>NC_090436.1:314133478-324133478 GCF_031143425.1 Pleurodeles waltl
ATGGGCTGTCAGAGTGCTCAATTACTCCCAATTCCAGCATCTTGTGGACTTCCACCTTGATGCTTTCCTTAACTTGATCAGACTGTCTGAAGATTTTGTTTTTGACAGGCATGCTGTCTCCTGTGTCCACATCATGGGTACACAGGTGTGTCTGACCAGGGGTTAGGGAAAAGAGCTCAGCAAACTGTTGTAGGACCTTCCTACAGTCAGCTTGCTGTTGGCCAGAGAGGGTGTCTGAATAGATCACTCCATCCACTGAGCCATCTTTAGGGTCTGAAGAGAGGAGATCAGGGAGAGGCTCACGCTCAGCTTCCTGCTCCTCATCTGTTACCATCAACAGATTCACATCAGCCCTATCATGGAAGAGTTTTAGGCGGTTTACATGGATCACCCTCTTGGGGCTCCTGCTTGTGCCTAGGTCCACCAGGTAGGTGACCTGACTCTTCTTTTCCAGGATTGGGTCAGGGCCACTCCATCTGTCCTGAAGTGCCCTGGGAGCCACAGGCTCCAAAACCCAGACTTTCTGCCCTGGTTGAAATTCAACCATTGCAGCCTTTTGGTCATACCAAAACTTCTGGAGCTGTTGGCTGGCCTCAAGGTTTTTACTTGCCTTTTCCATGTACTCTGCCATTCTTGAGCGAAGGCCAAGTACATAGTCCACTATGTCTTGTTTAGGCTCATGAAGAGGTCTCTCCCAGCCTTCTTTAACAAGAGCAAGTGGTCCCCTTACAGGGTGGCCAAACAGAAGTTCAAAGGGTGAGAACCCTACTCCCTTCTGAGGCACCTCTCTGTAAGCGAAAAGCAGACATGGCAGGAGGACATCCCATCTCCTTTTGAGTTTTTCTGGGAGCCCCATGACCATGCCCTTTAATGTCTTGTTGAATCTCTAAACAAGACCATTAGTTTGTGGATGATATGGTGTAGTGAACATATAAGTCACTCCACACTCATTCCACATATGTTTTAGGTATGCTGACATGAAGTTGGTACCTCTGTCAGACACCACCTCCTTAGGGAAGCCCACTCTGGTAAAGATACCAATGAGGGCCTTGGCTACTGCAGGGGCAGTAGTCGACCTAAGGGGGATAGCTTCAGGATACCTAGTAGCATGATCCACTACTACTAGGATGTACATATTTCCTGAGGCTGTGGGAGGTTCAAGTGGACCCACTATGTGCACACCCACTCTTTCAAAGGGGACCCCCACCACTGGGAGTGGAATGAGGGGGGCCTTTGGATGTCCACCTGTCTTACCACTGGCTTGACAGGTGGGACAGGAGATGCAAAACTCCTTAACCTTCTGGGACATGTTGGGCCAGTAGAAGTGGTTGACTAACCTCTCCCACGTCTTGGTTTGTCCCAAATGCCCAGCAAGGGGAATATCATGGGCTAAGGTCAGGATAAACTCTCTGAAACCCTGAGGCACTACCACTCTCCTAGTGGCACCAGGTTTGGGATCTCTTGCCTCAGTGTACAGGAGTCCATCTTCCCAATAGACCCTATGTGTTCCATTTTTCTTGCCTTTGGACTCTTCAGCAGCTTGCTGCCTAAGGCCTTCAAGAGAGGGACATGTTTCTTGTCCCTTACACAACTCTTCCCTTGAGGGTCCCCCTGGGCCCAAGAGCTCAACCTGATAAGGTTCCAGCTCCATAGGCTCAGTTCCCTCAGAGGGCAGAACTTCTTCCTGAGAAGAGAGGTTCTCTTTCTCTTGTTGTGTTGCAGCTGGTTTCCCAGCTGACTTTCCTTTTCTCTTGGTAGGCTGGGCCATTTTTCCAGACTCCAGCTCTACTTTTTCACCCTGTGCCTTGCACTGTGCCCTTGTCTTGACACACACCAGTTCAGGGATACCCAGCATGGCTGCATGGGTTTTCAGTTCTACCTCAGCCCATGCTGAGGACTCCAGGTCATTTCCAAGCAAACAGTCTACTGGGATATTTGAGGAGACCACCACCTGTTTCAGGCCATTGACCCCTCCCCACTCTAAAGTTACCATAGCCATGGGATGTACTTTAGTCTGATTGTCAGCGTTGGTGACTGGATAAGTTTGTCCAGCCAGGTATTGGCCAGGGGAACCCAGATTCTCTGTCACCATAGTGACACTGGCACCTGTATCCCTCAGGCCCTCTACACTTGTCCCATTAATTAAGAGCTGCTGTCTGTATTTTTGCATGTTAGGGGGCGAGGCAGCCAGTGTGGCTAAATCCACCCCACCCTCAGAGACTAATGTAGCTTCAGTGTGACACCTGATTTGCTCTGGGCACACGGTTGATCCCACTTGGAGACTAGCCATTCCAGTGTTAGCTGGAGTGGAGTTTGAAGTGGTATTTTTCTTGGGACAGGCCTTGTCTCCAGTTTGGTGTCCAGACTGACTACAGCTACGACACCAGGCCTTTTTGGGATCAAAGTTTTTACCCTTGTACCCAGAATTGTTTTGGGAAGAGGCTCTGGGCCCACCCTCCTGTGCAGGTTTTTGGGGGCCTGTAGAAGACTCTTTACTATTTTTGTTTTTGGCTGTCTCACCACCCTTCCCCTGGGGAGGTTTTGTGACCCCTTTCTTTTGGTCACCCCCTGTGGAAGTTTTGGACATCCTAGTCTTGACCCAATGGTCCGCCTTCTTTCCCAATTCTTGGAGAGAAATTGGTCCTAGGTCTACCAGATGCTGATGCAGTTTGTCATTGAAACAATTACTTAATAGGTGTTCTTTCACAAATAAATTGTACAGCCCATCATAATTACTTACACCACTGCCTTGAATCCAACCATCTAGTGTTTTTACTGAGTAGTCTACAAAGTCAACCCAGGTCTGGCTCGAGGATTTTTGAGCCCCCCTGAATCTAATCCTATACTCCTCAGTGGAGAATCCAAAGCCCTCAATCAGGGTACCCTTCATGAGGTCATAAGATTCTGCATCTTTTCCAGAGAGTGTGAGGAGTCTATCCCTACACTTCCCTGTGAACATTTCCCAAAGGAGAGCACCCCAGTGAGATTTGTTCACTTTTCTGGTTACACAAGCCCTCTCAAAAGCTGTGAACCATTTGGTGATGTCATCACCATCTTCATATTTAGTTACAATCCCTTTAGGGATTTTCAACATGTCAGGAGAATCTCTGACCCTATTTATGTTGCTGCCACCATTGATGGGTCCTAGGCCCATCTCTTGTCTTTCCCTTTCTATGGCTAGGATCTGTCTTTCCAAAGCCAATCTTTTGGCCATCCTGGCTAACTGGATGTCCTCTTCACTGGAGTTCTCCTCAGTGATTTCAGAGAGGTTGGTCCCTCCTGTGAGGGAGCCAGCATCTCTGACTATTATGCTTGGAGTCAGGGCTTGAGAGGCCCTGTCCTCCCTAGATAGGACTGGTAGGGGGGAATCATCCTCCAATTCACTATCCTCATCTTCTGTGTTGCCATCCTCAGAGGGGTTGGCCTTTTCAAACTCTGCCAACAGCTCTTGGAGCTGTAGTTTGGAAGGTCTGGGGCCCATTGCTATTTTCTTTATTTTACAGAGTGACCTTAGCTCCCTCATCTTAAGATGGAGGTAAGGTGTGGTGTCGAGTTCCACCACCTTCACATCTGTATTAGACATTATGCTTCTAAAAGTTGGAATACTTTTTAAGAAACTAAAACTAGTTCTAGGATCTAATTCAAACTTTTACCAAACGTTTAAACTCTAAAAGGAAATGCTAACAGGGACTAACACAAGGCCCTAGCAGGTCTTTTAAGAATTTAGAAAAATTTCAAATTGCAAAAATCTATTTCTAATGACAATTTTTGGAATTTGTTGTGTGATCAGGTATTGGCTGAGTAGTCCAGCAAATGCAAAGTCTTGTACCCCACCGCTGATCCACCAATGTAGGAAGTTGGCTCTGTATGCACTATTTCAAAGTAAGGAATAGTATGCACAGAGTCCAAGGGTTCCCCTTAGAGGTAAGATAGTGGCAAAAATAGATAATTCTAATGCTCTATTTTGTGGTAGTGTGGTCGAGCAGTAGGCTTATCAAAGGAGTAGTGTTAAGCATTTGTTGTACATACACACAGGCAACAAATGAGGAACACACACAGAGACAAATCCAGCCAATAGGTTTTGTTATTAACAAATATCTTTTCTACATGTAATATCTCATTTGAAAGGTATTGCAGGTAAGTACTTTAGGAACTTTGAATCCATACATTAGCATGTATACTTTTTACATAAAACACAATAAGCGGTTTTAAAAGTGGACACTTAGTGCAATTTTCACAGTTCCTGGGGGAGGTAAAGTATTGTTAGGTTTCACAGTTAAGTAAGTCACTTACAGGTTTCAGTTCTTGGTCCAAGGTAGCCCACCGTTGGGGGATCAGAGCAACCCCAAAGTTACCACACCAGCAGCTCAGGGCCGGTCAGGTGCAGAGGTCAAAGAGGTGCCCAAAACACATAGGCTTCAATGGAGAGAAGGGGGTGCCCCGGTTCCAGTCTGCCAGCAGGTAAGTACCCGCGTCTTCGGAGGGCAGACCAGGGGGGTTTTGTAGGGCACCGGGGGGGGGGGGGACACAAGTCAGCACAAAAAGTACACCCTCAGCAGCGCAGGGGCGGCCGGGTGCAGTGTGCAAACACGCGTTGGGTTTTCAATGGTTTTCAATGAGAGATCAAGGGATCTCTTCAGCGTTGCAGGCAGGCAAGGGGGGGGCTCCTCGGGGTAGCCACCACCTGGACAAGGGAGAGGGCCTCCTGGGGGTCACTCCTGCACAGGAGTTCCGTTCCTTTAGGTGCTGGGGGCTGGGGGCTGCGGGTGCAGGGTCTTTTACAGCCGTCGGGAAATGGAGTTCAGGCAGTCGCGGTCAGGGGGAGCCTCGGGATTCCCTCTGCAGGGGTCGCTGTGTGGGCTCAGGGGGGACAACTTTGGTTACTCACGGTCTCGGAGTCGCCGGAGGGTCCTCCCTGAGGTGTTGGTTCTCCACCAGTCGAGTCGGGGTCGCCGGGTGCAGTGTTGCAAGTCTCACGCTTCTTGCGGGGAGTTGCAGGGGTCTTTAAATCTGCTCCTTGAAACAAAGTTGCAGTTCTTTTGGAGCAGTGCCGCTGTCCTCGGGAGTTTCTTGTCTTTCTTGAAGCAGGGCAGTCCTCAGAGGATTCAGAGGTCGCTGGTCCCTTGGAAAGCGTCGCTGGAGCAGGTTTCTTTGGAAGGCAGGGGACAGGCCGGTAAGTCTGGGGCCAAAGCAGTTGGTGTCTTCTGTTCTTCCTCTGCAGGGGTTTTTCAGCTCAGCAGTCTTCTTCTTGTAGTTTCAGGAATCTAAATTCTTAGGTTCAGGGGAGCCCTTAAATACTAAATTTAAGGGCGTGTTTAGGTCTGGGGGGTTAGTAGCCAATGGCTACTAGCCCCGAGGGTGGGTACACCCTCTTTGTGCCTCCTCCCAAGGGGAGGGGGTCACATCCCTAATCCTATTGGAAAATCCTCCATCTGCAAGATGGAGGATTTCTAAAAGTTAGAGTCACTTCAGCTCAGGACACCTTAGGGGCTGTCCTGACTGGCCAGTGACTCCTCCTTGTTATTCTCATTATTTTCTCCGGCCTTGCCGCCAAAAGTGGGGGCCGTGGCCGGAGGGGGCGGGCAACTCCACTAGCTGGAGTGTCCTGCGGTGCTGGCACAAAGGGGTGAGCCTTTGAGGCTCACCACCAGGTGTTACAGCTCCTGCCTGGGGGAGGTGTTAGCATCTCCACCCAGTGCAGGCTTTGTTACTGGCCTCAGAGTGACAAAGGCACTCTCCCCATGGGGCCAGCAACATGTCTCGGTTGTGGCAGGCTGCTGGAACCAGTCAGCCTACACAGATAGTCGGTTAAGGTTTCAGGGGGCACCTCTAAGGTGCCCTCTGGGGTGTATTTCACAGTAAAATGTACACTGGCATCAGGGTGCATTTATTGTGCAGAGAAGTTTGATACCAAACTTCCCAGTTTTCAGTGTAGCCATTATGGTGCTGTGGAGTTCGTGTAAAACAGACTCCCAGACCATATAATCTTATGGCTACCCTGCACTTACAATGTCTAAGGTATTGCTTAGACACTGTAGGGGCACAGTGCTCATGCACTGGTGCCCTCACCTATGGTATAGTGCACCCTGCCTTAGGGCTGTAAGGCCTACTAGAGGGGTGACTTATCTACACCTGCATAGGCAGTGAGAGGCTGGCATGGCACCCTGAGGGGAGTGCCATGTCGACTTTCTCGTTTTGTTCTCACCAGCACACACAAGCTGGCAAGCAGTGTGTCTGTGCTGAGTGAGGGGTCTCCAGGGTGGCATAAGGCATGCTGCAGCCCTTAGAGACCTTCCTAGGCATCAGGGTCCTTGGTACCAGGGGTACCATTTACAAGGGACTTATCTGGATGCCAGGGTGTGCCAATTGTGGATACAAAAGTACAGGTTAGGGAAAGAACACTGGTGCTGGGGCCTGGTTGGCAGGCCTCAGCACACTTTCAATTCAAAACATAGCATCAGCAAAGGCAAAAAGTCAGGGGGTAACCATGCCAAGGAGGCATTTCCTTACAGCATTTATCCAAAAACTGTCAAACCTACCAATCTAATCAAAGTGGTATTGATACATATGTGAAATACTTATTTATGTACCTACCTGCAACTTGAATCTTGTGGTTCTAGAAATAAATTAACCAAATATATTTTTGCTATATGAAAAAAAAAAAAAGAAAAACATTGGTCTGGAGTTAGTCTGAGTGTGTGCGTCCCTTATAGTCTGTGGGTGTATAACAAATGCTTTGCACTACCCTCTATTAAGCCTAACTGCTCGACCACACTACCACAAAAGAGAGCATTAGTATTAACTACTTTAGCCTCTGTTAATCCGCTGGGGAACCCCTGGACTCTATACACAGTATCTCTCATATTGATATAATATACACAGAGCCAGCTTCCTACAGGTACCCTGTGAGAGGGTTGGGGTGGATAGTGTTGGCCCCCTGGTGCCTCCCACTGCATCCGGGAACAGGTTTATACTAGTGGTGGTGGACCTCCTAGGACCACTACAGCCCCTTCCGTGGCCAACGCCCTACTGGGATTCTTTTCCAGGGAGGGTGTTCCTAAAGAGGTGGTATCAGACAGAGATGAAGAATACACGTCTGCATACCTTAACGCCATATGGAAGGAGTTTGGCGTCATTTACAAATTCACCACTCCTTATCATCCACAAACAAATGGGCTAGTTGAAAGATTCAACAAAAACCATCAAAGGCATGATCATGGGACTCTCAGAAAAACTCAGGAGGTGGGATGTCCCATTATCGTGCCTCCTCTTCACCTACAGGGAGGTTCCTCAAAACGGAGTGGGCTACTATGAGATTTTGTTTGGACACCGTGTTAGGGGACCACCTGCCCTTGTAAAGGAAGCCTGGGAGTAACCTCTTAAGCCTCCAAAACAGGACACTCTGGATTATGTATTGGGCCTAAGATGCAGAGTGGTTGAATACATGTAGGGAGCATCTAAAAATCTTCAGGCCAGCCAGGAACTTCAGAAACAGGTGCATCACCAGAAGGATGTACTGACTGTTTACCAGCCAGGACAGTAGGTGTGGGTCCTGGAGCCTGTGGCTTCCAGGGCACTCCAAGATAAATGGAAATGGATTGGTCCCCACACCATTGTTGAGAAGAAAGGTGAGGTCACTTATCTGGTTGACCTGGGCATTCCCAGAAGCCCCCACAGGTGCTTCATGTGAATCGTCTAAAACCTTATTATGATAGGGCTGACATGACTTTACCCATGGCCACTGATAAAGGTCAGGAAGAAGAGTGACCCTCTCCCTGGCCCCCTCTCTCACAATACAGTTCATGGTTCAGTAAAGGGAGTTAATCTTGTGGACTGCCTCTCTGACCAACAAAAGGATGACTGCAAAAATCTCCTGGGTCAGTTCTCTGAACTGATCTCATTGACCCCCTGGTCAAACTACATGGTGTAAACACACCATTGACACAGGTGACAGCCTGCCTGTCAAAAGTACAACATACAGGCAGTCTGATCACATCAGAGAGTGCATCAAAGCAGAAGTTCAACAGATGCTTCACCTACAACTTACAGAGCCTTCAGGCAGCCCTTATAGTCCTGGTACCAAAACTCCACTCACAAAACGCAGATGAGGTTCTTTGTGGACTACAGAGGCCTCTATACAGTAACAAAAACTGATGCTCATCCAATCCCTAGGGCAGGTGAGCTGATAGATAAGTATCTTAGCACCTTTGATTTGACTGCTGAATATTGGCTGATCAAATTGTCAGAGGAAGCCAAACCTAAAAAAAAGCATTCTCCACTCCTAGTGGGCACTATCACTTTACAGCGATGCCCTTTGGCTTGAAGAATGCCCCTACCACATTTCAAAGGTTGGTGAACAAAGTTCTCCAAGGCCTGGAAAGCTGAAGCACAGTTTATCTTGATGATATAGCTGTCTTTAGCTCCACCTGGGAGGATCACCTGGTCCACCTTGGAAATGTACTGGAGGCCCTGGAAAAAGCAGACCTAACTATCAAGGCATCACAATGTCAGATAGGGTAGGGCAAAGTGGCTTATGTGTGCCACCTGGTAGGTGGAGGCCTGATACAGCCACTCCAGGGTAAAATCCAGACCATCCTGGATTGGACTGCCCCTACAACTCGGACCCAAGTCAGAGCCTTCCTAGGCATGAATGGGCAATAAAGGAGGTTCATTAAGAACTATGGATCCATTGTAGCCCCTTTAAATGACCTCACATCCAAAAGGATGCCCAAGAAAGTTTTATGGGCTGTTATCCGTCAAAAGGTTTCTGATGATCTAAAACAGGCCATGTGTTCTGCTCCCATTTTAAGAAGCCCCGACTACTCCAAGCAATTCACTGTACAAACAGATGCTTCTGAGGTAGGGATAGGGGCAGTACTTTCTCAACTAAATGAAGAGGGCCAGGACCAACTTGTAGCTTTCATAACCAGAAGGCCGATCCCCAAGGAAAAGCCTTGGTAAGCAATTGAGAGGGAGGCCTTTACAGTGGTCTAGACCTTGAAGAAGGTGAGGCCATACCCGTTTGGCACTCACTTCCTTGCTCAGACAGACTACAAGCCCCTCCTATGGCTTAAAAAAAAAAAAAAAAAAGAAAGGTGAGAATCTCAAATTGCTGGTGGTTCATTTCCCTACAGGGAATGAACTAAACAGTGGAACATAGGATAGACCTGGAAGTAACAACTCCAATGCAGATGGACTATCCAGATATTTCCACTTAGATCATTAGGACTCAACTGGACATGGTCTTATTGCCCTTTAGGGGGAGGGATATGTAGGAAAGTTCCCTCTTTTTGGCATGGCTAGCCCCACTTTTTGGCTGCCATCAGTGTGCTTAGTCTGTTTTCCCTAGGATACTGCTAACCAGGACTCCAGTGATTGTGCTTTCTCCCTCCAAATTCGATTGCCTAGGACCTTGGTGCACTCCACAATAGGCATATTGGTGTCCCCTTATAAGTCCCTAGTATATGGTACCTAGGTATCCAGGGCATTGGGACACCAGGGATCCCACCCGCCATGGGCTGCAGCATTTATTATGCTACCCACCAGAGCCCATGCAAAATGTGACTGCAGGTCTGCACTTAACTGCAAAACGTTTGTATGGGCCATCCTCCCGACCCAACAAAGAGAGGTCCTTTCACTCACACCTGAAAGAATAACCTGTAGGAGGCTGACTCAGTTTATGGTGTACACCTATGGTGTGGCACCCTATACTGAGCCCAGGCAATCCTTAGTGAGTGTTTAGGTGTCCAGATAGCAAGAGCTCGCTAGGGCTAGCTGTGGTGAGCAGTTAAAGCTCATCTAAGAGGAATGTAGAGCACTTGCAATACCACAATAGTCAGTCAGTCACTGTACACAAGAAAGAACCACACCAGGTGCTGCAAAGATAAAGGGTTCTTTATTACAACACTAAAGACTATACCAATGTTGGTAGACCTCCACTTGGAGATATCTTCCCACAAAATATACACTTAGAAACAATCAGAAATAGCATGGACATACATTGGGCCCTATGGGAGGACCAAACCATATGCTAAGAAAGAGGTATTAGAATGGACGTGCCCAACCAAGGTAAGTGTATTAGGATTCCAGGGGCTGGGAGAGTAAGAAAATACCAGATGCAAGTAATTGTAATCCCACAGGCGCCCGGGTGCAGAGCCGTTATTGAGCTGAGTGTCGCATAAGCTAACACAGGACCATTGCGGTTGGATTTTTAGGGAATTAGGACCCTTCCTAGTGGACACCGAGGAATCCAGCTGGCATAAAGAAGTTTGGAGTGTGCCCCCACCTGTGGATACCCAGAAGACTGAATACAGTATTGTTTGAGTTCCAAAGCAGACCAGCAGCAGTTCCGGAGGCCAGGAGCAGAAGTGTCTTGCAGAGGGTGCCTGGTTTAGAGTCTTGCTCGATGAATCCGAGGACCTACGTTTGGATGGGGCCTCAAGTAACCCTAAAAGGGGGTTGGTCACTCTCTGCAGTGACCCACCTAGCAGAGGAAGTCAGGGAAGTCATCTTCCCAGGGCACAACCAGTCAGATGCTCCCAGGGGACTCTGCCTACCTGGTTTACCAGGTGGGGGGAGGGGTGTCACTCCCCTGTCCTTTTGTAGTTTTGCACCGGAAAAGGAACTGGGGGTTCCTGAACTGGTGTAAACCAGATTATGCAATGAGGGCACCAGAGGCCACCCTACTCCAGCCCATAGACACCTATTTCAAAGGGAGAAGTAGTCACACCTCTCCCTTGCGGGAAATCCTTTGTGCAGCTATCCCCTGCCCGACTTAGGTTCGCCAGCAGGAAGGCAGAACAGTGTCTGGGGTCAGCAGAAGTGTGGCTAGCAGCCAGACCCCGTAAGGCTGCACAGGCAAAACTGGGGGATCCTTTAAGGAACCCCCAGAGTACATGGGATCATAAAACTAGCACTGGAATCGGTGTAGGTGCATGATTCCAACATGTTTGATACCAAACATGCCTAGGTTCGGAGAAGCCATTATGGTGTTAAACCACTTGTGTTGACCAGTGTCAATCACCTATTAAGATGGCTTCCTTGCACTTACAAAGCACAGAGAATGGAGTCTGGGGTTTGTAAGGGCTCCCTGCTCACGCGGTGGTACTCTCACACTTGGGGACATGCACCCTGCCCTTGGGCTGAAGGGCCTACCAGAGGGGTGACTTACAGTGTCCAAGTGTAGTGACCCCGATATAAAGCAAGCCTTATATCTAAAGTGAAAGGTGCATGAACAATTTCTCACACCAATTGCAATGGCAGGCCTGCAGACAGTTTGAACGGGCTCCCATGGGTGGCATAATACATGCTGCAGCCCATGGGAGTTCCCTGGTACACCAATGCCTTGGGTACCGAAGTACCATCTACTAGGGACTTGCATGTGTGCACCAGTATGCTAATTGGGCGTGTAAAAGTTTACCAGTAACCAAATTTAGAGGAGAGAGCACAGACACTGGGATCCTGGTTAGCAGGATCCCAGTGTACTACAGTCTAAACACACTGACACCAGGCAAAAAGTGGGGGTAACTATGTCAGAAAGATACTACTTTCCTACAGGACTAATACAAACCCACTGTAAAACCACAATACAAGAGATTATAAGGGCCTTTGGGCCAACACCCAGAGACTTTGCTCATCTGTTAGTTGTGTCCTAGCTTGCAAAACATCTTACTCAAAAAAGAACCTTTAAGAAGAATTGCCAGGGACAAGAGAGCAATAGAAAAGTTGCATAAGGAGAGACCCACAAAGGAGCAAGCCGTTGAACTGTGACTGATAAAAAAAAAGAAAAACATACAACAGTTTGTGAGAAAGGACTAGGGAGGAAGCCAGTAGGTGAGGAAAGGGAACATCAAAACTGAGCGTTCCACATATATACTATTTTATGCAGGCGATATTTTATACCACCGTGCACACTCATTCTTAACCAGCAGTACAGTGTAAACTGATGTGGATGTACATACTCAAATTCTCCACTGAAAATGTTATTACAAAACATCAGAACACCGACTGCACTGGCTTTGTGTTGAATTTATTCTAGTACTGAACAAAACTGAATGAAGCGCTTTAAAGCCAGGTCTTCATATAGCTGATGTTTAAAGAAAAACAGGTTTCCACCAATCAAAAAAATACAAAAACATGAAATAGGAAGAACAAGAGATTACACTTGTCAAATCAAAGAATTCAAAAAGATTAGTACAGGAAAGCTCATAATATGAGTTGTACACAGGTACTGGTTTTGAAACCCTTTGTGCGTGTGTGTGTGTGTGTGTGTATATATATATATATATATATATATATATATATATATATATATATATATATATATATCTATACATATATATCTATATCTATATCTATACATATATATCTATATCTATATCTATATATATATGGAAAATGTCACTTACCCAGTGTACATCTGTTCGTGGCATGAGTCGCTGCAGATTCACATGCTTTGCACATCCCGCCATCTAGTGTTGGGCTCGGAGTGTTACAAGTTGTTTTTCTTCAAAGAAGTCTTTTAGAGTCACGAGACCGAGGGACTCCTCCCTTTCGGCTCCATTGCGCATGGGCGTCGACTCCATCTTAGATTGTTTTCCCCGTAGAGGGTGAGGTAGGAGTTGTGTATATAGTAAAAATGCCCATGCAATGGAGTGAGTATGTATGTACATAATGTGTATACAAAATATTATATATTTACAAATTTATAAATGCACAGGTTTCATCAACTTATAACGGCTACAGGCTCCTGGGGAGACGGGAGGGTGCATGTGAATCTGCAGCGACTCATGCCACGAACAGATGTACTCTGAGTAAGTGACATTTTCTGTTCGATGGCATGTGTAGCTGCAGATACACATGCTGTGCATAGACTAGTAAGCAGTTACCTCCCCAAAAGCGGTGGTTTAACCAGTAGGGAATTGAAGTTGTTTGAAATAATGTTCGTAATACAGCCTGTCCTACTGTGGCTTGTTGTGTTGTTAACACATCTACACAGTAATGTTTTGTGAATGTATGAGGCGTAGACCATGTGGCTGCCTTACAGATTTCCATCATATGTATATTTCCTAAAAAGGCCATTGTTACGCCATTCTTCCTAGTGGAGTGCGCCTTTGGCGTAATAGGCAGATCTCTTTTTGCTTTAATATAGCAGGTCTGAATACATTTCACTATGCATCTGGCAATGCCTTGTTTGGATATTGGGTTTCCTGCATGAGGTTTTTGAAAGGCTACAAACAATTGTTTTGTCTTGCGAAATTGTTTTGTTCTATCAATGTAATACATTAATGCTTTTTTGATGTCTAGCGTATGTAAGGCTCTTTCAGATACTGAGTCTGGTTGTGGAAAAAAGACTGGGAGTTCCACTGTTTGGTTTAGATGGAACGGTGATATAACTTTTGGTAAGAACTTTGGATTTTGTCCGGAGAACCACTTGATGTTTATGTATTTGTATAAAGGGTTCTTGTATAGTGAATGCTTGAATTTCACTTACCCTTCTAAGAGATGTGATAGCTATTAGGAAGGCGACTTTCCAGGTTAAGTATTGCATTTCACAAGAGTACATGGGTTCACATGGTGGACCCATGAGTCGTGTCAATACAATATTGAGGTTCCACGAGGGGACTGGCGGTGTTCTTGGGGGTATGATTCTCTTTAGACCCTCCATAAATGCTTTGATGACTGGGATTCTAAAGAGTGATGTTGAATGTGTAATCTGCAGATAGGCAGATATTGCTGTGAGATGTATTTTGATAGAAGAAAAGGCTAGGTTTGATTTTTGTAACTGTAATAAATAGCTTACGATGTTTTTTGCAGAAGCGTGTAGTGGTTGGATTTGATGATGATGGCAATAATAAACAAATCTTTTCCATTTGTTTGCGTAACAATGTCTTGTAGTAGGTCTTCTAGCTTGCTTAATGACCTCCATACATTCTTGTGTAAGGTCTAAATGTCCAAACTCTAAGACTTCAGGAGCCAGATTGAGCGATGCTGGATTCGGGTGTCTGATCTGTTGCTTGTGTCGAGTTAACAGATCTGGTCTGTTTGGTAGTTTGATATGAGGTACTACTGACAGGTCTAGTAGTGTTGTGTACCATGGTTGGCGAGCCCAGGTTGGTGCTATCAGTATTAGTTTGAGTCTGTTTTGACTCAATTTGTTTACAAGATAAGGAAGGAGTGGGAGAATGGGAGAAGGGGAAAAGCGTAGGCAAATATCCCTGACCAACTCATCCATAACGCATTGCCCTTGGACTGAGGGTGTGGATACCTGGACGCAAAGTTTTGGCATTTTGCGTTTTCTTTTGTTGCGAACAGGTCTATTTCTGGTATTCCCCAGTGCAGAAAGTAAGTTTGTAGTATCTGGGGATAAATTTCCCATTCGTGTGTTTGTTGGTGATCTCAATTGAGATTGTCGGCTAACTGGTTTTGAATCCCTGGGATGTACTGTGCTATTAGGCGAATGTTATTGTGAATCGCCCAATGCCAAATCCTTTGTGCTAAGAGACACAGTTGTGATGAGTGTGTCTGTCCCTGTTTGTTTAGGTAATACATTGTTGTCATGTTGTCTGTTTTGACAAGAATGTGTTTGTGGGCTATTAGCAGTTGAAATGCTTTCAATGCTAGAAACACTGCTAAGAGCTCTAGATGATTTATATGCAGTTGCCTTTGTTGAGCGTCCCATTGTCCCTGTATACTGTGCTGGTTGAGGTGTGCTCCCCACCCTATCATGGAAGCATCTGTTGTGATCACGTATTGAGGCACTGGGTCTTGGAATGGCCGCCCTTGGTTTAAATTTATAGGATTCCACCATTGAAGCGAGGAGTGTGTTTGGCGGTCTATCAACACTAGATCTTGAAGTTGACCCTGTGCTTGTGTCCATTGTGTTGCTAGACATTGTTGTAATGGACGCATGTGTAGTCTTGCATTTGGGACAATGGCTATGCATGAAGACATCATGCCTAAGAGTGTCATTACAAACCTAACTTGATAGTGTTGGTTTGGGTGCATGTTTAGTATTACATTTTGGAAGGCTTGTACCCTTTGTGGACTTGGAGTGGCAATCCCTTTTTGGGTGTTGATTGTTGCTCCTAAGTACTGTTGTATTTGACACGGTTGTAGATGTGACTTTTGGTAGTTTATAGAGAACTCTAGTTTGTGAAGGGTTTGTATGACGTATTTTGTGTGTAGAAGACACAGCTGCTGAGTGCTGGTTTTTATTAGCCAATCGTCTAAGTAAGGAAATACGTGCATGTGCTGCCTCCTGATGTGAGCAGCTACTACTGCAAGGCATTTTGTGAATACTCTTGGGGCTGTTATGCCGAACGGTAACACTTTGAATTGGTAATGCACGCCTTGGATTACAAACCTCAAGTATTTCCTGTGGGAAGGATGTATGGGTATGTGGAAATAAGCATCCTTGAGATCTAATGTTGACATGTAGTCCTGTTGTTTGAGCAAGGGAATGACATCTTAAGTGTCACCATGTGAAAGTGATCTGATTTGATGTAAAGATTTAGCGTTCTGAGGTCTAATATGGGTCTCAGTGTTTTGTCCTTTTTTGGGATTAGGAAATACAGGGAGTAAACACCTTTTCCTTTTTGATGGTTGGGTACTAGTTCTATTGCTTCTTTTTGTAACAATGCTTGGACTTCTAGCTGTAACAGATCCAAGTGTTGTTTGGACAGGTTGTGTGCTCTTGGATGCACATCTGGTGGCAAATGTAGGAATTCTATGCAATAACCATGTTGGATAATGGCTAGGACCCACGCATCCGTAGTTATGTGTTCCCAGTTGTGGTAATAATCTGTGAGTCTCCGCCCCACTGGTGGTGTGTGGTGGGGGTTTGTGAAGTTGAAGTCACTGTTTAGTTTGTGGGCTTTTTGGGCTCTGGAATTTCCCTCTTGTTTTAGGGAACTGTCCACCCCTATATTGTCCTCGAAAACCTCCTCTCTGATAATGGCCCTGATATGTGGGTCTGACTTGTGAGGTGGAAGGCTCTGTGGTCTGGGCCCGAAACCCCCCTCTAAAGTGTGGCTTCCTAAAAGTGCCTCTGCTCTGTGGGGAGTAGAGCGCACCCATGGCTTTGGCCATGTCAGTGTCTTTCTTCAGTTTTTCTATCGCTGTATCCACCTCTGGCCCAAATAGTTGTTGTTCATTGAATGACATTTAGCACTGCTTGCTGAATTTCGGAGGTTCATAGCCATGCGTGTCTCCGAATTGTTACCGCCGTGTTTACTGTTCTGGCCGCCGTGTCTGCTGAGTCCATGTCCGACCTTATTTGGTTGTTGGAGATACTTTGGCCTTCCTAGACAACCTGTTGGGCACGTTTCTGGAACTCTTTGGGAAGGTGTTGAATGAGGTGTTGCATTTCATCCCAATGTGCCCTGTCGTATCTTGCTAGAAGAGCCTGAGAGTTGGCAATTCGCCATTGATTGGCTGCTTGTGCTGTCACCCTTTTGCCTGCTGCATCGAATTTCCGACTTTCTTTGTCGGGTGGTGGTGCGTCTCCAGAAGTTTGTGAGTTCGCCCTTTTTCAGGCTGCTCCTACTACCACTGAATCTGGAGTTAACTGTTGTGTGATGTACACAGGGTCAGTAGGGGGAGGTTTATATTTCTTCTCCACCCTAGGCGTGATGGCTCTGCCTTGACTGGGTCTTGAAACACCTGTTTAGCGTGTTTTAACATGCCTGGCAGCATTGGCAAGCTTTGGTATTGGCTGTGCATAGATGTCAGGGTGTTGAACAAGAAGTCATCTTCTATGGGCGCTGCATGCAATGCAACATTATGAAATGCAGCTGTCCTGGAAACCACTTGCATGTAAGCAGTACTGTCTTCAGGTGGTGAAGGTCTTGCCGGGTAGCATTCGGGACTATTGTCAGAGACCGGTGCGTCATACATATCCCATGCATCCGGGTCATCTTGACTCATCACTGTGTGCGTTGGTGACTGCATCATTGGGGGTGTTGCTACCGGGGACAGATGTGGCGAATGTAGTGGTGATTGTTGTTGTGAAAATTGTGGTGGAGTTTTTTCTTTTGCCACTTTTGCCTTTGGCTGCATTTCCACCTCTTGGAATGCAAGCTTCCTTTTCATTTTGATTGGAGGAAGAGTTCTAATTTTCCTGTGTCCTTTTGGATATGGAGCCTTCTTTGTGTGTGGTCAGGCTCTCCCATCCCCAGCTCTTGTTCAAATCTGTGGCCTTGTAAATGTGTGGAAAGGCCTTGTTTCTCTGTATAGGAGCTT
The DNA here is from genome assembly GCF_031143425.1 of Pleurodeles waltl. Taxonomy (NCBI): domain Eukaryota; kingdom Metazoa; phylum Chordata; class Amphibia; order Caudata; family Salamandridae; genus Pleurodeles; species Pleurodeles waltl. Next base: position 314,150,720 of record NC_090436.1, read on the forward strand.
TGTTTCGGCTCAGAGGAAGAATTTTTCGGTACCGAAATTTTTTCGACAGTCTTCAAGTGAGTTTTTGCCGGGGCTGGTTTACTCACAGTTTGCTGCGTCTTCGGCTGCTCACTCTCGGACTTGTCCGAGTCCGAATCTAATGGCGAATGTCTCCTCTTCTTCGACGTCGGTGTGTCCGGCCGGTGTCGACGCCATCTGGAGTCTTCGAGCTCTTCGATCCCGCAGTGTCTTCTTGGATCGAAATGCCAGACAGGCCTCGCAAGTATCCTCGTTGTGTTCGGGGGACAAACACAGATTACAGACCAAGTGTTGGTCTGTATAAGGATACTTTGCGTGGCAGTTGGGGCAGAAGTGGAAGGGGGTTCGGTCCATGAGCGTTGAAGATGGACGCGGTCGGGCCGACCAGGCCCCGCCGAGGCGTGGAAACCCCAAAGGGCTGCTGCAACTTTTGTTTCTTCGGTGTCGATGTGCTAGCACTAACCCGGTACCGAGCGCAAACAATACCGTCAAATTTTCCGATGAAACAATCTAAGATGGAGTCGACGCCCATGCGCAATGGAGCCGAAAGGGAGGAGTCCCTCGGTCTCATGACTCGAAAAGACTTCTCCGAGCCCAACACTAGATGGCAGGATAATGCACAGCATGTGTATCTGCAGCTACACATGCCATCGAACATGAATATATATATATATATATTGTAGGAAGTTGGCTCTGTATGTGCTATTTCAAAGCAAGGAATAGCATGCACAGAGTCCAAGGGTTCCCCTTAGAGGTAAAATAGTGGTAAAAATAGATAATACTAATGCTCTATTTTGTGGTAGTGTGGTCGAGCAGTAGGCTTATCCAAGGAGTAGTGTTAAGCATTTGTTGTACATACACATAGACAATAAATGAGGTACACACACTCAGAGACAAATCCAGCCAATAGGTTTTTATATAGAAAAATATCTTTTCTTAGTTTATTTTAAGAACCACAGGTTCAAATTCTACATGTAATATCTCATTCGAAGGGTATTGCAGGTAAGTACTTTAGGAACTTCAAATCATAAAAATTGCATGTATACTTTTCAAGTTATTGACAAATAGCTGTTTTAAAAGTGGACACTTAGTGCAATTTTCACAGTTCCTAGGGGAGGTAAGTTTTGGTTAGTTTTACCAGGTAAGTAAGACACTTACAGGGTTCAGTTCTTGGTCCAAGGTAGCCCACCGTTGGGGGTTCAGAGCAACCCCAAAGTCACCACACCAGCAGCTCAGGGCCGGTCAGGTGCAGAGTTCAAAGTGGTGCCCAAAACACATAGGCTAGAATGGAGAGAAGGGGGTGCCCCGGTTCCGGTCTGCTTGCAGGTAAGTACCCGCGTCTTCGGAGGGCAGACCAGGGGGGTTTTGTAGGGCACCGGGGGGGGACACAAGTCCACACAGAAATTTCACCCTCAGCAGCGCGGGGGCGGCCGGGTGCAGTGTAGAAACAAGCGTCGGGTTTTCAATGTTAGTCTATGAGAGATCTCGGGATCTCTTCAGCGCTGCAGGCAGGCAAGGGGGGGATTCCTCGGGGAAACCTCCACTTGGGCAAGGGAGAGGGACTCCTGGGGGTCACTTCTCCAGTGAAAGTCCGGTCCTTCAGGTCCTGGGGGCTGCGGGTGCAGGGTCTCTCCCAGGCGTCGGGACTTTAGGTTCAAAGAGTCGCGGTCAGGGGAAGCCTCGGGATTCCCTCTGCAGGCGGCGCTGTGGGGGCTCAGGGGGGACAGGTTTTGGTACTCACAGTATCAGAGTAGTCCTGGGGTCCCTCCTGAGGTGTTGGATCGCCACCAGCCGAGTCGGGGTCGCCGGGTGCAGTGTTGCAAGTCTCACGCTTCTTGCGGGGAGCTTGCAGGGTTCTTTAAAGCTGCTGGAAACAAAGTTGCAGCTTTTCTTGGAGCAGGTCCGCTGTCCTCGGGAGTTTCTTGTCTTTTCGAAGCAGGGGCAGTCCTCAGAGGATGTCGAGGTCGCTGGTCCCTTTGGAAGGCGTCGCTGGAGCAGGATCTTTGGAAGGCAGGAGACAGGCCGGTGAATTTCTGGAGCCAAGGCAGTTGTCGTCTTCTGGTCTTCCTCTGCAGGGGTTTTCAGCTAGGCAGTCCTTCTTCTTGTAGTTGCAGGAATCTAATTTTCTAGGGTTCAGGGTAGCCCTTAAATACTAAATTTAAGGGTGTGTTTAGGTCTGGGGGGTTAGTAGCCAATGGCTACTAGCCCTGAGGGTGGGTACACCCTCTTTGTGCCTCCTCCCAAGGGGAGGGGGTCACAATCCTAACCCTATTGGGGGAATCCTCCATCTGCAAGATGGAGGATTTCTAAAAGTTAGAGTCACCTCAGCTCAGGACACCTTAGGGGCTGTCCTGACTGGCCAGTGACTCCTCCTTGTTATTCTCATTATTTTCTCCGGCCTTGCCGCCAAAAGTGGGGCCTGGCCGGAGGGGGCGGGCAACTCCACTAGCTGGAGTGTCCTGCTGGGTTGGCACAAAGGAGGTGAGCCTTTGAGGCTCACCGCCAGGTGTGACAATTCCTGCCTGGGGGAGGTGTTAGCATCTCCACCCAGTGCAGGCTTTGTTACTGGCCTCAGAGTGACAAAGGCACTCTCCCCATGGGGCCAGCAACATGTCTCGGTTTGTGGCAGGCTGCTAAAACTAGTCAGCCTACACAGATAGTCGGTTAAGTTTCAGGGGGCACCTCTAAGGTGCCCTCTGTGGTGTATTTTACAATAAAATGTACACTGGCATCAGTGTGCATTTATTGTGCTGAGAAGTTTGATACCAAACTTCCCAGTTTTCAGTGTAGCCATTATGGTGCTGTGGAGTTCGTGTTTGACAAACTCCCAGACCATATACTCTTATGGCTACCCTGCACTTACAATGTCTAAGGTTTTGTTTAGACACTGTAGGGGTACCATGCTCATGCACTGGTACCCTCACCCATGGTATAGTGCACCCTGCCTTAGGGCTGTAAGGCCTGCTAGAGGGGTGTCTTACCTATACTGCATAGGCAGTGAGAGGCTGGCATGGCACCCTGAGGGGAGTGCCATGTCGACTTACTCGTTTTGTTCTCACTAGCACACACAAGCTGGCAAGCAGTGTGTCTGTGCTGAGTGAGAGGTCTCCAGGGTGGCATAAGACATGCTGCAGCCCTTAGAGACCTTCCTTGGCATCAGGGCCCTTGGTACTAGAAGTACCAGTTACAAGGGACTTATCTGGATGCCAGGGTCTGCCAATTGTGGATACAAAAGTACAGGTTAGGGAAAGAACACTGGTGCTGGGGCCTGGTTAGCAGGCCTCAGCACACTTTCAATTGTAAACATAGCATCAGCAAAGGCAAAAAGTCAGGGGGCAACCATGCCAAGGAGGCATTTCCTTACACAACCCCCCCCCAAACGAAAGAGGATGAGACTAACCTTTCCCAAGAGAGTCTTCATTTTCTAAGTGGAAGAACCTGGAAAGGCCATCTGCATTGGCATGGGCAGTCCCAGGTCTGTGTTCCACTATAAAGTCCATTCCCTGTAGGGAGATGGACCACCTCAACAGTTTAGGATTTTCACCTTTCATTTGCATCAGCCATTTGAGAGGTCTGTGGTCAGTTTGAACTAGGAAGTGAGTCCCAAAGAGGTATGGTCTCAGCTTCTTCAGGGACCAAACCACAGCAAAGGCCTCCCTCTCAATGGCACTCCAACGCTGCTCCCTGGGGAGTAACCTCCTGCTAATGAAAGCAACAGGCTGGTCAAGGCCATCATCATTTGTTTGGGACAAAACTGCCCCTATCCCATGTTCAGAGGCATCAGTCTGCACAATGAACTGCTTAGAATAATCTGGAGCTTTTAGAACTGGTGCTGAGCACATTGCTTGTTTCAGGGTGTCAAAGGCCTGTTGGCATTCCACAGTCCAGTTCACTTTCTTGGGCATTTTCTTGGAGGTGAGTTCAGTGAGGGCTGTCACAATGGATCCATATCCCTTCACAAACCTCCTGTAATACCCAGTCAAGCCAAGGAATGCCCTGACTTGAGTCTGGGTTTTTGGAGCTACCCAGTCCAGAATAGTCTGGATCTTGGGTTGGAGTGGCTGAACTTGGCCTCCACCTACAAGGTGTCCCAAGTAAACCACAGTTCCCTGCCCTATCTGGCATTTGGATGCCTTGATAGAGAGGCCTGCAGATTGCAGAGCCTTCAAAACCTTCCTCAGGTGGACCAGGTGATCCTGCCAGGTGGAGCTAAAGACAGCAATATCATCAAGATAAGCTGTGCTAAAGGACTCCAAGCCAGCAAGGACTTGATTCACCAACCTTTGGAAGGTGGCAGGGGCATTCTTTAAACCAAAGGGCATAACCGTAAACTGATAATGCCCATCAGGTGTGGAGAATGCTGTCTTTTCTTTTGCTCCAGGTGCCATTTTTATTTGCCAGTACCCTGCTGTCAAGTCAAAGGTACTTAGAAATTTGGCAGCACCTAATTTATCAATGAGCTCATCAGCTCTTGGAATTGGATGGGCATCTGTCTTGGTGACAGAATTGAGCCCTCTGTAGTCCACACAAAACCTCATCTCTTTCTTTCCATCTTTGGTGTGAGGTTTGGGGACTAAGACCACTGGGCTAGCCCAGGGGCTGTCAGAGCGCTCAATTACTCCCAATTCCAGCATCTTGTGGACTTCCACCTTGATGCTTTCCTTAACATGGTCAGACTGTCTAAAGATTTTGTTCTTGACAGGCATGCTGTCTCCTGTGTCCACATCATGGGTACACAGGTGTGTCTGACCAGGGGTTAAGGAGAAGAGTTCAGGAAACTGTTGTAGGACTCTCCTACAATCAGCTTGCTGTTGGCCAGAGAGGGTGTCTGAGTAGATCACTCCATCTACTGTACCATCTTTTGGGTCTGATGACAGAAGATCAGGGAGAGGTTCACTCTCTGCCTCCTGATCCTCATCTGTTACCATCAACAGATTGACATCAGCCCTGTCGTGGAAGAGCTTAAGGCGGTTTACATGGATCACCCTCTTGGGGCTCCTGCTTGTGCCCAGGTCCACCAAGTAGGTGACCTGACTCTTCCTCTCTAGTACTGGGTAAGGGCCACTCCATTTGTCCTGGAGTGCCCTGGGAGCCACAGGCTCCAGAACCCAGACTTTCTGCCCTGGTTGGAACTCAACCAGTGCAGCCTTTTGGTCATACCAAAACTTCTGGAGCTGTTGGCTGGCCTCAAGGTTTTTGGTTGCCTTTTCCATGTACTCTGCCATTCTAGAGCGAAGGCCAAGTACATAGTCCACTATGTCCTGTTTAGGCTCATGGAGAGGTCTCTCCCAGCCTTCTTTAACAAGGGCAAGTGGTCCCCTTACAGGATGACCAAACAGAAGTTCAAAGGGTGAGAATCCTACTCCCTTCTGTGGCACCTCTCTGTAAGCGAAAAGCAGACATGGCAAGAGGACATCCCATCTCCTTTTGAGCTTTTCTGGGAGCCCCATGATCATGCCTTTTAATGTCTTGTTGAATCTCTCAACCAAGCCATTAGTTTGTGGATGGTATGGTGTAGTGAATTTATAAGTCACTCCACACTCATTCCACATGTGCTTTAGGTATGCTGACATGAAGTTGGTACCTCTGTCAGACACCACCTCCTTAGGGAAACCCACTCTGGTAAAGATACCAATGAGGGCCTTGGCTACTGCAGGGGCAGTAGTCGACCTAAGGGGAATAGCTTCAGGATACCTGGTAGCATGATCCACTACTACCAGGATATACATATTTCCTGAGGCTGTGGGAGGTTCCAGTGGACCAACTATGTCCACACCCACTCTTTCAAAGGGAACCCCCACCACTGGAAGTGGAATGAGGGGGGCCTTTGGATGTCCACCTGTCTTACCACTGGCTTGACAGGTGGGGCAGGAGAGGCAAAACTCCTTAACCATGTTGGACATATTGGGCCAGTAGAAGTGGTTGACTAACCTCTCCCACGTCTTGGTTTGTCCCAAATGTCCAGCAAGGGGAATGTCATGGGCCAATGTTAGGATGAACTCTCTGAACAGCTGAGGCACTACCACTCTCCTAGTGGCACCAGGTTTGGGGTCTCTGGCCTCAGTGTACAGGAGTCCATCTTCCCAATAGACCCTATGAGTTCCATTTGTCTTGCCTTTGGACTCTTCAGCAGCTTGCTGCCTAAGGCCTTCAAGAGAGGGACAGGTTTCTTGTCCCTTACACAGCTCCTCCCTTGAGGGTCCCCCTGGGCCTAAGAGCTCAACCTGATAAGGTTCAAGCTCCAAAGGCTCAGTTCCCTCAGAGGGCAGAACTTCTTCCTGAGAAGAGATGTTCCCTTTCTTTTGCTGTGTTGCAGTTGGTTTCCCAACTGACTTTCCTGTTCTCTTGGTAGGCTGGGCCATTCTTCCAGACTCCAGCTCTACTTGTTCACCCTGTGCCTTGCACTGTGCTCTTGTTTTCACACACACCAGTTCAGGGATACCCAGCATTGCTGCATGGGTTTTTAGTTCTACCTCAGCCCATGCTGAGGACTCCAGGTCATTTCCAAGCAGACAGTCCACTGGGATATTTGAGGAGACCACCACCTGTTTCAGGCCATTGACCCCTCCCCATTCTAAAGTAACCATTGCCATGGGATGTACTTTTCTCTGATTGTCAGCGTTGGTGACTGTGTAAGTTTTTCCAGTCAGGTATTGGCCAGGGGAAACCAGTTTCTCTGTCACCATGGTGACACTGGCACCTGTATCCCTCAGGCCCTCTATTCTAGTCCCATTAATTAAGAGTTGCTGTCTGTATTTTTGCATGTTAGGCGGCCAGACAGCTAGTGTGGCTAAATCCACCCCACCCTCAGAAACTAGAGTAGCTTCAGTGTGGACCCTGATTTGCTCTGGGCACACTGTTGATCCCACTTGGAGACTAGCCATACCAGTGTTACCTGGATGGGAGTTTGGAGTGGAACCTTTCTTGGGACAGGCCTTGTCTCCAGTTTGGTGTCCATGCTGTTTACAGCTATGACACCAGGCCTTTTTGGGATCAAAGTTTTTACCCTTGTACCCATTGTTTTGTGAAGAGGCTCTGGGCCCACCCTCCTGTGCAGGTTTTTGGGGGCCTGTAGAAGACTCTTTACTATTTTTAGTTTTGGTTGCCTCATCACCCTTCTGCTGGGGAGTCTTTGTGACCCCTTTCTTTTGGTCACCCCCTGTTGAAGTCTTGGACACCCTTGTCTTGACCCAATGGTCCGCCTTCTTTCCCAATTCTTGGGGAGAAATTGGTCCTAGGTCTACCAGATGCTGATGCAGTTTATCATTGAAACAATTACTTAACAGGTGTTCTTTCACAAATAAATTGTACAGCCCATCATAATTACTTACACCACTGCCTTGAATCCAACCATCTAGTGTTTTCACTGAGTAGTCAACAAAGTCAACCCAGGTCTGGCTCGAGGATTTTTGAGCCCCCCTGAACCTAATCCTGTACTCCTCAGTGGAGAATCCAAAGCCCTCAATCAGGGTACCCTTCATGAGGTCATAAGATTCTGCATCTTGTCCAGAGAGTGTGAGGAGTCTATCCCTACACTTTCCTGTGAACATTTCCCAAAGGAGAGCACCCCAGTGAGATCTGTTCACTTTTCTGGTTACACAAGCCCTCTCAAAAGCTGTGAACCATTTGGTGATGTCATCACCATCTTCATATTTAGTTACAATCCCTTTAGGGATTTTCAACATGTCAGGAGAATCTCTGACCCTATTTATGTTGCTGCCACCATTGATGGGTCCTAGGCCCATCTCTTGTCTTTCCCTCTCTATGGCTAGGATCTGTCTTTCCAAAGCCAATCTTTTGGCCATCCTGGCTAACTGGATGTCCTCTTCACTGGGGCTATCCTCAGTGATTTCAGAGGTGTTGGTCTCTCCTGTGAGGGAACCAGCATCTCTGACTATTATTTTAGGAGTCAGGGTTTGAGGGACCCTGTTCTCCCTAGATAGGACTGGTAGGGGGGAATTGTCCTCCAAGTCACTATCCTCTTCCTCTGAGTTGCCACCCTCAGAGGGGTTGGCCTTTTCAAACTCTGCCAAAAGCTCCTGGAGCTGTATTTTGGTAGGTTTGGGGCCCATTGTTATTTTCTTTAGTTTACAGAGTGACCTTAGCTCTCTCATCTGTAGATGGAGGTAAGGTGTGGTGTCGAGTTCCACCACATTCACATCTGTGCTAGACATTATGCTTCTAAAAGTTGGAATACTTTTTAAGAATCTACAACTGGTTCTAGAATCTAATTCAAACTTTTACAACTTTTTAAACTCTAAAAGAAATGCTAAACAGGATCTAACACAAGGCCCTAGCAGGACTTTTAAGAATTTAGAAAACTTTTCAAATTGCAAAAATCAATTTCTAATGACAATTTTGGAATTTGTCGTGTGATCAGGTATTGGCTGAGTAGTCCAGCAAATGCAAAGTCTTGTACCCCACCGCTGATCCACCAATGTAGGAAGTTGGCTCTGTATGTGCTATTTCAAAGCAAGGAATAGCATGCACAGAGTCCAAGGGTTCCCCTTAGAGGTAAAATAGTGGTAAAAATAGATAATACTAATGCTCTATTTTGTGGTAGTGTGGTCGAGCAGTAGGCTTATCCAAGGAGTAGTGTTAAGCATTTGTTGTACATACACATAGACAATAAATGAGGTACACACACTCAGAGACAAATCCAGCCAATAGGTTTTTATATAGAAAAATATCTTTTCTTAGTTTATTTTAAGAACCACAGGTTCAAATTCTACATGTAATATCTCATTCGAAGGGTATTGCAGGTAAGTACTTTAGGAACTTCAAATCATAAAAATTGCATGTATACTTTTCAAGTTATTGACAAATAGCTGTTTTAAAAGTGGACACTTAGTGCAATTTTCACAGTTCCTAGGGGAGGTAAGTTTTGGTTAGTTTTACCAGGTAAGTAAGACACTTACAGGGTTCAGTTCTTGGTCCAAGGTAGCCCACCGTTGGGGGTTCAGAGCAACCCCAAAGTCACCACACCAGCAGCTCAGGGCCGGTCAGGTGCAGAGTTCAAAGTGGTGCCCAAAACACATAGGCTAGAATGGAGAGAAGGGGGTGCCCCGGTTCTGGTCTGCTTGCAGGTAAGTACCCGCGTCTTCGGAGGGCAGACCAGGGGGGTTTTGTAGGGCACCGGGGGGGGACACAAGTCCACACAGAAATTTCACCCTCAGCAGCGCGGGGGCGGCCGGGTGCAGTGTAGAAACAAGCGTCGGGTTTTCAATGTTAGTCTATGAGAGATCTCGGGATCTCTTCAGCGCTGCAGGCAGGCAAGGGGGGGATTCCTCGGGGAAACCTCCACTTGGGCAAGGGAGAGGGACTCCTGGGGGTCACTTCTCCAGTGAAAGTCCGGTCCTTCAGGTCCTGGGGGCTGCGGGTGCAGGGTCTCTCCCAGGCGTCGGGACTTTAGGTTCAAAGAGTCGCGGTCAGGGGAAGCCTCGGGATTCCCTCTGCAGGCGGCGCTGTGGGGGCTCAGGGGGGACAGGTTTTGGTACTCACAGTATCAGAGTAGTCCTGGGGTCCCTCCTGAGGTGTTGGATCGCCACCAGCCGAGTCGGGGTCGCCGGGTGCAGTGTTGCAAGTCTCACGCTTCTTGCGGGGAGCTTGCAGGGTTCTTTAAAGCTGCTGGAAACAAAGTTGCAGCTTTTCTTGGAGCAGGTCCGCTGTCCTCGGGAGTTTCTTGTCTTTTCGAAGCAGGGGCAGTCCTCAGAGGATGTCGAGGTCGCTGGTCCCTTTGGAAGGCGTCGCTGGAGCAGGATCTTTGGAAGGCAGGAGACAGGCCGGTGAATTTCTGGAGCCAAGGCAGTTGTCGTCTTCTGGTCTTCCTCTGCAGGGGTTTTCAGCTAGGCAGTCCTTCTTCTTGTAGTTGCAGGAATCTAATTTTCTAGGGTTCAGGGTAGCCCTTAAATACTAAATTTAAGGGTGTGTTTAGGTCTGGGGGGTTAGTAGCCAATGGCTACTAGCCCTGAGGGTGGGTACACCCTCTTTGTGCCTCCTCCCAAGGGGAGGGGGTCACAATCCTAACCCTATTGGGGGAATCCTCCATCTGCAAGATGGAGGATTTCTAAAAGTTAGAGTCACCTCAGCTCAGGACACCTTAGGGGCTGTCCTGACTGGCCAGTGACTCCTCCTTGTTATTCTCATTATTTTCTCCGGCCTTGCCGCCAAAAGTGGGGCCTGGCCGGAGGGGGCGGGCAACTCCACTAGCTGGAGTGTCCTGCTGGGTTGGCACAAAGGAGGTGAGCCTTTGAGGCTCACCGCCAGGTGTGACAATTCCTGCCTGGGGGAGGTGTTAGCATCTCCACCCAGTGCAGGCTTTGTTACTGGCCTCAGAGTGACAAAGGCACTCTCCCCATGGGGCCAGCAACATGTCTCGGTTTGTGGCAGGCTGCTAAAACTAGTCAGCCTACACAGATAGTCGGTTAAGTTTCAGGGGGCACCTCTAAGGTGCCCTCTGTGGTGTATTTTACAATAAAATGTACACTGGCATCAGTGTGCATTTATTGTGCTGAGAAGTTTGATACCAAACTTCCCAGTTTTCAGTGTAGCCATTATGGTGCTGTGGAGTTCGTGTTTGACAAACTCCCAGACCATATACTCTTATGGCTACCCTGCACTTACAATGTCTAAGGTTTTGTTTAGACACTGTAGGGGTACCATGCTCATGCACTGGTACCCTCACCCATGGTATAGTGCACCCTGCCTTAGGGCTGTAAGGCCTGCTAGAGGGGTGTCTTACCTATACTGCATAGGCAGTGAGAGGCTGGCATGGCACCCTGAGGGGAGTGCCATGTCGACTTACTCGTTTTGTTCTCACTAGCACACACAAGCTGGCAAGCAGTGTGTCTGTGCTGAGTGAGAGGTCTCCAGGGTGGCATAAGACATGCTGCAGCCCTTAGAGACCTTCCTTGGCATCAGGGCCCTTGGTACTAGAAGTACCAGTTACAAGGGACTTATCTGGATGCCAGGGTCTGCCAATTGTGGATACAAAAGTACAGGTTAGGGAAAGAACACTGGTGCTGGGGCCTGGTTAGCAGGCCTCAGCACACTTTCAATTGTAAACATAGCATCAGCAAAGGCAAAAAGTCAGGGGGCAACCATGCCAAGGAGGCATTTCCTTACATATATATATATATATATATATATATATATATAAAATGTCACTTACCCAGTGTACATCTGTTCGTGGCATTAGTCGCTGCAGATTCACATGCTTTGCACATCCCGCCATCTAGTGTTGGGCTCGGAGTGTTACAAGTTGTTTTTCTTCTAAGAAGTCTTTGAGTCACGAGATCGAGGAACTCCTCCCATTTCGGCTCCATTGCGCATGGGCGTCGACTCCATCTTAGATTGTTTTCCCCGCAGAGGGTGAGGTAGGAGTTGTGTATTATAGTAATAGTGCCCATGCAATGGAGTGAATATGTATGTATATAATGTAGTTTAAAGTGATATATTTACAAATTTACAAATGTTCAAGATCAACTTCGAAACAGCTACAGGCTCCTGGGGAGGCGGGTGGGCACATGTGAATCTGCAGCGACTAATGCCACGAACAGATGTACACTGGGTAAGTGACATTTTCCGTTCGATGGCATGTGTAGCTGCAGATACACATGCTTTCCATAGACTAGTAAGCAGTTATCTCCCCAAAAGCGGTGGTTCAGCCTGTAGGAGTTGAAGTTGTTTGAAACAATGTTCGTAGTACTGCTTGGCCTACTGTGGCTTGTTGTGCCGTTAACACATCCACGCAGTAGTGTTTGGTAAACGTATGAGGCGTAGACCATGTGGCTGCCTTACATATTTCAGTCATTGGAATATTTCCTAGAAAGGCCATGGTAGCACCTTTCTTTCTAGTCGAGTGTGCCTTTGGTGTAATAGGCAGTTCTCTTTTTGCTTTGAGATAACAAGTTTGAATGCACTTAACTATCCATCTAGCAATGCCTTGTTTTGAAACTGGATTTCCTGTATGAGGTTTTTGGAAAGCAATAAATAATTGTTTTGTTTTCCGAATTTGTTTTGTTCTGTCAGTGTAGTACATTAACGCTCTTTTGATGTCTAATGTATGTAGTGCTCTTTCAGCTACCGAATCTGGCTGTGGGAAGAACACTGGTAGTTCTACTGTTTGATTCAAGTGGAACGGTGATATGACTTTTGGTAAGAATTTAGGATTTGTTCGTAAGACTACTTTATGCTTGTGTATCTGAATAAATGGTTCTTGTATGGTAAATGCTTGTATCTCACTTGCTCTTCTTAGAGAGGTGATAGCAATTAGAAATGCAACTTTCCATGTTAAGTATTGCATTTCACATGAGTGCATAGGTTCGAAAGGTAGACACATGAGTCGAGTTAAGACAATGTTGAGGTTCCACGAAGGAACTGGTGGTGTTCTCGGTGGTATAATTCTCTTCAGGCCTTCCATAAACGCTTTTATGACTGGTATCCTAAATAATGAAGTTGAGTGCGTAAATTGCAGATAAGCTGAAATTGCGGTAAGATGTATTTTAATGGATGAAAAAGCTAGCTTTGACTTTTGCAAATGTAGTAAGTAGCTTACAATGTCTTTAGCAGATGCGTGCAATGGCTGGATTTGATTATTATGGCAATAATAAACAAATATTTTCCACTTATTTGCATAGCAATGTCTAGTGGTTGGTTTCCTAGCTTGTTTTATGACCTCCATACATTCCTGTGTAAGGTGTAAGTGTCCGAATTCTAAGATTTCAGGAGCCAAATTGCTACATTCAGCGATACTGGATTTGGGTGTCTGATCTGTTTGTGTTGAGTTAACAGATCTGGTTTGTTTGGTAGTTTGACGTGAGGCACTACTGAGAGGTCTAGTAGTGTTGTGTACCAAGGTTGTCTTGCCCAAGTTGGTGCTATTAGTAGGAGTTTGTTTTGACTCAATTTGTTTACTAGATATGGAAGGAGTGGGAGAGGGGGAAAAGCGTATGCAAATATCCCTAACCAACTCATCCATAACGCATTGCCCTGAGACTGATCCTGTGGGTATTTGGATGCGAAGTTTTGGCATTTTGCGTTTTCTTTTGTTGCAAATAGGTCTATTTGTGGTGTTCCCCATCTTTGGAAGTAAGTGTTTAGTATTTGGGGGTGAATCTCCCATTCGTGGATCTGTTGGTGATCCCGAGAAAGATTGTCTGCTAACTGATTCTAAATCCCTGGAATAAACTCTGCTATTAGGCAAATGTGGTTGTGAATCGCCCAATGCCATATTCTCTGTGCCAGGAGACACAACTGTGTTGAGTGTGTTCCTCCCTGTTTGTTCAGATAATACATCGTTGTCATGTTGTCTGTTTTGACAAGGATGTGTTTGTGGCTTATTATGGATTGAAATGCTTTCAACGCTAGAAATACTGCCAGTAGTTCTAAGTGATTTATGTGAAACTGTCTTTGCTGAGTGTCCCATTGTCCCTGGATGCTGTGTTGATTGAGGTGTGCTCCCCACCCTATCATGGAGGCATCTGTAGTTATTACTATTGAGGCACTGGGTCTTGGAAAGGCCGCCCTTAGTTTAAATTTATATTGTTCCACCATAGAAGCGAGGTGTATGTTTGGCGGTCTATCAACACTAGATCTAGAAGTTGACCCTGTGCCTGTGACCATTGTGATGCTAGGCACTGTTGTAAGGGCCGCATGTGCAATCTGGCGTTTGGGACAATGGCTATGCATGAGGACATCATGCCTAGTAGTTTCATCACCATCTTGACTTGTATTCTTTGTCTTGGATACATGGCCTGTATTACATTGTGAAATGCTTGTACCCTTTGTGGACTTGGAGTGGCAACCCCTTTTGTTGTGTTGATTGTCGCCCCTAAGTATTGCTGTGTTTGACACGGCTGAAGGTGTGACTTTGTGTAGTTGAGTGAGAAACCTAGTTTGTGGAGGGTTTCGATGACATACTTTGTGTGCTGTGAACACCGTTCTTGCGTGTTGGTTTTGATTAACCAATCGTCTAGGTACGGGAACACGTGAATTTGCTGTCTTCTGATATGCGCAGCTACTACTGCCAGGCATTTTGTAAAAACTCTTGGCGCTGTTGTTATCCCAAATGGCAACACTTTGAATTGGTAATGTACCCCTTGGAATACAAACCTTAGGTACTTTCTGTGTGAAGGATGTATCGGTATATGGAAGTATGCATCCTTTAGGTCTAGTGTTGTCATGTAGTCTTGTTGTTTGAGCAATGGGATTACGTCCTGTAATGTCACCATGTGAAAGTGATCTGATTTGATGTAGGTATTTAACGTTCTGAGATCTAATATAGGTCTTAGAGTTTTGTCCTTTTTGGGTATGAGAAAGTACAGAGAGTAAACTCCTGTGCCTTTCTGATGAATTGGTACTAATTCTATTGCTTCTTTTTGTAACAACGCTTGGACCTCCAGTTGTAGAAGATCCATGTGTTGTTTTGACATAGTGTATTTTCGGTGGGACATTTTGAGGGAAATTGAGAAATTCTATGCAATAACCATGCTGGATAATTGCTAGGACCCAAGTATCTGTTGTTATTTCCTCCCATTGTTTGTAGAACTTGGTTAGCCTCCCCCCACAGGTGTTATGTGTTGGGGATTTGTGACGTGTAAGTCACTGCTTGTTTTGTGGAGTTTTGGGACTTTGGAACTTCCCTCTACTTTTTTGGAACTGTCCCCCTCTATATTGTCCCCGAAAACTTCCCCGCTGATATTGGCTCTGATAAGTGGGCCTTGTTTGTGAGGTTGTGGGTTCCGTGCTTTGTCCTCGAAACCCCCCTCGAAACTGTGTTTTACGAAATGTGCCTCCGCTCTGTGGGAAGTAGAGTGCGCCCATGGCTTTGGCCGTATCAGTGTCCTTTTTAAGCTTTTCGATGGCAGTGTCCACCTCCGGCCCAAACAACTGCTGTCCGTTAAATGGCATATTCAGCACGGCTTGTTGTATTTCCGGCTTGAATCCTGATGTACGCAGCCATGCATGTCTCCTTATTGTCACTGCTGTGTTTACAGTTCTAGCAGCTGTGTCTGCTGCATCCATTGCTGACCGTATCTGATTTTTTGAGATACTCTGTCCTTCTTCCACCACTTGCTGTGCTCTCTTTTGGAACTCCTTGGGCAAATGTTCTATAAAGTGTTGCATTTCATCCCAATGAGCCCTATCGTATCTGGCCAACAAAGCCTGGGAGTTTGCAATACGCCACTGGTTTGCTGCCTGTGCCGCCACCCTTTTCCCTGCCGCGTCGAACTTACGACTTTCTTTATCTGGAGGTGGTGCATCTCCTGAAGTGTGTGAGTTCGCCCTTTTGCGAGCTGCCCCTACTAACACTGAGTCCGGTGTTAACTGTTGTGTGATGTACACGGGGTCTGTTGGTGGCGGTTTATATTTTTTCTCCACTCTTGGAGTAATGGCCCTTCCTTTTACAGGCTCCTCAAACACTTGTTTGGAGTGTTTTAGCATTCCAGGTAGCATGGGGAGACTCTGGTACTGGCTGTGTGTGGACGACAGTGTATTAAATAGAAAGTCGTCTTCAATTGGCTATGCATGCAGGCTGACATTATGAAACGCTGCTGCCCTTGACACCACCTGTGCGTAGGCTGTACTATCTTCTGGTGGTGACGGTCTAGCTGGATAACAGTCAGGACTGTTATCTGACACTGGCGCATCATAAAGATCCCACACGTCTGGATCATCCTGACTCATCCTTGTATGAGTTGGGGATTGCATCATTGGTGGAGTGGCTACCGGTGATGGTTGCGGAGAGCGTTGTGGAGACGGTGGCGGGATTACTTGTTTAGCCACCTTTGCCTGTGGCTGCTTGTCTTTCTCTTGGAAGGCAAGTTAGCGTTTCATTCGAATCGGAGGGAGAGTGCTGATCTTCCCCATTTCCTTTTGGATGTGGAGCCTTCTTTGGGTGTAGTCTAGCTCCATTGTCTCCAGTTCCTGTCCAAATCTATGTGTTTGCATTTGTGAGGACAGGCCTTGTTCCTCTGTGTAGGAACTTGATTTCGGTTCCGAGGCCGGATGTTTCGGTATCGAAACTTTTTCGGCTGCCTTTTTTGGTTCCGACAACACTTTTTTGCTCTTCGGCGTACAGATTTCTCGGTGCCGACTTGGTTCGGTGCTGCTCTCTCGGTGCCGAGATTGCTCTGACCCGGCGTCGAGTCTGCTCTGACCCGGTGTCGAGTGTGCTCTGTGCCGGTATCTTGACCGGAGTCGGATGACTTCGACACATGCATGCCCTTTTTCAGTGCCGATGCCCAGTCACCTATTTTTCAGGTTAAGCCATGGTCTGCTGGCGGTGGCGTCCCCTGGGCTTTACTGGATTTTACTTGAGTCTTGTGTATCGACATCTTACTCACGGTTTTTGGTGTCTGTTCAGGATCGACCTCTTCCGAGTCCGAATCCTCGATGGAGAAGGCTTCCTCTTCTTCCTCCATGTGTTTTAGTCCCGTCGGCACCGACGACATCTGTAATCTTCTTGCTCTTCGGTCCCTTAAAGTCTTTCTGGACCTAAATGCTCGACAGGCCTCACAGGTATCCTCTTTATGTTCTGGTGACAAACTCAAATTACAGACCAGATGCTGATCTGTGTAAGGATACTTGTTGTGGCATTCGGGGCAGAAGCGGAATGGGGTCCGTTCCATTAGCCTTGAAGACGCACACGGTCGGGCCGACCAGGCCCCGGCGGGGAATCGAAAACCCCGAAGGGTCGCTGTAGGAAGTTGGCTCTGTATGTGCTATTTCAAAGTAAGGAATAGCATGCACAGAGTCCAAGGGTTCCCCTTAGAGGTAAAATAGTGGTAAAAATAGATAATACTAATGCTCTATTTTGTGGTAGTGTGGTCGAGCAGTAGGCTTATCCAAGGAGTAGTGTTAAGCATTTGTTGTACATACACATAGGCAATAAATGAGGTACACACACTCAGAGACAAATCCAGCCAATAGGTTTTGTATAGAAAAATATCTTTTCTTAGTTTATTTTAAGAACCACAGGTTCAAATTCTACATGTAATATCTCATTTGAAAGGTATTGCAGGTAAGTACTTTAGGAACTTTAAATCATAAAAATTGCATGTATACTTTACAAGTTATTGACAAATAGCTGTTTTAAAAGTGGACACTTAGTGCAATTTTCACAGTTCCTGGGGGAGGTAAGTTTTTGTTAGTTTTACCAGGTAAGTAAGACACTTACAGGGTTCAGTTCTTGGTCCAAGGTAGCCCACCGTTGGAGGTTCAGAGCAACCCCAAAGTCACCACACCAGCAGCTCAGGGCCGGTCAGGTGCAGAGTTCAAAGTGGTGCCCAAAACACATAGGCTAAAATGGAGAGAAGGGGGTGCCCCGGTTCCGGTCTGCTTGCAGGTAAGTACCCGCGTCTTCGGAGGGCAGACCAGGGGGGTTTTGTAGGGCACCGGGGGGGACACAAGCCCACACAGAAATTTCACCCTCAGCAGCGCGGGGGCGGCCGGGTGCAGTGTAGAAACAAGCGTCGGGTTCGCAATGTTAGTCTATGAGAGATCTCGGGATCTCTTCAGCGCTGCAGGCAGGCAAGGGGGGGGGTTCCTCGGGGAAACCTCCACTTGGGCAAGGGAGAGGGACTCCTGGGGGTCACTTCTCCAGTGAAAGTCCAGTCCTTCAGGTCCTGGGGGCTGCGGGTGCAGGGTCTCTCCCAGGCGTCGGGACTTTGGATTCAAAGAGTCGTGGTCAGGGGAAGCCTCGGGATTCCCTCTGCAGGCGGCGCTGTGGGGGCTCAGGGGGGACAGGTTTTGGTACTCACAGTATCAGAGTAGTCCTGGGGTCCCTCCTGAGGTGTTGGATCTCCACCAGCCGAGTCGGGGTCGCCGGGTGCAGTGTTGCAAGTCTCACGCTTCTTGCGGGGAGCTTGCAGGGTTCTTTCAAGGCTGCTGGAAACAAAGTTGCAGCCTTTCTTGGAGCAGGTCCGCTGTCCTCGGGAGTTTCTTGTCTTTTCGAAGCAGGGGCAGTCCTCAGAGGATGTCGAGGTCGCTGGTCCCTTTGGAAGGCGTCGCTGGAGCAGGATCTTTGGAAGGCAGGAGACAGGCCGGTGAGTTTCTGGAGCCAAGGCAGTAGTCGTCTTCTGGTCTTCCTCTGCAGGGGTTTTCAGCTAGGCAGTCCTTCTTCTTGTAGTTGCAGGAATCTAGTTTTCTAGGGTTCAGGGTAGCCCTTAAATACTAAATTTAAGGGCGTGTTTAGGTCTGGGGGGTTAGTAGCCAATGGCTACTAGCCCTGAGGGTGGGTACACCCTCTTTGTGCCTCCTCCCAAGGGGAGGGGGTCACAATCCTAACCCTATTGGGGGAATCCTCCATCTGCAAGATGGAGGATTTCTAAAAGTTAGAGTCACCTCAGCTCAGGACACCTTAGGGGCTGTCCTGACTGGCCAGTGACTCCTCCTTGTTGCTTTCTTTGTTCCCTCCAGCCTTGCCGCCAAAAGTGGGGGCCGTGGCCAGAGGGGGCGGGCAACTCCACTAAGCTGGAGTGCCCTGCTGGGCTGTGACAAAGGGGTGAGCCTTTGAGGCTCACCGCCAGGTGTTACAGCTCCTGCCTGGGGGAGGTGTTAGCATCTCCACCCAGTGCAGGCTTTGTTACTGGCCTCAGAGTGACAAAGGCACTCTCCCCATGGGGCCAGCAACATGTCTCTAGTGTGGCAGGCTGCTGGAACCAGTCAGCCTACACAGATAGTTGGTTAAGTTTCAGGGGGCACCTCTAAGGTGCCCTCTGTGGTGTATTTTACAATAAAATGTACACTGGCATCAGTGTGCATTTATTGTGCTGAGAAGTTTGATACCAAACTTCCCAGTTTTCAGTGTAGCCATTATGGTGCTGTGGAGTTCGTGTAAAACAGACTCCCAGACCATATACTCTAATGGCTACCCTGCACTTACAATGTCTAAGGTTTTGCTTAGACACTGTAGGAGCACAGTGCTCATGCACTGGTACCCTCACCTATGGTATAGTGCACCCTGCCTTAGGGCTGTAAGGCCTGCTAGAGGGGTGTCTTACCTATACTGCATAGGCAGTGAGAGGCTGGCATGGCACCCTGAGGGGAGTGCCATGTCGACTTACTCATTTTGTTCTCACTAGCACACACAGGCTTGTAAGCAGTGTGGCTGTGCTGAGTGAGGGGTCTCTAGGGTGGCATAATGCATGCTGCAGCCCTTAGAGACCTTCCCTGGCATCAGGGCCCTTGGTACCAGAGGTACCAGTTACAAGGGACTTATCTGGATGCCAGGGTGTGCCAATTGTGGGATCAATGGTACATTTTAGGTGAAAGAACACTGGTGCTGGGGCCTGGTTAGCAGGGTCCCAGCACACTTCTCAGTCAAGTCAGCATCAGTATCAGGCAAAAAGTGGGGGGTAACTGCAACAGGGAGCCATTTCTTTACAGTCGCCAGAGCTCTTCCGAATTCGGTGTCGATCTGTTGTAGCTAACCAGATACCGAACGCAAACAATACCGTCAAATTTTCTGAGTTTTCGCTAACTTTCCGAACCGAAGCGCGGAGCAAAAAGGAACACGTCCGAACCCGATGGCGGAAAGAAAACAATCTAAGATGGAGTCGACGCCCATGCGCAATGGAGCCGAAATGGGAGGAGTCCCTCGATCTCGTGACTCGAAAAGACTTCTTCGAAGAAAAACAACTTGTAACACTCCAAGCCCAACACTAGATGGCGGGATGTGCAAAGCATGTGTATCTGCAGCTACACATGCCATCGAACATATATATATATAGATATATAAAGCTTTATGCGTGCAGTACAGAAAAGGCATAAAAAGGTAAAAATGTGGCAATATCTAATCATGCAACAGATGAATGCGGGGACTTTCCCCTCTAAAACAGATTTTACGGTTTAAACACTACTCAGTTATTTTTACAACCACTTCATGAGTGAGCACTTCTGCTGAGTAAGTCCTAAATGAAAATGTCACTTACCCAGTGTACATCTGTTCGTGGCATCAGTCGCAGTAGATTCGCATGTTCTGCAATAGCTCGCCATCTGGTGTTGGGCCGGAGTGTTACAAGTTGTTTTTCTTCGAAGAAGTCTTTCGAGTCACGGGACCGAGTGACTCCTCCTTTTGTCTCCATTGCGCATGGGCGTCGACTCCATCTTCGATTGTTTTTCCCCGCAGAGGGTGAGGTAGGAGTTGAATTGTAGTAATAGTGCCCATGCAATGGAGTGACTAAGTATGCACCTATTTAAGGTTGAGATGATACATATATAAATAATTGAAGGTAACTTCCAAACTGCTACAGGCTCCCGGGGAGGCGGGTGGGCACATGCGAATCTACTGCGACTGATGCCACGAACAGATGTACACTGGGTAAGTGACATTTTCAGTTCGATGGCATCTGTCGCTGTAGATACGCATGTTCTGCATAGACTAGTAAGCAGTTATTTCCCCAAAAGCGGTGGATCAGCCTGTAGGAGTGGAAGTAGTTTGAAATAATGTCCTTAATACGGCTTGACCTACTGTGGCTTGTTGTGCGGATAACACGTCTACACAGTAGTGCTTGGTGAATGTGTGAGGCGTAGACCATGTGGCTGCCTTACATATTTCTTGCATTGGGATGTTTCCTAGAAAGGCCATGGTAGCACCTTTCTTTCTGGTTGAGTGTGCCCTTGGTGTAATGGGCAGCTGTCGTTTAGCTTTAAGGTAGCAGATTTGGATGCATTTAACTATCCATCTGGCTATACCTTGTTTTGAAATTGGGTTTCCTGCATGAGGTTTTTGAAATGCAATAAAGAGTTGTTTAGTCTTTCTGATGTTCTTTGTTCTGTCAATGTAATACATCAATGCTCTTTTGACATCTAATGTATGTAGTGCCCTTTCAGCTACGGTATCTGGCTGTGGAAAGAACACTGGAAGTTCCACTGTTTGATTTAGATGGAACGGTGAAATAACCTTTGGCAAAAATTTAGGATTGGTCCTTAGGACGACTTTATTTTTGTGTAGTTGTATAAAAGGTTCCTGTATAGTAAACGCCTGAATCTCGCTTACTCTTCTCAGGGAAGTAATGGCGATGAGAAATGCCACCTTCCAGGTTAGGAACTGTATATCGCAGGAGTGCATGGGTTCAAAAGGTGGACCCATAAGTCTAGTTAGGACAACATTTAGGTTCCATGAAGGAACAGGTAGTGTTCTTGGTGGTATAATTCTCCTAAGGCCCTCCATGAATGCTTTAATGACTGGTATTCTATATAGGGAAGTTGAATAGGTAGTCTGCAGTTATGCAGATATTGCTGCAAGGTGAATCTTAATGGAAGAGAAAGCTAGGTTAGATTTTTGTAAGTGAAGCAAGTAACCCACTACATGTTCTGGAGTTGTGTGTAATGGTTGTATTTGATTAATATGGCAGTAGCAAACAAACCTCTTCCATTTACTTGCATAGCAGTGCCTGGTGGATGGCCTTCTTGCTTGTTTTATGACTTCCATACATTCTTGGGTAAGTTGTAAGTGCCCGAATTCTAGGATTTCAGGAGCCAGATTGCTAGATTCAGCGATGCTGGATCTGGGTGTCTGATCTTTTGGTTGTGCTGTGTTAACAGATCTGGCCTGTTGGGCAATTTGATGCAGGGTACCACTGATAGGTCTAGCAGCGTTGTGTACCAGGGTTGCCTTGCCCAAGTTGGTGCTATCAATATGAGTTTGAGTTTGCTTTGACTGAGTTTGTTTACCAGGTAAGGAAGGAGAGGGAGAGGAGGAAAAGCGTAAGCAAATATCCCTGACCAGTTCATCCATAGGGCATTGCCTTGGGATTGTTTGTGTGGGTACCTGGATGCGAAGTTTTGGCATTTTGCGTTCTCCCTTGTCGCAAACAAGTCTATCTGAGGTGTTCCCCAGAGTTTGAAATAAGTGTTCAGAATTTGGGGGTGAATTTCCCATTCGTGGACCTGTTGGTGATCTCGAGAGAGATTGTCTGCGAGTTGATTTTGTATCCCTGGTATAAACTGTGCAATTAGGCGAATTTGGTTGTGAATTGCCCAATGCCAAATTTTTTGTGCTAGCAGGCTTAACTGCGTGGAGTGCGTCCCTCCCTGCTTGTTTAGATAATACATTGTTGTCATGTTGTCTGTTTTGACGAGAATGTATTTGTGAACTATTATTGGTTGGAAAGCTTTTAGTGCTTGAAAAACTGCTAGAAGTTCTAGGTGATTGATATGCAGTTTTGTTTGATGTACGTTCCATTGTCCTTGTATGCTGTGTTGATCGAGGTGTGCTCCCCACCCTGTCATGGAAGCATCTGTTGTTATTACGTATTGTGGCACTGGGTCTTGGAAAGGCCGCCCCTTGTTTAAATTTATGTTGTTCCACCACAGAAGCGAGAGGTAAGTTTGGCGGTCTATTAACACCAGATCTAGAAGGTGACCCTGTGCTTGAGACCACTGTGATGCTAGGCATTGTTGTAAGGGCCTCATGTGCAGTCTTGCGTTTGGGACAATGGCTATGCATGATGACATCATGCCTAGGAGTTGTAATACCATCTTTGCCTGTATCTTTTGTGTTGGATACATGCGTTGTATGATGGTGTTGAAATTTTGAATTCTTTGTGGACTTGGAGTGGCTACTCCCTTTGATGTGTCTATTATGGTTCCCAGGTATTGTTGTACCTTGCGTGGCAGAATTTTGGATTTTGTGAAATTGACGGTGAACCCGAGTTTGAAGAGGGTTTGTATGATGTGATTTGTGTGATTTGAGCACTGTATGAACGAATGGGCCTTGATTAGCCAGTCGTCCAAATATGGGAACACATGTATTTGCTGCCTTCTTATGTGTGCAGCGACTACCGCTAGACATTTGGTAAAGACTCTTGGTGCGGTTGTTAATCCGAAAGGCAGTACCTTGAATTGGTAATGTATTCCTTTGAATACAAACCTTAGGTATTTCCTGTGCGATGGGTGTATTGGTATATGGAAATAAGCATCCTTGAGGTCTAAAGTTGCCATGTAGTCGTGTAGTTTTAGCAATGGCAATACTTCTTGTAGTGTGACCATGTGGAAGTGGTCTGATTTGATGAAAGTGTTCACTACTCTGAGGTCTAGGATTGGTCTCAGCGTTTTGTCCTTCTTTGGTATCAGAAAGTACAGTGAGTAAACTCCTGTGTTTATTTGTGTGTTTGGCACTAATTCGATTGCATTCTTTTGCAATAGTGCCTGCACTTCTATCTCCAGGAGATTGGAATGGTGTGTTGTTAAATTTTGTGCTTTTGGTGGTATGTTTGGAGGGAATTGTAGAAATTCTATGCAATAACCATGTTGGATAATTGCTAGAACCCAAGTGTCTGTAGTGATTTCCTCCCATGCTTTGTAATAATGACCTATTCTTCCCCCCACTGGTGTTGTGTGGAGGGGGTGAGTGACATGTGAGTCATTGTTTAGTAGTAGGGGTTTTGGGGCTTTGAAATCTCCCTCTATTTCTAGGGAATTGCCCTCCTCTATATTGTCCCCGAAAACCTCCTCTATACTGTCCCTGGTAAGTGGACGGTGTTGCTTGTGAGGTGCTGGCTTGTGTGCTTTGACCCCGAAACCCCCCTCGAAAGGGCGTTTTACGGAATGTGCTGTAATTCCCTCTGCTCTGCGGGGAGTAGAGTGCGCCCATGGCTTTGGCAGTGTCCGTATCTTTTTTGAGTTTCTCAATCGCTGTGTCCACTTCTGGACCGAACAGTTCCTTTTCATTAAAAGGCATATTGAGAACTGCTTGTTGAATCTCTGGTTTAAATCCAGACGTTCGGAGCCATGCATGCCTTCTGATAGTTACAGATGTATTAATTGTCCGTGCAGCTGTATCTGCAGCGTCCATGGAGGAACGTATCTGGTTGTTGGAGATGGTCTGTCCCTCCTCAACCACTTGTTTTGCCCTATTTTGGAAGTCCTTGGGCAGATGTTCAATGAGATGTTGCATCTCGTCCCAGTGGGCTCTGTCATAGCGCGCAAGTAGTGCCTGGGAGTTCGCGATGCGCCACTGGTTTGCAGCTTGTGCTGCGACTCTCTTACCAGCTGCATCGAACTTGCGGCTTTCTTTATCTGGGGGTGGTGCATCTCCAGATGTGTGAGAGTTGGCCCTTTTCCTAGCTGCTCCTACAACAACAGAGTCTGGTGGCAGCTGTGTAGTGATGAAAACCGGGTCCGTAGGAGGCGGCTTATACTTTTTTTCCACCCTTGGTGTGATTGCCCTACTTTTGACCGGCTCCTTAAAGATGTCTTTTGCGTGCCGGAGCATACCAGGGAGCATAGGCAGGCTTTGGTAGGAGCTGTGGGTGGAGGAGAGTGTGTTGAACAAGAAATCATCCTCGACCTGTTCTGAGTGGAGGCTTACGTTATGAAATTGTGCTGCTCTAGCCACCACCTGAGAGTACGCGGTGCTGTCTTCTGGTGGAGATGGCTTTGTAGGGTATGCCTCCGGGCTGTTATCTGACACTGGGGCGTCGTATAGGTCCCATGCGTCCTGATCTTGGTCACCCTGGCTCATGGTGGTGTGAGCTGGGGAGTGAGATGGAGTTTGTGCTGGTGAAACGTTAATCACGGGCGGAGGAGAGGGTGGTGGTGTAACTCTTTTCACCACTTTTGGTTGTGGTGCTTGTTCCGTCTGGAACTCCAACCTTCTCTTTCTCCTAATGGGGGGAAGGGTGCTTATTTTTCCTGTCCCCTGCTGAATGAAGATACGCTTTTGCGTATGGTCCACATCAGTTGCTTGTAGCTCTTCCTCAAACCTATGCTTTTGCATTTGGGAGGTTAGCGAGTGCTCTTCTGTATAAGAGCCTGAAGCTGGGTCGCTTGCAGTTTGTTTCGGCGTCGAAACTTTGTCTGCGTGTTTTTTCGGCTCCGAGGTGACTTTTTTCCTTTTCGGGGCCGAAACCTCTAGGCGTCGATCTGTTTCGGTGCCGCTGTCTCGGCGTCGAGCCGTGTCCACACCGGCATCTCGGTGTCGAGGCTTGTCTCCAGCACTTTCTCGGTCCCGAGAAGGCTGCGTGCCGGTGTCTCGACCGGAGTCGGACGATCTCGGCACTGTTTGGGCCTTTTTCGGTGCCGACGGTCGGTCACCGAATTTATGGGTTGAGCCATGGCCTGGTGGCAGTGGCGTCCCCTGGGCCTTGTAAATGTTTCTTTGTGTGGTTTTCGACGTCTTACTCACGGTTTGTGTATCGTCGAATCCTTCGGAGTCTGAGTCTTGGATCGAGAAGGTACCTTCTTCTTCCTGTTCCTCGAACTCCCGTTGGGCTGTCGGTGCGGACGCCATTTGAAGTCTTCTGGCTCGACGGTCTCGGAGTGTTTTTCGGGACCGGAACGCACGACAGGCCTCGCAGGTGTCTTCGCTGTGCTCAGGTGACAGGCACAGGTTGCAGACCAAATGTTGGTCTGTGTAGGGGTATTTATTGTGGCATTTGGGGCAGAAGCGGAACGGGGTCCGTTCCATCGGCGTTCTTCAGCACGCGGTCGGGCCGACCAGGCCCCGACGGAGGATCGAAAAACTACCCCGAAGGGCACCGGAGCTCTTCGATCTTCGATGCGGTGTGGAATCTAAGTACGCCGATCCCGAACGCAACAATACCGACGAAAATCTTCCGAAATTAGCTAATTTTCCGTTCCGAAACTCGGAGCGACAGGAACACGTCCGAACCCGATGGCGGAAAAAAAACAATCGAAGATGGAGTCGACGCCCATGCGCAATGGAGACAAAAGGAGGAGTCACTCGGTCCCGTGACTCGAAAGACTTCTTCGAAGAAAAACAACTTGTAACACTCCGGCCCAACACCAGATGGCGAGCTATTGCAGAACATGCGTATCTACAGCGACAGATGCCATCGAACATGCATTTTCTTAAGAACAAAACTAACAGACTTTCTTCAAACTGTTTATATTTAATGCTTACCTTATGCTTTTGGATAAGATGAAAATCCTTCCCATAAATTAGAAGTCCATGCTCAAAATTTCTGCATTCGTCTTCTGTCCATGCAGCCATATCATCTGTAAAATGACGAAGAAACTAGCCATCAATTATGAAATCACCATCCTGTTGTGCATTAGTATTTGACGGTTTTAAACTAGTCGGAAATGTCAATCACCTATTAAAAATATAAATAAGCATTTTTTTTTATATCAATCATGAATTGCTATAACCAAAAAACTTTGGAAGACTACTACACAATACTAGGTCTGGGGTTCAGCAGGGCGTTTGTAGTTGGGGAAGGTGTGGTGGTGGTGGGGGGTGAGTTGGGCGGGTAAGAGACTGATTACTAGATTGTAATAGGTAAAGAAATTATTACTAGCCGAGGGGATCGAGGATAGTTGTTAATGATGCCACCCAACAAGGGTGAGGTGATTGAACTGTACCATACATAATTTAGTGAAACATACCACCACACAATGTCTGAACAGGCGTTAAAACAACAAATAGCTGGTTGATAGTAAACTATGGTGTATAATTTGTTAAATGTTTTAAAGAGAGCTGCAGAGCTCAGAAACATTTGTCTTGCAATTAACACAATCTAAAAGACAGGATCATAGGCCAAAAAAAATAGTGACAACAGGGTAAAATTAAGTTCATGTGGAAGAATGAGCACAGTGTACAGAAGCTGTGCACCCCTAGCATGCCACAGGTTTTTTTTCTCTTGTACTTTATCTGCAAGTCCATTAAAGGTGCTCCTCGTTTCTGCTATGGAATTGGTCAATAGCTAGATTCTACTGTATGTCAATTGTTTCCCTTCATTTCCTAGTACAAAGGGGAAGGGTGAGGGGAAATTAATTGACCTGATAGGTGGTGAGAGTGGATTGCCTTCACAGGGTATCAGGACTTTGTGGGGCCATAGGACTATCTCTTGGTTACAGTATCCTGAGTGGGTAGAAAGAGGTTTACCCCCCACCGCCAAAGTGTTTGTAGCTAGTTATGTTTTAGGTTCAAATGCTATGCATACACCGGTCATCTAGTGTGTGGTGTAGACGACTACAAATTGTTTTCCTTTGTAGTCTTCTTTGTCTTGAGCTATCTTGCAACTCCTCCCTGGAGAATATATAGTGTCAGTGCCTCGCCAAAAACACTTACTAAAAAAAACAAAAACAAAAAAACACAATCGCCAGCAACTCAGGACTCCAACCACTAAAAGTCAATGATCATTGTGGTGCTTAGTGAAACAATGCTTCCCTGCCCATTGTACGTTTTCTGGTAAGCACCGATTTTCATCAACCCAGTAAGCTCAATCATGCAAGCCCATTTGAGGTGCTCCGTTTTTTTAACTATAGCTGGCCTCGGACTGCCATCCTGTGACTAAGGGAAAGAAGGAAGCACTTATCTGCCTTTCAAAGAACCAATGATTGGAGTGTCACCAGAAAACCTTAACTGGGGTGGGTATATCCTGAGAAATAGGTGTCTAAAGGAAAGTTACATCAGTCTCACTTAAAGGCACAGGAATTAGTTAGACCCTTAACTTGTCACTGGACTTCAGGTGATAAGGACAGTGTTCATAACTGGACACCAGTGACCGGACATTAGGTCACTGGGGCATGATCCATCGGGAACACACAAGAATTGCATTTACTGTGTGGGATCAGAGTTGTTTGGGTTGCAATTTGTTTGAACCTCTATGACTGGGCACTGATGCTATTAAGTGTTATTTACTAAGCCATACTGATACGTTCTTTCAAACCTCAATCTTCTGGAGCAAATCCTCATTGCTTGCACACACCAAAAAGATGATTAAATGTGTAAAGAAAAGGCAACAAAGTGAAGTCATTGGCTGATTCAGGTGGCCATACAGTAGGTACACAGGCACCAGTGTCGTCCAGAAAGTCAGTTGGCCTGGGTGGTGGACTTTACCAAACATTCTGGTAAAAGGCCCATCCATCGGAGTCTCCTCGATATTTTCAGCAACAGGCAAAGAAAATTGCGACACCATCCTTCCCTTTGCCCACACATAGGTCTTGCATACAGGGAAATCGGAAGACAAGGATGGATTAAAGTGCATGCAAAGCTTTAAGAAAGTGACCCTTTTTGACATGGTCACCCCACTTTTTGTCCTGGGATTAAATGCAATTATGACTGAAGTGCACTGTTTTTTTGCTAGCCAGGTTCCCAGTGCCAAATCTCTTTCCCTAAAACTTACAATTGTTCCCCAATTAACAATACCATTAGCACTCCTCTAAGTCCCTAATAAATTGTACCCCTGGTACCTAGGGCATGGGTACTAAAAAGTGGCCCTAAGGGCTGCAGCATGTATTGTGCCACCCTAAGAGACCCCCTCACCACACTCATGCAGACTGCAATTGCAGGCTGCATGACATGGTGCAGACAAAAGTGAAAACACAACATAACACAAATCCTGTGTGCCATGCCTGCAGACACTGAATGCAATCCAAGTCACCCTTACAGCCCTAAGGCAGGTTGCATTATACTACATATGTGGATATATCTGCATGAGCAGATGCGCCCCACCCCCTATGATGTCTAAGTCAATTCTTAGACATTACAAGTGAACAGGGAAACCATCCTAGGGTATGTACTGGGCACTGGTCAAAACTAGTTTCCCAGCTACATAATGGCTCCACTGAAACCTATGATGTTTGGTATCAAGCATCTTGTATTAATAAACCCACATTGATTCTAGTGATGGATTTATTAATACACGCATCCAGAGGGTACCATAGAAGTACCCCCTGAAACCTACCATCCCCCTCTAGTGTGCTGGCTTACTGGTACAGTCCAACCTGCCACCACAGACAGGTTTCTGACCCCCTACAAGTGAGAGCCCACGGTCTCGGAGGCCAGAAACAATGTAGACTCCAGAGGAAGGTGTTCACACCTCATCCGGTAGGATGGCTAGTGATTTAGCATAGCAAGGCAGGAGACTTTAAAGCCCCTACTGCCTTTGATAAGCGACTGCAGAATTCCAGAGACCTACAGGGTGCCACCCCCTGCCCTGAGGCCTTTTCGGCACAAAGTCAAGCAGAAAATTAGCTATGCTAGGAGGTGTGGAGTACACCCAGGTCAGACACAACCCTAAGGTGAGCTGCCTGATGTGCCCAACTCTAGGAAAATTCCGCCATCTTGGTGATGGCAGAATTAGGAACTCTGGGACATGGTTATGCCTGCTCCCAACAGGAAGCGGTCATATAGGGGGTGTAGTGACCCCAAGGGTAAAAAGCCCATTGGCTACTATCCTTCACTTCTTGTCACGGCCCTAAATCCAGTAGTTAGGGGAACCCCTGGCACCAGAGAAACAGATTCTACTGACCCAAGGACACTGAACAGCTGTGAGAAGCAAGAGCAGAGGAGCAGCGACTGACTTGGCCTCAACCCAGCCTGCCAGCCAGCTGTTCCAGACACTTGAGAAAAAGATGACGTGTCCTACAGCTGACCCTATTCAGCCTGGGAGGGCTGCCAGTACTTCGAGAAACAGCCAGCATCTCCCGTGGAGTAGCAGAGCTACTTCTCTGCAGGCACCCCCAAAAGACAGAGAGCCTATGCAAGCTCCACCCCACTGGACAAAAGAAAACTGCAACACAGCCAGAGTACAAGTGAACAGACGGTGCCCCTGAGGAGCAGAGACCCTCAAGAGTTGAGCCCCCTCCACTTTGGGTTTGACCAGACTGGACCCCCACTCCTGCCTGCAGTCTTTCTGCAGGAATGCAAGAACTGCGAGAGCCCCCAGACAGCCACCAACCTGACCCCAGAAAGCACCCCTGTACCCAAGCCCCCCAGCCTAAGTAGAAGTGGGCCAAATGTGCCAACAGAGTCCTGAGACCCTCTAGAGCTGAGCCCAACTTTGGGTTTGGCCTGATTGGACCCCCCCCCAGTCCCAGCCAGCAGCCTCTTTTTGCAGGAAACACAAACTGCGAGTGGCTCCCACAGAGCGGACCCGCATGACAGAAGACCACTGCACACGAGCCTCACTGAATTGCCGTGGACAACAGTGTCCCTGTATGCCCAGGACCCTCGAGAACAGAGCTCCCCTGTGGGCTCTACCAGACTGACCTCCCAGTTCTTATTTGCAGCCCCTCTCCCCCAGAACCATTTTCCCATTTAAATAAACAGGGCACCAAACGCTGAAAAGCACCTCTGACCCCAGAGGTGACCTGTTGGCACTGCCTTCAACCTTGCCACCATACTCACTTTAAGTCCCGGAGAACAGTCCTTTAAGTCGTTGCTAAATGACCTTATTCAGGATATGTTTAATCTTCACAGGATAACATTACTCTGTTAAAGTCAATGCAAGTGTATTTCCAGTATACTTAAAAAGTGATAACACGAAAGTTACTTACCCAAGTACGAAGTTCTTGGTGTCACAAATATATAAAAATGCTTGTTATTTGTTTTTTTATTTGGGTTTATCTCCTTATTGAGTGTGTGTGTGTATCATTTATTTACTTTGTGTATGCAACAAATGTCTAACACCCCTCCCTGATAATCCTAAGGCTGCTCGATCGCACTACTCCAGATATAGCACCTTGGGATTGCTAGAGCAAACACCTGTCCACTTATAAGGAATACCTGGACTCTTTACACAGCATACCTCTTTTCGGTATACTATATAAAGAGCCAGCTTCCTACAAAGCCTCTCATTAGGGGATTATCCACCCATCAGGTCTTTGGCAAACTGGACGAGGAGGTAAGGAATTTTGGCATTAATGCTGTAATTAAGTCAGCATGTGGAGATCTCAGGCTTCAAAGATATGACAAAAATTGGTCATAGCACCCAATTGTGATCAATGAAATGCTTGTGAAGTTAGGCTTCCACTTCAGCAGGCCTCGAAAATGTACTACAGTTCAGGTGATGTTCCTGGTCAGACACCAATGCCAAACGGCTTGTGCTTGATTCAAATGGACTGGTTGTTGTTTGCTTGCTAGTCGAGTGAATGCAGCCTCATAGTGTTGTCATTCAGAAGGAGGCTCGATGTTGCAGTGATCAATGGAAGGAAAGGTAGTGTGGGGGAGGCTGATCTAAGATGCAGCAGTCATGCGATTTCTGCTCTGAGGGGGACTATTCTTCCAAGAGCTGAGACTTTCCACATTGGCCCTTAAGCCTTCCAGCGAGGCACTCATCACAATAGTTTATGTTGGAGGCTTTTGAAACCTAACTTCCAAGAGGATGTCTTTCTTTCACCACCAAACTAGGGATTGAATGGATTTCATGTCCACATGAGTCCTCTCCTCCCAATTGTGTGATATTTGAAACCATTCGTTTTCTACACACTCAGAGTACATATGTAGCCTGCCATTGAGTTATGATGATGCAGAATACAATGCTGCCTAAGAGAAAGAAGACTTGCTTTATTAGTTCAAATGGAGTCTTTCAGGAGATAGCAGTTCTCCATAGATAATAGTCTTATCCTCAGAAGGAAACACTTTTACAAATCTTGTATACTAAGTACCCCCTAGATATTGAATCTGTTGAGCAGGATTGAGAAAGGATTTGGCTGAACGGATGTAAAGCCCCAGATTCTCTAGAGCTTTATCTGCATTCTACTCCACATATTTTGTTTGGAGCAGGCTTTGATCAACGATCACCTAGATAAAGGTACACAAACATACCTATTCTCTGGAGAACAGCTTGCAACATGGCTGTGCGCTTGGAAATTCCTTTGAGCAGTAATCTTAGGAGGATTTTGTATTGTTAATTATAGCTCCTAATTTGAAATCTAACAAATCACCTATGCTGTGGACAATCCATGGTGTTAAAGAAGGCATCTTGCAGAACTACTGATTCAATTCAAATTCTATAGTGAGGATGTGGGAAGATTTTTTTAAATGTATTTTTAATGCAAAACAAAATTAAAAAATGTGAGTGCGAAACAGGCCTTTTTGCATGGTTACCCTGACTTTTTGCCCCAGTTTGTCTGCTAGGTACTGGTATAATAGCTCTGAATTGCCCTCGGCGCTGCTAAACAGGACTCGGTGCATGTGCTCAGACTCTTAAAATGAAGCATGTTCGACTGAATTATCCCAGATTGGCGTAGCCTAGCTTATTTGTAAGTCCCTGGTATACAGTACCAGGGGTATCCAGGGCCAGTAAGTTAGTGTGTCCATCAGGGACTGAAGCACTTGTTGCTCCAGCTTGAGTATGACAAGGTAAAACATGGCTCTCGGACTGCCATGGCAGAATGGAAAGGCAGTCTGAAACTGCTAACTTGACTTGCCATTTAAAGTAATGGCAACGCCCAAATCTCACCTGTAATGTATGAAAGTCACCCCTACGGCAGGCCTTACAAGCCGTAAGGCAGGGTGCTGTATATTAAACATGGAACATGTACTTTTACATGTTCCATTGTCGTTTTTACTGTGGAAAGGGTAGAAAGGGTAGAAGCCCCATTGGCAAGTAGAAAGTTACAGGCTGGCACCTGAGCCCTGCTAACTCCTAAATGGGACTAATAAGTCTAGGAATGTGGCTATCTACGTAGTGTACCAATGCAGGGGCACACTATGCAGACAGTCCATTAATCGTTTACAGGGATTAAATAATCCCAAATGCTCTTTTTGTGGTAGCGTGGGCGACCAGTTTAGGCTTATCAGAGGATAGTGTTAAACATTTGTTGAACACACAGTCAATAAATCAGACATACACGCAAGAAGAAACTCGAGCCCAATTTAGAGAAATAGTATCGATTTTTATATTAACTTAGATACAAGATCTACATGATTAGGTAAGTACTTTTGAGGTAGTGACTTTTAAAGTTACAGTAAATTTAGCTGTCAAATCTTGGGCATGAGCCTCAAATGCGGTAATGTTATCATATGGGGAGAACCTACACTGCACAGGGTCACTTGCAAATGACTTACAGGACTGTTCTATTGGACTTAACGTAAGTAGGACCCAAGGTCCTTAGAACCACAGCACTTTCGGGTTACTGTCCTGGTGTGCCCGTGTACTAGACGAAGGTCACTACCTATGTCCAGCTACATAATGCTAACTCCGAACCTAGGAATGTTTAGTACCAAACATGTCGGAATCATACCTCAATACTGATGCCAGTATTGGTTGTATGAATACATGCATTCTGTGGGCTCCTTAGAGGACCCCCAGCTTTGCTCCTACCAGTTTGCAGGGTTTTCCCAGGCAGCCCGCGCTGCTGCCATCCTACAGACGGGTTTCTGTTTTCCTGCTGCTTGAACAGCTCAAGCCTGGGAAGGCACAACAAAAAGATTTCCTTTGGGAGAGGGAGACAATACCCTCTCCGTTTGGAGATAGTGGTTACATGGCTTGGGAGGGTATAGCCTCCCCGAGCCACTGGTATGCTTTGAAGGGCACATTTGGTGACCTCCTTGCCTAAACCAGTCTGCACTGGTTCAGGGGCCTCCATCCTCGTGGATGCAGCCACCACAGGCAACTCACAGGCAGCAGACACAGGAGTCGCATTGAGGCCCACTCAGCACACCTGGAAAGGAGTCCCATGTCGCTAGAGCAGGAAACCGAACGTTGCAGGCAAGAGTGCTGGATGCCAAAGCAACACACAGCCTGAAGATCCCTTGGATGGAGAGTCAACAAGCCGTGGTAGCTGCAAGAGTCGCAGTGCACAGAGGTACCATCCTGCAAGGAGAGGCAAAGACGCAAAACCACCAAAGTTGGACAGCTTGTAGAGGGGACCACCACCTGTGTTGCAGGAGAGAGGACCCAAGCGGCCAGTCGTTGATGCAGTTGATGCCTGCAGATGCAGAGGAATGACTCCTTCACTGCAAGGGAGATTCCTTCTTGCTGCATACTGAAAATGTGCCGCCCTCAGAGGATGCACAGCCAGGGAAACAATGTTGCAGAGCAAAGTCATTGGTGGAGCTGCAGCTTGTAAGTTCCTGTGAAGTTCAGTTGCGGTTCCAGTGACCAGACGTTGAAGCAAACGTTGCATAGGAGTCATGCTGGAATCTTGCCCGTCGAATCAGAGGACCCATCCAAGAGAGAGAACCTAAAGAGCCCTGAAAGGGAAATTGGTCACCTAGCCAGTTGACCACCAATCAGGAGGGGGCTCTGACGTCACCTGCCTGACCTGGCCAATAACACGCTCCCAGAGTTCCCTGCCAACCTTGGATTTAAGATGGCAGAACTCAGGGACCCTCTGGAGGAGCTCTGGGCACTACCCCAGGGGTGATGATGGAAAGGGGAGTGGTCACTCCCATTTCCATTGTCCAGTTTCACGCCAATAGCAGGGACTGGCGCTCCCGGAACCTGTGTAGACTGTTTTATGCAAGGAGGGCACCAAATGTGCCCTTCAAAGCATACCAGTGGCTTGGGGTGGCAACCCCTCCCAAACCATGTAACACCTATTTCCAAAGGGAGAGGGTGTTACCCCCCTTTTCCAAAGGAAATCCTTTTTTCTGCCTTCCTGGGCATGAGCTATTCAAGCAGTAGGAGGGCACAAACCTGTCTGAGGGGTGGCAGCAGCTTGGGCTGCCCGGAAAACCCCAGAAGGCTGGTAGGAGCAATGCTGAGGGCACTCTAGGGAGCCCCCGGAGTGCAAAGAATCATACGTCCAATACTGGCAACAGTATTGGGGTATGATTCCGACATGCGATACCAAACATGCCTAAGTTCAGAGTTGTCCAGTACACGCATAAAATGGTGTCCCCCGTACTCACTAAGTCCAGGAAAAATAAACTGGAGTTTGTGGGGGCACCTCTGCTAGTGCAGGGGTGCCTTCACACACAGGTACCTGCACCCTGCCCTCTGGGCTAGGAGTGACTGGTGCAGTGACCTGTAGTGAAAAAGGGTGCATGTACCCTTTCATGCGGCTGCAATGGCAGGCCTGCGGAACACTTTGCATGGGCTCCCCATGGATGGCATAATATATGATGCAGCCCATGGGGATCCCCTTGGTACCCCAATACAATTGGTACCTGTAAGGAAATGCCTCCTTGGCATGGTTGCCCCCTGACTTTTTGCCTTTGCTGATGCTATGTTTACAATTGAAAGTGTGCTGAGGCCTGCTAACCAGGCCCCAGCACCAGTGTTCTTTCCCTAACCTGTACTTTTGTATCCACAATTGGCAGACCCTGGCATCCAGATAAGTCCCTTGTAACTGGTACTTCTAGTACCAAGGGCCCTGATGCCAAGGAAGGTCTCTAAGGGCTGCAGCATGTCTTATGCCACCCTGGAGACCTCTCACTCAGCACAGACACACTGCTTGCCAGCTTGTGTGTGCTAGTGAGGACAAAACGAGTAAGTCGACATGGCACTCCCCTCAGGGTGCCATGCCAGCCTCTCACTGCCTATGCAGTATAGGTAAGACACCCCTCTAGCAGGCCTTACAGCCCTAAGGCAGGGTGCACTATACCATAGGTGAGGGTACCAGTGCATGAGCACTGTACCCCTACAGTGTCTAAGCAAAACCTTAGACATTGTAAGTGCAGGGTAGCCATAAGAGTATATGGTCTGGGAGTCTGTTTTACACGAACTCCACAGCACCATAATGGCTACACTGAAAACTGGGAAGTTTGGTATCAAACTTCTCAGCACAATAAATGCACACTGATGCCAGTGTACATTTTATTGCAAAATACACCCCAGAGGGCACCTTAGAGGTGCCCCCTGAAACTTAACCGACTATCTGTGTAGGCTGACTAGTTCCAGCAGCCTGCCACACTAGAGACATGTTGCTGGCCCCATGGGGAGAGTGCCTTTGTCACTCTGAGGCCAGTAACAAAGCCTGCACTGGGTGGAGATGCTAACACCTCCCCCAGGCAGGAGCTGTAACACCTGGCGGTGAGCCTCAAAAGGCTCACCCCTTTGTCACAGCACCGCAGGACACTCCAGCTAGTGGAGTTGCCCACCCCCTCCGGCCCCCACTTTTGGCGGCAAGGCCGGAGAAAATAATGAGAATAACAAGGAGGAGTCACTGGCCAGTCAGGACAGCCCCTAAGGTGTCCTGAGCTGAGGTGACTCACTTTTAGAAATCCTCCATCTTGCAGATGGAGGATTCCCCCAATAGGGTTAGGATTGTGACCCCCTCCCCTTGGGAGGAGGCACAAAGAGGGTGTACCCACCCTCAGGGCTAGCAGCCATTGGCTACTAACCCCCCAGACCTAAACACGCCCTTAAATTTAGTATTTAAGGGCTACCCTGAACCCTAGAAAATTAGATTCCTGCAACAACAACAAGGACTGCCTAGCTCAAAACCCCTGCAGAGGAAGACCAGAAGACAACAACTGCCTTGGCTCCAGAAACTCACCGGCCTGTCTCCTGCCTTCCAAAGAACTCTGCTCCAGCGACGCCTTCCAAAGGGACAGGCGACCTCTGCATCCTCTGAGGACTGCCCTGCTTCGACGACGACAAGAAACTCCCGAGGACAGCGGACCTGCTCCAAAAAGACTGCAACTTTGTTTCAAGAAGCAGCCTTAAAGAACCCTGCAACTCCCCGCAAGAAGCGTGAGACTTGCAACACTGCACCCGGCGACCCCGACTCGGCTGGTGGAGGACCAACACCTCAGGGAGGACCCCCGGACTACTCTACGACTGTGAGTACCAAAACCTGTCCCCCCTGAGCCCCCACAGCGCCGCCTGCAGAGGGAATCCCGAGGCTTCCCCTGACCGCGACTCTCTGAAACCTAAGTCCCGACACCTGGAAAAGACCCTGCACCCGCAGCCCCCAGGACCTGAAGGACCGGACTTTCACTGCAGAAGTGACCCCCAGGAGTCCCTCTCCCTTGCCCAAGTGGAGGTTTCCCTGAGGAAGCACCCCCTTGCCTGCCTGCAGCGCTGAAGAGATCCCTTGATCTCTCATTGACTTCCATTGCGAACCCAACGCTTGTTCGAACACTGCACCCGGCCGCCCCCGCACCGCTGAGGGTGAAATTTCTGTGTGGGCTTGTGTCCCCCCCGGTGCCCTACAAAACCCCCCTGGTCTGTCCTCCGAAGACGCGGGTACTTACCTGCTGGCAGACTGGAACCGGGGCACCCCCTTCTCTCCATTGAAGCCTATGCGTTTTGGGCACCACTTTGAACTCTGCACCTGACCGGCCCTGAGCTGCTGGTGTGGTAACTTTGGGGTTGCTCTGAACCCCCAACGGTGGGCTACCTTGGACCAAGAACTGAACCCTGTAAGTGTCTTACTTACCTGGTAAAACTAACAAAAACTTACCTCCCCCAGGAACTGTGAAAATTGCACTGTGTCCACTTTTAAAGTAGCTATTTGTGAATAACTTGAAAAGTATACATGCAATTGAAATGATTCAAAGTTCCTAATGTACTTACCTGCAATACCTTTCAAACAAGATATTACATGTTAAATTTGAACCTGTGGTTCTTAAAATAAACTAAGAAAAGATATTTTTCTATAACAAAACCTATTGGCTGGATTTGTCTCTGAGTGTGTGTACCTCATTTATTGTCTATGTGTATGTACAACAAATGCTTAACACTACTCCTTGGATAAGCCTACTGCTCGACCACACTACCACAAAATAGAGCATTAGTATTATCTATTTTTACCACTATTTTACCTCTAAGGGGAACCCTTGGACTCTGTGCATGCTATTCCTTACTTTGAAATAGCACATACAGAGCCAACTTCCTACAGTACCTCGCTACCATATACTAGGTGTAGGAAGCTGGCTCTGTATATAATATATCAAAATGAGATATTGTGTGCACAGAGTCCAGGTGTTCCCCAAGAGGCTTGACAGAGGCAATAATAGATAAAACAAATGCTCTATTATATGTGGTAGTGTGGTCGAGCAGTTAGGCTTATCAGAGGGTAGTGTTAAACACTTGTTGTACACACACACACACACATACACACAGACAATAAGAGAAACACACACTCAATGACTTAACTCCGACCAATAGGTTTTTATTTTGTTACTTTATTACTAGAACCACAAGATTCAGTTCAGAAACAGTTACTGTTGACGGTAAGTACTCAACACAGATACCAATGCAACTGTTTCACATTAGCAAAGATTTTTTTTTTTTTAAGTAAACAGAGAATATCTTTTTCAAAAGTGGACACGGTGCATTTTTCAGAACAGTTCCTGGGGGGAGAAAATAAAGTACAGTTTTAAAGGAAAGTACACGACTTACAGTTCTAGTCTCTGGGTTATAGGTAGTCCACTGTTGGGTGTTCAAATCAACCCCGAACACCCACCACTAGCAACACGGGGCCAGCCGCAGAGGTCAAAGTTGAGCAATTTTAACGTGGACTCCTATAGAGACAAGGGGTACTCGGAATTCAGTCTGCCAGCAGGTAAGTACCCGTAGCTCGGCGGGCAGACCAGGGGAGATAAGAGGAGCACTGGAGGGGACACAAGTAGGCACCAATCCCAGACCCTCAGCGGCACTGGGGCGGCCAGGTCCAGGGTGCAAACAGGGCGTCTGGTTTCCAATGAAACTCTATAAAGAGACACAGGAGTCCACGGGAGTTCTTGATCCTCTGATGTAGGTAGTCCTCTGGAGGTTTTTCCAGAGGTCGCTGGACCTGCAGGATGCGTCGCTTTTCTTCTGCAGGTTCTCTGAAGCAGAGACAGGGCGGTGGGCCTGGGGCCAAGTCATTGTTGTCTCCTTTCCTTCTCTGCTGGGGTTTCCGCTAAGCAGTCCTTCCACTTTTTGTGAGGTTGTCTGGAATTTGACTAGCTTGGTTCAGGGAGCCCTTAATTACAAGATTTAGGGGTGATCTTAGGGGTCAGAGGGCAGTAGCCAATGGCTACTGTCCCGAGGGTGGCTACACCCTCCTTGTGCTCACTCCCTTTGGGGAGGGGAGCACATTCATGTCCCTATTGGTCCCTGTCCTCCAAACCAAGATGGGGGATTTTGCAAGAAGGGGGTTCACTTCAGCTCTGGACACCTAAGGGGTGGTCCGTTCTGGCTGAGGTGGTGACACTTCCTTGTTTATCTTAACTATCCCTCTCGACTTACCGCCAAAAGTGGGGCTTTGTCTGGGGGCTGGGCATCTCCATTAGCTGGAGTGCCCTGGGGCATTGTAACATGCAGCCTGAGCCTTTGAGGCTCACTGCTAGGTGTTACAGTTCCTGCATGGGGGAGGTGTGAAGCACCTCCACCCAGTGCAGGCTTTGTTTCTGGTCCCAAAGAGCACAATGGCTCTCACCCCAGGGGGTCAGAAACTCATCTCAGTGGCAGGCTGGCACAGACCATTCAGTCCTGCACTGAAGGATTGGGTAAAATACAGGGGGCATCTCGAAGATATCCTCTGTGTGCATTTTTTTATCAAATCCCACACTGGCATCAGTGTGGGTTTATTAGTGCTTACAATGTCTAATAATGGACTTAGACACTGTAGGGGCATATTGCTCATGCAGCTATGTCCTCACCTGTGGTATAATGCACCCTGCCTTAGGGCTTTAAGGCCTGCTAGAGGGTCGACTTACCTATGCCACCGGCAGTGTTCTGTGTGCATGGCACCCTGAGGGGGATGCCATGTCGACCTTGCCTTTTTCTCCCCACCAACACACACAATCTGCAATGGCAGTGTCCATGTTTAGGTGAGGTTTCCCTTAGGGTGGCACAACACATCCTGCAGCCCTTGGAGACCTTCCCTGGTCACAGGGCCTTTGGTATCACTGGTACAGTTTGCAAGGGACTTATCTGTGTGCCAGGGGTGTGCCAATTGTGGAAACAATTGTTCATTTTTAATGAAAGAACACTGGTGCTGGGGCCTGGTTAGCAGGGTCCCAGCACACACTCAGTCAAGTCAGCATCAATATCAGGCAAAATTTAGGGTGGGTAACTACAACAAGGACCATTTTCCTACACTAGGGACTTACATGGGAGCACCAGTATGCCAAATGTGGGGTGTCAGTAACCAAGTTAGAAAGGAGAGAGCATAATCACTGGGGTACTGGTTAGCAAGATTCCAGTGAACACAGTGAAACACACAGACAACAGGCAGAAAAATAGGGGTAACCATGCCAAGAAAGAGGGTACTTTCCAGCACCTGTGAAGTCTAGCAGCAGTTCCAGTGGCCAGGAGCATAGAAGATCAATGCAGAGGAGTTGTGGTGGAGTCTTACATGCCGAATTTGGGGACCACCCCACCAGGGAGTCCCTAAATAGCCCTCTCTGCAAGGTGACCACCTATTTGGGGAGGGGGGGGGAATCACAGACGTCAGTCACCTGTCCTGACCAACCAAGGGCCTCTGCACATCATGATTTCAAGATGGCCATCTGGAGGAGCTCTGGGCACCACCCATGGGGTAGTATAGTGATGGACAGGGGAGTGGTCACTCCCCTTTCCTTTGTGTACTTTCGTGCCTGAGAAGGGACAGGGGGGTCCCTGGACTCTTACAAACCGGATTATGAAAGGAAGGCACTAAATGTGCCTTTCAAAGAAAGCTGGAGGGGGGGAGGCTATCCCCTCCATAGCCTTGTAACACCTATTTCGAAATCCTTTGTTCTGCCTTCCCCTGCTTCAACTGGTCGAGCAGCAGGAGGGCAGAAACCTGTCTGAGGTACGGCAGCAGCGTGGGCTGCCTGCAAACCCTGAAAAACTGGTAGAAGCAATACTGGGGGGTCCTCTAAGGTGCTCCCAGAGTACATGGAATCATACCACCAATACTGGCATGTTTGAGGTTCAGAGTTAGCATTATGTAGCTGGACCACAGTGATCAGGAATGCAGGAGTGAACCACTGGATTTCCTCAAAACCACCCCCAAAGGATGAAAAGAAGAAAAAGACACCAAGAACAGCCTACAATAAATCTGCAATGGATTACCGAAGATGGAGACCAAGTCCAGAAGTGTGTGGAGTCCAGGGGGGAATAGGAGATACTACCCACCCAGCGGTACTTTTTGGTGCTGGTCAACGAAGAAGGAAGACAGGTCGGCACTGCAGCACAGAAGCTGGAGAAGAGTTCCTGATACGTGCAAAAGGTGTCCCACACTGGAAGCGGGATTGCAGATGGCTGTCGGTGAAGGATTTCCACCAACAAACCTTAGCAAAGGCAAACTCACTGTTGGAGGAAAAGGGATGCTGCTGGGGGACCAGCAAGGTCCAAGAGGGCTCTACCCAGGAGGGGGAGTCACAGGGAACCCTCTGAGCTGCAGAAGGCCCACAGACGTCACAGCAGCAGCCCACACAGAACCACAGAAGTTGCTCCCATGTCCATGACCACACAGAGGCCCAGGAGTTGCAGGAGGGAGTACTGGGGGCTGGAGCTAGACATCACTTTAAGGTCCCCTTAAAGGTGAAGCAAACAAGCCTTGGCAGCTGCAAAGGACGTGGTGGACGGGGGTAATGTCTTACGTGGAGTGGAAAGGAATTACCACCACCACCAAAGTGCGACCGCTAGTAGAGAGGACCACGGGAGACTCTCCGGAC
Organism: Pleurodeles waltl; assembly: GCF_031143425.1. Taxonomy (NCBI): domain Eukaryota; kingdom Metazoa; phylum Chordata; class Amphibia; order Caudata; family Salamandridae; genus Pleurodeles; species Pleurodeles waltl. The sequence goes on from NC_090436.1 coordinate 314,191,980, forward strand.
CACCACCCATGATGTACATTCCACACCACTCAGGATGAGGGGAGATCCACGCTACCGGTCTTCGTTGCAGCCAGGTACCTGTAGTTACAGCAGAGTGATGCCTTCAACCCAAGGTAGATTCCTTCTTCTTGTGCAGGCTAAAGAGTTGCAGTCTTCGGAGGATGCACGGCTGGGAAAATGCTGCAAAGCTGGCAGGAATTCTGGATACAATGTTGCAGAAGAGTCTTCCTTGTGGATCTGCAACTTGTGGGTTCCTTGGGACAAAAGTCGAAGCAGAGGTTGCAGAGGAGTCCTGCTGGAATCTTGCAAGCCAAATCTGAGGACCCAACCCAGAGGAAGACCCTATATAGCCCAAAGAGGGGGCTTGGTCACCTAACCAGGTAACTACTAATCAGAGGGTGCCGCTGACGTCACCGGCCTGGCCTGGCCACTCAGATGCTCCCAGAGTTCCCTGCCAACCTTGAAATCATGATGGCAGAACACAGGGACCCTATGGTGGAGCTCTGGGCACCACCCCTGGGGTAGTGATGGACAGGGGAGTGGTCCACTTCCCTTTCCATTGTCCAGTTTCATGCAAGAGCAGGGACTGGGGGTCCCTGAACTGGGGTGGACTAGTTTATGCACGGAGGGCACCAAATGTGCCCTTCAAAGCAAACCAGTGGTTTGGGGAGGCAACCCCTCCCAAGCCAGTCACACCTATTTCCAAAGGGAGAGGGTGTTATCTCTCCCTCTCCCAAAGGAAATCCTTTGTTCTGCCTTCCTGGGCTTGATCAGATGAAGCAGCAGGAGGGAAGAAACCTGTGACGGGTGGCAGCAGCTGGGCTGCCCGGAAAACCCTGTAAGGCTGGTGGTAGCAATGCTGGGGGGTCCTCCAAGGATACCTGACCTGGGTACCTAGGTGCCATATACTAGGGATTTCCAAGATGCCAACTGTGGGAATAAAAAGTTGCCAGTAACCAAAGGGAATGCACAGTCACTGGGGTCCTGGCCATCTTGAATCCAAAGTGAACAGTGGCCTCTGGGAGCGTCTGAGTGGCCAGGTGAGGCAGGTGACGTCAGAGCCCCATCCTGGTAAGTGGTCACCTGGCTAAGTGACCAATCCCCCTTTCAGGGCTATTTAGGGTCTCTCTCTTGGATGGGTCCTCAGATTCGGCTTGCAAGATTCCAGCAGGACTCCTCTGCAACCTCTACTTCTACCCAATGGAACCGGGACAGGACCCTGCAGGAACTGATAATCTGCATCCATGACGAAGACTCTGCTTGCAACATTGTTTCCATGGGTCCTTCCAGCTACTGCAACATTTCCCCGGCTGTGCATACTCTCAGGCAGAAAGTCTTCAGTCTGAACGAGAAGGAAGAAAATCTACCTTGGAGTGAAGGAGTCACTCCCCTGCATCTGCAAGCACCAACTGAGATGACGACCAGCTGCGTGGATCTCTTCTCATCCTGAGCTGCGTAGATTCTACATCACAGGTGGTGGTCCGGAGTAGTCCACTTGGTCCTCTCTGCCACCTGTCTAACTTTGGTGGCAGTAACCCTTTGCCTTCCCACGCAGCCACAGTAGCCCAGTGCAGTGTCTCTTGCAGCTACCAAGGCTTCTTGGCATCTCCGCCAAGGGATATTCAGGCTCCCTGTAGCCCCAGCCCCCAGCACTCCTTCCTGCGACAAACAGCCCCCTGCATGCTTCTCCTGCGGTGTGGGACCCTTCTCCAGTTGGGCTGCGTGGGCTCCTAGTTCCTCTTCCAGTTGATCTCCTGTGGGGGCTGCCTTTTCTTCTGTGGACTCTGTGCCTTGTTGAAGGTCCCCCTTCCAGTACCTTGCTGGTCCCCGGCAGCTCCACTTTTGCTTCACCTTGACTTCTGCCTTTGCCAAGGCTTGTTGGGTGGTTTTCCACACCACTGACCGTCTGCAATCATCCATCTGGCGTGGGACGTCGTCTGCATCCTCCAGGAACTTTTCACTGACTCTAGGGCGGCACTGCTGGCCCTCGTCATCCTACTGTCGACCAACTCCTGAAACCACAGACGGGTGGGTAGTGGCTCCTGCCCCCACTGGACACTTCTGTGACTTCTGGACTTGGTGCCCTTCTTCCACAGGTCTTCCTCTTCAGGCATCCACCGCTGGTTTCTTGCAGGCTTGTCTGGGTGTTGCATTATCTTCTTTTACCTCCTATTGTGCGGTTTGGAGAAAATCCAGTGATTTACTCCTGCTTTCCTGGCCGCTGAAGGATGTTGTGTTACTTACCTCTGTGGTTTTCTTGTACTCCCAGATCACCTCTACACATTCCACTTACCTAGGAGGGGGTCATGTGTTCGCATTCCATTTTTTATGTAAATGGTTTGTGCTCCCCATAGGGTCACTGTTGGTGTAAGGAATTGCCTCCTTGGCATGGTTACCCCCTGACTTTTTGCCTTTGCTGATGCTATGTTTTGAATTGAAAGTGTGTTGAGGCCTGCTAACCAGGCCCCAGCACCAGTGTTCTTTCCCTAACCTGTACTTTTGATTCCACAATTGGCACACCCTGACACCCAGATAAGTCCCTTGTAACTGGTACCTCTGGTACCAAGGGCCCTGATGCCAGGGAAGGTCTCTAAGGGCTGCAGCATGTATTATGCCACCCTAGAGACCCCTCACCCAGCACAGACACACTGCTTACCAGCTTGTGTGTGCTAGTGAGAACAAAATGAGTAAGTCGACATGGCACTCCCCTCAGGGTGCCATGCCAGCCTCTCACTGCCTATGCAGTATAGGTAAGACACCCCTCTAGCAGGCCTTACAGCCCTAAGGCAGGGTGCACTATACCATGGGTGAGGGTACCAGTGCATGAGCACTGTGCCCCTACAGTGTCTAAGCAAAACCTTAGACATTGTAAGTGCAGGGTAGCCATAAGAGTATATGGTCTGGGAGTCTGTTTTACACGAACTCCACAGCACCATAATGGCTACACTGAAAACTGGGAAGTTTGGTATCAAACTTCTCAGCACAATAAATGCACACTGATGCCAGTGTACATTTTATTGTAAAATACACCACAGAGGGCACCTTAGAGGTGCCCCCTGAAACTTAACCGACTATCTGTGTAGGCTGACTGGTTCCAGCAGCCTGCCACACTAGAGACATGTTGCTGGCCCCATGGGGAGAGTGCCTTTGTCACTCTGAGGCCAGTAACAAAGCCTGCACTGGGTGGAGATGCTAACACCTCCCCCAGGCAGGAGCTGTAACACCTGGCGGTGAGCCTCAAAGGCTCACCCCTTTGTCACAGCACCGCAGGACACTCCAGCTAGTGGAGTTGCCCGCCCCCTCCGGCCTCGGCCCCCACTTTTGGCGGCAAGGCCGGACAAAATAATGAGAACAACAAGCAGGAGTCACTGGCCAGTCAGGACAGCCCCTAAGGTGTCCTGAGCTGTGGTGACTCTAACTTTTAGAAATCCTCCATCTTGCAGATGGAGGATTCCCCCAATAGGATTAGGGATGTGACCCCCTCCCCTTGGGAGGAGGCACAAAGAGGGTGTACTCACCCTCAGGGCTAGTAGCCATTGGCTACTAACCCCCCAGACCTAAACACGCCCTTAAATTCAGTATTTAAGGGTTCTCCCTGAACCTAGAAACTAGATTCCTGCAACTACAAGAAGAAGGACTGCCTAGCTGAAAACCCCTGCAGAGGAAGACCAGAAGACAACAACTGCCTTGGCTCCAGAAACTCACCGGCCGGTCTCCTGCCTTCCAAAGAACTCTGCTCCAGCGACGCCTTCCAAAGGGACCAGCGACCTCTGAATCCTCTGAGGACTGCCCTGCTTCGACGACGACAAGAAACTCCCGAGGACAGCGGACCTGCTCCAAAAAGACTGCAACTTTATCCAAAGGAGCAGATTTAAAGACCCCTGCAACTCCCCGCAAGAAGCGTGAGACTTGCAACACTGCACCCGGCAACCGCGACTCGGCTGGTGGAGAACCAACACCTCAGGGAGGACCCCCGGACTACTCTTCGACTGAGTACCAAAACCTGTCCCCCCTGAGCCCCCACAGCGCCGCCTGCAGAGGGAATCCCGAGGCTTCCCCTGACCGCGACTCTCTGAAACCTAAGTCCCGACGCCTGGAAAAGACCCTGCACCCGCAGCCCCCAGGACCTGAAGGACCGGACTTTCACTGCAGAAGTGACCCCCAGGAGTCCCTCTCCCTTGCCCAAGTGGAGGTTTCCCCGAGGAAGCCCCCCCTTGCCTGCCTGCAGCGCTGAAGAGATCCCTTGATCTCTCATTGACTTCCATTGCGAACCCGACGCTTGTTCTAACACTGCACCCGGCCGCCCCCACGCCGCTGAGGGTGAAATTTCTGTGTGGGCTTGTGTCCCCCCCCCGGTGCCCTACAAAACCCCCCTGGTCTGCCCTCCGAAGACGCGGGTACTTACCTGCTGGCAGACTGGAACCGGGGCACCCCCTTCTCTCCATTGGAGCCTATGCGTTTTGGGCACCACTTTGAACTCTGCACCTGACCGGCCCTGAGCTGCTGGTGTGGTAACTTTGGGGTTGCTCTGAACCCCCAACGGTGGGCTACCTTGGACCAAGAACTGAACCCTGTAAGTGTCTTACTTACCTGGTAAAACTAACAAAAACTTACCTCCCCCTGGAACTGTGAAAATTGCACTAAGTGTCCACTTTTAAAATAGCTATTTGTGAATAACTTGAAAAGTATACATGCAATTGAAATGATTCAAAGTTCCTAATGTACTTATCTGCAATACCTTTCAAACAAGATATTACATGTTAAATTTGAACCTGTGGTTCTTAAAATAAACTAAGAAAAGATATTTTTCTATACAAAACCTATTGGCTGGATTTGTCTCTGAGTGTGTGTACCTCATTTATTGTCTATGTGTATGTACAACAAATGCTTAACACTACTCCTTGGATAAGCCTACTGCTCGACCACACTACCACAAAATAGAGCATTAGTATTATCTCTTTTTACCACTATTTTACCTCTAAGGGGAACCCTTGGACTCTGTGCATGCTATTCCTTACTTTGAAATAGCACATACAGAGCCAACTTCCTACATTGGTGGATCAGCGGTGGGGTACAAGACTTTGCATTTGCTGGACTACTCAGCCAATACCTGATCACACGACAAATTCCAAAATTGTCATTAGAAATTGATTTTTGCAATTTGAAAAGTTTTCTAAATTCTTAAAAGTCCTGCTAGGGCCTTCTGTTAGTCCCTGTTAGCATTTTCTTTTAGAGTTTAAAAGTTTGGTAAAAGTTTGAATTAGATTCTAGAACTAGTTTTAGATTCTTAAAAAGTATTCCAACTTTTAGAAGCATAATGTCTAGCACAGATGTGAATGTGGTGGAACTCGACACCACACCTTACCTCCATCTCCAGATGAGAGAGCTAAGGTCACTCTGTAACATAAGAAAAATAACAATGGGCTCCAGACCTACCAAAGCACAGCTCCAGGAGCTGTTGGCAGAGTATGATAGAGCCAACCCCTCTGTGGATAACACAGAGGAAGAGGATAGTGAACTGGAGGAAGAATCCCCTCCACCAGTCCTATCTAGGGAGAACAGGGCTTCTCAAGCCCTGACTCCAAACATAATAGTCAGAGATGCTGGCTCCCTCACAGGAGGGTCCAACCTCTCTGAAATCACTGAGGATAACTCCAGTGAAGAGGACATCTAGTTAGCCAGGATGGCCAAAAGATTGGCTTTGGAAAAACAGATCCTAGCCATAGAAAGGGAAAGACAAGAGATGGGCCTAGGACCCATCAATGGTGGCAGCAACATAACTAGGGTCAGAGATTCTCCTGACATGTTGAAAATCCCCAAAGGGATTGTAACTAAATTTGAAGATGGTGATGACATCACCAAATGGTTCACAGCTTTTGAGAGGGCTTGTGAAACCAGAAAGGTGAACAAATCTCAATGGGGTGCTCTCCTTTGGGAAATGTTCACAGGAAAGTGTAGGGATAGACTCCTCACACTCTCTAAAAAAGATGCAGAATCTTATGACCTCATGAAGGGTACCCTGATTGAGGGCTTTGGATTCTCCACTGAGGAGTATAGGATTAGATTCAGGGGGGCTCAAAAATCCTCGAGCCAGACCTGGGTTGACTTTGTAGACTACTCAGTAAAAACACTAGATGGTTGGATTCAAGGAAATGGTGTAAATGATTATGATGGGCTGTACAATTTATTTGTGAAAGAACACCTATTAAGTAATTATTTCAATGATAAACTGCATCAGCATCTGGTGGACCTAGGACAAATTTCTCCCCAAGAATTGGGAAAGAAGGCGGACCATTGGGTCAAGACTAGGGTGTCCAAAACTTCCAAAGGGGGTGACCAAAAGAAAGGGGTCACAAAACCTCCCCAGGGGAAAGGTGGTGAGACAGCCAAAAATAAAAATAGTAAAGAGTCTTCTACAGGCCCCCAAAAACCTGCACAGGAGGGTGGGCCCAGAGCCTCTTCACAAAACAATTCTGGGTACAAGGGTAAAAACTTTGATCCCAAAAAGGCCTGGTGTCGAAACTGTAGTCAGTCTGGACACCAAACTGGAGACAAGGCCTGTCCCAAGAAAGATACCACTTCTAACTCCCATCCAGCTAAAACTGGAATGGCCAGTCTCCAAGTGGGATCAACAGTGTGCCCAGAGCAAATCGGGTGTCACACTGAAGCTACATTAGTCTCTGAGGGTGGGGTGGATTTAGCCACACTGGCTGCCTGGCCCCCTAACATGCAAAAATACAGGCAGCAGCTCTTAATTAATGGGACAAGTGTAGAGGGCCTGAGGGATACAGGTGCCAGTGTCACCATGGTGACAGAGAAACTGGTTTCCCCTGGCCAATACCTGACTGGACAAACCTATCCAGTCACCAATGCTGACAATCAAACTAAAGTACATCCCATGGCAATGGTAACTTTAGAGTGGGGAGGGGTCAATGGCCTGAAACAGGTGGTGGTCTCCTCAAATATCCCAGTAGACTGTTTGCTTGGAAATGACCTGGAGTCCTCAGCATGGGCTGAGGTAGAACTGAAAACCCATGCAGCCATGCTGGGTATCCCTGAACTGGTGTGTGTCAAGACTAGGGCACAGTGCAAGGCACAGGGTGAAAAAGTAGAGCTGGAGTCTGGAAAAATGGCCCAGCCTACCAAGAGAAAAGGAAAGTCAGCTGGGAAACCAGCTGCAACACAACACCAAAAAGAGAACCTCTCTTCTCAGGAAGAAGTTCTGCCCTCTGAGGGAACTGAGCCTATGGAGCTGGAACCTTATCCGGTTGAGCTCTTGGGCCCAGGGGGACCCTCAAGGGAAGAGTTGTGTAAGGGACAAGAAACCTGTCCCTCTCTTGAAGGCCTTAGGCAGCAAGCTGCTGAAGAGTCCAAAGGCAAGAAAAATGGAACACATAGGGTCTATTGGGAAGATGGACTCCTGTACACTGAGGCAAGAGATCCCAAACCTGGTGCCACTAGGAGAGTGGTAGTGCCTCAGGGTTTCAGAGAGTTTATTCTCACCTTAGCCCATGATATTCCCCTTGCTGGGCATTTGGGACAAACCAAGACGTGGGAGAGGTTAGTCAACCACTTCTACTGGCCCAATATGTCCCAGAAGGTTAAGGAGTTTTGCCTCTCCTGCCCCACCTGTCAAGCCAGTGGTAAGACAGGTGGGCATCCAAAGGCCCCCCTCATTCCACTTCCAGTGGTGGGGGTCCCCTTTGAAAGAGTGGGTGTGGACATAGTTGGTCCACTAGAACCTCCCACAGCCTCAGGAAATATGTACATCCTAGTAGTAGTGGATCATGCTACTAGGTATCCTGAAGCTATTCCCCTTAGGTCGACTACTGCCCCTGCCCCTGCAGTAGCCAAGGCCCTCATTGGTATCTTTACCAGAGTGGGTTTTCCTAAGGAGGTGGTGTCTGACAGAGGTACCAACTTCATGTCGGAATACCTAAAACACATGTGGAATGAGTGTGGAGTGACTTACAAATTCACTACACCATATCATCCACAAACTAATGGCCTTGTTGAGAGATTCAACAAGACATTAAAGGGCATGATCATGGGGCTCCCAGAAAAACTCAAAAGGAGATGGGATGTCCTCCTGCCATGTCTGCTTTTCGCTTACAGAGAGGTGCCTCAGAAGGGAGTAGGGTTCTCACCCTTTGAACTTCTGTTTGGCCACCCTGTAAGGGGACCACTTGCTCTTGTTAAAGAAGGCTGGGAGAGACCTCTTCATGAGCCTAAACAAGACATAGTGGACTATGTACTTGGCCTTCGCTCAAGAATGGCAGAGTACATGGAAAAGGCAAGTAAAAACCTTGAGGCCAGCCAACAACTCCAGAAGTTGTGGTATGACCAAAAGGCTGCACTGGTTGAATTCCAACCAGGGCAGAAAGTCTGGGTTCTGGAGCCTGTGGCTCCCAGGGCACTCCAGGACAAATGGAGTGGCCCTTACCCAGTACTAGAAAGGAAGAGTCAGGTCACCTACCTGGTAGACCTGGGCACAAGCAGGAGCCCCAAGAGGGTGATCCATGTGAACCGCCTTAAGCTCTTCCATGACAGGGCTGATGTAAATCTGTTGATGGTAACAGATGAGGACCAGGAAGCTGAGAGTGAACCTCTCCCTGATCTCCTCTCATCAGACCCTAAAGATGGCTCAGTAGATGGAGTGATCTACTCAGACACCCTCTCTAGCCAACAGCAGTCTGACTGCAGGAAGGTCCTGCAGTAGTTTGCTGAACTCTTTTCCCTAACCCCTGGTCAGACACACCTGTGTACCCATGATGTGGACACAGGAGACAGCATGCCTGTCAAAAACAAAATATTTAGACAGTCTGACCAAGTTAAGGAAAGCATCAAGGTGGAAGTCCACAAGATGCTGGAATTGGGAGTAATTGAGTACTCTGACAGCCCCTGGGCTAGCCCAGTGGTCTTAGTCCCCAAACCTCACACCAAAGAAGGAAAGAGAGAGATGAGGTTTTGTGTGGACTACAGAGGTCTCAACTCTGTCACCAAGACAGATGCTCATCCCATTCCTAGAGCTGATGAGCTAATAGACAAATTAGGGGCTGCCAAATTCTTAAGTACCTTTGACTTAACAGCAGGGAACTGGCAAATCAAAATGGCCCCTGGAGCAAAAGAAAAGACAGCATTCTCCACACCTGATGGGCATTATCAGTTCACTGTTATGCCCTTTGGTTTAAAGAATGCCCCGGCCACCTTCCAAAGGTTGGTGAATCAAGTCCTTGCTGGGCTGGAATCCTTTAGTGCAGCTTATCTTGATGATATTGCTGTCTTCAGCTCCACCTGGCAGGATCACCTGGTCCACCTGAAGAAGGTTTTGAAGGCTCTGCAATCTGCAGGCCTCTCTATCAAGGCATCCAAATGCCAGATAGGGCAGGGAACTGTGGTTTACTTGGGACACCTTGTAGGTGGAGGCCAAGTTCAGCCACTCCAGCCTAAGATCCAGACTATTCTGGACTGGGCAGCTCCAAAAACCCAGACCCAAGTCAGGGCATTCCTTGGCTTGACTGGGTACTACAGAGAGGTTTGTGAAGTGATATGGATCCATTGTGACAGCCCTCACAGAACTCACCTCCAAGAAAATGCCCAAGAAAGTAAACTGGACTGTAGAATGCCAACAGGCCTTTGACACCCTGAAACAAACTATGTGCACAGCACCAGTTCTAAAAGCTCCAGATTACTCCAAGCAGTTCATTGTGCAAACAGATGCCTCTGAACATGGGATAGGGGCAGTTTTGTCCCAAACAAATGATGATGGCCTTGACCAGCCTGTTGCTTTCATTAGCAGGAGGTTACTCCCCAGGGAGCAGCGTTGGAGTGCCATTGAGAGGGAGGCCTTTGCTGTGGTTTGGTCCCTGAAGAAGCTGAGACCATACCTCTTTGGTACTCACTTCCTAGTTCAGACTGACCACAGACCTCTCAGATGGCTGATGCAAATGAAAGGTGAAAATCCAAAACTGTTGAGGTGGTCCATCTCCCTACAGGGAATGGACTTTATAGTGGAACACAGACCTGGGACTGCCCATGCCAATGCAGATAGCCTTTCCAGGTTCTTCCACTTAGAAAATGAAGACTCTCTTGGGAAAGGTTAGTCTCATCCTCTTTCGTTTGGGGGGGGGGGGGGGGTTGTGTAAGGAAATGCCTCCTTGGCATGGTTACCCCCTGACTTTTTGCCTTTGCTGATGCTATGTTTTGAATTGAAAGTGTGCTGAGGCCTGCTAACCAGGCCCCAGCACCAGTGTTCTTTCCCTAACCTGTACTTTTGATTCCACAATTGGCACACCCTGACACCCAGATAAGTCCCTTGTAACTGGTACCTCTGGTACCAAGGGCCCTGATGCCAGGGAAGGTCTCTAAGGGCTGCAGCATGTATTATGCCACCCTAGAGACCCCTCACCCAGCACAGACACACTGCTTACCAGCTTGTGTGTGCTAGTGAGAACAAAATGAGTAAGTCGACATGGCACTCCCCTCAGGGTGCCATGCCAGCCTCTCACTGCCTATGCAGTATAGGTAAGACACCCCTCTAGCAGGCCTTACAGCCCTAAGGCAGGGTGCACTATACCATGGGTGAGGGTACCAGTGCATGAGCACTGTGCCCCTACAGTGTCTAAGCAAAACCTTAGACATTGTAAGTGCAGGGTAGCCATAAGAGTATATGGTCTGGGAGTCTGTTTTACACGAACTCCACAGCACCATAATGGCTACACTGAAAACTGGGAAGTTTGGTATCAAACTTCTCAGCACAATAAATGCACACTGATGCCAGTGTACATTTTATTGTAAAATACACCACAGAGGGCACCTTAGAGGTGCCCCCTGAAACTTAACCGACTATCTGTGTAGGCTGACTGGTTCCAGCAGCCTGCCACACTAGAGACATGTTGCTGGCCCCATGGGGAGAGTGCCTTTGTCACTCTGAGGCCAGTAACAAAGCCTGCACTGGGTGGAGATGCTAACACCTCCCCCAGGCAGGAGCTGTAACACCTGGCGGTGAGCCTCAAAGGCTCACCCCTTTGTCACAGCACCGCAGGACACTCCAGCTAGTGGAGTTGCCCGCCCCCTCCGGCCTCGGCCCCCACTTTTGGCGGCAAGGCCGGACAAAATAATGAGAACAACAAGCAGGAGTCACTGGCCAGTCAGGACAGCCCCTAAGGTGTCCTGAGCTGTGGTGACTCTAACTTTTAGAAATCCTCCATCTTGCAGATGGAGGATTCCCCCAATAGGATTAGGGATGTGACCCCCTCCCCTTGGGAGGAGGCACAAAGAGGGTGTACTCACCCTCAGGGCTAGTAGCCATTGGCTACTAACCCCCCAGACCTAAACACGCCCTTAAATTCAGTATTTAAGGGTTCTCCCTGAACCTAGAAACTAGATTCCTGCAACTACAAGAAGAAGGACTGCCTAGCTGAAAACCCCTGCAGAGGAAGACCAGAAGACAACAACTGCCTTGGCTCCAGAAACTCACCGGCCGGTCTCCTGCCTTCCAAAGAACTCTGCTCCAGCGACGCCTTCCAAAGGGACCAGCGACCTCTGAATCCTCTGAGGACTGCCCTGCTTCGACGACGACAAGAAACTCCCGAGGACAGCGGACCTGCTCCAAAAAGACTGCAACTTTATCCAAAGGAGCAGATTTAAAGACCCCTGCAACTCCCCGCAAGAAGCGTGAGACTTGCAACACTGCACCCGGCAACCGCGACTCGGCTGGTGGAGAACCAACACCTCAGGGAGGACCCCCGGACTACTCTTCGACTGAGTACCAAAACCTGTCCCCCCTGAGCCCCCACAGCGCCGCCTGCAGAGGGAATCCCGAGGCTTCCCCTGACCGCGACTCTCTGAAACCTAAGTCCCGACGCCTGGAAAAGACCCTGCACCCGCAGCCCCCAGGACCTGAAGGACCGGACTTTCACTGCAGAAGTGACCCCCAGGAGTCCCTCTCCCTTGCCCAAGTGGAGGTTTCCCCGAGGAAGCCCCCCCTTGCCTGCCTGCAGCGCTGAAGAGATCCCTTGATCTCTCATTGACTTCCATTGCGAACCCGACGCTTGTTCTAACACTGCACCCGGCCGCCCCCACGCCGCTGAGGGTGAAATTTCTGTGTGGGCTTGTGTCGTCCCCCCGGTGCCCTACAAAACCCCCCTGGTCTGCCCTCCGAAGACGCGGGTACTTACCTGCTGGCAGACTGGAACCGGGGCACCCCCTTCTCTCCATTGGAGCCTATGCGTTTTGGGCACCACTTTGAACTCTGCACCTGACCGGCCCTGAGCTGCTGGTGTGGTAACTTTGGGGTTGCTCTGAACCCCCAACGGTGGGCTACCTTGGACCAAGAACTGAACCCTGTAAGTGTCTTACTTACCTGGTAAAACTAACAAAAACTTACCTCCCCCAGGAACTGTGAAAATTGCACTAAGTGTCCACTTTTAAAATAGCTATTTGTGAATAACTTGAAAAGTATACATGCAATTGAAATGATTCAAAGTTCCTAATGTACTTACCTGCAATACCTTTCAAACAAGATATTACATGTTAAATTTGAACCTGTGGTTCTTAAAATAAACTAAGAAAAGATATTTTTCTATACAAAACCTATTGGCTGGATTTGTCTCTGAGTGTGTGTACCTCATTTATTGTCTATGTATATGTACAACAAATGCTTAACACTACTCCTTGGATAAGCCTACTGCTCGACCACACTACCACAAAATAGAGCATTAGTATTATCTCTTTTTACCACTATTTTACCTCTAAGGGGAACCGTTGGACTCTGTGCATGCTATTCCTTACTTTGAAATAGCACATACAGAGCCAACTTCCTACAGTTGGTTATTGCTATTTTCACTGTTTTCTAACCTTTTGTATGCCTATGTCTGATTACTAGTGTATCTATTTAGTGTATTACTTACCTCCTGTTGGAGGATTGCCCTCCTAGTAAATTGTGGTAATTTGTTTAAAAAATAAAGTGCTGTGTGACTACAGTGGTATTGCATGAGCTTTGCATGTCTCCTAGATAAGCCTTGGCTGCTCATCCACTGCTACCTCTAGAGAGCCTGGCTTCCAGACACTGCCTACACTTCACTAAGAGGGGATAACTGGACCTGGTGTAAGTACCTTGGGTACATACCACACACAAGGTCAGCTTCCTACAAGAGGAATGTTGGGTACAAATACATGCGTTGATGTCACCAAGGAAAAGAAGAGAATTCTGGGGCTATGTCAACACCCTGCTACATTCTTCTACCAGCAAGGACAATGTGGTTTCCACTTGCGACCGGAAAAGTCACGTAGTAAAGTTATATGTGGATCCAGACTACATAGACACAAAGCACTGCAGGGTTGCAACATGTATTAGATGGCAATGTGTGCAAAGTCCCCTGGGAGCATCTGGTTGGTCAGGACAGGTGTACGACGTCAGTGATCCCCCTCGGATAGTCATCTTGCAGATTGACCAAGCCCTCAGTTAGGGGCTATTTAGCGACTCCCTTGTGGGTGGGTCCCCAGATGCAGCCTGCAAGAATCCTCTGCATCGACCTCTTCTGCATCTGGCCACCGTAACTGCTGCTGGACTTAACAGGAACCAAACAAGCAAGACTTTAGCTGCACCAAAGAAGCAAGAAGGAATCTCCCTTGGAGTGAAGGAGTCACTCCCATGCCTCCGTAGGCACCTAAGGCAACAACATCCAGCTGCTGGGATCTGCTCTCCGCTGGAACTACATGGATCTTCCAACACAGGTGGTGGTACTGGGTGGTCCTCTTAATCCTCTGCCTTCTGTCCAACTTGGTAGATGGTGATCCCTTGCCGCTCCCTGCAGGACAGAATCCCTGTGCACAGCAGCTCTTGCAGCTACTAAGGCTTGTTGACTCCTGCTCCGAGGGATCTTCAGGCCCCAAGCAGCCACGGCCTCTAGCACTTCATGCTTGCAAGGAGAGTCTCCTCTCTGCTGCTCCAGCGATGTAGGACTCCTCTACAGGTGTGCTGACTGGGTCTCACTGCAAATTACTCTGTCTACTGCTAATTTTCCTGCCTGTGGGGGGTTACAACTGCTTCTGCTGGCTCTCCAGACTGCTGAGGGTCAGTCCGGACTCCCCTCCAAGGGTAGAGCCCCCTGGATCTTGCTGGTCCTCTTCAGCTCTGCACATCCTCTTCTGTCCAGATTTGCACTTGCCAAGGCTTGTTGGTGGCCCTCCTGACCACTGACCCATCTGCAACTCAGCGATCAACCTGGGACAGCTTCTGCACAACTGCAGGGACTCCATTGCAGCTCCTGGGCTCCACATCTGACCCCCATCTAACTCCATCGACCAGGATCTTCTCCCACAGTAGGGTGGACAGTGGCTCCTGCCCCACCTTGACACTCCTGCATGGATTGGACTCTGTCCCCTTCTTTTGCAGGCCCTCTTCTTCGGGAATCCACTGTTGTGTTGAACTGGGCTGGTTCTGTTCTTGCGAACTTCCTTTTCCAAGTACCTTTGTTAGTCTATCGGAAGGCCAGGTAACTTACTTCTGCTCTCTTGGTCGCTGGGGTCATCTAGGCACTCACCTCTTGGGGTTCCAAGTTCTCCCAGCTCCTACTAACTACTACACATCCTTGGGTGGGGGAACCTAAGTTTGTATTCCACTCTTTAATATATGGGCTGGCCCCTCTATAGGGACCTTGTTATTTTCCACTGTTTCTAACCAATGCTTGTTGTTTTTCTATGATAATTCTTAATACTTACTGTGTGTATATATAGTGTATACTTACCTCCAGTTAGGGGTCTGCCTATACGTAGGAAGTTGGCTCTGTATGTTCTATTTCAAAGTAAGGAATAGCATGCACAGAGTCCAAGGGTTCCCCTTAGAGGTAAGATAGTGGCAAAAAGAGATAATACTAATGCTCTATTTTGTGGTAGTGTGGTCGAGCAGTAGGCTTATCAAAGGAGTAGTGTTAAGCATTTGTTGTACATACACACAGGCAATAAATGAGGAACACACACTCAGAGACAATTCCAGGCCAATAGGTTTTTGTATAGAAAAATATATTTTCTTAGTTTATTTTAAGAACCACAGGTTCAAATTCTACATGTAATATCTCATTTGAAAGGTATTACAGGTAAGTACTTTAGGAATGAGTAATCACAATAGCATATATACTTTTTACATAAAACACATATAGCTATTTTAAAAGTGGACACTTAGTGTGCAATTTTCAACAGTTCCTGGGGGAGGTAAGTTATTGTTAGTTCTTGCAGGTAAGTAAACCACCTACGGGGTTCAGATTGGGGTCCAAGGTAGCCCACCGTTGGGGGTTCAGAGCAACCCCAAAGTTACCACACCAGCAGCTCAGGGCCGGTCAGGTGCAGAGTTCAAAGTGGTGCCCAAAACACATAGGCTTCAATGGAGAAGGGGGTGCCCCGGTTCCAGTCTGCCAGCAGGTAAGTACCCGCGTCTTCGGAGGGCAGACCAGGGGGGTTTTGTAGGGCACCGGGGGGGACACAAGTCAGCACAGAAAGTACACCCTCAGCAGCACAGGGGCGGTCGGGTGCAGAGTGCAAACACGCGTCAGGTTTTCAATAGGTTTCAATGAGAGACCAAGGGGTCTCTTCAGCGATGCAGGCTGGCAAGGGGGGGGGGGGGGGGGGGGGGCTCCTCGGGGTAGCCACCACCTGGGCAAAGGAGAGGGCCTCCTGGGGGTCACTCCTGCACTGGAGTTCCGATCCTTCAGGTCCTGGGGGCTGCGGGTGCAGGGTCTTTTTCCAGGCGTCAGGATTTTGGATTCAGACAGTCGTGGTCAGGGGGAGCCTCGGGATTCCCTCTGCAGGCGTCGCTGTGGGGGCTCAGGGGGGACAACTTTGGTTACTCACAGTCTTGGAGTCGCCGGGGGGTCCTCCCTGTAGCGTTGGTTTTCCACCAGTCGAGTCGGGGTCGCCGGGTGCAGTGTTGCAAGTCTCACGCTTCTGGCGGGAATTGCAGGGGTCTTTAAAGTTGCTCCTTTGGAAACAAAGTTGCAGTCTTGGGTGAACAGGGCCGCTGTTCTCGGGAGTTTCTTGGTCCTTTTAGAGCAGGGCAGTCCTCTGAGGATTCAGAGGTCGCTGGTCCTGGGGAAAGCGTCGCTGGAGCAGTTTTCTTCCGAAGGGGGGAGACAGGCCGGTAGGGCTGGGGCCAAAGCAGTTGGTGTCTCAGTCTTCTCTGCAGGGTTTTTCAGCTCAGTAGTCCTCTTCTTCTTAAGTTGCAGGAATCTGAGTTCCTAGGTTCAGGGGAGCCCCTAAATACAGAATTTAGGGGTGTGTTTAGGTCAGGGAGGGCAGCAGCCAATAGCTACTAGCCCTGAGGGTGGCTACACCCTCTTTGTGCCTCTTCCCAAGGGGAGGGGGGTCACATTCCTATCCCTATTGGGGGGATCCTCCATCTGCAAGATGGAGGATTCCTTAAAGTCAGAGTCACTTCAGCTCAGGTTGCCTTAGGGGCTGTCCTGACTGGTCAGTGACTCCTCCTTGTTTTTCTCATTATCTCCTCCGGCCTTGCCACCAAAAGTGGGGCCGTGGCCGGAGGGGGCGGGCAACTCCACTAGCTGGAATGCCCTGTGGTGCTGGAACAAAGGGGTTGAGCCTTGGAGGCTCACCGCCAGGTGTTACAGCTCCTGCCTGGGGGAGGTGATAGCATCTCCACCCAGTGCAGGCTTTGTTACTAGCCACAGAGTGACAAAGGCACTCTCCCCATGTGGCCAGCAACATGTCTCTAGTGTGGCAGGCTGCTAAAACCAGTCAGCCTACACAGGTAGTTGGTTAAGGTTTCAGGGGGCACCTCTAAGGTGCCCTCTGGGGTGTATTTCACAATAAAATGTACACTGGCATCAGTGTGCATTTATTGTGCTGAGAAGTTTGATACCAAACTTCCCAGTTTTCAGTGTAGCCATTATGGTGCTGTGGAGTTCGTGTTGGACAGACTCCCAGACCATATACTCTTATGGCTACCCTGCACTTACAATGTCTAAGGTTTGGCTTAGACACTGTAGGGGCACAGTGCTCATGCACTGGTGCCCTCACCTATGGTATAGTGCACCCTGCCTTAGGGCTGTAAGGCCTGCTAGAGGGGTGACTTATCTATACTGCATAGGCAGTGTGAGGTTGGCCTGGCACCCTGAGGGGAGTGCCATGTCGACTTACTCGTTTTGTCCTCACCAGCACACACAAGCTGGCAAGCAGTGTGTCTGTGCTGAGTGAGGGGTCCCCAGGGTGGCATAAGATATGCTGGAGACCTTCCCTGGCATCAGGGCCCTTGGTACCAGGGGTACCAGTTACAAGGGACTTACCTGGATGCCAGGGTGTGCCAATTGTGTGAACAAAAGTACAGGTTAGGGAAAGAACACTGGTGCTGGGGCCTGGTTAGCAGGCCTCAGCACACTTTCAATTCAAAACATAGCATCAGCAAAGGCAAAAAGTCAGGGGGTAACCATGCCAAGGAGGCATTTCCTTACACTATAGTAATCTAGTTTAGTGTACCTTTATTTTTGCAATACTGTGTGGTTCCTTATAGGTGAGTTAAGTTGCTGTGTGAATATTGTGGTAATGCAAGTGCTTTACACTCCTCCTAGATAAGTATTGGCTGCTCACCACAGCTACCACTAGAGAGCCCTGGCTTCCTAGACACTGTTCACTAACTAATAAGGGTTGCCTGGACCTGGTATAAGGTGCAAATATGGCAGGTGTCCACCACACACCAGGCCAGCTTCCTACAGTACTCATCACCAATGCATTATAAAACAGGAGCTCAGTCCTGGGCACCCTCAATCAAGATGGCGTGACAGGGCAGGTCAGGCCCCTCCTCCACTCAGCGAGACCTCAGGTGCTACCCAGCCGACTGGCAGCTCTGCCGCCAGCACCCCCACAATGAGCAGTCTCCAGTGGCCCCAAATCCAAACTTCCAGCACTGGATAGCACCTCTGCAGCTCCCAGACCCTTTCTGATGTAGCAGATAATACATGCCACTGGGCTGTGCCAGGTACCTGAACTCCCCAGGCTGCAATCCCAGAAGGCCGCAATTGTGCTATTAA
This sequence comes from Pleurodeles waltl, assembly GCF_031143425.1. Lineage (NCBI taxonomy): Eukaryota > Metazoa > Chordata > Amphibia > Caudata > Salamandridae > Pleurodeles > Pleurodeles waltl. Next base: position 314,210,018 of record NC_090436.1, read on the forward strand.
AGTAAATTTTTGGGGCTGTTCACCAACTCTCCACTAAGTCAAAACCATGTTATGTATCTGCAGAGACACTTTTCTGGATATTGGTATGGATGACAGGGAGATTTCATTACAGGCGCAGGAGTTCTACACTTCAGCAGCCATCCTCCCGTGAGGCTGGCCACACCCCTAAGACGTGCAAAGATTGGGTGCATTATCACAAATTTCTCTCGTCACAATTATTGATGACTTTCACATTTAAAATGAGACTGCATTCTAGTTTGGGACCCTTTTTCTTGACTAAAAAAAAAAAGCAAGAAAATATGTACTCATTTCTGGAGCCAACTCCATGCATTCCTTCAAAGAAGAAATAGATCGTTCAGGGTCAGCCAATCCAGAGGACGAAGATGAGATGTCTTTAGTGCAAGTGTGGCATGAAAAAAGTAAAGCTGATTTTCTACTTATTCCTTTAAATAAACTCACTCTCAATTCTAATTGTCTTGAGTCTTCTTCCATGCGGGGAGATTATGGTCCATCGTGTCATCTTGGGGCTCAATCAACAAGGATGGTAACGGGCGGTGAACAAAGAGCAGGGCTGGGGAAATTAGGGGGAAAAAAACCCTAAAAACGGAGCTGGACAGGGAGCAACAGACAAGTAGGGAGGTGGAGCTGGTAGAGAGAAGAAACAGGCTCACGGATGAGAGCAAGGAAAAAAGGCATGCACTCCCATCCTGAATGGGGAAAAAAAAGTAAACTCAAGTCAGCAGTGGAGTGAGCCAGTCAGCGGCAATGTAAAGAAGAAATACTCTAAGTACAGGGCAAATACAAAAATAGGGATGAAAGCCAACTAATAACAAGCAGGGGAAGTGAGAAAGACTAGAATAAGCAAGGGACTGACCCAAAGCCTACTCAACATACTGTATTCTAGAGGATGGGTCTTTGACAATACACAGCCTGACAGTCGACTCACTGCACAGAATCCTGGGTTGGGGGTGGGTGGGTGGTTGGGAGGTTTAGATACTGTATCAGACAGAGGGTACCCAAAGGTAAGTAACTTTCTTCTGATGGATATTTCTAACCACAGTCCGTTCACCTTGTGAATCAGTACCAAAGCACTGCTCTCTCCAAGGAGGAGGATATGAAGAGAGGACGTCACGCAGAACAAAGCCAGCATAATGATCACCCTGCAAGACCTGAACAAATGGAATCACTAGTGCTTAGCAAGAGGATGGATAGATGCCCATGTAGCTGCATAGCAAATGTCCAAGAAGGACCACCCCAGGTTTAAACAGGTGACACCACGCTTGGAAGAAATGCATCCTACATATCAGTATACTACAAAAATAAAAGTTGAGGAGGTTAGAGGGACACGTCCTACATTTTGCAGATGTGACAGGCAGAAGTGATGGCAATAAGAAACAGGTTTCGAGGTCAAGGGCCTCACAAGGACAGCTGTGGAGGGGCTCAATGGAAGCATACATCAGAATGATAAAGACCAAATTGAGGTCCCATTGTGGCACAATAAAGGAAGTAGGGGAACCCTGTGTGGCAGTCCTTTCAAGAAACACGTCACAAAAGGTGACTTACATAACAAGGGCTGATGAAGCAAATGAAGAAAGGATGAAAGGTGCAAGAAGTAATCCTTTGTAGTGCCCATGCTGCTGAGACAGCGGCTCCTCTTGCAGAGGTAGCCGAAGAAGCCAGGAGTTCAGAGTACCTCCAGCCGCAGTTTGGGGGCACTCAGGAAGAGGTGTGCTTGACCTCATTTGACTTTCTTCAGTTCTCGCCTGATCAGAGGCAGAGGAGGGAATGTGTACAGGAGGAAGAGGTCCCATAAAAGGTGAAACACCTATTGTAGAGACAACAGAGTGAAACTCTAGGGTGCAAAACACAGAGAACTGAGGGTTTCCAATAGGGCAAAAAAAAAAATCCAAGGGTATGTCCCAATGTACAAAGATGCCAGACACCTTCTCTTGTAGCAGTCAGTTGCCCTGATGCAGAGGCGTAATGTAAAATGAGGTGGCCTTCTCCTGCAGAACGTGAAGAGCCCTCCCCATTGTCCCCTCCCACCCCCCCTTCCCCAGAGTCTCCAGTCTCTAACAGAAATTAATTGTCCTTGGTCGAAATGGGGCATATCTGAAAGGTTTGGGGCCACATAGGATGCAGGGGACCATGTTATACACATGGGCAGAGGGATAAAGCAAAATGACTGACTGTCAGTAAGATTCCTTGACAGCTCAGCATGCACCACAACTGCAGTGCCTTGAGCCAAAGGGTCCATAACCCAACACTGCCTGCTTATATTAGTACAACACTGCTGTTATGTCAGTCAACACCTAGGTAAACCTATCCTTAAAGAAAGACATTAAGAGTCAGAAGGATGGCACAAAGCACAACACTGACCAAATGCTCTAATACAGTGGTCCCCAACCTTTTGACTTCTGTGAACCCCCACTATATCATTACTGGAAACTGGGGACCGCCACTGAATCATTATTTGAATCAGGGGACCACCCACTGAGTCATTACTGAAAACTGGGGACGTAATCTGTTAATATTATTTACTTTTATGAGCAGTAGTGGACCCCCTGAGGAAGCTTCGCGGGTCCCCGAACCACAGGTTGGGAACCACTGCTCTAATACATTTGTTACCACAGTGACCTACATCGGGGTTATGGAGATGAGACTGCTGAAGGTCAAACCGGGGTATGACACAGAAGTTGTCTGACCGACTCCCCTAATATAAAGTGGGCCACTGTAGCCAATGGTTTCATTTAAGGGCCTGCGTGTGCTACCAAGCATAAGACATCAGCAGCATGGAAAATTGGAACAGGCAAATGAGCCAAAGAACCATCAGCTTCGATAGAAGCTCGTCTGAAGCACGTGGTTCAGGGACTGAATATTGCAGACTGCTGAGGAGGTGTAAACCACTTCAAGGTAGACCAATGAAAGGCATTCACTAAGAAGACTTTAGAAAAAAACTTGTAGAATGCAGTGGGGTGGATGACGACATTGTTTTATGCAGGTGGTCCAATACTACCCAAGGACAGCCTGCCTTCAAAAGCTAGTTGACAAGGTACTGGAATACATGTAGCACAAACATCTTGGTCAAAGGCTAGCAGAGCATATGCAAGGGTCATTATCTTGAGCAAATTATTGAAGAACGAGTCCAGTAATTTGAAGTCTAATATTGGTCTCAAGCACCCATTCTTCTTGGGGACCATGAGGGTAACAGCCCATGCCTCAATCCACCTTGCACAAAATCACAAACGCTCCTTTAATGTGCAACATCAACAACTCCTTGGTGAGAGAACACTGTTATGATGCACCAATGAGAACAAATGGAGAGAGGGGAGTCCAAAAAGGGAGTGCATAACTAACTTGTGCAATCTGGAGGTCCAACAGGGCTGCAATGATTTAGTGCTAGTAGGGCAGGCAACGCTGTATCAGGTTGCTGATTGGACACAGATAATCGCTCAAGGATCATCTAACGAGGTTTGAAAGCCTGGAGATGAAGACTGGGAGGACTGAAGCAGCTATTATCTTTTCCCTTTGGTGCCACTCCTGCCACTAGCTTCACAAAACTTCTGCACTGGTTGGGCAGTGACAACTGCCGCTGGTAGAAGACGAGGTTGGCTGAGTAAACTATGAACTGGCCATACACGTGCAGAAACTGGAGGGATGAGGAAAGCAATAGCAAGGAGCGAGCTATAGCCCTGCTATTTATTTTTTTTTTACGCTCTTTGGCAGCGTCAGCCTCTTCTCAAAAAGTCTTGCTTCATGGAAGGGCCTATCCCATTAAAAATGCCTGGACATCGCCACAAAAGCTGCTCAGGGTATTCATTCATGTTGTTTGAGGACAATTGCAACTAAGTTGATGGTGTCTTGGTCCGAACCTACTTAGCTGCATCTTTTTAATCTTGGACCATTTGTGGAATGGACTTCAGGCAGAGCAGCAAACGTCTTGTGTGCTATGTCGCAGGGGTGGGACAGATGGTGATCAGTAAGCACAGTTGCAGTCTGCCTGAAAAACCTCCAAATCATTCATCCTGAAGATGGATCGAACTCTGGGCTGGAGTAGAGGACTCTGCTAAAGGGGTAGATGCACAGTCTGGAGGTGGAGCAGGTTCTATTTTGCCCAGGTCAGTGGGCACCAGGGAAGTGCCCATTAGAAGACATTTGACTGGGGGAGGTTGAATGGATCCGAATATCAGCAGCACTATCTCCTTGAAGGCTTCAACCTACTCTGGAATTGACAGTGGCCATCGGAACTCCGGAGCACATTGGCTCCAGACTGGAGATACAGTCCAGGAATGAAGGACCACTCTCTGATTTATGGAAAGCCAACAACTGAAAAATTGTAGTGGACTTGAATAATCAATAAATTCATTGGAGAAAAAGCACATTGATAATCAAGCACAACAAACAACTCAGGGTAGCAGAGTATGCTTTCATGTTTTTATCCAAATATTTAGTTGAGCGCTAATGTCAGTATTCATATGCAAGCTATCAAACGCCACTGTGCTTCAGGGCCTGATAATGGTCTTAAAACGCTACAATGTTCCTGTACAGTGGGAGCCTCGTCATAAATGCACTTGTTTCAGATATGATCAAATGACAGCAAAGCATAAAAGTAGCATATCTGAAGGTAAGAAACATATTACCAGTTGCAGTTCTTCCACTGCAGCAATACTTCTGAATTGCTTCCTTTATATTGAAGCTACACTTAAAAAGTTCATAGAGGGCCTACAAGACAAAAAATAAGGAAAAAACACTGAATGAAAATCTTACAATAAAAGCACAAATCTATGAGATACACATTTCGAAGCTAGTCAATAATGACTTTGAAATACATCACTCTGAAAATATCACTCAGAAACTACTATCCTTATCAGGCAGTCAGTATTAACTTCACCAATCATGCGTCCCAGAAGTTGATAGTTGATTCAGCAACTATCCCCGATATATACTGTATACTTGCTGTAAGGAAATGCCTCCTTGGCATGGTTGCCCCCTGACTTTTTGCCTTTGCTGATGCTATGTTTACAATTGAAAGTGTGCTGAGGCCTGCTAACCAGGCCCCAGCACCAGTGTTCTTTCCCTAACCTGTACTTTTGTATCCACAATTGGCAGACCCAGGCATCCAGATAAGTCCCTTGTAACTGGTACTTCTAGTACCAAGGGCCCTGATGCCAAGGAAGGTCTCTAAGGGCTGCAGCATGTCTTATGCCACCCTGGAGACCTCTCACTCAGCACAGACACACTGCTTGCCAGCTTGTGTGTGCTAGTGAGGACAAAACGAGTAAGTCGACATGGCACTCCCCTCAGGGTACCATGCCAGCCTCTCACTGCCTATGCAGTATAGGTAAGACACCCCTCTAGCAGGCCTTACAGCCCTAAGGCAGGGTGCACTATACCATAGGTGAGGGTACCAGTGCATGAGCATGGTACCCCTACAGTGTCTAAACAAAACCTTAGACATTGTAAGTGCAGGGTAGCCATAAGAGTATATGGTCTGGGAGTCTGTCAAACGCGAACTCCACAGCACCATAATGGCTACACTGAAAACTGGGAAGTTTGGTATCAAACTTCTCAGCACAATAAATGCACACTGATGCCAGTGTACATTTTATTGTAAAATACACCACAGAGGGCACCTTAGAGGTGCCCCCTGAAACTTAACCGACTGTCTGTGTAGGCTGACTAGTTCCAGCAGCCTGCCACACCAGAGACATGTTGCTGGCCCCATGGGGAGAGTGCCTTTGTCACTCTGAGGCCAGTAACAAAGCCTGCACTGGGTGGAGATGCTAACACCTCCCCCAGGCAGGAGCTGTGACACCTGGCGGTGAGCCTCAAAGGCTCACCCCTTTGTCACAGCCCAGCAGGGCACTCCAGCTTAGTGGAGATGCCCGCCCCCTCCGGCCACGGCCCCCACTTTTGGCGGCAAGGCTGGAGGGAACAAAGAAAGCAACAAGGAGGAGTCACTGGCCAGTCAGGACAGCCCCTAAGGTGTCCTGAGCTGAGGTGAGGTGACTCTGACTTTTAGAAATCCTCCATCTTGCAGATGGAGGATTCCCCCAATAGGGTTAGGATTGTGACCCCCTCCCCTTGGGAGGAGGCACAAAGAGGGTGTACCCACCCTCAGGGCTAGTAGCCATTGGCTACTAACCCCCCAGACCTAAACACGCCCTTAAATTTAGTATTTAAGGGCTACCCTGAACCCTAGAAAATTAGATTCCTGCAACTACAAGAAGAAGGACTGCATAGCTGAAAACCCCTGCAGAGGAAGACCAGAAGACGACAACTGCCTTGGCTCCAGAAACTCACCGGCCTGTCTCCTGCCTTCCAAAGATCCTGCTCCAGCGACGCCTTCCAAAGGGACCAGCGACCTCGACATCCTCTGAGGACTGCCCCTGCTTCGAAAAGACAAGAAACTCCCGAGGACAGCGGACCTGCTCCAAGAAAAGCTGCAACTTTGTTTCCAGCAGCTTTAAAGAACCCTGCAAGCTCCCCGCAAGAAGCGTGAGACTTGCAACACTGCACCCGGCGACCCCGACTCGGCTGGTGGCGATCCAACACCTCAGGAGGGACCCCAGGACTACTCTAAGACTGTGAGTACAAAAACCTGTCCCCCCTGAGCCCCCACAGCGCCGCCTGCAGAGGGAATCCCGAGGCTTCCCCTGACCGCGACTCTTTGAATCCTAAGTCCCGACACCTGGGAGAGACCCTGCACCCGCAGCCCCCAGGACCTGAAGGACCGGACTTTCACTGGAGGAGTGACCCCCAGGAGTCCCTCTCCCTTGATCAAGTGGAGGTTTCCCCGAGGAACCCCCCCCTTGCCTGCCTGCAGCGCTGAAGAGATCCCTAGATCTCCCATTGACTTCCATTACAAACCCAACGCTTGTTTCTACACTGCACCCGGCCGCCCCCGCGCTGCTGAGGGTGAAATTTCTGTGTGGGCTTGTGTCCCCCCCGGTGCCCTACAAAACCCCCCTGGTCTGCCCTCCGAAGACGCGGGTACTTACCTGCAAGCAGACCGGAACCGGGGCACCCCCTTCTCTCCATTCTAGCCTATGTGTTTTGGGCACCACTTTGAACTCTACACCTGTCCGGCCCTGAGCTACTGGTGTGGTGACTTTGGGGTTGCTCTGAACCCCCAACGGTGGGCTACCTTGGACCAAGAACTAAGCCCTGTAAGTGTCTTACTTACCTGGTTAACCTAACAAATACTTACCTCCCCTAGGAACTGTGAAAATTGCACTGTGTCCACTTTTAAAACAGCTATTTGTGAATAACTTGAAAAGTATACATGCAATTTTGATGATTTGAAGTTCCTAAAGTACTTACCTGCAATACCTTTCGAATGAGATATTACATGTAGAATTTGAACCTGTGGTTCTTAAAATAAACTAAGAAAAGATATTTTTCTATATAAAAACCTATTGGCTGGATTTGTCTCTGAGTGTGTGTACCTCATTTATTGTCTATGTGAATGTGCAACAAATGCTTAACACTACTCCTTGGATAAGCCTACTGCTCGACCACACTACCACAAAATAGAGCATTAGTATTATCTATTTTTTACCACTATTTTACCTCTAAGGGGAACCCTTGGACTCTGTGCATGCTATTCCTTACTTTGAAATAGCACATACAGAGCCAACTTCCTACATTGGTGGATCAGCGGTGGGGTACAAGACTTTGCATTTGCTGGACTACTCAGCCAATACCTGATCACACGACAAATTCCAAAATTGTCATTAGAAATTGATTTTTGCAATTTGAAAAGTTTTCTAAATTCTTAAAAGACCTGCTAGGGCCTTGTGTTAGATCCTGTTTAGCATTTCTTTTAGAGTTTAAAAGTTTGTAAAAGTTTGAATTAGATTCTAGAACCAGTTGTAGATTCTTAAAAAGTATTCCAACTTTTAGAAGCAAAATGTCTAGCACAGATGTGACTGTGGTGGAACTCGACAACACACCTTACCTCCATCTTAAGATGAGGGAGCTAAGGTCACTCTGTAAAATAAAGAAAATAACAATGGGCCCCAAACCTACCAAAATACAGCTCCAGGAGCTTTTGGCAGAGTTTGAAAAGGCCAACCCCTCTGAGGGTGGCAACTCAGAGGAAGAGGATAGTGACTTGGAGGAAAATTCCCCCCTACCAGTCCTATCTAGGGAGAACAGGGTCCCTCAAACCCTGACTCCTAAAATAATAGTCAGAGATGCTGGTTCCCTCTCAGGAGAGACCAACACCTCTGAAATCACTGAGGATAGCCCCAGTGAAGAGGACATCCAGTTAGCCAGGATGGCCAAAAGATTGGCTTTGGAAAGACAGATCCTAGCCATAGAGAGGGAAAGACAAGAGATGGGCCTAGGACCCATCAATGGTGGCAGCAACGTAAATAGGGTCAGAGATTCTCCTGACATGTTGAAAATCCCTAAAGGGATTGTAACTAAATATGAAGATGGTGATGACATCACCAAATGGTTCACAGCTTTTGAGAGGGCTTGTGTAACCAGAAAAGTGAACAGATCTCACTGGGGTGCTCTCCTTTGGGAAATGTACACAGACAAGTGTAGGGATAGACTCCTCACACTCTCTGGACAAGATGCAGAATCTTATGACCTCATGAAGGGTACCCTGATTGAGGGCTTTGGATTCTCCACTGAGGAGTATAGGATTAAATTCAGGGGGGCTCAAAAATCCTCGAGCCAGACCTGGGTTGACTTTGTAGACTACTCAGTGAAAACACTAGATGGTTGGATTCAAGGCAGTGGTGTAAGTAATTATGATGGGCTGTACAATTTATTTGTGAAAGAACACCTGTTAAGTAATTGTTTCAATGATAAACTGCATCAGCATCTGGTAGACCTAGGACCAATTTCTCCCCAAGAATTGGGAAAGAAGGCGGACCATTGGGTCAAGACAAGGGTGTCCAAGACTTCAACAGGGGGTGACCAAAAGAAAGGGGTCACAAAGACTCCCCAGGGGAAGGGTGATGAGACAACCAAAACTAAAAATAGTAAAGAGTCTTCTACAGGCCCCCAAAAACCTGCACAGGAGGGTGGGCCCAGAGCCTCTTCACAAAACAATGGGTACAAGGGTAAAAACTTTGATCCCAACAAGGCCTGGTGTCATAGCTGTAAACAGCATGGACACCAAACTGGAGACAAGGCCTGTCCCAAGAAAGGTTCCACTCCAAACTCCCATCCAGGTAACACTGGTATGGCTAGTCTCCAAGTGGGATCAACAGTGTGCCCAGAGCAAATCAGGGTCCACACTGAAGCTACTCTAGTTTCTGAGGGTGGGGTGGATTTAGCCACACTAGCTGTCTGGCCGCCTAACATGCAAAAATACAGACAGCAACTCTTAATTAATGGGACTAGAATAGAGGGCCTGAGGGATACAGGTGCCAGTGTCACCATGGTGACAGAGAAACTGGTTTCCCCTGGCCAATACCTGACTGGAAAAACTTACACAGTCACCAACGCTGACAATCAGAGAAAAGTACATCCCATGGCAATGGTTACTTTAGAATGGGGAGGGGTCAATGGCCTGAAACAGGTGGTGGTCTCCTCAAATATCCCAGTGGACTGTCTGCTTGGAAATGACCTGGAGTCCTCAGCATGGGCTGAGGTAGAACTAAAAACCCATGCAGCAATGCTGGGTATCCCTGAACTGGTGTGTGTGAAAACAAGAGCACAATGCAAGGCACAGGGTGAACAAGTAGAGCTGGAGTCTGGAAGAATGGCCCAGCCTACCAAGAGAACAGGAAAGTCAGTTGGGAAACCAACTGCAACACAGCAAAAGAAAGGGAACCTCTCTTCTCAGGAAGAAGTTCTGCCCTCTGAGGGAACTGAGCCTTTGGAGCTTGAACCTTATCAGGTTGAGCTCTTAGGCCCAGGGGGACCCTCAAGGGAGGAGCTGTGTAAGGGACAAGAAACCTGTCCCTCTCTTGAAGGCCTTAGGCAGCAAGCTGCTGAAGAGTCCAAAGGCAAGAAAAATGGAACACATAGGGTCTATTGGGAAGATGGACTCCTGTACACTGAGGCCAGAGACCCCAAACCTGGTGCCACTAGGAGAGTGGTAGTGCCTCAGCTGTTCAGGAAGTTCATCCTAACATTGGCCCATGACATTCCCCTTGCTGGACATTTGGGACAAACCAAGACGTGGGAGAGGTTAGTCAACCACTTCTACTGGCCCAATATGTCCAACATGGTTAAGGAGTTTTGCCTCTCCTGCCCCACCTGTCAAGCCAGTGGTAAGACAGGTGGGCATCCAAAGGCCCCCCTCATTCCACTTCCAGTGGTGGGGGTTCCCTTTGAAAGAGTGGGTGTGGACATAGTTGGTCCACTAGAACCTCCCACAGCCTCAGGAAATATGTATATCCTGGTAGTAGTGGATCATGCTACCAGGTATCCTGAAGCTATTCCCCTTAGGTCGACTACTGCCCCTGCAGTAGCCAAGGCCCTCATTGGTATCTTTACCAGAGTGGGTTTCCCTAAGGAGGTGGTGTCTGACAGAGGTACCAACTTCATGTCAGCATACCTAAAGCACATGTGGAATGAGTGTGGGGTGACTTATAAATTCACTACACCATACCATCCACAAACTAATGGCTTAGTTGAGAGATTCAACAAGACATTAAAGGGCATGATCATGGGGCTCCCAGAAAAACTCAAAAGGAGATGGGATGTCCTCTTGCCATGTCTGCTTTTCGCTTACAGAGAGGTGCCACAGAAGGGAGTAGGATTCTCACCCTTTGAACTTCTGTTTGGTCACCCTGTAAGGGGACCACTTGCTCTTGTTAAAGAAGGCTGGGAGAGACCTCTCCATGAGCCTAAACAAGACATAGTGGACTATGTACTTGGCCTTCGCTCTAGAATGGCAGAGTACATGGAAAAGGCAACCAAAAACCTTGAGGCCAGCCAACAGCTCCAGAAGTTTTGGTATGACCAAAAGGCTGCACTGGTTGAGTTCCAACCAGGGCAGAAAGTCTGGGTTCTGGAGCCTGTGGCTCCCAGGGCACTCCAGGACAAATGGAGTGGCCCTTACCCAGTACTAGAAAGGAAGAGTCAGGTCACCTACCTGGTGGACCTGGGCACAAGCAGGAGCCCCAAGAGGGTGATCCATGTGAACCGCCTTAAGCTCTTCCATGACAGGGCTGATGTCAATCTGTTGATGGTAACAGATGAGGATCAGGAGGCAGAGAGTGAACCTCTCCCTGATCTTCTGTCATCAGACCCAAAAGATGGCACAGTAGATGGAGTGATCTACTCAGACACCCTCTCTGGCCAACAGCAAGCTGATTGTAGGAGAGTCCTACAACAGTTTCCTGAACTCTTCTCCTTAACCCCTGGTCAGACACACCTGTGTACCCATGATGTGGACACAGGAGACAGCATGCCTGTCAAAAACAAAATCTTTAGACAGTCTGACCATGTTAAGGAAAGCATCAAGGTGGAAGTCCACAAGATGCTGGAATTGGGAGTAATTGAGCGCTCTGACAGCCCCTGGGCTAGCCCAGTGGTCTTAGTCCCCAAACCTCACACCAAAGATGGAAAGAAAGAGATGAGGTTTTGTGTGGACTACAGAGGGCTCAATTCTGTCACCAAGACAGATGCTCATCCCATTCCAAGAGCTGATGAGCTCATAGACAAATTAGGTGCTGCCAAATTCCTAAGTACCTTTGACTTGACAGCAGGGTACTGGCAAATAAAAATGGCACCTGGAGCAAAAGAGAAAACAGCATTATCCACACCTGATGGGCATTATCAGTTTACTGTTATGCCCTTTGGTTTAAAGAATGCCCCTGCCACCTTCCAAAGGTTGGTGAATCAAGTCCTTGCTGGCTTGGAGTCCTTTAGCACAGCTTATCTTGATGATATTGCTGTCTTTAGCTCCACCTGGCAGGATCACCTGGTCCACCTGAAGAAGGTTTTGAAGGCTCTGCAATCTGCAGGCCTCTCTATCAAGGCATCCAAATGCCAGATAGGGCAGGGAACTGTGGTTTACTTGGGCCACCTTGTAGGTGGAGGCCAAGTTCAGCCACTCCAACCCAAGATCCAGACTATTCTGGACTGGGTAGCTCCAAAAACCCAGACTCAAGTCAGGGCATTCCTTGGCTTGACTGGGTATTACAGGAGGTTTGTGAAGGGATATGGATCCATTGTGACAGCCCTCACTGAACTCACCTCCAAGAAAATGCCCAAGAAAGTGAACTGGACTGTGGAATGCCAACAGGCCTTTGACACCCTGAAACAAGCAATGTGCTCAGCACCAGTTCTAAAAGCTCCACATTATTCTAAGCAGTTCATTGTGCAGACTGATGCCTCTGAACATGGGATAGGGCAGTTTTGTCCCAAACAAATGATGAGGGCCTTGACCAGCCTGTTGCTTTCATTAGCAGGAGGTTACTCCCCAGGGAGCAGCGTTGGAGTGCCATTGAGAGGGAGGCCTTTGCTGTGGTTTGGTCCCTGAAGAAGCTGAGACCATACCTCTTTGGGACTCACTTCCTAGTTCAAACTGACCACAGACCTCTCAAATGGCTGATGCAAATGAAAGGTGAAAATCCTAAACTGTTGAGGTGGTCCATCTCCCTACAGGGAATGGACTTTATAGTGGAACACAGACCTGGGACTGCCCATGCCAATGCAGATGGCCTTTCCAGGTTCTTCCACTTAGAAAATGAAGACTCTCTTGGGAAAGGTTAGTCTCATCCTCTTTCGTTTGGGGGGGGGGTTGTGTAAGGAAATGCCTCCTTGGCATGGTTGCCCCCTGACTTTTTGCCTTTGCTGATGCTATGTGTAGGAAGTTGGCTCTGTATGTGCTATTTCAAAGTAAGGAATAGCATGCACAGAGTCCAAGGGTTCCCCTTAGAGGTAAAATAGTGGTAAAAAGAGATAATACTAATGCTCTATTTTGTGGTAGTGTGGTCGAGCAGTAGGCTTATCCAAGGAGTAGTGTTAAGCATTTGTTGTACATACACATAGACAATAAATGAGGTACACACACTCAGAGACAAATCCAGCCAATAGGTTTTTATATAGAAAAATATATTTTCTTAGTTTATTTTAAGAACCACAGGTTCAAATTCTACATGTAATATCTCATTCGAAAGGTATTGCAGGTAAGTACTTTAGGAACTTCAAATCATCAAAATTGCATGTATACTTTTCAAGTTATTCACAAATAGCTGTTTTAAAAGTGGACACTTAGTGCAATTTTCACAGTTCCTAGGGGAGGTAAGTATTTGTTAGGTTAACCAGGTAAGTAAGACACTTACAGGGCTTAGTTCTTGGTCCAAGGTAGCCCACCGTTGGGGGTTCCGAGCAACCCCAAAGTCACCACACCAGCAGCTCAGGGCCGGTCAGGTGCAGAGTTCAAAGTGGTGCCCAAAACACATAGGCTAGAATGGAGAGAAGGGGGTGCCCCGGTTCCGGTCTGCTTGCAGGTAAGTACCCGCGTCTTCGGAGGGCAGACCAGGGGGGTTTTGTAGGGCACCGGGGGGGACACAAGTCCACACAGAAATTTCACCCTCAGCGGCGCGGGGGCGGCCGGGTGCAGTGTAGAAACAAGCGTCGGGGTCGCAATGTTAGTCAATGAGAGATCTCGGGATCTCTTCAGCGCTGCAGGCAGGCAAGGGGGGGATTCCTCGGGGAAACCTCCACTTGGGCAAGGGAGAGGGACTCCTGGGGGTCACTTCTCCAGTGAAAGTCTGGTCCTTCAGGCCCTGGGGGCTGCGGGTGCAGGGTCTCTCCCGGGCGTCGGGACTTTAGGTTCAAAGAGTCGCGGTCAGGGGAAGCCTCGGGTTTCCCTCTGCAGGCGGCGCTGTGGGGGCTCAGGGGGGACAGGTTTTGGTACTCACAGTATCAGAGTAGTCCTGGGGTCCCTCCTGAGGTGTTGGATCGCCACCAGCCGAGTCGGGGTCGCCGGGTGCAGTGTTGCAAGTCTCACGCTTCTTGCGGGGAGCTTGCAGGGTTCTTTAAAGCTGCTGGGAACAAAGTTGCAGCTTTTCTTGGAGCAGGTCCGCTGTCCTCGGGAGTTTGTTGTCTTTTCGAAGCAGGGGCAGTCCTCAGAGGATGTCGAGGTCGCTGGTCCCTTTGGAAGGCGTCGCTGGAGCAGGATCTTTGGAAGGCAGGAGACAGGCCGGTGAGTTTCTGGAGCCAAGGCAGTTGTCGTCTTCTGGTCTTCCGCTGCAGGGGTTTTCAGCTGGGCAGTCCTTCTTCTTGTAGATGCAGGAATCTAATTTTCTAGGGTTCAGGGTAGCCCTTAAATACTAAATTTAAGGGCGTGTTTAGGTCTGGGGGGTTAGTAGCCAATTGCTACTAGCCCTGAGGGTGGGTACACCCTCTTTGTGCCTCCTCCCAAGGGGAGGGGGTCACAATCCTAACCCTATTGGGGGAATCCTCCATCTGCAAGATGGAGGATTTCTAAAAGTTAGAGTCACTTCAGCTCAGGACACCTTAGGGGCTGTCCTGACTGGCCAGTGACTCCTCCTTGTTTTTCTCATTATTTTCTCCGGCCTTGCCGCCAAAAGTGGGGCCTGGCCGGAGGGGGCGGGCAACTCCACTAGCTGGAGTGTCCTGCTGGGTTGGCACAAAGGAGGTGAGCCTTTGAGGCTCACCGCCAGGTGTGACAATTCCTGCCTGGGGGAGGTGTTAGCATCTCCACCCAGTGCAGGCTTTGTTACTGGCCTCAGAGTGACAAAGGCACTCTCCCCATGGGGCCAGCAACATGTCTCGGTTTGTGGCAGGCTGCTAAAACTAGTCAGCCTACACAGATAGTCGGTTAAGTTTCAGGGGGCACCTCTAAGGTGCCCTCTGGGGTGTATTTTACAATAAAATGTACACTGGCATCAGTGTGCATTTATTGTGCTGAGAAGTTTGATACCAAACTTCCCAGTTTTCAGTGTAGCCATTATGGTGCTGTGGAGTTCGTGTTTGACAAACTCCCAGACCATATACTCTTATGGCTACCCTGCACTTACAATGTCTAAGGTTTTGTTTAGACACTGTAGGGGTACCATGCTCATGCACTGGCACCCTCACCTATGGTATAGTGCACCCTGCCTTAGGGCTGTAAGGCCTGCTAGAGGGATGTCTTACCTATACTGCATAGGCAGTGAGAGGCTGGCATGGCACCCTGAGGGGAGTGCCATGTCGACTTACTCATTTTGTTCTCACTAGCACACACAGGCTTGTAAGCAGTGTGTCTGTGCTGAGTGAGGGGTCTCTAGGGTGGCATAAGACATGCTGCAGCCCTTAGAGACCTTCCTTGGCATCAGGGCCCTTGGTACTAGAAGTACCAGTTACAAGGGACTTATCTGAATGCCAGGGTGTGCCAATTGTGGATACAATGGTACATTTTAGGTGAAGGAACACTGGTGCTGGGGCCTGGTTAGCAGGGTCCCAGCACTCTTCTCAGTCAAGTCAGCATCAGTATCAGGCAAAAAGTGGGGGGTAACTGCAACAGGGAGCCATTTCTTTACACAAGCCCCCCCCAGCCCACAGGCCAGGAGACTCAGCCCAAGCTGGGAGAGTCTTCCTAGTCTGTCAGGCGAGGAAGAGTAGGAGAAATAGGCTGGTTAGTTGCAGGGCCTACTCTGCCTTACATCCTTCTGTTCAGGTCATTCCCTTTGGGGAACTGACCTACTTCCACAGTGATAGGACCTAGTCTGAATTGCCTCTTGTCTGCCTCTTCAATGTCTCCACCCATTCTTTCTATTTTGGTCTTAGAGGTGTCCACCTCTGCTAACCTTATCTTGGCCAGGGTCACCCCTAGCTTACCCAGAGAGGTTACCCAGAGCTGGAGTAACCCCACCATGACCAATAGGGTCAGGGGGCCTAACTTGCTATTTGGCATGGGGTCAGACCACCATGCTAAGGATAGTGCAGCCATAAAGCCTAACACCCAGCAGAGGCCACTGACAGCTGTCAGTGCCCAGAACCACACCTTTAGCTCTTCACCTAAAAGGGAAGGGGCTAAGTTACAGGCTTCTTTGGGTTCAGGTTGCCTGTCTGCTGTATTGGAGTGGGGGGTTACCACATCTTGTAGTAAACACCCTTCTTCCACTCTTTCTTCTGTTAGCTGAGGAGCCACCCACTCAGGTTTAACAGTTGCCTGACTAGCCAGGACTTCTTGTGGGTCAGGTTGGACTTTATCAGGGCCATTTTTGGAGTTCTCCCCTACTGGAGCAGAATCTCCTTGGCTCGCTGTAACCTTGGCTAAAGGTTGTCCACCCTTCCTACTCTGTTTTCTTTTCTTCTTCTTCTGGGGCCTGCTTGCATTTACTGCAGAGGCAGGACTTCCAGAATCCTTGGGAGAGGACTGGCACTGGACCAGTTTCTCTCTTGGGCTCTGACTAACCTCTGGGTAGTCATTTCCAAGGAGACAATCAAGGGGGAGGTCTGTACTGACTACTACCCTTCTCCAGCTAAGAGTACCACCCACTTCTATGGGCACTAAAGCCACAGGCCTCTTAGTGACCCTGTCTAGGCTAACTCTTACCCTGGCAGTCTCACCTGGGATGTACTGGTTTGAGAGCACCAGCCTGTCATGCACAATAGTGTGACTGGCACAAGTGTCTCTCAGGGCAGTGGTTGGGATCCCATTCACCAGTAGGTGGTGGAAGTGTCTACTTCCCTCTGGAATCTCCAACTCACCTGTTGGGCCCTGTTTCCAGTTGAAGGCTAGGAAGACCTCCTCATCTGAGGAGTCATCTCCCATGGCTACACTGGTTACCCCAGGAATTTTGTTCTGGGGTTTGTTTTTGGGACAAGAAGTGTCCTTGGTGTGGTGCCCAGACTGTTTACAGTTGTGGCACCAGGCCTTAGTGGCATCCCAGTTCTTACCCGGGTACCCACCTTTGTTTTGGGTTGTGTCTTGGGGCCCACCCACCTGTTCTGGTTTTTGGGGGCCTACAGAGGACTCTTTTTCTTGGTTTCTAGTGTTACCCACTTTCTCCTGGGGAGTTTTTGTAACCCCTTTCTTTTGGTCACCCCCAGTGGAAGTTTTGGTTACCCTAGTCTTGACCCAGTGGTCTGCCTTCTTTCCCAATTCTTGGGGAGAAATTGGACCTAGGTCTACCAGATACTGATGCAACTTTTCATTGAAGCAGTTACTTAAAATGTGTTCTTTCATAAACAAATTATAAAGCCCAACATAGTCACACACTTCATTTCCAGTTAACCAACCATCTAGTGTTTTTACTGAGTAGTCTACAAAATCAACCCAGGTCTGGCTCGAGGATTTTTGAGCCCCCCTGAATCTAATTCTATACTCCTCAGTGGAGAATCCAAAGCCCTCAATCAGGGTACCCTTCATGAGGTCATAGGATTCTGCATCTTTTCCAGAGAGTGTGAGGAGTTTATCCCTACACTTTCCAGTGAACATTTCCCAAAGGAGAGCACCCCAGTGAGATCTGTTCACTTTTCTGGTTACACAAGCCCTCTCAAAAGCTGTGAACCATTTGGTGATGTCATCACCATCTTCATATTTTGTTACAATCCCTTTGGGGATTTTTAGGATGTCAGGAGAATCTCTGACCCTATTTAAGTTGCTGCCACCATTGATGGGACCTAGGCCCATCTCTTGTCTTTCCCTCTCTATGGCTAGGAGCTGTCTTTCCAAAGCCAATCTTTTGGCCATCCTGGCTAACTGGATGTCCTCTTCACTGGGGCTATCCTCAGTGATTTCAGAGGTGTTGGTCTCTCCTGTGAGGGAACCAGCATCTCTGACTATTATTTTTGGAGTCAGGGTTTGAGGGACCCTGTTCTCCTTAGATAGGACTGGTAGGGGGGAATTGTCCTCCAAGTCACTATCCTCTTCCTCTGAGTTGCCACCCTCAGAGGGGTTGGCCTTTTCAAACTCTGCCAAAAGCTCCTGGAGCTGTATTTTGGTAGGTTTGGGGCCCATTGTTATTTTCTTTACTTTACAGAGTGACCTTAGCTCCCTCATCTTAAGATGGAGGTAAGGTGTGGTGTCGAGTTCCACCACAGTCACATCTGTGCTAGACATTTTGCTTCTAAAAGTTGGAATACTTTTTAAGAATCTACAACTGGTTCTAGAATCTAATTCAAACTTTTACAAACTTTTAAACTCTAAAAGAAATGCTAAACAGGGACTTAACACACAAGGCCCTAGCAGGACTTTTAAGAATTTAGAAAACTTTTCAAATTGCAAAAATCAATTTCTAATGACAATTTTGGAATTTGTCGTGTGATCAGGTATTGCCTGAGTAGTCCAGCAAATGCAAAGTCTTGTATCCCACCGCTGATCCACCAATGTAGGAAGTTGGCTCTGTATGTGCTATTTCAAAGTAAGGAATAGCATGCACAGAGTCCAAGGGTTCCCCTTAGAGGTAAAATAGTGGTAAAAAGAGATAATACTAATGCTCTATTTTGTGGTAGTGTGGTCGAGCAGTAGGCTTATCCAAGGAGTAGTGTTAAGCATTTGTTGTACATACACATAGACAATAAATGAGGTACACACACTCAGAGACAAATCCAGCCAATAGGTTTTTATATAGAAAAATATATTTTCTTAGTTTATTTTAAGAACCACAGGTTCAAATTCTACATGTAATATCTCATTCGAAAGGTATTGCAGGTAAGTACTTTAGGAACTTCAAATCATCAAAATTGCATGTATACTTTTCAAGTTATTCACAAATAGCTGTTTTAAAAGTGGACACTTAGTGCAATTTTCACAGTTCCTAGGGGAGGTAAGTATTTGTTAGGTTAACCAGGTAAGTAAGACACTTACAGGGCTTAGTTCTTGGTCCAAGGTAGCCCACCGTTGGGGGTTCCGAGCAACCCCAAAGTCACCACACCAGCAGCTCAGGGCCGGTCAGGTGCAGAGTTCAAAGTGGTGCCCAAAACACATAGGCTAGAATGGAGAGAAGGGGGTGCCCCGGTTCCGGTCTGCTTGCAGGTAAGTACCCGCGTCTTCGGAGGGCAGACCAGGGGGGTTTTGTAGGGCACCGGGGGGGACACAAGTCCACACAGAAATTTCACCCTCAGCGGCGCGGGGGCGGCCGGGTGCAGTGTAGAAACAAGCGTCGGGGTCGCAATGTTAGTCAATGAGAGATCTCGGGATCTCTTCAGCGCTGCAGGCAGGCAAGGGGGGGATTCCTCGGGGAAACCTCCACTTGGGCAAGGGAGAGGGACTCCTGGGGGTCACTTCTCCAGTGAAAGTCCGGTCCTTCAGGCCCTGGGGGCTGCGGGTGCAGGGTCTCTCCCGGGCGTCGGGACTTTAGGTTCAAAGAGTCGCGGTCAGGGGAAGCCTCGGGTTTCCCTCTGCAGGCGGCGCTGTGGGGGCTCAGGGGGGACAGGTTTTGGTACTCACAGTATCAGAGTAGTCCTGGGGTCCCTCCTGAGGTGTTGGATCGCCACCAGCCGAGTCGGGGTCGCCGGGTGCAGTGTTGCAAGTCTCACGCTTCTTGCGGGGAGCTTGCAGGGTTCTTTAAAGCTGCTGGGAACAAAGTTGCAGCTTTTCTTGGAGCAGGTCCGCTGTCCTCTGGAGTTTCTTGTCTTTTCGAAGCAGGGGCAGTCCTCAGAGGATGTCGAGGTCGCTGGTCCCTTTGGAAGGCGTCGCTGGAGCAGGATCTTTGGAAGGCAGGAGACAGGCCGGTGAGTTTCTGGAGCCAAGGCAGTTGTCGTCTTCTGGTCTTCCGCTGCAGGGGTTTTCAGCTGGGCAGTCCTTCTTCTTGTAGTTGCAGGAATCTAATTTTCTAGGGTTCAGGGTAGCCCTTAAATACTAAATTTAAGGGCGTGTTTAGGTCTGGGGGGTTAGTAGCCAATGGCTACTAGCCCTGAGGGTGGGTACACCCTCTTTGTGCCTCCTCCCAAGTGGAGGGGGTCACAATCCTAACCCTATTGGGGGAATCCTCCATCTGCAAGATGGAGGATTTCTAAAAGTTAGAGTCACTTCAGCTCAGGACACCTTAGGGGCTGTCCTGACTGGCCAGTGACTCCTCCTTGTTTTTCTCATTATTTTCTCCGGCCTTGCCGCCAAAAGTGGGGCCTGGCCGGAGGGGGCGGGCAACTCCACTAGCTGGAGTGTCCTGCTGGGTTGGCACAAAGGAGGTGAGCATCAGTGTGCATTTATTGTGCTGAGAAGTTTGATACCAAACTTCCCAGTTTTCTAGTACCAAGGGCCCTGATGCCAAGGAAGGTCTCTAAGGGCTGCAGCATGTCTTATGCCACCCTAGAGACCCCTCACTCAGCACAGACACACTGCTTACAAGCCTGTGTGTGCTAGTGAGAACAAAATGAGTAAGTCGACATGGCACTCCCCTCAGGGTGCCATGCCAGCCTCTCACTGCCTATGCAGTATAGGTAAGACACCCCTCTAGCAGGCCTTACAGCCCTAAGGCAGGGTGCACTATACCATAGGTGAGGGTGCCAGTGCATGAGCATGGTACCCCTACAGTGTCTAAACAAAACCTTAGACATTGTAAGTGCAGGGTAGCCATAAGAGTATATGGTCTGGGAGTTTGTCAAACACGAACTCCACAGCACCATAATGGCTACACTGAAAACTGGGAAGTTTGGTATCAAACTTCTCAGCACAATAAATGCACACTGATGCCAGTGTACATTTTATTGTAAAATACACCCCAGAGGGCACCTTAGAGGTGCCCCCTGAAACTTAACCGACTATCTGTGTAGGCTGACTAGTTTTAGCAGCCTGCCACAAACCGAGACATGTTGCTGGCCCCATGGGGAGAGTGCCTTTGTCACTCTGAGGCCAGTAACAAAGCCTGCACTGGGTGGAGATGCTAACACCTCCCCCAGGCAGGAATTGTCACACCTGGCGGTGAGCCTCAAAGGCTCACCCCTTTGTCACAGCCCAGCAGGGCACTCCAGCTTAGTGGAGTTGCCCGCCCCCTCCGGCCACGGCCCCCACTTTTGGCGGCAAGGCTGGAGGGAACAAAGAAAGCAACAAGGAGGAGTCACTGGCCAGTCAGGACAGCCCCTAAGGTGTCCTGAGCTGAGGTGACTCTGACTTTTAGAAATCCTCCATCTTGCAGATGGAGGATTCCCCCAATAGGGTTAGGATTGTGACCCCCTCCCCTTGGGAGGAGGCACAAAGAGGGTGTACCCACCCTCAGGGCTAGTAGCCATTGGCTACTAACCCCCCAGACCTAAACACGCCCTTAAATTTAGTATTTAAGGGCTACCCTGAACCCTAGAAAATTAGATTCCTGCAACTACAAGAAGAAGGACTGCCTAGCTGAAAACCCTTGCAGAGGAAGACCAGAAGACGACAACTGCCTTGGCTCCAGAAACTCACCGGCCTGTCTCCTGCCTTCCAAAGATCCTGCTCCAGCGACGCCTTCCAAAGGGACCAGCGACCTCGACATCCTCTGAGGACTGCCCCTGCTTCGAAAAGACAAGAAACTCCCGAGGACAGCGGACCTGCTCCAAGAAAAGCTGCAACTTTGTTTCCAGCAGCTTTAAAGAACCCTGCAAGCTCCCCGCAAGAAGCGTGAGACTTGCAACACTGCACCCGGCGACCCCGACTCGGCTGGTAGCGATCCAACACCTCAGGAGGGACCCCAGGACTACTCTAAGACTGTGAGTACAAAAACCTGTCCCCCCTGAGCCCCCACAGCGCCGCCTGCAGAGGGAATCCCGAGGCTTCCCCTGACCGCGACTCTTTGAATCCTAAGTCCCGACACCTGGGAGAGACCCTGCACCCGCAGCCCCCAGGACCTGAAGGACCGGACTTTCACTGGAGGAGTGACCCCCAGGAGTCCCTCTCCCTTGATCAAGTGGAGGTTTCCCCGAGGAACCCCCCCCTTGCCTGCCTGCAGCGCTGAAGAGATCCCTAGATCTCCCATTGACTTCCATTACAAACCCGACGCTTGTTTCTACACTGCACCCGGCCGCCCCCGCGCTGCTGAGGGTGAAATTTCTGTGTGGGCTTGTGTCCCCCCCGGTGCCCTACAAAACCCCCCTGGTCTGCCCTCCGAAGACGCGGGTACTTACCTGCAAGCAGACCGGAACCGGGGCACCCCCTTCTCTCCATTCTAGCCTATGTGTTTTGGGCACCACTTTGAACTCTACACCTGTCCGGCCCTGAGCTGCTGGTGTGGTGACTTTGGGGTTGCTCTGAACCCCCAACGGTGGGCTACCTTGGACCAAGAACTAAGCCCTGTAAGTGTCTTACTTACCTGGTTAACCTAACAAATACTTACCTCCCCTAGGAACTGTGAAAATTGCACTGTGTCCACTTTTAAAACAGCTATTTGTGAATAACTTGAAAAGTATACATGCAATTTTGATGATTTGAAGTTCCTAAAGTACTTACCTGCAATACCTTTCGAATGAGATATTACATGTAGAATTTGAACCTGTGGTTCTTAAAATAAACTAAGAAAAGATATTTTTCTATATAAAAACCTATTGGCTGGATTTGTCTCTGAGTGTGTGTACCTCATTTATTGTCTATGTGTATGTGCAACAAATGCTTAACACTACTCCTTGGATAAGCCTACTGCTCGACCACACTACCACAAAATAGAGCATTAGTATTATCTATTTTTTACCACTATTTTACCTCTAAGGGGAACCCTTGGACTCTGTGCATGCTATTCCTTACTTTGAAATAGCACATACAGAGCCAACTTCCTACACTTGCTTACCCATTTCAAATTTGACTTGCACCCTCCTTCCTTACCTAAGTGTGAGAGGATTTAAATGAAAATACAGCAATTCTCATCATGTAAACACAACTTTTTAAAGGATTCAGCATAGAGTCCATTCATGTAAATTGTTTTTCAGCCATTCAAATCTATTGTTCCATGTAAGTTTATAAGGGGTTAGTATCTATTTTATGGTTAGAATCTTGTAAAAGATGCTGTTTTACAAGTGTTGCTCTAGGGCGACAATGCTATTTCACTCCAACTGGCTAACAAATCCCGGAGAAGTGCCTTTTCGTCTTGGTGTCCAAGTCTTCCAGTATACAACAAAGAACTGCCTTACTTGGCACTCTGTTGTCTTGATGGTTAACTGCTAGGAATCATCAGCTGTGGGGAATGGCCAGGCATCTTGGTTGTGGCGAACGTATCAGACTGATTCAACGAGTGGTCAACTACAGGCTTTTTCTTGGATTCTGGTGCAGTCAACTATCACTGGGTTGTTTAATGGCTGGTTAGTTTTTAACACATATGCCCCTTGGCCACTAGACTAAAGCAACAGATAAAGTTAGTTAAGTCTGTAAAAATATGTCTGGTCACTACATAATCTAACAGATTCCTGACTTTATGAATATTCATCCAGAAAGCTTTTATCCACTGTAGGGAGCTGGCTCTCTATTTGGTGCACTAAAATTAAGTACACAGCACAGAGAGTCCAGTGGATGCCCAACTGGTTTGCAGAGACAAAGGTAGACAGGACTAATGCTCTATTGTGTGGTAGTATGGGCGAGCAGTTAGGCTTTTCAGAGGGTGGTGCTAAGCATTTGTTGTACTGACGGAGGCAATAAATGAGACCCACAGTCAAAGAATAAATCTCAGACCAAATTAGAAAATTAACGATGCTTTAGATATGTTTCAACTCAAGAACTTCATAATCAGGTAAGTACTTTTTCAAGCATAAATACTTTTCAGATTCAAAAATCAACAGTGCAATTCTCAGATGTTTTCAGTGTTAACCTATGGAAGAAAACAAGGTTCAGCAAATGCAGGGTTAACGACTTATGAGGCCTACTCAGAGAGTTAAGGTAAGCACTGGGCACTGATCAGAACCTGACAAGCAGGTCACTCTGGGCAGCACTGTGGCAGCCTTGTGCAGGGGTGCACCAAGGAGTCGGGTGCCCAATGGTTTTCAATGGGAGTTGGTCCTCTGGACAAACAGGCTGCAGGCTCTAGCTAGGAAGCTTCTTGGGTACAACCAGCAGGTAGGTTGCAGACTTAGGGTGCTTGGTGACGAAGATGCACCTTTGGTCCTTTTCTTCAGGGCCCAGAGACAATGGATGCAGGGGTGTCCTTAGGCGTCAGGTTTCTCCGCCCAGGAGCGCTCTCGGTCAGAGGGTCCTGCGTGTTGAGACTGCAGGCATCGTCATGGAGTCCAGCATGGGGGGGGCGGGACCCAAGGTGGACTCTAGCTCAGAGGAGCCAGGGGATGCCATTGGCACCAGTGACCCACCTCAGATGGGGTCAGGGGCAACAGGCACAGAGGTTGCTGGAAGTGTCTGGTTTTCTCTCACCGCAAGGCAATGGGAGAGGGGGCCTGCGAGTGCAGAGGCTGCAGGCAACTCGGGAGAAGGTCCAAGAGGAGCGAAACATGAGTGGACTCAGACTCTGAACAGCTGGGGAACCTTGCTGGCACAGTTGGTTGGCTTTACCTCTGGTCGTGGATGTCGGTGCAGAAGTCAATTCGGGTGTCAGGTCTTTGCTCTTTCGGAGGCTGCAGAGTCCTTTCTTGAGACTTTATTGCAAAGCAGACCTGCTGCTCAAGGGAGTCTTGGGTCTTTATGGAAGGTAGGCAGTCTTCCTGGGTTTCTTTGAAACTCAGCTGGCAGACAAATCATCTTTTAGGGCCGAGTCCGTCAAGGTCAACAGGCCAACCCGTGGGGCTGATACCAAGTCAGCTTCTGCTTCTTTTCCTCTTCGGCAGGTGAGACTCTTCTTTGTCCTTTGCTTCTTAGATCATCACTACCTAAGTTCTAGACTCCATGGGTGCCACCTACATAGTTTATTTAGGGCTGTTAAAGGGAGTGCGAAGCATCAGCCAAAGCGATGCCCACCTTTAGGATGATTACACCCTTTCTATGACCACTTTCGCTGGGAAGTGCGCATAACTCAAACCCTGGTGGCATAATTCCTTCCAAACAAGATGGAGACATTTGAAAAGGGGTGATCACTTCAGCTCATCCAGCTTATGGGTGGGACAGGCATAAAGTGGGCATACCTCCCAATCTGCCTAATTGTTCTGCCTGTGCTGCTGCCAAAAGTGGCGGCAGGACAGCGGGGTGGGGGGTGGTTGAGTAAATCTGTCATCTCTGAAGCTACCCGCCCTGGAACGTCCATACTGCCTGGGAGAGGTGAAGACCCCCACCCAGTGAAGGCTTCTGCCTCTGGCCCGAGAGCACTGTCTCTCAGCTTGGGGGGTCAGAACGCATTTATGGTGGCTGAACTGGTCAGGACCTCTTGTCAGCATGCGCTTCGCTCCCCCGCGCAGCTCCACCTACTGCTGCCTTTCACCCTCTAAGCCTGTCTGGCTTGTTATGTTCGAGGCCCTCCTCCACCCGCAGGCTCCTGCCTGTGCCTCATCCATGGTGGACCAGCGGTTGCCTTTTATCTCTCTGCTGCCTTCTGCCTTTTCTGTGCCTTTTTCCTGCTTTTTGTTGCTCTGTTGCCTTTCTTTCAGTTTTTTACTCCTTTTTCCCCTCTTTTTTTAGCTCCCCAATCCGTGTTTCCCACCTGTAGGAAGCTGGCTCTGTGTATACTATATCAAAATGAGATATAGTGTGCACACAGTCTAGAGGTTTCCCAGAGGCTTAATAGAGGCTATAGTAGATAATACTAATGCTCTCTTCTGTGGCAGTGTGGTCGAGCAGTTGGGCTAGCAGGGTAGTACAAAACATTTGTTGTACACACAGGCAATAAAGGAAGCACACAATGAATAACTCTAGGCCAATAGTTTTTATATAGAAAAATATGTTTTGTTTCTTTATTTCTAGAACCACAAGATTCATTTTGCAGGCAAGTACTTTTGCAAGGAAGTATCAAGCATATGTATAAACACCACTGTTTCAATTTTGGCAAGTTAAATGGTTTTCAAGAAAATGGCAAATATCCGTTTCAAAAGTTGTCAGTCCAATTTTCAGAGACCGTTCTAGGGGGGGGGGAAAGAAAAGTTAGTACAGTTCTGAGGTAAGTACAGGACTTACAGTTATAGTCTCAGGGGATTAGGATGTACACAGGTTGGGGTTCAAGTTAACCCCAAACACCCACCACCAGCAACACAGGTCCAGCTGGGTGCAGAAGTCATAGATGATGAAAGATTTAAAATGGGCTCCTATGGAGACTGGTGGCACTCTGAATTGGATCTGCCAGCATTTAAGTACCTGCGTCTTTGGAGGGCAGACCTGGGGGGTTTACATGAGCACCGTGGGGGCCACAGGTCATCACCAAACATACACGCTCAGCAGCACAGGGGTGGCTGAGTGCAGGGTGCAAACACAGCGTCAGGCTCCCAATGCTTTTCAACAGGGGGGGCACAGGGGTCACAAAGATGCAGCAGGCTAGGTCCAGGGGGTGGTTCCGGAAAACCACAGGCTAAACAAGGAGGAGGGCGGCCTGCTGAACACTGCTGGACTGGTGGTCGGATTCACCAAGGGCAGGGGGCTGCGAGTGCAGGGGTACGTTTAGGCTTCGGGAATCTTCTTCCAGTTCTCTCGCAGTCAGGGGAGTCCTCCGGATTTAGTATGCAGGCATCGTTGTGTTGGCCTTGAGGGGTCACCCCAGGGTGGACACTAGGTCGGAATCGCCTTGGGACCTCTTGTAGACCGCTGGGCCACCTGGACACAGGCCGTGGGCATCAGGTGCAGAGTGGGCAGGGCTCGCAAATCGGGGGTGGTTCTGGAGTCCTTTGTAGGAGTTTCTTTGAGGACAGGGCTGGCTGTCCTCTGGAGTTCTTGGTCCTCTGGTGGGCAGGCAGCCCTCTTGGGGGCTTTTAAGAGGTTGCTGGTCTGGCAGGATGCATTGCTTTTTTGTAGCAGGGACTTCAAAAGCTGGAGACAGGCTAGTAGAGCTGGGGCCAAATCAGTTGGTGGCTTCAATTCTCTGCTGGGGGTCAGCTTAGCAGTCCTTTCTTCTTGAGGTTCAGGGAGGCCCTTACATTCTAGATTTAGGGGTGTGACGGGGGCAGGGGGCAGTAGCCAATGGCTACCAGCCCTGAGGATAACTACACCCTTCCGGCATCCAATCCCTTTTTAGGGGGGTGAAACACAGACCAAACCCTACTGGTGTAGGAAAGTGCCATCTTTCTTGGCATGGTTACCCCCATTTTCTGCCCGTCTGCCTGTTGTCAGTGTATTTGACTGTGTCCACTAGGATCCTGCTAACCAGGACCCCAGTGGTTATGGTCTCCTGTAAATTTTGGTAACCGCACCTTTTACTTCCCACATTTGGCATTCTGGTTCCTCCCTCTCCCTTCACTCCCCCCCCCCCCCCCCATGTACGTCCCTAGTATATGGTGCGCTGGTACCCAGGGCACTGGGGTACTAGGTGATCCCTATGGGCTGCAGCAGTTATTCTGCCACCCATAGGGAGCCCATGCAAAAGGTTCTTCAGGCCTGCCATTGCAGTCTGTGTGAAACTAGTGCATGCACCCGCTTTCACTATAGGTCATTGCACCAGGTCACTATAAATCACCCCTATGGTAAGCCCTCTCAGCCCAGAGGGCAGGGTGCAGGTACCTGTGTGTAAGGGCACTCCTGCACTAGCAGCGGTGCCTCCACAAACTCCTGTTTTTCTAACCTCTGTGTTTTTTTATTACTCGCAGCTCCCCTCTACACATTCCAATTACTCAGATGAGGGTCCTGTATTTACATTCCATTTGTTTGTTTTTTTACCCCCTCATTATTGCTTATTGCTATTTGCACTGTATTCTAATCTTTTCTATGCCTATTACTGTTTTCTATTGTATATATTTTGTGTTTTACCTACCCCCTATTGGAGGGTTGCTCTTCTAGTACGTGATATTGTGTGACCAAAAATAAAGTACCTTTATTTTTGTACAACTGAGTGTTTTCTTTCATGTGTGTAAGTGCTGTGTCACTACAGTGGTATTGCACGAGCTTTGTATGTCTCCTAGATAAGCCTTGGCTGCTCATCCACAGCTACCTCTAGAGAGCTTGGCTTCTAGACAAAGCCTACACTTCATTAGGAGGGGATACCTGGATCTGGTATAAGGTGCAAGTACCTTGAGTACCCACAAAAAACCTGGCCAGCTTCCTAAAATTTTTTGCTGTCCTCCAAACCAAGATGGAGGATTCTGCACGGAGGGGGTCACTTCAGCTGGTGGTCCCAGCTGAAGTGGCCACTCCTACTTGTTTTCCTAATTTTCCTGCTGGAATTGCTGCCAAAGGTGGTCCTTTGTCCAGTGGGTGGGTGTAGGAAAGTGCCACTGTTGGCATAGTTACCCCCCCCCCCCCCCCCACACACACACTTTTTGCCTGATGTTGATACCAACACTGATTGAAAATGTGCTGGGATCCTGCAAACCAGGCCCCAGTACCAGTATTCTTTCCCAAAATCTGTACCTTTGTTTCCACAACTGGCACACATTTAAGTCCACTGTAAAAGGTACGCAGGGTACCAAGGGCCCTATGGCCAGTGAAGGTCCCCAAGGGCTGCAGCATGCATTATGGCACCCTGGAGACCCCTCAGAAAGCACATGTACACTGCCTTTGCAGCGTGTGTGCTGGTGGGGGGGGGAAAAGGCAAAGTCGACATGGCACCCCTCAAACTACTGCCTGTGGCATTGGTAAGTCACCCCTCTAGCAGGCCTTACACCCCTAAGGCAGGATGCACTATACCACAGGTGATGGCAGGCTGCATGAGCAATATGCCCCTGCAGTGTCTAAGTCCATTCTTAGACATGGAAAGTGCAGTGTAGCCATATTGAGTATATGGTCTAGGAGTATGTCATTACGAACTCCACAGCTCCATAATGGCTTTATTGAATTGAATTTGGCATCAAACTTCTTAGCACAATAAACCCACACTGATGCCAGTGTGGGATTTATTGAAAAACGTACCCAGAGGGCATCTTAGAGATGCCCCCTGGATGTAAGCGAAACGGCTAGTGTAGGACTGACCGGTCTCTACCAGCCTGCCACTTTCAGACAAGTTACTGACCACATGGGGTGCAAGCCTTTGTGCACTCTGTGGCCAAAAGCAAATCCTGTGCACTCTGTGGCCAAAAACAAAGCCTGTCCTAGGTGGAGGTGCTTCACATCTCCCACCGGCAGGAAATGTAACACCTGGAGGTGAGCCTCAAAGGCTCATGTCTCAGGTTACAGTGCCCCAGGGAACTCCAGCTAGTGGAATTGCACACCCCACCCCAATGGACAAAACCCCATTGTTGGCGGCAAGTCCAGCAGGAAAATTAGGGAAAACTGGGAGGACCACCCCAGCTAGGACCACCCCTAAAGGGCCCAGAGCTGAGGTGACCCCCCCCTTCCCTGCAGAATCCTCCATCTTGGTTTGGAGGGTGGAGACCAATAGGGTTAGGTTTGTGCCCACCTCCATAAAGGGAGTGGACACAAGAATGGTGTAGCCACCCTCGGGGACACTAGCCATTGGCTACTTCCCTCTGATCCCTAAAACACCCCTAAATCTAGGATTTAAGGACCTCCCTGAACCCAGCTCAGCAGATTCCTAGTGACCTGACAAGACAGAAGGACTGCTAAGCTGAACACCTATTAGAGAAGAAGGAAGATGACAACTGACTTTGACTCAGCCATGCCGGCCTGTCTCCTGCTTCAAAGAACCTGCACAAGAACAGCGACACATTCAGCAGGACTGGCGACCTCTGCCAAGCTCCAGGGGACTGCCCTGCATCCAAAAGGACCAAGAACTCCCGTGGACAGCTGCCCTGTCCAAGAAGAAAAAACAATTAAGGATTGCAGCCCCCCTCTGGATGTGGGAGTCCTGATCACTCTGCACCCGACGCCCACGGCCCATGTCCAGGTGGCCCAGCCAACTAAAGAGGATCCCCAGGTGATTCCGAGCAAGTGCCCACCCTGGGTTGACCTCTCCACCCCTCCATGACGACACCTGCAGAGGGAATCCCGACGACCCTCCTGACTGTGAAAGGTATCCAACACCTAAAGGACCACTGCACCCACAGCCCCCAGCCTCGGAGAACCTGACCTTAGGTGCAGCTATGTTCAGCAGGCGACCCTCTTCCCTGTCCAGCCTGTGGTTTGCCCCAGTCGACCCCCAGGACCTCACCTGCAGCATCTGAGTGACCCCGAGATTCCCTCATGGAGAATCATTGGAAACCGGACGCCTTGTTTGCACCCTCTACTCGCCACCCCAGTGCCTCTGAGGGTTTGTGTTTGGTGCCCAGGTGTGCCCCCAGACCCCCAGTGCTCCTCTAAACTCTCCAGGTCTGCCCTTTGAAGTCACGGGTACTTACCTGCAGGCAGGTCTGATTCCGAGTGCCCCTAGTCTCCATGGG
Organism: Pleurodeles waltl; assembly: GCF_031143425.1. Classification (NCBI taxonomy): domain Eukaryota; kingdom Metazoa; phylum Chordata; class Amphibia; order Caudata; family Salamandridae; genus Pleurodeles; species Pleurodeles waltl. The sequence goes on from NC_090436.1 coordinate 314,240,198, forward strand.
AGCCCATGTTAATTTTGCCCCCAACTTTGACCTCTGCACCCGGCCAGCCCCGTGTTGATGGTCGTGGGTGTTTCGGGTTAACTTGAACCCCAACCTGTGGACTTCCTAACCCCCAGAGACTGGAACTGTAAGTAGAGTACTTACCTGTAAATCGTACAAACGTTTCTTCCCCGAGAAGCTGTTTTCTGAAAATTGCAGTCAACTTTTAAAACAGATAATTGCCAATATTGAAAAAAAATGTATAACTTATTGATTTCAAACAAAGTACTATTGATATGTGTGAAATACAAATCTATTGAAGTACTTAACTGCAACATGAATGTGTTGGTTCTAGAAATAAATTAAGAAAATATATTTTTGCTATATAAAAATCATTTGGTCTGGAGTTAAGTCATTGAGTGAGTGCTTCTTCTATGGTCTATGTGTGTACAACAAATGCTTTGCACTACACTCTGTTAAGCACAACTGCTCGACCACACTAACACAAAAAAGAGCATTAGTATTATCTACTTTAGCCTCTGTTAAACCTCTGGGGAACTCTTTGGACACTCGCTCTCATTTTGATATAATATACATAGAGCCAGTTTCCTACATTGGTGGATAAGCAGTGGGATCTACAACTACATTTCCTGGACTCTCAGCTAATACCTGATCACACGACAATTCCAAAATTGCCTTTAGAACTGATTTTTCAATTTGGCAAATTTTTCTAAATTTTTAAAAGAAGTCCTGCTAGGGCCTTGGTTAAGTCCCATTAGCATTTCTTTTTAGATTTAAAAGTTATTGTAAGTTAGGGATTAGTAACTAGAAATAGTGTTAGTTTCTCAAAAAGTAATCCCAACTTTAGTAACATAATGAGCAGCTCAGAGGAAATGGTTGTGGAACTCAACCTCAGCCATTACCTCCATCTAGGGATGGCAGGGTTAAGGTCCTTCTGTAAGTTGAAAAAGATTAAGACAGGTTCCAGTCCGACCAAGGTCAAGCTTCAGGAGCTTGTGGCAGAGTATACAAGATAGTACTCACATGATCTGGATCGTCCACAGGGGAGTTTAGCTCCTCTGGGAACATTGAGGACAGCCTAAATGAAGAGGACCTCATTTTAGCAAGGATGGTCAAAAGGTTAGCTTTGGAGCAACAACTCAGCTACAGAAAGGGAGAGAGCAGAAATGGACTTATCACCCATTAATGGTAGCAGCAATATAAATAGGGCCAGAAAGAATACGGATATCCTAAAAATCCCCAAAGGGATTGTCTCAAAATATGAAGAGGGTGATATCACCAAGTGGTTCACAGCCTTTGAGAGGACTTGTGCAACCACAAAGGTAAACAGATCTCTCTCACTAGGGAGCTCTTCTTTGGGAACTGTTTACTGGTAAGTGTAGGGATAGACTCCTCACACTCACTGGTACAGCTGCTGAATCCTATGACCACACGAAGGCTACCCTGATTGAGGGCTCTGGATTCAGGGGTATAGAATTAGGTTCAAGGGGGCTCACAAAACATTGAGACAATCCTGGGTTGATTTTGTAGACTACTCAGTGAAAACACTAGATGGTTAGATAACAGGCAGTGGAGTGCATGACTATGATGGGCTTTATAAAGGAACTCCTATTAAGTAACTGCTTCAATGACAAGCTGCACAAACATCATGTAGACCTAGGTCCAATTTCTCCCCAAGAATTGGGGAAGAAGGCAGACCATTGGGTCAGGACTAGGGCGACCAAGACTTTCGCAGGAGGTAACCAAAAGAAAGGGTCACAAAGCACCCCCCCAGGGGACGGGTGGTGAGACACCTAAGGACAAAAACAAAGAGTCTTCACAAGCGCCCCAAAAACCTGCACAGGAGGGTGGGCCTGAGCCGCTCACAATCCACAAGTGGGTATAAGGGTAAAAGCTTTGACCCCAGGAAGGCCTGGTGTCACACCTGTAAACAGCATGGACACCAAACTAGAGACATGGCCTGTCTCAAAAAGAATCCTACTGGCACTGCTTCAGTTAGTACTGGTATAGCCAGTCTCTGGGTGGATCAACAGTGTGCCCAGAGCAAATGAGGGGCCACACTGAAGCTACTCTAGTCTTTGAGGGTAGGGTGGATATAGCCACACTTGCTGCCTGGCCGCCTAACGTGCACAAATACAGGTAGCAGCTATTAATTAATGGAACAAAATTAGAAGCCCTGAGGGATACAGGTGCCAGTGTCACCGTGGTGACAGAGAAACTGTTTTCCCCAGGACAGTATCTGACTGGACAAACTTATCCAGTCACCAACCAGTCAACAATGCAACTAAGGTCCATCCCATGGCTATTGTGACTTTAGAGTGGGTAGGGGTTACTGGCCTGAAGCAGGTAGTGGTCTCTTCTGCAATCCCTATGGAATGCTTGCTAGGGAATGAGCTGGAGTCCTCAGCTTGGTTTGAGGTAGAGCTCAAAACCCATGCAGCCATGCTGGGAATCCCTGAACTGGTATGTGTGAAAACTAGAGCACAAAGCAGAGCACAGGGTGAAAAAAACAGAAGAGTTGGAGCCTGGAATAATGGCCCAACCTTCCAATAGAAAAGGTAAGAGGACTGGGGGACTAGCCTCTGAACAGCAAAATAAACAAAACATATCTTCTCAGGAAGATGACTTATCCTCTGAGGAAACTTATCAGGTAGAGCTCTTGGACCCAGAGGGACAGTCAATGGAACAGATGTGCCAGGGACAAAAGTCTTGTCCCACTCTTGAAGGCCTGAGGCAACAAGCTGCTGCACAGGAAAAGGGAGATGTCAGTGGCTCCGACAAGGGTCTATTTGGAAGATGGACTCCTTTCAATTGAGGTAAGACCCCCAAACCTGGTGCAACCAGGAGAATGGTAGTGTCTCCGGAGTTTAGAGAGCTCATCCTAATTTTGGCCCATGACATCCCCCTAGATGGGCATTTGGGACAAACAAAAACAACATGGAGTAGGCTTGTCAACCACTTCCATTGGCCCACTATGTCCCAGAAGGTGTAGGGGTTTTGTAGCTCCTGTGTCACCAGTCGAGCCAGAAGCAAGGCAAGGCAGGTGGCCACCAAAAGGCCTCCTCATTCCACTTCCCGTGGTGGGGGTTCCCTTTGAAATGGTTGGTGTGGACATTGTGTGTCCACTTGAGCCATCCACACCCTCAGGGAACCAGTACATACTGGTAGTAGTGGATCATGCAACCGGATACCCTGAAGCAATTCCCCTTAGGTCTACCTCAGCTCCTGCAGTAGCCAAGGCCCTGATTGGTATTTTTACCAGAGTGGGTTTTCCTAAGGAGGTGGTTTCTGACAGAGGTACAAACTTCATGTCAGCTTATCTAAAACACATGAGGAATGAGTGTGGGGTGACTTATAAATTCACCACACCATACCATATCAGCCACAAACCAATGGACTTGTTGAAAGATTCAACAAGACATTGAAGGGCATGATCCTGGGGCTCCCTGAAAAACTCAAAAGGCGTTGGGATGTCCTCCTGCCATGCCTGCTTTTTGCCTACAGAGAGGTGCCACAGAAGGGAGTAGGGTTTTCCCTCTTGGAAATTCAGTTTGGCCATCCTGTAAAGGGACCACTGGCACTTGTTAGAGAAGACTGGGAGAGTCTTATCCATGAGCTTACACACGATGTGGTGGACTATGTGCTTGGCCTCCGCTCCAAGATGGCATGCATCAGACAGGGGCTCATAAATGTTTTACATGGCATGGAGCCGGACCATTTCATGGCGACATGCCATTATTTTCTTAAGAACAAAAAAAAAAAATGAACATCTATGGATTCCTTGCCTGTTTGAAGCACAGGGAAAAGAAGCTAACATCGCAGAGCATGTGGTGGTTTATACAGCAGGCACTTGTCAGTGGGGCGCAAGATGCCGCTGTTAACACTTATTCGACAAATGATGCTGGTGAAGAATGAAGATAAGCAGCTTCTCAGTTTCAGTCTGGCGCACGGAAAACAGTTCTTTTTTTTTGTTTGTTTTTTGGAGGCCAAAGCGCATTAAAGAACTAGCACACCCATGAAAGACCTTGATCCAAGATTCAATTAAGGCTATAGCTACAGGCCAAGTCCTCACAGGAAATTCCTCCACCTGCAAGAGTAGAGATGGATGCCATTTTGAGAACTCTCTCAAACTGTAGAAAATTCACTCAAATGGCTGCCTACTACATGATGTGGGAGTTACATTTATGGCACTCACTGGGAGGTATCACTGCTGTGCTAAAGTTGGATAATTGTAGATATATTAAGGAACCTAATGCTGTATAATGTCATCTTTACAAACATTAAACTGTAATAAGCACCGGCTCCTGAACTACGGCATTTGCCTTTACCACTTACCACACTCTCCAAATACAGTAATCCGAGTTAAACAAATCAGTAATGTCATCTTCAGGACCCCTCACCTTAATATAGTTTCCAGAAAAGGTACAGAGAATACAATTAGAACAAATTCTTGCATCTCAAATGAAAAAGTCTAAAACGCACTGAAAACAAGTGACGTACTAAGCATAAAACACTTTATATCCTAGCCAGGGAGCTGCCAGTGATAATGGGTACGTTTTAAAAGTAACAGCAATAAAAACTCAGAGAAATGCGGTGTCTGTAGAATCTTGCTACAATTTGTGGGCAGAGATTTCAAAGAAACAAATTTCTATTTTGCAGGCAAGAACATGTCAGCCAACACAATATGGGTTCTGAAACACTAAGAAAAAAACATACTTGTTCATTGTCTTTTGTGTGTATCCCAGCAGAAACTCTCTGCGTAATTTTTTGTTGTGGAGTTGGTAAGGAAGTCTCCAGAAGAAACTCTTTCACTTTATTCTCAGAAAGCACATCTGGACGCCATAGCAACTGATCTTCACCATCATCCACTGTTGAAGAATAAACACAAGGATGAAACCAGGACATAAACCTACTTCGTAAAACAAAAATATATTAATTTAATGTTATGCCTACATGAGACACCTAAGAACTGATAATGATAGAAAATATCACATAGGTCAAAGCAATGCTGTATAACAAAGTATATTCAATGAGTATTTACTGAAGGGCTCAGAGCAAAACGTGCATATTCACTACAATTCAAGTAAATGTTTCACAGTGGTCCATTTGCTACCATTAGTTGTTCATGTCAATAGAACAAGCTAGCCAGTGGGATAAAGGAGGACAATACGTTGAGCACTATCTGCCACAGTTACTATCACAATATGAAGTACAAATTAGACATGTTCTAGTTAAACTATCATTAGGTAAACATTTTTACAGCTTAGAGGAAAAGCAAGAAAAACACCACAAGTGGGGAGTAAGCAATTCGGAATAGCAGAGCATGTGAACTGAATCCTTGCTAGACACCTAAAGCATAAAAATAGCCCTATATATTCCACAAATGTTGGACGAAACATACTCAGCACTGCTGGGAAAAGTGCATTGCTGACAGTTTTTTGTTGTTTTTAATAGAAATATGTTTGCACCAACTGGACTCTACAATCAGTAGCATGGGACTTCAGAGTAAGCCTGAGAAGAATCGGAGGAATTTGGTAATTCCACGTTACTCCTGCAATGCAGAATTACTGATAAGTTCCACTGCTCCGCCGACGTAATTAATAGGACTGATGCTGAGATATATGCATAACTAAGATGAGTCATCAGGGGTAGTAAGCGCTATTCAAATACAACTTAAACTTGGATAAAATGAGTTACCCTTGCGCTGGGAAATATAGTTCATTCAAAAACACCAAAAGCTAGTGTGAATCTTGACATTTATGTGGAAAACACTAGTTTTCTAGAAATCTAAAAATCACGTTAACTTGTAGCTGGCAAAACAAAATGAATGTTTAGCTTTGGCATGGAGCAGTTGGATACATGGGCTCTGCGTTGACTATCTGCGAGATGCGGAAGCAGTTGCCTGGCAGGAAGCGCCCTGGTTTACTCTGCAGAAGGCAGTAGCTAGGGGCAGAGGCCGGTCCGTGTGAAGAGCAGCAGTAATCCCCAGCTGCACATCCATCTACAGCAGGCATTTCTTTACTCCAGGAAAAAGATTGGGCAGGAAGAAAATGGCTGTAGCCATGCAACAATTACTGGGGAGGGATGGGATATAAAGCTGCTTCAGCTGTGGGTCTTAACCCCACCTGAACGTTAATTAAAGAAAGCTACAGTTTTAAATCAACACCCTTTCATTTCATATTTCCAGGATATAGATTTGGTTAAATGACTGGTTGACTGATGTTAAGACTCAATCACAGAAGAGACCTCTTGCACGATCGACAGCCGAGTGGCTCACAGCAGTCTTGCTGCCTTCCTATGCCCAGAGTTCTCTTCCCGAGCACTCAGTACTCTGCCTCGCTTCCACCAGGCCACTTCAGCCCTGTCTGGCCAGGAGCACACTAACTGCTAACCATGGGCCGTATTACATAAAGTGCCCCAGAGGCGCAGTTACTTCTTGAAGTGCTAGCAGCCTTCTGATGCTTTTGAAGGCTGATTAGCTGCAGGATGAGTCTTCTTTGGCACAATTGTCAAGAACAGCAGGCCAACCAGCAGGGTTGGTGCCAAGTCAGTTGCTGCTACTCAGTTCTTGAAGCTCCTTGGTGTCCTCCTCTAGTCCAACAAATCTCAGTTCCTGGTGTGTGGGAAACCTAAATACTGAATTTAGGGGAGTGAAGGGTAGTAGCCAATATCCTACTTTACCTCTGAGGTCACTACACCCCCTATATGGTAACGTCCCGTGGGAAGTGGGCATAACCTTGTTCCAGAGGACCTAATCCCATCACACACAAGATGGTGGAATTTCTATTTTTGTGACTGTAGGAAGCTGGCTGTTCATATGGTATACTAAAATGAGGTAAACTGTGCAGAGAGCTCAGGGGTTTGACTACTAGTGGACAGGGCTTGCTCTAGCAATTCCAAGGTGGTAGCGTGGTCAAGCAGCCTTAGGGTTATCAGATAAGTGTTAAGACACCTGCAAATACACACACAGTCAAAAAATGAGACACAAACTCAATAAGGAGATCCACAACAATTTACAAAAATAATAAGTATCTTTATATATGTTTTGGCACTAGAATCTGTACGATCAGGTAAGTACACTTTGCAAGAGAAATCTTTACAGTTTAGGAAAGTCGACAGTGCAATTTTTGAAAGCTGCAATGTTATCTTGAGGAGGCGAAACAAATACGGCAAAACAGGTATAGTACAGCGACTTGCAGGACCAATTTTCCAGGACTTAAGCAGAGTATTGGTCAAGGCCACACCAAGAGGTCACACCGGGTGGCACTGGGATGGCTGGGTGCAGAGGTGTTGTATAGGCATCAGGTACCCAATGTTAGTCAAAGGGTGAATCAGTACAAGAGGCTCTAGGTTAGCACTGGGGATTGTGTCTCAGTGAACCACCAAGTAGGCTCAGTAGTTGCAATGAGTGGGATGTAGACACCCCCACCTCATTCCTCCCCCCCGCCACTCCCTGGTGGTCGTCTTCTCAGTCCGGGGCGTCTGTGTGCAGATGGCTCTTGAACCATCAGTTTTCCGTCACCAGCAGCAGTCGCGGTGGGGGGCCCACAGATAGGCTACAGGTATGGGTTTGGCGACCAGTCTGCAGACGTCAGTGAAGGTCGCAGTGGGGAATCCCACAATGGACTTGTTCTCTGGGGAGGCTGAGGACCATGCTGGCACCGTTGACCCACTTCAACTTGGGCTAGAGGGCACGGGTGCAGTTGTGCTGTCCGGTGTCAGGTTTTGACAGTACAGAATTGTCTTCGCTGTTTCTTGGGCGCCAGCAAAGGTCCAGGGAAGCAGCTCCCCTGGAGTTCCTGGTGCTGGGGTGAAGGTTGGCAATCTTTCAGGGCTTTGAGAAGTTTCAGCACAGCAGCTGGAGGACGAGGTGCCTTTCTCCCAATTGTCAAATTCAGCAGGCAGGCTGACAGGGTTGATGCTGAGTCAGTCACACTGATCTTCACCCCTCCCAGAGCAGGCTTTGTTTTTGACCGCCCGAGAGCAAAGGCTCTCAGTCTTGGGAGTCAGAAGCATATCTGGTGGTGGCAGGCTAACTAAAACCAGTCAGTCCGCACACTGGTAGTTTTTCAGGGGCACCTCTAAGGTGCCCTTCCAGGTGCATGTGCAGATAAATTTAACAATCTTTTATTAATATAAGATGGTTGATACCAAACAACCCTATTTTCAGTGAAGCCATCATGTAGCTGCAGAACTCAGCGACCAGTGTCCAGCACATGTTTAAAATGGCTTCCCTGGTCACTTACTATGTCTGAGAATCAACAAAGACATAGCAGGGGCATATCTTCTTGTGCAGATAGGACCTCATGTAATATAATGCACCCTGCCTTAGGGTTGTAATGCCTGCTGCAGGGGTGACTTCCATTTATTTGCATGCAGTGTTAAAGGACATAGCAAACAGGAAATGTGCCATGTCGTATTTTCACTTTTAGCTGCACCAAGACATGAAGCCTGCAATGGCAGTCTGCATGAGCTTGGTGAGTGGTCCCTGAGGGTGGCACAATCCATTCTGCAGCCCTTGGGGACCCTCTTTGCTAACCATGCCATAGGTACCAGGGGTACAATTTATTAGGGACTGTAGGAAGTTGGCTCTGTATGTGCTATTTCAAAGTAAGGAATAGCATGCACAGAGTCCAAGGGTTCCCCTTAGAGGTAAAATAGTGGTAAAAAGAGAGAATACTAATGCTCTATTTTGTGGTAGTGTGGTCGAGCAGTAGGCTTATCCAAGGAGTAGTGTTAAGCATTTGTTGTACATACACAGACAATAAATGAGGTACACACACTCAGAGACAAATCCAGCCAATAGGTTTTGTTATAGAAAAATATCTTTTCTTAGTTTATTTTAAGAACCACAGGTTCAAATTCTACATGTAATATCTCATTTGAAAGGTATTGCAGGTAAGTACTGTAGGAACTTTGAATCATTACTTTAGCATGTATACTTTTTACATAAAACACAATAAGCTGTTTTAAAAGTGGACACAGTGCAATTTCCACAGTTCCTGGGGGAGGTAAGTTATTGTTAGTTTTCACAGGTAAGTAAGTCACTTACAGGTTTCAGTTTTTGGTCCAAGGTAGCCCACCGTTGGGGGTTCAGAGCAACCCCAAAGTTATCACACCAGCAGCTCAGGGCCGGTCAGGTGCAAAGGTCAAAGAGGTGCCCAAAACACATAGGCTTCAATGGAGAGAAGGGGGTGCCCCGGTTCCAGTCTGCCAACAGGAAAGTACCCGCGTCTTCGGAGGGCAGACCAGGGGGGTTTTGTAGGGCACCGGGGGGGGACACAAGTCAGCACAGAAAGTACACCCTCAGCAGCGCGGGGGCGGCCGGGTGCAGCGTGCAAACACGCGTCGGGTTTTCAATGGAAGTCAATGAGAGATCAAGGGATCTCTTCAGCGTCGCAGGCAGGCAAGGGGGGGGCTCCTCGGGGTAGCCACCACCTGGGCAAGGGAGAGGGCCTCCTGGGGGTCACTCCTGCACAGAAGTTCCGTTTCTTTAGGGGCTGGGGGCTGCGGGTGCAGGGTCTTTTCCAGCCGTCGGGAAATGGAGTTCAGACAGTCGCGGTCAGGGGGAGCCTGGGGATTCCCTCTGCAGGCGTCGCTGTGGGGGCTCAGGGGGGACAACTTTGGTTACTCACAGTCGTAGAGTCGCCGGAGGGTCCTCCCTGAGTTGGTTGTTCTCCACCAGTCGAGTCAGGGTCGCCGGGTGCAGTGTTGCAAGTCTCACGCTTCTTGCGGGGAGTTGCAGGGTTCTTTAAATCTGCTCCTTGTAACAAAGTTGCAGTTCTTTTGGAGCAGTGCCGCTGTCCTCTGGAGTTTCTTGTCTTTTTCGAAGCAGGGCAGTCCTCAGAGGATTCAGAGGTCGCTGGTCCCTTGGAAAGCGTCGCTGGAGCAGGTTTCTTTGGAAGGCAGGAGACAGGCCGGTAAGTCTGGGGCCAAGGCAGTTGGTGTCTTCTGGTCTTCCTCTGCAGGGGTTTTTCAGCTCAGCAGTCCTTCTTCTTGTAGTTGCAGGAATCTAAAATCTTAGGTTCAGGGAAGCCCTTAAATACTAAATTTAAGGGCGTGTTTAGGTCTGGGGGGTTAGTAGCCAATGGCTACTAGCCCTGAGGGTGGGTACACCCTCTTTGTGCCCCCTCCCAAGGGGAGGGGGTCACATCCCTAATCCTATTGGGGGAATCCTCCATCTGCAAGATGGAGGATTTCTAAAAGTTAGAGTCACTTCAGCTCAGGATACCTTAGGGGCTGTCCTGACTGGCCAGTGACTCCTCCTTGTTGTTTTCTTGGTTTCCTCCAGCCTTGCCGCCAAAAGTGGGGGCCGTGGCCGGAGGGGGCGGGCAACTCCACTAAGCTGGAGTGTCCTGCGGTGCTGTGACAAAGGGGTGAGCCTTTGAGGATCACCGCCAGGTGTTACAGCTCCTGCCTGGGGGAGGTGTTAGCATCTCCACCCAGTGCAGGCTTTGTTACTGGCCTCAGAGTGACAAAGGCACTCTCCCCATGGGGCCAGCAACATGTCTCTAGTGTGGCAGGCTGCTGGAACCAGTCAGCCTACACAGATAGTCGGTTAAGTTTCAGGGGGCACCTCTAAGGTGCCCTCTGTGGTGTATTTTACAATAAAATGTACACTGGCATCAGTGTGCATTTATTGTGCTGAGAAGTTTGATACCAAACGTCCCAGTTTTCAGTGTAGCTATTATGGTGCTGTGGAGTTCGTGTAAAACAGACTCCCAGACCATATACTCTTATGGCTACCCTGCACTTACAATGTCTAAGGTATTGCTTAGACACTGTAGGGGCACAGTGCTCATGCACTGGTGCCCTCACCTATGGTATAGTGCACCCTGCCTTAGGGCTGTAAGGCCTACTAGAGGGGTGACTCATCTATACCTGCATAGGCAGTGAGAGGCTGGCATGGCACCCTGAGGGGAGTGCCATGTCGACTTACTCGTTTTGTTCTCACCAGCACACACAAGCTGGCAAGCAGTGTGTCTGTGCTGAGTGAGGGGTCTCCAGGGTGGCATAAGACATGCTGCAGCCCTTAGAGACCTTCCCTGGCATCAGGGCCCTTGGTACCAGTTACAAGGGACTTATCTGGATGCCAGGGTGTGCCAATTGTGGAATCAAAAGTACAGGTTAGGGAAAGAACACTGGTGCTGGGGCCTGGTTAGCAGGCCTCAGCACACTTTCAATTCAAAACATAGCATCAGCAAAGGCAAAAAGTCAGGGGGTAACCATGCCAAGGAGGCATTTCCTTACAGGGACTTACAGGGGTGTCAAAGGTATAGCTAATTGGGGAGCAATTACACAGTTTTAGGGAAATATTTCGCACTGGGGACCTAGTTAGCAGAAACCCAGTGCACTTTCAGTCAAAACTGCATCAGATACCAGGCCAAAAAAGGGGGGTAAACATGTCAAAAAGGGTCACTTTCCTACAATATCCTTCAAAATAGGAAGAGAACTTTGAATTTCAATTATCTTAGCTTCAAAAAATCTGCAAGTCCATTGCAAAATTCATGAAAAGGAACAGTCACCCTACTACAGGCTTTAGGAGAGATAAAGGATTTGCCGATCTGGAAAATTGCACAAGAATTACAAAATATGGCACTGATGTTTTTCTCAAAATAGGAGATTAGAACTCGTTTGATGGAAGTGTGATAAATACAGAGTATGAATTATTATGTAATGTTACTGTCAAGGGAATAATCCTTAAACCAATCTAAATTATTAGTAAGAGAGGGAGTGGATCTGGCTAAAAGCTCTGACCAAGCAGTGGCCTGGACCTTATTCCAAGAACAGAATAATGTACGTGGAGCTGGGCTGGCCTGTTGGATGTTGTTATCGATTTTCCATCTAAATGGAATTTGAAATACTGGTCTAAGAAATTGCCTCAAGAGGGCTAAGACCAAGAGAGCAATTTGAAAAAACTAATCAATAATACGGCCAGCGGAATGGGTAGGGAAAGTTACAAACTGGGACATATTTAGTGACACCATGGTCTCCCTTAAGGTAACTACCAACTCCAGGAGATCATCAAAATGAAGATTAAAATCCTCTATCAAAGCAAAACTGGCTGAAATCAAAGAGGGATGGATCAGTGTACAATCAAGCAACTTATTAAAATTACCAGCATAGCTCAGCATGCAACAGATCAATGCACCAGAAAAACAAGATTGAGCCGATGTAGAAAGGCAGCAAGATGTTTAGTAAGCTCATACGGTGTGCACTGTAATGGGTGTTTAATGGAAATGGCCACCCCCAACCCTTGTGGGTTCTATCCAAATGAAGTAGGGAATAGCTTTTGGGAATAGCTAAGGGGAGGTCAGGAGCAGAGGAGTTATTCAACCAAATCACAGTCAAAGAGTACATCTAGTTTACTGCTGCTCAGGAAGTCGAAAATATTCAGAGCATGTTTATGTAAGGAATGGACATTTATTAGCAGTGCAGTTATTTCTCTCCTCTGACCACACCTTGCTTTGAGTTCCCTATCCCTGTTAAAACAGTCCTCTGCTACTTGCTTACCAGCGGTCTTAAAAGGGAGCGGTCTTAAAAGGTAGAACAGTGGGACACAGAGAACAGGCCACCATGCCAAGGCTGGCCCCTACCTTCAATCTCACAGGGCAAGACAGAGGCGGCCTAAGTGCAATTAACTTGTGTTGAATACTGGAGATGGCTCAATCTGGGAATTCTGCCAGCAGGCAGCACGGGTGGCCTGGCAACAGTGCGGAGGGGCACAGATGGGCTTGCCTTTGATGAGCCAGCAGCACCAGGTGTCCGTGCCACGGTACTCCTACAATACTGAAGGGTCATCTATTTTGCCGACCAACTAGAGCACAGCTTGCCCAAATTGACGCCTCCCGTCGGCAGCGGCAAGAAAACATGGCTGCAATACAGGGAAGCCAACCCAGAAATAGAAATAAGGCCCCTAGTCCGAAAGGGACCAATTCAATTTGAACAACAAAAACAAAACCTCAACTGCAAATACCCCTCAATAAAATCTAAATACACAGTACCAGGCAGCTAGCTAGCACTGGGCCACATTTGCACGCTTGGCGGATCGGCAGCAATTATGCTTACTGACTGAAAAAGCTTTTGAACGGACGGATTTGGAAGAGACTAATGTTGAGCTTTGGCCCCAAATTCCATGCCAATGTCAAGGCTTTGTATGCCACTCCACAAGCCCAGGTTAGGGTAAATGAAGTGCTGTCCTACAGGTTTCCTGTTTGACGGGGCATCAAGCAGGTTTATCCCCTATTCCCACACTTCTTTCGCACTGCCATTCAGCTCTAGGTGCCTTGTCCTTTTTCTTTCCTAGCCCGCCCTGATGGGGCCAAGACTGATTCATAGTTTGACCACCTTTGGTTTGGCCTCTGGCCTGCAAGTTGACTTGGACAAGTCTCTTTTGATCCCTCTGGGGGTTGACCATCAGGACGAGGCCTGGTATCATGCACTCCCCATATGTTCGGTTGGCTTTTTATATCTGGGTGTACATATATTGGGGGAGCCGGAGAACACCTGGAGCCTGACTCTCCGCCCACTGGTGCACAAGGCCTGTGAGGTCATGACCAGATGGGACACGTCCCTCAGACTTATGAGCAGGGAAGCACTATTCAGGAATGATGGTTGTCCCTCAGTTTGTTCACGTCCTTCAGAATTTCCCTGGTCACATTCCACAGACCTGGCTTAATGCTCTAGTTTTAGTGAGTTTGGCGGTTCCTCTGGGCCAACAAACTCCCAAGAGTTGAATATGGTAAATGCATCCATGCCACAAATGAGAGGGGGCTTGCCATGGCTGATATCCACTTGCACTACTGGGCTGCACACATTCTATTGGTGAATGACTGGATCCACTGGGGTTGAAAGGACTCTGCTTACCAGGATGCGAGCGCGCTCAAGGGTTTAGAGAATGTAACACATACTATACAGGGCCCAGACATGCTCCATGACCCCACAAAAGGGGTGTTTAAGGCCTGGGAGGAGCGCTGCTCTGGATGGGCTGGGACCAACGAGTTACATTGGAGATCACTTTGTGTACAGGCTGGTAGCTGGCATCGGCACCAAGCCTTAAGGGGATTCTGACGATGGGACAAGCTTGGCATTACACATCTGGGGAATGTATGAGACAAGGATCATATTCGCTCCTTTCCAGACCTTCAGTCAGATTTCCAATTGCATTCATCACAGTTCTTTCGGTACCTTCATCTCTGACATGCTCTTTCAAATTATCATAATAAACTCCGGATGTCTCGGAATTCAATCTACTGGAGGTGCGGGTTCCTATGGGTCCCCGGGGGAAAGGGGGATTTCACAAATCTATAAAAAAAAACTTTGATTGTGCACTTTTCATACCTGTTAGGGTCCCAGAGGGCCTCCTGGGAGGAATGGGGTGGTCCTCTGGAAGAGGCAGATTGGCGGGATACCTATATGGTGCCCCGGGTGTTGGCCACCTAGCTCAGCTGTGGCTCATCCAGTTTAAATACCTTCACCAGGCATATTTTACACCTTACTGACTCTGGAAGTTCCATGTGTCTTCATCCCCTGCATGTTTGTGATGTCTGGTACCTAGAGTGGATTTTTTCCACAAGGTGTGGGCCTGCCCCATCATACAGTGGTACTGGGCTCAAGCACTCTTAATCCCACCCGGGGTGGTGGGATCGCATATGGAGGCTAGCTCCAATATCACTCTGTTGGGTATTCTGGAGGTTATAGGTAGACTCCGAGGGGACAGGACAAAGGTGGGGCTGGGCACACTGCTGGCTAAGAGAGACATAACTAAACACTAGACCCCTGCCAGTGGTCCGCCCTTCGTGGCTTGGAAGCGAGGTGTGGATTGGGGCGGGAAACTGGAAGGGACTGTTTACACTGCACGCAGGTGTCCTGGTGAATATGAGAAGATCTGCCACAAGTAGTGGGACTAATATGGACTGGAGGGAGCCAGCGCACTTTAGTAGCGTAGATTGTGTATATCTATGAGATGGACCGGGCAGTGTGGCATTATGTTTACAATGTCCGTTGTTTATGAGAGACATACGTGTTGTATCGAAAATCAATAAAAATGTTCACATAAAATACACCTAAACACAACAAATAAATGGAAAAACGCAAAAAAAAAAAAAAAAGCATGTGAAAGCACACATACTGCAGAGAGAGAAATCCGGGGCAACGGTGCTCCTTAGGCAGCCTGCCCAAAATTGTGCCTCCAGACGTCCATGGAAAGGAAAAAAAATGGCCACAATACATGGGAGCCAAAAAACAAAAATAGAAACAACCCCCCTAAGTCCAAAAGGGACCAATCCAACTTAAATAAAACAAAACCCAACCACAAATACTCAAGAAAATCTAAACACCAAATAAATGTAAAAAACACAAGAAAAAAGTAAAAGCATGTATAAGAATGCATACAGTTGTGTGCAAAAAACAAAACAAAAAAAAAAAACCTGCCATTTTGTGTTTTCTGGTGTTGTGAACAGGTCTATTTCTGGTGTCCCCCACTTTTCAAACACCTTCTCGATCAAAGCTTCATTCAGCTCCCACTCGTGTGAGGTAGATATAGGAAGCTGGCCCTTTATGTGTTATGGTAACACCGTCCAGGGTTCAGGGCTTCCCCACCGAGAGGACAGGGCTTGCTGTACAATCCCAAAGTGCTCTATTTAGGGGTAGTGTGGTCGAGCAGCTTTAGGCTTAACACAGAGGAGTTCAAGTAATCTACAAATTCACACAAAAGTCAATACATGAGACGACTCAAGGAGGACATCCACAGCAATTTATAAAAAATAGCATGTATCTTTATATAATAATCGTTCAGGTAAGTACATTTTTAAATAGGAATTATTTTCATTTTAAAAAGTGGGCACAGCACAATTTCTGCAATTAGGTACTGTATGACGACTTATGGGACCAATCTCTGAAACTTAAGGTGAACATTGGGCAAGGGAAGGACCACACCAAAAGGCCACTCCGAGCGGTACTGGGTCGGCTGGGTGCAGAGGTGTAGTACGGCATCGGGTGCCCAATGTAGTTCGATGGAGATCAGTCTCTGTGGAAAAAGGCTGCATGGTCGGGCTAACCGGCCAATTGAGGTCAACCAAATGTGGGGTGCTCTGGGACATAGGTGCACCTTTGGTCCTCTTCGCCACGGGTCAGAGGCGACTGTTGCAGAGGTGTCCTTTAGTGCTGGGTTTCTGTGTCTGGGAGCACTCGCGGTAGAGGGGTCCTGTGGTCTGAGGCTGCAGGCGTCATCAGGGAGTGCAGGAGGGGTGAATCCATAGTGGACTTGCGCTCAGGAGAGCTGGGGACTTCGTTGACACAAAGGGCCCACTTCAACACAGGCCGGAGGTTACCACGTCAAAAAGAGGCAATTTCCTATAGAGGATACTTGTCTGCTCAGCTTGCCTGCCTCTACATTGTCTATCTCTGGTACATGTATTGTCGTTATGGTTTTCTGCCTCTGGATGGCCCATCTCCATTTCTCCTGTGCGAGCTTCGATAAGGCGAAACATTTTGTCCCCTTTGTTTGTTGAGGTAGAACATGGTTGTGTTGTCCGTTTGAACTTGTATTCATTTCCTGCACAGCTGCTTCTGAAAGGCTTTTAAGGATAAGAACAATGTCTTTAGTTAAAGTAAGTTTCTGTGCTGTACCGCTTTTTCTAGTCTCCAGACTCATCCAATACTGAGCTTCCACATGAGCTCCCTAGCCCATGTGTGAGGCACCTGTAGGGATGGTCACTGCTTGAGTTAGTGTCATAAAGGGTCTTTTGATTGTTATATTTGCCCTTTTCCACCACACCATTTCCGCCTGTACTCTGAGTGACAACCACTAGATTTTCCCAAACTAACTGTTGCTTGTGGCAACTGGCTCTGGACCCACTCCTGGATCAGTCTCATGTGTAACCTTGCATATGGTATTAGTGGTTTGCAGGAAGCCATCATTCCCAGCAACTCCACGACAGTCCTCACTGTCAGAGACTGATCCTTCCGGTGTTGGAGAGCTTCTTGCATTATCACTAGTGTCCTCTTTTTGCATGAATTTGCTTTTGCGGTGTTGATTCCTATTCTCAGGAAGAGCTTCTCTTGTTTTGGCGTGAGTGATGATTTTTCTGATCATGGAAAATTCCATCCTGTGAAAGTCGTCATCACGGTCTTAATGCTGTTTCTGCACGTTTGTATCAAGTTTGTCTTTACCAACCAGTTGCTTAGGTAAGGGGACACATGCATTCTCTTCCTTCTCAGATCCGCAACTACCACTGTTAAGCACTGTGCAAACCACGGGTGCTGATTTTATTACAAAAAGGTAGCACCCTGAATTTGATAGTGTTTAATCTATGGTGAAGCAAAAAACGTGTTGTGCTTGTGTCGTCATTTTCAACTTCTGTCTCTTTATGAACTTGTTTAAGAAGTGGAGGTCTAGTTTGGCCATATAGACATGGCTGGTTTTGGTACCAGGAAGAATGTTGAGTAGTTTCCCTGGTCGATTTACTTCAGGGGTACTCTACTGTTTTTTTTCAGTAAGAACTGTCTTACTTCCCATCGTAGAAAGGTATTTTCTTCTTTTGTGTGGGTATTTTTCTTTGGTGCTCGTCTTGGTGGGTGTTTGACCAGTTCAATGCAATAGTTGTGTTGGATGATATTGAGTATCCACTTGTCTGAAGTGACTTGATTCCACTCCTGGGAAAAAGGTTCCTAACCCCCAAACCACCCCCCTCCCCCACCCCCCAACACACACACACATTTGCTTGTTGGTGCAGTCGCACCTCTTTGTGGGTGACCTCTGCCTCTCTGTTGTGAGAGGAAGGGCTGCCTTTGCATCACTTGGTATTGCCATTGTTGTGTTAGTGTCTGTATGCGGCTTGTGCTTTGGAAGCTCCAGTGTGCTGTGGTGCTTTGAAAGGCCCATCTTCCCACTGGTCTTCTTGTGGGTGTGGTTCTTCGTCTTTGTTGTGCTCTGAACTGTAGCCCCCCCCCCAATCGAATTTGCTGCGTCACTGTCTGCCGTTAGTTGTTACAGTGGGTCTCCACTGTGTTTACAAACAGATGTCTCCCATTGAAGGGGGTGTTGACAATATTGGCTTGAACTTATTTTTGTAACCATGAAACTCGCAGACAGGTGTGCCTTCATAGGGTTGTCTCTGCTCAGAGTCAGCAGCATCCAGTGCAGATTTTAAACAGCTGTTTGTGATGTTTTTTCGTTCATCTGCGAGGGAGGTGTAGGAAGTTGGCTCTGTATGTGCTATTTCAAAGTAAGGAATAGCATGCACAGAGTCCAAGGGTTCCCCTTAGAGGTAAAATAGTGGTAAAAATAGATAATACTAATGCTCTATTTTGTGGTAGTGTGGTCGAGCAGTAGGCTTATCCAAGGAGTAGTGTTAAGCATTTGTTGTACATACACATAGACAATAAATGAGGTACACACACTCAGAGACAAATCCAGCCAATAGGTTTTGTATAGAAAAATATCTTTTCTTAGTTTATTTTAAGAACCACAGGTTCAAATTCTACATGTAATATCTCATTCGAAAGGTATTGCAGGTAAGTACTTTAGGAACTTTAACTCATAAAAATTGCATGTATACTTTTCAAGTTATTGACAAATAGCTGTTTTAAAAGTGGACACTTAGTGCAATTTTCACAGTTCCTAGGGGAGGTAAGTTTTTGTTAGGTTTACCAGGTAAGTAAGACACTTACAGGGTTCAGTTCTTGGTCCAAGGTAGCCCACCGTTGGGGGTTCAGAGCAACCCCAAAGTCACCACACCAGCAGCTCAGGGCCGGTCAGGTGCAGAGTCCAAAGTGGTGCCCAAAACGCATAGGCTAGAATGGAGAGAAGGGGGTGCCCCGGTTCCGGTCTGCTTGCAGGTAAGTACCCGCGTCTTCGGAGGGCAGACCAGGGGTTTTTTGTAGGGCACCGGGGGGGACACAAGCCCACACAGAAATTTCACCCTCAGCAGCGCGGAGGCGGCCGGGTGCAGTGTAGAAACAGGCGTCGGGTTCGCAAGGTTAGTCTATGAGAGATCTCGGGATCTCTTCAGCGCTGCAGGCAGGCAAGGGGGGGGGTCCTCGGGGAAACCTCCACTTGGGCAAGGGAGAAGGACTCCTGGGGGTCACTTCTCCAGTGAAAGTCCGGTCCTTCAGGTCCTGGGGGCTGCGGGTGCAGGGTCTCTCCCAGGCGTCGGGACTTTGGATTCAAAGAGTCGCGGTCAGGGGAAGCCTCGGGATTCCCTCTGCAGGCGGCGCTGTGGGGGCTCAGGGGGGACAGGTTTTGGTACTCACAGTATCAGAGTAGTCCTGGGGTCCCTCCTGAGGTGTTGGATCTCCACCAGCCGAGTCGGGGTCGCCGGGTGCAGTGTTGCAAGTCTCACGCTTCTTGCGGGGAGCTTGCAGGGTTCTTTCAAGGCTGCTGGAAACAAAGTTGCAGCCTTTCTTGGAGCAGGTCCGCTGTCCTCGGGAGTTTCTTGCCTTTTCGAAGCAGGGGCAGTCCTCAGAGGATGTCGAGGTCGCTGGTCCCTTTGGAAGGCGTCGCTGGAGCAGGATCTTTGGAAGGCAGGAGACAGGCCGGTGAGGTTCTGGAGCCAAGGCAGTTGTCGTCTTCTGGTCTTCCGCTGCAGGGGTTTTCAGCTAGGCAGTCCTTCTTCTTGTAGTTGCAGGAATCTAATTTTCTAGGGTTCAGGGTAGCCCTTAAATACTAAATTTAAGGGCGTGTTTAGGTCTGGGGGGTTAGTAGCCAATGGCTACTAGCCCTGAGGGTGGGTACACCCTCTTTGTGCCTCCTCCCAAGGGGAGGGGGTCACAATCCTAACCCTATTGGGGGAATCCTCCATCTGCAAGATGGAGGATTTCTAAAAGTTAGAGTCACCTCAGCTCAGGACACCTTAGGGGCTGTCCTGACTGGCCAGTGACTCCTCCTTGTTATTCTCATTATTTTCTCCGGCCTTGCCGCCAAAAGTGGGGGCCGGGCCGGAGGGGGCGGGCAACTCCACTAGCTGGAGTGTCCTGCGGTGCTGTGACAAAGGGGTGAGCCTTTGAGGCTCACCGCCAGGTGTTACAGCTCCTGCCTGGGGGAGGTGTTAGCATCTCCACCCAGTGCAGGCTTTGTTACTGGCCTCAGAGTGACAAAGGCACTCTCCCCATGGGGCCAGCAACATGTCTCTAGTGTGGCAGGCTGCTGGAACTAGTCAGCCTACACAGATAGTCGGTTAAGTTTCAGGGGGCACCTCTAAGGTGCCCTCTGGGGTGTATTTTGCAATAAAATGTACACTGGCATCAGTGTGCATTTATTGTGCTGAGAAGTTTGATACCAAACTTCCCAGTTTTCAGTGTAGCCATTATGGTGCTGTGGAGTTCGTGTTTGACAAACTCTCAGACCATATACTCTTATGGCTACCCTGCACTTACAATGTCTAAGGTTTTGTTTAGACACTGTAGGGGTACCATGCTCATGCACTGGTACCCTCACCTATGGTATAGTGCACCCTGCCTTAGGGCTGTAAGGCCTGCTAGAGGGGTGTCTTACCTATACTGCATAGGCAGTGAGAGGCTGGCATGGCACCCTGAGGGGAGTGCCATGTCGACTTACTCGTTTTGTCCTCACTAGCACACACAAGCTGGCAAGCAGTGTGTCTGTGCTGAGTGAGAGGTCTCCAGGGTGGCATAAGACATGCTGCAGCCCTTAGAGACCTTCCTTGGCATCAGGGCCCTTGGTACTAGAAGTACCAGTTACAAGGGACTTATCTGGATGCCAGGGTCTGCCAATTGTGGATACAAAAGTACAGGTTAGGGAAAGAACACTGGTGCTGGGGCCTGGTTAGCAGGCCTCAGCACACTTTCAATTGTAAACATAGCATCAGCAAAGGCAAAAAGTCAGGGGGCAACCATGCCAAGGAGGCATTTCCTTACAGGAGGCCACTCTCTTCTGATACTGCTCTGGTAGGCGTTTCATTAGTTCTGCCACCTCCTCCTAGTGTTGGTAGGCCTATCACGCATGGTATTGGAGTTTGCGATGCACCATTGTTGTGCAACTCACCTTTCAAACTTTCGCCCCACTATTCCATTCTTTTGCTCTCCTTATCTGGAGGTGGTCAGGAGGTAGCAGACACTTTTGCCCTTTCCCAGGCGGTTATCACAATGATTAAATCCGCTGGCACATTACCTCTGATGTACGCAGGACTAGTTATATTTAGTTTTGGTCCTTGGTGTCACTGACCTGCTGGTTCTTTCAAGGCCTCTATCCCCTGTTCTAGGATGCTCAGGAGCATGGGTAAATACTGGCTCTTACTCTGTAATGGTAGCTATGTAACCAGTAAAATATATGTCTGATACTTCTCCTTCAACTGGTCTCCATACTGGTCTGCTGCTCTCTATTAGCTGGTAGTACATGGAAATGTCGTCCAGAGGTGAAGCCCTCAGTGTTGTGATCTTGTGGGAGGCAAAGTTTGCACGCCTGATGACTGTCCTTCTGGGGAAACCTGTGGTGACACTGAGAAGAAGTGGAAGGGTGCATTTTCATTTCACTCGGAGTAAGGGTCCCCATCTGCCAGTGCATTGTCAAGCATTCCTGCACCAGTTACCCCCGTACTTGTACTCCCCTTAGCGTCTCTGTTGAAAAACAGGGTGGATTTTCCTGAACCAGGCCTCTTTCCGACTGCTGTGGCAATGCTTTCTCCTCTGGAACTTCAACTTTGCTTTTGGCAAAACTTTGTTGTATTCTTCTTTCGACGATTGGAGAGCCTTCAGTGACGCTTCCAGACCCAGTCGGGAAAAATATTCTGAAAATGGTGATCAAGAGTGGAGGCTTCCAGGGAAGGCGTCTGACGTCAGGAGAGGCTAGACTAAGCACGAAATGCTAACGACAGTCAATGCCCAACTGTAGGAAGTTGGCTCTGTATGTGCTATTTCAAAGTAAGGAATAGCATGCACAGAGTCCAAGGGTTCCCCTTAGAGGTAAAATAGTGGTAAAAAGAGATAATACTAATGCTCTATTTTGTGGTAGTGTGGTCGAGCAGTAGGCTTATCCAAGGAGTAGTGTTAAGCATTTGTTGTACATACACATAGACAATAAATGAGGTACACACACTCAGAGACAAATCCAGCCAATAGGTTTTTATATAGAAAAATATCTTTTCTTAGTTTATTTTAAGAACCACAGGTTCAAATTCTACATGTAATATCTCATTCGAAAGGTATTGCAGGTAAGTACTTTAGGAACTTCAAATCATCAAAATTGCATGTATACTTTTCAAGTTATTCACAAATAGCTGTTTTAAAAGTGGACACTTAGTGCAATTTTCACAGTTCCTAGGGGAGGTAAGTATTTGTTAGGTTAACCAGGTAAGTAAGACACTTACAGGGCTTAGTTCTTGGTCCAAGGTAGCCCACCGTTGGGGGTTCCGAGCAACCCCAAAGTCACCACACCAGCAGCTCAGGGCCGGTCAGGTGCAGAGTTCAAAGTGGTGCCCAAAACACATAGGCTAGAATGGAGAGAAGGGGGTGCCCCGGTTCCGGTCTGCTTGCAGGTAAGTACCCGCGTCTTCGGAGGGCAGACCAGGGGGGTTTTGTAGGGCACCGGGGGGGGACACAAGCCCACACAGAAATTTCACCCTCAGCGGCGCGGGGGCGGCCGGGTGCAGTGTAGAAACCAGCGTCGGGTTCGCAATGTTAGTCTATGAGAGATCTCGGGATCTCTTCAGCGCTGCAGGCAGGCAAGGGGGGGTTCCTCGGGGAAACCTCCACTTGGGCAAGGGAGAGGGACTCCTGGGGGTCACTTCTCCAGTGAAAGTCCGGTCCTTCAGGTCCTGGGGGCTGCGGGTGCAGGGTCTCTCCCAGGCGTCGGGACTTTGGATTCAAAGAGTCGCGGTCAGGGGAAGCCTCGGGATTCCCTCTGCAGGCGGCGCTGTGGGGGCTCAGGGGGGACAGGTTTTGGTACTCACAGTATCAGAGTAGTCCTGGGGTCCCTCCTGAGGTGTTGGATCTCCACCAGCCGAGTCGGGGTCGCCGGGTGCAGTGTTGCAAGTCTCACGCTTCTTGCGGGGAGCTTGCAGGGTTCTTTCAAAGCTGCTGGAAACAAAGTTGCAGCCTTTCTTGGAGCAGGTCCGCTGTCCTCGGGAGTTTCTTGTCTTTTCGAAGCAGGGGCAGTCCTCAGAGGATGTCGAGGTCGCTGGTCCCTTTGGAAGGCGTCGCTGGAGCAGGATCTTTGGAAGGCAGGAGACAGGCCGGTGAGTTTCTGGAGCCAAGGCAGTTGTCGTCTTCTGGTCTTCCTCTGCAGGGGTTTCAGCTAGGCAGTCCTTCTTCTTGTAGTTGCAGGAATCTAATTTTCTAGGGTTCAGGGTAGCCCTTAAATACTAAATTTAAGGGCGTGTTTAGGTCTGGGGGGTTAGTAGCCAATGGCTACTAGCCCTGAGGGTGGGTACACCCTCTTTGTGCCTCCTCCCAAGGGGAGGGGGTCACAATCCTAACCCTATTGGGGGAATCCTCCATCTGCAAGATGGAGGATTTCTAAAAGTCAGAGTCACCTCAGCTCAGGACACCTTAGGGGCTGTCCTGACTGGCCAGTGACTCCTCCTTGTTGCTTTCTTTGTTCCCTCCAGCCTTGCCGCCAAAAGTGGGGGCCGTGGCCGGAGGGGGCGGGCAACTCCACTAAGCTGGAGTGCCCTGCTGGGCTGTGACAAAGGGGTGAGCCTTTGAGGCTCACCGCCAGGTGTTACAGCTCCTGCCTGGGGGAGGTGTTAGCATCTCCACCCAGTGCAGGCTTTGTTACTGGCCTCAGAGTGACACAGGCACTCTCCCCATGGGGCCAGCAACATGTCTCTGGTGTGGCAGGCTGCTGGAACTAGTCAGCCTACACAGACAGTCGGTTAAGTTTCAGGGGGCACCTCTAAGGTGCCCTCTGGGGTGTGTTTTGCAATAAAATGTACACTGGCATCAGTGTGCATTTATTGTGCTGAGAAGTTTGATACCAAACTTCCCAGTTTTCAGTGTAGCCATTATGGTGCTGTGGAGTTCGTGTAAAACAGACTCCCAGACCATATACTCTTATGGCTACCATGCACTTACGTCTAAGGTTTTGTTTAGACACTGTAGGGGCACAGTGCTCATGCACTGGTACCCTCACCTATGGTATAGTGCACCCTGCCTTAGGGCTGTAAGGCCTGCTAGAGGGGTGTCTTACCTATACTGCATAGGCAGTGAGAGGCTGGCATGGCACCCTGAGGGGAGTGCCATGTCGACTTACTCATTTTGTTCTCACTAGCACACACAGGCTTGTAAGCAGTGTGTCTGTGCTGAGTGAGGGGTCTCTAGGGTGGCATAAGACATGCTGCAGCCCTTAGAGACCTTCCTTGGCATCAGGGCCCTTGGTACTAGAAGTACCAGTTACAAGGGACTTATCCGAATGCCAGGGTGTGCCAATTGTGGATACAATGGTACATTTTAGGTGAAGGAACACTGGTGCTGGGGCCTGGTTAGCAGGGTCCCAGCACTCTTCTCAGTCAAGTCAGCATCAGTATCAGGCAAAAAGTGGGGGGTAACTGCAACAGGGAGCCATTTCTTTACACCAACCAAAAAAAACAAGATAAAAAAAAGAAAAAAGGGACTTCCATAAAAGAGGAGAGTTCTGGACCCAACCGCTAGATGGTGGAAGATTCACGCTGCAAAAACCAAGACCTGTTTTGCACAGTGCAGAATTACTGAAATTGTCAAAGTCCCACATGGTTCTGGGCTTCACATTCATCCATTTCTTGCTCGGATATGTCAAGGTCCGATGATTGGTACTGGAGTGCTCATCTTCCCCTCCCAACTTCCCCAGAACGCTGTGAACAGTATTTCAAACCTGACTGCCATAGAGAAACAATAATTCTTTGTTCCTCATTTGTACAAGGCTTGCCGCACAAATTTAAAGGGAAAAAGCTTGCCAATTAACCTTGGGTGTCAGAACAAAGTCTACAGCAGTTTTTTTTTTATTAAAAAGCATTGGCAGAGCCAACAGGCCTCACCTTTGTGACCTATTGGCTTTGCAAAATGTTTCCCCCCCCCGTTGCATGTCTAAAAGTAAAAAAAAAACGAAAAACAAAGCACAACAGGCACTAGTGGTTGCGTTAGTACACTGGAGCATACTTGTATGGTGACTTTGTTTTCGATTTTCCAAAATGGCAAACACCACTTGAATCGGCAAACAAAATATGTTTTTAATGCAAAAAAACAAGTCACTTACCTTAACTGTAGATTTCACACCTTGTAAATTTTCCCAGGCCCTAGACTGAATCAGGATAATTTTGCCCGAAATTCCCTCCCACGTCTGCAGGTGGCGTCATGCGGCTCCGATTCTGATCCATCCCACTCATTGCAGTATCGCATGGATGTAACATCACACCCACAAATATGCACCACCTACGAGTGCTGGCATCTGTTTCTTTCTGGCATCTATTCTGCGACAACGGAAGCAGAGCCCTTGGAGACAGAACGGGGCAGTGTTCTGGCTTTCAGATTTGGGATCTTATTAGTGGACTGAAATATAACATTCCACAGAACAGGGAGAATGCGAGGGTCAGTAAGGAATCTGCGATTAGATAGAGTCTTCACTAGAAAAGTCATTACCGAAGGGAAGTAATTTGTTCTTGATAGAGACTTGCAACTGCAGATTCCTCACCTTGTGAATAGATACCAAATCCTATGAGTCAGTTGAATGGCTCAGACCAGGAAATCACACAGGACAGATTGAGTGAAAAAGCCCAACCCATCAGACATGGCTGTCCAGACAGTAGTGATTCAAGACTGTGTGGAGGGACACCAGCGTAGCTACTTTGCAAATGTCCAGGACTGGTGCATCACACTCTAGCGCAGTAGTAGTAGCCTTCGCTCGGGAAGAGTGCTTAATCTATCTGTGGGATGCTTTTTAGCCAGCCCACAGCAGAGCACTCGGAGAAGGTTCTCTTTTGTATCGCTATACCCTTCAGCACACCAGAGAAACCCTTTCTAGCTGGTCATCTTTTTGGTACTGTCTGGTCCAGTCAAGGGTCTTTTAGAGTCCAAGAAAGTTGAGTCATTCTTCTTCCTAGGAGCGATGGAGCCATGCATAAAAAGTGATGCATTACTCTACATGGAAGAGTGACTACATTTGGCAGGAATGCCGCTTCTGTCCGGAGTACCATCTTGTCTGAGAAGAATGAAGAGGATGGCTCTGCTACAGACAACGCCTGAAACTCGCTGACTCACCTTGCTAATGTAATGGCAATAAAGAACACCATCTTAATGGTTAGGAGTGGAACGAGCAGCTGTCCATTGGTCTGAAAGGGGTGTACATAAGGACAGTGAGGACCAAATTAAGTTCTCACTGCAACATTACAAACGGTGTCAGTTGGAACAGATGCATAAACCCCTTCAAAAACACTTCACAGCAGGTAAATGGAAGAGGGGTGGCTGACTTGTCAAAGGTAAGAGGGCCAAGGGGAGCAAAAGATAAGTCCTAACTTTCACCACAGCAAAGCCTTGCTGGACTAAAGAAAGAGAACATTAGAACATAAGGCTAATTTGCATTCAAGGGTCGCATGTTGTGAGAGGAACACCAGACAAACTTATGCCAACGTCCTGCATAAACAGTTTTGATAGATGGATACCTGGCTGCAAAGATAACTCCAGCTACACTCGGGAGGCAAATCGAAAGTCAGTAACTGTTGCTGTTCAATTTCCAAGCATGTAGGTGTAGGTCTGTACAAGTCTGGGTGTACAACTCTCCCCTGCTGTTAAAACAGATTAGAGGACAGGTGGTCATGGTCTGAAGTTCAGTGTGCCACATGCTACTCACCCAGTGCTGGGCCAACCTGATGACATGGGCACAGACTTTTAAAAAAATAGTTGTTAGTGCTTTGGGCAAAAGAGGTAGGGGTGGAAAGGCATACAGGGGTCTCAAGCTCCAAATGAGATGGGAGGCGTTTCAGATGGAGTACCGACTTGGGAACTCCAACATGCTAATATTTGAGCATTGTGTATTTTCTGCTGTGGCAAATAGATCCAGCCAGGGAATACCTCATTGCTGGAAGATGTGTTGTGCAACCTCAGAGTGTAACTGCGATTTGTGATCCGCTAGGCAATGGCAGATGACTGTGTGCACCCGGACATTTAAATCTTTCCAGCTGGGCAATCAGGAAACTACCCTCAGCAGTCAGCCACCTTGACGCCCACAAGGTAGAGGGCATGATATCTGAAAGCAGACCTTGGGTGACAGTAGAAACAACATGGTGTCCAGTGACTAGGCCCTAATCTACATTGTCAATGGTTATGTTGCAACTACCACACAAGAAAAGTCAAAGTATAGATTATACACTTCTATCTAACTTCTGACCTGTACCAACCACAGAATCCTTTCAAAGACTTACTTTTATATTTGATAAAAATCCAATCTCATGTTAAAGTTGCATTTGTATTAAACATGTTAGCTCGCCAGTACTTGCTCTGAATGGGGTGTAAAAAAGGTGTGAATACTGCCCCCAGAACAGGGACAATGCTTTGGGAGTGGTGAGGTGTTTTCTTCCCCTGACAGGAAGGCCCACTGGTGTGGACCCAGGAATGTAATTTACTCCAAAGAGGCCAGCCCTGTCACATGTAAATGTTAGCCAACATATGGAAAGGCCCCAGCTTTTATGCCTCTGGTCAGGCTGGCACTAAACATAGTGGAAAGAATGCTACACCCAGAACCCGTTTAGACTGATAATAGAAAGGGGATGGCTCATTACCCAGGCCACACCTCTAGGGGGACACACAAGCTCTGCACAAGGGAAGAAGGGTTCCCCATCTTGGATTTGAGTTTGAGTATGAGTATGAGGGGCACTGTGGGATTTCTGCAGAAGGGAAAAAACTGCTGAAATAAATGGGTAGGATTACCCCTATGAATTTTCACCACATTGGTTAGTGAATGCCCAGGAGTAACCAATCCCCACTTCCCCCCTACTCCCTATATTAGCTGGGGCCAACTATAAATGTATCCACCCGAGGCACCACCTCAGAACCCTTTCTGGACCTGAGGAAGATCAGAAGGGGACTGAACCTGCAATTTGCAATCTTAAGAGGGGGCCTAAATGACGGTCTTGCTTATTCCGGTATCCAGAACATACAAGAACACTTTAGGAGTCTATTGGTTGACCTTATGTGTAGCAATAGGGACCCAACAAGCTGCAAAAGGCTTTTTACTGGAAATGTCCAGCTGACCAGTAGCAACTGGACTAAACTTGCTGTTGGCCTCTGTGACACTATGAAAGTCTGTATGTGCCCTCTCTTGAGGTCCTCCAAAGCCCCAGAGCTCTGGCAGAACCAACCTGTTTCAAGTATACAGCCTTTTGTTTCACAGCAGCAGTCTCAATTTCAGCAGCACTCCACTTAAGGATTTTTCCATTCTTGAGACTTGAAAAACGTTGACTTTCAGACTTTTACTGGGACTAGCTTATTTAGCATATCCAACCCAGGATTAACTGCAGTCAACCTGAAATTGTATCTATTGACTTACATTGGGCGCTTTATTTTTCGTGGCACCATTTTCACTTAAAGTACTGCTTACCTTTTTGTGGGTTTTTTATAGAATTTTGCTTTTCTTTTATTGTCGTGGGATTTTTATTGTGCTGTGCTTTTAACTTATTACCTGTTTTGTTCTAAATGCTTTACTCATGTTCTTTGACTTAATCTGTCTGCTCTGTGCTGTAGCTACCAGTTGAGATCAGATGAAACAGATGACAGAACAGGTTAGTGACTATTACTTGTGATGGACTACCACCCACCCCAACTAATATTTCACTTTCTTGCAAACAGTGTGGTATAAAGTATACAATAGAGAGCAGCACACGTGCATGAGCAACATGAAGATCGAGGGTTTTTGTGGGAGCACACAAGGGACCAAAGAAGAACACACATGCTCTCTCGGAATAAAATAAAAAAAATACCAGCAGTGGAAGTAGACAAGGCAGCTAATCAGAGATGGTAAATAGGCAATGCTGCAGGGACAAACAAGATGGTGAAGCAGGTACAAGGAAAGACACAGAATAAAAAACAAGCAAATGAAAGTTACAAAGTCAGCTAGCAATAAGCAATAGGACGGCTGAAAGCCTCTGCAAGTTCTTGGTAACCCCACAAAAGGTCTTTCACAACCAGACAACATACGCTGTCTGATAGGCGAGAGCTAAAAAAAAAAAAGTACACTATGAGTATAGACTGATGACAGGCTCTGGTTTGAAAAAATGATCAGAAGTTAAAATGCAACTGTGACCCCGCTCTCTGAACTTAAGTAACCACTCACCTTAATACCAATATTTAAAACTCTGGGTATTACTTGGCTTTACAATTTCTGAAAAATGTTTTTAGAAGGGGAAAGGCAAAAACACATCTATATAGATTGAAAAAAATAAGTGTTTCAGAGGTGCAGATGGCAGCTGGAAAATTACTCTGAACATTTTCTATTACTTACTGGAAAAATGGTATTAGAAATTTACTATGTAAGAAAAAAGCCATTGGTTTGATAATTAGGATTTTTTTCACCTGCAGCGAGATTTGCATGTCATGAAAAGGCAGCTACAAATATCAAGTAAAAAGGTATGGCGAGAAAAAAAACTAAAAATAATTTTCTGAACACGATACTAGCATGGGGCTAGTCTATTATGTGTAGTAGCTTAGGAGCTCTAATAAAATATCAAAGACATGCATCAATATTTTAGAGTGTACTAATAATGCGGAGCATTAATTACGTATACATTTAGGTTTCACAGAAATATCATAGGTGTTGAATTCATTTTCTTAACTATTGATTGAATAGTTCAGCCTTGTAAAGTATATAGGACATCCATTTCATCATGGTGAAATTCAGGCCCTGAATCCATGATTCTATGAAAATCGATTTCATAAGAGAATACATGTGGCAGAAAGAAGACTTCAAACAACTCACAATTTTATATTCGTAAACATCTGAGCAATCTGATATTTTGCTAACTAAAAAGTCTCTTTAAGCTCTTAAAATTAATGATGTACTCAGAGCTCTTGCACTGCAGTTCATCTTTCTTTCTTGTGAAGCAAAGGTTCAGCCCTTGTTACACATAGAAAGTTAACTGTAAATACAATTGTGGCCCATGTACTGGGGTTCACATACAGTGTTAATTTTACTACTTCATACAGATACAAGCATCCTGCCAAAGATATTCAAAAACAACCCTTCAACGTTCATACATTTCACACTACAACTTTCTCCTTTTAGAATACAGCTATACTCGAAATAAAAGTCACTACACTCAATAGCAGAGCCACTTTAAGAGGTTACTAAACCCAGAGGGGAATAAAGGAATGCTAGAGCAAAGCTAAAGAGGGACAACCTGCAGACTGCACCATAGTGCACACTGCTAACTTACCAAAAGTGAATTATGCCAGTACACCTGGGCATTTCCTTTAACCAGACAGGTCAAGTAAAATTTGAATGTCATAAACAGTTAAACAGCAAAGTCTGACAATCATTCTGATGAAACTCACATGTTTCTTCTTGGAGGCACCCGCCCTGATATGGTGGAATTTCTGCTTGGTGCAGGACCCCAACCATTATCTCCTGAAAGAAAAAGGCAAATGTATAGTTGAATGCAAAGTTCAAGTTTATACAAGGACACAGATACCATAGAGTGGATAGCATTACATTATTCATTTTTAGAATAATCTGCAGGGGTATGGAATTTAATAAAATATCTACTTGGTTGGTTCTTAAATCTACTTGTCCTTTTGGTGCCATGTGGTGCAGCAACCTCATTATGTAAGAGCTCTCATAATAGCCTCTCTGCTTATGCCAGGACTAGTACTATAGTGGACTTTGAATACTAGCAATTCTAAGCCCCACTATAGCAATTTCCTTATTTTGCCACCTTTCCGCATCTACATACTAGTGCTAGAGAAGCAGTAAGTAATAGTTCCAGCTCTCAAGCCTGTGCCAACCTACTAACTTGCATGTTTGAAGGATTTTCCCCAGCTCTTCTCTAATCTTTTACCATACTGAGAAAGGTTGGAAATTTACTCCAGACAAGGGCAGAAACAAAATAAAAAACGAAGAAGGGAATGCTGTTGCTCTGCGTTATGTATCAAATGTGACTTTGGACATCGCCCTTTTAAGGATGCCGAGGCAACAACCATCTAAAGAGCTAAAGGTGGTCATTTAGATATTGTGCTGTTGATGGTCATTGTATGAAGCTAGCCCTTTATGTGGTAGGTGAATAAGGTGCAAAGGCTTCAGAGGTTCCCCAGTGAGTGGGCAGGGCTTGCTATGCAATCCCAAAGTGCTCTAATTAGAGGTAGTGTGGTCGTGCTGCCTTAAGCTTCACACAGAGGAGTGCAAGATATCTACAAATACACACAATAAAGTTAATAAATGGGACATATGACTCAAGAATGAGATTCACACCAATTTATAAAAATAGCAAGTCTCTTTATATATGTTTAGGCATCCAAGAAAAATTGTTCAAGTATGTACGTTTTTACATAGGAATTCTTTTCACTCTAAAAAGCGGACACTACAATTTGAGTTCTGCAAAGTTATCCTATGGGAAGAAAGTTCTGCAAACAGGTAGAGTACAGCAACTTACAAGAACAATCTCCTGGGGTTAAGGTGAGTAGTGGGCAAGGTCCAAGGCAGCACCTACAGTAACCACTCAGAGGTACGGGGGCAGCCAGGTGCAGAGTGCAAAACAGCATTGGGTGCCCAATGAGTTCCTATGGAGATTGGTCACTATGAAAAGGGGCTGCAGACAAGGACTGGGTGTCTTGTTTGGGTGATCCACCGAGAGGGCTCAGGTCTTGCGACGCTCAGGGAGGTAGGGACACCAGTGGTCCTCTCCTCCAAGGTTCGGGACGTCTGGGTCTGGAGGGTTCTTGTACCGTCACGTGTCAGTTACGGGTGGAAGGAAACCCACAGAAGAGGCCGCAGACACGGACTGGGGAACCAGTCTGGGTGTACCAACAAGTGGGCTCAAGTCTCACAAGCTTGGGGGACTCAGACACTAGTGGTCCTCTTCTCCTCAGTCCGGGGCGTCCGGGTGCAGAGGTGCACTGTGGGGTCTGGGTTGCTGTCACTGGAGGCGGTTGAGGGGGGCTGCACAAAAAGGCTGCAGGCGTCAGAGTGAAGGTCGCAGTGGGGAAACCCACAATGGACTTTGTTTCTGTAGAGACTGGGGACAGGTTGGCACCGTTGGCCCACTTCAACACAGGCAGTGAGGCACAGGTACACTGGTGCAGTCCAACAGCGGTTTTGGGGGTCCGGAGTCCTCTTCAGCGGATCTTGGATGCCTGCAAAGATGCAGGGGAGCAGCTCCACTACTCCATGGGAGTTCCTTGTGCTGGGGTAAAGGCTGGCAGTCTTTCTTGGCTTTTGGAAGTTTCAGCAGCTGGAGAACGAGGTGCCTTTCTTGTAATTGTTGAAGTTCACAGGCAGGATGGCAGGGTTGGCACAGAGACTGTCCCAGATCTTCAGTTCTTGCCTTTTGAGTCTTTACAGTGTCTTTCTTCAGGTCAGGAGAGGTCTGCTTCTCTGGTGCCAGGTGCTCCCCTAAATACTGAATTTAGTGGTGTTGTGGTGTGTAGGGTAGTAGCTAATGGGCTACTGACCCATGGGGTCACTATGCCCCCAATATGATCACTTCCTGTGGGAAGTGGGCATAACCCTGTCCCAGAATTCCTAAGTATGCCATCACAAAGACAGCTACTTCTGAAAGATTGTGTCCACCTCGCAGAAGCCCACCTTAGGGTAGTACTAGCCTGGCAATGGCACACATGTGTGACTAACTAATTTTCCAACCAGCCTTATTCATCTCTGAGGGCAGCCATATTTGCATTTCAAAGGTGTCAGCCCTTTGAGGCTTGCCGCCTTAGGAAGGCTAATCAGCAGGTCATCTGGTGGGAGGGGGTGTTACACCCTCTTACTGGACAGACTTTTGTCCTGGGCCTCCTGAAAGCAGAAGGCTTTAACCCTAAGGGTCCAGAACAGTGTCTTGGGTGGCAGGATAGCAGAAACTGGTCAGCGAGCACACCAGAGGCTGGTAGGATTTCAGGGGGCTCCTCTAAGGTGCCCTCTGGGTGCATGTATTGGTAAATCTAACAGTGGCATCAGTGTGAGTTCACCACTATGAGACGTTTGTTGCACCTAGCCCTTTTTGAAGGGTCATCCCCAGTCTTTTTGCCTCCTTCCTCCTAATTTTTCTGACCAGTTTTTGTTGGCTTTAGGACTCTGGGCACTTTACCACTGCTAAAACAGTGCTAAAGTGCATATGCTCTCTGTGTTAATTATACTATCGATTGGTTTATCCATGACTGGCATATTTGATTTACTGGTAAGTCCCTAGTAAAGTGCACTAGAGGTGCTCAGGGCCTGTAAATCAAATGCTATTAGTGGACCTGCAGCACTGGTTGTGCCACCCACATTAGTAGCCCTGTAAACATGGCTCAGACCTGCCACTGCAGTGTTTGTGTGTGCAGTTTTAAACTGACAATTTGACTTGGCAAGTGTACCCACTTGCCAGGCCTAAACCTTTCCTTTTACTATGTCAGGAACCCCTAAGGTAGGCCCTAGGTAGCCCCTGGGGCAGGGTGCGGTGCATGTTTAAGGTAGGACATTTACTAGTGTGTTTTATATGTCCTAACAGTGAAATACTGCCAAATTCAGTTTTCACTGTGCAAGGCTTATCTCTCTCATAGGTTAACAGGGGGGCTGCTTTTCAATATACTTAAAGCGCAGATTCCCTTTGAGAGCAGATAAAAAATATGGAATTTAGGGTCTCTGAAATCACAATTTAAAAAATACATCTTTTAGTTAAGTTGGTTTTTAAATTGTCTGTTTGAAAATGCCATTTTTAGAAAGTAGGCATTTTCTTGCTTAAACCAGCCTGTGACTTTGCCTGTTTGTGGATTGTCTGTCTGGGTCAGTTTGACAGTTGGGCTGTTTTGCACCTCTTTAGACAGTTACACAAAGGGGTTGGGGTGTAACCTGCATATCCTGATGAGCCATCTGCATTGTGTGAGGGCAGGCACAGTCCTTTAGCTCAGTCTCCAACCCCCTGGTGTGTGTCTGGGGCCGGGCCTGGCCAAGGAAGGATCTCCAAGCACTTGAGACTTTGCTTTGACATTTACCAACTGTAGGAAAATGGCTCCCTGTTGCAGTTACCCCTACACTTTGTGCCGATATTGATGCTGACTTGACTGAGAAGTGTGCTGGGACCCTGCTTACCAGGCCCCAGCGCCAGTGTTCTTTCACTAAAAATGTACCATTGTTTCCACAACTGGCACACCCCTGGCATACAGATAAGTCCCTTGTAAAAGGTACCAGTGGTACCAAGGGCCCCGTGACCAGGAAAGGTCCCTAAGGGCTGCAGCATGTGTTGTGCCACCCTAAGGTACCCCTCACTTAAC
Source organism: Pleurodeles waltl (assembly GCF_031143425.1). Lineage (NCBI taxonomy): Eukaryota > Metazoa > Chordata > Amphibia > Caudata > Salamandridae > Pleurodeles > Pleurodeles waltl. Next base: position 314,274,578 of record NC_090436.1, read on the forward strand.
ACATGCACACTGTCATTGAAGATTGTGTCTGTTGGTGGGGAGAAAAAGGCAAAGTCGACATGGCATCCCCCTCAGGATGCCATGCACACAAAATACTGCCTGTGGCATGGGTAAGTCACCCCTCTAGCAGGACTTCCAGCCTAAGGCAGAGAGCACTATACCACAGGTGAGGGCATAGCTGCAAGAGCAATATGCCCCTACAGTGTCTAAGTCCATTGTAAGTACAGGGTGGCCTTATTAATTATATGGTCTGCGAGTTTGTCAAAACGAACTCCACAGCTCCATAATGGGTACACTGAATACTGGGAAGTTTGGAATCAAACTTCACAGAATAATAAACTCACACTGATGCCAGTGTTGGTTTTATTACAAAATGTACACAGAAGGCATCTTAGAAGATGCCCCCTGTATTTTACCCAATCCTTCAGTGCAGGACTGACTGGTCTGTGCCAGCCTTCCACTGAGATGAGTTTCTGCCCCCTTGGGATGAGAGCCTTTGTGCTCTCTGAGGACAGAAACAAAAGCCTTCTCTGGGTGGAGGTGCTTCTCGCCTCCCCCTGCAGGAACTGTAACACCTGGTGGTGAGCCTCAAAGGCTCATGCCTTTTGTTACAGCACCCCAGGGCATCCCAGCTAGTGGAGATGCCCACCCCTCCGGCCACTGCCCCCACTTTTGGCGGCAAGGCTGGAGGAGATAATGGGGAAAAACAAGGAGGAGCCAACCACCAGTCAGGACAGCCCTTCAGGTGTACTGAGCTGAGGTGACTCCTGCCTTTAGAAATCCTCCATCTTGAGATTGGAGTATTCCCCCAATAGGAATAGGGATGTGCCCCTCCCCTCATGGAGGAGGCACATAGAGGGTGTGGCCACCCCCCAGGACAGTAGCCACCGTCTACTGCCCTCCTGACCTAAACACACCCCTAAATTCAGTATTTAGGGGCAGCCCTGAACCCAGGAAATGAGATTGCTGCAACCTACACAAAGAAGAAGGACTGCTGACCTTAAAGCCCTGCAGAGACAACGGAGACGACAACTGACTTTGCCCCAGCCCTACCGGCCTGTCTCCAGACTCAAAGAACCTACACAGCGACACATCCGACAGGGACCAGCGACCTCTGAGGACTCAGAGGACTGCCCTGAACCCGAAGGACCAAGAAACTCTTGATAACAGCAGCACTGTTCACCAACAGCAACATCTTTGCAACAAAGAAGCAACTTTTAAAGAACTCACTCTTCCCGCCCTAAGCGTGAGACTTCACACACTGCACCCGATGCCCAAGGCTCATGCTCCAGAGAACCAAAACTGCAGAGAGGACTCCCAGACGACTGCGACTTCGTGAGTAACCAGAGACGACCACCCTGCACCTCCACAGCGACACCTGCATAGAGGATCCAGAGGCTCCCCCTGACTGCGACTGCCTGGTAACAAGGAACCCGACACCTGGACCCAGCACTGCACCCGCAGCCCCCAGGACCGAGAGGAACCAAACTCCAGTGCAGGAGTGACCAGCAGGCGGCCCTCTGCCTAGCCCAGTCATTGGCTGGCCCGAGAAGCCCCCGTGCTCTGCCTGCATCGCGTAAGTGACCCCGGGTCCCTCCACTGCTTTCTATACCAAACCTGACGCCAGCTTTGCACACTGCACCCGGCCGCACCTGTGCCGCTGAGGGTGTGTTTTGTGTGCCTGTTTGTGTCCCCACAACCAGTGCTCTACAAAACCCCCCTGGTCTGCTCCCTGAGGACACAGGTATTTACCTGCCAGCAGACCGGGACTGGAGCACCCCTGTTCTCCATAGGTGCTGATGTGTTTTGGGCACTCCTTTTACCTCTGCACCTGACCGGACCCTGTATTGCTGGTGCAGTGAATTTGGGGTTGCCTTGAACTCCCAACGGTGGGCTGCCTATGCCCAGGAGACTGACTGTGTAAGTGCTTTACTTACCTCAGAAACGGAACCATACTTACCTCCCCCAGGGACTGTTGATTTTTGCACTGTGTCCACTTTTAAAATAGCTTATTGCCATTTTAAAGTATACTGTGTATATTACAGCTTTAATTCAAAGTTCCTTACTTACCTGTGTGAAGTACCTTGAATTTTATGTATTTACTTCAAATCTTGAATCTTGTGGTTCTAAAATAAAGAAAATATATTTTTCTATATAAAAAACTATTGGCCTGGAGTTAAGTCTCTGAATGTGTGTTCCCATTTATTGCCTGTGTGAGCACCACAAATGCTTAACACTACCCTCTGATAAGCCTACTGCTCGACCACACTACTCGAAAATGGAGCATTAGAATTATCTAATTTTACCACTGTCAACCTCCAAGGGGAACTTTGAGATAGTATATACAGAGCCAACTTCCTACACCAACTTCAAAGGCAGAAAGGGGTATAAGACCACCACCCAAAACCCCAGACGTTTAGTATCCTTCTGGAATAAAGAGGAACCTCTGCCCATGAGAAGAGCTGAAGGAGGAGTACCGTCTTTTGCTGTGTTGCTATGCTGGACTGGTCTGCAGTTGCTGCTTCTGCCTCAAAAGTGTGCAAAGGGTGAACTTTGCTGTGTGTCCTGCTTGAGAAAGTTCTCCAAGGGCTTGGAGTACAGCTTGCCTCCTTGGGCCTACCGACGACAGCGCTTCAGCAACAATGACGCCGCTGCCTGTACCGTGACCTGGTGACACAACACGTCGCACTGCCCCACTTCACACCGCAGCCCTTGTCTCACTGACGCCGCTGGACACCGTCACTGAGCCGCTGCTGGATTGTGACCTGTGTGCACTGCACGTCTCATCGTCCCACTTCGCACCGCAGCCCAGACGCCATTCACACCAGCGCTCCAGACTTCATCAGCCCGGAGTTCAATCCGCAATGCGTGTGATTTCAAAGGCCCGACAACTCCCGCACCGACTCCGGAACCGACACCGCGATGCCGCTCTCTAGAGCTCACCACCAGGATCACGATGCCCTGCAATTCCAAAGGTACTGTTAGCGGGTCTTCCTGACATCGCTGCTGTCCTGCGATGCCATGTCTGGCCTGAACTGTTGGTTTTGTTGATCACAACGCCATGATAGCTCCCCCTGAGTCTATCGACTTCAAGAAACTTGAGTAAATCTTGCAAAATTCATATCTTTAACACTGAATGTTGGATTTTTACAGTTTTGGTCTTGTTTTACATAGATAAAACTGGTGTGGTGTCCTTTTCACTGTATTAATCTGTGTTATACGCAAATGCTTTACACATTGTTTCTGAGATAAGCCGGACTGCTTGTGCCAAGCTACCAAGGGGGTAAGCAGGGGTTATCTGAGCGGGTATCTCCCTTATCCTGACTAGAATAAGGGTCCCTACTTGGGCAGGGTGTAAACCGACTGTCAACCAGAGGCCCCATTTCTAACAAAGTTTGATACAAAACATCCCTATCCTCAGTGAAGTCATCGTATAGCTGGGGAACTCGTATTGACCAGTGTTCAGCACATGCATTTAAAATGGTTTCACTGGTCACTAACTATGTCTGAGAACCAACAAAGACATAGCAGGAGCACATCTGCTCATGCAGCTATGTGATATATTATATAATGCACCCTGCCTTAGGGCGGTAAAGCCTGCTAGAGGGGTGACTTACATAAATTGCATGCAGTTTTATGGGTCATGGTACACAGGCTGTGTGCCATGTTGTGTTTTAAATTGTGTCTGCAAAAGACACGCAGTCTGCAATGACAGCCTGTCATGTGCTTGGTGAGGGGTCACTTAGGGTGGCACAATTCGTGCTGCAGCCCTTAGGGACCCGCTGTACTCGAGGCCCTAAGTATCAGGGGTACAATTTAGTAGGGGCTTAAAGGGTGCTAAAGGTTTTGCCAATTGAGGAAACAACTGTGCAGTTTTGGGAAAGAGATCTGGTACTGGGGACCTGGTTACCCTTATCAAACACCCTGATTAAGAGAAAGAATTAAAAGTAACATCTGCTTCCAAGTATGTTCCCAATAGAGGTTTGAAGTACTACACAGTTCCCAAGTCATAGACTAGGTATTCGGAAATGGTGACAAGGTGCCAAAAGGACAGCAAACTGGCAACAACACAGAAGTTATCCATTTGTCTATAGACTGCCAGTGCAGTACAGGACATAATTAATGAAAAAGTATTAAGACATATGTTGATGTAATATTATTCAAGATAATCCTGAAGGCCTGTCTCAATAGCTACGCTGTAAATGTACTACTCAGTTGGTTTGGACTAGAGAAGAACATAGGGAAATGGTCTGATATCTGTAAAATTCCAAAATTGCCTTGGTAAGGGCAAAGGAGTAAGTCCTTTTGGACACTGTAGAAATGGAAAACGTTCTGGCTTGCAACTAACTTGCACTCCTTGCAGAGGTCATAGTAATTTTGAAGATAACATTTTAATACGTGCTCAAGATCAGACCTAAGATGTCAACTGCAACAACCAGCCGACAATTGCTCAGAGCTGCATCCCAATCCATCGCTTTAAACCCATCATGCCAACTCAGTTTGGACCCAGCCATATGCAAATCAGTCTTGACCCTACTCCAATGGGAACAGTCCAACCTTAACTGCCAAGCCAGGTCCTCCCTGAATCAGAATACGAGCGACCTAGAACACTTTTTTTTTCCTTCAAGAATTAATTTGAGTTGCAGAAAGTTGGAAATGCATTTAATTCAGGTATTATATATCTATATCTATATCTATATCTATATCTATATATATAGTGTATAGTGCCTTAGCAATACATCTCTTAAAATGTTGATCCATAGCCAACGTTGAAGTACTGGGACTGGTTCATGTCAACTTTAGGATCTTAGAAATGCTCAGACCTTCAATCTGTGGTTAGAATATTTCTTATACAAAAGATGCTTTGTACGAAGGTAAAAGGACGAAACTTGTGCCCTGGGAACACAAGGCTACCCAAAGAGCTGTAGCCTCATCAACAGTTACCAGTACATAAGTGTGAAAAAAAACAGACAAGAAAAGTCCTTCGGGATAGAGATTTAGGGCCAGATGTATAATTTGATAGGGGGAGGTCAAGTCCATCAGGACAATGGAATATATTATCCTGCTGTCCTGATGGAATCCCCACCCACCAAATTTAGAAACAGTCACCAAGCCAGCTGTCATTTCTAAAAGCATTGGTAGGTTCCAATTAATGTTTTTGGTTTTTTTAAGATAAGATGTCAATGGTGTCTGATCACTGGTGCCCATTTAGGGCCACATTGCACAAAGTCACTTAAGTCCAACAATCAGTCCATGACGTGAGTATTCTGTTTTTTTAAAGAAGCAGATGCACTAGTAAGCTAGCACTGAAAGGGATGGTCAAAGGGTACCATTTTTTTCTTTTGGGGGCAGCGGGGCTGAAGAGAGCAGGAGGAATGAATGACGAAGAGTCAATACCTCTGAAACTATTAAGTGCTAGCGAACATCAATGTTCAGGATGACTTCCTGCCTCAACGAGAAATGGATCCAAGTCAGGAGGGTGAAAGCCAACTGTCTCTTCAGCTGAATTAAGAGTACCTACATACACCCTACATGCACAGGATGGGGCAGAAGCAGCACAATCTCCTCTTGATGTCAAAAGAAGATGTAGCTCCACAAACCAAATCATCTTGGTCCTGCCCAGCTGTCCAATGGAGATCTTTTGGCTCTGGGTCAAACTCCGTTCATCAAGACTTTGTCCATACAGTTCTTACAATTTTCTGAGCTTTACATGGGTCTCTTGCGGGCAAGCTCAGCTCCTCTTGGCAGGTACAGTCCAGATTCTCAGGTAACTAAGCACTTACCTCCACAGGTCACAATAACAAAGAATCTTGCAAGCTTTGGTCCAGCCAGGAAGGGAGAGTAGCAAACCAGCAGAGGTTGTACTCCTGACACAGTATCCTCTATCTTACAACAGTCTGCAAGCTTTCTCAGTGCCAAAACTATGATGAGCGCAAACAGTTCTGGTTGAGGTGTCCAACAGTTAAATACTACAAAGGACCCTGATACAAGAAACTACAGCTAACCAAGGAGTCTACTTTGTTCAGATTCCCCTTTAATTATGGAGCAGCATTTTTTCCCTTTTGCTGGCCAAACTGCTTGTGCCCAGTTAGGCCTGTTTTGGATGCAAAGTTTAATGGGCTCAGACATAGCCCTGCATTTGTTCCTGTTGCGAAGAGAGAAACAAGAAGGGAAGCCTACTCTGGACAAAGTGACTGGCCCGGCAACCGCCCCTCACCCACTAGGTACAGATTACTGGGGAAAAGAGGCTAGGGAATGGATAAGTGCAGACTTTGCATGACTGTCGAATTTGCTAGGAGAAAACGACAGCGTAGTCCAGAAAAATAGGACTGGGCATAATGGCACAGCTCTATCAAGCAAGAGAGACATTCATCCAAATACACCCTGCACTATATAGCACTCATAGTTCTAGGTCTAACAGAGATTGCAGACTGTATGTGTGTGCCAGGACAGTAGCTGTTGCATTAAGTACTAAATTCAACATGTAATGGCTATCAAACCTACTAGCTCTCCCAACTTATTTGTGCATGCCGCACAGCACAGGCAAATATGTGGATGCTGTACAATGCCAAAAAAAAAAACACACAAAAAAAACCAAAGAAATACAAAAAAAACAAAAACATTTTGTATGTACAGCCTCCTTCTTTTGTAGGCAAGAGCTTGTACAATGACAGAAGTGTGACGCATATGCCATTTTTTGGCACTTTCTTTTTTTTTTATTTACCGATCAATGATGGAAGAGAAGCATAATGGCAGGAGAAAGCAATGCAGAGCCCGGCGGGGTTAGGGGAGGTTGAAAGACTTGAGGGAGATAGCTGGAAAACACATGCACTCCAATGGACTGCTCAAGCAAAAAGCAAAATAGTAGTTCCCTAAAAGTGGGTAGTGGAAGAACAAAATGGACAGAGATCGTTGTGCAACAAGGGAAAAACTGCATAATTAGCCCAACTGTGAAGTCAGGCTTTGTTCAGCTCTGGGATGCTTCAGGTGATACTGTCTAAATTAACAAAAGTGACAGCATTCACACTTCTAAAAGTTTACGGAAAGTGTTTTGCCTTTTTATTTTCTCCCCTTTTACTGAGGTCTTTATAGCAAGTTGTTTGCTTTGATGTTATTTGCATACTAATAGGATTTGTTTAAAATAATAAACTGTTCCCTCCTATAAACAAAGTATCTTTAAAAATAAATGTATAAATATATATTTTTTTTTTAAATGTGTGCTGGGATCATACTCACATTATAAATTTTCCACTGTCTATTAGTATCAGAGAGCCACATTAAAAATAATGTTTGGTTTGTAAACTTTTTGCAGGACAGCATGCATGACTGACTGGAGAATTACTATTAAAATTACCTTTCGCAGATCTTCCGATGAACTCCCATAATCGCCTTCTCCATCTTCACCATCCGACTCATTCATCTTTGCTTTATTTCCACAAGAAAAAAAAAATATTTGACTGAATACTGGATTTATGCTTTTCCAACAAGCTAGATTCACTTGTACAGTATTCATTAGTATGAGTATAAAACTAAACGCATTTATGAAAACGTCTCATAAGCTGAAAGGAGTACCTCCACAACTGAACATACTCTAGTGCAAATTCAGTGCACAATATCAAGAGAATTAGCTAATGCACTGAACTCAAAGTTCTTCAGCATTCATACATTTTCAACAGCGCATAGAAGAAAACGTGATTTTCTCTCTCAAACTATGAAAAAAGCTCTGGCTAAATGTCTCGTGGGCAAAAAAAGTTGCTAGGAAGTTGATGCAGTTAACTTGGAACATTCTGTACCTAAAATGGGAACTAGACCAGAGCTTTAATTTGTGTTGCATACTTTGTCAGTAGGCTAGTGAGTGAACTGGTAATAACTGCCCGTAATTTCAGTCATACGCTGTATGACCTGCATAGGAGACATTGCTTGATTTTGTTGGTATGTGCTCAATATATTTTTGTGAGTTACTGACCAGAAGTGTAATAATATCAGGTGGAATGTTGTCCAACCAAGATGGTACTACTTTTATGATGGGCAATTAACATCTTCATGGGAAGCCATGGCACTATGAACTGCTGGTTACAGCTAAATAACTAAATAAATAGGGCTAAAGGACTTTAACAGCCTCCAAGGTTGGCGAGGCTGCCTTTAGGCTATGCCACCGTCATGATTAACATCTCAATTCCACCAGAATTAGTTGCTTGTGTAGCATGGTTGTGGTATACATGAGTGGATATGGAACACGCGGGGTGGAGGTGTGAGGCTTCATGAATGTTTCTGGATCACTGGGCCTACCGCTGTTATTCTGGTAAGCATGAGGTGTATAAAAGTGAACATTGCTGTCCATACAAATAACTTGGTGTGTATTTAGGAGGATTGTAGCATGGCTTTTTGTAAGAACATTTAAACAGTGGTGTATTCTTATTCCCCCACCCCCACATTTTACCGGTCTACATGGTTGACTTTCCTGAAGCTCCAGCTGTGAAATGTCGTTTTGCTCCGTTACTTGGCAGGCATCAATCAACCGCAATTGTGTATTAGAATGACAGTGTGCCTCTTAAAAAGTCCTTTATAGATTCAAAGGCAATTTGTGCGAATTTATAAAACTATAAAATGTGATAAACCTGAATAAAGGAAAGGTTCTGATATTTGGTAAGGGGAATCAATAACCTAGCATTTAATAGAGACACTGCCAATCAAAGTACTAAAGCTACCTCAATAGGCCTAAGTTTATCACCATTTGTTTTGTTAGTATGGGTAGTAGCAATGTCATGCTATTTTCAGATAATACTGCAAGAATTCTAGCTATTGCTGTTAAACAAGTCAACTGTCATTTAGACAACAGCGCCCACGAGCAAAAAACACACAAAAAAAATGGGGAAACTGAGAAAAGACAACCTAACAAAAAAATATTAAGTTAGCCAGTCACAAGCCTTTTGTCTGCGGGGCACTAGAAGTTAGAACAAAATAATGCCTCAATCAGGTCATGAGCAGCAGATGGGCACTGATTACGTTGAAATCAATTAGTGCTTCATCCCTGCTCCACATAGAGGAAGGGAAATTATGCCAGGAGTGCCTTGACTAATTTTGAGGCTGTAAAGAAGAGTGCCACGCAAACCAACAAATGGTGAGCAGCAGGTGGGCTCCAAGCCCTTTACTGAACAAAACAGGGTCTGGCATGTGGGACACATGTGCAAGCGCATGCACTTGCAGGCTCGACCCTAAAAATGAAAGGAAACCATACGGTGACATTTAAGTATAATATGCACATGTAGTACCACTTAGAACTGTAGAACTGAGATCAGCTGAAAGCAGTCTGTGGCTTGGAAGCAGGGTGCCATCAATATTTATGACCACTGCTTTGCTATCAGTCAATCATATCTGTGAGCATTACTGTGTTATACAGGCACATACATTTTAAATTAAGCAGCAAACTTACATTCAGGTCAGGAGGTTTAATGTGAATTTAAACACTGGTGGCCTTCAAATCGGTGAAAATGTGGGAAAGAAATAACAGTAGGTGACTATAAAAGGTTTTGAAAAAATGGTGCTTATGTTATTTTTGCATAAGTAAGAAAGTTTTTAGAAATATATTTTTACTTCCACTTCATTTTTGTATGTATGTAGACACAATTCAAGATACTTTGCACTTGTTGTACAAAGATGAAACTCTAAATACTTGATATTTGTCAAAACTTGTCTGACAATTAGGTCCCGGTAACATTCCTGAACTAGTCCTTGGATATCGGGGATTACAAGGGGGCAACTGAGATCCCACAATTAGCCACAAAGGTTTAGCAGCTCCGATTGAGACCTCCAAAGCAGTGCCCCTTCCCCTATCCCCTTTGGAAGTCAGTAGTTTTATGTGAATTGAAGGACTAGTGGACTTTAAATAGGCTAAAGTGGAGCGAGAATCAAAAGGAGGCTACCTCTTGTAGGTTTTTAAACTGCCGAGTGCAAGGCACAGTGTATGTGCTCTTTTCTGACAAGACCAGAAAGTTGTTAGAAATTGATTTTTACTTCCTCTATAAAGGGTATCTGGACTTGACTTTCAAAAGCCTATTCTTTCAACCCCTTAATAGGGGAAGATTGCCTAATCGTTTTGTTTTTGCCTTTTGCAACACAGTCAAAACCATTTGAAGGTTAACAACTATTGCTGAAGCCTTCACATCACTCAAGTTTCTCAAGAGGGTCAATCCAAAAACAATTAAATGACCTTTGATTGGATATGATGAAAATAAATACACCAAACACAGTCAAGGCAGGTTGGAAAGCACGTATTGTAAAAAACATCAAGCTGACTGTAGGAAGTTGGCTCTGTATGCACTATTTCAAAGTAAGGAATAGTATGCACAGAGTCCAAGGGTTCCCCTTAGAGGTAAGATAGTGGCAAAAAGAGATAATACTAATGCTCTATTTTGTGGTAGTGTGGTCGAGCAGTAGGCTTATCCAAGGAGTAGTGTTAAGCATTTGTTGTACATACACAGACAATAAATGAGGTACACACACTCAGAGACAAATCCAGCCAATAGGTTTTTATATAGAAAAATATCTTTTCTTAGTTTATTTTAAGAACCACAGGTTCAAATTCTACATGTAATATCTCATTCGAAAGGTATTGCAGGTAAGTACTTTAGGAACTTCAAATCATCAAAATTGCATGTATACTTTTCAAGTCATTCACAAATAGCTGTTTTAAAAGTGGACACTTAGTGCAATTTTCACAGTTCCTAGGGGAGGTAAGTATTTGTTAGGTTAACCAGGTAAGTAAGACACTTACAGGGCTTAGTTCTTGGTCCAAGGTAGCCCACCGTTGGGGGTTCAGAGCAACCCCAAAGTCACCACACCAGCAGCTCAGGGCCGGTCAGGTGCAGAGTTCAAAGTGGTGCCCAAAACACATAGGCTAGAATGGAGAGAAGGGGGTGCCCCGGTTCCGGTCTGCTTGCAGGTAAGTACCCGCGTCTTCGGAGGGCAGACCAGGGGGGTTTTGTAGGGCACCGGGGGGGACGCAAGCCCACACAGAAATTTCACCCTCAGCAGCGCGGGGGCGGCCGGGTGCAGTGTAGAAACAAGCGTCGGGTTTGTAATGGAAGTCAATGGGAGATCTAGGGATCTCTTCAGCGCTGCAGGCAGGCAAGGGGGGGGTTCCTCGGGGAAACCTCCACTTGGTCAAGGGAGAGGGACTCCTGGGGGTCACTCCTCCAGTGAAAGTCCGGTCCTTCAGGTCCTGGGGGCTGCGGGTGCAGGGTCTCTCCCAGGTGTCGGGACTTTAGGATTCAAAGAGTCGCGGTCAGGGGAAGCCTCGGGATTCCCTCTGCAGGCGGCGCTGTGGGGGCTCAGGGGGGACAGGTTTTTGTACTCACAGTCTTAGAGTAGTCCTGGGGTCCCTCCTGAGGTGTTGGATCGCCACCAGCCGAGTCGGGGTCGCCGGGTGCAGTGTTGCAAGTCTCACGCTTCTTGCGGGGAGCTTGCAGGGTTCTTTAAAGCTGCTGGAAACAAAGTTGCAGCTTTTCTTGGAGCAGGTCCGCTGTCCTCGGGAGTTTCTTGTCTTTTCGAAGCAGGGGCAGTCCTCAGAGGATGTCGAGGTCGCTGGTCCCTTTGGAAGGCGTCGCTGGAGCAGGATCTTTGGAAGGCAGGAGACAGGCCGGTGAGTTTCTGGAGCCAAGGCAGTTGTCGTCTTCTGGTCTTCCTCTGCAGGGGTTTTCAGCTAGGCAGTCCTTCTTCTTGTAGTTGCAGGAATCTAATTTTCTAGGGTTCAGGGTAGCCCTTAAATACTAAATTTAAGGGCGTGTTTAGGTCTGGGGGGTTAGTAGCCAATGGCTACTAGCCCTGAGGGTGGGTACACCCTCTTTGTGCCTCCTCCCAAGGGGAGGGGGTCACAATCCTAACCCTATTGGGGGAATCCTCCATCTGCAAGATGGAGGATTTCTAAAAGTCAGAGTCACCTCAGCTCAGGACACCTTAGGGGCTGTCCTGACTGGCCAGTGACTCCTCCTTGTTGCTTTCTTTGTTCCCTCCAGCCTTGCCGCCAAAAGTGGGGGCCGTGGCCGGAGGGGGCGGGCAACTCCACTAAGCTGGAGTGCCCTGCTGGGCTGTGACAAAGGGGTGAGCCTTTGAGGCTCACCGCCAGGTGTCACAGCTCCTGCCTGGGGGAGGTGTTAGCATCTCCACCCAGTGCAGGCTTTGTTACTGGCCTCAGAGTGACAAAGGCACTCTCCCCATGGGGCCAGCAACATGTCTCTGGTGTGGCAGGCTGCTGGAACTAGTCAGCCTACACAGACAGTCGGTTAAGTTTCAGGGGGCACCTCTAAGGTGCCCTCTGTGGTGTATTTTACAATAAAATGTACACTGGCATCAGTGTGCATTTATTGTGCTGAGAAGTTTGATACCAAACTTCCCAGTTTTCAGTGTAGCCATTATGGTGCTGTGGAGTTCGTGTTTGACAGACTCCCAGACCATATACTCTTATGGCTACCCTGCACTTACAATGTCTAAGGTTTTGTTTAGACACTGTAGGGGTACCATGCTCATGCACTGGTACCCTCACCTATGGTATAGTGCACCCTGCCTTAGGGCTGTAAGGCCTGCTAGAGGGGTGTCTTACCTATACTGCATAGGCAGTGAGAGGCTGGCATGGCACCCTGAGGGGAGTGCCATGTCGACTTACTCGTTTTGTCCTCACTAGCACACACAAGCTGGCAAGCAGTGTGTCTGTGCTGAGTGAGAGGTCTCCAGGGTGGCATAAGACATGCTGCAGCCCTTAGAGACCTTCCTTGGCATCAGGGCCCTTGGTACTAGAAGTACCAGTTACAAGGGACTTATCTGGATGCCAGGGTCTGCCAATTGTGGATACAAAAGTACAGGTTAGGGAAAGAACACTGGTGCTGGGGCCTGGTTAGCAGGCCTCAGCACACTTTCAATTGTAAACATAGCATCAGCAAAGGCAAAAAGTCAGGGGGCAACCATGCCAAGGAGGCATTTCCTTACACTGACCATTTGGAAAAGCTGTTCCGATCAGAAATTGAAAATATGGGCAGGTCCAGTACACTGGGCTACTGTTCGCAGAATGTGGAAAAGTGAGATAAAGTAACTGCAAGTGCAGAGCATGACAGGATACAGCTGGTGATGTTTTCCTTCAAAGTGGCCATGTTTCAGCCTTCTAAGGCTGTTGTCTATCTGCCTTTATCACAGTCTATTTGTTTAATTATTCCCCTCAAAATATATGTTTACTCAAAATGGTAATTTTCACCAAGTTTATCACTAGGGACCAAGATTCGGTAGCTTATTTCAATGGAGAAAAGATAAATTCTGCCAGTATAACCGCTAAAGAGTATGCAAAATATGCTTAATTTGAAAGTTGTCATCTTTGGAAAAAAAAACAAAGCCCTAAAACACAAAAAAAAAATAGATTTCAAACATGTAATGGAGTCCACCACATGGGCAGGTCTATTCAGCTTTAAGACCTTAATGAAGACATAATTTGACCATTATGCCTACAGAGCTAATACAATTCTACTAATAGTATTATTTAGGAAAGTGTATAAATAGCAACACTAGCCAAGCAAAAGTTACCCCAGTAGCAACACAATGCAACACTCTGAAAGCTCTAACAACCACATTAACGACAATTCAATTCACGCAATGTGCATTATTTAAGATACCTAAACATACGGCACTCCATGAAGTTAAAATCCTAGTTACCATGTCCAGCAGTGTTGAAAAAAAGGAAATAATCTGGCTTCTACAAACCAATTTTCTACAAGAACAAATGTTACCTTACACTTTAAAGAGCAAATTAAATGTAAACAGATTGCCTAGTCAAAAGTAAACATTTTCATACATCGTAAGGGCCGCGGGAAGAAATCAGTTGCTTCATGGGAAGTAACAGAGGGGGTCAAATCATCAGCAGAGGATTGGGTTTCTTCATCATCACCAGACAAAAGGTCCTTTGCGATTTCCTCCTTAAAAAAATGAACAACATTATTAATAAATTTGTCTTCAGTCATTGAAGTCTAGAGGCTTAAATCAGGATAAATGCCAGATTTTCAGGACAGACCTATAGCATACATTAAAAGTCTAAATTTAACTGCAACAAGAGTACATACTCCGTTTTCAATGAATATCTGGCATGGGTGAGGTACTCCTGAAGCTCTAGTGAACACAACTAGCATCATCATTTTGGATCGCCAGTGCCATCCAAAAGGATCGCACTGAGTAATGCACCAACAAGAAAAACAAATTGGGGAAGGCCATACAACTTTCCTACCCACGCAGAAAACATGTCTCCAGAAATTCTTTCAAGAATGTGACCTTGGTAAAGGTCACAATGTAGGTAGGATGTCACAGTGCTTATGTTGCTAGCAACAGCCAGCAACTTCTGGGGGACAGGGGGTGGGGTAGGGATTAACTTAAGCTAAAGGGGGAACATTTGATTGCAATGAAAAGGTGGTTCTCCCACCGAAACAGGTCATTAAAGTTTCAAGGATGGAAGAGAAAACAAAGGAAAGGAAAACTACCTAACAGACATAAGAACCTTAATTTCAAATTGTAAGCTGTAGCTCCACGTTTATGTTGGATCCTAGAGCAATATCTAGAAAATTTATATATAACTACTTTACCTTAGAAAAGGCAATTCATTTTCTGGTACTGGTAATATTGGCCTTTTATCTTGAAGACCAATTACAAAAATGTAAAAAAGAAATAGTTCAAAAACAAGCAAATAGGAACATTTTTTAGAACATAATACATTAAACAGAGACAGGCTACAGCTTTAAGACATTGCAAACAGACACTGTTGTCTAAGATAACCTACAATACCCATATCCCAATCAGTGGAGGTTCAGCAGATTTTTACAAAGCATCTTGATCCAACACAGCATGCACTGACCAGGGAGGAGAGAAGGTTGTTTTCGAACTCACACTATAATTATAATGATTTGTAAAACTAAGAACACATCTCCCCAGGTGGCTGCCTTGCTGCTTTACCTCTAGCAGACTAGGTTTTTGGTCTAGAAGTGAGGGATGTGCTAGACTTTGGTAACCGTACTGCTTTGAAATAGTTGAAGTGGCAACTCCCAAGCAAATGGGTGACCAGATAAACCAACTTTCTGGACAGTAACTAAGCACCCTTCTCTCACCAAGTACACAAACTCTTTCTGCTGAAACTTTTTTTAAATAAAGGTTGGTGCAGAAACTGGATGTTAGCATCAGAGTCTAACCACTTGGGGAAAGAAACCTGTATTCATCTACATCCTATTCGTAAATGTCATTTCTCTACTGGCTGGAGGGACCAATATCTGTCATAGATGTTACAAGATGGAATGTCCTGATCAGAAGTAACATACTGTATGTGATTTTACATTCGCCCCTACCATGAGAAGGACTGTGCTGCTGAAATCAGAGGCAGTCTATTCTCTCAACTGGTCAGGTATCAACTCGATTGATCTTTTAGGTACTCTCGCCTCTCAAGTGTCTAAGACCACCCTGTAGGTAGTGAATTGACAAACTGGGATGATATTAAATTGGCATCGTTCTAGTACAAATGTAGGCAGTGTAGTGACTTTCAATTATTGTCATAGAATTATCTAAAGGCCTAGGCTTTGATGAAATAATCAAAACCGGGGCAAAGAATTTATTTATTCTGAAATATGCAGCCACCAAAGGCACACACTTGAAGGTTAGTAGGGCAGCTCTTAGGACCACAGTGGCACTATTTGCCCACTTCAATTCGGGCTAGGAGGCACAGGTGCAGTGGTGCAGTCCAGCGTCAGGTTTTGGTGCTCGGAGTCCTCACAGTGTGTAGGAAGTTGGCTCTGTATGCACTATTTCAAAGTAAGGAATAGTATGCACAGAGTCCAAGGGTTCCCCTTAGAGGTAAGATAGTGGTAAAAAGATCATTCTAATGCTCTATTTTGTGGTAGTGTGGTCGAGCAGTAGGCTTATCAGAGGGTAGTGTTAAGCATTTGTTGTACACACACAGGCAATAAATGAGGAACACACACTCAGAGACAATTCCAGGCCAATAGGTTTTTGTATAGAAAAATATATTTTCTTAGTTTATTTTAAGAACCACAGGTTCAAGATTTACAAGTAATGCTTTAAATGAAAGATACTTCACTTAGGAACTTTGAATTAGCAAAATAGCATATACAGTTTTCACACAAATGACATATAGCTATTTTAAAACTAGACAGTGCAATTTTCACAGTTCCTAGGGGAGGTAAGTAATTGTTAGTTCTTGCAGGTAAGTAAACCACCTACGGGGTTCAAATTTGGGTCCAAGGTAGCCCACCGTTGAGGGTTCAGAGCAACCCCAAAGTTACCACACCAGCAGCTCAGGGCCGGTCAGGTGCAGGGTTCAAAGTGGTGCCAAAAACGCATAGACTTCAATGGAGAAGGGGGTGCCCCGGTTCCAGTCTGCCAGCAGGTAAGTACCCGCGTCTTCGGAGGGCAGACCAGGGGGGTTTTGTAGGGCACCGGGGGGGACACAAGTCCACACAGAAAGTACACCCTCAGCAGCGCGGGGGCGGCCGGGTGCAGTGTGCAAACAAGTGTCGGGTTTGTAATAGGAATCAATGGGAGACCAAGGGGTCTCTTCAGCGATGCAGGCAGGCAAGGGGTGGGGGGGGGGGGCTCCTCGGGGTAGCCACCACCTGGGCAAGGGAGAGGGCCTCCTGGGGGTCACTCCTGCACTGGAGTTCCGATCCTTCAGGTACTGGGGGCTGCGGGTGCAGGGTCTTTTCCAGGCGTCGGGATCTGAGAGTCAGGCAGTCAGGTCAGGGGGAGCCGCGGGATTCCCTCTGCAGGCGTCGCTGTGGGGGCTCAGGGGGGACAACTTTGGTTACTCACAGTCTCGGAGTCGCCGGGGAGTCCTCCCTGAAGCGTTGTTTCTCCACCAGTGGAGTCGGGGTCGCCGGGTGCAGAGTTGCAAGTCTCACGCTTCTGGCGGGAAACGCTGTTGTCTTTAAGTTGCTCCTTTGGAAACAAAGTTGCAGTCTTGGGTGAACAGGGCCGCTATTCTCGGGAGTTTCTTGGTCCTTTTAGAGCAGGGCAGTCCTCTGAGGATTCAGAGGTCGCTGGTCCTGGGGAAAGCGTCGCTGGAGCAGTTTTCTTCCGAAGGGGGGAGACAGGCCGGTAGGGCTGGGGCCAAAGCAGTTTGTGTCTCCGTCTTCTCTACAGGGTTTTTCAGCTCAGCAGTCCTCTTCTTCTTAGGTTGCAGGAATCTGAGTTCCTAGGTTCAGGGGAGCCCCTAAATACAGAAATTAGGGGGGGGGGGGTTAGGTCAGGGAGGGCAGTAGCCAATTGCTACTAGCCCTGAGGGTGGCTACACCCTCTTTGTGCCTCCTCCCAAGGGGAGGGGGTCACATTCCTATCCCTATTGGGGGGGATCCTCCATCTGCAAGATGGAGGATTCCTAAAAGTCAGAGTCACTTCAGCTCAGCCTGCCTTAGGGGCTGTCCTGACTGGTCAGTGACTCCTCATTGTTTTTCTCATTATCTCCTCCGGCCTTGCCGCCAAAAGTGGGGCCGTGGCCGGAGGGGGCGGGCAACTCCACTAGCTGGAATGCCCTGTGGTGCTGGAACAAAGGGGGTGAGCCTTTGAGGCTCACCGCCAGGTGTTACAGCTCCTGCAAGGGGGAGGTGATAAGCATCTCCACCCAGTGCAGGCTTTGTTACTAGCCACAGAGTGACAAAGGCACTCTCCCCATGTGGCCAGCAACATGTCTCGAGTGTGGCAGGCTGCTAAAACCAGTCAGCCTACACAGGTAGTTGGTTAAGGTTTCAGGGGGCACCTCTAAGGTGCCCTCTGGGGTGTATTTTACAATAAAATGTACACTGCCATCAGTGTGCATTTATTGTTCTGAGAAGTTTGATACCAAACTTCCCAGTTTTCAGTGTAGCCATTATGGTGCTGTGGAGTTCGTGTTTGACAGACTCCCAGACCATATACTCTTATGGCTACCCTGCACTTACAATGTCTAAGGTTTGGTTTAGACACTGTATGGGCACAGTGCTCATGCACTGGTGCCCTCACCCATGGTATAGTGCACCCTACCTTAGGGCTGTAAGGCCTGCTAGAGGGGTGACTTATCTATACTACATAGGCAGTGTGAGGTTGGCATGGCACCCTGAGGGGAGTGCCATGTCGACTTACTTGTTTTGTCCTCACCAGCACACACAAGCTGGCAAGCAGTGTGTCTGTGCTGAGTGAGGGGTCCCCAGGATGGCATAAGATATGCTACAGCCCTTAGAGACCTTCCCTGGCATCAGGGCCCTTGGTACCAGTTACAAGGGACTTACCTGGATGCCAGGGTGTGCCAATTGTGAAAACAAAAGTACAGGTTAGGGAAAGAACACTGGTGCTGGGGCCTGGTTAGCAGACCTCAGCACACTTCCAATTCAAAACATAGCATCAACAAAGGCAAAAAGTCAGGGGGTAACCATGCCAAGGAGGCATTTCCTTACACACCCTAATTCAAAGACTCCACAAAGCCGGGCACAGAAGGGACTGCTCTCGACTGGATTACATCCTACCTTCAAAACAGAACTAATATCTATTCTCCCCCTTCTCAGCCAAACCCTACCTCACAAAAGCAGGGGTCCCCCAAGGATCAATCATCTCACCTTTGCTTTTCAACATCTATATGATATCATTATCAGAACTGACCAATAATTTTCAACTCACATGCAACAACTATGCAGATAACACACAAATACTACTTAAATTGGAATGCCCCAAAGACACTGAAAACTCACAAATCTTCAGTTGCCTCAGAGCTGTTGATCAGTGGATGACTTGGAGCCATCTCAAACTAAATGCCTCCAAAACAGAAATACTCATATGTGGTGACTGGAAAAATTATGACCTAATGTGCGCCTGGCCCGACGATCTCGGACCACCTCCTCAATTATCCAAGGAAGTTAAAAAACCTTGGAAATACCATGGACTCCAATTTACTAGTGAATGCCCAAGTGGACAAATTAACACGAAACAGCTTCATCACCTTGAAGACTCTGCAACGCATCTTCCCCCACCTCGGATATCCACACAAGGTGCAAGCTACTATCTTTCTTGTACTATCCTAACTTTATTATGCCAATGGCCCCTACCATGGATCATCTCTATTATGAAAAAACGACAACGTATTCCGAACTCCGCTGCCAGGCTACTATTACATGTAAAGCCACAAGCCCACTTCTCCCCTGCCTTGAGAGCACTACACTGGTTATCAGTTACCAGATGATCCACCTTCTAGCTGCTTTGTATCACCCACAAAGTTATACATGGAATAGGACCGCTTTTCATCAGAAACAAAATAACCAAATACATTCAACAAAAAAACCTCTGCTCAAGATTGGCACCCCTCCTTAGAATACCACCATACAAGAAAAAGACTATAGGTGGTACATCCTTCTCCGTTCAAGCAGACAAACTATGAAATGTATTACCCCCAAATATAAGATCCACAGATAACTATCTTGTCTTCAAAAGACTACTCAAGAGGTGGCTCTTTCCTTCATAACCACCATATTCAAACAGCAATAGACTGCATATGCCTGTGATGATAAATATTTTTAATCTGATTATGTGTATATTCTAGATATGTATAGTTCTTTAGGAAATATGTACTGCGCCTATGTCATAACAATAAAACACACAGATACTCTTAAAACCTGTTTAACAAATGTATATTTCCTCACGGTTGTGTGTGTGCGTGTTATTCTATGCCTAACATGTTTATATGTCACTGCATAGATCCTAGATAAGTTGTTATATATTAGATACGCAGGAATCTCTGCTCTTGTTTTATATCACACTGATCAAATGTTTTATTATCATAAGCATTGCGCTATTCAAAAATTGAGGAAAGAAATAAATGTTAGACAAGTACAATTATTAACTTCAAATATTACAAAGCTTGAAAGTTAATTTATACAATACTTTACTTCTCATACTATACCATTATAATCCTTACACATATTCTCTTGCTGTGTATTTACATATCTATTACTCTAGTCCTACTGTACTAGGGACAAATTAAATAAAATCTATAAATAAAAATCAAATTATAAATAAGTAAAAGTAAAAAAATAAAAAATAATATATATATATATAAAAAAATGATAAAGATTATAAATGTACTCTTGTAAGCTATACTTTGCCTACCTATCACCTTATGTCATGCCTCAATCTATCCTCCATCCCCACTCTGACTCTTCCCTATACTAATCCACCACTAATTCCTCTTGGGCTCCGGAGTAGCGTGCTACTCACTGAGAAGCGCTTCGCCACCTCATCAGGGGTAGTAAGGAGTATATAAATACTATTACAATAATCTAATTGTCAACCAAAAGGTGGTTTTATCTTACTGCTTTCCATCTTGGTTCCATTTTGAGACACCTCACTAGTACATACTAGACACACATGGTCAGAAAGAGCTCCTCTGAAACAGTGTTGTAGGCCACAAAAGCTCAATACTTTTGACAAGGGAGATGAGACCCTATGGTGAAGCACACCACCTGAGTGCGGGCGATGGTCTTTTGTCCTATTAAAAATGGGACTGATAATTTCATCAGAGACCCACAATACTATATCAAAATATTTGTATTTTTCCCAGAGTACTTTTTGCAAACATGTACCACTGAAGAAGAGCAGATGTAGTTCTGGGTTGGCTGCCTTTCATCTAACCCCCGAATTTAATGATCTGCTAAAGAACAGGGGCCACACTATACATGTGGCGCACTATTCTACTTTAGCGGCATACTTAAGCCTACGTTTAGGAAGAGGCTGAGACACTGCACTGTTTGCATCGGAAAAAAGCTTACTAATTAAACAGGCCGACTGTTTGAAACTGCTCGTCTGCGTGTGACTGTGCACACAGCAGCACAGCCTGCATTTGAAAGGGGGCACCCTGGGAGCTCCTAGTACCCAACTGTACTTCACCTCAATGTGGCACACAATCTGCGTCCACTTTTAGACCTCTGCGTCCATCCCTGTTATATGAAGCAAAGGCTAACAAAGAGTGTCCTCATTTGCATAAGACGACCTCTCATTGAGATGGCAGCACCTGATCAATCTGTATTACAAACCTTTTTTTTTTTTTAAATTTGTTTTTATTGTTATCAACTACTTGCTGTTTTTACAAGTGTAATTCTTCTTACAGTAACGTATTGTCGTGATTATACATTTCTGCTAATTATACCATTTCCGGGCTTTGCGGTCCATGCAGTACGTTACGCATTTGGTTAGCCTTTACCATGCATTTACTTAACTTATCAACAGTTATTTCTTCGCCCAATTGAAACTTTATAATGGCATTCACATTTTCATTATCCTACGTTACTGTTGTATTCTGTGACCTGTTAACAGACTTAACTCAACTTCAAACTGTATATGAACTTTTAGGCCTATGTGGGAGGAACTGTTTAATTGCTAAATTACTAAAAAGGGAGATAGCTTGCCCGGGTATTGCTTGTCGTGTTTTATTGCCCTGCGTTCCGTCATTACCCTCCCTTATCCTTTTTATTATACCATCCCGCTCTCCCCCTCACACTCATACCGCATCCGGATCAAACTGATTCTTAGTAGTCATTCAGTCTTAGTTACAGTGAACTTCCCCTATGTTGGGATCTTCTGACCGTGTCCATTAGCTCATCCCACTCCCTCAGGCTCCATCGGACTCTTTGTTAAGTCTTCCCAGTTAGACACTAGGTTTTCCCACTCCGCCGCGATTGGGGTCTGAAGGACCCCCCTCGCCTCCTCAGCCCTAAGGACCTGAAGCTCTGCCCTGGACCACCTTGTGACATCGTTCCTCCATTCTGTTAGTGATGGGTGGGTTGGGGACTTCCATCCCTTCGTGATCAGTCTTTTAAATAGAGCCAGAGACAGGTCAAGGAAACGATTCCCAACCTTGCCCCACCTAATCCCGGTTCGAAGACCCAGTAGGCACAAATCAGGGGTTGGCCGGAGCTCCAAGCCGAATAACTTCGTGAGGGTAGCCATCATCTCGAACCAACCCACCTGGATTCTCGGGCATACCCACATCATGTGGTCAAAGTCAGCTTCCCCGCCCTCACATCTGGGGCATACCTTGGGAGCCCCCCCATATATGCGGTGCAACCGATGTGGGGTGAGGTAAGTTCTGTGTAAGTAATTGTATTGAATATATCTGAGCCTCGTGTTGCGTGAGATCGTTCTAGGATAAGCTAGAGCCCTGGCCCATTCCGACTCGGACAGGTCTCGCCCGGCTGTCTTCTCCCATTTTTCTCTTAGGGAGTGCAGGGGGTCCACAGCTGACTCTATTTGGGCACGGTATATTTTTGTGATCATGTGAGGTTCCTCTCCTGCCGTCAACAAGAGGTGCAGCACCCCATGGATTGTGGGTTCTGCATTAATTGTACTCCAGTGCTCTTTTAGGGTGTGCATCAGCTTCCTGAAGAATAGGAATTGACCTTGCGGTACCCCTCCTACTACTAAGTCATCGAAGCTCTTCAGCAACCCCTCCTTGAATAGTTCCCCCACTGCCCCCAGCCCTGCTCCCACCCATGGCCCCAATCCTAGCCCCCCTCGCTCACGCCCCCGTAGTTCTAGGGCGACTACCTCCAGTGGTAAAGCGGGAGAGTATGGCAGCCCGACCCCGGTCCTTTTCACGCAACGCTTCCAGCATTTCAACGCCACTTTACACATTATGCTGTCACCTATGAGGGCGACCTTCCTACCCGCCATATTTGCCGCTATACGAACTGTGTCTGTTATTCCTTGCGCTGTTGCCAGGTCTAGCTGTCCCCTGCCCGCCATCCAGCCGGCCACCCATTGGAGCTGAGATGCCAAATAATACGCCTCGAAGTCAGGGGCACCCAGTCCCCCCAGACGCGCCGGTCTACAGACGGTTGTTAGCGCCGTTCTCCTGCGACCCACATCCCATATCAACTCTCTAAGCAGTGCATTTAACTCTCGGAACCATTTAGGAGGGACCTGCACTGGCAGGTTCGCAAAGTAATAGAGTAGGCGTGGCAGCATGACCATTTTGGAGAGCGCCACTCTGGCCATTATTGATAGTTTCAATGACCTCCAGAACTCCACCGAGGTGCGCAGGGATCTAAGTGTCCTGCCGAGATTGCCGTCCCTAAGATCGCTCAGTTCGTGAAATATTTGTATGCCCAAATATTTAAAAGTCTGCGGGGCCCAGTTTACGTCCGCAGGGCACGAGTCCGGACGAGCGCAGCCTGCCAGAACAGGGAATACAAATGTTTTTCTCCTGTTAAGTCTGAGTCCAGATAGACTCCCGAATTCCTCCAGAATCCCCAGCGCCCACCCGACACCTCCCGCCCCGTCCCTCAGGTAAAGGAGTATATCGTCGGCATATAGAGAAACGATATGCTCAGCCGGACCCCAGATAATTCCCTTGCCCACTCCTTCTCGCCGCAACTGTGCCGCCAGGGGCTCAATTGCCAGGGCAAACAACATCGGTGATAGGGGGCAGCCCTGCCTAGTTCCGCGGTATATTGGGTATGCACTGGAGATCGACTTTCCGGTCTTAACTCTAGCCAGGGGGGAAGCGTACAGTAGGTCCACCCACTTCACCCATTCCTCCCCTAGTCCCATTTTGAGCATCACCTTCCTTAAGTAATCCCACCTGATTGAGTCGAAGGCCTTCTCGAAGTCCACCGCCAACAAAACCCCAGCTGGCGGTCTCAAAGCCCTGGGCATATGCAGCACCGAGAAAACCCGTCTTAAATTCAAAGAGGTGCTTCGGGCAGGAATAAAGCCATTCTGATCAGTATGCACTAGCTTGGTCATATGGGGCAGCAATCGAGCAGCCATGATCTTGCTAAGAATTTTGAAATCACTGTTTAGCATTGATAAAGGCCTAAACTCCGTCACCCGTGCTTCCCTGTCTTTAGTTTTGGGGAGAGGGACCACCACAGCCTCCCGCAACGTTTGTGGCAGTTCACCCTGTCGCCGTGCCTCCGCGTACATCTCAGTCAGTTGGGGAGCCAGCAGTGACCTATATTTTTTGTAAAAGTCCATGGGGAGCCCGTCCGTTCCCGGAGTCTTCCCTGGCGCTAGCTGTGCTATGGCTTCGTTTACTTCCTCCACTGACACTGGGCCCCCCAGGGCCTCTTTATCCACTGCGTTCAGAGTTGGTAGCGGGATTTGCTGTAGGTACTCGTCGAAGGACTCTGTCCGCAGATCACTGGGTTTCCCGTACAACTGCATATAATATTCCCTGAATGCATGGTTTATTTGGGCCGGGCTGAGCTTGCGTGAACCCTCCCCATCTAGTACACATGTGATAGGCTCACCCTGCCCCCCGGAGCGGACCAACCACGCCAACATTCTCCCCGATCTACCCTCCTCCGCCTGCATGGATGCTGTGTACTTTTGTCTATCATGGCATCTAAGCTGCTCTTCAATGCGGGAGTGTTCCCTGCGGGCTCGACTGTAATCCTCCTTCTCCTGCGCTGTTCTCCCCTGTCCCAACTCCCCTTCGTGTATGTCTTTCTCCAGAGCATTTAGCTCCCTTTCAAGTGTACGTCTAACCCCCTGTAAGGAAATGCCTCCTTGGCATGGTTGCCCCCTGACTTTTTGCCTTTGCTGATGCTATGGTTACAATTGAAAGTGTGCTGAGGCCTGCTAACCAGGCCCCAGCACCAGTGTTCTTTCCCTAACCTGTACTTTTGTATCCACAATTGGCAGACCCTGGCATCCAGATAAGTCCCTTGTAACTGGTACTTCTAGTACCAAGGGCCCTGATGCCAAGGAAGGTCTCTAAGGGCTGCAGCATGTCTTATGCCACCCTGGAGACCTCTCACTCAGCACAGACACACTGCTTGCCAGCTTGTGTGTGCTAGTGAGGACAAAACGAGTAAGTCGACATGGCACTCCCCTCAGGGTGCCATGCCAGCCTCTCACTGCCTATGCAGTATAGGTAAGACACCCCTCTAGCAGGCCTTACAGCCCTAAGGCAGGGTGCACTATACCATAGGTGAGGGTACCAGTGCATGAGCATGGTACCCCTACAGTGTCTAAACAAAACCTTAGACATTGTAAGTGCAGGGTAGCCATAAGAGTATATGGTCTGGGAGTTTGTCAAACACGAACTCCACAGCACCATAATGGCTACACTGAAAACTGGGAAGTTTGGTATCAAACTTCTCAGCACAATAAATGCACACTGATGCCAGTGTGCATTTTATTGTAAAATACACCACAGAGGGCACCTTAGAGGTGCCCCCTGAAACTTAACCGACTATCTGTGTAGGCTGACTAGTTTTGGCAGCCTGCCACAACCCGAGACATGTTGCTGGCCCCATGGGGAGAGTGCCTTTGTCACTCTGAGGCCAGTAACAAAGCCTGCACTGGGTGGAGATGCTAACACCTCCCCCAGGCAGGAATTGTCACACCTGGCGGTGAGCCTCAAAGGCTCACCTCCTTTGTGCCAACCCAGCAGGACACTCCAGCTAGTGGAGTTGCCCGCCCCCTCCGGCCAGGCCCCACTTTTGGCGGCAAGGCCGGAGAAAATAATGAGAAAAACAAGGAGGAGTCACTGGCCAGTCAGGACAGCCCCTAAGGTGTCCTGAGCTGAGGTGACTCTAACTTTTAGAAATCCTCCATCTTGCAGATGGAGGATTCCCCCAATAGGGTTAGGATTGTGACCCCCTCCCCTTGGGAGGAGGCACAAAAAGGGTGTACCCACCCTCAGGGCTAGTAGCCATTGGCTACTAACCCCCCAGACCTAAACACGCCCTTAAATTTAGTATTTAAGGGCTACCCTGAACCCTAGAAAATGAGATTCCTGCAACGACAAGTAGAAGGACTGCCCAGCTGAAAACCCCTGCAGCGGAAGACCAGAAGACGACAACTGCCTTGGCTCCAGAAACTCACCGGCCTGTCTCCTGCCTTCCAAAGATCCTGCTCCAGCGACGCCTTCCAAAGGGACCAGCGACCTCGACATCCTCTGAGGACTGCCCCTGCTTCGAAAAGACAAGAAACTCCCGAGGACAGCGGACCTGCTCCAAGAAAAGCTGCAACTTTGTTTCCAGCAGCTTTAAAGAACCCTGCAAGCTCCCCGCAAGAAGCGTGAGACTTGCAACACTGCACCCGGCGACCCCGACTCGGCTGGTGGCGATCCAACACCTCAGGAGGGACCCCAGGACTACTCTGATACTGTGAGTACCAAAACCTGTCCCCCCTGAGCCCCCACAGCGCCGCCTGCAGAGGGAATCCCGAGGCTTCCCCTGACCGCGACTCTTTGAACCTAAAGTCCCGACGCCTGGGAGAGACCCTGCACCCGCAGCCCCCAGGACCTGAAGGACCGGACTTTCACTGGAGAAGTGACCCCCAGGAGTCCCTCTCCCTTGCCCAAGTGGAGGTTTCCCCGAGGAATCCCCCCCTTGCCTGCCTGCAGCGCTGAAGAGATCCCGAGATCTCTCATAGACTAACATTGAAAACCCGACGCCTGTTTCCACACTGCACCCGGCCGCCCCCGCGCTGCTGAGGGTGAAATTTCTGTGTGGGCTTGTGTCCTCCCCGGTGCCCTACAAAACCCCTCTGGTCTGCCCTCCGAAGACGCGGGTACTTACCTGCAAGCAGACCGGAACCGGGGCACCCCCTTCTCTCCATTCTAGCCTATGCGTTTTGGGCACCACTTTGAACTCTGCACCTGACCGGCCCTGAGCTGCTGGTGTGGTGACTTTGGGGTTGCTCTGAACCCCCAACGGTGGGCTACCTTGGACCAAGAACTAAGCCCTGTAAGTGTCTTACTTACCTGGTTAACCTAACAACTACTTACCTCCCCTAGGAACTGTGAAAATTGCACTAAGTGTCCACTTTTAAAACAGCTATTTGCGAATAACTTGAAAAGTATACATGCAATTCTGATGATTTGAAGTTCCAAAAGTACTTACCTGCAATACCTTTCGAATGAGATATTACATGTAGAAGTTGAACCTGTGGTTCTTAAAATAAACTAAGAAAATATATTTTTCTATATAAAAACCTATTGGCTGGATTTGTCTCTGAGTGTGTGTACCTCATTTATTGTCTATGTGTATGTACAACAAATGCTTAACACTACTCCTTGGATAAGCCTACTGCTCGACCACACTACCACAAAATAGAGCATTAGTATTATCTCTTTTTGCCACTATCTTACCTCTAAGGGGAACCCTTGGACTCTGTGCATGCTATTCCTTACTTTGAAATAGCACATACAGAGCCAACTTCCTACACCCCCGATGACTGCCCCAAGCAAAAGCCCCTCGTCACCACCTTAAGTGCCTCCCATTCCAGGGCCCTAGTGGGGGTGGACCCGTTGTTTGTCTCGATGTATTCTGTCAAATGACAGCGTAAGGCTTCTCTGTACGACTGGTCCTCAAGTGTTGAGGGGGACATCCTCCAAGACGGTATGGGGGGTCTGTTCTCCGGCACCCTCATCGTTATTAACAAGGGATTGTGGTCAGACAAGGTGCGGGCCAAATATTCCGAGCGTGTCATGTTAATTAACAGGCCTGCAGTGCATACTACTCTATCGATTCTTGTATGTACCTGGTGAAGACCCGAGTAATAAGAATAATCTCTGTCAGTTGGGTGATGCACTCGCCAGACATCCGATAGCCCCCACCCGTCCAACCACTCCCCTACCCTTTTGGCTGTTTTTATTGCCGCAGCCCCCTGTATAGGAGGGGTAGACCTGTCCAGTTCAGTGTCTAGCACCGCATTAAAATCCCCACCTACTAATAGCTCTCCGGTGCATTGGCGTGTAAGGTGACTCGATAACCCTGACATGAAGGCTACCTGGTCTTGGTTAGGGGCATAGATGCAACTCAAGACTATCGGTACACCATGCAGCCTCCCCTCCAGTATCACAAATCTACCCTCCTTGTCAATATTGGAAGAGATCGTCGTGAAGGGGACCCCCGCCCTGATCCATACCAATACACCTCTAGCGTAGGCAGAGTATTCCGTTGCGAATACCTGCCCCCTCCACCTACGTCTCAACTTCTCTCCCTCTCCAGGCGCCAGGTGAGTTTCCTGCAATAGAGCCACCTGTACACCCCTTCTCTTTAGATAGGAGAGTATCTTGTGCCTTTTAGCCGGAGTGCCCATCCCTCTAACATTCCAGGTCATGAGATTGTAATCTGCCATTGCCCATTTTCGGTTTGGTGGCTCTGTCCCAGCCCTCCCAAGCCTCGGAGCCTCCTCTCCCTTTATCTATAACTTTGTCACATTCCAATTCCAATTCCCACATTGCCTTATTAACTTTTAACTGTATGACCCAACTCCCAGTCCCCAGGGCGCCTCCGAACTTGTAGGTCGCCCAGCAAATTGTGCAACAGTGCAACTTGTTCAGTCTCTGATTAGCAGTACCCGCCATTATTGTCAAACGGCAGAGTACTGGTCTGGGGGGGTGGCCTTGCCCGGAGGGGCCGGTCGATCCCAATACGCGCCCTGTCTCCAGGGCCTTCCGTGCGTCCAGGCTAGCCAAGTTCGTCAGCTGTTTGCGGGGTTACTTTCGGGGCTCGGGTTGAATGATCCGCTTCACCTGCAGATGAAACCATTGTGTCGTCAGACTCGTTCCCGGATTCTTCCTGGGGTGACGCCTCTCCGCTCATGCGTGCCGCTGCCTCCAATGCCTCCTTCCTTCCTTTCTCTTTCTGTGTTTGGGTAGGTACCATACGTCTGCGGTTTCTGGGCTTCCTTCCCTTCAGCGCTCGGCGCGCCCCGTTCCCAAGCGCGACCCTTCCTGTGGACCCTCCTGCCCGGGAGCTGTGTGACTCTAGCCATTCCCAGGCTTCCTCAGGTGACTGAAGGAACGATGTCTTCCCTTCCAGAATCACTCTCAATCTGGCTGGGTAGAGTAGCAAATATTGGATTCCCTCCTCCCTTAGGGCTCTCTTGACTGCCAGAAACGAAGCTCGTTTGTTTTGTACCTCGAGAGTGTAATCCGGGAATAATGTCACCTCCCCGTTTCCGACTTTAAAAGGGCCCGATTCCCTGGCCCTCTGCAGGAGGGTGTCCCTGTCACTATAATGTAACAGTTTAGCTATCACGGCCCGGGGCCAGCGGCCTCGCCGGTACCCGATATCTGTATTACAAACCTTGTCGGTGATCTTCCAAAGTGCCTCGAGAAGTGCAAAAAGCATGTGCACACCCCTGTTCTGCCCTAGCGGATTTAGCGTAATTCGGCTCCCAGTAATGTGCATCCATCTTGACAAAATCAGTATTCAAGAACGACCATCTAGCGCAGCCATGTGTGTGCTATTGCAAATAGACACATTCCACTCAAGTGGACTACAAAAAGTACGCACACACCTCCTTCCCGTTAAGAGGCACCGTTCCACAATTTGCAGGGAAGAGTCAGCAAGCAGTCTGCACCTAAGTGGCAAGTAGAAAAGGATGGCACCCTTGGACAAGAATTCATCTGAAGTAAAAGCAGCATGTGAAACAACTCAATAAAACATTTAGGACCAGATGTATCAAAGGGTCTTACCCATTCTGTGTCTATGGGAAAATGCTTTAGTACATATGGCCCTTAATCTTTTGTTGAGTATTCAATCTACTAGTACATGGCCCACTGAAAATATAAACTTTTTTATACCTCCAAACAATGGATGTGGAACCAATGCTACTAGAACATGAACAAATTAATTCCATTTGTTACAGCTTTAGCCTGGTTCCTGTGATCCTCCTTTGGTTGAAAGATGAGCAATGTTTAATTTAACATTAAATCCCTTAAGCAGTCAAGTAAAGATGACCTTACAGTTGCCCATGTTGGACCCAGATGGATGTGAAACTCATTAAAACCTCCGAGATAACTTCTCATATTCGTTTTGTGTCATCTTACAACGTGCTGTGGATTACTGACTCCCTGAGGAAAAACCGTTTTTTCCTCGAATGGGTTTGCCTTACTAGATTATGGAATATTCAATGCTGGAGAGTTTACATCACAAACAATAGAACACTTTTTTTTTTTTTTTAAATACTGAAAACACATTTTAGGATTTTGCACTTACTTTGTCAAGCGTCATGTCTGGAAGTTCATCAGCAAGGTCACTTGGAGAACTAT
Organism: Pleurodeles waltl; assembly: GCF_031143425.1. Taxonomy (NCBI): domain Eukaryota; kingdom Metazoa; phylum Chordata; class Amphibia; order Caudata; family Salamandridae; genus Pleurodeles; species Pleurodeles waltl. The sequence goes on from NC_090436.1 coordinate 314,304,642, forward strand.
CAGCACTAGAACACGTTATGACTGGAATTGCAGATTCATATCCGTAGTATGCAAGTAGATCATCCAGAGGCATGTTTCCCTCCTGCCAAAAGGATGAGAAGCTTTAGTTTCCAAGTGTTGCTGTGTGTAGACGTTCTAAATATGGTAATTACCCCTACCGCCCTGACCAGCATCGGGCTGCCATCATACTCTAAATCAGCCCTTAAATGAGTTACGACTACTTTGGACTAGTTTCTTCTACAGGATCAACCTGTGGAGATTCGGATGTAGACCCTAAAGCTATTGAGAGAAACAGTCTAGTTCAATATGTCAATAAACAAATTATACAATTCTTTTCTCTTTTCCAATACTACATATATTCATAGCAGCAACAGCCAACGTGTTTCGTACTTTAACACAGGACTTCTTCAGGGCTAATCAACTGACTTCAAATTGGTTTATCATGTCATTTTTTATATGCCATTATGCATCTGTCAGCAGATCCCATGACAGAAGCTTCTGTTTTACTTTTGCATAATTCAGACACGGGGTCTGCTGACAGATGTATAATTTGGACGTTTCAATTGCATATGAAAAATGACATAATAAACCAATTTGAAGTCAATTGATTAGCCCTGAAGAAGTCCTATGTTAAAGGACGAAACACAATGGCTGTTGCTGCTATGAATATATGTAGTACTGGAAAAGAGAAAAGAATAAAAAGAAGATTTGTATTATAATATCACATCAAGGAATTGGACATTGAAATATTATTGGTGGTGGTGCACTACCGTTGTTCTAAGTGCTTTTTACCTTTGGTTTAAAGGATTTCACCTTGGCAGCAGGTGTTGGTCTGAGTGCACACAAGTTAGCAAAAGAATAACAAACTTTGTTAAATGTGGGGAACTGTTGGGTTAGGTGCGTTGATTGGTAGCCTGCTGTTTTATTTTTTGAGAATATAGAATCAGCAAGGTACATTGTGCAAGGATTTTCTTGGGTTACTGGGACTAGTGGTTTTTAGGTGGCATACTATACAGTTGTTCTTGCTTACCAATTGTGTTCCAGGTCCACCCATACTACTGCAACTCCAACTGATTAAACAGCACTCCCTCTGGGCACTTGACCCACTCTAAGGAGCAAGGGCATGCAGTCAATTCTCATTCTAGGGTGTGCTAGGGAGGTTATAAACTTACACATAGAAGAATAAAATAAATAACACAATATCAATGTCCGGTATTCAAAGAAGAACATGGCATTTATCTACAGGTGGTTGAATAATCAGGAAAACTTTAATACCAAAAAAGGACAAGCACCTTCCGGAGTCAGGATACAACAAACATTAAATAGCTTTTTACAAAATAGGGGTTATGCAATATTAAAAAAAAAAAAATAAAAAAAAATGGGCAGTAACCCTACAGGACTGTGCTCAGGTAACCTTGGATATTCAGGGCTAGTCGGGAAGTGGCCACTGCAAGCTCCTCAAGTAGGATACAGTATTGTTTATCTTCCTTGCTAGTCAATGTGGCCTGCCACATTCAATACGAGGATAGTCCATTTTGAAAAGAAAACATTTCCTCCAGTTTTGTATAAGTCCATCTTCCTTTTGAGCAACGTTTTTGCCTAATTCTTGAAATAGGGAAAACTAAGGCAAGTTCTATTCTAGCTGGCCAAGGTTCCTGGATCTTGGAAACCAGACAGAGCGGTGTTGCTCACAGTTTGTCAGGGACCATAAGTCACACAAAATAGGAGACGGGTAGGTGACACCCAAGCAAAGGTAATCTAACATAAAAAGAAATCGGTTAGAAGCCTTCCCTGACAAGGTTTAAGAGATGCTAGATGGGGGAAGCTGAGCAGAGGAGTATGTGCAGGGTTGGTATGTCTATACTAGACAAGCACCCTGACACAAAGATTCACTCAGCACGTTAAAAAAAAAAAAAAAAAATAACCACACACACATACACCACAACTTCCATACATGTTTTGCACAAGGAATCCTATGGACCTCAGTAATTGGGAATGGAAGAACAATTTATGACAAGAGCCAGTAGACATTCTCTTCTCAGTAGGGCAGGTAAAAGGTCCTGTAACACTGAACTTAGTTATCAATGCCACCACCAGTCACACCAAAGCCTGAGGCGAGTGACAGTAGACATCTCTCAGACGAGGGTGGAAGATGCACTTTGGGTGTCCACTGCCAGCAGGAACAGTTCTGCAGAATAAGAGGAGTAACTCCAGTGGAATTAACTAACTGTTGAGCTCACATGGGGAAAAACAGTGGAGCTACTGCAGGTAAGCGAATAGGGTTGGGAAACACTGCTTTTGGCATGCAGAAAATGTTATGTTCCAGCACACTGTACCTTGAAGTTAACCACAAATGGAAATATTTTCCCAGTGCGTAGAATCTATACATTTCCTGAAATCTAGGTGTACTGAGAGGATTTTTGTTTAACCCAACTAATACATTTTATGAAAATCATGTGTGAATCTACTTTCTTGGACTCTGTACACAAGGGACCCGTCAGCAGTAGGAGAAAGACCTCCAACTATTTCCATAACCCGTTTGTTGAGCAAAAGAAATGTGTACAAAGACTCCAAAGTAACATGTACCTTAATAATCTTCCATTTCAATACTCTATAGAGGTGAACTGTGGGGAAATTAAAGAGTTTCTATTTGGAAATGTAACCTCTGCCGCAGAGAAAAAATGCTAGCGATTCAGAAAGACGACACGAGCAAAAATGACAGTCAGCAAAGACTCTCATCAACTTTTTTCAACAGTTAATTCTACAAATCATTCTTGTTGGAATGGGTCACAGAAAACTTTGAATTTAATGGTCAGGCGTACTGATCTCATACTGAGTTCTGAAATCTCTTAAAAGAGGAAAACAAACAGTATTTTATACATTCTCCGCCAAAAGGAAACAAGTATTGGCAATTTTATGGGATCTTCTGGATTTGAATAGGATGGTCTTCAATGCATAACAGGGCACCCATGGCTAAGCTATTAAAAACAGCTTATCCAAAGGACGTAAACGGCTTGGATATGTATTTAAAAACACACGCACAGCCGATCTATAAATAAAACAGAAAGGAAAACTCGACGATTGCTACAAGGTCTTTCACAAGTTACTCACACAGGTATAAAACAGCCGCAATGAAGAGGACCAACGGCCTAAAAGAGTACACAGTAACATCGTTGAGTTTTACTTGTAACCAATGGAGTGCTATCGCAGGATTATTTGACGATGCTCCCTCATCAGTAGTATTTAAAATAAAACATTTTTTTTTTTGTTGCACAGGAAGAGGTCAGTCAGTGTCCGGAAGCATGTCAATTGAAAGGGGGTTTGAGTAATTAAATGGTTACACTTTCCTTGGTATATTTAACACACCTGTGTTAAACTAAATTATGTTTTTATGAATGTACGTATGTATATATTTCTAGGTAAACGTATAAACGGAGAATAAACTTTAGATGCAAACCCTGAAATAAGATATTATAAAAATAAAAAATAAAAAGGCTACCTTTGCTAAATGGTGGATTTCTGAGTCGAAGTTTTTTCCACCCTCCATCATTTCTTCTTCTTCAAGAGTTCTCTCGTCGTCATAGTCATGTACCAACATATCTGCAGTAGGGTCAAAATCATGATCCTCAGAGGATAAAGATCCAACTACAAGAAAAAACACCTGTATCACTAAAAATTAAAGTGAGCTGTCCAAATTACGTATATTGCTACCCTGGATCACAATATTAGACAGTGTTTTATTTCAAAGTATAGCTAGTGCATTTAAATAGACAGAAAAATACGAAACAATCTCAAAATAGCCCGCATCCTCATATTTTCATCTAATGCTATCATTATCTCAAAGCGAAATACAAGCATGGTGAAGCACTACAGTTTGCTAGAAAATAAAATCAGTACCCCTACGAGAGAACCAGTAAGTAGAATACTGTGCAAGCAGTGAGGTTCATAAAAAAACACTAGCGTTTTAAGTTTTCTAAAGTTTGGATGAAGTTCAAAAGTTGTACCGCTAAAGCACCTACAAGATCAGTGTGTTGAACAAAGTACTAAGACATTACAGAGGTATGTGATGGGCGAAACCAACGATCAAAATAAGAAACTTAGTAGCAAGTGGAACATTTATAGCTTGCATATCTTACTAGTTTTAGATTTAAGCTAAACCAGTTAAACGTAATTTAGTATTGCATAATAAACTGTATGCGGAACAAGTAGTTTGAGGTTATGTGATTTAAAGGCGACGTAATGACAGTCGTATTTTATCTTATGTTCGTAGAATAATTATGCACCTCAAATCTGAACCCTTTTAACCTATACTTAGGCTATAATCGGCAAAATGAACTTTCGGCGCTTTCTATCATGTAGCGCTACGTAAAACACGTTTTATACATATGCCAAAAACGTCTTTATTCACCATGCCACTCACTGTCACTGTCTCATCCTCCAATTTCCCTTCCTTTGTCTCCCTGAGTCACATGATCCACGCCCCCTGACTTCCATACCAATATGTTCCTTCCTCTGTTTAACTGTCACTCCCCACCTTTAAAGAAAGAAAACAAAATTCAGTGATGTGCAATGGTCTCAATTTCAAATGGTCAATCCAAACCTACTCAACCCTGCCTGCGTACCTCCTACACTGTGCGGTTAGGCTGTTATTGTGTGACGTCATAACGCATGCGACCAGCCTCACTGACAGTTCTTCATTGGCTAACGCTGCAGCGAGTCACAATAATGCGATGACATACAAACACTAACAAATGCCTCATTTGCTGCCCCACTCATCCGATCATTTACAGGCAGAAAAGTTAATCAATCGCCTATCTTTTAGAAAATGTCATTTAATTTTGGATGTTATGCTTAATTTATCTATAAAACATACTCACGGAAGTAACCGCGCCTAGTTTCAACTAAAACATCTGCTAATGAAAAAGAAAAGTAACGCGCAGCGAAGTAACAGCGAACACAACACAGGCGTTTGGTAAGAGGTTACGGCAACCAAGCCAATACTAGTCTAATTCGCAATATTGTACACCGCCGGATGGAAAGCGCTGCACCACCCGCCTCAGACTACACGAAAGAAGATTTGTCAACAATCGGAATTTCGTTCATCTCAAAATATCATTCGGGCGGAGCAAATGGCTTTCGCCCGGATTATGAGGCTACAGGAATCGTGCCTATGGGTTGTTTGGGTGACGGAAGCGTTTCGATCAAGCAGTGGAGGGGAGCGGTGAAAAGTATAGTTATAAGCGCAGCAGCCGCACAGCTCCATTACCTAAGCAGCACAGGGGTCGAGTCATTGCTAGCACATCCTCACCGCGCTGAAGTGAAATAAAGAAGAAGAAAAAAAAGACACTAAGAAAACAGTCCTCCGGTGGGACATGGCACAACACACATCAGAGGGAAGGGCACGGGGTACACAATACATAAAAACAAAACAAGTATGCATTTTATGGGGGAAAAAAGCAAATTGCTTAAAAGTACTGAACGAACCCAGTTAAAATAAGGCACTCCTTGCCGCTCGGGCCTAAAATAAAGGAAATAAACAGGACAAACCTGGGCTGGAACTTCCAAAGGAAGCCTGCGGAGAAAGGGACAAACAGATATGTTACAGCAAGCAGGGCTGCGGGTAGCCGCGCACTGGAAGGTAAGCAGAAAGATGTGGAATTTGCTGTAAACTACAGGTTCCTCTCGGAAAATGATCGCCTACAGCCGCCCCTCCCTCGGCCACTGGTACAGGGCGTTCCGCTGCTGCTCTTGGGCCCGCAGCCGCGACCCTAACCAAAGGCGGACAGCGGCGGGGCTTCTTAGCTTGGTAACGTAACGCCAGCGGCGCAAACCCATATAATGTCAGAGCCCAAAAAACGACATAGGGATACGAGAGCCGGCATCCATAGAGGCATTGGCAACGGGAACCGTATAGGGGGCGTGGGCGGAGCAGCCTCACTCCTATACCATCTCGCTCCCCCCACCGGGATCAGCGCAGTGGACACCGGCGGCCGAGGCCTACACTCCCTCCCTTTCAGTCGCTCCCTGCGGCGCCCCCAGTCCTCCTCTGGGCCCAAGGTCGCTCGTGCTGACACGATTGGACCCCCTTGACAGCCCGCCGGGATCACCAGCCCCACCAGTGTCCCCATACCCCAGGGATCTCGCTCAAGAATCGACCGCCTCAGCTGATTTTTCCTTCTCACCTCCGCCATATTGGTACCTCTAGGCGAACGAACGAGCAACTTGGACGAGTACCCGAATGGGAGGGCGCAGCCAATCAGCGTGCGGCGCCGGGAAAGGTGTCCGGCGGCTGGATGGAGAGTGCGGGGGGCGGGGGCGCTGACAGTGTTCTAGCAGAGCCCCTTACACCTCTGCCCGGACCCACCCTCCAGAGCCAAGGCCGGTGTTCTGGGGGAGCGTCAAGAGTCAGTACACCGGCCATGATCCTGACCCTGCAGAGCACGCACATAAACTTCTGCCCTAGAAAGTGCCAACATGCGAGTGGGAGCTAAAGCGCAGAGACACAAATGATACACAGTGCAAATAATGTGTCAAATTCTAAACTTAAATTGTAAGGAGTGAGTGGAAGTATACACAGATCAGTATTATTGGGTGTGTTTCCTACCTACGAAAGTTTTTTTTTTTTTTTTCTCCCTCCGCGTCCAGCATAGGCATGGGACCAGGCAAGGAGAATTGGGTGGGGCGAGTGACTTTTCGAGCTCACCAGATTTGTCACACAAACAAGCGCCCTGTCACAGGTTTATTACTATCACTTTAAGAGGGACCCAACCTTGTCTGTGGATGACAGTCAATTTAATGTTTGCCTATTACAACATTTATAGAGTGTCCCAATATGGGGCGCTAAATCGATTGCCGCAATGCTTAGGGTACATCATGTATGGCGTAATAATGCAATACCATAATCACTTATTCGTGCTTAAAAATGTTAATCTGTAACCCGCATGGATTTAAACATGATTTATTCATTATTTGCGCATATTAATTTCCCATATTATTTTTCATGTTTTATATTTAGGTGTAGCACATTGAATGAATCATATAGCTTGATTAACGTTAGGTAGCATTGGGGGGGCCCGCGGAGAGAGTGACTCGCTCTAGTCTCTCCGCGGGTCTTTTCGGGACGAGAGGAAGTGGCGCGGGTGCCCCAGGATTGGCGGACAGGTAAGTGGGGGTGGGCGTTAGGGATGGGTTAAAAGGGGGTAGAGGGGTGGGGTCGGCCTCTTTCCAGACCGACCATTAGAGGGAGGAAGGTTTTGCAGGGAAAGACTTCGAGGCGCAGAACGCAGGCAGGGCCCAGGCCAGGTTAGTCAGCAGCGAGTTGGGGGGGACCGGGCACGACGCCCGGGGTTTTCGTATTTGGTCTTCCCCAAAGGCTGGTGGGTTTTGTAGACGGGAGGCGGGCGCGCCTGGGGCTCCCCTGGCCGCGCATAGGAAGGCGCGTGGGTGGGTCCCGGGAGTTTTCCTTGTAATGCAGGACGCAGCCGCGCCCCCGGGTGCGCCCTCAGCAGACGCGGGGGCGTTCCCGGCCCCGGCAAGGAGGTGAGGAAGATTGTATAAAGACAGGCACGAAGGCCTGTCTTCAATTAAGACGCGGCGCTCAACGCGGGCGCCCGAGCGGACGCATTAAAGGCCGCGAGGCGGACGCGTGCGGTGCCGGGGGCGTTAATACCCCCCCGGCCAGATTGGAAAGAATTACCGCCATTAGACGCCGGAGGCACTCAACGACACGCGAGTGTTCCACAACAAGGCCTAGGCCGCTAGGGCCTCATTGAGAGCAGCGTACTGTGTACATTTATGAAAACCCGAGACACACGCGGCGGCCCACAGACTGAAATACACTGGTAGCGGGCGCACAGGCTAGAAACACAGGGACTGGGGCCACAAAAGTAGGGCCCAAAAAAATATATATATATATATTTTTTGCAAGTTTCAAATAAGGAGCTGTATAGGGTGGGGTAGTTAGGGAACATGGCTAACATTCACGATGCGGAGGCTGTCAGGGCAGCGCTCCGGGTACTGGGCGAGGCCGGAAGGGCGGACTTGCTTAGGCCAGGGGTATTAGATCAGGCCTGGGTGGGCATGACACGCCCTACGCGGGCAGCATCAAGCGGCGTAGCGGTGGCAATCGCAGCATGCGACTCGCAGGATTAGGAGGGGGACAAAGATGAAGTCCCAGTGAGGCAAGAACAGTCCACAGCGGTACGGCCAGAGACCCCTAACACGTTTAGCCCACTAATGTTTGGAGGGGAGACGCAGGGCACACAGGAACCGGGCACAGGTGACACAGGAACGGGTTGCGCAGGCCCGCCAAGCGGGGGGTCCACAGACAGAGTGGGGGATGGCATGACAGGGCCAGCCCTTGGGCAACAAGGGGACGGGACCGAGCAGCCAGTGCCGGGGCCCAGTGGGATGCAGACCCCATTGGATTTGTCATGCCCCAGGAGCGGGATTACCTTACCCATGGGTCACGGGCCACCACCCAAAAAAAGAGGAAAATACATAGGGAGACCCAGAGGAGGGGCAGGCCGGGCCAAACCTGCGCCACGCCAGGCGAAGTTACCTAAGCACCAAGCCAGGGATGAGGCCTTCGTGGGGGGGCTGCCCGGACCCGCCACCCAGGCAACATGGGGCCAGACAGAAACATGGGACCTGGAAGCCAGAATTCGCGAGCAGCGCAGGGCAGTGGCGGAAACGGAGGCCAGGTGGGCACAATTATGCAAGGACAGGGAGGAGATGGGGAGGGGGCACGAGGATAACAAAAAGGTCAGAGAAGTCAAGGACATGAAGGGGGTACAGACAGCAAGGGCCGGAGCAGGTAGTTGGGTCTGGATACCGCAGGCAGGAGAAGGTTGGGTTCAGGAGGCTGGTGCGGCCGAAGGGCAGATTGGCTTGGGAAGCCCCAGTGGTTCAAGCGGCCATGTGGGGAAAGGTAGCACAATGTCAACGTCAGAGGTTGGCAAGAAAAAGGGAGCACCAACGGGGCTCAACACGGCCCAAGCACGTTGGAACAAAGCAATAGAGGGGTCTACTGCGGCCTTCTCTACACCGAGGGAGCGGGGACATCAGCAGGTTGGCGGACACCATGTGGGGCAAAATACGACAGAACCACCGATAACCAAATCTCAAGGGTATATGGAAAGCAAAGGAGGTGGGGAAGAAGAAGATGAGTTGGAATTGGACTACGACGAAGAGGAGGGAGATTGGGAAGATGGAGAATTGCGTGATGAGGATGTGACCGGGGTTAAAAAAGGGGGGGGGGGACGGGGGCGCAAGTGCGGCGCAACCCCTGCCTCTGCTTTTCTTTTTCAGGACGACGTCATGGCCGAAGGGCCGTCAAGTGTGAGGTCAACAAGGCCACGTGGCGGAATGACAAGGCGAACACCGCGTTATGTGGATGAATCAATTGTAGGTAAGGGGAGATGGTGGTCAGTCTGGGGTGACGGGGGTGTAGCTAGCAAGGTGACGCGCACAAGCAAATCAATAGGTGTGGGAGATGGGTCAGTATTAGATAACCCGGGGGAGGTCGCAGCACAGAAGGGCGACATGAACAAGGACAAAGAGACGGCATCCACCAGTACCACAACGGCTGTTAGCCCGCCCACTGGTGAGGGCAAGAATGCGGAGGATAAAGAAGGGGGAGCTCACAAGAAGCGCCTTCCGTACATGGGTTTGGCCATGCCTTCAGGGTCACATGTTGCGGAAAAAACTAAGGCGAGGATATGGAAACACGAATATGTGGATGTTTTCAAACTATTACATAGGGACATACAGGCCAAAGAAGGCTCCAAGGAAGAAGAGTGGGAGTTAGCACGCAGGCCTAGGGTTCCCATTACCATGGACAACTGGACGTCCGCTTTTTTGATTTTCGCTAGCATATACTGCGAAAAATACCCAGACCGGGCCATCGCGCTTTTCAAGTACATGGATATCATTAGAAAGGCCCAGATGCATTTTGGGGGTTTCGCATGGCTAAGTTATGATGAGGAGTTTAGGGCCCGGGTGAGCATCAACCCCGAGAAACCATGGGGGGACGTAGATCCGGAGCTATGGATGCAATGGATGGCGTCAGCAGAGGCAGCGGCATCCACTCATACGGCGAGCGGTTTGCCGGTAACATATAAGCCCTTTCAGGCACACCCCGCCTTGGGAGGGGCGGGAAATACTACAAAAACGCAGTCAGGTAACACAGGAGCTTGTTGGAACTTCAACAAGGGCTTCTGTTCAAGGGCTCAGTGTAGGTTCAAACATGACTGCTCCAAGTGCGGGGGTCGTCATCCAGTCATACAATGTTACTCCCTCAACAGCCCAGCAGAGCAAAGGAGGGCGACAAGAGGAAGAGGCTCACAAGGTGCTCCTGCGCCAAAAGGGGCCTACGCCAGTTAGATTAGAAGTTTTGTTGCCATGGCTGCACAAGTACCCGGACAAGAATAGGGCCAGACAATTGGAATGGGGTTCTTAGAAGGTTTTAGGGTAGGTTATCAAGGTCCTCGGCAGAGGCGATGGGCAGACAATTTGCGGTCTGCAAAAGAACAGCCGCAAGTAATACGCGACAAAATAGACAAAGAGGTGGCACTTGGAAGAATAGCAGGTCCATTCCTCGACTGGCCAACGGATCATTTGATGATATCCCCACTAGGGGTAGTACCCAAGAAAGCGCCAGGCGAATTCCGGCTTATACATCATCTGTCATGGCCTGAGGGGGCGTAGGTAAATGATTTTATCACGCAGGAAGATACCAAGGTAATTTATGCGTCAGTGGATGATGCAGTGAAATTAGTGTTGAGGTGCGGGTTAAAAGCGGAAATGGCGAAATGTGATATACAGTCTGCTTTCCGTCTGTTACCAATTCATCCAGCAGATTTCGACCTTCTAGGCATGCAGTTAGATGGAGCCATATATGTGGACAGGGTTCTACCTATGGGTTGCGCGATATCATGCGCGCTATTTGAAACCTTCAGTACCTTTCTGCAGTGGGTTTTTGTGAAAACAAGTGGCCACAAAGCAGTAACACACTATCTGGATGATTTTCTGTTTGTAGGGGAAGCGGCATCTGGGGCATGTGGGCTGGCCTTGGCAGCCTTCCAGAAACTAATGCAGCAGACAGGAGTGCCATTGGCACCGGAAAAGACAGAGGGCCCGCTGTCAATCATGACCTTTTTGGGCATAGAGCTAGATGCGGAGCTAATGGTGGCAAGACTGCCAGCATCAAAAGTGAAGGAAATCCTAGCAGCTGTGCGAATTCTGCACAAAATGGAGTTACGGACTGCAGAAAAACTACTAGGTTATCTCAATTTTGCGTGTAGAGTAGTGAGGGGAGGACGTACTTTTTGTAGAAGACTCGGACTGTCCATGTCAGGGGCGGTGTTACCTCACCATAGGATAAGAGTTTCCTTGGCCCTGAGGGAGGACATAAAGGTATGGGAGATGTTCCTGAAGAAGTTTAATGTGGTACCAATGTCTTTTGGAGATGCGGACACAGTATGGCAAGTTCAAATATTTTCAGAAGCAGCAGGTGCGTCGGGTTTTGGCATTTACTGGGACGGGAGGTGGTGCGCGGAGACATGGCCCCGTCAGTGGTTGCAACAAGGGAGGAGTATTGCGTTCCTGGAGTTTTTTCCTTTGTTGGTGGCACTGGCAGTCTGGGGACGGGAACTGGCCAACTGGACGGTAGTTTTCCAGGTGGACAATATGACAGTAGTGGAATTGGTAAACAGACAGAGAGCCAGAGATCTAAGAGCTTTGCGTTTGTTACGTCAATTTATGCTGCAATGTTTATCTCTCAATGTTATCTTTAAAGCTGCACACATACCAGGGGTATACAACGAGATTGCAGACTCCCTATCTCGTTCACAGTGGCGGCGTTTTCGCGACCTGGCGCCAGGAGCGGAGCAGTCCAAGACTACGGTCCCGGCAGACATTTGGGAGTGGGGGGCATGATGATCTCGGGGCTGGTGGAGATGTCTTTGGCAGTCTCTACGCTGCGAAGTTACAGGCTGGCATGGTTGGACTTTCAATCTTTTGAAGAGTTTAAGGGCAATTTCTGGGTTCAGGGGTCTGAGCGTTTGGAAGCACGGGCCTTACGCTTTGTGCTGTATTTGATCAAGGATGGGCTATCCCCGGCCACGATAGGCGGGAAATTAGCAGGTGTCTCATTTTATGGGAAGCTTTTCTTTGGTATGGATCCAGCACGGAATGATTTATTGGGAAAAATGTTGAAAGGATGGGGCAGGGTTCGGGCCGGGGAGGGAAGTAAGGCAAGAGAGCCCATTACCTTTGGGATACTGAAAGAACTTTTGCATGTTTTGCCAGTATGTTGCACGGACGAACACAAAGTAGGACTCTTCAGGTTGTGTATGGTCTGGATGTTTTTCGGGGCCTTTAGGGTATCTGAATTGTTGGGCATAGGCAAGGACTGCGGGGTGAAGGAGAGGGAGATCTGCATGCATCAAGGGAGATTAGGCATATGGCTCAGGAAGTCCAAGACGGACCAGTTAGGAAAAGGGAAGTGGGTATGGTTGGAGAAAGGAGGTGATGATCTAGCATGCCCAGTGAAAGAGTGGATGGTTTTCAAACAGAAGTGGGGACAGGCGGGGGAAGCAGGGGTGTTTGTACATGGATCAGGAAAGAAAATCACTAGCTATCAGTTGCTGCAGGTTTTGAGGATGGCTTTGGGCCGGACTGGGCGGCAAGCAGGGGATTTTGGAACGCACTCCTTTAGGATTGGGGCAGCAACAGCAGCAGCTCATTTAGGATGGGATTGGGCTAAGATTAAAGCAATAGGTAGATGGAAATCACGATGCTGCGAGCGCTATGTTAGGCCCTAATGAAACCCAGGTTAGGGGGGGGGGGGTTTAGAATTGTATCACAGTTGTTATAGTGTTTTTTCTTTACAGGGTGCGTGGCCGGACCGAGGAACGATAAGACAGTGACTTGGCTGGTCGGCCAATCATTCGTACATTGGGCGGCAAAATTCGCTGAGAGACAGATCTACGGTAGATCAATGGGACTGCCCAGCAGACACCGCGAAGTGCGTTGGTGGGGAAAGAGCGGAATGAGGTGGGGGAGTTTACTCCCATTTGTCACAGGGAATTTGCCGCAGTGGGGATGCCTGGATTTGTTGCTGACACACTTGGGAGAAAACGATTTGGTGAGGCAATCAGGGCTCACACTGATACAATTTATGCAGAAAGATTTGGAGCTATTGAAGCGGAATCTGTGCGGGACATGTCTGGTATGGACAGAGTTTATACCCAGGCTGGTATGGAGAGGGGCAATCAATCAAGGAGCCATTGAACGGGCTCGGAAAAAGTTGAATAGGGCAATGAGGGTATTTTGCTGGGCCCAAGGGATTAAGGTGCTGAGGCACGAGGATATTAAGGAACAAGAGGGGACATTGTTCAGAGATGATGGAGTACACTTATCGCAATTGGGAAATGCGTATTATTTGATGGGTTTGAGGCTGATGCTAGAGAATTTATGGGGGGAGGAAATGAGAAGGAATCAGGGTGGCAAACGAGGGTTTGCCGGGTGGGGCAGAAAAACGCCACATGGGTTTTCCTGGGTGGCAGGAAATGGGGGAGGGGGGAGAACCAGATGCGGGCTTGTTCCCCCCTTCCAAGGGGAAAAATGAGGTGAAGGATCAGAATGGGGGGGAGGATTGTTTACAAACAAGGAGGGCATGGAAGGAATAGGGGAGTGTCTAGGGGAGGGGATTTGAAGAGAGCTATTAGAAGAGAAGGAAGGGCATAAGGAAGCTTTTAAGTTGAAAGTTGGGCGAGAGGGATTTCATACAGTTCAAAGTTGTTGTTGTTTATGTTAAATCCTGTCCTAAATAAATGACCTTTTGCACTAGAAATGAGTGTCAATGTATGTTTGTCCCGATGGGGGGGGCCCGCGGAGAGAGAGACTCGCTCTAGTCTCTCCGCGGGTCTTTTCGGGACGACAGGAAGTGGCGCGGTGTGCCAGGATTGGCGGACAGCTAAGTGGGGGTGGGTGTTAGGGATGGGTTAAAAGGGGGTAGAGGGGTGGGGTCGGCCTCTTTCCAGGCCGACCATGAGAGGGAGGAAGGTTTTGACCACCCACCCGCCCTGCACAGAAGGTAGGCAGCAAGGAGAGGGTTGTTAAGAGTAAGGCGGGATTAGGTAGGTAGGTTTAGGTTTTGATGTCAGTTAGGACAGGTGCGGTGCACAAGGGTTGGCAGGAAATGGGGGAGGGGGGAGAGCCAGATGCAGGCTTGTTCCCCCCTTCCAAGGGGAAAAATGAGGTGAAGGATCAGAATGGGGGGGAGGATTGTTTACAAACAAGGAGGGCATGGAAGGAATAGGGGAGTGTCTAGGGGAGGGGATTGGAAGAGAGCTATTAGAAGAGAAGGAAGGGCATAAGGAAGCTTTTAAGTTGAAAGTTGGGCGAGAGGGATTTCATACAGTTCAAAGTTGTTGTTGTTTATGTTAAATCCTGTCCTAAATAAATGACCTTTTGCACTAGAAATGAGTGTCAATGTATGTTTGTCCCGAATGTGCCATTTGATATGAGCAGGCTTAGGTGCCTTTATATTTGAAATCAGCACTGTATTTCTGCTTACATAGCACTTTTTCTGTTTCTGACACTGGGGCCACCGCATGCTCACTTAAAAATGTTATTCTTACATAGCGTACATTTTGAAGGTCGTAGTGTAGCAATTCGTTGGTTTGGACCTTCACTTCAGCACCTGCATAGGATGAGAAACACAGGAAGTGAATACTCCCTTCTTATGAGATATCATGAAGGTCTAAATGAGAAAAGGTAGCATTGTAATATCCACAAGAAGGAGGCTAACAACAAGTAGGAGAACACTGGCTTTTTATTGGTTCCTGTCCGGAGAGAACCTGAAGAATGTTTCATTTGGATATAACATTTTAACTGTGTGAAGCTTATTGGTTAGAGAGATCGCTTGCCCCTGTCCACCTTTGCAGGTGGACTTCCTTTTCCTCCTCCTGAGACCAATGCCCCTTATTTTCCTGCTCACAGAGATACTCTCTAGAGCAAGCACATTCCTCCTCATTCAACATGGAACCTCTGCCTGGTTCTCATTTCAATGTCATATTTACTGACACCTGCTGCTTCTCAGTTTCTCTGACTTTCCCAGAACACTAGCTCAGTATCATGGAATTTCCTTTAAGGAAATTGGATTTTGCCTTGGAAGAATATGTTACCTTTAATAAATCAATAGCCACATTACTGACTGAACTATTTGGATTATATTAAAATATTCTGTATTCAGGTGAATTTTGATTTCAACCTAATTTATTTGATCAGAGATTGTAACTTTATTCATGTGTTAATAAACCTTTGAGATTTGCAATTTACTCCCTTACATTACTGTTGGGCAAAATCTGCTTCACTGCCAATGCAATGTTAGTGAAGTTGTGATTTCAGCCTCTGTTTGAGATAACATTTTAGCCTCTGTTTGAGATAAACATCTGTCCTAGTGGCCAAAGCAAATTTCTGAGTCTGTGACACATTAGAGTGGTGCAAATACAGTGCTTATCTAATCTGCTATCAATTCAGGTAGCAAATGTTGGTTCTCAGTGAGGCATAGTTAGAATGTGAGTTGTGTTGTTCAAAATATAGAGAAAAGATAACAATTGTCAAGGAATTAAGGGCTCTGTGTAATATGTGGCATAGTATGCAGTTGTTTGTCATATTGCATTTGTACTGTTTTGAATTGTGTATTTTGATCTAAGAATGCCATTCTTTATTCCTTTCTTTTACTGTTTACTTTTGAGACCTTTAAGTTCTGTGTGACATCAGTGCCCTTGGGTTCTAGAGTCTGGTGGAGTTGCAGTTGGAGGCTGGCTCTGAACCTGTGAGGGTGCTGTTGGCTGTCGTGGATCCTGATAATAAAGATACTGCATAATTCAACACAGGACTGTGAATTGCAGTTCTTTCCTGCTACCTAGAATACCTTTGACCCTACCCCTACATCTTTTGGTACCAGGAGTGGGGTAGGAGTTTGATCCATCGACCACCACAGATTTCGTTGCCTAAACGCTGGAAGGATTGGAAAACCCTCTTGCACCGTTTACAAGAAATTGGGCCTTTCCTGTCAGCCTTGGCCGTGTGAGATGTTTGCTGAAATAATTTTGCCGGGTAAGGTGAGGAACAGAGAAGGAAGAAATCAACGGTATCTTTAGCCGTTGAGGCACGGGACAGCGCTCGAGCGCTTGGATTCGCGAGCGCATTCAACGTGTCAAGTTGGTGGATGCGGTTGCTGCTGCCACTGACGTTTCCATTTGTGACACGGGACAGCGTGTGTATTCGCGAGCACACTCACTGTGTCAAGCTGGTGGCCGTGGTTGCTGCCTCAGCTGACATTTCTGCACATTTGCACGTCACTAAGGACCCTTCGGTTGCTTGGTAAAGCACGTGATGCCAGCACGCTTGCCGAACAGGAAGAAGACGTACTGGGCGTGTTTCTTCAGTTGCTTGGCGACGCACATGACTGCAGTGTTTGCCAACAGGAAGGAGACATACTGGGCGCATTTTCTTCCGGGTTGTATCTACAGTCGGTTGCTTGGAAACCATTTGGTGGAGCTACGCGCTCGATGAATTTCGCTTTCTAAAATTTGACGGAGTATTCAACTGGAACGTTTCATAGTGCATCGCGATTGGATACTGCATTCATGTCCAATTACAGAGTTTTTTTTGTTGTGTCGGAAGAGAATAAGGAAGGAGGATGAAAAGAAAAACATTGAAGTGAACATTTATTATTTTATTATTGTCTTTGCCTCCATCAACAATTGCTTGCATGCATATGTTTATCGACTTGAATTTTAAGTTTTTTCTATCTCCTTGTGTGGAGTTTTGATGCAATTCAATTTTGGGTACATGTTTTGATTTGTCTACTTTAATTTGTGTGGTAAACATGTCTTCAAGTCATGTAGTAGTACAACCTCCACCTTTCCTACAAAAAGCTGGAAAACCCGAGATAAAATGGAGTGAATGGCTGAGAAATTTTGAAAATTATCTTACTGCAATAGACGCTAATTAATTTTCCCCAGCCAGGAAACTAGCTCTTCTTTTTAACCACCTGGGGGTTGCGGGACAGTGAGTGTTTGACAATTTACCGGTCATTCCACCACCGTTGGGTGAAGATATTGTTTGGAATGTTTATGTTTAAGGAAAGGAAAGGTTCAGAAAACAGTACTCAGATGATTCTTGTAGGAGGCTGGCCTGGCTTGTAGAGGGTACCAATGGTACTTACACTTTATACCAGGTCCAGTTTTTTTATTTTATTTTTTAAAACTGTTTTTATTGACATTTTGCTTTTATGCTTCCTAAATACATAATATCACTGTAGCATACTCTCTTTGAGACACAGAGCATAGTCCAATTGCAGCAACCATATACGAGTAAGTACAATGCATATACAAAGCAAACGTTTGGGCCTAACATCTGCAGAAGCACAGTGTGTCAGTTATCCATTCTCCTGCCCCATTGCCTTGCCAATACTTTTCCCTGTCAATTTCCAGGAACTCACATTTTGTGATCAAAGACTCGACATGTTGTAAAACCTGAACTAACTTTAAGTATAACTGTGTGCTAATAGGGTGAGTTAACTGTCATGTTAGCTCAAGTGCGCACGCCACTTCACTGTCTTCCCTTCCCACTAGGCCACCCCTGGAGGGCGGACAGTCCTCCCCTTCGGTTAATGTCTCGTGTAGTATGTGATAGGATCAGGGCGCTCCCAACTACATCCCTGCCATGTTCTCACTTATCCTCTGTTCTGTGGTTAGTCCCTTCTCATCTCTGGCATCGCAGTATTATGCTGATTGACGTCTATGTCAGTATTTGTATGTACTATGTCCGCACTCCCTCCCTGAGCCACTGGGCTAGCCCCCTTTTCTCGTATCTGCTCTTACCATGCATCCAGTATCTCCACCCAGAGTGGGGCAATAGGATGCTGATGAATCCCCGTGCTTCCTCACGTCTCAAAACCTGTAACTCAGCCTGTGCCCACACCGTCATGTCTCCAATTCCCTAATGAAGGGCTCCTAGGCAACTTCAAATGCATGGCGATACAACGCTTAAAAAGAGCCAGATCGAGGAATCTACTGCCAACCTTCTTAGAAGCTGGCCTGAAGCTCAAGCCCAGCAGGCAGAAAGTGGGGTCCAATTCCATTCCTACATCTAACGTTCTTCCCAGTTCGTCCAGCATCACACTCTAGCACCGCGGCATCTCAGGGCAATGCCATACCATGTTGTCCAAGTCTGCATCCAGTGCACTACGTTTGGGGCACGCCCTAGGGTCGCCCTCATATATGAGTCATATCCTATGTGGCGTGAGGTATGTTCTATGAACGTAATTGTATTGTATATACCTAAGGCAGGACCCTTCGAGGATAAGCTAATACTGTCCGCCACTCCGCTTCTGTCAAGTCTCTACCCAACGCAACGTTCCTTCCCACTTCACTCTAAGTGGCTGTAGAGATCCCAAAGTGTCCTCAATCTGAGCTCTATAAAGTTTGGTGAAGAGGTGAGTGTCTCCCCCCAAGGTCAGCAGGAGATGAAGATCCTGTCTACACCAGCATTCCCGTATTTGGGGTGTCAGGGTTTGATATAGTAGGAATTGCCCACTCAGTACTCCACTCTCCTCTGTCATATTAGCAAAGGTTCGCAGCACTCCATCGCAGAAGAAGTCACCCAGGGACTCCACCCCCGCTCCCGTCCAGGCACTTACTCGAGCCCCCAGTAGTGGCTGATCTGTGGTGCCACGTGACACCACCGTCAGTGGTATCACGGGGGAGTAGACTATCTTTGCTCCCGTATGTCGCATACATTTCCTCCAGCAGAAGAGTGCCACTGCCATCAAGACGTTCCTCGTCTGAGGAGTTATCCGGTGACCAAGCATTTATGCTTTTATTAAATCTCCTCTTGTCTCACCTCCAGCTGTGATCCAATCCAAACTTCCCTCTCCAGCACACCACCTGGAGATCCATTGCAATTGGCACAACTGATAATAGAGTTCAAAATCTGAGGTCCCGAATCCACCTGCAGTCACCGGGTGGCAGAGAATAGACATAGCAGTTCGTCTGCGCCCTCCATCCCAAATGAGCTCCCGGAGCAGCTTGTTCAGCTCCTTGAACCAGCTCAAAGGGATAATCACAGGGAGGTTAGTGAAGTAATGTAGGAGGTGGGGAAGCATGATAATTTTGGACGGAGATACCGTAGCCATCGTAGATAATTTAAGGGATCGCCAGAACCCCACAGAAGCCCGCAGTGAACGAAGCGCCTTACCAAAGTTACCTTCACGGAGGTCCGTCAAGTCATGGAAGGCCTGGATACTTAAGTACTTAAAGGTGTGGGGAGCCCACACAATGTCCACAGGGCAAGTGGGAGGTTGCTTTTCACCCGCTGTCCATGGGAAGACATATATCTTGCCTCTGTTCAGTTTAAGGGCTGAGTAGTCACCAACGTCTTCCAACATCGCTAATGCCCAAGGCAGCCCAGTTGCACCATCCCTCAGATAGATTAGTATGTTGTCCGCATAGAGTGAAATATTATGCTCAGTTAGGCCCCACAACACACCCCTACCCTTACCCTCCACACAGAACTGGGCCGCCAGTGGCTCAATGGCAACTGCAAACAATAATGGGGACAGCGGACAGCCCTGCCTAGTGCCTCTAAATATGGGATAAGCTGTTGACACCGTCCGGCCCATCCTAACCCTCGCCATTGGCTTACCATAAAGCAGGTCAACCCATCGCACCCAACCCTCACCCAGTCCCATCCGAAGCATTACTGCTCTCAGGTAGTCCCAACGTATCGAGTCAAAGGCCTTCTCAAAGTCTATCGACAAGAGCGCTGCCCCTGGCGGCCTCTCCGCCTGTGGCATGTGCAGAAGTGCGAACAGTCGCCTAGGGCTAAGGGAAGTATTACGTGCTGGAATTAACCCATTTTGGTCGGCATGTATTAGGCTGGATATATGCTGGACTAGCCGGCTGGCCAGGATTTTGCTTAGTATCTTAAAGTCGCAGTTCAGCATTGAGAGTGGCCGGAAATCAGTTACTGATGCTTCCCTGGACTCAGACTTGGGGAGTGGGATCACCAATGCCTCCCTCATTGACTCAGGAAGCATACCCTGCTGGAGTGCCTACGCATACAGCTCGACCAGTAGGGGTGCCAGAATGTTCGAGTATTTCCATAGGGAGTCCGTCCGTGCCTGGCATCTTACCCGCAGACAACTGCGAAATGGCGTCATTGACTTCCTCTAATGTTACTGGCCCACCCAATAGGTCCCTGTCCTCAAGTGCAAGGGTTCTTAGTGGTAGCAAATGAAAGTAGTTGCCCAACGACTCTGGTATAGCTGCTTCCGGCTGCCTGTAAAGTGAGGTTTAGTAATTCCTAAAGGCGTCATTTATGTCAGCCGGCCTAAACACCCGCTCCCCTCCCATGTCACGCACACTCATTATTGGTGCACCCTCCCCTTTGGGTCTCACTAACCACGCCAACAACCTGCCGACCTACCCTCCTCTGCCTGTATAGATGCCAAGTACCTCTGCAGGCTATGGAAACGTAACTGTTCCTCCGGCTGAGCGTGAGATTTCTTTGCCTCAACAAGTCTGTGTCGCGCTGCCAGGTCTGTATCCCCATCTCTTTCCTCGTCATGGATAATCTTTTCTAAACGGGTAAGTTCTCGCTACAGCGTCCGTTTTATCCCCACTGTCTGCCCACACAATGCCCCCTAGCTGCAACCTTAAGTGTTTCCCATTCTACATGTCTAGATGTAGTGGACCCTTTGTTAATGTTAATGTGGTCCGTGAGGTAAGAGCGAAGCTCCTCCCTGTAGGCTGAGACTTCTAGTGCAGCCGGTCCCAGCCTCCTCATTGGCATAGGAAGTCTGGTCTCTGCGCATCTCCAAATAAGAAGCAGTGGGTTGTGGTCAGAGAGGGTGCTTGTACTTACCCATATTAAGGGGACAAGCAACCAAGGTGGCAAAGTCAATGCCACCATCAGAGACTAAAACAGCCTCTGTGGTCTCCGTAACAAGACCAACCCCAACTACACTGCCAATAGTGAGCCCAGCTACACCCTTGGATTGGCTATTTATAGTAGACTTCCCAACACCACTGCTATTACTAGGGGCACTAGAGGTTGCAGTTGGGGTTATGGTAGTGGGAGCCTTGGTGTTTTTCTTTGAAAAAGTGGCATCAATTGCCCAATACCTTTTTACTTTACATAAATAACACCATGGCTTTTTCTGATTGTGAGAAGAGGATTTGGACCCACCACCCCCAGAGGAGTTTTGTGGGCCAGATGAAGACTTAGAATGTTTTTTTATCTTTGTCCCCACCCTTGTCAGAAGACTTACCATCCTTCTTCTTGCCATCCTTGTCACCCGCTGTATGAACTTTTCTATTCACTCTTGTTTTGACCCATTTGTCTGCCGCCTTTCCCAATTCTTGGAGAGAGGTCAGATCTGAGTCTACCAAGTACTGGTGCAAGAAATCAGACACACAATTGTTCAAAATATGCTCTCTCAGGATTAGATTATACAGGCTTTCATAGTCAGTCACCTTACTGCCTTGTAACCAACCCTCCAAGGCCTTCACTGAACAGTCTACAAAGTCTGTCCAATCGCGAGAAGACTCTTTTCTGGTATCTCTGAACTTTATCCTGTATTGTTCAGTGGTTAAGCCAAATCCATCTAAGAGTGCATCCTTCAAAACTTTGTAATTGTTGGCATCACGCTCCCTGACAGTAAGGAGTCTGTCCCTACCTTTGCCAGTGAAAGATAGCCACAATATAGCTGCCCACTGCCTTTGACGGACCATCTGTACCATACAGGCCCTCTCAAGTGCAGAAAACCACTTGTTAATGTCAACCCCCCCCTTGTAATGGG
Source organism: Pleurodeles waltl (assembly GCF_031143425.1). Lineage (NCBI taxonomy): Eukaryota > Metazoa > Chordata > Amphibia > Caudata > Salamandridae > Pleurodeles > Pleurodeles waltl. The sequence continues at coordinate 314,326,522 of NC_090436.1, forward strand.
GTACAATCTTATGCAGGTTTCATGAATCTGTTTCTCTAACAGAATGGCCATCAAGATTGCTGTTGTTGCTGCCACTATGGGGAACTAACCCCAACTTCTGTTTTTTCTCTCTACATCTAAGGGTTCCCTATCTAAGGCCAACTGTTGCTGCTTTAGCCTCAGTCTGGCCTCTTCCAGCTTCAGCTTTCTGAGTTCCCTGTCTAGGCTGTTGTCCTCAGGGTGGGAGACTTGGGAAACCTCTGATACAGAGGTAATGCACAGAAGTGGATCTGTCTCTGACTGCCTGAACCCTAGTGACCTGGCCTTCAGGTGTGAAAGGTGCCCTACTGTTGTGTGACTCCCTCCCACTACCAGCTTTACTAGATGGCCTGTTAAGTGAAAGGTCTTTGGGAGTACCCTCCCCAGAGTTCTCAGGACCCTCCCCTGAATCTATCTAAGTACCCCCCTCCTCTACCTCCTGATCCTGGGTTTGACCAGTCTGATTCTGGTCACTTTCAAGGAGAAGGTTAACAAGGAGATCTTGGGTAGGTTTCTTACCAATCCCCAAACTTTTTTCTATACAGAGACCCCTCAAACCTTTAAAGTTAAGATTGTCATAAGTTGTTTTCACAACTTTGGGAGTAGCTTCTACCATAGACATGGTGAAAAGAAAGAGGTTAGGGGTAAGAGAAAAAGTTGTGAGCTTTCAAGAACAGAGAGAAAAAATCTTTTCAAACCTTTTAGAAAGTTTTTAGAGTGAAAGTAAGACTGTTAAGTTTACTTGTGTATATTTCTAAGTATTAGGAATATGTTTTTCTTATGAAAAGCACCAATGACAAAGTGGTAAAGCAGTTACAAGTACATATACCACCGCTGCACCACCAATGTAGGAGGCTGACCTGGCTTGTAGTGGGTACCAATGGTACTTACACCTTATACCAGGTCCAGTTATTCCTTATTAGTAGAGTGTAGTAGTGTTCTAGCAGCTTAGGCTGATAGAGGTAGCTATAGCAGAGCAGACAAGGCTGAACTAGGAGACATGCAAACCTCATGCAATACCACTTATATCATATAGATACTATATCATAAGAAAGACAATACTCAGTTACTAAAAATAAAGGTACTTAATTTTAGTAACAATGTGCCAAAAATATCTCAGTGGATATACTCCCTTAGGAGGTAAGTACCATACACAAAATATATACAACTAACCAAATCAGGTAAGTGAAACAGTCAGAAAGTAGTGCAAACACTGCAAAACATAATAGGAGGCAATAGGCCTAGGGGCAACACAAACAATAAACTAAGTAAGTGGAATGCGAACCACAAATGCACCCCTAGGCAAGTGTACTGTGTAGAGGGTCCCTGGGAGTGTGAGAAAACACTAAGGGGGTCATTCTGACCTTGGCGGTAAAAGCCGCTTACTGCCGGTCAGAAGGCCGCCACAATACCGCCGCTGCCGCGGTCAGCCGTCACGGACATTCTGACCCACAACTGCAAAACCTCCGAAAATCCGCCCTCCACTGCAGTCCGCCACATCAGCGGCCAGCGGTAAACTGGAGAAGACCAAACCTCCACCGCCACGGCAACAGAAATACGCCCATCCCATTATGACCCGCAAATCGACGCGGCGGTCATTCAAACGCGGTATTCCATTGGCGGTACACACCGCCGCGGTCAAAATACACACACCTTTACAAACCCCTACCACATTGGACAATTTGAAAGGCACACACCTGAAACACATACACACACCACTCCCACACATCCAATACCATATAAAACACACACCCACATCACCCACAAACCCCTACCAACAAAAACCAGAGACGAAGGAGAAAGAGAGACACATCAGAGAATAGAGAGCCAGACACACAGAGGCACACCGCAACATCACACACACCACATAGAAGCACAAAGCACCACACACCAACACACACATCATCACATACACCACCCCACACCTCATACACACCACCCCATGGCACCACAAAGGCACCCACGCTTTTCGGACCAAGAACTCCGGATCATGGTGGAGGAGATCATAAGAGTGGAACCCCAGCTCTTCGGCTCACAGGTCCAGCACACCACCATAGCAAGGAAGGCGGAGCTCTGGCAGCGGATCGTGGACAGGGTCAACGCGGTGGGACAGCATCCCAGAAATCGAGAGGACATCCGCAAACGATGGAACGACCTACGGGGGAAGGTGCGCTCGATGGTCTCGCGACACAACATCGCAGTGCAGAAGACTGGCGGGGGACCCCCACCCACTCCACCCGAATTCACAACATGGGAGCAAGAGGTACTCAACATCCTGCATCCCGATGGCCTCGCTGGAGTACACGGAGGAATGGACTCTGGTAAGTACAAGGCCAACCACTTCACCCCCCCCCCCCCAGCATGCTAACCCCCACCCTCACCCCCAACCCCCCAGCACACATCCTCCCTGAGAATGTCTCCCCAGCACAACCCACCCAACACCAACCCCTGCATGCCACCCCCAAACTATGGACACCCATCACCTAAGCATGACCACTGCACATACCCATCACCCCCCCCCCACAAAACACCCTCACAACACCTCCCCCAAGGGAATGCCAGCACTGGGGGACAAGGGCACCCTTAAAACGCAAGCTAATGCACACACAGAAACAATAACCATACCCTCTTACCCCATGCAGGACCCGAACGACAACACACCGGTCAGGAGGGACCAGAAATGTCCATCCCACCCCCGGAACAGGCCCCTAGTGATTACAGCAGCTCTGTCGACCTGGAACCTGACGACCAGCCCGGACCATCGGGGACCTCTGGGCAGTCGGTTCCCCTCACCCAGACACAGGCCACTGCAGACCCAACCCCCTCTGGGAACAACAGCACAGCTCCCACCCAGCGGGCCCATGCCTCTGTCTCTAGGACAGGTCAAGCAGCGGTGTGTCTACCACTACAGGGCCCCCAGGGTAACCCACCAACCCAACAACAACAGGGACCTGGGGGCAGTGGGAGTGGGCACACCGTCCAGGGGACAGAGGCCCAGGGAAACAGGGCAACTCGGAGGGCTGCTGTGCGACAGGGGGGGGAGGAGAGGCCCAGGGAACCCACTCTCCAAGAGGCCCTCACCACCATCATGGCTGCCTACCACCACTCACAAGAGACGATGGCGACGGTACTGGCCAGGTTCCAGGAGATCCAGGAACAGCAGGAGCAACGCTACATGGGGTTCAGCGACCAACTCAGCAACATCTCAACCGCTATGGGGAGCATAGTCCAGGCCCTGAACCGCATAGAGGACACGTTTCGGGACCATGTGGCATCACACAGGGCCCCTGTCACTAGCCAGGAACAGGAACAGCCTACCACCTCCGCCGGCGCTAGTGGACAGGAGGCCCCACCACAACGACAGGCCACCAGACCCCCACCTCCTGCTGAACAACAACCGCCCCGCAAAAGGAGCCTGAGATCAAAAAAACCGACAGAGTAGGATGTGAAGTCCCCCGCCAGCATCACATACCCCCTGAAGTCCTCCCACTGTCCCACATTGCCACCCTGTCAAACCTTGAACTGCCCCTGCTCCATCCTGCCACAGGCATATGGACAATGCACCTGTGAGACTGAGAACTGTACTCCGCCATGGACATTACTCCACCCCCACCCATCACTGTTTCACTATCATGTACCAATATCTATGCACGAATAATAAATCACACATTGCACTGAAATCAATCCGGACTCAGCCTGTCTTATTTACAAATGTATGACACATTACATATCAATTACGTATTGTTAACATTGTGAATTACACATACCGAGGTAACTTAGCATTAGTCCATGGGCCAACCAAGCCGAGGTCACGCAGTGGCTCATACAGCACAGAAAAGGGAAGGGAAAATCAAACATCATGTTCATAGGTCTGGGGGGAAACCGACAAAGTTGAGATGCAGGAGGCTTTCAGGAAATGTAAAATGGCATGGGTGATTATTACCTGTGTGCTACTGGAAATACTGTTCTATTACTCTGTCCCTGTTGTCTGTGTCGTCCTCTGAGTCTTCCTCCTCTTCACTCTCCGCAGGCTCCACAGCTGCTTCAACACCACCATCTGCACCATCCTCCTGCAGGAAAGGAACCTGACGTCGCAATGCCAGATTGTGAAGCATACAGCAGGCCACGATGATGTGGCACACCTTCTTTGGTGAGTACATCAGGGATCCCCCAGTCATATGCAGGCACCTAAACCTGGCCTTCAGGAGGCCAAAGGTCCTTTCGATGATCCTCCTAGTTCGCCCATGGGCCTCATTGTACCGTTCCTCTGCCCTGGTCCGGGGATTCCTTACTGGGGTCAGTAGCCAAGGCAGGTTGGGGTAACCAGAGTTACCTATTAGCTACACACGTTGTCTCTGTAGCTGCTCCATCACATAGGGGATGCTGCTATTTCGCATCACATACGCGTCATGCACTGACCCTGGGAACTTGGCATTTACATGGGAGATGTACTGGTCAGCCAAACAGACCACCTGGACATTCATCGAATGATAACTTTTTCTGTTTCGGTACACCTGCTCATCGTCTTTTGGGGGTACCAAAGCCACATGGGTCCCATCAATGGCACCAATGATGTTGGGGATATGTCCAAGGGCATAGAAATCACCCTTCACTGTAGGCAAGTCACCCTCCTCTGGGAAAATGATGTAGCTCCGCATGAGTTTCATCAGGGCAGACAACACTCTGCTCAAAATCTTGGAAAACATAGGCTGAGGCATTCCAGATGACATGGCCACTGTGGTCTGGAATGACCCACTTGCCAAAAAATGGAGGACTGACAAAACCTGCACCAGAGGGGGCATCCCTGTGGGTTGGCGGATGGGGGACATCAGGGCTGGCTCCAGCTGGGCACACAGTTCATGGATAGTGGCACGGTCAAGTCTGTATCGAAGTATTATATGGCGTTCTTCCATTGTCGACAGGTCCACCAGCGGTCGGTACACGCGAGGATTCCTCCTTCTCATCGCAAGTCCCAGCGGACGGTGCCTAGGAAGGACAACATGGAGCACAGAGTCAGCCAAACCACAGGTACGTACAGACAGCTTGCACAGTTAAAGAATGGCAATGGGTTGAAAGGCGTGTATGTGTGGCAATGCAAGGCCTAGGCCTGTGTGTCGCAGTCAAAATTAAGCCATGTAGGCCCTTGAAATGGCGGCTGCCTGACCTGTGAAGTGGGACAATGGGATGTGAGGTCAATGCGCTGGCGGGGCACACCGTGCCGATAGGCGGTCGAAGACCGCGGCGCAAAGCCGCATTGGTTAACATTGAAGCCTATGGGTTTCAGGAGCCAATGACGATGTGTGCCGGCGGTCGCGGTACGCACCGCCGCGGTACGCACCGCCGCGGGCGTGACCGCCATTTTCTATCTGCTTAATCACTCGAGACCTGATCATCCACAGGAGAGGACCTATACTGCAAGTGCTGCTGTGACCTCGGTCTGGAAGATACAATGGCTGCTGCGACTGGGGAAAGGGCCCCTGCCTTCACGTCTGAAGAGTTGGAGAAGCTTGTGGATGGGGTCCTCCCCCAGTATGCGCTACTCTACGGTCCTCCAGACCAACAAGTGAGTACACCGGGTGCACATGGAATGGGCTATGCCTGTGTGGATTGGGGTGGATGTAAGTTGGTGGGGTGGGGGGCGAATGAGGAGTGCAACGCCCGACAGATGAGATCATGTGCCATATGGCAAAGTTGGTGGGGGGGGCCAATCACATCTAACATGCAGGTCATTGATGATTTCCTCCTTTCCACCCTGTACATGTCAAATAGGTCAGCGCCCATCAGAAGATCGAGATTTGGCGTGCCATCGCCAAGGAAGTCCGGAACTTGGGGGTCCACAACAGACGGGGCACCCACTGCCGCAAGAGGTGGGAGGACATCCGCCGCGGAACAAGGAAGACCGCAGAAACACTGCTGGGGATGGCCTCCCAAACTAGGAGGGGTGCCAGTCGCACCATGACCCCCCTGATGTCCCGGATCCTGGCGGTGGCCTACCCAGAATTGGATGGGCGCTTTAAGACATCACAGCAGACACAAGGGGGTGAGTATCAGCACATTTTCCTATCTTTCTGCGCAGTGGAGGCGTCTGGGTGGGGGAGGAGGGCTGTGGGTGACATTAGGCCAGGGCGCTTTCTGTAGTGTAGGCCTCTCCCTTAGGCATGGCCCTGTGCCCACGGCCCCCACCTCTGTAGGGTGACAAGTACAGCCATTGAAGGTCCAGCATCTCCCATGTGCGCGTTTGACGTCTCTTGGCCTGTTGTCCTAGTCAGTAGTACTGAGTAGTGTACCCCGAATGCGCGGCTTAGTGCATTAGGCTCCTGTGTCTGTCCTCTCCGCCAACGGTGTTGACATTGCATGCACTCAACCTGGTCTTCTTTTTTCTCCCCCCACCCTTTCTCTTCATCTTCTTGTGCATGTGTGCATTAGCATCATCAGGCGGAGGAGATTTGGCATCGGAGCACGAGGGGGCTGCAGGACACAAGGCCCCGGTGGGCCCAGGAACAGACACCGAGGGCACCAGTGATCCGGAGGGCGAGGGGAGCACCACGACGGGGACCGCTGGTGAGAGCAGCGACAGCGACACGTCCTCGGATGGGAGCTCCCTAGCGGTGGCGGCAACATCCGTGCCCCCCGCCTCGACAGGTACAGCCGCCACCCAGCGCACCAGCCCCGCCCTCCCAGCAGCCCCTCAGTCTCCGCTCCGTGCCCGTTCGCCCAGGAAGGCGCGCGTCTCCTTCGCCCCAGGCACCTCAGCCCCTGCCCCTGTTGCCCCTGCTGCCCTCAGTGCGGAGCTCATTGACCTGGTAAGGACGCTCATTGTTGGGCAGACGACCCTTCTGAATGCCATCCAGGGTGTGCAAAGGGAGGTGCAACAGAGCAATGCGTACCTGGAGGGCATTCATTCGGGTCAGGCTGCCCATCAACGAGCGTTCACTGCTCTGGCCTCAGCACTGACGGCAGCCATTGTCCCTGTTTCCAGCCTCCCTCTTGTTAGTGCCTCCAGCCTTTCTCTGTCTCCTGTTCCTCAGCCTATCCCATCCACACCATCAGACCAGCCTGCACACACCTCAACACCCAAGAGCAGCTCATCCAAACACAAGCACCACAGATCCCACAAACACTCACCCAAGCAACACCCAGATGCAGACATGCCAACAGCCACTGCCACCCCTGTGTCCCCCTCCTCCTCGTCTCCCTCCTCCCTCCCTGTGACGTCTACACTCACACCTGCATGCACCCCAACATCAGCCAGTGCTTCCATCACCACCTCACCCTCCAGTACAGTCCACACTCGTGCAGTCACCACCCCCACTGCCATTTACACGTCCCCTGTGTCCTCTCCCACTGTGTCTGTCACCCCCTCTTCCAAGACACACAAACGCAGGCAGCCACCCACCCAACAGCCAACCACCTCACGACAGCCTACAGCACCAGCACCTTCACCCAATGACAGCACACCTGACTCTCCTACAACCACCTCCTCTACCTCCACTTCCATCTCCACTTCTCCTACCCTTTACCTTGGCCCTAAAAAACTTTTCCTGGCTAACCTTGACCTCTTTCCCCCCGATGAGCTCCCCCCTCCATCTTCAAAGAGTCCCAAGAGCACCGCAGCCACCACCAGCCCAGCTTCGGGTGTCACTGTTGTGCATGGGTTCTGGAGCCCACCCTTTGCCAGCAGTGACACATCGATCAGCAGCAAGGACACGTCCAGCCCCCCCCCCGGCAAGAGGACCCGCAAAAGCAAGGGCCGCCGTGCGAGGACCGACAGGGCTGCCCCCAAGGAGCAATGTGCGGCCACTTCACCACCCACACCATCTAGGGGAGGCAAGGGCCCGAGAGCCCCATCAAAGGAGCGGAAGGGCAGCAGGAGCGCGGAGAAGGTGGACCCCACATGTCACATCCCAGCTGGGAAGGAGGACACTAAGGAGGCCAGGAGTCCGTCCCCGAAAGGTCCAGAAACGTCACGGTCCGAGGGCGACTGAGCAGGGAGTCCAGGCCAGGTCTGGCTCCCTTGACCTGCTGGATGAGCACCGCTGAACAGGGCCCGCGGGGCAGAAGAGCACCGCTGAACAGGGCCCACGGTGCAGAAGAGCACCACTGAACAGGGCCCGCCGTGGAGAAGAGCACCGCTGAACAGGGCCCGCCGTGCAGAAGAGCACCGCTGAACAGGGCCCGCCGTGGAGAAGAGCACCGCTGAACAGGGCCCGCCGTGGAGAAGAGCACCGCTGAACAGGGCCCGCCGTGGAGAAGAGCACCGCTGAACAGGGCCCGCGGTGCAGAAGAGCACCGCTGAACAGGGCCCGCCGTGAAGATAGGCACCGCTGAACAGGGCCCCGCCGTGAGGATAGGCACCGCTGAAGAGGGCCCCGCCGTGGAGAAGAGCACCGCTGAACAGGGCCCCGCCGTGGAGAAGAGCACCGCTGAACAGGGCCCGCCGTGAAGATAGGCACCGCTGAACAGGGCTCGCCGTGAAGATAGGCACCGCTGAACAGGGCCCGCCGTGGAGAAGAGCACCGCTGAACAGGGCCCGCCGTGGAGAAGAGCACCGCTGAACAGGGCCCCGCCGTGGAGAAGAGCACCGATGAACAGGGCCCCGCCGTGGAGAAGAGCACCGCTCCGCTGGGCCCTTCTTCTCAAGCACCGCTCCACTGGGCCCTTCATCTCAAGCACCGCTCCGCTGGGCCCTTCCTCTCAAGCACCGCTCCGCTGGGCCCTTCCTGTCAAGCACCGCTCCGCTGGGCCCCGCTGTCTCTCCACCTCTCCGCTGGGCCCTTCCTGTCAAGCACCGCTCCGCTGGGCCCTTCCTCTCAAGCACCGCTCCGCTGGGCCCTTCTTCTCAAGCACCGCTCCGCTGGGCCCTTCTTCTCAAGCACCGCTCCGCTGGGCCCTTCCTCTCAAGTACCGCTCCGCTGGGCCCTTCATCTCAAGCACCGCTCTGCTGGGCCCCGCCGTCTCAAGCACCGCTCCGCTGGGCACCGCCGTCTCAATCACTGTTTATGGTTCACTGTGCCCACCATGCCTCCTCCTTGACCAGTGGAGACTGTCATCCACCTGATGGACTGTGGCTTTGCACTCCCCAGGATGGTACAGTGGGCAGCCCACCCACTGTAGAGACATTGAGAGACTGTGGCTTTGCACTCCCCAGGATGGTACAGTGGGCAGCCCACCCACTGTAGTGACATTGAGAGACTGTGGCTTTGCACTCCCCAGGATGGTACAGTGGGCATGGTGGCTCCTCGTGGATCTGGCGTCGTGGACTCATGTGGCTGTGGTGCCCCCCCTTCCCTTCCCCCTGAGGTGCCTGTAGTTTTTACATCTGATGCCCCTGCAGTGTTCTCTCCAAAGGACTCAGGTCTCCTGTGTGGGCTTTGCCCTTGTTTCTCAAAACTTTGGCCCACGGACATGATGAATTCGTAGGATGTGCAGGACTTGTTACTTCAGTTATACACTGATGTGTATGTCATTTGTTTTCTTGTGAATATCTTTCATGGTTGTACGATAATTTTCAGGAGCTTTTTGGGACATAAATATTTATTCCAAATTTGATTATGTCCGAGCATTTTTCTGGGGTGTTTGGGTGGTGTCACTGTGACTTGTTGCTCTGCATTGGTGTGTACATAGTTGGGGGGGGGGGGGGTCGCATATGTGTGTGCCCGTAACCTTTCGTCCTCCCCCCTCCCGTGTGTCGTAGGTGCAGTACTCACCGTTGTCGTCTGCACCGGACTTCGTACTTGTGGTAGATGAGAAGGTAGACGAGAGCAGGTAGGATGTTTAATTCGGGTTCCATGCTGTCCTCCTTCCTCCTGGAGTGCGTAGTGGTGAGCGTTTTCCCGTCCGTAGTCTGTTTCCGCCGTGTTTTTATCGGCGGTGCTCCCGCCCCGGAAAAGGTGGCGGATTGGTGAGTTGTGATAGTGTGGGCGGTACATTGTCTGCCGCCTGTCTGTTGGTGGTGACCGCCGCGCTGTTTGTTTGTCCCGCCGTGGCGGTCGGAGTGTTAAAGTGGCTGTCTGTGTTGGCGGTTCCCACCAGGGTCAGAATTCCATATTTTTTACCGCCAGCCTGTTGGCGGGTTGGCCGCCGCTTTAACACCGACCGCCAGGGTTAGAATCACCCCCTAAGGGTGTAAAGGGGACCCCATCCCAGAACCCTGGAAAGTAGGAGTATTTCCCCCAAAACACACTAAAGTTGTGATAAAGGATTTTTCAAGGACCACAACAGACTGCAAAGCACTGAAGATGGATTCCTGGACCTAAAGACCTGCAAAGGAAGGGAACTAAGTCCAAGAGTCGCTAAAGTGTCCGAGGGGGGCAGGAGCCCACTAAACCCTGGATGAAGGTGCAAAATGGCTGCCTCCTGTTGGAAGAATATAATGGTTTTGCACCAACAAAAGGAGGTAGGAGGTTCTGCTTTGTGCAGAAGATGTCCCGCGATGTGCTGGAGGATGCAGAGTTGTTTCATTGGCAAAATACCGTAAACAAGCCTTGCTACCTGCAAGAGTCATGGTTGGAGAAAAAGGGTGCTGCCTGGGCCCAGGAAGGACCAGGATGTTGCCACTCAGGAAAGGAGACAGAAGGGGCCCTCAGCAATGTAGAGAGCCCACTGGAAGGAGGGAAGCACCCGCAGGAGTCCTTGAACACGGGTTCAAGAAGACTGAACACAGCGGTCATCTCAACACTGCAAAGAGAGGTCCCACTACACCTGAACTCAACGCAGGGAGCTGAGCATCGCAGGATGGAGTGCTGGGGACCTAGGCTCGGCTATGCATGCAGGATTTCTTGGAAATGTGCACAGAAGCCCTTGTAGTTGCAGATCACACGGTGTACAGGATTACTGTCTGGGGAGGGGAGGCAAGGACTTACCTCTTCCTAGGTCACTTGGGTCCACCAACTGTGTTCCAGGGGCCACACTCGTCAGGATGAGAGGGGAACCAGAGTACCGGTGAAGCTGAAGTTTGGTGCCTGATGAAGCAGGGGGAAGAGTCTGTCAACCCACGGGAGATTTCTTCGTGGCTTCCAGTGCGGGGTGAAGGCAGGCAGACCCCAGGGCATGCACCACCAGGGAACAGTCGAGAAAGCAGGCAGGATTAGGCACTACAATGTCGCTGGTAGTCTTCTGGCAACTTTGTTGCAGTTTTCAGGCGTCCTGGAGCAGTCAGCGGTCGATCCCTGGCAGAAGTCGAAGAGAGAAGTGCGGAGGAGTCCTGCTGGATTCTTGCAAGTCGTAATCTGATGAGAAGCCCACAGGAGACACCCTTAATAGCCCTCAGATGAGGATTGGCTACCTAGTCAGGAGGGGTCTCTGACGTCACCTGCTGGCACTGGCCACTCAGAGACTTCCAGAGTGCCCCCACACCTCTGAAAACAGATGGCAGAGGTCTGAGACACCCTGGAGGAGCTCTGGGCACCACCCCTAGGGTGGTGATGGACAGGGGAGTGGTCACTCCCCTTTCCCTTGTCCAGTTTCGTGCCAGAGCAGGGACTGGGGTTCCCTAAACCGGTGTAGACTGGCTTATGCAAGGTGGGCACCATCTGTGCCCTTCAAACCATTTCCAGAGGCTGGGAGAGGCTACCCCTCCCCAGCCTTTAACACCTATTTCCAAAGGGAGAGGGTGTAACACCCTTCTGCCTTCCTGGGACTGGGCTGCCCATACCCCAGGAGGGCAGAACCCTGTCTGTGGGGTGGCAGCAACTGTAGCTGCAGAGGAAACCCCAGGGAGCTGGTTTGGCAGTACTGAGGGTCCATAGTGGAGCCCCCAGGATGCATGGAATTGGCTCCCCAATACCAGATTTGGAATGGGGGCACAATTCCATTATTTTAGACATGTTACATGGCCATATTCGGAGTTACCATTGTGAAGCTACATATTGGTATTGACCTATATGTAGTGCACGCGTTTAATGTTGTCCCCGCACTCACAAAGTCCGGGGAAATGGCCCTGAACTATGTGGGGGCATCTTTGCTAGTGCAAGGGTGCCCTCACACTTCGTAACTTTGCACCTAACCTTCAGCAAGTGAAGGTAATAGACATAGGTGACTTATAATTTACTTAAGTGCAGTGAAAATGGCTGTGAAATTACATGTGCGTTATTTCACGCAGGCTGCAATGGCAGTCCTGTGAAAAGGTTTGTCTGAGCTCCCTATGGGTGGCAAAAGAAATTCTGCAGCCCATATGGATCTCCTGGAACCCCAATGCCCTGGCTACCTAGGTACAATATACTAGAGACTTATAAGTGGGGTCCAGTATGCCAATTGAAATTGGTAAATGTAGTCACTAGCCTATAGTGACAAATTTAAAGGCAGAGAGAGCATGAGCACTGAGGTTCTGATTAGCAGAGCCTCAGTGACACAGTTAGGCACTAAACAGGCATACACATTTAGGCCACAAACTATGAGCATTGGGGTCCTGGCTAGCAGGATCCCAGTGAGACAGGCAAAAACATACTGACATACATGTAAAATTGGGGGTAACATGCCAAGAAAGATGGTACTTTCCTACAATTCTAATGTATTGCTGGAAAGGTTTAATTTTGCGATGTGCAAGCAGTCAGCTGATGAGTCTGTTGATGATTATTTGGCTACTTTGCGTGTGATTGCAGCGAAGTGTGATTTTGGCATTATTGTGGATGGGTATATAAGGGACCAGTTTGTTTTCCATTGCCATTCCAAAGAAACTCAATAACTTATTTTGGCGTGCTGCAATCCTTCCTTAGATGAAGCTGTGGATTTAGCGAAAGCCATTGAAAGATCTATTATCACATCAAGAGTTGTGTGCGGTCAGAGTGAGCAAACTACTGTCAGTCAAGTTGTTGATGATTCAGAGGTATGTTACATCAAAGAGAGATCTTTTAAACAAAGGAAGGGACAGCCTCAGTTTGCAAAATCATGTTACCTGTGTGGTTCTCGTAATCACATAGGCAATAACCAAACGTGTCCTGCTCTAGGGAAAAGGTGCTTGAAATGTCAAAAAATAGGTAATTTCCAAGTAGTGTGTAGACAATCTGGCCATAGCTCTATCCATGGAACCAAAATGAAAATTAGTAATGTGTATACTCAAGACATGGATGATGTGGCAGATTGCTCAAGTAAATTGTCTAATGTTATCTTGACAGTAGACTTACCAAGTATTGACATGGGTAATTGTGTCAAGCACTTCAAAGGACCAATTTGCGAAGCACTCGTAGATTAAAAAATGTTTTTGGTCATGGCTGACTCAGGTGCACCCGTTACCATTTTGGCAGACAGGACTTTCTTTTGTCATTGGCCTGCAACTATGTCTTTGGAAAGTGCTGATATCACTCCCAAAGCTTTTGGGGACCAGGACATTAATTTATTGGGATTATTTTGTACTACCTTAGAAATTTTGGGTAGGTCTATTGTCACTAAAGTTTATGTAGTAAAAGGAAGGGACATTTTGGGATGGAAATATTTAGCTCGTTTGGGCATTGTACTATGTCCAGGACAAGATAATCCCATAACTCTAGGAGACAGGCCTCACAGTAAGGAGGAAAGTTCTGTTTTGTTTCTAACTCCCAACAATACTGTGCCAGCACACTTCACACTGAGGTTTCCAGGAGTTTTTGATAATAAGGTCGGGACGGTGAAAGATTTTGAGCACTGCATTAAACTTAAGGAAGGAGCTGTCCCAGTCTCACACAAGGTCAGACCTGTTCCCTTTTCTATCAGAGACCAATTGAAAGTATTACTCGATAAATTAGTTTTGGATGGAATAATTGCTCCTACCGACTCCTCAGAATGGGTTTCTCCAATTGTTATTACCAAAAAGAAAAATGGAGATCTCAGGTTATGTGTTGACTTGAGACCACTCAATAAAAATATCCTGGTGGATTGTCATCCACCCCCACACATTCAAGAGTTGATACCACTTTAGGTACTTCTAAGATTTTTTCGACTATAGATTTACATTCAACATATCACCAGATTCCTCTTAGTGAGAGCTCTCAAGGCTTGACTACATTTATTACTCCTTATGGTGCTTTTAAATATCTCAGGTTACCTTTTGGTTTGGCTTCAGCAGCAAGCGTGTTCCAAAAAATGATAGATTCATTATTTGGTCACTTGAGAAATGTCTGTGCCTTCCAGGATGACACTTTAGTACACACGGAAACAGTAGGAGAACATAGAGAGAATCTTGACTTCAAAGTTGTGCCATGACCATTAAAACAGAAATGCAGGTTCATGGTTGAAAGTATAGAGTATCTTGGGCACACCATCTCGGCTAATGGCATTAAACCTAAAATGTGCAATCTTGAGGCTATAAAGAAGGCTCCTCCTCCGGCCAACAAAGATGAGCTGCTTTCCTTTCTTGGGCTTTGTGAATAATATTCAAGGTTTGTTAATGGTTTTGCCTTGATGGCACAACCCCTTAGATCATTATTGAAAAAAAGCAGTAAATTTGTTTGGGATGATCAGGTTATTGATGCTTTTGAACGCATAAAACAAGTTATATTGTCTGCTCCGACCTTGAAATCGTTTATTCTCTCGGAAAGTCGTTTATAACTGTTGATGCTAGCCTTAAGGGTCTCCGAGCTGTTTTTGGTCAGTCGGTGAATGGTCAAGAAAATACTGTTGCATTTGCATCCAGAGCCCTTTCAAGTGCCGAGAGTAATTATAGCACGATTGAAAGGGATGCCTTAGCCTGTGTTAGTTTTTTTCAAAAATTTAGAATGTATATTTGGGGAACTTGTTTTGAGATTTACACTGATCACAAGCCTTTGGTATTTTTGTTGGGCGGTAATGGCTTGGGAAAACATCTGCCCGGCTTGTGGATCTTCTTTCGAAGTTACAGGAATATAATCTTGAAGTGAAGTATATGTCTGGTGGCAAAAATGTTAGAGCAGATTGTTTATCACTTCTTCCACTGCCATGCACTCCTAATGTTAGTGATGACCAAGACACTGAGTGTGTGGTAGGAGTATTGGACTTGGTCTCTGCATCTGGTGGTTTCTTTACAGAGGGGGACTGGAAATTAGCTATGTCTAATGATGTTATTTTGTCACAAGTTTTGCCTCACATTAAACATGGTTGGCCAAACAAGAAGAAATATAGTGGTGAGATGAATGCCTACAGTCAGTTAGCTATGGAATTGTCTTGTGAAAATGGTATTAGCATGAGGGGCTCTGTCTGTGCTAATAAAAGCTGCACATGAAGGTCATCTAGGTGTTTCTGCCACTTGTAAAAGATTAAAAGAAAAATATTGGTGGCCCAATCTGGATAAACAAGTTGCAGATTTTGTTGACAAATGTCCGTATTGTGTTGTGTTGGATAAACATTGGAAATGCAATACTAAACCATTACACACTGTTTCTTTTCCAAGTAAGCAGTGGGAAAAAATTGCTATGGATTTCTCCGGGCCTTTTCACCTGTTGCCTAGGGACATGAGATATTTAATTGTTGCTATAGACTATTTTTCAAAATGGATATATTTTTCATTTGTGGAGGGTGCTAATACTAACGCTGTGATTTCTTTCCTATCAGATCTTCTTTTATTAGAAGGTGCTCCATCAGTAATTGTTACTGATAATGGAGTGCATTTCACTTCTAAGAAAATGGGAAGCTTCATGGAAAGATTTAAAATTAAACACTCGCAAGTTGCCTTATATAGTCCAGCTTCTAATGGTTTAGTAGAAAGAGCCAATCGTATTTTGAAGGAATGGATTCAAACAGCTTTGGCTAGTAATCGTAATGTGTATGACTTTCGTAAGGAGAAAATTTGGGCGTACTCTAATACACCACATTCAACCACAGGCATTTCTCCTTTCACACTTCTCAGAGGAAGGGAGTCCAGATCCAATCTTGTACTCGCCTGGTTAGCTGACTCATTAGTTGACAAATTCAAAAACTCTGTTGTGAAGTTGAGTGATCTACAACATAAAGTTTTACAGAAACAATTAATAAAGAAAAGTAATTATGATGTCAGGAATAAGGTCAAGGATATGGAAATAAATCTACATGATTGGGTGTTGATAAAGAAACCTCAAAGAGTTTCTAAAGGGGAATCCAAATTTTCTTTGCCTGTTAGGGTGGTCAGAATCACCAAAGCATTGGTCTTACTAGAAGGGAAAGGGTGGTGGAATTGGAACGGGGTTGTTCTTATTTCTGTTTCACAGCCAGAAATAGTTAGAAACGTTTATTCTGGCAGGGAGGAAGACTCCAATTCAAGTAGCTTGTTCCTTAATGATGTTTCAACAAAGTCAGCAAACAATTGAGCAGGAAGGTCAGAAGGCTGTTCCAATCACGATGTAGAAGGTTTACATAGAGGTGATGCAGAGGACCACAGTTCCCTAAGCTTGTGTGTACATGTAGCAATAGGATTGTTAAATTACCTTCTAATGATTTTGTCTTGAGGTAAAAAATGTTTAATTGTTTTTGTTTGTTGTTTTAAGGGGGAAATATGATGCAATATGTGGCATAATATGCAGTTATATGTCATATTGCATTTGTACTGTTTTGAGTTGTGTTTTTTGATCTTGCAATGTCATTCTTTATTCCTTTCTTTTACTGTTTACTTTTGAGACCTTTAAGTTCTGTGTGACATCAGTGCCCTCCGGTTCTAGAGTCTGGTTGAGTTGCAGTTGGAGGCTGGCTCTGAACCTATGAGGGTGCAGTTGCTTGTCGTGGATCCTGATAATAAAGATACTACATAATTCAACACAGGAGGAGTCTGTTTAGGGGATGATGTGAGAATACCCATCCATGAAGGCAAGAAACCCCCTTCCAAGGATGCACCTGGTCATTACATGACCACCAATATCGTCTGCACACCTGTATTTAACTTAAACAATGGAATAAGATCACTGCAAAGAAAAGTATAATTGCAGTTTCCTCCCAATGGCAACTTCAACCTGCGAATAATTGAGAATTTTAGACAGGTGTTGTGTGAAATTAAACCGCCATCTAGAGCAGCCTGACATGGAGTGTTAAATGCATGGAGCGTGCAGCACATGGGAATGAGAAAGGGAAATATCAGAATAAGGCCAGGAGGATAGTTAAGAGCTCGGTGAAAGAGAAGTAGGATGCCGGACTGCAGGAATGGAGGCTAGAGATGATTGAGTGGGTTAAGATGTATCCTGTATTGCCCAGTGGAAAAACTAGGAAGAGGAAAGCACGAGAGGGGTGAGACAAGTAAAGGATGTTGAAGGAAATGATAGTGATGCTAGTAATGACTTTTAGAATGATTAAATGGCTTCTTGACTTCCACTAGTTTCGGGAGATCAGCCATCTGTGGGACTCCTGCCACCTGCAGATATCAGTGCTTGTGCACCTGTTGATCAGAACCTATTCGATGGGGTAGTGTTGGAACACTTTTCCCTCCACGATTGACACCTGCTCAACTCCCAGATCTACGATTAGTGGCTAGTAAACTTCCAGCTCCACATAAAATGCTTCTGATTTGTTTACCTCCACTAACAAGATAATTCTACTGTTGTTGCAACTTCTAATGCCCCTACAATTACCACCACCACTGTTGTGCCTGGGAGTGATACATTTGCAGAGATGGGAACTAGGCCTCGAACAATAAGATTTCCTGTTGTGAGTGTGCTGACTATAGAGATTGATGGCCTGAGTCTCAGTCTTCAGAACCTGAAACCCCTTTAAGAGCGCTAGATGTTGTAGGGGTGAAGGTAAGGGAGAGCTGGAAGAAATAATTAATTATAACTCTTGATTAGGGATTCATAGATGAGTACAATGAAGCAGAACTTTTATATTTTTGTAAAGAAGTCACTAGACATGCTTGTCTGACACGAGGCCCTTGTAGTGATAGCTACAGAATTTTAGATAGATATGTTTAAAAGTATGACTTTGAGAACGAATGTTGAATGTTCATGACTGAAGATGCCCTCAAGAACATGCAAACCTCTGGGTTAAAACAGCAACTGAGAGAGCTGATCAGTATAATTCAATTGTGGAGCAACACACAGAAGTTTGGAGATAGATGGGCTCAGAAGAACAAAAAGAAAGATGACAAACTGGAGACAGAAGGGACTGGGAGTAGGAGTGATTATGGGATTACTTTTATGGCCATTGTCCGAAATAAAGTACATGAACTGAAAATTAAATGAGATTCTGAGGTCAAGGGTTATCCACTAAGGGAAGTGCATGGAGGAGCTTATATGTGTGCGCCTTGGAGTCATGGTGATCCATTCCCTCAATCTTTAACCAGATCTTGAAAAAGAAGCTGGAATACCAAATGTTGCTGTGTAATTCACTCCTGAGAGAATATACCAAAAGCCTGTTGGTGGCAGGAAGAATGCAAGAAGCATGCAGGCAAGATATCATAGCACTGTTGAATCACGTAGCCAAAAATGGCCACAAGTTGTCCCCTGCTAAACCGCAGTACTGTCAGAAGTAAACCCTGAATTTGGGACATCACTTTGAAAAACGAATGAGAAAAGTATCTTGTGAGGTTTTCTGCCATACTGCAGATGTCAGAGATGTGAGAGAAATCAGGGTGTTCCTGGAAATGGTGGCTTACATACAAAGATGTGTCAGATCCGCTACCATGAGACTACGTTTATAAAAAAAAAAGCCTTTATCGAGCTGAGAGAAAGTCTCTGCGATGCTCTAGCTCTGTGAATGCCAGATCACGAGAAGCCTTTTATTCTTTACTGTTCTGAGAAGGAAGGGTGCTTCCTGTCATTACTGACTCAGATGTATAGGACTTTAAAACACCACATTGCTTATTCAGCCACTATTGACCCATTAGCTGCAGTGTTACCAGGTTGCATAAGAGCTTTGCCCGTAGTAGGTGTCAGCATCCCAGACGTCATCAACAAGGAGAGAGAGACCAGTGAGCAAAGTGACAGTGACTATAAACTGGCAGTAGTTGGGCAATCAAAAAGAACACAGGTGCCTAGTCGAAAGTACTCAGCTCCTGAATGGACATACTTTGCTGAAAATGAAGATGGCTTGAGAATGTATAAGATTGACTTTGATTGAATCCTTATTTTGGTTGAACTGAAGCCAGCTGTCACTTTTGGATGACTGAAGTTTTTAATTGAACTCTATGAGCACCTTTAAGGCCAATGCTCCAGTAGAAGTGTGGGGACTTAATTTTAGAAGAAGATTGACATAGGGCTAGGAATAAAGTTTAATGTTCATAGTTACTGGTTTTGCATAATTTTACACAAAATACGAAGACACTTGCAGACTGGTTGTTTGTGTTATTTTTGAGTTTGCATTTTTTCCATTCTGATACACTGGATTTTGATTGGTTCCTGCCTGGTGGGAACCTGAAGAATGTTTCATTTGGATGGAACTTATATTTTAACTGTGTGAACCTTGTTAGTGAGATTACTTGTACCTGGCCTCTTTGCAGGCGGACATCCTTTTCCCGCTCCTGAGACCAATGCTTCCTATTTCATTGCTCATAGATACTATTGAGAGCAAGCACATTCCTCCTTCTTCTACTTGGAACCTTTATCTGGTTCTCATTTCAATGCTATATTTGCTGACACTTACTGCTTCTGAATTTTCCTAACCTGCTCACAGTCTTAGCTTAGTATTACTGAGTTTCCTTTATGGAAGCAGGAATTTGCCTTGATTTGTATATATTGCCATCAATATTACAATATATGTATTACTAATTGAACTGTTCAGATTATATTCATGTATGCTGTATTTAGGTGAATTTCGATTTCTGCCTAATTGATTTGATTGGAGATTGTAACTTTACAGATTTTTTAAAATACCTTTGTGGTGTGCAATCTGCCCCTCTCTCTCATTACTGTGGGGCAAAATCTGCTTCACTGTCAATGTAATGTTAATATATTTGTGATTTAAGCCTCTGTTCAAGATAAATGTCTGTACTTGTGGACAAAGCAGAGTTCTGAGTTTGTGCCACATTAGCATGGTGCAAATACTGCCCTTATCTATTGTGGTATCAGGTGTGTTTCTTTTTTTTTGATCCTGTGTGGGATGGGTTTCCATGTCATGCCCGATGACTGCTGAAGAGTGTTTATTGCGTTATGTGATGCACCACTTAGCAGAGGGATGAAGAAGTTTGAAAGACAGGCGCATAGTGTATGGTTTCCTGTAAGCTTTGAGTAGCTCTGCTGGTCTCTTTATGGCATTTGTTGTGTTCACTTAGATGGCTACTGCACTGGTTTTTCCTTTCTGAGATATTTTGTTTAAAGTTTAAGGTCCTGAGCAAGTTTAAGACAAAGGGAGAAACGGTGGGGAGATCTGCGGGGATAGAACTTATGAATATCATCCTGTATCTTATTATCATTGTGAGATGTCAAGCAGTGATTGACTGTAGCTTCTTGGGGCATGCAGTTTTGGACTAAATTAAAATCACCTGATTGGCCAGTGACATGTGGCAGATCTCAGCAGTTATTCCATGCCGTGTTCTGTCGGTGATGTTTGGGTTAATGCTGTGAAACACTACAGTACTGAGAAATGGACATGACCCTTAGCACTTTTGTCTTATGTGAGTGTAAGCCTGTCATGCATTATAAGGAGATTATTATGCAGCCTATGTGAACTACAGTCAACTGCTCAATGGCTGATTGTTATCTGCCCAGTAGGTATGTAGGTTATGCAGGTATGTGTGTGATTACACAAAACATTAATTCTTATTACTACACAAAATTTATTGTTTTGAAACTTGATAAAGGGTGTTTTTTACTTCTGGAAAGAATGGTATCCATATTTCTAGCCTTAAAAGTACAGAAGATTGAGTAACAACTTCCTTACAAGTGACAATCAGCTGTATACAAACAGCACTGAATTCCTATAGCCCGATGCCCAGGGCATATTGCTTGGGGTAGATGTCAGTTTGCAGTACCACATTATGGATCAGGGAAGGGCATTGTCTGCAGTTACGTTAATGTTTGTGTCCATATGTGTAGGAGGCTGGCTTGGCTTGTAGTGGGTACCAAAGGTACTTACACCTTGTGCCAGGTCCAGTTATCCCTTATTAGTGTAGAAGAGGTGTTTCTAGCAGCTTAGGCTGATAGAAGATAGCTATGGCAAAGCAGCGTAGGCTGAACTAGGAGACATGCAAAGCTCCTACTATACCACTTATATCATATGCACAATATCATAAGAAAACACAATACACAGAGTTACTAAAAATAAAGGTAGTTTATTTTTATGACAATATGCCAAAAGTATCTCAGTGAGTACCCTCAGTAAGAAGGTAAGTAATATACACAAGTTATATGTACACAAACCAAAATTAGGTAAGTAAGAGCAAGAAAAGTAATGCAAACAGTGTAGAATTACAATAGGTTGCAATAGGCAAGCATAGGTATAGAGGCAACACAAATCATATACTCCAAAAGTGGAATGCGAGCCATGAATGGACCCCAGACCTATGTGAGCTTATAGAGGGTCGCTGGGACTGTAAGAACACAGTGAGGTTTAGAAAAATACCTCACCCCAAGACCCTGAAAAGTAGGAGTAAAGTACACCTACTACCCCCAGAGAGCACAATAGTCGTGATAGGGGAATTCTGCAGGAAGAACAAACACCAGCAGTGCACTGACAACAGATTTCCAGACCTGAGTATCTGTAAGACAAGGGGACCCAGTCCAATAGTCGCGACAGTGTCCGGGGGGGCTGGAGCCCAGGAAACCCCGGATGAAGGTGCAAGGAAGCTGCTTCCGGTTGGAAGAAGCTTGGAGTTCTGCAAGAAAGAAGAGGACTAGGAACTTCTCCTTTGGAAGACGGATGTCCCACGTCGCAATGAAGCTCGCAGAGGTGTTCCCACGCAGAAAGACCGCAAACAAGCTTTGCTAGCTGCAAGGGTCACAGTAGAGATTTTTGGGTGCTGCTGAGGACCAAGAAGGACCAGGATGTCGCCTTTTGGAGGAGGAGACAGAGGGGGAGCTCAGCAACTCAGAGAGTTCTCACAGAAGCAGGCAGCACCCACAGAAGTACCCCAACAGGCACTTAGAAGAAGAGTGAACCCGAGTCCACTCGAAGTTACAAAAAGGGGATCCCACGATGTCGGAAGACAACTCGGAAGGTTGTGCACTGCAGGACGGAGTGCTGGGGACCCAGGCTAGGCTGTGCACGAAGGAAATCCTGGAAGAGTGCACAGGAGCCAGAGCAGCTGCAAATCACGCGGTACACAGCTTTGCAGGCTAGCGTAGGGAGGCAAGGACTTACCTCCACCAAACTTGGACTGAAGAGTCGCTGGACTGTGGGAGTCACTTGGACAGAGTTGCTGTGTTCCAGGGACCGCGCTCATCAGGATGAGAGAGGACCCAGAGGACCAGTGATGCAGTCTTTTCGTGCCTGCGTTAGCTGGGGGAAGACTCCGTCAACCCACCGGAGATTTCTTCGGAGCTTCTGGTGCAGGGTGAAGGCAGGCTACCCCCAGAGCATGCAACACCTGGAAACAGTCGAGAAAGCCGGCAGGATTAGGCGCTACAATGTTGCTGGTAGTCGTCTTGCTACTTTGTTGCGGTTTGCAGGCGTCCTGGAGCAGTCAGCGGATGATCCTTTGGTAGAAGGTGAAGAGGGAGATGCAGAGGAACTCTGGTGAGCTCTTGCATTCGTTATCAGAAGAATTCCCCAAAGCAGAGACCCTAAATAGCCAGAAAAGGAGGTTTGGCTACCAAATTAGGAGGATTGGCTAACAAGAGAGATAAGAGCCTATCAGAAGGAGCCTATGACGTCACCTGCTGGCACTGGCCACTCAGAGCAGTCCAGTGTGCCCCCAACACCTCTGTTTCCAAGATGGCAGAGGTCTGGGACACAATGGAGGAGCTCTGGGCACCTCCCCTGGGAGGTACTGGTCAGGGGAGTGGTCACTCCCCTTTGTCCAGTTTCGCGCCAGAGCAGGGATGGGGGATCCCTGAACCGGTGTAGACTGGCTTATGCAGAGATGGGCACCATCTGTGCCCATCAAAGCATTTCCAGAGGCTGGGGGAGGCTACTCCTCCCCAGCCCTTCACACCTATTTCCAAAGGGAGAGGGTGTAACACTCTCTCTCAGAGGAAATCCTTTGCTCTGTCTTCCTGGGCCAGGGCTGCCTGGACCCCAGGAGGGCAGAAACCTGTCTGAGGGGTTGGCAGCAGCAGCAGCTGCAGTGGAGACCCCGGAAAGGCAGTTTGGCAGTACCCGGGTTCTGTGCTAGAGACCCGGGGGATCATGGAATTGTCACCCCAATACCAGAATGGTATTGGGGTGACAATTCCATGGTCTTAGACATGTTACATGGCCATGTTCGGAGTTACCATTGTGACGCTATACATAGGTAGCGACCTATGTATAGTACACGCGTGTAATGGTGTCCCCGCACTCACAAAGTCCGGGGAATTTGCCCTGAGCAATGTGGGGGCACCTTGGCTAGTGCCAGGGTGCCCACACACTATGTAACTTGGCACCCAACCTTCACTAAGTGAAGGTTAGACATATAGGTGAATTATAAGTTACTTATGTGCAGTGGTAAATGGCTGTTAAATAACGTGGACGTTATTTCACTCAGGCTGCAGTGGTAGGCCTATGTAAGAATTGTCAGAGCTCCCTATGGGTGGCAAAAGAAATGCTGCAGCCCATAGGGATCTCCTGGAACCCCAATACCCTGGGTACCTCAGTACAATATACAAGGGAATTATATGGGTGTACCAGTATGCCAATGTGAATTGGTAAATTTAGTCACTAGCCTGCAGTGACAAATTTGGAAAGCAGAGAGAGCATAAACACTGAGGTTCTGGTTAGCAGAGCCTCAGTGATAAAGTTAGGCACCACACAGGGAACACATATAGGCCCCAAACTTATGAGCACTGGGGTCCTAGCTAGCAGGATCCCAGTGGCACATAACAAACACACTGACAACATAGGGTTTTCGCTATGAGCACTGGGCCCTGGCTAGCAGGCTCCCAGTGAGACAGTGAAAACACCCTGACATATACTCACAAACAGGCCAAAAGTGGGGGTAACAAGGCTAGGAAGAGGGTACCTTCCTACAATATGATAATGCTGTTTGAACTTATATATATTGTTCATTAATGCAAAGCCTTTATTATTAGGGTGAGCGCGCTAAGAAAATGTTGTACGCTCAAACTACACTGCTCCCAATTTAAAAATGTGTCCTCACATTTGCAGAGTTTAACAATATGCAGCTACGTATAATGCTCCCCAAATGCTCCCCAAATGCTCTCTGATTAGATGCAGATGTTTGCAGAAGCTTAAAAGCAAGATGGATGACACTTTGCTTGTAAAATAAAATGCTTACATAAATGCAACTAGGAAAAATATGTTTTGCTAAACTACTGTGAAATTTTAGGTAGAATTTCTTTTGAGCATCATTTAGTAAAATGTGTTGATGCATGCTAGTATTTAAAAAAAAATATTTATAATGGAAAAATCAATGTATGCAGTTTCAACAAGATTATGGGAAACATGAAAATAAACAAACATTGGCAAAGCCAGGAGCTCTGACATTGGTGATCAGCCTTTTAGTTTTGTTAATGCGTGTCTTGTTTTGACATGGATTTTGAAAAATCTTATTGTTGTGTAACCATCATAACAAACATTGGCAAGAAGCAAAAATATGTTTTTGTCCTCAAAAAGCACACATTGCCATAGTAGTTCCTGACATGAACAAAATTACTTTGTGCCAATATGCTGCTTGTGACAGAGCAGAATGCTTTTACTTACAGTGAAGCCAGACAATGAATAGATAGAATTTTAATAAGAACAAAAGGTCTTGGATAACCAATTAGGGGGACACTTCTTAAAGAGAATCACAAAGCGCACCCTTGGTATGCGTCCTTGCATTTTTGCAAAATTACAGCTTTCATGAATTCACAAGAACGTACGGAAGTAGACATGAAAATTGTGCGCCTAGAAAATATTTATAAGCATCATTTTAGGACAAGAAAATATGCATGTGAAGATCTGTTGAGCGTCTACAAGTTTGGGTTTCCTCCATCAACCTTTTCCCAGCCCTGTAAGAAGTTTTCTTTCTGCCCTTGTCGGGAATACATTTCTAACCTTTCTCAATATGGGTAAAGATTAGAGAAGAGCTGATGAAAACCCCTAAAAAGCACGTTAGTGGGTTTGCACAGACTGAAAAGGGCATTACAGCTCTGAAACTATTGCTTTCCCCTGTCTCCAGCCCCAGTATGTAGATCTGCTGAAAGGTGGCAATATAAGGGAATTGCCAGTTTTTTAGTCCTACAATAGCATGAGCCCTTGTATAATCAGAGAGCCTATATCAGAGCTTTTGTACAATGAGATTGCTGCCTTAATTTGTAGCTGCACTACATGGCACCAAAGGGACAAGTGGATTTTTTTAATAGGACTAGTAGATTTATATAGCAACCTGTCCTGTCCCCATTAGATATTTTATAAAATTTCACACCCCTCGCTCTGAAGTGCTGGTGTAGGAGAAAAAAGGAAACATATCTTCTAATTTCTGATGCCTCCATCTTCAAAAAGGTACCGCCACACAGCCAAATATCAGTACAACATTCCTTTGAACAATCAATTCTCAATAGCAAAGCACCTCAGTTCATATGTACAAATATAACACCTGTGCACTTCTCATAGGCAAGCCGCGTTTCGAGGGGTAACCTGGTCTTCCTCAGCAGGTTACTGGAGCATAGAAAATAAGATGAGGAGCCTTTGCTTTTATTTATCTACATCCAAAAACCTGTTGGTCTAATAGGCATTTTCAATCCAATAAACATCAAATTGACATGAATGAATTTTTGTCGTTCCCCAATTACCCATATAATTATTTACCTCAATTATTATTCGTTAAACATGTACACAAATAATTGCACGTTTCATAATTTATAGAAGCTTTGCAAGTTGCTTCCTCGCTTTGTTAAAACATTTAACTTCTAAAAGAATATCTAGATTGATAATACCTGGCAATTTTTTTAATGTGGATGTGAGTCACAAAATGAAGATCAATGCCATTCAGAAAAATGTTCGGTAGAATTAATGGCATCATTGAGCATTTGTGTGGTAACAACCCCATCTTCAAGGAAAGCATCAATGTTCAATCTGATGGAATGCAGAGCAAGGCAGCACTTCAATCATTTGGAACACACCATGAGTCACGCTAACGTCAACCTCTGAAATGCATTGCCTGCTTCTTTGGTAAGGCAGTGCCAATGTCAGTATTCTGGGATGCACTGTGAGGTGCACCAATGTCAACTTCTGGAATGCATTGCCTTCTTGTTTGTATATGTATACCATTACGCAGACGTGAGCCGTCCAGCTCCAACCTGCATAACATGCGGCCATTATAGATTCGGCCGATATAAACATTGGTGGAGGATTGATGAAGTAACCCTGATGCTTCACTCTATTCCTTATTACCCGGTTACAGCTATCGAAGGGACGATTCGCGCAAGGTGTTTCACCACCAATATTCAGCAAAGGTTCAGTAGTGTGCTGTGTTTTAATATACATTTGACCATTTAAAAGTGCAGCCTGTGTGTGTTTCATGCATGGCACACGACTGCTTATGCACAAGGCAGCAAAGATACAGGTAAAAACTTCTACCTTTCCCTCTTTTAAAATATAGTTTTATAATGTGAAATGCTATATCTACCATTTGTAAACAAACTTGGTCAGTGTTTTATGAAGTGGGGCAAATTGCTAAGGTTATTCATGAACTGTGTGCTAGCCTTTGGCGGGGACTTGTTTGGTTCTAATCGAAAAATGCTATACTTTTAAGATAAGGAAGGCGAAGACATTTTTGAGCATTTGCCTACCTTTCCAGCTCCTTCGGGGGTCGATGCAAGGGACTAGTTTTTTTTTTTTACATTTGTATACCCACCATCCATATGTAAATGAGTCAATTGATTCATATGTAGCCACACTTAAAGTCCTTTCAGCATACTGTGAATTTTGTGGCACTATGGATATGTACATTTGGGGTCAAATAATTATCCAGTGTTCTAATAAGAAAATTCAAGAACAGTTGTTGAGACCACACAATCCATCTCTAAGTGAGAAACAATTGACACTGACAGGATTCCTAAGCAACCAATAGCTTTGTTTAAAACTTTAAATGTAGGTCCTATTTCTAACCAAATAGTTGGTGTTGCTAAGAGTTCTTCTGAAAAAACACAAACTGGAAAAATATAGAGACAAGAGTTCTATGAGAGTCGAGTTAAAAGATGAAATTAAGTATGCCGGATGTGGTTTAAAAATGCATGTTGCCAGATTTAAATCCTGTTCTGCTGTTGGCAAGGAATTCTTTGAATATGGCAAACGAGGTAATTTGTGTGTGTGTGTGTGTATGAAGTGACCTTCTGGTGCCCAAAAATATGTTTTTAGTAGAGGAAACAGCTCATGAAGCGCTGAAGGAAATTATCATTCTAATGTGAAAGTTGAATCTGGAGTCTGTAAAGAGACGGAAGAATAAAACACAAATAATTGATGTCCAAGCTGAAGTTGTTACAAATGGTATGACGGAACATGTTGCAGAGACATTACAAACATCTTCCATTGATAGCATCAATGCTCGTGAACCTACTATACAAGTGAATTTTATACAAGGTAAAATAGTGTGTCTGAGATTATCCTGACTGTACATGGAGACAAATTCAAACACCATGTATGCTTTGTGTGTATTAATAGGAGACGTCAAGGTTATGGTTGTCTCGGACTCTCCATTCTCAGTTATTCCTGTTGGCTATTTCTATAGTGAATGGAAGTGCAAAACCTCGGAACCCAACTATGTTAGTGTGTATGATTGTGGCAGAAAGAAAACTGATATGCTTGGATATTTCATTACTATAATCTCTTTTCAGGACACGTCCACTGTAGGCAAAGTATATGTTGCTGTTGATGGGCAACACATTTTAGGTTGAGACTGTCAGGATAGGACTGCGTATCACTTACACCCAATGACAGAGTACCTGTGTTTGTGTAAATGATTTTGATCATACCGAATTGTGCTCAATTGCCATGATTGATGAGTTGGAGTTGTTGGCCAAATACAAGAATGTAATTAGTAAACCTTTGCAAAAAGTCCCGGAATTTTCTCATAATATGGTTTTGAAACAGAGTGCTGTCCAGTCAAACATACGCTTAGAAATGTGCCTGGAAAGAGTTGTCTGAGATGCCCAATGAAATGTGTAGTGCTGGTGTGATTGAACCAGTTGTTGCTTCACAGCTGGTTTCTACTGTCTTCTTGATTTAAAAAAAATATGGATATTTAAGGTTTTGTGCCAAAATGAGATCCATCAATAAATAGAATATTGTAGACTGACATCCATGTCCCTGTATGCAAAAATAACTAGCCAAATTGGATGGTCCACCAATGTTTAGTTCTTTAAACCGCAAATTGGCATATCACTAAATTCAGTTCACAAGGAGTCCCATCTTATATCTACTTTTATTACTCCCAACGGAGCCTTCAGGTTCAATAGAATGCCTTTTGAAGTGGCCTGTGGCACCTCGGGTTTCCAAAAACCTATGCATGTTTTGTTTGGGAAAATCGAGGGGGTGGTGGCTTTCCGAAATGATAGTCTTTATACTTTAGTTCTGTCATCCTGAAGAAAATTCTGTCTGCTCTTGAAGAGAAACATTCAACCTTTCAGCTTGATAAATGTAAATTTTTAGCTACTGAAGTAGATTACTGAGGCGACAAAATCTCAGAGAACGGTATTTTTCGTTGGAGCAAAGTAGTTAAAGATGTAAGCAAACCTGCTAACAAAGATCAGTTGAGATTGTTTTGGGGTTTATGCAAATTGTACTCTTGTTTTATTCACTTTTAAATAAATCTTCTGAAGAAAGGAGCCATATTTGAATGGTCACATAATCAAGATGAAGCATTTTCAATCCCCATACACAAAATTATTGAAGCCACTCCTTTCAGTCCATTTTCACCACTTGAAAAACATATTGTTACAGCTGATGTTAATGCCAATAGTTTAGGTGCTGTTTTCAGTCAAATCAAGTCTGGGAAAGAAGTAACTATAGCATTTGCTTCAAACCCTTTGTCACAAGCTGAAACAAGGTATGCAACCATAAAAAGAGGCTCTTGCATTTGCTTGGAGTGTTGAATGTTATCAAACCTACATACAAGGAAAGGTTTTGGTGACCAGGACTGATCATAAACCACCCATGGCACTTTTACACAGCAATGGCACAGGCAAAGCGTCGTCTAAACTTATAAGATTTTGGCAAGGTTATATGAGTAGGTTTTACTGTCTTTTATTGTAGGAAAGTGCCCTTGTTGGCATCGTTACCACCCCCCCACACTTTTTGCCTCATATTGATGCTAACTTGACTGTGAGTGTGCTGGGAACCTGCTAACCAGGCCCCAGCACCAGTGTTCTTTCCCCAAAACCGTACAATTGTTCTCACAATTGGCACACCCCAAGCACACAGTTAAGTCCCTTGTAAAAGGTACCCATGTTACCAAGGGCCCTGTGGCTAGGAAAGGTACCCAAGGGCTGCAGCATGTATTATGCCACCCTGGGAGACCCCTCACCAAGCACATGCACACTGCCTTTGCAGTGAAGGGTTCAAGGGTAAAAACTTTGATCCCACAAAGGCCTGGTGGCACAACTGTAAACAGCATGGACATTAAACTGGAGAATTGGCCTGTCCCTAAAAGAATCCCCCTAACACTGCTCCATTTAGTATTGGTAT
Source organism: Pleurodeles waltl (assembly GCF_031143425.1). Lineage (NCBI taxonomy): Eukaryota > Metazoa > Chordata > Amphibia > Caudata > Salamandridae > Pleurodeles > Pleurodeles waltl. The sequence goes on from NC_090436.1 coordinate 314,356,141, forward strand.
AGCTAGTCTTCAGATGGGATCAACAGTGTGCTCAGAGCAAATCAAGGTTCAGACTGAAGCTACTTTAGTCTCTGAGGGTGGGGTAGATGTTGTCACACTTGCTGTCTGGCCCCTTAAGATGCAAAAATACAGGCAGGACCTGTTAAGTAATGGGACAAAGGTAGAAGCCCTGAGGGATACTGGTGCCAGTGTCACCATGGTGACAGAAAAACTGTTTTCCCCCGGACAGTATTTGGCTGGACAAACATTTCCAGTCATCAGTGCTGACAAAGTAGCTAAGCTCCATCCCATGGCTATAGTGACTTTAGAGTGGGGAAGGGTTACTGGCCTGAAACATGTAGTGGTATCTTCTGCAATCCCAGTGGAATGCACGCTAGGCAATGATTTGACATCCTCAGTACTTGGGCTGAGGTAGAGCTCAAAACGCATGCAGCCATGAGGGGAACCCCTTAACTGGTGTGTGTGAAAAAAAGAAAGAGCACAAAACAGAGCACAGGGAGAAAAAGAAGTGTTGGAGCCTGGAATAATGGCCCAACCTTCTAAGAGAAAAGGCAAGAAGACTGGGGGAACTGCTTCTGAGCAGCACAAAAAACAAGACCACTCTTCTCAGGAAGATGTCCTATCCCCTGAGGGAACTAAGTCAATGAAGCTGGATCCTTACCAGGTAGAACTCATGGGCCCACGGCGACCCTCAAGGGAATAGCTGTTCCAGGGACAAAGGACTTGCCCCACTTAGCTGGCCTGGAAAAGGGAGATGTCAGTGGCTACCACAGGATCTATTGGGAAGATGGACTCCTTTACACTGAGGCCAGAGACCCCAAACTTGGTGCAACCAGGAGAGTAGTAGTGCCTCACCAGTTGAGGGAGGTTATCCTAACGTTGGCCCATGACATCCCCCTAGCTGGGCATCTGGGACAAACTAAAACATGGGGAAGGCTTGTCAGCAACTTCTGTTAGGCCAATATGTATCAGAAGGTGAATGAGTTTTGTAAATCCTGTGTCACCTGCCAAGCCAGTGGTAAGGCATTTGGCAACCCGAAGCCCCTCCTCATTCCACTTCCTGTGGTGGGGGTTCCCTTTGAAAGGGTTGGTGTGGACATTGTGGGTCCACTTGAGCCACCCACAGCCTCAGGGAATCAGTACATACTGGTAGTAGTGGATGATGCTACCAGATACCCTAAAGCAATTCCCCTTAGGTCTACTACAGCTCCTGCAGTGGCCAACGGCCCGATTCGTATTTTTACTAGAGTAGGGTTTGCTAAGGAGGTGGTTTTTGACAGATGTACAAACTTCATGTCAACTTACCTAAAGCACAGGTGGAATGAGTGTGGGGTGACTTACAAGTTCACCACACCTTACCATCCACAAACCAATGGACTTGTTGAGAGATTCAATAAGACATTGAAGGGCATGATCATGGGGCTCCCTGAAAAACTCAAGAGGAGATGGGATGTCTTCCTGCCATGCTTGCTTTTCACTTACAGAGAGGTGCCTCGGAAGGTAGTAGGGTTTTCCCCCTCTGAACTTCTGTTTGGCCACCCTGTAAGGGGACCACTGGCACTTGTAAAAGAAGGCTGGGAGAGACCTCTCCATGAGCCTAAACAAGACGTGGAGGACTATGTGCTTGGCTTCCACTCAAGGATGGCTGAGTACATGGAAAAGGCATCCAAAAACCTAGATGCCAGCCAACAGCTCCAGAAGCTGTGGTATGACAAAAAGGCTGCACTAGTAGAATTCAAACCAGGGTAGAAGGTATAGGTTCTAGAGCCTGTGGCTCCCAGGGCACGTCAGACCTGGTAGACCTGGCACCAGCAGGACACCAAAAAAGGGTGATCCATGTAACCCCCCCAAAGCTCTATTATGACAGGACAGATGTAACCATGCTGATGGTTACTGATGAGGAGCAGGAAGCTTAGAGTTAACCTCTACCTGACCTCCTCTCAAATGACCCTAAAGATGGGTCCGTTGATGAAGTTGTCTTTTCAGAGACCCTTACTGCCCAACAGCAAGCTGACTGCAGGCAAGTCCTACAACAGTTTGCTGGGCTCTTCTCTTTGACCCCTGGATAGACTCACCAGTCTACCCATGATGTGGACACAGGAGACATTTTAACTGTCAAAACAAAAAATATACAGTCTGACTAAGTCAAAGAGAGCATCAAAGTGGAAGTCCACAAGATGCTGGATTTAGGGGTCATTAAGCCCTCTGACAGACCCTGGTTTAGCCCAGTGGTCTTAGTCCCCAAACCTCATTCCATAGATGGAAAGAGAGAGATGAGGTTTTGTGTGGACTATAGGGGTCTCAACTCCGTCACTAAGACAGATGCTCACCCTATACCAAGAGCAGATGAACTGATTGACAAGTTAGGTGCAGCCACACTCCTTAGTACATTTGACTTAACTGCAAGGTACTGGCAAATTAGGATGCCACCTGGAGCAAAAGAAAAAAAATAGCATTCTGTACACCAATGGGCATTATCAGTTTACTGTTATGCCCTTTGGCTTAATGAATTCCCCTGCCACCTTCCAAAGGTTGGTGAATCAAGTCCATGCTGGCTTGGAGACCTTTAGCGCAGCATATCTAGATCATATTGCTGTCTTTAGTTCCTCCTGGCAGGATCACCTGATCCACCTTGGTAAGGTTTTGCAGGCCTTGCAATCAGCAGACCTCAATATCAAGGCATCAAAGAGCCTTGATAGTGTTGTATACTTGGGCCACCTTGTAGGTGGAGGCCAAGTACAACCCTTACTGGCACGATCTGCACGATGCTTTTCACCTTTGACCGAAGGATTTGAGAGAGCGCCCGGTCTTCTGCTGGTTCTGGACAGACCAAGATAAGGGCGACGCTTTCTAGTAGCCACGGTGCTGCTTCACAGGAAACGCCTACCCCCCAGAAGGGGTCCCAGAGGGAAAAAACCCTAATAATGTGGGGAAAAACCTCAAAACAGGAACTCCTGAAAAAGGAAAAAACAAGAGGGAAAAAAGGAAAAGATTTGGAAAAAACCTCAATCAGAGCAACAGCAACTGGAGAAAACACGATGAACAGGAGCGAGGATCACCACCAGAAGGAAGTGCTTGCAACGCAAACAGATCAGGACTGAGTGACTTATATACCGGAAGACAGGAAGTGACAACACAGGAAAGAGAAAACAACACCATCTTGGATTGGGAAATGCCCATAGAAAAGAATGGGAAAAAGTAGCAGTATAAAAGGAAAATGCATACGGGGAAAAAGGAGCAGAAAGAAGACAACATGGAAACCAGGAGAAAGAAAAAGACGAAGTGCACAGAAACAGAAGAAAAGAAGGAAAAAGAAAAGAAGAGGAGTCCACCACCGACAAGCAAGAAGAAATGTAAAAGAAACAGGTAAGGACGACGCGACCGGGAACATGAAATGTGCTTCCTGAAACGCAGAAAATGTTGTGCAGAAACGCGGAGGATGGAGCTCCGATAATCAGAGTCGCGGTCCGACTGCGGGCGAAAAAAGAGACACTGTGGTTAAGCGTGGCGTCACAGTAGGTCCCCTCCCCGACGCCCCAGGCTTGTCAGGACAACGGGAATAAAATAGGTGAACCAAACGGGGGGCATGGACAGATGAGGCATCCTCCCAAGAGCAGTCACGAAGGGGAGAACCCTTCCAGTGAATCAAAAGCTGCAGTTTGTTCTGAAAAAATCGAGAGTCACAGATTTCCTGCACCTCATATTCAGTATGGCCATCCACAGAAAGGGGAGGAGGTCATTGAAAACGTTGGTTGTACAGATCAGGAATGAAAGGTTTTAACTGGGACACGTGAAAAACAGGATGAACTCTCCAGGTATGAGGCAGCTTTAGGCGAACAGCAACAGGATTCAACACTTGCAGTATCCAAAAGGGTCCATAAAAAAACAAGGTTTGAATTTGTTTAGAGAAAACCATGAGGGCAGAAATCTGGAGGAAAACCACACCTTGGCCCTCATTCTGACCTTGGCGGGCGGCGGAGGCCGCCCGCCAAAGTCCCGCCGTCAGGTTACCGTTTCGCGGTCGAAAGACCGCGGCGGTAATTCTGACATTCCCGCTGGGCTGGCGGGCGGCCGCCTTCAGGCCGCCCGCCAGCCCAGCGGGAAAGAGGCTTCCATGATGAAGCCGGCTCGGAATCGAGCCGGCGGAGTGAAAGCTGTGCGACGGGTGCAGTTGCACCCGTCGCGTATTTCACTGTCTGCGCAGCAGACTGTGAAATACATTTAGGGGCCCTCTTACGGGGGCCCCTGCAGTGCCCATGCCAGTGGCATGGGCACTGCAGGGGCCCCCAGGGGCCCCGCGACCCCCCCTACCGCCATCCGGTTCCCGGCGGGCGGACCGCCGGGAACTGGATGGCGGTAGGGGGGGTCGGAATCCCCTCGGCGGTGCAGCTAGCTGCGCCGCCTTGGAGGATTCCAATGGGCGGCGGTACACTGGCGGGTGACCGCCAGTGTTGCCGGTCCGACCGCGGCTTTACCGCCGCGGTCGGAATGCCCATTGGAGCACCGCCGGCCTGTCGGCGGTGCTCCCGCGGTCCTCCAACCCGGCGGTCATGGACCGCCAGGGTTGGAATGACCACCCTTGTGTCCTGTTTGATATGATAGTGCCTTCTGACGTTGACAATCCGCTTTCCGTTTCATTGCTTGTTTAGAGGCCAAAAGAGTGGTATAGATTGGCCTTTGGATTTGGTGGATTCGTCGTGCAAAAGAAGTCTTACAAGGAATAGTGGAAATGGCCCTAGGATGAAAACCATAAGTGCAATAAAAATGTGTTGCTCCAGTTGCGCTATGTACTGTATTGTTATAGGAGAATTCAGCAAGGGCAAGAAAATACAACCAATTACTTTGAGTGGCATTACAGTAGCATCTCAGGTATTGTTGAAGTTTCTGATTCATCCGTTTAGTCTGACCATTGGTTTGTGGATGAAACCCAGAGGACAAGGACACATCAATGTCTAATAAGGTACAAAAAGCTCTCAAAAACCGTGACACATATTAAGGTTCTCTATCAGAAATGACCTCTTGTGGAAGACCATGGAGACGAAAAATGTCTTGCATGAATATGTGACTCATTTTAGGGGCTTTTGGTAATTTCTTTAGGGCTGTGAAATGAGCCATCTTGGTGAAGGAATCAACAGTGACCATGATGACATGGTTACCAGAAGAAGACAGTAGGGAACAAATGAAATCTGTGGAAAGGCTACACCAAGGAGCTGAGGGAACAGGTAAGGGCATCAATAAACCTGCTGGTTTGGTTCTGGGTATCTTGGTTTGGGCGAATACTGGACAGGCTGAGACATAGGTTTCCATATCGTCCTTAAGGGAAGGCCATCAAAAAGATCATTGAAGCAGCTCCTGTGTCTTCTTGATTCCTAGATGCCCAGCTACTGGAGAATCATGACACATCTGTAATGCCTCGGTTTGTACATTTTTAGTAGGTAAGAAAAGGGTGCTTTGATGATAGAAGTAGTCTTGTTCTTTTCATAAGAGAGGTGTCACTTTATTCCACTCTTTAAATGGAAGGAACTGGTACTCAGATTTAATGTGACCCAGAAAAGATTGAGAAACCCCGATGATTCGACTGGACTCAATGATGTGTGGAGAGGAGGTATTGACGATGTCAGGATATCAACGGGATAATGCATCTGCCACTAGATTCTGGGACCTGAGTATGTAAGTTATCACAAAATCGTATTGGCTAAAAAAGAAGTCCCATGTTGCTTGATGACTATTACGGCATTGGAAGGTTCGAAGACATTGTAAACTGTGGTGGTCAGCCCTGGCTTCAAAAGGCTCTCTAGTGCCCATCAAGAAATGTTTCCATTCTTTACATGCTACTTTCAGAGCAAGTAATTCTCATTCCAGTACTGAGTAAATGCATTCTGCTTCTGTCAGGCTATGAGAGAAATAGAAAATAGGGTGTTCCAATCCATCATCATCATCTTGTCTCTGAAGTAGAACCGCTCCTATGTCTCATTCAGATGCATCACTCACTACTATGATTTTTTTAGTAGTATCAAGATGTCGCAAAATGGGTGCTTGAGTGAAGGACTTCTTTAGCTCCTGAAAGGGCTTTTAAGCACTTCTGTCCAGACAAATCCCTTCTTTAAATGTTCTTTTTTAATAGTTTGGGTGTTGAAACTTTGTTGGTGGGAAAAATCCTGAATAAATTGTCGGTAGAAATTTGAAAGCCCAAGAAAACATTGAGTTTCCTTTACAGAAGATGGAGAAGGCCAGTCTAGGATGGCTCTTACTTTGTCTGGGTCCATGGATATCCCTGTTTGATTGATACTGAACACCAAATACATCACTTCAGTCTTGTGGAATTCACACTTCTCTGGTTTGCAATACAATTGTTTTTTTTTTAGTCTTTCCAAAACCTGTAGTACATGTTCAGTATGTTGTTCAGGATTATGGGAATATATCAAGATATCGTCCAGATAGATTACTACGTTGTGATTTAACAAGTCAGAAAACACAGAATCCATGAATTGTTGGAAAACAGAAGGTGCATTGATTAATCCAAAAGGCATGACTCGATATTCATAGTGTCTGAATGGAGTATGGAAGGCTGTTTTCCATTCATCCCTTTCCTTGATACGCAAAAGATGATAGGCACCTCTTAGATCTAATTTAGTGAACATCTTGGCTCCTTGGATGGTGTCCAGTATATCCCTAATTAAAGGTGAAGGATAACGATCTTTGATTGTTATTTTATTGAGTCAGCGAAAATCGACACATGGACGCAGATCTTTCGTCTTCTTGCGAACAAAGAAAAGAGGAGCCCCAGCAGGAGATGATGAAGAGGCAATTAACCCATTCTTTAAGTTGTCATCCAGGTATTCTTTGAGTACTTTCTTTGCTTGATCTGTCAAAGAATACATGCGACCAAATGGAACAACTTTGTCCAGAACCAAAGGAATAGCACAGTCTTAGATACGATGAGGAGGTAAGATGGGATTACTTGGTTTCTGAAAGATGTCAGAGTATTCCTGGTAACAATCTGGTACTCCTTGAATCGTATTTATAGTGTTATCGGTATTCTTAGCCAGCTGAGAGAACCCTTTGGGAGACCAATCTGAGTTGGTAGAATAGCAATTTTGCTTACAAAACTGAGATGTCAAGGATATTGTTCTAATTTCCCAATTTATATAGGGGTTGTGCCGAGTTAACCAAGGTATTCCCAAAATCATTGTGTGGTTCAGCGAGGATATAAGATCAAAAGCAACATGTTCTTGGTGCCTTCCAAAATTCAAACAGAGTGTAGGAGTAGAATCAACTACAGGCCCTGAAGTTAAAGGGGAGCCATCTACAGTGTGTCCTTGCTCTGGGGTTTCCTAGGGAATACGTGGAATACCTTTATCCTTAGCCCAGGTTTCGTCTAAATAGATTCCACCACCAGTTCTCAAAGCTTCAGATTATTCTAAGCAGTTCGTTTTGTAGACAGATGCCACTGAACGTGGGACAGGAGCAGTCCTGTCCCAAACCAATGATGATGGCTATGACCAGCCTGTTGCTTTCATTAGCAGGAGGTTACACCCCAGGGAACAGGTTTGGAGTGCCAATGAGAAGGAGGCCTTTGCTGTGGCTTGGTCACTGAAAAAGATGAGACCATACTTGTTTGGTACTCACTCTGTTGTTCAAACTGAGCACAGACCTCTCAAATGGCTAATGTAAATGAAAGGTGAGAACCCTAAACTTACCCTACAGGGTATGGACTTTTCACTGGAACACAGATCTGGGACTGTCCAAGCCCCAGATCAGATGGCCTTTCCAGGTTCAACCACTTAGACAATGAAGACTCTCTGCAGAAAGGTTAGTCTCATACTCTTTCATTTGGGAAGGGGTTGTGTAGGAAAGTGCCCTTCATGGCATGGTTACCCCCCCCCCACACTTTATGCCTGATATTGATGCCAAGTTGACTGAGAGTTCGCTGGGATCTTCCTAACCAGGCACCAGCACCAGCGTTATTTCCCAAAAACTGTACCAATTTTCCCACAATTGGTACACCCCCAGCACACAGTTAAGTCCCTTGTAAAAGGTAACCATGGTACCAAGGGCCCTGTGGCCAGGGAAGGTCTCCAAGGGCTGCAGCATGTATTATACCACCCAGAGGGACCCTTCACCAAGCACATGCACACTGCCTTTGCAGCTTGTGTGTGCTGGTGAGGAGAAAAAGTCAAAGTTGACATGGCATCCCTCTCAGGGTGCCATGCCCACAAACCACTGCATATGGCATAGGTAAGTCACCCCTCTAGCAGGCCTTACAGCCCTACGGCAGGGTACACTATACCACAGGCGAGGGCATAGCTGCATGAGCAATATGCCCCTACAGGGTCTAAGTCCATAATGGCTTCACTGAATATTGGGAAGTTTGGGATCAAGCTTCTTAGCACAGTAAACCCATACTGATGCCAGTGTTGGATTTATCAGAAAATGCACCCAGAGGGCATCTTAGAGATGCCCCCTGTATGTTAGCCAAACTGCTACTGCAGGACTGACTGGTCTGTGCCAGTCTGCCACTTCCAGATGAGCTTCTGACCACATAGGGTGAGGCACTTTGTGCTCTCTGTGGCCAGAAGCAAAGCCTGCACTGGTTGGAGGTGCTTCACACCTCACCCCTGCAGGAACTGTAACACCTGGCGGTGAGCCTCAAAGTCTCAGGCCTCTTGTTAGAGTGCCCCCAAGGGCACTCCAGCTAGTGGAGATGTCTGTCCCCCCCAGGAAAAGTCCCCCTTTTGGCAGCAAGTCCGGCAGGAAAATTAGGGAAAGCAAGGAGAAGTGACCATCTCGGCTGGGACCATCCCTAAGGTGTCCAGAGCTGAGGTGACCCCCTCCTTGCAAAATCCTCCATCTTAGTTTGGAGGACAGGGACCAATATGGTTAGGTCTGCCCCCCACCCCCACAAAGGGAGTGGACACAGGAAGGGTGTAGCCACTCTCAGGGACAGTAGCCATTGGCTACTGCCCTCTGACACCTGTAATGCCCCAAAATCCCGGATTTAAAACAGCTCGTCAGATTCCTGGCGTCCTCAGAAGAATTAAGAATAAAGAAGAAAGACTGCTAAGCTGACCCGCAGCAGAGAAGACTGAAGATGCAAACTGACTTGGCCCCAGCTCCACCAGCCTGTCTCCAGCTTCAATAGCCCTGCAAAAAGAAGGCAACTCATCCTGCAGGACCAGCGACCTCTGAAAAGCCTCCAGAGCACTGCCTGTGCCTCAAGGGACCAGGAACCCCTGTGGACAGCGGCCCTGTCCAAGAAGAAACTCCATCCAAAGACTCCAGAGCCTCCCCGGATCCGCAAGTCCTGTCCAATCTGCACCTGACTACCACAGCCTGTGTCCAGGTGGCCCAACTGACTAGAGCTGGTCCCCAGGCGATTCTGGGCAAGTTCCCACCCTGGGTTGATCCCTCCTATCCACCATGACGACCCCTGCAGCCTGAATCCGAAAGGACCCCCCCTGACCGCTACAGAACCGGACGAAGATTCCCAACAGCAAAAGGTAATCTGCACCTGCAGTGCCCTGGCCTTGGGGAATCTGACCTTCATTGCAGCAATGTCCAGCAGGCGCCCAACCCCCTCCTTGTCCCGCCTTTGGTTTCCCAGAACCGACCCCCTGGACTTCACCTCCAGCATCTTTGTGGCCCGAGATCCCCCTGTATGAAAGCATTGGGAGCCTGACGATGTGTTTGCACCCTGTACCTCGCCACCCCGTGCCGCTGAGGGTGTGTGTTAGGTGCTGACCTGTGGGCCCCCCGGGGCTCCTCTAAATCCCCCAGGTCTGCCCATCAAGGACACAGGTACTTATCTGCAAGCTGGTCTGATCCTTTGTGCCCCCAGTCTCTTTAGGAACCCATGTTAAATCAACCTCAACTTTGACCTCTGCACCTGGCCGGCCCTGTGTTGCTAGTGGAGGGTGTTTGAGGTTAATTTGAACCCCAACCTGTGGACATCCTAACCCCCTGAGACTGGAACTGTAAGTCTTTTCTTCCCCTCGGAACTGTTTCTGAAAATTGCACTTTCAGCTTTTAAAACAGATTATTGCTGTTTATTAAAAAATATATAACTTGCCAAATTGAAACAATGTGGTATTGATACATATGTTGGATACTTACTTGCAAATGTACTTACTTGCAACTTGAATCTTGTGGTTCTAGAAATAAAGTAACATAACATATTTTTGCCATTTAGAAACAATTGGCCTGGAGTTAGACATTGAGAGTGTGCTTCCTTTATTGCCTGTGTATGTACAACAAATGCTTTGCACTACCCTCTGATAAGCCTAACTGCTCAACCACACTACCACAAAAGAGAGCATTAGTATTATTGTTAGACCTGACAGCCTTAGGGTGGTCACCCCTAACTTTTTGCGTGCCTCCCTCCACTTTTTGGACACTGTTTTTGCTGGTTTTTAGACTCTGCGCACTTTACCACTGCTAACCAGTGATAAAGTGCATATGCTCTCTCCCTTTAAACATGGTAACATTGGATCATACCCAATTGGACTATTTAATTTACTTATAAGTCCCTAGTAGAATGCACTATATGTGCCCAGGGCTTGTAGATTAAATGCTACTAGCGAGCCTGCAGCACTGGTTGTGCCACCCACTTAAGTAGCTCCTTAACCTTGTCTCAGGCCTGCCATTGCAAGGCCTGTGTGTGCAGTTTCACTGTCACTTCGACTTGGCATTTAAAAGTACTTGCCAAGCCTAAAATTCCCCTTTTTCTACATATAAGTCACCCCTAAGGTGTGCCCTAGGTAACCCGTAGGGCAGGGTGCTGTGTAGGTGAAAGGCAGGACATGTACCTGTGTAGTTTACATGTCCTGGTAGTGTAAAACTCCCAAATTCGTTTTTACACTACTGTGAGGCCTGCTCCCTTCATAGGCTAACATTGGGGCTGCCCTCATACAGTATTGAAGTGGTAGCTGATGATCTGAAAGGAATACGCAGGTCATATTTAGTATGACCAGAATGGTAATACAAAATCCTGCTGACTGGTGAAGCTGGATTTAATATTACTATTTTAGAAATGCCACTCTTAGAAAGTGAGCATTTCTCTGCACTTAAATCTTTCTGTGCCTTACAATCCACGTCTGGCTGGGTTTAGTTGACAGCTCCTTGTGCATTCACTCAGACACACCCCAAACACAGGGTACTCAGCCTCACTTGCATACATCTGCATTTTGAATGGGTCTTCCTGGGCTGGGAGGGTGGAGGGCCTGCTCTCACACAAAGGACTGCCACACCCCCTACTGGGACCCTGGCAGACAGGATTGAACTGAAAGGGGACCTGGTGCACTTCTAAGCCACTCTTCGAAGTCTCCCCCACTTCAAAGGCACATTTGGGTATAAAACAGGGCCTCTACCCTACCACCTCAAACACTTCCTGGAGAAGAAACTTGTAACCAGAACCTGCATCCTGCCAAGAAGAACTGCCTGGCTGCCCAAAGGACTCACCTGACTGCTTTCTCTGAAGGGCTGCTGCCTTGCTGTTGCCCTGCTGCCTTGCTGGTCCCTGGCTGTGGTGAAGAAGTGCTCTCCAAGGGCTTGGATAGAGCTTGCCTCCTGTTCCCTGAAGTCTCAGGACCAAAAAGACTTCTCTCTTGCAACTGGACTCCTTGTGCGGCGAAATATTTGACGCACAGCTTGCTCCGCTGTGAAAAATTCACTGTACGCCGACCCGGGACGACGACGCTCGACTTCTCAAGGAAAACATCGACGCGGCACCTGCGGTGCGACCGGAACTTCGACGCACAGCCCACCAGATCGACGCACAGCCGACCTGGGACGACGATGCCCAACTACCAGAGGAGAAATCGACGCCACGCCTGCCGTGAGGGAGAAATTTCCCCGCATCGCCCACCGGAACGATGCAGAGCTTGCCAACAAGCCCAGAATTCCATGCACAGACCCCGGGGCATCTGAAAACCCCGCAACCCGAAGAGGAGGCCGTCCGCATGCCGGAAATCGACGCAACATCTTCCCCGCGTGGTAAATAACAACGCAGGTCCATGTGTGAAGGGGCGAAACCGACGCACACACCATTTTTCCATGCATCTCCTCCTCTGCGGCCCTTTGCAGAGATTTTTCACTCCAACCAGGTACTTGAAAGAGACTTTGTTTGCTTTTAAAAGACTTAACACACCTTATATCACTTTTCAGTGATATCTTTACATTTTCTTATTGCATCTTTGATCGTTTTTGACCTGCAAATATCCAGATAAATATCATATATTTTTCTAAACACTGTGTGGTGTATTTTTGTGGTACTATATTGTGTTATTGTATGATTTATTGCACAAATACTTTACACATTGCCTTCTAAGTTAAGCCTGACTGCTCAGTGCCAAGCTACCAGAGGGTGGGCACAGGATAATTTGGATTGTGTGTGACTTACCCTGACTAGAGTGAGGGTCCTTGCTTGGACAGGGGGTAACCTGACTGCCAACCAAAGACCCCATTTCTAACAATTATCTACTTTAGTCTGTGTTTATCCTCTGGCTAATCCATGGACTCTCTCCACACTCTATCTCATTTTAATACCGTACATACAGAGCCGGCTTCCTACACTTATCTTTCAGATATGTACAAAGTAAGAGTGGATTGTTTGTCAAGACTACCATCTGCAGATAGATATTTTTGAGAGACAGTTTGGAAGAATGTGTTGTGGCTTTACTGTATGATTTTTCTGGTTTTCGGCCTGCTATTCCTTAGAAGGAATGGTCACGGTCCCTGGTATAAGATGCAGTGTTGTCTGAAGTCAGGATGTTTATTAAAGGATGGCCGGAGGACAAAATGCTTAATTCAAAGCTTTGTTGCTGTAGGAAAGTTTGAGATGAGTTGTCTGTAGAGGGTGCCCTCATTGCTCAGTCGGCGTGTTATGTGCCCCCGGGCTCTATTAGGAAAAAAGTTATGAACACTGCCTGTGAAAGCCACATTGGGCCGGCCGGAACTTCTAGGAAGATTAGATCTACTGTCTGGTGGCCAAATACGTGTAGTCAAGTTGGCATGTTAGCAATTGAATTCAGTGTAGCAATTTTGATAAATCCTTTAAAAACTTTTCAGTGAATGTTCACCCTCTCAAGTTTCCAAAAAGCACCCTGGACTGAATTGGCTATGGTCTTATTAAGTCATTGTGAAGGTTTAAGTAGAAGTCAATTGTACACTTTAGTTTGGACTATTTCTCTAAATGGATGTAGGTAAAATGACTCAGTAATCCCAATATATAGGCCCTCATTATGACCCTTGCAGTCACCAGGGCGCAACATTACAACTGTGGTGAAAGCGCCACAGTTGCAGCGCTGGCACTGAACGGGTTGCTGCCAGTCGACAGCCTGGCGATTTCGGCGGTTGTAATCCGCCAGGGCAGCGTGGCTTGCATTGCTGCCCTGGGGATTACTATTCCCCTTTCCGCCAGCCTTTGCATGGCTGTGGCCCCGCCATGCAAGGCTGGCAGAAAGGGGGTGCTGGGGGCCCCTGCAGTGCCCATGCAGTTGGCATGGGCTATGCAGGGGCCCCCATGGACTGCCCAGTCACACTTTTTACTGCCTGAATAACGGGCAGTGAAAGGCGTGACGGGTGCTGCTGCACTAGCCGCACTGCCTTGGCGCCGTTTGGTTATCAGTGATAGTGGTGTGCAATTTGTTTCACATCAACTTTCTGAATATTCTGCCCTACTCCACCCCAACAGAGAGAGTTAAGACGTGTGGATTTATTTCCGCCTCCTGTGCAGGTGAAAGAGGCACCAGACAGGGGTGCCCTTTAGTCCTAGTATTGTTTGCCATAGCTATGGAGCCCCTGGGATTACCCTCCAGACAGGGCGACTGGTTCTGTGGCCCGGATTTCGGGAAAAGCCAGCTCCATGTATCATTACATGCAGACAATATGTTACTATTCCTGGGCGGGAGCACTCAGACATAGACAGTGCCTGTGCAGTGCTGGCCCGCTTTGGTGCAGCACGGTCACGTGTCTCCAGGTGAACTGGGATAAATCCAGTGATTACTCCTTGACTGCCCCCCATGATAGCTCCCCCCCCCCCAGAACTGAGAGATGTGATCTGCTGGGAACCAACACTTTCCAGTATTTAGGAGTGCAAATATATCACTCCGAAACACAATTGGTTGAGGGAAACATACAGAAAACTCTTGCATCTCTATGATAGTCCATCTACTTCTGGTGCATGCTGCCCCTCTCCATCATGGTATGCGCAGCTTTGGCAAAGATGGTGGTCCTACTTTGACTCATACAGTACTTTGCCACCCTCCCCATTTGGATACCCTGGCCAGTCTTCTGGGAAATAGAGAAATTGCTTCTGATGCTGCTTTGGGGTGCAGAGCAGCATAGGACCCCGCTGGTCAAACTTCAACTCCCCGCCACAGAGAGCGGGTTGGACGCTCCTAACTTTGAGCTGTAATACTTGCCAGTGCAGATACTATGGGCTGCATGATGGAGGGAGATGTGGTGGTGCACCTCTGCACTGATGGACGGGGGTGCGGGTGGCTTTGCACCCCATGTGGATACAACTGATCCCCCACTCCCTGCAGGGAGCACACAGTGCTGCAGGACACATTTTAATTGCCACATTCAAGTATGTTTAGACCAAAGAACCTCAGTGAACCCGCACCTGAAATCATACTCTTGTGAGCTCCTGGTAACAGCTTTGACTATCATACAATGGCAAGGAGACTGTGGGGCCTGCAAGAGCTGGAGATAGCAGAATTAAACTCCCTCAGAGGGCTTTTTGAGAATCAAACTGTTAGAACTTCCAGGGATAGTGGATGAGTCTGGACCTCTGTCACACCACTTCTTACTCTGTGGAGCTATTAGAGCCACAGTGTGGGTGTGCTCAAGGGCAGATGCATCTGAGCCAGCGCCTCATGGGGGCTTTGAGATCACCTGCACTGTGTCTGGGAAAACACGTGTTGTATTGTTATATTGTAACTATATAGTGAATAAAATGTTTTCTCGCTTACGTGTCAAGAATTTTCAGTTCTATTAAGGACACGGAGGCGGGGATTAAGCTTCTCTCTCTCTTTACTGCAAGTTAACAGCAGCCAGTTAAAACACTTAACACCAAAAACCTACTTTTCCCACGAACCACAGTAGTCCATAATGTCCACCAATCACAGGTCTCCCCCATGTATATCTGTCTCTGCCAACACAGTCCTTCCTCTTTCTTTGCAATCAAAATTAAACAAATACTTGACTCCTAGGAACTGGAATCTCCCCGAAAAACTGGAACTCTGACGTCTTCACCATCGATTGTACTTATGTCTGAAGAATGCCAAACTCTCTTTATCCTCTGTCACCATATGACTGTTCAGGTACCTTTGTTCTCCGCTCCTGAAGAATAATAGAAGACATACAGATAATATCCAATCTGTATTCATGATGTAACGGGTGGGCATAAAATAAATCAAATATTATGCATGGCATCATCAACAAATTCAACAAGATAAATAACATAATTATCTGTTGGTGGGATAATCCTTGCCTCCGTGTCTTTCAACAGAATTGAAAATTCTTGATGCGTAAGCTAGAATTTATTTTATTCTATGTCAGGAACGGAGGCTTTGGATTATGCTAGTTCAAAAGTTGATCCACCCCACATTTGGCATACTGATGCCCCTATATTAGTCCCTAGTATATGGTACCTAGGTACCCAGGGCTTTGGGGCACAAGGGGTTCCCAATGGGCTGCAGCATGTATTGTGTCACCCATGAGAGCCCATGCAAAATGTGTCTGCAGGCCTGCCATAGCTTGGACTTTTTTACTACAGGTCACTGTAAGTCATTCCTGTGGTAGGCCCTCCTAGCCCAGAGAGCAGGGTGCAGGTACCTGTATGTGAGGGCACTCCTTCATGAACAGAAGTGCCCCTATGAACTCCAGCTCCATTACACTGCACTTCGTAAGTGCGGGAAAGCCATTTTACCTGTGTACTGGACAAAAGTCACTCACTACTGTGTCCAGCTACATAATGGTAACTCTGAACTTGGGCATGTTTGGTATCAAACATGTCGAAATCATACCCCAGTACTGTTGCCAGTATTAGTTGTATGATTCCATGCACTCTGGGGGCTCCTTAGAGAATTCCCAGCATTGCTCCTACCAGTCTTCTAGGGATTTCCAGGCAGCCAGCGCTGCTGCCACCCCTCAGACAGGTTTCTTCCCTCTTGCCGCTTGACCAGCTCAAGCAGAGGAAGGCAGAACAAAGGATTTCCTTTGAGAGAGGGAGGCAACACCCTCTCCCTTTGGAAATAGGTGTTACATGGCTTGGGAGGGGTAGCCTCCCCAAGCCACCAGTAAGCTTTGAAGCGTACATTTGGTACCAGGCCAGGGACTCCCGGTCCCTGCTCTGGCATGAAACTGCACAATGGAAAGGGGAGTGATCACTCCCCTGTCCATTACCACCCCAGGGGTGGTTCCCAGAGCTCCTCCAGGTGGCCACTTAATTCTCCCATCTTGAATCCAATGGTGGGCAGAGGTCCCTGGGAGCATGTGAATGGCCAGGTCAGGCAGGTGATGCCACAGCCCCCTCCTGATAGGTGGTCACCCTGCTAGGTGACCAATCCCCCTTCCTAAGCTATTCATGTTCTCCTTCATGGTTGGGTCCTCAGATTCAATGTGCAATATTCCAGCAGGACTCCTCTGCATCGTTTACTTCATCTTCTGTCCACCGGGACTGCAATTAGACCCTCAAGGAACCGACAATCTGCAACTTCAGCGACGACTCTGCTCTGGAACATTGTTTCTCCGGCTCCTTCCAGCAACTGCAACATGTCCCTGGCTGTGCATCCTCTGAGGGCAGCGGGTCTTTAGCCTGCACAAGAAGCAAGAAGAAATCTCCCTTGAAGTGAAGGAGTCACTCCCCTGCATCTGCAGGCACCAACTGCAACAACGACCGACTGTGTGGATCTTCTCTCCTCCGGAGCTGTGTGGATCCTGCATCACAGGTGGTGGTCTAGAGTGGTCTCCGTAGTCCTCTCTACCAGCTGTCCAACTTGGGAGACGATAAGCCCTTGCCTGTCCTTGCAGGACAGTACCCCTGTGCACTGTGACTCTTGCAGCTACCAAGGCTTGTTTGTCCCTTCTTCAAGGGGTCTTCAGGCTCCATAAAGCCACGGCCTCCAGCACTCTTCCTTGCAAAGCACGGTCTCCTGCCCGCTGCTCCAACGATGTGGGACTCCTCTTCAGGTGTGCTGAGTGGGCTGCACTGCGACTCCTCTGCCTGCTGCCCGTGGGTCAGCTGGGGGCTGCCTCCTCTTCTTCTGACTCTCCCAGCTGCTGAGGGTCACCTCAGACTCCTCTCCTTGGTCGAGCCCCCTGGGCCTTGCTGGTCCTCTTCAGCCTCACAAAACCTTCTTCTCAGACTCTTGTATTTGCCAAGGCTTGTCGGTGGTTTTACAATACCACTGACTGACTGCATCACGACCGCCAACGTGGGACATCACTTGCATCACTTCTGGAACTCCTCTTTTGCTCATGTACTGCACTGCTGATTTTCTTCATCCACCGTCGACCTGGTCCTGCATCCACAGAAGGGTGGGTAGTAGCGCTTACCACGGCAGGACACTCCAACTCGAACTGGACTTAGGGGGTCATTCTGACCCTGGCGGTCACCGACCGCCAGGGCCAACGACCACGGAAGCACCGCCAACAGGCTGGCGGTGCTTCCTGGGCCATTCTGACTGCGGCGGTAAAGCCGCGGTCAGAAAAGGGGAACCAGCGGTTTCCCGCCGGTTTAACCCTGGCCCAGGGAATCCTCCATGGCGGCGCTGCTTGCAGCGCCGCCATGGGGATTCCGACCCCCTTCCCGCCATCCTGTTCCTGGCGGTTTTTACCGCCAGGAACAGGATGGCGGGAACGGGTGTCGTGGGGCCCCTGGGGCCCCTGCACGGCCCATGCCATTGGCATGGGCAGTGCAGGGGCCCCCTAACAGGGCCCCACAAAGATTTTCAGTGTCTGCTTTGCAGACACTGAAAATCGCGACGGGTGCCACTGCACCCGTCGCACCCCTGCAAATCCGCCGGCTCCATTCGGAGCCGGCTTCCTCTTTGCAGGGGCTTTCCCGCTGGGCCGGCGGGCGATCTTTTGGAGATCGCCCGCCGGCCCAGCGGGAAAGTTAGAATGACCGCCGCGGTCATTTGACCGCGGTGCGGTCTTTTGGCGGGCGGTGCCCGCTGCCCGCCGGGGTCGGAATGACTCCCTTAGTCTCCTTATTTTGCAGGTCCTATTCTGTCAGGATCCACCTTTGGTTTTTTCCAGTCTTTTCTGGGTCTTGCACAGTCCTTTTCCAAAGCTCTCCTGTGGGTTGGGGGAAAAACCAGGTACCTACCTCTTTTCTACTGGTCGCTGAGGGGCACCCTGGTACTTACCTTTGGAGTTCCGAGTTCCTCCAGCTCCCCTCTACCGATTCCAGTTCCTTGGGTGGGGAACTGCCTTTGACATTCTACTTACTTAGTATATGGTTTGGTCTCTCCCTAGGGCCTTCATTATTTACTATTATATGCACTAATTCCTATTGCTTTCTATGCCAATCACTGACTTCTAATGTGTATATAATAGCGTGTTTACTTACCTCCAGTTTGGGTATTGATTGCTATTGTGTGTGTGTATATATATATATATATATATTGTACTTACCTCCAGTTGGGGGGACTGCCTATAAGTAATCTAGGGCCAGATGTAGGAAAGTCCCAAATTGCAGACGCAATTTGGGATGCAGAAAGGTGTCTCAGACACCTTCTGCGAGTCGCTATGGGGTGGCAAAGACCCACCTCATTAATATTAATGAGGTGGGTCGCAATTTGCGACCCCATAGCGACTCAGGGCACTCACGGGGATGGAGGCCTGCTGGGAACAGCAGACCTCCATGTCCGTGACTGCTTTTAAATAAAGCAGTTTTTTTTTTCAAAGTGCAACCCGTTTTCCTTAAAGGAAAACGAGCTGCACTTTGAAAAATAAACCGAAACCTTTTGTTTTGGTATTTTTCAGGGCAGGTAGTGGTCCATTGGACCACTGCCTGCTCTGAAAAATTAGTTTTTGGTCCAGTCACAAAGGGGAAGGGGTCCCATGGGGACCCCTTTCTGTTTGCGACTGGGTTACCATCCACTTCAAGTGGATGGTAACTGCGAGTCCATTTTTGCAAATGGAATTGCATACCATTGTGACTCGCAAATAGGAAGGGAACACCCCTTACTATTTGCGACTCGGAAATGCATTTTGCGAGTCAGTTCCGACTCGCAAAATGCATTTCTACATAGCAAAGACGCGTTTGCGACTCGCAAACGTCGATTTTCGCAGTTTGCGACTCGAAAGTCTTTGCTACATCTGGCCCTTAGTGTTGTGTTACTATAATAAAGTAGCTTTATTTTTGTAGCACTGTGTGGTTCTTTCATATCTGTAAGTGCTGTGTGACTAGTGATGGTATTGTATAAGCTTTGCATGTCTCCTAGATATGCCTTGGCTGCTTATCCACAGCTACCTCTAGAGAGCCCTGGCTTCCTAGACACTGCCTATACCTCACTAATAGGGGATACCTGGACCTGGTATAAGGTGACAACACCATAGTTGTTCACCACATACCAGACCAGCTTCCTAC
Source organism: Pleurodeles waltl (assembly GCF_031143425.1). Lineage (NCBI taxonomy): Eukaryota > Metazoa > Chordata > Amphibia > Caudata > Salamandridae > Pleurodeles > Pleurodeles waltl. The sequence goes on from NC_090436.1 coordinate 314,375,741, forward strand.
ACACATAATCTATGATTTGCCTCTTAGGGGCATATTTAGAAGAAAGTGGTGCACCATGGCATCCTTTTGGACAATAGCATCACAATTTTTTACGCTATTGTGGCGCTTCACTAGTGTAAAAAAATGTGATGCTAGTGCAGCAAAGCACAGGGAGGCCCATTGATTAAAATGGGTGCGTCATTTTAACACCGGCTCTTAGCAGGCGTTAAAAACGACCGAAAAAATGGTGCTGTGAAATGTAAATTTCACTGTGTCATTTTTTCGGGGCTCCCTGCATCAGAACGCCCCCTGCAATCAATATGCTTGGCTCAGTCGTAATGTGGTGCAAGGGGTTGCAAAATGCCAATTTGTTAATACAGCACGGGGAAAAAGTACATTAGCGTTAAAAAAAAAAAGTGACTTTATGGTGGCACAAGGTGGCGCTAAGGGGTTGTAAATATGCCCCTTAGCTTACTAATAGATTTGCCATCAGGGCAGGAGTGTTTCTCAGTTTATGTTTAAACACTCACTTTTAATAAATATATCACTGAAGTATGATGTTCTAGCGCACTGTCATTTACAGACAGTAAAATTCCAAGAAATGTACAAAACCCTTCACACTAACTTGCAGCTTTACTGATAAAACTATATAGGGCCTCATTATGACTCTGGTGGTCTTCTGACCGCCCGGGTTAATGTGGCGGTATTACCTCCAGTAGGCTGGTGGTACATACTGCCACATTATGAGATTGGCGGTATGAGCCAGTGGGCCGGAGATGTCTATCTCCAGTCTGGCGGCCGACATAGTACTGCCCATGGCATTATAAGCCGGCCTTCCACCATGGTTTTCGTGGCGTTAGCAATGCCACGAAAACCATGGCGGTAGGCCCTACAGGTTACAGGGAATTCCTTCCCTGTCACCGGTAGGTGGCTCTCCCACCCCTCAACACTCACCTGACGCCCCCCTCCGTCCAAGCTCACCCCCCTCGATCCACTCACCTCCCCACCCCCCTGATACATTCATACACCCTCAACCCCCATACACCTGCAGACACACACCCTCCACAGCCACACATGCACACATCACCCTCCTCCCCCACCCCACTACAGTCACAGTGCCACTCACCCACCCCCCACCCTGCATACACGCACACATACACCCACATGCACCACGCATACACCCATTCACTTACACTGGCATACATGCATTCATACACACACTGGCATACCTGCATTCATACACGCATACTTCCAGACATACTCACACACACATTCTTACACACAATCACACTGACATGCAGACATGCACTCACTTCACCATTCTTACACGCATTCACTCACACGCATACAACCACGCTTACACCACAACACTCACAGATGCATTCACACACACACACACACACACACACTTCCACTTTCATGCACACACTCAGACACACACGCAACTCCCCCAATGAAATATATTTTGAAATCTTTGTACAGTTGACTTATGACCCGATTTACATCTTGGTGGTAATGGGTCCGGTGCCACTTTTTCAATGGAAAACACATCTGCCGGCCTGGTGATCCACCTGCTCGATTTAGATGTTGGTGGTCCCATAAAAGAAAGACTGCCCAAGCCATGCCAACTCCTCCAAGAATTCCCATCCGCCTCAATGGTGCAATTGGAAATGGTGGCTGACAGCGGGATTCCAACCACCCTTTCTGCCATGCGTATTTGGAGGTGCCTCACCACCAAGCCAACTGTGGCTATCCGACCTCCACACCGGAATTGGTGGATTGGGGGTAAATTACTTTTGACCTCTGTCTCTGCACACAGAGAAAATGTGACAAGATAAGATCAAGATTTAAAGGTGTCGTTATTGCTCCTTCCCTTTCCTGACCGAATGTAACATCTGTTCTTTGTCAACTCGCCAGAAGGGGCAAATAGGTCCTAAAAAAAGCCTGACCTGATAAAATATGACCCGCCACAGCGAGTTGGCAAGTAGATTTTTGGAAGCCTGGATCTACACTCTAATTTATATGTGTACAGTTATACAATAGTATTGCCTTTGAAATGCTTTTGATATAACCTATATCAAAAGCAGTGACCATGTTTTTAGCTCTATTCCTCCAGATGTTTCCTTTCACTTCCCTATTTATTTGCTGCACTCGTTTTGCTGTTTCTTAGGACTCTCCACCCATTACCCCTGCTTAGTAGTCATTAAGTGCCTGTGCCCACTCTTCTAAACATGGTGAAATTGATAGACACCTAATTGGAACATTTATTTTATATATACTTCCCTTGTAAATGCCACTACATGTACCCATAGCCTGTAAATTAAATGCTACAAGTGGGATACAGCACTCATTGTGCTACCCACTAAAGCAGCTCTGCATGCCACTGCAGCCTGTAGTGCAGTTTAAAAACTGCCATTTTTAACTTACAAAATAAACCTTTTTTCAAAACATAACCTTCCTTTTTAATACTTATAGCTTATCCCTAATGGAGGCCATGTAAAGTCGTTTTGCAGTGCAGTTCCTGAACTTATGTTTCATTCACCACTTAGACATAAATATATTTTTGGGTACATGAGAAATCCTTAATCATTCATAGACCTAAAAAGTTTTTTTTTTTTAGAAAAAATCAAGTTTAATTAGAATTGTTAGGGCCCTGTGTTACATCCCCATTCCAATGGGTTTTTAAAAAGTTGTAAAAGTTTAAAAAGTATTTAGGTAGTTAGGTAAAAGCATTTTTAAACAGTTTTAAAAAGTACCCAACTCCATAGGTGACAAGTGCACAATGAAGAATATCCTGAGCCTAGATCTGCCTGTCCTCCCATCCTCAAGATCAATGATCTGAGGGCTTTGTGCAAAGGTAGGTGGATTAGCTCTAGGGCTACTGCTAAAAGAGAGGACCTTGAGGAAAAAAAGCATTGGGAAGAGGCTTCCTCCTCAGAATGAGAACTTGTAGTGGTGGAGGATGAAACCCTGACACCAGTAAGTGACGGGAAAGGTGGTGAGAACCATGATGCTCCACACTTCCCCAGATCACCTTCACCAGTGGGAAGTGACCAGTCAGTCTAGCAGCCCCCCCCCCCAACTAGAAGGATGGGTAGGACCCTTGAGAGCAAGCTCCAGCAACTCTCCCTGGAGGAGAGAAGGCTTGAGCTTGAAGACAGAAGACTAGCCCAGGAGGAGAGAAGAAGTGACAGCAAAATAAATAGGGAAAGTGAGGCTTCTTGTGACCCTAAGGTCCCCAAAGAGATTGTTCCCATGTACAGTGCAGGAGATGACGTTTGACAAATGGCTTGCAGCCTTTGAGAGGTGCTGCAGAATGAGGAAGGTACATCCACAGCACTGGGGCTCTCTACTTTGGGAGTTATACCAAGCTAAGGGCAGAGATAGACTTCTGACCCTTCCTGAGAAAGTGGGTGAGTCTTATCCCCACACGAAGGGACCCTCATAGAAGGGTTTGGACTCACCACAGAAAACGTCAAGACCAAACTTGGGTAGACTTTGTTGACTCCTCAGTCAAGGCACGAGAAGGCTGGATAAAGGGCTATGAAGTAGACATATTTGAAGGGCTATATAATCTTTTGATGAAAGAGCACATCTTAACCAATTGCTATACAGAGGAATTGCGACAGTATCTAGTGGATTCTGAGTTGTCTTCTCCCAGAGAGCAGAGGAAGATAGTTGATAAATGGGTCAGGTCCAGGATTACCCAGAGCAAAGTCCATAGTGGAGGTGACTCCAAGAAAGGTGCTCAGACTTACCAACAGGGGAAGGAGGGTAGCCCCAACAAAGGTAAAAAGAAAGAGTGCTCTCCAGGCCCTAAAATAACTCCAAGGGGCTGGGCCCGAGACTCTTCCCAGTCCAAAGGAAAGTGGTATCAGGGGAAAAACTGGGATCCTAAGAAGGCTGGGGCGTGCTTTGACTGTCAGCAGCTAGGGTACAAGAGGGGTGATGCAGTTTGTCCCAAGATGTCCCCTACTGAGGAGCAGTATTGGGATGGGAGTAGAAGAGTGTTCTAGAGAGGCCAGAGGTCACACTGAGGCTATCTTGGTTTCCCTGGGAGGGCTGGACATTGAAACCTTGGCAGTCTTACCTCCAAGCTTGGAGAAGTATAGACAAAGGCCAAGAATCAATGGGACTGAGGTAGAGGCTCCAAGGGATACAGGTGCCAGTGTCACCATGATGACAGCCAAACTGGTTTCCCCAGACCAAAGGATCCCTGGGGCATGTCACCTGATTACCAACACTGACAGTAAGACTAAGTTTCATCCAGTGGCTTTGGTGAACGTGGAGTGGGAGGAGTTACTGAACTAAAGAAGGTGGTGTGTCTCCTGCCATACCAGTAGAGTATTTATCAGGCAACAATCTGGAGACTTCTGCCTGGGCAGAAGTAGAAATGAGGGCTCATGCAGAGATGCTGGGTCTCCCTGGGTGAGTGTGAGTGACAACTAGGGCACAGGCGGCACAATAGGGCAAAAGTAAAGAGCTGGAGCCAGAAACTATAGACAAGCTCTTTAAGAGGAAGGGCAAGAGGAATGCTGACCCAGCCTCTAAACCCAAACAGGCTCAGGGGGAGAACTCACCTCAGGGTGAGGCCCTAAAGCCTGAGGAAGGAACAGCAATTGAGGAAGTCTGGTTTGATGTGGTGGAGCTTCTTAGTGCAGGGGGCACCTCCAGAGAGGAGCTTTGCCAAGAGCAAAGAAATTGCCCTACTCTGGAGGAACTTAGGCTGCAAGCTGCCAGGCAGGAAGAAGGAGATGTCAGTGGCACTCAGAGGGTTTATTGGGAGGATGGCTTACTATGCACTGAGGCCAGGGACCCCAAACCAGTGGCAGCCAGGAGAATTGTGATTCCTCAAGTGTACAGGGGGTTCATGCTAACTTTAGCCCATGACATTCCCCTTGTTGGACATCTGGGACAGTCCAAGACTTTGGACAGGTTAGTGGCCCATTTCTGTTGGTCCCAGATGATGTCTGAGAAAGTCAAGGAATTGTGTCACTCCTGTGTAACTTGCCAGGCCAGTGGCAAGACAGGTGCAAAACCAAAGGATTCTTTAATTCCACTAGCTGTGGTTGGGACTCCCTTTGAGATTGTAGAGGTAGACATAATTGGTCCCCTTGACCCACCTACTGTATCTGGGAACAGGTTTATCCTATTAGTGGACCATGCTACTAGATACCCAGAGGCAATCCCTCTTAGGACTGCAACTGCTCCTGAAGTACCAAAAGCTTCCCTTGGTATCTTTACCAGAGTTTGGTTTCCTAAGGAAGTGGTCTCTGATAGAAGGACAAATTGCATGTCTGCATTCCTGAAGGCTATGTGGAGTGAATGTGGTGTGACTTACAAGTTCACCACCCTCTATCTCCCCCAGACTAGTGGCTTGGTGGAGAGATTCAACAAGCCCATTAAGGGCATGATCACAAGACTCCCAGAGAAACTCAGAAGGAGATGGGATGTCCCACCACCATGACCCCCCTTGCATACAGGGAGGTTCCTCAAAAGGAGGTTGGATTCAACCCCTTTGAACTTATGTTTGGACACCCTGCAAGGGGTCTCCTTACTCTAGTGAGGGAAGTATGGGAGAAGCCTCTCAACTCAAACAAGTCATAGTGGACTATGTGCTATGTGCTCGGCCTTTCCTCACGCATGGCTGAGTACATGAAAAAGGCAAACAAGAATCTGCAGACCAGCCAGGAGCTTGTGAAGTGCTGATATGACAAAAAGGTAGACTTGGTTGAATATCAACCTGGTCAGTTGGTGTGGATGTTGGAGTCTATGGCCCCCAGGGCCCTCCAGTACAAGTAGACTGAGCCCTATCCCATTGTGGAAAAGAAAGTGGAAATCACCTATTTGGTTGACCTAGGCACCTCCAGGAATCCTCACAGAGTGATTCATGTAAATCGCCAAAAACCACACCAGGACAGGGCTGAAGTGACCATGCTTATGGTTACAGATTGAAGGCTGCAGGAAGAGAGTGAGCCTCTCCCTGATCTCCTGTCAACCAGTCCCAAAGATGGTACAGTGGAGACTGTTGAGCTTTCTGACACACTCACCGTGCAATAGCAGGTTGACTGCAGACTGGTCCACAGTCAGTTGGCAGAGCTCTTTTCTTTGACCCCTGGTCTGACAACATGGTGTGCCTATGATGTAGAGACCGGTGACAGCCTCCCTGTCGAGAATAAACTTTACAGACTGATCAAGTCAAATAATGCATCAAGACTAAAGGTAAAAAGATGCCAGGACTAGAGGTGATTGAACCCTCTCACAGTCCCCGTGCTAGCCCTGTGGTTCTGGTCCCCAAGCCACTCTCAAAAGGTGGGAAGCCTGAGATGAGAATTTGTGTGGATTATAGAGGGTTGAATGCAGTTACTAAGACAGATGCACACCCCATACCAGGAGCAAGCGAGCTTATTGATAAGCTGGGGGAAGCCACATTTCTTAGTACCTTTGATTTCACATCAGCGTACTGGCAAATGGGTCTGACCCAGGGAGCCAAGGAGAAATCTGCATTCTCCAGCTCAAAGGGCCACTTTCAGTTTAAAGTGATGCCCTTTGGATTAAAGAATGCACCTGCCACTTTTCAGAGGTTGGTGAATCCAGTTCTAGCAGGTTTAGAAGGCTTTAGTGCAGCAAACCTGGATGAGGTCGCTGTCTTTAGCTCCACTTGGGAGGATCAAATGTTCCATCTGAGAGAAGTTTTGCAGGCCCTGCAACAAGCTGGTACTCACTTTCATGGCCAGCACATGCCAGATAGGGCAGAGTTCTGTAATCTACTTGGGCCAGCTGGTAGGTGGAGGCCAAGTTAGACCTAACCACCCCAAAATCCACACCATTCTGGTTTGTGAGCCTCCCAAGATTCAGACCAAAGTCAGGGCCATTCTGGGCCTGATAGGGTACTATAGGAGGTTTGTGAAAGGGTATGGTACCATTGTGGCCCCTCTCACTGAGTTAACCTCAAAGTCGCAACCAAAGAAGGCCATGTGGACTACTGCTTGTCAAAATGCCTTTGTTAGACCTGTCAGCTCTTAGTGTGGTTTCCCCTATCTTTTTGGCTTCTGACCTGTTTTGATCTTTTGCTGAATTTAGATTTTGCTGGCTTTAGGACTCTGGGCAGTTTACCACTGCTGGCCAGTGCTAAAGTGCAAGTGCTTCCTGTCTAAATGGCATTGGTGATTGGGTTATCCATGATTGGTAAGTTTGATTTACTTGTGAGTCTCTAATACAGTGCACAGTGTGTGCCCAGGGCCTGTAAATCAAATGCTACTGATGGGCCTGCAGCACTGATTGTGCCACCCACATGAGTAGCAGTGTAAACACGTCTCGGACATGCAACTGTAGTGTCTGTGTTTATAGTTTTAAATGCCAGTTCGACCTGGCAAGTTTACCCACTTGCCAGGCCCGAACCTTCCCTTTTACTACACCCCTAAGGTAGCCCCAAGGCAGCCCCATAGGCAGGGTGCAGTGTATTTAAAAAGTAGGACATGTGCTGGTGTGTTTTACATATCCTGATAGTGAAATACTGCTACATTTGTTTTTACCATCTCTCCCACAGGGTAACATGGGGTATTGCCTTGAAATATCTTTTAAGTGTAATTTCTCATTGGAAGCATATAGAGATATGGAATTTGGGGTCCCTGAATTCACAATTTAAAAATACATCTTTTGGTGAAGCTGTTTTTTAAATTGTAAGTTTGAAAATGCCACTTTTAGAAAGTGGGCATTTTCCTTCTTAACCATTTTGTGCCTCTGCTTGGCTGTGGAATACACGTCTGGGTCAGGATGACAGTTGGGCTGTTTGTGAATTTACTCTAGACAGTCACACAAAGGGTGCTGAGGCATGCCTTACTTATCCTGATGGGCTTTCCTGGGATAGAGTGATGGGAGGAGCTGACACTTGCACCTGAATAGGGCTGTGCCTGTCCTTACACAAATCAGTCTTCAACCCCCTGGAGCGTGTCTGGTGTCAGGACAGGAAAGGCAGGATCTTTTGCACTGCAAAAAAAAAGACTTTCCTGTGACGTTTGCATACTTCAAAAGCAGAAATGAGTATAAGTACTGGACTTCTGAGACCACAACTTTAGAATCCTTCTGGACTGAGGACATTCTGCCAAGAAGAAGAGCTGGATGCTGTAGGAGGGACTGCCACTCTGCCTGTTACTTTGCTGTGCTGGCCTGCTGCTTGCTGCGTCTGTCCTGGGAGTGAAAGGACTGGACTTTGCTTTCTATATCCTGCTTCCAAAGGTTCTCCAAGGGCTTGGACTGAGCTTATCTCCTGTTAGAAGTCTCAGGGACATCAAAGACTTCATCTGCCAGTACCTGGTCTCTCTAGGTGAGAATCCCGACTCGCGAGGTGGTGCTAAATCCAGTTCCTGGGCTCTTGGGAGTGAGTTCTGTTTCAACCAAGGAGGAACCAAGTACATCAATTCCAGAGTGACTTTGTAACCAGCACCGATGTCTGGCTCCACGCCGCTGCCTGCACTGGAATTGTGGCCCCCACTGAGTGCAACGACTGTGATCGACGCTTTAGGAAGCTGGCCTGGTGTGTGGTGGACATTTATGGTTTTGGCACTTTATACCAGGTCCAGGCAACCCCTATTAGTGTATGTAGGCAGTGTCTAGGAAACCAGGGCTCTCTAGAGGTAACTGTGGATGAGCAGCCAAGACTTATCTACAAAACATGCAAAGCTTATGCAATACCACAATAGTCACACAGCAACCTATCACACGTGAAAGAACCACACAGTGTTACAAAAATAAAGCTACTTTATTATAGTAACACAACACTAGATTACTTATAGTTAGTCCCCCCCAACTGGAGGTAAGTACACCATATATATATATATATATATATATATATATATATATATATATATATACATAGATACATACACAATAGCAATCAGAAATTAGCATAGAAACAACAAGCATTGGCAAGAATTGTAGAAAATAGTGAGGGCCCTAGGGGAGGGCCAAGCCATATACTAAGAAAGTGGTATGCAAAGTGAAGTTCCCCACCCACGGATATGGAGTTGTTAGAGGGGAGCTGGAAGAACTAGGACCCCCAAGAGGTGAGTACCTGAGTGACCCCAGCTTCCAGGAGAGCAGAGGTAAGTACCTGGTCTTCCCAAGGACTAACAAGAGAACTTGGAAAAAGGATCGTGCAAGAGCAGAACCAAAGTAGAAGAAGCCAAAGGTGGATTCTGGTAGAAGAGGATCTGCAAAAGAAGGGGACAGAGTCCAGTCCACAATGGAGTGTCCAGTGGGGGCAGGAGCTACTACCCACCCTTCTGTGGATGAAGATCAGGGTTGACGGGGGAAGAAGAAGACCAGCTGTGGAGCCCAGGAGCTGCAGAGGAGTCCTTAGAGTGGTGCAGATGGTATCTCACGTTGGTGGTCGGATCACAGATGGTCAGTGGTATAGGAGAACCACCAACAAGGCCTGGCAGATGCAGGAGGAGCAAAAGAAGGCTGAAGAGGACCAGCAAGGTCCAGGGGACTTGACCCTTGGAAGGGAGCCCAGTCTGACCCTCAGCAGTCGGGAGAGCCAACAGAAGCAGTTGCAGCCCCCACAGGCAAACCACTGGCAGCAGGCACAGTAAGTCCCAATGAGGCCCAATCAGCACACCTGGAGAGGAGTCCCACGCCGCTGGAGCAGCAGAGAGGAGACTGCACTTGGCAGGAAGAAGTGCTGGGGACTTGGGCTACTCGGAGTCTGAAGATCCCTTTGAGCAGGATAAAACAAGCCTTGGTTGCTGCAAGAGTCATGGTGCACAGGGGCACTGTCCTGCAAAGAAAGGCAAGGGCTCACCATCTCCCAAGTTAGACAGCTGGCAGAGAAGACCTAGGGGATCACTCCAGATCACCAACTGTGATGCAGAATCAATGTAGTTCCAGAGGAGAGCAAATCCACACAGCTGGAAGTCATTGCTGTAGGTGCCTACAAATGCAGGGGAGTGTCTCCTTCACTCCAAGGGAGTTTCCTTCTTGCTTCTTGGTGCAGGCTGAAGTCGCATCGACCCCAGAGGATGCACAGCTGGGGAAATGTTGCAGTTGGTTTACAGAGCTGGAGAAACAATATTACAAAGCAAGGTCATCGCCGGAGTTGCAGCCTTGTTTGTTCCTGAAGAGTCCAGTTGCAGTTCCAGTAGCTAGAAGTAGAAGTAAACAATGCAGAGGAGTCCTGGTGGAGTCTTGCATGTCGAGTCTGGGGACTCACCCTCAAGGGAGTCCCTAAATAGCCCGAAAAGGGGGTTTGGTCACTTTGCAAGGTGACCACCTATCAAGTGGGGTCTTTGACATCACCTGCCAGATCTGGCCACTCAGATGGTCCCAGGAGCCTCTGCACATCTTGGTTTCAAGATTGCAGAATCAAGCGGCCAGCTGGAGGAGCTCTGGGAACCACCCCTGGGGTGGTGATAGACAGGGGAGTGGTCACTCCCCTTTCCCTTGTCCAGTATCATGCCAGAGCAGGGACCAGGGGTCCCTGAGGTGGTGCAAACCAGCTTATGCACAGAGGGCACCAAATGTGCCCTTCAAAGCAAACCAGTGGCTTGGGGACGCTACCCCTCCCAAGCCTTGTAACACCTATTTCCAAGGGAGAGGGTGTTGCCTCCCTCTCCCACAGGAAATCCTTTGTTCTGCCTTCCCCTGCTTGAGCTGGTCAAGCAGAAGCAGGGCATGAACCTGTCTGAGGGTTGGCAGCAGCACAGGCTCCCTTGAAAACCCTAGAAGACTGGTAGGAACAATATTGTGGGGTCCTCTAAGGAGCCCCCAGAGTACATGGAATCATACCACCAGTACTGGCAACAGTATTGGGGTATGATTCTGACATGTTTAATACCAAACATGCCCAGGCTCACAGTTACCATTATGTAGCTGGACCACAGCTAGTGACCTGTGTCCAGTACACAGGTAAAACGGCTTCCCTGCACTTACGAAGTCCAATGAAATGGAGCTGGAGTTCGTAGGGGCACCTCTGCTCATGCAGGGGTGCCCTGACTCACAGTGACCTGCCCTCTGGGCAAGGAGGGCCTACCATTGGGGTGACCTTCAGTGACCTGGTGCACTGACCTGTGGTAAAAGGGTGCATGCACCTTTTCACGCGGGCTGCATTAGCAGGCCTGCAGACACACTTTGCATGGGCTCTCATGGGTGGCATAATATATGCTGCAGCACATGGTGAACCCTTGGTGCCCCAATTCCCTGGGTACCTAAGTACCATATATGAGGGACTTATAATGGGGCCCCAGTATGCCAATTGTGGCATGCACAAAGGTCCTAGGCAATAACATTTAGAGGGAGAGAACACAATCACTGGGGTCCTGGCTAGCAGGATCGCAGTGAAAACAATCTAAGCACACTGATAGCAGGCAAAAAGTGGGGTTAACAGTGCCAAAAAAAGGATACTTTCCTAAAGACGCCGTAGGCTGGACGCCACTAGAGCACCTCCGAAGTCCCACCTCAGCGTGAGTCCCGAGTGCCATGTCACTGACATCCGTGATGCCCAACTCAGCCGCAGTATTAAACACTGTGCTTTTTAACCCTGAGAATGATTCTCTTTGCCAGGATTAGCTAGCATGTACCTGGTGGTGTCCTTAGAAGATGCTCACCAAGATACCAGCTTCTCTTTCCTTGGAGGGCTCTACTGAGCCATTTGCCTCCAAGACAAGAGTCTGCCCTCCTGATGGTCATGCTAACACTTCGCCCAGGATGGAGACAAAGGACATGGGCAGGGAGGAGGTCACATCTCCTCCCTACCAGGATGTCTAGTGTTTACAGTAATCAAGGTGGTGAGCCTTACAGGCTTTCACCACCCTTGATGTGTAAACTCTTGTCTCCCACTCTAGAACAAATCCCTTCCCTCCCTGTCCAGGCTGACAGGTGGGTAAATTAGCTATTCAGGAGCTGTACACTTCCAAGAGGCTAGCGACACCTTTAGGGTGGGCTAGGAGGTCTGTAAAGCTGAGGGAAGATTCTGCCATACTGGCAAACCTTAGAAGTAATTAGTTCTGGGTAGAAAAGTGATGCACTCCCACAGGAAGTTGTCATTTCAGGGGAAGGTTCTGCCATATTGGCAAACATTAGATGTAGTTAGTTCTACTAAGTAGCCTGACTGCTCTTTGCCACTCTACCAGGACTGAGCCAAGGTGTACTTGTGTGAATCTGAGGTCCACGTCTGGGTAACATTCTAGCATTACATGGTAAGACTGCCCAGTCATACCACATAATACTGCCACTTTGCTACATTGACCTTCCTTTTTAATACTTATACCTAATCCTTAATGGTGGCCCTAAGGCTCTTAGGGCAGGATGCATGGCATTTATTAAAATAGGACATGTGTACCAGAGTTTTACATGTCTTGGCAGTGAAAAACCCTGAAAGTCATTTTTCACTGTGGCAAGGCTAGCCTCCCATAGACTGGGTTACCTTATTACATTTAATAAGTGATAACTGAAGTTTGATAACAATTATAGAAATGCTTCCACACATTTGAATAGTAATTTAAAATCCACTTTAAAAGTAAAGTTGCATTTAAAATTACTATTTTGAAAATAGCAGTTTTAGAAAGTTGGTATTTTTCTGCCTAAACCAAATGTGCCTTTCTGCCAGGGTCTAGGGTCACATGACTCTATTCCTTCCAGATAGGGGACAAAAGAGCCTTGGGTTTGGGGGACGGTGTTCCTTTCCTGATCAGGGTACCCTCGGGGTAGTACTCAGCCACTTCCTGAGTTTCAGAGAGGAGCCGGAGGGCTGTACCAGCCACTTCCTGACTTCAGAAGATGCCTACCCTGTCACTGTAATGCAGCTCACAGCTGGGTGTGACAGCCCTTTGTTTCACTATCTAGGCTGTAACCAGAACCTGCAATAAGAACACTCCTTGACCTGCTAATATTAAGAAGAAGCACTGTCCTGCTGTCTGAAGCAGGAAGATTGGACCTGCTTGCCTTGAACCCAGGACTCCAGAAGGGACACTAAGGGTCAGTTGACTGACCTCCCATTTGAGCTACAGGACAACAGCAACCTTCCAGACACCTTTCCTACTTTCCATCTGACATGGTCCCCTCTGATGGGTTCTGTGGGAGTGAGTCCTGATCCCCCAAGTGCTGTCCTTAAAGTCCTGGACCCTTGGCTGAAGTCAGAGTGTACTTTGACCTGCTCAGCTGAATGTTTCACTAGATCCAACGAAGTGTGGAGCAAAACAACGCAGGACCTTGCAACGCAGGACCTTGCATTGCAGCACATCAGATCTGATCAGCAGCCTCACCGGAATCGACACGGAACGCCACAGGACGACTCAGGGCCTCACAACGCAGCATTGCACAGCTCCTGATTGACGGCTTCACTTCATCTGATACAACACAGCATAGCGCCTTACATCACAGCACCACACAGCCACTGCAGCAGGAACAAAAGGTGCAAGTCCCAAAGTAGCCGATCCACACTCCATCTCTGTCAACCTGTGCTTTTGACTTTGTCCCAGGTTGACATGATCAGATACCCACAGTTGTTGCTTAACACCTTTTGGCACTATTTTTAGCTGTAACTTTTTAAAAAACTGAAAACTCCAGTTGTACTCATTAGATTTTGGTCATTTTGGCGTCATGTTATTTAATAAAATACCCTCTATTTTAAAAATAAATTATGTGATTTGTTTTCATTTTATTACTATTTGTGTGCTGTATAAATACATTACACACTGCCTCTACGTTAAGCCTGACTGCAATGTGCCAAGCTACCAGAGGGTTAAACACAGGTTTATTTTGTGATTAGGGTTTAACTCTGTCAAGGATTGTGATTACTTGAGTGGGTTCTCACCCCTCTCACCTAATAATCCAATTTCTTACCTTGGTGTTCAGTGGTGGGATCCAGTACTTGTGTTGTTTCTAAATTATTCTCATTTTGTGGGCAACCTTTTCCTTTTTCCAAGCTTAATTCCTACCTCATACGTCACATCTGTGATTTTTACAAAAATGGAAGGAGACCTCAGCAACATTGAAGGCGTCACAGGGGTGGTGCTGAAAAAGTTGTGCGGGAAAAGGTGCTGAAGTTAGCAAAAGGTTCCAAGAAAATGGAGTACAGGATAGTCCTCAGAGCCTGAGATGAGCCAGCCTGCTGTAGTCTACATCAGATGAGCAAGAAGATGGCTGCAATGTAGAAAGGGAGGATGAAGTGGAGGAGAAAGGAGAGAATATTCTGACCATTGCCCCAGAGAAGAGGGAAGGGCCCACATGACTGAAGTCCTCTGCTGGATCCAGAGCAGTGTGTATTCCCGCAATCTGGCCCCAAAGGAGTTGGAGGACAAGAGGGGTGAGAGAGCTGCAGTTGGTCAAGTTGAAACTGCCTGCAGAAAAGAAGAATGCAGCCATGGAGGAGAAAAGGCTGGCTGCTGAGGAAAAAAAGGGCAGCGGGCAAGTTGATACTGGAGGAGAAAAGGTTGGACTTGGAGGAGAAAAATGCCCCATTGGCTCATAAAATGAGTCAAAAAGAACTGGAATTAAAGGCAAGATAGGCCACAGATTACAGTAACGATGGTGATAGCAAAAGTGGAATGCCTAAGGAAGGTAAAGTGGTCCATATAGCCAAACACTGGGTGCCTAGCTGTGTAGTGGGGGGATGATATTGATAAATGGTTTGAGGCTAAGAGGTGGCCCTGAGAGGAGGTTGTCTGACTTTACAATGTATACCTTTATTACCATGCATGCCTTTACCATGAATCCTTTACCACACAGTGCTTTTACCAAACATATACCTCCACCACACAAACCTTTTCCACAAAGGCATGCGTGGTAATTTAGTTCACCCCTTAATAAATATATATATATATATATATATATCACCAAAATGCTTCTTCAACAAAGAAGACAATGTCAGTCATTTACTTGCTACAGTCCAGAATTCTTTAATCAGGCAGACAAACAAAAATAGCAATAATGCACTCTAACGCGTTTCAGGAGACTCAGCTCCCTTGCTCACGGAGTTATTCTAAACCTCTCTTCTATTTCCATTATAACTAAAGCCGTGAGGAGGGTTAGACAGATTAAAAGGGATGATCTTCTGGTCAATAAGATGGATGATACTAAAAAAGAAAAATATAAAGATAAGATTTATTACTACATATCATGATAGAATAAAGGAAATTAAGAAAGTTTTCTTAAAATTTTGGCCAGCCCTTAAAACAGATGAGAGTATAGGTAAATTATTGGATGAGTACCCGGCTTTTACTTTTAGGAGGAGTCAGTCCTTGAAAGACATGTTGAGTCACAGTCTAATATCTAGTAATGCAAAGGTGAAACCTATTCAAGGTTTTTTCACTTGTGGTAAATGCAAAGCTTGTAGACATAGTTCCAATTGCAAAGAGATAAATTTTCTGGGGACAAAAAAAACCTTTATAATACGGAAACATGTATCTTGTTCATCGGATTATTGTGTTTATGCTTTAAGATGCCCATGCAACAAATTTACACTGGCAGTACAATACATATTGCAAAAAAACTAATTTTGGAACATATGAGAGCAATTAGAAATGAAGATAAATCATACCCAGTGGCGAGACATTTTAAGGAATACCATGATAAAAATGAAAATAAATTACAATTTATGTTCCTGGATAGGGTCATAATGAATGTGAGAGGAGGTAACAGGACACTAGATTTAAGAAAATTGGACTCACGGTTGATTATAAGATGCAATACAATGGAACCTAGAGGAATGAATAAGGATGAAGAATTATCTGTGCATTTATATTAATTGGTTGTGAAACATATACTTTTTTGTATTTGTTTAAAGTTTTGTTGTTAAAATGTTTCTTTTTATTTCCATTGTTGGCAGGAGGCATGACTGCCTAAATAAGAAGCAAAGGAGCTATTATATCTTTAAGAAATATTGGACTACTTAGAAATGTATAAATAAGAAGAAGACTTGAGATATTATGTGTGAGTAAATGCGTATTAAATATATAACGTAGTAAGTTATGTAATCACAAATGATTATGTTGTGATAGAGGGATTTAATATATATTGGTTGATAATAACTGATAAGTTAGTATAAAGCAATTTTGGAAATATTGAAAGAAAAGAATGCATTTTGCCCTATATGTATTATAGCACTGTTTAATAGTAGTAACATACTTCAAGATGGCCGCCATTATTTTGAAGTGAATGTAGTCCGTTTTCTTTGTTTATGTTTATGGTGTTAGTTATAATGGAAATGGAAGAGAGGTTTAGAATGATATAATATGTGGAGTAATCAGCTTTGCATGGTGAAGCGGACATTGTATATGCGGGCCCCTCCCCACATATAAAAAAATAAAAACTATGGGGAGGTGGTGGTCCCTGGAGCTGTGGGAGGGCTAGGAGTCCCCCCCACAACACTAGAATTTTAATGCCCCTGGGACCTGGCCCACCTGGGGGCCTTTAAAAAAACAAGCACGGGAGTCCGCGCTTGTTTTATTTTGCTGCAAATTCACGAATATCGCAAACTCCGCAAAAAAAATAAAAAATGTAATGTTTTTTTGCTCTGGGGGTGTTTCAGTTTCAGTATTTCAGATCATTTTTTCATGGGGTGAGAACCCACTCAAGTAATCACAATCACATCGGATGAGTTGAAGTAGCTGGGAGGATCTGTATTACAGTGCTAAGAGGTCAGGGTGCCTCTGCCCTAGCCCCTTTTAATTTATTCATACTTTTTTTCTGGGACTCGGCTCAGGCCAAGTCCCAAGATGGTTGCCAGCACTTCCTGCTTTGAAGTGTTGGCAGCCAATCAGAGCTGTGCATTTCCCTGCACAAGCTTGTCTTTGTTCATGAATACTTCACGGCCAGAGACATACTAATTTGAATTTCCCTAAATTTCTCAATAACTACTGAACAGATTCACACCGAATAACCAAAAGCGTACTGACAGCTAGCTTTCTGACAAATGTGGTGTAATTCCATCCAGTCGTTCGGCCTGTAGTCATGTCTAAAAAATCCTATGGAAATTAACATAGGAAACGCAACCTTTTTTTAGCCCCCTTTTTCTCGGCCCCCGCATGACGGATCACCCCGAAACTTTCCATGCGCAGCAAGGATCACCGCAACACTTTTTTTAGAAAATTACGTGAAGTTTCGTCAGAGCCAAAGATATAGGCAAGTCAAAAAACTAATTTCCTACAGAAACATGGTCCTAACTATAACTACCTACTGGCAACCGCCAGTAGGTAATATATATATATATATATATATGAAAGAAAAGATGTCCTGATCTGCGTGTTACGGCGCACTTAATTCTCCGGTGGTGCTGGTTTGAGGCAGGACAACCATATTTCAGAAAACAAGATTCTCTTTCTATTTTTAGCAAGAGAAAACCGCACTCTGTTGTTGTGCCAAAAATACCTTAACTTTTAATACACAGGTGAACAAGGTCCAGTGAGACCGAAACGCGTCAGGGGATTCCTGTTTGTTTGCTCATGATCTCACTAATGTATTAAAAGTTAAGGTATTTTTGGCACAACGACAGAGTGCGGTTTTCTCTTGCTAAAATAGAAAGAGAATCTTGTTTTCTGATATATATATATATATATATATATATATATATATATATAATTTCTATTTCCTAACTATAATTCCTCTCTCTCTCTCTCTATATATATATATATATATATATATATATATATATATATATATATATATATATGTATATTCAGTGAACAAACCAAAGGTTACAAGGGCGTTATAGTTAGGAAATAGAATTTAAAAGAACATCAAAATTCACTTAAAAAAAACAAAGGTTACAGGGACGTTATAATTAGGCTCTCACATTTTAAACTTACAAAACCATAGAAATTCACCAGTTATAGTTATGGTTAGCCCAAGTAACTGTAACTCATGCCCTAACGTAACTATAACTTGCACCCTCACCATGCACAGTTATCAAATTATTTTACTTCAAATGTTACAATGATATTATGAGTGATGTTATGAAAGATGTCATGAGTGATGTCATATCTGGGATAATAAGCAGTGCATGGCGAGCATGCCAGTTATTGTTACCTTAGGGCTTTGAGGTCATGCTCCTTATTTGCATATTCGTAATAATGAAAAGAATGAGCTATAGACGTTGAGCTCACAAGGAGATGACCGGAGGAAGGATTCTACTTGTCACAGTCACTAAAGAAGAGATTGCACTCCAACATAGAAAGGATGCATTCACAGCCATCAAGTATTTCAGATCGTTTTTTTAATGGTGGATTTTCAGAGAAATCACCCTTGCTTTGCATCAGATGAGTTGAAGTAGTTGGAAGGATCTGTCCTTTACATAAATTCAACTGGGACACTTAATACATAGATATAGGACAATCAGCTTGATATCAGGGATTGACAAAATAGCAGAAAAATCACTCAAATATTTTGAAACAAGTCACATAAATTAACTTGTTAACGGTCTCGGAAATGATGGGATCACAGCATAACAAAACTGTGCTTTTGAATGCAAAACCCTAGGAAAAAACTGAGACAAAATAACTTAGGAGATTTAGGAACTTTATTTTGAATTTGACAAGTTGCACTATGGCCTATGCCACTTGTAATAGGATGGACGGGATATGTGCTCCCTTTTGACAGAGTATCCCTTCTGCTAAACTCTAATAAAGCACATTCTTACATAATAATAATAATAATAATTGATACTTAACTGAGGATACACCACAAACAGGATTATCTGGTTTTATAAATAATATGCATTTTTAATTCCCAAGGCAATGGCACTCATTTTGTTCCACTTTCCTTAGAAAACTCCAAAGCCTGATAATAACTATGATTTCTGTGAAAAATAAAACCATAACTTCTTAAACAGGTTATTAGAAGCACAATCCAAGCCCTGGCCGTTTCCCACCTGGGTGTTGGCAATCCTCTTGCATTATTTATATCATCCCAACGCTTCCCCAGCCCACAGAAGATCATCCTCGACGATTTGACTCATTATGGGGCTACAGAAGTAAGTCATTCTCAAAGGATGGATGGCTCAATAAGTGTGATTTTCAGTACAAAATCGGAATCTGCATTCATTCCACTGGCCTATAGTTCCAGGTGATTGGGCCTTGCCCAATGAACAGTAGCCGAGCGCAAACCACTTCCTCACAGATCTTGACTTATTTGACGTTGACTACAATCATTTGTCCATTAATTAATTGTTCTACTTTCCTACTTGTCCTTCTATGAGACATCGGAAAGCCGAGGGTGTTTTTAAATGGGCAGAGTTGGTGAACTAATTTTGTTTCAAGTTTTTTTTTTATTATTATGGTACTATCCCATTAATTAACAGACGGAAGAAGGCACAATGCCGAGGTATGAAAATGTATATTTTCTTTTCCAATGGGACAGAATGGGCGCTTCCTCACACAGCAATGGTTTGTCCATGAGATCCACGTCGCCACAACATCTAAAGATTGCAAGGTGGGCATAAACTTTGTCTCTTTAGAAATGCCATAGTGGTAAAAATAGTAGTAATGCGTTCTGTGCGGGAGATAAGAATAATAGTAATGGACTCGGCACGGAAGATACGAATAGAAAAATTATACTCGGTGCGTGGGGACTCTTTTTTTATCAATACAGTTAATTGAACTTCAGTTTGATAGTGATCCAATACCAATAGACTCGTTCATTTGTACGGTTCCCCACACTCTGCTACTTTTCTTCAAAACACATTTGAAAACTAGATGATAACACCCTGTGGCCTTCTGCAGCCATTGCGCATTTTCTACCAATATAAAAATATTTGCAAGATAAATGAAGGAAAATTTGAGGGAGCAAGAGAGAAAGAGTGTGTGTGTATATGTGTGCGTGAGTGAACTTGTGTATAACAATATGTAACTTTACATGCTTGCCTTTTAATATTATACCCCATTGTTAGCCATTAACCATTTATCCTGACTTCAGCCATTTGAGTTTCTCAAACCCTTTCTGCCATACTTCTCAGACCACTCACTCATTTTCACCCATCTACCTTTAAACTCCTATGCCATGTGTCAGTGCCTTTGCCCTCAGATCCGCCCTCAGACTAATGTGCCAGCACCAGACCGTGTTTTCTAGACCCAGAGGTCAGTGTGTAACAGTCCCAGCTTTTTATTCATTTTTCATGCTCTGATTTTTCAGCAAACACTTACCAGTTCAGTATGTCGCCTGAAGAGGTGGGGGTTCCTGGGAGTTGGCAGTATTGAAAGCATGAATAATAATTAGGCTCACACAGGCGTTCTCCTGCTCCTGGTCTTCTTCCTTCAATTCTAGGGCCTTCAGTGCCTTTAGGCATTGGCCTTCCTTCTAGTTGTGTTCCAAGTCCTCTTTTTCTGGGTTGTTTTGGTTTTCCTGATACTCATCCTGGCCCTGGTCTAATTAGGTCTGGTCACGCTGGGACTGGGTCCTGGCTGTAGTACTTCCTGACCCCGCTGTTCCTGGACTTGCTCCTGGCTCATCCGTGGCCTCCTGATCCTAGTACTACTGATCATGTTCCTGGCCCTGCTGGTTTGCTGCCTCCTTATCCACCTAGTCCTGTTGTCCTTGCTCTCCTAAGGCTGGCAGTTCCAGTCTTCCTGGTTTGGGTCACCCTGATTCTTCTTGCCCTGGTTCTTGTGGTCCACTTGGTATTGCCTCCGCTGGTCCTCCTTTTTAGGTCCTCTTGTGCTGGGCCTGGTCAATTTGGCCTTCATCTGGTCTCATTGGTACTCGTGGCTTTGGTTCTCTTGGTTCCCCTGATCCAGCCTGGTCCTAATACCCCAGTTCCTAGTCCTCCTGCTCTACTTGGAAATTCAGGGCTGGCGCCTTGGTTCTGGCCTCTCTGGTCCTCCTAGCCCTGTTCCTGGTCCTGCTTATTCTGATCCTTCTAGTCCTAATCTTACCTCATCTGGCCCCTGGTCTTAATGGCCCTAGTTCACCTACTTTTGACCTGACTAGTTTGTGGGTCCTCCTCCAACATGTCATGATACTTTTGGCCCTGGTCCTCCTGCTCGTTGTCATCTTGGACTAACTTGTCCACTTTATCCTGATCCTCCTTCTTTAGGTCATCCTGTTCTTATCCACCCAGCTTGAACATCATGGCTCCTGCCATCCTAGTCTTCCTTGTCCTGGTCCTTCTTTTACTTCTTATCCTGCGTGTCCTGGTATGCCAGGTCCTGATATTCTGGGTCTCTGCAAATTGAGCTTCCTTTTCCTCTTGGTTGTAGCCCCGCTGGTCCTCATTGCCCTGATCCTGTTAGCTCTTGTCCTGTTGGCTGTGGTTACCTGGCCATCTCCTCTTTACTCTTCAGGTCCTGTTCTCCTAGTCTTCCTCACTCTAAGTTTGGTTTGCCTAGCAATGGTCTTCCTATTCCTGGTCCTCATAGTCCATGTCCCCTCATGGTTTTCTGCCCACTACACTTGATCCTTTTGTTTTTGGTTCTCCTTCTTTGGATGCCCAATCCCTTGGTTCTGGTACTACAGGCAATCATGGTCCTCTCAGGCTTCCTTCTCCTAGCACTTTCTTTTCTTTTCAGATCCTCTTGACCCTCATACATTTACCCTGGTCCTTCTGATCCTTCCTGCCCTGCTCCTCAGATTCCCAGTACATCAGTTCCAGGCCCTGATAGTCTCCTCGGTCTACCTGGCCTCTTGTGTTCTGGCCCTTTAGTCCTTTCCCTCTTAATCCTTGTCTTCCTGCTTTGGATCATCCTTGTCCTCCTGGCCCTGTGCCTTGCCCTCATTGTCCTTCTGGCACCGCACCCAGTGGTGTGGGCCCCCTAGGTTCCAGTCCTCTTTGTTTGCACCCTTCTGAGCATTGCCATTTTGGTCCTCTTTGACAACCAGGTCCACCCCCTCAGTCTTCCTGGCTCTGGCTATTCTGGTCCTTCTGATTTTTCTCACCTTGGTCCCTCTACACCATGTCCCGGTCTTTGTGCTCCACTTAGTACTCTAGGCCCAAGTTCAATAGTCATGGTCTCCCTGCCACTCGTAGGCCTGGTCCTATTGGTGTTGATCCTTCTAATCCTCCTTGCTCTGGTCCTCCTGGTATTCTTGGTACTGACCCTCTTGTCTTGTGTTATTCTGAAGCCTGGTCCTATTGACCTGGATCTTGTCTTCCTGGATCTGGTCCTGATCCTCTCGGCCCCACTGCTTGTCTTCATGCTGCTACACAAACTCATCATGGTCCTCCTTATTTAGTTTCCCTGGGACTAGCCATCCTGTTTCTACCCCTTTGGCCTGGACCTCAGGCTGTGACAATCCTGGTCCTGATCCTCCTTTTCCTCCACACCCTGGCCAATGTTAGGTTGGTGAACACGAGCGAGAGAAATGGCTAAGTTGGCGAGTGTGAATGAGATTTCTGAACTCGGGCTGATCACGAAGAGAAAGCTGCCACTCGCATTGAGGAAGCTGCTGCTCAAATAGAAAATCTACTTGAGCCACAGAAAGAAGTTAGCACCCTCTGGTGCGCCGCGTGATGGAGTTTACACTGATTTTACAGCGCAGGAGAAACTCTTGGCGCTGGAAATCAGTACGTACAGCGCATCTTACTCAAACTCTGCCACTTGCGGAACTCTGCATAGCGTGGCAGAGTTTTTTCGGCACTTCGTGGAGTAGCAGAACTCCACAAATCACCCTGCCACCATGGGTGAAAGATGGCCGGCTTGGAGAAACTCCAGAATAGAAGATTAATGTGAGACATACCAAAGCACACTGATAACAATGATAAATCCAACAGTCATAAGGTAGTTTTTCTTCAGAGTGTTGATTTATTCTCTAAGTTCCCAGAAGAATGCTTGTACATGTAACAGTGCATTCTGCAGCACACATAGAAAGAGGAAAATGCCTGTTAAGACACAAAATAATCCTGTCTACAATGCAGGCACCCTTGCACCATGGCACGAGGGAGCATGTATTGTCCCTAGGCACCCAAAAGTGCACCTGCACTATGAAAGGGCAGGCTTGCACCGTAATAAATAGTAAATATTCCTACCCTTTCATGCAGCGCAGTGAGGTGGCTTGCTGTGTTGTGCTGCGTTAAAGAATGATAAATCTGCCCCATATGAATAAAAGAACGAATACAGTCATCAGAATAGTTAGCTCCTATAGTTCTTATTAAAAAGCCTAATGGTCAGGATTTACGCCTCTGTATTGAAATAGGAGACCTGAATTTCAAGGTATGGGTTATGAAATGAGTTGACAAACCAGTGCCAGATTTATGAGTTATTGATGATGCTGGTTACTTTACTGTTATTGATCTCTCACCTGCCTGCCACTAGGCTGAACTGCACCCTAATCATGTTACCTAATTTTTTTAATCACTCCACTTTGTGTATACAGATATTGTAGGACACCGTACGTACGTTTTATGTACGAAATTGTCATTGTATTCAATAAAGTACGTTTTTTTCTAAGATGACACACTTATTGATGATTAAGATGTGGAGGAGCTTGACACTAAAATTTGAAGTAATTTAGAAAGATCAAAGGAGGCAGTTATGATGGTGAATTTGAGTAAATTACAAATTTGTGTGACATATGTCAACTATTTCATCACATAATTTCCAAAGGAGGCATAAAACCTACAATTGGGTTAAAAATAGCTGTAAAAATGCACCATGTCCCAATAACAAAGACAAACCCAAATCCTTTCTTGGTCTTGCAGAATATTTCAGTAAATTTATAAGAAATGTTGACAGTATTGTAAATCCTGTAACATAAATTTTCACCCGAGGCTCACTGTGATGCACCATATATTGAGTCATTACGATCCCGGCGGTTGGTGTAATAGTGGCGGTAGTACCGCCAACAGGCTGGCAGTACATACCGCCATATTATGACATTGGTGGTTTGGCTAAAGCCAAACCGCCAATGTAACACACCGACCGCCATGGTGGTAATGACCCGGCAGGCTGGACACTACAGTCTGCAGCCCGGCTGCCGTCACTACACCGACCATGGCAATATGACCCCACCCACCGCCATGGTTTCCGTGGCTTCTGTATCGCCACGAAAACCATGGCGGTAGGCACTATCAGTGCCAGGGAATTCCTTCCCTGGCACTGATAGGGGTCTCCCACTCCCCAGAGTCTTCCTCCAACCTCCCCCCCCAACCCCCTGACATACACACACCTACATGCACATACATACACATTCACCCACGCATGCATACATTCATACACACACTGCAACACTCACTAACACACATTCTAGCACACGCAATCACACGACACAACATACACATACACTCACACCCATTCATGCACACACGCGTTACACACGCCTCACACCTGCATGCACGCATACAAACACAGTCACACACACCCTCACGCACACACAACACCCCCCTCCTCTGTTGGAGAACCCGACTTTCCTGCTTGCAGGGGGTCCTCCAACAGGAGACAGGATGCAGCGCTGCTGCCAGCAGCAGTGTCCGCCAGCAGAACACCGCCAGGCCGTATCCTGTGTCATGATACGGTTGGCGGCGTTCTACTGGTGTGGCCAGTCCGCCGCCATGACTATAGCCAGAATTCCGCCAGCTTTCTGGCGGAATTCCGGCTATGGTCATATTTTGGTGGGCGGTTGGTAACCACGGCGATGGTATGTTGGCGGCCGTCACCGTGGCGGTAGGCGGCATTTACCGCCAGTGTTATAATGAGGGCCATAGGGCCTCATTCCGACCCTGGCGGTCATAGACCGCCAGGGTGGAGGCCGGAGGTAGCACCGCCAACAGGCTGGCGGTGCTACATGGGCAATTCTGACCGCGGCGGTAAAGCCGCGGTCAGAAAAGGGCAACCGGCGGTTTCCCACCGGTTTACCCCTGCCCAAGGGAATCCTCCATGGCGGCGCTGCTTGCATGGCATGGGCAGTACAGGGGCCCCCTAACAGGGCCCCATTAAGATTTTCAGTGTCTGCCTTGCAGACACTGATAATCGCGACGGGTGCCACTGCACCCGTCGCACCCCTTCAACTCCGCCGGCTCCATTCGGAGCCGGCTTCATTGCTGAAGGGGCTTTCCCGCTGGGCCGGCGGGCGGCCTTCTGGCGTCGCCCTCCGGCCCAGCGGGAAAGTCGGAATGACCGTTGCGGTCTTCCGACGGGGTTACTTTGGCGGGCGGCCTCCGCCGCCGGCCAAAGTCAGAATGACCCCCATAGTCTTGTTTTGTTCACCACACCAACAGTTTATTCAAATCATGTTTTTTGTCAATAATAATATTTATGGTTCTCAGCACAATGTGACACCTTTTAAAAATAAAAAAAATATTGTACATTAATGCACGTACCTAAGAGGAGGGCTCCTAATATATACTTGGCAAAGACTATACATTCCAAAGATTGTTCAGGTATAGTTCCAGTCTCCCTATAAGGTCTAATGAAATGCTGTCCCTGCTTCCTCCCGCAGACTCCTTCTCCGTCTCTCTCAGTGAAGATCTCCCTCCTAGGGTAACCTGGGCAAAGAAAGAGTTTTAGACTTGGGACTAAGCACAGGTGCAGATGAATATCAATTTCCCCACATTTTAGCTTGTAGGTTAGACCAATAATCTTTAGGCTCAACAATTTTATATAGGCAAAGGTTAGCACTCTAGCAGCAAACTTCCTCCTTCCATGTATTAGTCACAGTAGCATGGTTCACCCTGGCACAGTCCCATGTTACCAGCACAAATAGCTTTGCATCTTAGCAGCACAGGTTGATGCAATTAATTACTTCATACCCTCAGCTTCAGTGACAGAGGACCATGGACAGTGGTCTTGCGACTCCCTGGACCACTAGGGTTGAAGAGCATGCTCAGCTGGCTCATCGGAAGTCCCAGGTGCCAGGCAGATGTAAGGAAGCTTTCATCTTCACCAGCTGTGGTCTCTGGGCCTTTGCTCGTAGGTGCTGGTCTTCGGCAGTTGCAGCCCCTTGGGCCATTGCAGGCAGGTGCTCATCTTTGGCAGTTGTGGCCTATAGTCCAATGCAGGCATGCTCTTCTTTTAAGGGGTTGCAGCCTCTGGGCCGATTCAGCTGCTCCTCATGGATGGGCATTGTAGGAAGTTGGCTCTGTATATACTATCTCAAAGTGAGAGATAGTGTGCACAGAGTCCAAGGGTTCTGCTTAGAGGTTGATAGTGGCAAAATTAGATAATACTAATGCTCTATTTTGTGGTAGTGTGGTTGAGCAGTAGGCTTATCAGAGGGTAGTGTTAAGCATTTGTTGTACACGTACAGGCAATAAATGAGAACACACACTCAAAGACTTAACTCCAAGCCAATAGGTTTTTATATAGAAAAATATTATTTTCTTAATTTATTTTAGGACCACAAGATTAAGAATTCTTGCAAGTACATAAATTGTAAGGTACTGGGCATAGGTAAGTATGGAACTTTGAATTAAAACAGTAATATACCCAGTTTTGGCAAAAATGGCAAATAGCTATTTTAAAAGTGAACACTGCAAAAATCAACAGTTCCAGGGGGAGGTAAGTATTGGTTAGTTTTTCAGGTAATGTAAAGAAATGGCTCCCTGTTGCAGTTACCCCCCCACTTTTTGCCTGATACTGATGCTGACTTGACTGAGAAGTGTGCTGGGACCCTGCTAACCAGGCCCCAGCACCAGTGTTCTTTCACCTAAAATGTACTTTTGATTCCACAATTGGCACACCCTGGCATCCAGGTAAGTCCCTTGTAACTGGTACCCCTGGTACCAAGGGCCCTGATGCCAGGGAAGGTCTCTAAGGGCTGCAGCATATCTTATGCCACCCTGGGGACCCCTCACTCAGCACAGACACACTGCTTGCCAGCTTGTGTGTGCTGATGAGAACAAAACGAGTAAGTCGACATGGCACTCCCCTCAGGGTGCCATGCCAACCTCACACTGCCTATGCAGTATAGATAAGTCACCCCTCTAGTAGGCCTTACAGCCCTAAGGCAGGGTGCACTATACCATAGGTGAGGGCACCAGTGCATGAGCACTATGCCCCTACAGTGTCTAAGCAAAACCTTAGACATTGTAAGTGCAGGGTAGCCATAAGAGTATATGGTCTGGGAGTCTGTCAAAAATGAACTCCACAGCTCCATAATGGCTACACTGAATACTGGGAAGTTTAGTATCAAACTTCTCAGAATAATAAACCCACACTGATGCCAGTGTTGGATTTATTAAAAAATGCACACAGAGAGCATCTTAGAGATGCCCCCTGTATTTTACCCAATTGTTCAGTGCAGGACTGACTGGTCTGTGCCAGCCTGCTGCTGAGAGACGAGTGTCTTACCTCATGCGGTGAGAGCCTTTGTGCTCTCTGAGGACAGAAACAAAGCCTGCTCTGGGTGGAGGTGCTTCACACCTCCCCCCTGCAGGAACTGTAACACCTAGCAGTGAGCTTCAAAGGCTCAAGCTTCGTGTTACAATGCCCCAGGGCACTCCAGCTAGTGGAGATGCCCGCCCCCTGGACACAGCCCCCACTTTTGGCGGCAAGTCCAGGAGAGATAATGAGAAAAACAAGGAGGAGTCACTGGCCAGTCAGGACAGCCCCTAAGGTGTCCTGAGCTGAGGTGACTCTGACTTTTAGAAATCCTCCATCTTGTAGAAGGAGGATTCCCCCAATAGGGATAGGAATGTGACCCCCTCCCCTTGGGAGGAGGCACAAAGAGGGTGTACCCACCCTCAGAGCTAGTAGCCATTGGCTACTAACCCCCCAGACCTAAACACGCCCTTAAATTTAGTATTTAAGGGCTCCCCTGAACCTAAGAATTTAGATTCCTGAAACTACAAGAAGAAGAAGACTGCCGAGCTGAAAAACCCCTGCAGAGGAAGAACAGAAGACACCAACTGCTTTGGCCCCAGTCCTACCGGCCTGTCTCCTGCCTTCCAAAGAAACCTGCTCCAGCGACGCTTTCCAAGGGACCAGCGACCTCTGAATCCTCTGAAGACTGCCCTGCTTCAAGAAAGACAAGAAACTCCCGAGGACAGCGGCACTGCTCCAAAAGAACTGCAACTTTGTTTCAAGGAGCAGATTTAAAGACCCCTGCAACTCCCCGCAAGAAGCGTGAGACTTGCAACACTGCACCCGGCGACCCCGACTCGACTGGTGGAGAACCAACACCTCAGGGAGGACCCTCCGGCGACTCCGAGACCGTGAGTAACCAAAGTTGTCCCCCCTGAGCCCCCACAGCGACGCCTGCAGAGGGAATCCCGAGGCTCCCCCTGACCGCGACTGCCTGAACTCCATTTCCCGACGGCTGGAAAAGACCCTGCATCCGCAGCCCCCAGCACCTAAAGGAACGGAACCCCTGTGCAGGAGTGACCCCCAGGAGGCCCTCTCCCTTGCCCAGGTGGTGGCTACCTCGAGGAGCCCCCCCCCTTGCTTGCCTGCACCGCTGAAGAGATCCCTTGATCTCTCATTGAAAACCATTGTAAACCCGACGTGTGTTCGCACACTGCACCCGGCCGCCCCCGCACTGCTGAGGGTGTACTTTTTGTGCTGACTTGTGTCCCCCCCAGTGCCCTACAAAACCCCCCTGGTCTGCCCTCCGAAGACGCGGGTACTTACCTGCTGGCAGACCGGAACCGGGGCACCCCCTTCTCTCCATTGAAGCCTATGTGTTTTGGGCACCTCTTTGACCTCTGCACCTGACCGGCCCTGAGCTGCTGGTGTGGTAACTTTGGGGTTGCTCTGAACCCCCAACGGTGGGCTACCTTGGACCCAAACCTGAGACTTGTAAGTGATTTACTTACCTGACAAAACTAACAAAAACTTACCTCCCCCAGGAACTGTGAAAATTGCAGTGTCCACTTTTAAAACAGCTATTTGTGTTTTATGTGAAAAGTATATATGCTACTGTAATGATTCAAAGTTCCTAAAGTACTTACCTGCAATACCTTTCAAATGAGATATTACATGTAGAAATTGAACCTGTGGTTCTTAAAATAAACTAAGAAAATATATTTTTCTATAACAAAACCTATTGGCTGGATTTGTCTCTGAGTGTGTGTTCCTCATTTATTGCCTGTGTGTATGTACAACAAATGCTTAACACTACTCCTTTGATAAGCCTACTGCTCGACCACACTACCACAAAATAGAGCATTAGTATTATCTCTTTTTGCCACTATCTTACCTCTAAGGGGAACCCTTGGACTCTGTGCATACTATTCCTTACTTTGAAATAGTGCATACAGAGCCAACTTCCTACATTGGTGGATCAGCGGTGGGGTACAAGACTTTGCATTTGCTGGACTACTCAGCCAATACCTGATCACACGACAAATTCCAAAAATTGTCATTAGAAATTGATTTTTGCAATTTGAAATTTTTCTAAATTCTTAAAAGACCTGCTAGGGCCTTGTGTTAGATCCTGTTTAGCATTTCTTTTAGAGTTTAAAAGTTTGGTAAAAGTTTGAATTAGAACCTAGAACTAGTTTTAGATTCTTAAAAAGTATTCCAACTTTTAGAAGCATAATGTCTAGTGCAGAGATGAATGTGGTGGAACTCGACACCACACCTTACCTCCATCTTAAGATGAGGGAGCTAAGGTCACTCTGTAAACTAAAGAAAATAGTAATGGGCCCCAGACCTTCCAAACTACAGCTCCAGGAGCTTTTGGCAGAGTTTGAAAGAGCCAACCCCTCTGAGGATGGCAACACAGAGGATGATGATAGTGACTTGGAGGGTGATTCCCCCCTACCAGTCATATCTAGGGAAGACAGGGCCTCTCAAGCCCTGACTCCAAGCATAATAGTCAGAGATGCTGGCTCCCTCACAGGAGGGACCAACCTCTCTGAAATCACTGAGGATAACTCCAGTGAAGAGGACATCCAGTTAGCCAGGATGGCCAAAAGATTGGCTTTGGAAAGACAGATCCTAGCCATAGAAAGGGAAAGACAAGAGATGGGCCTAGGACCCATCAATGGTGGCAGCAACATAAATAGGGTCAGAGATTCTCCTGACATGTTGAAAATCCCTAAAGGGATAGTAACTAAATATGAAGATGGTGATGACATCACCAAATGGTTCACAGCTTTTGAGAGGGCTTGTGTAACCAGAAAAGTAAGCAAATCTCACTGGGGTGCTCTCCTTTGGGAAATGTTCACTGGAAAGTGTAGGGATAGACTCCTCACACTCTCTGGAAAAGATGCAGAATCTTATGACCTCATGAAGGGTACCCTGATTGAGGGCTTTGGATTCTCCACTGAGGAGTATAGAATTAGATTCAGGGGGGCTCAAAAATCCTCGAGCCAGACCTGGGTTGATTTTGTAGACTACTCAGTGAAAACACTGGATGGTTGGGTAACGGGAAATGAAGTGCATGACTATGTTGGGCTTTATAATTTGTTTATGAAAGAACACATTTTAAGTAACTGCTTCAATGAAAAGTTGCATCAGTATCTGGTAGACCTAGGACCAATTTCTCCCCAAGAATTGGGAAAGAAGGCGGACCATTGGGTCAAGACTAGGGTAACCAAAACTTCCACTGGGGGTGACCAAAAGAAAGGGGTTACAAAGCCTCCCCAGGAGAAAGTGGGTGACACTAGAAACAAAGAAAAAGAGTCCTCTGTAGGCCCCCAAAAACCAGACCAGGTGGGTGGGCCCCGAGACACAACCCAAAACAAAGGTGGGTACCTGGGTAAGAACTGGGATGCCACTAAGACATGGTGCCATAACTGTAGACAGACAGGGCACCACACCAAGGACACTTCTTGTCCCAAAAACAAACCTGTAAGGAAATGCCTCCTTGGCATGGTTACCCCCTGACTTTTTGCCTTTGCTGATGCTATGTTTTGAATTGAAAGTGTGCTGAGGCCTGCTAACAAGGCCCCAGCACCAGTGTTCTTTCCCTAACCTGTACTTTTGATTCCACAATTGGCACACCCTGGCATCCAGATAAGTCCCTTGTAACTGGTACCTCTGGTACCAAGGGCCCTGATGCCAGGGAAGGTCTCTAAGGGCTGCAGCATGTATTATGACACCCTAGAGACCCCTCACTCAGCACAGACACACTGCTTACCAGCTTGTGTGTGCTAGTGAGAACAAAATGAGTAAGTCGACATGGCACTCCCCTCAGGGTGCCATGCCAGCCTCTCACTGCCTATGCAGTATAGGTAAGACACCCCTCTAGCAGGCCTTACAGCCCTAAGGCAGGGTGCACTATACCATAGGTGAGGGTACCAGTGCATGAGCACTGTGCCCCTACAGTGTCTAAGCAAAACCTTAGACATTGTAAGTGCAGGGTAGCCATAAGAGTATATGGTCTGGGAGTCTGTTTTACACGAACTCCACAGCACCATAATGGCTACACTGAAAACTGGGAAGTTTGGTATCAAACTTCTCAGCACAATAAATGCACACTGATGCCAGTGTACATTTTATTGTAAAATACACCACAGAGGGAACCTTAGAGGTGCCCCCTGAAACTTAACCGACTATCTGTGTAGGCTGACTGGTTCCAGCAGCCTGCCATACTAGAGACATGTTGCTGGCCCCATGGGGAGAGTGCCTTTGTCACTCTGAGGCCAGTAACAAAGCCTGCACTGGGTGGAGATGCTAACACCTCCCCCAGGCAGGAGCTGTAACACCTGGCGGTGAGCCTCAAAGGCTCACCCCTTTGTCACAGCACAGCAGGGCACTCCAGCTTAGTGGAGTTGCCCGCCCCCTCCGGCCACGGCCCCCACTTTTGGCGGCAAGGCTGGAGGGAACAAAGAAAGCAACAAGGAGGAGTCACTGGCCAGTCAGGACAGCCCCTAAGGTGTCCTGAGCTGAGGTGACTCTAACTTTTAGAAATCCTCCATCTTGCAGATGGAGGATTCCCCCAATAGGATTAGGGATGTGACCCCCTCCCCTTGGGAGGAGGCACAAAGAGGGTGTACCCACCCTCAGGGCTAGTAGCCATTGGCTACTAACCCCCCAGACCTAAACACGCCCTTAAATTTAGTATTTAAGGGCTCTCCCTGAACCTAGAAACTAGATTCCTGCAACAACAAGAAGAAGGACTGCCTAGCTGAAAACCCCTGCAGAGGAAGACCAGAAGACAACAACTGCCTTGGCTCCAGAAACTCACCGGCCTGTCTCCTGCCTTCCAAAGAACTCTGCTCCAGCGACGCCTTCCAAAGGGACCAGCGACCTCTGAATCCTCTGAGGACTGCCCTGCTTCGACGACGACAAGAAACTCCCGAGGACAGCGGACCTGCTCCAAAAAGACTGCAACTTTATCCAAAGGAGCAGCTTTAAAGAACCCTGCAATCTCCCCGCAAGAAGCGTGAGACTTGCAACACTGCACCCGGCGACCCCGACTCGGCTGGTGGAGAACCAACACCTCAGGGAGGACCCCCGGACTACTCTACGACTGTGAGTACCAAAACCTGTCCCCCCTGAGCCCCCACAGCGCCGCCTGCAGAGGGAATCCCGAGGCTTCCACTGACCGCGACTCTCTGAAACCTAAGTCCCGACGCCTGGAAAAGACCCTGCACCCGCAGCCCCCAGGACCTGAAGGACCGGACTTTCACTGCAGAAGTGACCCCCAGGAGTCCCTCTCCCTTGCCCAAGTGGAGGTTTCCCCGAGGAAGCCCCCCCTTGCCTGCCTGCAGCGCTGAAGAGATCCCTTGATCTCTCATTGACTTCCATTGCGAACCCGATGCTTGTTCTAACACTGCACCCGGCCGCCCCCGCGCCGCTGAGGGTGAAATTTCTGTGTGGGCTTGTGTCCCCCCCGGTGCCCTACAAAACCCCCCTGGTCTGCCCCCCGAAGACGCGGGTACTTACCTGCTGGCAGACTGGAACCGGGGCACCCCCTTCTCTCTATTGGAGCCTATGCGTTTTGGGCACCACTTTGAACTCTGCACCTGACCGGCCCTGAGCTGCTGGTGTGGTAACTTTGGGGTTGCTCTGAACCCCCAACTGTGGGCTACCTTGAACCAAGAACTGAACCCTGTAAGTGTCTTACTTACCTGGTAAAACTAACAAAAACTTACCTCCCCCAGGAACTGTGAAAATTGCACTGTGTCCACTTTTAAAATAGCTATTTGTGAATAACTTGAAAAGTATACATGCAATTGAAATGATTCAAAGTTCCTAATGTACTTACCTGCAATACCTTTCAAACAAGATATTACATGTTAAATTTGAACCTGTGGTTCTTAAAATAAACTAAGAAAAGATATTTTTCTATACAAAACCTATTGGCTGGATTTGTCTCTGAGTGTGTGTACCTCATTTATTGTCTATGTATATGTACAACAAATGCTTAACACTACTCCTTGGATAAGCCTACTGCTCGACCACACTACCACAAAATAGAGCATTAGTATTATCTCTTTTTACCACTATTTTACCTCTAAGGGGAACCCTTGGACTCTGTGCATGCTATTCCTTACTTTGAAATAGCACATACAGAGCCAACTTCCTACAGTGGTGGATCAGCGGTGGGATACAAGACTTTGCATTTGCTGGACTACTCAGCCAATACCTGATCACACGACAAATTCCAAAATTGTCATTAGAAATAGATTTTTGCAATTTGAAAAGTTTTCTAAATTCTTTAAAGTCCTGCTAGGGCCTTGTGTTAGTCCCTGTTAGCATTTCTTTTAGAGTTTAAAAGTTTGTAAAAGTTTGAATTAGATTCTAGAACCAGTTTTAGTTTCTTAAAAAGTATTCCAACTTTTAGAAGCATAATGTCTAGCACAGATGTGAATGTGGTGGAACTCGACACCACACCTTACCTCCATCTCCAGATGGGAGAGCTAAGGTCACTCTGTAACATAAGAAAAATAACAATGGGCTCCAGACCTACCAAAGCACATCTCCAGGAGCTGTTGGCAGAGTATAATAGAGCCAACCCCTCTGTGGATAACACAGAGGAAGATGATAGTGAACTGGAGGAAGAATCCCCTCCACCAGTCCTATCTAGGGAGAACAGGGCTTCTCAAGCCCTGACTCCAAAAATAATAGTCAGAGATGCTGGCTCCCTCACAGGAGGGTCCAACCTCTCTGAAATCACTGAGGATAACTCCAGTGAAGAGGACATCCAGTTAGCCAGGATGGCCAAAAGATTGGCTTTGGAAAAACAGATCCTAGCCATAGAAAGGGAAAGACAAGAGATGGGCCTAGGACCCATCAATGGTGGCAGCAACATAACTAGGGTCAGAGATTCTCCTGACATGTTGAAAATCCCCAAAGGGATTGTAACTAAATATGAAGATGGTGATGATCTCTCCAAATGGTTCACAGCTTTTGAGAGGGCTTGTGAAACCAGAAAAGTGAACAAATCTTACTGGGGTGCTCTCCTTTGGGAAATGTTCACAGGAAAGTGTAGGGATAGACTCCTCACACTCTCTAAAAAAGATGCAGAATCTTATGACCTCATGAAGGGTACCCTGATTGAGGGCTTTGGATTCTCCACTGAGGAGTATAGGATTAGATTCAGGGGGGCTCAAAAATCCTCGAGCCAGACCTGGGTTGACTTTGTAGACTACTCAGTAAAAACACTAGATGGTTGGATTCAAGGAAATGGTGTAAATGATTATGATGGGCTGTACAATCTATTTGTGAAAGAACACCTATTAAGTAATTGTTTCAATGATAAACTGCATCAGCATCTGGTGGACCTAGGACCAATTTCTCCCCAAGAATTGGGAAAGAAGGCGGACCATTGGGTCAAGACTAGGGTGTCCAAAACTTCCACAGGGGGTGACCAAAAGAAAGGGGTCACAAAACCTCCCCAGGGGAAAGGTGGTGAGACAGCCAAAAATAAAAATAGTAAAGAGTCTTCTACAGGCCCCCAAAAACCTGCACAGGAGGGTGGGCCCAGAGCCTCTTCACAAAACAATCCTGGGTACAAGGGTAAAAACTTTGATCCCAAAAAGGCCTGGTGTCGAAACTGTAGTCAGTCTGGACACCAAACTGGAGACAAGGCCTGTCCCAAGAAAGATACCACTTCTAACTCCCATCCAGCTAAAACTGGAATGGCCAGTCTCCAAGTGGGATCAACAGTGTGCCCAGAGCAAATCAGGTGTCACACTGAAGCTACATTAGTCTCTGAGGGTGGGGTGGATTTAGCCACACTGGCTGCCTGGCCCCCTAACATGCAAAAATACAGGCAGCAGCTCTTAATTAATGGGACAAGTGTAGAGGGCCTGAGGGATACAGGTGCCAGTGTCACCATGGTGACAGAGAAACTGGTTTCCCCTGGCCAATACCTGGCTGGACAAACTTATCCAGTCACCAATGCTGACAATCAAACTAAAGTACATCCCATGGCAATGGTAACTTTAGAGTGGGGAGGGGTCAATGGCCTGAAACAGGTGGTGGTCTCCTCAAATATCCCAGTAGACTGTTTGCTTGGAAATGACCTGGAGTCCTCAGCATGGGCTGAGGTAGAACTGAAAACCCATGCAGCCATGCTGGGTATCCCTGAACTGGTGTGTGTCAAGACTAGGGCACAGTGCAAGTCACAGGGTGAAAAAGTAGAGCTGGAGTCTGGAAAAATGGCCCAGCCTACCAAGAGGAAAGGAAAGTCAGCTGGGAAACCAGCTGCAACACAACACCAAAAAGAGAACCTCTCTTCTCAGGAAGAAGTTCTGCCCTCTGAGGGAACTGAGCCTATGGAGCTGGAACCTTATCAGGTTGAGCTCTTGGGCCCAGGGGGACCCTCAAGGGAAGAGTTGTGTAAGGGACAAGAAACCTGTCCCTCTCTTGAAGGCCTTAGGCAGCAAGCTGCTGAAGAGTCCAAAGGCAAGAAAAATGGAACACATAGGGTCTATTGGGAAGATGGACTCCTGTACACTGAGGCAAGAGATCCCAAACCTGGTGCCACTAGGAGAGTGGTAGTGCCTCAGAGTTTCAGAGAGTTTATCCTAACCTTAGCCCATGATATTCCCCTTGCTGGGCATTTGGGACAAACCAAGACGTGGGAGAGGTTAGTCAACCACTTCTACTGGCCCAATATGTCCCAGAAGGTTAAGGAGTTTTGCCTCTCCTGCCCCACCTGTCAAGCCAGTGGTAAGACAGGTGGGCATCCAAAGGCCCCCCTCATTCCACTTCCAGTGGTGGGGGTCCCCTTTGAAAGAGTGGGTGTGGACATAGTTGGTCCACTAGAACCTCCCACAGCCTCAGGAAATATGTACATCCTAGTAGTAGTGGATCATGCTACTAGGTATCCTGAAGCTATTCCCCTTAGGTCGACTACTGCCCCTGCAGTAGCCAAGGCCCTCATTGGTATCTTTACCAGAGTGGGCTTCCCTAAAGAGGTGGTGTCTGACAGAGGTACCAACTTCATGTCAGCATACCTAAAACACATGTGGAATGAATGTGGGGTGACTTATAAATTCACTACACCATATCATCCACAAACTAATGGCCTTGTTGAGAGATTCAACAAGACATTAAAGGGCATGATCATGGGGCTCCCAGAGAAACTCAAAAGGAGATGGGATGTCCTCTTGCCATGTCTGCTTTTCGCTTACAGAGAGGTGCCTCAGAAGGGAGTAGGATTCTCACCCTTTGAACTTCTGTTTGGCCACCCTGTAAGGGGACCACTTGCTCTTGTTAAAGAAGGCTGGGAGAGACCTCTTCATGAGCCTAAACAAGACATAGTGGACTATGTACTTGGCCTTCGCTCAAGAATGGCAGAGTACATGGAAAAGGCAAGTAAAAACCTTGAGGCCAGCCAACAACTCCAGAAGTTGTGGTATGACCAAAAGGCTGCACTGGTTGAATTTCAACCAGGGCAGAAAGTCTGGGTTCTGGAGCCTGTGGCTCCCAGCGCACTCCAGGACAAATGGAGTGGCCCTTACCCAGTACTAGAAAGGAAGAGTCAGGTCACCTACCTGGTAGACCTGGGCACAAGCAGGAGCCCCAATAGGGTGATCCATGTGAACCGCCTTAAGCTCTTCCATGACAGGGCTGATGTAAATCTGTTGATGGTAACAGATGAGGACCAGGAAGCTGAGAGTGAACCCCTCCCTGATCTCCTCTCATCAGACCCCAAAGATGGCTCAGTAGATGGAGTGATCTACTCAGACACCCTCTCTAGCCAACAGCAGTCTGACTGCAGGAAGGTCCTGCAGTAGTTTGCTGAACTCTTTTCCCTAACCCCTGGTCAGACACACCTGTGTACCCATGATGTGGACACAGGAGACAGCATGCCTGTCAAAAACAAAATATTTAGACAGTCTGACCAAGTTAAGGAAAGCATCAAGGTGGAAGTCCACAAGATGCTGGAATTGGGAGTAATTGAGTACTCTGACAGCCCCTGGGCTAGCCCAGTGGTCTTAGTCCCCAAACCTCACACCAAAGAAGGAAAGAGAGAGATGAGGTTTTGTGTGGACTACAGAGGTCTCAACTCTGTCACCAAGACAGATGCTCATCCCATTCCTAGAGCTGATGAGCTAATAGACAAATTAGGGGCTGCCAAATTCTTAAGTACCTTTGACTTAACAGCAGGGTACTGGCAAATCAAAATGGCCCCTGGAGCAAAAGAAAAGACAGCATTCTCCACACCTGATGGGCATTATCAGTTCACTGTTATGCCCTTTGGTTTAAAGAA
The DNA here is from genome assembly GCF_031143425.1 of Pleurodeles waltl. Taxonomy (NCBI): domain Eukaryota; kingdom Metazoa; phylum Chordata; class Amphibia; order Caudata; family Salamandridae; genus Pleurodeles; species Pleurodeles waltl. The sequence goes on from NC_090436.1 coordinate 314,413,196, forward strand.
TGCCCCTGCCACCTTCCAAAGGTTGGTGAATCAAGTCCTTGCTGGGTTGGAATCCTTTAGTACAGCTTATCTTGATGATATTGCTGTCTTCAGCTCCACCTGGCAGGATCACCTGGTCCACCTGAAGAAGGTTCTGAAGGCCCTGCAAACTGCAGGCCTCTCTATCAAGGCATCCAAATGCCAGATAGGGCAGGGAACTGTGGTTTACTTGGGACACCTTGTAGGTGGAGGCCAAGTTCAGCCACTCCAACCCAAGATCCAGACTATTCTGGACTGGGTAGCTCCAAAAACCCAGACTCAAGTCAGGGCATTCCTTGGCTTGACTGGGTACTATAGGAGGTTTGTGAAGGGATATGGATCCATTGTGACAGCCCTCACAGAACTCACCTCCAAGAAAATGCCCAAGAAAGTAAACTGGACTGTAGAATGCCAACAGGCCTTTGACACCCTGAAACAAGCTATGTGCACAGCACCAGTTCTAAAAGCTCCAGATTACTCCAAGCAGTTCATTGTGCAAACAGATGCCTCTGAACATGGGATAGGGGCAGTTTTGTCCCAAACAAATGATGATGGCCTTGACCAGCCTGTTGCTTTCATTAGCAGGAGGTTACTCCCCAGGGAGCAGCGTTGGAGTGCCATTGAGAGGGAGGCCTTTGCTGTGGTTTGGTCCCTGAAGAAGCTGAGACCATACCTCTTTGGTACTCACTTCCTAGTTCAGACTGACCACAGACCTCTCAGATGGCTGATGCAAATGAAAGGTGAAAATCCAAAACTGTTGAGGTGGTCCATCTCCCTACAGGGAATGGACTTTGTAGTGGAACACAGACCTGGGACTGCCCATGCCAATGCAGATGGCCTTTCCAGGTTCTTCCACTTAGAAAATGAAGACTCTCTTGGGAAAGGTTAGTCTCATCCTCTTTCGTTTGGGGGGGGGGGGGTTGTGTAAGGAAATGCCTCCTTGGCATGGTTACCCCCTGACTTTTTGCCTTTGCTGATGCTATGTTTTGAATTGAAAGTGTGCTGAGGCCTGCTAACCAGGCCCCAGCACCAGTGTTCTTTCCCTAACCTGTACTTTTGATTCCACAATTGGCACACCCTGGCATCCAGATAAGTCCCTTGTAACTGGTACCTCTGGTACCAAGGGCCCTGATGCCAGGGAAGGTCTCTAAGGGCTGCAGCATGTATTATGCCACCCTAGAGATCCCTCACTCAGCACAGACACACTGCTTACCAGCTTGTGTGTGCTAGTGAGAACAAAATGAGTAAGTCGACATGGCACTCCCCTCAGGGTGCCATGCCAGCCTCTCACTGCCTATGCAGTATAGGTAAGACACCCCTCTAGCAGGCCTTACAGCCCTAAGGCAGGGTGCACTATACCATAGGTGAGGGTACCAGTGCATGAGCACTGTGCCCCTACAGTGTCTAAGCAAAACCTTAGACATTGTAAGTGCAGGGTAGCCATAAGAGTATATGGTCTGGGAGTCTGTTTTACACGAACTCCACAGCACCATAATGGCTACACTGAAAACTGGGAAGTTTGGTATCAAACTTCTCAGCACAATAAATGCACACTGATGCCAGTGTACATTTTATTGTAAAATACACCACAGAGGGCACCTTAGAGGTGCCCCCTGAAACTTAACCGACTATCTGTGTAGGCTGACTGGTTCCAGCAGCCTGCCATACTAGAGACATGTTGCTGGCCCCATGGGGAGAGTGCCTTTGTCACTCTGAGGCCAGTAACAAAGCCTGCACTGGGTGGAGATGCTAACACCTCCCCCAGGCAGGAGCTGTAACACCTGGCGGTGAGCCTCAAAGGCTCACCCCTTTGTCACAGCACAGCAGGGCACTCCAGCTTAGTGGAGTTGCCCGCCCCCTCCGGCCACGGCCCCCACTTTTGGCGGCAAGGCTGGAGGGAACAAAGAAAGCAACAAGGAGGAGTCACTGGCCAGTCAGGACAGCCCCTAAGGTGTCCTGAGCTGAGGTGACTCTAACTTTTAGAAATCCTCCATCTTGCAGATGGAGGATTCCCCCAATAGGATTAGGGATGTGACCCCCTCCCCTTGGGAGGAGGCACAAAGAGGGTGTACCCACCCTCAGGGCTAGTAGCCATTGGCTACTAACCCCCCAGACCTAAACACGCCCTTAAATTTAGTATTTAAGGGCTCTCCCTGAACCTAGAAACTAGATTCCTGCAACAACAAGAAGAAGGACTGCCTAGCTGAAAACCCCTGCAGAGGAAGACCAGAAGACAACAACTGCCTTGGCTCCAGAAACTCACCGGCCTGTCTCCTGCCTTCCAAAGAACTCTGCTCCAGCGACGCCTTCCAAAGGGACCAGTGACCTCTGAATCCTCTGAGGACTGCCCTGCTTCGACGACAAAAAGAAACTCCCGAGGACAGCGGACCTGCTCCAAAAAGACTGCAACTTTATCCAAAGGAGCAGCTTTAAAGAACCCTGCAATCTCCCCGCAAGAAGCGTGAGACTTGCAACACTGCACCCGGCGACCCCGACTCGGCTGGTGGAGAACCAACACCTCAGGGAGGACCCCCGGACTACTCTACGACTGTGAGTACCAAAACCTGTCCCCCCTGAGCCCCCACAGCGCTGCCTGCAGAGGGAATCCCGAGGCTTCCCCTGACCGCGACTCTCTGAAACCTAAGTCCCGACGCCTGGAAAAGACCCTGCACCCGCAGCCCCCAGGACTGAAGGACCGGACTTTCACTGCAGAAGTGACCCCCAGGAGTCCCTCTCCCTTGCCCAAGTGGAGGTTTCCCCGAGGAAGCCCCCCCTTGCCTGCCTGCAGCGCTGAAGAGATCCCTTGATCTCTCATTGACTTCCATTGCGAACCCGACGCTTGTTCTAACACTGCACCCGGCCGCCCCCACGCCGCTGAGGGTGAAATTTCTGTGTGGGCTTGTGTCCCCCCCGGTGCCCTACAAAACCCCCCTGGTCTGCCCCCCGAAGACGCGGGTACTTACCTGCTGGCAGACTGGAACCGGGGCACCCCCTTCTCTCCATTGGAGCCTATGCGTTTTGGGCACCACTTTGAACTCTGCACCTGACCGGCCCTGAGCTGCTGGTGTGGTAACTTTGGGGTTGCTCTGAACCCCCAACGGTGGGCTACCTTGGACCAAGAACTGAACCCTGTAAGTGTCTTACTTACCTGGTAAAACTAACAAAAACTTACCTCCCCCAGGAACTGTGAAAATTGCACTGTGTCCACTTTTAAAATAGCTATTTGTGAATAACTTGAAAAGTATACATGCAATTGAAATGATTCAAGGTTCCTAATGTAGTTACCTGCAATACCTTTCAAACAAGATATTACATGTTAAATTTGAACCTGTGGTTCTTAAAATAAACTAAGAAAAGATATTTTTCTATACAAAACCTATTGGCTGGATTTGTCTCTGAGTGTGTGTACCTCATTTATTGTCTATGTGTATGTACAACAAATGCTTAACACTACTCCTTGGATAAGCCTACTGCTCGACCACACTACCACAAAATAGAGCATTAGTATTATCTCTTTTTACCACTATTTTACCTCTAAGGGGAACCCTTGGACTCTGTGCATGCTATTCCTTACTTTGAAATAGCACATACAGAGCCAACTTCCTACAAAACCCCCTAGCAAAATCCCAGGGGTAACCAGTGTAGCCATTGGGGATGACTCCTCAGATGAAGAGGTCTTCATAGCCTTCAACTGGAAGAAGGGCCCAACAGGTGATTTGGAGATTCCAGAGGGAAGTAGACACTTCCACCACCTACTGGTGAATGGAATCCCAGCCACTGCCCTGAGAGACACTTGTGCCAGTCACACTATTGTGCATGACAGGCTGGTGTTCTCAAACCAGTACATCCCAGGTGAGATGGCCAGAGTAAGAGTTAGCCCAGACAGGGTCACTGATAGGCCTGTGGCTTTTGTGCCCATAGAAGTGGGTGGGACTTTTAGCTGGAGAAGGGTGGTAGTCAGTACAGACCTCCCCCTTGATTGTCTCCTTGGAAATGACTACCCAGAGGTTAGTCAGAGCCCAAGAGAGGAACTGGTCCAGTGCCAGTCCTCTCCCAAGGATTCTGGAGGTCCTGCCCCTGCAGTAACTGCAAGCAGGCCCCAGAAGAAAAAGAAAAGAAAACAGTGTAAGAAGATTGGACAACCTTTTGCCAAGGTTCCAGCAAGCCAAGGAGATTCTGCTCCAGTAGGGGAGAACTCCAAAAGTGGCTCTGATAAAGTCCAACCTGACCCACAATAAGTCCTGGCTAGTCAGGCAACTGTTAAGCCTGAGTGGGTGGCTCCTCAGCTAACAGAAGAAAGATTGGAAGAAGGGTGTTTACTACAAGATGTGGTAACCCCCCACTCTAATACAGCAGACAGGCACCCTGAACCCAAAGAAGCCTGTAACTTAGCCCCTTCCCTTGTAGGTGAAGAGCTAAAGGTGTGGTTCTGGGCACTGACAGCTGTCAGTGGCCTCTGCTGGGTGTTAGCCTTTATGGCTGCACTATCCTTGGCATGGTGGTCAGACCCCATGCCAAATAGCAAGTTAGGCCCCCTGACCCTGTTGGTCATGGTGGGGTTACTCCAGCTCTGGGTAACCTCTTTGGGTAAGCTAGGGGTGACCCTGGCTAAGATAAGATTAGCAGAGGTGGATACCTCTAACCCCAAAATAGAGAGAATGGGTGGAGACATTAAAGACACAGACAAGAGGCAATTCAGACTAGGTCCTATCACTGTGGAAGTGGGTCAGTTCCCCAGAGGGAATGACCTGAACAGGAGGATGTAAGGCAGAGTAGGCCCTGCAACAAACCAGCCTATTTCCTCTACTCTTCCTCGCCTGACAGACTAGGAAGACTCTCCCAGCTTTGGCTAAGTCTCCTGGCCTGTGGGCTGGGGGGGGCTTGTGTAAAGAAATGGCTCCCTGTTGCAGTTACCCCCCCACTTTTTGCCTGATACTGATGCTGACTTGACTGAGAAGTGTGCTGGGACCCTGCTAACCAGGCCCCAGCACCAGTGTTCTTTCACCTAAAATGTACTTTTGATTCCACAATTGGCACACCCTGGCATCCAGGTAAGTCCCTTGTAACTGGTACCCCTGGTACCAAGGGCCCTGATGCCAGGGAAGGTCTCTAAGGGCTGCAGCATATCTTATGCCACCCTGGGGACCCCTCACTCAGCACAGACACACTGCTTGCCAGCTTGTGTGTGCTGATGAGAACAAAACGAGTAAGTCGACATGGCACTCCCCTCAGGGTGCCATGCCAACCTCACACTGCCTATGCAGTATAGATAAGTCACCCCTCTAGTAGGCCTTACAGCCCTAAGGCAGGGTGCACTATACCATAGGTGAGGGCACCAGTGCATGAGCACTATGCCCCTACAGTGTCTAAGCAAAACCTTAGACATTGTAAGTGCAGGGTAGCCATAAGAGTATATGGTCTGGGAGTCTGTCAAAAACGAACTCCACAGCTCCATAATGGCTACACTGAATACTGGGAAGTTTAGTATCAAACTTCTCAGAATAATAAACCCACACTGATGCCAGTGTTGGATTTATTAAAAAATGCACACAGAGAGCATCTTAGAGATGCCCCCTGTATTTTACCAAATTGTTCAGTGCAGGACTGACTGGTCTGTGCCAGCCTGCTGCTGAGAGACGAGTGTCTGACCTCATGCGGTGAGAGCCTTTGTGCTCTCTGAGGACAGAAACAAAGCCTGCTCTGGGTGGAGGTGCTTCACACCTCCCCCCTGCAGGAACTGTAACACCTAGCAGTGAGCTTCAAAGGCTCAAGCTTCGTGTTACAATGCCACAGGGCACTCCAGCTAGTGGAGATGCCCGCCCCCTGGACACAGCCCCCACTTTTGGCGGCAAGTCCAGGAGAGATAATGAGAAAAACAAGGAGGAGTCACTGGCCAGTCAGGACAGCCCCTAAGGTGTCCTAGGCTGAGGTGACTCTGACTTTTAGAAATCCTCCATCTTGTAGAAGGAGGATTCCCCCAATAGGGATAGGAATGTGACCCCCTCCCCTTGGGAGGAGGCACAAAGAGGGTGTACCCACCCTCAGGGCTAGTAGCCATTGGCTACTAACCCCCCAGACCTAAACACGCCCTTAAATTTAGTATTTAAGGGCTCCCCTGAACCTAAGAATTTAGATTCCTGAAACTACAAGAAGAAGAAGACTGCCGAGCTGAAAAACCCCTGCAGAGGAAGAACAGAAGACACCAACTGCTTTGGCCCCAGTCCTACCGGCCTGTCTCCTGCCTTCCAAAGAAACCTGCTCCAGCGACGCTTTTCAAGGGACCAGCGACCTCTGAATCCTTTGAGGACTGCCCTGCTTCAAGAAAGACAAGAAACTCCCGAGGACAGCGGCACTGCTCCAAAAGAACTGCAACTTTGTTTCAAGGAGCAGATTTAAAGACCCCTGCAACTCCCAGCAAGAAGCGTGAGACTTGCAACACTGCACCCGGCGACCCCGACTCGACTGGTGGAGAACCAACACTTCAGGGAGGACCCTCCGGCGACTCCGAGACCGTGAGTAACCAAAGTTGTCCCCCCTGAGCCCCCACAGCGACGCCTGCAGAGGGAATCCCGAGGCTCCCCCTGACCGCGACTGCCTGAACTCCATTTCCCGACGGCTGGAAAAGACCCTGCATCCGCAGCCCCCAGCACCTAAAGGAACGGAACCCCTGTGCAGGAGTGACCCCCAGGAGGCCCTCTCCCTTGCCCAGGTGGTGGCTACCTCGAGGAGCCCCCCCCTTGCTTGCCTGCACCGCTGAAGAGATCCCTTGATCTCTCATTGAAAACCATTGTAAACCCGACGCGTGTTCGCACACTGCACCCGGCCGCCCCCGCGCTGCTGAGGGTGTACTTTTTGTGCTGACTTGTGTCCCCCCCAGTGCCCTACAAAACCCCCCTGGTCTGCCCTCCGAAGACGCGGGTACTTACCTGCTGGCAGACCGGAACCGGGGCACCCCCTTCTCTCCATTGAAGCCTATGTGTTTTGGGCACCTCTTTGACCTCTGCACCTGACCGGCCCTGAGCTGCTGGTGTGGTGACTTTGGGGTTGCTCTGAACCCCCAACGGTGGGCTACCTTGGACCCAAACCTGAGACTTGTAAGTGATTTACTTACCTGACAAAACTAACAAAAACTTACCTCCCCCAGGAACTGTGAAAATTGCACTGTGTCCACTTTTAAAACAGCTATTTGTGTTTTATGTGAAAAGTATATATGCTAGTGTAATGATTCAAAGTTCCTAAAGTACTTACCTGCAATACCTTTCAAATGAGATATTACATGTAGAAATTGAACCTGTGGTTCTTAAAATAAACTAAGAAAATATATTTTTCTATAACAAAACCTATTGGCTGGATTTGTCTCTGAGTGTGTGTTCCTCATTTATTGCCTGTGTGTATGTACAACAAATGCTTAACACTACTCCTTTGATAAGCCTACTGCTCGACCACACTACCACAAAATAGAGCATTAGTATTATCTCTTTTTGCCACTATCTTACCTCTAAGGGGAACCCTTGGACTCTGTGCATACTATTCCTTACTTTGAAATAGTGCATACAGAGCCAACTTCCTACAGGTAAGTAAAGCACTTACAAGTTCAGTCTCCTGGGCATAGGCAGCCCACTGTTGTGGGTTCAAGTAAATCCCAAACACCCATCACCAGCAACACAGAGCCGGTCAGGTGCAGAGGTCAAAGTAGGGCCCAAATAGCATAGGTGCCTATGGAGACCAGGGGTGCTCCGGTTCGAGTCTGCAAGCAGGCAAGTACCTGCGTCCTCAGGGACCAGACCAAGGGGGGTTTGTAGAGCACTGGTGGGGGTTCACAAACAGGCACACAAAATACACCCTCAGCAGCATGGGGCGGCCGGGTGCAGTGCGTTAAGTAGGTGTCAGGATTCGGATAGTAATCAATAGAGAGACCCGGGGGTCACTCTGGCGATGCAGGCAGGGCACAGGGGGGCTTCTCGGGCCAGCCACCTACTGGGCAAAGATGATGGCCACCTGCTGGTCACTCCTGCACCGGTACTTGGTTTCTCTCGGGCCTGGGGGCTGCAGGTGCAGTGCTTCTTCCAGGTGTAGGGTTCCTTTGTTACCGGGCAGTCGCGGTAGGGGGAGCCTCCAGATCCTCTCTGCAGGCATCGCTATGGGGGTGCCGGGAGGTCGACTCAGGGTGTCCACGTCATTGGAGTCACCTGGGGGTCCTCTGCAGTGTTGGTTCTTCTGGGCACGAGCCAGGAGCGTCGGGTGCAGAGTGTTGGGGACTCACGCTTCCGGAGTGAGGCTGGAGTCCCTTTAAAGATGGTTTCTTTGTTGCTGTCTGGACAGAGCCGTTGTCCACAAGAGTTTCTTGGTCCTTTGGGTGCAGATCAGTCCCCTGAGTCCTCAGATGTTGCTCGTCCTGCTGGATGCGTTGCTGTGCAGGTTCTTTGGACACAGGCCGCTAGGGATGGGGCCAAGTCAGTTGTCGTCTCCGTCGTCTCTGTGGGGCTTTCAGGTCAGCAGTCCTTCTTGTTGTTGTAGGTCATCAGGAATCTGGTTTCCTGGGATCAGGGTTGTCCCTAAATACTCAATTTAGGGGTGTGTTTAGGTCTGGGGGGCATTAGCCAATGGCTACTGTCCTTGGGGGTGGCTACACCCTCTTTGCGCTTCCTCCCTGTGGGGAGGGGGGCACATCCCTAATCCTATTGGGGGGAATCCTCCAAAACAAGAGGGAGGATTTCTTAAGGCAGGGGTCACCTCAACTCAGGACACCTTAGGGGCTGTCCTCACTGGAGTGTGACTCCTCCTTGTTTTTTTCATTATCTCCTCCGGACTTGCCACCAAAAGTGGGGGCTGTGTCCAGAGGGGCGGCCATCTCCACTAGCTGGAGTGCCCTGGGGCGCTGTAACACCAGGCTTGAGCCTTTGAGGCTCACCGACAGGTGTTACAGTTCCTGCAGGGGGAGGTGTGAAGCACCTCCACCCAGTAAAGGCTTTGTTCCTGGCCACAGAGTGACAAAGGCTCTCACCTCATGTGGCCAGAAACCCGTCTGGTTGGGGCAGGCTGGCAGAAACTGGTCAGCCTAGCACTAGTAGTTGGAGTGGTATACAGGGGGCATCTCTAAGATGCCCTCTGTGTGCATTTCTCAATAAATCCCACACTGCCATCAGTGTGGATTTATTGTGCTGAGAAGTTTGATACCAAACTTCCCAGTATTAAGTGTAGCCATTATGGAACTGTGGAGTTTGTGGTTGACAAACTCCCAGACCATATACTCTTTATGGCTACCCTGCACTTACAATGTCTAAGAATTGGCTTAGAAACTGTAGGGGCATAGTGCTCATGTAGCTATGCCCTCACCTGTGGTATAGTGCACCCTGCTTTAGGGCTGTAAGGCCTGCTAGAGGGGTGACTTACCTATGCCACAGGCAGTGGGTTGTGGTCATGGCACTCTGAGGGGAGTGCCATGTCGACTTAGTCATTTTCTCCCCACCAGCACACACAAGCTGTGAGGCAGTGTGCATGTGCTGAGTGAGGGGTCCCCAGGGTGGCATAATACATGCTGTAGCCCTTAGAGAACTTCCCTGGCCACAAGGCCCTTGGTACCAGGGGTACCATTTACGAGGGACTTATCTGTGTGCTAGGGCTGTGCCAATTGTGGAGACAAAGGTACCGTTTAGGGAAAGAACACTGGTGCTGGGGCCTGTATAGCAGGGTTCCAGCCCACTTTTAATCATAACTAGCATCAACAAAAGGCAAAAGGTTAGGGGGTAACCATGTGAAGAGTGCCATTTTCCAACAGGCATCTCTACTGGGAGTGACAGCACCAGGCCTTCGGAGTTGACGGTGGAAATTCCAAGCAGTAGAATCACTATTTGGTGCACATATCTTTTGAAAGTCACTGCAGGAACTGTACTGGGAGATGGGGGAAATTCGCACTTAGGTCAGTACCAACTTCGCTCCCTAACAGTTGCCAGCCACTTCTGGGTGTTCCACATACCAGAAAGATGCTGGGTTTTTCCTCCTCGGCAGACTGTCCTTCTGCAGTGCCAGGCACTCTCCTTTGAACTCTGAGCAGTCAGACAGGGTTCTGGGCACTTAGGCAGATCCTTAGCTTCTATAGCAAGTTGACAACTTCAAGTGATGTTTCCTCACTTTTGGAAAACGGGCTGTCATGCATGCAGCAGTCCTTGTCAAATAGCAGCAAATCAAGTACTTTGTGGAGTACTCCCTCCCTTGGTCAAGAATAACTTGGAACTGGAACAAAGTGGGGTGCCACTCTGAGTCCCACTTTTGTACTAATTTTCTAGACAGGGAATGTGAATCCATGGTCTAGGACTTCGGGATCGGGTTGGGATAGTTCTCTTTTTTAAATTACATTTTCTGGCTGTTCCTCGGACTCAGCCTTTCACCAAGAGTATAGTTATCACAGCAGTTAGAAAATGGTGCTGGCTCCAAGCAGGAGTATCTAAAACAAGCCTGAAATGGAATGTGAGAGCTCTGCACCTTGCTTTTACCAGCATTCTTGAAGCAGCAATCAGGGAAAGACAAAAGGCATGTCCTGTCTAGAAACCTTCTCACATTACATAACAGAAATTACAGTCCCACCCCTCAACCCTACCATCTACCAAATTACAATGATCAGGAAGAACTCATTAGGAGCTCTTTGCTACCAAGGCCCTCACTACATTTCTGAAGTCATTTGCGGTCTCCATCCTCTCTCACCTCGTGTCTGGATCACCACCCTCCAGCCACAATAATACACACTTCGACTGTCTGGGAAAGCTGTATTTATCCTCCATCAGGTGCCTTGATAAACCATAGTCTTAGTTCTCTGACTCTTACCACATATGGAGTCTTTATACTGCACATGTGTCACACCTAATCCACGTACAGGCACTGTATAACTGTTGTTGTTCAATTTATCACATACAAATGGGAAGACCTCCTTTAACATTACAACCATTCCCTATTCTTCTTTTTGTACTGCATAAGGGTAAAAACTGCATAGGAATGTCTCTCATGCCCAATCTCTTCCTGTCCTATCCTAGATACGATTTATCTGGCAATGTAAACATTATTCAGCACACGCCCTATTTTAGGCTCATAAAGGGGATAATCTATTTGAATTATTGTAAGCCCCATTATCACAAACAAAACCTTTAGCTCCTCTAAACCACACACATCCCCCATTAGTTAGACCCAAAACATTGACCAAAACAAACAAATATGAAACACGTTCATGAATACTAGATAAACAAGACATGATCTATGGCTTGTTAAGGGAAGAGGCGGGGGAATGTCCAATCACCCAGTGTCCTGATCATTTGTTTACCACAAATGCCCCAGCAGTGTCCCCCTTCTTTCCAGCACATGTGAGAAATGTGTGGGGCAGGAAGTTAGTAAACAATGTGTGTTCTCTTCCTTTTCTTATATAAGATGCCCAGAGGCTGGCTCTCCGGCTGCACTCCACTTGTCCCTGTACACTAATTGTAAGTACTATGGCACTGAAGTGGAAAGGGATCAACCCCTATGGTCAGACACCACTTCACTTCCTAGGAAAGCTCAATTGGTACCTACCCAGTGTGAAGATAACTCTCTCTAGTAATATGGCTCCGAAGCGACTGGGGTCAGTAGAGGCCTCTGAGTTGGTGCAGTCATGGACCAAGGGATCGCAACCATTGTGTGAATCTGAAGTTCTGAATTGGTGCCATTGTCAACTTTCTTACATCCAAGTATATATTTAAATATGTCATTGATACTGACTGAAATTGCAACACACTGGGTAGGCTGTTTTTGGCAGGTGATAGGAATAAAGGCGGTCATTCTGACTGCGGCGGGCGGCGGTCGCTGCCCGCCATGCGGTTACCACCGAATGACCGCACCGCGGTCAAAAGACCGCGGCGGTCATTCCAACTTTCCCGCTGGGCCGGCGGGCGACTGCCAAAAGGCCGTCCGCCGGCCCAGCGGGAAAGCCCCTGCAACGAGGAAGCCAGCTCCGAATGGAGCCGGCGGAGTTGCAGGGGTGCGACGGGTGCAGTGGCACCCGTCGCGATTTTCACTGTCTGCAAAGCAGACAGTGAAAATCTTTGTGGGGCCCTGTTAGGGGGCCCCTGCACTGCCCATGCCAGTGGCATGGGCAGTGCAGGGGCCCCCAGGGGCCCCACGGCACCCGTTCCCGCCATCCTGGTTCTGGCGGTGGACACCGCCAGTAACAGGCTGGCGGGAAGGGGGTCGGAATCCCCATGGCGGTGCTACAAGCAGCGCCGCCATGGCGGATTCCCTGGGCCAGGGGAAAACCGGCGGGAAACCGCCGGTTCCCCTTTTCTGACCGCGGCTTTACCGCCGCTGTCAGAATAGCCCAGGAAGCACCGCCAGACTGTTGGCGGTGCCTCCGCCGCCCTCCGCCATGGCGGTCATGGACCGCCAGGGTCAGAATGACCCCCAAAGTTACTTTCACTTGGATACCCAATGACATGAAGGATTTCAGCAATGTAAAGGCGACTGCCTCCACTGGCTGGCATTGGATTCTGTCACTACCTCTGGAGAGGCTCCGAAGATGGCTCTGCCATTCCAGGCCTCCATGTGGGAGAGCCACCAATGGAGCTCCTCCTGGGCTTCGAGAGATAAGAGAATCAGGTGATCATAAGCAAACCCCTGCTGAAGATAATGAATCTTTAATCTCTGTAAAGCCCTCTTGTAAGGAAATGCCTCCTTGGCATGGTTGCCCCCTGACTTTTTGCCTTTGCTGATGCTATGTTTACAATTGAAAGTGTGCTGAGGCCTGCTAACCAGGCCCCAGCACCAGTGTTCTTTCCCTAACCTGTACTTTTGTATCCACAATTGGCAGACCCTGGCATCCAGATAAGTCCCTTGTAACTGGTACTTCTAGTACCAAGGGCCCTGATGCCAAGGAAGGTCCCTAAGGGCTGCAGCATGTCTTATGCCACCCTGGAGACCTCTCACTCAGCACAGACACACTGCTTGCCAGCTTGTGTGTGCTAGTGAGGACAAAACGAGTAAGTCGACATGGCACTCCCCTCAGGGTGCCATGCCAGCCTCTCACTGCCTATGCAGTATAGGTAAGACACCCCTCTAGCAGGCCTTACAGCCCTAAGGCAGGGTGCACTATACCATAGGTGAGGGTACCAGTGCATGAGCATGGTACCCCTACAGTGTCTAAACAAAACCTTAGACATTGTAAGTGCAGGGTAGCCATAAGAGTATATGGTCTGGGAGTTTGTCAAACACGAACTCCACAGCACCATAATGGCTACACTGAAAACTGGGAAGTTTGGTATCAAACTTCTCAGCACAATAAATGCACACTGATGCCAGTGTACATTTTATTGTAAAATACACCACAGAGGGCACCTTAGAGGTGCCCCCTGAAACTTAACCGACTGTCTGTGTAGGCTGACTAGTTCCAGCAGCCTGCCACACCAGAGACATGTTGCTGGCCCCATGGGGAGAGTGCCTTTGTCACTCTGAGGCCAGTAACAAAGCCTGCACTGGGTGGAGATGCTAACACCTCCCCCAGGCAGGAGCTGTGACACCTGGCGGTGAGCCTCAAAGGCTCACCCCTTTGTCACAGCCCAGCAGGGCACTCCAGCTTAGTGGAGTTGCCCGCCCCCTCCGGCCACGGCCCCCACTTTTGGCGGCAAGGCTGGAGGGAACAAAGAAAGCAACAAGGAGGAGTCACTGGCCAGTCAGGACAGCCCCTAAGGTGTCCTGAGCTGAGGTGACTCTGACTTTTAGAAATCCTCCATCTTGCAGATGGAGGATTCCCCCAATAGGGTTAGGATTGTGACCCCCCTCCCCTTGGGAGGAGGCACAAAGAGGGTGTACCCACCCTCAGGGCTAGTAGCCATTGGCTACTAACCCCCCAGACCTAAACACGCCCTTAAATTTAGTATTTAAGGGCTACCCTGAACCCTAGAAAATTAGATTCCTGCAACTACAAGAAGAAGGACTGCCTAGCTGAAAACCCCTGCAGAGGAAGACCAGAAGACGACTACTGCCTTGGCTCCAGAAACTCACCGGCCTGTCTCCTGCCTTCCAAAGATCCTGCTCCAGCGACGCCTTCCAAAGGGACCAGCGACCTCGACATCCTCTGAGGACTGCCCCTGCTTCGAAAAGACAAGAAACTCCCGAGGACAGCGGACCTGCTCCAAGAAAGGCTGCAACTTTGTTTCCAGCAGCCTTGAAAGAACCCTGCAAGCTCCCCGCAAGAAGCGTGAGACTTGCAACACTGCACCCGGCGACCCCGACTCGGCTGGTGGAGATCCGACACCTCAGGAGGGACCCCAGGACTACTCTGATACTGTGAGTACCAAAACCTGTCCCCCCTGAGCCCCCACAGCGCCGCCTGCAGAGGGAATCCCGAGGCTTCCCCTGACCGCGACTCTTTGAATCCTAAGTCCCGACGCCTGGGAGAGACCCTGCACCCGCAGCCCCCAGGACCTGAAGGACTGGACTTTCACTGGAGAAGTGACCCCCAGGAGTCCCTCTCCCTTGCCCAAGTGGAGGTTTCCCCGAGGAACCCCCCCCTTGCCTGCCTGCAGCGCTGAAGAGATCCCGAGATCTCTCATAGACTAACATTGCGAACCCGACGCTTGTTTCTACACTGCACCCGGCCGCCCCCGCGCTGCTGAGGGTGAAATTTCTGAGTGGGCTTGTGTCCCCCCCGGTGCCCTACAAAACCCCTCTGGTCTGCCCTCCGAAGACGCGGGTACTTACCTGCAAGCAGACCGGAACCAGGGCACCCCCTTCTCTCCATTCTAGCCTATGTGTTTTGGGCACCACTTTGAACTCTGCACCTGACCGGCCCTGAGCTGCTGGTGTGGTGACTTTGGGGTTGCTCTGAACCCCCAACGGTGGGCTACCTTGGACCAAGAACTGAACCCTGTAAGTGTCTTACTTACCTGGTAAAACTAACAAAACTTACCTCCCCCAGGAACTGTGAAAATTGCACTGTGTCCACTTTTAAAACAGCTATTTGTCAATAACTTGAAAAGTAAACATGCAATTTTTATGATTTGAAGTTCCTAAAGTACTTACCTGCAATACCTTTCGAATGAGATATTACATGTAGAATTTGAACCTGTGGTTCTTAAAATAAACTAAGAAAAGATATTTTTCTATAACAAAACCTATTGGCTGGATTTGTCTCTGAGTGTGTGTACCTCATTTATTGTCTATGTGTATGTACAACAAATGCTTAACACTACTCCTTGGATAAGCCTACTGCTCGACCACACTACCACAAAATAGAGCATTAGTATTATCTATTTTTACCGCTATTTTACCTCTAAGGGGAACCCTTGGACTCTGTGCATGCTATTCCTTACTTTGAAATAGCACATACAGAGCCAACTTCCTACATTGGTGGATCAGCGGTGGGGTACAAGACTTTGCATTTGCTGGACTACTCAGCCAATACCTGATCACACGACAAATTCCAAAATTGTCATTAGAAATTGATTTTTGCAATTTGAAAAGTTTTCTAAATTCTTAAAAGACCTGCTAGGGCCTTGTGTTAGATCCTGTTTAGCATTTCTTTTAGAGTTTAAAAGTTTGTAAAAGTTTGAATTAGATTCTAGAACCAGTTGTAGATTCTTAAAAAGTATTCCAACTTTTAGAAGCAAAATGTCTAGCACAGATGTGACTGTGGTGGAACTCGACACCACACCTTACCTCCATCTTAAGATGAGGGAGCTAAGGTCACTCTGTAAAATAAAGAAAATAACAATGGGCCCCAAACCTACCAAAATACAGCTCCAGGAGCTTTTGGCAGAGTTTGAAAAGGCCAACCCCTCTGAGGGTGGCAACTCAGAGGAAGAGGATAGTGACTTGGAGGAAAATTCCCCCCTACCAGTCCTATCTAGGGAGAACAGGGTCCCTCAAACCCTGACTCCTAAAATAATAGTCAGAGATGCTGGTTCCCTCACAGGAGAGACCAACACCTCTGAAATCACTGAGGATAGCCCCAGTGAAGAGGACATCCAGTTAGCCAGGATGGCCAAAAGATTGGCTTTGGAAAGACAGATCCTAGCCATAGAGAGGGAAAGACAAGAGATGGGCCTAGGACCCATCAATGGTGGCAGCAACATAAATAGGGTCAGAGATTCTCCTGACATGTTGAAAATCCCTAAAGGGATTGTAACTAAATATGAAGATGGTGATGACATCACCAAATGGTTCACAGCTTTTGAGAGGGCTTGTGTAACCAGAAAAGTGAACAAATCTCACTGGGGTGCTCTCCTTTGGGAAATGTTCACAGGAAAGTGTAGGGATAGACTCCTCACACTCTCTGGACAAGATGCAGAATCTTATGACCTCATGAAGGGTACCCTGATTGAGGGCTTTGGATTCTCCACTGAGGAGTATAGGATTAGATTCAGGGGGGCTCAAAAATCCTCGAGCCAGACCTGGGTTGACTTTGTAGACTACTCAGTGAAAACACTAGATGGTTGGATTCAAGGCAGTGGTGTAAGTAATTATGATGGGCTGTACAATTTATTTGTGAAAGAACACCTGTTAAGTAATTGTTTCAATGATAAACTGCATCAGCATCTGGTAGACCTAGGACCAATTTCTCCCCAAGAATTGGGAAAGAAGGCGGACCATTGGGTCAAGACAAGGGTGTCCAAGACTTCAACAGGGGGTGACCAAAAGAAAGGGGTCACAAAGACTCCCCAGGGGAAGGGTGATGAGACAACCAAAACTAAAAATAGTAAAGAGTCTTCTACAGGCCCCCAAAAACCTGCACAGGAGGGTGGGCCCAGAGCCTCTTCACAAAACAATGGGTACAAGGGTAAAAACTTTGATCCCAAAAAGGCCTGGTGTCATAGCTGTAAACAGCATGGACACCAAACTGGAGACAAGGCCTGTCCCAAGAAAGGTTCCACTCCAAACTCCCATCCAGGTAACACTGGTATGGTTAGTCTCCAAGTGGGATCAACAGTGTGCCCAGAGCAAATCAGGGTCCACACTGAAGCTACTCTAGTTTCTGAGGGTGGGGTGGATTTAGCCACACTAGCTGTCTGGCCGCCTAACATGCAAAAATACAGACAGCAACTCTTAATTAATGGGACTAGAATAGAGGGCCTGAGGGATACAGGTGCCAGTGTCACCATGGTGACAGAGAAACTGGTTTCCCCTGGCCAATACCTGACTGGAAAAACTTACACAGTCACCAACGCTGACAATCAGAGAAAAGTACATCCCATGGCAATGGTTACTTTAGAATGGGGAGGGGTCAATGGCCTGAAACAGGTGGTGGTCTCCTCAAATATCCCAGTGGACTGTCTGCTTGGAAATGACCTGGAGTCCTCAGCATGGGCTGAGGTAGAACTAAAAACCCATGCAGCAATGCTGGGTATCCCTGAACTGGTGTGTGTGAAAACAAGAGCACAATGCAAGGCACAGGGTGAACAAGTAGAGCTGGAGTCTGGAAGAATGGCCCAGCCTACCAAGAGAACAGGAAAGTCAGTTGGGAAACCAACTGCAACACAGCAAAAGAAAGGGAACCTCTCTTCTCAGGAAGAAGTTCTGCCCTCTGAGGGAACTGAGCCTTTGGAGCTTGAACCTTATCAGGTTGAGCTCTTAGGCCCAGGGGGACCCTCAAGGGAGGAGCTGTGTAAGGGACAAGAAACCTGTCCCTCTCTTGAAGGCCTTAGGCAGCAAGCTGCTGAAGAGTCCAAAGGCAAGAAAAATGGAACACATAGGGTCTATTGGGAAGATGGACTCCTGTACACTGAGGCCAGAGACCCCAAACCTGGTGCCACTAGGAGAGTGGTAGTGCCTCAGCTGTTCAGGAAGTTCATCCTAACATTGGCCCATGACATTCCCCTTGCTGGACATTTGGGACAAACCAAGACGTGGGAGAGGTTAGTCAACCACTTCTACTGGCCCAATATGTCCAACATGGTTAAGGAGTTTTGCCTCTCCTGCCCCACCTGTCAAGCCAGTGGTAAGACAGGTGGGCATCCAAAGGCCCCCCTCATTCCACTTCCAGTGGTGGGGGTTCCCTTTGAAAGAGTGGGTGTGGACATAGTTGGTCCACTAGAACCTCCCACAGCCTCAGGAAATATGTATATCCTGGTAGTAGTGGATCATGCTACCAGGTATCCTGAAGCTATTCCCCTTAGGTCGACTACTGCCCCTGCAGTAGCCAAGGCCCTCATTGGTATCTTTACCAGAGTGGGTTTCCCTAAGGAGGTGGTGTCTGACAGAGGTACCAACTTCATGTCAGCATACCTAAAGCACATGTGGAATGAGTGTGGGGTGACTTATAAATTCACTACACCATACCATCCACAAACTAATGGCTTAGTTGAGAGATTCAACAAGACATTAAAGGGCATGATCATGGGGCTCCCAGAAAAACTCAAAAGGAGATGGGATGTCCTCTTGCCATGTCTGCTTTTCGCTTACAGAGAGGTGCCACAGAAGGGAGTAGGATTCTCACCCTTTGAACTTCTGTTTGGTCATCCTGTAAGGGGACCACTTGCTCTTGTTAAAGAAGGCTGGGAGAGACCTCTCCATGAGCCTAAACAAGACATAGTGGACTATGTACTTGGCCTTCGCTCTAGAATGGCAGAGTACATGGAAAAGGCAACCAAAAACCTTGAGGCCAGCCAACAGCTCCAGAAGTTTTGGTATGACCAAAAGGCTGCACTGGTTGAGTTCCAACCAGGGCAGAAAGTCTGGGTTCTGGAGCCTGTGGCTCCCAGGGCACTCCAGGACAAATGGAGTGGCCCTTACCCAGTACTAGAAAGGAAGAGTCAGGTCACCTACCTGGTGGACCTGGGCACAAGCAGGAGCCCCAAGAGGGTGATCCATGTGAACCGCCTTAAGCTCTTCCATGACAGGGCTGATGTCAATCTGTTGATGGTAACAGATGAGGATCAGGAGGCAGAGAGTGAACCTCTCCCTGATCTTCTGTCATCAGACCCAAAAGATGGCACAGTAGATGGAGTGATCTACTCAGACACCCTCTCTGGCCAACAGCAAGCTGATTGTAGGAGAGTCCTACAACAGTTTCCTGAACTCTTCTCCTTAACCCCTGGTCAGACACACCTGTGTACCCATGATGTGGACACAGGAGACAGCATGCCTGTCAAAAACAAAATCTTTAGACAGTCTGACCATGTTAAGGAAAGCATCAAGGTGGAAGTCCACAAGATGCTGGAATTGGGAGTAATTGAGCGCTCTGACAGCCCCTGGGCTAGCCCAGTGGTCTTAGTCCCCAAACCTCACACCAAAGATGGAAAGAAAGAGATGAGGTTTTGTGTGGACTACAGAGGGCTCAATTCTGTCACCAAGACAGATGCTCATCCCATTCCAAGAGCTGATGAGCTCATAGACAAATTAGGTGCTGCCAAATTCCTAAGTACCTTTGACTTGACAGCAGGGTACTGGCAAATAAAAATGGCACCTGGAGCAAAAGAGAAAACAGCATTATCCACACCTGATGGGCATTATCAGTTTACTGTTATGCCCTTTGGTTTAAAGAATGCCCCTGCCACCTTCCAAAGGTTGGTGAATCAAGTCCTTGCTGGCTTGGAGTCCTTTAGCACAGCTTATCTTGATGATATTGCTGTCTTTAGCTCCACCTGGCAGGATCACCTGGTCCACCTGAAGAAGGTTTTGAAGGCTCTGCAATCTGCAGGCCTCTCTATCAAGGCATCCAAATGCCAGATAGGGCAGGGAACTGTGGTTTACTTGGGCCACCTTGTAGGTGGAGGCCAAGTTCAGCCACTCCAACCCAAGATCCAGACTATTCTGGACTGGGTAGCTCCAAAAACCCAGACTCAAGTCAGGGCATTCCTTGGCTTGACTGGGTATTACAGGAGGTTTGTGAAGGGATATGGATCCATTGTGACAGCCCTCACTGAACTCACCTCCAAGAAAATGCCCAAGAAAGTGAACTGGACTGTGGAATGCCAACAGGCCTTTGACACCCTGAAACAGGCAATGTGCTCAGCACCAGTTCTCAAAGCTCCAGATTATTCTAAGCAGTTCATTGTGCAGACTGATGCCTCTGAACATGGGATAGGGGCAGTTTTGTCCCAAACAAATGATGATGGCCTTGACCAGCCTGTTGCTTTCATTAGCAGGAGGTTACTCCCCAGGGAGCAGCGTTGGAGTGCCATTGAGAGGGAGGCCTTTGCTGTGGTTTGGTCCCTGAAGAAGCTGAGACCATACCTCTTTGGGACTCACTTCCTAGTTCAAACTGACCACAGACCTCTCAAATGGCTGATGCAAATGAAAGGTGAAAATCCTAAACTGTTGAGGTGGTCCATCTCCCTACAGGGAATGGACTTTATAGTGGAACACAGACCTGGGACTGCCCATGCCAATGCAGATGGCCTTTCCAGGTTCTTCCACTTAGAAAATGAAGACTCTCTTGGGAAAGGTTAGTCTCATCCTCTTTCGTTTGGGGGGGGGTTGTGTAAGGAAATGCCTCCTTGGCATGGTTGCCCCCTGACTTTTTGCCTTTGCTGATGCTATGTTTACAATTGAAAGTGTGCTGAGGCCTGCTAACCAGGCCCCAGCACCAGTGTTCTTTCCCTAACCTGTACTTTTGTATCCACAATTGGCAGACCCTGGCATCCAGATAAGTCCCTTGTAACTGGTACTTCTAGTACCAAGGGCCCTGATGCCAAGGAAGGTCCCTAAGGGCTGCAGCATGTCTTATGCCACCCTGGAGACCTCTCACTCAGCACAGACACACTGCTTGCCAGCTTGTGTGTGCTAGTGAGGACAAAACGAGTAAGTCGACATGGCACTCCCCTCAGGGTGCCATGCCAGCCTCTCACTGCCTATGCAGTATAGGTAAGACACCCCTCTAGCAGGCCTTACAGCCCTAAGGCAGGGTGCACTATACCATAGGTGAGGGTACCAGTGCATGAGCATGGTACCCCTACAGTGTCTAAACAAAACCTTAGACATTGTAAGTGCAGGGTAGCCATAAGAGTATATGGTCTGGGAGTTTGTCAAACACGAACTCCACAGCACCATAATGGCTACACTGAAAACTGGGAAGTTTGGTATCACACTTCTCAGCACAATAAATGCACACTGATGCCAGTGTACATTTTATTGTAAAATACACCACAGAGGGCACCTTAGAGGTGCCCCCTGAAACTTAACCGACTGTCTGTGTAGGCTGACTAGTTCCAGCAGCCTGCCACACCAGAGACATGTTGCTGGCCCCATGGGGAGAGTGCCTTTGTCACTCTGAGGCCAGTAACAAAGCCTGCACTGGGTGGAGATGCTAACACCTCCCCCAGGCAGGAGCTGTGACACCTGGCGGTGAGCCTCAAAGGCTCACCCCTTTGTCACAGCCCAGCAGGGCACTCCAGCTTAGTGGAGTTGCCCGCCCCCTCCGGCCACGGCCCCCACTTTTGGCGGCAAGGCTGGAGGGAACAAAGAAAGCAACAAGGAGGAGTCACTGGCCAGTCAGGACAGCCCCTAAGGTGTCCTGAGCTGAGGTGACTCTGACTTTTAGAAATCCTCCATCTTGCAGATGGAGGATTCCCCCAATAGGGTTAGGATTGTGACCCCCTCCCCTTGGGAGGAGGCACAAAGAGGGTGTACCCACCCTCAGGGCTAGTAGCCATTGGCTACTAACCCCCCAGACCTAAACACGCCCTTAAATTTAGTATTTAAGGGCTACCCTGAACCCTAGAAAATTAGATTCCTGCAACTACAAGAAGAAGGACTGCCTAGCTGAAAACCCCTGCAGAGGAAGACCAGAAGACGACTACTGCCTTGGCTCCAGAAACTCACCGGCCTGTCTCCTGCCTTCCAAAGATCCTGCTCCAGCGACGCCTTCCAAAGGGACCAGCGACCTCGACATCCTCTGAGGACTGCCCCTGCTTCGAAAAGACAAGAAACTCCCGAGGACAGCGGACCTGCTCCAAGAAAGGCTGCAACTTTGTTTCCAGCAGCCTTGAAAGAACCCTGCAAGCTCCCCGCAAGAAGCGTGAGACTTGCAACACTGCACCCGGCGACCCCGACTCGGCTGGTGGAGATCCGACACCTCAGGAGGGACCCCAGGACTACTCTGATACTGTGAGTACCAAAACCTGTCCCCCCTGAGCCCCCACAGCGCCGCCTGCAGAGGGAATCCCGAGGCTTCCCCTGACCGCGACTCTTTGAATCCTAAGTCCCGACGCCTGGGAGAGACCCTGCACCCGCAGCCCCCAGGACCTGAAGGACTGGACTTTCACTGGAGAAGTGACCCCCAGGAGTCCCTCTCCCTTGCCCAAGTGGAGGTTTCCCCGAGGAACCCCCCCCTTGCCTGCCTGCAGCGCTGAAGAGATCTCGAGATCTCTCATAGACTAACATTGCGAACCCGACGCTTGTTTCTACACTGCACCCGGCCGCCCCCGCGCTGCTGAGGGTGAAATTTCTGTGTGGGCTTGTGTCCCCCCCGGTGCCCTACAAAACCCCTCTGGTCTGCCCTCCGAAGACGCGGCTACTTACCTGCAAGCAGACCGGAACCAGGGCACCCCCTTCTCTCCATTCTAGCCTATGTGTTTTGGGCACCACTTTGAACTCTGCACCTGACCGGCCCTGAGCTGCTGGTGTGGTGACTTTGGGGTTGCTCTGAACCCCCAACGGTGGGCTACCTTGGACCAAGAACTGAACCCTGTAAGTGTCTTACTTACCTGGTAAAACTAACAAAACTTACCTCCCCCAGGAACTGTGAAAATTGCACTGTGTCCACTTTTAAAACAGCTATTTGTCAATAACTTGAAAAGTATACATGCAATTTTTATGATTTGAAGTTCCTAAAGTACTTACCTGCAATACCTTTCGAATGAGATATTACATGTAGAATTTGAACCTGTGGTTCTTAAAATAAACTAAGAAAAGATATTTTTCTATAACAAAACCTATTGGCTGGATTTGTCTCTGAGTGTGTGTACCTCATTTATTGTCTATGTGTATGTACAACAAATGCTTAACACTACTCCTTGGATAAGCCTACTGCTCGACCACACTACCACAAAATAGAGCATTAGTATTATCTATTTTTACCGCTATTTTACCTCTAAGGGGAACCCTTGGACTCTGTGCATGCTATTCCTTACTTTGAAATAGCACATACAGAGCCAACTTCCTACACCTCTAATGTAGCGGCCCCAGGAATACTGCCTGAATTGAGGAAGCCAGTAACCCCACAATCTGAGCCAGGGATCTCAAAGAGACTGTTTGATTTCACAGAGTCGCCTTCAATTCTCTCTTTATTGACTTCATTTTCTGCAGGGGAAGAAGCAGTTGGGCCTTGACCCAGTCCACTTGAAACCCCCAAAATTCCATTTGTTGGGAAGGGATCATGGCAGTTTTTTTTAATTGATCACAAAGCCCAGGTTTTGCAACAAGTATACCGTCCACAACAGATGTTTTAGCAGAAGAGCTTGGTCTTGTGCCACAAGAATCATATAGTCGAGGTAAATGATTATGCAAATCCCTCTCCCTCTCAGATGTTCTACCACTGGTTTCAGAAGTTTGGTGAAAACGCAAGGGGCTGACGAAAGGCCAAACGGGAGAGTCAGATATTCATACCATTTGTCTCTCCACAGGAACTGCATAAACTTTCAGTGGGAAGGAGCAATAGGGACTGTCAAATACACGTCCCTGAGATCGAGGCGGACCATCCAATCTCTCTCCTGAAGGAGATCTCTCAACAGATGGATACCTTCCATCTTCAAAAGGCAGTAAACTACAAAAGGGTTGGAATTTCAGAGGTCGACGACTAACCTCTGACCACCTCCTTTCTTCTGCACTAGAAAAACATTGCAACAGAATCCTTATGGGTGATGGGAGGTGAGGGCGATAGCTCACTTTGCTAGCAGTTCTTGAATTTCGCAGTCAATAAAGGAGCTGTCTTGTAGGGAAAAAGGGAGAGGAGGAATGAGATTTGGTTGAAGAGTGGTAGCAGTTAAATCTATGGCGTAACCCTGAACTGTGTTTAACACACAGACATCTGAGGAAATGGTGACCCAATTGTGAATGAAGTGTTTGAGTCTGCCCCACAAAGGAAGTGAAGGAAAAGAAGGGTTCATTACCTGTGGGGTAATTTTCAATGACTTGATAACCTCTGCCAGAGCCCCGGAAATTGCAGCCTTGTCCACCTTCAGCTCTGGACGGGTAGAAGCCTGCTTGTGACGGATCTTGAGCATAGCCTCTGCACCTAGAATAGGATCCTCTGGAAGGACTTTGTTGAAAGCCCCAGCCAGTCGGGCATCCTCAAAAATGACCGGCCCTTCTAAAAAGGGGGTTGAACATACCCTTGAGGGAGGATTGAGACTTGTCAAGCGAAGTGAAAGTACTCACGAATTTAGCATTGTCTGTTACGAAGCGATCACCAAATAACTGTCCCTCTGCTAGGGGACCTGCTTCAGCAGATGCCAAATAAACAAGTTGAGGGTCAATGTGAAGTAGGACAGATTTACGTCTTTCAGAGGCCAGGGAACAGTTCGCATTGCCCAAGAAACAGATGGCTCGTTGTGTCCATCCGGCCAGCACCTCAGGGTGAATGGAGGCACCAGTTTCTTTTGCTTGAAGAGCCAGTTCTAGGATCTTGGCTAGAGGGCCTGAAACATCCAGGAGCTTGTCCTGACAAGCCCGCAGGGCCCTTTCAGTACTCTTCTTAGGGTCTTTGTTGTACTTCTTTAGGAAAGTCACCATGGTGGCATCAATTTCAGGGGCGACAGCAGATTTATGAGGTAGGTCAGGGCGGGGGCATTTGGATTGTAATCTGGATCTCACCTCTTTCTCAAATCCTTTCCTGATATGCAATTGAATGTATTCAGCCACTGTCGGGCCGGAGCCCAGTCAGAGGAACGGGGATGAATAATATCAGAGGGTTCAAAGGCAAAAGGGGAAGGAATGGGACGGAAGGAGGAATTTTTGCGTTTTTTGGATCGTTTACGAGTCTTATGGGATTCGTGAGAAGAATCAGAAGAATCAGACTCAGACTCTAAAGGAGGGGCTGAGACTAGAGGGATAGACTTTTTAGGGGCCGCATCCACTGCATACGTATGTTCGGGAGAGGGAGCTGGGACAATTTGGCCAGGGTGCTAGAATGGGGCCATGGCTGGTCAGAAGGGAAAGAAGCGGTGGAAGAAAAATCCCCAGGGGTGGGGGGGATTACAGGCCCAGAAAGCTCCTCTAGACGTTTGGATTAAGGCTGAAGGGCTGAAGAAATTGCCTTATCCAGAGATTTATGAACACAAGAGTCAATTACTTGTTCTATGCAGGGGTCAAAATAATAATCTTCATCTTTGTAGAGGCCATAGAGCTCAAGGCCCTGTTCATAGGACTCATAGTCCGACATGCTACTGACCAAAGTCGCAATCTACAGTCCCAGAAGAAAGCAAGGGCTCTCTAAACCGAAACAAAAATACCTCAGGGGTGCAGGAGTTAAATATAGAGACCCAATCCAATTATGCAGCCCCAGCCTTCATTAGGTCTGGGACGTCAGTGGAGTGCAGCTGGACACAGGTAAAAGTTCCAAAAATTATTCAATAATCTCTAGGGATTAACTGAAATACCCCTTGTCTGCAGACAAACAGGTTCAGAACGATGTTCTGCCTGTATGAAAATCCCTCCGTTACTGCAGCCCAGGGAAGGCATTTTTCTGCAGGAAGAGTGGCCATCCGAGCGCGAGGAGCATCTCGGATGCCCCTTCCTTGCACAGTGCACGCACGTAGCCCAATTCTATGTGGCGCGACTACACTATGGGGCCATGGGAGCCTAAAACGGAGAGGCAAGAATGGGGGGAGACGGATCGCCGGGCACCTGGTTGAAATATGTTAGAAATAAATAACTAGATAGATAGGCGCAACACACACCTGCAATAAGTAAACAGTCTTGACCTAAGGGGTCGCATGACCGAAGCAGCACGTCGCTGAACAAGAAACACAACCCGGTACATATAAAACTTAGTACAGGTAATACACTTGTAATGATATAAACAAAATAGAGAGGCATTTATCTTGACTGTGGAGCAGCAAAGGAAGAGGAAGTCAGATGGTGTCTCTCTTTTTTGGAGACTGTGCGGGGCTCCCATTGGTGGGTTATATAAGAGGCGTGGTTCAAAGCCTCTGGTTTATAGTGTGTTTTCTGTTTTACTGATTTTCTATTGGCTGCTGTTTTGAAGTAGTAAAGATTGAAAAGCATAATCGTAGCCTCCTGCTCTGACATAGAATTGATGTTCATGAGTAGAACATTCATTTTCAAAGCTGCATAATTTCTTAGAAGACTCAACAGGGAGTCATGTCACCAGGAAATATACTCTGTGAGCTGTTCCTTCAATGGTGGGTACATCATGTTTCGCTTTGAAGCCTTTACTGAAAGATAAATGTATAAAGATATATTTTTTATTTTTCTTGTATTTTCAGTCCTTTAAACATCCAAATGGGCATCGGGCGTCAACATGAACAATTTTCAACATGATAACGTAAACAAACTGAGGGTTCTCGAAGTTAGAAGGTCACAGACATAGAGACAGGAAAAGCCAGGTAATAAGAAAATAAAACTGAATATTTCATCCTTTAAATTTATAATTAGGGGTGGTTTAAGTCTTTGGCCTGTCCGGATTACACAATGCATGTTAATATACATAGGCCCAGATTTCCTAAATAGTCACGCAGCTCAGTGCAGCAGCGAAAAATGCTGCCCTTCGTGACTGGGAGGGAGCAGGAGAGCACCATATCTACAGAGATATGGCCCTCTCTTCCCCTCTCCTCAGCGCAGGTGTAGATTTTAGCTGGAGTGTGCCATGCACACACCTTTGTGCCATAGAGCACGGGTGTGGGCGAGATTCGTGTATAGGTTTTGTATTGGAAGGGTAATCTTCCAGTACAAAATACTGTGCTTGGACACACTTTAAAACTTTTCCAACGCTGTATGTGTGCTGCACAGTGCACAATGTCAGCAAACAAAGGAGAAACGAAAACATTTCTTCTTTTAACGCGTGCTTTTAAAAAGTGTTAACTGTTGGTGCAAAAACCTTTCTACTACTGTTTGTAGATATGGTTTTGCATCAAAAGGCATGGGTGGTAGCTTAGGAACGACCATGTACTCACCCATGTAACACCCCCTTGGCGCTAAGTAATGCAAGGCAGTGCTTCACGTTGCTTTGCGTTACTGTCAGGGTATTTTCCAGTGCAAAACTTGTTTTGCACTGGAAAGT
Source organism: Pleurodeles waltl (assembly GCF_031143425.1). NCBI lineage: Eukaryota > Metazoa > Chordata > Amphibia > Caudata > Salamandridae > Pleurodeles > Pleurodeles waltl. The sequence continues at coordinate 314,440,407 of NC_090436.1, forward strand.
AAATTAGGAAAAAACCATTTTGTGGTGGTTAGTGTCACTTTTGTGATGCTAGCCCAGCACCAAATGTGTGTAAATCTCCCCCATAGTTTTTTCCATTATAAAATACTTTTTACAAAATTCAATAAAAATGCACGCTCCAAAATTCTTAAAATTGTTATTTTGCTGATGTAGGAGCCCAGCTGTTTTCGAAACCATTTTAACATAAATAAAGAGTGTTGCATTATCCTATATGCTGCACCAGCTTTCTGGCGTTTGTCGGATCATTTGCGCTGATATAATGACTTGGTAATTGCCATACCTGATCCGAAAATTGTGCTATTACTGTAAATTTAGCATTAAATGGCGAATAACACGTAGAACTGCTTTTTTCACATTTTACTCATTTAGAGTTGCTAAGTTAGCAGCTTTTTGTTGGAGCTATCAGGCTGTGCAGTAAAGTGGAATTACTGTGTTAGTGATGTAGCGATATCATTTGGCTAAAAGTAGCAAAATGGTGACCAATGTGTGTACCTGCAGCGCATTTCAGTCTATTTTTTGCCTTTCTCGCCCTTCTTGAAACGAGTGATTGTATGTAATCTAAGAAGGGAAAATGTATTATTATTTTATTTTTACTCATCTAGGAGATGGTGCACAATGTAATATTAAAATTAGGTACTTGGATAGATAAGTACCCTGCAATACAAGTTTAATAATAAACTAAACTATTATACGTATAACACTAACCTTCTTTCTATATATCTACAGTTTGTGAATTTATAGCTAGACTGTCGCCCATCTAAAAAGATTAAAATCAATAATTTACTTTACACAAAAAACCTGAAAATGTCCTATGGGGCATATTTACAAGAACTGATGCATCGTTGCAGTCAAGCAGTGATGCGTCACAAAAACTTGTGCTTCGCTACGTCATTTTCCAATGCCATAGATGCATTGTATTTCTGAGAGGGCGCACCATGGCATAAGGTCCCTGGTGCATCAAAAAAAAATGGCGCATCCGTGGGAGGGGATGTCATTGGAAAAACTGGAGCATATGCTGCAAAGGTGACACATGGCTGCTTTGTGGCACTTAAAGCAAGGCAAATCCGCCTTGTGTCACTTTTGAGTGCATAATGCAACAGAAATCCTTCAAAAAGTGACACATTTAAAAAAATAAAAATCCCATACAGCTAAAGGAAGAGAGATGTAGCAGGCAGCAGCAGACAGGGCAAGAACCCCAGCAACAGCCAGGATGTCCAGACAGACCACAAGGGGAAGAGGAAGAGTAATTTTAGTAAGGATGCGAATCAAATACTCGTAACAGAGGTGACAAAGCATGAACATCAACAATTTCCATTAGGGAATAAAAGAAGCTATATGGAATTTCATAGTGGATAAAATCAACAGTGTAGGGCAAGTCAAAAGGACAGTGACAGACTACAAGAAGCGCTGGCACGATACAAGCGCAGGACCAAGGAGAAACTGGCCAGCAAACTTAGGGCAGCCATATAGACTGGAGGAGGAGGACCTGAGGTCCCGGGATAACAGCCTTCTTTGGAGGAGCAGGTGGCAGTAGCCCTTCCAGCGGAGTTAGTGACAGGAGTGGAAGGACCTGACAATGCAGCCTATGAGGACCAACAAGACCTACAGGGTAATTGGCAACAAGGGATAATATCACCAAATATGTCATGCTCGGCAGCGCAGTATGCTAAGTTACTGTGCTGCACTGCATTGAGTGCAAGGGAAAGGAATGGCATTGCTCATATGTCCAGTCATACATTGTAGAACTGTAAGTCAAAATAACCAGTCACATGTTGCACAGCCTAGTCCAGTTCCGTCATGTGTTCAGTCCATGTATGATATCATGTATGATGTCCAGCACTAGTCCTGCTACACCTCTGATATTGGGGCTTGTTGGGCAATGCATAACATGAGTGACCAGGACTAAAGTCCCACAGTACCAAGCAAAAGATCTGGGGGCATACTTACAACAAAGTGGCATAGGGCTTTGCAGCAAGTGACCTTGCTGCACTACCATATGCCACAGGGAAAGGGCCGGAATGCCCCATACTTACAAAATATAGTGCATTTTTGTCTCTTCCTACTGTGCTGGTGCACAAGTATGCAAGGGTATCTGCGTTATATGTAGCATTGTGTTTGTGCAGGAAGGGACACCTTTCTACACACAGACAATCCATGGAGGTGTTTTTCTCTGTCTGTGTGCAGCAGAATGCAGCAAATGAGGAGAAATGAACATATGTCTCCTTGTTACGCCTTCCATGGGGATTTTGATGCCTTCCCAGGTTTACACGTCCTCGTAAATCTGGAAATGCATCAAAACCCATGAGTGTTGTGTCAAAACCCACCTCTTTGCCCAAGGATTGCCCTCTGATGAAGAGTAAGGCAATGCAGCGACTTGTGCTGCTTTACCTTACTCCATATCTACAAGGCCATGAGAGCCATGCAAAGAGGCTTTGTGTGACCTCTTAGATATGGTTATGCACCCTGCGCTGAAGCACCATCAAAACATCTGAGACAGTGGTGGCGCATGTGGCTTGAAAATATGTTCCCTGGACTGCAACGCGACAACATGGCAGGACCATGGAACCCTGAGCACCCTGACTTGGATAAAGCATGCCCCCTTGCACCATGAGGCTAGAGTGTTTGTCTTGGGCCTATGTAGCAAGCTCTGGACTGCAATGCAATGGAATGGTGTCAGAGGATATACTTCTCACCTGAGAGGGTAGTTGTGTGTTGAGCATGTGAAGTACCACCACACAGGAGCATGTGAAGAGCCATCTCCATATTCATTAGCATGAAACTACATTGCACACAGCTGACCTGATGTGTAGGGTGTAAGCACACAGGTGTAGCCTGCCATGATAGCCAACATCCTAACTCCTGTCATGTACGAAATCTTCGATGGTGGATAAAAGTGATGCATAAAATAGGAACGTGTGTTTGTAAAAATCATAGATGATGTGTGAGACTGATGGGCCTCTAGTAGTGCTGTTCAAATAAGGTGTAGCTGAGCACACTTAACTGGCACAGTGTTTGAATGTGGGTACATTGCATAGCAAGGCGGTGAGAAGCGGCATACTGCAAGGTAGCCTGAGCAATACGTATGCACTGCTGTGTCTGATAGTGTTACATTCTGTTGCAGCTGGGAAGGGATGACATAGAAGGGGGCAAGCGTCATGGGGTAGACGGAAGAACAAATCTCGTACCAGGCTACATATGTCAAAGCAGGAGGATGTCAAATAGAGAATTGTGAAGTGACTGGATGAGCCAGGTTGCAACAACTATGTACATGAATCTGTGATTGATAAAGGCTGAGGAGTATGGGTCTAGTTCTGTGGCTAACCAGGGTAGGTACATGTTACTCATCATGAAAACTACTAGCATGTGTGGGCACAGATTGACACATAGCCCTCTAATGCAGGCAGCCATGTTGGGCATTTGGAAGTGGTAAATGTTATTGTAGGCTTTGCCGTCACATTAGAGTCAATTTATGGTCAGGCTCCCATCTGTGTGTGACAGTAAGTTGAGTCCCTGTGCCTAAATGAGGATTGCCAGAGGAGACATGTACACGTATAAGTGAGTGTGGCAAAGTCAAACAATGTGTGATATTCTGCAGAAAACAAAATCTGGCAATTAAAAAATATGGTGATTGTCAGTGACCACAATCTACCTAGTTTAACTGGGCCCATCATCTCAGAGTTAGCACACACTGGCCACTGTTTTCACAGATAGCACAACCATGATAGAACATGCAATTACGCATTCTGTCAGTGTAGCAAGGTTACTAGCTGTGTCGCGTACTGTTGATTTATGACCAATATGATCTTTGCCCACATGAATGCGCAATATTCATGGAATACAGCACAATAAGGTATACTGCAGTGTTGTTATGTGTGTAAGGATGACAGCAGGATACAGTTAAATACATAATCAAACCCAGTTCACTTTCATAGGAGCTGTGGCCTTAGTAGTAGCCAGAGGGAATACATGGCACCCTGGTGACTTGGTATAATGTGTGCAGTAGTGCTGCCAATACAGATAAACACATTAAGAATAGCCATCATGAAAACGAATGCTAATATCCAAAGCAGATGTCGATTTTACGTCAATTTGCACGCACTGGCAGGGCACCAACCTGTGTAACTGTGTTGCAATGTGTGGTATGACTCAATCACACTTATCACACAGTGGTGTATGAACAATTCACAGAGACTACCAGCTGAAGGGCAAATACACTGCCAATTGGTGTCAATACAGTCAAGTCACATAGGTATTACACAGCAATGTTGAAATGAAAGTGAATGAGGATAAATACTATATGTCAGCCAAATTACTTATGTCAACATCTAGCAAAGATCACCATTTTGTTGCAGAGGGAGAAACTACACCTCCTGACAAGCTGCCTGTCCTGGATGACCAGCCTGCTGCCAATGACACCCTGCCCCCCATAGACGAGGATACATTTCAACAAATCCTGGACTACATTGTCTCACTTTCTCCAGTTGTGGGAGTGGCTTACAGCATCAATGGCTCCACAGAGATACCGCCTACGAGGAGACCTACCCCATCTGCAAGTCCCAAACCAGCTGTGGACTCTGAGGACCCCCAGGTAGTCTTTCAACACCAAGTGCTAGAAGCCCAGTGGCAGATGACAGATGAGGTGTAGGCGGGGATGGAGATCATTGCGGGCACCCTAGAGGGAGTCCATAGGTGTCTCAGTCCTAATAAGGACACCACTGAGGCTAACAAAGGCACCTACCCTTCACCCCATCAAATGGTACAGTCCCTGGCTGACATAGCTGGTGTAAAGACACAGAGGCAACAACAACAGCCCTGACAATGTGACACCAGTGAGGTCGCAACACAGCTGGTGGCCATCTGAAACATCCTCCAATCTATGGAGCACAAGCAAGCAGGACTCCTATATTGCCACAATGGGTGCTTTCCACAGAAACCTTGTTGGCTTGTTTGCATGCCATCAGGCCCTTGTCAGTGCTGTGCTGCCTTCCTTGCTGGCATAGACAAATGCAGCCGGGGAGAGAGGAGCCACATCCTCTGCTCCTTATGTGTGTGTGGCTCCGATGCCTCCTGCACAAACACCACCACCTCTCAAGACACATCAGAAGAGGAAGATGTGGACTTTCCCAGTTTCCGGCAGACAACTAGCCAATAACATTTGTCTGTGCCCCTTGGCCAGTTACCCATTGAACCTTTGTAGACTAACATGCCACTCCCCTTGTCATCTGGTACTGTCTCTTTTGTGTTTGCCCACCTGTTAGTCTTATACTTTTGCAGACTATTGATGAGGCCTGCATTCCGTAATGGCAATTTGGACCTCCTCCTCACTGGAATAATCCTCTCCCCACATGTCATTTAACATTTATGCCCCATGGACTGTGGGCAGCCTCTACGTCTACCTCTCAAACTAAGGGCCTGATTTAGAGTTTGGCGGGTGGGTTTACTCCCTCACAAATGTGACAGATACCCCGTCCGCCGTATTATGATTCCCATAGGATATAATGGGATTGTTATATGGCAGACAGAATATCTGTAACCCCATCTACCAAACTCTAAATCAGACCCTATGTGTTGGTTGTTGCTGCAAGAACTGCTACTGTGATTCAGCCTAATTACACAACTGTAAATAAATGCACTATCCTTAACCTGTGTGTTGTATATCTGTTGCTGATTAGAATAACTAGACCACAGTGGATGTTCTGTCCCAAAAGACACTTCCTACTATCTAAAGGGAATGGTGTGCCATAGACACATGGAAAAATCTATACATGCCAAGGGGAATAGTAAAGGTGAGCCCTATGTGCATCTAAAGGAGCAAGTAGTTACCCGACGTCACAAGCATGAAGTGCCACTATGATCAAATAGTCAATGTTAAGGATGAATGAAGTTTCCCAGCAGGTGGGGGCCACTTCCATGGATACTAGCCAGCAAACAACACTGATATGACAGTAAAATGGTTCAAGGGTGAGTGTGTAAGTGGCTGGAATCAATGTGTGAACCAACACATCTTTGATTTGTGACTATGGGTTGACATAAGCATCCATATAAGGCATGTAGCATAACTTGCACACACAGTGCAACAGTAGATGATTACCTGTTTTGGGCTGTGAGTCCATTAACAGCAAGAGGGCCACTTACAGTGCACACTCATATTTGAAAATCCCTTGAGTGACTCCATTGCAAACTTGACAGAATCTTGTCCATAGATGTCTCACAAAGTTACACATATATACAAACACTGCATTGAAATCCTATTGCATGTGCTTAAAACAACCTAAGCATATATGACAACTGCTGCGCAGTAAATCATTAAGCAGTTCTGAAAGTGGAAAACATTGTTTATTTTTAGTATTATAAAACCATTAAAAAACTAAAGCTACCTACACTACACTAATATCCTATCTAAACTATCAGTAGACAAACCTATGCTAACTAACCTACACTATCTTAACTTACACTACCTTAACTTAACTCTATCTTAACCTACCTAACCTTACCTTACACTACTCTACACATATACCACAACAGACATGTTAAACATCAACCTTCCACCCCCCTAATACACAGTCATTCAATACAAAAATAAACTAGACCTATACACATACTAGCTTAACATTAGAGCTAAACAAATGTATATGTTTCTGTATTTTTGTATTTTTTTGTATTTGTATTTTTTTATAAACATATCCTAAACATCAACCCCCCACCCACTAAACACCTACACACCCATATCCCGATCTGACAACAACTCACTAATCAAACATTAAACTTACTCATACTATACTAACCTAATTTCTATGCTACAACCAATTCTAACCTATGCTAAAATACTAATCTAAAAAAACATATAAAAACGGGGGTGGGGAGGGGGTGTAGCCTTATGGAGCATGTAGTAAGATCACCATCCCAAGAGCCCGATCGACATCCGGCCCAAGGTCCTTTGGAAGGCTCTGACATCTGCCCACTCCCAGAGATCGGGACGAAACTGGCGAGGCACTGCCATCTTGTGGTGACCGCGGGCCTCTGAAGACCTGCTAGATCTGGGTGCAGTGTGATGCGGCCGGCCCAGGGAGACTGACAGGAAGCCTGCGAGGAATTGAAGTGGGGGAGCAGGGCAATCTTCCGCTCTTCCTGTGCTACCCACCGAAACACAGAGGCCTCCCCTGAGAGCCAGGGCCTAGCGGAGGCCAAGAGCACGAGAGGGCAATGCGGTGAGTCTCTACATACTGGGCTGCAAAGACTGCACCTTGCAGCTGCTAGAGCCCTCTCCCCCGGCACTCCCCCATGACTGCTGAAGCACCTGGGACCCCCCTATATATTTTTACTCCATCCTATGTGGTGGCCCCTGTAGACTGGTTCTGGACCCTGGAACTTGTGCTGCGTTCCCAAATGGCCTAGAGGGGACGCAGCTGAGGCCTGACGGGCTCGCAATATCCCAACAACTGCACTGTACACCCAGGAAGCCTGTGGTCACCCTCGACTGGTGCCCCCCTGGCAGGGTTAACACCACTCATACCTGAGCCCTGGGGCTACCCATTGGATGGTGAGTGGTTAGGCCATGCCAGGTGGCAAACCCCCCAGGGTGTCAACAGGAGCATCGACTAAAGACACCCCCCACGTCCCTCTGGCAGAAGTTGCAACAGCAGGCCATGGACTCGCCTTTGGAGACATTAGATGGCAAGCCAATGTTTTACACGCCGTCTGCGGGGACTCCGACACTTCACCCCCCCCCCCCCCCCCCCCCCCCCCCATGCTCAATAGGGCCCACAGGGTGGTGGGCCTGACGCAACATGCTGACCAATCCTCCCAGATATCCTCACCCGCATACATTTCTATGTTGAGAAAGAAGAAATCCCACAAGCCTTACGGAAAAAAGCAGATTTGATCTACAAGGGACATACCATCCAGTTGTTTCAGAACTTGGCTCTGACCACCTTAAGGCGACATAAATACTTCTGCCCTATCATAAATAAACTCTGCTAGCTCCACATCCGCTACCAATGGGTCAATCCCCATGCTATTATCTTTGGGTGGGAGGGTAAATGGAGGACTCTCTGATCATTAAGGGAAACCCACGCCTACTAAATCTGCAACCGGACCCTGAGGAGGCTGCATCGTCGCCGCAGGACATCCCAGAGGGACGGACCTTCCGACCTTTCTGGACCAAGGCCCCTCTTGCCCAGACTCCAAACGAGCCTGGGATTGTCAGACGCGGGAGGCCTAGCAAGATATTATCCAAACTTAAAAACCTCTTGTAGGAAGTTGGCTCTGTATGTACTATTTCAAAGTAAGAAATAGCATGCACAGAGTCCAAGGGTTCCCCTTAGAGGTAAATAGTGGCAAAAAGAGATAATTCTAATGCTCTATTTTGTGGTAGTGTGGTTGAGCAGTAGGCTTATCCGAGGGTAGTGTTAAGCATTTGTTGTACATACACACAGGCAATAAATGAGGAACACACACTCAAAGACAATTCCAGGCCAATAGGTTTTTGTATAGAAAAATATATTTTCTTAGTTTATTTTAAGAACCACAGGTTCAAGATTTACAAGTAATACTTCAAATGAAAGGTATTTCACTCAGGTATCTTAGGAACTTTGAATCAACACAATATCATGTACAGTTTTAGCAAAAATGGCATTAAGCTATTTTAAAATTAGACGTAGTGCAATTTTCAACAGTTCAAAGTTGGGTCCAAGGTAGCCCACCGTTGGGGGTTCAGGGCAACCCCAAAGTTACCACACCAGCAGCTCAGGGCCGGTCAGGTGCAGAGGTCAAAGTGGGGCCCAAAACACATAGGCTTCAATGGAAAAGGGGGTGCCCCGGTTCCAGTCTGCCAGCAGGTAGGTATCCGCGACTTCGGAGGGCAGACCAGGGAGGTTTTGTAGGGCACCGGGGGACACACAAGTCAGCACAAAAAGTACACCCTCGGCGGCACAGGGGCGGCCGGGTGCAGAGTGCAAACAGGCGTCGGGTTTGCAATTGGTTTCAATAGGAGACCCAGGGGTCTCTTCAGTGAAGGAGGCAGGCAAGGGGGGGCTCCTCGGGGTAGCCACCACCTGGGCAAGGGAGAGGGCCACCTGGGGGTCGCTCCTGCACTGGAGATCGGATCCTTCAGGTCCTGGGGGCTGCGGGTGCAGTGTCTTTACCAGGCATCAGGTTCTTTGAAGCAGGCAGTCGCAGTCAGGGGGAGCCTCTGGATTCCCTCTGCAGGTGTCGCTGTGGGGGCTCAGGGGGTCAACTCTGGCTACTCACGGGCTCGCAGTCACCAGGGAGTCCTCCCTGTAGTGTTGTTCCTCCGCAGGTCGAGCTGAGGGCGTCGGGTGCAGAGTGGAAAGTCTCACGCTTCCAGCGGGAAACGTGGAGTCCTTTAAAAGTTGTTTCTTTCTTGCAAGTTTCAGTCTTTGTGGAACAGGGCCACTGTCCTCGGGAGTTCTTGGTCCTTTTAGATGCAGGGTAGTCCTCTGAGGCTTCAGAGGTCGCTGGACCCTGGGGGACGCGTCGCTGTTGCAGTTTTTCTCGAAGTGGGGAGGCAGGCCGGTAGGGCTGGGGCCAAAGCAGTTGGTGTCTCCGTCTTCTCTGCAGGGCTTCAGGTCAGCAGTCCTTCTTCATCTTCAGGTTGCAGGAACCTATATTCCTCGGTTCTGGGAGCTCCTAAATACTCAATTTAGGGGTGTGTTTAGGTCTGGGGGGTTAGTAGCCAATGGCTACTAGCCCTGAGGGTGGCTACACCCTCTTTGTGCCTCCTCCCTGAGGGGAGGGGGGCACATCCCTAATCCTATTGGGGGAATCCTCCATCTGCAAGATGGAGGATTTCTAAAAGTCAGAGTTACCTCAGCTCAGGACACCTTAGGGGTTGTCCTGACTGGCCAGTGACTCCTCCTTGTTTTTCTCATTATCTCCTCCTGCCTTGCCGCCAAAAGTGGGACCGTGGCCGGAGGGGTCAGGCATCTCCACTAGCTGGGATGCCCTGTGGTGCTGTAACAAAGGGGGTGAGCCTTTGAGGCTCACCGCCAGGTGTTACAGTTCCTGCAGGGGGAGGTAAGAAGCACCTCCACCCAGTACAGGCTTTGTTACTAGCCACAGAGTGACAAAGGCACTCTCCCCATGTGGCCAGCAACATGTCTGGTGTGTGGCAGGCTGGTAAAACTAGTCAGCCCACACTGGAAGTCAGGTATGTTTTCTCTAAGATGTCCTCTGGGTGTATTTCACAATAAAATATACACTGGTATCAGTGTGCATTTATTATTCTGAGAAGTTTGATACCAAACTTCCCAGTTTTCAGTGTAGCCATTATGGTGCTGTGGAGTTCGTGTTTGACAGACTCCCAGACCATATACTCTTATGGCTACCCTGCACTTACAATGTCTAAGGTTTTGCTTAGAGACTGTAGGGGCATAGTGCTCATGCACCTATGCCCTCACCTATGGTATAGTGCACCCTGCCTTAGGGCTTTAAGGCCTGCTAGAGGGGTGACTTATCTATGCCATGGGCAGTGTGAGGTTGGCATGGCACAATGAGGGGAGTGCCATGTCGACTTAGTCATTTTCTCCCCACCAGCACACACAAGCTGGCAAGCAGTGTGTCTGTGCTGAGTGAGGGGTCCCGAGGGTGGCATAAGACATGCTGCAACCCTTAGAGACCTTCCCTGGCATCAGGGCCCTTAGTACCAGGGGTACCAGCTACAAGGGACTTACCTGGATGCCAGGGTGTGCCAATTGCGGAGACAAAGGTACAGTTTTAGGGAAAGAACACTGGTGCTGGGGCCTGGTTAGCAGGCCTCAGCACACTTTCAAATCATAACTTGGCATCAGCAAAAGGCAAAAAGTCAGGGGATAACCATGCCAAGGAGGCATTTCCTTACACCTCTCCAATGCCCACGGCTGACTCAGCGACCACCTGAATGCAGACTCCACTGGCCCACCTCTGTACCCTGAAAGGTGATGCCCCGGGGTCCCCCAAGTATCGCCTTTGTCGACCATGACTGAACTACATGCTACCGACCCACTCCCAGAACCCAGAACCTTGGGGAGTGATGTCCCTCGGTTGGCCAGCACCGTTGTACACTGTCCCTGTACGTGTCGTGACTGTCTGTTAGGGTCCAGTTGGCCTACTGTTCTGTAGTTATGTTATGTGCACAACTGTTTGTATAGACTTCTCTTTGTCATAGCCTGACATCACCCTGCTTTAGCTATCAACTGTGGTCCACATGTAGGCTGGAACCCTGTCCCTAGAATTAGGCACAGTTTGTATATGCCCAATGCACCTGCTATTGCCCACCCCCTCCTTGCTGTCCACCGCAAGCTGCCTAAACTCTATCATGACTACAGCCACCAACATTAAGGCGGTCATTATGAACACTGGCGGTCCGGACCGTCATATTATATTAATTGTGAGGCCGCCACAGGCGGAACTCCACCACCGCCAGGCTTCCGCCGCCAGCCAGCCTGACGATGATGGAGTTCCTTATCCGACAGGGCAGCACTGCACCCGACGCACTGCATTCTGCTGGGCCAGCTGGCGGAACTCTGCGGGTTTTCCTGCAGAGTTTGGCGCTGGTGGTCTAAAAAAGACCGCCAGCGCGTTGAGGACCCAGCCGGCCAAATAAAGGACATTCCGCTGGGCCGGCGGGTGGAAACAATGTTTCCGCCAGCCTGCCCAACGGAATGCAGGGCCTGTACATTCCGTCTGCAATGCAGCAGTGCGGTGGGTGCAGCAACATCCGTTGCGCATATCACTGCCCGTAAATCGGGCAGTGACATGTGCGACGGGGCTGTGCACGGCGGCCCCTGCGCTGTTCATGTCAAGTGCGTGGGCAGTACAGGGGCCCCCAGGGGGGCCCCGGGGCACCCATTCCGCCAGCCTTTCCCTGGCAGCCTGAACCGCCAGGGAAAGGCTGGTGGAACACAGGTTCATTATCTGACGGGCAGCGCTGCTTGCAATGAACCAATCTAATATGGAGGTCCGGACCACCATGCCGGTGGCGGTAATTTCCGCCGGCATGGCGGTCCGGACCGCCAGTGTTCATAATGACTGCCTTATTGTACTGGGTCTTAACTCACCTAATAAAGAAAGCTGATTTGGAGCTATCTCCTCTAGCAGGACGCCAACATCATATTTTTACAGGAGATGCATCTCCTCCAATACGATACACCCCAAATACCCCCTCCGCTATTGGGCCTCTACACCTACCAAAACAGCGGGGTGGCGATTTTCTGCAGCCATCCTTCTGTTTGAAACCCCTCCACATAGTGTGCGATGGAGAGGGTCACTTCCTTAAACTCACTAGACGACAAGATAAAAGCCTCCTCACACTATTAAACACATACGCTCCAAACCAAGCTCAAGATGCCTTTCTCCGCTCCTTGCTCAGGGAACACCTCTCACAAGAGAAGGGTGACATCATCTTGGGAGGGGACTTTAAAATGGCTTGCGACCCTACCTTGGATAGCAGTTCTGCTGCAGCCCTCAAGCGCGACATCATAGATATGAGATTGGTAGACGCCTGGAGGGATCATACCCCTCGTACTTCTCACATGTCCACCAGTCATATTCCTGCATCGACTAATTAGCCCTAGCAAACTCCTCCATTTCTGACAGCTCAATCTCCGATTACGCCCATGTGGAACTGACTTGGAGGGGTGGAAAGGAGATCGTTCGCCCTCTCTATGATGGCACCTCCATCCATCCATAGTAAGAGGTCCGGTAGACGCTGAGACAGTTTGTACCGCCATAGCTAACTATTTTGATTTGAATGCCCAATCAGACGTCTCGGCACACTTTACTTCTATTTACATCGCTTTTTGCTTACTGCGTTGATTTAATTTTGTATTCAACTGATATGTTTTTTCACTTATTTTTTGGTTTATGTTTTATTCACATAGTGTGACATGGGTTAGACCACTGGTGTGTGGTGTAGGTTTGGTTCTTCTTCTTTCTTTTTATTCACACTTTATTTTGGTCTTGTTTTTTCTGGCACATCTAATTGCATGTATGGACAATAATGTTGTTTCTCTTTTATCTAGAGGTGACTAAACTATTAGCCCCACTCATTTTAAGATATTGGTTAAGACTACGTATATACTCATTGATTTTATGCTATTATCCTCTATATTGAATGTAAAGGTTTACGATTTGTGTGTTTTTATGTATTTTTACAGTCTTGAAAAAGTCATGAATGTGACAAAACACGTGTTGGCTGTGGAACTATACTCATCTTGCCAAATTGATGTATCTACCATTAATGAAAAGATTTCACTACAACTGGACTCATCCGGATGACTATGCTAATAAGGACTGTTTAGGGGTGCTGCGGTATCTCTAGAACTTATTGCACTATATTGGAAACAGTCCACTGCCACCCTTCCCCCACAGCTCTATGGTTCACTGGACTGTGGCAAGTCCTAACCACAGAGCTACTTTCTGACAGATTTACCCTCTCGGAGAGAAAACTTGCACATGTCTGGTAGCCTCTCATACAATACCTTACCCGGTTAGAATATACATGCTTCACACCACGTAGGCTCAAAGCCGTCCATCTCTTGGAGAGTTACTCACTTTTCAGAGTGAGCCTTAGCCATCCTCCCTTAGGCCTTCTACCTCTCACCAAGCATTGGGCCACCATTAGGGACACAAAATACTCTCAGAATACTATAACCTGGACTAAAACGGCTAGTTGCCCCTCTGTACACAGTGTGCACCTTTTATGTTTGTTACTGTTTTAAGTTTCCCTCACTTGATTTAGTTATTGAAGGACGAACCCTACCATAATGATGCACTGGTACACATCCGCTATTCTGTAGCTCATGGACACTCTGATCATCGCATAAGTACCTAAATGTTGCACCTAAATGCTTAGGGACTGTTGATTATCACATGTGCTGGGTTACTGCTGCCCTGCCGCATTCAAGGCAGTAAAGCTGTACATCTACCTTTTTTATCTTAAAAATGCTAATAAAGAGATATTTGCAACAACAAAAAACAGGGGAAAGGCTAAATATCTGAGAGAGGCCTCTATCCGCACACTAATCTGGTCAACAGACTGCAGCAATGTCTGCATCATCTGTTACAGATTTGCAAGTTCGGATTCAATTCCAACCATCTTTTGTTTAAGGTCTGCAAGATCAAGGCCTGGGTTTCAAAATCCGATCATACTCCCGGGGTCCTGGACAAAGGCTGTGGTGCTTGGGCTGATTGAACTGTTGATGTGCTGGGAATTGCCACTGCTACGTGCTCTCTGTGACCTTAAGTGCGCAGAATGATGGGAAGAACCCTTGCCACCTGAGTTGGTCTGGTGTTTCTGTGCTCTCTGTGACCTTGAGGGCCTTTCTGCCAGCCACATGGAGGGCAAAGGGATCCTGATTTATGAATGGTGTCCAGGATGTCAAAACTAGGCTTCATTATTTTTTATAGTTGAGTGACCACCCAGATCTCTTGGAAGGGAGTAGAATCTTATTCAAAACCCCTTTGAAGATGGTGGTCTGTTCACTAGAGGATGTCTGAGTCACCCAACCAAGATGTTGCAGAGTCTCTTTCTGTTATATTAATTCCTGTTTGAAGCATGTATGAAGGATGCTTTATGAGAGGAGATGTGTTGTAATGTATTTTCTTCCCTGATTTTTCATCATGATCTTCGCTGTGTGCTACTATTTTGTTCCTGATTTTTGTGTCAGTCAGGTTGGACCATTTTCCCTCTGCAACCTTATCTTGACATGGTCTTGCACTTTTCTCCTTCTTGATTTAAGGAGCAGTTTTGGTGTTGTGCTGATTTCTTCGCTGCTACCTTTGTCTTCAGTCAACAATTACAAAATTGACAAATTAGGTTTCTTTGTGGGGATTTCCTCCTACTCCTCTCTAAAAGAGACTCTTGACACCTGTCATGTAATTTTTTCTGTTCAAGGTAGCATCTTACCTACTGGGAGGAGACACCCTTTCATCAGGCAATCTAGAAGGGAAGTCAACAGTGTGTTACCTCAAAATTAATGTGCTTACTTGGTACTAGTTACCACAATGTTTTTACATCATTGTGACTGTTACAGTAAGAATCGTTACATCAAATGATTTTATAACTGGAGTCGTTACTTTACATACTGGAAAGTATGCAGTGGTTTTGGTAGTGGGTTGGGCCATGTTTAGGGGCAGAGAGGGTTGTTTTAGAACTCAGGAAACGGTGGTGTTTTTGGGTAGAGTGGTGTTTTAGGGTTCAGGGATGGGTAGTGTTTAGGGTTGGAAAAGGGTTCAGGGATGGGTGGCATTTAGGGTTGAGAGGGGTTTTAGGGGTCAAGAGTCTATGTTGTTTAGGTGTTGAAAGTGTTTGTAGGGTTAGGGGATGAATGGTGTTTATGGATGGAGAGGGAATTTTTATGTCTATGTGATGGGTAGTGTAGGCGTGAAGAGGGTTTTTTAGCATTCAGAAATGGGTGGTGTTTAGAGAAGAAAGGGATTTTATGGTTTAGGGATGGGTAGTGCATAGGGTGGAGGGGGTAACGAGGTTCAAGGACAGGTGATACAGAGGTGTGTTGGAGCTTAAAAGGTAGTGAGTAGTTTGCAGGGTTCGGGGAGGGGTGGTGTTTAGGGTAAGAGAGGTTTTTATTGGGTTCAGGGATGGGTGGAGCTGAGGGGTGGCGAGCAGTCTGTATGGTTTAAGGATGGGTGCTATTTACAAATGAGAGGTGTTTTAGGTTTCAGGTATGGGAGGTGAGGGAGTTTTAGGGTACAGGGATGAATGGCTGGAAATTAGGGGTGGGAGTGTTTCTTAAAGTTCAGGGATGGATGGTGCTTACGTTTGGTGAAGGTTTTTTTTATTGTTCATAGATGGGTGATGCTTAGGGATGGTGAAAGGTGTTTAGGTTTCAGGGATGAGGGATGTTTAGGCATAAAGATGGTTTTTTAGCGATCAGGAATTAATGTATTTTGAGGTGGAGATTTAAATGTAATAACAAAAAAGTTAATATATAGTTTCTGCAATATGCAAATTCAAACATTTCATTCAATGTAATGGCTTGTTTTACTGTCAATTTACATTGGGATACATTACTATGTGACGTAAAGACTATTGTGGTTAAAAGCACAAAGTAAAGCACTGCAAAGTAAGATATACTGATGTTGCAGATGATATTTGTACTAAACAGACCTCAACATTCAGGGGGTCATTCTGACCTTGGCGGTCCATGACCGCCATGGCGGAGTGCGGCGGAAGCACCGCCAACAGGCTGGCGGTGCTTCCTGGGCGATTCTGACCGCGACGGTAAAGCCGCGGTCGGAAAAGGGGAGCCGGCGGTTTCCCGCCGGTTTCCCGCTGGCCCAGGGAACCCGCCATGGCGGCGCTGCTTGCAGCACCGCCATGGGGATTCCGACCCCCTTACCGCCAGCCTGTTTCTGGCGGCGTCCACCGCCGGAACCAGGATGGCGGGAACGGGTGCCGTGGAGCCCCCTAACAGGGCCCCACAAAGATTTTCACTGTCTGCTTAGCAGACAGTGAAAATCGCGACGGGTGCCACTGCACCCGTCGCACCCCTTCAACTCCGCCGGCTCCATTCCAAGCCGGCTTCATTGTTGGAGGGGCTGTCCCGCTGGGCCGGCCGGCGGTCTTCTGGCGGTCGCCCGCCGGCCCAGCGGGAAAGCCGGAATGACCGCCGCGGTCTTTTGACCGCGGTGCGGTCTTTCGGCGGGAACCGATGGCGGGCGGCGACCGCCGACCGCCGCGGTCAAAATGACCGCCTCAGACCTTAACAGTAATAATCTTCCTAGGGGAAATGGCCACTGTATATTTTCCTTGTAAATTCTGGGAAAATCATTTCATTAGTTGATATCATGGTGAGACTATAGAAGAAGCTTCATGGCAACCTTTCCATATGTAAATGCCGGATTATCAGCTTGTTGTTTTTTTCTGAATATACAGAGCACAACTATGGGCCAGATGTACTAAGCCTTTTGCATGTCGCAAACTGCGAAAACGCAGTTTGCGGCATGCAAAAGGCCGAACGCGATGCTCATTCCCAAATTGCGAGTGCGACCGCATCGCAATTCAGAGTTGCTTTGTGACCGCGAACGCGGGCGCAAACCAACTCGCAGTTACCACCAGTGTCACACTGGTGGTAACTCATTCACAAAAGGGAAGGGGTCCCCATGGGACCACTTCCCCTTTGTGAATGCCGAAAAAATATTTTTTCAGAGAAAGCAGTGGTCCACGGACCACTGCCTACTCTGAAAAAAACGAAACCAAATGGTTTCGGTTTAGTTTTCATTTTGCAGCTCGTTTTCCTTTAAGGAAAACGGGCTGCAAAATGAAAAAAAAACTGCTTTATTTACAAAGCAGTCATAGACATGGAGGTCTGCTGACTACAGCAGGCCACCATCCCTGTGAGTGCAGGGACTCGCTATGGGGTCGCAAACTGCGACCCACCTCATAAATATTGATGAGGTTGGTCTTTGCGACCCCATAGCGAGTCGCAGAAGGTGTCTGAGACACCTTTCTGCATCCAATTTTGCGAGTTGCAAATTGCGAGTCGGTCAGACTCGCAATTTGCAAGTCGCAAAATTGAAGTTTCCTACATCTGGCCCAATGCCTTTTTACAGATTGAAACACATTCAGACTTTATCAATTCTGTGTAGACAATTGCCTTTTCATCGCTCTTGACCAGAACACACTTCGGCGGGGACGATTAGCTATCACCATGTAGCCTGTGGTTTTATAATGTCACATTATAGTTTTATATAATAAAATATTACTTCCATACCTTACTTGTGGATAGCAGGTCTTTGTATATTATGTATTGTTCCTGAGATTCATCTCATCTTTCTGATAAATAGGAGTACTGTATTGAGGTCATTTATCCAGTGCATGTTGTCAATGAAAGGGACTGTTGAATATCTAATTACATCTTAAGGTTGCTGACAGCTTCATTGATGGCTTTAATCACATACGCAATGGTGGGACAATATCTATGAGGTACTGTGACATAGAGCAAGCTGAAAAGCCTTAAAGTCAACATCAGCACTCTAGGGGATTTGGAAACGTAGAATAGAGAACCATGTAGTGGGACCTGCTTAACATTAAAGCAATACAACCACATTACCCCAGTCCTGAAAGAAATGTGCTAGCTCCCAAATGAACAAAAAGTTAAACTCAGTGTGCTGTGTAGTTTATTCACATCCTTTCCGGGAGATTGTCCTATCTACCTCCAAAATTGGTCCCCTAGTGAAGACCAGGATGTAACCCCTGATATAGTGGCTTCTGTTTGATCTACAGTCCCAAATACAGAAGAAAGGTGTTCAGGGATAAAACAGTTACAGCGAGAGTCCGGGGAGTTCTTAAGTGGAATTCTTTGGCCTTCTTCTCCAATTACTTACCAATTTACCATCCTTCAAAATAGCATTGATGACACAACTGTTCAAAGATACCTGTGCTCCCTTTTGTGAGTGAGCCCCTCTCACACCTAAATATGATGATCCTCAATGACAAATATTACCTAAACTTGTGTACCTGCCCAAGCTTGATGCTGTGCTGTGTTTTCTAGCTCATTCAAAGTCAAATAAACTTTATTTTGGCTACAAGAGCCATAACAGCGCATAGCAGCAATAAATACAAATAAATACACAAGGTAATAAAAATAACATTACGTATAATGATAAAAAAATGGAATAAAGATAAAATACACTCACACAGTGTGATGGGACAGTCTTGTTGGAATCATTAGACAGATAAGAATTTCCTTCTGACAAACCACCTAGCTCCGAGGAACTTGGCAACGGCGATCACTAGCGTTGTCCTAGTGTCTGAAATTAGGATTTGCAGGGCAGTTTCAGAGCTGCGGACTCCCAGCAGTCTGCATGCCGGAGCCAGCCATTTCTTACGTGAGGCGGTGTACGTGGGGCAGGCAAAAAGGACATGAGGGAAGTTCTCGACAGGGGCTTTGCAGACTGGACAGGCGGTTGATTCTTTGTATGACCAGCGGCTGGTGAAAAGTCTTAATGGTACCGTTCCAATGCGGAGCTGAAAGTACAGTTTCCTTTCCATTGGGACCGTGATTATGTCCCAAAAAGCCTCATACTTGCATGTCTCTTTTAGGTTAACAAAATCACAAGATAATGTAGTGTGAAGTGCGGCCCCTATATCTTCGTGATCTGCCATTTGCCAATATAGTTTCTTTAGTTTGCTTTTTGAGGGAAAGACGGCGGTGGTTGGTGAATTCCAGAGCTCACTGAGCCCGAGTGAGTAAAGTGACCCCTTGATGTATCGTAGCCAGGGGATTCTGTGAAGATGATCAGCTTTTAAAATAACCTGCAGGGCTTCAGTAAAGGTTTCAAGCTCTGGGGTAGTCCAGAGACGCCGCCAATACAGCAGAGGGCATAGGCGGGCTTTATGACGGATGCGTTTTATGCCAAGATCCTTAAAAATGGGGAACAGTGGAGTGCTTGGCGGAAGGGACACAAGGTTTCTCAGGAAGTTGTTCTCAGCAATGGTTATGTCTTGGATTTTGGCATAACCCCATAGTTCAGCCCCGTAAAGTGCTGAGGTCACAGTCTGGGCTTCGTATATCTGTATTGCTGGGCAAATTGGTTTTGTGTATGAGAGGTGGAAGTTTTTTGATAGTGCCCCTGTTGTTTGCTTTAGTTTTAAGGCTTGCTTTCCTATGTGTAATTTCCAAGACATTTTGTCAGTCAATGCTATACCCAGGTAGCTGAAAATGCCCACCTTTTCAAGTGTGGTGCCCTCTAGTGTAAACTTCCCTCTAAAGGATCTATTGGGATTAAGGGTCATTAGTTTTGTTTTAGAGGCATTGATTTCAAGTCCCCGCATTGAGCAGAATTTCTCAAAGCACGTGAGGAGTTTCCTTAGTCCACTAGGGGTCTTGGATATCAGGAGAGTATCATCTGCAAAGAGCAAGACAGAGATTTTTTGTGTGCCAAGTGATGGTGCGTCAGCCTCCACTCTAAGCAGGGAAGGGACGATTTCATTGATATACAGAGAGAAGAGGGTCGGGGCAAGGACACACCCTTGCCGCACACCCTTTGATACATGGATTCTATCAGTTAGTTGCCCCTTGTTGTCCCACCTAACTTGTGCGTACTTGTCCTCGGGGAGCCGTATCAATATTGCTAGGATATGCTCCGGGATTCCCATTCGGGAGAGATTGTCCCATAGTTTGTTGCGAGGTACTAGGTCAAAAGCAGACTTTAGATCCACAAAAGCAACGTAAATGCTCCCTTTACCAATGAGCACTGTTTTCCAGTATAAAAATAGGAACCTAAAGGCTTGATCAGTGGTAGATATTTTCTTCCGGAAACCGGCTTGAAGGGGACTAAGGATATCATGTTCAGTCATCCAGTTTTCGATCTTTCCCAAGAGGCAGTGGCAGAAGACTTTTTGCACACAGTCAATTAGACTAATTGGTCTGTAGTTGCAGGGGAGTGATCTGTCACCCTTTTTAAAGATTGGGATAACAATAGCCCCTTTCCAGGACTAAGGGATAGGCGCCCCAGATGCTATTGCGTTCGCTATGATGGTGAGGTATCTTGACCAGGATGCTATGTCTGTTGAGAACAGGTCTGCTGGGACACCATCCGAGCCAGGGGCCATGGCTGCGTTTTATGGTGCCTAGGGAATAAGTTATGTCACTTTGAGAGAACAGCTGGGGTACTTCAGTTGTGGGTGCTAAAGAAGTGTTTAGGCAGGGGTCCATGCAGACAGGAGTGGGGCTATCATGGTCATGGGAGTACAGCCTGCTAAAATGATCTACCCAGTCTTTCGGGCGATGTTGGTTATAATGTCCAATCCACTGCTTTCTGGGTCTCGCGCTGCCAGGGACCAGAACAGACTACAGTTCCTCTCGTGCACAGCGTCACTAAGTGCTGTCCACCACTTATTGTCTTGGTCACACTTGGCTTTGCGTATGGCTGACTTGTAGGAATTTCTAGCTAGGCGGATGGCGGCGCCATCCTTAGATTTAATAGCTTGGATTAAGCGCTTATTTAGGGACCGACACATTTTATTGAGCCAGCGGTGCCTACCTATGGGTCTCTTGCCATCATGGACTGTGGATACTGAGAAGTGGGCTGCGATATCCCTGAAGCATGAGGTGTGGATTAAGCTTATTTCCTTATAGGGGATTGCGGGACCCACCTCTAGGTTCATTAATGTAGTCTTTAGGGTGTTATTGGCTGCGTTGATGAGTGCGGGCCGAGTCGCAACCTTGTCCCACTTTAAGTGTTGTTTGTCGTTAACCAGGCTAATACCCTCTGGTGCTGCTACTGAGGAGAGGTTGCCCAAGGCTAACGTGTGAACAGAGAGAGGATTATGATCACTTTCAGTTCTTTCAACGATCGTCATATCGATGACTAGGGGCCATAATCTTATGTCAAGTAGACATTAGTGGATTCTGCTGGTGTGGTTGGTTTTGTTGAATGTGTGATGGCCTTTGGCGTCTGATTTGGTTCTGCCATTTAACGCCCTGAGCCCGAATTCCATGGGCAGTGACTTAACTTGGACTGCAACCTGTGTCCATCTTTTAATGGGTGGAATGGACAGGGCGGGGATAGACCAAGCTCGATCCTCCTCGTCTGTGGACCTGAGATCATCCCAGTCTAGAGGTTTGAATGTGACATTGAAGTCACCTGCCACAATGGTTTTATGATGGCGGACAGTTTTGCAAAAGGGCTGCCAGGACACAAAGGGTTTTGGAGACTTGACCCCCCCGGCCCCTCGGGTGTAGATATTGAAAATGTTCACAACAGTGTCAGACCCGAATGATAGACGAAGACCTAACAGGTCGGGAGAATCGGTGGGTAGCTGTAATATATGACAGTTAAGTGATGTTCTGATCTAAATAGTCAAGCCCCCTGATGGCTTGCCTCTAGCACTGAGCACGGCAGGGATGTAGAAGTTTGAATAGCCTGTTCAAAAAAGTGGATGGTCATGTCTCTTGAAGAAGGCATATGTCATTTTCATCAATAAAAGAGGTGAAGTATGGAAGAGGGAGAATAGAGTTCAAACCTGCCACGTTCCATGAGACAAGTCGTAACCCAGTGAGTGGTTGAACTATCCTGTCTAGTTGCCTGGTATTTACATGATTAGCTGCCAGAAATTGATTTGGCAGGTATGGTTGAGTGGGAAGAAGTATATCAATGCCAATGTTGGTCAGTGAGACCTGGGGTGAGTGGTGATGTTCCTCTAGTCGAGCTGACCTGGCCCTGGTGAGGGAAGTGCTTGCAGGCTTGGCTATCGGTTCTTGATTTGGTGGGCAATATTCCTGCAAGATGAAAGGTGAGGTATTGTCATATTTGCACAGTAAACTGTCAAAGGTCTTGGGGAATATGTCATGAATGGGAGAGAGAATACTTGCACTGGCAGTGTTAGGGATTGCAGCAGGCCTGGGGGTGATTGATATTAGTTGGTTGCGTGGTTTATTCGCTTAGATTTTCTCGCCAAGGGTAGATACATTTTTTGCTGGGCAGTAGCTCGGGCAATCCCCGTAGTGCGTAGGTGGCCTAGGGTATTTGAACTGGATGCGCGAATGTGCTGGTGGGCTTGTTCTAGCATCTAGGGCCACCAAATTGTCCACCATGGTCCCGTCCTTGAATGTCAGTTTTAAAATGTCAAAGTGTGTTCCCAGGTCTGGCCATCTTGCTACATTGATTATGTCCTCGCTTATTACAGAGCGACAGCCTCTTACATGGCGAATCCAATGGACTGCCTTGTTTTTAATAGAGTCTGCCCCTTCCTTATGTGTTGATGTGTTTAACTTGGGAACGTTGACCATTAAAACTACATTACCTGATTGAGACCAATCAATGGCAGGCTGTGCAGAGTATCTTGGAACAGTATTGTTAATGAGTTTGGGGATTTTGTGATGGTTGTCTAGTGTTTTCCCTGCGCCTAAACTGTTGTGCGAAGGAGGGTGGAGTAAGTTCTTGGTCTTAGCACCGACTGGGAGAAGGCCATCACAGCTGGGTGCTGAAAGAATGGGCAGATTCGTCATGGTGCCTGGTAGGGTTGGCCTTTGGGTAAGGTTCATGGTGGCCGTGCCATCTGCAAGAGTTAACTGTTTTACTATTGCAATTAAGGAGTTAACCATGAGCTTAAGTTCTAGTACTTCCTTTTTTAAATCTTGTATGCATTTAGTGTGCTGTGGGTTTATGTGGGTTGAGTTGAGTGAGAGCTTGCGGCTGCTAGCCCATCCACCCTGATACCTGGGTCGATGTCATCATGTGATTCTAGGGCGGTAATTAACGGATTAAAACGGTTGCTGCAGTGGATGAAATCGTTAGAGCCCAGTGGTGGCTCCTGCACTAGAGATGGAGCAGTGTGGGTGATAACATTCCTGCCCTCTCCCTGCCCTGTAGTGGCTGTGCCTTGTTGCCCACATTTCACAAAAATCTCAGCAATTTTCTTTGGACCAGCCCTCCTATTGGTTGGGGAGTGCTCCCCCACAGTGCCGTTAGAATTATTTCCCTGAGGAGTAGTTAAAATTCCCTTGCATTCACCCAAAAGAGAGTCAATTCTGTCCATAACGCAGTTACTAGCTGCATGCTTGTGTCTTTTTCGCTTAGCTTTTAGCACAGCCCCTCCCCCAGCCTCTATTGCTTTCCTTTTACCCATCTGGGACGGTTATTGGTGATAAAATGTTCTACAGAGTATCAGTATAATGAAGCAACCTACGGGATGGCACAGTGTTGGCAACAGCGCATAGAGCGAAGATCAATGATGCCTACTTGAATGGTCAAATGTTAGGGGGGTGACCCAACCCAGCCTCTTCCGGGCTCCGACGGGCGTGGACTGCCTGCACTTGGCCCGGGCTTTGCCCGGGCGCGTTCCGCCCGCGAAGTGCTCCCACGCGCTTTATAGCGCTTGTTGGTGTCAAGTGGGTGCAGGTGAAAATGGCCGCCTCCTGGGGCCTCAAAGCAGCTTGGGATATGTAGTCCCTCTAGAGTCTTTAGCGCATCCCACACAGCGAAGTGCCCCCACGCGCTTTATAGCACTCGTTGGTGTCAAGTGGGTGCAGGTGCAGGTGAAAATGGCCGCCTCCTGGGGCCTCAAAGCAGCTTGGGATATGTAGTCCCTCTTGAGTCTTTAGTGCGTCCCGCGCAGCGAAGTGCCCCCACGCGCTTTATAGCACTCGATGGTGTAAAGTGGGTGCAGGTGCAGGTGAAAGTGGCCACCTCCTGGGGCCTCAAAGCAGCTTGGGATATGTAGCCCCTCTCGAGTCTTTAGCGTGTCCCGCGCAGTGAAGTGCCCCCACGCGCTTTATAGCGCTCGTTGGTGTCAAGTGGGTGCAGGTGAAAATGGACGCCTCCTGGGGCCTCAAAGCAGCTTGGGATATGTAGTACCTCTCGAGTCTTTAGCGCGTCCCGCGCAGCGAAGTGCCCCCACGCGCTTTATAGCGCTCGTTGGTGTCAAGTGGGTGCAGATGCAGGTGAAAATGGCCGCCTCCTGGGGCCTCAAAGCAGCTTGGGATATGTAGTCCCTCTCGAGTCTTTAGCGCGTCCCCATTCGTGACATTCATCAATGTGCTGCAAAGTGGCTTTGAAGACATATTAGTGCGTTACAAATGATAACATAAACAAATATATTGGATATTGTTATTAACTGGAAAGTGAACCAAACTTCTAGTATTTATATTCCAAAAGTAAGAGTGAATGGTGTATTCAAAAGCCACGATTAAATCCATGATAGCGTTCAACAGTACAAGTTACAAATCTAATAATCTGGGGACATATCAAACAATGTGTAAAATAAAGTGAAAAAAATTATCCATCGCTTGCTCTCCTTCATCGATTTCATAAGTGTTTGGATAAATCCTTTGCTTGCTCGAATGAAGGAGGCGGGTCAGGCTCCCCGCTTTTCTTATTTGGAATAAAAGTGCCTGATGATTCAGATATCGTGCTTCAGTCAATCGTTTTATTATTTGTAACTGGACTCTTCGTTCCTGTTATACTGAAGCTGCCCTGAAAAGGTCTGGGGCTCCCTGAAACAGAGAAACTATGGAGCTTTGAGGATTTTAATGGGAGCCTGACCCGTCTCCTTCATTCAAGCAAGGATTTATCCAAACACTTATGAAATCGACGATGGAGAGCAAGGGATGTGAAGGGGTATTTTACTGCCCTACACTGTGTCAGGACGACAGTACTGCAGGATATTTTAGAACTTTGAGGCAACAAGAAGCAAATTGATAATAAGTTTATTTTTTGGAGACAGCAGTGCTTTTAAAATAGTATTTTACTGAGACGTTTAGCACTGAAGTCCGAAGTAACACTTTACTATATTTCCATGTTGCATCTTGGGAAATGTGTGCCCTGCAATACTACAGAACTACTTAGTAATCTGCCTATAAGAGCAGGGGGCTCCCCGTATCATAAATGCTGTTCACCTGTGATCAAGGCTTGTGTGAAACCTGAAACGCGTTAGGAAAATGAACAGTGCTGATGGTTTTCTGATTTGGAATAAAAGTGCCTGATGATTCAGATATCGTGCTTCAGTCAATCCTTTTATATATATATATATATATATATATATATATATATATATATATATATATATATATATATGTATATACATTCACTGAAAAAAACAAAGGTTACTGGGACATTATGGGGGTGATTCTTACCTTGGCGGGCGGCCTCCCCGCCAGAACACCGCACCGCGGTCGTCAGACCGCTGCGGTGATTCTGGGTTTTCCACTGGGCTGGCGGGCGACCGCCAAAAGGCCGCCCGCCAGCCCAGTGGAAAACAACCTTCCCACGAGGACGCCGGTTCTGAATGGAGCCGGCGGAGTGGGAAGGTGCGACGGGTGCAATTGCACCCGTCGCGAATTTCACTGTCTGCAATGCAGACAGTGAAATTCAAAGTGGGGCCCTCTTACGGGGGCCCCTGCAGTGCCCATGCCATTGGCATGGGCACTGCAGGGGCCCCCAGGGGCCCCACAACACCCCAGAGCGGGAGACCGCCGGTTTTCCACTTCTGACCGCGGCCAAACCGCCGCGGTCAGAATGCCCTGCGGGGCACCGCCAGCCTGT
This sequence comes from Pleurodeles waltl, assembly GCF_031143425.1. Taxonomy (NCBI): domain Eukaryota; kingdom Metazoa; phylum Chordata; class Amphibia; order Caudata; family Salamandridae; genus Pleurodeles; species Pleurodeles waltl. The sequence goes on from NC_090436.1 coordinate 314,466,432, forward strand.
TGGCGGTGCTCCCGCCAACCCTGGCCCCGGCGGACCCCCTATGTGTAATATTTAGGTTCTGCATTTACTCATACAAAACCATAGAAATTCAGCAGTTATAGTTTTTTTAACTTGTCTATTTATGCATAGAAAGGGGCACATTCAACTATGCATAACTCGCAAACCTTCCATGCAGTTTTTTCTTCCATAATTTGACTGCTAATGTTTCATTTATATTTTTAATTAATGATGTTATAGAAGTTGTCATGAATGCTGTAATTTCTGGTGTAATTAGCAGTGCATGGCGAGGGTGCAAGTTATGTTTTTTTTATGGGTAAAACATCAACTTAACTATAACGTCCCTGTAACCTTTGATTTTTTTCAGTGAATTTCAGTTTTTTTTGTAATGCACATATTAATATTTCTGTCAGGTTGTGGCCAGCCAGTCAGGGCCTGGCTTTTCCACTGGATTCGAGGAGTATCCAAGGAGGATTTGAGGATGGGATTGGCATTCCAGGTCTTCATATTTCATGTAGGTCATCTCTGAACATTCTTAGAACCCTCTTTCTGGTAAACTTGAGTAGTCCTCTATGCCGGAGATATGTGGCTCCACCAGTCTTGTTATCCAGTTTTTCTTTCAAGTGGTCCATTTGATTTGGAACAATGTCAATTTTGCCGTCAATTGTTTGTAAGCTTTTTTGCATATCTAATAGCGAGGACTAGCACCTATGTGACTGTCAGGTCTACGTTCTGCTGAAGCAGCAGCCTGTTGCTCCTTGTCCTGACGGATTTTAGGGTCAAAGGACAGCTAGGTTGCCATTGATCACGACATCCCACAGCAATGTAACTTTTACCAGCAGCAGTAAAATGGATGAATTCGGCCAATCCTAAAATATCTGAAAAATGTCTATAGCGCATATTAATAATGAATAGTCTTGTATCAGGGGCGTAAGGGATCACACAAGAGAACACATCTGCCTCCAGCAGTAGTTGCCATTGTACAACTAACGGTGACATTTCATACTTCAGTGCCTAGTGACATGAAGAGGTCATATGCAGTTTAGCTCTAATTTATCAGGTGCACACTTACTTGATGCAATGCGCGGCAAATTGTTATTTGTGATATTTGCTCATACCTGGGTAACATACAGCACAACATTTAGCAGCACTTTTTTTTTTAACTTGAGAGCACCTCCCCACCTTAGCCTCTATTCACAAATCCAGACCGCTGCGGCCCTCAGAGTCGGGCACTCTCACACTCACTCGGCCCGCAGTGCATTGCTGCAGCTCCTCTTGGTACTCAGCGGCGACCCCACTGCCGCGCACCAACCTCTGCATTGCATGACCCACTGCTTGATCTGCGCTTGTTTCCGGTTCTGAGCACCGGCACTTATTTTTGAGGGCCGGGGCTTATTCTTCTGTCTCAAGCATTTACTGCGAGCAAAAAAACACCTGTGGGAAATCTGCACCAGTTCCAGCCGCTCTGGACTTAATCTCCGCCGCCTGGTGGGTCTCTAGCATCGCCCACGATCATCGGTGGACCACACGTGCGAACAGGCCACCAAGCATTGTTGGTACAAGCAGCACAATCACTAGGTTACTATTTTGCTGTTACATGCGCCAATGTGCAGAGGAGGCAGAAGGCTGTCCATCTTTGTGTGCGCGGAGTTCTCCGCCTCGAGTGCAGACTCTCTGCAGTCTTAAACGTACTTTTAATTTATAGTTTGTGAATAACAAAAAAACCTAAGGTCACACAGAAGTGTAAGAATACCTCTGTAAATCCGCCCCAAAGACTTGTGAACGTAGCTCCCGTAAGGCAGACAGGCAATCTGTGCTTGAGAACTGAATTTATTATTCATAGGCAACTGGGGATATCTTTATTGTCTTTTCAGTGCCTAGGTATATGTACAAACCCTGATACATTGGAGGTACTTTACTGTTTAAGTACTGAATTTCTGAGTAAGGAATTACAAACAAATTCCAGCTGATCTTGTCTCTGGTATTCATGTACACACATTCCCATGGCGCATGATACCTTGGCTCAGGTAATTTAGCCTCCCGAAACCAAGAGAGTGTGAGCTTCTCTCCTCTTCTGTGTGAATAGCAGTGGCGGCTAGTGGAATTTGAAAGTGGTGGGGCACGGGCGTAAGAACAGGTAATGAACTATGGCACAACAGCAGGTAATGAACTATGGCACAACAACAGGTAATGGACTATGGCACACCTGCGAGCGATGTGAACATTTTCTAGAAGGGTTTGAGTGATATCTCCCCCTGTTAACATTTTTAAAACAGTTTGTAAAACGGTGCTTTCCACCACAATTTCTAGAATAAACTGTCCAAAACCACATTTCTTATAGGCATTTTTAATGGAAAACTTAAAATATATTGTACAGACTTTCTGGTTTTCCTCGCTCCAACTTTGAGAGGTAGAGGTGGGTGAACCATTGAAAACTCGACCCAGCTGCTTTGCTCTTGTTAAGTTTGAGGTTCTCTTCCACTCGCAACTCCAAAACGAGCCATGGCTTCATGTGGCATCTGCCTGCTGCCCATGCTCTAACCTCATGTGCCAAGAACAAAAGACAAAACATTAACTTTCAGTGTAAAATAGGACACAGAGGGAGATATCCATCTATTGACTTCATTGCACAATGTGATACCAGAAAACCAGTGATCAGTACTGGCTTCCCCACTTAACCAAATTGTGTGATTTTAGGCATCAAAGTTTGACTGCTGACCTCAGCCGGTTCATGAAGTCCCTGACACCTCTCCATACCTGCACACCCACCCATGCTCTACTTCACTCACAGTGACCAACAAGTCAGAGACTCTTTTGAGACCTCACATTGTTGCATTAAATGTAAATAAACATATTGTGCACGTCTCAGCAAGCCTCCATTGCAACTTTCTAACTCCACGGTCCCAGTTTCTGTGTTGGGGTTTACATCTGTTTTGCCAGTGGAAATGTCTGGACCTCTGGTACAGTTGTCCCTTTTAAAATGACACTAATCTTCAGTGCTCAGGTGGGCAGAGAGATCCCAAAGCCACAGTGCCATGGTCCAGCATGAATAATGCCCAGCTGCCTGTGGTGTCGTCACCGGCACTGGACTTCACCAATACAGGAGTACAGAAGTGGTGAGTGAGATATCACCCCTACTGTCGGGGCAGGATGGACTGCACAGTGATGAGGAGTGGGAGGTGATAAATAAGGAGGGGAAAGGGCGCGAAGGCAAGTGCGAGTGTGGGAGCTAATAAAGAAAGTACGTGCTCCACTACGGTGTTTCTGTGTATTTATTCAGGGCCCTCCCAGGACCTGACAATTGGCGACAAAGGTGGGCCTACCACCTATGGTAGTGACACCACCCGCGACCAGGAGCACCAGACTGAGAGCCTCAATATATGGCAGAAAAGAGAACGCAAGCCGGCGCGCCCCAAGGAGCTTCGCTTACCTAAAAGCGGAACCCAGCTGCCTGTCCTGGATGGCGGCGAGTTCCCCACAGCAAGCGTCACCAGAAGTGGTGTGCCGACCGGATGCGGCACTGAGTAGCTGCAAAACCCCGAGACCAGGTCCGGCCTCTCCAGCGACTCGAGGAGAAAAGCAGCCGGCGTGCTGCCGCGATCAAGGTACCTGCCCCCCCCCCCTGTGGAAACACGCGCTCCTCAGCGCGAGTGCGGCCAACGCCCCACCGACACGCGCTGCCCAAGCACGAGCGCTACAGGCACTACGAAGGTGCCCCACCTCCAGCGACGCGGGAGGAAAGGCAGCCGGCATGCTGCCACGATCAAGGCACCCGCCCCCACCCCCCTACCTGCAGGAACACGTGCTACCCAGCGCGAGTGCGACCAGCGCTTCAAGGACACGTGCTGCTCAAGCGCGAGCGCCGTAAACACCAGGAAAGTGCCCCACCCCTCCCGGAGCTACCCAGTTGGACACACACACACTAGGATTCCGCAGGCACTGCCCCGCGGGCGAAAAGAAACGAGGAAATAAAAAGAAAACAAAAGAGACTGCAAACGCATAGCCCGGCTCCAGCAACCTGCAATCAAAAAAAAAAGGAAAAAAAAAATATATAAACCAAAAGGGACACACCTGGTAGAATTGGAAGGCGCACAAAATAAGCCCCATCCCTGCAGGTGTTTTTGTTTTCCTTGTTGCCTCCCAGTCCAGACACAGGGGGTCATTCCGACCATGGCGGTCAAAGACTGCCAGGGCCGCGAATGACGGAAGCACCGCCAACAGGCTGGCGGTGCTTCCCTGCCCATTCTGACCGCGGCGGTAAAGCCGCGGTCAGAAAACCGGGTCCGGCGGTTTCCCGCCGGATTTCCCCCGGCTGGGCGAATCCGCCATGGCGGCGCTGTGACCCCCTTACCGGCAGCCTGTTTCTGGCGGTTTACACTGCCAGGAAGAGGCTGGCGGTAACGGGTGTCAAGGGGCCCCTGGGGGCCCCTGCACTGCCCATGCCACTGGCATGGGCAGTGCAGGGGCCCCCTAACAGGGCCCCAGCCTGCTTTTCACTGTCTGCCTAGCAGACAGTGAAAAGTGCGACGGGTGCAACTGCACCCGTCGCACACCTGCAACACCGCCGGCTCCATTCGGAGCCGGCTTCAGTGTTGCAGGCCCCCTTCCCGCTGGGCCGGCGGGCGCTAACAATGTTAGCGCCCGCCGGCCCAGCGGGAAGGTTGGAATGGCTGCAGCGGTCTTTTGACCGCGGAGCGGCCAAATGGCGGTTCCCGCCGGGGTCAGAATGACCCCCACAGTGCCCTAAACCAACGTGCCCCACATTCTCCCACCTCAACTTGACACTGTTCACGATGGCCGGCGTACCGCCATTAGAGCCCTTCACCATCACAGGCCCCCCCCCCCACCCAAGCAGCAAGGTAGAAAGTCTGGGTGGAACGCCTGGAGACGTATTTTGAAGCCCTAGACATCCAACCAGAACGGCACAGACCTCTCCTCCTCCACATCGGTGGAACAGATATCCACAAAGTATTCAAGTCGGTCACGGAAGCACGACCACGCACGTATGAAACACTAAAAGGGGCGATTACAGCACATTTTGAGCCATACGCCAACCCAGACTATGAAAGATTCCTATTACGTTAAGCCCGTCAAATCACAGATGAGTCCGTCGACGTTTTCTACGCCAAGCTAAAGGAACTAGCCAGCACCTGCACTCTGCCCCACGAAGAGGACGAAATCCGAGCACAATTCATACAAGGGTGCTCCTCGTCAAAACTCAGAGAACGCATTCTCCAGCAACCCAAAATACTGATGAAAGACATCCTCACACTAGGGTGCTCCCAACAGGCACCTGCAACCCAGATAAAGGCAGAGGCAGCCAACGCAGTAACAACAAACACACCATGACAAAAAGGAGAACCCTATAAAGGAAGGCTACGGGGCAGACCATGCATGTGGTGCGGTGGCCCAGCACCACATCCGACCACCTGCCCAGCATGGGGCAAGATATGCAGCGCATGTGGGAAGCTCAATCATTTTGCCAAAGTCTGCAAATCAGCACCGAAGCAAGCAAACAACCCCACAAGGAATACCGTCAAGATGGTGGAAACCACACTGGCCCAAGACTCAGACAGCGACATGGACAATGACCAACACACAATCCATGTAGTTCACGCCGTCAGAGGCCGACGCTTACCCACATGCACCGTCATAGTCAAAGGCTCTCCAGCACAGGCACTGGTGGACACAGGCGCGTCCATAAACTTAATGGCCATAGATATATACAACAACCTGTCACAACCGCTACCAGCACTCCGACCCACGAACATACAGATATTCGCATTTGGAAACAGCCGACCACTAGACATAGCAGGGCTCTTCACGACCAACATCACCCATGACAACACAGAAACAGCCACAAAAGTATATGTCTCCAAAGATGGCACAGGATTCCTACCTGGCTGCTGAACTGCTCAAGACCTAAACCTAGTACATTTTGCTTTCGCCATCCACGTGAATACACTCCAAGACTTAATGCAAGAATTTAAGACGCTATTTGAGGGTATTGGATGCCTCAAAGGACCGCCACTACGACTACACATCGACGAATCAGTCAACCCCACAGCGCTCAGACACCGTCGAGTGGCTTTTCATCTGCGCCCCAAAGTTGAACAGGAACTACGACTTTTAGAGCAAGCGGGAGTCATCAAAAAGGTATCTGGCCGAACACCATGGGTCTCCCCCATTGTAGTCGCTCGGAAACCCAAGCAACTGGATGCCGTCAGAATCTGCGTCAACATGCGCATACCAAACCTGGCAATCAAAAGGGAACGACACTTAACTCCAACAATAGACGACATCCTCAGTGAACTGTCAGGATCTTACTGGTTCTCCAAAATGGACCTCCGATCAGGATACCATCAAATCATGCTGCACCCAGAATCACGGCCCATCACCACCTTCTCCACCCACAATGGTCTCTGGAGATACAAGAGGCTAAACTTCGGTATCTCTAGCGCAGCAGAAGTCTTCCAGAATGTCATTAAAGAGGTCCTGCAAGGGCTCCCGGGAGTCCTCAACGTGAGTGATGACATCTTAGTCCACGCACCTACAGTTGAAAAACACCTGAAGAGGTTGCAAGCAGTATTCGCTTGACTACAAAGCAGAGGACTGACACTACACAAGGACAAGTGTGAATTCATGAAACAAGAAATTTGTTTCTTCGGATATCGCTTCTCTAAGAACGGAGTCGGACCAGATCCCCTGAAAGTCAGAGACATCCAAGAGGCACCAGCCCCCACCTCAGTTTCAGGGGTAAGGAGCTTCCTGGGCATGGTCACGTACTACAGTTGATTCATGTAAAACCTGGCGGACATTACGGGACCTCTGCGGCAACTCACACAAGCAAATCGCCAATGGCAATGGGGCGAAGAACAATAGAACGCATTCCAAGCCACGAAAAGAGCACTTTCCGCAGAGACCACACTGGCGTTCTTTGACCTGCGACGCCAGTCACAGTTAGTCGTCGATGCCAGCCCCACAGGATTAGGAGCAGTGCTGGCACAAAAACAGGATTGCGGAGAGTGGGCACCTATCGCTTTTGCCAGCCGCACACTCACACCAACGGAGCAGCGGTACTCGCAAATCGAAAGAGAAGCCATTGCCATACACTGGGGATGCCGTCACTACCATCTTTACCTGTACGGAAAACCGTTCTCGGTGGTGACAGACCACAAACCCGTATTACCGCTGTTCAAAGGCTCATCCCCAAAACTACCACCGAGGATAGAGAAATGGATCCTGCAGCTCCAAGGGTACGATTTCACACTGGAGTACCAACCGGGCACAAAAAACCCAGCTGACTTCCTATCCCGACATGCCCGCACAGCCACGCCACAGGAAGTGGAGGAAGCACGGGAAACAGAAGAGTACGTCAGGATGATAGTAGAGCGCGCCAGACCCCTGCCCATACCACTCAGCAAAGTTGTCACAGCAACTGCCCAGGACGAATGTCTGCAGCTAGCCATAGCAGCCACCAGGACAGGAAACCGGCGGTCTCTCCAACGCCCAACACTTTCAGAACACAAGAAGCCCAAGCCCGACTGCATGCGCTGTTCAATGTACGGCAGGAACTCTCCGTGAGTGAAGAAGGCTGCCTGTTGAGAGGTCTCCGTTTAGTTATTCCATCCAGTCTGATAACCAGAACAGTATCCCTAGCACATGGAGCACACCAAGGCATCGTAAAATCAAAAGCCCGCCTCAGAGACAAAGGCCCTCATTCTGACCCTGGCGGTCGGTGATAAAGCGGCGGCCAAGCCGCCAACAGGCCGGCGGTCTAAAATATGCAATTCTGACCCTGGCGGGAACCGCCAACACAGCCCGCCAACTTAACACTCCGACCGCCACAGCGGTACAAACAAACAGCGCGGCGGTTCCCGCCAACAGCCCGGCGGCAGACAATGTACCGCCCACCCTATTACGACCCACCAATCTGCCACCTTTTCCGGGGCGGGAGCACCGCCGATAAGAACACGGCGGAAACAGACTACGAACGGGAAAACGCTCACCTCTACGCACTCCACGCGAGATTCCGGCAGTATGGAACCAGAGTTGCAGGTCATCCCCGCACTCCTATTCCTGCTCATATACCAGGAGCACGCCCGGCGGCGCGGAAGACATCGGTGAGTACTGCACCTACGACACAGGGGAGGGAAAAGATTACCGGCACACACCCACCCACCCACACCCACTACAACACACACATCAATGCATTCCCACAGATCACTGTCACAACCCACAAACCACCCCCCTCCGAAATAATGCAAAGACCAAAAGAAGAGATCATAAACGGGCAGATGTATTGAAATATGTACACCAGTAATCCCAATAAATAAATAAACTATGTACAAAATATATACAGCTACTAAATGTAGTCCAACCACTGTCCGTGGATCACAGGGGTCCTGTGCAAAGGGGCAAGGCCCAGTCCCACGACAAGAACTCCACGGAGAGAACACTGCAGGGGCATCAGAAAGAAAATAGGACAGGCACCTCAGGGGGAAGGGAAGGGGGGGCACCTCAGCCACTTGAGTACACGACGCCAGATCCACGAGGGGACTCCATGACCACTGGCCCATCCTGGGGAGAGCAAAGCCACAGTCCATACAGTCCATACAGTGGGTGGCCTGCCCACTGGGCCATCCTGGGGAGAGCAAAACCACAGTCCAAACAGTCCATACAGTGGGTGGCCTGCCCACTGGGCCATCCTGGGGAGAGCAAAGCCACAGTCCAAACAGTCCATACAGTGGGTGGCCTGCTCACTGGGCCATCCTGGGGAGAGCAAAGCCACAGTCCAGACAGTCCATACAGTGGGTGGCCTGCCCACTGGGCCATCCTGGGGAGAGCAAAGCCACAGTCCAAACAGTCCATACAGTGGGTGGCCTGCCCACTGGGCCATCCTGGGGAGAGCAAAGCCACAGTCCATACAGTCCATACAGTGGGTGGCCTGCCCACTGGGCCATCCTGGGGAGAGCAAAGCCACAGTCCATACAGTCCATACAGTGGGTGGCCTGCCCACTGGGCCATCCTGGGGAGAGCAAAGCCACAGTCCATACAGTCCATACAGTGGGTGGCCTGCCCACTGGGCCATCCTGGGGAGAGCAAAGCCACAGTCCATACAGTCCATACAGTGGGTGGCCTGCCCACTGGGCCATCCTGGGAGAGCAAAGCCACAGTCCATACAGTCCATACAGTGGGTGGCCTGCCCACTGGGCCATCCTGGGGAGAGCAAAGCCACAGTCCATACAGTCCATACAGTGGGTGGCCTGCCCACTGGGCCATCCTGGGGAGAGCAAAGCCACAGTCCAAACAGTCCATACAGTGGGTGGCCTGCCCACTGGGCCATCCTGGGGAGAGCAAAGCCACAGTCCATACAGTCCATAACAGACCCCACTGCCACTGGAGGAGGCAAGTTGGCCAGAGGACATCCTGCAGCCCTGCCCGAGATAGATCCTGCCCTGCCACGTCTGCCAAAGGGCCAGCGGTTCTTGCCCTGAAGGGCCCAGTTCAGCGGTTCTTGAGACGGCGGGGCCCAGTTCAGCGCTCCTTGCCTTGAAGGGCCCAGTTCAGCGCTCCTTGCCTTGTAGGGCCCAGTTCAGCGCTCCTTGCCCTGAAGGGCCCAGTTCAGCGGTTCTTGAGACGGCGGGGCCCAGTTCAGCGCTCCTTGCCTTGAAGGGCCCAGTTCAGCGGTTCTTGAGACGGCGGGGCCCAGCGGAGCGGTGCGTGAGACGGCGGGGCCCAGCGGAGCGGTGCTTGAGACGGCGGGGCCCAGTTCAGCGCTCCTTGCCTTGAAGGGCCCAGTTCAGCGGTTCTTGAGACGGCGGGGCCCAGCGGAGCGGTGCGTGAGACGGCGGGGCCCAGCGGAGCGGTGCTTGAGACGGCGGGGCCCAGTTCAGCGGTTCTTGAGACGGCGGGGCCCAGCGGAGCGGTGCGTGAGACGGCGGGGCCCAGCGGAGCGGTGCTTGAGACGGCGGGGCCCAGTTCAGCGGTCCTTGCCCTGAAGGGCCCAGTTCAGCGGTTCTTGAGACGGCGGGGCCCAGTTCAGCGGTTCTTGAGACGGCGGGGCCCAGTTCAGCGGTCCTTGCCCTGAAGGGCCCAGTTCAGCGGTTCTTGAGACGGCGGGGCCCAGTTCAGCGGTCCTTGCCCTGAAGGGCCCAGTTCAGCGGTGCGTGAGACGGCGGGGCCCAGTTCAGCGGTTCTTGTGACGGCGGGGCCCAGTTCAGCGGTCCTTGCCCTGAAGGGCCCAGTTCAGCGGTTCTTGAGACGGCGGGGCCCAGTTCAGCGGTTCTTGCCCTGAAGGGCCCAGTTCAGCGGTTCTTGAGACGGCGGGGCCCAGTTCAGCGGTGCGTGAGACGGCGGGGCCCAGTTCAGCGGTTCTTGAGACGGCGGGGCCCAGTTCAGCGGTCCTTGCCCTGAAGGGCCCAGTTCAGCGGTTCTTGAGACGGCGGACGGTCTATGGCCAACTGCTAATTGCCTGGTGGTGCCCTCCTGGGCAGCGGGGATGGTGCTCCTTCACTGCCCACCTGGGCTGTGGGTGGTGGGGCCCTCCTGGCCAGCTGGGCTGGGTCCTCCCTGGGCAGCGGCTATGGGGGTGGTGGGCTCTCCCGGGGCAGCTGTGCCGGTTCCTCCTGGGGCAGCGGCTATGGGGGTTGTGGGCTCCTCCTGGGCAGCAGGCCTGCTGCCTGACCTCTCCGACTTGCTGCCCTTGCCCTCCTTAGTCGTGGGCCTGTGGCCCTTTCCTCCCTTTGGAGCTGTGGCTGGTGACTGTCTCTGGGTGGTGTCCGGGGGGGATGTAGAAGGCGGGCTCCTGCGGCGACCCTTCCGCCTTCTGCTCCTCTTCCCAGGGGGTGGGCTGGCTGTCCCCTTGCTGCTGGGCGAAGATCCAGACATGCGGGCTGGCGGGCTCCAATACCCCTGCACCCTTGTCAAGGGGGCTGCAGGGCTGGTGGTGGCTGAGGTGCTCTTCTTACCCCGACGAGAAGGAGGGGGGGCTCAGGGTCAGGAAAGAAGTTAGTAGTGGCGAAGAAGAGCTTCTTGGGACAATGGAGAGTGGTAGGTACAGTGGGAATGGGAGTGGAGGGAGAGGATGTGGTTGTAGGTGAGTCACGTTTGCTGTCTTTGGGTGCAGGTGCAGGAGGGATAGGCTGTCGTGAGGTGGATGGCTGTTGGGTGGGTGGGTGGCTGCGTTTGTGTGGTGTGGAAGAGGGGGTGACAGACACAGTGGGAGAGGACACAGGGGACGTGTAAATGGCAGTGGGGGTGGTGACTGCACGTGTGCGGACTGGAGTGGAGGGTGTGCTGGTGATGGAAACACTGGCTGATGGTGAGGTGAATGGAGGTGTGAGTGTAGACGTCACAGGGAGGGAGGAGGGAGACGAGGAGGTGGGGGTCACAGAGGTGGTAGTGACTGTTGGCATGTCTGCATCGGAATGTTGCGTGTGTGAATGTCTGCGTGATCTGTGGTGCTTATGTTTGGATGAGCTTCTCTTGGGTGTTGAGGTGTGTGCAGGCTGGTCTGATGGTGTGGGTGGGACAGGCAGAGGAACAGGAGACTGGGAGGAGGGAGTTAGTAGAGGGAGGCAGGAGACAGGGACAATGGCTGCCGTCAGTGCTGAGGCCAGAGCCTGGAACGATCGCTGATGGGCAGCCTGACCCGAATGAATGCCCTCCAGGTACGCATTGCTGCGATGAACCTCCCTCTCCACCCCCTGGATGGCATTCAAAAGGGTAGTCTGCCCAACAATGAGCGTTCGGAGGAGGTCAATGACCTCCTCACTGAGGGCAGCGGGGGTAACAGGGGCAGGGCCTGAGGTGCCTGGGGCGAAGGAGATGCCCGGCTTCCTGGCAGAGCGGGCACGGGGCGAACGCTGAGGGGCTGCTGGGAGGGCGGAGATGGTGCGCTGGGTGGCGGCTGTACCTGTAATGGCGGGGGGCACGGATGGTGCCACCCCCGCAAGGGAGCCCCCTTCCGAGGACGTGTCCGTGTCGCTGCAGGGTCCAGTCGTCCCCGTCGTGGAGCTCCCCTCGCCCTCCGTCTCACTGGTCCAGTCTGACTCTGTGGCATGGCCCTCCTGGGCCATGTGAGATGCAGCTCCCTCCTGCCCCGATGCCACTTCTCCTCCGCCTGATGATGCTGATGCACACAAGCACAGAAAGACAAACAAAAAGGGGGGGGGGAGAGAGAAATAAAGGGATATTGAGTACATGGATCTCCGGTACAGTTAGCGGACATGACAGACACAGATGCCCCCTGCACTAAGTTGCGCACTTGGGGTCCGCTACGCATTCCGTGGAACATGCCCTACACGCCTAGAGTTGACAACTGCACCCATGGATGACACGGCCCAGGGATGGCTGTACTGACAAACTACTGAGGGTGGTGGCTGGGGACACAGGGGCTTACGGGGGTGCCCAGCCTACAGATATCGCCCTGGCCTAGGGGGACCCCCAGCCCTCCTCCCCCACCCAGACACCTCCACTGCGCGACAACAGAGTAGATAATGCTTATACTCACCCCCTTGTGTCTGCTGTGCTGCCCTCACGCGCCCATCCAATTCAGGGTAGGCCACCGCCAGGATCCGGAACATCAGGGGGCTCAGTTGACGGCAGGCACCCCGCCTACGTTGGGAGGCCATCCCCAGCAGAGACTCGGCGGTCTTCTTGGTCCCGCGGCGGATGTCCTCCCACCTCTTGCGGCAGTGGGTGCCCCGTCGATGGTGGACCCCCAGGGTCCGGACTTCCTTGGCGATGGCACGCCAAATCCCGATCTTCTCATGGGCGCGGACCTATGTGACACGTACAGGGAGGGAGAAATACCACGTTCAAGTTTCTCAGCATTTTCCTTTCCAGTGGCCCAACGCCCCCCATCCCCGCCAGGCCCCCCGCCAGGCCCAACATGCCTCCCGCCAGGCCCAACATGCCCCCCAGCCCCGCCAGGCCCCCCGCCATGCCCCCGCCAGGCCCAACATGCCCCCCATCCCCGCCAGGCCCCCCGCCATGCCCCCCGCCAGGCCCAACATGCCCCCCATCCCCGCCAGGCCCCCCGCCATGCCCCCCGCCAGGCCCAACATGCCCCCCATCCCCGCCAGGCCCCCCGCCAGGCCCAACATGCCCCCCATCCCCGCCAGGCCCCCCGCCAGGCCCCCAAGCCAGCCAGTGGCCCCAAATCCATATTGAATTAAACTCACTTGTTGGTCTGGAGGACCGTAGAGTAGGGCATACTGGGGGAGGACCCCATCCACAAGTTTCTCCAACTCCTCTCCAGTGAAGGCAGGGGCCCTTTCCCCAGGCGCAGCAGCCATTGTCCCTTCCAGACCGAGGTCACAGCAACACTTGCAGTATAGGTCCTCTCCTGTGAAAGTTCAAGTCGCAAGTGGATAAGTAGATAGAAAATGGCGGTGACGTCCGCGGCGGTGCGTACCGCGGCGGTGCGTCCCGCCACCGCCGGCGCCCTTCGCCATTGGCTCCTGAAACCCATAGGCTTCAATGTTAACCAATGCGGCTTTGCGCCGCGGTCTTCGCCCGCCGCCCGCCGCGGTGTGCCACGCCAGCGCATTGACCTCACATCCCATTGTCACACTTCACAGGTCAGGCAGCCGCCATTTCCAGGGCCCACATGGCTCAATTTCAACAGCGTCACACAGGCCTAGGCCTTGCATAGCCACTCAGACACGCCATTCACTGCATAGAGAATCGTTTACTGTGCTAGCTGTGAGTACGTACCTGTGGGTTGCTTGACTGTGTGCTCCATGTTGTCCTTCCTAGGCACCGTCCGCTGGGTTGGGCGAGGAGACGGATGAATCCTCCCGTGTACCGACCGCTGGTGGACCTGTCGACAATGGAAGAACGCCACATTATCCTGACCTACCGTCTTAACCGTGCCACTATCCATGAACTGTGTGCCCAGCTGGAGCCCGACCTGATGTCCCCCATCCGCCAACCCACAGGGATTCCCCCTCTGGTGCAGGTCATGTCAGTACTCCATTTCTTGGCAAGTGGGTCATTTCAGACAACCGTGGGAATTGCTTCTGGGATGTCTCAGCCCATGTTTTCGAAGGTGTTATCCAGAGTGTTGTCTGCCCTGATGAAATCCGTGAGGAGCTACATCATTTTCCCTGAGGTGGGCGAATTGGCTACAGTGAAGGGTGATTTCTACGCCCTTGGACATATTCCCAACGTAATTGGTGCCATTGATGGGACCCATGTGGCTTTGGTTCCCCCAAGAGACAGGGAGCAGGTGTACAGGAACAGAAAAAATTACCATTCAATGAACATCCAGGTGGTGTGTTTGGCTGACCAGTACATCTCGCATGTAAATGCCAAATTCCCAGGGTCAGTGCATGACGCCTACATCCTCAGGAATAGCAGCATCCCTTACGTGATGGAACAGCTACAGAGACACCGTGTATGGCTAGTGGGGGACTCTGGGTACCCCAACCTGTCGTGGCTACTGACCCCAGTAAGGAATCCCCGGACCAGGGCAGAGGAACGGTACAATGAGGCCCATGGGCGTACTAGGAGGGTGATCGAACGCACCTTTGGCCTCCTAAAGGCCAGGTTTCGCTGCCTGCATATGACAGGTGGATCCCTAATGTACTCACCTAAGAAGGTGTGTCACATCATCGTGGCCTGCTGCATGCTTCACAACCTGGCTTTGCGCCGCCAGGTGCCTTTCCTGCAGGAGGATGGTCGAGACGGTGGTGTTGTGGCAGCGGTGGAACCTGAGGAGAGTGACGAGGAGGAAGACGACGGGGCTGAAACAGACAACAGGGACAGAATCATTGAACAGTACTTCCAATAGGACACAGGTAACATTTCAAAGATAATTTAGTAAATGCTAACTACTCTCCAGCATCTCTGCTGCCTGTCTATTTGCCCCAGTGTATGATGACTGAGTTTTGGCTTTTCCCTCCCTATTTCAGATCTGGGGTCCCCACTACGAGTCCTGTGCTTCGTTTCCCCATGGACTACAGCTTTGTGGCAGCTGTTTGTTGACTTCACCATGTACAAGGACATATTTGCACTGTCATGTCAATTACAATCTATTGAAATCACAGCCAGACTCCTGATATTTTGGTGCAAAATAGGTGTTTATTTAAGTGCTCAAAATGGGATGGGTGGTTTCAAGTGGGTGGGGGCTATGGTGAAGGAATGTCCATGGCAGAGTCCAGAGTAACAGTCACACAGGTGCATTGTCCAGAGGCCTGTGGAGAGATGGAGCATGGGCAGTTCAAGGATGGACAGGGTGACAATGTGGGACAGTGGGATGACATCAGGTGGTATCCATTGCTGGCGGGGGTCTTGACATCCTACTCTGTCTTCTTGCGAGATCTCAGGGCCCTCTTGCGGGGTGGTTCTTCTCCTGCAGGAGGTGGGGGTCTGGTGGGCTGCTGCTGTGCGGGGGCCTCCTGTCCACTAGCGCCGGCGGAGGTGGTTGGCTGTTCTTGGTCCAGGCTAGTGGCAGGGGCCCTTGGGTGTTGTTCAGTGTCCGCCCTGTTGTTGACGAGGTCCTGCAGCAGCCCTACCATGGTAACCAGGGTGGTGTTGATGGCTCTGATGTCCTCCCTGTACCCCCGATAGTGTTCCTCCTGCAGCACCTGGATCTCCTGGAACCGGGCCAGTACCGTCGCCATCGTCTCCTGGGAGCGGTTGTATGCTCCCATGATGGTGGTGAGGACCTCGTGGAGAGTGGGTTCCCTGGGCCTCTCCTCCCCCCCCTGTCGCACAGCTGCCCTCCGAGTTCCCCTGTTTCCCTGGGCCTCTGCCCCCTGGCCGGTGTGCCCACTACCACTGCCCCCAGGTCCCTGTTGTTGTTGGGGTGGTGGGTTATCCTGGGTGCCCTGTAGTGGTAGACACACCGCAGATTGACGCGCCCTGGAGACAGAGGCATGGGCCCGCTGGGTGGGAGCTGTGCTGGTGTTCCCAGAGGGGTTTGGGTCTGTAGTGGCCTGGGCCTGTGTGAGGGGAACCGACTGTCCAGAGGTCCCCGATGGTCCGGGCTGGTCATCGGTGTCCACGTCGACAGAGCTGCTGTCATCGCTGACGGCCTCTTGGGTGGGGGGTGTGGAGAATTCTGGCCCCTCCGCCGCGGTGTGTTGACGGTCGGGTCCTGCAGGGGTATAGAGGTATGGTTATAGATTCAATGTGTGGCATATGGGTGTATCTGTGGGTTCTCGTGTCCCCAAGTGCTGGCATTCGTGTGTGGGGGCTTTGGTGAGGGTGGCTTGTGGGGGGGATGTGTATATGCATTGGGCATGCTTTGGTGATGGGTGTCCATGCTTAGTGGACGCATGCAGGCCTAGGTTTTGGGATGTGTGGGTTGTGATGGTGAGACATTGGCGGGGAATAGGTGTGCTGGGGGTGGGGGTGAGGATGGTGGTGGGGGTGAGGATGGTGGTGGGGGTGAGGGTGGGGGTGAGGATGGGGGTGGGGGTGAGGGTGGGGTTCGAGGATGGGGGTGAGGGTTGGGGTCTGATTTGGCATGCAGGTGGGGGGGAAGCAGTATTGAAGCTTCAACTTACCAGTATCCATTCCTCCGCCGACTCCTGCGAGGCCGTCAGGATGCAGGATGTTCAAGACTTCCTCCTCCCATGATGTGAATTGTGGGGGTTGAGGTGGGGGTCCTCCGCCAGTCTTCTGCACGGCGATGTTGTGCCTGGATACCATGGAACGCACCTTCCCCCGTAGGTCGTTCCATCGCTTCCTGATGTCTTCCCGATTTCTGGGGTGCTGTCCCACTGCGTTCACCCTGTCGACAATCCTCTGCCATAGCTCCGTCCTCCGGGCAATGCTGGTGTATTGTATCTGTGTGCCGAACAGCTGGGGCTCTACCCGAACGATTTCCTCCACCATGACCCTGAGTTCTTCGTCTGTGAAGCGGGGTTGTCTTTGGGGTGCCATGGGGTGGTGTGTATGATGTGTGGGGTGGAGTATGTGTATTTAAGTGAGTTGAGTGTGGTGGTGTGTGTTGTTTTGTGTGTGGATAGTGTGTGGGTGATGGTGTTGAGTGGCTGTGGCTGTTATTTTTTGGATGCTGGTGTCTCGCTCTTGCCTTCTTGACGAATTTTTTAGCGTAGGGGTTTGTGGGTGATGTGGGTGTGTGTTTTATATTGTATTGTGTGTGTGGGAGTGGTGTGTGTATGTGTATCAGGTGTGTGGGATTCAAATCGTCCAATGTGGCTGAGTTTTGTTAGTTTGTGTGTATTCTGACCGCGGCGGTGTGTCCCGCCAATGGAATACCGCGTTTGAATGACCGCCGCGTGGATTCGTGGGTCGTAATGGGATGGGCGTATTTCTGTTGGCGTGGCGGTGGAGGTTTGGTCACCTCCACCTTTCCGCCGACCGCTGGTCTGGCGGTCTGTTGTGGCGGTCGGATTTTCGGAGGTTTGCCTTCTGCGGGTCAGAATGACCGTGGCGGGTTTCCGCGACCGCGGCGGGATTATGGAGGATTTCTGACCGGCGGTAGGCGCCTTTTACCACCGAGGTCAGAATGACCACCAAAGTGTGGTTCCCTGGTCTGGACAAGCTGGTGGAAGATACAGTCAAATGGTGCCTGGTATGTCAAGCCAGCGGTAACCCTGACCCCCCAGTGCCGATCCTCAAAGAGGAAGGGCCTACAGCACCGTGGCAACGAGTCAGTGCAGATTTCGGGAGCCTCCCCTATGGCTCACATATGATCATAGTGATGGACGACTACTCGCGGTATCCGGAAGTCGAAATCGTACACTCCACATCTGCCCACACAGTCATCCCCAAGGTCGAAAAAATGATGGCCACCCACGGACTCTTCGGGGAGGTGCGCTCAGATAATTGGCCGCCTTTCAATGGCCACAAATGGGCAGAGTTCTTAGCGTCAACAAACACCAAACATCGGCGCATCACACCGCGATGGCCACAAGCAAATGGGGAGGTGGAGAGGTTCGTAAAGACACTAAACAAGATCATTCGCATAGCGGTGGCAGAAGGCGAAAACCCGGAAAGAGCGATATATACCTTCTTAAGGGAATACAGAGTCACCCCACACGCCACCACAGGAGCCACCCCCAGCCAGCTCTGTTTCGGGAGGGCGGTGTCTGAAGCCAATCCCCATCACCCATCGTGGGCAGCGAGGTTGCCACCGCCAACAACAAGAAGAGCCAGCACCAAAGCTCAGGCCTCCAAGAAACGGAGAGCCCACGAGGTGACGATACGAATAGGGGACACCGTCCTGGTAAAAGACCGCCACCCAGGAGGGAAGTTCCGTCTCCCGTTCGAAGCACAACCCTGGACTGTGACTGCCGTAAAAGGCAGCATGATAACAGCCCGACGAGGACTGGAGACAGTAATGCACAATGCAGCACTATTCAAACACTTACCCCAAGCAACATCTGGTGAAAGAGACATAGATGGCACTGATGAATGGGCAGACCTGGATGCGGACACTGGAGGCCCAGAGTCCGCAAGCAGAGAAGCAGGAGATGACCCAGAACACAGTATAGCCCACCCAGCAATGGAGCAAAGGCGGAGACAACTCACCGGAGAGACAGCATCCAACGAGAGAGCAGAAGAGACCCATGTATCGGACCGGTCCGGGAGTGGGAGATACATGTTAAGACACAATTGGGGGAATCGGAAAAAGTGGTTCCCAATCCAAACACCCAGTGGACTATCCGACGGCTGCTACTGAAGACGCCTCACCACTATACTCTGTTTCAAAGCCTGATTATGATATCCACTCAGTCATATACTACTGGTGGGGTATGTTGAGGAGGGTGATAGACTTGACACAGTGCTGGTGGGATCATAAGCGTCTGGAGGTGTAACCGGTGACTTAGGATACGGTGAATTTAAATGTTTGTCATAATAGCTCTGTGCAGTAGTGGAGTAGGAAACGCTGGAGCTGGGGAACAGGTGGCTGCTGCCCCTTGGGATCTACGTTGGAAAGAAGACTGTGAAAGGCTGCGGCTCCGGCTGGTGTTTCATGAACTTGCAGGTTTCCCTGTCAGAGCCTTGAGAAACCCTGTACCTTCACAAGATGTGT
This sequence comes from Pleurodeles waltl, assembly GCF_031143425.1. Classification (NCBI taxonomy): domain Eukaryota; kingdom Metazoa; phylum Chordata; class Amphibia; order Caudata; family Salamandridae; genus Pleurodeles; species Pleurodeles waltl. Next base: position 314,485,447 of record NC_090436.1, read on the forward strand.
CCATTTGGGAATTAATGTTTTCAAGCCCTCCATCAACTAGGGTTTCTGAGATTTTTATATGCAGTTGTGGCTCACCAGTTCGCCCCCTGAGAAGCCATAAACATGCAGAATACTGGTCCGGGTCGGGATGATCGTTTTCAAGCCCTTCGTCAAAAAGGTTATGTGAGATATTTATAGTTGTTTTTGGGCATCCTTTGGGGAGCACAGTAACATTCACTCTCACAGCAGTTGAACATTTACCTGCATGAAGATTATGGGGACCTGGCTGCACTATAACAGTGTTATTAAAGATAGATCTAAAGGGACGGTTTGTCGTCCCAGGACCGTGGGTTTCTTCTTCTTCTTTAACCCCTTCTGTGCCCAGGACGTAATGATTGAAAGCAATCTGGCTGTCAAAACGCCCACTAGACACCAGGGATTTAATTTTAAAAAGATAATTGGCATGAGGGAGCGACCCCTTGGGCAAGGGTCGCTCGCAGGGGGGGCATTTTTTGTATTTAAGGCCTTTTCTGCCCCCCCTGGGGGCAGATCGGCCTATTATTATGAGGCCAATCTGCCCCCAAGGGGGACAGAAACCACTAGACACTAGGGAGGTTTTTTTTTTGTACGTGAATTTCACGTAAGGGGAGCCACCCCTTAGGTAAAGGTCATCCCCCTGGGGGGCAAATTTATTTTAGGCCAGTTCCTATTTTAATTAGGCCTATTTGCCCCCAAGGGGGGCAGAAACCACTAGGCACCGGGGATTTTTGTTGTTGTTTTACAGCTGGGGAGCGTCCCCTTAGGCAAGGGTCGCTCCCCTGGAGGGGCACATCGTATTTAGGCCATTTCTGCCCGCTTTGGGGGCAGATCGGACGATTTTAGGTCAATCTGCCCCCAAGGGGGGCAGAAACCACTAGGCACCAGGGATCTTTTTTGCGCCGTCACGCAAGGGGAGCAACCCCGTAGGCAAGGGTCGCACCCTGGGGGGATACATTTATTTTAGGCCATTTCTGCCCCCCCCGGAGCCGGCTGAGCTAGAGGCCAAAATCCACAGGTAGGCACTTTGGAAAAAACACCTCTGTTTTCTGTGAAAAAATGTGATGTGTCCACGTTGTGTTTTGGGCCATTTCCTTTCGTGGGCGCAAGTCCCACCCACACAAGTGAGGTACCATTTCTATTGGGAGACTTGGGGGAACGGTGGGTGGAAGGACATTTGTGGCTCCTCTCAGATTCCAGAACTTTCTGTCACCGAAATGTGAGGAAAATGTGTTTTTTTTGCCAAAGTTTGAGGTTTGCAAAGGATTCTGGGTAACAGAACCTGGTCAGAGCCCCACAAGTCACCCCATCTTGGATTCCCCTAGGTCTCTAGTTTTAAAAAATGCACAGGTTTGGTAGGTTTCCCTTGGTGCCGGCTGAGCTAGCGGCCAAAATCTACAGGTAGGCACTTTGCAAAAAACACCTTTGTTTTCTGTAAAAAAATGGGATGTGTCCACGTTGTGTTTTGGGGCATTTGCTGATGCGGGCGCTAGGCCTACCCACACAAGTGAGGTATCATTTTTATCGGGAGACTTGGGGGAACATAGAATAGCAAAACAAGTGTTATTGTCCCTTGTGTTTCTCTACATTTTTTCCTTCCAAATATAAGAGAGTGTTTAAAAAAGACATCTATTTGAGAAATGCCCTGTAATTCACATGCTAGTATGGGCACCCCGGAATTCAGAGATGTGCAAATAACCACTGCTCCTCAACACCTTATCTTGTGCCCATTTTGGAAATACGAAGGTTTTCCTGATAGCTATTTTTTACTTTTTATATTTCAGCAAATGAATTGCTGTATACCCGGTATAGAATGATAACCCACTGCAGGGTGCGGGCCATTTATTGGCTCTGGGTACCTACAGTTCTTGATGAACCTACAAGCCCTATATATCCCCGCAACCAGAAGAGTCCAGCAGACGTAACGGTGTATTGCTTTAAAAAATCTGACATTGCAGGAAAAAAGTTACAGAGTAAAACGTAGAGAATTCTTTTTTGTTTTCAGTTGTTATTTTCTGTAGGAAACCCTTGTAGGATCTACACAAATTACCCCTTGCTGAATTCAGAATTTTGTCTACTTTTCAGAAATGTTTCGGTTTCTGGGATCCAGCATTGGTTTCATGCCCATTTCTGTCACTGACTGGAAGAAGGCTGAAAGCCCAAAAAATCGGAAAAATGGGGAACGTCCCAGTAAAATGCCAAAATTGTGTTGAAAAATTGGGTTTTCTGATTCAAGTCTGCCTGTTCCTGAAAGCTGGGAAGCTGGTGATTTTAGCACTGCAAACTGCAAATCTTTGTTGATGCCGTTTTCAGGGAAAAAAACACAAGCCTTCTTCTGCAGCCCCTTTTTCCCATTATTTTGAAAAAAATGAAATTTTCACTGTATTTTGGCTAATTTCTTGGCCTCCTTCTGGGGAACCGACAAAGTCTAGGTACCTCTAGAATCCCTAGGATGTTGGAAAAAAAGGACGCAAATTTGGCGTGGGTAGCTTATGTGAACAAAAAGTTATGAGGGCCTAAGCGCGAACTGCCTGAAATAGCCAAAAAAAGGCTTGGCACAGGAGGGGAAAAAGGCCTGGCAGCGAAGGGGTTAAGGAAAGAAGACTTGATTTTGGTTTGTTTACCATGAGATTTACCTCCTGGTTTTTACATGACCCTGGCTGTTGTATGTCTGCAGCTGGAAGTGTGCACCCTTTGAGGTCTACACGCCTAGCCAAAATTGGCCTTCCTGTATGCGTATTCACTGTGCTGGTTATGGGTTTTGCTGATAAAGGAGTGTAGGAGTTAGAATAACAACTGTCTCTAGGGCCTGTGTTTGCAGAGTCCACTCACGGTTTGTTATGATGCACTGGGCATCTCTCACTGGTTGCTGGCGTTGGGTCGTTTTGACGGATGTTTGTGATATCTTTTAGCAGCGTTGATGTATGCTAAACCTTTTGCGGTACTCCAGCGTGTATTGGCCTACGATGGAAACAAAAAAAATACACATTGTGTAAAAAAAGCCTAAACAATTCTTTACAGCATTATGATTGAAATTGCCTGTCTAACAATTGCTTGACTTTTGTTATAGCCCTTACCAGATGCTGGAGGAACATGAGGCTTGAGACAAAAATATATTAGGGTTCTATTGGTGCTACATTTTGTAAAACACACCTGCTTTGCCCCTTTGTGGAAGCCCTTTCTTTATAGCCTGTCTGTCTATAGGCCCCGAAGACTTCCTTTTTTTTTAACAATGTTGTGACCTTTCCAGGACTCGGTGAGGCTCTGGCCAACACTTTTGCTCAAGGGTCTACCTTTTGCTGAGGTTTGGCATAATTGGGGAACTGTGAAGAAAAATGAATCACTGTCACATTTCCAATATAATACACTGCTGAAGGCACAATGGAATCTTGGGAGGGTTTGAAATGTACAAAAGGTTGTATGTTGGAACCACGCATTCCGTTGCAATGCACGTCGTTACCACAAGTCCGTTACAACGAGAATACCATTACTACACATATGCCTTACTACGTATGCCTTTACATCGAATTATGTTGTAAAAGCATATGTTTTAAAGGCATATGCATGGTAAAGGTCCTCCGCCCAATACCCCCAGCCCAAAAACCACTGCTGCCCTACAACCTAACCCCCCACCTCACCTCTCTAAAACAGTACCCCCAGCCCCAGACCCAATACCCCTCCCCTAATCCTGAAAATCGACCACCCCACCCTAAAACCCAACTCCCCCACCCCTTGCCCTGTCCCTAAAACAGTCCCTCCACCCCCAAGCCCAACCCCCCGGCACTTGACCTGAAAACCATCCCCCACCATAGAACATAACCCCACTCCCTCCCTGTAACAGTACCCCCCAGCCCGAAAACCACTTCCCTTCCCTAAAACCTAACCCCCATCTCCTGCCCCTCCCTAAAACAGTACCCCCAGACACCATCCCCCATCCTAATCCCAAAAAACAACCCCAACCCTAAAACCTAACCACCAGCCCCCTCTCTAAAACAGTCCCCTGACCCCCCGGCCCAACACCCCACTCGGTACTTAACCTGAAAACCGCCCTGCCCTAAACCATAACTCCCTCCCTAAAACCTAACCCCCATTCCCCACCCCCCTAAAACAGTACCCCTACCCCAGACCTAATCCCCCACTCTAATCCTAAACATCTGCCCCTGCCCAAAACCTAGCCCCTCACCACCCACCCCTCCCTAAAATAGTGCCCCCACCCCAAGCCTAACCCCTGCACTTAACCTGAAAACTGCTCCCCTTCCTTAAAACATAACCCTGCCTTAAAACAGTACCCCCCAGGCCCAATACCCACCTCCCTGAAAACCAGCCCACACTAAAACGTAACCCCCCACACCCTACCCCCTCCCTAAAACAGTCCCCCAAGCCCAGCACCCCTCTGCACTAAACCTGAAAACTGCCCGTCCTAAAACATAACCCCACCTCCGCCTCTCCTTAAGACAGTATCCCCCACCCACAGACCCAATCCCACTTACCTTACTCCTAAGACGAGTCACAGCTCATTCTAAGGAAACTGAATGATTTTTCAGTTTCCTCTAACGACGCCGGTAGCCTTCACCATCATTACAACGCATAGCCCTTGCCATGCATATCATTACAATTGTTGTAAAGGTATGCGTGTTAAAGACTGTTCCTTGTAATGACACATGCTTTGTAACGCATGCTTGGTAAAGGCTAGTTGGGGAAACAGCTGTGTAGTAGTGTCTGTTTCCCGTACAAAACTGTCCCCACTCCTAGGGCTCACGGGGTAAGATTGACACATAGGCGGTCATTCTGACCGCGGCGGTCGCCGCCCGCCAAGCGGTTCCCGCCGAAAGACCGCGGCGGCCATTCTGGCTCTCCCGCGGGGCGGGCGGGCGACCGCCAGAAGACCGCCGGCCTGCCCAGCGGGAAAGCCCCTTCAACAATGAAGCCGGCTCGGAATGGAGCCGGCGGAGTTGCAGGGGTGCGACGGGTGCAGTGGCACCCGTCGCGATTTTCACTGTCTGCTAAGCAGACAGTGAAAATCTTTGTGGGGCCCTGTTAGGGGGCCCCTGCACTGCCCATGCCAGTGGCATGGGCGGTGCAGGGGCCCCACGGCACCCGTTCCCGCCATCCAGGTTCTGGCGGTGGACACCGCCAGAAACAGGCTGGCGGGAAGGCGGTCGGAATCCCCATGGCGGTGCTGCAAGCAGCGCCGCCATGGCGGATACCCTGGGCCAGCGGGAAACCGGCGGGAAACCGCCGGCTCCCCTTTTCTGACCGCGGCTTTACCGCCGCGGTCAGAATCGCCCAGGAAGCACCGCCAGCCCGGTGCTTCCGCCGCCCTCCGCCATGGCGGTCATGGACCGCCAGGGTCAGAATGACCCCCATAATGTTGTACGTCCACCAATGCGACTTTTGACTGTAAGATTTGTTTTAATGTTTCAATGTTTATCTGCACTTCTGCCTCATAACCTATAAAAACACGCACATAAGAATAGATTTGTAAAAAAAAATCTGCAATGTTGAGGCAATAAGGTTATCAACGGTCTCAGAACTAGTGCTCTAAGGCCCATATTTCTTGGAAAATGATGGAGCGCGACGCTGCACTAAAACTGGCAGCGCCGCGCTCTGTCATTTTCACAATGCAGGAATACGCTGTATTTAATTGAATACAGAGCACACCTGTGTTGTCCCCTGTGCTGGTGCTAAATTTAGCTGCCGGCGCCAACGCTGGCTTCCTTGCACCATCATGCAAGGATGTCTGCGTTGAGGGGTGATTGTTTCTGTGTGGAAATGTGTCCCTTCCTGCACATAAACAATCAGAAGTGCCAAAGCGTCATTTTCAAATGATTGTTTATGTGTAGGAAGGATCACCTTCCTGCACATAAACAATAATTTGTGGCATTTTGCTCTTTCAATGTGTGCTGCAGAATGCAGAACGCATAAAAAAAGCAAAAAACGAGGAGGAATAAAAGTATTTCTCCTCGTTGCGCCTTGCTAACGCCAGGTGTTAGATTTTGGTGCTGCCTCAGGTTTACGAAATCTAGTAAATCTGAGGCAGCGTCAAAATGCAATGGGCATTATTGTGTCAGGCCCACAGCAAAACACCCATTGCACGCCCCTCTGATGCAGAAAACTGCATCCGAGAAGCCCATATTTACAAGGAGGCATAACGCCACAAAAGTGGCGTTACACCTCCTTGTAAATATGGAGCACAGGTTAGCGCCACTGGAGCGTCACATAAAGTGATGCTCCAGTGGTGCTAGGGGCTCTTAAATATGCCCCTAAATATCTGTACCTTACTGAAATTCAACCAGTTCCTCATGGCTCCATGTTAATTCTGGGAGATACTGTGTGCAGAGCAGACAGATATGCTTTAAAAACAACTCTAACAAACAGCACGTCATAGTTGATAGAGTCATTAAAAAAAATATTCTAGACATGTATTGTTTCACTATATAATAAATCTTGTAAAGTTGCTGGAACCGGCATGCTTATCAAACTTTGTAGTAAAAAGGATTAATTAAGGCACAGGCTTTGTAACAGTGCTAAACGCTTCTGGTGTCTAAGCACAGGGGCTGCGCTAGATCCTTAAATCCAACATTACAGATTTGCTCAAAGCATATTAGAAATAACTCGTAATCAAAGCTTGCACTAAACACATACAGATTTCTTTCTACACCTCTTCCCGTCCTTACCCGGTCCTTTTGCGCAGGGCTATTGGAAACACATTCAAAACAATGTTGCTGACTTTTGACCTCCGGCAAACCCATAGTTTAAACAATGGATTTTATTTGTATATGTTTGTAAAACACAGATTTTCACGGAAGCGATGCAACACAATGAAACAAACAATATGGTTCAGCTACCGTGCCCCCAACCGCAACAGAGGTTCTTGAGCCCTCAAGGTCTGCCTTGTCACAATTTTACAATTTTACATACGTTTGTTATGGAATTGCTCAAAGCATATTAGAAAATCAACACACATTTGACATCAGAGTAATTTGTGCTATTACACAGAACATTAAACATTTACCTGTAAATATTCAAGCGCTGGAGTCTTCTGTGCAAGAAATAAAACAACAGAGCCCTTTTATTTTTGAAATCCTTACATTTGCAGCTGTTTGGGGATGATATATACAGACTGCTGTTTCTCAATCACAGTGGTTCCAACCCTTGGAACTAGCTCACATCTGATTACAGAGTAAGATTCCTCCGTTCTTATCCTGTTCAGCACTGCGCTGAGGCCTTTGTCACGACCAACACCTCAGGCCATGGTCTGTCGCAGAAAGCCTTGCAGTCTGGTTCAAAGCCTGCTGTGGACCTTTAACCCCTTGAAAACTGTGATATAAACAACAGATTTTATTTCCACGCTGCCTGCAGCCTCTTATGCAGAAGCAACATTGTAGGAAAGTCACTATTTTTGGCATGGTTACCCCCCACTTTTTGGCTATCAGTGTGCTTAGACCATTTTCACTGGGATCCTGCTAACTAGGACATTGACCTTGCCACCCTGGCTGCTTGTCCCTTAATACGGGTAAGTACAGGCAGCATCCCCTTATCAATGGTATTGAGGCTGAGGCCTTCAGGGACATGGTTGCCAGTGCCAGAATGGTGACTGTAAAACTGGTGTCACCTGAACAACACTTACTTGGTCACACTTACCAAGTAACTGACGCTTGCAACAACACTCAGTGCCACCCCATGGCTATTGTTAGCTGGGGGGTGTTACTGGCCCAATGAAAGTTGTGGTATTCACTGAACTACCTGTAGAATGTCTGCTAGGTAATGATTTGGATACTTCGGCCTGGGCTGAAGTAGAGTTGGAAGCCCATGCAGCAATGCAGTGTATCCCTGGGTACAATTTTTCTTTAACAAGAGTACAGGCCAAGAAACAAGGTGAGCAAGGATCACTGGAGCCTGGTAAAATGGCCCGGGAAGCTCTCAAAAAGAGAGGCAGGCAGGGTAAAAAGTTACCCCCATGTTCAGGCTTCTGATAAGGATCCCACTCCTGAGGGAGAGGAACCTGCCCCTTGGGTGGAACCTACACCAGAGTAGCTTAAACTGATACAGCGAGCTCTTAGGTGTAGGAGGACCCACCAGGGAGGACCTTAGCCTAGAACAGAAATCCTGTCCTACTCTGGAAAGTCTGAGACAGCAAGCTGCAGCTCATGAAGCAGGGGATGTCAGTGGGACCCATAGGATCTACTGGGACAATAACTGCCTTTATTCTGAGGCAAGGGACCCCAAACCTGATGCTAGGAGCTTAGTCATTCCTTAAAGATTTAGGGAGATTCTATTGACCTTGGCACATGATATTCCCCTTGCAGGCCATTTGGGGCAAAGCAAGACTTGGGACAGACTTGTCCCTCACTTTCAATGGTCTCACATGTCTGAGGATACGAAGGGGTTTTGTCACTCCTGTGTTACCTGTCAAGCCAGTGGCAAGACAGGTGGCACTCCAAAAGCCCACCGAATTCTACTGCCAGTGGTTGGGGTACCCATTGAGAGGGTAGGGGTGGACATTGTTGCCCCCTGGGCCCTCCAGCTACATCTGAGAACAGGTTTATACTGGTGGTGGTGGACCATGCCATAAGGTACCCAGAAGCAATTACCCTTAAAACAACTACAGATCCTGCAGTGACCAAGGCCCTCCTTTGGGAATCTTTTCCAAGGTTGGGTTCCCTAAGGAGATGGTATCAGACAGAGATGCCAACTTCATGTCTGCATACCTTAAAGCCATTTGGAAGGAGGGTGGTGTAACATATAAATTCAACACACCTTATCATCCACAGACAAATGGGTTAGTTGAGGGATTCAACAAAACCCTCAAACGCATGATTGTGGGACTCTCAGAGAAACTCAGGAGGAGATGGTTTGTCCTATTGCCTTGCCTCGCCTCCTCTTCGCCTACAGGGAAGTTCCACATAAGGGAATAGGGTATAGCCCCTTTGAGCTTTTGTTTGGACATCTTGTTAGGGGTCCACTTGCCGATGTGAGGGAGGGTTGGAAGCAACCTCTCAAAACCCCCAAACAAGACATAGTAGATTATGTACTAGGCCTAAGATCCAGAATGGCTAAGTACATGATGAGGGCATCTAAAAACCTTGAGGCCAGCCAAGAACTGTAAAACCAGTGGCATGACCAAAAGGCTGTGCTGACTGTTTTCCAGCCAGGACAGAAAGTGTGGGTCCTGGAGCCTGTGGCTCCCAGGGCCCTCCAAGATAAGTGGAGTGGTCTTCACACTGTTGTGGAGAAGAAAGGTGAGGTCACCTACTTGGTTGACCTAGGCACTCCCAGTAGTCCCCACAGGGTGCTTCATGTGAATCGCCTGAAGCCTTACTACGACAGGGCTGACATGACTTTGCTCATGGCCACTGATGAAGGTCAGGAAGAAGAGAGTGGCCCTCTCCCTGACCTCTACTCCCCCAACCCAGTAGATGGTTCAGTAGAGCGAGTAGTTCTTGGTGACTGCCTCTCTGACCAGCAAAAGGATGATCGTAAAAATCTCCTGGCTCAGTTCTCTGAACTTTTTTCCTTGACGCCTGGTCAAACCACCTCATGTGAACACACCATTGACACAGGTGACAGTCTGCCTGTGAAAAGCACAATATATAGGCAGCTTGACCATGTCAGAGAATGCATCAAAGCAGAAGTGCAAAAGATGCTTGACTAAGGAGTCAATGAACCTTCACACAATCCTTGGGCTAGTCCTGTAGTCTTGGTACCCAAGCCTCACTCTCAAAATGATAAGAGATAGATGAGGTTCTGTGTTGACTACAGAGGCCTCAATACAGTCACCAGGACTGGTGCATATCCAATTCCTAAGGCAGATTAGCTAATACATTTGATTGCTGCCAAGTATCCCACTACATTTGATTTGACTGCTGGATATTGCAGATCAAATTATCAGAGGATGCCAAACCTATAACAGCATTCTCAGTACCTAGTGGGATTATCACTTTACAGTGATGCCCCTTGGTTTGAAGAACGCCCCTGCAACATTTCCAAGGTGGTGAGCAAAGTTCTCCAAGGCATGGAAAACGTTAGTGCAGCATATCTAGATGATAAAGTTGTCTTTAGCTCCACCTGGGAGGATCACCTAGTCCACCTTGGAAATGTACTTGAGGCCCTGAAGAAGGCAGAGCTCACTGTTAAGACATCAAAATGCCAGATAGGGCAGGGCAAAGTGGTTTATTTGGGCCACCAGTAGGTGGAGGCCAAAACCAGCAAAATCCAAACCATAATGGATTGGGTTGCCCCTACTACTCAAACCCAAGTCAGAGCCTTCTTAGGCCTGACTGGGTACCACAGGAGGTTCATTAAAGGGCATGGCTCCTTTGTCACACCCTTAAATGACCTCACATCCAAAAGGATGCCAAAGAAAGTCTTGTGGACAGCTAGCTGCCAGAAGGACTATGATGACCAGAAACAGCCCATGTGCTCCGCTCCCATTCTAAGAAGCCTTGACTACCCCAAACCCTTCATTGTCCAGACAGATGCTTCTGAGGTAGGGATGGGGCAGTACTTTCACAACTTAATGAAGAGAGCCAGGATCAACCTGTTGCTTTTATAAGTAGAAGGTTGATCCCCAGAGAGAAGCGTTGGTCAGCCATTGAGAGGGAGGCCTTTGCTGTGGTCTGAGCCTTGAAGAAACTGAGGCCATACCTGTTTGGCACTCAATCCCCTGATCAGACAGGACACAACCCCCTCCTATGGCTTAAACAGATGACAGATGAAAATCCCAAACTATTGAGATGGCCCATCTGCCTATAGGGAATGACTATACAGTGGAAGAAGAGCTGGGAGCCACTCCAATGCAGATGGACTCTCTGACTATTTCCACATAGACAATGAAGACTCAACTGGACAAGGTTAGTCTTCGTTTGAGGAGGGCTGTGTAGGAAAGTCACTCTTTTTGGCATGGTTACTCCCACTTTTTGCCTGTTTCAGTGTGCTTAGACTGTTTTCACTGGGATCCTGCTAACCAGGACCCCAGTGATTGTGCTCTCTCCTAAATCTGGTTGCTTTGGTACTCTTTACACCGCACAATGGGCATACCGGTGTACCCCTAGGTACCCAGGGCATATGTACACCAGGGGTTCCCTATGGGCAACAGCATGTATAATGCCACCCATGGCAGCCCATGCACTGTTTCTGCAGGTCTGCCATTTACAGCCTGCGTGAAAAGGTGCATGCACCATTTCACTGCTGGTCACTGCACCAGGTCACTGTAAGTCACCCCTATGGTAGGCCTTTTTTTAAGCCCAAAGGGGAAGGTGCAGGTCCTTGTGTATGAGGACACCTCTGCATGAGCAGAGGTGCCCCTATGAACTCCACTTCTAATGCACTGGACTTTGTAAGTGGGGGGAAGCTATTTTACCCGCCTATTGGCCACATTGTTCTGTGGTCCAGCTACATAGTGGTAACTCAGAACCTAGGCATGTTTGGTATCAAACATGTCAAAATCATACCCCAATACTAATGCCAGTATTGGTTGTATGATCCCATGCACTCTGGGGGCTCCTTAGAGGACCCCCCAGTATTGCTCCTACCATTCTTCCAGGGTTTGTGAGTAGTCTACATTGCTGCAGTCCCTCAGACAGGATTCTACCCTCCTGCTGCTTGACCAGCTCAAACAGGGGAAGGCAGAACAAAGGGTTTCCTGGGGGAGAGGGGATGCAGCACCCCCTCTCTTGGAAATAGGTGTTAATGGGCTGGGGAGGGGCAGCTTTTCCATGCCACTGGCTTGCTTTGAAGGGCATGTTTGATGCCCTCCTTGCATAATCCAGTTTGTGCCAGTCCAGGGCCTCCCTGTCCTTGCTTTGGCGCAAAACTACACAAAGGAAAGGGGAGTGACCACTCCCCTGACCATCACCACCTCAGGGGTGGTGCACAGAGCTCCTCCAGTTGGCCACTTGATTCTGCCATCTTGGAAAGAAGATGAGCAGAGGCCCCTGGGAGCATCTGGTAGGTCAGGACAGGCAATTGACATCAGTGACCCCCCTCTGATAGGTGGTCACCCTGCAGAGTGACGAAGCCCCCTGTTAGGGCTATTTAGGGACTCCCTTATGGGTGGGTCCCCAGATTCAGCTTGCAAGACTCCACCAGGGCCCCTCTGCATCAACCTCTTCTGCTCCTGGCCACCGGAATCACTGCTGGGCTTCACAGGAACCAAACAAGCCTGCACTCCTGAGACAATCTCGTCTTGCAACATTGTTTCTCCAGCTCCTTCCAGCAACTGTAACTTTTCCATGGCTGTGCATCCTCTGAGGTTAGGAAGACTTCAGCTGCACCAAAGAAGCAAGAAGGAATCTCCCTTGGGGTGAAGGAGTCACTCCCCTGCATCCACAGGCACTTAAGGCAACAACATCTGGCTGCTGGGATCTGCTCTCTGCTGGAACTGCATGGATCTCCCCACACAGATGGTTGCTCGGAGTGGTCCTCTTGGTCCTCTGTGCCTTCCTTCCAACTTTGGAGACTGTAAGCCCTATCCTATACTTGCAGGATAGAATCGCTGTGCACTGCAACTCTTGCGACAACCAAAGCTTATTGACTCCTGCACTGAGGGATCTTCAGGCTCCTAGTAGCCCCGGCCTCCAGCACTTCATCCTTGCAAGGATAGTTTCCACTCTGTTGCTCTAGCGCTGTGGGACTCCCCCCAAGGTGTGCTAAGTGGGCCTCACTGCAACTTACTGTGCCTGCTGACAGTGGGTTGCCTATGGGGGTTACAACTGCTTCTGCTGGCTCTCCTGACTGCTGAGGGTCAGCCTGGACTCTCCTCCAAGGATCAAGTCCCCTGGACCTCACTTGTCCTCTTCAGATCTGCAAGTCCTCTTCTGTCTAGATTTTCACTTGCCAAGGCTTGTTGATGACCCTCCTGACCAGTGACCCATCTTCGAGCCATCAACTAGCGTGGGACAGCTTCTACATGGCTTCAGGAACTCCTCTGAAGCTCCTAGGTGACAAAGCTGACTTTCACTTCCCACCGTCGACCTGGATCTTCTTGTACAGAAGACTAGGCAGTGCCCCACCTGGATACTCCTGCGTGGACTGGCATCTGTCCCCTTCTTTTTCAGCTCCTCTTCATCTGGAATCCACCATTGGGTTCCACTGGGCTGGTCTTGTTCTTGCAAACTTCCTCTTCCAATTCCCCTTTTTAGTTTATGGGAAGACCAGGTAAATTACCTCTGCTCTCCTGATCACTCGGGGTCATCTAGGTACTCACCTCTCGGGGTGCCAAATTCTCCCAGCTCCCTACTAACTACTCCACATCCTTGGGTTGGGACATGCCTTTGTATCAGCTGCCTCTCCTGCCCCCGTCCTGTTGCTCAGGGCTTTAGAATACACATCTGAAGCATGTTGCTGATCTTTAACCCAATGGCAAACCCTTGATATAAACAACAGATTTTATTTGTAAATTGTTTGTAAACGCTGATTTTCACGGGATCTGCAGCATGCTAAGCTAAGCCACTATGAGGTTAAGTTAACACACTGTTTTATTTTTAAACCATAAAAGAGCAGACATTTTTCAGACCAGGAAAACAGAAACTGGGCTTCCCTATGCAACACATTGAATGGAAAAAAATATTTAGAAGATGTATGCTATCACTGTTACGTGCAGTAGAAGTTGTCCTGTATCACCTGGTTGCTCCCTGCAATTCAGCTCAAAGCTTTTCTCCAACTTGCTTGTGGTCCCTCAGTCCACAGTCTTAAACTCAGTATTTCCCTGCTGCTTCTGATTGTGTGTGCGGTCTTTGGATGGCATTGTATACTTAGTAGAGCTTGCTAACTTTCCATGGGTCCACTATAGGAAGTTTCGGAGTACCAGCCATAAGCGTTTCTATTTCATAGCAGTTGGCTGCTTCTGAGTGTGTGTATGTGTGCAATTATGCATGGATCCACTTTGGGGAGTTGAGGAGTACCAGCCATCTGCGTATGGGTTCTATTTCATAACAGGTTGGATGCTTCTGATTGTGTGTGAACGGCCTTGGGTGACATTTTATACTTAGTAGAACATGCTAATTATGAGATGGGAGCACTTTGGGGAGTTGAGGAGTACCATCCATCTGTGTATGGGTTGCATTTTGTAGCAGTCTTGATTCAATTATTAATTTGTCTAGACATTTCTAACAAAAGACCTTTTTTAAGTCAAATATGCATCGTCCAAGCTTAGGGAGACAGAGGCCCAGAAGTCCCAGTAATGGAAGTAACGTCACTTCCAGGGGTGGGGCAACTGTTACTTTTTGCATGATGGCAGAAGGTATCCCTTCTTACTACTGTTATAGTTATTTCAAGTATCTATAACTTGCAACACCTGCCATGCATGGTGTTACCGTCAATGATGTGAGTTCAGTAGTCATCAGTAATGTTAAAAATGATGTCACATTTAGATCAAATAAACTTACAGGCCGGTGGACAAAAGCAATAACAAAATGTCAGAGGAGAAGTTAAGAAACTATTCGACATATTGGAAAAAATTATTTATTGAGATAGATACCATATAAATAGAAATTCACTGAAAGAAACAAAGGTTAAAGTGATGTTACACTGAGGTGAAAATGTCAGTTTAACTGTAAAGATTTATGTTTATAAACTCTGAAATGCAACAGTTATAGTTGCTTCAAGTAACTATAACTCACGCGTCCACCACGCACAGTGTTGTCACCAATGATGTCAGTTCAGTTGTCATCAATAATGTTAACAATGAGTCACAGAACAGGTCATGAGTGTTGTAATATGTGAGGTAATAAGCAAACCTGGAGTAAAAATAAAAAATATATAGGCCCTCATTACAACCCTGGCGGTCGGTGTTAAAGCGGAAGTAACACCGCCAACAGGCCGGCGGGAAAAAAAATTGAATCATGACCATGGCGGAAACCACCAACACATACAGCCAATTTAACACTCCCACCGCCACGGGGGTAGCAACAAACACCCAGCGGTAACCGTCAACAGACAGGCGGAAGACAATGTACCGCTCACAGAGTTACAACCCGCCCATCTGCCAGCTTTTCCGGGGCGCTACCAACACCATCAAAAGCACGGCGGAAACAGAACACAGAAGGGAAACCACTCACCTCTCGACACTCAAGGAAGAACCAGGACGCCATGGAGCCCAAGCTGCAGGTTTTCCCCATGCTGGTGTATCTTCTCATACAACAGGAGCATGAGGGCCGGCGAAGACGACCACGGTGAGTACTGCACCTAGCACACAAGGGGGGGGGGAGAGAGTGACACACACACACGCAACAACCCCACCCCAACACCATACACACAAACACATGCTACAACATTACATATACACCCCGTAACACTCAGGAATAATGCAAGGACAAAAGGAATGGAGTCAAATGAGTGTAATATTAGTAATACTTAGAAATACGTTCATAAAGCAAAAACAGTATGTACAATATATACAATATATATAAAACGCGGGACAATGCCCACTCAAAAGTTTTCCGTGGCCTACTGGGCCAAAACACATGGGCCAAGCCCACACTTGACTCCTGCCTCAATACGGAGAGAACACTGCAGGGGCATCAGGTCGAAAACACACAGGCACCTCAGGGGGACGGGAATGGGGGGGCACCTCAGCCGAAAGATGGTACAATGCCACTGCTCCTGGAGGGGGCTCCTTGCCCTCTGCTCGGTCCTGGGGAGTGCTAGGCCACAGTCTCTCAAGGGGGTGGTTTGCCCACTGCTTGGTCCTGGGGAGTGCAAAGCCACAGTCTCTCAAGAGGGTGGTTTGCCCACTGCTTGGTCATGGGGAGTGCAAGGCCACAGTTTCTCAAGTGGGTGGTTTGCCCACTGCTTGGTCCTGGGGAGTGCAAGACCACAGTCTCTCAAGTGGGTGGTTTGCCCACTGCTTGGTCCTGGGGAATGCAAAGCCACAGTCTCTGAAGTGGATGCCTTCTTCCACTGGTTCTGGAGGGGGCTTTGCGCCTAGTGTGCTTCATCCTGGCAAGGAGGGGCTGAGTGGATGCCTTCTTCCACTGGTTCTGGAGGGGGGTTTACACCCAGTGTGCTTCATCCTGGCAAGGAGAGGCTGAGTAGATGCCTTCTTCCACTGGTTCTGGAGGGGGCTTTGTGCCCAGTGTGCTTCATCCTGGCAAGGAGGGGCTGAGTGGATGTCTTCTTCCACTGGTGCTGGAGGGGGCCTTGTGACCAGTGTGCTTCATCCTGGATGGGGCAAGGTCACAGTCTCTCACCTGTGTGTCACACCAACAGGTGTTGCAGGGGCCAGGATGCACTGCAGCCCATGTAGTCACCACTACATACTGCTCTCCGGCGGTGATGGCTGCTTAGTGAATTGCAGTTGCGCTGCAGGTGGCGGTGCTGGCAGTGGTGGTGGTAGCCTCCAGGCCTTCATCTGCAGCCTCGGACGGCTGCAGTGCCATGGCTGGTATTCTGTGCCCCTTCCTGCCCTTGGCTGATGGTGGTGCCTCCTTGCTTCTGCGAGCTGGAGTCTTTGACTTGGCCTTACTGGCTGGTTCTGCCTCCTTCCCATTGCTGGCTGCTGTCCCCTTCTTGCCCTTGCCAGTTGGCGGAACCTTTTTGGGCTTGGCAGGTGTTGGTGGCACACTGGCTGGGCTGACGGGTGCCTCCTTGGAGCCTCTCACAGCTGCTGAAACCACAGTGAACGTGGACTGGGTGGCTGAGGTGTTGGACTGGGTTCTGAACACCCTGGCCTGAGGTGAAGGACGGGGTGGGGAGGGGTAGGGAAGAGGTCAATGTTGGCGAGGAAAAGCTTCTTAGGGATATTGGGGTGGGAAAAGGGTGAATGTTTGGGTGTGGAGGAAGAGGGAGTGGTTATAGGAGGTGTCAGTCTGCTGTGTTTGAGTGCAGGTGCATGAGCTGGATGCTGTTGTGAGGTGGATGGCTGTTGGGTGGGTGCTTGCGTTTGTGTACTTTGGGAGGAGGGGTCACAGACACAGTGGGAAAGGACATAGAGGACGTGTGCATGGATGTGAGGGTGGTGACTGCCAGTGAGGGGCGTGTAGTGATAGGCGTGCTGGTGATGGAGGTAGTGGATTAGGATTTAGTGCATGCAGGTGTGAGTGGAGACGCTACTGGGAGGAAGGTGGATGAGGAGGAGGAGGGGGACACAGTGGAGGCAGTGGATGTTGGTGTGTCTGCATGGGGATGGTGCTTGTGTGAGTGCCTGTGAGATGAAGTATGGTGCTTGTTTTTGCCTGAGACACTTCTGTGTGTTGATTTGGGTGATTGCTGGTCTGAAGGTGTGCTTGGGATAGGTTGGGGTTGAGGGGATTGGGTCTGGGTAGAGGAAGTTGGAGGGGGAATGTTGGAGACAGGGACAATGGCTGCCATCACTGTGGAGGCCAGAGCCTGGAATGCTCTCTGTTGGGCCGCCACGCCAGAGTGAATGCCCTCCAGGTATGCATTTGTTTGTTGCAAATGCCTTTCAACACCCTGGATGGCATTCAGTATGGTTGACTGTCCAACTCAGAGGGATCTCAGGAGGTCAATAGCCTCCTCACTGAGGGCAGCAGGGCTGACTGGGGCAGGGTCTGAGGTGCCTGGAGCGAAGGAGATGCCCACCCTCCTGGGTGAGCGGGCACAGGAAACACGCTGAGGGGCTGCTGGAAGGGCAGTGCTGGTATGGGGGTGGCGGCTGCACCTGTTGTTGGGGTGGGCACAGAGGTGTCTGTTGGGGTGGGCACAAAGGTGTCTGCCACCGCCAGGGAGCTTCCATCGGAGGAGGAGTCGCTGTTGGTAGTGACCCCTCCTGTCTCCGTCGTGGTGCTCCCCTCGCCCTCCGTCCCACTGGTGCCCTCACTGTTGGTGGTTTCGTCCTCCAGGCCCATGTGGGATGCAGCTCCCTCCGTCGCCGGTGTCTCTGCTCCTCCACCAGATGATGCTAATGTACACAAGGACAGGGTGACAAAACAAGAAGGGGATAGAGACAGAGGATACACTTGGTCAATGCCAGCAACAACACCACCGTTGACGTACACAGCACACATGGATCAGCCCTATGCAGTAGGCCATGCACTACCAGTTACAATACTAGTCACCAGTCCATGGGTACATTGCCTAACGCCATTAGCCGCACACCTGATACCAACAGGACCCTTCCCAGTAGTAGATGGCCACTAACACTATTGGGGTTGGAGTGCTTCAGAACCTGCCCAACAAGGGACCTACCCTGCCAGTACGTCCTGGTCTAGGGGCACCCACAGGCCCCACCCAGGTTCAACCTTAACGTGCGCAAAATCATGATTCTGAATCTGTACTCACCCCCTTGTGGCTGCTGTGATGCCTTCAAGCGCCCATCCAACTCCACATAGGCCACCGCCAGGATGTGGAACATCAGGGGGTTCAGGGTACGACAGGCACCCCTTTCTCGTCGGGAGGCCAGCCCCAGCTGGGCCTCCGCCGCCTTCCTTGCACAGCGGCGCAGGTCCTCCCACCATTTGCGGCAGTGGGTTCTCCGCCTGTCAAAGACCCCCAGGGTCTCCTTGGCGATGGCATGCCAAATACCAGTTTTCTGATGGGCGCTGACCTGCAGAAAAAATACAGCAGAAAAGGGATTATTCATACCATCCGGACTGTTACACTCATGGCCCACAATATCCCTCCCATCCCCTTATGCACAGACATTGACCACCAGACATGCAGCACTCTGCCCAGGACCTCTCAGCCCCCCTACACTCGGCTTACACACACAGCAATCCCTACATTCGTGGCCCACGCATCATGTTCCCAGTGTACTCACCTGTTTGTCTGGAGGACCACAGAGTAAAGTGTACTGGGGTAGGACCCCATCCACCAGTCTCTCCAACTCCTCCGAAGTGAAGGCGGGGCCCTTTCCCCAGACACTTGAGCCATTGTCGCTTCCAGACACAGGTCACAGCAGCACTTGCAGTGTAGGTCCTCTCCTGTTGAAGGTCAGGTAGCAAGTGAGTTAACAGATAGAAAATGGCGGTCACGTCCGTGGCCGTGAGTATCGTCACCGCCGGCGTACATCACCATTGGCTTCTGGAACCCATAGGGCCCAATGATAACAAATGCGAAGTTGTGTGGCGTTGACCGCCGTCCGCAACGGCGCACAATGCCAGCGGAATTACCTAATTTCCACTTTTCTCTTCTCACAGGTCAGGCAGCGGCCATTTCAGAGGGCACAGGCCATGGCACCTAACTTTGTCACAGCAGACATTAGCACATCAACTGACTCTCAAATTCACATACTGTTTCTGTAAAGGAAGAAATGCATTTTATTTTAACATATGTGCGAATATGACCCTCTGGTCACCGTTTTTCACCCAACCGCTAAGGATGAATAGGAGATGGAGACATCCCCCTGTGTACAGACCCCTGGTGGACCTGGCGACAATGGAGGACAGGCACGTTATCCTGACCTACAGACTTGATAGGGCCACAATCCAAGAACTGTGTGCCCAATTGGAGCCAGACCTGATTTCAGCTATCCGCCAGCCCACAGGTATCCCCCCTCTAGTGCAGGTCCTGTCAGTGCTCCATTTCCTGGCAAGTGGTTCCTTCTAAGCGACAGTGTCCATGGCATCAGGTATGTCACAGCCTACGTTCTCAAACGTGTTGACCAGAGAGTTGTCTGCCCTGCTGAAACACATGCGCAGCTACATCGTATTCCCCCAGGTCGAGGATTTGGCCACAGTGAAGGCTGACTTTTATGCCCTGGGACATATCCCCAACATCATTGGTGCCATTGATGGTACACATATTGCATTTGTTCCCTCCCTCCCCCGGAAGAGTTGAACAAGTGTTCAGGAATAGAAAAAGCTTTCACTCTCTGAATGTGCAGATGGTGTGTTTGGTGGACCAGTACATCTCCCATGTCAATGCCAAGTATCCTGGCTCTGTGCATGATGCCTTTATCTTGAGGAATAGCAGCATTCCATATGTGATGGCTCAACTCCAGAGGCACCGGGTGTGGCTAATAGGTGAGCCCATGGTCCCCACCCAGTTGATGTAGGTATATGGGTTTGAGTTTGGCCCTAAGGGTGAGTGTGTGGCTAACAGGTATCCCTCGATATTTACAGGTGACTGTGGTTACCCCAACGTCTCATGGCTAGTGACCCCAGTGCGGAAAGCCAGGACGATGGCAGAGGAACGTTACAATGAGGCACATGGGCAACCAAGGAAGATAATTGAAAGAACCTTTGGCCACCTGAAGGCCAGATTCCAGTGCCTCCATCTGACAGGTGGATCCCTGTACTACTCACACATGAAGGTGTGCCAGATCATCGTTGCATGTTGCATGTTGCACAACCTGGCCTTGAGACGGCAGGTGCCTTTTCTGCAGGAGGATGAACCTGGAGATGTTCTTGTGGCAGCGGTGGAGCCTGGGGACAGCGACGGAGAGGAGGCATAGGAAGAAGATGTGGACAACAGACGTACACTCATTCAACAGTACTTCCAGTGACACACAGGTAAGACACTGTAACTTCACCTTCCATTGCATTTTTTTGTTTGACATTGAACATGGCAGCCTAATTTACCTATGTCTATGGTCACTTACTGTACCATTTGGCATCTCTATTTTCAGATCTCTGTGTGCCACTTTGGCTCCTGGTGTGTTTACTGCTGCCCACTACAGGTTATACCTATGTTAATATTACAGTAGATTAGAGATGCAATGTTTAGAGCTTGTTAAACGAATACATTTTTAATGAATTGACAGACTCCATACTTGTATTTGTTCCAAGGGTGTTTATTTAGGTGCTAATATGTGGAGGGGGTATTGCAATGGGCTGGGTTGCTGATGGAGGAAAGGTCAGGGGTAGAGTCCAGTCTATTTGTATCACAGGTGCATTGTCCAAGGGGGCATAGAAGTGGAGCAATGGCAGTTCAAGGTGGACAGGGTGACAGAGTGGGACACAAGGGTGACAATCAGGAGAGTCTTATTTCCTGGTGGGGGTCTTGGCAATGTTCTCTGGCTTCTGCCTGGATCGCAGGGACCGTTTGCGGCGTGGTTCTCCTTGTGCAGGGTGCTGGTGGCCTGTTGGTCCTGTGGCAGGGCCTCCTGTCCACTAGTGCTGGTGGAGGTGGAGGGCTGTTCTTCGGTATGGCTAGTGTCAGGGGCCCGTTGGTGTGCCACTGCCTCCCTCATGGTGTTGGCCATGTCAGCAAGCACCCCTGCAACAGTGACCAGGGTGGTGTGGATGTGTTTCAGGTCCTCCCTGATCCCCAGGTACTGTCCCTCCTGCAGCCGGTGGGTCTCCTGCAACTTGTACAGTATCTGGCCCATGGTCTCCTGGGAATGGTGGTGTGCTCCCAGGATCCCTGCAAGTGCCTCGTGGAGAGTTGGTTCCCTGGGCCTGTCCTCCCCCTGTCACACAGCAGTCCTCCCAGCTTCCCTGTTGTCCTGTGCCTCTGTCCTCTGAACCGTGTGCCCACTGCCACTGACCCCAGGTCTCTGATTGTCCTGGGTTTGTGGGATTGCCTGGAGTCCCTCTAGCGGTGGACACACTGCTGATTGACGTGTCCTGGGGACAGAGGTATGGGCCTGCTGGGTGGGTGCAGTGCTGGTGTTTCCTGGGGGGGAGGCTCTGTGGTGGGTTGGGACTGTGGCAGGGTAACCAACTGTCCAGAGGTCCCTGATGGGCCAGGTTGGTCATCGGGATCCAGGCGTGCAGAGCTGCTGTCATCACTGTGGGCCTCTTCTGGGGGGGGAGGGACTGGGTGTTGGTGGCACCTCCTCTCCGGTGACGTTGAGTGGGGGTCCTGTGGGGATGTAAATGCAGTGTTATTGTATCTGCATTTGCCATCTTGTACATGGATATGTTTCCCTCTATGATTGTTATTAGGAAGGCAGCTTTGGCTTGTGTGAGTTGTGCTTGGTTTGGCTAAGTGATTGTCACTAGTGTGCATGCTGTGGTGATGGGTGTCCATGCAGGTCTGTGATGGGTGTCCATGCATTGGTGTTGCATGCAGGGCTTGGTATTGGGATGGGTGGGTTGTGATAGTGTGGTATATGTGAGATGGTGGAGTGATGGGGTTGAGGGTAGGGGTAGGAGTTTGTGATGGCATGCAGGTAGGGTGGGGAATATAGTGGTAAAGATTTGACTTACCAGAGTCCAGTCCTCCTGCTACTCCTGCAAGGCCCTCAGGATGCATGATCGCCAAGACTTGCTCCTCCCATTTTATTAGTTGTGGGGGAGGAGGCGGGGTCCACCGCTAGTCCTCTGTACAGCTACCTGGTGTCTTGCAACCACAGAACGCACCTTCCCCCGTAGGTCGTTCCACCTCTTCCTGATGTCATCCCTTGTTCTGGGGTGCTTTCCCACGGCATTGACCCTGTCCACGGCTCTCTGCCATAGCTCCATCTTCCTAGCAATAGACGTCTGCTGCACCTGTGATCCGAATAGCTGTGGCTCTATCCACCATGACCCTCCTCAGAGAACCTGGGGTGTCTTTGGGGTGCCATGGGTGTAGTGTGAGTGGTATGTGTGAGGGTGTGTGGGATGCTGTGTTGGGGTGTGTGCTCTGTTGTGCGTGGATGGTGTATGGGTGATGGTGTTCTGTGGCTCTGATTCAGTGGGTGCTCCTGGCTTGTCTCTCTCTCAGTTGGCAATATTTTTTTTCGTTGTAAGGGGTTGTGGGTAATGTGTGTGTGTGTTTTATAGTGTTGTGGGTGTATGGGTGTGGTGTGTGTATGTGTGTCAGTTGTGTGTAGTTTGAATTGTCCAATGTGGTGCTGTTTTGTTGGTGTGTGTGTATTATGAGCGCAGCGATGTGTACCGCCAATAGTTTACCGTGGTTGAGTGACCGCTGCAGAGATTCGTGGGTCATGATGCTGTGGGCATAATTCTGTTGGCGTAACGGTGTGGGTTTTGCTACCGGCAGTTTATCACTGACCTTTGGGCTGGCGGACTTGTGTGGGTGTCTGTATAGTGGCGGATTTCTCTGTGTTGGTCATAATACCTGTAGCGGTATACCGCCGAGGTCACGGTATGTTGACGGCCGTCAGCACAGCGGTAGGTGGAATTTACCGCCAATGTTGTAATGAGGGCCATAGTCTTTTGCTGTCCCGCAGATCCACTGCGATGCTCAGCGATTCTGAATACTCGAAAAAGTGTTTGTTTAATGGAATATGTGGTGCTAATTCTAGCAGATATTAAGTACCTGCATTATACTTTTGAATGGTTGTTTTCTTTTCTTTGCCTTGCACACGAGTTGAGGACACAACCAGTCTGATTGATGGTTCTAAGGATTTTTAAATATGAGATCAAACGTTTGTAAACTGAGGACTAGTCAAAGACAGATTCTGTAAGTAGTAAATTGGTGATGCCCAACCTTTGTATTTCCAGGTGTGTGTCTCAGTAGCACCCCAGATCAATTCTCATAGGCTGGTACATGCTAGCTGAGCCAGATAAAAACCATCAGTGTGAGAACCACGGCGCAATGGGGACTGCCCTCCTTAGTGAGTTTAGGTATTTCAAATATTTGGATTATGATGGACTATGAAGATAATCCAGATTAATTAAGGGTGACGTACTTGGTGATGCCTAAACTGCACATTTAAGTTTACAGTTACTGACTGCCAGTTGTGCCGTGTGGTGTCTGTCACTTGTATTTCTATGCAAATTTCACTCCAATGTAGACCTCTGATTGGCTGTCACAATGTCAGGTACACCAGTCTGCCAAACAGTAGTGGTTTTCCAAGAATGTTGAATAGGATTCGTGGGGTTTGTGTCTCCAGGCCTATTGAAATATGTGCAGTTGTATCTAACTAAGGGTCTGAATGTCAATGTGTAAGGATAGGAGGGTATTAAAGAAAGTGACGCAAGAATCTCCTCAGGATATACACTTTTCTTCAATGCTGTGGTGTTGTGCGAAGAACACTGGGACACAGCATCAGAGAGAGGCCCTGGAAAACACTTACTGCAACCATGGACGGACAGAAAGAAAAGGACAGGAACAGGCAGTCTTGTGATGGACAGGCTCAAGATAGGAGGATGAGACAATCTTTGGTCATGTCTAGCAATGTGCAATGAGACAGCCACATTGCTAGACATGAACAAAACATGCATACACACATAAGTCTGAGAGTTCCTTAAGTCACCACCCAGGACATACAGGACGCGCGACTGTAGCCATAATATTTCTTGTTTTCATTTTTTCACTAGTATAAGTCGCTTTAACAGGAGACTAAGGGGGTCATTCTGACCCTGGCGGTCATGGACCGCCAGGGCCAACGACCGCGGAAGCACCGCCAACAGGCTGGTGGTGCTTCCATGGGCATTCTGACCGCGGAGATACAGCCGCGGTCAAAAACGGGAAACCGGCGGTGTCCCGCCGGTTTCCCGCTGCCCCAGGGAATCCTCCACGGCGGCGCTGCAAGCAGCACCGCCATGGGGATTCCGACCCCCTTACCGCCATCCTGTTCCTGGCGGTTTTCACCGCCATCCTGTTCCTGGCGGTTTTCACCGCCAGGAACAGGATGGCGGTAACGGGTGTCGTGGGGCCCCTGGGGGCCCCACATAGATTTTCAGTGTCTGCGTGGCAGACACTGAAAATCGCGACGGGTGCAACTGCACCCGTCGCACCCCTTCCACTCCGCTGGCTCCATTCGGAGCCAGCATCCTTGTGGAAGGGGGTTTCCCGCTGGGCTGGCGGGCGACCTTCTGGCGGTCGCCCGCCAGCCAAGCGGGAAACTCAGAATGACCGCCGCGGTCATTTGACCGCGGTGCGGTCATTCGGCGGCTCCCGCCGGGCGTGCGGTTACCGCCGCCGGCGGGAGTCAGAATGACCCCCTAAGAGACTAGACATGCTATGTTTACTTACAGACTATTAAAATTTAGTAATATTCACCACTAGACATGTTATTTTGTTTGAGTCCCAGAAGAAACTAAGGGGCAGCTTTAAGAGCCCCTTGCGCCACTTTAGTGCAGCCTTAGCATCATTTTTTTTATGCTAAGGCGGCGCTAAGGTTGCCTTTTCCCCGCACATGCATGCATTGAGCCGCTTTGCAACAATTTGCGCCATATTATGCATCTGCCATGCATAATGTATGCAAAGGGGGCATTCCGGCTCAAGGAGGCCTGCAAAAATGGAGCAATGAAACCTACAAGATTTCATTGCTCCATTTTTGGCGTCATTTTTAACGCCTGCTGAAGCAGTTGATAAAAGGGCGCACCTATTGTAATCAATGGGTCTCCTTACACTTTGCTCCACTAACGTCAACATTTTTTACGCAAGTGGAGCAAAGAACCCCCATAGCATTAAAAATTGTGACGCTATTGTTCCTATTAGCGAACTATCATAAATCATAAATACGGCACACACATGATGACCTTAGAATGGTGCACGGGGATGCAAGAAAAGAATGTCTAGTCCTCTATATTTTTGTAGTTGACCTTGAAACCTCTGACTTTGTTCGTGGTTTCCTATTCGGACACAAGGTGAGGCAAAGACAATTATGTTTCACAGTGGGCAGCTACCTTGATCCTCATATATGATAAGTTTATGTTGGGTGTAGCCTATTGTGAGTCACGCTACATGATCATTTCATAATTTTCTGGCTAGGGCTCAATAACGAATACATTAATGCTCGGAGAAATAGGGTATCCTTCTCTAGTGCTGCATTTCAGCATTATTTTGAAAGAAAGGCTAGCATCCATTCTCAAACGTATGATGAGTCTGATTGAGGGATAAAACCAATTTAATGAAAGACAGGTTGAATGCAATTTTATAGAGCATAGGTGAGATAACTCTTATGTTAACACTTTCAAATACATTCTCAGCATCTAGAGGATGGACCTGGAAACGAATCTATATCTGTGAGTAAAAGTCCATTAAAATTGTTCTCGGAAGTGCGTCATTGTTTGACAAAACCTACATTTTCTGGGAGTTTCAAAGATGTTGCCTTTTCCAACTAGGATGCTAGGAATTTTGATATTATTATAATGGAATTTAAAATGGGGCCTCGTATGATGTATGGGAGGTGGGCAGTTCTTGGCTTATAAGCGAGAGTCACTTTCATCATGATGTTTGTAACTCCACTTGTTTCCAGACGCTAATTATACTTTAGAAAGTAGATCTGTTAGTTAACTATGAAAAGGTTTATTAAATGTGTTTGTGAAGCCATTCGGCCAGTTGTTTTGTTGCTTGCTACAATCTCGAGGGCTAGCTGGACATCAGCAACAATTTCTAGCAGTTTATCAATCAACCTTATGTATGTCTTTTAATAAAGTGGCCTAGTCGAGACGATCTAAAGAGTAGTTGTTTGGCACTGACCTGTGGACCATTAATTCGTACAGACATCAAAACCCGAATGCTCTATTTCTATTTTTTATCTGTGTGGTTGTCGCCGGTGAGGCCTGCGAGTGTCTGAATGTGGTTACATATGTGCACCTCATGGATTATCTATAA
The DNA here is from genome assembly GCF_031143425.1 of Pleurodeles waltl. NCBI lineage: Eukaryota > Metazoa > Chordata > Amphibia > Caudata > Salamandridae > Pleurodeles > Pleurodeles waltl. The sequence goes on from NC_090436.1 coordinate 314,511,817, forward strand.
CAGAACGTGGCCTGCTTAATTGACTTTGTTATAAAATGATGGTTTGTGTGGGCAAATTTAATTTCGCTTTCCACGTGACTAATTTGTAATTTGACCTCAGGGATTAAAGTTATTTTGCGGCTCAGTTTTGAGATTAGTATCAGAGGAATAATATTTTAGTGTTTATTTCAAAGTAGTTGTCAAAGCAATAAATACAACCCTCATAAGTCCTTAATACGTTTTTCATATTGATTTTTAAGGCATCTCTTCCTCATCGGAAATGTTTCATTCATTCCGTACCATTGAATATCACTCTGTTCGGCCTCCAGGTCCTGTTTAAATCCTGGGAAAGTGAGCTATGTGACAGGACCAAACTATTAAATCCTAATGATCAATTTGGAGGGAACGAGTACATTGTTCATTTTCTAAGGCAACTGCATAACATGGTGACCGCCAGTGTGAGGCATGGCTCAAAGGATACAAGGCCCTTTAGACAATTAAAGGGGTGGGCCGCAGGGTTTTGTGCTTGCTCCCTTCTTACTCATACTCTATATAAATGTGCTTGAGAAATATCTGGGTCTCCAACAAAGACGTGCCTCGGCAGTACTCCATAGAGACGATGCAGCACTTCTGGCAAGAACTCTCCCAGTGGGCTCCAAAGGCTGTTGGATCTGTTATAGAATCATGGTTGACCTGGATCTGACCATTAATGAAACCGAAACTCACATTGTGGCCTGTTGCTCTAAGGGAGGAAACTCTAGGGCCTATATTGTCAGTAACACCATAATCAGGTTGGTACCTACTTTTCTATATTTGGAGATCCTGGTCATTGAAGCATGCAGTTGGAAGCCATCAAGATGTGTCAGCTTGGCAGAGTTTGCTAGGAGCTTTGAGGCACTGTTTATTTTTTCATCATAACTCGGAAAAAATCCTTTAAAAGACTTGATGACAGTATTTAAAACCAAATGTCTCTCGATTGGCACCTGTAGTGTGGGGCTCTTGGTTGTGCAGGATAATTCTGATAAACAGAAAATTGAGAATGCATTTCTGAGGAGGCTTTCAAGCAGTGCCCTCCAGCACCTCGAGCTATCTGTGCCAAGCTGAAGTAGGAGTTGGTTACATTACTGATAACTTCAAGGTGCACCCTTTAATGTTGTGGCTGTCAATCTAGATCAAGCAGGAAAACATATTTAACCACCTGGTACTGACTGACTGTTTAAAGTTGGATATGGCCTTAAAGATTTCTTATTTAGGCCACGCCCTTATATGGGCATGCCAGGACTATATACCAACCCTGAGGCTGTCTCTGTCTAAGGATCAGTGCTTAATTTGTAAATAAAAAGGTGCCGGTGCCCAAAGCCCTCCTCTTAAACATGCGGCTGCTGCTATGAAATGTGCGAGCACGGAATACTGAGGAAGCGTAATCCTGAACCCATCTCGGGCCTGTCAATCTATTTACAGCCACTCTCTGCTCCTTCAGCTCACTCTGGCAGCTTTCTGATTTCTACCTTTGAGATGGTTTTTCCCTTCCTCCGTCTTTCCCAAATGTGTCTTTTGCTCGCAGTAAATGCTTGAGGCAGAAGAATAAGCCCCGGCCCTCAAAAATAAGTGCCGGTGCTCAGCACCGGAAACAACAAGCACAAATTAGGCAGTGCTAAGGATCTATAAGGATACTGTAAAAGTTCATTTTTACTCTATGTAGAAACTTTAGCGAACGCATGGAATTCTTGAAATCTACAGTGATGGATTATTTACCGATCATTACGAAGTTAGGTATAGAGTCATTCCTTACCGCGTCAAAAAGACAACACAGCTATCTACTAACACGGCTCAGGCTAAAGACCATATATTTTTTGGTTGCCTTTCATGAGCCTGTTCGTAAACCTCTAAGCTTCCCCTCTATCCCTGTGAGTTTTCTTCACCTCAGTCCACTATGCCCTGTATGGTCTTTTGCAAATATTATGTTTCTTCTAGAAACGCCTCTTGATTCCGATTTTGGGAGCTGCCACTCTTAGACAATGTAGACCTGCTATACTTTATCTTCAATTATTTACGCCCCCTTTCATCTGTTTGGCGGTAGTCAATAGTATAACACACTCGTTCAAAATTAGAAGCACCTTATGGAGGGATGGTTGTTTTATTAGACTGCTCTATTTTGGCTTCATCCTTAGTATATACCAATGCACCGGCACTTATTTTTGAGGGCCGACATTTATTTTTCGGCATCAGGTATTTACTGCGAGCAAAAGACTCATATGGGAATGACGGAGGAAGAGAAAACTAAAAAGCGTCACAAAGGGAGAAAGCAGAAAGCTGTAAGAGTGAGCTGAAGGGGCAGGGAGTGCCTGTACATGGATTAAAGAGGCCCGAGATGGCTTCAGTATTACACTGCCTCAGTATTCTGTGCTCGCATATTTAAATGCAGCAGCCGCGTCTTTCAGGGACAGCTTTGGGGACCAGCACTTTTTTATTTACAAATTAAGCACTGGCATATACCTTAATAAATATTTATCGAGCTTCCTATGTTGTTTTCTGAAATAACAAAGTTTACTGTTTTGGATAATTTTTTGCATTTAGTAGGTTTTATTTGGTGATCCTTGTTTAACAGAGCCGTTTTTTGTGATGATTTATTTTACACTTGTATTGAAAAATGTGCTGTGGATTTAAGAAATGTAAAGTGTAATGGACTTTTAGGGGCATATTTATACTCTGTTTGCGCCGGAATTGTGTCGTTTTTTTTGAGGCAATTCCAACGCAAAACTAACTCCATATTTATACTTTGGCGTTAGACGCGTCTAGCGCCAAAGTCCATGGAGTTTGCGTCATTTTTTAGCGTGGACACCTACTTTGCGTTAATGATATGCAAGGTAGGCGTTCCCGTCTAAAAAAGTGACTCCGAGGCATGTGCGCCGTATTTACACTCCCGGGAGTGGGCGGGTCAAAAAAAATGACGTCCAGCCGCTTTTGCGTCGTTTTTTTGCGCCTGGTCAGGGCAGGCGTTAAGAGACCTGTGGGCTCGGAAGGAGCCCAGAAGTGCCCTCCCATGCCCCCAGGGACCCCCCCTGTCACCCTTGCCCACCCCAGGAGGACGCCTAAGGATGGAGGGACCCATCCCAGGGAACATAAGGTAAGTTCAGGTAAGTATTAATTTTTTTTTTTTTTGTGGCATAGGGGGGCCTGATTTGTGCCCCCCTACATGCCACTATGCCCAATGTCCATGCCCAGGGGACAGAAGTCCCCTGGGAATGGCCATTGGGCAAGGGGGCATGACTCCTGTCTTTGCTAAGACAGGAGTCATTTCAATGGGGGTTGGGAGTCGAAAAAAATGGCGCAAATCGGGTTGAGGCGATAATTTTGCCTCAGCCTGACTTGCCCCATTTTTTGGCGCCCAAGCTCCATATTCCCCTACGCCGGCGCTGCCTGGTGTACGTCATTTTTTTTTACGCACACCAGGCAGCGCCGCCGGCTAATGCCGGCTAACGTCATTGAATAAATACGGCGCCCGCATGGTGCTTCAGAATGGCGTTAGCCGGCGTTAGATTTTTTGACGCACAACTGCGTTGGCGCAGTTGTGCGTCGAAAAGTATAAATATGGCCCTTAATCTTTATTGTATCTTCTATGGTTATTGTTTTATTCGAATAAAGAATATTTGATGATAAGTACTAAGTCATTGTTGGGATTCTTCAGGTAAGTAATACTTAGGGAGAAAATATTCAAAACTTTGGTAAGATGGTTCAATATATCAAACTAAAGTTTCATTACCTGAGCTTTATACTAGTGCACACTTTATCTCAAAGAACTTCATATTCTTGTGAATTTTATTCATGTTCCAATTGTCTTCATTATCTCCACTCTCTCCTCTTCATGGCTGGTGTTTTCAGTTTCATGAAAGTAGATGTGGCAGTGGCACATCTGCTTGCGTGTTTAATGTCCACATGTTCTGTTACATTGAGTCACAGGATTATATAGGGCGCTTGTTTAATTGATGGTGAATATGGATGTAGGAAGGTAGCCTCTTTCTAGCCTTGTTACCCCCACTTTTGGCCTGTTTGTGAGTATATGTCAGGGTGTTTTTACTATCTCACTGGGATCCTGCTAGCCAGGGCCCAGTGCTCATAGTGAAAACCCTATGTTGTCAGTATGTTTGATATGTGCCACTCGGATCCTGCTAGCCAGGACCCCAGTGCTCATAAGTTTGTGGCCTATATGTGTTCCCTGCGTGGTGCTTAACTGTATCACTGAGGCTCTGCTAACCAGAACCTCAGTATTTATGCTCTCTCTGCTTTTAAAAGTGTCACTGCAGGCTAGTGTCTAATTTTATCAATTCTGATTGGCATACTGGAACACCCTTATAATTCCCTAGTATATGGTACCTAGGTACCCAGGGTAATGGGGTTCCAGGAGATCCCTATGGGCTGCAGCATTTCTTTTGCCACCCATAGGGAGCTCAGACGATGCTTACACAGGACTGCCACTGCAGCCTGAGTGAAATAACGTCCACGTTATTTTACAGCCATTTTACACTGCACTTAAGTAACTTATAAGCCACCTATATGTCTTACCCTCACTTAGTGAAGATTAGGTGCCAAGTTACTTAGTGTGAGGACACCCTGGCACTAGCCAAGGTGCCCCCACATTGTTCAGGGCAATTTCCCCGGACTTTGTGAGTACGGGGACACCATTACACACGTGCACTACATATAGGTCAATACCTATATGTAGCATCACCGTGGTAACTCCGAACATGGCCATGTAACAAGTCTAGGATCATGGAATTGTCACCCCAATATCATTCTGGTATTGGGGGAACAATTCTACGCATCCCCGGGTCTCCAGCATAGAGCCTGGGTACTGCCAAACTAACTTTCCGGGGTTTTCTCTGTAGCTACAGCTGCTGCCAACCCTCAGACAGGTTTCTGCACCCCTGGGGCCTGGGCAGCCCAGTCCCAGGAAGGCAGAACAAATGATTTCCTCAGAGAGAGGGTGTTACACCCTCTCCCTTTGGAAATAGGTGTGGAGGGCCTGAGAGGAGTAGCCTCTCCTTGCCTCTGGAAATGCTTTGAAGGGCACAGATGGTGCCCTCTTTGCATAAGCCAGTCTACACCGGTTCAGGGATCCCCCTAGCCGTGCTCTGGTGCAAAACTGGACAAAGGAAAGGGGAGTGACCACTCCCCTGACCAGCACCTCCCAGGGGAGGTGCCCAGAGCTTCTCCAGTGTGTCCCCGACCTCTGTCATCTTGGATGGAGAGGTGTGAGGGCACAATGGACAGCTCTGAGTGGCCAGTGCCAGCAGGTGACGTCAGAGACCCCTCCTGATAGGTGCTTGCCTTTCTCTGTAGCCAATCCTCCTCTGAGGGCTATGTAGGGTCTCTCCTGTGGGTATCTCACCAGATAACGAATGCAAGAGCTCACCAGAGTTCCTCTGCACTTCCCTCTTCGACTTCTGCCAAGGATCGACTGCTGACTGCTCCAGAACGCCTGCATAAACGCAACAAAGTAGCAAGAAGACTACCAGCAACATTGTAGCGCCTCATTCTGCTGGCTTTCTCGACTGTTTCCTGGTGGTGCATGCTCTGAGGACTGTCTGCCTTCACCCTGCACTGGAAGCCAAGAAGAAATCTCCCGTGGGTCGACGGAATCTTCCCCCTGCTAATGCAGGCACCAAACTTCTGCATCACCGGTCCTCTGGGTCCCCTCTCATCCTGACGAGCGTGGTCCCTGGAACACAGGAGCTGGGTCCAAGGGTCTTCGGCAGTCCAGTGGCCCTTCTGTCCAAATTTGGTGGAGGTAAGTCCTTGCCTCCCCACGACAGACAGTAATCCTGTGTACTGCGTGAACTGCAGCTGCTCAGGCTTCTGTGCACTTTTGCAAGACTTCCTTCGTGCACAGCCTAGCCCACGTCCCCAGCACTCCGTCCTGCATTGCCCAACTCGCTGAGTTGGACTCCGAAGTCGTAGGACCCTCCTTTGTGACTCTGAGTTGACCACTGTCCTCAGATCTTCTAAGTGGCTGTTCAGGTGCTTCTGCGGGTGCTGCCTGCTTTTGCATGGGCTCTCCATGTTGCTGAGCGCCCCCTCTGTCTCCTCCTCCAAGGGGCGACCTCCTGGTCCTTCCTGGGCCCTAGCAGCACCCAAAATCCTCAACCGCGACTCTTGCAGCTAGCAAGGCTTGTTGGTGGTCTTTCTGCGTGAAAACAACTCTGCATCCTCCAGCACGCCGTGGAATATCTTCTGACCAAAGGAGAAGTACCTGGCACCTTCCGTTGTTGCAGAATCTTTGGCTTCTTCCACCCGGAGGCAGCCCTTTTGCACCTTCATCTGGAGTTTAGTGGGCTCCTGCCCCCCCTGGACACTTGCGTGACTCTTGGATTTGGTCCCCTTCCTTTACAGGTCCTCAGGTCCAGGAATCCATCTTCATTGTTTTGCAGCCAGTTGTTGTCCTTGCAGAATCCCCTATCTTGACTTTACTGTCTTTCTGGGTTAGTAGGGTAACTTTACTCCTACTTTTCAGGGTCTTGGGATGGGGTATCTTGGACACCCTTAGTGTTTTCTTACACTCCCAGCGACCCTCTACATACTACACTAGGCCTGGGGTCGATTCGTTGTTTGCATTCCACTTTTGGACTATATGGTTTGTGTTGCCCCTAGGCCTATTTCTTCATATTTCATTCTATTGTATTCTACATTGTTTGCACTACTTTTCTAACTGATACTTACCTGATTTTGCTTTGTGTGCATATATTTTGTGTATATTACTTACCTCCTAAGGGAGTATATCCTCTGAGATACTTTTGGCATATTGTCACTAAAATAAAGTACATTTATTTTTAGTAACTGAGTATTGTGTTTTCTTATGATATAGTGCTATATGATATAAGTGGTATGGTAGGAGCTTTGCATGTCTCCTAGTTCAGCCTAAGCTGCTCTGCTATAGCTACCTCTATCAGCCTAAGCTGCTAGAACACCTCTATTCTACTAATAAGGGATAACTGGACCTGTCACAAGGTGTAAGTACCACAAGGTACCCACTATAAGCCATGCCAGCCTCCTAGACCATTCACATATGCCAACATGATTCTTGAGGGATATCTGCACCTCATTCCCTGTATGAAAAGACTACTTTGTGTAATATCTTGAAAGATGCTTGTACAGTCTCTCTAAAAAGTCAAACCAGGACACTTCCTTGCACATTTCACCATTTTTACTTCTTTACCTAGAAGAAAAGGACTCTGATCAAAGCCAGCACAGGCGGCCCAAACCCTCCATGTGGTGCTGACAGTGTCCATGCCAGCCAGAACACAGCCCCCGGGGGGGACAGCCAAGAAAAAGAAGAATCCGCGAAGAATGCACTTTCTGGATCGCCAGACATCAAACAAAGAGAAGACAAAATGTAAAAAGAGAGCACAAAGGAAACAAAGAGAACAACGTAAACATCCATGTATTTGAAGGAGCATGAGGTGACACGCTATTTCCATAGGAGTCAGGCAAACAGGATGAATCTGCAAACTGACAAGAAGGTATAACTGAAGAAGAGGGTAGATTTTCTTAAAGAAATACATGTTTTTAGTACAAGGGGTAAAATGATTGCTTGTCACTGGAATGAGAAGGCATCACCTGCATATGTCTGTGACAGGGTTATCATTTGGACAATGTTACGCTCCCAAGTATGCGTGGGGTCCTATGCAGATTAATTATATTAGTGAATGTTCACTAGGTAACAATTAGGCATGCTACCTATGTCAGCTGGATCACATCCTCATAGGGGCAGATTACATCCTTATATAATTGCCTTTCTGAGGTCAAACCGGACACTCAAAACTGGTGCAGTATTCACATTTTTGTAGGATCCAATCAAGTTTCAATGCTTCTTGCTCAAAATTCAATCTGAACCTTTCAAACAAACATTCCATGTTCTCAGAGTTCAGGTCCAATACAAATAACATATATTCCATGAGGCACCCTTGCTTACAGATCCTTCAACCACTCAGGTACTGGTTGCAGCTGCTCTTCATGGTCACATGGGCAGAGGGCAGACATTCGCACATCTTCTTTGTCTGCCGATTTCAGGGTGAGGCACACCTCAGGCAATCCACACACCACAGCCATTGTCCGACATGTATCCTGAGCTTTCCCTTCTCGCTCCTCATGGCAAGCACAAGGGATCTGTGGCTTCTCACTCCATCCACCGGAGGTTAAAGCACCATTCTCAGTGATGTCATTTTCTGGGTCACGCCGCTCTGTACAATAAGTCTATGATCTCAGCCCCGCTCAATGCTTTGTGCTGGGGTCCTCATGGCAGGAACCAGTCAGCCGGGCGTTGGTTCTTCAGCTAGTAAGACAGGTTCTCAGAATGCAGAACAGTCGATCTCCTTCTGGCCTGTAATTCAGAGCAACGCATGCCTTTCCCACAATTTGTCAAGTTTGATCACAACTCTTCTTGTCCTGGATACAAACCTTCTTCTGGGTGGGGTAGAGGTCACGTTGGAAGTCAAAAGTGAATTTTCCTGGTTCACATCATCAGGCGGTTATCTTATATACCCATGGAGTGACAGCTGTGAGGCCCAACCAGCCACTCACAACTGGTGCACCATTTACATTTGTTTGCGGATCTAATCCAGTTCAAATGTGTCTTGCTCAAAGTTCACTTTAGACCTTTGAAAACAAACATCCATTGTTCTCAGAATTCTGGTCCAGTCATCAAAGTAGATTTTCCATAAGGGCACCATGGGCAGCCAATTGGGCACTTGTTGCTGGTCTTCAGTCCTCATCTGCCAGAGCAGAACAGATGGGCTGAAGGTGGGCATTTGGCGCATCGTGTTCATCTGCTAGCAGTGCCCATGCTCTTTGCCGTGAAGGGAGTGGGAGCACGGGACATGAAGCAGGTCGGGAGAGTACAATCACAATGTCCATGCTTTATTGACAAACTACATTTTGGGGCTACACCTCTGTGCCAGGGTAATTCTACCCAGGGATACCAATATATATAAAATCAGTAATGAGGCCTCGCTGAAATGAGTGTATTGGATTAAAGGCTTTCTATGGGAAACTTAGAAAGTTTGTGCAAAGTTTGCTCTAGAAATGTGAAGGGGATTCCTGGTTTATTTTTTTGGGGACATCCAAAGCCCTTCACGGGTCAGCTTGCCTGCAAGCTCTGTTTTAGAGTGAGTCCTCTGGAATCTTCCAGTCATTGAAGGAAATAAGGGGTATCCAGCCAGGTTCTGGATCCAGCACAATTACTGAGTGGGATCTGGGCCGGCCACAGTGAAATATGCTAAACTTGTCTTGCTGTAGTCTGGGAACACCAGGGAAACCTTCAGCAGCGACCACACATTGTCTGCATTCTGCTCTATGTAGCAACTTGCAGGGGGTGAGGAGGGTTCATATTTTCACTTCCAGCAGGGCTCAACACAAAGGCTTCACTAAACGGACCATCAGCCTTCCTTTTGTTGGCGTCTCATCCTTGAAGCTACCTGGAGCCTAACACCGAGATGGCAATAAAAAGGAGGGAAACAACAGGTTTACGCTTGTTATCACTTTACAAGTGCGTAAGAAAAGCTATTATTTGGAGGCGAATGTTTGACCTTGTTCAGCCCATGTAAGAGATAGGAATGCACTGTATATGTCATATGTATTGTCTGCTTTACATCACCCGCACACATCTTATACAGGAACAATGAATACTACAAGTAAGTAAATCAATGTACGAGAAATGCTTACATAAAGCGATGAGGGTTACTAGGTGTAGGAGTCACATATCATCCTAACTGGTTGGCATTATATGTTGACTGTGCTCAGTCTGGAGAAATACAAGGCCATCATTTAAAACGAATCATTATTGTTGTGGCTGCCGGTACCAATAAGACATGCTACCCTAAGGACCCCTTCTTAGCAACCTTACAATACAGAAAGATTGAGAAAGAAACCAACGCATTTCTAAACCAATGCCTTGCAGATTACGTGCTGTTCCTTGATGCTAGTTCATAGTTCACTGTGCTGAATTAGGATTGTAATTTATGAAGTGCAAGTCACAAAAGGATTTCTGTGACAAAATCAGTAACCCATTCAGCTATCTACATTAAATGCAAGTTTGTGATCAGCTTGTTACTTGTGTTTTGCAGCAGCCACGTAAACCCTATATGCTAGTTTATGTTTAGTCAAAACTGAGACTAGACTAAACCAGATCTCCCCAGCAACTACACTAACCGCCACCAAAGTTAATTTACAGTTATTATGCCCTGAAAAGTGCTGGACACTCAAAGATATGTGCAGCAGGGGCCTTAACTCTGTACGATATTTTAAAATGTAGCCTGAGTGTGGCCTATTAAGCTAGAACAGATTTACTGTGACATTTGTCCTTATTGCTAATTTTTTTTTGGCATTTGCAAAGAAATAAATGTTGACTGTCAGACTCCTCTTTTCATGTCTCTCCATTCAGGGTTTATTTATATTTTTACACAGCACAGGCCCAGTCACCAGAACTCACTCACTGTCACTGCCTCAATACTAATCACCTCACCGTCCTTCCAGACAAGATACATCTTGTGTGCTTTCCCTGGTCCCCCATCAGTGGCTACCAGGAGGCTGCACAATAGGTGCACCAGCTGCTGTCACGCGCTGCACTCTTCACACACTCTGTAGTGAAGACGGTCCTGCTGCAGTCACGCGCTGCACTCTTCACACACCCTGTAGTGAAGACAGTCCCCACAGCTGTCACGCGCTGCACTCTTCACACACTCTGTAGTGAAGACGGTCCTGCAGCAATCACGCGCTGCACTCTTCACACACCCTGTAGTGAAGACAGTTCCCACAGCAGTAACTCTCTGCACTCTTCACACACCCTGTAGTGAAGACAGTCCCCACAGCAGTCACGCGCTGCACTCTTCACATACCCTGTAGTGAAGACAATCCCCACAGCAGGAACTCTCTGCACTCTTCACACACCCTGTATTGAAGACAGTCTCACAGCAGTCACACGCTACACTCTTTATACCCTGTAGTGAAGAAAGTCCCACAGCCATCACGCGCTGCACTCTTCACACACTCTGTATTGTAGACAGTCCCCACAGCAGTCATAGGCTGCACTCTTCACACTCTGTAGTGAAGACAGTTCCCCCAGCAGTCACGCGCTGCACTCTTCACATACCCTGTAGTGAAGACAGTCCCCACAGCATTCACATGCTGCACTCTTCACACTCTGTAGTGAAGACAGTTCCCCCAGCAGTCACGCGCTGCACTCTTCACACACCCTGTAGTGAAGACAGTCCCCACAGCAGTCACGCGCTGCACTCTCCACACACCCTGTAGTGGATAATCCCTCAGCAGTCACGCGCTGCACTCTTCACGCACTCTGTATTGAAGACAGTCACACAGAAGTCACACGCCGCACTCTTCACACACTGGAGTGAAGACAGCCACACAGTAGTCACGCTCTGTATTCTTCACACTCTGTATTGAAGACTGTAGGAAGTTGGCTCTGTATGTGCTATTTCAAAGTAAGGAATAGCATGCACAGAGTCCAAGGGTTCCCCTTAGAGGTAAAATAGTGGTAAAAAGAGATAATACTAATGCTCTATTTTGTGGTAGTGTGGTCGAGCAGTAGGCTTATCCAAGGAGTAGTGTTAAGCATTTGTTGTACATACACATAGACAATAAATGAGGTACACACACTCAGAGACAAATCCAGCCAATAGGTTTTGTTATAGAAAAATATCTTTTCTTAGTTTATTTTAAGAACCACAGGTTCAAATTTAACATGTAATATCTTGTTTGAAAGGTATTGCAGGTAAGTACATTAGGAACTTTGAATCATTTCAATTGCATGTATACTTTTCAAGTTATTCACAAATAGCTATTTCAAAAGTGGACACAGTGCAATTTTCACAGTTCCTGGGGGAGGTAAGTTTTTGTTAGTTTTACCAGGTAAGTAAGACACTTACAGGGTTCAGTTCTTGGTCCAAGGTAGCCCACCGTTGGGGGTTCAGAGCAACCCCAAAGTTACCACACCAGCAGCTCAGGGCCGGTCAGGTGCAGAGTTCAAAGTGGTGCCCAAAACGCATAGGCTTCAATGGAGAGAAGGGGGTGCCCCGGTTCCAGTCTGCCAGCAGGTAAGTACCCGCGTCTTCGGAGGGCAGACCAGGGGGGTTTTGTAGGGCACCGGGGGGGACACAAGCCCACACAGAAATTTCACCCTCAGCGGCGCGGGGGCGGCCGGGTGCAGTGTTAGAACAAGCGTCGGGTTCGCAATGGAAGTCAATGAGAGATCAAGGGATCTCTTCAGCGCTGCAGGCAGGCAAGGGGGGGCTTCCTCGGGGAAACCTCCACTTGGGCAAGGGAGAGGGACTCCTGGGGGTCACTTCTGCAGTGAAAGTCTGGTCCTTCAGGTCCTGGGGGCTGCGGGTGCAGGGTCTTTTCCAGGCGTCGGGACTTAGGTTTCAGAGAGTCGCGGTCAGGGGAAGCCTCGGTATTCCCTCTGCAGGCGGCGCTGTGGGGGTTCAGGGGGGACAGGTTTTGGTACTCACAGTCGTAGAGTAGTCCGGGGGTCCTCCCTGAGGTGTTGGTTCTCCACCAGCCGAGTCGGGGTCGCCGGGTGCAGTGTTGCAAGTCTCACGCTTCTTGCGGGGAGATTGCAGGGTTCTTTAAAGCTGCTCCTTTGGATAAAGTTGCAGTCTTTTTGGAGCAGGTCCGCTGTCCTCGGGAGTTTCTTGTCGTCGTCGAAGCAGGGCAGTCCTCAGAGGATTCAGAGGTCGCTGGTCCCTTTGGAAGGCGTCGCTGGAGCAGAGTTCTTTGGAAGGCAGGAGACAGGCCGGTGAGTTTCTGGAGCCAAGGCAGTTGTTGTCTTCTGGTCTTCCTCTGCAGGGGTTTTCAGCTAGGCAGTCCTTCTTGTTGTTGTTGCAGGAATCTAATTTTCTAGGGTTCAGGGTAGCCCTTAAATACTAAATTTAAGGGCGTGTTTAGGTCTGGGGGGTTAGTAGCCAATGGCTACTAGCCCTGAGGGTGGGTACACCCTCTTTGTGCCTCCTCCCAAGGGGAGGGGGTCACAATCCTAACCCTATTGGGGGAATCCTCCATCTGCAAGATGGAGGATTTCTAAAAGTTAGAGTCACCTCAGCTCAGGACACCTTAGGGGCTGTCCTGACTGGCCAGTGACTCCTCCTTGTTGCTTTCTTTGTTCCCTCCAGCCTTGCCGCCAAAAGTGGGGGCCGTGGCCGGAGGGGGCGGGCAACTCCACTAAGCTGGAGTGCCCTGCTGGGCTGTGACAAAGGGGTGAGCCTTTGAGGCTCACCGCCAGGTGTCACAGCTCCTGCCTGGGGGAGGTGTTAGCATCTCCACCCAGTGCAGGCTTTGTTACTGGCCTCAGAGTGACAAAGGCTCTCTCCCCATGGGGCCAGCAACATGTCTCTACTGTGGCAGGCTGCTGGAACTAGTCAGCCTACACAGACAGTCGGTTAAGTTTCAGGGGGCACCTCTAAGGTGCCCTCTGGGGTGTATTTTGCAATAAAATGTACACTGGCATCAGTGTGCATTTATTGTGCTGAGAAGTTTGATACCAAACTTCCCAGTTTTCAGTGTAGCCATTATGGTGCTGTGGAGTTCGTGTAAAACAGACTCCCAGACCATATACTCTTATGGCTACCCTGCACTTACAATGTCTAAGGTTTTGTTTAGACACTGTAGGGGTACCATGCTCATGCACTGGTACCCTCACCTATGGTATAGTGCACCCTGCCTTAGGGCTGTAAGGCCTGCTAGAGGGGTGGCTGACCTATACTTGCATAGGCAGTGAGAGGCTGGCATGGCACCCTGAGGGGAGTGCCATGTCGACTTACTCGTTTTGTTCTCACTAGCACACACAAGCTGGCAAGCAGTGTGTCTGTGCTGAGTGAGAGGTCTCCAGGGTGGCATAAGACATGCTGCAGCCCTTAGAGACCTTCCTTGGCATCAGGGCCCTTGGTACTAGAAGTACCAGTTACAAGGGACTTATCTGGATGCCAGGGTCTGCCAATTGTGGATACAAAAGTACAGGTTAGGGAAAGAACACTGGTGCTGGGGCCTGGTTAGCAGGCCTCAGCACACTTTCAATTGTAAACATAGCATCAGCAAAGGCAAAAAGTCAGGGGCAACCATGCCAAGGAGGCATTTCCTTACACAACCCCCCCCCAAACGAAAGAGGATGAGACTAACCTTTCCCAAGAGAGTCTTCATTTTCTAAGTGGAAGAACCTGGAAAGGCCATCTGCATTGGCATGGGCAGTCCCAGGTCTGTGTTCCACTATAAAGTCCATTCCCTGTAGGGAGATGGACCACCTCAACAGTTTAGGATTTTCACCTTTCATTTGCATCAGCCATTTGAGAGGTCTGTGGTCAGTTTGAACTAGGAAGTGAGTCCCAAAGAGGTATGGTCTCAGCTTCTTCAGGGACCAAACCACAGCAAAGGCCTCCCTCTCAATGGCACTCCAACGCTGCTCCCTGGGGAGTAACCTCCTGCTAATGAAAGCAACAGGCTGGTCAAGGCCATCATCATTTGTTTGGGACAAAACTGCCCCTATCCCATGTTCAGAGGCATCTGTCTGCACAATGAACTGCTTAGAATAATCTGGAGCTTTTAGAACTGGTGCTGAGCACATTGCTTGCTTCAGGGTGTCAAAGGCCTGTTGGCATTCTACAGTCCAGTTCACTTTCTTGGGCATTTTCTTGGAGGTGAGTTCAGTGAGGGCTGTCACAATGGATCCATATCCCTTCACAAACCCCCTGTAGTACCCAGTCAAGCCAAGGAATGCCCTGACTTGAGTCTGGGTTTTTGGAGCTACCCAGTCTAGAATAGTCTGGATCTTGGGTTGGAGTGGCTGAACTTGGCCTCCACCTACAAGGTGGCCCAAGTAAACCACAGTTCCCTGCCCTATCTGGCATTTGGATGCCTTGATAGAGAGGCCTGCAGATTGCAGAGCCTTCAAAACCTTCTTCAGGTGGACCAGGTGATCCTGCCAGGTGGAGCTAAAGACAGCAATATCATCAAGATAAGCTGTGCTAAAGGACTCCAAGCCAGCAAGGACTTGATTCACCAACCTTTGGAAGGTGGCAGGGGCATTCTTTAAACCAAAGGGCATAACAGTAAACTGATAATGCCCATCAGGTGTGGAGAATGCTGTTTTCTCTTTTGCTCCAGGTGCCATTTTTATTTGCCAGTACCCTGCTGTCAAGTCAAAGGTACTTAAGAATTTGGCAGCACCTAATTTGTCTATGAGCTCATCAGCTCTGGGAATTGGATGGGCGTCTGTCTTGGTGACAGAGTTCAGCCCTCTGTAGTCCACACAAAACCTCATCTCTTTCTTTCCATCTTTGGTGTGAGGTTTGGGGACTAAGACCACTGGGCTAGCCCAGGGGCTGTCAGAGCGCTCAATTACTCCCAATTCCAGCATCTTGTGGACTTCCACCTTGATGCTTTCCTTAACATGGTCAGACTGTCTAAAGATTTTGTTTTTGACAGGCATGCTGTCTCCTGTGTCCACATCATGGGTACACAGGTGTGTCTGACCAGGGGTTAGGGAGAAGAGTTCAGGAAACTGTTGTAGGACTCTCCTACAATCAGCTTGCTGTTGGCCAGAGAGGGTGTCTGAGTAGATCACTCCATCTACTGAGCCATCTTTTGGGTCTGATGACAGAAGATCAGGGAGAGGTTCACTCTCTGCCTCCTGATCCTCATCTGTTACCATCAACAGATTTACATCAGCCCTGTCATGGAAGAGCTTAAGGCGGTTCACATGGATCACCCTCTTGGGGCTCCTGCTTGTGCCCAGGTCCACCAGGTAGGTGACCTGACTCTTCCTTTCTAGCACTGGGTAAGGGCCACTCCATTTGTCCTGAAGTGCCCTTGGAGCCACAGGCTCCAGAACCCAGACTTTCTGCCCTGGTTGGAACTCAACCATTGCAGCCTTTTGGTCATACCAAAACTTCTGGAGCTGTTGGCTGGCCTCAAGGTTTTTGCTTGCCTTTTCCATGTACTCTGCCATTCTAGAGCGAAGGCCAAGTACATAGTCCACTATGTCTTGTTTAGGCTCATGAAGAGGTCTCTCCCAGCCTTCTTTAACAAGAGCAAGTGGTCCCCTTACAGGGTGACCAAACAGAAGTTCAAAGGGTGAGAATCCTACTCCCTTCTGTGGCACCTCTCTGTAAGCGAAAAGCAGACATGGTAAGAGGACATCCCATCTCCTTTTGAGCTTTTCTGGGAGCCCCATGATCATGCCTTTTAATGTCTTGTTGAATCTCTCAACTAAGCCATTAGTTTGTGGATGGTATGGTGTAGTGAATTTGTAAGTCACTCCACACTCATTCCACATGTGTTTTAGGTATGCTGACCTCTGTACCTCTGTCAGACACCACCTCCTTAGGAAAACCCACTCTGGTAAAGATACCAATGAGGGCCTTGGCTACTGCAGGGGCAGTAGTCGGCCTAAGAGGAATAGCTTCAGGATACCTAGTAGCATGATCCACTACTACTAGGATATACATATTTCCTGAGGCTGTGGGAGGTTCTAGTGGACCAACTATGTCCACACCCACTCTTTCAAAGGGGACCCCCACCACTGGAAGTGGAATGAGGGGGGCCTTTGGATGCCCACCTGTCTTACCACTGGCTTGACAGGTGGGGCAGGAGAGGCAAAACTCCTTAACCTTGTGGGACATATTGGGCCAGTAGAAGTGGTTGACTAACCTCTCCCACGTCTTGGTTTGTCCCAAATGCCCAGCAAGGGGAATATCATGGGCTAAGGTCAGAATAAACTCTCTGAACGACTGAGGCACTACCACTCTCCTAGTGGCACCAGGTTTGGGGTCTCTGGCCTCAGTGTACAGGAGTCCATCTTCCCAATAGACCCTATGTGTTCCATTTTTCTTGCCCTTGGACTCTTCAGCAGCTTGCTGCCTAAGGCCTTCAAAAGAGGGACAGGTTTCTTGTCCCTTACACAGCTCCTCCCTTGAGGGTCCCCCTGGGCCTAAGAGCTCAACCTGATAAGGTTCAAGCTCCAAAGGCTCAGTTCCCTCAGAGGGCAGAACTTCTTCCTGAGAAGAGAGGTTCTCTTTTTCTGACTGTGTTGCAGTAGGTTTCCCAACTGACTTTCCTTTTCTCTTGGTAGGCTGGGCCTTTCTTCCAGACTCCAGCTCTACTTTTTCACCCTGTGCCTTGCATTGTGCTCTTGTTTTTACACACACCAGTTCAGGGATACCCAGCATGGCTGCATGGGTTTTTAGTTCTACCTCAGCCCATGCTGAGGACTCCAGGTCATTTCCAAGCAGACAGTCTACTGGGATGTTTGAGGAGACCACCACCTGTTTCAGGCCATTGACCCCTCCCCATTCTAAAGTTACCATTGCCATGGGATGTGCTTTAGTCTGATTGTCAGCGTTGGTGACTGTATAGGTTTTTCCAGTCAGGTATTGGCCAGGGGAAACCAGTTTCTCTGTCACCATGGTGACACTGGCACCTGTATCCCTCAGGCCCTCTACACTTGTCCCATTAATAAAGAGCTGCTGCCTGTATTTTTGCATGTTAGGCGGCCAGGCAGCTAGTGTGGCTAAATCCACCCCACCCTCAGAGACTAGAGTAGCTTCAGTGTGGACCCTGATTTGCTCTGGGCACACTGTTGATCCCACTTGGAGACTAGCCATTCCAGTGTTACCTGGATTGGAGTTTGGAGTGGAACTTTTCTTGGGACAGGCCTTGTCTCCAGTTTGGTGTCCAGACTGACTACAGTTTCGACACCAGGCCTTTTTGGGATCAAAGTTTTTACCCTTGTACCCAGGATTGTTTTGTGAAGAGGCTCTGGGCCCACCCTCCTGTGCAGGTTTTTGGGGGCCTGTAGAAGACTCTTTACTATTTTTATTTTTGGCTGTCTCACCACCCTTCCCCTGGGGAGGTTTTGTGACCCCTTTCTTTTGGTCACCCCCTGTGGAAGTTTTGGACACCCTTGTCTTGACCCAATGGTCCGCCTTCTTTCCCAATTCTTGGGGAGAAATTGGTCCTAGGTCTACCAGATGCTGATGCAGTTTATCATTGAAACAATTACTTAACAGGTGTTCTTTCACAAATAAATTGTACAGCCCATCATAATTACTTACACCACTGCCTTGAATCCAACCATCTAGTGTTTTTACTGAGTAGTCTACAAAGTCAACCCAGGTCTGGCTCGAGGATTTTTGAGCCCCCCTGAATCTAATCCTATACTCCTCAGTGGAGAATCCAAAGCCCTCAATCAGGGTACCCTTCATGAGGTCATAAGATTCTGCATCTTTTCCAGAGAGTGTGAGGAGTCTATCCCTACACTTTCCTGTGAACATTTCCCAAAGGAGAGCACCCCAGTGAGATCTGTTCACTTTTCTGGTTACACAAGCCCTCTCAAAAGCTGTGAACCATTTGGTGATGTCATCACCATCTTCATATTTAGTTACAATCCCTTTGGGGATTTT
Source organism: Pleurodeles waltl (assembly GCF_031143425.1). Taxonomy (NCBI): domain Eukaryota; kingdom Metazoa; phylum Chordata; class Amphibia; order Caudata; family Salamandridae; genus Pleurodeles; species Pleurodeles waltl. Next base: position 314,530,254 of record NC_090436.1, read on the forward strand.
CAACATGTCAGGAGAATCTCTGACCCTAGTTATGTTGCTGCCACCATTGATGGGTCCTAGGCCCATCTCTTGTCTTTCCCTTTCTATGGCTAGGATCTGTCTTTCCAAAGCCAATCTTTTGGCCATCCTGGCTAACTGGATGTCCTCTTCACTGGAGTTATCCTCAGTGATTTCAGAGTTGTTGGTCCCTCCTGTGAGGGAACCTGCATCTCTGACTATTATTTGTGGAGTCAGGGCTTGAGAAGCCCTGCTCTCCCTAAGTAGGACTGGAGGGGGGGAATTTCCCTCCAAGTCACTATCTTCATCCTCTGAGTTGCCATCCTCAGAGGGGTTGGCTTTTTCAAACTCTGCCAAAAGCTCCTGGAGCTGTACTTTGGTAGGTTTGGAGCCCATTGTTATTTTCTTTAGTTTACAGAGTGACCTTAGCTCTCTCATCTGTAGATGGAGGTAAGGTGTGGTGTCGAGTTCCACCACATTCACATCTGTGCTAGACATTATGCTTCTAAAAGTTGGAATACTTTTTAAGAAACTAAAACTGGTTCTAGAATCTAATTCAAACTTTTAACAAACTTTTAAACTCTAAAAGAAATGCTAACAGGGACTAACACAAGGCCCTAGCAAGACTTTAAAGAATTTAGAAAACTTTTCAAATTGCAAAAATCAATTTCTAATGACAATTTTGGAATTTGTCGTGTGATCAGGTATTGGCTGAGTAGTCCAGCAAATGCAAAGTCTTGTACCCCACCGCTGATCCACCAATGTAGGAAGTTGGCTCTGTATGTGCTATTTCAAAGTAAGGAATAGCATGCACAGAGTCCAAGGGTTCCCCTTAGAGGTAAAATAGTGGTAAAAAGAGATAATACTAATGCTCTATTTTGTGGTAGTGTGGTCGAGCAGTAGGCTTATCCAAGGAGTAGTGTTAAGCATTTGTTGTACATACACATAGACAATAAATGAGGTACACACACTCAGAGACAAATCCAGCCAATAGGTTTTGTTATAGAAAAATATCTTTTCTTAGTTTATTTTAAGAACCACAGGTTCAAATTTAACATGTTATATCTTGTTTGAAAGGTATTGCAGGTAAGTACATTAGGAACTTTGAATCATTTCAATTGCATGTATACTTTTCAAGTTATTCACAAATAGCTATTTCAAAAGTGGACACAGTGCAATTTTCACAGTTCCTGGGGGAGGTAAGTTTTTGTTAGTTTTACCAGGTAAGTAAGACACTTACAGGGTTCAGTTCTTGGTCCAAGGTAGCCCACCGTTGGGGGTTCAGAGCAACCCCAAAGTTTCCACACCAGCAGCTCAGGGCCGGTCAGGTGCAGAGTTCAAAGTGGTGCCCAAAACGCATAGGCTTCAATGGAGAGAAGGGGGTGCCCCGGTTCCAGTCTGCCAGCAGGTAAGTACCCGCGTCTTCGGAGGGCAGACCAGGGGGGTTTTGTAGGGCACCGGGGGGGACACAAGCCCACACAGAAATTTCACCCTCAGCGGCGCGGGGGCGGCCGGGTGCAGTGTTAGAACAAGCGTCGGGTTCGCAATGGAAGTCAATGAGAGATCAAGGGATCTCTTCAGCGCTGCAGGCAGGCAAGGGGGGGCTTCCTCGGGGAAACCTCCACTTGGGCAAGGGAGAGGGACTCCTGGGGGTCACTTCTGCAGTGAAAGTCCGGTCCTTCAGGTCCTGGGGGCTGCGGGTGCAGGGTCTTTTCCAGGCGTCAGGACTTAGGTTTCAGAGAGTCGCGGTCAGGGGAAGCCTCGGTATTCCCTCTGCAGGCGGCGCTGTGGGGGCTCAGGGGGGACAGGTTTTGGTACTCACAGTCGTAGAGTAGTCCGGGGGTCCTCCCTGAGGTGTTGGTTCTCCACCAGCCGAGTCGGGGTCGCCGGGTGCAGTGTTGCAAGTCTCACGCTTCTTGCGGGGAGATTGCAGGGTTCTTTAAAGCTGCTCCTTTGGATAAAGTTGCAGTCTTTTTGGAGCAGGTCCGCTGTCCTCGGGAGTTTCTTGTCGTCGTCGAAGCAGGGCAGTCCTCAGAGGATTCAGAGGTCGCTGGTCCCTTTGGGATGCGTCGCTGGAGCAGAGTTCTTTGGAAGGCAGGAGACAGGCCGGTGAGTTTCTGGAGCCAAGGCAGTTGTTATCTTCTGGTCTTCCTCTGCAGGGGTTTTCAGCTAGGCAGTCCTTCTTCTTGTTGTTGCAGGAATCTAATTTTCTAGGGTTCAGGGTAGCCCTTAAATACTAAATTTAAGGGCGTGTTTAGGTCTGGGGGGTTAGTAGCCAATGGCTACTAGCCCTGAGGGTGGGTACACCCTCTTTGTGCCTCCTCCCAAGGGGAGGGGGTCACAATCCTAACCCTATTGGGGGAATCCTCCATCTGCAAGATGGAGGATTTCTAAAAGTTAGAGTCACCTCAGCTCAGGACACCTTAGGGGCTGTCCTGACTGGCCAGTGACTCCTCCTTGTTGCTTTCTTTGTTCCCTCCAGCCTTGCCGCCAAAAGTGGGGGCCGTGGCCGGAGGGGGCGGGCAACTCCACTAAGCTGGAGTGCCCTGCTGGGCTGTGACAAAGGGGTGAGCCTTTGAGGCTCACCGCCAGGTGTCACAGCTCCTGCCTGGGGGAGGTGTTAGCATCTCCACCCAGTGCAGGCTTTGTTACTGGCCTCAGAGTGACAAAGGCACTCTCCCCATGGGGCCAGCAACATGTCTCTAGTGTGGCAGGCTGCTGGAACTAGTCAGCCTACACAGACAGTCGGTTAAGTTTCAGGGGGCACCTCTAAGGTGCCCTCTGGGGTGTATTTTGCAATAAAATGTACACTGGCATCAGTGTGCATTTATTGTGCTGAGAAGTTTGATACCAAACTTCCCAGTTTTCAGTGTAGCCATTATGGTGCTGTGGAGTTCGTGTAAAACAGACTCCCAGACCATATACTCTTATGGCTACCCTGCACTTACAATGTCTAAGGTTTTGTTTAGACACTGTAGGGGTACCATGCTCATGCACTGGTACCCTCACCTATGGCATAGTGCACCCTGCCTTAGGGCTGTAAGGCCTGCTAGAGGGGTGGCTGACCTATACTTGCATAGGCAGTGAGAGGCTGGCATGGCACCCTGAGGGGAGTGCCATGTCGACTTACTCGTTTTGTTCTCACTAGCACACACAAGCTGGCAAGCAGTGTGTCTGTGCTGAGTGAGAGGTCTCCAGGGTGGCATAAGACATGCTGCAGCCCTTAGAGACCTTCCTTGGCATCAGGGCCCTTGGTACTAGAAGTACCAGTTACAAGGGACTTATCTGGATGCCAGGGTCTGCCAATTGTGGATACAAAAGTACAGGTTAGGGAAAGAACACTGGTGCTGGGGCCTAGTTAGCAGGCCTCAGCACACTTTCAATTGTAAACATAGCATCAGCAAAGGCAAAAAGTCAGGGGGCAACCATGCCAAGGAGGCATTTCCTTACAAAGACAGTCATACAGCAGTCACACGCTGCACTCTTCACACTCTGTATTGAAGACAGTCATACAGCCGTCACGTGCCACAGTCTTCACTCACTCTATATTGAATTCTTTTTTTCTAATATATTTTTATTAACTGTTCGCTGTTTTACATATGTAGGTCTATTTGCGGCAACATCTTGTTCTTATTATACATATCAACCATGCGGGCCGTGCCCTTGTCATGCTTTACAGATACTGTGTTTCACAATCTCTTGTTCATTTTAATTACCATATAGTATTCATTAATCATTGTTTCCAGTACATTAACCGTTCCGTTTTTTGGGGGTCATTTCTTTCAGTGTCCCCTGTTACCATTTTGTATTTTGTGACCTTATAACAGACTTAACTCAACTTCAAACTGTATGTAAACTTATTGGCTTGTGTGGGTGGATCTGTGCAGCTTCTAAAGGGAGGTTCTGCCGGGGTGTGTATGTGCGGGGATGGTCAGCCGTCCGCTCCCCCCCCTCCAGTTTCTTTTTAGTTATTGTGTCCTGTCCCGTTCTACTCTGTGTCATTGCGTGTAGTCTGGTGAGGCGCATGACATTTCCGCCGTTCTGGTTTCGGGGACCTTCCCCAGCAGTCACGCCTATCGGTCATATTAGCCAGTTCACCCTATCCCCTCGGGTGCTATTGGTCTCCTCACTAGGTCGTCCCAGTTTGTCACTAGGTTCTCCCATTCCGGAGCGATGGGGGTCTGGCGAACTCCCCTGGCCTCCTCGGCTTTAAGGACCTGCAGCTCAGCCCTGGACCATCTTGTGACATCGCTTTTCCATTCAGTCAGCGAGGGGTGGCTGGGGGACTTCCAGCCCTTCGTAATCAGTCTTTTATAGAGGGCCAGAGTAAGGTCTAGGAAACGACCCCTAACTTTCCCCCACTTGGCGCCGGCCCTGAGGCCCAGTAAGCACATGGTGGGGGTTGGCTGCAGCTCCACCCCAAACAGCCATGTAAGGACCGCCATCATCGCACCCCAACCAGTCTGAAGCACCGTGCATCCCCATACCATGTGATCAAAGTCGGCCTCCCCGTCCCCACATCTGGGGCATGTCCTGGGTGTCCCCCCATATATGCGATGCAGTTGGTGAGGAGTGAGGTATGTTCTGTGTAGGTAGTTGTATTGGATGTATCTTAGCCTCGTGTTGCGTGAGATCGTCCTGGGATAAGCTAGTGCTCTGGTCCACTCTGTCTCGGACAGGTCCCGCCCAACCGTCCTCACCCATTTTTCTCTTAGGGAATGCAGGGGGTCTATTGCAGCCTCAATTTGGGCCCGGTAAATTTTAGCAACCAAGTGAGGTTCCTCTCCTGCTGTCAACAGGAGGTGCAACACCCCGTGGACAGCGGGTTCCGCGTTAATCGTGTCCCAATGGTCCTTCAGGGTATGCACCAACTTCCTAAAGAGCAAAAATTGTCCCCGGGGTACCCCCCCCTCGGATATGTCAGTGAAGCTTCTCAACACTCCTTCCTTGAATAGCCCCCCCACTGTCACCATCCCTGCTCTCGTCCATAGTCCCAGTCCTAGCCCCCCCGTTCCCTTACTCCCGGGTCCAGGGCGACGACCGCTAGTGGCAGAGCGGGGGAGTATGGTGGGCCCACTCCGGCCCTTTTCGTGCACCGTTTCCAACATTTCATTGCAACACTACACATTATGTTGTCCCCTATGGGGGCAATCTTCCTGCCTACCATACATGCTACAATCCGAGCTGTGTCTAATTCACCGTGTGCGGTACGCAAGTCCAGTTGTCCCCTGCCCACCAGCCAGCCAGCCACCCATTGTAACTGGGATGCCAAGTAATATGCCTCGAAGTCAGGGGCACCCAGTCCTCCCATATGGGTCGGTCTACAGATGGTCGACAGCGCCGTTCGTCTACGACCATCATCCCATACCAACTCTCTGAGCAGAGCGTTCAACTCGCGAAACCATGCAGCGGGGACCTGTAATGGTAAGTTAGCAAAGTAGTAGAGGAGGCGGGGAAGCATAATCATTTTTGAGAGCGCCACTCTGGCCGTTATTGTTAGCTTCAGTGAACGCCAGAACCCCACCGAGGAGCGCAGGGATCTGAGTGTCCTGCCAAGATTACCATCCTGGAGGTCGCTCAGTTCGTGAAATATTTGTATGCCCAGGTATTTAAAAGTCCGCGGGGCCTAGTTTACGTCCGCTGGGCATGCATCAGGGCGTACGCTGCCTGGCAGCACGGGGAACACAAATGTTTTCCTTCGATTAAGACGAAGTCCAGATAATCCCCCGAAGTTCTCCAGGATCCCCAATGCCCACGTGAGTCCGCTTGTCCCGTCCCTCAGGTAAAGAAGTATGTCATCGGCATACAGGGAGACAATATGCTCAGTTGGACCCCAATCGATTCCCTTACCCACGCCTTCCCGTCGCAGCTGCAACGCTAGGGGCTCAATTGCCAGGGCAAATAGTAGTGGGGATAAGGGGCAACCCTGGCTGGTTCCCCGGTGTACTGGGTATGCACTGGATATCGTTTTTCCGGTCTTTACTCTTGCTAGCGGGGATGAGTACAACAGGTCCACCCATTTCACCCACCCCTCCCCGAGTCCCATTTTTAACATCACGGTCCTTAGATAGTCCCACCTGATTGAGTCGAAGGCCTTCTCGAAGTCTACCGTGAGCAAGACCCCCGCTGGCGGTTTCAGTTCTTTGGGCATGTGCAAAACAGTGAAAATCCGCCTCAGATTCAGGGAGGTGCTGCGGCCAGGAACAAAGCCGTTCTGGTCTGCGTGCGCGAGCTTGGTCACAAGGGGGAGCAGCCGGCTAGCCATGATCTTGCTAAGAATCTTAAAGTCGCTGTTTAGCATCGATAAAGGCCGAAAGTCCGTCACCGATGCCTCCCTGACATTTGTCTTGGGGAGTGGCACCACTAATGCCTCCCGCAGCGTGCGCAGTAGCTCCCCACAGTGCACTGCCTCCGCATACATCTCCGTCAGCTGGGGAGCCAGCAGGGACTTATATTTTTTGTAAAAATCCATGGGGAGACCGTCTGTTACAGGGGTCTTCCCAGGTGCTAACTGCGCAATGGCCTCGTTTACTTCCTCCACTGTCACTGGTCCCCCCAGGCTATCTCTCTCTTCTTTGTTCAGTGTTGGCAGTGGAATTTGCTGCAGATACTTATCGAAGGTCTCCGTCCCCAGGTCGCTAGGTTTCCCATATAATTGCGTGTAGTATTCCCTAAATGCGTCATTTATGGGGCCTGGTCTGAGCCTGTGGAGTCCCCCCCCCATCCAGTACGCACGTGATGGGCTCACTATGCCCTCCTGGGCGCACCAGCCACGCCAGCAGTCTCCCCGATCTGCCCTCCTCCGATTGTAGGGATGCTAAGTATTTTTGCATGTTGTGGCACCTAAGCTGTTCTTCAATCCGGGAATGTTCTCTACGGGCACAGTTGTATTTTTCATTCTCCTGAGCTGCAGGCCCCTGTCCCAGCTCTCCCTCATGCATATCCTTCTCTAGGGCATTCAGTTCCTTTTCAAGTGTGCGCTTCACCCCCACCGGCTGTCCCAAGCAGTAGCCCCTCGTCACCACCTTGAGTGCTTCCCATTCGGTGGCCCTAGAATGGGTGGACCCACTGTTCGTCTTAATATGTTCTGCTAGGTGGCAGCGCAGGGCCTCCCTGTACGCCTGGTCTTCAAGTGCTGAGGGGGTCAGTGTAGGAAGTTGGCTCTGTATGTGCTATTTCAAAGTAAGGAATAGCATGCACAGAGTCCAAGGGTTCCCCTTAGAGGTAAAATAGTGGTAAAAAGAGATAATACTAATGCTCTATTTTGTGGTAGTGTGGTCGAGCAGTAGGCTTATCCAAGGAGTAGTGTTAAGCATTTGTTGTACATACACATAGACAATAAATGAGGAACACACACTCAGAGACAAATCCAGCCAATAGGTTTTGTTATAGAAAAATATCTTTTCTTAGTTTATTTTAAGAACCACAGGTTCAAATTTAACATATAATATCTTGTTTGAAAGGTATTGCAGGTAAGTACATTAGGAACTCTGAATCATTTCAATTGCATGTATACTTTTCAAGTTATTCACAAATAGCTACTTTAAAAGTGGACACAGTGCAATTTTCACAGTTCCTGGGGGAGGTAAGTTTTTGTTAGTTTTACAAGGTAAGTACGACACTTACAGGGTTCAGTTCTTGGTCCAAGGTAGCCCACCGTTGGGGGTTCAGAGCAACCCCAAAGTTACCACACCAGCAGCTCAGGGCCGGTCAGGTGCAGAGTTCAAAGTGGTGCCCAAAACGCATAGGCTATAATGGAGAGAAGGGGGTGCCCCGGTTCCGGTCTGCTTGCAGGTAAGTACCCGCGTCTTCGGAGGGCAGACCAGGGGGGTTTTGTAGGGCACCGGGGGGGACACAAGCCCACACAGAAATTTCACCCTCAGCAGCGCGGGGGCGGCCGGGTGCAGTGTAGAAACAAGCGTCGGGTTTTCAATGTTAGTCTATGAGAGATCAAGGGATCTCTTCAGCGCTGCAGGCAGACAAGGGGGGGCTTCCTCGGGGAAACCTCCACTTGGGCAAGGGAGAGGGACTCCTGGGGGTCGCTTCTGCAGTGAAAGTCCGGTCCTTCAGGTCCTGGGGGCTGCGGGTGCAGGGTCTTTTCCAGGCGTCGGGACTTAGGTTTCAGAGAGTCGCGGTCAGGGGAAGCCTCGGGATTCCCTCTGCAGGCGGCGCTGTGGGAGCTCAAGGGGGACAGGTTTTGGTACTCACAGTCGTAGAGTAGTCCGGGGGTCCTCCCTGAGGTGTTGGTTCCCCACCAGCCGAGTCGGGGTCGCCGGGTGCAGTGGTGCAAGTCTCACGCTTCTTGCGGGGAGTTGCAGGGTTCTTTAAAGCTGCTTCTTGAAACAAAGTTGCAGTCTTTTTGGAGCAGGTCCGCTGTCCTCGGGAGTTTCTTGTCGTCGTCGAAGCAGGGCAGTCCTCAGAGGATTCAGAGGTCGCTGGTCCCTTTGGAAGGCGTCGCTGGAGCAGAGTTCTTTGGAAGGCAGGAGACAGGCCGGTGAGTTTCTGGAGCCAAGGCAGTTGTTGTCTTCTGGTCTTCCTCTGCAGGGGTTTTCAGCTGGGCAGTCCTTCTTCTTGTTGTTGCAGGAATCTAATTTTCTAGGGTTCAGGGTAGCCCTTAAATTCTAAATTTAAGGGCGTGTTTAGGTCTGGGGGGTTAGTAGCCAATGGCTACTAGCCCTGAGGGTGGGTACACCCTCTTTGTGCCTCCTCCCAAGGGGAGGGGGACACAATCCTAACCCTATTGGGGGAATCCTCCATCTGCAAGATGGAGGATTTCTAAAATTTAGAGTCACCTCAGCTCAGGACACCTTAGGGGCTGTCCTGACTGGCCAGTGACTCCTCCTTGTTGCTTTCTTTGTTCCCTCCAGCCTTGCCGCCAAAAGTGGGGGCCGTGGCCGGAGGGGGCGGGCAACTCCACTAAGCTGGAGTGCCCTGCTGGGCTGTGACAAAGGGGTGAGCCTTTGAGGCTCACCGCCAGGTGTTACAGCTCCTGCCTGGGGGAGGTGTTAGCATCTCCACCCAGTGCAGGCTTTGTTACTGGCCTCAGAGTGACAAAGGCACTCTCCCCATGGGGCCAGCAACATGTCTCTAGTGTGGCAGGCTGCTGGAACTAGTCAGCCTACACAGACAGTCGGTTAAGTTTCAGGGGGCACCTCTAAGGTGCCCTCTGGGGTGTATTTTGCAATAAAATGTACACTGGCATCAGTGTGTATTTATTGTGCTGAGAAGTTTGATACCAAACTTCCCAGTTTTCAGTGTAGCCATTATGGTGCTGTGGAGTTCGTGTTTGACAAACTCCCAGACCATATACTCTTATGGCTACCCTGCACTTACAATGTCTAAGGTTTTGTTTAGACACTGTAGGGGTACCATGCTCATGCACTGGTACCCTCACCTATGGTATAGTGCACCCTGCCTTAGGGCTGTAAGGCCTGCTAGAGGGGTGTCTTGCCTATACTGCATAGGCAGTGAGAGGCTGGCATGGCACCCTGAGGGGAGTGCCATGTCGACTTGCTCGTTTTGTTCTCACTAGCACACACAAGCTGGCAAGCAGTGTGTCTGTGCTGAGTGAGAGGTCTCCAGGGTGGCATAAGACATGCTGCAGCCCTTAGAGACCTTCCTTGGCATCAGGGCCCTTGGTACTAGAAGTACCAGTTACAAGGGACTTATCTGGATGCCAGGGTCTGCCAATTGTGGATAAAAAAGTACAGGTTAGGGAAAGAACACTGGTGCTGGGGCCTGGTTAGCAGGCCTCAGCACACTTTCAATTGTAAACATAGCATCAGCAAAGGCAAAAAGTCAGGGGGCAACCATGCCAAGGAGGCATTTCCTTACACAACCCCCCCCCCAAATGAAAGAGGATGAGACTAACCTTTCCCAAGAGAGTCTTCATTTTCTAAGTGGAAGAACCTGGAAAGGCCATCTGCATTGGCATGGGCAGTCCCAGGTCTGTGTTCCACTATAAAGTCCATTCCCTGTAGGGAGATGGACCACCTCAACAGTTTAGGATTTTCACCTTTCATTTGCATCAGCCATTTGAGAGGTCTGTGGTCAGTTTGAACTAGGAAGTGAGTCCCAAAGAGGTATGGTCTCAGCTTCTTCAGGGACCAAACCACAGCAAAGGCCTCCCTCTCAATGGCACTCCAACGCTGCTCCCTGGGGAGTAACCTCCTGCTAATGAAAGCAACAGGCTGGTCAAGGCCATCATCATTTGTTTGGGACAAAACTGCCCCTATCCCATGTTCAGAGGCATCTGTCTGCACAATGAACTGCTTAGAATAATCTGGAGCTTTTAGAACTGGTGCTGAGCACATTGCTTGTTTCAGGGTGTGAAAGGCCTGTTGGCATTCCACAGTCCAGTTCACTTTCTTGGGCATTTTCTTGGAGGTGAGTTCAGTGAGGGCTGTCACAATGGATCCATATCCCTTCACAAACCTCCTGTAATACCCAGTCAAGCCAAGGAATGCCCTGACTTGAGTCTGGGTTTTTGGAGCTACCCAGTCCAGAATAGTCTGGATCTTGGGTTGGAGTGGCTGAACTTGGCCTCCACCTACAAGGTGGCCCAAGTAAACCACAGTTCCCTGCCCTATCTGGCATTTGGATGCCTTGATAGAGAGGCCTGCAGATTGCAGAGCCTTCAAAACCTTCTTCAGGTGGACCAGGTGATCCTGCCAGGTGGAGCTAAAGACAGCAATATCATCAAGATAAGCTGTGCTAAAGGACTCCAAGCCAGCAAGGACTTGATTCACCAACCTTTGGAAGGTGGCAGGGGCATTCTTTAAACCAAAGGGCATAACAGTAAACTGATAATGCCCATCAGGTGTGGAGAATGCTGTTTTCTCTTTTGCTCCAGGTGCCATTTTTATTTGCCAGTACCCTGCTGTCAAGTCAAAGGTACTTAAGAATTTGGCAGCACCTAATTTATCTATGAGCTCATCAGCTCTAGGAATTGGATGAGCATCTGTCTTGGTGACAGAATTGAGCCCTCTGTAGTCCACTCAAAACCTCATCTCTTTCTTTCCATCTTTGGTGTGAGGTTTGGGGACTAAGACCACTGGGCTAGCCCAGGGGCTGTCAGAGCGCTCAATTACTCCCAATTCCAGCATCTTGTGGACTTCCACCTTAATGCTTTCCTTAACATGGTCAGACTGTCTAAAGATTTTGTTTTTGACAGGCATGCTGTCTCCTGTGTCCACATCATGGGTACACAGGTGTGTCTGACCAGGGGTTAGGGAGAAGAGTTCAGGAAACTGTTGTAGGACTCTCCTACAATCAGCTTGCTGTTGGCCAGAGAGGGTGTCTGAGTAGATCACTCCATCTACTGAGCCATCTTTTGGGTCTGATGACAGAAGATCAGGGAGAGGTTCACTCTCTGCCTCCTGATCCTCATCTGTTACCATCAACAGATTTACATCAGCCCTGTCATGGAAGAGCTTAAGGCGGTTCACATGGATCACCCTCTTGGGGCTCCTGCTTGTGCCCAGGTCCACCAGGTAGGTGACCTGACTCTTCCTTTCTAGTACTGGGTAAGGGCCACTCCATTTGTCCTGGAGTGCCCTGGGAGCCACAGGCTCCAGAACCCAGACTTTCTGCCCTGGTTGGAACTCAACCATTGCAGCCTTTTGGTCATACCAAAACCTCTGGAGCTGTTGGCTGGCCTCAAGGTTTTTGGTTGCCTTTTCCATGTACTCTGCCATTCTAGAGCGAAGGCCAAGTACATAGTCCACTATGTCTTGTTTAGGCTCATGAAGAGGTCTCTCCCAGCCTTCTTTAACAAGAGCAAGTGGTCCCCTTACAGGGTGGCCAAACAGAAGTTCAAAGGGTGAGAATCCTACTCCCTTCTGTGGCACCTCTCTGTAAGCAAAAAGCAGACATGGCAAGAGGACATCCCATCTCCTTTTGAGTTTTTCTGGGAGCCCCATGATCATGCCTTTTAATGTCTTGTTGAATCTCTCAACCAAGCCATTAGTTTGTGGATGGTATGGTGTAGTGAATTTGTAAGTCACTCCACACTCATTCCACATGTGTTTTAGGTATGCTGACATGAAGTTGGTACCTCTGTCAGACACCACCTCCTTAGGGAAACCCACTCTGGTAAAGATACCAATGAGGGCCTTGGCTACTGCAGGGGCAGTAGTCGACCTAAGGGGAATAGCTTCAGGATACCTAGTAGCATGATCCACGACTACTAGGATGTACATATTTCCTGAGGCTGTGGGAGGTTCCAGTGGACCAACTATGTCCACACCCACTCTTTCAAAGGGGACCCCCACCACTGGAAGTGGAATGAGGGGGGCCTTTGGGTGCCCACCTGTCTTACCACTGGATTGACAGGTGGGGCAGGAGAGGCAAAACTCCTTAACCTTCTGGGACATATTGGGCCAGTAGAAGTGGTTGACTAACCTCTCCCACGTCTTGGTTTGTCCCAAATGCCCAGCAAGGGGAATATCATGGGCTAAGGTCAGAATAAACTCTCTGAACGACTGAGGCACTACCACTCTCCTAGTGGCACCAGGTTTGGGGTCTCTGGCCTCAGTGTACAGGAGTCCATCTTCCCAATAGACCCTATGTGTTCCATTTTTCTTGACCTTGGACTCTTCAGCAGCTTGCTGCCTAAGGCCTTCAAGAGAGGGACAGGTTTCTTGTCCCTTACACAGCTCCTCCCTTGAGGGTCCCCCTGAGCCTAAGAGCTCAACCTGATAAGGTTCAAGCTCCAAAGGCTCAGTTCCCTCAGAGGGCAGAACTTCTTCCTGAGAAGAGAGGTTCTCTTTTTCTGACTGTGTTGCAGTTGGTTTCCCAACTGACTTTCCTTTTCTCTTGGTAGGCTGGGCCATTTTTCCAGACTCCAGCTCTACTTTTTCACCCGTGCCTTGCATTGTGCTCTTGTTTTTACACACACCAGTTCAGGGATACCCAGCATGGCTGCATGGGTTTTTAGTTCTACCTCAGCCCATGCTGAGGACTCCAGGTCATTTCCAAGCAGACAGTCTATTGGGATGTTTGAGGAGACCACCACCTGTTTCAGGCCATTGACCCCTCCCCATTCTAAAGTTACCATTGCCATGGGATGTGCTTTAGTTTGATTGTCAGCATTGGTGACTGTATAAGTTTTTCCAGTCAGGTATTGGCCAGGGGAAACCAGTTTCTCTGTCACCATGGTGACACTGGCACCTGTATCCCTCAGGCCCTCTACACTTGTCCCATTAATAAAGAGCTGCTGCCTGTATTTTTGCATGTTAGGCGGCCAGGCAGCTAGTGTGGCTAAATCCACCCCACCCTCAGAGACTAGAGTAGCTTCAGTGTGGACCCTGATTTGCTCTGGGCACACTGTTGATCCCACTTGGAGACTAGCCATTCCAGTGTTACCTGGATTGGAGCTTGGAGTGGAACTTTTCTTGGGACAGGCCTTGTCTCCAGTTTGGTGTCCAGACTGACTACAGTTTCGACACCAGGCCTTTTTGGGATCAAAGTTTTTACCCTTGTACCCAGGATTGTTTTGTGAAGAGGCTCTGGGCCCACCCTCCTGTGCAGGTTTTTGGGGGCCTGTAGAAGACTCTTTACTATTTTTATTTTTGGCTGTCTCACCACCTTTCCCCTGGGGAGGTTTTGTGACCCCTTTCTTTTGGTCACCCCCTGTGGAAGTTTTGGACACCCTTGTCTTGACCCAATGGTCCGCCTTCTTTCCCAATTCTTGGGGAGAAATTGGTCCTAGGTCTACCAGATGCTGATGCAGTTTATCATTGAAACAATTACTTAACAGGTGTTCTTTCACAAATAAATTGTACAGCCCATCATAATTACTTACACCACTGCCTTGAATCCAACCATCTAGTGTTTTGACTGAGTAGTCTACAAAGTCAACCCAGGTCTGGCTCGAGGATTTTTGAGCCCCCCTGAATCTAATCCTATACTCCTCAGTGGAGAATCCAAAGCCCTCAATCAGGGTACCCTTCATGAGGTCATAAGATTCTGCATCTTTTCCAGAGAGTGTGAGGAGTCTATCCCTACACTTTCCTGTGAACATTTCCCAAAGGAGAGCACCCCAGTGAGATCTGTTCACTTTTCTGGTTACACAAGCCCTCTCAAAAGCTGTGAACCATTTGGTGATGTCATCACCATCTTCATATTTAGTTACAATCCCTTTAGGGATTTTCAACATGTCAGGAGAATCTCTGACCCTATTTATGTTGCTGCCACCATTGATGGGTCCTAGGCCCATCTCTTGTCTTTCCCTCTCTATGGCTAGGATCTGTCTTTCCAAAGCCAATCTTTTGGCCATCCTGGCTAACTGGATGTCCTCTTCACTGGAGTTATCCTCAGTGATTTCAGAGTTCTTGGTCCCTCCTGTGAGGGAACCAGCATCTCTGACTATTATTTGTGGAGTCAGGGCTTGAGTAGCCCTGCTCTCCCTAAGTAGGACTGGAGGGGGGGAATTTCCCTCCAAGTCACTATCTTCATCCTCTGAGTTGCCACCCTCAGAGGGGTTGGCCTTTTCAAACTCTGCCAAAAGCTCCTGGAGCTGTACTTTGGTAGGTTTGGGGCCCATTGCTATTTTCTTTAGTTTACAGAGTGACCTTAGCTCTCTCATCTGTAGATGGAGGTAAGGTGTGGTGTCGAGTTCCACCACAGCCACATCTGTGCTAGACATTTTGCTTCTAAAAGTTGGAATACTTTTTAAGAATCTAAAACTGGTTCTAGAATCTAATTCAAACTTTTACAAACTTTTAAACTCTAAAAGAAATGCTAAACAGGATCTAACACAAGGCCCTAGCAGGTCTTTTAAGAATTTAGAAAACTTTTCAAATTGCAAAAATCAATTTCTAATGACAATTTTGGAATTTGTCGTGTGATCAGGTATTGGCTGAGTAGTCCAGCAAATGCAAAGTCTTGTACCCCACCGCTGATCCACCAATGTAGGAAGTTGGCTCTGTATGTGCTATTTCAAAGTAAGGAATAGCATGCACAGAGTCCAAGGGTTCCCCTTAGAGGTAAAATAGTGGTAAAAAGAGATAATACTAATGCTCTATTTTGTGGTAGTGTGGTCGAGCAGTAGGCTTATCCAAGGAGTAGTGTTAAGCATTTGTTGTACATACACATAGACAATAAATGAGGTACACACACTCAAAGACAAATCCAGCCAATAGGTTTTGTTATAGAAAAATATCTTTTCTTAGTTTATTTTAAGAACCACAGGTTCAAATTTAACATGTAATATCTTGTTTGAAAGGTATTGCAGGTAAGTACATTAGGAACTTTGAATCATTTCAATTGCATGTATACTTTTCAAGTTATTCACAAATAGCTACTTTAAAAGTGGACACAGTGCAATTTTCACAGTTCCTGGGGGAGGTAAGTTTTTGTTAGTTTTACCAGGTAAGTACGACACTTACAGGGTTCAGTTCTTGGTCCAAGGTAGCCCACCGTTGGGGGTTCAGAGCAACCCCAAAGTTACCACACCAGCAACTCAGGGCCGGTCAGGTGCAGAGTTCAAAGTGGTGCCCAAAACGCATAGGCTATAATGGAGAGAAGGGGGTGCCCCGGTTCCGGTCTGCTTGCAGGTAAGTACCCGCGTCTTCGGAGGGCAGACCAGGGGGGTTTTGTAGGGCACCGGGGGGGACACAAGCCCACACAGAAATTTCACCCTCAGCAGCGCGGGGGCGGCCGGGTGCAGTGTAGAAACAAGCGTCGGGTTTTCAATGTTAGTCTATGAGAGATCAAGGGATCTCTTCAGCGCTGCAGGCAGGCAAGGGGGGGCTTCCTCGGGGAAACCTCCACTTGGGCAAGGGAGAGGGACTCCTGGGGGTCGCTTCTGCAGTGAAAGTCCGGTCCTTCAGGTCCTGGGGGCTGCGGGTGCAGGGTCTTTTCCAGGCGTCGGGACTTAGGTTTCAGAGAGTCGCGGTCAGGGGAAGCCTCGGGATTCCCTCTGCAGGCGGCGCTGTGGGGGCTCAGGGGGGACAGGTTTTGGTACTCACAGTCGTAGAGTAGTCCGGGGGTCCTCCCTGAGGTGTTGGTTCCCCACCAGCCGAGTCGGGGTCGCCGGGTGCAGTGGTGCAAGTCTCACGCTTCTTGCGGGGAGTTGCAGGGTTCTTTAAAGCTGCTTCTTGAAACAAAGTTGCAGTCTTTTTGGAGCAGGTCCGCTTTCCTCGGGAGTTTCTTGTCGTCGTCGAAGCAGGGCAGTCCTCAGAGGATTCAGAGGTCGCTGGTCCCTTTGGAAGGCGTCGCTGGAGCAGAGTTCTTTGGAAGGCAGGAGACAGGCCGGTGAGTTTCTGGAGCCAAGGCAGTTGTTGTCTTCTGGTCTTCCTCTGCAGGGGTTTTCAGCTGGGCAGTCCTTCTTCTTGTTGTTGCAGGAATCTAATTTTCTAGGGTTCAGGGTAGCCCTTAAATACTAAATTTAAGGGCGTGTTTAGGTCTGGGGGGTTAGTAGCCAATGGCTACTAGCCCTGAGGGTGGGTACACCCTCTTTGTGCCTCCTCCCAAGGGGAGGGGGACACAATCCTAACCCTATTGGGGGAATCCTCCATCTGCAAGATGGAGGATTTCTAAAATTTAGAGTCACCTCAGCTCAGGACACCTTAGGGGCTGTCCTGACTGGCCAGTGACTCCTCCTTGTTGCTTTCTTTGTTCCCTCCAGCCTTGCCGCCAAAAGTGGGGGCCGTGGCCGGAGGGGGCGGGCAACTCCACTAAGCTGGAGTGCCCTGCTGGGCTGTGACAAAGGGGTGAGCCTTTGAGGCTCACCGCCAGGTGTTACAGCTCCTGCCTGGGGGAGGTGTTAGCATCTCCACCCAGTGCAGGCTTTGTTACTGGCCTCAGAGTGACAAAGGCACTCTCCCCATGGGGCCAGCAACATGTCTCTAGTGTGGCAGGCTGCTGGAACTAGTCAGCCTACACAGACAGTCGGTTAAGTTTCAGGGGGCACCTCTAAGGTGCCCTCTGGGGTGTATTTTGCAATAAAATGTACACTGGCATCAGTGTGTATTTATTGTGCTGAGAAGTTTGATACCAAACTTCCCAGTTTTCAGTGTAGCCATTATGGTGCTGTGGAGTTCGTGTTTGACAAACTCCCAGACCATATACTCTTATGGCTACCCTGCACTTACAATGTCTAAGGTTTTGTTTAGACACTGTAGGGGTACCATGCTCATGCACTGGTACCCTCACCTATGGTATAGTGCACCCTGCCTTAGGGCTGTAAGGCCTGCTAGAGGGGTGTCTTGCCTATACTGCATAGGCAGTGAGATGCTGGCATGGCACCCTGAGGGGAGTGCCATGTCGACTTGCTCGTTTTGTTCTCACTAGCACACACAAGCTGGCAAGCAGTGTGTCTGTGCTGAGTGAGAGGTCTCCAGGGTGGCATAAGACATGCTGCAGCCCTTAGAGACCTTCCTTGGCATCAGGGCCCTTGGTACTAGAAGTACCAGTTACAAGGGACATATCTGGATGCCAGGGTCTGCCAATTGTGGATAAAAAAGTACAGGTTAGGGAAAGAACACTGGTGCTGGGGCCTGGTTAGCAGGCCTCAGCACACTTTCAATTGTAAACATAGCATCAGCAAAGGCAAAAAGTCAGGGGGCAACCATGCCAAGGAGGCATTTCCTTACAGTCAGTCTCCATGACGGTATGGGGGGTCTATCCTCCGATACCCTCATCGTTAATAGCAAGGGATTATGGTCAGACAGAGTGCGGGCAAGATATTCAGAGCGGGTCATGTTATTTATCAGGCCCGCTGTGCAGACCACTCTATCAATTCTGGTATGCACCCGGTGGAGACCCAAGTAATATGAGTAGTCTCTAGCAGTTGGGTGATGCTCTCGCCAGACATCCGCCAACCCCCACGTGCCCAACCATTCGCCTAGCCTTTTGGCTGTTTTGATTGGCGCTGCCCCCTGTAGAGGCGGGATAGACCTATCCATGTTTATGTCTAGTACTGCGTTGAAGTCCCCCCCAATTAATAGCTCTCCGGTGTATTGACGTGTGAGGTGGCTCGACAGGCCTGTCATGAAGGGTACCTGGTCTTGGTTAGGGGCATAAATGCAACTTAAGACTATCGGTATACTGTGTAGCCTCCCCTCTAATATCACAAATCTACCCTCCCGGTCTATGTTGGAAGAGTCTATTGTGAAAGGGACCCCCGCTCTGATCCACACCAGTACGCCTCTTGCGTAAGCTGAATATTCCGAGGCGAATACCTACCCCCTCCATCTGCGTCTCAGTCTCTCTCCCTCCCCGGGTGCCAAGTGAGTCTCCTGCAGCAATGCCACCTGTACACAACTTTTCTTTAAATAGGAGAGTATTTTATGTCTTTTAGCTGGTGTGCCCATCCCCCTAACATTCCATGCTAAGAGATTGTAGTCTGCCATCTCATAATATCAGTCTGGTGACATTGTCCCCAGCTCTCCCAGGCCTCGGATTAGTTCTTTCGCATGTTCAGGTTCTTGCTATAGTCGGTTTCCACCACCCACTTTGCCATATTAACTTGTAACTGTGTATCCCAACTCCCAATCCCCAGGGCGCCTCCCAAACTGTAGGTTGCCCAGCAAACTGTGCAACAGTGCAACTTGTTCAGCCACTTATCAGAAGTACTCACCAGTCTGTTTAGATAGGCGAGGTTCTGGTCCGGGGGGTGGCCAGGTCCGGAAGGGCCGTTTGTTCCCATGTCATGCCTTATCTCCAGGGCCCCCGGCAGGTCCAAGTCAGACAAGTTCGTCAGCTGTTTGTGGGGTCACCTTAGGGGCGGGGGGCGAGTGCTCCAGTTCTCCAGCAGAGGACACCAATGTGTCGTCCGACTCCTCCCCAGAGCCCTCCTGGGGAGACGCCTCTCCACCCATGCGAGCCGCTGCTTCCAGGGCTGCCTTCCTGCCTTTCTCCTTCTGTGTTTGCGTAGGTGCCAGCCGCAGACGGTCCCTGGACCTCCGTCCCTTTGGGGCCCGGCAAGCTCTGCTCCCAGGCAGGCCCTCTCCTGCTGACCTCCCCACCTGGGAGCCATGTGTCTCCAGCCATTCCCACACCTCCTCAGGGGACTGGAGGAACGTAGTCTTCCCTTCCAGCATCACTCTTAATCTGGCTGGGTAGAGTAGCGAGTACTGGATCCCTTCTTCTCTTAGGGCTCTCTTGACTGTCAGAAACGAAGCTTGCTTGTTTTGTACCTCCAGAGTAAAGTCGGGGAATAGTGTCACCTCCCCGTTTGCAACTTTAAATGGGCCCGATTCCCTGGCCCTCTGCAGGAGGGTGTCTCTGTCTCTATAATGCAACAGTTTAGCGATCACAGCCCGAGGGGCCTACCAGGAGCAAGAGGTCTCGACGGCACTCGGTGCGCCCGCTCCAGCGTGTAGAAGGGAGTCAGGCGCCCAGGTGCCACTGTCGTGCTGAACCACTTCTCCAGGAATTCAACCATGCTCGTCCCCTCGGCCCCCTCCGGGAGGCCCACCACGCGTACATTATTCCTTCTGTTCCTCCCCTCCGCGTCCTCAGCTCTTTTTTTGAGGCGCGTCACTCTGTCGACAAGGGAAGTCACTTCAGCCGCCAGGTCTTTCTGTTTCGGTGCAATGTCCCCTAGTGCGGCTTCTGTTTCTTTGACTGTGTCTACCAGTTTGTGGTGGTCCGCTCTCAGCAGACTCACCTCAACCGCGACCTGGCTGATCTCCCGCTGCAACGTTGTCTTTGTGTCTTCTGTCGCCCCGAGTATTTTATCTAGGGTATCCTGCACTTTGATCTGTGAGTGGTCTTGCGGGCCTGCTTCTTTGCGCTCCGTCAGAGCTGCAGTGTCCATGGTTTTGTTCTTGTATCGGCTCTTGGGGGGCATCGGACGGGTAGGGGGTCACACCCCAGGGGCCCAGACAGCAGCCCCAGCGTTATCATAAGCTCCTCTCCGAGTCTTCACGCCCTGTTCTCTGTAGGCCGCACCTCAGCCCCCGGGCATTCCCTAGCAGGTTGCCGACACCCCGCCGGACCCCGCTGTTTTCGGGCTGCAGTGCTGGGGGCTCTGCGTTGACGATTTATGGTTAACTGCTAGTCTCTACAGCTCCGGGCCCTTTAGTGCGTCGTAGGCCCAGCCCGGTCACCCTTGCTCTTGGCGCCGATACTGCCTCCTTCTTGTTCCCCTTGTGGCACCAAAATCACGTCCAGGCACACTCAGCCACCCCTCGGAATCTATTCTCCTCAGATACACCGTCCACCATACTGCTCATTCAGGGGTCGTTGGCGCTCCAGGGTACCCGGGGGGGTCCATGATTTTCATCTGCCGGGTAAACTGCCCACCGCTCCCCCCACTGGGTATGATCCCTCACTCACCAGCACCGCTGGTTGTTCCTTTCCCTCGCTGGCTTGGTCTTGTCAGGGGGGTTGGCCTGCCTCTGTCTCTAGGCCAGCTCCCGGGAGCCCCAGTTCAGCACGCTACCGGGCTGCCCCATGCCGGGCCTCGCCTCAATCGGCCAACCTGGCCCACCACGATCTCCTCAGGGCCCACAGGGGCACGCCGGGGTCCATAATTCGCTAGTCTCACCGCCGCGTTGGTAACTGCCAGAGCCCAGTGCTCTTCCGCTGGTCAAACGGCCTTGTTAGATGCCCAGGGGCCGTGCCGTCACCCCAGTGTTGTAGTGCTCCGTCACGATCGCGGGCCGGCCCCAACACTATCAGGGGCCGCGCCCGCGTCCAGGGGCCGCGCCCGCGCCCAGGAGCAACGCTGCTCTGCCGCCCGACGGGCGTATCTTCACCCGGGCCCTCAGGTCCCCGCCGGCACCTCTGCTGTAGCTGGGAGACTCGTCCGGAGTCCCCCGCCGTTCTCGGGCTGTCCGCCCCCGAACCTCGTCGGCCCGCGGCTCAACGCGAGGTCGCGGCTTCAGCCGCGTGTACGGGCCGCCGGCCCTCGTCCTCGCAGCCGGGCCAGGTTCTCCCGCCAATACCCTCCGGGGCCACCGCGGGGGCCCGATCAAGCCCGGTATCGGCCTCCAGTTCAGTACCTCTGCGTGGACCCCGATCGGACCGGAGATGGCGCGCTTTTTCTCGTTTTCCAGCCGACCCCTCCGGAGCGAGAAATCAGGCGTGTGCCATCTCTGGATCCTTGGCCACGCCCCCCACTCACTCTATATTGAAGACAATCATATAGCAGTCATGCGCTGCACTCTTCACTCACCCTGTCACCCTGAATTGAAGACAGTCACGCGCTGCACTCTTCACACACTGTAGTGAAGACAGTCACACAGCAGTCACGTGCTGCACTCTTCGCACTTTGTAGTGAAGACAGTCCCGTAGCAGTCATGTGCTGCACTCTTCATACACCCTGTAGCGGAGACAGTCCGCACAGCTGTCACGTGCTGCACTCTTCACACACCCTGTATTGAAGACAGTCACACAGCAGTCACGCGCTGCACTCTTCGCACTTTGTAGTGAACACAGTCCCGTAGCAGTCATGTGCTGCACTCTTCATTCACCCTGTAACGGAGACAGTCCTCACAGCTGTCACTTGTTGCACTCTTCACACACCAGTCACACATCAGTCACACATCAGTCAAGTGCTGCACTCTTCACACATTATAGTGAAGACAGTCACATAGCAGTCACGAGCTGCACTCTTCACTCACCCTGTATTTAAGACAGTCACACAAGAGTCGCGCGCTGCACTCTTCGCACTTTGTAGTGAAGACAGTCCCGTAGCAGTCATGTGCTGTACTCTTCACACACCTTGTAACGGAGACAGTCCACACAGCTGTCACGTGCTGCACTCTTCACACACCCTGTAGTGAAGACAGTCACACAGCAGTCAAGCGCTGCACTCTTCACACATTATAGTGAAGACAATTGATGAAGCAGAAAATGAAGGTTTTGATTTATTAACGCATAAACGTAGTGTGAAACAATCATGTGTGATATTAACCGAACTAATAAAGATTGTACGGGGACAAAATGTGCCCTCAGAGTAGTTTGCCATCATTTATACGCGTGCTTTATATAACGTGGTGTATTAGAATTGCACTAATCCGATATAATCATAAACATGTGCTACGATTTGCTTATTTGAAATGCCTTAGCTTAGCATTACTTTAGCGGAGGCTTTGGCCTAGTTGCCTGGTCCCACGGTTTAAATGTTCGTATTTTTCCACTGTGCTATTAAACGTGTATTTCTGCTTGAAGCTGTATTTTTCCACAGAAACTGTTCACATGCTTATCTTAAAGTTAGTGCCAGCCTGGCATATTTTCTCTTTAATTCAAGGTCGACTTGCAGGTGCGGACAATGGAGGCTCTGAGAGTAAGCTAATCGAGAGACAATGTTGCAAATTACGTACCCATCTCCAAGGATAATGTATGCTTAAGTAAAAGCTTGAGAACTGTCGTTTTTGATTGGTCAATTTGAAGCTAACCTATGAACCCACCAATGGAGACCCTACTGGACTTGAACTGTTGTCTATAAAACCCAGGTGCACGAGAGGAAAGCTCTCTCTCTATCTTCGGACATCCCGCCATTTTGACTTCGTAGCTATTATGGCCCACTTTGCTGCGACGCCATTTTGAGAGACTTTGATGCTTTCTCTAGTCGAGAGAAAGAGACTTTAATGATTCTTGCCCTAGAGACTTTAACTTTGATTTGCCCCTTTGCATGAAGTAGTAATCTTATCTTGCCACCGTGAGGCAATTGCCCCGTTCACCCCTGCCCCTTTGCCCAGTCCCATGCCGATCGAAACGGTGTCTATGCTGATCGAGAAACGATACCTGTGAGACGAAGAATTCATTGATTGCTGATCGGAATTGGTAATTATGAAAGGAAATTGTAAAATTGCATTGTGTTTCTTTTAGGTAACCAACTGCTGATTTTGATAAGGACCCTAGCTAGGAGTTTTCTAAATTAATGTTGCTAAATTGTTTTTTGCATGAAGTCCCACATGCTGATGCTAATTTGAGGTTGACGAGGATTCCATATGTCGCACGATGCAATTTGAGATCTTGTTATGCTGACTAAATGTACGCAATTAGCCCATTACAGATTATCGTATTAGTGCTTTGTATTGCCACTATCGAATGCCTTGTGATTCAAATGCTACATAGATTACACTTGTTTCGACGATATGGACAGCTATTAATGTTCATTTATGTTTATCATTTGGTGTTGAGACACATCTATATCGTGCTAGCTTTGTTAATATAGGGAAATAAATTCACTAACCTTGCAATAAACTGGTGTGGTTATTCCTGGCTGAAAGGTCAGGGTTCGCCGAAATGTATTCTGGATTAATTGTTAAGTGTTATGTTGTTCAAGGTGTTGCTTATGTTCGTTATTGATTATCGATTTGATGAAGTTGATTGATTAAGAGTACAGAGAGTTCCCACTAAGTCAAAAGATTCATCGACCTAAAGAGCGTCCGAACGCAGGTAAATTGTTACTACGGTTCGCTCTATCAGTAGATGGTAGCAGAGGACGGTTACGTCTTTTGGGACCCTGTATCAGTAGAATACATGGTGTTGAATTAACGGTTATGCATTTTGAGGCCTCATTCGAGAAGTTGAATTAGATGTTCTTGGATGAAAATAATTGACAAGATGATGATGGGCTAGGTCCACCGCGACTTTCCCGGGATCTCGGAGCTTGCGAATGGAGAGAACGGAGGTGTGGAATCAGCGCTGGCGGTACTAGTGATGGTATGAGTGAAGTTAGGGTTTTGCGCTTGCACAGCTTATTGCCGCAGGGTGTGTGAAAAGGTTGCGAGGATTTTTTTTTTAAGGATAGCGGAGGTGCGACTCCGAGTGTAGAAGTAGAGAAGTCGTCGAACTTCATGGAGATAGCGGAGGTGCGGCTCCGAGTACGAGAGTAGGGAAGTCGTCGAACTTCATGTGCGTCTGGCGCTTTGTGCATAAAAAGGTCCACGTGGTTGTTGTTGTTGAGACGGGCCCTGCGAGGTCAAGAGACTCCGGAGTATGTTGATCCATGTTGTGGTCTGGGCGGTTTAGTAGGTTGATCGGGCGTGGTCAACGAGTGGGTACGTGTGTTAGGGAGTGATAGAAACTTCGACTTCGGGCTTTGACAAGATTCTAAGTGCACTAGAACAGATCATTGACAAGTTGAGAGTAGGTCTGCGGGTCAGATTTGCTTGCGAATGTGGGGACTGAGAAAGACGGAATAGCGGCCGAGGCTGGTGAAAGAGATCGAATAGTGGCCGAGGTTAGTGAAAAATCCCTAAGGTCCTGAAGCGATTATGTTACCCTTCCTGTAGTAAACCGACAGATCTGTTTTAGTTTTTTGGTAGCTCGCGATACATGCAAAAAGTTGTTACGGAAGGAACTGAGTGAAGGAGGACTAGCCGCGAGGCTTTGTCAGCCGCAGTGTGTGTGAGTGTGACGTCACTAAGAGCCGCGCTGGGATAGGTTGGTTGGAGAGAAGGGTCGCGCACGAATTGGACGCAGTCCGTGGCACTCGATTGGAAGGGGAAAGGCAGGTGAAGAGTATTCCGGGAATTAAAGTCACCTATTGATTAAAAATTTTGTGAAATAACAGTGACCCATTGATTATAAACTTTGTGAATCAAAAGACGAGAAAATGAAATTCCTTAAAGCATTCAGGAGCGCGATGAAGGGAGAGTCATACATCAAAGCGAGCGTAGGGGAAGAGACGCCGCCCGAGGGCACACCAGCTTACATTGTAATGGAGGAAAAAGGGGTAGCTCCGTGTCTTTGGCTAAAGCAATGGCACAAGTGGACAGAGAAACATGGGAGCGTAGCATTCCCGATACATGGGACATTCAATATAAGGGTCCTAGAGAATTTGAGATTCACGATGTATGACATGAAGGTACCTCCAAGGCCAGCACAGTTTGAGGCTCTAGCAATATGGGAACTCATGGCTAGACAGCAACAGAAGAACAAGTTTGAAACAAGGATGAGGAAGGTAGAAAAGACACTAGCGGATGCTAGGTGGGATAATGCGCAGAAGGTGTGGAGGTCAGATGTATTGCAGGGAATAAAATTGTTCCCCGCAATTACTAAAGATGAAGAAGAGACAGGTAAGAAAGCTACCTGTAAGACAGACAGGAAGTGTTCCAAGGACAAAGAGGACGAGGAAAAGTTGAGAAGAGAAGAGGAGTTAGAGGACGAGGAGTTGATAATGCAATTGCTGAACAACCGTCCACCGCCTTATGCAGAGAATGGACTAGGTCCAAGTACCAGTTCTGCCCCTCCGGCATCGGTACAGAACAGTGAAACGCAGAATACAGGAGTACCATCGGGATCTAAGGATCCGAGCTTACTGCTCACCCCACAGATACCGCAGGTCAGGAGAATGTATCCAGATGTGCCCGTGTTGAAACCAGCAGAACATTATCAGCCGCAGATGCCAGGGTACTACAGCAGTGATAACAGTGGGGGAATGATTGTAGATCCAACCGTAAGGGGCGTGCAGAATGGTTACAACCCAACAATGGCACAAGCTGAATCAACTCAGTTTGTGATGCCTCAAAAGCAGATGCAGGGAGGAAATGTTCATGCTCAAATGACGGGGAGTCAGATGGGCATGCCGGCAATGATGACCCATAGTATGGGGATGAACATGCCTCAGAATATGGGAAATGGACAGAATCCAGATGCCATATCACTGCCCATTACTGTAGGTCCAGTGGTACCTTTGTATAGTCAGCCTAACTTAGGTATGAGCAGTCAGGGACAAATGCTGCAGAATGGGACAGAAAGAAGGTGCATAGAAAATACTCCAGGGATAACCCCGATAGCGACTCAGCCAACTGGGTCCGGGTCCTTGATGGAGTTTAGTCCCGTATGCGCTCAATCAACACTGGTGAGGTCGAGCCCCCCACTGATAATACCTTTAACATCGAATACAGAAAAGTTGCCGCAACCATCGATGGCAGTCGATGTGAATGCTACGCTGATGGGGGTAAATGCGCAACAGCTGACACAGTGGTTCAACAGTCTAAATTCCACACAAAGTTCAGACAGTGGGAAAGGAGACGATTACTTGAGCAGGATGAGGCTGAACATGGAAGCACAAGAATTGGTGGAAGGGAATATGGGTGTGAACAGGTTAGAATCCTACACGGAAGAGGAGTTGAGGTATCTATGTCCAAAGATCACGAAAGAAGTAAACAAGGTACATAAAAGTTTGCAGGAAGTAGCAGACAGGAACGGGATTGACATAGGCAAGACGAAACACTTGAGCAGGAGCTATAGGTTGGATTTTGGGACCACAGATTTTGAACACATGAGATCAGCAGGCATGAAGGCACACCTTAGAGAATTGTTGCAGAGTGCCCAAGTGTGGTGGTGCTTAGATAAGTGGGAAAGCAGATGGGTAAAGAGGAAGGATAAGAGGAGGGACAGTGTTACAGAGCATAATGAGAAAAGACCGCAGAGCAGCGAAACAGTAACCATGTTACCAATGAGGGAGACAGCAGGGGGAAAACTAGTACATGTACCATGGCACAGAAGTGATATTCAGTCTTTTACGAATGATTTTCCCAAACTGAGGGAGAAGCCGATCGAATGGTATCAACAGACTGATAGGTTTGTGAAGCTTGCCAAATGTCTCTGGGAAGACCTGAACACTTTATTCGAGATTGTGGTTCCGGCAGATTTGTGGGAGGATTGCAAAAGAGCTGTAGGTTGGCCGACAAGTGAACCAGAGAGAGACAGAGAGACGGGTGCACCATCACCTATGGTGATGTGTCTGTACTATAAGGTGATTGAGCATTTGAAGACGAAGGTTGCCGCGAAAAATGTGGATTGGCAGAAAATTGATCGAACTGCCCAAGAGGCTAAAGAATCGATTCATAGTTACTATGAGAGGTTGTTGAAGGCGTTCAAGAATTACAGTGGCACGGAAGCAATTGAGGCGAAGGATATGCTTCATTTTGTGTTCAGATTTGTGGAAGGGCTGAAACCAGAGATAAGCCAGATGATAAAATCGCATTTGATCTGCTGGCAGTCGAAACCGATTGATGAAGTCCTGACTTATGCGAAATACTGTAGCGACGAAATTGAGGTGAAACAGAAAAAGCTGAAAGAGAAGGTGATGATGATGCAGCTTAAGGCGGCTCAGACAGGCTTGCAAGGTCTGCAGGGACTGCAAGGGTTGCCAGGGATGCAAGGGTTCCAACAGCAGGTACCGCAACAGCAGCCGCAGTTGCAGGGAAACATGGTGTTTCAGCAACAGCAGCCGCAGTTGCAAGGAAACATGGCATTTCAGCCACAGGCCAGAGGCAGAGGCAGAGGAGGTTTTGTGAATAATGGTCCGGATTTGAACACTGTTGTGACAGGTGTGCAGGCAATGAAGAAAGTGATGCTGTGTCACGCGTGCGGAAACGTAGGTCATTGGAAACGCGAGTGTCCGATGGTGGTGCAGGAAGGTGCAGGTGCAGGTGTAGGTGTTGGTCAGCAAAACAATTATGTCAATGCATTTCAGACAATGAGAGGCCCGAAAATGAGAGGTCCGAACGCAAATTTTCAGACCATAAATCAATTGCAGGGATTACAACCTATGCAGCCGCAGCAGATGCAGATGCCCCGTGTGCAGATGACGCAGATGCAGCCGATGCAACAGCAGTTACCCTTGGTACCTAATCAGCAAATGCAAATACCTTTGGCACCAATGAGTCAGCAGCAAATGATGGTTCCTCCACAGGTAACGGGTCAGGTAATGAGCACAAACGGCACAGTACAACAGTTCCCATTACACAGTGAAAGTGGAATAAACAACATATGGGAGAGTGAACGTTCAGGAGAAGAAGGAGACTGTGTGCTTGCGGCATCCCTAGAAGTTGATCAAAGGGGTCCGTACGTTGAGGGAAGAGTAATGGGTCATCGCGTCTCATTCTTGGTTGACACGGGAGCCACACGTTCAACTGTTAAGAGCAGTGAAGTACCAAATTTGCCACTCTCAGGGAGGACAGTTCAAGTGGTGGGAGTAGCAAACAGGCATCTGACGAACCCAATAACAGATCCGGTACCAGTCAACATTGGTAACTATCAAGGGGTACATCAGTTTGTGGTGTGTGACTCAAGCCCGATTGCACTGTTAGGAAGAGACCTATTGTGTAAATTGGGTTGCTCGATCATGTGTTCAAACGAAGGAATAACAATAGAGACGAGCAATGATGGGGAAGACGAGGACAGTGTAGAGGGGGATGAGATAGAAACAGTCGACGAAGAGTATCCTCTGATTTGTCTTTTACCGATGATAACTGAAGAAGATATCCCAGTAGAATTACGGGAAAAAGTCAGAAAGGAAGTGTGGGACATGACAGGGAAAGAGGTGGGATTGATGAAAGGAGTAGAACCAGTAAAAGTGATGGTAAAGCCCAATGCGATCTTTCCCCAGACCCCACAATACCACATGCCACAAGATACCCTCATGAAAGTTGCCCAACTTATTGACGAATTCGTGAAGCAGGGAGTACTGAAAGAAGTATTAAGCAGCCCATGTAATTCACCGATAATGGGACTAATGAAGCCAAGTGGGAAAGTCCGGCTTGTACAGGATTTGAGAAAAATAAATGACATCATAATCAAGTGCTGCCCTGTTGTACCGAATCCGGCTGTGATAATGTTTCAGATCCCTTGCGAAGCTGAGTGGTTCTCAGTCATCGATTTGTCACAAGCATTCTTTTCTGTGCCTCTTCATGAGGACAGCCAATTCCTCTTTTGTTTCAAATTCCTAGACAGAGTATACAGTTGGTGTCGAATTCCTCAAGGGTTCTCTGAGTCACCCTCGATATTCAATCAGGTTCTAAAGAAAGACTTGGAAGAGTTAGAGTTACCATTTGAGTCAACCTTAGTACAGTACATTGACGACTTACTGGTTGCATCAAAGACAGAAAGTGGCTGCACAGCCGATACCATTGCTCTGTTGAATCATTTGGGAGGGAATGGACACAAGGTGTCTCCTTCCAAACTGCAGTTCTGTCAGAAGAAAGTGAAATACTTGGGTCACCAAATAGAAAAAGGGTCACGGAGAATAATGAAGGAAAGAATTACAAGTGTACTTCAAATGAGTCCACCAAAGACAAGGAAGGAGGTGAGGAAGTTTTTGGGAATGGTGGGATACTGTCGCCAGTGGATTCCCAACTTCTCGACTCTAGCGAAGCCTTTGCTGAAATTGACCCAGAAGGATGCCTTGGATCAGATCGAACTGAAAGGGGATGAGATGGATGCTTTTGTTGAATTGAAAGAGTGCATGTGCAGGGCTCCAGCTTTAGGTATGCCTGATTACACAAAGCCTTTCACATTGTTTTGCCATGAACGTGATGCATGTTCTTTGTCTGTCTTGACTCAAGCCCATGGTGGCGTAAACAGACCAGTAGCGTATTTTTCAGCTACTTTGGATCCGGTTGCAGCAGCACTCCCAGGGTGTTTGCGCGCCGTAGCAGCAGTTGGTATCAGCCTCACTCAGAGTGAAGGAATAGTGATGGGACACCCAGTAACAGTCATGGTCCCTCACTCAGTCGAGATACTTTTGACCCGCTCCCGAACGCAGCACATGACTGGAGCAAGACTCACAAGGTATGAAACGATTATTCTGGGCTCACCGAATGTGCAGCTGAAAAGGTGCACTACGTTGAATCCAGCTACCTTGCTTCCTGGAGAAAATGCTGAAATTGAGAACGCTGAAGACGTCGAGCATGACTGCCTTCAGGTGACTGAATTTTGCACAAAACCCCGACCGGACATCAAGGATACTAAACTTGATGAAAATGACCAAATTCTCTTTGTTGATGGTTCGTGTCTAAGAGATGGGATGGGAATTTTGAAAGCAGGATATGCTGTGTGTACTGTAACAGGGGTCTTGGAAGCGGGATGGCTTCAAGGAGTCTATTCTGCACAAGTAGCAGAACTTGTAGCCCTTACTAGAGCATGTCAATTGTCTGCATTGATGAAAGTCACCATTTACACTGATAGCCAATATGGGTTTGGGATTGTGCATGACTTTGGACAACTATGGTCACAGAGAGGTTTCCTGACTTCTTCAGGATCCCCAGTGAAAAATGGGGAGAGAATAAGGGAATTGTTACATGCCATTCAAGTGCCAGCTGAAGTTGCAGTAGTAAAGTGCAGTGCTCACACGAAGGGTCAGGACTATGGCCCTCATTCTGACCTTGGCGGGCGGCGGAGGCCGCCCGCCAAAGTCCCGCCGTCAGGTTCGACCGCGGCGGTAATTCTGACTTTCCCGCTGGGCTGGCGGGCGGTCGCCTTCAGGCCGCCCGCCAGCCCAGCGGGAAAGAGGCTTCCACGATGAAGCCGGCTCGGAATCGAGCCGGCGGAGTGGAAGCTGTGCGACGGGTGCAGTTGCACCCGTCGCGTATTTCACTGTCTGCGCAGCAGACAGTGAAATACATTTAGGGGCCCTCTTACGGGGGCCCCTGCAATGCCCATGCCAGTGGCATGGGCACTGCAGGGGCCCCCAGGGGCCCCGCGACCCCCCCTACCGCCATCCGGATCCCGGCGGTCGGACCGCCGGGATCTGGATGGCGGTAGGGGGGGTCGGAATCCCCTCGGCGGCGCAGCAAGCTGCGCCGCCTTGGAGGATTCAATGGGGCGGCGGTACACTGGCGGGAGACCGCCAGTGTTGCCGGTCCGACCGCGGCTTTACCGCCGCGGTCGGAATCCCCATTGGAGCACCGCCGGCCTGTCGGCGGTGCTCCCGCGGTCCTCCGCCCTGGCGGTCTTTGACCGCCAGGGTCAGAATGAGGGCCTATGTGTCTCTGGGAAATGCATATGCAGATCAAGTCGCAAGATTTTGCGCTTTGAACTGTATATTGTTAAGGGATGATTGGACTACAATAAGTGAACCAGAACTCGAACCAGCTGAAGCATTTGCCTTGAAGGTCGTAGATACAATAGAAGAACTAAAAGCAATACAGAATAATGTCAGGGAGGATGAAAGAGATTCCTGGATTAAATCACAATGTATAAAGAGACAAGACGAGCTATGGGTTTCACATGAGGGAAAATTTGTTCTGCCAAATAGTCTCTTATCACAGCTTGCGCGGTTCTATCATGGGCAAGCTCACCTAGGGAGAGACGCCATGATAAGATTGTTCAAAACTGATTGGTTTAACCCCAGATTTCGTCAAGCTGCAGAAGCAGTTTGCCATCGATGTGTCACTTGCCAGCAGATGAACCCAGGAAAGGGAACAGTTGTGAACGCGAGCCACATTGGTAGGGCAAGGGGTCCTTTTAGTCGTATGCAGATGGACTTCATTGAGATGCCTGTGCATGGAGGTTTAAGATATGTGTTGGTGATTGTGTGCATTTTTAGTCATTGGATTGAGGCATACCCCACACGTAGAAACGACAGCCTTACAGTTGCCAAGCTATTATTGAGGGAGTTAATACCACGTTTCGGATTCCCGATCTCTTTAGAATCAGATAGGGGAAGCCACTTCAATAACGAGGTGATGAAGTTACTTTGCGAAGCACTGAACATTGAGCAAAAGCTGCACTGTAGCTATCGCCCTGAGGCATCAGGACTGGTGGAGCAGATGAATGGTACGCTGAAGTCGAGAATGGCAAAGATATGTGCATCAACAAATTTGAAATGGCCTGACGCATTGCCCTTAGTGCTAATGTCAATGAGAAACACTCCGGATAGAAAAACTGGATTGTCTCCGCACGAAATTCTCATGGGCAGGGCTATGAGACTTCCTGCAGTTCCCGCAAACATGCTTTTGAATATTACAGATGATATGGTGTTAGACTACTGCAAAGGTCTGGCTGACGTGGTTCGCTCTTTCTCTCACCAGGTGGAAGCGACCACCTTGCCCCCGATCCAAGGTCCAGGACACGCACTGAAAGCAGGTGACTGGGTCGTGATAAAGAAGCACGTGAGGAAGTCGTGTCTGGAACCCCGTTGGAAAGGCCCTTTCCAAGTGATCCTGACGACAACTACCGCTGTGAAGTGCGCGGGGGTTCCCAACTGGATTCACGCCAGTCATACAAAGAAGGTGTTGTGTCCCACAGATGAGGAAGTTGAAGCGCTGAAACTACCAGTGCCTGATAAAACGGTGCCGAGTGCTGAGACAGAACAAAAGCGAACTGAAAGCGAACAAGCAACAGCAGGAGAAAAGGAGATATTATTGGAGAACGAAGAGTCCGACTCACTTGGGGAAGACCAAGGAGAAAGTTCAGACAGCGACGACGAAGCTGCAGGTGACAAAGAACCTGAGGCAGCTGAGGGTAGCAAAAAGCCTGAAGCAGCTGAAGGTGACAAGGAACCTGAAGCAGCTGAAAGTGATACAGAGCCTGAAGAAAGTAACGGTGACGAAGGGCTCGAAGAAAGTGAGAAAGCAGGAGAGCCTGAGCAGAAGGGGGCTTTCCCAGAAACAGACGATACAGAAAAGGAAAAAGAGAACGTGACTGATTCCCCTGAAGGTGGGGACAGAGAAGAGCAGAACGAGAGAGTTCAAACCTCTACAGAAAAGATCGCAGGTCCATCAAACGGGCACGGTGCAAAAAGAAGACTAAGTATCTCACCGATAAAAGAAAAGGGTAAAGAAGGTTTGAACGAAGGAGGAAGGCCAAAAGTGAAAGAGAAAAGAAAGGAAGTGACTGTCGTGGAACAATCGTCAAGTGAAGAAAAAGACTTGGCGAAGGAGGAGAGTGCCAGCGAAACAGAATCGAAAAGAGAAGCAAAATTGAAAAGGAAAAGGATACCAAACAGGATGTATTCCGGTCCTGAGTGGGCATATGCAGTAAATGATGATTGGACTGATGAGTTTGTATCTCTAAGCATCGAGAACGAAGAAGAAGAAGAGATACCAATAGAAAAGAAAAGTTTCATAGACTCTGTTGATTGAAACGGTAGTAAATGGTATTGCTTGCTGCAACTAACGTGAGACAAACAACCAGCTGAGACATTGCTAAACCGAATTGAGACAAATGCTGCTAACCGATAAGTGACTGGCCTGTTGAAGAAGACGGTGTGAACATTGTGCTCGTTCAGCTTTGTAACTGAACTGCTAAGTAGTTTCATTTATAAGTGTTTCTAGCTCTCTGATTCTATACAGATCATGCCTAGGTACGCTATGCAGAATAATAGAAAGAAATATTGTAAATATGTGTGTATAGGCTTGGTGATTACATGTGTACTAATAATAATGGCAATTGTGTTTGGAATGCATGGAAAGGGTGAGAATGAGACTATTGCTGCTTCTACTATTGCTCCTGTTACTGTCACTGAACTAACACCGTTGAAAAGACTAGCAATGGATGAGAGGCTCTTGCATGATAAGAAAGAGCTTTCGTATAACGTTTTCTATCGCTTACTAACAGAGTATGTTGAGACTATGGATGCGAAAGATTGTTATGTGTGTACCCAGATACCGACATCAGTAAAGGAAGGGGTGACTTATCACCACATGCCTCTTACATATGGGATTACATGTAGTATAGTAATGTCTAGGTTTTATGGTCAATCTAATATACAGTATTTTTTCTCAAATTATGATGTTACCTTTGCTTATGTTCCTATAATAGCGCAGCTAAGCGAGACTGCAAAATATTGGGATTACAAAATTATGAGGGACTTTTTCGAGCCAATGCAACCTTTTGAAACGGCTCATGCCCATAGGGAGAACCTTACTTGCTCCGTCTCTGCTGTAGAAATAAGCTTTTTAGATCGCACAGACGATAGAAGGGCTCAAATGAAAGCGAAATTAGAAAAGGAGCTATACAAGAGGACTTCAGTAGATAATTATGATTTTGCTGCTATAAAGACACAAGGGAAAATTGCTTTAGATGCTTGGCATGTAGGGAAGTTTTGTATATATCGAGGTGAATCTTACTATGACAATATTTTTGTAGGAGCGAGTGAATGCAAACATACGTTTATCTTTAAGGCCAAATGGACATTCATGATGGACGGACTTGACCCTGTCATTCCAGGGGTGTATTACATTTGTGGGCATAATGCCTATTATCGTCTTCCAAAGGGATGGTGGGGAAGATGTTATTTGGGTATAGTGTTTCCAAAGGTTTATCAGCTGGATGACATATCGATGATTGAAAAGACACCTGGATCCCATCGTATCCAGAAAAGAGAGACCGCAGCTGCTGTGGTAGGTGATATATTTGGAGCCATGATTCCTTCATTGGGAGTTGTGCTGAATTCCATCAAAATAAGAAAGTTGTCTACTATAGTGGATAACATGCTGACAAAGTTTTCAGGTGCTATAATACTGATGGATGCTGAACTTGCAGCGGAAAGAGCTATGACTCTTCAAAATAGGCTTGCTTTAGACATTCTTTTAGCAAAGGATGGAGGCGTTTGCAAAATGATTGGTGCACGTCACTGCTGTACCTATATACCTGATAATAGTGTGAAAATTAAAACTATGCTTGCTAATCTAACCAAAGAAAGTGCAGATTTGAAAGAACTGAAAGAACCAGGAGTGTGGGAAAAGGTTGGAAAGGGACTTGCTTCAGTGGGACATTGGATTGGGGGAATTTGGAATGGAATATTATTGAAAATAATAGAAGGAATATTAATAGTGATAATTTGTGTATTTGGAATTTGGGGAATAAAAAGGGGAATAATAATGATTATGGAAAGAATTAAAAGAAGAAAGGAGGAGAAAATAATGAAAAGAATGGCAGAAGAATACAAAGCGCAAACTAGGGGAACTAAAAGGAAAAGGGAGCTGACAGAATTTTAATGGGATAAAATTTGTGGGCTAAATTTGTGTGATGACAAGTAGTTATCAGAGGAGGGATTGATGAAGCAGAAAATGAAGGTTTTGATTTATTAACGCATAAACGTAGTGTGAAACAATCATGTGTGATATTAACCGAACTAATAAAGATTGTACGGGGACAAAATGTGCCCTCAGAGTAGTTTGCCATCATTTATACGCGTGCTTTATATAACGTGGTGTATTAGAATTGCACTAATCCGACATAATCATAAACATGTGCTACGATTTGCTTATTTGAAATGCCTTAGCTTAGCATTACTTTAGCGGAGGCTTTGGCCTAGTTGCCTGGTCTCACGGTTTAAATGTTCGTATTTTTCCACTGTGCTATTAAACGTGTATTTCTGCTTGAAGCTGTATTTTTCCACAGAAACTGTTCACATGCTTATCTTAAAGTTAGTGCCAGCCTGGCATATTTTCTCTTTAATTCAAGGTCGACTTGCAGGTGCGGACAATGGAGGCTCTGAGAGTAAGCTAATCGAGAGACAATGTTGCAAATTACGTACCCATCTCCAAGGATAATGTATGCTTAAGTAAAAGCTTGAGAACTGTCGTTTTTGATTGGTCAATTTGAAGCTAACCTATGAACCCACCAATGGAGACCCTACTGGACTTGAACTGATGTCTATAAAACCCAGGTGCACGAGAGGAAAGCTCTCTCTCTATCTTCGGACATCCCGCCATTTTGACTTCGTAGCTATTATGGCCCACTTTGCTGCGACGCCATTTTGAGAGACTTTGATGCTTTCTCTAGTCGAGAGAAAGAGACTTTAATGATTCTTGCCCTAGAGACTTTAACTTTGATTTGCCCCTTTGCATGAAGTAGTAATCTTATCTTGCCACCGTGAGGCAATTGCCCCGTTCACCCCTGCCCCTTTGCCCAGTCCCATGCCGATCGAAACGGTGTCTATGCTGATCGAGAAACGATACCTGTGAGACGAAGAATTCATTGATTGCTGATCGGAATTGGTAATTATGAAAGGAAATTGTAAAATTGCATTGTGTTTCTTTTAGGTAACCAACTGCTGATTTTGATAAGGACCCTAGCTAGGAGTTTTCTAAATTAATGTTGCTAAATTGTTTTTTGCATGAAGTCCCACATGCTGATGCTAATTTGAGGTTAGACGAGGATTCCATATGTCGCACGATGCAATTTGAGATCTTGTTATGCTGACTAAATGTACGCAATTAGCCCATTGCAGATTATCGTATTAGTGCTTTGTATTGCCACTATCGAATGCCTTGTGATTCAAATGCTACATAGATTACACTTGTTTCGACGATATGGACAGCTATTAATGTTCATTTATGTTTATCATTTGGTGTTGAGACACATCTATATCGTGCTAGCTTTGTTAATATAGGGAAATAAATTCACTAACTTTGCAATAAACTGGTGTGGTTATTCCTGGCTGAAAGGTCAGGGTTCGCCGAAATGTATTCTGGATTAATTGTTAAGTGTTATGTTGTTCAAGGTGTTGCTTATGTTCGTTATTGATTATCGATTTGATGAAGTTGATTGATTAAGAGTACAGAGAGTTCCCACTAAGTCAAAAGATTCATCGACCTAAAGAGCGTCCGAACGCAGGTAAATTGTTACTACGGTTCGCTCTATCAGTAGATGGTAGCAGAGGACGGTTACGTCTTTTGGGACCCTGTATCAGTAGAATACATGGTGTTGAATTAACGGTTATGCATTTTGAGGCCTCATTCGAGAAGTTGAATTAGATGTTCTTGGATGAAAATAATTGACAAGATGATGATGGGCTAGGTCCACCGCGACTTTCCCGGGATCTCGGAGCTTGCGAATGGAGAGAACGGAGGTGTGGAATCAGCGCTGGCGGTACTAGTGATGGTATGAGTGAAGTTAGGGTTTTGCGCTTGCACAGCTTATTGCCACAGGGTGTGTGAAAAGGTTGCGAGGATTTTTTTTTTAAGGATAGCGGAGGTGCGACTCCGAGTGTAGAAGTAGAGAAGTCGTCGAACTTCATGGAGATAGCGGAGGTGCGGCTCCGAGTACGAGAGTAGGGAAGTCGTCGAACTTCATGTGCGTCTGGCGCTTTGTGCATAAAAAGGTCCACGTGGTTGTTGTTGTTGAGACGGGCCCTGCGAGGTCAAGAGACTCCGGAGTATGTTGATCCATGTTGTGGTCTGGGCGGTTTAGTAGGTTGATCGGGCGTGGTCAACGAGTGGGTACGTGTGTTAGGGAGTGATAGAAACTTCGACTTCGGGCTTTGACAAGATTCTAAGTGCACTAGAACAGATCATTGACAAGTTGAGAGTAGGTCTGCGGGTCAGATTTGCTTGCGAATGTGGGGACTGAGAAAGACGGAATAGCGGCCGAGGCTGGTGAAAGAGATCGAATAGTGGCCGAGGTTAGTGAAAAATCCCTAAGGTCCTGAAGCGATTATGTTACCCTTCCTGTAGTAAACCGACAGATCTGTTTTAGTTTTTTGGTAGCTCGCGATACATGCAAAAAGTTGTTACGGAAGGAACTGAGTGAAGGAGGACTAGCCGCGAGGCTTTGTCAGCCGCAGTGTGTGTGAGTGTGACGTCACTAAGAGCCGCGCTGGGATAGGTTGGTTGGAGAGAAGGGTCGCGCACGAATTGGACGCAGTCCGTGGCACTCGATTGGAAGGGGAAAGGCAGGTGAAGAGTATTCCGGGAATTAAAGTCACCTATTGATTACAAATTTTGTGAAATAACAGTGACCCATTGATTATAAACTTTGTGAATCAAAAGACGAGAAAATGAAATTCCTTAAAGCATTCAGGAGCGCGATGAAGGGAGAGTCATACATCAAAGCGAGCGTAGGGGAAGAGACGCCGCCCGAGGGCACACCAGCTTACATTGTAATGGAGGAAAAAGGGGTAGCTCCGTGTCTTTGGCTAAAGCAATGGCACAAGTGGACAGAGAAACATGGGAGCGTAGCATTCCCAATACATGGGACATTCAATATAAGGGTCCTAGAGAATTTGAGATTCACGATGTATGACATGAAGGTACCTCCAAGGCCAGCACAGTTTGAGGCTCTAGCAATATGGGAACTCATGGCTAGACAGCAACAGAAGAACAAGTTTGAAACAAGGATGAGGAAGGTAGAAAAGACACTAGCGGATGCTAGGTGGGATAATGCGCAGAAGGTGTGGAGGTCAGATGTATTGCAGGGAATAAAATTGTTCCCCGCAATTACTAAAGATGAAGAAGAGACAGGTAAGAAAGCTACCTGTAAGACAGACAGGAAGTGTTCCAAGGACAAAGAGGACGAGGAAAAGTTGAGAAGAGAAGAGGAGTTAGAGGACGAGGAGTTGATAATGCAATTGCTGAACGACCGTCCACCGCCTTATGCAGAGAATGGACAAGGTCCAAGTACCAGTTCTGCCCCTCCGGCATCGGTACAGAACAGTGAAACGCAGAATTCAGGAGTACCATCGGGATCTAAGGATCCGAGCTTACTGCTCACCCCACAGATACCGCAGGTCAGGAGAATGTATCCAGATGTGCCCGTGTTGAAACCAGCAGAACATTATCAGCCGCAGATGCCAGGGTACTACAGCAGTGATAACAGTGGGGGAATGATTGTAGATCCAACCGTAAGGGGCGTGCAGAATGGTT
Source organism: Pleurodeles waltl (assembly GCF_031143425.1). Taxonomy (NCBI): domain Eukaryota; kingdom Metazoa; phylum Chordata; class Amphibia; order Caudata; family Salamandridae; genus Pleurodeles; species Pleurodeles waltl. Next base: position 314,568,539 of record NC_090436.1, read on the forward strand.
ACAACCCAACAATGGCACAAGCTGAATCAACTCAGTTTGTGATGCCTCAAAAGCAGATGCAGGGAGGAAATGTTCATGCTCAAATGACGGGGAGTCAGATGGGCATGCCGGCAATGATGACCCATAGTATGGGGATGAACATGCCTCAGAATATGGGAAATGGACAGAATCCAGATGCCATATCACTGCCCATTACTGTAGGTCCAGTGGTACCTTTGTATAGTCAGCCTAACTTAGGTATGAGCAGTCAGGGACAAATGCTGCAGAATGGGACAGAAAGAAGGTGCATAGAAAATACTCCAGGGATAACCCCGATAGCGACTCAGCCAACTGGGTCCGGGTCCTTGATGGAGTTTAGTCCCGTATGCGCTCAATCAACACTGGTGAGGTCGAGCCCCCCACTGATAATACCTTTAACATCGAATACTGAAAAGTTGCCGCAACCATCGATGGCAGTCGATGTGAATGCTACGCTGATGGGGGTAAATGCGCAACAGCTGACACAGTGGTTCAACAGTCTAAATTCCACACAAAGTTCAGACAGTGGGAAAGGAGACGATTACTTGAGCAGGATGAGGCTGAACATGGAAGCACAAGAATTGGTGGAAGGGAATATGGGTGTGAACAGGTTAGAATCCTACACGGAAGAGGAGTTGAGGTATCTATGTCCAAAGATCACGAAAGAAGTAAACAAGGTACATAAAAGTTTGCAGGAAGTAGCAGACAGGAACGGGATTGACATAGGCAAGACGAAACACTTGAGCAGGAGCTATAGGTTGGATTTTGGGACCACAGATTTTGAACACATGAGATCAGCAGGCATGAAGGCACACCTTAGAGAATTGTTGCAGAGTGCCCAAGTGTGGAGGTGCTTAGATAAGTGGGAAAGCAGATGGGTAAAGAGGAAGGATAAGAGGAGGGACAGTGTTACAGAGCATAATGAGAAAAGACCGCAGAGCAGCGAAACAGTAACCATGTTACCAATGAGGGAGACAGCAGGGGGAAAACTAGTACATGTACCATGGCACAGAAGTGATATTCAGTCTTTTACGAATGATTTTCCCAAACTGAGGGAGAAGCCGATCGAATGGTATCAACAGACTGATAGGTTTGTGAAGCTTGCCAAATGTCTCTGGGAAGACCTGAACACTTTATTCGAGATTGTGGTTCCGGCAGATTTGTGGGAGGATTGCAAAAGAGCTGTAGGTTGGCCGACAAGTGAACCAGAGAGAGACAGAGAGACGGGTGCACCATCACCTATGGTGATGTGTCTGTACTATAAGGTGATTGAGCATTTGAAGACGAAGGTTGCCGCGAAAAATGTGGATTGGCAGAAAATTGATCGAACTGCCCAAGAGGCTAAAGAATCGATTCATAGTTACTATGAGAGGTTGTTGAAGGCGTTCAAGAATTACAGTGGCACGGAAGCAATTGAGGCGAAGGATATGCTTCATTTTGTGTTCAGATTTGTGGAAGGGCTGAAACCAGAGATAAGCCAGATGATAAAATCGCATTTGATCTGCTGGCAGTCGAAACCGATTGATGAAGTCCTGACTTATGCGAAATACTGTAGCGACGAAATTGAGGTGAAACAGAAAAAGCTGAAAGAGAAGGTGATGATGATGCAGCTTAAGGCGGCTCAGACAGGCTTGCAAGGTCTGCAGGGACTGCAAGGGTTGCCAGGGATGCAAGGGTTCCAACAGCAGGTACCGCAACAGCAGCCGCAGTTGCAGGGAAACATGGTGTTTCAGCAACAGCAGCCGCAGTTGCAAGGAAACATGGCGTTTCAGCCACAGGCCAGAGGCAGAGGCAGAGGAGGTTTTGTGAATAATGGTCCGGATTTGAACACTGTTGTGACAGGTGTGCAGGCAATGAAGAAAGTGATGCCGTGTCACGCGTGCGGAAACGTAGGTCATTGGAAACGCGAGTGTCCGATGGTGGTGCAGGAAGGTGCAGGTGCAGGTGCAGGTGTAGGTGTTGGTCAGCAAAACAATGATGTCAATGCATTTCAGACAATGAGAGGCCCGAAAATGAGAGGTCCGAACGCAAATTTTCAGACCATAAATCAATTGCAGGGATTACAACCTATGCAGCCGCAGCAGATGCAGATGCCCCGTGTGCAGATGACGCAGATGCAGCCGATGCAACAGCAGTTACCCTTGGTACCTAATCAGCAAATGCAAATACCTTTGGCACCAATGAGTCAGCAGCAAATGATGGTTCCTCCACAGGTAACGGGTCAGGTAATGAGCACAAACGGCACAGTACAACAGTTCCCATTACACAGTGAAAGTGGAATAAACAACGTATGGGAGAGTGAAAGTTCAGGAGAAGAAGGAGACTGTGTGCTTGCGGCATCCCTAGAAGTTGATCAAAGGGGTCCGTACGTTGAGGGAAGAGTAATGGGTCATCGCGTCTCATTCTTGGTTGACACGGGAGCCACACGTTCAACTGTTAAGAGCAGTGAAGTACCAAATTTGCCACTCTCAGGGAGGACAGTTCAAGTGGTGGGAGTAGCAAACAGGCATCTGACGAACCCAATAACAGATCCGGTACCAGTCAACATTGGTAACTATCAAGGGGTACATCAGTTTGTGGTGTGTGACTCAAGCCCGATTGCACTGTTAGGAAGAGACCTATTGTGTAAATTGGGTTGCTCGATCATGTGTTCAAACGAAGGAATAACAATAGAGACGAGCAATGATGGGGAAGACGAGGACAGTGTAGAGGGGGATGAGATAGAAACAGTCGACGAAGAGTATCCTCTGATTTGTCTTTTACCGATGATAACTGAAGAAGATATCCCAGCAGAATTACGGGAAAAAGTCGGAAAGGAAGTGTGGGACATGACAGGGAAAGAGGTGGGATTGATGAAAGGAGTAGAACCAGTAAAAGTGATGGTAAAGCCCAATGCGATCTTTCCCCAGACCCCACAATACCACATGCCACAAGATACCCTCATGAAAGTTGCCCAACTTATTGACGAATTCGTGAAGCAGGGAGTACTGAAAGAAGTATTAAGCAGCCCATGTAATTCACCGATAATGGGACTAATAAAGCCAAGTGGGAAAGTCCGGCTTGTACAGGATTTGAGAAAAATAAATGACATCATAATCAAGTGCTGCCCTGTTGTACCGAATCCGGCTGTGATAATGTTTCAGATCCCTTGCGAAGCTGAGTGGTTCTCAGTCATCGATTTGTCACAAGCATTCTTTTCTGTGCCTCTTCATGAGGACAGCCAATTCCTCTTTTGTTTCAAATTCCTAGACAGAGTATACAGTTGGTGTCGAATTCCTCAAGGGTTCTCTGAGTCACCCTCGATATTCAATCAGGTTCTAAAGAAAGACTTGGAAGAGTTAGAGTTACCATTTGAGTCAACCTTAGTACAGTACATTGACGACTTACTGGTTGCATCAAAGACAGAAAGTGGCTGCACAGCCGATACCATTGCTCTGTTGAATCATTTGGGAGGGAATGGACACAAGGTGTCTCCTTCCAAACTGCAGTTCTGTCAGAAGAAAGTGAAATACTTGGGTCACCAAATAGAAAAAGGGTCACAGAGAATAATGAAGGAAAGAATTACAAGTGTACTTCAAATGAGTCCACCAAAGACAAGGAAGGAGGTGAGGAAGTTTTTGGGAATGGTGGGATACTGTCGCCAGTGGATTCCCAACTTCTCGACTCTAGCGAAGCCTTTGCTGAAATTGACCCAGAAGGATGCCTTGGATCAGATCGAACTGAAAGGGGATGAGATGGATGCTTTTGTTGAATTGAAAGAGTGCATGTGCAGGGCTCCAGCTTTAGGTATGCCTGATTACACAAAGCCTTTCACATTGTTTTGCCATGAACGTGATGCATGTTCTTTGTCTGTCTTGACTCAAGCCCATGGTGGCGTAAACAGACCAGTAGCGTATTTTTCAGCTACTTTGGATCCGGTTGCAGCAGCACTCCCAGGGTGTTTGCGCGCCGTAGCAGCAGTTGGTATCAGCCTCACTCAGAGTGAAGGAATAGTGATGGGACACCCAGTAACAGTCATGGTCCCTCACTCAGTCGAGATACTTTTGACCCGCTCCCGAACGCAGCACATGACTGGAGCAAGACTCACAAGGTATGAAACGATTATTCTGGGCTCACCGAATGTGCAGCTGAAAAGGTGCACTACGTTGAATCCAGCTACCTTGCTTCCTGGAGAAAATGCTGAAATTGAGAACGCTGAAGACGTCGAGCATGACTGCCTTCAGGTGACTGAATTTTGCACAAAACCCCGACCGGACATCAAGGATACTAAACTTGATGAAAATGACCAAATTCTCTTTGTTGATGGTTCGTGTCTAAGAGATGGGATGGGAATTTTGAAAGCAGGATATGCTGTGTGTACTGTAACAGGGGTCTTGGAAGCGGGATGGCTTCAAGGAGTCTATTCTGCACAAGTAGCAGAACTTGTAGCCCTTACTAGAGCATGTCAATTGTCTGCATTGATGAAAGTCACCATTTACACTGATAGCCAATATGGGTTTGGGATTGTGCATGACTTTGGACAACTATGGTCACAGAGAGGTTTCCTGACTTCTTCAGGATCCCCAGTGAAAAATGGGGAGAGAATAAGGGAATTGTTACATGCCATTCAAGTGCCAGCTGAAGTTGCAGTAGTAAAGTGCAGTGCTCACACGAAGGGTCAGGACTATGGCCCTCATTCTGACCTTGGCGGGCGGCGGAGGCCGCCCGCCAAAGTCCCGCCGTCAGGTTACCGTTCCGCGGTCGAAAGACCGCGGCGGTAATTCTGACTTTCCCGCTGGGCTGGCGGGCGGTCGCCTTCAGGCCGCCCGCCAGCCCAGCGGGAAAGAGGCTTCCACGATGAAGCCGGCTCGGAATCGAGCCGGCGGAGTGGAAGCTGTGCGACGGGTGCAGTTGCACCCGTCGCGTATTTCACTGTCTGCGCAGGTCACGGTCGGACCGCCGGGATCTGGATGGCGGTAGGGGGGGTCGGAATCCCCTCGGCGGCGCAGCAAGCTGCGCCGCCTTGGAGGATTCAATGGGGCGGCGGTACACTGGCGGGAGACCGCCAGTGTTGCCGGTCCGACCGCGGCTTTACCGCCGCGGTCGGAATCCCCATTGGAGCACCGCCGGCCTGTCGGCGGTGCTCCCGCGGTCCTCCGCCCTGGCGGTCTTTGACCGCCAGGGTCAGAATGAGGGCCTATGTGTCTCTGGGAAATGCATATGCAGATCAAGTCGCAAGATTTTGCGCTTTGAACTGTATATTGTTAAGGGATGATTGGACTACAATAAGTGAACCAGAACTCGAACCAGCTGAAGCATTTGCCTTGAAGGTCGTAGATACAATAGAAGAACTAAAAGCAATACAGAATAATGTCAGGGAGGATGAAAGAGATTCCTGGATTAAATCACAATGTATAAAGAGACAAGACGAGCTATGGGTTTCACATGAGGGAAAATTTGTTCTGCCAAATAGTCTCTTATCACAGCTTGCGCGGTTCTATCATGGGCAAGCTCACCTAGGGAGAGACGCCATGATAAGATTGTTCAAAACTGATTGGTTTAACCCCAGATTTCGTCAAGCTGCAGAAGCAGTTTGCCATCGATGTGTCACTTGCCAGCAGATGAACCCAGGAAAGGGAACAGTTGTGAACGCGAGCCACATTGGTAGGGCAAGGGGTCCTTTTAGTCGTATGCAGATGGACTTCATTGAGATGCCTGTGCATGGAGGTTTAAGATATGTGTTGGTGATTGTGTGCATTTTTAGTCATTGGATTGAGGCATACCCCACACGTAGAAACGACAGCCTTACAGTTGCCAAGCTATTATTGAGGGAGTTAATACCACGTTTCGGATTCCCGATCTCTTTAGAATCAGATAGGGGAAGCCACTTCAATAACGAGGTGATGAAGTTACTTTGCGAAGCACTGAACATTGAGCAAAAGCTGCACTGTAGCTATCGCCCTGAGGCATCAGGACTGGTGGAGCAGATGAATGGTACGCTGAAGTCGAGAATGGCAAAGATATGTGCATCAACAAATTTGAAATGGCCTGACGCATTGCCCTTAGTGCTAATGTCAATGAGAAACACTCCGGATAGAAAAACTGGATTGTCTCCGCACGAAATTCTCATGGGCAGGGCTATGAGACTTCCTGCAGTTCCCGCAAACATGCTTTTGAATATTACAGATGATATGGTGTTAGACTACTGCAAAGGTCTGGCTGACGTGGTTCGCTCTTTCTCTCACCAGGTGGAAGCGACCACCTTGCCACCGATCCAAGGTCCAGGACACGCACTGAAAGCAGGTGACTGGGTCGTGATAAAGAAGCACGTGAGGAAGTCGTGTCTGGAACCCCGTTGGAAAGGCCCTTTCCAAGTGATCCTGACGACAACTACCGCTGTGAAGTGCGCGGGGGTTCCCAACTGGATTCACGCCAGTCATACAAAGAAGGTGTTGTGTCCCACAGATGAGGAAGTTGAAGCGCTGAAACTACCAGTGCCTGATAAAACGGTGCCGAGTGCTGAGACAGAACAAAAGCGAACTGAAAGCGAACAAGCAACAGCAGGAGAAAAGGAGATATTATTGGAGAACGAAGAGTCCGACTCACTTGGGGAAGACCAAGGAGAAAGTTCAGACAGCGACGACGAAGCTGCAGGTGACAAAGAACCTGAGGCAGCTGAGGGTAGCAAAAAGCCTGAAGCAGCTGAAGGTGACAAGGAACCTGAAGCAGCTGAAAGTGATACAGAGCCTGGAGAAAGTAACGGTGACGAAGGGCTCGAAGAAAGTGAGAAAGCAGGAGAGCCTGAGCAGAAGGGGGCTTTCCCAGAAACAGACGATACAGAAAAGGAAAAAGAGAACGTGACTGATTCCCCTGAAGGTGGGGACAGAGAAGAGCAGAACGAGAGAGTTCAAACCTCTACAGAAAAGATCGCAGGTCCATCAAACGGGCACGGTGCAAAAAGAAGACTAAGTATCTCACCGATAAAAGAAAAGGGTAAAGAAGGTTTGAACGAAGGAGGAAGGCCAAAAGTGAAAGAGAAAAGAAAGGAAGTGACTGTCGTGGAACAATCGTCAAGTGAAGAAAAAGACTTGGCGAAGGAGGAGAGTGCCAGCGAAACAGAATCGAAAAGAGAAGCAAAATTGAAAAGGAAAAGGATACCAAACAGGAGGTATTCCGGTCCTGAGTGGGCATATGCAGTAAATGATGATTGGACTGATGAGTTTGTATCTCTAAGCATCGAGAACGAAGAAGAAGAAGAGATACCAATAGAAAAGAAAAGTTTCATAGACTCTGTTGATTGAAACGGTAGTAAATGGTATTGCTTGCTGCAACTAACGTGAGACAAACAACCAGCTGAGACATTGCTAAACCGAATTGAGACAAATGCTGCTAACCGATAAGTGACTGGCCTGTTGAAGAAGATGGTGTGAACATTGTGCTCGTTCAGCTTTGTAACTGAACTGCTAAGTAGTTTCATTTATAAGTGTTTCTAGCTCTCTGATTCTATACAGATCATGCCTAGGTACGCTATGCAGAATAATAGAAAGAAATATTGTAAATATGTGTGTATAGGCTTGGTGATTACATGTGTACTAATAATAATGGCAATTGTGTTTGGAATGCATGGAAAGGGTGAGAATGAGACTATTGCTGCTTCTACTATTGCTCCTGTTACTGAACTAACACCGTTGAAAAGACTAGCAATGGATGAGAGGCTCTTGCATGATAAGAAAGAGCTTTCGTATAACGTTTTCTATTGCTTACTAACAGAGTATGTTGAGACTATGGATGCGAAAGATTGTTATGTGTGTACCCAGATACCGACATCAGTAAAGGAAGGGGTGACTTATCACCACATGCCTCTTACATATGGGATTACATGTAGTATAGTAATGTCTAGGTTTTATGGTCAATCTAATATACAGTATTTTTTCTCAAATTATGATGTTACCTTTGCTTATGTTCCTATAATAGCGCAGCTAAGCGAGACTGCAAAATATTGGGATTACAAAATTATGAGGGACTTTTTCGAGCCAATGCAACCTTTTGAAACGGCTCATGCCCATAGGGAGAACCTTACTTGCTCCGTCTCTGCTGTAGAAATAAGCTTTTTAGATCGCACAGACGATAGAAGGGCTCAAATGAAAGCGAAATTAGAAAAGGAGCTATACAAGAGGACTTCAGTAGATAATTATGATTTTGCTGCTATAAAGACACAAGGGAAAATTGCTTTAGATGCTTGGCATGTAGGGAAGTTTTGTATATATCGAGGTGAATCTTACTATGACAATATTTTTGTAGGAGCGAGTGAATGCAAACATACGTTTATCTTTAAGGCCAAATGGACATTCATGATGGACGGACTTGACCCTGTCATTCCAGGGGTGTATTACATTTGTGGGCATAATGCCTATTATCGTCTTCCAAAGGGATGGTGGGGAAGATGTTATTTGGGTATAGTGTTTCCAAAGGTTTATCAGCTGGATGACATATCGATGATTGAAAAGACACCTGGATCCCATCGTATCCAGAAAAGAGAGACCGCAGCTGCTGTGGTAGGTGATATATTTGGAGCCATGATTCCTTCATTGGGAGTTGTGCTGAATTCCATCAAAATAAGAAAGTTGTCTACTATAGTGGATAACATGCTGACAAAGTTTTCAGGTGCTATAATACTGATGGATGCTGAACTTGCAGTGGAAAGAGCTATGACTCTTCAAAATAGGCTTGCTTTAGACATTCTTTTAGCAAAGGATGGAGGCGTTTGCAAAATGATTGGTGCACGTCACTGCTGTACCTATATACCTGATAATAGTGTGAAAATTAAAACTATGCTTGCTAATCTAACCAAAGAAAGTGCAGATTTGAAAGAACTGAAAGAACCAGGAGTGTGGGAAAAGGTTGGAAAGGGACTTGCTTCAGTGGGACATTGGATTGGGGGAATTTGGAATGGAATATTATTGAAAATAATAGAAGGAATATTAATAGTGATAATTTGTGTATTTGGAATTTGGGGAATAAAAAGGGGAATAATAATGATTATGGAAAGAATTAAAAGAAGAAAGGAGGAGAAAATAATGAAAAGAATGGCAGAAGAATACAAAGCGCAAACTAGGGGAACTAAAAGGAAAAGGGAGCTGACAGAATTTTAATGGGATAAAATTTGTGGGCTAAATTTGTGTGATGACAAGTAGTTATCAGAGGAGGGATTGATGAAGCAGAAAATGAAGGTTTTGATTTATTAACGCATAAACGTAGTGTGAAACAATCATGTGTGATATTAACCGAACTAATAAAGATTGTACGGGGACAAAATGTGCCCTCAGAGTAGTTTGCCATCATTTATACGCGTGCTTTATATAACGTGGTGTATTAGAATTGCACTAATCCGACATAATCATAAACATGTGCTACGATTTGCTTATTTGAAATGCCTTAGCTTAGCATTACTTTAGCGGAGGCTTTGGCCTAGTTGCCTGGTCTCACGGTTTAAATGTTCGTATTTTTCCACTGTGCTATTAAACGTGTATTTCTGCTTGAAGCTGTATTTTTCCACAGAAACTGTTCACATGCTTATCTTAAAGTTAGTGCCAGCCTGGCATATTTTCTCTTTAATTCAAGGTCGACTTGCAGGTGCGGACAATGGAGGCTCTGAGAGTAAGCTAATCGAGAGACAATGTTGCAAATTACGTACCCATCTCCAAGGATAATGTATGCTTAAGTAAAAGCTTGAGAACTGTCGTTTTTGATTGGTCAATTTGAAGCTAACCTATGAACCCACCAATGGAGACCCTACTGGACTTGAACTGTTGTCTATAAAACCCAGGTGCACGAGAGGAAAGCTCTCTCTCTATCTTCGGACATCCCGCCATTTTGACTTCGTAGCTATTATGGCCCACTTTGCTGCGACGCCATTTTGAGAGACTTTGATGCTTTCTCTAGTCGAGAGAAAGAGACTTTAATGATTCTTGCCCTAGAGACTTTAACTTTGATTTGCCCCTTTGCATGAAGTAGTAATCTTATCTTGCCACCGTGAGGCAATTGCCCCGTTCACCCCTGCCCCTTTGCCCAGTCCCATGCCGATCGAAACGGTGTCTATGCTGATCGAGAAACGATACCTGTGAGACGAAGAATTCATTGATTGCTGATCGGAATTGGTAATTATGAAAGGAAATTGTAAAATTGCATTGTGTTTCTTTTAGGTAACCAACTGCTGATTTTGATAAGGACCCTAGCTAGGAGTTTTCTAAATTAATGTTGCTAAATTGTTTTTTGCATGAAGTCCCACATGCTGATGCTAATTTGAGGTTAGACGAGGATTCCATATGTCGCACAATGCAATTTGAGATCTTGTTATGCTGACTAAATGTACGCAATTAGCCCATTACAGATTATCGTATTAGTGCTTTGTATTGCCACTATTGAATGCCTTGTGATTCAAATGCTACATAGATTACACTTGTTTCGACGATATGGACAGCTATTAATGTTCATTTATGTTTATCATTTGGTGTTGAGACACATCTATATCGTGCTAGCTTTGTTAATATAGGGAAATAAATTCACTAACTTTGCAATAAACTGGTGTGGTTATTCCTGGCTGAAAGGTCAGGGTTCGCCGAAATGTATTCTGGATTAATTGTTAAGTGTTATGTTGTTCAAGGTGTTGCTTATGTTCGTTATTGATTATCGATTTGATGAAGTTGATTGATTAAGAGTACAGAGAGTTCCCACTAAGTCAAAAGATTCATCGACCTAAAGAGCGTCCGAACGCAGGTAAATTGTTACTACGGTTCGCTCTATCACAGTCACACAGCAGTCAAGCGCTGCACTCTTCACACATTATAGTGAAGACAGTCACACAGCAGTCACGTGCTGCACTCTTCACACATTATAGTGAAGACAGTCACACAGCAGTCACGCGCTGCACTCTTCACACATTATAGTGAAGACAGTCACATAGCAGTCACGCGCTGCAGTCTTCACTCACCCTGTATTTAAGACAGTCACACAGCAGTCACGCGCTGCACTCTTCACACATTATAGTGAAGACAGTCACATAGCAGTCACGTGCTGCAGTCTTCACTCACCCTGTATTTAAGACAGTCACACAGCAGTCACGCGCTGCACTCTTCACACATTATAGTGAAGACAGTCACATAGCAGTCACGCGCTGCAGTCTTCACTCACCCTGTATTTAAGACAGTCACACAGCAGTCACGCGCTGCACTCTTCACACATTATAGTGAAGACAGTCACACAGCAGTCACGCGCTGCACTCTTCACACATTATAGTGAAGACAGTCAAACAGCAGTCACGCGATTCACTCTTCAGACACCCTGTATTGAAGACGGTCCCGCAGAAGCAGGAAGCCGGCCCGTTAATATGTTCACTCCGGACTGCAGGCCAGACAGGGCTGATGCACGGCGACATTTTAATTACACGAGCACAGAAAGCAGCAGAACATGTTCTATCTGCGGAAACCATCTAAGAAAGGGACATGGGATATAAGACATGTCTGGGATTGTTGCGTGTGAAGGCGTGGGCGAGTGGGGTCGTTCTGCCGTAGAGATTAGATGCCCGTGTACTTATAGCTCCCATCATTGCAGGTGTGACTCACTCGCATGCTGTAACGTTTGTCAGTGGTTCGGTAGAGTTTTCCCCTTTATATTGATCTCTTCAATGGCTTTATGTGCGCTCTTGTCTCTGGGGAGCGTGCACCGTCACACGCCCACTCCTAGCGTCATTCATTTCTCTTCATGGCACAGACGCAGTTTTTTGCATTACAGGTACTGTTGTATTTTAGACAAGTGGCTTTCTCATTGTGCAGTACTGTGTTTACACTGCAGTGGATTGCTCGCCTATGACTCATGCATATTTCCATTGCCCTTCGCACTATCTCCGACTCCCTATTCTTTGCAGTAGCTGACAAGATACCAAGAATCGTTACAGCTGTGTAATTGCTTTTCTTGTTTACTGCTGAAGCAATGCTCACATTTAAGGGATACTTTTATTAGCTTCGGCTACAGTTTTTTGTTGCATATGGAGTGGGGACATATAGCACACCCACCTTTTTTAAGGAACTGATATTTACAAGAATTGGCTCCGCCAACAGGTCTCGTATTTTGGAATTAATGGCGTTGCCATTTCTGTTTGCTGATATGCAGCGTGCACAAAAAGATTTTTTTTTAAAAAGGAGTGATGACATGGGCCGAATAATTTTGTAGGTGCATGTATGCATGTTGACATATTGCATGATGAGATAGGTGCACGCATGTCATAATGCAAGCAATAATGCAGGTGGCAGTTTTTTAGTCTACTGACCCAAGTTGGATCAATTGATAATTTTAAAAAGCCTTAAATTTCACAAGCACAGAAAAACTTTTTGAAGAGCGGAGGGGAAAGCAGCAATTTGCTGCATGGTCCTTCAAAAAAAGTTTTCTAAAAAAAATAAAGGACTGCTTGGCTGGGGACAAAGGAGGTACAGGTGGGGAAGCAGGTGGAGGAGACGCATTGGGGTGTGAATTGGGCGTTGAGGGGAAAACAGCACATGAAGGCAAGAGCTACATCGATAAGGGTGGGGAAAAGCACACGAGGAAGAGAGCAACACACAGCAGAAGCAATGACAGTGAGCACCATATGAGGGAACGGAAGCACGCAAGAGAGTTTGAAAACACATGCACTCTCCCTGGAGCGCTTAACCAAAATAAAAAAAGTAGTTCCCCAAAGGTGAGCAGTGGAAGGATTCACATCAGACAACCAAAAGGATAGTGAAGAGGATAAGCTCTAAACAACAGACAAACACAAAAAGAGGAAGGCAAGCTATTGGATAAGTAGCAGTAGCGGCTCGAGGGCCGCAGAAGGGGCGGGGAGGCACGTGAGTGGGGAGGGAATAAACATTAAATTTAATTTAAAAAAACCCAAAAAACTCTTACCTCCTCCGCCGCTCCTCTGTCCGTCGATGCTCCTCTGCCTCTGCAGGCACAGGCTCCCAGCCTGGCCTGCGCCAATCCTGACGCTGCTCAGAGCAGTATGAGGATTGGCTGGGAGCACCCAGCCAGGGCACTGCCAGCCATACAGGAAGCCTGTGCAGACTTTCTCTAGCGTTGGAGAGAGCCTACAGCGCATGTGTGTTTGTCCGGCCTGAGACGGCCAGTCAAACACACATGCACTGTGAAGGGGGAGTGCTGAGCACTCTCCCCTCAGTGCTCGTCACCCCTGTGGCCCGCCCCTTTTAAAGAAAACAATAATAAACATAGTTTATTATAGTTTACTTTAAAAGGTTTTGCAGCTGCTGCTGCTGGCGGGGGTGACGCTCCTCCGCCCAATGGAGGATCCGCCACTGAAGTAGCAAAAAAATGAGAATTACAATAAAGCAAACCAATAGCAAGCAACGGATGGGCTGTGAGCATGTTGTATAGTTTTGGTCAGCTGACAAGAGGTGTTTTTCGAAATCAGACAGATTATGCTGTCTGGTAGTAAGGCCTAAAATGGCTTTGCTGAATTTAGTAACATTGATCAGTGATGTAGTTGCCATTTCTGTGACCAATCATTTAGAAAATATGGGCATGAGCGTTTATGAATTCTAAAATAAAAGAGTAAGATGTTCATGTGAATATATTGCAGTTTGGACACAATACTCTGGAAGCGTCCTTCCTAGGCACAATTGCCTCTTTTTCCAGCAGGGTGGACCAGTCGTTATGCTTTTTATATAGAAATATCACTTTCTTAATCCGCTATGTCCTAATGTTATATTGTAGGGACCCCCCTCCCTATCGGTGAGAGTGCGTTGGACAGGCTGGCAGGATAAATTCCTCCTTCCCCATCAGTCATGCCCCTGAATCCTTCAGTCACCCCATGAATACATGTGTACTTGTTTTCACAATTGGTAGTGATAGGAAGGCTGAAATATGTGCACTGATTCATGAGTGTAGCAAAATTGGTCAAATTCATATATGATTTGAACAAAGTTTTACAGAGATTAGGGGTTTGTACTTCAATTTTTAGTAAAAATTGTGGCAAATTATTCGATTATGCATTGAGGCTGTGAGATTGGTCGTAGACCAACACAGCACCATCAGAGGTGTCATCGGTCCTTGTGGTGTGCCGGATGCTGAGGTTTCTCCTGCCGATCACTGCACCTAGGTAAAATCCACCTACTCCAGCCTATGCTTCGTCTAGTCACTGAAGCCGCCAGGCACTTCTAGATATGAAGCCTGCTTATGTTATACTAGTGCTTGTCCTTGTGAAAGGTACAACAGGATCAATCCATAGCTCACCACTAATACTCCCTCTCCTTATCGAAAGTGAAAAAGTATTTTTTACAGTTATGATTGATTGGTTGATGTAATTATGATAATTTCAGTGCAAGCTATATTCAAACATTTATCCATTCGTTACACCCCCTGCCTTTTTTCTTCAGTATGAGTTTTTATAGTTATCTTTGGTCCTTCCTCGTTGTGTCTGACACTAGAGCACTTTTCTCAGACAATCATTTATATGCTCCTGGTCGTTAATGGAATCACATACTTCCAAGGGACTGTTTTACTTTCAATTGTATATTCTTGAGAGATGACTGATAGAGACACAAGTATTTTAATTGGTCCTGTATAATTTTTCATTTCAGAAATGAGTAACACGGTTCTAAATATTTCTTATTGGTCATAACTGTTTTTGTTACAGTGTTTGGCTTGTTTGTTCTACTCATGCTTTGACTCTAAATACCATCCATGACCATCATGCTTCCTAAAACAACTTCCAAGTAATTGGTTGAGTGTGATACAGATTTCTACAAGATCGTTTACTCTCCAAATCTTTCCCAAAATTCTGCTGAAAATCGCAGACACTGAGTGATGCGAGAACACCCTCAAACCTTGAGCACTGACCAATATTATAGACTGAAAAATGACAATTCCAAGACCTGTGTTTTATTCCACTCTCAAAAAACATCCTTGTGGATATATCTGCTTTCTAGGGTAGTGAATATCCATCATAAAACCAAAATCTTTTATGGTCAGACACTTGTCACCATCCTCAATCTCTCATCAAGGCATACCTACGTATCTCCATATTTAACAGTGAGAACATTACGATTCGCTCCTCAGATGAGAACTACGAAACATTCAACCTCCACTTCAGGACGTTCTAGGACTTCATTGAAGTCCAACATCCCCCTTCTCCTTTGACATCTAGATCCCCTCACCCCTCCTTAAATTACCCTTTGAGAATGTGGGGCCAGATATGGATTTGCAGCAACCAATGTCCCCTCTTTCTGCCAACTAGGCTTTGTAAACTGTTCTCATACCAGCATTATTCTTCCCCTATTTTCCAATATGGTAAGACTTGCTGGGAGCCTAAAAACCCATAATGCCTCCATTTTTTGTAAGACCTCTAAACACATCAACACACTAGAATCCTTCCCTTCCCATGCACAACCTTGATTACTCTTGGTTTATTTTAAATAATGTTCTAATTCCTCGTCCACTTGTATGTGCTTTGCCCCAACACTGATACAGATCCTAGCCCTTGCTTACATATGTTTTTTAAACTCCTCTGCCTTTTCTGATCCCAGCCAGCATAAGATCATAGCTGACTGCTAATATCAACACTCTTTACCAACGCAGTGTCCATCACATATTCCCTTATCCAGCACATGCAAAACTTCACTAAAAAAGGCTGATGCTGTATCTAGGGATTTTGAACTCAGGAAGAATAACATCTCTTGTGATCATTTGCCCTTTCATATAGCTTCAAAGGTCCCTCATAAAAACTTTATAGCCTTGGTAACCAGGCCAAAAAATACACCCTTTATCCACAGATGAAATGAACTGTCATGTCCACAGAGAAATGTTCCTTCTCTTCTCCCCAAGGAGATGAATGCACTACTGGATGACTATCTGCAGGAGTTCCATCCACCACATATGATATCTCTGACCTCTGTCCAGGTGCTGGCTAGCCATTGGAGTCACTCTGGTGGTCCTGGGTACAGGTTACAGGCCCAGTCCTTCCCACCCAGGCCAGAGGGTCGCTGGGCAGCAGGTCAGCACAGCAGGACTGCACTCCTTCAGGCAGGGCCACTGGGCTGGGTATGCCCAGATGTGGGTCCCAGGGTCACTGTGGCCGTGGATTCAAGCTAGCCTGGCTGATGAAGGGTGATACACTGAAACTGGTCCCAGGATGCTTGTTTCCGGTCCAGGGAAGACCTGGCCTGGCAGTTCGGGCTGGACTGTTCCCATGGGGAACAGGGTCAAGACTGATTTACATATGGCTGGGTCCAAACTGGGGTGGCATGGTGAGCAAAAGAATTGATGGATTAAACCCAGACCTGTGTCTGGGGGTGACTGTTTGATTGGCTCTGCATTCCGTCCATCATTTGTGTTTGTTTGCTTTTGTTACCATAAGTGCGCTGGGTATGCCCAGACGTGGGTCCCAGGCTCACTGTGCCCCCAGATTCAAGCTAGCCTGGCTGAAGAGGGGTGATTCCCCAAAACTGGTCCCAGGATGCTTGTTTGTGGTCCAGGCAGGACCTGGTCTTGCAGTTCGGGCTGGACTGTTCGCATGGGGAACATGGTCAAGACTGATTTGCATATGGCTGGATCCAAACTGGAATGGCATGGTGAGCAAAAGAACTGATGGATTAAACCCAGATATGTGACTGGGGGTGAATGTTCGATTTGTTCTGCATTCCGCCCATCAACTGCTCTTTTTATATTTGTCACCCCAAGTGGGAAGGGTATGCCCAGACGTGGGTCCCATGCTTCCCATGCCACCAGATTCAAGCTAGCCTGGCTGAAGAGGGGTGATACTCTGAAACCGGTCCCAGGATGCTTGTTTCTGGTCCAGAAAGGACCTGGTCTGGCAGTTTGGGCTGGACTGTTCCAATGGGGAACAGGGTCAAGACTGATTTGCATATGGCTGGGTCCAAACTGGAATGGCATGGTGAGCAAGAAAACTGATGGATTAAACCCAGATCTGTGACTGGGGGTGAATGTTTGATTTGTTCTGCATTCCATCCATCAACTGTTCTTTCTTCTTTTAACTTTCTAAAAGTGGCATTTTTAAATTTGTAATTCAAAATCTGACTTTGACATAAAGGAGGATTTTTCATTACAATTCCAAAGACACCAAACATGAACTCTGTACCTGTACCTGTACCTGTTCCCATTTGGAATATATCCTTATTAAATGTAATGATGTAACTCCTGTGCTATCCTATCGAATAAGCAGGATTTGTAATAGTGAAAAACAAATTTAGGAGTCTTTGACTGTCACAACATGTAAAACTTAAAAGTACATATCCTACATTTTAAGTACATTGCACCCTTCCCTGTGGGCTGTTTAGAGCCTGCACTAGGGGTGACATATGAACTAAAAAGGAAGGTTTAGGCCTGTCAAAAGGTTTACTTTGCCAGGTCAAGTGGCAGTTTAAAACTGTACACATAGGCTGCAACGGCAGGCCTGAGACAAGTTTTCAAGGCTACTTAAGAGGGTGGCACACCAAGTGCTGCAGCCCCACTAGTAACATTTAGTTTACAAGCCCTAGGTACATGTAGTAACACCTTACTAGTGACTTTTAGGTAAATTAAATATGGTACTTGGGGATAAGCCAATGTTGCCATTTTTTAGGGAGTGAGCATACACACTGTAGCACTTATTACCAGTGGTAAAGGGCACAGAATCCTAAAGCCAGCAAAAACGAGATCAGAAAAATATGGAGGAGTAAGGCAAAATGTTTGGGGGAAGACCACCCTATGGCTGACAGGTCTAACACTGTACCACACTGGCAGTAACAGAAATATTTGCCAATTCCTTTAATACTGTCATTTTTCCACAAAGCTACACTGGTGCAAATTTGCCCAGTGCCTACAAATATACAGCAATGCATACATTTAGCCAGCGTCTACAGCCCTGTAGTAATGTAAACTATTGCCTATTTTTCACAACATGTAGTGATGCACATATTTTTCCAGTTTCTGCAATGCCACAATTGCCTTTTTAAACTTCTTTTATTTACCTAAATTGCTTTACTAATACAGAGCACGCATTGTACATGGACTGTTGGTGAAAGAGCTAAGTCATTACGAAAACAACACGATATAGAGGTTACACAAACATTTAAGCATTCAATATATTCTAGCAGTTGAACCCAAACCTGTGCTCTGTAGGCTATACATAGATCTTGCCAGTCAATATTTTAACCCACTGAACCGTCTCACAAGGATTAGAACAGCTGCCCTGCAGACTGTGCATGGAAATCTGCAATAGGTACAAAACTCCCATATGACATCTCATTCACTTTTTAAGCTGTAACATATAATGAAGCTTAATTCATGTCAAATCCCACTCATGTAATCTGCAGGAGCTAATTGTATTAGGCCTTATTGATGCACTAAGTGGAGGACCAAGCTATGTAGTGAGACAAGGTCAGTACTTGAGTCTTAAATCATACATTTTTAAAAATTGCTGTGGATTTAGAATAACAACGATGAAGAGCTTTAGATCTACTTAAGATCTACTTACAATTAAAGGACGGTTGTTCTCAGTTTCAATGTTTTTCACAATCTTCTTCCTGTATGTTCCACTTTTAACTGCTATAAATGTGAGCACTGCCTAGTCTTGATGAACTCTTCTCCTTGGTGGCTGCAGGGGAGATCCTTGCCTGGTTGTTCTCTACTCACATCTTTTAAAAAAATGATGTTTGCAGACTGATCCTAAAATAGTAATGAAGTTCCCTTTGCTGATATTTGTGTCATGACGTTTGATTTGCAACAACATGTTCAGGAGTGATGGCCATGGTTGGACTGGCTCTCCATTCTTTGACCCAAGGCACGCCAAAGGGAAAACTAAGGTTTCTCTATAGACGTATTTAAGTGGGGGAATGGTCCAGTACTCATCTCGTCAACCCAGTCACATATTTATTTGTGCTTTAAACTTTTAAATGATAGTTTCAATGTGTATTAATTGGAAAAAAAGAAGTATCTGTTTGTCCTTCTGAAAGTCCTGGGTATGAAACGTAAAAAGGACTGATCATGCTAAAAAAGAACTCGTACGAAAGGGGCAGTCCAGGGTACAAGAAGACACAGGGGGTTATTCTAACTTTGGAGGAGGTGTTAATCCGTCCCAAAAGTGACGGAAAAGTGACGGATTTACCACCAGCCGTATTACGAGTCCATTATATCCTATGGAACTCGTAATACGGCTGGTGG
Source organism: Pleurodeles waltl (assembly GCF_031143425.1). Taxonomy (NCBI): domain Eukaryota; kingdom Metazoa; phylum Chordata; class Amphibia; order Caudata; family Salamandridae; genus Pleurodeles; species Pleurodeles waltl. The sequence continues at coordinate 314,587,742 of NC_090436.1, forward strand.
TATATCCGTCACTTTACCGTCACTTTTGGGACGGATTAACACTCCTCCAAAGTTAGAATAACCCCCACAGTGTTATGAAATCAAAAGAAAGAGAAGAGGGCTTGGGATAGATATTGCATATGTCTTTCTGTACACAGTAGACTCTATTGGATGAATGCTGTTGAACAAGTCAGTGACTTACGTTGGCTAACCCGCTGCTGGAGTTCTGCAAAGCACACGAGTCTTGACCATAGATTTTTCAATTGCAAATGGACAATGGACCTTTGTAACCTACCAGATAAGACTCAGCAGTTTCCATCCTCCCCCATCCAGGAGATTAATTGTAATTAGTTGAAAGGAAACAATCGTTTTGCCCTGGTGTGAGCATTATTGTTGTGTTCTATGTACGTTATTATTTCATCGGAGTGGAATGTTAGTAGGATGCAAATATGTAATAGAAGGGTGGGGATTGAAGCTCAGGGGGGGTGACCATTGAAGAACCGAGGGAAGCAGTAGGAGCGATCTGTGTTGGATGCACCTTGACCTGTACCTAAATAAATACCATTGCTTTACATGAAAACCGTGTGAAGTGGACTTTGATGGAAGAAAATTCTCTGCTGTTCTACAGACTTTGGGACGTGTTAGGCCAACACAGTATTTTCTTGAACGAGCTGTGCTAAATGCACTGTACTAACGCACTGCTTCTTTGTTTCAGGTGGAGTGCTCAATAACAGTATTCAATTTAATCGCAGATGTGTGAGCCTGAATTTTGGAAGCGATAAAGGAGTAGCTGCTGCGCAGATAAATGTTACTAACATTAGTACATGAAATTTATTGACTGTACTTGAGTATCTGTTCGCGAGGGAGTCTCCATCTGCTATCGGAACAGGTGCAAGGACATATTGTTAACAGCTGTCGGCACTAGCACGAAATGTGCATAAGGATCAGCATCTGGATTCTGCTTGGAACTGAGAGTACGGAAGGCACGCATTACGTACATATTTCATAGCAACGTTACATTGCATGACCTCGCATATGAGCCCTTTTGGATTGGTTTCAGAGACGGAACATCGCATTGATAATTTTCTCGCAACGCGGATTTGAAGAATATTTTGGCGGTGACAGGTACACCAATTGGGCTTGTCATAACGAAACGCTTCAGTGACAGGAACACATTTTTGTTTGGGATTGTAGATTGGCGCGGTGGTAAGCGCACCAGAATTCATTTTTAATATATATTATTTATTTTTATGCAGCCCTGTGCTGGAAGGGTAAAATAATATATGTGTAATATCATTCAAAATAAAAAAAATGTGCGCATTGCAAATGTTTACCCTTACACCTCCTCAACCATTCTTGACAATAGTGGTAGATCTGTCCATAACATGTCTGGAATGGAGAGAGTATTTCTTGAATTACATCGATGCTATTGAAGAGACAAAGTAATAACTTTCTCAACTTAAGAAAAATAAAATTCCCTTACATTCATTGGGGCCGCAGGGTCTCAAAGTATACAACTCTATTGGAAAAAAATAATCTGCAGATAACACTGATTATTTCAAAAATGCTTTAGAAGATTTAGATGTTTACTATTCTACATCAGTATGTATTGCAATTGATTGGCACACATTCTTTTCAAGGAAAAGGTGAATTGGAAACGATTGAAGAATTTGTTTCGGATCTTAAAAAACTAGCCTTGACATGTAGATTTGGATCTTTGCATGATGAGTTGATACGGGATCAGATTATTATACATGTAAACAAAGAGAGCATACAAGAGAGGTTATGGGTACATGGAGAAGCTCAGCTAGGGGATGTGATTGCCTCAGTTAAGAAAGCTAAGATCTCTAACAAGTACGCTAAGGCTATTAATGCAGACTCGAAGGACAACCATCAAGAGGTTGTAAACAAAATTAAGCACAAAGTAAGGAAAGAATTTCAGAGACAAGAAAAAAAGGAGAGGTAAAAGATTGGGAAAGAAGGTGTTACAGGTGTGGAACTAACGAGCAGTTAGCATATAGCAAAAGATACACGGAAAAAAATCAAACGTTTGGGGATTGCGGTGTGAAAGGGCACTTTGCTAAGGTTTGTAGGAAGAACAAACAAAGTAGAAGAGTATCAGTAATACAAGTTGAGGATGATGGTTCAGGTTTGAGTACATCAGATGGTAAACAGACTTCTAAGGATTATGATTCAGTATTAGGTATTATAATTAAGGAAATGCATAACAGTAATGTTGTCACTCACATAAGTAAACGCTCAAGAAATAAGCCAGTTTGCAATGTAATCCTTGGGGGGTTTGAGACACTAATAGTGACAGATTCTTGATCACCGTATACCATAATAGATACCAAATTGTGAGATGAAAAATTTGCTATGGTAATAGGTACAAACTTAATGCCCTCCGATGTAGCACCTGAAAGTTTCACACGGGAATCAATTCCTATGGTGAGGTATAGGAAATTACAATTTGAGTTTAAGGGGAGGAAGGCAATGGTAAACTATATGTGGCAGAGAAAGGAAGCTTGACATACTTTTGGACTCCAACAGTGAAGAACACGTTTTAGTAGTGGATAACTGCAAAGGATGGGGAGAACAGTTAAAGAAAGAATATACTAAAAATTTTGCTGGCAAGGTAAGTACACAAATCAAGAGATATTCCGTGGATATTGAGAGAAGAAGTGAACAAGGAATTAGATGCCCTTTTGAAAGTGGGAATTCTTGAAGAAGTGGAAGCATCACCTCTAGTGGTTGCACGTAAAGCTAATGGAAAAATCAGTTTATGTGTGGATTTAAGGGATTTAAATAGTAAGATTGTAATTGAAAAGTTTCCCTTACCAATAATAGATTAAATGTTAGCTTTAACTAAAGGGATGAGGTGGTTCTTATTTATTGATTTTGTTGTGTAGCCATTTTAGTTATAGCTTCATGCATGTTATTTTAGCACACTAGGCCTGCCTCTGTGCACTTTAACCTAGATATATTTTATTCAGCTTTGTTTATTATTTTAACAATAGCCACATTCGGGTCTTGTTTTATTTCTCTCTATCTAGCTGTTCTTTGCCTAGGCCAGCACTGTGTTCTTAAACACAACATTTATTTCACTCTGTGCTTCTCGCAAGGCTACAGTAAGATAGGCTGCTGGTAAATGTGGTAAAGGTTTTGTCTCTGGTATTCATAGAAACACACACACATCCTTACGTAGGGACATTTTCTCAGAACATCAGTTGTTTTATTATATAAACACTTCCCTGTCCCATACACATTAGAGGGAGATTCCAGCCAGGTGACCACGACTATGGGCCAGATGTAGGTAGGTTTAAAATTGCGACTTGCAATTTGCGAGTCCGTGCGACTCGCAAATTGCAAGTCGCAATTTGCTATGCAGAAAGGTGTCTAAGACACCTTCTGCAACTCGCAATGGGGTCGCAAAGACCCACCTCATTAATATTAATGAGGTGGGTCGCAGTTTGCGACCCCATTGCGAGTATGGGCACTCACGGGGATGGTGGCCTGCTGGAGACCACCATGTCCGTGACTGCTTTTTAATAAAGCAGGTTTTTTTTTCCATCTGCAGCCCGTTTTCCTTAAAGGAAAACGAGCTGCACTTGGGAAAAAAAAACGAAACCTTTAGTTTTGGGTTTTTTCAGGGCAGGCAGTGGTCCATTGGACCACTGCCTGTTCTGAAAAAATATTTTTGTTTCCATTCACAAAGGGGAAGGGGTCCCATGGGGACCCCTTCCCGTTTGCGACTGGGTTACCATCCACTTCAAGTGGATGGTAACTGCGATTTCATTTGCGACCGCTTTCGCGGTCGCAAATGAAATTGCATAGCATTGTGAGTCGCAAATAGGAAGGGAACACCCCTTCCTATTTGCGAGTCGGAAATGCATTTTGCGAGTCGGATCTGACTCGCAAAATGCATTTCTGCATAGCGGAGAGGCTTTTGCGCTTCGCAAACTGCGTTTTTCGCCGTTTGCGAGTCGCAGAACCCTTCGTACATCTGGCCCCTATATGCTGATTGCTGAACGCTTCGCTACAGCTGCTTCTGCAAACTTCAGGCCTTTGCTCAGGTATCGGGGATGATGTCTTCCCAGAGGAACCTGAAGGGCAGAATTAGAGCTTAACATGCTGTGCTCTAACATAGCCTAGGTAGGAATTAGTCTATTGACTCTAGTGACAATATGGTAGTGTTATTTCTATGCTTTCATCTCTTTGTCACTATTCTAATCCTGTCATGCTTTATCGTCCTGGTTATTGCAGTACATGCTTTACTATCTAAGATGCAGTTGCCGTCCCTGCTCTTGGGTAGAGATGAGGCACTGCTAGTTATCCGGAGCAAAACCCGGATTGGGGCGACAGGTGTCACCTATAGTGGGTTAAGACTCAGTCTCCCACACCGCAGGCAATTCTGCTGCTCAAATCCAGTAGTCTCATTAGAATATTGAGAGCCTATGCGACAATTTGTCATCAGCATACCACCAGGTGAAATTGCATGAAAACAACAAACTTTGACTACCTTTATGACTCCAGGGGGGTGTTATAGGTATAGCTTCAGCAAGTGCTGTGTTTCAAAAATTGATGTACAAGTTATTTAAAAACATGCAAGGGGTAATTTTCTTTCAAGATGATATATTGATAATGGCCGAGTCAGAATCTCAGCACAAAGCCAGGGTGAGAGAAGTGTTAAAGAAATTGGAAGATTTGGGCTTAACAGCAGATTATTCAAAATCCTTGAATTACTTAGGGCATGAAATTACTGATGAGGGAATAAAACCTAAAAATGAGTTATTAAAAGCTGTAAAGAATTCTCCCAATCCAAAGGATAAAGATGAATTAAGATTGTTTTGGGGATTGGTAGAGTTCTAAATGTACAAAATGTTTCTGAAAAAAACATTTAAGTTAAGACAATTGTTTAAAAATAGGTGTAAGCTTGTGTTGGACGAAACATTGCAAAAATAATTTGAAAATGTTAAAGATGAAATTTTTGAAGCAAAGCATTTGAATGGTTTTGATCCTAACCTGCCATGCATAGTGACACTGACACTAGTAACAAAGGGTTAGGAGCTATACTGTCCCAGAAGGGTGAAGACAGAAAGGAATTCACAGTGGCATATGCCTCAAGAGCATTGTCTCCAGCAGAAGAACATTATTCTGTAATTGAGAGGTAGGCTCTTGCTGTAGTTTGGGGATTAGAGCACTTCATTTGGGGTTTCCATGTTGAAGTGAGAAGTGATCACAAACCCCTAAAAAAGGTGTTATCTACTGAAGGCTTGTTGAAAGCAACTCCACGGATAGCAAGGATGTTGATCAGGCTGTTAGATTTTAGATACACTATTGTATATTTGCCTGGAGTAAAGAACAGGGTTGCCGATTACCTAAGCAGACTGCCTGTACCACTTGAAAAAAAGCCAGAAGAAGAAATTAATGTAGCCTGGACTGAAGAGGGATTTAGGGGTATGTTAATTCGCAAAGAGGAATGGTATACTGAAAGAGAACAGGATAAGGAATTATCTTGTTATTAAGAATTTTGTAGTTAATAGTAGGCCTGAGAAAAAAACATTGTGCCCAGGTGTGAGACATTTCCGGGAAATACGGATTGAATTATCAGTAATTGTTGATAGTTGTAGGAAAATGACACTGTTGGCATGGTTACCCCCTAACTTTTTGCCTTTTGTTGATGCTAGTTATGATTGAAAGTGTGCTAGGACTCTGCTAACCAGGCCCCAGCACCAGTGTTCTTTCCCTAAAACTGTACCTTTGACTCCACAATAGGCACAGCCCTGGCACAGAGGTAAGTCCCTTGTAAATGGTAACCCTGGTACTGAGGGCCCTGTGGTCAGGGAAGGTCTCTAAGAGCTTCAGCATGTATTATGCCACCCTGAGGACCCCTCACTCAGCACACACACACTGCCTCACAGCTTGTGTGTGCTGGTGGGGAGAAAAAGACTAAGGGGGTCATTCTGACCCTGGCGGTCGGTGATAAAGCGGCGGCCAACCTGCCAACAGGCTGGCGGTCCAAAAAATGGAATTCTGACCCTGGCGGGAACCGCCAACAGAGCCCGCCACTTTAACACTCCGACCGCCACGGCGGGACACACAAACAGCGCGGCGGTCACCGCCAACAGGCAGGCGGCAGACAATGTACCGCCCACCCTATCACAACTCACCAACCTGCCACCTTTTCCGGGGCGGTAGCACCGCCGATAAAAACACGGCGGAAACAGACTACGAACGGGAAAACGCTCACCTCTATACACTCCACGAGGACAGAGGACAGCATGGAGCCCGAATTGAACATCCTACCTGCTCTCGTCTACCTGCTCATCTACCACGAGTACGAACTCCGGCGCAGACGACAACGGTGAGTACCGCACCTACGACACAGGGGAGGGGAGGAGGAGGAAGGGTTACGGGCACACACATACGCATTACACCCACCCCCCAACTACCTACACACCAATGCAGAGCACCAAGTCAAAGTGACCCCACCCAAACCCCCCGGAATAACGAAAATATATAATTAAAGTGAGAAACTAAATTTATGTATAAAATAGGTTCATTGAAGTCATGGTAAAATAGGAAAATGAATCAAAAAAATCCAAGTGTAAACATTGCGTAACCGATAAATAGAGGCAATAAGTCCAGCACAGTCACTGAAATTTCAACTGTCCGTGGGCCAAAGTGTATCAACACATGGGCAAAGCCCACACAGGAGACCTGAGTCCGTTGGAGAGAACACTGCAGGGGCATCAGATGATAAAACTACAGGCACCTCAGGGGGAAGGGAAGGGGGGGCACCTCAGCCAAATGAGTCCACGACGCCAGATCTAAGAAGGGGCCACCATGCCCACTGTTCAATCCTGGGGAGTGCAAAGCCTCAGTCTCTCAAGTCTCACAAGTGGGTGGCTTGCCCACTGTCATATCCTGGGGAGTGCAAAGCCACAGTCTCTCAAGTCTCTACAGTGGGTGGCTTGCCCACTGTCATATCCTGGGGAGTGCAAAGCCACAGTCCATCAAGTGGATAACAGTCTCCACAGGCAATGGAGGAGGCAGGGTGGCCCGAGTGCAGCGTGAACAGTAGCATGACACAGAACCGGCACTGTCATTGGGCCAGCAGTGCTTGAGACGGCGGGGCCCAGCGGAGCGGTGCTTGAGATGAAGGGCCCAGCGGAGCGGTGCTTGAGACGGCGGGGCCCAGCGGAGCGGTGCTTGAGACGGCGGGGCCCAGCGGAGCGGTGCTTGACAGGAAGGGCCCAGCGGAACGGTGCTTGAGATGAAGGGCCCAGCGGAGCGGTGCTTGAGACGGCGGGGCCCAGCGGAGCGGTGCATGAGACGGCGGGGCCCAGCGGAGCGGTGCATGAGACGGCGGGGCCCAGCGGAGCGGTGCTTGACAGGAAGGGCCCTGCGGAGCGGTGCTTGAGATGAAGGGCCCAGCGGAGCGGTGCTTGAGACGGCGGGGCCCAGCGGAGCGGTGCATGAGACGGCGGGGCCCAGCGGAGCGGTGCATGAGACGGCGGGGCACAGCGGAGCGGTGCTTGACAGGAAGGGCCCAGCGGAGCGGTGCTTGAGATGAAGGGCCCAGCGGAGCGGTGCTTGACAGGAAGGGCCCAGCGGAGCGGTGCTTGACAGGAAGGGCCCAGTGGAGCGGTGCTTGAGATGAAGGGCCCAGCGGAGCAGTGCTTGACAGGAAGGGCCCAGCGGAGCGGTGCTTGAGATGAAGGGCCCAGCAGAGCGGTGCTTGACAGGAAGGGCCCAGCGGAGCGGTGCTTGAGATGAAGGGCCACAGTTCCATAATGGCTAAACTGAATATTGGGAAGTTTGGTATCAAACTTCTCAGCACAATAAATCCACACTGATACCAGTGTGGGAATTATTGAGAAATGCACTCAGAGGGCATCTTAGAGATGCCCCCTGCATGTCAGCCCAACTGCTAGTGCTAAGCTGAATGGTCTCTGCCAGCCTGCCACTTCCAGACTAGGTGTTGGCCACATGGGGTGAGTGCCTTTGTGCACTCTGTGACCAGGAACAAAGCCTGTCCTGGGTGGAGGTGCTTCACACCTTCCCCTGCAGGAACTGTAACACCTGGCGGCGAGCCTCAAAGGCTCAAGCCTGGTGTTACAACGCCCCAGGGCACTCCAGCTAGTGAAGATGCCCGCCCCCGGACACAGCCCCCACTTTTGGCGGCAAGCCCGGAGGAGATAATGAGAAAAACAAGGAGGAGTCACCCTCCAGCCAGGACAGTCCCTAAGGTGTCCTGAGCTGAGGTGACCCCTTCCTTAGAAAATCCTTCTTCTTGCTTTGGAGGATTTCCCCCAATGGGATTAGGCATGTGCCCCCTCCCCAAAGGGAGGAGGCAGAAGGAGGGTGTAGCCACCCTTATGGACAGTAGCCATTGGCTACTGCCCTCCAGCCCTAAACACACCTCTAAATTTAGTATTTAGGGGCGACCCTGAACCCAGGAAAACAGATTCCTGATGACTTGAACAAGAAGAAGGACTGCTGACCTGAAAACCCTGCAGAGAAGGCGGAGACGACATCTGATTTGGCGCCAGCCCTACCAGCCTGTCTCCAGATTCAGAGAACCTGCAACAGCAGCGCATCCAGCGGGACCAGCGACCTCTGCCGACTCAGAGGACGTCCCTGCAACCCAAAGGACCAAGAAACTCGCATCGACAGCAGCTCTGTCCAAAACAAGAAAAAGAAACCATCTTTAAATGGACTCTCGCCTCACTCCTGAAGCGTGAGTCCCCAACACTCTGCACCAGACGCCCCCGGGCCGTGTCCAGAGAAACCAACACTGCAGCGAGGACCCCTAGGTGACTCCCACGACATGGCCACCCTGAGACGACCTCCCTGCACCTTCACACCAACGCCTGCAGAGAGAATCCAGAGGCTCCCCCTGATCACAACTGCCCAGTAACAAAGAACCTGATGCCTGGAAGAAGCACTGCACCCACAGCCCCCAGGCCCGAGAGGAACCAACTACCGGTGCAGGAGTGACCATCAGGCGGCCCTCATCTTTGCCCAGTTGGTGGCTGGCCGAGAAGACCCCCTGTGCCCTGTCTGCATCGCCATAGTGACCCCCGGGTCTCTCCTTTGAAACCAATACAAAACTCAACACCTACTTTTCACACTGCACCCTGCCGTCCCTGTGCTGCTGAGGGTGTATTTTGTGTGCCTGTTTGGGACCCCGCCCCAGTGCTCTACAAAACCCCCCAGTCTGCTCCCCGAGGACGCATGTACTTACCTGCTAGCAGACTGGAACCGGAGCACCCCTAGTCTCCATAGAAGCCCATGTTATTTGGGCCCCACTTTGACCTCTGCACCTGACCGGCCCTGTGTTGCTGGGTGTTTGGGGTTGACTTCAACCCCCAACGGTGGGCTGCCTATGGCCCGGAGACTGAAGTTGTAAGTGCTTTACTTACCTGCTAAACTAACTTGTACTTACTCCCCCAGGAACTGTTGAATTGTGCAGTGTCCACTTTTAAAATAGCTATTGCCATTTTTGCCAAAACTGTGTACCTTACTGTTTTCATTCAAAGTTCTATATTTACCTATGCCAAGTGCCTTACAATTTATATACTTACTTGAATCTTGTGGTTCTAAAATAAATTAAGAAAATAATATTTTTCTATATAAAGACCTATTGGCCTGGAGTTAAGTCTTTGAGTGTGTGTTCCCATTGATTGCCTCTGTGTGTATAACAAATGCTTAACACTACCCTCTGATAAGACTATTAATCAACCCCACTACCACAAATAGAGCATTAGTATTATCTATTATTGTCACTATCAACCTCTAAGGGGAACCCTTGGACTCTGTGCACACTATCTCTCACTTTGAGATAGTATACACAGAGTCAACTTCCTACAATAGTGTATCTATAGGAGAATGTATAGTTCCTCCTAAGAGTTTAAGGAAAAAGTTGATAGAGTTGTGCCACGATAGACATTTAGGAATAGTAAAAAGTAAAAGAAAAAGTTTAGGAGATGTATTGCTGGCCCGGTTTAGAAGTGGAAGTAGAAAGAATTGTCAGGGAGTGTACTATTTGTGAGGATGCAGACAAGTCACAAAAGTTATTGGATCCGCCCCGTTACCTTGCCAAGAAATGGCATGGGAAGTTGTGAGAGTGGATATTATGGGTCCTATTCATGACAAAGCGGAAATTTGGTATGTATTGGTTGCAATAGATTATTTTTCAAAGTGGCCTGAGATTAAATATGTAAATAAAGCCAATACTAAAGAAGTAATTAAATTTTTAGATGAGATGTTCCTGAGAGAAGGCCTACCCAAGAGAATAATTACTGATAATGGTGTACAGTTTATGAGTCGGGAAATGGAAGACTTCTTAAAAAGAAATGGCATTGAACACAAGACTACATCTGTGTATCATCCCAGTGGTAACAGAGAAGTAGAAAGATTTAATCGAGTAATGAAGGATTCGTTACAATTGGCTATGAACAAGAAACTCAATTGGATGTCTTCTATAAAAAATATTGGGATGTATCGCACAATGCCCACAGTAACTGGTTATAGTCCTTTTACTATTATGAGAGGAAGAGTTCTATTCACAAGGGATAATCAGGGATGGCTTCTTAGCTGTAGACTTAGTAAATGGTCACCAACTGACGTAAAAAAAAAATATCCAGGAGTGCCAAGAGAAATGCAAGTTGTATAGAGATAGAAAATAGGGGCAAAGAATGTGAGGCTAAAAGAAGGAGGTAGAGTGAGAGTTAAATTACCTTATAAGACTGGGAAAGGTGATAGTAAATATTCAAAACCTTTAGCAATTGTAGACATTTTCACTAATTCAGAAACGAGGTAAGCAGTAGGAGAGATCTGTGTTGGCTGCGTCTTGACTTGTACTTAAATAAAGACCATTGTTTTACATGAAAACCGTGTGAAGTGGACTTAACAATTATCCAATCACAATCTGTTCTGCGGGTTAAACTGGGTCAAAATGGGAACTACAAACTCTAAGATGGTAGTGGTTCTGTGGAGGGGGATTCCAACTCATTTTATGCATTATCAATATGGTAAACGCACATCCAGCTATTTAAAGAATTGGAATAAGTGAACTAATGAAGATAGGGACAAGCATTTCCTGTTGGTGGTACCTTCAACAAGGAAAAGATCACAAACCTTAAACACAAACTGGAAAAGTCAAAAAGTCCCATTCCAACTAGCCAGTGGCAGGTACTCCTAGCATGAGGAAGCCATCTCCCTCTACACTTCTCACGCAGGATACCAAGGAGGAAATAAAGGAAGACTGAAGAGGAGCTTCTAGATATGTTACTGCCCTGGCTGAAAGCAGCTGATGCATTTGCAGGTGCACAAGTAGATGGGCAGGTAGGTGGAGCAGTACAGGGAGAAGCAAATGAAGCAGGTTCTGAGCTGGGTGCATGTGTAAGCATACTGAGCGACAGTACAGTGATGAACACAGCAAGCATGATAATGCAATGAGACACTGACACTAAAACACCTTATTTACCACCACATGCCAGGGTGCAGTCGATATCTCTCTGCCATGAAATTAACAACTAGAGTGGACAGGCACCTCGCTTTATATCTACTCATGATAGTCTCTGACCAGCAGTGGACAGAAGAGCTAGGAGCAAGGTACGGTGAGATACGGGTAATAAGAGAGAGGACACTTTTCACAAAAACAAGGAGGAGGACAGTGAGGTCACCTACATGAAGTCCCCATACCCAAATGGGGTGGATGGAGGGAAGGTTATTGTCCCATAGTCTTAAGAGTAGGGTAAATTATCCAAGAATAAGGAAGATCCACAAAACTCCAGATGACCACCGGATGCTACAATCCCACATATGCTCAATGGAGTAATGGAAATATGCCCAAAAAAACACATTGAACGACGATCAATAATTTTAAACAGAGTGAAGGCGAAGCACCAGCTGATTACTTGGACCCATTGAAAGACATATTTGAATAATGTTTTGCAATTCAGAGTGCTTCAATTACTGCCTCTTATGCTGTGGGAGCTGCCATAGTTCAGGGGATGCTCCTTAGAATTCAGTACTAATCATGTCTCCTTTGTGTGGGCTGGCAAACCAAAGGCTTGACAGCTTGAGTCAGAGAAGCAAATCATTGTTTGGTCACCAAAGAGAAAAAGAAACAAACCACAGAAACAAAATTAATGTCCATTCAAATACATCCAGTGGGAAGGAGACAGGGTAGAGCGGGGTGGGTGGGTAAGTAGAGGGGAGAAGATAGTTCTTCCTACTCAAGAGCCCTTTCTGTCTCAGCTATTGCTAATTAGTTCATTGGAAGACGCTACAAATCACCCTCAAATGTAAAATAAGCAAACCGGAGAGCTTAGTTTTTCACCTCCTCTTTCTTCCTTTTCATAGCGGCTCCCTCAATACTAAGCCGGAGAAAAGGTGACTGCTCCACGCATAGCTTAGGTCCAGTAGTTCAAAAGGTGCCAGACATCCAGTGTATTATTATGAACGGTAGGCCCGCTCCCGCTTTAATTGATACTGGTGCCATCTGATCACCTTTAAAGGATTCAGATTTCCCTTCCTTTCCTCTCGCAAGCAAAATGTTTGGTGCGTTTTGCATTTCTAGACAGCAGGTACCCCCACGCTGCTTCTGCCCAGTTAATGTATTCTTAAATCCTTTGTGCAATCAGCATAGTTCTTGCTAAGTCCCTCTTACCTGCAAACCTGCCAGGTAGAGATATTTTATTTAAACTGAATCCTACTGTGTGTTGCTTTCCTCTTGATATTTTTTGGATGCTCCTATGCAGATTGAAAATGCTGTTTTAGCCTAGCTGAGTGAGCCCCCTTACTCTGTCACAACTGGAGCTTGAATACATTTAGAGGATTTATTTACGCGAGCAAAGAAGGATGTTTCTGTTTGAACCCCATGAAGAAACGTCCTTATACATGCCAGTATATTCCCTTCGATATGAAGGCGAAGAAGAAATTATCTCCTTATAACTGCATTATAAGATCAAGGTATTCCAGCCCCCACTTGCATTTGCAACACCACTATCTTACTTATCATGAAGCACAGCAAAGACACACACCACTTTGTGCAGGATTCAAGAGCTGTACCTTCTGGTGTGTTGCCTAATTTACCTTTTTTTTCCAGACCCAGCAACCATTTCTCACTTTACTGTGGTCGGTTTCTGTCCTTCTTTCGTTTCGATCCCAATACATCCTGACAGCCACTTTTTGTTTGCGTACATAACCGAACAGACTTAGCTCACACAGATGAGACCTCCACGGGGCTATACCAAATAGCCTTCTGTTTTCTTGCAAGCCTTCAAGAAAGCCCTTAATGTACTCACCTTGCCTTGTGGTTCTGTTCTCATTCAGTACGTAGATGGTTTGGTGGTGGCCTTGAGCCAGTGCAAGTATTGTTAACTCCATTCATTGAGACAAGTCAGATACTTATACCATTGCTAACAGACTCATTCAAAATGTTACCTCAAGGTTCGGAATCCCCTCAAGATTGAGAGTGAAAAGGTAGTAGTTGTGTGTCCTCAATCATTCAAAAACATATAGGGACCTTTGTTTATACCAACCTTTTAATGTGCTAGCCACCCAAAAACCTCCAGGAAAGGTAAGAGTTTCAATTACATTTTGAAAAAACAAAATATGAAAACGGGTGCCAAAACGTAGTTGAATTTGCCCTACCCTAAGCTTCGACGTCAAGAGCGCCGCAAAAAAAAACCAAAAACCTAAACTGAGTCCTAAGGAAATATGGATGGAAAGGTCTGTGATTCTGCCTTCCACACTGCCAGTGTCTCCAGCTTTACTAGCCTTGTTGTACAGAAATATTAAGACTCCTGTGTAAGCCTTTGTTGTTGTAAATGGTACAAAATATGGTCTATTTAATAATATACAAGATATTTTTTTGTGCAGTGTGCATCCTGAACTGAATTATTTCAAGGTGCTCTCAAATGTAACAATCATGGAAAAGGAGGCACAGTGAACAAAAGTAACTCCCTACGGTGGCACAGTTTGGCCAAACTGGGAATTAGGGATTAAAACCAGATTTCCTGATTAGAAACGTGCAGCTCAGTCATTGGAAGGGTATCACATTATTTCCTCCAATCTCAATTTCATTAGTTACCAAATAGACAAGTTAGTTGCTTGTGCCTTCCATACAAGGCCTTTATTGTTGCTATATTTACGGAGCAATATAGTGGACCATTAAACCATTCACAAAAGAGGTTTTTGTACAGTGTGAACCTTGAACTAAATTGCTTTCAAACTTGATGATCATTGAAAAGGCGGCAGAGTGAACACAAGTAATTGCTCATGGTCACAAAGGTTGGTGAAGATGGTGAAGTTGAAAAGCTGTAATTGAAACCAGGTTGTCTGAGTCAGGGCCCTGTAAGTAGTTTTTGTTGTGAGCACCACAAAACCTTCTCGCTGGCCTGTTCGGTGACTATCATGGAGTGGCTTTTAAAGGTGCATGGCTGCCGCACTCTCACTAGACTTTTCTTAAGTTTTCTAGAACGTTTGAAGTCCCACAGCACTTTCTGGCCTATCGCTGCACCTTCTATTTGAATCTCGGGGGGTCTAACAGCGCAGTGTCTCCATTCAGCATCTCAGGCTCCCAACTAGTTATGGTTTCACTATCCTTCCTTTGGACATATTTTACATCATCTGTTAAGCCTTTCTGTCCTTATCTTAACAGCAAGCAATATACCTGATGCAAGTTATCCAATGAAATGTCACGTTGTTATGGCTCATGTAAATCGTATGTTTCGATAATTGACACATCTTTTCTTAAAAATAATTTCATCTACTCGCATAAACTTCATTCCTTATAGTGCTGAGCTCTTAATCCCGCTGTGTTGAAAGCAGAGGTATGTGCTTAGAAATTATTCTGTTCCTAGTGTAGGAGTTAGCATCCTGTAACATGATTTTCCACTTTCCCTTTATCTTCCCACCAGTGAGGCCAGGTTGACTGTCCTTCGGCTGTCATTCTTTTCCCTATCTTACCTCTGCCATTTTCCACTCCTGATGATTTGCCCATCTGTACAAGCAGGTGAACAGAGTTTTTTTTGTAAAACCTTTGTAGATTCCTGAAGTTATTCTACCTACTTTCATTCCATTCCCCTGCTCAGTTTTGGATTGTTGTGTTTGTTTGAACAGATTAGCATCCAGTTTCCCTCTGTTTAATATTCTGCATATCGACATTGATTAATTCTTTGTCTAGAGCAGCTGCATGATTAGGGTCCTACAATGTCAATGTGTTGATCAAAAAAACAAAAAGAAGCAGAGAACAATTTGAGGAACGAGTTTCTCTGAAGAAGCACCTGGCTGAAGACAGAGAAACTATGGCTAGATGTCAATGTGACATCAGCAA
This sequence comes from Pleurodeles waltl, assembly GCF_031143425.1. Lineage (NCBI taxonomy): Eukaryota > Metazoa > Chordata > Amphibia > Caudata > Salamandridae > Pleurodeles > Pleurodeles waltl. The sequence continues at coordinate 314,603,073 of NC_090436.1, forward strand.
ATAGAAATATAATGTGGCACAGGCTGTCAGAGGAGGTGTAATTAAGCAGAAATAAACAAACAGGCAGGATCAAACAGAAGATTGGGAGTTCAGTAGGAGCAAGCAAAAGGCGAAAGCAAGCAGAGAAGAATTCTAGCAGGAGTGAGCAAACTGCCAAAAACTGGCAGAATAAGAGGCAACTAGCTGGAATGGTCAAATGGCACCAGGCAGCAAGGAGGAGACTATTAGTACAAATGCAGAAACTACCAACAACATGAATGGGATGAGAGGTTTACAGAAGGCCTCAATAGTTGGATAATTGATAAAACACAGAGATGACAGCATTGATGAGCCACAAGGAGTCACAGGACAATTCTGGTTTAATACTGTCAGTCCTGGTTCTGAAGTACAAGGAAGCTACCTATTTTATAATTTTGGGGGCCTATGATTCTGTGTGACCACCCAAACTGCAGATTAGTGCTCCTCAGTGTTACTCCTTTTGGCTGGAGGCTGCAGTGGGACACCCTCTACTAGTCTCCATACCTTGCTGTCCTCAAAGGTGTTTCCCACTTTGACCACACCTCACGGGTGCTCAACAGAAGTATCGACTCAAAAATAGTGTCTGACAATAATATCATGGTCAAAATATCCTGACTTTAAACTATAGTGGACTAAAATATTGAGGGTAAGTATATTGTTGGCTAACTTTTTCTATTATATTCACATTTAATACATCATTTACTTTAATATTGTTTTCTGCTAGAGTGTTTTTTTGAATATTTTTATTTTTATTTTACTATATATGTTTTTGTAAAAATATTCATTTTTTAAATGTAGTTTGTTTTTGGTTGTTGGGTTTGGGTTGCTCGGTTATTGAGTGGTAGCGATTTTTTAAATACATTAGTCGATGTAAACTAATTTATGTTTCATATTTTTATTGTTTTTTTTGTGCTATTTTCTAATTATGTAGTAAACCTTTATTTGGACACGTGGGTTCATTGTGAGATTGGGTGGATAAAGTCTTATATTAATGATATATTTAATTAAAGTTAATCATTCAATTTACTGATTATTTAATATATTTTATTTGATGTTTATTTATTGACTTTTGAATTCATGTATTCAATTTTACAGTTAGTAGGTTATGGGGTTTATTTGATAATTGGGAGGGTAGTGTTTTGTTTTTTAAATAACCTATTGATCATTTGATATTAATTGATTAATATATGTTATGTTAAATATGAAATTGTAGGTAATTAAATGCATTTGGTAAGAGTGTATTTCCTTGTGATTGATATATTACAAACGCAATCGGGCACCATATCACACCCGTACAAACAAGTAAACAGCAATGAACATCTGAGGGATAGTGGTAAGCATAACAATAACTTTCTTTTAATATTTTGTGGGGCTGGTTGGGGCTGGTTGTTTTTACATTTTTAAATTTAACATATGTGTAAGGAAATGCCTCCTTGGCATGGTTACCCCCTGACCTTTTGCCTTTGCTGATGCTATGTTTTGATTTGAATGTATGCTGAGGCCTGCTAACCAGGCCCCAGCACCAGTGTTCTTTCCCTAACCTGCACTTTTGTTTACACAATTGGCACACCCTGGCATCCAGGTAAGTCCCTTGTAACTGGTACCCCTGGTACCAAGGGCCCTGATGCCAGGGAAGGTCTCTAAGGGCTGCAGCATATCTTATGCCACCCTGGGGACCCCTCACTCAGCACAGACACACTGCTTGCCAGCTTTTGTGTGCTGGTGAGGACAAAACGAGTAAGTCGACATGGCACTCCCCTCAGGGTGCTATGCCAACCTCACACTGCCTATGCAGTATAGATAAGTCACCCCTCTAGCAGGCCTTACAGCCCTAAGGCAGGGTGCACTATACCATGGGTGAGGGCACCAGTGCATGAGCACTGTGCCCCTACAGTATCTAAGCCAAACCTTAGACATTGTAAGTGCAGGGTAGCCATAAGAGTATATGGTCTGGGAGTCTGTCAAACACGAACTCCACAGCACCATAATGGCTACACTGAAAACTGGGAAGTTTGGTATCAAACTTCTCAGCACAATAAATGCACACTGATGCCAGTGTACATTTTATTGTAACATACACCCCAGAGGGCACCTTAGAGGTGCCCCCTGAAACCTTAACCAACTACCCGTGTAGGCTGACTGGTTTTAGCAGCCTGCCACACTCGAGACATGTTGCTGGCCACATGGGGAGAGTGCCTTTGTCACTCTGTGGCTAGTAACAAAGCCTGTACTGGGTGGAGATGCTTATCACCTCCCCCGTACAGGACTGTAACACCTGGCGGTGAGCCTCAAAGGCTCACCCCCTTTGTTACAGCACCACAGGGCATTCCAGCTAGTGGAGTTGCCCACCCCCTCCGGCCACGGCCCCACTTTTGGCGGCAAGGCCGGAGGAGATAATGAGAAAAACAAGGAGGAGTCACTGGCCAGTCAGGACAGCCCCTAAGGCAACCTGAGCTGAAGTGACTCTGACTTTTAGGAATCCTCCATCTTGCAGATGGAGGATCCCCCCAATAGGGATAGGAATGTGACCCCCTCCCCTTGGGAGGAGGCACAAAGAGGGTGTAGCCACCCTCAGGGCTAGTAGCCATTGGCTACTGCCCTCCCTGACCTAAACACACCCCTAAATTCTGTATTTAGGGGCTCCCCTGAACCTAGGAACTCAGATTCCTGCAACCTAAGAAGAAGAGGACTGCTGAGCTGAAAAACCCTGCAGAGAAGACGAAAACACCAACTGCTTTGGCCCCAGCTCTACCGGCCTGTCTCCCCCCCTTCTGAAGAAACTGCTCCAGCGACGCTTTCCCCAGGACCAGCGACCTCTGAATCCTCAGAGGACTGCCCTGCTCTAGAAGGTCCAAGAAACTCCCGAGAACAGCGGCCCTGTTCACCAAAGACTGAAACTTTGTTTCCAAAGAAGCAACTTCAAGGCAACTGCGTTTCCCGCCAGAAGCGTGAGACTTGCAACTCTGCACCTGACGCCCCGGCTCGACTTGTGGAGAACAAACACTTCAGGGAGGATTCCAGAGTTGCCCCCCCTGAGCCCTCACAGCGACGCCTGCAGAGGGAATCCCGAGGCTCCCCCTGACCGCGACTGCCTGACTCCCAGATCCCGACGCCTGGAAAAGACTCTGCACCCGCAGCCCCCAGGACCTGAAAGATCGGAACTCCAGTGCAGGAGTGACCCCCAGGAGGCCCTCTCCCTTGCCCAGGTGGTGGCTACCCGAGGAGCCCCCACCTTGCCTGCCTGCATCGCTGAAGAGACCCCTTGGTCGCCCATTGATTCCAATTGAAAACCTGACGTGTGTTTGCACACTGCACCCGGCCGCCCCCGTGCTGCTGAGGGTGTACTTTCTGTGCTAACGTGTGTCCCCCCCGGTGCCCTACAAAACCCCCCTGGTCTGCCCTCCGAAGACGCGGGTACTTACCTGCTGGCAGACTGGAACCGGGGCACCCCCTTCTCCATTGAAGCCTATGTGTTTTGGGCACCACTTTGAACTCTGCACCTGACCGGCCCTGAGCTGCTGGTGTGGTAACTTTGGGGTTGCTCTGAACCCCCAACGGTGGGCTACCTTGGACCCAAACTTGAACCCCGTAGGTGGTTTACTTACCTGCAAGAACTAACAATTACTTACCTCCCCTAGGAACTGTGAAAATTGCACTGTGTCTAGTTTTAAAATAGCTATATGTGTTTTATTTGAAAAGTATATATGCTAAAGTTCCTAAAGTACTTACCTGCAATACCTTTATTACATGTAGAATTTGAACCTGTGGTTCTTAAAATAAACTAAGAAAATATATTTTTCTATACAAAAACCTATTGGCCTGGAATTGTCTCTGAGTGTGTGTTCCTCATTTATTGCCTGTGTGTATGTACAACAAATGCTTAACACTACTCCTTTGATAAGCCTACTGCTCAACCACACTACCACAAAATAGAGCATTAGTATTATCTCTTTTTGCCACTATCCTACCTCTAAGGGGAACCCTTGGACTCTGTGCATACTATTCCTTACTTTGAAATAGTGCATACAGAGCCAACTTCCTACAATATGCATTTGGTAAATCTTAATGGGAATTAAATTGTTTTGTAAATTATTCAAATCTTTATTTTGGCTACCTAGCCATAAAAGCAGATATAAAACATCATCACATTCGTACATAAAATCAATGTACAATCACTAGATAGAGATAAAACCCATAAAAATGCATCTATAAGCAGTTCCCTTTCATTAAAACATATACAATTTATACAAAGTTCATGACAGATGTATAAAGATCTTGAGGCTACGCCCTTGCTCACTGAGGTTGTGGAGCCGGTGGAAGCATTATAAGACAATAGTGCAATGTTGATTATGCATGACTACCCTTTTTCCCTGGAGAGATGCTCAACTTCTGTCTTGCCAAAATCAACATCGGAAACCGAGAAACAACAAAGACAATACATGATCTTGTATCAGATTTAATAATTCTCAATACCTCTTTATGCTCACTAACACCCAGTTTGCTGAACAGTGGTAGTATCCATTTCTTTCTACTGATCAAATAGGCTGGGCAGAAGAATATGGCATGGTGAAGCTTTTCTTTCATCTCTCTACAAGAAGGGCACTGCCAGTCTATCTTCCTAGAATCACGTGCCCACTTGGCAGTAAAAGAGTGAAGCTGCAAGGTCCCATAGAGAAATAGCAGGAAGGGCTTCCTGGCAGCTGCAGGTTCAATCTCATCCAGGAACGTTTCTTCCCCAAAGTCATCTTTCAGTGTGAGGAAATCATCAGTTAAAGTACCCAGATTAAGCTGCCCGTTTATGGTCCCCATTGTATGTTGCCAGTAATTAGACTTAATAGATAGTTTAGAGATCAAGCTGACCTCCTCTGGGGTAGCCCATAATCTCTCACTTTCATTCTTTGCAAGGGTCATTTGTACATACCTGATCCAAGGCATGTTTCATGACTCTAGAGTACGTAAAAGACTTCTCCCAGTCCCTGGTGATAGGAACACAGTTCTGGAGTGGCCCAGATTCTACAGTATTAGATAGGTCTGATTCCTATTTTATCAGAGATTATACTAAGCCCTAGATCTAATCTAATGGAAAGCAGGAAAGTACTAATATGGAGAGCAGTCAATTGGCGCATACATTGATTTTCAACTGCAGTCACATCCCTATGAATCCACAGCTCTGCACATAAAGGGCTGCTCCTAAGGCCTGGTGATTGTAGATTTGGATTGCCATGGAGATGGGATAGAATTGAATGTCTTGGTGCATTTTTACTATTCCCCAGTTAAGGTTTCCATTTTCAGTCTGCACTGCACTATGTGAGTGAGCCATTCAAGCTGTTCTGTTCATGTAATCCCCAGATAATCAAAGGTATGCACTCGCTCCACTGGGATCCCCTTTAAAGTAGGGTTGGGTCTAGTAGATTGACAAGAATTAAGAACCATACACTTGGTTTTTCCTACCTTTCTGTTTGCAGAAACATTCAAATCGCTCTAACAATTGTTGGAGCCCTATGGGTGATTTAGAAAGCAACAATGTATCATCTGCGAACATAAGGGTGAGGACCCTAATATTTGCCAGGCTTGGTGCATCATTCTCACATTGTTCCAAATGTGCTACTAGATTGTTGATATGGAATGTGAACAACAAGTTGGCGAGAATACAGCCCTGTCTTACCCCTCTTTTGACACGGAACGGATTGGACAGTTCATCCAGGTGGCTTGTATCTAACTTGAGCATAGTTATCATGCAGTTTGGTGAAAATGTCCAGAAGGTACTTAGGGACCCCCATTCCAGCTAGTACCTGCCAGAGAGGGACTTCGGCACTAAGTCGAATGCAGACAGTAAGTCTACGAATAACACATAGAGATAACCACCACTTAGGGAGACTGATTTCCAAAATAGTAGCTGAGTCAAGCGATGGTACTGGTGCATTAATGAAAATCAGCTTGCAGGGGAGTCAAAATCTTATTTGATATTAACCATTCCTGTGGCCTGGCCCGAATTACCCTACTGAACAGCTTTTGGGAGCCATCTATAAGACTTATAGATAGGTCTGTAATTAGTCGGAAGCGCTCAGGCGCCCTTTTTAAAAATAGGAATTATTTCTGCCCCAGCCCAGATCGGGGGGAATAGATGCCCCTTTCATAATAACATTAAAAATCAGTGTAAAATAGGTACTCCAAGTGTCTATTTCATCTAGAAAAAAGTCCCCTTGGATCTTATACAGCCCGGTGCTTTATTAGGGATAATTTTCTTAATGGATTTACTAATTTCAGAGGATGATATATAGGAGGTATCTTGGTGGACACTTTGCCCACTAGGTTTACCTCTATAATATTGTCTTGGTGCCAGTGGCCCTATCAGATCATTTTGGGGGTCCCTCAATTCATCTGGCGGGGAATACAGGCTGGAAAAATGAGCAACCCAGTCTGTTGCTGCAAAAGTATTTTCAATTGGGCAGAAGCCAACTTGGCTTTCCATGAATACAATATTCCAAACGGAATGATGATCCCTATCCCTGGCAGTGACCCTTCCAATTTCCCTGGCTTCCAATCTCTTTTTGTCTCAATTATGGTCTTTTTGTAGACCCCCCCGGTAGCTTGTATCCGCAATAAGAAGCTAAATTGAGCCGCACTGAGCCAAGCAGCGCCAGGCAGGCGCTATTTAACATCATGTCCGCTTCTGCAGAGCAGGAAGGTTCAAGGAGGAACTGGGCCCTGGGGACTCTTTTGCACAACAGCAAGAGCCACATTGAGCCACACTGAGCCAACCAGTTCCAGGCAGGTGCTATTTGACACCATGCCCACTCCCGGAGCGTTGGACGTGCCCAGGAGAAGACTGGGCCAAGAGCAGGCCCATCTGTGCTTGTCAGAGCCTGGAACAGGCTGAGCTGGGCCCCCTCATTGGCTCTCATTTTTGGAAGTTCCTTTTCTTCTATTTTGTAAATAATTATTTATGATAATGATGCTCATTTTAATGTTTGTGTGTTTTATGAGTGAATTAGAGGTGTTGTGTTTATTGTAATATAATTCACATTATTTAATTTTTTTATTGACTTTATTTTTCACAAATAGTTTAATGTTTTTGAAAGACATGATATTTAATTATTTATGATTATATATATATATATATATATATATATATCTAACAAAAAAGAAGAGGGCGCTGCACTCCTGGAAGCTTTCTCCTTGCAGTTTTATTTGACTGATAACAGCATCAAATAAGCATCACAGCACCACAACGCGTTTCGACTGTCCGTCTTTATCAAGTGGATTTAAATCTGTGTTCTCGCGTTATTTCCATCAACATAGCTTTTATATGTGTTGAGGCCTTATGGGATCCGTAGTTGTCAATATAGCCCACCTGGGGCTTCTTACTTGCACTGTGACATAATTAATTAATTAACACGGCTCCTTTTATTTAAATGTACATTTGTTTTAGTTCTAATTGCAATGTTCAACATACTTTCAAGATCGTAATCATTCACCAGCCGTGCTTTGTTGTTTTAACCCAATAACCTTTTCACAGCAGTTATCTGATTCTGCACGTATTTATCGATCCCAAACTGCTTGAAATACAATAAAACATTGCTCTGTGCCTCCAGGCCCTTTTACCCATTAGCAGGGCCGCATCGGTATTGTGAATATTTAAAGGACATGTGCTCACCCAGTTCCTTGGCGAGGCTGTCCTATCCATTGCAAGGAGGCGCAAGGCGCATTAGAAGTTCCGACGTATTTAGTCTTTTCATCTTCCATTGTATAGTACAAACGCAAGGGCAAAGTATCCCCTCGCCTCCTCACTTGCCTTATGAGGTTATGTTCATTTCACCAATACCGGGTGCTTCAGCCATATTAATTTCCAACAACAAATCGGTCTCTCAGGCAGAGCACTCTGACTGCTGGTGCCAGCGTTAGGGACAAGACCGAAGTCCCTCATTAAATATCTAACAAAAAAGAGGGCGCTGCACTCCTGGAAGCTTGGAGTTATAATAGTAAATCCGAACACCGGTACCACTCACACATGCACTTTCCCCAAAATTTGTTTGATTGGAGTTAAAATAGTAAATGTGATCGCCTCCCTCAATGTTTGAAATTCCCCAAAGTTTGTTAGACTGGAGTTAGAGTAGTAAATCTGTTCCCCAGTGTTTGATAGATTGGTGTCAGAATAGTAAATCTGAGCCTGCCCTCAATGTATTCCCAGTGTTTGTTAGTCTGGCGGTAGAATGATAAATGTGACACCTTCATCCCAATGTATGCATTTTCCCCAGTGTTTGTCAGATTGGGGTTAGAATAATAAACCTCACCTACCCCTCCCCTCCATATATGAACTTTCTCCAATTTGTGTTAGGGTGCATGTAGAATATTACATCTAGCTGCGACATGTATGCACTTTCGCCAGTGTTTGTTAAGCTGGAGTTATAAAAGTAAGTCTGACACCCTGTTACCAGTGTATGCACATTTCTCTCTGTTTGGTAGATTGGGACAATAATAGTAAATAACAGTATTCAACTTCCTCAACGCTTGTAGCCTAAATTAAGAATAGTAAACCTGCGCCCCAATGTTTGAACATTCCAGCAGGGTACTGGAATGTTTATGTGTAATATTTTTTGATTGGATTTGACTGCATGTATTTCAAACATTTATAAGTTTAATGTGTTTTAGTATTTAACATTTATTATTTTAGTAAGCTGTAGTTAAAATGTATTTTAATGTTTAATTTTTATATAGCTTTCTAAAGAAAGTTTAATGACTGCAATTTACATTTGTTATACTATTGATATGTATTATATTAAAAAAAAATGTTTATTTGTTTAATATGTGTATTTGAAATTAGAATTTGATTTTAAAATTAATTATATCACTTTTTAAAATCAAGTTCATGTATTTATATGTATTTAAATGTGCAAGTGTTGGCAAATCATTGTTAATTTTTATATTATATATATTTTTGTAAATGTACTCATTTAAAAAAAAAAAATTTAAACTATTTTTACAAAGTTACTATAATGTTAAATACGTTCATGTACATATGCTTACCTATGTGATGTTGATATTTAGGTCCACAGTGTATTATTACAAGTATGTAACAACAATAATTTTGACCTCATTTTTTCCACAATATTTTTGTATAGGAAGCTTTTATGTGTGATTGCTGTCATTAGAAGCCCTCCACCAGTCCTGACTGGTGGCAGCTTAGTCATTGTTTTTTGGCATACACTATCTGGAGCCAGTCAATTGTAAATTAACTCAACATCTGTTATATAGTTTGTTTGCTTGTTTTGAGTTATCTAATATGTAATAAAAAGAATTTAAAAGAAAAACATGGTTAAACTCTCCTGTTTTGGCAGACGGAGACTGGACAAGGCTTGATCACTGAAAGGAAATTATTTTGGAAACATTAAGGAGGAATCGTAAAATATTTCCCTTTAATTCCTGCAATAAGACAACTTCTCAGATAGCCAGTCCCTAAAAACTGAGGCCCAGATTTACTAGAAAATGACAGAGCGTTTTGCTGCTCCAAATTGTGCAGCGCCATGCTTCGTCATTTTCAAATGGCAGGGATGTGCCATAATAATTAGAATATGACGCACCCCTGTGTTTCCCCCTGCACTGGTGCTAAATTTGCTGCCAAGCGCCAACGCAGCTACCCTTGCGCCATGATGCAAGGATGGCTGTGTTGAGGGGGAGATTGTTTTTGTGCAGGAAGGGACACCTTCCTGCACAAAACAATCTTAAATGGCGATTTGCTCTTTCTATGTGTGCTGCAGACTGCAGCACTCATAGAAAGAACAAAATGAGGAGAAATGAAAGCATGAAAGCATCCCTGGGGTGGCATTAGATTTTGGCGCTGCTTCAGGTTTACAAAATATCATAAATCAGAGGCAGCGTCAAATTGCAATGGGTGTTTCTGTGGCACACTCACAACAGAATCCATTGCATGCCCTTTCATGCAAAGTGCTGCGTGTGAAGGGGCCGTATTTACAAGGTGGCGTTAAGCCACAAAAAGTGGCTTAACGCCACCTTGTAAATACGGTGCAGGGCATTGCACCACCGGAGTGTCACAAAATGTGACGCTCCGGTGGCGATAGGGATAAATCTGGCCCTGAGTGTACTTTAGCACTCACTTCCTAATTGAATGGAGGAGCGATGAAGTAGGATGAGCGAACAGCACTGTGAATTTAAAATGGAACCACCTAAACTAAATGAGTGGATATGAATTATATCTAGGTCGTGGCAGAGTATTATCCACTGATGCCAGTGTTGGAATTACCAGTACATGCCCCCTGATACCCTACTAGCCTGCCATCCGCGACACAAGTCTGGGCCCCTAGGGTGAGAACCTTCTACTCTCAGGAGACCCAGAACAAAAGCTGTCCGGAAAGAGGATGAAACACTCCCTCCCACAGGATGACCTGCTTATTAGCCTTCCCAAGACGGCAAGCCTCAAAGGGCTGCCGACTTTGAAATGCAAATCTGGTTCCCCTCACAGGATAGGAAGACACCCCCCTGTCTAGAGTGCATTTGGCACCTGGACAAGGGGGAAAATTAGCTTGTCAGGTAGGCATGCCACCTTCAAGCTAGTACCACCCTTGAGGAGGGCTACAGAGAGGTGGACACGATTTTTCAGAGGTAGCCATCTTTCAGTTGGCATTCCTAGGAATTCTGGGACAGGGTTATGCCCACTTCTCACAGAAAGTGGTCATATAAGGGTCGTAGTGACCCCAACAGTCAGGAGCCCATTGGCTACCACCGACACACACCTAACATCCCTAAATTCAGTATTTAGGGGAGCCCCTGGCACCAGAGAAGCAGATCCTGATGACCTAAGAAGACCAAGGACACCAAAGAGCCACACAGAAGAGGAGAAAAGAAGCAGTTTACCTGGTACTAACTGTGCTGGCCTGTCTCTGTCCCTCATCAAAATCTGCAACAAAGATGACTCGTCCTGCAGCTGTGACTCCAGAAACCTGGGAGGGATGCCTGCCTTTGAAAAAGAATCAAGACCTCCCATGAACAGGGACTAAAGCCTCTGGAACTGCCATAACCCGACAACTGAAATCACCACTGACTGCACCTGCCGCCTCCAACCCTAGTTAAAGTGGACCACCGGTGTGATCAAGGTTCCCCAGCCCTCCAGAGTCCATGTCCATCAAGGTTTCACCCCTGCTGGACTCCCTGATGATGCCTGCAGCCTCTGCACATCTGCACAAAGCCCCTCTACCGCAACCGCTTCAGTCAGAAAAACTTGACACCAAAGGACAGCTGTGCACCTGCTCCCGAGCCGTGGAGAAGAGAACCAAAGGGCCTGGGTATCATGAGGCCTGAGCCCCGCAGTTTTTTCAGCCCAACTGGCCTCTTCGCTAGAGCCTACAGCCTCTTTACGCAATGGCTGATCTCCATAGGCAAGCGTAGGTCACCAGACACTAGTTTGAACTCTGCACCCGGTCGCCCCCATGCCGCTGAGGGTGTGTTGTGGGTTCTGCCTTGGACCTTACCCACTAATCACCTTAACCATAGGAGATTGGTCTTTTAAGTCAATGTACTCCACTTGTTTACAGAACTTGTTTTTCCTTCCATAGGATAAAATTGCAGAACTCAGAAATTGCGCTGTGTCAATTTTATTAAGTGAAAAGAATTACTATTTAAAAACTTACTTAACTGAACAATTTATTTTTCTGATGCCTAAACATATTTAAAGATACTTGCTATTTTTATAAATTGGTGTGGATCTCTAATATGAGTTATGTGTCTCATTAATTGAATATTGTGCGTATTTTTAGATCTCCTGCACTCCTCTGTGTTAAGCCTGTGCTCGACCACACTATCCATAAATAGAGCACTTTGGGTTTGGATAGCAAGCTCTGTCCACTCACTGCGGAACCCCTGGAACCTTTACACAGTATTTGCATACCACATTGAAGGGCCAGCTTCCTACAATCCCACCCACCAGGCAAAGGAAGGTCCAGTAGCAAAGCAAATTTATGGCCTTGTTATCGATCTAAAGCGAGTTGAAAGTAAAGAGGCTAATAATGCAGGATTATAAAAACTGAAGGAGATGGTTTCCAAACAACTATGTATATAAACTGTGATGAGTGCAGCCTTTTGTTAAGTCTACAGTGAGCTTGTAGGCCAAAAGGAGAGTGGCAGCTGTGGTGGTGGTCTGTGCTGAGCTCGAAGGCCATATGAGTAATTAATGTTTGGAATCTATTACAATGTGACGCAGGTGCACGTTACTCTGGTGCCTCCACTTTGAGTGCTTCCTAAAAGAAATACTACTATATTAAATATAATATCATATATTATATGGACACATAGGACCATACTAAAAAAAAAGTATAAAATGTGTATAAATGCACCCAGAGTAATGAAAAAGACTCACATTTACACAGCTGGATTTTAAGAATCTTTAGTTCAAGATGCAACATAGAATAGCTGGATACATACATATATGTGTTAAGGTCATTGTATTAGTAAATTACATAATATATAATAAGAGACTAGGAGGATTGACAAGAGAACCTTTTTAAAAAATCAGCACTAGCAATCCCTAAACCAAGCTCACTTCTGAACTAGGAGAGGATAATGATTTCAGGAAAATGGATTGATTTTGTTTACTGTTGTCACCCTGCACCATTTACACCACTGACAGTCCCATCCTCCTCACCCCTGACCTCTTAGTACTCACGGACAGTCATACTCTGGTATGGTAGTGTTTCTGGCCTCACATGAACATCTTTAAATTAGTTACTAGCAGTTGCAGTTCTTAGCTAACAGTCATCAGTGCACCCAGTCCACAGTCACTGCATCTCCCCTACATTTGCACAAACGTAGTGCACCTGGGCAGCAAAAAGCATGTCGAATGCAATACATATGACATGTCATATGTACAACACAATGAATGTGATGGGAAGAGCTGGTTTGCCACCAGAAAGGATCACTATATTTCAGATGTACTGAAAAGTACATACTCAATACAGGTACCGAAGAGTGCCATACTTCAGCACTAGCATAGACCCCACCAAACACTGTGATCGGCCACTGGGATTAATGGGCACTGACTCTGGGGAAGCCTGGCAGTGATCATGACAATACATAAGATGATCACTCCTGGGCGAGTGGCAGGGACTTCCTGCAGCCGCTCACTCATTTTTTTGCTGCAACATTCAATAGCCTTTAACTCACTTACACATCACCTGCCTACCTTTCACCCCATTTACTTTTCTACCCTTGTCTCAACTCACATCCTTTACAACTTAACTGGTACTTCATTCACAGGACCTTCACTCATCGCCTGCTCTTACCAGTTTCTTAGTAGCGCTGCACCCTCTCCAGTGAGGGGCACCATCGCCACTTCTAGGTGGATCCTACGGACTACTGAGGTGTCTGTGAGTTCCAATTACATCATTTCTAGCGATACAAGATAGACCCTCTACATATAATTAGGTGGTGATTGTAGGTTGTGCTTCTAGCAACTTTGATTTCCTTTGGTTGCACCTCCACCGTCTTGAATAGAACATAATAGACACTTTATTGAGGTGTCTGTGAATTGACTGGGTAGTACCTTCACCACCACTGGGTATACCTCATACACCATTTCTTGTGGGCTTCACCTACAGTGCATTGGATGGCGCATCATAGACCCTATGCAGAGGTGTCTGTGATTCCTTGGGTTGTGTATTCAGTGCTCTTAGATATCACATCAGGGACCCCCTAATGAGGTGACTGTAACTCTAATCTCCTATTGATCTGTGTTGGACCTCATAGACCCCCTACAGTGGCATCTATGGCATTTCTTAGTCTCAACTCTACCACTCTTTCTTGGATTTCACAGAGATGAATGTCATTTGAAAGAGTGTGGCATAAAGCCACATCCTCTTCAGTTTGAGACTTGGCTTAATTATGTGTTCAAATTAATTGCTTGTGAGTATGCACACTGAATGTAACCTTGGGGCCCTGGATGCCTGTAACCAGTGCTTGCAGCAATTTGCCACCGTCTTACTTCGGGGTACTTTCTAAAAAGCATTCACGGCTGTGCAATTTTGAGTTCCAGGAACTTGAGTACCTTTATACTACCAGCCAATGATTGTTCACCATCACTACCACTGACAATCAAGTGCAGATGGGTATGTACTTGGCTGAGCAACAGTTGGCAGACCCTGGGACATCACAGACAAACTACCCAAACCCCCATGATTGAGGCCCAGTGGCCTCTGCTTCCTCCAAAGCCCCCCAAATGGGTCTGAAGTCACTGTCCTGTTACTCCTTGGTGGAACCAGTCAAGTATTTACTGTGGTTGTGGCCTCACTCCTTGGTGGGCACAATAAATCATTTACCATGGTTGCCTATAACTGATGCATGCCTTGGAACAGTTCATTTTCACTCATGGATGGACCATAGAGAGCTTTAATTCAGGTTGTCTGTAGCCAGTGCACTTGTGTGCGTTGCTCCTGAATCGCTACTGGGTTCCCCGGGGCATCATTACTGTTACTATCTTTAACCTAAGCATACTTGTTGTTTACTCCTTGGTGCTTCTATATGGACTGTGATAACTTTTCAATGGTTGAGTATATAAAGTGCATGCCTCTGGATAACAGGATCATAGGTAGAGAGCCGAGGCAGTGAGAGGTATAAAAAGATGTAGACAGAAATGAGCTAGAGAGAAGAGTTTGGATTTAGTGATTGGTGAGGTAAAGATGGGGGGCAAAATTATAGAGAGGTAAAGAGACAGATTAAATAGAGCGCTTTGACATATGAAGAGAGTGGAGAGGTACATAGAGAGGTTTGCTAGAAAGTGTTCGACCTGGCATCCTTGGCATGGCTTACCCTAACTTTTTGTCTTCAGACCTCCTGTTTTTGATGAGTTTGTTTCTGCTGGCCTCAGGATTCTGCGCACTTTATCGCTGCTAACCAGTGTTAAAGTGCTTGTGCTCTTTTCCCTAAAGCATGGTAACAGTGGCATATACACAACTGGCATATTTAATTTACTTATAAGTCCCTAGTAAAGTGTGCTATGTGTGCCCAGGGCCTGCTGCGCTGATTGTGCCACCCACTTAAATAGCCCTTTAAACATATCTCAGGCCTGCCATTGCAATTCTGCGTATGCAGTTTTGAACTGCCATTTAGACCTGGGAAAATGAACCTTTTGCCAGGCCCAAACCTTTCTTTTTAAAAATATGTCATCCCTAGGGTAGACCCTAGACAGCCCAGAGGGCAGGGCGCAATGTATTTAAAAGTTTACATGTCTTGGTGGGGGAAAACTCTTAAATTCGTTTTTCACCACTGAAAGACCTACCTCTCCCACAGGTTTACATTAGAATTTCCTAATTACACATTATAGATTTAGGCCCTCATTATGACATTGGCGGTAAATCCCACTGACTGCCGCTAACTTACTGCGGCAGATATCCGTTCACCATATTATGACACACACCAATCCGTCAATATTCAGCCACATACACAAATCCGCCACACCAAAGGTCAGTGATAAACTTGAGGTATCAAACCCCACACAGTTATGCCAACAGAACTACGCCTACCACATTATGGCCCACGAACCACCACGGCGGACATTCAACTGTGGTAAACCATTGGCAGTACATACTGCTGCGCTCAAAATGGACACACAAAAACAAAACAACGCCAAATTGGACAATTCAAACAACACACACCTGACACCCATACACACACCACACACACTCACCCACACCACTACAAAACACACACCCACAGTACCCACAACCCTTTACGACTACAAAGCATTGACAACAGAGAGACATCAAGACCACAGACACAACCATTACCACACACTATACACACCTATACACCACTCACGCACTCACATCACACACCTCAACATATTACCCAACACACCCTCACCTACACACCTCACACAACACCCATGGCACCACAAAGACACCCCCGTTTCACAGAGGAGGAGCTAAGGGTCATGGTGGAGGAAATCATCATGGGAGAGCCACAGCTATTTGGAGCACAGATGTAGCAGATATCGATAGCTAGGAAGATGGAGCTATGGCAGAGAATCGTGGACAGGGTCAACGCCGTGGGACAGCACTAGGCATGACATCAGGAAGAGGTGGAACGACCTAGGGGAAAAGGTATGTTCCATTGCATCAAGACACCAGCTCATTGTACAGAGGCCTGGTGGTGGACCCTCACCTCCTCCTTCACAACTAACAGCATGGGAGGAGCAAGTCTTGGCAATCCTGCATCCTGAGGGCCTGGCCGGGGTAGGAGGAGGACTGGACTCTGATACGTCAACTCTCTACTTCTATCACCCCCTACCTGCATGCCATCACATTCCCCCACCCTCACCCTCACTCCCATCACTCCACCACTTCCCATACACCCGACCGTCACATCTCACTCATCCCAATGCCAAGCCCTGCATGCTCTACCAATGTATGGACACTCCTCACAGCCTTGCATGGACACTCATCACTAAAGCAGGCACACTATAGAGAACTAATCATCCCACCATACACCAACGTACACATGTGAAAGCTGCCAGGGCAAATACAACCAAAGAGGGCAAGCCACGGATGCACAATATGTCAGACACAGAAACCATAACACATCATTTACATCCCCACAGGTACCTCAGCCAATGTCAGTGGAGAGGAGGTGCCAGCAATATCCAGTCCCCCAACTGAAGAGGCCCACAGTGATGACAGCAACTCTGGTCTTTAGGATCTGTTTGACCAACCTGGCCCACCAGGGACCTCTGGACAGCCGGTTACCCAGGCCCAGTCACACACCACCACATAGCCTCCCCCATCAGGAAGCACCACCACAGCACCCACCCAACATACCCACACCTCTGTTCCCAGGACAGGAGTGTGTCAACCTCTACAGGGACCCCAGGCCACACCTAATTCGCAAGACAATCAGGGACCTGGGGTCAGTGGACACATGGTTCAGGGGACAGAGGCACAGGCTAACAGGGAAACTGGGAGGAGTGCTGTGTGCGAGGGGGAGGACAGTACCAGGAACTGACTCTCCAGGAGGCACTTGCAGTGGTCCTGGGAGCCTATCAACATTCTCAGGACATGATGGGCCAGATCCTGGACAATGTGCAGGAGAACAGGCAGCTGCAGGAAGGACAGTACCAGGGGATCAGGGAGGACTTGCAGGCCTTCACCAACACCCTGATCTCCATAGCAGGGGTGCTGGTAGACATGGCCAATACAATGAGGGAGGCAGTCACACAACAGCGGGCCCCTGCTACTAGCCAGACATCTGAACAGCCTTCCACCTCCGCAGCCGCTAGTGGCCAAGAGGCCCTGCCGCAGAACTCACAGGCCACCAGCAGAAGGAGAACCCCCGCAAATGTTCCCTGCAATCCTGACAGAAGCCAGAGACACTTGCCAAGAACCCCGCCAGGAAATTAGACTCTCCTGATTGTCACCCTTGTGCCCCACTCTGTCACCCTGTCCACCTTGAACTGCCATTGCTCCCCTTCCTATGTCCCCTTGGACAATGTACCTGTGCTACAAACAGACTGGAACAATACCCTGGACTTTCCTCCCTCATCACCCCATCCCATTGCACTTGCCCCTCTATATCTAAATACTTCAATAAAGACCCTTGTTAAAAAAACAAGAAGTTTGGAGTATGTCATGTATATCAATTATGTATTCATTGAAACAGGTACAAACATTGTAATTCAACTGTGCAGAAAATGAGCATAAATTAATGACCTGTAGCTGGCTGCAGTGATCACATCAGTAGTATATGTGAGGTCCCCAACATCTGCTAAATGAATTGCCAGAGGGAACAGTGAGTTGGCATAGAGGTGGGAAATATCAGCATGCCAGTGCCACAGAAATTCAAACAAATTTCATTGAAATGTGAAGTAACACTGTCCTACCTGTGTGTCATTGGAAGTATTGTCTGATTACTGATGGTTCGTTGTCCTCATCCTCATCCTCTGCCTCCTCATCCCCACTGTCCACAGGATCTACTGCTGGCACACGGGCATCTCCAGCCTCCTCTTCCTGCAGGAATGGGACATGGCATCTGAGGGCCAAAAGTCCTTTCTATTATCCTTCTGGTTCGCCCATGGGCCTCATTATAACATTCTTCTGCCCTTGTCCTGACCTGTCCTCACAGGGGTCAGCAGCCATGATAGGTTTGGGTAACCAGAGTCACCTGCAAATATTGAGGGACAACATTTAGCCACACACTATCCCATATGGCCCACACCATACCCATACACCAACATCTACTTGGTGGGAACCAGGGCTCACCTATTAGCTATGCCCTGTGCCTCTGTAATTGGCCCATCAGATTTGGGATGCTGCCATTCCTCAGGACAAAGGCATCATGCACCGGACCTAGGATACTTAGCATTGACATGGGGGATGAACAACAAGCACACCATCTGTACATTCATAGAGTGGAAACTCTTACGATTTCTGAACACCTGTTCATTCTGACGGGGGGACAAATGCAATATGTGTTCCATCAGTCGCCCCAATTATGTTGGGGATATGTCCCATTGCATAGAACTCGGCCTTCACTGTGGCCAAATCTTTAACCTGGGGGAAAACAATGTAGCTGCACATGTGTTTAATCAGGGCAGACAACACACTTGTCAGCACTATTGAGAACATTGGCTGTGACATTTCTGCTGCCAAGCCCACTGTCACTTGGAAAGAACCAGTTAGCAGGAAATGGAGCACTGATAGAACTTGCACAAGAGAGGGGATCCCAGTGGGGTGACAGATAGCAGATATCAGGTCAGGCTCCAATTGGGCACACAGCTCTGTGATTGTGGCCCTGTCAAGTCTATAGGTGAATATTATGTGCCTGTCCTCCAGTGTTGCCAAGTCCACCAGGGGTCTGTACACGGGGGTATGTCTCCATCTCCTATTCATCTGCAGCGGTAGGAATCTATGGGGCAAAAGAGTGAGGAGCCGGTCACAAACTGAACAATGGAGCTACAACAGAACTTTGCATGCTGTTAACTTGTAATGGGTCAGTGTGTTTTGTCCAGTATCTCCTAATTTCACCAGTGAAGCAGCAATTTTCCAGGGCCTGCCCCCCCCCCGAAATGGCGTCCGCCTGTCCTGTGTGGAGGGACAGGTAGAAGCGAGGTAAGTCCGCTGACGTTGTGCGCCGTTGCGGGAAGCGGTGGGGAACCCCCGTGTAACTCCTCATTGGTCAACATCGCCAAGGAGGTGCGGACCCTGGGGGTCTACGGCAGGTAGAGTACCCAGTGTCACAAACAGTGGGAGGCCTGAGAACCTGAGATGCTGGGCACGGAAGAAGGCGGAGGCCCAGCTGGGGATGGCCTCCCAACGAGGAAGGGGTGCCCGTCAAACCCTGACCCCCCTGATGGCCTGCATACTGGTGGTGGCCTATCCTGAGCTGGATGGGCGCTTGAGGGCATCATGTTAACCACAAGGGGGTGAGTACAGTGCCCATCATTACAACTTAAGCATGGTAGGGTAGTATCCGGGTGAGGGATGTGTGTCAGTGGGGCCAGGCTTGACATTGCAGCGTAGGTCCCCTGGTGGCTATGGTTCAGAAGGCAAAATCTTGCTACCCAGCTTGTAGGCATGCACAACTGGTCAGGGCTGCGTGGGTCCCAGGTGTGCTGCATTTGGCGATGTGTGCCCTCCCCTTGCCTTGGCTGCTAACTATTTCTCTGCTAGTGCTTTGGCATATTAAGTAGGCCTGTTCCCTGCGTGTGAGGGTGCTGTGTACGCCAACGGTGGTGTTGGTGCAGCCATTGACCCAGTGTATCCTTTGTCTCTCCCCCCCCCCTTTTTGTTTTGACATCCTGTCCTTATGTGCCTTAGCATCATCTGGCGGAGGAGCAGAGGCACCGGCAATGGAGGGAGCTGCATCCCCCAGGACCCAGGAGGCAGAGTCCACCGACGCTGAGGGAACCAGTGGGACGGAGGGCGAGAGGAGCACCACAGTGGAGACTGGAGGGGACAGTTCTGACACAGGTACCTCCTCCGATGGAAGCTCCCTGGTGGTGGCGGACACTTCTGTGACCATCCCAGCTTCAGGTACATCCGCCACCCCCGTACCAGCACCGCCCTCCCAGCAGCCCCTCATCGAGTTGCCCGTGCCCAATCACCCAGGAGGGTGGGCATCTCCTTTGCCCCAGGCACCTCAGGCCCTGCCCCAGTTAGCCCTGCTGCCCTGAGTGAGGAGGCTAACGACCTCCTGAGATCCATCTCTGTAGGGCAGTTAACCATTGTGAATGCCATCCAGGGCCTGGCAGCCCAGATGCAACAGACTAATGCATTCCTGGAGGGCATTCACACTGGATTGGCGGCCCAACAGAGATCGATCCAGGCTCTGGCCCCCTCTCTGATGGCAGCCATTGTCCCTGTTTCTACCCTCCCCCCTCCAGCTCCCACTGCCCAGTCCCATTCTCCTCAACCGCAACCTATCCCAAGCACACAACCAGACGGACATGCACACAAGACAACACACAAGAGTGGTACAGGCAAACACAAGCACCACACTTCACCCCACAGGCACTCACACAAACACCATCCAGATGCAGACACACCAACATCTACTATTTCCACTGTCTCCTCCTCCTCCTCCTCCTCCACCTGTCTCCCAGTTCCGTCCACACTCACACCTGCATGCACTACATCATCATCCACTACCAGCATCATCACCAAAACAAGCAGAACACACACCTCACTGGCAGACACCTCCACAACAGCCATGCACAAGTCCCCTGTGTCCTCTCCCACTGTGTCTGTCCCCCACCTCCTAAGGTTCACAGACGGAAGCACTCAGACACCCAACAGCCATCCACCTCACAACAGCATCCAGGCTATGCACCTGCACCCAAAATCAGCAGACAGACACCGCCAACAACCACTCTCTCTTCCTCCACTCCCATTCCTTCTCCCTCTTCCCGCCCCAATGTCCCTAAGAAACTGTTCCTATCCACCATTGACCTCTTCTCTACCCCTCCCCTGTCCTGCACCTACGGGCGGGTAGGAAGAACCCAGCCAAGCACCTCAGCCACACAATCCACGGGCCCAGTTGTCACCACACCCACTTGTGGTGGAAAAGGATCCAGGCCACACGTCCTGAAGGTGAAGGAGCCTGCACCAGGCAGCCTCAAGGGAAAGGAGCCTGCCCCAGCTGCCAGAAAGACCAAGGAGCCTGCACCAGCAGGCAAGAAAGGAAAGGAGCCTCCCCCAGCTGCCAGGAAGACAAAGGAGCCTGCACCAGCAGGCAAGAAGGGAAAGGAGCCTGTCCCAACTGCCAGGAAGACAATGGATCCTGCACCAGCAGGCAAGAAGGGAAAGGAGCCTGCCTCACCTGCCAGGAAGAGCAAGGAGCCTGCACCAGCAGGCAGGAAGACCAAAAGGCCTGGGGCAGATTCTGTGACGGAGCCCCCACCACCAACCATGGTCGTGCAGCCATCCGAGGTTGCAAGGGATGGCCAGGAGCCCGCCCCACCAGCTGCAGAACCACCAATGAGCAGCCATCCGAGGTTGCAGGGGATGGGCAGGAGCCTCCACCCCCCCCCCAGCAGCAGCACCACCACTGTGCAGCCGTCCGAGGTTGCAGGGGATGGGCAGGAGCCTCCCCGTCCCAGCATCAGCACCACCACTGAGCAGCCGTCTGAAGTTGCTGGGGATGGGCAGCAGCACCACCTCTGTGCAGCCATCCAAGGTTGCAGGGGATGGGCAGGAGCCTCCCCCCACCAGCAGCACCACCACCACTGAGCAACCGGCACCGCTGGCAAACAGTATGTAATCCTGCCTCCATGGGCTGCAGTGCGGCCTGCCCCTGCAAATCCAGTGGGTATGACACCCACCTGAGAAACTGTGACCTTGCACTCCCCAGGATCAAGAGCACAGGCACGATGCCCCCTCCAGAACCAGTGGGTAAGACACCCACATGGCCAACACTCCCCAGGATCAAGAGCACAGGGCATGATGACCCCTCCAGAACCAGTGGGTAAGACACCCACACCCACATGGCCAACACTCCCCAGGATCAAGAGCACAGGCACGATGCCCCCTCCAGAACCAGTGGGTAAGACACCCACATGGTCAACACTCCCCAGGATCAAGAGCACAGGGCACGATGACCCCTCCAGAATCAGTGGGTAAGACTCCCACATGGCCAACACTCCCCAGGATCAAGAGCAAAGGGCACGATGACCCCTCCAGAACCAGCAGGTAAGACACCCACATGCCCAACACTCCCCAGGAGCAACAGCACAGGGCACAAAGCCCCCTCCAGAGCCAGTGGGCAAGATACCCACTCGAGAGAATGTGGCCCACCACTCCCCAGGACCAAGAGCACAGGGCATGTTGCCCCCTCCAGAACCAGTGGGTGAGACACACACATGAGAGACTGTGACCTTGCACTCCCCAGGACCAAGCACAGGGCATGTTGCCCCCTCCAGAACCAGTGGGTGAGACACGCAAATGAGAGACTGTGACCTTGCACCCCACAGGACCAAGCACAGGGTATGTTGCCCCCTCCAGAACCAGTGGCTGAGACACCTGCATGAGAGACTGTGACCTTGTACTCCACAGGACCAAGCACAGGGCATGTTGCCCCTTCTAGGACCAGTGTTCTTGTAACATCCCCCGGCTGAGGTGCCCCCCATCCCCTGTCCCCCTGAGGTGCCTTCCTATTTACCAACTGATGCCCCTGCAGTGTTCTCTCCGTGTTGAAGCAGGTGACATGTGTGGCCTTGGACTTTGGCCTGTGACCATGTGGACTACGCAAATAGTGGACTGGTGGACTGGGCTGTGTCCCTTTTTCTGTACATATGTATATATCTATTATCTTGCCTAACTTATTTTTCATGCTGTGTTGATCTCATTACATTCACTTTTGCAAATTTGTTTTGTCCTTGCATTATTCATCAGAGTTACAGGGTAAAATTGTTTCTGTAATGGAGCTGATTGTGTGTATGGTGTTGGGGGGTGTTGTGCGTGTGTGTGTCACTCTCATTTTCCTCCCTCTCTCCCTTGTGTGCTAGGTGGCTGTACTCACTGTCGTCGTCTTCACCGGCGTTGGTGTTCGCGGTGGAGCAGAAGGTAGAAGATCATAGGGAAGACATGCAGTTCAGGCTCCATGGTGGCTCGGTTGTTCCCTGTGTCTCCAATGGTGAGTCCTTTCCCTTCTGAGCTCAGTTTCCGCCAGGCTTTTGATGTCGTTGGGACCGCCCTGGAAAAGGTGGCGGTTTCCTGGGTCATAATATGGTGGGCGGAACATTGACTTCCGCCTGGCTGTAGGCGGCTACCGCCATGGTGGCTGTTGTTTCCGCCCTGGTGGTGGGTGTGGTACATTGGTTGTCTTTCTGAGATCTTTCCGCCATGGTCATAATTTGGCAGTAGTTACCGCCAGCCTGTTGCCGATATTGCCACCACTTTAAGACCAACTGCCAGGGTTGTAATGAGGGCCTTAATTTCCAAATGAGAAGAGATAACCCATTCATGTTTGGTGTCTCTGAAATCACAATTTAAAATCCTAACTTATGGAGCAGTCGGATTTTAAATCGTAATTCTGAAAATGCAGTTTTTAGAAAGATTTTTTTTTATTGTTTTAGCCACAAGGAGCCTGCAGTCTGTCTCTGGTCATGTGTCTTGGTGTAGTTGGCAGTTGGACTTTGTGTATTCCTCCTAGACAGCCACAAACAATAGGAGATTATGGGTGACTTGATGGGTCAGCCTGGGCTGGATGGGAGGGAGGAGTTGGACACAGCCACACCTACATCTGAATAGGCTCTATGTGAGCTTACACAAAGGACTGCATACCACCTGTAGTTAATCTGGAGCTGGGGAGGGCAGAACATATGTGCACTTCAAAGGCATGTCTCATCGAAGGAACCATTGGGACCTCAGACACCACCACTTCGGTACACTACTGGACGTGTTAATACTCTGCCAGGAAGAAAAATTGCTATACAATGAAGGCCTGTACTCTGCTGAACTGCATTCTGGTGGACTCCTGCTTTGCTGTGCTGATCTGTTGCCTGCTGCCCTCTTGTCTAGGAGTGAAAAGGACTGGACCTGTATCTCTCCAACCCAGAACTCAGAGTGACTCCAAGGGCTAGGTGGCTGGTCGCCAGAGCGCAAGTCTCAGGGACACAAAATACTTCCAACCACCCTGCTTCTGCATCTGAACTCTGCCATCTGTAAGTCCACTCTGCCAAGTGGTGCCATCCCAGTTCTGGACCTTTGGAAGTAGACTTAATGTGCTTCACAGTGGAACTGACGCATACTCTCTGCTGAGCAGCGCATCCCTGAGCAGAACCAATGCATCTCATCAGCTGCCCGATGCATCCTCAACAAGAACCAAAGCAACGTTGCTGCAGTGTAGATTGGACCCGCACATAAGACTTGCATCGCTGGCAAATCCTGCATCTTGGGTTTGACGCATCGCCTTCTGAACTGCCGCAGAGCAACACTTCCAAAGAGCAGGTCCTCGCATCTCTCGTTGACGACATCCTCGATTATGGTGCAAAGGCTCCGCATCGCAGCTTTGCCGCTTATTGGAACCGACGCAGCACCTTGACTGCGCAAAGCATTCCTGACACCGGCCTTTGCTTCGCAAGCCCCATTGACGTGTTCCTCAACATTGACACAAGAGGACCTCGCACTGCAGTCTCGCTGCGTCTCAGAACCGACACATCACTTTAGCTTCGCCCTGAATCTTCTACTCGGATCCCCGTAATGCTCCATAACCAGGATTTAACATACTTTGTTCAGCTGGTCTAAACATTTTACTTTGTCCTGGTCCGACGCAGCAAAATATCTCTGGTTCGCACTTTTTGCTTTTAAGTGCTATTCTACAGTTTATTCTTAAAAAATTCATAACTCAAGTTCTACTGCACTGCATGGATTTTTGTCATTTTGGTCTGGTTTTATTCATTAACTTAAGTTCTGACCTGGTGTGGGATCCTTTTTCTGTGGTGTTTTCTACTGTGTTACTGTTTGAAGTGTTGCACAAATACTTTACATATTGCCTTCCAGTTAAGCCTGACTGCCCTGTGCCAAGCTACAAGAGGGTGAGCACAGGTTCATCTGGGGATTTGCGTGTGCCTTACCCTGACAAGAAATGTGGTTGCTGCTTGACCAGGGCTCACTCCCCAGTCAACCAACAACCCAATTTCTCACTGAAGGAGGGGGCAGGTAAGGAGAAAGTTAAATGGAGTTAGAAGCAGAAAGAAAAGTAAAATGTATGACATTACAGAGGGACAGGAGGATGGAGAGAGATGGGGAAGAGAGAATAAGGAACTACAGGAATAAGTGTGAGGTCAAGACGTGAGGTAGAGAGATGTGAAGTAGGCAAAGGTGAGGTAAAAAAACAGGCAGGAGAGAAACTGGTCCCAGTGCTGGCAGTAATTATAAACTGACAATAAATGAGTCCCTATTGGGCTCTATGTTCATGTCTTTAACTTGACCAGCAAAAACTTTGATCGATTTCTGAGCAAGGGCTGTAAAAAAACATTGAGGTAATCCCTATCAGCAATGATGCCCTAGTGTACATTTCACTTGTTTTACATAATCTTCCATTCCCTAAGAATGTTTGTTACTCTTGTACAATGCGTAGTGTGAACTGAGTTGCCTCTAGTTGTCACTGTGAGTTCAGGTTGTAGATGGGATTTAATGACAGGCTTAATCGAAAGTTCTGAAGCTGGGGCTGAAGACCCTGAGAGTTTCTCACAGTATCTGTCACTGAGTCAAGTATTCAGAATACACTGTCTTCCAATCACAGGCATATCTGTAGAGCATACAAAAGCAATGGTTACTTGTTCCAATGGAAATTGTGATTCTACGTGAAGGCATGTGAAGGAGGTACACAGCTGTAAAAAAAAGGATTTCCGGTTACGCTTATTAAGCTTCGCTCCTTTTAGCCGCTTCTGTGCCACGTACGTAACGGTTACATCCTGCGGCACAGTGCTCATGTGCCGAGGACGTAACCATTATGTCCTCGGCACTGAGCTCCGAGGGAGCGCTAGCGCTCCCTCTGTGGGCTTCCCTCCCACCCCCCCAAGGCAGGGATGGAAGGGGAAGCCCTTCCCCTTGCACCACCACCCTCCAGTAGTGACGTCAGCGTTCAATCGCGCGTTGACATCATTACAGGGTGCCGGTCGCACTGGAAGCCTTTTGCTTCCAGTGTGACGGAGGAGAAACAGGTGAGTTTCTCCTCTGGCGGGTGGGGGGTGTAAAGAAATGGCTCCCTGTTGCAGTTACCCCCCACTTTTTGCCTGATACTGATGCTGACTTGACTGAGAAGTGTGCTGGGACCCTGCTAACCAGGCCCCAGCACCAGTGTTCCTTCACCTAAAATGTACCATTGTATCCACAATTGGCACACCCTGGCATTCAGATAAGTCCCTTGTAACTGGTACTTCTAGTACCAAGGGCCCTGATGCCAAGGAAGGTCTCTAAGGGCTGCAGCATGTCTTATGCCACCCTAGAGACCCCTCACTCAGCACAGACACACTGCTTACAAGCCTGTGTGTGCTAGTGAGAACAAAATGAGTAAGTCGACATGGCACTCCCCTCAGGGTGCCATGCCAGCCTCTCACTGCCTATGCAGTATAGGTAAGACACCCCTCTAGCAGGCCTTACAGCCCTAAGGCAGGGTGCACTATACCATAGGTGAGGGTACCAGTGCATGAGCACTGTGCCCCTACAGTGTCTAAACAAAACCTTAGACATTGTAAGTGCAGGGTAGCCATAAGAGTATCTGGTCTGGGAGTCTGTTTTACACAAACTCCACAGCACCATAATGGCTACCCTGAAAACTGGGAAGTTTGGTATCAAACTTCTCAGCACAATAAAGGCACACTGATGCCAGTGTACATTTTATTGTAAAATACACCCCAGAGGGCACCTTAGAGGTGCCCCCTGAAACTTAACCGACTATCTGTGTAGGCTGACTAGTTTTAGCAGCCTGCCACAAACCGAGACATGTTGCTGGCCCCATGGGGAGAGTGCCTTTGTCACTCTGAGGCCAGTAACAAAGCCTGCACTGGGTGGAGATGCTAACACCTCCCCCAGGCAGGAATTGTCACACCTGGCGGTGAGCCTCAAAGGCTCACCTCCTTTGTGCCAACCCAGCAGGACACTCCAGCTAGTGGAGTTGCCCGCCCCCTCCGGCCAGGCCCCACTTTTGGCGGCAAGGCCGGAGAAAATAATGAGAAAAACAAGGAGGAGTCACTGGCCAGTCAGGACAGCCCCTAAGGTGTCCTGAGCTGAAGTGACTCTAACTTTTAGAAATCCTCCATCTTGCAGATGGAGGATTCCCCCAATAGGGTTAGGATTGTGACCCCCTCCCCTTGGGAGGAGGCACAAAGAGGGTGTACCCACCCTCAGGGCTAGTAGCCATTGGCTACTAACCCCCCAGACCTAAACACGCCCTTAAATTTAGTATTTAAGGGCTACCCTGAACCCTAGAAAATTAGATTCCTGCAACTACAAGAAGAAGGACTGCCCAGCTGAAAACCCCTGCAGCGGAAGACCAGAAGACGACAACTGCTTTGGCTCCAGAAACTCACCGGCCTGTCTCCTGCCTTCCAAAGATCCTGCTCCAGCGACGCCTTCCAAAGGGACCAGCGACCTCGACATCCTCTGAGGACTGCCCCTGCTTCGAAAAGACAAGAAACTCCCGAGGACAGCGGACCTGCTCCAAGAAAAGCTGCAACTTTGTTTCCAGCAACTTTAAAGAACCCTGCAAGCTCCCCGCAAGAAGCGTGAGACTTGCAACACTGCACCCGGCGACCCCGACTCGGCTGGTGGCGATCCAACACCTCAGGAGGGACCCCAGGACTACTCTGATACTGTGAGTACCAAATCCTGTCCCCCCTGAGCCCCCACAGCGCCGCCTGCAGAGGGAATCCCGAGGCTTCCCCTGACCGCGACTCTTTGAACCTAAAGTCCCGACGCCTGGGAGAGACCCTGCACCCGCAGCCCCCAGGACCTGAAGGACCGGACTTTCACTGGAGAAGTGACCCCCAGGAGTCCCTCTCCCTTGCCCAAGTGGAGGTTTCCCCGAGGAATCCCCCCTTTGCCTGCCTGCAGCGCTGAAGAGATCCCGAGATCTCTCATAGACTAACATTGCGAACCCGACGCTTGTTTCTACACTGCACCCGGCCGCCCCCGCGCCGCTGAGGGTGAAATTTCTGTGTGGACTTGTGTCCCCCCCGGTGCCCTACAAAACCCCTCTGGTCTGCCCTCCGAAGACGCGGGTACTTACCTGCAAGCAGACCGGAACCGGGGCACCCCCTTCTCTCCATTCTAGCCTATGTGTTTTGGGCACCACTTTGAACTCTGCACCTGACCGGCCCTGAGCTGCTGGTGTGGTGACTTTGGGGTTGCTCTGAACCCCCAACGGTGGGCTACCTTGGACCAAGAACTAAGCCCTGTAAGTGTCTTACTTACCTGGTTAACCTAACAAATACTTACCTCCCCTAGGAACTGTGAAAATTGCACTGTGTTCACTTTTAAAACAGCTATTTGTGAATAACTTGAAAAGTATACATGCAATTTTGATGATTTGAAGTTCCTAAAGTACTTACCTGCAATACCTTTCGAATGAGATATTACATGTAGACTTTGAACCTGTGGTTCTCAAAATAAACTAAGAAAAGATATTTTTCTATTCAAAAACCTATTGGCTGGATTTGTCTCTGAGTGTGTGTACCTCATTTATTGTCTATGTGTATGTACAACAAATGCTTAACACTACTCCTTGGATAAGCCTACTGCTCGACCACACTACCACAAAATAGAGCATTAGTATTATCTATTTTTACCACTAGTTTACCTCTAAGGGGAACCCTTGGACTCTGTGCATGCTATTCCTTACTTTGAAATAGCACATACAGAGCCAACTTCCTACATTGGTGGATCAGCGGTGGGGTACAAGACTTTGCATTTGCTGGACTACTCAGCCAATACCTGATCACACGACAAATTCCAAAATTGTCATTAGAAATTCATTTTTGCAATTTGAAATTTTTCTAAATTCTTAAAAGTCCTGCTAGGGCCTTGTGTGTTAAGTCCCTGTTTAGCATTGTCTTTTAGAGTTTAAAAGTTTGTTAAAGGTTTGAAATTAGATTCTAGAAACAGCTTTAGATTCTTTAAAAAGTCTTCCAACTTTTAGCAAAATAATGTCTGATACAGAGATGAATGTGGTGGAACTCGACACCACACCTTACCTCCATCTTAAGATGAGGGAGCTAAGGTCTCTCTGTAATATCCAAAAAATAACCATTGGCTCCAGACCTACCAAAATTCAGCTCCAGGAGCTGTTGGCAGAGTTTGAAAAAGCCAACCCCTCTGAGGATGACTTCACAGAGGAAGAAATTAGTGACTTGGAGGGCAATTCCCCCCTTCCAGTCCTAAATAGGGAGACCAGGGCCTCTCAAGCCCTGTCTCCAAAAATGATAGTCAGAAATGTTGCTTCCCTCACAGGAGGGTCCAGCATTTCTGAAATCACTGAGGATGCTCTCAGTGAAGATGACCCCCTGTTAGCCAGGATGGTCAAAAGATTGGCTTTGGAAAAGCAGCTCCTAGCCATAGAAAGGGAAAGAAAAGAGATGGGCCTAGGTCCCATCAATGGTGGCAGCAACTTAAATAGGGTCAGAGATTCTCCTGACATCCTAAAAATCCCCAAAGGGATTGTAACAAAATATGAAGATGGTGATGACATCACCAAATGGTTCACAGCTTTTGAGAGGGCTTGTGTAACCAGAAAAGTGAACAGATCTCACTGGGGTGCTCTCCTTTGGGAAATGTTCACTGGAAAGTGTAGGGATAGACTCCTCACACTCTCTGGAAAAGATGCAGAATCTTATGACCTCATGAAGGGTACCCTGATTGAGGGCTTTGGATTCTCCACTGAGGAGTATAGAATTAGATTCAGGGGGGCTCAAAAATCCTCGAGCCAGACCTGGGTTGATTTTGTAGACTACTCAGTAAAAACACTAGATGGTTGGTTAACTGGAAATGAAGTGTGTGACTATGTTGGGCTTTATAATTTGTTTATGAAAGAACACATTTTAAGTAACTGCTTCAATGAAAAGTTGCATCAGTATCTGGTAGACCTAGGTCCAATTTCTCCCCAAGAATTGGGAAAGAAGGCAGACCACTGGGTCAAGACTAGGGTAACCAAAACTTCCACTGGGGGTGACCAAAAGAAAGGGGTTACAAAAACTCCCCAGGAGAAAGTGGGTAACACTAGAAACAAAGAAAAAGAGTCCTCTGTAGGCCCCCAAAAACCAGAACAGGTGGGTGGGCCCCAGGACACAACCCAAAACAAAGGTGGGTACCAGGGTAAGAACTGGGATGCCACTAAGGCATGGTGCCACAACTGTAAACAGTCTGGGCACCACACCAAGGACACTTCTTGTCCCAAAAACAAACCCCAGAACAAAATTCCTGGGGTAACCAGTGTAGCCATGGGAGATGACTCCTCAGATGAGGAGGTCTTCCTAGCCTTCAACTGGAAACAGGGCCCAACAGGTGAGTTGGAGATTCCAGAGGGAAGTAGACACTTCCACCACCTACTGGTGAATGGAATCCCAACCACTGCCCTGAGAGACACTTGTGCCAGTCACACTATTGTGCATGACAGGCTGGTGCTCTCAAACCAGTACATCCCAGGTGAGACTGCCAGGGTAAGAGTTAGCCTAGACAGGGTCACTAAGAGGCCTGTGGCTTTAGTGCCCATAGAAGTGGGTGGCACTCTTAGCTGGAGAAGGGTAGTAGTCAGTACAGACCTCCCCCTTGATTGTCTCCTTGGAAATGACTACCCAGAGGTTAGTCAGAGCTCAAGAGAGGAACTGGTCCAGTGCCAGTCCTCTCCCAAGGATTCTGGAAGTCCTGCCTCTGCAGTAAATGCAAGCAGGCCCCAGAAGAAGAAGAAAAGAAAACAGAGTAGGAAGGGTGGACAACCTTTAGCCAAGGTTACAGCAAGCCAAGGAGATTCTGCTCCAGTAGGGGAGAACTCCAAAAATGGCCCTGATAAAGTCCAACCTGACCCACAAGAAGTCCTGGCTAGTCAGGCAACTGTTAAACCTGAGTGGGTGGCTCCTCAGCTAACAGAAGAAAGAGTGGAAGAAGGGTGTTTACTACAAGATGTGGTAACCCCCCACTCCAATACAGCAGACAGGCAACCTGAACCCAAAGAAGCCTGTAACTTAGCCCCTTCCCTTTTAGGTGAAGAGCTAAAGGTGTGGTTCTGGGCACTGACAGCTGTCAGTGGCCTCTGCTGGGTGTTAGCCTTTGTGGCTGCACTATCCTTGGCATGGTGGTCAGACCCCATGCCAAATAGCAAGTTAGGCCCCCTGACCCTGTTGGTCATGGTGGGGTTACTCCAGCTCTGGGTAACCTCTTTGGGTAAGCTAGGGATGACCCTGGCTAAGATAAGATTAGCAGAGGTGGATACCTCTAAACCCAAAATAAAAAGAATGGGTGGAGACATTGAAGAGGCAGACAAGAGGCAATTCAGACTAGGTCCTATCACTGTGGAAGTGGGTCAGTTCCCCAAAGGGAATGACCTGAACAGAAGGATGTAAGGCAGAGTAGGCCCTGCAACTAACCAGCCTATTTCTCCTACTCTTCCTCGCCTGACAGACTAGGAAGACTCTCCCAGCTTGGGCTGAGTCTCCTGGCCTGTGGGCTGGGGGGGGCTTGTGTAAAGAAATGGCTCCCTGTTGCAGTTACCCCCCACTTTTTGCCTGATACTGATGCTGACTTGACTGAGAAGTGTGCTGGGACCCTGCTAACCAGGCCCCAGCACCAGTGTTCCTTCACCTAAAATGTACCATTGTATCCACAATTGGCACACCCTGGCATTCAGATAAGTCCCTTGTAACTGGTACTTCTAGTACCAAGGGCCCTGATGCCAAGGAAGGTCTCTAAGGGCTGCAGCATGTCTTATGCCACCCTAGAGACCCCTCACTCAGCACAGACACACTGCTTACAAGCCTGTGTGTGCTAGTGAGAACAAAATGAGTAAGTCGACATGGCACTCCCCTCAGGGTGCCATGCCAGCCTCTCACTGCCTATGCAGTATAGGTAAGACACCCCTCTAGCAGGCCTTACAGCCCTAAGGCAGGGTGCACTATACCATAGGTGAGGGTACCAGTGCATGAGCACTGTGCCCCTACAGTGTCTAAACAAAACCTTAGACATTGTAAGTGCAGGGTAGCCATAAGAGTATCTGGTCTGGGAGTCTGTTTTACACAAACTCCACAGCACCATAATGGCTACCCTGAAAACTGGGAAGTTTGGTATCAAACTTCTCAGCACAATAAATGCACACTGATGCCAGTGTACATTTTATTGTAAAATACACCCCAGAGGGCACCTTAGAGGTGCCCCCTGAAACTTAACCGACTATCTGTGTAGGCTGACTAGTTTTAGCAGCCTGCCACAAACCGAGACATGTTGCTGGCCCCATGGGGAGAGTGCCTTTGTCACTCTGAGGCCAGTAACAAAGCCTGCACTGGGTGGAGATGCTAACACCTCCCCCAGGCAGGAATTGTCACACCTGGCGGTGAGCCTCAAAGGCTCACCTCCTTTGTGCCAACCCAGCAGGACACTCCAGCTAGTGGAGTTGCCCGCCCCCTCCGGCCAGGCCCCACTTTTGGCGGCAAGGCCGGAGAAAATAATGAGAAAAACAAGGAGGAGTCACTGGCCAGTCAGGACAGCCCCTAAGGTGTCCTGAGCTGAAGTGACTCTAACTTTTAGAAATCCTCCATCTTGCAGATGGAGGATTCCCCCAATAGGGTTAGGATTGTGACCCCCTCCCCTTGGGAGGAGGCACAAAGAGGGTGTACCCACCCTCAGGGCTAGTAGCCATTGGCTACTAACCCCCCAGACCTAAACACGCCCTTAAATTTAGTATTTAAGGGCTACCCTGAACCCTAGAAAATTAGATTCCTGCAACTACAAGAAGAAGGACTGCCCAGCTGAAAACCCCTGCAGCGGAAGACCAGAAGACGACAACTGCTTTGGCTCCAGAAACTCACCGGCCTGTCTCCTGCCTTCCAAAGATCCTGCTCCAGCGACGCCTTCCAAAGGGACCAGGGACCTCGACATCCTCTGAGGACTGCCCCTGCTTCGAAAAGACAAGAAACTCCCGAGGACAGCGGACCTGCTCCAAGAAAAGCTGCAACTTTGTTTCCAGCAACTTTAAAGAACCCTGCAAGCTCCCCGCAAGAAGCGTGAGACTTGCAACACTGCACCCGGCGACCCCGACTCGGCTGGTGGCGATCCAACACCTCAGGAGGGACCCCAGGACTACTCTGATACTGTGAGTACCAAAACCTGTCCCCCCTGAGCCCCCACAGCGCCGCCTGCAGAGGGAATCCCGAGGCTTCCCCTGACCGCGACTCTTTGAACCTAAAGTCCCGACGCCTGGGAGAGACCCTGCACCCGCAGCCCCCAGGACCTGAAGGACCGGACTTTCACTGGAGAAGTGACCCCCAGGAGTCCCTCTCCCTTGCCCAAGTGGAGGTTTCCCCGAGGAATCCCCCCTTTGCCTGCCTGCAGCGCTGAAGAGATCCCGAGATCTCTCATAGACTAACATTGCGAACCCGACGCTTGTTTCTACACTGCACCCGGCCGCCCCCGCGCCGCTGAGGGTGAAATTTCTGTGTGGACTTGTGTCCCCCCCGGTGCCCTACAAAACCCCTCTGGTCTGCCCTCCGAAGACGCGGGTACTTACCTGCAAGCAGACCGGAACCGGGGCACCCCCTTCTCTCCATTCTAGCCTATGTGTTTTGGGCACCACTTTGAACTCTGCACCTGACCGGCCCTGAGCTGCTGGTGTGGTGACTTTGGGGTTGCTCTGAACCCCCAACGGTGGGCTACCTTGGACCAAGAACTAAGCCCTGTAAGTGTCTTACTTACCTGGTTAACCTAACAAATACTTACCTCCCCTAGGAACTGTGAAAATTGCACTGTGTTCACTTTTAAAACAGCTATTTGTGAATAACTTGAAAAGTATACATGCAATTTTGATGATTTGAAGTTCCTAAAGTACTTACCTGCAATACCTTTCGAATGAGATATTACATGTAGACTTTGAACCTGTGGTTCTCAAAATAAACTAAGAAAAGATATTTTTCTATACAAAAACCTATTGGCTGGATTTGTCTCTGAGTGTGTGTACCTCATTTATTGTCTATGTGTATGTACAACAAATGCTTAACACTACTCCTTGGATAAGCCTACTGCTCGACCACACTACCACAAAATAGAGCATTAGTATTATCTATTTTTACCACTAGTTTACCTCTAAGGGGAACCCTTGGACTCTGTGCATGCTATTCCTTACTTTGAAATAGCACATACAGAGCCAACTTCCTACAGGGGGTTTGGAACAAAGAGGCACCGGGGGAAAGGAAAGGCTCTTCCTTTCCCCCGGTGTCTCTTTGAGCATTCCTGCTGCCCGATCGCATTGCGATCGGGCAGCAGGAATGCCCACTAGACGCCAGGGATTTTCTTTTTTTTTTGTTTGATTGTGCTGTGTGTGTCGGGAGCGGTCCCTTGGGCAAGGGTCGCTCCCATTTGGGGGGCATGTTTGTTGTGGCCATTTCTGCCCCCCTTGGGGGCAGATCGGCCTAATATTTTTAGGCTGATCTGCCCCTAAGGGGGGCAGAAACCAGTAGATGCCAGGGATTTTATTTTTCAAATTGCTCTATTTTGTTGTTTGGGAGCTGCCCCTTGGGCAAGGGTCGCTCCCATTTTGGGGGCATGTTACCTGAGGCCATTTCTGCCACCCTTGGGGGCTGATCAGCCTATTATTTTTAGGCTGATCTGCCCCCAAGGGGGGCAGAAACCACTAGAACACCAGGGATTTTAGTAACATTTTTTATTTATGTGGGGGGGGCGCCCCCTTGGGCAAGGGGCGCCCCCCCCAAGGGCGGCATTGAACTGTTGGCCATTTCTGCCCTCCTTGGGGACCGATCGGCCTATTATTTTTAGGCTGATCTGCCCCCAAGGGGGGCAGAAACCACTAGAACGCCAGGGATTATTTTTATATGTTTATTTATGTGGGGGGTCGTCCCCTTGGGCAGGGGGAGGGCATTTCTGCCTCCCTTGGGGGCACATGGGCCTATTTTATTTAGGCCCAGCTGCCCCCAAGGGGGGCAGAAGCCACTTAGACACCAGGGATAGTGTGGTTGTGGTTGTGTGTGTTAGTGGAAAGGGGAGGGCGGCGACTTGGGCAAGGGTCGCCCCTCTTCGTGGGCACGTCCCCTTTGGGGACAGATCGGCCTATTATTTTTAGGCTGATCTGCCCCCGAGGGGGGCAGAAACCACTAGAATGCCATGGATTTTTTAAATATGTTTATTTATGTGGGGGGTGTCCCCTTGGGTAAGGGGCGCCCCCCAAGGGGAGCACTGAACTGTAGGCCATTTCTGCCCCCCTTGGGGGCAGATGGGCCTATTTTTCTTTTAGGCCCATTGTCCCCAAGGGGGCAGAAGCCACCTAGGCACCAGGGATAGTGTGTGTGTGTGTTTTTTTTGTTTGGGGGTGGTCCCTTGGACAAGGGTCGCTCCCCGTGGGGACTCACTACTAAGGGTATTTTCTGCCCTCCTTGGGGCAGACAGGCCTATTTTTTAGTAGGCCCATCTGCCCCTGTGTCAGAATCTAGTTAGGCACCAATTTCTAAATGCTTGATGGTGGGATGTTTGTCAACTGACGAAGTATTTGCATTTGTGATACATTTTTTTCCTCCTTTTTGTTCTAGTTCAAAGCTTTTGCTTTCTTTGCTGTGGCTCCTGGCGGTTTCGGCAGTGGTTGACCTGCGGTTTGCATAGTTGCATGTTTTAGGTAAGTAAAAACAATTCACTCCAAAAGAGTATTGTTGCCATGCATGAATGACACGTTTGTAGGTGGTGTACTAAATGCAGGTTTGTGTGAAATTGTCCTTAGATTTGTGCACAATGATATTTGTGTTGTCTTATTTCTAATTTGCTTTTCTTTCTTTCTTTTTAGTGGGATATCATTGGTGATTGCTGTGTCTGTGCAGAGTATTTGCTGGTGATTCAAGCTTTTCAGGCAAGTGAGCAGTATAGTTTTTGAGTTTATAACTCTTACTAATAAAGCTACACTTTATTACTTATCTTACACAGTGCTGGTTATTGGTGGTGCATTTGTCCAGTTCAATTTGGAAAGGAAAGATCATGGCTAGCCGCAGGATGACCACACAGTAGGTGGTTGGTATGCTTTTTGAGTCATTGTCTGATCATGATTATGAGACGGACTCTGCCTCTGAGGCAGAGGAGGAAGTGAGAGATTCTGGCAGTGAAGTTTCTGTCGGAGAGGAATCTTCTGATGAGGAAGCCACACAGGGCCTGCTTAAAAGGAGGACACTGATGTGCCATTAGTGCAGCAACCTGGGGCTGAAAGGTTTCCCGTTAGAAGGCCTGAACTCTGGGTTGCCCCAAACATGGACCAGCCAGAGCTGCCTGCCTTTACTGGTCTCCCGGGGCGTAGAGTCAATACAGAGAACTTTTTGCCTGTCAATTTCTTAGAGTTATTTATGGATGATGTATTTTTGGAAGAGATTGTTGAGCAGACTAATTTGTATGCGGAGCAGTATTTGAGGGACATCGCTGCTAGACTTAGGCCACACTCTAGAGCTACCCAGTGGATTCCCACAAATTTGGAGGAGATGAAAAGGTTTTTGGGTTTGACTCTTTTGATGGGGTTGGTAGGGAAGCTGTCAATGGCTTCTTATTGGTCTACTAGTCCCTTGATGGCAACAGCTATATTTCATGCAACCATGAGTCGTAATCGGTATTTGCTTCATCTTAGGATGCTGCATTTTATTGACAATGCATTAGCCTTGCCACGAGATCAGCCTGATTCTGACCATCTTAGGCCTGTCCTTGATCATTTTGTAGATCAGTTTTCAGAGGTCTATGTTCCAGGCAAAGAAATAGCTGTGGACGAGTCTTTGGTATTCTTCAAGAGTCGTTTGGTTTTTAGGCAGTACATTCCTAGCAAGAGGGCACGATATGGAATTAAATTGTATATGCTGTCTGAAAGTAGTACAGGATATGTGTATAATTTCCGTGTCTACACTGGTAAGGATTCCAGTATTGAACCCCCTGGTTGTCCTCCCACTTTTGGAGTTACTGAGAAAATTGTGTGGGAACTTGGTAGACGACTGTTCAACAAAGGTCACCATTTGTATGTAGATAACTTTTACACTGGAGTGCAGTTGTTCAAGGAATTGTTTAGAGTGGACACTGTTGCTTGTGGCACAATTCGTTGTTACCAGAAAGGCTATCCAAGGGAGCTTGTCTGTAAAAAACTTGAGAGGGGACAGTGCAGTGCCTTGCGGAATGATGAGCTGCTAGCTTTGAAATTTTCAGACAGGAGGGATGTCTACATGCTAAGTACCATCCATGATGAGAGTACTTCCCCTGTGACTGTTTGGGGCCAGGTTGCTGAAGTGCGCAAACCTGTGTGCATTTTAGATTATAATAAGCACAGGGGAGATGTAGATAGAGTTGATCAGAGGTTGGAACCTTATACTGCTATTCAGAAGTTTTACGTTTGGTATAAGAAGTTAGCAATTCACCTCTTCCACTTAGCAACTTTTAATGCTTTTATTGTGTTTAAGGATAGGTCTCCAGAGTCAAAGATTACATTTGTGAAATTTCAGGAGTCAGTGATAGAGAGCCTTATTGTGGTGGAACAGGCCAGAGTTCCTAGAGGAGCAGTGGTGCAGGATGTGGCTAGATTGAAAGATCGCTACTTTGCTGAGCACATTCCTCCCACACCCAAAAAAGACTTTCCAGCTAAGAAATGTAGAGTGTGTTTTCAAAGAGGTATCCAGAGGGAGACTCGAATGTACTGCCCAGATTGTCCTTCAAAGCCTGGGCTGTGTGTGGGTGGTTGTTTTAAGAATTACCACACCCTGAAGAATTTCTGGGAACAACCAT
Organism: Pleurodeles waltl; assembly: GCF_031143425.1. Lineage (NCBI taxonomy): Eukaryota > Metazoa > Chordata > Amphibia > Caudata > Salamandridae > Pleurodeles > Pleurodeles waltl. Next base: position 314,641,034 of record NC_090436.1, read on the forward strand.
GAGTGTAAACTGCCTGTTTTGTATTTTCATGTCTTCAGTTTCATGGTTGGCATTTCTGTCATGTACTTAGTTAGAGCTTTTGTGTTTGTAGTTTTGTAATTATTTCTAATTAGTTAGTGGTTTCTTTGTTAAAAAAAAAAAGTGATGCCATTGTGTGTGGAGTGGCGCTTGGCTGACGGTGTACATATTGACTTGCTGTTGGCTACTGCAACACACTGCCAGCCAAACACCAGTCCACACACTCCCATCAGCTGGTGTGATTGCTGTATCAGGCATGTGGGCGTATGTAAGTGATGGGCCCTTGAGTGGCGCTGTCTGTCGATGCAAGTGTTGTAATGTGCTGGGCCGGTGGCTGGCGGCGTGAATGGTCTTGTGCATGTCATGTATGAAAGGTGTGTGAATGGACTGTAAAGCGGTTGGTGCCTGCCGTGGCTTTACAGCTCACGAGCTGTGAATCATTGGTTCAGTTTTTTGGCCTTTCAGAAATTAACAGTGCATTTGATTTTTGTGAAATCTCTTGTTAATAAAATTTGATCCACTGAACCATCACTCACCCTCGTGCCAAATCCAACCAGTATGTGTGGTAAAAATGATAAAACCTGCTCCGCTGTAATCAGGCGTCGCAGCACACCTGTGACACGCTAGGTGCCTCGGGTGGGACCCCAATGATGAAGCATGCTACCAACTTAGTTGGTGGGTGAGGGGTCTTTTTAACATAACCTAAGTGTGTTTCTTTTCACAATTTTAGTGTTTGGAACATCACATAAGTATGTGGACACACCAAAATGATCTATTGTAAAACTACCTGGGTTTGGGGGGGGCACCTATGGTTTTGCTCCCTGATGCGGCCTTCATCTAGGGAAACCTACCAAACCCAGACATGTTTTAAAAATAGACACCCCAAGGAGTCCAAGGAGGTGTGGCTTGCCTAGATCCCCCAACATTTTCTTACCCAGACTCCGCGGCAAACCTCAAAATTTGCATAACAAATCATATTTTCCTCACTTTTCTTTGTAGAATCACCGCTGCGGCACAAATTTCCTACCACCCAGGGTTCCCCTCAGTCCCCCAAGTAAAATGGTACCTCACTTGCATGGGTCCCCAAAGCAGATTCAGCCTAAAAGCGGTATAAAAGAAACATATGTGCTTATCAACTCGCTGTGCTATCCCCTCAATCTCTACAAGTTTGTGGCCTCTTTCTGTTGCAGTCACCTGGCCCACCCCCACAAGTGAGGTACCATTTTTATCGGGAGACTTGGGGGAACGCTGGGTGGAAGGAAATTTGTGGCTCCTCTCAGATTCCAGAACTTTCTGTTACCGAAATGAGAGGAAAAAGTGTTTTTTGGGCCAAATTTTGAGGTTTACAAAGGATTCTGGGTAACAGAACCTGGTCAGAGCCCCACAAGTCACCCCATCTCGGATTCCCCTACGTGTCTAGTTTTCGAAACTGCACAGGTTTGATAGGTTTCACTATGTGCTGGCTGAGCTACAGGCCAAAATCCACAGCTAGGCACTTTGCAAAAAACAGCTCTGTTTTCTGTGGAAAAATGTAATGTGTCCACGTTGTGTTTTGGGGCATTTCCTTTAGGCGGGCGCTATTCCTACCCCCACAAGTGAGATACCATTTTTATCGGGAGACTTGGGGGAACACTGGGTGGAAGGAAATTTGTGGCTCCTCTCAGATTCCAAAACTTTCTGTCACCGTAATGAGAGGAAAAAGTGTTTTTTGGCCACATTTTGAGGTTTGCAAAGGATTCTGGTTAACAGAACCTAGTCAGAGCCCACAAGTCACCCCATCTTGGATTCCCCTAGGTGTCTTGTTTGCAAAAATGCGTTGGTTTGCTAGGTTTCCCCAGGTGCCGGCTCAGCTAGAGGCAAAAATCCACAGGTAGGCAGTTTGTAAAAAACACCTCTGTTTTCTGTGGAAAAATTTGATATGTCCACGTTGTGTTTTGGGGCATTTCTTTTCGTGGGCGCTAGGCCTACCCCCACAAGTGAGGAACCATTTTTATCGGGAGACTTGGGGGAACGCTGGGTGGAAGGAAATGTGTAGCTCCTCTCAGATTCCAGAACTTTCTGTCACCGAAATGAGAGGAAAAAGTGTTTTTTTGGTCAAATTTTGAGGTTTGCAAAGGATTCTGCGTAACAGACCCTGGTCAGAGCCCTAAAAGTCACCCCATCTTGGATTCCCCTAGGTGTCTAGTTTTCAAAACTGCGCAGGTTTGCTAGGTTTCGTTAGGTGCTGGCTGAGCTAGAAGCCAAAATCCACAGCTAGGCACTTTGCTAAAAACAGCTCTGTTTTCTTTGTGAAAATGTGATGTGTCCACGTTGTGTTTTGGGGCTTTTCATGTCGCGGGCACTAGGCCTATCACCACAAGTGAGGTACCATTTTTATGAGGAGAATTGGGGGAACGCTGGGTGGAAGTTAATGTGTGGCTCCTCTCAGATTCCAGAACTTTCTGTCACCGAAAAGAGAGGGAAAAGTGTTTTTTGGGCCATATTTTGAGGTTTGCATAGGATTCTGGGTAACAGAACCTGGTCAGAGCCCCACAAGTCACCCCATCTTGGATTTCCTAGGTGTCTAGGTTTCAAAACTGCGCAGGTTTGCTAAGTTTCCCCAGGTGCCGGTTGAGCTAGAGGCCAAAATCCACAGGTAGGCAGTTTGTAAAAAAACACCTCTGTTTTCTGTGGAAAAATGTGATCTGTCCACGTTGTGTTTTGGGGCATTTCCTTTAGGCGGGCGCTATGCCTACCCCCACAAGTGAGATACCATTTTTATCGGGAGACTTGGGGCAACCCTGGGTGGAAGGAAATTTGTGGCTGCTCTCAGATTCCAGAACTTTCTGTCACCGAATGAGAGAAAAAAGTGTTTTTTTGGCCAAATGTTGAGGTTTGCAAAGGATTCTGGGTAACAGAACCTGGTCAGAGCCCTAAAAGTCACCCCATCTTGGATTCCCCTAGGTGTCTAGTTTTCAAAACTGCGCAGGTTTGCTAGGTTTCGTTAGGTGCCGGCTGTGCTAGAGGCCAAAATACACAGCTAGGCACTTTGCTAAAAACAGCTCTGTTTTCTTTGTGAAAAAGTGATGTGTCCACGTTGTGTTTTGGGGCTTTTCATGTCACGGGCGCTAGGCCTACCCCCACAAGTGAGGTACCATTTATATCGGGAGACTTGGGGGAACGCTGCGTGGAAGGAAATTTGTGGCTCCTCTCAGATTCCAGAACTTTCTGTCACCGAAATGAGAGGAAAAATTTATTTTTGGGCCACATTTTGAGGTTTGCAAAGGATTCTGGGTAACAGAACCTGGTCAGAGCCCCAAAAGTCACCCCATCTTGGATTCCCCTAGGTGTCTAGTTTTAAAAAATGCGCAGGTTTGCTGGGTTTCCCCAAGTGCCTGCTGAGCTACAGGCCAAAATCCACAGGTAGGCAGTTTTGTAAAAAACACCTTTGTTTTCTGTGGAAAAATGTGAAGTGTCCACCTTGTGTTTTGGGGCATTTCCTTTCGCAGGCGCTAGGCCTACCCCCACAAGTGAGGTACCATTTATATCGGGAGACTTGGGGGAACGCTGGGTAGAAGGAAATTTGTGGCTCCTCTCAGATTCCAGAACTTTCTGTCACCGAAATGAGAGGAAAAAGTGTTTTTTTTGGCCAAATTTTGAGGTTTGCAAAAGAGTCTGGGTAACAGAACCTGGTCAGAGCCCCAAACGTCACCCCATCTTGGATTCCCCTAGGTGTCTAGTTTTAAAAAATGCGCTGGTTTGCTAGGTTTCCCCAGGTGCCGGTTGAGCTACAGGCCAAAATCCACAGGTAGGCAGTTTTGTAAAAAAACACCTTTGTTTTCTGTGGAAAAATGTGATGTGTCCACCTTGTGTTTTGGGGCATTTCCTTTTGCAGGCGCTAGGCCTACCCCCACAAGTGAGGTACCATTTAAATCGGGAGATTTGGGGGAACGCTGGGTAGAAGGACATTTGTGGCTGCTCTCAGATTCCAGAACTTTCTGTCACCGAATGAGAGGAAAAAGTGTTTTTTTGGCCAAATGTTGAGGTTTGCAAAGGATTCTGTGTAACAGAACCTGGTCAGAGCCCTAAAAGTCACCCCATCTTGGATTCCCCTAGGTGTCTAGTTTTCAAAACTGCGCAGGTTTGCTAGGTTTCGTTAGGTGCCGGCTGTGCTAGAGGCCAAAATACACAGCTAGGCACTGTGCTAAAAACAGCTCTGTTTTCTTTGTGAAAATGTGTAACCACGTTGTGTTTTGGGGCTTTTCATGTCACGGGCGCTAGGCCTACCCCCACAAGTGAGGTACCATTTATATCGGGAGACTTGGGGGAACGTTGCGTGGAAGGAAATTTGTGGCTCCTCTCAGATTCCAGAACTTTCTGTCACCGAAATGAGAGGAAATTATTATTTTTTGGCCACATTTTGAGGTTTGCAAAGGATTCTGGGTAACAGAACCTGGTCAGAGCCCCAAAAGTCACCCCATCTTGGATTCCCCTAGGTGTCTAGTTTTAAAAAATGCGCTGGTTTGCTAGGTTTCCCCAGGTGCCTGCTGAGCTACAGGCCAAAATCCACAGGTAGGCAGTTTTGTAAAAAACACCTTTGTTTTCTGTGGAAAAATGTGATGTGTCCACCTTGTGTTTTGGGGCACTTCCTTTCGCAGGCGCTAGATCTACACCCACAAGTGAGGTACCATTTATATCGGGAGACTTGGGGGAACGCTGGGTAGAAGGAAATGTGTGCTCCTCTCAGATTCCAGAACTTTCTGTCACCGAAATGAGAGGAAATAGTTTTTTTTTGGCCAAATTTTGAGGTTTGCAAAGGATTCTGGGTAACAGAACTTGGTCAGAGCCCCAAACGTCACCCCATCTTGGATTCCCCTAGGTGTCTAGTTTTAAAAAATGCGCTGGTTTGCTAGGTTTCCCCAGGTGCCGGTTGAGCTACAGGCCAAAATCCACAGGTAGGCAGTTTTGTAAAAAAACACCTTTGTTTTCTGTGGAAAAATGTGATGTGTCCACCTTGTGTTTTGAGGCATTTCCTTTCGCAGGCGCTAGGCCTACCCCCACAAGTGAGGTACCATTTATATCGGGAGACTTGGGGGAACGCTGGGTAGAAGGGCATTTGTGGCTGCTCTCAGATTCCAGAACTTTCTGTCACCGAATGAGAGGAAAAAGTGTTTATTTGGCCAAATGTTGAGGTTTGCAAAGGATTCTGGGTAACAGAACCTGGTCAGAGCCCTAAAAGTCACCCCATCTTGGATTCCCCTAGGTGTCTAGTTTTCAAAACTGCGCAGGTTTGCTAGGTTTCGTTAGGTACCGGCTGTGCTAGAGGCCAAAATACACAGCTAGGCACTTTGCTAAAAAAAAGCTCTGTTTACTTTGTGAAAATGTGATGTGTCCACGTTGTGTTTTGGGGCTTTTCATGTCACGGGCGCTAGGCCTACCCCCACAAGTGAGGTACCATTTATATCGGGAGACTTGGGGGAACGCTGCGTGGAAGGAAATTTGTGGCTCCTCTCAGATTCCAGAACTTTCTGTCACCGAAATGAGAGGAAAAAGTGTTTTTTTGGCCCCATTTTGAGGTTTGCAAAGGATTCTGGGTAACAGAACCTGGTCAGAGCCCCAAAAGTCACCCCATCTTGGATTCCCCTAGGTGTCTAGTTTTAAAAAATGCGCTGGTTTGCTAGGTTTCCCCAGGTGCCTGCTGAGCTACAGGCCAAAATCCACAGGTAGGCAGTTTTGTAAAAAACACCTTTGTTTTCTGTGGAAAAATGTGATGTGTCCACCTTGTGTTTTGGGGCATTTCCTTTCACAGGCGCTAGGCCTACCCCCACAAGTGAGGTACCATTTATATCGGGAGACTTGGGGGAACGCTGCGTGGAAGGAAATTTGTGGCTCCTCTCAGATTCCAGAACTTTCTGTCACCGAAATGAGAGGAAAAAGTGTTTTTTTGGCCAAATTTTGAGGTTTGTAAAGGATTCTGGGTAACAGTACCTGGTCAGAGCCCCAAACGTCACCCCATCTTGGATTCCCCTAGGTGTCTAGTTTTTAAAAATGCGCTGGTTTGCTAGGTTTCCCCAGGTGCCGGTTGAGCTACAGGCCAAAATCCACAGGTAGGCAGTTTTGTAAAAAAACACCTTTGTTTTCTGTGGAAAAATGTAATGTGTCCACCTTGTATTTTGGGGCATTTCCTTTCGCAGGCGCTAGGCCTACCCCCACAAGTGAGGTACCATTTATATCAGGAGCCTTGGGGGAACGCTGGGTAGAAGGACATTTGTGGCTCCTCTCAGTTTCCAGAACTTTCTGTCACCGAAATGAGATGAAAAAGTCTTCTTTTGGCCAAATTTTGAGGTTTACAAAAGATTCTGGTTAACAGAACCTGGTCAGAGCCCCACAAGTCACCCCATCTTGGATTCCCCTAGGTGTCTAGTTTTCAAAACTGCGCAGGTTTGCTAGGTTTCCCCAGGTGCCGACTGAGCTAGAGGCCAAAATCCACAGGTAGGCAGTTTGTGAAAAAACACCTCTGTTTTCTGTGGAAAAATGTGATTTGTCCACGTTGTGTTTTGGGGCATTTCCTTGAGGCGGGCGCTATGCCTACCCCCACAAGTGAGATACCATTTTTATCGGGAGACTTGGGGCAACGTTGGGTGGAAGGAAATTTGTGGCTCCTCTCAGATTCCAGAACTTTCTGTCACCAAATGAGAGGAAAAAGTGTTTTTTTGGCCAAATTTTGAGGTTTGCAAAGGATTCTGGGTAACAGAACCTGGTCAGAACCCTAAAAGTCACCCCATCTTGGATTCCTCTAGGTGTCTAGTTTTCAAAACTGCGCAGGTTTGCTAGGTTTCGTTAGGTGCCGGCTGTGCTAGAGGCCAAAATACACAGCTAGGCACTTTGCTAAAAACAGCTGTTTTCTTTGTGAAAATGTGATGTGTCCACGTTGTGTTTTGGGGCTTTTTGATGTCACGGGCGCTAGGCCTACCCCCACAAGTGAGTTACCATTTTTATCAGGAGAATTGGGGGAATGCTGCGTGAAAGGAAATTTGTGGCTCCTCTCAGATTCCAGAACTTTCTGTCACCGAAATGAGAGGACAAATTTATTTTTGGGCCACATTTTGAGGTTTGCAAAGGATTCTGGGTAACAGAACCTGGTCAGAGCCCCAAAAGTCACCCCATCTTGGATTCCCCTAGGTGTCTAGTTTTGAAAAATGCGCTGGTTTGCTAGGTTTTCCCAGGTGCCGGCTGAGCTACAGGCCAAAATCCACAGGTAGGCAGTTTTGTAAAAAACACCTTTGTTTTCTGTGGAAAAATGTGATGTGTCCACCTTGTGTTTTGGGGCATTTCCTTTCGCAGGTGCTAGGCCTACCCCCACAAGTGAGGTACCATTTATATCGGGAGACTTAAGGGAACGCTGGGTAGAAGGAAATTTGTGGCTCTTCTCAGATTCCAGAACTTTCTGTCACCGAAATGAGAGGAAAAAGTGTTTTTTTGGCCAAATTTTGAGGTTTGCAAAGGATTCTGGTTAACAGAACCTGGTCAGAGCCCCACAAGTCACCCCATCGTGGATTCCCCTAGGTGTCTAGTTTTCAAAAATGTGTCGGTTTGCTAGGTTTCCCCAGGTGCCGGCTGAGCTAGAGGCCAAAATCCACAGGTAGGCAGTTTGTAAAAAACACCTCTGTTTTCTGTGGAAAAATGTGATAGGTCCACATTGTGTTTTGGGGCATTTCCTTTTGCGGGCGCTAGGCCTACCCCCCACAAGTGAGGAACCATTTTTTATCGGGAGACTTGGGGGAACGCTGGGTGGAAAGAAATTTGTGGCTCCTCTCAGATTCCAGAACTTTCTGTCACCGAAATGAGAGGAAAAAGTGTTTTTTTGGCCAATTCATGAGGTTTGCAAAGGATTCTGGGTAACAGAACCCGGTCAGAGCCCCACAAGTCACCCCATCTTGGATTCCCCTAGATGTCTAGTTTTCAAAACCGCACAGGTTTGCTAGGTTTCCTTAGGTGCCGGCTGAGCTAGAGGCCAAAATCCACAGCTAGGCACTTTGCTAAAAACAGCTCTGTTTTCTTTGTGAAAATGTGATGTGTCCACGTTGTGTTTTGGGGCTTTTCATGTCGCGGGTGCTAGGTCTACCCCCAAAGTGAGGTACCATTTTAATCAGGAGAATAGGGGGCACGCTGGGTGGAAAGAAATTTGTGGCTCCTCTCAGATTCCAGAACTTTCTGTCACCGAAATGAGAGGAAAAAGTGTTTTTTTGGCCAAATTTTGAGGTTTGCAAAGGATTCTGGGTAACAGAACCTGGTCAGAGCCCTAAAAGTCACCCCATCTTGGATTCCCCTAAGTGTCTAGTTTTCAAAACTGCGCAGGTTTGCTAGGTTTCGTTAGGTGCCGGCTAGGCTAGAGGCCAAAATCCACAGCTAGGCACTTTGCTAAAAACAGCTCTGTTTTCTTTGTGAAAATGTGATGTGTCCACGTTGTGTTTTGGGGCTTTCATGTCGCGGGCGCTAGGCCTACCCCCACAAGTGAGTTACCATTTTTTCAGGAGAATTGGGAGAACGCTGGGTGGAAGGAAATTTGTGGCTCCTCTCAGATTCCAGAACTTTCTGTCACCGAAATTAGAGGAAAAAGTGTTTTTTTGGGCCAAATTTTGAGGTTTGCAAAGGATCCTGGGTAACAGAACCTGGTCAGAGCCCCACAAGTCACCCCATCTTGGATTCCCCTAGGTGTCTATTTTTCAAAACTGTGCAGGTTTGCTAGGTTTCTCTAGGTGCCGGCTGAGCTAGAGGCCGAAATCCACAGCTAGGCACTTTGGAAAAAACAGCTTTTTTCTTTGTGAAAATGTGATGGGTTCACGTTGTGTTTTGGGGCATTTCCTGTCGCGGGTGCTAGGCCTATCCACGCAAGTGAGGTACCATTTTTATCGGGAGACTTGGGGGAACACAGAATAGCAAAACAAATGTTATTGCCACTTGTCTTTCTGTACATTTTGTCCTTCCAAATGTAAGACAGTGTGTAAAGAAGACGTCTATTTGAGAAATGCCCTGTAATTCACATGTTAGTATGGGCACCACGAAATTCAGAGATGTGCAAATAAACACTGCTTCTCAACACCTTATCTTGTGGCCATTTTGGAAATACAAAGGTTTTCTTGATACCTATTTTTCACTTTTTATATTTCAGCAAATGGATTGCTGTATACCCGGTATAGAATAAAAACCCATTGCAAGGTGCAGCTCATTTATTGGCTCTGGGTACCTAGGGTTCTTGATGAACCTACAAGTCCTAAATATCCCCGCAACCAGAAGAGTCCAGCTGACGTAACAGTATATTGCTTTAAAAAATCTGACATCGCAGGCAAAAGTTACAGAGTAAAACGTGGAGAAAAATGGCTGTTTTTTTCACCTCAATTTCAATATTTTTTTATTTCAGCTGTAATTTTCTATAGGAAACCCTTGTAGGATCTACACAAATGACCCCTTGCTGAATTCAGATTTTTGTCTACGTTTCAGAAATGTTTAGCTTTCTGGGATCCAGCATTGGTTTCTCACCCATTTTGGTCACTAACTGGAAGGAGGCTGAAAGCACAAAAAATAGTAAACATGGGGTATGTCCCAGTACAATGTCAAAATTGTATTGAAAAATTGGGTTTTCTAATTCAAGTCTGCATGTTCCTGAAAGCTGGGAAGATGGTGATCTTACCACTGCAAACCCTTTTTGATGCCATTTCCAGGGAAAAAAACACGAGCCGCCTTCTGTAGCCCTTTTTTCCAATTTCTTTTTTTAAAAAAACATCATTTTCACTGTATTTTTGAGAATTTCTTGGTCTCCTTCAGGGGAACCCACGTAGTCTGGGAACCTCTAGAATCCCTAGGATGTTGGGAAAAAAGGACGCATATTTGGCATGGGTAGCTTATGTGAACAAAAAGTTATGAGGGTCTAAGCGCGAACTGCCTCAAATAGCCAAAAAAAGGCTCGGCACAGGAGGGGAAAAGGCCTGGCAGCGAAGGGGTTAAGAGACTCTCCGTTCCAACATTTTCCATCACACTTAAAGTCCTGTGCCTACTCCAGAAGAGCGAAGCCTTGTCCCCCATGGCCACGACTCTTCTTTCTCTTCCAGCTACACCTTTGCAGGAGATCCAGCTGCCCAATGGGCATGCGACTTGGTCTGTGATTGGCTAGTCTATTTAAAGGTAAATGCTTTGGAGGCACTTGCTCATCGTCGCTTCTTTTGGAAGTCTATTTTTCCTCAAAACCTGCACTGTTCATTGTAGCAATGCGTTTTGCAATACGAACTGCGTATAATGGCCCATATTTATACTTTTTGACGCTAAACTGCGCTAACGCAGTTTAGCGTCAAAAAGTTTTGCGCCGTCTAACGCCATTCTGAAGCGCCATGCGGGCGCCGTATTTATGGAATGGCGTTAGACGGCGCAATCAGACCGGCGCTGCCTGGTTTGCGTGGGAAAAAACCACGTAGACCAGACAGCGCCGGCGTAGGGGGAAAATGGCGCATGGGCGTCTTAAAATGGGGCAAGTCAGGTTACGTCGAAAAAATCGTCTTAACCCGACTTGCGCCATTTATTTTCGACGCCCATCCCCCATCAACATGACTCCTATCATTGTAAAGATAGGAGTCATGCCCCCTTGCCCAATGGCCATGCCCAGGGGACTTCTGTCCCCTGGGCATGGTCATTGGGCATAGTGGCATGTAGGGGGGCACAAATCAGGCCCCCCTATGCCACAAAAAATTATTAAAATAAAAAAAAAAAATACTTACCTGAACTTACCTGGGGTGGGTCCCTCCAGCCTTGGGTGTCCTCCTGGGGTGGGCAAGGGTGGCAGGGGGGGTCCCTGGGGGCAGGGGAGGGCACTCTGGGCTCATTTTGAGCCCACTTGTCCCTTAACGCCATGCCTGACCCAGGCGTTAAAAAGCGGCGCAAATGCGCCGTTTTTAGCAACGCCCACTCCCGGGCGTCTCTTTTGCCCGGGAGTATAAATACCACGTAAAGGCCTGGGAGTCATTTTTTAGACGGGAACGCCTCCCTTGCATATCATTAACGCAAGGAAGGGGTTCACGCTAAAAAATGACGCACATTCCGGGAACTTTGGCGCTATTCGCCTCTAACGCCATAGTATAAATATGGCGTTAGTTTGCGTTAGTTTTGCGTCGAAATTGCGTCAAAAAAAACGACGCAATTTCGGCGCAAACAGAGTATAAATATGCCCCAATGTTTTTTTCCAGGCGATCGACGATACAGCTTAGTCTTACGCTTTGCCGTGTATCGCAAAAATTGTGGCCCATATTTATACTTTTTGACGCTAAACTGCGCTAACGCAGTTTAGCGTCAAAAAGTTTTGCGCCGTCTAACGCCATTCTGAAGCGCCATGCGGGCGCCGTATTTATGGAATGGCGTTAGACGGCGCAATCAGACCGGCGCTGCCTGGTTTGCGTGGGAAAAAACCACGTAGACCAGACAGCGCCGGCGTAGGGGGAAAATGGCGCATGGGCGTCTTAAAATGGGGCAAGTCAGGTTACGTCGAAAAAATCGTCTTAACCCGACTTGCGCCATTTTTTAACGACGCCCATCCCCCATCAACATGACTCCTATCATTGTAAAGATAGGAGTCATGCCCCCTTGCCCAATGGCCATGCCCAGGGGACTTCTGTCCCCTGGGCATGGTCATTGGGCATAGTGGCATGTAGGGGGGCACAAATCAGGCCCCCCTATGCCACCAAAAATTATTTAAAAAAAATAAAAAAAATACTCACCTGAATGTCCCTGGGGTGGGTCCGTCCAGCCTTGGGTGTCCTCCTGGGGTGGGCAAGGGTGGCAGGGGGGGTCCCTGGGGGCAGGGGAGGGCACTCTGGGCTCATTTTGAGCCCACTTGTCCCTTAACGCCATGCCTGACCCAGGCGTTAAAAAGCGGCGCAAATGCGCCGTTTTTAGCAACGCCCACTCCCGGGCGTCTCTTTTGCCCGGGAGTATAAATACCACGTAAAGGCCTGGGAGTCATTTTTTAGACGGGAACGCCTCCCTTGCATATCATTAACGCAAGGAAGGGGTTCACGCTAAAAAATGACGCACATTCCGGGAACTTTGGCGCTATTCGCCTCTAACGCCATAGTATAAATATGGCGTTAGTTTGCGTTAGTTTTGCGTCGAAATTGCGTCAAAAAAAACGACGCAATTTCGGCGCAAACGGAGTATAAATATGCCCCTGTATTTGTTTATGAAGCGTTTATTTTCGTCATTTATAAATACCCATCAATTTCTAAGTGACAGGGTCCCTCTTGTGGATCTTTTAGGTACATCATTTCTTCAACATTTCATTCAATTTAGTATTTTATTTCTCACAATTTATTAAGTGTTCAAAATCCAAGGGGTTTGACGCGCAGGAAGCAGAAGAATACGTTTTCAGAGAAGCTCTTCAACTCTTAACACTTTCATTAAATATTCTGTGGCATCTTCTGTAAAGTATGTCATATCCTGTACTATTACAAATGGCCACTGGGTAAATAGTACATTTTCTCTGCTATTTACCCGGTTGCTATGCAAATAGTAGAAATTATTTACAGTTTGGCCGACGGGCTTGGAAATGCCAGAGAAAGTTGACTATTACCCAGTCAATAACTAAATAGTGGAGATTCTGTGTTGTTTGTCCGGCGTCCGTGCAAACAACAGAGGAATCGCACCATATACATGACTGGTGGCTAAATTCTAAAGATTCTGCACTTTGTAGCCGGCGGCTGCACAAATATCACAGAAAACTCATTATTCATCTGGCTAAATAGCCGACAGTATGCAAGAATCTCATGACAGACGGGAGAAAAAGCATGTATATATTGAAAAAAATAAAATCTGTGCACCTAACCACGTTAGTCAGTATTTTTGTCAGATGGCTTTGTAGTTATATTTGGCAAGCTAATGGTAAATCCAGGTAAATGAGTACGTGGGTGGTCCACCCATCATCATTCATGGATATATGTATATGGCATTTCTATAGTGAACCTAAACCCAAGAAAGCAGCTGAGCGCTGTACAGGGTCAAGAACGAGCATTAAGTCAGCATGTGATGAGGGGTGCCCGGGTTAAAGATGGTTACTGAACTGCGATGTAATGTCCTTTGAAGAGGTGAGTCTTATCCCTTTCCTGAACTGGAGCAATGGCGGGGCGGTCCTGATGGGGCAGAGTGTTGTTTTATATCCTGGGTGTATGGATGGAAAAGGCCTGCTTCCTCGTTTTCTATTATTGATACACTCCTTCGTCTACAGCTTGATGGTGTTCTGGCTGCAGGTGTGCTGAACACCCCCAGCGATGGCGAGCCTGTCTGCAAGAAGAGCGTGGGTGCTGGTTATGATGGCTTTGTAAATTATGCAGCTTATTTGGAAGATAGTAGAGCCAACGGAGTTCCTTTGAGTGGGTAATGTGCATGACCACCTACTCCAAGTTAGATTGCTTTTCACATCAGCGGATGTGAGTAAGTATGGAATGGTGAGCGAACGCAGTATGGTGATCATGTGTAGTGGGAAAGTAAGTAAAGTAATTAAGCAAGAGATCTGCCAGTAGAGCTACACTGTTCCAGGAGGAGAATGGGCACATATGAATTTCATTTCCAGCTTTACCCAATCCAAACAGATGCGTACAGGGGAAGTAACATTTCCCAATTATAGTATGTGTTGCAGTCGATTCACATGTGAGCAAACAGGTCAATCTGTGCCCCATTGTTGAAAGTACTCGAGTAGGACTTGAGTGCGCAGGTCTGCCAAGCTGTCCTACACTCCTGGACAGTACTCCACCAGAAAGTGCATGCAGTGGTGGAAAGCGCATTACCATGTCTCCTGTGCTAAGGCCCTGGGTGGCCCAGACCATTCAAGTCTAATTTGTTTAAAGAGAAGTGTCAGGAAGAGTGGATTACATATATAATTTGCGTAATCCGATTTCTAAATATGTGATTTTTTAAAGGCAGCCTCTCTGCATTGCCTTTATAACCTGTTGACATAGTTGATGTTGCAAGCTCGTGGGTACTGATTATCCTCTTGTTAAGTTAAATACTTCATAGTTTTGTAACAAATAGTGTACCACTGATTTTGTACAGCCAGCTTTCAGACCACAGAGACAACAAGTATAGCCAAGTAATACCCCTAGGCAATTCCACTATACAGTCCTGTCTACTTTAGTCATATACCGGAGGTTCAGCTGTCAATAGCCTAACAGGTATAGGTCAGGTATGTGGCAACTGGTATCCCTAGATCTCTTTAATCATTGCAGCTACGTTTATCCAAAATTGTCATATGTGTGGGCATATATGTGTGGTCATATGAGGGCAAGTATGCATGGCAACTCGTATCTCAAGATCTCTTAATTCATTGCAGCTACGTCTATCTAAAATTGTCATATGTGCGGGCATATCCAACAGGTGTGGACAACGGAGCCTGTCCGTCTGCATTACTGGCAGCAAATAGGGCTAGCTGTCTGAAACATTTTATGTGCTAAAAAAAGGGGAGAAGGAGGGTTTGATGGGCCTGGGTCTATCCTAAGTATCCTTAGAACTTCTGTAATTATAAAAAAAGGCCCAGTCCGAAGGAACTTCCACAGGGAGATAAAAGTTTTTTTTGTATGAAAAACCTTCACCCACCAGGGTTACCCCTTGGTGGCATGCTTCATCATTGGGTTTCCTCCCGTTCTGCTACAGAACGAGGCATGCTGTGACCAACGGAATACGTGGGAGCACTGTTTATTTCAACAATGTGAATGCTAAAAGTGATAGGAGTGGTGGGGTCTTGGTAAGTTAAAAATACCGCCCTCTGGATGATATTACTAATTTAATACATCTCACAGGAGTGGTATGGTTAAAGAAGGGTGTACGGAGGGGTGTATGTTATGTATCTTACCTCCTAAATAGTCTACATGTTTCGGAGTCTACCCCTAGACTCCTCATCAGGGCCAAGGTGAACTCCCTAGTGTCACTCCTTGTACACCTACCACTAATGAAAGCACTATTACTACATGCTCTGTGGTGTGGTTAATATATACAACTAAATTAAATTAAATAATACCCATAGGTATCAATGTTCTGCTGGACAAACCTGTGGAAGGAAGAAGGAATAAAAGAGTAAACGTTGCTATTTGCATCTCTCAGGGGTATGGTGCTATTGCCACCATCACCCTGCCCAATGGCACTTGCAATCCACATAGAAAAACAAATATGAGAAATACTACATTTAGAAACACTACAACACACTTCAACACGTGAGGCACCTCTAAGAAAACACAGGTGGTGCATGCGTGACCTACTTTTAGGGGCATATTTATACTCCGTTTGCGCCGAATTTGCGTCGTTTTTTTCGACGCAAATTCGGCGCAAAACTAACGCCATATTTATACTTTGGCGTTAGACGCGTCTAGCGCCAAAGTATGAGGAATGAGCGTCATTTTTTTGCGTGAACGCCTTCCTTGCGTTAATGAGATGCAAGGTAGGCGTTCCCGTCTAAAAAAATGACTGCGAGGCAAATGCGTCGTATTTATATTCCCGGGCAAAAAACACGCCCGGGAGTGGGCGGGGCAAAAAACCCCGCATTTGCGCCTCTTTTTAACGCCTGGGTCAGGGCAGGCGTTAAGGGACCTGTGGGCTCAAAATGAGCCCACAGCTGCCCTCCCATGCCCCCAGTGACCCCCCCTGCCCCCAGGGACCCCCCCTGCCACCCTTGCCCACCCCAGGAGGACACCCAAGGATGGAGGGACCCATCCCAGGGACATTCAGGTAAGTTCAGGTAAGTATAATTATTATTATTATTATTATTTTTTTGGCATAGGGGGGCCTGATTTGTGCCCCCCTACATGCCACAATGCCCAATGACCATGCCCAGGGGACATAAGTCCCCTGGGCATGGCCATTGGGCAAGGGGGCATGACTCCTGTCTTTACTAAGACAGGACTCATGTAAATGGCGTCTGGGCGTCGTAAAAAATGGCGCAAATCGGGTGGAGGCGATTTTTTTGCCTCAACCTGACTTGCCCCATTTTAAGACGCCCTAACGCCATTTTTCCCTACGCCGGCGCTGCCTGGTGTACGTGGTTTTTTTCCACGCACACCAGGCAGCTCCGGTCTGCTAGCGCCGGCTAACGCCATTCAATAAATACGGCGCCCGCATGGCGCTTCAGAATGGCGTTAGCCGGCGCTAATCTTTTTGGCGCAAAACTGCGATAGCGCAGTTTTGCGTCAAAAAGTATAAATATGGCCCTTAGTGTCTACTCTATTCGTCTCTCAGATCCTCCTGGAGGGGGTGTGCTTGTAGTCACACACTGAAAAATATATGCAGCAAAGTTAGACTCACTGAGCGCGTCGCCACCACTGCAGGTGGTCAGAGGCATTGTGTGCACTTACTTCATCAAAGCGAAACTCCCACATACAGCCTAATTCTCACCTCACCAGGGTCCGAAAACACTGCGGTCCCAGTTGGGATCCGGTATGTATAAGAGAAGATGCTCACGCGTCCCAACTCATGGGCGCGTCTAGCACTAGACCGATGACCTCCCAAGATGGCGGTCATCGGTGTCCACATGGAGGGCTGCGAGAGCCCAGATCATGGGTGTCCCTCGAGGTGCCTGAAAAAATTATTACAGGCACTAGAATACAAAAAAACAGGGGGGAGGGTTGGGGGGGAAAGAGAGAGTGAAAAGGGGAGGATGTTTGGAAAAAAGGGGGGGAAAAAAGGGGGAAAAGGGGAGAGAGAGAAGAAGAAAAAGGGTGGGGGAAAAAGAAGAGAAAAAATAATAAACAAATAGAAAATAACAAAAAAGAGGATAAATAGCTACCATATGTCTGGGCTGGAGAAAGAAAATTATTTGTTGAATTCCTAAATGGTGACAAATGGCTTAAAGGGACAAATGAAGTTTCTATTCCCCCTTTTTTGCCAAACACCCCACCCTTTTTCATCTCCCTCCCCCCCCCATCCCCCCCCCTCCTTTTTTGTATTCTAGTGCCTTTAAGTGTGTAGCTCAGGCTCATTTGAAAGATTAGGTCTATTAAAAAAACATATATGGAATTTTTAGATTAAAGTGTTAGATTAGTTTGATGTTATTATGTCCTTAAGAAATTAATGATTTAATGGCTATATTAAGCCTTTCTGTGTTGTAATAGAAGAAAAAACATATATATATATATATATATATATATATATATATATATATATTTATATATATATAATTAGTCCACAGCTTAGTGGGTCACATCCTCAGCTAGCTGTAAGATTTTTGAAATTTTTGAAGGATGTTGGCATAGTTTTGAATGGGATCTCTTTATCCTCTTTTTCTGGCACTTTGCACTTTTCTTGATCCCTGCACTTTAATAATACATTTTGGATGTTGGAATATAGTGGGAGTGACAAGTGTTATGCATTGAGGCCTATTTAACAATGAGGAGTATTAAGTTGACGTTGAATTGACATTGAACGTAACAAAGCGTCAATATTTATACTTGACGGCCATGCTTTAATTCCGTCAAAAAGGAAAATAAAATCTTTCCCTGATTATCGTATCCTTGCCTGAGTGGGTGCTATATACTAAGTTGTGGACTAATGATTTTTAGACCAGTGTGCCAGTCTGGTCAGGCACCCCACCCCTCTTTGGGAGCCGCTGTCTATGCCGAGCAAGGCTGTGATATTCATGTATTTATATATATATATATATATATATATATGTGTGTGTATTTCTGGACGCAAATCAAATGTAGTTTTTCTTGCAGATTTTCATATTATGCTAGCAGGGGATTTTTTGGAAGTGTTGATTATTATTATTATTTGACTAATATTTGTTTTTTATATTGTTATGGCTTTAAGTAACTAAAAATACATTTTACCTTAACTTTTTGGTCTCCAAGGCAATGAGAACAGACGAAGGCCTGGAATCAACAAAACAACATTGACCAGTCCATACTGCTGTGACCAGTGATACTTGGCTTCAGAATCCAGCTAAAGTTTGACAACAAAATGAAGAACATATCGAGGATGGTAATACTTTTGAGTGCAAGATTTGTATAATGCACTTGCCCCTGATAAGACCCCTAAGCACTTCTGGGTCATCAGTTAAAGAGTAAACATTTGGTATCCTATATGAGCCCACTTCCAAGGGTCTAGGATTGTAGTGGCATCACCTGGCAGGGTAGTCCAGGTGCTAGTTACAAGAGACTTTGCCCTTTGCCCTTTGAGCCCCTCTGGTGGTTCTGGGTACAGGTCCAGTTCTTCTCCTTCAGGCAGAAGGGAAGCAGGGAAGCACAGCAAGGCATGCAGCCTTTCAGGGCAGCAGTCCAGCAGAGTACCTGTCTTTGCAGCAGCACAGTAGTCTCTATTCCTGATAGAGTCATCCACAGGTCCTGCAATGCACTGAAGAGTTGGTGTATGAGGTCCAATATTTATACCCGGTGGCTTCTTTGAACTTGTAGAAGCTTCTAGAGGTTTCCCTTTGAAGTGCACAGATTTGCTACCTCCCCTGCTCTGGCTCCAGACTAACTACAGGGAGTATGCGATCCTTTGTGTGAAGGCAGGACACAGCCTATTCAGGTGTATGTGGGGCTGTGCCTAGCTCTGTCTTCCCATCCTGGCAGTTATGGCCCATCCAGACACACCTAAGCTCCCTATTGTGTGTCGCTGTCTAGGAGGAATATGCAAAGACCAAATGACTACTACACCCAGTAATGTGACCCAGAGACAGACTGCAAGCACACAAGGGCAGATTTATCAATATTTCACACAATACAGCAAGACACCCTTCTGGGCTGTGCTGTGTGAAAGAGAGAGGGCAGGAAGGTGTCATCTTTAAAATTATATGGTGGGTTCCTATCCTCTCCTTGACCTGGCACACTTTTGGCAGCCTAGTGCCAATGCAGACACCCTTGCATCATGGTGCAAGGATGCCTACGTTGCAGAAGGGACACCATCTTGCACAACAACAATTTCCTGATGCTTTTTCCCTTTTCTTTGTGTGCTGCAGAATACAGCACATGTAGCTAGGGGATAAACTAGGAGAAATAACGATATTTCTCCTTGTTACGCCTACTCTAAAAAGATGTACCATTTTGATGCATTTCCAGGTCTGCTACTCATGGTAGATATGGGAATGTGCCAAAATTCATGGGTGCATGCGTGGTAACACCCACACTCCACACATGGAACACTGTCCCAGGGCAAAGTAATGCAAGACAGTGACTTGCTTTGTGTTACTCCAGATTTACCAAGAATCCCAGTGGCAGGCGAGTTGGCCATGCATGACATGGTAAATCTGTCTATAATGTTGCTTTGCTCTTTCGTTACTTTATGTGACGCAAAGGCAACATAACACTTTGATGAATCTGCCCCTGAATGGCTAAGGCACGAAAATGACAACTTTCTGAAATTGACACTTTCAAAACTGTAACTGAAAATCCGGCTTTGCACTAATAGAGACATTTTCAGTACAATACCTAAGACACCATGTAGGAAGCTGGCCTGGTGAGTGGTGGACACCTATGGTGTTGGCACCTTATACCAGGTCCAGACAACCCCTATTACTGAAGTGTAGGCAGTGTCAAGGAAGCCAGGGCTTCCTAGGGGTAGGTGTGGATGAGCAGCCAAGACTTATCTAGGAGACATTCAAAGCTTCTGCAATACTACTATAGTCACACAACAACTTATCAGACATGAAAGAACCACACAGTGTTACAAAAATAAAGGTACTTTATTATAGTAACACAACACTAGATTACTTATAGACAGTCCCCCCAACTGGAGGTAAGTACACACTATATATATATATATATATATATATATATACACACAATAGCAGAGCTTATCAAGGAAACCAACAAGCATTGGTAAAATTTTAGAAAAATAGTTAGGGCCCTAGGGGAGGACCAAACCATATACAAAGAAAGTGGAATGTGAAATGAATACCCCCACCCAAGGATATGGAGTTGTTAGAGGGGAGCTGGAAGAACTAGGGACCCCAAGAGATGAGTACCTGAGTGGCCTCCAGTGAGAGCAGTGGTAAGTAGCTGGTCTCCCCAGGACTAACAGGAGAATTTGGAAAAAGGACTATACAAGAACAGGACCACACTAAAATAAATCAAAGTAGGATTCCGGTAGAAGAGGACCTGCAAAAGAATGGGACAGTGTCCAGTTCACAATGGAGTGTGCGGTCGGGGCAGGAGCCACTACCTACCCTTCTGTGGATGAAGAAGTAGGTTGATGGGGGAGGAAGAAGACCAGCTGTGGAGCTCAGGAGTTGCAGAGAAGTCCTTAGAGTGGTGCAGTTGCTGTCCCATGCCGTTCGTCACGTCACAGATGGTCAGTGGTGTTGGAGGAACACTTACAAGTATTGGCAAATTCAAGAGAAACAAAATAAAATTTGCAAGGCTGAAGAGGACCAGCAAGGTTCAGGGGATTAGACCCTTGGATGGGAGTTGGGGGTGACCCTCAGCAGTTGGGAGAGCCAATAGAAGCAGTCACTGCCCCACAGGCAACCCACTGGCAGCAGGCACAGTAAGTCACAGTGAGGCCCAGTCAGTATACCTGAAGAGGAGTCCCACGTCGCTGGAGCAGCAGAGAGTAGGCTTTGCTTGGCATGATGAAGTGCTGGGGGCTGGAGCTACTAGGAGCCTGAAGATCCCCTGGAGCAGTAGACAACAAGCCTTGGTAGCTGTAAGAGTCATGGTGCACAGGGGTACTCTCCTGCAAGGAGAGGCAAGGGCTCATCGTCTTCCAAGTTGGACAGGTAGCAGAGAGGAATAAGGGGACAACTCCAGACCACCACCTGTGATGCAGGATCCATGCATTTCAAGAGGAGTGCAGATCCATGCAGACGGACACAGTTACTGTAGGTGCCTGCAGATGCAGGGGAGTGACTCCTTCACTTTAAGATTCCTTCTTGCTTCTTCGTCTGAAGAAGCAAGGCTAGAGCCTCACTGCCCGCAGAGGATGCACAGCCGGGAAATGTTGCAGTAAGCAAGGCTAGAGTCTCACTGCCCGCAGAGGATGCACAGCCGGGAAATGTTGCAGTTGCTGGAAGGAGCCGGAGAAACAATGCTGCAAGGCAAAGTCGGCGCAGGAGTTGCAGTCTTGTTGGTCCCTGAAGAGTTCAGTTGCGGCTCCAGTGGCCAGAAGTGAAAGTAAACAATGCAGAGGCTTTCTAGTGGAATCTTGCACATCGAATCTGGGGGACCTACCAAAAGGGAGTCCCTTAATAGCCCTAAAAGGGGGATTGGTCACCTAGCAAGGTGACCACCTATCAGGAGGAGTCTGTGACGCCACCTGCCTGACCTGGCCACTCAGATGGTCCTAGGGGCCTCTGCACATCTTGGTTTCAAGATGGCAGAATCAAGTGGCTACCCGGAGGAGCTATGAGCACCACCTCTAGTGTGGTGATGGACAGGAGAGTGGTCACTCCCCTTTCCTTTGTCCAGTTTCACGCCAGAGCAGGGACCAGGGGTCCCTGGACTGGTGCAAACTGGTTTATGCAAGGAGGGCACAAAATGTGCCCTTCAAAGCAAACCGATGGCTTGGGGAGGGTACCCCTCACAAGCCTTGTAGCAACTATTTCCAATGGAGAGGGTGTTGCCTCCCTCTCCCACCGGAAACCCTTTGGTCTGCCTTCCCCTGCATGAGCTGGTCAAGCAGCAGGAGGGCAGAAACCTGTCTGAGGGGTGGCAGCAGCGCAGGCTGCCTGGAATACCCTAGAAGACTGGTAGGAGCAATACTGGGGGGTCCTCTAAAGAGCCCCCAGAGTGCATGGCTTATTACAACCAATAATGGCAACAATATTGGGGTATGAGTCCAACATGTTTGATACCAAACATGCCCTGGTTCGGAGTTACCATTATGTAGTTATATACAGACACCTTTGTCCGGTGCATGGGTAAAAAGGCTTCCCCGCACTTACGAAGTCCAGTGTAATTGGACTGGAGTTCATAGGGGAACCTCTGCTTATAGAGGGGTGCCTTCACACACAGGTACCTGCACATCGCCCTCTGGGCTAGGAGTACCTACCACAGGGGTGATTCACAGTGGCCTGGTGTAGTGACCTGTGGTGAAAGGATGGATGCACCTTTTCATGCAGGCTGTAATATCTGGCCTGCAGATACATTTTGCATGGCCTCCCATGAGTGGCATAATACATGCTGCAACCCATGGGAGACCCCTGGTGTTGAAATGCTCTGGGTACCTAAGTACCATATAGTAGGGACTTATAAGGGGGCACCAGTATGCCAATTGTGGAGTGCATAGAGCTCTAGGCAACCAAATTTAGAGGGAGAGAGCACAATCACTGCAGTCCTGGTTAGCAGGATCCAGGTGAAAAAAGTCTAAGAATACTGATAGCAGGCAAAAAGTGGTGATAACCATGCAAAAAAGAGGGTACTTTCCTGCACAACTCCCCCCCCCCCCAAAAGAAGGACAGTAAGACTAACCTTGCGCAGTTGAGTCATCATTGTCTAAGTGGAAATATCGGGAGAGCCCATCTGCATTAGAGTGGTATATATTCCACTGTATAGTCTATTCCCTGTAGGGAGATGGACCACCTCAACAATTTGGGATTCTCACCTTTTATTTGCTTAAGCCATAGGAGGAGCTTATGGTCTGTCTGAACAAGGAAGTGAGTGCCAAACAAGTATGGCCTCAGCTTCTTCAAGGCTCAGACCACAGCAAAGGCCTCCGTCTCAATGCTTTTCCCTGAGGCTCAACCTTCGGCTTATGAAAGCTACAGGTTGGTCCTGGCCATCATCATTTAGTTGAGAGATCCCCTATCCCTACCTCAGAAGCATCTGTTTTTACCATAACTTGCTTGGGCTTCTGAGTATGGGAGCAGAGCACATGGCCTGTTTCAGGTTATCAAAAATGGTTTGGCAGCTAGCTGTCCATAACACTTTCTTGGACATCCTTTTGGATGTGAGGTCATTTAAGTGGGCTACAATGGAGCCATAGTTCTTAACGAACCTTCTATAGTACCATGTCAGTCCCAGGAAAGCACTGACCTGGGTTTGAGTTGCAGGGGCAGGCCAATCCAGGATTATCTGGACTTTGCAGTGTAGTGGCTGGAGCTGGCCTCCACCTACCAGGTGGCCCAGATAAACCACTTTTCCCTGCCCTATCTGGCACTTTGATGCCTTGATAGTGAGGCTTGATTTTTGCAGAGCCTCCAGCACATTCCCAAGGTGGACCAGGTGGTCCTCCCACGTGGAGCTAAAGACAGCTATATTGTCTAGAAAGGCTGCACTGAAGCTTTCTAGGCCTTGGAGAACTTTGTATACCAACCCTTGAAATGTGGCAGGGGCATTCTTACGTCTAAAGGGCATCACTGTAAAGTGATAGTGCCCACTAGGAGTGGAGAATGCTGTTGTGGGTTTGGCATCCTCTGATAACTTGATCTGCCATTAGCCAGCAGTCAGATCAAAGGTACTGAGATACTTGGCAGAGGCCAGAGTATCTATTAGCTCATCTGCCCTAGGGATTGGATGAGCATCAGTTTTTGTTACTGTATTGAAGCCTCTGTAATCTCTTTTTTGCCATTTTGAGAGTGGAGTTTTGGTACAAGGACTACAGGACTAGCCCAAGGGCTGTCTGAAGGCTCAATAACTCCCAGGTCCAGCATCTTTTGCACCTCAGCTTTGATGCATTCCATGACATGATCAGGCTGCCTTTATATTTTACTTCTGACAGGCAGGCTGTCACCTGTGTCCATGGTGTGTTCACACCATGTTGTTTGACCAGGAGTCAAAGAAAAGAGTTCAGAGAACTGACGTAGGAGATTTTTGCAGTTTTCCTTTTGTTGCTCAGAGAGGCAGGCAGCAAGTACAACCCCCTCTACTGAGCCATCTACAGTATTGTGAGAGAAGAGGTCAGAGAGAGGATCACACTCTTCAGTTTGACCTTCATTAGTGGCCATGAGTAAAGTCATGTCAGCCCTGTCATAATAAGGTTTTAGATGATTCACATGCAGTACCCTGTGGGGACTTTTGGGAGTGCCCAGGTCAACCAGATAGGTGACATCACCTTTTCTCTGTACAGTAGTGTGTGGGCCACTCCACTTATCTTGGAGTGCCCTAGGAGCCATGGGCTCCAAGACCCACACCTTCTGTTTTGGCTGATAAATAGTCAGCACAGCCTTCTGGTCATGCCACTGCTTCTGCAGTTCTTGGCTGGCCTGAAGATTTTTAGATGCCCTCTTCATGTATTCAGCCATTCTGGATCATAGGCCCAATACATAATCCACAATGTCCTGTTTTGGAGGCTTGAGAGATTGCTTTCAGCCTACTTTCACGAGAGCAAGAGGACCCCTAATGGGGTGTCCAAACAAATGTTCGAAGGGGCTGTAGCCCACTCCCTTTCAAAGAATCTCCCTTTAGGTAAACAGGAGGCAAGTTAATATGACATCCTACCTCCTTCTGAGTTTTTCTGAGAGTCCCACTATCATGCCTTCGAGGGTTTTGTTGAATCACTCAACTAACCCATTTGTTTGTGGGTGATAAGGAGTGGTAATTTGTACGTGACACCACACTCCTTCCACATGACTTTAAGGTAAGCAGACATGAAGTTTGCATCTCTGTCTCATACCACCTCTTTAGGAAAACTGACCCTGGAGAAGATTCCCAGGAGGGCCTTGGCCACTGCAGGGGCTGTGGTGGTCCTAAAAGGAATGGCCTCTCGATACCTGGTGGCAGGGTCCACCACCACCAGAATAAACCTGTTTCCAGAGGCTGTTGGAGGGTCCAGGGGGCCAACAATATCCACCCCAACCCCCTCAAAGGGTACCCCAAACAACTGATAGTGGAATTAGGGGGGCCTTTGGAGTTCCACCTGTCTTGCCACTGGCTGTTACGTACTGTGCTGGACTTCTCACCTCTGGATACCGGGTTGTCGAATACACCAAGTCTTCTACAAGTTCTGGATACTCCCAGATAAAGGCGACCCCTTCTAGTAGCCACGGTGCTGCTTGACAGGCTACTCCAAAGCAGACCGTACCCTCCAGAAGAAGCCCCAGAGGGAAAAAAAACCAACACTGGGGCAAAAACCTCAAACAGGAACTCCTGAAGAAAAACAATAAAATACAGAACTAAACAACAGTAAACAAAAATAGGCAAAAATCTCCCAAGGCAAAAAGCAGGAACAAAGAACAGGCAAAAATCTCCCAAGGCAAAAAGCAGGAACAAAGAACAGGCAAAAATCTCCCAAGGCAAAAAGCAGGAACAAAGAACAGGAGCGAACAGCACAACCAAAAGGAAGTGTTTGCAACGCAAGGTGGAACAAGACTGACTGACTTATATACTGAGAAAAGGGAAGTGACATCACAGGAAAAGGAAAGAACACCATCTTGAATTGGGAAGAGCCCATAGACCAGTATAGGAAAAAGAAAGTAGTATCAAAGAAAAACAGCATGCTGGGACAAAAACACGAAGAAGACAAGATGGACACAACATGGACAGAGACAGGTAAAAAGACCAACGGGGGGAACGGGGGGAACGGCGCTCCGAGTATCAGTAGCACGTTCCATCCGTGAGGACAGAAAGAGACGCCGTGTCTGAGCGCAGCGTTACAGTAGGACCCCTCCCCGAGGCACCAGGTTTGTCAGGATGACTGTCAAAAAACAGGCGGACCAAACAGGGAGCATGGACGGAGGAAGCATCCTCCCAAGAACAGTCACTGAGAGGGTATCCTTTGCAATGGACCAAAAACTGTAGTTTGCGTCGAAAAAGTCTGGAATCACAGATTTCCTGGACTTCATACTCCGGCTGTCCGTTAATAGAAAGAGGAGGCGGACGCTGGAACTGGCGATGGTATGGATCAGGAACAAAGAGTTTCAACTGGGACACATGGAAAACAGGATGAACCCTCCAGGTATGAGGGAAGCGGAGACGCACAACTACAGGATTCAGGACTTGCGAAATCCGAAAAGGTCCATAAAAACGTGGCTTGAACTTATTGGTGGAAAACCGGGAAGGTAGAAATCTGGAAGAAAGCCACACCTTGTGGCCCACTTGATACAAAGGTGCGGCTTGTCGATAACGATCGCCTTTCGCTTCATTGCCTGTTTCAAAGCTAGGAGAGTTGTGTGAAGTAGGCCCTGGATTTGACGGATCTGTCGTGAAAAAGAAGTGACAGCAGGCACAGAAGAGGATGTTCGGGAAACAGTATTGAAAGTCCCTGGATGAAATCCCTAGGTACAATAAAAGGGTGTGGTCTTGGTCGCACTATGTATTGTGTTGTTATAGGAGAACTCGGCAAGAGCAAGATACTCTGACCAATTGCTTTGTGTGGCATTGCAGTGACATCTCAG
This sequence comes from Pleurodeles waltl, assembly GCF_031143425.1. Lineage (NCBI taxonomy): Eukaryota > Metazoa > Chordata > Amphibia > Caudata > Salamandridae > Pleurodeles > Pleurodeles waltl. The sequence goes on from NC_090436.1 coordinate 314,667,321, forward strand.
ATACTGCTGAAGTTCTTGATTCACTCTTTCAGTTTGCCCATTAGTTTGTGGATGGAAACCAGAGGATAAAGAAATCTCAATGTTAAATAAGGCTCAAAATGCCCTCCAGAAACGTGATACATATTAAGGCCCTCTGTCTGAAGTGACCTCTTGCGGAAGACCATGGAGGCGAAAAATATCCCGCAGAAAAATGCGACTCATTTCTGGGGCCGTCGGTAGTTTCTTCAAGGCTGAGAAATGGGTCATCTTGGTGAATGAATCTACGGTCACCATGATTACTTGGTTACCAGAGGAGGTAGGTAGAGAGCATATGAAATCCGTGGATAGAGTACACCAAGGAGCGGAAGGAACCGGTAAAGGTCTTAATAAACCTGCCACCTTAGTTCGGGGTGTCTTAGTCTGAGCACAGACTGGGCATGCTGACACATAGGTTTCAGTGTCTGTCTTAAGCGAAGGCCTCCAAAAAGATCGCTGAAGCAGCTCCTGGGTCTTCCTAATGCCTCAATGACCGGCTATAGGAGAATCATGGTACATTTGTAGAGCTTCTGCCTGCACTTTCTTGGTAGGTAGAAAAAGAGCATGCTGATGATAGAAGTAGTTGTCCTTCTTCTGCAAAAAAGGAGTCACTCTATCCCATTCTGAAGCAGACAGAAATTGGTACTCGGATTGAACGTGTTCTTGAAAAGATTGAGTAGCTCCGATGATTCTGCTAGACTCAATAAGAGGTGGAGAGGAGTTCTGGGCTATTTCAGGATATCTGCGGGATAAGGCATCTGCCACTGAATTCTGGGAACCAGGTATGTACGTGATCACGAAATCGTACTGGCTAAAGAAGAAAGCCCATCGAGCCTGACAACTATTGCGACACTGAAAACTCTGAAGACATTGGAGATTACGATGATCAGTCCTGGCTTCAAAAGGCTCTCTGGAACCCATCAAGAAATGCCTCCATTCTTTACAAGCTACTTTGAGCGCGAGTAGTTCTCGTTCCAGTACAGAATAATTACTTTCAGCCTCTGATAGGATATGAGACAGATAAAAGATAGGATGTTCCAGTCCATCGTTGCCTTGTTTTTGTAGCAGAACTGCCCCAATAGCTCTATCTGAGGCATCAGTCACAACAATAAATTTCTTGGTATTGTCAGGATGACGCAACACGGGTGCTTGGGTAAAGCCTGTCTTCAATTCTTGAAACGCGTGTTCAGCATCCTTGGTCCAAACAAAACCCTTCTTCGGGTTCTCTTTCATAATTGTTTGTGTTATAAAACTTTGTAGGTGGGAAAAGTTCTGAATAAACTGACGATAAAAGTTTGGTAAACCAAGGAAACATTGCGTTTCCTTAATGGACGTTGGAGAAGGCCAATCTAATATGGCACTGACCTTGTCAGGATCCATGGATATTCCGTGTTGATTAATACAGAACCCCAAATACTTTACTTCAGATTTATGGAACTCACACTTCTCGGGTTTACAAAACAATTGTTTTTTCTTGAGTCTTTCCAGGACTTGCAGGACGTGATTTATATGTTGCTCAGGATCACAGAAATATATCAAGATATCATCCAAATAAATGACTACATATTGGTTGAGTACATCTGAGAACACCGAATCTATAAATTGTTGAAAAACAGAAGAGGCGTTGGTCAGTCCGAAGGGCATAACACTGTACTCATAGTACCCAAAAGGGGTACGGAAAGCTGTCTTCCATTCATCTCCTTCCTTGATCCGAAGGAGATGATAGGCACCCCGTAAGTCTAATTTGGTAAACATCTTGGCTCCTTGAATGGCATCCAATATATCTCTGATTAAAGGCAGCGGATATTGATCCTTAATCGTTCTTCTGTTGAGTTCACGAAAGTCAACACAAGGACGCAGATCCTTGGTCTTCTTTGGGACGAAGAAGAGAGGAGCCCCAGCCGGGGATGTGGAAGGAGCAATCAAACCGTTGTGCAAGTTATCGTCTAAATATTCCTTTAGCACCTTCTTTTCTTGGTCTGTCAGAGAATACATTCGACCAAAGGGGACGACTTCATCAGGAATTAAAGGAATAGCACAGTCATAACTGCGATGAGGCGGCAAAATAGGATTACTAGGTTTCTGAAAAATCCTGATATATTCCTGATAACAATCTGGAACTCCCTGGATCATATTGCTAGAGTTAGTGTTATCCTTAGTTGACTAACAGGACCTTTTGGGAGTCCAATAAGAAGTAGTGGAATAACAATTCTGTTGACAAAATGAAGACGTTAGGGATATAGTTCTTGTTTCCTAATTGATATAGGGGTATAGGGGTTGTGTCGGGCTAACCAGGGTATTCCCAAAATCATGATGTGATTTGGTGAGGCTATGAGATCAAAGGCAACATGTTCTTGATGCCCCCCAAATGTCAAACAAAGAGTAGGAGTTGAGGCCACCACAGGTCCTGAGGTTAACAGAGAGCCATCCACCGTGTGAACCTGCTCAGGAGTCTCTTTAAGAATGCGGGGAATTCCTCTACTCGTAGCCCAGGTCTCATCCAGATAGAGTCCACTGGCTCCACAATCAAGGAGAGCCAGAAGGTGTTCTTCTTGATCTTGTGAACTTTGTAACTTAACCAAGAGGATAAACAGGGTGGACATGCTTTCTTTGGAGGAACATATTGATGATAGTTCAGTTCCTCCCGTCTCCTTCCTCCTTACAGGGGACGGGAGCTGGCGTTTCCCGCTGGTCTTGAGGGACGTACCGGACAACTACGGATCAGGTGGCCAGCCTTACCACAGTACAGACAAAGTCCTTTTTGTCGTCGTTCCTCCCTTTCTGACTCTGTCAATGGCCCACAAACCAGATCTATCTGCATGGGTTCTTCAGGGGGAGTTGGAGGGGCTTCGGATGGAATATCTTCCGTTCGCCAACTGCTAGCACGAAAGGTACCAGACTGGTATGGAGCTTGCGTTCTACGTCTCTCCATCTTACGCTCTCAAAGTCTATATTCGATGTTCATAGATTGATCCATTAATTCCTTCAAAGAACGAGCTGGAGAAGAATGCACAAGCTCATCTTTAATTTCTTCACGCAGGCCTCGGCGGAAAAGCGTTATGAAGGTGCGTTCCACCCAGGAGGTTTCAGCTGCCAGCTGTTTGAAGCGGGTTATATACTGCAGAACATCCTGATTACCCTGCTGAATGTCACATAAGGCTTCTTCAGCTGCTGCTTCTACCCCAGGTCTCTCAAACATTTGTTTAAAAAGAGTCAGGAAAGCGGAATAGTTAGCCAGGGCTGGGTCTTCTGCAGAAACCAGAGGAGTCGCCCAAGCAAGCGCCGGACCAGACAAGGCGCTGATCAGATAGCCCACCTTAGCTTTATCCGAAGAAAACTGGACTGGACGAAAAGCAAAGAAAACCGTCAGGGCGTCCAAAAATTCCTTCATCTTTAGGGGATCTCCAGAATATCGAGGAGTAGTGGCAGATACGGGTGGTATGTCCATTGAGCGGGAAGACAAGACCTGTTGTAGCGCAGTGTTCTCTGCCCGTAACTGTTGTAACTCTTGGGCTTGTTGTTGGACAGTCTGCAACATGGCTTGAGCATTTTCTGATGCCTCTCCCTGTGGATCTTCCATGGCGATCTCGCAACGCGGAGTCTTTTGGCATTGCAATCTGTTACAAACTGTGCTGGACTTCTCACCTCTGGATACCGGGTTGTCGAATACACCAAGTCTTCTACAAGTTCTGGATACTCCCAGATAAGGGCGACCCCTTCTAGTAGCCACGGTGCTGCTTGACAGGCTACGCCAAAGCAGACCGTACCCTCCAGAAGGAGTCCCAGAGGGAAAAAACCCCAACAATGGGGAAAAAACCTCAAACAGGAACTCCTGAAGAAAAACAAGAAAAAACAGGACTGAACAACAGGAAACAAAAATAGGCAAAAATCTCCCAAGGCAAAAAGCAGGAACAAAGAACAGGCAAAAATCTCCCAAGGCAAAAAACAGGAACAAAGAACAGGTAAAAATCTCCCAGGGCAAAAAGCAGGAACAAAGAACAGGAGCGAACAGCACAACCAGAAGGAAGTGTTTGCAACACAAGGTGGAACAAGACTGACTGACTTGTATACTGAGAAAAGGGAAGTGACATCACACGAAAAGGAAAGAACACCATCTTGAATTGGGAAGAGCCCATAGACCAGTATAGCAAAAAGAAAGTAGTATAAAAGAAAAACAGAGCATGCTGGGACAAAAACACGAAGAAGACAAGATGGACACAACATGGACAGAGACAGGTAAAAAGACCAGACAAACCCACCAACAACAAAAAGAAGAAAAAAAAAGGCTATAGGTAAGTGTAGCCCGACCGGGAGCGAAATATATGCTTTCCAGAATGTGTAGTCAAAAAACGCAGGGAACGGAGCTCCGAGTATCGGTAGCGCGTTCCATCCGCGAGGACAGAAAGAGACGCCGCGTCTGAGCGCGGCGTTACACCGGCTTGACAGGTCACACAGGAGCGACAAAACTCTTTGGTGTCTTCAGACATGCGGGGCCAATGAAAGTGGGGGACAAGTCTGTTCCAAGTCTTGCTTTGCCCCAGATGACCTGTAAGGGGAATTTCATGATCCAAAGTTAAGAAGAACTCCCTACATTTCAGAGGGATGACCAATCTCTTGGTGGCACCAGGTTTAAGGTCCCTTGCTTCTGAGCAAAGCAGGCTGTTGTCCCAGTAGACCCTATGGGCATCACAGACATCCCCTGCTTCCTGTGCTGCAGCTTGTTGCCTTAAACTTTCCAGTGTGGGACAGGATTGCTGTTCCAAACTGAGTTCGTCCCTGGTGGACTCCTGGACCTAAGAGCTTAGCTGTATAAGCTTAAAGCTCCACTGGTGTAGGTTCCACCCAAGGAGTAGATTCCGTTGAGCAGGGGATAACTTTTTACCCTGCCTGCCTTTCGTTTTAGGAGACTCAAGGGCCATTGTTCTAGGCTCCAGGACTTCCTGTTCTCTTTGCTGTTTGGCCTGTGCTCTGGTCAGGGGGCAAAGATATGCCCAGGGATACCCAGCATTGCTGCTTGGGTCTCCAACTCCACTTCAGCCAAGCTGAGGTCTCCAAGTCATTACCTAGCAGACGCTCCACAGGTAGATCAGAGGACACTACACCTTTCTAGGGGCGAGTAACCCCCCTCTAGCTAAAGTCAACAACCGCCATGGAGTGGCACTGAGTGCTGTTGTGAGCATCATTCACTTTGGGACATGTGACCAAGTAGGTGTTTTTTAGTTGACAAAAAATAAAGAGGGCCTATAAAGTGGGAGGTTATAAAAGAGAAGAGAAAAAGGACTGGTCCTGTGCTCAGTACTCCCATATAAATCACAAAAGCAATGAATGCACAGTTCCACAAAAAAGAAAGATCAAGTCCCAGTCTGGGAAAGAGCAACAGGTCCCTTTGGATATCCTAAAACAGGAACAAGAGCCCTCACTCACCGTTTGGTGACATGCTTTATCATCGGACTTTGCTCCTCGTCAGGCTGCACTGCAATGCCTGACGGGCCCCTTGAGGGGGCTCTTTACCAGAGCTCTTTTATTAAAGGTATTTGCCGGTGGGTGAGTGCGGTTATGTGGGATTGGTGAATAATACTGTTAAAATTGACTAGGGGGAACAATAACAATAGAAGAATTTAATAGGAGAATGTGCTTCTGTCAAGATTAAAAAACAATAGATAAGGGGAAAATCAGAAAAATGTCTATTTTACCCTATTTAATATGAGTGTCTGGTGGGTTCAAACCCTATAAACTCGGGATTTGATAAGGGCAGGATTGGAAATCCCTATACTACCGAAATGAAAATGGTCAACATGTTTCTCGCTCAAATAATCTACAAAGATAGGAGGGCAATTCGTCAGGACCTAAAAAACATACCTAATCCTCACTTGTGTAGTAAATTAAATAAAACATATATGGCAGGACCCTGAAAAAGAGAACAAAAATTTGAAGTACAGTATAATATAAACACTGGGTGCACTGAAGGTGCAAATCAAAACACACTGGTGAAAGCCCCTTATAGTGTTCTCAACAAATCGTAAATGTAGGTGAATATTCACATCTAATAATTAGAAAATTAACAAATTACCATCCTTACTTTCCTCGTATTAAAGAATGGGTCCCATAGGAATGGCGTTGGGTTTACGTGGTCCAATCAGTATGAAAATCTACATACATAGGGATATAAGGAATATAATTAATGGGTCTTTTAATAGATGACTCCTTCATGGTATCAGAACTTATGTGCTGCAGAGCCTGGACAAACAAAAAACGGTCCGAAAAGCACAACGTAGACCATATCTCAAGTCAGAAAGAAAAAAGGTTAGGCGAAGAAAGGCAGGAGGACATGCGCAGAAACAATAGTGCGTTCACCTGGTTAACTGCGCATTGGATTATGAATGACTCATACTATGTAGATTCACTAGAAATATTTCACAAAATAAAAGCGGATAAATATTTGACAGGTCCTACCAAGGTCATACAATCCTTTGTAATGGCGCAGAGTGAAATTAGGTGCTCCCAGCTTTTAAAACGATTTTAGCAAAAAGATGATCAGTTGCAAACAGCGAGGCTTCTTTATGTTAAAAATGTGTAATCATTATGATGGGATACATTAGATAATTGAATATGCCAATATATTGTTTTTGTGTTGTTTAGGTGACACCAGTTTTTCAGTCACCATGGTGACACTGGCACCTGTGTCCCTGTAGGCTTCAGTCTCAACTCCATTTTTTAAGGGATGCTGCCTATTCTTACCCATATTAAGGGTAGAAGCAGCTAGGGTGGCAAGGTCAATGCCACCCTCAGAGACCAACACAGCCTCAGTGTCTCCCTGACTAGCCCAGAGCCCATTACTCCCCAAAGTGAGCCCAGCTACACTTTTGGACTGACTACTGCTACCACTATTGTTGCTAATGCTAGGGGCACTAGGGGTAGAGGTTGTAGTAGTAGTGGTAGGAGGCTCGGCGCTCTTTTTATGACAGGTGCTGTCACCTGTCCTATGGCCTTTTGTCTACATATGTAGCACCAAGGTTTCTTATGGGCAGAGGAAGAGGATTTAGACCCACTCCAGAAGAGTTTTGTGGGGCTGATGAAGACTCTTTTTCTTTGTGTTTGTCCCCACCCTTGCCCTGATTCTTACCTGAAACCTTCTTCTTGTGGTCACCCCCTGTGGGAGCTTTCCTACCTACCCTGGTGCGGACCCGTTTGTCTGCCTTCTTTCCCAATTCTTTTGGAGGGGTCAGATTAGAGTCCACCAGGTATTGATGCAGCTGATCAGAAATACAATTATTAAGAATGTGTTCTCTTAAAATTAGATTTTACAAGCACTGGTAGTCACTTACTTTGCTTCCATGCAACCAGCCTTCCAGAGCTTTAGCAGAGCAGTCCACAAAATCTATCCAATCCTGGGAGGTCTCCTTTTTAGTCTCCCTGAACTTAATTCTGTACTGTTCTGTGGTTAGCCCAAACACATCTAAGAGTGCATTCTTAAGTGCTTGGTAATCATCTGCATCTTCTTCTCTGACAGTGAGGAGTTTGTCTGTGCCTTTGTCAGAGAAGGAGAGCCACGAGATTGCGGCCCACTGTTTTTGAGGGACCTTCTGTACTTTACAGGCCCTCTCCAAGGCAGTGAACCACTTGTGGATGTCATCTCCCACCTTGTAAGGTGGAACTGTCTTACTCAGGTTTCTAGAGTCATAGCAATACTCCTTGGCCTTAGTGCCCCTGAAGTTATTGTTGCTGCCACCATAGCGAACTAGCCCCAAATCCTGTCTCTCTCTCTCCACTGCCAAGGGCTCTTTATCTAGGGCTAGCTGCTGCAGTACTCAGTTTGGCCTCCTCCAACCTCAGGTTTCTGAGTTCCCTGTATAAAGAATCTTACCCTGAGTTGGATTGATGGGCCCCATCAGATACTAATAAGACATGGGTGTTGACAGAGGGGGACCTATCCCTCCTTCAGGGGACCCTCTGAACCAACCCTCTAGGAATAAAAATGGGCCTACTTGAGTGGCCTCACTTTTTCACTACCTGCAGTGCTCCTAACAGGGCTGTGGTGTACCCCCATGTTCCTCCTGACCCTCCCCAGTGTAGCCTAAGTCTACTTCCTCCTCCCCCTGGCTACTTGAGTTTTCCTGGTCAGCGTGGAGCAGCAGTCCCAGAAGTGGACTCTAGTTGGAATTTCTCCCCGACTTCAGCTTCCTTGAAGCACACATCCCCCTCAACTCCTGAAAAGTACAGCTCTCGTACTGAGAGTCTAGGACCTGAGTAGTGTTTTCCAATGAAGACATGTTGCTAGAGTAGTGTGGAGACACCTAACTACTTTAAGCAACTAGACTCCCTAAGAGTTTGGAAAAAGGGCTCTGTTAGACCACCAATTTACCCAAACTAACAGACTAGTGATCCTAATCACTAGGTGCAGTGTGACCTAAAGACTAGTATTGGACTTTCCTGTGGAATATTACTAGTGACAAAGTGGTAAGGCAATTGCAAGTGTCTTATCCCACCGCTGCACTACCCATGTAGGAAGCTGGTCTGATGTGTGGTGGACACCTATGGTGTTGGTACCTAATACCAGTTCCAGGCAAACCCTGAAGTGTAGGCAGTGTCTAGGAAGCTAGGGCTCTCTAGGGGTAGCTGTGGATGAGCAGCCAAGACTTATCTAGGAGACATGCAAAGCTTATGCAATACCACTATAGTCAGACAGCAACTTATCACACATGAAAGAACCACACAGTGTTACAAAAATAAAGGTACTTTATTATAGTAACACAACACTAAGGGGGTCATTCTGACTCCCGCCGGCCGCGGTATCCGCGGGGCCGGCGGGAGCCGCCAGAATACCGCTGCGCGGTCACAAGACCGCCGCGGGTATTCTGGTTTTCCCGCTGGGCTGGCGGGCGACCGCCAGGAGGCCGCCCGCCAGCCCAGTGGGAAACACCCTTCCACAAGGATGCCGGCTCCGAATGGAGCCGGCGGAGTGGAAGGGGTGCGACGGGTGCAGTTGCACCCGTCGCGATTTTCAGTGTCTGCATGGCAGACACTGAAAATCTTGGTGGGGCCCTGTTACGGGGGCCCCTGCAGTGCCCATGCCATTGGCATGGGCACTGCAGGGGCCCCCAGGGGCCCCACGACACCCCATACCACCATCCTGTTCCTGGCGGCCGAAACCGCCAGGAACAGGATGGTGGTATGGGGGTCGGAATCCCCATGGCGGCGCAGCAAGCTGCTCCGCCATGGAGGATTCCCCAGGGCAGCGGAAAACCGGCGGTACACCGCCGGTTTTCCGTTTCTGACCGCAGCTGTACCGCCGCGGTCAGAATGCCCTTGGGAGCACCGCCAGCCTGTTGGCGGTGCTCCCGCGGTCCCCGGCCCTGGCGGTCCATGACCGCCAGGGTCGGAATGACCGCCTAAATTACTTATAGACAATCCCCCCAACTGGAGGTAAGTACACACTGTGTATATATATATATATATATATATATATATATATATATATATATATATATATATACAATAGCAATCAGAGATTAGCATAGAAACCAACAAGCATTAATTAAATTGTAGAAAAATTGTTAGGGCCCTAGGGGAGGACCACACCATATACAAAGAAAGTGGAATGCAAAATTAATCCCCCACCAGGGATATGGAGTTGTTAGTGTGGAGCTGAAAGAACTAAGGACCCCAAGAGATGAGTACCTGAGTGTCCCCCAGCAACCAGGAGAGCAGTGGTAAGTTCCAGGTCTCCCCAAGGACTAACAGGAGGCATTGGAAAAAGGACTGTACAAGAACAGGACCAGACTAGAAGAAATCAAAGGTGGATTCTGGTAGAAGAGAACAGAGTCCAGTTCATGATGGAGTGTCCGTTCGGGGCAGGAATCACTACCCACCCTTCTGTGGATGAAGAACCAAGTTGACGGGGGAGGAAGAAGACCAGCTGTGGAGCTCAGGAGTTCCAGAGAAGTCATTGGAGTGGTGCAGTTGTTGTCTCCTTGGGGAGTTTTTCTCTTTCACAGTGGTGCAGTTGTTGTCCCACATCAGTCGTCGTGTCGCAGATGGTCAGTGGTGTTGGAGGACCACCAATAAGCCTTGGCAAGTGCAAGAGGAGCAAAAGAAGAGTTACAGGTCCGAAGAGGACCAGTAGGGTTCAGGGGACTCGAACTTTGGAGGGGATCTGGGGATGACACTCATCAGTCAGGGAAGCCAACAGAAGCAGTCACAGCCCCCACAGAGAACCCACTGGCAGCAGGCACAGTAAGTTGCAGTGAGGCCCAGTCAGCACACCTGAAGAGGAGCCCCACGTCACTGGAGCAGCAGAGAGGAGACTGTGCTTGGCAGGAAGAAGTGTTGGGGTCCAGGGATACTAGGAGCCTGAAAATTCCTTACAGCAGGACAAAACTAGCCTTGGTAGCTGCAAGAGTCACGGTGTACAGGGGTACAGTCCTGCAAGTACAGGCAAGGGATCACCTTCTCCCAAGTTGGAAAGCTGGCAGAGAGGACCAAGGGAACCACTCCAGATAAACCGCTGTGATGCAGGATCCACACAGTTCCAGAGGAGTGCAGATCCACGCAGCCAAACATCATTGCTGTGGGTACCTGCAGATGCAGGGGAGTGACTCCTTCACTCCAGAGGAGATTCCCTCTTTTTTCTCAGTGCAGGCTGAAATCTCACCGACCTCATAGGATGCACAGCCAGGGAAATATTGCAGTTGCTAGAAGGAGCCGGAGAAACAATTTTACAAAGCAGCCTTATTGCTTTCTGAAGAGTCCAGTTGCGGTTCTAGTGGCCAGAAGTGAAACCAACCTACGCAAGACCCAGGTCCTCCTGTCCTTCAGAAAGCGCCTCATGACCTGGCTCTTCGAGCAGTAGCATCCCCCACACCCCAGCGCCTTGAGACCCTACTGGGTGAGTAGCGCACTCAACAAATTTATTGATTGATCTTATGAGAGAGGTAGGCCTTGGAATAATTAAAAATAAATGTAAGAGTTTTTCATTATCAGGACATGTTAAACTTAAAAGTGCGTGCCCTACTTTTTAAATACATTGCACCCTATCCTGTAGATGTTTAGGGTCTGTCTTAGGGGTGGCTTAAATGAATTAATAAAGAAAGTTTGTGCTTGCCAAAATGTTTATTTTGCCAGGTGAGAATGGCAGTTTAAAACTGCACACACAGGCTGCAACAGGACATGTTTTAACTAATACTTATGTGGGTGCCACAACCAGCGCTGTAGGCCCACAAGTATGATTTAATCTGCAGGCTTGGGTATACATCGTACCACTTTACCTAAATCTAAATTAAATATGCCTATTGTGAATAAACAAATGTTAACATGTTTTAAGGAGCGAGGAGATGCACTTTAGCACTGGTTAGCCATTATAAAGTGCCCAGAGCCCTAAGGCCAGCAAGACCACACTAAGGTTGATAGGTCTAACAATCACCAGTTCAGTTCAGTTCATCAGCAATGCAGGAATAGATAATCTTCTAAAGTAGAAACTAACACATTTTAATATATTAATCTTTTAAAGTGGTTATTAACACTGAAATCACAAACACAAACACATTGAACATACACAGCTAATGGGATTATAAAGAAAACATATTCATATTCAATACAATAAAACGCTGTAAGATAACAGATACTTATTGTTACCTCCTTTCTTGTGTCCTAAGAATCGATCATTTTACAATTCTACGTTTATACTCATTTTCTAGACAGGGCATGTAAATCCACTAACGCTTCAGAGCCGAATTGGGGTGGTTCTCTTTCAAATGCCATTTTATGGCTGCCATTCAGACACATCCTTTATGCAAGGTGATGTTTCTCATAGCAGGTAGCAACGATGCTCACTCCAAGCAGGAGTATCCAAAACAATATAAGGGCCTAATCAAATGTGAGATTTCTGCACCTGGCTGTCATCAGCCTTACTGAAGCAGTCTTCAAGTACAGACAAACGGCTGTTTAGAAACTTACTTAGCTTTCAGAGTAGAAACTGCTTGCCTAGCCATCATACTTATCACCTACCAAATGTCATTGTTCAGGAAGAATTAATCAGCATCCCCGCACAGACAAGGACCTCATCAAATTTCTATGGGCAGCACTCTTACCATCCTCCTTCACTTCCATGTCTTGGACTCGAGCCTTCAACCGCAAAAATGCAGTCAACACACTTCAACTGTCAGGGAAAGCTGTATCTATTCTCTGTCACGCACCAAACTAATACTTTTACCATACATGTAGTCATACTATTCTAAACTTCCTACACATCTACTGCACATATGCCCACGCTGCATGCACATGAAATATCATTGCAAAGGGTCTGGTAGCCACACTAAAGCAGAACTTTATGCACATGAGGTCAGTAGATCGCTCTTTGACACAGAAGAAAATGTTTGTTTGAAGGCTCCTAATTCAAACAGCACAGTATGCTGCTACACCAATCTATGTGATGAACCCAGGACATTGACAGTAATCACATTTTGGTTCGGAGTGCATATTTGGAGTGCCACTCGAGGTCACAGAACAGGTTATAGTCCCTGTGTTTCCATAAACAAGCCTAGGCCTCTACTTACATGCTAGATTAGTGTGGTTGGAGGGCCAGTATGTAATCCAGGATGCCAGATTTACAAACAGATGGGCAAATAGGTCATGAATACACACCCATATTGCATGCAGGGGACATTTGCATCCAAACATTGTCTAAACTATTTTATTGAACACTTAATTCAATGCCTCTGTGAAGTCTAGTCCAGACCCATAGCGCACATGCAAACTACCTTCATCCCCAACCATCCCATTTTCACTACCTCATCTATGCTTCCTTCTACAATATCCCATCCAAACCTTCTTATTCACAGGCCATCAGAATCTCTCTGCCAAGTTTTATGATCCCTCATAAGCCACCTGCTGGTTTTTTATTCTCCTCTTCAAGACCTCAGACCACTCAGCCAATGCTATGATTACCTCTACCTTGGATCAACCATTAGAATTCATCTGCCAAGCTCCAGAGCCTATCCTATCCCTTCTGTCAGCCTCTACCTCCCACCAACATCAGACGTGCTCTCACCACCCTCTTGGATGACCATAAGGTCTTACACCTCATCAAGGAGCCTCAGCCATAATATTCCTGGCAGCTCTGAGACACCCCTAACCACACTGGACGGCCTCTTCCAGAATTCCAACCACTTGCCCTCAGAACTTTCCCCTTTCTGAATTTTACATCTATCACTGTTGCTAAGAGCCTCCTATGATGATCCTCATTGTTCAGAACACCTCTCTCTTATGAGATTCACAGCCCCGCTATCAAGACTCACTACCAACTTGCTGTTTGACCCCTACTACTAATTCACAGAGCCCGTAGGTCGGTGATACTGGTTCTTGGAAACATAAAAACTGGTCTACATCCCCCAGCCAGTACAATGACTCTTGGAATTGTCACAGTGGTCTACATCTCCATAGCTAGTGCCACTGGCTCTCGGAATTTCCGTGCTCCACACTGGCACTCAGAATCCTTCAGACCCTCCCTACTGCCAGTTCCTAAAGCTCATCTGACCCATACAGCTTTCTCTTCAAGATTTTAGAGCCTCTTTCTGGCCTTCAGAGATTGTCAGATCTTTCTGTAGGTACTCTGTTAAATTCTACCAGCTTCAGCCCTAAGAACCCATATTCTACTCTTTGTGAATGCTGATTGCACTGTTATTGATATAACTGCTTATTCAGCACTCTCTGTCAGCATTACAAACTTTCAGCTGCTCCTCAAACCTTTATGCACCTTCTTTTTGTCAGCTAGCACAGCCTTCATTCTGGTGCGCAGACCCACCTCACCCCGTTTTTTATGTTTAGTGCTACTTCTTCAGACCTCCTGAGGTCCTTCCACATTCTCTGAAATGATCATTTGGACTATTCTTTGTTGTGTCTTATTGTCACTTGGCTTGCCTGTGATCTCCTTTGCTGATCTTGGCATTCAGACTGCCTCAGTTCTGTATCAGCCTTCATATTGCCCTTCTGGCCGTCATTGTACTCAAGTTTGTGAACATTTACTTGCCATTGTCTCCCATGACTCCAGCCTTACTGCCTTTAATGAGTGTGTTCACCCTTCTTGAAGCCCTCGCAAAGTACTGAACTTAAATGTTGCACATTAATGATCAAAGGCCCCCTATTATGGCTCCATCAGCCTCTCTTTTGCCTTCAGAATACCTTGTATGTCTTTCTGATTTTTGTTATTGCCCTAATCCGTCAGCCCCCAGACCACTGGTGAATGAACTCTGTGGGCCTCATAGCCCTTCTAACTATTTCTTCAGTCTTAAAACCCTGCCATCTTCAAATTAGTCTGACAGCAAATTGTCTCTCAGGCTACTTTACCTCTCTTGACACTCAGACCTTCTTAACTGGCCTTCCGAACACTTTTGCAACATATATGACACATACGTAAATCCACTACCCTTTAACTCGCCCTCAGAGTTTTGTAGCCCACTCATCTGGTGCTGAAGCTACCACTGTTAGCCTTGGTTCTCAGTGGTAACACAGCTGGAAATGAGGACCCTTTGTTACTCAAAGTCCCTCTTTAGGCCATCTAAGCCCATCTATCTACAGCCTCCATGATCTCCTCTTTTTTAACTTCTCCTTGCTGATTGCCATAGCCCTTTGACCCTTTTGATAGCCATTATCCCTTTTTTCTGACTTCAGCCCTCTGAAATTTTGAAACCCTTTCTGCCGCCCTTCACAGATCACAAACCTTTTCCCCATCCAGCTTTAGATACCTTTTCCAAGTTTCAGTTGCTCTGCCCTCTGATCAACCTCTGTGCCACTCAGAGCTTAGAGTGTAACAGTCTTGGCATTTTATTTACTTTGCATGATCTAAGTTCAATGAGTGGGCCAACAAATGTGGGGTTTCTAGGGGTTGATAGCATGAAGAAGAATGAATAGGAACTGTTTACATGAGAGATATGTTTTAAAATAAATCGTCTCTATAGGCCTTCTCCTTCTCCTAGTCTTCTTCCTTCTCCCTCTAGTCTTCTTCTTCCTTTTGCTCCTGTTCCATGACCTCCTTTTCTAGATTGCTTTGATCCTCATGATCTCCCTCCAAGCCCTGGTCCTCTAAGCCATGGCCACTTTGGCACTGGCTTCCTGAATAATGCTTTTGCTGCTAGTCTTACATAGCCTCGTTCTTCCTGTTCTTGCTCTTTCCTGGCAATTCCTGGTCCTGGCCTTTTATTGTTTTGGCTGTTGCTGGAACTCTGGTCCTGATCCCCATTGTCATAGTCTGCTGAAACCCCACACCATGATTATGTTCATCTGCTGGGTCTTTCTCCATCTTGCCTTCTTGTCCTGGTCCTCCTGTGCCTGTCACTCTTATTCCTCCTCAGGTTGGATATCCCAGTCTCCTGGACCTGGTCCCTGCAGTTTCAGTTCACTTGATACGGAAACCATTAGTCTTTAACCTGCTTATTAGCTCTATTGGGCTGGACCTGGTCATCTTGGTCTGGTCCCTCAGTCTTTGGTTGTCCTGGCCCCCAATACTAGTCACTCGGATGTTGCAACCCCAGATACTGACTGATCCACTTGGTACTCCAGGTCCTAGTGGCCTTCATTCTGGTCCTCTTGTTCCTCTTATGCCCTGTTCCTGGTTATCTCGATCCTTCTAGTCCACTCAAACCTGCTACATCTGGCCCCTGGTCCCTGCTTCTAAGGGCCGTACCTCACCTCTTCTGGTCTGATTAGATCTCTTGGTTCTCCTCCCTCTGGTCATGGTACTCCTGGCCCTGGGCCTCCAAGTCCTCCTGTTTCTTGTCATCCTGGTTCTCCACTATCTCATCCTCTTAGTCCTCCTGATCGTGTCATCCTGCTTGGTTATTCTGGCTCTAGTCATCGAGACCCCTTGTCCTCATTCTCTTTTTCCTCCTCATCTTGGTCCTCCTTGTACTGATATGCCAGGTGTTTAAACTCCTAGTCCTCTGTGCCTTGATTTTCCTGGTCCCTTAGTTCAATTGTTCCTTTTTGTCCTGGTGAGTTTTGCTCTTGTCCTTCTGGCTCTTTTTGCATGGCATCAGCTCCTGATTCTCTAGGTCCTATTTGCCTAGTCTTCCCCACTCTGGTTCTCTTCTGCCTAGTCCTAGGTGCCCTATTAAAGGCCCTCCTTGTCCTTGTTTCCTTCATGGTTTTGTGTTCACTGGACTTAATCCTCTGGCTTCAGGTCTTCCTTGTTAAGGTCCACTTGGCCTCCATCCTCCTGGCAATCCTGGACCTTCTGTTAGCCCTTCCTGATCCTCTTGACCCTCGCCTCCTTGACTTGGACCCTCTGATCCTCATTGCCCTGCTCATCTGGTTTCTGGTACCCAGGATCCTAGTTCCCTTGCTTCACTTGGTCTCTTGTGTCCTGATCCACTTAAGTTTGGCCCTATTAGTTTTTGTACTCATATTTTGGATCATCTTAGAACACCTAGCCCTGTACCTTGTCCGTGTGCTTCTTTGTGGCTCTGTGCCCGCTAGTCTTGTCCTTTGGGGTTATGTTCTCTTTTTTGAGTACTTCTGATTCCTGTGGTTTTGGTACTAGTCCCCTTGGAAATCCAGGTTACATCCATTTGGTATTCCTGGGTCTGGGTATCCCAGGCCTCCTGATGTTTCTCATCCTGGTCTAGCAAACCCCCAGGTCCTGGTCTTCCTCCTTCAGTTGGTACTCTGCTCCCTGGCCCCAAAGTCCTGGCTTCCTGGTGTACCTAAGTCTGGTCTTAGTTCTCTTGGCCCTGATCTTCTCCTCCTTACTCTTTTTGGGCCTTCTTGTCCTGGTCCTCCTGCTCTTTGACATTGTGGTTCTACACCAACTGGCCATGGTCCTCCATGTTCTGACTCTTTCTGTGCATGGCCATTGTAGGAAATCTGCCTTTTCTGCATGGTCTTCCCAGATCTTTCACCTTTTTCTAGGTCCTATATTTTCGCTGGTGTAAGAACTCTGTCCACCTTGCCTCTGGTAACCAGAAATACAATGCCAGCACCCCCCTTTAAGCATGGTTAGATTGGCTTATTCCTAATTGGCACATTTAGCTTGCTTGTAAGGTTGTAGTATATGGTGTAGAAATTGCACTCAGAGCCTGGAAATCAAATGCCACTTGTGGCCTCCAGCATCTATAGTGGTGGTGGTACAAACATGGCTTCAGGCCTACCCTGGGTAGCCTGACTGCTGCAGTGTACAACTATCAGTGTGACCTGTTAAAATAACCCTTCTTGACAGGTAAGACGTAGCTTTTAAATATTTAGCAGCCCCTCTATAAGACTTGTAGCCCACAATGGTAGGAAGCATGGTAGTTTAAAGTGGGGCATGTAGAAAATTAATGTTACAGGGCCCCTACAGTGGCTAGGCCCTAAAAACTAATTTCACTAGGAGGGCTAGCTGTCCTATGAAGAAAACCAGTGTACAGATTAAAATATTAATACTGTATCTCAGGAATGGCAACAGTTAGAAAAATAATTAAACCACCATTTTTATAGTAATTAAAATCGATTTCAATGATGAAGTCAGATTTTTAAGAAATATTAAGGAAGAACAACATGTACAAAGTTACCTTTTCCCTGCCTGTACTTCTTGGAGGCTAATTTGCATTAGCTCTTCAACAACTCCCAGCCTAGCTTAGAACAGGTGTGAAATGCCTCACAGAAGCAAACAATAGGCTGACCTGAAAGGGTAGAGATGGCTCCTGTGTACTCCACAGATTTTTCGGAGTGGGGGTGTAGGCATCCTGTGAGAGAGAACAGAATGCTAAGACAGCTCTTGAGGATCCCCTGTCCGGTTGCTTAAAAACCCTGCATTCGTCCTACCAGACTTTTGTCTTTGGGTTTTTCATGGGTACACTACCTGTTTTGACCTGGATTTTAGTATTAGATGTGGGAAGGCACTGGTGATTTCCTTGTGACACTCCCACAACACCCCAGCTCTCTGAGCCCAGCTTCAGTATGGAAGAAGACTTTGCCATCTTGAAAATGACCTGACATGACATTTTGGGCCTGTTTGCAGTAAGGCAAACTGAAACTGCTGCAATAGCTGTTAGGGTTACACCTGGGAACTTTTACCTCATTGGTTAGGGAGGAGTCAGTAGTCACCCCCATTCACTGGCTTATGCCGGGGATTAATATGGCACCCTAAGCACTGTTTTCCAAGCACTCTCTTGATCTGCAGAGGATCACAAATGGACTGGACTGGAAAGAAGCCCTGAAGGACTGCACCTGTTCCCCTTTGTACCCAGGACAAACAAGTAGACTCAAACGGTCAGTTGTTGACTTACTGCGTGGCTACAGAGACATTACATGCTGCAAAAGACCTTTTGAGTAGAGTGCCAAGATGATTCAAGATAACTGGATTTGGACTGGACTTTGCTGTTGACCTCTTCCTAATACCCTGAGGGTCTCTAAGCACCCTCCCTTGAGTTCCTGGAGGACCTTAGAAGTGTACTCCTGTGGTTGGTTTGGACTTAAAAGACTAAGGGGGTCATTCTGACCCTGGCGGTCCAAGACCGCCAGGGCCACGGACGACTGAAGCACCGTCAACAGGCTGGCGGTGCTTCATTGCCCATTCCGACCGCGGCTGTAAAGCCGCGGTCGGAAAACCGGGTCCGGCGGTTTCCCGCCTGATTTCCCCCGGCTGGGCGAATCCTCCATGGCGGCGCTGCAAGCAGCGCCGCCCTGGGGATTCTGACCCCCTTCCCGCCAGCCTGTTTCTGGTGGTTTTTACCTACAGGAACAGGCTGGCGGGAACGGGTGTCCTGGGGCCCCTGGGGGCCACTGCACTGCCCATGCCACTGGCATGGGCAGTGCAGGGGCCCCCTAACAGGGCCCCAGTATGCTTTTCACTGTCTGCCTAGCAGACAGTGAAAAGCGCGACGGGTGCAACTGGACCCGTCGCACACCAGCAGCACCGCCGGCTCCATTCGGAGCCAGCTTCAGTGTTGCAGGCCTCTTTCCCGCTGGGCCGGCGGGCGCTATTTTGGCTAGTGCCCGTCGGCCCAGCGGGAAAGTCAGAATGGCCCCAGCGGTCTTTCGACCGCGGAGCGGCCATATGGCGGTTCCAGGCGGTTGGCGACCGCCGCCCGCCGCGGTTGGAATGAGGGCCTAAGGCCCTCATTACACTCCGGCGGTCGGTGTTAAAGCGGCGGTAATACTGCCAACAGGCCGGTGGAAAAAAAAATTACGACCGTAGCGGGAACCGCCAACATAGACAGCCACTTTAACACTCCGACCGCCATGGCGGTACAAACAAACAGCGCGGCGGTAACCCTATCACAAGATGCCAATCCGCCATCTTTTCTGGGGCGGAACCAACGCAATCAAAAACACGGCAGTAACAGTACACAGAAGGGGAAATCACTCCCCTCTCCACACCCCACGAGGAACCAGGACGCCATGGTTCTGGAGGGGGCTTTGTGCCCAGAGTGCTTCATCCTGCCAAGGACTGAAGTAGTGGATGTGAATCTCCACTGGTTCTGGAGGGGGCTTTGTGCCCAGAGTGCTTCATCCTGCCAAGGACAGAGGTAGTGGATGTCTTTCTCCACTGGTTCTGGAGGGGTCTTTGTGCCCAGAATGCTTCATCCTACCAAGAACTGAGGTAGTGGATGTGAATCTCCACTGGTTCTGGAAGAGGCTTTGTGCCCGGAATGCTTCATCCTGCCAAGGACAGAGGTAGTGGCTGTATCTCTCCACTGAAAGTGATGCATCATTGAAGCTGCCCAGGTTCCTGGAACTCACCACCAGCCTCGGACGACTGACCACTGGGGATGGCAGCCATGTCTGCGGTGGTGCCACTGGCTCAGGATGTCGTGGGGCCGCTGGCGGTGCTTGCGGCGGTGTCAGTGGCAGCGGTGCTGGCGGCGGGCTCTGTGGCAGCGATGCTGGCGGGGGGCTCAGTGGCAGCGGTGCTGGCGGGGGGGCTCAGTGGCAGCGGTGCTAGCGGGGGGCTCAGTGGCAGCGGTGCTGGCGGTGGGCTCAGTGACTGCAGTGCTGGCAGCTGGCTCAGTGACTGCGGTGCTGGTGGCTGGCTCAGTGACTGCGGTGCTGGTGGTGGGCTCTGTTGCGGCGGTGCTTGCGGCGGGCTCAGTGGCGGTGCAAGTGGCGGTCTTCTCTGCCGTACAGGTTGGCGTCGACGTGGACAGAAGGTGTGACACTGGTCCCTCAGTCGGGGCCACCATGCCCTCTCCTGACCTGCCCTTCACTTTCTGGCCCTTCCCCACCTTGGATGGTGGTGCTGCTGCCTTGCCACTATCCCCTTTCGGTTTCCCTGAGCCCTTGGTGGCAGGTGTCTTCGGCTTCTCCCGCTGGGATGTGGGCAACTTTTTAAGTTTTGCAGGTGGCGGAATGTCCTTGCCCTCGCTCCGAGGCACACTGGCAGCCGTGATGGTTGGCGCACTCCAATAGCCTGCAGTTGCTGGCACCACTGTGCCTGGTGATGTGGTGGCTGAGGTTCTGGGTTGGGACCTGGAAAGCCTGGCCCTAGGTGACGGGTGGGGGGGAGGTGGAGGGAAGGGATCAGTATTAGCTAGGAAAAGTTTTTTAGACACACTGGGATGGCTAGAAGGAGGGGGTTTGGGAGTGGAGGAAGAGGTAGTGGTTGTAGGAGAGGTGTACGTCTGCTGAATTTGGGTGAAGGTGCATGGGCTGGAGGCTGTTGTGAGGTGGATGGCTGTTGGGTGGGTGTGTGCCTGCGTTTGTGTACTTTGGGAGGAGGGCTCACAGAAAAACTGGGAGAGGACACAGGGGATGTGTGAATGGTAGTGGGGGTGGTGAGTGCACGTGAGCAGTGTGTGGTGATGGGCGTGCTGGTGATGGAGCTAGTGGCTGAAGATGTAGTGCATGCAGATGTGAGTGGAGATGAGAATGAGAGGGAGGAGGGAGACGTGGAGGAGGGGGAAACAGTGGAGGCAGTGGATGTTGGTATGTCTGCATAGGTATGATGCTTGTGTGAGTGCCTGTGGGATGTGTGGTGCTTATGTTTGCCTGAGCCACTTTTGTGTGTTGAGGTGTGTGCATGCTGGTCTGATGGTGTGCTTGGATAGGCTGAGGTACAGGGGATTGGGTCTGGGTGGAGGAAGTTGAAGGGGGGGAGGCTGGACACAGGGACAATGGCTGCCATCAGTGCTGAGACCAGAGTCTGAAATGCTCTCTGTTGGGCTGCCTGGCCAGAATGAATGCCCTCCAGGTATGCATTTGTTTGTTGCAAATGCCTCTCAACACCATGGATGGCATTCACAATGGTAGACTGCCCAACAGTGAGGGATCTCAGGAGGTCAATAGCCTCCTCACTGAGGGCAGCAGTGCTGACAGGGGCAGGGCCTGAGGTGCCTGGGGCGAAGGAGATGTCCACCCTCCTGGGTGAGCGACCACGGGACACACGCTGAGGGGCTGCTGGGAGGGCGGTGCTGGTAGTGGGGGTGGTGGCTGTACCTGTTGATGCGGGGGGCACAGAGGGACCGGCCACCGCAAGGGAGCTCCCATCAGAGGAGGAGTCGCTGTCGCTGCTGTCACCTCCTGTCCCTGCCGTGGAGCTCCCCTCGCCCTCCGTCCCACTGGTGGCTTCAGACTCCGTTGTCTCACCCTCTAGGGCCAAGTGGGATGCAGCTCCCTCCTTTTCCGGTGCCACTGCTCCTCCACCAGATGATGCTATTGCACACAAGAACAGGGAGACCACAAAAAGGGGGGGGGGGAGACAGAAGAAAGATATGTTGAGTGCATGCAATACCACTACCGTTGGTGGACACTACAGACACTGCAGACCTCAGCACTACGCAATGCACTAACAGTTCCTAGATTATTCACAAGGCCATGGGGTACAAGGCCTATGCCCGATTGCTGCACACATGGAAGTCACAGTAGCCTGACTAGGTGTAGATGGCTCTTACCACTGGTGGGGTTGGGGTGCCACATAGCCTGCCTCACAAGGGACCTTGCCTACAAACTTTGCCCTGGCCTAGGGGAACCCACTGCCCACCTCCCCCACCCAGACACCTTGTAATGCGCACAGAGTCAGATGAATGTGTCTGTACTCACCCCCTTGTGGCTGCTGTGATGCCCTCAAGCGCCCATCCAACTCCGGATACGCCACCGCCAGTATCCGGAACATCAGGGGGGTCATGGTGTGACGGGCACCCCTCCCACGTTGAGAGGCCATCCCCAGCTGGGCCTCCGCCGTCTTCTTGCTCCAGTGGCGAATGTCCTCCCATCTTTTCCGGCAGTGGGTGCTCCCTCTGTGGTGGACCCCAGGGTCCGGATTTCCTTGGCGATGGCACGCCAAATATCCTTCTTCTGGTGGGCGCTGACCTAGAGGAATAGTACAGGGGAAAAGGTAAATCTTTCACCGTCGAGACCATCATAGTCATTGGCCCACGTTTTCACCCTTGCCCTGACGCACATACACTCACCGTCCGCACATGCAGGCCTCATTCCCCCCCATGTATCTTCCATCCACACCACTCCAAACAGCCATTGCCCATGCAGCATGCTCACAGTGTACTCACCTGTTTGTCTGGAGAACCGTAGAGTAGCGTGTACTGGGGGAGGACCCCATCCACTAACTTCTCCAACTCCTCCGAAGTGAAGGCAGGGGCCCTTTCCCCAGACACATGAGCCATCGTCGCTTCCAGACTGAGGTCACAGCAGCACTTGCAGTGTAGGTCCTCTCCTGTTGAAGGTCAGGTATCAAGTGAGTGAACAGAGAGAAAATGGCGGTCACGTCCGCGGCGGTGCGTACCGTCACCGCCGACATACATCGTCATTGGCTCCTCGGACCCATAGGGTCCAATGTTAACCAATGCAGGATTGTGCTGCGGTCTTCGACCGCCTACTGTGACAGTGTAGAACGGCAGCACAGTTACCTCATATCCCCTTGTCCCACCTTACAAGTCAGGCAGCCGCCATTTCAGGGGGCCAAATGGCAAGAATAATAACTGCATCACACCTATGTAGGCCTTGCATACATACAGTAACAGGCACATTGCGGATTAATAAACATGTGCTGATGACAATTTGTGATACCTCAGTGTTGGCTGACTCTCTGCTCACTGTTCTTGTCCATAGGGCACGTCCGCTGGGGCAGGTGTTGAGATGGCGACATCCTCCGGTGTACAGACCGCTGGTGGTCCTGTCGACAATGGAAGAGAGACACGTAATAGTCACCTACAGGCTTGATCGTGCAACAATCCATGAACTGTGTGCCCAGTTGGAGCCAGACCCGATGTCAGCTATCCGCCATCCCATTGGGATCCCCCCTCTAGTGCAGGTCCTGTCAGTACTCCATTTTCAAGCAAGTGGGTCTTTTCAAACAACAGTGGCCATTGCATCAGGGATGTCCCAGCCAATGTTCTCCAACGTGTTGTCCAGAGTGTTGTCTGCCCTGCTCTAACACATGTGCAGCTACATCGTGTTCCCTCAGGTGGAGGATTTGCCCACAGTGAAAGGTGACTTCTATGCCCTGGGACATATCCCCAACATGATCGGTGCCATTGATGGGACACATGTGGCCTTGGTACCCCCCGCAGGAGTGAACAGGTGTACAGAAAAAGGAAGAGCTACCATTCAATGAATGTGCAAATGGTGTGTTTGGTCGACCAGTACATCTCCCATGTGAATGCCTAGTTTCCTGGCTGTATACATGACGCTTACATTCTGAGGAATAGCAGCATCCCTTATGTGATGGGGCAACTCCAGAGGCACCGTGTGTGGCTAATAGGTGAGGACAAGGAGCCTATACCCTGTGAATAGTTGTCTGGGTCTGGGGTTGTCCCTGCGGGTTTGTGTGTGTCTAAGAGTTGTCCCTCGACATTTGCAGGTGACTCTGGGTACCCAACCTGTCATGGCTACTGACCCCAGTGAGAAATCCCAGAACAAGGGCAGAGGAACGCTACAATGAGGCACATGGGTGAACTAGGAGGATTATAGAAAGAACCTTCGGCCTCCTGAAGGCCAGGTTCCGGTGCCTCCATATGACAGGTGGTTCTCTCTAATACTCACCAAAGAAGGTGTGCCAGATCATCGCGGCCTACTGTATGCTGCACAACCTGGCTTTGCAACGCCAGGTGCCTTTTCTGCAGGAGGATGGTCCAGCTGGAGGTCTTGTGGCAGCTGTGGAGCCTATGGACAGTGAAGAAGAGGATGCAGAAGAAGAGGATATCGACAACAGAAACGTTATCCAGCAATACTTCCAGTGAGACACAGGTAAGAAGATATCACTGCCTCACACATCTCATACTATTGTTTGAACTATCATAGGTCTGACACTTTCACCCAGTGTATGGACCCTGAATTGTCACTTTGGTTTTCCATTTCATAGATGTGGGTCCCACTGTGTGACCTCTGCTATATTTCCTCATGGACTAGAGCTGTGTTACATCAGTATGTTGACAATAAAATTGACATTGCTATATTCCATAGTTATTTTAAATACACATTTGTGAAAGCACAGACTGACTCCAGATCGTTTTGTGATTGATGTGTGTTTATTTTTGTGCAAATAAGTGGAGGGGGTTGTAAAATGGTCAGGGGTGATGGTGGCGGAATGGCCATGGCAGAGTCCAGTCTATTTGTTTCACAGGTACATTGTCCAAAGGGGCATAGGAAGTGGAGCTAGGGCAGTTTAAGGATCGACAGGTGACAAAGTGGGACAGAAGGATGACATTCAGGGGGGGTCTCATTTCCTAGCAGGGGTCTTGGCAATGTTCTCTGTCTTGGTCCTGGATCTCAGGGACCGTTTGCGGGGTGGCTCTCCATCTGCAGGGGGTGGGGTGCTGGTGTTGTGGTCCTGTGGCGGTGCCTCCTGTCCACTAGCGCCGGCGGAGGTGGTGGGATGTTCATCATCCAGGCTAGTGTAAGGTGCCCCTTGTTGTGCCACAGTGTCCCTCCTGGTGTTGACAAGGTCCTGCAGCACCCCTACAATGGTGACCAGGGTGGTGTTGATGGACTTGAGTTCCTCCCTGATTCCCAGATAGTGTTCCTCCTGCAGCCGCTGGGTCTCCTGAAAGTTGGCCAGTACCGTTGCCATAGTCTCCTGGGAATTATGGTACGCTCCCATGATGTTGGAGAGAGCCTCGTGGAGAGTGGGTTCCCTGGGCCTGTCCTCCCCCTGTCGCACAGCAGTCCTTCCAGTTCCCCTGTTTTCCTGTGTCTCTGTCCCCTGAACCGTGTGCCCACTGTTAGAATTCATTTTGAATTGCTTCGTTTCTTTTACACGTGTAAGTTTGAGCTTTTGTTGTCTCTGAACGCACTGTCTATCACATATGTTATCTTATGTATATTTGTTTAGGTAAAATAAGCCTGGTTCCACGCCATGGGCTTGCAGCTGGTTTCTTTCCCTAACTGGGGCACTGTATTCATTATAATTGTGTGTTCAAATAACTAACTGACCTCGGCTGTGGTATTTTGGGGAGGGAAAGGCTGATATCTATACCTTTGAACAACGTAATCCTTTGAAGGGTCTCAAGAATGTGGGGAGTCAGGCAGCTGCAGAAGGGAGGCAAGGACAAGGCTGGGAATGGAACAAGTGTGTGGATACTGATTAACTCCTTAAAAATATCTGTATGACGTATATCATTAGTTACACATTTTATGTATCCTTTGATGTATGAGTATAAATATCACTGTTAACGCTTTATAGCAGCACACTTTACTTCGGGCCTGGGATGCCAGTGGTAAACCTGTCCTCTTTGCTGCAGCAAAAATAAACAGACCTTTGGTCATTGATTTTTCACTCCGGCTCTCCGTGTCAAAAACTCCTTTGTAAATGCATTTGTAAGTATCTGCAAATATGTGCATTTGACAATTTGGCGCCCGAACAGGGACCTTCCAGTGGATATCTTCAGTAGCTCTGTCACGAGACGTGCTGCCAGTGGGGGGACGCCGTTCCGGAGGTGTAGATTCCAGGGGCCCCTGCACAAAGACTTAGTTTCTGAAGCAGCTGCATCTTATCCACCGGGCAGGTTTCCCCCCGTTTTCTCATGATGTCCCAGCGAAGTCCCTGAAACATCGGTGTTTATCTTGACGGATTAGTCTGACACGGGCGGCCGGAGAGAAATCCAGGAAAAAGCAGATAGTCAGGTAAGACTGTTCCTCGCTGGCTATTTGTCTGCTTTAACTTGCATTTGAGAGAATAATTGTTTTTGGATAACTTATCATTTTTGGGAATGATTAGTTCTTGGTAAATTTGCATTTGTACAAGGTACCATTTGACAATTTGTATTACATGTGTTTTTCTTGTTTGAGTAATTTGCCCAGGCCTGGAGCAATTTGTAAGTTGGTAAATATTTGAAAAGGTTTTCTTTGGTGCACATTTGAAAAAGGTTTTTTTTTTTCGGTGCAGGTTGCATTTTGAAATTTGGTGCGTGTTGCATTTTGAACAAATTAAAAGGTTAGATATGGGAAATAAGAAATGTTGGCAAGGGTTATGTCTTTGTTTTCGCCGAAATCATGTGCCACGTTTAGATAAAAAGCAACCCATTCCAAAAGAGGGAACACCAGGGTGGGACATGTTAAAGGATTATGGTTTAGAGAATAATTTGTATAATAGTATATGGCGCAAATATACTAGACATTGTCCTGACCTCCAGTGGCCGGAGGATGGGTCTTTTGATTTAAAGAAACTAACCTACCTACAGGAATGTTTGTTTCATAAAAAGGCTAGACAACATATGTTTGAAGTATACAGAAAATGGGAAATTGAGGCCACCAAAAGAAAAACGAAGTCAGATAAACTGTTAGAGAAGGAGAACCGGAGAACCATCATGCAGAAAGCCGCCCTGTACCACCATTCCCAAACCCAGAAAAGAATTGAGTCTGAAGATAGAGTCCATAGGGCCCAGGTGGAGGGAAGTTATGTATCAAAGCCAACAGAACCCAAACATGCATTAGAGGAAGATGAGGTAATGCTACAGCTATTAGATAATAGCCCTACTGCACCTCCACCTTACACACCCCCTGCAGTAGCCCAACCTATCATGGGGGCACAGCAACAGCAGCAAGGGCAAGGGCACAATTTGGGAAATCCAGGTGCACCACTACAGCAGCATGTGCCACAGCCACCACAGCCTCTAGCTCAAGCCACCCAAATAGCCCAAGTCCTAATCCCTCCGCCACCTGCCCCACCACTACCAGCCAACACTGCAAGGTTACCAATAATGTCCCCTGCCCCTAATACCCCAAATGGACAACGCCGACGGTGCACAGCCACTCACTCACTTTCACCCATATGGAGCACACCTATGAAGTCGATTTCGCCCCCTGGTACCCGCTCCACTATTGGGGATTGGGAAAAACGGGTTATCAAGGATCAGTCAGATAACTGGATGTCACATCTTATTTACACCCACACCGATATTATGGACACAATACAACAGATGTCACATTTTGGACAGCAATTAGCACTGTTGTATATGATTGAAAAATTGGAGAGGGATTGGAAGTCTTGCATTACAGATTCTACCCCTCTCCCTTATGAACAAGAATTAAACCAATTATGGCGGGACAGTAGGGCTTGTATTCTTGATAGTAGCAGCATAAATGAGGGAGTACGCATTTGTGTCATAGCCAGGGAAGATGTTCTAAATAGATATGACAAGGGGTACCCAATGAGGGAAGTGCACCCTGATATGCCCACTGCAGCTGCAGTCGCAGCAGCAGCTGCCGCCGGACAACCAGCTCCCGTGCCGGTGGCCCAATTTGTTCATATACCATGGAAAAGGGAGGAGGTAATGGCTATAAAGAAAGACTTGCCAGACCCTCGAAAGAATCCAGCTGGATTCTATCGGGACCTTAGAACTGCCATTTCCACCACAACCATGACTCTCAAAGACATTGACTATTTTTTTGGTGTTTTATTGGGTCCTGAAGTTTGGCATAAAATTAGAAGAGTAGATGATGCACCTACTTTGGGAAATACATGGGGGGGTTTAGAAGCACATGAAGCACAAAGGGCACCAGGAACCCTGCCGCATCAGGAGATTTTAGATTTACCTAATCGGATATTGACTAAGTTAGAAACTGTTATACCTCTTCAGACTGTGGATTGGGGAAAGCTTGCCACTTATAAACAGAAAATAGGTGAAGATGTCCCAGATTATTTTACTCGAATTGAACAAGCGTTCATAGATTTTAGCGGTCAAGACCTCGCCACCGTAACAGGTGTCACACTATTTGTAGAACGCTTTGTTAATGGCCTTCTACCTGAAATATCACAAAAATTAAAAGCAACAGAGAGTTCGTGGATGACGAAGGGACAGGCAGAGATTTTGCAGATGGCGCAATACTATGAGAGCAGGTACAAGGAAGAATTAGAAAAGAATGAGAAGTCAGTAAAATAATTGAAGAAAAAGGCATTATTACAGCAGGCATACCCTCAGCGGGATGCAACCCCTCAGCAAAGGGGTGGCCCACCAAGGGGACGGGGAAGGGGTCGAGGCCGAGGTACATCTGCACCACCCCAAGACCGCCGATTAAATATCAACCAATGTGCCTACTGTAAGCAGGATGGACATTGGCGTGATACTTGCCCATTACTGGAAGGAAGGCAAAGTATGTCACTTCATAGAGGGAACGCGGCAGGTAATGCACGAGGACGAGGAAGAGGTAGAACTGATCAGAATTCGCAGAATGAGAATCAGGTCCCGCGTAACACTAATATTTTTGACAATGCATTTGAACGACAATATTATGCTGATGATTTCTTTTCTGAATCCTACAATTATTAGGACAGCCACAGACAGGGCCAGGGGCGAGTAAGTATTCCTGTAGATCAAAATGGTCCCTACATTGATGTAAAAATCGAAGGAGAGGGCCATAAGTTTCTTCTAGATACTGGTGCCACCAGAACATCTATTGCACATTCTGCAGTCCCCGGGGCTCCCCTGTCTGGGCTTCATACCACATCAATTGGGATTTCTGGAATCCCCGTGGTGAGCCCCATCTCAACACCTATGAGAGTAACTGTAGGCCCATTTACAGTACACACGCCACTCTCTTTAACATCAGGTTGCAATGAAAACTTGTTTGCATTAGATTTGTTAAAGAAATTAAATGCAGTTATTCACTGTTCAATGGATGGTGTCTATGTAACTATGGATAGTGTTTCCCCAACTCGGTGCATGTTCTCACAGGAATACGACTTACCCCCAGAGCTACAGGAAATAGACCCTCGCTTATGGGCCAAAGGCAAGAATGATGTAGGCATTATGGATATCGACCCTATTGTAATAAAAATCAAACCAGGTGCCCGGTTACCTCGTGTTCCTCAATACAAATTACCTAAATCAAGCGAAAAAGGGCTCAAGGCAGTCATATCTGATCTTGTGCATGCAGGTGTCATAAAGGAAATAGTGAGCAGCCCATGTAACAGTCCAATCCTTCCTGTTGTAAAGAAACGAAATGATGCTAATAGATTAGATGGTGAGCAATCATTTACTGATAACACAGTATATCGATTAGTTATTGATCTCCGAGAAATTAATAAAATAGTAATTCCCCAGTTTCCCGTGGTCCCAGACATGAATAGTCTTTTCACCATGATCCCACCCTCTGCGTGTTTTTTCACCGTAATCGATTTGAAGAATGCTTTCTTTAGCATTCCAATTGCCGAAGAATCTCAATATTTGTTTAGCTTTGCGATTTTTGGTAGATCATTCGCGATGACAAGAATTCCACAGGGCTTTGTTGAGTCCCCGAGCATATATAGTCAATGTCTTAAACGTCAATTAGACCAATTCAATCCACCTACAGGCTCTGCGTTGTTGCAGTACATTGATGATATTTTAATTGCCTCAGATTCCATGACACAATGTAAGACTGATACTGTTGCATTATTACATCATTTAGCACCTCTGGGCCATAAGGTGTCCCTTCCAAAATTGCAGTATTGTAGAGAGGAGGTCACCTATCTAGGACACCTCCTCTCTAAGGAGGGAAGGAGATTACATCCAGACAGAATTAAACTGGTTCATACAATGACTGCACCACGCACCCCTTCTGAAGTCCGAGCATTTTTGGGATTTACATCTTTTTGCAGACAGTGGATTCCAAATTTTTCACTTATAGCAAAACCATTGACTGCTCTGACACTTTCAGATGTGCCCTCTCCTGTACCTTGGACTGACAAATGTGAGGAGGCTTTTCAAGAATTAAAAAAGGCGATGTGCTCTGCTCCTGTATTGGGTAATCCGGATTACAGCAAACCATTTGTTTTATTTGTGCATGAAAAGCATGGCTGTACATTGTCTGTTTTGACACAGGCCCAAGGTGGGAGACAACGCCCTTGTGCATACTTCTCTTCCACCTTGGACACTGTGGCGCAAGCTTTGCCTACTTGTCTTAGAGGAGTGGCTTCTGCAGCAGCTGCGGTGAAACAAAGTGAAGGGTTTGTTGGTGGCAATCCGCTCACTGTGATGGTTCCTCATGCCGTTGATATTTTGTTGAACAAGACACAGACGCAGCACCTCACCAGTGCTCGTCTAACGGGTTACGAATTAACATTGTTCAGTCCAAATATTACTTTGAAGCGGTGCAATGTCTTGAACCCAGCTACGTTACTACCCCTCCCTCAGGACAATGTGGAATTTGATCATAATTGCATTTTTGCCACTGAGGAAGAAACTAAGGGACGGGTAGACTTGACAGACACTCCCCTATCTGACCCACAGGGAGAGCTGTTTGTAGATGGGTCTTGCTTCAAGTTACCAGATGGTACGACCACTGCAGCCTATGCCGTCACCACAGTCAAAACAGTGGTTGAATCTCATAGAATCCCGCAAAATTCGGCACAGGCTGCAGAATTAATTGCCCTCACCAGAGCTTGTGAAATAAGTGAACATCTTAGTGTTAACATCTACACTGATAGCCAATATGCGTTTGGAGTAGCTCATAATTTTGGGCGACTCTGGGCGAATAGAGGCTTTATCACGTCACATGGCACTACCATCCAGCATGGCAACTTGATTGTGACACTTTTGACTGCTCTCAGTCTGCCCCGTCAGGTCGCAATCATTAAGTGTAGTGCCCACAAAAAAATTACTGATGATATAGGACGAGGAAATGCTTTTGCAGATGCTACAGCGAAAGCAACAGCACGAGCACCATTTGACAATGCATATGTTGAGAGTAGCATCAAGGGAGAACCCCAGTACGAAATATTAGAAAATACCATGCAGTGTGTGAGAGATATTCAAGCAGAAGCAACAGCAGAGGAAAGGGAACAGTGGGAGAAGAACGGTAGACTAGACAGTGAGGGTTGTTACACAGATGACACAGACAGAAGAAGATGGATGTTACCTAATTGCTATGTACACGCTATGGTTACTATGGCTCACAGTCCTGCACACATCAGTGCCCAAGGCATCAAGACAACTTTGGACCATGTTTGGAGTAATCCTCTGATATCCAAAGCTGCTAATAACCTGGTTAAAAGTTGTATGGTGTGTGCAGTGCACAATGCAGGAAAAGGGACCCCTACGCCCCCTGGTCACTTTGCCCCTCCTGATCTCCCTTTTGAAGCTATACAGATGGATTTTATCCACATGGAACCGTGTAACAAACTGAAATACGTGTTAGTGGTAGTATGCATGTTTTCAAAATGGATAGAGGCCTACCCATTAAAAGACAATGGTGCTCTCTCTACCGCCAAAATATTACTAAAAGAATATTTTCCTAGATACGCCTTGCCACGATTAGTCTGGAGTGACAATGGCAGTCATTTTTCTAATGAGGTAATGGAGAAGGTCTGTACCGCCCTTAACATCAAACATCGATTTCATGCTGCAAATCACCCACAATCAGCGGGCCTTGTAGAAAGGTATAATTACACCTTGAAGAGCAAAATAGCTTAGATTTGTGCTGAGACCAACTTAAAATGGCCAGATGCTTTGCCCCTAGCATTAATGTCCATCAGGATGACTGCCAGTAGCAAGTCACGATTATCCCCCTATGAAGTTGTCATGGGGAGGCCAGCCAATATCTGGGGGGTACCACGACCAAAGAAGCTTTCTGAAGTGCAATATCCTTTGTTTGTAGATTACTGTAAACAATTGACTAAAGATTTGCGTTTGATCCACCAACAGGTCAAGGCCAGCCTACCGACTCCTCTTGAAGGCCCTGGTCACCCTTTTAAGCCAGGGGATTGGCTTATGACAAAGAATTTTCAAAGAACCAACAGTCTTCAGCCCAGGTGGCGGGGGCCAGCCCAGGTACTGCTTGCAACACAGACAGCGGTGAAAGTGGAAGGAAGGAAAAACTGGATACATGCTAGCCACTGTAAGCGTGCACCAATTCCACTACAGAGTACTCTAACAGCAGAATTACCATTGTCTCCTAATTACAGCGAAGTAGGGAGACAGGAAACACCTCCACAGGTTTCAAGTGCTACTTCTGCTCCTGCGGTGACACAGCAGCCCAGTGACGAAGAGTTGCTGTTTGAAGATCAACAAACTCATCGATACAACCTGCGTCCTCGCCCATCCAAATGAACAGAATTTTGAAGGTGCGTAAGGTGGTGACCCCTACGAAAAGCTACATTTACATCACCCTGATAGCTCCTAGCTTGGAATTGCAAACTGAGGTCTCTTCTGAATGGCCAAGGAATCCTTTGCTCAGCAGAATACGGCACGCCTGCCTTTGTGAAATACAGTTCCCCGCTTTCACCGCCACCGGCATTTCCGATGCCATTGATGTACCAGCATTAAAACGAGCTATCCTCACTGTTGTTACGCACACTTTGGGCGACGAGGTTGTAAATGACTGTGATGACTAAAATTCCAGCATGAACACGGGTGACTAGCCTGTGCAACGACACCAGAACATTGGTCAGAACAATTGTCTCAACGAGAACACAAGTATAGTGGGATGCAGCTTGTGCAACGCTATTCAATCAGTGGGTAAATGGAGTTAACAGTTCTGTGACTGGCGAGAAAGAAAAAAAAAAAAACCAAGTACCAGTTCTACGGAAGCGGCCAGCCATTAGGGTTGGTGCGGTTTGTAGTCCCAGCGGTAAAAAAAAAAAAAAAGAGAAAGGTGCCCTTTTTCTGTTTAATACCCAAGCACATCACTAATCTGGTTGAAAATTGCTGGCCTCCGCCCTCATTTTGCTGAGACACTGAACGAAACTGACAAACTATACTGAAGACTAACTTTGAAGTATTGCGACTTACTCACTGGGAGTTGAGACTCACCAGGAGTTAAAACTTGAAAAGGAGAAGCTAAGGGACCTAGGATCAAGCCAACCTCTATTGTCCTGGACCAACCAGTGCAGCCTAACTGCTAGAGTGTAAAGCACGGCGGTGCTGAACCCTAGTGGGTGTGAACATTGAAGGAAAAATTTACTTATTTGTATCTATACGTATATGATTATTAGTATAGTGATATCAATATTTTGCATTTACATATTTGGTAATTGTGTGAGTATATTTTTGAACACGCGTAGGCGGTTGAGACGAGTAAAACGGTATCATAGAAAAGTTGTAGGACCAAGGAGAAGAGCACAATAAAATTATGAAGATATATCCATTTGGCAGGACAAATATCCCTCTAGAGAATAGGGAAGAGTGGCCTTATAACTATTTCTACAAAACCATAATGAAGTACCTAGTGACCCTTATGTTAATATGTATAATGTCCAGTGGTGTTGCATCATTGTTGCAAAATCCTACCTTACATCCATTGATAAAGGTTCATGGAAAATTAGCAGAGACATTAAGTCTCACTGACTGTTGGATTTGCCGGCACTTGTCTAGACACCCCGAGGATCCTATAGGCCTTTATGAAATACCAGTATCACCAAGCGAATATGAAAGAGGGGAAGTGTGTCTTGTACCAAATACCACTTGGAGATGTGACCAACAAGAATATCAATGGTACCCTAGGTGTGCGGTGCTCCCTAATACCCAGGCAGAATACAAGCTCTCCCCGATGCCTGGAGAGAATGCCACACTTAAAATGTTTCCCATATGTTTTGGTACCTATTTTTATGGGCAAAACCCAGAGGCAAAATACATGGGAAAGATCCCTCCTGAACAGTGTGTTTACACTTTGTTATTTGATATAAAAACAGGGAATTGGGATCTTGAAGGAGAGGAGAAAATAGACAGAAATTGGACAGCGTTAATTAATGGGACTCATCAAAATTACACTGTGAATTATTGGAACCTGACTGTGGGAGAAAATGAGATTCTAGTAGATCCAGAAGGATTGTTATATGATCCCTCCAGAGAACAAGATAGAAATGGGAAAAATTCACCTGTAATATTGTCCCGGGTTTTCCTTGGCCCCCTCTGGACGGCTAGATGTTCATATGTTGCACCCTGGGCAAATGTATCATTGCTAAATACAATCTGGGAAGATTACAAATATTGCAATAATTCTGAGCATGACACCCCAGAGGGTGTAGGATTGCCTCGAATAAAATACAGCATTATAAATTCACAAATCCAGGGAGGCATGTACTTCGTATGTGGAAGAACTGCATATAAAGTACTGCCTCTAAACTGGGAAGGGATATGTTCACTGGCATATTTGGCACCCAACATTACTGTGATATCAAATATATCATCTTCCCAGCCCCTTAACATGGGGAGTTTTGCACATAGGTACAAACGAGGGACACCCATACTGGAGGAGCGAAAGAACTGGGTATTTCAAGTATTACATGTTCTTATTCCCGGATTTGGAATTTTCGATTTGCAACTGGCAATGATGAATATGTCAGCTGAATTAGCCATTGCATTTAATGCCACCAGAGAGGCCATAGGAAGTATACAGGTAGAGATAAACTCTGCAGCCCAATTGGCGATACAAAATCGGCTTGCCCTAGACTTGATTACAGTACAACAAGGAGGAGTATGTGTTTTAATCCAACATCAGTACCAGCAAAAGTGCTGTTATTTCGTCAACAAGTCATCAGAGATAGAATTGGATATTGGGAAAATAAAAGAAGCAGTACAGGTATTTGAAAAGGGGGGCCAATATGAAGGAGGCGATTGGAGTTTATCATGGTTATGGTCTTGGTTTGGGGGGTGGGGCTGGTTGTTTAAAGACATACTTTTTATAATAATAGCTATTGTATTAAGTTGTTTATTAGTGCAGTGCTTACCTGCTCTCTGTTCCTGTTTAAAATTGTGTAAACTTCCGCCAGTGAAAATACTAGAAACCAATCGAGCTATGATGCAGAGAGAAGAGATAACTTCCCTAATGGCTATTGACCCCACTGTCCTCACTGCAGATACTGGTTGCTCATACCCATCGGTTGTTTATGTCCCCATGAATGCAAATTTCAATGAAGTGGGAGTAAAATTCAACATATATGAGGAAATTTAGAACTATTCAAACGTTTATTATGTTCAGAAGAAAAAAAAAACTCAAAAAGGGTCGATTGTTAGAATTCATTTTGAATTGCTTCGTTTCTTTTACACGTGTAAGTTTGAGCTTTTGTTGTCTCTGAACGCACTGTCTATCACATATGTTATCTTATGTATATTTGTTTAGGTAAAATAAGCCTGGTTCCACGCCATGGGCTTGCAGCTGGTTTCTTTCCCTAACTGGGGCACTGTATTCATTATAATTGTGTGTTCAAATAACTAACTGACCTCGGCTGTGGTATTTTGGGGAGGGAAAGGCTGATATCTATACCTTTGAACAACGTAATCCTTTGAAGGGTCTCAAGAATGTGGGGAGTCAGGCAGCTGCAGAAGGGAGGCAAGGACAAGGCTGGGAATGGAACAAGTGTGTGGATACTGATTAACTCCTTAAAAATATCTGTATGACGTATATCATTAGTTACACATTTTATGTATCCTTTGATGTATGAGTATAAATATCACTGTTAAACGCTTTATAGCAGCACACTTTACTTCGGGCCTGGGATGCCAGTGGTAAACCTGTCCTCTTTGCTGCAGCAAAAATAAACAGACCTTTGGTCATTGATTTTTCACTCCGGCTCTCCGTGTCAAAAACTCCTTTGTAAATGCATTTGTAAGTATCTGCAAATATGTGCATTTGACACCACTGCCACTGCCCCCAGGTCCCTGATTTTCTTGGGGTGGTGGGTTTGCCTGGGTTCCCTGTAGTGGTGGACACTCTGCGGCTTGATGTGTCCTGAGGACAGAGGGATGGGCCCACTGGGTGGGTGCTGTGCTGGTGTTTCCTGAGGGGGGAGGCTCTGTGGTGGCTTGTGCCAGTGTCAGGGGAACCGACAGTCCCGAGGTCCCAGATGGGCCGGGCTGGTCATCATGATCCAGTTGTACAGAGCTGCTGTCATCACTGTGGGCCTCTTCTGTGGGGGGAGTGGACATGTCTGGAACCTTCTGTCTGGTGACATTGGGTAGGGATCCTGCAGGGGTGTAAAGGCATGATTATTGCATCTGTGTGTGCCATTGTGTACAATTGGTGAGTGACCCTGTACTCCAGTGCTTGCATTCTTGTCTAGGTCCTTGTGTGATATTTGGTTTGGGGTCTGTGTGGGTATCTGTAGTGGACATGCTTTGGTGATGGGTGTCCATGCTTTGGTGTTGCATGCAAGGCTTGGTGTTGGGATGGGTGGTTTGTGATAGTGGGACGTATGTGAGGTGTTGGAGTGATGGGGGTGAAGGTGGGGGTTTGTGATGGCATGCAGGTAGGGTGGGGGATATAATAGTTAAGATCTGACTTACCACAATCCATTCCTCCTGCTACTCCTGCGAGGCCTTCAGGATGCAGTATTGCCAAGACTTGCTCCTCCCATGTTGTTATTTGTGGGGGAGGAGGTGGGGGTCCACCGCCAGTCCTCTGTACTGCAATCTGGTGTCATGAGACCACGGAACGCACCTTCCCCCGTAGGTCATTCCACCTCTTCCTGATGTCATTCCTAGTTCCTGGATGCTGTCCCACTGCGTTGACCCTGTCGACGATTCTGCACCATAGCTCCATCTGCCTAGCAATGGAGGTGTGCTGCACCTGTGATCCGAATAGCTGTGGCTCTACCTGGACGATTTCCTCCACCATAACCCTGAGCTCCTCCTCTGAGAACCTGGGGTGTCGTTGGGGTGCCATGATGTGGTGTGGGTGATGTGTGAGGTGGTGTGTGTTGTGATGTGTGAGGGGATTTGTTTGTGTGTGTCTGAGGTACGTGGATGTTGTGTGAGTGATGATGTAGTGTGTCTGTGGATGTTAGTGTTGTTTCTGGTGGTGTCTCTCTCTGGCCTTCTTTCGCAATTCTGGTCGTAAGGGTTTGTGGGTGATGTGAGTGTGTGTTTTATATTGGATTGGGTGTGTGGGTGTGGTGTGTGTAGGTGTATCAGGTGTGTGTATTTGGAATTGTCCAATGTGGTTGTGTTTTGTAAATGTGTGTGTATTTTGAGTGCGGCGGTGTGTACCGCCAATGGAATACCGCGGTTGAAAGACCGCCGCGTGGATTCGTGGGTTGTGATAGTGTGGGCGTATTCCTGTTGGCGTGATGGTGGAGGTTTTGTTATCACCAGTTTATCACTGACCTTTGGTGTGGCGGACTTGTGTGGGTGTCTGGATTTTGGCGGATTCCGAGCTGTGGGTCGTAATAGCTGTAGCGGATTTCCGCCCCTGCAGCAGTGTGTTGGCGGTCTTCTGCACAACGGTAAGCGGGATTTACCGCCAATGTTGTAATGAGGGTCTAAGGGCCTAATCTATATATCAGCAGGAAGCCCATTTCTCTGTCAGGGAGACAAAGTAACTTACACAATTATGTGGGAGACATAGGTGCCTCCCACATAATTTAGAAATGACCACCTAGCTGGTGGTAATTTCTAAAGCATTGGCAGGAACTGCCGCAAAATTTGGAGGGTAGATCCTTATCTTGTGCCCAATTTATATCTTGGTTATATACATACTGTCAAGATAAAGGTCTGCCTGCCAAATTTAAAAGCCAGTGGATCTTAGATTAGATCATGGCGGATACTATTCTGTCTCCGCAAAGATTAAACCCCTCCTACAGGCTTGTGGAGAAGGGGTGTCAGAGGTAGACCTCTAATTCTGCCCACCTAATTTAGATTGGTGGAATTAGAGTTCAGTTTTCACTGCCTACCACCACCAGGAAAACCCTGTAGATAAGGGGCAGTGAAAACTGCTAAGTGCTTCCCTTGTGATGGGAGCTGGCTTCTATGGTCAGGGGAGCATTTTATTTTTTATTTTCATGACGAAAATCCTACTTCAGGTTTTTTTATTATTGAAAAGAAAAAAGAAAACAGTTTGGTGTAGGGCACCTTCATGTTGACAGAGCCCTGTTCCAAACTGTAAACAGCATCAACAGAAACCACCATGAAGGCTGTTCCTGCCAAAGCTTTATAAATGAGTGCAAATATGGTAAGCACCTCTTGATTCGGCGGGCGACACATCTGTCAGGACAAAGTAATTTACTCCTTCACCCTGATGGAGAAATGGGTGCAATGTGTTTATATAAATTAGGCCTAAAGTCAGAAGGTAAAATCTTTGATCAGGATAAACCTGATTGGTATATCCGATCCGTACTTCATTGCGGTTGATCTCAAATTGCGCCTCAGTCCTAGTCTACTGTGACCATTGACTATCATTGGGGCTTTGTGCTTTTTGGTGCAATTTTTACTTAAAACTTTTACAATTCCTTACTCTGGCTCCCCTTATTGGATTTTTGCCAGTTTTGTGTAGTTTTGTTTGTTAAATAATACTCTTTTTCTCTAACTTGGTTTGGCATTTTTATTGTTTTGGATTCCGACTTTTTTACTGTTTTGGTAGTACATAAATACTTTATGCAATCTCGGAGGGTAAGTCTGACTGCTCTGTGCAGTAGCTACTATCGGGTTAGAATCAGGTTAATTCAGTAAGTTAAAGAGTTCACCCTAACAATGATTGTTAATATTCCTTGAAATGGGCAGGTGCCCACTCCAAGTAAAGGTACTGGTGAGATCCATGACTTGTGTACCATGCAGTGATTTAAGTTAAACATTTCTCTGTAAATTGACAGCTAAATTTGACTTTTTTGGACTTTTAATGGGCTTTTTGTTTTTAATTGGGGCTGTTACAATGTTTTACAAATTCACTCTTGCACTGAATTTTTGCACCTTACGTTTTTGGGAACATGGGGGTGGATCTGGCTGAAGTGGAGAGCTTTAGCATGGCAGAGCTGAGTTGCATGTTCAAGCAACGAGGGCTGATGCTAAACAAGCAGTCCAAGAAGGAGGACTACCACATTGCCCTTAGTGCCTGGGAGGAAGTCTGTCAGGTATACTGCACCTTAGAAGAAAATGAGGATGAAGCTGAGAAGGGAAATGAGGATGACATTGAAGAAGCTCCAGGAAAGTGTTCGCCCTCAGGAGCATCATCACCCTCATTGTTCATTGCAGGGAGATGTGTGTGTCCTCTCACAGAATATCTTCATTGAAGTTGAAGGACAGACAGATGGAGAGGGCCTTGAATTGCAGCTGGCTATCTCTGCCTTTGAGGAGACAGAGTTGGCCGGGGCTGCTGAGGAGAAAAACATGAAGAAAAAGAGGCCCTGCTGGCCCACGAGAGAAGCCAGCACAAGATGGACTCGATACAGAAGTTCTTAGGAGAGGTAAACAAAATGTCCACATCCTAAAGGATTTGGTGCCTGGTTATGTGGCAGGGGATGACCTTGATAAGTGGTTTGCAGCATATGAGGTGACCTTTGGCTTTCAGAGAGTCTTAGAAGACTTAGAAGAGGATTGGGAGGTCAGATTGTGGTAGCATATGTCCTTTATGGAGAGATACACTAATGGACCTTGATGCGGCTGACCAGGTTAAGTAGGCCCTTAGGAAGGAGTCCATCTCATGCAAATTTAGTTTACCCTCAGAAAAAGGTTTGCCTCAAGTTCAGGGTAAAGCAAGAAGCAGTCTTGGGTGTATTTTATGGACTCATCTAGCAACGCACTAGATGGTTGGGTGAAGGACAGTAAGGATTATGATGGACTGTATTTTTAGTTAGCACACCTTGAGTAACTGATTTACAGAGTTATGTGGGCACCTGATATATTGCAAGCTCAGTGTGCCCAGAGAGCTTGGGAGAGAAGCTGACCTGACCTGTGGCTCAGCATGAGTGTCCATGGCAGTACCCAGGAGTGACCACAGGAAGGGTGCATGGGATGGGGAAGGCCAGAATACTAGAGAAAAGCTCCCTAAAGGGTACCAAAAGAGCTTTGAGAGGAGGGCTCCCCAGACCATGTCTGAGTAGAACAAGAGGGATCTTGTTGGAAATATCCCATGATGCCGTATCACCAGGCCCGGTGTTGCGACTGTCTATAGACAGGGTATAAGATGGAGGGTCCTGTAAGTAATCAGAAGCCATCCACAGTGGACACTCCAACGGGTTGACTAGAGTAGCACAAGGCGAAGGTCATTCCCAGGAGGAGATGTTAGAGCATACCCTAGTACCTAGTATCCCATAGCTGGAAAGTGGTCCAAGAAGGTAAGCTGGTGATCTCTGAGGGTGGTAGATATCACTTCCAGGAGGTAGCAGTGAATAGGGTCCCTATTATTGCTCTGTGTGATACCCGTGCCAGTTAGGCTATGGTGGTAGGAAGGCTGGTTTTCCTAGAACAGTCCCTGCCAGGACAGGACCATAGTGTAACACAGGCCCATCAGCAGGAGTATGTCTTCTCTATGGCAATGGTATCCTGAGATAGGGAGGGATGCTTGCCCATAGAAGTAGTCAGTCTCAATCCCCAGATGCCCATCAACAGCATCCTTGGCAATGAGTGCCCACCACTGAGAAACAAGCTGGGAGGGGTAGTCATCTGAGGGTCCCCTAAAGCATAGATTTCTGGGCATACCACCGTTAAACAGAGGTTATTGCAGATCAGATTAAAAGTAAAGGGTAGGAGGTGGATGCCACCTACAGAGGGTCAGAGGTTAACTGTTCTTAGTAGAGCACATAAGGCTGACTCTGCTGAGGCCACTTCTGATCTGGTGGTGCTTCCTGGGCAGTCTCAGAGACAAGGGACAGGAGACTTGTGCCAGCCAGACCTTTATATGATGCTACCAGTGTGTGTCACCCTTGCGGTGGACTGTGTATCTGCCCAGGAAGTCCTGGACTGCCTGACACATGATCAGTTTCAGGATACAGGCCTTGAGCTGAGGTGCCAGTCTCAGGGTGTCATCCCTCAGATGGTGGAAGTAAAAGTGGAAGGAGTATATATACAGCAGGAATATATACATATAGCTGTGGGTATTCTCAAGACCTTATTGTTTCAAATGCATCATTTTCATGCATTGTTTGTTCACTACATTATCATGACTTTGCACTTTTATAGTGGATGAAGAAACCGTCAGCATTTGGTTTTGAAATTTTTGATTTGTGATGTAGTTGTTTATAGCTCTGATTACGTTGGAGGCGAATACACCATAAATCTGAAACATGTGTTGTTTGTGTTGATGTCAAGAAAACGTGACTTGTAAAGATTATAAAGAGCCTGTGGATCTAATAAAGAGACTGGAACATGAATATATAAAGACTATTGGATTTGGATGTTGTTATTTTTGTAACAAATAATGAGTGCTCAGGGCGTCCTGTAGTTCTGGAACCATAAAGTTTGTTTAAGTTTGTTAGGTAGCCTTGCTTCACCCTTGAGCACAAGTCATATTAGATACTATTCTCAAATTATTTTTGACACACCAAAAAGTACTCCTATGTGCCTAGCCACCTTGCATTCAGTTAACCCATAAATATATATACCAAACTACCAGATACTACATTTCATATATGTAAAAAAGCCCTGTATGTTTGAAAGCCAATAATGTAAATTCAATCCTAGCCTCTTCACATTCCAATACTTTTTATTATACAAGAGAGTGTTCATTCTTGATTGAGTGATTTCTAATTTGTCCAGCAAGGCATTCAACCCTCCCTCCATACATGGAGAGGATAAATATAGAGCACAAAAGGGC
This sequence comes from Pleurodeles waltl, assembly GCF_031143425.1. Taxonomy (NCBI): domain Eukaryota; kingdom Metazoa; phylum Chordata; class Amphibia; order Caudata; family Salamandridae; genus Pleurodeles; species Pleurodeles waltl. Next base: position 314,709,195 of record NC_090436.1, read on the forward strand.
ATTTTGCCACAGGTAAATTATTTGGTTTATTGTCATCTTCCTGCAGAGTGAAGGTTTCCAACACATGGAGGGAAATCTCATTAGATCCTTTTGGTAATACGCACACTTCAGAGTTATCACAGAGAGTTCTATTCCAAGTCTTTTCATATTTCTTTCCCAACTTTCTTAAAATGTTTCTGTAAGAACTCAATAGTGGCAAGTCAGGAGGTGTCTTTGTTGCTCCAGAAGTTGGGGAAAAAACATTTAGCGATTCTAAAAACAGTATTCATTGTTCAAAGGAAAAACATACTAATGAGTCCTGTTATTTCTTTGAAAGAAAAAACAAACAAATGAGCCCTGATATAAATCTGAGAAATTTCAGCCATTTCATTGTATGCATTCAGTTCAAAATGCGAATCTTAGGGATTCACTCCTGCCAGGAGTTTGATTGACAAGTTTAGAAATTCAGGATGGGGCATCATAGATTCTCTCAATTATCAGGACGGAAGATGTTTGCAATTCCCATGGAAGGGCATGTTTTACGAATTGTCCCTTCCCCAATTCCATCGAGCATCAGCCTAATAGCGTTTCAGGAAACAAAGGAAACCAGAGGCCTCTGTTTTGAGGTTTCAATGAATCAGAATAAGCATCTATCTGGATGGCATCCTTTTAAAAGCCTAAGATCAGTTGATTCTCCAGCAGAGTGTACAGCTGACAATTCGGCTCTGTGGTTTTAAGCTTTATGCTTTATAATCAAGTAATTGGAATATCCCTCACAACGCAAACCAAATTATTGGGCTTCAAGTTGAATTCAGAACTATAAATTATGCTACTCTCAGGCAGCAACCCCTCAGCATTAAAGAGAGAGATTTGACAACTCCTTCACAGTTCTCTTATTTCATTACATCATTGAGCCAGAATTATGTGCACTGCATATTCATCATTTCAAGTAGGCAGTCCACTTACACCGCATAGTTCAGCTTTACAGACATTTAAAAAAAATTCAACATCTCAGAAAAAGGATTAGATTATTCAGACATCATTCCCTAAGGGTCTCATGTACGAGGCGCTAGAGGCACACTGCGGAACCATTTTTGTTAACGCTCTGGTGGCGCAGTGTGCCAGCCCATATTTACATGGCCATGCAAAGCCACCTAGCATAGCTTTTTTTGGCCTTGTAAATATGGACCACTTTCACGCATAACACTGTGTGAAAGGGGCATTCTAAGGGTGTTGCTTGGGAAGTTCCTACGCAACACCCATTGAACCTGAAGGAATCTGACACATTCCCACATTAACAAGTCTGGGAATGTGTCAGATTCCTACGCAACCTCAGGGGTGGTGTAAGAGTGACGCAACAGGGAGAAATGTCTTTATCTCTCGCTGTTTTTTCCTCTTTGTATGTGTGTTGCATTCTGAAACCTCTTGTGATTGTTTTTGTGCAGGAAGGTGTCTCTCCCTGCACACAAACAATCGTCCTCACAACGCAGGCACCCTGGCAGCAATTTGTGCACCAGCGCAGGAGGAGAAGGCAGAAATGCATTGTATTTGTAGATACGGCGCATTTCTGCCCTTTCCCGGTGGAGTAGGGTGGCGCAGCAAGGCACTTGCTGCGCCGCCTTGCATCACGGGCCTTGTAAATGAGGCCTCCAGAAGCTAATTCGAACTCTAGTACTGGTTAGACCACCTAGATGTTTGGTATGGCACATTGATGTTTGCTTTCACTCTATAGCTTGTCCAGAAAATGATTTAATTCTGATAGGATGGGAGCAGGGCGCAGCCAGTTTTCAACTGGTGTGTCGTGGTGCAAGAAAGATTCTTCTCTCTATATCAGTTGATTAAAAATGATTGCAGGTTCTTCAACCACTCAAAGCTTTGCAAAGAACAGAGTTGTGTCATTCTCTTGCAGAAGGACAATCTGCTAACTGTCATATATATAAATCATATAGGAAGAGCACACTCCAAACCGCTAGCCAGTGAAAGATTTTTGGGAATTTTCTCTACAATGCAATATTTCTGCAAACATTCAGCAACATGCTTTCTCATTCGGCTTCCTTAGTATTAGATCTCTTTACATTCTATTTCAAAAATCATCTTCCATCCTTTTAGTAGATGCTTTCCTACAGGAATAGTTTAGTGAGGTATAATATGCTTTCCCTCCTTTTATGATGATTCGCAGAGTTCTGCTTCAAGTCAGATGCCAGAAAGTAACACTGGTCTTAATAATTTCAGTATAGCAATCGTCGGTACCTACTCCAGATGAACTGTCCACAGCATGTTGACTCCTCCTTGTCCTGGTGTACTGAAAAATTCTTAAGGCTAGTACCATACTCTTATTCTCAACCACAATATGGCCTTATCAGCTTGGAACGTTGTGGGTCAGCCTGTCAAACCCCAGGTATTTTGCCTAAGGTTGCATACTCATTAGAAATTCCATGGCTCCCTGCTTGGTCTGTATGGGATAGCTGCTGTAAGGACAAAGGTGTTAATCCCTTTTCTCTCTGATTTTTTAGGCGTACTTAAGGAAAGTTTAAGAAAACAGTTACAACGTTAAAACAGTTAAAACAGTTAAAACAGTTACAACGTATAGGTTAGCCATATTGGCCTCTCTCACCCCTAGCTAACCCGTTCGCTATCTACCTCCCTCACTCCTCCTATCTTCCTATCTCACTATCTAACTCCCCCACTCTCCACCTCCTCCTACCTACCTATCTGTCTATCTATCTATTTCCCTATCTATCGACTTCTCTATCTATTTTCTCTATCTATTTCTCTATCTCTCCCGCCACCCCCTCTACTACCTATCTCCCTATCCTCTCACTCTACCTCTCTCCCTCACCCACCTCTACAACCCCCCCTCCCCTATCTTCACAACCCTACTCCTATCTCTCTCCCTAATCTCCAAACCTCCTAACACTCACCCTCCTCCACCCTAAACCCCCTCCCCCAGCTCCTCTCACTCTACCTGTCCCCCCCCTCCCTCGCGCTTTCCCGCCGCGACCTCCTGCACGCCCCCGCCCCCCAGCTCCCATTCGCCCCCAGCTGACCCCTCCCCCCCCCTCCTACCTCTTATGGCGGCCGCTGCGCGACTACGCAGCGGGCGCGCGCAGCGGGCACGCCGCTGGCGCGCCAGAGGCGCGCCAGAGGCAAGCCCGTCTGCGCCCGTCCGCGCCTGGCCCGCGCCCAGCGCCACGACCCCTGGTCCCCAGCTCCCCCAAGCCCCGCTGATCCGCTACGACCCCACCACCCTCCACGCCCTCAACCCAGGGCGCTCCAAAACCTGCTTCCTAGCTCACCCCAAACGCACCCATGGACCCTTCGCCTGCAACTCCTGCAAACGCATCTTCCACCACGCAACTACCACGACCACAAGCCCACGCGCCATCAACCACCTCAAGTGCATCCTGATCAACGCTCGTTCCGTCCACAAGCACGCCGTTGAACTTTGGGACCTCCTGGACTCCACAGCCCCGGACGTCGCCTTCATCACGGAGACATGGATGAACGCCTCCTCTGCTCCAGACATCGCTACCGCCATCCCCGAAGGCTACAAGATCTCCAGAAAAGACCGCACCAACCAAGTAGGAGGAGGTGTCGCCATCATCTTCAAAGACTCCATCAGCGTCACCACCTCCACCGAAGACCCCCCCCTCGCCGCTGAACACCTGCATTTTCAGATTCGCACCGACCCAAGGACCACCCTCAGAGGATCCCTCGTCTACCGTCCTCCCGGACCTCGCGCCTCTTTCAGCGACGCCATCGCCGACTTCATCTCCCCGCACGCCCTCGCCTCACCGGACTACATCCTCCTAGGCGACCTCAACTTCCATCTGGAACAAAACAACGACCCCAACACCACCACCCTGCTCGACAACCTCGCCAACCTCGGCCTCAAACAACTGGTGAACACCGCCACCCACATCGCCGGACACACGCTCGACCCTATCTTCTCCGCCAGCAAACACGTCTTCTTCAGCCACACCTCTGCCCTACACTGGACCGACCACAGCTGCGTCCACTTCACATTCCGACGCGAGACCTCCCACCTCCGCACTCAACCCACCCCTCGTCGACAGTGGAACAAGATCCCTGAAGAGCAACTCTTCTCCGCTCTCGCCGCCAACCAACCCACCCTCACCACCGACCCCAACGACGCAGCTCTCAACCTCACAAACTGGATCTCCAACTGCGCTGACAACCTTGCTCCCCTCAAACGCACGCATCGACAGACCAACACCAAAAAACCTCTCTGGTTCTCTGACACCCTCAAAGAATCAAAGAAAACTTGTCGTGCCCTTGAGAAGGCCTGGCGCAAGGACCACACCGCGGACAACATGACCGCCCTCATGAACGCTACACGCGAACACCACCACCTGATCCGCACTGCCAAAAGGAACTTTTTCACCGACAGACTAGACAAAAACAGCCACAACAGCAGAGAACTCTTCAGCATCGTCAAAGAGTTCTCCAACCCCAGCGCCAGCGCCGTCACGCCCTCACAGGATTTGTGCGAATCCCTCGCCACTTTCTTCCATCGCAAGATCAGCGACCTCCACGACAGCTTCGGACACCAGACCCAACCATACACCACTGAACCCGCTTCCCCGGACATCACCCTCAACAACTGGACCCACATCAACACGGAAGAAACCAAATCCATCATGAACTCTATCCACTCCGGCGCCCCTTCGGACCCCTGCCCACACTTCATCTTTAACAAAGCCGACGACATCATCGCCCCGCACCTCCAGACCGTCATCAACTCTTCTTTTTCTTCTGCTACCTTCCCCGAATGCTGGAAGCACGCTGAAGTCAACGCCCTACTAAAGAAACCTACGGCTGACCCAAGCGACCTGAAAAACTTCCGCCCCATCTCTCTTCTACCTTTCCCAGCCAAGGTAATAGAAAAGACCGTCAACAAACAGCTGACCACCTTCCTGGAAGACAACAACCTGCTCGACCCTTCACAAACCGGATTCCGAACCAACCACAGCACGGAAACCGCCCTCATCTCAGTCACAGACGACATCAGAACCCTGATGGACAAGGGTGAAACAGTCGCCCTCATTCTCCTCGACCTCTCGGCTGCCTTTGACACCGTCTGTCACCGCACCCTAATCACCCGCCTACGCTCCACCGGGATCCAAGGCCAGGCCCTGGACTGGATCGCCTCCTTCCTCGCTAACCGCTCCCAAAGAGTTTACCTCCCTCCGTTTCGCTCAGAACCCACCAAGATCATCTGCGGCGTACCTCAAGGCTCATCGCTCAGCCCGACACTCTTCAATGTCTACATGAGCCCCCTCGCCGACATCGTACGCAAGCACGACATCATCATCACCTCCTACGCCGACGACACCCAACTTGTACTCTCCCTCACCAAGGACCCCGCCAGCGCCAAGACCAACCTACAAGAGGGTATGAAGGACGTCGCAGATTGGATGAGGCTCAGCCGCCTAAAGCTGAACTCTGAAAAAACGGAAGTCCTCATCCTCGGCAACACCCCGTCCGCCTGGGACGACTCCTGGTGGCCCACGGCCCTCGGCACCGCACCGACCCCCGCAGACCACGCCCGCAACCTCGGCTTCATCTTGGACCCTCTTCTCACCATGACCAAGCAAGTCAACGCCGTGTCCTCCGCCTGCTTCCTCACTCTCCGCATGCTCCGCAAGATCTTCCGCTGGATCCCCGCCGACACCAGAAAAACCATGACCCACGCCCTTGTCACGAGTCGCCTGGACTACGGCAACACCCTCTACGCCGGGACCACCGCCAAACTCCAAAACCGCCTGCAACGCATCCAAAACGCCTCGGCCCGCCTCATCCTCGACGTACCCCGCAACAGCCACATCTCCGCACACCTGAGACACCTGCATTGGCTCCCAGTCAGCAAAAGGATCACCTTCCGTCTTCTCACCCACGCACACAAAGCCCTCCACAACAAGGGACCGGAATACCTCAACAGACGCCTCAGCTTCTACGTCCCCACCCGCCCCCTCCGCTCCGCTGGCCTCGCACTTGCTGCCGTCCCTCGCACCTGCCGCTCCACGGCGGGTGGGAGATCTTTCTCCTTCCTGGCGGCCAAGACCTGGAACTCCCTCCCCACCAGCCTCAGGACCACCCAGGACCACTCCGCTTTCCGGAGACTCCTAAAGACTTGGCTGTTCGAGCAGCGATAACCCCCCCTTTTTCCCCCCTAGCGCCTTGAGACCCGCACGGGTGAGTAGCGCGCTTTATAAATGTTAATGATTTGATTTGATTGGCAAAACATGTGAATGTGCGAACGTCGACAGCCCATTATGTTTTGGCCTGTCATTGTGCTTTGCTAAACATCTTACTCGAACATATTATCATCTTTGGGATATTTGTTTAGTTTTCATGTTTGCCTCTTTCTTGATTTGAACATGATCCATTGCTTCTCAAAATGTTATCTGCTAAATTGACAATTCTTTTATGTTTACTGCCCATCACAATAATTCCAGATGACAGAGCTTTAGATGTAATAGCAGACTTGTTTTGCCACTGGAATATGTTAAAAACGTGATGATTGTTGAAAAGCCATACTTTCAACACCAACAACAATTATTAGTAGTTAGTTGCCTGAAATCGTATGAAATAAAAAGTAATTATCTCTGATAGTCCGCTTCATCCCAGTGATTTCCCTCAGTAAAACTCACAATCTTGTATATTCCCCATCTTTGTCCCAGTGAGCTCCCTGCTCACAGTTCTTTCTATTAGTGACTGATTCATTTGGCCATCATTCCACAAGGGGTGTACAGCTTCTAAAGCCTCTTGGACAAATGCTATTCTTGGGTAAATTCTCAGAACAGCCGAATGGACTAATGAAACTACTTTGCAAACTTTTTATTGCGAGATGCTAATGCTTTTAAATTTGTAAACATACTTTAAACGCGCATTACAGCAGAATCCAGTATTGTAATAAAATGCATTCTTTCTGAACTGAAGGTATTGCACAGTCTTGGTTGTATGAAAGGCCTAGGCCCTGATTACGAGTTTTGGAATTATTTATCACACATGATAAATAACAATGACACAGGGTATGTTGTTTAGTGTGTGATAAATAACACCTATCACAAGTTTGTGCGGAATAATATGCGGATTGTGGTGTTTAATCCAACAAACTCCACATGGTATGGTGAATACTGATATTCCCTGCTAAACTTCAGCAGGTTTAGTCTGCCGAAATTTAACTACAGCCGAAGTATTTAACGCAGCTGATAATTATTGAATGCGTTAAATACAGAAAACTTGTAATTCCGACCCATGCGTAAACCCTAGTTTACGCATGTGCTGAAATTTACCAGCCCACTCGAATTCAGGGCTATGAAGGTAAGTACTATCCCTCCTGAAAATTTTACATAGTCGCTATTTACTTCTGCCCTAATTATTTTTGTTTGTTTCAGCTCATATGCCTGCTTTTATCTCAAACACCTAAAATCAGTTTGTTTTCTCTCATACAAGAAAATAATGTATCCTGCTCATAATGGTATGTCATGTATATTTGTATATTTGTAGAGTGCACTGTCACCCGCACAAGTACCCAAGTGCTGTGCAGGTGTCCAGACCTTGCCTAGAAAGGTGAGGAGGCTTATTCACAGAGGAAGATCTTCAGTTTCTTGCAGAACTCAAGAATCGAGGAGGAGGCTCTGATGTGTGTGTAGGGAGGTTCTCCACTTAGAAGCGATGTATGAGAAGGCTCAGGATTTCTGCATATGTGTGGGATGTGTGTGGGTCCGGCTGAATGGAGATGTCAGGAAGGCTAATGGAAGGAGGTGAGGCTGTTTAGGTGTGAGGGACCTGTCTTGTAAAGTGATTTGAAGGTGTGGGCAAATATTTTGAATTGTATGCTTGGGTATTGGAAGCCAGTGTAGTTCTCTTAGGTGTTCTGTGATGTGTGTTCTGCATGGAAAGATGTTAATGAGTCTTGCCACAGATTTCTGAAGGTTTTGAAGTCTTCTGGTATGTTGTTTGGTGATTCACTGTTCCAGTAGCCCAGCCTGCTGGTTATAAGGGGTGAATCATGATTTTTCTGGTGTTGCTCAGGAGCCAGTTGAAGATCTTCCTCAGCATCCTCAGTGTGTGGAAGCATGATGCAGTAACAGTGTTAACTTGTGCTGACATGTCCAGCTTGTTATCAATGATAATCCCCTGGTCCTTGGTGTGCAAGGTGTGGAATCATACAGGAAAACCACGTTACATGGAGGAATGTTTCCTACTTCTTTATACCACGCTCGTGCACGTGCAACCACCCCCAATCTTGTTTTCTCCCTTAGTGCCCCCTCCCTTCCACTTCCGGTGCTCAGCCCTCTCTGGACATCTCCTGGTCCCCGACATCCTAGCAGTCTCTTGTCACGGATCTTGCCACAATACTACATCACCCCCCGCTTGCACAGATGAGTTTGTTTCGGGAAGGCGTCCATTATATTTCTTCTATGAGACGCACAGGCCTGCGATGGGCACGCTGTGGTCGCCTTGCTAAGGTAGATGGAGTATTTTCCCCTGCAGCTGACGAAAGGGGTGGACCCAGTCTCGCGGCTGGTGTGGGAGTGTCCTTGGTGGCATCGTGTCCACTTCTGAAGTCACCCACTTATCATCCGAAACAGCCGTGACCATTGTGCCTTTCTGGTTTGTTATTCACAGTGGGTGCTCATGGTACTGACTGTCCGATTTTCTCTTTTGTTCTTGCATGACGAGTACCCAGTCGCCTTCATGGACTGTCTACGGCTGGACCCTCTGACGCCTGACCCCGTATTCCTTCATATTGGCTTTGTTGGTTCTGTCCATCTCCGCTAGCTCAGGATCAGTGGCTGATTGGACATGGCGAGCTGAGTTCTCCCAGGTGGGTATTCTGGTGCGTACAGTATGGCCTAGCATTAGGGTGGCTGGGCATTTGTTTGTGGTGGTGTGGGGTGTGGTTTGGTATGCCCTCAGCAGTTCATTCAGTGCTGCCAGGATATCCCTTCTGGCCAGTTCAGCTTGTTGTATGGCCTTCTTCAGAGTGGCCATGAACCTCTCCACCATCCTGTTGGCCTGGGGCCACAGGGGAGTGATCTTTCAATATCTTAAGTTGAGGTGTCTTGCAAAGTTGGCGACCTCTTGACTGTTGAACAGAGGGCCGTTGTCCGTCTTGATTGCTTCCGGGATTCCCCTTGCTGCAAAGACTTCATCCAGTACTGGTATGGTGGTGGCTGACCTGGTGGATGATACTTGTTGTGCGATTGGGAATCAGGAATATTCATCCATTATAACGAGAATGTATTTGCCAGACTTTAGGGGGCCATAGAAGTCTTCTGCCACTTGTTGCCAGACTCTGTTTGGTGGTTCAGACATTTGTAATGGTGCGGAAGGTTCTTCTTGGCTGGCCAGTTGGCATTGTGAACAGTCCTTTAGTGTAGCTTTGACCATCACTTCCAGGTAAAGGAACCAGACATGCTCCTGTAGAGCCCTTGTTGTGACTACTATGCCTCGATGTCCTTCATGGGCCAAGTTGACCACCCCTTGACGTAGACTCTTCGGATTGAAAATTCTTTTTTCTCTGAGCTGTAGACCATCCTCTGCACTGGACAGTTCACCCTTTATGTGTCAAAAGGAGGTTAGCTCCTTGAGATCTGTGAGTTGGTTGGTTTTGGATTCTTCCATGTGGCCCCACCTATTCATTCTTATGCGTCTCGTCTTGTAGTGTGTCACCCACTGCAGTGGCCTCAATGATGGCTTCAAGGGGAACCGCCGGTGGTCTTGTTGGAGCAATGACAAAGTGAATGTACTCCTCTGCTAGTGATGGTCTTGTTGTCGAGGATGCTCTGGGGTGCCGTGACATGTACTCTGCTGGGTTTGCTACTTTTCTGGGTTTATGCATGATGGTGTATGTGTATTCTTGCCGTTGAATTCCCCATTGCTCGTTCCTCGGAGGCATCTTGGCTTGGGGATTTCCGAATATGGTTATCAACGCCTGATGGTCCTTGATGAGTGTGAAGTGTTTCCCATATATGACTATGTGAAAATTCTTGCAGGCCCAGACAATGGCCAGACTTTTCTTTTCTGGCTGCGAGTATGCTCTCTCAAAGCCAGTCAGGCTGTGATTGGAATATGCTACTATGTGTCTTTGATCACCCTCTTTGTCATATTGACCTACGATGGCCCTGAGTCCCACTGAGCTGGCGTCTACAGTGATCTTGGTCTGCTTACGAGAACTGAAGTATGCCAGATTGTTGGCTGCCTCAACAGTGTCCTTGATTGTGTTGAACGCTTGATCACAACTCCCTGACCACCAGAAAGGTTGACCTTTTTTGGTCAGCTCCCAGAGAGGGTAGCTGATGGTAGCGTAATCCTTGATGTACTGGTCACGGTAACTGGCCATTCCCAGAAATGACCGAAATTCCCCCCCCCCGTCCAGGGGGTGAGGGGTGTCGGTGAGGGCCTTGACTTTCTCGGGTCTGGCCTCATCCCGTCATAGAACTTCAGAGTGGACCTGTGAAATTCACACTTGTCCTTATTGAGCATTAGGTTGGCCCCCAGAAGAGCCTAACATGCCTGATCCAGAGCTTTGGCATATTCTTTGACCGTGGTTCCAAATATAAGGATGTCATCGCTATAGTTAAGGGCAATGGGAATGTGTCTTATTACTCTCCTGATCGCTTCTTGAAATATTTCAGCTGCTGATGAGATGCCAAAGCTGAGCCATTTGTTCTGAAATAGCCCTTGATGTGTTGAAAACGTGGTGATGTAGCATGAACTTTCATCGAGTTCGAGCTGGTGGTAGCCCTTGTTGGGATCCAGCTTGGAAAATACCTTCACTTGTCGGGGCTGTGATGATGTCCTGTTCGTCGGGGATAGTTTGTGGATTTCGATGTCCTCCGGCATTCCGGTGAGTGGCATTCCTTCTGAACAGTTTGAAGCCTGAATGCCTGTTTTCATTTCTCTAGCTTTCCTGCTTCCATTTTCTCTGTGTTCTTCTGCTTGACAGTTGACTCTCTTCATTTCCTCTATTTTATCCAACAAGTATTGTTTCTTTGAGAGGCGTCTGCGCAGGGACTCGGATTGGCATCCTTCAATGATCTGCAGACGAAGAGCGCCTTTAGTCATGAACGAGTTAAAAGTGCAGTATAGGGATAGGCATTTTAATCGCGAGATGAACTCCCCCATGGAATGATGACGCAATGTCTGTTGGCAGTTCCTTGATGAGCTGCCCAACGTCTTTCCCACTGAGGTTACGTAGAGCGATGAGCTGTTGCACAGGATCAGTAACTTGTGACCCTTTCATGAAGTCTTCAAAATCTTCAAGCCAGTCCTGCCAGAGGAGGCCAACGCCCCCACCTGATACAAGGGCGAGCGGTTCCGGCAGGCGTGGGAATGAAACCCTCAGTATGGCTGGTCTGCACATGGTATGAGGTATAGAGCTGGGTGCCACCGATGTGACCCCATACGTGTCGTGGCCCGTGCGTCCAGTGGAGTCTGGTAATGTCAACATGGCGTGTTCTTCAGCGATTGCGTCAGCCAGTTGTGGTGTGAGGTAGTAGAGTGGGAGTAGGTCCGAGGTCCACTGGCAACCTGGTAGAATTCCAAGGTGAGTTTTTTTTCCAAAGATCACTACTTCTGTCTTGTCGGTGTTGAATTTAAGACAGTTGGACTTCTTCCAAGTGGTGACTTCGGTTAGACAAGCAATACATTTGTTGCTTATGTTGTGGGGTTTGTCTGAGAGGGACAGTATGAGTTACATGTCATTGGCATAGGAGAGGGTTCAATGCTACTCTAGAAACCTGAGTGCTGTTCTTCTTCTGGGATTGTTTGCTCATTCCCTGCCAGGTCAACTGGATCCTCAGAAACTGCATGTTGCTCAGAAAGGTCTACCTTCAGCCAGCCCCAGCTTTGATACCTATTATAGCTCAGAGTTTTGCAGTGGTCAGATTGGACAAGGAACGAAACTGTAGGAAAAGAGAAATGTGGGGACATTAAACACACGGGTTGCTAACAGCACAGCTATTCCCGTTTCTTAGAAGTTCTGTTAAGTATTAATCACTTATTATGAATCACTCCTGACTCCTTGTCTTTTAATATGTGGTGTTTGTCTCGTAACTGAAGTGGGGCCAGCTAAAAGATGAATCAACATGTAACGAGCATACAAACATAAATTCCCATAGTCACCTCGTCTTCAATAATATTCCAACATTCAATGGCAGTTACAAAGTAAACCTTGGGGAGTTGTGTCAGTTCAAAGGGTCCGGACTTGTTTTTGCTCCACAAGCCAAAAGTATGAGTCTCACAAAGTTGCTATCCATGCAGGCTCGATACCGAATATCTAGCTTGATTTCACTTCACAAGCAGATGTGTAGTTATCAATGGTGCATTTGGTACAGTGGCACCAGGGCCTAGCTCCAAGAGGGTCCTTAGCTGCACTGCACCAGCGACTACTAACGCTCTGTGTGGAGGAGACTTCGTGACACTCCTCACCCGGAAACTCAATGACTTTTTCCCCACCCTGACATGGGTAAGGGTCAACTATTCTCACAATGCAGTACATTAGCAGCTGGATTCACGGCTTCTGCAGTGGATGTCTGTGCATGTAACAGCAGTCCCAGGGATTGTTGGGAGGAAACAGTGAGGGATGGAGGACAGAATGCCACCTAGTCGCCTGCCACCCAGTCGCGGCTGGCGACTGGGAATAAAACAAACCAAAAAATGAATTTAAAAAAAACGTACTCCAACCTTGCAGCCTCACCGCCACTCTCTGCCGCACTCCAGGCACCCAGCCTGCCCTGCAGCCAATCATGACGCTGCTCAAAGCAGACTGGGAGCCTGGGCTTGCTCTCCCCAACCCGGCAGCACAGTGACAGTTTGGAGAGAGCCCTTGTGCGCATGTGTGTTTGGCACATGTGTTTGGCTGGCCCGAGACAGCCAGCAAAACATATATGTGCACTGAGGAGACTGCCGAGTGCACTGCCCTCAGTGCTGGTCATCCCCATGGCCCGCCCCTTTAAAAGTAAAATGATAATACAAATCAATCATAATCGTTTTATTTGTAAAGGTTTGCAGCCCCCGCCATAGCGGAGGAGCCACTCCTGATGCCACCCACCCAACCAGGCCTCGACAATCACCTCAATGCCTTCCCCCCTTCAGTGGTTGCCAGGAGGGATCTAGGACGGCCATCTTTGCCTTAGCTGCCTCCTGCATGTACATTTAAATGCATTTCACCCTTACAGCACAAGTGTAAGAAAATGTCCTTGCCTCTCGTTCATACAAATATTTTGCAGGAACCGTTGCTGGCGTTAATATGTTTCTTGGCTGAGAAACAATTCCCATTTTATCTTCAGTGGCTCATTTCACCTGATGTGTACTCTTTCAGAGCTGGGCAGTGCCTCTGCCTCTCGAGAAGCAAGATGTAAACCTGAATAGGACAAGCAGTCACTGGGTGCTGCGAAAAAGTCACCCCATGTGTGTCGCCTCTGGCCAGCTCTGTATTTTAGACAAAGACAATTTATATGTCGAGGCATGCAGGCCCTTCAGATTAGCAGCCATAAAATAATTTAAGCATAAGGCAACGATGTGCGTTAGTGACCCAACACTAGGCGGCAGCAAAGATTAGTTAATCAGGAGGCTGAACATCCTTGCACTGTTCGTAAATGAGAAGTCAAAAAATATAGCCGCAGAATGCAAACTGCTGTTGGCTAAACATCCTGGTGAAGGGATGGGGACAGGTGCAATGTGTGGGAAAGTGGGAAGAGTGGGATACATTTTCCTTCTTGAAGTACTCCATTCCAGTTTTGATACACCACTGCTCACAAGACCATCGTATTTGCTTGACAAAGCTTGTAGCTTTACAAGCTTTATGCTGAACATCCAAAAGTTACAAAGTAAAAACTGATATACGTGGTCACCAGATTATAGTACTGTCCATTAAAACTTGGGTTATGTGCATACATCACAATTCACAGCGGAAGAACATCTAGGTCTGAATCCAGTTTGTGCAGCAGCAATAAATATTGGTCCAGATTTGCAAGCCCCTAATGCCTCTTAGCGCCACACTAGCCTCATTTTTTTTACGCTAATGTGGCGTTAAGGAGGCCATTCTCCTTTGCCATATATTTACAAAGTGGGGTAATGCTAGCACTGCACCACTTTGTAACCCCTTGCTCCACAATATACCTGTGCCAGGTATAATGTATGCAAAGGTTGCATTCCCATGCAGGGAGGCCGCAAAAAATGGCGCAGTGAAATCTACAAGATTTCACTGCGACATTTTTCCCACATGTTTAATATCATATTTAATGCCTGCTCTTGGCAGACGTTAAAGTGACAGGCCCATGGTAGCCTACAGGCCTTCCTAGTGCTTTGTTGTACTAATGCCATAATTGAAGGCGCTAATCCAGCAAAGTGCCATAATAGCATAATAAATTATGACGCTATTGTGGAAACGCCTGCCCTGATGTCCCGCAACAATGGTGTTGTTAGGTGGGACAGAGGCAGCGCAAGAAAAGTGGCACATTGGGACCAATGCACCACTTTCTTGTAGATCTGGCCCACTGTGTGTCTGCTCAATGTAGACTTCACTCAAATTGCGAGGTGAGTCACTATAAAAAATAAAGGGGCATATTTACAAAGAACTGGTGCAGCGCTGTACCAAAATTGGCCACGCTGTGCCAGGGATACGCCATATTTACAAAAATACAGCACATCCTTGTGTTTCTCCCTGCGCCGGCACTAAATTAGCTGCCTAGTGCCAACGCAGCCACCCTTGTACCAGGGCACAAGGATGGCTGTGTTGCGGGGGAGATTGTTTTTGTGCAGGAAGGGACACCTTCCTGTACAAAAACAATCTTCAATGGCGATTTGCGGACAGCAGAACGCAGCACACATAGAAAGAGAAAAAAACGAGGAGAAATGAAAGCATTTATCATTTTCCTAGGGTGGTTTTAGATTTTGGCACTGCCACAGATTTTCAATTTCTTGTAATTCTAGGGCAACATAAAAATGCAATGTGTGTTGCTGTGGAACACCCACAGCAACACCCATTGCAAGCCCCTTCTGTGCTGTGTGTGAAGGGGCTGTATTTACTAGGTGGCGTTAAGCCACAAAAAGTGGCTTAACGCCGCCTTGTAATTATGGTGCAGTGAACAGTGCCGTTGGAGCATCATGAAAAGTGACACTCCGGTGGTGCTAGGGGCTTGTAAATATGCCACTAAGGCCCTCATTACAACCCTGGCGGTCAGTGTTAAAGTGGTGGTAATACCGCCAACAGTCTGGCGGTAAAAAAATTAGGATCATGACCACGGCAGAAACTACCAAAACATACAGCCAATTTAACACACCGACCGCCATGGCAGTAGCAACAAACACTGCGGCGGTAACCGCCAATAGACAGGCGGAAGACAATGTACCGCCCACCCCATCACAACCTGCCCAGCTGCCAGCTTCTCCAGGGCGGTACCAATGCCATCAAAAGCACGGTAGAAACAGTACGTGGAAGGGAAACCACTCACCTCTCGACACTCAACGAAGAACCAGGATGCCATGGAGCCCGAGCTGCAGGTCCTCCCCATGCTGGTCTACCTCCTCATCCACGAGGAGTACCAATGGCGGCAACGACGACGACGGTGAGTACTGCACCTAGGAGAGAGGGGAGGGGGAGGAAAAAGAGAGTGACACACACACGCAATACGCCACACCCCCACCCTCACCCACAACACTATACACACAAACACATGCAGCAACATTACATTTACTCCCCGTAACCCCCTGGAAGAACGCAAGGACAAAAGGAATAGAGTCAAATCAGTGATATATTAGAAATAGTCAGATGTATGTAAGAATTGCTAGAACAGTATTTACAAAAATATACAATATGTACATAACGCGGTACATTGTCCACTCAAAATGTCCGTGGGCCACTAGGCCAAAACTCATAGGCCAAGCTCACACTTCACTCCTGCCTCAATACGGAGAGAACACTGCAGGGGCATCAGGTCAAAAACACACAGGCACCTCAGGGGGAGGGTGAAGGGGGGTGCACCTCAGCCGGAAGATGGGACAATGCCACTACTCCTGGAGGGGGCTCCATGCCCACAGCAATGTCCTGGGGAGTGCAAGGCCACAGTCTCTCCAGTGGGTGGTTTTCCCACTGCTTGGTCCTGGGGAGTGCAAAGCCACAGTCTCTCAAGCGGGTGCTTTGCCCACTGCTTGGTCCTGGGGAGTGCAAAGCCGCAGTCTCTCAAGTGGATGCCTTCTTCTACTGGTTCTGGAGGGGGCTTTGTGCCCAGTATGCTTCATTCTGCCAAGGATAGGGTGAGGGATGCATTTCTCAATTGGTTCTGGAGGGGGCTTTGTGCCCAGTGTGCTTCATCCTGCCAAGGATACGGTGAGTGGATGCATTTCTCCACTGGTTCTGGAGGGGGCTTTGTGCCCAGTGTGCTTCATCCTGGCAAGGAGGGGCTGAGTGGATGGCTTTCTCCACTGGTTCTGGAGGAGGCTTTGTGCCCAGTGTGCTTCATCCTGCCAAGGATAGGGTGAGTGGATGCATTTTTCCACTGGTTCTGGAGGGGGCTTTGTGCCCAGTGTGCTTCATCCTGGCAAGGAGGGGCTGAGTGGATGGCTTCTTTCACTGGTTCTGGAGGGGGCTTTGTGCCCAATGATGCAACACTTGGGATGTGGCAGTTCACAGTCCCTCACCTGGGTGTCTGAGGCACGAGATTTGCAGGGACCAGGTTGCATGATAGTCCATGGAGGCAGGGCTAGACTCCATCCGGCGACGGCTACAGCTGAAAACTGGTGGTAGTGCCGGGGCTGGTGGGGGTGCTGCCAGGAGGGAGGCACCAGCCCTTCTCCTGCAGCCTCAGATGGCTGCCCACTGGGGCTGCTGCTGCTGCCAGTGGTGCTACTGTCAGTGGTGCAGGTGGCAGTGCTTGCGGCGGGGCCTGCGGCTGTGTTAGCGGCGGTGCAGGTGGCGGTGCTGGTCGTGGTGCAGGTGCTGGTGCTGCCAGTGGTGGAGGGAGGCTCCAGCCCTTCTCATGCAGCCTCGGATGGCTGCCCACTGGGGCTGCTGCTGCTGACAGTAGTGGTGCTTGCGGCGGTGCAGGTGGCGGGGCTTCCGGCAGTGCTAGCGGTGGGGCTGCTGGCAGTGCTGCCCGCGGTGCAGGTGGCGGTGCTGGTAGTTGTGCTGGTACACACCAGGCCTTCACCTGCAGCCTTGAATGGCTGAAGTGCCTTGGCTGTTTTTTTCTGCCCCTTCCTCACCTTGGCAGATGGTTGTGTGACCTTGGGTTTGGCAGCTGGAGTCTTTGAGGTGGCCTTGCTGGGTGGTTGTGGCTCCTTCCCCTGGCTGGATCCTGTCCCCCTCTTCACCTTGCCAGATGGCGGAATGGCTTTGGCCTTGGCAGGGGTTGGTGGCACACTGGCTGGGCTGACGGGTGCCCCCTTGGAGACTTTGATAGCTGCAGGAACCACAGCGGACGACGATTTGATGGCTGAGGTGCTGGGCTGGGTTCTGGCCACCCTGGCCCGAGGGGGAGGACGGGGGAGGAGGGGTAGGGAAGAGGTCAATGTTTGCCAGGAAAAGCTTCTTAGGGACACTGGGGTGGGAAGAGGGAGAGGGTTTGGGAGTGGAGGAAGAGGGAGTAGTTGTAGGAGGAGTCTGCCTGCTGAGTTTGGGTGCAGGTGCATGGGCTGGATGCTGTTGTGAGGTGGATGGCTGTTGGGTGGGTGGGTGCTTGCATTTGTGTATTTTGGGAGGAGGGATCACAGACACACTGGGAGAGGACACAGGGGATGTGTGCATGGATGTGGGGGTGGTGAGTGCCAGTGAGGGGTGTGTAGTGATGGGCGTGCTGGTGATGGAGGTAGTGGATGAGGATGTAGTGCATGCAGGTGTGAGTGGAGACACTACTGGGAGGGAGGTGGACGAGGAGGAGGGGGACACAGTGGAGACAGTGGATATTGGTGTGTCTGCATGGGGATGGTGGTTGTGTGAGTGCCTATGAGATGAAGTGTGGTGCTGGTGTTTGCCTGAGCCACTTTTGTGTGGTGATTTGGGTGAATGCTGGTCTGAAGGTGTACTTGAGATAGGTTGAGGTTGAGGGGATTGGGACTGGGTAAAGGAAGTTGGAAGAGGGAGGCTAGAGACAGGGACAATGGCTGCCATCAGTGCTGAAGCCAGAGTCTGAAATGCTCTCTGTTGGGCCGTCACACCAGAGTGAATGCCCTCCAGGTATGCATTTGTTTGTTGCAAATGCCTCTCGACACCATGGATGGCATTCAGTATAGTTGACTGCCCAACAGCGAGGGATCTCAGGAGGTCAATAGCCTCCGCTCTGAGGGCAGCAGAGCTGACTGTGGCAGGGCCTGAGGTGCCTGGGGCGAAGGAGATGCCCACCCCCCGGGGTGAGCGGGCACGGGAAACATGCTGAGGGGCTGCTGGGAGGGCGGTGCTGGTAGGGGGGGTTGCAGCTGTACCTGTTGTTGGGGTGGGCACAGAGGTGTCCGCCACTGCCAGGGAGCTTCCATCGGAGGAGGAGTCGCTGTCTGTGGTGTCCCCTCCTGTCCCCGTCCTGGTGCTCCCCTCGCCCTCCGTACCACTGGTGCCCTCACCTTCGGTGGATTCGGCCTCCAGGCCCATGTGGGATGCAGCTCCCTCCCTCCACCAGTTGATGCTAATGCACACAAGGACAGGGTGACAAAACAAAAAAGGGGGGGAGAGACAGAGGATACACTCGAACAATGCCAGTGACAACACTACAGTTGGCGTACACAACTCACAGGAAGCAGCCCTATGCACTAGGCCATGCACTACCAGTTACTAAGATAGTCACCAGCCCATGGGGTACAATGCCTAACGCCATTAGCTGCACACCTGAAACCCACAGGACCCTGCCCAATAGTAGATTAACACTAACACTATTGGGGTGGAGTGCTTCAGAGCCTGCCCCACAAGGGACCTATCCTGCCATGTTCACTCTGGCCTAGGGTCAGCCACAGCCCACATCCCCCACCCAGGTAAACCTTAACACGTGCAAAGTCATGATTCTGAATCTGTACTCACCCCCTTGTGGCTGCTGTGATGCCTTCAAGCGCCCTTCCAACTCTGGATAGGCCACCGCCATCAGGAGGTCAGGGTATGACGGGCACCCCTTCCTCGTTGGTTAGGCCAGTCCCAGCTGGGCCTCCACCATCTTCCTTGCCCAGCGGTGCAGGTCCTCCCACCGTTTGCGGCAGTGGGCGCTCTGCCTGTCAAAGAACCCCAGGGTCCGCACCTCCTTGGCGATGGCACGCCAAATACCCTTTTTCTGATGGGCGCTGACCTGCATGGAAAAGACAGCAGAAAAGAGCATTAGTTAACCATCCAGACCGTCACACTCATGGCCCACCAGAGCCCTCCCATCCCCTGACACACATACATCGACCACCATACATGCATCACCCTGGTCAGGACGCCTCAGCCCCCCCTAGATGTGGCTTACACACACAGCAATCCATACATTCATTGCCCACGCATCATGCTCACAGTGTACTCACCTGTTTCTCTGGAGGACTGTAGAGGAACGTGTTCTGGGGTAGGACACCATCCACCAGTTTCTCCAACTCCTCTGCAGTGAAGACAGGGGCCCTATCCCCAGACACATGAGCCATTGTCGCTTCCAGACACAGGTCACAGCAGCACTTGCAGTGTAGGTCCTCTCCTGTTGAAGGTCAGGTAGCAAGTGAGCTAGATAGAAAATGGCGGTCACGTCCACGGCGGTGCGTAGCGTCACCACCGGCGTACATCACCATTGGCTGCTGGAACCCATAGGGCCCAATGATTACCAATGCGAAGTTGCGCGGCGGTCGTAGACCGCCTCCCGCAACGGCGCACGATGCCAACGGAATTACCTCATTTCCACTTGTCCCTCCTCACAGGTCAGGCAGCCGCCATTTCAGGGGGGCACAGGCCATGGCACCTAACTGCGTCACAGCAGACATTGGCACAGCAACTGACTCTCAGATTCAGATACAGGTTCTGTAAAATAAAAGATGCATCATTATTTCAATTGATGTGTGAATAAGACCCTCTGCTCACCGTTTTCCTCCATAGGCTTCTGCCGCTGAGGATGAATATGAGATGGCGACATCCTCCGGTGTACAGACTCCTGGTGGACCTTGCGACAATGGAGGACAGGCACATTATCCTAACCTACATACTTGATCTGGCCACAATCCAAGAACTGTGTGCCCAATTGGAGCCAGACCTGATGTCAGCTATCTGCCAGCCCACAGGCATCCCCCCTCTAGTGCAGGTCCTGTCATTGCTCCATTTCCTGGCAAGTGGTTCCTTCCGAACAACAGTGCGCATGGCATCAGGGATGTCTCAGCCAATGTTCTCAAACGTGTTGACCAGAGTGTTGTCAGCCCTGCTGAAACACATGCGCAGCTATATTGTATTCCCCCAGGTGGAGGATTTGGCCACAGGGAAAGCTGACTTTTATGCCCTGGGACATATCCCCAACATCATTGGTGCCATAGATGGTACACATGTAGCATTTGTCCCACCCCGGAGAAATGAAGAAGTGTTCAGGAATAGAAAAAGCTATCACTCTATGAATGTGCAGATGGTGTGTTTGGTGGACCAGTACATCTCCCATGTGAATGCTAAGTTTACTGGCTCTGTGCATGACGCCTTTATCTTGAGGAATAGCAGCATCGCATATGTGATGGGCCAACTCCAGAGGCACCGGGTGTGGCTAATAGGTGAGCCCAAGGTCACCACACAGTATAAGTTAGTGTCTGGGTATGTGGTTGTCCCTAAGGGTTAGTGTGTGTTTAACAGATATCACTTGATATTTGCATGTGACTTTGGTTACCCCAACCTCTCATGGCTACTGACCTGAGTGAGGAATGCCAGGACAAGGGCAGAGGAACGTTACAATGAGGCACATGGGTGAACAAGGAGGATCATTGAAAGGCCCTTTGGCCTCCTGAAGGCCAGGTTCCGGTGCCTCCATCTGACAGGTGGATCCCTGTACTACTCACCCAAGAAGGTGTGCCAGATCATCGTTGCATGTTGCATGTTGCACAACCTGGCCTTGAGATGCCAGATGCCTTTTCTGCAGGAGGATGAGTCTGGAGATGGTCTTGTGGCAGCGGTGGAGCCTGTGGACAGTGAAGAAGAGGAGGCAGAGGAAGAAGATGTGGACAACAGAAGTAATATAATACAGCAGTACTTCCAGTGACACACAGGTAAGAAACTGTAACTTCACTTTACATTTCAGTTTTCTGTTGGACATTGTACATGGCAGCCTGATTTCCCTATGTCTATGGCCACTTACTGTAGCCTTTGGCATCTCTATTTTCAGATCTCTGCGGCCCACTCTGGCTCCTGGTATGTTTACTGCTGCACACTAAAGGTCTTACCAATGTATAAATGACTGTAAATATGATTTGGAATGTTTTCCAAGAGTGTTTATTTAAGTACTCATACGTAGAGGGGGGGGTGCAATGTGCTGGGGTGATGGTGGAGGAATGTCTAGTTAGAGTCCAGTCTCTTTGTATCACAGGTGCATTGTCCAATGGGGCATAGGAAGGGGAGTAATGGCAGTTCAAGGGGGACAGGGTGACAGAGTGGGACAGAAGGGTGACAATCAGGAGAGTTTTATTTCCTGGTGGGGGTCTTGGAAATGTTCTCTGGCTTCTGCCTGGATCGCAGGGATCGTTTGCGGGGTTGTTCTCCTTCTGCAGGGGGTGGGTGGTGGTGGCCTATTGGTCCTGTGGCGGGGCCTCCTGTCCACTAGCGCCGGCAGAGGTGGAGGGCTGTTCTTCGGTGTGGCTAGTGTCAGGGGCCCATTGGTATGCCACTGCCTCCCTCATGGTCTTGCCCATGTCTGCCAGCACCCCTGCAATGGTGATTAGGATGGTGTAGATGTTTTTGAGGTCCTCCCTGATCCCCTGGTACTGTCCCTCCTGCAGCCGCTGGGTCTCCTGCAACTTGTACAATATCTGGCCCATGGTCTCTTGGGAATGGTGGTATGCACCCAGGATGTTGGAGAGTGCCTCCTGGAGAGTGGGTTCCCTGGGCCTGTCCTCCCCCTGTCACATAGCAGTCCTCCCAGTTTCCCTGTTGTCCTGTGCCTCTGTCCCCTAAACCGTGTGCCCACTGACACTGACCCCAGGTCCCTGATTGTCCTGTGTTTTTGGGGTTGCCTGGGGTCCCTGTAGTGGTGGACACGCTGCTGATTGACGTGTCCTGGGGACAGTGGCATGGGCCCGCTGGGTGGGTGCTGTGCTGGTGTTTCCTGAGGGGGGAGGCTCTGTGGTGGATTGGGACAGTGCCTGGGTACCCGACTGTACAGAGGTCCCTGATGGGCCAGGATGTTCATCGTGATCCAGGCGTGCAGAGCTGCTGTCATAACTGTGGGCCTCCTCTGGGGTGGGGGTGGGGGGGAGGGAACTGGATGTTGGTGGCAACTCCTCTCCGGTGACGTGGAGTATGGGTCCTGTGGGGATGAAAATGCAGTGTTATTGTATCTGCGTGTGCCATCTTGTGCATGGGTATGTTTCCCTCTATGGTTGTTATTAGCAAGGTAGCTTTGGCTTGTGTGAGTTGTGCTTGGTTTGGCTAAGTGATTGTCAGTAGTGTGCATGCTGTGGTGATGGGTGTCCATGCAGGTCTGTGATAGGGGTCCATGGATTGGTGTTACATGCAGGGCTTGGTTTTGGGATGGGTGGGTTGTGATGGTGGGGTGTATGTGAGGTGGTGGAGTGATGGGGCTGAGGGTAGGGGTAGGAGTTTGTGATGGCATGCAGGTAAGGTGGGGGATATAGTAGTAATGATTTGACTTACCAGAGCCCAGTCCTCCTGCTACTCCTGCGAGGCCCTCAGGATGCATTATGCCAAGACTTGCTCCTTCCATGTTGTTAGTTGTGGGGGAGGAGACGGGGGTCCACCGCCAGTCTTCTGTACGGCTACCTGGTGTCTTGCAACCACAGAATGCACCTTCCCCCGTAGGTCGTTCCACCTCTTCCTGATGTCATCCCTTGTTCTTGGGTGCTGTTGCATGGCGTTGACCCTGTCCACGATCCTCTGCCATAGCTCCATCTTACTAACAATGGACGCCTGCTGCACCTGTGATCCGAATAGGTGTGGCTCTACCCGGATGATTTCCTCCACCATGACCCTTAGCTCCTCCTCTGAAAACCTGGGGTGTCTTTGGGAACCATGGATGTGGTGTGAGTGATATGTGTGAGGATGTGTGGGGTGATGTGTTGTGGTGTGTGGTGTGAGGTGCGTGGATGGTGTAAGGGTGATGGTGTTCTGTGGCTCAGATTGAGTGTGTGCTCCTGGCTTGTGTCTCTCTCTGTTGGCAATCTTTTTTTTCGTGGAAAGGGCTGTGGGTAATGTGGGTGTGTGTTTTATAGTGTTGTGGGTGTGGTGTGTGTATGTGTATCAGGTGTGTGTAGTTTGAATTGTCCAATGTGGTGTAGTTTTGTAAATGTGTGTGTATTTTGAGCGCGGCGGTGTGTACCGCCAATGGTTTACCGCGGTTAAAAGACCGCCGCAGTGATTCGTGGGTCCTGATACTGTGGGCATATTCCTGTTGACGTACCGGTGTGGGTTTTGGTACCGCCAATTTATCACTGACCTTTGGTTTGGTGGACTTGTGTGGGTGTCTGTATAGTGGCGGATTTCTCAGTGTGGGTCATAATACCCGTAGCGGAATACCGTCGCAGTCATGGTATCTTGGTGGCCCTCAGCACGGCGGTAGGTGGCATTTACCGCCAGGGTTGTAATGAGGGCCTCAGTGTGTCCTAGACGTGATACCAGATTCCTGCTGGCCCATTTTAAATAAATTATACATTTTTGTATTTTTTTTTGCATGTCTGCAGTGGGCTGGTTTTTTATAATTCCTTATTCACTGTATGAACACCACACATAACACTGCTTGGTGCACTTGCTTTGCTCACATTTGCACTGTAATTCCACCATCAACATGATGTCCCATTATTTATGACAAGTGTATGTTGCTAGCTGGAAAATGTACCCTTTGCTCATGTGCTTGTTTTTGCTATAATGCTGCAGTTTATTAATTAAACATGTTTGCATTTGTAAGCCTATTATTCTATTCATTTTCATCATAGCATTCATTGATTGGCTCTGCTTATCTAAATATGTAGATAGACAATAAATACTGAAATATTTCTTGAGCATCTTAGAAAATTAGCCCCTTGTTGTTGCCATCTACTTCAGTATGTACTAACACCCAAGCACTCAATGGATTATTGGGGGCACCTCTTTTTTCCCGTGAAGAGGAGAGCTATATTTGTTCCTCTACTGGCAAGCAGGGTACATCTTGTTTACCCTGTGTGTGACACTCATCATTACAATTTTCTCTTGAATACCACATTTGAGGGCAAATTTATGGAAAGTGCCACTTTCCCTGTGCCCCTTAGCACCCCACTACCACCACCATGTCTGCGCGTATTTAAAATAGGGCGCACCATGGGGCAGGGTAGGGGGAAACAGCGTAATTTCTCTTGACGCTATTGATGTACTCTGCAGGAGTAGCGCCAAAATATTGGCACTATCCTGTGGAGTACATAGAGCTCCATTCTAAAGATTGGAAGCCCCCTTTTAATGCCTGCTCTTGAGCAGGCGTTTAAAGTGCTGTAAAAAATAGCGTAAGGAAATCTCATACATTTCCTTACACCACTCCTATAATGAGGGAACGCCCCCTTTGCATACATTATGCCTGGCGCAGGGTTACAGAGTGGCGCAATAAATGCATTGCGCCACTCTGTAAATACGGCGCAGGGATTTCGGCATTGTTGGGCTACATTAAAGTAAAAAATAATTATGTTAATGTGGAGCAAGGTGGCACTAGGGCATTATAACTATGCACCTTGGTTTGTTGTGATAAGCAGCAGTGGTAAGAAGGGTGGGGAGAATACTTTTATGGTTAAAGTTATTCCTCAGTTATTTCTGAGGGATGGATTTTAAATCTACCTTGAAATCACAATGGGTGGTGATTAGGGATTCAGAGAATCATTCATATGGTGATATTTCACATTTCGGGCCCTATGTACGAACACATTTTCCCATAGACACAGAATGGGCAAAACTGCTTGCTACATCTGGCCCCTAGTTCCCTTTGCATTCTGGTTAATTAGAGATTTAAGCTAAGAAAGCCAGTTGTTCCTAGACCGGTCCGAGAAGACTTTCAGAATCTACTGTTCAAACCCTTCGGAGCAGCAGATATTTCATAGCTTTCTCCAAAAGTAGCCTTCTCTTTGGCAATTACATCAGCCAGAAGGCTAGGGGAGTTAGGATCTGTTGTCTTA
The DNA here is from genome assembly GCF_031143425.1 of Pleurodeles waltl. Lineage (NCBI taxonomy): Eukaryota > Metazoa > Chordata > Amphibia > Caudata > Salamandridae > Pleurodeles > Pleurodeles waltl. The sequence continues at coordinate 314,734,482 of NC_090436.1, forward strand.
TCCTGCCCTTATATTTTATTTCAAACAGATAAGTGGTGTTAAAAACAGACCCGAAATTTAGGCCTAAAGTTGGAAAACATTTTCATTTACCCAGGTGATTATTTTGCCAGTCTCTAATGAAAAGTCTGCACAGTCATTTCCTATACGGTTAAATGTTTAGAGAGCGTTGGCACTCTATTTGGAAAAAACAAAGGGGCATATTTATAATTGGTTTGCGCAGTTTTAGTATCATTTTTTTTAATGCAAAATGGCGCAAACTCTACTCCATATTTATATTTAGACACTAGACCCCTCTTGCATCAAAATATAGGAGTTAGCGCCATGTTGTGGATGTGGCAAACCTCCTTGCGCTAATTAGATGCAAGGTAGGGGTTCCCATCCACAACATGACGCTAACCCCCTACCGCCTGCTTAGCACCATTATTTAACGCCTGGGTCAGACCAGGCGTTAGGGCACCTGTGGACCCATTTACATGGTTAAACACCTTGGAGTGGGCCCACAGATGCCCACCCCAAGCCCGAGGAACACCCCCACCCACACCAGAGGGACGCTAAAGGGTGAAGACCCCATCCTGGGTAAGTATTGGTAAGTATTATTATTTTGTTTTCTGTGCCATTGGGGACCACTTAAATGGGGCCTCCTGCCTGGCACTTGGTGTTATGACCTTGCCCAGGGGACACTGGTCCCCTGGGCTGGCCATTGGGGTGGTGGGCGTGACTCCTGTCTTTACTAAGACAGGAGTCATGTTTAGGTGGTAGTGCGTCAGAAAATGACGCCTTTTCCCCTCTTCCCATCCCCCCGGGCTAGCGTCTTTTCTTTAGACTCTAGCCTGTCTTATGCGCCACTGTGCGCTATGGAATGGCGCTATGGATTTTGCCGCAAAACTGCGTTTGCGCAGTTTTGCTGCAAAGTCTATAAATATGGGCCAACGTTTTTAGATGACAACTTATCTTTTGTGCCATACGAGGCGGCTAACAAGAGTAGGAAGCTCATACTGGCTATTTCAAGTAGCTAGGTTTGGCAGGCTATCTCACAGGTATATTTAGAAAGTACAAGGACATTCAACGAGAGCAGATTCTACTTCATGGCAGAAGCACGAGGGGTATCATTGAAGGAGATATACCAAGCAGCCGTAAAGACCACTCTGAATACTTCTGTATAACATTATAGTTCAGAATTTAGTAAATTCGATTTTGTTAATTGTACCACTGGAGTGTTGAACGTTGCAATGAAGAAATTGCAGCTATAGAGGTGTTCTTTTTTCAATAAGCGCACAAAGAATTTGACTTTGTATTGTATATTTCTGTTGTTTGGTACATCCTCCTTAAATACGAATTGGGGCGAAGAGCACGGATGATGGGGTAATGATTCTGTTACTTACCAGTGATCTTTAATCTGTTAATTACCCTGAGTCCTAGTATTCGACATCCTAGTAGTCAACCCACCCTCCCCCCTCTCTTTGGGCACCCCCAATGCACGTTTTTATTGTTATTAGCAGAACGCCCATGGGGAGGAGGGAGTGTGTAGAATAAAGGGAGAGCAATGAAAGTAAAACTGCATGGTATTTTTTTAATGAAAAGAAGCTTGTGGAAACGGCCATTTTGGGGCCGGTGCCTCCTCAGTACGTCAGATCGGGGACGAGGAACACTTGCACTTAGGATATGAAGATTAACGATTCGTAATAGGAGATGTTCAAGTCTTGGCATTGGGTCAAAATCCTAATGCCTTAAAAAATGAATCTGATTCTGATTCTGAATCTAACCTTGCGTAACTTAATCTGACGCTCATTTAAAGCGTTGTATTTATTGTTCCTAGTCCAACATCGTGCTATACGAAAACAAACCCGAAAAAATGCTAGAATCATCAGCCATGAACAAGAAAATTCCAATCAATTCAGACTCATTGGAGGTAAAATTGTCATGGGTGAAAGCAACCACAAGGAGGCACCAAATGGCAATGTTTTGATATTCATCCATGAAACTATCTGACCGATAATTACTTTGTGTTCCTGTTATTTCAACATTTACAGTTTACTTTACATAGTAATTCGTATTATTACCCCTATTAATTACATTTCTATTTCATCTAAGCAACATGTATAGCACAGACTTCCTTTGACAAAACCTTGGACCTGCATTTTCATGTAGGTCTCCATTTCACTGCTGTGTGTTCTTGTTTAGATAGTTAAGAGTGCCAAGAATACCAAATAACTGCTACACGGCTGGCATTGAAGGAGCAGGAGTTATGATCTTTTATTAGCTGGTAGGGGCGATGCAATGTCCGAAATCCCACCTGTAGGCACAGAGAAGCACGAGTGTATTTTTCAGATTCGCAAAAAAAAAACAAATCCTGCAGATCCCATCCTGAAGCGGCCTACCAGTAGCGGGCGGGAGTTTCAGTGGAAATACATGAAAAATGCTGTATCTGGCTCTAAAAGTACATTTCTTAACATCTGCTGGGTGTGTGTTTTTAGAAGGGTTAAACTTTTTTGACTAGTTTCTTTCACTTTGGATAGCCATTGCCCTGGACTGCTGCCCATGGCATTACACTTAGGGGCAGATTTAAGAAAAGTGGCACCGCATCCAATGCAGTGGCACTTTTCTTGCACCCCTTAGCGCCCCCCTAAAGCCACCATGTATGCGCAGTATTTAAGATACAGCACACTATGGCAGTAGTTAGGGAACTAGCGTCAAAAACTATGCCACTAGTTTAGCACTTGGATGCTTGTTTCTGGTCCAGGGAAGACCTTGCCTGGCAGTTAGGGCTGGACTGTTCCCATGGGGAACAGGGTCAAAACTGATTTGCATATGGCTGGGTCTAAACTGGAATGGCATGGCAAGCAAAAAACTGATGGATTAAACCCAGATCTGTGACTGGGGGTGAATGTTTGATTTGTTCTACATTCCGTCCATCATCTGTTGCTTTTGCATTTGTCACTCCAAGTGGGAAGGGTATGCCCAGACGTGGGTCCCGTGCTTGCTATGCCACCAGATTCAAGCTAGCCTGGCTGATCAAGGGTGATACCCTGAAACCGGTCCCAGGATGCTTGTTTCTGGTCCAGGGAAGACCTTGCCTGGCAGTTCGGGCTGGACTGTTCCCATAGGGAACAGGGTCAAGACTGATTTGCATATGGCTGGGTCTAAACTGGAATGGCATGGCAAGCAAAAAAACTGATGGATTAAACCAAGATCTGTGACTGGGGGTGAATGTTTGATTTGTTCTGCATTCCGTCCCACGTGGGAGACGTGGGTCCCGTGCTTGCTATGCCACCAGATTCAAGCTAGCCTGGCTGATGAAGGGTGATACCCTGAAACCAGTCCCAGGGTGCTTGTTTCTGGTCCAGGGAAGACCTTGCCTGGCAGTTTGGGCTGGACTTTTCCCATGGGGAACAGGGTCAAGACTGATTTGCATATGGCTGGGTTTAAACTGGAATGGCATGGCAAGCAAAAAAACTGATGGATTAAACCCAGATCTGTGACTGGGGGTGAATGTTTGATTTGTTCTGCATTCCGTCCCACGTGGGAGACGTGGGTCCCGTGCTTGCTATGCCACCAGATTCAAGCTAGCCTGGCTGATGAAGGGTGATACCCTGAAACCGGTCCCAGGGTGCTTGTTTCTGGTCCAGGGAAGACCTTGCCTGGCAGTTCGGGCTGGACTGTTCCCATGGGAAACAGGGTCAAGACTGATTTGCATATGGCTGGGTCTAAACTGGAATGGCATGGCAAGCAAAAAAACTGATGGATTAAACCCAGATCGTCCATCATTAGCGTAAAAAATGTTGACGCTGACCTGCAAAGCACATTGAGGCCCAGTATAAACAGGCATTTGCAATGCAATAGGTCTCGGATTTTCTTAAGTTAGAGCTATTGGCATTGTAAATTCATAAGGACTTTTCTTGCCACATAAATCGGTAAACCCTTCCTCATAATTTCATCTTTTCCTATCATATAATTCCAATGGCCCAGCATTTAACTACAGCACTTCCATTAACCTTCCTTCTCTATCTGAAAACATATATAATTATCATATAAACCTTTATCAGAAATAAACTTTTGGCATTAGAGTGTAATGTTCAAAACACCAGAACAAAAATATCATTTGAGTCGGATTGGAGGGTGAAAGGAAAGAGGGAGTCGGGAGTGAAGATGAAGAGGACAAGTGGGGTAGTAACGGTGTCAGGGATCCGGCAGTAAGAAAGGAAAATAGTTGACTGCAATTTCAGTAGGGAAATACAGCAGTAATTAGAGTTGAGTGAGGTCCATAGGTCTCTGGGCCCCAGTGCCACTCTACTTATTGCTCCATTGATAACTAGGCCTCAGGAGAGAAAGCGGATGGGGCAGAAAAAGAGAAGCAAAAGGAATACAACAGACAAAATGAAAAAAGAGAAGGGGTCACAAAGAAATGAAAGAAGGGAAAGAAAGAATGAGAAAATGAAAACACAACTAAGAGAAGAAATATAGCAAATGTGTGAGACAAATGAAAAAAGGGAAGAAGGCTAGCGAACGAAAGATTAAGTGGAAAAAATAATGAAAGAAATGTGAAAAGAAAGAGAAAAATGAACATTAGAGAAAAAAAGGAGAGATGGTGAGAGAAGCAAGCAGTGAAAGAACCAGGGCATGTATATACTGACACATTTACCACAGACTCAGAATGGGAAACAAATTTGACACTTAGGGCTAGATTTATACTTTTGACGCAAAACTGCGATAATGCAGTTTTGCATCAAAAAGTTTAGCGATGTCTAGCGCCATTTCTTAACGCCACCCGCGCGTCATATTTATACTATGACGCTGAGTGGCGCTAAGAATAGGTTAGAGTAATTTTTCCTGATGCTAATTATTGCGCCTTGTCGTAAGGCAAAATGACGTTAACACATGAAAAATGACTCTAATCCGGTTTACGACATGTAAACACGTTGCAAAACGGAAATGTGCCATTTTTGCCTGCAATAGCTTCAAAAAGTGACGCAAACGGAGCAAACAGTGCAAAGGAGAGGCAAGATGGATCCACAAAGCCAGGAGAGATCCCAGGCAGACAACCAGGAACCTCCCAGGAGGACATTGACAAGACCCAGGGGAGAGACAAGGAAAAGAAGAAGTGTTGCTTCAGCGCAGAGGAGCATGAAATACTGGTGAGAGAGGTGACGGAGCACCAGCATCAACTCTTCATCACCTCTAAATTGCCAATTGGTAGGAGAGAGGCAATTTGGCAGCAGATTGTGGACAAGAATAACAGTGTGGCAGAGGTCAGGAGAACTGTCACTGAGTGCAAGAAACGCTGGCATGACTGCAAGCGGGGGACAAAGGAGAAAATGGCAAGGAACAGGAAGGCAACACTGCAGACAGGAGGTGGGAGTCCAGCACCACAAGAGGACCTGGATGAGATGGAGGAGATGGTTGCAGCTGTCATCCCGGAGGAAATCATCACAGGTATCGCAGGACAGGACAGCGCAGACTACCAGGAAACAACACATATGTAGGATAAGTTGCATGGGGGACAAAAGTGCCAAAATGTGAAGTGCAAAAAGGGGGAGGCACCTAGATAGTACACAATGCATGTCAGCCCTGCAAATCAGGCAGTGGAAAGGGCAAAGATACACAGCATGGGACTCCCTGCATTGCCCATGGCAGGTGCATGGGCTGTGCAGGGGCATCCAGGTGCACAGCACAACACAGCACCAACAACCTTTGCATAGGGATACACCGCCATGCCAAGGCTGGTGGAAATGCTAAAGCAGACCAGGAGGGCAGGGAAGAACGTAAAACTGGTCTGGTGTCACAGGACAGCTGGTAGTGTCAGAATGTAAACTATAGGACAATGCCCAGTCTCAGGCCATTGGCTCAAGCGGCATTCCCCTTTGACAACATTTGCCACAACTACCTGTGCTGTTTGCGCTGGTCAATTAGGAAATGGCAGTTAGGGTTCCATGGAACAAACACACTCGAAATAAGGGTTCAGTATGACTACGTGATCAATCCCCATCCATCCCTATCCAAGTGCAACTCCTGTCAACTGGTCATGTCCACAGACTCAATAACCATCAGGCACTGTCACATACATAATGATGTACACAGCAGTAATCTCATTCCCATGCTGGCCATCCCTGGATTTACCTCTGTGTCACAATAGCTGCAATGCCACCATGCAACATCTCAGGTATCATAGTGCAAGGACAACTGCATTGAGGGGGAGGACATATGTGTGTAGGAAGGCGAACACACCCGCACAGTCACAAGAGGAAACGGAACTCTGCCAGGTCTACCAGTGCAATGCAATGTAGCACACATACGCAAACATCAGCATGAGAAACTACCAATAGTAACATGTGCATTGTCTCATGGAAATGCCATGCATGGTGTGGTGCTAGGTCTCAGCACCGCATAGGTGTATGTGAAAAATGAAAGACTGGGACAGGACCATATTGTCATGTGTGCACACCAATATTCATTGCAAGTCCTCACCATGCAAATGGAAGCAGAGGAAGGGTTGATGAGGACAAGAAGGTGGCAAGCCACAATTTGGACAGTACCCATACCTAGAAGATGTGACACCGACAATTGCCGAAACTGCCCTTCACTACATGTGACATGCAGGTGGGGCATAGGGCTGAGAGACTGCAAACATTAATGACAGGAACAATGCATGGCAACCAAGATGACAATGTACCACCAATAGGAAGTCAGTGACGTCACATTACAACTGCCACAACACAGACACACTAATTGTACAATATCTCATTGCAGAGGACGATGGCTCCCCTGTGGATCTGCCTGTCCTGGACTACCCTGATGACCTGGATGACCAGCTGACAACCATCAGCCAGAAAACCCTCCAAGATGTTCTGGGAACCCTGCAGACACCATCTCCAGTCGCAAGGAGGAACATTCATGTAACAGCCATCCCAGAGGATCCACCCACCACTTCAATAGTACGACCTGCCAGCTCAAACACAGCTGAGGACTCTGATGACACAGGGACCAACTTTGAGAGGACAGTAGTGGGAGTACAGTGGGAGCTGGCCAAGGAGGTGCGGGTGGGGATGCAAACTATGGCAGACAGCCTTGAGGGTATGCGCATGTGCATGATAACATCCGCTGAACAGACTGCAGCCAAACAAGGCACACAATCCCCACTGCATGGAGTCCAACAGTGTGTGAGGGACCTAACCACTGCTGTGAGGGAGTGGCCACAACACCTGCCCTCCCAATCTTGCTGCTGCATGCATGACAACAATCAGGACTCCATGCACCGGAAACTGGCCTCCCTCAGGGCAGACATGGCTGCCTACCACAGGGATGTTGCTGCCATACTCAATATTCAGCAGCTCCTCCTTGCTGCAGTGATGCCATATTTAGTTCCACAGATGGCAGCTGCCGGGAATTTGGTGTCCACTTCTCCATCCACTGAAGTGTGTGTGGCCCCCTCAAACCCACCAGCACCACCATCAAGGGCAGAGGAGACAACACACACATCAGAGAATGAAGATGTGGAACAGATCATCTTCACTTATAGGAGTACCCGGTAGCACCAGCCCATGCCACATGGGCAGTGATTTCCCTTTGTCCTGTGCTTGACAACATGCCAGTGTTGCTACAGTTAGTGACATGCACTCTTCACTGACACACTGTTAACCTTTCCACTATGGACTGCAATTGTCTCTCAATACTCCATTGGCAATTCATGTTCCCCTGCACTGAACGACACTTCACCTCAGCATGTCCAATGACATGTCCCTCAACCATGCACTTGTGTTGTGTCACAATAGAATGGTTTACACTAATGGGGTCACAGACCTGGACAATGTAAATATTGCACGTCAGCACTTTAAAATAAACAGCACCTACACAACCACTTTGTTTCTGTGTAATGTGACACATCTACTTTGCTGGAGATTTGTCATGCGTGTAACATTTCTATGGTCACAGAGTGTCAATACAAGAGTGCATAAATAATGTGGGCAGATATCTACGCTCAAGGTATCTATATGATGAACGTCAATGCTGGCCACATCCCCTACAAGCAAGTCACTGTGTATGTGACATTTGTTTTAAAACATACATGCCTCACCCACTACATACAGCAGGAATGGCTGTGTAAGAGTGCTCGGCCAATAACGTCAGCTGGGAGTACAAGTGAAACACATTGGTGTGAACTTTTTATACTTGACCTCATCTCAAATTGGCACTACTTTGTTTAGCGGTGTTGACTTGAACTTCAGGCTGCAGGCAGACGTCACACATTGCCCAACATCCCGACACAGGACCCAAACAATTACAGCTTAAAAAGCACACCCACCTATCCAATACATGGGAACCATAGTCACCTTGAGTGGTGAGTACACTGGATGGCAGATGCACTGAGATTTAGATTTGTTGTAGCTGCCAATGTGACAGCTCAGTTGTAAGTGGGAATTAACATGTCAAGAGAGGGATGTGGATGTAGGATGGAATCCCCAGGCCAACAGACAATTGGCACTGTACACTCATGAAAAGACCCTGAGCCCGAAGCATATGACACATGCAGTAAGGGAGTACCCAAACTTTTAATATCTATGTATGGAACTAAACTATGTAAAACACCTATACTAACCTAATCTATCCTAACTATACATTACCCACAACTGGCCCTAACTACCCTATGCTAACCTTACTTACCACATTTAACAACACACTCTAAACATTTGCCCCCCACCCCCGTATATGACAAGACACACGCAGGACAACATATACTAACCTAAACATATACTTCCTAATCCTGAACAAATATCATTTTTTATTTTTTATTTACATTTTTCATATATTGTTTATTTTTTACATACACAAAAGCCCCAACTTTAACTTCTACCCACCCACCCACCCACCCACAAACTAACATGTAATAATATGAAAAACCACCCCCAAACCTACTTATCCTATCTAAACAACTACCCTACTCTAACCTATCACTAAACCCCTTAAACCCAATACAAAATATGAGGAGGAATGAGGAGGGAGTGAACTAGGGGTAAGGGGAAGCAAGAGTTCAGAGGTTGGCCCTCCTGAGTGTCTTCTTGATGGCCTTCAGTCTCTTTGTATTCCTGTCAACATCCTTCTGTATGCTGTCAGGCTTTTGAGGACCTTTTTCATGTCCCTCTGGAGCTCCCTTATTGCTGACATGTCCATTGCAGCAGGCGTGGTGGGCTGTGGTGATGATGTTGATGGTGCAGCAGGTGGGGCAGATGTGACGGGGGCGGCTGTGGTCCCCAGTGTAGGTGTGGCGCTGGCTACACTCTTTGTGGCCAATGCGGGTCCCCCTTGGCTGAATGCCCGCCATTCCCCTGTGGCTCACTCTATTTGATAGCGTTGTGCATCTTGCGGTACCCAGACTCAACATCCTATATGTGGCGATATCGCACTGCCCACTTTTGGAACGCCCTGAGTTCCGCAACATCCATGTTGGCAGCTGTAAAAATGAGACAGGCAACCATCAGTGTCACCATTATGTGATGCATGTACAGATGATAATCTAACACTCTGCCTCAATTTGCACATGCAGTCCGAAACACAGTCCAGATAATACAATGTCCCTGATGAATGTAATGGCAACGCTGCCTACCCATCATGTCATTTACACCAAAGCAAAGCACAACAATAGTTGGACCAAATAAAATGATCTGTGCATTGATTTAGTGCAATGTGTCACAATGCAAAGGCAGCAACTACTTCACATGGGCCAGGCCCACTAATCTTTATCATCTGAGTCAACTTCAAAGCACACAAGACCAGTGACTGGTAGATGTAATTGGCAGGATGGTATGCAGTTGGTAATCATAAGGGGTCAGTGTTGTTTGGGACACATGCACGCTTGAATGAGATGACTGTCACCTACACTGTGACAATCACATCTACCTACATATGTGTTGTTCCCCTATGCAATACATCATCACAACTGTCGAGGACAACCATGAAGGCATGTCCCCTTATACATGGATTTAGCGAGTGGAAAAGATGTGAGGAGGGCTGCCGCCTAGGAATAAGGTATCCATAGGTAATTCACATCTACATTCATGTGTCCAGTTGTGGACACCCATCAACACCTGATCTGCCAACACAATTCCCAAAACACCCACATTGATGCCAGCACAGATCTGGCCTTGACCTGCATGCACGCCTATTACATACCACATAAGTGTCACGTAAATGGAGTGCAACTTATGGGGCTGCATGCTGGGGGACAGTTACCCATACAGTCCTACATGTACATTACAATACAGGGATGCACCAATTTGTGTGGATAACTGATGCATCACTGTGTTGTGAGAATGACAATATGACCCAGTTCCAATATGCTGACACTGGTGCACTTCCAAGTCTCATGTGGGCCTACATGTGGCTACTTATCACCTTGTCCACCCGCTGCTGCCTATTGCACAGAAAAAACTCCCCAAAAATGACTCTCTGCTTGTGAATGGGTAACCCTTGCATGGAACACTATGTCACCATCCAGCCTAGTAAGATATCAGATCATGTGCCAGCTCATCATATCTGGCAATGAGTGCAACACACGAGTCACTCACACAACAGCCGTAATCACTACACGGGACCGACATTATCACACTTACTGGATATGTCTGGGTCCTGAAATCTTGCCACTTCTCAAGTGATGGAAAGGAAATATATGCTCAATGTCATATCACTGTACATACGTGTGGACAACATATCACAGTGTGTAACATTTGACATGAGTGAGCTGTTGATCCTGCATGAAGACAGTACAACAGACATACCATTGCAAACTCACATTGATACTGACACTCCGGTGAGTGATAGCCACATTTCTCCACACATGCACTGGGCCTAACAATCATGTGTTGCTCAACCCTACTACAATCATATGTGGCTAATCCATTTCAGATGGTACTCCATGGGATGATTTGCATTTGGTTGAAAATTTCAATGGCACTTCCCTGGTGCGCTGCAATACAAGTGACTCAGGTATTGTGGCTTGTGCATCAAGGAACACTGAGTTACTGTGTGATGGACATGTGGCTCAATTTAATTTTCAGTCTGCAATTATCATGCGTTCAGTGGTCCATGACAGATTTGGCACAGTTTTATGTAGATAACAAATGTTCCATTGGCAGTGTCCCCTAAGCCAGGTATGCCCCCTTTGCAAACATAATGGCAGGGATCATGTGTATGTAATGATGACAATGTAGCGCTAAACATGGATTGCCCACTTTGCTGTCTGGATCAACTGAAATGTGGTATGCTGACAGTGTCTTACCTGTTCTTCATTGAAATAATGCATGGGCACAGGTGTTGCCATAGCACCTGAAATGTGTGAGTAAGGGCCACATGTACGAAGATCAGATTTTGTGAGTCGCAAATTGCGAGATTTAGCAACTCACAATTTGCGAGTAGGATAATCTGATGTACAACGCTGTCAATGACACTGTTTGCAATTCACAAATGGGGTTGCAAATGACCTACCTCATGAATATTCATGAGGTAGGTCTCAATTTGCAAACCCATTGGGAATGGCGGCACTCATAGGGATGGTGGCCTGCTGGGCTCAGCGGACCACCATGTCTGTGACTGCTTTTAAATAAAGCTGTATTTTCTTTTTGGAAATGCAGCCTTATTTCATTAAGGGTAAACAGAATGTATGTCAAAAACAAATATCATAACTTTTATTTTCATTTTTTAAAGCAGACAATGTTTTTGTATGCATTAAGAAAGGGGAAGGGGTCCCATGGGGACCCCTTCCCTTTTGCGAATGGGTTAGCACCAGCTTGAAACTGGTGGTAACTGCAATTGTTTTGTGACGGCATTCGCGGTCACAAAACAATCATACATCGGACTGCAACTCGCAAATAGGAAGGGAACGCCCATTCCTCAATGTGACTAGCAAACCCTGTTTTGTGATTTGGCAATGTGATTGCAGAATGGCAAAATTGGGTATGCTAATTGGAAAAAACATTTTTTCTTGACGCAAATGCACCAATTCAGAAAACTGGGCTGTTTGCGACAGTAAAAAGAGCTTCGTACATATGGCTCTAAGTGATAGTCATACATGACTCAAAAAACCTCAGGCCTGCATTGTTTACATGTATAGACATGTGGACTCCATCTCAGTACTGGGACACTAACACTTTGTTCTGCTTGCATTCAACCTGGCCACAAACATTGCATGCAGCACGCCAACACATCTGCTACTATCACTCAGGAGCATTCTACTGTACACATTTGTCAATGTGATACTCACCAACAGGGCCACCGATCACCACACCCAGGTGCTCCAGCAGATCCTGATCTCTGGCCACCAGGTAGGCCCAGCAATGCTTTAGCTGGTGCTCATTCTGGCTGGTATGGTACACCCTCTTGAGGTGGTAAAGCACCTTGCCCCACTGCAGCCGCCTCGCCTCTGTGTGATACCCCTGTATCACCTGCCCACCATCTCCAGCATCAAGGGTAGGAAGTGGCACACCAGCCACACAAAGCCCCCAAGCTCCTCCTCCTGCATGCGTGTCAGCCTCTCCCTTCCTGACATGTGCCTCAACAACAAATTCAAACAGTAAATGTAGAAAAAAAGAAGAAAAGAAATGAAAATAAAGGAAACTTACAGCCCAAACCTAAGAACCCTAACTAATCTAACCCCCAGACAGACACCCAACAGTACAAATACAATATGAAAAACACTAAACTACACAAAATCACATACACTGGTACAAAAAACAAACATATTTCACAAGACACAACAAGAGAGACACCACAAGATAAACGTAATCAACACACCAGCAACACTGAGACTCAACCACACAGTCAACAAATTGCACAGACTGTAAAGTGAAAGTGAAAGTATACCCACTGTACCATGCCTGGAAACAGGATTTCCTATTACATCACTTCCTGTCCCCTTGCGGCACGTTTTCCATCATGCGTGTAGTTTTTTGACGCATACGATGTTTGCATGAATTATTTTCGACACATCACCTACATGTGCGGCAAAATACCATGCATTACCTGTGTGCTTCAATTTCAATGGATATCCGCATGAGTGTGGTGCGCAGGTGGAATTCACGCTAAGGGCCCATGTATGGTTAGTTTGCATTTGCGGGAGTTTTAGATGCATTTGCGTCACAATTTGTGACTCTGTCTGTGATTGCGTGGTTTTCTAATAGTTAACATGGATGCACCCTGTATCAACATGAAGATAGGATGGTATGGCCTGCAGTGTGTAATATAGTGTATGGCCACATGTGGTAGAGCATGCAACTTTGTGATTTGGGTGTGAATGATCTGTAACAACAATGTGTGTGTTTCTGAAGGAACGGCATGCAATACTTTGGACGTCATGCAAATGTATGAATGTGTGCCAAATGTGTATCTACATCTGATGGCAATCAGTGATCTACTACACAAATGTCTGACCTGTGTACATGTTTGGTATGTACTGTGTTTGAGACACTGTGACTTAATTCCACCCATAAAATGTTTGGTACATGTCAGTTTGACTCATTACAATTACCTATATTACTTGTGTTGCATGGTGGACCTGCTGCCCTGGCTGCATGCGTTCACATATTTTCATATGTGCATTCCACAGAAGTGTCCAGTTCAAGTGTGTGGGCATGTGTACCCTGTGTCAGGATTAGGCTCCATGAACTCTGTTAGAGGCACCCCTTGAGTTCACAGAGTATCTCGCAAGGAGGTAGTGTACCAAAGCAGAAGAGCAGCTAAAGGTGTACAAGGGGAATGGACAGCTGTGGTAAGGCAGAGAAAACAGGAAAGTGAAGGCAGAGCAACCTTAGTGTGAACAAACATGGAACGGATCAGTAATGGACAAACAGGCTGGGGTTATCACTAAGGTTGTACACAGGATAGGGCTCAGAACTTCAACAGGAAACGTCAATGCCTTTTGCAGATTACTCTTACAGATAGTCACCACGCAAGCCCCATAGAAAGGAGACAGCAGAAGTGATTCTGTCTCTGGACCTTTAGGGCACAAACACGTTTTGTACCTACATACATGAGACTAGCCCTTGTGGGTCCAGCTGGAGACACAGTGGCAATTCCTGGAAAACAGCAATAGCACACTGTCACTGTTAGGCCCTAAAGACTACATACAACACTAGACAAAGGATGGGGGCTGAATGTGTCTCATGGAAACCAGGTGCCAACCCAAGTACAAGGAAAACACTTATACACAGGTGAGGACTGATAGTATACTTACCAGACATGATAACCCAAGAGGAAGCAGAAACTGAAGGAACAAACTAGGAGGCAAATCTAGGAACAGAGAAGAAGCTAAGGCTGACGCAAAGGCATGAACAAGACTGGGAAACAGAGAGCAGGCTCTAACTGGAACAAGCAAGAACATGACTGGGAAACAGAGAGCTGGAACAAGGAGGAACAGGGCTAAGAAACAGGGAGCAGACTCTCAATGGAACAAGCAGGAACAGGACTGGGAAAACAGAGAGCAGTTTCAGGCTGAATCAGTACTGTAACACAATCCAACAAGGGGTCTGGAACACAAAGGAATCGTACTCCAATGCACGACGAGGAGCTTCAGGGAATGGCAGCTTATAAGCAGTTCCAGGCAGCAGCATGCCCAGGGCAGCGTCACATGGCTGGGCTGTACAAGAGAGGTCACAGGTGTGTGCAGCTTCAGTCTCTCACAAGTCCTGGAGGAGAGAATCCAGTATAAAGGAACAACCAGACTTTTCCCATAGGAAGCAATGAACAGAAGATTACAGGTCGTATCGACTACCAGGCCGTGCAATATGGGACCTGAAGTCCATGGGAGCTAATGTAGTTCTTCTATAGCATGCCATATTGAACAGGGAAGCAAACTGGAGTCAGAAAGGGACTCTGGGTGAGTATTAATGATGATTCCCAGGCTACAGATAGCCCATTTACAGTGCCCCCTAGAGATGGGACGGCAGAGACGTAACACATGGCAGTGGCAGGACTGATTTCCAGGTATGGACTGCACAGGGCATGTGTTGTGAACATTGCTTGTCATTCCTGGGAAACTCATGCAATCCATTATCACAAATGATGTCCCCCTTGTCACACAAGCTCCTTGCAGAGATTGAAAGTGTCACACTTAGTAATGTGAGGGGTCTGTTCATACATTCCTGTACTGCTGATATTTCACATCCTCTGCCTCATGTATGGGGCGCTTATTTACCTTATGATTGGAGATGTCATAGTTGTGTGTCATGTGCTACAGTAGACCATGTTGGCAACATGGATGTGACTCACATGTTGTCGTCCATTGATTGTGTCCCTCATATGTGACATTAAAGAGATGAGTATTATTTATATGTGTGTGATGTCTGCTGTACAATCATACGCATCACATGTGATGTTGCATCAGAAGTAGTCAGATTTGTCTTTGTAACAAGCTCCCTGAGGTAATACTCACATTCCTAAGGTACATATGATGGAAAATGAAGAAACCAGAGCAGGATTGTGTGATCAAGTAAGGTGTTTATTTACATATCTTAACAAGGTGTGTAAAGTGACTATTAGGTGAAAAGGTTGTGTACAATTTGCTGTCTGCGGAGCATTCCTGCAGCTGTGTTCTGCTGTTCCCCCTCATTTTCCCTGCTACCATCCTCCTCCTCCTCAGGCAGTTCCTGGTCCGGCTCATATAATGGGATGTTCCTCCTCACACAAATGTTGTGCAGAATAGCACAGGTCAGTATAATTTTACACACAATGTGTGGGGCATATAGGAGGCTGCCTCCTGTGATGTCCAGGCACCTGAATCTGGACTTCAGGATACCAAAGGTCCTTTCCACAATGGTGTATGTCCTCCGATGTGTCTCATTATATGGAAGCTCTGCTGCTGTGCTTGGGTTGGGGTCATGATCCATGGCTGGATCCCGTAACCCTGACCCGCTGCAAAAGATAACAGGAGTGAGTATTATGTTAGTGCTTACAACAGGAATGTCATGCAGCATGGCAGTTGATATCTTGTGTCATCTGTGACTCATATGTGTTTGTGGTATTGTGTGAGATCCTGGGCTTCTGTGAGGTTTTCTCTGCACTGGGTTGTTTGACATGACAACTTGTGTTTGGCTCATTGACCTAGGGTCTATTATTTGGTTTCCAAACTGTTGGTCAGTATGTATGTACCATGCGTTATGTAGTGTCCCACATGTTTTAGTGTGCTTTCACTGGAGGGGACATGATACATACACACACACAATGGATTCAGTTTTGGTGGTACCATGGTTGCACTACATGGCCTGGACATCCTATCCATTTAGACATATGTCATTGCAGATGAAATGCCACACTGAGGTCTTTTGAATTGGGTGGGTGACAATGCACAACACATCTCCATAAGTTGGCAGCACTGAGCTGTTCAGTATTGACAATTGTCCAATGTCTGACTTGTTTCTAAGCAAGCATTTGTTGTTCCCTCTGCCAGTAGCTCATGTGCAGCCGTGCACCTACACTACTGAACTTGCTCCAGGGAACCTGGCTAACTACCTTGTGCAGGTGGATGTATCTGTGCAGGAAGGGCCATCTCCCTGTACATATGCTATTTTGATGGACAATTGGCTCTTTCAGTGTGTGCAGCAGTGTGCAGTTTGCATTAGTGGCACATCAATATGTGCTTATAGCACAGTCCACTTCCTTATTGCAACCTTGAAACTGCACCCCAGGAGTGATGTATGATGTTGGGACTGCCTCAGTATTTCCGTGTCACCTACATCCGAGTCAGCATCATCATGCTATGTGTCTCATGTTGTTAGACCAGCTGCAACACACATTGCACATCCCTTCCATGCTACATACTGTTTGGGAGGGTGGCCAATTGACTATGAGGGCTAATGTAATTGTAAATGGTTCATCTTCCAAGTTGTACTTACAGTGCAGTCCATGTCATTGTCACGGTGGGCTTTGACGTTGGTCCCTTGGTGCTCTAGAGTGGCAGCTAATGTTTGTGGCAGCTGTCATTTGTCCAGAGGTGTGTATCCCATTGTGTCAGGGTGTACAACATAACTACCAGTGTCACATCTCAGTGTCACCCTGCCCACGTGTCAATGTAGTGGTGTATGTTTTGTGTGTCCTACAGGGTTGTTGTGCTGTGTGTATATTGCTAGGTTTATTGACTTACCAACAAGAAGGCCATTGCCATATTGTCCATCCTGGAAGTGCTGACTGATCCTGCTGTGGCGGAATATGAATGAATCATGGACACTCCCAAGATACTTGGCCAAGATGTTTATGAACAATCCCTGGTGGTCAACTATAGCCTGCACATTGAAAGAATGTGTGTGCTTTCTGTTCCTGAATAGGTGCTCTGTTGCTGCAGGTGGGACGATCCGGACATGGGCGCAGTCAATTGCACCGAGCACATGCGGGAAGCCATGGATTTGATAAAGCCCTGTTTTATCTCCTGCTGCTTCTGCTGGATGTTGACGAAGCTGATGTGGTGGGGTGTGAGGGAGATTATGGCATCCAACACCTTGGGCAGGAAGGCTGAGAATAAGGGCTGTGATACCCCAGTGACCAGGGCACCCGTTGTCTGGAAGGAGCCACTTGCCAACATATGCAGGACAGCTAGCAGCTTGGTCACAGGTGGTATGTTGTGTGGTGTCTGCAGGTTAGCTGTTAGTTGTGGTTCAATATGGCACAACAGCTGCTGTATGGCTTGCCAGTTGAGTCAATACCTCCAAAGGATGTCCTGTTCCCTGAGGCCATGGAGGGTTGTCCTGTTTCTGAAAAGTCTCTCCTGCCTTCTGCGTTGCCTTTGTGGGCCTCGTTGGGGTGGTGGTGGCTGCCGCTGTTGGTCCTGCGCTCGGCGTTGTCTTGCAAGCTGCATCAGTAGCACCTCCATGTTGTCCTGTTTGTCTTTAATGTTGCTTGTGTGTGTTTTCCTTAAGTAGTGGTGTGTTTGCCTCATTTTAATGCCTGCCCTGACCCAGGTGTTACATTTTGACGCAAATCGGATTTAGCGTAATTGTTCGGGTCCGCTTCCCACCCGTGCATCATTTTTGCCCTGTTAGATAAATATGGTGCTAGGGTGTTTGAGTCATTTTTTGGACGGGAACCTTAAAATGACGTTAACTCCATATTTTTGACACTAGAAGGGTCTAGCGTCAAAATATAAATATGGAGTTAAGTTTGCGCTGGATTTGCGTAAAAAAAATTACTCAAATCCAGGGCAAACAGTGTATAAATATGGGCCTTAGGGTCCCGACAAGCAACTTGAGGTTTCCACATTCAGAGGGGAAAAAGAGGGATTTATAGTAAAATGTGAATTGACATATAATGGTTAGAAAAACACCAGAGAAAAGCAGGAAGAAAGATCTAAAAAAAAAGTGAAAGGACGCATACTGAGTCAAAGGAAAGGGCAACTAAAAAAGACAAAATGAAAGAATGAAGGGAAGAGAAAAAATAGTGAAAGAATGATGAAGAAAAAAGAGAGGAACGAAACAAGGAAAGAAATAACCACATTTTTGCGAGTTTGAAAGAGGAGGTATCAAGAGGAAAGGGTAAATTTAAAAAAAGGGAAAGGAGTAGAAATAAACAGTTGAAAGACAGAACAAAACTGTTAAGGTGTGGATTTTAAGAGCTGGGAAGATAAAAGTGGGGGAAAAGAAAAACACTGAGAGTAAACAGAGTAAAGGGAATAACGGAGTGAGATAGGTGAAACAGACCCTCCCAAATAAAGATGGCAGCTAAAAAAAGATTTAATTGGCTCCCCCATGTCCTCAAACAGAAGTCAGAGTGTGGATCAGCAGGGGGCACTGCAGAACAGCAGGAGGTGCATTAGCAGAGTTGTATGTGAACCCCAATACAGCAATATTGGGGTGCCTCAAATTAGGATTGGGGGTATAGACAGAGCTGTGTCCCAGTGTTGGAATAACAGAAAGGCAGCGGGTGAGGAATGAGAATCGGAGCCCTGTGTAATTCCTGGTATTGGAATAATGGGGCGCTGCAGTTAGGGTTGAGGTGCAGTGACAGAGTTGTATGTGGGTTGCAGTATTGGAATGGTAACAGGCACACAAGGTCAGAAGTGAGGTATGTTAATTGAGCTATGTTTGGAACCTAGTATTGGTGTGCCAGTGTTGCTGAGTGTTAGCCTGGAGGTGCCTTGGTGAAGCTGCGATTGGGGCCCTGTATAGGAGTGGCATTGCTTCTGAACCACAGAAACGAGGAGCCCTGGAGGACGTGTGTGTGAGCCTTAGTACCGAGAAGAAATGTGCACTGAATGTTAGAATTGATGGATTCTGGCGGTGCTCTGGTGGTTCCCATCAACAGTAGCATTGGATGTTAGACTTGAGGTGCACTGGCTGAGCTGTATTTTGTTTTTTTGGGTCTAGTGTTGGCTTGGCAGTGGGACTGAATATTAGAACTGAGCTGCTGTAATGGAACTGTATGTGAGTGGAGTCCCAGTATAGGAAAAAAAGTGACCTCGCTGGGATACAACTGAGGTGCACTGATGGAGCTGCGGCCGAAGACCCAGAACTGGAACAGCAGTGTGTACTGACTGTAAAAACTGAGGTACTCTGGCAGACAGCATGTGTGTGGTCCTGGCATGGGACACGCTGAGGGGCTTGGAGTGTGTGAACTGAGGTGCACTGATGGAGCTGCGCCCGAGGTCCCAGTACTGGAACAGCAGTGTGTACTGACTGTAAGAACTGAGGTGCTCTGGCAAACAGCGTGTGTAGGGTTCTGGCATGGGCAGGGTTTAGGGGCTTGGGGTGTGAGAACTGAGGTGCACTGATGGAGTTGTGCCCTAGGTCCCAGTACTGGAACAGCGGTGTGTACTGACTGTAAGAACTGAGGTGCTCTGGCAGACAGCGTGTGTGGGGTTCTGGCACAGCTGAGGGGCTTGGTGTGTGTTTGAACTGTGGTGCACTGATCGAGTTGTGATTGGGATCCCAGTATGGAGCAGAAGTGGGCACTGGCCCTAACGATTGTGGAGCCCTGGTGGAGCTGGGTGAGGGGTCCTGGCACTGGAACAGCAGTGGGTACTGAGTGCTTGGAAGGAGGTGCTGTGGTTGAGCTGCATGTGAGTAGCAGAGCTAAAAGAGCAGGGATGCCATAAATAGGTTTCCTAGGTGACATCAGGTTCCATCTGTGGGCAGGCCTCTGGATGGTGGAGCATTCCTGTATGCTTGTTGGGACAAAAGTGGAGGTAGTGGGTTAATTTACAATGTCACTGAATTACTTAGGCCCTCATTATAACCCTGGCGGTCGGTGACCACCAGGGTTATTGTGGGAGTAGTACTGCCAACAGGCTGGCGGTACTGCCTGCCTAATTTTAACCGCCGGGACCTGCGGTATACCGCCTTGGCGGTCCTGGCAGTTGTAATCTGCCAGGGCAGCGGTGCAAGCAGCGCTGCCCTGGGGATTTCGACTCCACTTCTGGTGGTAAGGGGACTCGGGGTGCCCCTGGGGACCCCTTCACTGCCCATGCACATGCACCGGATTTCGGGCAGTGAAATGCGCGACGGGAGCTACTGCACCTGCTGCACATCAGCATTGCTGCTGGCTCTATTACGAGCCAGCAGCAATGTTGATGTGACTTTTCCGCTGGGCCAGCGGACGGTAACACTGTTATCGTCCGCTGGCCCAGCGGAAACGTCGAACTAGGGAGCCAGAACTACCGCCATCCCTGGAGGTATTCTGGCGACCGCAGCCTCGGTGGTCTTCTCAGAAGACCGCCGAGGTTGTAATGAGGGCCTTAATTAGGAAAGGTGAGGCACATCTGACTAAGAAAACCTGCTAATTTTGTTGCAGACCCTGGGCAGCTAGGCTATAAGCAATTACAATCCATCCTCCCTTGCTCTCAGTACCAGAGACCACAAGCAGGCACACCAAATGTAGCCAAGATAACAGCCTGATTTATAGCCTTGTTTACAGTTAAGCTCAGAAACTGAGGTGGTCTGGCAGACAGCGTGTGTGGGATTCCTGGCACTGGCATGGCTGAGGGCTTGGTGCGTGTGAACTGCGGTGCAGTGATGGAGCTGCGTCTGATGTTCCAGTACTGGAGCAGCAGAGAGTGCTGACTACAAGAACTGAGGTGCTCTGGCAGACAGCGTGTGTGGGGTTCCTGGCACTCCAGAGGGCTTGGAGTGCATGAACTGCGGTGCACTGATGGAGCTGCGCCAGAGGTCCCAGTACCGGAGAAGCAGAGTGTACTGACTGCAAGAACTGAGGTGCTCTGGCAGACAGCGTGTGTGGAGCTGCACTGATGGAGCTGCGAGTAGGATCCCAGTATGGAGCAGACGTGGGCACTGTCTCTAAGGTTTGCAGAGCCCTGATAGAGCTGGGTGCCTAGGCTATAAGCAATAACAAGCGATCCTCTGCTCTTACTCTCAGCACACAGGCAGGCACACTTGGTAAAGAAAATCCAAGCAATAAAGGGTGGGAGCCTGGCAGCTGATAGAGGGTGCAGAGAGCCCACAAAGACCAAGGGGCATATTTATACTCCGTTTGCGCCGAATTTGCGTAGTTTTTTTCGACGCAAATTCGGCGCAAAACTAACGCCATATTTATACTTTGGCGTTAGACGCGTCTAGCGCCAAAGTATGAGGAAAGAGCGTCATTTTTTTGCGTGAACGCCTTCCTTGCGTTAATGAGATGCAAGGTAGGCGTTCCCGTCTAAAAAAATTACTGCGACGCAAATGCGTCGTATTTATACTCCCGGGCAAAAATCACGCCCGGGAGTGGGCGGGGCAAAAAACCCCGCATTTGCGCCGGATTTTAGCGCCTGGGTCAGGGCAGGCGTTAAGGGACCTGTGGGCTCAAAATGAGCCCACAGCTGCCCTCCCATGCCCCCAGGGACCCCCCTGCCACCCTTGCCCACCCCAGGAGGACACCCAAGGATGGAGGGACCCATCCCAGGGACATTCAGGTAAGTTCAGGTAAGTATATATATATATTTTTTTTATAATTATTTTGGGCATAGGGGGGCCTGATTTGTGCCCCCCTACATGCCACAATGCCCAATGTCCATGCCCAGGGGACAGAAGTCCCCTGGGCATGGCCATTGGGCAAGGGGGCATGACTCCTGTCTTTACTAAGACAGGAGTCATGTAAATGGCGTCTGGGCGTCGTTAAAAATGGCGCAAATCGGGTGGAGGCGATTTTTTTGCGTCAACCTGACTTGCACCATTTTAAGACGCCCTAACGCCATTTTTCCCTACGCCGGCGCTGCCTGGTGTACGTGGTTTTTTTCCACGCACACCAGGCAGCGCCGGTCTGCTAGCGCCGGCTAACGCCATTCAATAAATACGGCGCCCGCATGGCGCTTCAGAATGGTGTTAGCCGGCGCTAAACTTTTTGACGCTAAACTGCGTTAGCGCAGTTTAGCGTCAAAAAGTATAAATATGGCCCCTAGTGTGACAAAGATAACAGCCTGATTTATAGCCTTGTTTACAGCTAAGCTCAGAATGCTCTGATAATGAAAAGGGAAGCTTCCCTGGACAGGAGCAGGAAACAAAGTAAAAAAAAAAGTCCACTACAGACCAGATAAACAGGACAAAACATAATTATACAGTAGTTGGTCCCTGCTCCCACACAGAAGAAGGAGGAACAAAGAGGCATGATTGATCACTAGCAAGCAAGGGTTTTTAAATGACACTGAAACTAACAAATGAAAATAGCTGGAAGCCCACAGAAGAAGTATTCTTAAAAGTATACAAGAGGTCGTATTCTTACGCTCGACCTGAAAATGGTGGGGCAGATTTAAGAGCCCCTAGTGCCTCCTTGCGCCACATTAGCGTAATTTTTCTTTACACTATTGTGGCCCAACGAGGCCAAAATCGACAAGCCAAATTTACAAAGTGGCGCAATGCATGCATTGAGCCACTTCATAACCCTTTGCACTACATTATGCATGCTCTAGGCATAATGTATGCAAAGGGGGCACTCCCCCGTTAGGGGAGCTAAAAAATGGCATAAAGAAATATAAGAGATTTCTTTGCGTCATTATTTTTGGCACCTTTAATGCCTGCTGTGAGCAGGCATTAAAGAGGCACACCGTTGTTTACAATGGGCCTCAATGGGCTTTGCAGGATTAGCGTCAACATTTTTAATGCTAATCCTGCAAAGCTCTGATCTAGCATAAACAAATATGACACTAGTTCCATAACTACCGCCATGATGCACCGTATCTTAGATACGGCGCACAAATGGTGGCATTAGGGGGGCGCTAATAGGTGCAAGAAAAGTGTGCAGCGCCACTTTTCTTATACCAGCCCCCTTATGCCTCCTATTAACGCCTGCTCTGTGCAGGCGTTAAACATACCGCAAAAAATGGCGCAAAGAAATCTTTTAGATTTCTTTGTGCCATTTTTTCAGGCCCCATAACGGGGGAACGCCCCCTTTCATACATTATGCCTGGCTCAGCTATAATGTGGCTCAAGGGGTTAAAAGTGGCGCAATGCAAGCATTGCGCCAGTTTGTGTAAATATGGCGGGCGATTTTTTAAGCCTATCACCACATTAGCGTGAAAAAAAATGACGCTAATGTGGTGCTAGAGCTTCTTAAATCTGGGCCTTAGTTGTTTGTAAAAGGTAAGTATACAAATAAACATACCTGAGACTACGTGGAACACTGCACAAGAGGACTGGTCGGGTGTATTGGGGTGTAGGGAAGTCAGAAGTAGTATAAGCAAAGCCAGTGTTTTAAGTGGTATGAAAAGGGCGTGGGTCCCTAAAAGGAGTATGACCAAAGTTGTGTCACAACGAATCCTTTACCAGTGGCGTCGCCTACCTAATTGAACATGCACTCTACAACATGTGTGCCGAAATCACGTGCTTGACAAATTCATAAAGTTTTACTCGGCAAAGAATAATTTATTGCAAGACAAGGGGTTCTATTGAGAAAACCCCTATTCTTGCTGTTTATTTTAAGTAGCAGATTCTAAGCACACGGTGTTTGCCACAGTCCTGCTCCCCTGGGCAGGAAGTAACAACACAGAAGACACACTTAGCATATAAATTGGGGTTGGCAATCGCCAACTTCCTCTTTTCTTGCTGCCAAAGCTGTTGGTCGAGGCCTTGTATAAAAATGCTTTGATTGGGAGCACGTTCGGCATTTTGAATATTATAAAGGTAATATTTCACATTTGTTTATTCCCATTAAGTGTTAAGACTACTGATTGGGGCAAGCATCATTATTTGTGGTTGCTCAGTACATGCCTTTTTCTCTGAGCGGCTTCAGTGGAGCATTGTAATGAAATCCACTTGGTGGATTGTATCAGGTGTTGCTTTCTTTAAACATCAGCCTTCAGCAGCAGGTTGAAATATTGTTGCCTTCAGCGCGCTCATCATTACTGTGCACGCTTGGAAGAAAGGGTTTCAATCTGGTTAAGGGTTGTTACATTGTTATATACCTGCGCTGAGAGCTTTTATCAATTACAGAGAATTTCAGTGTTCATTGCATGTACCAAAATGCATGCTGGTGACTCCAGGTCACTTGGTGCCGAATGGTGAAAGCGTTAGGCCAGTGGTTCCCAACCTTCTGATTTCTGTGGACGCCTACTTTATCATTATTGGAACTCGGAGACCCCCACTGAATAACGGTTGGAATCTGGGGACTCCCCACTGAGTAATTGCTGGAAGGAAGGGACCCCTGCCCAAACATTGTGGGCCACAAAATAAAACACATAAAATACAGAAACAAGCATTAATTAAACACATACACAAATGACAACATATTTAATTTGTACACAAATATAAATAAAAAAATAGACATTTCTTTTTAATAGGAAGGTTGGAGCTTGTCTAAATTCAAGTGAAGGCACACATCGTCCAAACTATATTCTGTTTGATACACCTGCACTGCTCCTACCAATCAATCTGAGAATACTCATTTAATTTTTAGTGTCCAAATTCAAATTCGTTGACATTCACAGTATGTTTTAAACTTTTCAATTGTACATTTAGCCACTTTATTCATATATACTTTTTTAATCTGTTAATATTATTTAATTTTCTAAACAATCGCGGACCCCATGAGGAGGCTTTGTGGACCCCCAGGTAACCCAGGATGACAGTTTTCAAACCACTGCGCTAGGCTCTTACTCTGAAGATTAAGAATTTGTGTCTTGGGGTCTTACTTGTTTCATATGCCTGTTCTAAAGAATTATGGAGGAGTGCATTTATAAAAGTGTTGTAAAGTACATCTTTTTGATACATTCTTAAAATAGAAAGGCAAGAAATTGAACAGGTTGGCTATAAACGTTCTGCAACCATTCGAGAAATATGTTGGTGCATCTTTATACATTTGAGGACGTTTTGCCCTATCTTTCAACATTATTTGTAATATCAGTAATAATCAGAAGCATAATGTTAATAATGGAGAAACAGAGGAAGAATAAGGGCCTGATTTAAGAAAAGTGGCCCTGCACCCACCGCAGCGCCACTTTTCTTGCACCCCTTAGGGCCTCCCTAACGCCAACATATGTGCATCGTATTTAAGATACGGTGCACCATTGCAGTAGTTAGGAAACTAGTGTCAAAATGTTTGATGCTAGTTTGGAGCTTTGCAGGATTAGCATCATAAATTTTGACGCTAATCCTGCAAAGCCCATTGAGGCCTTTTGTAAACAATGATGTGCCTCCTTTTAACGTTTGCTCTGAGCATACGTTAAAAGTGCCAAAAAAACATGACACAAAGAAATCTCTTAGATTTCTTTGCACCATTTGTTTGGCCACCCTAATGGGGGAACACCCCCTTTGCAAATGTTATGCCTGGCACAGGCATAATGTAGCGCAAAGGGTTACAAAGTGGCGCAATGCATTCAAATTTGGCACAGTGATTTTGACCTCGCTGTGCCACATTAGAGTGAAAAGAAAATATGCTAATGTGGCACAAGGAGGGGCTCTTAAATGTGCCACTAAGTTTTTAAGCAACATCTCGATTTTTGTGTCTACCTCCATGCCCAACTTGATTCACAAGACGGTCTCTTTGTCTTTTAAAAACATGGCTATCGATATTGATAACTGAGTGGTGATCGCAAATTGTGGCACCTTACCTGAACCCAAAGGGAATGAACATAATGTGAATGGTGGTGGTTCAATTCTGCAATATGAAAAGGATTGAAAGTCTCTGTGACGGGACCCGAATATGAGTACAGTTGGCTTTTGAGCCAATAGGCCATTTGATGATTCCTATGATCAGTATTCGGTTTAGCCCATTTTACCCATGTACTGGACACCGGTCACTACCTGTGTCCAGCTACATAATGGTAACTCCGAACCTGGACATGTTTGGTATCAAACGTGTTGGAATCATACCCCAATATTGTTGCCAGTATTGGTTGTATAATTCCATGCACTCTGGTGGGATAATTAGAGGACCCCTAGCTTTGCTCCTACCAGTTTGCAGGTTTTCCTGCACAGCCTGCACTGCTGCCATCCTACAGACAGGTTTCTGCCTTCCTGCTGCTTGACCAGCTCAGGCCCAGGAAGGCAGAACAGAGGATTTCCTTTGGGAGAGGGAGGCAACACCCTCTCCCTTTGGGAATAGCTGTTACATGGCTTGGGGGGTAGCCTCTCCAAGCCACTGGTATGCTTTGAAGGGCACATTTGGTGCACTCCTTGCATAAACTGGTTTGCTACAGTCCAGGGTCCCCCGGTTCCTGCTCTGACGTGAAGCTGGACAATGGAAAGAGGAGTAACCACTTCCCTATCCATCACCCCCAGGGGTGGTGCCCAGAGCTCCTCCTGGTGGCCACTTGATTCTACTATTTTGAATCCAAGGTGGGCAGAGGCCCCTGAGAGCATCTGAGTGGCCAGGTCAGGAAGCTAATGTCACAGCCCCCTCCTGATAGGTGGTCACCCTGCTAGGTGACCAATCCCTCTTCCTGGGCTATTTAGGGTCTCCCTCTTGGGTGGGTCTTCAGATTCGGCATGCAAGATTCCAGCAGGATTCCTCTGCAACATTTATTTCACCTTCTGACCACTGGAACTGCAGCTGGACCCTCCAGGAACCGTCAATCTGCACCTACAGCAACAGCTCTGCTCTGCAACATTGCTTCTCCTGCTCTTTCCAGCAACTGCAACATTTCCTCAGCTGTGCATCCTCTGAGGGTGACAAGTCTTTAGTCTGCACCAGAAGCAAGAAGGAATCTCCCTTGTAATGAAGGAGTCACTCCCCTGCATCCGCAGGCCCCAACTGCAACAATGACCGGCTGCGTGGATCTCCTCTCTAGATCTGTGTGGCTCCTGCAACATGGGTGGTGGTCTGTGGTGGTTCCCTTGGTCCTCCCTACCAGCGGTCCAACATGGTGACAGTAGGCCCTTGCCTCTCCACGCAGGACAGTACCCCTCTGCACTATGTCTGTTGAAGCTACCTAGGCTTGTTGGCATCTCCTCCAAAGGATCTTCAGGCTCCATGTAGCCCCAGCCCTCGGCACTCTTTCCTGCCATGCACAGCCCTCTGCGTGCTTCTCCAGCGGCATGGGCCTCCTTCCAAGCTGTGCTGCTTGGGCCTCAACGTGACTCCTGGTGCTTGCTGCCTGTGGGTCGCCTGTGGGGGTTGCCTCCTCTTTCTGCAACTCTCCTCACTGCTGAGGGTAACCTGGGACTCCCTTCTGTGGGTTGAGTCCTCCCGGACCTTGTTTGTTCCCCGGCAGCTCTGCATTTCTTCTTCCATGACATTTACCTTTCGACTGCATCACTTCAGGAACTCTTCAGCTGCTCCAGTGCTGCACTGCTGACTGTCTTCGCCCCGTCAACCTGGTCCTGCATCCACAGATGGGTGGGTAGTGGCGGCTGCCACCACCGGACACTCCAACGTGAACTGCACTTGGTCCTCTTCCTTTATAGGTCTTCCTCTACTAGGATCCACCTTTGGTTACTTACAGTCTTGTCTGGGTCTTGCAAAATTCTGTTCTGAAGATCTTTTGGTGGGTTTCGGGAGAACCATACTTACCTTCTACTGGTCGCTGGGGGGCACTCTAGTACTTACCTTTTGGGGTTCCTAGTTCCTCCAGCTCCCCTCTACCGATTTCACTTCCTTGGGTGGGGGCCCGACTTTCACATTCCAATTTCTTAGTGTATGGTTTGGTCCCCCCCCAGGTCCTTCAGTACTTACTATTGCTTTCGCTGTTTTTCTATTGCCTTTTATGCTAATTTCTGACTTCTTATGTACAAATAATAGTGTGTTTACTTACCTCCAGTTGGGGTATTGCCTATTTAGTATTTTACTATTTGAGTTACTATTAGAAATGGGGTCTCTAGTTGGCAGAGGTATACACCATTGTCGAAGTAGGGACCGCAATCCTAGTCAGAGTAAGTCACACACAATCCAAATTATCCTGTGCCCACCCTCTGGTAGTTTGGCACTGATCAGTCAGAGTTAACTTAGAAGGCAATGTGTAAAGTATTTGTGCAATAAATCATACAGTAACACAGTGAAAACACCATAAACATACACCACACAGGTTTAGAAAAATAGATAATATTTATCTGAATAAAATAAGGTAAAAACAACAAAGATCCAATAAGAACAAGTTGATATATTGCTTTTGCAAGATTTGAAAGAGTTTTAATCCTTTGAAATAAACAGTTGTCTCTCTGTTACACACAGTATCTGGTATGCGTCAAAAATAACAACATGCAGAGACCTCAGAGGAGGAGATGCGTGGAAAAATAATGTGTGCGTTGGATTTCCGGTGCGACACAAGCGATGCGCTGTTTCTTTCCACACTACACATTTTTTGGTGTGCAGTCTTGGTTCCTCGCTGCGATGCAGGGATATTTGGATGCTCAGGGACGATGCATGAAAAATCCTTGGCGCGCTGGAAGAAGGCACAGGCACTGCGTTGATCCGGTAGGTGAAGCATTTAATTTTCTGTCACAAGGCTGGCACTGTGTTGAATTTCCACTTGGGAAGTCGGTTTGTGTCATTCCGATTGGGTGTGCTGTGATTCCTCGGTTGCAAGGCAGGCCTCGCATCGTTTCTGGCAGGCATTGCAGCGATTTTTGATGCACAAGGAAGTTCTTTGTAGAGGTGAAGTCTTATTGGCCCTGAGACTTCAGAAAACAGGAGGCAAGCTCAATCCAAGCCCTTGGAGAGCACTTTTGGGGAAGGCAGAGTCCTTCTAAGCAAATTCAGAGGCCAGCAGGGCAGCAGGGCAACAGCAGGGCAGCAGTCCTTCACAGCAAAGCAGTCCAGATGAGTCCTTTGGGCAGCCAGGCAGTTCCTCTTGACAGGATGCAGGTGTAGACACAGAAGTGTCTGAGTTGGTGGGGTCAGGAACCCAGTTTATATACCCCAAAATGCCTTTGAACTGGGGGAGACTTCAAAGAGTGGTTTTGAAGTGCACACGTTCCCTTTTCAGTACAGTCCTATTTGCCCGGGTCCCAGTAGGGGGCTTGGCATTCCATTGCGTGAGGGCAGGCCACTAGCCTTTGAAATGTAGGTGTCAGGCCCTCCACCCTTCCAGCCTAGGAAGACCCATTCAATATGCAGATCAGTGCAGGTGTGACTGAGTGTCCTGTGTTTGTGGTTGTCTGGGTGAAATGTGAATAGGTTTCTGTTTTCATATCTAACATATCAGGAGGAAATGGAGAACATTGAAATGAAACAGGTAGAACTAATGAAGGTAGAAAATTAATGGGTAGAAATAAAAGAAGAGGAGATGAAGGAAGAGGAATAAGGCAAGTGGAGCTCAGGTCAGGAATACATAGTAGTAGAAATAAAGCAGGTGGAAATAATGGAGTTGGAAACAAAGGTATTGGAAAAGGAGATGGAAAGGATGGATGCTGGTGCAAATGAAGAAGGTTGCAATGAAGCAGATGAAAATTAAGTTTATGGAAACAAAGCTGGTGGAAATGATGTAGTGGAAATGACGTAAGGGCAAATCTAGTAGATTTACATTTGTTCTGGTCCAGCTAAAACCACAAGTCATATAATAAGGTGATCACCTTTACCTTTATAAAATAATAAATACATTGATGAAGCACAACACTTACTAAAGCTTGACCAATCATGAATCTCATTTCATCAAACAATATCTCCAAGTCAGAAGCCACCAGATGATATCCAACCACATGAAGATGAACATGTCAAAAACTCAAGGTACTCACATGACCAATCATCATGTCTCGACCATCTAGGAAAAGTACTTGAACAACCACCTACCTACTCAGCCCAGCTAAAGAATCCAGGAGTGATTATGGAGTCCAGCTGCACCCTTGGTTTCCCGAAAAGCTTCTAAATCATGCAATGCATATGTCAAATGTTTCCTTACCTAAGTTTCCCCCAAAAAGTTCAAACAACAATCTTATGTCTGCGGACTACTTTAAAGAGCTCCTCTTTACCTACTTTGCAAGCTGCTCAGACTCCAGAATGCAGCTGCTAAATATCGCTTCAATTTGTCCATACAGACTTGTATATCCATTGCCCTCAAATCCTTGTGTTGCGTGCTGGTGTCTAGATGTAATACTTTAAAGCAATATGCCTCACACATCAAAGCATCCATGACAATGGACCACACTTCCTTTGGCTTCATGCCTGTACCTACTACCAAACAAAATTACTAAGCTCTAGAGTGTCTCCAGTCTTGATCATCCCTTCATTCAAAAGCCTTGCACTGGCACAAACTCTTTCTCTGTTCAACTGAGCTCTTGAACTTGATTCCTATAAAAACAATAAAAATAGACAACATTCCAGAATCTCAAAGAAATTTAAAAACCTGAATCTCCCTATCCACATTACCACATGTGTTAGACCTGGCATGGTTAGTGTGGTTCCCCCTAACGTTTTGCCTTCAGGCCTCCTGTTTTTGCTGACTTTATTTTTGCTGGACTTAAGACTTTACCACTGCTAACCATCGCTAAAGTGCTTGTGCACTCTGCTCAAAACATGGTAACATTGGTTTATACCCAATTGGTATATTTAATTTACTTATAAGTCCCTTGTATAGTGCACTACATGTGCCCAGTACCTGTAAATGAAATGCTACTAGTTGGCCTGCAGCACTGATTGTGCCACCCACTTAAGTAGCCCTTTAAGCATGTCTCAGACCTGACATTTGACAGCCTGTGTGTGCAGTTTTAAAGTGCCATTTCGACCTGGCAAAGTAAACCTTTTTTCCAAAACCTTCCTTTTTAATTCATATGTCACTCCCAAACTAGATCCTCAACAGCCCCAAAGGCAGGGTGCAGTTAATTTAAAAAGTTGCACAAGTGCTTTTAAGTTTTACAAGTGGTTTTAAGTTTTACATATCCTGGTAGTGAAAAACTCTTAAATTTGTTTTTCAGTACTGCACAGCCTATCTCCCTCATAGGATAACATTGGATACCATTTATAAGTGTAATTTCCAAATGGGAAGCAATAATTGGTTCAAGTTCTGAGTTGATGAAATCCTAATTTAAAACCCTAATTTATGGTGAAGTTGGATTTTAAATTACAATTCAGAAAATGCCACTTGTAGAAAGTTGGCATTTTCCTGCCTTAACTATTTGGTGCCTGAAACCTATCTCTGGTCACTTGACCGGGGGTAATTGCCAGTTGGGCTTTTTGTATTCCTTCTAGGCCGCTACACACAATGGGAGGTTAGGTGTGACTGGATGAGCCATCATTAACAGTTTGGGAGTGAGAGAACGGGGCTCAGCCTCACTTACAACTAAATAGGTGGTGTCTTGTCTGCACACACAGGGCTGCATAACCCCTGTAGTTCCTCAGGAGCCAGGGCAGGGAAAGCGAGGTATCAGTGCACTTCAAAGTCATGCCTCTAGAAGCTTGTTCCCACTTCAAAGGAACACTTGTGTGTAAAAGAAGGACCTCACACTCCAGCACTTCAGTACCCTTTTGGTCCTGTGGAATCTCTACCAGGAAGAAGAACTGCTGTGCTGCTACAAGGGCAGTCATTCTGCTGGACTGCTGAGCTGAAGGAACTGCTGCCCTGCTGTGCTGACCTGCTTCCTGTTGCCCTCTTACCTGGGTAAGAAGGACGGGACCTGTATCTTTTGAACCAGAACCTAGAGTGACTTCACAGACTAGTTGGCTGGCCTTCTGATCTGAAGCCTCAGGGACATAACAGACTTTGAACCATCTTGCATCTCCACCTGGACTCTGCCATCTGTGAGTCTTCCCTGCCAAGTGATGCCACCCCAGTCCTGGTTGCTTAGAAGTGGGCCTAATGTGTTTTGTCAGCTTTTGTGGTACCAGTAAAACTGACACATCTCCTCTGCTGAAAGGCGCAACCTTGAGCAGAACCGATGCATCCCTGCTGCTGCGTGAACTGGACCGCCGGAAAGGCTCACATTGCCGCTGCGGCCCGCATCACCTTTGGAACTGCCAAATGCATCCTTGGTGCAGGCCCCTGCATCTCTTGTCAATGGCAACCTTGACAACGATGCAGGACTCCACATTGTAGCCTCACAGCTCTTTGAAACTGTTGCACTTACTTAAAAGCGTGCCACACCCACGAAGCATGACTGCACCCTGAGCCCCATCGATGGGATCCTCGATAATGATGCAACAGTACGACGCACTGCAGCCTCGCCACATCTTGGAACCAACACTGTGGCTACAAGACTAATTTCCAACACGGATTCCCGCAACACTCTCCAAACCAGGATTTAAGGTATTTTTTTCAGCAGGCCTAACTGGGTCTCTGTAGCCGGCCCACACTCCATCACGATCGGCCTGAAGTTTTGACTTTGTCTTGGTCCATTGCATACAGATATCACCAGCTAGAGCTTCAAAAACTTAAAAACTCAATAACCCTGGTTCTACTGATTGAGTTTTTGTCATTTTGGTCTTGCTATATTTATTACATTTTGCTCTATATTTCTAACTTGTTATGGGGTCCTTTTTGTGAGGTGTTTTTACTGTTTTGCTGTTTGAAGTGTCGCACAAATAATTTACACATTGCCTATAAATTAAGCCTGACTGTTTTGTGCGAAGCTACCAGAGGATGGGCATAGGTTAATTTGAGGTTTACTTGTGCCTTAACCTGACTAGGATTATTTTTGCTGCTTGACCAGGGCTCACACCCCAGTCAACCAGTAACCCAATTTCAGACAACATGATACAGCTTAGTTCAATCAGAGGTAGGTACTCACATGCAAAACTTCATCTATGTTCAGACTTTTCTGCAACACTTCATGCTTGTGTGTAACTACCAGTTTGCTGAACCATGTTTTCACACGCCTCACCCAGTGCCTTCATGTTGGCCAAACTACAACCCACATCCTAGCAACCATGCTCTCTGGAAGGGTGCTAGAAGCCCGAGTTTAATTGGAGCACTTAGCAGTGCCTTCAAGGGTGTGAGGCACAATATATGTTCTGCAATACAATCTATCCCAACTGCACATCACTTATTGCAATCGCAAGCAGCAATTTAAGGTTTGAAGTTACAAAAAGTATCCGCATCTGCAAGCTATTTACATGAATATCTTCATGCATTGTGTTACTAGCTGCGTTGGAAGGGTGGGCTCGTCATGCCCAGCAGAATATCATCACACCCAGTAGCATAGCTTAGTCAGTGTGATTCAGGGAGTATGAATCTCAAATTTCCCAGCTAAAAAAGTGATGGCCACAGAATGGAGGGCTGAGATGACCATTGTTTGGAATAACCTGTTGAACAAGGGTGAACAGGTTCAGTAATGCTTTGTATTAGCTGGACCTCTGTCTAAAGTGTTATAGTAGGTGAAAAACAATTAGGGGTGTGCAAAGGTAGAATAATTTACTGCCACCTAATTACATGAAATTACTTTTGCACTATATTTTATGCATCCTCATGTCAATGTTTGGCACGAAGGTATATTAAAACAAGAGCACTACAAACAACAGCTACTTGTGTTCTGTTGTTCCTGTGCTTTAGCTGTAGATTTTTATTGTGAATTGCACCATTCACTGTAAAAAAAAATTGCCTTGAATGGTGCATAATTACACAGAGTCGCATAATAGCATAATTGTTTGAATTACGGTAATTCCTGAAATTACGGCAGTTTAGTATAAAATTTCACCCAGCCAGCTAGAATGCTACCACAAGCAATTGCCAGTGGTTAGATGATTTCCAAGCATTCATCCCATCACCTCTTGAGTGTCTGTTTGCCAGTAGTATGCCTGGAAGCCAAAGAATGCTGCAGCTTTCCATATGTAGTACTGCAAATGTTTGTGAATTCTAAAAAGTAGTACATTTACCCCAAATAATAAATACTTCTGTGGGTGCAGATTTATAACTTTTGAGATAAACCAGTCACTATATATTTAAGTTCCCAATCAGAAAAAAAGAAGAAGTTAACATCGATCAGTGAAATGAGAACAACAAGAAATCCCAACACAAACATAGCAGACTCACCTCAGGGCCCCCAAACCCAACTACCAAGCCTAGAATGAATTTATTTGGGGGTGTCACACTCTAGACACCGCCTCCCCCCAATCTACGCCCCTGATCACACCCGAGTGAAAGGCATTCAAAGCATGCTAAACACAAATAGATCTTATTAATATATGATAT
Source organism: Pleurodeles waltl (assembly GCF_031143425.1). Taxonomy (NCBI): domain Eukaryota; kingdom Metazoa; phylum Chordata; class Amphibia; order Caudata; family Salamandridae; genus Pleurodeles; species Pleurodeles waltl. Next base: position 314,768,926 of record NC_090436.1, read on the forward strand.
ACGATATTAGTAAGAGCTTCTTTTAAATGCCAATTTGAGGTGTATGCAGTGATACTATCAAGAAACAGACAATGGAGCTATGTCCTACTGAAGAGTAAGGCAGAAGAAACACCAAGACATTTGGTAGAAGGAAGAGGGGCATTGATAGGAGAGCTGGTGCAGCCAGGGAGCGCCACAGGTTACTCCCAATGACATCAAGACAATCCCAACCAAAAGTGACCAGGATAGAGTTTGTAGCAGGCAGCTGATACCCGCTTTATCCAGAAGTTCGAGTGCATGTGTGCAGGAAGTACTTAACTAATTAACCAGTAGGTTTATGAGTGCAGTGGAGAGCTTGAGTGGTAGGGGTGCAGCAATCAGTAATGCAGCAGGTGCAATGGGACTGGACTCCTGGGGTCTGAAGATCTCTCTGCACCACCTGTAAGGATGTGGTTAACTGGTTGAATGGGGGTAGAGGACCGTTGTTCTTGTGTACATTAGGCTCCATGGCACCATTGCTAGGCCACTGGTCTCGCTAGTTTAGGTTGCTTTTTGCATGTCGGGGGCGTTCCAAGCAAATTGTTTCACATTAAGTACGCATTCAGGGAGCAACTTTGTGCTAAAATTAAGTTTAATAAAAAACTGAACTGGGTAAAAATGCCAACGACCTTGTGAATACGAGTGGATCACTTATACTTACTTATTATACCTCTCTCATAACGTATGAACCAAAAATACTTTAAAACCTGGAGAATTAATATTTTCCATCAGGTGGCAGCAAGTAGCCACGGCAAAGTCTGTTTTCAGATTTAAATAAGAGCTGTTCTGAATTATATTTCCGTAGTAGTAGTAGCTGAGTTGGAGATTTTACATTAAAACTCTCTGAAAACATTACCTTTCGAGAACTGGAAACCTGTCTTACTTTGCTACCATGTTTTTATAAACTGTACTTAATTTGATTTTCAACAGCACTATCACTGTCACAAGCTTGGCTTCCAACTCGTACCGAACGTAAACGTAAATAGCCATTGGAAAGCCAATATTTTTCGATGTTTTTGCTGAATGTATTCTCCGTGGTAAAGACTAGGGCCCATATTTATACTTTTTGACGCTAAACTGCGCTAACGCAGTTTAGCGTCAAAAAGTTTTGCGCCGTCTAACGCCATTCTGAAGCGCCATGCGGGCGCCGTATTTATGGAATGGCGTTAGACGGCGCAATCAGACCGGCGCTGCCTGGTTTGCGTGGGAAAAAACCACGTAGACCAGACAGCGCCGGCGTAGGGGGAAAATGGCGCATGGGCGTCTTAAAATGGGGCAAGTCAGGTTACGTCGAAAAAATCGTCTTAACCCGACTTGCGCCATTTATTTTCGACGCCCATCCCCCATCAACATGACTCCTATCATTGTAAAGATAGGAGTCATGCCCCCTTGCCCAATGGCCATGCCCAGGGGACTTCTGTCCCCTGGGCATGGTCATTGGGCATAGTGGCATGTAGGGGGGCACAAATAAGGCCCCCCTATGCCACCAAAAAAAAATATAAAAAATAAAAAATTATACTTACCTGAACTTACCTGAATGTCCCTGGGGTGGGTCCCTCCATCCTTGGGGGTCCTCCTGGGGTGGGCAAGGGTGGCAGGGGGGGTCCCTGGGGGCATGGGAAGGCACCTGTGGGCTCATTTTGAGCCCACAGGCCCCTTAACGCCTGCCCTGAGCAGGCGTTAAAAAGTGGCGCAAATGCGCCGTTTTTAGCCACGCCAACTCCCGGGCGTCTCTTTTGCCCGGGAGTATAAATACCACGTAAAGGCCTGGGAGTCATTTTTTAGACGGGAACGCCTCCCTTGCATATCATTAACGCAAGGAAGGGGTTCACGCTAAAAAATGACGCACATTCCGGGAACTTTGGCGCTATTCGCCTCTAACGCCATAGTATAAATATGGCGTTAGTTGGCGTTAGTTTTGCGTCGAAATTGCGTCAAAAAAAACGACGCAATTTCGGCGCAAACGGAGTATAAATATGGCCCTAGGCCTGGTTGAAATGTAATTTACGCCGGAGTAATTTCGCGTTAATCACTGATGGTAGGGATTTTTCCGATAACAATACCCCACTCGAGTAATTTGGGGATGCTTGCACAGCTGTTTATGTTCTGTTGCATTTAGCGCTATTTTCTTACAGCAAAATGCATCCTCGTGTCCATTTTGGAAGCAAGTGTGCATTGAAAATCCTACTCGAAAAGCACATTTAGCAAGCGTAGGCAGCTGCTATTTATGTTCTTTTGCATTTAAGTGTGAAATGAACCCTATTGTCTATTTTGAATGTGAGAGGGCATTTGGTGCTGATAAAATAGAGCTAAATGCAGAATTACACGTCTCGCATAATTCTGCATAACCTCATGGAATGTTTTAGCAATTGCGTTGGATTATGCTATCAAGAATTATGTGAGTTAAACCACCCTTAGTAATGACTGTACGATTATGTGTTGAGGCACCCATATGGTACTCATGCAGACTTGGGGGGGGGGGGAGGGTGATATAACTGAGATACCTTAGTCAGACACCGTGAGTCCCTAGATAGCAGATTGCCGCTAAGACATAGTCAAACAGGCACTGGCCCTGGACAGCAGACCCATCCCTCACTGAATAATGTAACTTGATTTTTGACTCAGTCCTGGCATGGCAAAGCAACCTTCAGATTACAACTATCTCATAAGTGTCAACTTGCATAGCAGCTACATCACAAGCTAAAACCCCCACACATCACATCAACCCAACAACGAGAAAATGACACGTAGGCCAGACCCAGAATGAGTTGTAATAAAAGCATGTTTGAGGGTTCAGTCATGGTAAATGGGAGGGACAAACATTGGATGTACAAGTGACTGTGGTGGAGACGTGGTCTTCACAGTTGTTGCATCAATACTATGCTATTATGCTGGGCTCTCTGGGAAAACTGTCTACACAATTTGGCTCTTTGGGATATAACCAGTCTTTCTTTTCTAAATGGTTTTCCACGTTTATACATGCTTTGCTCCCTATAGAAACAAAACTACTTATTGTACCCATCTGAAGTTAGTACTTCTGCTTTTCTGCATGCTGTCAGAGTCCATTCGGGAGGACGTAGGGTAAGACCGTGGTACCAGAAACAACTGTGGTTATTGGGGTCATTTCCCTCTGCTGTCCTAGAGTCCATCCCACCACGGCTCTGCAGATGGGACAAGTACATCCCTTTTGCACTTGACTCTCAGGGTAGTGATGGCGAGCAGTTAAATAATTCTTAAAGAGATGGAATAGGAGGCAAAGACTCAGAACTTAATAGTCAATCAACAATAGTTCACTGTTCAGTCCAAAGCTTGTCTTGATGATTAATGTTGCAGTAAAATGAAATACTAGAGGATTTTCCAATCCCATCTAAGTGTCACAATGTCTATAATGCCACCTACCAGTTCCTTTGTGCCGCCAATATGTACAGTTTATACCAGAGACAAAAGATCAAAGACAGCAATCAGTCACAGGTGTAAATTCACGAGCAACGACCATGCTAAGCAACTATAGGTCAGTTCTTTAAGATATTGAGCAAAAGGGTTATTTTACACTGGCAGTGTCACCTTTACAAGGCTTATTTTCCAAAGGTCAAGATATAGCCTCTCAGTCTTTTGCTCTCAGTTTCCATGTTAACTGTTCACAGGAGACGTGGCTTGGCTTAGTGCAAGATGTCGGGCTCATAGGGCTCGCTCCATTGGTATCTGTGTCATTGGTGCAGAATCATGGGTTCCAGTCTTCCAACTCATTTGGCGCCCCTCCAACAATCTGTGCAGCAAGCTTGATCAGAGGGTGCTCTGCCAAGAGGTAGATTCTCTGCTTTGGCAACAATATTAGTTCTGAAAGAATGTGCCACACATCATCCAGCGGTAGCCCAAGTCCCTTTGATTACAATTCTGGTATGTGAAAGAGCATGCTATTGTTCTGGCTGGTTATTTCTTCATGCGGAGCACCACATGTACCGCTGATAGAGCCTGGGTGACTTCTTATGGCTTAACCCCTTCGCTGCCAGGCCTTTTCCCCTCCTGTGCCTAGCCTTTTTTTGGCTATTTGGGGTAGTTTGTGCTAAGGCCCTCATACCTTTATGTCCACATAAGCTATCCACACCAAATTTGGGTCCTTTTTTCCCCAGAGTTTGTGGATTTCCCTGGAGGAGACCAAGAAATTAGCCAAAATACTGCTAACATTTGTTTTTTGGGGGGACAAATGGGAAAAAAATGCAGCAGAAGAAAGCATGTGTTTTTTTTCCCTGCTAATGGCATCAACAAAGAGTTTGTGGTGATAAAATCACCATCTTCCCAGATTTCAGGACCAGGCAGACTTGAATCAGAAAACCAAATTCTTCAACAAAATGTTGGCATTTTACTGGGACATACCCCATTTTTACCATTTTTGTGCTTCCAGCCTCCTTCCAGTTAGTGACAGAAATGGGTATTAAACAAATGGTGGATCCTTGACAGATAAACATTTATGAAAAGTAGCCAAAATTCTGAATTCAGCAAGTTATTATGTGTGTAGGTCCTTCAAGGTTTTCTTACAGAAAGTAACAACTGAAATAAAAACAATATTGAAATTGAGTTGAAAAAAACTCCCATTTCTGTCTACGTTTTCATCTGTAACTTTTTCCTGCTATATCAGATTTTTGAAAGCAATATACTGTTACGTCTGCTGGACTTTTCTGGTTGTGGGAATATATAGGGCTTGTAGGTTCATCAAGAACCCTAAGTACCCAGAGCCAATAAATGAGCTGCACCTTGCAATGGGTATACATTGTACACTGGGTATACAGAAATTCATTTAGTAAAATATAAAGAGTGAAAAATAGATATTAAGGAAATCTTTGTATTTCGAGAATAAATGGGCACAAGATAAGGTGTTGAGAAGCAGTGGTTATTTGCACATCTCTGAATTTGGGGGTCCCCATACTAGCATGTGAATTACAGGGCATTTTTCAAATAGTCTTCTTTCTTACACACTGTCTTACATTTGGAAGGCAAAAATGTAGAGAAAGACAATGGGCAATAACACTTGTTCTTCTATTCTTCGTTGCCCCAAGTCTCCCGATAAAAATGGTACCTCACCTGTGGGAGTAGGCCTAGTCCCGTGACAGGAAACGCCCCAAAACACAACATGGACGCATCACATTTTTACATTGAAATCTGTGTTTTTTGTAAAGTGCCTAGCTGTGGATTTTGGCCTTTAGCTCAGCCGGCACCTAGGGAAACCTAGCAAACCTGTGCATTTTTTTAAAACTAGATATCTAGGGGAATCCAAGATGAGGAAGCCACAAACTTCCTACCACCCAGCATTGCCCAAGTCTTCCGATAAACATGGTACCTCACTTGTGTGGGTAGGCCTAGTACCCGCTACAGGAAATGCCCCAAAACACAACGTGGCCACATCACATTTTTCTAATGAAAACTGACCTGTTTTTTGCAAAGTGCATAGCTCTGGATTTTGGCCTATAGCTCAGCTGGCACCTAGGGAAACCTAGCAAACCTATACATTTTTGAAAACTAGACACCTAGGGGAATCCATAATGGGGTGACTGGCACCCAGAATCCTTCGCAAACCTCAAAAAACACTTCCCTCACATTTCAGTGCTGCAAAGTGCTGCAAACTTCCTTTCACCCAGCATTTCCTCACATCGCCTGATTAAAGTGGTACCTCACTTGTATGGGTAGGTCTAGTGTCCACGACAGGAAAGGGTCCAAAACAAAACATAGAAACATCAAAATTATCTATAACAAAGCTACCTGTTTTGCAAGAGGGGCACTTGCGTTTTTGGTCCTGGGCTCGGCAGCCATCTAGGGAAACCTACCAAACCTAGACATTTCTGAAAACTAGGCACCTGAGGGAGTCCAGGGAGGTGTGAGTTGTGTGGATCCCCCAGTGTTTTCTTCCCCAGAATCCCCTGCCAACCCCAAATTTAGCTAAAAAAAAATCACATTTTCCTCATGTTTCTGTGTGGAATCATCACACCGGCACAAATTTCCTACCACCCAACTTTCTCCTCGATGTCCCGATAAAAATGATACCTCACTTGTGTAGGTGGGCCAAGTACCCGTGACAGGGAAGGTCAAAAAACATGTGGAAATTGAGAGGAAACCAAAGCGGGTCCAGAAGGACAGTTTAGAAAAAAAAAAAATTGGGCTGACAAGTGGGGCAGAATTTTTATCAGTATAGATGCAACAATGCTGGGGGGTAGGAATTTTGTGGATTCCTGAGGATTCCAGAAGGTTTCATCACAAAAATGTAGGGAAAATGTGCGATTTCAAGCAAAGCTGGAGGTTTGCAGGGCATTGTGGGTAATAAAATGGTGTGAGGTGCATGTGAAGCACACGACCCTGGACTCACCCAGCTGTTTCGTTTTCAGATGTGTCTAGTTCTGGTAGATTTTTTAGGTGGAAGCGTCCCAAAGTCCACAAAGTGCAGGCACTCACCATTCCAAGTGGGATGATATTGGGAGCTAGCCAAGCTCTCTTGGCCCAAATGTAAAATCGAAACCCCAAATAATCAAATGTCCTCTTGCTTGCCATTGAGATGAGATCTTTTAGGTTGCAGGGGGGGGGGGACTGAAAGTCTGTTACCCCCTTCAGCTGGGGTGGGGGGCATAACCATGCCCATGCTGGTTCAAATTCCCTGGCATCTAGTAGGCTTTCTTCACCACCCTCCCCCCCCCCAGGGAGTGGATTAGGGGTAATTACCCCATCTTCCTACCGGTGGGCAGTACAACTTTGTCCCCATTTCTTTGTGGTGGGGGTATGGACATACCCATTGTTTAAAAAAAAATTACTTCCCGGGTGGGGGGGAGAAATGGCCATCAGTAATGTGGCCCCATGGGGAGCGACCCTTGCCCAAGGGGCCGCCCCCCAAACAAGACACACACACACACACCGATCCCTGGTGCCTAAGTGGTTTTGCCCCCCCTAGGGAGCAGATGGGCTGATCAATCAATTAATCAATCATTTGTTAAGCGCGCTACTCACCCAATAGGGTCTCAAGGTGCTGGGGGGGGGTGCTACTGCTCTAACAGCCAGGTCTTGAGACGCTTCCTGAGGGTCAGGAGGTCCTGGGTCAGACGTAGGGTGACAGGGAGGAAGTTCCAGGTTATGGCGGCGAGGTGGGAGAAGGATCTGCTGCCGGTAGTGGTATGGTGGATGCAGGGGATGGTGGCGAGCTGGTGGGTGGGGACGTGGAAATTGAGTCGCTCGTTGAGGTAGGCAGGGCCGGCGTCGTGGAGAGCCTTGTGAGTGTGGATCAGGAGTTTGAAGATGATCCTTTTGTTGACGGGGAGCCAGTGAAGGTCTCTGAGGTGGGCTGAGATGTGTTCGTGGTGAGGGAGGTTAAGAATGAGGCGTGCTGAGACGTTCTGAATGCGCTGGAATTTCCTCTGGAGCTTGGCCGTTGTTCCCGCATAGAGTGCGTTGTCATAGTTCAGTCTACTGCTAACGAGGGTGTGGGTGACCGTTCTTCTGGTTTCATTGGGGATCCATCTGAAGGTCTTGTGAAGCATGTGGAGGGTGTTGAAACATGAGGATGAGAAGGCATTGACTTGCTGGGTCATAGTGAGCGATGAGTCCAGTATGAAGCCGAGGTTGCGTGCATGGGTGGTGGGAGTAGGAGCGGCTCCTAGAGTGGCAGGCCACCAGGAGTCATCCTATGCTGATTTGTTGGAGCCAAGGATGACGATCTCGCTCTTATCCGAGTTCAGTTTGAGACGGCTTACCTCCATCCAGTTGGCGATGGTGTGAAATCCGTTGTGGAGGTTGGTCTTGGCGGTGGCGGGGTCCTTCGTGAGTGAGAGGATCAGTTGTGTGTCGTCCGCGTAGGAGATGATGTTAAGGCCGTGGGATCAGACGATGTTGGCGAGCGGCGCCATGTAGACGTTGAAAAGGGTGGGGCTGAGAGAGGAACCTTGGGGTACTCCGCAGATGGTCTTAGTGGCTTTCGACAGGAACGGAGGGAGGAGGACTCTCTGAGTTCTGCCAGAGGAGAAGGATGTGATCCAGTGCAGGGCCTTGTGTTGAAGGCTGCTGAGAGGTCAAAGAGGTTGAGGGCCACGGTTTCACCTTTGTCGAGCATGATCCTGATGTCGTTGGTAGCGGTGATGAGAGCGGTCTCGGTGCTGTGGTTCTTGCGGAAGCCGGATTGGGAGATGTCGAGCAGGCTGTGGTCCTCCAAGAAGCATGATAGTTGGCTGTTGACTATCTTCTCGATGACCTTCGCTGGGAAGGGGAGTAGGGAGATGGGCCGGTGATTCTTGAGGTCTTCGGGGTCTGCCTTTTTTGAGCAAGGCGTTGACTTCGGCGTGTTTCCAGCTCTCCGGGAAGGTGGCGGTCTCGAAGGAGCTGTTGATGATGGTACGGAGCTGGGGGGTCAATGATTTGGCTGGCTTTATTAAAGAAATAGTGAGGGCAGGGGTCGGTGGGTGATCTGGAGTGGATGGTGCTCATGGTCTTGGTGGTGTCCTCGTCGTCGGTGTGGGTCCAGGCACTCAGGAGGTTGGTGTGGTTGGGTGCGTTGGGGTTGGCAGCGGTGGTCTTGGGGATCGGGGAGGCGAAACTGCCATGGATGTCCATGATCTTGCGATGAAAAAAAGTGGCGAGGGAGTCGAAGAGGTCTTGCGAGCGGGGGGGGGGTCGGTGGAGCAGGATTTGGGGTTGGTGAGTTCTTTGATGATGCTGAAAAGCTCCTTGCTGTTGTGTGTGTTGTTGTCGATTCGTTCTTTGTAGTTTTATCTTTTGGTGGTCCGGATGAGCTGGTGATGCTTGCGGATGGCAGTCTTGAGAGCGGCGTGGTTGCTCTCTGTTTCTTCTTGGCGCCAGATCTTCTTCGCTAATCTGCCTCCTAGGGGAGCAGAAATGGTCAACAGTAATGTGCCCCCATGGGGAGTAACCCTTGCCCAATGGGCCACCCCCCCAAACAAAACACACACACACACTGACCCCTGTAGCCTAAGTGGTTTCTGCCTCCCTTGTGGGAAGATGGGCCTAATAAAAATAGGCCGATCTGCCCCCAAGGGAGGCAGAAATGGTCAACAGTAATGTGATGTGCCCCCATGGGGAGCGACTCTTGCCCAAGGGGCCGCCCCCTAAACAAAACACACACACACACAACAATACCTGGTGCCTAAGTGGTTTCTGCCCCACTTGGGGACAAATGGGCCTGATTAAAGTAGGCCGAACTGACCCCAAGGGGGGCAGAAATGGCCTAATATATTATGCTCCCCTGGGGAGTGACCCTTGCCTAAGGGGCGCTCCCCTTAAGTAACTTAAAAAAAAAAAAAAAAACACTGGTGTCTAGTGGTTTCTGCCCCCCCTTACGGGCAGATTGGACTAATAAAAAAATAGGCCAATCTGCCGCAAGGGGGCAGAGATGGTCTAAAATATTATTGCCCCCACAGGAGTGACCCTTGCCTAAGGGTGGGTCGCTCCCCTCCTGTAAAAAAAAAAAAATAATAAATCCCTGGTGCATAGAGGTTTCTGCCCCCCTTGGGGGCGGGTGGGCCTAATTAAAATAGGCTTCTCCGCCCCCAAGGGGGACGGAAATGGCCTTACAAAAATGCTCCCCTTGGGGAGTGACCCTTGCCTAAGGGGTCGCTTTCCTTATTCATAAACAAAACAAAAAAACTCCCTGGTGTCTAGTGGGCATTCCTGCAGCACGATCACTGTGCGATTGTGCTGCAGGAATGCTCAGAGAGACATGAAACGAAAGGAAAAGCGTTTCTTTTCTTTTCATTCCTCTCTGCCCTCCCCTTCGCCGTCCCGAGGAGAAACGAATCAGGTTCTCCTTGGGTCGCACTGATGGGGCAACCTCTGATGAGGTCAGCACGTGATCATGCGCTGTCATCATCAGATGCCCCTGGGAAGGGAGGGGGGGGGGTCGGGGAAGGCAGTGGAAGCGATTCCGCTGCTATCCCTGCCCAGGGGATGCGGGCTGGGTGTAGGATATAATGGTTACGTCTGTGTCACATGAGCCCTGTGCCACCGGATGTACCCATGATGTCCTTGGCACCCAAGGGGTTAAGTTGGTGCTGATGGCCTCCTGATGTAAGTTGGTTTCCTTTTGGTGCTTCACACTCGGGAACATACAGCAGGCAGACAGGCGTCTAAGTGCTAGGCAAACCCATAGTATCCCAGCAAGTTGCACAAACATCAGATGATATCTCCTCACCTCTAGAAGACTGTCATGCAGATACCAGACCTGGTCTTACAGTAGTCCTTTAAGTAGTCTGCGGAGCACTCCCTTGCTTTGTCAAGAGGAACTTGGAATTGGAAGAAAGTGGAATGGTGTGGATTCCACCTTTATACTAATTTACCAGACCGGGTATGTGGATCCACTTTCTAGGGTCTTGGAACTTGGTTGGGGTGATTCCCTTTCAAATGTCATTTTCAGCCTACAGTGCAGACTCTGCCTTGTGTCAGGTAATAGCTCTTACAGCAGGTAGTGACAAGACTAACTTCAAGCAGGAGTATTCATGGCCACAATGAAGTGTTATTGCTCTGCAAGTTGCTGTCATCACTTTCTAAAAGCTGTATCCACCCTCCATCTAATGCCATGCAGCACCAAGGAAATGCAAAATTGGTCCCTGCAATCATACCCTCATCACACACCTAGGGACATATTTGAGAGCCCCTAGCACCATTCCAATGCCATATTAGCATCATTTTTTGATGCTAATGTGACTTTAGAAGGCCAAAACCGCAGAGCCATATTTACAAAGTGGTTGAATGCTCAGAGCAGGTGTTAAAAGGAGGCTTCAATTGGTTACAATGGGCCTCTGGGTGCTTTGCAGGATTAGCGTCAGAATGTTTGACGCTAATACTAAAAAGTGGCAGACTAACATAAAAAATTCTGATGCTAGTCCCCTAACTACCACCATGGTGCACCGTATTTTAAATACGGCGCACACGTGGTGGCGTTAGGGGGACGCTAAGGGCACAGAATGCAGTGCCATTTTTCTTAAATACAGTATTCCCTCTAGTCTTTCTATTTATCTGCCATACATGCACCATGCATACACACACACAAATAGTTAATACCAAGGTCTAGAAGTTGCATCGAACTTGATCTTTACATGAGTGGGGCCAGTAGGCTGCATTCTCCCTGCAAATTAATAAAGCTCTGCTGTTAATCCACAAACATCGATATGCTGCCATTACCACTTTATGTCAACAACCGTGACAGTAATCCCATGTCAATGAAGAGGACGTGCTTGGTGCACCCCATCATGTCACAGAATAGGTTGTGGACCTTGACTACATCATGGACAGACCTATGCCTTAGCGTACATGCTATATTAGTGTGTTATCTGGGCCAAGATAAAGTCAGGATATCAAATTCACATACAGTGAAGTCACTCAAGGCAGAGGTACATGCCTGTTTACCATGCAGGGATATTCCTTTCTCAATAGATGCCCCTCCCAGATCAGACTACTTGGAACCTTACTGCTCTGTTGGAGAAGTCTGGTTGGCGGTCTGGAAAAAACAGCGGGAAATGCCATCTGCTTTCCCTTGTTAATAGCTGCATTTTGTCCTACTGTGCAATCTAGGCTTTGTAATGAGATTGATTATCTCACCAACGTAGGATGCTTGTCCTCATTACCACTAACCACTTGAGTGGCTTCTCATCTGTCTGGACCACAAACTTGGTAGCAAACAAGTAAGGTTGAAATCAAGTCATTTTCCACATTATCGCAAAGCATTTCTTCTCAATCACAGTCAAGTTCTATTCGCTAGGAAGCAGTCTCCAAATGATGAATGCCCCAGGAAGTTCTCTACTCTTGTCATCAAGCTGAGTCAGTAGTGCTCCAGCATCTTTGTATGAGGTGTCCATCTGTAACATAGAAGCACTGCATAGTGCTGCCATCTGACCTCCGAAGGTCTTCTGACACTGCAGTGTCCAAATCAATTTGTTAGGCTGCTTCTTGATTATCAGAGCTGTTAGGGGGCTACTGGAGAATCACAGTTTGTAACAAAGTTCCAGTAATATCCAATCAGTTCTAGAAAGGTTCTCACATGGGTCTGAGTAATAGGACCCTCCCACTCCGACTGGATATGACATCCAATGGGGGTATCTTCTTGTTGCCCTCCTGATGCCAAATTAAACTACAAGGACTGACCTGCCTGGTACCGTGTTGCTTTGGTGGTTAGTTTTGCCCATGTATACTGACAAACAACTATTTTAGGTGCCTCTGGTGGTCCACATATGAATTGTTAAAAAAGGCAATGAGGTAAAGGTAGACCACACAGACCTCATCAAGCCCTGATAGAACTTGGTCACCAAAGTAGCAGGAGCATTCTTAAGCCTGGAAGACATGGCCCTAAAGTAATACAGACCTGTTGATATAGAGAATGCAATCTTCTCCCTGGCACTATGTACCAGGGCTATGTGACTGCAACCACCAGTCAGATCAGAAATATTCAGGAAGTGAGCAGCACCCAGCTGACCTTCCTGTTCATTAGCTCGGGGGATCGGGTGTGCGTTGTTCTTGATCACCTGATGGAGGGCCCAGTAACCCACACAGAAGTGCAGGCTGGTGGACCTTTGCTTATAATGATGGAATGGGATGTGATCCGAGTGATTACCAGTGGCTGAGATGAATTCAAGCATTCCATTAATCATTTTTGTGTACTTCAAGATACCTGGTGGCATGATCTACCAACCTCAAGATACACTAGGTCGTCAATGATAGTAGGGGTCAAAAGGACCAACAATTTCAATGCTCACCTGCTCGAATGGCACACCTACTATTAGTAGCGGCACTAATGGTGTTTTGGTCTTACATCCTGTGAGAAATTGGGTTGCTGGTTGAGAGGTTGAGGGGGATAAAATCCTACACAAACAGAAACCACAAGCAAATCGTAAATTAACCTGTGCTTAACCCCATGGTGGCTTGGCACAGAGCAGTCAGACCTAAAGGCAATGTGTGAAGTATTTATGCAACACTTCAAACAGTAACACAGTGAAAACACACCACAAGATACTCCCACACCAGGTCGGAAACAAAGTAATTTTAATAAACAAAACAAGACCAAAATGACAAAAATCCTATCAGTAGAACCAGAGATATGCAGGTTTAAAGATTTAATTAAATATAGTGCCAAAGGTACAAAGCGCCATCTGTGGATATCTGCTTGCACCAGACCAGGACAAAGTCACAAGTTCAGGCTGACCATGATGGAGCACAGGTCAGCTACAGGGATACAGTTAGTCCCTATAAACAAGAGTACCTTAGGTCTCGGTTGCATTGCATTCAGAGGTCCAACTATCAGGATGCGTTGCACAGCCGGGGCAATGCATCAGTTCTGGTACTGCAGAGCTGCAATGTGAGGACTTGCATGATTGTCGAGGATCCCATTTATGAGTGCTTGAGATAAAAAGTCTGGTGTCAAGGGTGCGGCGTGGAGTCGAGGTAAGATGTCGGTTCTGAGGTGCTATGAGGCTGCAATGTGAGAATCTGCATTGTAATTGAGGCTGCCATTGAGAAGGAATTTGCAATGCGAGGGCCTTCTTTGGGAAATCTTTGCACAGGTATTGGTTTTGATGTGGGCTGCAAGGTTGATGTGGAGTCCTTGTTTCGGAAGAACCCTCCCAGTGGAGGAAATGCATCAGTTGTGCTCAGGGCTGTGCTGCAGAGCAGAGGAGATTTGTTGGTTCTGCTGGACCCACAAATGGGCTGGCGAGCATCTTCAGGCCCACTTCCAAGGGTCCAGGACTGGGGTAGCACCACTTGGCATGGTAGGGCTCACATATGGCAAAGTCCAGGTGCTGGGTTCAAGGCTGTTGGACCCTTCTGTCCCTGAGGCTATGATCAGAAGGCCAGCCAGCTACCCACTGGAGTCACTAAGGAGTCCTGGGATCAATAGATGCAGGCCATTAGAGTCACTTTGGAGTGCTGGATTCAACAGATGCAAGGTCTAGTCCTTCTCACCCAGGCAAGAGGACAGTAGGTAGCAGGTCAGCATAGCAGGGCAGCAGTCCTTCAGAACAGCAGTCTAGCAGAGTGGCAGTCTTTTCAGCAGCACAGCAGTTCTTCTTCCTGTCAGAGTATCCATCAGTCCAGAAGTGTACTGAAGAGGTGGTATCTGATGTCTACTATTAATACCTGGTACCCTTTCTCTGGATGGTAGGAGTTACTTCTAGAAATTATCTTTGAAGTGCACAGGCTTCCTGCCTTACCTGCTCTGGCTCCAGACTAACTACAGTGGCTTTGCAACTCGTGTGCAGGGTCAGGATACAGCCTATTTAAGTGTAAGTAGAGCTGTGCCCAGCTTCATCCTCCCATTCTGCAAGTGATGGTCCACACACCTAAGCTCGCTATTGTTTGTGGCTGTCTAGGAGGAATACACAAAGCCCAACTGTAAACTACACCCAGCTATGTGACCCAAGGACAGGCTACAGGCACTAAATGGCCAAGACAGGAAAATGCCAACTTTCTCAAAGTGCCATTTTCAAAATTGTAATGTCAAATCTGACTTCACCATGAGAGGGGATGTTTCAGTATAATTCCAAATACACCAAACATGAACTGGTCATCTACTCCCATTCAGAAATGATTACTTAATAAATGGTAGCCTATGGGATAGGTAGGCTTTGCAGTAGTTTAAAAAGAATATAAGAGTTTTTCTCAACCAACACATGTAAAACCTAAAGGTAAATATACAACTTTTTAAATACACTGCACCCTACCCTCTGGGCTGTCCAGGGCCTACACTAGGGGTGACATATATGTATTAGGAAGGTCTATGTTGCCACTTACTGGCCTTGATAGTCAGGCCTGCCTGTTGAAGAGCCTGAAGCACTTCCTGGAAGTGAAATAGGTGGTCCTCCCAGCTGCTACTGAAGACAACTATGTGATCCAAGTAAGCAGCGCTGAAAGCCTACATTCCGGCTAAAACCTGGGTCACCAGCCTCTGGAAGGTGACAGGGGGATTTTTCAGGCCAATGGGCATTACCTGGAATTGGAAGTGGCCCTCTGGTGTTGAGTATGCCGCCCTCTCTTTAGCCCCCTCAGTAAGGACAATCAACCAGTACCCAGAAGTCAAGTCAAAAGTACTCAGGAACTTGGCAGCCCAGAATCAATCAATGAGCTCATCGGCTTGGAGGATGGTGTATGCATTAGTTTTAATGACTGAATTATGACCCCTGTAGTCCACACAGAAACAGCTGTGGTGTGCTGCCCTGTGGGCCAGCCTTTGGAACCAGCACCACTGGGCTGGACCAGGGACTACTGGAGTGCTCAATCATTCCCAACTCCAGCATCTTGGAAACCTCAACCTTGATGGTGTCCCTCACCTTGTCTGACAGTCTGTAGATTTTGTTCTTGATAAGGGGACTGTCACCAGTGTCTGTATTGCGGGTACAGAAGTGTGTACCCACACCCCAGGGGTGAGGGAAAAGTGTTCCAATGGCTGGTGACAATCCTTTGCTGTTCTGGGGTCAGAGTAGGGGTGAGATTGACACCCTTTACTGACCCATCCTTCTCCTTGGTTGGCAGGAGATGAGGGCGAGGTTCACTCTCCTCCTCTATTCCATTATCCATCACCAACAACATGGTGATCCCATACCTCTCAATAGTGGGGCTTCAGGTACATGAGGTGGAGGAACCTTAAGTGGTTTCCGGGGGGTCTTGAGGTCCATCGGGGATGTAGCCTCCCCCTTCCAGTCAATTATCTCATAGGGCCCTGTCCAATAGCCTTGGAGGGCCCTTGGTTCAACTGGTTCCATCACCCACACCGTCTGGCCAGGCTGAAGCCCGACCAGAGTGGCCTTCTGTCCATGCCATAGCTTCATCACTTCCTGACTAGCTTCTAAGTTCTCAGAAGCCTTCTTCCAGAACTTCTGCATTTGGTTGTATGGGGTTAACATGTAGCTAACCAAATCCTGAGGGGTTTTCTGGGTTGCAGAGGGTTAACATGTAGCTAACCACACCCTGAGGTGTTTTCTTGGGTACCTTGCTCCAGCCCCTCCTTCACCAAACAGAGAAGTCCCTTACAGGGTGACTATAGAGGAGATCAAAAGGGCTAAACCGTATTCTTTTCTGTGGCACCTCCCTGTAGGCATAGAGTAAACAGGGCAAAAGGACGTCCTACTTCTGCCTCATGGGCTCCTGTAGGCCCATAATCATGCCATTGACAGCCTGGTTGAACCTCTCAACAAGCTCATTTGTCTGGGAGTTGTGAGGCGTGGAAAACTTGTATATTACCCCACATTCCTTCCACATGACCTTCATGTATGCCGACATGAAGTGGGTGCCCCTGTCTGACACCACTTCCTTGGGGAAACCTACTCGGGTAAAAACCCCAATCAAGGCCCTAGTCACTGCAGTTGCAGTAATAGTCTGCAGAGGGATGGCCTCTGGGTACCACGTGGCATAGTCCACAAAAACCAGGATAAATCTGGTTGGCTAGGGTAACCCCTTTTGGGTTTAAGGGCCCAACAGTGTCAATGCGTTCCCTCTCAAAGGGGGTGCCAATGACAGACATGAGAGTTAGGGAAGCCGTGAGCATCTTCTCAATCTTCCCACTCGCTTGGCAGGTGAGGCAAGTCTTATTGAAAGGATCTGAGACTCTCTTAATCTGGGGCCCATTAAAGTGGGTGACAAGCCTGTCAAGCATCTTGTCCTGCCCCAGATATCCTGTCAAAGGTATCTCATGAGCCAGATCGAGTAGGAGGGCTCTGTATCATTGGAGGACCACCAGCACACATGTTGCCCCATGCACAGACACCTTAGGCTCACTGTAAAGGAAGTTGTTCTCCCAGTAGATCAGGGGATCACCAGAGGTGTCACCAGCTGCCTGGGCCTCAGCCTGCTGCCTCAGCCGATTTAGAGTTGGGCATACTCTCCGTGCCTTGCGGAACTCCTTCCTAGTTGGCCCACTATTAACTTGCCACCCAGCAAGCTCAGGCAGGTCACCTAGGGCCATATTTATACTCCGTTTGCGCCGAAATTGCGTCGTTTTTTTTGACGCAATTTCGACGCAAAACTAACGCCAACTAACGCCATATTTATACTATGGCGTTAGAGGCGAATAGCGCCAAAGTTCCCGGAATGTGCGTCATTTTTTAGCGTGAACCCCTTCCTTGCGTTAATGATATGCAAGGGAGGCGTTCCCGTCTAAAAAATGACTCCCAGGCCTTTACGTGGTATTTATACTCCCGGGCAAAAGAGACGCCCGGGAGTTGGCGTGGCAAAAAACTGCGCATTTGCGCCACTTTTTAACGCCTGCTCAGGGCAGGCGTTAAGGGGCCTGCCACAAGTGCCCTTCCAATGCCCCCAGGGACCCCCCCTGCCACCCTTGCCCACCCCAGGAGGACCCCCAAGGATGGAGGGACCCACCCCAGGGACATTCAGGTAAGTTCAGGTAAGTATAATTTTTTATTTTTTATATTTTTTTTTGGTGGCATAGGGGGGCCTTATTTGTGCCCCCCTACATGCCACTATGCCCAATGACCATGCCCAGGGGACAGAAGTCCCCTGGGCATGGCCATTGGGCAAGGGGGCATGACTCCTATCTTTACAATGATAGGAGTCATGTTGATGGGGGATGGGCGTCGTTAAAAAATGGCGCAAGTCGGGTTAAGACGATTTTTTCGACGTAACCTGACTTGCCCCATTTTAAGACGCCCATGCGCCATTTTCCCCCTACGCCGGCGCTGTCTGGTCTACGTGGTTTTTTCCCACGCAAACCAGGCAGCGCCGGTCTGATTGCGCCGTCTAACGCCATTCCATAAATACGGCGCCCGCATGGCGCTTCAGAATGGCGTTAGACGGCGCAAAACTTTTTGACGCTAAACTGCGTTAGCGCAGTTTAGCGTCAAAAAGTATAAATATGGGCCCTAGTGTGGCAAGGTCCTCTTTGGTCAGCTCCGGGGCCTCCTCCTCCAGTGTCCCATCTATTGGCACTGCAGGAACTTCAGAGATGGGCTTCACCTGCCTCATGCCCTCCAGCTTCTTTATAGCTGCCTGGGCTATTCTTCCAGATGCTAGGCTTCATGCTCCAAGCTGCCTTGACTCTCCTCTCAGGCAGCCATGGACTAAGTGGTCACACAGATCGACTCTGGCAACCGCAACATTTCCATGTGGGCCTTGAGCTCCACTTCCTTCCTGACAGTATGCTCGAAGCCATTCCCTAGCAAAAAATCCACAGGCACAACATGGCTCCCAGCAACTTTAAGAGACCACTCCCCTCACTCGAAGGGAACCAGGGCAAATGGGTAGTGACTCTCACGGTGGTCTGCTACTACAAATTGGTGAATTGTATCATGTATCACCTGCTCTGAGAACACCAGATGACACCTGACAGTAGGCATACTGGATCTTGTGTCTGTCAGAGTCTCCACCATCTGCCCATTAATGTTGACCCATTGCCTATACTTGGAGGTATTATCAGGCATGTGGGCCTTAGGTATCATCTTTCCATCACCTATGGACACTAAGGTAAGCTCAACTGCCCCCCCCCCCCACACTGACTGGGACAAACTCCTCGACTGGCAAAACCCTGGGACAGCCCACCACCTGGGGGCTGTGCCCTCTGAGAGCACTTACGGGCACATTTAAGAGCCCCTAAAGCCATCTACTGACACATTAGCGTCATTTTTTTAAAGTTAATGTTTCGTTAGATGGCCAAAATCCCTGCACCACATTTATAAAGTGTTGCAATGCATGCATTGCTCCACTTTGTAACCCTTTACGCTACATTATGCCTGCGCCAGGCATAATGCATGCAAAGGGGGCATTCCCCTGTTTCCGCACTTTTAACACCTGCTGATAGCAGGCGTTTAAAGGGGGCACACTATTGAATACAATAGGCCCCTATGTACTCTGCAGGAGTAGCAGAAATATTTTGGTGCTACTCCTGCAAAGTACATCAATAGCGTCTATAAAAATTATTCTATTTCCACCTACCCTGCGCCGTGGTGCACCGTATCTTAGATACAGTGCACACATGGTGGCGGTAGAGGAGTGCTAAGGGGCGCAAGGAAACTGGCAGTGCACGTGGTGCAGCACCACTTTCCTTAAATCTGCCCCTTGGTATCTCCCTTGATGTGCCCATACTGGTAGCATTTATAGCACTTAAGGACAAACTTACCAGTATATTTGTCCACAAAGCCTTTCTTTTCCACTTTGAACTATTTTAGGGGGCTTGTGAGAACTACATTTTGGTTTATCTCCCTGCTCCTTCTGATGGGAACACTGACCATCCTTTTGGGAGTCGCCACCAGATGCCCAGATGTCTGCCTCCTCAGCAAGTTTCCTGGGATCAGTCAACTTGCTGTTCACCAGGTGCTGGTGCAGCTCTGTAAAAATACTGAGCATGTGCTCCATTAGCATTAGGTTGTACAGTCCATCAGAATCATTAACTTTGCTTCCCCTCACCTATCCATCCTGTGCCTTACTAGAGTAATCTAAGAAGTCTCCCCAAGACTGGTTGGGAAGTTTGTGGCTGCCTCTGAACCTCTGGCGGCATTTCTCAGGGGTCAGCCCAAAGTTAGAGACAAGGGTGGCCCTCATGGGGGTTTACTTTGTCTGATAATATATCCCTCTCCACTATAGGCATATACTTCTACAAACTACCCCCTAGTGCTCCTGTGGGACCTTGTGTACCTTAAGGGCTACCTCAGACGCAGCAAACCACTTGTCAATATCGTCCCCACCACATAGTTGGGCACCAGGTCTTTGGGCATGCAGACCTCCTTATCACCTTCAGACACTACAGGCAAGCTGCCACCATTGCAGGATTCTGAGCCTTGTCTTGCTTTGATCTCTAGTTCCTTCAGGCTCCTCTCATGCTCCAGCAGCCTTCTCTTTTCTGTCAAGGCTCTCTTAGCCTTCTTTCACTCTACTTCTAGTCTCATTTTGGCCAACTGCATCTTCAACGCCTTTCCAACTTCCTATCCTCCAGCTCCTGGGGGGCAGGCTTTGGGAAGACACACTAATTCCTGTCCTTGCACTGGGTTCTCTTTCAGTGGGTAGAGGTACTCCCTCCTCTGGGAGCTTCTGCACAGGCCACTCAGCCAGGCCATCCTCCATTACTAAATCAAGTTGCCCCTCATCAAGATCCTCCACATTAGGATCCTCATCCTCACAGTCCTCAGGCTGTGATTGCATTCTAGTGACATCCTCATAGTCGTGGAGGGCCATCTGAATGTCCAGCTTTGTGGCCTTCTTTCCTGCATGTAGCCCCTTTCTTTGAGTTTCTGCAGCTCAGCCCTGCCGAAGTTATCCACATTGAGCCTCTCCACTTCCGTGGTATAAGACAAAGAGATAGGGAACGTAAATTTAGAAAAAAGGAAAATCAGCTAACCAGAAGCCTAGGGAGAGTTTAAAAAGACTCGACTTGATATTGAATTATTTATACGGGTTGGTAGTGTAACAAAGAATGACACATGTCCTAATCCTCACAACTGACCACCAGTGTGAGAAATTGGGTTGCTAGTTGAGAGGTAAAACTCTACTCAAGCAGAAACCCGAATTCTTATCAGGGTGAAGTCACAAGGAAACCCTTAATTAACCTGTGCTCACCCCCCTGGTAGCTTGGCAAAGAACAATCAGGCTTACCTTTTTTAACTTTATTTTTACAACCTTTACAGTAAACAAACCAGCAGTCAGAGTATTATTGATTACATCATTGCTTTTTATTTTCACAAGGGCTGCCATCTACGATACACTGGAACATTTCCTGTGTAATCTGAAACTCTTCAGACCCGAGGGGCCCAATTACTTCTTCCTTCTTCTTGTGTATCGTATGTCTACCAGTATGCTGTCTGGGCCAGGGGTTCTTAGCTGCCACTGTGTTCAACATCATCAGTATCTGAGGACACTCCTTCCTCTGACCTAGTGGGGGTCCCTGCCCCAATAATTTATAGCATAGGTCTTGCGATGCCAAGATCTCCTAATTCACCTTATCTTCTTGTCTACTCAGTTTCATGTGAATTTCCTACTTCAGGGACCATTCTGACATATCCCTACACCATTGTGCCAGCTTCGGACTGCCATGTGATTGCCATTCTGCACATGAGTTGCATTAATTTTTACTCTATTTTTTTCCCCTTGAGTTTTGGTATTATGCCTAATAAGCAACAGCGTGGCGTTAGGAATCGTAAACACGTTACTCTCTGCAGTTCTACCACCACTGCAGTCCAAAAAATCTTTATTGCACTGCAATTCCAGGTTCAATGAAGAAAGTACATGTGTGGGGCACCACAACGTGGGCAAGGGTCTGGGCCGGTGGGCACTAGTCTCTTGGGTCCTACGGGTGTATGATATGTTGTGTGTAGAAAGTTATAGTGTACCAGCTTGAACCTGACATTGCATGACACAGTTTTCTTAAGAGCCGCTGCTCCTGTCCAGTCCTCATCTCCCAGCGGTGTGTCTAACTGGCGACCCTGGTTCACGGCACTCCACCTGCTGCATCCATCCTCATCGCTTTATATATCAGTGTGATTAGGTGTCTCCCAAATCCACTGGACAAAAGAACCCCTATGGTATGAGAGGTAACCTGCACTGCTGGGTAGGTGGGCCATTTTTGTCTGGCAATCTTCGCTATCCCTGAATATGATAAGAAGTGACTCAGACCTAGGGTAGATGTATCACTGGCCTCCTCAAACGTGATAAAGGAGTCCCCAGGGTGCAGATCCCCAAAAATATTGCATCCACCACCCTTCCAGGCCTGAGGCATCATACTATCCATCATATATCTGATCGTTCTGATGGTAGTTCCCTATGGAAGGGAGCCAAAGGACAATTGTCACAAACCTCTGCCAGAATTTGCAGTTTGCCTGACCACATATGGCATGGCTACCAAGACTCCTGCTCCCTCCAACAACAGCTGCAGGAGTTTGTCCATTCCCACTAAATCTGTCACACGTCTCTTTTCCCATCCATCCCCTTCGTCTAGCCATTTCGTAGCTTGTTGCAACTGTGCAGCATAGTAACATAGGTCGAATCTGGGTGCCTCAAACCCTCCTTCATCATATGGCCAAGTCATAGTGGCAATGGCCGCCAAGCCAGTCCGCCCGCTCATAATATTGAAATCAATAGGGAGACCAGCTGGCAAAAAACCTTCACCGGGATAGGGCACTGCGTGTTGTGCAGTTAGTAGAGACAGCGTGGCAACATTACCATTTTTAAAATGGCCAGTCCGCCCATTAATGATAACGGCAGTGTATTCCAGAAGGATTCTGATTTTGTAAGGGAATCTAGGACCCTGTCTATATTCAGTTGCATTAATGCTGCATCCAAATGTGCTACCCTTATACTGAGGTAACGGAAATGCTGCATTTCCCAGTGCAGCCCCAGCTCTGGCAGATCCTCCACATTAGTATTCTCCAAGGAAGCCAGGGGAAATAAAAACAATTTTGCTCTGTTAATTCGTAGACCTGACACGTCTCCAAATTCATCCGGGATTCTCAAAAGGCATGGTAATGGCACCCTGGGGGTAGAAAGGTAGAAGGGTGCTTCATCCACGTAGAGCAATATGATATGTCGCACGTCCCCCAGTTGAATGCCCCACTCCTCTAGTTCCCCACACACCCTAACCGCAAGCGGCTCCAGTCCCAAAGAAAATAGTAGGGGGACAATGGGCATCCCTGACTCGTGTCCCGCTCTAGTTTCCATGGCTCTGATCTTTTCTATCCTATCTGAACTCCGGTGCTTATTTTTGACTACAGTAGTTTAATCTTGTCCCAAAAGTGGGGTCTAAAGCCCAATACCCTCAATACCTCAAGGAAATAGCCCCAATCCACAGTGTCAAATACTTTTTCTAAGTCAAGGGAGGCCAGGACCATCTCCTTATCTCTTCCTTTCACTTCGTGTATCACATGGACTTAGCATTTGAAGTTCACAACTGTATTTCTACCGGGAATAAACCCGCAGTGGTCTCCGTGGATCAATTTTGGCATGTGGGGTACTAATCTAATCACCAGTGTTTTGCAGAGTATTTTAACGTCTATATTAATCATGGTTATGGATCTATATGCTGCTGGGTCCACCGCATCGTCCCCTAGTTTTAGGAATAAGCATATCTCCCCCTCTCTCATCATTTTCAGGGGATTCCCTTCTTCCTGTGCCTCCTGTAACACCTCCTGTAGGTGCTCGGTGGTTTCTGCTGGGAAAGACTGATAAAATTCAACTGGGAAGCCATCTCCCCTGATGCCTTTGCTCTTGGTAGCATGCGCAACGCCGCCCTCATTTCCTCCAGATCTAGGGGGGCCTAGAGTTCTGCAGCCACTTCTCTATCCAGCCCTGTAGGAGCTTGAGCTCTCAAGTATGACACGTAACAATCTGGTGTGACTCTCCGGTCAGCCCTAAATACCTCAACCATGTCCATCTGGTGTCCTCAGATGTGTTATGATTTGGGATGGCTGATCTCTGTGGAGAATCCAGGCTAGAAACCTCCCTGACTTGTTGCCTTCAGTATGCAGTCTGTGCTGATATTACATCAGGGTAAACTTATCAAGGCGATCCCAAATATCCGCTATGCGCTGGCACACTAGCTTCTTAAAATTCTTCAGCTGCCGCCTGTATGTTTGCCAGGTTTGTTTCCTCCCTCACTAAGTCCAACTGCAACTGTCATCTCATTCCACATGTCAGTCCTGTGCAGGACCCCACAAGACCACCTTTAATGTCTCCCACTCTGTTGCTCCGTGGGTGGTGGACCTCCAGTTATCTGACATGTAGTCTGTCAGTGCCTGCAAGATTGTTTCTTGTCCTACTGCATTTTTCAGCATCTCAGCTGTCATCCGCCATGTACGTTCTAACCTCCCTTGGTCTTTCCAGTTAATGGTACAACAAACTGGGGAATGGTCCGATAGGTAGAGAGCCATATGGGTTACTGCCAAATCTACAGTGTCTAGTCTGCTCTATGTTGTATATGTTGGGGAATGGCAAGTATAAACTCAATCTGAATGGTCCGTCTCCCGACAGATGTCTTCCAATCCCACGTTCTGCATGACCTGTCCTAATTTAGCAGTCATTTGTGCTTTCATACCAATTTTGGGCGGTGACCTGGCTAGTTTACCATTCAATATGCAATTAAAATCGCCCAACTATACATCCTGTAACATGAAGTTTTGGAGGCCCAGGTAGAATGTGGGGTCGTCTGTATTTGGAGCATATGAAATGTGTATCATCAGGGGCCCACTGAAGGAAGACATACCATCCCCCCACGTCAGCCTCCATGTAAGTGAGCGTGAAAGGCAGGCCCAAGGCCACCCAAATCAGTGTCCCCCTAGTGTAAGTAGAGTATGAGAAGTGGTAGACCTGACCCCTTCATTTTTTAGCCTGTCTCGTAGCACCTGTGTCATCTAGGTGTGTTACCTGTAGACATGCTATATTGACTTTATGTGTTTTCAGATTGGATAACACTCTATAGTGCTTAATATTGGTACCTAATCCTCTAACGTTTCAGATCAGTATCCTAAATTGGCCACCCTTGTGCTCTACGTGAATGGCGCCCGCTCCCTCCGTCCAGGATATATAAGCACCTCTTACTCCGCTACTGAGTACTAACGATGTACAAACTGTAACATAATGGACTTATACCTTCCCCTCCCCAGGCATGCTCAGCACAACTTGTCTAATAACACCTACCCATTTCTCGTGCCTATACCTGCACTGCACCCTTGCTGATCCAACAGGGATCAGTAGCTGAGATAAACTTTCCTCCTTATAAAAGACATAAAATAATAAATAATATAATTATATATAAGCCCCACCATCCCCTCCGGCGAGCCTCACAGACTGACTCTGTGCCCCACTCTAAACTGGTATATGGGTACACGTGATAAAAGGTTCTACTTCATCAAGTGAGTCTTACGCTGAATTTTTCATAGTGCCCAGATCACTCTGTGTCTCTTAGTGCTTACCACCTCTCGCTAACAGTACACTGTCCTCCAACTTTCTGTCTGGGAGGAGGTCACCTAATTTCGCAGAATGAGCGCCCTCATCCAACACCAGCGTTTCTGGTGCAATATTGGTCTGTTGATCCAGTGCTTCTTTACACAGATCCATCGTAGTTGCTGGCTCTCGCTGTTTATTATTGTGTTCTGCTCCTCCGACCTCATCAGTTGCATTGTTCCATCCTCAGCAATTGTGACTCTCGGGGGTGTCCTGGGCACTGAGGGCAATTCTTTTGTGGTGGGCCTGGGATGTCTGGCTGCTCCCTTTGGACGGGCCTCATGTTTGTGGCAGGGGCCACCACTATGGCGCATCATTGATGTCTTGCCAATTTGTTACAGCCACTCCCAAACTCCCTCGCGGTGATCGAAGAAGTGTTGCAGGCTGGGTAAATTAGCATAAACTGTAGTTGCATGGCTCTTATTTTTTGTTTAACTGCTACAAATTATTTCTGTTGTTCTTGTATTGCCTTTGTATAGTCCAAGTAGATCTGTGCATTTCCAAACTGTGGGACCGCTTGTTCCCCGGGATGCACATAATATGGTGTCCCTGTCCCGATAATTGAGGATTTTTGCTATTATACCCCAAGGAGGGGCGCCCGGTCGGGGAGGAGGCATCAACGCTCTATGCCAGCGGTTCCCATCCTGTGGTCTGTGACACATTGCCAGGGGGTCCACAGGCCTGGGCCAGCAGGAAGGCACTTCTCTAGCTGGGACCTCTTGACAGAAGCACATGCATGTTTTTATATTTATTACTTCATTTGTGCACCACTTTTAAAAGCACTGCAAAGTTCCTTGTACATCCAGCAGCTTTTGGGCAAAAATAAAAGTATCAAGATAATTCTGATGATTAATTTACCTGCTGGGGAGAGATTACAGTTTTGTCTAGTGGCAGTTTTGACTCATCTAAGGTAGCGCAGATGGTTAATATGCCTGCTGCAAAGAACGTGAATCATTCAAAGAACAGTATTTTATGTGCATAGCACAGTGGGTATTGCTTTTGTCTCAGAGATTCTTCTGTTACTGTGCAGTTCATAAGTTACAATTGTAAACTAGCACAGTGAGCTATAAACTGGCATCAAAGAGCAGCATGCAATCTGCATGGCAAAAATTAGAAAGTTCTGTTTTCCCCCAGTCTTTCATTATCCTTATGCTGCTAAAAAAGATTTGCTTCTGTAGAAATACATTCTTGTTATTAAAGTCAGCGCTAACCACTATGTTATGAATCCTGAGTTTGTGCTTCTCCCGACAAAGCACTTTTAGAAAATGCCTATCAGGGGAATGCAGCCCTGTGTGTGGAGGCAGGACAAAGCCTATTAAAGTATAAATAAGTCTGAGCTCAGCTCCGCCCTCCATGCACACCTAAGCTATCTATTGTGTGTGGCTGTCTAGGAGGAATGCATAAAGCCCAGCTGTCAACTACACCCAGTCATGTGACCTTGAGACAGGTTTATACTGACTCAGGGCCAGATTTATACTTTTGCCTCAAAACTGCACAAACGCAGTTTTGCCGCAAAAAGTAAAGCACCGGCTTGTGCCATTCCTCAGTGCCAGCTGGGCTCCATATTAAACGAATGGCACAAGCTGGTGCTAAACCTGGGCTAGCATCTTAAAAAAAAGACACTAGCTGGGTGGGGGTAGCGGTAGGGATGGAGGGGGTTGTGTGTCAAAAAATGACGCTAGCCTGGTTAGAGGCAAATAAAATGCCTCTAACCAGACTAGCACCATTTCCTGGCGCACAATCACCAAAAACATGAATCCTGTCTAAGGAAAGACAGGAGTCATGGCCAACACAAGGGACAAGTGTCCCCTGGGCATGGCCATTGTACTCTGTGTCATGCAGGGGGCCCCAAGTTAGGGCCCCCGTTGGCAAAAATAAAATAATTAAAAAATACTTACCCTACTTACCTGGGATGGGGTCCCCCATCCTCCGGTATCCGTCTGGTGGGGGTGTTCCTGGGGCTTGGGGTGGGCACCTGTGGTCTCATTCCATGGCATTGGGTCCACAGGTCCCCTAATGCCTGGTCTGACCCAGGCGTTAAATAAGTTAATAAGCAAGCTTTGCACCATTATTTAGCCCCTCTACCCACCTGTGCGTCATTTTAGCACAGGGGATAAATATGGGGCTATGGGGATAGCACCATTTTTTAGATGGGAATGCCTACCTTGCATCTCATTGATGCAAGGTAGGTTTACAAAGCCAAGAAATGGTGCAAACTTCACTATTTTGAGGCTAGAAGTGTCTAGCGTCAAAATATAAATATGGAGTTTTGTGCCGAATTTACGTTAAAAAAACGAAGCAAATTTGGTGCAAACAGAGTATAAACATGCCCCTAAATGGCTAAAGAAGTTAAATGCCAGCGTTCAAAAAGTGGCATTCTCAACATTGTAATGTAAAATATGATTTTACCTTGAGAGAGAATTTTTCATTACAATTCCAAATGACCTGTAAATTAGATGCTATTAGTGGGTCTGCACCACTGATTGTGCCACCCACTTAAGAGGCTCTTTGAACATGTCTTAGGCCTGTCATTGCAGCCTGTGTGTGCAGGTTTTAAACTACCATTTTGACCTGGCAAAATAAACCTTTTGACAGGCCCAATCCTCCCTTTTTTATACAGGGCATTAAGTTTTACATGTCCTGGTAGTGAAAAACTCTTAAATCCGTTTTTTTACTATTGCAAGGCCCACCTCTCCCATAGGATATCATTGGAATTACCTTATTACATTTTATAAGTGTAATTTCCAAATGGAAACAGGTAACCAGTTCATGTTTGGTATCTCTAGAATCACAATTTAA
Source organism: Pleurodeles waltl (assembly GCF_031143425.1). Taxonomy (NCBI): domain Eukaryota; kingdom Metazoa; phylum Chordata; class Amphibia; order Caudata; family Salamandridae; genus Pleurodeles; species Pleurodeles waltl. The sequence goes on from NC_090436.1 coordinate 314,796,646, forward strand.
AATTCCAACTTATGGTGAAGTCAGATTTTAAATTGCAATTCTAAAAATACCCCTTTTAGAAAGTTGGCATTTTCTTGCCTTAGCCATTTGGTGCCTGAAGCCTGTCTCTGGTCACATGACTGGGTGTAGCTGACAGTTGTGCTTTGTGTATTTCTCTAGACACAATTGGGGGTTTTGGTGTGATTGGATGGGCCATCACTGGCAGGGAGAAAAGTAGGAGCTGGGCCCAGCCCCACTTACACTTGAATAGGCTGCATACCCTCTGTAGTTAGTCTGGAGCCAGGAACAGGAAGGAAGGGCATCTTTGCACTTCAAAGGCATTCCTCTAGAAGCTTCTCCCCACTTCTAAGCCAGAAATGTGTACAAATATTGGACCCCAGACAACAATTCTTCAGAACACATCTGGACCTATGGATACTCTGCCAGTAAGATGGACTGCTGTGCTGCTACAAGGACTGCTACTCTGCTGGACAACTGCTCTAAAGCAACTGATGGCCATCTGTGCTGCCTGCTGCCCTTCTACCTTTGGGAGAAGAAATCGACCTGCAACTTCATCTTGTAACCAAGAACCCAGAGTGACTCCAAAGGCTAGTCTGCTGGCCTCCTGATCTTAGCCTAATGGTCATACCAGGCTCCCCAACATACTGCACAAGTCCCTGGACCCTATTTTAGTGAGTTCCTGACCCCCAAGTGGCACATCTCAGGTCCTGGACCCTTGGCGTGGCTCAAGGGCATTGAAATCAATCTTCTGGGCTATTTATGACTGCAAATGGGCCTCTTAGCACTGGTACCTCGTCATTCGCACCGCAAACCAGTGGTGATCTCTGTCAGCCTGACTCTTCACACTGCAACATCGACCGCTCACAAAGACTGCCAAGGCAAAGTTTCAGCAATGCCCGCCCATGACACTGGCCTCCTCTTTGCACTTCACTGACAGCCTCCCGTGAGACCCTCCCTGCTCCTCGTGGCTCTCTGCAACGCAAAAGGGACTCTGGACCCAAACTTGAGAAGGTAAAACGTCTGCAGGCCTAACCTGTTGACTGTATCTGGCATGCGCTTCATTGCGGTCAGCCTGAAAGTATGACTTTGACCCTGTCCAGTGAGACCAGAATTCCTGAGTTCGCACTTTGTGCATTTTTAAGCTATTTTTACTAAATTCTTTAAACAGTCATAACTCCAGTTTTACTTATTTGTTTTTTGTCATTTTGGTCTTGGTTATATAATAAAGTCTGCTCTATTTTTCTAACTTGGTGTGGGATCCTTTTGAGTGGTGTTTTCACTCTGTCACTATTTGAAGTGTTGCACAAATACTTTAGACATTGCCTCTAAGTTAAGCCTGACTGCTGTGTTCCAAGCTACCAGGGGGTTGAGCACAAGTTAATTTGGGGTTTGCTTGTGCCATACTCTGACTAGGATTGTGGTTGCTGCTTGACCAGGGCTCACACCCCAGTCAACCCACAACCGAAATTCTCTCAGTGGACTATGAAGCCTCAGCGTGTCTAAGGGGTTGTATCTACCAAGTTGATCTAAATTGCCAGCAGGAGATCAGTATTGTGTTTTAATGTATTGCAGCATTTACATAGCGCTTACTGCCCTATGTGGGGCGAAGAAATGCTTGGGTGACTCTCTCAAACCTCCCTCATTATTCTAACTCTGAAGGCTGCTGTGGGGTGGGAGTTTTAGCTGAGGCTAGGATTTCTGCTTAGGTGGCATTGACTTTGAGGTGGTACTGCCTCATCCAACTTTCCATTGTCAGCCGCAGAGTCCCTATGTGTTATCTTAAGTCTGACAAGACTTAAGTGGACAGTGCCCTGTGTCTGTCAAGAACCCAAGTGCACTGTGTTCTATATCTTGCAGGACTCATGTGCACATTATTCTATGCCTAGCAAAAACCAGGTGAGGAGTGCTCTGTTCAAAGCAAAACCTAAATGCACAGTGTCCTATGTCCTACATAATCGAGGTGTGCAGTGTCCTGTGTCTGACAAGGCCAAGGTATACGAAGTTCTATGTCTGATACTATTTCCAGTTTCAGAGTCACTCGAAGTTCATCCTTCTTGTTATTTCATGTGAAGCCAAATCCCTGGTTAAGTTTGGTAAGCGTCTGAGGTTGATGCTGGACATGAGGGGTGCTATTGGACAGTCCTGCGCAACACCTAAGCGAAGGGGCACCACTGGGTATGAGTGTGGGATGAGGGATCATACCTGTCCACCTGAAAAAATTGAGGCCGTTCATTCCAATGTGTCCATCACTACGAAGAAAATAAACACATACATGCCTGGGGTGAAGAAGAAATCGAGACACATAGAACAAGAGTCGTGTAAATAACCTTTTTTTGTCTGTAGTGATTAATGTTTGGTGATGTTTGCTTTTATTTTTGCCCTTGTTAATATTGTCAAAGGTACAATGTGCAAACACATCCACCATGGGCTGAGCAGACGAGCCGTTTTGATGGCAGTGGTTATAGTTGTGGATGTGTTTGCACGTTGCACCTTTGACAATCTTAACAAAAACAAGAGCAAACACCACCAAACATTAATTAGTACAGACGAAAAGGGTTAAATACACGACTCTTGTCCCACGTGCTCCGATTCATTCCTCACCTCCAGAATCGTGTGGTTTAAACAGTTTGTGATGAGTAGGAGGCAGCTTAGTGGGCAGATGCAATACACATTTAGGCCCATATTTATACTTTTTGACGCTAAACTGCGCTAACGCAGTTTAGCGTCAAAAAGTTTTGCGCCGTCTAACGCCATTCTGAAGCGCCATGCGGGCGCCGTATTTATGGAATGGCGTTAGACGGCGCAATCAGACCGGCGCTGCCTGGTTTGCGTGGGAAAAAACCACGTAGACCAGACAGCGCCGGCGTAGGGGGAAAATGGCGCATGGGCGTCTTAAAATGGGGCAAGTCAGGTTACGCCGAAAAAATCGTCTTAACCCGACTTGCGCCATTTTTTAACGACGCCCATCCCCCATCAACATGACTCCTATCATTGTAAAGATAGGAGTCATGCCCCCTTGCCCAATGGCCATGCCCAGGGGACTTCTGTCCCCTGGGCATGGTCATTGGGCATAGTGGCATGTAGGGGGGCACAAATCAGGCCCCCCTATGCCACAAAATATTATTAAAAAAAAATTAAAAAAAACTTACCTGAACTTACCTGAATGTCCCTGGGGTGGGTCCCTCCAGCCTTGGGTGTCCTCCTGGGGTGGGCAAGGGTGGCAGGGGGGGTCCCTGGGGGCAGGGGAGGGCACTCTGGGCTCATTTTGAGCCCACTTGTCCCTTAACGCCATGCCTGACCCAGGCGTTAAAAAGCGGCGCAAATGCGCCGTTTTTAGCCACGCCCACTCCCGGGCGTCGCTTTTGCCCGGGAGTATAAATACCACGTAAAGGCCTGGGAGTCATTTTTTAGACGGGAACGCCTCCCTTGCATATCATTAACGCAAGGAAGGGGTTCACGCTAAAAAATGACGCACATTCCGGGAACTTTGGCGCTATTCGCCTCTAACGCCATAGTATAAATATGGCGTTAGTTGGCGTTAGTTTTGCGTCGAAATTGCGTCAAAAAAAACGACGCAATTTCGGCGCAAACGGAGTATAAATATGGCCCTTAATCTGAACTAAGGGAATTTCTAATCAAACTCTGACCAACGCCAACGGAGCTTTCCAGGAATGATAAACACGGCTTAAAAAGAGCACTCGTGATTATAATGCTGTACTCTTGAAGTACAAGTCAGGCCATAAAAAGCTTTGTCAGACTCCGTGTTTCCTTTGCTTCAAGCCCTTCACAGATCTATTAAAAGTAACAAAACAAACACATATTCAACATTGTAGAGTGGCTTCTAGGTTTGCGGAGATCCCTTTTTAAAGAGACAATGCACATGTTTTTGGGATAGCCGCAAGGCAGTTTGAACGATGCCAGTCAGTGTGTCCCTCTTGTTGGTGAACATGCCCGATAGTTACAAGGTATGTTTGCTTGAGAACTTTGATCTTGCCCTTGACAATCTAAAATTCTCCTCCGTAGCCAGGGGCTAGAAAGGAAACACATTTTTACAGCAGTCGTACTTTGTTTTCGTCTTTTTGCAATTTCAGAACCAGTTGATAGCATTGGGTGGGCTTCTGTAGTGGAGGACATTGAGAGAGCGTAATTTAATTTTGACTAATTGTGTGATTAATTAATTAAACCCTTAGCTGCTGGGCCTTCTCTTCCCCTGAGTGTGAAGCCCTTTTTTGGCTATTTGGGGTAGTTTGCGCTTAGACATTCATAACTTTTGGTTCACAGAAGCTATCCATGCCAAATTTGCATCCTTTTTTTCTAACATCCCAGAGATTCTAAAGGTACCCAGAGTTTGTGGGTTCCCCTGGAAGTGACCAAGAAATTAGCCAAAATACGGCAAAAATTTCATTTTTTTTAGAAAATTGAAAAAAAATGGCTGCAGAAGAAAGCATGTGGTTTGTTCCCTGAAATTGGCACCAACAAAAGCTTTGTGGTGCTAAAATCACCATCTTTCCAGCTTTGAGGAACAGGTAGACTTGAATCAGAAAGACACATTTTTCAACACAATTTTGGCATTTTACTGGGACCTACCCCATTTTTACTATTTTTTGTGCTTTCAACCTCCTTCCAGTTATTGACGGAAATGGGTGTGAAACCAATGCTGGATCCTAGACAGCTAAACATTTCTGAAAAGTAGACAATTTCTGAATTCAGCAAGGGGTAATTTGTTTAGCTCCTTCGATGTTTTCCTACAGAAAGTACTAGCTAAAATAAAAAAAATATGAAATTGAGGTGAAAAAAGAGCCATTTCTGTCTTCTTCTATAAATTTTTCCAGCTATGGCATATTTTTATAAGCAATATCTTGTATGTCTGCTGGTCTCTTCTGGTTGCGGGGATGTATAGAGCTTGTAGGTTTATCAAAACCTGGGTACCCAGAGCCAATAAATGAGCTGCACCTTGCAATGGGTTGTCATTGTATACCGGGTATACAGCAATTCAACTGGTGAAATATAAAGAGTCAAAAATAGGTATCAAGGAAACCTATGTATTTACAAAATGAGCACAAGATAAGGTGTTGAGAAGCAGTGGTTATTTGCACATCTCTAAATTCCGGGGTCACAATACTAGCATGTGAAGTACAGGGTATTTCTAAAAACAAAATGTAGAGAAAGACAAGGGGCAATAACACTTGTTCTTCTATTCTGTGTTTCTCCAAGTCTCCTGATAAAAATGGTCCCTCACTTGTGTGGGTAGGCCTAGTGCCCGCGACAGGAAAAGCAACATGGACACATCACATTTTTACATAGAAATCTGATGTGTTTTTTGGAAAGTGCCTAGCTGTGGATTTTGGTCTCTAGCTCAGCCAGCACATTTTGGTGATAGAAAGTTCTGGAATCTCAGAGGAGCCACAAATTTCCTTCCACCCAGCATTTCCCCAAGTCTCCTGATAAAAATGATACCTCACTTGTGTGGGTAGGCCTAGATCCCGTGTCAGGAATGGATCACACAACGTTCAATGTTAGTCCTTAGATGAGGGCAACTGTTGACCCTGGGGTGATCCATTCCTGACGAAGGCACTAGGTACAGGCACTCAAGTGGGGTAGCGTTTTTATCAGGACAGGTGGGGAAACACTGGTTGGTAGGGATTTTGTGGATCCCAACATATTCCTGTAGTTTGCGTGACAGAAATGCAAGAAAAAATAGAGTTTTTATTCAACATTTCACCTTTGCAGTGTATTTTGGGTAAGAAAACTTTGGGGAATTCATACAAGTCACACCTCTGTGGACTCCTCTGGGTGTCTACGCTACAGAAATGTCTGGGTTTGGTAGGTTTCCCTAAATAGTTGCCGAGCCCGGGACCAAAAATGCAGTTGCCTGCCTTACAAAACCAGGTTGTTTTTTAATAGATAATTTTGATATCTCCACAATACTAGTTGGGCTGTGGAATTTGGGGCTGAACTAAATTGGGAAGCTCCCAAGAGAGCACTCTCTCTGTGCTTGCTGCCACATGCACCTGCTCTCTGGGTTAGGCTAACACACTATTGTCCCGCTGCACAGACTGTGCTTGCGAAGGGACAGCAGGACTGTGCTCATCTTCTCCCTCAGAATCACTGGAAGAGGAGTTGTCAGACAAATCACTCCCAGAGTCTGCACCATTGTCCTATCCCTTAGATGCTGTCTCAGTATCTGCTGTCTGGTCTCTGATCCTGCGTCAGAGCTGTCCTCTATAACCCGAGTTAGGGCTTCAGCAGCAGGCAACCAACGAGATGCCATCTCTGCTACTGGTTAAACTCTTGCTCTAAAAAACTTTTCTACATAGACAGTCACAAAATTGCTGGTGTGTGTGTGATGTGTGCAACAGTAAAGGTCAGTCACCTTACTTTCGCTTCTTCCCTCAATCAGCACGTTCTCTCAAGGCACTCAAATAACAAAAAAGACACACTATTACTTAACCTTGTCACATACCAGTCGTCACAGTCTTTAGCGCCGCTGGTGCCCAGTCAAACAATCTTTATTGGTGCTCCCAGTCCCACTCCTCCTCAGATTCCCTCACTACCACCCAGCAAAAGTGGCCTTCATCTCTCCATAGCCCCCCTCGCACATACATTTAATTTGTATTATAGTGTAGGTAATGGTTGGCTTTACTAATCGACTCAGCTATTTACATAAAGTACAGATTTGATCTTTGCTGTAGGCATATAAACCTTCTGCGCTACTTTATGGCATCAAAACTGCCACTAGACAAAAGTCAGATCCTTCTGTAGCAGAAACATAATCACAAGAATTACTTGACTTTTTTTTATTGCTGCCTAAAAACTACACCTGAAACGCGTCAGTTGAAGTATGTGCATTGTTTTGAAAAAGCAAGCTGCAATTGCGAGAGAACTGGTGGGAAACCACACACGCATATATATATATATATATATATATATATATATACAGTATATATGAAAGAAAAGATGTCCTGATCTGCGTGTTACGGCGCACTTAATTCTCCGGTGGTGCTGGTTTGAGGCAGGACAACCATATTTCGGAAAACAAGATTCTCTTTCTATTTTAGCAAGAGAAAACTGCACTCTGTCGTTGTGCCAAAAATACCTTAACTTTTAATACATTAGTGAGATCATGAACAAACAAACAGGAATCCCCTGACGCGTTTCGGTCTCACCGGACCTTGTTCACAGGTGTATTAAAAGTTAAGATATTTTTGGCACAACGACAGAGTGCGGTTTTCTCTTGCTAAAATATATATATATATATATATATATATATATATATATAGATAGAGAGAGAGAGAGATGTCTATATATTGATCTATATATAGACATATATATAGCTCTATTTATTTTTTTATTAGCTATATGGTGAAACCATACAACTATTATAAAAAAATTGCCCCCATGGCCATGCTCACAGGCGACCCCCTGTCAATTTCATTAAAAACAAATGTTTTTAAACCCCTGGGGGGCGCAATTGCGCCCCCCAGGCATAACTTTACATTTTTTTTAATATGCCCCCTGCCGGGGGGGGGGGGGCAGTGCCCATTTTGAGAGGGGGCTGTGTCCACAAGTGAATTCCCTGGTGTATAGTGAGGTTTCCTGGCCCTGGATTGCAGCTTTGTGCGATCCAGGGCCAGGGAACCATTTCAGAAAGGCCTTGTTTGAAAGGGAAGAATCTCCCATTTCATACAAGGCCTTCCCAAATGGTGGAGAGGCCCGTTTGGGCCTGTTTCCCCCACCGGAGCAGGAAGCGGCCTTACCTCCGCTTCCTGCTCCGGTGGGTAAAACAGATTGTGACAATCGCTGCGCGCTGACATTACAAAGGGGCAGGTATGGGGGGCGAGGGGAGACATGGAAGCTCTTCTGTCTCTCCCAATAGATATTCAAATAAAACAAATCCTGCTGTGCGACGCACCGGAGGATTTTTCATCACACTCCCTGAAGTCGGCCACTGGTTGTGACCTGCATCAGGGAGGTAGTGCAGGCATTGGCCAGTGGCTGACGCCTGCACTAAAGAGGTTAAACTGATGTATGTTTAAACAGAGAAAAAATGAAATAACATGAGCACACGTTTTAAATGTGGACTAAACTTTATTAATGAATGCACAATGTTACATGAATGTATTTCTGAAACAAAAACACACTGTGAATTGTATTTGGTATTTTACTAACTGCACAATGATTAACTAATGATTTATGAAATGAAAATGCTTTAGTTTAGAGCTTTTGAAATGTTTATACTGCACATTTTAAATGCGTGTTTTCTTTCAGCTGAAACCCACATAGGGTTCAGTTAGTTCCACATGTAGAGAAAGGTTTAGAATCTATGATGTGAAGGGAAGAGGTTATCTCATTCTTTCCCAGAGCTTCCCACAACACATGAGAAATGTTTCTTAAGCTGCAATATATTTGTAACTTTCTTGGCTGATAGTGTGCCAAAGAACAATGGCATACAGTCTGCATTTTTTGAACACCCGGTGAAGCAGATGGTGAAAATCTCTGCGTGTGAACAGAAGTCTGAAAAGATGCCACATAAGAAAACTGTTACATTATAAAACTTGAATGAATTTAATTGGTCCTTTCCTAGTCACCTTAGTAATCGTACAATGGCAGACAATTTATATATTTTCTGAGACTTTAATAAAAAGCTGGAGTGATCAGTAGGCAGTTCAGATTTTAGAAATTCAGATTCAGTCTCTCACTCTGTCTCTTGCAGGTTCAGTCTCTAGCTGCTGCTCAGCTTTCCATTCAGTTGTTCTTTAGATTATTTTCTGTTCTTTCATATTTCAGTTGCTTTACAATTATTTTGCAGTCTTTTCTGTTGTGTTCTGTTCTTGATGCTTAACCTTAGCTTACTGCCATTGATGGTTCAGGTAATTTAAACCCACTTTTTACTGAACCATTCCCTTATGTCACTGCCCATCTTAAGCTGACCATGAAGAAGCTCTGCTGAAGAAAATCCTCGCTGCCTGCTGAAACCCAATTAAGGACAGGCATAAATGTATATCTGTTTTTCTTGCAGGTATTTATGTTTCACCATGTAGAAGCAAACCACTGATTTTTGTTAGGATCATCTGTAGATGTTTTCCAAATTAAATTTTGGCCTGATTTTTCCTTTTGCATGAAGCCCAGCATGCGCAATCTCATTAGGGTAATAGATTAGGGTGCCACAAATCTCAAAGTTGACTGTTGTTTGAAACTGATTGTTATTGATTCATCTGCCATAACTCAATGTATTCTGTTTCAATTATTCATTTGATATTGCTGTTATTCTGTACGGTTATTCTTGAGTGCTTAATCATTTTAGTCTTACAGAAGTTTAATTTCTTTAGGAGATTTGGGCAGCCAGTTTTATTTGTGTATCTTTATCACATTGTTCTGCGCTTGATTTATGTGATTTTAGCATTGTTAATCTATGGCAATAAATATTTAAACTTTACTAAACTGGTGTGGTGATTCGTGGCCACATAGGCCATGGTGCGTTCAAGTTACTGACTCCCTATCTGGATTTGTGATATTATTGATTGAAATGTTTATTGCTGAATTATTAAGAGACCATACCCTTTCTCACTGTCAAAGTCCAAAGGTTCATGCGACCTCCCCTAACGTGTTCCCTTATAAAATAAAATATCAACAGAAATATAAGGTCTTAAGGACGCGCCAGCAACATCCGACTTAGAGTCACTAGCACTGTATTTAATTATAGAACAAGATCGAGAAACATTGTGGAAGACAAACACCACACGTGAAATGGAGCATATGGTTATATGTTGAAATATCGACAGGAGAAACATTGTGCTACCACACTATGGGCAAAATACTGAGGACCAAAATGTAAATAAGGTAAGAGCATACAGGGAAACAATGATATACTCTTCTTTACTCCACATCTACATACCTTGAAAATATATAGCATCAAGATATATACACGTGGAGTTAACCAAATTAAACCTGTACCTACCTATATGCACTTACCTAGTCAATATTTAAGTCCTTGATATTTTCGCCACAATAATCTAGTGACATAGGTGGTCATTCCAACCCTGGCGGTCCGAGACCGCCAGGGTTGGGGACCGCGGGAGCACAGCCAACAGGCTGGCGGTGCTCCCATGGGCATTCTGACCGCGGCGGTACAGCCGCGGTCAGAAACGGAAAACCGGCGGTGTACCGCCGGTTTTCCGCTGCCCTGGGGAATCTGCGCCGCCATGGGGATTCCGACCTCCATACCGCCATCCTGTTCCTGGCGGTTTCGGCCTCCAGGAACAGGATGGCGGTATGGGGTGTCGTGGGGCCCCTGGGGGCCCCACAAAGATTTTCAGTGTCTGCCATGCAGACACTGAAAATCGCGACGGGTGCAACTGCACCCGTCGCACCCCTTCCACTCCGCCGGCTCCATTCGGAGCCGGCATCCTCATGGAAGGGTGTTTCCCGCTGGGCTGGCGGGCGGCCTTCAGGCGGTCGCCCGCCAGCCCAGCGGAAAACCCAGAATAACCGCGGCGGTCTTCTGACCGCGCAGCGGTATTCTGGCGGCTCCCGCCGGCCCTGCGGTTACCGCGGCCGGCGGGAGTCAGAATGACCCCCATAATGTTCTGGAGGGGCTACTATGGTGGAGTACTGAGCATATCCATCTTTGTACTTACTGCTACTTACTGCATGTCCATGTAGTAGCTGTTTTCCATCTGTTGCATTTCTTTACAATGCGCACACACACACATTACCCAGTTTTGGCCCTGTTTGACGAATCTCCATGAAACTTTTCAAAACAGCGCTCTCTTTGCCTAGTTTGTCTATGGAAGGTTTCGGTTTGAACCGTCAAGCGGGAGCTGAGAAAAAAGGGTAGTCCCAAAACACAAAATCCCCATGCATTTTCCATATCCTTCTTAAGGGCAGGGCTACAGCAAAAAATGCTGAACAAAATTACACCAAATTTGGCAAAAAAGTTAGATTTTGGTATGCAGCTTGTTCTTTTTGTGACTTAGTGTAAATCTATTCAGTAGATTTTGAGAAAATAAGGGTAAAAAAATATTCATATATCTGGACGGTTGGGTGCACAAGAGGCTCAATATACTCTCACAGGAGCGCCAGGTTAACAAGAAAACATTCCAATTGGCCCGGGGAGCTTTTTGTTCTTGGACGAATTGGCTACCATGAGAGTCATTCCTGTGGAAGTGAGCGCTGTGATTGGATGGCAGCAACATCATAAAAATTTTGCTGGCAGCCATTAAGATACAGTTGTCAGTTTGTATTAAACCAGATAGACTTGGTGACTGAGTTCAGTAGATGGCCAGATGTCATTTGCAATTAATAGGTGATATTGATTGTGCAGTGGGAAAGTTCAACCATTTCTTTAAGCTGGCAGAATAACCTCTTCCTTGCAAAATAAATCAGGTCAGCCTGTGTCATGGTTATCCCAGTTAACCCCTAATTTCTTCACAATAAGTTGTGATTTACATAAATTTCAAATTGACTTTGGAGCCGGAGTGCAGTCCTTCAAACAGTATTGGTGGCTAAAATCAAAGGAACTACATTATCTACAATTGACCCTTATTACTCACAATTGCTAATAATTTGCTGTGATTTAAATACATCACGATTGAAAAACCCAGCAGCATTTAGTCCTCAACACTTCTTTTAAGTGTCAATTTATATGGTGCACTGGGTATATTTGGTGGCCATTTTGTAAATGTATCACTCCTGCTGTTAGGAATCCTAGTGAACTGCCCATGGCTGTACTAAAGACTTGAGTTGCAGATATCCTGATGTATTAATGGACAATTTGCTTTAATGGATTTTCAATGCCCTGAGTTTAAGTCTCATTGTTCGTGGATCCAGAAGATTCTTCATCACCATCTTGAATTAACACTTGGCCAGAGAGCTGTGGTTTTAATTTTCAGCTTCTGCTTTAGGTACGAGTAACTGGGCTACTTTTAAAAAGAAGCCAGAGAAGTGTTATTGTTTGCTTTGAGTATGGCATAGTTGTTCTTGTAGAGGATTACTTTAAATTGATCATACATGTAAGTAACTAATACTTATGAGGCTTTGATGTATGTCTGTTAACTGTTTGTTTGACTGTAGCACATTTGACCACATTGTGTGCTTTAAATCATACGAGTAGGTAACTACTATTTGTGGGGTATTGAGATTTGGTACTTTGTTAACATGATGTAAGGATGTGAGATTTAGTTACAGAATAATTGGGTTATTTTAAAGAAGAAATCATAGACGCCTTTCAACTTTGTTTCACCCAGACTGCTATGAAATGATCACATGTGAGGCGGAAAATTTTGATGTTAGGTTTTGAGTTGTCCTTTGTGATTTGATGTTTAGTAATAATGAACCTGATAGATAAGAATCGGCTCACCAAGAGTGTACCAAATTAATGGATTGATTTATTGTAAAGGAGTTTACCTTTTAGTGGCATGAATAACATATGGCCCACACGCAGCTTTTAGAATTTATGATTTAAACGATTCTTATATGGTATGATGAATGATATCTTTTTATTTATTGTTTACCTACAAGGTATTAGGTGGCCTAACATGTGTGGTGAGTAGTGCTGTTTGGATCTACTTTTTAACGTTTCTCTATGAACACCATGCAACCTAGTAAGGTACGACTTTATCATAATTTATGTTTTATAAAATAAGATTTTGGTAATTAAATTAAATTGGGTGGCTCATCCTGAGAAATGTCCAAAAAGATGTGCCCTTGCGACTGACTGTTTATTATCTGTTCTGAAGTTTGCATATATTGCTGTCTTTGTAGCCCTGAGGAATAATCCCTAGGATTCCATGTGTTGTGATAACGATGCTGAAAGATATTGTGGAGGGGACCGAAATGTCAGCTTTCTATGATGTTTCGATGTATTTGTTGTAGATTGCTGACTGATTTTTTATATTATGTTCACCTATATTATGACATTCTACTGGATATTTTCAATAGCATTTGTGACTATTTCCTCACTGTCTATATTTTGTTTATATGTTCATGAAATGTAATCATTTTGAAAGCAGTTTTGTAGTTAATCATGAGTGTTTAGAAATAATTTTTTGAAATCCCTATTTTTGATTTAATCTTGTTCAGGTATTTTGTACTTTATATATATATATATATATATATATATATATATATATATATATATATATATATATTGTTGTTTTTCAAATGTTTCAATGCTGTGCTCCCTAAAGTAATTGGCCCCCCATCAGAATTTCTCACAGTTATTCTATTCAGTTGGCAATTATATGTCTAGACTTATTTAAACATTGCAGTTCAGTTCTGTTACCTTTTTTAAATGCAATAAATGTTTTTGTGCTTAGAAAAAGCACTGTTATCTGTATAATCCTTCTCATGGCCAGGGTCCGGGATCCCCCTAGGATCACTTGAGACCCCCCTATGGGGGCCCGCCACCCACTGAAAAGACCCTGATATATATTATGAATTGGTGTTACATGTTATTCAATATGTTAAATGATTTAGTTCTGAATCCTATTAGTTGATTTGTTTTGTTGAAGTTATTACATATCCAGGCTCCTGGAGGATTACAGTGTTGTCCTATTGTGTTGAACACAATAAAGACCTTGGCATTTTGAAAAGGGAAAACATGTGTCCTTGAGTTCCAGTGGCTCACAACTAAATGGCAAAAGGACAAGTAAGCAGACCTAATCTACCACAAATGGTATAAAAATGGAAGGCTTCCCCAAAAAATACTGCGATATAAAAAGTGATTATTTCACAAACAAACAACATATACTTTTTTCAGGATCCTCTTTTTAACCCATCATGCTTTATTTGGAATATAGCTGTCTGCTGCACTCTTCAACAGGGACTTCGTGTCCCAGAAGGCCAAGCTGTTTTAGAACCAGGTGTGCGGCAGGGTGGGTTTGGGGAGGGGAGCCAGTACCATGACCAGCCAGCACTATATAGCACGTTCTCTCCATCCGCTGAACGGGACTCTGCACGCTTCAACAGGGACTGTGCGTCCCAGAAGGCCAAGCTGTGTCAGGATCAGGTGCATGAGGGCAGGAAAGCAAGCACTGTGACTGGCCAGCGCCATATGCCACTTCATCTCAACATGCTGAGTAGGACACTGCACTTATCAACAGGGATTCCGAAAAGCCCAGAAAGCCAAGCTGTTTCAGGACCAGGTGCGCGAGAACAGGAGAGCAAGCCATGTGACCGACCAGCGCTATATAGTGCTTCATCTCCACCCGCTGCGCAGGACGCAGCAGTCTTCAACAGGGACTCCGTGTCTCAGAAGTCCCAGCTGCTCCAGGACCAGGTGAGCGAGGGCGGGAAAGCAAGCCTCTGACTGACACTGGCCAGCACTATATAGCGCTTCACCTCCACCTGCTCTGCGGGACATGCCCAGGCCACACCTGGGAGAGGCCCAGGCCTGTCCTGCGGCTGTCTATGCCAGGAAGAGGTAGGGCGGGGCCACCCTGTTGGTTTTCTTGCCGGTTGTTACCAAGGCTCTTCAGCTGTACTAACTCGCATGTGTGGTGGCACAGGTACATTTATCTTTTCCTGGTTTGCTTTTGTTTATACTTGCCTGGAATGTTGTATTCTCGTTGTGAACTGGTTCTTCAAGCACCAGAAGAGCCAGATTCACGGTGTTCTGAGAGACCTCTTACCCAATGGCTCGGAGTGGGATTGTTATAATACTGTACTGGAGGCGTATAAGTAGGCCAAATCGCTAGTGGGGGACTTTTGTACAGACTTTAAAACATCTGGTTCTGGTGTTATTTGGGGGTGGAAGGAGTTCCTGCAGCTATTATATTTGTAGTATTTTAAGGCAGACCCTCTTTGTATAGTGCCCCATTTTCTTTTGTATCTTGATTCTGTTGATTTGTTTGGACCATGGGGATAAGAAAAGTGCCTGCTGAAAAGCCATTCTCTCCGCATGTTGCCCCACGAGTTACTACCATCGAGGGATTTTTAACATGCGCAGTTGGAGTTGTAACAAAGGAGATTGAGCTGGCTGAAAGAAGGTTGCCCTTAACTAGGGGTGGCTTCCCCCTAATCTCCTCCCACCTCCTTAGTTTTTCTGAAGTTCCTACCATGTTGTTGGAGCCTCGTGGAACAATTGTTACTCGTGTGTTGGAGGGTAACCAGGACGGAACCCCAGTGGTTATAGCCTCACATCTGAGAGTGGGGGCGTCAGGGGGACAAACCCAGGAGCTTACTCAATCAAGCGCTAGTGTAAGCCCTAAGAGTAAGCGTAGGAGATGTGCAGTATCCCCTAAACAGAGATGTACCTCAGATAATGTGGGTGTTCAGATAGAACCATTGTCACATTGCTCTCAGCCACTAGATCTTCCACATGATGATTGTTAGACCTGACAGCCTTAGGGTGGTCACCCCTAACTTTTTGCCTGCTCCCTCCACTTTTTGGACACTGTTTTTGCTGGCTTTTAGACTCTGCGTACTTTATCACTGCTAACCAGTGCTAAAGTGCATATGCTCTCTCCCTTTAAACATGGTAACCTTGGATCATACCTGATTGGACTATTTAATTTACTTATAAGTCCCTAGTAGGGTGCACTATATGTGCCTAGCGCCTGTAGATTAAATGCTACTAGCGGGCCTGCAGCACTGGTTGTGCAACCCACTTAAGTAGCCCCTTTACCTTGTCTCAGGCCTGCCATTGCAAGGCCTGTGGGTGCAGTTTCACTGTCACCTCGACTTGGCATTTAAAAGTACTTGCCAAGCCTAAACCTCCCCTTTCTCCACATATAAGTCACCTCTAATCTGTGCCCTAGGTAACCCCTAGAGCAGGGTGCTGTGTGGGTGAAAGGCAGGACATGTACCTGTGTAGTTTACATGTCCTGGTAGTGTAAAACTCCGAAATTCGTTTTTGCACTACTGTGAGGCCTGCTCCCTTCATAGGCTAACATTGGGGCTGCCCTCATACAGTATTGGAGTGCTAGCTGCTGATCTGAAAGGAGTAGGAAGGTCATATTTAGTATGGCCAGAATGGTAATACCAAATCCTGCTGACTGGTGAAGTTGGATTTAATATTACTATTCTAGAAATGCCACTTTTCGAAAGTGAGCATTTCTTTGCACTTAAATCCTTCTGTGGCTTACAATCCACGTCTGGCTGGGCTTAGTTGACAGCTCCTTGTGCATTCACTCAGACACACCCCAAACACAGGGTACTCAGCCTCACTTGCATACATCTGCATTTTGAATGGCTCTTCCTGGGCTGGGAGGGTGGAGGGCCTGCTCTCACACAAAGGACTGCCACACCCCCTACTGGGACCCTGGCAGACAGGATTGAACTGAAAGGGGAACTGGTGCACTTCTTAGCCACTCTTTGAAGTCTCCCCCACTTCAAAGGCACATTTGGGTATAAAACAGGGCCTCTGCCCTACCTCATCAGACACTTGCTGGAGAAGAAACCTGAACCAGAACCTGCATCCTGCCAAGAAGAATTGCCTGGCTGCCTAAAGGACTCACCTGACTGCTTTCTACAAGGGACTGCTGCCTTGCTGTTGCCCTGCTGCCTTACTGAACTCTTGTCTGGCTGTAAAAGTGCTCTCCAAGGGCTTGGATACAGCTTGCCTCCTGTTCCCTGAGGTCTCAGGACCAAAAATACTTATCTTTTTCATTTGGACTCTTCGTGCACCGAAACTTTCGACGCACAGCTTGTTCCGTGGCGAGAAAAACGCCGCACACCGATGCTGACCGACGCGACGCCTTCGGGGCGGCCGGAACTTCGACGCACGGCCTCGCAAGGACAACGCCGCCCGACTTCCAGAGGGAGAATCGACGCAACGCCTGCCGTGAGAGCGAAACTTCGACGCACAGCCCTGCGGAACGACGCACAGCCGGAAAACAAGCAGGAGAATCCATGCACAGACCCAGGACATCTGGTAATCCCTGCGACCCATAAAAGAGACTGTCCGTGCGCCGGAAAACGGCGCTCGACTTCCCCGTGTGAAACATGATGACACAAGTCCGTGTGTGCAGGGGAGAAATCGACGCACACACCATTTTTGCAGAGATTTTCCACCAGAAACCAGGTACTTTGTGCTTGAAAGAGACTTTGGGGGTCATTATGACCCTGGCGGAGGGCGGAGGGCGGAGAAGCGGCGGTAAGACAGGCTGGCGGTCTTTTTTTCCTGTATTATGACCATGGCGGTTACCGCCATGGTCATCCGCTGCTTCTCCGTTCCGCCCGCCAGGGCGGAGACGACCACCGGGCTGAAGACCTGGGTCTCCAGCCCGGCGGCCGTCACAATACTACCGCCGGTATTGTGACCCGGCTTACTGCCGTGGATTTCCTGCGGTAGGAACCGCCATGAAATCCATGGCGGTAAGCACTATCAGTGCCAGGGAATTCCTTCCCTGGCACTGATAGGGGTCTCCCCCACCCCCCACCCCAACTTCCTCCCCTACACCCCCCCATCACCCCTGCCACCCCCCCAAAGGTGGCAGGGCCCCCCTCCCCACCCCGACCCCCAACATCACATAACTCCCACACACATGACACGCACGCAGGCACCACCAACACACACTCGCACACACACCGACATACATGCCTACATCCACACACTCAGTCAGACAAGCACACCCATATACAAACATACACGCACACATCCATACAGACATACATACAGACATACACGCACTCATTCCCACAACACGCGACACCCCCGCAAGCATACACGCACTCACACCCCCCTCTACATACACAGACGCACACCCCCATGCACCCACACAACACACAACACCCCCCCACCCCCTCCCCTAACGGACGATCGACTTACCTGTTCCGTCGATCCTCCGGGAGGGGACGGAGCCATGGGGGCAGCTCCGCCGACACCACACCACCAACAGAACACCGCCGTGCCGAATCACAGGACGTGATTCGCTGGAAGGTGTTCTGTTGGCGTGGCGGTGGAGCAACCTCCACTTCCCAGCCGCCCGCCAGTATGGCTGTTGGCGGCTCTCCATCCTAAAAAGGACGGAGAGCAGCCAACAGTCATAATACGCCGAGCGGCAAACCGCCACTACTGGCGGTCTTCCGCACGGCGGTCCCTCGGCGGTCTTGTAAAAAGACCGCCGAGGTTGTAATGACCACCTTTGTTTGCTTTTTAAAGACTTAAGACATTTTATATCACTTTTCAGTGATATCTCTACAATTTCACATTGCATCTTTATTTGTTTTGACCTACAATTATCCTGATAAATATTATATATTTTTCTAAACACTGTGTGGTGTATTTTTGTGGTGCTATATTGTGTTATTGTATGATTTATTGCACAAATAATGTACACATTGCCTTCTAAGTTAAGGCTGACTGCTCGTGCCAAGCTACCAGAGGGTGGGCACAGGATAATCTTGGATTGTGTGTGACTTACCCTGACTAGAGTGAGGGTTCTTGATTGGACAGAGGGCAACCTGACTGTCAACCAAAAACCCCATTTCTAACAATGATTATTTGCGCAAGCGTAATGGTGTCTTGAGTGCCCAATTAAACCCAATCATGTCTAGGCTAGCTCTGATTGAATCTTGAGTCTTGCAGATCTTAGACCATATGAAAAATGCTATAGCTCCTCAGCTGGGCCAGGGCACCCTACCAGGTGCTGTGACTAACACCACTGATCTAGCCTTGCCACAGAGATCAGCTGGGCACTCTAACGAATCAGTGTCTTTGCCCCAAGTTCCCCAGCCAGTCAGGAGATCAACAGGTGCTTCCTCTGTCTCCTTAAGCCCTTCAGCACTGATGGACAGGTCTCTTCCCTCTGTGATAACTCACCCCACCATGCCCCAAAGCAGGGGTGGTGATTACCCTCTCTCCGGAATCGACCCCATATGTGGTAGTTCTAGGGAATGTTCCCCCCTTGGAATACCTCAACACCTGAATCCTTTGAGGATCTAAAAAGAAAGTGATACACTGATTTAGCCTGCACTCTAACATAGGCATGAAGATCTATGTTTCCACTAACATAATGCGAAGGGTTAACTGGTTGGGCTCTGATATTAAGTGATGGACGGGGGACAGCATTGTGGTAAACTTTAATAAAATTACCTCCTGACTACTTTAGGCTCGCTTTGGCCCCTCAGACCAACCAATATCCAGGCACTCTCTCTAGGTTTTTTTTACAAACCTGAAATGGACTGTCAACCCCTGTGGAACCAGGTTCGGCAGGGGCAGGCTCCTCGAAGCGGACCTTTATCTCCCCCGATGGTGTCCCCAGCTCTGTGCTTATCGGACAGACCTGCCCCCCTGAGTAATCTTGAGTCTTGCCTTTGACTTACCATCCCTGATTCATTCCTCTCATCCACCATGTCCACATCTTACCCCAGGGACATCCCGGCTAGCAACTCAAACAATCTGAAGTTGTTATACTGGAATATTGTGGGTTTGTTCACCAAGTTTAATAATTTAAATTGGGTGCACTTTGTCAGATTATATCAGGTTGTCTGCCTGCAAGAATTTAGGGAAGAGAAAAATACCTTCTTTTTAGAAGTATACAAATCTATTTCTCCCCTGCAGTGGACTCAGTGGCGGGGAGAGCTATGCAGTAGAGCTATGTGGGTATGTCAAAGATATGGAATGGGATTCCCATTTAGTTTTGCAGGGGTTGAAGCTATCCGTTCCTGGTCTCACACAGCTAGTATGAATTAATTTTTATAATGCAAAAGCTGGACCGGGCGTGGTATCCAACCTCCCTTGTCTTTGCTTCACTATTAAATCCCTGTCGGGGCACAGTTCTGGGAGGGAGAAGCTCATATTAGTGGGTGATCTTAATTGTCACTTGTGTTTGCCCCTTAGATCCAATCACAATTAGGCCCAAATGTATGTTGGGTGAAGGGCTTCACATGGTTCACACAAAGGAGGGCACGGAGCTCAGTACAATATTTAT
Organism: Pleurodeles waltl; assembly: GCF_031143425.1. Classification (NCBI taxonomy): domain Eukaryota; kingdom Metazoa; phylum Chordata; class Amphibia; order Caudata; family Salamandridae; genus Pleurodeles; species Pleurodeles waltl. The sequence continues at coordinate 314,816,520 of NC_090436.1, forward strand.
GCACATACAACCTTGTTTTTGCAATGGAGATGCTAGTAAACTCTTCTAAGCAACATATTCTCCCAAAGTTTAGAGGGAAGGGCTGTGTGTCTGTTATATATTTTATCTTTGTATCCACTCCTTTGTTTTTGCTTATTTCTAATTTTAATACAGGTCACAGTCTCCTTAGTGATCACAACCATCTGTCCTCAGCCATCGGTAGAGTAACTGGTATTAGATCCCTGGCTGAGGTGCAAAGTGTGCTCTTTCTATCTGACCAAGGTAGGAGACTCAAATGGCCTCAGGTGGAGCCTTTGCAATTTAAGGTGTTCCTTTTTACATGTTGCTGGCAGGAGATATCTACTTGCATGGATCCAAGCTCCTTGGATAGTGCCATCTTTTCAGAATTTTAGAGCATTGCCAAGAAAGTGTTAACACTATTAAGGGTTCCTGTGACAAATATTATTTTGCAGGATCCTTAATGGTTTGATCATGACTGCTCTAACAGCCTTTGTTACTTGAAGGCTGCCTTAAAGCAGACACCCAGAGATTAGGGATCATGTTGCCTGTTGGCAGAGGGGATATAAAAAGGATGCAGCTAATTGTAAATTTATCTTATGCAAAAATATGTGGGAGGAGTTAGCCCAGGCTTTTGAGACCAGAGAAAGTACTCTCTTTTGGAGGGTTATAAATGGGCCTTATTATGATAAGCCAACTGGACTGGCCATATGCCAACTTATCTCAGAGCAACAACAGATTGAACATTTTGAAGTGATTAATAATTTTGGGATTAGCGGAGGAGAAGTGGGAAGGGTTAGATAGCAATGGATAGCGACAATGTTATTTTTACGTTAGATTAAGTATCCCAGGGAATTTGGGTTTTATCTCACAACAAGATCCAAGGACCTTATGGGATACCTGTCAAGGACCTGATGGGATACCTGTCAAATTGATTTTGGACAATAACAAGATCTGGGGCCCAGCCTTGAAATTGGTTTTAAATGCTGCAGCTAGGACGGATGCACACCTCTCTGCCGTAATTGTTCCGGTCTTCAAGAAGGGGGATAAGGACAACTCCCATTGCTATTGTTCGATATCATTCATGCAGTAGTGAAGGTTCTGAGGAGGGTCGTTCTAAATAGGCTGATGTAAATTACATATTTTCTGTTTTTCAATATGGCTTTAGGTCGGGCAGGTCAACATCTGATCAATGACTGAACCTATCTCTAATAATTAATATTAATAATCATTAATATGTATGCTGTTGCTGGCCTGAATCACTTCACCTTACGTCCATCTTTGATAGGTTAGCCTCAGGAAGTTGTGGGGACTGCCTTTTGCTATAGGGTTGGACCCAAACATTGTGTTCCTTTTATCAAACCTGCATGCTAAAACCTCAGCATCGTGAGGTACTGCCATGGCACATATTGCGCCCAGTCTTTTACTACCAGCAGGGGAGTCCATCAGGGCTGTATTTTCACCCCATTCCTGTTTACCCTTCATATCAACGGTCTGGAGCAAGCTCTTTTCTCTGTACTTGCAGATTGCCCGAGTGCGGGAATGAGATTGCTTCCAGTTTTATTATATGCAGTAAACTTTATGAAATCATATTTCATGGTGGTTGGCCCACTGTCCACTAGCTCTAGAACCTTCAAGGTGGTTAACTACACTTTGGCCAAAGTCTTGGCATTTCCTTACCTTGGAGTGCTGTTTGATGTGAATAAAAATTGGAAGCCCTTGACTGCGGGAAGGAAATGTGACCTTGTTAAGGCTATGGGGGCAGTGGGTAGCTTTGCCCAGAGGCTGGGCTTTACTTAAGATCTATCAGGCTAAATGTGTCTTGAAGGTCTTAAATGGCAGCGAGGTAGGCAGGGACACGAAGGTTGATAAAATTTAGACCTCCAAAAATGTGTTTAAGATGCCTAGTGCAAGTCCCTAAAAGAACCCTGTCCTTCTCTGCCCATGAGGAGCTTGGAATTAAATACATACGTAGCACAGTTGCTTTTACACCTTTGATATGCTGGATCAAGATCTGGACTGGGGAAGGACTCAAGCTGAGCAGGCAGATCCTCTCTGATTGCCTGTCCTTGGATGACGCGTGCATATTCCCTTGGATCGCCTATGTGAAGGCAGCTCTTGTCATCTTATGCATGGAGGATATATTTTATAACTCCCCCCTTCTCTGCGCCCTCTGGAATTGAAAAAGGTAAGGGATCTGCTTTTAGAACGCGCATTGTTACAAGGAGAATAGGCAGAGATGATGAAACGCATGGTCCGCGGGGTATATGCTATTAAAAACAGTCCAGGGTTTGGAGCCATATTAAATTCATGTATCCAATGTTATAGATAGATTTGTTTTGGCAAGATTCAGGTTTAACCTATTGCATCATCTTTTGTCATTGCCCGGCAGCCCTGCGTCTGCAACAATATGTCTCCTCAGAGCACCTTGGGGCATATTTACAATGCCCTAGCCCCACCAGAGCGTCACTTTTTGTGACACTTCGGTGGCACTGTCACTGCGCCATATTTACAAGGCAGCGTTAAGCCACTTTTTGTGGCTTAACGCCACCTCATAAATACAGCCCCTTCACATGCAGCACTTTGCGTAGAAGGGGCATGCAATGGGCGTCGCTGTCTGCATTCCACAACAACAACCATTGCAATTTGACGCCCCAGACTTATGAGATTTCGTAAACCTGAGGCACCCCAGGAGTGGCATTGGCATTGCATAGCGAGGAGAAATGCTTTCATTTCTCCTCGTTTTTTTTCTCTTTCTTTGTGTGCTGCAGAATGCAACACACATAGAAAGAGCAAATCAACATTGAGGATTGTTTTTGTGCAGGAAGGTATCCCTTCCTGCACAAAAACAATGTTCCCCGGCAACGCAGCCATCATTACACCATGGAGCAAGGGTGGCTGCATTGTTATCTGCAGCAAATTTAGCACCGGCGGAGGGGGAAACACCGGGATGCGCTGTATTCTAGTAAATGCGGTGCAACCTTGCATTTTAGAAGTGGCGTGGGACTGCCAATTTTGGCACAGCAGTCGCGCTGTGCCACATCTTGTAAATATGCCCTCTTATGTTTTATAATGTTGTGTAAATATTTTAGCTTGCCTAGAAAAGTGTTCCTCCCGTTTTTGAAATCCCTGAATTTTAGGCAAGCTCGCCTAGCACTCATATTTTTGCAGGATCTCCCTATTGAACATGTTTTATTTGCTGTCTCCTCTTTCTTACAAGCTGCACTGAGATCGAGGCATTCCAGACCTGAATGATCAATTGTGTTGCTGCTAATGGGCCATTCTTATTTTTTAGTGATATTAATACTGCTTTTTACATTTCTATGTTTTTTTAAGCTACACCATGTGTATACGTTCTTATATTTATGAATATGTGTGTTTTGTTATGCTCTTTTTATGTCTGCATTTACAACGGAATAAAGATTTATGAACGAATGAATGACTATCCTTCCTACAGAGAAAACACTGTATATATTGCACGGATGAAGTCTGTACTCATAGATGCTGCTCAAGTTTGAAATACTGATGTATAACAAGTGGCGGGCTGGAGGCTCAGCCTTCTCTGTCCAGACGAAAACGTTGCAATTCACTTTTTGCTCCTGTAATGAACAACCTGACCTTTTGAAAAGCACTGCGGCTCAGGCTGTTGCCTTATAACTCAGTCATGCATTGTGTCCCTGCTACAAGCATGGCCTTTCCTATTTGGAGCTGCTGGTGAAATCACTCCAGATGTTATCTAACCTTGCAGCTTAAACAACTGAGAACTATGGGTACTATCAATCAGCTCCCTTACACCTTGGATCCATAAAGGTACATTAAAAGAAAAAAACGCACAGTTGCCCAAGACATACTCTCTCCACCTTAACTGCGCCTACCACCCACAGAAACGAACGGTAGCGCCTCTCTGATTCTCACATTTACACCCACAGATTGGTCAGCCCGTAAGCATGCATCTTTGAAGCACATACCACCTAAGTGATTTCCAGCTGCATGATCAATACCCAAGCAGCCTCTCAACACACCCTCCAACGCAAACAATTGCTACTTTATGTTTCCAGACTCCTAAGTCATATAACAGGAGCATATCTCCAGCAGCATGCAAACATCCCACTTGTTAACACCTCGGCTGCACCCTCCAACAGCCTGCTCATCCTCACCTGCATGCTGCTGCATATGTCTGAGGGAAGGATAACAGCACTTTAGGCCACATGAGTGACAGTAACATGTCCAGAAAACCTATTAGTAAAATTTACAACATATCTCCATGCCACCGTCTCACGTCAGAGGTAACATCCTTGCGAGCCCACCCTTTCCACCAACATTAACCCCATTTCTCGTCCAGGACCCACACCAAATCTGAATGAATCCCAACCAATACACTTATCACACAATTCATCAGATTAATCTAAACCCTAACTTCTTCACTTCCAGCAGTTATTGATGCTTTCTTAAACCAATGCTCGACCTTCACCCTTTCAAGCATGCAAGGAACACACTGCTCTTCAATAAGCAGAACACAAACTACTGTGCAGCCTCACAGCTTGGAATCATTGAAAAAGGAATTTACTTGTTAACTTCATACTCATCTATTGAGCAATAATTAGTTAACATGAACGTAATGGAAGCCGTAGCTGCAGGCTGGGTTGATAAAGTGAACACTGATGGACATTAGAGTGGATCTGTCAACTCGTGAAACCCTACTGGATTTATCAGCCACAGGTTATACAGTAGAAAAGGCCATACTGACAGCTAGATGTAGCCATTCTAACTTGCTACTTCTAAAGGATATGTGCTGGGGTGATCAAGACTTGACGGAGGAGGCCAGAATCACAAGCTTTACCATAGGTAAAAAGGGGGTTCTGATTATTTGAGTTTGTTGGGGAGTAAGCAGCAGTGTTTGAAAGGGTAGAAGGAATGATGATGGAGATGGAAAAGCATTACAAAGCAGAGAAGGAGGCAGGTTGCAGAAGAATACCCATTATATAGTAGTGTAAAGATGGTGAAGCAGAGTAGAAGCCATGATAAAAAAGAAGGCTATCGGAGACATAGAAGCAGAGTGATGTAGAGGAGAAGGTGTGCCAAAGAAAAGGACTACTGAAGAGCATTCAGAGAACAATAAGCAGAATGGTGCAGTGGCGAAAGTACGGTGAAAAAGAAGACCACTGGAGGGAAAAGCAGAGAAGAAGAAGCAGAGTAGTGCAGAGAATGCATGGCAGAAAACAACCCTCTAGAGGAGAATGTGCACATTGAGAGACAGAGTTCAGTAGAGGAGTAGAAGTGGCAGAGAAGACCACTCATCACCTTTCAAGTCATTGACAGCTTAGAAAAGTCACCGAAACCCTATTGATCATGGTCTGAGGCAACTATTCCTATATTTATGGGCACAGTGTAACTAGTGCAAATGAAAAATATGGATGAAGACATTGTGCACAAATCAAAAAACAGTTTTTTTAGGGTCAGCCCAACCTATTTCACAATCTCTATGGTGGTACGGTAGCTGTACCTCACCAAAATGCGGAAGTGGCAATTTACAACCAAATGTACATTTTAAGAAGAGATTGATTCGGGCCTCTGTGTGGTTCTTTTTGATGAATTAAGAAATCTCCTGCATGAGGATAACTGGGTACCTAAAAACTCAAGATCTCAATGAAAGGATTTGAACCTTACCCTTTTATACTTTACATTTTTGTTAAAAAAACTTTAAAATAATTTTAAACAGTAAAAAACATCCATGTAGTGCACGTCATCAGCATTACTCATAATATATTAGCAGTTACTTTTCAGAGGCCGATGCAATTATTTAAAACATCAAGCAACGGCAGGCAGCCTGTCAATGGAGAAAAACATCAACATAATATATGATAGTATCCGGTCATTGGTACTGCCCAGGTCATTAACCATCATAACATTTATAACAATCCAGGGTACTGCATTTCACATACAGCTATCGAAAAACATAGAGCAGGCCCTTGGCCCAACGGATCATCATCCCTCCCCTTCAGAGCTCTCCCCCGATGTCGTGATGTCATCCTTGGGAAACCTACCCTATAAGTAAGCCCAGAGTTGGACAGCTGTAGCCGCCTCTTCACCCGTGTGTCATACTTTCATGTGAGATTCCTCAGCTGCTCCACATTCCAATATGACTCAGGGCCATTCTGTAAACAGTGGGACACTTGTGCTCATCCAGTCTCTGGCCACTCTCCTCTTTGCCAGCAGTAAGGCCAATTGGGCCATTCTTTAGTGAAACCCATGCCCTCTGGGACACGCCACTAAACTGAGGAGACAGACAAGTGGTGTCAAGGGAACATGCATTTCTATGGCCAGCTCAATGCGTGTCACAACTTACCCCCAGTAAGCTTGGATTGGTGTGCAACCCAACGCCAAATGCAAAAAATTGGCTTCAGCATTCCCACAGCGTGGGCAGGTGGCCCACCTAGTGGGGTCTATTTTATTTAGTCTTTGTGGAGTGACATATGTATGATGTAGGTAGTGAAAATAAAGAAGTTTAAACCTATTGCTACTGGACACAGTACGGACTAGGCTCAATGCACTCGGCCAGTCTGAATCCAACATAGGTATACCCAATTCCCTTTCTCATGTTTCCTGTGTGGGGTACCGGCATGTTGTCATGTCAGATCAAAGGGCTTTGTAGAAAAGAGTGATTAAGTGTCTCCTTTCTCCCAATCGAGGAGACCCTCCAGGACCGCAGAGGTTCGGGGTGACGCAGGGAACCCCACCCAGATCTCCCTTGCTACACTCTCCAATTTTGCATAATGGAAAAATGGTACAGACCTATCCGAAAAGTATCTTGGATCCTGAAAGGTAATAAAGGTGTCCCCGAGGTACAAAGCACCTGCCTTCGCACAACCTCCCTCCCGCCACTGCGTCATGGACGTAATGGAGTCTATATTCCAAAAAAAGTCTCAAATCCCATATATTTAGTGTCCTACTGAAAGGAGCTCTTCGTATGGCCTTGTGGACCACCTTCTCTCATATACTGGCTGTATGAGTAACCAGGTATGGAACCGGACCTCCGATCTGCCTTCCTGCATTAACAGTTGGGGCAGTGTGTCTCTTCGAAACCCATTCCCCAGCAGGCGCTTTTCCCAGTTGTCCAATGGGGCGGACCATCTGGCAGCATGTTGCAGGTGTGCTGCATAATAGTAGAAGTGTATATCCAGGACAGCCAATCCCCCCTCCTCCATATCCTTCTTCTAGATTGCTAGCACTACACGGTTGCATTTGTCTGCCCATGTTAGACAAATTAACAGACTATTCAGTTTGAGGAAGAACCAATCCTCCAAAGGAAACGGGGAGTTTTGAACAAGCTATAGGAAACAAGGGAGAAAAACCATTTTAGCCACCCTGCCCATTACTGAGGGTGGGAGTCTTTTCCAGAATTTAACTGAGCCCTCTAGCCCCTTTAGCACCCTGTCTATATTTTGTTGTCTGTGTTGTTCCTCGGTGTGTGTTACCCAGATCCCCTGTATCGAAAGCCCTCTAGCTCCCAACAAAGCCCCACATCTGGAAGTTGCGTTCTTTGTTTCCCCATCAAGTCACCTAATGGAAATAGCAACAACTTTTGCTTGTTAATCCGATGTCGGGAGATCTCGCTGAAACCCCCCAGAAACTGCATCAGGATAGGAACTAACACCCTGTTTGTAAATAAAACAGCGCATCATCCGCATATAGCAAGACAATATGGGTTGTCTCACCTACCTTAATCCCCCATGGTGCCAGTTCTGCCCTTAGTTACAATGCAAGTGGCTCAATTGCCAAGGCAAACAAGAGGGGTGAAAGAGGGCACCCCTGTCTGGTACCACTCCCCACGGGCAGGCATTTGAGGTCTCCCCCTCCTACATTAATGCATCCCGAAGGAGCCATGTAGATGAGGCGTATCCATGAGCAAAAATTAGGACCGAACCTCATACCCCACAGCACTGCCATTAGAAAGGCCCACTCTACAATGTCAAATGCCTTTTTGAGATCTAGAGAGACCAAGGCTTTCTCACCTCTCCCCTCTAGCGTAGCATGTAACACATGTGTCAACCTACGGGAATTATGTACAGTGCTACGTGTTGGCATTAAGCCACCCTGGTCTTCATGGACCAGTTCCCAAATCATCCCAGCCAACCTCACCCACAATATCTTACATAGTATTTTAAGATCAGTATTAGGCATTGTGAGAGGCCTGTATGCAGCGGGATCCATTGAGTCCCCTCCCCAGGCTTCAGCATTAAGCACACCACTCCTTCTCTCATGGTCTGTGGAAGGACACTGCTCTGCCTTGCCTCCCAGTGGCCCCAAACAATGTGTCCCCCAGTGTAGGCACAAAAACCCTATAAAACTCTGCTAGGAAACCATCAGTGCCCGTCGCCTTGGATGTATTGAGTGCTTTTATGGCTGTGCTCACTTCCTCCAGAGAGATGTCCTCCTCCAATTCCTGGACGACCTCCCCTTGTAATCGAGGGAGCCTCACCCGGGCCAGAAATTCCTCCAGTCCGAACTCGCCGACCTGCAGCCCTGCCTTGTATACTGCCTTAAAGTGGTCCTGCAACAACAATAAGATGTCGTGCCTCTGAGTTAACAGTTGACCTTGTGCATTATGTATGGTCAAGATAGGGGTTATCTCCCTCTCCCCACGAAGAAGCCAGGCCAGCAGTCTGTCTGATTTATCTCCTTCCCTATGCAACAGTTGGCGATACACTTTAAGGCTAGTTTTCTCCTGTGTATCCCAAAGTGTATGATTTTCTCTGAGCCGTTAAGATCTCCTCACACACTTCTGCTGTGGGAGACTCCTTCCTCTGGAGTTCGGCTAACTGGTCCTCTTTTTTCTTCTCAGGTCTCCCAAGAGTTTCCTGCGTGCTACACAGATCTTACCTATGCATTCCCCCCTGACAACCGCTTCAACAACCTCCCACTCCACTGCCCTAGTATCCATTGTTCCCCAATTTGTAGTAATGTAGTGTGCTATTGCCGTTCCCAATTCTGACCTGCAGGCTATGTCTGTTAACAAGTCTGATGGAATACGCCAGGACCGTACCCCACTCATCCTCTCGCTCCAAGCCAGAGTCAGCAAGACAGGGGGGTGATCCGAGAGGAACCTTGCCATAAGCAGTAACGCTTCTATCCAAACATAGGGGGTCATTACGACCTCAGCGGTCTTTTTGCAAGACCGCCGAGGGACCGCCGTGCGGAAGACCGCCTGTGCAGGTGGTTTGCCGCTCAGCATATTATGACTGTTGGCTGCTCTCCATCGTTATTCCTACGGAGAGCCGCCAACAGCCATATTGGCGGGCGGCGGGGAAGTGGAGGTTGCTCCACTTCCACCGCCACGCCAACAGAACACCGCCCAGCGAATCACGTCCTGTGATTCGCCGTGGCAGTGTTCTGTTGGCGGTGTGGTGTCGGCGGAGCTGCCCCCATGGCTCCCGTCCCCTCCCGGAGGATCAACGGACCAGGTAAGTCGATCGTCCGTTAGGGGAGGGGGGCAGGGGGGTGTTGTGTGTTGTGTGCGTGCATGGGGGTGTTGTGTGTTGTGTGCGTGCATGGGGGGGTGTATGTGTGTATGTAGAGGGGGTGTGTGAGTGCGTGTATGCTTGCGGGGGTGTTGTGTGTATGGGAATGAGTCCGTGTATGGCTGTGGGTATGTCTGTATGGATGTGTGCGTGTATGTTTGAATGTGGGTGTGCGTGTCTGACTGTGTGTGTGGATGTTGGCATGTATGTCAGGGTGTGTGCGTGTGTGTGTTGGTGGTGCCTGCATGCGTGTCGGGTGTGTGTGAGTAATGTTATGTTGGGGGTCGGGGTGGGGAGGGGGGCCCTGCCACCTTTGGGGGGTGGCAGGGGTGGTGGGGGGTGTAGAGGAGGGAGTCGGGGTGGGGGAGACCCCTATCAGTGCCAGGGAAGGAATTCCCTGGCACTGATAGTGCTTACCGCCATGGATTTCATGGCGGTTGAAACCACTGGAAATCCACGGCAGTAAGCCGGGTCCAAATACCACTGGCGGTATACTGTTGGCCGCCGGGCTGGAGACCCAGGTCTCCAGCCCGACGGGCAGGATGGAGAACCGTCGGATGACCATGGCGAGGAAAGAATCAATGCATCACCTCCCCTGCCGGTAAGGAACCGACTCATCGCCTCTCCTGCAAAGGAAGAATCAGTGAATCACCTCCTCTGCACAGTAAGGACTTGACGCACCACTTTTCTTTGCAGTGCCTCACCTCATCTGTGGCCCGCAATGTCTTTGTTTTTTACACATCCCAGGTACTTTGTGCTAAAGAGATACATCCATTGATTCCTATGATCTAAAAATCATTTAAACCTTTAAAAAGTGATATATTTACTTGTGTATGTTGGAGTTTTGTCATTGTAGTCTTCTTTTACTAAGATAAATATTGGCTATTTTTCTAAACTGGTGTCAAGTACTTTTGTGATGTTTTCACTATTACTCTGTGTGTGTACAAATAATTTAGGCATTGCCTCTGAGATAAGCCTAACTACTTTCAGCGAGCTACCAAAGGGGGGGGGGGGTGGAGCAGTGCTTATCTTAGGTATGTGAATCCCTTACCCTGACTAGAGTGATGGTCCCTACTTGGACAGGTTGCAAACCACTGTCAACTAGAGACCCCATTTCTAACAATGTCCTACATAACGTCCTATGTATCTTGGTCACATCCTTATCTCCAAAAGTTTCAGATAATGCAAAGGAGAACTATCATGAAGACCAGCTAGTCTGTTATGAAGACCAGCCAGTCTAGCTGAACATGACATGACATATGAAGCAGCCGGCAGAACAGTATCTCACAGTTCTGTGAAGGACTTCATGCCTCCAGGGTCCCACACATTTGTGATACTGGAGATACCAATCATATCCTGTTTGCAAAATCTCCAAGGGGCTAGACTTCAGACAGCATCTCACTACTGTATAGTTGGGTCTTTCTGGTAATAGTGTATTGGTAGCAAATTCTCCTCAGGGAAGTCCTCCAAGCATGAACAACAGTGCAGATTAGTCCAGGTAAGGACTCTATCTCATCCTTCCCATACAGAACAAAGATATCCATGACTTCCAAAAGTATGGTGATCTGCCATTAAATCTGATTCCTATAACAGGATCAGTGCTCCCCATTGTCAATTGGGAGGCCCATTGGTATCTCTGCAGATCTGAAAAACCACTGCCCCAATATATATACTGAAAAACAGTTTTAATTAACACAAATAGTAAAAAAAAAAGTTTGGTAAGAATTATTCTGTGTGTACTCCCATCTCATAACATACAAATCAGGACACCTACCTTAAGAAATAATTCCTTTGAGATTTAGAAGGGTAAATTCTGGAGCACATATAAAAACCTGTGGAGGACGATCTTAAATATTACCAATAATCTTAGCAAAGTGAGAGGAAGTTTCCTCCAATATCCTACCTGTTCCTTAAAATTTGATGGAGTTTGGCCAATAGTTTCTTTCAAAACAACTTTTTTGTCACTGGGTATGTATTTTCTCAGATATTTAAATCCTTGTCTAGATACATGTAAGGGGCAGACAAACCTAGAATAAGGGTTCAAACTGTAGAGAAAAATAATTGATGTAGCCCAGTTAATCCAGAACCCAAAGTAAATGTTATATACTCTGAAAATGTAAAGGAGCATTGAGCTAGAGGAATTGGGACCCACATCGTAAAGAAGCAGATCATCAGTGAACAAAGAAAGTCTATCATCCCAGGTCAGGTACCTTCAAAGACCACCTACCAGGGCTTCCTCTCTGAGCAGACAGACCGCGAGTTCCAGAATTAGAAGAAAGACAGTTATGGGGAGAGTGGACAACCATATTGAGTGCCTCTGTACAGCTCAAACGGCCATGCCTAGACTCTATTCATGACAGACCACCATTCATCTTCACCCCAGTGCTCGGTCTAGACCCAGGAGTGGATAACAGGGTCAAGGTCTGTGAGAGAGTGGATTTTGCAGTTATGTTTTGCATTGTCCTTTTAGTGCAAGCACAATATGTGCTGCAGTCCACTAGTCAAATTTAACTTACTGGCCCTGCATACACCTTGTACCATATTCCAGGGGCTTACAGGTAAGTTAAATATGCAAATATTGACATGCAGTGGGGCCTGGTTGGCTGAGTCCCAGTACAAAGTAAAAAAACGAGCAGCATCAGTTGAACAAATTGAGGATGATCATGCAAAAAGAGTCATTTCCTTACAAGGCCCTTTTATTGAGGACAGTAATGATCTTAGACTGTAATGAAGGGCAAGAAAATGTAGTTGTGGAGTGGGAGCGGACATAAAACTGGATTGGGCTGGGTACATAAGGGCCCCCACAACTGAATAAAGGCTGTTGGCCAGAACTCTAGCTAGAACTTTAGTTTCAACAGACGTTTGCAAGATATGCCTATATGAGGCACATGTATCCACTGATTTGACCTGATTTGCAAATTATGACAATTGTAGCAGATTGCAGGACTATTGGCATGGATCCATCCTCAGCAGCTCCACCGAGCAAGTTAAGGAGGGGCAGAGATAACTTACTTGACATGCTCTGATGCAGTTCAGTGGGAAAACCATTGAGCTCTGAGACATTTCCTCCATTCAGCTAGCCAACAGCAGTGGACATTTGTTCCACAGCAAGTTCTCAATCTAACAAGTTTCTGGTTGGAGGACCAATTTTGCAGACTGGGAGGTCCCTCACAAATTTTCTTTTCAGAAGATGCGCCATGCCCCTAGTTGCATAGGGGGAACGATAGGGAAAAGGTAGCAGAAATCACCCTATTCCTGGTTTCCATCTTAACCTGAACATCTCCTATTGCACGGACCTAGTGGTTTTTCCTCTTCCCATTGAATGAGGATTGACAACATTCTGCTAGCTTTCTGGCAAGTGTCAAATAGGAAGCGTTGCACAGTTCTGAATTAAACTCTTGTGACATTATCCACCAGCTGTCTGTACACCTCCTTCTGAACTGGCAAGGCCTTCAGCAGGCCTGGTTCTTGAGTTTCAAGTACTCCACTCTTAAAATGTCTTCCTCAACTACCAGCAGTTTGTACGCTGTTGCTCGATACATTTACTCGTGAAGGCAGAAAATAGTAAGCCCTCTTGAAGTTCAGATAACCTAGTAGTACTGAACTCTTTCAGCATGTTTTGAATCAACCGCTCCTTCCCTCTGTGGACCAGTCTTCTGATATCCCTCTTCTGAGTGTGACTTGGATCTTGGTGAAAAGGACTTATTGTCATAGTGCCCAGAAGGGTCCTCTGTGGCGCTCTATAAAAGAGTAGAAAGAAACACACAAACATATAAATAAATACATCGAGAATACATACGTCCAAATGTCACATAACCTTGCTTCTGAAACGTGGAAGTTAAGGCTGTCTTTGAGGAGTGAGCTTGCCTTCTTTCTTTCTTCACTTTTCTTTTCTCTCCCCATATCCTATCTTCTTCCACTTTTTTCCTCCTCTCTCCAGTATGCGGTTTTCTATTTTTAGCTCTCTTTTCCTTGTTGCACGACTACATCTTTTGTTCCCTTGCTGCTACTTTCACTCCCTACTCCTCTCCTCTCTTTTACCTCTGCCTTCCTTTTCCCTCCTACGAGTGCATCAATCCTCTTCTTTCTCACTACATGCTTCCGTTTTGTTCTCCTCTCTCGCTACCCCCTTGATCTTCCTTTACTCTGTGCTACTCCCTCGTTGCCTTTTCATCCACCTTCTTCTAATCTTTGTAATATTTTTCCATACCTGTGTACCAGTGACTTCTTTTTCTACTATACTTTGCACGATCTAACTTTCATTTCGAAATATATGACAGGTCGACAATATAAATGTCACTTCTGAGTTGCAAATTAGGGATGTAGGAATTACAGTGAACGCCACAAACAGCCTGTTTTACAGATTTCAGTTGAGCCGTACATCAGAGATAACAACAGTGGTTTTATTAAGCAGCGACTTGTTCAGGTTTTGTAAAATTTTGCTTTGTAAAAATCCCTTAAAGATTTTTTCTTTGTTTTTGAATAATCAAAAAGTACAGTTTTTCCCCTCATACGGCCTATTATCCAGTCAGAGGCCTGAAAGGGAGATTTAGGGCTGTCAGTGAGCCTCACGGTAGTTGAACTGGCCTTGCCACAATTTCAGTGCTTGACACACTGCTTTGCTCCCACTCTGCCTTGCTTTTTTATCCACTGGCGTGCCACAGTGTTAGTGAGCTAAATGTTTCCAATAGCAGAATGTTCCTGTATTGTGTTGTATTCGCAAGAATCTTAGGGCCATATTTACAAAACTTGGCAGCGCTGCGTCAGTTCTGGAACGCAGGGATGCACCGTATTTACAAAAATACCCTGTGTTTCCCCCTGCACCAGTGCACAATTAGCTGCCTAGCTCCAACGCAGCCACCCTTGAGCCATTGTGAAAGTATGACTGTGTTGCTTGGGAGATTGTTTTGTGCAGGAAGGGACAACTTCCTGCCCAAAAATATTCTTCAATGGCAATTTGCTCTTTCTGTGTGTGCTGCAGAATGCAGCACACATAGAAAGAGCAAAAAACTTGGAGAAATGAAAGCATTTGGTACAACCTGTTATTGATCAATGTGATTCTGTACCATTTGTCTCAAGGAGCCTTTTTTGGCATGGTTAGCCCCACTTTTTGCCTGCTGCCAGTGTGTTTTGGCTGTTTTCACTGGGATCCTGCTAACCTGGACCCCGGTGATTGTGCTCTCTCTCACTAAATTTGGTTGCTTAGAGCTTTGCACTCTCCACAATTGGCATACTGGTGCTCCCATATAAATCCTTAGTATATGGTTCTTGGGTACCCAGGGCTTAGGGGCACCAAGAGTTCCCCATGGGCTGCAGCATGTACTGTGTCTGCAAGGCTGCCATTGCAGCCTCTTTGAAAAGGTGCATCACAGGTCATTGCACCATGTCACTGTAAGTCACCCCTATGGTAGGCCCTCCTAGCCCAGAGGGCAGGGTCAAGCACCTGTTTTAGGGCACCCTTGTATCAGCAGAGCCTATGAACTCCAGCTCCATTACACTGGACATCGTAAGTGCAGGGAAGTCATTTTATCTGTGTACTGGACACAGGTCACTATCTGTGTCCAGCTACATAATGGTAACTCCGAACCTGGGCATGTTTGGTATCAAACATGTCAGAATCATACCCCAATACTTTTGCCAGTATTGGTTGTATGATTCCATGCACTCTGGGGGCTCCTTAGAGGACCCCCAGCATTTCTCCTACCAGTCTTCTGGGGTTTTTCCGAGCAGCACGTGCTGCTGCAACACCTCAGACAGGTTTCTGCCCTCCTGCTGCTTGACCAGCTCAGGCAGAGGAAGGCAGAACAAAGGATTTCCTGTGGGAGAGGAAGGTAACATCCTCTCCTTTAGAAATAGGTGTTGCATGGCTTGGGAGGGGTAACCTCCCCAAGGCACCAGTATGCTTTGAAGGGCACATTTGATGCCCTCCTTTCACAAACCTGTTTGCACCAGCCCAGGGATCTCTGGTCCCTGCTCTGGTGCAAAACTGGACCAAGGAATGGGGAGTGACCACTCCTCTGTCCATCACCACCTTAGGGATGGTGCCCTGAGCTCTTCCAGGTGGCCGCTTGAGTCTGCCATCTTTAATTCAAGGTGGGCAGAGGCCCATGGGAGTATCTGAGTGGTCAGGTAGGTGACATCACAGCCCTCTCATGATAGGTGGTCACCCTGCTAGGTGACCAATCCCCTTTTCTGGGTTTTTTACGGTCTCCCACTTGGTTGGGTCCTCAGATTCGATGTGCAAGATTACAACAGGACTCCTCTGCATTGTTTAATTCACCTTCTGGCCACTGTGACTGCAACTGGACCCTTCAGGAAGTGACAATCTGCAACGTCAGCAACAAGTCTGCTCTGCAACATTGTTTCTCTGGCTCCTTCCAGCCTTTGCAACATTTACCCAGCTATGCATCCTCTGAGGGCAACGAGTCTTCAGCATGCACAGGAAGTAAGAATGAATCTCCCTTGGATTGAAGGAGTCACTGCCCTGCATCTGCAGGCACCAACTGCAACGATGACCCGCTGCATGGCTCTGCTCTCCTCTGGAACTGCGTTGATTCTGCATCATAGGTGGTAGTCTGGAGTGGCCTCCTTGGTCCTCTCTGCTAGCTGTCCACTTGGGAGAAGGTAAGTCTTTGCCTCTCCTTGCAGGACACAACCCCTGTGCACCATGGCTCTTGCAGCTACCAAGGCTTGTTTGCTCCTCCTCCAAGGGATCTTCAGGCTCCATATAGCCCTGGCCCCCAGCACTCCTTGCTGCAAGGCACAGTCTCCTGCCTGCTGCTCCAGCGACATGAGACTCCTCTTCAGGTGTGCTGAGTGGGCCTCACTGTGACTCCTGTGCATGCTGCCGGTGGGTTGCCTGTGGGGGCTGCCTCCTCTTTTTGTGACTCTCTTAGCTGCTGAGGATCACCCTGGACTCCCCTCCTTTGGTCGAGTCCCTTGGACCTTGCTGGTCCTCTTCAGCCTTTCAAACCTTCTTCTCTGTCTCTTGCATTTGCCAAGGCTTGTTGGTGGTTTTCCAGCACCACTGACCAACTGCATCTCGACTGCTGATGTGGAACGTTACTTGCATCACTTATGGGACTCCTCTTCAGCTCCTGTGCTGCACTGCTGACCTTGGTCCACCGTCGACCTGACCCTGCATCCACAGAAGGGTGGGTAGTGGCTCCTGCCACCACCAGACTCTCCAACGCGAACTGGACTCGGTCCCCTTCCTTTGCAGGTCCCCTTCTGTCAGTATCCACCTTTGGTTTCTTTCGGTCTTGGTTGGGTCTTCCATAATCCTTTTCCTAAGTCCCCCTGTTGGTTTGGGGAAAACAAGGTGCTTACCTCTGCTCTCCTGGTCGCTGGGGTTCACTCTGGTACTCATCTCTTGGGGTCACTAGTTCCTCTAGCTCCCTTCTACTGATTCCACTTCCTTGGGTGGTGGACTGGCTATCACATTCCACTTTTATAAGTATATGGTTTGGGCCTTCCCCTAGGGCCTCACTATTTGCCTTTGCTTTTACCAATGCTTATTGCTTTCTATGCTATTTACTGATTGCTAATGTGTATATAAAAGTGTGTTTACTTACCTCTAGTTGGGGGACTGCCTATTCAGTATTCTAGTATTTGTGTTACCCTAATAAAGTATGTTTATTTTTTTAACACTGTGTGGTTCTTTCATGTCTGTAAGTGCTGTGTGACTATAGTGGTATTGCATAGCTTTGCATATCTCCTGGATAAGTCTTGGCTGCTCATCCACAGCTAACTCTAGAGAGCCCTGGCTTCCTAGACACTGCCTACACCTCACTAATAGGGGATACCTGGACCTGGTATAAGGTGATAACACCGTAGATGCTTACCACACACCAGACCAGCTTCCTACACCTGACTTTGCTTATTTTATGAAATGTAAATTTCCTGTTTTTGCAGTGAGTTCCATAACATTGCAGCTTGTGTGGAGGAGGATCCACCAATGCATTTTTTCACAGGTGTGTTTCATCCACAGCATCATGTTACATACAGCTTTGACTCTAAACAAGGGCTTTCCAATTATTTGTCATTTGATACCTGTCTGTCTTGCAGCTACAGGGCTGAAGTCACTTTCTACTACAATTGTTCGGCCAGGCCTTATGGTTGCTATTGGAAAGCCAATTTCCTTGGCTTCGAGAGAATAATGGAAAAATAACAAGCAGAGTGGCTCCAGCTTCAAAACTCATCTTACAGTGTTTGAAACTTATAAGTTCTGAAGTGTGGGCAGTGGATTGGAGCAGCACTGACTGTGTAAACCCACCATCGTTTTTAGGGTTGAACCTACTAGACAGAGCATGTGATGTCTGTTGCAAGGTATATTGTGGCTTATGAAGAACATAGGGATGGTTGGATCCCACCCTTTGGTTTTATTGTCATTGTCATTTGCCTGCTTCTTATTTACGTCTTACCTTGTCAATCTTGTGGTTGTCCCTCCTGTGGATCATTGCTTCTTTACCGTTGCTTTCAATAGCTGGATTCTCTGCTTCGATGGCCTGCTATTCAAAAACTATTTTTGTTTCTGTTTAACACTGCACAAAAGTGCATTTGTTTTTGAACTGCCATCCTTGTGAACCTCTCTCACTGCACTCTGTGTTGCTCTCTGTCACCTTAGAGCTTCTCCCTGACCTGTTTGTGTTTCACTCACTTGTATGCGTCTCTCTGTTGCCTCCCCAAACCCTTTGCGTTGCTTCTCCCACCCTCACCCTACCTGCTGCTTTCCTATCCCTCTTGCTCACTCCCACCCTTTCCCATGTTGCTTTGTCTTTTCCTTCTGTCTCCCCTGTGTTTGTTTGATTCCCCTCACCACCCTCCTCCATGTTGCTTTGGCTTTCCCCTCTAATCCTCCCATGTATTTTACTTTGTCTTTCCCTAACCCCACTCGCTTTAAAAAAAAATGCTTTGCACATGGACCAGACAAGAACATATAAATGGATTGCCTTGTTTAAAAGAGCAACAAAGGATTTGAATCACATTTATGGTCTACTGAGGCTCTTTGTCCTGAATACATAGACTTTGCTATAATACACAATGAGGACTTGTTGTTGTTGCTCTGTGTACATATTAGCATCATTTTTGAATGGACAACTACACAGCAGTGAAGGTCCCTGGAGCCACACAACATTGGCAAAGTGTTTTTCCATAGCACAAATCTGTTACAAATAAAAATTTACATTAGGGGCATAGGCTTTCGCCATGATTTGATATTAGCATTATCTATGCTTGCATAGTTCCAGGTACTGGACTGAAATTGACATAATGAATTAGTGCATTAATCATGGCTTAACAATGAGCAGTGAGGTGAGAGTTAATGCCTAGGTACACCGTGCAGTCATTTAATAATATGGTGATCGATATGGTTTTGCTCTGGTTTACGGTCTCTCAATGCACCTCATGTCAGCCCTCTGGCATGCCCATTTGTTAAGTTGTTATGTACACCATGATCATTGTTACATATTTATCTTCCCTTAGACTAGTGGAGAGCTACTGGGTATTTAGATTTTTGGCATGCACTGTGGAAGATCCTGTGTAGACTGGTTCTTGAAACAAAGGATACATACAAATTACTCCTTTACCCTTGGGATCGACTCACAGCTGGGTGATCATGCCCATTTTTTAGTTTTTTCACTTCACATTCAAGATGGTTGTTTTGTTGATTAGGACACATACCTTGATCTTAGTGAGAAAAAAACTCTACAAATCAGCCAAAATAAAGAGCATCTGCCCATGTGTTTTTTATGGGATTATGGCAGGCAGTGTGGACAGGACACATGCTCTTTTTTTTTGGGGCTGATTTGTAGAATTTTTTTACCCCCATGGAACTAATATTGATTTCCGATCCTTTGTGATGGAAACGTTGATTGCCAGAAAAGATATTGGGGGTCATTCCGACTCCCGCCGGTGGCGGTAACCGCACGCCCGGCGGGAGCCGCCGAATGACCGCACCGCGGTCAAATGACCGCGGCGGTCATTCTGAGTTTCCCGCTGGGCGGGCGGGCGACCGCCAGAAGGCCTCCCGCCCGCCCAGCGGGAAACCCCCTTCCACGAGGATGCCGGCTCCGAATGGAGCCGGCGGAGTGGAAGGGGTGCGACGGGTGCAGTTGCACCCGTCACGATTTTCAGTGTCTGCCACGCAGACACTGAAAATCTATGTGAGGCCCTGTTAGGGGGACCCACGACACCCGTTCCCGCCAGCCAGGTTCTGGTGGTGAAAACCGCCAGAACCAGGCTGGCGGGAAGGGGGTCGGAATCCCCATGGCGGCGCTGCTTGCAGCGCCGCCGTGGAGGATTCCCTGGGGCAGCGGGAAACCGGCGGGACACCGCCGGTTTCCCGTTTCTGACTGCGGCTGTACCGCCGCGGTCAGAATGCCCATGGAAGCACCGCCAGCCTGTTGGCGGTGCTTCCGCGTTCGTTGGCCCTGGCGGTCCATGACCGCCAGGGTCAGAATGACCCCCATTATCTGAAATTGGAATGGGTGAACTGTTGTTGGTGGACTTCTAGGGACTCATTCATGCAGTGTGGTGTGATATGATTGTGACCACTCATGACTTTCAGCAATGAGCATGATGGTGTTGAATGAACTAGGTTCACATATACAAGCACACTTCCAGTGGTAATCTGGGGTGCAGTCACACTCTGCAAGACTGTTATTTATTAACGACGAATAGGTAGAATTGAAGTCAGTGCATGCTACTCTGAGGTTGTATCCAGAGGGCCTGATGGTTATTGATGTGCTCTGTAGTGTTGCTGGGGACACACCTCCTCACAAGCACCTACCTTGTGTCTGATTTGTGGTGAGCACCATATACAGACACACTGCTCTTCGGACATGGAGTAGACCATGGATTTTGTTGCAATATATAACTTTGTTCTCATAACATGGGTTCAAATAGTGTGGTGGTGACTAATATGGGTGCCCTGGGAGTACACACAGTGTGATGAGTAGTGTCTCTGTCATTCAGTATGACTTGTATGACAGACAACCTACAGACAGACTGCGTTAGCTTATTTCTTTTACCATAGGTGCATTAGTCAGATGACCGAGGTCTTGATGAGACCTGACAACTTTCTCTGGGTCAAAACGACGAAACCCCCATCTTGGTTGTTTTATACACACAGATACTATCCCCTTACAACATGTGTTCTAAAGTATTTATTTGATGGAGACTTCTAGTTGCAGATTCCTTACCTTAGAGTTTCCCCACGGCATCAGACTAGATCCAGAGATTTTTCTTCGAGCAGTACCCTTGCGCGCCGACAGGTGGAATTGGTGGACTCCACCGCCGTCGTTGGCATCATGATCACCTTGATGACGTCGGGGTCCTACATAGGTGCCTTCTCGGTGCGGGGGCACACCAGTTCTTTTCTTTCCGTGCCACGTGCTGATCCAGAGAAAGCCACCCTGGTAGTTTTTTACCAATTTTGACACTTTAGTCGAGTTTTTTTGGTAACGTTTGGTGTGTTGAGGATGTCCCTGAAGACCAGGTTCAAACCATGCAAGGACTATCACTGCATGATGTTGGTGACAAATCAGCACAGGGTCTGTTTGTTTTTTTTGGAGCGTGACCACGACCCAAAGTTTTGCTCAGAGTGCCGGGCCAGGCACCTGAAGGCTTTGAGGGTGTGGTCCCTTAAGCTCATGGCCGCCCTGCACTCGACTCTGCGTCGCTCCTGGTCTCACTCGAGAGGAAGGTCTTGAGACTGCTTGCGGAGTCACCACCACTCGTCGTCCTCCAACTCTTCAGGTCATTTAGGTAAGAAGAAGAAGTCGAAGAAGGCTAGGCACTCTTTGACTTCACCCCGTCGCTCGGCTGATGAGGAGCGTCGACGTTCCAGGCATCCGTTCTCAGAGCCTACTTCTGGGTCCCCTCCATGCCTCCCCGAGTTTCCAGGAACCGGAGCGACCCCTGCCCAATTAAGAGTTTTTTAAGAGGCCATGTGTCTCATTTTTGGGCAGTCTGACCCCCCTGCAGTGTCTTTGGGGCCTGGGGATTTGGATAGGGCCCTTCAGGTTCCACACCAGTGGCTTTGGCCTCGGCCTCCGAGGGCCCTTCAGAATCTGCTATCGGATCTGTGCTGACGCCGGTCGTACGATCGTGACCTTCCCCAGTGCCAGCTAGGTTGCTGACACTCCTGACGCCGATTGTGCCTACAATTGGCATCGACCCAATCCTGACCCCGACAACCCAGAGCCGGAATGGCATCGGCCGACACCAATAGGGCCTATTCACCCCAGGTCATATTCAGACTCTTTTTCCTATGGGTATGAATATGAGGAAGGATTGGAGGGGTCGCTGGACCCCTATGAATACCAGCTGGACGACCCTAACATGGACTGGGCACAGGAATTTGGCGAGGCCAGTGGTCTAGATACTTCTCCAGACGCTGGCATGCTTTCTTCTCCTACTGTGGCTACGGCAGAGGGAACCTCCCATACAAAGTTGGTCAATAGGGTGGCTGAGGTCCTTGGCCCGAACTGCCCACTGTAGCGGTCAGGACTAATCTCCTGATGGAGGAGCTTCAGCCTGGACCTTCCGCTTCAGAGCCTCTCCTTCCTTTCAATGAAGCCCTCACTGATATCCTTCTGGGTACTTGTTCCAGACCCAGCACGGGAGCTCCTGTAAATAGGACAATCAATCGCTGCCGTTGGCCCACCCCGAATGACCCTAAATTCCTGTCCCAACACCCCACGCCTGAGAGCCTTGTTATCCAGGCATCCTCACCATCTGGCACATTCCCATCCGCTCCCCAGATAGGGAATCAAAGATGATGGACTAATTTGGGAAGAAGTTGTTTTCTTCCTCCAGTCTGGCACTGCGGTCAGTGAACATCACATGCCTTTTGGGCCATTAAACCCACTCCTTGTAGGATACGGTCACGCAAGTCTTACCCCAGGTCCCGGAGGAGGCCCGGGCTTTCATCTCCTAAGCTTTTTCTGATGGGAGAGACGCAGCAAAGTTCACTATTCGATGTGGACTGGACACGACTGACTCTCTGGGTAGATCGATTGCGTCCATAGTGGCCTTGAGGCGCCTCGCCTGGTTGAGAACATTTGGTTTTTGAGGGGATGTCCAACTGACCCTTAAGGACATGCCCTTTGATGGCAGCTGTCTCTTCAGAGACAAGGCGGAATTGGCATTTGAGAGGCTCAAGGAGTCACAGCTACGGCTCAGTCCCTCTGCCTTTTGACTGCCCCTCGTCCCCATCAGTCTGGCTTTCGCCCCTGTTGTGGCCACTGAAGGGCTCCCTGTCGCGTCCCTTTCCCAGCCGCTGTGCCACTCACGCTACTCAGTCCATGTGTGGCCGGGAATTGGGAATCCCATGGGCTCTTTGGATAGGGAACTAGAGGTCTGCTCAGTCCATCCCCGCCCCTGCTGCAGCCTCCAAGCCTTCCTAGTCCTTCCCTCATCTCATACCAGTTGGCGGCAGGATTCACCTGCCCCACTGGGAATCCATCACTATGGACAGGTGGGTTTTGCAGAGCGTCTGAAGGCGCTCCTCCCTCCCTTTTGAGACTGCCCCTCTAGCAATGTCTCCATTCTACGGCCACCTACCGGAAGATCATCTGCCACTTCTCCGCGAGGAAGTTACGTGTCCCTTTCTGCACATAAACAATAATTCCTACAACGCAGACACCCTTGCACCATGGTGCAAGGGTGCCTGCTTTGGCGCAAGTCAACCAATTGCGCGCAAGTGCAGTGGAAGAGGAACGGAATTTGCCGTATCTCATAGATACAGCACATTCCTGCCCTTTTCTTTTGACACAGGGCATCGCAACAAAGTGACTTGACTGTGCTGCCCTGCATCAAAAAGTAGTAAATATGCCCCTTGATCTGCTGTCA
The DNA here is from genome assembly GCF_031143425.1 of Pleurodeles waltl. NCBI lineage: Eukaryota > Metazoa > Chordata > Amphibia > Caudata > Salamandridae > Pleurodeles > Pleurodeles waltl. The sequence goes on from NC_090436.1 coordinate 314,839,889, forward strand.
GTGAGTCAGTTGTTGTGCTTAGATGAAGGTCATTAATCGTCTAATATGAAAGTGAGTGATCAGCGAGTTTGTATGTTTTGTTTGTGTCAGATTGTGTGTTGTGGGTAATACCTGTAGTGGGTTCTCCGAACAGGGTTGTGATACATTTTCTAGATTTTTCTAGAAACAAAGGCCCTCATTCTGACCTTGGCGGTCGGCGGAGAGGCGGCGGTCGGACCGCGAACAGACCGGCGGTCGGAAAAATGGCATTCTGACCGCGGCGGTCACCGCCGCGATCGACCGCCACTTCCCCACTCCGACCGCCACGGCGGTCATGACCGCCGGGCTGGAGTTTGCGCACTCCGGCCCGGCGGTCGTCCCAAGACCGCCAACGGTATCATGACCCTGCCTACCGCCGCGGTTTCTGGCAGTCGGGAACCGCCATGCGAACCATGGCGGTAAGCACTATCGGGGCCAGGGAATTCCTTCCCTGGCACTGATAGGGGTCTCCCCCACCCCCCACTACCCACCCGAGTCCTCCCCCCACACCCTCCACCCCCCTGCCACCCCCCAGAGGTGGTACGAACCCCCTCCCCACCCCCACCCCGACATGCACATCCATGCACCCCGACATGCACACACCCCCAACATGCACATATACACACCCCCTACACACACATACACAACGGGGACACATACCCGCACACATACATGCAGACATGCGCACCTGCCGAACAGCACACATTACCCATAGACACAGCAGCACCCCCCGCCCGCATACACGCACTCACACACCCCCTCTACACACTCACACGCACACCCCCATGCACGCCCACATCACACAACACCCCCCCTCCCCCTCCCCTCACTTACCTTGTGCGTTGGTCCTCCGGGAGGCGACGGGAGCCATGGGGAGGTGACCGCCAACAGAACACCGCCAACAGAAGACCGCCACACAAATATGTGGGTCGTAATTCTGTGGGCGGTGTTCTGCTGGCGTGGCGCTGGAGGTTGACCAGTCTCCACTTTTCCGCCGACCGCCAGTGTGGCTGCTGGCGGTTTCCCGGCGGAACGCTCCCAGCGGTCGGAATGCGCACAGCGGCATACCGCCGCGGTCGGCGGTCTTCACCGCGGCGGTAACTCGGCGGTCTCGCGAAAAGACCGCCAAGGTCAGAATGAGGGCCAAAGTCTTCTTGAGCAATATTTGAGCGAGATGTGATAATGGTCAATCAGAAGAGACATTACAAGGATAATTAGTGGAACCCCTAAACCTTGTTTCATTGTGGAATAGCACACTCAATACTAGAACACAAAGCATACATTTTAAGGACTTATGTTTAAATCAGAATTCTAGTGTAGTACACACAATAGGAGTTGTAACTACAATGAACACAAATAAAATGGCACCAGCAATGTTCACAATAAAAGTGGACATAAGGAACCACTACACCATGATTTGTGTTATAAATCTGCAGTAATCCTACCCTCATTTTGCTCCTTCTGAGCGCTAATCTAATTCTATAACGACAGAAAAAAGCCTATTTTAAGTTTCACAGATGGCACACACCTGGATGCCTGTTTGAACAATAAAGTCATTTGTTCAATGAAATAGCAAGGTCTGCTATTCTTGTCTCAAGAAGTCAGCTCCACTGATAACTCAGAGGGCTAAGGTCGAGTGCCTCCTGTCTCAGTAACTTCAATTGGGACTGGAGATATAATTCTGTACGTCTGTTCCAGTGCCACCTCGTGTGGAGAGTCCCTTCTTTCCTTTACTTTCTGTGCCCGGCTTTGATAACATACTCTCATTGTTGTTAGAAACTTTTAGCAAAACAATTAACAGAAAATGGCCTAATGTCCTTTCAATTATTCTCAATCTATAATGTATAAGATTGTGCTCAATTGAATAAGAACAACAAACAAGACACACAGGGGCATATTTACAAGCCCCTTGAACCTCTTTGCACCACGTTAGTGTCATTTTTTTATGCTAATGAGGCATTTTCAATGCGCCATATTTACAAAGTGGCACAATGCAAGCATTGCGCTACTTTGCAACCCCTTCTGCCACATTATGCCTGTGCGACGCATACTGTATGCAAGGAGGCCCAGAATTTTGTTTGCATCATTTTTAATGCCTGCCTTATGGGAAAACATTTTTTCCCATAATTCAACAGGGTGAAGAACATCTTCGAACTTAAGGGGCCTTCTATTCGAGTTCTATTCCACCCACCTTCAACCAATCAAGCTATCCCAAGCAAAGGTCTTTGCTCACTTCTAGGGTATTGTGAATGTCTACCTTTAAAGTTGGCACTCTGTTAACTACGGTCATTGAACCCATGCAGTGACTGGGGGGACTCTCTTTAAGCTATGGCAAATTAGTTTTAGGCTAAAACTTTGAAATTAATCACAGCCCCAATCTCTGTAGTCCAAATAAATAATTAATCTATATTTATCCTTAAAATCAGCCTGAGGCCCTGTAAGTAAAAAAAGGTTATGGGGTACTAAGACATCATACCCACATAATTTTACCAGAGTACATGTTGCTGGCCTGCTTAGCAGGTCACAGCCCAGAGTAGAAGTCAAAATTCCAGAGGTTAAAAAATAAAAAATAAACTGGGCAAAACATATGTAGCAGATGCAGTATTACAATGCAAGGCCATGAGTGCTACTGATTTAGCATTATTGGTCTATTTGTAATAAGGGTTAGTATTAATACGGTGCTTCAAACCAGGAGATTCCTTATACCAATGTAATTATGTGAAATTGCAGGTAATTTGAGACTTTTGTGACGTTCATGAGGAAGAACGCAGTGCTTAATTTGTGCTTGTTGTTTCCGGTGCTGAGCACCGGGACTTATTTTTGAGGGCCGGCGCTTATTCTTGTCCCTCAAGCATTTGCTGAGAGCAAAAGACACACATGGGAAAGACGGAGGAAGAGAAAAACGAAAAAGCGTCACAAAGATAGAAAGCAGAAAGCTGCAAGAGTGAGCTGGAGGGGCAGGGAGGGGCTGTAAATGGATTGAAGAGGCCCAAGATGGCTTCAGGATTACGCTGCCTCACTATTCCGTGCTCACACATTTACATGCAGCAGCCTTGTTTCAGAGGAGAGCTTTGGGCACCTGCACGTTTTTATGTATAAATTAAGCACTGGAAGAACGTGAATAGGATTTGAAAATATTGTACGACAACCACAAACAAAGTTAATTAATAAACAGGTTGTTCTCTAATTTTGTCTGAAAATGCAAGACCAACAGTGGCAAAATGAATACCTTTTTATGTTATATTTTTTTAATTTGCTATTTTTAGTTGTTTGTAATAATAAGAACAACTGCAGGGTTAACCAAATGCCGTCTTTGAGCAGAGGATCACAATACAGGCCAATAAGATTTGAATGTGAGCAAAATAAAGTTACAACAAGGTAACGTGGAAAAGAGTTGTTGAGAATGAGTTGAAGGAGAAAGTTAGTTTTATTAGTATGATCTTGAAAACTTTTATAAAAAAAGACCAGCATAACATCACAGAAAGGTCGCTCCATAATTTGAAACTGTGATGTGTAAGAAGACATTTTCTCATTCAGGCTTACCGGTGTCTTTGCAGTGAGACATTTTCTTCACAGAAGTTTGAATTACATACTCCAACAGTTTAGTAGCTAGCACTATGATTTGAGAAAATAATATTTTAGGTCTTGTTTTCTTATAGTAGATGTCAGGCAGTCGTGCATAATTACACTTGATAACTTCTTTATTTTGCCATAGAAAATATATTTTCCCTATGGAGATATCCCATCCTCTACACCTGCTCCAATTTTGAGGGTGTTCCATATTCATGCTTTCCCCGCATAATGAATAATTCAATATAATGAATAAATGTGCAACAGATTCTGGGAAAGAAATTAGATGAAAAATGACAAGCTTGTCAGTTTGTGGGTGTTCTCAGTCATGCTCTCACACCCTGCACCAGGCGTACGATTTACAGAAGTGTAGTACTGCCCCATCATGCAGTACGCACTGAGACAGTAATATGATTGGCAAGTGGCAGAGGGTTGTGCTTTCAATAAAAAGTTACCTTAATTTGCTTTTTGCTGAAAAGGTCCCTATCGAAGGATTTGAAGGAATCTGATGAAGTCCTGCATCCTGGGTCTCCCTCCTAGGGTTTCTTTTACATGTGGGTGAGCAGCCTTGACTGGTTCACACTTGGCCATGGTCTTGGATTTTCTATGCCTGGTCCTCTGAAAGACACCAGGACATGATGACTCTCTCTACTATGAGCGTTAAGTCATCAGATCAGTAGTCAGAGAGCTTCTTAGATCAAAAATAAGAAAGTCCAGAGCTGGAAGTAGTTTCATGGTACAAAGGGGTACATGGCGCTACTGGCCTCATGAATTCTAAGAGCTACAGAAAGGCATGAGCCCTGATCTGATATAATGTAGTCTTTATTTGGACATCACATGTGAGGCTAGTACCGAAGGTGAGACTTCTCACTCATCCACATGCCTTAACACTTGGTAAAGCAAGCAGATAAAGTACACCCAGGAATGTGTGGGAGGAGCATTGGTTTAAGTACTCCAGGCATGCCTTAACACTTGGTAAAGCAAGCAGATCAAGTACACCCAGGAATGTGTGGGAGGAGCATTGATTTAAGTACTCCAGGTAACCCAGTGTGGGGTCAATGATGTATCATCTTAGAATCTTCTTAGCCACTTCAGAAGCTGATGTTCATCAGTTGTCCGAATACTTTGATTACAGGTTAGTCTATGCTTGTTAGAAGACATTTTGCTAATTCGCATGGATTTTAGCAGAACTGTGTAATATTACAAGCATAGGAGTAATGTTAATGTAAATCGGTGACTTTTTATTTGCTGTGCACTACGGGGGGTTACATGTATGCAGTGTGATCAGCAGCCATGGGGAGGGGCGTGAAGGGTTAGGAACCCTTCACGTGTTTTCCCTTTAACGATGCTCTTTCCTACTCATGCCACCACAACTTCCGACAAATACTGCTCGGGATGTAACACTTGACTGCACTCTCCAAATAGGTAATGGCGCTTCGTTTCACTTATGTTAAGGGCTCGATTGGGTCTCACCAGTACATTTCAAGACCTTCAAGAATACCTAAAAAAAAGTTCTGAGTGGGAATTAACTGTACATTGAATTCCCCTTACACTATCGTTTACTTAACATTTTTGCACATTGAATTGAAAATCACCGCATAATGTACTCTTGCATTTCACATATTATGAGCACGTAGCGAACAGATGGGAAGGTGGTACCTATACCAGTTTTGTGACTCATGGGCATATACATCACAGATTACGTGGTGTCATTTGTTTTACGTTTAGAAAAATCTTTATGGATCTACTTATGTGTGAATTTTTTGAGACATCATTTCACAAACGTGGCTTTTAACGGTCATCAGAATAACCTTTGATTTTAAGGCTTTAATACCTAATGGCTGCTTGCTCATTGTGGTCCAGCTAGTGACATTATTCCTTATATTATCAAGATTAGTGCCCTTTACCTAGTTTACCTTCATAGAACAATTATCTGATCTGTGCTATTTGTGCACTGGCATTCCTGGGCTATTTGATTGGCTTCATCTGGGTAGCACTACAGATAGAGCGCACTGTCCTACTCTATGCCGTATAACAGCACATGCACTGCTCACAGTGCAAGTGTGAACTTCCTCCTGAACTGAGAACAGCACATTTGTGAAAGGTGGACCGACTCTTTGCAGCTTCCCATTCACCTTTCATTGCAGGAAGGGACCTGGCCTCACTTTTGAAGGAGGGCTACCCCCACCCCCTGCAGGTGGGTGTAGTGAGCAACTGCACCCACCAGCATGGGGTTGCCTACTTGCCCCCTCTCAAAGGACACTCCAGTGGGAGCATTGACTATGTGCTACTTCTATGTGGCACACAGTCACTGTGCCTGCTGATGGCCTCTTTGTATTATCCCAGAGAATAAATACATAGACAAGACAATGATGGTCATGTTGATAATCTAAACAAGTACACAATACTGCACATGCTATATTTCATCATAAAAAGAACCCACTCATGTTAGCACAGCAAACAACAAATGTGCTACACAATGCTTGGCTTACCTAATCCCTTTTGCTTTCGCTCTTATGGAGACTGGGCGGGTGGAACACATCACCTACCCATGCAATTTGTTGTAGGGGATGCGTGAAAGGAAAACAATTTATTAGATGTATTTCCTATATATTTGGCATCCATTACCTCTACGTCCGCCAGTCCCCGTTCCATTCATTACTTATGTGGAGTTACACCTTTAGAGGCATAACAAAATACAGGAAATGCTGCAGGGTGACCCTCCCCCACAGGCTTTAAGCCTATAAGGGTATATCTTACCCAGCATTCCTCCTGAAATATCAAGCAACCCTCAGAGTCTGAAGGTGTCAGTCATTGGGAGGGTCGTAATGAATGGGATGGGGACATCTGGACTAGGAGAAATGAAGGATTATGTTATGTAATCCTCCAAGCATTACCTCCATGTCCCTCAGTCCCCGTCCCATTCATTACTTATGAGGAATACCAAAGCATCCCAGCAAGACCTTCAGACAGTAGAAGCCCAAACAAAAGGGACACCATCAGCCCAAAATGCTGCAAACACAAAAAGGTTTAATCAAGAGAAACAGTGCAAACAGAAGAAGGCAGGGCAAGGTAGCATCCATAACAACTAGCCTAAAATTCCAAAGGCCATGCATACCATTCGATAAGCTATAATGGCAAACAAAAGTATTCGGACCAACCCAGGTAGCTGCCCAGCAAATTTCAGCAATGGACACACCCTTTGCCTCAGCCCAAAAAGAGGAAAGTCTCCTAGTGGACTGCCCCTGAACACTACCCTGTGGGGATAGGGGATCCTGAAACAGAGTAAGCCCGAAAAATGGCCCGCTTCCGCTAACAGATACCAGGGAAGCCTTCTCACCTCTATGATAAGATCCAAAGGAGACAAAGAGAGAATCAGATTTTTAAAAGGAAGCAGTCCTATCCAAATAGACCTGCAATGCCCTCTTTATATCCCAAAGATGTCACTCCAAATCCTGAAAAGCCTCAAACTTCCTACAGACCTGGCAACATCACCTCCTGATCCTGTTGGAAAGAAGTAGCGGCCTTAGACACAAAAGAAGGATCCAAAAAATCACCACACTATCCTCAAAAAAAGAGGTAGAAGGTTGTGATGATCAGGCCTGACAGTATAGTGATGGTGGCCTATGAGTGCAACCAGGGAACTAAGAGCTTATGGGGAGGGTCACCCTGCAGCATTTCCTGTTTTTTTTTTCTGTCTCTAGAGGTGTGACACCCTAAAGTAAGGAATGGGGCGGGGACTTACAAACTAAGAGTAATGAAGTTTACCTTTAGTAATCCAGCCATCACTAAACTTAGCTTAACATTCCTTTTTTAGTATGAACGCAAGTCTAAAAGTACTTTACATATAGGTATTCATATTTTATGTAGGGTACCCATACTGCGGTGTTGAACAAACAGTAGCCAACTCCCCTCTCTTCAATTCCGGCAGTAGGCTACACTTCCTGGAAGACTGCAAAGGAAACTAAGGGGGTCATTCCGACCCTGGCGGTCATGGACCGCCAGGGCCGGGGACGGAGGAAGCACCGCCAACAGGCTGGCGGTGCTTCAGGGGCAATTCTGACCGCGGCGGTAAAGCCGCAGTCAGAAAAGGGAAACCGGCGGTTTCCCGCCAGTTTTCCCCTGCCCCAGGGAATCCACCACGGCGGCGCTGCAAGCAGCGCCGCCATGGGGATTCCGACCCCCTTCCCGCCAGCCTGTTCCTGGCGGTTTACACCGCCAGGAAGAGGCTGGCGGGAACGGGTGTCGTGGGGCCCCTGGGGGCCCCTGCAGTGCCCATGGCCCTGGCATGGGCACTGCAGGGGCCCCCTAACAGGGCCCCATTAAGATTTTCAGTGTCTGCAAAACAGACACTGAAAATCGCGACGGGTGCCACTGCACCCGTCGCACACCAGCAACTCCGCCGGCTCCATTCGGAGCCGGCTTCATCGTTGCTGGGGCTTTCCCGCCGGGTGGGCGGGCGGCCTTTTGGCGGTCGCCCGCCCAGCGGGAAAGTCAGAATGACCGCCGCGGTCATTTGACCGCGGTACGGTCTTCTGGCGGGGGAACTTTGGCGGGCGGCCTCCGCCGCCCGCCGAAGTTGGAATGACCCTCTAAGTCCTTAGGATAGTAAGAGTGCTTTGCTACTCATTGTCAAAGTGGCTCATGTATTCAAAGTGTAGGTTGCCTGGCCACCAATATCCCCAAAGGTATCCTGTTTCAATCTGAACCAGCAAAACTGTCTTGAGATAGTCACTCTCCAGAACACGGGTTAGATAATAATATAGATATGCTAGTGAATTTTGATATTTGCATATAGATCACTAATGATAAATGTCATACCACCAGAAAATGTGGTGTCACAAGATATTGCTGTGTCATTTAAAGATGGCCATGAAACACTGCAGTACAGTCCTATGGCACAGCAAACTCTAGCCTGCCTGCAAGCAAAAAAGGAAATATACACAATTTAGCATGCTAATGGAAAATAAGATAACAATATGCCAATCCTTTCGTGTTGACACTGCCTCAGCAAACCATTCAGGTTCCTAGAAACATTATTGATTAAAGTGGGAGAGTTTTTACCCTTTTCGAGTGCCTCTACTGGGATCAGGTGCAGCAATATTAATTGAACTATGTAATTTAATTTATTCTGAACTCTTCTAATTGAAAGCTATTATGCAGGCAGATGTTTTTGGCTGCCTGCGTTCATCACCTATCTGTCTATGTATGATCACATCAAAACAAGCACCGCAAACTTTAATATGTATGAGAAAAATACATTTTGAAGACAATAAAAAGATATGAATGCTACAAGAAAAAAATCACAGTTAACATTTATTATGTAACTGAGAAATAAATTAGATTTTCAGGTAATGCTGACAGTGAAAAAGGAAGCTGCAAATGAAGATTGAAAGTGAGGAGTATCTGGAGTCATGGGAGTCATGGGAGGCGGCCATCTTTTACCTTTCTTGGGGCCACCTGGCGGCTGCAGGTTCAATGACATTCCCTGTGCAAACCCGTGTTTGCACAGGGATCGGAGTTATGACGTGTGGTAATTAGCACACCTTCGCAGTTTTCCCCTGGTAAATTCAGACAGGTCAAAGCTGCCGAAAGTTATCGGGGATTAAAATGCCCTGCATTGACCAGCACATGCGGATTTTGGTGTGGGAAGCACAAAAATCCGCATGTCATTCCTCAAAAACTCGTAATCAGGTGGTATTTATCCTACTCGATAAATTCCGACTGCGGAGTCGGATTTTATCATGTGCAGTAAATATCACATTGTTAAAGGGCCGCTCGAAATGAGCGCCGAGGTCTTAACAGGTCAGCAGTCAGATAAATAAAAGGGTCTTTTTCATGTAAGCAGTGGGTGTACATCGTGGATCACTAGACTAAAACCCCCATAATAGTTCGCCATTTCTAGTGACTGCTATGGTTCCTACCCCTAAGTTGTCTGCTCAGGAGTTTCACACTAAAATCGGGATTTTCTTGCCCATTTAAAGCTGTTTTGAGGTAAAATGATCATAACATCCATCCAATTTCAAAGTTGTGATATAAATGATTCTCAAGTTAACTTAAAAAAATATGGCACATTAATTTTCAGCTCCAGTCAGCGATACCACACACATACTCAGTCTGTGTGGACAAACAATGCCAGGAGTGGTGGACAACTATGTAAACTAAGCACTGGGCACTAATCAAAACGTATGCGAGACTTCACTCATGTAATAAAAACCCTGCACATCAACATTCTTAGGATAGGTTTCTCTTACCTTCCTAACACCACAATGGTAAACCCAGGATGGTTGGTGACTACCATTCTAGTCACGTGATTGTACCAAGTAAAGCTAGATAAAATATATGGGCCATTCTAACTTTCAATATAGGTGCTTAGTATTCACACTTGTAACATATGTAACTCAATAGCAGGGTTTGGGATGGGAATGTCCCCTGCATTGGGAACAGTTGTGTTTCCTTGTCCTGATTGTCCAACTGGGTGTATCTAATATCGTTCCTTAAAATTTTGACCCTACAGTCAAACTATTTGAGCTTGTGCATAGAAGCCTAAACCTGCCCCTTGACATGAGTAACATCCTGGACTTGTCCTGTGATCTGGAGGTGCATACCAAGTGTGCCTTTATAATGAGCCGTGTGGCAAGGATGCCATGGGCCCTGGTGCAGGTAAGGAAAATGATGCCTTTGACTGCTGTTGGGGTAGTGACATACAGCAACTTCAGGGCTCAAAGGGCCCCTCAGGGCTCTGACCCCTGCTTTAATAAAGCAGCCGGGCAGACTGATGCACCGCCTGTGATAAGGCTAAAAACTGATACTGAACAATAAACGATGAGCACATTCATTTCAGACATGTCAATTGCACCTGAGATATAATTACGCTAATAATTCTTACTCCACAGTGGGGGTCACCTGGACCTGTGGTGGGGGTGAGCTCAGCCAAGGTCATATAGGATTATTTTGAGGAGGGAGGCAGCCGCTGAAGAGGAGGACCCTCTGGGTATACCCAGGTAAGTCCTTTCCTCTTCTCTTTTCTTGGTCGTTGTTTGTGCACACTGGTGCACAAACAAGGACTGAAGCAGCAGCTTTCACTGCCTACAGCCCTGGCATGAATCTAGGCCAGGGCCGTAGGCAGTGCCAGGCCTGTTGTGAACTGGCCTGCCCCATAGGGACTGCACACAGGACAAGAGCGGTGCACAAGAGACTTGAAACAGCAGCTTTCTTTCGCTGCCAACGGCCCTGGCCATACTCCAGGCCAGGGCCATAGGCAGTGAATGCCCCGTGTGCAGTCCCCATGGGGCAGGCCAGTGCACAACAGGCCTGGCAGCTTTCAATGCCTATGGCCCTGGCCTGAATTCAGGCCAGGGCCGTAGGCAGCGAAAGAAATCTGCTTTTTCAGGCCTATTGTGCACCGTTCCTGTCCTGTGCGCACACAGGACTGGCTGGTGCACAAGAGGCCTGAAACTGCAGTTTTCACTGCCAAGGCCCTCTCTTGAATGCACCCAATCTCAGAAGCGCAAAGCAGGGTCGGGCCTGGCTGACCAGGCCCAACCCTGCTTGGTGCTTCTGAGATCTGGCGGATTCAGGACTCTGCAGTTCACAGAACTCCACCTCAAAGGAATTCCACTGAGTTTTTTTTTTTTACTCTGCAGAATTCTGCTGAGTCGGACTCTGTGAACTCTGCCCAGGCCTAACCAAGGATACTACATCACATTTTGTCATAATGATACATAGTATTTTGTTCTAGTGTTCATTAAGGTACTTTGTTTTCTTAAAAGAGAAGGACTGCGGTGGACTTTAAAGCATTGTGTTGTCCGATTGTTGAGATGTGAGCCCAACACCCCACTCTACGTCTCTGAGAAGCTTATGACTTCTCGCTATTGCTACCACTAGGAGTAGAGTGCGGAAAGGGTGGTACTTTCCCCAGTTTGTAGATCCATAGCAGGAAAGACCACAGGATGATAGAAACAAATGACCTCAGCCACCACAGTTGAGGTCCAGTAGCCCCGGTCTGCTCTGTGGCTTCTTGAAGGGGGGCTGACACAGGGCTATAAGGGGCAGGGCAACCGTATCTGGCCCATATATGCACACTTTCCTTCAGGACAGTAGGTAATCACACACCACACACCACATGAAATAAACATACCCCTACATATACATGCATACAGTGGAATGTATATATGTAGTATTTCTATAGCGCACACCTAGTCAAAAGGCAGTGGAGCAGCTGTACAGGGTCAAATACAAACGTAGACTCAAAGCGTGGTAGTAGAAGTAGCTGTGTGTGGACTGTTAGGGCCATATTTATACTCCGTTTGCGCCGAAATTGCGTCGTTTTTTTTGACGCAATTTCGACGCAAAACTAACGCCAACTAACGCCATATTTATACTATGGCGTTAGAGGCGAATAGCGCCAAAGTTCCCGGAATGTGCGTCATTTTTTAGCGTGAACCCCTTCCTTGCGTTAATGATATGCAAGGGAGGCGTTCCCGTCTAAAAAATGACTCCCAGGCCTTTACGTGGTATTTATACTCCCGGGCAAAAGAGACGCCCGGGAGTTGGCGTGGCTAAAAACGGCGCATTTGCGCCACTTTTTAACGCCTGCTCAGGGCAGGCGTTAAGGGGCCTGTGGGCTCAAAATGAGCCCACAGGTGCCCTCCCATGCCCCCAGGGACCCCCCCTGCCACCCTTGCCCACCCCAGGAGGACCCCCAAGGATGGAGGGACCCACCCCAGGGACATTCAGGTAAGTTCAGGTAAGTATAATTTTTTTTTTTTTATATATTTTTTTGGTGGCATAGGGGGGCCTGATTTGTGCCCCCCTACATGCCACTATGCCCAATGACCATGCCCAGGGGACAGAAGTCCCCTGGGCATGGCCATTGGGCAAGGGGGCATGACTCCTATCTTTACAATGATAGGAGTCATGTTGATGGGGGATGGGCGTCGAAAATAAATGGCGCAAGTCGGGTTAAGACGATTTTTTCGACGTAACCTGACTTGCCCCATTTTAAGACGCCCATGCGCCATTTTCCCCCTACGCCGGCGCTGTCTGGTCTACGTGGTTTTTTCCCACGCAAACCAGGCAGCGCCGGTCTGATTGCGCCGTCTAACGCCATTCCATAAATACGGCGCCCGCATGGCGCTTCAGAATGGCGTTAGACGGCGCAAAACTTTTTGACGCTAAACTGCGTTAGCGCAGTTTAGCGTCAAAAAGTATAAATATGGGCCTTAGTGCATTGTTATGCAGTGTTCTTTGAAACCTTTCAGCCTTTTCCTACTGTGGTCCAGCTGGTTATAGGGGATTCTCCATCAGTGTTGGTATCCGTCCACAGCATTTTGCAGATTTAAGCAACCTAAAAAAACTAGTCCACACACATAATGAATTAATTCAGTTTTCATTTGTTTATTATATTTTGATGTGAAGTGCCCCTTCCCTCACACCTTCCCTGGTCCTCCCTGCACGTACTCCGATGCTGCCTTTAGGCCGCTCCTACACACTCGGAGACAGGTGAGCAATTTTAGCCCACGCGCCCACCTTGATGCCACACCAATACATCCAGAATGCACGACGGGGATTTTTCAGCCCCCCCCCCACCCCATGCGCCTGCCCTGATGCTGCTATTGACCGTTAAGGCGAGACTTCTTGGGTGTTCTCTGAAGGTACCTAACAGCCTATAGACCATTCCTTATCGACACATTTTTGCAGCTTTTATTCGATGGCATTTATTTGTTTATTTATTTGACATAGGCATCTGGACATTTCGACCAGAAATTCTGTATAATAGTCTCTTACTTGCCATGGAGTCATTTCACGTGTTTTTGGACATTTTCTGAAACCGGGACGATAGGTGCACACATTGAAAGCAACAGGCTATCTGTTGTTTTTATCACTTAAAGGAAACCAGTCATACTTTGTTTCAAAATATCCTGCTTTATGTTGCATGACTCGCAATTTCCACTTCTATAACTGAGTGCTGTGTTTATCTTGTGACTTGCATTTGATGGAGGCACACGCAATTGTGATGCCTTCTATTAATGGCCCTCAGCTGCGTCAGACCTTCGAGTTTCCAGGAAAGAGTGTGACAGACTAGGATGATTATACTAACACAGGCTTGAAGTGTAAACATCATTTATCTAAGCTGTGGAGCTCAAGAGAAGGTAACATTTTGCATGATTGCCTAGTACTGAAGCTGTGAAGAAGATGTCTACACAAGATGCATTTCAGAGAAACATAAACAGGACCCATGGGTTCAATAAAAGCATTTTTCATAAAAGAAGAGTGCTCATAGTGCAGTTGATATTGGTGAATAACACCTGGAGGTTTAGTCAACATTTTGGGGGAGGAAGATATATATTTCTAAGATTTAATTAAGGATGTGGTTTCACTTTTATGCAATTCACATACTTCCACACTAAAAATTTATTTTGCCGGTATCCCCTGTAGCCCTTGGGAGGACTCAGTATAGTGCTCCCATTGTGGCTTATCAGTTCTTTAATCAATCAAGGTATTTGTAATGCGCTGCAAATCACATGTGAGGGTCTCAAAGCACTGGAGTAGCTAGCTGCTTAGATGTGTACCGTTCATTCGTCCTCTCCTGAATTGCTGGAGTGATGATATGGTCCTGAGGTGCAGAGGAAGGTCTTTCCAAGCTCCGGCCACCAAGTGTGAGAAGGAATATCATCCACTGTTGCTTCGGTTGATTTGAGGGGTGTCGGAGAGGAAGAGGGAGGTGGTTTGTAGGTGTTTGGTTGGTTGGTTGGTGGAATGTTATCTGTCTTGAAATGTACGCTAGTCCTTCATTGTGCAAGGGTTTGTATGCATTGGTCAACATTTTAAATTGGCAACTCTTCTGGATCAGCAGCCAGTGTAGCTTCTTGAGGTGGGGGATGATGTGGGTTCAACTGGGAGTGGCTAGGAGAAGTCTGGCAGCTGAATTTTGTATTGTCTGTAGTCTCTTCAGGAGGCGTGCAGTGATTCCTATGTAGAGTGTGAAATTTTCTATCAGAATGGGTGTTGTTTAAGGGAAAGAATGGCACTCAAGGCAACGGGGTAAGTATAAATTCTTGACGTGAATTATCACACGGTGCACTCTTAGGGGACCACACCCCTGATCCCCAACTGTGTGGCTAGCCAAACAGATAATAGTAAATAAACAGATAAGAGGCACTCGTTAAGTGAACACATATTTAACAATGATTACAGGAATTCGTGTCTGCTAGTGTCACTATAATTGCCTTTTGAAAAAGAGCACCATGCTCTGTGTCCTTAGAATGGTGTTAAATATGAACAAGATAACTGAAGAGGCGAGGCAGTCTCCAATGCAGTTCCAAAAATTCTTGAACTTTAATATTCGTGTTCAAATGAAATCCTTTCAGTTACTCCACAACATAGCCATGAGTCATTGTCTTGATACTCCTTGTTTCAATCAAACCCCACAGCCAACACGTGTTTCATCCAATGGAAACCCCATCGAATTCATCAGGGCTGTAAGGCAAATCCGCCGCGTACTCACGAACAATGTGAATCTAGGTCTAACGAGAGCATGTCCGATATTCTTTCCCAGATTGGGGAGGTGATTTTGGAGAGGAGCGCCTTCAATAACTCCTGTATTAAATGAGGATTCATGTTTATACCTTCTTAAGTATTGTCACTTGCGGCGGATTTGCCTTACAGCCCTGATTAAGTCGGTGGGGTTTCCCCTGGATGAAACACATGTTGGCTGTGGGGTTTGATTGAAACAAAGAGTATCAAGACTATGACTCCTGGCTATTTTGTGGAGTAACTGAAAGGATTGCATTTGGACACGAATATTAAAGTTCAAGAATTTTCGGAACTGCATTGGAGATTGCCTCGCCACTTCAGTTATCTTGTCCATATTTAACACCATTCCAAGGACACAGAGCATGGTGCTCTTTTTCAAAGGAGAATTATAGTTACACTAGCAGACAATCAATCAATCAATCAAGGATTTATAGAGCGCACTAATCACCCGTTAGGGTCTCAAGGCGCTTGGGGGGGGAGCTACTGGTCGTAGAACCATGTCTTGAGGCGTTTCCTGAATGTCAAGCGGTCTTGGGTCTGGCGAAGGTGGAGCGGTAGGGAGTTCCAGGTCTTGGCGGCTACGTGAGAGAAGGATCTTCCTCCGGCGGTGGTGCGGCGGATGGAGGTGAGGGCAAGGCTGGCGGAGCGAAGATTGCGGGTGGGGGTGTGGAAGGTGAGTCTGTTGTTGAGGTAGGCTGGGCCTGTGTCGTGGAGGGCCTTGTGTGCGTGGATGAGGAGTTTGAAGGTGATCCTCTTTGATACTGGTAGCCAGTGAAGGTCTCTGCGGTGGGGAGAAATGTGGTCACGGCGTGGGATGTCCAGAATGAGGCAGGCAGATGCGTTCTGGATTCTTTGCAGCTTTGTTAGGAGTTAGGTTGTTATTCCTGCATATAGGGCATTTCCGTAGACCAATCGGCTGCTGACCAGGGTGTGTGTGACAGTTTTCCTGGTTTCGACGGGAATCCACTTTTGCGGAGCATGCGGAGAGTGTTGTAGCAGGAAGAGATGGCATTGACCTGCTGAGTCATGCTGAGTGTGGAGTCCAAGATGAAGCCTAGGTTGCGTGCGTGGGTGGTGGGTGATGGCGCGGTTCCTAGTGAGGTGGGCCACCAGGAGTCATTCCAAGTTGAAGGGTTGGTACCAAAGATGAGGACACAACACGAATTCCTGTAATCATTGTTATATATGTGTTCACTTAACGAGTGCCTCTTATCTGTTTATTAACTATGTAGAGCGTGTTCCTGTAGTCTAGCCTGCTGGTGACGAGGGACTACATGACGGTCCTTCCGGTGTTGACTGGGAGCCAGCTGAAGATCTTGTGGAGCATGTGCAGGGTGTGGAAGCAGGTGGATGATGCTGTGCATACCTGATTCTTCATGGATAGTTTGCTGTCCAAGATGATGCCAAGGTTGCGGGAATGGTCTGTCGAGGTGTGGGAAGGCCCAAGTTCAGTAGGTCACCATGTTTCGTTCCACAGCAAGGTGTTGTTCCCAGATATGAGCACTTCCACTTGTCTGTGTTGAACTTAAGACAGTTGTTCTTCATCCAATTAGTGACATTCATCATACATCTGTGAAGTTGGGTCTAGTGGTGGAGGGATCTTCTGTCAGCGAGAGGATGAGCTGCGTGACATTGGTGTATGAGATGTTGTTCAGTCCATGCAACATGTTGGCCGGGGGGGGTCATGTTCGTGTTGAAGAGGGTGGTGCTGAGGGATGATCCAGGGTGGATGCAGCAGATGATCTTCTTGTGTTTGGAGGTGAATGGTGGGAGACAGATTATCTGGGTTCTAGGTTTCCCTGGATTCCGATTTGATGGAGTCTGCTGATCAGTATGTGGTGGGAGATGGCGTCAAAAGTCGCTGATATGTCCAAAAGGATGAGGGCAGCCATTCACCGTGGTCCAAGAGGGCTCTGATATAATCGGTGCTGCATTCAGGGCTGTTTCAGTGTTTTGGTTTGCTGGGAATCCAGATTGAGAGGGGACCAGGAGGTTATAGTGTTCCAGATGTTCTGTGAGTTGCTGTTGGATAGCCTTTTCGAGGACCTTCACTGGAAAGGGGAGCAGGGAGATGGGCCAGTAGTTCTTTGGTTCTGCTGGGTCAACAGATGGTTTCTTCAGGAGGGGGGTCTCACTTTAGTATGTTTGCAGTCCTCAGGGAAGGCGGCCAAGGTGATGGTGGGGGCAGGGGTCCATGGGTGCTCCTGAGTGGCTTGAGTCATATGGGTGTCCCAGTGGGTGTGCAGGTGTTCTGGGTTTGTATTTGTGGGTGTGAGCAGGCCGATGCTGTCTGAGGGTTGAGGTTAAAAGTTTTTGTAGATGACTGAGATCTTGTCATGGAAGAATTTGGCCAGGGTGTAGCACAGTTCGTGGGAGGGGGTGATGTTTTTTCCGGGGACTGCAGGGTTGGTGAAGAGTTCCTTGCTGCAGTTTTAGTTGGGTTCTATGCGGTCTGTTAAGGAATTCTTTTTAGTTAATTTCAGGAGGTGGTGGTACTAGTTGAGTGGTATCTTGGAAGTAGACTGGTCTCCTGTCTCTTTGCTGGTGCGCCACTTCCTTTCTAGTTGCTGCCAGTTGCGTTTTGTAGGTATCAGCTCCGCAGTGAACCACCAGCTCTTCTGGCAGATCCTTCAGATTTGGCTGGTTTGAAGGGGGTGATTTTGTCAGTGCATTCTGTGATCCACTGGTAAAGGTTCTTTGCAGCCTGATCTGGATTGGATGTTACATCTGGGAGGTGGGAGTTGAAAGCATTGCTCTATTGGTCTCCTGATATCTTTTTCCACTTTCTGTGCATGGAACAGGGGGGCATGGCGCTAATGCCTGTCAGTCCTGAGATGGTGAAATGGACACAATAGTGGTCGGTTCAAGTGAGATGTAGGTGTAGTTGGCTCTGTCACTGGACATGAAAATGGGGTTGAGCATGTGTCCTGTGATATGGGTAGGATTGGTGACAAGTTACCTGAGGCCGATGTTGATCATGCTTTCCAGGAGGTTGGTCATGTTGGCATTGTCGTGTGGGCTCTCATTATCCTAAATGAGACTACTGGATTTCTAGGCAGCAGGATCGTTCACGGTGTGGGGGACTGAGTCTGACCCACTTGGAAGGACCTCTGTCACCCTAAATCCGGGTTTGCTCCGGCTAACTAGCAGTGCCTCATTTCTCCCGTAGGGAAGAGATGATTGGGCAGCCGAGTGCATGACATCTTTGGAACTTCTCAGGGAAGTCGTGGTCACTCAGATCCAAACCAACTCTCTCATTTACAGTATGATCTCATATACAAATGACAAAGGCAGTATAAGTTTTATATAATGTTTTAATAAAACGACTGCATTTTAGATAATAAGGCGTGAGCCGCAATAACCAGAACCATACAACACAGTAGGATTGAAATAGTCACCAGGAGAGTAAAACATAAGAACAACGCTATCATGGTGTTTAATAGTTTCTACTCTCCCTCTGCTAGTTCTATTTCGAGCACAGCATGTTAAGCTTCTAACTTGCCTTTCTGAATCCCTGGGGAGACATCAGCCCTCATACCTGAGCAAAGGCCTGTGATCTTGGTTCAGCATCTGCAACGAGGCAGTCAGCGTCTAGTTGTGGTTCCCTGGTCGGAATCTCCCTCTCGCGTGTATTAAGACAAGGAAGTGTTTTTATAACTAACATGTCAGCGTGATCACAAAATGTCCCTACGCAGGAATGCCAAAGACTAAACTCCTACCACGTCTATCGGCAATGTACCAGACTGTATCCTTGACTGAAGCACAGAGTGAACAAGAATGTGTTATGGAGAACTCCAGTGCTGAAGTAGGCTAAACAGTGTGATATGAAATATAAAACAAGACCGTAGAACTGGCTATTTGAAAAATAACAGTACGAAGCCGAATAAAAAGCATTTAGAGCAAAGTGCACAGAGGCACTAAGCTGCGAGCAAATGAATAAAATACATCCAGGGCAAAGTGCACAAAGGCCTAAAGCCTGAAGCTAATGCGCAAAGGATACGTAAAACTGACCACACTACAGCATCACTGGGGTCATCAAGGTGGAAGTTGAGAACCCTTAGGAAGATGTAGTGCTCAGAGTCGATATCGATTGGGGTGATACGGTAGGGCATGGCGTTGCAGAAGCTGGGACATGGTCCTGGTGGTGAGTAGGCAATTGTGCTTCTGATGGTGTTTTTTCTGTATGAGTGGAGTTCGAAATTGAGGTACTTCATTATTGGGGTTGAGTCGTCAGAGGAGGTCATGCAGCAAAGGATGTCCTTGTAGATGAATGCAATTCCACCTCTGTGTTTGTTGGCTCAGTGCTGGTGTGCTATTTTGTAGCCTTCAGGGGTGGTGATGGCAATGTCTGGTGCAGAGGCGGAGTTCAGCTAGGTCTCAGTAAGGGAATGGCATCCGGGGTGAGGGATGAGATTGTCTCCCAAATTTTCGTGCCATGTTTGCCGAGTGATTGTGCATTGAAGAGGATGGACTGGAGTTGTGCTGTGGTGGTCCCGATTGGTGTTGACATTGTTCTGTTTGCAGTGCTTCTGGCATTGTTAGTTGACTTGGTAATGCAGGTGAAACAGCAGTGCTGGCAGGAGAACGGTTATCTGGTGGAGATGTGTGGCAGCAGTTGTTGTTGTTGATGCACCCGGGATCCAGAGCTTGGAGGTCTGCTGCAGTGTAGCTGCACAGGGTGGAAGAACAATGATTCCTGGTGCTGGGTGCCATCCAAGTGCAGAAGGGCACAAATGGATTTGCCTTTGGCGCACCTCCCTCTGCGGCCTCCAGTAAGTAGGGTGTGGGAGGAGTGCTAGGAGGTGGCAAGATTGAGGTGGTGGGAAAGCGGTGAACCATGGGAAAAGCAAGCAGCGAGGGGGCACAGAGACAAGAGACCAGACAAGTAAAAAAACGACAAAATAACAATAAAAAGATTGCAGCAATACACAGAAAACAAAAAAGATTACAAAAACTAACAAAATCGAAAAGCACAGAAAATGAACAATGCACAGAAAGACACCTACCAATCTATGTGCAACAGGCGGAAGGCTGGGCAGAGCACAGAGGGCAACCAGGAGGAGCCTTAAGATAGGCAGTGCGGGTGAGCTGGCACAGGGACCAGTGGTTTGGACCCTTGATGCCAGTGGGTGAACACAATATACCCATGCATATACCCTGGCAAACCACACTGGCTCATCTTGGTAAGTACCTCTGTGCATGAAAACATCAAAATGCACTGTCTGTGCTACATTGCATGCTTACATGGAGTGACATTAGACGACCATGCTTCCAGAAACCAGCAAAACTATGAAAAGCACAGTACTATCCAGACAATCTGTAGGGCGTCCAGGAAAGCAATACAAATCAGAGCGCTTCATGACTCCACCATACATATGAAGCACTATACAAATAATACAGTTGAACAACCCAGAAGGCGCTTCCGGCCTACAAGGGGTATGGAAAGGGCTATATAAATAGCAACACTATAGCTGCTGAATCTTTGCACTGAAATAAATTATACAGGACCTAACCAATATGCCCAAAACCGGAACCAGGGTCATATGCGAGAAACAGAACAAATGGTTCTGTGGGGCTCTTTTGATTATATTAATAATACAGCACTTTCTTTACACGGTCAAATGAAAATCTGATTTTTAATCACAACATAGGTGTACTCTAGCATACATTCAAACTGCTTTGTATCATCCACAAAGCAATGCATGGAACAGGACTGCTTTTCATCAGGAATAAAATGCTCAAAAACATTTAACAAAGGAAACACCACTCAAGATCGGCACCTCGTCTCAAAACCCCACAATACAAGAAAAAGACAATAGGTTGTATATCTTTCATTGTTTAAGCGACCAAACTATGGAATTCATTACCCCCACATACAACATCCAGGGATAACTATCTTATCTTTAGAAAACTACTGAAGAGTTGGCTCTTTCCTACATAATCACTGTACTCAAACAGCAATGTACTGCATATCCCTGTGTTTATAATAATTTATAATTTGATTATATGTATACATCTAGATATGTGTATTTCCTTGTACAAATATGTATAATAACTATTTTTTTCCTAAAAAGTATACATACTGTTTAGGTTTTCTTAGCAAATGTATATGCTACATACAGTTTTATATATATAGCTAAGAAAGTCCTGGACACATCTTGTGATTGGTTAAGATTTTTCTTTCCAAGGCACGATGCGTCCAAGAAAACAGCCGACACGTGTTTTGTCATCTAGACTTTCTCAAGGCTGTAAGAATTGATATACAAAAGAAAGTACAAGAAGATGAAATGACGGTAACAGGGAGTCATGACTGTTGTGAAGGTTCCATGATACCCAGTATTAAAAAACTAGTTGTGTTCTGCACTTGCAAATAACAAGCAAGTGAACCCCTAGATGATGGCAGTTTTGAGACAAAAGAATCACACCTATTATAAATCATAAGTGCCGGTCGGTGGGGCTAAAGAGGAAGTGGCAATGCTGTGTGCATGCAGAGGACATTAGTGGTGTCCAAGCTTAGTGGGCGAAACACCCATGTGTTATCAAAACACTAAAGAGAAGTGATGTTAGTCCTACAAATCAACCACAGGCCCGAGTGGTGCAAAAAAAACATCCAAATAGTAATCAATAAAAAATGTGTAGAAAGACATACCATATACTACTGGAGACAAACATCCAAGTGTAACAAGACATGCGTACTGTCTTAAAGTATTAGAAAAAGAAGCAGAAAGAGGTAATGAACCAATGATCGCTAAATTATATCCACAAAAATTCAATGGTATCTCACATCATGAATCAACAAATCCCTTCAGTAGACCAAAAGATTAATTAAATTACAATTAGGGAAGAAAGTATAGTAATTATACCTATCTAGTAATCAAACAACGCATGTGAATAGTAGTATTGAAGCCATTCCCAAAAAAGCTCATTAAAACGATTTGTATTAGAATTAGAAATAGGTTAACGAAAATAGGGAGAAATTGCTGCCACAAGCGTTTCTGCAGATATGCAACAGGAAAAACATACCTATAATAAGCTGTCTGCCCAATACTGGAAGGTTGCAGAGAAAATTTGAAGATAAATGGCCATGATAAGCCTGTAGTGAAATGATATTAAGTATAAAAAACGAGTAACCGTTGTTACGGGAGAATTTGTATATGATCAGAAACAGTTTTGGAACCAAATAGTCTCCATAGTTCATTTAACAACACGATTCATGCTGACATAAGACATGCAGGGGAGGAGAGTCAAGTGTGACATGCTTGCATGATCAGATGCCATTAAAGATATACTCGGTGTATCATAAGTTAAGAACAAATTGTGTAACCACACAAATAGAGATAAAAAGCCTACTGTATGGGTAACGGTTAACCATATGGACAATCTTACCATGTACAAGAACATTAAGGTGTGACCAAAAGAGAAACGGACGAAGCGAGAGGTATCCCATTCAATGAAAATAAAGAAAATTCTAGCTTACGCGCCAAGAATGTTCAATTCTATTAAGGACACAGAGGCGGGGATTATGCTATCTCTTTCTTTACTGGAACCAAACAGCAGCCAATCACAAAGTATTAAACAAAAAACTACACATCCCAAGATGCATATAACCATGTATCACATGCTCCAATCACCGAGCATAACCTCTGTCATAACCGGAATAACTCTCGACGTCACCTCCTCTTTCTTTGTTCAAACAGATGATCCTGCACGTTGCTTCTCGAACTTCTATCAAAGACGCTTATCCAAGACTTTTCTAAACCAATAGTCCTAAATGGCAACTCAACTGGAATTGACAGTCATGACCAACTTTCTGCGAACTGGACTAAAGAACGGCTTCCCCAATGTCCAACAGGTCATAAACTCATGAATTCTTCTGGTCAGAACCTGAAATAAACAATGACAAAAGGTAATATCTAATAAAGCTAGAATAGCCAGTAAAATCTCTTAACAATTTTCCACAGATAACCAAGGGAGGGCATAATAATCATGTTAGCACTATAAATACTATGCATTTTAATATATCACGATTATGCATTTAAGGGAGGGCTAATCCTCGCCTCTGTGTCCTTAATAAAATTGAAAATTCATGACGCATAAGCTAGACATTTTTTTATTCTATGTCAGGACCGGAGGCTCCGATTATGCTAGTTCAAAGCTTGATCAATTACAACAGCGGCAACATCTACCACAGGTTTATGATAAAACTATCTAAATGTACATTCAGATGACCAGTCTGCCGCCTTCATAATTTCCTCTAATCTCGAACCTAAGGCATAAGTTTTAGAGGCCATAGCTCCTCTAACAGAATGTGATCCAAAATTACTTGTATCAATACCTGCTTCACTCATTAACCATTTTGTCCATCTCAAGAGAGTGGCTGAGGAAACTGACTTAAAAGGTTTCTGTAAAGAAATTAATAATTGTCCCTCAGAATCTTGTCTAAATTCTTCAGTAACCATCTCATAATCTTTTAAACATTGCACAACACAAAGTTTAGAATTATTTGGATATATAGGATATGTTACTGACCTGCAGTTAGTTTTAGTTCTTCTGGTAATGTTGAAAGTAACACCCTGGGGAGAGTATACTCTAACAGACAAATCCAAAGCCTTGACATCAGAGACCCTCTTCCATGATATCAGACATAGTAACATGGTTAATTTCTCTGAAAGCTGTTTACGGGATAAGTACTTGTTACTGGGCCAAGAATCTAAAAATCTTAAAATAATGTTCACATCCCATAGTACTGAATATTTAGCTTGAGGAGGATTGGAGAGACGAATACCTCTCAATAATTTACAAATTAAAGGATGTTCTCCCACCGGCTTATTGTCAATATGCACGTGTCCAGCCGAAATGGCTGACCTGAAATTGTTAATGGTTCTGTAAGCCAAGCCAGATGAAGCCAGTTCAGCTAAAAAAATAACAATCACTTCAATACTAGACTCCAAGGGATTACTACCCCTTCCAATGCACCAACTATCCCATCTTGCGCCATGCTGAAGCATAATCTCTTGTGGGTGCCCGCGGCCCAAGCCTGCTTGATGAAGTTCTCAGCTTCTTGCGAAATACCTTGGGTTTTCCATCTTTCCCTGAAACCATCCATGCCATTAAAGTTAGTTTCCCTGATAGAATCATAGGATGTTGAAGGCCCTTCAGACTCCACAAGAGATTCAGACGAGGAGGAATGAGCATCGGGGGAGCACATGCTGGTTGAAGAGCGATAGGGAACCAGGGTTGAGACCTCCACAACGGGTCACCAATACCAGGTCTGCTTTCTGTCTCCGCACCTGAGACAGGACCCTGGGAATCAGTAGAAACGGTGGAAAGGCATAACCCCGAAAGGGGGACCAATCCTGCAGAAATGCATCCGTCACTAGAGCTAGAGGGTCCGGGCGCCAGATGAAGAATTTCAGAATTTGAGCATTGAGGCGTGACGCAAAAAGATCTACCTTGCACGTGCCCCATTCCCGGACTGTTTGTTGAAATACATTCGGATCCAGTTTCCAATCGCTGGGATCCATCAGATATCTAGAGTTCCAGTCCGCAATAGTGTTCTGGGCTCCCGGCAGATACTCTGCTATCACAATCAACCGATGATTCAAACAATAATGCCAAAACTCTTTGGCTATCTCTGCTAGAACTCTGGACTTCGTACCCCCAAGCTTGTTGACATAACGTACTGCTGAAATGTTGTCCATTCTCAGAAGAATGCAGCAGTCTGTTTTCACAGGAGAGAGGCTCGTTATGACAAAAGACCCTGCCAGGAGTTCTAAGCAATTGATGTGGAGAAGCTGTTCCGTCGTTGACCACCGACCTCCAGTCACTAGAGACCCACAGCGGGCTCCCCATCCCCACTGACTGGCGTCTGATTCCATCACCACCTCTGAGTGAGATCCGAAGATGGCCCTGCCATTCCATGCCTCCATGTGATGGAGCCACCACTGAATTTCCTCCCTGACCTCTGAGGTTAAAGGAATCAATTCTGAGTAACTCAGGCCTTGTCTTAAGTGTTTGATTTTCAATCTCTGAAGAGCTCGGTAGTGTAGAGGGGCTGGGAAGATTGCCTGAATGGAAGAGACCAACAGACCCACCATTCGGGCAATGTTCCTTAAAGAAATGGTCAGGCTGGCTAAGGCCGCTCTTAACTCCCTCTTGATATTACGAATCTTTAGCGAGGGAAGAATAAGCTGTGAGTGTATTGAGTCGATCTTGAAGCCCAAAAACTCGATCACTTGAGTCGGATTCAATGATAACTTCTGCACATTGATCATGAAACCCAAATCCTGCAATAGACTGATTGTCCAATTCAAGTGCACCTGCAAAGACTGGGGATTCTGTGCCATCACTAGGATGTTGTCTAAGTAAATGATTAATCGGACCCCCTTGGTTCTTAACCACTCCACAACTGGTCTCAACAGTTTCGTGAAGCACCACGCGGACGATGATAGGCCGAACGGCAAGGCTCTGAATTCCAAGCAATGACCGTTCCAAAGAAATTGGAAAAACCTCCTGTGAGGGGGAAAGACCGGAATTGATAGGTAAGAGTCTTTTAGGTCTAAACAGACCATCCAGTCTCCTTCTAAGAGAATGTCTCTTAACATGTGAATCCCCTCCATCTTGAAGTGTCTGTAAACAATCCAAGACTTGAAATCTTTTAGGTTTAAGACTAGTCGATGACCCCCGCCTTTCTTGCCCACTACAAAGATAGGATTGCAAAATCCAGAGGGGTGGAGAACCGAGAACTCTTCAGCTCCTTTGTCTAATAAGACCTGTACCTCTGTATCTATCAATCTCTGACTTGCTTGGGAAAAATTCATTTGAGCAGGAGGGGACAGCTGAATTGGAGTACTGAGAAACTCTAGGTGGAAACCTGAAACCATCTGGATAATCCACGGATCTCCAGAGATTTTCTTCCAATTATCTAAAAACAAAACCACTCTGCCCCCAAGAATAACCTGAGAATGGAGAATAATTCTTACCAGAATAGGTTGATTCTTGTATCGCTCCTTGTTGACCCCTGCGATGTCCTCTGCGAAATCTGGATCTACCTCCTCTGGGGCGAGTGGGATAGAAAGTGGGCTAGGTTTGTTCTGCATGTCCGTAACCCCTTCCTCTGGGGTAATAGAGTTGGGGACTGGCAAAAGATCCTCGGCCGGGCATTCGTCCACCATAAGGTCCGGCCCCTGGCAAAAAGGCCTCTCTTAAAAACTTTTTTAAGGGACATCTGCGCTTTGTCCAGAGTGGAAAAGCTGGAGCAGAATTTTGCCAGTTCCTTGATGAAGGAGGAGCCAAATAGGAGTCCTTCTGCTGATGGGCCTGCCTCTGAAGAAGCTAAGTCAACCAACTTAGGATCCATACGCATAAAGATGGATTTCCTACGCTCAGCCGAAATCGCACAGTTGGAGTTACCTAACTGGCAAACAGCTCTCTGAGCCCACCCCAACAATACATCTGTGTCCACGGGAGCACCTGATTCTTTAGAAGTGACGGCCAAGTCGAGAATTTTAGTTAAGGGGCGGTCAGATCAAGAAGCTTGTCTTGGCAAAGACGCCAAGATCTATCCAGCCCTTTTTTAGGGTCTTTGGCAAACATCTTTAGGAAGGTAACCATAGTAGGGTCGATTTCTGGAGTATCTGCTACTTTACTATCTAAATCTGGTCTAGGACATTCAGCTCTAAGACGTGAACGAACCTCTTTATCAAAACCCCTTCTCAGATTAGCATGGACGTATTGCGCAACCTCCTGGGACGGAAGCCAGTTTGATGATCTGGGGTGTAAGATATCAGATGGGTCAAAATCTAACAGCTGAAGGGCGGAAGATTGTCTTTTTGATTTCTTGCTAGGACCTGGGGTATGGAACTCATCAGAGTCCCCATCCGTAGAGTCCTTGTCTGAAGAAGAAGAGTCATCTTTAGTAGTATAGTTATGTTCCGCAATACTCTTCTTGCGCAGTTTAGCAAACATGTCCACATGCAAATCCCCAGCCGGGGTATCTGGACTTTCCAGATTCTTTGCTTTAGTCTTGGATTTTGAGGTGGCCTTAGGTTTAGCCCCGTCTAAACCAGATGGAGTTTAATCTGACAACCAGCCTTGGGAGTGCGCATATTCAAACAGGTGACCCGAAAAGGGACCTAACGCACTGACCAAGGCATCATTCACCGACTGCTGAACCCTTGAGTCCAGTGCTTCTACCAGGTTTACCTCAAACTGGTTATCGGTGTCTTCAGGATAATAACCTGCATCTTGGTCACTCCATTGAGCCATAGTGAACTAGAGTAAATGATATGAATCAAAAACTATCAAGGGGGAGTGAAAGACCCCTTACAGGCACAAGAATGAATTAAAGCAGTCAAGTAAAATGTGGAGGGAGCTGCCTGTAGGTCACTCTAGGCACAGCCTGTATATATTTTACAACCCAGTTAATAATAGAACTGGGTGTCAGGGAAGCACTTTGGAAAGTCTGAGCAAGACACAGAATTCTGCCAAAAGTCTAGAAGTCACGAGCCGAACTCCAGAAGAAATCTCAGGGTAAAAGAGATCCGGCTCGTGAAATCACACGCGCATGGCTAGGACGTGCTAAAAATAGAAGGCAGACTCCACGCGAGGCGCGTAGTGTTCCCGCTCCACTGAGTACCAGGAATTTAAACGATCGGCAAGACACCGTAAACACAATGCCTGAAGGCAAATAAGTGAGCCGAATCGCGTCACTATAATCCTAAGGCAAACACAATTACCAAAAGTCAATAACATTAGAACATTTATCTAAATCAGGAAGAGCAACTATAAAAGGGTACTTATCTGCTGCGAAGCAGCAAAGAAAAAGGAGGTGACGTCGAGAGTTGTTCCGGTTAGGACAGAGGTTATGCTTGGTGATTGGAGCATGTGATACATGGTTATATGCATCTTGGGATGTGTAGTTTTTTGTTTAATACTTTGTGATTGGCTGCTGTTTGGTTCCAGTAAAGAAAGAGATAGCATAATCAGAGCCTCCGGTCCTGACATAGAATTACAAGTACTACTCCCAATACCAAACACTACCAATTCAATTGGGCGTATACACCCGGAGCTGATAAGAACGAATATTGATAAAGTAATTAAACTTGTACCGAAAACATGACCCGCTAAGTTGTAAATCACAGGCACGCCCACAGACTCACCTTAAGTGTTAGTATCGTGAAGGGTGAAGAATTTGTGCGAGAGACGCAAACCTGCAGGTGTGATTAAAAAGGGATGCATGAAAATAGAAAACTGACTTGTTTCGAAGTGAAACTTGATGAATAGTTTGTGGAAAGCAAGGGCGCCATCTTAGAGTATGATACATGTTATATGAAACCGTTGTAGATAGTGATGAAGCAGAAAATGAAGGTTTTGATTTATTAACGCTTAAACGTAGTGCTGAAATAATTATGTGTGACTTTAACCGAACTAATAAAGATTGTACGGGGACAAAATGTGCCCTCAGAGTAGTTTGCCATCATTTATACGCGTGCTTTATATAACGTGGTGTATTAGTATTGCACTAATCTGACATAATCATAAACGTATGCTACGATTTGCTTGTTTGAAATGCTTTAGCTTAGCATTACTTTAGCGGAGGCTTTGGCCTAGTGGCCTGGTCTCACGGTTTAGATGCTCGTATTTTTCCACTGTGCTAATAAACGTGTATTTTCGCTTGAAGCTGTACTTTTCCACAGAAACTGTTCACATGCTTATCTTAAAGTTTCATGCCAGCATGGCATATTTTCTCTTTAATTCAAGGTCGACTTGCAGGTGCGGACACTGGAGGCTCTGAAAGTGAGCTAATTGGGAGACAATGTTGCGATTTGCGTACCCATCTCCAAGGATAATGTATGCTTAAGTAAAAGCTTGAGAACTGTCGTTTTTGATTGGACAATTTGAAGCTAACCTATGAACCCTCCAATGGAGACCCTACAGGACTTGAACTGTTGTCTATAAAAACCAGGTGCACGAGAAGAAGGTAGCCATTGCAGCCATTACCAGCTCGATACCCGCCATTTTGCAGACTTCGTAGCTATTATGGCCCACTTTGCTGCGACGCCATTTTGAGAGACTTTGATGCTTTCTCTAGTCGAGAGAAAGAAACTTTAATGATTCTTGCCCTAGAGACTTTAACTTTGATTTGTCCCTTTGCATGAAGTAGTAGTTTTACCTTGCCGCCGTGAGGCAATTGTCCCGTTCACCCCTGCCCCTTTGCCCAGTCCCATGCCGATCGAAACGGTGCCCATGCTGACCGAAGAACGGTACCTGTGTGACAAAGACTTCCTTGTATGCTGATCGTAATTGGTAAATATGAAAAGAAATTGTAAAATTGCATTGTGTTTCTTTTTAGGTAACCAACTGCTGATTTTGATAAGGGCCCTAGCTAGGAGTTTTCTAAATTAATGTTGCTAAATTGTTTTGCATGAAGTCCCACATGCTGATGCTAATTCGAGGTTAGACGAGGATTCCATATGTCGCACGATGCAATTTGAGATCTTGTTATGCTGACTAAATGTATGCCATTAGTTCATTACAGATTATTGTATTAGTGATTTGCATTGCTATTATCGAATGCCTTGTGATTCAAATGCTTCATAGATTGCACTTGTTTCGACGTTATGGACAGCTATTAATGTTCATATATGTTTATCATTTGGTGTTGAGACACATCTATATTGTGCTAGCTTTGTTAATATAGGGAAATAAATTCACTAACTTTGCAATAAACTGGTGTGGTTATTCCTGACTGAAAGGTCAGGGTTCGCCGAAATGTATTCTGGATTAATTGTTAAGTGTTATGTTGTTCAAGGTGTTGCTTATGTTCGTTATTGATTATTGATTTTGATGAGATTGATCGATTAAGAGTACAAAGAGTTCCCACTTAGTCAAAAGATTCATCGGCCTAAAGAGCGTCCGAATACAGGTAAATTATTACTACGGACCGCTCTATCAGTAGATGGTAGCAGAGGACGGTTTCGTCTTTTGGGACCCTGTACTATTAAAATACATGGTGTTGAATTAACGGTTACGCATTTTGAGGCCTCATTCGAGAAGCTGAATTAGATTTTTCTTGGGTAAAACGGATTGACAAGATGATGATGGGCTAGGTCCACCGCGACTTTCCCGGGATCTCGGAGCTTGCGAATGGAGAGAATGGAGGCGTGGAATCAGCGTTGGCGGTACTAGTGATGGTATGAGTGAAGTTAGGGTTTTGCGCTTGCACAGCTTATTGCCGCAGGGTGTGTGAAAAGGTTGCGAGGATTTTTTTTTTTAAAGGATAGCGGAGGTGCGACTCCGAGTGTAGAAGTAGAGAAGTCGTCGAACTTCATAGAGATATCGGAGGTGCGGCTCCGAGTGTGAGAGTAGGGAAGTCGTCGAACTTCATGTGCGTGTGGCGCTTTGTGCATAAAAAGGTCCACGTGGTTGTTGTTGTTGAGTCGGGCCCTGCGAGGTCAAGAGACTCCGGAGTATGTTGATCCATGTTGTGGTCTGGGCGGTTTAGTAGGTTGATCGGGCGTGGTCAACAAGTCGGTACGTGTGTTAGGGAGTGAAAGAAACTTCGACTTCGGGCTTTGACAAGATTCTAAGTGCACTAGAACAGATCATTGACAAGTTGAGAGTAGGTCTGCGGGTCAGATTTGCTTGCGAATGTGGGGACTGAGAAAGACGGAATAGCGGCCAGAGGCTAGTGAAAGGTCCCGAGGCTAGTGAAAGGTCCCTAATGTCCTGAAGCGATTGGGTTACCCTTCCTGTAGTAAACCGACAGATCTGTTTTATTTTTTGGTAGCTCGCAGTATATGCAAGAAGTTGTTACGAGAGGAGGTGAGTGAAGGAGGACTAGCCGCGAGGCTTTGTCAGCCGCAGTGTGTGTAAGTGTGACGTCACTAAGAGCCGCGCTGGGATAGGTTGGTTGCAGAGAAGGGTCGCGCACGGATTGGACGCAGTCCGTGGGACTCGATTGGAAGGGGAAAGGCAGGTGAAGAGTATTCCGGGAATTAAAGTCACCTATTGATTACAAATTTTGTGGAATTAAAGTTACCTATTGATTATAAACTTGGGCAAATAAAAGACGAGAAAAAATGAAATTCTTTAAAGCATTTAGGAGTGCGATGAAGGGGGAGTCTTACATCAAAGCGAGTGTAGGAGAGGAGACGCCGCCCGAGGGTACACCAGCTTACATTGTAATGGAGGAAAAGGGGGTAGCTCCGTGTCTTTGGCTAAAGCAATGGCACAAGCTGACAGAGAAACATGGGAGCGTAGCGTTCCCGATATATGGGACATTCAATATAAAAATCCTAGAAAATTTGAGATTCACGATGTATGACATGAAGGTGCCTCCAAGGCCAGCACAGTTTGAGGCTCTAGCAATTTGGGAACTAATGGCCAGACAGCAACAGCAAAAGAAGTTCGAGACCAGAATGAGGAAGGTAGAAAAGACACTAGCGGACGCTAGGTGGGATAATGCACAGAAGGTGTGGAGGTCAGATGTATTGCAGGGGATAAAATTATTCCCCACAATTACTAAGGAAGGAGAGGAGACAGGGAAGAAAGCTACCTGTAAGACGGACAGGAAGTGTTCCAAGGATAGAGAGGACGAGGAAAAGTTGAGAAGAGAAGAGGAGTTAGAAGATGAG
The DNA here is from genome assembly GCF_031143425.1 of Pleurodeles waltl. Taxonomy (NCBI): domain Eukaryota; kingdom Metazoa; phylum Chordata; class Amphibia; order Caudata; family Salamandridae; genus Pleurodeles; species Pleurodeles waltl. Next base: position 314,871,652 of record NC_090436.1, read on the forward strand.
GAGTTAATAATGCAATTGCTGAACGACCGTCCACCGCCTTATGCGGAAAATGGACAAGGTTCAAGTACCAGTTCTGCCCCTCCGGCACTGGTACAGAACAGTGAAACCCAGAGTTCAGGAGCGCCATCGGGATCTAAGGACCCGTGTCTGCTGTTCACCCCGCAGATACCGCAGGTTAGGAGAATATATCCAGATGTGCCCGTGTTGAAACCAGCAGAAAATTATCAGCCGCAGATGTCAGGGTACTACAGCAGTGACAACAGTGGAGGAATGATCCTAGGTCCAACCGTAAGGGGCGTAGAGAATGGTTACAACCAAACAATGGGACAAGCTGAATCAACTCAGTTTATGATGCCTCAAAAGCAGATGCAGGGAGGAAACGCACATGCTCAAATGATGGGGAGCCAGATGGGCATGCCGGCAATGATGACCCATGGTGTGGGAATGAACATGCCTCAGAACATGGGAAATGGACAGAACCCAGATGCGATATCCCTACCCATTACTGTAGGTCCACCGGTACCTCTGTATAGCCAGCCTAACTTAGGTATGAACAGTCAGGGATCAATGCTGCAGAATGGGACAGAAAGAAGGTGCATAGAAAACACTCCGGGAATAACTCCGATAGCGGCTCAGCCAAATGGATCCGGATCCTTGATGGAGTTTAGTCCCATATGTGCTCAGTCTACACTGGTGAGGTCGAGCCCCCCACTGATAATACCCTTAACATCGAACACTGAAAAGTTGCCGCAACCATCAATGGCAGTCGATGTGAATGCTACACTGATGGGGGTGAATGCGCAACAGTTGACACAGTGGTTCAACAGTCTGAATTCTACACAAAACTCAGCCAGTGGGAAAGGAGAAGACTATATGAATAGGATGAGGCTGAACATGGAAGCACAAGAATTGGTGGAGGGGAATATGGGTGTGAATAGGTTAGAGTCCTACAAGGAAGAGGAGCTGAGGTATCTATGTCCAAAGATCACGAAAGAAGTGAACAAGGTACATAAAAGTTTGCAGGAAGTAGCGGACAGAAACGGGATTGACATAGGCAAGACGAAACATTTGAGCAGGAGCTATAGGTTGGATTTTGGGACCACAGATTTTGAACACATGAGGTCAGCAGGCATGAAGACACACCTTAGAGAATTGTTGCAGAGTGCACAAGTGTGGAGGTGCTTAGACAAATGGGAGAGCAGATGGGTAAAGAGGAAGGATAAGAGGAGGGACAGTGCTACAGAGCACAACGAGAAAAGACCGCAGAGCAGTGATACAGTAACTATGTTACCAATGAGGGAGACAGCAGGGGGAAAATTAGTACATGTACCATGGCACAGAAGCGACATTCAGTCTTTTACGGATGATTTTCCCAAACTGAGAGAGAAGCCGATTGAATGGTATCAACAGACTGATAGGTTTGTGAAGCTTGCAAAATGTCTCTGGGAAGACCTGAACACTCTCTTTGAAATAGTGGTTCCGGCAGATTTGTGGGAGGATTGCAAAAGAGCTGTAGGTTGGCCGACAAGTGAACCAGAAAGAGACAGGGAGACGGGTGCACCATCACCTATGGTGATGAGCTTGTACTATAAGGTGATTGAGCATTTGAAAACGAAGGTACCCGCGAAGAATGTGGATTGGCAGAAGATTGATCGAACTGCCCAAGAGACTAAAGAATCGATTCATAGTTACTATGAGAGGTTGTTGAAGGCGTTCAAGAATTACAGTGGCACGGAAACAATTGAGGCGAAGGACATGCTCCATTTTGTGTTCAGATTTGTGGAAGGGCTGAGACCAGAAATAAGTCAAATGATAAAGTCACATTTGATTTGTTGGCAGTCTAAACCGATTGATGAGGTCTTGACTTATGCGAAATACTGTAGCGACGAAATTGAAGTGAAACAGAAAAGGCTGAAAGAGAAGGTGATGATGATGCAGCTTAAGGCAGCTCAGACAGGTCTGCAAGGTTTGCAAGGGATGCAAGGGTTCCAACAGCAGGTATCGCAACCGCAGCCGCAGTTGCAGGGAAACATGGCGTTTCAACCACAGGCCAGAGGCAGAGGCAGAGGAGGTTTTGTGAATAATGGTCCGGATTTGAACACTGTTGTGACGGGTGTGCAGGCAATGAAGAAAGTGATGCCGTGTCACGTGTGCGGAATTGTAGGTCATTGGAAACGCGAGTGCCCGATGGTGGTGCAGGAAGGTGCAGGTGCAGGTGCAGGTGTAGGTGTTGGTCAGCAAAACAATGATGTTAATGCATTTCAGACAATGAGGGGACCGAAAATGAGAGGTCCAAACCCAAATTTTCAGACCATAAATCAATTGCAGGGATTACAACCTATGCAGCCGCAGCAGATGCAGATGCCTCGTATGCAGATGACGCAAATGCAGCCGATGCAACAGCAGTTACCCATGGTACCTAATCAGCAAATGCAAATACCTTTGGCACCAATGAGTCAGCAGCAAGTGATGGTTCCTCCACAGGTAACGGGTCAGGTAATGAGTACAAACGGCACAGTACAACAGTTCCCATTACACAGTGAGAGTGGAATAAACAATGTATGGGAGAGTGAAAGCTCAGAAGAGGAAGGAGATTGTGTGCTTGCGGCATCCTTAGAAGTTGATCAAAGGGGTCCGTACGTAGAGGGAAGAGTAATGGGTCATCGTGTCTCATTCTTGGTTGACACGGGAGCCACACGTTCAACAGTTAAGAGCAGTGAAGTACCAAATTTGCCACTCTCAGGGAGGACAGTTCAAGTGGTGGGAGTAGCAAACAGACATCTGACGAACCCAATAACAGATCCGGTACCAGTCAGCATTGGTAACTATCAAGGGGTACATCAGTTTGTGGTATGTGACTCAAGCCCGATAGCGCTGTTAGGAAGAGACCTATTGTGCAAATTGGGTTGTTCGATCATGTGTTCGAACGAAGGAATAACAATTCAGACGAGCAGTGATGGGGAAGAAGAGGACAGTGTAGAGGGGGATGAAATGGAAACGGTCGATGAAGAGTATCCTCTGATTTGTCTTTTCCCGATGATAACTGAAGAAGATATTCCAGCAGAATTACGAGAAACAGTCGGAAAGGAAGTGTGGGACATGACAGGGAAAGAGGTGGGATTGATGAAAGGAGTGGAACCGGTGAAAGTGACTGTAAAGCCCAATGCGATCTTTCCCCAGACCCCACAATACCACATGCCACAAGATACTCTCATGAAAGTTGCCCAACTCATTGACGAATTTGTAAAGCAGGGAGTACTGAAAGAAGTGTTAAGTAGTCCATGTAATTCACCAATAATGGGACTAATAAAACCAAGTGGAAAGGTCCGACTCGTGCAGGACTTGAGGAAAATAAATGACATCGTAGTCAAATGCTGCCCTGTTGTACCGAATCCAGCTGTGATAATGTTTCAGATCCCTTGCGATGCCGAATGGTTCTCAGTCATCGATTTGTCACAAGCATTCTTTTCTGTGCCTCTTCATGAGGACAGCCAATTCCTTTTTTGTTTCAAATTCCTAGACAGAGTGTACAGTTGGTGTCGAATTCCTCAAGGGTTTTCTGAGTCACCGTCGATATTCAATCAGGTTTTAAAGAAAGACTTGGAAGAGTTAGAGTTGCCATTCGAGTCAACCCTAGTACAGTACATTGACGACTTACTGGTTGCATCAAAAACAGAAAGTGGCTGCACAGCCGATACCATTGCCCTGTTGAACCATTTGGGAAGAAACGGACACAAGGTGTCTCCTTCCAAATTGCAGTTCTGTCAGAAGAAAGTGAAATACTTGGGGCACCAGATAGAGAAAGGATCACGGAGAATAATGAAGGAAAGGGTTACAAGTGTACTTCAAATGAGTCCGCCCAAGACGAGGAAGGAGGTGAGGAAGTTTTTGGGAATGGTGGGTTATTGTCGCCAGTGGATTCCCAACTTCTCGACTCTAGCGAAGCCTTTGCTGAAATTGACCCAGAAGGATGCCTTGGATCAGATCGAACTGAAAGGGGATGAGATGGATGCTTTTGTTGAATTGAAAGAATGCATGTGCAGGGCTCCAGCTTTAGGTATGCCTGATTACACAAAGCCTTTCACATTGTTTTGTCATGAACGTGATGCATGTTCTTTGTCTGTCTTGACTCAAGCCCATGGTGGCGTAAACAGACCAGTAGCGTATTTTTCAGCTACTTTGGATCCGGTTGCAGCAGCACTCCCAGGGTGTTTGCGCGCCGTAGCAGCAGTTGGTATCAGCCTCACTCAGAGTGAAGGAATAGTGATGGGACACCCAGTAACAGTCATGGTCCCTCACTCAGTCGAGATACTTTTGACCCGCTCCCGAACGCAGCACATGACAGGAGCAAGACTTACAAGGTATGAAACGATAATTCTGGGCTCACCGAATGTGCAGCTGAAAAGGTGCACTACGTTGAATCCAGCAACATTGCTTCCTGGAGAAAATGCCGAAATTGAGAACGCTGAAGACGTCGAGCATGACTGCCTTCAGGTGACTGAATTTTGCACAAAACCCCGACCGGACATCAAGGATACTAAGCTTGATGAAAATGACCAAATTCTTTTTGTTGATGGTTCATGTCTAAGGGACGGGATGGGGATTTTGAAAGCAGGATATGCTGTATGTACTGTAACAGGGGTCTTGGAAGCGGGATGGCTTCAAGGAGTCTATTCTGCACAAGTAGCAGAACTTGTAGCCCTTACTAGAGCATGTCAATTGTCTGCATTGATGAAATTCACCATTTACACTGATAGTCAATACGGATTTGGGATTGTGCATGACTTTGGACAACTATGGTCACAGAGAGGTTTCCTGACTTCTTCAGGATCCCCAGTGAAGAACGGGGAAAGGATAAGGGAATTGTTACATGCCATTCAAGTGCCAGCTGAAGTTGCAGTGGTAAAGTGCAGTGCTCACACGAAAGGTCAGGACTATGTGTCTCTGGAAAATGCATATGCGGATCAAGTCGCAAGATTTTGTGCCTTGAACTGTATATTACTCAGGGATGATTGGAACTCAATAAGTGAGCCAGAACTAGAACCAGCTGAAGCATTTGCCTTGAAGGTCGTAGATACAATAGAGGAACTAAAAGCATTACAGAATAATGTCAGGGAGGATGAAAGAGATTCCTGGATCAAATCACAATGTATAAAGAGACAAGACGAGTTATGGGTTTCACATGAGGGAAAATATGTTTTGCCGAATAGTCTCTTATCACAGCTTGCGCGGTTCTATCATGGGCAAGCTCACCTAGGGAGAGATGCCATGATAAGATTGTTCAAAACTGATTGGTTTAACCCCAGATTTCGTCAAGCTGCAGAAGCAGTTTGCCATCGATGTGTCACTTGCCAGCAGATGAACCCAGGAAAGGGAACAGTTGTGAACGCGAGCCACATTGGTAGGGCAAGCGGGCCTTTTAGTCGAATGCAGATGGACTTCATTGAGATGCCTGTGCATGGGGGTCTGAAATAAGTGTTGGTGATTGTGTGCATTTTTAGTCACTGGATTGAGGCATACCCCACACGTAGAAATGACAGCCTTACAGTCGCCAAGCTATTGTTGAGGGAGTTGATACCACGTTTCGGATTCCCGATCTCTTTAGAATCAGATAGGGGAAGTCACTTCAATAACGAGGTGATAAAGTTACTCTGCGAAGCACTGAACATTGAGCAAAAGCTGCATTGTAGCTATCGCCCTGAAGCATCAGGACTGGTGGAGCAGATGAATGGTACACTGAAATCGAGAATGGCAAAAATATGTGCATCGACAAATTTGAAATGGCCTGACGCATTGCCCTTAGTGCTAATGTCAATGAGAAACACTCCTGATAGAAAAACAGGATTGTCTCCGCACGAAATTCTCATGGGCAGGGCTATGAGACTTCCTGCAGTTCCCGCAAACATGCTCTTGAATATTACAGATGATATGGTGTTAGACTACTGCAAAGGTCTGGCTGACGTGGTTCGCTCTTTCTCTCACCAGGTGGAAGCAACCACCTTGCCACCGATCCAAGGTCCAGGACACGCACTGAAAGCAGGTGACTGGGTCGTGGTAAAGAAGCACGTGAGAAAATGGTGTCTGGAACCCCGTTGGAAAGGCCCTTTCCAAGTGATCCTGACGACAACTACCGCTGTGAAGTGTGCGGGAGTTCCCAACTGGATTCACGCCAGTCACACAAAGAAGGTGTTGTGTCCCACAGATGAGGAAGTTGAAGCGCTGAAATTGCCAGTGCCTGATAAAACAGTGCCGAGTGCTGAGACAGAACAGAAGCGAACTGAAAGCGAACAAGCAGAAGCAGGAGAGAAAGAGATATTATTGGAGGGCGAAGAGTCTGACTCACTTGGGGAAGACCAAGGAGAAAGTTCAGACAGCGACGAAGAAGCTGCAGGTGACAAAGAGCCTGAAGCAGCTGAGGGTAGCAAAAAGCCTGAAGCAGCTGAAGGTGACAAAGAACCTGAAGCAGCTGAAAGTGATAAAGAGCCTGACGAAAGTAACGGTGACGAAGGGCTCGAAAAAGGTGAAAAAGCAGGAGAGCCTGATCAGAGGAGGGCTTTCCCAGAAGCAGACGATACAGAAAAAGAAAAGGGAAAAGAGAACGTGATCGATTCCCCAGAAGGAGGGAACGAGGCAGAACAAAAGGAAAAAGTTCAAGATTCCACAGAAAAGATCGCAGGTCCATCAAACGGACACGGTGCAAAGAGAAGACTAAGTATCTCACCGATAAAAGAAAAGGGTAAAGAAAGTTTGAACGAGGGAGGAAGGCCAAAAGTGAAAGAGAAAAGAAAGGAAGTGAATGTCGTAGAACAATCGTCAAGTGAAGAAAAAGAATTGGCAAAAGAGGAAAGTGCCAGCGAAGCAGAGTCGAAAAGAGAAGTAAAATTGAAAAGGAAAAGGATACCGAACAGAAGGTATTCTGGTCCTGAATGGGCATATGCAGTCAATGACGATTGGACTGACGAGTTTGTATCTCTAAGCATCGAGAACGAAGAAGAAGAAGAGATACCAATAGAAAAGAAAAGTTTTATGGACAGTGTTGATTGAAAGGGTGATAAATTACATTGCTTGCTACAATCTAACATGAAATAAACAACCAGCTGAGACATTGCTAAACCGGATGAGACATTTGCTAAACTGATAAAGACTGAGTTATTGCCGAATTGAGACAAATGCTGCTAACCGATAAGTGACTGGCCTTTTGAAAAAGACGGTGTGAACCTTGTGCTCGTTCAGCTTTGTAACAGAATTGCTAAGTAGTTTCATTTATAAGTGCTTCTAACTCTCTGATTCTATACAGATCATGCCTAGGTACGCTATGCAGAATAATAGAAAGAAATATTGTAAATATGTGTGTATAGGCTTAGTAGTTACATGTGTAATAATAATAATGGCAATAGTGCATGGAAAGGGTGAGAATGAGACTATTGAGGCTTCTACTTTTGTTCCTGTTACTGCCACTGAACTAACACCATTGAAAAGACTAGCACTGGATGAGAGGCTCTTGCACGATAAGAAAGAGCTTTCGTATAACGTTTTCTATCGCTTACTAACAGAGTATGTTGAGACTATGGATGCGAAAGATTGTTATGTGTGTACCCAGATACCGACATCAGTAAAGGAAGGGGTAACTTATCACCACATGCCTCTTACATATGGGATTACATGTAGTATAGTAATGTCTAGGTTTTATGGTCAAACTAACATACAGTATTTTTACTCGAATTATGATGTTACCTTTGCTTATGTTCCTATAATAGCGCAGCTAAGCCAGATTGCTAAGGATTGGGATGCTAAAATAATGAGGGAATTTTTCGAGCCAATGCAACCTTTTGAAACGGCTCATGCTCATAGGGAGAACCTTACTTGCTCAGTCTCTGCAGTAGAAATAAGCTTTTTAGATCGCACAGATGATAGAAGGGCACAAATGAAGGCGAAATTAGAAAAAGAGCTACATAAGAGGACTTCAGTAGATAATTATGATTTTGCTGCTATAAAGACACAAGGGAAAATAGCTTTAGATGCTTGGCATGTAGGGAAATTTTGTACATACCGAGGCGAATCTTATTATGACAATATTTTTGTGGGAGCGAGTGAGTGTAAACATACGTTTATTTTTAAGGCCAAATGGACATTCATGATGAACGGACTTGACCCTGTCATTCCAGGGGTATATTACATTTGTGGGCATAATGCCTATTATCGTCTTCCAAAGGGATGGTGGGGAAGATGTTATTTGGGTATAGTGTTCCCAAAGGTTTATCAACTGGATGACGTATCGATGATTCAAAAGACATCTGGATCCCATCGTATCCAGAAAAGAGAGACCGCAGCTGCTGTGGTAGGTGATATATTTGGAGCCATGATTCCTTCATTGGGAGTTGTGCTGAATTCCATCAAAATAAGAAAGTTGTCTACTATAGTGGATAACATGCTGACAAAGTTTTCAGGTGCTATAATCCTGATAGATGCTGAACTTGCAGCGGAAAGAGCTATGACTCTTCAAAATAGGCTTGCTTTAGACATTCTTTTAGCAAAGGATGGAGGCGTTTGCAAAATGATTGGTGCAAGACACTGTTGTACCTATATACCTGATAATAGTGTGAAAATTAAAACTATGCTTGCTAATCTAACAAAAGAAAGTGCAGATTTGAAGGAACTGAAAGAACCAGGAGTGTGGGAGAAGGTTGGAAAAGGACTTGCTTCAGTGGGACATTGGATTGGGGGAATTTGGAATGGAATATTATTGAAAATAATAGAAGGAATATTAATAGTGATAATTTGTGTATTTGGAATTTGGGGAATAAAAAGGGGAATAATAATGATTATGGAAAGAATTAAAAGAAGAAAGGAGGAGAAAATTATGAAAAGAATGGCAGAAGAATACAAAGCACAAACTAGGGGAACTAAGAGGAAAAGGGAACTGACAGAATTTTAATGGAATAAAATTTGTGGGCTAAATTTGTGTGATGACAAGTAGTCATCAGAGGAGGGATTGATGAAGCAGAAAATTAAGGTTTTGATTTATTAACGCTTAAACGTAGTGCTGAAATAATTATGTGTGACTTTAACCGAACTAATAAAGATTGTACGGGGACAAAATGTGCCCTCAGAGTAGTTTGCCATCATTTATACGCGTGCTTTATATAACGTGGTGTATTAGTATTGCACTAATCTGACATAATCATAAACGTATGCTACGATTTGCTTGTTTGAAATGCTTTAGCTTAGCATTACTTTAGCGGAGGCTTTGGCCTAGTGGCCTGGTCTCACGGTTTAGATGCTCGTATTTTTCCACTGTGCTAATAAACGTGTATTTTCGCTTGAAGCTGTACTTTTCCACAGAAACTGTTCACATGCTTATCTTAAAGTTTCGTGCCAGCATGGCATATTTTCTCTTTAATTCAAGGTCGACTTGCAGGTGCGGACAATGGAGGCTCTGAAAGTGAGCTAATTGGGAGACAATGTTGCGATTTGCGTACCCATCTCCAAGGATAATGTATGCTTAAGTAAAAGCTTGAGAACTGTCGTTTTTGATTGGACAATTTGAAGCTAACCTATGAACCCTCCAATGGAGACCCTACAGGACTTGAACTGTTGTCTATAAAAACCAGGTGCACGAGAAGAAGGTAGCCATTGCAGCCATTACCAGCTCGATACCCGCCATTTTGCAGACTTCGTAGCTATTATGGCCCACTTTGCTGCGACGCCATTTTGAGAGACTTTGATGCTTTCTCTAGTCGAGAGAAAGAAACTTTAATGATTCTTGCCCTAGAGACTTTAACTTTGATTTGTCCCTTTGCATGAAGTAGTAGTTTTACCTTGCCGCCGTGAGGCAATTGTCCCGTTCACCCCTGCCCCTTTGCCCAGTCCCATGCCGATCGAAACGGTGCCCATGCTGACCGAAGAACGGTACCTGTGTGACGAAGACTTCCTTGTATGCTGATCGTAATTGGTAAATATGAAAAGAAATTGTAAAATTGCATTGTGTTTCTTTTTAGGTAACCAACTGCTGATTTTGATAAGGGCCCTAGCTAGGAGTTTTCTAAATTAATGTTGCTAAATTGTTTTGCATGAAGTCCCACATGCTGATGCTAATTCGAGGTTAGACGAGGATTCCATATGTCGCACGATGCAATTTGAGATCTTGTTATGCTGACTAAATGTATGCCATTAGTTCATTACAGATTATCGTATTAGTGATTTGCATTGCTATTATCGAATGCCTTGTGATTCAAATGCTTCATAGATTGCACTTGTTTCGACGTTATGGACAGCTATTAATGTTCATATATGTTTATCATTTGGTGTTGAGACACATCTATATTGTGCTAGCTTTGTTAATATAGGGAAATAAATTCACTAACTTTGCAATAAACTGGTGTGGTTATTCCTGACTGAAAGGTCAGGGTTCGCCGAAATGTATTCTGGATTAATTGTTAAGTGTTATGTTGTTCAAGGTGTTGCTTATGTTCGTTATTGATTATTGATTTTGATGAGATTGATCGATTAAGAGTACAAAGAGTTCCCACTTAGTCAAAAGATTCATCGGCCTAAAGAGCGTCCGAATACAGGTAAATTATTACTACGGACCGCTCTATCAATAGTCAATAGTGTGAAAGTACGGTTGGAACCCATATTACTCGAAATTGTTGCAAAGATACAATCACGTGCATAAACTGTGTCATAACCATGGAAGAAGGCCTAATGAAGTGAAGAATAAGATCATTTGTATCTGCACATACAATGTAAATATACAGAAAATATCAAGTAACATCTAATCCATGAAATTATTATCGTCAGTTACACTAGATGTCACAAAATGAACATAAAATTAAAATTTGAAACAAATAAAAATAAAAGGGTTTGATTAGGCATATATATGTTGGCACAATGATGCAAAATTCAAACAGAGCTTGGTGTAGTCCTAAGTGCAATTGTCTAATTTGAAGTAGATTGCCTATCGCACCGTACATGTATGTGGACCCACAAAACACAGTATAACATGAGCCCTCATTACCACAGAATCCGAATTCTAAATGAAAAAAGGGAGAACTATACGCTGTAAAATGTTACAGTAATTGTTTACAGATAAAATACGACTACAGTGTGGAAAACCAGATCTAAATAGCATATGGCAAAAACTTTTGTCAATGCATATGTCGTACATGCGTGTTCAGAGGAAGACATGTAAGTCTTTATCAATCAAAATTGTCCGTGAACGGTATTGTAGTGCGTGGCAAAGGGATAATCTGTGTTGGTATTTTGGATAGCCCTTATATGTTCCTGAATTCTTTCTTTAAATGGACTTATGGTACTGCCAATATAGATGCGATTGCACACACATATTAAACAATAAACCACATATCTGGTATTACAATTAATACATTTCAAGAACTTGTATGAAACCTTAGTGTTGTACTGAAACATAACTATCTTGTCCTTGGCATAACAATATATGTTGCAGTGCCCACATTTGTACAAACCACTAGGTGGTTTTCAGTGGTAACAGGTGATAGAAAACTACGGCACAGATAGACCCGTAGTATGTGTCCTCTCTACTGTGTGTAAAACTTGGTTTGGCGGTAATTCCCACTATTAAGGTATTATCAGCTAGTAGAAAGGACTATTGTTTGTGCAGAATTTTATAAATCTGAGGACTTAGAGCAGTTTAAGGGGTAATAAGAGATAGTTTTCTGCATTCCTTATGTTTATCCTTTTTTGGGAGCAGTAAGAAGAGTATCCCGCTTTATCTTTTTGATCCTGTTACTGGCCCAAATTATGAGGCCCCTGTGATAACCCCTTGTTGTGAAACACTGTTCCATCAAGTGTAGTTCACTAAGGAGTTCACTATCCTGACTACAGTTCTGTCTAATTATTCATATAATCAAAAGAGTCGCACAGAAGTGTTTCTTCTGTTTCTCCAATCCTTGTACTAGCCCTCGTTTGGTAAGCCAATCCACTAGTGCCGATTTGTTGGGGGTGGTGGTTTCTAAGAACTTGTCAGACAGAGTTTAGATTGCCCCTCAGTCCCAGGTTCAATCTTCTGCTTCATCACCTTGCGAGGCCTATAGATAAAATCTTTTTTTTATTAATCATTTTCACATCTGGTATTCCTTTAACATCAGGTTCTTTTTTTGTGGATTAGCACAATAGCTTTCCTGGCCCAAGTTCATCATATCAGTCAAAACGGGGAGCACCCTGTCATCGCCGTCATCATCGAAGAGCAACGTGTAGCTGGTGGGGTTGCTTGAAATGCCACCTTGAATACTTTCACGTGTTCGAAGATACGGCACTCGCCGCACCAACTTATGGTGAAAAACTTTCAAACCTCTATTCAAATTCGTGCTAATGACTGCATTTACCATGATGCCTTGGGGTCACAAATGCTGGAATGGAAGACAGGGTGCTCCCCATTTTGACTGTTGTAATTAGGGCTCCCGTGAGCCTCTGAGCTGACAAACTCGGGTGAAGCACCTGTGCGCCTTCTTGAGTGGTACTTAAACCTGTGAATACTTTCAAGGCGGCATTTCAAGCAACCCCACCAGCTACACGTTGCTCTTCGCTGATGACGGCCAAATAGCCAGAAACACATGTTCGAAGATATGGCACTCGCCGCACCAACTTATGGTGAAAAACTTTCAAACCTCTATTCAAATTCGTGCTAATGACTGCATTTACCATGATGCCTGGGGGTCACAAATGCTGGAATGGAAGACAGGGTGCTCCCCATTTTGACTGTTCCAAGTGCATCATATGTTTGGGTGCTTTCTTCAAAGGTGAAACGGAAAATACTGGATGCATCCACAATATCTCAGAAACCGCAACTTAATGTATTCATTAATAAATGCTGTCTGCTTCTATAAAGAACACCTGAAATTTCTGTTTAAAAAAAAAAAAAAAACATTCTTCACAGTCAACCAAGCTTTCACCAGCTTGATGTTGGGAGCTCGCCTTCTTTCTGTCACTGCATTTCTTGTTAGATGGAGTGGCTTTCTTTAAATGTGGTATAGGTTTCTGATCAGTGTGCAGAGACAATTCCATTTTTCCATTCTTCAAACCCCTATACTGGATGTTCCTCTCCCCTTGGTCAGGATGAGCATGTGGGGGAATCCTCAGAAAAGACTTACATTCTTTGCATTTCAGATATGACTAACCACACACCATCAATTGGTTTCTTGTTTGTTCACTATTTAATATATTCTTCGAACCTTTGTTTTTTTACGTAATGCACCAATAGGTGCAGCAGGATCATACTGTTTGAAATATGTTATTATTCACTAACAAAGGTTTCTAAAAAACGTCCTACATACGTGATCTCCAACATTTTTATTGAACTTTACCATTCAATTCTCAAAAATCTTTTCTTACTTGGTACTTGTGTTGATCTCTATTTCTTCATTTAGTTGCTTACATAGTGGATGCTGTGAATTGCTCTCTTTTCCTTTAGCACTTCAGCTGCTATTCACCATGTTCTTTAACCTATTGAGCATTTCCTATGGCCTCAGGCACTCAGACTGGCTTGGCAGGGAGAGGCTTGTCTTCTACAATGTAGCTGTTGAGAAGTATTGACATCTTCTGGTGTGTGATTTGAACAGAGACAGCCCACTGCTCCATTGATATTTGTTAGAAATGGGGTCTTTGGTTGGCAGTCAGGTTACCCCCTGTCCAAGCAAGGACCCTCACTCTAGTCAGGGTAAGTCACACACAATCCAAATTATCCTGTGCCCACCCTCGAGTAGCTTGGCACTGAGTAGTCAGGCTTAACTTAGAAGGCAATGTGTAAAGTATTTGTGCAATAAATCCTACAATAACACCATATAGCCCCACAAAATACACCACACAGTGTTTAGAAAAATATATAATAGTTATCTGAATAAATGCAGGTCAAAATGATTAAAATGCAATAAGTATATGTTGAGATGTCTTATGTCTTCTTAAAAGCAAACAAAGTCTATTTCAAGAACAAAGTACCTGGTTCGAGTGAAAAATCTCAGCAAAGAACAGCAGAGGAGGAGATGCGTGGAAAGAAAGGGGTGTGTGTTGATTTCTCGGGCTGCACACTGCAATGTGTTGTTTAGTTTTCACGCAGGGGCGGCTGTGCGTCGATTTCCGGTGCTCGGTCATGGATCCTCTTCGGGTTGCAGGGTTTTCAGACGCCCCGGGGACGGTGAGTGTATTTCTTGCTCTGGCTGGATGAAGTCACAGGAGCTGCGTCGATCCGGTGGGTGTTGCGTCAAATTTTCTACCGCACAGCAGGTGCTGCGTCGATTCCTCTCTGGAAGTCGGGCTGCGTCGTTCCAGGTTGGCTGTGCATCGATCCAGTGGGCAGCACATGGAATTTCCGGTCGCTACGGTGGCGCTGCATCGATCTTCTCGTTGCAAAGTCGGGCTGCGTCATTCCAGTTCGGCGTGCAGTGAAATTTTCACTGCAGTGCAAGCTGTGCATCGTTTCTGGCAGGCTGTGCGTCAAATTTCACCTCGCAAGGAGTCCTTCTTGAAGAGATGAAGTCTTTTTGGTCCAGAGACTTCAGGGAACAGGAGGCAAGCTCTATCCAAGCCCTTGGAGAGCACTGCTTCACCACAGCCAGAGAGCAGCAAGGCAGCAGGGCAACAGCAAGGCAGCAGTCCTTCACAGAAAGCAGTCAGGTGAGTCCTTTGGGTAGCCAGGCAGTTCTTCTTGGCAGGATGCAGGTTCTGGTTAAAGGTTTCTTCTCCAGGAAGTGTCTGTGAGGTAGAGTGTCTACCCAAGAAGTGTCTGAGTTGGTAGGGGCAGAGGCCCTGTTTATATACCAAAATGTGCCTTTGAAGTGGGGGAGACTTCAAAGAGTGGGTTAGAAGTGCACCAGGTCCCCTTCAGTTCAATCCTGTCTGCCAGGTCCCAGTAGGGGTTGTGGCAGTCCTTTGTGTGAAGGCAGGCCCTCCACCCTCCCAGCCCAGGATTCAAAATGCAGATGTATGCAAGTGAGGCTGAGTATCCTGTGTTTGGGGTGTGTCTGAGTGAATGCACAAGGAGCTGTCAAATAAACCCAGCCAGGCGTGGATTGTAAGGCACAGAAATATTTAAGTGCAGAAAAATGCTCACTTTCTAAAAGTGGCATTTCTAAAATAGTAATATTAAATCCAACTTCACCAGTCAGCAGGATTTCATATCATCATTCTGGCCATACTAAATATGACCTTCCTACCCCTTTCGGATCAACAGCTACCACTCAAACAATGTATGAGGACAGCCCCAATGCTAGCCTATTAAGGGAGCAGGCCTCACAGCAGTGTAAAAACAAAGATAGGAGTTTTACACTACCAGGACATGTAAACTACATAAGTACATGTCCTGCCTTTTTCCTACACAGCACCCTGCCCTATGGGTTACCTAGGGCATACCTTAGGGGGGGTCTTACATGTAGAAAAAGGGGAGTTTTAGGCTTGGCAAGTACTTTTAAATGCCAAGTCGAATTGGCAGTGAAACTGCACATAGAGGCCTTGCAATGGCAGGCCAGAGACAAGGTTAAGGGGCTACTTAAGTGGGTGGCACAATCAGTGCTGCAGGCCCACTAGTAGCATTTAATCTACAGGCCCGGGGCACATATAGTGCACTCTACTAAGGACTTATAAGTAAATTAAACAGTCCAATTGGGTATGATCCAATGTTACCATGTTTAATGGGAGAGAGCATATGCACTTTAGCACTGGTTAGCAATGGTAAAGTGCACAGTCTTAAAACCAGCAAAAACAGTATCTAAAAAGTGGAGGGAGGCAGGAAAAATGGTAGAGGTGACCACCCTAAGGCTGTCAGGTCTAACATGTGTCCCCCCCAGCTGAAAGTGGGGAGAGCTACCTAACCTCCTGGGAGCTCTCATCGCTAAGGCGGAAGTATCTGGAGAGACCATCAGCATTAGCGTGGTCAATCCCCAGCATGTAGCTGACCATATCCTGGGAAGCTGTCTTGGAAGCTTTCTCCCAGCCCTCTTTAACTATGCTTAGTGGTCCCCTGACAGGGTGACCATAGAGAAGTTCAAAGGGGCTGAACCCCACCCCTTTCTGGGGTACCTCCCTGTAAGCAAACAGCAGGCATGGTAAGAGGAGGTCCCACTTACGCCTCATGGCTTCAGTCAGGCCATTGATCATGCCTCTAAGGGTCTTGTTGAATCTCTCAACAAGCCTATTGGAATGAGGATGATAAATAGTGGTAAACCGGTAGGTCACCCCACACTCATCCCACATGGACTTCATGTATGCAGACATGAAGTTTGTGCCCCTGTCAGACACAACTTCCTTAGGGAATCCCACACGGGTAAATATTCCCAGCAGGGCTCTGGTCACCACCGGTGTAGTCACTGGTCTCAGAGGGATTGCTTCTGGATAGCGGGTGGCATGGTCCACCAAAACCAGGATAAACCTGTTGCCCAAGGCAGTTTTGGGGTCCATGGGACCAACAATGTTGATGCCCACCCTTTCAAAGGGGGTGCCAACGACTGGGTGTGGGATCAGGGGAGCCTTAAGCTTTTTCCCTGTCTTCCCACTAGCCTGGCAGGTGGGGCAGGCTCTGCAGAAATTATTTGAGGCCACCCTCATTCAAGTCCAATGGAAGTGGGTGACAAGCCTTTCAAAGGTCTTGTCTTGGCCCAGATGTCCTGCCAGGAGAATGTCATGAGCCAGAACCAGTAGGAAGGCCCGTTAACACTGGGGGACCACCTGCACATATCCTGCCCCAGGACCTGGAACCTTAGGCTCACTGTAAAGGAGATCATTCTCCCAGTAAATGTGGTGAGTGCCAGAGGCTTCACCAGCTGCTTGGGCTTCGGCCTATTGCCTCAGACCCTCAAGGGCGGGGCATTCTTTCTCCGCCTTGCAGAACTCTGCCCTGGTTGGCCCGCCCTCTACTTGCCAGCCACCAAGTTCAGGTAGGTTGCCCAGGGCAGCTATGTCCTCTCCAATTGGCTCAGGGGCCTCCTCCTCCTCAGGGGCCCGACCACCACCGTAGGGGGTTTCCCACGCCTCTTGTCCTTCCTCTTTACAGCTGTCTGTGCCATTGTTCCAGGCTCCAATCGCACTTGACTCCCTTCCTGGGCAGCCATGGACCTTGTGGTCATGCAGCCCCCTCAGGCAAACCTAACATCTCCAGGTGGGATCTGAGCTCTACCTCCTTCCAGGCAGTACGCTCAAGATCATTGCCTAACAGACAATCTACAGGCATGGCAAGACTCACAGCTACTTTCAGAGTACCAGAGACCGCCCCCCCACTCAAAGGGAACCAGAGCCACCGGTAGGTTACTCTCACGATTGTCAGCAACTATGACCTGGTGGAATGTATTAGGGACTATCTGCCCTTCTGATACCAGCTGATTCTTGACAGTAGTCATACTGGCTCCTGTGTCACGCAGAGCCTCCACCCTTTGCCCATCAATGGTGACCCACTGCCTATACTTTGAAGTATTTGCAGTACTGTAAGCTTTAGGCAACATCTCTCTAACTCCCAGGGACACTAGGGATACCTCTGTCTGCCCCCCAAAGCTAACTGGGACTGTCTCTCCCCCGAGCGCTACACTAGCCAACCCAGGTGTCTGTCCAGTGGTGGACTGTGCTCTTTTGGAACACTGGGAGCCGCCCTTAGTGTCCATGCTGGTAGCACTCTAAGCATTCGGGGATAAACTTCTCTAACTTTCTGTCAAAGAACCCTGGTTTCTTCCCAAATCTAGAAGAGGAATGGTTACCACTGCCTTGGGAATTGTTTTGGGTGCCTTTAGAGAACTCCTTATCTTGAAGGTTTTCTCCCCCCTCTTTCTTCTGTTGGGAACCCTGACCACCTTTGTGGGTGTCCCCCCACCAGATGCCTTCTTGGACACTCTGATGCTAATCCAGAGGTCCGCCTCCTCAGCAAGCTTCCTGGGATCAGTCAGATTACTATCTACTAATTTCTGGCGCAACTCTGTAGAAGAAATACTGAGCATATGCTCTCTCAGAATCATGTCATATAACCCTTTGTAATCATCTACTTTGCTGCCCCGCACCCATCCATCAAGTGGCCCTTATTGGAGAAATCATAACAATCTACCCAAGTTTGTGTGGAAAGTTTGGTGCTGTACCTAAACCTCTGATGGTATTTTTCAGGGGTCACCCCAAACTTAGCCAGTAAAGCAGCCTTCATGTGAGTGTAGACATTCCTATCCTGTGGGGCAAGTGTAAGAAGTATGTACCTCCCCACTGCTGGTACATGAAACCACAAGGCTGCCCCAGAGTGCTCCTCAGAGGTCCCATGGGCCCTTAGTGCAACTTCATAGGCAGTCAGCCACTTGTCAATGTCATCTCCCACCACAAAACTTGGCACCACATTCTTGGGTATACGAACCTTTTTCTCCTCAACAGGTCCAGCATGTATGCTGCCACCATCACTGCTGGACTCAGACTGTCTCGCCTTGATCTCCAGCTCCTTGAGACTCAGTTCATGAGCCAACAAAAGTTCTTTCTCAGCCAAGGCTCTCTCAGCTGCAGCTTCAGCTCTCTCAGCTTCAATCTATTTGGCTGCTCTTTCAGCCTCAGCTTGCTTGGCTTCTCTCTCTGCTCGCCTTTCCTCTTGTTGAGCCTCAATTTTTAACCTGGCCATCTGCAAATTGAAACTCTCTCTCCTCTCTCATTTCCTCTGCGGTCAGGCCTTGATCAGAGACACTGCTCCCTGGTTTGGCAGGGGGCACAGTTGCAGTGGTAATTTCATCAACTGATGGCAATAACTCCTCTGAGGGGCCATCCTCTGGACCCTCCTCCTCAACATCCTCCTCTGTTTGGGGGTTCTGATCAGGCCCCCAGCGCCATTTGGAATTTCTCCTTCCTGGAGGCTTTCTGGGTAGGTACACCCATATCCCTACAGAACGCCTTTAGCTGTTTAACAGTGTAGGTCTCCAGCATAGCCAGATCAAAATCTTCATCTCCTGCTTTAGACCCAGCCAGAGACATGTTAAATGAGGATTTAGTCAAACATTGTCAGGAAAAATAAAAAATTGCAAAAAGAGATACAAAATCAGTTTGACCTTTAACTGTGGGTAGGTAGTGAAATACTTAGCTACTGTATGTCACTGCACAAATACAAGTCCTATCCTCACTGCTGATCACCAATGTTAGAAATTGGGTCTTTGGTTGGCAGTCAGGTTACCCCCTGTCCAAGCAAGGACTCTCACTCTAGTCCAGGTAAGTCACACACAATCCAAATTATCCTGTGCCCACCCTCGGGTAGCCTGGCACGGAGCAGTCAGGCTTAACTTAGAAGACAATGTGTAAAGTATTTGTGCAATAAATCATACAATAACACCATATGGCCCCACAAAAATACACCACAAAGTGTTTAGAAAAATGTATAATATTTATCTGGATAAATGCAGGTCAAAACGATTAAAATGCAATAAGTATATGTTGAGATATCACTGAAAAGTGATATAAAGGGGGTCATTCCGACCCTGGCGGTCCATGACCGCCAGGGCCGGGGACCGCGGAAGCACCGCCAACAGGCTGGCGGTGCTTCCAGGGCCATTCTGACCGCGGCGGTAAAGCCGCGGTCAGAAAAGGGCAACCGGCGGTTTCCCGCCGGTTTACCCCTGGCCCAAGGAATCCGCCATGGTGGCGCTGCTTGCAGCACCGCCATGGGGATTCCGACCCCCTTCCCGCCATCCTGGTCCTGGCGGTAAATACCGCCAGTAACAGGATGGCGGGAACGGGTGTCGTGGGGCCCCTGGGGGCCCCTGCACTGCCCATGCCACAGGCATGGGCAGTGCAGGGGCCCCCTAACAGGGCCCCATAAAGATTTTCAGTGTCTGCTGTGCAGACACTGAAAATCGCGACGGATGCCACTGCACCTGTCGCACCCCTTCAACTCCGCCGGCTCCATTCGGAGCCGGCTTCATTGTTGAAGGGGCTTTCCCGCTGGGCCGGCGGGCGGCCTTCTGGCGGTCGCCCGCCGGCCCAGCGGGAAAGTCAGAATGACCGCCGCGGTCATTTGACCGCGGTATGGTCTTTTGGCGGTTTCCGCCAGCCTGGCGGCTTCCGTCGCCCGCCGGGGTTGGAATGACCCCAAAGTGTCTTAAGTCTTCTTAAAAGCAAACAAAGGTGGTCATTCTGACCTTGGCGGTAAAAGGCGCTCACCGCCGGTCAGAAGACCGCCATAACACCGCCGCGGTCGCGGTAAACTGCCACGGTCATTCTGACCCGCAACTGGCAAACCGCCAAAAACCCGACATCAACAAAAGCCCGCAACGGCCAGCGAAAAACTGGCGATGACCAAACCTCCACCGTCACGCCAACAGAAATACGCCCATGCCATTCCGACCCACAAATCCCCGCAGCGGTCTTTCAACCGCGGTATTCCATTGGCGGTACACACCGCCGCGGTCAAAATACACACACCTTTACAAAACACTACCACATTGGACAATTCAAAATACACACACCTGAGACACATACACACACCACTCCCACACACCCAATTAAATATAAAACACACACCCATATCACCCACAAACCCTTATGACCACAATTGCGACTGAAGGACAGAGAGAGACAGCACAGCATAGAGTAGACCATCACACAGAGGCAAATCACAACATCACCCACACAATTTCCACGCACAAAACACCATACACCACCACACTCACCACACTCTACAACACATACACCACCCCTCACCTCATCCACACCAACCCATGGCACCCCAAAGACACCCCAGGTTCTCTGACGCCGAACTCAGGGTCATGGTGGAGGAAATAGTTTGTGTAGAGCCCCAGCTCTTCGGGCACAGGTGCAGCACACCACCATTGCCAGGAAGATGGAGCTATGGCAAAGAATAGTGGACAGGGTCAACGCTGTGGGACAGCATCCACGAAATCGGGACGATATCAGGAAGCGGTGGAACGACCTACGGGGGAAGGTGCGTTCCATGGTATCAAGGCACAACATCGCGGTACAGCGGACTGGCGTCGGACCCCCACCTACTCCCCCAGAATTCACAGCATGGGAGGAGGAAGTCTTGCACATCTTGCATACTGAGGGCCTCGCAGGAGTAGGCGGAGAAATGGACTCTGGTAAGTCAAATCTTCACCACTTCATTCCCCCCACCCCACCTGCATGCCAAATCATACCCCCACCCTCACCCCCACCCCCATCACACCAACTCCTTGCAAATGGCTCACCATCACAACCCACCCATCCCAAAACCTAGCCCTGCATGCCTCCCTAAAGCATGGACACCCATCACCAAAGCATGCCCACTGCACATACCCATCTCCCCCACAAGCCACCGTCACAAAAGCCCCCACAAGGGAATGCCAGCACTGGGGTACACGGCCACCCACCCATTACATGAAATGGCACACACAGAAGCAATAACCATACTCTTATACCCCTGCAGGACCCGAACGCCACCACATCGCCCAGGAGGGTCCAGAGATGTCCATCCCACCCCCAGAAGTGGCCCCCAGTGATGACAGCAGCTCTGTCTCCCTGGACCCAGATGATCAGCCCGGCCCATCGGGGACCTCGGGACAGTCGGTTCTCCACAGACAGCCACAGGCTACAGCAGACCTAACCCCCTCTGGGAACACAAGACAGCTCCCACCCAGCGGGCCCATGCCTCTGTCTCCAGGACACGTCAATCAGCGGTGTGTCCACCACTACAGGGCACCCAGGTTGACCCACCACCCCAACAACAACAGGGACCTGGGGGCAGTGGTAGTGGGCACACGGTCCAGGGGACAGAGGCCCAGGGAAACAGGGGAACTGGGAGGGCTGCTGTGCGACAGGGGGGGGACAGGCCCAGGGAAACGACTCTCCAAGAGGCCCTCTCCTCCATCATGGGAGCATACCACCGCTCCCAGGAGACGATGGCTTCGGTACTGGCCAGGTTCCAGGAGATCCAGGTACTTCAGGAGGAACAGTACATGGGGTTCAGAGAGGAACTGAGAAACATTAGTTCCGCAATGGGGACCATCGTCGTGGCCCTTAACCAGATAGTCACCACATTGCGGGACCATATGGCACCACAAAGGGCCCCTGTCACTAGCCTGGACCAGGAACAGCCTACCACCTCCGCCGGCGCTAGTGGACAGGAGGCCCCCACACAACGACAGGCCACCAGAACCCCACCTCCTGCAGAAGAAGAACCACCCCGCAAGCGGTACCTGAGATCTCACAAGAAGACAGAGTAGGATGCCAAGACCCCCGCCAGCATACGATACCCCCTGATGTCATCCCACTGTCCCACATTGTCACCCTGTCCAAACTTAAACTGCCCCTGCTCCATCCTTCCACATGGACAATGCACCTGTGAGACTGAAAACTGGACTCTGCCATGGACATTACTCCACCATCACCCATCACCGTTTTACAATCATGTCCCTAAATTTAGCACTTTAATAAAATCACTTATTGCACTTAAAAAATCTGGAGTCTGCTTGTATTTTGAACAAATGTATTAGACATAACGGTGCCAAAATGTTCAGTTACATTGTGATGACAACATACCACTGTCACACAGCTGTAGTCCATGGGCAAACAAAGCAGAGGTCACGCAGTGGGGCCCACAGCTCTGAAAACGGAAGGGAAAGTCACAACTCAGTTAACAGGAACTGGGGGGAAACACAGACAGTAGAGAGGCAGGAGACTTTAAGTAAATGTAAAATGGCGGGGTTGATTCGTACCTGTGTGCTACTGAAAATACTGTTGTATCACTGTGTCCCTGTTGTCTGTGTCGTCCCCGTCGTCTTCCTCCTCTTCACTCTCCACAGGCTCCACAGCTGCTACAACACCACCATCTGGACCATCCTCCTGCAGGAAAGGCACCTGGCGTCGCAAAGCCAGGTTGTGAAGCATACAGAAGGCCACGATGATATGTCGCACCTTCTTTGGTGAGTACATTAGGGATCCACCTGTCATATGCAGGCACCTAAACCTGGCCTTCAGGAGGCCGAAGGTCCGCTCGATCACCCTCCTAGTACGCCCATGGGCCTCATTGTAGCGTTCCTCTGCCCTTGTCCTGGGATTCCTCACTGGGGTCAGTAGCCACGACAGGTTGGGGTAACCAGAGTCACCAATTAGCCACACACTGTGTCTCTGTAGCTGTTCCATCACGTAAGGGATGCTGCTATTTCGCATGATGTACGCGTCATGCACTGACCCAGGGAACTTTGCATTTAGATGGGAGATGTACTGGTCAGCCAAACAGACCACCTGGACATTCATCGAATGATAACTTTTTCTGTTCCTGTACACCTGCTCACTTTCACTGGGGGGAACCAAAGCCACATGGGTCCCATCAATGGCACCAATGATGTTGGGGATATGGCCAAGGGCATAGAAATCACCCTTCACTGTAGCCAAATCGCCCACCTCAGGGAAAACAATGTATATCCACATGTATTTCATCAGGGCAGACAACACTCTGGACAAAACCTTAGAAAACATAGGCTGAGACATCCCTGATGATATGGCCACTGTTGTTTGGAATGATCCACTTGCCAAAAAATGGAGTACTGACAGAACCTGCACCAGAGGGGGAATCCCTGTGGGTTGGCGAATGGGGGACATCAGGTCTGGCTCCAGCTGGGCACACAGTTCCTGTATAGTGGCTCGGTCAAGTCTGTATGTCAGTATGACATGTCTTTCTTCCATTGTCGACAGGTCCACCAGCGGTCTGTACACGGGAGGATTCCTCCATCTCCTCGCAAGTCCCAGCGGACGGTGCCTAGGAAGGACAACATGGAGCACAGAGTCAAGCAACCCACAGGTACGTAACCACAGCTTGCACAGAACATGATTCGCTATGCATTGAATGGCTTGTATGAGTGGCAATGCAAGGCCTAGGCCTGTGTGACGCAGTACAAATTAAGTCATGTGGGCCCTTGAAATGGCGGCTGCCTGACCTGTGAAGTGTGACAATGGGATGTGAGGTCAATGCGCTGGCGTGGCACACCGTGGCCGTAGGCGGTCGAAGACCGCGGCGCAAAGCAGCATTGGTTAACATTGAACCCTATGGGTCTCAGGAGCCAATGACGATGTGTGCCGGCGGTCGCGGTACGGACCGCCGCGGTACGCACCGCCGCGGGCGTGACCGCCATCTTCTATCTGCTTAATCACTCGAGACCTGATCATCCACAGGAGAGGACCTATACTGCAAGTGCTGCTGTGACCTCGGTCTGGAAGATACAATGGCTGCTGCGACTGGGGAAAGGGCCCCTGCCTTCACATCTGAGGAATTGGAGAAACTTGTTGATGGGGTCCTCCCCCAGTATGCGCTACTCTACGGTCCTCCAGACCAACAGGTAAGTACATTGGGACCATGCTTTGTGGGCAATGCCTGTGTTGAGTGGGGTGGATGAAAGATGGTGGGGAGGGGAGCGAATGAGGCATGCATCGCACGACAGATGAGAGCATGTGCCATATGGCAAGGTTGGGGAGGGGGGGCCACTCACATCGACCATGCAGAAAATGATGATATTTTTTTTCCCACCCTGTCCATGTCACATAGGTCAGCGCCCATCAGAAGATCGACATTTGGCGTGCCATCGCCAAGGACGTCCGGACCCTGGGAGTCCACAACAGACGGGGCACCCACTGCCGGAAGAGGTGGGAGGACACTGCCGCGGGAGCAGGAAGACCGCGGAGGCTCTGCTGGGGATGGCCTCCCAACGTAGGAGGGGTGGCTCCCGTCAATTGACCCCCCTGATGTCCCGGATCCTGGTGGTGGCCTACCCCGATTTGGATGGGCGCGTGAGGACATCACAGCAGACACAAGTGGGTGAGTACCAGCACATTCTGCTATGTTAGCGCACAGTGGAGGTGTCTGGGTGGGGGAGGAGGGCTGTGGGTATCTCTAGGCCAGGGCGACTTCTGTAGGCTGGTCCCCTCCGTAAGGCATGGCCCTGTGCCCCCGCACCCCACCTCTGTAGGGTGCTAAGTACAGCTATCCATGGCCCTGGGTCACCTATGTGTGCAGTTGTCGTCCATAGGCTTGTAGGCCAAGTCACAATATTTGAGTAGTGTACACCAAGTGCACGGCGTAGTGCAGGGGGCTTCTGTGTCTGTCCTCTCCGCCAACGGTGTCGCCAATGCATGCACTCAACATGTCATTTTTTTCTCCCCCCCCCTTTTTTTGTGGTCTTCCTGTTCATGTGTGCATTAGCATCATCAGGCAGAGGAGAAGTGGCATCGGAGCACGAGGGAGCTGCATCTCACATGGCCCCAGAGGGCCATGCAACCGACTCCGAGTTCACCAGTGAGACGGAGGGCGAGGGGAGCTCCACAACGGGGACCCGTGGAGATGTCAGCGACACAGACAAGTCCTCGGAAGGGAGCTCCCTTGTGGTGGCGGCAACATCCGTGCCCACCGCTACAACAGGTACAGCCGTCACCCCGCGCACCACCTGGGGCCTCCAAGCAGCCCCTCAGCGTTCGCCCCGTGCCCGCTCGGCCAGGAAGGCGGGCATCTCCTTCGCCCCAGGCACCTCAGGCCCTGCCCCAGTTACCCCTGCTGCCCTCAGTGAGGAGATCATTGACCTCCTCCAGACGCTCATTGTTGGGCAGTCTACCCTTCTGAATGCCATCCAGGGTGTGGAAAGGGAGGTGCACCGGAGCAATGCATACCTGGAGGGCATTCATTCGGGTCAGGCTGCCCATCAGCGATCATTCAACGCTCTGGCCTCAGCACTGACGGCAGCCATTGTCCCTGTCTCCTGCCTCCCCCCTCCAATTTCCTCATCCCAGTCTCACTCCCCTGTTCCTCTGCCTATCCCAGTCACACCTACAGACCAGCCTGCACACACATCAACACCCAAGGGCAGCTCATCCAGACATAAGCACCACAGATCACACAAGCATTCACACATGCAACATCCACATGCAGACATGCCAACAGCCACTGCCTCCTCTGTGTCCCCCTCCTCCTCGTCTCCCTCCTCCCTCCCTGTGACGTCTCCACTCACACCTGCATGCACACCACCATCAGCCAGTACGTCTATCACCAGCACACCCACCAGAACACTCCGCACACGTGCAGTCACCACCCCCACTGCCATTTACACGTCCCCTGTGTCCTCTCCCAGTGTGTCTGTCACCCCCTCTTCCAAACCACACAAACGCAGGCAGCCACCCACCCAAAAGCCATCCACCTCACGACAGCCTCCGTCACAAGCACCTGCACCCAAAGACAGCACACTTGACTCTCCTACAACCACATCCTCTTCCTCCACTCCCATACCCACCCTTCCCACTGCTCCTAAAAAGTTTTTCCTCTCCAAAATTAACCTCTTTGCATCACCTGACCCACCCCCTCCATCTCGTAAGAGTCCAAACAGCACCTCAGCCACCAAGAGCCCTGCACCTACAAGGACCATAGTCCAGGGCTATTGGAGTCCACCAGCTTCTAGGGCAGCAACATCGGCCAGCAGCAAGGGGACAGCCAGCCCACCCCCTGGGAAAGAAACTAAAAAAGGGAAGGGCCGGCGCGAGAGGCCAGAGACGGCAGCCCCCAAATACCCTGGCACCGTCACCTGGCACATCCACAAAGGGAGGCAAGGGCCCCAGAGAATTGGCGAAGGAGGGCAAGGGCAGCAGGGCGGACACTGCCCAGGAGGGCCCCACCAGCCCCATTTCGGGTGTGAAGGAGGACACCCACGGGCCCAGGACTCCAGCACAGGAGGGCCCCGCAAGCGAAAGGTCGGATGGCGACTGAGCGGAAAATATTGGCCCGATCTGGTTCCCTGGGAACACATGTCAAGCACCGCTGAACAGGGCCCCGCCGTGGCAGGCACCGCTGAACAGGGCCCAGCCGTGACAAGCACTGCTGAACAGGGCCCCGCTGTGACAAGCACCGCTGAACAGGGCCCCGCTGTGACAAGCACCGCTGAACAGGGCCCCGCCGTGACAAGCACCGCTGAACAGGGCCCCGCCGTGACAAGCACCGCTGAACAGGGCCCCGCCGTGACAAGCACAGCTGAACAGGGCCCCGCTGTGGCAAGCACCGCCGAACTGGGCCCTGTCGTGGCAAGCCCCGCCGAACTGGGCCCCGCCGTGGCAAGCACCGCTCCGCTGGGCCCTTCATCTCAAGCACCGCTCCGCTGGGCCCTTCCTGTCAAGCACCGCTCCGCTGGGCCCTTCCTGTCAAGCACCGCTCCGCTGGGCCCTTCATCTCAAGCACCGCTTCGCTGGGCCCTTCATCTCAAGCACCGCTCCGCTGGGCCCTTCCTGTCAAGCACCGCTCTGCTGGGTCCTTCATGTCAAGCACCGCTCCGCTGGGCCCCTCATCTCAAGCACCGCTCCGCTGGGCCCTTCCTGTCAAGCACCGCTCCGCTGGGCCCCTCATCTCAAGCACCGCTCCGCTGGGCCCTTTCTGTCAAGCACCGCTCCGCTGGGCCCTTCCTGTCAAGCACCGCTCCGCTGGGCCCTTCATCTCAAGCACCGCTCCGCTGGGCCCTTCCTGTCAAGTACCGCTCCGCTGGGCCCCTCATCTCAAGCACCGCTGGCCCATTGGCAGGGCCGGATCTGTGTCGGCCAGGGCTTCACGAAGCACTCTGGGCACCATGCCTCCTCCAGAACCAGTGGAGTCTGTAATCCACTTCATGGACTGTGGCTTTGCACTCCCCAGGATGGTACAGTGGGCAACCCACCCACTGTAGAGACTTGTGAGACTGTGGCTTTGCACTCCCCAGGATGGTACAGTGGGCATGGAGGCCCCTCGTGGATCTGACGTCGTGGACTGAACTGGCTGAGGTGCCCCCCTTCCCTTCCCCCTGAGGTGCCTGTCGTTTTACTATCTGATGCCCCTGCAGTGTTCTCTCCAATGGAATCGGGTCTCGTGTGTGGGCTTTGCCCATGTGTTTAGGCCCATTGGCCCACGAACAATGGATGATAGCCAATATGGGCCGGACTTTTGACCTATGTATATATTGTTCATGATGTAATATATTTTATTTATATTTTCATATTTCACTTAACTTCAATTATGCTATAATATACTTCATTTTTAATGATAATTTTATTTTGTCTTTGCATTCTTCAGGGGGGGGTGTCCCTCTGACTTGTTGCTCTGCATTGATGTGTGTGTTGTGGTGGGTGAGGGTGGGGGTGGGTGTGTGGCGTATGTGTGTCCCCGTAATTTTTTGCCTCCCCCCTCCCCTGTGTCGTAGGTGCAGCACTCACCGTTGTCTTCTGCGCCGTCGTTCATGCTCCTGGTAGAGGAGCAGGTAGACAATAGCTGGTAGGATGTGTAGTTCGGGTTCCATGCTGTCCAGATTCCTCGTGGGGTGTATGGAGGTCAGCGTTTTCCCGTTCGAAGTCTGTTTGCGCCGTGTTTTTATCGGCGGGGCTCCCACCCCGGAAAAGGTGGCGGATTGGTGAGTTGTGATAGGGTGGGCGGTACATTGTCTGCCGCCTGTCTGTTGGCGGGGACCGCCGCGCTGCTTGTCTGTACCGCCGTGGCGGTCGGAGTGGTAAAGTGGCGGGCTGTGTTGGCGGTTCCCACCAGGGTCGGAATTCAATTTTTTTGGCCGCCTGCCTGTTTGCGGGTTGGCCGCCGCTTTAACACCGACCGCCAGGGTTGGAATGACCCCCAAAGTCTCTTTCAAGCACAAAGTACCTAGTTTGCGTGAAAAATCTCCGCAAAGAACCGCAGAGGACGAGATGCGTGGAAACAAAGTGGCGTGCGTCGATTTCTCGGGACGCACACGGCGATACTTTGTGTCGTTTTCACGCAGGGACGGCTGTGCCTCGATATCCGAAGCTCAGTCCTGGATCCTCTCCGTGTTGCAGGGTTTTCAGATGCCCCGGGACAGTGCGTTGATTTCCTGCGCTGGCAGGACGAAGTCACAGGAGCTGGTCGATCCGGTGGGCGTTGCATTGAATTATCTACAGCATGGCAGGTGCTGTGTCGATTCCTCTCTGGAAGTCGGGCTGCGTCATTCCGGGTCGGCTGTGCGTCGATCTAGTGGGCCATGCGTCGAGTTTCCGGTCGCTACGCTGGCACTGCGTTGATCTTCTCATTGCGAAGTCGGGCTGCCTTGTTCCGGTTCGGTGTGCAGTTAAATTTTCACCGTGGTACAGGCTGTCTGTCGTTTCTGGCAGGCTGTGCGTCGGATTTCGTCGCACAAGGAGTCCTTCTTGAAGAGATGAAGTCTTTTTGGTCCTGAGACTTCAGGGAACAGGAGGCAAGCTCTATCCAAACCCATGAAGAGCACTTCTTCACCACATCCAGAGAGCAGCAAGGCAGCAGTCAAGTGAGCCCTTTGGGCAGCCAGGCAGTTCTTCTTGGCAGGTTGCAGGTTCTAGTTACAAGTTTCTTCTCGAGGAAGTGTCTGTGAGGTAGAGTGTCTACCCCAAGAAGTGTCTGAGTTGGTAGGGGCTGAGGCCCTGTTTATATACCGAAATGTGCCTTCAAAGAGTGGATTAGAAGTGCACCAGGTCCCCTTTCAGTTCAATCCTGTCTGCCAGGGTCACAGTAGGGGGTGTGGCAGTCCTTAGTGTGAAGGCAGGCCCTCCACCCTCCCAGCCCAAGAAGACCCATTCAAAATGCAGATGTATGCAAGTGAGGCCGAGTATCCTGTGTTTGGGGGGGTGTCTGAGTGAATGCACAAGGAGCTGTCAACTAAACCCAGCCCAGCCAGATATGGATTGTAAGGCACAGAAAGATTTAAGTGCAGAGAAATACTCACTTTTTTAAAAGTGGCATTTCTAAAATAGTAATATTAAATCCAACTTCACCAGTCAGCAGGATTTTATATCACCATTCTGGCCATACTAAATATGACCTTCCTACCCCTTTCAGATCAGCATCTACCACTCAAACAATGTATGAGGGCAGCCCCAATGCTAGCCTTTGAAGGGAGCAGGCCTCACAGCAGTGTAAAAACGAATTTAGGAGTTTTACAGTACCAGGACATGTAAACTACATAAGTACATGTCCTGCCTTTTGCCCACACAGCACCCTGCCCTATGGGTTACCTAGGGCATACCTTAGGGGTGTCTTATATGTAGAAAAAAGGGGGTTTTAGGCTTGGCAAATACTTTTAAATGCCAAGATTAATTGGCAGTGAAACTGAACACACAGGCCTTGCAATGGCAGGCCTGAGACAAGGTTAAGGGGCTACTTAAGTGGGTGGCACAATCAGTGCTGCAGGCCCACTAGTAGCATTTAATCTACAGGCCATGGGCACATACAGTGCACTCTAATAGGGACTTATAAGTAAATTAAACAGTCCACTTGGGTATGATCAAATGTTACCATGTTTAAAGGAAGAGAGCATATGCACTTTAGCAATGGTTAGCAGTGGTAAAGTGCACAGAGTCTTAAAACCAGCAAAAACAGTATCTAAAAAGTGGAGGGAGGCAGGCAAAACGTTAGGGGTGACCACCCTAAGGCTGTCAGGTCTAACAATATTGGAGTTCATAGATCTCCTAAACAAAAGATCTAAGTTATTTTTAAAAGGACTCTCGCCCACAAAGAACTGCTTCAGGCATGTTTCATCGTTGAGTCGTCACTTGGATAATAACTGCATCTGGGTAGGCTTGACTTCTATTATAAAAGGAGCGCTTAGGTATTTTCTTTTGGTGTCAGGTTCTTAAAGGGTTAAAATTTCCTAGCAGGTACCCTTGTGAAGAAGAAATTCAATTTTGTCAGGGGTCCTCTAGTAAATTTATAAAAATGCATTGGATGCTTTCCTGCATCTTTTGATGATTGGTCTACACGTTTATGCGGGTTGCATATTCATGGACATCATTTAGGGGTCGCAGCTGCGACCCCTGACTTGCCCCTTGCAACCCCTGGGACTGCATTTGTGACCCCTGGCCTCAGAGGAAGCAAAATCAGTGCCAGGAACACACGGGTAGCTCGACCCTATAGACATGGGTTGGAGCTCCAATCTCAGTTTTTTGCCATTTTTTATTACATTGATAGTGAAGAATAATAATATTAAATTCGCTACTAGTCTAATAAAAAATGGAGTAAAATTAGCTAGAGTATGACCCTCCCAGGCAGCAGAGGCAAGTAAAAAAATGCTTTAAAATGTATGTTGTGTGAATGCGTGCAGGTGAGTGTGTCTATGCGACATAGAGCGTGTGTATTTATGATTTGGTGTGTATGTGTTTGCATGTGTGTGAGTGAACGTAAAGGTCAATTGGCGAATGATGTCACTTCTGCTACCCCTGGCCTTTTGGTGAATTGACGTTAATGGTTGCATTACTGCCCATTGGGTCACCCGGCTTTCTTCAGGATCAAAGTAAGGAGCTCTGTAATCTTCAATATAATCTACGGACCCTTCTTAGTTCTGCTTAAATCACTAGCATTCACTCATGCACTCCTTCATGTAATACATAGGGATTGCTCTGGAATTCCAAGGAATCTGTGAATCCAGAAACGTGTTGGATGATTATTTTGTATAATTACATGCGTCAATTGCTGCAACTGCAGTGAGCACTCTGTGTATCACTGCAAGGCATTTTTGTGCAGAAAAGCTCATTCCACAGTCTAACAAATCGCACTAGTGGACCCAATATTATCAACTCCATGCTTCTATTGGCTAGCATATAAATATTCATGTCTGCTTTTCAACAGAAATGAAAAGGCTATCAGCCCTGTAAAATATTTTGTCACAAGAATGGCGCCAATGTCTGTTTTGTTTAAAATCACAAAGGCGCAAAGCGTGCTACAGCTTGTGATTCAATTGTATGAGAAAATGCAGTCAAACATTTTCACCTACCTATGGCTCCTTACAACCCTACACTGGACAAATTCAGTTTATTGCGTGAACTGGTTGCTTTTTTTAGGAGAATCAGATTGAAGGGAAAAAGGAAGGTGTGGCCGAAACTGTAGATTCAAGCCTTGATTAAAAATCTACATTTAACTCTCTAGTAGGAAAACAAGCCTTTGAACAGAAGGTCATCAATGAGGTAGAAACGATTGCTACCCCATATCAAAGAGCTTTTCAGAATTTGTCTGGAGAAGAAAAATAAGCCCAGACAAATTAAACAAGCATTTGCAATGCAATAGGGTCTCGCATTTCTCCGAATTACAGCTTTTAGCAGTTGTAAACTCCCAACCAGATTTTTCTTCCCACATTGAATGGAAAAAAAACAGCGCGATCGCGCTGCTACAGTTCACTCGTAGTGAAACCTATCCGCACAAGTGCAATTATCTACATAACCGGCAAAAGTGCAATTAACCGTGTAACAGGGTCGATGTTATGCAAAGCGCTCGACTTCTGCCAAGCAAAATTGCGCTGCGAACAAAAGATAAAAAGTAGTCCACAAACCTGACGGGAAATAGCGAGCCTCGCATGTTTTCAGTACTTGGTCGCTGCACTCGAGGAGGGCTAACCACCAGAAAAGGCATGAAGTATGCGTGCCTTCCACTAATGAAAGCAAGCAGATTTTAACAGGCAAGCCCACGAACCAATGAAAGACACTGACGTGACACGGATGGGGCTCCGAGCCCTTTTCTAACTCCTAAAGCGTCTCGCAAGCGAAACGCATGCGCAAGTGCATGCAACACAGGCTCAACCATAAAAACAATGTGGTAAGGAAACCACCAGACAAGGGGGTGCTTTTATCCTCCAATCAATTGAGGATTACAGAAATTAATTCTTGTGCCTCCAGAATGTCAGAAAGAATTACCATATGATCCAGTAAGAACCAACGGGACTCCAACCCATACTCTGTTCCTCGTTTTCCTGTGGTCTGTATTGTGCCTAGGTTTCCCAGATCTGCCCCTTTCCAAGTCCCGGTTCGGCATTCCCTTCATTTGTCGTTCACTGATGGCTTGTACCTGGTTGATTCCTTTCACCTGTGCTCCTCCCCTAAGTTTCCTGCTATTTACACCTGGTGAACGCAGCTACAGCAGTACACAATATCTTGCTTTTGAGTCTCCTTGCGCTCTGATTGATCCTGCTACTATATTCCAACCTTGCCTTTTGGGTTCTGTTTTCATTGTTGTTTGTTTCCATGTTGCTGTTTTGATTAGTTATTTGTGTCTGTTGCTTGTCTCTTGTTTATCCTACCTCTTGGTTCCTGTGTTTGCCTTGTTCCTAGTTCCGAATGCACACACCCAGACCTGCCTTACATATACAAATTCATTGTCTTGTATTCTATGTTCCTTTTCTGACAGCATATTCCAATCCTGTCCTAGTTAGTGTGCAGATTCCCAGTATTCACAGTACTGGGCATCCCAGTCCAGCTTTTACCTGAGCCCAGTTCCTGTTTGTGCGAACCTTCCACTGTTCTCCTTATCTTCTTATGTGTTAATTATTATCCTGATGTTCATTGCTTCAAAGGATGCCAGTTAGACTCTAAGGGGGTTATTACAACTTTGGAGGAGGTGTTAATCCGTCCCAAAAGTGACGGTAAAGTGACGGATATACCACCAGCCGTATTACGAGTTCCATAGGATATAATGGACACGTAATACGGCTGGTGGTATATCCGTCACTTTACCGTCACTTTTGGGACGGATTAACACCTCCTCCAAAGTTGTAATAACCCCCTAAGACTTGCACCTTTGACATAGAGAAATGCCCTGTGCTGTCTCTCTGAACTCTGTGAGATTACTCTGTTAATTGCCTTCTTGTAAGATCTTTTTCACCTCACAGAGAGATCACTTCTGAGGAGTGGACAAACTACCATGTCGTAGTAGGCTGCAAGTCACAACAATACCCAAAGGTCTTATGGAAGTAGGATTTTCTTGGTTGAAAAATAGTGAGAACAGTTTACAGTCTTAGAGTTAAGCACTTCAAACCCTGCTTCCCAGAGACCTTCCTTTGTCTCCCTGTTTTTTTCTCCTGGTGACCTAGGGGAAAAGGGCTGTCCTTGCTGCTGCTTACATACTCCACTTCTCCTATTCTTGTTGGGCTCTCCAATCAAATACCCTGCAGAGCAGTTGCTTATGGTGCCCTGCAAGCGTGCCAGGTGCTAGAATGCTGACTTCTGATATATAATAGCTTGACTATCATTTTCCTGCTTTCGTTTTACATTTATTTGTACATGTTAGCTTCATGGTTTCCACTGTAAGCTTCCCAGTTCCCCCTTCACTGCCTGTTTCAATCAGCTTCAGTCCTCTGCTTCAGTCCTGCTTTCCTCCCAGCCTTGCGGCACTATCTTGTTTACATTTAGCCTCTTCTCTGGAAAGCCTTTGTCCGTGCACAGACCACCCCCTATTACCTTGCCTTGTCTGAACTCTGCTAGTGTCCCTGAGAGATTGTCACACTCTTTGCTAGAGCCCTGACAATAACAGAGGTCGAGCTCACCTAGATGTGTTTATTTTCTAGGTAAGGAATCAATGATAAAGCATGCCACAAAGAGTCCTTGAGGGGAAGGGGGGTGAGAGTCTTTTTTTGAGGGGATAGAGGAACTTCAATTGAGCTTTGCGCTGTCCCTCTTGCATGCCACTAATATAAGAAGCTCCTACTACCCTTTCCGTTAGCTTTGAGTGTGATTTACATGACCTTTGGCTCCATGTCTTGTGCTGTTGACGTGCAACAGCCTAAACTTTCCAGCATTTGCTTGCGATGTAGTTTGATAATGACGTTTTTAATGCAATACTGTGATATAGTTATTCAGCCACTACTTCAGTAGCCAGAGCAAGGTATCATCTTACTAAGTGCTTGGTGAGAGGCCTTTCTCTTTGTACTGTGGTAGTCACTAGTTACTGGGCATATGTTTCACTAATACTGATGTGTACTTTGGTGTTGGGAAACCAGATTAAAACCAGTAAAAAGTGGTGACAAATAAGTCTTATTCTCTGTAAGCTCTATCAACATTGGATTTTGAGCTACAACTTGTATTACCGGCATATTAAAGAAAGGTCATCTGCACACTGACATCTAGGGTAAGGGGCTCTAGGCTGGCTGTAGGAGACACGTGTAGAGTGTGTCTTCACTGTACATGTTGAATGTATAGATTAGGCCAAGCATGAAGAATGTCTGTTATGGTTAACTCTATGAGGACAGGGTTCTATTTTGGACTTCCTTTGTGAGCGGTTTACAAGTTGGAGGATACCAGTCAGTCTGCTGTGAAAGGAAGGGGAGAGACAGATGCCTCTTTGAGGTGGAAGCACGGTCCCCGTCCGCTTCTTGATTCATTGTTCCCAATGTTGCATAAGTTACAACTTTGGTGTAACTTTATAAGGTGTGCTTTCCCTCCCACGGGTAACACAGAAGAACTTGGTTCAATGCACTGACAAGGAATGTGACAGATAAGTTATTGTAGCCCCACAAAACACTCTTCTGTGTGTAAGTGACATAGAAGTATTGCTTTTAGGTTACTTGCACTCCTATAAAGGGACCAGCTGCATCATGGTAACAGCAACAAACCTTCATTCGTTTTCACATTATCAGAGTATCACACACACTGTACTAAGATGAATGAACACTGTTAAGTAAAAAAATATTCATTACCACAGGAACAATCTGTTTCTCAATAGATCTAAAACAACTACACAGAATATTGCAAAAACAGCAAGAAAACAAGTTATAAATAACAAGAAATAAATGAACATGTCTAGCGTGTTTTAAAATGTCATCTAAATCCTAACACCCTAACGCCTATTTCTATGCGTTCCACTAATAGAGCATGGAAGGCAAAGCAACTGGCAGTCTAGAGTTTCGCAGGAAGAATAGACACACTGCATACCTTGTTGACAGCAACGGCTGTCTTTATCAGCAGAGGCATGACAACAGTGTTCCTAGCAAAGGACAAACACATGCTGCTGTAGCAGTCAGTCGATCTTCCTCTGGGACTTGGCTTTATCAGCTTCTGGTGAGCCATAGCATCTGCGAAGTGAGAATTGTGCTGGCAGTGGTGAGACCGTCTCTGGCAGAATCTCAGGTCATAATCTGGGTGAAGGTCCGCTTCTGACAAGTGGTTAAGTCAAGAGGTAGTCCTCATATACTAAGGACCTCATGTGCAAGAAACTGGTGCATCGGAATTGTTACACCAGTTTTTTTGCGCCAGCCCTGGACCCCCTAACAACACCCTGGATGCACTGTATTTATGATACAGTGATCCATGGCACATATTTCCACAGATGCATCAGGAAATCTAACGCATCTGTGGCACTAAACCAACACATTGCTGGAGTAGCGTAAAACAAAAGATGCTACTCCGGCAATATGAGGGAGGGTCCAATGTGAAAAAGCCCAGCGCCACTTTAACACCTGCTCTGAGCCAATGTTAAAAAGTTGATGATGTGAAGGCACAGAATGGCGCAGTGAAATCTTCTACATTTCACTGCACCAGTTCTGCGTGTTTTTTAATGGGGGAATGCCTACCTTGCATACATTATACCTGGAACAAAAACAAGCTCAGGAGATGGATCTCTGGAATCCACATTGCTGTCTGGAAAATTAGGATAAACACTGAGTAGAAGTCCAGGTTAGTGCACCAGTATTCTTGTGGGCTAATGTTAGAGCCCACTCAGCAGGGTGGATACAAATGACTTGACAGCCAGAGCCAGGATCCCTCATTGATTGATTTCCTCCTAAGTGGGGACACAGCAAGACCCATGCTAGGAGAGCTATAGACTACCTGGAGAAAAGGAGGAACTGTCTGCTGGAGAAAGGGTATTGCTGCACTGCATTCACAGAAGAGAAGCCTGCCTTCTGGAGTCACCAGCCCATCTTTCTGATGACCAAAGAGCTGTACAAGGGATTTGGATGCTAATTCTGTTGGATGCTTCATCTGCCTTGAGGGAAGATGCTACAGAGTCCTACTTTGAATGTTTAAACACTAAGACCATCATCTGTTTTATCCATTTCCATCACTATCATAGTCTTCAGTATTCATGTCTATTTTGCAAAATTGTAGTACACTAAAGTGATCCTGGCCATAAGTTCATACTATACAATCCTAGCTTCAAATCAAAATGAAGCTGCACTGGTGTGGCTGGGTCGTAACATAATTTACAAAATTCTCATGCAGTATGGCTGCCAAAAATGCTATGCTGTGGTGCATGAGAAGGAGAAAGCAGGAGAATGGCATATTTACAGAAACACGGGTCTCTCCTCCCTACTCCTTAGCACTGGTGCAGAAATTTGCTGCTGTGCGCCACACACACACACAATTGCACAATAGTGAAAGGGTGTCTGCATGAGTCTAGTATAGGTTTTGTACTGGAAGGATACAATTCCAATACAAAATACCATGATTAGATTAACTTTAATAATTTTCCCACTTTGCTGATGTGCTGCACTGTACAACACACATACAAATTCAGAAAAGAAAGGAGAAATAAAAGCATTTCTCCATGATAGCGCCTATGTGAAATGGGTGCTATTTTTTGATGCAAAACTCTATTTACTTTTTTCAGTAAAGAAAGTTTTCAGTCAAAAACCTTGTGAGGTTGCATTGGAATGGCAATGCACCACCCATGGAAAGTCCCCTTGCGCTAAGTAATACCAAGTGGTGTTATGCTCTGCTTTGCGTTACTTTCAAGTGATTTATCCAGAGCAAATCTTGTTTTGCGCTGGAAAGTAAGGGGTACATTTATCATTACTGACACAATGCTGCATCAGAACTTTTTGCACTGTGGTGTGCCATTTTCCTGTGCAATGGAAACGCCATATTTATGAGATGGAACACAGTGGTGCAAGGTCCTAAGATACATCATGAATTTTGACGCAAATGTGTAGAGAATGGCGCAAAGTGCCACAACGCAAGTACTACCTATTTGACACAAAGTTGATTTGCCTGTCGTAAAACACCTTTAGTGCCATAAATCAGAATTGCGCCATGTAGTACTGCTTTGTGTCACAGGAATGTTTAAAAAAGCAATGTAATGTACACAACCAATACTCCTCAATACATGGAAGCATGGAAGGAGCCTCAGGAAGCAGAAGGGCAACAACCCCAACCAGGAAGACCTACCATCATCCCAGGGGAAAAGGAAGAGGAAGTCCAACTTCAATGACGAGGAGAACCACAAACTAATCAGTGAGGTGACAAAGAATGGACACCTTTTATTTGTCACCTCAAAATTGCCATTAGCAAGGAAAGATGTCATCTGCCAATCCATTTCGGATAAGATAAACTGTGTGGTACAAACAAAAAGGACTATTCTGGACTGTAAGAAGAGGCCGCACTACTATGAACATAGAACCAAACAAAAACTGGCCAGGAACCTTAAGGCAGTCATGAGGATCAGAGGAGGGCCTGATGTCCAGGACAAGTTGGACCCATTAGAAGAGAAGCTGGCATTCCTCATTCCAACAGAGTTGGTACCTGGAGTGGAAGAACAGGTCAGTGCTGAAGTAGAGGACCAGCAAGAAATACAGGGTGAGTGAAAACAAGGGACCATATTTTTCAAACCGTCATGCAGAACAAAACAGCAAGACACTTTGTTGTGCTGCATGAAAGGGCAGAAAAGCCCAACACAGTAACTCTTCCTTTACGTAATTGTTCTTTCCTTGCACAGTACCAAGTTTTCCTGTCCAGTCCAGCCCTGTCTAGTTTCCCAGGTCCATGCTTGATGTGCTCTCCCAGTCCAGGTTTTACCTTTGAATACTGGGACTTGTAGTGTAATTTATTCCATTGTAGAACAGGGCTACAAATCCCAGAATACAAAGTAAAAAATCTGGACTGGAACAGCACATTGTTCATGAACCATGGAAACTTAGCAGATATGCAAGTTCTAATACAGGCCTCCTTGCACCAGGACACAAGTGCCAAAAGCTTTCTGTAATGGAAATTCAGTTAATGTTCCTTAGTAGAGGGTCAACTTGTCACCCAAGAGGGTATACAGGTGCTGAGTCTGTGTATGCCCTACAAGTAGGATCCCTTGAGGAGTGAGCCAGGTGTACAATTTCTAGCACAAATCCATATTTGATGCAGGTGTCCTGATGTGCTATGTGAGGTTGTTCCACATGTAGTCTGCCATGTAAGAAACACACTACCTCCTGTCTTGCTCATATGCATAGGGGGGGCGTAGGTGAGTGCAAGTGACGCAGAGTTGAGGCTTGTGATTGGTTAGTGAAACTGTAGATGCTGGGTGAGCTAGGTGGGTCCCTGGTAGTGTAGTGCCTTGCAGGTGTGGGTGAGCATCTTGAACTGGCAGTGTGTCTGAATGGGGCCCAATCACCTTTGTATGAGGTGAGGCGTGATACGCGTGCCGCAAGGTTGGTTGAGTAGTAATCTGGTAGAGGTCTGTTGGATAGTTTGCCTCTTGTGTAGCAGGTGTGCAGAAATGCTGTGTTATAGGGCATTAGTGTAGTACAGTCAACATGTGATGAGGGCCTGGTTGATGGTCTTATAGTTGTCAGGAGTGAGCCATATAAAGACATTCCTGAGCATGTAAAATATGTGAAAGCAGGTGGAGGTGATAGTGGCAATTTGGTGTCTCATGGTGAGATTAGTGTCCAGTATGATGGACACGTTTCTGGGGTGGAGGGTGAGGGGTTCGTGAGGGGGCTGAAGGGTTCGGGCCCAGTTATGTGGGAAACCTGGGTGAGTTCATGTTGCAGAATATTATCACTTCTATCTTGTCAGGTTGAATTTGAGCTACTAATCTCACATAGAGTTAGCCACGTTGGTCAATGGCATATTGTATCAACTTTTGGTGGTGGGGTGTCTCCTGAAAGCTTTTGGATGATCTGGGTTTCATCAGTGTAACAGATGATGGAGAGTCTCTGGGTCTGAATGATGCTTAGTAGAGGAGTCATGTAAAAGTCTGAGAGAGTGGGTCTGAGTGAACAGCCTGGCGAGTCTCTGCAGGTGAGCTACTTGGGTTCTAAGGGAATGGAGTGAGCTTGGGTCATCCAATTATGAAGGAGGCTATCCGCTTCAGAGATGGTCCTTAGTTTCGTGTATTTTGGAGTCTGGAGATGCTTATGTGTGTGCTAGAAAACTACATGATTCTCGTGAAAAATTAGAAATATGGCATATACATGCCCTTTTGACACACAAAAAACAAACATGAGTATGCACTGAGGCCAGGGGAAATAATACAGGTCCTATAGAGATAAAATTCAGATTGCACTTTTGAATAAGTGGTAGAGATTTTTAGTTGGACACCCCCCCCTTTGCCCTTTCTTACTATTTGGTTCCCTCTTTCAGGACAACAATGGGCTGCCCACCGTTAAAGGATGCTTTGGCTAGCGCTGGATGGCTAATGATGAAGCATGACACCAGGTGGTGTGTGAGGCCATCCCATACTTTTTTTGGCAAATGCCCCATACTCTTTAATGGTTGCTGATCAGGTATCTGATATCCTCCAGCAATAGATAAAAAATGCTCTATGCATAGGGCGGTGGAGCCTTAAATAGTGAGGGCCTCATTATTGTAAGGGCATGTTTGTTTTTTGTGTGGCAGTTTATTCTGGTAGAGCACAAACAGTAGCCCTTTTCCTCTCTTGCCCCTTCCCCAGCCCGACAAAATTGAAAAAGGGCTTTTTGTGATGAATGATATACATGTCCTTCTCCTTTCAATAAGTGCAACAAGGTGGTTTGCTGTATGGTATTATGTGCATGTTTGGGGAATATGACCCACAGAGCACAATAATGCACAAATTGCATGCAAGACAGACAGCATGGCAGCTTGGTGCATTGTGCTGTGTGAAAGATAGTGTGCAGGAATGTGTCCATTAACAATGTTTGTTGCTTTACATCTCTTGGCTAGTGCTGGGGGTGCAGACTTAATGCTAGAGCAAATGCAGGCACCCTTGCTACATAGTGCAATTTTTCCCACAGTGTTGCTAGGCAGCAAATTTTGCATCAGTGTAGGCAGAGAGCAGGAATGCACTGTAATAAGTCAAATGTGGCCTATTTTTACACTCACTCTTCAGGAAGGTCAGCAAGCTGCCTAGCTGTGCTGCGTTGTATGAAATTAACACAAATAGGTCCTCTAGTGAATATTGAGGTTGTGTGATCAATGTACATGTATTGCCATGTGAAAAGCAACAATACTGTAGTACGACATGGACGTATTCGCTGGTAGAAACATATGCTCTACATATCCCTGTGTACTTGAAAGTGAAGAAAAATACTGCCTGAATGTAACAGTAATCACTAATGTCATATTTAGTTATGGAATCTTCGTAACATATTTCCATTTCTTTCCAGAGCGACAAACAACATCTCCTGGAGATCAGCCTGTCTGTGATGTCTAACCCGTTGATAACGCCATCCAGCCCCTGGACACTTTTGAAGTTTCTGCTCCTCCTTCCAATACAGACTGGAGATGGACCATCAACATTTCACATAACAGCTGAAGACTCTGCAAAACCCTGAGTTACATTTCAATGGGGAGTGGTAGAAGTCCAGCAATGAATGGCTGTTGAAGACTGGTTGGGGCATTGAGACCATAGTGGGCAGATTAAAGGAGTCCATAGGTGTCTTAGCCCTAATAAATGGTTGAAAAAGGTAATTGCAGACACCTACTCTTGACTTCATGACTTCGCTGGTGTCATGATCTAGAAGGAAAAAGATCACCAGTCTTCTACATCTGATGCCAGTGATGTTGTCAGTCAGCTGGGAGCCATCAGTACATCCATCCAGTCTCTGGTGGCCAAGATTGACTCCTTCTTAGCATCAACGAGTGCCCTCAATAGCAACGTTGTTGAGGGACTACCATGCTACCTTATTTGCATTCACAATGTAATTGGGAAAATGGGAATTACAATTTCTGCCGCTGATGTTTGTGTGACTGAGCCTAGTAACATAATTCAGCTGCCTCCCAATCCATCACCACAACTTCCAGGGGAAGCAGAGCACTCATCAGAGGAGAACAATGTAGAATTAGCCCAATGCCCACCACAGGGACCAGTATCCCCTGGGCAGCCCTACATACCCAGCACCAGGCAGGGGGCCCCATGGCGCACCACACACATAAACATACAATTACCTGCAACTTACCTGGGATGGGGTCCCTCCTCCAGTAGTGTCCCTGTGGTGAGGGTGGTGATGATGCTGGGGGTTGAGATGGACATCTTTGTGCCCATTCCATGGTGTTTACCCATGGAAATGGGCCTACCTGCACATTAACGTCTGGTCTGACCAGGCATTAAATAATGACGCTTAGCGCCATTATTTAGGTCTGCATCC
This sequence comes from Pleurodeles waltl, assembly GCF_031143425.1. Taxonomy (NCBI): domain Eukaryota; kingdom Metazoa; phylum Chordata; class Amphibia; order Caudata; family Salamandridae; genus Pleurodeles; species Pleurodeles waltl. The sequence continues at coordinate 314,913,696 of NC_090436.1, forward strand.
CACTTGCACATCGTTTCAGCTTTGGGTGTTAAATATGGCACTGGGGGGCTAGCAGCATTTTTAGGAAGGGAATGCCCACCTTGCATCTCATTGATGTGGGGTGGCGCTTCCTAGAAATGGTGCTAACTCCAATATTTCAATGCTATATGGGTCTAGTGTCAAAATATAAATATAGAATTAAGTTAGCGCTGATTTATCATCAAAATGAATGATGGTGAGGTGACACTAACCTTCCATAAATATGAGCCTATGTGTTGATCTAAAAAAATATACTACTCACATGTTGTAACAGGAGGATCTGAATCTGTGTAATAATACACAAAGTTTAAAATGCCATTAGAGTATTTGTATGGTTGACGCACAAAATTCTTCATACATAATGTAAATCAAAAACTCAATAATGCTTTGCGGAAGATGAAGAAGAGTGACCCAAAGTTAATTGCACATGCTGTGATGCTATTAATTGTGTTTGACCAATGACTTTGTGTTTCACAACTGCGCATATTAGTTGCTCAATGTTCACCAGTAGCACATTATGGGCCTCATTACAACTTTTGCGGGCGGCGGCGGGCGGGCGCCAATGCAGCCGCACTCCCGCGGTGCCCATTTGGACATCCCCGCTGGGCCGGCGGGCGGAAACCAAGTTTCCGCCCGCCAGCCCAGCGGGGATGGGGGCCGCAACATGGGAGCCGGCTCCAAATGGAGCCGGCGGTGTTGCGGCCGTGCGACGGGTGCAGTTGCACCCGTCGCGCTTTTCACTGTCTGCCTGGCAGACAGTGAAAAGCCGCATGGGGCCATGTCAGGGGGCCTCTGCACTGCCCATGCCAGTGGCATGGGCAGTGCAGGGGCCCCCAGGGGCCCCACGACTCCCCGTACCACCAGCCTTTTCCTGGCGGTTCATACCGCCAGAAAAAGGCTGGCGGTCAGGGACTCGTAATCCCCTGGGCAGCGCTGCAAGCAGCGCTGCCCAGGCAGATTATCACCGCCGGGGCTAAAGTGGCGGTATACCGCCGGCCCCGGCGGTGCGACCGCGGCGGAAGGGGCAGGAAGCACCGCCAGCCTGTTGTCGGTGCTTCCGTCATTTTAGCCCTGCCGGTCTCGGACCGCCAGGGTCAAAATGACCCGCTAAATGTTTTGTTCAGTTTTGCTGCCTATTGGCTTTGCCATGGCATTAGCCATTACATTCTGTATTCAGTTTAGCTGCCTATTGCCTTTGACATGGCATTAGACATTACATTCTGTGTTCAGTTTAGCTGCCTATTGGCTTTGACATGGCATTAGCCATTACATTCTGTATTCAGTTTAGCTGCCTATTGGCTTTGACATGACATTAGACATCACATTTGATATTTAGGTTAGCTGCCTATTGGCTTTAACGTGGGGTTAGACATTGCAGTTGAGACATTGCAGATGAGCTGTGTTTTTTCCAAGCTGTGTTTTTCCACATGGTAGACCAAGCAGTGTTGTTCACACTAGACCTTAGCTGATAAGAGCACGTAGATTTTGTGTTTACCTCGCAATCCAGTCTGAGAGTGAGGGAGTTCGGGAGAATTGGCCACTCTCCAAGTTTCTTCGGTTCTCACACTGAGTTTGCTTTTAAGGATGACTCTGGGCTACAGCAGGGTTAGATTGAATCTGCTTGACTTCAGACAGGAACGGAGACGTCAGTTGCCTGTCTCCCGTTTGGGTAGAAAATCTTTTTCTCGCAGTTGACCGGAGTCATCAACTTGCAGACCCCAGAAAGATGAAGCTGAATATAGGCCCTACAGCCTTGCCCATATGGTGATGAATTTGGACTTTTATGCTTTGTTTAGAAGTTATGCTATAATATAATCACATCTATTTGCTGTGTACATTGCAACTGAGAAGTACTTTGATATATTTTGCTTTCATTGCTGCGACTACTTTTGAACGTGTGCTTCCAATCTACTAATTTCGTCTCTCAGGAACCTCGTGGTGGAGAATTAATAACAATAAATGTCTACTTTAAACTCAGAAGTACATTCCAGAGAGGTTCTGTAAGCTCGGTTAGAGATAAGGGCAGGAAATCAGAACACATGCTGTCTTTGTATGTGCACCTACAACAATGACACCTATTGCAATGGTGTAATGAGCAAAATGTATTTTCCCTACACAAAGTCAGAGTGAATCAATAAGCTGTATTTTCTTGATGGACACACAGTGAGTTTTTTGCAAAGTACACAAATATCCACCACCTATAAATGTGATATGTGATCTGTGAGCTCAAAACACTGTTCCACTGATCCACATACATATTCCAAAGTAAATATAACTACATCCATGCAGCCTCCAGGGCATCTGTGTAATGGGGCCACTGTCACTCCATTCTAGGTCTGATATGGACCCCTATAATGAAGAGTCAGTCACCCCTTAGACGGGATTACACCAGCTATATCTCAGGTAAGTGGTAATACTGAGGGAATGTTGTGATGCCATACAAATGACTCACACCCTTGTGGGCACATGTGGAGATGTCAATTGTAACTGTTTATGGGTTGTTTTCAAGATAAACATAAAGTTGAGTTGTAACTGGCAGATTTCTAACATCTATCTGTTGGGCACAGATTTCAATGCAATGGCTAACCTGGTGACTGTCATGAGTGTTCCAGGTATAACATCCCCATACTTCAAATGAGGTACTGTAGAAATACTTACCCACACCTATATTGTCAGTACATTCACATTCACATTCACATGCCTCATTGTTTATTTTAAACATCTTGATGTGTTTGCTCAATAAATCCGAGTGACTTGTTGCCAGATTTTAGCTCTGTGACACTTGTCACAGAGCTAAAACCATATAGTCATGACACTTACTTCCTCATCTGTATCTCTGAAGCTATCAATTTCACCTTGTGTAAGTGGGCAATGTCCACCTGCAAAACAAAAATGGTAAAATGGCATTAAATAAATAGATCAACTACACACACTTCTAAATCTAAACTAAGCACAATGACATACCAGTGTAATGGTACATTTAAACACCCTTACACAAATATGTATACAGATCATGAAATTCAGCTTGTCACCTCGCAGGACTGATCTGTCTGGAGGTGAAAGGAAAACAATGTCTTACCCTATATGGCAAAACCATGCCTCATGCATGTGATGCTGTAAGGCCTGCTGGCCAGATTCACCAGAAGCTCCATTGCAGCATGACACAAGGGTGCAAGCATTGGCAGTAGGCACTAGGCACTCAAAAGTGTGCCAACACTAGTAAAGGACAGGAATGCACTGTTATATGTCAAATACGATGCATTCCTGCCCTTTCACTTTCAAGCAGCACAGAACAGCAAGGTGAATTATTGTGCTTTGATATGTGAAATATTGATAAATGCGCCTGTGGTATATACATAGTACTGTGCCACATAGACATACATTATACCATGTGCAGTGTGGATAATTATCTTTATTGTCAATCTAGCGAAAGGGACTGATTAAGCCACATATTGTGCAGTGTTTGCACAATGAGTGAGGGAAAACCGCAATAAATTATATATCCTACTACATTAATAAGCCCAAATCTTTTTCAGTGCTGGAAATATTGCTAAATAGTAACCCTCATTGGATAAGGCAGCTTTGCATTACTTAGCAGCACATGAGTGCTAGCTGTAAAGTAACACAGCATTTATGCCAGGTGTGCTGCTTTGTATGACAGTTCGATACTTCTGCCACTCTGTCTTGCCTTGTGTCTCACAAGGAATCAACACATTGCTCCTAATTTTGATATTGTTGTGTACCTTAACTATGTTCCACACATTACTACATGCTGATGGTACATTAATAAATATCAACTGGGCATTCAATTTCCAAACCCAGCAGGACCAGCACATCAGCATTATAGGAAATGTTGTCTGCCCAACAATGTTTTAGTTCCAACATGGAACGCTCGTCATAGGCCACCTTGGCCACCTTGGCCATGTGTCACAGCACCCACCCGCTCCCATCCATTCTTACGATTCTTGGTCTGCATCCTTTGCTGAGCCTTCCTTCTGCAGCCAGCATCTGCAGCAGGAAGTGCATGCACAGCCAGATCAAAGCACCTACTTTCCCCTCTGTTAAATGTTCCCTTCCCAGACATGGCCACAATGGCACAAGCCGTACCTCTCCTTAACCCCCAAAAAACAAATACCCATAACTAAACCTAAGTGACTTCTCCCCCAAATTAGACAAACACCCGACAATGCAGATACAATGGCAAATACAAAAAAAAAACACAGAGACACAAAAACTACACAAAGTATACTTAACAGGGACAGAACAGTCCCAGACTCCTCCGAAAACAAAGATAAATCCACACCACCAGCACCAGCCAACAGACAGCAACAAAACGTTAAAGTAACATTTACACTTTCTGGTATGCAGGACCATTGCATCATTTTCAGGGAGTGGCAGGCAGTTTGTCGTAATTTTTGTCAATTTTTCGGACTCATTGTTACACAAATGTACATTGCATGAGGCTATACTCTCAACCAACCAACTCAAGCGCTGGCGCTATACTGATGCAGCCACACAAATAGCCACATAATGCATATGTTACCTATGCAGTGGCTTATATAGTGCAATACACATAGCCATGCAGTAGCACTTATGCAGCAATGCGAAGGGATATGCAATGGGTTACATAAGGTACCACAAATAGCCATGCAATGCATATGTTACCTACAAAGTGGCCTATATAGTGCAAGGCACGTAGCCACACAGTAACATTTGTGCAGCAATGCGAATGGCCATGCAGTAGCTCAAATACAGCAACGCTAAAGACCAGGCAGTGGCCCAAATATAGCAACTCTAAGGGCCATGCAGTGGTCCAAATACAGCAATGCTGAGGGCCTTCCAGTGGCCCAAGTACAGCAATGCTAAGGGCCCCCCATGCCATATGTTGATGTCTGATTTACTTCACATGGAAGGATCCAATAATATGTGTAGAAGTTTTTCATCAATATAGTTAAGCAGTAATGTAAAAATATGCCACATATATGGGTATGGATACATATTGCAGATGTACATGTGTGTCTGCACAGTAATGCACTATTGATACATATATGCAGCACAACACAGCAAACCACATTGCTAGCCTGCTTTGTGAAAGGGCCAGAATATTCCATATTTTCTCCTTATGTGTAGCATTCCTGTCCTTTTACTAGGGCTAGTATAGTTTTAGCTACCTTGCACCACACAGCCACCCTTCAATAATGTTGGAAGGGTGTTTGCCTTGCTGGCAGGTTATTTTCGGTGCAGGAAGGTACACCTTTCAGCTCATAAGGAAACCGCTTAGGCATTTTCCAGTTTGCAAGTGTGTTGCTAAATGCAGCAGACCTAGACAGTGCAAACAGGGTTGAGAGAATGCAGTATGCTAACCACATGCAACTGTGGTGAGGAGTCGCACAGCTAGGATGCATTCCCTAGTCTAACTATATCTGTTCATCTGGAGGTTGTTCCAAAGCCATACCTGTGCCTGTATGGTGGTATATGTATGTTCAACAAACATGACTTGTTGCCAGACCAAGAACTGCAATATTTTTTATTGGATCCTCTGAGTTCCCAAGCTTTCTCATCACTCAGATTGCATGAAGCGATTTACAGGAAGACTACCGCACAACATGTCTCAATTATCCCAGTAGGCCACTGTCTCCAAAACCCATAGGTGTACGGAACCGTAAAGCCAGTCCTGCTTACCTCCATTTTAGGGCAAAATTGGCCATATGAACATTAACAAAAAAATGATCCCAACACCATTTATCTGTTCCCATGTTAAACAGTATCAAATAAATACCAATATTTCAGTCAAATTAGCAACCAGCTAAAGCTAAAGTAAAGATTCCTCAGCCTAATATTTTTTCAGAACTTTCTAATGTCCTTTATTTGTGTTCTTGTTTCTTAAAGCACGATCATTCTTCCCTTCCTCTATAGCCAATACATTATGACCCCTTTCAGGATTTTTTCAGGGCTGTTCACTGTAGCTCAAAGTGCTTTAGTGGTTATTGTAAATTCAATAAAATCATATCCATATTCTCTTCTTGTAATTATCACCACATAGGCCTCAATCCTGGCAATCTTCATATTACTACGGGGACCATGGTGTGGTCCTGTGGGATATATCACTCACCCTCAATAGCTCTGTAGTATCCCTTAAAGTGGCAAAGATTACATGTCATACCACTGCTTGTATCTCACTTTTTTTAGTTCAGTGTGATTACCAGTATATAATAGGCATTGATTGTGAGTTGGTATGCACAATATGGTGTATGTATCACCCCTTAGCTGCCAGGCCTTTTCCCCTTCCTGTGCCGAGCCTTTTTTTGGCTATTTGGGGCAGTTCGCGATTAGGCCCTCATAACCTTTTGTTCACATAAGCTTCCCACGCCAAATTTGCATCCTTTTTTCCAACATCCTAGGGATTCTAATGGTACCCAGACTTTGTGGGTTCACCAGAAGGAGGCCAAGAAATTAGCCAAAATACAGTGAAAATTTAGTTTTTTTCAAAAAAATGGGGAAAAGGGGCTGCAGAAGAAGGCTTGTGGTTTTTTCCCTGAAAATGGCATCAACAAAGGGTTTGCGGTGCTAAAATCACCAGCTTCCCAGCTTTCAGGAACAGGCAGACTTGAATCAGAAAACCCAATTTTTCAACACAAAAATTTGGCATTTTACTGGGACATACCCCATTTTTACGATTGTTTGTGTCCTCAGCCTCCTTCGAGTCAGTGACAGAAATGGGCGTGAAACCAATGCTGGATCCCAGAAACCTAAACATTTCTGAAAAGTAGACACAATTCTGAATTCAGCAAGGGGTAATTTGTGTAGCTCCTACAAGGGATTCTAATGGTACCCAGACTTTGTGGGTTCACCAGAAGGAGGCCAAGAAATTAGCCAAAATACAGTGAAAATTTAGTTTTTTTAAAAAAAATGGGGAAAAGGGGCTGCAGAAGAAGGCTTGTGGTTTTTTCCCTGAAAATGGCATCAACAAAGGGTTTGCGGTGCTAAAATCACCAGCTTCCCAGCTTTCAGGAACAGGCAGACTTGAATCAGAAAACCCAATTTTTCAACACAAAAATTTGGCATTTTACTGGGACATACCCCATTTTTACGATTGTTTGTGTCCTCAGCCTCCTTTGAGTCAGTGACAGAAATGGGCGTGAAACCAATGCTGGATCCCAGAAACCTAAACATTTCTGAAAAGTAGACACAATTCTGAATTCAGCAAGGGGTAATTTGTGTAGCTCCTACAAGGGTTTCCTACAGAAAATAACAACTGAAAAAAATAAATATTGAAATTGAGGTGAAAAAACAGCAACTTGTCTCCATGTTTTACTCTGTAACTTTTTCCTGCAATGTCAGATTTTTTAAAGCTATATACCGTTACGTCTGCTGGACTCTTCTGGTTCCGGGGATATATAGGGCTTATAGGTTCATCAAGAACCCTAGTACCCAGAGGCAATAAATGAGCTGCACAGTGGGTTTTCATTCTATACCGGGTATACAGCAATTCATTTGCTGAAATATAAAGAGTGAAAAATAGCTATCAAGAAAACCTTTGTATTTCCAAAATGGGCACAAGATAATGTGTTGAGGAGCAGTGGTTATTTGCACATCTCTGAATTCTGGGATGCCCATACTAGTATGTGAATTACAGGGTATTTCTCAAATAGAATTCTTTTTTACACACTCTCTTATATTTGGAAGGAAAAAATGTAGAGAAAGACAAGGGGCAATAACACTTGTTTTCCTATTCTATGTTCCCACAAGTCTCCCGATAAAAATGATACCTCACTTGTGTGGGTAGGCCTAGCGCCCACAACAGGAAATGCCCCAAAACACAACATGGACACATCCCATTTTTTGACAGAAAACAGAGGTGTTTTTTGCAAAGTGCCTACCTGTAGATTTTGTCCTCTAGCTCAGCCGGCACCTAGGGAAACCTACCAAATCTGTGCATTTTTGAAAACTAGAGAGCTAGGGGAATCCATGATGGGGTGACTTGTGGGGCTCTGACCAGGTTCTGTTACCCAGAATCCTTTGCAAACCTCAAAATTTGGCTAAAAAAACACATTTTCCTCACATTTCGGTGACAGAAAGTTCTGGAAGCTGAGAGGAGCCACAAATTTCCCAGCGCTCCCCCAAGTCTCCCGATAAAAATGGTACCTCACTTGTGTGGGTGGGCCCGGTGCCTGCAACAGAATAAGGCCAAAAACTTGTAGAGATAGAGGGGATAGCACAGCGAGTTGATAAGGACATATTCTTCTTTTATACATCTTTAGGCTGACTCTGCTTTGGGGACCCACACAAGTGAGGTGTAATTTTACTTGGGAGGCTGAGGGGAATGCTGGGGAGTAGGAATTTTGTGCTGGAGCGGTGATCGTACAAACGAAAGTCAGGAAAATATGCTTTTGTAAGCAAATTTTGAGGTTTGCAGAGGAGTCTGGGTAAGAAAATGTTGGGGGATCCACGCAAGCCACACCTCCCTGTACTCCTTAGGGTATCTAGTTTAAAAAAATGTCTGGGTTTGGTAGGTTTCCCTAGATGAAGGCCGCACCCAGGACCAAAAACATAGGTGCTCCCCCCATCACAGGTAGTTTTGTAATATATCATTTTGATGTGTCCACATACGTCTGTGATGTGCCAAACACTAAAATTGTGAAAAGAAATGCATTTAGGTTATGTGAAAAAGACCCCTCACCCACCAACCAAGTTGGTGACATGCTTCATCATTGGGGTCCCACCCGAGGCACCTAGCGTGTCACAGGTGTGCTGCGACGCCTGATTACAGCAGAGCCGCTTTTGTCATTTTTACCACTCATAATGGTTGGATTTGTCACGAAGGCGAGTGATGGTTCAGTGGATCAAATTTTATTAACAAGAGATTTCACAAAAATGAAATGCACTGTTAATAACTGAAAGGCCAAAAAACTGAACCAATGACTCACAGCTTGTGAGTTGTAAAGCCACAGCAAGGCACCAACCGCTTTACAGTCCATTCACACACCATTCATAAATGACATTCACAAGACCATTCACGCCGCCAGCCACGGGCCCAGCACATTACAACACTCGCATCGACAGACAGCGCCACTCAAGGGCCCATCACTTACATATGCCCACATGCCTGATACAACAATCACACCAGCTGATGGGAGTGTGTGGACTGGTGTTTGGCTGGCAGTGTGTTGCAGTAGCCAACAGCAAGTCAATACGTACACCCTCAGCCAAGCCCCACTCCACACACAATGGCATCATTTTTTATTTTTTTTAAACAAAGAAACCCCTAACTAATTAGAAATAATTAAAAAACTACAAACACAAAAGCTCTAACTAAGTACATGACAGAAATGCTAACCATGAAACTGAACAAATGAAAATACAAAACAGATATGAGTTTACACTCATGGTTGTTCCCAGTAATTCTTCTGGGTGTGGTAATTCTTAAAACAACCACCCACACACAGCCCAGGCTTTGAAGGACAATCTGGGCAGTACATTTGAGTCTCCCTCCAGATACCTCTTAGAAAACACACTCTACATTTCTTAGCTGGAAAGTCTTATTTGGGTATGGGAGGAATGTGCTCAGCAAAGTGGCGATCTTTCAATCTAGCCACATCCTCCACCACTGCTTCTCTAGGAACTCTGGCCTGTTCCACCACAATAAGGCTCTCTATCACTGACTCCTGAAATTTCACAAAAGTCATCTTTGACTCTGGAGTCCTATCCTTAAACACAATAAAAGTATTAAAAGTTGCTAAGTGGAAGAGGTGAATTGCTAACTTCTTATACCAAACGTAAGACTTACGAATAGCAGTATAAGGTTCCAACCTTTGATCAACTCTATCTACACCTCCCATGTGCTTATTATAATCTAAAATGCACACAGGTTTGCGCACTTCAGCAACCTGGCCCCAAACAGTCACGGGGGAAGTACTCTCATCATGGATGGTACTTAGCATGTAGACATCCCTCCTGTCTGAAAACTTCAAAGCTAGCAGCTCATCATTCCGCAAGGCACTGCACTGTCCCCTCTGAAGTTTTTTACAGACAAGCTCCCTTGGATAGCCTTTCCGGTTACAACGAATTGTGCCACAAGCAACAGTGTCCACTCTAAACAATTCCTTGAACAACTGCACTCCAGTGTAAAAGTTATCTACATACAAATGGTGACCTTTGTTGAACAGTCGTCTACCAAGTTCCCACACAATTTTCTCAGTAACTCCAAAAGGGGGAGGACAGCCAGGGGGGTCAATACTGGAATCCCTACCAGTGTAGACACGGAAATTATACTCATCTACTGTACTACTTTCAGACAGCATATACAATTTAATTCCACATCGTGCCCTCTTGCTAGGAATGTACTGCCTAAAAACCAAACGACCCTTGAAGAGGACCAAAGACTCGTCCACAGCCATTTCTTTGCCTGGAACATAGACCTCTGAAAACCGATCAAGGACAGGCCTAATCTTAAAAAGACGGTCAGAATCAGGGTGATGTCGTGGCAAGGCTAATGCATTGTCAATAAAATGCAGCATCCTAAGAAGAAGCAAATACCGATTACGACTCATTGTTGCAGGAAATATAGCTGTTGCCATCAAGGGACTAGTAGACTAATAAGAAGCCAGTGATGGCTTTCTTATCAACCCCATCAAAAGAGTCAAACCTAAAAACCTTTTCATCTCCTCCAAATTTGTGGGAATCCACTGGGCAGCTCTAGAGTGCGGCCTAAGTCTAGCAGCGTTGTCCCTCAAATACTGCTCGGCATACAAATTAGTCTGCTCAACAATCTCTTCCAAAAACACATCATCCACAAATAACTCAAAGAAATTGACAGGCAAAAAGTTCTCAGTATTGACTCTACACCCCGGTAGACCAGTAAAGGCAGGCAACTCTGGCTGCTCCATGTGTGGCAAAATACCTGGCGTTCTAGTGGTTTCTGCCCCCCTTGTTTTAAAAAACATTTTAAAAAATAAATCCCTGGCATCTAGTGGACATTCCTGCTGCCTGATCGCAATGCGATCGGGCAGCAGGAATGCTCAAAGAGACACCGGGGGATTGTGATCGGGCAGCAGGAATGCTCAAAGAGACACCGGGGGAAAGGAAAATCCTTTCCTTTCCCCCGGTGCCTCTTTGTCCCAAACCCCCCACCGGCCGGAGGAGAAACTCACCTGTTTCTCCTGTGATCGCACTGGAAGCAAATGGCTTCCCCTTCCATCCCCGCCTTGGGGGGAACCCCATGGAGGGAGCACTAGCGCTCCCTCCAGGCTCTGTGCCAAGGACGTAATGGTTACGTCCTCGGCACAGGAGCACTGTGCCGCGGGACGTAACCACTGCATCCGCGGCACAGAAGGGGATAACTTTGTACACATACATGTTTTTCTTCTTTTGACTTCTTTGCATTATACAGCTGTAGTGGTACTTTGTGTTTTTTGAGTTAATGTGATGTGTACCCCCCCCATAGCATAACTTTTGTACTGTACATTGCCGTCATACCTTGCTGCCATATCCATTACATGATCAGGTTCAACATAGTTATGTACAGATGGCCGTACACATATATACCTTACTCATTGAGAAATAGGCCTTCTTATCTAGCATCTTTGTGACAATTGCTATAATACACAGCTGATTGTTGCATACCTCAATCTGAGTGGGACATGATTTTCTATGAGTGTCATATGTTTGATAGACCATATGTAGACTTATTATAGAGACATTTCATGCTTTGCCAAAGACATAGTCATTACATTACTTAGGGGGTCATTATGACCCTGGCGGAAGGCAGAGAAGCGGCGGTAAGACCGCCAACAGGCTGGCGGTCTTTCCTCAGCATATTATGACCATGGCGGTTACCGCCATGGTCATCCGCCGGTTCTCCGTTCCGCCCGCCTGGCTGGAGACCTGGGTCTCCAGCCCGGCGGCCGTCACTATACCGCCAGCGGTATTTTGACCCAGCTTACCGCCGTGGATTTCCTGCGGTTGGAACCGCCATGAAATCCATGGCGGTAAGCACTATCAGTGCCAGGGAATTCCTTCCCTGCTCCCTGGCACTGATAGGGGTCTCCCCCACCCCCACCCCAACTCCCTCCCCTACACCCCCCACCACCCCTGCCACCTCCCAGAACTCACACACACCCGACACGCACGCAGGCACCACCAACACACACACACCGACATACATGCCTACATCCACACACACAGTCAGACACGCACACCCACATACAAACATACACGCACACATCCATACAGGCATACACACAGACATACACGCACTTATTCCCAATACACGCAACACCCCTGCAAGCATACACACACTCACACACCCCCTCTACATTCACAGATGCACACCCCCATGCACCCACACAACACACAGCCCCCCCCACCCCCCTCCCCTAACAGACGATCGACTTACCTGTTCCGTTGATCCTCCGGGAGGGGATGGGAGCCATGGGGGCTGCTCCGCCGACACTACACCGCCAACAGAACACCGCCACGCCGAATCACAGGACGTGATTCGGTGGGCGGTGTTCTGTTGGCGTGGCGGTGAAGGTGGAGCAACCTCCACTTCCACGCCGCCCGCCAGTATGGCTATTGGCGGCTCTCCGTCGGAAAAAGGACGGAGAGCAGCCAACAGTCATAATACGCCGAGCAGCAAACCGCCACTACTGGCGGTCTTCCGCACGGCGGTCCCTCTGCGGTCTTGTAAAAAGACCACCGAGGTTGTAATGACCCCCTTAGTCATTTTATATTGTGGAGTTAAATGATGCAAATGAAACTTGTGTGTTGAAGCGTTCACAGCTGAACAGTCATGGTGATGTGATTGGACACTATTTTTTAAGATCCATACATTGAGGACAATGTATTTATGTTGGTTCATATGCATGGCCATTACAAACAGTATTTGTTGATTTTGGATCTGATGTCACACATACATAATTCACAGCTTCCATACATTGCCTGTACAAAATTGCCACGGTATGTCACATATTTGTCTGATAAGTCTTTACATGTTTTGGATGACTGTGACAGATATTACGTCAACATTTTCAAAGAAAGTTTAAAGATGCAAATGTGACAACTCAAAAATCATGGCTGAGTGACTATTCTACAAATATTAGGACAAATAAATGTGCAACAATTTGGTCCTGTCTCACATGACCTGCCATTGATTGTTGTATGTCTGCATCAGATTCATCGTCCTCTTCACGTTCCGGTAGGATTGGAATCTCATAGTCCTATAGCACATTTGTTTTGAGGCAGATGTTATGCAATTTTACACAGAATAAAATTATCTTGCAGACCATGGGAGGCGAGTACAGAAGATGTCTGTCTGATTTGTCCAGGCAACGGGACTTTAAAACCCCAAACATTCGCTCCACCACATTTTGTGTTTTGCTATCCTTCTCGGGATTTTGAAATAGGATCATAATCCATGGCTGCAAACCATATCCTTGGTCACCCCAACATTCAATGAGTTGGTACACTGTTATTTAGACATACATAACTATTTGTGTTACGTATGCCGGCAAAATCTTGCACATTTCTTACACTCTTTACTGATATCTCATAGGTCCTGCTGACCACTGCTTTATAAATGTATGTTCAACATATATCAGTCATTGCCTATTATGTACATGGTGTAAGGCATACAAGACATCAACATGCCAACTTTCATGTTAGGCAGAAGATTACTGTGATGAGTAAGTTAGAATATTTGTATGAGCTATATGAGAATTGTACTCAATGTTTACAATGTATCCAACTTACGATCAGGTTATCTTGCACACATTATGCGCTATATAGGTAGTGACATTGGCAACAAGTTTGACACGCACACATACATTTGTTCTACTTTCAGCTATGATGTTCTTGCTTGCCTACATGACAGTTGCACGGCCTTGGATTGGTGTACAATAAGTGTCCATGGCTAGTTACGTAGGAAATGTAACCATTTTTCAGCATGTAACATGGATATTTAAATTGTATTTATTCATACAACACCTAATACTTTTTTCATGGCAAGTTGTCTTTCTGAACTCAGTATGGCACATAGGTATTGCAATGTAGTGTATGGGACAACATGATGTTGAAATAATTGACTTTGTGCTATAGACCTGTACACACAACACTTTCGGTATTTACATATATGTATGTGGTTGCCTTGTTAAGGAATCTGTACTTATGTGCCTTGATTCTTGCACCATTTATTTAGCATGGAACAGTTCAGGTTTTAATTGTAAGTATACTGTGATACCTTACCTTAATTACATATCACCTCATTTATTTCATAGTGTATGGCATCTTTCACAGCCTGTTTGTTCATTTTGTCAGTTTTACATTGATGGACTAAGATGCAGGAAATGTAGCCAAATTGAGGCATTAACTTATTCAGCTATCACATTAATGAAGTATGCCAATGTGACTTATTATCTTTGTGTATATTTATACCTTAAATGTTGAAATGCCTGGCAATTAGCTGCACTTTTATCTTTTAGTATCACATATGTTACTGGAGTTCAAATTGAAACAAGATTTAATACTACACCTTTAGTGATGACATATTTTGAACTTTGATGTTAATCTCCCATTTGTGCTACTGAAACTTTGATCAGCCTACAGATTTACACATATGATTAGGATCACAAGACAGTTTTCAACAACTGTTAATTCGGAGGGACCCTTCCATTGATCCAGATGTGCCAAACCATTCCACATACACACATCACAAATTTTGCTAGGATTAATCCTTTCTTCTTACCTTGTATATATTTGTGATCCAGATGATTTGTCAGTTGATGTGTTCGACATTGCAGAAATTGTGGTTCTGTCCCCTCACACAGTGTGAGATGATACAATACTTCTTACTGTGGGATTTTCTACTTACCCTGCAGATTCAGTGAGGGAATCACAAAATAAGACATCATTGACTAAATTTTAGAGTAAAATGCTTCCACTTTGGGCACATGATGCAAGATCCAGACATAAACACTGAGACAGCTATTATGTCACACCTTTCAACTTCTTAGTTGTTCTAATGTATATTTCTGCTTTCCTTACAAATGAGTAGGCCATTCACATGTCTGCCATTCTGAAACTGCTCATTGATGGTGCTGTGGCAGAAGATGTAGACTTCCTGGAACTTTTTCAAGGACATTGATGAACATTCTATGATGGTCAACTATTGCCTGCAAATTTGTAGAGTAGTTGGGCGTGCAGTTTCTGTACAGGTGTGATTTTGCTGCAGGGGGCACAACTTAGACATGGTTACTCTCTTCTTTAGCAATTTCATGATGGACTCCCTGTTCAGTCTGTAGAACTGTATGACCTCCTCTTCCATGAGGTCAATGAAGGAGATGCACTGATGGAAAACATGCTCCCTCCTCCTACACTGCCTTGTAGTGGTCTCCTAGTTGCGCCCAGTTGTAGTATAACGAGTTCCATGGCATAGCTGAGCTTGCCAGAGTGTACTGTGATTGTGAGGATTTTGTACTACAGCCACTGTGTTATTTTCTATGCCTGGGTTGCTGATGTTCTGATGCATTTCTATCATTGTGTTGTGCTATGCCACAAAACGTGACACAGTGATATAATGTTAAATACCACTGCATTACGTTTGCATTGGATTTTGAATGGGAGCACCTAGATTGCATTAATTAATTCCTGCATGATGCAGCTGGATTCAGTGCATCATTTGCATCACACGATTAAAAAAAAAAAGACACATTTGTGCAACTGAGCCATTCCTTAAATACGACTTACTGCTTGCGTCGTCCTTTAGTCACACTATGTGACACAAGGCCAGTGCAAACCCTTGATAAATATGCCCTGTAATTGGAAATAAGAGATTTTGTGGTGATTTGTATCACTTTTGTGACGCAAATGGTGAGAAATATTAGTAAATATACCGATATGTGTGAAAATGATTGTGGATCTATGCGGCTGGGGAGATTGTGTCAATTTAACAATGGATGCCAGGAAAGACTGATTCCAAAGTCCCCTGCCTCTCGGTAAGGTAATGGAGGACAATCATAATTGGGAGGGCCCCCTCCCACTGTTGGACCCCTGTGCCACTCCACATGTTACACTAATGGTAGATGTGTCCCTAGGTCCTTGAAAAGCTGATGTTAGCTCTGCTTTAGGGTGGAGTAAAAGCAGCATTTTGATGCGGTAAATTGATGCATATGTCCTACAAGGGGGCTGCAGGCAGTCTGTTCTTTCACATTTAAATTTCCATGGGTTGCCTACTCATTTTATGTAAGAGGCCTGGTAAGTAACACTGTGACTGTTCCTTATATGTTTGCGCAGGAAGTGGCTAGCAAGGTTGCTGGTTCATTATAGAATCTTAAGGAAGGGGTGTTCTGCCTGTTTTATTGGGATTCCTTTTTCGTTGTACAAACAACAATACAAAGTATGCTGCAAAGATATAATAAATACATTTCAAACAGCATTTTCAGAGCACAAGAAGCAGATGTGTGTGAACGTTTTGAGGATGAACAAAGCAAAGAAAAGTTAAAATCCTATTTATCTAAGTGAATTATTGCTTGCATAAATGCAGCATTAAATAGTAGGGTAATGGAGCAGCACAGCAACTCGCCAAAATTATTAATTACATATGAAATTGGAAAAAACAAAAACTTCCTGTGGAGTTTAAAATCACGATTGCCCTTCAAATCTATTATTATAGTGGCACAGAATGCATGAGATGTACCATATGGACACATTGGAGATGTATCATACTGAATTCATAGAAGATCCCACACAGGAACTACAGGAAGCCTAGGAAGCAATCCAAGAAACCCTAAAACATGGCAAAAAGTCAGTACCTAAATCGGAGCCTTACCAGAAGCCTGTGTGGAACAATTATGAAATAGCACATGCTTTGGCACAAACACACGTTTTACTAACTATCTGGGAGAGCACTAAATGCATATAAATTCCCACACTTAATTTTTTGAAAACATGAAGGTTTGGATGCTAAAATGTGCCTGTAATCTGAAAACAAGCACTGGCAATGCCAGTCTTTTTGGCTTGTTTGAAAAATATTTTTCCAAGCTTCGCAGCCACACAACACAGGTGAACAGTGGACAGGAGAAGTGCAAGATTTCCTAACACAAATAGGTACTGGCCAGGTGCAGAAGCACGAGCGCACTCTTCCTTTACATTCGGGACCACTGGAATTATGTGGCAGGGGAGGACCAAATTATGAAGCACGGTTGAAATTACGCAGCAAGAAAAGGCAAATTATGTGACCTATTGTGACATATTTTTTATATTATTATTTTGTCCGGTTTTTTTGCATGTTAACACTGTCTGGGCCAAGGTTGACCCTCATAAGTACCAGTTTAACATCCAAATACAGTAATAAGCAACTGAAAGATGACCAGTCAATCTCTGCATAGGCCATTCCGCTGCACAGTAATACAGGGTGCTGTGAGTTTAGTACCATTTGATCCATTAGAGCTAGATACAATTTATTTTGTAAAATGTGCATATTATGCAACAGATGATGGAGTAAGAGGCAAATGCGAAAAATCCATAATTATGCAGAAAGCGCTGCAGAATCACATAATTCCATCAGCCCTGCTTATTTTCACAACGCCACTGTCGCACAATCATGCATGGCATAAGTAGAGCATGAGCATCAGAAATGCAAGCTCACTTGTGTATGTGTGTGTTGTGTTGACGAGAGGAGTGAAGCAGAAAGAGGAGAGTACACTTATGGTCACTGAATATACAGTTTCCCAATGTCTGGATTTTCCTGAATCAACAAATAAGAGCTGAAACAATTACTGCACTTAAGCCTTTCCTCAAAGCTATACTTTTCAACAGTCCTTCAACTGAGATTTGATCTACCTGAAGGATCTACCAGAAAAGATTTGGCCAGGGATTAATACTACTCCCTTTTGACTGTGTTCAAACTGCTTCAACTTTATCCTGCTTACTGAAGTACTGTTGAAGTACTGTAAGGCAACATGTGGTTCTGTAGAAACTCTTGCATACATACAAATATATTAGAAAAGTAAAGGATGAAATCAGGGGCGGGTCCTCTGCAATGGCAGAGGAGCGTTGTCCCCCGGCCAAGAGCCAGGAGATGAAAAAAAAAACAATAGTTACACTATTGGGAGGTGGGAGGGGGAGGAGGAGAGAGTGCACTTAAGTGCGCATGTGTGTTTGGTCGGCCATTTCAGGCCGGCCAAACACACACATGCACTTAGGTTTCTCCAGCCCGGCTGTGTTGAACAGCCAGGCTGGAGAAACTGCACAGACGTCAGGGCAATGTCTGAGCAGCAGTCCAAGCTGCTCAGACCAATCCTGACACTGCTTTCATGCTAGGTTTAGCATGAAAGCAGCACCACGATTGCTGGGGTGCCTGTGCTAGTGTCCCAGTGAATGCTGGGACACCACAAGAAGAGGAGCGACGAGCGAGGTGGTAGGAATCAGCAGGAACGGCGGGAAAGGTAATTTTTTTATTTTTTTATTATTATTTTCCCCTGTCGTTCCCCCTGGCCCAACTCCACCCCCTTGACATATGGGACAGCCGCCACTGAATGAAATATTTTCTGTTTCACAACCATGTAAACTGTAGATTTGGGTGAATGGACATTAATAATGTGAAAGACTTAGCAAACAATATGTCTGAGGGCCAGATACCATTTGCAGCAGGCTATATCCTTAATAACCAGTAATATGAATGCAGCTTACCCTTCACCATTGTTATGTATGTTATAGGAAACAGAACGCCACTTCAGCCAGCCATATGACAGCTCTCTCCCAGTGACCATTGATGGCTAATTGTGTGACATCTTCAGGCTGCCAAGTAAAGGGGGCATTGTATAGAAGAAAATCGAATATCTTCAAAATATGTGAAATATTTAGGATGAGATTTGTGAGAAGGCACTATCTTTTAACAATAAACTTTAATCTTTGACAGCATTTCTTGAACGCTACCCTTCTCAACCCTTAAATGTCCTAAGGCATATGATGTGTACATTGTCACTTTATCACTTCCACTTACTGAATTTACTACTAGAAAAAATGTGGCTGTTGTTTTTAATTTTATTTGAGAGTATCCCTTCTTCCCCTCAAAACCGCTTTTATAATTTGTCTTGCTTATATTGGATATATTTGCGAGATATCAAAAAAGCACTTCTGGACAATAGTGATTGGCCTCACTTCATGGAGGCAAATCACCCAGGTACAAAAGCCATATTTTAGTTTGCGTGCTTGCTTTATTATTTTACATTTTAATTGTGACAAAACAGCTGATATTTGGGAAGAGCACCAGCCCTACCACTGAAGGCGCGAGGGTGGGGAATTTTGGCATATAAAGATTTGAGTATCATTGGTACCAATCGTAAGATGGAAGCTAGTGAGGGCAGTTGCGTGAAAATCCCTCGCGGTCATGTGAAGGAGTACAAGATTCGAAACATCAGACGAATCAGAACCATAATGACGCATGTAGATTCACTGGAAGGAGCCAGTACTCGTCCAAAAACCTGTCAGAATTGTACAGAAAAATGACGGTGCCTCTCATAAACCTCAGGACTGAAACGCATTTCCTGCCTTCTCTCGTTTGATGTTGGTTCTTGGTTCTTTCCCAGATTTGGCATAAGGTTCCTGTAACATATGCGCACACGGGATGTTTACTGAGGGCAATTCTGTAGGAGTATTGCTAAGTATAAGTGCCATTCTGTGAGATAAATACTGACGCATCTTACAAATACTAGAAAAAACTAATCTTTTTAATTATACATGGATCATGAAGGCTGTATCAACAGTTGTTTCAGATGATGCTATGAATAGCCACAGATTACTGTTTAATAACATTGCAGCTTTGTTATCAAAATGAAATGTTACTTCCAGCTGCTCAAGACTTACAACTTTTGAAGCTGACTGGACACTCTTAGCTCCTGTTACAGTGTCTTATGTGCTGGCTTCTGCATTTCCATCATAAGTGTATATATATGTGTGTGTGTGTATATGTATATATATGTGTGTATATTTTACAGAAAAAACAAAAGCTAAATTGAAAATGTCAGTCTAAAGGCAACATGCAAACTAGAAAAACACTGAAATTGCCAGTTATAGTTATTTCAAGTAACTATACCTTGCACCCCTCACTAAGCATAGCTTTTCTCTATGCACAGTAGGGGCCTCAGGCCAGGCCCTGCACCCAGCCCCATGCCACAAACTCCCACGGAACTATGACACAAGCAGCACAGCAGCAGTAGCTAGATAGTGCAAGCTTCACTGTTTAATGCTTGCACATACCTTATGTGGGTGTCACACTAAGCCCCTCGGCATCCCTGTGGGGCCCCATGGGGGCCTCGCTGGCTCCTGTGGAATACAGAGAAACTTGTGGCACAGGGAGACATTTGTGTTTGCTTTTGGCCCAGTGGTCAAGGTAGCCCTACCCGGCCAGCTTATAACTTATTTCTTTTTTAAAACATAGGACACATGTACCAAGTCCCCAAGTCCTAAATTAGCGGCCACAACATTTCTATGGATGATGTGGACAGCCAATCAGAACGCTTGGGCCAGCTGGGAAAAAAATGCTTTCTAGACCAATCAGACTACTTTATTAATGTGCAATATTAAAAGAGTACTGCAGCACTCCCACTGGGCCAACTGTCGAGATATCACTGTATTTTGACATTTAATTTCTCAAAAATGACTGATAAGAAGTACAACAAATCACAAAAAGCATGCTTTCTGAGTAAAAATCTAACTTTCTGCTAAATTTAGTATTATTCTGTTTAGCTGTTTTTTTCTGTATCACTTCTTAGAATTCTTAGATTCTTATCTCCCACCTTCTATAACTGACATTACCTGTTTTTCTTCCCGGTGCCTTGATCTGAATACTATACACAGTTACTTCTGACATGGGTGCTCACAGGTTAGTAACTGGTGCTGGCAACGTTAATCATATTAATCTGATATATCCCCTGATATAATGCTAAATGTTATATCATATCACCCGTTTTCATTTGTATATTGCAAGACTTCGCTGTGTACTGCCTTCATTCATCATTGAAAGATTCATCCTACGATGTGTGATTAACAAGATGTTTTTTAATTTTCTAGAGACCTAGGCACCCTAAAGCAAAAATGTTTAATACTGCTCTAAAAACACAGGTGATCACTATAAAATGAGTTTACTGATTTATTTTTGTACATTTTATGTGCATTTCATATTATTCATCATTAATTTTTTATCTCAGGCGACATCACCTCATTGACTCCACGACTTATCAATAGCCTCCTATTTGCTGCTGATGGGTTGGGGGAAGGGAAAGGAGTGGAAATTATAGAAAGTAATTTATTTTCTGCTCGTGGCCCTGCCTTGAACCAGGGGCAGCAAGGGAAGAGCCAGGGGAAGTGAAGGACAAGCAATAGTAGCAGCTGCTATTTCTGGCTACCTCTCATTGAGGTCCATAGTTTTAAGCAATTATTGACGAAGTAATTCATAAAAAACAATCACGCCTCATAATATACATTTTTAAACAAATGTAAAAAATTTTTTAATACAACGTAGTACTTACATTTTACACGATTAGGATTAATCAAATAAATAAGAGGGATTTGCATTAAAATAAAGCACACTACACTATGACATTCAAATGACACTTAATTAAGGAATGGGAGGGGTAATTCAGTAATTCACACACCAGGTACAGCAAAGTGGTAGACATCACATACCGAAAGTACACGTTTGGTAAAGTCAGTGTATCAAAATGAGTGAAACATAGCACCAGAATGTAAAATCACAGACAGAAACGTTGCAACATTTGTTTGTGCTAATGATTTAAATCAAGGTATGTTATCAGCTGTTATTAAAGCCTTAATTTTATCTCTTTGCCTAGCCCTGGGTCTTTCCAATGTGGTTTGGTTAGTAAGCAATTTCTTATATTATTTAGTGCACGTCTAGCCATTGGTGTAGCAAGCCCTTTAAATATACAAGAGGAAAAGCCAAACATATCAGTAAAGAAGTAAGAGCGAGGCTAGATAACACGGGTCATCAGCATGGTTAAGTTGTCATTAAGCCAGTGCTTCAGTTTTAATGTTCAAGCTTTGTATTTGCAAATGTTTCTTGCTACCTTAGGCCTTAGTGAGACACATTTTGCTAATGTTGCCTGTAAGTTTCACTGGCTGTTTACCACGTTAGGTGGGCATACATGTATAACTGATGCACTTTAAACTATTTCAATCCTATTTGCTATTTCAGCCCACTGTGTAGTGTGATTTCTGGTACTAATTGCATGATCCACCCTAATCTCCATGACTTTTTATGTCTTCTGGGATCTGTTCTCAACCGGTCTCTTCCCTACCCCAATATTATAATACTCCATGTACCACAAGGGGCGTAGTTTATTCAGTGAGATTTAGGGGTTTGAATCTCAAATCTCCCAACTAAAAAGAAAGTGGGACATAGGGTCAATGGGTGAGATGGCCAAGGTTTGGGATGGGCTGTTTCAATAAGGAGAAGACTCATTACTGATTGGCATTAGATGGGTATCAGTTGCTGATTTAGAGTTTGGTGGACAGGGTACTGTGGCACAAGAGTGACAGAGTATCCTGTCTACACCAACTCATGGTCTGCCTGCCTGATTTTGACTAGGGTGAATCGCAAGTTTTACGGTGACATAGTAAAATTTACTCTGTTGGTGTAAAACTTCCTGGAATGGCCTGATGAAGTAGGGGCCATCAGGAGCAAGCAATCCAAGTATCCATTGTATTTAGAGTAGATGGACGGATGGCTTTTTTTAACTGTCCATTAACACTAGGTATGTTCTAGGGGTGAGGGTCAGTAAAGAAATAAAAATAAAGAAAAAATGACCCCACACCATGGGAGATGCCTCCCATGGTGTGGCGGTCATCATGCTTCTTCCCACTTGAGATTCTCCAGATCCCTACATAGTCAATCTCTGGGTGCCTCTCCTAGGACCAATTTCCACCCCAGCTCCTCAGTGCGCAAATTAGGATTTATGCTGGATCCTGATCTTTCTCTCACCTCTCAGGTGAACAAATTATACTTGTTGTGCTCTTTGTTCTTTAAACATTCTTCCTTACCCCCATGGTGCTTCCATATGGTGGGAGTCCAGTGCACTCTCTTTAGTAGACTAGACTACTGCAACTCACTTTACCTAGGTGTGTTGGAATATCTCTTCTCTCAACTACTATGGTTTCAAAACACAGCCGCCAGATTGGTCCTCTCCCTTCCAAAGTACTCATCATCCACCAAAGCCTTAAAGGTTATTCACTGGCTCCCCATGAAAAAGATAAGGTTCAAAACACTCTGCCTGGTCCTAAGAACGAGTTGCAGCCTTGGCCCTAGCTATCTTTGTAGGAACTTTGGCCCTGATTTATGCAAAAGTAGCACAGCGCGGTGCTGCTCCAAAAATAGCAGTGCTGACTTTTGAAATGCAGGGTTGCACCGTATTTACAGGAATACACCCCTGCGTTTCCCCCATGCCGGTGCTGAATTAAGCTGCCTGCACCAACGCAGACATCCTTGCACCATAGTGCAAGGGTTTCTGCATTGAGGGGATAAATTGTTTATGTGCAGGAAGGTATCCCTTCCTGCACATAAACAATCAGTAATAGCGAGAGTCTACTTCTATGTGTGCTGCATTTTGCAGTACACATAGAAATTCCAAACCGTCATTTTGGAATGATTGTTTATGTGCAGGAAGGGGCACCTTCCTGCATATAAAAAATCATCCAAGGCATTTTGCTTCTTCTATGTGTTCTGCAGAATGCAGAACACATAGAAAAAGCACAAAACGAGGAGGAATAAAAACATTCCTCCTTGTTTAACCATGCTAATGCTGCCCCTGGGGTGGTGTTAGTTTTTAGCGCTGCCACAGACTTACGATTTCTCATAAATCTGGGGCAGCGTCAAAAGCAATGGGCAAAGTGCCTTTACACCTCCTTGTAAATATGGAGCAGTGGACGCTCTGTTGGTGCTAGGGGCTCTTAAATCTGCCCCCTTGTCTCCCACAATTCCACAAGAACTCTGAGCTCTTCCTTGGATAAACTCTTATCTTGGTGAAGGTTTCCTCCTTGTGTTTGTTCCAGAGAAAGGCCTATTTCCACAACTGCAGCCTCTGTCTGGAATATGCTTCCTGTCCATTAACATGCTCACAATGATCTTTTACCATTCACGAGCTCCTGAAAACTTGGCTATACTCCAATTGGCCCCTCCTTTAGGCGGCTATTGTTTCTGCACTCATATCTTAACACTAGGACACCATTGTTGGTAACTGTGCACCAAATAACATAAAATGAATAAATATACTGATGTTTAGTCATAGTCTGATAATGAGCACATTTTCTGCAACCTGAATTCTGCTTGATTTCACGCATATTCATTTAAGAGACATCAAATGAACGCACATTTGTACATGGTAATGTTTTAACAGACTTCTCAGTCACACTAATGAGCACTTGAAGGAAGGGGTGACATTCTTATTAGACGTGTTAGCTCTTGGCATGATTTCCCCAGTCTTTTTGCTTCTGCTCTCCTGATTTTGATCCTGTGCTGAATTTCGTTTTTGCTGGCTTTCGGACTCTGGGCACTTTGCCACTGCTGACCAGTGCTAAAGTGCAAGTGCTCTCTGTCTAAATGATATTGGTGATTGGTTATCTGCATATCTGATTTACTAGTACGTCCCTAGTAAAGTGCTTTAGGTGTGCCCAAGGCATGTTACCCTCCCTCCCTCCACAGCCCAGCAGTAAAGAACCAATGCCACAGAATAAGGAACCAACGTCGCACGAACTCCAGCGACTCCTTACCTCCCCTACTCCATGCAGCGTCTTCGTTTACTAATTTTCCAAGGTACTGTACCTGGGGACTGTGCCACTCTTTGACAGGCCCCACCTCCTTCGCGAGTGGCGTCGGACTGTTAAGAATCACTCTGTCAAGACGTCATGATAGTCCCAGTTGGACCTATTGTGTTTCTAAGCATTGTACTAAGATTTAATCTTTGAAATGTGGAGTACTTTTGTGGTGTTTTCACTGTTAATGTGTGTGTGTGTGTGTACAAATACTTTGTTAATTGCTTTTGAGATAAGCCTGACTGCTCATGCCAAGCTACCAAGGGAGTGAACAGGGGTTTTCTTAGCTGGGTGACTCCCATACCCTGACTAGAGTGAGAGTCCTTACCTGGAGAGGGTGCAACCCACTGCCAACTAGTGAACCCATTTCTAACACTTGTAGAGTAATTCAGTTATCTATAAAACATTTCAAAACTTGAGAGAGACAAAGGCAATGGCATCATTTTAATTGTTGGAGACTACATTGCTTTATGAGTAGATTCATATGAAGTTGAAGTTTGGTAAAGATTTACAAACTACAGTTGTTCCAGTGAGTGCCTTTAATATTAATATAATATACTAGTTCAATCCGATGACTACTTTCTTGGGGCAAAACTAATCTTCAGTGGTTTTGATGGTAGTCTGAAAGATAAGAACACAATTTCCTTGGTTCCTGGCATTCTTGATGAAAAGCTATTAGTATGTTGCTGATATTATTATTAAGAATATTTTTCTTAGTATTAAAATTATTAGGAAGAATTATTTTGTCAATATAATTTTTATATTACTCCGTCTGGCCCACAAAGAAATATCATTTTCTCCTATTGTAAGATGTTGCTGGATGGCGTGTAGCTTTGTTGAAGTAAACTTTAAAGATATTACGTTGCACTATTTGTAGTAATCAGTGGTGCTTACAACTATTCAACATGATGCTGTGATTGATTTACTTGAACTCTTCCTATGAATGCATCTAGGTGTTTTCCCATTTGAAGTAAGCTAGATCATTGCCACAACTTAATGTTTTTGAGGACGACAGTGACAGGAGGAGTTTAAACAAAGCAGCTGTGGATCTCAATGATAAAATGGCGCTTTTTCTGATCAACTAGCTCTTTCTGTTTTTGGACCTCTGCTTTTGCGCTCCAGGTGCATATCTTCTGAGCAGAGAACCCGATATAAGAGGGGATTGAAAAGTTCTTAAACTGGCTACAAGATCTTTCTAAGAAATTCATCCTAGCTATCTCAAATGCATAGCCTGAATTGTTGTTGATTTGCAACGCTTTAAAACATCTTTTTAAAATCTTTCGCTAATTGTTTTGCTTGTGGTTTACTAAATTCCATATTATATTTTAAGCGGAATTGTAGAGTGCAAGAATTTCATTTAAGAAAAAAATACTATTTCCCCACATTGAAAAACACTGCTTCAGTCCACCTACTGTGGTTAAAGAATGAACGTGGTGTGCAAAGTTGCGCTCATTTCCCAAAAACATTGGCCAAACCAGTATTATAATAGTACAATTAGTATGCCCCCTCAACCAGCAACTCAAGTTATCAACTAATAATTTCAACTCATACTACCATTGTCTAGAAATCAATTAACATATAAAACATGTTTTTCACAATAATATTTTTTGTGTCAAAGAAGAGTGGCACCTTGCACTCTGGTGGTGCTAATTAGTCACTATGGGCCGTATTTATAGGCTCATAGCTCCACAGGAGTGTCACTTTTTGTGACTCTCCTGTAGTGCTAAGCACAGCGCCATATTTACAAGGTGGCGTTAAGCCACTGTTTGTGACTTAACGCCACCTTGTAAATACGGCCCCTTCCCACGCAGCACTGTGCATGGAAGGAGCGTGCCAGGATATTGCAGTGGGCGTGCCACAGCAACACCCATTGCATTTTGACGCTGCCACAGATTTATAAAATTTCATAAACCTGAGGTAGCGCCAAAATCTAACGACACCCCCCAGGGTGGCGTTAGCAGGGCGCAACAAGGAGGAATACTTTATTTCTCCTCGTTTTTTGCTTTTTCTATGTGCGCTGCATTCTGCCGCACGCAGAGAAAAAGCAAAATGCCACAAATGATTGTTTATGTGCAGGAAGGTGTCCCTTCCTGCACATAAAAAATCCTTTGAAAATGACGCTTTGGCATTTCTGGGTGTGATGCATTGTGCAGCTCATACAGAAGTGCCAAAGCGCCATTAGTGATTGTTTATGTGCAGGAAGGGACACCTTCCCGCACATAAACAATCACACCCCTCAACACAGACATCCTTGCACATTGGTGCCAGGATGCCTGTATTGGCAGCTAAATTTTGCGCAAGCGCAAGGGGAAACACAGGGGTGCGCCGTATTCCCTTAAATACGGAGCATCCCTGTGTTTCTAAAGTGACGCTGTGCGGCACTGCCAATTTTGGTGCAGCACTGCGCTGTGCCACTTTTCTTTAAATTTGTCCCTATGTGTTTGTGCTCAAGTAAAAAACGAAAAACAATAGTAATCTAGTATTACTGCTTCCGTGTATTTGCTTTTGTGGCTGTCACCATATCAAACTGAACTAGCGTTGATTGTTTCACCTACACCCACATGGCTATGTTGCTCAGAAGAATATGAAAATTCCACTAGATGAGCACTGAATGTAATGGATTTTTACTCACAACAACAAGAAAGACCACCCAATATTCCAGCCTAATTCATAACAGCATTGCTAAAATATAAGCCTAAAACAAATCTATTTCAAATTTGGAGATGAGTTCTACAACCTTAGTAAGGGAACCACAATCGGGTGTTCCATTGCTCTAGAGATGGCAATCCTGTTTGTTGCCCAGTAGAAAGAGAGTTGGGTTTATGGAGACTAGAACAAAAACACAGGTTAAATGAACTCAATCTAACATGTGTTATGACCTCCTGTCAAGAAACCTATAATATCAGAAAAATCCTAACTAATGATTGGCATCTGGTTAGCTCCTTTCCATATTATCCTTCCACAGTGTCAAAAAAATCAAGGAAAATTTTGTCCACTCTGCTTTCAGATGAAGGTGTAACTTTAAAAAAATATGCTTACTTTTCGACCAATAAAGGGACATCACATATGTGGTGAGTACAAGCTATCAGAAAATTTATATGTGGAGATGGATGTCGAAACAATCTATGAAGCTTCCACAGATTTCAACACAAAAAATGGTACGTACGCGATGCTATGTTCTTTTGATGTAGTGCAAGTTGGAAAGACCAACTAGGAAATAAAAGTATCTATTACAAAATATAAATCTAGAACCAGATGTCAAAACAAGACTGATTTGAGTGGACAGTTATGGAAAGTGCTAGATCACATACACATAGTAACATGGAATGTCTACTATTATGCAGCTAGGCTCATGTAATCCTGAGGTTATTCACCATATTAAGGGGACATAATGAGATCAGTGAGATCAAACATGTTTGTGGAATCCAAGCATTGCTACTGCAATTGGATAGATATTTCAAGGAACATTACTCAATAACTTCTGAAGTAGATGATGATATTGACATGGAAAATGGCACAAGAAGTGTGCTAACGTCACTGCCACTACAAGGCACCATTGAATATGATAACACCCAATGTCATCCTTCCAGTCCAGTATAGGTAAATAATTCAGATTGCCTTATGGAGGTTGTTAGAAATGAGGTCTCTAGTTGGCAGAGGTATACACCCTTGTCCAAGCAGAGACCACAATCCTAGTCAGGGTAAAACACACACAGTCCTAATTATCCTGTGCCCTCCCTCTGGTAGCTTGGCACTGAGCAGTCAGGCTTAACTTAGAAGGCAATGTGTAAAGTATTTGTGCAATAAATCATAGAGTAACACAGTGAAAACACCACAAAAATACACCACACAGATTTAGTAAAATAGATAATATTTATCTGAATAAAATAAGGTCAAAACGACAAAGATTCAATAAGCACAAGTTGAAATATCACTTTTAGAATGTTTAAAAGAGTCTTAATCCTTACAAATAAATAGTTGTGTCTTTGTTACACATAGTACCTGGTATGCATAATAAAGAACGATGCATGGAGACCACAGAGTAGGTGATGCGTGGAAAAATAAGGTGGTACGTCGATTTCTCCGACGGGGCACGGACGATGCATCTTGGTTCCTCACTGCGATGCAGGATATTTTGACGCCCAGGGCCGATGCGGGAAAAAATTATTGACACGCTGGAAGAAGGCACGGGCGCTGCATCGATTCAGTAGGTGATGCAACTAATTTTCCGATGCAGGGCAGGCACTGCATTGAATTTCCACTCAGGAAATTGGCCTGCATCGTTCCAGTTGACTGTGCGGTGATTCCTCAGTCGTAATGCAGGGTTTGTGTCGATTTTGCAAGCTTGGCGTAGATTTTGGATGCACAAGGAATTTTTTTGAAGGGGTGAAGTCTTTTTGGCCCTGAGACTTCGGAAAACAGGAGGCAAGCTCAATACAAGCCCTTGGAGAGCACTTTGGGGGAAGGCAGAGTCCTTCTCAGCAAAATCAGAGGCCAGCAGGGCAGCAGGGCAATAGCAGAGCAGCAGTCTTTCTCAGCAAAGCAGTCCAGATGAGTCCTTTGGGCAGCCAGGCAGTTCCTCTTGACAGGGTGTAGGTGTAGGTCCAGAAGTGTCTGAGTTGGTGGGGTCAAAGACTCAGATTATATACCCAAAATTGCCTTTGAAGTGGGGGAGACTTCAAAGAGTGGCTTAGAAGTGCACAAGGTCCCCTTTCAGTTCCATCCTGTCTGCCAGGGTACCAGTAGGAGGTGTGGCAGCCCTTTGTGTGAGGGCAGGCTACTGTTCTTTGACATGTAAGTGCCAGGCCCTCCCCCCTCCCAGCCCAGGAAGACCTATTCAATATGCAGATGCATGCAAGTGTGACTGAGCATCCGGTGTTTGGGGTTGTCTGAATGAATGCACAAGGGAGCTGTAAACTAAACCTATCCAGACTTGGATTGTAAGGCACAGAAGAATTTAAGTGCAGAGAAATGCTCACTTTCTAAAAGTGGCATTCCTAAAATAGTAATATTAAATCCAACTTCAGCAGTCAGCAGGATTTTATATTACCATTCGGGCCATACTAAATATGACCTTGTTACTCCTTTCAGATCAGAATCTACCACTCAAACAGTATTTGAGGGTAGCCCCAATGTTAGCCCATGAAATGAGCAGGCCTCACAGTAATATAAAACACATTTAGGAGTTTTACACTACCAGGACATATAAACTGCACAGGTACATGTCCTGCCTTTTAGATCTATAGCACCCTGACCTATGGGGTACCTAGGGCCTACGTTAGGGGTGACTTATATGTAGAAACAGGGGAGTTTAAGGCTTGGCAAGTACTTTTAAATGCCAAGTCGAAGTGGCAGTGAAACTGCACACAAATGCCTTGCAATGGCAGGCCTGAGACATGATTAAGGGGTTACTTATGTGGGTGGCACAATCAGTGCTGCAGACCCCCTAGTAGCAATTAATTGACAGGCCCTGGGCACATATAGTGCACTTTACTAGGGACTTACAAGTACATTAAATATGCAAATTGGGTATGAGCCAATGTTACCATGTTTGAGGGAGAGAGCACATCCACTTTAGCACTGGTTAGCAGTGGTAAATTGTCCAGAGTCCTAAAGCCAGCAACAATGTGGTCAGAAAAAAGAAGAAGAGGAAATTTCCAACAGAGTCGCATCTATGAACATGTGCATACACATCTACAAACAATCAGACTTTAATAAGGGAGTTTGAAGTATTACATCTGCCAATGGAATTTGCCAACAGAATTTCCACAACAACAAAATATGGAATATGCCACCATTTTAAGAGAATAGTGATAGTTAAGAAGATATCAGTGCTGGGCCACTGAAATAATACAAATATATCACATTCTTAAGAACATGTTGGCTGGCTAAATTGTCACCAGCATGGTAACATGAAATAACAAGACTGTCGCTAGAATTGTGACCACTTAAAGAAAAATTGGCCATTGAAATAATACATTTGGCAACAGATTAATTACAGCAACGTTACAATGGAATTGGCAGAATCTTAAGAAACGTAACACAAGACCAGCATGGTAACATGAACTAACAAGCCTACAACTACAACTGACACCACTTCCAGCAAATTGTGAGAGTTAGACAGACACCACATTGGCTATATAGCACAGCAATGCAAAACTAAATATGTCACCATCCAAAGAAAAATGTGATAAGTAACTGATAACAGCTCAGCAACATGCAATAACAATCCTGCTCATTGAATTGCCAAGTCAATGCACTATTAAATATGTCACCACTGTGAGATAAACAGTATTGTAAAGAAGATAGCAGCATTGGTAATTGTAATGCAATGGAATAGAAATCATAAAGTGTACATTAACCTGCATGAGTAAAAAGTTAAAAATCACACACAGGCCTAAACATCCCATTAATTATATATTTGATCTTTTTTTAGGTTGCTTTGTTTGTAGCTGAAGACACAATGCAGTACAATACAGACCTTGAATGCACTTTTTTGTAATTCATATTAAGACCAGGGTCAGCAGACCACCGTCTGCAACCAAGGACACCTCCACTCCAGTCCAGGATCAAGCCTTCAGTGAGGACACCACTTGTGCAAGTCTGGATGATAAGGGGGTGCCTGGTCCATGTGGTCTGTCTGGGCAGACAGCTCCAGTGAGTCACACTTGGCCCACACCTGCAACTCCTACCCTAGATGCTACAACAACTTAACCTATGAATACCTCTACTTCCTGTGTCCAGAGGAGCACAACTCCTATCTTGTGCCCCTCAGTCCTGGCTACTGTTGAGAAACCACTACCACCACCTCCAGTTGTGCCAGGACCCAGTGAGAGGGCCCATACTGCCTCAAGAGCACACGGTAGTGGAGGTAGGGGTCATGGGAGGAAATCAGTGGGCCAGCAAAGTGAGGCCACTGGCTTCATTGTCACCCAGACCACCACTGACTGAGTTTTGGGAGCACTACAACAGTCCCAAGGCATGATGGGCCAGGTCCCAAAACAAAGATCAGGAACCTTAAGCTTGTGCAGAGGGACCATATTCTTGAACTGCAGAATTACATCGCCAATTTGTATTTCTTGACTGGGGTGGTGTTTGACATTTATCATCACATGTGCAAGGCTTTTCCTGTACCATCTACACCTCTCTATGGTCCTTCAACAACAGGACTAAATGTACTCTCCTCAGCCACAGACAGGGAGGCTCTGCCACAACAGGAAACTACTCCACCCACTCCAGTCCCTGCACATGTGCCCCCTCTCCAGGAGGGGATGTTCATCCGGACCCCCAGGAGAGGGTGGCAAGACCTCCACCACTACCTCCAGGAGATGCCAAACCTAATTTACTCCAGTGTGTTTCTACCATTCACTCTGTGGACTATTTCATGGACACATTTACCTTTTTTGAGATGAGTGGTACTGTGTACATTGGACTCTAAACAATTTGTGCTCAACAAATATAGGGCCTCATTTGCGAAGCCCATTCAGCACACTGAGCCACTGGAGCATCATTTTCTTTACGCTTCAGTGGTACAATGTGCCATCTCATATTTACAAGGCCACGCATTGCCACCTTGTGTGGCTTTTTATGCCCTTGTAAATATGGACCCCCTTTCGCTCATAAAACTGCATGAAAGGGACACTCCATGGGTGTTGCTTGTGGTATTACCATGCAACACCCACGGAACACGAAGGAATCTGATGATATCCAGATTTACAAGTCTGGGAATGCGTCAGATTCCTACACTACCTCAGAGGTAGTGTAGAAGTGACGCAACAGGGAGAAATATCTTTATTTTTCCCCATTTTTCCTCTTTCTATGTGTTCTGAATTTTGCAGCACACATAGAAAGAGGAAAACACCTCTCTTGATTGTTTTTGTACAGGAAGGTGTCCCTTTGTGTACAAAAACAATCATCCCCACAACGCAGGCATCGTGGCACCATGGTGTTAGGGTGCCAGAATTGACACTAGACAGCAATTTGTGCATTTGCTGCAGGGGGAGAAGACAGAAATGTGCCGTATCTTGTAGATACAGCGCATTTCTGCCCAGTGGTGAATGGCAAATAACCACCCTGATCTACGGGGGTTGTAAATAAGCCCCATAGTTTCATCCACCATGATGGACTTTAGTCTTTTATTCTTGCTCTTTTTCATTCTGGTTTCAAATATATTGCACCCATTTTCTTATGTTCAAAATAAATGCACATAAAACAAAGTCAAAGACTAGTGGTGTATTTATTGTGGTAATTCCTTTTCTATGTCTCCTGTACACCATCATTTTTTAAATATGTCAGACAATATGATACTAAAACAATTAATAAATGACATCTTGGTAATGTGTTTCCCGTGTAAAAAAATATAGAAAAATAAACAATGAAATCTCAATCTATTGGTGTCAAATATTTGTAGGTAACAAGTCTGTGACACAATCAAATATACTTTTCACAAACCCACACAGTGTGCACCATTTAGAAGTTGACATTCCAGAACCTTGACACCATGAAAGAAAGGGAAGATTTAATAAAATCAAAATAAATAGGCAAACTATTATTGATTCATGAGCTCAGCTAGAGCCAGAAATCCTGCCCTCACAATAGGAATCCCACATCAATAACACTAATATATTACGTCATGGCAGTAACACAATTGAGGTCACATAACCATTTCATGACGCTGGAAGTATCCGGTGCAGTGCCACAACCACCATTCAGTGATGTTCTAATTAAAAGTTAAATGAGGAGACACATAAGCAGCTTCCTACACTGAACACAAATGAAAGATTTAGCCAATGTGAAGGGAGACCACTATGATATGACCTGTGGTAAGAGCACTTTAAGCAGCACATATTGACTTGGTAGCAGCATCCAACAAAAACATGTCTGATACAATCTCAAGAACGAACTTCCATTCAATCACAATGCAAGTTGTCTCTGTACAAGATCTGTCTATCCAAAGTGGGATCTGTCCCAGAATCATGCCATGTCCCCTTTGTACTTGTACAGCAACATATCACTGTAAATGTCACAACTTTGAAATGTCCAAATGAAGAAGACATAGTGAAGGATCCTAAAAAGAATTACAAGGGAAAATTAATGATTTCACATATTAAATTTGACTCAGATGATAAGTTAGGAGGCACATATACTTAGCACAGACAAACACAGTAGTCAATGTATGGAAACCTTGTTCTATAACATCTTTCCTTTAGACTTTCCTGAACTGACCATTCCTACCAAATTACCATCACAGACTGATATGTTCTGTATGCCACAAGTTGTTCTGATGTTGGATGTTACAATATGTAAGGGTACACTTACACTCAGGTGAAGTAGTGGTCAGTGACATCTTGACGTAGGTCAATTACTTCTTCTTCACCACTGTCATCTTCATTGGGCATTTTGACACACTCACCCGGTGGATTTTCACAGTCTCCATCCTCTGCAATGATTTGGATGTTCTGTTGAAGGGTGATGTTCTGCAGCATTCAGCAGGCAACCGTGATTTGGCACACCTTATCAGGTGTGTAGAGGAGGGCTCCACCAGTCTTTTATAGGCGCCGAAAGCCCGCTCCACTGTCCTCCATGTTCCTCCATAAGCCTCATTGAAGTGGACTTCCCTTGGCGTTGTTGGATTCCTCAGCGGATCTCCCACATAGAAGCAATAAATTGATAGAATAAAATCATATCACGCCATTGTACATTGATAAACTAGGATAAAAGCAAATGATCCTCAAGTCATATTGTACTTACCTACAAGCCAGGCTCTCTCACCTCTCACGTCCAAGTTGTGACATTTGCAGGGGGTATGTGCTGTTTCATAAAAAAAGTGAATCATGTCTTGACCCAGGAAAGCGGGCACACATACCCACACACTTTGAGATGTATAAAGTCGTTAAGCAGACAACTTGCACATTGATGGAATGGAAGTTCTTCCCATTGCGGTATACCTGGCGTGTGGTGGCACCAAGGCAATATGTGTGCCATCAATTGCTCCAACCACATGTGGTAGGCCACTCAAATCATAACATTTTCCCTTCACATTGGCCAAATCCTGAGCTCTTGGAAACTGGGTGAAGCCATTAATGTGTCTGATCATTGAAGCAAACCACTGAACGTTGGCTTTGACATGCCTCCAGATACTGTCACAGTGTACTGAAAAGAGCCTGTGGCCACAACATGGAGTACTCCCATGAGTTTCACTACTGGTGTTATTGCTGATGTATTCCTGTTGTGAGGCAGGAGATCCGGCTCCAGTTGCTGACTCAAATCCAGTATAGTTTGCCTATTTAATCTGAACTTTTTTGTTATGTCCCTTTTTTCCATGGTGGCAATGTCTGGAAAGTGGCTGAAGACTTGAGGATGCCTTCTTCTACCCATCCCTGGGTTCATAAGTCTGCAAGTAAGGAAAACAAACTACCAATTACAATTGTCACACAAGACTTTCACAATCAACACACATCTTATGTCTTGGTTAGATTAGTGATTTTATTGTGTCATATATGTTCCAATAATTTAAAAACATTTTTGCTACTTGCAATTTTTTGGAAGATACGCTCGGCACAAGCAACCTTTTTGTTATTATTATTCGGAAGTAGGAGTCAAGTTAAAAACATCGAATTGATAGATTTTTGTGGGTCCCTGACTGTGCTGGAGAAGTGCAGTGTGAGTGTTAACACAAGTATCCCTTTGATTCTTCCCCCACATCCACTGCCTAATTAAACAAAAGTGGTTGAGGACACTGATTCCCAACAATTTCATGAAATCATGCAGAGTCCCAACAGATTGATGGCCTGGAGCTTACATAAACCTTTTCATGGCTTACTGGATGTATTATGAAATTGGTTTTCACTACCTTTCACAAACATCTCCTGAACAGATCACAAGAATAAAAATATTAAGCCACTACGATCAGCCGAAACATGAAAAGTTATGATCATATGAACCAACCTTTAACGACCACTGATGGCTTCCTGTGCAATTCATAATTATATTCAAAGCCATAAGCAGCATGTGTCAATCCTACTGCTATAAAAGTCCAGGCCAAATCCTGACCTCGACCTATGTAGAGAACAAATTGTCTGCATGGCAAAGGTGCATATGATATATGAATCAAAATAAAAACACTGGAGCAGATCTCTCAAAGTAAAAGACCTAGGGCCACATGTACGAATGTTCGAATTAGCAATTTCCTAATTGGTATTTCCTGTCAACTGCAATTAGGAAATCACTAATTCAAATGTATTAAACCCTTTAGAGTTTCATTTGTGGGTTGCAAATAGAACTACCTCATGAATATTAATGAGATAGGTCGCAATTTGCGACCCATTATGAATGGCAGCAGTCACAGGGATGGTGGCCTGCTGGGCTCAGCATACCACCATGTCTGTAATTGGTTTTAAATAAAGCAATCTTTTTTTTTTTTTAATGCAGCCCATTTTTCCTTAAATGAAAAAGGGATGCCTTGAAAAAGAAAGAAAATGAAACATTTAAGCTTCATTTTTGTAAGAGTAGGCAGTGGTCCATGGGGCCACTGCCTGCTCTTAAAAATATTTATCCAACCATTCTCAAAGGCGAAGGGTCCCTTGTGAATGGGTTATCGCCAGCTTTCTATTGGCGGTCAGCTGTGAATGTTTTGTGACAGCATTTTGGTTGCAAAACATTCATACACACCTTTCAGATTCAGGACACCCTCAACATGCCTCTTCCTAATACTGAATCACAAAACTCAAGTCATGATTCAGTAACAAGTTACGGAATAGCAATTTTGGCTTTGTACATCCCAATAAGAATAATTCTGTGTATGGGCCCATTTGCGACAAGAAAAATGCTTTCTATATGTGGCCCATAATGTCTTCTAGCATTCTTAACGGGTGGATTTAATATTTTAAGAAATATGGACACAAAAAATAGCTTGTCTTTGAATCAAATCAAACTCAGAATACCAGGACATATGACTTTACCTTATAGCATTGGTGATATGAGAAGTAGTTCCTTACTGAACAAACAGAGAGTGCAGATCTATCAATAGCAGAAACAGTTTCTCCAGTCCTCTCACGGGCTTCACACCAAAGGCTTGTAACCTTCTACCTGAACTTTCCAAACCCTCTCAAGCCGAAGGCGGATTATCCCTAGTTAACTTCACATTGAAAGTCAGGAAGTAACATCACTAGTTTCCTGCACACGACACCCTGTTCTAATACCCTTTCTAAAACCAACTTAATGGCCGCTGTGGGTTAGATTCACAGTGGATTTGCTGCTGGCATGCCAAAGGCAAGCCCATCTGTGCCTGTCGGCACATGGACCTCGCTGAGTGCCAGGAACTCTGATCTCCCCATTCCCACCACTACCCTGCTCTGTTCCTGTGTGCTCTCAACCCCGACCGTCGCTCACCGCTCTGCTGCCATCCCGCACCACACACCATGGAAGGAGAATTCACATGCTCCTTCTTCCAGGACTTATGCACTCTCCCACACCCTGCAATCACCACTTCTGTACCAACAGCACCCTACTTGCTCACCCTCACACAAACCAGCTACCCGCTCATGCTCAGACAGACCAAACACCACCCACACAACACGCCACACCATCATTCTCCGGCCTGCAGCTCTTGTGGTATGACCTCATTAAATCATCTTTTCACCCCACCATATATGTAACCAAATGGTAGATAAGAAGGGCTGCAGTCTGAAGGTGTTGTCCCAATTTTGCTCACATATGCAGAGTCAAGGGGGCATATTTACAAGAAAGGGGTGCATCAGTTCTGATGCGCCACTTTTCTTGCGTCGCCCTGCGCCCCCTATCATCACCATGGTAGTGCTGTATTTACTATACAGTGCACCATGGCGCAAGTTAGCACAATAGCATCCTAATTTATGACGCTGTTGTGGCACTTTGCTGGATTAGCGCCATAAATTATGGCGCTAGTCCAGCAAAGCACAGAGAGGTTCCTAAGTCATCATGGGAGCATCAATTTAATGCCTGCCCAAGCAGGCACAAAAAATGACAGAAAAAATGGCATGGTGAAATCTCGTAAATTTCACTGCACCATTTTTTTAGGCCTCCCTGCGTGGGAACGCCCCCCCTTGCATACATTATAACTGGCGCAGGTATAATGTGGCGCATACATTGCACCACTTTGTAAATATGGTGCACAGTGGGGGCCTCCTTAACATTAAAAAAAATGATGCTAGGGTGGTGCTTGTAAATATGACCCAAAATTTAGAGTAAGGGGGTTGTAGGTTTGGTCTGCTAGACATGTCCTTATCCCAGTACTGCAGGTACAAATCATGTGAGATTGTGAGGGCCCTAATAGAGTATTAGTCACAATTTTGGAATAATAGTATACATTACAAGGTCATTTTGCAATCAACTTGAATATTAGCAGCATTGGCTTTCATGTTGGTTTCACTGAAAATAATGAACTGGAAGAGTTGTGTTGCTGTGCATGAATAGGTTTTAAGGTTCATCCATAGTTCCAGCACTTATCTGTCTATCCTGACTGCAGCCCTAATGACCCTCCCATATTTACTAATAATTTCTCCCTAAGGACAATCCTAGACAGAATTCAACCATAAATAAAGTAATCCTTCCTCACTTAAGTTTAGACACTTTGCGTGTGTGCCCGATGCTTTTCTACTGTGCTTTTCAAACTGAAAGGATACACTGTACTACACTACAAATTTATCAAAACTTTCACCCAGCTCCCCCTTTGCAGACCTAGCAATAGAGTGTGTAATATCACCAACTGCTATGCCACAACTCATGGGCGTAGTCACAAAAAAACATTTTTATGTTACCTCTGCAATATTACTAACTTGCAAGTCTCTTCTCAGATCCATACTCCTATGCTCACAGCTTTGAGAAAGCCCCGGTCAGATTAGCCCTGGGAGATTAAATGTGCTGGCTGATGGTGTTCCATTGAGTCATAAGATAAAGCTGATGAGGTTCTCCTATGTTAAAAGTTGAAGCCAATGTACAATAAATATGGATGCATTTAACAGACCTCTTTCGAATCATGATTTCTCGAAGGAACTAACCCAAAAAGCAATGCTACATATTGATGTATAATACAATTATAAAATTGTGAATGATAATGTGCTAGGGTCCTCACAATCTCACATACATACCCACAACCAGAAGCTACACATAGATGGCACTATTCCAGTACAGTACCATATTCTGTATTATCCTCCAGTCAGTGTTTTAAGTGTAGTGAAAAAGGTGTTGGACTGTAAAACGGGTATGACATAAGAGAAGCCTTTGTACGAGGTGTGGCCTATGTAATTAATACATATGAAATAGCATCCTATGATGGGCAAATTCAAAAGTAATAAAAACGTTGACAAGCTAAATTTAATAGTAAGTGGCAATACATTAGTTATTCAGTTAAAATGAAATAATGCTTTAGGCCCTGGAACACCAATGGTGAACAACAGTAGCCAATTGTCACTTAGTGCCTGTGCCACAAAAAAGTACTTCTCTTGACTGTAGGAAAGTGCTCCTTTTGGACCTGGTCACCTCAATTTTTTGCTCACTGGTACTGAGGTTTTTTGAGGGAGGTGCACTGGGTTCCTACTAAACAGGTCCCTAGTGCCAGTGTTCTTTCCCTAAAAAGGGTCAAAGGTCTAAATGTAGATCCACTCTAGTACCTCCCTAAGTTCCTAGTAAAAGGTACCCATGGTACCTAGGGCCTGGAGCTGCAGCATGCATTGTGCCACCCTAAGGGACCTCTCTAAAAATTGCACACATGGTGCAAGCCACGAGTAAAAGCATGACATGGCACACACAGTGCCATGCCCTAGTTACAGCATGTAAATATAAGTATGTCTCCCCTACAGCAGGCCTTAGACCCCTAAGGCACGGTGTATTATATTTAATGTGAGGACATATTTGCATGAGCAGATATGCCCCTCTGATGGGTTGTATGACGGAACAACGCAGGTAAAAACATTGCATGCCTTTACAATGCATTTTTTACCCCACATTTTTTGAGCACGCATATGATTTTACCTCACATGCCATTACCACACATTATTAGTCTATCTAAGGTAAGTATTAGTAAGGTAAGTTTAAATAAATATATGTTTATATATATTTATTTTTTATCTTTTCGGGGGGAGACCACCCCAAACTCCCATACTTACCTTGAAAGCATGATAAAGGCATGCAAGGTAAAGGCCTATATGTGGTAAAAGCTTGTGAGTAATAAATGTGCCGTAAATGTACTGTGATGTAAAAATTGCGTTGTAAAGACTGTTTCCCCTGTGATGTCTAGTTAAATTACTTAGATATTGCAAGTGAACAGGGAAGCCATCTTAAGGTATGTACTGGGCACTGGTCAACACGAGTTACCCAACTACATAATTTCTTCACTGAAACCTAAGGCTACTAAATCTGCAACACCAAGGCCAGGGACCCTGCCATCTTTGGAATGCGAACCCAGCTTCCCCTGGGAGTTTCCACCCCTGCCTTAAAGCCAATTTGGCCCCAGGATAGGTGGGAAATTAGCTATGCAGGTAGGCGTGGTAGACTAACAGGCTAGTCACACTCCTAAGGTGGACAGCCTGATGTGCTCCACAAAAGAAGGGTTCCACCATCTTGTTTTTAGTGGAACTAGGAACTCCGGGACAGGGTTATGTCCACTTCCCACAGGAAGTGATCATATAGGGGGGGTGGTCACCCCAAGGGTAAGTAGCCCATTGGCTACTTCCCTACACTCCCCTAAATGACCCTAGGTTCAGTATTTAGGTGCCCCCCTGAAACCAGAAGAACCGATTAGTCTGATTAGCACTTAGCACTTTGCCAAGCTGTCAGCATCTCCCTTGAAGTGGTGGAGCCACTTCCCTGCACCCTGTAGACACCAACCTTAATGTCCGGTTCACTGTTCTGCTGACCACCGGGTAAACTGATGCAGTAGTTACCCATAAAGAGGTCACCTAGCTCCAGCAGGACTATCCCATCTCACCACCAAGTGAGAAGACTTCACGAACTATTGGAGCTAATCTGCACCAATACTTGGGGTACCGGACCCCTTGCAGCAAATAACGCTTGTTTGAGCCCAGGCTGGACTCCAACGCTGCAACCAGAGGCCAGCCATACAGCAACATCAGCTTTGCAGAGGCCATCACCAAAAGTGGACCGGCTGCCCTGTTTATGTCCCCTCCATGTAGGTCTTCCCAAGAATTGTGGGCGCCTTGATGCAGGAGCACCCAACCACCAAAACCCGCTGCACCCGAGCTCCATGGCCTGGGTCCACAACAACGGACGGTATTCCCTTGCACCCAGGCCCCCCAGCTGAGCTCCCCTGTTGAGAGCTCTCAAACATGTCCTCAAGTCCCCCTTTGCAGCCTATTTCTACGTGGCCCCCTTCAAAACCAACCGTGCAGTGCGCAAGACACCTGACCCATCCAGCAACTCTGCACCTAGACGTCCCAGTGCAGGTAAAACTAAACTGATGGTGTTTTTTGTGACCTTGTCCCCCTAGTACTTTAAGACCTAAAAGGGACACCTGAGAATCGACTGCAGGG
Organism: Pleurodeles waltl; assembly: GCF_031143425.1. NCBI lineage: Eukaryota > Metazoa > Chordata > Amphibia > Caudata > Salamandridae > Pleurodeles > Pleurodeles waltl. The sequence goes on from NC_090436.1 coordinate 314,955,059, forward strand.
ACCCCTATGCAGTAAAAGTACTTTATCCAAAGGAAGTTGCTTTACCACGTATAAGTGCATTTGAGTGAATTATTACTTACTTGTAAAAATTGATACACTGCAGCAGTACTTACTTTATTGTGATGTTTTTCTGGTGTTGAAGCATTCCATAAAAGTAATTATATTTTTCTAAAATTGGTCTCCAGTATCTTCTTGAGTGTGTGTTTCAATTATTGACTCTGTGTGCTCAATGAGTGCTTAGCACTACCCTCTGATAAGCCTAAACTGCTTGCCCCCACTACCACAAAAGACAGCATTTAGGATTATTATTTTAACACTGTAGACCAATAAGGGTTGCCTGGACTATCTGCATAGTGTTCCCTTACATTCACAACACTACATAGATAGCCAACTTCCTACAGTGACATCGCTCTGCAGTACTAGCAGGTGATAAGCGGGAAGCTCGTTTTTTTCCCAGCAGGTGAACAGAAATAAAAGGCCCCCTTTGGCCCTGCTTAAATGTACATTTTTTGTCTTTGAGATGGCCCAGCCCTGGCCCACTTAGAACACTTCCTTCAGTACCACTAGAGCCATGCTTCATACATAGATAATAAGTAACTAATTGTCCACCATAAGTACCATCCTGACTACCTGTAGAACATGGATTGTTAGATGTTAAGGTTGCATATGGTGTGCAGTCAATTGTCTTGGGTACAGGATGTGAAGTTGTTGTTGAGTTGCGCTTGAGGGGAGTCAGGGTGTCAAGTGTGCTTGGTCCACTTGTTGAGGTTATTGATGGCTTTCAGCAAGTTGATGGTGTGTTCAGGTCGGTGCGCGAATAGGGCAGAAGCCTACTCCTCTTCTGTAATGCTTTTCCAGCTGCATTGTGTGGTTCCGGAGGTGGTAGGTCCAGGTTGGGTATGGTAGATCCAGGTTGGGTATACTGAAGCTGACAAGGGTGTGGTCTGTCCAGGTGATAGTTGCTGGCTTGTTGACTTTGGTGTTGCTGATTGAGGATAGGTGTCTAGCATTGTTAATGGGTTTGGTAACATGTTGATGAGGCCAAAGGTTCTGAGGTTTTCTAAAAGTGCCATGGCTTTTGAGTCAGTGCAGTATTCGAGGTGAAAGTTAACGTCTTGAGGCAGATGAAGGTTCTGGCATTGATGAGAAAGGGTGTAACAAAGTCTTGTAACCAGGGGGGATGGCTGTGGCGATGTCCACTGCAGACATTGGGTCTAGCCATGTTTTCATGAGAAAAAGCAGGTTCAGAGAGTGGACAGCAGAAAGTGCCATATCTTTGTGGCATGTAGGGTGAGCAGGTAGGGGCATGCATGCCATTGGGGCATGTTTTGTTGGAAGTGTTTGATCTGTGTGAGCATGAGCAGGTAGCTGGTTAATGTGAGCAAGTGGGGTACTGGGTTCAGAGGTGGTTGTTGTAGGGTGTGGGAGAGTGCAGAAGAACTGGAAGGAGAAGTATGTGAATGCACCTTACGTGTGTGTGTGGTGTGGCAGCAGTGCAGTGAGCGACATCTGGGGTTGAGAGCACAAAGGAATTCAGCAGGGTAGTGGTGGTTAGAGGGAAAAACTGCATTCCAGGCACTTGGCGAGGTCCATGTGATGATGGGCGCAGATGGGCTTGCCTTTGGTGCACCTTTGGCATGCCAGCAGCATTTCCGCTATGTATCTGAGCCGCAGCCGCCATTACGTATGTCTTGAAAGGGGTAGTAGCACAGGGTGTCATGGGCATTAACCTATTAATGTTACTTCCTGACTTTCAGTGTCTGTGAAGTTCTTTGGGGATAATCTGCCTTAAGCTAGAGGGGGGTTGGATAAGTGCATGTAGCGGGTTATAAACCTCTGGTGCAAAGCTCCTGACAGGACTGGAGAAGCTGCTTCTGCTGCTGACAGATCGGCACTGTCTGTGTGTTCAGTAAAGAACTACTTCTCACATCACCAAAGCTATAATGTAAAGTTAAATGTCTTGGCACAATGATGTGGCCATGTATTGATAATGTGAATACATACATTAGGAATTTATAGCCAGATGCAAAAGATAGTGTAACTTAGAAGTCCTTCTCAGTAAATTTGGAAGCAGATGTACCAGTCTTCAGCATATGTAGCATTGTATAGAACTGCTGTGTGAGAGTGCAGATTGCACAAATGGCGACAGGGGCTTCATGTAAATATTGATAAGATCAGTCATATTGTAGCTAATACTCACATGAAAATACCAGTGTAAAATGTAACCCAGGATGTTGGTTTAATCCCTGTTTGTAGTGGTAAAAAAGTTTGAAATTGACTCCAGAAAGGTTACTTCTACATTTGAAATAAATTTTCTAGAGTTCCAAGAATCTGAGCCAGCATTTTTGCCATGGGTGCCCCTATATACCATGAGTCCACAGCAAAATCACAAACAACTACAGCAACTTCGCACACCAATCCAACCCCAGAGAATTCAGTGCTAAACTACTCACCACCAACCAAGACGGCCACCCGACTAAATTGACAATCCTCACCAGAAAAGGCACTGCGGTAATCATTCGGGCCATCTAATCAGGGGCCCTAACAGACCCATGCCCCCACCTCATTTACAACCTGTGAACATCACCAATCAGCAACACCATGACCCACATCATTAACACCTTCATCACGTCCACCACTTTCGCGGATGAGTGGAAACTTGCAAAAACAATGTCCTCTTCAAGAAGCCCACAGTTAACCCAAATCAACTGAGCATCATCCGACCCATCTCCCTGCTCCCCTCACCAACCAGGTTGAGAGGGCTATCAACAAGCAATTCACAACCCACCTCAAACTTCACCATCTTCCAGGAAACATTCAATCAGGATTCAGAAAGAACTCAAACAGCACTCATCGCAGCCACCAACAACATTCAAATTATCTTGAACTGAGGAGAAACAGCAGCCCTCATTCTACTTGACCTCTGTGAGGCCTTTGATACTGTCTCCCACACACCCTCATGAGAAGACTCTTCTCAAATGAATCTGTTCCTTCCTCATAGGAAGAACCCAGAAGGTCAGGCTACCACCCTTCACATCAGAGACCAAGAAACTGAAATACGGAGTCCAACAGGGATCATTCCTCAGCCCTACCCTTCTCAACACCCCTTGCCAACATCATCCAATGAGAAAAGAACATCACTGTCCTCTCCTACGCCGATGATGCCCAACTCAAACTTTCTGACAGACAGGACAGCCACCACCAGAACCAGATTCACCAACTGCGTGTCCATGGTGGCAGACTGGATGCAAACCAATTGCTTCAAGCTCAACTCCAACAAGACTGAAGTACTGGTATTCAGCAACAAGACCTCCCCATGGAACGCCATCTGATGGCTGTTGGAGCTAGGACCAACACCCACAGACCAAGCAGGAAATCTATTTATCATCCTAACTGACAAGTTCAACATGACCACTCAAGTCAGTGCAGTATGCAACTCCTACTTCTATATCCTATGCATGCTGTGAAAGATTTCAAATTGTTGCATCAGAACACTAGAAGGACTGCCAAGGACCGTCACGCAAACACTCATCACCAGCTGGCTGAAGTACAGCAACAGTATCTAAACTGTAAACTCCCGGGGGGGGGGTCCAAAATGGTGCCCGGGCAGTAACGACCTTGCGGAGCTCTGCCATATGCCCTACTGCTACTAGCAAAGATTGGCTGCCCAACATGCCGAAAAGCACCATCATAGCCTTCTCAGAGGTGCCGGATTAAGGCAGCATGCTTTCCTGACAGCGGGGCAATCCCTGCACCTGGATAACACACATCAGTCACCAGGCTTCACAGCATGCCTGCTCTTAAAATGGCGGCTGCTCGGAGATGAATAGCAGAAAGGCCTGGGCTGTGCCACTGCCTTCCATGCAGTTTTCCTGTACTACTGGCTAACCCCTCCAAATGCCCCCTGTCTTGCCGAAATCCTGGCCGGTGGAGGCTGTGGGAGCAGCTGACTGGCGTCCGCGTGGCAGCACGGCTGGCAGAGACTGCATAGATGGATCACCTGACCTGTGAAGGCAGCTGAGGAGCGTACGGTGGCGCTCAAGAACCCAACTGGGCCTCTAATGCTGTGCGCAATCTACTAGCATGACGTTGCCTGCCCCAGAGCACAGTGGAGCTACCTGAGTGACCATCCGCCTCAGTGCTCGGCTCGTGGGGCCAATGGGAGCGCAGCTGGAGGTGGATAGAGATGAGCAGGAGGGGGGCCTGCCTGCCGCTAGTTGGTTCATAGCCTGCCCAGCCGGTGGCACCCTGTTGAGGAACTATTGAGGAGTGATTGACCACGAGCACCCATGACCTACAGGTGAGCCTGGGACACCCCTAATTTCCCACCCCAGCAACTTGGTGCTGCACAACGGATGTCCCCATGCTACCTTAGACTCTATCTTGAATGCTACACACCTGCCTTCTTCCAAGGTGGGGGCACCAGGGAGCCTGTTCCAAGGTTGAAAGATCACTAGGATGGACTCTGACAGCGGGGAGCTGACTGGCTGTTAGTTTTGACTCTCCAAGGATAGCACAACATGACCGCCCCACTTTGGACATCTCACCAGTCGGTTTGGTTTGCCCAGAGACTGACTTCTTGGTGCCCTTTGACTATGAAGACACTCTCTTATGGGGGGACCTGGTGGGGGTTCAGCTAACTAACGAATAGCAGCTGTCAGCGCCCTCCATGTCAAGCTGTGTAAAGCGGTAGGCACTGGGAACTCTCCTTGTTTGGCACTAGGGCACACATGGAAGGCCCACACAATCATGAAAAAGATGCCTCAACAAAGGACCTCCTTGCCAAGCCCACAAGCAAAAAAAACAGATCACGATAGGGAGGCCTCCCTCTCTGCATCGCCTGTGGCTGTTGGAGTCAGCTCCGAGATGGCCGGTGGAACCGAACTGGTCACTCGTGCCTTCCTGGAGACCCTCTTTGGTGCTTTGCAGTCCAAAATCGTTACCCTTAAACAGAACATAGCTGCAGATATTAGGGGCCTCACAAGAGAAGTAAATGAGATGGGAGACTGGGTTACCAACCTTGAACAAACCAGTGATGCACACTGAGAAGACCTGGGTGCCCATCACCATGAACTGGTGGAGGTGCAAGATAAAAATGCAGAGCTGCACTACCAGGTAGAAGACCTTGAAAACAGGTCCTGGAGAGCTAATATAAGAATTAAGGAGTACCGCTGCAGGCGGCTGCAGGAGGACTGGAAGATTATGCCTGCAGGCTCTTCTACCATGTCGCTCCGGACCTCGCACTCCATGCTACACTGGACCCACAGAGTAGGACACCCCACTAAATCTCCTGGCCAGCCCCAAGGCATTCTAACCTGCTTGTACTACTACAGGCAGAAAGAAACCATCATGCAGGCTTTAAAAGACCGCAATGCCATAGACTTCAAAAGCACCAAAGTCTGGTTGTAACAAGACCTTTCTCCTATGACCTTGCAACGTTATTGTCTGCTGCAACCCATCACAGAATTCCTACAAGAGAAAGGAATCCGCTATTGTTGGGGGCACCAATTCTGCCTCACCTTTGTATGGGACAATGAAATGAGCAGTGTGCGCACACTGGAGGAAGCAAGAGCAATACTGCCTGTTGTTGTCGAGCAAGGAGCAGAGTTGTCGCGTACGCCCCCACAGAGCCCCTCACACTCTTCAACAAACTCCAGAAGTTCCACACAAAATAAGATGGCACAATCAGCCAGGCCACTGACGTGGAGAGCTGGAATGAAAGAGCAGCCTTCCTCTGCCAAACTTCAACTTTGAGATAATGCCTCTGACCATGAAAATGATTGACTAATGTCATTACTGCAGCACAAGCACCCTAGGACCCTCTCCTGACACTTGCAAAAAATGCCTCTCCCCTGTGGGTGTGTGCAGCTTGTTTGGGATCAATTTCCACCATGCAGGGTTAATATGCACTGGAGCGCCCTGGTCTGCGGATTGATGAATGACCCACCTTGGCTGCTACAACATAGGCCACAATCGAGTTGTTCAATCTGGTTTCTGAAGAGGGCGCTTTGGTTCTCTTGTTCACTTTTTTCCTTTACCTACCTACCACCCAAGATGCAACATGGCTTGTAAACAGCTGTCCTTGTATGGGGCTTGTAATGCTTCGGCACCGAACTTGGCTCGTTATCTGAAGGGAGTTTCAGTCCCCTTGATTAGACTTGTGTTACAGGTGCTCTGAAATGGCAGCTATGTTCTCCTCAATTGTGAAAACTGTTGTGGTATGCGAGCCGGAATAGTTTATGTTGTTTCAGTCTCTAAGATTGTTACTTGCTGCAGGAACATACTTTTTCCTTCCACAGGACAGAGCACGCACTCTTACACCTGTTTTTCAATGATCCACATAATTAGCTATAATGTTCAGGGTCTCAACGCACCCACAAAACGCTTGGGAGTCCTATCTATGTTACAGGAGAACAGGTGTGATATCTGTCTCATCCAGGAGACACACCTCCAGACTGGAAGCGTTTTCGATCCAGATGGTTCAATCGTCAATATTTCTCCACTGGCATAGGTAAAAGGGCAGGGGAAGCAATTCTTTTGGCCTCCCATTGTCATGGTAGGGTGGTTCAGATGCAGGCTGAAGGCCCTGATAGACTTTTATCACTTTGAATTACCATCCAGAAATACACATTCATGCTCTCCACCCTATATTCTCCAAACGATCACCAGGAGGGTTTTATTGTAGATGCGCTGGGCCGGGCGATGGCCACTACAGATGTAGATGTCATAATTGGGGGGATTTTAATTTGGTCCCTGTTGGTGGACTGGATAGGTCCATACAGTGGGTGAGACAAACGGGTATGGTCTCTTTGCTGGAGCCGGAGCAAATGACCAGACTTGTCCCCCCAACACCGTACCTGACGCCTTAACCATAGGCTCTTTACATGTGAAACCCATATCACAGAGATAACAGGAGCAATTAGCGACTTCATGAACACCAATGATAACCTAGACACACCCATCGCACTCCTATGGCAGGGTGCATGGTATTTAAAAACAAGACATGTATGTTCAAGTTGTACATGTCCTGGTAGTGAAAACTCTTGTCTTTCAGTGCTCTCCCATAGGATAACATTGGGGTTGCCTTATTACATTTTATAAGTGTAATTTCCAAATGGGAAAGAGATGACCAATTCATGTTTGGTGTCTCTGGAATCACAATTTAAAATCCTAACTTATGGTGAAGTCAGATTTGAAATTACAATTCTGAAAATGGCACTTTTTGAAAGTTTTCTTTTTTGGCTTAACCATTTGGTGCCAGCAGCCTGTCTCAGGGTCACATGACTGGGTGTGGGTGACTGTTGGACTTTGTGTATTCCTCGTAAACAACCACACAAAATAGGGAGCTTAGGTGTGACTGGATGGGCCATCACTGGCAGGATGGGTGGGAGAAGCTGGGCACAGCCCTACTTAAACTTGAATGGGCTATGTCCTACTTCTACACAAAGGACTGCATATCCCCTGAAGTTAGTCTAGGGCCAGGAAGGCAGGGCATTGGTGCTCTTCAAATGCCTGCCTCTAGAAGTGTCTCCCTACTTCAAAGGCATAACTGTGTATAACTACTGGACCTCAGACACCACCACTTCAGTACACTTCTGGACCTGTGGATGCTCTGCCAGGAAGAAGGGCGGGTGTGCTGCTACAAGGACTGCCACTTTGCTGGACTGCTGCTCAAAAGGAACTGCTGCCCTTTTGTGCTGACCTGCTGCCTGCTGACCTCTTGTCTGAGGAAGAAGAACTGGACCTATACCTTTATCTTGAGGCCAGGCCCTAAAGTGAATCCAAGGGCCAGTCTGCTAGTTTCATGATCTGAGCCTCAGGGGCAGTAAGCTCTCCCCAACCAGCTCCCGGATACAGCTGCAGTGGTTTCCTTATCCACAAGTGGTGCCTCAAAGGGCCCTGACCCTTGGTGTGGCTCACAGGTTCTTAAATTATGTTTCTGGGCTCTTTGTGAACTGCCTATTTGCACTGAGACCATGCGGCTCTCACTGAAATCTAGCGCAAGCGGCCGCCAGTCCATCTCTTCACATAGCAGCATCAACAGCTCACGGGGGACCGCCAAAGCGAAGCTCCAGCCTGCCTGTCCACAACACCAGGCCTGCTCTTCACACCTACAACTGTCCTCGGTGCTCTCCTTGCTCCATGCAAGCCCAATGCGAACGGAAATCTGTGCTCTATTGCAGTTGGCTTGAATTTTTGACTTTGACCTTATCCAGTGTGACCAGATAGCTGCAACTGGCAAGTTGTGCTTTTAGGGGTTATTTTACATTTTATTCTTTTAAAATTCATAAATCTGGTTTTACTGGTTGGACTTTTGTTGTTTTGGTCTTGTTTTATTCATTTATTTTCTCTATTTTCCTAACTTGAGTTGGATCTTTTTGTGTGGTGTTTTAACTGTTTTACTGTTTGATGTGTTGCACAAATACCTACCACATTGCCTCTAAGCTAAGCCTGACTGCTCTGTGCAAAGCTACCATAGGGTTGAGCACAGGTTACTTTGAGGTTTGCTTGTGCCTTACCCTGACAAGGACTGTGGTTGCTGCGTGACCAGGGCTCTTATCCTAGTCAATCAGCAACCCAATTTTTTACAGCCTGAATACCCTCTTGTGGGATTAATGTGCTATAAAAACTAACACAATATAACATGCCACCTTATATGAAAAATTACTAAATTTGCCAGGCTCTGAATTTTGCAATTTATACCATCCAAACATGATAGATCAATCTTATGTCAACCTCCATATGTCAGGGCCTGTATTTGCCATCCTATATGCCAGGTTGTCTACCTTTGTGCCAAGAATGACCCCCATCATGCTGGTACCAACATTCTAACATTCTAACACTGGTGTTCACATTTCAAGAATTTCCTCAGGCATGGGAGTATTTTTCCAGGGGAGCCCTATATGCCAAGAATTACCTCAGGGTGTCCATGCCAGTATTTTGGAACAGGAATCTGTCATGCCAATAATTTCTGCAAGTATGCCAGCACCAGTATTTTACCATTGGTGCCCTTTAATACAAGATATTATCCCCAGTGTGCCAGGGCCAGTATTTTGTTACAGGTGTCTGTCATGCTAATAATTGTTGCAAGCCTGCCAGTATTTTGCGCTACGTATTTCTATAAGACAATAGTTACTTTCAGTGTGCCTTGGCCAACAAACACACTTGCAAGCATCACATCACATTCTCGCTAACACTCACTCATCCTCACTCTCTCTCTTACTCACACTCACTTTCACCCATTCATTTGTATTCACACTCTTACAATCTCTTAAACTAATTGTTATTCATTCTTGCTCAATCACTTGCATTCACTCTTAGGGCCTTATTTACAAAAAATGATGCACTGCTGCCGCAGCGCAGCGGTACATCAAAATATTTAACACTTGTAATGAAAGATCCTAACGCCATGCTTGCACTGTATTTACAAATCGGCGTGCCATGGTGTTAGGATCGGGGCAGCATAAATAAATGACCCTAGCCTGTGTCCTATATCACAAAAAAAATACACTAGTGTTGCAAAAGTGACGTTAGACTGATATGAGGGCTTAATCTGACTATATCCATCCTAGCATCACTTTTGCGCCTAAAAGCTTCAGAAAAACAGCTGCAAAATGCCACTTTTCAAAAGAAAACAAACAGGAGACAATACAGAAGCAGAAATGGTGAAGCAAGGAGACCAGAGACTCTAGGACAACCCCAACAACCTCAGTACCAGCCATGATGTCCAGACAGACTCCCAGGAGAAGGGGAAGAGAAAGAGGAAGTGCAGGGGCAGTGAGGAGGGGACTACATCTTGGTCAGTGAGGTGACGGAGCATCAACACCAGCTTTTTGTCACCTCCAAATTGCCACTAGGGAAGAAAGAGGCAATATGGCAATCCATAGTGGACAAAGTCCACAGTGTGGCAAAGATGAAGAGGACAGTCATTGTAAGAAGTGGTGGCACGATTGCAAGTGCAGAACAACGGAGAAACTGGCCACCAACCGCAACGCAGCATTGCAGATCAGAGGTGGAAGTCCAGTACCCTTGAAGAAGCTGGATTACTTGGAGGAGATGGTGGCAGATGCCATCCTCGAGGAGTTGGTGACAGGAGTCCCATGACAGGACAGTGCAGCATATAGCAAACTACAACAACCACAGGGTAAGTCAGAGTGGGGAGCAATGTGGTAACTTTGAACTGTATGCATGTGAGAAGGTAGCCTCTTTCTAGCCTTGTTACCCCCACTTTTGGCCTGTTTGTGAGTGTATGTCAGGTTGTTTGTCACTGTTTTCACTGTCTCACTGGGATAGCCAGGCCTCAGTGCTCATAGTGAAAACACCATGTTTTCAGTATGGTTGTTATGTGTCACTGGGATCCTGCTGGTCAGGACCCCAGTGCTCATAGGTTTGTGGCCTATATGTATGTGTCACTGGGACCCTGTCACACAGGGCCCCAGTGCTCATAGGTGTGCATGTATATGTTCCCTGTGTGGTGCCTAACTGTCTCACTGAGGCTCTGCTAACCAGAACCTCAGTGGTTATGCTCTCTCATTACTTTCAAATTGTCACTAACAGGCTAGTGACCAATTTTACCAATTTACATTGGCTTACTGGAACACCCTTATAATTCCCTAGTATATGGTACTGAGGTACCCAGGGTATTGGGGTTCCAGGAGATCCCTATGGGCTGCAGCATTTCTTTTGCCACCCATAGGGAGCTCTGACAATTCTTACACAGGCCTGCCACTGCAGCCTGAGTGAAATAACGTCCCCGTTATTTCACAGCAATTTTACACTGCACTTAAGTAACTTATAAGTCACCTATATGTCTAACCTTTACCTGGTAAAGGTTAGGTGCAAAGTTACTTAGTGTGAGGGCACCCTGCCACTAGCCAAGGTGCCCCCACATTGTTCAGAGCCAATTCACTGAACTTTGTGAGTGCGGGGACACCATTACACGCGTGCACTACATATAGGTCACTACCTATATGTAGCTTCACCATGGTAACTCCGAATATGGCCATGTAACATGTCTATGATCATGGAATTGCCCCCTCTATGCCATCCTGGCATTGTTGGTACAATTCCATGATCCCAGTGGTCTGTAGCACAGACCCTGGTACTGCCAAACTGCCCTTCCTGGGGTTTCACTGCAGCTGCTGCTGCTGCCAACCCCTCAGACAGGCAGCTGCCCTCCTGGGGTCCAGCCAGGCCTGGCCCAGGATGGCAGAACAAAGAACTTCCTCTGAGAGAGGGTGTGACACCCTCTCCCTTTGGAAAATGGTGTGAAGGCAGGGGAGGAGTAGCCTCCCCCAGCCTCTGGAAATGCTTTGTTGGGCACAGATGTGCCCAATTCTGCATAAGCCAGTCTACACCGGTTCAGGGACCCCTTAGCCCCTGCTCTGGCGCGAAACTGGACAAAGGAAAGGGGAGTGACCACTCCCCTGACCTGCACCTCCCCTGGGAGGTGTCCAGAGCTCCTCCAGTGTGCTCCAGACCTCTGCCATTTTGGAAACAGAGGTGCTGCTGGCACACTGGACTGCTCTGAGTGGCCAGTGCCACCAGGTGACGTCAGAGACTCCTGCTGATAGGCTCCTTCAGGTGTTAGTAGCCTTTCCTCTCTCCTAGGTAGCCAAACCCTCTTTTCTGGCTATTTAGGGTCTCTGTCTCTGGGGAAACTTTAGATAACGAATGCATGAGCTCAGCCGAGTTCCTCTGCATCTCCCTCTTCACCTTCTGATAAGGAAACGACCGCTGACCGCGCTGGAAGCCTGCAAACCTGCAACATAGTAGCAAAGACGACTACTGCAACTCTGTAACGCTGAACCTGCCGCCTTCTCGACTGTTTTCCTGCTTGTGCATGCTGTGGGGGTAGCCTGCCTCCTCTCTGCACCAGAAGCTCCGAAGAAATCTCCCGTGGGTCGACGGAATCTTCCCCCTGCAACCGCAGGCACCAAAAAGCTGCATTACCGGTCCCTTGGGTCTCCTCTCAGCACGACGAGCGAGGTCCCTCGAATCCAGCGACTCTGTCCAAGTGACCCCCACAGTCCAGTGACTCTTCAGCCCAAGTTTGGTGGAGGTAAGTCCTTGCCTCACCTCGCTGGGCTGCATTGCTGGGAACCGCGACTTTGCAGCTACTCCGGCCCCTGTGCACTTCCGGCGGAAATCCTTCGTGCACAGCCAAGCCTGGGTCCACGGCACTCTAACCTGCATTGCACGACTTTCTAAGTTGGTCTCTGGCGACGTGGGACTCCTTTGTGCAACTTCGGCGAGCACCGTTTCACGCATCCTTGTAGTGCCTGTTTCTGGCACTTCTCCGGGTGCTACCTGCTTTAGTGAGGGCTCTTTGTCTTGCTTGACGTCCCCTCTCTCTGCAGGTCCAATTTGCGACCTCCTGGTCCCTCCTGGGCCCCAGCAGCATCCAAAAACGCCAAACGCACGATTTGCGTGTAGCAAGGCTTGTTGGCGTCCTTCCGGCGGGAAAACACTTCTGCACGACTCTCCAAGGCGAGAGGGATCCGTCCACCAAAGGGGAAGTCTCTAGCCCTTTTCGTTCCTGCAGAAACCTCAGCTTCTTCTGTTCAGTCGAAGCTTCTTTGCACCCGCAGCTGGCATTTCCTGGGCATCTGCCCATCTACGACTTGCTTGTGACTTTTGGACTTGGTCCCCTTGTTCCACAGGTACCCTAGATTGGAAATCCACAGTTGTTGCATTGCTGGTTTGTGTCTTTCCTGCATTATTCCTCTAACACAACTACTTTGTCCTTAGGGGAACTTTTAGTGCACTTTGCACTCACTTTTCAGGGTCTTGGGGAGGGTTATTTTGCTAACTCTCACTATTTTCTAATAGTCCCAGCGACCCTCTACAAGGTCACATAGGTTTGGGGTCCATTCGTGGTTCGCATTCCACTTTTGGAGTATATGGTTTGTGTTGCCCCTATCCCTATGTTTCCCCATTGCATCCTATTGTAACTATACATTGTTTGCACTGTTTTCTAAGACTATAGTGCATATTTTTGCTATTGTGTATATATATCTTGTGTATATTTCCTATCCTCTCACTGAGGGTACACTCTAAGATACTTTGGCATATTGTCATAAAAATAAAGTACCTTTATTTTTAGTATAACTGTGTATTGTGTTTTCTTATGATATTGTGCATATGACACTAAGTGGTACTGTAGTAGCTTCACACGTCTCCTAGTTCAGCCTAAGCTGCTCTGCTAAGCTACCATTATCTATCAGCCTAAGCTGCTAGACACCCTATACACTAATAAGGGATAACTGGGCCTGGTGCAAGGTGCAAGTACCCCTTGGTACTCACTACAAGCCAGTCCAGCCTCCTACAATGCAGGCTAAAGGGTAGAATGCTGCCACATTGATGGTTAAACCGCAAAGGCATGTAATGCACACAGGCCTCCTGAAATCAGCACAATCCAGGCCAGAACCATCACCTCACTTTCTTCATTGTGTGAAGTGCAGCATCTTTCCATGTTTACCTCACTTTGGGGCACATTTAAAAGTCCTTGCGCTGCCGGTGCATCACTGTTTACATGGGAAGAATTGACGCACCAGTGGTGCAAGAGGCTTGTAAATAAACCCCTTTGTGTTTCATGTATGAAGAAATGACAGTGCAGCACAGTCAGTCAGCTTGCTGCGCTGCGCTGTGTCATGTAGAAAGTGTAGGGATGTGTCATATTCACTGGGAATCCCTGCACTTTCCTCAGCGATAAAACACAAACTGCTGCCTGGCTCCAAGGAAGGCATCCTTTCACCATGTAGCTACCTGGTCTCATATGGGCCTATGCACACTAATCTAGGATGTAAATCCTCAGAATGGAATGGTTGTGTCACAGGACAAACAACTCATCTGACAGGGGGCCCGGTGTGGGCGATGGGAGGCATACACACATAGGGACATGACAAGAGACACGCCTATTGTACCCTGCATGAAACTAAACTGCACCCAGCTGACATGGGGGGCAGGGGAGTGCACACACGTGTCAGCTGACATGGAAGGGACCACAGGAACTCATCACAGATAATCAATTGGAGTGTGGGTGGTCTAAGAAATGCACAACACTGGACCATGTGTTTACAAACCAATGATTACGTGTGGGCATGGTGGGACACTGCTATTGCTCTGCATGGTAGGTGCTGACTCCTTATGGCAAAATAACATTTGGTTTGAACAGGGAGTCTGTCCATACTGGGGAGGTGGGAATGGACATGTGTACTGCATGGTACCTACACAAATACTTATGCACCACTAAGTCTGACTGTGCAACGCTTGTGGCACACTTGGGAAGGGATGACAGAGAAAAACCCATTGGGGGACCACAACCTACATGTCATGTGGACCAGGGAGAGTAAGTGGTACATGCCAGGAAGGAGTAGAATGCAACACTATCTCACGGTGCCACATGTACAATTTTGAGGATGTCAAACAGGGATTTAACAAAGGGATACCAAGAAACACCTAGCCACCACAAATTATAGGACCCATGGAGGAACTCAGTCTGAAGTGGGTGGACCTACTAATGTGGGAATCAGATGTATGGGCTTACCAACAATTGCTGTCTAAAACAAAACAAGAAGTAGGGGGTCATTACGACCCTGGCGGCCGGTGGTACACTGGCGGTAACACTGGCAACAGGCTGGCGGTGTTCTGCCAGTGTATTATGACCGTGGCGCATTAGCCACGGCCATACCGCTAACCCCTCCACTTGACCGCCAGGCTTCCGCCAGGCGGTCATAATCCCCAGGGCAGTGCTGCCATGGAAAGGCTGGGGGTACCATGCACTGGGCATGGGCAGTGCAGGGGCCCCTAGGCACAGCCCTATCGCACATTTCACTGCCTGAATTTCGGGCAGTGAAATGCGCGACGGGTGCTGCTGCACATCAACATTGCTGCCGGCTCTATTATGAGCAGGCTGCAATGTTTATGTGACTTTTCCGCTGGGCCAGCAGACAGAAATGCTGCTTCCGTCCGTTGGTCTAAGGGAAATGTCAAAATAGGGAGCCACCAATACCGCCAGCACTGGCGGTATTGTGGCGCCCGCGGCTTTCGCTGTCTTTTTGCAAGACCGCCGAAGTTGTAATGAGGGCCGTAGTCCCACTGGTATAGACATGCATGATTGACAAGTCATAGGCATGTGAGAAGAGAATGAATATATGACTTGGGTAGGATCACTGTGTGCCACTTACCTGTGTACCAGACCCAAAAAGTGGGAAATCTGTACACATACAATAGCGTGGGCCTAAGTCATATGACGTTTGACACTCTGGAGATAAACCACTCACATCAGGACGTTATAGGGGGCATGTAAGTGAGCTAAACTACCAAGTAGGACAAGGCGACAAAGCCCATCCCCTAAGAGCAGGCACACAGTGCTAGTGAGGACAATCCTTTTGTAATGTAAATCTTGGGAAACTGTGCATCAATTGCCATACCCAACAGGTGCACTACACATCACTGTTCAACTCAGGGCCCCATGTATGAGGAAATGATGCAACATGGTGCTGCAAGCTGTCTTGCTGTGCTGCGCTGTGCTGCATAATTTTGAAAGGGCTGTAATGCATTGCATTTATCAAAATGGAATGCATACCTGTATTTTCCTCAGTGATGGTGCACTAACTGCTTCCTAGTGCCAACACAGGCACCCTTGCCCATGCTGTGGGGGTGCCTGAGTTACAGGAATGATAGCTCATGTGCTGAAAAGGACACTTCCATGAAACTGAACAATCGTGAATAGTGTGTTCCACTTTCTTTGTGTGCTGCAGAATGCATCACACATTGAAATAGGAGAAAAGGGAGGCTTGAATGTCATTTCTCTCCATTGCACTACTTCAATGGCACCCCTGAGGTTGGATAGGAATCTGACGCATTTCTAAATCTGGGAATGTATGATATTCCTTTGGATTCCATGGGGGTTGTTGGGGAACACCCACAGCAACACCCATGGAACTCACCTTTTATGCACTGTAATGCGTGAAAGGGGTACACATTTACAGGGCCATGACAAGCTATGCAAGATGGCCTGCACACTGTTTCACTGGAGCATCAAATACAATGACACTCCAGTTGTGCAGTGTGTTGCTAGGGCCTTGGAAATGGGGTCTTGAAAGTGCTCCAGTGGAAACCTTGATTGTAAACCTGATTACTGATGTCAACATCTAGCAGACCCTAATATTAACTTACCTCCATTTCATTGCAGAGGATGACACCATACCTCCTGGCCATGAGCCTGTCCTGGACTTCTCCGATATTACAGATGACCAGCTGCATACCATACATCTGCATACCCTCCAGCAAATCCTGGGTGCCATCCAGACACCATCTCGGGTCACATGGAGGCTAGACAGCATGCAGGGTTTCCAGATGATCCACCCAACATCCAACATACACCACTTGCCAGCTCAAACAGAGCCCTGGACTCCCAGGACTTACATTCCAAAAAAGTCAAGCTGGAGCTCGCAGATATGGTGCGAGTGGGGGTGGAGACTGTGGCCGGTACCGTACCGGCAGTCCAGAGGTGCTTCAGTCCGAATAAGGACAACTCAGTTTCCATACGAGGCACCTACTCACCACTTTGTGGCCGCCAGCAGTCCCTGGCTAACATTGCTGGTGTCATGAGGCAGGAGCATGAGCAAATGCCCACCCAAAATGGCACCAGTTGGTTGGCCAACAGGTTGGGGGCAATACAAAATGTCTTTAAGTCCGTGGAGTGGAAGCAGGCCTCCCTGATTGCCACCTTGGGTGTCCTTCACCATGACGTTGCTGCAGTCTTGCAGACCCTGCAGCTCCTCCTTGCTGCTGTGCTGCCTCATGTGTTCCCACAGACGAGAGCTGCCATGGACACAGCATCCACACCTTCAGCCCCTGATGTGTGTGTGCCTCACTCTTGTTCAGTACCTACAACACCCCTGTCACAGGAGGCACCACACACATCAGAGGATGAAGGTGTGGAAGGAACATCTTTCACCAGGAAAACTGCACAGTAGCATTTCTCTGTGGCACATGCCCCTTTCTCCTTCGCTCTGTACTTAAGGTCATGCCAGTGTCAAAACACCAGGCATCATCCCCAGTTGGACTGTAATTGTGGCCAAATTTCTCTAATGGCAATGTGGTCCTCCTCCTCACTCCTCTCCTTCACATGTCCCATGACATGTTCACCCCCATGGACTCCGTCTGGGCATCCAATGGCTACATACATTTATTGCGGTTGTTCTTACATGGAATGTACATCAGTACTGCATGTAACTTTACACATGTAAATAAAAGCACTTACTACAACCTTAGCGTTGCGTGTGTGTCTGAAGTAGGAACAACATGATCATGTTGCATTGTGTCAAGAAAATACACTGACTACTTATCAAAGGGACTACTTACCAAAGGGAAAGCCACACAGACTGAGTGAACATACTTGATGAATATGATATGTACTTTGATAAACAAACAGTTGTCATGCAACGAGTATCATGCAGTCATTGTGAAAGCTGATGTAACTCACACCACAAGTGGCTGGTCTGAGCAAGGATAGTAGCAACAGTCTTACATTGATGTGACAATCAAATGATGCAAATTTAAGTCTGTGAGGGGCAGGCGTAAGTGTGTGCGTAGCAAATCTATGTTTTAGGGTGAGTGCAATAACAACATTCCACTAATGCATGTCCCATGACTTACCAACACAGAGCAATTGCACATGAATACCTGATTTGTGATGTGCATCCACTCACATCCAGATGGTTACTTACCTTACTCAATGATGTTTGGGGACTCTTTCGACTCCACCACCTACCCAGACCCCTGGAAGC
Organism: Pleurodeles waltl; assembly: GCF_031143425.1. Classification (NCBI taxonomy): domain Eukaryota; kingdom Metazoa; phylum Chordata; class Amphibia; order Caudata; family Salamandridae; genus Pleurodeles; species Pleurodeles waltl. The sequence continues at coordinate 314,972,857 of NC_090436.1, forward strand.
ACGCAGAAATCACTGCTCTCCTTAAAAAAAAGAAAGCCGACCCGGAGACCCTCTCCAACTATCGCCCCATCTCCCTCCTCCCTTGCCCCGCCAAGGAGCCGAGAAACTAGTCAACGCCCACCTATCCCACTTCCTCAAAGAAAACAACATTCCTGACCCCTCACAATCCGCAAGAACCACAGCACGGAAACCGCCCTCATCGCATGCACTGACGACATCATGACCAAAGTCGACAAAGGCGAGACCGTTGCACTCATCCTCCTAGACCTCTCCGCAGCCTTTGACACTGTCTGCCACCACACACTCCGCACACGCCTCCACAACATAGGAATTCGCCACATAGCCTTAGACTGGCTCACCTCCTTCCTCACCGACCGGACCCAGAGAGTCCGCCTTCCACCTTTCCACTCCACCGCTACCAAGATCATCTGCGGAGTCCCCTAAGGGTCCTCCCTCAGCCCCACACTCTTCAACATTTACATGATCCCCCTAGCCAACATCCTCCGATCACACGGAATCACTATCCTCTCCTACGCAGATGACACCCAACTCATCCTCTCCCTCACCCACAACCCCACCACCGCCAAAACCAACCTACACGCTGCTTTCCTCGACACCGCCAACTGGATGACAACTAACCACCTCAAGCTTAACTCCAACAAAACCGAGATCATCATCTTCGGCCCCAACAAAACCATATGGGACGACTCCTGGAGGCCCACCGCCCAAGGCCCTGCACCCACCCCGGCAAACCACGCACGCAACCTCGGCATCATCCTGGACCCCTCCCTCTCCATGACACAGCAAATCAATGCTCTAACCTCCTCCTGCTTCCACACACTCCGCACTCTAAAAATAATCCTTCAAATGGATTCCCCCAGAGACCAGCAAGACAGTCACCCATGCACTCATCAGCAGCAGACTAGACTATGGTAACGCCCTCTACGCCGGCACCACACTCAAACTCAAACGCAAACTCCAGAGAATCCAGAACACAGCCGCACGCCTCGTCCTTGGCCTCCCCCACCACGAACGTATCTCATCACACCTCAAATCCCTTCACTGGCTCCCCATAGACAAGAGAATCACATTCAAGATCCTCATCCACGCACACAAATCCCTCCACAACACCGGCCCAACCTACCTCAACGACAGAGTGAACTTCCACACTCCCACCCCGCAACCTCCGATCAGCCGACCTCAAGCCAGCCCCTGCCCTCCGCATCCAACGCACCACCACAGGAGGCAGGTCCTTCTCCTACCTCGCCCCCAAAACCTGGAACTCCATCCCCATTAACCTCCGCGAAACCAAAGACCTCCTGCTCTTCAGAAAGAACCTCAAGACATGGTTGTTCGAACAGTGACCCTCCCCGCCCCCCCCCCTAACTCCCCTAAGTGCTTTGAGACCCTCACGGGTGAGTAGCGCGCTCTATACATTTTTTGGGATTGATTGACTGATGGGATCCGATTGCCAACCTGACACATACTTGCCCATAAGGAATACACTTTGTCACACGTTTCCAAATACTACATGCAAAGCCTAATGCATGTACCTCACATAACCTGTGCAGACATGCTAAATCCTAGACAGTAAATCATGATGAAGACCAAAATTTATGAAACAACAAAATGTAATAAAACTATGAATCGTTCAATAAAAATTACCTAAACAACCTAACAACTATCCTAACCTATCCTACACTACCTTTAATTGAACACACATTTTATTGGGGTTTCTGAGCATGAAACATGTTTCTTCATACAATATCTTTGTACATCCAAACATTGATTGCATCGGTCGCTTATTACAAAGTAGCAAATATTCTCAGTCAAGTGTGAGATTACAGTTTGCATAATTGTGGTATTTCAGAACACTTAACTTCCCCATATCCAGTTAACTTTTATAAACTTGTCACCTAAAGAAGCAAAGTGTATTATTAACAGTACTATAGTGAGACACATGAAGAAGACTGCAATGTAACATATATGCGGATATGGACGACATTAGGGCCACAATATTAGAGTGGGGCACCGGTACTGCTAAATAATATTACATGTGGCACTCAACTCTCTGTGTCAGGGTCTGAGCCATATATCTTAAAGGCCTCCAAAAGTGTATCCCATACCATGAAGATAGGGCGTTTGTGAAGGCCCCTGCTTTCCTCCCTGCGCAGAGCCATGCTTTCTGCCAGTCTCCAGCGTTCTACCTCCTCCCACCAAATCAATAACTGAGGAGCCCTCAGGAAATTCCAGTTCTTTGTTAACAAACGCTTTGCCAGCAATAGGAAAATATTAGCAAATCTAAGCACCAACTTAGGTCCTCTGGGTTTGGGGTGCAGACCCAGTAGATGTTGCTCTGGGGTATTCCATTGTGGGATGTCTGTGATTTCAGACAGCACCGCAGCTATTTCCTTCCAGTATAGGGTGAGCTAAGGGCAGGCTCATAGCATATGTAATAAGTCAGCATTTTGCCTCTTACAGCATGGACATAGCAGTGTATTAATGGCAAATATTGCGTTGAGCCTGTGCGGTGTCATTTACGCTCTGTGTAATATCTGTAACTGTATAATTTTAATTTGGGCGTTCCATGAGACATCTTTGGGGTATTGTAGTATTCGAGTCCAGTCTCGGTCTGAGAGTTGAAGGTTTAAATCTTGCTCCCATCTAGCTTTTAGTGATTGAAGAGATGTCCCTGAATAAGCTCTAATCCCTCGGCATAGCCAGCGGACTAAGGGGCGTATTTTACTCTGCTTGCACTGGTTTTGCATCACTTTTTTTACGCTAAAATGGTGCAAACCTAATGCCATAAGTATACTTTGATGCTAGACCCGTCTAGCGTCAAAATATCGGGCTTAGCGCCATATTGTGGATGCAGAAAACTACCTTGCGCTAATTAGATGCAAGGTAGGTGTTCCCGTCCACAATATGACTCTAACCCCTTAACGGCATAGCTATACTCCAGTGCAGAGACCACGCACAAGGAGTAGACGGGCCCAGATAATGGCGCTAAGCCTGCTTAGCGCAATTATCTAATGCCTGGGTCAGAATAGGCGTTAGGGTGGCTGTGGACCCATTTCCATGGTCAAATACCATGGAATGGGTCCACAGATGCCCACCCCAAGTCCCAGGAACACCCCCACCCACACCAGAGGGACACCACAGGATGGGGACCCCATCCCATGTAAGCAGAGGTAAGTATGTTTAATAATTTTTAGGTGTGTCATTGGGGGACCCTGGCATAAGGCCCCCTGTCTGGCACTGGGTCTTATGACCTTGCCCAGGAAATACTGGTCCCCTGTGCTGGCCACTGGGGTGGTGGGCATGACTCCTGTCTACACTTAGACAGGAGTCATGCTTGTCCCTGCTTGTGTGTCAGAAAATGACGCTAGGCTGGTTAGCGGCATATATTTTGCCGCTAACCAGGATAACTTCATTACTGGCCCAATAGCGCCATACTGCCTAACCCCATCTCAGCCTGGCTAGTGTCTTTTTTCAAGACGCCAACCAATTCCTTAGTGCCATCTTATGTCATTGTGTATATAAATATGGTGTTAAGATGGCACTAAGGAATGGCGTTAGCCAGCATTAATATTTTTGCTGCAAAACTGCGTTAGTGCAGTTCTGTGGCAAAAACCATAAATATGGACCTAAGTGTCTACCATTCCCCATAATATGCACTGCCTGCAATAGTTCATGGGTAGGGGGTTCACTACCGTCTGGAGCAAAAAAGCGACATATATAGCGAACTATACTAGCATGCAATAGGAAGAGGGAGGAGGGACGATCATTCGTACTCTTAAAATCCACATGTCGCATTAGGTTCCCATCATGAAACAAGGACCCCAGTGTCAATTCATTGGCCCCACCCCATGGAGCAAATTCCGAATGCTGTTGGTAAGCCTCTTAAGTAGACATCTGATGCATAGAGGAGCATGGAACTGTGTACCTTTGGGCAATTATCCAATATGTTAAGGCTAAATGTAATAGCATGGGCAATTTGCGGGGCCACTCCCCACCCAGATATAACAGACCATGCAGTTGGCCTGTGGCCAGCTGCGTCGTCATATGTTCAATTTCAGAGAGTTTGTGTCCGGCTAACCAATAAGATAGCCACTGCAGTTGTCCCGCCATGCAATATGCTTTAAAATCGGGAGCACCCATTCCTCCACCGTCTGACGGTAGTTGCATCCTGGGGAGGCTAATTCTGCTGCGTCCCAACCCCCAGAGCAGTTCCACCAGCATGCTGTTTAACACTCGGAATACTACTGCAGGTATTTTCATTGGGAGGTTTGTAAAGAAGTGCAGGAGCCATGGTAGCACAACCATCTTAGCAATGAACAGGCGATGTGCCATCAACAGCGGCTAAGTGGTCCAAAATGCTATTTGTGCTTTAAGAGAATTAATTGAGTGCATGACATTCCAATCTAGCAAATCCATGGACTCTCGATACATCTGTATCCTCGTCTACCGTCCTCCCGGACCTCGCGCCTCTTTCAGCGACGCCATCGCCGACTTCATCTCCCCGCACGCCCTCGCCTCACCGGACTACATCCTCCTAGGCGACCTCAACTTCCATCTGGAACAAAACAACGACCCCAACACCACCACCCTGCTCGCCAACCTCGCCAACCTCGGCCTCAAACAACTGGTGAACACCGCCACCCACATCGCCGGACACACGCTCGACCCTATCTTCTCCGCCAGCAAACACGTCTTCTTCAGCCACACCTCTGCCCTACACTGGACCGACCACAGCTGCGTCCACTTCACATTCCGACGCGAGACCTCCCACCTCCGCACTCAACCCATCCCTCGTCGACAGTGGAACAAGATCCCTGAAGAGCAACTCTTCTCCGCTCTCGCCGCCAACCAACCCACCCTCACCACCGACCCCAACGACGCAGCTCTCAACCTCACAAACTGGATCTCCAACTGCGCTGACAACCTTGCTCCCCTCAAACGCACGCATCGACAGACCAACACCAAAAAACCTCTCTGGTTCTCTGACACCCTCAAAGAATCAAAGAAAACTTGTCGTGCCCTTGAGAAGGCCTGGCGCAAGGACCACACCGCTGACAACATGACCGCCCTCAAGAACGCTACACGCGAACACCACCACCTGATCCGCACTGCCAAAAGGAACTTTTTCACCGACAGACTAGACAAAAACAGCCACAACAGCAGAGAACTCTTCAGCATCGTCAAAGAGTTCTCCAACCCCAGCGCCAGCGCCAACGCCGTCACGCCCTCACAGGATTTGTGCGAATCCCTCGCCACTTTCTTCCATCGCAAGATCAGCGACCTCCACGACAGCTTCGGACACCAGACCCAACCATACACCACTGAACCCGCTTCCCCGGACATCACCCTCAACAACTGGACCCACATCAACACGGAAGAAACCAAATCCATCATGAACTCTATCCACTCCGGCGCCCCTTCGGACCCCTGCCCGCACTTCATCTTTAACAAAGCCGACGACATCATCGCCCCGCACCTCCAGACCGTCATCAACTCTTCTTTTTCTTCTGCTACCTTCCCCGAATGCTGGAAGCACGCTGAAGTCAACGCCCTACTAAAGAAACCTACGGCTGACCCAAGCGACCTGAAAAACTTCCGCCCCATCTCTCTTCTACCTTTCCCAGCCAAGGTAATAGAAAAGACCGTCAACAAACAGCTGACCACCTTCCTGGAAGACAACAACCTGCTCGACCCTTCACAAACCGGATTCCGAACCAACCACAGCACGGAAACCGCCCTCATCTCAGTCACAGACGACATCAGAACCCTGATGGACAACGGTGAAACAGTCGCCCTCATTCTCCTCGACCTCTCGGCTGCCTTTGACACCGTCTGTCACCGCACCCTAATCACCCGCCTACGCTCCACTGGGATCCAAGGCCAGGCCCTGGACTGGATCGCCTCCTTCCTCGCTAACCGCTCCCAAAGAGTTTACCTCCCTCCGTTTCGCTCAGAACCCACCAAGATCATCTGCGGCGTACCTCAAGGCTCATCGCTCAGCCCGACACTCTTCAATGTCTACATGAGCCCCCTCGCCGACATCGTACGCAAGCACGACATCATCATCACCTCCTACGCCGACGACACCCAACTTGTACTCTCCCTCACCAAGGACCCCGCCAGCGCCAAGACCAACCTACAAGAGGGTATGAAGGACGTCGCAGATTGGATGAGGCTCAGCCGCCTAAAGCTGAACTCTGAAAAAACGGAAGTCCTCATCCTCGGCAACACCCCGTCCGCCTGGGACGACGCCTGGTGGCCCATGGCCCTCGGCACCGCACCGACCCCCGCAGACCACGCCCGCAACCTCGGCTTCATCTTGGACCCTCTTCTCACCATGACCAAGCAAGTCAACGCCGTGTCCTCTGCCTGCTTCCTCACTCTCCGCATGCTCCGCAAGATCTTCCGCTGGATCCCCGCCGACACCAGAAAAACCGTGACCCACGCCCTTGTCACGAGTCGCCTGGACTACGGCAATACCCTCTACGCCGGGACCACCGCCAAACTCCAAAACCGCCTGCAACGCATCCAAAACGCCTCGGCCCGCCTCATCCTCGACGTACCCCGCAACAGCCACATCTCCGCACACCTGAGACACCTGCATTGGCTCCCAGTCAGCAAAAGGATCACCTTCCGTCTTCTCACCCACGCACACAAAGCCCTCCACAACAAGGGACCGGAATACCTCAACAGACGCCTCAGCTTCTACGTCCCCACCCGCCCCCTCCGCTCCGCTGGCCTCGCACTTGCTGCCGTCCCTCGCACCCGCCGCTCCACGGCGGGTGGGAGATCTTTCTCCTTCCTGGCGGCCAAGACCTGGAACTCCCTCCCCACCAGCCTCAGGACCACCCAGGACCACTCCGCTTTCCGGAGACTCCTAAAGACTTGGCTGTTCGAGCAGCGATAACCCCCCCTTTCCCCCCTAGCGCCTTGAGACCCGCACGGGTGAGTAGCGCGCTTTATAAATGTTAATGATTTGATCTGTCCCCCTAGTATTTGAACGTAGTTGGCGCGACCTGGAGATGCACCTGGCCAAACCTTAATGTGGATTGAACTATTACTGGGGAAAAACAAATAGGTTCAGGATTTATCCACATTAATATGTAGACCAGACAAGTTACCAAAGGTACTCAAGATATGCATGATCCCATCTAGCCCCATGTGGATGTCCCTAATATACAGTAGTATATCATCCACATACAGGGATACAGCATGCGTCCTATGACCCAAAGATATGCCCCACTCAGGTGAGTTCTGTCTCAGCCGATGTGTTGACGGTTTGACCGCTAGAACAAACAATGAGGGAGATAGTGGGCAGCCCTGTCTGGTTCCACGGTATATATTATAGCATTGTGAAATAATGTCACCCGTTTTGGCACTCGCTGTAGGCTGCGTGTAAAGATGGAATATCCATGGTATGTAAGTTTGGGGAATACCATATTTAACCAAAGCTGCTGACATGAAGTCCCACCAAAGGGTATCAAAGGCTTGACGCACATCCAATGAGATGTAGCCTGCATGGGGTAGATTATGTGCCGTTTCCATTACACTAAAAAGCTGGTGTATATTCAATGAAGTACTGCTTTGGGGCACAAAGCCACTTTGATCTGCATGGAAAAGATGTGCGAGCAGGGGGAGCGATCCACAGGCTAGGATCTTGCTTAGGATTTTATATTCTGTCTTAAGAAAAGGTAGAGGTCTATATAAGAAGTGATCTGCTGGGGGTTAGCCAGGTTTTAGTAATTAAGAGGTAACTATTGCTTCTCTGGTAGTATGGGGTACCACGCCAGTATCTAACCCTGTGCCATAGAGCTTCTCCAATTAAGGGTCCAGCTTTGACATAAATGTAAAGTTAAACTTGGTTGGTAGCCCGTCTGATCTGGGAGCTTTGTTCTTGGCTAGGTCTTTTATGGAGCCCCATATCTCTTTAACTGTAATAGGAGCCTCCAAAGCAAAATCTGTCCGTGGCCATTATCCTGGGCCAGAGGATGCGGAGCAGTATATAAGGTAGTATAATAGTCTTGAAAGGCTATGTTAATTTCATTTTGTGAATGGATCACCTCTTGCAATGGGCTGATTGTATATAGATTGGAGTAGGAGTGGGGGGCGGTCGGATAATGCGTGCTAAGAGCACCCCTGATTTGTCTGCCTCTGAATACGCTTTATGTGTGTAGGTTTGATAATCTGTGACACAGAGTCATTCCAGGAGATCCACGTATGTGATGTGGGCCTCTTGTAGTGTGTTTGATTATTCAGCGAACTCAGCCACTTCTGCTTTCAGGATACCCAGTTCACCCTCTAAACAAGTAAGCTCCCAATTGATCTCAAGCTTTTCTCCCACCGTCAACGTGATTGAAGGACCATAAATTACTACCTTGAAAGCTTCCCACTCTATTAGAGGGAAGGAGGTGGTGCCTTCATTAATACTGAAGTATGAATCAATCGTTGTAGCTAATTGTTCTCCAAAGACTGCATCTTCCAGTTGAGATGGTTGTAAACCCCAGGTCGGGATCAGGTCGAAATATGGCCCCATGCAAGTGTCACCTCTAGGGGATTGTGATCGGAGATTGTTTTCCCCAATTATGTGGTGTCATGTATAGAGGTGCGTGTTGCATAGATACCTATTTGGCCTTGAATGCAGAGCATGGGGGGGTGAATAGAAGGAGTATTCTCTGTGCCCTACATGCCTTTCTCGCTACACGTTCTGTAAGTCCCATCCATTCATCCAGTTCTTTAGTGCTGTAGCCTGGCGCAGTGTCGGAGCACCCAGAAAGGGGTGGGTGGGAATGGTCCAGAGTTGTATCAATGATGGTAATTAAATCACCACCCAGCAACCGAGGATAAGCCACCCAGTCCATCAGTACCAAAGAAAGATGTGCCCAATAAACATCCTGCTCTGTATTTGGTGCATAGATACATCCTAACACAAGAGGTTCCCCATCTAAGCGACTCCTCAGAAAAGCATATCGACCCTGATTATCTATCTTGGGTTCCAGCAGCTCCAAGGGAACGCTGGCGCAGAGCCATATGGCCTCATCACACACAAACCCAGAATATGACGTGTAAAAAAGTTGTCCTCGCCATTTCCTGTGCATTTTTGTGCTTCTTGTGTGGTGTGGTGAGGTGCTCTAATATATATGTGCCTTACGTCTATTCATTTGGGCAAGCACTCTATGCCGTTTGTGGACTGAGCCCAGACCCCTCACATTCCAAATAATAATAACATAATCACTCAAAGAGCGTTTCATCTAATGGCAAAATCATCCAAACCCCTCCCGTTCGAATCACCCAACTCTACGGCCAATCATCCATGCATCTCTCAACTCAGTAATCGGTGATGGTAACAGACTATACTGTATGTTTCCCCAAACATATAAAACAACCAACAAAACTAATACGCAGTCCATCCAAAACCACTAGGTCGAATCAAACTTTAACAATAATTAGGTCGTAACCGCTTGGCATCCTACAGGTGCCTCTGCCTCATAGGGGGTTAGTCACGGTGAAAGCAGTAGTACCAGTACGTAAACCACTAGAGATGCTCTGATTTTGTACCCAGTGCACCCAGACCCGGTCCCACCAAACTGTATGCATGTGCCAAACATTGCAAAAGGCAACTCCCGCCATATCGGTGTTTGAGTATATTGCATAGCAAACGCCCGGCAATTCCAGCCCACCTTCCCAGTCATCTTCATTTACTATGTTGTTTACATCAGGAAGATAGGGACAGAATCGACGTCACACCTAGGGCCATATTTATACTTTTCGACGCACAACTGCGGCAACGCAGTTGTGCGTCAAAAAATTTAACGCCGGCTAACGCCATTCTGAAGCGCCATGCGGGTGCCGTATTTATTCAATGACGTTAGCCGGCGTTAGCCGGCGCTGCGGAGTGGTGTGCGTAAAAAAAAATGACACACACCAGGCAGCGCCGGCGTAGGGGAAAATGGAGCTTGGGCATCAAAAAATGGGGCAAGTCAGGCTGAGGCAAAATTATCTTCTCAACCCGATTTGCGCCATTTTTTTTGACGCCCAGACGCCATTAACATGACTCCTGTCTTAGCAAAGACAGGAGTCATGCCCCCTTGCCCAATGGCCATGCCCAGGGGACTTTTGTCCCCTAGGCATGGTCATTGGGCATAGTGGCATGTAGGGGGGCACAAATCAGGCCCCCCTATGCCACAAAAAAAAAAAAAAAATACTTACCAGCACTTACCTTAATGTCCCAGGGGTGGGTCCCTCCATCCTTGGGTGTCCTCCTGGGGTGGGCAAGGGTGGCAGGGGGTGTCCCTGGGGGCATGGGAGGGCACCTCTGGGCCCCTTCCGAGCCCACAGGTCCTTTAACGCCTGCCCTGACCAGGCGCAAAAAAATGACGCAAAAGCGGCTGGACGTCATTTGTTTTGACCCGCCCACTCCCGGGCGTCATTTTTGCCCAGGAGTATAAATACGGCGCACATGCCTCAGAGTCATTTTTTAGACGGGAACGCCTACCTTGCATATCATTAACGCAAGGAAGGTGTCCACGCTAAAAAATGACGCAAACTCCATGAACTTTGGCGCTAGATGCGTCTAACGCCAAAGTATAAATATGGAGTTCGTTTTGCGTCGAATTTGCGTAAAAAAAACGACGCAAATCCGGCGCTAACAGAGTATAAATATGGCCCCTAGTCTCCTTTAACTAGCTGATCATGTGATAGCTGTGGAGAAATGGCAGGGAACTGAGCCCTGCTACCACCCAAGTCCGGTCCATTGCCATGCGAGGAGCTCACACTCCTGGGTTTCCTAGAAAGTCTCATGGATTTTGCTGAACAGATTGCCTCTTGCCGGCCTTCCAGGGCCTGCTGTGGGGAAAGAGCAGTCCTAGTCTGGATCACATGACTTTGTTGCATTCTGCGCCTCCTTGGAGTTCTGTGCAACCTGGATGAGGTGGATTTTTGTAAGGTAGTCCACGCAGTCTCAGGATACTCTCCGACAAACCATTCACAAGCTTCCTCTAGTTTGTCAAAGAACAAAGACTTTGAGTCATGGACGTTTTTCAGTCTGGCTGTAAACAGCAAGGCGTACTTCAGACCGAAGGCTCGCAGTCGCTTCTTGATGTCTTGAAAACCAGAGCACCTAGTCTGTACTCCGTAAATAATGAGACCCGAAGTTTGCCAACTGGAGGGGTGCTTTTTCCTGGGCTAGGTGTAACAATGTGTCCCGATCTCTATAGTTCAGGATCCTGGCCACCAGGAGGAGTGGGGGTGATCCAGTCAGTGGTTTCCTTGTAGGCACTCTGTGAGCCTTTCCACGACAGGTGTGAAAGTTCTGATGGCGCCAATAACAACTTCAGCCAATCCTCTATAACCTGCATTACAAGGCAGATGTTCTTCCTTTGGGACCAGCCCTCGGCATCTTCCAACTGATCTTGGAGGTATTCCACTTGATGTTGCAATCTGTTTAGTGTGGTCGGACAGTACAGGAGTGACACCCGCTAACTGATGCGCCGTTGATTCGACTTTTTGGGCTAGTTTGCGCTGGTCATCTTTTAGTAAAGTAATGTCTGCTATGACAGCTCTGAGCTGTTGTTCAAGTGAGATTGTGGAATCTCATATTTCTTGTAGCATAAGGTCTAATTCATCTGTCTGTTGGGGGGTACAATGCTCTGGGGTAGGGGTCAATGAGCATGTGAGGGGATTTCTGGTGCTTGCAGAGGATTTCATCCACCCCATACTACTGGTTTGAGAGCACTGATTATGGATGCAATCTAAGTGAGTAATCACCAGTACAGGGCAATACTGGAGGACATGCCGGGCCCCCACCGCTGGCCCTGGTTGGCGTCCTTCACCAGGTTCCATCCTGGTATCTAGCAGCCTGTGTCCAATCCGTACTGGCTTTTGCATGCTGGGTTAACTGGGTGAGCCTGTGCCAGAGGTTGAAGCCAGTCTGTTAAAATAGGGGGGGAGAGAGAGGTGCCCCCCATCAAACCCCCATTCCCCTTGCAACATCAGCAATTGAATCCAGAAAGAGGGGAGTGCTCAGTCCACTACTCTCTCGACCCCGTATATTAGTCCAAAGGGCGGTCGGAAGGGGTGGTCAATGCCTCCAGCTATGCCAAGGCACAATGTCTCACTCACTCCAAGGTCTTTGTCAGTGGCTTCATCAGGTTTGAGGCGGTCCACCACGGGCAAATGCTTTGTGTGTGTGTGGGCCACCAGAGTACTCCGAAGGCCGTGTCAATCAGGGTCATCCTCCTCCACTGCTTGAGCCGGCCACACCGCCCCAGGCCTATCGGTGGGTCATCGTGTTGCTCCTAAGGCCTCCACACTCTGGTCCATTGCGCTGGTCATTCATGGTCCCTCACTTAATGACTGGATGGGGCGGAGAGGGAGCCCCGCCCCCACTTGCTGAAGCTACCACGCGGCATTCTAGTGGGCCTCAGCTTCCTTCCTCTTGGGGTGGTAGTCACCGATCTCCTCCCTGCCGAACCTCGGACGTGCTCCAATCCCTCACAGGGGGCAGCAGCAGAGCAAGGGACCCAGCAGGCCCCCCTGGCATTATTTGCCTGCTTCAGTCCACATCTCTGCGACGCCTCTCTCTGCCGCCCTTCGCAGGGGTGGCACAGTTCGATTGCCAAGCCCCGGAAGGCCTGAAATACCAGCACTCTGGGACCGCTTTCAGCTGCCAGGCACTGCAGGGCCACGCCCCCACGCTCCGCAGGTCTGGATGGCTTCCACGCAGGGGATTGCACATAAATTTTCAGGCCCGGGTCCACAGCACTCTCGCTTAAGAATCCACCATCTTTCCTATCCCCCACCTTAAACCAATTTATATCTCCCACCCCCCCTTAAAATACACATAAAACTAGGACAACAGTAACTACAACTATACATAAACTAAATATCTAGGCCCAAGCAAAGATGTTATATAGTTGTATTTTTTTTAATGTTTAAAAATAAAAATTAGGGTTATATATTTTTTAAAGTACACAGACCTAAAACATCACTCTCCCTAATATCACCCAATAAAAAGGAACCCCCAAAAAAGAGCCTACCCCTAATAAAAACTACTACCTACTACAAATTACCTACACTAAACTAACTTACCTAACACTAACTGGGGCAGATTTAGGGAAAGTGGCGCTGCACAGAGTGCCGCGCTACTTTCCCTGCACCCTTTAGCACCCCCCTACCGCCACCGTGTGTGCGCTGTATTTAAAATATGGTGCACCATGGCACAGGGTAGGGGGCAATACCATCATTTTTCATGCCGCTATTGATGTACTATGCAGGAGTAGTGCCAAAATATTGGCGCTACTCCTGCAGACTACATAGGTCCCCATTCTAAAGAATGGAAGCCCCCTTTTAATGCCTGATCTTGGGCAGGCATTAAAAGTGCCATCAAAAATGGTGCAAGGAAATCTCATAGATTTCCTCATGCCATTTTTCTGGCTCCCTTAACGGGGGAACGCCCCCTTTGCATACATTATGCCTGGTGCAGGCATAATATAGCGCAAAGGGTTACATGAGGCTCAGGGATTTTGGCCTTGTTTGGCCACATTAACATAAAAATAATGTCATTAATGTGGCGCAAGGTGGTGCTAGGGCATCATAAAAATGCCCCTAACTATCTAAACACCTCAACAATAAAAAACTATACAAAAGGGGAAGGGAGATAAGTGTCCTTTTGGGCATTCCTGCTCCTCACTGTGTAGTCACTTACCCTTTCCATGGTGGGTGGAGGTGGCTGGTTCCATGGTTGGAGCCCCTTGAGGAAAAGCACTCCAGGAGCTCGATGCTCTAGCAAATGAACATCAGGCATTCCATGTAAATACTATCTGCAGAATTCACATGATGTACAACATAAATCACAATGACATCTGGAAGGGCAAAGTGAACAGACAGCTGTCCCATATCCATCATCTCCGTATTGATTATAGCCAAGGTATCAAGGCCAAGCAAATGTTACACAACAACAAAGCCCTGCCTTGGGACATCTTTGAATGACCATGCCATCATTGACTGTGGTTATGAGAAACACTGTTTTGTGACCATGGTATGGCACACTCATCATGTTGCATTGTTATTCAATGTTCCTTCTGCATACTCCATTGCCCTTGGATCTATTGGAATTTTGCAAAGTCATCTGAGCATGGACTGTAAGTTAGATGGCATGTCTCACAACATTATGTGCCTGATATGGCAAGGACACATATCTTGACAAATTGCTACATGGAAAATACATAAGCCAGGTATCATATGTGAGAATGGAGGGTGGATAGCTCACTCATGTCACACAGAGATACATGAAACAACTCCCATATCCACTCATGTAAGTACATGGTGGGCCGTGCCATGACTCCTAGCATACTCCCCGAGTAACTGGATGTGTCCTATTATGCAGCCCATAGCCTGTACATTTGGTTCCAAAATTCATGTCACCTTGCTGCACACCAGCACACAGCACAGCCATTTAATAGGTGGGTGCATGCATGCCTTACATCTCATCTGCAAAGGGATCTTGGAACAGCAATGGCTAATGTTGTTCATTGTATGAACCTGTTTGCATTACATCCTGTAGACTATCAGGGCCAGCACTATCTATGACACTGTTGTAGTCTAACACACATTTCCAGATCTTTGAAGATGACAGGAGATAGCAATGTTGATACATACAACATAAAGTATGGGGCATCACACCACATGAGTGGGAAAATCAACTGCAAATCCAAGTGTGGTACGTTGACCACTGTCCTGCTAATCTTAGGGCCCTATTCACACGATCCTCAACCCTGGAAGTACATGATTTATTGTGATGTTCCTGTGGCACACACAACAGGAACATGTTCTGTGAACCACCTATTGTCACCCTTCATAGATGTGTAGGACCCTGTACTTCTGGCACATGTTCTTACTGTCATAACTGTGTTTTGACACATACACCATGTGTGGGCTAGCCATACACATCTGACATAGATTGCACCATGAGTAACTACAGCCTAGCTGTGCATATGAAAAGCTTTATTTGGGTATGCAGTGCCCTGCCATGTTCAATTATGAATCCACCACCACATGTGTTCACAGGTCCTGGCACTGTGGTCATTGCTCTTTGGTCATACCTGCATATTTGTGGGCCCTCAGTCATAGCAATATGAACCACCTTGACATTAGTCAGATGCAAAGGCACATATTGCACTCAACCCCTGTCTCACTGTCCATAGACATGTATAGTCTATGGAGTTTCACTTTGGATACATGCACTTTATACATGGCATTACACACAGCATACAACATCACAAACAATCCTTGCACTAGCTATCACACATAAAGTATGGCACTCATTGGTAGCATCAGGGTAACAGAGGCTTTTCACCTCTCCTGCCATGTATGGCTCGGGTCCACCTGCAAGACATAACATGAGCCATAGCACTGTGAATATTGAACAATAAACACTGTGGTCAAATATTGCACATTACACACGACTTGCAAATGGTCATAAAAGCCTTATGGTTGTAACAACTCAAATAGGCCATTGGACATGTCTTAATGTCATACATTAGTAGGCCAGGCGGATATGTACACATACATGATAGTACATAGTTTAAGGCTTCCAAATGACTCACTACCACAAGCTTTTTCAATGCTAATTGAGAGTCATGGCACTCTGCATCTACATGACTCATAGAACACACTCAGTCATGACTAGCAATATTCCTGCCTCACTCTTGTCATCACATGTACATGTCTGTGCAATGTACAACAGTAGTTAGACATCCTTATCCCCTCATGTAACAGGCATCGTTAGATGTCATTGCTGCATGGTCAAAGACAACAAACATACATGTTTTCTCCATCCCCTAACTGCTACATTTTCAGTTCAGGTACACACATGTGTGTAACATATACAGGTGTATGACACTCCACATGTTACAACTCTGTACATAGTCACATACATCATGCCTCATTTACATGATCCACTGAAGTGTCTCAAAGTTGGGTCTCTAATGCTAAGATACATCTCCCAGGGCGGCATGTTGACATATGCCCAGGCAGCAGGACAATTATTGGAAATGTGCACACTTCTCGATGCTGCCCACAGCACATTAGGTGACATGTGCATCATAGTGCTAACAGGAATGTGTCCGACAGGTATGCTAGGAACACTGCTCAGTGTGAGGGCATGACAGCTCAGTTTTCGGAAACCTTTGTGTCATGCTTTGTCTCTGAAATGACTTTTTTGGGGTGTGATGGCATTTGAGCCCTGCCATATGCCAACCACTGACACAATGGACAACAGTTACCAGCCCAAGTGTCACCCTGCACCACTAAAACAACATGTCTGGTGAGTTTATGTGGCACAGTGTACCTGGCCATGGACACAAGACTGGTAATGCATCAGAGTCACACGTCACCTCAGGGTGAGAGTCACAGTGGCCCAATGGGAATAAAATACCTTATTAACCCACGTTTTTCTGATTCCTATGTTTGCTGCTATCTACAGCAAACATAGACAAAGGACAACTCCATTGATGATTGTGCATGGACAGGAAGGTGTCCCTTCCTGCACATGTACACTAGTACCTGGCAGCCATGTACCCGTGCAACACAAGGGTGCCTGCATTGGTGCTCATCAGGAATTTGTGGGTTACCACAGGGGACAAGTACAGGCATGTGCCATATGTCATATTTATGGCATATTGCTGCACTTGTCAGGGATGTTGGTTGGCACAGCTGCACGACTTGCAGCCCTGCCCTGTGTCATAACTTAGTAAAGGAGGCCCTATGGGCAGGAGAAATTTACTTGCAAATGAGACAGAGGAATCACTCACAAAGTTTGTGTACTTACCAACAGTTCCACTGACCTCTACCCCGAGTTGGTTCAGGAGGTCACCTTCCCAGGAGATGTTTGAGTTAATGGGTCATCCACTCCACCTCGAAGATCCGCTGCATGTGGCAACATATCTTCCCCCATTGCAGCTTGTGTGCCTCACTCCTATACCCAAGTATAACTCACCCACCCATGGCCACCATATATAACAGGTAATAGGTGACCATCCAGATGAAGCCCCCCAAGTCCTCCACACTCATGCCACAAGCCCTTCTCTTCCCTGACATGTCCCAACCCAAACCCACGATCAACCTAATGAAATAAAAAAATAAAAAAAATACCCCCAACTACGCCAGCAGACTAATCTGCCCGAAGGACAAACACCAGACAATACACAGTAAATGATACCACAATATGGGAATAGACACAACAAAACAGATGTCAGGGGCACAACAGAGCCAGAAGAAGCACTTAAGACTCCTGAAACAGCACTCCTCAACACAACTCCAACACCACACAACCTCTCACAAGCACAGACACAAAGATTGTGAGTGTAAGAGAAAGGGAAAGTAACTTTACAGTTCCTAGTTTGTAATATGGCTGATCCATTGCATCACTCCCTGGGCTGATGCAGCACATTTTTAGCCAATGAGTCTTTTTTTTAACACTTCTTGTCAATGCGTTGATTTTTGAGGACGCATAATGAAGCGCCATGAGGAGGTCCGAACGTCCTGTATGGGATGCGTCTATTTTTGGCATATGCAATGGCTGAAAAAAACACACACTGAGAGAATGCATCAATTTTTTGATGCAATGAATGAAATATGTGTATATCTGTATGGTGTCATGTGGAATTCATTTTTATAGTCATATGGATTGCTGTGTTGCCTGTGAATAGTTGTGTTTAACACTCTTCTCTCTTTACATGAGTCCAATGTATGTTTTGTAAGCGTACCTGGTTGAAAGTACAGGCATTACGAGGATCAGACCATGCATAGGGCACATTTCCTATGTTTTGTTGACACTACACCTTTGAAGGGTTGCCCCATGTGCCAACTATATGATGGCACCTGAATGCATTGCTTAGTTTACCCCCCAGGGATGCCATGGACTTGCCCTGGAATGTGGGCTTCACACCCACATCTAGAACAGCACATACATCTGCCAAAATGTGTTGTGTCCCAAAGGGAAGACAGAAGGCTGCCAGGCAGTTGGTTGGGGGTTACAAACTCCAGTGCAGGCAATTGTTGTGATAGCTAGTACACACATGTGAAGGGATATGTGAATGGTGCAATACATGCTCATGTTCCCTCCCATCCAGGGGTCTCCCATCAGGAGACTGCCAGTCTGCCTCCGGAGATTGTCTCTGCGCCTGGCACCACATTTTACATATAGCGGACAGTCAAAACTTCCCTGCCCTATTATCTACCAGAGACTTATAGGTAGTTTGACTTCCCCTTGCCCTATCATCTACTAGGGACTTACAGGTGGTTTAATTCCCCCTTGCCCTATTATCTACTAGGGATTTACAGGTAGTTTTATTCCCCCTTGCCCTATTATCTACTAGGGACTTACAGGAGTCTGTCGCTGGCAGTTGTACTTGCATCACTTAAGCTTATGCCTTTCATTCAGAGTAGTGGACCTAGGCCTGGTTAGCAGACCCAGGGTACAGCCAGGGTCAGTCACCAACATTTTCAGTCAGTCAAATTTGGCTAAATATGTAAACAGGATGACTTTCTCACACTGTGACTGGGCAGGTAATTTGGCTATCATCACTGGTTGTGATGATATATGTTATCTTACATAGATACACTTTTTCTTGTTGTCACATTCTTCTGACATTAAGTGAGTGTCATTCATGCATGTACCACACACATGGCTAGTATATGGTACATCCGCAATGTTGCACTAGTAATGGTTTTGTTGCTCTTGCTGTTGAGTAGGCTAATTGGCCCCCATACATATCTTGACTCCTGAAGTGATACTTGTGTACTCTGAAAATCCCCTCCACAATGCAGAAGATGCTATTTAGGACATGATTATGACTATGCTGGGCTTATGTATGTATGTGTTTTTGAGGAGTACTCACACACAGCTACAGATTGCATCCTATGTCAGCTGCACAGTGAGTAGGGGTGGATTGGGGGAATGGTCATTACAGCTAATAGTCTCACATATATATATATACAAGTAATTTTGGGTCCTGATTTGCTTAGACATATTGGCAACAGTATGAGACATGCTACGGCATTGATTGGCATACATGCAAAATGATCACAGATTTGCCGGCCACTGTGCTACAGATACAGGTATATTTTCCTCTGATTCACTTACTATTTGTCATACATGTGAGTAGAAAATAGGTGGATGTTACGAGTTGTCACCAGTGTCATGAATCTTTCACCCATTGAGTTGCCACATTTCTCACACTGATCCACTGCTGCAGTTTATTACCACTATTTACATCCTTTAACATACAGTTTAGTCCTAATGCATCACATAGTGATTCATATCTATCAGTTTTCCTTTTGTACCAACAATTCATTGTCGGGTATGAGTGTTTTCAGTTCAACATGTTTGTTTAACAGGCAATGCATACATTATACACCATACTTTACAGAGATCAGTGCATTGTGTCTGGTACTTTAAGGATGATGACAGTGTTCTCACTTGATTGCCAACTGTTGTGGCCTGCGTATGGTTTCCCTGGTGTGGGTGTGTTTTTTTCAAGTGGAATTCTGACAAACACTCCAAGACATATGTTAGATTGACTCATTCATTGACAAGTTTGGCAGTCATGCCTTCAATCACATGTGCTTAATTAAAGAATTTCTGCACGTTCTATGCATGTCGCCCTGTATCTGCAACAGTGTTCTGGAGGCCAGGATGATGTGGTGGCTCATCTTCCTTCTCTTCCCTTGGTGCCTCCAGGTATTCGTCCCAAGGGACATTTGTCCTCACACAAATATTGTGCAGTATTGCACAGGCAAATATTATCTTGCAGACCAAGTGGAGGGAATACAAGAGTATTCCACCAGACACATCCAGGCGGCGAAACTGGTCCTTGAGTAGGCCAAAGGTCCACTCAACGATGTTTCTTGTACAACTGTGCGCCTGGTTGTAGGCCTTTTCTGCCTCAGTTTGTGGGTTTCCAAACGGGGTCATGATCCATTGCTGGATCCTTGGTCAGCTGAAATGTAAAAGAAAAGAAACAATGTCATTGTTTTATATTACTTTATTTGTATACCTCCTGCCCATGTGCATTATGTGTATTGAGTTTATCATGCCCTTCTCCCAATTATGACCACATGATATGCCAATCATGACAGTGTACTTTTGTTTCCAGGGGCCTGTTCACTCACAGTATGCTATGGCAGATGCAGTGGATGGGCAGATACATCATACAATTCAAATTCCTTACTCATAATTCTAGAGCAGATTTAGATGGTGGTTGATTCCCATCGCTCAGGTCCACTCAATGTTTTGTGTTCACAATACATGTGCGGTGACACATAATGTGGATGTGAATCTTTTTTGTAGGTCCAGCCTAGGATGTTGATGACATTCCAGAAATGGCTTACCCAGCCACATGCATAAGTCAATGCTTATCCCCAGATGTTAGTGTCGCCATACATTTCATTTGTCCATGCCTTTGATTCCCCTACATTGTCTATGGCAGTTGACATAATACCATCCACACAGTATGCACTCACACATCCCAACTGAGTGACATGATGTGACAACTGCCATTTCTCAATAAATGGTTGCAGTGTCACGCCGAGAGAACATTGTGTACATGTGTTAAATACTAGTGTGGGATACCTGAGCAATGGCCCTGAGCTCTCACCCACAGAAGTCAGTATATCCCCCTGACTAAATATTACACTATGCCACAGAGTTGTGGGGGAGAAGAACTAAATACCAAAAACATTTGCACAGAAACAAAATAAGTACGCCACAAGCAATAGGTCATTGAAAAAGAGTTATTATGTTATTCATTAAATACAAGTCCATCATGTCATGAAGAAAATACAAGGCACTGTGCATATCAACTAATCATGAAAGTTGTTTCCCGTTGATAAATTTATACTGTAAAATATACCTATAGGATTCATAGTACATATATCATATATATATTAATTGGATTTGCCAGAATTGTCCATCCGTTTGAAGTTAGTGAAGTTGCCATCCATTTGAAGTTGCTAAGGTTGCCAGCACGTGTTTCGCAGAATGTTCGCTTCTTCAGGGCTATACATAAATGGCAACAAAAAAAACAACAACATATAAGGCACAACACAGAAAGAAGAAAAAAGAAGAAAGAAAAAAGAACACCTGGAAAAAGTTCTCAATGTGATATATTGAACTAAAAAACATGTGATGACTTCTGAAATAAAAAGGCAAATATGTGCTTACAAAATGGAGAGACAAAGATAATGTGTCAGTATATCAATCTGCCTGAGCATCAACCATTACTGAATTCAAGAAAAAATAACAGAAATAGAAAAAGCCTTTTTTATGGAAAAATATCCAACAGGAAAGGACACCTAAGTATTAGCACCTTAATACTTAACTAAGATATAGATATTGCCAGAATACACCGGGAAACAAATTCAAACTTATACACTCACCAAACTCTAATCAAATTAAAGAACCCACAACAGTGTCTTCACTCATAGAGTAAATACTTCGCAATCCACAATAGAAACCATCAGCTGTAATTAGTAGCTCATTAGAGGCATACATAGGAAAACAAATGTGGATATATCAGTCCCCTGCTCCACATACATATTCACAGAAAATAGAATAACAAATCAATAAAAATAAAAAATAAATTATATGAATGTCTTGACTCAAAGAGTAAAAAATACTTCGCAATCCACAACAGAAACCATCAGTCGTAATTAGTAACTCATTAGATGCCTAAATAGGAAAACGAATGTGGATATATCAGTCCCATGCTCCATATACGTAGTCACAGAAAATAGAATAACAAACCAATAAAAAAATTACAAAATTATATGAGCCTTCCCATACTTTCATACACCTTCTCAATTACTGCATCTCAAAGGTACTGAAAACATTCATTGTCGCATATGACATATTCCAAGAGCTACTGAGATTAATACTAATTGTAAAGACACAAAGATTAACTACACCTATCAATCAAATATGCAACAACCGTGTATTAATATCAAATACTGTTGACATTCTTGTTCTAATCTACATTCATTACCCTAGTTCCCCAGCCATCACAGCGACTGCACCCTGGCGTATTAGCTCCTAATTAACCATCTCCAGTGACAATACCCCACTCATTACGCAACATAGACTAAACATCCATAAACAATTAAAGTTCCTCTAAACGTCATGGTATAAGCTATATCTGGAACATGTTATTGCATATCTAACGCCAATAACGATCCTCCGCTAAATTAGCTACATAGATTACACATCCATGAGCAGTTTTGTTGCCTCAGAAACCCCATTGTATGTACTATATCTGGCATTTATTATTGCATATCCTAATAGCATTTCCTCCCAAAAGTCATTGGTACATCCACCAACGAAAAGACTTTTGAAGCATAATCACAATAAACATTCAAATTTCCCAAATTATATATTTACATTAAAAGAACGACAATACAAAATAAATAATTATATCAACCTGAAAAACAAACCTGTACTTCACTTTACAAACCTCGAATAATGTTTCAGTCATACTTAAACTCGCACTATGTAATCTAAACATCCAAAGAAAAAGGAGATTCAACATATGATATGCACAAGCTCAACAGTTAGAAAGAGCTACAATGCCCCTGCACATGGCATATTTACCTCAACAGTAATGACAAGCATTGCTGCACAAACCTCCAAAGCGAATTCAACCAAACCCATGTCATACACAAACGCTCATTTAAATAGTGTGTGCTAACCAGCTCTAAAGTACAAGATAGATGTCACCTGTGCAATTTGTTATGCATTTGGTGATGTCAATTTCAATGGAAACACCATAAAGTACAACTCCAAAACCCGAACTGGAGCACGGGGAGCCTCCCCCTGATGTACTTCACCATTATACATAGGTTCACCATATTTATTCACACCAAAAATATGAAACAAAGACAATTAGTTAGATACCATATGATTATTATTTAAAGATTAGTAATGGGTGAAAAATCAAATCCTGGAGCCACTGAGACTTGAGAGGTATAATTCAAATCCACTGCCACAATCAAACTAAGAATCACGATGATGAGTAGGACCGTATCCTAGAACTCACAGCCTACTGAGTAGAAAGCAGCTGCACTCCGACGTGGGGCCACAAAGCATTTCAAAACACAAAACACGGGTTCTATATTAGGAAATGAAGCATCTCATGGGTGGGCAACGTAAATTATTCCTATGGTTAGAATATTGCAAAAAAATAACCAAGACGTTAAAAAACTCCAAATGAATATGAAAGCCATAACAACGAATTAAATATGATATAATTGCAATATGGAAATTACAGATAGATATGTAAATAAAATACCTAAATTACTGTGAAATGAAAAGTTACATATTTGTAAATCCGATCTCACATGAACATGAGAAAAATCACAGTGCCCGCAGCTCTGAACTCATTAACTCCTAAGTGTCAAATAACTGTACTACGACCTCAAAGAGTAAATATTTCTAAACCAAAAACCAAATCTCACATTAACATGATGAAAATCACAAGAACTGAAGCACAGAACTCATTATCTACTAAATGGAATGCAACTGAACTACCACATAGTGCTACACAGCAGTTTGAGCCACCAAAAACTAATTCTATATTTCAAATTAGAGCTAAACAACGAAGTACAGCATATCTGCGTCCAATAATTGAAAGCATTACAAGCAGTACCACTAAGGTGACATAAAGTTCAAAATCCCGATAGATGTGGCACATCTGTGACTGTTAAGGAAAAAAACACATAGCTATCATAGATCAGGTGAAGATAATACCCAGTCAGATTGATATACTCCTAGTGGCCCTACCTAATAAGTGATACACAGCAGATCTTCTGCACAGTATTTATATCCTAAATCTCCCATGTCCAAACAATTAACTGCAAATAGGATAGAACGCTTCTGTATTCATAACTGTTAGACTTGGCATCCTTGGTGTGGTCTCCCCTAACTTTTGGACTCTGTTTCCCAGGTTGTTGATGTGTGCTGGACTCTGTTTTGCTGTTGTTGATACTCTGGGCACTTTTCCACTGCTATCTAGTGCTAAAGTGCAAGTGCTCCTATGTAAAATGTATGTGTAATTGGCTTTTCCATGATTGGCAGATTTGATTTACTAGTACGTCCCTAGTACAGTGCAATAGAGGTGCCCAGGGCCTTTAAATCAAATGCTACTAGTGAGCCTGCAACACTGATTATGCCACCCACATAAGTAGCCCTGTAAACATGGCTTAGACCTGCCTCTGTAGTGTCTGTGTGTACAGTTTTAAACTGCCAATTCGACTTGGCAAGAGTACCAACTTGTCAGGACTAAACCTTCCCTTTTCTTATATGTAAGGCACCCCTAAGGTAGGCACTAGGTAGCCCCCTGGGTAGGGTGCAGTGTATGTTTAAGGTAGGACATATACTAATGTGTTTTATATGTTCTGACAGTGAAATACTGCCAAATTCGGTTTTCACTGTGCAAGGCCTATCTTTCTCGTAGGTTAACATGGGGGCTCCCTATATATATTATTCAAGTGCAAAATCCCTTTGGGAGCAGATAGAAATGTGGCGTTTAGGGTCTGTGAACTCACAATTTAAAAATACATTTTTTAGTAAAGTTTGTTTTTAGATTGTGTGTTTGAAAATGCCACTTTAGAAAGTAGGCATTTTCTTGCTTAAACCATTCTGTGACTCTGCCTGTTTGTGGATTACCTGTCTGGGTGAGTTTGGAAGTTGGGCTGTTTGCACCTCTCTCTAGACAGTGACACAAAGGGAGCTAGGGTGTAGCCTGCATATCCTGATGCGCCATCTGTGCTGGGAGGGAGGGGAGGAGTGGTCACTTACACCTGAAAGGCTGTGCCTGCCCTCACACAATGCAGTCCCCAACCCCTAGTGTGTGTCTGGGCCCTGGCCCGGGCAAGACAGGATCTTGAAAACAACAGAGACTTATCTTTGAAGTAGTCCTACTTCAAAGGCAGAAAGGGGTATAAGAAGAGCACCCAAAACCCCTGAAAGTTAGATCACTTCTGGAATCAAGAGGAGCCATAGCCAAGGAGAGGAGCTGAAGAGCTGAGGAGAAGTGCTGCCCCTGTCTGTGACTATGCTTTGTAGGTCTATCTTACAGTTGCTGCTTCTCCCTGTGAAAGGGGACAAAGACTGGACTTTGTTTTGCACTCCTGCTTGAGAAGAATCTCCAAGGGCTTGAACTGAGCTTGCCTCCTGTTGTTGAAATCTCAGGGCCATCAAAGACTTCACCTACCAGCACCTGGACTCAATGCGGAGACTCCTCCCCAGCCAAGTCGTGCCCTATCCAGTCCCTGGGCCCTTGAGAGGTGAAGCTGGCAGCTAAGAACTGAAAATCCACGCAAAGACCGCCGTGCAGGGAAACGTTTGGCGCACCACCAACCTCGCGGCTGATAACGCGTCACCGACCTCGCGGCTAAAATAGATGCTCCACCTGTGTCGCGGCTGGAAGATAGATGCAGTGCGGCTGGAGAAACGATGGGCAACACCCACAGCTGCTGCTGTTAACAACGCAAGACCCCATGCAGTGCGGTTTCTTGACACTGTGCGACTGGATTTCAAAGCAACATCTCTGGGCACGGAAAATCAATGCAAAGACTGCCTGGACCCGAGGTGCCTGTCCGGATTGATGCATCGCTCTCTTGCGGGAGAGAGGAAATGAGGCACGCCGACCTGACCAGAGGAGCAACGACGCACGGTCTTACTTGCGAGTGAGAAATCGACATATCACTGGCCTTTCCAGATGCACACTCGCCCGTGTGGCTTTATTTTGATGTTACCCAGGTACTTTTGTGTGCTAACAGGGTTCTCACTGTTTTCTAAGGATTAAGACTCTGATTCTTTTAAAATTCATATCTTGACTTGTGTATGTTGGATTTTTGTCATTTTGGTCTTGTTTTGTTTAGATAAATATTAGCTATTTTCTTAAACCTGTGTTGTGTCATTTTGTAGTGTTTCCATTGGATTACTGTGTGTGATAGTACAAATACTTTACACATTGCTTCTGAAGTTAAGCCTGCCTGCTCGTGCCAAGCTACCAAGGGTGTGAGTGGGGGTTAACTGAGTGTGATTTTTCTTTACCCTGACTAGAGTGAGGGTCCTTGCTTGGACAGGGGTTAACCTGACTGCCAACCACAGACCCCATTTCTAACATTGGTGATCAGTGGGGAGGAGTGGACTTGTATTTGTACTTGACATACAGTGATTAAGTGTACACTACTGTTTTCAGTGCAGACCGTTACATGACCAGATACAGCTTGTTTGGCTTTTTCTCTTTTGGATTGTTTTTTTCCATATTTTTGCGGATCTTTGATTAACATATGAACTTTATTGGGAACTCTTTTTCTGCCTTGAAACTTGCACTTTTATTGATTCTGTATCATGTCTCAATCTGGAAGTGCATCAGCTGGAGCTGCTTTTGACTTAGGGAAACTGGAGAGCTTTACATTTGAGGCAGTTCTGCAAAAACCTTGCCTGTCCCATTAAGGGCTCCACCAGGAGGGAGGAGCTGCAAAAGGCACTGAGGGCCTGGGTGACAGCCAAGGAAGCTGAGGGGCACACAGAATGGGAGGAGGCTGAGGGTGAGGAGGTGCAAGCCATACACAATGGTATAGTGGGTGTGCCTGTTATGTCCATGGAGAGAGTCTCTAGGGCAGGTAGCAGTGTGTCATCCAAGGGTCTGACTCCTGAAGAGTTACAGGACAGACAGGCAGAGAGGGCTCACCAGCTGGAGTTGGAAACGTTTAGGATACAAAAGGAGATGGAAGAAAGGAGGATGGCCATAGAGGAGAAAAAGATACTGATGGCTCATGAGCTCAGTTTTAGGGAGCTGGATCAGAGGAGCCAGTCCAGTAGGGATGGTGGCAGCAACATCACAGTGCAACCTGTGAGGAGGGTACACTTTCCTAAAGACTTTGTGAAGGATCACAAAAGGGAGGATGACATATTCTTGTGGTTCAAGGGGTATGAGTCTGCCCTCCAAATGTAACTGGTACCTGAAGCTCATTGGGGGACGGGTCTGTGGAAGCACTCTGAGGTAGAGGGGAGGGATATTCTGGCATCCTTAGGGGATCCTAAGGGGCTCACCTACTCTATCATGAAAGTTGCCCTACTCACAAGGTATGGTCTCACCCCGGAGCAGTATAAGGACAAGTTTAGATCCTATAAGAAGACGCAATCCAAATATGGTTGGAATGTCTTCTTTTTGCAGGTCACTGGATGGTTGGGTGAAGGGCAGTAAGGTGACAATTTAATTGTTTGGGAGCACTTGTACAGTTTCTGTTTTCCAGAGCTGCACCAGCACCTAACTGACAGCAAGCTGACTGACCCCAAGAAGCTTGCGCAGGAAGCGGACCACTGGGAGAGCACCAGGGTCCAGAAGAGGTATGGGGGAGATCATGCCAAGGGTGGGCAGGATCCCTTTCAGAAGAATGGGGGGTAAGGGTAAACAGGGTGGTTCTCTAAGGGGCCCCAACCTAGTTCCCAGGGTAAATATTCCCAGCCTCCCAGTGAAAAGAAGCCATGGTTCTCCAAAGGGAAACCTGTGGAAGGAGGTCCCCCCATGTAAGTGTTATGCAGGTGACCAGCTGGGTCATGTGAGGGGGGACCCCAAATGCCCCAAGAGTATATTGGCATCCACTGGTACTCAGTCCCAGGGTTTGGCTGGTGTAGCACTCGGGGAGGAGTTGGTTCCAGGTGGGTGGGAGCAAGCTGAGATGACCCATGTCTCACTAGGTGACAGTGAGATGGTCCAAAGAACCCTAGTGCCTGAGAACACTAAAAAGTAGAGGAAGTGGGTGACCATTAATGGACAGAGGGTGGAGGCTCTGAGAGATATAGGAGCCAGTGTGACTACAGAGAGGAGTCACCTGGTGTCTGAAGAGCAGATAGATCCTTGTGTAATTCACCAAGTAGTTGCAGTGGACAACTCACAGCCCCTGTGCAGAGTGGTGCAGGTTCCCTTTGAATGGGGGGCTCTCAGGCTACTTAAAGGTATCTGTGAGTCCCACCATGCCTGTAGATTGTTTGCTTGGCAATGACCTGGAGGATTCCCCTTGGAAGGAGGTGGAACACAGGTCACACTTGGAGATGTTGGGTCTGCCTGGGTGGGCACGTGTATCCACCAGGTCAATGGCAGCTCATCAGGCTGGTCAGAGGCCCCTGGAGACTGAAACAGTGGCCCGGGAGATTGCCAAAAAGAGGAAGGGCAAGGGGTGCAGGAAACCAGCTCCAGATGTTCCCGCGGTCCACGAGGAGGCGGAGCCTGAGGGTGACGCCCGGATCCTACAGGGGAACAGATGATTGTGCTGGGGAGGTCTCCGAGCTGTCGCAGTGGCAGCAGGAAGGGGGACCCACCAGGGAGGCATTCTGTGAGGTAGAGAGGACATGCCCTACTCTAATGGGTTTGCTGCAGCAGGCTGCAGGCCAGCCGGCTGGCAAGGAGCCAGGATATCACCTGATTTATTGGGAGGACAGCCTCTTATATAGTGAGCCTAAGGTTGCTGAGCCTGGGTCAGCCCTTGTGCTGGTAGTACCCCAGTGCTTCAGAGCCTTTCTACTGGGTCTGGCTCATGGTGCCCCTTTAGCTGGACATTTGGTGCAGGACACGACCTTTGAATGGCTTGTCACCCTCTTTTAGTGGTCCCTAATGCACAGGCACTCAGATGCTCATTGCAGGTCTTGCCAGACTTGTCAGGCAAGTGGCAAGAGTGGGGGGAAATGTAAGGCTCCCCTCCAACCTTTTTGGTGAGTACCCCATTTGAAAGGGTCAGTATAGACATTGTGGGGCCTCTGGATCCCAAGACAGCCATGGGCAACAGGTCCATCCTGATCTTGGTGAACTATGCCACTCGGTACCCAGAAGCCATTTCTCTGAGATCAATCACTTCCCCTATGGTGGGTCGTGCGTTGATGGAGGTTTTTACCCACATGGGGTTCCCCAAGGAAGTGGTATCTGATCGGCTACCAACTTCATATCTACTTATTTGAAGTCTCTGTGGCAGGAGTGTGGGATAACGTATAAGTTCACCTCTCCTTACCACCCCCAAAGCAATGGTCTGGTTGAGAGATTCAAACGCACCTTAAAAAGCATGATCATGGACCTGTCAGAGCCCTTGAGATGGAAGTGGGACACCCTCTTGCCGTGCCTTCTGTTCACCTAAAGGGAGGTGCCTTAAAAAGGGCTTGGATTCCGTCCTTTTGAGTTACTATACAGCCACCCTGTCAGGGGACCTTTGAGTTTAGTGAAGGAGGGCTTAGAGAAAGTCCCTGTTAACCTCCACAGGATGTATTTAGCTACATGCTGGTCTTCAGAAATCAGACTGCTCGCTTCAGAGCTCTTGCACAAGGGAACCTGGAAGCGAGCCAGGCAGACATGAAACAGTGGTATGACAAGAATGCTACTCTGGTCGAGTTTCAGCCTGGGTAAGAATTGTGGGTAATGTCGCCACTGGAGCCTAGGGTGCTCCAGGATAAGTGGACTGGTCTATTTGAGGTGGTGGAGCGCAAGAGCGAAGTCACCTACCTGGTGGACTCCCAGGAACCCCTTAAGGACCCTGCATGTGAACTGTCTCACGCCACACTTAGTGAACTGAATTGTCTATGCTCCTAGTGACAGATGATGGGCCGGAGGAAGAGAGTGAGCCTCTTCCTGACCTCCTGTCTGCTGGAGAAAAAGATGGGTCTGTGGAGGGAGTGAACCTCTCCCCCTCCCTGACCTCAGAACAACAGAGGGACTGTCGCCAGGTATTGGGTCAGTTTGCCTCCCTGTTATTCTTGATCCCAGGGGTCACACACTTGTGCACACATGATGTGGACACTGGGGACAATCCACCCATTATACAGAAGGTTTACAGGGTGACTGATAAGGTCAGGGCTAGCATCAAAGAGGAGGTGTCTAAGATGTTATCCCTAGGGGTCATTACGTTTTCTAGAAGTCCTTGGGCCTGTCATGTGGTCTTGGTCCCAAAGGCTTCTGCTCCTGGTGCCTCCCCAGAACTCTGTGTTCTGTGTGGACTACTGGGGTCTCAATGCGGTCACTAAAACTGACGCACACCCCATCCCCTGAGCTGATGAGCTCATAGATCAGTTGGGAGGTGCCAAATACTTCAGCACGTTTGATTCAACGTCTGGGTATTGGCTGATTGCCTTAACTAAGGGGGACAAGGAGAGGTCAGCATTTTCTACCCCAGATGGACACTTCCAGTTTAAAGTGATGCCATTTGGGATGAAAAATGCCCATCCATATTCCAGAGGTTGGTCAACCAGATGTTGTTTGGGGTGGATGACTTCAGTGCAGTATACCTGGATAATATTGCAGTGTTCAGTTCCACTTGGGAGGAACACTTGCAGCACCTCTGCAGAGTGTTGAAGGCCCTGTGAAAAGCAGGCCTCACTATTGAGGTAAGCAAGCGCCAAATTGGGCAGGGTCCAGTAGTGTATTTGGGACACTAGGTAGGGAGTGGCCAGATGGCACCCTATAGCCAAACATTGATACTATTCTGGCTTGGGAGCCTCCCAAGACCCAGACTGAGGTAAGGTCTGTTTTAGGCCTCACTGGCTATTACAGGAGATTTTCCAAGGGATATGGCACCATTGTTGTCCCCTTGAATGAGCTGACTTCCAAGAAGCAACCAAAGAAGGTGATCTGGACAGAGGCTTGCCAGACCACTTTTGATGTTCTGAAGGCTGTCATGTGCACAGCACCTGTGCTGAAGGCACATGACTACTCCAAGGAGTTTGTTGTGCAAACAGATGCCTCATAGCATAGTATAGCAGCAGTACTCTCGCAGCTTAGTGAAGAGGGCCTAGATCAACCTGTAGCCTTCATTAGCAGGAGGCTACTTCCCAGGGAACGTAGGTGGTGTGCAATAGAGCGTGAAGCTTTTGCTGTGGTCTGGGCACTGAGGAAGCTAAGACCCTACTTGTTTGGGACTCACTTCCGGGTTCAGACCTACCACAGGCCCCTCCAATGGTTAATGCAGATGAGGGGTGAGAATCCAAAACTGTTGAGGTGGTCCATTTCCCTACAGGGGATGGACTTTACGGTAGAACACCGCCCTGGTACAGAACACACCAATTCTGATGGTCTGTCCAGATTCTTCTGGCTTAGTGATGAGAACTCCCATGAGGTTGGGTAGTTGCTCCCCACTTTCAGCTCGGGGGGACATGTGTTAGACTTGGCATCCTTGGTGTGGTCTCTCCTTACTTTTTGTCTCTGTTTCCCAGGTTGTTGATGTGTGTTGGAGTCTGTTTTTGATACTCTGGGCACATTACCACTGCTATCCAGTGCTTAAGTGCAAGTGCTCCTATGTAAAATGTATGTGTAATTGGCTTTCCATGATTGGCATATTTAGAGGTGCCCAGGGCCTGTAAATCAAATGCTACTATTGGCCTGCACCACTGGTTGTGCCACCCACATAACTAGCCCTTTAAACATGGCTGTGTTTATAGTTTTAAACTGCCAATTTGACTTGGCAAGTTTACCAACTTGCCAGGCCCAAGCCTTCCCTTTTTATACATGTAAGGCATCCCTAAGGTGGGCCCTGGGTAGCCCCATGTGCAAGGTGCAGTCTATGTAAAAGGTGGGACATGTACTTAAGTGTTTTACATGTCCTAACAGTGAAATACTGCCAAATTCGGTTTTCACTGTTGCAAGGCCATAGATTAACATGGGGGCTGCCTTTAAATAATATTAAAGTGCAGATTCCCTTAGGGAACAGATCAAAATATGGAGTTTAGGGTCTCTGAGCTCACAATTTAAAAATACATCTTTTAGTGAAGTTGATTTTTAGATTGTGTGTTTGAAAATGCTGCTTTTACAAAGTAGGCATTTTCTTGCTTAAACCATTCTGTGACTCTGCCTGTTTGTGGATTCCCTGTCTGGGTGAATTTGATAGTTAGGCTGTTTGCACCTCTCTCTAGACAGTGACACAAAGGGAGCTTGGGTGTAGCCTGCATATCCTGATGAGCCATCTGTGCTGGGAGGGAGGGGGGAGTGGTCACTTACACCTGAAAGGGCTGTGCTTGCCCTCACACAATGCAGTCTCCAGCCCCCTGGTGTGTGTCTGGGGCCTGGCCTGGGCAAGGCAGGATCTTGAAAACAACAGAGACTTCTCTTCAAAGTAGTCCTACTTCAAAGGCAGAAAGGGAAATAAGAAGAACTCCCAAAACCCCTGAAAGTTAGATCACTTCTGGAATCAAGAGGAACCTCTGCCTAGGAGAAGAGCTGAGGACCTGAGGAGAGGTGCTGCCCCTGCCTGTGACTGTGCTTTGTTGGGCTATCCTGTAGTTGCTGCTTCTGCCTGTGAAAGGGGACAAAGACTAGACTTTGTTATGCATTCCTGCTTGAGAAGAATCTCCAAGGGCTTGAACTGTGCTTGCCTCCTGTTGTTGAAGTCTCAGGGCCATCAAAGACTTCCCCTACCAGCACCTGGACTCACTGCTGAGACTTCTCCCCTGCCAAGTGGTGCCCTAACCAGTCCCTGGGCCCTGGAGAGGTGAAGCTTGCAGCTAAGAACTGAAAATCCACGGAAAGACCGCCGTGCAGGGAAACGTTCAGTGCACCACCAGGCTTGCGGCTGATAAACGGCATGCCGCCGGCCTCACAGCTAAAATCGAGCCTGCCTGCTCATGCCAAGCTACCAGAGGGATAAGCAGGGGTTAACTGAGTGTGATTCTCCTTTACCCTGACTAGAGTGAGGGTCCTTGCTTGGAGAGGGGGTAACCTGGCACAGGGCGGAGTAGTAAGTGCCTTGCTGTGCTGCCATGCACCACCAGGAAAGGGCAGAAATGCATTGTATCTACAAGCTATGGAGCCTTTCTGTCTTCTACCCCTGCAGTGGTGCACAAATTGATGCCTTGAGCCAACTCAGGCAGCCTTGCACCATGGTGCAAGGGTGCGTGCAATGTGGGGTTGATTGTTTTTGTGCGGGAAGGTGCACCTTTGTGCACAAAAACCATCCTAAGAGGTGTTTTCCTCTTTCTGTGTGTGCTGCACAATGCAGCACACATAGTAAGAGGATAATACAGGGAGCAATAAAGCTATTTCGCCCTGTTTTGTCACTCTTACACCACCCCTGAAGTGGCATAAGATTCTGCTGCATTCCCAGGATTGTAAATCTAGGAATGCATCAGATACTTTTGGGTACCATGGGTATTGCATGGGTACACTTCAAGCAACACCCATGGAACGCCCCTTCCACACAGTGTTCTGCATGAAAGGTGTCCATATTTACAAGGTAATGAAAAGCAACACAAGGTGGCTTTACATGACCTTGTAAATATGGACTGGCACACTTTGCCACTGGAGCGTGAGTAAAATGTCGCCCCAGAGGTCCATTGTGCTGGTAGGACCTTGTTCATGAGACCCCTAGTCCCTGATGAGTGAGCCATGACATGGCTAATGGACCATGGGCCATATTTATACTTTTTGACGCAAAACTGCGCTAACGCAGTTTTGCGTCAAAAAAATTAGCGCCGGCTAACGCCATTCTGAAGCACCATGCGGGCGCCGTATTTATTCAATGACGTTAGCCGGCGTTAGCCGCCGGCGCTGCCTGGTGTGCGTGAAAAAAAACGACGTACACCAGGCAGCGCCGGCGTAGGGGGATATGGAGCTTGGGCGCCAAAAAATGGGGCAAGTCAGGCTGAGGCAAATTTTTCGCCTCAACCCGATTTGCGCCATTTTTTTTGACTCTCAACTCCCATAGAAATGACTCCTGTCTTAGCAAAGACAGGAGTCATGCCCCCTTGCCCAATGGCCATGCCCAGGGGACTTCTGTCCCCTGGGCATGGTCATTGGGCATAGTGGCATGTAGGGGGGCACAAATCAGGCCCCCCTATGCCACAAAAAAATAAATAAATAAATACTTACCTGAACTTACCTTAATGTCCCTGGGATGGGTCCCTCCATCCTTAGGCGTCCTCCTGGGGTGGGCAAGGGTGACAGGGGGGGTCCCTGGGGGCATGGGAGGGCACCTCTGGGCTCCTTCCGAGCCCACAGGTCCCTTAACGCCTGCCCTGAGCAGGCGCTAAAAAACGGCGCAAAAGCGGCCGTACGTCATTTTTTTTTACCCGCCCACTCCCGGGCGTGAATTTTGCCCGGGAGTGTAAATACGCCGCACATGCCTCGGAGTCAATTTTTTAGACGGGAACGCCTACCTTGCATATCATTAACGCAAAGTAGGTGTCCACGCTAAAAAATGACGCAAACTCCATGGACTTTGGCGCTATACGCGTCTAACGCCAAAGTATAAATATGGAGTTCGTTTTGCGTCGGAATTGCGTAAAAAAAAACGACGCAATTCCGGCGCAAACAGAGTATAAATATGCCCCCATGTGTGATGCATGTGACCACCCCCCAGTGTACATGGTACACCTCCCTGGCACACAGAGATGTTGGCCAGATTTTCTGGTTGCCATGCAGGGCTGTGTGCCTTTACATCATACAACGTGTGCAAAACCTGGCTGAGATGTCTTCACCTGTGTGTCAGGATGACTTGCATTACATATGTGTACTGGACCATGGTGCATGTATGCGTAACAGGCCTCATCCTGCAGTCTTTATCTATGGACAGACAGTTTTCTGTATATTGTGTCCCCATATCTATTTGTCATTGTGTCAGATATGTACTTGCTGTTTGCTTACCTACAAGCAGGCCTTTTTCATATTGTCTATCCTGGAATCTCTGGTTAATGATGGGCTGCCGGAAGATGTAGGTATCATGTACACTGCCCGGCCACCACATTCAGGATCAACCCACAATGGTCAATGATGGCCTGTACATGCATTGAGTGGGCATGTTTCTGGTTCCTGTATAAAAGTTTGGTTGCAGAAGGAAGGACGAGTTGCACATGTGTGCAGTCCATGGCACCCCACACACGTGGAAATCCAGCAATGGTGTAGAAGCCTTGTTTTATTTCCTGCTACAGGTGCTGGGTATTACTGAAGAGGTTGTTCCGGGTGTGAGGTGGATGATGGCATCCAGGACAGAGGGGGGTAATGCTGATAGGGATGGCTGTGATGCTCCTGCCACTCACGCTGCAATGGTCAGGAAAGAGCCTGATCCAAGTATATGTAGCATAGCCAGGAGCTTGGTCAGTGGTGGTAGGCTGACCCTGTTGCCTGCAGCCTGCAGTCTGGGTACAATGTGGTAGAGCAGTTGGATGATGGACTCCCTGTGCAGCCCTCTTCCTCCGAGGGCAATCAGGGATGTCTGCAGGTGGCAGATGCGCTGCCTTCTCCTGCGCTGCCTCTGTGGTGCGGATGGTGGTGATTGTTGTGGTGTTGGTGAAGGTGGTGGTGATGTTGGGGTTTGCAGTGGTCTTCTTGGTGCCCCAAGCTGTAGTACGAGTAAATCCAAGCTATCCTCCAGGTTGCCAGAGTGTTTTATGTGTGTTCTCCTTATGTACCTGTGCCAAAGCATCATTTTAGTGCCTAGTCTGACCAGGAGTTGAAATTTTGACGCTATTCAGACT
Source organism: Pleurodeles waltl (assembly GCF_031143425.1). Classification (NCBI taxonomy): domain Eukaryota; kingdom Metazoa; phylum Chordata; class Amphibia; order Caudata; family Salamandridae; genus Pleurodeles; species Pleurodeles waltl. Next base: position 315,008,381 of record NC_090436.1, read on the forward strand.
TAGCCTGACTTTTCCTAAGCGAGCTAAATTTTTCTGAAAGCTTGTAAATATGGCTGCGTCCAATAGCGTCATTTTTTAAGGGGGAATGCCTAACTTGCATATCATTGTTGGTATCTTACAAAGCCAGATCCAACGCCGTTAAAAAATGGCGCTGGGGTGGAAAAAGTGACGCTAGAGGCCTCTAGCGCCACTTTGTAAATATGAAGTTGTTTTAGCATAGACAGGCGTAACGAGGAGAAATATTTTTATTTCTCCTTATTTTTCAACTTTGCATGTGTACTGCTTTGTATACCAGACATACAAAGTGGGGAAAGCCCTAAAGCATATTGTTATTGTACTGAAAGGATCCATTCTAGTACAAAGCTTATGCTTCAGAGAATGCATTCAGCCTTACACTACAGCACAAGGGTTTGTGAGTTGGTGCATTGCTGCCAAAAGTGCACCAGCTCATGTGGAGATAAAAAATGCACAATATATTAGCAGATATGGTGCATTTTTTCTCGCTCCCTTTCACTAAAGGCAGCACAGTATCTTTGGTACAGTGTTGCCTTGCATCAAAGAACAGTAAATCGGGCCTCAATCTCACAGAGTCTCACTCACTACCTGTCACTGACTCTCAATCACTTTCACTCACACACATATGCTTAAAAATACAGACACACTTGCTCACACGTGCATAAGCTTTCTCTCGCTTACACTCTCACTTACAAGCACGCATACAGCATATTTAATATACAATTTTTACTTACCACAGCTGCCACCAAGGGCCCTCCAGCTAAGTGGGTTTCACTTTTCTCTACACTAATAATTGGTATTAGAGTATTATTAGTATAATAAAAAACGAGCAAAAAATAAGGAACGGGGAGCCACCTGTGTTCGTGGCACCGATTTTGCCACTTCTGAAGCCAGGGGTCACAAAGGCATTTCCAAAGGCTGCAAGAGGCAAACCAGGGGTCACAGCTTCTCCCCTGGTGCCCCATTAATGACGCCAATGAAGTTTGAATGTGCTCAATACATTTAATCAGCCCTATAACACAACTTTTCGCACCGCTACCCCCAGTTTTGTCTGCCTCAAAGCGTCAATGCTTTGAGCAAAGAATCAATAGGACGCTGGAGCGGCCTGGACCTCCCACCTCTTGGTGACAGTGAGCAGGCAAGAATCTCTAATGGGTAACCTTGGATTTCCTCTAATCCTATTATCCCGAGGAAGTCTTTTGCTACGGAAGTTAGCTGTCAGGGAGCATCTGCTTTTTGCCCATTAGTTGATACTGCATGAATAATTTAACTGCATTTCATAATGGCATTGAGGCGTCATTTGGCACCGAGAGATGACGTCTTGCTTCTGGTGTCGGGAAGGTGGAGGCGCCTTGTTCATCTTCATGGATATACATAATAAAACCAGTAGCATATCCAATACTGATCAAAATAAAAAAAAATAGGAAAGGGGGATGCTGGAAATATTTAATCACCTGCTTCCGCAGATGAACGAAAGTTCCATTACTTTCACAGGGAAAAGGAGGAAAGACTACTGCTGCACAACCCGCGTCTAGAACGTCTCATTGATTGAACGAAAATGTGCGAAATATCACAGTGTTAGGGCCTGATTCTGAGTTCACTAGTAAAGTGTATACATGTTTTTATCATGTGTGTGACTGGTACGCTGATGAACAGCCCAACAAAAACAAACACACACACAAATGCTGAGAGGTCACACAAGCGCTATACAAATAAAATTAATTTATGATAACAATTCATCTGCCTGGGGTCAATCAAATTATGAGGATCCGCAGTCTCCAATGTAGCGTTCTCATATTTAAAAGCAGTTTTTTACTTAGCTTAGCTGCCAAGGAAGGTCATATTCCAGCTAATTGTACTCCGTTGTTATTGAACTAATTAGTGTAATAAAATAATTGACAGAAAACAGACAGAAAATAAGGAGCATGGAGGTCCAACCGATGGCCACAAGGAGGAGCTGCCACTGTGGTCCTGTAACTAAGTTTGCCACTCCTGAGGCCAGCGGTAGCACAGGCAGTGCCAGGTGTTACAAGGGGTAAGCGGGAGGTGGCGGCTAAACCCCTGGAAACCTCTAAATGACGTCCATGATCGGTGGCATGGTATAGCTTGGGGAAAAAGGATACCACACCGGCTTGTGTGTGTAAAAGGCCGCTTTATTGGAAACAGGTGCACTCACATTCTTATACCCTAGGCTTTCTGCCTCACAAAACTAAAACCTCACTAGACATAAAATTTCCTACAACCTCTCCCCCCACCCCTACCCATCCCACCCCCTCCCCTCATTTGAACCGCATGTCCTCTAAACCTTCGACTGTAAATCCCCTTGTCATCATCGAAACTTCCACGTTACTAGTCCTAAAGTCGAACTATCTGTCCTTATTTGTCCTGTTGTTTTCCACTCCCTTTTTACCTGCGAGTATGTTGTCGGCCCTGCCGCCCTTCCCTGTTGTCACATTCCTGATCCGGCCCAATCTCCCGCCACCAGAAAAAGGCACACCTCGCCTTTTTCTGCCCCCCCTCCCAACGCTCACGAAAAAGAAACTTCAGAATTTCCTTCATTTGCAATAGGTATAGCTCCATGCCCATAAAGGACAGGTGCACACCGTCATCTCTAAAAAACTCCTTGTCCTCGAACCTCAAATCACCATGTTCCAGCCAAGTAATTCCTTGAGTAGCGCAAAAAACTCTCATTTCCTTGTTTATCTTCCTACGCGCCTTTTCTATTGCTGCCGGCTTCCTGGCCCCTCTCCAAACCCTACGCGGTACAAACGCCATCCACACTACATGGCAGCCATGCCAGCATCTCTGGACCTCCAATAAGTCACCCTTCATGTCCTTTATTATGTCCAGTCCCATCCGTCTTACCAAATCATTTTCACCTAAGTGTAACAGCAGCACGTCCGGCCAAGACCCCTGACCCTTCAGTCCCTTCAGTGTCACTAATAGCTGACCCCACTGCATCCCCCCTTTCCCTTGCCATCTTACCCTGTATCTGTCCCTGTCCAACCCTAAATTGTCCCCCATAGATGTTGCCCAAGCTTGACTCTGCGCCCATTTCACGAAAGAGTGGCACACGACCCACATCTGGAAAAACTGCACTTCAGGACCCGGAACAGAACCTGTGATGGAAAACAAGGGGGTAAACCCGTTACTGTGGAACAATCAAGCCCGGCCCACCTTTCCGCACGTATCGCTTATACGCGTGAGACTGCCATCGCCCTAAAACCATTTTTCGCCTGTCTGGCCTGCCCCTACACCCCGCTTCCGTCGCCATCCCGATCCGAAAAGAATGGGTGCCGAATAGCACCTCACACTGTCCTACGCTCCTCAAGCCGGCACGCAGCACCCGTAGTAACTGATATGACGTCACCACTTCCTTTGAACTGTGTCTAAAAACTGGTTGTCCTTCCTCATAGGACGCCCTGTGCAGCTCCCACACCCATCTCAAGAGACATACCGAATGATCTGGGTAAGACGCCAACACCACCCTCGTCCCAAAACCCTTCTGGTCCGCTTTTGACCGCGCAAGTCGTAAAACCAAGTGATCCCGCCCAAGTACCACGTCATCCCACGTCACTGCCCCACGCCCTCGGACTCCCAGCAGCTCCGACACCCGGAACGCTCCAAAAAACATCCAAGTCATCAAAGTATGAAATAGTAGGCATTCAAAATTATCGTAACAAATAACACCCAAAACCCCCGTCACGTCCTTCAATAAGCCCAATGTCAACGGTTGTCTCCTCAACCCCTGTCTACCCCACTCTCTCTCCCACCCCTCCAAAAGACGCTGACCCAGCTCACCTGCCGATGGTGGGTAACCCCATAGCAACTTTCCCAGGAACGCAATACCTGCCAACTTCCCCGCAATGGTGACCCTGGACTGGCATCTTTCGACCAAGTCCAAAATAAAGCGTACCACGTCTTCAACTCTATCTCGCTCGCTCGCCGGTCCTACGGCAGGCTCCCGACCGCGTGAATTCTCTCCATGCCCGCAGATAAGCCCGCTGCGTAGATGGCGCCAAGGAATTCAGCAGCAGCTGAAGCATTCTGTGTCTCCCGCGGCCCATAACACTTCCGACATCCTCGTCCTGCACAATTCCCGCAGCACTGCCGTCAGGGTCCTCATCATGACCGCCTTCTTTTCAACGGGCAGCCTCGCCACCATGTTGCTGGTGTCCAACTCAATGCCCAGAAAAGTTAGTGCCGCACAGGGCCCAACCGTTTTCTCAGGGGCCAGGGGCACACCCAGGTCCGCCATGAGCTCCTGAAAACGCCGCAGCACGACTGCACATAGGTCCGTAGCCTGCGGCCCAACGAAAAAGAAATCATCCAGATAATGCGTCACCGCATTATGCCCTGTCGTTATTGTAAAAATCCACTGCAGAAAGGTGCTGAAGCACTCAAACAGGGCGCATGATATGGAGCATCCCATAGGAAGCGCTTTGTCTACATACCAATGGCCACCGAACTGGATGCCTAGTAACCCGAAGTCGTTGGGGTGCACTGGCAACAACCGAAATGCTGACTTAATGTCAGTTTCGGCCATCAACGCACCTTGACCGAAACGATGTATCAACTCAATGGCCACGTCCACAGAAGCATAGGACACAACCGGAATGAAATAATTAATTGATGACCCCTCAGGCCAAGACAAATGATGTATAAGCTGATACTGGCCCGGCTCTTTCTTTGGCACCACGCCAATAGGCGAAACCATAAGATTCTCGATTGGCCAATCCGCAAAGGGACCCTCCATGCGGCCCTCGTCCAGCTCCTTCCGTAGCTTTTCCCGAACAATGTCCTCTTTCCCAGTCACCGACCGCAAGTTCTCTGCCCACCGTCGTACCCGAGGCCCTTCGTAACCCAAGGAGAACCCGTCTGAAAAAACACGTAGCAAGGTCGCAGCCGCACCCCTGTCCTCATAAACGCGCAACCATGGGACCAACCTGTCCAACCTAACTGGCGTACGAGCTTTTTCCCAATGGCCCTTGTCCTCCCCGGTACCTCCCTGTCTGCTGATTACCCCCGGTGTTGCCCCCTGCCTGTTGCCCTGGGTAGCTGCCACGGCTCCTTGGGCAGCCGGGACGGTACATTGCAGGACCCCGTGACGTCCTGTGCAACGGGAGCATTCGTGGCGAAATTTACAGTATTCGCGGGTGCATAACCCCTTGTTGTAATCCCAACATGCCCCCGTTTTTGCGGATAAAGTACCTGCTGCAGACCCTCCGTTTGTTGTTCCGCTTGCCCCACCCTGTGTGGGGCACTCTTGAAAGGGCCGGAAAGTAATCGGTAACCCGCTGGCTGTGTACACAGTCTTACCAAATTTTGCAGGGCCCATGGTATGCTGCCACAGGTCCGTATCAATCTCGCCCCACTTCACCTCCTCGTCAGCCGCCATTCTAGCCCGAAATTCCTCATCATATTGCACCCAAGGGTAACCCCTATAGTTCAGGTACACCTTCCGTATGACATCCATATATTTGAAAAGTGCCACAGCCCTTTCAGGGAAGTGCTCCCAATACACGCTGGTGTAAATTAAAAACACTGCCGTCCAGTTTTCTATCGTAACCGGTACCCTGGGGCGTTTTGCCAACTCGTTCTCCTCCTCTTTCGAGCCTTCTTTTGCCCTGATCTCCCGATGTAGCAACTTCAACATTTCCACATACTCGCCCTTCCAAATTTTCTCCTTCGTAGCCAGCATTAAATGGGCTCCCAAAGGCTTTGCCATCCCCATGTAAGGCAATTTCTTGACCTTCTCCCCCCCGGTCGCCGCCTTATCCGACCCCTCTCCCGACGCCTTCTCCTCTTTCCCATCTGACGCAGCCCCTCCGTTCTTCTGTACACCCTGTTTTGCCTGGTCCCCGCTACCCTGTTCTGGGCCAGGCCCGACTCCGATATTGGCTACATATACCCCTTTATACAACCGCTCCTGCTCTTCCCCAATCTTCACCTCTACTGCCACCGAAACAGACTCCGCCGCGCGTTTCTTACCTGGTAACAAGAAGTGTTGACGGTCTCGCATCCTCCTGCGCAGCGGGACCTGCTGCCGATGCTCCTGGGCTGGAACCTGAAATGACTGAAGAATATCGTTAGACTCCCCCCGCGCTCTCCACCATGCCCCTTCATCCTCGTCCCGCAACTCCCCCTCTTCCAAACTGTCCTCGTCATAGCCCAGCTCGTCCATCAATTCCAACCCCTCTTCCATGACCTCTTGAAAGTTTCCCAAACCCTGCTTCTGTACGTGCGCCGCAACCCTGGTCTGCCGTTCTGCTGCTGCAACCGTCGCACCAGGTTGTCGCTCCCGCCGACCAGCTATGGCGTGGGACGCAAAACCCACTCCGCCACTGCTTCCTGCGGAAACCCCCTTGGTCGCAGTCGTGCCATACTCCACCTCCACGGATGTCCTACGGCTGGCTGCGCTTGGCCCCGTCTTCGATTCCTCCCGGGGTCCTCGGGCCGCCCATGACCCGCCCAGGTCCTGCCGTAGCTCCTCTCCACCCTGCCACGAAAAATCCATAATACCAGTGAGGTCTATCTGCCCCGCTCCTTCACCCTGCCAAACCTCCCAGTCCCTGACCTCCACAAACTCACCCTTGTCAACACCCCCCCCAGCCGGGCAATGGGTCCTCCACCTCCCCCCCCACGAAAGAACTGACCTCGGCACCTGCTTTAGCGTAAGTTCACCGGGGAGGAAGAACGCGGAGAGTAACGCCTGCCTCCTCCACCCCCCACCCCCCTTTCTCCTCCGCATCATCCTCATCCTCCGCCTCACTCCATTCCCAGCTCTCTGGCCCCTTGGCCCCTCCCACCGTTTCTAAGCTGCCTGCCTTATCTTCCGAAACCCCATACTCACCTAGGGGGCCCCCCGCGGACTGGGCCTCCTCAATGGGCACAACCCCGACTGACGTGTCCCGGGTGGCGGGGCCCCGGCATGGGGCCTCGCCCCCCACTTCCTTTCCACTATTCTTGGCTGCTCGAGAAACAGGCCGGGCCGCCGCCACCACGCAGTGCGCCCGCTCTACCCCCGACCGCCGCAGGTCGCGCCGCCAGCAGGTGAGCCGACCCCCGAGCTGCGGGGCCCCGGCCGAACCCTCGTCTCATGCCCGCCGCGGCCGCGCCCCCCAGAGAGGCCCGGGCGTGCACCGCGGCGCCGCGCGTTGACGGAGACCCCAGGGGAACAACCCTGTGGGTCTCCAAAACCCTCCCTCGACCCCTCTGCACCTACCCGCCCACCCGGCCTCGCACCCTCCCCCTGCCCCGCCTACTTACCGCCTGCTTTCTGGCCCCTCCACGCATCGTGGAGCAGGCCAGCACCGTCGCTGCCACTCTACCCGAAGCGCGTCGCGGAGGACGCGATGGGCCACCAACTCCACCCTGGATGAGGTCGAGGCGTCCCGCCTCCCTCAAAAGCCGCAACGCCTCCTGCACCTTAAAGTCGGACATCCTCGACCGCCACGGAAAAGACCGTTGCTTCAGGTAAGCACGGGCACGGTCAAAAGTGTAGCAACTAACTCTACAGCCCCACTAAATTAAGGAGCAAAAAATGCACTAATTGCCCTCTTTTCTCTGTGTTTTTTTGTTGTTTGTTTTTTAAACCTCTACCACTACCGAACACCCACTGGAATCAAACTCCCCTGCTACCTACACGTGTCGCCACCAACAAAATGGAGGCGACCCCCAAAATGGCAGGTATAAATACCTGCCGCCCCATAGCCCAAAAGGCGCCCAACGGCGCCGGTGGGCTAATCCACTTCTCCAAACCTCCCGGGGGGGATACCACTCCCTTCGGCGACCCCCCCGGGACCTCCTTGCGACATACTTAGATGAGCATGCATGATATGTAGTTGAGGGCACGTTTCATGTTGGACATGGTAAGGTTAGTAGGGAAAGGCAAAGGAGAACCAGGCACGCAGCATGGAGAACTACAACTAAGGTTTTGAGAGCGACATGTTGCCAGTAGATTGGCATGTGGTGCTTCGGTGGACATGCACAGTCAGGTAGGAAGGGAGCTCGAGGACTAGGAGCAGAGCACTTGACAACCGTGAGGGTAATGTGTGTATTGTGTTGAAGTGATACTTTACCAGTGGAATGTTGTTGAGTGTTGTGGGGCAACAAAAACATAGCACACAGAAATGGATAAATGTGTGGAAGCAAAGCAGTTCAGAGGACACACCTGTCATTTTAGGTCATTGATTTACACCCCGGAACCATTAGATATCCCCACCACCTTTTGTCAGGCAGCAATATGCCTGTAATTCTTTTCCTTGACTCTTTTCTTTCAGCTGTAACGGTGCATCTTGAGGTCACCATGACTAGCAAACGAGTGATCATTGGAATAGATGCGTAGATGCTAAAGCACATTTTTGTTATGCTGTTCAGCCGCGGACGTATTGGGCAATTAGTTTGTATGTCAATGCATCTTGAAAAGATTATTGCCACTAAAATTATTCAGATGACCTTTCTGCAATGTAATGTTCCCTACTTCAACTCTTGTATTTTGTTTTGTCTGCCGCCTTTCCACTGGTCCCCCTTTGTGGTTTTGAGGAGTGTCAACAGTCACAGAGGGAAGAAATGGAGGCAAGCTATGCGTTGATAAAGGTCAACTATGTGTCAAAAAAGACACTGGAATTGTTCCCATGGCCCTCATGGTGAGGCCCATCTCCTTGTTCCTTATCTTTGATTTAAAAAAAAAATCTTAAATAGAGGGTGTGCTCACGTCCCTCCACTCAGCCTTTTTTTCTGTTTTTTAATGTAGTAAGAGAAGGGGGATGGGGTGGTGCTGCCACCATCTCTCCTGGAGGTGGAAATGCAGAGGCACAGTTGTTACTTAGAGATAAAGAGAATTTCGAAAAACATCAAGGCCGCAGACACTCTGAGAGAGTAATAATGGTGGGCCCACAAAAGGGGCAATGATATAGGAGTGTGGTGGAGTCTCATGGCCTTAAGAGAAGTATATCAGCCATGGAATTACTATGAAATAATCGGCTCTGGTTTATTCAGTTATCAACACTTTTCAATCCATGAATTGTCAAATCACTAAAGGTTTTGATGCTTATTTGTTAGACGTGTCAGCCTTAGGGTGTACTTCCCTCACATTTGCCGCCTTACGCCTCCATTTTTGCTGAACCCTTTTTTGTGCTGGCCTTAGGACTCTGTGCACTGCAAACCAGTGCTAAAGTGTGCGCGTTCAATCCTTAAAATAAGGTAACAATTGACTTATACCCCATTGGCACATTTAATTTACCTTGTAAGTCCCTAGTTAAATGGTACTATATGTATGGAAGATCTGTACATTAAATACTACTAGTGGCCCTGCAGCACTGATTGTGCCAGCCACTTAAGAAGCCTTCTAAACATGTCCCAGGCCTGTTATTGCAGCCTCTGTGTGCAATTGTAAACCACCATTTTGACATGTAAAAATAAAACTTTTGCTAGGCCTAAACCTTTCTTTTTAATACATTTAAATCACTGGTAGGGTAGGCCCTAAATAGCCCATAGGTCAGGGTAGAGGGTATGTAAAACGTTGGACATGTACTTTTACCTTTTACTTACCCTGGTAATGAAAAACTCTTACATTTGTTTTTCATTACTGCAAGGTTGCCTCTCCTATAGGTATGAAGTTTGGTTACTTTATTTCATTTAATTTGTGAGTAGGTAGGAGTCTTGAGTTTAGTGTCTAAAGAATTGTAATTTAAAAACCTTCTTTAAGGGTAAGTTAGAATTTTAAGTCACAATTCTGTAAATGCCACTTTTAGAAAGTTGCCATTTTCTTGTCCCAACCATTTGGTGCCTGCAGTCTGTATCCTGGGTCACATGACTAGGTGTAGCTGGCAGTTGATCTTTGCGTATTGCTCTCACACAGTGAGACAAAAGTGGGAATAGGTGCTGTCAAGATGGGCCATCTCTGTCTTGATATGGGGCCGAGCTGCCACTTACCACACTTGCATATCACAAAGGCTCTACCTTACACACTCACAAAAAGTTTGACACTGTTCTTTTGTGCCCCAGACAAGCAGGGACTGGGGCGGGGAGGCAGGACATTTCAAACACCTCTGGGATGGAAACCTCAAACACCTTATCGTGAGAGAGGGCCTCTTTTTCACATAATAATCCCCTCACTTATTGCCCAATGTTGATGTGTCCTAGAAAGTGTATTGCCCAGGGCCCCTGCTAACCAGGTTTCTTGGGCCACAGCTCTTTCCCTAAATCTGTTATAATGCAGTGGCACAATTGGATACACCCTTAGGTACCACTGTAAGTCCGTAGTAGGTGGGCATCAATGTGCCCAGGGCATGGGGTACTATGGGTAGGTCCCTGAGGGCAGCAGCACTGATTGTGCTACCCTCTAGCACTGCCTGTGTGCCCTGTACACCATATACTGCATTTACTATGGGTAAGACATCCCTCTGGCAGGCTTTACAGCCCTAAAGCAGGGTGTTCCATATTATATGTGAGAGAATAGCTGCATCGGCAATATGTCCCCACTGTGTCCTTGCCAAACCTGGGGCAATGTGAGTGAATAGAGCAGCCATTTTAATACATGTGCTAGACACTGGTCAACATGAGTTTCCCAGCTACATGATGGCCACTATGAATCCTGGGTTGTTTGGCATCAAACAACTCAGAATGATAAATCCAAACTGGTGCTAGTATTGGATTTATCCCTTAATGTACCCAGAGTCACCTAAGAGGTGCCCCCTGCATAAGCTAACTATCCTGGCATGGTTGCTGACTGGTTTTGTCAGGCTGCCACCTCCAGACAGACAAAATACAAACCTTTGGGGAGAGCCCTGCATTTCCGGTTTGTAAGACAATGCCCTTCCTGGGTGGAGGAGCTAACACCCCCTCCCTCAGGAATGTGCACTGTCCTGGCAGTGAGCTTCAATGGGCTTACCACCTTTGAAATTTGACCCCCAAGCCTGCTGCTAACAGTAGCTGCCATCCCCATTTGCAAACCACCACTTTTGGTGGGAGCAAAGGTGGGAAACCTAACAAAGGGTAGGAGGAGTGGCCTTACCTGGAATGCACCACCCCATAGGTGTTGCTTGCCAGGTGGGCCCTCAACTTCATTCTCCTCCATCTTTGATGGAAATAAAATAGCCCATTATGTTTAGGGCAGTGACTCTTCCCACAGGAAATGGTCACTATAGTGCAGCCAATCGTAGCCAGACCCAAAGACACACCGACCACCGCCAGGACAAACCCTGCAAGTGTGCCAAATTTGTTGGCACTGCACCCTCTGGTGGCCGTACCGTACCAATACCCTGAGTACTGGTCAGCTGAAGTCGGACAATAAGAAAACCAGTTCCTCCAGAGCTTAAAAGGGATCAGGAGGAAGCCCAAGTCGAGGGACTTCTGGAATATCCTAGACCTTCCACCAAGGTGCCCCAGTTGCCTGTAAGCCACCCTCAAAGAGACTTACCTTCAGCTCCAAAGGACTCTGTTGCACACAGCTCCTGAATCAACAACTCGCTCTGCACCTGGCCGCCCAGCTCCCTGCAATGAAGAACTAGCTGTATCCCCCCGGTTCCACACACCTTGCAACTTGGACACCACAAGGGGACCCCAGAGCACCACCTTTAAATCTTCAAGAACCACCCTTTTCCAAGTGGTCCCCTGAGTGGCCCTGCACCCCCCAAGAGACTTTTCAACGCTGCTCCCGCTGAATCCAGGAGCCGTCTGAGCCCCTCCAGCTGGCACAGTGTGCCCACCGACGATCTCAAACAGCCTGCAAAAGCAAAACCTGGTAACCCAAATGTGTGATTTTATATGCATTTTTAAAAGTGACTGTCTATTGATTCCAATGGTACGTAATTACGCACAGAAAGACTGCTTTTATTAAAACTTCAAAAATTCATATCTTAAAAAGTACTTAACCAATTTTGATAATTTTGGTCTTAAAATGTATATAAAAATCTGAAGTAATGTTATAAATTGGTCTCGAGTTATTCCTTCGAATGTGAGAGATGCATGTTTGATACTGTGAGTACAATAAATGCTTTGCACGTCCCCAAGATTAGCCTAACTGCTCGACCAAGCTACCTCAAAAATTAGTGCATTAGGTGATCTAGTATTTGCCTCTGGAAACCAGCGTGTGGTTGCCTGGACCCCCTACACAGTGTGATTAGTTTTGCACACTACATAGAGGGCCAGCCTCCTACATTTATCCTTCTTCAAAGCTGGCACCAAGTATAAATATTGGACCCTCAGACCCAACTCTTCTCCTCTGGACCTGTGGAAGACTCAGGAGGACTGCTGTGCTGCTCTGTTGCAAGAAGGGCTGCTACTCTGCTACCCTTCTACTCATTGCCTGAGTGTAAAACGTACTGGACCTGCATCTTGAACCTAGGACCAGAAGAGTAACTCTGAGGGCTAGTTGGGTATTCTCCTGATCAGAGTCACAGGGACTGAAAAGGCTCCAACTAACTGAAACCCAACACCTGAACTAAGTCTGCTGTGAGTCTTTTCCCCCAAGTGGTACCACTCCAGAGTGGGACCCTTGTGAGTGAGCCTGTAGGTGCTCTGCCAGCACAGCTGTGGTCCTGTGAGCAGAACCAATGCAACAAGATTAATATCCTCACAGTTCCGCTTTGGAACCACTGCTGTGTGACACATCCTTGATGCCGGACTTTATATCCAAGCGCCTCATTGTCGACATGCCGATAGTGACATTGCAGAACATCACATCTGTTCTAAACTGTCTGTGCACGAAGCATCCTCAATGCAGGACTTTGCATTGCTGGCCTCATGTCAGCGGCATCTTGGACAATGACACAGGACCTCGCATCACAGCTTTGTCAGAACCACTCTGCGATGCATCCTCGAAGTGGGATCTCACAAAGCTCCACAATCAGGTCTTAAGATACTTTGTTCAGCTGGTATAACTTGATCCTTATATCTGACCCATGCTCCATTGTGGTCAGCCGGAACCTGTGACTTTGCCCCGGTCCAGCACGCTGGATAACCACAGTTGGTTCGTTTGTGCTTTTAAGCACTATGGGGGTCATTCTGACCCTGGCGGTCGGTGATAAAGCGGCGGCCAACCCGCCAACAGGCCGGCGGTCAAAAAAATGCAATTCTGACTCTGGCGGGAACCGCCAACACAGCCCGCCGCATTAACACTCCGACCGCCACGGCGGAACAAACAAACAGCGCGGCAGTCACCGCCAACAGCCAGGCGGCAGACAATGTACCACCCACCCTATCACGACCCACCAATCCGCCACCTTTTCCGGGGCGGGAGCACCGCCGATAAAAACACGGCGGAAACAGACATTTCCAATGGAAAACGCTCACCTCGAGACACTCCACGCGGAATCCGGACAGCATGGAACCCGAATTGAACATCACACCTGCTCTCGTCTACCTGCTCATCTACCACGAGTACGAACTCCGGCGCAGACGTCAACGGTGAGTACTGCACCTACGACACACGGGAGGGGGGAGGAAGAAAGGTTACGGGCATACACATATGCGACCCCCCCACCCCCCCCAATATGTACACACCAATGCAGAGCAGGAAGTCACAGTGACACCACACAAAGACCCTTTAAAAATACAATGACACAACCAAATTTGGAATAAATTTTCATATACAAAAAAAGCACCTGGAAATAATTGAGCAACCGTGAAAAATATTTACAAAAACCAAAAAGATATACACATCAGTGTATCACTGAAGTAACAAGTCCTGCACATCCTACGAATCTAACATGTCCGTGGGCCAAGGTTCTGCGAAACAAGGGCAAAGCCCACACACGAGACCTGAGTCCTTTGGAGAGAACACTGCAGGGGCATCCGATGTCAAAACTACAGGCACCTCAGGGGGAAGGAAAGGGGGGCCACCACAGCCACATGAGTCCACGACGCCAGATCCACGAGGAGCCACCATGCCCACTGTACCATCCTGGGGAGTGCAAAGCCACAGTCTCTCAAGTCTCTGCAGTGGGTGGGTTGCCCACTGGACCATCCTGGGGAGTGCAAAGCCACAGTCTCTCAATGTCTCTACAGTGGGTGGGTTGCCCACTGTACCATCCTGGGGAGTGCAAAGCCACAGTCTCTCAGGTGGATTACAGAGTCCACTGGTCAAGGAGGAGGCATGGTGGGCACAGTGAACCATAAACAGTGCCTGAGACGGCGGGACCCAGCGCAGCAGTGCATGACATGGCGATGTCCAGCGGAGCGGTGCTTGACAGGAAGGGTCCAGCGGAGCGGTGCTTGACAGGAAGGGCCCAGCGGAGCGGTGCTTGAGACGGCGGGGCCCAGCGGAGCGGTGCTTGAGACGGCGGGGCCCAGCGGAGCGGTGCTTGACAGGAAGGGCCCAGCGGAGCGGTGCTTGAGACGGCAGGGCCCAGCGGAGCGGTGCTTGAGACGGCGGGGCCCAGCGGAGCGGTGCTTGAGACGGCGGTGCACCAGCGGAGCGGTGCTTGACAGGAAGGGCCCAGCGGAGCGGTGCTTGAGACGGCGGGGCCCAGCGGAGCGGTGCTTGAGGCGGCGGGGCCCAGCGGAGCAGTGCTTGACAGGAAGGGCCCAGCGGAGCGGTGCTTGAGACGGCGGGCCCAGCGGAGCGGTGCTTGAGACGGCGGGGCCCAGCGGAGCGGTGCTTGACGGCGGGGCCCAGCGGAGCGGTGCTTGACAGGAAGGGCCCAGCGGAGCGGTGCTTGAGACGGCGGGGCCCAGCGGAGCGGTGCTTGACAGGAAGGGCCCAGCGGAGCGGTGCTTGACAGGAAGGGCCCAGTGGAGCGGTGCTTGAGACGGCGGGGCCCAGCGGAGCGGTGCTTGAGACGGCGGGGCCCAGCGGAGCGGTGCTTGACAGGAAGGGCCCAGCGGAGCGGTGCTTGAGACAGCGGGGCCCAGCGGAGCGGTGCTTGAGACGGCGGGGCCCAGCGGAGCGGTGCTTGACAGGAAGGGCCCAGCGGAGCAGTGCTTGAGACGGCGGGGCCCAGCGGAGCGGTGCTTGAGACGGCGGGGCCCAGCGGAGCGGTGCTTGAGACGGCGGGGCCCAGCGGAGCGGTGCTTGACGGCGGGGCCCAGCGGAGCGGTGCTTGACAGGAAGGGCCCAGCGGAGCGGTGCTTGAGACGGCGGGGCCCAGCGGAGCGGTGCTTGACAGGAAGGGCCCAGCGGAGCGGTGCTTGACAGGAAGGGCCCAGCGGAGCGGTGCTTGAGACGGCGGGGCCCAGCGGAGCGGTGCTTGACAGGAAGGGCCCAGCGGAGCGGTGCTTGAGATGGCGGGGCCCTGTTCAGCTGTACCTGTCTCCACGGCGGGGCCCTGTTCAGCGGTACCTGTCTTCACGGCGGGGCCCTCTTCAGCGGTGCTCTTGCAGTATGTCAAGGGAGTCATACCTGGCCTGGACACCCTGCTCAGTCGCCCTCCGACCGTGCTGTGTCAGGCCCCTTCGGGGAGTGAGTCCTGGGCCCTTTGGTGTCGTCCCTTGCAGCCGGGATGGGGCTTGTGGGGCCCTCCTGCTCCGCGCTCCTGGTGGTTGTCCTCTCCGCCCTGCTGTCCTTCCGCTCCTTAGATGGGGCTCTCGGGCCCTTGCCTCCCCTGGCTGCTGTGGCCGGTGAAGTGGCCGGAGTCACCTCCTTGGGGGCAGCCGTCTCTGTCCGCTCACGGCGGCCCTTCAATTTCCGGGTCCTCTTGCCTGGGGGGGGCTGGCTGTCCCCTTGCTGCTCACCGAAGTGTTACTGCCGCCAAAGGGTGGACTCCACATGCCATGCACCACTTGCACTGTAGTAGTTGGGCTGGTGGTGGCTGAGGTGCCCTTGGGACTTTTCCCAGTTGGAGGGGGTGGGTCGGGGGAGGGAAAGAGGTCAAAACTGGAGAGGTAATTTTTCTTGGGACCAAGGTAAGGGGTAGGAGTAGTGGTGAGAGAAGTGGAGGAAGAGGATGTGGTTGTATGAGAGCCAGGTGTGCTGTCCTAGGGTGCAGGTGACTGGGACGTAGGCTGTGGTGAGGTGGTTGGCTGTTGTTTGGGTGTCTGCCTGCGTTTATGTGTCTTGGAAGAGGGGGTGACAGACACAGTGGGAGAGGACACAGGGGACGTGTAAATGCCAGTGGGGGTGGTGACTGCAGGTGTGCGGACTGTAGTGGAGGGTTTGCTGTTGGTGGAAGAACTGGCTGATGTTGGGGTGCATGCAGGTGTGAGTGTAGACGTCACAGGGAGGGAGGAGGGAGACGAGGAGGACGGGGACACAGAGGTGGTAGTGACTGTTGATATGTCTGCATCTGTGTGTTGCTTGGGTGAATGCTTGTGTTTTCTGTGGTGCTTATGTTTGGATGAGCTGGCCTTGGGTGTTGAGGTGTGTGCAGGCTGGTCTGATGATGTGGATGGGATAGGTTGAGGTACAGGAGACAGAGAAAGGGTGGAGGCAGATAGAAGAGGGAGACTGGAGACAGGGACAATGGCTGCCGTCAGTGCTGAGGCCAGAGCAGTGAACGCTCGTTGATGGGCAGCCTGACCCGAATGAATGCCCTCCAGGTAGGCATTGCTCCGATGCACCTCCCTTTCCACCCCCTGGATGGCATTCAGAAGGGTAGTCTGCCCAACAATGAGCGTCCTCACCAGGTCAATGAGCTCCGCACTGAGGGCAGCAGGGGTAACAGAGGCAGGGGCTGAGGTGCCTTGGGCGAAGGAGACGCGCGCCTTCCTGGCCGAGCGGCCACGGAGCAAAGGCTGAGGGGCTGCTGGGAGGGCGGTGCTGGTGCGCTGGGTGGCGGCTGTACCTGTTGTTGCGGGGGGCACAGATGGTGCCGCCCCCGCTAGGGAGCTCCCAAACGAGGACGTGTCCGTGTCGCTGGTGTCTCCACCGGCCCCCGTTGTGGTGCTCCCCTCGCCCTCCGGATCACTGGTGCCCTCGGTGTCTGTGTCAGTGCCCACCGGGGCCTGGTGACCTGCAGCTCCCTCCTGCTCCGACGCCAAATCTCCTCCGCCTGATGATGCTAAAACACAAGAAGACAAAGATTTAGGGTGGGGGGAGAAATTAAACAAAGTTGAGTGCATGCCTTAGCAATACCCTTTGCGGAGAGGACAGACACAGGTGCCTCGTGCACTAAGTCGCGAACTTGGGGTACACTACTCAGTACTTCTGACTAGGCAAACAGGTCTAGGGACAACACACGCGCACATGGGTGATGCTGGAGCATGGGTAGCTGCACTTGGCACCCTACAGAGGTGGGGGGCGGGGGCACAGGGCCATGCCTAAGGGAGCGGACTACACTACAGAGAGCGCCCGGGCCTAATGTCACCCACAGCCCTCCTCCCCCCCCCAGACGCCTCCAATGCGCATACAGATGGGAGAATGTGCGGATACTCACCCCCTTGTGTCTGCTGTGCTGTCCTCAAGCGCCCATGCAAATTAGGGTAGGCCACCGCCAGGATCCGGGACATCAGGGGGGTCATGGTGCGACTGGCACCCCTCCTAGGTCGGGAGGCCATCCCCAGCAGTGTTTCTGCGGTCTTCCTCGTTCCGCGGCGGATGTCCTCCCACCTCTTGCGGCAGTGGGTGCCCCGTCTGTTGTGGACCCCCAAGTTCCGGACTTCCTCGGCGATGGCACGCCAAATATCGATTTTCTGGTGGGCGCTCACCTGTTTGACATGTACAGGGTGGGAAAGAGAAACCGTCACATATCTGCATGTTTGGAGTACATGCCCCCCCCTCCCCAACCTTGTCATGGTTCCCATTCTCTCATCTGTCGTGCGTTGCACTCCCCATTCCCTCCACACCCTACCAACTTACATCCCCCCCCCTCCACACAGGCATAACCCATTCAATGTGCACTGAGTGTACTCACCTGTTGGTCTGGAGGACCGTAGAGTTGCGCATACTGGGGGAGGACCCCGTCCACGAGCTTCTCCAACTCTTCTGAACTGAAGGCGGGGGCCCTTTCACCAGTAGCAGCAGCCATTGTCACTTCCAGACCGAGTTCACAGCAGCACTTGCAGTATAGGTCCTCTCCTGTGGATGATCAGGTCTCGAATGATTGAGCTGATAGAAAATGGCGGTCACGCCCGCGGCGGTGCGTACCGCGGCGGTGCGTCCCGCGACCGCCGGCGCACATCGTCATTGGCTCCTGAAACCCATAGGCTTCAATGTTAACCAATGCGTCTTCGCACAGCGGTCTTCGACCGCCTACCGCCACGGTGTGCCCCGCCAGCGCAGTGACCTCACATCCCATTGTCCCACTTCACAGGTCAGGCATCGGCCATTTCAAGGGCCCACATGGCTTAATTTCTAATGCGTCACACAGGCCTAGGCCTTGCAATGGCACACATACAAACATATCAAACCATAAATTTACCTGTACTGTGCAAGCTGTGTTGTACGTACCTGTGAGTGGATTGACTCTGTACTCCATATTCTCCTTCCTAGGCACCGTCCGCTGGGACTAGCGATGAGAAGGAGGAATCCTCGCGTGTACCGGCCGCTGGTGGACCTGTCGACAATGGAAGAACGCCATATAATACTACGATACCGACTTGACCGTGCCTCCATCCATGAACTGTGTGCCCAGCTGGAGCCAGCCCTGATGTCCCCCATCCGCCAACCCACAGGAATTCCCCCTCTAGTGCAGGTTCTGTCAGTCCTCCATTTCTTTGCAACTGGCTCATTCCAGACAACAGTGGCCATGTCATCTGGGATGTCTCAGCCTATGTTTTCCAAGATCTTATCCAGAGTGTTGTCTGCCCTGATGAAACTCATGCGGAGCTACATCATTTTCCCAGAGGAGGGTGATTTGCCTACAGTGAAAGCTGATTTCTATGCCCTTGGACACATCCCCAACATCATTGGTGCAATTGATGGGACCCATGTGGCTTTAGTCCCCCCAAATGACGATGAACAGGTGTACAGGAACAGGAAGAATTACCATTCAATGAATATCCAGGTGGTCTGTTTGGCTGACCAGTACATCTCCCATGTAAATGCCAAGTTCCCAGGGTCAGTGCATGACGCGTATGTTATGCGAAATAGCAGCATTCCCTATGTGATGGACCAGCTACAGAGACAGTGTGTGTGGCTAATAGGTGACTCTGGTTACCCCAACCTGCCGTGGCTATTGACCCCAGTGAGGAATCCCAGGACCAGGGCAGAGGAACGGTACAATGAGGCCCATGGGCGTACTAGGAGGGTGATTGAGCGAACCTTTGGGCTCCTGAAGGCCAGATTTAGGTGCCTGCATATGACAGGTGGATCCCTAATGTACTCACCAAAGAAGGTGTGCCATATCATCGTGGCGTGCTGTATGCTCCACAACCTGGCTTTGCGACGCCAGGTGCCTTTCCTGCAGGAGGATGGTCCAGATGGTGGTGATGTAGAAGCCGTGGAGCCTGTGGAGAGTGAAGAGGAGGAAGACTCTGAGGACGACACAGACAATAGGGACAGAGTGATACAACAGTATTTCCAGTAACACCCAGGTAAGAATCACCCACGCCATTTCACAATTGCTTATAGCCTCCTGCATCTGTACTTTCTGTAGTTCCCCACAGATGTTTTTCATTAATTTTTGCCTTTCCCTTCCCTTCTCAGTGCTGTCTGACTCAGTACCTGACTTCTGCTTGGTTCGCACATGAAATACAGCGTATTGACATTGGTATGTTGTCATGACTAATTGACAGAACAGAAATTGAACAGTAATATGTAATACATTTGTTAATAATACAGCATGACTCAAAACAGATTTGTGTGCAAAATGTGATTTATTTACAGTGCTAGATATCGGTACATGTGATTCTAAGGGTGATGGGTGGGGGTGGAGGAATATCCATGGCAGAGTCCAGTTCTCAGTCTCACAGGTGCATTGTTCTTTTGCCTGTGGAAGGATGGAGCATAGGCAGTTCATGGTTGGACAGGGTGGCAATGTGGGACAGTGGGAAGACTTGAGGGGGTATGTCCTGCTGGCGGGGGTCTTGACATCCTACTCTGTCTTTTTTTTTGGTCTCAGGCTCCTCTTACGGGGTGGTTGTTCTTCAGCAGGAGGTGGGGTTCTGGGGGGCTGTCGAGGTGTTGGGACCTCCTGTCCACTAGCGCCGGCGGAGGTGGTAGGCTGTTCCTGGTCCGGCCTAGTGACAGGGGCCCTGTGTTGTGCACCATGGTCCCGCAACGCGTCCTCTATCCTGTGGAGGGCCAGGACGATGGTCCCCATTGCGGTCCCGATGATTCTCAGCTCCTCCCTGAACCCCATGTAGCGTTCTTCCTGCTGTGCCTGGATCTCAGTGAACCTGGCCAGTACCGTCGCCATCGTTTCTTGGGAGTGGTGGTATGACCCCATGATGGTGGTGAGGGCCTCTTGGAGAGTGGGTTCCCTGGGCCTCTCCTCCCCCCCCTGTCGCACAGCAGCCCTCCGAGCTGCCCGGTTTCCCCCGGCCTCTGTCCCCTGGACGGTGTGCCCGCTACCACTGCCCCCAGGTCCCTGTTGTTGTTGGGGTGTTGGGTTAGCCTGGGTGCCCTGTAGTGGCGGACACACCGCTGATTGAGCTGTCCTAGAGACAGAGGCATGGGCCCGCTGGGTGGGAGCTGTGCTGGTGTTGGCAGAGGGGGTCGGGTCTGGTGTGGCCTGTGGCTGCCTGAGGGGAACCGACTGCCCAGAGGTCCCCGATGGTCCGGGCTGGTCATCAGGTTCACTGTCGACAGAGCTGCTATCCTCAGTGTGGGCCTGTTCCGGTGGTGGGATGGACACTTCTGGACCCTCCTGGCTGGTGTGTTGTCGTTCGGGTCCTGCATGGGGTAAGAGAGTTTGGTTATTGTTTCTGTGTGTGCAATAGCGTGCGTGTTATGGGTGCCCTTGTCCCCCAGTGCAGGCATTCCCTTGAGGGAGGTGTTGTGAGGGTAGTTAGGGGGGGGGGTTAGTGCAGTGGTCATGCTTAGGTGATGGGTGCCCATGATTTGTGTTGGCATGCAGGAGTTGGTGTTGGGATGGGTGGGTTGTGCTGGTGAGACATTGTCAGGGAGGATGTGTGCTGGGGGGTTGGGGGTGAGGGTGGGGGTGTGGGTTGGCATGCTGGTGGGGTGGGGGGGATATAGTAGTTGAGATTGGACTTACCAGAGTCCATTCCTCCGGCTACTCCTGCGAGGCCCTGAGGATGCAGGATGTTCAAGACGTCTTGCTCCCACGATGTGAATTCGGGAGGGGTGGGTGGGGGTCCGCCGCCAGTCTTCTGGACCGCGATGTTGTGCCTGGAGACCATCGATCGGACCTTCCCCCGTAGGTCGTTCCATCTTTTGCGTATGTCCTCCCTATTCCTGGGATGCTGTCCCACCGCGTTGACCCTGTCCACGATCCGCTGCCATAGCTCCGCCTTCCTAGCTATACTGGTGTGCTGCACCTGCGAGCCGAAGAGCTGGGGTTCCACTCTTAGGATTTCCTCCACCATGACCCGGAGTTCTTGGTCCGAAAAGCGTGGGTGCCTTTGGGGTGCCATGGGGTGGTGTGGGTGTGGTGTGGAGTGGTGTATGTGATGATAAGTATGTTGGTGAGTGGTGCTTTGTGCTACTATGTGGTGTGTGTGATGGTGTAGTGTGCCTCAGTGTGTCTTGCTTTGGATTGTCTGCTGTGTCTCTCTCTCCTTCTCTCAGTAATTATGGTCGCAGGGGTTTGTGGGTGATGTGGGTGTGTGTTTTATAGTTGGTTGATTGTGTGGGAGTGGTGTGTGTATGTGTATCAGGTGTGTGTATTTCAAATTGTCCAATGTGGCTGTGTTTTGGTGATGTGTGTGTATTCTGACCGTGGCGGTGTGTACCGCCAATGGAATACCGCGTTTGAATGACCGCCGTGTGGATTCGTGGGTCGTAATGGCATATCACAAGCCTTTCAAGGGTGCAAGCTGTTGACACGTAGGTTACCACTTTACTGAAACTGAAATGGAAGGGGACAACTCAGTTAACAAATAGGGAGTGAAATGTAGGTACAGGATAGAGGTAGACATGTGAAATTCAATATTATGAGAAACATGAAAATGTACTCACCTGTGTCTCACTGAAAATTTTGCTGTATGACTGACTCCCTGTTGTCGTTTTCATCTTCATCAGCTTCATCCTCATCACTGTCCACAGGCTCCACAGGCTCACCCGCTGCAACAACACCGTCATCTGGATCATCCTCCTGCAGAAAAGGCACCTGGCGTCGCAATGCCAAGTTATGGAGCATGGAGCAGGCGATGATGATGTCGCACACCTTCTTCTGTGAGTAGAATAGGGACCCACCTATCATATGGCGGCACCTGAACCTGGCCTTCAGGAGGCCGAAGGTCCGCTCGATCACCCTCCTAGTCCGCCTATGGGCCTCATTGTACCGTTCCTCTGCCCTGGTCCTGGGATTCCTCACTGGGGTCAGTAGCCATGACAGGTTGGGGTAACCAGAGTCCCCCAATAGCCATACACGGTGCCTCTGGAGTTCACCCATCATATCAGGGATGCTGCTATTCCGCAGGATGTAGGCGTCATGCACTGAGCCAGGGAACATTGCATTTACCTGCAAGATGTACTGGTCTGCCAAACAGACCATCTGGACATTCATCGAATGATAACTCTTCCTGTTCCTGTACACCTGTTCATTCCTGCGGGGGTGGACCAGAGCTACATGGGTCCCATCAATGGCACCTATGACGTTGGGGATATGTCCAAGGGCATATAAGTCACCTTTCACTGTAGGCAAATCCGCCACCTCAGGGAAAATGATGTATCTCCTTACGTGTTTCAGCAGAGCAGACAACACTCTGGACAAGATGTTGGAAAACATAGGCTAGGACATCCCTGATGCCATGGCCACTGTTGTCTGAAAAGACCCACTTGCAAGGAAATGGAGCACTGACAGCACCTGCACGTCAGAGGGGATTCCAGTCGGATGGTGGATTGGTGACATCAGGTCTGGCTCCAACTGGGTACATAGTTCCTGGATTGTGGCACAGTCAAACCGGTAGGTCACGATGACATGTCGCTCTTCCATTGTCAACAGGTCCACCAGCGGTCGGTACACCGGCGGATTCCGCCATCTTCCAATATGTCCCAACTGACGGTGCCTAAGAAGGACAACAGCGAAGAAACTGTCAGCATTCCTCCAGGTATGTACCCACAGTCACACACAAGACTACACCAGACAATTAACCCATCCGTGAAAGGTTTTGAGTGTAGGCCTCGGTATGTGTGACGCAGTAGTAATTGAAGCCATGTGGGCCCCTGAAATGGCGGCTGCCTGACCTCTAAACTGGGACAATGGAATTGTGGGGTAACTGCGCTTGCGTTGGACAACGTCGCGGTAGGCGGTCGTAGAGCGCGGCGCAATGCTGCATTGGCTAACATAGGACCCTATGGGTCCCAGGAGCCAATGAACAGGTGGGCTGGCGGTGATGATGCGCACCGCCTCAGACGTCACCGCCGTGGACGTCACCACCATTTTCTCTCTCTTCAATCACTAGATACCTGACCTTCGACAGGAGAGGACCTACACTGCTAGTGCTGCTGTGACCTCGGTCTGGAAGCGACGATGGCGGCTGCGTCTGGGGAAAGGGCCCCTGCCTTCACTGCACAGGAGTTGGAGAAACTTGTGGATGGGGTCCTCCCCCAGTATACGCTACTCTACGGTCCTCCAGACCAACAGGTTAGTACACAGGGAGCACGTTGTATGGGCTAGGCCTGGGTGGAGAGGGCTGGGTGGATGAGGGAAGGGGGCAGAGTACATAGAACAGTCATGCATGGGGATGAATGGGCCACTGGGATAGATTTGGGAGGGGGCCAATTACAACGACAGTGCAGTAGGTAATTCTTTCCTTGTGCATATCATGTAGGTCAGCGCCCACCAGAAGAGGGACATTTGGCGTGCCATCGCCAAGGAAGTCCGGACCCTGGGGGCCCACCAGAGACGGGGCACCCACTGCCGGAAGAGATGGGAGGACATTCGCCGCTGCAGCAAGAAGACGGCGGAGGCTCAGCTGGGGATGGCCTCCCAACGTGGGAGGGGTGCCCGTCGCACCATGACCCCCCTGATGTTCCAGATCCTGGCGGTGGCCTACCCGGAGTTGGCTGGGCGCTTAAGGACATCACAGCAGACACAAGGGGGTGAGTACAACCTCATCCTATGGACTTTGCGTGCAGTGGAGCTGTCTGGGTGGGGGTGGTGGGCTGTGGGTGTCCCTAGGCCAGGGCGAGTTAGGTAGGCAAGGCCCCTCCGTTATGTAGGCCATGTGGCACTCTACCCCAGCTAAAAAAAAGGCAAATTGATGTATAGTTGCCCCTTTGCCATCCATGTGGGCAGATTTCTACCATTGCCATGTAGGCCATATCCCAGAAATAGCATGTGCAGAGGGCAGGAGCACGGCGTAATGCATGGGGCTGCTGCGTCTGTCTTGTCCGCCAACGGTAGCGGTATGCCATGCACTAAAACTCTCTTTCTTCTGTCTCCCCCCTTTTTCTGCTCTCCCTGTCCTTCTGTACATCAGCATCAACAGGCGGAGGTACAGTGGCACCGGAGCACGAGGGATCTGCATCCCACATAGCCATGGAGGGCCACACCACAGACTCTGAATTCACCAGTGGGACGGAGGGCGAGGGGAGCTTCACGTCGGCCACCGGATCACCAACCAGCGACACGGACTCGTCCGCCGATGGGAGCTCCCCTGTGGTGGCGGCACCATCTGTGCGCCCCACTTCCATAGGTACAGCCGCCACCTCCCCTACCAGCACCGCCCTCCCAGCAGCCCCTCAGCGTTCGCCCCGTGCCCGCTCACCCAGGAGGGTGGGCATCACCTTCGCCCCAGGTACCTCAGGCCCTGCCCCAGTCACCCCTGCTGCCCTCAGTGAGGAGGCCATTGACCTCCTCAGGTCACTCACTGTTGGGCAGTCTACCATTGTGAATGCCATCCAGGGTGTAGAACGAGAGTTGAAACACGGTAATGCATTCCTGGAAGGCATTCATTCTGGTCAGGCTGTCCTTCAGCGAACCCTGCAATCTCTGGCCTCAGCACTGATGGCAGCCATTGTCCCTGTGTCCAGCCTACCCCCTCCAACTTCCTCCACCCAGACCCATTCCCCTGTACCCCAGCCCATCCCAAGCACACCTACAGACCAGCATGCACACAAGTCAACACACACAAGTAGCTCAAGCAAACATAGGCACCACACACACCACAGGCACTCACACAATCATCACACCCATACAGATACAGCAACATCCACTGTCTCCACTGTGTCCCCCTCCTCCTCTTCTCCCTCCTCCCTCCCAGTGTCGTCTACACACACACCTGCATGCACCACATCTACAGGCACTAGGACTCGCACCAGGACACCCAGCACCACAAGCCGCTCACCTGCACTCACCACCTCCACTGCCATTTACACGTCCCCTGTGTCCTCTCCCAGTGTGTCTGTGACGCCCCCTCCCAAAGTACCCAAACGCCGGCAATCACTCACCCAACATCCATCCACCTCACGACAGCCTCCAGTACCTGCACCTGCACCCAAAACAGCTAAAGTGACACCTCCTACAACCACCTCCTCTACCTCCACTCCCAGAGCCCCTCCAGCTACCCATCCCAGTGTACGTCAGAAACTGTCCCTATGTCAAATTGACCTTTTTGCCCCCACCCCCCCCCTCCAATTCATCAGTCCCGTCGTAGCGCCTCAGCCAAAAAGCCTCCAGTACCAGTGGTGCGCGTTCCAGGTTTTTGGAGTGCCCCGTCCACCAGGGCAGGCAGTAGGACCCGGAGCCAAGGCACTGTCAGCCCACCCCCTGTAAAGGCTCTGAAATTGGAGAGTGGACGACGGGACCATGTCAAGACTCCTGGTGGGACAAAAAGTGAAATGGGATCCAAGGCGATTGGTGAGTCAGCTGTAACTCCAAAGAAGGTGGGGAAGGTCCAGAGGAAGTCTCCCCCGCCTGTTGTGAGTGTCACGGCGGAGAAGTGCGCCATCATTTCCGGCAGTCCTGACACAACTGCCAGCACCGTCTTTACTGGTCCAGAGACCACCGCCAGAGTCACAGCCCAGGAGGGCCCAAGTATCGTCACTGGTCAGGAGACCACCGCCGGAGTCATTGCCCAGGAGGGCCCAAGTATCGTCACTGGTCAGTAGACCACCGCCGGACTCATTGCCCAGGAGGGCTCAAGTATCGTTACTGGTCCAGAGACCACCGCCAGAGTCAGTGCCCAGGAGGGCCCAAGTATCGTCACTGGTCCAGAGACCACCGCCAGAGTCACAGCCCAGGAGGGTCCAGGATCCCGCAGCCCCGTGGGCAATGATGGAACGTCAAGCCACACACCAACGTCCAGTGTGGTGTTCGTCAAGCCACACACCAACGTCCAGTGTGGAGTTCGTCATGCCACACACCAACGTCCAGTGTGGAGTTCGTCATGCCACAGAACAATGTCCAGTGTGGAGATCGTCATGCCACACACCAACGTCCAGTGTGGAGTTCGTCATGCCACACACCAATGTCCAGTGTGGAGATCGTCATGCCACACACCAACGTCCAGTGTGGAGTTCGTCATGCCACACGCCAATGTCCAGTGTGGAGATCGTCATGCCACACACCAATGTCCAGTGTGGAGTTCGTCATGCCATACACCAATGTCCGTACCAGAACCGCCATGGCAAAGCACAGCTAAACAGGCCAAAGACTGCCATGGTGAAGACCGCTGAACAGAGCAAAGACTGCCATGGTGAAGACCGCTGAACAGAGCAAAGACCGCCATGGTGAAGACCGCTGAACAGGGCAAAGACCGCCATGGTGAAGACCGCTGAACAGGGCAAAGACCGCCATGGCAAAGCACCGCTGAAGAGGCCAAAGACTGCCATGGTGAAGACCGCTGAACAGGGCAAGGACCGCCATGGCAAAGCACCGCTGAACAGGCCAAAGACTGCCATGGTGAAGACCGCTGAACAGAGCAAAGACTGCCATGGTGAAGACCGCTGAACAGAGCAAAGACCGCCATGGTGAAGACCGCTGAACAGGGCAAAGACCGCCATGGCAAAGCACCGCTGAACAGGCCAAAGACTGCCATGGTGAAGACCGCTGAACAGAGCAAAGACCGCCATGGCAAAGCACCGCTGAACAGGCCAAAGACTGCCATGGTGAAGACCGCTGAACAGAGCAAAGACTGCCATGGGGAAGACCGCTGAACAGAGCAAAGACTGCCATGGTGAAGACCGCTGAACAGAGCAAAGACTGCCATGGTGAAGACCGCTGAACAGGGCAAAGACCGTGTGGGTATGAATAGTCCGGCACATCAGGCATCGTTCTCCCATGTGCAGCTGGGACAGTGACAGGACATGTACTTTCACGGGGAGGCTCATCCAGTCTGGGCACCAGTCCCACCCAGTACCAGTAGAGAACTGCATCTACTTGCGAAGATGTGTCTTTGCACTCCCCAAGATGGCTCAGTGGGCAACCCACCCACTGTAGAGACTTGTGAGACTGTGGCTTTGCACTCCCCAGGATTGAACAGTGGGCAACCCACCCACTGTAGGACTTGAGAGACTGTGGCTTTGCACTCCCCAGGATTGAACAGTGGGCAAGCCACCCACTGTAGAGACTTGAGAGACTGTGGCTTTGCACTCCCCAGGATTGAACAGTGGGCAAGCCTCCCACTGTAGAGACTTGAGAGACTGTGGCTTTGCACTCCCTAGGATTGAACAGTGGGCAAGCCACCCACTGTAGAGACTTGAGAGACTATGGCTTTGCACTCCCCAGGATTGAACAGTGGGCAAGCCACCCACTGTAGAGACTTGTGAGACTGTGGCTTTGCACTCCCCAGGATGGTACAGTGGGCAAGCCACCCACTGTAGAGACTTGAGAGACTATGGCTTTGCACTCCCCAGGATGGCATACATGGGCATGTAGCCCCGTCGTGGATCTGGCTTCGCATTCATCTGGCTGAGGTGCCCCCCCTTCCCTTCCCCCTGAGTTGCCTGTATTGTTTCTATCTGATGCCCCGGCAGTGTTCTCTCGGATTTTGGTCAGGTATCTATTGTGGGTCTCGCCCATGCATTTTTGGACTGTTTGTGCACGGACATTGTTGTGTACATATCTGCACTACTTCTTGTATTGTATATTTAATTTTGACAGATTTCGTGATATATATCAGTATATTTTTGTATGAGTAGTATATTGGCACAATACAAAGTTTGACCGCAATTCGCTTTGTCTTTGCATTCTTCTGGGGGGATTGTGGGTTGTTACTGTGATTTTTGTGACTGCATTGGTGTGTATGTTGTCTAATGCGAGGGTGGGGATGGGGGTGTTTGGTGGGTGTCCCCCTAACTTTTGCCTCTCCCCTCCCCCGTGTCGTAGGTGCAGTACTCACCGGTATCTTCTGCGCCTACGTCGCTTTTGGTCGTAGATGAGCAGGAATACAAGGGCAGGGAGTATTTGTAGTTCCGGCTCCATGGTGTCCTCGTTCCTCGTGGGATGTGTTGAGGTGAGCGTTTTCCCATAGCAAAAGCTGTTTCCGCCGTGTTTTTATCCACGGTGAATCCGCCCCGGAAAAGGTGGCGGATTGGTGTGTTGTGATAGTGTGGGCGGTACATTGTCTCCCGCCTGTCTGTTGGCGGTGTCCGCCGCGCTGTTTGTCTGTACCGCCGTGGCGGGCGGTGTGTTAAAGTGGCTGTCTTAGTTGGCGGTTTCCGCCAGGGTCGTAATTCCCTTTTTTTGTCCGCCGGCCTGTTTGCGGTATTACCGCACCTTTAACACTGTCCGCCAGGGTTGTAATGACCACCTATGTATGGTGTTGTTGATAATGCTTACATTTGTGGGACAAAACAGATGTGTCAGTTGGCGGAAAAGTATTTGCTCAATTTTATCCTGGTGAGATGTAATGTACAGGAAAGAGGTGAATCATTTGAGAGACATACAATAGACCCTGTGTCACTTGTAAGTCGGTAGAACAGTGTTTTATGACCGACCATCTCGGACATTGCTGGGAGGTCAAGGCAATTTCAAGCGAGTGTATGTCCCGAAAAGTGAGGAAAAGATTCTCAAAAGTACATAAATCATATCTCAGTCTCTCATCAGTGTTAGAATACAATTTTTAAGTAACTACGGAGGCAGCTAAAAAGCTGGGCATTTAACACAAGCTCAATAACCTTCAAATCGTGGGAGGCCAGATATTTGGCGATAGCTAGATTGCAACCTGAGATCTGCATTCGGCTTCTTCAATAGTGGGATTGACCGTGAGCTCTTTAGCGGCTGATGGACTTTACCAAGTTGAAAGGAGGCACTGAAGAACTCATACCATAAGGAATTCTTTCAATGGCTATAGAGCATGTATACTCGGTTAGCCAGTCATTAGTGTTCAAATTGTGTCAACACTCAAAGGTGACAAGCAAGGTCTTGATGGCTTTGAGATAACTGAAGTGAGTTTGTTTGCATATGTTAGCATCTGACTGAAAGTAACAGAACGTTGTGCTGGGGAATCTCTTCCACTATTTCTCACCCTAATCAAGCTGTGAATTGCAGTTTGAAATCAATAAATGATCTAACAACAGGATTGGGATCATTACCTGGTATTTTTATCAGGCCTAGAAGAACTCATAGGATGGAATGATCTCGAATACCACAGAGGGACATACACCTTATCCTGCTGCTTACCATGAGAGAGGGAGTCAATTTCACAGTTGGAATTGTTCATTTCTTTAATTTTTAATACCAGACAATTAGAACAAACGCAATGATCTACACGTGCCTCGTGAACTTGAAAGCGAGGTCAAAGTAAATGATGCTACCATAAACCAACTCCAAGAATTAAAGAAACAACTAAATGTTTGCACTGTCTTGTTGGGGAAATGAGCAAATCAATCAATCAATCAATCAATCACAATATTTATAGAGTGCACTACGTACCCGTTAGGGTTTCAAGGCGCTGAGGGGGGGGAGTGCTGCTACTGGTCGAAGAGCCAGGTCTTGAGGAGTCTCCTGAAGGTGAGAAGGTCCTGGGTCTGCCGCAGGGGGGTCGGGAGGGTGTTCCAGGTCTTGGCGACGAGGTAGGAGAAGGATCTACCGCCGGAGGACTTGCGTTGGAAGCGGGGAACGATGGCAAGGGCGAGGTTGGCGGAGCGGAGCTGGCGGGAGGGGACGTAGAAGTTGAGTCTGTTGTTCAGGTAGGCTGGTCCGGCGTTGTAGAGTGCCTTGTGAGCGTGGGTGAGGAGCTTGAAGGTGATCCTCTTGTCCACGGGGAGCCAGTGGAGGTCTTTCAGGTGGTGGGAGATGTGGCATCGGCAGGGTACGTCGAGGACTAGTCGGGGGGAGGCGTTTTGGATGCGTTGGAGGCGTCGGATGTCTTTTGCTGGGATGCCTGTGTAGAGTGCGTTGCCGTAGTCTAGTCTACTGCTGACGAGGGCCTGGGTCACCGTTTTTCTGGTTTCCGTCGGGATCCATTTGTAGATTCTACGTAGCATGCGGAGGGTGTTGTAGCAGGAGAAGGAAACTGCGTTGACCTGTTTGGACATGGTGAGGGTGGAGTCGAGGACGAATCCCAGGTTGCGTGCATGGTTGGCTGGCGTTGGAGGGGGTCCCAGTGAGGAGGACCAACAGGAGTCGTCCCAGGCCGAGGGGGTGCGTCCGAGGATGAGGACCTCCGTCTTGTCAGAGTTCAGCTTCAGGCGGCTATTTCTCATCCACTCCGTGAAGGACTTCATTCCCTCGTGGAGGTTGGCTTTGGCGGTGTGTGGGTCTTTGGTGAGGGAGAGGAGGAGCTGGGTGTCGTCGGCGTAGGAGAGAATGTTGAGGTTGTGCTGACGGGCCAGTTGTGCGAGGGGGGCCATGTAGACGTTGAACAGCGTCAGGCTTAGAGAGGAGCCTTGGGGTATGCCGCAGATGATGTTGGTGGCTTCGGAGCGGAAGGGTGGGAGTCGGACTCTCTGGGTTCTGCCGGAGAGAAAAGAGGAGATCCAGTTGAGGGCTTTTTTTTGTATTCCGGCTTCGTGGAGGCGTGTTAGTAGGGTGCGGTGGCAGACCGTGTCGAAGGCTGCGGAAAGGTCCAGGAGGATAAGGGCTGATGTTTCGCTGTTGTCCATTAGCTGTCTGATGTCATCTGTGGCGGCGAGGAGAGCGGTCTTGGTGCTGTGGATGCGTCTGAAACCGGACTGGGAGGGGTCCAGGATAGAGATGTCCTCGAGGTGGCTGGTGAGCTGAGCGTTGACAATCTTCTCGATGACCTTCGCCGGGAAGGGGAGGAGGGAGATCGGGTGGAAGTTTTTGAGGTCGTTGGGGTCTGCCTTGGGTTTCTTGAGGAGGGCGTGGATTTCGGCGTGCTTCCAGCTGTCTGGGAAAGTCGCGGTTTCGAAGGATGAGTTGATGATCTTTCGAAGTTGGGGGGCGATGGTAGAGTCGGCTTTGTTGTAGGCGTGGTGGGGGCATGGGTCTGAAGGGGATCCTGAGTGGATGGAGTTCATGATCTTGCAAGTTTCAACGCCGTCTACGTGGGTCCAGGCGGTGAGGCTGTTGGCGCAGGTAGGGTTGTCGGGGGTGGGGTCTGACGGTGGCGTGGTGTTGAGGCTGTCGTGGATGTCGGCGATCTTCTGATAGAAGAAGATGGATGGGGCGTTGCAGAGTTCTTGGGATGGTGGGATGTCGTTGACGTTGGCGCTGGGGTTGGAGAGCTCTTTCACGATGCAGAAGAGTTCTTTGCTGTCGTGTGCGTTGTTGTTCAGGCGTTCTGTGAAGTGGGAACGTTTGGCAAGTCGGATTAGCTTGTGGTGCTTGCGGGTGGCCTCCTTGTGAGCTGCCAGGCTGTCGGGTGTGTGTTCGAGGAGCCATTTCTTCTTTAGTTTATGGCAGGTGCGTTTGGAGGTGAGGAGTTCGTCAGTGAACCAGGCGGCTTTTTTCTTTTCTTGGTTGTCGGTGGACCTCTTGAGTGGTGCGAGGGTGTTGGCGCAGTCGTTGATCCACTGTCGTAGGTTGCGAGTGGCGGTGTCTGGGTCAGTGGAGTCAGTGGGCGGGTTCTGGGCGAGGGTGCTGGTCAGTTGGTCTTCGGTGACTTTGCTCCAGCGGCGGTGTGGTGGTAGTTGGGTGCGGTGGTGTTCGATGTGCTTCTTGAATGTGAAGTGGATGCAGTGGTGGTCGGTCCAGTGGAGTTCGGTGGTGTGGCTAAAGGTGACGTGGTTGCTTTCGGAGAAGATTGGATCAAGCGTGTGGCTGGCGATGTGGGTGGGTGTGTTGACCAGTTGTCTGAGACCGAGGTTGGAGAGGTTGTCAATCAGAGATGTAGTGTTGGCGTCGTTGTTGTTCTCCAAGTGGAAATTGAGGTCTCCAAGGAGGATGTAGTCCGATAAGGTGAGCGCGTGGGTGCTCGTGAGGTCGGCTATGGAGTCGCTGAAGGGTGCTCTCGGTCCTGGGGGTCGGTAGATGAGCGTGCCCCTGAGGGTGGTGTTGGGGTCAGTGTGGATCCGGAAGTGTAGGTGTTCGGCGGTCTTGAGGGTGTCGTCTGTGTGGGTGTGGATTTTGATGGTGGATTTGTGGGCGATGGCTATTCCTCCTCCGATTCCGTTGGGGCGATCTCTTCTGGTGATCTTGTAGCCGTCCGGGATGGCTATGGCGATGTCGGGTGCTGAGGAGTCATTCCACCAGGTTTCGGTCAGGAAAGCTACGTCTGGGGCGGTGGTGTCGAGCAGATCCCAGAGCTCGATGGCATGCTTGCGTGCGGAGCGTGTGTTGAGGAGTATGCAGTGGAGGTGGTTTGTTGAGGTTGTGGCAGGTTTCCTTGTTCTGTCGCAGGTGAAGTTGCAGGCGTGGCAGGAGAAAGGTCCCTTGGTGTTCTTTGGGGATGACTGGAAACAAGTTGTTGAGCGGCCGGGGTTGAGGGCGATGAGCTGGTTGGCTGAGTAGCGATGTCTGGTGGTGCAGGGGTGTGCGGGCCAGGGGGGGTGGCGCTGGGCGCGGTCCAGGCACGGACGGGCGCAGATGGGCTTGCCTCTGGCGCGCCTCTGGCGCACCAGCCATTAAGAAGGGAGGGGGAGGGAGGAGCAGCTGGGAGGCAGGAGGGAGCGGCGAATGGGGGCGCGAGGGGGGCGGGGCCGCAGGGAGGCAGCGGCAGGGAAAAGCGGCAAGGGGGAGCGCACAAGGGGCGAAAAGCGGAATGCAGCAAAAAAGGTGCAATTGGAAAAAAGCACAGAGGCACAAAAAAAAGCAAGGCGCAGAATACAATCACAAATACGGTGAAACGGCACAATGCACAGGCGGATTACAACAGTCTAAAAAAGGCACAAATGGGGGCAAAAGCGCAGAGAAGCAAGGCACAGAATACAGAATACAATCACAAATACGGCAGACACGGCACAATGCGCACGAGTCTAGCGACGCAAAAAAGGCAGAGTTGACCAGGGCACAGAATACAGTCACAAATACAGAAAACGGCACAAAGCTTACCAGAAGCCCTCTAGACGGGCTTTGAACACGCTAGCAGCAGCGTGGGCGGGGGTCAGGGACACGGGCACAGCGAGGTGGTGCTGCGGACGTGGGGGAGCGAGCTCTTGGCCGAAATCAGGTCAGAGGTCGCTCACCCTCGATGCGCAGCGCCAGCCATTAAGAAGGGAGGGAGGAGCAGCTGGGAGGCGGGAGGCGGGAGGGA
This sequence comes from Pleurodeles waltl, assembly GCF_031143425.1. Classification (NCBI taxonomy): domain Eukaryota; kingdom Metazoa; phylum Chordata; class Amphibia; order Caudata; family Salamandridae; genus Pleurodeles; species Pleurodeles waltl. Next base: position 315,041,945 of record NC_090436.1, read on the forward strand.
GCGGCGAATGGGGACACGAGGGGGGCGGGCCGCAGGGAGGCAGCGGCAGGGAAAAGCGGCAAGGGGGAGCACACAAGGGGCGAAAAGCGGAATGCAGCAAAAAAGGTGCAATTGGAAAAAAGCACAGAGGCACAAAAAAAGCAAGGCACAGAATGCAGAATACAATCACAAATACTGTGAAACGGCACAATGCACAGGCGGATTACAACAGTCTAAAAAAGGCACAAATGGGGGCAAAAGCGCAGAGAAGCAAGGCACAGAATACAGAATACAATCACAAATACGGCGGACACGGCACAATGCGCACGAGTCTAGCGACGCAAAAAAGGCAGAGTTGACCAGGGCACAGAATACAGTCACAAATACAGAAAACGGCACAAAGCTTACCAGAAGCCCTATAGACGGGCCTCGAACACGCTAGCAGCAGCGTGAGTGGGGATCAGCGACACGGGCACACCGAGGTGGTGCTGCGGACGTGGGGGAGCGAGCTCTTGGCCGAAATCAGAAAGCAAAGGGTCAGATGCATGAAGCTCCGTTGCAAATCGGAATGTGCAAATTGCACTACCACTGGTGTTTTATCTGGGCTTTATTTTGCGATGTGTCTGATTTACTAATCAGACGCATTGTAAAATTTCAGTTTGCAAGAAGGTGTAAAAGAACCCGCCTAACGAATATTGGGTAGCAGGCATTCAGCAACTAGGGAATTTGCAGTAAATTCCTGAAATGTTGAGACTTCCCCTTTGCCAAAAGTCCATTAGCTGCCATCAAATTGTTATAGTTGGTAACATGTTAGAAGTGCCACTTGGGTTCAAATTCCGAGTATATCTGTAAATTCGGATTCTTGTGTAGCGACCAAATTTAGAAATTGTGCGGTAAACACAACACCCGTGCAGTTTTCTTTGGTAAAGCCTGCAGAAATTCACTGGGTGAAAGGATGCAGTAAAGTCAGATAGATGTTCTATTTATCAGACCCCGTAAATACTACACTCCGCGCTGCTGGTATTTACATTGTGCAACAAACCACTCACCCACATCTGTAGACTGCACCACTGGGAAACCTCAGTTTATGGACTACAAAAAGATACCGGAAAGCTGCCTCTCTTACGGGACGATGCTCCTCCTATATTTCCACATTTGTGGTTTATATATCTGACCAATCTGTCAGTCTTTGTGTATATTTATCTACAATACTGCTCAACTCGCTCATGTATTTTTATGAAACTTACTTTCTGAACTTTAAATCAATATTTGCTGAAAATGGGATCAAATAAACTGCTTCTGATTCAGAAGACCAGTGAGAAAGCAAATGGTTCGCTTGACTGAGTTTATTTTCGTAATAAACACACAGTAGAGGATTTGACATGTTTCCTACGTCAATGTCCATTTTGTAAATCATTACAAAATTAAACGCAGCTCTAAAACTACTGGAGAGGACTGTTATTCAAACATACACTGTTCCATTAAGTAATTAAATGAAGCCGATATCAGCATCACGCCACATCATCTTGTGGTCCTTCAGCCTTCATTCAATGTCATTTAGGTTTAAGGGAAAATAGTTAAAAGGTAGATAATGTGGTGACAAATCCGATATGTGGGACGTTCATGCTGCACCTTCAGGTAGTATATTTTTCAAGACTGTTTTATCTGTATCATGTGCGTCTTGAGGGTGTGGGTCTCTGTATGTTTGAGGAGTGCCTGAGAGTGGAAGAAGGGGTTGACAGGATCCTGGCCTCCATGATAATCCTAGGAGATAGGTGGGAAGGGCTTACCTGAAGTTGACTGGACTGTGGTTGCTGTTCTATTTATTTTACGAAAAGAGGTGTTGGGATTTCACTATTTTGCTCAGGGTCTGTGTGGCTCATCATTGGGAGGAGATCGTAGTGGGAGGAGATCGTTCGTGGCCTGGGCATGCTGCTTGCTGTCAGTTTGACTACAAACGTAGGGGAATATTTACAAGAAAGTGGGGCATCATAGATGATGCGCCACTTTTCTTGCGACCCACAACTGGCACCTAACGACACAATGGTTAGTGCCATATTTATCATACAGGGCACCATGGCGGTAGTTAGACCAATAGCATCAGAATTTTTGATGCTATTGTGGATCTTTGCTACACTACAGTCAAAAATGTTGACGCTAGTGCAGCAAAGTGCAAGGAGGCCCATAGGGTACTATGAGTGCGTTATTTTAATGCCTGCTTTGAGCAGGCGTTAAAAATGATGCCAAAAATGGCACAGTGAAATTCTTGTAAATTTCACTGTGCCATTTTTGTGGGCCTGGCACAGGCATAATTTGGCGCAAAGGGTTACAAAGTGGTGCAATGCATGCACTGCACCACTTTGGAAATATGGTGTGGCAAAAATGCCTCCTTAACGCCACATTAGGGTAAAACAAAATGACGCTAATGTTGCACAAAGAGGCACTGGGGGCTTTTAAATATGCTACATTGTGTGTAAGAGTGTTGGTAAGTGCATAGCTGAGGTCTCGTTTCATGCACAGCTGAAAAGGCAAGGGGCTGAATGTCCTGCCAGAGTTTCACCCCACCTTTTCCTGGTTGTGGAGGGAATAATCTGTCCTGATTGGTTCTCCATGTCCAAGCACATTTAAGTAGCTACTGGAAGAGTGGATAGTAGCCGGATGTGTGGCACCTGGGTGCATCTCCCATTTTTCTCAGTTGCCAAAAAGCAACTGTTCCTAAGTATTAAAACAATGGAGTCCAGCGAAACAAAAAAACACTGTGTTTGCAGTCATCTAGTGGTGTGAGCATGTAGCCTTCCTCATTGCTATTGACAATGACAAAAATGCTTGCATTTAAATTAGGGGTGGGCAGAATTCCATGGAGTTCAGTAGCAGCATAATTCTGGTCAGCCAACGGGGCTCTAGAGAGACACTGGCACTCTGGGGTAAAAGAGAGGAGAACTGGGGAGAGAGGAAAGAAACATCAGCCTTATCATGAGTAGCTTGCCTAGAGGGGCACATGGGCTCCCCTACTTCTACTTTTTTTCTTGCGTATATTTCTTGGCCACAGCTTTCTGAATTCTCTATGCAGCCCCCACAGTGGCAGTACCTCGCCTTTTTGTTGGTGTCTGTGCCTTACCTTCTCTCTGCACCACACAGAGCTCTAATTTCTTTGCACTGTCTGGGTCATGCATCATCAAACCGCTGCTCCCTCACAACACCAGGCCGGCAGCAAGCACCACTTCTCAGGCCTTCACTGCACTGCTGAGAGATCCCACTCTGCACCTCTCCAGAGTGCTCCTGGCCCCCCACTGATTCACTCTGACGTTACTGTTTAACCCTTCATTAAGCCTTACATTTATCCGCCCAAGCACTGGCTTCTTATTCTGGGTGTCCCTACCTACCTTATTTTTCAATAATCTAGCATACCAGCTTTGAGAAGGCCCCCACAGGCTTGCATACACTCCTGTATCAACTGCATTGTTCTCAAGGCACCTCACACATTTGCTGACATCATGTTTGTTTTCATTGGCATCTTCTTTCCCTCACCACCGCCCATCCCCAGTGCTTCCTGGCAGACTGGCAACCCGCCAGCATGGAGATGCTCCCCCTGTGCAGAGTCCTGAGGCTCACCCTTCTCTGTTGTTGTGAGTACCTGTGTGTGCTGTGTCACCTTCCAGCTGTGCACCTATTTTTCTCTGTGTTGACCCTGGGTCACTCTTAAGCAGGTCTGCTTCCTTTTGGTGCTGCAAGTTCTTGATGTGTTATTGTAATATGCCCTATCCTGTTTCTCCATGCTTCAGAGCTCACCTTTGTATTTTCAGTGGGCTATTTTCTGCTGCTGCTCACCTTTGCCTCAATGAGATGCCAGGGTTGCAAGGGTGGGCGGTAAACTCCACCACGCAGCAGTTGGCAACATTTTTGCTCAACTTGGAGCGTGAAGTGCGCAAAACTCTGCGAACTCCATCGGCGGAGCGGAGTTTACCATCCACACCTAATTTCAATACAGAATTATAAATTGGAACATTGAATAACAGGGAGGTTTTTTACTGAGGGGTTATGAGTAACACCCAATACACACACAAGAGCAAAGCTAAAGCTCAACTCTAAAGTGAGATAAGTTTCTGTTATTCACTTTTTTGCCAGGTATAATTTTCATATATATACCCCCCAAAATCATCTGCCCCTGCTTTTAATTGCTTCACAGGGTAGAGGAGTAATGTGGAGCAATACAAAACATGGCTTGTCCTCTCGATTCCAAATGCTGGAGAACATTAACATTTACTGACTTCCAGCCACCTAACCCACCAACTACTGTGGCAACTTCCCCTTCCCTCCCCTTCCGAAGCTGTGCCCTCTGCCTTCCAAGAGAGCAAAGAGTCAGCACTGCACTGACATGGTCTTACAAAGACCTTTTGTTTTAACACAGAAACAGTGGGTAACAAAATGTGTTACCCATAGTAGCTGTGTAATAGCAAGAAAAGTCGAAGTTTAGAATCTGGTGTTCACAATGATGACACTCACTGAGAGCCGTGCATAACAAATCTATAACTACAAAGGTGATGAAAGATAGTGGGGCCATGGAAAGCGAAGGCCTTAGGCATCACGCACCACTGCTCTTCCACTTGTGACGGCCGGAGTAGAAGTCCACCAAGCCGAAACCATGTCCTATTATCCACCTCCTCAAGTTGGAGCACCATATGAAGGAGCCTTCCTTGGCTTGTTATGGTGACTCTGCCCTTGCCCTGGTGCCCCTTTTCGCTAAACAGTTAAATATTCTGCATCTGCTATCTGGAGACATCCTTGTGATGGTATCTAGATGCTACCTAGAGACATCATCGTGATGGTCAGCATTCTTTGAGTTTCAAACTGTTTTGTAAAGTAAGACATTGTATTAGGCTGCTAGCCCTTAAAGGGCCTGATTCCAAATGGCTGGGAAGCAAGGTGCACTAATTGCAAATCTGGTTTCACTAATAAAGGTCTGCATTAGTGCACATATGCTGGATGATTATGAGGATTGATATACTACTGCACTAATTTCTGCATGTTTTCGCTCGTTTATTTTCTATGCATATGTCTAATTGCTTTCTGCAAGTGGATCTGTGCCTTGAACTAGAGAGACACTTAATTGAGACCAAAAGCATTAAAAAAAACAGTAGTAATTTAGCAATATAATTGTGGTAGGCTGCTATACGATCGGATCAAGTAGAGTCAGAGAAGGGGTATATGCGTTTTAGGCTTGAAGTTTTATTCTCTGTTTTATTCACAAGATATTCACTTATTCAATGTTTATAGATATTTGGTAAGCCTCGGGTTTTCTGCTCTTCTCAATTTCTTTCTTTCTCTCTTTCTTAGGTTTCCTCTCCCTCTGGTCTATCCCGGTTGTGAAGGATGTGGGCGTCTCTCTCGGATTCCGGGCATGAAGAGAAAAGAAAAGAACAGGTAAGTCCTTCTGCGGGAACGGGCTGTTTATTGTGCTCGTGAGGGAAAGGGTAGCAAGCAGGGTAGGTCCGTGAGGGGGTGGTCAGAGGTGGGGTTTAGGGCTCCTGGTGTTCGTATAGTGCCTGGTTCCCTTCCTTCCCCTTCCCTTGTGACTTATTCACCCTCCCCGTCCTTCCTCCCGCCTCCCTGAGGCCTTTTCCCAGTGCCCGTGATTCCCCGTAACCCTCCTGTCCCTAGGAGGGACCGTACCTTATTAAGCCACGACCCTCCGGGGTCGTGGCGGCATTCTCGCGTCTTCGGCGTCTCTCCTTTCGCCGTTTCCCGCGTTTCTTCACTTCTTCTGCGGTCTGACTCCTGCTTCCTCGATGGGGTTGCTGGTGACTCTGTTCTCCCGGTCGGCGTTCTCTCCGTCTCGTTCTGCTTATCCGTCGCGTTCTGCCTCTTCCCAGGATCGTTGTCCTTTTTCTTTTCCTCTGCCGGAACCCGGAAGTCGTCGTAGCTGTTACGGCGTGGCGTCCCCTCGTTGCCAGGGGAAAGCAACGTCGTCTCCGGGGAGCCTGCCGAGTAATGGCGGATTCGGGGTAAGTAAGACGCGGTCTCCGCGACCCGTCTACAGTCCCCTACCTATGATCGGGACTGCTCGAGGACCGAGGAGGACGAAGGAGGAAACCGGGAGAGGTAGTCGGCAGGACCTTGTTGGGAACCAGGGATGTGGCGTACCTAGAACGTAAATGGTTGCAGTTCTAGGAACCATCTCAAGATTCTGGAGTTAGTGTCTTTGTGAGAGGCAAGCCAGGTGAAAGGGGCATGGTCAGTAAATAAAACGAAGGACCTGCCTAAAAGATAATACTGCAAGGAGTCCACAGCCCATTTGATGGCGAGATATTCTTTTTCGATAGTTGGGTAATGGGTCTCTTGCGGAAACAGTTTTCTACTTAGAAAAACCACAGGGTGGTCAAAACCCTCTCCATCGGGCTGGGTGAGTACAGCTCCGAGACCGACGTCCGAAGCATCAGTATATAAGTGAAAACTGTTTGAGAAATCGGGACATTTTAGTATTGGGTCTGTGGTAAGGGAATGTTTTAATCGATCAAAACTACTCTGTTGGGAGTCGGTAAATGGGGCCAGTTTCGTGGGGTTTTGTTTAGTCAGGAGGTCAGTCAGAGGGGCTGCGATGGTAGAATAATTGGGGATAAATTGGCGGTAGTATCCTACTAAGCCTAGGAATGATCGTAGGCCTTTCTTCGTTCTTGGTTTAGCTGCTTGGAGTATGGCCTCAACTTTGCTTTTCTGCGGTTGTAGAGTGCCGCTCCCTATGACATAACATAGATATGAGACTTCAGTGCTTCCTAGTAAACATTTCTTAGGGTTGGCAGTTAAACCGGCCTCAGTTAAGGCGGAGAAGATTGTATGCAGATGCAATAAGTGATCTTGCCAGGTTTCACTAAAGATGACAATGTCATCTCTGTAGGCTGCGGTAAAGGTCTGGAAGGGTTTTAAGATTCGATCCATCAGCCGCTGGAAAGTCACGGGAGCGCCGTGAAGACCAAAAGGTAAAACCGTGAATTGATAAAGACCGGAGGAGGTTGAAAAGGCTGTTTTTTCTTTGGCATCGGGGTGGAGGGGTATCTGCCAATACCCTTGGTTAAGTCAAGGGTGGATAAGTAACGAGCCTTCCCTAATTTCTCTAAGATGTCATCCACTCTGGGGATAGGGTAGGTGTCGAACAGGGAGATCTCATTAAGTTTGCGAAAATCAATACAAAATCTAATCGATCCGTCTGGTTTAGGAACCAACACTACCGGGGAATTCCAGGGACTGTTAGAGGGTTCAATGACCCCTAATGCTAACATTGTTTCGACTTCGCTTTCAATGATGGGTTTTCGTGCTTCAGGGATGCGATAAGGACGAAGACGTACTACATGTCCTTCAGGTGTTTTAATGTGATGATATATCAATGAAGTTTTTCCCGGTATTTCTGAGAAGAAATGGGGATGTTGTTCGATTAGGGTGTATAATTGTTTTTTTTCAGTTTCGGTTAGCTCCTTATTAATATTGGGTTTCTCTTCTGGATGTGTTATTCTTAAAGGGCATAGATCTAGTTCCCGTTCTTTGGTAGAGGAGACAAAACAACCGGTGTCTGTTTGTTCCTCAGTCTCTTCTGAAGGTCTCCATTGTTTTAATAAATTTATATGGTAAATTTGGGTTTTCCTCGGGCAGGTGTTTATCTCTAATAGGTAAGTAACAGGAGAGACTGCTCTAATAACCCTATAGGGTCCTTGCCATTTAGCAATCAGTTTATGATCAGATGTAGGTCGCATGATGAGGACCTGATCGTTGGGGAGAAAAGAACGTATTTTGCTTCCCTTGTCATAGTATGATTTTTGTTGTTTTTGAGCCGTGACTAAATGACTATGGACGTCGTCCCAGAGGGTCTGTAACTGACTTTTGAGTTGGTGGATATAGTCAATCAGGGGTTTCCCTTCTTCCTGTTCTTCCTCCCACGTCTCGGCGGCCATATCCAGGAGACAACGAGGTTGTCTCCCGAAAACCAATTCAAAGGGACTGTGTCCTGTAGAAGACTGTTTGTGGGTTCATATGGCATACAGGACCAAGGGAAGCTTCTGATCCCAGTTGCGACCGGACTCGTCCACAGTTTTCCGCAGCAATGTCTTTATAGTGCGGTTATATCGTTCTACCAACCCGTCTGTCTGGGGGTGATAGACCGAGGTCCGTAGTTGGGTGATCCCTAATATCTGACATATCTGTTTCATGAGTTTTGACATAAAGGGTGTAACTTGATCTGTCAGTATTTCCTGGGGAAAACCTATTCGGGAGAACACTGTTATCATGGCTTGTGCTATTGTTTTGGTTGTCATGCTGGAGAGGGGTATGGCTTCGGGGTATCTAGTCGCATAGTCAACTATGACTAAAATGTAAGTATGTCCTTTAGAAGAGGGAAGTAGGGGCCCTACGAGGTCCATACCCACCCGTTTAAAAGGGATATCAATAATGGGTAAAGGGTATAGTGGTGCTTTACGGGGCATTCCTGGTTCAGTTAATTGACATCTAGGACATTGGGAACAGTATCTGCGTATCTGAGCATACACTCCGGGCCAATAGAATTTTCGCATAAGATATTCTTCTGTTTTTTTCCCGACCATAATGACCTCCCCCGGGTTGATTATGGGCTAAAAACAGTACTTGGGCTCAAAATGGTTCAGGGACTACTAATTATTGCTTGGTTTCTCCCGTAACAGTTATAGTTATTCAGTATAGGAGGTTTTTCTTGACAAGAAAATAGGGACCTACCTCATTGGTGATCTCTGTTTTAGCCGAGCTCCAGGCGTGGGAAAGGGTAGGATCTTCTCTCTGGCTGGTTTGGAAGGAGATGGGCCTGCTGCTAATTTCTGCTACTAGTTGAGGAACTTCCTTCATCTTTCGGGCTTCCTGATATTGTTTTCTCTCAAGTCTTTTCTCATTTCGTGTGAGTTTCTTTCGGTGGGGTGGAACTTCAATGGAGGAATCGGAAAAAGGGGCTTCGGTCCACCACTCGGGAGTCACAGTGGGTCCGCGGACTTGGTCTAATAGGTCATAGAATCGAGTATAATCAGTCCCTATAATGCAGTCCTCGATTAATCGATCCATAACCCCTATCGAAACCATATCCTGAAAGGGACCCCATTCAATTGTAACCATTGTGAGGGGATAACTTCCTTTGTCTCCATGTATACAACAGATGGAGACCCAGCTGTCGGTAACGGAAGTATCAAGATGGATTAGACCCTTCCGGATTACAGATTGGCTGCATCCTGAATCAATTAATGCCGAAATGACCTGTCCATTTATGGTGACAGCGTATCTAAATTTCTCATTCCCTTTTCCTGTACATAGAACTCTACGTCGTGTGACCCCAATTTCCATGGGTTCCGGTCCTTCAGCTTTCTTTGAACATATTCTTGCAATATGGCCCCACTCTCCACAGTGGAAACATTGTGGGGACAGCATAAGGTGATGTTCTACGGGTTTAGGGAACCGGGTTTCTTCTGGGAAATACCTGGGAACTGGTTTTGATGGAGGGGTGGGAGGTTTTTGGAAAGGTCTCGGAGACAAGGGTTTAATTTCTGCTGAAAAATGGAAAGCACAAGCCAAATCAATAGCAACCTCAGTGTCCACCTTTGGGTGTTGACGGATCCAGTTCTTAGTACTAGGGGGCAGGGAATCTAAATACTGTTCTAAAATAATTGTCTTAATGACATCTTCCCGGGTTGTCCCTATGGGTCCCAACCATTTTAGAGCCAAGTCTTTCACCCGGACGTAGAAGGAGCGAGCGTCTTTGTTCGTACTCCACTTTATTTTTCTAAATTTTAAACGATAATATTCCGTATCATGTCCGACTCGCCCCAGGATACTTTTTTTTATATCTTTGTAAGGGGTAGTACCGTCAGGGTTGGCGGACTGGTATGCAGTCTGTAGGAATCCAGTAAGCAGGGGTGCCACATACTGACCCCAGCGGTCCTCTGGCCATTGAGCAGACGAGGCTACCCTCTCAAAGTTAGTAAAAAACGAGTCTGGGTCTTCCCCCTCCTGGTACTTTTGTAGGACCGAACTGGGAACGTTTGGATGCACCTTACTGGTGGCTATTGTATCGGTTAACTTTTGTAATGCGGTCTCATGTACTAGTTGGTTATTGGCTAAGATTGTAGCCTGACTTTTTAAGGCCGAATGTAAGGCCTCCCGGTCTTCCTTGGCCTCTCTTTGGTGTGCTTCCCACACCAACTGCAGATGTCTTTGTCCTTCTGCCAGTTGCTTAATCATATCCTCGAGGGATGGGGATTCACTCATGATGAAGCACGCTCGTAAGCCCACCTGGGAATTATATCCCACTTCTGACACCACTGTGGTAGGCTGCTATACGAGCGGATCAAGTAGAGTCAGAGAAGGGGTATATGCGTTTTAGGCTTGAAGTTTTATTCTCTGTTTTATTCACAAGATATTCACTTATTCAATGTTTATAGATATTTGGTAAGCCTCGGGTTTTCTGCTCTTCTCAATTTCTTTCTTTCTCAGGTTTCCTCTCCCTCTGGTCTATCCCGGTTGTGAAGGATGTGGGCGTCTCTCTCGGATTCCGGGCATGAAGAGAAAAGAAAGGAACAGGTAAGTCCTTCTGCGGGAACGGGCTGTTTATTGTGCTCGTGAGGGAAAGGGTAGCAAGCAGGGTAGGTCCATGAGGGGGTGGTCAGAGGTGGGGTTTAGGGCTCCTGGTGTTCGTATAGTGCCTGGTTCCCTTCCTTCCCCTTCCCTTGTGACTTATTCACCCTCCCCGTCCTTCCTCCCGCCTCCCTGAGGCCTTTTCCCAGTGCCCGTGATTCCCCGTAACCCTCCTGTCCCTAGGAGGGACCGTACCTTATTAAGCCACGACCCTCCGGGGTCGTGGCGGCATTCTCGCGTCTCCGGCGTCTCTCCTTTCGCCGTTTCCCGCGTTTCTTCACTTCTTCTACGGTCTGACTCCTGCTTCCTCGATGGGGTTGCTGGTGACTCTGTTCTCCCGGTCGGCGTTCTCTCCGTCTCGTTCTGCTTCTCCGTTGCGTTCTGTCTCTTCCCAGGATCGTTGTCCTTTTTCTTTTCCTCTGCCGGAACCCGGAAGTCGTCGTAGCTGTTACGGCGTGGCGTCCCCTCGTTGCCAGGGGAACGCAACGTCGTCTCCGGGGAGCCTGCCGAGTAATGGCGGATTCGGGGTAAGTAAGACGCGGTCTCCGCGACCCGTCTACAATAATCTAACAAAAAAAGATTGAATCTAGGTGTGTAGACGTCCTGACAAGTTTGTTCAATAATTACTCATTTTTGGGATTTCATAGAATTCTGCACAGTTAAAACAGCAAATCTAACTTTTTCATGCATTCCCAGGCACGCCCATTCTTCCCAAACTAGGTAGATTGTCCGCTCGAGGACAGCCCTCTAGTTTAGGCTGGGGTATAAAGTGCATTTTGGATAATACTCATTACATCATTTCTCCATTGCAAGAATGTTTTTGCTGTGGGGATATCTCTTCCCTTACAGATATGAGAAATGTATTCTTTCTTTCCTATATTACAGGCACAGGGCCTGATTCACAAATGTAACTTACACTTTAGAGTAATTTACACTCTTGAGTAAGTTTACTACTTTTTGGATAGTCACAAAATCCAACTGTAGATTTACTCCAAAAGTGTAACCTATATTTCTCCACCAAACTGAAGGGCCCAGGGGTTATTTACAAACTGCAGGGGCAGTCAGGCTTACCCTCAACATCCCACCCTGCTCTCATATCTGCCCATACTGCAAAGAGCTCCACTGGCTCCCAATCCACAAATGAGCACTATTCAAATACCTAATTCGCAAAGTCAGAGTCTTAAACATAAGTAGCCTCACATACATAAACAACCACATAACTTTCCACAAACCTACCAGACACCTCGTATCAGCAGGATTATTACTCACACACACCACCTGCATATGCAGACCCAGATCCAGTGGGCGTGCCTTTTCATACTTCGCTCCTAAATCCTGTCACGACATCAGCCTGCGCATCCTCCTCAGTTCTTGAATTCCATCAGAAACTGAAGACCAGGCTCTTCACCTAGCCCTGACCCTGGCTCAGCCCATACAGCTCCTGGACCGTGCCTAGATGCCCTTTTTTGGAGAAGTCTGTGCTATACAAATACACATAACATAACATTCACAAAAGTAACTTACAACTTTGAGTAATTTTCATGTGTAATTTATTCCTACATTTTTTAGTAACTTTACACTTGAATTTTGTTAATAGCGAAAAAGTAGTGAACTTATTCAAAATTGTAAGTTACTCAAAAGTGTAAGTTATCTTTGTGAATCAGGCCCTAGATGACCACAAAGGTCAGACTTTGTAGACTACACAAAATTTGCATAGCCACTCGTTCCGATCCACCTCTCATTTTGCCACCCCCAACTCTGTGGAAAGGTCTGTCTAGGTAGGTGCTATTTCCCATCCATGTGGGGATTTTCACTTGGCAATCTTATTTCTATTTCTATAATTTATGTTTTAGATGTAGAAACCCAGTTGTTTACACTCATTGTAATCTGGGATAGATGTCAGTCAATTTAGAGTGTTCTCTAAATACATGCATAAATTCCTAATGCTAAATAATGTTTCTGCAATCAGGAGGTGCAGTGGTGCACCTGGATTTAGGTTTTTTATATAAAGTTAATTGAAATTTTTATATTTTAATGGATAGAGTATCCTCAAGCTTTTTATGCCTGGTGTTCAGACTTGGCTTTTCAGGGTTGTAAAAATGAACCCTTTGATAGATTTTTAATCAGAACCTAAGTGTTAGAAATGTGGTCTCTAGTTGGCAGAGGTTTGCACCCTGCCCAAGTAGGGATTGCAATCCTAGTCAGGTTAAGTCAGTTACACTCCCTATATTAACCTGTGCTACTCTCTGGTACCTTGGCACAGAGCAGTCAGGCAATGTTTAAAGTAGTTGTGCCACACTTATTTACAGTAACAAAATAAAAACACCACAAAAAGACTCAATGGGATTTATATTTTCGTGCACTGGATATCCGTCCCAGTTGTGACAGAGTAACCCATCTGCAGAACTCTAAATCAGGCCCTAAATGTGAAAACAGTCCATATTGGTAAAAAGGTTAGTTGAGGTTGCGAGGGACCGGTGCAAATCCACAATCCAGGCTGACCGCGATGGAGGGGAGGCCAGCTGCAGAACCCACAAGGAAAGTTGCAAGCAGTCTTTGATGTCCCTGACACTGCATGAGTACAGGGGGCATGCCAGAAATCCTTTGGAGACTCTTGGATTCAAGGATGTAGAAAGCAAATCCAGTCCTTCTCAATATAGGATAGGAGCAGCAGGCAGCAGGCAGCAGGCCAACACAGCAGAGCAAACAACAATGTGGTAGTCCCTCCTACAGTACAGCACACAGCAGCGGTAGGCTAATACAGCAATGCAGTTGCAGAGTGGCAGTCCCTCCTGGCAGCACAGCAATCCTTTGCCTGGCAGTGTTCTTGGTTCCAGCAGAGATCTGATTTGGTGGGGTTTTGCGTCTAGTATTTATGCTTTGGTGCCCTGGTTGTGAAAGGTGGGAGAAACTTCCAGGACTTCCTTTGAAGTCCACAAGGTCCCTGTTCTGCCTTCTATGGCTCTAGGCACACTACAGGGGGGGTTATCCATCCTTTTGTGTGAGGAGAGGCACAGCCTTATGTAGGAGTAAGTGTCAGCTCCTCCTTCCCATCTAGCCCAGGATAGACCCATCAGCCTGGTGATGGGCCATCAATATGCAAATACCACACCCAAGCTCCCTTTGTGTGTGACTGTCTAGTATGAATGCACAAAGCCCAGCTGTCATCTACCCCACATGCGTATTTAGAGTCAGGCAGAGGCACAGAATAGTTAACCCCTTACCTGCCAGGCCTTTTCCCCTCAGGTGCCAGACCTTTTTTTGGCTATTTGGGGCAGTTCACACTTAGGCCCTCATAACTTTTTGTCCACATAGGCTACCCACGCCAAATGTTGTCCTTTTTTCCAACATCCTAGGGATCCTAGAGGTACCCAGACTTTGTGAGTTCCCCTGAAGGAGACCAAGAAATTAACCAAAATACAGCGAATATTTAGGGGGTGATTCTAACTTTGGCGGGCGGCGGAGGCCGCCCGCCAAAGTTCCCCCAACAGAATACCGCTACGCGGTCAGAAGACTGCCGCGGTTATTCTGTGTTTCCCGCTGGGCTGGCGGGCGACCGCCAGAAGGCCGCCCGCCAGCCCAGCGGGAAACCCCTTCCCACGAGGAAGCCGGCTCCGAATGGAGCCGGCGGAGTGGGAAGGGTGCGACGGGTGCAGTAGCACCCGTCGCGATTTTCAGTGTCTGCATGGCAGACACGGAAAATCTTTTAGGGGCCCTCTTACGGGGGCCCCTGCAGTGCCCATGCCTTTGGCCCCATGACACCCCTCACCGCCATCCTGTTCCTGGCGGTCAAAACCAGGAACAGGATGGCGGTGAGCGGGTCGGAATCCCCATGGAGGATTCCTCAGGGCAGCGGAAAACCGGCGGGAGACCGCCGGTTTTCCGTTTCTGACCGCGGCGGTATGCCCTTGGGAGCACCGCCAGCCTGTTGGCGGTGCTCCCGTGGTCGTTGACCCTGGCGGTCAATGACCGCCAGGGTCAGAATGACCCCCTTAGTTTTTTTAAAAAAGAATTGGAAAAAAGGGCTGCAGAAGAAGGCTTGTGTTTTTTCCCCTGAAAATGACATCAACAAAGGCTTTGTGGTGCTAAAGCCACCATCTTCCCAGCTTTCAGGAACAAGCAGACTTGAACCAGAAAACCACATTGTTCAACACAATTTTGGCATTTTACTGGGACATACACCATTATTACTATTTTTTGTGCTTTCAGCCTCCTTTCAGTTAGTGACACCAGTGGGTGTGAAACCAATGCTGGATCCCAGAAAGCTAAACATTTCTAAAAGGTAGGCAACATTCTGAATTCAGCAAGGGGTAATTTGTGTAGATCCTACAAGGGTTTACTACAGAAAATAACAGCTGAAATAAAAACACATTGAAATTGAGGTAAAAAACAGCAATTTTTCTCCACGTTTTACTCTGTAACTTTTTCCTGCGATGTCAGATTTTTGAAAGCAATATACCGTTATGTCTTCCGGACTCTACTGGTTGCGGGGATTTACAGGGCTTGTAGGTTCATCAAGAAGCGTAGGTGCCAAGAGCCAATAAATGATCTGCACCTTGCAATGGGTTTTCATTCTATACCAGGTATACAGCAATTAATTTGCTGAAATATAAGGAGTGAAAAATAGGTATCAAGAAAAGAAAACCTCTGTATTTCCAAAATGGGCACAAGATAAGGTGTTGAGAAGCAGTGGTTATTTGCACATCTCTGAATTCCGGGGTGCCCATACTAGCATGTGAATTACAGGGCATTTCTCAAATAGACGTCTTTTTTGCACACTGTCTTACATTTGGAAGAAGAAAAAAATCGAGAAAGACAAAGGGCAATAACACTTGTTTCATTATTTTGTGTTCACCAAGTTTTCCGATAAAAATGTTACCTCACTTTCGTGGGTAGGCCTAATGCTCGCGACAGGAAATGCAGCATGGACACATTACATTTTTACATTGAAATCTGACGTATTTTTTGCCTAGCTGTAGATTTTGTCCTCTAGCTCAGCCGGCACCTAGGGAAACCTACCAAACCTGGACATTTTTGAAAACTATACACCTAGGGGAATCCAAGGTGGGGTGACTTGTGGGGCTCTCACCAGGTTCTATTACCCAGAATCCTTTGCAAACCTCAAACTTTGGCCAAAAAAACACTTTTTCCTCACATTTTGGTGACAGAAAGTTCTGGAATCTGAGAGGAGCCACACATTTCCTTCCACTCAGCATTCCTTCAAATCTCCCGATAAAAATGGTACCTCACTTGTGTAGGTAGGCCTAGCGCCAGCGACAGGATATGCCCCAAAACACAACATGGACACATCACATTTTCCCAAAGGAAACAGACCTGTTTTTTGCAAAGTGCCTAGCTGTGGATTTTGACCTATAGCTCAGCCGGCAGCTAGGGAAACCTACCAAACCTGCAAATTTTTGAAAACTATACACCTAGGGGAATCCACGGTGGGGTGACTTGTGGGGCTCTCAACAGGCTCTGTTACCCAGAATCCTTTGCAAACCTCAAAATGTGGCCAAAAAAACACTTTTTCCTCACATTTCAGTGACAGAAAGTTCTGGAATCTGAGAGGAGCCACAAATATCCTTCCACCCAGCGTTCCCCGATAAAAATGGTACCTCACTTGTGTGGGTAGGCCTAGCGCCCGTGACAGGAAATGCCCCAAAACACAACGTGGACACATCACATTTTCCCAAAGAAAACAGACCTGTTTTTTGCAAAGTGCCTAGCTGTGGATTTTGGCCTCTAGCTCAGCCGGCACTTAAGGAAACCTACCAAACCTGTGCATTTTTTTAAAACTAGACACCTAGGGGAATCCAAGATGGCTTGTGGGGCTCTCACCAGGTTCGGTTACCCAGAATCCTTTGCAAACCTCTCAACATTTGGCCAACAAAACACTTTTCCCTCACATTTCAGTGACAGAAAGTTCTGGAATCTGTGAGGAGCCACAAATATCCTTTCACCCAGCGTTCCCCCAAGTCTCCCGATAAAAATGGTACCTCACTTGTGTGGGTAGGCCTAGTGCCTGCAAAAGAAAAGGCCCCAAAACACTATATGGACACATCAAAATTATCAAATACAAAACTACCTGTTTTTGCGGGGGACACCAGAAAAAGATTTCCACCCTCACGGGACAGATATCAGGCATCCGAGGTCAATAATCCTGATTGAGGCCACTCTTATTCTCACTGTCGTACTGAGTCTTTTTATATCTTAAAGCAATGGTTACCAATATGTGGTCCGGAGACCCCTGGGGGTCCGCATAGCCTCCTCAGGGGTCCGCGACTGCTTAGAAAATTAAATATTATTAACAGAATAGGTCCCCAGCTTTCAGTAATGACTCGGGGGTCCCCAGATTCCAATAATGATTCTGTGGGGGTCCCCAGGTTCACAATCCCAAGATGTCAATTCAAAACAAGGCCGTTCACTGCCGTCTGAGTACATCCTTATCAACTAAAGCCCTTGGTGAGAAAAAGCACGAAAACAAGCACAGTTTACAATGTGGAAAGGTACGAACAGATTTAACATGGCAGTGTCTAATGCTACGATAAAGTCAATAGGCAGCTAAACTGAATACAAAATGTAGTCTGCAACTGGTGAACACTAAACAGCTAATCCAGGTGCAAAGTGGTGCAACACAAAGTCAGTGGTCAAAACACATATTTCTCTACATTCCACCCTTTGATCAATGACTTTGTGTACTTCTCTCTTATTTAAAAAGAAAAAAAAGAAAACATTATAAGCAAATCAGATATGCATTGTAAACAGCAACATAATGAAATGATAAAAGCAATCACTATAAAGCAATGGAAGTGGATTAACGCATTGATCTTATAAACAGTTAAACCAGACACACCTACAATGAAAAGACTGAAGCTTATATATTCTGATTGGGATAATAACTGATTGAATAGTGTCTCTAGGATAGCCAGTTGGTATAGAATTTGATCGAAGCATCATGATTTCTAATCATGTAAAGGTACACAGTCCACCTGTAAGGTTTGCTGGAATAGAAGTGTTCCCGTACGAGAATAGTCAGCCGACTGGAAATTTAAACATGCTTAATGAGACTGGCAGCAGTCATCAGATGATAACAAGCCATGGGCTAGTTCTAGTGGAAAATGTATTCAAACAGGTTGACAGAACATCCATGGTACTTTGTATTGTTTCCATGCAGAACTTTGATCTGTGAAGCACAATTTGCGCTAAATGGATCCATAGGTTTTGTACTTTAAAATCAGCAGAAGTGTTGCACAATGGTGATCAATCAGGTTCAAGTTGGCAGTGCAGTCACTCCCCGGACCCCATATGCAAACGCCCGAAGGGAGACCACACAGCACACTCATGGTCAGTGGCAAGTCGTAGTAAGATCTGTAAAAGAAACATGTATGATTTTTCTTGCAAGTAACATTTGTCATCTGAAATGTGCTCCGATTTTTCCTTTCCTTTTTTTATAATCAGCATGACATTATTAGGGCCCTTGGCTATGAATTCTGCAGGTTCTGGATGGCCATTTGGGGATTCAACCCACACCTTACCACTGAGGTTTTTATCTGCTGAACTTTCCTTTCCTTGCACTGTCAGAAGGGCTGGGGCACCAATCCTCCATACATTGAACTTATGACAAGTTGGATAATTATGTCTCCAATCTGTATGAATAAATCAGCTTCTCCACTACTTAACAGAATAGCTTTGATTCCTATCTGTTCTGGTAACTTTCCTCTCCCCAATTGATCTTTCACTGTTTGTGGGACAGATCTCTGTCTCTGTACTGAAAAATAGGACATTGCAAAATCACAGATTTGATCAAATCCAGGGGAATGTGCATACCTCTAATCTCTGCCCACCTGTAAGTGGCTTTTTCTCCCAGGTGTCCAAATTTCTGATGCGCCCACTTAGCCATGCCCACCAAGTCAGAATTCTGGGTTGAAACTTCTGCTCTGAACTTTTGTCTTTGTCATCTGCAAGGGAATTGAACCAGCGTTCAGTGAGTCAATGGGACAATGAGCATCCATGACTTTACTCTGCTCTAACATTTCCCAAATTTCCTGCCACAACTCTTTACTTCACACCTCCTTTGAGTGAATGAACCAGTTATGTGCATGCCATGTGGGAAGCCAAATGGCTAATCCATTGGCAGTGGACCAAGAATCAGTATAAAAATGACAAGTCCCAGGCAGCTCTTGCTTTAGAGCCTGACACACAATGTACAACTCTGCATTTTGGCTACTTTTTCCTTGTCCTGTGATGGTCAACAACTTTTTGGTAACTGGATAGTAAGACACTGCTTTCCAATGTCTTTTGGTACCCACATATTTGAATGAACCATTAGTAAACGAAACATGCTTCCCATCCTCAGGGGACAAGAATTCAAATGACACACTCCATTTCACTGGTGACTGTTTTACCTGTAGGACCCCCTGCACTGGCCACAGGTCTAAAGACTGTTGAATTATTTCATTTGCCACATCAAAAGCACACTGCTGTTCCTCACCCCATTCAAACTCGTGTTTTTTCCTGGTTACTTTGTACCAAAGGGTTAAGATTTTACTCAGATGAGGGTCATACTGTTTCCAAAAATCAAACAATCTCATGAAACTCTGTGTCTCTTGCTTAGTGCGAATAGTAGCAAACTCCAAAATATTTTGTTTTACCTGTAACAACATCTCTCTATGTTCTGGATTCCACTGAATTCATAGAAACTGCACTTTTTGCAACAGTCCCTGTGTCTTTTCTGAATTAATTGTACAAATTGTACTCTGCAAAAGTTGTCTGAATATACCTGTAACATCGTCAACTTCTTGCTGAGTGTAATCTTTTGAAAGAATGCATTTCAACTCCTGTCAAAAACTGTGGGCAACTCTGTGCACAAACTATGTTCTGCTCAAGCAAGTCACACTGGCCCCCACCTTTTTTAACCTCCTTATTACTGGAATGTGAAAAGGCAGATTCTCCTGTAAAAAGCTTGGTAGATTTCAGCTTTATCTTGTAATAATTTATTTTGGCCTTTAGAAAGCACCTTTTCTAAACATGAAAAAACATTCAGTACTCTTGTTTTATCCAAGCACCCATATCAAAATTTAGAAAGTCCTGATAAACAAGAAACACATTTGCTAAGACATCATAAGGCATTTTAATTTGACATGCATTTTCAAACATGGTTTGCGGTGCTTCCTTTAACTCTCTGAATAAAAACATATTTACACTTTTAAATCATGCACTCTCAACCTCCAACCTCTTTTTTAGACTGTGGATCTACCGCAAAATGTTTTGCTTTCACTAATGACTGAGCTGACAGAAATCTCTGGAAAGCACCTCTTAGTTAAAAGAAGACATTTATTATTATTTCACCACGAGGTTCCTAAAAGGAGATTAGCATGTTTAAAGCACACTTTTAAAAATAGTCACAGCAATGACTACAAAACGATTCTCCAGTGCAATGTACACAGCAAATATATGTATTTATATTATATCATAATTGCAAAGCAAATAATGAAGTAAAAATTCATCATCGTAGGGCCTGCCAAGATCTTAATCTTTCTCATGCCAGCAGGACAATGACCCCGTTCGACTGCGAGAAAGAGATTTCCACCCTCACGGGACAGATATCAGGCATTCAACGTCAATAATCCTGATTGAGGCCACTCTCACTCTCGCTGTCGACTGGGCCTTTTTATATCTTAAAGAACCAAAAGGAGCTTTCTGGAAAAAAAACCTCATTTAGCAATTCAAACATGCTGGCTAGTTTAAGTCTGCCTTGAAAATAAAACTTTGGGGTGTCAAATCAAAACAAGGCCGTTCCCTGCCGTCTGAGTACATCCTTATCAACCAAAGCCCTTGGTGAGAAAAAGCATGAAAACAAGCACAGTTTACAATGTGGAAAAGTACGAACAGATTTAACAGGGCAGTGTTTATTGCTACGATAAAGTCAATAGGCAGCTAAACTGAATACAAAATATAGTCTGCAACTGGTAAACACTAGACAGCTAATCCAGGTACAAAGTGGTGCAACACAAAGTCAGTGGTCAAAACACATATTTCACTACATCCTCTTCCAAGGATGTCATCATAGATCCCCTAGGGGAAGAAATGTGCAACCCACATAGGGGGTCATTCTGACCCTGGCGGCCGGTGACCGCCAGGGTCACGACCACGGGAGCACCGCCAACAGGCTGGCGGTGCTCCCGAGGGCATTCTGACCGCGGCGGTTCAGCCGCGGTCAGAAAGGGTAAACCGGCGGTCTCCCGCCGGTTTACCGCTGCCCCATTGAATCCTCCATGGCGGCGGAGCGCGCTCCGCCGCCATGGGGATTCAGACACCCCCTACTGCCATCCTGTTCATGGCGGGAAACCCGCCATGAACAGGATGGCGGTAGGGGGTGCCGCGGGGCCCCTGGGGGCCCCTGCAGTGCCCATGCCAATGGCATGGGCACTGCAGGGGCCCCCGTAAGAGGGCCCCGCAAAGTATTTCAGTGTCTGCTTTGCAGACACTGAAATACGCGACGGGTGCAGCTGCACCCGTCGCACCCCTGCAACTACGCCGGCTCAATTCTGAGCCGGCGTCCTCGTTGCAGGGGCATTTCTGCTGGGCCGGCGGGCGCTCTTTCGGAGAGCGCCCGCCGGCCCAGCGGAAATGTTTAAATGGCCGCCGCGGTCTTTTGACCGCGGTGCGGTCATTTCACGGCGGTACCTTGGCGGACGGCCTCCGCCGTCCGCCAAGGTTAAAATCACCCCCATAATATTTAGCATCCCAGGAGTGCAGAGTGGTACCCACCTGGAGCATGTTGCGGAATTTATTTAAAAAATGAATTAGACACCCACTTGAAAGGGGAGCAAGGAACCTTTTAAGAGTCGAATGCTCTAGACCTGTCATTCAAGACAAAGTTTGCCTCATCCCCAATCTGGACTCAGAACTAATTACTTTTCTTTTTAAATTGGGCAGAGACCCTAGAAAGGGCCTAGAGAGGTCCCTCAAGTCATGTCAGGACCACCTCCTAGATGTGGTTGGTCCTCTTGCAAGGATTATCGATATGGTGGAGGACGCACATACCTCCAAGTAGATGTTGACCTACTTAGGTGATGGAGCCAGAGCTTATTAGGCAATGCAAATGCTAGCATTAACGCGGAAAGACGAAGAGTTGTTCTCATGAGAATAAACCCCAAATTGGGGGACCTCGCTTATAAGGAACCCTCAGAAAACCGCAGAGGGCTCTTATTCGGTGAAGACGTGATCAGATCACTTAGCAAACATGTAGTGACTTTTACAACCTTAGATAAAGCACAAGCAACTATGCGCAAAGTGTTCAATGCAGGTGTTTTTGGTCGGGCCGGCAGAAGGGTACTTTCTGCTGGCCGCAGCTCACAAAGGCCCCAATTTTCGACCTACTGGTCTCCCAGAGATCAATTCAGAGGCTACCAAGGTGGATCGGACACAAACTTTTACTCCCAAAGAGGACGTTCGTTTCGTGGCAGAGGCCCTAGAACTCAAGGACAGAATTCTTCAGGATATCAGGGTGAGTACTATAAGTCATCTTACTTTTTCTTCTGTAGTAAAAGTGGGAGGTCGACTCAGATTTTTTCCCCAAAAGTGGGAACTAATTGCACAAGATCCTTGGAGTTTGGAAACTGTAAGAGGATTCAAAATAGATTTTTGGCAAGATCCAGTACAAGAAGTTCTGCCAAGGGAAATTAACTTATCTATCGCTCAGCAACAGATCGTAAATGAAGATATAAAATCATTACTACAGCAGGGAACCATCGTTCAGGTCTCTTTAGATCAACGAACTTTTATAAGTACATTTTTTCTAGTGGACAAAGGGTGGAGACCTGTGATAAACGTGAGAGAACTAAACAAGTTTGTAGTTTACAAACACTTCAAGATAGAAGGAATACACCTATTAAGAGATATGTTATTGGAGAAGGAGTGGCTAGTGAAATTAGACCTCAAATATACCTACTTTACAAGTCCGATGGCAAGTGTTCATCAACCCTATCTCCAATTTACTTGGCAAGGACAGCTTTACCAGTTCTAAGCACTTCCATTCGGACTCTCATCAGCACCATGGTGCTTCACGAAGATCATGAGAGCCGTAGTCTCCCATCTCAGGGAGAGAGGTTTGCGAATGATAGTATATTTGGACGACATCCTTATGTCCCAGTGCAAGGATCAGATTTTTAAAGATCTGGATATGGTCATGTCTCTTTTAGAGAGCTTGGGCTTTATCATAAACAAGGAGAAATATCTTTTGTCCCCTTCCAAATCTCTAGAGTTTCTAGGTTTCACCATAGATGCTATGAAAGTTATGCTTCTGTTACCATTGAGAAATATTACCAAAATTTGAAAAGAAAAAAGGTATGCTCTGAGGTGAGAATCATTTTCTCTGAAGGAACTAGCCAGAATCATAGGACTCTTATCGTTAGGCATCGGAACGACTTATCATCTTTTATCCAGGCCCATTACACTATCAGGCCTTACAGAGAATAAAAGCAAGAGCACTAGGAAAAAGACTATGGTATGGTGACAAGTTGTCTCTAGACAAGGAATCAAAAATAGATTTGTCCTTGGGGTTAGAGAATCTGAATGCCTGGAATGGCAGGGCAATCTTCGGTTGCAATCTGAACTTTGTTTTGGAGTCAGATGCAAGTCTAGCTGCCTGGGGTGCAGCCTAGGTCTTCAGGAGACTTGTGGTTTATGGTCTCAGGAAGAAAAAATGTATCATATAAATTATTTAGAATTAACTGCAGGACTTTATGCCCTAATGAGTTTCAAAAAATATTTACAAGGCAGAGCAGTCTTGTTAAAAATGGACAATGTTTCTGCAGTGGCGTATATAAATTGCTTAGGTGGAAAAAGATCCCAAGACCTATCAGAGTTAGCAAGGAAACTTTGGATGGTTTTTTTAGAACACAAGATTGAACTGATAGCAGAACACCTACCTGGGAAGGCCAATGTTATTGCAGATTGGAATTCAAGGTTTTTGAAAGACTTCAGCGACTAGAAACTGAACAAACTTTGTTTCAGAAAGCTATCTCAGGTTTGGGGGCCCCTGAGACTAGATCTCTTTGTGAACCGATTGACATCCCAACTGAAGAAATACTTCAGCTGGATGCCAAATCCAGGTGCTCGAGCAGTCAATGCATTTCTCCAATCATGGAAGGAAACCTATGCGTATGCGTTCCCTCCATTTGCTATGATTCCGAGAGTTCTGCAGAAGGTGAGACAGGAGAGGTGTTCGATTGTCCTAATAACCCCTTTTTGGGTCTCACAGGCATGGTTTCCAATGACTGTAGAATTGGCTTATCAAGTGCCCTTCTTGCTACTCGCTGCTCAAGGCCTTTTAATAAACGCAGATGGAAAGGAACGCCCCCTGGTACTGAATGGAACTTTGAACCTTCTTGCCTGGAAAGTGTCAGGAGATCTAAAGAGATGTCAGGCCTTCTGGGAAGGGCTGAACAACTCTTACAAGAATCCTGGGCTCCAGGGACCCATAATAGATATAGAGGAATCTAGAGAAATGGGTTTATGTGTGCTTGGAAAGGGATCTGGATCTTGTGGAGGCACCTGTAGTAGAAGTAGTAAACTTTCTTGTCGAACAGTTTGACAGAGGCCTCAGTTACAGAACGCTGAATTGCTACAGATCCACCATTTTGGCAGGTCATAGCTTGGTGAATGGCAAAACAATAAGATAGAATGTTCTAGTTTGAAAGGTACTCAAAACCATCAGGTTGAGGAGACCTCCTAGAACTAGATATGATTCTTTATGTGATGTTAATTTAGTACTATCCATGTTTAAGTCTTGGCCCGCTAACAGATATCTGGATGTGAAGAGACTTTCTATGAAACTGGCCTCTTTACTATGCCTAATGTCTTGTCGCCATGTCTCAGATGTCAAGGCTTTGGAGGTAATTAACAGACTCTCTGACAGTTTCGGGGTTACCTTTGAGATTACTAGAAGAACACAAATTATGTCCAATATTATATTTTACCTGAAATTTGAAGCTTGTACGAAGCTTTGGGTGACGAACTGCATGAAAGTGTATGACTCAAGACTGAGTGAATTTCGGCCTAATGGCACAGACCAACTTTTAATTTCCTTTCTCAAACCATTTAAAGCAGATACCACCGCCACAATTGCAAGATAAGTGAAATGGACCATGCAATCGACTAGTGTTGATTTGTCAAAACTCCAAGCTCATTCAATAAGAGGGGCTATGGCTAGTATGTATTTTTATGAAGGAAGCAGGCATGAAGATATTCTAAGAGGTGCTGATTGGTCTAATTCCTCTACTTTTGCCAAGCTTTACTTTAAACCAATCGAACATATGTCTGATGTGGTACTAAGAGGCTACCAACATGCATAATGGGAGCCTCCGGTCTTGTATTGAAATAGCGATTCTCCTAATTATAATGACAAGAGAATCTGAATTTCATTAAAGACACGGAGGCTACCATTATCTCACCCTCTTCACCCTAAATTTGATTAGATCTATTAAATTCTTTTTTTTTAAACAAACATTCTTTGAATATGTATACACTTGGCTCATGAGAATCTTTTACATTTGTTAAAAACGTGTATCACAGTATGTTCTGAGTTATATGCTTAGTTATATATACTGTATCAAGGGTGCTCTGTATTCTACTTGGTATATTTAATCTTTCTTTTTCCTCTTTATTTTAGAGAATAATTAATAGTGGTTTTTCATTAAGAAGATGTTTAATTTGGATGATTTTTTCGAGGGTTCGTCTGTTCTTCTTCGGTTTTCCATTTAAAAGAGGCAGAAGGTTGACTAGATGGACTCAATATGTGTTGTAGATGTTCCATTCCGGAATGTTTCTTTACGATCTAATGTACTTTAAAGTGCTACGTGGAGTGGCATTAAAGGAGTAATGCATAATGGTAGCCTCCGTGTCTATAATGAAATTCAGATTCTCTTCTCATTATAATTAGAAGAATTGTTATTTTGCAAATGTTCATCACTAGTTTGGCTTCTAATAAAAGCCTATAATACTGCTGGCCCTGTTGTCTTGTTTGTATGAATTTAGGCAGAAGCGAATCAAAGAAAATGCTTGCAGTTTCTAACAAGTAATGCTCTTTCTGAGAATGGATGAGTAAGGTTAGAAAAGGTTCAGGAGACACTTTGCCATTTTTACAACTCCAGATAGTAAGTTGGTATAGTGACATGGCCTGTAGGCTAAACGAAATCTTCCAGGTGTGATCAGGAGTGTACTAGTACACAACACCACCTCACTTAACACACTTCTCCAACTATAGTGTAAATTCTAAGGTAGACTATATCATGTGGCAGAGGTGATGTTGTTTCACTCATTCATCATGAATCATTAAAAGGTTAGGAGGTCCAAAGCAGTGTTTAATTGGAGCCTGTCGTTTCCAGTGCTTGCCATCAGCACTTTATTCTCACCACCGTGTCTTATGACAGCCTGCCACTTGATGGCACTGTTTGTCTAATTTTGTGAGGAGCACAACAGCAATTATTTAATAAATAAATATAAATTGGAATCACTGATACCAGCCACCCAAAGCTATAGCTATAGCTTGAGAGACATATATCAGTCATTTTTAATGTATTTTTAAAGTCTGGATTATTACACTTGCATGAGTGTGATGGCTAGTTGTGATGTCCTGTCACTGGCAGAGCTAGCGGGGACAATGAGTGGTGCAAGCTATAGTGGGCTCTTGACAAAGGCCCTGTTGCTTATTTTTTTAAAAATTTGGCAGTGGTCCAAAGTATACTTCACGTGACATGTGTTGCTTGAATGAGATTTTACCTTAAAAAACAAGAGACAAGAGGGGTCTGGAAAAACAGGAAATGGTCTGTTTAATTAAACATTACAGCCAGGACAGCAGTTACAGCACCTGTGACCGAGGCCTGTCTCTCAACAGAACATTTCTCGGGGAGCAATAGACACATAAAACGTTCTTTCCCTGGTGATATATGCGAGCAGTTGAAAGGGAGTGGTAGATACGATTTCCAGATAAGGAATGTAGGTGGGCCTTGATCTAGCGTGGACGCCATGTGGGCCGGTCCAGATGTCCGGCCTGAGGGGCTTGTGGTCACTGCATGTGCTGTGTCCTGATTAGCTGAGTGTACCAAACTATGTGTGGCATCTGACTTTATGGTGTTTTGGGAATGCATGTGTGCCTTTGGCCACTTATGCTTTATTGGGGCCAATCTCTGGGAATCATTGTAGTGTTGCTGCCTATCTGTGTGATCTGATCTAAGCTTGCGTGTTTGGCTGTCGGCTAAGTGTTACCCCACCTGTGAAATGTCACTCAACCTTCAGGCCTGGGCCGCAGAGCCTGCCTGGCCATGTACCTACATGCTGGGGTTGACCGAGAGTTCATGATGGGGGGGAATCCAACAGGGGTAATGAATTAGTTGTGTATGAAGATGTATTGTTTGTGTATAAAGGTGTTTTGTTTTTTTGAACATTGATTGATCTTATGTCAATAGAGATGTTAACACATGTAGCAAAGCAAATCACTTCACGCTGCAACTACTTTTTCATCCTCTCAATGACATATCGCAAACAGATACACTTGAGCATTTACAGAGGAAATTGTGACTTCCAACCTCTATTCCAGAGGGTGATGTTCCTTGGTGAAATCCATCTCAAGGGAAACTCACTGTGCAACCAACTGGCATCTGATGCAACTAAAGTATAGGGCCATATTTACAAGAACGTGGTGCATCAGCTTTGATGCGCCTCTTTTCTTGCACCCCCCTGCGCCCCATAATGACACCATGGAAGTGCCATATATACAATAGGGCACACCATGGTGCACATTAGGACAATAGCGTCAAAGATTTTAGATGCTATTGCGGTACTTTGCAGGATTAGCGCCACAATTTGTGGTGCTAATCCTGCATACTAAAGGGAGGCCCATTGAAAGTAATGGGTGCGTCATTTTAACACCTGCCTCAGGCAGGTGTTAAAAATTATGCTAAATATGGTGCAGTGAAATATAAATTTTGCTGTGTCATTTTTACGGGCTTCCCTGCGTGGGAAAGTCTCCATTGCATACATTATGCCTGACCCAGGCATAATGTGGAGCAAGGGGTTACAAAGTGGTGTAATACATGCATTGTGCCACTTTGTAAATATGGCGAAGGAGGATGGCCTCCTTAATGCCACATTAGCGTAAACAAATTATGCTAGTGTAGCGCTAAGAGGCACTTGGGCTTTGTAAATCTGGCTCATAGAGTCTTGGGACTTCACCATAATGATTTTAATACCCACTTGTTTTGCATGACACACTTTGGCTCAGGTCTCCAATTGTGACATCAACACATCAGTGTCAAATGTCAAGCAAAAGTCTTTGATTGATCACTCGGTGACCATATTCTCTGCTGTACTTCTGAATACGCTTTGCATCATTCATTAATCAAGAAACTCTTCTTAAACCTCTGCACAACAAAATCTCAAAACCACTGGAAATAGCAGCACATCACAACTCAAAAAATATAAATCTTTCAGGAAGACAGCCAACGAGTGTTTTACTCTGATCTGGCTAACAAGAAAATTGTGAGTCAAAAACTGTAATGAAGATAGAGAATGACCCAAACAGCCGCTGACTAAGACCGCAGTAAACCCATAAGAGGGCCAGCTACCCATGGACTAGAGGCTCAAAGTATGTCCCTGAAGAAGGCAAACAACATACAAAATATACAATATACAAAATCCCAGATGACCTGTATGTCTTCTATAATGGCTCTAAGTGCTCAGGACTTGACCAAGGAACTATAATAAAAATATGTTAATTTGTATTAATTATTTTTTCAACATAGTAGGTAAACCCTACACTGATTTCCAATATTATACTCAAAACTTTATTCACACTTATTTTCCACAAATGTTTCAATTTGTTAGTTCATTAAAGATACACTGCTAAACAAACAATGGAACAAATGTTTTGGTAGATTACATATACATATCACATAAAAACATTTTACCGTGTACAAATTAATTGTATTAACATAAACCACAATTTTGTTCCACCCCCATATATACCACTTTCGACTCTCATTCAAACACACAACACACACATCCTCTCATATCGTTCACTCAGTCCCATCCAGGCATATGTAACATACACTCCAAGATTACATTGAAAAAAGATCTAAAATTTCTGCCGTTGTGGTGTTGTTGACTGAGATCTCTTGAAAAACAGTCAACTCATGTTTCAGTGGGTAAAACAGAATTGCAATCCACCTTCTTCAGGACCACATAATTTAAAATCATATGAATGAGGTGGGTCAATATGGGGTGATCTGCAAAATAATACAATAAAGTCACGAAAGACAGGCCCCTAGTTACATAGTTACTGTAAATCTTTTTCTACTATTGGAAGCATTGCTCAAGCTCAGATTAGTTCCATTGTTTGAAACTATTTAAAAGCCGAACCCACACAGAACCAGCTAGACCAGGGAGTACGACATTGTAAAAAGTGCAATTCTACATAGGAGTACCTTATATCCCCTTTGCAACATATAGTGAGATGGTGAAATATATCCAATTGACTTATCTTCTTGTAAACATCAGACCACGTGATAGACTGTGAAATAAATGTGGACAGAAAGCAGAAGCAATGATGGATACAGCCTAAACTTGGAGAGAGGCGTAATGGCCATGCATTCACTATATAAGAGTGTGTGTATTCTCCCATTCGAGTTACACCACCTACACCATCATATCTCTAGAAAGCACATGTTGGCGTCACTTCACACTCTTTATGTGTGCTTATTGGAACTATACACTTGTGTAACCACTAAGTGTAGGTGTCCTAGAAAATCCTGATAAATGAGATGCCAACTTACTGTTAGATCTAATGCTAGTGTCTGATATATACTATGTGCTGGTGTATCCAATACCTGTGATTAAACTTGATGTTTAATAAGGCTATGTATGTTCATCTTTTAGTACCGACTAGCAATCTGGAATTACTTCTTCCAAAACATTAGTGTAACCAAGAGGAAAGACTCAACATCAATGCTGATGGGGCACATTTCAACCCTTATAGGCTACAATCATATGGCATGCCTGTTGTCATATTGATACTTCATTTTGTGTCATGGATCCGTCACATGTCAATACTAACAGGCAGATCACTTAGTAGAAGGAAGAAAGACCACAGCGTACTACTTGGGAACAAAATGCTACTGTCACATACAGCGCACGTTGAGGATCAAATGAAAACATATCTCCTATATGCATACCGCTATACAAAATTGCTATAATAGATACTCTAAAGCCAGATGATATGAGGGAACACAACAACTTACACCTTTTCCTAATGTCAGGGGGAGAGACCTGCGCATATAAATTAGCTACAGAGATAATATTCAAAAACGTGTGATGAAACAAACCTATCTGCAGAGAGCAATTTATTCCTCAAAGGAGGGTCTCCTGTGTATTAGCAACAAACACTATCTGTGATACTCAAAATTGACAGCCACACCAATGGTGCATGCCCTACATACCCAGATAAGGGTTTATGTGATTAAATTGAGAAAGACCCCCACCACACATGTGGTCTAAGTTCCATTGACGCTTGACTTCTAACTCCTAGCAACCAGTGCATTAATAACAAACATTCTCCCTGAGCCACTCAGAACTGCTATAACCACTGGTGATGCACTGCTTGCAGAAGGCCCTACTTCTATGATTGTCCCAAGTTATCCCCACATTTAAAAAAATACAAATCTACGGAGGCGTGGCTTGGACGGCACAGTGGATAGCGGCTTGATTTGGCTGCTCCTGCCATCGCAGCTTTAACTTGTGGTTTCTGCAATGCTGGATTACTTCACAACACAAACAAATAACAGATCTAGCAATATAAGATAGTGGAGCACCTGGGAAGCTACTTTTACTAAGGTGTAACTGTGCTTTTCACATTTAATCATATGGTTTGCCACCCAACCGCATGAAGCATTTAAAATGGCCACCATGGAATCGACACCCGACAGGACTTCACTTAAACCAAACTTTCAAGTAAGTGTTTATGTGCAGCACTCTGTTTCCTCTCACATCAGCAAGAAAAGTGTTTTTACATTAACTGTGGGCCATTAAACCTCTATACTACCTTAGAAGCTTGCTACTGCAACTTCCTGATTCTACGATGGCCACCCACCACTAGGTCTCCTGGAAACCATGATCTGCAGATTCCATTCAATATAAAGCGTGTGAGTGCCTGCTACCTCCTGTAGTCATTGAGAACTGTGTGTTCTCTCAAAATTGACTCTCTCAATCTATTTAGTGTTACAGAATCTGTCTTATTGTAACCACACAAAATCCTGTACATGCTTCTGTGACATTCAGGTCACTTTTGATGACTGGTTATGATATGCTTCTGTATGTCATCATTGAAGCTCTGAATGGAACCCCATGATCAGCAAGTAATCCTCATTCACGACTGACTGTGATTCCTTTGCATCCTGGTGCCTCTCACTCCACAAATTCAGTAGTGTGATTTTCATACTCAACGCGTGACTGGAGTCTCACCCATCTTAATAGTCACTGATTGTGATAACACAGCACATATGTATATGACTCCTCATCAATAATTCACTCTACATGGAGGCATTGCCACTGTACTCATCATTTGTCCATTGAAGGGGTGCAGGCATTTCAGCTGCAATACAACTATCGTCAGAAAACTCCTGGCAGAAAAGAAACCCAAAGGTCTTAAATGCACCAAGGCTGTACCACCACTGTCTGACTCGCCTATTAAGGGGAAAACCGATATAAGCAATACCATTGATATGATCCTTAAAAAAAATCACAGATGTTTATGACTTGGCAAAATTGGCCAAAGCCAATACAGATGTGATGAAGCAGGAACTATGTGCAATAAGAAGTGACATAAATTTGATCAATACTAAACTGACTGTCAGAGGGACAGGATCAGCTCCTTAGAAGACAACTCCACTCTCGCTCACAAGGATGTTGAAAACTGCAACCAAATCCCTGCAAAAAGGATACTGCTGAGTTAGAGGACAGGAACCGAAGAGGAAAGTTACATATTTTTGGTGTACCGGAAAGATCAGAAGACCCATTGGGCTCCCACATAGCCTTTCTGGAAAGTTGGATACCACACAACAGGATTATCTTTTAAGAAAGACTTCAAACTAGAAAGGTAGCATCATGTCCCTGCTCTCAAGCCTACCAATAACAACATTTCACGCCAAATTGTCTGTCACCTTCACAGGTACCAACACATGGAGTTAATACTAACATTCATGTGCAAGAACAATCACATTTTAAGGGATGGTCACAAGATTTTTATGTCACAAGACTATTCTAAATTCACTCTGGAAGTCTTGCTCTTTGGTCCAAACTCAGGAACTCCAACCTCCAGTTCTCCTTCATTGGCCTCATGAAATTAAAAGTCCTCAATGATTGCAAACACCACATCTTTAATAATTCCAATATTCTCCAACTTTTTTTGAATGAAAGAGATAGCTGTTTTATGGACACTCACCAATCGTCTCCAAACAAAGCTTAGACCTGAGGCTACTTTTTATGCAACTTCTTGTTTGCTTTACTCAATTCTAGCTTACAGTCACATAAGTTTGATTTGCTTGCACTTTTATGGGGCTGTTTAAAACTCATCACAGCTTTGTCAGGTGGTAATACTGATGCTCATATTCTCTATTGTGATTTGTTATGTTTTTGACTGTATTTTACAGATTTGTTGAATTTGTACCAACAAGACGCCCAACATTTAGCTGTGCAAATATTTCTCTAAACTAGGATTGGGTATTTTATGCATACATTAGTATAACCCTGATGCCACAGTCTAATTCCTTTGATACCCTTCTGGCTTTGGGGTATGTAGATCATACCTAACTCGCAGCCTTGGATTATCCTAGTTGCATTATGTCTTGAATACACACCAAACAGTATATGTGGGTAAATCTTGTGCCTCTCTGGCCTTACTGTTTACTAAATGAGTGGTTAGTCCTTTTATCTCACAGAGTCTAATTGTGTTCTCCTGCACCTCAGTATACACTAAGTTTACTGCTGCATTGCTGTGCGGCTGGGCTTTCACCTTGCTGTTGCCTCCCTTGCATTCAATGTTTAAGATGTGGAGGGTGGGGAGTTTGGTAAGAAGGTTAGGGGTAAGGATTGTGAGATTTCAGCGCTGTTTGATTATATTTAGTTGTGTTTCTTTGTACTTTATTTCTTAACACTTTACAATTTCTCTGGCATGACAAATTACTTCCTGTTCCTACGATGGTCATTTCAGGTACTTCTCCTCTTCATCATTTGCAATCATAAAGGGTCAGTACTATGAACAGGGATTCCCATGCAACCACTGTCATCATTCCCCTTGACTCTTGATCAAAGAGATAGCCCAAACTGTGTATTTCTTCTTTTCTCTCTGTTCATGTATATCACTATCACTTCTCTTCTTACACCTTATAAATAAAAATCCTCTAGATATGCCACTGAAACTAGTCTCCTTAAATGCCAAGGGGCTCAATCACCCTGTAAAATGGAAAAAAGATTGAAATCTACCTGTACAAAATCAAAGCAGATATTATCCTTTTACAAGAGACCAAGATATCTGACAAAGAAATTGCATAATTTGGACATAATTGGGTCAATAGTATCCTCTGTTCCCCTGCCACCAGCAAACAAAGGGAGGTGCTAACTCTGATTTAGAAAAAAACTCTGGTCTAACTATAGACTCACACACAACAGATGATATTGGGAGGTGGATTCTAACAAAACTCTCAAAAAATTCTAGCTTTTTCCATGTTCCCAATGTGTCCGGTCTAAATAATAATGACCCAGACTTTTGGGACTCCTTGATCACCCCTTTAGGCCGAACCCCAGACGAGGAGTTAATCATTATGTATGCACATTTTAATCTCACCATGGACAATCCAGAGAAACAACACTTCCTCCCAAATCACATATATCTCTTCTTAAATTATGTTCTAGATTCAACCTCCAAGACACCTGGAGACTACAACACCCTGACACAATGGACTACTCATTCTTCTCCTCCTCACACAACTCATATTCTAGAATCAACTATTTCCTTATTTCTAAACCATATATCCATCTGATTGACCAAACAGACATTCTACAGAGGCTAGTCTCTGACCACTCAGCCATCACTCTTTCCCTACTAGGTACCAATAAGAAGCACTCTAGTAAAATATAGAGATTCAATGAGGAATCGGTTAGCGATGCGTCGTTCAAATAAATCACTGAAAACACTATAAATAACTACATTAAGGACAACACTACCATGGACACTTCACCTACAACTTATAGGGAAGCACTCAAAGCTATTGTTGGAGGCTCCTTAACTAGGATTCAATCAAAACTTCACAAAACACACAACAGTCTCTTAGAACTCGAAAAGGAAATAAAATCCCTAGAAGCTTCGCACATCACCAATCCAAATGACAAAACCCTCTTATTCCTTACCAACACAATTATATATAACAGGAACATGAGTGAAAGGGCGGGCATATGGATTAATATAATCTAAAAGCTTGAAACTTGGTGAGACGAATAAAGCAGGCAAACTATTGGCTTCTTACCTAAAACATAGACAGTCTTACCAAAGCATCACCATTCTCAAAAATAAAATGAAACAAAACAATTATGGAAGTCTTCAAATATTTTTACACTTCCCTCTATAAAGATAGCTCCTTCTCCTCTCTGGTGATAAATGCAGGGAATACTTAAACAACATACAACTCCCTGCAATTATAGAGCAAGAAAAAGTATCCCTCACCTTACCAATTACACTAGAGGAAATCAAGGAAGCCATCAAATCACTTAAACCAAAAAAATCCCCAGGCCCTGTTGGCTTCTCAGCTACCTTCTATAAATCCTTTGTTTCCTCCCTTGGTCCATTGTTACTGACGTCTTTCACCATTTTGCCAATTCTGGCTCCATCTTAGGTACGGCAAGTGAAGCCACCATAGTGGTGATCCCAAAGGAGGGCAAGAATACATCTCTGGATAAAAACTATAGACCTATTTCACTGATTACCTGGGCAAAAAACTTTACGCCAAAATCCTCTGCAAGAGGCTAGAACCTCTCTTACTGTGCTTGATCAGTAATACACAAGTAGGCTTCATGAAAAATAATGTATCTAGTGATAACATTATTGACAAGGCCAAGTTAACAAATTGGGACATGTAGCGATTGCATTGGATGCCGAAAAGGCATTTGACAGAGTATCTTGGACTTTTATACGTGAAACCTTGCTAAATTATAACTTAGGGGAACATACGTGGCCCTTTACAGTAACCCCTCAGCAAAAGTTAGAACTGGAGGCCTAATGTTTTCCTCCTTTAATCTCAAAAGGGTCACCAGACAAGGCTGCACACTATCACCATCCCTATTCATCTTCACTCCTAAACCCTTACTTCCTAGCATAGAGATGAAAAGCTCCATATCTGGTGTCTCCTTTAACAAAACACCAGTTAAAGTTGCAGCATACACAGGTGACATCTTAATTGTGACTGAGAATGCCAATCAATCAATTCCAGCCCTTTTACAAACAACTGATGAATATGCTTTGGTCGCAAGTTATAAATTAAACAGAGACAAATTGGAAGTTAATGCTCTTAATAATCTTCCCACTCGGGACCTACTAGTATCCTCTGGCCTGTCCTGGTAACGCCTCTTCAAAAAAATACTTAGGCCTTGAATTTACCTCGGACCTGCTGGAATCCCTCCAACACAAAGAGAAACTGACGTTGAAAAAGACTGAGAATCTTTTAGATGTTTGGAACCCTACATTTTTTACCTGGTGAGGCTGCATAGGGACCATCAAAATGATGATAACTCCTATTTTCAACTACCTCATTAGCATGGTTCCCTTAACCTTGTCTGACGATTTCCATCACAAACTAGATAAACTACTGAATAACTTTGCATCATCACAACTCTAGGTGTTGTTAATATAGCTGGCTTTAGAAATGATCAATCTGCTTTTTTAGCTAGACAAGGCTCGTTGTGGGTCTTACCCCCTCAAGACTACTCTCCCACCTGGCTCAATGTGGAAAAAGAGGTGACTTGGACCGTACACCGCTTCTAACTAGTAGTAACATTTCCCTCCCTATGGCTAAATGTATTTTTAAACAATGTGATAAGAGCTCTTTTGAAGAGTGATAAACTGATTGAAGTCCCTGTCTCCTATTCAAACATGTCCTCACTTTGGTATAACCCGAGAATCAAAGTCCAAAGTGCACCCATATTCTGGCATTCATGGGTTTCTAAAGGTATTCAATTCTTGAAGCACTTGGGCTCTCAAAAACCCCATTCTCCTTTAGAGAACTACAATACCAATACTTCCTAAAGGACATAGCCTTCTTTGATTTCCTTGAAGTTAAAGTTAACCTTTCCAAAAAAATTAAATACACCAATACAGAACCGTCTCTCCTCACAATTATCTCTTCCTTTAATAAGTCCGGGCTTCAAGTCTCTAAATTTTATTACCTCTTCAGGCCCAAAAGCACTAATACAAACTTGAACACAATGAAGAAATGAGACTCATCTGGAGTTATTTCCCCAGAAGACTGGGAGATGATTTGGAAATCAGTTGTTTCTTATAAGATCACCCCCTCCCTATCCCAAACAAAATACTGGCTTCTTAACAAAACATTCTGGTCTCCCTCCTGTCTCCGGAAACTATCTCTTAGAGAGGATCCAACATGCTGGAATTATAACAATGCTAAGGGCGACCTTCATCAACTGCTTTTCCTCTGTTGTGCTGTCTCACATTTTTGGGACCAGATATTTGACTTTATCCTCTTCGAAATTCAATTGAAACCAGACTCTCTCACTCATTCAAGGGTTTCTTAACCCAAGAATCAAATCACTTGATGACTGTCTCCTCTTAGATAACTTAATGACTGCTGCTTGTAAGTTCGTTCTCAAAAATTGGAAGAACACGACAACCACTTCCTTTCAATCCTGGATGAACTGGATCTCTCACTTAAGAGGTGCCAACAATGTTTCCCTTCAAACTTCCCCTTGGAAACCACAGTCCACAGTCCAGAGCACTTTGGAAAACTCTAGGTGATTATTTCACCAGCACCAAACCACCATGAACCCCTCAATATATATCCTGACTTGATTTTCTATCAATGTTGCTCATGTTACACCCTTTGGCTCATGGCCAGATTTTCCCAGGTTGGTACTAGGTTCCTCTATACTCCTTACATTCCTAGGCTGTCATGCCTATGGTTATAATTATTTGTCTTACGCCTTTTCTTCACCTTCTTTTTCTTTCTTAGATTCGAGCACTCTCAAGGCTACTAATACGCATTCTGACCTGCCAATTATTAATCTTACTGCTCACATTTCATTCTGTATTTTAAGTTATTTGAATTTTTCTTTTCATACTTACGAGTACTGTTATACAATGAAGTCTATTCCTCAGTGTTCCTACTTTACCAAACATGTAACTGATTTCCCATGCGATCTTGTTTGTTTTTTTCTTTTACATAAAATTCAATAAAGTTCATTGAAATAAAAAAAAATACAAATCTACACATGGCCTAAGAGAGACACAGGGGCATATTTATACTCCGTTTGCGCCGAATTTGCGTCGTTTTTTTCGACGCAAATTCGACGCAAAACTAACTCCATATTTATACTTT
This sequence comes from Pleurodeles waltl, assembly GCF_031143425.1. NCBI lineage: Eukaryota > Metazoa > Chordata > Amphibia > Caudata > Salamandridae > Pleurodeles > Pleurodeles waltl. Next base: position 315,079,213 of record NC_090436.1, read on the forward strand.
GGCGTTAGACGCGTCTAGCGCCAAAGTCCATGGAATTAGCGTCATTTTTTTGCGTGAACACCTTCCTTGCGTTAATGATATGTAAGGCAGGCGTTCCCGTCTTAAAAAATGACTGCGATGCTATTGCGTCGTATTTATACTCCCGGGCAAAAATGACGCCCGGGAGTGGGCGGGTCTAAAAAACCCGCATTTGCGCCGGATTTTAGCGCCTGGGTCAGGGCAGGCGTTAAGGGACCTGTGGGCTCAGAATGAGCCCAGAGGTGCCCTCCCCTGCCCCCAGGGACACCCCCTGCCACCCTTGCCCACCCCAGGAGGACACCCAAGGCTGGAGGGACCCACCCCAGGGACATTAAGGTAAGTCCAGGTAAGTATTTTTTTTTATATTTTTTGTGGCATAGGGGGGCCTGATTTGTGCCCCCCTACATGCCACTATGCCCAATGACCATGCCCAGGGGACAGAAGTCCCCTGGGCATGGCCATTGGGCAAGGGGGCATGACTCCTGTCTTTGCTAAGACAGGAGTCATTTCTATGGGGGATGGGCGTCGTAAAAAAATGGCGCAAATCGGGTTAAGACGATTTTTTTGCCTCAGCCTGACTTGCCCCATTTGTGGACGCCCAAACGCCATTTTTCCCTATGCCGGCGCTGCCTGGTGTACGTGGTTTTTTTTCACGCACACCAGGCAGCGCCGGTTGGCTAACGCCGGCTAACGTCATTCAATAAATACGGCGCCCGCATGGCGCTTCAGAATGGCGTTAGCCGGCGCTAATTTTTTTGGCGCAAAACTGCGTTAGCGCAGTTTTGCGTCAAAAAGTATAAATATGGGCCACAATGCGGTAAGGAAGCTAAGCTATAGCATACCACAAAGACTTGAAGCGCAAAATTGCAGGGTATCCCTTACCTGATATCTCCTTTTAGCCCTGGGCGAGGTTGGAACACCGTCAGCCGCTCCTGCAGAATCTCTGGAGCCCAAGATAGATTCAACACTCTGCCTATTTTGCTTATATTTGCAGTGTGCCGTGCCTCACCTGAACCATATTTCCGGCCGCCTAATGTGGTTCGAAAAACGAGGCGTGGTCAAAAAGGTTTCGCCTCCACCTCGGAGTGTGTAACAATATATCACAGGCATCCCTGTACGAGTTTTGTTTAATACAGAGAGGAACATTCCTGAACTAAGCAATATTTGGAAAAATTAGCTCACTGCATGAGGCAAATGGGCCTCACCACAAGAAAAGTTACCCTCCATATATGTGGAAAAAGACTGTGATTGTAAAAATTACAATGCCATCTTTGAGTTTGTTGAAATAAGGACACATCACAGATATCCATATAATTGTATCCTATCACCAACAAAAGATCAGTCCGGTTTTGACAATTATTATACTATATTGTATATACCCACAGTCATGTTTAAGTAAGCCACACCTTAGCAGCAGATCATCCTACATGTCACTAGTTATGACCAACCTGTTTTACCTCTCTAATGTGGGACTATATACAGGTATGTATTACACTAAAGATGCATCACAAAGATCCATGTGTGTACTCCCAATTGTATGAACAACGAGAAAAGATGCCCGCAAGCATTAAATCAAAATATGAAACCCCACAAGGGGTCATACTCCATGTTGTTTATATGTGGCTATCCTCTTCTCCCTCTAGTATCGGAACCTCGCTGCTCCCTTTTGTTTGTAGGTGGCCTAACAGATAGTCCTCTGTGTTACAAAGACCTAGGGGGGTGACTACACATGAAGAAAATGCTCTCTGACTCAGGGGGAGAGTATGGTGGTTACCCCTCTCCTAGTGTATCCTTCCTGTTTGGTCATTTGTTACTGTCCACATAATTTCTTCATTTAAGCTCCTATTCACTGAGCTCACTGGCAAAAATCCAATATGTTCCCCTCTCTTTTCTGATTTCCATCATTGGGCGCCGTTGTCATTTCTTTACCTTCTCCAATATGCGCCACTTCAAGTCTTTTTCTGTGTTTTTCATCCAAACAGTGTTGAACCAAGGGTGCATGTGTCCTCTTTATCCCGATTGTGGGCTTATGCTCACTGTAGTGAATCTGAGTTTTTCCATCCACAGTTCTTTGTTGCTCTTCTGTGTTATGTCTCAGTCTAGTGTGCACCAGTTTATCCCTAATGCTGGAATTGCCCCTGAACACAAAAATAGGTTTTTCCACCTTGGCTTCTTCCTCATTCGTATTCAGTATCTTCCAGTTTTTCTCACACCAATTTCTCTTTTCTCATATCTGTGCCTTGCAGAAGAGCATCTCTATTATAATATCTAGCTCATTTGAACGCAATTCTGACAAGGTGCTTATGGTATCCTTTCTTCTGCAGTCTGTCTTTCTAATCATCCCTGTGCCACATGAAGTCTTCTATGGTTGAGCAATTTTGTCTGATCCTTAAGAACCCACCAAAAGGAATTGAGTCCTTTTGGTAGTTCTGGTGGAAACTAGTTTGATGCAGTACAGTATTACGCGCAGTGGGCTTCCTATAAAAACTCACCTGCAAGGAGTCCCATTCTCCTGAAATGCAAATATCTAGAAACTCCACCTTTTGGCTACTGTACTTAGCAGTACATTTCAAATTCCTATTACTGGAGTTTAGTCATGAGATAAGTTCTTCGAGGCCTTCCTCTTCTCTGGTTCAGACAAGGAAAATGTTGTCCATGAACCACGACAGGTATTTGACACTTTCAAAAAAGGGTGCCACTTCGCTCTATATGTGTTTTCGTTCGTATTCTCCCATGTATATACTCACAATACTTGGGCCACATAAACCCCCATACTGGGCCCCTTTATCAGTTGGAAGATGTCTCAATTAAATTCGAAATAGTTTTTAAAAAGCACTGTTTCCAAACATTCTAAAATTAACTCATCAGGTCTTTCTGCAAATGTTCTTTCCATAAGAGCTGAGACTGCTTCTATTGCTTCCTTCTGCAGAATATTTGTATATAGAGCCTCTATGTCTAGAGTGACTAAGATTTCACTCTGGGGATTGAGCAGCACATTTTCAATTTTAGCTATCATGTCTCCTATGTCTCTAATACAAAAGGCAGAGCTCTTGGTCATGTGGCAAAGGAAGGTATCCACATATTTGGATAATGGTTCAGTAATGGAACTGATGGATGAGATGATAGGGTGGAGCAGATGGTTGTCAGTATTTATTTTTTAGTTTTGGGCACTCCATACAGAGCTGGGATGACTGGGTTCTCCTTGTTTAGGAATTGAAACTCCTTCTTGCATATGGTACCTTCAAGTAAGTCTTTTGAGGTGATTATTTGGACATGATTTTTCAAGATGTCAATTTCTGTTAAGTTAAGCTCCTAGTATGTCTCTGAAGAAGGGACATGTGGTGGGACGCTACACTCGACTCAAGAGCAACTCCCCTGCTCATCATGAAGCCAGAGCCCAACACCTGAGGCCGGTGGCCAGACTATGGAGTCAGTTGACCACTGCAAGGCCCTGTTGACCAACCCTGGAGAAGGTGCATGCAGCTGCACCCCGAAGAAGAGACTCTATTGACTAGAAGTCTCACTCGCATGGTGTAGAGACTGTCGACCAGTGAGAGGCCCTATTGACCTGTTCTGAAGATGGTGCATGCCTTTGAACCCAGAAGCCGAGACTCGCAGCAAGAAGTCGCAACTGCATTATTGGAAAGAAGGTGCATGCAGAGGCACCAAGGGGGGAGACGAGGAAGAAGCGTTAAGTAAATTGTCGGTTTACCCTGGGAAACCTGATGACCAGCCAAGCCCAGGAGGGAAGATCAAGAGAGGTCAGGCCTGAAAGGCACGCTCAAGAAGATTCCAACAGCTGACGGAGTGCATCTAGACACACAAGCATCAAGCCACTGAACAAAATGAGGACGACCTGGAGACAGCACAGTGAAAGAACCGAGAGTAAACCGCAAGCATGCACAAACCGAGTCTCTGACCCAGGGGTCCAGCGAATACATCCAGACACAGTCACCAACGGTTCAGCAACCTGAAACATCCAAGCATAAAGATGCCTCAACAAAGGAAGAAAGGTAACACCTGGCCACCATCACTCCCAGTTGTTGACAACCCAAGAAAGAAGGCCTGCAATCATCAAAGCAAGTCGTCGCCCCCTGTCATTCAGGTTCACCCCATGTCTGTCAATCCCATCATGTCAGCCTCCGTCCAGTGCATCATCACTACCACCAATGAACCATCAAACAACCAGATTGGACTCCTACACCATTGCTGTACCAACCGACAAGAAGCACCAGGTGCGCTCTGAAGAACCACTGACTACCTGGTCACCCTGCCTGAATCCTGATCCTGGTGGGAAGAGCGTGTCTTGACCGGGACCCATTTACCCCAGGCAGTCCTGTGGCAACCAAACTAAGGACCCTCCCCAAGTGGGTGTAACAGAGTCTCCAACAGGTCACAGTATGCCAAGAGTGTCATCAGCGGCTTAAGCAACACCTGTGTTAAACTCTGTGATGGACTCCAACAACGCTCCCGACGCACCCTGATTTTGAACCATTGAGACCAACTATGAATCATCATCAGCAGAGTGAGCCAACATTAGGAGGGGGACATAATTCCACCTGGTATGCTGCCAGAATATCCCTGACGTCTCCGAGCCAGCATCCATGTCCTGAACCACTAAAGTTAAATTATGAAGGCGAGCAGAGATGTTCTGGAGTAGTCAGCATCATTAATTCATGTACTCACTACTATCTTATCGACTCTAGAGACTGATGGACTGTGTGGTATCTAGTGTTTTTTGTTTTGTTTCCACAGGTTGGACTCTTTGTCCTGTCTCTTGGATTTTGGGAGGGGTGCGGTGTCCTACTGGACACATGATGCCGCAGCCCCTCCCTAGGGGCAGTGTCTACAACTACCCCACACCCATCCATCACAGGTGTCACCCGTCGGCTGACCCTACTAATAAAAGGGGCCGGGTGCATGTGCCCTGTGCCAGTTGTACCTATCATGACCATATGTTTGCATCAGTGGCGTAACAAAGGCCCCGGCAACCCTGTGGTGCTGGGGAGCTCGAGCTCCAAAACGGCCCACTCAGCAAAACTGGTAGGTGGTGTTACCCCTCCATGTACTTTGCAGGGAAGTCCCCTCAAGTTTCGTTTTTGGTCTGCGTTGCCCGTTACTTAGGATGTGGGCATAGGGCCCACAACATTACACTGAACCTCATTTATTTTTGCAGTTTTATATAGCGCGAAATCGGCTAAGAGGGATTAGGGCGCTTGTTACATTTGTTTTTTGGGATAGAAAGATTAACTGATTTGCTTAAGAGCACATGATATTGAGCCGACGCTGTTGTGGATCCAGGTTCTCCAGTTCAAAAGTATAAAGTACAGGCTGTAACGCCACTCCCCTAATAGTAACAAAACGTAATTTACAAAAGAATCCCACAAGTTGATGTGTATTAACGAATGACGCGCGTTCAAATACAATTACATAAGTCAAGTGCCATTGCAAGTCTTATAAATCCCAGCGGGAAAGCAGAGGGAATTGAAATACTACTCGCGTTTCTGCACTCAAAACAATTAACTGTACATCATCCAGTTGGCTATTCGGAGGAATTAATAGATCTGCTCCTCCCGCGTTCTCATCCTCTTCCTAATGATTTCGAGGCTCTCTGAATGGCCTGACAGCATCCTGTCGCTCTGGCGGTGTTTGTTTTCAGCAGCTGCTGGGAGGTACTGCTCTCTAATGGCGCGCGCATTACTACAAGCACAGGAAGCAGTAAATGGCCTCCATCTGGTCAGGAGGTTCATTAAGCTCTCATTTCATGCTAATGGCCTGGGTAATTCGTTGAAACGGGAGAGGTTTCGGAGGGCCCACTCTGGGCAGCAGCACCGGTTCCAAGTCTGTAGATGCTTCGGAGCTCTTCAGAGCTGGATCGATACCGTGTCCTAAAAGAACGAGGTAATTCTGTGGGGGCGCCCTTCGTGTACGCTGAATCACGTTTCGTTTCTGCGTTTGGCCTTACGAAGCCTAAAATGTGTGAAAAGCACTCGGAGGACGTGTTTCCTTAATAAAATAAAAGACCACAGTGTGTACTTTATATTCCCGCTTACTCACATTTCCCAGTTTTGTGTGGGTAATTATACTTTAATTAAGCATCCAATTGAAAGAAGTCTGAATGTCGTCATTCAAAATGCAGAATGAAACGAGCTTTGAGAATAGCTGCAGGACTTAAAACAATGCCACGAAGAGCCCCGCTGTCTGAGGTTTTCCACCGTGACCCCCCCTGTCCCCGATCTCTTTTTGCCAGGCCAACGCCAGGCACAATCTGCCTGCTTCAGACAATGACCGACGCATTCCAAACGAGGATTAAACCACTGTGACCAGACGGGCAAGGGCTCATGGTGATAGTCAGCTGTTTAACATGAATAGAAAGAAGCGCTTCGGGATGGCGATTCTGGCTGCTTCTTTTCTATCCTAAATTATGCTGAATTAAACATTCACACCACACAATACATGTGTATATCAGACCATATGTAATGCGTTGCATCTATGTGCATGTAGGTGCATATATAGAGGGTCACACCTGCTACTAATAATTACAATATGTGGCATGTGTGTACTTATGTGCATGTTAATTATAGTTATTTGAAACCATAAATAATGTTCCTCAAGATAAATGTGGACAGCAAACCATGTAAATATCGTTGTTTAAATGACATACACGTATTTACATAGAGGGGTTTAATTAAACAAACAAAACTTTACCAAGTGAGGGTCAGGGAGGGGTGTGTGTGCTTTTTTTTTTTTTTACTATCCTTGTGGGGACTCAGGTATGATAACATACTCACGCTGTGGGGACTTGATTGCACCGTGGGGACCTGAACCCAGGTCTCCACATGGCAATCTCTTCTAAATGATATAAAATGACTTTAGGAACATCTGTGCACATTTTTACTACTTTTTAGTATGTGAGAGAGAATGTGTGTGTGTTTTGTTTTTTCATGTGCATAACTAGTGCACATGAAAAATTAAAAACAAACTGGTACTAACCTACTAACTACTAATCTTGGGTTCTGGAGTAGCGTGCTACTCTCCGAAAAAGAGCTTCAATGCCTTGTCAGGGGCCATCAGCTCTATATAAATACATTTACTATTACAATTTTACTGCAACCATGTATCTGTTGTTTCTTACATTCAGTGCTTTTAGAAAGGGGGTTGTCTGAGCTCTAACACCCTTGTTCAGTGTATTGCTGCCAAATAGGGAGATTTTGTTAAGATTTCTATTTTTTGAAATTTTGGGAACCATTAATATATCAATGATGTAACGCATAGTGGCAATGGGTGCTTGCAATTAGGCTTAGTTTACAGAAAATAAAGAGGGTTAGAGTTTACATGGTGCAGCCATAGTAGGGATGGGAACAAGATTTATTTCACAAACATCAGTAGAGAATGGGGCAGTCTCAGGTTGAGGGTCAGACAGAGGCAGTTCCACAATGATGTGGGAAAAGAGAACAAGTATTGTGTAGGAAAGTACCATCTTGCCTGGCATGTTGCCCCCATTTTTTACTTGTGTGTCAGTTTGTTTTTGCCTGTCTCACTGGGATCCTACTAGCCAGGACCCCAGTGCTCATAGTTGTAGCCTGAATGTGTTCCCTGTGTGGTGCCTAACTGTGTTACTGAGGCTATGCTAATCAGAACCTCAGTGCTTACGCTCTCTCTGCCTTGAAAATTGTCACTGCAGGCTAGTGACCATTTTTCCAATTCTAATTGGCACACTGGAACACCCTTATAATTCTCTAGTATATGGTACCTAGGTACCCAGGGTATAGAGGTTCCAAGAGATCCTTATGGGCTGAAGTATTTTGTTTGCCACCCATAGAGAGCTCAGACAATTCTGACACAGGACTGCCACTGCAGCCTGAGTGAAATAACGTCCACGTTATTTCACAGCCATTTTACACTGCACTTAAGTAACTTATAAGTCACTTATATGTCTAACCCTCACTTGGTGAAGGTTGGGTGCAAAGTTACTAAGTGTGAGGGCACCCTGGCACTAGCCAAGGTGCCCCCACATAGTTCAGGGCAATTTCCCCGGACTTTGTGAGTGCGGGGACACCATTACATGCGTGCACTACATATAGGTCAATACCTATATGTAGCTTCACAATGGTAACTCCGAATATTGCCATGTAACATGTCTAAGATCATGGAATTGTCCCCCCATGCCAAATCTGGTATTGGGGTGCCAATCCCATGCATCCCCGGGGCTCCAGCATGGACCCCGGGTTCTTCCAAACCAGCTCTCTGGGGTTTTCACTGCAGCTACTGCTGCTGCCAACCCACAGACAGGCCTCTGCCCTCCTGGGGTCTGGGCAGCCCAGTCCCAGGAAGGCAGAACAAAGGATTTCCTCTGAGAGAGGTTGTTACACCCTCTCCCTTTGGAAATAGGTGTTAAGGGCCTGAGAGGAGTAGCCTCTCCTGGCCTCTGGGAATGCTTTAAAGGGCACAGATGGTGCCCTCCATGCATAAACCAGTCTACACTGGTTCAGGGATCCCCCAGCCCCTTCTCTGGCACAAAACTGGACAAATGAAAGAGGAGTGACCACTCCCCTGTCCATCACCACCCCAGGGGTGGTGCCCAGAGCTCCTCCAGTGTGTCCCAGACTGCTGCCATCTTGAATGCAGAAGTTTGAGGGCACTATGGAGGCCTCTGAGTGGCCAGTGCCATCAGGTGACGTCAGAGACCCCAGCTGATAGGTGCATACCTGGCTAGGTGGCCAGTCCTCCTCTGAGGGATATTTAGGGTCTCTCCTGTGGGCTTCTCTTCAGATAACGAATGCAAGAGCTCACCAGAGTTCCTCTGCACCTCCCTCTTCGACTTCTGCCAAGGATCGACCGCTGACTGCTCCAGGACACCTGCAAAACTGCAACAAAGTAGCAAGAAGACTACCAGCGACATTGTAGCGCCTAATCCTACCGGCTTTCTCAACTGTTTCCTGCTGGTGCATGCTCTGGGGGCTGTCTGCCTTCCCCCCTGCGCTGGAAGCCAAGGAGAAATCTCATGTGGGTCGACGGAATCTTCCCCCTGCTAACGCAGGCACCAAACTTCTGCTTCACCGGACCTCTGGGTCCCCTCTCACCGTGACAAGCGTGGTCCCGGGAACACAGGAGCTGGATCCAAGTGACCCCGACAGTCCAGTGGTCCATCTGGCCAAATTTGGTGGTGGTAAGTCCTTGCCTTCCCACTCCAGACAGTAATCATGTGTACTGCGCGAACTGCAGCTGCTAGGGCTTCTGTGCACTTTTGCAAGGAATCCTTCATGCACAGCCCAGGTCCCCAGCACTCCGTCCTGCATTGCTCAACTCACTGAGTTGACCACCGGCTTCGTGGGACCCTCCTTTGTAGTGTTTAGACGACTACTGTGCTCAGTTTTCTTTAACCTGTGTTCAAGTACTTCTGCGGGTGCTGCCTGCTTCTGCATGGGCTCTCTGTGTTGCTGAGCACCCCCTCTGTCTCCTCCTCCAAGGGGCAACCTCCTGGTCCTTCCTGGGCCCGGGCAGCACCCATTTTCTTTAACCACGACCTTTGCAGCTAGCAAGGTTTGTTTGCGGTCTTTCTGAGTGGAATCAACTCTGCATCCTCCAGCACGCTGTGGGACATCTTCTGTGCGAAGGAGAAGTTCCTGGCATCTTCCGTTGTTTCAGAATCTTCAGCTTCTTCCACCCAGAGGCAGCCAGTTTTTTTAACCTTCATCCGGGGTTTAGTGGGCTCCTGCCCCCCTGGACACTTTCCTGACTCTTGGACTTGGTCCCCTTCTTTTACAGGTCCTCAGGTCCAGGAATCCGTCTTCAGTGCTTTGCAGTCAGTTGTGGTCTTTGCAGATTCTCCTATCACGACTTTAGTGTGTTTCTGGGGAAGTAGGGTAACTTTACTCCTACTTTTCAATGTCTTGGGGTGGGGTATCTTGGACACCCTTAGTGTTTCCTTACACTCCCAGTGACCCTCTACACACTACACTAGGCCTGAGGTCCCTAAGTGGTCCGCATTCCACTTTCTTAGTATATGGTTGTGTTGCCCCTAGGCCTATTGCATCCTATTGTATTCTACAGTGTTTGCACTACTTTCCTAACTGTTTACTTACCTGATTTTGGTTTGTGTGTATATTTTGTGTATTTTACTTACCTCCTAAGGGCGTATATCCTCTGAGATATTTTTTGGCATATTGTCACTAAAATAAAGTACCTTTATTTTTAGTAACTCTGAGTATTGTGATTCTTATGATATAGTGCTATATGATATAAGTGGTATAGTAGGAGCTTTGCATGTCTCCTAGTTCAGTCTTAACTGATCTGCTATAGCTACCTCTATCAGCCTAAGCTGCTAGAACACTACTAATCTACTAATAAGGGACAACTGGACCTGGCACAAGGTGTAAGTACCATCAGGTATCCACTATAAGCCAGGCCAGCCTCCTACATCTTGTCTTCTTGATTTCTGTCAGGAGAGAAGTTCTCTGTATGGCATTTAAAGCTGTGAGTTGTTTTTATCCCTTTGAATTATTATATACTTGTCTCTTTATGGATAATCCTTGAGTCCACTGGTGATCAGTAAGAACTGTTCAATGTTAGAGCACACATCTTCTGAAATGAGGTACTTCAATGCCTTATCAGGGGTAGTAAGCATTATTTATTGTATTGTAATTGTAATCGTATTTATATAGCGCTTACTACCCCGGACGATGGGATAAAGTACTCCCTGACGTACATAACAAGTATATCGCAAGCCATCGAGTAGTTCCATGGCCATGTAGAGGAACAAGGCCTTATCATGCACAGCGTGGTTACTTTATTCCTTTACTACATGGTCACACCATCACCTTTCCCATAAACAACTTAATTCCTTGGTATGTAGCTCCTTCATATGAAAGACAGAGCATGTTTGCACCACAAAGAATAACAATAATATCTCTGTTGTAAAAGTAGACACATCAAAAGCTGTTAGATATTTGTTGCAGAAAGATATATGAATTAGTTTAAGCCAGTCAGTTTAAAACAAAAAAAAGGTGCAGTAGCTCAGAATGTGTAGAAACACACAGAAAGATTTGAACTTTTCTATAATTACCTAAGGAGTGTAAAAAGTAAACGTGTTGCTATGAATATCTCCTGTCTGCATGTCAGTGTACGGCTAGAAAACCAGTGCAGAATAAAGAAAAACAATGTCTTGAAAAAGCTGCTTTAATTATGTTTTGTGAGCTGACCTACCTTTCCCCTTGGCTGCTGGCTCCATCAGCAGGCATTGTTATGTCAGAACTCAAGTGATTACAATTGAGTTCTGTAAGAAATGGGGTTTCTAGTTGGCTAGGGTATGCACCTCAGCCAGGCAGAACCTACCCACTCTAGTCAGGGCAAGGGAGTTACACGTCCAAGATAACCCCTGCTCACCCCCTTGGTAGCTTGGCATGAGCAGTCAGGCCTATCCCAGAGGCAATGTGTAAAGCGTTTGCACAACACACACAACACACGTGATGCAAAAGGTACACCACAAAGTAAACACAACACTGAGCTATGTAAAAATAATCTGTATTGCACAAAACATAATTAGACCAACATTACACGTAAGTAATACCCTGCTACCTTAGCAGTTGTCAGAATGTTACACAAGTTACTAATACTCTGCAAGAATATGCAGTTGTCACATTAGAACACGTAAGTACTCAGGATTCTGAAACATAAGCAGTATTCAGGAATTACCATAAGAGTTATATGCACTTGTTGTGAACAATTCCTAAATACCCATAAAAGGAACATTAGGTAATATCTCACAAGTCATACAAATACATATCAGCTAGACATGCCCATAAAAAGGAACATTAGCACATATATGTAGGGGCAAGAAACAGGTAGGAAATCTAAAACATCTAAAAGTCTATACTAGGCTCCTAGAGCCCAGATTCCCTAAAACGTACCTGGTTTCCATAGTAGAGGCACTCACCGTGCCTAGAAGATGGACAATGGGGCCCCGGAGCTCCTATGCGCAAAACGGGGGCCACTGAGGTCTCTTGGGAGAGAGGGGCGGTCTTCACCCTCTCTATCGTGAAAAGAACGGACCCCTCTGGGGACCCGTGATCCTTGGGGGGCCCCCCTGGCCTCTAATGGTCCTCTCTGATGGGGGGGCCCAAAGCACCAAAGATTAGAGCAGTATGGGGCGATCGCGCCCCTAGCGCAGTGACCGGGGGAAAGGGAACTCCCTTTCTTCCCAGCTTCCTGCTTGGAGGGAAGCAGCCGCCCTTGTCCGCGGTGCGGCTGCATAACAAGGTAGTGTGGAAGCAGGGGCCTCCGTTGAGGCTCTTCACCCGCTTCCGAAGGCGGCCGCACCCGGTCCGGTGCACAAGCCGCTTTTCTGCCTTCCCTCATCCGCGAGGGGAGCAGCGTGGATAATTGGAGCCAAGGTGTGCCCCGGGGGCGCTCTGAAAAGCGTGTGTCACCCTGGGACACAATAGGAGCGGGCTAGCTCCTTCCTTCACTCCTGGAAGTACCCCAGGGGCACTAGAGTCAGTGCGATCCTCGTGCTGAAGACAAAATGCGGCGCCCGGGCTGCGGCGGTGATCTAAACAAAGAAGAGGTGCAGTGGAGAGCGCAAGGAGCTCTTTTATAAACCTGTGCTGCGGCGGTGACTTTTGGCAGAAATAAAGCGCTAGGGCAAATCTAAAGCACGGGCTGCGGTGGTGATCTTTTGCAGCAAGTCAGGAGAGAGCGTTTTTCCCAAGCGTTAAGGCGAAACTGCAGAGATCGGTGCAGAGGTCAGGGGCCACAGCACCCTGCCCCTGGGAGCAAGTAGGACACGAGGAAGCACAGGGCCGGTGGGCCCAGCTACAGGCCAGCACAAGGGGTGCAGATGGTGGCAGTTCTCTCTAGTGACCAGGCAGGTCACAGGTCAGCACAGCAGCAGCAGTCCAAGGTGGTTTCCTGGTGAGTCCATTCATCAGCGTTCTGTGTCCAGTTTCAAAGTCCAAGAATGTTCAAATTGTGGGGAATACTGTGTTTACAGTGTGTCTTACAATGGCAGGGAGAGGAGGTTCCAGCCAGTTAGAACTGGTTCTGGGAGTGCCCCCTCTCTCCTTTCAGCACAGGCTCCAAATATCAGTGGGGGGTTAACAACCCTATTGTGTGAAGGCCAGGGCACAGTCTTTACAAATGCAGGTGTGCCCCGCCTCTCCCTTCTCTCAGCCCAGGAAGGCTTTACAATATGTAGATGTACCTCTGTGACACCTCCACCCTCCCTGTGTTCAGGCTGTCTGAGAAGTATGCACAAAGCCCCAACTGTCAGTCTGCCCAGATGTGGATTGGAGACAAGCTGCAAAACCCCAAAGTCATAAGCCCAGATAAATGCGCACTTTCTAGAAGTGGCATTTCTGTGATAGTAATAAAAAATACACCTACACCAGTAAGCAGCATTTCTCACCACTATCACAACCATACCAAACATGCCTACGCTACCCCTCATAAATCAGACAATACCCCTTACACATAAGGCAGGGCATTTCCAATGCAATCCTATGAGGAGGCAGCACTCACAGTGAGACACCAAGTTAGGCTGTTTGTCACTACCAGGACAGGCCACGCAACATGGCACATGTCCTGCCTTCTACATACATGGCACCCTGCCCAAAGGGCTAGCTAGGGCGTACCTTAGGGGTGACTTACATGTAGTAAAAGGGGAGTTCTGGGCCTGGCAAGTAAATTTAGATGCCAGGTCCCTGTGGCAGGAAACTGCACACACAGGCTCTGCGCTAGCAGGCCTTAGATAGATTTGACAGGCTACTTCAGTGGGTGGCGCAAGCAGCGCTGCAGGCCCACTAGTAGCATTTAATTTACAGGCCCTGAGTATAGGGATACCACTTTACAAGGGACTTATAGGTAAATTAAATATGCCAATTAGGTATAATCCAATCATACCAATTTTGTAAGGGAGAGCACATGCACTTTAGCACTGGTTAGCAGTGAAAAAGTGCTCATAGTCAAAACGTCAGCCAACGAAGATCAGAAAAATAAGGAGCCAAAAAGCAAAAAGTCTGGGGAATGACCCTGTAAAAGGGCCAGGTCCAACAAGTTCTGACGTCATTTCTTTATAAACGGCAACTAGGTGCATCCCAAGTTGGCAATTGTAAAAAAAGGTAGTGCCAGATTTATAATACAGGGATAGCAGAATGCCATGTATTATTTTAACAACACCCAGTAGGCAATCCCAAAATAGTGAGGGTGTCTACAACCCATTCATATCAGGCTACGAGGTGGGTGGTGGACGGTGGTGGAATTTTATTTTTGTTTGGGCTACAGGCTCTTAGTTACCTGCATTACTAGTGGGGATGTTCTGTACTGGTCCACCCTTGCAAAAGCACAAGCTCCTATAACTAGGGTCCTTATCTTCCCTTATTTACGTAGTGTGTGTGGTATTTGTGTTTCAGGTCTGTGTGGTCAACCATAAATGTATGATTGTCTTGCTTTATCTATGGTGGACATGACATCTGTATGCCCCTTTTTCAGGCCCGTGTCCCAGAAGCTGGAGCTTTATGGTGGGCCGTGATGATAGTTTCATAAAGAGCATGATTACCCCAGGAAACGTTGTTTTGTAAAGGATCAACCCTTCTTTTGTTGAAAGCCTACCCAAAGCTCACAAAGACCCTTGTTTTAAGTTGTACAAACTGTCACCTGGCACTCAATATTTGACCTATCAGGCTATAATACACAAATGTCCATGACCCGTGTTGACCAGCCTGGCCTACACTAACTGCCTGAAAAAAACCCACCATGATCAGGTCAGATATCAAAGATTCACTTCCTCCTGACTGAAGGACGTACTTGAACTTTGAAACTCACCTTGTACTTTGGATGGTTGTGGCTTCTCATCAGTGTCCATAAATACTGTCCCCAGCAATTAAACCCATACTTCATTGAACTTTGAGGGGACTCTGTAACTCAGTCCTGACAAAGCATTTACAAGAGATAGGACCTTGCTATTTACTGTCTTCCTTTTGGGCAGAGGATAAGCCTTGTATCCTGGAGCACTTTTCTAATGTGGAATGAGCCAAAGATGAAGGTCTGAGTGCCCTCTCAAGGATTGGAGCTGACCCGAACTACAGGAACATCTGCATGAGACCCCGCTGACTGACAAATGTTCTTTGATGTTGGCTTGGTGAACTGATTTGCCCCAAAACAAATAATAACATAAATTCCTTCATCGAGCTGCAGAGACACATCCAAGAAAGAGATAATCTAGGAGCCAATACCTTATCTGGATGTCCTGAGATATTAGGAACTTACTTGCCCCATCTAGCCTAAGAGGGATATAAGCTTTTCCTTTTGGCCGCAGGCCTATGGGGTTTGCCTCATTGGCTGCAGCAAGTCATCGTGATTTTGGAACTGTTTGAAACATTTATGTAGCCATTACTGTTCTGGAGACATCATTGCATGAAGGTGTAGTTGGATACTATGGTAAATCACAGCCCTCAAATGGGACTTATCAAGCCTGAGTGTTTTGCTGGAAACTTAATGTGAGGTTTCAAACCAATTGAATCAGTTAGCTTTGCACTCAGAGGCACTGAGAGAGCAGACAGATCATAAAAATTGATACTGTGCATCTCCTTGTTTTGTACTTTGCTTAGTGCCCTCTTTCCATAATATTTTCACTGTCTTGTTTTACTTATCTATTAATAAAATTATATTCTTCCTAGAGGTGATAGCACTGACCAAACGTCCAAGTTCTTGTGTTGTTTACTTTGTCATGCTGTATCCCCTCTTTCCATAATATTTTCACTGTCTTGTTTTACTTATCTATTAATAAAATTATATTCTTCCTAGAGGTGATAGCACAAGTTTATAGAGTAGCCTTAGCTATTCACCTTTGCTATCAACCTAGCCTCAGTTTCCTAAAAGGAGTAACTTGGGTATCCAGTTGGGGTGCAATGTAAACAATAGTGCCCATTTAAAGTTACTGACAAGTAACCACTGGCTGGTTCATGCCACCAGAAAATACTTTTTATCTTTTAATTGATTGTCTTGAGGATTTGTCACATTAGCCGATTCATGCTTTGAGTGATGGATGTGATTTTATTTGATAGGAAGTTGGATCTGTTGGACCTGGCCATTTTTGCAGGGTCATTCCCAAACATTTTGCCTCCTTCCTCCTATTTTTTCTGACCTCTTTTTGTTGGCTTTAGGTCTCTGGGCACTTTACCACTGCTAAACAGTGCTAAAGTGCATATGCTCTATGTCTATATTGTAAGGGTGATTGGTTTATCCATGATTGGCATATTGTATTTACTGGTAATTCCCTAGTAAAATGCACTATGTGTGCCCGGGCCTGTAAATCAAATGCTACTAGTGGGCCTGCAGAACTGATTGTGGCACCCACACGAGTAGCTCTGTATACATGTCTCAGACCTGCCACAGAAGTGTCTGTGTGTGCAGTTTTAAACTACCTGTTCAACCAGGCAAGTGTACCCACTTCCCAGGCCCAAACCTTCCCTTTTACTACATGTGAGTCACCCCTAAGGTAGGCCCTAAGTAGACCCCTGGGCAGAATGCAGCGTATTTAAAAGTTAGGACATGTACTGTTGTGCTATACATGTCCTGATAGTGAAATACTGCCAAGTTTGGTTTTCAGTATTGCAGGGCCTATCTCTCCCATAGGTTAACAAGGGGATTGCCTTTAAATATCTTTTAAGTGCAGTTTCTTATTGGGACCAGATAGATATTTGGAGTTTGGGGTCTCTGAACTCACAATTTAAAAATACACCTTTTGGTAAAGTTAGTTTTTAAAATGTCTGTTTGAAAATGCCACTTTTAGAAAGTGGGCATTTTCTTGCTTAACCATTTTGTGCCTGTGCTTGGATGCTGAATACACATCTCGGTCAGACTGACAGTTGGGCTGTTTGTGAATTCACTCTAGACAGTGACACAAAGGGAGCTGCTGTGTGTCCTGTACATCCTGATGAGTCGTCTTGGGCTAGATTGGGATGGAGGAGCTGATATCTGTACTTGAAAAGACTGTGCTTGCCCTCACACAATACAGACTCCGACCTCCTGGTGTTTGTCTGGGGCAGGGCAAGGAAAAGGCAGGGTCTTGTGCACTACAAAGACTTTCCTTTGAAGTTTGCCTACTTCAGAGGCAGAAATGAGAGTAAGTATTGGACTGCTGACCTCACAACATCAGGATCAAGAGGAATCTCTGCCAAGGAGAAGAGCTGGATGCTTAAGGAGGACCTGCCACTCTGCCTATTCCATTGATGTGCTGGCCTGCTACTGCCACTTCTGCCTGAAGAGGGAAAGGAGTGGACTTTGCTTTCTGAAATCCTGCTTGTGAAGTTTCTCCAAGTGCTTGGACTGAGCTTGTCCCCTGCTTTGAAATATCAGGGACATCAAAGACTTCATCTGCCTTCTCCTGGGCTCTCTTGCTGAGACCCCTACCATGCCATGTGGTGCCACATCCAGTCCCTGGGCCCATGAAAGGAGAAGCTGGTGAACCCAAGATGAAAATACACGCACCGGAGCGGCAGAAAAAATGACACAGGACCTGCACAGCGGCTAAAAAATCACTGCTTGGCTGGTAAAATTGACTCATCGACTTGTCAGTGCGGATTCATCACTGCCATGCATCCAGATTTTCCACGCATCGTCCATGGGCTTCAAAACTGCAACATTCCCCCACCAACCTGAGGTTGCTTATCTGGAAATCGATACATCTCTTCCCTGCAAGAAAAAAGCGACGCATCGCTTGGCTGGTGGAGAAAGAATCAACAAACGGCCTCACTTGCGAGTAAGGAATCGACGCATTGCGTGCTTTTCCGATGCACGCACGTCCATGAGGATTTATGTTTGACGCATAACAGGTACTTTGTGCTAAAACAATGCATCCATTGATTTCTATAGATTAAGACTCTTTTTGCTTTAAAAATTCATATCTTTGCTTGTTTATGTTGGATGTTTGTTGTTTTGGTCTTGTTTGATTTAGATAAATATTGGCAATTTATCTAAACTAGTGTGGAGTCCTTTTCTTGTGTTTTCAATGTGTTATTATGTGTGTTTGTGCAAATACTTTACACATTGCCTCTGAGATAAGCGTGACTGTTTGTGCCAAGCTAGCAAGGGGGTGAGCAGGGGTTATCTGAGCTGTGTATCTCCCTTACCCTGACTAGAGTGAGGGTCCTTACTTGGACAGGGTGCAAACTAACTGCCAATTAGATACCCCATTTCTAATAGATTTGTTGGTGTGTAAAACTTTGAAGATAGGTTTGGAGGTTATGGACAGGAGTTTGAGGTTTATGCAAGCCAAGAGGTGTGCAATAGTGATCTCTAACTGTAAACCTGATTAGATAATAGTTGTGTTGGGAATGAGCCTTAGCCACAGTCTCTGAATTTCCTGTCACAAAAGTTAAAACTCTGATTCTAAACTACAGCCACCCCAAAAAAGGGTCCCCATGATTATAGTCTCTGATATTATTCAGAGTTCCTTCAGAGTCTCAGGAGTCAAATTTATGAGCCCATGGCGCCATGTTAGCACCACTTTTTTTTATGCTCCAGCTGTGCAAACAACAAAATCATATCTATGAGGCCACGCAAAGCCACTTTGCATGGCCTCACAGATATGGAGTAAGGCAGCACAAATCACTGCATTGCCTTACTCTGCATTCAGGAAGCATTCCATGGGTGTTATGGTGGGTGTTGCCATGCAACGGCCATGGAATTTGACATTTCCCCAGATTTACAAAACCATGTAAACCTGTGAACGTAACAAAACTTTACATCTCCTGAGGTGTCCCTTCCTGCACAAAAACAATCCTGCCGACTGCAAGCGTGCCTGCATTGGCGCTAGGCTGCGAAAACAACACCAGTGCAGGGGAAAAGGACAGCAATGCAATGTATTACAAATGCATACCTACCCTTTCACTTTGGCATAGGGCAGGGCAGAAAGGTGACTTTCTGTACTGCCCTATGCCAAATCCTCATAAATGAGGTCCTCAGTGTCCAAAGCAATTGTGATTGAGAGTGCAGTTACCTGTGCCTGTTCAGTATAAAAATGTGCTCTTGGATTAGAACAAGATGGCCAGAATCACCAGTCTCAACATTTACTGGGAAGTAAGGACATAAGTTACCCTCATTCAGGTCGGGGCTCACTTTGGTTGACCCATTGGCAGCAGAGCAAACCTCTTTTGGTTGCCAAAGAGTGGAACAACATGATGCACATTCAGTATGCTCACAGACTGTTGATTTCACCTTGGGGAAAAAAAGTGTAAGTTGCAAAAAATGTATAGGCAAGTGTGGCATAAAATTTGCAACCCATGCATCGAAATGTATTCCTTTTACAGGACTGCCAGGTTCCGGCTATTCATGAGTGCTTTGTGTCCAAGCAGTTTCCTAGGCACTGGATCGAAGTTCTGGAAAATACCTTCCAATACAGCTGCATGGCATCTGCATATTAATGCAGAGTGATATTTTGCATGGGCAATGTATAATGAATAAGATCATGTAAGGACTCCTGTGGTGCAACAAGGGTTTTCCATAAAAATAAGCCTGTCAGCTCTTCGCTATGCCTAGTTGAATCACCTCGTTCCGGCTGCCAGAATCTGCATAAGAGGTGTTGGTGAATTTGCATCAGACCTAGGTTAACCAGACGTGACTTCTTACCTTAGAGCAATTGGGTTATGTGTTACAGACATGGGCGGCTCCTCCACAATGGCGGAGAAGTGTCGCCCCCCTGGCCAAGATTCCGGAGATGAAAAATGAAACAATAGTTCCACTATCATTTTATTTTTCATCGGCTAGCTCAGGCAGCAGTTCAGGGAGAGGTGGGGCTGGGCCACAGGAGGTGGGTGTGAGGAGGAGGAGAGAGTGCATCTAAGTGCGCATGTGTGTTTGACCCGCCGTCTCAAGCTGGCCAAACACACATGCAGACTTATTTTTCTCCAGCCTGGCTGTGTTTAACAGCTGGACTGGAGAAACTGCACAGACCCCAGGGCTGTGTCTGAGCGGCATGAAAGCAGTGCCAGGATTGCTGGGGAGTCTGTGCTGGGGTTCCAGTGAATGCTGGACACCACAAGAAGAGGAGCGAGGGCGGGGTGGCAGGAGATGGCCATAGTAGAAGGTAAGTGTCTTTTTTTTGTAGTTTTTGTTTTTTGTTCTTTCCCCGTAACCTTCGTCCGCCCCCCATTGAGATTTGGAGCGATGGCCGCTGGTTACAAAAGTGCTATAAAAACGTAATGTTTCATAAAAAAACAGAAGAAGTGATTCAGGTACGGCAAGAGGAAATCATGGTTAGGGAATATGTTAAAAAGTCCCAATCACTTTCTGACTGTATGCTTGTTTCTGTCGGTATACTGTGCTCCCTTTTCTAGATTTGTACTGTATAAATACCACATAAATGCATTAATAGTCATAGATAGGGACAGCACTCATATATAGCATTAAAATCTAGTACATACATACAAAAGACACTTGTCTGCTTTGCCGAACTAACAGCGCGATGGGTGCTGCTGCACCCTACGCACCGCAGCATTGCCGGCGACTCAATTATGAGCCGGCATCAATGTTGTGGGCTGTTTCCATTCCACCCGCTGGGCCAGCAGGGAACTCCTAATGGGTCCCGCGGGAAGGCGGGCGCATTGGCGGCAACCTGACCAAGAAAGTTTGGCGGGCGGCCTTTTCCGTCTGCCAAACTCATAATGACCCCCTATATGATGCAAATCTGCTGACGCATGTCTGATCTGGAGAACTTTATCTAGGCAAAATAATTGTCACCAGTAACCACAGAAAACAACTTGAAAATCATTAAGAGTTTACAAAAACAGGCATGGCAACCACCGTTGCAACCAGACAGAAGCAAGTCCGCAGACTGGGGCACGCAATCTACAGAACCGCTGGCGTCCATGCCATCAACCAGCCCATTCACTAATGTCTTGGCCTGAAATGTTATTTGCTGGTTGCCAAAGAATGAATGCGGTGTCCTTTCTCAATGTTTTAATAGTTTCTTGGGGATCCTTTTTTTAAAAGAATACAGTTAATTACTTTGCATCTGGTTTCCAAGCCACATTCTGGAACCTCTTGGCAGTTTTTGAGGTTACTTTCCACGATTAATGGTCACTGGTATTTTGATTTGATAATGCCATGAAGATGAACCGTATTGGCTAGCTCACATAATTATATTTTCTTCATTTAGGGACCGTTATTATCAAATAAATGATTATGGGACTCTGAATTAGATTCATGAGTAATTTCTATGCACTTGCCGTGAAATCTGTATTTGAATGCTGCTCCATCTATGACCTTCAAAGTAGGCCTGGATTTGTGTGGTATTTGTATAGTACAAACTTAGACAAAGATAAGAATGTAATCAAAAGTGATTGACGGGGAGGCTGGGTTCTGAGACTGAAGGTGGACTTTTACTTTGTTGTGTTATTTATAGAAATGTCCCTGTCCCTCATTCCTAAATTTGAGAAGTGTTGGGACTGTCCTGATAGATGGAGGAATATCATTGCAGATCATGCGTGGAATGACAATCTCTTGGGGTAGCATTCCAAACCATCGGTATTTTACCCACCATGGCTCCTCAGTTTGGACCCAGCCATATACAAACTACTCTTGACACTGCTCTAATAGGAACAGCTCAGTCCAAACTGCCAGGCCAGGTCCTCCCTGATCCAGAACACAGGCAACCCTTCGGAATACAGTATATGGGTATTGAAAATTAAACAGCTACACCTCGAGTATTTGTAAAAGACTTTAAGGAAAAAATGTTTTTATTGTTTGTGATCGCAATTTATTTTGCACCATTTTAGAAGAATAATGGCACAGGCAAAACGGTGTCGTGCCAGAACTTGAAGCTGCTATAACTCAGGATACCCCTCCATCAATATTTGTAAAAATGATTGGAAAACATGGGTACTCGCAAAGATTTTCCAAGGGGCCAACTAGGGGTGTAAAGCATAAAACTCTAGTGGCTGAATTGCACAAAGGGAAACCAGAAAACTAGGGATTAATCCTGGCTTCCCCATGTCACCAAATTATGTGATCCTATGCAATTTGTTTTATTCCACTTTCCCTCCATTCTCACATATAAAAGGACTCAAAATACAGGACTTCAGGATGAGTGGTGTATGAAACTTTCTCCTGTGTTTGATTTAATAAACAATATTGTTGTTCATGTATAACGCAAACCTAGGCCACTTAAAGGGCCACATAACTGACTTGCCTCTTAGTTCACTATTGTCATTGTTGCCAGGGTAGGAGAAGAATGCATGTTTCTAGGTTCATATTTAAAAAAATATATCACTTAAAAAAAAAAAAAACTTCTCATTTTTCAATGTACTGATATAATCCGATTTACTAAGGTAAAACGGTTCGGCATGTGAATAAAATACACTTTTTGAGTTCTGAAGCGACATATCATATTTTTACTTTTTTTGCTGCAAGTCTTTAAAAATGAGTGTTCCAAAAGTTGAGTGGTGCAGGACCACCTAGTTATATCCGTTTTTTAACTGCAATTAACTTGTAAATAAACACCTGTTTAGTTAACATTTCTTTAAATGTTAGTGCTCAGTCGGGTAAAAAGCAGCCAAGTGCGGCTATTGACCAGGGGTCCGCATGCAAAGATCTAGAGGGCCGCATGCGGCCCCCAGGCCGGACTTTCAGTATCACTGTTGTAAAATATACTAGAGATTTGAGCCAAACCAGATAAGCAGCAATGAGGAACTGCAAATCAAGTTCAACACTTGTCAGAAGAGGTGCTATATTATTTCAAAAGTCTATGGGGGTCATTTTGACCTCGGCGGTCTTTTTCCAAGACCACCGAGGGACCGCCGTGTGGAAGACCGCCAGTGGTGGCGGTTTGCCGCTCGGCGTATTATGACCGTTGGCAGCTCTCCGTCCTTTTTCGGACGGAGAGCCGCCAACAGCCATACTGGCGGGCGGCGGGGAAGTGGAGTTTGCTCCACCTCCACGTCAACAGAACACCCCCCAACGAATCACGTCCTGTGATTCGGCGTGGCGGTGTTCTGTTGACGGTGTGGTGTCAGCGGAGCAGCCCCCATGGATCCCGTACCCTCCCGGTGGATCGACGGACCAGGTAAGTCAATCGTCCATTAGGGGAGGAAACCGCCATGGTCATTGTTGGACTTTTGCTTATGCAGGGTCATCCCCAGTCTTTTTTGCCTCCTGCCTCCTATTTTTTTCGGACCTGTTGCTGTTGGCTTTTCAACTCTGAGCACTTTACCACTGCTAACCAGTGCTAAAGTGCATATGCTCTCCTGTTTAAATTGTATGTAAGTGGTTTATCCATGATTGGCATATTTGAATTACTAGTAAGTCCCTAGTAAGGTGCCAGGGCCTGTAAATCAAACGTTACTAGTGGGCCTGCAGCACTGGTTGTGCCACCCACATAAGTAGCTCTGTAATCATGTCTCAGACCTGCCACTGCAGTGTCTGTATGTGTATTTTTACACTGTAAATTCGACTTGGCAAGTGTACCCACTTGCCAGGCCTAAACCTTCCCCTTCCTTACATGTAAGGCACCCCTAAGGTAGGCCCTAGGTAGCCCCAAGGGCAGGGTGCAGTGTATGGATAAGGTAGGACATATAGTAATGTGGTTTATATGTCCTGACAGTGAAATACTGCCAATTTCGTTTTCACTGTTGCAAGGTCTGTCTCTCTCTCATAGGATAATATGGGGGCTACCTTTAAATATGATTAAAGTGTAGATTCCCCTAGAGAGTAGATGGACATGTGGAGTTTGGGATCCCTGAACTCACAATTTAAAAATACATCTTTTAGTAAAGTTGATTTTAAGATTGTGAGTTTGGAAATGCCACTTTTAGAAAGTGAGCATTTTCTTGCTTAAACCATTCTGTGACTCTGCCTTGTTTGTGGATTCCCTGTCTGGGTCAGTTTGACAGTTGGGTTGTTTTTCACCTCACACCAGACAGTGACACAAAGGGAGCTGGGGTGTAATCTGCATTTCCTGATTAGCCATCTCTGCTAGGAGGGAGGGGTGGAGTGGTCACTCTCATCTGAAAGGACTGTGCCTGCCTCTGACAATGCTGTCTCCAACCCCCTGGTGTGTGTCTGAGGCCTTGCCTGGGCAAGGCAGGATTTCACAAGAAGGTGTGAGTCCCCTTTGAAGAAAGGTGACTTCAAAGACTAAAATGGGTATAAGAAGGGCACCCAAACTTACAAACTTTAGAAACACTTCTGGAGTCAAGAGGAACCTCTGCCTGGAGAAGAGCTGATCGCTGAGGAACAAGTGCTGCCCTGCCTGTGACTGTGCTTTGTGGAGCTTTCCTGCAGTGCTGCTTCTGCCTGAGTAAGAGGGCAAAGACTGGACTTTGTGTGCCTTCCATCTTGAAGAAGAAATCTCCAAGGGCTTGATGTAGAGCTTGCCTCCTGTTGTTGAAGTCTCAGGGATAGCAAAGACTTCTTCCTGCCAGCACCTGGAGTCTCTGGAGAGACCCCTACTCTGCTCTGTGGTGCCCTTCCAGTTCCTGGGACCCTGAAAGGAGAGGCTGGCAGCCTAAGGACAAAAATACACGCACCGAGCACCGTGCGGAGAAAAGATCGACGCGAATCCGATCGCGGCTGAGAAAACGACGCGACGCCGGTTCCGCAGCTGAGAAACGACGCCGCAGGAAACGCGACCGAAAAACCGACGCCCGGAGCAGGAGAAACGACGCGCAGCATCGCTGACGGAGGCTGAGAGATCGCACCCTGCGCCGCGGGACTTTCGGATCGTCGTGTGGCTGGCTTTTTCAACGCGCACCGCCGTGCCGAATTGTTTTCGACGCACACAGCCGTGCAGGGTTACTTTCGACGCACACCGCCCGTGCGGGGTTATTTTTGACGCAAACCAGGTACATTTTCACGCTAGCAGCGCTAGTGTGGTGTTACAACTACCTAAAGACTCTTTTTATTTTAAACCTTTAAAAAATCATAACTTGACTTGTGTATGTTGGATTTTTGTCGTTTTGGTCTTGTTTTGCCTAGATAAATATTTCCTATTTTTCTAAACTGGTGTTGTGTCATTTTGTAGTGTTTTCATTAAGTTACTGTGTGTGTTGGTACAAATACTTTACGCCCAGCACTCTGAGGTTAAGCCTACTGCTCTGCCAAGCTACCAAGGGGGTAAGCAGGGGTTAGCTGAGGGTGATTCTCTTTTATCCTAACTAGAGTGAGGGTCCTTGCTTGAACAGGGGGTAACCTGACTGTCAATCAGAGACCCCATTTCTAACATTGGTGACCAGCGGTCGGGATTGGACTTGTATTTGTACTTGACATACAGTAATTAAGTGTACACTACTGTTTTGATCTCAGACCACTACGTGACCACATACTACTTGTTTGGTGATCTTTTGATTTTTCTCTTAAGGACTCTTTTTATTCTACTCCCATGATTTTGCTGATCCCTTGACTGATTCTTTTTACTTCATTGGGAAATTATTTTTTTCTGCCTTTTGGAACTTTGCACTTGTGACCATCATGTCTCAATCTGGAGATGCAACAGCTGGAGCTGTGTTTGAAATGGAGAAACTGAAGGAGTACTCAGTTGCTCAATTGAAACAGTTCCTTAAAGATCTTGACTGTCCCACTGAGAGCTCCACCAGGGAGGGGGAGCTGCAACAGGCACAGAGGGCCTGGGTGACAATCAAGAAGGCTGGAAGGCACACAGAGGAGGAGAATATGGGGGGGGAAGTGCAGAGGATACACAGTGGTGTAGTGGAGGAACCTGTTACGCCTGGGGGGAGGGTCCCCAGGAGGGGTGGCAGGGTGTCACCCAAGGGTCTGACTCCTGAAGAGTTACAGGACAGACAGGCAGAGAGGGAGTACCAATGGGAGCTGAAAAAGCTCGATTGGGAGTTGGAAGAAAGGAGGAGGAACTTAGAGATTAAAAAAATGATTTATGCTTACGAGCTTAAATTGAAAGAGCTGGAAGTCATGAGGGCTGAGTCCAGCTGGAATGGTGGCAGCAACAATTGTATATCCAGTGATGCTGCAGAAGTGCACATGCCCAGAGAGGTGGTGCCCTACTTGAAGGAGGGAGTTAACACACGCCAGGAGGTTCAGGGGTATGAGGTAGCTCCAGTGATGCACAGGGTCCCTGAGGTGGATTGGGGAACTGGCATGGGGAGTCATATTCCTACTGGTGGGAGGGACACTCTACTGACTCTAGGTGAGAGTGACAGGGAGAGGGGTTCCCCCCAGGTAGAAGTCCTGGTTATGGAGTGTGAAAACATCTCAGAAGAGTGTGGGTTGAGTGTCAGGGACAGTCAGGTACTGTCTCACCAGTCTCAGGAGGGTGATGTGGGGTGCTTTTTCAAAGCAGAGTCACTGGATGGTTGGGTGAAGGGTACTTTGGTTAATTCATGTGAGGGGCTGAGTGATGTAATTGCTGGAGAGCATATGTCTAGTCCTTATTTTCCAGAGCTATGCCAACACCAGGTGGAGTGTGAGTTCTCTGACCCCAGGGAGCTTACAATGGAGGCAGACTTCTGGGTGAGTACCAGAGAGTCTGAAGAGGCATTTGGGGGTGCTCCTGAGAGGAGTGGTCTAGGTAGTTCCCAACCAGGTGAGGTAGGGAAGGATTGTAGTGTCCCAGGTAGGTCCCAGTGTAGTGGGATGGGTGAGGGACCCCATGTCCAGTCTCAGAGGAGAGGGAATGGGGATGGGTTGAGGCCCAAGGTGCCCGAGATCCGGTCCCAGGTCCTGGAGGGTTCCCTGCGGGAACACCAGGAGGGGAGCCTAGCCTGTACCATAGGGCCATCTGTTGAGGGAGACCCCACAGTGTCAGGAGAACTTGGGGGGGCGGCTGTAGCCAGCGTCCCACCAGTTCTGGTGTCTGGCAGTACCACTCCTAGTGAGGGGGTGCAGAAGTCCAGACAGAGGGTTGAGAGGGGGTTGCGGACCCCAGTGGAGAACCTGGAGGGTCAGGGGTCAGCTCTGAGAGCAGAGCCCCCCATGAATGACCTTGGTGAGACCATTTCTGGGCTGGGGGGAATCCAGACTCTGTCACATGGGCAGAGGTCAGGAGACCTGCGCCAGCCAGACTCTTGTGTGGCCCTTCGGGACAGTGTGTCCCTTGAGGAGGGTAAGTGTGCCCCCCTGGAAGTCCTGGTGTGCCAGGCAATGGTTCAACCGCAGGGTGGTGACTCTGGGTTGAATGATCAGGTTCAGGGGGTAAACTCTGACCTGATGGGGGGTAAGTGTGCTCCCAAGGAAGTCCTGGTGTGCCAGGCAGTGGTTCAACCGCCGGGTGGTGACCCTGGGTTGGATGACCAGGTTCAGAGGGTAAACTCTGACCTGGTAGGGGGTAGGTATGCCCCCCAGGAAGCCCTGGTTTGCCAGGCAGTGATCCAGTCTGTGGGTACAGACCCTGGATTGGGAGGCCAGGTTAAGGGTGTCCCCCCTGACCTGGAGGAAGGGGCTACTGCTAACAGTGCCCCTACCATGTTGTCTTCTGGGGGGGCCACTCCTAGTTGGGTGGTTCAGGACCCCAGAAGAGAGGGCAGGGGGAGGGAAGCCTCACCCCTGGCCCTGGTCCAACCTGAAGGTACAGACCCCAGGTTGGAGGATCAGTTGCAGGTTAACATCCCTGCACTGATGGAAGAATTGTGCAGGACTGCTTCTACAAGCACCCTGACAGTTTTTGACTCTGGGGGTGCCGCTTCTGCAGGAAGGGTACAGAGCCCCAGAGGAGAGGACCAGGGTCAGGTTAACATCCCTGACCTGGTGGAAGAGAGAGTGGTCAAAGGGTGCCAGGCACCTGGGGCTACCACCCCCCACTCTCCACAGTCACAGTGGTTAGAGAGGCCTGAGGTCGGGCTTTCATCCCTGACAGTTGTCTGGGGCCACTGTGGCTTGCTGTCCTGGTGGACAGAGTTGCCCCTGGGGGGGGGAGGACGAGAGTCACACCCCGGGGGTGGAGTGGGCAACACCACTGTGTTGGCCCTGGTGGTACTATCTGCCCATTGCAATACATCTGTGAGCAAAGTAAAGTTAGGTGTTACACAGATGGTGTCTGTAGATGTGGAGAAGGGTTCCCCCTGGGTTAGCTTAGTGGGCCCTGAGAGTATGGACAGAGGGATCCAACTGGAGTCAGGAAGGCGTAGAACTGGAACATGCCCCTGCTGTTGTGGGCCTGGGTCCCTGTTCTATCGCCCCAATCAGGGAAGTACATCAAGGTATTGATTGTTCTCCCCTGGCTTTAGGCTGGTAGGGGGTCGTGTTGGACTTTTGCTTATGCAGGGTCATCCCCAGTCTTTTTTGCCTCCTGCCTCCTATTTTTTTCGGACCTGTTGCTGTTGGCTTTTCAACTCTGAGCACTTTACCACTGCTAACCAGTGCTAAAGTGCATATGCTCTCCTGTTTAAATTGTATGTAAGTGGTTTATCCATGATTGGCATATTTGAATTACTAGTAAGTCCCTAGTAAGGTGCACTAGAGGTGCCAGGGCCTGTAAATCAAACGCTACTAGTGGGCCTGCAGCACTGGTTGTGCCACCCACATAA
Source organism: Pleurodeles waltl (assembly GCF_031143425.1). NCBI lineage: Eukaryota > Metazoa > Chordata > Amphibia > Caudata > Salamandridae > Pleurodeles > Pleurodeles waltl. Next base: position 315,107,718 of record NC_090436.1, read on the forward strand.
GTAGCTCTGTAATCATGTCTCAGACCTGCCACTGCAGTGTCTGTATGTGTATTTTTACACTGTAAATTCGACTTGGCAAGTGTACCCACTTGCCAGGCCTAAACCTTCCCCTTCCTTACATGTAAGGCACCCCTAAGGTAGGCCCTAGGTAGCCCCAAGGGCAGGGTGCAGTGTATGGATAAGGTAGGACATATAGTAATGTGGTTTATATGTCCTGACAGTGAAATACTGCCAATTTCGTTTTCACTGTTGCAAGGTCTGTCTCTCTCTCATAGGATAATATGGGGGCTACCTTTAAATATGATTAAAGTGTAGATTCCCCTAGAGAGTAGATGGACATGTGGAGTTTGGGATCCCTGAACTCACAATTTAAAAATACATCTTTTAGTAAAGTTGATTTTAAGATTGTGAGTTTGGAAATGCCACTTTTAGAAAGTGAGCATTTTCTTGCTTAAACCATTCTGTGACTCTGCCTTGTTTGTGGATTCCCTGTCTGGGTCAGTTTGACAGTTGGGTTGTTTTTCACCTCACACCAGACAGTGACACAAAGGGAGCTGGGGTGTAATCTGCATTTCCTGATTAGCCATCTCTGCTAGGAGGGAGGGGTGGAGTGGTCACTCTCATCTGAAAGGACTGTGCCTGCCTCTGACAATGCTGTCTCCAACCCCCTGGTGTGTGTCTGAGGCCTTGCCTGGGCAAGGCAGGATTTCACAAGAAGGTGTGAGTCCCCTTTGAAGAAAGGTGACTTCAAAGACTAAAATGGGTATAAGAAGGGCACCCAAACTTACAAACTTTAGAAACACTTCTGGAGTCAAGAGGAACCTCTGCCTGGAGAAGAGCTGATCGCTGAGGAACAAGTGCTGCCCTGCCTGTGACTGTGCTTTGTGGAGCTTTCCTGCAGTGCTGCTTCTGCCTGAGTAAGAGGGCAAAGACTGGACTTTGTGTGCCTTCCATCTTGAAGAAGAAATCTCCAAGGGCTTGATGTAGAGCTTGCCTCCTGTTGTTGAAGTCTCAGGGATAGCAAAGACTTCTTCCTGCCAGCACCTGGAGTCTCTGGAGAGACCCCTACTCTGCTCTGTGGTGCCCTTCCAGTTCCTGGGACCCTGAAAGGAGAGGCTGGCAGCCTAAGGACAAAAATACACGCACCGAGCACCGTGCGGAGAAAAGATCGACGCGAATCCGATCGCGGCTGAGAAAACGACGCGACGCCGGTTCCGCAGCTGAGAAACGACGCCGCAGGAAACGCGACCGAAAAACCGACGCCCGGAGCAGGAGAAACGACGCGCAGCATCGCTGACGGAGGCTGAGAGATCGCACCCTGCGCCGCGGGACTTTCGGATCGTCGTGTGGCTGGCTTTTTCAACGCGCACCGCCGTGCCGAATTGTTTTCGACGCACACAGCCGTGCAGGGTTACTTTCGACGCACACCGCCCGTGCGGGGTTATTTTTGACGCAAACCAGGTACATTTTCACGCTAGCAGCGCTAGTGTGGTGTTACAACTACCTAAAGACTCTTTTTATTTTAAACCTTTAAAAAATCATAACTTGACTTGTGTATGTTGGATTTTTGTCGTTTTGGTCTTGTTTTGCCTAGATAAATATTTCCTATTTTTCTAAACTGGTGTTGTGTCATTTTGTAGTGTTTTCATTAAGTTACTGTGTGTGTTGGTACAAATACTTTACGCCCAGCACTCTGAGGTTAAGCCTACTGCTCTGCCAAGCTACCAAGGGGGTAAGCAGGGGTTAGCTGAGGGTGATTCTCTTTTATCCTAACTAGAGTGAGGGTCCTTGCTTGAACAGGGGGTAACCTGACTGTCAATCAGAGACCCCATTTCTAACATTGGTGACCAGCGGTCGGGATTGGACTTGTATTTGTACTTGACATACAGTAATTAAGTGTACACTACTGTTTTGATCTCAGACCACTACGTGACCACATACTACTTGTTTGGTGATCTTTTGATTTTTCTCTTAAGGACTCTTTTTATTCTACTCCCATGATTTTGCTGATCCCTTGACTGATTCTTTTTACTTCATTGGGAAATTATTTTTTTCTGCCTTTTGGAACTTTGCACTTGTGACCATCATGTCTCAATCTGGAGATGCAACAGCTGGAGCTGTGTTTGAAATGGAGAAACTGAAGGAGTACTCAGTTGCTCAATTGAAACAGTTCCTTAAAGATCTTGACTGTCCCACTGAGAGCTCCACCAGGGAGGGGGAGCTGCAACAGGCACAGAGGGCCTGGGTGACAATCAAGAAGGCTGGAAGGCACACAGAGGAGGAGAATATGGGGGGGGAAGTGCAGAGGATACACAGTGGTGTAGTGGAGGAACCTGTTACGCCTGGGGGGAGGGTCCCCAGGAGGGGTGGCAGGGTGTCACCCAAGGGTCTGACTCCTGAAGAGTTACAGGACAGACAGGCAGAGAGGGAGTACCAATGGGAGCTGAAAAAGCTCGATTGGGAGTTGGAAGAAAGGAGGAGGAACTTAGAGATTAAAAAAATGATTTATGCTTACGAGCTTAAATTGAAAGAGCTGGAAGTCATGAGGGCTGAGTCCAGCTGGAATGGTGGCAGCAACAATTGTATATCCAGTGATGCTGCAGAAGTGCACATGCCCAGAGAGGTGGTGCCCTACTTGAAGGAGGGAGTTAACACACGCCAGGAGGTTCAGGGGTATGAGGTAGCTCCAGTGATGCACAGGGTCCCTGAGGTGGATTGGGGAACTGGCATGGGGAGTCATATTCCTACTGGTGGGAGGGACACTCTACTGACTCTAGGTGAGAGTGACAGGGAGAGGGGTTCCCCCCAGGTAGAAGTCCTGGTTATGGAGTGTGAAAACATCTCAGAAGAGTGTGGGTTGAGTGTCAGGGACAGTCAGGTACTGTCTCACCAGTCTCAGGAGGGTGATGTGGGGTGCTTTTTCAAAGCAGAGTCACTGGATGGTTGGGTGAAGGGTACTTTGGTTAATTCATGTGAGGGGCTGAGTGATGTAATTGCTGGAGAGCATATGTCTAGTCCTTATTTTCCAGAGCTATGCCAACACCAGGTGGAGTGTGAGTTCTCTGACCCCAGGGAGCTTACAATGGAGGCAGACTTCTGGGTGAGTACCAGAGAGTCTGAAGAGGCATTTGGGGGTGCTCCTGAGAGGAGTGGTCTAGGTAGTTCCCAACCAGGTGAGGTAGGGAAGGATTGTAGTGTCCCAGGTAGGTCCCAGTGTAGTGGGATGGGTGAGGGACCCCATGTCCAGTCTCAGAGGAGAGGGAATGGGGATGGGTTGAGGCCCAAGGTGCCCGAGATCCGGTCCCAGGTCCTGGAGGGTTCCCTGCGGGAACACCAGGAGGGGAGCCTAGCCTGTACCATAGGGCCATCTGTTGAGGGAGACCCCACAGTGTCAGGAGAACTTGGGGGGGCGGCTGTAGCCAGCGTCCCACCAGTTCTGGTGTCTGGCAGTACCACTCCTAGTGAGGGGGTGCAGAAGTCCAGACAGAGGGTTGAGAGGGGGTTGCGGACCCCAGTGGAGAACCTGGAGGGTCAGGGGTCAGCTCTGAGAGCAGAGCCCCCCATGAATGACCTTGGTGAGACCATTTCTGGGCTGGGGGGAATCCAGACTCTGTCACATGGGCAGAGGTCAGGAGACCTGCGCCAGCCAGACTCTTGTGTGGCCCTTCGGGACAGTGTGTCCCTTGAGGAGGGTAAGTGTGCCCCCCTGGAAGTCCTGGTGTGCCAGGCAATGGTTCAACCGCAGGGTGGTGACTCTGGGTTGAATGATCAGGTTCAGGGGGTAAACTCTGACCTGATGGGGGGTAAGTGTGCTCCCAAGGAAGTCCTGGTGTGCCAGGCAGTGGTTCAACCGCCGGGTGGTGACCCTGGGTTGGATGACCAGGTTCAGAGGGTAAACTCTGACCTGGTAGGGGGTAGGTATGCCCCCCAGGAAGCCCTGGTTTGCCAGGCAGTGATCCAGTCTGTGGGTACAGACCCTGGATTGGGAGGCCAGGTTAAGGGTGTCCCCCCTGACCTGGAGGAAGGGGCTACTGCTAACAGTGCCCCTACCATGTTGTCTTCTGGGGGGGCCACTCCTAGTTGGGTGGTTCAGGACCCCAGAAGAGAGGGCAGGGGGAGGGAAGCCTCACCCCTGGCCCTGGTCCAACCTGAAGGTACAGACCCCAGGTTGGAGGATCAGTTGCAGGTTAACATCCCTGCACTGATGGAAGAATTGTGCAGGACTGCTTCTACAAGCACCCTGACAGTTTTTGACTCTGGGGGTGCCGCTTCTGCAGGAAGGGTACAGAGCCCCAGAGGAGAGGACCAGGGTCAGGTTAACATCCCTGACCTGGTGGAAGAGAGAGTGGTCAAAGGGTGCCAGGCACCTGGGGCTACCACCCCCCACTCTCCACAGTCACAGTGGTTAGAGAGGCCTGAGGTCGGGCTTTCATCCCTGACAGTTGTCTGGGGCCACTGTGGCTTGCTGTCCTGGTGGACAGAGTTGCCCCTGGGGGGGGGAGGACGAGAGTCACACCCCGGGGGTGGAGTGGGCAACACCACTGTGTTGGCCCTGGTGGTACTATCTGCCCATTGCAATACATCTGTGAGCAAAGTAAAGTTAGGTGTTACACAGATGGTGTCTGTAGATGTGGAGAAGGGTTCCCCCTGGGTTAGCTTAGTGGGCCCTGAGAGTATGGACAGAGGGATCCAACTGGAGTCAGGAAGGCGTAGAACTGGAACATGCCCCTGCTGTTGTGGGCCTGGGTCCCTGTTCTATCGCCCCAATCAGGGAAGTACATCAAGGTATTGATTGTTCTCCCCTGGCTTTAGGCTGGTAGGGGGTCGTGTTGGACTTTTGCTTATGCAGGGTCATCCCCAGTCTTTTTTGCCTCCTGCCTCCTATTTTTTTCGGACCTGTTGCTGTTGGCTTTTCAACTCTGAGCACTTTACCACTGCTAACCAGTGCTAAAGTGCATATGCTCTCCTGTTTAAATTGTATGTAAGTGGTTTATCCATGATTGGCATATTTGAATTACTAGTAAGTCCCTAGTAAGGTGCACTAGAGGTGCCAGGGCCTGTAAATCAAACGCTACTAGTGGGCCTGCAGCACTGGTTGTGCCACCCACATAAGTAGCTCTGTAATCATGTCTCAGACCTGCCACTGCAGTGTCTGTATGTGTATTTTTACACTGTAAATTCGACTTGGCAAGTGTACCCACTTGCCAGGCCTAAACCTTCCCCTTCCTTACATGTAAGGCACCCCTAAGGTAGGCCCTAGGTAGCCCCAAGGGCAGGGTGCAGTGTATGGATAAGGTAGGACATATAGTAATGTGGTTTATATGTCCTGACAGTGAAATACTGCCAATTTCGTTTTCACTGTTGCAAGGTCTGTCTCTCTCTCATAGGATAATATGGGGGCTACCTTTAAATATGATTAAAGTGTAGATTCCCCTAGAGAGTAGATGGACATGTGGAGTTTGGGATCCCTGAACTCACAATTTAAAAATACATCTTTTAGTAAAGTTGATTTTAAGATTGTGAGTTTGGAAATGCCACTTTTAGAAAGTGAGCATTTTCTTGCTTAAACCATTCTGTGACTCTGCCTTGTTTGTGGATTCCCTGTCTGGGTCAGTTTGACAGTTGGGTTGTTTTTCACCTCACACCAGACAGTGACACAAAGGGAGCTGGGGTGTAATCTGCATTTCCTGATTAGCCATCTCTGCTAGGAGGGAGGGGTGGAGTGGTCACTCTCATCTGAAAGGACTGTGCCTGCCTCTGACAATGCTGTCTCCAACCCCCTGGTGTGTGTCTGAGGCCTTGCCTGGGCAAGGCAGGATTTCACAAGAAGGTGTGAGTCCCCTTTGAAGAAAGGTGACTTCAAAGACTAAAATGGGTATAAGAAGGGCACCCAAACTTACAAACTTTAGAAACACTTCTGGAGTCAAGAGGAACCTCTGCCTGGAGAAGAGCTGATCGCTGAGGAACAAGTGCTGCCCTGCCTGTGACTGTGCTTTGTGGAGCTTTCCTGCAGTGCTGCTTCTGCCTGAGTAAGAGGGCAAAGACTGGACTTTGTGTGCCTTCCATCTTGAAGAAGAAATCTCCAAGGGCTTGATGTAGAGCTTGCCTCCTGTTGTTGAAGTCTCAGGGATAGCAAAGACTTCTTCCTGCCAGCACCTGGAGTCTCTGGAGAGACCCCTACTCTGCTCTGTGGTGCCCTTCCAGTTCCTGGGACCCTGAAAGGAGAGGCTGGCAGCCTAAGGACAAAAATACACGCACCGAGCACCGTGCGGAGAAAAGATCGACGCGAATCCGATCGCGGCTGAGAAAACGACGCGACGCCGGTTCCGCAGCTGAGAAACGACGCCGCAGGAAACGCGACCGAAAAACCGACGCCCGGAGCAGGAGAAACGACGCGCAGCATCGCTGACGGAGGCTGAGAGATCGCACCCTGCGCCGCGGGACTTTCGGATCGTCGTGTGGCTGGCTTTTTCAACGCGCACCGCCGTGCCGAATTGTTTTCGACGCACACAGCCGTGCAGGGTTACTTTCGACGCACACCGCCCGTGCGGGGTTATTTTTGACGCAAACCAGGTACATTTTCACGCTAGCAGCGCTAGTGTGGTGTTACAACTACCTAAAGACTCTTTTTATTTTAAACCTTTAAAAAATCATAACTTGACTTGTGTATGTTGGATTTTTGTCGTTTTGGTCTTGTTTTGCCTAGATAAATATTTCCTATTTTTCTAAACTGGTGTTGTGTCATTTTGTAGTGTTTTCATTAAGTTACTGTGTGTGTTGGTACAAATACTTTACGCCCAGCACTCTGAGGTTAAGCCTACTGCTCTGCCAAGCTACCAAGGGGGTAAGCAGGGGTTAGCTGAGGGTGATTCTCTTTTATCCTAACTAGAGTGAGGGTCCTTGCTTGAACAGGGGGTAACCTGACTGTCAATCAGAGACCCCATTTCTAACATTGGTGACCAGCGGTCGGGATTGGACTTGTATTTGTACTTGACATACAGTAATTAAGTGTACACTACTGTTTTGATCTCAGACCACTACGTGACCACATACTACTTGTTTGGTGATCTTTTGATTTTTCTCTTAAGGACTCTTTTTATTCTACTCCCATGATTTTGCTGATCCCTTGACTGATTCTTTTTACTTCATTGGGAAATTATTTTTTTCTGCCTTTTGGAACTTTGCACTTGTGACCATCATGTCTCAATCTGGAGATGCAACAGCTGGAGCTGTGTTTGAAATGGAGAAACTGAAGGAGTACTCAGTTGCTCAATTGAAACAGTTCCTTAAAGATCTTGACTGTCCCACTGAGAGCTCCACCAGGGAGGGGGAGCTGCAACAGGCACAGAGGGCCTGGGTGACAATCAAGAAGGCTGGAAGGCACACAGAGGAGGAGAATATGGGGGGGGAAGTGCAGAGGATACACAGTGGTGTAGTGGAGGAACCTGTTACGCCTGGGGGGAGGGTCCCCAGGAGGGGTGGCAGGGTGTCACCCAAGGGTCTGACTCCTGAAGAGTTACAGGACAGACAGGCAGAGAGGGAGTACCAATGGGAGCTGAAAAAGCTCGATTGGGAGTTGGAAGAAAGGAGGAGGAACTTAGAGATTAAAAAAATGATTTATGCTTACGAGCTTAAATTGAAAGAGCTGGAAGTCATGAGGGCTGAGTCCAGCTGGAATGGTGGCAGCAACAATTGTATATCCAGTGATGCTGCAGAAGTGCACATGCCCAGAGAGGTGGTGCCCTACTTGAAGGAGGGAGTTAACACACGCCAGGAGGTTCAGGGGTATGAGGTAGCTCCAGTGATGCACAGGGTCCCTGAGGTGGATTGGGGAACTGGCATGGGGAGTCATATTCCTACTGGTGGGAGGGACACTCTACTGACTCTAGGTGAGAGTGACAGGGAGAGGGGTTCCCCCCAGGTAGAAGTCCTGGTTATGGAGTGTGAAAACATCTCAGAAGAGTGTGGGTTGAGTGTCAGGGACAGTCAGGTACTGTCTCACCAGTCTCAGGAGGGTGATGTGGGGTGCTTTTTCAAAGCAGAGTCACTGGATGGTTGGGTGAAGGGTACTTTGGTTAATTCATGTGAGGGGCTGAGTGATGTAATTGCTGGAGAGCATATGTCTAGTCCTTATTTTCCAGAGCTATGCCAACACCAGGTGGAGTGTGAGTTCTCTGACCCCAGGGAGCTTACAATGGAGGCAGACTTCTGGGTGAGTACCAGAGAGTCTGAAGAGGCATTTGGGGGTGCTCCTGAGAGGAGTGGTCTAGGTAGTTCCCAACCAGGTGAGGTAGGGAAGGATTGTAGTGTCCCAGGTAGGTCCCAGTGTAGTGGGATGGGTGAGGGACCCCATGTCCAGTCTCAGAGGAGAGGGAATGGGGATGGGTTGAGGCCCAAGGTGCCCGAGATCCGGTCCCAGGTCCTGGAGGGTTCCCTGCGGGAACACCAGGAGGGGAGCCTAGCCTGTACCATAGGGCCATCTGTTGAGGGAGACCCCACAGTGTCAGGAGAACTTGGGGGGGCGGCTGTAGCCAGCGTCCCACCAGTTCTGGTGTCTGGCAGTACCACTCCTAGTGAGGGGGTGCAGAAGTCCAGACAGAGGGTTGAGAGGGGGTTGCGGACCCCAGTGGAGAACCTGGAGGGTCAGGGGTCAGCTCTGAGAGCAGAGCCCCCCATGAATGACCTTGGTGAGACCATTTCTGGGCTGGGGGGAATCCAGACTCTGTCACATGGGCAGAGGTCAGGAGACCTGCGCCAGCCAGACTCTTGTGTGGCCCTTCGGGACAGTGTGTCCCTTGAGGAGGGTAAGTGTGCCCCCCTGGAAGTCCTGGTGTGCCAGGCAATGGTTCAACCGCAGGGTGGTGACTCTGGGTTGAATGATCAGGTTCAGGGGGTAAACTCTGACCTGATGGGGGGTAAGTGTGCTCCCAAGGAAGTCCTGGTGTGCCAGGCAGTGGTTCAACCGCCGGGTGGTGACCCTGGGTTGGATGACCAGGTTCAGAGGGTAAACTCTGACCTGGTAGGGGGTAGGTATGCCCCCCAGGAAGCCCTGGTTTGCCAGGCAGTGATCCAGTCTGTGGGTACAGACCCTGGATTGGGAGGCCAGGTTAAGGGTGTCCCCCCTGACCTGGAGGAAGGGGCTACTGCTAACAGTGCCCCTACCATGTTGTCTTCTGGGGGGGCCACTCCTAGTTGGGTGGTTCAGGACCCCAGAAGAGAGGGCAGGGGGAGGGAAGCCTCACCCCTGGCCCTGGTCCAACCTGAAGGTACAGACCCCAGGTTGGAGGATCAGTTGCAGGTTAACATCCCTGCACTGATGGAAGAATTGTGCAGGACTGCTTCTACAAGCACCCTGACAGTTTTTGACTCTGGGGGTGCCGCTTCTGCAGGAAGGGTACAGAGCCCCAGAGGAGAGGACCAGGGTCAGGTTAACATCCCTGACCTGGTGGAAGAGAGAGTGGTCAAAGGGTGCCAGGCACCTGGGGCTACCACCCCCCACTCTCCACAGTCACAGTGGTTAGAGAGGCCTGAGGTCGGGCTTTCATCCCTGACAGTTGTCTGGGGCCACTGTGGCTTGCTGTCCTGGTGGACAGAGTTGCCCCTGGGGGGGGGAGGACGAGAGTCACACCCCGGGGGTGGAGTGGGCAACACCACTGTGTTGGCCCTGGTGGTACTATCTGCCCATTGCAATACATCTGTGAGCAAAGTAAAGTTAGGTGTTACACAGATGGTGTCTGTAGATGTGGAGAAGGGTTCCCCCTGGGTTAGCTTAGTGGGCCCTGAGAGTATGGACAGAGGGATCCAACTGGAGTCAGGAAGGCGTAGAACTGGAACATGCCCCTGCTGTTGTGGGCCTGGGTCCCTGTTCTATCGCCCCAATCAGGGAAGTACATCAAGGTATTGATTGTTCTCCCCTGGCTTTAGGCTGGTAGGGGGTCGTGTTGGACTTTTGCTTATGCAGGGTCATCCCCAGTCTTTTTTGCCTCCTGCCTCCTATTTTTTTCGGACCTGTTGCTGTTGGCTTTTCAACTCTGAGCACTTTACCACTGCTAACCAGTGCTAAAGTGCATATGCTCTCCTGTTTAAATTGTATGTAAGTGGTTTATCCATGATTGGCATATTTGAATTACTAGTAAGTCCCTAGTAAGGTGCACTAGAGGTGCCAGGGCCTGTAAATCAAACGCTACTAGTGGGCCTGCAGCACTGGTTGTGCCACCCACATAAGTAGCTCTGTAATCATGTCTCAGACCTGCCACTGCAGTGTCTGTATGTGTATTTTTACACTGTAAATTCGACTTGGCAAGTGTACCCACTTGCCAGGCCTAAACCTTCCCCTTCCTTACATGTAAGGCACCCCTAAGGTAGGCCCTAGGTAGCCCCAAGGGCAGGGTGCAGTGTATGGATAAGGTAGGACATATAGTAATGTGGTTTATATGTCCTGACAGTGAAATACTGCCAATTTCGTTTTCACTGTTGCAAGGTCTGTCTCTCTCTCATAGGATAATATGGGGGCTACCTTTAAATATGATTAAAGTGTAGATTCCCCTAGAGAGTAGATGGACATGTGGAGTTTGGGATCCCTGAACTCACAATTTAAAAATACATCTTTTAGTAAAGTTGATTTTAAGATTGTGAGTTTGGAAATGCCACTTTTAGAAAGTGAGCATTTTCTTGCTTAAACCATTCTGTGACTCTGCCTTGTTTGTGGATTCCCTGTCTGGGTCAGTTTGACAGTTGGGTTGTTTTTCACCTCACACCAGACAGTGACACAAAGGGAGCTGGGGTGTAATCTGCATTTCCTGATTAGCCATCTCTGCTAGGAGGGAGGGGTGGAGTGGTCACTCTCATCTGAAAGGACTGTGCCTGCCTCTGACAATGCTGTCTCCAACCCCCTGGTGTGTGTCTGAGGCCTTGCCTGGGCAAGGCAGGATTTCACAAGAAGGTGTGAGTCCCCTTTGAAGAAAGGTGACTTCAAAGACTAAAATGGGTATAAGAAGGGCACCCAAACTTACAAACTTTAGAAACACTTCTGGAGTCAAGAGGAACCTCTGCCTGGAGAAGAGCTGATCGCTGAGGAACAAGTGCTGCCCTGCCTGTGACTGTGCTTTGTGGAGCTTTCCTGCAGTGCTGCTTCTGCCTGAGTAAGAGGGCAAAGACTGGACTTTGTGTGCCTTCCATCTTGAAGAAGAAATCTCCAAGGGCTTGATGTAGAGCTTGCCTCCTGTTGTTGAAGTCTCAGGGATAGCAAAGACTTCTTCCTGCCAGCACCTGGAGTCTCTGGAGAGACCCCTACTCTGCTCTGTGGTGCCCTTCCAGTTCCTGGGACCCTGAAAGGAGAGGCTGGCAGCCTAAGGACAAAAATACACGCACCGAGCACCGTGCGGAGAAAAGATCGACGCGAATCCGATCGCGGCTGAGAAAACGACGCGACGCCGGTTCCGCAGCTGAGAAACGACGCCGCAGGAAACGCGACCGAAAAACCGACGCCCGGAGCAGGAGAAACGACACGCAGCATCGCTGACGGAGGCTGAGAGATCGCACCCTGCGCCGCGGGACTTTCGGATCGTCGTGTGGCTGGCTTTTTCAACGCGCACCGCCGTGCCGAATTGTTTTCGACGCACACAGCCGTGCAGGGTTACTTTCGACGCACACCGCCCGTGCGGGGTTATTTTTGACGCAAACCAGGTACATTTTCACGCTAGCAGCGCTAGTGTGGTGTTACAACTACCTAAAGACTCTTTTTATTTTAAACCTTTAAAAAATCATAACTTGACTTGTGTATGTTGGATTTTTGTCGTTTTGGTCTTGTTTTGCCTAGATAAATATTTCCTATTTTTCTAAACTGGTGTTGTGTCATTTTGTAGTGTTTTCATTAAGTTACTGTGTGTGTTGGTACAAATACTTTACGCCCAGCACTCTGAGGTTAAGCCTACTGCTCTGCCAAGCTACCAAGGGGGTAAGCAGGGGTTAGCTGAGGGTGATTCTCTTTTATCCTAACTAGAGTGAGGGTCCTTGCTTGAACAGGGGGTAACCTGACTGTCAATCAGAGACCCCATTTCTAACAGTCATAATTCCCAAAAAAAGACTGCCAGCCTGTTGGCGGTCTTACGGCTGCTTCTCCGCCTTCCGCCAGGGTGTATGTTTGTGCTTGTGAATGTTTCTTTTTTACAGCAATAATGAAAGACAGGAATGAGATCTCATAACATGGGTTGAGCCTTCCCATAGGAATCACAGGTCATAATAATTCCTGATACATCAGCAATCTGTATGGAAACTGAAACATTCTGTTCATAGGAGTGTTGCATAGGCTGCATTAGTTCCTGTCTGGGAAGAGCTTATTTACAGCAAGGTGTGTCAGGTCTTGCATACTAGATAGCACATGTGTTGTCTGTTACAAGACATATTGCAAGCTTACCAAGAACATACAGTCTGCCCATTTCTTAACATTGGTTGGAGCTCCCATTACTATTTGCCTGCTTCTTATTTGTGCCCCATTGTGTCAGTCTTGTGTTCGTCCCTCCCATTTAGCATTAACTCTTTACCATGACGTTTGATTGGCTGGCTTGTATGCTTCCATGGCTTGTTTTCAAGCACTACTTTTTCTTTTAGGTTAAACACTTCGTGGAGAGTCGGTTCCCTGGGCCTGTCCACCCCCTGACGCACAGCAGTACTCCCAGCTTCCCTGTTGTCCTGTGCCTCTGTCCCCTGAACCGTGTGCCCACTGCCACTGACCCCAGGTCCCTGATCGTCCTGTGTTTGTGGGGTTGCCTGGGTTCCCTGTAGTGGTGGACATACTGCTGATTGACGTATCCTGGGGACAGAGGGATGGGCCCGCTGGGTGGGTGCTATGGTGGTGTTTCCTGAGGGGGAGGCTCTGTATTGGTATGGGACTGTGCCTGGGTCACCGACTGTCCAGAGGTCCCTGATGGGCCAGGTTGGTCATCCAGATCCAGGCATGCAGAGCTGCTGTCATCACTGTGGGCCTCCACTGGGGGGGGGGCTGGATGTTGCTGGCACCTCCTCTCCGGTGACGTTGTGTGGAGGTCCTGTGGGTATGTGAAAGCAGTGTTATTGTTACTGCGTGTGACATCTTGTGCATGGGTATGTTTCCCCCATGGTTGTTATTACCAAGGCAGCTTTGGCATGTGTAACTTGTGATTTGGTTGGCTAAGTGATTGTCACTAGTGTATATGCTGTGGTGATGGGTGTCCATGCAGAGCTGTGAGTGGTGTCCATGCATTGGTGGTGCATGCAGTGCTGGTTACTGGGATGGGTGGGCTGTGGTGGGGTGATAGTGGTGAGGGTAGGGGGTATTTGATGGCATGCAGGTGGGGGGGTGAAAGTAGTAAAGATTTGACTTACCAGAGAGTAGTCCTCCTGCTACTCCTGCCAGGCCCTCTGGATGCATGATTGCCAAGACTTGCTCCTCCCATGTTGTTAGTTGTGGGGGAGGAGGTGGGGGTCCACCGCCAGTCCTCTGTACAGCTATCTTGTGTCTTGCAACTACGGCATGCACCTTCCCCCTTAGGTCGTTCTACCTCTTCCTGATGTCATCCCTTGTTCTGGTGTGCTGTCCCACGGCGTTGAGCCTGTCCACGACTCTCCGCCACAGCTCCATCTTCCTAGCAATGGATGTCTGCTGTACCTGTGCTCAAAATAGCTTTGGCTGTACCCGGATGATTTCCTCCACCACGACCCTTAGCTCCTCCTCAGAGAACCTGGGGTGTTTTTGTGGTGCCATGGGTGTAGTGTAAGTGGTGTGTATGAGGGTGTGTGGGGTGATGTGTTGGGGTGTGTGCTGTGAGGTGTGGGGATGGTGTATGGGTGATGGTGTTCTGTGGCTCTCGTTCTGTGGGTGCTCCTGGCGTGTCTCTCTCCCTCTATTGTAAATTGTTTGTAGTGGTAAAGGGTTGTGGGTAATGTGCGTGTGTGTTTTATAGTGGTTTGTGGGTGTGGTCTGTGTATGTGTGTCAGGTGTGTGTAGTGTGAATTGTCCAATGTGGTGTAGTTTTGTTAGTGTGTGTGTATTTTGAGCACAGCGGTATGTACCGCCAATGGTTTACCGCAGTTGAATGTCCGCTGCGGTAGTTCGTGGGTCATAATGCTGAGGGCGGATTTCTGTTGGCGTAACGGTGTGGGTTTTGGTACCTCCAGTTTATCACTGACCTTTGGGCTGGCGGACTTGTGTGTGTGTCTGTATACTGGGGGATTTCTATGTGTGGGTCATAATACCCGTAGGGGTATACCTCCGCGGTTATGGTATATTGGTGGCAGTCAGCATGGCGGTAAGCGGCACTTACCGTCACTGTCATAATGAGGGCCTTACTGTATACAAATGGTACAAACAAAATATTAAAGAAACAATTGTCCCCACAGTGAAAAGTTGCCAAAAACTGTCTTCAATGCTTAGGCCAAGTTACCTTCCTCTCTCAGAAGGAGTAGTAATAAATAAAAGCCTATTTTTGTAACTTTGTGTGAGAAAATAGCACACACTTCATTTAAAGTTATTTTTCCTTTTGTTTTTTTTGTCCTCTGATTCATTAATAAACATATAGGCCCTCACTATAACCCTGGCAGTGAGGGATAAAGTGGCGGTAATATCTCCAACAGGCTGGTGGTGCTTACCGCCAAATTATGACCATGGCAGTGATAACTCCTATAGACAGCCAATGTACCACACCAACCTCCAGGGCGGAAACAACACTCACCACAGCGGTAGCCGTCAACAGCCAGGCAGAAGACAAAGTACCGCCCACCATATTTTAACCCATCAATCCGCCACGTTTTCCGGGATGATACCAACGTCATCAAAAGCCTGGCGGAAACGCATCACAGAAGAGCAAAGACCCACCATCGGAGACACAGGGAAGGACAACGCTGCCATGGAACCGGAACTGCAAGTCTCCCCGATGCTCATCTACACCAACTGTGGTGGCAGGTGGAGATGCCTCCTGGGCAGCGTCTGCTGGTGGTGAGGGATGCACTTCCTCAGCTGGTGGTGGTGTCCCCGTGACCACTGGTGGTGGTGTCACCCTGACATTGTGCTGATGTGAGGTGGATGGCTGTTGGGTGTATGAGTGCTTGCGTATGTGTCCTTTGGGAGGGGGGACAGACAGGGAGGGAGAGGACACAGGGGACACATGCATGGATGTTGTGGAGGTGTCTGCTAGTGAGGTGTGTGTGCTGCTTGGTGTGGTGATGCTGGTGGTGGATGGTGATGCAGTGCAGGCAGGTGTGAGTGTGGGCGAGATGGTGAGGGTGGTGGAGGAGGAGGGGGAGACAGTGGAGGCAGTGGATATGGTTGTGTCTGCAAATGTCTGGTGTTTTTGCGAGTGCTTGTGGGATGATGTGTGGTGCCTGTGTTTGACTGTGCAACTCTTGGTTGTTGTCTTGCATTGCACTGCCAGTGATTTGGCTAGATGCCACGGCAAGATGAGGGCCACACACCACCAACTGCACTCCTCCTGGTACCCACAAAGCCCTGACTGACATGGAATGCTAACAAGCTAGGTTACCTGCATTTGCCATACACCCATTACCCTAGAGTTGACTTACGCTGCAATGTCTGGCCTGGCCTTAGGGGCACCCATTAACTCACATTCACCACCCGGATCCTATGCCACCTACCAAATATTTTAATAATGCCCACTGTACTCACCCCCTTGTGGCTGCTGTGATTCCTTCAAGCGCCCATCCAGCTCTGGGTAGGCCACCGCCAGTATGCGGGCCATCAGGGGGGTCAGGTTCCGACGGGTACCCCTTCCTCATTGGGAGGCCATCCCCAGCTGGGCCTCCGCACTCTTCCGTGCCCAGCGTCTCAGGTCCTCCCACCGTTTCAGACACTGGGTGCTCCGCCTGCCATAGACCCCCAGGGTCCGTAATCCTTGGCGATGGCGTGGCATAATCCCTTCTTTTGATGGGCGCTGACCTGCAGAGGTAATACAGACAGGAGAACACCGTTAACCATAAAATCCAGCCTTTCACACATATGGCCCACCAATCCTGTTTCCGTCACCATTGGCACACACATCGGGCGGCGCACACCATGTACACCACCACAAAACATTCCCCCCTGATGACACAATGCTAGCAAACACATCGCCATGCATGCTTCCCACATGCATCGTGCCCAAAGTGTACTCACCTGTTGGTCTCGAGGCCCATACACCAGTCCGTACTGGGGTAGGACCCGATCCACCAATTGCTCCAACTCCTCCGAAGTGAAGGCAAGGGCCATTTCCCCTGTCACACGGGCCATGGTAGGTTCCAGACACAGGTCACAGCAGCACACTCAGTGTAGATGTTCTCCTGTTGAAGGTCACGAAACAAGTGAGGAATCAGATAGCAAATGGCAGTCACGTCTGCGGTGGTGTACACTGTTACCACCAACGCAGATCCCCATTGGCCACTGTACTCCATAGAGCCCCATATTATCCAATGAGGGATTGCACGGCAGTGCAAGACTGCCTTCTGCCACAACACCCGTCGGCGGAGTTACCTCACTTCCACCTCTTCCTACATACAGGACAGGCGGTCGCCATTTCATGGTGGCAGACAATGGCCATATCAACCTTAACGGTGTCACAGCCTAGATTAGCACATACCTCGCCATTCGCACTGTCCCATCACATAAATGCACTATGTACACTGAAGGTGTGGTTCCATTGTTCAAATTATGACAGCCTACTCACTCTTGTGTCCCTTAGATACCTACTGCTGCGGATGAATAGGAGGAGGAGACATACCCCCGTGTACAGACCCCTTGTGGACTTGGCTACACTGGAGGACAGGCACATTATACTCACCTATAGACTGGACAAAGCCACAATAACTGAGCTGTGTGCCCAATTGGAGCCTGACCTGATATCTGCTATCCATCATCCCACTGGGATCCCCTCTCTTGTGCAAGTGCTATCAGTGCACCATTTCCTGGCAACAGGTTCTTTCTAAGTGACAGTGGGCTTGGCAGCAGGAATGTCACAGCCAATGTTCTCAAGCGTGCTGGCAAGAGTGCTGTCTGCCCTGATAAAACACTTGTGCAGCTACATAGCTTTCCCCCAGGTGGAAGATTTGGCCACGGTGAAGGTCAGATTCTATGCAATGGGACATATCCCCAATATAATTGGAACACATATTGCGTTTGCCTCCCCCCCCCACCAGAATGAACAGGTGTTTAGGAATCGTAAGAGTTTCCACTCATTGAATGTGAAAATGGTGTGCCTGGCGAACCAGTACATCTCCTACATCAATGATAAGTATCCTTGGTCAGTGCATGACGCCTTTGTTCTGAGGAATAGCAGCATCCCAAATGTGATGGCCCAACTACAGAGGCACAGGGTGTGGCTAATAGGTGAGCCATGGTCCCTACCCACTGTATGTTAGTGTATGCCTTCAGGTGTCATCCCTATAGCATTGTGTGTGGCTAAATGTTGTCCCTCAATACTTGCAGGTGACTCTGGCTACCCAAACCTATTGTGGCTGCTGACCCCTGTGAGGAATGCAAGGACAGGGGCAGAGGAATGTTATAATAAGGCACATGGGTGAACCAGAAGGATCATCGAGAGGACCTTCGGCCTGGCTACTCACCCGGGAAGGTCTGCCAGATAGTGGTGGCATGCTGCATGTTGCACAACCTGGCCCTGAGACGGCATGTACCATTTCTGAAGGAGGAGGAGACTGGAGATGCCCCTGTGGCAGCAGTAGACCCTGAGGACAGTGAGGATGAAGAGGCTGAGGCTGAGGATGAGGACAACAGAACATCAGTTATCCGTCAGTACTTCCAATGACACACAGTTGAGACAGTGCAACTGACCATTCCTTTATTGCTGTATTCTGTGTGGCTGTAGCATGATGGCATTAACTTACTTTGCATCTCAACTTATTGTCACCTATGGCTTGTCATTTTCCAGATGTTGGTGACATCACAACTGTGTACTGATGTGCTGACTACAGACAGCTACAGGTCCTTATTTCTATGCTCCCACAGTGTTCAGATCATTTGCACTAGATGTGACTGTTTCCATAAATGCACTAGTAGTCAAGTTGTGTTCAAGGGTATTAGTGCAATGGAATGGGGTGATGATGGAGGAAGGTCCAGGGTATTGTTCCAGTCTGTTTGTAGCACAGGTACAGTGTCCAAGGGGCCATGGGTAGGGGAGCAAAAGCAGTTCAAAGTGGACAAGGTGACAGGGTAGGACACAAGGGGGACAATCAGAAGAGTCTAATTTCCTGGTGGTGGTCTTGGCAAGTGTCTCTGGCTTCTGTCTGTCTCGCAGGGAACATTTGCGGGGTGGTTCACCTTCTGCAGGGGGAAGGGTGCTGGTGGCCTGTGGGTCCTGTGGCGGGGCCTCCTGCCCACTAGCTGCAGCGGAGGTGGAGGACTGGTCAATGAACTGGCTAGTGGTAGGGGGCCGCTATTGTGCTGATGCCTCCCTCATGATGTTGGCCATGTCTGCCAGCACCCCTGCTATGGAGATAAAGGTGGTGTTAGTGGCCTGCAAGTCCTCCCTCATCCCCTGATACTGTCCCTCCTGCAGCCGCCTGTTTTCCTGCACATTGTCAAGGATCTGGCCCATCGTGTCCTGGGAATGTTGGTAGGCTCCTAGGATCTCAGTGAGTGCCTCCTGGAGAGTCAGTTCCTTGGGCCTGTCCTCCTCTGGTGCACAGCGATCCTCCCAGTGTCCCTGTTGGCCTGTGCCTCTGTCCCCTGAATGGTGTGCCCACTGCCACTGACCCCAGGTCCCTGATTGTCTCGGATATGAGGTGGGGTCCCTCTACGGGTGGGCACAGAGGTGTGGGTATGCTGGGTGGGTACTGTGGTGTTGGATACTGATGGGGGAGGCTCTGTGGTGGACTGTGAGTGGGCTTGGGTGACCGACTGTCCAGAGGTCCCTGATGGGCCAGGTTGTTGGTCCAAATCCAGAAGTCCAGGTTACTGTCATCACTGGGTGCATCTTCTGTTGGGGGACTGGTTTGTCGTGGCACCTCCTCTCCGCTGACATTGGCTGGGGTACCTGTGGGGATGTAAGTGATGTATTATGCTTCATATCTGTGACATATTGTACATCCCTGGCTTCCCCTCTATCGTTGGTGTTGCCCTGCCACCTTTTGCTTGTGTATGGTGATGTATTGTGTGATTCTTAATTTCCCTATGCTGTGCATGCTTTGGCGATGGGTGTCCATGCAGGGCTGGGAAGGGTGTCCATGAATTGGTATGGCATGTAGGGCTAAGCATTGGGGTTAGTCAGATGTGTAGGTGCAGTGTGTGGGATGGAGTGGAGTGATGGGAGTGAGGGTGAGGGGGTGTGATGGCATGCATGTATAGGAGGTGATAAGTGGTAAATGTTGACTTACCAGTGTCCAGTCCTCTGGCTACTCCAGAGAGTTACTCAAGATGCATTAGTGCCAAGACTTGCTCCTCCCATGCTGTGGACTGTGGGGGAGGAGGTGGGGGTCCACCGCCAGTCCTCTGTATGGCGAGCTGGTGCCTTGCTGCCACGGAACGTACCTTTTCCCGTAGGTCGTTCCATCTCTTCCTGATGTCGTCCCTTGTTCTTGGCTGCTGTCCCACGGCATTCACCCTGTCCATGATTCTCCACCATAGCTCCTTTGTGGGGACATGGGTGTTGTGTGGTGTGTGTTGGTGAGAGTGTGATGAGTAATGTGGTGGGGTGTGGATGTGGGGTGCGTGAGGGATGTATGGGTGTATGTGGTGTGTGTGTCTACTTTTCTCTGTGCTGTTCGTGTCAATCTCCTGGCAGTAACTGTTGTTCGTAAAGGGTTGTGGGTACTGTGGGTGTGTTTTTTATAGTGCTGTGGGTGGGTGTGGTGTGGTGTGTATATGAATGTCAGGTGGGTGTTTTTCGTATTAGCCAATGTAGTGTTGTTTTGTAAGTGGGTGTCCATTCTGAGAGCAGTTTCAATTGTAACGTAATGTAGTGGAAATGTAACATTTAAAACATGTACTTTGTGCCGCCCAAGAACAAGCTGGAATTAAAACAGGGCTTGAGTTATTGCAATTAGTGTTACAGATGCCACCTCCTTCCCCTCCCCCCACCGAGGACAATACAGCTACTTTTGAGAACAGGAAGTCTGAAGTAGTGTCAACACTGATTGCATATCAGGGATGCATTATTTGGGTGGGTCCAAAAACCACAAATTCCTGTTACAATAACCTCCTGATTTAAGTGGAAATTCCTAATGTTTGATCCAGGTGAGTGAAACAATTCAGTTCAGATATTCATTTGTGTCCACAGCAGGAGGAAAAGTTGGTTCCAGGAAAGATAGAGGCGATATTGCCTCAATTTCATAGCGCAGTGGTGATGGATGGTAGGGTCATTAAGTTGTTTCTACAGGGGAAAGCAGGCTAGTGTTAGCCTGAATGTGGGACTTTGGGAAGATTTACAGTATGCTGAGAAAGGAAGTGCTGCAAAAGAGGGTTGGTTTTCAGTGGGAAATTTTCCAGGATTGGGTATATGTAATTCTTCAACCACTGTCTACTGCACAGATGAGACTGGCACTCACCACTACCTCTGTAGAATATTTCTAGCCCTAGAGAAACATCAGAAGGAAGAAAGGAAATTCTGCTTGACAGCTTGAGAAAGAAGACTAAAGGACTTCCGATTTCCACTTGCACCCACAGTCTACAACTGCTACCTGAGGCTCATTTGGCTATCCTACTGCTGCTATAGGGATACAAAAGTAGTTTTCATAATACAAGAGGAACCTGAGAATTACTGAGGATCTGGGATAATTAAGTAAACAAAATAACAATGGTCCCTAATACAACAATTCAACATAATAATCAAAATCAAATTACAGTTTTAATAAGAGGGTATATTTAAGACTGTGTGGCATAAAGGAAAGAAAAAAGAAGAAAAAAAGAAAATTAGATTAATGCGAAGAACCCTTGGTGTGGACACGTAAAATTGCAAGAAGCTCACTTGGGGGAATGCCTAGTGCCAGTTGGGCAAGAGCAGGAGGATGCTACAATAATTTTGTATGGAATAATGGCGGTGAGGCCTGAGGGGTGACAATTAGAGAATGATTTCTTGAAGCATGGAGCTTTAGACTATTGCACTTGGAAAGCATAGACTAATAGCAGAACACTGAAGGTGCATATCAGTGTGCATTCTTTGGCTCAGTTGTAAGATGTAGGCAGGGATGGAAAACACCTTGTGAATGGAGGAGGCCTGAAGTGCTCAACTTCAGCATGTGTGCTTGTTGGGAACACCAGTAGAAACCAAGATGTAGCTGGTGCTCATTGTATTAAGGCCGTTGGAGTGATGTCCATGAAGTCTGTGAACAGATCGCAAACAGTGGGATCCCACAGGCCTTGATAGTGGTATTGAGTCAATACATATAGGGCAAGGAGGTATGAAGGTAGCAAAGAAAGTGGAAGCTAGATAAACAATAAAGGAGACAGCACATGTATAGGTTTAGTCTACACAAAATACATCATTTGATGCAAGATTGCAAATGTACAAAATCCATTGTATGCATGAAATGTCGAAAACAAAAGCCATATGTGATTGGGAACTTACCCTTAGGCCCTCATTAAGACTTTGGCGGTCTTTTGGAAAGACCGCCGATGTAGCGGGCACCCAAAGACTGCCGTATTAGGACTCCTTTAAGGACAGAAATCGGATACCGTTGGTCTGATTGATGGCGGATGAGAGGCGGTTCCACCCCCAGCACCGGCACAAGGATTCCGCCCGCCGTATTACGAGACGTAATACAGCACAGCAGTTCCTGCATGGTGGTGCAGCACTGGCGGTGGCAACGCCAACATCCATCCCCTCTTGGAGTTCCACCTCGTCCGGACAGGGGTTGTGTGCATGTGTGTGGTGTGTGCGTGTATGTGTAGCGTTACAGGTGTGCGTGCGTGTATGTAAGTGTACGTGGAGGCTGTGTGTGTCTGAATGGAAGTGGAGGGGAAGGGGTGTCAGGCTGCGAGGGAGTAGGTGTGTGTTTGTATGGGTGCGTGTAAGGGTCTTTGGATGGGTGCGTGCGAGCGAGTGTGGGTGTATGTCAGGGAGTGTGTTTATGAGTGGAGGTGCGTGTATGAAGGTGTGTTGAGTGAGGATGCGTGTATGAAGGTGTGTTGATGAGTGGGGGTGCATGTATGAAGGTGTGCGGATGAGTGGGGGTCGTGTATGACGGAGTGCGGATGAGTGGTGGGGGAGATTCCTGTCGCCAGTTGCATTACCGCCAGGGTTTTCGTTGTGGTGCAACATCCACTAAAAGCCTGGTGGTGTGCCAACTTGTAATGCCGTCGGCGGTCTTACGGTTGCCGCCGGGCCCGTGATACTCACCTCCGGCCCAGCTGTCCAACCGCCCTGGCGGAATTGGCGGCATTGTGGCGGTTTGGCTTTGGCCAATCTGCAGCAGTGGCAGTAAGACCGCCACCACGAGTGTGACGGTCTTCAGACCACCACACTTGTAATGAGGGCCGTAATGTCAATTTGAGTAACAAAGTAGTCTAATGGTTTCTCTGGAGATATATGTGGTCCATATTCATTGTAGGCACTAAAAGAGAAATGCAGGTGGGAAATACAAAACAGTTCAGTTATCTTTGTGGGGACCGCAGTAGAGTAGTATTTGGTTCAGTCTTCTTGCTGGTTCAGTTCAGATTTCATCCTATCCATTTTAATGATCCACTTGAGCTCCTCTCTGTTCAGAAGCTGTTCCAGATGGCCCCCTATATCTGGAATGTACATCCCAGAGATAACCTACCATCTTATGTCATCCTCTAAATGTTTGCATTTAATAAAGTGTGCGAATAATGGGGAGGTTGGGACCCTGCATCTGAGCCTAGGCGGCTATTTATTTTTTAAGTTGTCTGGCCAATGTAGAGTAGCTAACATGGGCAAAATATGGCATTCACTGTATTACTTGTGTTGCAGTTTGAGCATATGTTAAATGGTACTGTTAAGATTGAATTGTGAATTGACATACACTGCTGTGTCCACATTGTATTGTCCCATTGAGGATAAGCTGCCCGAGTGATCCATAAGGGTGACCAAGGTCTTTTCGAGGTCCTGGGCGACTGCTGAGTGAAAAAGTTGGTCTTTCAAATGTTTGCCTTTTTTGTCCACAAACATAGGAGGGTCAAATGAAAGATCCCCACATGATAGCACATTTCAGTTTTTCTTACTAGATTCTGATATAAAATTGGATGCTGGCGTTAATATTGTTGCATATTCTAATCTATGTGGTTTTTATTTGGCTTGTGGTGTTAATATGTCTCTAGGACAATACCATGCTCTTTTCTGAAAGTGTTTTTCCTAGCGTCTGGGTAACCCCTGTCGAGAGGTTATTTTAGCATTTTACACTGGCACATTATTTAGCTCTGGGCCTGATGCCTGTGTCTCCTTTTACCTAGTTACATGTCACTTTTATTCCTTTTATTATTTTAGCAAAGCTTCATTTTAGTGGAGATGTGTTTTATTCCTTAAATCAGTTGTCCTTGCTAGCAGAATCTGTTATTCATTTCTTTGCACAACATTTTTATCATGTGCTCAACTCAAGGATGTACACAATGTTTGCTGGGTATTGCTGTCCCAAAGGGAACATTGTCTAGACTACACAGAAAAATACATGTTGGCATATCGAGGCAGTTCTTAGAATAACAGATATATGATTCCAAAACATCACACTGCCCACATTATCTTAGAGGGGACATTCCAGCTAATTTGCCATCTCATGATGTTGTCTCAGTTTCTGCCGAAACCTTTTGGTTCCCCCTCATCTACATGGGAGAACCCTCAGCAGATCAACAGACCTCTTTTTTTTACCTCTGCACAGGTGTGGGAGTTAGGCTTCCTTCTGGGTACCAGAAGGGTAGATTAGGGCTACCACTACTACCTGCTCTTGTGTAGAAACTAGAAGTGTAGGTAGGAATGTTAGGCACACTATAATGACAGTATGTTGGGACTCTTCTTGTGTTTCACTCTTTTGGTCACTGCAGTAAGGATGCTGTGTTTCACTATCCTCATAATTGCAATTCATGTTTTTTTACACAGTATGCAGTTGCTTCACTGAAGCCCATTGAACAAGATCCTGCTTCTGTTTTGTCCTTGCATGTATGAGACTTGTGTAACTGAGAAAAAGGTAAGATCCACCACAACTTCCCTGAGGAGTCTGAGTGTAGTGCGATGGGCTGCCACAAATCACTTCTACCTCAGGTACTCGTGAGGTGCTGCGAACTAGCTGGAAAGGTTTAGGCTGACAGCTGTCACACAGTGTGGGATCGGACTCAGTCCCCTAGGCTCGAAGGTGCTGCCTGACAAAATTCAACAGTCTTGTTACAACAATATCCCATTATAAAAATTTGTCAGTGAGCATTTCTTCCTCTATGAAAAAAAAGTCAGTAGGTCCAAAAAGGAGATCTCAGTACTGTGGCAGAGCATAGAAAATGTTGTTTCTTTGCAGTTTTGATTCAGCCAGTTCTGGAACTGAATAAAGAGGGGATGAGTCCTCTACCATATGTGAAAAATGTCAGCAATATATCTTTTCCAGAATAAAATGTGTTTGCGAAAGGGTTGGTGGGGGGCAAGAATATTGGTCTGTTTAAGGTTGTCCATGTACAGTATCACAATCAATCAATCAACTTTTTTAAAGCGCGCTACTCACCCATATGGTCTGAAGGCGCTGTAAGGTAGGTCCTCAAGATTCATTAGAAGAGCCAGGTCTTAAGGTCCTTCCTGAATTGAGGTAGCGATGGTGATTGCCTGAGGTGGAGGGGCAAGGTGTTCCAACATTTTATCTCAAGGTAGGTGAAAGATCTTCCTGTAGCTAAGGGCTTCCTTATTCAGGGTACGGTGGCGAGAGACTGATAGGAGGAGCAAAGCCGTCTGGCAGGGGGGTAAAAAGTGATGCAGTGATTGAGGCAGCTGGGTCCGAGGTTGTGGAGTGCCCTGTAAAAGTGTATGAGGAGCTTTAAGTGGATCCCTTTCTCGACTGGGAGCCAGTGGAGGTCTCTCAGGTGCCCTTTGATGTGTTCTTGGCAGGTGATGTTCAGGATAAGTCTGACGGAGGCGTTCTGGATTTGTTGTAGCATGCTCAGATTCTTCTTCGTGGTTCCTGCATAGAGGACGTTGCCGTAGTCAAGACTGCTTGTGATCAGAGTGTGTCACAGTCTTGCGGAGGTCGCTTGGGATCCATCTGAAAATCTTCCGGAGGATTCAGAGGGTGTAGAAACAGATGGAGGCAATGGAGTGTAGTTGGTAGTCACAAAATTGAGAGTGAAAACCATGCACATGAATGTGCTCGTGTCTGAAGAAAGAACTCCTTGTCAAACTGGAAAAAATCTGTGTGAATTCAAGACTGAGAAAGGAAATGATAAATAATCTGGGCACTTGATGTGGTATTGACCTAGTGTTAAGAGGATTGTATATAACACTGACACCATCAGTCCATTGTATATTAGTATACAAAGACTCTGTCCCGCATTATGAGTTTGGCGGGCAGCGGAGGCCAATCCATTTTTGCACCTGCTGGTCTTATTACGAGTTTCCTGCTGGGCCAGCGGGTGGAAACAGCATTTCTTCCCCAGTGGGAAACAGGCCATAACATTGATGCCGGCTCATAATCGAGCCGGCTGCAGTGTTGTGTTGGTCAAGTGTGACAGCACCCGTCGCACTTTTCACTGCCTGTGATTCGGGCAGTGAAAAACGTGATGGGGCTGTCCATGGGGGCCCCTGCACTGCCCATGCCAAGTGCATCAGCAGTGCAGGGGCCCCATGGGGCCCCCAGCACCACATCTCCACCAGCCTTTGCATGGCAGTGGGACCGCCATGCAAAAGCCGACGGATAGGGGGGACCCGTAATTCCCAGGGTAGCGCTGGCAGACAGATTGTGGCGGATCCGCCAGGGTCGTAATGTGGAGGCCGGACCGCTGCTTTCGTGGCCGTCCGACCTCCACCGCAAGTCTGGTGGTCCCAGGACCGCCATACACGTAATGAGGAACTCTATGTCCAGAGTGAGAAGAGCATATTTTCAGTCAAATTTATGAAATTCATACTATTGCAAATGTAGCACTCTAAGAGAGTAGTAAGGTTTAATGAAATAACATAGGCCCTCAATATGACATTGGCAGTAAATACCGAATACCGCCGTGCTGAATGCTGCCAGCATACTGCCACGGAGGCGGACATCCGTCCGCCAGATTATGACACATACATACAAAACTGACAGAAAAAAGCCACAAGCACAAATCCGGCAGACCCACTGAACGTGGTAACCCATACTGTTATGCCACCAATACAACGCCTTCCAAATAATGACCCACGAATCATCACAGCGGACATTCAACGGTGGTAAACCATTGGCGGCGCCTTCCGCCGCAGCGGAAATGGCCACCCAAATACAAAACAAGACAACATTGGCCAGAACAAAAAAAACACACCTGACACAAATACACACACCCTACACACCCACAAACAGCCCTATAAAACACCCCCCACATCACCCACAATCCTTTGCAAACACAAGAAGATGGGTACACTTTGCTACGCCAATCCTAAAGAGAACTGCATGCACATATCACAAATACCTAATCATCCGTCACGCACCATACACCACACACCCCACCACTTCACACATAACACTCTGCACAACATACACAACCACACAACTCCCATGTTCTCACAAAGGCACCCCGGTTCACAGATGAGGAGTTCCAGGCCCTGGTTGAGGAAGCAGGGTAGAGCCACAGCTGTTTCGAGCACAGGTCCAGCAGATATCCATTGCCAGGAAGATGGAGCTTTGGCGGAGGATCGTGGACAGGGTGAACGCCGTGGGACTACATCCACGCACAAGGGACGACATAAGGAAGAGGTGGAACGACCTATGGGGGAAGGTGCATTCCATTACAGCAAGGCACCAGCTCGCCATCGAGAGGACTGGCGGTGGACCCCCACCTCCTCCCCCACAGCTGATAGCATGGGAGGAGCAAGTCTTGGAAATCTTGCATCCTGAAGGATTCACTGGAGTAGCCGGAAGACTGGACACTGGTGAGTCAACATTTTACTACCTATCATCCCCATGCCTGCATGCCATCTTGACCCCTCATACTGACTCCCATCACCCCACTCCATCCCACACAGTGCATGCCCTGCATGCCATACCCACTGCATGCACATCCCTCCCAGCTCTGTATGCACACCCACCACCAATGCATGCAGAGCATGGAGAACTAACAATCCCACAACCCATCACCATACACAACCAAAGATGGGAGGACAACAGCAATCACATAGCAAAGCTAGTAATGCTAAATATGTCACTGACATGTACCATAACACATCACTTACATCCCCATAGATGCCCCAGCCAATATCAGCAGCGAGGAGGTGCCACGGCTACCCAGTCCCCCGCCAGAAGATGCCCCCAGTGATGACAGCAACTCAGGAGCTCTGGATCTGGATGAACTCCCTGGCCCATCTGGGACCACTGGTCAGTTGGCTACCCAATCCCACATCCAGTCCACCTCAGCCCCCCACTCTGAATCTAACATCACAGCAGCCAGCCAACACCCCAACACCTCTGTCACCAGGGCACGTCAATCAAGTAGTGTGCCCACCTCTACAGGGACCCGAGTCCATAATACACAGGCACAACAATGAGGGTCCTGGTGTCAGTGGGAGTGGGAACACTGTTCAGGGGACACAGGCACAAGGGGCCAGCGACACTCGGAGGACAGCTGTGCACCAGGGGGAGGACAGACCCTGGGAACCAACTGCCCAGAAGGCACTTACAAATGTCCTGGGGGCATACCAACAATCCCAGGACAGGATGGGTCAGGTGATCACCATCATGCAGGAGAACCAGCGGCTGCAGGGGGTACACCACCAAGAGGTCATGCAGCAGTTACAGGGCATAAATGCCAACATGGCCTCCATTGTAGGGGTGCTGGGTGACATTGCCAAAACCATGCGGGAGGACAGAGAACACCAGCGAGCCCCTTCCATTAGCCCCTCCACCCGGCAGCCCTCCACATCTGCTGCAGCTAGTGGACAAGAGGCCCTGCCACAGGACCCACAGCCACCAGCACCCTTCCCCCTGCAGAAGGTGAACCACCCTGCAAACGTTCCCTGCGACCCAGACAGACACCAGAGACAGTTGCCAAGACCACCTCCAGGAAATGAGCCCCTCCTGTTCCACTGTGTCATCTTGTCCACTTTGAACTGCCATTGCTTCCCTTCCTATGGCCTCTTGGACACTGGACCAGTGCTACAACAGACTGGCCCACTACACTGGACTATTCCCAACCATCACCCTACTCCATTGCACTTGCGTAGTTTAGAAAAAATTCATATAAACACCCTTGGACACAACTTGAGTAATAGTGCTTTATCTGAAGGAAATGTACAATGTATTGGACTGTATTGAACTGCATGATCCTGAGCAAATGTCCAGTGATGTGTTGATACATACTACATATGTGTCTCAACAGTCTGTACACATCACAGCATTACACTGTTGAAACCACACCAACATCTGCAATAAGGGAAGGCATAGGTGTCAGTCAGGTGGGATGCAAAGTTAGTGGCTGGCATTATGCTACAGCTACAAAGCATGAAACTTAGAGGTGTAATAAATAGTTCAACAGACTTACCTGAGTGTCAGTGGAAGTATTGCAGTATCATTTGCATTCTGTTGTCCACATCCTCCTCCTCTTC
Organism: Pleurodeles waltl; assembly: GCF_031143425.1. Classification (NCBI taxonomy): domain Eukaryota; kingdom Metazoa; phylum Chordata; class Amphibia; order Caudata; family Salamandridae; genus Pleurodeles; species Pleurodeles waltl. The sequence goes on from NC_090436.1 coordinate 315,136,400, forward strand.
CTCCTTCTCACTGTCCTCAGTGTCCACTGCTGCCACAGGTGCATTGTCACCCCATCCTTCTGCAGATAGGGCACATGGTGTCTGAGGGCAAAATTGTGCAACATGCAGCACACAACAATAACCTTGCAGACCTTCTCAGAGGAGTAGCATGGGATAGAGGAAGCCTGAACCTGGCCTTCCGGCGACCAATGAGCCAATGTACTAGATTCCTTACAGGGTTCAAGAACCAGGACTGGTTTGGGTAGCTGGAGTCACCTGTAAGAAGTGAGGGACACACATTAGCCTTGCACAGTGGCATGGGGTATGACTCCTGAAGGCATACACTGACATACATTGGGTGGGGACTCAGGCTCATCTATAAGCCACACTCTGTGTCTCTGTAGTTGTGCCATCAGCTGTGGGATGCTGCTATTCCTCAGGACAAAGGCATCATGCACCGACCCAGGATACTTGCCAGTGACATGGGAGATGTACTGGTCAGCAAGGCACACCATCTGGAAATTGAGTGAGTGGAAACTCTTCCTATTCCTACACACCTGTTCATTGACCCGGGGGAGAGGGGGTTGGAGACTAAGGCAATATGTGTCCCGTCAGTGGCCCCAATCACATGTGGTATGTGTCTCATTGCATAGAATCCAGCCTTCACAGTGGGCAATTCATCTACCTGTGGGAATGCGATGTAGCTGCACGTGTGACCCTGCACAATGAAGTCCTGATGTTGTCAGGAGTCAAAGTGGGGCTTGGGCTTTGCCCTGTGGGCTTATTCAAACTTTGGACTGGCCATTGGCCCTGCATGTGAATATGCATTGCTGTATATATTTTGGGCTCTTCATCCAACAGGATTACAGTGGTTGGAACAGAGGTATGTGTCCTGGCTTTCTTTGTTCCTGGGTTCTTTTACTGTTGTTTAACTCTGCAGATGGTTCTGGGTGTGTGGTGAGTATGAATGGTGTGTGTTGTGCGTGTGTGTGTAACTCTCCCCTGTCTCCCTCCCTCCTTCTCTTGTGTGCTAGGCTGCTGTACTCACCGTCATCTTCTTCATCGGCGTTGGTGCTCCCGGATGGGAATGGCGTGGTACAGCATCGGGAAGACTTGCAGTTCAGGTTCCATGGCGGCTGCTGATTCCTCTGTGTCCCTGGAGGTGAGTGTCTCCTTTTATATGATGTGTTTCCACCAGGCTTTCGGTGGCGTTGCTACCGCCCCGGAAATTCTGGCAGTGTGCTATGTCATAATATGGTGGGCGGACCCTTGTCTTCCGCCTGCCTGGAAGTTGCTACCGCCGTGTTCAGTGTTTGTACCGCACTGGTGGTTGGTGTGGTACATTGGCTGTCTATGGGAGGGATCACCACCATGGTCATTATTTGGCGGTCATTACCGCTGGCCAGGCGACGGTACTACCGCCATCACTGGGGTGGCGCTTACACAACCGCCAAGGTCATAATGAGGGCCATAATGTTTTATTGGCTCCAATATAGAACCACACCCTGAAACTTCTGGTCTGCCGAAGGGATGTTGAGATATTTATGTATTTTAGGGATGGTGTAGATGACAGGCATTCTGGGATTTTTACATTCAAATGTGCAATTTGGTAGTACTCAGATGGGTTGTCATTTTTTGCTGCAGTGGTTAATGTAAGGATTTCCAATTAGATTTTTTTTGTAGGGTCCCTATTGAGCTTGATATAGTGCTCAGAGTTGAAGAGTTGCTAATGTATTTCTGATTTTTAAGTTTCTCTGTCCTTTAAGACTACGTCACCTCCTTAGTCTGCAGGATTTATGATGATTGATGTGTTCCGTGTGTGTGGAATGCACAACGTTGCTGTACTGAAATATTGTAAGTGGTAAAAATACTTTTTGTTGGAGGTCAGTAAAGTCTTTTAGTACCAGTGTCTCAAGCGTCAATATTTCTGCTGGGATCTTACTGGACGATGGTGGTTGTAAGTCACCTGTTCCAGACTAGGACTTGGAGGTACTTGTTATATTCTTAAGGTGATGTGTCATCTGGATTCCGGTTGTCTCCCAGCAACAGTGGGAGTTCTGGAGTGTGGGGGATTGAAGAGAAGCGGTTGGAGTGGGTGACAGCCGGGCCAGGGTCATGTATACAATCGAAGACATCACACGGTACGAGTTCCTTTTATGAGGCAAGTATCGTTTTATTGTATACACGACCCTGGCCCGGCTGTCACCCACTCCAACCGCTTCTCTTCAATCCCCCACATTCCAGAACTCCCACTGTTGCTGGGAGACAACCGGAATCCAGATGACACATCGCCTTAAGAATATAACACATCCCCAATCCTATATATAATAAATATATGCTTACTTTTACTAATAAGCCTAATGCTAATATATACATGTACATATTATTATTATTATATATATATTTTTTTAATGCAACATATTCCGACTATCACACTAACCGCACACAAAATCCCTAAGTAACCTTGACGGGTCCTTCACTCTAGCACTGGATCTTTTGTACACATTTTTTCCTTCTCCGAACGTACCTCATTATCCATGTCACCCAATCGTGCCTCATTCCTTTCCTTTCCCATGAAACCATCCCTTTCATTCTTCTTCTTTAACCATTCATTTATTTCCACCTCCAAACACTTCACTACCCTCCTTGCATTCCACCAATTACCATCTGATAACTTGACGCAATTTCCTCTTACGTCTAACACACTCTTCGGCTCCGACAACTTGGATTCCCCTTTCCTTGCCGCATTACCTACCATCACTCTCACTCACACGCCCTTCTCATATATCTTCTGTTTTCTTATAACCTTACTGTTGTATCTTGATACATATTGCTGCTGATACATCTTTACCCTTTCCCTGACCTGTTCATGATTAACCACTATTTCTTTATGTCTTCCCATCCATGCTGGCACAGCCATAATACAGTACATGGCCTCCTTCCCTTCAATAATAAAAATGGAGACTCGCCTCTCACACTATGTGGTGTTATTCTGTAATTCCACAGCATGTCCCTAATTTGAGACTTCCAAGAGAAGTTGTTGTACAAGGCTAATTGAATATTCTCTCCCAATACTCGATTAAACCTTTCAACCATGCCATTTCCTCTCGGATGGTAAACTGGTATCCTACAATGTTTGATTCCCCAAATCTTGAGGAAGCTCATAAATTCACCCGAAGTGAATTGTGGTCCATTATCACTAACCATTTCTCCGGGACACCCTTCTCTTCTAAATATTTCTTCACAAAATGCAATAACATTACTTGTCTTCACCTCCCTTACAAATGCCACCTCAGGCCACTTGGAATAATAGTACATCATGACAATGGCAAATCTCTCCTGAAGAAGGGAAGCCGTTTTCAATGGTCCAAGGAGTGTCAGGAGGCATTTGAGGTAGTTAAGGAAGCCATAGTTCAAGCCATTCCACTTAAACCATATGATCCAGAGGATGAGACGATAATTGTAACGGATGCTAGCAATTACGGATTGGGAGCGGCATTGTTGCAAAAACATAGAGGAAATGAAAGAGTGGTGGCATTTGCGTCACGAACATTGAAAGGAGCAGAGCCAACATATTCTACAGTGGAAAAGGAAGCATTAGCATGCTGGTGGAGTGTACAGCATTTTCGAACATATGTGTGGGGCACGGTATTTGAATTGAGGACAGATCACAAACCCTTAATAGACATGTTCACTACCAAAGGGGCCTGAAAAGCAACTCCAAGAGTGGCAAAGTGGATGTATAGATTACAGGAATACACATTTAAGATGAAATATGTACCAGGCATAAAAAATATTAACGCAGATTGCATGTCAAGACTACCTGTGGATGATGAGGATGAATTTGTTGAAGATGAATGGGTGGTGGCAGACAACTCAGGAACTTGGAGGTCCATTAATCAAGAAGAGTGGGTAACTGCTGTTCGGGAGGATGTGTTGCTGAGTAAAATTGTGAAAGCAATACCGAAGATGGGTGAAGTGGAAAAAAAACATATAGATGCTGATATTAGTGAATTTAAGCAGGTGTGGGAAGAATTGTCAGTTATGGATGGTGTGCTGAGGAGAGGTGACAGATTAGTGGTACCGAAGAGGTTGAAAGAGAGAGTGCTAAAGTTAATGCATGAAGGACATGGGGGCATATCTGCAATGAAAAAAAAGGCTTGTGCAGATTACTGGTGGCCGGGTATGGACAAATATGTGGAAAGATATGTAAGGAATTGCATTGCGTGTTCGTGTAGTGACAAGTCGCATGTGTTGTTGGAAACGAAGATTGATTCGCAAGAAATGCCGGTGAGAGCATGTGAGAGGGTAGCTATAGATATATGTGGGCCGTTTGAGTATTTGGGTGGCCAGGAGAGATTTGCCATTGTCATGATGTACTATTATTCCAAGTGGCCTGAGGTGGCATTTGTAAGGGAGGTGAAGAAAAGTAATGTTATTGCATTTTGTGAAGAAATATTTAGAAGAGAAGGGTGTCCCGGAGAAATGGTTAGTGATAATGGACCACAATTCACTTCGGGTGAATTTATGAGCTTCCTCAAGATTTGGGGAATCAAACATTGTAGGATACCAGTTTACCATCCAAGAGGAAATGGCATGGTTGAAAGGTTTAATTGAGTAGTGGGAGAGAATATTCAATTAGCCTTGTACAACAACTTCTCTTGGAAGTCTCAAATTAGGGACACGCTGTGGAATTACAGAATAACACCACATAGTGTGACAGGCGAGTCTCCATTTTTATTATTGAAGGGAAGGAGGCCATGTACTATGGCTGTGCCAGCATGGATGGGAAGACATAAAGAAATAGTGGTTAATCATGAACAGGTCAGGGAAAGGGTAAAGACGTATCAGCAGCAATATGTATCGAGACACAACAGTAAGGTTATAAGAAGACAGAAGATATATGAGAAGGGCGTGTGGTTGAGAGTGATGGTAGGTAATGCGGCAAGGAAAGGGGAATCCAAGTTGTCGGAGCCGAAGAGTGTGTTAGACGTAAGAGGAAATTGTGTCAAGTTATCAGATGGTAATTGGTGGAATGCAAGGAGGGTAGTGAAGTGTTCGGAGGAGGAAATAAATGAATGGTTAAAGAAGAAGAATGAAAGGGATGGTTTCATGGGAAAGGAAAGGAATGAGGCACGATTGGGTGACATGGATAATGAGGTACGTTCGGAGAAAGAAATAAATGTGTACAAAAGATCCAGTGCTAGAGTGAAGGAGCTGTCAAGGTTACTTAGGGATTTTGTGTGCGGTTAGTGTGATATAGTCGGAATATGTTGCATTAAAAAAAAGAATAATAATAATATGTACATGTATATATTAGCATTAGGCTTATTAGTAAAAGTTAGCATATATTTATTATATTTAGGATTGGAGATGTGTTATATTCTTAAGGTGATGTGTCATCTGGATTCCGGTTGTCTCCCAGCAACAGTGGGAGTTCTGGAATGTGGGGGATTGAAGAGAAGCGGTTGGAGTAGGTGACAGCCGGGCCAGGGTCGTGTATACAATAAAAGTATACTTGCCTCATAAAAGGAACTCGTACAGTGTGATGTCTTCGATGTAACAGTACTGCCTTTAAAGAAGGCCTTCAATTGAACTTTCCTAAGAATCTTGGAAATCCAGTTTGACATTCCAAACAATTGGTCCTCTCAGTTGTGACAAATGTAGGTACTTAACCCAATAAAGGCATTTTAGTTGTACAAAGGATGTGGGATGATAAACAAAAATGGGGTTAGTTTGTGGGTCAGTTGGTCTTGGGGCGGTTCCCATTGATAATATGTGTAGCGTGTTTGTTCGTCCTCTGGTGTATTTTTAAACCATCTCCGACCTATTGCTTTTTCCCTGCCTCTTTTGGGTGGTCATAATTGGCCCTCTCCAGAAAAACATGCTGTCCTCTATTACTAAAGGCTCAGCTTGTTTGATGTGGAAAAATAGATCACGGAATCAGTTTTAATCTAATGCCAAAACCAGTACTGAAAACGTAGAGAAAACTATATCAGAATACAATCATATCAAACTATACAAAAAAACAATAAGGTTAGAAAAGAAATACAAAGTTATAAAATTGAACAGACATGTCCATATTTGACTGATAATTATAACTTCAATAGAAATTCCTCCAGTACAAAGTACAATTACCCCTGGAGCTGTGTCAAACAAACAGGAGAAATCTGTAACTTTTTCGGAGACTTCAAAAAATTCTGGTGTCAGCTCTGACCCAAGTGACGGAAAAACGGAGCCTGTAGCACAAGATGACAGTGTGATGCTGTTTGTACTTGGCACACGATCCTCTGGGGAAGTGCATGTCGATTGTACCATAGCGTCCACTGGTTCAGCAGATATTCTCTTATAACTTTGATGTGACCTAACCAGATTGTGTTTATTAAGGAGGCTGGGGTACATCATCCCAAAATAATATTTTCTGAAACATCTCAACCCAGTATATACAGTCACAAGTAGAAATCGGTAGCTTGTTTTCTCAGTTACTTTGCCATGTCAGACTGGGGGGCCAGAACTGGACATTCCTTGGTTTCTCTATAGTCTTACTTAAATATAATGCAGAGACATTACCTCATCACAAAGTATTAATTTTCCAGGTAGATCTAGTGTCAGAGCCCCTCTTTCTGTGTCGACAGGGACATGTCCTCCCAGAAGCAGGAAACCTCGATTTATAGGCATGCATAGAAGTTAAGGTTAAGTCTGAGTTTATTGGGCACTTCTAATAATTTTTCTAGTAATCTGAATAGGTGATGAGTGACCAGAAGCCTACTGGTTTGTTTAAGGTTGTACGAGTACAGTCTGATGCCCTTTAGTGTATGTAATACCATGGCTGCGTCAGTTTTGTATCATCAAAGCTTTGCAAAAGTCCTTGGATACAGCTAAAATTATCTATCTAGATCATACATTGGTCCTTTCTTATTAGGAAGGGCATTTACAGCAAGAGTGAATTAAAAAGTTGTTAGAAAACTACAAGTTCCCAAAACTGAGCAAATGTATCTTCCACGTGCACTCAGTAGAATTCTTGGGGTTTATCCTTGCCCCTGGGAGGATCCGTATGAATTTAGAAAAGTGAAAACAGACCTTCACCAAAGACTTTGCAGAACAGTTAATGGTTACTTAGGTTCTGCAAGTTTCTGCTGCTGCCTCATTGCAGAATGCTCCAGGGTTGAAGACCGTATTACTAATCTGTATAATAATAAAGGTGGATCTTGGAGGCTGAACATCATCTGTCTCTTTACAAACAGCGTTAACTTCTTGACTGCTAAGATCCCACCTCGGTCTTCCATTTTTTCACATCTTAGGGATTCTAAAGATACCCAGGGTTTATGGATTCACAGGGAGGGAACTGAGAAAGTAGCCAAAATATAGCTCCATCTTGTTTTTTTTTTTTAAATGGGAAAAGAGCTGTGCAAGTAAGTGTATGCATTTTTTTTCCAATGGCATCAATGAAAGGTTTGCTGAACACCATCTTCTCAGACTTCAGGAATGAGCGTAGTTTAAAAAAAAAAGAAATTACTACAGATTTTGTATTTTTCCAACCGGTAGTACATTTTTTCTATTTAATGTGATTTCAGTCCTTGCGGTTTGTGGTGAAAACAGGTGTCAAACCCATAGGTACATTTCTGAAAAACTAGACAAAATTTTGAATTCAGCAAGGGGTCATTTGTGTGGACTGCACATTATTTACCAAAATAAACTAAATATAGAATTTTTATAAAATAAAAATTAGTATGGAAAAAGAGCAATTGGTGACAATGTTTTCATCTGTATTTTTTTGCCCCAGTGGCTGCTTTGCAAAAGTAACAAACCATTGCATCTGTTAAACCCTTCTGGTGACAGGTGTATATGGTTTTTGTCCATCAAACATGCAATATGCAGAGCCAACAACTGAGCTGCAGCCTGTAATAATTTTCCATGGTGTACCAACCATGCAGCATTTCATATTGCAAGATCTAATGAATGAAAAAGGAGTATGAAGAAAACCTATGCATTTATGAAATGTGCATAAGCTACTGCATTTAAGACCAGTGTAAATTTGGTGTTACCAATACTATCATGAGATCCAGAAGGCATTTCATTTCGCAAATGTGTTGTTCTTTGCACGCTGGCTTATATTTTGGAAGCTACAATGGAAAGGAGTCTAATTGGTAATAGCAAATGTTCAACTATTCTGTGTTCACATGCTTTCAATAAAAACTTTACCTCACTTGTGTGAGTGGGGCTAGAGCCTGCAACAGAAAAGATCCCAAAATGCAATGTGGAGAGATCAAGTTTTCTGGATCAAAAACAACCCTTTTATGGCAATCACAATAGCAGGGGAATTTGGGCCCCATGCTCAGATGTAAACCACGGAATCCTATCAAACCAAGACATTTCTGAAAACCAGACACCTAGAGAAGTCCTCTCACCCTTAATGCTCTGAAAACCTCAAAAGTTGTCTAAAACATGCATTTTCGTCACATTTCTATCAGATAAAGTTACAGAACCTAGGGAGATTCAAAAAAGTCCTACCACCAAGCATTCCCACACATATTCTCATCACAGATCCTTGCTTGTTTGGGTGCGCCTTCTACCTGACACAGGAAAGGTCCCAAAATGCAACTTGACATTTTTCCAATAGAAATCAGTGTTTTTTGTGATGTGGGTAGCCGTGGATTTTCAGCCTAGACTCTGCCGCTACTCAGGGAACTCTATTGAACCTAGACATTTCTGAAAACTAGACCCACAGGGAAGTCCCAGGTGGTCTGGCTTGCATAGGTCACACTACCTTTTCTTACCCACAATGGTCTTCAAACCTCAAACTAAAATGTGCATTTTTCTCCTACTACACAGTGAGATCAAATTGTCCCAATAAAAACCAACACTTTTTTGGAATGTAGGTAGCTGTAGATTTTAGGCCTGGGCTCAGCTGCCATCTAGAGAAATCTTCCAAACACAAGCAATTCTGAAAACTAGACACCCCAGGTGTCCAGGTGGTCTGGCTTGCATGAATCCCACCAACGTTTTTCACCCACAGTGCACTGCACACCTCAAACCTGGGCAAAAAGCACCTATTTTGCTCACAGTTCTGTGAGAGAATGTGCTTAAGTCTCTGGAGATCCTCAAAATTCCTACCACCCTCCATTCCCACACATTTCCCAATAAACACAGTACCCCATTTGTGCAGGTGAGCCTAGTGCCTGTGAAAGAGAAGGCCCCCAAAATGCAAGATAGCGAGGTAAAATTTTCATATCCAAACCTATCCTTTTTTGCAATGTGAGGAGATGTGGATTTTGGGCTCAGTTCAGTGTAGGAGAGTGTCCTTTTTCACAGGGTCACCCCCTCTTTTTGTCACTGGTACTGAAGTTTTGTGACTCAAGGTGCACTAGATTCCTGCTAACCAGGTCCCCAGTGCCAGTACTTTTTCCCTAAAATGAGGTACACTAACAATTGTGTACAGTTGGCACACACTTCAGCACCCCTGTAAGTCCCTATTTCATGGTACCCCTGGTACCTAGGGCATGGGTACTAAAGAGAGTCCCTTAGGGCTGCAGCATGTATTATGCCACCCTAAGAGACCCCCCACAAAGTGCATGCAGACTACCATTGCAGGCTGCGTGACATGGTGCAAACCATGAGTGAAAACACGACATGGCACACTCGTGTGCCATGCCAGAGTCACTACATATACTATGTCACCTTTACAGTAGGTCTTAGAGCCCTAAGGCAGGATGCATTATATTTTATATGAGGACATATTTGCATGAGCAGATATGCCCTTGTGATTTATAGTTTGATTACGAGATATTGCAAGTGAAAAGGGATGTACTGGGCACTGGTCATTACGAGTTACCCAGCTACATAATCTGCACCAAAACCTGTGGTGTTTGAGGATGGGAGATGGAACTCTGGTGGAGGGAAAGGGATGCAGAAGGGGGAAGCAACATCAAGGGGGTGGAATAATGGAGGGCAAGTGTGGGAAAGCAACAGGTGGGCAAGGTGGTAGCAATATCGAAGGCACGTAGAAGCAACACAGGCTTGGGGGATAAGCAACAATGATTGTGCAGGAAGGTAAGCAAACAGAGAGAGAGGACTTTGGAGATGGGAAAAGGAATTGGATAATAGAGACCACAATGTGGGAGAAGCACAAGAGCAAGAAAGCAGCATGGGTGGGGAGGCATAGAGGGAAGCACACAGGCAGTGAAATGAGACACAGCAGATGGGTGAAGTACATAAGGGAGGCAGTTGGAAAACACATGCACTTTTGTTGAGTGCTTAAGCTTAAGCAATAAGAAAATGTAGTGCATGAAAAGTAAGCAGTGGAAAGACACAGGTAATCAAGTAATAATTCTATTCTGCAGGAGGACAAACATACGAAGAGGAAGTAAAGCTCACAAAGGCTAGCAAGTCAATCAATGGTAAAATGGACTGTAAGCTGACACTACATCTAACAACAGACTGTACATACACTGTCTGGTAGCTGAGACCTGTAAAGGCAATATCTCTAGTGCCAACATAAGAGGGATTACCTGCCTTGGCTGCTTTAATGTGACCGCCACGTCAACAAAAGTGGAGGTCACATCAATAGCACCAAATGGTTAACAAGAACCCCTGTGCTGCCCCATTCAGACGAGAAACAGCCATTCCTCGCAGAAGCAGATATATTTACAGTAACGATTGAGGCTGCAATGATACAGCTGTATGGCACCATGGCACCACTTTATCCTGTGGCTTTTTATTCTTACAAATTATCCTCCTTTGAAGTAAACTATACAACTGCTGATAAGACGTTGCTTGCTGTAAAAGAATCCTTTGTTGAATGGAAACCTCTTCTACTGGGCTGAGCACATCGGTTGCAGTGTTACCTGATCATTGTAGCCTGCAATTCTTTAAATCTACATGTTGACTTTTTTTTAAATCTACATGCTGGCTAGTGACAACACAGCTTTGGTCGTGCTTGTTATTTGAGGAATTCAAGTTTAAGGTGACTTACCAGCCTGGCTATTGGAGAACCCCAGTTTAGACAGTGACATTGTACAAAGGTTTCCATACCTCATCTTGTCCTCACAACACTCGACTGGGGTGTTAAATTTCACCTTATTTCTGAAGACTGTCAAGCCAGTCAATTCCAAGATATGTCAGGATATAGGTGAGTGAGGTGTAATATGTGTAATGGGCAGTATCTGCCATCACATCAGAGTCTGATATTGGTATTTTTCACAGGGGGTGAAGAGAGTGTGATTTAGCTGTCTTTCAGGGAAGGTGGGAGGAGTCTGTTCTCTTGTTCAAAAAAATTTATTAACATCTTCAAAGTGAAACAGATAATACATAAAAGAATACAGAAAAAGGTTCATTTTGAAGGAAGATAATGAGAAACAACCTATTCAAAACCCTCGATAGATAAATGGGCTCCTTCTTGTGTAAATGTAATCCAGGACCACCAAGTGTGAATTGATAATAAAGATAAACCTTTCCAATTAGTTGTAGTTGTTTTGATAGCTGAATGTAACAGAAAGTTAAACAATGTGTTATGTATAACAAATAATGTAGAATTCAGAGAAAAGGATTAACAGATAAGAATGTCATAGGGCAGATTATCAGAAATAATTATTATAATAATAACTCATAAATCTTTCCAAATATCTGGAATCATAGTACATTCAAACAATACATGTTTCAATGACCTATCAATTACATTGCAATGCCAAAACAATGGAGAGTCTAGTAGTTTGGTTTTAAATAATTTACATGGTGTTCATAGACAGATAAATAAGAGGAAAGTATTTGTTTGATGTAGGCTAGCAGGGAGCCAACCAGCAACGTTTGCCAACCACTTTGTTGGCAAACATTGCTGTTTTTTTTTTAAATTTACTAATAAAAAGTACATTGGTCTCACATGTGTACGTTTTTATAGAATTTGGAGACCGTATGTGAAGAAGAATTGAAAGCAATGAAAGTATTGATGCACATCTCTAAATCAGTAATTTTGATAACTGGTAAATTAGTAGAAAAACAACCAGGAATAGAGTTACATAAAAAACATATTTAGAATTATTAATAGAAGGTAATGAAAACTTATGTTGTAATTCCAAAAAGGATTAAAAGATATCATTTTCACAAACACCACTGTTATAGAAAATATCAGCATTAAGCCATGATTTCCAGAATTTAAAGCTATGAGTACATTTTAGAGAATCCAAAATAGTTGACTGAAATAAGGCGTCAAAATGCTGTAGAATTGATTCAGTGGATTTAATAATGATCGAGGATTTGACTATAATATTGGAGTTAGACATGGATTATAATGAAGGGAGAGTTCATTTAACTTGGACCCATTTGGCTGAATGAGGTGAGTCTATCTGTTAAAACCTTTGAGAATCTTGTAAAATGAAAGCTTTGTGATATGTTTGAAAATCTGGCGAACCAAGACCTCCATTATCTTTGGCTTGTTAGCGTTTAACATACACTAACCATGGGGTTTCATTATTGCAAATAAAGTTCTATCTAAATTTTTATAAAATGTGATAGGTAAATATATTGGAATCATAGATAGGACATCAAATATTTGAGGAGCAATAAACATTTTAATGGATTTAATTTTTCCCCACCACAAGAGAAGTAATAAAGACCAATTATGAAATTTCTCTGTAATTCTTGAAAGAAAGTATTCACAGTTTAATGAAATTGATTGTTTAATAGATTGTGAAAATTGGATATCTAAATAGTTTATTTTCTCTTTTTGCCTTTTGATGTCTGTATTGTTTAGCATATATGGGTACAATGTACATTTTAAGTCTTATTAGTGCAGAAGCAAACAAATACAGGGAGTGCAGAATTATTAGGCAAATGAGTATTTTGACCACATCATCCTCTTTATGCATGTTGTCTTACTCCAAGCTGTATAGGCTCGAAAGCCTACTACCAATTAAGCATATTAGGTGATGTGCATCTCTGTAATGAGAAGGGGTGTGGTCTAATGACATCAACACCCTATATCAGGTGTGCATAATTATTAGGCAACTTCCTTTCCTTTGGCAAAATGGGTCAAAAGAATGACTTGACAGGCTCAGAAAAGTCAAAAATAGTGAGATATCTTGCAGAGGGATGCAGCACTCTTAAAATTGCAAAGCTTCTGAAGCGTGATCATCGAACAATCAAGCGTTTCATTCAAAATAGTCAACAGGGTGGCAAGAAGCGTGTGGAAAAACCAAGGCGCAAAATAACTGCCCATGAACTGAGAAAAGTCAAGCGTGCAGCTGCCACGATGCCACTTGCCACCAGTTTGGCCATATTTCAGAGCTGCAACATCACTGGAGTGCCCAAAAGCACAAGGTGTGCAATACTCAGAGACATGGCCAAGGTAAGAAAGGCTGAAAGACGACCACCACTGAACAAGACACACAAGCTGAAACGTCAAGACTGGGCCAAGAAATATCTCAAGACTGATTTTTCTAAGGTTTTATGGACTGATGAAATGAGAGTGAGTCTTGATGGGCCAGATGGATGGGCCCGTGGCTGGATTGGTAAAGGGCAGAGAGCTCCAGTCCGACTCAGACGCCAGCAAGGTGGAGGTGGAGTACTGGTTTGGGCTGGTATCATCAAAGATGAGCTTGTGGGGCCTTTTCGGGTTGAGGATGGAGTCAAGCTCAACTCCCAGTCCTACTGCCAGTTCCTGGAAGACACCTTCTTCAAGCAGTGGTACAGGAAGAAGTCTGCATCCTTCAAGAAAAACATGATTTTCATGCAGGACAATGCTCCATCACACGCGTCCAAGTACTCCACAGCGTGGCTGGCAAGAAAGGGTATGAAAGAAGGAAATCTAATGACATGGCCTCCTTGTTCACCTGATCTGAACCCCATTGAGAACCTGTGGTCCATCCTCAAATGTGAGATTTACAAGGAGGGAAAACAGTACACCTCTCTGAACAGTGTCTGGGAGGCTGTGGTTGCTGCTGCACGCAATGTTGATGGTGAACAGATCAAAACACTGACAGAATCCATGGATGGCAGGCTTTTGAGTGTCCTTGCAAAGAAAGGTGGCTATATTGGTCACTGATTTGTTTTTGTTTTGTTTTTGAATGTCAGAAATGTATATTTGTGAATGTTGAGATGTTATATTGGTTTCACTGGTAATAATAAATAATTGAAATGGGTATATATTTTTTTTTGTTAAGTTGCCTAATAATTATGCACAGTAATAGTCACCTGCACACACAGATATCCCCCTAACATAGCTAAAACTAAAAACAAACTACAAACTACTTCCAAAAATATTCAGCTTTGATATTAATGAGTTTTTTGGGTTCATTGAGAACATGGTTGTTGTTCAATAATAAAATTAATCCTCAAAAATACTACTTGCCTAATAATTCTGCACTCCCTGTAGTCACTAAATGAGAGTGAGAATATTAGGTATAGGGAATTTTTGGAACACTAGTAAAAGGTGAAACCTCATCTGTATGTTTTTAATGGTGAGACCATGGATTCCAGTTGAATTTCCGATACGAGAAAGTAAAGGTTCCAGAGCCAGTAAAAAATAAAAAGGTGAAATGGGCAGTCTTCTCTAGTGCCCAAAACAAGATGAAAATAATTGGAAAAGTGTCAGTTGATAAAGATTCTGGCAAAGGGGTCTGAGTATAGAGCAGATATCCTTTTCATAAATGTTCAACACAATTACATGTATGGAGAGTGCAAAATATAAATTACCAATGAACATAGTCAAAAGCTTTCTCAGCATCAAGTGCTAAAAGGCCAGAGGGTTAAGATAAAGATGGAATAGCATCAATAACTTTGAACAAAATCCTTGTATTATTAACAAAATGTCTATCTTTCATAAAACCTGTTTGATCTCTATGAATGATAGTTGATAAAAGCTGGGATATTCTAGTAGCAAGGATGTTTTCATAAAGTTTACAGTCTTGATTGATTAAGGAGATAGGGCATTAATTGAAATCATTGGTATGGTCTTTATCTGGTTTAGGAAGGACTGTAATCAATGCTTTAGTAAACAACCCAAAACTATACCAGTGTTGCTAAATTTAGTAAATAACTAAAACAAGTAAGTGGTGAACTGATGAGAAAATGCTTTATAAAATTCCACAGGAACATCATCTGGCCATAGGTATTTACATGGTTGTAAATAATTATTAGCTAATGTAACTTCTTTACTAGAAATGGGAAGGTCTAATTTGGATCTGTCAGATTGAGAAATTAATGGAAGTTTACAAGATTTCATAAACACATCTATAAGGTGGTTATCAATGGGATCAGGTTTGCAATATAAACATGAGTAAAATTCCAGACATTCATTAATATTATCAGTAATGGATAATGCAGTTTTGATATCATTCCCATGAATAGCATGAAGTTTAGTTCTGTATTTTTAAATGCAAAGACAATTTACTCGTAATTTCCAAGATTCATTGGCATTCAAATGTAATTTAGCTTTTTTATTTGAAACCTGCACTTCAACTCTTTTACTTAACAAAGAATCACATTCATAACAAAAAGAGTTGTTATTGGATGTGAGAAACAGGCATTCAAACATAGCTATTTGTGCTTCCAAATAGTTTTGCCTAAAAGGACATTCTTTTGTGTGCCATTATAAAAATTGTTACTCCCCTAATGAAAGCTTTCAAAGCATCCCATCATATTACATCAGATGTTAAACCATCGGGGTTGAAAAGACAATATGCTTCATAGATTTGTCCGATTTGTCAATATTGCCAATTATGTGTTCAGTGATGAAATGGACTAATGATCTTGAAGATAATAAATAAACAATTTGTGAAAATGGGTTATGAGGACTAGAGATAAAGATAACATTTTCATGAGTTGTGAAATGCAAGTGCCATATATCAACAAGCTTAGTAATGTTAAACAAAGTTTTTAGTCAACATAAATCTTTGGGTTGTCTACAATTAGTGAAGGAGACTATCTGATAGAGGTTTGCATATAAAGTTAAAGTCACCATCAGCAATAAGCAGAACATTGTTCAATCTAACAATTTCTGATGAGATATTATCCCAAAAATGGCACCATCAACTGTTGGACTATAAATACTGATTAAATGCAATATAATAGTATACATTCTGATTTTAGCAAATAAATATCTACCATCTGTATCAGAATGCTTAACCATTATCTGTATACAAACGTTTTTGGAAAATAAAATTGCCACTTCATTATTTTACTTAAGTCTCGAGAGGAAGGAATGCGACCTACCCATTTCTTATGCATGTATGATAAAAGTTTGTGGTCAACATTGGTTTCTTGAAGGAAACAAATATCAGCTTTATGTCTAGCTAAGTAATCTAAAATGTTCACATGTTTAACTGGATGATATACATGTTTAAAATTAAGAGAAACAGATTTAATCCAGTTGGAATATCCATAACTGTAAACAGAACAAGAAAAGGAAGAAGGAAAAGCAATCATAGTCCATAAAATGAGAAAGTAAGGACGAAGTTAAGATGGTGAAGTAGCTCTAAAAAAGGTATTATATAGAAAAGAAAAAAGACAAAGACCAACATAGAAAAGACAGCAGAGAACACTGATAGTGGTTATGAGTCATGCACAAGAATAGCCAATGGAAAGAGCAAGCCTGTAGTGGAAATGTCATATTAAGGCCCTAATTTAAGAGGGCATGACACCAGTTTATTACTGCCTCAGCAACCTTTTTTTTTTACGCTAAGGCGGCGCTTTGTGGCCTTATCCCCTGCGCCATATTCACAAAGTGGAGCAATACATGCAGTGTACCACTTTGTAACCCTTTACGCTACATTATGTCTGTGCCAGGCATAATTTATGCAAAGGGGGCATTCCCAACCGGAGAAAATGGTGCAAAGAAATCTAAGAGATTTCTATGCGCCATTTTTTTCAGCACTTTTAGTACCTGCTCAGAGTAGGTGTTAAAAGGGGCCCCTATGTACTGTTTAGGGTTAGCAGCAAACTTTTGGTCCTAACCCTGAAAAGTACATAATAGCGACAAATATTTTGACACTATTGCCCCATAGCCTGAACCATGGTGCGTCATATCTTAGACACTGCACACACATGGGGGCCTTAAGGGGTGCAAGGAAAGTGGCGCTGCACTGGGTGCAGTGACATTTTCCTTAAATCTGCCCATAAGTGAGGGCCAGTATGGAAAGAAGAATGAGTACTGTAGGTGTATCAGTTGGAAGGATAATGAGTATCCATGGAGAGAAGAAAATGATGATCCAGAAAAGCTTGAAGGTCTTCAGTAAGATGAAATGATTTAAAAATGCCATCTTGCCGAATATGCAGAGTTGCAGGGTAAAAAAGACCATATTTGAATCCTGAGTTATGTTGGCATGGTCTTAAAGCAGTGTTTTCGTCACAGAGGGCAACTGTTTCCTTAGCAAAATCTTGATGAATGAAAATGTTATTGCCACTGACCAGGAGAGAAGGAATTTCTCTTAAAGCTTTTCTTATCATCACTGAATGGTTGTGATGCAAATGCTTAAAATTCACTTGACACAGTTTGATTCAACCAGGTTTACGGTGCAATATTATACAGTGTGCTTTGTCAATCTCAAATTTATCTGGAAATTTTAAATTTAGAAGGTTAAGTAATAAGTTCTTCATATACCATCTGCAATCATTGCCCTCTATGCCTTTAGCCAGACTGAGCATTTGCTATTTGTATTGCTTGGTTCTCCTTTTCACATCTAATAGTAATTTATTCATGGGAATAATGTTAGCTGTAAGAAAAAGTAGCTGGTCTATCTTAGATTTACAGTCATATATTTTAATTTCATTATTGGAAACTTTCATAGAAAGATCAACCATATCTTTGTGAATGTTTTTAATTTCAGTGACAATATTGTCAGTATTAGAACAAATAGCTTGTAATTGTTCCATAGTTGTGATACGTGATGGTTTAGAAGAGTCAACAATTTTAAATAGGTGGTGGAGAAACAGTCTGGTTACGCTTAGTAGTGTTTAAAGATATACTTTTGACTTCCTTAGCGATGAACATGAGAATACAATTGTATACAAGCAAGAAGAAAAGAATAGAAATGGTAAAATCAGTAAAACCAGAGAGATCCTGGAGGTGCAGCAGTTAAAACCAGCTCTAGTAAGATAATAGGCGCAAGGTGCACATTTTCCCGAGGAGAACTTCACTCTTCCTGACAGGAACTTGAGCTGAGTAGTGGAGCTAGCCGAAGCAGAGCCACCAAGAGGTTCTCATTGCTGTAAGGACTGCAAGCACTGCTGATCGCTGCACCAAGGAGAGCCCCAATCACCATTAACATGAAGGAAATGGCCCTAAATATGCTTAAAAGCTCGGCGTTTGTGACGGTCTGACTAAGAGCTAACAGGAGGAGGCCATCATGATTTGCATACTTGTGCAATCCCCAAGGGAGAAGTCAGTTCTAAATTAAGTGATGATAATGATGAGGTAAGGGGAGAGAACTGTAATGGACATAGGCTAGTTGATAGAGAATTGGAATATGTAATTGTCATAGAATGTGGCTCTGTTCCTTTGAGATGAAGTAGTTTGAAAGTCAGATTGTTGTAAGTGAGGAGTTAAAAGAAATGAAAGGTTAGGAAGCTGTGAAGAAAGAATCAATGTTGCGAAAGTTGGTGAGGTGTGTGGTGTCACATGGTTTTACTTTTGGTTATAAAGAAACTATTGATGTTTGTGTTGGGTGACAGAAGTGGGTGCGCACTGTTTGAATTAGAAAGAACATTGCTCTAATTCTCTGTGTTTGTAATGGATTTAATGTGGTGGTCTGACTGTACCTTTTGAGTTATTTATGGGTTTATCAGTGATGTGTCTTTGCTGATGGACCAGGACAAGAGCGATTTTTAAAGTACACTGGCAGTTTGTGGCTACATTTGCAAATGGATTGCTGGTAGTTGCCCATAATGGAAATACACATAAAACCATTTGTGTGAAAAAACGGAAAAATGGTATACCCGGTGGAAATGATTGGAGGGAATAACCCCATATTTCATGGGGCCCCAGAGGCAGCAAAGGGGCTTTTTCAAATGAAACATTTGTAAAGTAGTAATTCTCTTGAATGTCTACAACAATCCTATTGTATCTAAATCCTAAAGAGTTAGAAATCTACATCAAATGTTAAATTCCAACATTAGGTTTGTAACTTTTGCCAGTGGGATTTGTGAACTGGGTCCTTTGAAGGGAGTACTCATTTGTTTTTCACTGACTTCTTTATCTTGTCAAAAAGCCTAGAATGTCTGGGTTCAACCATTTACCTTACACCTCTCCACCTTAATCCTTTTCTGTCTGATGAAAAGTAAATTTCCCATATATTCGTATCCATGGAAACTGCTCTCACTGCCTACTTTCCCTCCCCTGCCTATCACACCACCCCATCTTCCATTATCATCCTTCTGGATCTCTCTGCCATGTCCAATACAGTTCATGTATTCATTAGAAACATTTGACACTGCAATCAAATATGAATAACTGAAGCCAGAGAAAAGCAAATCTGAAGATGCAACATTGATTTGTTGGATATGTTTAGCCTATCATAAAACTTGAGCTGAATTGCTTAAAATGTTTGGTTCACCTCTGTAACAAGAGCTATCTCTACAGTTTAATGGTTTAATGCACACATTGGTTCTGTGAGACCCTAGTTGCTAGTTTTCTCATCTGCCTTGCCCACGGCCAATATTTAGGAGGAACTTGTGGCCTTCCAGAATGCTGAGTCATTTAGAATTAAGCTGGTCAGGAATCTATGGAGGACAAAATGGTACTAACTGTTTTGTGCTTGGGACCTCTATAACAATGGATTCTAATGACCTGGTGGCAAAAATCTGTTTTCCTGTTTCCTGTTGAATGTTGTGCCCAACCTGCTGATCTTTGAGGCAGGTAGGAGGAATTTCATGTTTCAACTTCTAGTGCAGGTATAGACACAATAATCTTTTTTAAATTCTTATGTATATTTTCACATGCACATTTAAAAGCAAGCTTACATTGTGCATCCCAAGATTCATTGAAGGCACTTGTGAGAGCACAGTAATAGATTGCAACTTGAGCGAGGGTAATACATTTGCCTGTGAATCCCTTATGGACCATGGGTTAGTCACAATAGTGTGTTCACTTCTAGATCAAGGTCTACTTTGCCTCACTCATAATTAGAGCAGGAATAGACCCAGAGTGAGGGAATATTTAAGGGAAGCCATTTCTGATCCACGTCTGCCTTGGGAATACAGGACCAATGTTACAGATGTCCTTTATCAAAGGAGCAAATATAGTTTTTTGTTCACTTTCATTGGAGTAGAAATCAAAAGAAAACATGCACTACAATAGTTGGGCTCCATGAGCTACATCCTTTGTAAGCAATGAGGTTAGTGTAAGATGCCAAAGTTCATAATGAAATTACATTACTGTAGTAATGTTAATGCAACAATGGATAAATTGTGATCTAAGACAAAACGCAGGTCAGTGGTCAATTGGCAACTATTTTATTAATCATCACAATTCTTGACATCTAAGTTCCAAATAAATATTTTGGCACGCCTCATGTCCTGTAATGACATATCAGCCTAGGGCCTTTTCAAGACTGGTTATCTTTATAAGTAGAGTATAAACACAAATGTGGACTATGCGGTCTTGATGTAGGTCAAGAAAGATCATGAGTGTACCCTAAGGATCTTCTCTGGCAAGAAAATAAAAGAACGATGTGTTGGTCAAGCTGTGAGTGGTTGTAAAGATTAGGTTCATTCTGAAAAGACAGGTGTGATCTATGTTGTTTTCATGGCAACCAGGTGGGTGAAGGACCAATTACAGTTTATGGCTGCTGGGCCCTATCCCTATACCATTTGGGCATCCAGAGTATTGGATGCGTTTCCTGATAGTTACCACTGCACGAAGAGTCAGGCTATGCAGAACATGCCCTGCCTGCACTCGCTCACATCACACTGCACCCTTTTGTCGATATGATGCAATCTGGAATAATTGAGTCTCTGCATAGAAAACGATCAACCAAATATGATAGACAGCCCCTTGGGTGTCCTTTGTGATAATGTGATTCTGTACAATGGAACCAATGCTCCTGAACTATAATTACTTAAAGCAGTTGACTACCCAAAAGGACAACTTGTGCTAAAAAATCATAAATGACTGCACCAAGATAATCCACAAAAAGTAAATTAAATAAAGACTAATACTGTCATGCACTTCCTACTTTTAGATCTTGTGAGAAGTGGGATGGCCCTCGTGCTGGTGTGCAGCTAGGTTTGGTTTGGATGTAACCTATATATTATTAGGAAACATATTACACACATGATAGTACAGCCATGTAATTGCAGTTTTCCTTTGGCAAGGTGAATAGAATGAAACATTGTAAGCTGCACCAAAAGTATCTACAGAGAAATAGAACAAATAATAAACTAAAGAAGTCACATTTTAATGGGTTTAATAAATGGCAAGTGGTTGGAATAAAGACAAAGTTGAACTATCATAGAATTGCAAAGTTTGTCGACCATCTTGGGCGTCCGCAGAATTTTGTTTCAGGGGTGGGGGAAATTTTAATGGGGGCTGCAGCTATACTAGTGCAGGAAATGTAACACTACGGCAGCCATAGTGCTAAGCTGCACTGTGAGCCTGCGCACCAGACTTTACTTAAATCCGGGGGGAGGGGCAAGCACCCCCCCTTCGCCCCTGCTGCAGACACCTATGGTGTCCAAATGATTAAAAGAACGATCAGGGACCCGGAGTTTGCAAATCTTAGGCAGCCCCAAGAGACAAAAAGAAGCAGAATGCAAACCTCATTTCGGCTGATACTAAAAGATTAGTCTGCAAGTAAAACTGTGAATTTTACCATAATCTGCATTGCGACAAATTCACCATTTTGTCAGGAGTGTGTCAATTTCTTTTTTTTTTTTGTGGTTTTATATAGCACGAACTCAACTCAAATGTATTGGAGCACTTTACAGGCGCACCAGTTATGTTACACAAGGACACATTCAAACATATGAGGGTAGTGGAAGGAGACACCCTAGGAGAAATTCCAAGACACAACCTAGTTGACAAACTCTGACTAAGCCTGACATTTTGGAGCTGAACTTTAGGCATCAACAAATTCAGTGGATTGAAGTAATGTAGGTAGGAGCCAATTATGGCATGATTAACCAAGACACAAGCTCTGAATGGACGAAGAGGCAGCAGCTTACCATAAAAAAGCAAACAGGTAAGTTTTTAATTGAAAATAAAACCTAACAGAAGACTCAGGAATAGGACACGTATCCAAATAGCCTTACTGTAATTTTTAAAGCCACACATCAACAGTGTCATCATAATCAAGACCTGTGTCTGGTCAAAATTCAGTTGGGAAGAAATTATGCCACAGCAGACATGCAAAATTTGAGGTTGTATCGCACCATTCAGCGGTCTCAAGTCATCTTAATAATTTTTTGAGCATCATTTGCGTAGGCTGAAACTTTCAGATGGAAGGATTTAAACAATTTTATAAAGTTGTTTACATAGATGTTGAACAGTGTGGGGCTTAATGCAGAGCCTTGAGAGCACCACAAAAGACTAAAGATTTAAATGGAGTGATGGAAACTGCTTGTACACGGTCTGATAGAAAACACTCAAACTATCTACAAACATTGGTAAGGACACCAGCCACATACAGTCGATCTAGTAAGACTGTGTGGAATGCTGTGTCAAAGGTTGCAGACAGATCTACCAAAATAAGTGTGGTAATCCCCCAACATCTTGAATGCTGCCTAAATGGCCAATCGCGGCCAACAATGCCACCTCCATGCTGTCAATTGCATGAAACCCACCTTGCTCTTCTTCAAGAAGATAACTTGTTTTTAAAAAAGCAGTTAGTTCTTTTTAAACCTCTGTCTTATCAGTGTTTGCTAAAAAAAAATTAACAGTGAAATACTTTGATAGTTGCTGGAAATATCATGGTTGGCACTAGTCTTTTTAGCTCTGACATTAGCCAAGACCTTTTGATTTTACTAAAATTATACACATAATATACTTACTTAAAGGGCCTTTCAGCCATCTCTCTTCATCCATTGGTCTGTTGTTGTCACCTTTTGCATACAGCATGGGGCAATGGGGCAGCCTACCTAAGCCACTGTTTAACTTCATTTTGAGTGACTGTATTTTGCTGTCTCTCAAGGAGCACATCTGTACACAAGGTACATCCCTTCAGAGCCAGTGTTTTTGTTTTTACTTTGTAATTACTTTAGGTTTGAATCTTTTTATTGATTTTATCAAAATTTGCAGTGCAGTACAAAACACTCAACTACAACCTCGGGCCAGTGAGGAACAGTAAGAGAGGATTAACATTAATTAGAAACAGAAAAAGAGGGAAAAAGAGTGTCTACGCTGCTGAGTAGATGTTTATGGCTGTGTGGCTAGTGTGTGTTTTGTAATATGTGGGTAGCCGGGGTCCTCATCTGTAATATGTAAAGCTAAGCTGATATTGGGTCTGTGGGTGTGAGACGGAGTACCTGTAAATAAATCTGGCAGGCAAGTTCTATAAATTCTTGTGAGAGGTATGGCAAGCAAGGTCCCCATGTTTTATCAAATTGAGGTAGTCTTTGTTCAGCTGTGGATGTCAGTTTCTCTATCCTTAATAGGTCCTAGAGTCTGTGAAGCCAATCTAAGTGAATAGGTATGGGGTCCGTGCCCCATTGTGCTAACACCTACTTAGCTGCACATATGGCCAGCGTGATAGCCCGTTCCCTCAATGATTTCAATGGGTAGTGTAAGACATCCAGGAGGCCCAGAAGAATATAACTTTGGAATCTCGGTATCTTTATACTGTACATCTTATCATGGGTTTCCAGGATCTCAGACCACTTGCGTGGAGCTTTGGGCATCTCCAAAGGAGGTAGATCAGTGTCCCTTCCTGTGCTCATCCCCGCCAAAAGCACTCCTCTCCATCTGGACAGTCTTGCCGGTGTGTAATACCAATAATGCACTACTTTTTGTAGGGTTTCCGGTCCTGCTACGATTCGGGCTGAAGAGGCGGCCCATTTAAGCCATCCCACCACTCACGAGATATAAAGGATCGCTCCCATTCCTTCTCCCATCGGCGCTGTGCTGATGATTTTGGGGAGGGTTGTATATTGTTGATGAAGGTGTAAATATTGGAAATGATGCTCTTGTCAGAGCTTCTAGTTAGGAGCCATTTCTCAAATGGGAGCAGGGGACTGGTAACCCAATGACCAATGGTGAGATACTGCCACCGGGCATTTTCGGGAATACCAAAGTGTTGTTGAATTTGGCCAAAGATCAGAAAGCCTGATTCATCAAATAGATCACTAACCCTTTTACAATTTTCCTGTTGCTATGCCAAGTAGTTAGAACCCTGATATGTTGGGGGAAAGTCTGGATTACTCATAATTGGGGTGAGGGGGGAAATTCGAGTGGAAAGCTTCTTACTTGTTTGTATTCTTTCCCACCCCCCCACTGTGGCTCTCAGAATAGGAGAGATATAAACTCCTGGTGGCCTAAGGGGTTTAGGGATCCATGGTGTCTTCCATATATGCATGCCTGCGATGGCTTGATTGATGAAGCACCAATGTTTTCTGTGAGGGATCTGTTCCACTCCACTAGGTATCGCAAGTGGGCTGCCTGATAATAGTGGGTTAGATGAGGTATCCCCAAACCTCCCATCCCCAGCGGTAGGTAGGTCTGCTTCTTGGCCAAATGTGCCTTCTTCCTTTCCCAAATGAACTCTTCTATCTGTCGTTGTAGTTTAACTAAAACTTGGGGAGGAGGGGTCAAGGGTAACGTCTGCATGACATATAGAATTTTGGGCAGTAGGTTAATTTTTACTGCTGCAATGCAGCCTAACCATGAAAGTGCATAAGCCTTCCTATTCCATAGATCAGCACGTGTTTTTGACAGTAAGGCACCATAATTAGAGACTGCAGTCTGAACTTTAGTGGAGTGGATGTGGAGTCCCAAATACCCCATTCCCCCTTTCGCCCAGACAAACAGAAGTGTTGTTGCAGGATAGTCTGTGTTGCTCCTGGAACCATTAAGTTTAGGATCCAGGACTTTTGTAGATTTACCTTAAACCCAGAAACTCTCCCAAAGATCTCTAGTTCTTCCATCAGTGGAGGCAAGGACTGGAGGAGATGTGTCAGAGTCACCATGACGTCATATGCAAACAATGCTAGTTTATGTTCTCGTCCCCCCATGGGGATGCCCGCTATTAGGGGGTTTCATCTAATTTGCTCTGCCATGGGCTCCATGTATAATGCAAATAGTAATGGGGACAATGGGCACCCCTGTCTAGTGCCCCTAGTCACCGGAAAGGGGGATGACATTAGTCCATTGACCCCAACCATTGCCTTAGGCCCATTGTAACTGCACTGTATCCAATCAATGAACCGCCTACCTAGTCCCACTTTCCACAACACTGCAAACAGGTAAGGCCAGTGCACCCGGTAAAACGTCTTTTTGGCATCTATAGATAACAGTGCCAGTATTCGAGAACGCTGGGTTTTATCTAGCAAATGGCATATACGTCTTGTATTGTCGCCGCAATTGCGTTCAGGAATGAATCCGGCTTGATCTGGGTCTACAATGCCTTGCATATAAGGGGCCAGTCGATTCGCCTGCATAGAGGTGAATATCTTGGCATCTACATTGAATAACAAAATTGGTCTATAGGAGGAGCAGTACAATGGACCCTTACCCGGCTTGGGTAGGACCGTGATCGTCGCGAGCTTCATGGAGTCTGTGAAGGACCCCATGATGCCAAAGGAATTATATAAACATGTGTGGACTGGGGCCAATTGGTTTGCAAATTATTTATTAAATTCAGAGGGGTAGCCATCCCACCCGGGGGCCTTGCCGGGTTGTAGGTGTGAGATCGCTTAAAGTACCTTATCTAACTTTATGTCCTGATCCAACTGCAGAGCATCTACAGTGCGCAGTCCTTCTACTGGTACGTGTTCTAGGTAGGATATATAGTCCTTTTCTAGTAAGGGGTCAGCAATGTAAAGTTGGGCATAGAATCGCTCAAACATTTGAACTATTTGTTCCTCGTGGTCAATGCGTTCTCCTCGCTGCCCCTTCAGTGTCGTCACCCTCTGTCGTGTTGTCTGTGCCCATAGGCGGTGTGCCAGGAGGCGGCCAGCTTTATTACTCCCTACATAATACTTTTGTTTAGTGTGGGCCAGAGCATACGTTGCGCTATCCATGTCCAGTGCCCATAGTTATTTATGTGCTTTATTTAATTGTCTGCGTATTTTATGGGATCCCAGCCATTTGTGCTCCACTTCTAGCCATTTTACCTATCTTTCAAGTGCCGACCTTTTATTTCTCTGTTAAGGCTGGACACCAATGCAATTAATCGGCCACAGAGAACTGATTTCAATGCATCCCAGAGTACTCCTATGGGTGTGTCAGGGCAGTCATAGTGTTCCAAATATTTGGTGATGGCGTTTGCCAGTTTGATGATATGTGTTTCACTTGTAAGAAGTCGGAGGTTGAGGCGCCAAGTACGCTGGGAAGCTGGGCCAGGAGAGGATATAATTATATGGAGTAGGGTGTGGTCGGAAAGCGCCGCTGTACCTATATCTACCTGCGTGACAGATTGCAGAAAAAGCAGTGTAGCTAAATAGAGGTCAATTTGCGCATATCTGTTGTGCTGCAGAGTAGAAAGTGTAATCTCTCTCTGTGGGGTGGTGATGCCACCAAACATCCATTAGCCCATAATCTGCTAACGCCTCCAGACTCTGCGTTGAAAATGCCCCTGTCTGTCCCACCCGTTGTGCTGGCCGATCCAAACTTGTGTCCAGCACTAAGTTAAAGTCCTCTCTAATTAGCACAGCCTTATCTGCAGTGACCATCACTTTATCCAAGGCCTCTAATATAAAAGTCTCCTGATGGTCATTAGGTGCATACAGTGTAGCTAAAGTAAATGTGTGTAATTGTTATGTAATGCGGAGTGGCAGTAATCTGCCAGGAATATTGGCCTGAATCTGGATCACATTACCCAGAAAGTGGGTAGCCAACAGAATAGCCACACTGATCTGTACCAGGCGAGAAATATTGTCTATCAAACCACTTGAATCTTAAACGTTTCCAGTCTGCTTGCACTAGGTGTGTTTTCTGTACTAGAAATATATCACACCCAGAGTCTCGGATCGAAGATAGAAATGCTAAGCACTTTGCGGGTGTGTTAATCCCCTGGATATTATAACTAATAATGCACATCATTATGGGATTGATGCGCATATGCGTATCTGTGAGGTGTGTCCCTGGCTGCTTGGGAACAACCAACTAGCTTCCCATTTGGAGCTACATCATACCAACTAGATCTCGTATTGCATAGTAGGTAAGAAGAAGAGTGGAGAAAGATAACACAGAGTTTCAAACAAAGAAGCAGTAACGAGAACCAATGTGGCCTTTCCCAGTAAGGCTTCGAACCAATAAGATGGGGTCCATGACAAGGCATCTCAGTCCAAGTGGGATTCCCCTTCATGGGGTCAAAGACCCTGCCGTCAGCTCATGCTTTCCTCGAAAACTGGAGACGGACCTCACTGATCCATCTTTGTATAGTGCCTGAGAAGCAGTAGGGTGTGCCAGTGTTGGAGTCTATCGCGAGTTCAGTGCCAATCAGTTATCCCTCAGTCATTATCAATGTCGGATGCTTGCTCCCGAGCATTCAGCTGTCGGAGGAAGGCTGCCCTTTCACTACGACTCTCCAATGCAGTCGGCCCACTGTCTTCCCCTTCTTCCTTCTCTCTGGGCGTTTGAAGGGTGCCGATGAGCCTGATGGGCTTAATTGCGATGGGTATAGTTCCACTTCATTCTGATTCTTAGTTAGGGGTAACACTGCTTGTGCCTCTTCCAGAGTGTGCACGCTATGTATCTCAGCTTCCCATACAAAGGTGAGGTGAAAAGGGGAGCCCAGCGGTATATCGCTTTTGTAAAAACTCAATGTCTGGTGGTGGCTGGCGGCGTCACTGTAGTGTTTTGGGCGAGAGGCCCTGGTATAGTCAGATCTTGTTACCCTCAAAGTCAATGTGGTTGCTGTCACATGCTGCTGCCATGATGATTTCTTTTTGCCTATAGTAGTGAAGGCAAGTTAAAACGTTTTGTGGTTGCCAAAGGGATGTAGCCGGTCTCCCAGCCCTATGAACTCTGTCTATAATGATCTCTTGTGGTGCGAGTTCCTGTGCGGTATGATGAAACAGCCTTGGAGTATAATCTTCCAAAATCCCTCAGGCTGTTTCTAACATGACTTCTTTAATTTTAATGTTGGCCCTCCTAGAATGGTTTTCAAGGTCTTCCACCTGATATCGGAGTTCTGCATTTTTGGCATGTAAATCCAGTATTTTGCTTTGGTGGGCATCCAGGCATTCTCCCTGTGCTTCATTGGTTTTTTCGAGGCTATCCACATGGTCTCCCAGTTCATTCATGTCCTTTGTGAGATATCTTTCATGAGGTCTTGTTTAAGTGTAGCGATATCCCTGCGTATCGCTCCAAAGAGAGTTTCCAAGAAAGTGTGTGTAACTGGTTCAGCTTCGTCGGGTGTTCTGGTCACGTCAGTCATTGTGTTGCAGTGCTCTGTGTTGGAGTGCTCCGGTTGAGTGACTTTCTCTGGTTGGTGTGCTTTTTTCCCCTGCATCTTCATGGGTAAATCTCGAATCGTAGCATATTTCTTATGTGGAAGTGGATCCGCCATGTTCCTTCCTGCAGCGGGGTCACTTCATCGGATTACTGAACGACAGTTCACCACCAGATTCCCTATGCCTTAGTGCTGCCCCAGCTACCTCCTAGGTGTGCATGGAGCCCACTGGTCAGTCGCTCCAAGAGGATTGGCGTGCCCAGAGCATTGGGCACTGTTACGTTGGTCTTTGAATTCACAGGGGTGCAAGCCCCATCCTCCGGCGATATCTGCGACACTCCCTGGCCACAGCCCTCCTTCATGTACGTGGGCTGCAGGGACCTCTCCTCTAGCTGGAAATGTGTGGCCCCACTGATTCTAGCTGGTGCTGCAGTCTTTCCATGTACTGCCGCATTCTACAGGCAGAGCTGCTCCTGTTATTTTCTGAGGGTAGCTGCCATCAGTCTCGCCCTGGCTCTGGGTCTCCACTTGATCGCATTGTGACCCCTCCGTTGTCTTCAGCTCGGGCCCTGGTGTCGCCATGCGGTGCCCACTGTCGCACGAGGCCCCTGTCAGGCGGTCCCCAAAGCCTGGTCCTTAGGGGGCAGTCCTGCCTCTTGTATGAGGTTCAGGGCTTTTAGAGGCAGAGTCGCAGAAAGCATGCATTGATATTGTCTGGTGTGGGGGGAGAGCGCGCCATCGTACTGAGAGCAGCAGGCCTCCGTTTGCGCTTACTGCCAGGCGACTACCATTTTGAAGTCAGGCACGCAGTGGAGCGCCTCTCTGAAAGTGTCATAACAGGGGCCCGGGGTACTTCTTCAGGTGTCCCTGCGCTCCCCCTTTGTCAGTGATGCTGTAGGTGACCCTTCACCAATCGGTAGGGCAGAAGAGGCCCGATCTCTGCCATTAGCATGCATCCGACGGCAGAGCTCAGAGATTTCACTCCCGTCTGGACGCCATTTTGGCTACGCCCCCTTTGTAATTACTTTAGTGTAGTCTTTGGGCCTGATTCTAACTTTGGAGGACGGTGTTAAACCGTCCCAAAAGTGGCGGATATACCACCTACCGTATTACGAGTCCATTATATCCTATGGAACTCGTAATACGGTAGGTGGTATATCCGCCACTTTTGGGACGGTTTAACACCGTCCTCCAAAGTTAGAATCAGGCCCTTTGTGTCTTGAGCTTGATGTAATAGCACATTCAGCTTCAGCTTTATCAGATGCAGTCTCGTGCTAATGTGATTGTAAAGTCCTTTTGGGGTGGCCTCCTTTATCTAACTGTTGCTATTTCACATCAGCTCACATGAACTCTGAATATAAGCTAATCAATGTGCTCTAACAATCTTTCTTTCTTTATTTTTCTCATATTCCTTTTTTCAAGGACTCGCAATCAATGTCAGACCTATTGGCTTTTTTAGGACTGTGTTTGCAAAGACCTTTATATTTTACTAAAGGTATGTGTATAACATAATTACTTATAGGAGTTTTCAGTCAGATTTCATCCATTAGTCTGTGGTATGTCATTTGCATTTTTCTTTAACCCACTCCAGCATGCACAAAAGGGCAATGTGTTGGTTTGCTTCAGCCTTTAGCTGACTTCTCTATGACTTATGGCATGCTGCGCTTTCACGATGCACACAAAGTAGTTATTTTCAGTGCCAGGGAGTTCTATGATAACATTAGCTAATACTTTTTTTAGACTGCTGAGGGCCCAGCAGTTTCTTTACGTTTTACACAAACCATGACAAAATAAAACAAGAATTGTCAAAAGGCTGGTGGACAATTCCAGACCTTTTAGCCTTGCCAAAGCTAGTTTTGAAAGTGGGACTATTGTGGCTTGCTTCCAATATGAGGGAACAGTGAAAATGCCAAAAGCAGCATTAATAGGAGACAAGACAATAGGAGAAAGTTCATTCACAACAATCTGAAACATTTTGGCCAGACATGGATCCAAAGAAGAACCTCATAATTACTTAATGGCAACATCTAAATTACCCTGGCATAGTTTGTGTAATTTTAGGGATTTAGCAAAATGCATCTTTGTGTCAAAAATTAAAAAGAAGCTAAATGAAGGATTTGTATTTTTCCTAATCATGTAATTGTATTGTGATTGTACTAATGTAGTGCTTACTACCCCTGATGAGGCATTGAAGCACTTTCCAGCGAGTAGCGTGCTACTCTGGAACCCAAAGGTGAATTAGTAGTGGATTAGAAGAGGGAAATATATATTGGGAGTGGTAGGAGTGGTAGACATGTGAGCCTGTTAGTTGAATTAATAGGATAAAAGTTGGATTAAGGAAGGAAGGGTTTAGAATGGATTATCTGGAAGTTCATAGAAGTAAAAGAGGTTTGGGATGAGTCATAGAGCCTGTTATTGGAAATATCTTGTAGATTTATGAAACAGTCTCAGGTATCCATCTATTAGTCTCACATATTGGTGAGTTAAGTTGACTGAAAGAAACCATATAAATGTTGAAATATATCACGTGTGCAGAGGCAATTAAACTGTGGTAGACTCATGGATGCACAGATCCAAGGACCTAGTGTGTTGTGGTCACAAGTGAGTCATGACGAATGAAAAGATCTGTCTGCATGTACCTACACCATCCAACCACAGGCCCCATTAAAATGAAACGAGGCCAAATTTAAGAAAAGTGGCACTGCATCCAAAGCAGCGCCACTTTTCTTGCTCTCCACAACCCCCCTAATGCCACATGTGTGCGCTGTATTAATGATATGGCGCACCGTGGCGGTATTAGGAACAATAGCATCAACATTTTTTACGCTATTGTGGTGCCTTGCTCCACTAGCTTTAAAAATGTTGACGCTAGTGGAGCAGGTGTTACAAATGAATCAAAAAATGGCGCAATTAAATCTTGTAGATTTCATTTTTGCGGGTCTCCTTGCGCCAGAACGCCACATTTGCATACATTATGTATGATACATGCATAATGTGACACAAAGCGTTGCAAAGTGGTGCAATGCATGCATTTTGCCACTTTGTAGATATGGTGCAGCGATTTTGCAAGACTAACGCCACATTAGTATAAAAGAAAGTGCGCTAATGTGGCACTAGGCCTTCTTAAATTTGGGCCAAAGTGTTTTTCATTGCTCACAATGACAATACTGTATCATTTACTGTATTCCAACAGAGCCAAAACTTGACATCAGAAACACTACTACTGGTTTTCACAACTCGGGAACACATCAAAAGACAAATATGAACATTACAGACTGATGGGAGAAAGGTGATTTGCTTTGATTTGTTTATGTCGAATTGAGGGAAAAGTCTTTTGCCATACTGAATTATGTTTATGCTTTCACTTCATTATCAGTCATAACCACCTTGCTCCGGGCCATAACAGAGATTGTCCCATTCCTAAATGGAGGTTGTCACTTTGCTTCCTGCTTGGTGTTCAACTTTAAAAACCCATCCTGTTACCTTGGCAGACACATGAAATGTTATATAAAATTATATACAAGAAGCGGCTGCTTAATCAACAACCCAGAAAGAGGTTTAGGTTTCACAGTGGGTATGGTAAGGGTTACAGCGTTTCTTACTGTTACTTCCAAGTGGACCCAACACAAATGCCTCACTTAAGTGACCATCACTACTCTATTTGTTCCAGTCTCATCCTGTCTGAGGGCTAGGTGGAGTTTTAACAGCTTGCATCTGCAAGACACAAGACCTCACCCTCTGCATTTGGATTGGCTGAATACTCACAGTCCAGCCTCATTCTGCTAATGCAACAGCAGATGAGCTTCAGTGTTTCAAAAAAGTTGGCATATTGCTAATTTGACGAGTATGTCACAGTCTCCTGGACTTCTCTCTGCTTTCATCAAAACCAGTACGTTATATTCATGAAGTGTAATATACCCTCAACTGCAACTTCCAGTTCGGAAATACTATCTAACCGCTTTGTGGTGTCAGTATTTTTCAAATAGTTTATAGCCCCATTAGATGTTGCAGTGTATAGACATGCATGGTTGCAATTCGCAAGGAAACGGGTGATTCCCATTTCATGCTTCTTTTTCCTTCCACGTTACGCAGTTGCAAATCCATTTGCATCTCGTACATTACTATTAGTTTATTGCATGTTTGGTCTTTGTAATAGCAAATCCTACAGTTTTACACATCACAGGCTTTACAAACACAAAAACCAATAGTACATCAAACACCGAATGCAGATGAACAAAGATTGTGCATATGTGAAAGAGCCAAAATGTTTCCTCAATACAGGGAAAACTTTGAATATGAGCTGCTCTGTCAAAAGAAAAGGCCTTAAATCAGTGCTTAATTTGTAAATAAAAAGGTGCCGGTGCTCAAAGCCCTCTTCCTAAACATGAGGCTGCTGCAATTAAATGTGCAAACACGGAATACTGAGTCGGCATAATCCTGAAGCCATCTCGGGCCTCCTCAATCCATTTAAAGCCACTTCCTGCCCCTTCAATTCACTCTTGCAGCTTTCTACTTTCTCCCATTGTGACGCCTTTTCGTTTTTCTCTTCCTCCGTCTTTCCCATATATGTCTTTTGCTCGCAGTAAATGCATGAGGCAGAAGAATAAGCCCCGGCCCTCAAAAATAAGTGCTGGTGCTCAGCACCGGAAACAACAAGCACAAATCAAGCACTGCCTTAAATCTTACATGCTGATTCAAAGGCATCCAGTGCAGCAAGGCAAATGCAGGCGTAATGTGTTCATGCGAGTTTGAGTTGAGCTGGACCCATTCATAGAGTTCAATCCATTTATCTATGTATATGATAACACACAGGGTATTTATTCGACAGCTCAAATTTTGGTTGCACACAACCATTGCTCTATGTATCTGTCTCATGCATTTCTTTTTTCGGTCTTGCTTATGTCAGCGCATGCATTAGCTCCTGTGCTCATGCTTATAAGAGATGTGGTGTTCAACAAGGAGCTTGGAGCCTGCATGTTGCTTATTATATGTGGGTTTCATTATCACTCTCATTTGCTGTCTTCTAATTGGGAAGTGCAAGCCTTCTTCACCTCTTCTTCTTTTGGCTGGAGCACAGACCAAGTACTGATTGTTTCACCTGGGTTAGGGTCTTTCCACTCCTTGCGCTGTGATTGAGGCACTATTGTTATCTTTCCTTTTCTCCTCCCCTGCCATCCTTGTCTGTGTTGCTACTTCCCCTCCCACTGCTCTGTCTGGGTTGCTTCTTCCCCTTCCGAACCCACACTCTACTACTTCTCACTCCCACCCACCTGTTCGTGTTGCATATTCACCTCCCACATCGCTCCATGTTGCTTATTTCCCTCCCATCCCCCACCATCCATGTTGCGTCTTCTTCTCCCACCTGTGTTACTTCGTCCCTTTCCACCCATATTCTCCTCCGCGTCCATGTTTCTTATTCCACTCCCCAACTGTGTTGCTTTTTACCCTCCCACCCACTTGTCCATGTTGCTCATTCCCCTACCACCCTTCTCAGTGTTGATTATTCCCCTGCCACTGCCCTCTGCCCTGTTGCCTATTCCCCACCCATCTCCTTGCTGTCCTTGTTGCTTTCTGTCCTCCCCAACTACCATAAGTTTCAAGAAGGCTACAGCACAGCCAGCGCTGTCCGCTTCATACTGCTTTATTTTACTGCCTTGTTCAATTTCGTTATCCATCCCTACCTGATTGACAAAGCTGATGATTATAGATCATGGTAGTCAGAGTAGACACGGATAGGCCTGGCAGGAAGGGCTTTCCAAACTCTAGAAAAGGGGATGACATCACAGCCAGGAAGTTTACTAATACACCTGGGAGGAAGGAGGACCACACCCATTTTAAACTTCTGAACTGCAAACAGGAGGGACAGCAGCTACAATGGCAGAAACACCAAGAAAGAGAAAACTCAAATTTTCTGAGAAGGAGCTGGAGGTGCTGACAGAAGAATGCTGTCAGCACTATGATGAACTCTTTGGGAAGGCAGCCCTCAATGTGCCAGACGCAACCAAAAAAACAACTCTGGCTGGAGATTCAAGAAAAAGTGAACTCCCTGGGGGTGAGCCACAGGAGTGTGGATGAAATCAAAAAAAGGTGGTATGACCTCCGCTCCCGGACCAAGGAGAGGGTGGCAGAAAGGCTCCAGGAGATGAGAGGCACAGGAGGGGGACCATCATCCGTACCACCACCCACACCCCTGGAGGAAAGGGTGGAAGAGACCCTGGAGCAGGAGGCAGTGACAGGAATAGGAGATCTGGACACCTCTGAGCCCACTACATCAACTGGTGAGTACCATGTGATATGCCTGTACCCCCATCAATGCCATACCCCCACCCACCATGTACACAGGCGCATGCACAACCAAGATAGCTCCATTTCAGGGTAGCAAACACCAGAATGATGCATTATGGGCAATGTAGTCAAGTAGGCAGTAAATAGGCAAATGTTTATTAGGAAGTGTGCAACAGATAGTAGACACTGACAGTCTGTTCCCCATGTCCCACAAGTCTCCCACAAGACACCACCACAAGCCACAGCAGCCAGCCCCATGAGGACATCACAGGAGCTGCCACCACTCCCACCTGCACCACCAACACCATCCCCGTGATCTCAACACCTGCTGCAACAGTGGGTCAGGAGGCTGCGCCAGCAACAGGCAGGAGTGCCACAGTAGAGCTCACAGGGCATACACCGCTGCGCAGGCGACGCAGGTTCAGGAGAGCAGGGCTGCAGGCTGAGTCCGGCCGTCCATCTACCACCAACACCGAGGCACAGCTGCTCCGTGGTCAGCGCCTGCAGAACAATATGTTAGGGAGAATCAGTGGGGTGCTGCACCGCTTTGTGAGGAGCAATGAGGCCAGCATGCAGCAGCTCCATTCCCAATTGGACGTGATTGGCACAAACACTGGGGACCTAGCCCTGTCCATGAGGGAACTGGTGGCAGGACTACTGTCACAGAGTGAGGGTGGGCGGCGCAGGGACCGTCAGCTGCTACAGAGGCTGGACAGGATGGCCACATCAATAGGCAGACTGGCAGTTAACACGACTGGCCTGTCGAGAAGGACAGTTGGCCTCCAAGTTGAAATGGGCCACTTTGCAGGGGATGTGGCTAGAGGCCTGGGCCGGATCACACATGTGATCGATTTAATGGAGGCACGGCATCTGTCCAGGGGCACAGGGGACACCCCCCAGGACAGCGAAGAGGGCTCTACAGTGAGCAGTGTCTCTGCCAGTGACACTAGGGTGCTCCGGAGTGGGAGTACCAGGCAGAGCACTGCAGAACAACCAGGGACCAGCCAGGCTGGCAGAGGCCGCCGTAGGACATAGACTGAACCCTGTCCCTGATGTTGGGGCACATGACAGCAATGTGCCCCATGCATGGTTTGCTTTTTGATGTTCATGAACAGTTAGTCATTGTAAATAGTTCCATTTCTGCACATATTAAATAGTTTTTTTGTTCCACTTAACAAATGGAGTATTTGGTCAATAGGTGAGTATGGTTGAAGTTGACACGTACCTTCCAAAGTATTGGGTTGCGATGTGTTCCCGTCTCAGTCTGCCTTGATTTGCTATACTCCGATCCCCATGATGGCGATGTGGTTGCTCCTGCTCTTCATCCTCTGAATCTGGGTCTGCAGGGGTGAGAGGTAGCCCACGTCGGGTGGCAATATTGTGCAGGATGGCGCATGCGACAACAATTTTGAATGCTGTAATGGGGGTATACTGGAGGGCACCTCCACTGCGGTGGAGGCATCTGAACCTTGCTTTCAGCAATCCGAAGGAGCGTTCTATAATGTTCCTGGTCCTCTTATGTGCACTGTTGTATCGCCTCTCGGAATCATTGCTGGGTGTTAAGAACGGAGTCATTATCCATGGCCGGAGAGCATATGCACTGTCACCTGTTGGGCACAAACATTACACTGTTAGTAAGTCCTGGTTGGTGTGCACAGTGACCTGTGTGTATGTCTGCAAGGTGTATGCAGCTCTACCTAGGAGGTATCCGTCTCCAAACTCCCCATGTTCCAGGCGTTGGTGTATCCCACTGTGCCTAAAAATGTAGGAGTCATGGGTACTGCCTGGAAATTTTGCAATAGTGTCGGTGATGACATAATGGGCGTCACAAACAACCTGAATATTGAGTGAGTGGATACACTTTCTGTTGCGTAACAGATGTTCCAGGTTTGCAGGGGGGCATATTTGAATATGTGTCCCATCTACACACCCTATGACATGGGGAAAGTTGGCAATCCGGTAAAAGTCCAGCTTGGTGCTGTTAATTTCTGCCTCATTCCTGGGTAGGTATATGAAGTTAGACATGTGTGTGAGTATGGTATCTAGGAATGCCCTGAGGAACCTTGACAGTGCGCTTTGAGATACCCCACCTGCCACAGCAATGACCCCCTGACAGCTCCCCGAAGCCAAGAGGTGCAGTGAGCATAGCACTTGCACATGCGTAGGGATGGCGCAGCCGCGCAGCGTCTGGCGTTCTAGCTGTGGTTTTAGTAATTCAATTAATTCTAGTATGGCTTCGCTGCTAAGGCGGTATTTGTTATATATCTCTTCCTCAGTTTGCTGGAAGAGTGTCTGCCTTGTTCTGTAAATCTTCTCCTGTCTCTGGCTCCTCCTCCTCCTCTGCTGGGCTGCGTGGACTCTCCTCACTGCTATCAGGTATATCTCCGCCATCTTGAGTAACCCAGATGCCTTCTGGGTCTCCTTTTATACTTTGGTAATGATTACCACCTGCTCTGAGTTAGTGGTAAATGGGACATGCAAACTGGGCTTTTTGCGACTAGTCGCAATTTGCGAGTTGCAATTGCATATGGTTTGCGACTCGCAAATTGCGACTTTCTATTTGCGGGTCGCTAAATGGGGTTGCAATTTTTGCGAGCCGCTAACGGATCGCATCGCTTTTTGCGAGTCTGAAATGGGATTTTTACATCCCATTTCCGATTTTGCACAGTCGCAAATAGCGATTCGGGCCATTTGCGACTCGCAAAACTTTGCTACATCTGGCCCTAAGTGCCTTCAGGGTGCTCGGCTCTCAAAGAAAATTTTTCTCCCACAGGGGTATAAGAACAGTGCTGGACTCTTCTCAGCATGTGTAATATCAATATAAGACAATATTGGCCCAGAGGCATTGCCCTATGTAGATGATATCTACCTAACAGATGATGACCTCAGAACACATATTAAATGTGCAGACCTCATTGTTGTGGGATTTGCCGACTTAGGCCACAAATTTAATTTCAATAAATATATATTGTTTTTCTCAGAGTCCTGTTTCTGGGATAGGAGTTATCAGATAAAGGAAAGAGCCGGGCACCCTTCTTTCTAGAAAAGTTTGCACAAGTACAACCACCAAATACTATGAAAAAGATGTAATCATTGTTGGACTTTTTCAATTTTGGCAGAGCTTACATATAATCAGATTATGCACAATGCATAAAACCACTCGATGATTTAATACTTACAGACTTTTCAAGTAAATATTGGACCATTGATCATACATGCATCCCTAGAGCATTACAACAGGGCATGTTTGAAGAAAAACTCTTACACACATGTGATAACAAAACAAATTTTGTCATCAGAGTAATTGCTGGTGCCAACGGTTCACCTATGTAACATTCAACAGCATACAAATCAT
Organism: Pleurodeles waltl; assembly: GCF_031143425.1. Classification (NCBI taxonomy): domain Eukaryota; kingdom Metazoa; phylum Chordata; class Amphibia; order Caudata; family Salamandridae; genus Pleurodeles; species Pleurodeles waltl. The sequence continues at coordinate 315,174,551 of NC_090436.1, forward strand.
ATTAGTATTCCACAGCTTAACAACGCTTTGCTCCCACTGAAAATTCGGGCTGCTGTTCAGATGTCTGTCATAAAAAAGAGACCTGTGGTCCAGGGGAAACACATTATTGTTGTTACCCCAATACCACCCTTAGAGGCTTTTACAAAAGTAAGCATTCCAAATGCAAAAGCATTACATTCACGTAGGATCCAATGGGCAACTTCTCTGACAGCCACTAATGTTGATGATGTCTTTGATCCAAACTTCAGACCCACAAATTCCTTAAATATGAACTTGAATATCCAATACCTAAAACATTTTGCCTCTTGATCAATATCAAATGCTAATTTACACTGATTTTTCAGCGTAACCAACAGTAGGCACTAAACAACAATACTCCACCACTTACGCGGCCGTGAGCAGTTTAATGAGGGATGATAAATTCCACCCTCAAAACACATACATACAGACCCTAGGGGGCTGCAGCTCACAACTTGCCGAGCTTAAGGCTCTAATATTGGCACTGGAACATACGGATCCTGAAACTTTGACACTGATTGTGTGTGATTTGTACTATTGCATCCAGTCCTTTAATGAATATCTGCATTAATGGCGTCAAAATGGGTTCAGAGATTCAAAAGGGAACACCATCTAACACAGATTGCTGTGGGGGAAGGTAGCAGATCAGAAGGAGACACTGCCAAATGTCCATGTAGTGCATACAATGGGCCATCAACATGTAGGAATACACATTGTAGGAACCACTTTGGCTGATGAAGCAGCCAAAATCAGCAGTAGCAATGGCTTCTGTTGCTACGATTACTCATTCTTCTATGAGGTTGAATGGTGAAACACTTGCTGCTGTGAAAGCTTCGGCTGATGGCAAGCCCTTGCCAAAGGCGTATCCCGCCAAATATTACTACCATCTATGCACTGAAAATGTTGCATTTGCAACAATACCAGGGGTGTGTGATCGTGTGATCCCTAACCAAGACCAAAGATTAGATCTCATAAAAGCAGTGCATGAGGGGCTTGCTTCTGCCCATGCAGGTGAGGCGGCTACTATTTCTTTACTGCAAAAACACTATTGGTGGCCAGGTCTATATAAGCAGACCAAACAGTACTTTTTTGTGACATCTGCCAGCAAATTAGAGAGTCCATCATCAACACCCACCGCAGACACCCCTCCTAATTTACAACAAACCACTACAATGTGTATTCCTTGACCACTGTCGACCCTTAACACCTGGTGTGCATACAAACACATCTTAGTTGCTTCAGATTTCAGTGGGTATGGCCACAACGATCAGCTGATGCTCGAACTGTTATCAAAGATTTGCAAGTCTTTATCAGGATATATTCAGTTATAGCATTCCATTTGGACTAGACCCTTCTTTTGGATCCAGGCCATTTAGGTACACCATGGTGACAATGGGTGTTCAACTCCATTTCCTGACTCCCTCCCATCCTGAGGGAAACGTGGTTGTAGAGGTAAAAAATGAGTCTTAAAGCAATCCTTAACATCGAGAGTACTAGGTACGGGTGGTAGTTGGCTTAACCACCTCTAAGGAGTCCAGCGAGCACTTAATAATCTACCTAGAAGGTCTTTGGGAGGGCATACCCCATATGAGGTACTGTTCAGCATACCTATGTATGATCCGGATCTTGATGGCTCTGATGTAGTGATGCAGACACATCTTTTGAGATAAATTAACGTGTCACTGTCTGCAGGAATGATAAAAACTCATCTACATGTGCTGCCACCTTGGGAATGAGGGAATCGCCAACAACACCAACCATCTGGATTCCAAAAGTTGAGGATCTAATGCGAGAAAAGATTGCTGTGAAAAAGGAATTTGTCCCTTCATATCGATCACCGGTTCCAGTCTTGGGGATACACATTACTAGAACTGTCATCCTACCACCACTGCCTGGTTCTAAAGAAAGCCGCTTTGTTTCAATTGACAATGTCAAGTTATACCATGTGGCCAGCCCTGCACAGTAGACCACAAGGACTCCTGGGTAGTTCTCAAGCCCCTCTCTCTGTCAATCAGGATGTACCTCTTCAAATTTGAACCATGATGACACTTCCACAATCTTGGAGAAGATGGAAAATGAATGTTCATTAGTACCTGTCACTACATCCACGACAAGAAATGTCCAAAGCTCTGAGCTATATTACTCAAATTTGACTCAAAAGGATGCAATAGTTTACTATGAACCACCAAGGGATACATCTGTCAGTTCTACTTCTGCGACACAGGCTCCAGTGTTTGCATGAACTGCTTCTGAATATTTTGCCAACATCATCAAGTCTTTTTTAAATTCTTCAGCATCTTCTGCTGATACATGGTCATTATCTTCCTGAATGCTGTGCTGTTGAACTGGTGGATACGGTTTTGAAGCCTTACCTGTCCTCACATAAGGTCCAAAGAGACTTGTCCCTTGTGAACATTTCAGCCATTCCAATTCCTGATGAAATTGTTTGGGATAAAATACTCTTTGATATCTTCGGGATGGAAGAAATTATTCAAATTCCATATGTTCTTTGAATGATATACTAACGCTGGGGTTTGTTTTTGATGATTGGGATGTAAAAACAGTTGATTCTATGCTTACTGTGCTTGAATTTTACACTGTTTGAAAGTGAAGGTACTAACAACAGCAAATTCTGGAGAAATGTTCTGTTACCATCATTATGAACATCATTTTATACATAAAGCCAGCACCCGAGGATTGTTTACAATGATACACAAGGGAAATATTTTCCGACTCCGCCAGTGGGGAGATAAAAAACATATGGAGAAAAGTTTACATATTTTACTGGGCATAATGTCAAAAATTGCTGAATCTTATTATTTTAAACTGCAGACCCTTTAGCTAACAGATATCAAATTAATGTATTCTGATTCCTTTGTTTCCCATTTGGCTATAATGGGCTATGAATATTGGTTGAAGTCTATTGGTTTAAAGAGTGTATGGGAAACTAAAGATTGGGAAATACAGGGAAGGGAAGCTTTGTTTAGAGCACACCTTATTCTGTTGCAAATTATATTTTTAATTGAAACTGTACAACAAACAAGTTGTTTAGGTTTAGCAAAAATTAAGGAATTTAATGCGTCCAGTATTCTGTCACCAGCTAAACTTGATAAATGGCAAAGGATTTTAAGTATCACTGAAAAACAGCTCAATGGCTGGGTCAAAAATGGGACATTCAATTCAACACTTTCAGGTCCTAACGGGTGGTTTTTGTGGCCACTGGAAACAAATTGTTGTCATGTGTGCTTCTAAATGCCACAGGAAGTGTTAGAGTGAGTTAGCCTGACCCTCATTACATTTCACAGCAGCACTCTTGTATCATCACCACATTGAGAGCCAGATTTATACTTTTTCATGCAAAATTGCATTAGTGCAGTTTTGTTTGAAAAAGTATAGTGTCAGCAAGCGCCATTCCAACATGCCAGTCGAGCACCATATTTATGGAATGGCGCTAGCCGGTGCTAATGCCCTGTTAGCGTCCTTGGAAAGGACGCTAACAGGGCGTGGGAGGTGTATGGGAAACCGGAGCTTGTGCGCCGAATTATGGCGCTACACTGTTCAGAAGCAGAAAAATTGCCTCTAAGCAGTGTAGAGCCATTTTCTGGCGCACAACTCCCATGGACATGGCTCCTGTCCTAGTAAAGACAGGAGCCATGCCCACCACCCCAGTGGCCATGCCCAGGGGACAAATGTCCCCTGGGCATGGCCATTGGGGCCAACGCCGTGCAGGGGTAAAATAGAAAAAAGATATCCTTACCAGGACTTACCTGGGATGGGTCCCCCATCCTGTGGTGTCCCTCTGGTGTGGGTGGGGGTGGGTGGGGGTGTCCCTGGGGTCAGAGAAGGGCACCTGTGGGCACTTTCCATGGGTTCTGACAATAGAAATATGCCTAAAGTTCCCCTTACGCCTGCCCATACCCAGGTGTTAAATAATGGCACCAAGCAAGCTTAGCGTCATTATTTAAGGCCCCCATCCTCCGTGCTGGATTTTATCATGGGGGATAAATATGGCGCAAAGGCCATATCGTCCTTTTCTGGACGGGAACGCCTACCTTGCATCTCCATCTCATTGACGCAAGGTAGGTGTTAACGTCCAGAAAACAACGTTAACTCCATAACTTTGGCGCTAGACGTGTCTAGCGCCAAAGTATAAATATGGCGTTAGGTTTGCCCTAAATAGCATTAAAAAAATGACGCTAATTCAGCACAAACCGAGTATAAATATGGGCAAACTATGTCAACAATGGTTGAAATCTTCCACATTAACAGCCATTAAAGAACGCCTTAGGGGCATGTTGATACTTTGTTTGTTCCACATTTGCGTCATTTTTTTACACAAATGCAGCACAAACTTAACTCCATATTTATATTTTGATGCTAGACATGTCTAGCATCAAAACATTGGAGTTTGCACCATTTCTTGGATGCATGAACCCACCTTGCGTCAATGAGATGCAAGGTAGGCATTCCCATCCAAAATATGATGCTATCCCCATAGCACCATATTTAGCCCCGTGCTAAAATGACGCATGGGTGGGAGGTGGACCCAAATAATGGAGCTAAGCTTGCTTAGCGCCATTATTTAATACCTGGGTCAGACCAGGCGTTAGAGGACCTGTGGACCCATTTTCAGGGCTAAATGCCACGGAATGGGCCCACAGGAGCCCACCCCAAACCCCAGGAACACCCCCACCCACACTAGAGGGAGACTAGAGGATGGAGGACGCCATCCCAGGTAAGTAGGGTAAGTATAGGTAAGTAGTTGTAAAAAAATTCTAAGTGCCATTGGGGGCCCTGACATGGGGCCCCCTGCATGGCACTCGGTGCAATGGCCATGCTAACCATTGGGGTGGTGGGCATGACTCCTTTCTTTTATGAGACAGGACTCATGTTTTATGGATGGTTGTGCGTCAGGAAATGACGCAAGGCTGGTTAGCGGCATTTTTTTCTGCCTCTAACCAGCCTAGTGTCATTTTTTGACGCTCAACCTCCATCTCCTCTACCGCCACCCCCACCAGACTAGCGTTGTTTTGTTTTTACACTAGCCCAACCTTAGAGCCGGCTTGTGCATTCCATAAATTCGGCACCTGGCTGGTGCTTTGGAATGATGCAAGCTGGTGGTAATCTTTTTGACACAAAACTGCTTTAGCACAGTTTTGCACCAAAAAGTATAAATATGGGCCTTACTCTCCTGTCAGAAAAAATAGACTTACAAGACTTCCTGGTAGGCCCCAGAATACAATCCACAAAGCTCTTCTTATATGCAATATATAATGAAATTTTGAAACGTTTCCAAATAGAAGCAGCCAACCAGTTGAGGCAGATAGATCATGAAAACTTGCAGAAAGCTTTAGCCATTGTAGATAATGGTGAGAACACTTTGTCCATCCGCATATACACACTTGTTTTATTTGCAGGCAACATCATACAAAACAGTCAACTTAGGTCCATTATGCAGTTAGGTTGGACAAAACAAGTTCTGAAAAGCAGCCACATGCCCTGGCAATATGCCAGCTCCAGGGACCTAGTTGCCGCATTTAACTTACGGTGAAAGTAACAGGTAAAGAAGCAACTTACATCATGCTTAACAAAGAAAAGTAAAAAAAGTTGCCTTTTAACATGCTGGAAATATCACCTGCAGTTTGGTTAATACATAGGGTTATTAATCTGACAATTTTAACACTTCAATTCACCTCATGTTTGGAGCACATTCCTGTAGGCAGATTTGAAAGGCTAGGAGATAGTTACATCCAACTGCACTGAACTCCTGGTGAGCGTCTGCTGCCCTCCCTGGCTTCTGCTGCTGCCTCTGCTGTTTGCCTGGGACGAACTGAGAGTCTCTTGACTCTCAGGGGCATATTTATACTCCATTTGTGCCGAATTTGCATCTTTTTTTGTGCAAATTCAAAACTAACTCCATATTTAAATTTTGACTTCAGACCTGTCTAACGTCAAAATATTGGAGTTTGCAATATTTTTTAGATGTGTGAACCTACCTTGCGTCAATGAGATGCAAGGTAGGTGTTCCCATCTAAAAAACTGTGCTATCCCCATAGCCCCATATTTATCCCCTCGTGCTAAAATGATGCATGGGTGGGAGGAGGGGCAAAATAATGGCGCAGAGCTTGCTTTGCACCATTATTTAATGCCTGGGTCAGGCCAGACGTTAGGGGACCTGTGGACCTATTTTCATGGTCAGACACCATGGAATGGGTCCACAGGTGCCCTGCCCAAGAACACCCCACCCCCACCAGAGGGACACCGGAGAATGGTGGACCCCATCCCAGGCTAGTAGGGTAAGTATTGATAAGTATTTTGTTTAATTAAAGTGCCATCGGGGCCCTAACTTGGGGCCCCCTGCTTGGCACAGGGTGCAATGGCCAAGCCCAGGGGACAGTCCTCACTACGTGTCAAGGCTGTCCAAGAACAACAATGCACCACCATGGAACACCTTCATTTCTGGTCCACTCCAACCACAACTCCTCCCTCCACTGCACCCTGGTGTACAGGCCACCCAGCACCCTCTCCGCTTTCATAGACGACAGTGTAGACATCGCTACCCCCCAGGCCCTGGCGTCAGACGACTACCTCCTACTCGGCGACCTGAATTTCCACCTCGAGGACCGCACCGATCCAAACACCATCGGTCTACTCGATGACCTTGCTATCCTTGGCCTCAGACAGCTAGTCTCTGCACCCACACACATCACAGGACACACACTGGAACCCATCTTCACCTCAAGCAACTGGATCACCTTCGAGACCATCTCCACCCCAGACTGGACTGACCACCGCTGCATACAATTCACTATCAACGCACACAGCAGCCGCACCTGCACCTCCAGGACCCCTCACAGGAAATGGAACAAAATCACCATCAAGCAACTCACCTTATCTCTTGCCAGATCCCTCCCTCCGATGATGCCAGCACAGCAGCGTGCAATCTCAACGCATGGATCACCAAATTCGCTAACACTCTAGCCCCCCCCTCCAGCTGACCTCGGCCAAACGTGTACCTAAGAAAGCCAGTTGGTTCACCACCGAACTCAAAGAACCAAAGCATATCCACAGAAGTTTAGAGAAATAATGGAGGAACAGCAACAGCCCAACCAGCGACGACCTCACCTCCTTCAGAGCTGCAACCGCTGCCCACCAACGAAAATCAAGAACACAAGAAAGGACGCACTCCGGGAGCGCATCAACTCCTCTACACACAACTATAAGGAACCCTTCTCAGCCATCAACGACTTCACATATCCCCCCCTCCGAAGCCACCAGCATCCCCCCGTCACAGGACCTCTGTAACAAACTAGCCACCTTTTTCCACTGCAAGATCCAGGACATCTACCACAGCTTCCTCCTGGAAAATCATGGCACGGGAAACTGTGACCGACCCACCCACCCAGAACCCACCCAGACCATCCACAGCTGGTCCATGCTCATCACGGAGGAAACAGTCAGCATCATGGACAGCACCCACTCCGGAGCCCCCACTGACCCCTTCCCACACCACATATACATCAGAGCCAGCACATCCATCGCCCCGAGCTCCGGAACACAATGAACTGCTCCATCAACACTGGCACCTTCCCCGAGGACTGGAAACACGCCGAAATACACCCTCTCCTGAAGAAATCTTCGGCTGACCCATCAGAACTAAAGAATTTCTGGCCCATTTCGCTGCTACCCTACCCCACCAAAGTACCGGAGAAAGCAATCTACGCGGAACTATGGAATTTCATTGAGGCCATCAACTCCCTGGACAGCTCCCAGTCCGGCTTCCGCAGGAACCACAGCATGAGGCAGCCCCCTGGCAGCCACTGATATCATGCGATTATTCCTAGACTGTGGCCACACCGCAGCACTCATATTCCTCGACCTGTCAGCAGCCTTCGACACAGTCTCCCACAGCACTCTATGCACCAGACTCCATAACATAGGAATCAATGGAAGAGCCCTAGAATGGATCCACTTCTTCCTCTCTGGGAGGAAACAGAGGGTAAGACTCCTGCCCTACACATCCGGTCCCACAGGAGTCATCTGCGGAGTCCCCCCAAAGATCCTCACTGAGTCCCACACTTTTTCAACTTATACATGGCCCCTCTCGCAGCCATCGTCAGAAGCCATGGTATGAACATCATGTCATATGCTGATGACACACAGCTCATCCTTTCTCTCACCAAAGACCCGGACACGGCCAAAAGGAACTTCCACTCAGGAATGGAAGCAGTCACCACCTGGATGAGAGAAAGCTGTCTCATCATCTTTGGTAATGCCACCTCAGCTTGGGACAACTCCTGGTGGCCCGCATCCCTCTGCGCCCCCCTTCAATGACTGAGCACGCCCGCAACCAAGGCATCCTCCTCAACTCCTCCCTATCCATGACCCACCAGGTAAACTTAGTTGCCTTCTCCTGCTGGCACATACTCTGCAAACTTCGGAAGATCTTCAGATGGGTCTCCCCAGACTGTCGCAGGACAGTCACTCACGCCTTAGTCACAACCAAGCTCGGCTACGGCAATGCCCTCTATGCTGCCACCTCAACTAGAAACATAAAAAAACTACAACTCATCTAGAACACTGCCGCCAGACTCATCCTGGACCTCCCGTGCCCGAGAACACATCTCCCAATACCTGAGGACGCTCCACTGGCTCCCGGTGGAGAAACGAATCACCTTTAAGCTACTTCCCCACACGTACCAGGCCATCCACAACATAGGACCAGCCTACCTGAACCACTGAATCTCCTTCCACACCCCTGCCAGATCTTTCCACTCAACCCAGATGGCCATGGCCACCATCCCTCACATCTGCAAAACTACAGCCAGAGGATGATCCTTCAATTACATCGCAGCAAAGAGCTGGAACGACCTCCCGCTGCACCTCAGACAAAGCCCGTCGCTCACCATCTTCAGGAAGAACCTAAAGACGTGGCTCTTCGGATGAGGCCCCTCCCTCCCAGCGCCTTGAGGCCCTCACGGGTGAGTAGCCACGCTTTACAAAAAACTGATTGATTGATTGATCCATAAGGTGTGGGAGTTACCCTTTACGCATGTGTTTCAATGGCATGAAAGAGGTTTTTCTTACCGGAAGTGAATGCGAGACTTCTGTGAGTCATTCAGTGATTTGCAAACAGCTGTCCTTGCACGGAGCCTGTAATGCTTCAGCAACAATTTTATGCCCTGAGTTATAGTTTTTAACGCTAAACTGCTCTAATGCAGTTTAGTGTCAAAAAGTATTCTGCCGGTTAGCGCCATTCCAAGATGCTGGCATGCATCTTATTTATGGAATGGCACCAATCTGGTGCTAACAGTGGGCTAACGTCATGGAGAATGACGTTAGCCAGGTGTAGGTAGCGGTATGGAAGTAGTGGGTTTAGCAATACAAAATGACGCTAGGCTGGTTAGAGTAAAAAAGATTACTCTAACCAGCCTATCGTCCTTTATTGACGCTAAACCTACCATACCACAGGACTCCTGTCTTATAAAAGACAGGAGTCATGCCCACCGCCCCAATGACGAGCACAGGGGACAAGGGTCCCATGGGCATGGCCATTGCACCCAGTATCATGTATGGAGGCCCATTTCAGGACCCCCAATGGCACTTCTAAGAAAATACAGGAAAACTTACCTGTACTTACCTGGGATGGGGTCCCCCATCCTCCACTGTTCCTCTGGTGTGAGTGGGGGTGTCCCTGGGGCGGGCACCTGTGGGCTTATTCCATGGTGTTCCACCATGGAAATAGGCCCACAGGTCCCCTAACGCCTGCCCTGACCCATGTGTTAAATAATGGCGCTAAGCAAGCTTAGCAACATTATTTAGGCCCGCCTCCCTCCTGTGCACCATTTTTGCACAGAAGGATAAATAAGGCGCATTGGCCTTAGAGTCATTTTTTGCCCAGGAATGCCTACCTTGCATCTCATTGACAAAGGTAGTTTTCCTGCATTCAGTGATTTGCAAACAGCTGTCCTTGCACGGAGCCTGTAATGCTTCAGCAACAATTTTTTGCCCTGAGTTAAAGTTTTTGACGCTAAACTGCTCTAACGCAGTTTAGCGTCAAAAAGTATTCTGCTGGTTAGCGCCATTCCAAGATGCTGAGAGGCATCTTATTTATGGAATGGCGCCAATCTGGTGCTAAGGGTGGGCTAACGTCATGGAGAATGACGTTAGCCAGGTGTAGGTAGCGGTATGGAAGTAGTGGATTTAGCGATACAAAATGATGCTAGGCTGATTAGAGTAAAAAAAGATTACTCTAACCAGCCTATCATCCTTTATTGACGCTAAACCTACCATACCACAGGACTCCTGTCTTATAAAATACAGGAGTCATGCCCACCACCCCAATGACCAGCACCGGGGACAAGGGTCCCATGGGCATGGCCATTGCACCCAGTATCATGTATGGAGGCCCATTTCAGGGCCCCCAATGGCACTTCTAAGAAAATACAGGAATACTTACCTGTACTTACCTGGGATGGTGTCCCCCACCCTCCGCTGTTCCTCTTGTGTGAGTGGGGGTGTCCCTGGGGCAGGCACCTGTGGGCTTATTCCATGGTGTTCCACCATGGTAATAGGCCCACAGATCCCCTAACGCCTGCCCTGACCCAGGCGTTAAATAATGGCGCTAAGCAAGCTTAGCGACATTATTTAGGCCCGCCTCCCTCCTGTGCACCATTTTTGCACAGAAGGATAAATAAGGCAAATTGGCCTTAGAGTCATTTTTTGCCCAGGAATGCCTACCTTGCATCTCATTGACAAAGGTAGTTTTCCGCAGACAAAAAATTACTTTAACTCCAATATTTTGGCCCTAGACAAATCTAGGGGGTCATTCCAACTTCGGCGGGCAGCGTAGGCCGCCCGCCAAAGTTCCCCCGCCAGAAGACCGCACAGCGGTCAAATGACCGCGGCGGTCATTCTGACTTTCCCGCTGGGCGGGCGGGAAAGACCCAGCAACGATGAAGCCGGCTCCGAATGGAGCCGGCGGAGTTGCTGGGGTGCGACGGGTGCAGTGGCACCGTCGCGATTTTCAGTGTCTGCTAAGGAGACACTGAAAATCATTATGGGGCCCTGTTAGGGGGCCCCTGCACTGCCCATGCCCCAAGGGCCCCACGACACCCGTTCCCGCCATCCTGTTCCTGGCGGTAAGAACCGCCAGGAACAGGATGGCGGGAAGGGGGTCGGAATCCCCATGGCGGCGCTGCTTGCAGCGCCGCCATGGAGGATTCCTATGGCCAGGGGAAAACCGGCGGTTTCTTTTCTGACCGCGGCTTTACCGCCGCAGTCAGAATTGCCCAGGAAGCACCGCCAGCCTGTTGGCGGTGCTTCCGCGGTCGTTGGCTTGACCCCCCTAGTGTCAAAATGTAAATATGGAGTTAAGTTTGCGCTGAATTAGCGTCAAAACAGTTTATGCTAATTTAGCACAGAGTATAAATATGCCCCTTAGCTTGTTATAAGAAGAGTGGCCCTTTCCCTTTGATTCGTCTGGCGTTCCAGGTGCACTTGAATGGGAGTTATGTGATGCTGAACAAAGAAAGATGTTCTGGGATTCGAGCCTGAATTGCCTACATAGTTACGGTTTCCCAAATTGTGACTTGTTGCGGAACGTGCCTTTTCCCCCCACACGAGAGATAAAAGAAGCAGAAATATGGCCTCATATTGCTACTTCGAATGTAAATTTTTAATACCAACTTTCCAAAACATTTTGTTGAACTAATATGTTGCATTTTTAACATGACTTACACTGCTTGGACTGTACATTTCTTTAAGGCTGCCAGTTCTAGTTTTGCCAGCATCTTCTATCCTATCTTTGGAATAATACCTTCAGCCATGCATCTGATTTTTTCGAGTGCCTTTGGTGGATTCCCTATAACTGGCATTAATTGGAAGAACTGGAGTCCAACTGGTCTTTGTCATCCAGACTGGTTCTGAAATGCGTGCAGCCTGTCTTTTGATGTTTGAGGTGCCCATTCAAACATACATCAGCAGTGTGTCTTGCTATGCAGCATGTACCTTCTTTGGATGCAGGTCTGTTGCGCTTCTCGATGAGGGTTTATTACCAGACGTGCACTTTGAGATTGTGATTGCTACAAGAAGCTTCCTATGGGCTGGCCCTTGTGGATCAAGTGGCTCTTGAGGCTACAGCACCTGGTAATGCATGGGATGCTGCCGTCTCGGCCGGAACTATGGCTGAGGGAATGTACCTTGAATGCTCCCTCGCTTTCCTTGTCAATGAGCTGGTTAAGTTATCACCTACCGAACTGGTGTCTTTCCTGGATTCCATAGCAATTGATAATATTGGTGATTTTTTGAAGGATCACAATTATTTTTGAACTTCTGACATTTGGCCCTAATTTGTATCAAAGTTTTTGTGAAATTCTAAATTGACCTTTTTAATTTGGTTCAATTTTGGTCTGTCCTGCTGGACATTTTTATCTCTATTTTTAGCGTGCTTTTCATAAGATGTCTTAGGCATAGTGATTTTAGTATTAGGTTTTATTATGAACCTCTGCACTCTTGAACTGACAATGGAGAAGGTGTTGTGAGGTTATTTTAGCATTTATACGGACACATTTATTTTAGCTTTGGGCCTGAGGCCTGTGTGCTTTCACCTAGTTACATGTTGTTTCAGTTTTCTTATTATTTTAGCAAAGCTTTTTTTTTTGGCAATGTTTTATTCTTTTTAGCAGTTGCCCTTCCATGCAGAATTTGCTATTCATTTCTTTGCACAACATTTTCATCCTATGCTGAAACCAAGTCTGCACAGGAGAAATTACCGGGTATTGCCGTTCCAAATAGTATCATGTCTATTCTACACAGAAAAATGCATGTTGACACGTCAGGGCAGTTCTTATAACAACAGCATGTTTTATTATACAAAAACACACTGCCCCCATAAATCAGAGGGAACATTCTAGTCAGCCAGCCATCTTATGCTGCACCTTGTCATTGCGGTTTCTGCTGAAACTCTGCATCTTCTTTTCATATACGTGGGAAGACTCCCAACAGACCTCTTCTCTGCCTATAGAACAGGTATGGGGATTGGGTTTCCTTCCGGGGACTAGACGGGCAGGTCAGGGCTAACACTTATTACTCTCATGTAGAATCTTAGTTGTTTAGGTAGGGATTTTAAATTCACTATTGTGATAGTATGGTGGGACTTTTCCTCTGTTTCACTTTTCTAGACACTGCAATTATAGTGTTGTGTTTCAATATCCTGATAATCAAATTCATGCATTTCTGCAATTGCTTCAATAAGTCATGTTGAACCTAATCCTGCTTCTGTTTGTCTTTGCATGTATGAGACGTATATAGCTGAGAGAAAGGGGTCAGATATGTTCCACCACAGCGTCCATTGGGAGTCTTGGAGTGTCAAGCGATAGTGTTAGACTTTTCATCCTTGGTGTGGTCTCCCTTAACTTTTTGCCTCTGTTTCCCAGGTTGTTGATGTGTGCTGGAATTTGCTGTTTTTGTTACTCTGGGCTGCTAACCAGTGCTAAAGTGCAAGTACTCCTGTACAAAATGTGTATGTAATTGTTTTACCCATGATTGGCATATTTGATTTATTAGTAAGTCCCTAGTACAGTGCATTAGAGGTGCCCAGGGCCTGTAAATCAAATGCATGCTACCAGTGGGCCTGCAGCATTGGTTGTGCCACCCACATACGTAGCTCTGTAATCATGTCTCAGACCTGCCACTGCAGTGTCTGTGTGTGCAGTTTTAACTTTAAATTCGACTTGGCAAGTGTACCCACTTGTCAGGCCTAAAACTTCCCTTTTCTTGCATGTAAGGCACCCCTAAGGTAGGCCCTAGGTAGCCCCAAGGGCAGGGTGCAGTGTATGGTTAAGGTAGGACATATAGTAATATGTTTTATATGTCCTGACAGTGAAATATTGCTAAATTTGTTTTTCACAGTGAGGCCTGTCCCTCTCGTAGGTTAACATGGGGGCTACCTCTAAATCTGATTAAAGTGTGGATTTCCTTTGGGAGTGGATGGACATGTGGAGTTTGGGGTCTCTGAGCTCACAATTTAAAATTAAATTTTTTGGTAAAGTTGATTTTAAGATTGTGTGTTTGAAAATGCCACTTTTAGAAAGTGAGCATTTTCTTGCTTATACCATTTCAGTGACTCTGCCTGTTTGGGAATTCCCTGTCTGGGTCAGTTTGACAGTTGGGCTGGTCGCACCTCACACTAGACAGTGACACAAAGAGAGCTGGGGTGTAGTCTGCATTTCCTGATGAGCCATCTGTAATAGGAGGGAGGGGAGGAGTGGTCACTCACACCTGAAAGGGCTGTGCCTGCCCTCACACAATGCAGTCTCCAACCTCCTAGTGAGTGTCTAGGGCCTGGCCTGGGCGAGGCAGAATTTCACAAACAAGAGAGACTTTGCTTTGAAGTAAGCCTACTTCAAAGGACAAAATGGGCATAAGAAGGGCACCCAAAACCTCAGACTCTAGAACACTTCTGGAAACCAAGAGGAACCTCTGCCTGGAGAAGAGCTGGGGAAGAAGAGCTGCACTGCCAGTGATTGTGCTTTGTGGAGCTATCCTGCAGTTGCTGCTTCTGCCAGAGTAAGAGGGCAAAGACTGGACTTTGTTTGCCTTCCTTCTTGTGAAGATCTCAAAGGACTTGATTTAGAGCTTGCCTCCTGTTGTTTGAAGTCTCAGGGACAGCAAAGACTTCTCTCTGCCAGCACCTGGAGTTTCTGGAGAGACTCCTACTCTGCCAAGTGGTGCCCATCCAGTTCCTGGGACCCTGAAAGTAGAAGCTGGCAGCCTAAGAGGAAGAAATCCACACACAGAACGCCGTGCGGGGAAAAGATCTGCGGCTGGGAAATCGACGCGCCGCCGGCTTCGTGGCTAAAAATCTATGCTCGCCTGTAACGCGACTGAAGAATCGACGCATGTAGCTGGAAAAACGACTCGTAGCATCGCTGACAGAGGCTGGTGAGATCGCAACCCACGCTGTGTGGTTTTCGGATAATCGTGCAGCAGGATTTCTGCAGCAAACACCGCTGCATGTGTAAAAACAAAGCAAGGCCTGCCCGGATCCGAGAGTGCTGACCGAATCGACGCATCGCTCACCTGCGGAGAGAAGAAACGACGTGCCTGACCCGACGAAAGGAGAAACAATGCAGGGTTTCGCTCGTGAGTGAAATTGACGCATCGCAAGCCCTTTTTGACTCACACTCGCCTGTGCGGGTTATTTTTGATGCACCCAAGGTACATTTTCACGCTAATAGTGTTGATGTGTGTTTTAAACTACATAAAGACTCTTTTTGCTTTTTAATTGATAACTTGACTTGTGTATTGTGGATTTTTGTCGTTTTGGTCTTGTTTTGTTTAGATAAATATTATCTATTTTTCTAAACCTGTGTTGTGTCATTTTGTAGTGTTTTCATTAAGTTACTGTGTGTGTTGGTACAAATACTTTACACCTAGCGCTCTGAAGTTAAGCCTACTGCTCGTGCCAAGCTACCAAGGGGGTAAGCAGGGGTTAGCTGAGGGTGATTCGCTTTTACCCTGACTAGAGTGACGGTCATTGCTTGAACAGGGGGTAACCTGACTGTCAACCAAAGACCCCATTTCTAACAGATAGGCTGCCACAAATCACCTTTACTCTTGAGTTCTGGTGAGGTGCTGCTAGCTAGCCGAAAGGGTCGGGCTAACAGCTATCAAATAGTGTGGGATCAGACTCAGTCCCCTAAGTGCAATGGTGCTGCCGCCTAAAATCCAGCAGTCTCATTCCTTCAACGAGAGTCCTATCGCATTAAGATCTCCTAGGAAGATGTAGTGCTCAGAGTTGATGGTGATCAGTGAGATGTGGCCAGAGATGGCATTGCAAGAGCTGGAGTGTGACCCGGTGATCTGTATGTGAGAGTGCCTCTGATGGTGCTTTCCCATTTGTGTGAAGTTGGAAACCGAGATGCTCTATTATCGGGGTTTGGTCCCCTGAGGAGTTTGTGCAGTGGATGGTCCCCTCGAAGATGATGGCAACTCAAATCAGTGTTTGTTGATTCGGTCCCTGTGTGCTATCTTGTAGTCTTCGGGTGTGGCTCTGGCGATGTCTGACGTGGAGGTGGGGTTCAGCCAGGTTTCTGTGAGGAAGATGATGTCTGGAGTGAGGGATGTGATCATGTCCCAGATCTCAGTGGCATGTGCAGAGCGATTGTGCATTGAGTAGAATGTAACGGAGTTGTGCCGTAGTGGTCTCGGTAGGCATGTTTGCAGTGTCTCCAGAGTTGTAGGTTGCTTTGGTGTTGCAGGTGAAGTGGCAGTGCTGGCAGGAGGATGGTCCTCTGATGATGTGTGGAGATGTGCAGCAGCAGTTGTTGTCAATGTATGTCTTGTAGGTCTGCAGCAGTGAATCTATGTAGGGTGGAAGAACCAGCGTTCCTGGTGCTTGGAGTGGTCCAGGTGCAGATGGGCACAGTTGTGCTTGCCTTTGGCACGCCTTGGATGAGCCGGCAGCATGCCAGCGGCACAGCCGCACTGTGGCCTCCATTAAATAGGCCCTGGGAGGCAGGAAAAGGGGTATCAGACTGGAGAGGCAGATGAAGGAAAAACAAAAAGAAGCAGTGAAAGCGGGGGAAAAGCAAGGAGCAAGTAGTGAAAAATGAGGGAAAAAGAACTCAGAAAATGGAGACAGGAAGGAGAAAGCAGAAAGAAATTAGGGAAAAGCAGGATAAATCACTCAGAAAATGGGGGAAAAAGAAGGAGCAGCAGTGAAAAACTAGGGAAATGCATGAGAAAACACTAAGAAAATGGGGGAAAGGAAGGAGAAAGCAGTAAAAAAAATCTGAGGGAAAAGTAGGAGAAAGCATGCAGAAAACAGGGGGAAAGGAGGTGGATAGCAGTAAAAAACAAGGAAAAGCATTGAGAAAACACTTAGAACTCGGGCAGGAAGCAGAACGATGCAGCAGCACGGGACAGCTGAGCCTGGAGCATTTGCACAACCATGGGGAAGCTAATTCCTTGACAATTTGCAATATTTCTTTATTGCTTTTCTCAGGCAAATTGATATGACTGGTATAAAATTGTGTGTAAGTAGACTTTACAAGCTTTTTACATTCTTCCAGAGACTGAAGGTATATAGTTTGAGCACCAGACCATATTGTTTGGCACCAGTCCATTTCCAAGGAATTGCATTTATGATTAAATGTTCATATAACCTTTGTAAACCAAGCTGTTAGGGTTAGGTGTGGTGACTAAGCAGAGCAGTTGTAGCCAGTGTGGTTACTATCCAACTGGTTACTATACAAACATTAATACTAATTCCTCTTGGGTTCCACAGTAGCGTGCTCCTTGCCGAAAAGCACTTTGACTCCTTATCAGGGGTAGTAAGCGCTATATAAATACTATTACAATACAATACAATACAATATGATACTCTTAACCAGACCTCAAGATCACAGTAAACAGTTGGTGATGATAGCAAAACAGCAGAGCTTAAATTCTGGTGTGAGAAATGAGATCTCCAGTTGGCAGTGGTTTGCACTCTGTCCAAGTAGAGATCCTCACTCTAGTCAGGGTAAGGGAGTCACACACCTAACATAGCCCCTTCTCCCCTCTGTAGCTTGGCACGAGCAGTCAGGCTTATCTAAGAGGCTATGTGTAAAGTATTTGTACACACGCACACACACATAGTAACACAGTGAAAACACCACAGAAGTACTCCACACCAGTTTAGAATAATAGCCAATATTTATCTGAATACAACAAGACCAAAATGATACAAATCCAACATACTCAAGTAAAGATATCACTGTTTTTTAGCTAAGCAATGGGGAGAACATGGCGGGCTGCGGAGTTCACGTAGCGCGCTAGGGCGCTTCCGGTTCCTGGGGGGCGCGGCAGGACGCAGCTGCCGAGCGGATTGCGGCTGTAGGCACACGGATGTGCGCGCCGCAATGTTTGGAGTCTGAGGCAGACTGGAGGGCAGCGGGGGCTGTCTGGTGGCGCCGGGCCACGCTGGAGCTGCGCCGGGCTCGGAAAGGCGTGGCACGAATTCCCCTTCGGGGGAATAGCGGCAGCAGCAGCTGCAGCAGCGGAACGGGTGGAGCAGCAGCCGAGAAGTTGCGGCAAGGAGTACAATTTAAAGAAAATTTGGAGAAGGGAGCTAGGAGAAAAACAGTGAGGCAGTGTGGGGGGGGGTGATTTCCCTTCCCCCCCGCTTTTCTTAACAAGAGTGGAGGGGACTGATCAGTGGCTTCGGGACAATTTGGCTGCGATTGCCGAGGAGAAGGGAGACAAGGGGGGGTCAGCCAAAAACAATCCGAAATCTAAAGCTGGGGAAGGAGGAAGGATTGCGGTGAGGAAGGTGGGGGAAAGCAAGCTTAAGGGGAGAGATAAGTTAACGCCCTCCCTAAGGTCTTTTTTTAAAGTGAGACCAGCGGTAATTAAGCTAACCTCTGGGCAGGCCAGAGTGGCAATGGAGGTTACCGCCAGGCAGTCGGATAATGGTGCCGGTGAGGGCAGGGGGTGGGCGATGCCCCCCCGCCACTGCCAGGAGAAGAACAGACAGCCCCAGTGCAAGTTCAAATCCCAGACGCTATGCCCGCAGAGGTTCAAGACTCCGCGCCTAAGTCGGTAGCTGTGGAACCCCCTCAAGCCGCTTCTGTTATCTCTCCTTCACTGAGTTCTTCGTTGGAGGCGTTAATTTTGTCTATTTCTGAGGACGTAAAAAAAGGTTTTGCGAATTCAGAAGTAAATCAAGGGGAGATAAGAGAGGTTTGTGCTAATTTAGAAAAGAAAATTGATGGCGTAATGGAAAGAACACAGGCCCTGGAAGAAGCGATGGGGGGTATGAAGGATGAATTGGCACAGCATAAGGGTGAGATCGATACACTGAAGGGGAGCGAACAGGCATTAAAAAACAGGGTTGAGCAGCTGGAAAATTATTCAAGAAGAAATAATTTAAAACTTTTGAAAGTGCCTGAAGGTATAGAAGGGAACGATCTTAAGGCCTTTGTAGTATCACTAATCAAGTCAGCGGTGGATCTGGAGGAGACTGAGGAGGAAATCGGGAAGGAAATTCAGAGAATCCATCGAGACCCCTTTAAGCTGCGAATGAACAGCAGTAGACCTCGGAAATTTTTTATAAACTTTTTGTCATACCAGATGAAAGAAAAGATTTTATCTAGAGCATTGAAACAAAAGTCTTTAAGAGTGAATGATATTGTTTTTGAGATTAGGTCTGATCTATCCAGGGTTACTATGGATAGGCAGTGGGAACTGGGGAAACGTTTGGAGATTTTCAAATCTTTGGGGGTCTCGGCCCAGTTGAAATGTCCAGCCTTCCTCAGGGTCATGTATAATAACAAAATGTACAACATCAGAGATATAAGTGAGGCCGATGAATTATTGGTAGTGGTAAAAAATGGGCAGTCCACCGAATAAGGCTGCGTTTAATGTTTAATGTTTAAATTCTCCCAGGAACACGGGGCGCTCTAAAATTTGGATCACTATGGTCCTTAGTCGGGGGGGGGGGGTTCTCCACGGGTGAGGTATGGGGGGAAAGGGACGGGAAGAGGGAGGTAGGTTTAGGGTTGGGGAGGGAGAGTGGGAAAAAAGTAAAAAGTAGTGCCTCTTTCAACCCAGTTATCTGTTACCTAAGATTGATTGATAGCTAGTAGGGAGAGAAGGCAGGGGGTGCAGAATATATCACTGCAAATCCTTTCATGGAATGTTAATGGCTTGAGGGTGCGAGGAAGAAGGGAACAAATATTACAGTATCTGCAGGATTCTACGGCGCAAATTTTAGTTTTGCAGGAAACGCATTTAACAAAGTCGGAGTGCATTAATATAATACAAAAGCTGAGATGGGTTCAAACATTTTCATGTACAGAACACAACTATCATAATAAAGGGGTGGCAATCTTAGTTAAATATTCACAGCAGGGGGGTATGGCAATTTTGGAATCTAGATCAGATATAGCAGGGCGATGGGTGATAGCTAAAATACAATTTGGGGGTCGTAATCTGGTCTTAGCAGGTTACTATGGCCCCAACTGCGACGATATAGAATCTTTAAAGCATCTCTTTTCCCAGCTTCTTGAATTTTCGGACCCGGTTATTTTGATGGGTGATTTCAATGTGGTGTTAGACAATGAGCTGGATAGGCATAACTGCAAATCACGAGGCACGCCTAAGTCGCAACAATATTTAAGGAGGATGATGAAGGAATTTGGCCTGTGCGATATCTGGAGACAAAGGGTGGGGAATAGCAGGGATTTTTCTTTTTTTAATAAGAAATATAGACATGCCTCTCGAATAGATTATTTTTTATTAGATACACGTCTGAGAGAGGAGGTGAAGAATATAGCGTATCTGCCCTCGCATTTATCAGATCACTCAGCGGTGGTGTTAAAAATGAGTTTTCGGCAGACAAGTTTCCGTAATCGGTGGACGATTGATCGGTCCTTGTTATTAGATCAGGAGGTGTTGTTAAAGCTGCGTAAGGAATCCGATTTTTTTTTTTTTAGTGTAAATTTGGGCTCTGCACCTTTATCAGTAGTATGGGACACGTTTAAAGCAGTTATTCGCGGGGAGATAAGGAGTAGTTCCATCCAGAAACATAAACGGCAGAGAGACGAGATTAATGCGCTAGAGCAGGAAATGCGAAAACATAAAGTCGAAATAATAGAAGCAGGGGAGACTGAGGCTTTGAGGGACAGCTTGGATGGGTTGAGAGGCCAGTTGGAGAAGATACTACAGGGAAGAATTCAAAGGAAATGGGAGGCAAGCAAATTGGCTCATTTTGAATATGGGGAAAATGCGGGGAAATTGTTAGCCTGGAAAGGCAAAACAGATCGTGTTAGGAACTACATCAAGGAGGTTGAAATGGAGCATTCAGGAGAAAAAAGTACGGATGAGGCAGCAATAGAATCGGCTTTTCTAAACTTTTTTGCACAACTATATTCGGAGGGGTTAGAGGTGGATGAAGCTATGGTAACGGATTGGATGGGGGCTGATATATCTTTAGGTTTATCGTTGCAGGAGAGGGAAGCATTGAATGCTCCAATAACGGCTGAGGAAATTAGGAGAACCTTGATTAGTAGTAAGTCGGGGACGGCGCCGGGCCCGAATGGTATCCCAGTGGAAGTTTATAAGGTATTAGGGGACTCAATTATCCCAGTACTGACTGAGTTGTTTGGGGGGATCCTGGAATGTGGTAATGACATTCCTCTTTCGTGGAATGAGGCGGTGATCTCTTTAATTTTGAAACCGGATAAAAATCCAGCGAAATGTGCTTCTTACAGGCCTATATCATTGATGAACAGCGATTATAAATTGCTAGCTAAGATTCTAGCGGATAGGCTGAGTAAGATAGCGAATAATTTACTGCACCCGGATCAAAAAGGCTTTTCTAAAGGCAGATATCTGCATGAATTAACTTTTGAACTGATCGGGGCAATAGATATGGCTACAATGTTTGGGTCGCCATTGGCAATTATTATCTTAGATGCAATGAAGGCCTTCGACCAAGTAAATTGGAACTTTTTGAAATCGGTCTTGAGGCGGGCCAACTTAGGATCCAAGTTTTGTGGGGTTATTGACCGGATCTATACATCACCTCGTGCTAAGATTCTGGTGAATGGGAAACTTACGGACCCCATTACAATTTCAAGAGGTACTAGGCAGGGTTGCCCCCTGTCGCCTGTATTGTTTAATCTGTATATTGAGCCGTTTGCTAGAAAAATCAGACAAAATCCTCTTATCTCGCCCTTTTGCTGCAATGGCTGGGAAAAGAAAATCTCTTTATATGCAGACGACTTACTGATGTATACTAATAACCTGCCTTTAGCTTTTAACACAGTTAAAGATCTTGCCGAACAATTTGGAAGGATATCAGGGTATCGGATTAATGTGGGGAAAACAGAAACTATGCAGTGGAATATGGAAGTAGGGTCAATATTAAACAAGCAGGAAATACGGTACCTGGGCATTTTAGTGACCCAAAATTTGAAGGACTTAGTGGAAAGGAACGCACGAAAGTTATTAGTGGAATGTAAAGCTATGCTACAAAAATGGGCATATCTCCCTTTGATGATTCTCGGGAGGATAAATTTAATTAAGATGTTTATTCTGCCCAAATGGAAGTTTGTGTTTTCAGCTATACCTTTGGCAATGCATAAGGGATACCTGGATAAAATGCAGCAAGCAATAAGTAGTTTTATTTGGAATTCAAAGGGGCGGAGGATATCATGGAAAAAATTATGCAGAAGAAGGGAAAAGGGAGGGCTGGCTCTACCTGATTTGACATATTATGCGTGGGCTTTCTTGTTTAAAAACTCAAGGATGTTGTTTCTGTCCCCAGACGGTTCAGCAGTGGGCAGAATGTATAAGGCAATGGTTTTATCTGTGAAAGGGGCCTCAAAGTCTTTTCTATTTAAATTCGGCGACCCTAATTTTTTCAAAAAAGTTAAACTAAAAGTACAGCAAGGAATGGCAAGGAGCTGGTATCAGCTGAGACGACGGTTGGGTGTACACTATTACAGTAATCAGGCCCCTATCTGGGATTCCCCGGGCACCCCAGAATGCTGTCAAGATATCCTAGCATTGCCACTCAAAAGGGCAGGTGTGGAAAGGTGGGGTGAGCTTGCACGAGAGGGTATTTTACTTTTTTGGGATGATTTGGTAAGAATAACGGATGGATCACTGTCCAGGTTAAAATATCTACAGATAAGAGAGTGGGAAAAAGAAATTAAGGGGGGATTGGGAGTGGTAAATGCTTTGGAGGATTCTTTTTTAGATCTGGCGGACTCGGCACCTGTGAAGAGGTTGGCGGTTTGGTATTGGGAAATATTAGAAACTCTTGATGAGAATTTTGTCCTACCAAACAAGCTATGGGGCAAGGCGATGTCAGGCGACAAGATTGGGTCATGGTGGAAGAAGTCGTTTGTGACTCTGTATGAAGTAGTGAAGCCTGCCCCATTAAGGAAAAACCATCTTTATACTCTACACAGAGCGTATATATCTCTGGCAAAACTTCCAAGTTTAAGAAGGGGGAGGTGATTAAATGTCCGAAATGTGGCGAGCCAGGAGCAACGGATATACATATGTTCTGGGATTGTCCCGCTATTCGGTTGTTTTGGGAGGAGGTTTTCAGGGCATTATCATCTATGCTAGGCTGGAAAATTAATGTATCACTCCCACTGATTATATTTGGGCAGCTTCAGGATGAGGGTATATGGAGCAGGGTGAATAAAGCTAATCGCACATTTTTGTTTTATGTAATTGTGTTGGGCCGGAACGAAATCTGCAAAAATTGGATGAAGGAGCACCCTCCGAGCTATACAGATTGGTTTAATGCAGTTCTTTGTGCGGCGAATATGGATCTAAATGTGCAGGGCTCTAAGAGAAACGTAGAACTGTGGTCATCATTATTAGAATGGGAGGGTGTAGTTTGAATCTGTTTTCCTGTTAATATCTGCCACTTTGTGACTATGTGATGTTGGGTTGGTTGTTTTCTCTGTTTAGTCCAATGATTAGCCACCGTTTGATGCTCCTGCAGGTTTGCCTAGGCAGACCGGGAGATACAAAGGTGCATCCCTTGACTCGAGTCTCTCTTCTTGGTCAGAGGGTGAGAAGGTTACAGGAACTAAGAGGTGGCTCAGTAAGCGGGGTTGAATGAGGACAAAAAAAAACCAAAAACAAATGTAAAGATATCACTTTTCAAAAGTTGTAAAGATTCCTAATCCAGAGGAATCAATGGTTGTCTCTTTTTAACACACAGTGCCTGGGTTGTGTAAAAATTACAATGCGGGGCGCAGAGGAGGTGAGGCGCTGAAAAACAAAGTGATGCATCAGTTCCTCACTGCACAGGGGAGGTTATGTGTTGGCTCCTTACTGACAGGTGAGGTGATGCATCAATTATCTTCTCGCAGAAGAGGCTATGCGTTGGTCACTTACTGGCAGGGGAGGTGATGCATCAGTTCCTTACTGACAGGGGAGGTGATGCATCAGTTCTCTCCTCGCAGAAGAGGCTATGCTTTGGTCACTTACTGGCAGGGGAGGTGATGCATCAGTTCCTTACTGGCAGGGGAGGTGATGCATCGGTTCTCACCCTGCAGGAGAGGTGAAGCGTGGGTTTCCAGTCACGCAGCCTTGGTTCCTTGGTGTGGGGTCGATGCGAAAATGACACCCATGGATGATGGATAGAGCTGCAGTGGAACAGGCGTTTTTCGGTCCTACAGGCTCTGTGTCAATTCTTCCACTGAAAGGCAGGCACTGTGTTGATTCTTCAGTTGTAAGGCAGACGTTGCATCGATTTTCAGCTGACGCGATCCAATGTGTGGATTTTCTTCCTCATGACACCGATTTCCACTTCCAAGGGCCCAGGAACTGGATTTGGTACCACTTGGCAAGTCAGGACTCTCAGCAGAAGAGTCCAGACATTGGCAGATGAAATCTTTGATGCCCCTGAGTCTCCTAACAGGAGGCAAGTTCAGTACAAGCCCTTGGGGAACCTTGTAAAGCAGAATGTAGAAAGCAAAGTCCAGTCCTTTTACTCCCAGGACAGAAGCAGCATGCCAGCACAACAAAGCAAAAGGCAGAGTGGCAGTCCCTTCTTCCTGGCAGAGTGTCCTCAGACCAGAAGTGTTCTGAAGTTGTGGTCTCAGAGGCTCAATACTTATACTAATTTCTGCCTTTGATGTAGACAAACTTCAAAGGAAAGTCTTTGTTGTGCACAAGACCCTGCCTTTCTTGCCCTGGCCCCAAACATACTCCAGGGGTTTAGAGACTGCTTTGTGTAAGGACAGGCACATCCCATTTCAGGAGGAAGTGTCAGCTCCTCCCACCACTCTAGCACAGGAACATCCATCAGGATATGCCCTGCACACCTCAGCTCCCTTTCTGTGACTGTATAGAGTGAATTCACAAACAGCCCAACTGTCATCTGACCCAGACGTGTATTCTACAGACAGGCAGAGGCACAGAATTGTTAAGCAAGAAAATGACCACTTTCTAAAAGTGGCATTTTCAAACTTACAATTTAAAAAAAGATGTATTTTTAAATTGTGAGTTCAGAGACCCCAAACTCTAAACCTCTGCCTGCTGCCAATAGGAAATTACACTTGAAAGATCTGTCAAGGTAATCCTCATGTTAACCTATGGGAGTGATATGCCTTGCAATAGTGAAAAATGAATTTAGCAGTATTTCACTATCAGGATGGGTAAAACACACCAGTCCTTTCTTTCTTATACACTGCACCTTGCCCCTGGGGCTACTTTGGGTCTACCTTAAGGGTGACTTACATGTAGTAAAAGGATAAGTTTGGGCCTGACAAGTAGGTGCAATTGCCAGGTCGAACTGTCAGTTAAAACTGCATACACAGACTCTGCAGTGGCAGGTCCGAGATATGTGTACAGCGCTACCCATGGGGATGGCACAATCAGTGCTGCAGGCCCAATAGTAGCATTTGATTTACAAGCCCTAGGAACAGTAAAGTACTAGTAAATCAAATATTCCAATCATGGATAAACCAATTACAATACAATTTAAACCTAGATCACTTGCACTTTAGCACTGATCAGCAGTGGTAAAGTGCCCAGAGTGTTCAGCAGAAGACCAAAACAGGAGATCAGAAGCCAAAAAGATAGGGGAAACCAAGTAAAGATCTGACAGGACTAACATGTGTCCCCCTCAGCTGAATGTGGGGAGAGCTACCCAACCTCATGGGAGTCCTCATCACTAAGGCGGAAGAACCTGGACAGACCACCAGCACTGGCATGTTCTGTGCCAGAGCAGTATTCCACTGTAAAGTCTATTCCCTGTAGGTAGATGGATCACCTCAACAGTTTAGGATTTTCACCCTTCATCTGCATTATCTATCTGAGGGACCTGTGATCTGTCTGAACCCGGAAGTGAGCCCCAAACAAGAAGGGTCTTAGCTTCTGCAGCGGCCACACCACAACAAAAGCTTCCCCTTCTATTGTGCTCCACCTCTGTTTCTGGTAAAGTAACCTCCTGCTAATGAAGGCTACTGGTTGATCTAGACCCTCTTTGTTTAGCGGCAAGAAGATGGCTCTCACACCATGCTCTGAAGCCTCTATCTGCACCACAAACTCTTTGGAGAAGTCAGGAGCCTTGAGCATGTGTGCTGTGCACATGGCCTCCTTCAGGGTGCCTAAAGCGGTCTGGCACAGCTCTATCCAGATCACCTGACGGAACTGCTTCTTGGAAGTCAGCTCTGTCAAGGGGGCAACAATGGTGCCATACCCCTTGACAAATCTCCTGTAGTATCCGGTGAGACCTAAAAAGGCTCTCACCTCTCTGTGGGTCTTGGGGGATGCCAAAGCCAGAATAGTATCAGTTTGGATTGTAGGAGTGCCACATGGCCACTCCCTACCTGGTGTCTCAAGTTGAACACAGACCCCTGCCCTATTTGGCACTTACCGTACTTGATAGTGAGGCCTGCATTCTTCAGAGCCCTCAACACTTCCTGGAGGTGGTGCAAGTGGTCCTCCCAGCTAGAGCTGAAGACCACAATCCTGTCTAAGTAGGCGACACTGAAGTTCCCCAACCCAGCCAGGACCTGGTTGACCAGCCTCTGGAATGTGGCAGGGGCGGTATTCAACCCAAAGGGCATGACACAAAACTGGCAGTTCATCTCTGGTGTTGAGAACTCAGACCTCTCTTTTGAACCCTTGGTTAAGCCACTCTGCCAATACCCAGTTGTCAGATCAAATGTGCTGAAGAACTTGGCAGCTCCCAACCTGTCAAAGAGCTCATCAGCTCTGGGGATGGGGAGGGCATCAGTCCTGGTGACAGCAATGAGCCCCCGGTAGTCAACACAGAACCTAAGTTCAAGGGTGTGACCTCGTTTGGGGCAGCCTTGGGGACCAAGACCACTGTGCTGGACCAAGGGCTGTTGGAGTGCTCAATCACCCCTAACTGCAACATCTTAGAGACTTCCTCCTTGATACTGTTTCTCACTCTGTCAGTTAACCTGTAAGACTTGTGCTTAGCAGGCAGGCTCTCCCCAGTATCAATGTCATGGGAGCACCAGTGGGTGACCCCAGGTGTAAGTGACAGTAGGGAGGCAAACTGACCCAGCAACTGGAGGCAGTCCCTCTGCCGATATGGGGTCAGAGTAGAGGAGATGTTCACGCCCTCCACTGACCCATCTTGCTCTTTGGAAGACCGGAAGTTGGGAAAAGGTTCACTCTTCTCTTCCACCCCATCATCTGTGACCAAGAGCATGGTCAACTCACAACTCTCAAAGTGTGGTTTGAGGCGGTTCACTTGTAACACTCTCAAAGGATTTCTAGGAGTCTGCATGTCCACCAGGTAGGTGACTTCACTTTTGTGCTCCTTCACCTAAAAGGCCCAGACCAACGGTCTTTGAGAACACAGGGCTCTATTGGCGCCTTCACCCACACTTTCTGACCATGCTGAAACTCAAGCAGAATGGTATTCTGGTCATACCATAGTTTCTTGTCCTCCTACCTAGCTTCCAGATTCTCCTGGGCGAGTTTCTGGAGGCAGGCTGTCTGGTTCATGATGGACAGCATATAACTGAATTCATCCTGGGGAGGATTCTTGGGAGCTTGCTCCCAGTCCTCCTTCACTAAACTGAGAGGCCCTCTCACAGGGTACCCATACAGAAGTTCAAAAGGGCTGATGCCAACCCCCTTCTGTGGTACCTTCCTGTAGGCAAACAACAGGCATGATTACAGGACATCCCACTTACGCCTCATGTGTTCAGAGAGATCCATAATCATGCTCTTTAGGGTACGGTTGAATCTCTCAACTAGACCATTGCCTTGGGGGTGGTAAGACATGATATAGCTTACATCACACTCCTTCCATATATCTTTCATGTACAGCAACATGAAATTGGTACCATGGTCAGATACCACCTCCTTGGGGAAACCCACACTATAAGTGTCCCGGCCACTGTGGGTGCAGTCACTGTCCTCAGGGAGATAGCTTCCGGGCACCGGGTGGCATGGTCCACCAAGACCAGGATAAACCTGTTGCCCATAGCTGTCTTGGTATCCAGAGACCCAACAATGTCAATGCCCACCTGCTCAAAAGGGGTGCTCACGACAAGAAATGATTGAAGAGGAGCCTTTTACCTCTTCCTAGATTTGCCACTTGTCTGGCAGGTCTGACAGGTTCTGCATAACGCACCTGAGGCCTTCTTCATTTGGGACTAATAAAAGTGGGTGACAAGCCTGTCAAATGCCCCAAGTGACTTGCCAGTGTCACATTATGAGCCAGACCCAGTAGGAAGGCTCTGAAAAACTGGGGTACCACCAGCACACGGGCTGCCTAAGGTTCAGCAACCTTAGGCTCACTATACAGGAGATAATTTTCCCTGTAAATCATGTGAGATCCAGAGGTATCACCAGCTGCCTGGGCCTCGGCCTGTTTCCGAAGGCCTCCCTGGTGGTGCCTCTTTCCTGCTGCCAATGGGTCAGCTTAGGCAGGTCCCGTAGTTCAGCTACTTCTTCCCCTGTAGGTTCCGAGGCATCCCTCTCAGGTTCATCCTTTTCCCCGACCATGGGAATCTGAAGAGGGGGTATCCATGCCCCTTACCCCTTACTTTCCTGGTGGGCACCTATGTCACTGTTTCAGGCTCCAGATCCTTCTGCTCACCCTCTCTGGTGGCCATAGACTGTAGTCATGCACGCCCACTCTGGCAATCCCAACATTTCCAAATGTGACCTGAGCGCCACCTCCTTCTAGGTAGTATGCTTCAGATCATTCCCTATCAGACAGTCAACAGGCATGGATGGGCTCACCACTAACCTCAAGGAACCTGAGACGACCCCCCCCTCCCCACCATTTCAAAGGGAACCTGAGCTACCAACCATTTGCGCTCACTGTAGTCTGCTGTGACAACCTGGTGGACCACATTAGGGGCTACCTGCTCCTCAGACACCAGATGACAGCAGACTGTTGTCATACTGGCTCCTGTGTCTCTCAGAGCTTCCACCGCCTCCCATTGATCGTCTCTCACTGCCTGTACTTCTTTGTATTATCAGGCATGAGGGTTCTCTGGACCACCTCACCCTCACCCAGGGAGACTAGGGTTAACTCAGCTGGTTCCCCACCACTGACTGGGGCCGACTCCTCCCTCTGATGTGCCCTTCCTAACTACAGGCAAAGCACTTGATGGGTCCCTTCCCTGCAGGCTTTCCTGAAGGGAACAAACTCTTCTTCTCAACAGGGGGCTGGGAATCTTTACCGTGGGAACTAGTTTGGGGCCCTTTAGAGAACTCCTTACTTTTATCCTCATCCCCTCCTCTCCTTCTGTTGGGGACACTGACCACCCTTGGCGCAGTCTCCCACATACAATTTCTTGCAGTCTCTGGTACTCACCCAATGGTCCACCTCCTGAGCAAGCTTCCTGGGTTCAGTCAGCCTGCTGTCAATCAATTGCTGGCACAGCTCTGGAAAACACAGACTAGACAAATGCTCCCATACAGACAAATGGCACAGCCCCTGGTAATCTTCACCCAACCATCCAGTGCTCTGCAAAATGAATCCACACACACACACAAGCCAGGTCTGTGAATCAGGTTTCCTTCTCTCCCTGAACTTCTTCCTGCACATTTCTGGTGTCAGGCCATACCTAGTGATGAGGGCATCCTTCATGTTAGAATAAGTGAGCTCACTACCTCTAGTGCTAACAAGGTGTCTCTCTCCTCTGCTGTAAAGTAGTTCCACAGGCCCGCCCGCCCAGTCTCTCTCAGGGATCCAGTGCATGTGGAGAGCTGCCTCATAGTCCTGAAACCACCTATGGATGTTGTCCTCCTTAGTGTACTCTTTCCCTGCGCTCTTGGGAAGGTGCACTCTACTCTCAGAATGCAATGACAAAATGTTGCCACCATCTGTGCTGGACCTGCTATTTAGGCCCAACTCCTTTAAACTTAGCCCATGGTCTAACAACATTTATCTCTCCTTCATGGCCAGTGCCATTTTCTTTGTTTCTGCCTCTCTATCCATTTTGGCCAATTCCAGCTTGAGCTTCTCTCTGCTTGTCTATCCCTCAGTTCCCCTGTGGTCAAACCCTTAGAAGAAACACTGCTGCCTGCCCTAGAGGCCCTCCCTCTAGGCAGGTCCTTGTTATCCATCAAATCATCATGTATGCCCTGCACCTCCACATCCACAACATATTTCTCCTTCTCTCGCATTTTACCGCTAAATGAAAATTGAGGAATTAAATTAATTATGCAAGTAGTAAATCTACCACAATTCTATGAAGTCCTAATAAAGGCAGCTTTACTGAAGCTCTATGTTTGAGTGGTACCACAATCTGTGTTTGTGCTTTTTACACTAAGAAACACATTTTCAGGTGAAGCCAAATCTGGGAGGAATTTGTAATTGAGAAGATGAATAAATAAACCGAGTCAGTTATTAAACAGTAACACACAAGCAGGAAGAGTTCTTAGAACCTTAGTTACCACATTACCACTGATGATTTAATCTGTAACCAATTGTTAGAAACATTTTCATGCAGCCCTTTCTCCTGACACAGTTTGAGAACTTTGACCATGAGCGTCACAGTGGAAATTGCGAGCAATGTAACATGTATTAGAAAGATGTGAAGTAGTAGGTCAAAATGGGAATAATTAATGGCTCCAATCTCAGCAAATTTGGGAGAATGTCTATTATCTAACCTATTTCAGAGCTGTGTGCCTATCCAGTGTAATTCTTGGCACATCAGGTTAGATTACACAAACCAGAGATCATTCTTTGTGCTCTTTAAAAAAATAAACTGAAACTCAGAGTGCTTCCACTGAAGGCAGAAGGCATTTTTCTTTACCAAAGTTTGACTTTTAAGTGTGGCCAGTTTCCTTCTGTGACCACCACAAATGTCCATTAAATCAATAAAAATAAAAATGTCATGTTTGACAGGCATCACAGTGTGCAACGTCATTACCATATAAGCCAGAATGACACAGACAAGAGCACCTACAAATCTACTCTCAGACACTACCATCAGCAGATCAGAGCCACCAAACCCTCTGCGATCACAGATCACATTGACAGCTGCCCCACGGTACAAAGGAAATCTTTGCTATTGTGAAAAATGTCACCTCTCCAGTCGCAAGTTCCGCCATCATCACCCCTCTCTCAGGACCTCTGCAATGAGATGTCTGTATTCTTCAGCAACACAATCAACAGCCTTCATGGCATCTTTGACCCCCAACCAGACCACTTCACCCTCACAACTTTCCTGCTGTTCTCCTACCACGCCAAGGGGGCCAATCTTAACACCTGGCCCACCATCACCACGGAGGAAACTGCTGCAACCATGCATTCCAGAGCCTCCTCGCTTCCCTGCCCTAACAACACCTTCATCAAAGGACTAGACTGCATCAGGGCAGCACTCATCATGATCCTGA
The DNA here is from genome assembly GCF_031143425.1 of Pleurodeles waltl. Classification (NCBI taxonomy): domain Eukaryota; kingdom Metazoa; phylum Chordata; class Amphibia; order Caudata; family Salamandridae; genus Pleurodeles; species Pleurodeles waltl. The sequence continues at coordinate 315,205,931 of NC_090436.1, forward strand.
ATAATTACATCTCTACAGCCCCCTACCCAGACACCTGTGAACACGCCATAGTTCGCCCACTCCTCAAGAAACACTCAGCAGACCTAACAATACTAGCTAACTACTGGACCATTTCCCTGCCAATCTTCTCGGTAAAAGTCTTGGAGAAGATGACCAACAAATGCATAGCCACCCACCTCAATGACAGACACCTCCTCGACCCTACATAATCCAGATTCAGGCCCAACCACAGAATGGAACTGGCTCTCATTGCTGCAACAGGCAACATCTGCATGATTATCGGAAAGAGACAACAATGCAGTCCTCATCTTACCGGGCCTCTCTGCAGCTTTCTGCACCATCTACATGAAGCTGGCATCCAAGGACCTGCATTCCTCTGGATCTGCTCCTTTGCACTCAGTCAGTCAGCCAGGCCCCCTGTGCTCAGATACACTCAACCTCAACTGCGGAGTCACACAAGGATCATCAGTTAGCTCAACACTTTTCAACACATTTAATTACCCATCTCAACAGCATCATCTGCGGCCACAGCATCAATGCCATATCCTGTGCCAATGAAACCCAGCTCATACTCTTCCTCCACGACAACATGCCTAACACTGGAGCAAATTTGCCATCTGCATGACTAAAGTTACCGGATGGATGAGAACCAACTGCCTCAAGTTCAACATCAACAACACAGAAGTTGTAATTGTCAATAGAAATACCCTGGTGTGGAAGTCCACCTGGTGCTCTGTGGAACTCAGACCCAACCCCCTGTTGGCTACCTATGCCAAGAACCTCTGAATAGTCATCGACAGCCAACCCACTATGACTGACCAAGTGAATGTAGTCTCCGCACCGTGCTTCCATGGTGCTAAGCTACATCTTCAAATGGCTAACAACCAACACTCACAGAACCGTCACCCAAGCCCTCATCACCAACAAACTGGACTATGGCAAAGCCGCAATCAATGCTCAACTAATCAGACAACTTCAGACTATATATAGACTATATATAGAACGCTGCGGCCAAGGTCACCCTCAACCTCCCATCTAGCACCATATTACTCCACACCACAATGAGCACAACTGGATCCCCATCAACTAAAATGCACTCTTCAAACTCCTCACACACTTTCAAAGCCTTACACAACATGGCCCCATATACCTCAACAACCCCATAAATTTCCACAAACTAACCAGACACCTCCGCTCAGCCGGAATCCACTCAGACACATCTCCTGCATATGCAGAACCATAACCCGTGACATGTTTTTTCTTACCTCACTCTTAGAGCCTGAGATGACCTGCGCTTGCACATCAGAGCTGCCTCCTCAGTTCTTGAATTCTCCAAGAAAATGAAGACAAGGCCCTTCACTTAGGCCATGCCCATCTAGACCCAGGCACTCTTGCTTTATGAGCAAAATGTTTTCATTCCTTGGCTCGTACATGCACTCTTAGATCCAAGCCATACCCTTGACTGGTCTCCGGCTCGGCTTGCTATATTAATTTGCTAGGGCACCCACTTGTATTTGCGACTCTGGTTTAGTATATTTGGCCATCAGTCACTTGGAAAAATGATTTCTAAAAGGCAAGGACAGGAAACTTGGAGGCCTGCCTATGTGCACTGTTTTGGCAACTCTACTATCAAGGCTTCTAATAGCAGAGAGATGAAGAAGAGTATGTGCATTGAAAATACAATTAAAATGAGTGACCTTAGAGCACAGACTAAAGGCTGTTGTGTTGTACATTACCATAGTCATGAGTTCCCTGTTAAAACTACCAGGCTCAGGTTGGACAAGCAAGGGGGTAGCTTCAGTGGGTAGTTTGGGGTGTGACACCCCCTAAATGCATTCCTGGCTGGGTAGTTGGGTCTGGGGCCATGAGTCCGGTCTACCAGGTCTCTGTCAGTTTTTGTTGTCATTCTCATTTCAGTAGGAGCTTTCAACTTTTTCATTTTTTGGAGCGGAAACTCAAATATATATAGTGACTAGTGTTCCAAAAAGGTAGTAAATTTCCTTCCATCGAAGTACTTGAACAGATGGAAATTTACCACGGTTTGGAATTCACAAGCATTGGCAGTAGTTGTCTTGGAAAGCTGTGTCAGTCTCAGATTCTAGATATATTACTGTCAATCAGGCACACAAAATTTGATGGGATTAATTTTTGCAAATAGTTAAATGAGTGGCATTCTCTCAGGTAGCATTCCAAACCATCATTTTTGCCCACTTTGCCACTCTAGACCGTGGATCGCCTCATGCAGATTAGTACTTATCTGTTCCATATGGAAACAGTTGACCCAAACCTTAGTTACTCTACCCTACAGCCCACTGTTTTTTTAGTTGGGAAATTTGAGATGCACCCTCTCCCCCCCCCACCAAATCTCATTGATTAAGGAATGCCCCTGGTTTTGAAGTGACAAAACACTATGGGGGTCATTCTGACCCTGGCGGCCGGTGACCGCCAGGGTCACCGACCACGGGAGCACCGCCAACAGGCTGGCGGTGCTCCCAAGGGCATTCTGACCGCGGCGGTTCAGCCGCGGTCAGAAAGGGTAAACCGGCGGTCTCCCGCCGGTTTACCGCTGCCCGATTGAATCCTCCATGTCAAATAGGTCAGCGCCCATCAGAAGATCGAGATTTGGCGTGCCATCGCCAAGGAAGTCCAGAACTTGGGGGTCCACAACAGACGGGGCACCCACTGCCGCAAGAGGTGGGAGGACATCCGCCGCGGAACAAGGAAGACCGCAGAAACACTGCTGGGAATGGCCTCCCAACCTAGGAGGGGTGCCAGTCGCACCATGACCCCCCTGATGTCCCGGATCCTGGCGGTGGCCTACCCTGAATTGGATGGGTGCTTTAAGACATCACAGCAGACACAAGGGGGTGAGTATCAGCACATTCTCCTATCTTTCTGCGCAGTGGAGGCGTCTGGGTGGGGGAGGAGGGCTGTGGGTGACATTAGGCCAGGGCGCTTTCTTTAGTGTAGTCCTCTCCCTTAGGCATGGCCCTGTGCCCCCGGCCCCCACCTCTGTAGGGTGACAAGTACAGCCATTGATGGTCCAGCATCACCCATGTGCGCGTTTGATGTCTCTTGGCCTGTTGTTCTAGTCAGTAGTACTGAGTAGTGTACCCCGAATGCGCGGCTTAGTGCATGAGGCTCCTGTGTCTGTCCTCTCCGCCAACGGTGTTGACATTGCATGCACTCAACCTGGTCTTCTTTTTTCTCCCCCCACCCTTTCTCTTCATCTTCTTGTGCATGTGTGCATTAGCATCATCAGGCGGAGGAGATTTGGCATCGGAGCACGAGGGAGCTGCAGGACACAAGGCCCCCGAACAGACACTGAGGGCACCAGTGATCCGGAGGGCGAGGGGAGCACCACGACGGAGACCGCTGGTGAGAGCAGCGACAGCGACACGTCCTCGGATGGGAGCTCCCTAGCGGTGGCGGCAACATCCGGGCCCCCCGCCTCTACAGGTACAGCCGGCACCCAGCGCACCAGCACCGCCCTCCCAGCAGCCCCTCAGCCTACGCTCCGTGCCCGCTCGCCCAGGAAGGCGCGCGTCTCCTTCGCCCCAGGCACCTCAGCCCCTGCCCCTGTTGCCCCTGCTGCCCTCAGTGCGGAGCTCATTGACCTGGTGAGGACGCTCATTGTTAGGCAGACGACCCTTTTGAATGCCATCCAGGGTGTGCAAAGGGAGGTGCAACAGAGCAATGCGTACCTGGAGGGCATTCATTCGGGTCAGGCTGCCCATCAACGAGCGTTCACTGCTCTGGCCTCAGCACTGACGGCAGCCATTGTCCCTGTTTCCAGTCTCCCTCTTCTTACTGCCTCCAGCCTGTCTCTGTCTCCTGTTCCTCAGCCTATCCCATCCACACCATCAGACCAGCCTGCACACACCTCAACACCCAAGAGCAGCTCATCCAGACACAAGCACCACAGATCCCACAAACACTCACCCAAGCAACACCCAGATGCAGACATTCCAGCAGTCACAACCACCTCTGTGTCCCCCTCCTCCTCGTCTCCCTCCTCCCTCCCTGTGACGTCTACACTCACACCTGCATGCACCCCAACATCAGCCAGTGCTTCCATCACCACCTCACCCTCCAGTACAGTCCACACTCGTGCAGTCACCACCCCCACTGCCATTTACACGTCCCCTGTGTCCTCTCCCACTGTGTCTGTCACCCCCTCTTCCAAGACACACAAACGCAGGCAGACACCCACCCAACAGCCATCCACCTCACGTCAGCCTACAGCACCAGCACCTTCACCCAATGACAGCACACCTGACTCTCCTACAACCACATCCTCTTCCTCCACTCCCATCACCACTTCTCCTACCCTTTACCTTGGACCTAAAAAGCTTTTCCTGGCTAATCTTGACCTCTTTCCCTCCGATGAGCTCCCCCCTCATCTGCAAAGAGTCCCAAGAGCACCGCAGCCACCACCAGCCCAGCTTCGAGTGTCACTGTTGTGCATGGGTTCTGGAGTCCACCCTTTGCCAGCAGTGACACATCGATCAGCAGCAAGGACACGTCCAGCCCCCCTCCCGGCAAGAGGACCCGCAAAAACAAGGGCCGCCGTGCGAGGACTGACAGGGCTGCCCCCAAGGAGCAATGTGCGGCCACTTCACCAGCCACACCATCTAGGGGAGGCAAGGGCCCGAGAGCCCCATCAAAGGACCGGAAGGGCAGCAGGAGCGCGGAGAAGGTGGACCCCACATGTCACATCCCAGCTGGGAAGGAGGACACTAAAGAGGCCAGGAGTCCGTCCCCGAAGGGTCCAGAAACGTCACGGTCCAAGGGCGACTGAGCAGGGAGTCCAGGCCAGGTCTGGCTCCCTTGACCTGCTGGATGAGCACCGCTGAACAGGGCCCGCGGTGCAGAAGAGCACCGCTGAACAGGGCCCGCCGTGGAGAAGAGCACCGCTGAACAGGGCCCGCCGTGGAGAAGAGCACCGCTGAACAGGGCCCGCCGTGGAGAAGAGCTCCGCTGAACAGGGCCCGCCGTGGAGAAGAGCACCGCTGAACAGGGCCCGCGGTGCAGAAGAGCACTGCTGAACAGGGCCCCGCCGTGAAGATAGGCACCGCTGAACAGGGCCCGCCGTGCAGAAGGGCACCGCTGAAGAGGGCCCGCCGTGCAGAAGAGCACCGCTGAAGAGGGCCCCGCCGTGAAGATAGGCACCGCTGAACAGGGCCCCGCCGTGAAGATAGGCACCGCTGAACACGGCCCCGCCGTGAAGATAGGCACCGCTGAACAGGGCCCGCCGTGCAGAAGAGCACCGCTGAAGAGGGCCCCGCCGTGAAGATAGGCACCGCTGAAGAGGGCCCCGCCGTGAAGATAGGCACCGCTGAAGAGGGCCCCGCCATCTCAAGGACCGCTCCGCTGGGCCCTTCTTCTCAAGCACCGCTCCGCTGGGCCCTTCATCTCAAGCACCGCTCTGCTGGGCCCTTCATCTCAAGCACCGCTCCGCTGGGCACCGCCGTCTCAAGCACCGCTCCGCTGGGCCCTTCATCTCAAGCACCGCTCCGCTGGGCACCGCCGTCTCAAGCACCGCTCCGCTGGGCCCTTCTTCTCAAGCACCGCTCCGCTGGGCCCTTCATCTCAAGCACCGCTCCGCTGGGCACCACCGTCTCAAGCACCGCTCCGCTGGGCCCTTCATCTCAAGCACCGCTCCGCTGGGCCCTTCTTCTCAAGCACCGCTCCACTGGGCCCTTCATCTCAAGCACCGCTCCGCTGGGCACCGCCGTCTCAAGCACCGCTCCGCTGGGCCCTTCATCTCAAGCACCGCTCCGCTGGGCCCTTCTTCTCAAGCACCGCTCCGCTGGGCACCGCAGTCTCAAGCACTGTTTATGGTTCACTGTGCCCACCATGCCTCCTCCTTGACCAGTGGAGACTGTCATCCACCTGATGGACTGTGGCTTTGCACTCCCCAGGATGGTACAGTGGGCAGCCCACCCACTGTAGAGACATTGAGAGACTGTGGCTTTGCACTCCCCAGGATGGTACAGTGGGCAGCCCACCCACTGTAGAGACATTGAGAGACTGTGGCTTGGCACTCCCCAGGATGGTACAGTGGGCAGCCCACCCACTGTAGAGACATTGAGAGACTGTGGCTTGGCACTCCCCAGGATGGTACAGTGGGCAGCCCACCCACTGTAGAGACATTGAGAGACTGTGGCTTTGCACTCCCCAGGATGGTACAGTGGGCATGGTGGCTCCTCGTGGATCTGGCGTCGTGGACTCATGTGGCTGTGGTGCCCCCCCCTTCCCTTCCCCCTGAGGTGCCTGTAGTTTTTACATCTGATGCCCCTGCAGTGTTCTCTCCAAAGGACTCAGGTCTCCTGTGTGGGCTTTGCCCTTGTTTCTCAAAACTTTGGCCCACGGACATGATGAATTCGTAGGATGTGCAGGACTTGTTACTTCAGTTATACACTGATGTGTATATCATTTGTTTTCTTGTAAATATCTTTCATGGTTGTACGATAATTTTCAGGAGCTTTTTGGTACATAAATATTTAGTCCAAATTTGATTATGTCATAGCATTTTTCAGGGGTGTTTGGGTGGTGTCACTGTGACTTGTTGCTCTGCATTGGTGTGTACATAGCTGGGGGGGGGTCGCATATGTGTGTGGCCGTAACCTTTCGTCCTCCCCCTCCCGTGTGTCGTAGGTGCAGTACTCACCGTTGTCGTCTGCGCCGGACTTCGTACTCGTGGTAGATGAGAAGGTAGACGAGAGCAGGTAGGATGTTTAATTCGAGTTCCATGCTGTCCTCCTTCCTCCTGGAGTGCGTAGTGGTGTGCGTTTTCCCGTTCGTAGTCTGTTTCCGCCGTGTTTTTATCGGCGGTGCTCCCGCCCCGGAAAAGGTGGCGGATTGGTGAGTTGTGATAGTGTGGGCGGTACATTGTCTGCCGCCTGGCTGTTGGCGGTGACCGCCGCGCTGTTTGTTTGTACCGCCGTGGCGGTCGGAGTGTTAAAGTGGCTGTCTGTGTTGGCGGTTCCCGCCAGGGTCAGAATTCCATTTTTTTGACCGCCAGACTGTTGGCGGGTTGGCCGCCGCTTTAACACCGACCGCCAGGGTTAGAATCACACCCTTTATTATTTAGGGCTTCGGGCTTCCATGTATGAGCCTCCATGTTCCAGACAGTTAAACGCTTGTTGGTTGATTGCTTAGACTTGAAGAACTCAGGCTCCTGACCAGATAATGATGTGGCTAGGAGTTTCTGAAAGCATCTCGTCCGTTTTACACTACAACCTTCATGCACGGTGCAGAGGTATTTGAGTTTGATTCTCACACCCACTATAATCTGGTTATCCCTTCCCTACATGACTTAAAGGGTTCCAGTTTGGACCCTTTACACTACTGGAGATCATTGCATCCAGTGGGAGGCAAAGGAGGGATGGAATTGTTATTGGTATCCTGTAGACCAAATTCTGACAATCTGCTAGCCCAATACATTAAAGAGAGTAATATGCATTGTGCAGAGAATTCTTATGCCCTTTCTACATTTTAGATACCTTTAAAATTGCTTTTATTTTACATTGCCAGTTAAGTAAAGTCGTAAAAACGTAATTCTACCAGTAAAACGTTTAACTAATAAATCTGTGAATATGCAAGTTAACAAAACAACCTCTCACCGCGTTTATGTAACAATGAAGATATACTAATGAGTGCAAATGTGACCTCGGATAGCAGCGTTTCAGCAGCTTAAGTGTGGGCGCTGGTTGTGCCGTGTTCGGAACACATGTTCGTTATGGAAGCATAAGCGCATTCACTTGTTTGATTTGTGAAGCGTGGCGTCTCTCTAATGCGGCATAATCCTTCCAGTAGCCCTTAACTGGCTGTGCCTAATTGCTACAGTGAAATATGTTTCCTCCAACTGATTGTGTAGGAGAAAATCCATGGTGTTACATCGAAATAGCCAGCTATCTTGCAAAAACATCTTTCAGAGTGAGTTTAATTGTTTCAGTAATTTATTTAGGAACATGCTAAGTTTTTATCATCGTGTTTTCTTGAGCTTATTTTCATAACTGATTTGGTTTCTTTGGAACGTGTATTCTTACTTATTTATTTATTTATTTATTTATTATTAGTATTATTATTATTTTTTATAAAAGCTGTATATGCCAAGCATGTAAACCCTGCCCTTTTAAAGGGAAGCCTTGAGAAGTGTTTAGCTAGAGCACTTTCAGAGTGTGGTGAAAATGTGAGGGAGTCGTCAGACGTCACACTGGTCTAAATAATGAGTGAAATGTATATAATGTGACTTGTCATTAGGAGCGAAACCAATAGTCATGAGGTTGGCAGAAGAAACAAAACCTTTAATTGGACGTCCCCGCTTATATAAACAAAGAGCATAGATATTTAAAGTCTATAAGAACTGATATGTTTATCCATTCCCTTATATAGTAGAATTAACATTAGGCATTTTAGAATCTTCTTTCTTTGGTCCAACCTTTTTAATAAATAAATGCATTTACCAATTGCCTTTTGAGGTCTTGTCTACAGACTGCGTTAGCTGTGTAGCAACAGCTATTGCCATCCAGGGCCGACTTTAGCCCTGGTGGCGCCGTGTGCAACAGTCCTTTTTGTCGTCCCCCACCCTATGACCACTTTCTCGGATTTACTCGCTATCACCTGGCAAATGTACCTCACATCTCTCCATAGCCCCCCTTTCACATACATTCATTTGTTTTAAAGCGCTTGTCTAGGCTGGCTTTACTAATCCACTCAGCTATCCAAATAAAATATAATTTTGTTCCTTGCAGCAGGCTCCCATCTCTTTTCCTCGCAGGAACATTAATCACAAAAGGAATCTTGACATTTTAATTGTTTGGTGAAGGCTGGATGCATGTGGAGCTTTTCAGCAGGGACTTTCAAATCCCAAATTAAGGTATTGCAAAACACAGTGCATCCACCCACCCCCCTCCCGAGGTGAGCGCCCCCAATCCAGTAGGCACCCGATGCGGCTGCATCACCCTAAAGCCGGCCCTGTTGCCATCACACAAAACATGCACATGTACAACGTGAGCATACAGATACTATAAAGGGTTTTGGACATTGGCTACTGTGGTTCACCTGACTTCAGGCATTGGCCAAGGGGTATTGCCTAAAGGGGCACTCCATCGATATTGGTATCAGCTTTGGCATCAGCCCATGATACTTAGCTGATGTATACATCCTGAAAATAGGGCCTAAACGTTTTCTCATGTGCACATTATCATGGCATTTATTCTTGCTCCACCTCGCTGGTAACACTTCCCCATTTCTACCTCAGGCCTTACATATTGCATTTATACGTGCACGTACCCTTGGCAGCCTCCTTCCCATGATGCCTCCAGGCCTCTTCGTTCTGTTGTGGCGGACCAGTGGTGAGCAGTGTCAGCCCCCATAGCATCTCTCAAGGGCTGCCACCAGGCCGCTTCTTTCTGCTGTGACGAACCAGTGGTGAGCAGTCTCAGGCCCCTCAGTATTCCTTACTTGCTGCCTCTAACCAGCTTCTTTCTGCAGTGGCACATTAGTGGTGAGCAGTCTAGATGGAAAAGTCAATGAGGAAGAGCCTGGAGCCACCACAGCTGCAGCCTCTGGGACCAGCAACTGGCAGGAGACTACTCAGGAAGGTGAGAGACAAATGCTGGGGTCACAGAATGGGTGGAACAAGCATGGGGAGCATTACCAATTTTGGTACACAGGTTGGGGTGGCCAATGCAAAGTAACATGACACTACAGGTGGGAAAAGTCACCCAACATCAGTGCAGCACCAGGCGCCCCCTTGTTTGGGGGTGGTGGGTGCCTAGCCACTGCACCCCACCCTACCCCCATTCACAGCTACCCTGTGGTGGCCTTGGACTCACACACCACCATCAGCACTAGGAGGGTACATGCCTTCCAGTGGAATAACCCAACCACCTGGCAGACGCCGATATCGGGGGTTTCACAAGGGGGCGGATTCCCTAAGGGACCAAGGAAAGAAGGTCAGGGTGACAAATCTAGGGAACAGCAGCTAACAGTATGCAGAAACCCGGATAGGTCTGCAGAAGCAGAGCCTGAGAAAGACATCCCCCCGGATAGTGCTACAAGGTCCAAGTAGAAAGCGGTAGAGGGCAATACTACAACAGAAGTAGAGCTGGACCCCACAAAGGTTTGGTTGGGGCAGAGCTCAGAGAGGGCATTCCAGCAAGTGAATATATCAGTCCATCTCCCGGCAACCCCACAGTAATGGCCAGAGAGACTGGCATAGCTAGTATGATTCCCCTTGCAGTCAAAGAACAGATATGGCGCAAGGAATTTATTGATATCTCTTTCTTGCTTGAGGTCCATCAAACCAGCTTAGATTTGACCGTGCAAGACAAAGAAGACAAGGACAGGGGGGCAGACGCAAGCCAAGAGTGGAAAGGTCCACGGAGAATTGGCTGAAAGCTTTCTGTGCTCTGGGTAACGTAGTCATAGAAAAATTCCAAGAAAGCGCGGCAGCACTGTTACATGAACAACGTGTGGACGCGGCACAACAGAATTACCAAGGTGAGGCCTGGCTACGGTATGATGAAGCTTTCAGTGAAAAAGTGCAAATTTGGCCCATCATCGGATGGGACCAACAGGGTGTGGAAGGGTTCACCAATCACACGATGGCAGTCAGGAAAGGGGTAGGTAACAGGGCACCTAGCTTTCACCAGACATGGGGCAAAAATAGGACAGAAGAGTTCCAGCACCCCAACAAGGCCAGGATGCAAGCAGGGAACAGGCAGGGCCAAGCCACAACTCCCACATGCTGGAGGTGTGAAAAAGATGATTGCAAGTGGGGTAAATTCTGCAAATTCAGGCATAACTGTGGCAATTGCAATCGATTGCAAAAAAGCAAAAGGGAATCTGAAAAGGAAACAGCAAAATAGCCAGAAATAGACCAGTAAGGGCACAAGAGGGAACACTAGGCATGGGTGACCTCCTCCCAACCTCCATCAAAATGAATCGGCTAACAAACATTTTGGTTTCATACCCCAAAGAATAGGCAACTACTGATTAATGGTTTCAAGCATGGCTTTCCCATTCATTACAAAGGCCCGAGAACTCTGACTGTGCAAAAATTTTAAATCCGTCCAGGACAATGCAATAGTCACCAAACAGAAGTTAGGAAAATAGATCACGCTGGGCAGGGTGGTAGGTCCCTTCTCCCATCCATTGATGGCCACATTTGTAGTATGGCCACTGGGGGTGGTCCCCAAAAAAGAAGGCGGCGAATGCAGGCTGATTCATCAGCTGTCATACCCACCAGGTGGGTTGGTTAATGATGGACTAGACCAGGACAGCTGCTCAGTGGCCTATGCAACATTGGACGATGCATTAGACCGCATGAGGGCCACAGGGAAGGGTGCCCTACTGGCAAAGATGGACATACAATCTGCCATCCGCCTGCTATCACTGCACCCAGACAGCAGCTGCCTGAGAGGTTTTCAATTGAATGGGGCATTCTTTTACGACAGATGCATGCCAATATGATGTCCCATCTCCTGGTCATATTTCAAAACCTTTAGCACATTCATGGAGTGGCTGGTAGGTGAGCGGTGCACGAGGGGCTGGATCATCCACTACCTAGATAATTTTCTGTTCATTGGGAAACAAGGCACAACAGACTGCTGGGATTTATCGCAGGGGTTCCAGGAGCTTGCAGAACACCTGGAGGTGCCACTGGCGGAGGAGAAAACAGAAGGCCCAGTGGTAGAGTCAGACACACTGTACGGGGTCTGTAGATTACCACAGGCTAAGGTGAGAGAACTGAAACAGGCTATAGACTTGCTAGTGAGAAAGAAGGCAACGCTGGGTGACCTACAACAACTCATTGGGCGACTCAACTTTGCAAGAAGAGTAATTCAAGCCGGCAGACCTTTTGCAAGGAAGTTAGCATGGTTCTGCAGGGGTCTGACAAAAACATCACAGGGTGTGAATAGCACAAGGGGTCACAGAGGACTTTAGACAGTGGCTCTCCTTCCTCACCAGCTTCAATGGGACAATCATTTGGAGAGAGACACAGTACAGCAGTTGTAACTATACACCGACTGTTAGACCTGGCATCCTTGGTGTGGTCTCACCTGCCTTTTTGCCTCTGCTTCCCATGTTTTGACTATGTGCTGGACTCTGTTTTTGCTGTTTTTGGTACTCTGGGCACTTTACCACTTCTGAACAGTGTTAAAGTGCAAGAGCTCCCTATGTAAATTGTATGTGTGTTTGGCTTTTCCATTATTGCCATATTTTATTCTCTAGTAAGTCCCTAGTAAAGTGCACTAGAGGTGCCCAGGGCCTTTAAATCATGTGCTACTAGTGGGCCTGAGGACTGATTGTGCAACACTCTGCACTTGGCTCAGGGGTCAAGGACCAAGCAGGCACACCAGCAGGAGGCTGCCTACGACGCTCTGCCGCACCCAAAGGTGCATAAATTAAGACTCGCACTTCCGCTGCGCCCAACACTCTGCATTTGGCTCAGGGGCCAGGGGCCAAGCAGCACCACAACTCCCATGCACACCGGTGGGAGGAGGCCACCTACAATGCTCTGCCGCACCCGAAGGTGCATAAATTAAGACTTGCGCTTCCGCTGCGTGCAACACTCTACACTTGCCTCAGGGCTAATGGGCCAAGCAGGACAACACCTCTCAGGCACACCGACGGAAGGAGGCTGCCTACGATGCTCGGCCGTGCCCAAAGGCACATAAATTAAGACTCACGCTTCCTCTGTGCGGAACGTGCCCGGGTGCGTGCCGGGTGAAGACTGGACCAAGAGTAGGCCCGTCTGCACCCGTCCGCAGCCGTCTGAGGATGGGCCTACTCTCTTGGTCCTGTTTTTGTTTTATTACTATTGGCCACTTGCCTAATGTTGTGTGATCTCCGTAATTAGACATAGATTGGTGCCATTACTACTGCCCTATTCTGGACGCCTATTATAGTTGCAAACAATTTTAATGATTTAGGTGTTAAGTTATAGTATAAAATATGGGCAAATGTAAAGGTGGAAATCAGAAGTCAGTCAGTAAATCAAGTTGCTCTACCATTGACTCCTTTTTAGTATGGTCTTTGGGGGTTATTTCTAAAGAAATAGATCTTGCTGAAAAGTGTCTATCTCTAGGGGCAGCTGGATTCAATGCAGTATTAGAGGGACCCCCCAAGTCCACCAGATATAGTAACTGAGACTCTTCATGCCCTAGAGCTGGATGAGACGAGAAATGGTGATGAACATCTAGGCCATACGACCACAGCCACTGTTACCCCTAACCCAGTTATACACTCACCTGTTGTAAAAATGAGGAAACAGGCTAGAAAGGGGGTTAATGGTGATTTGAACTCTATTGCCTCTGCTAACACTGAACCCATATCCTGGAATAATCTTATATCTGTTATTAATCATTTGCTAAAGATAAATTGGATAAACTTGAAGGGGAGGTGGCGAAATTAACTGCCATGTGCCAGAAACTCCCTTTGTCCACAATGGTCCCTAAACCTCAAAATACTGCTTTATCGTATGACTCACAAAATGAACCAGACCCTGTAGTTAACCCCCAGGACTTAGATCCTGTATCTGAATGCCATGGGATACTAAGTTCTAGGCAAAGGGATCCCGTTAAAGGATCATCAACGTAGGCTGGTGATGTAGGCCAATTTAGTGGGCGTTATACAACCACCAGTAAAAGGCAGGATGATATTTTATTGGATGGTCCAAGATCTAATATAACTCCAAAGCTGACTGCCACATCTCAGATATGTTATAATCATAATGTTGTGTCTGTCCCTTTGCCTCCAAGGGAGGAACTTCCTACTATAAATTTACCACCTGAGTGTTGCTCTTATGTAATTATTTTGGTCACTGTCCCTTCTTTACTGCCTGGTCAGAGTGAATCTCAAGGGGCCTTGAAGAATAAAGTTATGCACTGGCTGCTTCAAAATAATTTATTCACACTTGACAAAGCTCACCAGATTACCTTAGTTCGAAGAGTGGGCTGGGTAGGGCCTTTGGCAAAAGATATTGGGGGTGACTGTATAATCATTAACTTCCGGAGTCCTAGTCTTGTGAGAGACATTTTATTTAGGGCTGCTCTACGCTCACTATATGGTAACACAATTCTATTACTGCTACTGGGTGCATTTTATCAACATTTGCAACCCATACAATTAGGGTATTCTTCGGTACATGCTTGTCCTGAGCCAACCAATAATTCACACAACATTTTACCAGTACCTCTAAGTAATCGATATCAGGCCCTGGGTTCAATCTCAGATAATGACTGACACAACCACAGGGGCCATGTTAATAGACAAATTGGAGGGCCGACTATGGTGACGACTACTGGGAAAACAATGTTTACTGGTTGCAGCAGAGCCCCTCTAAGGATTCAGGGTTCAGTTGGGGTGGATACTGTGGTCTGTAATAGTAACTGTAAAGCATTAAAAGATAAGCCCTTAAATCTTAAATATTAATAGCTCGTTGGAGAGAGTAATTGAGGGAAATTAGCGTAATGGATATTCCAGTGGTTGCCACAATTTTGCCACGTGCAATGTACAAGGCCTACGTAATAAGATTGAGTCAGAGGAGTGGTGTAACATCCTTAATGACCTTGATTTGATTTGTATCCAAGAAACATGGTGGGTTTCTCCCATCCATATGCAAGGATTTACCTCACATTTTTACATGCTACTGCCTCCAAATCAGGAAGGGCTAAGGGTGGGCTTCAGGTGCTCATTTCAAATAAACTTCCAGTATTGGTCAAAAAGACCTCTTTGGAGACTCCAAACTTCCAACTGTTGTGGTTAAAATGCAAGAGTATGATTGATATGGTACTAGTTAATTATTACAATAATGCTTTAGGTTCTACCTGGTGGAGAGTAGCCCATGCCTTGGACCACTGTTTATGCAAATTCCTACATCGTATTCATTCAAACTTCCTTTTACTATGGACTGGCAATTTCAATATTTATGCATGTCCCTTGCCTATATCACAAACCTGTGGGCTTACAAATAACGAGGGGGAAGGCTACGATCATGTCTGTCACAATGATTATGGTGAGGCCCTTAATTCGACACTATCTAAATATGACTTGATGTTATTGAGATGTAAAGATGGCGCTAATGAAGAGGTGTTACCATCCTTTCGAGGTACTAACTCCATCTGTTATTGACCATCTTAAAGTGTCTTCATTTGCCAGTAATCTATGTGACACCCCTTACATTGTTCAGTCACCACTGAGCGATCTTGACCCGATTATTCTCCCAAATGTATTCTTGGGTCCAAAGGCTGTTTTTCATACCATCCCAAGCCAGGTTAAGGTCCATAGGACTAATGGGATGAGATTGAAAAGGAACGATATTAACCCAGGTGACCTACAGCAGAATATTGTGTGAGAGTTTCTGTTCGAAATTAACTATTGCTCACAAGACGAAATTGAACCATTACAGTTGCTTAGTTGCTTTAGTAAAGTTATTTCCTATACTGAGGGTCTTTTAACACGCCAACCAATGGCAAGGCAGACTGAAAGGAATAGAGGGTGGTTTGGTCCACTCATGCACTAAAGCCAGGGGGAATCTTAGAATCGCCCTTCACACATCACCCAGAGACCCAGTGGTTATTAGGTCATTGCGTGTAGAATATAGGGAAGCCCTGGAGCGAAGGAAAAAACAGCTAAGGGAAGAGGCGTGGTCCAATCTAACCCTGCCTATGGGAAGAAACAATATTAAATTGTTCTGGGAAGTAGTAAATGCCCCTTTTTTGTCTAATCAGGCATTACCTGAATTAGGTAATAATGTAGCCTGCGTAGCGAGGGTGGACCACTTCTCTGAGGTCTTTAAGCAAAAGAGCGGGGCTGTAAAATTAATAGGACAACAGGGGCCGGAATACTCTTATCATTTATACATTACTTTGAAAGAGGTTGTCTCAGCTATTTCACCTAGTGCTGGGGGTAGGGCCCCAGGCCGAGACAGGGCACCGGTGGACGTTTTTAAATACAATAGCAATCTTTGGGCACCTATCCTGACCAGGCTATTTAATACAGTAATAACTGGGGATATCCCGCCATTTACCCACATTTACTTTGATGTTTGGGTGGCCTCTGGCTGTTACAGGTTTGATTTGTGTTTCATATTGTTGGCTATTTATTGTATGGAATGTTTTGGACCGAATAGGAATTTGTTATATGGTCTGTCCTGATATAGATCTGTTGAAAGATACTCAGTTTCAAGATGGCCGCCACAGTTTTGTGGACTGGTCATGTGATTTTTAAGGGGTAAGGCCTTCCAAGCATTTGGTTAAGAGGGACTATTTGACCACCAAGGTAGTTATGACTGTATACCTGTGTTTAATATGATCTTGATTCACCTCTGATATTTGAATGCATCATATTGTTGCCCATTTTTTGCATGAAATGTTTGGACTGATCAGGAATCCAATACGTTTGATGAAAGATATTGTGTTCCAAGATGGCCCCCACAGTTGTATGGATAGGTCATGTGATTTCTAAGGGACAATGCCCTCCAGGTGTTTGGTCAAAAGGGACTGTTTGTTTGTGCGCCTGAGCTTTATGATTGATTCAAGCCTGGTGGAAGTTGACGTATCTGTGGTGAAGTAAATAATATTTGTGTCTAATGCATTTATGTTCCTTAGCGACTTGAAGTTGAGTGTGTCTGAGGGAATATGGTTAATGGATTGGCATTTATTTTGTCTTCATGTAGATTACATCATCCTTTCTTTATACTGGAGTAACTTACTAGCAGTAAGCATGGTCCTGTGGGAGTCCTACTGTAGATCGGATGTTAGAACTTTACTCTTAACTTGGTATGTTTTTTGTTTAGTTGTAGGTGGCGGATCAAAAGGATTAAGCAGTGCTGTTCTAGGAAGTTGATGTTGAAGCAAGTGTTAATATGCTGTGTTGCATTATTCTTGGAATTGCTTTCGGTATTAGTTGGTTCACTTTCCTTGGAGGTATTTAACTTTTGTCATTTGTTTGAGGAGCACTTGTGGGTGGTTTTTTTTATGTATGTTTATATGCATGTGTGTATGTATGTTTGCATCTATATATGTATATACAGATATATATGCATGTAACTATATATGTACATAAATCTGGTGTGTGTTGCATGTTATGACGATGTGAAAATGCATGTTTTACACTGAGGTTTATGTAGGCTATTTTTTGGGGTGCCTTGTAAATGGGTGATTCACTTGCATGTACTACGTGGTTTGGTATTCTGCTGCTTTTTTAGTGTTGTTTAGCGTTTTAATAGTGTGGGTTATTTATTGTGTTGTAGAGCAACAATTATTGTGATTTAGTCCACTCTGACACATTGTCCTGAGGATGGTCTCATGAACGGTTTGAGCCTTGGGAGACCGAAACGTCAACCTTATACTCTCCATGATGCAATTCTTTGCATGAGCTGCTGGAGTCACTGAGGAGTGCTTTTCTGATTGTTTGAAAGACTGCACATAGGACTCAAATCTTTTGTGGTTGGAGAGTCAGGAAGGTTGGTGCTCTCCTTCTGTCCCTTGGATGTAAAGGGATTGTGAACAAGAGGGGTCACCAGTGCATTTGTATAAAAACACAAAAAATCTCTTTGTTGCTTTGCTATGTTGATGTATATATTATTAGTGAATATATAAAAATTCTTCATTTTCCCAGAAATCAATTACACACTATTTGAAGATTTATTATTTTATAGAATTTAAACTATGGTTAATTACAACATGAATAGTATTTAATTTTGCTGAAATATTTTAATGCAAATGATTCCTCCATGAACCTTGTGTGCTTTACCTTTTAGAAAGTGGGCATTTTCTTGTTGATTCCATTCTGTGACTCTACTTTCTTGTATATTTCCTGTCTGGGTCAGACTGACTTTTGGGTTGTTTGTAAATCCCCTCTAAACGGTGACACAAAGGGAGCTGGGGTATAGCCTGCATATCGTGATGAGCCATCTGAGCTGAAATGGAAGGAGGAGTGGTCACTTACACCTGAATGGGCTGTGCCTGCCCTCACACAATGCAGATCTAACCCCCTGGTGTGAGTCTGGAGCCAGGCCTGGACAAGGCAGGATCTTGTGAACAACAGAGACTTTTCTTTGAAGTTTGCCTACTGCAAAGGCAGAAAGGGGTATAAGTAGTGTACCCAAACCCCCACATTTTTACATTACTTCTGGAACCAAGAGGAACCTCTGACAAGGAAAAGAGCTGAAGAGCTGAGGAGAAGTGGTGCCCCTGCCTATGACTGTGCTTTGTTGGGCTATTGTTGTTGCTTCTGCCTGAGGAAGGGGACAAACACTGGACTTTGTGGTAAATTCCTGCTTGTGGAGTCTCTCCAAGGGCTCGGGCTGAGCTTGCGTCCTATTTTGAAGTCTCAAGGCCATCAAAGACGTCCTCTGCCAGCATCTGGACTCTCTGCTGAGACTCCAGCCCTGCCATGTGGTGCCCTATCCAGTCCCTGGGCCCTTGAAAGATGAAGCTGGTAGAACATGGACTGAAATCCATGCACAGGAAACAGTGCGAGAAAAATTTTGATGCACCACCTGCAACGCAGCTGTAAAAATGATGCGGCACCCGCCTCTTGGCTGAAATCGACGCACCACCTGGATCGCAGCTAGGCAATCGACACATCACCTGCATCGCGGCTGGAGAAACAATGCAACACCCACTTGCGGCTGCTGAAAACAATGCAAACCCCACCCAGCTTGGTTTTCCATCACCGCGCGGCTGGATTTCCAACGCATCATCAGTAGGCGTCAAAATCAACATGAACCTGCGTGGATCTGAGGTGCCCGTCTGGAACTCGACGCATCGCTCTCTTGCAGGGGAGAAAAACAACACATCGCCTACCGACCGGAGAAAAAATGACACACGGCCTCACTTGCAAGTAAGGAATCAATGTATTGCTGACTTTTCCAACGCACGCTCGCCCATGCGGCTTTATTTTTTGCGCAAACCAGGTTGTGACAGTGGCTGACACTCTGTCTCACTTTCAATGGCGGTGCATTAGAGAGCTAGCTCCGCAAGCAGATACCGCGGGGAGGGTGTGGGAACTGGCCAACCCGACTTGAGCCTTCTGGTGGATAATGCACTAGCAAGCAAAACAGCAGCACAATATTGTAAGTGTTGGGGTATCTTCCAAATGGTTACAGCTGTGGCACGTTGGGATTCAGTCTCGGAGAGAAATGTTCAATATTTTATTGATTGTGAATTTGGAGACAGTAGAACACACACATCGGCCCAGGCACAGCTCACAACAGTGGCTTATCACACAAAGTTGGCAGCTGGGATGGACCCTGCTAAGTCATTCTATTCTAAGGCAGCCATGAAAAGTTGGAGTAGACTAAGGCCGGGACAACTTCAGCTCAGGCCATTAGATTTTGAGGCACTAAAAGGAGTGGTGGTGGCATTGACAACGATCTGCAGATCGGGACTCAAACTCTCCATGTTCAAAGCAGCCCTTACGCTTGTATTTTTTTGGAAACTACCGCATATGCACGATGGTGGCCCCCTCCAAACCTGAACCGGGAGTTTAATGCCTAAGGGGGAGAGATTTAATTATGCACAAAGACCACATAGTCCTCCACCTGCGCCAATCCAAGACAGTTAAAACTGGGAAAGGTTTTTGCACTTTGGTAGATTGCATAGAGGATGCCACATGCTGCACAGTTTGTTGCATGAGGTCATACGCGTTACCAGGGCTGCACACGGGGTACCCCCTGTTCTACTACAAAGATGGGGCATTTCTCAGCCTTTTTCAGTTCATAGCCATCCTTAAGATGGCCCTGGCCAAGGCAGGGCTTTCATCAGACAGATGCGTCTCACACTTCTTCCGGATTGGCAGTGCCACTGCAGCAGCAGCAAAAAGTCTGGGGGAAGACCATATGAAATGTTAGATCGTTGGGCATCAGATACCTATAAAGCTACATCAGGCCCTCAGGCCTAAAACAAATCATGTTGTTTCTCTCCAACAGGCCCGAACAATGCAGAAGCAGGGTCTTACTATTAGGACACTCTTACATCACACGGGCACAACAGTGGGTAGCTGCTCGAAAGGATTACGGAGTCTAGTTCAAGAACACAGATGTGATTTGTCTGGGAAGGGCAAGCATGAAGCCTCCAGGCTAGTGCCTGACATGGAACGTGCCCTGCAGCGCGAAAGGAAGCCGGATGCAGTGGTGGTTTACTTGCGGGTCAAAGATTTGGCAGAGCTAGGTCGGAAAGACCTTTTGACAACATTAGTGTCTGGCTTGACAGTCATATCCCGACTACTACTCCTGGTTGACATCTTATGGTCAGAGAAAATAGCCAGACCACACTGGAGGGGGGCACATGACCAAGGGGCATTAGAAAGATTCAGACAGAAACTGAACCTATCCATGGCAAACATTTGTGAGGCAAATTCCTGGGGTGTGTTAAGGCATGGGTTCATTAACCTAAAAATACAAGGCTACTACAGACCGGACAGAGTACATTTGTCTGGCGTATGCATGGACATGTTCATGCTAAACTGAGTAGGATCCCTGGAATTCTACGGTTTTCGGTAGCAAGTAGGGGAGCTGCCTGCGGTTGGAAAACCACAGGGCAGTGTGGCGGAGAGTTGGCCTAAAGCATAAAAGTCTAAAAGAGGCCTGCTCCAACATGGTCCTTGGGATGCCCCACAACAGGGACTAAGAGGAGAAGGGAAGGTCCTGGAAATGCCTCACAGCAGGGATAAGGAAAGCAGACAAAAGAAACCTCAAGGGGTCAGCAGCAGGCAGCCACAGCACTAGTCGTCTGGGAGGTCAGAGGGACAACCCATTTGTAAAAAAGGGTGGGAGCCAAACTAGCAGCCAAATGCTGTGTAGAAGACCTCGAAGGCCATCATGGAATGAGGCTGAGCTCGAATCAGCGCCATGAAGAGTAACAGACAGAAGATGTAATTAAAGGGCGATGCATGGGCATTTGATGACCAATGTATGCGATGTTGATGCGCCATGTAATTCTCTTCTGCTGTGTTTATAAACTGCAGCCAATTGTTATCCCACAAGCTTGTCTCCCTCCTATTTATTTGAAAAGGCAAGTTGGAGATTGTCAGAATGTGCCATTAGGACCATGCATCGGCTGCCTACTCACCAGACCAAGAACTGGACACCACGTCCAGTCAGTGAGGGGCAGTATATATAGGCTGGGAGGCAGGAAGCATAACAGACAGGATATGCACGAGGAAGATAATAAAGGTCGCTGACAACTTACCTGGTCTCTATGTGATTTTTATTAGGCAGGGCACAACAAAAGAAGAAATGAAAAGCTTACTAGCACAGGACATCATCGAGCCTGCGGAAGGACCGACACATGGGTGTCACCCATCATAGCAGTACCAAAGAAAAACACACAGAAGATATGAATCTGTGTTGACATGCATTTACTGAACACTGCCATAGAAAGGGAACGACACCCAGACCCTCATCTGAACAACATGATCAGCTGCCTCACTGGAGCCTGCATCTTCCCCACCTTGACTTGTTTAAAGGCTACCATCTGTTGAACTCGACCCACAGTCTTATTACATTACCACGTTCTCCACCCACCTCGGACTGTTCCTATGTTTTGGAGTGTCATTGGCAGCAGAAATATTTCAGGAGACGGTGCGACGGATCATTAGGCCCATAAAAAACGGTCTAAACTACAGCGACGACATCTTAGTATTTGGTCGTGAAAATGATGAATATGACTCAGCCCTGCGGGAGTTGTGCAAGCAACTAACAATAGCTGGCCTGAGACTTAATGAGGAAAAATGTGAACTGGGCAAAAGAGAACTCATCTTCTTTGGACACATTTTCTCTCTCTCTCTCTTCCCCCCCACCATATCCCATATATCAGGTGGGAAACAAAAGGTGGGGAACATGCATATTTTTTACAACAAAGCAGAAGATGTTGGAACTTGGCTCTAGGACCACTCATCGGTTGCCCTCTGACCAGACCGAGACTTGGACACCACTTCCGGTCAGTAAGGGGCAGTATATATAGGCTGGGTGGCAGGAAGCATTATAGACAGGACATACACAAGGAAGAGAATAAAGAGAATAAAGGTTGCTGCCACCTTACCTGGTCTCCATGTGATTTCTTCAGGTGGGGCGTGACAACACTACAGAGATATCGGGAGTCGCTGTTGGGTGGGAGTCCGTTCCCAAATGGGAGGGGTTCTGCTGTGGTGCACCACTGGTGATCAGTCTCAGGCCCTCGGTATACCTTACTTGCTGCCTCTAGCCTGCTTTTTAGGGTCAAGCGTGCAAGCACTCTAGCCTGTTGTAATCTCTTTGTGGGCTTTTAACCACGCCTACTCTTGTTAATTATTCTTTCTTGTGCTAGTTTTAAATGTGTCATTTTTATTGGTGCATTTTGTGAAATGTCCCTCCTTTGTGTGCTGAGTTCCCTCCCAGGTGATTTCACTAAGTGAAAAACATTTTGGGCCATCACTCTAAGTCAGGCTTCCACCTGTTACAGTGTGTGATGGCTCCTCTTCCGGTTTCGGTTTGCCTTTCTTCCCAGCCACGATCCTTTCTGGACATTCATGCAGGGAGACAATAACTCTCCCGCTCACGATCATGGGGGACGTGACGCTTCAAATTGACTTGCTTATGTCAGCTGTTTTACATTTCATTTTCAATTTATGTGGCAAGAAAAGGAATTTACAACGCTAATAGCTCTAACTCGAGCAAACGCGAGACCCGTTGCATTGTGTCTGTTGTGGAGCACGAGCTTCGAGCAGTCTCAGTCCCCCACAGCATCTCCCTCGGGCTGCAGCCGGGCAAATTCTTTCTGTTGTAGTGCACTAGCAGTGAGCACTTTCAGCCCCTGCAGCGTTGTTCAAATGCTGCTGCCAAGCCTCTCTTCGCTTTCTAAGAAATGAATCAGTTTCATTCAAGATCTGATTATGATTAGGACAAACACCGCGAAACTGGTCTAGACGTGTTTTTCCCGTGCACGGTAGAGCGAGTTAACTCAGTCCACCTACTTCTAGTCTGAAACCAGCACCACAGCATTTCATTTCGGTAATTTTACAGTGTCAAATTTATGGCTAATATCGCAGCAGCTGTATGTCTGTTAGTGGCGATAAATTATGTTTGTGCCTTTGATCTTCCATTAGTTTCTCATTAACTATGTCATGAATCATGTTGGATGTAACTTGTTCGAAAACAGCTGGAAACCCGTTTCTCATATTTATGTATGTTACTGATAAAGAAAGTCAACAAAATGGCTATGTAAATGAAACTTAGCACAAACTGCGAATGACCTTTATCTGCTGAGTTAATTCTCTTTAGCTGCATACTCACTGAATGTAGCAGGCTCCAAACACAATTAATTTTAAGGACCAATACCAAAGAGGTTTAAGTAGGCCGTGAGTCTCCACTTTAGAACTGCGTGTTATTGTGTGGTTATTCAAATCCCTTCCCTTCCATTGGTCTTTATCCCTACTCAGACAGTCACATAAATAGAACTTGCGAAGCTTTAATTATTGTTTTGTTGATTTCATATTGCACCCATTAGTCCGAGTATACTGCACATTTTTGGCTTTTAGAAACTTGACTCTAAATGAATGAGATTAGAAGTGGGGGAGACATGAGTCAAGGCGTTCCATTGGTTCAGCTGAGCTGGTTCTGCTGCCGGTCAAGTCCTTCGGGCTCCATCATTGCTTTGAACTGATAATGCGTCCCGCCCTAGGTAATTTACTTACTCTGGGACTCATTTAGGCCAAAGAATCTTTTGACCCTGATTGGAGACACCTTAAGACGAGATAACCAATCAGCATATCAATCGATAGGTCGATAACCTCATCAATATTCACAATAGCAAATTAATTAAATTAGTCTATGACATTAATAAGAATCCAAACTCACCATGACCTATCAACCACGAATAACCACACAAAGTTTATTAATATTTATGATATTTATTCCCTATTAGTTTCACTCTACCAGCAAGTTTATTAGTTTCAAAACCAGGAAGCACATCAATAATGTCACAATATGGCAACTTGAGTAAGATTTAAGCAAAGCAAAGATTATAAATATTAGAACAAAACACAGCGTTAACATGAATCAACTTTAGCAGAGTAGCATTGATATGTTATTCATATGTTAACAAAGCAAGGATCCAGTTGTTTGTCTATTTGCACCCAATTGTCGGTGAACTCCTTAACTACCCTCAAATTAGCATCAGCATGTTGGGCTTCATGCAAAACAATTAAGTAACACAAATTTGGAAAACATCTAGCTATGGTCTCTGTCAAAAGCAGTTGGTACCTAGAAAGGAAAGGCAAACAGACAATTACAATTTCATTATCATATAGTTACCCTCTGCAATGGGTCAGCATACAGAGTAAGTCTTCGTCCTCAGGACAGTAGTCGATCTGCCACCAGCCAGGACAGAACAGCAAAGTCTCAGAAAACATGGCAAATAGTTCTTCCCTCTTAAGGAGGTGAAGTAAAAGTCGAGTAAAAGGATGGTTCAAAGTAAGGAAAAGTCTCTCAAAGTAATGATAAGGTAATGGCTGCAAGGAACAGCAAAGGATGGCATAAGAGTGGACGATTTCTCTTTGTGGCATGTAAATATATTAAATCTGTCGAACAAACCCTTAATTCCTAATTGGGCAAAATCTGGCACACCACTATCTCTGTCCAATGGTTGAGTGGTCACCTTACTAGAATTTTCACCTAAGACAGTTCTCATGCAGTTCATTGGCTCCTGTGATTTACGTCTTCATCGGGTGAGATGGCAGGTAAGAAACATTACACACACGGCTTAAGTTAGTAGCTCCATTGTCTTTACCAGTTTAGGCGACCTTGTACCTGTTGCGAATTACACTGTTGCATTCGGCAAGAATGTCTCCTTGAGCAAGTCGGGTCTCATGAGAAAGAATTTACTACGGTTACACACATCTCTAGCTTCTGGAAAAGTCCAGCTTTATGTCCTTCAGGAAGATAGCCCATTGCACGTTAGAAAAACACATTTAATATGAGACTGGGCAGCTAGGCCCAGACCCTTGCTAACTAAGGCCTAGTGAGTGATTTAGCAAAACCTTAACATATAATTCTTAGTGCTAATACAAAATCACACATTAGTACATTAATAATTCATTATTAATCAGTTTCATTAATCATCGTATACATTGGTGGCCACTCCCCGTGGGCACATTTCAAACGCATATGTTAATATTAGTCTGTCACGTTTTCTATGCAGCTTCATTACACATTATTTTGCAAGCAGTTCATGTTAAATTTTGATTATAAAAGCTATGCTCCAACAATCCCTCCTCTGATGACTCTTGTCATCACACAAATCCTTCCTTTAACGACCTTGTCACTTCTTTATCTCTTTCATCTCAATTTCTACCTTTTGTTTTGCCTTTTCATATTTTGCCCTAAACATTTTCTCCCTTTTCTTTTCTTCCCTCCTCGCTTTATGTTTTGGCAATTTTGCTTTAATCCTTTCGCTAATTTTGCTCAATAACTATAGTCCAAATAAACAAACCAGAATAATCACTATTCCTTGTATTATTTTTCCCAATATCTCATGCCAAAAACTACTAAACCAACTTCCCACAAGAGCAAGTCCTTTTCTAACCTTTTCCCAAACTCCTGGTTCCTTCAATTCTTTCAAATCTACACTATCTCTTGTTAGGTTAGTAAGCATACTTCTAATCTTATTACTATTGGCAGGTATGTGGGCACAGTCGTGACGCTCATTAAGCATCTTACAGACTCCGCCACTTTTCGCTAAAAGAATGTCTAAAGCAAGCCTGTTTTGAAGAGTCCTAGCCCTCTCCGCAGCAAGTTCAGTATCCATCAGGAGTATAGGCCCTGTAAAATTTGTCAACATGTTATCCACAATAGTAGGCAACTTTCAAATCTTTATGGAGTTTAACACAACCCCTACTGAAGGAATTATCACTCCAAATATGTCCCCTACCACACCAGCGGCAGTTTCTCTCTTTTGTCTAGCATGAAGTAATTCTGTCACTTTCGGAAATCTCTTTAAGTCCTCTAGCTGGTAAATCTTTGGGAAAACTATTCCCAAATAACATGTCCCATACCATCCCTTTGGAAGACGGTAATAATCATTAAGTCCACAAATATAGTAAACCCCTGGGTTCGCTTGATCCATTCCATTTAGCATAAAGGTCCATTTATTCTGAAACAAAAACACATGCTTACATTCATTCGTTCCCACAAACACATTATCATAATATGACTTTGGCCGTGTTATGCAAAGCCTACCTACATGTTTTGCATCTAAAGTTGGCTTCCCTTGTTCCCTAATTCCATTGTTGCTATTACTAAGAAAGGATTGTTGCTGCAAGCCCTTTTCTAATTTCCCCTTTAAAACCCTTCTTCTATCTTCAGTGTGATCTAAAAAGCTTTTCTCTACAGGTGTAAGCAGGCATGTCAAATTGTTGCGGTGTGCATATGACGTACTAATTGTTACTGTAGGTTCAAAGAATCCTTTAAACAGCTTTATTGGCATAATAATTAGCCACACTATTCAAATCTTCTATAATAGGCACATAAGAGAATACAAGGTCATAGTTAGAGTAAACATATTGCACTTCTTCTTGGTTATAGAAATGCGTTAGTAGCAAACTACAACCAATCCCATAGGTTAGTGGCAAACTGTGATATGTAACTCCCTCTTGGACTGAAAGGGGAATTTGTGTACACACATAACAAGCTTTCTCATCCATAGTGTCAACATACTCACTCAGCAAGCAATAGAAAACATTAGTAGACAGCTCCCCTTCTGAGTTAGTTTCGCTATGCAGATACTTCGTATCTTGCTCAAACCTCTCCCAAGGTGTTAGTGTAGCAGTTTCAGAAAATGTGGCATTGTTAGATTCAATTTCATCCACCAAGCGCATCTCCACAAACAAAGCTATAATGAATATCACGCACACAACACCCAAAGCAACACCCAAATATTTACAACGCTTACTCCCCTCAATGTCATCTCCCGTGTTCAGCATGATCTGTAAAGAATCAAAAAGTAAAGTTCTACAAATGTAAGCAACAAATCAACTGAGGATGGTCAAAGGCTTCCTTTTTTTCTTTTTTTTTCTCTCAGCAAGGCTAAGCAAAGTCTCTCTTTAGCAAGTATTTACAGCTTTCTCATTCGCTCCCAGTGACCTTTGTCAATCCAGTTAGCAGCTTGTCACAATCAGTTTTCAAAAGTCACTTCAGGTTAATAGCGACACATCCGGTAATTTATCAGTCTCTTTTCTCAGGTTTCTCAACTTGATTTCAACTTAACACAGTCTCATTTCCTTGTGGCCAACTCAGGTACCATAGTTGACCTGGGACTTCTCGATCAAAACAGAATGCCAAGAATTCTTGTTGCCACTCAGCCGAAGTTGCATAAGCCCATTCAGGACCAGCGTATCTTCTGTTTGCTATTCTCTTTCTTTTTAGTTTACGGTCACCTTGCAACTCTCCTTCACTCAGATCTTCTTTCCTCGTCGTATCTGTCTCCTCCTCAATTGTCTCAACGACAACCACTTTTCCTTTTTGTTACTTGCGGTTCTGGCCACTTATCTCCTTTCAGTGTCCCTTCATAGTTTGGCTTTCCTTGTTGCTGTTCAACGCCCTCCTCTTGTGCTATGGTGTTCTCTCTTGTTGGACCTGCAAGTGGCTCAGGAAGAGTCTGGACACTCTGACTTCCTTCCGCCTCAACTCCTTCGCCTTCTGGGTCTTTCAGGGGTTCAACTTCAAACCTGTATCCGTCTGCTTCTGGGAGAACCTCTCTTTGTGTTGGTTCTCCTGGTGCCTCAGTTGAGATAGGCTCACTGCCACCCCTCTGGATACCTGTTACTGTTTGAGTGACCACACCGTCCTCAATGGGCTCTCCTGTAGTCTCAGTTCCCCTTTGATTACTCTCTGGCCCTGAGACTTCCTTTTCTGTAGCGGTTTTTTTCGACAATTCAATTTCCTCATCAGTTGGACACGTCACCTTCTTTGTGTGACTGGCATGGATCCAGTTTGGAATTCCCGCACACTTCACAGCAGTTGTAGTTGTCGGTATCACCTGATATGGCCCCTTCCAACGTGGCTCCAAACACGACTTCCTCACGTGTTTCTTGAAAACAACCCAGTCACCAGCTTTTAGGTTGTGACCTGGATCATTTATCGGTGGCAGTGTGGTTGCTTCCACCTGGTGAGAGAAAGAGCGGACCACGTCAGCCAGACCCTTGCAGTAGTCCAACACCATATCATCTGTAATATTCACAAGAGCATTTGCAGGTACTGCGGGCAATCGCATAGCTCAGCCCATGAGAATTTCATGAGGAGACAGTCCTGTTTTCTTGTTGGGTGTGTTTCTCATTGACATCAACACTAAGGGCAATGCATCCAGCCATTTCAAATTTGTAGCTGCACACATTTTTGCCATTCTAGACTTCAGGGTACCATTCATTTGTCCCACTAGTCCTGATGCTTCAGGGCGGTAAGTGCAATGCAACTTCTGTTCAATGTTCAGCGCAGCACACAAGAGCTTAACCACCTCATTGTTGAAGTGACTTCCTCTATCTGATTCTAAACAAATCGGAAACCCGAAACGTGGTATCAATTCCCTAAGCAGCAACTTCGCTACTGTGAGACTTTCATTCCTACATATAGGCTAAGCTTCAATCCATTGGCTAAAAATGCACACAACCACCAACACGTATCTCAGACCTCCGCACACAGGCATCTCAATAAAATTCAGTTGCATCCTGCCAAATGGACCTCCAGCTCTCTCAATGTGGCACAAATTCACCACTGTCCCTTTCCCCACATTCATCTGCTGACAGATGATGCACCGGTGACAGATCACTTCTGCGGCTTGTCTGAATTTTGGATTGAACCAATCGATTTTGAACAATCTGATCATGGCGTCTCTCCCAATGTGTGCTTGACCATGGTAAAACCTTGCAAACTGAGACAAAAGACTGTTTGGCAAAACCATCTTCCCCTCATCTGAAACCCACAAATCATCTGGTCTTTGTACACACTGCATTTTGAGCCAACAGCATTTCTCCTCCCTTCTGGCACGACCCTTTAGCAATTTTAATTCTTCCATCGTGTCAACCACCCTCAATGCGTAACCTGTGCATGTCTCATTTTCTGTTTCAGGTAACAATTCCCACTGATCCTTGAACGATATACAATTCAATGCGCAAAACCTTGCGACTTGATCTGCATATCTGTTTCCCAATGACACAAAATCTTGCAATTTCACATGAGCACTGCATTTCACCACAGCAATTTCAAGAGGTAACTGAACCGCGTGCAACAACTCCTTAATTCTTTCACCATTTTTCACTGGAGAACCAGAAGAGGGCATGAAACCCCTCTGGGACCATAGTTGGCTAAAATCATGGACAATCCCAAATCTGTATCTGCTATCGGTATAGATAGTCACTTTTAATTTGTCAGCGGCATGGCATGCCCTAGTAAGAGCAATCAATTCAGCCACTTGAGCAGAGTATACCCTTTCAAGCCAAGATGCTTCTAGGATACCAGTGATTGTACATACAGCATATCCGGATCTCAGTACTCCCACTGAGTCTCTCAGACATGAGCCATCAACAAAGATAATGTAGTCATTTTCTTCCAATTGAGTATCCTTAATGTCAGGTCTCGGTTTGGTGCACAGTTCTGTTACCTAAAGACAATCATGTTCTACCTCTTCAGCATCATCAACATCTGTATTTTCATTGGGAAGCAAAGTTGCTGGGTTTAATACAGTGCAACGTTTCAGTGACACATTTGGTGACCCCAATATAATTGTCTCGTACTTGGTCAATCTAGCATTTGTCATGTGCTGGGTCTTAGTTTGGGTCAATAGTATTTCAACTGAATGTGGAACCATTACTGTTAAGGGAGGTCCCATCACTATGCCTTCGCACTGAGTGAGGCTATGGCCAACTGCTGCAACTGCACGCAGACAACCCAGTAAGGCTGCTGCGACTGTGTCCAAAGTAGCTGAAAAATATGCTACTGGTCGGTTTGCAACTCCATGGACCTGGGTCAGGACAGACAAAGAACAAGCATCACGTTCATGACAAAACAGGACAAAAGGCTTTGTGTAATCAGGCATACCTAGAGCTGGAGCCCTGCACATACACTCCCTCAATTAAATGAACGCCCTTATCTCTTTCTCGGACATAGTTAGGGTATCTGGGCCATCCTTAACCTCCTTAGCTGTCAGTCTCACCAAGGGCTTGGAGATAATGGAGAAATTCGGGATCCACTGACGACAGTAGCCCACCATTCCCAGAAACATCCTGACATCTCTCCTGGATGTCGGGGGTTCATCTGCAATATGGCAGTCACTCTTTCCTTAGCTATTTTCCTCGACCCCTTCTCAATTAAATGGCCTAAATATTTCACCTCTTTCTGACAGTACTGCAGCTTCTTTGGGGACACTTTGTGCCCATTCTTTCCCAAGTGATTCAATAGGGCAATAGTATCGTACTTGCAATCATCTCTTGTTTTGGAAGCAATCAACAAATCGTCAATGTACTGTACTAGAGTCGATTGAAAAGGCAGTTCCAATGACTCCAAATCTTTCTTCAGGATTTGATTGAAGATAGATGGTGACTCCAAAAACCCCTGAGGGATTCAACACCAACTGCAGACCTTGTCCAGGAATTTGAAACTGAAGAGAAATTGGCTGTCCTCATGAAGAGGCACAGAAACGAACGCTTGGGACAGGTCAACGACTGAGAACCATTCTGTGTAGCATGGAACTTGAAACATGATCACAGCTGGATTTGGCACTATCGGGCAACACTTCACCACTATGTCATTAATCTTTCGTAAGTCTTGAACAATTCGGACTTTCCCACAGGTCTTTCTCAGACCCATTATAGGTGAGTTACATGGGCTGCTCATCACTTCTTTCAGAACTCCCTGCTTCACAAAGTCTGCAATTATCTGCGTCACTTGTCTGAGGACATCTTGTGCCATGTGGTACTGCAGTACTTGGGAAAACACAGCATTTGCTTTCACATCGACTCTGACTGGTTCTACTCCTTTTATCAGTCCCACTTCCTTTCCTGTCAAGTCCCACACATTCTCTGTGACTGTCCCCTGCAGGTCTGCGGGCAAATCAGTCATGGTGAACATTGGGAAGAAGCTTATCAAAGGGTACTCTTCATCTGTAGTCTCTGTTTCTGATCTGACCATCATCTCCCTCGTCATCACTGTTTGTCTGCACCTCTATTCCCTCATTCAAACAGGTGATAGAACACCTTGTCTTACACAGTAAGTCTCTTCCCAGTAGGGACACGGGACTTGAATCACAGACTACGAAACTGTGCAATCCCTGAAAGGTACCAATCTCGACTTGAACCGGATCTGTGATCGGGTTAGTCAGGATATGGTGTGCCACTCCCACTACCTTTATTGTACGTCTGAAAGGGGTAACTTCGGAACCTCTGTCCTTCTGACTGTAGAGCGCGTAGCTCCTGTGTCCACCAAAAATGAGGCCTTGTGACCCATTACCTTCCCTTGCACATAGGGTCCCCTCTGATCTACTTCTAGGGACGCTGCAAGCCTGCACTCCTCACTATCTGAACTGTCATCTGACCATTCATCATTTATTCCATTCGCACCACGCAATGGGAACTGTTGTACTGTGTCATTCTGACCCATTCCTTGACTTGTGACCTGTTGAGGAAGCATCACCTGTTGCTGTCCCATTGGCGCTAAGGGCAACTGCATTTGCTGTCTAGGTACCACTGGAATCTGCTGTTGCACTTGCTGCCTCTGCACTGGTTGCATACGTGGCATCTGCACTTGTTGCATGGGTTGGAGACCCTGCATTTGAACCATGTTATTCTGAAAATTTGGATTAGTACCCTTCATTCTTGGTCCTCTAACATTTTTAAATGCACTGACATCATTGCTTTGTTGAACAGCACCCTCCTGCACCATCATCGGGCACTCCCGCTTCCAATGTCCCACGCCCCCGCACGCCTGGCATGGTAACACCTTCTTCATCCTTTGCACGCCATTTTGTACCACAACAGTATTCAAATCTGGGCCACGGTTCACAAAACCTCCTCAACCTCTGCCTCTCGTTTGCGTCTGAAACATTCCGTTTCCCTGCCGCTGTTGCACCATCTGATGAACTCCGTTTCCCTGCATTCCTGTTTGCGCTGCCTTAATTTGCATCACCATCACTTTCTCTTTCAACTTCCTCTGCTTCAATTCAATCTCATCACTACAGTATTTTGCATACTGTAACACCTCATCAATTGGCTTCGCTTGCCAGCAGATCAAATGATTCTTAATCATTTGGCTAATCTCTGGTCTTAGCCCTTCGACAAACCTGAACACGAGGTGATTCATGTCTTTCGGCTCTATGACTTCCGTGCCACTGTAATGCTTGAATGCTTTCAACAACCTCTCATAGTAAGCATGTATCGACTCTTTGCCCTCTTGTGCCGTTCGATCAATCTTTTGCCATTCAGTATTTTGCGGCGACACTTTCTGCTTCAAAAACTCAATTAACTTATAGTAATACTTCCTTATCTCCAGAGAGGATGCTCCGGTAACCCTATCTCTTGCTGGTTCTGCAGTTGGCCAGTCAACACTTCTCTTGCACTCGAGCCACAAATCGGCAGGACCACTGATCTCGAACAATGTATTCAAGCCTTCCCAGAGACACTTTGCAAGCTTCACAAATCTGTCTGTCTGCAGATACCACTCTATCAGCTTTTCCCT
This sequence comes from Pleurodeles waltl, assembly GCF_031143425.1. NCBI lineage: Eukaryota > Metazoa > Chordata > Amphibia > Caudata > Salamandridae > Pleurodeles > Pleurodeles waltl. The sequence continues at coordinate 315,238,650 of NC_090436.1, forward strand.
CAGCCTGGGGAAGTCATTTGTGCATGACAAAATGTCACCTCTAGACCACGGTACATGGACAAGAACCCCTCCAGCTGTCTCTCTCATGGGTAGCATCTTTAAGGTACTGGTATCTGGCACTGGTTTTGCCTGCTGCTGCTCCAAGCAGTCACTTTTCCTTTTATCTCTCTTCTTTGCCCATCTGCCTTCCCACTTCTCTAAGGCTCCCCAAACCTGCGCGCTCTGTAAAATTTCTTTAAGGTGTGCCTTCATTCCAGTGGAACTCATGTGATCAAAATCTTTAGGTTCGAAGTCTAATCTGTAACTCCTCTTCAGATATTTAGTATTGTCTAAGTCGCTAACCTTTGGTGCACCTTGCTCACTTCTTTAGTTACTTTCGGGCACAGATATCTCAATTCTGCTACAGTGTATGACTCTAGCCTGCTCACTCCCATGCTCCCTTCAACTAACTCGGCTGCTTCCATGCCCAATCTCACAAAATTCAAGTATTCCTCTCTCTCTGACAGCTCTGCTGTCGCAGGAGTAGTCTGTGGTGAATTTAGCTTATCTAACCATTCATTCAATTGTTGTGCAGTTAAACCTTGCAACAAGATATTTCCAGCCTGTATCGTTGGTTGCTGCGACGCATTCACACCTGGGACCTGAGGAGTCAGCAATCCCAACCCTGAGGGTCTTATGGCATCTGGAGGAACCCCTATCAGACTGAAGTCTAGCAGAGACCTCGACCTTTCTACCATCTGTTCCACTGGGCTCATCCCTAGAGAGTTTCCTATGAACCCTCTTCTTGTCATATCCTGGGCCATTACCCCCTGATCACGCATGCTAGGCTTATCCTGCGCGTACAATGGTACTGGTGGACCAACCGTAATAGGTAGGGATATGGCGGCTGGTGTTGGCTTATTCCCCACAGTCTGTGGAACACTGGCCCCCATATTCTGATTCATTACCCATGCCGTAGCTATCTGCGGTCCTGTGACCGGAGTGTAACTCAGAACCATCTGTGGCTGCGGCTGGGGCAGTAAAAGTGGAGTTGGCTCAATCTGCACTAATTTTGATCTCGCATATGCCTGGTCAGGTGGCACCATCAAGCTCGTAGTGGTTTCTAATACTGGGACATCAGGGTAGAGCCTCTGAATTGGTGGTGGCTGCAACTTTGTCTGCATCTCTGGAGCAGTGGATACGCTGACACTATTCTGCACCGAAGCTGGTGTTGCGACTGCATTTGCCCGTGCTGTATTCGCTGATCCCTGATTCTGTGTTGAATTTACAGGACCTGCACTAGTACTCGGTCTATTGTCATCCTTGGCATATGGCGGTGGACGATCATGTAACAACTGATTAAGGAACTCATGATCATCTGAGTCATCTGCATCTGCCCACAACTTGTTATTCTCTTTCCCTCTACTAGCACCCTTGTCTGTTTTACAAGTGGCCTTTCTTCCTTGTGTGTCGGTTTCTTGAGTGATTACCGGAAACATCCTGACTCCATCTATTATTTCTCTTCTCCACATCCTGGTCTCACTATCCCACCTAGCCTCCGCTAGCGTCTTTTTTGCTTTTCTCATTCTCCTCTCAAACGTTTGTTGCCTCTGTCGTATGGCCATTAATTCCCAAAATGCTAATGCCACAAACTGTGCCTGCCTCAGAGGCGGATTTTGCTCATTCAGCGCCTTCCGCAAATTCTCTAGAACCCCTATGTTGAATGTCCCATTCTCTGGAAATGCCAAGCACCCATTTTTCTCTGTTAATTTGCACCATTGCTTTAGCCAAAGACATGGTGCGACTCCCTTCTCCTCCATTACGGCATAAGCCGGAGTATCCTCTGGCAGTGTAGGCTCCCCCACATTCGTGGTAATGTACACATCTCCCCTCAAAGTGTCCTTTAAAGCCTTGAAGAACTTCATTTTTGTGTCTTTTATTTTGTTTATGACTGAATCAGGAAGTGACCTTAATACCCAGAACACCCTTTGCCTACCTTCTCAACCAATTGCCTCTCACGGACAGCTGCCAATCCGTGCGCGACCCTTCTCACTAACCGACCTATCCCAGCACGGCTCCAATGACGTCACACTCACACACACTGCGGCTGACAAAGTCATGTGGCTTGCCTCCCTCACTCTCGATTCACACAACTAATGCAATATATTGCGAGCACTAACAAAACTCAAATTTGCCGGTTTACTACAGGAAGTGTAACACAATCGCTTCAGAACTTTACAGAGATTCCACTTGAAGCCTCGGCCGCTACTCTCTCCTTCTCAGATCCCACACTCGCAAGCAGAATTCGACCTGCAAATTCTACTCTCGACTTGTCAATGGTTAGTCCTAGTGCACTTTAGAACTTACCAAATCTCCATCGAAGTTTTCATTCACTCACTTTGACCCAAACTCGACTCGTCAATCACGCCCGATTGGCCTATTAAACCATGCAAATTACAACATAAACCAAGTGTCTCATACACTTATCAATGCACTCCGGAGTCTTAGACCACGCAGGGTCCGTACATCACCAACAACCACGTGGACAATCTTGAGCACAAAGCGCCACACTCACATGAAGTTCGCCGACTTCCCTACTCTCATACTTTGGAGGATGCACACTCCTACTAAAACATCACCTGGCCTAAAATTTCTCACAGACCTCACAATTCACCTGCGCTATGCATAAGCTGTGCAAGCGCAAATCCTACTTCACTCACACCATCACTAGAACACCGAGAACATACCCAACTCACTTCGGCAAGCTTCGGGGTCCCGGGAAAGTCATTTGGGGCTTAGGGGAACATCATCTGTCCAATTTGCATCCTTTAAAAAAACAATCCTAAACAATGGGCCTTCATCTTAGGGCCCCAAAGGGCCTAAACCGTCCTCTGCTACCAGAACTGATAACGCGTCCCCCCTAGGTAATTTACTTACTCTGGGACTCATTTTAGGCCAATGAATCTTTTGACCCTGATTGGAGACACCTTAAGACAAGATAACCAATCAGCATGTCAGTCGATAGGTCGATAACCTCATCAATATTCACAATAGCAAATTAATTAAATTAGTCCATGACATTAATAAGAATCCAAACTCACCATGACCTATCAACCACGAATAACCACACGAAGTTTAGCAATAGTTATGATATTTATTCCGTATTAGTTACACTCTACCAGCAAGTTTATTAGTCTCAAAACCAGGAAACACATCAATAATGTCACAATATGGCAACTTGAGTAAGATTTAAGCAAAGCAAAGATTATTAACATTAGAACAAAACACGGCGTTAACATGAATCAACTTTAGGAGAGTAGCATTGATACGTTATTCAACAAAGCAAGGATCCAGTTGTTTGTCTATTTGCACCCAATTGTCAGTGAACTCCTTAACTAGCCTCAAATTAGCTTCAGCATGTTGGGCTTCATGCAAAACAATTTAGTAACACAAATTTGGAAAACATCTAGCTATGGTCTCTGTCAAAAGCAGTTGATACCTAGGAAGGAAAGGCAAACAGACAATTACAATTTAATTATCATATAGTTACCCTCCACAATGGATCAGCATACAGAGTCAGTCTTCGTCCTCAGGACAGTAGTCGATCCGCCACCAGCCAGGACAGAACAGCAAAGTCTCAGCAAACAGGGCAGAAAGTTCTTCCCTCTTAAGGAGGTGAAGTAAAAGTCGAGGAAAAGCATGGTTCAAAGTAAGGAAAAGTCTCTCAAAGTAATGATAAGGTAATGGCTGCAAGGAACGGCAACGGATGGCATAAGAGTGGACGATTTCTCCTTGTGGCATGTCAATATATTAAATCCGTCGAACAAACCCTTAATTTCTAATCGGGCAAAATCTGGCACACCACTATCTCTGTCCAATGGTTGAGTGGTCACCTTACTAGAATTTTCACCTAAGACAGTTCTCATGCAGTTCATTGGCTCCTGTGATTTACGTCTTCATCGGGTGAGATGGCAGGTAGGAAACGTTACACGCACAGCTTCAGTTAGAAGTTCCATTGTCTTTACCAGTTTAGGTGACCTTGTACCTTTTTTGCGAATTACACTGTTGCATTCGGCAAGAATGTCTCCTTGAGCAAGTAGGGTCTCATGAGAAAGAATTTACTGCGGTTACACACATCTCTAGCTTCTGGAAAAGTACAGCTTTATGTCCTTCAGGAAGACAGCACATTGCACGTTAGAAAAACACATTTAATATGAGACCGGGCAGCTAGGCCCAGACCCTCGCTAACTAAGGCGTAGTGAGTGATTTAGCCAAACCTTAAGATATAATTCTTAGTGCTAATACAAAATCACACATTAGTACATTAATAATTCATTATTAATCAATTTCACTAATCATCGTGTACATTGGTGGCCACTCCCCGTGGGCACATTTCAAACGCATATGTTAATATTAGTCTGTCACGTTTTCTATGCAGCTTCATTACACATTATTTTGCAAGCAGTTCATGTTAAATTTTGATTATAAAAGCTACGCTCCAACAGCACTGCGATGAGGGGTACAGAAGGATGAGGGTTGCTGGTGCAGGTTTGAGGTGGATTCAATCTCTCAGTCTTAAACCCTCAATTGTGGGCTCATTAATTCCACACGTTCTTCATAATTGGGTACTAGATTCTGATCTTTCCTGAGATTACAAAATGTCTACCAGCACATTCTGTAGTTGCTGTAGTGCTGATTCACATTCTTGACTATTTTGACTTAATAAAATGTAATTGATGTTTAAGGAATGCAGGCTAATTGGAACAGAACGACTTTTTACTGGCCAACAGACTGTGGCCCTCATTACGACCTTGGCGGGCAGCTGAAGCTGCCCGCCAAGATCGGACCGCCGGACGGCCGCCAATGCGGCCGCAGTCCCGGTGCGGCCATTAGGAGATCCCCGCTGGGCCGCAACACAGGAGCCGGCTCCAAATGGAGCCGGCGGTGTTGCGGCCGTGCGACGGGTGCAGTTGCACCTGTCGCGCTTTTCACTGTCTGCATAGCAGACAGTGAAAAGCTGCACGGGGCCCCCAGGGGCCCCGCGACTCCCCGTACCGCCAGCCTTTTCCTGGTGGTTCAAACCGCCACGGGACCAGTGTGGCGGTAAACTGCTGGTGCCGCAGTTGTGATACCATGGGAAGCACCGCCAACCTGTTGGCGGTGCTTCCTTCAGAACAGCCTTGGCGGGCTTGAACCGCCTGGGTTGTAATGACCCCCGTGTGTTGTATGTGGATCAGACACAGACACTATGATGGTTTTATTTTCTTGTGCGATTTTATAAGTGCCTAGGTAGAAGTAAAAGGTTTACCTTTTTGTAATCTGGCAAATGGTGATTTTGAAAATTGATTGTACATTAATATGATATGGAACCAGAAATTGTCGTTATTCTCCTTGTTTGCTTTTTAATCTGTTTATAGCTATTTGTATTATGTTGGAGCAGCAAATGTATCACATTCTCTCCTCTTCAACTGTCTTCTTCGACCACTTAAACATCTAGCGGGGAAATTATTAAGATTATCAGTGTCAATATCCGAGTATTACAACAGGCGTTGTCGTCTCATAAAGTTTAGTTTTTCTGTAAAAGGACGCATCCTCTAGATCTTGGTACCTTAAATTAGAATTGGGAAAATGTTTTCTTAAGTGGAACAATGACCTGTCGAGGTACCAAATACTGCTAATGGGATGCATGAAGACATGAACGCCTGGGAGACATACCATGTTACCACCTCCCTCATAAACCATGACCCCCTGCTCATATGGTTAAGTCCTGGTTCCTGCTTTACAGCAGGCCGCCAATGCCGGCGAGTCATCGGTGAGAATCCGGCCCAGCCCTCTCCACTGGGTGACTGCAGTATTCCCTGAATGAATGTAAATCCTAACAACTAAAGGGGCATAGATGGAACCAGGGAGTGTCATGGACATTGGAACAGAGTTTAGTTTAGTTTAGTTTGGCAGACACGTTTTGCACAGTAGGAGTAGAATCTCCAATTATTCATGTGGAGTTGGCATGAATATTTATGAGCTGGTTTTTATAAAACCTGCCTTCACTCTGTGCTGGTGGCCAAGAAGCTCCTGTACTAAGTTTGGGCGCTATCTCCAGTTAACCTGGACGTCTAGGGCCTTTGCAGTGCCTGCTGGTCCCAACAAGCGTATGGGCATGCAGGTGCTAGCCATCATGTCCTATCTCTCCACTCTACGTCTCTCTCATTCAGAGTAGGGAAAATAATCAAGTGTCCAGCATCCCTGGATCAAGGTGGGCTGCAACGCAGCCAGCGTTACAAGTGTGAGAAATGACATTTTCTCTGGGAGAGTAGATGTGCCTCCTGAATACCAGGGATGTTGGACAGTAACAGCGGGGATCTATGTGGAGAATTTCAATCATGAAATAGTAGTTACTCAATAATAAGCCTGCTAATGATCCGGTAAATCCACCTCTCACATTGGCTGCATAGGAGTAGTGAGTAAATCTGTGTCAGATGGGAGAAGGCGCTAGTAGATTTACAAAGAAGTATATTGTTGTTTTTGGATCAGTGTTATTATGTTTATTCTGATTGGTTCCCGCAGATGGATTTCTGGAGCAATATTGTCTCAGTACAACAGGTTGTAGCCTAATTCAGGCATTAAAATGAGGCTCCAATTGTTTTCAGTGGGCCTCCTTTCACTTTACAGGATTAGCGTCAATATTTTTGGCACTAATCCTGCAAAGCGTCAAACTAGCATCTACATTTTTGATGCTAGTTCCCTAATGTGCGCCATGGTGCGCCATATCATAAATACGGTGCACACATGGTGGCATTAGAGGGGGTGTAAGAAAAGTGGAGCATCATGACATGTTGCGCCACTTTTCTTAAATTTCCCCTTTAGTCTTTCTACTATTGTTTTGAAGTGACATTGTCAGAATGTCTTAATGAAATACCACAGGAAAGTCAGCAGGATTTCTGTGCGTTTATTAGTGCAATATTGATAGCTGGTTACAATCTCAGCAGAGGGGCAAATATTTGAATGTGCTTGTATTTTAGTTTCCTCATTTACAGTTTGAGCAGGTGTGATAGATAATAATATGGTCTACACAAGGCTGAATTCGTAAACACTTTTCTCCAGCATAGTACTGTAAAATAATACCCTATTCCTTTCTTTTATGTAAACGTTTACAGTATGTGGTACTAGTCTGATAAACTCGTTAGTAGATGAGCTGCCATGCCTGACCTTAGGCATCTTGAAATCCCTATAGTGCAGATAACTAGTTGTTTTGTTTGAAAATCCCTCTGATCTGGCTATGCCGACTTTGATCAAAGCCACTGGGACAGCTTGCAGTAGAAAAGGTTCCCTGCACTGCACTGAGATGTTAAAATGCAGCACACTCGAGACAGAGGCCTACAAGGAGATCTTCTCGAGCCCCTTTCACATTCAGGAACACAGGCCAACTGGTTCAGAATTACAAGCTCTAAACAAATGTCCGCTTCCTTTCATCTTGGGAGGGCGGGGTGACGAAGAGGGCAGGATAAGGCATGAATAGAGAAGCACATGACTTTTTAGGGTCGAGCCCGAGAGTGCATGCGCTAGCGCATGCGTCTCGCTTGCGAGAGACTGCTGTGTTCAATACAGGGCTTGGAGCCCGCCTGTCGCTCACCATTTGTTGGTTTGTGTGGCACTCTTAATTAGTGTCCTTCTGCTGCTCCCCACGTGATTCAGGTACTATTTGTTGTTTTTAACTTCGAGTGCTCCGCAAACAGAAGGCTTGGGACTGGCAAAAATGTGACCAGCTGGCACAAACTTGAAAGTTTTATTTTTTAAAGCTAACTTTATTTATTTTTTGCCAAGCCTTCTTTTCTCAGTTTCATCTCATGTTTTCTTTTGTTTTTGCTCGTGGGCGCTGTTGTCTAAAGATGACAATTAACCCCTTGGATGCGGGCGTCGCCCACTGGCCGACGCCCGCACTACCTCCCTGGTGCGGGTCACGACCAGTGGCCGACACCAGGGAGGGGGTTAATAAATGGATTTTTTCTTTTTTTTTTGTTCCCTGGGAGACACGGAAGCTAATCTGTGTCTCCCCCCCGCCCCTCTGTGACGTCAGGGCACCGCGAGGCATGCTGACGTCACTTTGTGGATTTCCCCATCAGAGCAGGAAGCGGCCTTGCGGCCGTTTCCTGCTCCAATGGGGAAAACGGCCACAAACGGCCTTCCCCACGTTCGGGAAGGCCTCGTAAGAAAGGGGATACTCTCCCCTTTCTTACGAGGCCTTCCTGAAAGTGTTTCCTGGCCCCGATCGCAGCAGTGCTGCGATCGGGGGCCAGGAAACACCACTAGACACCAGAGATTTCACTTGGGGGGGGTCGGCCCCCTTGGAAAACTGCCCGGCCCCCCCTGGGGGCATATTTTTTTTTAAAAAAAGGTAGGTGCCCCCTGGGGGAGGCACGATCGCGCCCCCCAGGGGCTAATTTTTTTTTATTTATTTTTTATTTAAATAACAAAATAAATGGACTGTGGGGGCAATATTTTTTTTAGTTGTTGTAGGGTTTCCCTGGGGGCCATTTTGGCCCCCAAGGAAGCCATACAACAAGTAAAAAAAAAAGTAGATCTATATATATATATAGATCTATATATATAGATATATCTATGTAGATAAATCTATCTACATGGATATATCTATAGATAGATCTATAGATATATATAGATATATATATGTATATATATCTATATATATCTATAGATATATGTATGTAGAGATATATATATATATATATATATATATATATATAGAGAGAGATAGATCTATATATATATATATCACTTTTGTCAATACGTGTGTGGTTTCCCTGGGGGCTGCGATCGGCCCCCAGGAAAACCAGACCCACATATAAAAGTGATATATATATATATATATATATATATATATATATATATATATATATATATATATATATTTATAGATTTGCCACCAGTTGTCTTGCAGTTGCAGCTTGCGTCTTCAAAGCAATGCACATACTTCAACTGACGCTTTTCAACTGTAGCTTTTAGGCAGCAATAAAAAAGTCAAGTAAGTATTGTGATTATGTTTCTGCTACAAAAGGTTCAGACTTGTCTAGTGGCAGTTTTAGTGCCATAAAGAAGCTCAGAAGGTTTATATGCCTACTGCAAAGAGCAAATCTGTATTTTATGTAAATAGCTGATTACATTAGTAAAGTCAGCCATTACCTTTGCTATAATACAAATTAAATGTATGTGCGGGTGGAGGGCGGCTATGGAGAGATGAAGGGCACTTTTGCTGGGTGGTAATGAGGGAATCCGAGGAGGAGGGAGAGGGAGCACCAATAATGATTGTTGGACTGGGCGCAGGAGGTGCTAAAGACTGCGACGAATGGTATGTGACAAGGTGTTTTTTGAGTGTCTTGAAAGAACGTGCTGATTGAGGGATGAAGCGCAGGTAAGGTGGCCTCTACTGTTGCACGTATCTCACACACACCATCGATTTTGTGACTGTCTACGTAGGCTAGTGTTTTAGAGCAACAGTTTAGCCAATAGCAGAGATGGCATCTTGATGGATGACTCCTGCTGTCACTCAGGTTATAGAGGACAGCTCTGACATAGGATCAGAGACTGAGACATCAGATACTGAGACAGCATCTGAGGGATAGGACAATGGCGCAGACTCTGGGAGTGATTTTTCAGTCGGAGGAGTCCCATTCGATAACTCCTCTTCCAGTAAATTATGAGGGAGGTGATGAGGACAGTCCTGCTGTCCCTTCGCAAGCAGTCTGTGCAACGGGGTAATAGTGGGTTAGCCCAACCCAGAGAGCAGGTGAATGCGGTGGCAAGCAGAGAGAGAGAGTGCTCTCTTGGGAGCTCCCCAATTTAGTTCAGCCCCAAATTCCACCGCCCAAATCGTATAGTGGAGACATCAAAATGATCTATCGCAAAACAAACTGGTTTTGTAAGGCATGCACCTGTGTTTTTGGTCCTGGGTTCGGCGGCCATATAGAGAAACACACTAAACCCAAACATTTCTGGAAACTAGACATTCGGGGGAGTCCACAGAGGTGTGACTTGTGTGGATTCCCCAAAGTTTTCTTACCCAGAATACCCTGCAAAGCTGAAATGTTGAATAAAAACTCTATTTTTCTCGCATTTCTGTCACACAAACTACAGGAATATGCTGGGATCCACACAATTCCTACCACCTAGTGATTCCTCACCTGTCCTGATAAAAACACTACCCCACTTGAGTGCCTACACCTAGTGCCTGCATCAGGAATGGATCACCCCAGGGTCAACAGCTGCCTCATGTAAGGACCAACATTGACCGTTGTGTGATCTATTCCTGTCGCGGGGACCAGGCCTACTCACACAAGTGAGGTATAATTTTTATCGGGAGACTTGGTGGAACGCTGGGTGGAAGAAAATTTGTGGCTCCTCTCAGATTCCAGAACTTTCTGTCACCGAAATGTGAGGAAAATGTGTTTTTTTTAGCCGACTTTTGAGGTTTGCAAAGGATTCTGGGTAACAGAACCTGGTCAGAGCCCCACAAGTCACCCCATCTTGGATTCCCCTAGGTCTCTAGTTTTAAAAAATGCCAAGGTTTGCTAGGTTTCCCTAGGTGCCGGCTGAGCTAGAGGCCAAAATCTAAAGCTAGGCACTTTGCAAAAAACACGTCAGATTTCAATGTAAAAATGTGATGTGTCCATGTGGCATTTCCTGTCGCGAGCATTAGGCCTACCCACGCAAGTGAGGTACCATTTTTATCTGGAGACTTAGGGGAACACAGAATAGCAAAACAAGTGTTATTGCCCCTTGTCTTTCTCTACATTTTTTCCTTCCAAATGTAAGACAGTGTGTAAAAAAAGACGTTTATTTGAGAAATGGCCTGTAATTCACATGCTAGTATGGGCACCCCGGAATTCAAAGATGTGCAAATAACCACTGCTTCTCAACACCTTGTCATATGCCCATTTTGGAAATACAAAGGTTTGCTTGATACCTATTTTTCACTCTTTATATTTCAGCAAATGAATTGCTGTATACCCGGTATAGAATGAAAACCCATTGCAAAGTGCAGCTTATTTATTGGCTCTGGGTACCTAGGGATCTTGATGAACCTACAAGCCCTATATATCCACGCAACCGGAAGAGTCCAGCACACGTAACGGTATATTGCTTTAAAAAATCTGATATTGCTGGAAAAAGTACAGAGTGAAACGTGGAGAAAAATGGCTGTTTTTTCAGCTCACTTTCAATATTTTTTTATTTCAGCTGTTATTTTCTGTAGGAAAACCTTGTAGGATCCATGCAAATGACCCCTTGCTGAATTCAGAATTTTGTCTACTTTTCAGAAATGTTTAGCTTCCCGGGATCCAGCATTGGTTTCACACCCATTCCTGTCACTAACTGGAAGGAGGCTGAAAGAACCAAAAATAGTAAAAATGGGGTATGTCCCAGTAAAATGCCAAACTTGTGTTGAAAAATTTGGTTTTCTGATTCAAGTCTGCCTGTTCCTGAAAGGTGGGAAGATGGTGATTTTAGCACCTGAAACCCTTTGTTGATGCCATTTTCAGGGAAAAAACCACAAGCCTTCTTTGGCAGCCCTTTTTTCCCATTTAAAAAAAAAAAAAAAAACTTTCACTGTATTTTGGCTAATTTCTTTGTCTCCTCCAGGGCAAGACACAAACTCTGGGTACCATTAGAATCCCTAGGATGTTGGGAAAAAAGGATGCAGATTTGGCGTGGATAGCTTATGTGGACAAAACGTTATGAAGGCCTAAGCGCGAACTACCCCAAATAGCCAAAAAAGTGCTCAGCACGGGGGCTGGAGGTGGGGGGAAGGCCCAGCAGCTAAGAGGTTAACTGCTTTGAAATATGTGAGACCGATTGCATTGAAATGCTTGTTTATTTTGTTGCTATTCCCTCTTACCATACCCACCATTCTAACTAGCAATTTTCTGCTGCAAAGCTTTTCTTTATCTTCACTAAATGCTCTTACATGCGTTCATTCTTTTTTACATTTTTTCCATATTACATAGACTCTTTTTGTCTATGTTTCCCAGACTTATTGCTGGGTCTTCCATATCCCTTAATACACTATAAAATATCAGAAACACCTATACATGCCCAGTTTGACACTTGCAGAAGCTGCCCCTCTCCAAACTGCCTCACTATCATTTACTCCACTCCAATCCACCAGAATCCAATCCACCTCACCTCATTTCAATCCACCCCACTTCAATCCAATCCATCCCATCCAGTCCAGCCACTCCAATCCAACCCACTCTACACCTATCTAATCCACCCCACTACCTCAATCCACTGCAATTTACTCCACCCTATTCCACCCACTACTCGCCACTCTACAACACTGCATTCTATAACACTGCACTCCATGACACTCTCTGCCTCTGAACTCTGCTCTCTTCTTCTCAACTCTATGACACTCTACTCCCCCTACTCCGCCCTACGACACTACTCCAACAAATCCAGTCTACAACACTCTACTCCTCCCACTCCACTCTAGGACACTGGAAACTGCCACATAGCAACAATCCACATAAATATACTCCACATCATGCCACATAATTCCAATCAGCATATTTCACTCAATGCCACGCAAAACAATTCCACTCCACACACTTCCATTCCACACTACATAATTCAGCAACAAACTTTATAATTCAACTCAAGAACACATTTACACAAGACACCATATACATCCAATCCTCACCACAGAATACCACATCATGCCACAAAATTAAGCAGCACACCACATAATTAAACTCCACAGCATATCACTACACAGTACAAATTACCATTGCACATAATTACACTCCATGGCACACAGTCCCACTCCACATAATTCTAGTACACTCAATACCACACAATTACTACCTACGTAATTCCACTGCACACCAGGCCACACAATTCCACTACACACATCCACTCCACACCACACAATTCCATGCTACACAATTGCACAACTAACAATTCCAATTTCAAATTTGGCGGTAAAAACAGCCTACCGCCTACCACCGTGGCGACGGCTGACAAAAGACCATCTCCACGGCTACAAGCTGTCTGCCATATTATGAGCACAGCTGGATTTCCGCCACAAGAATGGCGGAAATCCAGCTGTGGCCATGCCGGAGGATGGCGGTAAGGTGGCGCTGCTACCACCAGCAGCGCCACGCCAGTAGACAGCCGCCAGCCGTATTATGACAAAAAATATGGCCTGGCGGTGTTCTGCTGGCGGGCGCTGCTGGCGGTAACAGCGCCCCGTCCCATCTCCTGCTGGAGGACCCCCTGGATCTAGGTAAGTCAGGTCTCCGACAGGGGAGAGGAGTGTTCTGTGTGTGTGTGAGGGGGAGTGTGTGCATGAATGTCTGTGCTTGAATGCAGGTGCGTGTTGAGTGGTGAATGCGTGTGTGCATGTACAGACATGTGAGTGTGTGTATGTTATGAAATGTGAATGCGTGTCTGCGTGCATGTTTGCAAGTGTGTGCGGATGTGTCTGTGAATGGATGTATGTATGCGTGTAAGCATGTGGGAATGGGTGTGTGTATGCATGTGTGTGTGAGTGTGTGTGTGTGTGAAGGGGGGGCATGAATGTAGGGATGGGTGGGGAGTTTAGAGAGGTAGGGGGGGTAACCGGAGAGGAAGGGGGGGACCACTATCAGTGACAGAGAAGGAATTCAGTGTCACTGATATGGCCTACCGCCATGGTTTTCGTGGTATTAGGAACGCCATGAAAACCATTGTGGTAGGCAGAGTCATAATCCTGCAGGCGGAACAATGGCAGCTGCAGGGCTGGAGATGGATATCTCCAGCCCGGCGGCTGTTACCGCCATGGTGGTCGGAGTGGTACATTGGCGGGTTGGCTTCAGCCAACCCGCAAGTGTCATAATATGGCAGTAAGTACCGCCAGCCTGTTTGCGGTGCTTATCACCACATAATCGCCGACCGCCGGGGTCGTAATGACCCCCATTGTCATTTACAAGGGCAATAGCTTTAACTCTTGCAAATGCAAGACCCATTGGCATTGCCAATGCTTGTTTCAGTTTTGGGTCTGAGAAATTCAATACAATTTTTCCAGCCTAGTGCAGCCCTTTCATGTTTACCAGATCCATGCATGATGTGCTGCCCCAGTCTAGGTTTTTTCTTTGAATCCTGGGACTTATAGTGTAATTTATGCCTTCATAAAACAGGACTACAAGTCCCAGAATACAAAATTGAAAACCTGGACTGGAGCAGTGCATTATGCATGACTTTAAAAACTTGGCAGACACGCTAGTCCCAATGCAAAGCCCCTTTGCATCATGACACAATTGTGTTTGTGTTGGGACTAGGCAGCCAAAAGTATACTGTAATGTAAATTCAGTTAATGTGGCTTTGTTGAGTGTCAATGTGTCACCCAAGAGGATCTCCAGGTGTTGAGTAGGTGCATGCTCTGCAAGTAGGATCACTTGAAGAGCCAAGTGTACAGTTCCTAGTACAAATCCATATTTGAAACAGCTGACCTGATGTAGCCAACTATATAAGTGAACACCCTACCTCCTGTCTTGCTCATATGGATATGGGTTGTGTGGGTTAGTCCAAGTGATGCAGAGCGGACATCTGTGGTTGGTTGATGGAAGTGTAGATGGTGGGTAAGCTAGGTGGGTCCCTGGTGCCTTGTGCCTTGTAGGTGCCTTGTAGGTAAGATGAGCATCTTGAACTGTCAGTGTGTCTGAATGGGGACCAAGTCCCTTTGTCTGAGGTGAGGTGTGATGTGCGTGCCACAAGGTAGGTTGAGTAATAGTCTGGCAGTGGTGTGTTGGCTAGTGTGCCCCTTATGTAGCAGGTGTGCAGAGATGGTGTAGTAGAGGGTATTGGTGTGGATGTGGTACAGTCTACGTGTGATGAGGGCATGGGTGATGGCCTTACAGGTGTCAAGAGGGAGCCATATGAAGACATTTCTGAGCATGCAAAATATGTAAAAGCAGGTGGAGGGGACAGTGACAATTTGAAGCCTCTTGCTGAGGTTGGTGTTCAGGCTGATGGACAGGTTCTGAAGTGGTTGGAGGGTGATGGGTTTTGGCCTAGTTATGTGGGCAACCAGGGTGAGTTCATGTTGCAGAATATCATCACCTGTATTGTCAGGTTGACTATGAGCTACCTATCTCACACAGTCATCCATGTTGGCCAGTGGCATGCTGTATCAACTTTTGGTGGTGCTGGTGTCTCCTGTGAGTTATTGTATAACCTGGGTGTCATCAGTGTAAAAGGTGATGTAGAGTTCCTGGGAATGATGCTTGATAGAGGAGTCCTGTATACAATTAAGAGAGTGGCGCTGAGGTCTGTGGGACTCCGAAGATGAGCTCCTTGTGTACTGAGGGGATGGAGTACACTTGAGCTGTTGCATACTTCCAATTATGAGGAAGGGTATCCACTTCAGAGACAGTCCTTAGTTTCCTGTATTATGGGGTCTGGAGATGACTGTGTGTGTGCTAGGAAACTGCAGGATTCTCCTGAAAAATTTGGAATATGCCATATACTTGCCCTTCCCCTTTCATGCAGTGCAACAAGGTGGCTGGCTGTGTAGTGTAGTGCCCATGTTTGTGAAATATGACCCCTAGTGCGCAATAATGCACAAATTGCATGCAAGACAGTTCAGCAAGGCAGCTTGGTGTGTTGTGTTGTGTGAAAGGTATAGTGCAGGAATGCATGAGGTATACAAATATACAGTGCATTCCATCACTTGGCTAGTGCTGGTGCGCAAACTGATGGCTAAAGCAAATGTAGTCACCTTTGCTACGTGGTGCAATGATCCCTGCAGTGGTGGTAGGAAGCAAAATCTGCATCAGTGCAGACAGAGAGCAGAAATGCACCATAAGATGTTCAGTGTGGCCCATTCCTGCACTCACTCTTTCAGGAGGGGTAGGGCAGCAAATTGCCTAGCTGTGTTATGTCTAAGATTGTGTGATCAATGTACATATATTGTCGTGTGAAAAGCAACAATAGTACAACATAGGCATATTCACTTGTAGAAACATATGTTCCCTGTGTACTTGAAAGTGGAGAAAAATACTTTTTTAATGTAACAGAAATCACTTATGTCCTATCAATCATTGAATCTTTGTAACATACTTCTGTTTCTTTCTAGATGGACAAACAACATCTCATGTAGATCAGCCGGTTTGTGATGCCCAACCCGTTGAGGATACCATGCTGGCCCCAATGGATGAAGACACCTTCCAACAGCTCCTGGACACTTTTGAAACTTCTTCTATGGTATTGGCAAGTGAAGGCAATATTGTTGGATCTCCTGATGAACCAACATAGACTGGACATAGACCATCAACCTTTCACATAACAGCTGAGGACTCTGAGTCTTAAGTTACTTTTCAGCTGTGAGTGGTAGGAATCCAGCAGCAAATAGCTGATGAAGTTTGTTTGGGGATAGAGACCATAGTGGGTACTTTCGAAGGAGTCCGTAGGAATCTTAGACCTAATATGGGATTAACAAAGGCAATCACCGATATCTACTCTTGGGCCCTTGGGATTGATGACTGTCTAGCTTATATCACTGGTGTCATGATGCAGAAGGAAAAACAACACCAGCCTTCCACATCTGAAACCAGTGAATTTATCAGACAGCTGGGAACAATCAATGCATCCATCCAGTCCCTGGAGGCCACGATTGACTCCTTCATAGCATCAATGAGTGCCCTCAATTGCAACAACATTGCTTTGCAGGCTAACCAGCAAGCCTTGCCAGGAATTACCATGCTGCCTTACTGGCACTCACAACTGTTTTTGGGAACATTGAATTTACATCTTCTGCCTCTGATGTAGGTGTGCCTGGAGCTAGGAACCACTCACCTGCCTCCCATTCCAACACCACAGCTTCGGGGGCAGTAGAACACTCATCAGAGGCTGAACACATACAGTTCTGCAGTGTCCAACAAAGAACTTCCCAATAAACATTTTTGAATGCCCCCTAGCCAGTTTCTCTGTGTTCTGTGCCATTATGCTGCCTTCTTTGGAACACAGTACAGTTCTCTTTGTCTGTGCAGTAGTTTATCTTGGCCACCTCTGCTCCAAAATACTATGCTACATTTGCTAATAACAATGTGTTCTTCCTCACCTATCTCAATAAACACAAGTAAATGTGATGTCACATGTGTAACCAAATGTATTTTGATGCACAATACATTCTAATTTGCCATATTGGTTGATTGCAAAAAAAACAAAAATCTGGAATAATAAACATGTATAAGATTTGTATAATATTTTCTCAAAAGTCTACATACATGATGTAACTCTAAAACCCAAAGCCATTTTTTTGAATCTGAAGAATAGTGAGTATAAGTTAATTGCACATGCTGTCTTTGTATGTGCACCGAAACCAATTATATCCTTTGCAATGGTATGATGAGCAATTTGTAGTTTCTCAATGTATCATCAGAATGTATCAAAAAGCTGCATTTTCTTGATGGACACACAGTGAGAAGTTTTTGCTAAGTACACAAATACGTACCACCATTAGATTGGATGTGTGAGGGATGTGAGGCTAAAACACTGTTCCAATGATCCACACAAATGTTGCAATGTAAAGATGTCAACATCATTACCTAATGTGAAAACCTCACTGCTAACACAAAAGATAGTACAATTCATAATTCTGGATGGTTGTACCAGTACTAGCCAGATACTCATGGTCACAATCCTCATGGAGTAGCATTGTATGTGTGCCACACAGGGAAGCACAAGGGCAACCAAATACCTTGAATGACCGTAACCAAAAAATGAAATGGCATCTTGCCTTGCCCTGCATATACTGATAAATGTTGAGGTTTGAAGTATGTGCCAAAATAACCGATTTATGTTACACTGCTCCGGAGAGGCCTCACATTTGTTGAGTGTGAGTGCATCTACACATTACATCATTTGCACTTACAAGTTTGCATATATGACAGAGCAGGGAACCTATAACAATGCCACACCTCCACAGGGAAGAGGAAAATGGTAGGGGAGATTTATGGTCCAATATTTGTGTTGTTAGCTTTTACTAAGTGAGCTGCATGATTTGGCACACTTAGCAAGAAGTAAGTACAAATGATGATGGATGTTGTCTAGGCTGGTGTGCCTTCCTGCACAAATATAAACCAGCCAATAACGCAGATCCCTTTGAGGAATGGTGCAAGGGTGTCTATGTTAGTGCTAGGCAGCAGTTTGTGTCCCAGCACAGGCAGGGAGCAGCAATCTGTAGTAAAATGGCACATTCATTACTTACCTGCCCTTTCACACAGGGCACTACAGTAAGGAACTACCTGTGTTGTGTGTGTGTAAAATCAAACACTTAGTCCCACTTACAGTGTATAAAGTATGGGAATGGTTCCATACATATCTCTAATGTGGGGAAATCCTACAGTGGTCCAGAGCACTCAGACAGTGCAACATATTCCTACAGTGTACTCTGGACAAATTGAACATCATGTACTCACTTAGCACAATAGTACAGACTCATGCCAAATAAATAATATCTAACTATAGAACAATGATTACTTTATTTAAATGCAAAACCCAATTTCCAAAACACTAAGTAACCCCAACTACCCAACACTATAAATAAAACTAGCTTATACTACCTCACCTGAAACCTAACCTATCTTAACCACTATTGACACATGACAAGCTAAACTTCAGCCCCTGACCCCTTTAATACACGTATCTCAGTACAATACAAACAGCAACTGCATTCTAAACATATGCTACCTTCACATAGAAGCCTAAACAAATATATATATATTTTAGTATTTTTTATTTTAAACACAAAACATTAACCCCAAACCCACTTAAAAACCTACTAGAATGAAAACGTACTAAAAACATACTAGTTAAAAACTTCTTACTGAATTCTAACCTAAACTATTCCAAAACCTACACTAAACACTATACCTAGAACTATGACCACTAAAAATAACAATACAAAATATATATTTTTAAAACAGGGATGTCCACAGGGAGAGTTCAAATCTGGGTGACTATTCGCTCCAGTGCCTCCTGGCACTTCATCAAAATGTCACCTTGCTGCGTCTGCTCCTTTTCTATGTTGGCAATCATCTGGTCCATTATATGCATCTTCCTGACAAGCAATAAATGAAAATTGTCCCAGGCAGCACCTTCAACTTTGGATTGCCAAGTGGCTTGCAGCTGCTGTCCTCCTGAAGCTTCAGGGGTGGTGTGTGATATGCGTGGCTACTGAGTTTTACTTTGAGATGTTGTAGGGGTGGGGGTCTTCTGAGTCTGTGGCAAAGTATGTCCTCCCCAAAGGCCAGCAAACTTTCCCCTATAATATGTGTGGCCCATTCCCCGAAAGCCATCGGCAATCTTCTGGATGCTGCCATACTGTGCCCGTCTCAAGGCAAATTTCTTTGCCATATCTGGTGACATGTGAGCTAGAGAGAAAATTATACCCTATACTAGGGCTGGTATAATATGTACAACACGTATCACAAAATATAACTGAAATTGTTATGCAATCATAAGTGCCTATCCATACCTACACATATTCTTAGTATGGAGAAATGTACAATATACATTCATTACAATGATTTAACCAAATTCAATATATCAAACTAATTTAAGTACGGTCAGTGTAGGTGTACAAATCATTTATTTAGACATTATAAAGAACCATGCATTTCGCTCATCCCTGTGATCCCACTCATTCTGATGTGTCATTGGTAAATAATACCCGGGGACCGGAAATGTACACTTTTGCTGTTGGTTTTGCATCATTCAAAAGGGGACAAAGTCAAGGCAAAACCTAAGTTAGCTGTGTAAAGGTAAGCAATGGTAGCTTTTGCGGCTCTGCGGGTATTGAACAACCTTGAGTTACGTAAGGCAGAGTACATTGCTGACTTGTCTTACTCTGAAGCAGGGAGTCATTCCATAGATGGAGGGTGGGTGTCTCACTGCATCAACACCCTTATTTTGACAGCTTCACAGATTTGGCATCAGTGCTAGAACTAAAAATGTGTCATAATGCATCATGTCCACAGGTAAACCTAAACCAGGAGAAATAATCCAATTTACAGTCCTGTTACCTCATTCTCCCTGTGCTGAATTCTGCAACCTACAAAGAAACAACAAAAAGCCTCTCAGGAGTGTGTTTATACAGGCAGCTATCCTTACCTGACCAAAAACCACTTTGCCTACATTGCAGCCCCCCCGTGCAGCATGATGCAAGGATGCCTGCATTGGTGGTAGGCAGGCTAAAGTACGCCACCAGTAGGAAAGGACAGAAATGGTCTGTATCATGGGATCACTATGCATTCATGTCCTTTCACACAGTGCAGTAAGGTAGCTTGCCAAGTTACACTGCATCAAAGCTTTTCATGAATGCCACATAGGTTAGATACTTCCCAAGAGGCTGCCATTGATATGCCAGTATATGGGAAATCTAGTCTATATGTCCTACTGGCCAAACTTAGGCCAATTACTTTTCATCCAGGCAGTGAGGCCTATTGGGGCTTCATAGGTTTTACAACAATGATATTGCCACTTTGTGCCTTACACATACATATATAACAGAAATATAGAGGCTGCCATCCACAGTACAACTGCCAGGCCACAGTACAAGTTTCCTGCTGTGTAGACATCTACACTCATAATGTGCATTAGACAGGCTGAGAGCTACTGTTTTGAAGCACACCTTGGATCAATACATTGGCTGCCCTACATCCATGGAGCCTCCAGGGCATCAGTGTAATGGAGCCACTGTCACTCATTTCTAAATAGGTCTGACAGGGACACCTCTGATGGAGGTTCAGTCACCCTGCGGGAACACATTTTAAGATGTCAGTTGTACCTTTTCAAGGATTGATTTCAGGATACAACTAAAGTTTGGATGTAATTGACACATTTCCAGCATCCATCTGTTGTGCAATGATTGCTATGTCATGAATGTTTATGCAAAGTGTCATTAGGTGTCATTAGGCATGACACACAGATACTGTCACAGGTATACCATCCCCAGATTTCAAGTGGGGTACTGCAGAAAATCCTACCTACACCTATATTAACACTACATTCACATGAACACGCTTCTTTCCTTTTTTGTTTTTTTTACAATCTGTTGACACGTGATGTTGTGTTTGCTCAATGAATCTGAGTGATTTGCTGGCAGGTTATGCATCCCTCCCCATACACACACAACATTGTTCCAACTGTCATGGATCACACACGCTTGTCACAGAGCTACAACCATGTAGTCATGACACTTGCTTTCTGCATCATGATCCCTGAAGCTGCCAACTTAGGTATGGGTAAATGGGCAAAGTCCACCTCCAAAACAAAAGAGGAGACATTCCATTAAAAATAGAGCAGCTATAAGCACTTTCAAATCATAACTAAGCATATGACATTCCAGTGTCGTGGCACATTTAGACACCCATACACACATATGTTTACTTTTTCAGTCCATGGAACACAGCTAGTCACCTCTCTGGGCTGATCTGACAGGAGAGGAAAAGACACAAATGTTTTTACATCATGTGTCAAAATCAGGCCTCATGCCTGTGATGTTGTAAGACCTGCTGACCAGCTTCATCACAGGCCCTCTTGCATCATAATGCAAGGGTGCAAGAATTGGCCCTAAGTGTACCCGCACTAGGAAAGGACAGGAATGCATGTAAAATGCTAACTACGAACGCAGCGCAGCAAGGTGTCTTGCAGTACTGTGCTGCATGAAGATTTGATAAATATGTCCCTTGGTACATACATAATTGCCTTGCCACACAAATATACCTAATACCTTGTAAAGTGTAGAAAATGATCTGTATTGTGAATCTAGCCATGGGTGCTTATATAACCACATATTGCACCACATGAGTGAGGGCAAACAGCAATAAATGATAAATCCAGTTACATTTAGAAGCCTAAACCTTATTCATTACTGGAAATTGCTAAATGGTAACAAACATTTGGATAAAGGTTTGCATTGCATTACTTAGCGTCAAGAGTGGTATTGATATGTATGACCTGGGGAGAGGGGTTCTGACCTCCAGGGGAGGCGCTGTGTTTAGCAATAACTTAGTGTTAGAAATGGGGTCTCTGGTTGGCAGCCAGTTTGCACTCTGTCCAAGCAGGGACCATCACTCCAGTCAGGGTAAGGGAGTTACACTCCTCAGACAACCCCTGCCCACCCACTTGGTAGCTTGGCACAAGCAGTCAGGCTTATCTCAAAGGAAGTGTGTAAAGTATTTGTACCAAAACACACAGTAATACAGTGAAAACACCACAAACGTGACACAACACCAGTTTAAATAAATAGCCAATATTTATCTAAATCACACAAGACCAAAACAACAAAAATCCAACACACACAAGCAAAGTTATGAATTTTTAAAGTAAAAAGAGTCTTAATCCAAAGAAATAAATTGATGTATTGGTTTTACACAAAGGGCCATATTTATACTCCGTTTGCGCCGAAATTGCGTCGTTTTTTTGACGCAATTTCGACGCAAAACTAACGCCAACTAACGCCATATTTATACTATGGCGTTAGAGGCGAATAGCGCCAAAGTTCCCGGAATGTGCGTCATTTTTTAGCGTGAACCCCTTCCTTGCGTTAATGATATGCAAGGGAGGCGTTCCCGTCTAAAAAATGACTCCCAGGCCTTTACGTGGTATTTATACTCCCGGGCAAAAGAGACGCCCGGGAGTTGGCGTGGCTAAAAACGGCGCATTTGCGCCACTTTTTAACGCCTGCTCAGGGCAGGCGTTAAGGGGCCTGTGGGCTCAAAATGAGCCCACAGGTGCCCTCCCATGCCCCCAGGGACCCCCCCTGCCACCCTTGCCCACCCCAGGAGGACCCCCAAGGATGGAGGGACCCACCCCAGGGACATTCAGGTAAGTTCAGGTAAGTTTTATTTTTTATTTTTTATATTTTATTTTGGTGGCATAGGGGGGCCTTATTTGTGCCCCCCTACATGCCACTATGCCCAATGACCATGCCCAGGGGACAGAAGTCCCCTGGGCATGGCCATTGGGCAAGGGGGCATGACTCCTATCTTTCCAATGATAGGAGTCATGTTGATGGGGGATGGGCGTCGTTAAAAAATGGCGCAAGTCGGGTTAAGACGATTTTTTCGACGTAACCTGACTTGCCCCATTTTAAGACGCCCATGCGCCATTTTCCCCCTACGCCGGCGCTGTCTGGTCTACGTGGTTTCTTCCCACGCAAACCAGGCAGCGCCGGTCTGATTGCGCCGTCTAACGCCATTCCATAAATACGGCGCCCGCATGGCGCTTCAGAATGGCGTTAGACGGCGCAAAACTTTTTGACGCTAAACTGCGTTAGCGCAGTTTAGCGTCAAAAAGTATAAATATGGGCCAAAGTACCTGGTTTGCGTAAAAAACAAAGCCACACGGGTGAGTGTGCATCAGAAAAGTCAGCAATGTGTCAGTTCCTTACTCACAAGTGAGGCCAAGTGTAGTTTCTTCTCCAGTTGACTAGGCAATGCATTGTTTTTCTCTCCCGCAGAAGAGTGATGCGTCAATTTCCAAACGAGCAATCTCAGGTCCACGCAGGTTCACTGTGGTTCTGATGCCCAGCGACGATGCATGCAAAATTCCGGCACACAGTGGTGAAGAGCGCACTGCGTGGGTGATGCATCGATTTCGGCAGCTGCCAGCGGGTGTTGCGTTGATTTTCCAATCGCGATGCAGGTGGTGTGTTGATTTTTCAGTTGCGAAGCAGGTGCTGTGTCGATTTTTCTCCTGCACGCACTTGTACGTGAATTTCAGTCTTGGTTCCACCAGCTTCTCCTTTTAAGGGCCCAGGGACTGGATTAGGCACCACTTGGCAGGGTAGGAGTCTCAGAAAGAGAGTCCAGGTGCTGGCAGAGGAAGTCTCTGATGGCCCTGAGACTTCTGACAGGAGGAAAGCTCAAGCCAAGCCCTTGGAGACACTTCACAAACAGGAAAACACAGCAAAGTCCAGTCTTTGTCCTCTCTTAGGCAGAAGCAGCAACTGCAGGCCAACCCAGCAAAGCACACTCACAGGCAAAGGGGCAGTACTCCTACTCCAGCTCTTCTCCTTGGCAGAGGTTCCTCTTGAACCAGAAGTCATCAAAAAGTCTCGGCCCTTTAATTATACTTCTTTCTGCCTCTGAAGTAGGCAAACCTCAAAGGTCTCTGTTGTCCAAAAGATCCTGCCTTGCCCAGGCCTGGTCCCAGACACACACCAAGGGGTTGGAGACTGCATTGTGTTAGGACAGGCCCAGCCCTTTCAGGTGTAAGTGTCAGCTTCTCCCCTCCCACTCTAACCCAGGAAACTCATCAGGATATGCAATCTGCACCCCAGCTCCCTTTTTGTCACTGTCTAGAGGGAATTCACAAACAGCCCAACTGTCAGTCTGACCCAGATGTGGATTCCACAGGCAGGCAGAGGCACAGAATAGTTAAGCAAGAAAATGACAGCTTTCTAAAAGTGGCATTTTCAAACTGACAATCTAAAAACCAACTTTACCAAACATAGTATTTTAAAATTGTGAGTTCAGAGACCCCAAACTCCAAATCTCTATCTGCTCCCAATGGGAAACTGCACTTAAAAGATATTTAAAGGCAGTCCCCATGTTAATCTATAAGAATGAGATAGGCCTTGCAACAGTAAAAACCGAATTTGGAAGTATTTCACTCTCAGGACATGTAAAACACATCAGGGCATGTCCTACCTTTAACATATACTGCACCCTGTGCATGGGACAACCTAGGGCCTACCTTACGGGTGCCTTAAATGTACAAAAAGAGAAGGTTTGGGCCTGGCAAGTGGGTACACTTTCCAGGTTGAATTGGCTGTTTTAAACTGCACGTACAGAGACTGCAGTGGCAGGTCTGAGACATGTTCACAGGGCTACTCATGTGGGTGGCAAAATCAGTGTTGCAGGCCCACTAGTAGCATTTGATGTATAGAGCTTGGGCACCTCTAGTGCACTTTACTAGGGACTTACTAGTAAATCAAATATGCCAATCATGGAAAAACCAATTACACATACAGTTTACACAGACAGCACTTGCACTTTAGCACTAATCAGCAGTGGTAAAGTGCCCCAGGTATCAAAAAAATGCAAAAACATAGTCCAACACACAGTCAAAACATAGGAAGCCAAAGTAAAAAGACAGGGGAGACTACTCCAAGGATGCCAGGTTTAACACGTATGATTTAGAAACACCTGCTGCAGAGTTCCTTGTGCATCCAGCTTTCAGGCAATAAAAAAAATGGCAAGATAACTCTTGTGATTAATGTTCCTGCTAGAGAGAGTGATCGGAGTTTTGTGTAGTGGCAATTTTGACTTGCCATAAAGTAGCTGTTAGAAATGGGGTCTTTGGTTGGAAGTCAGGTTACCCCCTGTCCAAGCAAGGACCCTCACTCTAGTCAGGGTAAGTCACACACAATCCATATTATCCTGTGCCCACCTTCTGGTAGCTTGGCACTGAGCAGTCAGGCTTAACTTAGAAGGCAATGTGTAAAGTATTTGTGCAATAAATCATACAATAACACAATATAGCACCACAAAAATACACCACAGTGTTTAGAAAAATATATAATATTTATCAGGATATTTGCAGGTCAAAACGATCAAAGCTGCAATAAGTAAATGTAGAGATATCACTGAAAAGTGATATAAAGGGGGTCATTCCGACCCCGGCGGGCGGCTGGCACCGCCCGCCGGGCGGAGACCGCCAAAAGACCGTACCGCGGTCAAAAGGCTGCCCGCCCGCCCAGCGGGAAAGCCCCAGCAACGATGAAGCCGGCTCCGAATGGAGCCGGCGGAGTTGCTGGTGTGCGACGGGTGCAGTGGCACCCGTCGCGATTTTCAGTGTCTGCTTTGCAGACACTGAAAATCTTAATGGGGCCCTGTTAGGGGGCCCCTGCAGTGCCCATGCCAGTGCGCTGCAGGGGCCCCCAGGGGCCCCACGACACCCGTTCCAGCCAGCCTCTTCCTGGCGGTTTGGCTGGCGGGAAGGGGGTCAGAATCCCCATGGCGGCGCTGCTTGCAGCGCCGCCGTGGAGGATTCCCTGGGGCAGGGGAAAACCGGCGGGAAACCGCCGGTTTCCCTTTTCTGACCGCGGCTTTACCGCCGCAGTCAGAATTTCCCCAGAAGCACCACCAGCCTGTTGGCGGTGCTTCCTCTGTCCCCGGCCCTGGCGGTCCATGACCGCCAGGGTCGGAATGACCCCCAAAGTGTCTTAAGTCTTTTTAAAGCAAACAAAGTCTCTTTCAAGCACAAAGTACCTGGTTTGCGTGAAAAATCTCTGCAAAGGGCCACAGAGAAGGAGAAGCGTGGAAACAAAGGGGGTGTGCGTTGATTTCTTGGGCCGCACACGGCGATGCGTCATTTAGTTTCCATGCAGGGACGGCTGTGTGTCAATTTCCGGCGCTCGGTCGTGGATCCTTTTCTGGTTGCGGGGTTTTCAGACGCCCCGGGGTCTGGGCTTGCGGAGAGAAGTCACAAGCGCTGCGTTGATCTGGTGGGCGTTGCGTGGAATTTTCTCACGCACGGCAGGCGCTGCATCGATTTCCCCTCTGGAAGTCGGGCTGCATCGTCCCAGGTCGGCTGTGTGTCGATCCGGTGGGCTGTGCATCGAAATTCCGGTCGCAACGCAGGCGGGGCGTCGATCTTCTTCTTGCAAAGTCGCACTGCGTCGTTCCGGTTCGGCGTGCGGTGAATTTCTCACCACAGGGCAGGCTGTGCGTCGGCTTTAGCAAGCTGTGCGTCGGCTTTAGCAAGCTGTGCGTCGAAGTTTCACTGCACAAGGAGTCCAGTTGCAAGAGAGAAGTCTTTTTGGTCCTGAGACTTCAGGGAACAGGTGGCAAGCTCTATCGAAGCCCTTGGAGAGCACTTCTTCACCGCAGCCAGGGAGCAGCAAGGCAGCAGGCCAACAGCAAGGCAGCAGTCCTTCACAGAAAGCAGTCAGGTGAGTCCTTTGGGCAGCCAGGCAGTTCTTCTTGACAGGATACAGGTTCTGGTTCCAGTTTTCTTCTCCAGGAAGTGTCTGTGAGGTAGAGTGGCTATCCCCAAGAAGTGTCTAAAGTCTGTGGTTTTGGGCCCTCTTCTTATACCCATTTTAGCCTTTGAAGTAGGCCTACTTTAAAGGAAAGTCTCACTTGTTTGTGAAATTCTGCCTTGCCCAGGCAAGGCCTCAGACACACATCAGGAGGTTGGAGTCTGCATTGTGTGAGGGCAGGCACAGCTCTTTCAGGTGCGCGTGACCACTCCTCGCCTCCCTCCTGGCACAGATGGCTCATCAGAATATGCAGGCTACACACCCAGCCCCTTTTGTGTCATTGTCTGGAGAAAGGTGCAAACAGCCCAACTGTCAAACTAACCCAGACAGGGAATCCACAAACAGGCAGAGTCACAAAATGGTTCAAGCAAGAAATGCCCACTTTCTAAAAGTGGCATTTTCAAACACACAATCTTAAGACCAATATTACTAAAAGATGAATTTTTAAATTGTGAGTTCAGAGGTCCCAAACTCCACATGTCTATCCTATGAGAGAGATAGGCCTTGCAACAGTGAAAACCGAATTTGGCAGTATTTCACTTTCAGGACATATAAAACACAGCATTATATGTCCTACCTTAACCATACACTGCACCCTGCCCATGGGGCTACCTTGGGGTGTCTTATATGTAGGAAAAGGGAAGGGTTAGGCCTGGCAAGTGGGGACACGTGCCAAGTCGAATTTACAGTTTAAAAACTGCACACACAGACACTGCAGTAGCAGGTCTGAGACATGATTACAGTGCTACTTATGTGGGTGGCACAATCAGTGCTGCAGGCCCACTAGTAGCATTTGATTTACAGGCCCTGGGCACCTCTAGTGCACTTTACTAGTGACTTACTAGTAAATGAAATATGGCAATCATGGATAAACTAATTACATACACATTTTGTATAGGAGCACTTGCACTTTAGCACTGGTTAGCAGTGGTAAAGTGCCCAGAGTAACAAAAATATCAAAAACAGAGTCCAGCACACATCAACAACCTCGGAAACAGAGGCAAAAAGTGAAGGGAGACCACGCCAAGGATGAAAAGTCTAACATGTGTCTCCCCCAGCTGAAATTTACGCAGAGAGCATATGCACTTTAGCACTGGTTAGCAGTGGTAAAGTGCTCAGAGTTCAACAGCCAACAAAAACAGGTCAGAAAAAAATAGGAGGAAGGAGGCAAAAAAGTTTGGGGGTGACCCTGCAAAAAGGGCCAGGTCTAACAGAAGTGCAGGGGGTTAATATGTCTACTGCAAAGAACACGTACCATTCAAATCACAGATCTGTATTTTATGTAGATTGCTGAGTAGATTACTGTTTTTGTCACAGTGATTCTTTTGTTACTGCAGTTCATAAGATACAACCCTAATATAGAACACTGACTGTTACGAACTGTCTTCAAAGAGCTGCATGCAGACTGTGTAAAATGGGTTAAGACATTATGGCCCTCATTATAACCCTGACGGTAAATGCCGCCTACCGCTGTGCTGATGGCCGCCAACGTACCGTGACCACAGCGGTAATCCGCCACGGGTATTAAGACCCACACATTGAATACCGCCACAATACAGACACCCACACAAGTCCGCCAGCCCAAAGGTTAGTGATAAAATGACGATAGCCAAACCCACACCGATACACAAACAGGAATATGCCCACAGTATCACGACTCACTAATCAACGCAGCGGTCTTTCAACCGCGCGAAACCATTGGCGGTATACACCGCCGTGCTCAAAATACACACACACTAACAAAACTACACCACATTGGACAATTCAAAATACACACACCACACCCACACATCCACACCACTATAAAATACACATCCACAATACCCACAACCCCTTTCAACTAAAAAAATATAGCTAACTGAGAGAGACAAGCCAGGAGCACCCACTCAATCAGAGGCACAGAACACCATTACCCATGCACCATTCACGCACATCACACCATACACAACAACACATCACCCTCCCACATATCACTCATACCACCTCCATGGCACCCCAAAGACACCCCAGGTTTTCTGAGGAGGAGCTAAGGGTAATGGTGGAGGAAATCATCCGGGTAGAGCCACAGCTATTCGGATCACAGGTGCAGCAGACGTCCATTGCTAGGAAGATGGAGCTATTGCGGAGAATCGTGGACAGGATCAACGCCGTGGGACAGCACCCAAGAACCAGGGATGACATCAGGAAGAGGTGGAATGACCTATGGGGGAAGGTACGTCCCGTGGTATCAAGACACCAGATTGCTGTACAGAGGACCGACAGAGGACCCCCACCTCCTCCCCCACAACTAACAACATGGGAGGAGCAAGTCTTGGCGATCATGCATCCTGAGGGCCTGGCAGGAGTAGCAGGAGGACTGGATTCTGGTAAGTCAAATATTAACTACTTCATCCCCCCCACCCTACCGGCATGCCGTCACTAACTCCTACCCCTACCCTCACCCCCATCACTCCACTAACTCACATATACCCCACTAGCACAACCCACCCATCCCAAAACCAAGCCCTGCATGCACCAACAATGCATGGACATCACTCACAGACCTGCTTGGACAGCCATCACCCCAGCATGCCCAGTAGAGAGACCCACCCAGCCCACAAAATCACCACTCACACAAGGCCAAGCTGACAGGGAAATCACAATCATAGAGGGAAACACACCCATGCACAAGATAGCACATGCATACATTAACAATGCATTTGCATCCCAACAGGACCCCTACACAACGTCACCGAAGAGGAGGTGCCAGCTACATCCAGTCCCCCCCAGAAGAGGCCCACAGTGATGACAGCAGCTCTGCACGCCTGGATCAGGATGACCAACCTGGCCCATCAGGGACCTCTGGACAGTCGGTTACCCTGCCACAGTCCCAGCCCACCACAGAGCCTCCCCCTCAGGAAACACCACCACAGTACCCACCCTGCGGGCCCATGCCACTGTCCCCAGGACCCGTCAATCAGCAGTGTGTCCACCACTACAGGGACCCCAGGCAACCCCACAAACCCAGGACGATCAGGGACCTTGGGTCAGTGGCAGTGGGCACACAGTTCAGGGGACAGAGGCACAGGACAACAGGGAAGCTGGGATGACTTCTGTGGGACAGGGGGAGGACAGGCCCAGGAAACCCATTCTCCACGAGGCACTCTCCAACATCCTGGGAGCATACCACCATTCCCAGGAGACCATGGGCCAGGTACTGGCCGAGTTGCAGGAGACCTAGCGGCTGCAGGAGGGAAAGTACCTGGGGATCAGGGAGGACCTAACAAAAATATACACCATCCTGGTCACCATTGCAGGGGTGCTGGCTGACTTGGGCAAGACCATGAGGGAGGCAGTGGCACAACAAAGGGCGCCTGACACTAGCCAAACCGAGGAACAGCCTTCCACCTCCGCCGGCGCCAGTGGACAGGTGGCCCAGCCACAGGATCAACAGGCCACCAGCACCCCACCCCCTGCAGAAGGAGAACCACCCCGCAAACAGTCCCTGGGATCCAGGAAGAAGACAGAGAACATTGCCAAGACCCCTACCAGCCCCACCAGGAAATAGGACTCTCCTGATAGTCACCCTTCTGTCCCACTCTGTTACCCAGTCCACCTTGAACTGCCATTGCTCCCCTTCCTATGCCCCATTGGACAATGCACCTGTGATACCAAGAGACTGGACTCTAACTGGACATTCCTCCACCATCACCTCAGCCCCTTGCACATACCCCTATACTTATTGGCACAAAAATAAACACCCTTGAAACAAATACCATACTGGAGTCAGTGTAATGAATCTCAGATGTATTAGTACAACATTATCAAAGCATTGCAACGTATATGTACAGTGAAATATACTACAGGTTGACCTTTGGTGGGCAGCAGTACATATAGCAGGAGCCAGAACTGGCCACACAGATCTGAAAATAGAGAATCCAAAGGGAACAGTCAGTGGCCATAGACATATGGCAAGAGGCTACCATGTACAATGTCCAACAGATTACAGAAATGTTAAGTGAAGTTACAGTCTCTTACCTGTGTGTCACTGGAAGTACTGCTGTATTATGTTTGTTCTGTTGTCCACATCTTTTTCCTCTGCCTCCTCTTCGTCACTGTCCACAGGCTCCACCGCTGCCACAAGACCATCTCTAGGCTCAACCTCCTGCAGAAAAGGCACTTAGCGTCTCAAAGCCAGGTTGTGCAACAAACAGCATGCCACGATGATCTGGCACACCTTCTTGGGTGAGTAGTATAGGGGTCCACCAATTAGATGGAGGCACCAGAACCTGGCCTTCAGGAGGCCGAAGGCTCTCTCAATTATCCTCCCTGTAAGCCCATGTGCCTAATTGTAACATTCCTCTGCCCTTGTCCTGGCATTCCTCCCTGGCGTCAGTAGCCATGAGAGGTTGGGGTAACCAGAGTCACCTATAAATATCAAGGGACAACTGTTAGACACACAATAACCCCATACCCAGACACCTACTTATACTGCGTGGGGACCTTGGGCTCACCTATTAGCCACACCCACTGCCTCTGGAGTTGGCCCATCACAAATGGCTATTCCTCAAGATATAGGCGTCATGCACAGAGCCAGGGTATTTGGCATTCACATGGGAGATGTACTGGTCTGCCAAACACACCATCTGCACATTCATTGAGTGATAGCTTTTTCTATTCCTGTAAACCTGTTCATTTCTCGGGGGGGGACAAAAGCCACATGCGTACCATCAATGGCACCAATGATGTTGGAGATATGTCCCAGGGCATAAAAGACAACCTTCACTGTAGCCAATTCATCCACTTGGGGGAACACGATGTAGCTGCCCATGTGTTTCAGCAGGGCAGACAACACTCTGGTCAACACGTTGGAGAACATTGGCTGAGACATCCCTGATGCCATGGCCACTGTAGTTTGAAAGGAACCACTTGCCAGGAAATGGAGCACTGACAGGACCTGCACTAGAGGGGGGATCCCTGTGGGCTGGCAGATAGCCGACATCAGGTCTGGCTCCAATTAGGCACACAGTTCTTGGATTGTGGCACGATCAAGTCTGTATGTGATGATAATGTGTCTGTCCTCCATTGTCGACAGGTCCACCAGGGGTCTGTACACCGGAGGATGACGCCATCTCATAATCTGCCTCAGCGGTTGTAGCCTATGGAGGAGAACGGTGAGGAGAGGGTCATATTTCCACATAGATTGCACTAATGTTGCTGGATTTACGTCACAGAAGCAGTATGTGAAGTTGAGAGTCAGTTGATGTGCCAATGTCTGCTGTGACGCAGTTAGGTGCCATGCCATGTGCCCCCCTCTGAAATGGCAGCTGCCTGACCTGTGAGGAGGGACAATTGGAAATTAGATAATTGCGCTGGCGGTCGATGACCGGCACGTAACTTCTCATTGGTGATCATTGGGCCCTATGGGTTCCAGGAGCCAATGGCGATGTACGCTAGCGGTGACGGTCTAACTATTCACTCACTTGCTACCTGACCGTCAAGAGAAGAGGACCTACACTGCAAGTGCTGCTGTGACCTGAGTCTGGAAGCGACAATGGCTCACATGTCTGGGGAAAGGGCCCCTGCCTTCACTGCGGAGGAGTTGGAGAAACTGGTGGATGGGGTCCTACCCCAGTACACATTACTCTAACGGTCCTGCAGACAAACAGGTGAGTACACTGTGAGCATGATGTGTGGGCAATGCATCTTTGGAGTGGTGAGGTGTCCTGGCCTGAGTGCTGCATGAGAGGTGGTCAGTGTATGTGTGTCAGGGCATGGGTGGGAACTGGTGGGCAATTGATATGCCGGTCCGGACGGGTGAGTGATTTCCTTTTCCGCTGTCATTCCCTTCAGCACCCATCAGAAAAAGGGTATTTGGCGTGCCATTGCCAAGGAGGTGCGGACCCTGGGGGTCTATCACAGGTGGAGCCCCCACTGCCACAAGGGATCGGAGGACCTGCGCTGCTGGACCAAGAAAACGGCAGAGGCCCAGCTGGGGCTGGCCTTTCAACGTGGAATGGGTGCCCGTCGCACCATGACCCCCCTGATGTTCCGCATCCTGGCGGTGGCCTATGCGGAGTTGGATGGGCGCTTGAGCAGCCACAAGGGGGTGAGTACAGATTCAGATTCATGACTTCGCGCGCTTTAGGAGGTAGCTGGGTGGGGGATGTGGGCGCCCCTAGGCCAGGGCAATCATGGCAGGGTAGGTCCCTTGTGTGCAGGCTCTGGCGCACTCCGACCCCGTGGTGTAAGTGTCCATCTACTACTGGGCAGGGTCCTGTGGGTGTCAGGTGTGCAGATGCTGGCGTTAGGCATTGTACCCCATGAGCTAGTGACTATCTTAGTGACTGGTTGAGCATGACCTAGTGCATAGGGCAGGTCACTGTGTGTTGTGTACGCCAACAGTAGTATTGTTGCTGGCACTGACCAAGGGTATCCTCTGTCTCTCCCCCCCTTTTTGTTTTGCCGCCCTGTCCCTGTGTGCATTAGCATCATCTGGTGGAGGAGCAGAGACATCGGCGACGGAGGGAGCTGCATCCCACATGGGCCTGGAGCCCGAATCCACCGAGGATGAAGGCACCAGTGGGACGGAGGGCGAGGGGAGCTCCATAACGCGGACAGGAGGGGACACCACTGACAGCGACTCCTCCTCCGATGGAAGCTCCCTGGTGGTGGCGGACACCTCTGTGCCCACCCCAACAACAGGTACAGTGCCACCCCCCCCTACCAGCACCACCCTCCCAGCAGCCCCTCAGCATGTTTCCCGTGCCCGCTCACCCAGGAGGGTGGGCATCTCCTTCGCCCCAGGCACCTCAGGCCCTGCCCCAGTCAGCCCTGCTGCCCTCAGTGGGGAGGCTATTGACCTCCTAAGATCCCTCTCTGTTGGACAGTCAATCATACTGAATGCCATCCAGGGTGTCGAGAGGAATTTGCAAAAAACAAATGCATACCTGGAGGGCATTCACTCTGGCATGGCAGCCCAACAGAGAGCATTTCAGGCTCTGGCCTCAGCACTGATGGCAGCAATTGTCCCTGTGTCCAGCCTCCCCACTCCAACTTCCACCACCCAGACCCAATCCCCTCTACTTCAGCCTATCCCAAGCACACCTTCAGACCAGCATGCACCCAAATCACCACACAAAAGTGGCTCAGGCAAACATAAGCACCACACTTCATCTCTCAGGCACTCACACAAGCACCATGCCCATGCAAACACACAAAAATCCACTGCCTCTACCGTTTCCCCGTCCTCCTCCTCCACCTCCCTCCCAGTAGCATCTCCACTCTCACCTGCATGCACTACATCTTCATCCACTACCACTACCACCATCACCAGCACGCCCATCACAACTCACCCCTCATGAGCAGTCACCACCCCCACAACCATGCACACATCCCCCGTGTCCTCTCCCAGTGTGTGACCCCTCCTCCCAAAGTACACAAACACAAGCACCCACCCACCCAACAGCCATCCACATCACAACACCATCCAGCCCATTCACCCTCACCCAAACTCAGCAGACGTACACCTCCTACAACCACTCCCTCTTCCTCCACTTCCAAACCCTCTCCATCTTCCCGTCCCAGTGTGTCTTCCTGGCAAACATTGACCTCTTCCCTACGCCTCCCCCCGTCCTTTTCCTCGGGCCAGGGTGTCAAGATCCCAGGTCAGCACCTCAGCCACCAAGTCCGCGGACGCTGTGGTACCTGCAAGTCTCAGAGGATGAAAGGGGGCTCCCCTCAGGGCAGCCAGTGTTCCACCGACCGCTGCAAAGGACCAACCCATTCTGCCACCTGCCAAGCTGAAGAAGGGTGCAAAAAGAACTGTTGATGGACGGAACGTAGAACAAATCAAACAGGTCACAGATCTGGGTTTAATCCATCAGTTTTTTTTGCTCACCATGCCATTCCAGTTTGGACCCAGCCATATGCAAATCAGTCTTGACCCTGTTCCCAATGGGAACAGTCCAGCACCGAACTGCCAGACCAGGTCCTCCCTGGACCAGAATCAAGCATCCTGGGACCGGTTTCGGGGTATCACCCCTCTTCAGCCAGGCTAGCTTGAATCTGGTGGCATAGTGAGCACGGGACCCACGTCTGGGCATACCCTTCCCACTTGGGGCGACAAATGCAAAAAGAACAGTTGATGGACGGAACGTAGAACAAATCAAACGTTCACCCCCAGTCACAGATCTGGGTTTAATCCATCTTTTTTTTTTTTTTTTGCATCATGCAGTACGGCCAAGAAGCACGACCCACCCAGCAAGGCCTCCTCCAAAACTCAAGCTGCCAGTGTCAAGGTCCCAGCAGCATCTGCCAAGGTGGGGAAGGGGAAGAAAACCCAAGGCAAGGCACTTCAGGTGTCGGACACTCCAGGTGAGGGACTGGTACCAACAGCACCGCAACCTGTACCGTGGAAAGCACTGCCACCTGCACCACCATCTGCCCGCCACCTGCACCGCCACCTGCACCAACACCTGCACCGCTGCTGCTACAACAACTGTCAGCAGCATCATCCACAGTGGGCAGCCATCCAAGGCTGCAGGAGATGGCCTGATGTCCCCTCCACCACTACCAGCACCTGCACCACAGCCAGCACCTGCAGCATCCCCGCCACAGACACCACCGCAAGCACCGCCACCTGCACCGCCATCTGCACCGCCACATGCCCACCCAGTGCCACTACAACTGTCAGCAGCAGCATCCCCAGTGGGCAGCCGCCTGGGGCTGCAGGAGACGGCCTGGACCCTCCTAGCACCACTTGAAGCACCCCCACCAGAACCGGCACTATCACCAGTTTGGAGCCTTAGTGGCCGCAGGATGGAGTCTGGCCCTGCCTCCATGGAGTATCATGCTACCTGTTCCTTGCAAATCTCGTGCCTCAGACACCCAGGTGAGGGAATGTGTGCTGCCACACCCCAAGTGCACCATCACTGGACACAATGCCCGCTCCAGAACCAGTGGAGAAATGCATCCACTCACCCAATCCTTGGCAAGATGAAGCAGACTGGGCACAAAGCCCCCTCCAGAACCAGTGGAGAAATGCATCCACTATCACTATCCTTGGCAGGATGAAG
The DNA here is from genome assembly GCF_031143425.1 of Pleurodeles waltl. Lineage (NCBI taxonomy): Eukaryota > Metazoa > Chordata > Amphibia > Caudata > Salamandridae > Pleurodeles > Pleurodeles waltl. The sequence goes on from NC_090436.1 coordinate 315,274,725, forward strand.
CAGACTTGGCACAAGGTCCCCTCCAGAACCAGAGGAGAAGCCATCCAGTAGAGAGACTGTGGCTTTGCACTCCCCAGGACCAAACAGTGGGCAACCCACCCACTTGAGAGACTGTGGCTTTGCACTCCCCAGGACCAAGCAGTGGGCAAACAACCCACTGGAGAGACTGTGGCTTTGGACTCCCCAGGACCAAGCAGTGGGCAACCCACCCACTTGAGAGACTGTGGCTTTGCACTGCCCAGGGCCAAGCAGTGGGCAAACCGCCCACTTGAGAGACTGTGGCTTTGCACTCCTCAGGACCAAGCAGTGGGCAAACCTCCCACTTGAGAGACTATTGCTTTGTACTCCCCAGGACCAAGCAGTGGGAAACCCATCCACTTGAGAGACTGTGGCTTTGCACTCCCCAGGACCAAGCAGTGGGTAAACCACCCACTTGAGACACTGTGGCTTTGCACTCCCCAGGACATCGCTGTGGGGATGTTGCCTCCTCGAGGAGCAGTGGCGTAGTACCATCTTCCGGCTGAGGTCCCCCCTCTCCCCTTACCCCTGAGGTGCCTGTATGTTTTTGACTTGATGCCCCTGCAGTGTTCTCTCCATTTTGAGGCAGGAGTCAAGTGTGGGCTTCGCCCATGATTTTTTAGCCCAGTGGACCATGGACATTTAAAAAAGGACAGTGTACGGCCTTCTGTACATATTGTAAATATTTGTATATACTGTTTTTCTAATCGTTAGCTATATCTGCATATTTCAATATATTACTATTTGCAATCTATTCCTTTTGTCCTTGACTTCTTCCAGGGGGTTACGGGGTGTAAATGTAATGTTGCTGCATGTTTTGTGTGTATGGTGTTGTGGGTGAGGGTGGGGGTGTTGCGTGTTGCGTGTATGTGTCACTTTTTCCTCCCCCCTCCCCTGTGTGCTAGGTGCAGTACTCACTGTGGTCTTCGACACCGCCTTTGATATCCGTCGTGTATGAGAAGATACACCAGCATGGGGAAGACCTGCAGCTCGGGCTCCATGGCGTCCTGGTTCTTCGTTGCCTGGCTTTCCCATCCTCCAGTACTCGGCTTGCAGCTTTGCTGGACTATGAAACTCAGACTGGTGGGATTCCTCTACTCCTCATGTTTCCACCAGGCAGGCATGGCATTACCCAAAAAGGAAACCAAAGTCCTCCATGTTATGTAGCAGTGCAGGTACTTCTTCACTCAGTGTACAGTCACTGAAGAGACCGTGGTTAGAATGGTCATGTTCTTTACTACTGATCACTACACTGTGTGCTGTTACTCCCACACTTGCACTGTTTTCCTTCTGGCAAAGGCAGTACTGTGCAACAACTATGCGGGTAGTTTTTGGGTGCCCCTCCTGGTCCAACAAGACTGCAGTCCATGACACAGGTCTATGTCAGGGCACTTAAGCACATTCCTCTATGGGAATATATCAGCAATAGGGATCCAGACAACAGTACAGTTGATCTCTCGGGGCAGGGGTATGCAACTCTTCCCATGCAGAGAAACAATTCTGACCCAACACCACCATTGTACCATATTTCAAATATTTGTGTATGCATGCATTGTGACATAATTGCTTCACACATTACACATCTCTGTATTCCTAAAGTGATTTGATGCTTGGCAAACATCTCCCTTGTGTTACCTTTCAGATAAATGCTATGTATTGCTACTTCAGCAGTTTAGTATGTTTTGGTGCAGGCCTTTATACTTCCTTGCATTGCTCTGCAAAGCATGGTAAATTTGTACTGTATCAAGTGTGGGCAAATGTATACCTTACATCACTACGCTCTGGGAAGGTGTCACATGTGCTTTTTTGAGTCCCCACATGTGTATTAATATAAATTTCAAAAATGACATTTTGACATCTACAATTGAGGCTAGGTCTATGGCCATGCCAGATGTCTCTCATGATCTTGATGGTATCTGTTGTAACATTTGTTCCAGCAAAGTGCTACACTCTGCATGCTACTCCATGTCTACAACACACATCAATTTGAAGATTGTCTCAGGGATTGACTTATTGGAAGAATTCTGATCCATCATACACTAAGAGCCACATTTTAATGCAGCAGAACACAGCAAGACAGTTTGCTGTGCTGCACTGACCTGCTTAAGAGAGGGAGGACAGAAATGTCTAATATCTATCTCGAAATGCCCTCTCCTTTTCATGCAGTGCAGTGCATCACATTGGCTTGCTGTATTGGTTTGTCCTTAGTTTGAAATATGCCCCCATGTTTAGCAACAGCTCGAAATCCAGATTCATACATATCGAGTCTACATCTAGTTGAATTGATGTAAGTGACAAAATATGTACCTTGACATACACATAAACACCACACAATTGATAGGTTAAAAATAGAAATGTATTGGATAATAGGTTACATAATTTCTGTCATTATTACCTTCATTTTCATGTAATTTTGAAAAAATAATTGCCAGTATTTGGTCCCATCTTACACGACCTGCTAATGTGTGCTATATATCTTCTTCCGTTTGCTTGTCCTCTTCTGGTTCATGTGGGATTTCAGTCTCATTGTCCCACACCACAGTTGGGGAATAATTACGAGCCCCTAGTGCCTCCTTGTGCCACCCTAGTGTAATTTTTTTATGCTAAGGCAGCGTCAAGGAGTCCTGTTCCCTGCGCCAGATCTACAAAGTGGTGCAATTCAAGAAATGCACCACTTTGTAACCCCTTGCGCCACATTATCCCTGCGCCATGCACAACGTATGCAAGCGGGCGTTCCCCCTTTAGGAGGCCCAGAAAAATGGTGCGGTGTAATTTTTGAGATTCATTTGTCAATGCATGCCTAAGGCAGGCAGTAAAGTGATGCTCCCATTGAGCCTCCCCTTGCGTTGCTGGGCTAATGCTATCATTTTTGGTGCTAGTCGACCAATGCACTGCAATAGCGTCAAAACTTTTGATGCTATTATGCTAATGTACGCCATGGTGCGCCGTATTGTAAATACCGTGCTACCATGGTGATGTTAGGAGGGGACCGGGGGGTGCAAGAAAAGTGGCGCATCATAGCTGATGCACCACTTTCTTGTAAATATAGCCCTTGTTTTGAGACAGATGTTATGCAGTATTACACACACTAAGATAATCTTGCAGACCATAGGACATGAATGCAGGATTTTTCCACCTGATTTGTTCAGGGGGCTGTAGGAAAGAACCATCTTGCCTGGCATGTTACCCCCATTTTTTACTTGTGTGTCAGTTTGTTTCTGCCTGTCTCACTGGCATCCTGCTAGCCAGGACCCCAGTGCTCATAGTTTGTGGCCTAAATGTGTTCCCTGTGTGGTGCCTAACTGTGTCACTGAGGCTCTACTAACCAGAACCTCAGTGCTTATGCTCGATCTGTCTTTAAAATTGTCACTGCAGGCTAGTGACCATTTTACCAATTCTGATTGGCACACTGGAACACCCTTATAATTCCCTAGTATATGGTACCTAGGTATCCAGGGTATTGGGGTTCCTGGAAATCTCTATGGGCTGCAGCATTTCTTTTGCCACCCATAGTGAGCCCAGATAATTCTTGCACAGGACTGCCACTGCAGCCTGAGTGAAATAACGTCCACGTTATTTCACAGCCATTTTTCACTGAACTTAAGTAACTTATAAGTCACCTATATGTCTAACCCTCACTTGGTGAAGGTTAGGTGCAAAGTTACTAAGTGTGAGGGCACCCTGGCACTAGCCAAGGTGCCCCCACATTGTTCAAGGCAGTTTCCCCGGACTTTGTGAGTGCGGGGACACCATTACACGTGTGCACTACATATAGGTCAATACCTATATGTAGCTTCACAATGGTAACTCCGAATATGGCCATGTAACATGTCTAAGATCATAGAATTGTTCCCTCATGCCAAATCTGGTATTGGAGTGCCAATCCCATGCATCCCAGGGGCTCCAGCATGGATCCCGGGTTCTGCTAAACTAGCTCTCTGAGCTTTTCACTGCAGCTACCGCTGCTGCAAACCCGCAGACAGACTTCTGCCCTCCTGGGGTCTGGGCAGCCCAGTCCCAGGAAGGCAGAACAAAGGATTTCCTCTGAGAAAGGGTGTTACACCCTCTCCCATTGGAAATAGGTGGTAAGGGCTTGGGAGGAGTAGCCTCCCCCAGCCTCTGGTAATGCTTTGAAGGGCACAGATGGTGCCCTCCTTGCATAAGCCAGTCTACACCGGTTCAGGGATCCCCCAGCCCCTGCTCTGGTGCGACACTGGACAAAGGAAAGAGGAGTGACCACTCTTCTGTCCATCACCAACCCAGGGGTGGTGCCCAGAGCTCCTCCAGTGTGTCCCAGTCCTCTGCCATCTTGAATGCAGAGGTGTGAGGGCACAATGGAGGCCTCTTAGTGGCCAGTGCCAGCAGGTGACATCAGAGACCCCTCCTGATAGGTGCTTACCTGACTAGGTGGCCAATCCTCCTCTGAGGGCTATTTAGGGTCTCTCCTCTGGGGTTCTCTTCAGATGACGAATGCAAGAGCTCACCAGAGTTCCTCTGTATCTCCCTCTTCGACTTCTGTCAAGGATCGACTGCTGACTGCTCCAGGACGCCTGCAAAACCACAACAAAGTAGCAAGACGACTACCAGCAACATTGTAGCACCTAATCCTGCCGGCTTTCTTGACTGTTTCCTGGTGGTGCATGCTCTGAGGGCTGCCTGCCTTCACCCTGCACTGGAAGCCAAGAAGAAATCTCCTGTGGGTCGATGCAATCTTCCCCCTGCTAACGCAGGCACCAAACTACTGCATCACCGGTCCTCTGGGTCCCCTCTCATCTTGACGAGCGTGGTCCCAGGAACACAGGAGCTGGATCCAAGTGTCCGCGACGGTCCAGTGGCCCTTCTGTCCAACTTTGGTGGAGGTAAGTCCTTGCCTTCCCACGCCAGACAGTAATCATGTGTGAACTGCAACTGCTAGGGCTTCTGTGCACTTTTGCAAGACTTCCTTCTGTCCAAATTTGATGGAGGTAAGTCCCCACGCCAGACAGTAATACTGTGTACTGTGTGATCTGCAGCTGCTAGGGCTTCTGTACACTTTTGCAAAGAATCCTTTGTGCACAACATTGCCCAGGTCCCCAGCACTCTGTCCTGCATTACTCAACTTGCTGAGTTGACCACCGGCTTCGCAGGACCCTCCTTTGTAGCGTTGAGACGACCGCTGTGTCAGATTTCTTCAACACCTGTTCAAGTGCTTCTGCAGGTGCTGCCTGCTTCTGCGTGGGCTCTCTGTACTGCTGAGCGTCCCCTCTGTCTCCTCCTCCAAGAAGCGACCTCCTGGTCCTTCCTGGGCCCGGGCAGCACCCATTTTTCTTCAACCGCGACCTTTGCAGCTAGAGAGGCTTGTTTGCGGTCTTTCTGCGTGGAAACAACTCTGAATCCTCCAGCACACTGTGGGACATCTTCTGGCAAAGGAGAAGTTCCTGGCATCTTCCACTGTTGCAGAATCTTCAGTTTCTTCCACCGGAGGCAGCGATTTTGCACCTTCATCTGGGGTTTAGTGGGCTCCTGCCCCCCCGGACACTTTTGTGACTCTTGGCCTTGGTCCCCTTCCTTTGCAGGTCTTCAGGTCTAGGAATCTGTCCTCAGTGCTTTGCAGTCAGTTGTTGTCTTTGCAGAATCTCCTATCACGACTTTAGTGTGTTTCTGGGGAAGTAGGGTAATTTTACTCCTACTTTTCAGGGTCTTGGGGTGGGGTATCTTGGACACCCTTAGTGTTTTCTAACAGTCCCAGCGACCCTCTACACACTACACTAGGCCTGGGGTCCCTAAGTGGTTCTCATTCCACTTTCTTAGTATATGGTTTGTGTTGTCCCTAGGCCTATTGCATCCTATTGTATTCTACAGTGTATGCACTACTTTTCTGTAACTTACCTGATTTTGGTTTGTTTGTATATTTTGTGTATCTTACTTACCTCCTAAGGGAGTATATCCTCTGGGATATTTCTGAAACATTGTCACTAAAATAAAGTACCTTTATTTTAGTAACTGTGAGTTTTGTGATTCTTAAGATATACTGCTATATGATATAAGTGGTATAGTAGGAGCTTTGCATGTCTCCTAGTTCAGCCTAAGCTGCTCTGCTATAGCTACCTCTATCAGCCCAAGCTGCTAGAACACTACTAATCTACCAATAAGGGATAACTGGACCTGGCACAAGGTGTAAGTACCATCAGGTACCCACTATAAGCCAGGTCAGCCTCCTACAGCGGCGGAAATGGGACTTTAGGACCCCACACATCTGCTCCATAACATTTTGTGCTTTGCTCAAAGTGGAATTATACTTTTTCTGGACCTCCGACTGGGTATTTTGGAATGGGGGCAGAATCCATGGCTGCAAACCATATCCTTGGTCACCTGAAAAGAGGAAAATACAAACAGTCAATGATTTGAAACATTGTTACTTAAACATAACTCACCATGTGTATTATGTATGCAGCCAAACACACACATTTCTTTAACTTTTAACAAATATTTCTTAGGTACTGTTGGCCATTGCTTTACACATGGTAAACATATATATGTGTTTGCACATATTGTCCATCGTGTAAGACATACAACACATCAACATGTTAACTTCTATGTTAAGCCAGAAGATTACTACAAGTAATTTAGAATATTTGTATTAGCAATATGAGAATTGCACTCAATATGTATGCAAAGTATCAAACTTAGTATCAGATTACCTTGCAAACATATAGCCTTATATAGGTAGTGACTGTGCCAATATGTTTGACACACACACATACATTTGTCCTTTTTTCACCTAAAATGTACTTGCTTACCTACATATCAGTAGCACGGCCTTAGATAAGTTCACATAATTTAGCATAGCTATTTGCTTAGTAAATGTTACCAATATTGAACATGTTACATGGATATTTTAATTGGCTTTATTCATGCATCAGCTTTTGCTTTTTGTATGGCAAGTTGTTTTGCTGAACGTAGATTAACACATCGGTATTGCAATGTAATCCATTTTGTCTGGGACAACATGATGTAAATACAAGTGTCTTTGTACTACAGACCTGTGCACAAATCTTTCTGTATTCACATCTATATCTGTGATTTTGCCTTGAAGGTGACTCTGTACGTATATGCCTTGATTCTTACTTCAGTTCTTTAGCATGCTCTGTTTCAGGGTTTGATTATAAATGCCCTGTAATACCTTACTTTGGTTACATTTCACCTAGGTTATTTTCTAGTTTATAACATCTTTCAAAGACTATGGCCCTCATTTCAACCCTGGCGGTAAATCCCGCTTACCGCTGTGCTGATGGCCGCCAGCATACCGTGGCCGCGGCAAAAATCCGCTACAGGTATTACGACCCACATCTCGTAATCCACCACAATACAGACACTCACACAAGTCCGCCACGCCAAAGGTCAGTGATACACTGTTGATAGCAAAACTCACACCGTTACGCCAACAGGAATACACCCACACTATCATGACCCACGAATCAACGCAGCGTTCATTCAACCGTGGTAATCCATTGGGGGTACACACCACCGCGCTCAAAATACACACACATTTACAAAACACACCCACATTGGACAATTCAAAATACACACACCTGATACACATACACACACCACACCCACACACTCACACCACTATAAAACACACACCCACATTACCCACAACCCCTTACAACAACTTTTTGGGAAGAAGCAGGGATAGAGAGAATAGCAAACACAACACCAGCATTCACAGGCACACAACACCATCATTCACAACATCCACGCACCTAAAAGAACACACCCCAACACAACACAGCACAACAAACATCACCTCACACATCACCCACACCACATTATGGCACCTCAAAGACACCCTAGGTTTTCTGAGGAGGAGCTCAGGGTCATGGTGGAGGAAATCATCCGGATAGAGCCACAGCTATTCGAATCACAGGTGCAGCAGACATCCATTGCAAGGAAGATGGAGCTATGGCGGAGAATTGTCGACAGGGTCAACGCAGTGGGAGAGCACCCCAGAACACGGGATGACATCAGGAAGAGGTGGAACGACCTACGGGGGAAGGTGCTTCTGTGGTATCCAGATACCAGGTAGCCGTACAGAGAACTGGTGGTGGACCCCCTCCTCCTCCCCCACAACTAGCAACATGGGAGGAGCAAGTCTTGACGATCATGCATCCTGAGGGCCTCACAGGAGTAGCAGGAGGACTGGACTCTGGTAAGGCAAATCTTTATTACTATATCCCCCCCCCCTACCTGAATGCCATCACAAACTCCTACCCCTACCCTCACACCCATCACCCCAACACCTCACAGATACCCCACTATCACAACCCACACATCCCAATACCAAGCCCTGCATGTAACACCAATGCATGGACACCCAGTACAGACCTGCATGGACACCCATCACCAAAGCATGTCCAGTAGAGAGACTCACCCAGACCACAAAATCACCACTCACACAAGGGCCCAGGCAATAATGCTAGCACAGGAGTAGAGGGAAACTCACACGTTGCACAAGATGGCACACACAGATACAATAACTATGCATTTACACCCCCAACAGGACTCCTACCCAACGTCACCGGACAGGAGGTGCCAGCCATATCCAGTCCCCCCACAGAAGAGGCCCACAGTGAGGACAGCAGCTCTGCATGCCTGGATCAAGATGACCTGCCCGGCCCATCAGGGACCTCTGGACAGTCGGTTCCCCTGCCACAGTCCCAAACCACCACTGAACATGCCCCCTCAGTAAACACCAGCACAACACCCACCCAGCGGGCCCATGCCACTGTCGCCAGGACACGTCAATCAGCAGTGTGTCCACCACTACAGGGACGCCAGGCAAACCCACTAACCCAAGACAATCAGGGACCTGGGGTCAGTGGTAGTGGGCACACGGTTCAGGAGACAGAGGCACAGGACAACAGGGAAACTGGGAGGACTGCTGTGGAACAGGGGGAGGACAGGCCCAGGGAACCCACTCTCCATGAGGCACTCTCCAACATCATGGGAGCATACCATTATTACCAGGAGACCATGGGCACGGTACTGGCCAAGTTTCAGGAGACCCAGCAGCTGCAGGAGGAACAGTACCTAGGGATCAGGTAGGACTTGAAGTCCATTAACACCACCCTGGTCACCATTGCAGGGGTGCTGGCAGACATGGCCAACACCCTGAGGGAGACAGTGGCACACCAACGGGCCCCTGACACTAGCCCAAACGATGGTCGTCCCTCCACGTACGCCGGCGCTAGTGGACAGGAGGCCCCGCCACAGGACCAACAGGCCACCAGCACCCCACCCCCTGCAGAAGGAGAACCACCCCGCAAATGGTCCCTGCCATCCAGGCGCAAGACAGAGAACATTGTCAAGACCTCCGCCAGGAAATAAGACTCTCCTGATTGTCACCCTTCTGTCCCACTATATCATCCTGTCCTAATTGAACTGCCATTACTCCACTTCCTATGTCTCCTTGGACAATGCACCAGTGATACAAAGAGACTGGACTCTTCCATGGACATTCCCCCACCATCACCCCAGCCCATTGCACATACCCCTCCACTGATTAGCACTTAAATAAACACCCTTGAATCACAAAACAATCTGGAGTCAGTCTGTACTTTCACAAATGTGTTATTACAACCTCTCTGACAAATATCAATGGCAATGTTAATTTGCACATACCAAAGTATGACAGTTGTTGGGCACCAGTAAACATAGCAGAAGGCAAAATGTGGTACCCAGATCTGTGAAAAGGAAAGCCAAAGTGAACTGTCAGGGCCCATACACAGAGGTAAAAAGGCAGATTTATGCAATGTCCTACAGTAGTCTGATATGAGAGGAGCAGTGCCAGTCTCTTACCTGTGTCTCACTGTAAGTATTGCATGATGATGTTGTTTCGGTTGTCTATATCTTCTTCTTCTCCCTCCTCTTCTTCACTGTCCACAGGCTCCACAGCTGCCACAAGACAAACATCAGGCCCATCCTCCTGCAGAAAAGGCACCTGCCGTCGCAAAACCAGGTTGTGCAGCAATACCGCATGCCTCGATGATCTGGCACACCTTCTTCGGTGAGTAGTATAGGGAGCCACCTGTAAGATGGAGGCACCGGAACCTGGCCTTCAGGAGGCCGAAAGTCCGCTCTATAATCCTCCTAATTCGCCCATGCGCCTCATTGTAGCGGTCCTCTGCCCTTTTCCTGGGATTCCTCACTGGGGTCAGTAGCCATGACAGGTTAGGTAACCAGAGTCACCTGCAAATATAAAGGGGTATCTGTTAGACACAAACCCTTAGGGACAACCCCATACCCAGACACCTATTCAAACTATGTGGGGACCTTGGCCTCATCTATTAGCCACACACAGTGCCTCTGGAGTTGGCCTATCACATAAGGGATGCTGCTATTCCTCAAAATGTAAGCGTCATGCACTGAGCCAGGATACTTGGCATTCACATGGGAATGCCAAACACACCATCTGCACATTCATGGAATGGTAGCTTTTGCGGTTTCTGTACACCTGTTCATCCCTGTGGGGTGAGGACAAATGCCACATGTGTACCATCAATGGCACCAATGATGTTGGGGATATATCCCAGGGCATAGAAGTCACCTTTCACTGTGGGCAAATCCTCCACCTGGGGGAAAACGATGTAGCTGCACGGCAGACAACACTCTAGACAACACATTAGAGAACATTGGCTGAGACATCCCTGATGCCATAGCCACTGACGTTTGGCCAGGAAATGGAGCAGTGACAGGACCTGCACTAGAAGGGGGGATTCCTGTGGGATGGCGGATAGCTGACATCAGGTCTGGCTCCAACCGGGCCCACAGTTCATGGATTGTGGCACGATCAAGTCTGTAGGTGATAATGATGTGTCTGTCTTCCATTGTCGACAGGTCCACCAGGGGTCTGTACACCAGAGGATGACGCCATCTCATCATCTGCCCCAGGGGATGTGCCCTATGGCGGAGAAGGGTGAGCAGAGGGTTGTATACCACATAGGTAGCACAAGGGTGTTTTGCACTATTGTGATTTTATCGGTGTGTGGCGCTATCTGTCTGTATTCCTGCCCAAAAGTGCTGTGACGCAGTTAGGTGCCCTACCCTGTGCCCCCCTGAAATGGCTGCTGCCTGACCTGTAAGGAGGGACAAGGGGAAATGAGGTTACTGCGCTGGCGTTGTGCAACGTCGCAGTAGGTGGACGAAGACCGCTGCGCAATTCAGCATTAGTTATCATTGGGCCCTATGGGTTCCAGGAGCCAGTGACGATGTACGCCGGCGGTGACGGTACGCACCCCCGCGGACGTGACCGCCATTTTCTAACTCTTCACTCACTTGATACCTGACCTTCAACAGGAGAGGACCTACACTGCAAGTGCTGCTATGACCTGAGTCTGGAAGTGACAATGGCTACAGTGTCTGGGGAAAGGGCCCCTGCCTTCACCGCGGAGGAGTTGGACAACCTGGTAGATGGGGTCCACCCCCATTACACGCTACTCTACGGTCCTCCAGACAAACAGGTGAGTACACTGTGTGCATGGTGGATGTGACATTAATGTATGGAGTGGCATGGATGGAAGATAAATGGGGGGTGACTGTGGCCTGCAGGTGAGGAGGGTCAGTGTATGTGTTTCAGGGCATGGTTGGGAAGTTGTGGCCAATGAGTAAGAATAACCAGACGGGGGAGTAAAATCCATTCTTACTGTACCTTTCCTGTAGGTCAGCACTCACCAAAAGAAGGGTATTTGGCGTGCCATCGCCAAGGAAGTGCGGACCCTGGGGGTCTATCATAGACATAGCACCAACTGGGATGGAGGGACCTGCGCCGCTGGAACTAGAAGACGGCGAAGGCCCAGCTGGGGATGTCCGCCCAATGTGGAAGGGGTGCCCGTTGCCCTGATGACCCCCCTGATGTACCAGATCCTGGTGGTGGCATATCCGGAGTTGGATGGGCGCTTGAGGGCATCAGAGCAGCCACAAGGGGGTGAGTACAGTCTCATTCAGCTGACTCTGTGCGCTTTACGTGGTGTCTGGGTGGGGGGAAGCGGGCTGTGGGTTCCCCTAGGCCAGGGCGAACTTGGTAGGGTAGGTCCCTTGTTAGGCAGGCTCTGTGGCACTCCAACCCCAATAGTGGTAGTGGCCATCTACAACTAGTCAGCCTCCTGTGGGTTCCAGGTGTGCAGCAAATGGGCTTAGGCATAGTCCCCCATGGGCAGGTGATTTTCCTAAGAACTGTTAGTGCATGGCCTAGTGCATAGGGCTGATCCCTGTGTGTTGTGTCCGCCAACGGTGGTGTTGTTGCTGGCATTGACCATGTGTCTCCTCTGTCTTTCCCCCCACTTTTTGTTTTGTCACCCTGTCCTTGTGTGCATTAGCATCATCTGGCGGAGGAGCAGTGGCACCGGAGCAGGAGGGAGCTGCAACCCACATGGCTCAGGAGGGTGAATGTACGGAGTCTGAAGGCACCAGTGGGACGGAGAGTGAGGGGAGCTCCACAACGGGGACAGGAGGGGACACCAGCGACAGCGACTCCTCTGATGGGAGCTCCCTTGCGGTGGCAGGCACTTCTGTGCCCACCGCAACAACAGGTACAGCTGCTACCCCCCCTACCAGCACCGCCCTCCCAGCAGCCCCTCTGCGTGTTTCCTGTGCCCGCTCACCCAGGAGGGTGGGCATCTCCTTCGCCCCAGGCACCTCAGGCCCTGCCCCAGTCAGTCCTGCTGCCCTCAGTGAGAAGGCTATCGACCTCCTGAGATCCCTCACTGTTGGGCAGTCAACCATTTTGAATGCCATCCAGGGTGTCGAGAGGCATTTGCAACAAACAAATGCATACCTCGAGGGCATTCACTCTGATGTGGCGGTCCAACAGAGAGCATTTCAGGCTCTGGCCTCAGCACTGATGGCAGCCATTGTCCCTGTGTCCAGCCTCCCCCCTCCAACCTCCACTACCCGACCTAATCCCCTCTACCTCAGCCTATCCCAGCATGCACACACATCAACACACAAAAGTGGCTCCGGAAAACATAAGCCCCACACATTCCACAGGCACTCACACAAGCACCATACCCATGCAGACACACCAACATCCACCTCCTCCACTGTGTCCCCCTCCTCCAGGTTGTCCACCTCCCTCCCAGGATCGTCTCCACTCACACCTGCATGCACTACATCCTAAGCCACTACCTCCATTACCAGCACATCCATCACCACACACCGCTCACGTGCAATCACCAGTTCTGGGACAGGGAGCTCTATAATGCATGGGTGGGCATAGGTGCATGAGCAATATGCCCCTACTGTGTCCTTGCCAAACCTGGGACATAGTAAGTGTACAGAGCAGCCATTTTAAGTGTATGTGATGGACACTGGTCGGTGCGAGTTTCACAGCAACATGATGGCCACTCAGAACAATAAATCCAAACTGGTACCAATATTGGATTTATTGCAAAATGTACCCAGGGGCCACCTCAGAGGTGACCCCCTGCAAAAGCTAACTAACAATGCCATGGTTGCTGGCCGGTCCTAACCAGCCTGCCACCACCAGACAAGATTCTGGATCCCTGGGGTGCGGGCCTTTGCTCCCTGGGACCAGAAAACAAAGCCTTTCCTGAGCAGAGGAGTTACATCTTCTCCCCCAGGAATGAGCACAGCCCTGCCTGCGAGATTCAAAGGGCATCCTGCCCTTAAAACTCGGCACCCAGCCCTGCTGCTAGCAGCAAATGGCTGCCCTCGTTGCAAACCACCACTTTTGGCAGGAGCAACAGTGGGAAATTGCACAAAGACCAGGAGGAGTTGCCAAGTTGCCACGCCCAACCTGCACCATCCCAAGGTGTTGCAGGTGAGGTGACCTCTCCATTTAATTTTCCTCCATCTTGCATGGTAGGAAAATAGCCAATCAGGGATAGGGATGTGACCTCTGCACACAGGAAGTAGTCACCTAGTGGGTGTAACCACCCTAATATAGATGGCCCATTGGCCACTACTAGGTACTGCCCTAAACACCCCCTAAATGCAGTAATTAGTGTGCATCCCTAGACCTGCAGATCAGATTCAACAGACACAACAAGGCCAGCAACAAAGAAGACCCAAGGCTAGAGAACTGAAGCCCTGCCGCACCAAGACAAGGGTGTAAAATCCTGCCTACTGCACCCAGGACTTGACAATCACCGCTGAGGGTTGACTGGATATCGGATAGACTCTACAAACCCCCAGAGGACCTCTACCCTCGTGAGAATTGCCATGGACCTCCCTCCAGAGTGAAGCATCACTCCCTGCAACCAAGAAGCAGAAACCATTGAAGTCTAGTTCACTGACCGGTCATTGACCAAGGAACCAGATAAAGCAGCTAGACCAAATTTCACTTGATAGACCCAGAGGACAAACCCTCCAAGTGTGCCAAGTTTGGTGGCACTGCAACTTTCAGTGGCTGAACCGTGCAATCACCAGGAGTACTGGACGCCCAACATTGGATACCCAAAAGAAAAGCCCACTCCTGACCCTCGGAGAACCAGATGCAAGCACCAGTGGAGGGACTTCAAGACACATAAGAGCCACCCCACAGAGTGGCCCTGCTGACCTGCAATCCACCCTCCAAGTGACCTGCCCCCTGGTTCCAAAGGCTCCTCTGCGCACAGCGCTTGCTGACGTATCTGCTCTGCACTCGACCTCCCAGGCCCTATCATCACAGAACCAGCAGTGCTTTAAGTGTCCCCCACCCCTTGAGACCTCTACACTTTAAGGGGACCAATCGGACTCACTGTGAAGTCCACCTGTGCGGTGCATTTCCAAGTGGTCCCCCTTGCCTGTCCTGTACCAGCTCCAAGACATTCAGCAGCTGCTCCCACCTGAATATGGAACCGCCCAAACTTCTCTGGCTGGTGTACAGGACCCCTCGATGACCTCAACCTAAAAACAGAAGGAGACATTGGTAAACAAATTGCCTGAGTTTATATGCATTTTTAAAGTTTTTTCCCAATGAGTCCTATGATGCGTAATTGCACACAAAAATACTATTTTTGCTAATCTTTGAAAAATCATAACTTAGAAAGTACTCAATTTACTCAATTTTGATGATCTTGGTCCTAAAACTTTTATAATAGTCTGAAGTTGTTTTGTAAATTGCTCTCTAGTTATTCTTGTGAGTGTGTTCACATTTATTGATACTGTGAGTACAACAAATGCTTAGCACTTCTCCAAGACTGGCCTAACTGCTCAACCAAGCTACCACAAAAATTAGAGCATTAGGTGGTCTAATTTCTACCTCTGTAAAACCAGGGTGGGGTTGCTCAGACTCTCTGCACAGTGCACATCATTTTTGTACACCCTCATACACCATGTCAGCTCGAGAAAATATTGTTTCATGCAGGGTACAATAGACATGCCTCTTGCCATGTCACTATGAGTGTATACCTCACATTGCCCACACTTGGCCCCCTCTCAGATGAGTTGTTTGATCTGTAACACAGCCATTCCATTCAGAGGATTTAAGTTCTATATTAGTGTGCATAGTCCCAAGTGAGACCAAGTAGCGACATGGTGCAAGGGTGCCTCCATTGGAGCTAAGCAGCAGTTTGTGCACCATTACTGAGGATAGTACAGGGATGCATTGAATTTCAGTAAATACGATGCATGCCTGCACTTACTAAATTACAGCACAACACAGCTAACTGGCTTGTTGCACTGCACTGTAATTTCCTCATTCATGAGGCACATTGTGGGGTAAACTGGATGGGACTGATGCTGCACTTCACCCAATGAAGGAAGAGAGGTGATGGTTCAGGACTGGCTTGTGCAAATTGTGGGAGGTCAGTGTGCATTACATTTCTTTGCTGTTAAACCATATGTGCCAGCATACTACCCTTTGGCCTGCAGACTGTGGGTTTTAGCACTGGGTCATACCTGGCTGCACCTTCTGATATTGCCTAGTTAGCACATTGCCCCACATTGTGACTTAACCTGTGGTTCTTATAGTTTGTCATAGGCCGCACTGTCCTGTCCTGAGACTCCTGCCACCAACTCCTCAAGTATGACAGCAGCCACCATCTCTTTCGACTCATCCAGCTGCTCCTGTGGTGCTAGTCATTCACATACAGTCTGCAATGCTGCCTTGCTGTTGCTGGCCAGTTTCTCCTTTTTTTTGCACTTTCAATCATGCCATTGCTTTCTACAGTCGATGACTGTCCTCTTTACCTCTGCCACACTGTTGACTTTGTCCACTGTGGATTGCCATATTGGCTCCTTCTTCCCTAACGGCAATTTGGAGGTGATAAAGAGCTGGTGTTGATGCTCCGTCACCTCACTGATCAAGATGTTGTTCTCAATTAACCTGCACTTCCTCTTTCTTTTCCCCTTCTCCTGGGAGTCTGTCTGGACATCCTGGCTGGTACTGGGGTTGTTGGGGTTGTCCTGGGGTCTCTGGTCTCCTTGGTTCTCTATATCTGCTTCTGCAGCTTCTCTTGTTTTTTTTTTATTTTTTAAATGCTGTATTTTCTGACTGGTTTCTTGATGCTTTTAGTCACACAAATGACACTAGGTTGGCTTGCGTCAGAATACGTGCCATAAATCGGGCTAATGTCACTTTTGCAGCACTAGCATCATTTTTTTTATGACACTGCGCAAAGGCTAGGGTTATTTTTTTTTTTATGCAGCCAAGATCCTAATGCCATGGTGCATGTTTTTTTAACTTCAGAAAGAGCATGGAGTTAGGATCTGTTGTTCCACAGTGTTAACATGTTTGATTCTCCGCTAGCTGTGGCAGCGATGCGCCTTTTCTTGTAAATGAGGCCCTATGTTTTTATCACACAATGCATCCTTGTGTTAAAAATTGATGTGAGGATGTATTTCGTTTAAAAATATAGCACTAAATGACAGATTTGCATTATGCAAAACTTTGAATAATTCAGTGTAATTTTCCTGAAATTCCACATCATTATTCAAAAGCAAATTGCGCAGATTTTGCACACCCTATTATGTACTCGAGTTGATCAGTAATATGGTTTGGAAACATTTTGATATGAAGATTTTTTTGCCTTGTTGAATGCAGCTACCTGACTGACATCAATTCTAGGACCAGTTCTTGTACTCAAAGACATCTGTGGCTCCAATTATGAATCAAGTTTCTGTTTAAAGTTCAACTCCTGCTATTAGTTATGAATGGAGAAAGGTTTTGCATTCACATCAGAATGAAGTGTAAGCAATAAGGGAATAATCTGATATATCTTAATGCATATTAGCATTTTAGCAAATGTAAAAACATTTGCTAAAAACTGAAAAAGAGCCTGCTACCCCTCCACAAAGACATAAAAATCTGGTACCTTACAAAATACCTAGCTGAGTATGTGTGCTACCTCTTATTCCACCATTATCATTGATAATTTGCTGATATATCATATAATTGTATCAGGTTTTTATTGGGCTCTTGCCTTAAAAACGTCAAGATTGAAAGATGCAGCATTATAATATATTCTGCTCACAGGACAATTACAGAGTAAAGTGCCATGAAATACCTTACAATTACCATGGGTTAAAACTTTGCACTTGTGTACATTAATCAATAACCCTAATTTGTTATAAAGCGTATTAAAAGCTTCAGAAGCTCACTGCCAGTTCTAGATAATAACACTCCATCATCCTCATACAGAGTAACAAAAGCAACCAAGCAGGGGGAAATCGCTGGCCAGTCACCTAAACAAACGTCAAAGACAAATTCAAATATTAGATTTGGACACACACACACAAACCCTGTGATATGGAGATATATTCACCAGGGTACTCTCCTAACAACCTGGAATCAACAAACAAACTTCTCCCTTTTCCGCAGGCCTATCAGGCTTCCTGGCCCTTTCAATCTTGCACTCTAGAGTCGGAAGTGGGGGGGTTCACTCCCTGGATGGAGTCTTCTGTGGGAGGGGACTGGCCGGAAGAGGTGCGCTGGAGAAACACACCTCCTGAGACGGTTGGAAAATATGCCACAGCCCCCTCCTCACCAGGAGGAACAGAAGATGCCATCTAGCACATGGGAGCTGGAGACGTCCTACCATCCGAAGGAATCGAAGATGCACTACTACAGTCTTGCTGGATTTTGTAATTGGATTCATATAGTGCTTACTATGAGGCATCAAGTGCTTTTCAGTGAGTAGCATGCTACTCCGGAACCCAAAAGGCTTAGTGGTTGGTTAGTGTAGGGAACTATAAATATAGTATTAGTTTGAGTATAGGGAAAACATTAGTCAATTTGAGTGATGGACGTTTGAGTCTGTTAGTTGGATTGAGTAGAATAATGGAGGAATAGAAGAGGGAAGGATCCAGAAAGTGTTAATTGGGAGATCATAGTAGTAAATTGAGGTTTGAGATGAGTCAAATGAGAGATACGTGAGGGAAAAGTTATTAGGATTGTTAGGGAGATCATAGTAGTAAAATGTAGTTTGGGGTTAAACAGGAGGGATAAAGGAGGGAAGAGTTTAGGAGGGGTTGTTTTGAAGATCAAGGTGGTGAAATGAGGTTCGGGATGAGTCAGAGAGTAGAGCTAGAGGACAGATTGAGAGAGGTTTAGGGTGAGACAGAGTAGTTAATTGGACAGTATTATAAAGGTATATATATATATATATATATATATATATATATATATATATATATATATTTCCTGTACCTATCCTACTTATACAAAAGCTGGCACACCCTGACATACACCTTTTTTACCAAGCCCAAAAGGAGCGCGTCTGCAAGCCATCATTTAGTGTAGTTCATTTAACACCATCTGGTCAGCATGTCCATCCATTAGATGAGTTTTAGCAGGTTTTCTGGGATCAGTGGACCTAAATATTGCCTACTTGTATGTATCCATCTTCTGTCTGCATCATCAATGGTACACTGCCAACTTTTCAGTTGATCTGTCACTGAGTGCTAGGGGTTTTCTTGAAAAGCCATTGAGGACTACTTCCTCTGAGTAGGCAACTAGGTTGATCATGAAACATTCCTTGAACCAGCCAGTGGAAGGCATTTTTGCAGCACATATAGAACCCAAAAATGTACATATGTTTTTTGAGCAATAGAAATATTTTTTAATCTGATTGTTAACGGCAATATAAATTGCGGGTAATTATTTTTATTGCATTAATCAATTCGAGAATACTCCTTTTAAATATTTTTATAATTTTAATTTTGAAACATTTTAAATACTGATTGTGTACCTTAGTTGCATATCCATGTGCTGCCTGCTGATCCTGAAGAGTTATTCTTGTTCTACACCTTGATTTCGAGGTCACCAAGAATTCTAGACTTGTTGGTTTTGCCAGGAATCTATGCTTTCTGTGCAAATATAACCTTTACCAAGCCGGATCTTCCATACAGAATGATCTGTAAGTACTTACTTTGCCATTAAAATTTAAAAAAAATAGTGATCTAAATAAAGAAATTGAAAATGCCATTGTGCTACCTTTTACCAGCAAAGGACCCAAGGGGCATATTTATCAACGGTTTGTGCTGCCTTGCGTCTCGCAGTGGAAAGCAAGGGTGACACAAGCAGCGAGTCATATTTAAAAATCAACGCATTTGCACAAATGCACCACTGTTTAAGGATTGTGTAGAGCAAAGGCTATGCTGAACCCAGCTACGTCACACAGGAATTAATATATGCAATTATAGGTGTCCCATGTAAAATCAAGCACCACCATAATGTAGAGGTTTTTAATAGTACTGCACAGCGGCACGCATCGTAGAATAGCACAATGCAAAGATAGAAACACACAAGAATTGCTGCACATTCAACAACCCAGGCGTAGCAAATGACGCAGTGACTGTAGTACAAATTCCTCACCATCACAGAACACTCTGGCAAGCTCAAGTGTGTCTTGAAAGTCTTTATATTGCAACTGGGAATAGCTAGGAGACAACCACGTAGGAAGTAATGGAGAAAGGAGCGTGTTTTCCATCAGCACATATCCCTTATTGACCTCAGGAAGCTGCCTACATTTCCTTCATCTGAATGTAAAACTGACACAGTGAATACATAGGCCCTCATTACAACCCTGGCAGTCGGTGATAAAGCGGTGGTAATACCAACAGGCCGGCAGTAAAAAAAATGGAACCATGACCATGGCGGAAACCGCCGACACAGACAGCCACTTTAACATTCCGACCACCACAGCAGTAACAACAAACAACGCAGCGGTAACCGCCAAAAGACAGGCGGAAGACAATGTACTGCCCACACTATTAGAAGGCACCAATCCGCCAGCTTTTCCAGGGCGGTACCAACGCCATCAAAAGCACGGCGGAAACAGTCTTTGGAACAGAAACCACTCACCTCACGACACCCAACGAGGAACCAGGACGCCATGAAGCCCGAGTTACAGGACCTGCCCATGTTGGTCTACCTCCTCATCTACCACGAACATCAAAGACGGTGGCGACGACGACGGTGAGTACTGCACCTAGCACATAGGGATCGGGGGAGGAAAAAGAGAGTGACACACACACGCAACTCCCCCACCCCCACCCTCACCCACAATACCATACACACTAACAGATCCAACAACATTACAGATACACCCCGTAACTCCCTGGAAGAACGCAAGGACCAAATGAAATGATTGTAACAAGTGGTAATAATCGAAAATTCAGATAGGCCAAGATAACTTTAAATGATCAGTATATACAAATATTTACAGCAAGTACACAAGTCTGTATACTGTTGCATTAAATGTCCGTGGACCAGTGGTCCCAAAAAGCATGACACCTGCCTCAAAACAGAGAGAACACTCCAGGGGCATCAGGTCGAAAAAAACACAGGCACCTCAGGGGGAAGGAGGGGGGGACACCTCAGCCGGATGATGGGGCGATGCCACTGCTCCTCGAGGGGGCTCCATGCCCACTGCCTGGTCCTGGGGAGTGCTAGGCCCCAGTCTCCCAAGTGGGTGGTTTGCCCACTGCTTGGTCCTGGGGAGTGCAAGGCCACAGTCTCTCAAGTGGGTGGTTTGCCCACTGCTTGGTCCTGGGGAGTGCAAGGCCACAGTCTCTCAAGTGGGTGGTTTGCCCACTGCAAGGTCCTGGGGAGTGCAAGGCCGCAGTCTCTCAAGAGGGTGGTTTTCCCACTGCATGGTCCTGGGGAGTGCAAGGCCACAGTCTCTCAAGTGGGTGGCTTCTCCACTGCATGGTCCTGGGGAGTGCAAGGCCACAGTCTCTCAAGTGGGTAGTTTGCCCACTGCATGGTCCTGGGGAGTGCAAGGCCACAGTCTCTCAAGTGGGTGGGTTCTCCACTGGTTCTGGAGGGGGCTTGGTGCCCAGAGTTCTTCATCCTGCCAAGGACTGGGGCAGTGGATGCTGTTCTCCACTGGTTCTGGAGGGGGCTTGGTGCCCAGAGTGCTTTATCCTGCCAAGGACTGGGGCAGTGAGTGCTGTTCTCCACTGGTTTAGGGGGGGGCTTGGTGCCCAGAGTGCTTCATCCTGCCAAGTTCTGGGGTAGTGTATGCTGTTCTCCACTGGTTCAGTGGATGCTGTTCTCCACTGGTTCTGGAGGGGGCTTGGTGCCCAGAGTGCTTCATCCTGCCAAGGACTGGGGTAGTGGATGCAGTTTTCCACTGGTTCTGGAAGGGGCTTGGTGCCCAGAGTGCTTCATCCTGCCAAGTACTGGGGTAGTGGATGCTGTTCTCCACTGGTTCTGGAGGGGGCTTGGTGCCCAGAGTGCTTCATCCTGCCAAGGACTGGGGTAGTGGATGCAGTTCTCCACTGGTTCTGGAGGGAGCTTGGTGCCCAGTGATGCTGCACCTGGGTGTGGGAGTTCCCATTCCCTCACCTGGGTGTCTGAGCCACGAGATTTTCAGGGAACAGGTAGTATGATACTCCATGGAGACAGAGACACACTCCACCCTGCGGCGACTTAGCCTGCCAACTGCTGGTAGTGCCAGTGCTGGTTGTGGTGCCTCATGTAGTGTGTGCTGGGTCCAGGACGTCTCCAGCAACCTCGGACGGCTGCCCACTGGGGATGCTGCTGATGTCGGCTGTAGTGGCACTGGCTGGGCACATCGCGGGGCAGGTGGCGGTGGCTGCTGCGGTGTCTGCGGCGGAGATGCTGCCGGTGGTGCAGGTGTCTGCACTTGTAGAGGGAGACACTAGGCTGTCTCCTGCAGTCTCAGAAGGGTGCCCACTGGGGATGATGCTGTTGACTGCAGTATAAGGCCTGCCAGAGGGGTGGCTTACCTGTATTGCAGTGTGTAGTGGACAGGTCACACAGGCTGTATGCCATGTCAATTAATCAATCAATCATGTATTTATAAGTGCAGCTAATTACCCGGCAGGTCTCAAGGCGCTGGGGGAAGATGCGGATCAGTCGAAGAGCCAGGTCTTGAGGTCCTCCCTGAAGTGGATCAGGGAGGGGGATTGCCTGAGATGGAGAGGCAGCGTGCTCCAGGTCTGCACCGTGAGGTAGGAGAAGGATCTTCCTCCAGCTGAGAGTTCTTGCAGGTCCTATGTGTGGAGCCAGCTGGGCAGAGCAGAGCTGTCCGGTGGGAGTGTAGAAGGAGAGGTGGTGGTTGAGGTAGGCGGGTCCGATATTGTATAGGGCCTTGTATGCATG
This sequence comes from Pleurodeles waltl, assembly GCF_031143425.1. Taxonomy (NCBI): domain Eukaryota; kingdom Metazoa; phylum Chordata; class Amphibia; order Caudata; family Salamandridae; genus Pleurodeles; species Pleurodeles waltl. The sequence continues at coordinate 315,297,295 of NC_090436.1, forward strand.
TGTGAGGAACTTGAAAGTGATTCTTTTGTTGACCGGGTAACCAGTGGAAGTCTCTCAGGTGTGCAGTGATGTGGTTGTGGCAGGGAATGTCCAGAATGAGTCTGGCCATGGCATTCTGGATTCTCTGAAGTCTTGGTTGAAGTTTCTTGGTGATGCCTGCATAAAGTGTGTTGCCTTAGTTGAGTTTGATGCTGGTGAGTGCCTGGGTCACCCTTCTTCTTGCCTCGATGGGGATCCATTTGAAGATCTTTAGGAGCAGCTGAAGAGTGTGGAAGCATGATAATGGGAGGGAGTTGACTTGGCGTGCCAAAGAGAGCGAGGAGTCGAGGATGATGTTGAGGTTTTGTGCATGGTTGGTGGGTGAGGGGGGTGTCGTGGGCTGCGGGCCACCAGGAGTCGTCCCGGGGAGGGATGGAGCCCAGGATGAGGACCTCAGTCTTGTCGGACTTGAGCCTGAGAGAGTTGTCTTTCAAAAAGGTGGTGACGGGCATCATTTTGTTGAGAAGGTTGTTCTTGGCTGTTGTTGGTTCGTTGGTGAGGGAGAGAATCAGCTGGGTGTCGTCTGTGTAAGAGACGATGTTGATACCATGGTGTCTGAGGATGTTAGCGAGTGGGGTCATATAGATATTGAAGTGGGTGGGGCTCAGGGAGGAGATCTGGGGTACACCGCAGCTGGTCTCCATTAGTTTTGAGGTGAATGGTGGGAGCCAGACTCTCTGCGTTTGGCCGGTGACAAAGGCCCATATCCACTCAAGGACCTTGTCACGGTTGCCGGCAGCATGTAGTCTGGTGTAGAGGTTGGTGTAGGAGATGGTGTCGAAGCTAGCAGAGAGGTCCAGAAGAATGAGGGCTGCTCTTTTGCCACGATCGAGCAGGATGAGAATGTGATCTGTGGCTGCAAGGAGTGCGGTCTCAGAACTGTGGTTGCTCCTGAATCCGGATTGGGAGGGGTCCAGGATGTGGTCCCAATGAATTTGGGGAGCTGAGCGTTGATGGACTTCTCAATGACTTTGTCTGGCTCGGTAATGTCTGCATTTTACGATTGTACCAGGACACTTGCCTGCACTGGCAGTGCTGGGTGCACTTGGATGCATGGTCCCTGAGGGTGGCACAATCTGTGCTGCTGCCTTTATGGGCCTACCCTTAGTACCCCATCCCCTGGGTACCTAAGTACCATATACTAGGAACTTACAGTGGCAGCTCAAAGTGTTGCCAATTGTACTAATGCATCAAAACAGTTTTGGGAAAGAAATCTGGCCCAAGGATCCTGTTTAGCAGGACCCCTGGGCACTGCAACTTTGAAACCACATCGAATACCAGGCAAAATGTGGACGGCTAACCATGTCAAATGAGGTGCTTTCTCACACTACCCCACCTCCAATGAAAGAGGATGAGACTACCCTTTCCCTAGTGAGTCTTCATCGTCTAAGTGGAAGAACCTGGAAAGGCCATATGCATTGGCATGGGCAGCCCCAGGTCTGTGTTCCATTTGAAAGTCAAACCCCTGTAGGGGTATAGACCACCTATCCAGTTTGGGATGTTATCCTCTTATTTGTTGGAGACATCTGAGAGGCCTGTGGTCAGTTTGAACTATGAAGTGAGAGCAAACAGGTATGGCCTCAGTGTCTTCAAGGCTCATATCACAACAAAGGCTTCTCTCTCTATGGCACTCCATTTTGTTCCCTAGGAAGTAGTCTTCTGCTTATAAAAGCAACAGGTTGATCATGTCCCCCATCAGTTTTCTGGGCTAGGACCACTCCTACTCCCAGTTCTGAGGCATCAGTTTGGCCAACAAACAGCCTGGAGTAGTCTGGAGCTTGTAGGACTGGAGCAGATCACATTACATTCTTCTGACTGTCAAAGGAACCTTTGAAAACTCACTGTCCAGTTAAAATGTTTGGGCATTTTCTTGAAGGTATATTCTGTGAGGGGGCCACTATGGTGCTATAATCCATCACAAATCTCCTATAGTACCAAGTCAAGCCAAGGATTGTCCTGACCTGAGTCTGGTTTGTGGCAGCTTCCCAAACCAGAATGGCCTGGATCTTGGGTTGGAGGGGTTGGACTTAGCCTCCACCTACCAGATGGCCCAAGTAAACAACCTTTCCTTGCCCTATCTTTTACTGGCCTTGATAGTGAGGCTTTGTGCAGGGCCTCAAGAACATTTTCCAGGTGGATCACGTGATCCTGCCAGGTGGAGCTGTAGACAGCTGTTTCATCCAAATAAGCTCCACTAAAGGGTTCCAGCCCAGCAAGGACTTGGTTCACCAACCTTTGGAAGGTGGCAGGGGCATTCTTTAATCCAAAGGGCATAACTATAAACTGATAATGCCCACTTAGAGTGGAGAATGCAGAACTCTCTTTTTCTCAAGGGGTCGGGCCAATCTGCCAGTACCCAGATGTCAAATAAAAAGAACTCAGATATTTGGCTGCCTCTAATCTGCCTATGAGCTCATCAGCTTTTCGAATTGGGTGTGCATCTGTTTTGGTAACTGAGTTGAAGCCCTTGTAGTCCACACAAAACCTAATTTCCTTTTTCTCTCCCTTGGAGTGAGATTTTGGGACTAAAACTACTGGGCTAGCCCAGGGGCTCTCTGAAGGTTCAATAACACTCAAATCCAACATTTTCTTGACTTCTGTCTGAATGCTCTCTCTGACATGGCCTGACTATCTGTAAATTTTGTTTTTGACAGGCAAGCTGTCAGCAGTGCCCACATCATGGGTACACCGATCAGTCCTACCAGGGGTCAGAGAAAATAACTCAGCATACTGGTTGAGGACTTGCCTGCAATCAGCCTGCTGTGGTTCTGTGGGATTGTCTGACAAGATCACTCCATCCACATAACTATCTTGTGGGTTGTTGGAGGGGATATCAGGCAGAGTCTCACTCTCTTCCTCCTATCCCTCATCTGTAACCATGAGCATGGTGACATCAGCTTTGTCATTATAGGGCTTAAGGCGGTTGACATGAATTATCCTTTTGAGATTTTTGCAGCTGCCAAGGTCAACTAAGTAGGTGACTTCACCTTTCTTTTCAAGAATGTAGTAGGGGCCAGAACACTTGTCTTTGAGAGCCCTATGGGCCACAGGCTCCAATACATAAACTTTCTGCCCTGATTGGAATTTCACCATAGAAGCTTTTAGGTCATACCAGTGCTTTGGAAGATCCTGGCTGGCCAGAAGGCTTTGGCTTGCTTTTCCATGTATTCAGCCATTCTAGAACGTAGGCCAAGTACACAGTCTACTATGTCCTGCTTGGGCTCTTTGAGAGGTCTTTCCTGACCTTCCCTAGCAGCAGGGATGGGGGTCGAATTTCAAGGGCAATACTCTCTTTGACGCTTGCAGGCAGGGCTGGGCACATTCCTGGGGGAGGAGGTGTAACACCTTTGCCCAGAAAGGGCTTTGTTTTCTGGTCCCAGAGAGAAAATGCCCTCACACCAGGGATCCATATTCTTGTCAGGTGGTGGCAGGCCGATTAGGACCGGCCAGCAACCATGTTAGCTTTTGCAGGGATAACCTCTAAGGTGACCCCTGGGTACATTTTGCAATAAATCCAATACTGGTACCAATTTGGATTTATTGTTCTGAGTTGTTTGATACCAAACAACCCAGGGTTCAGAGTGGCCATCATGTAGCTGTGAAACTCATACCGACCAGTGCCCAGCACATGCATTCAAAATAGCTACTCTGTACACTTACTATGTCCCAGGTTTGACAAGGACACGGTAGGGGCATATTGCTCCTGCACCTATGCCCACACATACATTATAGTGCACCCTGCCTTAAAGCTTTAAGACCTGCTAGAGGGGTGGCGTACCTATATTGCATGCAGTGTGTAGTGGACAGGTCACACAGGCTGTGTGCCATGTCATGTTTGCATTTGAGGATTGCACCAGGACACTCAGCCTGCAATGGTAGTGCTGGGTGCACTTGGATGCGTGATCCCTGAGGGTGGTACAATCTGTGCTGTTGACCTCCAGGGCCTACCCTTAGCATCCAATGCCCTATGTACCTACTTACCATTGATGAGGGACTTATAATGACAGCTAACAGTGGTTTCAATTGAGCAAATGCATCACAACAGTTTTTGGAAATAGATCTGGCCCAGGGATCCTGTTTAGCAGGGGCCCTGGGCACTACAACTTTGAGGTGAGAATGGGCATGTGTACTGCATGGTACCTATACAAATACACATGTGCCACTGGGTCTGACTGTGCAACGCTGGTGGCACACCTGGGAAGGGATGGTAGAGAAAAAGCCCTTTGGGGGACTACAACCTACATGCCATGTGTAATGGAGTGAGCATGTGGCACATGCCAGGAGGGAGTATGATGCAACGTTGTCTCAAGGTGCCATATGTACAATTTGGAGGATGTCAAACAGGGACTTGACAAGGGATACCAAGCAACACATAGCCAACACAAATGGTAGGACCCATGGAATAACCCAGGCTGACCCAATGTGGAGTGACACACTAACAATTGCTGTCCAGCACAAATCAGCATGTAGTACCACTGGAAATGGTCATGCATGATTGATGTGTCGTAGGCATGTGAGAATGAATGTATGATGTGGGTTGTATCACTGTGTGCCACTTACCTGTGTACCGGAACCTAACAGTAGGGTATTTTAGGAGGTCAGTACACATACATTGGTGTGGCCCTGAGTCACATGATGTGTGAAACTCTGCAGATGAACAACTCCCATCAGGATGTAAAGGTGCAATGTAAATGAGCCAAACTACCCAGTAGGACAGGGCCTATTCCCTCAAAGCAGGCAAACAGTGCTTGTGATAATAATCCATTTGTAACCTAAAGATTGTGAAACAGTGCATCAGTACCCATGCACAACCGGTGTATAACACATCACTGTACAACTCAGTGCCCCATGTATGAGGAAATTATGAAACGTGGTGCTGGAAGCCAGCCTGCTGTGGTGCAAGGATGTGTTGTATTTATCAAAATGCAACAGACCCCTGTACTTTCCTCAGGGATGGTGCACAAACTTCTACCTTGAGCCAACACAGGCACCCTTGCACCACGGTGTAGGGGTACCTGCGCTGCAGGGATGATTGCTCATGTGCAGGAAGGGACACTTTCCTGAACATAACTATTATACATGCCGTCTACCTTTTTCTATGTGTGCTGCACAATGCAGCACACATTGAAAGAGGAACAAAATGGTGAGAAAAATGTAAGTGCCACCACTGAGTTGGGGTAGTAATCTGACAGATTTACAGACTTCTAAATCTGAGAATACGTCAGATTCCTTTGGATTCCATGGCTGTTGTGTGGGAACACTCACAGCAACACACAAGGAACTCACCTTTTCCCCAGTGTAATGCATGAAAGGGGTACATATTTACAGGGCCATGACAAGCTACACAAGGTGCCTGGTATGGAACTGAAAATATGAGGCCTGCACACTGTGCCACCGGAGCATCAAAAACATTGACACCAGTTGCACAGTGTGCTGCAAGAGCCTCGTAAATGAGGCAATCAAAGTGCTCCTTTGGAAACTTTGATTGGGTAAGTTGATACTCAAGTCAACATCTAGCGGAGATCAACAATAACATATCTCAATTTCATTGCATTGGATGATTATATACCTCCTGACCAGCTGACTGTCCTGGACTTTTCCGATGATTTGGAAGACCAGCTGCAAACCATTCATCCGGATGCCCTCAAACAAATCTTGGGTGCAATACAGACACCATCTTCAATCGCAGGGAGGCTAGACAGTGTTGCAGGGTCTCCAGATTATCTGCCCAACATCCAACAGACACCACCTGCCAGCCCACCGAGCCCTGGATTCCCAAGACCAAGGACTTACATTTCAACAAACTGTAGTAGGAGTCCAGAAGGAACTGGCAGATCAGGTGTGGATGGGGATGGAGACTGTATTGGGTACCCTAGAGGCAGTCCATAGCTGCCTCAGTCCAAATAAGGACAACTCAGCTGCCACATAAGGCACCTACTCTCTGCTTCGTGGCCTCCAGCAGTCCCTTGCTGACATCACTGGTGTCATGAGGCAGAGACATGAGCAAACGCCCAGCCAAAGTGGCACCAGCGAGGATGCCAGCAGGCTTGGGGCAATACAAAATGTATGGAATGGAAGCAGGGCTCCTTTACTGCCAGCATGAGTGCCTGCCACCGTGACGTTGCTGCAGTATTGCAGACCCTACAGATCCTCCTTGCTGCTGTGCTGCTTCATGTGCTCCCACAGATGAGAACTGCCTTGGACCCAGGATCCACATCTTCAGTCCCTAATGTGTGTGTGCCTCCCTCTACTTCAACACTTACAACACCCCTGTCACGGGAGGCACCACATACATCAGAGGATGTGAATGTGGAAGGAACATCTTTCACCAGGAAAGCTGCCCAGTAACATTTCTCTGTGGGACATGGCCAATTTCTCCTTTGCTCTGTGCTAAATGTCATGCAAGGGTCCAAAAAACTGCCACTGTCCTCAATTTGAGTCTCCGACTATTGACCTCTCACATATGGGGACTGTCATTGTGCCCAATCTTCCCTAATGACAATGTGGTCCTCCTTCCACACCAAGGCACTCCTCTTCAAAACATGTCCCAGTACATGTTCACCCGCACGGACTCTGCCTGGACACCCAATGGCTGGGTACGTCTGTTGGATTTGTTGTCTCATAAAATGTACATCAGTACATCACTTACATTTGCACATGTAAATAAATTCACTAACTACAACCTTTGTGTTGTAAGTGTGTCTGAAGCTGGACTAATATGAACATGTTTCATTGTGTGAAGCAAATACATAACTACTTGCCAAAGTGAGGATTGGAGACAGAGACAAAGCCACACAGACGGAGTGAAACATAACTGATTATTATAATATGTATTTGACCATCAAGCAGTTCCTGGGGCTCCCAAGCATATAGTACAATAGGTATGCAGTCATTGTGAAAGCTGGTGTAACTCACACCACAGGTGGCTAGTCTAATCATGGATAGTAGCAACAATTCATCATCAATGTGACAACCAAATGATGCAAGTGTGAGTGTGTGAGGGGCAGGCATAAGTGTGTGAGTAACAAATCCCAGAACTAGGGTGAGTACAATAACGACAACATTCCACCAATGTATGTACCATGACTTACCAACACAGATCAAATGCATATGAATACCTATTTTGGGATGTCTATCCATTCACATCAAGATTGTCACATACATTGATCAACGATGTTTGTAGATAGCTTATGTGATTCCATTGTCAACCTGACAGGTACATGCCCATAGGGAATTCACCCAGTCACACACGTTGCCAAATACTGCTAGCACAGCCCAATGCATGGACATTACATAAACTGTGCAGACATGCTAACTCCTAGACTCATGTGGCAAACAGCAATATTTAATGAAACCATAGATATGTGACTAAGACAACCTAAACTACCAAAATTAACTATCCTAACTTAATCTATACTATCTTTAACTAATTGATACCTAGAACTATCTTAACTTAACCTAACTTAGCCTACACATGTAAGGCCACATGAAGAACATCCACCCTGCATCCCTCTTAAACATATCTGCAGTCAAGGACAACAGTCACTACAGCTATACATAAACTAACTACACATCTAGGCCTAAACAAAGATATATGTTTTTGTATTTTTCAAATGTATTTATTTATTTATTTATTTATTTTTAACACGCACCTTAAACATCGACCCCACCCACTCACTAAAAACACCTAAAAAAAGAAAGCCCTACAAATGTCCCACCCCTAATGAAAACTACAATGTACTACAACTAACCTACACTACACTAACTCATCTAAACTGAACTATCTAAAGACCCCAACAATAAAAACAACTATGTACAAGGGGAAGGGATGTAACGGTCCATTTGGCCCATCCTGTTCCTCGTGGTTTTTTCATTGCTTGCTTTATTTCCCGCAGCAGGATGAGCATCATGTCCATTTTATGTTCCAGCTTGGAGACAGGATATTTCAGGTCAGCCAATTCCTTCTACATGTCATGGTCCAAGTCAGTAGCCAGTACCTGTGGTATGCCATGCAACATAGATGGGGCAGTGTGAGTGGTGGTGGTGGAGGTTGATGGACCTGCCCCTACAGAACCACCCTTCCCTGTGGCCCGACCTTTGCTTTTGTTAGCTCCTTCCAATGTGCCTCCCCTTGGGGAAAGGCACTCTAGGACCCCGATGCTTTCTCCTTCTTAAATGTGTTTGCCATCTTCTTAAAGGCCTTGCTCACCTGATGTATGTGGTGATACCTTTCCATTCTCCCTCATGCTTCCTCTTCTGGCTGGGTCATATAATCAAGAACAACACATGTCATTCTAAGGTTTATTTGCCAAATTAATATCAACAATGTCTTGGAAATATTATCTTCAGACATCACATGTTGCACTTCACAAATCCCATATACATCTTGATGGTCAAAGTGAACTTACATCTGCTCGGTATCCATCACCCACATTTTCAGTATGGTCAAGGAACCAAGGCTAAGCTAATGTTGCACAATAGCAATGCTCTGACTTGGAACATCTAGTCATGTTCATGTCAGCATTGAGTATGCATATGAACAATGCAGTATTGTGACCATGGTATAGCACACCCATTATGTTGCATTGGCCATCCCTTCTACATCCTCCTATGTCCTTGAATCAATTAGCATAAGCGGAAGTGAGTTGTATAAGGACTGAAAGTTAAATTTGATGTTTCACAACATTATGGGCCTCATAAGGCAAGGACACATATCTGGAAACATTGCTTCATGGAATCTACAGGTGCCAGGTATCATATATGAGAATGGAGGGTAGATAGCTCACTCACATCACACAGAGATGCATGAGACAACTGCTATGTCAACTCCTGTCCGTACATGGTGGGCTGTGCCATGACTTCTTGCATACTCCACAAGTAACTGGATGTGTCCCACCATGCAGCCCATTGTCTGTACATATGTGCACATTTTTCATGTCACCATGCTGCACACTAGCACTCAGCACAGCCGTTTGATGGGTGTGTCCATGCATGCCTTCCTTATCATCTGCACAGAGATCTTGGGATAGCATTGGCCAATTCTGTCCATTGTATGAACCTGTTTACAGTGCATCCTAGAGACTGTCAGGGCCAGCACTATCTGAAGATGGATTAGGTATTGGCATGTCGTATGACAATGCTGTACACACAATCTTCTGGTCCATCACAAATTGCCAGATCGGGGAATATGACAGGGGATAGCAATGCTGATCCATCCAACCTACGGTATGAGCCATCACACCACACGAGTGGGCAAATCAACTGCAGTTCCAAGTGTGGTATGTTGACCTTTGTCCTGCTACACTTAGGGCCTCATTTACGAGGTCTTAATGGCACACTGTGCCACTGGAGCGGCATGTTTTTGGAGGCGCCAGTGGCGCAGTGTTCTAGCCAATATTTTTAAGGTCATATAAATCTTACTTGCGTGGATTTTCATGGCCTTGTAAATATGGACCCCTTCCAAGCATAACACTGTGTGAAACGGCTGTTTTATGAGTGTTGTTTGGGGTGTTCCCACACAATACCCATGAAACTCAAGGAATCTGACGCATTCCCAGATTTACAAGTCTGGGATTGTGTCACATTCCTATGCTACCTCAGGAGTAGTGTAAGATTGACACAACGTGTAGAGTGATCATTATTCCTCCCCGTTTTACCTCCTTATATGTGTGCTGCACTCTGCAGCACACATAGAAAGAGGAAACACTGCTTGTGATTGTTTTTGTGCAGGAAGGTGTCCTTCCTGCACAAAACAATCATCACCACAGTGCGGCACCCTTGCAGTATGGTGCGAAGGTGCCTGCATTTGCGCATGTCAGCAATTTGTGCACCAGTGCAGGGGGACAGGACAGAAATGACCTGTATCCTGTAGATACAGTGAATTTCTGCCCTTTCCTTGTTGTGGAGGGTGTCACAGCAAGGCACTTGCTGCGCCAGCCTGCACCACAGGCCCTGTAAATGAGGCTCTTGGGGCCTTATGCACAAGCTTCCCAGTCTTGGAGGAACATAATTTACTGTGATCTTCCTGTGCACACACAGCAGGAACATGTTCCGTGAACCACATATTGATACCCAGCATGGATGCTTAGGAGCCTACTATCCTGGCACATGTCCCTAAAGTCATCACTATGTGTGGACTCATCAACCCTGTGTGGGCTACACATGCACATCGGACATAGATAGCACTCTGAATAACAACAGCCTATCTGTGCATATGAAAACACTTTTGTCAGGTATGAAGTCCTTGTCATGTTAACCTATGAATGAGCAGACACATATGTTCACAGATCCTAGCACTGTGGATATTGGTCTTTGGTCACACCAGCACATATGTGGGTCCTCAGTGATAGCAATCACATCATCCTTGAAATGACTTAGAAGCAAATGTACATCCTGGACACAAACTATACCTTACTGTCAAGATACATGGATAGCATATGGACTCATATGTGGCATACATGCACTTAGTACATGCCACTGCACACAGCATACAACATGCAACACCCAATCCTAGCACTACTCATTAGACACGCAGGATGACACTCACTGACCAGCATTGGGATTGCTGAAGCTTTCTACATCTCCAGTGGTGTAAGGCTCGGGCCCACCTGCAAGAATAACATGAGACAAAGCACTGACTGTTGAAAGGTGAACAGTGTGGTCAGTTATTGCACATGACGCATGACTTGCAAATGGCCATAGAACACTTCTGGTTGTACCAACTCAAATAGTCAATTTGACATGTCTGAATGACATACTTTGGTAAGCCAGGCTGACATGTACATATATATGATGAAACATACACGCATGTCTTAGGCACATTGTCGACTGCTTGCAAATGACTCACTACCCAAAGTATTAGCAAGGCTAGCTGAGTGTGATTGCACTCTGCACCAACATGACTCACATAACACACTCAGCCCCAACCACAAAACCCCTGCCTGACACTTTTTATCAGATGCACATGACTATGCTACATACCACACGAGTTAGACATCCTTGTCACCGCATATCACAGACATTGGTAGATGTCATTGCTGCATAGTAGTGGGATAGCTTTGTGTCATGCTTTCTCTATGAAATGCAGTTTTTGCAGTGTGATGACATTTCTGCCCTGACATATGTGAGACCTGACACTGTGGGCCTCATTTACAAGCCCAGGTGCCCCTCTGCACCACAAGACCAACATTTCTGTGAAATCTCTGTGGCACAGTGTGCCAGGCCATGATCACAAGGCTGGAAAGTACATCATATTCAAACCACACCTCATGGGTAGCGTCACAGTGGCACAATGGAAATAAAATACATGTCTACTCAAACTTTTTCACCTTCCTATCTGTGTTGCTTTCTACAGCCCACATAGCCAACAGTAACTGCAATTGATGATTGTGTATGGGCAGGAAGGTGTCCCATCCTGCATGTGAACTCTTGTTCCTGTCAACCAAGTACCCTTGCACTATGGCACAAGGGTGCCTGCACTGGTGCTCGTCAGCAAAATCTGCACCAGCATGGGGGACAAGGGCAGGGATGTGCCAGATGTCATAGTTCTGGGGCAGTGCGGCACTTGTAATGAATGCAGGTTGGCATAGCAACACAAATTGTATCCCTGCCTGAGTCATGACTTAGTAACAGAAGCCCTATGGCCAGCACGCATCTACATGCAAGTACAATCCAAAGACTCATCCACAAGGAATGTGTATGTACCAACATTTCCACCAAGCTCAATCCCAAGGTAGTTCAATAGGTCATGTTCCCTGCTTATGATGTCAGTCCATCGATGTTTGAGCTGGCAGAGGGTCCAGTCCACCTCAAACATCCACAGCATGTGAAAGTGGACCTTCCCCCACTGCAGATTATGTGCCTTTGTTTTGCAGCCTTTTATGACACGACCTCCCATGGCCTCCATGTTTGGAAGGTAGTGAATCCTCCAAACACATCTACACTCATATTCCTGGCCCTTCTCTTCCCCGATATGTCCCATATCTAATGCACGATTGTCGCAAAAGGAAAAATAAACCCCAAACAACCCCCAACTACCCCTCCTAACTAATTTACCCCAAGTATAAACACCGACAATACACAGTAAGATACAACATGAATACAAATACAAAGTAGAATTTAGACGTAAGGGACACAACAAGGACAGCAAACAGCACAACAGACTCACACAACAGCACTCCTCTCTCACCCAACAGCACAACACCACCTCTCCCAAGCACAGACACAAAGACTGTGAGTGGAAAAGAAAGTGAAAGTAACTTCACAGTTCATGGTTTGCAGCATGTACGACCCATTGCGTCACTTCCTGGGCAGATACGTCATGTTTTCAGCCAATACATCTTTTTTTGACGCATAACGGCAATGTGTGGATTTTTCAGTAAGACTGACAAATTACCATGAAGAAATACTGATTGGTCGGATAGGAAGAGTCAGTTTTTGTCTGACGCGATGACTGAAAATAGACTCATTGGGCCAATGCGTTGATTTTTTTTTATGCAATGACTGAAATATTTTGATTACTGTATGTTCTGATGTGGAATGTACGTAAGGAGTCATATGGATTACAGTTTTGCACGAGAATAGCTGTGCTCACCACCTTCCAGTCATTCTATGCGTCCAATGTGTGGTTTGTGAGTGTACATAGGTGGCAGTACATGCATTACTGGAATCAGACTACGCATACAGCACAATTCCTCTGTTTGATCAACAGCATACCTTAGAATTGTTGCCCCATGTGCCAACTATGTACACGCAGGGATGCCGTGGACTTGCCCTGGAATGTGGTCAACACGCCCACATCTATGACAGCACAGGTGTCTGCCAATCTGTAGTGTGTCCCAAGGTGCAGAAAGCAGGCTGTCATGCAACACGGGGAAGTTTCAGTATCCTGTGCAGGCAAGTGGTGGGATAGGCTAGACACATGTGTTAGGGATGTATGATAGGTGCAATTTGTACCCCTCTCCAGGGGCCTCCCATCAAGGGAGACACTAGCCATTCACCTCCAGAGATATCACACAGATTTGGAAATGTCCCTGCTTACAGTTACATGCCACCCCATCCCTGGAGCAGCAAGGAAAGACCTTAGGTGTGAATTGTATGTAAGGTTGATGTGGATTGACCCAATTGGCATATACTTTCATCAAAGGTGAATATGGAACACTTTCACATTTTAGAGGACAGTATGCAAGGCAGGGCTGACTTCAAACAGGACAGCAGGCAACACAGCAGTGCACACTCCAGTGCTGAAAATGTACTGGGACTCTGAACTCCCTTGCGTTATTATTTACTAGGAACCTATAGGTAGTTTGATTTCCCCCTTACCCTATTATCTACTAGGGACTTACAGGAGACTGTCATTTGCAATAGTGATCTTAGCACTTTAACATGTCGCTTTTATTCAGAGAAGTGGCCCTGGGCCAGGATAACAGATCCAGCGTGCGTCCAGGGTCATTTACCACCAGTGCCATTCATAGAAATGTGTGTGAACATGTTAAAAGGTTGACTTCTTCACATTGTGAATGGGCAGGTAATTTGATTACACACTGGTTGTGCTTATAAGTGTTGCTTTACATACGAACAATGAATCTTGTTGCATACTCTTCTGACATTGTGAGAGTCATTTACACAAGTACCACACACACGATTAGCGTATGATACATCAGCAATGTTTCTGCTATTGATGGTACGTTTTGTGCTAGCTCGCCATCTTCCTCATAGTCATCGTCCAGTTCTTCCTACTCCTGATTGTGATTGTGGAGAATATGCCCTGCACATGTAATCTGCCATATGTAGCACGCTAGTATTAGTTCAGTTGGCATTGGTGGTGAGTAGAGTAATTGACCCCCAAACATATCCTGGCTCTTGGAGTAGTATTTGTGTACTCTGGGAGTCCCTTCCACAATGTAGCAGGTCCTGTTTGTGACCTGAATGTGACTCTTCTGGGCTTCTGTATATGTGTGTTTGTGAGGGGTACTCACCCACAGCTGAAGACTCGGGTCAGATGTATCAAAGCTTTTTGCATTCATAAAACTACCTTTCAGTATGTATGAAAGGCATTCGCTATGCAATTTTAAGGAATTGCTAAAATAGTGATTCCTTAAAATTGCGACCCCGTTTAGAGAATCGCAAATTGCGATTCTCTAAAAAAGAAATCGCAAATAAGGAATCCTTATTTGCGATTTCTTAAGCACATGTATCAAGCTTTTCCTTAATGGGAATTGGGCATTAAGGAATCGCAATTGCCACCAAATTCAATTTGGTGATACCCATGAGCAAATTTGAAAAATGCATTAAAAATGCATTTTTAAAATTGACATGTAACGCACACATGCCCCTTTGGTATGTGTGCGCCTTACATGTCCTAAAATAACTTTTTGGTGTGCAGCAGTGGGGGCCTTAGGCCCCCAGCTCCCTGGGGTTTGCATTTCCAAAATTACCAGTTAGGAATTCGCAATCTGGGAAATGCAAAATTTCGCAAATATAGGCCTACAGGCCCATAGGTGCGAATGGGGTCAGAATAGCTATTTGCGATTCGGTAATAGCATTTGCGATTTTTAAGAAATCGCTATTACTGAATCTCAAATATATTACATACCATTTTGTGACTCTGAAATAGAGATTTCTTAAAAATCAAATTAGAGAATCGCAAAATGGTTTGATGATACATCTGGCCCTATATCCTTTGTCAGCTGCACAGTGATTAGTGGTGGATTGGCTGAATGGTTATACCTGCTAATGGCCCCACATCCATGTACAAATTACACTGTATCCCGGTTGACTCATACTCATTGGCCATAGACATACTATGACATAGTTTGGCATACATGCAAGATGATCACTGATTTTCCCAACACTGTGCTGCACATACAGTTGTTATGTCCACTGTGATACACTTACTATTGGTCATACATGTGTGTGCAAATGACGTGGATGTGTTGAGTTGTCACCAGTGTGATGAATCTTTTGGCCATTGAGTTGTCACATATCTCACACTAATTTACTGCTGCCGTTTATAACTACTATTTACAGACATTTACATGGAGTTTGTGCTGAATGCATCATGTAGTGCTTTTGATCTGTCTGTTTTGTCATTTGTCCCAACAGTTATTTTTGTCTGAGTGTTTTCAGTTCAACATGTTTGTTTAACAGCAAATGCAGACATTACACACCACACTTTTCAGAGATCAGTGCTTTGTATCTGGTACTTTGAGGATGTTACCAGTGTTTACACTTGATTGACACCTGTTGTGTCAAACTTATGGTTTGCCAGACGTGGGTGGGTTGCTTGCAACTAGGACTGTGACAAAAACTTCAACACATCTGTTGAGTGAAATCATTTATTTCCATGTTTGGCATTCTCATTCCCTTAGTCACGTCCTCATGAAAGAAAATGTAGACTATATAGGCACGTCTATGTGAACCTGCAGCAGTGTTTTGTATTTCACTATCATGTGGTGACTTATCCTCCTCCTCTTCTTTTGGGTCCTGTGGTTCTTCATCCAAGGGAAGATTTGTCCACACACATACATTATGCAGTATTGCACACACCAAAATGATTTTGCAGATAAGGGGTGGGGAATGCAACTGTCTATCCTCAGAAACGTCCAGGCAGCAAAAGTGGGCCTTGAGCAGGCCAAAGGTCTGCTAAACTATTTTTCATGTGCGGATGTGGGCATGGTTGTAGGCCTTTTCCGGCTCAGTCTGGAGGTTGCCAAATGGTGTCATCATTACAGAAAAATAGTGTCATTCCTTTTGGTTACTGTATTTGCAACAGTCCTGCCCATGTGTGTTCTGTGTATAGTTTTTGCCATGTCCGTCTCCCAAAACTACATGATGTGTCAATAATGGCAGTGTAGTGCTGTTTACAGAGGCCTGCTCACTCACTGTATATGATGTCAAATGCAGTGCATGAGCAGATACATCATGCAATTCAGCATCCAGACTGATGTGTCTGCAGCCAAATGTTGTGGAGGCTGGTTCCCATTGCTCTAGTCCACTCAATTTTGTGTGTTCACACTACTTGTGTGGAGAGAGAATGTGGATGTGAATATTTTTGTATGTCCTGCCTAGATGGGTGGTAACATACCAAACATGGCTGACACAGACATATGCGTGAGACCATGGTCATCAACACATGTTGGTATCGGCCTGCATTACATTAGCACAGGAATTTGAGTGTACAGTATTGTCCAGGGCAGTTGACATGATGCCATACACACAATATGCAGTCACACATCCCAAATGAGTGTGATGATGTCACAAGTGCCATTTCCCAATCCATGGTTGCATGTCACATTGGTGGAACATTGTGTAGATGTGTGACGGCACCGTGCCCAATTTGTGCACATGGCACATGTATCCTATAAATATGTGAGTTGTCCTCTACAGTACAGCTAATCAACTTCCTGCAATGTACAACATCTCTAAGAAAGGGTACTGGTACACAATACTTGGGGCCTCCTGCTCTTTCTGGTTCCTTCAGACTAGACTTGCACACAAGTTGGCTAGCAAGCACACATTCACACTTGCATCTGGGATTGTATGGGTTCTTCTCTACACTCAGGATGATATGTGTGTGTACATAGCAAGATCAAGCCAATGCTGCTGCTTCAGAGGCACGGTGAGTGATGTATGTGTGAATAGCATTAGACATCACAAATGTGAGATGTGAGTTCTTTTGCATAGATTTATACATCACCTGCCCATGGTCCTTGGTTTGTCAGCTTACATCTAGTCCCTTATGTGTGGGCCATGACACAAGTGATGGCCCAGGTGTGTTGCATGTGACAACCCCCTGTCTACATAGTACACCTCACTTGTACACAGGGCTGTTGGTCAGATTTCTTCCAGCCATGCACGGCTGTGTGCCTTTACATCATGCAACATGTGTAAAACTGAAAAGTCTTCTCACATCTGTCAGGGTGGATTGCATTGCATATGTCCACTGAATCATGGTGCATGTATCGGGAACATCCCTCATCCTGCAGTCCTTGTGCAGGCAGACAGTGATCTGTGTATTGTGTCCCCATATGTATTTGTTATTGTGTCTGTTGATTAGTTGCTGTTTGCTTACCCATGAGTAGGCTATTTCCATATTGTCCATCCTGGAAGCATTGGTTGATGATGGAGTGCTGGAATATGAAGGCATCAGGTAGACTGCCAGGGTATTTGGCCACCACATTTAGGATCAACGACCATGGTCAACGATGGCCTGTACGTGGATGGAGTGTTTATGTTTACTGTTGCAGCAGCAGGAGGTATAAGTTGCACAAGTGTAGAGTCCAAGGCACCCAGTACATGTGGAAAACCAGTGATGGCATAAAAACCTTGTTTAATTTCCTGCTGCAGTTGCTGGGTGTTAGGGAAGTGGATGTGGCAAGTGTAAGCCAGATGATGACATTAAGGACCAAGGGGAGGAATGCTGAGAAGGATGGCTGCTAAACTCCTGCCCCTCACGCTGCAGTGCTCTGGAATGAGCCCGAAGCCAGCATATGTAGCATGGCCAGGAGCTTTGTCAGTGGTGGAATATTGGTGACCCTGTCGACCATTGACTGCAGTCTGGATGCAATGAGGTGGAGCAACTGGATGATGGACTCCCTCTACAGACGGTAATATGTGATTATCACTTCCTCCCTGAGTCCAGTGAGATGCGCTGCTGATATATGTGATCCTTCCTCCTGTGCTGCCTGTGTGGTACATGTGTTTGTGATTTTGGTGGAGATGATGGAGCTGGTGGTGATGGTGGTGGTTGCGGTGGTCTTCTTCGTCCTCCAAGCTGAACTAGGAGTAGCTCCATGTTGTCCTAGGACTTGCCAGAGGGGTTCTCCTTATGTATCTGTGCCAATGTGTCATTTTAACACCTGGTCTGACCAGTAGTTACATTTTGATGCATTGCAGCCTTTGTGCCACTTTTCCAAAGGGTGCGTAACTTTTTGAAAAGCTTGTAGATAGAGCTGCATCAGTCCAGCATACTTTTTAGAGTTGTAACACATATCTTGCATATAAATGTCGGTATTTGATGCAGCCTGATTTGATGCTGTTGGAAAATGACACAGTGGGGGTAAAAATGACGCTAGAGGCCTCTAGCTTCACTTTGGAAATATGTAGTTAATATTGCTCCACAGCTGCATCAAAAAAATTAAATGATGCAGCTACAGGGCAAGCTCCTTTTAAATGAGGCCCATTTTGCAGAAAACTCAAGGCCTAATTTACAAGGCCATTGTGCCACTGTTGTATGATTTCTTTTTACACAGCGGTGGTGCTAAGCAGTGCTTCACACTGCTACAGATTTACAAACTGAAGCATTGGCCAAATGTTTCAATTTGCAAAGCCTTTCGTCACACTATACCTTCGCCAGGTATAATGTATGCAAGGAAGGTGTTTCCGGGCAAAAAGACACGCAGAACTGACACAGTGAAATTTACAACATTTCCCTGCGTCATTCTCAATCAATCAATCAATTAATTTATAAAGCGCGCTACTCACCCGTCAGGGTCTCAAGGCGCTGGGGGGGTGAGAGCTACTGGTCGAATAACCATGTCTTCAGGCGTTTTCTGAAGGTCAGGAGGTCTTGGGTCTGGCATAGTTGGAGCGGTAGGGAGTTCCAGGTCTTGGTGGCGAGGTGAGAGAAGGATCTTCCTCCGGTGGTGGTGCGGTGAATGCGGGGGACGGAGGCGAGAGCGAGGCTGGCAGACGGGTGTGTGGAAGGTGAGTCTGTCGTTGAGGTAGGCCGGACCTGTGTTGTGGAGGGCTTTGTGTGCGTGGGTGAGTAGTTTGAAGGTAATCCTCTTTGATACGGGTAGCCAGTGTAGTTCTCCGAGGTGGGCAGAGATGTGGTTGCGGCGTGGGACGTCAAGGATGAGTCGGGCGGAGGCGTTTTGGATACATTGCAATTTTGTTTGTAGTTTGCCCGTGGTTCCTGCATAAAGTGCATTGCCGAAGTCCAGTCGGCTGCTGACTAGGGCGTGGGTGACTATCTTTCTGGTTTCAACGGGAATCCACTTGAAGATCTTACAGAGCATGCGGAGGGTGTTGTAACAGGAAGAGGATACTGCGTTGACCTGCTGAGTCATGCTGAGTGCTGAGTCAAGGATGATGCCCAGGTTCCGTACTTGGGTGGTGGGGGCTGCTCCGAGGGAGGTAGGCCACCAGGAGCTGTTCCAGGCAGAGGGGTTGCTGCCGAGGATGAGGACCTCTGTTTTGTCTGTGTTTAGCTTGAGGCTGCTTGATTCCATCCAGTTGGCAATGGCGTGAAGTCCCTTGTGGAGGTTATTTCTGCTGTTGTGGGGTCTTTCGTGAGGGAGATGATCAGCTGGGTGTCGTCTGCGTAGGATACTATGTTGATGTGGTGGGATCGTGCAATGTTGGCGAGGGGAGCCATGTAAAAGTTGAAAAGTGTTGGGCTGAGGGAGGATCCCTGTGGGACGCCACAGATGGTTTTGGAGGATTCTGAGAGGTAGGGCAGAAGGTGGACTCTCTGGGTTCTGCCGGAGAGGAAAGAGGAGATCCAGTCGAGGGCCTTGCCGCGGATCCTGGTGTTGTGGAGGTGTGTGCGAAGGGTGTGGTGACAGACTGTGTCGAAAGCTGCGGAGAGGTCCAGGAGGATGAGCGCTGCGGTTTCGCCTTTGTCGAGCATGGCCCAGATGTCATCTGTGGCAACAATGAGTGCGGTCTCCATGCTGTGGTTCTTGCGAAATCCGGATTGGGAGGTATCGAACGCTTTGCTGTCTTCCAGGTAGTGGGATAGTTGGCTGTTCACGATTTTTTCAATGACCTTCACTGGGAAGGGGAGGAGGGAGATGGGCCGGTAGTTTTTGGGGTCATCTGGATCTGCTTTGGGTTTCTTCAACAGGGCGTTGACGTTGGCGTGTTTCCATCTCTCCGGGAAGGTGGCTGTCTCGAAGGAGCTGTTGATGATGGCGCAGAGGTGGGGGGCGATGATGTTGCTGGCTTTGTTGAAGATCTGGTGCGGGCCGGGGTCCGAGGGGGAGCTGGAGTGGATGGAGGCCATGGTGTTGATGGTGTCTTCATTGTTGACGTGGGTCCAGGAGCATAGAGGGTTGGTGTTGTTTGATGCGTTGGGTTTGTGGTTGGCTGTGGTTGGCTGATGGGTCTGAAGCTGTTGTGGATGTCTTCGATCTTTCGACGGAAGTGAGTGGCGAGAGAGTTGCAGAGTTCTTATGATGGCGAGGGTTCGTGGGAGCAGGGCAACTTCTGAAACTTCACTGTGTCAAACTTTTAACGCCTGTTCAGACTGCTAAACTGACGCAGGGCTCTCGTCTGTGGGAGTCTTCCTCACACTGCTAGAGTAGCATACTTTTTTTACACTAGACCAGCAAATCATCAGTTTATCGCCACAGACGCATCAGAATTTCTGACGCATCTGTGGAAACGTGCGCCATGGAGCTCTGTATAGTGAATACAGAGCATCAATTGAGTTGTTATGGAACTGTTGGGCAGCGCACAAAATCTGAAACATCGTTGTTCCTATGTCAGTTTCTTGTAAATGAGGCCCTCAATTGCTGCGAACAAAAGCGACTCATGTTCTAGTTGTTCCTGTGCTACTGTGCGCTGTATAATTTTGATGCAAACTGTATCATAATTATGTGATGTGACGTAATGGTGTAATTTCATTACTTTTACACAACTATCATCATGCTACATTCACAAAAATATGCAAGTAATTCCAGCTGAATTCAAATTTCTGCTGAGCTTCATGCATGAGTGCGTACAGTATAGCAGCGCCCTCCATGGAGGTCTATGCACGAAGTTGCTTAAAAATTTGAAATGGCCTAAAAAGTGTCTTGCACAATTTTAAACTTTAAACGCACTGATGTGTCACCATGCCTGACAGCATAAAAATGCAGGAACAGATGCAGCTGAAAACGCTTTCTTTTTTACAATACTGTCATGGGCAATGTTAAAAATCTTAAATAATGTACATCAGATATTGGATAGGGAGACTACTGTATTTTTGTATTACTTGACACAACTGATTATGTGATGTGACGTAATGGTGTAATTTCATTACTTCTGCACAACTATCATCATGCTACATTCACAAAAATATGCAAGTAATGCCAGCTGAATTAAAATGTCGTCTGAGCCTCATGCATGAGTGCGTACAGTATAGCAGAACCCTCCATGGAGGTCTATGTACGAAGTTGCTTAAAAAATTTGAAATGGCCTAAAAAGTGTCTTGCACAATTTTAATCTTTAAACGCACTGATGTGTCACCATGCCTGACAGCATAAAAATGCAGGAACATATGCAGCTGAAAACGCTTTCTTTTTTACAATACTGTCATGGGCAATGTTAAAATTCTTAAATAATGTACATCAGATATTGGATAGGGGGACTACTGTCTTTTTGTATTACTTGACACAACTGATCATAGTCGGCTAAGCTAATTCCTGTTATGACACACTGCACTGGCCTTCATGGTGCAGTCCTTAGCTGGGTCTCCGCTTCTTCAAGTAGCCAAACCCAACTGAGGATTAGTTGCCACTGTTCAGCTCCTGATGACTTGTAGTGTACCCATGGGTTCCACCTTAGCTCTCAACCCATATACTTAGTAATTCGAGGGACGAATCTCTATTCACCAATATGTAGATTACTTTTAAGTGTATTTAAAAACTGTCTCCGTAACATTCTCACATTTTCTTTCATTTTCTTCACACTCCAATCCTCTACTGGAGACATCGTTCTGGAGCTCAGTCCAAAGAAAAACAGTTTAATTCTTCTCAAGAACAAATGTGAGCAATGCTTCTCAACAAGCTTCAAGCCATGGGGGGGAGGGGTCATTTAGAGATTGCCGAGCAGGAGCTCTGCTGTAAACTGGCAGTGTTCCGACCAAACTCACGGTTCCCCTGCTCTGTTTAGAATCAGTCAAAGCTCTGGGCTTCTTACAACTTACAACTGTGCCTCAGCTGGCTCTACTGCCAGAAACCCTTGACTAAATGACCTCTCTGGTATAGGGTTCTCAGGTCATATTGAATGATGCCCATGCTAATTAGGGCAGGGTGACTGTCACTCATTTTCCTGCCCTGGACTACCATGAGAAGTGCCATGAAAAGCATGGCAGTCAGTGGTAGAAAAGAGTATGGGGTCATATTTTTTTTTTTTTTTTACTTTTTACCAAAGAAAATCCTGCTTTATGAGTTTGTTTCTTGAAAACAAATAAACGCTGTCAGGTAGGAGCAACAAACATGGTTCCCGTTGTGCAAACATTCCATGCCTTCATAGAAGCCGATGCAATGGTATCTCTGCTGAAGGCATAGAGATCTTGGCCTGCCTGCCAGGATCTCTAAATATGGCGGATGGTCCTCCATAATGGGAGCAGAGGCCATGGCTCCTGCTGACATTTTGGGCTGATGAAACACCTATCTGTCTAAATGAAGCCCTTGTACTTTTCTTCTCCCCTACATTCCAAGTTAAACCCTTAGATTGCATGCTTGACCCTTCACTTCTGCTGCTTCTTCACTGAAACAAACTTACCAAAGCTACTAGATTCCTCCTCCATGTCCTCAAATAAAATGAAACCTCTACATTCTGCCACCTAGCTAAGAAGTGCTGCCACACACTGGTTATTTCATGTGTAGACTTGGGGTCTGACTTAGATCTTGGTGGAGTGGTTACTCTATTGCAACAGTGACGGAAACCCCGTCCACCAAAATTTAAATTTCCCTAGAAAACAATGGTATTTCGATTTCAGTTCAGTTCTCTTAAGGCTGTCCTACACTATGCATCCAGATGTTTATTCTCTGCTGTTAAGTTTGATCACTTATTATTAGCCTTATCAAAGCGCACTGGTAACTGAATGAGCAAGAGTGACCGTTAAATTGGGGTGTACACATAAAAGGCCCTGCACTTAAACACTCCATCATACTTGGGCCTCTCACTCAGTATGTTGGGTAAAGAGGACTGAGAAGCAGGGCTACACTACTTCTAGATGCAACGAGATTCAGAAAGACTCAGGCCCCACATCAATTCTTTCTGGAACTTCATCCTCATTTTTTAACTCCCTGCGTCCACTTCTAAGGTCTTAACGCTCAGACATGTTGTTGAGATAGCATTTAAAAACTCACTTCTTTCAGCTGTCCCTGAAACAGAATTCTCTCTGGGTATCATGTTTACCCCTAACTTCACAATCCTAGACGTATTTGGTATTACCTAATGTTATTTATATCTGTTCTTTTAATTGAGGTGCCCTCCTGCTTTAATTAGTGCTTGAGTCCTTTAGAAAACTATGAAATACATAGAGCCTTGAATAGCTGGGACATTGCCTACCTCAGCACGATGTTACTCTTATACCAGCCAACCAGATGCCTAAGGTTAGGCTCTGTTTACTACCTCCTTGCCTTTCACCTGGTGATATGCTAACTGTTTGGTAGGAGATTGCTTTAGATATAAGGCTTATCCATCTATAATCTTCTTCCCTCTATTTTAGGCTCAGAAACAAGTTTTTTCACTGCTGTGTTCTGCATTAGAGAATATGACAGCCACACATTGGGGGAAGGGGTGGAGCAGCTTTTCTCAGTGGAGTTGTTGTAATATTGTATTATACTGCCCCAATAGAACCCTTCTAAGGCAGTCCACCATGGTGGCTTGCATTTTAAGCCGTTCGTGGGAGCTGAATTTGCCTAGTGAATGTTCTTTCAGTTGAAACATACCAGGTAAAAAAACATATTCCCTTACTTGTGTGGGTCATGTCCCTTTTTAAATGCAGTAACATCCTCCATGAATGGTTGGTAACCTAAAGAGTGTGTTTGAATTGTGTATTAATGGAAGGGGTGTGAATGGACATTGCTAAGACAGAAAGGTTTACCTGATGCACGCATAACTGGTCACAAAATCTCTGTGTGCCAGCCACATACTTTTTGTAACACAGTCCATATCTACATTCATGATTGTACTATGTGGTTCATTAGGTCTGCTTAGGACAACCCATGTGCTGTCTGTTGTGAGACACTTTGCAAGCTTAAGCTACACACACAAAGCCCTCCACAACACTGGACCAGCCTACCTTAACCAGCGACTCAACTTTCACGTACCCCAGTGGGTTTCAGGAAAACCAGAACAGGAGGACGCTCCTTCTCCTACCTCGCAGCCACCGCCTGGATTGCCCTACCCATCCACATCAGACAAACCACCTCCCTCCCCAGCTTCACGAAGGAACTGAAGGCATGGCTTTTTTAATCCACCTTCCGGTACACACTACACTCCCCCCACCCCCAGCGCCTTGAGACCAACAGGTGATTGATTGATTGAAAGTGGGCTTAGAGTCCATCCTTTGCTTCCCATTGGTTGGGCTGATTGTAACGTTCATTTGCTTCTTTCATATTTGATAGCTTCTGTGGGCTTTACTTTCCAATCATGAGCTTGTCCCACCCCTGGAGCATGAACGCATGACTATGTCCTTACACTGCTCTTTTTTTTGTTTCTACTTTTCTCTTTTTAACTAAGCAGTCAACAATATTTGTTCCCCAGATGTTTCTCTGTTTCCTCCACTTCTCCGTGCTGCTTTGTCTTGCCACTTGCTTCTCTGGCCCTGTCTCCATGTTGCTCTGTCTTGCATTGTTCTTCTGTGCGCCGCACGGCACAGTGTTGCTCTGTTTCCCCATGTCCTTCTCCGCTCCCCACCCTTGGTCTCTGTGTTGCTCTATCTAACTGTTTATCTTTGGACCTCCCTATCCCTCGGCTTTCCGTGTTGCTCTGCTTCGTCGTGTGCTTCTGTGCTCCTCCATGTTGCTTTGTCTGACCAGTGCTTCTCTGCCCCTCCTCTATTGTTTTTGTACTCTGCGTTGCTTTTCCATACACCTTCCCTTGTCCCCTGTTTTGGTTCCTAGACTTCCTGCATCTCCCATTTTACTTCCATGCCCCTCTCTTACATATGTTTTTTTGAATTAGTGATCCAACTCGGGTCGGTACCTAAAAGTTTTTAAAAATGTGACTGTGTCATTTTGTAGGTGCGCATATGCATGGTTCATGCCTTCAAAATGATGCGGCTGTCTGCGTCTATAGTTTTTTAAAAATTAATATTCTTTAGCCATGCAGCAACGCAACATAGATGTGGTGCAGCAAACCCCATTGGAAAAGCCAATAGATACCGAAGATGAGACGAATTGGCTTTGCCAATGGTTTTTTTTCATAGAAGAAAAGAAGGCGCAGATGTGGAATTTAAAATCCACTTGGCGCCTCTGTTAGAAAGCACATGAACAGCAGTGTCTTCAATTCTACCGAGTAATGACAGGCTACTATTCCCATTACACAGATAGCAGTGTTTACCCATGAAAAGGCGCAAGACTATAATCTTGTTCCTTCCTGCTGTTGACACTCACTAGCGTTCTCAGTTCGTCTTGTTGCAGGTGCACTTCAGCTTGTCGAGGAACAATAATGTTATTGCACATGGCACTGAGTAGCTAGTTCGGTCAGACTCAGCCTCTCCCATTGTGAATTAATGGTAGGGTTCAAATGCACACCAGCCCTTACAATTAGAGTTCTGCGTGCGGCATGGACTGAAGACTTAAATGACCCTGGGAATGTACTATACCACTGACTGTAATTGACTGTAAACTGCACAACAGATGTGCAGTTACAATTTTCTCTTCATTCTCAAGGACAATGGGGAAGATAGGTTAATGGTGGCCACTGTGAACAATGACCCTATGCCCGCTGGTTTGCCAAGTAACAACAAATTCACTAGAATTCAATTCAATCGTATTCGTTTGGAATCAATTAAAAAGAAAAGTAATCATCAGTGCATCCATTTAATTATTGAAACAAAATGTATCCGCGTACAAGTTTTCTGTTACATTCCGAACAGAAAGCAATAGAAAACATAAAAATGTGTTGAGAGTTGGTTATTGGATCAGGAATATATATACAACTCATCACATAGCTAACCAATCATGCTTTTCATCTTTGGCCTTATGTAGGTTACTCCACCACAAACATGTTTTTCAAAAACAAATCCTACATTGAACATAGCCCAGCTCAGCAAACTTTCAGAGTCTTCAATGGACGGTTGTTTGCCGCAAGGGCAGTGAAGTAAATTCTTCAGCTTCCCTGGCCTGGTCAGCAAACTCTAATAAGCTCATAATGAAATCTTGGCGTTTTAATGCTGAGTGATACAAAATACCCAGTGAAAACACAAGATTGAAATCACATGTACTGGACTATTTTCTTTTGATAGCCAAGTTTTTATTAGGTTTAGCATTACAAGGCATCACCCATCAATATTCATGCATTGTCATCATAATAGCATCAGAATGGACCAATAAAAAACTACAATCACTTTCGGCAACTTTTCTCATTGCAACAGTAGCCCATGATATGCCCACCCCATATCTTATTGTGCTTCCAGGGGCAGCCACTCGCCTCATAAACTGTTTTTTCTTGGCATGCACATCAGTCAACTCTTATCCTCCAACTCGCCAGAGAAGGGGACTCTGGCCATTTCCAGCTGAGGATGGTGTCCCCCTTAGCCCCTCAGGAGGCCACTCCTATGTAGATCCATTCGGCTCTCGGCCCACCAGCTTTCTCCAACAGACCCAACAGAGCCGCCTGGGGACCCAGAGCAATGAAGCATCCCAGCACTTTAGCACTTTGGAAATCTCACACCCCACCCCATGTCAGAAGGATGTCAAGACCGGGCAGACCGTATGAAAGAAGCCGGCTGCAGGGAAGGAACATTGTATGCATGTGCCCTGAGCCATGAGGCCCATCCGCTGCAGCTGTTGGGGGTCAGATATGTCATGTTGAGATAATTAATTTGGACTATCCGCAGTCCTGAGGAGATCATAAATTCTCTCGGGGCCAAGCACGCCTCCCTCCAGTCATCATTGTCCAACTCGCCCACCAACCCACCCATTTCTGTCTGTGAAGGGGGAATTGTTCTGGCACATTGATCATCAGTGAACGATGTATCACCAAGATGGCTCCTCTACCCATTCTTCCTATCATGAGCTTGGCCTTGAGAGGACTGTACTCAGGGATCTGGGCATCTTACTGGGAGGTGAACCAGCAGGGCGTGGTGCATCTGAAGGTATAAAAAAAATTGTGTGTGAGAGAAGCAACAGTGGTCTCTCAGTTCCTGAAAGGACATCAATGTCCCCCCTTGGTGAACATCTCTCAAGTATGTGACTCCCAGCTGGTCTCACTGGGCGAACTATAAGACTTGGCAACTGCCCAAGCCAGGTAACCTGCCACAATGGTGTAATGTCTGTAAGGCGGTGATCCCACCAGAAAAAGCACAGAGCTTTTTCAAGACTATTGAATCCCAAGTGGTGCAACTCGAGCCGATGTGCAGGAGACCTCCCTGTACAGATGGAGGATTTCAAAATATTTTGGCCTGAGGACTGTGGGTCACCAAAAAAAGAACAGAACATCATCTGCATAAAGAGCTAGGCGGTCTTCCACTCCATCCTTCCACCGCCATCCCTGAATCTGAACATTACATCTTAGCAGGCATGCCATCGCACTATGGTGAGGGCAAACAATGATGGGGGACAGTGAGCAGCACTGACGAGTGCTTCTGTGGGTCGGGAAGGGCTGAGAGAAGACATTGTTGACCTGGGTGTAAGGGGCATTATACAGAAGGCCCACCAATCTGCAGAAGGAAGGTTTGAGGTCAGCATGGTGGACCACAGCTTCCAAGAATGGCCAGGAAACTCTATCAAAAGTCTTCTGGAAATCAACAAGAAGGAGGGCCAAGGGTTTGCTTAGGCAGTGTCACTGAGAAAGGGCCAGCCGCACCATCCGAGTGCAATGCCGGGTGCTTCTGCCCGGTGTAAAGCCACAATGGTCTGGGTGGATTAAATAAGAAAGTGCCTGGCTCAACCTGATATCCAAGGCCTTAGAAAAAATCTTGATGTCCACATTAATGAGGGAGATTAGTCGGTATGAGGAGCATTGGCCTGCAGGGAGACCTGTCTTATGTATAACCACAATAATGGTGTTGTCAAGATCCAGGAGGAAGGAGCCATGCTTCAACACTTCAGTGTAAAGGGCCAACAGGTAGGGTACCAGATAGGTACTACAGAGTTTAAAGAATTTGATGGGGAACTCGTCTGGGCCAGAGGTCTTGCCAGAATGGAGGTCAGCTATTGCCAACTTTACCTCTTCAGCTGTCAGAATCTGATCATGCTCTCAGGCCAAGGAATAAGAGATAGAGAGCAGAGGGATATTCCAAAGGAGGGGACCTCGATCTTGCCGTGAGGGACCGGGAGGACCATGTAGAGATCTTTGTAGAATGCCGCAAATGTTTGCACAATTGCAGGCACCTCGTCGCAGAGGGTCCCAGAGGAGTTTTTAATATTTGGCCCAATCCTGCTAGAGAGATCATGGGCCCACAGCCAGTACAACAGTTTTCCAGATTTATCCCCTCAATCACACCCACTGGGTCGAGGCTCTCTAAAACTCCTTCACCACTTCCAGAGAGACCCGCAGCCGTCTATACCACGCCTGTGCCAGTTGGTGATTGACTTCCCTCAAATCCAAATCGCAAGCCCGATGCTTCAGGCAATTTGGGCCTCCAGATCTGCCACCTGCACCACTGTTCCCCTCTCCTCACATTTCCTTTAAGCAGGCCCTGTAGGGTAGGCTTGTTTGCCACTCATAAGGTCCCAGCAGAGGACACCAAACTATGGTTGATCCAGAAGAAGGCCTGCAGTTCTTCCTCTATGAATTCAGCAAATTCCCAGACATGTGGGTATAGGTCCGCTGTGTGGAATTCCATGAGTGCCATACCTCATAAAGACCCATGGAATCAGCCCAGGAGGTCAATCACGCAGAGCACACCACACTACCTGGATGTGGAGCATTGGATGTGTCTGATGGTGAGTCTGGGACTGCATTGAAGTCCCCACCTGACAAGGATGTCCCTGTAGGAAAGGCTATTACCAGCGACTGGAACACCAGCAGAGGCGGTTGCAAGGGCTGCTGGGGAACACAGCATGAGAGAAAGTTATATTGTTTGGCTTCCAAGCACCCCTCAATGCCAACATATCTTCCCTAGGGATCTTGGTGGACAACAGATACTGCCAAAGGAAAAGATCTGTGTAAGAGAATCCTGACCCCACCTTGAGCCCCTGCCAACCCCCAGGTGAAAGATTCAATTGTACCCAAACTGGCCAATGAAAAGGCAGTAAGACCCCAAGAGCTGCTTCTCTTGGAGAAATACCACATTTGGTCTGTACCTCTTGAAATAGCACAAGACCACTGATCATTTGATATGGTCAAAAAGACCATTCACATTCCAGGATAGGACTACCATTCGGTAGGGGGGGCCTAAAGAGTGACGGAGCAGCCCAGGGGCAGACAGAAGTGGAGTCAGTTAAGTTTACCATATCATGGAGTACTGCACCTGGTTAGGAACATTTGCAGTGGAGAGCCCTCGTAATGTATACCTAAAAAGAAAACATCGATGAAAAACAGCCCAATGCAAAACAACATACCCTCCCAACTCCCCCACCCCATACTTCCAAACCCGAAGCATCTGTCACCCATAAAGATAACATAATACTACAAATCCGGGTGGAAAATGCGCTCAGGCTCCCTAGTCGCCCATGGAAAGGATAACAATGCCTGACAACAATATCTAACAATTGAGATAGGAAATTTTTATTTTGACAACTACATGAAGATCAACATTATCCCAATGATCGAGTTGTGGAAAATACATCACCATGCTCATTAGGTCTGGTCTCTCATGGGCACAATGGAGCAGGAGCAGTGCACTACAACATGTTATTGCCTTAGGGGGGATTTAGGTCAACGAATCAAGCACATCCTCCGAAGTCTGAAAATGAGCTGGAGCATCAGAGAGGGTCACCTCAGGGTCTGCGGTATCCAGGACCCTCCCCCCAGGAGGATAGCTCGCTCACTCTGATCTTCCATGCCAGCCCAGCCAGTCTTTCCAGGACCCGGTACACACCCTCCAGGGCGTCTGAGCAAGGAGGAGCGGAGGACATTCTGCTACCCCCGGCTCTGCCAGGTCAACAGAGCCCATCAGCAGCAGTGGGCACTGCTCCGTGGCCCACTCCCAGGCCTGCTTAGGAGTGTCGAAAAAGTAGGTCTTCAAGTCATAGATCACCTTGAGATGGGCTAGGAAGAGAAGCATGTACTGGATGATGAGCGTGTGGAGGTTCTTTTTGACCTCTTCAAAGGAGTGGCAACACTGCAAGACCACCCTGGTATAGTTCAGGAAAATCAGGATTTTGGTATTAAGGTATCACAGGACGTGGTGAGTCCGGGCTTTTTGGAGGATAACGTCGTGATCCTGATGGCTGAGGATACACGCTATCACAGGGTGAAGAGGGGTCCCAGGTGGATCTTCTTAGTAAGAACACGATGCATCCGCTCAACCACAAA
The DNA here is from genome assembly GCF_031143425.1 of Pleurodeles waltl. NCBI lineage: Eukaryota > Metazoa > Chordata > Amphibia > Caudata > Salamandridae > Pleurodeles > Pleurodeles waltl. The sequence continues at coordinate 315,327,703 of NC_090436.1, forward strand.
ACAATGAGACAATTTATCTGTCGGAACCCATAATCGGAATCACTCCTCCAGGAGGCCATCCAGTCCAGAAACCTTCACCCCCTCCAGGAAGCCAATAAGACGCAGGTTGTTTCGTCTGGACTGGTTCTCAGTATCCTCCTCCCTTTTGTCTAGAGTCGCCACTGTGGACATCAGTTTGGAGACTTGGCATTTGAGAGTCACTACATCATCTTCAGTGATCGAGATCCAGGTCTACGTTTTGGTCACCCTCTCTGTCACCTTGCATAGGTCTTGAAACATGAAGTAGAGGTCGATTGAGATGCCATACACCTTGGACTCTACCGCCTCCCTGGAATTCTGAATAGCTTGAAGGACAGCAGTCGAATCTATGGGGATGTGGCAAGGTGTGGCTTGGCTGGCTTTGGCAGAGAGAGTATATTGCGTCCCATCTCCAGCTACAAGAGGACAGAACATGCAGGGACGAAAGACGTGAAAGAGCAGGCATGCTTGCTTCGGGGCAAGATAAGCAGCCCGCTCTACCTAGTTCAGAACCACCCTGGGAGGGCGTTGCCACTGTCCACAGTCTGACACCAGTTCAGGTAAGGTTTGGGAGTAGGATTATAAGAGAAGTTGTATGGTCACTGACCCACTTGCCCCAAGGCAGCACAAGCAGTCGGCATCAGGCAGTCCTTGGCGTCCCGCCTGACGAAGGTCTCAAGTCAGTCTAGAAGGATGAGTCCAAGCAGAAGAGCAGCTAGATATCAGACAGGAGTTATCCCAGTGCGCACCAATCGATTCATGCCGAGACACCGCTACGGGCAGACAGGTGCCAACCCAGAATTACCACTCTCCTCAGTGCATAAGAGACTCCCGTGGAAGGTCTAGGTCGATGGATCTATCAGGTGCAACGCCTCCAGTACAGCACTGTTTCCACTTCTCTCAGCATATCACATCCAATGCTATCAGGCACCCTCCGACAGTGGCAGGCTCCCATCTACAGGATCTCCAAGCATTCATGTCATGGATGTGGACTTCAGCAGCATTGTTGCCCTGTTTAAACCTCCTCCATATTACACAGACAGTTGATGTAGCTTGGGAGCTCAAAGCTATTCGCAGTGGCTTCCTACCTGTCGCAGGAAGGAAGAGTGCCGACTCACTTCGTAGCAAGCAGTCCAGCCTTTCCTGTTTCCCGGATCTGTGTCAGTTCACAGCAGGTCAAGTTAGACATCTGGGTCATGTGGTATACAGACCCTGATCAGAGAACCCGACTCTGCTTTGTCTTGAGTCAAGGTACCAGGGAGTCTCTCAGAAGTATGTCAGAATCAGAGCAACAGCTCTGCCTTTGGAAGAATGATTCTTTTGACAATATTTCTTCAGGCGCAAGTTTCTTCCATGTGACCCCTATTCTTTATCACGCTTGGAGCTTGTAACAATAAGAATCTTAACTGTCTCATAGAGTGAGTGCACAGGCTTGGAGCACATCAATTATTGTTTGTCTGCTACCATGTTTGGAGTGCATCAATTACTGTTTGTCTGTCACCGCACTATGAGCGCATTAACTACTGTTCAATTGTCAGCACTTGGAGCGCTTCACCTATTATTTTCTTTCTACAGCACTTGGGGTGCCTTAAACAATTATTTTGTTTTCTACAGTGTTTGGAGCACTTCAACTATTATTTTGTTATCTGCAGTGCTTGGAGTGCCTCAACTATTGTTTTGTTCTCCACAGCGCATGAAACACTTCAACTATTATTTTGTTTTCTACAATGCTTGGAACGCCTTAACTATTGTTTTGTTTTCCACAGCTATTATTTTGTTTCCTACAACCTGGAAGTACTAACTGGGCAATACAGTTAAATGTGCTTGGTGTGCTCTCCTTGTATGTCGTTGTCCCATACATCTGCTTCCTCTGTGATTACCAAAGAAAAGCACCACAGAAGGTGCATTATAAAAAAGAAGCACTCAGTGGTACTAACTGAGTCTTATCTGTGTTTTCCTGGATTACATGACCTCCTACCACATCAAGAACTCTTAAGGCTCAATAATCCAGAATCCCTCCATCTTCTTCATCACCTATACCCAGCACCTTATCCTACAATAGCATTTTCTTTTCAGGTAGACATCACAGCATAAGGCGGGAGGGACCACTCTGTATTACTTTATCACATATCACCCAGGAAAACAGAATGCTAAAGCTGACACTCTTTAAAGGGCTAGTGAACTAGAAGACACACAGACTGAACAGGCACCATCTCCCACCATACCAACACACTGTTTTCAGGGCCTAGTCCTCACCTCCTCCTTTATGTCCGCATTACATGGAGAAGTAAGTTGAAAAAACACTTGAGGAATGATGGGCTACTGTATAAAAAACGATGTTACTTACCTACTGTGGAGCATCAACACTGTACTTGTGCTATGATCACCTTTTAAACAATCATTCGGGTTACCACAAGCGCATAAAACATAAAACATCTGTAAAGACACTTCTGGTGGCCTACTATGACCAAGGGCACACAAGACTATATAAACAGGCACACGTCTATGCACAGGGTGAAACACCACATGTGCTCTCTGTAGGGTTGCTACACCCCATACCAGTACCTCCCTGTCATTGGCATAGGGTGTCCATGGATTTTGTGGTCAAGTTACCCAAAACCAAGACAGGATACACCACCATCATCACTGTAGTAAACCATCTATCAAAAGTGCCATATTTCGTGCCACTAAAAAACTTCCCACAGAACTTGCCTCTGTTTTTATGGAACATGTAGTAAGATGCCAATGCATTCCTTCTCTTTTAATAACTATTGGAGGTTCCCAATTCATATCTCATTTCTGGGGTGAGTTTTGCTCTTCTATAGACATGGAGGTACATCTCTCTCTCTCTTCTGCTTACTACCCACAAACTGATGGCCAGGCAGAAAGAACAAACTAAACCATTAAACAATATTTGTGATGCTCACTGCTTAATGGAAAAGGAATGGTCTGAAATGTTATGGGCAGTAGAATTCACAAATAATAATGCTGAACATGCATCCATTAGCATGTCCCCTTTTTTCTGCTTTCACAGTCAAATTCCACAAGTCATAACATGGGAATCCCCTTAACACAGCCTTATGCCTATGGTTCAGGAGTTTCATACCTCTTCACATGCCTTGTGGCAGCAAGCATGCTTCAAACTCACTAAAGCCAAAGATACTTACAAGCAAGCAGCTAATACCCATCATCAGCTAGAACCAGTTATATACTGAGGGACAAGGTATGGCTTCCGAAAGAAATCTTATTCTACACAGGTCGAAAAAATTGTTCCTCGTTATTTGGGACCATAGAATATAGCCAAGGTTATCAAGTTATGAAAATACATCCAGTGTTCCATGCATCCGTCCTAAAAAGAGTGCATCCCGGAAGCCAAGTCAATTTACCACCTCTCACAGGAATAATTGACGATCAAGTGGAATATGAAGTCTGGGCTATCTTGGATTCACTCAGAATCAGGGGGAACTTGTACTTCCTTGAGGACTGAAAGGGGTACGGACCAGAGAACCGCTCTTGAGAAACCCTTTTCAAGTCAGACATGCTCTTCATATGGTCTGTGCATTTCATGCCCATCACCCATTAAAGCCTCGTCCCGCTACTCCAGTGCTGGGAGTTCTGTCTCATGGGGGTACTGTCATGGGTTCTTTCTGCAACGTTTCTTCTGCTGCACGTTTCTTCTGTGTGACCCCTGTTCTCTAGCGCACTTGGAGCGTGTAACTGTTAGAATCTTACCTTTCTCATTGAGTGAGTGCATGCACTTGGAGTGCATCAATTATTGTTTGTCTGCTACTGTGCTTGGAGTGCATTAACTACTGTTTGTTTGCTACTGCCCTTGGATCGCATTAACAACTGTGTGTCTGTCACAACGCTTGGAGCGCATTTACTACTGTTTGTTTGCTACTGTGCTTGGAGCACATTATTTACTGTTAGTCTATCACCGCCCTTGGAGCACATTAACTACTGTTTGTTTTCCATCGCTTGGAGTGCTTCAACATTTTTTTTTTTCCTAAGCGCTTGCAGCACTTCAACTATTGTTTTGTTCTCTACAGCATTGTCCCATACATCTGCTTTCTCTGGGATTACCAAAGAAAAGCACCATGGAGGGGGCATTATAAAAAAGATGCACTCAGTGGTACTAACTGCTTCTTTGATTTCTGGCTCTGTTCTTAGGTCTGTAGGATTCAGACACTTACGTTTGACAGAAGTATGCCTGAACAATCCAGGACCTCTATGCTGTGCCCCAGACTTCTTATTTGTCTAGTTGTAACACATTACAAGCTAGAGAAAAGGGTTATTGGACTTGGGTCATATTGTCTCTGCAAGGTCCCGCTGCAGGCTCAACGTAAGGGTAGCAGTGATCTGATAATTTAGAGCACAGCCATGCTCATCTCCTCTCTGCTATATCCTGCCCCGCACAGCCCAACCACCTGGGCCCCAGTTCACGCCCCCGTCGGTCACTCTTCTATCATGTTGCCACGGAGCCCCATCATATGTGAGCCCCTTGATGTCTCCAGTTGGGCCCCGTGATCCGTAGAAGTGGACCCCAGTCCCAGCATGCCAGATGCACATGCAGTCACTGCTGTGGGTGGGGCGTGACTCAACGGTGCTGCATGGTCACCCTGGGTCAATGTATAATGGGGCAGGGGGTTGCAGCAGCAGGCACAGTTTGCCCTACCTGCCCTGCCAGGAGGATGCCACATCACAACCGCCGCGGTCAACATGAAGGCTGACGGGACACACCCCACTCACGTCCTCAGCTGTCGGGCCGGGTCGTCCCCAGGACCTGCATGGCCTGACCCGCACTCCTCTGGTCTCCTCTGCCTACAGGGGGCAGCCCACGTGTCACACCAGGCAGGATCAGCTGGCAAACACACCCCCAGTGTGTCCATGTATCTGCAAGTTACCCATGGGCCACCAGGGAGAAGTGCTGCAGCAGCCATACTAATTACTGGCCATTATTCGAGTGGGCCATGCAGCAAAACATCTGTCACCCCTTTGTTGCCCCAAAAGGCTGAGGAGGCGCCTAGTGTGTCACAGCTGTCAGGGGTCACAGAGAGAAGGGCTATTGCAGTTTCTATCAGGCAGGATGCGGGTTGATAGTAGTCGGGTGACAGGAGCTCTGTTATGCTTCGACCGCCATCTTGGCCTCTTTGTCCATGCCCAAATGACAGACTATTTAAAAGACAATAAGGAATCATGTAGTCAGCCTAAGTCCTATGGGCGGCTGTTTAAGACACCATTAGGGAACAAATCATGACTGATTAAGCAATAGTCAATAAATTAAGGCCAGAGCAACAACCCCCCCCCCGAATGTGACATTAAGGGCCAGATGTAGGAAAGAAGCAAATTGCGACTTGCAATTTGCGAGTCCGTGCGACTCGCAAATTGCAAGTCGCAATTTGCTATGCAGAAAGGTGTCTCAGACACCTTCTGCGAGTCGCTATGGGGCCGCAAAGACCCACCTCATTAATATTAATGAGGTGGATCGCAATTTGCGACCCCATAGCGACTCAGGGCACTCACAGGGATGGAGGCCTGCTGGGAACAGCAGACCTCCATGTCCGTGACTGCTTTTCAATAAAGCATTTTTTTTTCCCCCAAATGTAGCGCGTTTTCCTTAAAGGAAAACAAGCTGCACTTAGAAAAAAAAAACGAAACCTTTTGTTTCATATTTTTTCAGGGCAGGTAGTGGTCCCTTGGACCACTGCCTGCTCTGAAAAAATAATTTTGGGTCCAGTCACAAAGGGGAAGGGGTCCCATGGGGACCCCTTCCCGTTTGCGAGTGGGTTACCATCCACTTCAAGTGGATGGTAACTGCGACTCCATTTGCGACCGCGTACGCAGTCGCAAATGGAATTACATACCACTGCGACTCGCAAATAGGAAGGGAACACCCCTTCCTATTTGCGACTCGGAAATGCATTTTGCAAGTCGGTTCCGACTCGCAAAATGCATTTCTACATAGCAAACACGCATTTGCGACTCGCAAACGGCGATTTTCGCCGTTTGCTAGTCGCAAAGTGTTTGCTACATCTGGCCCTAAATCCCTAACACACCAACATACTATGGACCCCATAGTGGCAGCACGTCCTGAATTGGAAAAGGTCAAGATGGATTTAAACCTCCTTTATAAATCTATTGTAGAATATATGCTTTACCAACTGAAAGCCTGCCACATGAACAGGGTGGGAAAGTGGACTGCCTCCTCGCCACACAGCTAAGGCGAAGGGAAAATTTGGCGGCTGTGCCCGTTAAGTAATAAGATAGAACATTTGACTCAAGGCCCACATGACAGGAGTTTGCCAGTTAGCACCAGAAGTTATATACTTCTGAACTGGTACATGGCCAAAACCACAAGGATAGATTTTTTGCGAATATCACATTCCTCTTTCTCAATGATGAAGGTAGAGTGCTTTTCAATAGCGAGATCACTAAAGATGAAATCACGCAGGTCATTTCTAACTTAGCCTACAAGAAATATCCTTGGGAAAAAAAAAACTTCCCAGGGAATTATAAAAGAACGAAAATGGAAATCACGGATCTGCTTTACACAGCTTTTAAAGAAGAGAAAATGTCAGGGCCGTTATCATCCATTTCCAACAAAGCATTACTTGTCATTCTCCCAGGGCAGGAGAAAGACCCACTGCAGCAGCTGCTATGCAATATCCCTTCTCAACATAGATACTGAAATCCTGGCGAGTGTTGTGGCCGCTCTTGTTGTCCTGACACTGATATACCTCACACAAGTGGGGTTTGTGTCTGGGAGTTCATCACATAATCACATGATAACACTCGCTCATCTGCTTTGTATCTCCAAGGATTCTCAGAAATATTGTCGCCCTGTCATTAGATGCTGCATAGGAGTTCGACTGGATCGAATGGAAATAAATGTTCTTCACTTTTTGCAGACTGAGACTGAGTGAAGAGTTTATTCAGAAGGTAAGATGGCTATCTCACTCTCCTATGGCGCAAGTTAGATGCAGGAGCTTCCTGTCAGATGCATTCTCCATCTGCAGGGGGACAAGACAGCATTGTTTGCTGTCATCTATATTGCTCTTGCTAGCATTAGATCCTCGGACAGGAGCTATACATCCATCTGGAGGGATCATAGTAGTCCCAAACCCAGGGTGTGTCCCTCGAAAATACTGCTTAATATATTAATGATATATTATTCACTCTAACAAATCTGGAAACCTCTTTACTAACCCTCGCAAAATTCTCCCACCACTCCAGTTATTAAAGAAAAGTGCAGCATTGCCCATGTTGAGCACCAAAACGAAGGCTGCTGTTGCAGACTGCAAGTTTTGTTGGAAACCAGTGGTGGCTGGTGACATTTCAAAGTGGTGGGGAGCAAAAGGTGGGGATGAGTTTTATGTAGTGAGCAAGCAAAGCGAGTGTGTGCAACTGATATAAGGAGAGTTTGGGGGCGTTCTCCCGCCAAGTAAATTAAAAGAGTAAAATTGTGCATTTTAAAGAAAATTTTAGTAAAGAGTTTAGTAAAAAAGCAAGAAGAAGAATGAAGCAACTGTAAAAATGTATGATTAAAACAACATTTAACTATCAAGGGAGCACTCATGAGTAATTGTGACTCTGGTTGTCAAAACGGTTCTTCCCTGCTCATTCAGAATGTTAGTGCCTCCAGCCCCCCAAAGCTTGGGTCTAGCTGGGCCCTTGTAGAGGACCCCTCTCTCATGTCTTGGTCATAATGTGTGTAATGTGAGAGCACGTAATACTGAGGCAGCATAATCCCGAACCCATCTCGGGCCCCTTTAATTCATTTAAAGCCACTCCCTGCCCCTTGAGCTCACTCCTGCAGCTATCTATTTTCTCCCATTGTGACGCTTTTTCGTTTTTGTCTTCCTCCGTCTTTCCCATATGTGTATTTTGCTCACAGTAAATGCTTAAGGCAGAAGAATAAGCGCCGGCCCTGCAAAATAAGTGCCTGTGCTCAGCACCGGAAACAACAAGCACAAATTAAGCACTGATCTAGACTGATCCAACCTTCCCAACCCCGAACTACTGCACATTCAGCTGGTCATCCAGTCATCAATTATGCTTTGGACTCCCTGGCCTTCATTATGGGTGGCCTCTTAATTCCAGTGGGGCTGGTTACCAGCCATATCGGAATTATAAAATCTTTGGTATTTCAGCACCTGGTATACTTGAGAGCTTTAAAGAAGGCGGAAACACGACAGTCAAGACTGTGGTGCAGCCCAGTGACGTAACTTGTGCTCAACGCTACCATGTATGGGCCCACCCAATGGGGTTCGTTCAGTAAACACCCCTTTTCTGTGCCCAGGTGGGCCAGTCCTAGGTCATGTGATGGATTCAATAAAGGAGGTAAAAAAAGGCGCGGAGGGGGAGTGTGGATACCGGCTTTATGACTACCAGTGTATACTTATTATAGGGTCCCCCACATGTGTTATTTATGCACGTCCGAACTGGTGCACGTGTGTTTGCTAGCTACTAAGACCAACACGACACTGGCGACGAGGGAGCCCCGCTGTGCACAGTACCCAGGCACCATGCAGTCTCAGACGTAGGTATTGCTTTGCACGCCAACAGCCATGCCTCCCACGCACCACCCATCCATCACGCTCGACCTTGTCTGGTGAAGGTGAGCGGTGAACCCGGCCGGCTCCTGCATACATGATGAATACTGCCCTCCACACGCTCCTGCTCAATGGCACCATCTAGCCACGGCTCCGTGGTCTTGACCGCGTGGTGCACTTTGCATGCTGTGCCGCCTTAACAGCTGACTCGGCAGCCTCAGGCCTGAGCGACGCAGCCCTGATTGCCTGGAGCCTCGAGTGCACAGTGTCTCTCGGCAGGAGGCATGCGCGGCAACGCTCTCCACGCCCTACCGCTGAATCCTCATTTCTCCAGGTCAGTGGCCCTGCATGGTTAACTCAGTCTATTCCTGGTGCTCTGAGTGGCCTAATGTACACAACAATAAAGAAAATCACATCAGTCCAGAGACCTACCTACCACCTACGCGAGAGACACATCTCTGGGGCAGCGTGGTGTCGCGTGGGCTCTCATTATCCTAAATGAGACTACTGGATTTCTAGGCAGCAGGATCGATAACGGTGTGGGGGACTGAGTCTGACCCACGTGTAAGGAACTTGTCACCCTAAATCCGGTTTTTGCTCCGGCTAACTAGCAGTGCCTCATTTCTCCCACGGGGAAGAAATGATTAGGCAGCCGAGCGCATGACATCTTTGGAACTTCTCAGGGAAGTCGTGGTCACTCAGATCCAAACCAACTCTCTCATTTACAATATGGTCTCATATACAAATGACAAAGACAGCATAGGTTTTATATAATGTTTTAATAAAACGACTGTATTTTAGATAATAAGACGTGAGCCGCAATAACCAGAACAATACAACATAGTAGGATTGAAATAGTCACCAGGAGAGTAAAACATAAGAATAAAGCTATCATATTTCCTAACAGTTTCTACTCTCCCTCTGCTTGTTCTATTTAGAGCACAGCATGTTAAGCTTCTAGCTTGCCTTTCCGAATCACCGGGGAGACATAAGCCCTCATACCTGAGCAAAGGCCTGTGATCTGGTTCAGCATCTGCAACGAGGCAGTCAGCTTCTAGCTGTGGGTCTCTGGTCGGAATCTCCCTCTTTTATGTATTGGGACAAGGAAGTGATTTTATAACTAACATGTCATCGTGATCACAAAATGTCCCTACGCAGGAATGCCAAATCTAAACTCCTATCACGTCTAGCGGCAATGTACCAGACTGTATCCTTGACTGAAGAACAGAGTGAATATGTTATGAAGAACTCCAGTGCTGAAGTAGGCAAAACAGTGTGATATGAATAAAAAACAACACCGTAGAACTGGCTATTTGAAAAATAACAGTACGAAGCCTAATTAAAAGCATGTAGAGCAAAGTGCACAGAGGCTCTAAGCTGTCAGCAAATGAATAAAATATATTCAGGGCAAAGTGCACAAAGGCCTAAAGCCTGAAGCTAATGCGCAAAATATACGTAAAACTAACCACACTACACCCTCCCCTTGTCGGTAGCAAGTGGTTCCAAGAACATAAAAACATGCCCCAAACATAAACAATATATTTCGACAAGGTAAGAAGACAACAAAGTCATAAATTTAGGAAACATGTGACGATAAGGCCGAATTCAATATAGTGTCAATTTTGCCGAAGAGAAAAATCCAATTGTCAGACAGAGGCAATAGAACGTAGGAGCTCCTCCACTTCGATATACGTTAATATCGGAAGATCCATGTCACAATGTACCATGGAGCAGGTGTGTTCCAAAGCCCCAAAACCATTCAGGGCGGCACCCCGTGCAGGGCCAATGAAAGAGACAATACCATCTTCCTCCAGGAAGGGAATCTCATAAACCGCGTCACGAAGCAAACGCAACCGTAGTGCACAAGTCTGGGAATGAGCCCTAATCGGGAACATCAACAGATCAGGATCGACCACTGGAGGGCGCTGCAGTGAGAGACAGAAAGCCAGTGCATGTTCAAATGAGCACCAAAGGCACCGAAACACGGGTTGCACACAATCCAAAACCGGTCTGAAAGACAGAGACCAGTCACACCCCAAATGGCCCAGGAGTGTAGCTCCAAAATGTTGCATCATGCGTTCACGACACAGCTGCGCTGACGGGAGCAGCAATATAGGATCTCGTCGTGGCAGGACAGCCATTGCGAAAAAATAGCAACAATAGTAAGACTCCAGCCAACAAAGCCAAAGTAATCGGGAAACCCCCAAAAATGCTTCCGAAAATAAAGTGTATAGCCGAAGGTATCAAACCGAATATGGAAGAGAAGGTGTGAGCGAAACCAACACCAACGGCTTTGAAAAATGAGCAATACCAGCAGTGCTGGATGTATTAAATATACGTCCCACAAGTTCACCAGAGAGACTTGGAAAGTTAGTATTCAAAAGGGACTGTATCTCCGCCGATGACCTTGCCACCTGAAGTGCGTAGGTCTCGCTAGCAGATGTATTTTGAAACAATAAAGCTTTCAGTCGACTCAACTTGTCGAAATCAACCTTGGAAGTAGCAATATGAGGCCAGATGTCCGTTACCTCCCTAATTTGAGTGGGGGGAAACAACACATTCCCGCAGCACGTAACGGCCTTGTTGACAACGACAAGGTAAACTATGCTGGCACGCATGCCACAGCAGCGTTCGCTGTTAAGAACAACGTAACTGCCGTTAGAAAGCACCTGGAAAGTGTTTTTAATAACCGGGACTGGAACACCCTTTAAATAACAAGCTAAGTTAGCAATCGAAGCGTTACACGCTCCGTGCAAGGACGGCTGTTTACAAACCATGGAATGGCTGACAGAAGCTTCGCATTCGCTACCGCTTAGAAAAACCTCCCTCAAACCATTAACACATCTGTATTGAAAGGGAAGCTCCCACACCTCGTGTATGTAACTGTCTCCCAATAGTTCATATCTACCCACCGGAATGTGCTTCAAACAAGAAGTAAATTGCAGAGTGGAGATAGGCAAATTAATAACCCCATGAATCAACCACTCAGCTGACGGAATCTCAGCCACCGTGAAAGGCAGTTTCTCCAATTTCTCAATACTCAACATAACATACTTCGCTTCCTTTTTAGCGATCAACTGTTGTTGATGAGTCAAATTAAAGGAGATAAAGATCTCTCTGGCACGAATGTGCTGCCATGGAACGCGACCCGCCTTCAAGGTCTGAAGAGTCCAACCCAGCTGCATGATGGACCGCGTCTGACTCTGCCCATGATATAAAGAAGACATGTCTGATTTAATAATGTCAATAGCAGAGGAAACAATGCTGTCAATCGTGTAAACACGGTCAGAAAGGGTATGCATGCCATTATCAACAACAGACAAAGGCCCTCATTCTGACCTTGGCGGGCGGCGGAGGCCGCCTGCCAAAGTCCCGCCGTCAGGTTACCGTTCCGCGGTCGAAAGACCGCGGCGGTAATTCTGACTTTCCCGCTGGGCTGGCGGGCGGTCGCCTTCAGACCGCCCGCCAGCCCAGCGGGAAAGAGGCTTCCACGATGAAGCCGGCTCGGAATCGAGCCGGCGGAGTGGAAGCTGTGCGACGGGTGCAGTTGCACCCGTCGCGTATTTCACTGTCTGCGCAGCAGACAGTGAAATACATGTAGGGGCCCTCTTACGGGGGCCCCTGCAATGCCCATGCCAGTGGCATGGGCACTGCAGGGGCCCCCAGGGGCCCCGCGACCCCCCCTTCCGCCATCCGGATCCCGGCGGTCGGACCGCCGGGATCTGGATGGCGGTAGGGGGGGTCGGAATCCCCTCGGCGGCGCAGCAAGCTGCGCCGCCTTGGAGGATTCAATGGGGCGGCGGTACACTGGCGGGAGCCCGCCAGTGGTGCCGGTCCGACCGCGGCTTTACCGCCGCGGTCGGAATCCCCATTGGAGCACCGCCGGCCTGTCGGCGGTGCTCCCGCGGTCCTCCGCCCTGGCGGTCTTTGACCGCCAGGGTCAGAATGACCGCCAAAGTCTGCAGCAGATTTTCTTGATCAATCTGCCTCAACCGGGCTGCAGCCTCCTGTTGTGAAAGTTTCCAAATCTCATTATAAACTTCATATAAAAACCTTTTCTTCCGTGGTACCTTGGGGCCTGACAAAAAATCTTGTAAATCAGTACCATTAGACAGTAACTTGAGATGTGACTTAACTGCATCCAGCGTGGATGACTTCAACCATTGTTGACAAAGCTTCCCCATGCTGTACGTAGTTATAATATCAGCATGTTCTGGTGAAATGTAACGAGGGTCTGCCTTACTAGTCCTGAACCCCCCTGAAGAGGTGACAAAACGTTGATGACACTGATTAGTGTCTACAGGCCATAATAACCACCCGCCCGGATGTAACGATGAAGTGTTAAGCGTACCATTCTGGACCCAATGCGTAAATTCACTAAAAGTAGCATTCACATAGTGCTGCCAGTTGTTTAATTTGGAAGGGACAGGTATACTAGGCAAAGTCAACTCTCTAATCGTCGCCAAGCCCAAACAGCTAGGGGGTCATTCCGACTCCCGCCCGCCGCGGTCACCGCGCGGCCGGCGGGAGCCGCCAGAATACCGTTCCGCGGTCGAAAGACCGCGGCGGTAATTCTGACTAAAGAGGCTTCCACAATGAAGCCGGCTCGGAATCGAGCCGGCGGAGTGGAAGCTGTGCGACGGGTGCAGTTTCACCCGTCGCGTATTTCACTGTCTGCGCAGCAGACAGTGAAATACATTTAGGGGCCCTCTTACGGGGGCCCCTGCAGTGCCCATGCCATTGGCATGGGCACTGCAGGGGCCCCCAGGGGCCCTGCGACCCCCCCTACCGCCATCCGGTTCCCGGCGGGAGAACCGCCGGGAACTGGATGGCGGTAGGGGGGGTCGGAATCCCCTCGGCGGCGCAGCTAGCTGCGCCGCCTTGGAGGATTCCAATGGGCGGCGGTACACTGGCGGGAGACCGCCAGTGTTGCCGGTCCGACCGCGGCTTTACCGCCGCGGTCGGAATGCCCATTGGAGCACCGCCGGCTTGTCGGCAGTGCTCCCGCGGTCCACCAACCCGGCGGTCATTGACCGCCGCGGTTGGAATGAGGGCCCTAGTCTGTTGTACCGTGTCATTGAGGAAAATCATCTGCACAGGGATAAGACATGCTCTAAATAATGTATCCCTGCCTTGCATCTGGCAATTTTTCGTACCCCAAACACTTTTCAAGTCAACAGTCTTTAACCAGTATTCATATTCCTCGACCGAAAGTTTAGATACAAACAAATTTGAATATAGTAATTTAGCATCGGTCAATAAAATTTGCTTATTAGAATACGGTGCAACTTTAAAATAGTAAGACTTAGCATTCCGCTGATCATGCCCAGAAAAATATGCAAATTTATCATAATACGTTTTCAAACTCCCTTGTGGAGGAGTCGAGCAATGTTCCCATTGCACATAATTAAATATGGACTTAGGGCTACTAGCTTTATGAATAAAGTGGTGTCCATAATAGTTGTAGCAAAACATGTCACCATGATTATCTCTAAATTGGTAAGCATCTTCATCGTCATAGACAGTATAATATTGCAAATCCGTTAGCATAGAATCTACTGTCTTCACATCCCAATCATCAGAAACAATGCCTGGTATAACAATATCATTCATTGATAACTTGAGGACATACGGTATTTGAATCAATTCAGTGGGACCATATATATCAAACATTACTTTATCCCACACAATCCCATCCGGAATCGGTATTGCAGAAATGTTCACATTGGACAAGTCTCTTCGAACCATATAAGACGAAAAATGTGGTCTCAACACAGTCTCCACGTGCTCAATGTCAGATCGATCAGGAAGAAAATGACCATGTATTACTAGAAAAAAAGTAACCACAAATCCCAACCATAAAAAAAGAGTCATTACAGTCATAAAAAGCCACAAATAGTTCCAAGGAAAAACAAAATACGTGCGTTTAAGCCAACTCAGCAGCTTACGTGGACCTTGGACAGAAGACATCGAGGACGAGGAGCTGGACACTGCTTCATCAGCGTCGTTGAAGCAGCCAGAGGCAGTTCTTGCAAAAGGTGCAATTGTGAACAAAGAAGCAGATGGAGGCTCTCTCCTAGGCACGCTATAAACCACATGTTCAGAAACATCAGTAGAACATACAGCAACTTGATCAAAAGATTCCATATTAATCGTTGTCTGTGGAACAATCGCAAGATCATCCTCCACCCTCCCCAAGCTCGGAGAGGAAACAGCGTCGGTGTAAATCACCTTCAGCAGGACTTCTTCCCCAGTTGTGAGAGGGATGCCGGAACTACTGGGTGTCCCTCTTGGTCTGCTGTGCAGAATCGGCCACATGTTGTAACTTGACATTATCAATAGAAACAAAGCGATTTCCTTTGGCCCCTTGCAGCGGCGGTAAAATCACAGTTCTCGTGCAGCTCACCCCTAACACAGGGACAGGTGCTCGATAAGAAGGACCAAATTCTTTCTTTACTGCGACCTTTTCACGCACTAGATCCCCAATCCTGGGTATCCAACCAGTAGGTGTTACTGGCTCATCCTTAATTCCTGAGGAGGCAGCACTTGCAGAAGAGTTATCTTCACGGAATTGTTGTAAATCCTGCAAAACAGTGACACGATCATTTATGTCAAAGGGCGTAACTGCCGCCTCCACACCAGGACCATCTAGATCAGGAACATACATTCGTGTTCCAAACAGGCACTCATATGAAGTACGACCCCCCAGTGACCGTCTAGGCAAGTTATTAAGTGCTCTCTGTACTCCATATAGGTGGGCTAGCCAACTACGACCCGTACCTATAACCCTGGCCGTTAAGGATTGCTTTAAATCATGATTTAAACGCTCCACGACAGAATTTCCCTTGGGATGAAATGGAGATGAGAATTGGAGTTGGACCCCCAACGAAGCCATGGTGTCCCTGAATGCCTTAGAGGCAAAAGCAGGGCCCTGGTCCGAATGAAAAGCCGCAACTGCAAATGTATCGACAAAGATGCGCAAATCTTTAATAACAGTCCGAGCGTCAGCCGAGCGTTGAGGCCATACCCACACAAATCTGGAGCACGAATCTACAGCAACCAATATATATTTTTATGCACTATCTGGTGTCAGCGGACCACAATGGTCCAAGTACACACACTGTAACGGTTTGTTTGAAATCAGAAGGGGCGTCTGCTGCGGGCGTCTAGCCGACGATGCTTTAATTTGTTGACAGACGTCACAACAAAGGACATACTGCTTCGTCTCTTTATAGAGGCCAGGCCACCAGTAACGAGCCTGTAAAAGTGAAATCGTGGCAGCCACACCAGCATGTGCAGATGCCACCCCTTCATGTGCTGCAGAAATCAATCGAGGTCTCTCAATTCTATTGGGAATTGCACGTACACCAATGCCTGGAATATTAACAACAACAGTTAGCGCACTACTCAAGCAGTAACTATATTTAGAAGGAAATCCTTTAGGAAACGGTGTGCCATCAGCCGTAGCTTTTATGGCAGCCGAAATCTCTGTGTCTGGTTTGGAACTCGAACGAGTCACTGCGGCCACAGTGGCGACAGCCACAGCCGACTTTGCGGCTTCATCAGCCAAAGTATTCCCAGAAACGTGTATTCCAACGCGCTGGTGTCCAAATGTATACACAACATGGACCTTAGGAAGCGTTTCTTTCAGATCCGCAACCTTACCCCACAACAATTTATGTTTAATGGTGTTGCCTTTAGAATTTCTGAACCCATTCAACTTCCAATAGTGCAGATATTCATTGAAAGACTGAACACAGTAGTAGGAGTCACAGACCAGCAAGGTCAAAATCGCCGGATCCGCGTGCTCCAACGCTAACAATAGAGCTTTGAGCTCAGCCAGCTGTGCCGTGCAATCTCCCAAGGTTTTAGTATAAGTATGTCGGGGGCAGAACATTTCCCCCTCCATAGTGCCACTCACCACCGCACATGCAGCAGAATACTGTTGTTTAGTCCCAACCGCTGGTTGTGCAGAGCCATCGGTATACATGACCACTTGATATTGGTCAATAGGCAATGTGCCAGCAGGAACTGGGTACACTATTTCATGTTGAAGAAATTCTTGAGTCTGCAGTTTAGGGTCAAATATGTAATCTACATCAGTGGCTGTCAAAGACGTAGCCCATTGTATCCATCGCGGGTGTAAAGCTTTCGAATTAGGAACATTCGCTTTTGTAACAGCCTCTAAGGCCGGAATCGGGGAAACGACAATGATGCGTTGGCCCTGGGCAAGCGGTCTTTCTTCGATCACAGCCATCTGTACTGCAGTGAGCATTTTCTCAGTCTGTGCAAATCGTTGTTCTGCAGCAGAATACAAGTGGGACTTGTATACAATCGGGACTGTCTCACCCTCATTAAAGGTGACATACGTAAACCCAACAGCCCCAGGTATCACCCTGATGACTAAATGTGTCTTATTGTCCCGTGTGTGTAAGTGTTTAACTGCTAAGAGACCAGTCTGTAACTCTTGCAGTATGTGTGTATGCTCAATCGTCCAAAATCTACTCGAAAAATTCGGGCGAATCAGTTCGTATAAGGGTTTTATACGCGTAGCATAGTCAGGAATGTAAGTTCTGCCAAAATTCAGAAACCCCAACAATGACTGGAGCTTCCGAACCATATTAGGAGGCTGCAATAAAGCACATTTCTCCCAAAAATGTGGTGCTAGGCTCTTGCCCTCACTCGATAACTCATATCCCAGGAAAATGACGCTGAGGAAGGCAATCTTTGATTTCTTAAAATTAAACTTATAGCCAATATCAGCAAATCCCACAACAATGCGCGACACGCGCCTTAGATGTTGCAGAATCTCATCGTCTGTCAAATATATGTCATCAACATATGTTAACGCTTCAGGGTCCAACTCGTGCAGCATTTCAGTCACACGAGCCGAAAACAGTCCTGGGCTATTCTTATACCCCTGAGGCAAACGACAAAAAAATTTCTGAGAGCCAAACGCACTGAAACTGGTATAGTCCCGACTTTCGGGCGCTATATTTTGGCAGAAAAATCCATTCGAGATATCCAACGTTGTTTTGTATTTCTTACGCACTATATTATTCATAAGCGCTGCGCTATGTGAATTCTGTATTGCATATGTGCGTGTGTGACTATTCAAATGTCTGTAATCCACCACTATCCTATATGAATGGTCCGGTTTAGCAACCGGAAATAAGGGATTATTCATTGGCGAGACACAGGGCTCAATTACACCCTGGTACTCCAATTGTGTAAGAATTTTCCGAACCGATGCCCTTGCCTCAAATTTAAAAGGATACTGCGGCTGTGGCTGAGGTGTGCCCTTTATTGGAATTACATGATAAGGTGATTGTCTATCCCACCCCACATTATTTCTATATAGGGCGGGAGCCTGTGCTAGAGCCCATGTTTTACCATAGGACTCCGCTAGCTCTCTCGGAACAAGTGGTGAGAAGGAAGGTACAATAACATCCTCCCCAACCGGACAGTTGCGAACAAAGTCAGGTGGCCAATCCTGTTCGGCCAACAGAACATCATATGATTTTACCACATGGTCCCAAAAGATGGCGTGTACAATGCGGTCAATGTCCCCTTCTAATCGTAGAGTCACTTGATATACTCTATCAGGATCAGAGACTCGCATGTCCGCCATTTCGACTTGTATGAAGTCATCAGTTGCTTTCACCTCCAGATGCTCTAGAAGACTCCGGCGAACTATTGTGACCTCTGCCGCGCTGTCTAACAGTGCTAACGCCCATGTCTTGTTCATCAAGAGAACTCTCTTCTTGAGCGACATGTCTAACTGAGACTGCTGCCACTTTTTTCTTTTTAAATTGCTGTTTTTGTTGCAGCGGTTTCTCTTCTTGTTTAACAGAAACCTCCGCTGAGCGTTGTGAATCCTATCTCGGTTTCACGTACTCCGTCCTCCGCTCTGACCGCCCACCTCTCTCACTTCTCTTCTCTGAGGAGTCCTGAAAGGAACGAGATTGGCGTGTATCAGTATATTGATATCTATCAGGCGTCTTCAAATTATCCCTATTCCTGAGATTATACCTATTCTGCGGGGTCTCCGGTTGCGGAGACTGTCCCCCATCTTTTTTAGGTGTTTGCTGTTTCTTTTCCCAGCGCTTTTTTGTACCCTCAGGCTGCTGTTGCATAGCATTATCTTTATTATTTTTACCCTGCAATTGGGGTTTCTGCGGTCTAGCCCCTAGGCTATCGCGACCAATACTTGAATATGTCTCAGCTAAGATCCATCTGCGGAACATCCCGAAGACACATTCGCATGGCTAGTGCTACTGCCTCTCCCTTGAGATTACTCAAAATAATAGAAGAAACTGCGGCAAAATTGCCCATTAACTGCATGCCCAAATCTAAGGCAGGGGCAGCCCCATATTCATCTTGAATTTGTTTAAGCACTTCCGGTAAATTAGCTAAAGTCAGTGTACCGTGTGCTGTAGTATAGAGCGCGGCAAACACCGTGCCCCAGGTATTACAAAGGTCCACCGGAGGAACCATCCCATACGGCAAACACATCGTCAAAATTCTATGTTTATCCTGAGGTCCCGTATGGGGAAACACTGCTTCCAGCGTATTAATTTTTTGCGCCAGCCAAAATGGAGTCTCCTCACTTTTAGCCGGTACCTTGCCCATAACTGAGTGTACAGTGGCCGGATTGATTCCCGGAACCACTCCTTGTGGGTGCGCCGGAGCAGCACGCGCTGCATTAGTATTTAATGTCTGCATCACAAACTGAACCAGTCTTCTGTATGTTGTAGCTAAGTCTATATATAAACGACGCACATCAGCCACTGCCAAATTTGCAACCTCAGGATATGGTGTGTAAGTAGCCAATAAAGGCCAGGTCGGACCATCATTACTCAACGGACCTAACCTCACTTGTGCTACTGTATGTGGGAGGGCGCCATCAAGCCAATTATGGAGTTCTTGATAAGATAGAGGTATCTCTAAATAAGCGTAAGCCCTGTATTGTACAGGGGCATTCGCAACAGTGTATTCGTGAAAAGTATTTGTACCCCCATCAACTGCTGGAAATGCGACCCAAGAATAAAAAAGTTCTGTCCTATAGGCTGCATGGGCATCCACCACAAAAGTGACTGGACCCCCCTGGACTGTTAGTCCATGTGCTATCAGATGTCCTGTGAGCGGGTGACGCATATTGATTGCTATATTCACTACATTAGGATTCGCCATTTGCAAAAAATAGCTCTAGGTCAGAGAAGGCACACCAATATCGGGGTTTTTCCTTTCAAAGTTCAAGCTTGAACAACCAACCACTAAGCAATAGGACGTACCTATCCCGTGGTGGCGGAAACCCTCAGCCCCACGGAAGTCTCCGCATATGGAACCGAGGAGTCAAAATATATATGAGACCGAGAGAGTCAGTCGGACCTAAACATTAGAGCCAGACCAATCGTTGGCGGCGCCATGTCGCGTGGGCTCTCATTATCCTAAATGAGACTACTGGATTTCTAGGCAGCAGGATCGATAACGGTGTGGGGGACTGAGTCTGACCCACGTGTAAGGAACTCTGTCACCCTAAATCCGGTTTTTGCTCCGGCTAACTAGCAGTGCCTCATTTCTCCCACGGGGAAGAAATGATTAGGCAGCCGGGCGCATGACATCTTTGGAACTTCTCAGGGAAGTCGTGGTCACTCCGATCCAAACCAACTCTCTCATTTACAATATGGTCTCATATACAAATGACAAAGACAGTATAGGTTTTATATAATGTTTTAATAAAACGACTGTATTTTAGATAATAAGGCGTGAGCCGCAATAACCAGAACAACACAACATAGTAGGATTGAAATAGTCACCATGAGAGTAAAACATAAGAATAAAGCTATCATATTTCCTAACAGTTTCTACTCTCCCTCTGCTTGTTCTATTTAGAGCACAGCATGTTAAGCTTCTAGCTTGCCTTTCCGAATCACCGGGGAGACATAAGCCCTCATACCTGAGCAAAGGCCTGTGATCTGGTTCAGCATCTGCAACGACGCAGTCAGCGTCTAGCTGTGGGTCTCTGGTCGGAATCTCCCTCTTTTATGTATTGGGACAAGGAAGTGATTTTATAACTAATATGTCATCGTGATCACAAAATGTCCCTACGCAGGAATGCCAAATCTAAACTCCTACCACGTCTATCGGCAATGTACCAGACTGTATCCTTGACTGAAGAACAGAGTGAATATGTTATGAAGAACTCCAGTGCTGAAGTAGGCAAAACAGTGTGATATGAATAAAAAACAACACCGTAGAACTGGCTATTTGAAAAATAACAGTACGAAGCCTAATAAAAAGCATGTAGAGTAAAGTGCACAGAGGCTCTAAGCTGTCAGCAAATGAATGAAATACATTCAGGGCAAAGTGCACAAAGGCCTAAAGCCTGAAGCTAATGCGCAAAATATACGTAAAACTAACCACACTACAGTGGCACAAAGTCTCCCCCACAAGGCAGCCCAGTCGCCTCTGGCGCGGTGCTCCATGTCCTCTCCACCAACGCAGCGGTGCCTACGCGCCAACACGCAAGTGCACTACGAAACAAAAAAAACTCCCACAATACGCCTCTGGAGCTCTGACGTCAGGGAACAGTGGCCGCCATACCTGCGCTGGAACCATTCCTCATAGAAGGTGCGCCCTCTGCTCAAGCGTCAAAGTGGAAAGATTGGGTAGAGAGGGTATTGCTCTTCTTTGAAGCTACGAAGGTGAGAATGCCCAGAAGCATGCAATACTTCTGCAATTGGGAGGAAAAGACATTAAGGGCCATATTTATACTTTTTGACGCAAAACTGGGCCAATGCAGTTTTGCACCAAAAAAATTAGCGCCGGCTAACGCCATTCTGAAGCACCATGCGGGCGCCGTATTTATTGAATGACGTTAGCCGGCGTTAGCCGGCGGCGCTGTCTGGTGTGCGTTAAAAAAAACGACGTACACCAGGCAGCGCCGGCGTAGGGGAAGATGGAGCTTGGACGTCAAGAAAATGGGGCAAGTCAGGTTGAGGCAATTTTTGCGCCTCAACCCGATTTGCGCCAATTTTTTTTCACTCCCAACCCCCATAGAAATGACTCCTGTCTTAGCAAAGACAGGAGTCATGCCCCCTTGCTTAATGGCCATGCCCAGGGGACTTCTGTCCCCTGGGCATGGTCATTGGGCATAGTGGCATGTAGGGGGGTACAAATCAGGCCCCCCTATGCCACAATTAAAAAAAAAAAAAAATACTTACCTGAACTTACCTTAATGTCCCTGGGGTGGGTCCCTCCATCCTTGGGTGTCCTCCTGGGGTGGGCAAGGGTGGCAGGGGGTGTCCCTGGGGGCAGGGGAGGGCACCTCTGGGCTCATTCTGAGCCCACAGGTCCCTTAACGCCTGCCCTGACCCAGGCGCTAAAATCCGGCGCTAATGCGGGTTTTTTAGACCCGCCCACTCCCGGGCGTCACTTTTGCCCGGGAGTATAAATACGACGCATATGCATCGGAGTCATTTTTTAAGACGGGAACGCCTACCTTGCATATCATTAACGCAAGGAAGGTGTTCACGCAAAAAAATGACGCTAACTCCATGAACTTTGGCGCTAGACGCGTCTAACGCCAAAGTATAAATATGGAGTTAGTTTTGCGTCGAATTTGCGTCGAAAAAAACAACGGAAATTCAGCGCAAACGGAGTATAAATATGCCCCTAAATGTCCAAGACTCAATAGACACTTTCCACATTAGACTCAAAGAGCTGGCCAGCACATGTTGTTTCACTGATGAAACCAAGGAAATTAGTGGCCAGATCATACTAGGGTGTATGTCAGCGAAACTGCAAGAAAGAATTCTAGAAGAGTCCGGAAGGTCATTAGCTGACATATTGACAATGGGCCGGACTAAAGAACTATCTAAAGCCCGGGCGTCCCACATGGAAGCCGTGCTACAGAGGCTGATAGAAGTGGAGCCAGTGAACACTGTTGCCTCAACACCCAGCTGACTGAGACCCAGGAAGAACAGCGTTACCCTCAGGACGTGTGGATACTGTGGAAGGCCCACTCACCGCTCCCCAGTTCCTGGCGAAGGGAAACATGTGTTCCGCCTGTGGAAAATTAAACCACATCACAAAAGTATGCCGGTCGACCACAGCCCGTGCTCCCAAGCCAACAGTCAACACCGCATTTGAAACTTAGTCACGTCACAGCGACATGAATGATGATGATGGGGGAGAACACTCTATACATTCCATTTTTGCCATGGGCACTCTTCTCTAGAAAGCACGCCGCCTGCCAAAGTGCAACATCCAGGTAGGAGGGCACTACACCACAGCAGTGGTAGACACAGGTGCACTTGAAGTTGGTAATGCCGAACGAGTGGGATGAGTATCCTAGGTTGCTGTTCTACATTTGTCCTCCAAAGAAAATCCATACCAGCACTTAAGTTGCAGACATACCTCATATGGTAGATCACTCCTGGATTTCAACTAGGGGAGAAATATGCACCCAAGAATATGGCAAAACATTGGCAGATCATATCAGTAAAATCTTAGGTTAACCACCAATGCCTTCCTGCCAAAGTCTAACAACTCTAAGGTCACAAAGTATTGGTAGGCCTGCCTGAAGGAAGCAGACCTCTCCATATATCAAAATATGAACTACAGTACTATCATTCAAACCGAGGAGAATTATGTCTTTCAGTGAGGTTCATGCTAACCATAGTGGTAGGTTAATAATCACCAGTGAAAAGTTAATCCTTGATTTTAGGTTAGAATGCTGCATCTAGCCTAAAAATCTTGGTCTCAGTTGGCAAGCAGCCTTTACAATGTAGTTGTTACCATGCAGGTAAAAACTACACAGGTTGTTACAACTGCGATATGTACCACAAAGGATTTTTAAGGTTTACAATATGGTACTTTACCATGCAGGTCATTTTAAAATGATCATTTCATTTCATCATCTGGACCACCACCCATAATCTCTATGAAATAATCACGTGAGAAAGCGGTTTTCTTTCAAACATAGTTCATTTAACAAATTCCAGGAGAGGGTCAGCATTTTGTCACAGGGTACAATCACCTTAGAGCACAACACAATTTTTAAAATGATTATGGTACCACCAATGTATTATTTATATTGTGTGTGAAATCTGTTATCACCCTTTATATGGGCTTCTTTTTGTGACACGCAAATATGCCACTCACTTCAGGGCTTTTCAGTGGGGACCATGTCCCCAAGTCATGCAATAGCTGGCACAATACGTTGGCCATATTGTGGCCAGCCAATCAAGGGGGTCCTCTTGGGGTTAGGATGTGCTATATATATTTGTTTTTACCTTTCTTGATTGAATTGTTGAAAATACAATACAGTGCTGAAGGGTATCAGATGTATGTGATTTTGTGTCTGCAGAGCTTACCACATAATTCTGGTTTTACTGCACATGCCAAATAATTTGCAGCATCATTTGCAAAAATTCCAGATTTCCCAAAAATAGCTAATATGTGTGAAATTAATGTCCCCAGAGAATGTACTACATAATTTGAAATTTTGTGGCATAATCACGAAAAGCTTGCCACTTAGCTTGGTACCCCATGCCCCATAATCCTTGTAGCTGAATATATATATATATATATATATATATATATATATATATATATACACATATATATATATTCCTATGGAAACTAAGGGCCAGATGTAGCAAGCCTTTTGCGCCTCGCAAACTGCGAAAAACGCAGTTTGCGAGGCGCAAAAGACCAAACGCAATGCACAACCGCAAATTGCGAGTCGGTACCGACTCGCAATTTGAGGCTGCGACTCGCAAATAGGAAGGGGTGTTCCCTTCCTATTTGCGACCGTATCGCCATGCAGAGCTGGTTTGGGACCGCGAATGCGGTCGCAAACCAACTCGCAGTTACCATCCACTTGAAGTGGATGGTAACTCATTCGCAAAAGGGAAGGGGTCCCCATGGGACCCCCTCCCCTTTGTGAATGCCAATAAATATATTTTTTCAGAGCAGGCAGTGGTCCTATGGACCACTGCCTACTCTGAAAAAACCGAAACCAAATGGTTTCGGTTTTTTTCTTTTTGCAGCTCGTTTTCCTTTAAGAAAAACGGGCTGCAAAAAGAAAAAAAAAACTGCTTTATTCAAAAAGCAGTCACGGACATGGTGGTCTGCTGTCTCCAGCAGGCCACCATCCCTGTGAGTGCCTAGACTCGCTATGGGGTCACAAACTGCGACCCACCTCATTAATATTCATGAGGTGGGTCTTTGCGACCCCATAGCGAGTCGCAGAAGGTGTCTGAGACACCTTTCTGCATTTCATTTTGCGAGTTGCAAATTGCGAGTCGCTAGTACTCGCAATTTGCAACTCGCAAAATGCTTTCTTGCTACATGTGGCCCTAGGTCCTTACTGGTGACCACCAGTAGGCTATATATATATATATATATATATATATATACACACACACACATATTAGGCAATATATATATATGTATGTAAATATATATATATATATATATATATATATATATATATATATATATATATATATAAATATACATATTGCCTACTGGTGGTCACCATTAAGTATCCATTAGGCAGTTATAGTAAGGACCTAGTTTCAATAGGAAAAGCATGTTTTTTTGGCAATAACTTTAAAACTTTGGCGCCATTTGACAAATCTTCACAAAATTTTTAAAACTAATACAACAGTTGGTTAATCTGGTGTTTTGAAAGTTCTGGGTGATCGGTCTAGTTGGGGGACCAAGAAAAAGCGGGATCACAAAACACGTTTTCCCAATGCATTTTCTCATAGGGACTTTGAACACCACTACAGTTCGAACCGCTGCACAGAATTTCACCAGAAAGCTAGCTGTTGGTCCAGAAAACGTGCTTTTTGAGATTTGGTGTAAATCCATTCTCTAGTTTTAGAGATGTTAAAAGAAAAAGAAATACAGATATATAGAGATGGAGAGGCTCCGTGGATCCCCGAGATCTCATGCTGAGATCTGATTGGCTGCCAGCACTTCAACCAGGAAGTGTTGCCATGCCTATTGGGACTCGACTTCAGCCGAGTACCAAAAAAAAGTAAAAAGAAAAAAAAGAAAAAAAAAGAAAAGGGAACAGAGTAGGAATAGCCTGACTCCCTAGCCTTGGTGCTCAAGTCCCCCTGGGAGCCTGCCAGGGCAAAAAAGCATTTTGTTTTTGAATTTTTAGCAAAATTCATGGAGGATCTGCAATTTTGTAAGATTGTCCTGCGCTTGTTCTCAATTTAACCCTTGGGTGAGCCAGGTCCCAAGGGCATGTGCTAATAATAAAAAAACGGAGGGGGCTCACTGTGACCACCCTCCTAAGGCTCCTATGTGTCCCAGGGACCACTATCTCCCAGTGGTTTGATTAATATTATAGAGGGGGGCATGATGAACTCCTCCAGTGGCTCTGTGAGAGCCAGGCACCACCACCTTCTTGGGGCTTTATTAAAAAAAAAGAGGTGTATGAGGCAGACCCCACTTCTGGGGCTTTGATATGTCCTAGGAACCACCACCTTCCTGGGGTTAAATTAATAAATAAGTAGGGGTGCTGCTTGGACCCACCCGGCTCTGGGGACGACCACCTCCATGGGGCCAAAAACATAATTTAAACAGGGAGAGGGCTGCGCAGACCCTTGCTGGAGCCATTAGTGGCCCTAGGGACCGCCACCCCCCGGGACCATCTTTTGCTATCTCCTGAGGTGCCCACAGTTGGGAAATAGCTGTTTGCTTTTGCTTGGTGGGAGCATACACTAACTCCGCTTTGAGCAAGTGGGAGCTCTTCAAACTGCTCCCGCTTGCTGGAAGTGGAGTTTTTACCTGTTTTCCTACCCGGTGCCATGCTGGCAGGAAAACAGATGAAACGATTGCTTCCATATGTAGAGAGATGCATTTCTAGCATTTCCCTGCATGCCAGAGCAATGCTGGCTTCTGCAGGAGGTGGGGATCCAGCTGGAACCACGCAGGGCCTTCAGGCTCCCCCTTTGGCTCTCATCAAAGAACAGTGGAAGCCCTAGGTGGGCCCAGGGAGAGGGGCCCTCCCCAGCTTTAAAAATCTTACTGGCCCGGGGTGGTGGTGGTCTCCAGGGCCTGGGGCCTCTGTGAAGCAGCCCTCAATAACTGTATTTTAGCCACAGAGAGTTGGTGGTCCACAGGGCATTTCCGAGCCCCAGGAGGTGGTTCCGCACCTCCCCCTCCATTTTATTAGTAAAGCCCCAGTGAGGTGTTGGTCTCCAGGGCTCATAAGAGCCCAAAGGAGATGGGCCCACGGGGCCCCCCTCCAAGAATTTTAAAGAAGCCCCAGGAAGATGGTGGTCCCTGAGGCTCAAAACAGTCCTAGAAGGGCCTTATGCCCACTTCTTTTTTTATGCTGAATTCCCCTGGGATCTGGCCTACCACAGGCTATACTGTACAAGTGCGGGAGACTGTGCTTGTTTTTTTTAAACATTTTTGCCAGATTCACGAATCTGCTGCAAATTTTGCTGAAATTTAAAAAAAAATGCTTTTTTGCCCTGGCAGGGTCCTTGGGGACCCCAGCACTGATACTATATAGAAACAGACATTTGAAGTGAGAAGATCTAGAGTGTCACTGGTGTTGTAGGGTACTCCATACTGGAGTTGCTCTCCACCTAAATTCTTATATATATATATATATATATATATATATATATATATATATATATATGACTATAACTCGCTTCCTCGCCATGCAGTTTTTAGTCAAACATTTTACTGCAAATATTAGATTGAGAATCCTTCGCTTCCCTATATATACAAATTTAAATTTCCTTTAATTACTCTAAAACCACTGAATGGATTTGCACCAAATAACAAAATGGCCTCTTTCTGGATCAAGAGCTACCTTTCTGCTAACTTTGGTGTAATTCCATTCTAGTGGTTTCGGTATTATTGCTGTTCAAAATCCCTATGGAAAAATGAATGAGTAAAATGTGTTTTGAGACCCCCCTTATTTTTCTCGGCCCCCACTTGACGGATCACCCTGAACCTTTTTGAGACAGCAATTGAAGTGACATCCATTGTTTTTTGGAAAATTTCGCAAAGATTCTTCAGAAGGTGCCAAAGCTATAGTTACTCACACATCGGAGATTCACTTGGAGTCATAGTATTTATTAAAATGGCACAAAATGATGCAATCACTGTTTAAATTGATGGCTCCCAACATGTTTTGGACTTAATCAGTCCTTGTTCATGGGATTCTGCTTGTTAGTCATTTGCTCACAAGTAATACCCATATCGCCCCCAAATTGGCCTCTAGTGAGTTCATTAAAACAAATGCATTGTGGTTAAAGCAGTCCTTAGCAAAAACAACAAGTGATGGACGGAATGCTGAACATTGTCAAACATTCACCCCCAATACAGTGATCTGGGCCTAAATCCATCGTTTTTTTGCTGCCCATGCCATTCCAGTTTGGACCCAGCCATATGCAAATCAGTCTTGACCCTGTTCCCCATGGGAACAGTCCAGCCCGAACTGCTAGGCCAGGTCTTCCCTGGACTGGAAACAAGCCTCCTGGAACCGGTTTCGGGGTTTCAGCCCTCGCCCTAAGTGGGAAGAGTATGCCCAGATGTGGGTCCCGTGCTTCCCATGCCACTGGATTCAAGCTAGCCTGGCTGATGAGGGGTGAAACCCCGAAACTGGTCCCAGAATGCTTGTTTCCGGTCCAGTGAGGACCTGGCTTGGAAGTTCGGGCTGGACTGTTCCCATGAGGAACAGGGTCAAGACTGATTTGCATATGGCTGGGTCCAAACTGGGGTGGCATGGTGAGCAAAAGAACGATGGATTAAACCCAGATCTGTGACTGGGGGTGAGTGTTTGACAATGTTCAGCATTCCGTCCATCACTTGTTGTTGTTTTTGCTTTGTCGCCCTAAGTAGGAAGGGTATGCCCAGACGTGGGTCCGTGCTTGCCATGCCACTGGATTCAAGCTAGCCTGGCTGATGAGGGGTGAAACCCCGAAACCGGTCCCAGGATGCTTGTTTCCTGTCCAGTGAGGACCTGGCTTGGCAGTTCGGGCTGGACTGTTCCCATGAGGAACAGGGTCAAGACTGATTTGCATATGGCTGGGTCCAAACTGGGGTGGCATGGTGAGCAAAAGAACGATGGATTAAACCCAGATCTGTGACTGGGGGTGAGTGTTTGACAATGTTCAGCATTCCGTCCATCACTTGTTGTTGTTTTTGCTTTGTCGCCCTAAGTGGGAAGGGTATGCCCAGACGTGGGTCCCGTGCTTCCCATGCCACTGGATTCAAGCTAGCCTGGCTGATGAGGGGTGAAACCCCGAAACCGGTCACAGGATGCTTGTTTCCAGTCCAGTGAGGACCTGGTTTGGCAGTTCGGGCAGGACTGTTCCCATGAGGAACAGGGTCAAGACTGATTTGCATATGGCTGGGTCCAAACTGGGGTGGCATGGTGAGCAAAAGAACGATGGATTAAACCCAGATCTGTGACTGGGGGTGAGTGTTTGACAATGTTCAGCATTCCGTCCATCACTTGTTGTTGTTTTTGCTAAAACAGTCCTTACACATCTATGTTGTTCCCTTTAGTAAGTTGACAATGACATGTTTTAAAGAGTCAGATGGTTTGGCAATGATGCTGTCATCTCTTGCCAACTCTGTGACCTCCTCCCACAGTTTTTTACTCAAATCGTGAAATCTGGATGTTTGTTTACAAAGTCGGAGTAAATCGTCAGCCACCAAATCACATAAAACATCAATACTATACCTTGTAGTTTGCAGAATCAACTTTGATGATGGTCTAAATTTAGTCTTAACCAACCAATAAGTTGGTTTTGATAATCACTCTCCAAATCCTTATCCCAAAGTGGGATCGAAAGCGTCACATGTGTCAGTACTGGTAGTCATGGAGAGTGTTGGAAAGTGGACTAATGGAAAGTACCCACATCTAGCAACAGGCCACTAACCGCACTTATATCCAGTTAGATCTCAATAAATTAAACCCAGCTCAACCCTTGGTAGTTTGGCAACGAGTCACAAAGCTTAACTTAGTAGACAAGTGTGTAAAGCATTTAAAAATCACAAAACAGTAAATACGTAAAACACAAAACTCAATAAAAATCAAACACCGATTTTTAAACATAGATTATATTTTTATCTTCAAACTTACACCAAAATGCTGAAAATGGGATAAGGGGGACTGGAGATATGAATTTTTAAAGAATGAATGTTTTCTAGTCCACAGAACTAACTAGCGCTCAAGGGGTTAAAAACAAAAGATCACACTGGATCTGGACATAGACAAAGTCCAGAGTTCAGGCCACCCACAATGTAACACTGTTATACTTACTTTCAGAAGCGTTTCTTGATTCAGGAAAGTGGTCCACAGCATCAGCCAAAGGTTCAGAGGCTCTGGTTTGCCTCTTTGGGTCTGGGACTACAACTCCCACAATGCACATCTTCAACTTATGGTGTTGCTCCAAACATCTCCAAACTTCTGGATCTTCTTCCAGAGGTCCTTTTTGGGTCCTTAAAGTGTCCACAACTTGATCTAAGGTTCCAAAAGCTCTGAGTTGCTCCTTGGAAGTTGGGACTCCAATTCCCCGAATGCACCTGGTCAGAATGGCCACTGAACGATAGTCAGCTGGCCTCTTCTTGCAGGACTTAATGCAGGGGACTCTGGGCAGCTCCTTTGTTACCTGTAGAAAACAGGGAGTTTCTTCTTGAAGCAGCAGAAGACAGGCAAAGTCCTTTTAGTGGTGAAGCCCACGAGTGCAGCTGGTGCAGTCCTTCAGCGTGCAGTGTCCAGGTGCACGTCAGGTGTCTAGCAGGGCAGTCCTTCTTCTTCTTTGTCTTGTTCATTATAGGGATATGAGGTGTGGGTGCAGCTCTGCCATGTTTATCCTTGCTCCTGGTTGGAAAGCAAGGGGGTCCTGATTGTCCAATCACAGACAGGCTCCTTCCCCCTTTGATGACCACTTCCTGGGAATTGTGGCAAAAATGAATCCCAGGGAGCAACATTCTTCAAAAATCAAACATGGCTGAAAGTGATTTTTGTAGGTTAGATCTGGTTGAGCCCACCCACTGGTGTGGCTAAAAATCCTAAACACACCTCTCTCCTGTCCTGTCCTCTTCTAATCTAATCAAGAGGGCACCTAATTGTCTGGGGTTGCAGGAAGTGAGGGAGGTCCTGAGATGCTCCAAATGTCCTTCCCTGCCTTTGAAGACCAGTTTGACTGCTGTCCCCACATCCTTTTTCACTATCTACTGAGGCAGATCCCCTCCCCCAGGCACATCCTTTGTGTTCAGGCCAGGCCACTTCACACCTCATCAAGGCAGTAATGCCAAGCCAAGCTACCAGGGCACTACAGAGCTGAAGTTGGCAACTTTCTGGTAAAGTTTTAAACTTCTTTACCTGAACTAGTTATATTAAATCCAACAATGGCAAGTTCTGGGATTTATTATGACAATTAATTTGATACCAAATTCAAGTTATCTGTCAATTGTGGGGACTTTGTTAATGAAAATAAAGTTTCCCCATGGTTACCTATGGAGGCCATTCACTACAGTGAGGATAAAACGAATGTGGCTATTTTACCTCACCAGGGCTTATTCAACATATTTTTATAAGGTCCCTGCTGCTAGTTACATGGCACCCAACCCTAGGGGCAGATAGAGCACACCTTATGGGTGACGTATAGGTAAAAATAAAGTAGATAAAGACTTTGGAAGTACTTTTGATTCCAAAGTCAAATTTGCATATAACTTTAGTTTAAAAGCAGCCAGCAAGGCAGGCCTGCCTTTAAAATGACACTGGACACCTCAGCAGTGCACCTATGGGTGTACTACCTATGCTGGGGTCCCTAAACCTACATGTCCTACCGAATAGTGGAGGATTATAGGTAAGGTGACATAGCCAATTATATTTAGCCTAATTAGCATATTCATTTTATACAGAGCACAGGCCCTGGGTTCGGTTAGCAGTACCCAGGGCACCATCAGACTCATAAAAACACCAGCAAAAAGTGAAAATGGGGGCAAAAAGCTAGGGGGCCTCTGCAGTCAGCCTTGTTTTTTCACAGAGAGGTTACTCAAATTGTACATTGTGTGAAGCATCTCAATGTCCCCAATCAATAGATTTGATCTATGCACCTTTTGGACCGAATCGGCTGAGCTTCACCACCCTTTATTGTGTAGTACTTATGCAACTTCAATTTTCGGGCAAACTTATATAAATGAATTCTTAATTGTGTGTAGTCATTAGCCTCACTAAAACAAAAAGTGCTACATGGAACTACAGGTCATGTGACTAAGACCGAATCCCAGTCGAAACGTGCTGTGCTGAATAAACTTGCTTGCAAAGTTGTGAACTGACTCTGCCGGTGTGGCTTGTTCTTTGTGTCAGTCCTGGATCCGAGTGAATGGTGGATCCATTGTTGGGTATATATATATATATATATATATATATATATATACATATATATATATATATATATTTTCCCAAGAAAAGGCTTCTTAACACAAAAGAAGACGTCGCGGTCACTTACTTTTGCTTCAAACAGTGATTTATTCAATCAGGCAGGTAAAACAATGACACTAATTCATTCCCCAACGCGTTTCAGGAGACTCTGCTCCCTTGTTCACGGAGATATTCTGAGTCCTTCTTTCATTTCAGATTATAACTTAAACCACAGACTCAAACATAAAAAACAGACTACATTCCTTTCAAAATAATGGCAGCCATCTTAGAGTGTATTCCTATAACTACTCATTACTTAACTCCATATAACCCAGAAAAGATATATATATTCCAAATCAATAATACAAATGTATTTCTTGTACAATAAACAATTATATTTTTTACTCTTTATTCTTTGTTGCTATATTATATATTTAATCAATATACTCACATGCCAAATCTACGGCTTATCTCCTTCTGATTCCTTCATTATATTATCCTGAAGTAATCAAAATATAATAGCTCCTTTGCTTTTTGTTCATTTTGGCAGTCATACCTCCTGCCAAACTTGCGGCCCTTCACCTTATAGTTAATTCTTAATGTAGTCCTGAAGTAGTAATAATGTAATAGCTCCTTTGCTTTTCATTTTGGCAATCATGCCTCCTGTCAACAGATGGAAATGGAAGAGAGGCATTTAAATAAAAAAAAAACTAACAAATTTAATACATTTTAAATTCATATTTCACAACATCTATTATTAGAAAAAGTTATTATTATCAATATAAATGCACGGATAGTTCTTCATCCTTATTCATTCCTCCTGGCTCCATTGTGTTACATCTTATAATCGAACGTGACTCAAGCTTTCTCAAATCCAATGTTCTATTGCCTCCTCCCACATTCAACTTGACCCTGTCCAGGACCATAAATTTTAATTTATTGACATTTTTATCATGATATTCTTTAAAATGTCTTGCAACTGGATATGATTTATCTTCATTCTTGATTACTCTCATGTGTTCCAAAATTCGTTTTTTGGCCATATGTATTGTGCTGCTAATATAGAATTTGTTGCAAGGACATTTTAAAGCATAAATACTGTAATCAGAGGAGCAAGATACATGTTTCCTTATTATGAAAGTTTTGTTAGTCCCTGGAAAATTTACCTCTTTAGAATTGGAACTGTGTCTGCAGGCTTTACATTTTCCACAAATAAAGAAGCCTTGAATAGGTTTCCCATTTTCAGTGCTAGATAATAAACTGTAGCTCAACATGTCTTTCAAGGACCGGCGCCTCCTAAAGGTGAAAGACGAAAACTCATCCAATATTTTACCAATATTCTCGTCTGTTTTAAGGGCTGGCCAAAATTTAGAAAAAGCTTTCTTAATTTCCTTTACTTTATTATGATATGAGGTGATAAACCTTATCTTCATATTTTCATCTTTGGTATCATCTACATTCTCAACCAGAAGATCATCCCTTTTAATCTGTTTGACTCTTCTCACAGCTTTTTCAATTACAGCCTGCGAGTAACCTCTTTCAATAAATCGTCTAGTCATAACTTTAATTTCATTCTCAAATGTGGCATCCAAGCTACAATTTTTTCTAGCCTGTAAGAGCTCCCCGTAGGGAATACTATAGATAAAATCTCTTGGGTGACTACTCCCTGCGTGCAGTAAGCTATTGCCCGCAGTATCTTTCCTATATAGTTCACACTCCAATTTCTTATCAACCACCTTAATTTTTACATCTAAGAATTCCAACTCAGATAAACTCATTGTGCAACTAAACTTCAGATTCAATTGATTGTTATTCAATTCTTCAACAAAATTCTTAGCTGATTCCTTATTGCCTTTCCACATACTAAAAATTTCGTCAATATACCTCACCCACAGGACTGCTCGGTCTTCAAAACCTATGATGTTCCCGACCACCTGTTCCTCCCACCAACCCAGGTAAAGACCTGCATAGCTGGGAGCGAAACAGGTCCCCATCGCAGTCCCCTGACGTTGACGGTATAGTGTGTTATCAAAGATGAAAAAATTGTAAGACAAACACATGTGCACCAAATCTAATAACATTTCGGTATGTAGGAGGTAAGATAGTGATCTTGCCCTCAAAAAATGTCTCAACCCCTTAATACCATTCTCATGTGGTATACATGTATAAAGGCTATTTACATCCAAACTAAGTAGAAGATAATCTTCCTCCCATCCTATTCCATTCATTATCCGTAAAAAATCTCTCGTATCTTTAATGTATGAGGGCAGAGCTTCTACAAAAGGACGCAAAAAGTAGTCAACATATTTCGAGACATTTTCCAACAGACTTCCTATGGAAGACACAATAGGTCTCCCAGGTGGCTCCTTCGCATTCTTATGTAACTTTGGTACAAAATAGATTGCCGCTGTTTTGGGAAATTCTGCCCTTAAAAACTGATATTCATCCCATTCAATGAGTCCTGATTCTTTCCATTCATCCAATTGATCAAACGCTTTCTTTTTAGCTGTTAACATTTCATTCCTATCAACAACTCAATAGCTTTCTCTGTCTTGCAATTGCCTTAACCCTTCCTTTACATAACCCTCTCTGGACATAATTACAACATTTCCTCCTTTATCTGACTTTTTCATTATTATACTATCATCATTTTGTAAGGATTCAATCGCTTTCTGATGTTTAACTTGTAAATTATCATATGTTGACCTTCTGATATATCTCAAAGATTTCAAAACTTCAATTACACCCTTCTCAAACACATTGATTGAATCACAATTCACCTGAGGAGAAAAAACTGATTTAGGTTTGAAATTGCTCAGACTTCTTACATCAATTTCAATTCCTAATTGTGTTAAATTTAAAATTGGATCCTGTTCAGCTACTACATTCTCATCAAGTTCACACAACGTATGTAACAAATCAATGTCTCCAATTTCTAAATTAGAAGGCCTATTAATGATATTTCTATCTCGATCCTTCACTTTTGTTTCAAACCACTTTTTCAACTTTAATTTTCTGATAAAATGAAAAAAATAAATACGACTTTGAGTGTAATTAAATCATGTAACTGGACAGAATGATAATCCCAAAGATAATACTTCAAGCTCTGTCTCAGTGATAATTCTATTGGAAAAGTTAACAACTGTCATTCTTTGTGTTACTTCATTGATAATTGACCTCGTGTCCGTACTCCCATTGGACCTTCTTTTGATTCTCTGAAGCCTCTTTTTGATCTTCCTCCTCTTCCTCGTCCTGGCTGAACTTCTCTTCCTCTACCTACTTGGCCCATTGATCTCCCTTGGGCTATCAAGTCAAATTCTTTTAAAACATTGTCTTTTACTCCTCCACTGTCCGACTGTGAGGAAATGTCACTCTCACTTTCCTCACTGTCCCGTACCTCTTTAGTCCCTTCCATTGGTGTTTCTAACATTGTTTCTCTTGATTTAAGGCTCACATCACTTGCAAATTTAACAGTCAAAAAATCTTCCTTTGACCTATTTCTGATTGCTTCATATTTCCTTCCAAACGTAAGAATGTGTCCCCTCTCATAGTCTTTGAGATCTCTTAAAAACGTTTGCTGCTTTTTAACTTTCAACACCTCTTCAGTTTTTCATAATTTTTCATTACATTTCTCCATTTCACTTTCAAAAGTTTCTGCAGTGCAGAGTTCTTTCAAGTCGTTAACTATTGTTTAAATTTCTCCACTTAATTTTACTTGATCCTTCCATACATATTTGACTAATGTTTTCAACATGTTCATACTGCATTGATGATTATTCTCCATCCATTCCACTACCATTTCTGGATTTGGATTTTCTAAGGTTGGTACTATAAAGATCCTCAAACCTCTAGGGATCCTTCCACTATCAATATATTTCTGTAAAGTCACTGCCTACCACCACTTTGATTGTTCTTTTTTGGAGTTCTTCCATAATTTATTCCATAAAATTCGTGGACTCTTAGTTCCTCCTTCATTATTACTCTTACAATTATCCGCAGATTCCACATCCTTATTACTAACTGCTTCAAATAGTGCCTCAGTTGCAGCTCGCCGTGAAACATCTTTTTCTGATGCCATTATGTTGCTGCCTGGCTGACAATTGTTAATTTATTCTGTTTTGTTTTGAAGCACTGCACTGTTATTTTGCCTCACAGTGCACTCCGTTGCTCTATCCCAGCCCTTTTCAACCTTTCAGCTCTATTTTTTATTATATGTAAATTAAAGGACAACATACAGTTGGCCAATGCACCCTCCCAGTTCAAATCCGTCCACATATATATATATATATATATATATATATATATATATATATATATATAAATATATATATATACATATTCACACATATATATATATATTTATACATACACATAAAAAACACACACACATATATATATACATATACACACACACACACACCCACACAAATATATATATATACCTGGCAGTCAAGGGTAGGCAGTTATAGTTCGGACCATGTTTCCATAGAAAAAGCATTTTTTGACTAGCCTATGTCTTTGGAACCGAGTATTGCAGTAATTCTTGCTGTGCATGGAAAGTAACATGGTGATCAGTCAACTTGGGGCTGAGAAAAAGGGGGGTTAAAAAAATAGTGTTTCCCATGTTCATTCCCATAGGACCTTTATACACATCTACAACCCAAACCAGTAAACGCAATTACACTAAATTTGGCAGAAAGTTATTTTTCAGTACGCAGATTGTGTTTTCGCTTCTTTGGTGTAAATCTGTTGTGTAGTTTTTGAGAAATTTAGGGAAATCCAACTTTGTATATTTCTGGCCACTGCAACTTCGCAATTATTTCACAAATATATCCTGGAAATTCATGAATTGTTGCGAATGTGCATTAAAATGAAGCGCAGTAATTGGCTGACCACAATCTGACTAGAAAGTTGCAGCTGCTATTTTATTTCACAGGACATTTGGGCGTGAAAATCATATTTGAAAGTGGCATAAGGGGTCAGGGTGAAGGAACCCTGACCACCAGGGGTGTGATATAGGGGTGTTTTAGGGGCAACATATGGGTTTAAAATAATTTTTCATCGCCACATGCGATATTCAGGAATATTCACAAATTGTTGTGATTTTCAACAAATTATTTGCAAAATATTTGCAAACATGAAAAAAATTGAAACAAAAACCACACGTTCATACACTAATTCATTCAGTCATACATGCACTCAGAGACTCATGCACCCATCCACACACCCACTAAGACACTCATGCACCCACTCATGCCCACTCATAGACTCACACACCCACTTTCACATCCACTCAAACACTCACGCACTCACTCCCAGATTCACTGACAGAGACAGGCCCTTTGGCCAACCAGCACTGCGTTCGGCCAAAGGCTGTGCATGGCGCAGGGTTGGTTGGTTATGAGGGCTTGGCTGCAGGCCAGGCCTTGCGATCAACCCCCACACGCCGCCGGGGCTGGAATAATGTATAGTAATTGCAATTACTTTACATTAAAAAATCGTAGCAATTCACTGGAAAAACCAAAGGTTACAGGACATTATAGTTAGGTTCTGAATTTACTCATACAAAACCATAGAATTTCAGCAGTTATAGTTATAGCTCTTTAGCTAAAGTAACTATGGCCCTCATTGCAACCCTGGCGGTCGGTGGTAAAGCGGTGGTAAGACCGTCAACAGGCTGGCGAAAAAGAAAATTCAATCACGACCATGGTGGAAACCGCCAACATAGACAGCCACTTTAACACTCCGACCGCCACGGCGGTACAAACAAGCAGCATGGCGGTCACCGCCAACAGACAGGCGGAAGACAATGTACCGCCCACACCATTATGAGAAGCCCATCCGCCACCTTTTCCGGGGCAGATTCAACGCGAACAAAAACACTGCGGAAACAGGACTTGGAAGGGAAAACACTCACCTCTACACACCCCACGAGGAACCAGGACGCCATGGAGCCGGAACTCCAAATTCTACCTGCCATTGTCTTCCTGCTCCTCTACCAGGAGCACGACCGACGGCGGCGACCACCACAGTGAGTACTGCACCTACGACACAGTGGAGGGGGGAGGGAAAAGAGCGTGACACACACACGCAACACCCCCACCCTCACACACAACAACATACACACTAATACATGTTGACACTTTACATTTACACCTCTCTACCCTGCCCCCCTCCCCCCTGGAAGAACACAAGGACAAAAGGAAATGATTTGAACAATTGTAATCAGGAAATATCCATTAGTCAAAAATATATATATACACTATTAACAAATATGTACACCAAGATTTCAAGTCCATGTACTGCACCTACATAGTCAGTGGACCACTGGGCCCAAAATGCATGGGTGAGGCGTGTAGGAAAGTACCATCTTGCCTGGCATGTTACCCCCATTTTCACTGTATGTATGTTTGTTTTTGCCCTTGTGTCACTGGGATCCTGCTAGGCAGGACCCTAGTGCTCATAATGTATGCCCTGTATGTGTTCCTGTGTTCCCTGTGTGGTGCCTAACTGTATCACTGAGGCTCTGCTAACCAGAACCTCAGTGTTTATGCTATCTCTGCTTTCTAAAATTGTCACTGCAGGCTAGTGACTAATTTTACCAATTCTCATGGGCACACTGGTACACCCATATAATTCCCTTGTATAGGGTATTGGGGTTCCAGGAGATTCCTATGGGCTGCAGCATTTCTTTTGCCACCCATAAGAAGCTCAGACAATTCTTACACAGGACTGCCACTGCAGCCTGAGTGAAATAACGTCCACGTTATTTCACAGCCATTTTTCACCGCACATAAGTAACTTATAAGTCACCTATATGTCTAACCCTCACTTGGTGACGGTTAGGTGCCAAGTTACTTAGTGTGTGGGCACCCTGGCACTAGCCAAGGTGCCCCCACATCATTCAGGGCAAATTGCCCGAACTTTGTGAGTGCGGGGACACCATTACACGCGTGCACTGCACATAGGTCACTACCTTTGTGTAGTGTCACCATGTTAACTCCGAACATGGCCATGTAACATGTCTAAGATCATGGAATTGTCACCCCAATACCATTCTGGTATTGGGGTGACAATTCCATGATCCCCCGGGTCTCTAGCACAGAACCCGGGTACTGCCCAACTGCCTTTTTCGGGGTTTCCACTGCAGCTGCTGCTGCTGCCAACCCCTCAGACAGGATTCTGCCCTCCGGGGGTCTGGGCAGCCCAGGCCCAGGAAGGCAGAACAAAGGATTTCCTCTGAGAGAGGGTGTTACACCGTCTCCCTTTGGAAATAGGTGTGAAGGGCTGGGGAGGAGTAGCCTCCCCCAGCCTCCGGAAATGCTTTGATGGGCACAGATGGTGCCCATCTCTGCATAAGCCAGTCTACACAAGTTCAGGGATCCCCCAGCCCTGCTCTGGCACGAAACTGGACAAAGGAAAGGGAAGTGACCACTCCCCTGACAAGTACCTCCCAGGGGAGGTGCCCAGAGCTCCTCCAGTGTGTGCCATCTTGGATTCAGAGGTGTTGGTGGCGCACTGGACTGCTCTGAGTGGCCAGTGCCAGCAGAGACCCCTCCTGAGAGGTTCTTACCTCTCTTGGTAGCCAAACCTCCTTTTCTGGCTATTTAGGGTCTCTCCTCTGGGCTATTCCTCAGATAACGAATGCAAGAGGTCACCAGAGTTCCTCTGCACTTCCCTCTTTGACTTCTGCCAAGGATCGACCACTGACTGCTCCATGAGGCCTGCAAAACTGCAACAAAGTAGCAAGACGACTACCAGCAACATTGTAGCGCCTCATCCTGCCGGCTTTCTCGACTGTTTCCTGGTGGTGCATGCTTTGAGGGCTGTCTGCCTTCACCCTGCACTGGAAGCCAAGAAGAAATCTCCCATGGGTCGACGGAATCTTCCCCCTGCTAACGCAGGCACCAAAAGACTGCATCACCGGTCCTCTGGGTCCCCTCTCATCCTGACGAGCATGGTCCCTGGAACACAGGAGCTGCGTCCAAGTGTCTCCCACAGTCCAGTGGCCCTTCTGCCCAAAGTTGGTGGAGGTAAGACCTTGCCTCCCCACGCCAGACAGCAAACCTGTGTACTGCGTGATTTGCAGCTGCTCCGGCTTCTGTGCACTTCTCCTAGGATTCCTTTGTGCACAGCCTAGCCTGGGTCCCCAGCACTCCGTCCTGCAGTGCTCAACCTGCTGAGTTGGACTCCAATGTCGTGGAACCCTCCTTTTGTGACTGTGAGCTCTCAGAACTTCCAAGTGCCTGCTCCGGTACTTCTGCGGGTGCTGTCTGCTTCTGTGGGGGCTCTCTGAGTTGCTGAGCACCCCCTCTGTCTCCTCCTCCAAGGGGTGATGTCCTGGTCCTTCCTGGTCTCCAGCAGCACCCAAAAACCTCTGCTGCGACCCTTGTAGCTAGCAAGGCTTGTTTGCGGTGTTTCTGCGAGGAAACACTTCTGCAACATCCAGCACGCCGTGGGACATGTTCCATCCAAATGAGAAGTTCCTAGCCTTTTTTGTTGTATCAGAATCTTCGGCTTCTTCCACCCGGAGGCAGCCCTTTTGCACCTTCATCCGGGGTTTCCTGGGCTCCTGCCCCCCCTGGACACTATCACGACTCTTGGACTTGGTCCCCTTCCTTTTCAGGTCCTCAAGCCCAGGAATCCTTCTTCAGTGTTCTGCTGGTGCTTTTGGTTCTTGCAGAATCCCCCTATCACGACTATTGTGTCTTTCTGGGGTAGGAGGGTAACTTTACTCCTACTTTCTAGGGTCTTGGGGTGGGGTATTTTGGACAACATTACTGTTTTCTTACAGCCCCAGCGACCCTCTACAATCTCCCATAGGTCTGGAGTCCATTCGTGATTCGCATTCCACTTTTGGAGTATATGGTTTGTGTTGCCCCTAGACCTATGTTTGCCTATTGCATCCTATTGTGATTCTACATTGCTTGCACTACTTTTCTTACTGTTACTTACCTGTTTTGGGTTTGTGTACATATAACTTGTGTATATTACTTACCTCCTAAGTGAGGGTATTCTCTGAGATACTTTTGGCATATTGCCACTAAAATAAAGTACCTTTATTTTTAGTAACTCTGAGTATTGTGTTTTCTTGTAATATTGTGCTATATGATATAAGTGGTATAGTAGGAGCTTTGCCTGTCTCCTAGTTCAGCCTAAGCTGCTTTGCCATAGCTACCTTCTATCAGACTAAGCTGCTAGAAACACCTCCGTTCTACTAATAAGGGATAACTGGACCTTGCACAGGGTGTAAGTACCACAAGGTACCCACTATAAGCCAGGCCTCCTACAAGGCCCACACTCAATACCCGATCCAAACAAAGAGAACACTGCACAGGCATCAGATCAAAATAAAACAGGCACCTCAGGGAGAAGGGAAGGGGGGCACCTCAGCCGGATGAGTGCACGACGCCAGCTCCACGAGGGGGCTCCATGCCCATTGATGTATCCTGTGTAGTGGAAAACCACCCTCTCTCAAGTCTCTCAAGTAGGTGGTTTGCCCACTGCTTTATTCTGGGGAGTGCAAAGCCACAGTATCTCAAGTCTCTCCAGTGGGTGGTTTGCCCACTGCTTTATCCTGGGGAGTGCAAAGCCACAGTCTCTCAAGTCCCTCCAGTGGGTGGTTTGCCCACTGCTTTATCATGGGGAGTGCAAAGCCACAGTCTCTCAAGTCTCTCCAGTGGGTGGTTTGCCCACTGCTTTATCCTGGGGAGTGCAAAGCCACAGTCTCTCAAGTGGATAGCAGTCTCCACTGGTTCTGGAGGGGGCTTTGTGGCCAGAGTGCTTCATCCTGCCAAGGACTCAGGTAGTGGAGGCCTTTCTCCACTGGTTCTGAAAGGGGCTTTGTGCCCAGAGGGCTTCATTCTGCCAAGGACTGAGGTAGTGGATGCCTTTCTCCACTGGTTCTGGAGGGGGCTTTGTGCCCAGAGTGCTTCATCCTGCCAAGGACTCAGGTAGTGGATGTATCTCGCCACTGGTTCTAGAGGGGGCTTTGTGCCCAGAGTGCTTCATCCTGCTAAGGACTCAGGTAGTGGATGTGATACTCCACTGATGGTGGGCCAACATGGAAGCTGTCCAGGCCCCTGGAACCTACCACCAGCCACGTACGACTGCCCACTGGGGATGGTAGCCATGTCTGCTGTGGTGCCACTGGCACAGGATGTGGCGTGGCTGCTGGCGGTGGCTGCTGGCGGTGCCTGCGGCGGCTGCAGTAGCGGCGGTGCTTGCGGCGCTCATTGGGCAGCGGTGCTGGTGGGTGGCTCAGTGAGCGTGTTGCTGGCGGCGGTGTCCTGGGCAGCGGTGCTGGTGGGTGGCTCAGTGAACATGCTGCTGGCGGCGGTGTCCTGGCCAGAGGTGCTGGTGGGTGGCTCAGTGAGCGTGCTGCTGGCGGCGGTGTCCTGGGCAGCGGTTCCCGTGGCGGCGGTGCATGTGGCGGTGCCAATGGTGGTCTTGTCCGCCGTGCAGGTTGGCGGCAACTTCCCTTTCTTCCTCTGGCCCTTCCCCACCTTGGATGGTGGTGCAGCTGTCTTGCCACTCACAACTGTGGTCCTGGGAGAGCCCTTGGTGGCAGGTGTTTTGACCTTCTCCCTACGGGCTGTGGCCAACTTCTTTAGTTTTTGAGGTGGGGGAATGTCCTTGGGCTGGCTCCTTGGCACACTGGCTGCCCTGCTGCTTGGTGCACTCCAGAAGCCGGTTACTGCTGGCACCACTGTTCCCGGTGATGTGGTGGCTGAGGTGCTGTGTTGGGACCTGGAAAGGCGGGCCCTAGGAGACGGAAGGGGTGGGGGAGGTGTAGGGAAGAGGTCAAGGTTTATCAGGAAACGTTTTTTAGATACATTGGGACAGGTAGATGGAGGGGGTTTGGGAGTGGAGGAAGAGGTAGTGGTTGTAGGAGGTGTTCGTTTGCTGACTTTGGGTGAAGGTGCATGGGCTGGAGGCTGTCGTGAGGTGGATGGCTGTTGGGTGGATGTGTGACTGCGTTTGTGTAGTTTGGGAGGTGGGCTCACAGACCCACTGGGAGAGGACACAGGGGATGTGTGAATGGTAGTGGGGTGGTGACTGTACGTGAGCGGTGTGTGGTGATGGGCGTGCTGGTGATGGACGTAGTGGCTGAAGATGTAGTGCATGCAGGTGTGAGTGGAGATGTGACAGGGAGGGAGGAGGGAGACGTGGAGGAGGGGGACACAATGGAGGCAGTGGCTGTTGGTATGTCTGCATGGGTATGATGCTTGTGTGAGTGCCTGTGGAATGTGTGGTGATTATGTTTGCCAGAGGTACCCTTGTGTGTTGAGGTGTGTGCATGCTGGTCTGATGGTGTGCTTGGGATAGGCTGAGATACTGGGGATTGGGTCTGGGTGGAGGAAGTTGGAGGGAGGAGGCTGGACACAGGGACAATGACTGCCGTCAGTGCTGAGGCCAGAGTCTGAAAAGCATGCTGTTGGGCTGCCTGACCAGAATGAATGCCCTCCAGGTATGCATTTGTCTGTTGCAACTGCCTCTCTACACCCTGGATGGCATTCAGAATGGTAGACTGCCCAACAGTGAGGGATCTGAGGAGGTCAATGGCCTCCTCACTGAGGGCAGCAGGGCTGACAGGGGCATGGGCTGAGGTGCCTGGTGCGAAGGAGATGCCCACCCTCCTGGGTAAGCGGCCATGGGACACACGCTGAGGGTCTGTTGGGAGGGCGGTGCTGGTAGGGGGGGTGGCCGCTGTATCTGTAGATGCGGTGGGCACAGAGGGGCCCACCACCGCAAGGGAGCTCCCATCAGAGGAGGAGTCGGTGTTGCAGGTCTCAGCTCCTGTGCCAGCCGTGGAGCTCCCCTCGCCCTCTGTCCCACTGGTGAGTTCAGAGTCCATAGTCTCGCCCTCCAGGGCCATGCGGGATGCAGCTCCCTCCTTCTCCGGTGGCACTGCTCCTCCGCCTGATGATGCTAATGCACACAAGAACAGGGAGACCACAAAAAGGGGGGGAAATAAAGTAGAAAGACATGTTCAGTGCATGCAATACTGCTACCGTTGGTGGACACTACAGACACAGCAGCCCTCTGCACTACGCCATGCACTTAGAGTTCCCTAATTAATCACAGGGACATGGGTTACAAGGTCTATGCCTGATTGCTGCACACATGGAAGTCACAGGAGCCTGACTAGGGGTAGATGGCTCTTAACACTGGTGGGGTGGGGTGCCACATAGCCTGCCTCACGGAGGGACCTTGCCTGCAAAACTCGCCCTAGCCTAGGGTAACTCACTGCCCACCTCCCCCACCCAGGCACCTCCCATGCATGCTGAATCAGCTGAATGAGAGTGTACTTACCC
Organism: Pleurodeles waltl; assembly: GCF_031143425.1. Taxonomy (NCBI): domain Eukaryota; kingdom Metazoa; phylum Chordata; class Amphibia; order Caudata; family Salamandridae; genus Pleurodeles; species Pleurodeles waltl. The sequence goes on from NC_090436.1 coordinate 315,372,021, forward strand.
CCTTGTGGCTGCTGTGATGCCCTCAAGCGCCCATCCAAATCCTGATATGCCACCGCCCGGATCCGGAACATCAGGAGGGTCATGTTGCGACAGGCACCCCTCCCACATTGGGAGGCCATCCCCAGCTGGGCCTCCGGCGTCTTCTTGCTCCAGCGGCGAATGTCCTCCCATCTTTTACGGCAGTGGGTGCTCCGTCTGTGGTGGACCCCAGGGTCCAGACTTCCTTGGCGATGGCATGCCAAATATCCTTCTTCTGGTGGGCGCTGACCTACAGGAATAGTACAGGGGAAAAGGAGAAAATATAACTGTCCGGACCGTCACAGTCATTGGCCCAGGTTCCCACCCTTGCCCTGGCGCACATAAACTCATCGTTTTTTCATGCACGCCTCATTCCCCCCCCCATCTCCCATCCACACCACTCCAAACAGGCATTGCCCATACAGCATGCTCCCAGTGTACTCACCTGTTTTTCTGGAGGACCGTGGAGTAGTCTGTACTAGGGGAGGACCCCATCCACTAGTTTGTCCAACTCCTCTGATGTGAAGGCAGGGGCTCTTTCCCCAGACACTGTAGCCATTGTCGCTTCCAGACTGTGGTCACAGCAGCACTTGCAGTTTAGGTCCTCTCCAGTCGAAGATCAGGTATCAAGTGAGTGAATAGACAGAAAATGGCAGTCACGTCCATGGCGGTGCGTACAGTCACCGCCAGCGTACATCGTCATTGGCTCCAATGTTTACCAATGCAGGATTGCGCCGCGGTCTTCGACCGCCTACCGCGACGGTGTACAACGCCAGCGCAGTTACCTCATATCCCATTGTCCCACCTTACAGGTCAGGCAGCCCCCATTTCAGGGGGCCACATGACATTAATTTTAAATGCGTCACACATATCTAGGCCTTGCATACACACTAAGACAGGCACATAGCGGATTCACAAATGTGTGCAATAAAGTTGTGTTTTCATACCTCAGTGTGGGCTGACCCTCTGCTCGCTGTTCTCATCCATAGAGCACGTCCGCTGGGGCAGGTGAGGAGATGGCGGCATCCTCCGGTGTACAGACCACTGGTGGACCTGTCAACAATGGAAGAGCGACATGTAATAGTGACCTACAGACTTGATCGTGCCACAATCCAGGAACTGTGTGCCCAGTTGGAGCCAGACCTGATATCAGCTATCCGCCATTCCACAGGTATCCCCCCTCTAGTGCAGGTCCTGTCAATACTCAATTTCCTGGCAAGTGTGTCTTTTCAAAGTACAGTGGACATAGCATCAGGGATGTCCCAGCCTATGTTCTCAAACGTGTTGTCCAGAGTATTGTCTGCCCTGCTGAAACACATGTGCAGCTACATCGTTTTCCCTCAGGTGGAGGATTTGCCTACAGTGAAAGGTGACTTCTATGCTCTGGGAAATATCCCCAACATCATAGGTGCCATTGATGGGACACATGTGGCCTTGGTACCCCCCACAGGAGTGAACAGGTGTACAGAAACCAGAAGAGTTACCATTCTATGAATATGAATATGCAGATGGTGTGTTTGGCTGACCAGTACATCTCCCATGTGAATGCCAAGTTTCCTGGCTCAGTGCATGACGCTTACATTCTGAGGAATAGCAGCATCCCTTATGTGATGAGGCAACTCCAGAGGCACCGTGTGTGGCTATTAGGTGAGGACATGGACCCTATACAGTGTGAATAGTTGTCTGGGTGTTGTCCCTAAAGGGTTAGTGTGTGTCTAACAGTTGTCCCTCGACATTTGCAGGTGACTCTGGCTACTCCAACCTGTCATGGCTACTGACCCCAGTGAGGAATCCCAGGACAAGGGCAGAGGAACGCTACAATGAGGCACATGGGCGAACTAGGAGGGTTATAGAGAGGACCTTCGACCTCCTGAAGGCCAGGTTCGGGTGCCTCCAAATGACAGGTGGTTCCCTCTGCTACTCACCAAAGAAGGTGTGCCAGATCATCGTGGCCTGCTGTATTCTGCACAACTTTGCTATGCAACAACAGGTGCCTTTTCTGCAGGAGGATGGTCTTGAAGGAGGTGTTGTGGCAGCTGTGGAGCCTGTGGACGGTGAAGAAGAGGAGGCAGAAGAAGAGGACATAGACAACAGAAACACTGTGATCCATCAATACTTCCGGTGAGACACAGGCAAGAAGACATCACTGCCTCCTACATCTGTTACACTTGTTCTACCTCTCATCTGTCTGTCACTTTCACCCAGTGTATGGACCTTGATTTGTCACTTTCCCTTTCGATTTCACAGATGTGGGTCCCACTGTGTTACCTCTGGTATGTTTCCTCATGGACTACAGCTGTGTGACATAGGTATGTTGACAATACAATGGACATTGCTATTACCCTCAGTTATTGCAAATGCACATTGGTGAAAGCACAGACTGACTCCTGATTGTTTTGTGATTTAAGGGTTTTTATTTAAGTGCTAAATAGTGGAGGGTGTAGTAAAATGGTCAGGGGTGATTGTGGAGGAATCTCCATGGCAGAGTCCAGTCTATTAGTCTCACAGGTGCATTGTCCAAAGGGGCATAGGAAGTGGAGCTGGGGCAGTTTAAGGATGGACAGGGTGACAAAGTCGGACAGAAGGTTGGTCTAATTTCTTGGCGGGGTCTTGGCATTGTTCTCTGTCTTTGTCCTGGATCTCAGGGACCGCTTGCGGGGTGGTTCTCCATCTGCAGGGGCTGCGGTGCTGGTGCAGTGGTTCTGTGGCGGTGACTCCTGTCCAATAGCGCCAGCAGAGGTGGTGGGCAGTTCATCGTCCAGGCTAGTGTCAGGGGCCCCTTGTTGTGCCACAGTGTCCCTTCTGGTGTTCACGAGTTCCTTCAGCACCCCTACAATGGTGCCTAGGGTGGTATTGATGGATTTGAGTTCCTCCCCGAACCCCAAATACTGTTCCTCCTGCAGCCCCTGGGTCTCCTGAAACTTGGCCAGTACCGTTGCCATTGTCTCCTGGGAATGATGGTAGGCTCCCATTATGTTGGAGAGGGCCTTTTGGAGAGTGGGTTCCCTGGGCCTGTGCTCCCCCTGTCGCACATCAGCCCTCCCAGTTCCCCTGTTTTCCAGGGCCTCTGTCCCCTGAAACGTGTGCCCACTACCACTGCCCCCAGGTCCCTGCTGTTCTTGGGGTGGTGGGTTAGCCTTGGGTCCCTGTAGTGGTGGACACACTGCTGCTTGACGTGTCCTGGGGACAGAGGCATGGGCCCTCTGGGTGGGTGCTGTGCTGGTGTTTCCTGAGCGGGGAGGCTCTGTGGTGGCCTGTGCCAGTGTGAGGGGAACCAACTGTCCTGAGGTCCCAGATCGGCCGGGCTGGTCATCTAGATCCAGTTGGACAGAGCTGCTGTCATCACTGTGGGCCTCTTCTGTGGGTGGAGTGGACATGTCTGGAACCTCCTGTCCGGTGACGTTGGGTAGGGGTCCTGCAGGGGTGTAAAGGCATGATTATTGCATCTGTGTGTGCCATGGTGTGCAATGGGTGGGTGACCTTGTACCCCAGTGCTTCCATTCATGTGTAGGACCTTGTGTGCTTATTGTTTAGGAGTCTGTGTGGACCATGCATTGGTGATCGGTGTCCATGCTTTGTTGTTGCATGCAGGGCCTGGTGTTGGGATGCGTGGTTTGTGATAGTGGGACATCTGTGAGGACTTGGAGTGATGGGGGTGAGGGCGAGGGTGGGGGATGTGATAGTTAAGATTTGACTTACCAGAGTCCATTCCTCCTGCTACTCCTGCGAGGCCCTCAGGATGCAGTATAGCCAAGACCTGCTCCTCCCATGTTGTTAGTTGTGGGGGAGGAGGTGGGTGTCCGCCACCAGTCCTCTGAACCGCGATGTGGTGTCTTGAGACCACAGAACGCACCTTCCCCCGTAGGCCGTTCCACCTCTTCCTGATGTCATCCCGTGTTCTTAGATGCTGTCCCACTGCATTGCCCCTGTCCACGATTCTGCGCCATAGCTCCATCTTCCTAGCTATGGTGGTGTGCTGCACCTGTGATCCGAATAGCTGTGGCTCTATCCGGATGATTTCCTCCACCATGACCCTGAGCTCATCCTCAGAAAACCGGGGGTGTCTTTGCAGTGCCATGGGTGGTGTGGGTGATGTGTGAGGTGGTGCGTGTTGTGATGTGTGGGGTGATGTTTAGGGGTGTGTGGTGTTTTGTGTGTGGATGTGTATGTGTGATGGTGTTGTGTGCCTCTGTATGCTGGTGTTGTCTTTGCTGTGCTGTCTCTCTGGCCTTCGTCAGAATTCTTTGGTAGTAAGGGTTTGTGGGTAATGTGGGTGTGTGTTTTATATTGTATTGGGTGTGTGGGAGTGATGTATGTATGTGTATCAGGTGTGTGTATTTTCAATTGTCCAATGTGGTAGTGTTTTGTAGTTGTGTGTGTATTTTGAGCGCGGCGGTGTGTACCGCCAATGGAATATCGCGGTTGAAAGACTGCTGCGTGGATTCGTGGGTCGTGATAGTGTGGGCGTATTCCTGTTGGCGTGACGTTGGACGTTTTGTTATCGCCAGTTTATCACTGACCTTTGGTGTGGCGGACTTGTGTGGGTGTCCATGTTGTGGGTTGTAATACCTGTGGCGGAATTCCACGGCAGCGGCGGTGTGTTGGCGGTCTTCTGCACGGTGGTAAGCGACATTTACACCAATGTTGTAATGAGGGCCTATATCTCGTGCCTTCGCCGTGCCTAGCTAATTACTCCACATATTATATCACTGATGAGATCTTGTATGGCATCTTTGATATCATCACTGCAACATTTGCAAAAAGATTGATAAGAAATCTGTGCATCGCAAAGGCGCGAGTTCTAGTTACTTTAACTTTGTAACTATAGTTGTAGTTGCGGCCCTAGATATACCAATTTATTTTCCCTTTATATCTCAAAAACTACTGAACGGATTTACACCAAATAACAAAAGCTTTCTGCCAAATTTGGTGTAATGCCGTCCAGTGGTCCGGGCTGTAGTTGTGTTCAACACCTCTATGGGAATTAACATGGGAAATGCATATATTTTGACACCCCCCTTTTTCTAAGCCCTCACTTGACTGAACACACTAAAACTTTTCATGTGCACAGGAATCACTGTCACACTTTATTTAGAAAATTTCATAAAGATTCGTCAAACTATGCCAAAGACATAGCTAAATCAACAAATGCTCCTAACTATAACTACTTACTGGTCACCATACATATATATCCACTGAAAAAAACAAAGGTTACAGGGACTTTAGTTAGGTTCTGAATTTACTCATACAAAACCACAGAAATTCATCAGTTATAATTCAAAATGCACCGCTAATTACGCCAGATATTACAGCACTCATGACAACTTCTAGAATGTCATTAAAAATATAAATGGAATATTAGCAGTCACATTATTGAGGAAAAAACTGTGTATGGCGGGGACAACTTATAGGTACTTAAAATAACTCTAACCATAACTGCAAAATTTCTATGGTCTTGTACTAGCAAATTCAGAACCTAACTATAACGTCTCCATAACCTTTGATTTTTTTAAGTGAATTTTATGTTTTTTTAAATTCTATTTCCTAACTATAATGTTCCTGTAACCTTTGTTTTTCAGTGAATAATATAAACATAAATATATATCTATATATATATCTATATATATATATATATGTATATACACACACACACACACACACACACATATTAGCTCTTACTGTGGGGCACTGTAGTGCTTGTCTACATGAGTAGCATGCCACATCATGTAGACTGTGTGTAGGGTGTGTGGTTGGAAGGATGTTGTTTTTATTTTGATCGTACGTGGGAAGTGTTTGCATATCGTCCATGACATTGTATTTACATTATCAGGGGGCTTGACTGAATGACCTTTATATGTTCAATAGCTCTTCCACATATGGTGCTATTCCCAGAACAGTCTCTCCACAATATAGCACACACATGTGATATTTGTCCATCTCCTTCTCATCTCATAGATTTTACCAATACATGCAGCCATAATTATCATATTTTAAAGAATATGAATCTGTCTGATACCACTCCAACATGCCTGTGCTTTCTTGTTTTGCTAATCTTTGTGTATCATATATGCACCTGTGGCTAACTTACATACTCATTTCTCCTATTTTGAATCTAGAATCTTCCTTGTGGGAATCCTTGAGTTTGTATTCTCTGGTGATTGTGTCCAGTGTTACAGGGATGGGTCACAGACACCACAATACAAACTTGCTATAAGCTGGACTTGGAGACTGTGGCAGATAGCCCAGTGGCAGCTGAATAGGGGGAAGGTGGAGTCACATGGCAACAAAGATGAGCGCTTCTGGGGAAACTCTGACAGAGCTAGGCAAGAGCTCACTGAAAGGAGGCACTGCACCTCGATACCACAGCACCATCGCACTGAACACGCATCACACAACACATCACTGCACACAAACACCACAGAGCACATACACATACTACTACACAAACTCACGTCAACAAACAGCACACCCAGAACCCCTGCACAACAAACACCCACACCCACTGCACAACCATAATGGCACCCCAAAAACCCCACAATTCACAGAAGAGAAGCTCAAAGTAATGGTTGAAAACATTGTCAGAGTGGAGCCACGACTGTTTGGAGCACAGGTCGAGCAGACATCCATAGCCTGGAAGAACGACCTAAAGCAGAGGATAGTCATCAGGGTAGATGAAGTGGGGAACCATCCACCCACAAGGGAGGACATTAGGAAGAGGTGGAACGACCACAGGGGGAAGGTACGGGCCATGGCTTCCATGGAAAACAAAACACCGTAATGAGGACAGGTGGTGGCCCCCACCAGACTCCCCAGAAGTGTCACCATGGGAGGAGAAGGTCCTGGCCATACTACATCCAGAAGGGCTGATGGGAATACCTACTGGACTGGATACTGGTAAGTCAACTGTACTCCACGGCCAACATGTCCCTGTGTACCCCCAACGCCCTCTCACTCCCTCACAACACCCTAAAGTGCACAAACCCACACAGTTGGAACACCAATACCCACCCTTGCATTCCACAGCATCCTACTGACGCCATTCCTTCACAGGCCCACCTAGTGCATGGATAACCCACACTGCAGCAAGTACCACATCTACCACAATGCAACACACTCTACCCTTACATGACCGCTACATCCACATCACATCACTGCAATTGCACCTTACACCATGTCACTCCCCATCACCAATAAGTATTAGGAATGCACTTAGTACATGGGAATGACATTAGCAAGGCAGACATGAACTATCCTCCAAAATAGGCCCATTATAACATTCCACTGATCGGAACACAAGCAGTGGACTGCTAACTGTCAATGCCATTACTGCCCTGCAAATCCAGTTAATTATGGCATACAGCCATGTGTGTCACTGCTACAATGCTAGCATCTGACATAATACCTCTCATTACACAGGTCTCCCAAGCAGAGGAGCCCAGTGACAGAGAGCCCAGGCCTGGAAGCAGGTCTAATAGGGGAGGACTCCCCTGGAAGTATGGATATAGACGACAAACCTAGCCCATCAGGCATAAGTGGTCAGTCCACCACCACCATCATCACCCTGCCCACAACTGAAAGCACCTCCCCTGTGGCAGCCAATGTACAGCAGAGCCCACCTTCCCATGCCTGTGTCGCAAGGTCACATCAAACAACAGTGTGCCCCACAGAGCAGGGGCAGGAGTCAATGGTGCAAATCCAAGACAATGACGGTCCTGGTGTCAGTGGAAGGGGGCATACTGCACCAAGGGCACAGGCACAGGGGGCAAGGGTCACTGGGAGGGCAATCGCGGGCCAAGGGACGAGGCTGGTACAGTTCACGACTGGCCAGGAGGCATTCTCCAAAGTCCTGGGAGCCTACCAGAAAACCCAGGATAAGATGGGTCAGATACTCACCACCTTGCAGGACACGCAAGGGCTTTAGTGGGAATACCACCAGGAGGCCATGCAGCAGTGGCAGGCACTCAACACCACCATGGTCTCCATATTAGGGGAGTTAAAGGAATTGAACAACATCCTGCGGACATCGTCAACCCAACAGCACCCACTGCAGGAAGCGGTGGGAGGACTTAGGTGCTGGGCCAGGAAGACCGTGGAGGCCCAGCTGGGGATGGCCTCCCAACCATGGGAGGGATGCCCCTCAGACCTTGACACCCCTAATGACCCGCATACTGGCAGTGGCGTACCCAGAGTTGAATGGATGCTTGAAGGAATCACAGCAGCCACAAGGGGGTAAGTGTTGACTATCAGGTGACTACTGCATTTTTGTGTACTCTGACCCTCACTGGATTAGGAATTGACATAGTCAGATGTGATTTAGGGAATGTACAGTCCTGGTTTTTACACCCATCATGTAGGAGTGTGTGATGTTAGCTATGTTGAGCCATGCTGGAGGGGAAGTGGTGATACTGTGGCACATGTTCACCTGTAGGTATGGGACGCTCATGTACGCAATGATGTCACTAGCTGCATCCTCCAACTCTTCGTGTACTGTTGTAGCACAAGGTGGTCATTTGGGCCCTGTATATGTGTAATGACAGGCATGTTACATGAACATTGCAATTGTTTAACTTGCCACATCAATGGACCTCTGTAGCAAATGTACTCCACACTTTCCTAATAGTTAGCTAGTATTCCCAGTCCCTCTGTGCACAGATTTGTATCATCCCGTAATGGATGACATGTGGATGGGTATGGTCCTGGGCTGGTTTGTTGGATAAGTCATTTATGCAGTTGATAGCCATGTAGTGGTCTTCATTCAGGTGTTTAGGCTGCAGGGATGAGGTGAGTTTGGGTATCGCTTGCATGACCCAATAGTATATAATTGCTAAATGGTCTCTTGTTTCCCGGGCAGGGACTGTAATCTGTATTGTTTGTGATGTGGATGTGTGGGTTCACATAATTTCCTCCCTTTCTGTTCCTCCCACCCTCCTTCGCTCTCTCCTCCTCTGTCTATGTGTGCATTAGCATCATCTGGCAAAGGAGGAAGGGCAACGGCGAGTGGGGATGCAGCAGCCCACAGGTCCCAGGAGGCGGACACCAGTGAAGCCGAAGGGACCAGTGGGACGGAGGGCAAGGGGAGCACCATGGGGGGAGACCGGATCTATCAACACATCTGATTCAGATTCCTCCTCCGATGGCAGCACCCTGGTGGTGGCAGAGCCACCTGGGACCACCCCAGCACCATCCTTGTCCGTCACCCCCCTTACCAGCACCGCCCTCCCCGTAGCACCTCACCCAGTTGCCCGTGCCCGCTCACCCAGGAGGGTGGGCGTCTCATTCGCTGCAGGCACCTCTGCCTCTGCTCCAGTCAGCCCTGCTGCCCTCAATGAGGAGGCTATTGACCTCCTGAGTTCCATCTCTGTGGGGCAGACAATGATCATGAATGCCATCCAGGGACTGGCATCCTAGATGCAGCAGACCAATGCGTTCCTGGAAGGCATTCACGGTGCCTTGTCTGGCCTACAGTGATCTTTTCAGGCTCTGGCCTCCTTGTTGATGGCAGCCACTGTCCCTTCATCTTCCGTCCCCCCTCCAGCTACCTGTTCCCAATCCACAACCCCTCTCCCTACACCCGTCCAAAGCACACCTACATATCAGGATACACCCACTACAACAGACAAGGTGCATAAAGACAGTCATAGGCATCACAAACGTTCACACAGACATGCACACACACAACACACATCTGCAGACATAACAACAGACACTTCCCCACCACCTCCTCCCTTGCAGTCACATTTCCACTCACACCTGCCAGCACTGCATCATCACACGCTGGTCATGCTACCATTCCTGTCATACCCTCAATCACCACAACAGCAGACTCACAGACACACCCCACACACCACTTCCGCACTCACCACAACTACCGTTTCTGCCACCTACAGCACATCCACCTCACTTGCTCACACCACCGCTACATTCACTCACATATCTCCCATTCCCTCTCCCTGCATCTCTGCCTCCTTCCCCCCAATGAATGCACATGCACACACTCACCCACCCAACATTCAGCCACCACACACATACAGACATTGCACACACCAGCATCCGCGTACAGTACACCAACACGTCAGACGAGCACTCCCTCTACCTCCACTCCCAAACCCCAATCATGTGACCACCCCTGTGTGCCTAAGAAAGTTTTCCTTGCCACCCTTGACCTCTTCCCACCCTGTTTTCCCCATAAATACCGTGTACCCTACCACTCTCAGGCCCTGCCACCTCCCATTCCTCGGGAGCCCCTGCTGGTGTTTCCCCTGCTCCTCCACCCAGCAAGAAATCCATCCCTCCCAGTGCCAAAGTCACTTCTCCTGAGCCCAAACCAAAACGTGCCTATTCCACATCTAAGTCTCTACCACCAAACCCACAATCCTGAGGTGCCTGCCTGTCCCATTGATGCCCTTGTGAGGTGGAGGCCTATTTGCTGTCAGGAGTCAAGTTGGGCCTATGATTAAAGGACAATGGGGGTGATTCTAAGCTTGGCGGGCGGCGCTAAGCGGGAACCGCCAGAAGACCGTACTGCGGTCAAAAGACTGCGGCGGTCATTCTGGGTTTCGCACTGGGCTGGTGGGCGACCGCCGAAAGTCCGCCCGCCAACCCAGCGGGAAACACCCTTCCCACGAGGACGCTGGCTCAGAATGGAGCCGGCGGAGTGGGAAGGTGCGACGGGTGCAGTTGCACCCGTCGCGAATTTCAGTGTCTGCAAAGCAGACACTGAAATTCTTTGTGGGGCCCTCTTACGGGGGCCCCTGCAGTGCCCATGCCATTGGCATGTGCACTGCAGGGGCCCCCAGGGGCCCCGCGGCACCCCCTACCGCCATCCTGTTCCTGGCGGGAGACCCGCCAGGAACAGGATGGCGGTGGGGGTGTCAGAATCCCCATGGCGGCGGAGCGCGCTCCGCCGCCATGGAGGATTCTCAAGGGCAGCGGGAAGTCAGAGGTACACCGCCGACTTTCCGTTTCTGGCCGCGGCTGAACCGCCGCGGTCAGAATGCCCAGCGGTGCACCGCCAGCCTGTTGGCGGTGCTACCGCCGACCTCCGCCATGGCGGTAATTACCGCCAGGGTCAGAATGACCCCCAATGTGTCCTGTTTTTGTGGACATTGGACTTGCCATTGGAACATTTTGTATATAGTTTATTTTAATAATGTGTTGTTGAATACAACTGCCCACATTGCTGTGGTTGTCAAGTGGAGATGCTTGCCCTGGTTTTTTTCTACATGGTGATGTGACATCTGTGTGCAAAGGTGTGTGAAGTCTGTGTTTGGATTGTGTCTGTGTTGTTGCATGCGCTGGGTAGATGATTTGGGCCATGGGGATGTTGTGATGTGTGTGACTGCTTGCTTGTTTGATTGTATGGGGTGTTGTGTGTGTCCGTGTGTATGGTGCTGTATGTGTGGATTTCCCTGATTGTTAGTTGAACGTGTTATACCACCTGTTTCATTGTTTGGATGTGTGTTCACAGCTATTGATTGTGGGTCATTGCTACATAGAGTTCATGGTGTGTGTGTGTATGTGTGGTGTCGGACAACGTGCTGTCTATGCCTGTGTTGAGGTCTTTGTGGTCTAGTTGTTATTGTGTGGTTATTGGTGTGTTGGTGGTGTTGGTGTGCGTTGGGCTGTATGCTTGGCACGTATCAGCTTGGCTTTGTGTGTGTATTGGGTACTTGGCATTGACGTATATTGTGTGTGCCTGTGTGTGGCCTTAGCTGTCTGTGCGAGAAATGTGTGTTATGTGTGGGACTGTATCACTGCCATTTCCTCCCCTCTGTGCTAGGCGTACTTACGGTTGTCGTCTTCGTTGTTGTCGGTGTCCCTGAAGGTGTATGGCGAGATACAATGCTGGGAAGAATAGCAGTTTGGTTGTCATGGCGGCCGCAGAGGCGTCTCTGTGCCTGGAGGTGGGTATCTCCTTTTGTAATTTCAGTTTCCGCCAGGTTTTTGATTGTGGCCAGCCCGCACCGGATATCCTGGAGGTGTGGTGACTCGGAATATGGCGGGCGGGACATTGGCTTCCGGCACCTTGAAGTTGACTTCCGCCGCCGGATGCAGCTCGTCGGCGGTGGCAGTGCTGGCAGTGAGTTGTCTGTGTTGCATTGGGTTCACCGCTTTACTCGTTACATGGTGGTCTGCACCGCCACCCCTGCCGCCAGCGTGTCGGTTCAGTTGCCGCCAAACTCACAATGACCCCCTTAGTCATTACTGGAACACAGGGACCCCCAATGAATCATTATTGAAATCTGAAGACCCCACTGAGCCATTACTAAAAGTAGGAGACTTTGGCATAAGCATTTTCAATGACTGAAATGGATAACAATATGCCAAAAATACAGACACAAGCATCCATGAAACAAATACATATATGATTAAGCATTATATTTAATTCAGAAGCAAATATAATAATCAGAATTTTAATTTAAGGAAACAGTGAGAGTTTTTCTAAATTTAATTTAGGCACTACTTGTTCACACTAGATTCTGATTGAAGTATTTGCACTGCTCACATGACTCTACCTGAGGATGCTAACTTAAATTTTTCCCTCCAATTTCAAATTCCTTCATCTTAAAAGAACATCTTAAAACTTAAAATGTTCAACCTTAAATGTTACTTTTTCATTTATATGCACTTTGTTGATCTATTAATATTATTTGACATTCAAAGCAGCTGTGGACCCCCCAGAGCAGACTTTGGGACCCCCAGGGGCCCTGGCCTACAGGCTAAGAACCACTGGCCTACTTTACCCTGCTGTGTTTCTTGCACCTTTTCTGTTTTTCTCCCCATCAGTTTGCTCAGGTGATACGGCAGTTCAAGTTAACCCTTTCCGCCACAGACACTGAGCTGTGCTTACTACTTCCCGGAATTCCTGCTCAAACTTCAAACACTACAGGTCATCCAGGCTCCTGGTGTCTCTGCTATAGGTAGCAGACCTTCATATATGATTTGAGGTCATTTGAGGTCATCTGCAGCCTAGCCAGAGCCTCTCTGTTTACATTCCCAGAACATTCCTGAGACTCAGAATGTGTGAAAAAAGCCTGAACGTTCTGGGGGTAGCCGGAAGGTCCCAGATGATTCAGGGTCAGTTAGTGCAGGTAACTGTGATAAACCAGTGACTGATGACTTCCGTACTCTGGCTGCATAGTATGCCTCATTTGCATTTCCTGTACCTTTTTTGTCCACCCCTTCAGTTCTTTCAGGTGGTTAAGGCTCCTTTCCTCCACTGATACTGAGGTTTGCTTGCTACCGTTCCAGAATTCCTGTTCCAACTTCAAACACTTTAAGTCATCCTGGCTCCTAGTATCTCTGCTATTGGAGGTGACCCTATTGGGTCGAGTCTTTCATGGAGTGTTTCTTTTCTTTCTAACTTCGTTCCCAAATATGGAATACATTACAGAGCCTATTTAACTGAAAGGGGAAGGAGTGGGGTTAGCCTTGGAGTCTGTGGCTTAGATTCCAGTGAAATCCTGACACTTTCCTTATGTGGAGTGAGATATCTGTGTGAGAATCATCCTCAACATTGCAAATGATTAAATAGATATGATCCATTTTAACTTCTACTAGTGACATATAACAGCCTTGAAAAATCTCCAAGATTGTGAGCCACTGAAGGAGAAAAACATCAGTTGACTTTCACAACTCCCGTTACTCGAAACTTAAAATGCAAATTACAAGAGTACATAGAAATAAAGAAAATAAAGTGCTTTATGAAAAACATTGTAGAATCTGTAAACAATCTGGTATTTCTTGTTGGATTAATCACTGATGGTGTTTGAATTTTCTGTATTTATAGAAATTAAAAAAATATATAGATCTAGATACTGAGGGAATAGATTAACAGATTAGTATGTGTAATGGAATATTTACCTTAATCTGTATTTTATCTGTATGTTATCTGTTGAGTTGTTTAAAATAGCAATGATCATTCTCCATCCTATCCAAATAGGTTTACAACCTGGGAGGGGTACAGAGCTGACAGTCCAATCCCCATTCCCCATGAACTCACTTTGTTCAGTCAGCCAAGGATTGCAGATACTGGCCTCAGGACATAGCCTCTAAACCTACTACACACCATGAGTTTCTAGCACAGGTAGCATCTCCCAGTCATGGCAATTGCCATGGGCATTGCCCAGCACACGTGGCCCCAGAACCCACTACATATGATGCTCAGACATGCACAGCCAGTTCATCCTCTAAGGTGTAACTAGAAACCACTGTACTTGCCATTAGGCCAAGGGCAGAGTATTCTGAGAACAGGGCATAGCCTTCAAGCATGATCTTCTCCCCCAACTCTGTTTCCCAATCTCCAAAGCATCCCCAGAACCCACTGAGTATGGCCTTTGGCCATGTACAGAACGTTCTGAGAGTTTCACCAAACCTTTGGTCATGTCCTGCATTGATTCTCATTGGCCTTAAACTTGATTTGGGCACTGTGATTTGTTTTTTTAATCTAGGGATGGCAAATAGAGCCCCCAATGCAACATGAAATTTATCATAATTCCTTAGATGGGTGATTCTACAATCAGAACCCTAAACCGGATGTAGCAGTGTTTTTTTGTTTAGGCGTATGATTTCCTCTTCTATGATCTGCAATCTTTTTTCCTGATCAAGAGGATGCCCGTAAGCTGGATAATTCCCTTCAATTTTATTTTGTTTAACATAAGTATCCACGGTATCCTGAAATATTTTAATGGTCGTCACAAGAACATTTTTCACTTACAGCCAGCAAATCTGATCGCCCACACCACAGATTCCACCTAAGATTATGGCATATCGAAGTCACTATTGGGAAAAAAAATTCCCTTGGTGTAACGACAAATGTCCTTGACAGCCTGTGGTGCTGGCATCCCCTGCATTTTAGGTATGACTAAATACAGCTTTTGGGCCTGATGAAGAGTTTGGCGGACAGGTCACTCGATCACAGACGTGACGGATATCCCATCGCCGTATTGCACTTTCCCTAGGATATAATGGAATCGTAACATGACAGATAGGCAATCTGACACTTTTGTGATGGAGTAACCCCATCCACCAAACTCTAAATCAGGCCCTTAGTTATCTGTAGACCTCATGTCATCAAACCGTCAACTGATGATAACTGAGTGCAATAAGAAATATATGGAAAGAGATGGTTTTGGGCCAGCTGTCTGTAACCATTGACTTTCATATGCTTTTGACTTTGCTAGGCTGGGCAGTCCATCAAAGCACACATAGCCTTTCAAGGGTGGTTACTTAGGGCCAGATGTAGGTAAGTCACAAGTTGCGACTTACAATTTGCGAGTCATAGCAATGTAATTTCATCTCACTTAACTTCTAGGTAATTACAGAGATTACTTGATCATGCCATGTCACCTTATGGTCCTGAAAACTCTGCTGTGCTTAGCCCAGGTTCATTTGGATTTGCATTTTGGAAGAAAAGCATTACTCTCTTTTTTGTCCTCAATCTCTGCTGCAACCACACTCCTGGAATCATTACTTTTTAGGAAAAATCAAATAAGTTCAAAGTAAAAAGGAAAACATTTGAGGGAGGGCAGGCACCAGCAGTTGATATTGTTGAGTGACCTGGAGTTTGGAGTGAGTGCTAGGACCTGTGATTAACTTTTGTTTAAGGGAAAATGTTCACACATTTTTGGATGGTAGAGGACTTGGGTTAAATATACTTTTCTCCATTTTCTTCTGTGTTTTTTCTGCATTTTGTACCTTTTTAGCATTTTACTGTGATGTGTTTTTTTTACAGTTTGTTGCCTAGTCTGCTCTGCACCAGGTCTTGAATGTATTTTTGATTTGTTTTTCACACTGGAACTGCTGCTGTGCTACATGTTTTTAAAACATTTAGGGGCTTGTGGGTGGCCTTGAATTAAATGCAAAATGTATGTTATGTTTTTGTCTGCATGTGTCTGTTGGTGGCTTGAGCCAGAGTGACTTCTGGAGGTCAGGCCCATGTAACCAGACATTTTCATTTGTTCTCAGATACCTTTTCCCCTATGTGCTTTCCCACCATTTTGTTGTGAGTTTGGGGGAGGCATGACATGGGTAATATATTGTGTTTGGAGGGGTAACTGATGTTGCTGTGGGCTGTTTGTGGTTGAGGATTTTTTTAAAGTTAATTTAATTTTCATTTTTATCATGGCTGATTTAATAGTGGTGGGTAAAGGGCACTTACATGTGTGTGCCCAGGCAAATTTTGAATAAATAATATATATCTCTGCAATACTTTCCCTGCACAAAATGTTTCTTTGGTGAGAAGGTCCTCCAGGCAGGACAGATCAACGGGGTTCTTTGTTCTCCATGACTCCTTTGTTGCAGGTCATGCTGGAGTGGCATTTGTGTGTTGAACACTGTGTGTGTTTGCCAAAGGCAGCCATGTGTTCTTTGTTCTCCATGCCTCCTTCTTTGCCTCCTTCTTTGCTGGTCATGCAGTGGGAGCCATTTTACATAGCCAGTGACAGTGTAATTGTGTGTGGTGGCCAGTTTGTCCTTTTTCTCCATACTTCCTTCTTTGCTGGCTGTGTGGTGGATGAGTTAGCTACCACAATTTTGTGCAGTCAGTGTGTGTTTCAATCCTTTTATTCCACTTTAAAAAAAGCCTTTTTCTAGGACCATTAATAGAAGAGGCACACAACATTTTGGTTCACTTTTTTTTTGTTTCCAATATATTTATCTGCCCTTCTTGTGGCTGATTGTAGTAAAGTGTTGCTTTTTATTCATTGATTCAATGTGTGCCTGCCCCCATGCCTCCCATTGAGTCCTATTGGGTCATAGAAGGGCCCAACATTACTTTTATCCATTTATTCAATGCCACTTGCTTTCCTTAGAGTCTCCATGGGAGCTGGATGGACACCACTAGATATGTATTTCATTTATTCAGTGCTTACTTACACCCCTGCCTCCCGTAGGAGTCTCGTAGGCCCTGGATAGACAACAGAAACTATTTATTCATGCATTTGATTTCCCCTGCATCCTTCTGCCTCCCAAAGGAGTTCCATGGGCCCTAAATGGACACCAGCAAATATTTTATTAGCTTATTTGATTTTTCCTGCATACCCTACCTCCCATAGAAGTTCCATGGACCCTGGATAGGCACAACAAATTATTTAATTCATTTATTAAATTATCCCTGCTCCTCATGCCTCTCCTAGGGGACCCAAGAGGCTTAGAGGAACACGCGCAATTATTTAATTCATATATTCAAATTTCAATGCACCCTTCTGCCTCCCTTTGGGGTCCCAAGGCCTTGGAGGGACACCAGCAATTATTGAATTCATTTATTTGTTTTTCCCTACATTCCCTGCCTCTCATAAGAGTCATATGGGCCCTGAATGAACACCAGCTATCCAAATGATCTTTATTTGGTTTATATTTAAAACCATAAAAGACAATACAAAGCAGTACGGAAATATATAACAAAAATATGAAAACACAGTGATGATCCACCTTGTTCATATGTAAACATTAGGCAATTCATTTAAATCCTTCCCTGGATAACAATGCGTTTCATATTCTCCTTGCTGCATACACATAGTTCAATACTGAAACACAACATGGCATTAAATCCAGAGAATGAAGGAAAATAAAGGCTTGTTTACATTGTTTAAATAATTATGATAAAGGTTTTAAAGAGCGTGCCCTATGAAGCTAATAAAACTCAAGAAAACATAAGGTCTATAGTGCTGTGTAATGTCCATCCATCATAAGGAATACTTGTGCCATACTCTCATCATTGGGAAGGTTAACAAATAGTGACTAGTGATTAGATGAAAGCGTGTCAGAATGAATCTATGATAATGGCCTAAAATTAATAAAAATATGGTTGCACATCTTCACTTACTAAAACTATAATATGAGCAAGCACTGTCACTTTATTTCGCTACTTTCATGCTTTAAAGCTAATGTTTGCTTTAGTCCACGTTTTAAGTCATTTTAAGAAATTTCGTATCTTGTATGGTTCTTTATAGTTCAAGGTGTCATCCAAAAATCTATACATATTTTTGATATAATTCAGCCAATGTTATTTAAAAACATGGTCTAGTGAAAGATAGCCTTCTATTCAGACTTGCTTCAGGTTTAAACTAAATTGCATGTCACAGATGAATGGCCACATTCGTATCAGAGCTTTCAGCTAAGACAACCATATTCATTATGGCACATATGGGATGCAGTACTTTCGGGTACAGCAGGTAATCTTAAAAAGGTGTTCTCTGCTTTTTCTAACTGCTGACACTGTATATCCCATACGCCAGCGTCACGTGTAACAATTGCAAGAAATGTAATTGTGTAATAGTGCACACCTCGTTGATAGGTTGTATCCCTAACTTAGTTGCAAATCTAAAAACTGCTTCTTTTGGTTTGTTTAATTGTTGACTTTTGATTGCCTTTAAATAAGCCCAGTTCCCAGATGGTCAGACTGTATCCCCCAGATATGCGAAGGTATTCGTTTTATCACTGTTGCTATCTTTTATGAAAAATGTGCATGTTTTAAACATACATCTACTGCAAATAATAATAATGGGTCTACTCAAATTCAGTATTAAGTCATTTTTTTCCATAAAACGTGTAAAAATGTTTTAAAGTGTTTGTAGTCTATTCGCAGTTCTAGTCATAAGAACGGCATCACTGGCACATAATAAAATGCGGATAGAGTGGCACTAATCAATGGTAGGTTCAAAGTCTCTCACGACTTTTCCAGATCGTTATTAGATGTTGCAAACAAGAAGGAGGCCAGGCCACACACCCTTTGCCTAACTCTTGGCCCATAGCGGATCTGAGAAATGCAGTTTTGTACAGTTTACTTAATAGGTAGATTATCATGGCATTTGCCCCCAAGCCTCGCATGTTGTATCAGACCTTCGTAGGATTCGTGTAAACGTGCTGGTAAGGTCCATAAAACCTAGATGTAGAAAGCCCTTTTTTTGCCTCGGTGTATTTACCAATGAGCAACTCTAAATCCAGACACTGCTCAACCATGCCAAGGCCTTTTCTGCACCCCTAGACTATGTCAGATAGGATTGAGTTTTCATCCGCCCAAAGTTCCAATTTCTCCAATATGTGTCTTGCAAGTATCTTTACAGTCAAGTAGCAATATTGGGTGGAAGCACTTTGGATCAGCTCTATTTCCTTTTTTAAAAATGGATACTGTAATAGAGTCAGACCAAGTGGGGGAAATACCCTTCCTTAAGAACATTAAGTAAAATTGGTGCCCAAAGATTAATATTTTCACTAAAAATATCAACTGGTACTCCATCTGGGCCTGGGGCATTGCATACTCATCTCTTCTGCAGAACAGCAATGACCTCATTCAATTAATATATATATATATATGTGTGTGTGTGTGGCCTTAATATCTCCACTCTGACCAGTACCTTTGTTACATTAGGGGCTAAATTCAATTGTACCCTAATAAATTATAGTCACTCTGGCAGTTTGGAGTAGCTCCATAACCTTCATCTAAATTGATTAGGTTAAATTAGACCAACATTTTGTCAATTGTAGTATTAACCTCTCTCCCTGTGAATTTGGGGATAAACTTTGATGCAGAAGAGCCTAAGTCCCTCTTAAATATAAAGCTGTATTTCATACAGAGGATATTCAAAGCTTCCCCGTACTGATTATGCACAAAATGGGTCTGTCCAATGGCTCCATATATCTACTACTCCACCTACTTCTTTCAGAAGAAATAGTCATAGATGAATTTTGAAATCCCATTCCCAGAGGATATTTACATCTTTAGTGCTGGAAGAGTAATATATTCCTAGGTCATGATCCAGGGCATCTATCACACCCACCCTTCAATTATTAAAACAATTACTATAAAAATGTATCATCAAAACATTTCTCCTCGCAGACAGACCCAAACTTAAAGGCTGGTAAAAGAGAGTTTCTAGTTCGGTGAACAGCGTGTTTCCTGGTAACCAAAATGAGATTGGGATCGCAAGGCCTCCCTTGGTCCTTGCTCCTTCCGACGGGGAGGCAGCTGCTGAAGTATTAAAATTTTTAAAACCTTCCACAAAAAATTATACAGTGACCACGTTTCTTGCAGGCATATAAAGTTAAACCCTGTTTTATATATATATATATAATTTGTGATTTACACAACACCTTCAAAGTATTATAATTCGCACAGCTCCAAACACAGCTTAATCAAGTCAGTACCCACATTACATTAACTAGAACTCGCCCCTCTACCATGCACTGTGTTCTCACAAAAGTTTTGATTTGAGATGTCATAACGGTTCTGTTAATACCATTATTTTACACGGTGTAACTGAGATAATATTAATACGGTAGAAGCAGTTCATGGAGAACCGACTTGAATACACTATGGCCCTCATTACAACCCTGCCAGTCGGTGATAAAGTGGCGGTAATACTGGTAATACCGAAATTATGACTATGGGGGTGAGAACTCAGATAGACTGCCACTTTACCACACCGACCTGGAGGGGGCTCCATGCCCTGTGCTTGGTCCTGGGGAGTGCAAGGCTACAGTCTCTCAAGTGGGTGACTTGCCCACTGGCTCTGGAGGGGGCTCCATGCCATGTGCTTGGTCCTGGGGAGTGCAAGGCTACAGTCTCTCAAGTGGGTGACTTGCCCACATGCTCAGGAGGGGGCTCCATGCTCTGTGCTTGGTCCTGGGGAGTGCAAGGCCACAGACTCTCAAGTAGGTGACTTGCCCAGTGGTTCTGGAGGTGGCATCGTGCCCTGTGCTCTTGATCCTGGTTAGGCTGGGGTTGGTGGGTGTCTTACCCACTGGTTCTGGAGGGGGCATTGTGCCCTGTGTTCTTGATCCTGGGGAGGCTGGGGTTGGTGGGTGTCTTACCCACTGGTTCTGGAGGGGGCATCGTGCCCTGTGCTCTTGATCCTGGGGGGGATGGGGTTGGTGGGTGTCTTACCCACTGGTTCTGGAGGGGGCAACGTGCCCTGTGCTCTCGATCCTTGGGAGTGCAAGGTCACAGTCTCTCCGCTGGATGTCATACCCACTGGATTTTCAAGGGGCAGGCCGCACAGCAGCCCATGGAGGCAGGACTACATACCGTCCGCCGGCGGTGACGACTGCTCAGTGGTGGTAGTGGTGCTGCTGCAGCCACTGGTGGGGGGAAGCTCCTGCCCATCCCCCCACCTTGGTGGTGGTGCTGCTGCTGGTGCTGGTGGGGGGGAGGCTGGTGGGGGGGAGGCTCCAGCCCATCCCCTACAGCTTTGGATTGGCAAGGTGGTGGGATGGGATTACATTACAGAAATATCTAGACAATAAAAAGATACCTAGAGGTCTCAGAATCCTGATATTCCCCACCTTTGAGGATTTAGATGATGAAGCACTTAAGGATTGGGAGGACAACTTGCAAAATGCATCATTCAATATGATGCGTATTCTAATCAAACATACTGACAAAAAAGTGGCTAAATTGCAAGATGATATCGCAACATTGGAAAAGGAAATTGATGAAGTTCCCCAAAAAGATCTAATAAACAAGAACTATGAGATTCTTCATAAAATAGTTGAAGACTATCAAATTTATCTTCGTGATAAAAAATTACGCAAGGTTAAGCGTGATGATCTTGACTATAAACTTGGCAGAATTTACACTTTTGCTCGCAAATATGATAATGTAAAAATATCTGGATCACGTACCAACAGTGATAGACTCACTCATGATACTGATCTTTCCAGTGGCAGCTCTATGTCTTCTATAGACAGTAGTACTTTACAGGATAGTGAACCTTCTAAGCAACTCCCCCCCAGTTCAACTAACAATTTTTTAGTCGAAATGGAACGACTTCGTCTGGGAACCAAATTAAATCGAAGAGACATAAGACCAGAAGGGGTGGGAAACAATGGAGAAAAAAGCTTAGAAAAACAAGGGGTGCGTACCCGCTCGAAAAAAGACTAGGATCTATTACCTCAGTTACTAATGAACCTGGAGGTGATCTGACTATTGTTAATCTTTCCAATCGTTCTCTAGATGATACAGAGCGCAACCTACTCAGTAAGGGCCTAGGCATTTGTCCAACTCAAACTAATGATCAGGTAGAAATCTTTGTTGACCTATTCAAATTTGTTCGTTTATTAAAATTAAGGCACTACTTTTCCACCCATACTGGGTGGTCTACTAACAGCGTAACTTCTACACCAACGGTTATTGAAACTACTACTTTTAATACTCAGACAGTGACTGAATCTATATCTGATTTACATGATATACAACTGCTGATGTCTCTACAAAATGGTAGTGAGACTGAGATTGAAAATATCAGAACAGATCTAGGAATTAAGGAAGATTTTAATGTCACGAGTGGGCTCAGGCCACGTTCTAAATTTACACCCAATATTGCACATAGCAATATTGATCTATTTTCCAACAAGGTATCATCTGACCTACATAAATTCTTGGGTGCTCCTCACATTAATTGGCGTAAAATTGACAATTTGACCATCAGAGGACGGAAGGCTCTTACTAACCTTAGGACAGACCGCTCAATTGTTATTCGTGAGGCTGATAAAGGTGGTAATGTAGATATTATGAACACTAGTGACTATATGCATGAAATTGATAGACAATTAGCTGATACAACATGTTATAAATACATTACCAGCAATCCAATTTTTGAATTGACTGAATACATTAATAATAAACTATGTGGATGGCACGAACAAGGCCTATTATCTGATCATGAATATAAATATTTATTTGTCAAATATCCTAGATATCCTTGTATTTATATTCTCCCCAAAATTCATAAAGTAGGTAACTTTCCCCCAGGCAGACCTATTATATCTGGGGTTGACTCTCCGACAGAGAGATTATCGGAATTTGTTGATATTTTTTTACAAAAGTTTGTTTGCAATCTTCCTTCATTTATACAGGACATTAAGGATATTTTGAATAAATTTGAAGATTTTCCTTGGTCCGATGGCCTTTTATTTGTCACAATGGACGTCAACAGTTTGTATACTTGTATTCAAAAACCTTTTGGCTTGTTGGCAGTCACTTAATTTCTTAATACTCGTTCTGCTGACCATTTTGATCACAATCAAATGCTTTTGGATATGATTGATATAATTTTATCCAAAAATTATTTTTTACATAACAACAAATGGTTTCAACAGACACAAGGAACCGCGATGGGTTCCAAATTTGCCCCCTCATATGCCTGTCTCTTTATGGGCTGGTTTGAAAAAATACATGCCTGGGGCAGATATGCCTCCCCCTGGACTGAATTTATTGTCTTTTGGGGGAGGTATATTGATGACATCATCTTGATTTGGAATGGATCTATCGAGCAACTTATTCTTTATCATGCTTTTCTTAATGATAATCCTTTCAATGTTAGACTTAGTCTTCATTACAGCAAGGATAGTATTGAATTCTTGGACATAAGATTCTTCATTCATAATAACTCCATACAGAGTGTTCTGTATAGGAAATCTACGTCTTGTAACAGCTTGCTACATGCAACGAGTGCACATCCGCCTTCTACCATCAATAATATTCCCTTTGGTGAGATGATACGTATGCGCAGAAATTGTAGTACTGATGATTCATTTTCTGAACAAATTGGACTGGTTAAACAAAGATTCATGAATAGAGGTTATAATAACCAGATTCTCTGCACCGCAGAACGACGTATCATGAGTACATCTAGAAAGGATACGCTGGTGTCACAACCCAAAGGTAAAAAGAATTTAGGCAATGAACGTTTGTCTTTTGTAACTAGATATACGGTCCATAGTCAGGGCATCTATAGAATACTCAAACGCCACTGGCATCTACTTACTGATATACATGGACTCAAAGGGTACCTTCCTGATGTACCTCGAATAACCTATCGAAGGGGCAAGACTCTGGGAAATTTTCTTTGTCCTAGTTATGTGTCAACACCAAATGTATCCACTTGGCTGTCCACCAAACCTTTAGGTTTTTATACATGTCATGAATGTAATGTTTGTATTTTTGGCTTGGACAAAACTAGCACTTTTTGTTACAACAACACAGGGGTTTTTACTATTAAGAACTTCATCAATTGTAATACCAAATTTGTAATTTATATTCTAAAATGTACATGTAACAAAATCTATGTGGGTAGCACTAAAAGATTGCTTAAACATCGAATACAGGAACACATACGTGCCATTAGAAATAATGATACCAGGTATCCATTATCATTACACATGTCATCTATACATCAACATGACAATGTTATTTCATTTCATGGGATTGACTATATTCCACCGAACCCCAGGGGGGGCAACAGAGAATTACAGTTACGTATAAAAAAGAAGCGGCATGGATCTGTCGCCTGCGTACAGTCGAATTGGGACATAATACTGATCATGAATTTCATCATTATTTATAATGTTTTTGTTGTACAATATACTTATTTGTAGTTAATATATCAAAACATTTTTTTTACAATTTTTGTGATTGTACTAGCTTGTTTAACTTATGCTTTGCTATCTTTATTTGTAATATATTTTCTGTATTCACATATTCATTGTGCTTCTATCGACCTGAGTTGATGTAAAATTTAGATTATATTTCTAACATCTGTGCAGCATTTGGATTATCATATTATTATTACTACTTGATGATATTCACGTCTTTGAGGCACCTCTATATTTCTTCTATTTCTATTTTTATTTTTATTATTTATTTTTTATTTTGATTTTCATCTATATTTTCTTAGTATTGAGTGGGTCCACTATTTTCTCTCTCTTTTCGTTTCACTTCTTCCTTTACACTTTTTTCTCTACTCTTTTCCTTTTTTCTCTCCACACTTTTCTTCCCTTTTTTTAGGTTCACGTTTATTCCAATATGGCCGCCGTCTAATCACTCGTATTCAGTCACCCTTTGGTTGCAGTCCTTCTTTTTTGTTTACACTCCTTTTTTCACACAGCGTTTTTTAAATGCTCGGCGTTTCTTGCCGGAATTGCTTGGTAACTCGGACACATTACCTTCTCTTTGACGTGTGGCTACGCGACCGGGCCCGTCACTCTTCCGTTTTTCGGCAAATCCGCCCAGTTATACTTTGTAGCGTGTGGACACACGCACATCTCAGGTTAGACGTGTTTTCAGCCCCGTTTTCTTACATATTTGGTTGTCTTTACCTTTTTAATTTTAATTTTGTGGACGATAGCCCACACTGTTTTGCACTACTCTGATACATGTACTATTCCCTTTTCTTCTTCAATTTCAGCATATTGAATCCCCGTTTATGGCTATATTTTGCACATAATTGACTTTTGATTTCCCTTCGGAATATTTTTCGGTATGTGCTCCTTCATTATTATTTCTTTTTCATTTCCCTTTTTTCGTGCATCTTCTCCTTTATTCACACCTCCCCCTATTTATTATACTTTATATCACATCTTTATCACCTTCTTTCACTTTTCATCACTTTTTATTGGTTTAGGGACTTTTCTAATAGTTTAATCATCTCTTTTATCACAGTATTTACGGTATATTGCTATTGAGCACTTTTTTTGCTTCTGTTTTTTCTCTATATTATTCTCCTTCCCTTGCCGGTCTCATTCGCCTTTCACGATTTAGTGGTTGACTTATTATCAAAACTACGGCTCATTTGCAGAAAATCTTTGTCATGTTCAAGTCCGTTTTGTTTTTACACGCAACTGGTGGTTTCTGGTCTACACTTTGTATATATTTTTCTGATTTTGCTGTATATACTTGTTTCTTTGTAACATTAGGAATACTGACGTTTTGTTATCATTTCCTTTATGGTCATATGTTATTTTTACAGCCCTGAAGAAGCCCAATTGTATTGGGCGAAACGCGTTGGCTGTTGGGTCATTGATTTTCCCAAATCTATTTTGGCATCAAGTGTTTTGGACCAAATAAACCTTTTGGAAGAAATCTGTGAAAATTTGCGTCATTATATGTTCTACAATATGGAACCATGTACAATTATTATCCGTGACTCTGTTATTGATTATTAATTGTGGTGCACAACCCTCTTTTTGTATTGGTGTTTCACCTTGTTGGTTCTTTGTGCAGTAGGAACTCTGTTGGAAGTGCACACTTGATTTTTCTTTATATATTATTGTTCATGTACATTGTGATTAATTGGCAATTGTTAGGGATTGATGCGTCTTCTCTCTGGGCTTACTGCACTCTGTTTTGATTAAGCTTTGGATGGCTGCCCACTGCTGGTAGTGGTGCTGCTGCTGCAACCACTGGTAGGGGGAAGCTCCTGCCCATCCCCTGCAGCCTCGGATGGCTGCACACTGCTGGTGGTGCTGCTGCTGGTGGTGGGGGGGAGGCTCCAGCCCATCCCCTGCAGACTCGGACAGCTGCCCACTGCTGGTGGTGGTGCTGCTGCTGATGGTTGTGGTTGGCAGAGGCTCCAGCCCATCCCCTGCAGCCTCGGACAGCTGCCGACTGCTGCTGGTGGTGCTGCTGGTGGTGGTGGGGGGAAGCTCCTGCCCATCCTCTGCAGCCTCAGATGACTGCACAGCCATGGTTGGTGGTTGGGGCTCCGTCTGAGTCCCTGCACCAGGCCCCTTGTCCTTCCTGCCTGCTGGTGCAGGCCCCTTGCCCTTCTGGGCAGCAGCTAGGACAGGCTCTTTGCCCTTCCGGGCAGCAGCTAGGGCAGGCTCCTTGCCCTTCCGGGCAGCAGCTCAGGCAGGCACACTTTCTTTGAGGCTGGCTGGTAGCCTGGATCCTTTCCCACCATAAGTGGGTGTGGAGACTACTGGGCCCATGGACTGGGTGGCTGAGGTGCTTGCCTGGGTTCTTGCCACCCTGGCCAGACGTGAAGGACGTGGGGGGAGGGGTAGGGAAGAGGTCAATGGTGGAGAGGAAAAGCTTCTTAGGGACATTGGGGCAGAAAGAGGGAGAAGGTTTGGGAGTGGAGGAAGAGGGAGCGGTTGTAGGAGGTGTCTGTCTGCTGTGTTTGTGTGCAGGTGCAGGTGCATGGGCTGGATGCTGTTGTGAGGTGGATGGCTGTTGGGTGTCTGAGTGCTTGCGTTTGTGTGCTTTAGGAGGGGGACAGACACAGTGGGAGAGGACACAGGGGACGTGTGCATGGCTGTTGTAGAGGTGTCTGCAAGTGAGGTGTGTGTTCTGCTAGGGGTGGGGGTGATGCTGGTAGTGGATGAAGATGTGGTGCATGCAGGTGTGAGTGTAGACACAACTGGGACGGAGGTGGAGGAGGAGGAGGAGGGGGACACAGTTGAAATTGTGGATGTTGGTATGTCTGCATCTGGATGCTGTTTGTATGAGTGCCTGTGGGATGATGTATGGTGCTTGTGTTTGCCTGTGCCACTTTTGTGTGTTGTCCTGTGTGCATGCTCGTCTGCCTGTGTACTTGAAATAGGTTGGGGTTGAGGGGAATGGGATTGGGAAGAGGAAGTTGGAGGGAGGACGGTAGAAACAGGGACAATGGCTGCCATCAGAGAGGAGGCCAAAGCCTGGATTAATCTCTGTTGGGTCCCCAAACCAGTGTGAATGCCCTCCAGAAATGCATTCGTCCGTGGCATGTGGGCTGCCAGCCCCTGGATGGCATTCACAATGGTTGACTGCCCAACAAAGATGGATCTCAGGAGGTCAATAGCCTCCTCACTGAGGGCACCAGGGTTCACTGGGGCAGGGCCTGAGGTGCCTGGGGCGAAGGAGATGCCCACCCTCCTGGGTGAGCCGGCACGGGCAACTCGCTGAAGGGCTGCTCGGAGGGCTGGTACGGCGGGTGGCAGATGTACCTGTAGCTGGGGTGGTCACAGAGGTGTGAGCCACCACGAGGGAGCTTCCATTGGGGGAGGTATCTGTGTCCGAACTGTCCCCTCCAGTCTCCGCCGTGGTGCTCCCCTCGCCCTCTGTCCCACTGGTGCCCTCACTGTCGATGCACTCTGCCTCCTGGGGCCTGTGGAATGCAGCTCCCTCTGTCGCCGGTGCCTGTGCTCCTCCGCCAGATGATGCTAATGCACATGAGGACAAGATGACAAAACAAAAAAGGGGGGGGAGACAAAGGATACACTTGCTCAGTGGCTGCACCAACACCACCGTTGGCGTACACACCACCGTCACACACAGGGAACAGCCCTATGCAATATGCAATGCACTACCTGGGATAATTCTAGCCACCAAGGCATGGGGAGGGGCACATACTGCCAGATGCAGCACACCTTGGACCCACACAGCCCTGACCAGTTGTGGATGCCTACAAGCTGGGTAGCAGGAATTTCACTTCAGAACCCTGCCCAACATGGGACCTACTCTGCAATATCAGCCCTGGCCTAGGGGTACCCACTGACACACATTCCCCAACCGGGTACCCCCCTACCATGTGTAAGTAGTGATGATGGGAACTGTACTCACCCCCTTGTGGCTGCTGGGATGCCTTCAAGCGCCCATCCAGCTCCGGATAGGCCACCGCCAGTATGTGGGCAATGAGGGGGGTCAGGGTTCGACTGGCACCCATTCCTCGTTGGGAGGCCATCTGCAACCTGCCGTTGATCCCCAGGGTCCGCAGGTCCTTGGCGATGGCACACCATATACCCTTCTTTTGATGGGCGCTGACCTGCAGAGAAATACACACAGGAAATGGTATCAGTCAGACCGTCCTGCCTGTTACATTTATGGCCCACCATACCCCTTCACATCGCCATTTGCATACACAGGGCCCAGCACACAAGCTGCATGCCGCCCAGGGGACATCCACTAGCCTTCACACACACCATTCCATGCATTCATGCTACATGCATCGTGCTCACAGTGTACTCAACTGTTGGTCTGGAGGCCCAGACATCAGTCTGTACTGGGGTAGGACCCCATCCACCAGTCGCTCCAACTCTGACAAGGTGAAGGTAGGGGCCCTTTCCCCAGTCACACGAGCCATGGTAGGTTCCAGACACAGGTCACAGCAGCACATGCAGTGCAGGCCCTCTACTGTTGAAGGTCAGGTAGCAAGTGAAGAATATGATAGAAAATGGCGGTAACGTCCGCGGTGGTGCATACCGTCACTGGCTGCGTAGATCACCATTGGCCACTGTAACCCATAGGGCCCAATGTTATCCAATGAGGAGTTGCACAGAGGTTCACGACCGCCTCCCGCAGCAGCGCAGAACGTCAGCGGAATTACCTCACTGCCACCTGTCCCTCCACACAGGACAGGTGAACGCCATTTCATGGGGCGGCAGGCCCTGGATAATAACTGCATCACAATTCAAAATAGGACATACAGGACAAATCCCACTTACCCATTTCAAATGAACATCATGCATTGAACTGTTGTGGCTACAATGTTCAGTTTGTGATTGGCTCATCACTCTTTTGCCCCATAGAATGCTACCGGTGTGGATGAATAGAAGATGGAGACATACCCCCGTGTACAGACCCCTGGTGGACTTGGCAACAATGAAGGACAGGCACATTATCCTCACCTATAGACTTGACAGGGCCAAATCACGGACCTGTGTGCCCAACTGGAGCCGTCCCTGATATCTGCTATCTGTCACCCCATTGGGATCCCCCCTCTTGTGCAAGTTCTATCAGTCCTCCATTTCCTGGCAACTGGTTCTTTCCAAGTGACAGTGGGTTTGGCAGCAGGAATGTCACAGCCAATGTTCTCAATAGTGCTGACAAGAGTGTCGTCTGCCCTGATTACACACGTGTACAGCTACATTGTTTTCCCCCAGGTTGAAGATTTGGCCACAGTGAAGACTGACTTCTATGCAGTGGGACATATCCCCAACATAATTGGGGCAATTGATGGAACACATATTGCATTTCCCCACCCCAGCTAGAATGAACCGGATTTTCTGAAATCGAATGAGTTTTCAGCCTATGAATGTGCAGATGGTGTGCTTGGTGGACCAGTACATCTCCCATGTCAATGCTAAGTATCCAGGGTCTGTGCATGATGTCTTTATCTGAGGAATAGCAGCATCCCAAATGTGATGGCCCAACTACAGAGGCACCGGGTGTGGCTAGTAGGTAAGCCCTGTTTCCCACCCAGTAGATGTTGGTATATGTGTATGGTATGGGCCATAAAGGAGAGTGTGTGGCTAAATGTTGTCCTTCAATATTTGTAGGAGACTCAGGTTACCCCAACCTATCATGGCTGCTGACCCCTGTGAGTAATGCCAGGACAAGGGCAGAAGAACGTTACAATGAGGCACATGGGCGAACAAGAAGGATTATCGAACGTACCTTTGACGTCCCGAAGGTCAGGTTCCGGTGCCTCCATCTAACAGGTGGATCCCAGTGCTACTCACCCAAGAAGGTCTGCCAGATATTCGTGGCATGCTGCATGTTGCACAACCTTGCCTTGAGATGCCATGTGCCTTTTCTGCAGGAGGAGGAGGCTGGAGATGGCCGTGTGGCAGCAGTGGACCCGGTGGACAGTGAGGATGAGGAGGCAGAGGATGAGGACAACAGAACCACTGTGTTCATAATGACCCCCATAGATTGGAATGGCTTACTGTGTAGTGGTATAGAGTGGAATACTGTAGAGTGGAGTGTTGTAGAGTGGAGGAGGGTAGAGTGTAGTGTGGTAGACTGTAAAGGCGTATGGTTTAATAGCATACTGCGGAGTGGCATAGAATGAATTGTTGAATAGTGAAGTGGCATACAAAGGAACAGCGCAGAGTGTAGTGTAGCGATATATAGTTGTGTAGCGTACGGTGGAGAGCTTTGACCTAGAATGACGATCACTGTTACTGGCATACAGTGTAGTGATGCAGAGTGGATTGGCATATAGTGGAATAGCGTAGAGTAGAGTGACATAAAGTGGAGTGAGGTACAATGGAACAGTATAGAGAGTAGTACGTAGAGTGACTTGGCAGTGAGTAGAGTGGCTTAGAGTGTAGTGTCATAGCATGGAATGATGTACAATGTAATAGCATAAAGTTAAGTGGCATAGAGTGGAGTGATGTATAGTGGAGTGGCATAGAGTGGAGTGGCGTAAAGTGCAGTGGCGTGCGGAGGAGTAACATACAGTGCAGTGATTAACATTGAGTGGCATAAAGTGGAGTGCTGTACAGTAGAAAAGCATACAGTGGAGTGGCATAGTGTGTAGTGGCACAGAATAGAATAGTGTATACTGGAGTGCTGTACAGTTGAGTGTCATAGAGTGTAGTGGAGCAGATTGGAATAGTGTATAGTAGAGTGGTGTTCAGTAGGGTGGCATAGAGTGAGTGGAGTAGAGTGGAATAACGTAAACTGGAGTGACAAGAGTATAGTTGTATACAGTGGAATAGCATAGAGTGGAGTAATGCAGAAGGGAATAGCCTAGAGTGCGGTGGCATAGAATGGAGTGGCTTAGATTTGAGTGGCATAGAGTGAAGTGGGGTTGAGTAGAGTGGTGTATAGTGCAGTAGTGTACAGTGGAGTGGCATACAGCAGTACATCATATGTTAGAGTTGCGTACAGTGGAGTAGCATAGAATGGAATAGCACAAAGTGGAGTGCTGTACAGTGGAGTTGCATAAGCTGGAATATTGTGGTGTAGATGGTGTACAGTGTAGTGGTGTACAGTGCAGTGGCATACAGTGGAGTGTGTTAGAGTGAAGTGGCGTACAGTGAAATTACATAGAGTGGAGTGGAGTGGCATACAGTGGAGTGTTCTGGAGTTGACTGGTGTAAAATGGAATGAGGTACACTGTAGTAGTATACAGTGAAATAGTGTAGAGTGGAGTTGTGTTTATGGGGTTGGCATACAGTGCATTAGCATACACTGGAGTTGGCTAGAGGGGAATGGCATAGAGTGGAGTGGCATAGAATGGAATAGTGTATAGTGGAGTGCTGTACAGTAGAGTGCTGTACAGTATAGTGGAGTAAAGTAGAATAGTGTAAAGTAGAGTGGTGTTCTGTGCTGTGACATAGAGTGAGTGGTGTAGAATGTAATAACGTAGAGTGGAGTGACAAGAATAGAGTAACATACAGTGGAATAGCATAGAGTGAAGTAATGTAGAGGGGAATAGCGTACAGTGCAGTGGCTTAGATTGAAATGGCATAGAGTGAAGTCAGTTTGAGTAGAGTGGTGTAGAGTGCAGTAGTGTACAGTAGAGTGGTGTACAGCAGTACACCATATATTAGAGTTGCGTGCAGTGGAGTAGCATAGAGTGGAAAAACACAAAGTGGTGTTGCATTAACCTGAATAATGTAGAGTGGATGTGTACAGTGTAGTGGTGTGCAGTGCAGTGGCATACAGTGGAGTGTGTTAGAGTGAAAAGGTGTACAGTGAAGTGACAGAGTGGAGTGACATACACTGGAGTGTTCTAGAGTTGACTGGTGTAAAGTGGAGTGAGGTACACTGTAGTAGTGTACAGTGGAATAGTGTAGAGTGGAGTTGTGTTGAGGGGATTGGCGTACAGTGTAATAGCATACACTGGAGTGGGATAGAGGGAAGTGGCATAGGGTGGAGTGGCATAGAATGGAATAGTGTATAGTGGAGTGCTGTACTGTGGAGTGTTGTAGAGTGTAGTGGAGTAGATTGGAATAGTGTATAGTAGAGTGGTATGGCATAGAGTGAGTGGTGTACAGTAGAATATTGTAGAGTGGAATGAATAAAATAGAGTTGCATATAGTGGAATAGCGGAGAGTGGAGTAATGTAGAGGGGAATAGAATAAAGTGCAGTGGCATAGAATGGAGTGGCTTAGATCGGAGTGGCATAGAGTGAAGTTGGGTTGAGTAGAGTGGTGTAGAATACAGTAGTGTACAGTGGAGTGGCATATAGCAGTACACCATATGTTAGAGTTGCGTACGGTGGAGTAGCATAGAGTGGAATAGCATAGAGTGGAGTGCCATACATTGGAGTTGCGTACAGTGGAATAGTGTAGAGTGGATAGCGTACAGTGTAGTGGTGTACAGTACAGTAGCATACAGTGGTGGGTATTAGAGTGGAGGGGCATACAGTGAAGTGACAGAGTGGAGTAGCAAACAGGGAAGTGTTCTAGAGTCTACTAGTGTAAAGTGGAGAGAGATACATTAAAGTAGTGTACAGTGAAATTGTGTAGAGTGGAGCTGTGTGGAGTGGATTGGCATACAGTGTAATAGCATACAATGGAGTAGGATAGAGGGGAGTGACATAGAGTGGAGTGGCATAGAGTGTGATAGCATAGAGTGGAGTGGCATACAGTAGAGCAGTGTACAGTAGAGTGGCATAGAGTGGAGTGAGGTACAGTGTAGTGCCACAGATTTGAATAGCCTACACTGAATGACATTGAGTGGAGTGGTGCAGAGTGTAGAGTGTCAATCAATCAATCAATCATATTTATAGAGCGCAACTACTCACCCGTAAGGGTCTCAAGGTGCTGAGGCGGTCGGTCCTCTGTGCTTCAGTCGAAGAGCCAGGTCTTAAGGTCCTTCCTGAATTGAGGCAACATTGGTGACTGTCTAAGTTGTTCCAGCTCTTTGCCACGAGGTAGGTGAAGGATCGTCCTCCGCCCGAGGTCTTCCATATGCTGGGTACGGTGGCTATTGCCTGTTGAGCAGAGTGACAGGTCTGGCGGGGGAGTAGAAGGTGATGTGGTGGTTGAGGTAGGTGGGTCCATGTTGTGGAGCGCTTTGTCTGCGTGGATGAGGAGTTTGAAGTTGATCCTCTTCTCGACGGGGAGACAGTGGAGGTCCCTTAAGTGTCTGGTGATGTATTCATGGCGGGGGACGTCCAATATGAGTCCGGCGAGGCATTTTGAATGTGCTGTAGTTTCTTCAGGTTCTGCTGGGTGGTGCCAGAATAGAGGGCATTGCCATAGTCGAGTCTGCTGGTGACCAGGGCATGGGTTACGGTGCAGTCATTTGGGATCCATTTGAAGATCTTCAGCAGAAGTTGGAGTGTGTGAAAACAGGAGGATGCAACTGAGTTGACTTGGCGGGTCATGGTGAGCGGTGAATCCAGGATGAAGCCGAGGTTGCATGTGTGGTTTCCTGGGTTGAGGGCCACCAGGAGTCATCCCAGGCTGATATGAAGAGTCCCAGGATGAGGATCTCGGTCTTGTCAGAGATGAGTTTGAGGCAGCTGTCCTTCATCTAGGTGGTGACGGCTTCCATCCCATTGTGGAAATTCTTCTTGGCAGTTGTGAGGTTTACGGTCAGTAAGATGATCAGCTGGGCATCGTCGGCATAAGAGACGATATTCCGTCTGTGGTTCCTGATGATGGATGTGAGCTGGGCCATGTAAATGTTGAAGAGTGTGGGGCTCAGGGAGGAGCCCTGTGGAACTCCACAGCTGATCTCCGTAGGTTCTGACAGGTAAGGTGGAGTGTAGTGTCGTGGAGTGGACTTTCATACACTAGAGTGTTGTAGAGTGAAGTGGGATAGAGTGTAGTGGGGTAGAATGTAGTGGCATACAGCATAATTGCATACTGTGTAGTGGCATAGAGTGGAGTGTTGTAGAGTGGAGTGGCATCCAGTGAAATGGAGTAGAGTGGAGTGGTGTAGAAGAGAGTAGAGTAGAGTGGAGTGGCAAACAGTGGAGTAGCATACTGTGGAGTGGTGTACAGTGGAATAACATTGAGAGGTACTAGCACGCAGTATAGATAGTGGCCTGTAGTGGAATGGTATAGAATGGAGTGTCGTAGAGTAGAGTGACATATAGTGGAGTGGTGTACAGTGGAGTGGTGTACAGTGGAATAGCGTAAATTTTATTGGCAAATAGGCCCTCATTTCAACTATAGCGGTAACTGCCGCCTGCCGCCACAGCGACGGCCACTAACATACCATCGCCGTGGCTACCAGCCGCCCACCCGCATCATGACCGTCAACAGGATTCTGCCAGAAGGCTGTCAGAATTCCGTTGACGGTCATGGCGGCGGACGGCGGTAAGGTGGCGCTGGTGTCAGCAGCAGCGCCACGCCAACAAAACACCGCCTACCGTATCATGAGCAATGATACGGCTTAGCAGTGTTTTGCTGGCGGACGCTGCTGCTGACAGCAGCGCTGTGTCCCGTCTCCAGCTGGAGGACCCCCTGCAAGCAGGTAAGTCGGGTTCTCCAACACGAGAGGGAAGTGGGGGGTGTTGTGTGTGTGTGGGGGGGTGTTTGTCTGTTTTTGTATGCATGCATGCGGGTGTGAGTCGCGTTGAATGAGTGTGTGAATGACTGAATGTGAGTGTACATCCATGTTGTGTGTTTTGAATGCGTATGTGCGACAAAGTATGTTGGTGTGAGTTGCGGTGTGTGGGTATGTATGTGTGCATGCGTGGGTGAATATGGGTATGTGTGTGTGTATGATTGTGTATGTGTGCCTGTGTGGGTGTGCGGGTGTGTAAATGTGCAGGGGGCTGGAGGGGGAGGGTGGAGGAGAACTCTGGGGAAGGGGGTGGGGGAGTAGTGCCTACCACCATGGTTTTTGTGTCGGTACACTTGCCACGAAAACCATGGCGGTAGGGGGGTCATAATCCCGAGGGTGGGATTGTGACGGCCGCCTGGCTGGAGATCACTCTGGTGGTCAGAGTGGTACATCGGCAGTTTGGCTTGAGCCAAACCGCCAATGTCATAATTTGGGAAAAGTTATCGCCAGCCTGTTGGCTGTGCCTTTCCCCAAATTACCGCTGACTGCGAGGGTCGTAATGAGGGCCATAGTGTTGTAGCGTACAGTGGAGTGTAATATAGTATACAGTATAGTACAGTAGAGTAGTGTACAGTAGGGTGGTGTACAGTCCAGTGGCGTACACTGGAGCATGTTAGAGTGGAGTGCTGTAGAGTGCAACATCGTAGAGTGTCATACAGTAGGGTGGCATAGAGTGGAGTGGCATACAGTGGAGTGTTATAGAATGGACTGCTGTAGAGTCGAGTGAGGTACAGTATAGTGGTGTACATTGGAATAGCATTGAGTGAGTGCCGTATACTTGTGTGGCATACAGTGGGATAGTGTACACTGGAGGTAGTATAGAGTTGAGTGGCATACACTGGAGTAGTGTACAGTGGAGTGGAATAGAGTAACATATACTGGAGTGGTGTATACTAGAGTGGGAATAATGGAGTGCTATTCAGTGGCGTACAGTGCAGTGGCATGCGATGGAGTAACATAGAGTGGAGTGGCATAGAGTGTAGTGGCACAGAGTGGAGTGGGAGGAAATAGAGTAGCGTACAGTGGAGTGGCAGACAGTGGAATAGCATATATTAGAGTGGTGTAGAGTGGAGTCGCATAGAGTGGAATATCATACAGGGGAGTATCGTACAGTTGAGTTACATACCGTGAAATAGTGTAGAGTGCATTGGTGTATGATATAGTAGCATACAGTGCAGTGGCATAGACAGAAATCTCATACAGTTCAGCAGCATACAGTAAAATAGTGTACAAGCGAGTGGTGTACATTGCAGCGGAGTACGCTGAGTTTGTTGGAGTGGAGTGCCGTCCAGTGGAATAATGTACACTGGAGTGGCATAGAGTAGAGTGGCATAAAGTGAATTGTTGTAAAGTTGAATATTGTAAAGTGGAGTGTTGTAGAGTGGAGCGCAGTAGAATGTAATGGGGTAGACAGTAGTGGTGTACAGTGTAATAGCATACTTAAGATTGGTGTACAGAGGAGTGACATAAAGTGCAGTGGTGTACAGAGGAATAGCATAGAGTGCAGTGGTGTACCCTGAAGTGAATTACAATGAAGTATGATGGAGTGGAATAGCACAGACAGTGGTGTCATAGAGTGTAATAACATACAGTGTGGTGGTGTAGAGTGGAGTGGGGGCAGAGTGCATGAGCGTAGAGTGGATTACCATAGAGTGGAGTGGCGTATAGTGGAGTGACATAGAGTGGAGTGGCACAGTGTATAGTGGCAAACAGTGGAGTGTGGCAATTGAAACCAATATAGTGTGAAAGTATATTAACAATTGTAGATGTAACGTGGCAGGACATTACATTTATGGTGTAAAGTACTATGTGCGAACAGTGTAAGTAATGTTAAAGTTATAATTTTTACAAAACGTAGTAATATTTTGTGCTGTGCCATACTGTGGTAAGTTCACGGTATACTGCGGTACGTGCACATGATAAGGCAGTATCTGATTAGCTAATGGCTGTGTTTACCAAAGGTAAAAGGGAGCCATGTCATTTTCAGCACATTTGGTCACATATTATGCTTTTTACTGCCTAGTGGGTTAGGGTCTTAAATCTAGGTGAGTACTCGGTTTTATTGTTGTTTCCTACCTATTACCTCTTTTATTAAAGTGCTAATAGGAAGAAAAATGCATTTAGAATTTTTAATATATTTTTAACCCCTTCGCTGCCGGGCCTTTTCTCCCTCAGATACAAGGCCTTTTTTTAGGCTATTTGAGGCAGTTTGTGCTTAGGCCCTCATAAGTTTTTATCTATATAAGCTACCTATGTCAAATTAGCATACTTTTTTTCCAACATCCTAGGGATTCTAGAGGTACCCAGAGTTTGTGGGTTCTCCTCGAGGGGACCAAGAAATTAGCAGAAAAACAGCGAAAATGTTGTTGTTTTTTTTTAAATGGGAAAAAGGGCTGCAGAAGAAAGCTTGTGGTTTTTCCCCTGAAAATGTCATCAACAAAGGTTTACGGCTAAAATCACCATCTTCCCAGCTTTAAGGAACAGGCAGACTTGAATCAGAAAACCACATTTTCAACACAATTTTGGCATTGTACTGGGACATACCCAATTTTTACTATTTTTGGTGCTTTCAGCCTTCTTCCAGTTAGTGCCAAAAATGGGTGTGAAACCAATGCTGGATGCTGGACAGCTATACATTTCTGAAACATAGATAAAATTCTGAATTTATCAAGGGTTCATTTGTGTAGATCCTTCAAGGTTTTCCTACAGAAAGTAACAGTTAAAATAAAATAATATTGAAATTGAGGTGAAAAAAGAGCCATTTATGTCCACATTTTCTTATATACCTTTTTCCAGCTATGGCAGATTTTTTAAAGCAATATACCATTACGTCTGCTGGTCTCGTCTGGTTGTGGTGATACGTAGTACTTGTAGGTTCATCAAGAACCCTAGGTACTCAGAGCCAATAAAGGAGCTGCATCTTGCAGTGGGTTTTCATTGCATACCGGGTATACAGCAATTCATTTGGTGAAATATAAAAAGTGAAAAATAGGTATCAAGTAAACCTTTGTATTTTCAAAAAGGAAACAAGATAAGGTGCTGAGAAGCAGTGGTTATTTGCACATCTCTGAATTCCGTGGTCCCCATACTAGCATGTGAATTACAGGGCATTTCTCAAATAGACTTCTTTTGTACACACTGTCTTACATTTGGAAAGAAAAAATGTAGAGAAAAACAAGGGGCAATAACACTTGTTCTGCTATTCTGTGTTCCCCCAAGTCTCCTGATAAAAAATGGTACCTCACTCGTCTGGGTAGGCCTAGTGCCTGTGGCTGGAAACGCAATATTTACATTGAAACTGATGTGTTTTTTGGAAAGTGCCTGTTAGAAATGGGGTCTTTGGTTGGCAGTCACGTTACCCCCATACAAGCAAGGACCCTCGCTCTAGTCAGGGAAAAAGAGAATCACCCTCAGCAAACACCGGCTTACCCCCTTGGTAGCTTGGCACAAGCAGTAGGCTTGACTTCAGAGTGCTAGGTGTAAAGTATTTGTACCAACACACACAGCAACTTAATAAAAACACTACAAAATGACACAACACAGGTTTAGAAAAATAGAAAATATTTATCTAAACAAAACAAGACCAAAATGACAAAAATCCACAATACACAAGTCAAGTTATCACTAAAAATGGAAAAAAGAGTCTTCATGTAATTTTAAACACAACATTAACGCTGTTAGCGTGAAAATGTACCTTGGGTGCGTCAAAAATAACCCAGCATGGGCGAGTGTGAGGCAAAAAGGGCTTGCGATGTGTTGATTTCACTCACAAGCAAGACCTTGCGTTGTTTCTCCTTTAGCCAGGTCGGCGTGCATCATTTCTTCTCTCCCCAGGAGGGCGATGTGTCGATCCGGTCAGCACTCTCGAGTCCGGGCAGGCCTTTTGTCATTTTTACATGCCCAGTGGTGTTTGCATCAGAAATTCAGCCGTACGATGGTCCGAAAACCACGCAGCGCGGGTTGCGATCTCACCAGCCTCCGTCAGCGATGCTGCATGTCGTTTCTCCAGCCACAGGCATCGATCTTCCGGTCGCGTTGCAGGCAAGCGTTGATTGTCAGCCGTGAAGCCGGCGGCACGTCGATTTTTCAGCCGCAGATCAGAGTCGCGTCAATCTTTTCCCCGCACGGCGGTCTGTCGGTGGATTTCTCACTCTTGGGCTGCCATCTTCTCCTTTCAGGGTCCCAGGATCTGGATGGGCACCACTTGACACAGTAGGAGTCTCTCCATAGACTCCAGGGGCTGGCAGAGAGAAGTTTTTGCTGTCCCTGAGACTTCAAACAACAGGAGGCAAGCTCTAAATCAAGCCCTTGGAGAGTTCTTCACAAGAAGGAAGGCAACACAAAGTCCAGCCTTTGGCCTCTAGCACAGGCAGAAGCAGAAACTGCAGGATAGCTCCACAAAGCACAGTCACAGGCAGGGCAGCTCTTCTTCCTCAGCTCTTCTCCAGGCAAGTTCCTCTTGGTTTCTAAAAATATTCTAAAGTCTGTGGTTTTGGGTGCCCTTCTTATACCCATTTTGCCCTTTGACTTAGGCCTACTTCAAAGGAAAGTCTCTCTTGATTGTGAAATCCTGCCTTGCCCAGGCCAGGCCCCAGACACACACCAGGGGGTTGGAGACTGCACTGTGTGAGGGCAGGCACAGCCCTTTCAGGTGTGAGTGACCACTCCTCCCCTCCCTCCTAGCACAGATGGCTCATCAGGAAATGCAGACTACACCCCACCTCCCTTTGTGTCACTGTCTAGTGAAAGGTACAACCAACCCAACTGTCAAACTGACCTAGACAGGGAATCCACAAACAGGCATAGCCATAGAAATGGTATAAGAAAATGCTCACTTTCTAAAAGTGGCATTTTCAAGCACACAATCTTAAAATCAACTTTATTAAAAGATGTATTTTTAAATTGTGAGCTCAGAGACCCCAAACTCCACATGTCCATCCGCCTGGAAAGGGAATCTACA
The DNA here is from genome assembly GCF_031143425.1 of Pleurodeles waltl. Classification (NCBI taxonomy): domain Eukaryota; kingdom Metazoa; phylum Chordata; class Amphibia; order Caudata; family Salamandridae; genus Pleurodeles; species Pleurodeles waltl. Next base: position 315,412,010 of record NC_090436.1, read on the forward strand.
CTTTAATCATATTTAAAGGTAGCCCCCATGTTAACCTATGAGAGGGACAGGCCTTGCAACAGTGAAAAACAAATTTAGCAATATTTCACTGTCAAGACACATAAAACACATTACTATATGTCCTACCTTAACCATACACTGCACCCTGCGCTTGGGGCTACCTAGGGCCTAACTTAGGGGTGTCTTACATGTAAGGAAAGGGAAGGTTTAGGCCTTGCAAGTGGGTACACTTGCCAAGTCCAATTTACAATTAAAACTGCACACACAGACACTGCAGTGGGAGGTCTGAGACATGATTACAGAGCTACTTATGTGGGTGGCACAACCAGTGCTGCAGGCCCACTAATAGCATTTGATTTACAGGCTTTGAACACCTCTAGTGCACTGTACTAGGGACTTACTAGTAAATCAAATACACCAATCATGGATGAACCAATTACATACACATTTTGTATATGAGCACTTGCACTTTAGCACTGGTTAGCAGTGGTAAAGTGCCCAGAGTAACAAAAAAATCAAAAACAGAGTCCAGCATACATCAACAACCTTGGAAACAGAGGCAAAAAGTTAAGGGAGACCACGCCAAGGATGAAAAGTCTAAAGTGGGGAGCAACTACCCAACCTCATGGGAGTTCTCATCACTAAGGCAGAAGAACCTGGACAAACCATCAGCTTTGGTGTGTTCTGTACCAGGACGGTGTTCCACCGTAAAGTCCATGCCCTGTAGGGAAATGGACCACCTCAACAGTTTTGGATTCTCACCCCTCATCTGCATTAACTATCTGAGGGGCCTGTGGTTGGTCTGAACCCAGAAGTGAGTCCCAAACAAGCAGGGTCTTAGATTCTTCAGTGCCCACACCATAGCAAACACTTCACATTCTATGGCACTCCACATACATTCCCTGGGAAGTAACCTCCTACTACTGAAGGCTATGGGTTGATCTAGGCCCTCTTCATTAAGCTGTGAGAGAACTGCTCCAATACCATGCTCTGAGGCGTCTGTTTGCACAACAAACTCCTTGGAGTAGTCAGGCACCTTCAGCACAGGTACTGTGCACATGGCAGCCTACAGGGCATCAAAGTGTTCTGGCAAGCCTCTGTCCAGATCACTTTCCTGGATTGCTTCTTAGAAGTCAACTCAGTCAAGGGGGTAACAATGGTACCGTATCCCTTGACAAACCTCCTGTAGTATCCTGTGAGACCTAAGAAGGCTCTCACTTCAGTCCGGGTCTTGGAAGGCTCCCAAGCCAGAATGGTATCAATCTTTGGCTGTAGTGGTGCCACCTGGCCACTCCTTACCTGGTGTCCCAAGTACACGACAGAACCCTGCCCTATTTGGCACTTGCCTGCCTTAATAGTGGGGCCTGCCTTCTGCAAGGCCTCTAACACTCTCCAGAGGTACTGAACACAGCAATGTCATCCAGGTAGGTGGCACTGAAGTCATCCAGCCCAGCCAACACCTGGTTGACCAACCTCCGAAAGGTGGCAGGGGCATTCTTCATCCCAAATGGCATCACTTTAAATTGAAAGTGTCCATCTGGGGTAGAGAATGCTGACCTCTCATTGGCCCCCTCAGTTAAGGCAATCTACCAGTACCCAGATGTTAAGTCAAACGTACTGAGGTACTTGGCAGCTCCCAACCGGTCAATTAGCTCATCAGCTCAGGGGATGGGGTATGCGTCAGTCTTGCTGACCACATTGAGTCCCCAGTAGTCTACACAGAACCGGAGTTCTGGAGTGGCACCAGGTGCAGCAGCCTTTGGTACCAATACCACTGGGCTGGCCCAAGGATTGCTGGAATGCTCAATAACTCCTAGGGTTAACATTTTGGATACTTCATCCTTAATGCAAGCCCTGACCCTGTCAGTCACCCTGTAAACATTTTATTTAATGGGTGTACTGTCCCCAGTGTCCACATCATGTGTGCATAACTGTGTGACCCTTGGGATCAGGTAAAACAGTGAGGCGAACTATCCCAACAGGTGGCGACAGTCACCCTGCTGCTCTTCAGTCAGGGAGGGGGAGAGGATCACTCCCTCCACAGACCCATCTTTTTCTCCTGCAGACAGGAGGTCAGGAAGAGGCTCACTCTCCTCCTCCACCCCATCATCTGTTGCAAGGAGCATGGACAGTTCAGTGCGCTTAAAGTGTGGCTTGAGGTGCTTGACATGCAGGACTCTTAAAGGGTTCCTTGGAGACTGCAAGACCACCAGGTAGGTGACTTCACTCTTGCGGTCCACCACCTCAAATGGCCCAGTCCGCTTGTTCTGGAGCACCCTAGGCTCCACTGGTGCCATCACCCACACTTTTTGTCCAGGTTTAAACTCGACCAGAGTGGCATTCTGGTCATACCAGCGTTTCATGTCCTCCTGGCTTGCTTCCAGGTTCTCCTGTGCGAGACTCCTGAAGCGGGCAGTCTGGTTTCTCAAAGCCAGCATGTAACTGAATACATCCTGGAGGAGTTTATTAGGGGCTTTTTCCAAAGCTTCCTTGACCAGTCTTAAAGGTCCCCTCACAGGGTGGCCATAGATGAGCTCAAAGGGACTAAACCCAAGTCCCTCTTGAGGCACCTCCCTGTAGGCGAACAGAAGGCATGGCAAGAGGACGTCCCACTTCCACCTCAAGGGCTCTGACAGGCCCATAATCTTGCCTTTCAAGGTGAGGTTGAATCTCACAACCAGACCATTACTTTGGGGTGGTAAGGTGTGATGAACTTGTAGGTTACCCCACACTCCTTCTACAGAGACTTCATATACTTGGATATGAAGTTGGTACCCCTATCAGATTGTAGGAAAGTAGCCTCTTTCTAGTATGGTTACCCCCACTTTTGGCCTGTTTGTGAGTGTGTGTCAGTGTGTTTTTACTGTGTCACTGGGATCCTGCTAGCTAGGAACCCAGTGCTCACTGATAAAAACCTATATGTCAGTGAGTTTTGCCTGTCTCACTGGGATCCTGCTAGCCAGGACCCTAGTGCTCATAGTTTGTGGCCTAATGTGTATGCCTGTGTAGTGCCTAACTGTGTCACTGAGGCTCTGCTAACCAGAACGTCAGTGCTTATGCTCTCTCTGCTTTTAAATTTGTCACTGTAGGCCAGTGACTTCATTTACCAATTTCAATTGGCACACTGGACCCCCTTTATAAGTCCCTAGTACATGGTACCGAGGTACCCAGGACATTGGGTTTCCAGGAGATCCATATGGGCTACAGCATTTCTTTTGCCACCCATAGGGAGCTCACACACACACACTATTTCACAGCCATTTTCGCTGCACTTAAGTAACTTATAAGTCACCTATATTCATAACCTTCACTTGCTGAAGGTTAGGTGCAAAGTTACTAAGTGTGAGGGCACCCTTGCACTAGCAAAGGTGCCCCCACATAGTTCAGGGCCATTTTCCTGGACTTTGTGAGTGCGGAGACGCCATTGCATGCGTGCATTACATATAGGTCAATACATATATGTAGCTTCACAACGGTAACTCCGAATATGGCCATGTAACTTGCTAAGATCATGGAATTGTCCCCCCATTCCAAATCTGGTATTGGGGAGCCAATTCCATGCATCCTGAGGGCTCCACCATGGACCCCCAGTATTGCCAAACCAGATCTCTGAAGCTTGCACTGCAGCTACAGCTGCTGCCACCTCACAGACAGGGTTCTGCCCTCCTGGGGTCTGGCCATCCCAGTCCCAGGAAGGCAGATCAAAGCATTTCCTCTGAGAGCAGGATGTTACACCCTCTCCCTTTGGAAATAGGTGTTCCATGCTGGGGAGGGGTAGCTTCCCCCAGCCTATGGAAGTGCTTTGAAGGGCAAAGATGGTGCCCTCCTTGCATAAACCAGTCTACACCGGTTCAGGGACCCGTTCTCCCCTGCACTGGCGGGAAACTGGACAAAGGAAAGGGGAGTGACCACTCCCATGTCCATCACCACCCCAGGGGTGGTGCCCAGAGCTCCTCTAGTGTGTCACAGAATTCAGCCATCTTGCTTTGCAAGTTATGGGAACACTCTGGAGGGCTCTGAGTGGCCACTACCAGCAGGTGACGTCAGAGACCCCTCCTGATAGGTCCATTCCTGATAAGGTAGCCAATCCCCCTCTCAGGGCTATTTAGGGTCTCTCCTGTGGGTTCTCTTCAGATTCTGTTTGCAAGTTTCTTTCAGGAATCCTCTGCAACAACTTCAGCATCCTCTGACCTCGAATCAACCGCAGCCTCCTCCAAGAAACGCTGTAACTGCAACAAAGTGTCTACAAAAGACACTTTTCTTCAGCAACCTCAGCTCTAAGACAGCAACTGCAACAGTTTCCACTGTGTGCATTCTCTGGGGACTCCCTGTCTTCATCCTGCACCAGAAGGACCGAAAAAATCTCCTGTAGAGTGACGGAGTCACACCCCTTCTCCAAGCAGGCACCTTCCAAGGCGACGACCGGTACACTGGGACTCCTCTCACGGTGACGAGCATGCTCCTAAGGACACAGAGGGTGGACATCATCAACATAGACTATCCTGAGGTCCGGCTGATGCAATTTGGAGGAGGTAAGACCTTGCCTTCCCCGAGAACAATGGTACCCCTGTGTTTTGTGTCTTCTTCACCTCCTGAGGCCTATGTGCACTCTTTGCAAAATTCCTTCATACACAGCATGACCCAGGTTCCCAGTACTCCACCCTATGATGCTCAACTCACTGAGTTGTTCTCCGGCGGCGTGGGACCTTCTTTTGTTTTGCTGCATCAACCACATTTTGCATCTCCTTTGAACCCAGTTACTACGGCGTCTGGGGGTGCTGGCTGGCATCTTGAGGGCTCTCTAATGTGCTGGGAGTCCCCTCTTCCTCCTCACACAGGGTTAAGTCCCCCAGGTCCCTCCTGGGTCCGTCCAGCGCCATTTTAATGAAAAATGCACTTTTGCCATAGCCAAGGCTTGTTGGCGCCTTCCAACACGAAATCTCATCTGCAATGATCTTCATGCCGTGGGACATCTTTTACATCATGCTGGAACCCGCTGGCATCTTCTTGGGTGCATTTCTGCAGTCTTCAACTAACCAGGGACTCTTCTTTTGCACCCTCTTCTGGGTTGGCAGGGGCTCTTGTCCTTCCTAGAACTCCTTTTGACTTCTGGACTTGGTCCCCTTCCTTTGCAGGTCTTCAGGTCCAATAATCCAGCAGTTGATATTTGCAGACTTGGTTGGCTGCTGCAAAATCCCAAAAACGAGGTGTATTGTGTCCTAAGGAAACTTACAGTACTTTACTTCTGCTTTTCTGGGCTCTGGGTGAGGTAATTTGCTTACCTTTACTGTATTCTTACTCTCCCAGCGATTCTGCACACACTACACTTGTCTAGGGGGGAATTTGTGATTCACATTCTACTTTTTTAGTATATGGTTTGTGTTGTCCATAGACCTATTTTCTCCTATTGCATTCTATAGGGTCAGCCTAAGCTGCTAGAACACTACTACTTCACTAATAAGGGATAACTGGACCTGGTATAAGGTGTAAGTACCCAAGGTACCCACTACAAACCAGGCCAGCCTCCTACACTACTTCCTTGGAGAACACCATGCTGGTAAAAAAAAACATCAAAGCACGACCCACCACAGTGGAAGTGATTGATCTCAAAGGAATGGCTTCTGGGTACCGGCTGGCATGGTCCACCAAGACCAGGATGAATCTGTTGCCCTTGGCTGTCTTGGGATCCAGAGGACCCACAATGTCAATCCCTACCCTTTCAAAGGGAGTATTGACAACAGGTAAAGATTGGAGGGGAGCCTTACATTTCCCCCCACTCTTGCCACTTGCCTGACAAGTTTGGCAAGACCTGCAATGTGCATCTGAGTGACTTCTCATTAGTAGCAAGTAAAAGTGGGTGACAAGCCTCTCAAAGGTTTTGTCCTGCCCAAAATGTCCAGCTAAAGGCACATCATGAGCCAACCCCAGTAGGAAGGCCCTGAAGCACTGGGGTACCACCAGCATACGGGCTGACTCAGGCTCAGGAACCTTAGGGTCACTATAAAGGAGGCCATCGTCCCAACAGATCAGGTGCGATCCTGGCTCCTTGCCAGCTGCCTGGTCTACAGCCTGCTGCCGCAAACCCTCCAGAGTAGGACATGTCCTCTGTGCTGCACATAATGCTTCTCTGGTGGGCCCCCCTTCCTGCTGCCACTGCAACAGCTCAGGGAACTCACCCAGTTCAGCCACCTGTTCCCCTGTAGGCTCCGGGGCATCACCCTCAGGCTCCGCCTCCTCCCGGACCGTGGGAACTACTTGGGCTGGTATCCCACGCCCTCTGCCCTTCCTCTTTTTGGGTGGTCCCCTGGGCCACTTTTTCAGGCTCCAGGGGCTCTTCACCACCCTGACGTGCTGCCATTGACCGGGTGGATACGCATACCCACCTGGGCAGACCCAACATCTCCAAGTCAGACCTGTGTTCCACCTCCTTCCAAGGGGAATCCTCCCGGTCATTGCCTAGCAAACAATTAACAGGCATGGTTGGACTCACACCTACCTTCAAGGAACCTGAGACCCCCCCATTGAAAGGGAACCTGCGCCACTCTGCACAGGCGCTCTGAGTTGTCCACTGCAACTACTTGGTAAGTACCCGGGGATCAATCTGCTCTTCAGACACCCGTTGACTCGTTACTGTAGTCACACTGGCTCCTGTGTCTCTCAGAGTCTCCACGCTCTTTCCATTGATGGTCACCCCTTGCCTGTACTTCTTAGTTTTCTCAGCCACGAGGGTTCTCTGGACCTTCTCACTGTCCCCTTATTGAGACAAGGGTCATTTGAGCTGGCTCCCACCCACCTGGAACCAACTCCTCTCCAAGCACTACACTGGCCAGTGGGTGCCTGTGTACTCTTGGGGCTTTTGGGGTCCCCCCTCACATGACCCACCTGGTCACATGCATAAGACTTACGTAGGGGTCCCCCTGCCACTGGCTTCCCTTTGGAGAACCATGGCTTCTTCTCACTGGTGGGGGGGTTGGGAATCCTTACCCTGGGAATCAGTTTGGGGCCCTTTAGAGAACTCCCTGTGTTTACCCTTACCCCTCCTTTCTTCTGAGAGGGACCCTGCCCACCCTTGGTGTGGTCTTCCCCATACCTTTTTGGAGCCTGGTGCTCTCCCAGCGGTCCGCTTCATGTGCAAGCTTCCTGGGATCAGTCAGCTTGCTGTCAATCAGGTGCTGGTGCAGCTCTGGAAAACATAAACTGTACAAGTGGTCCAAAGCAATCAGATTGTAAAGCCCCTCATACGTATATCATACTCATATGTATAGTGGAGTGGCATAGAGTGGAGTGGCGTAAAGTGCAGTGGCGTACGGAGGAGTAACGTACAGTGCAGTGATTAACATTGAGTGGCATAAAGTGGAGTGCTGTACAGTAGAAAAGCATACAGTGGAGTGCCATAGTGTGTAGTGGCACAGAATGGAATAGTGTATACTGGAGTGCTGTACAGTTGAGTGTCATAGACTGTAGTGGAGCAGATTGGAATAGTGTATAGTAGAGTGGTGTTCAGTAGCGTGGCATAGAGTGAGTGGAGTAGAGTGGAATAACGTAAACTGGAGTGACAAGAGTATAGTTGTATACAGTGGAATAGCACAGAGTGGAGTAATGCAGAAGGGAATAGCGTAGAGTGCGGTGGCATAGAATGGAGTGGCTTAGATTTGAGTGGCATAGAGTGAAGTGGTGTTGAGTAGAGTGGTGTATAGTGCAGTAGTGTACAGTGGAGTGGCATACAGCAGTACACCATATATTAGAGTTGCATACAGTGGAGTAGCATAGAATGGAATAGCACAAAGTGGAGTGCTGTACAGTGGAGTTGCATAAGCTGGAATATTGTGGGGTAGATGATGTACAGTGTAGTGGTGTACAGTGCAGTGGCATACAGTGGAGTGTGTTAGAGTGAAGTGGCGTACAGTGAAGTGACATAGAGTGGAGTGGCATACAGTGGAGTGTTCTGGAGTTGACTGGTGTAAAATGGGATGAGGTACATTGTAGTAGTGTACAGTGAAATAGTGTAGAGTGGAGTTGTGTTTAGTGGGTTGGCATACAGTGTATTAGCATACACTGGAGTTGGCTAGAGGGGAATGGCATAGAGTGGAGTGGCATAGAATGGAATAGTGTATAGTGGAGTGCTGTACAGTGGAGTGTTGTAGAATATAGTGGAGTAAAGTAGAATAGTGTAAAGTAGAGTGGTGTTCTGTGCTGTGACATAGAGTGAGTGGTGTAGAATGGAATAACGTAGAGTGGAGTGACAAGAATAGAGTTACATACAGTGGAATAGCATAGAGTGGAGTAATGTAGAGGGGAATAGCGTACAGTGCAGTGGCATATAATGGAGTGGCTTAGATTGGAATGGCATAGAGTGAAGTCAGTTTGAGTAGAGTGGTGTAGAGTGCAGTAGTGTACAGTAGAGTGGTGTACAGCAGTACACCATATATTAGAGTTGCGTGCAGTGGAGTAGCATAGAGTGGAAAAACACAAAGTGGAGTTGCATAAACCTGAATACTGTAGAGTGGATGTGTACAGTGTAGTGGTTTGCAGTGCAGTGGCATACAGTGGAGTGTGTTAGAGTGAAAAGGTGTACAGTGAAGTGACAGAGTGGAGTGCCATACACTGGAGTGTTCTAGAGTTGACTGGTGTAAAGTGAAGTGAGGTACACTGTAGTAGTGTACAGTGGAATAGTGTAGAGTGGAGTTGTGTTGAGTGTATTGGCGTACAGTGTAATAGCATAAACTGGAGTGGGATAGAGAGGAGTGGCATAGGGTGGTGTGGCATAGAATGGTATAGTGTATAGTGGAGTGCTGTACTGTGGAGTGGAGTAGAGTGGAATAGTGTATAGTAGAGTGGTGTGGCATGGAGTGAGTGGTGTACAGTAGAATAATGTAGAGTGGAGTGAATAAAATAGAGTTGCATATAGTGGAATAGCGGAGAGTGGAGTAATGTTGAGGGGAATAGAATAAAGTGCAGTGGCATAGAATGGAGTGGCTTAGATTGGAGTGGCATAGAGTGAAGTTGGGTTGAGTAGAGTGGTGTAGAATACAGAAGTGTACAGTGGAGTGGCATATAGCAGTGCACCATATGTTAGAGTTGCGTACAGTGGAGTAGCATAGAGTGGAACAGCACAGAGTGGAGTGCCATACATTGGAGTTGCGTACAGTGGAATAGTGTAGAGTGGATAGCGTACAGTGTAGTGGTGTACAGTACAGTGGCATACAGTGGTGGGTATTAGAGTGGAGGGGCATACAGTGAAGTGACAGAGTGGAGTAGCAAACAGTGAAGTGTTCTAGAGTCTACTAGTGTAAAGTGGAGAGAGATACATTAAAGTAGTGTACAGTGAAATTGTGTAGAGTGGAGCTGTGTGGAGTGGATTGGCATACAGTGTAATAGCATACACTGGAGTAGGATAGAGGGGAGTGGCATAGAGTGGAGTGGCATAGAGTGTGATAACATAGAGTGGAGTGGCATACAGTAGAGCAGTGTACAGTAGAGTGGCATAGAGTGGAGTGAGGTACAGTGTAGTGCCACAGATTTGAATAGCCAACACTGAATGGCATTGAGTGGAGTGGTGCAGAGTGTAGAGTGTCAATCAATCAATCAATCATATTTATAGAGCGCAACTACTCACCCGTAAGGGTCTCAAGGTGATGAGGCGGCCGGTCCTCTGTGCTTCAGTCAAAGAGCCAGGTCTTAAGGTCCTTCCTGAATTGAGGCAACAATGGTGACTGTCTAAGGTGTTCCAGCTCTTTGCCACGAGGTAGGGGAAGGATCGTCCTTCGCCCGAGGTCTTCCATATGCTGGGTACGGTGGCTAGTGCCTGTGGAGCAGAGTGACAGGTCTGGCGGGGGAGTAGAAGGTGATGCGGTGGTTGAGGTAGGTGGGTCCATGTTGTGGAGCGCTTTGTCTGCATGGATGAGGAGTTTGAAGTTGATCCTCTTCTCGACAGGGAGCCAGTGGAGGTCCCTTAAGTGTCTGGTGATGTATTCACGGCGGGGGACGTCCAAGATGAGTCCGGCGGAGGCATTTTGAATGTGCTGTAGTTTCTTCAGGTTCTGCTGGGTGGTGCTGGCATAGAGGCCTTTGCCATAGTCGAGTCTGCTGGTGACCAGGGCGTGGGTTACGGTGCAGTCATTTGGGATCCATTTGAAGATCTTCAGGAGAAGTTGGAGTGTGTGAAAACAGGAGGATGCGACTGAGTTGACTTGGCGGGTCATGGTGAGAGGTGAATCCAGGATGAAGCTGAGGTTGCGTGTGTGGTTTCCTGGGTTGGGGGGAGTCCTGAGGGAAGCAGGCCACTAGGAGTCGTCCCAGGTTGATATGAAGAGTCCCAGGATGAGGATCTCGGTCTTCTTAGAGTTGAGCTTGAGGCAGCTGTCCTTCATCTAGGCGGCGACGGCTTCCATCCCATTGTGGAAATTCTTCTTGGCAGTTGTAAGGTTTACGGTCAGTAAGATGATCAGCTGGGCATCGTCGGCATAACAGACGATGTTCTGTCTGTGATTCCTGATGATGGATGGGAGCTGGGCCATGTAAATGTTGAAGAGTGTGGGGCTCAGGGAGGAGCCCTGTGGAACTCCACAGCTGATCTCCGTAGGTTCTGACAGGTAAGGCGGAGTGTAGTGTTGTGGAGTGGACTATCATACACTAGAGTGTTGTAGAGTGAAGTGGGATAGAGTGTAGTGGCATACAGCATAATTGCATACTGTGTAGTGGCATAGAGTGGAGTGTTGTAGAGTGGAGTGTTGTAGAGTGGAGTGGCATCCAGTGAAATGGAGTAGAGTGGAGTGGTGTAGAAGAGAGTTGTGTAGAGAGGAGTGGCAAACAGTGGAGTAGCATACTGTGGAGTGGTGTACAGTGGAATAACGTTGAGAGGTACTAGCACGCACTATAGATAGTCGCCTGTAGTGCGATGGTCTAGAATGGAGTTTCGTAGAGTAGAGTGGCATATAGTGGAGTGGTGTACAGTGGAGCGGTGTACAGTGGAATAGCGTAAATTTTATTGGCAAATAGGCACTAATTTCTACTATGGCGGTAACTGCCGCCTACCGCCACAGCGACGGCGACCAACATACCATCGCCGTGGCTACCAGTCGCCTAGCCGCATCATGACCGTCAACGGGATTCTGCCAGAAGGCTGTCAGAATTCCGTCGACGGTCATGGCGGCGGACGGCGGTAAGGTGGCGCTGCTGTCAGCAGCAGCGCCACGCCAACAAAACACCGCCTACCGTATCATGAGCAATGATACGGCCTAGCAGTGTTTTGCTGGCGGATGCTGCTGCTGACAGCAGCGCTGTGTCCCGTCTCCAGCTGGAGGACCCCCTGCAAGCAGGTAAGTCGGGTTCTCCGACAGGAGAGGGAAGTGGGGGGTGTTGTGTGTGTGTGGGGGGGGGGTTGTCTGTTTTTGTATGATTGCATGTGGGTGTGAGCCGCGTTGAATGAGTGTGTGAATGACTGAATGTGAGTGTACGTGCATGTTGTGTGTTGTGAATGCGTATGTGCGCCAAAGTATGTTGGTGTGAGTTGCGGTGTGTGGGTATGCATGTGTGCATGCGTGGGTGAATATGGGTATGTGTGTGTGTATGATTGTGTATGTGTGGCCTTGTGGGTGTGTAAATGTGCGGAGGGCAGGAGAGGGAGGGGGAGGGTGGAGGAGAACTCTGGGGAGGGGGGTGGGGGAGTAGTGCCTACCACCCTGTTTTTTTAGTGGCGGTACACTTGCCACGAAAACAATGGCGGTAGGTGGGGGTCATAATCCCGAGGGTGGGATTGTGACGGCTGCCTGGCTGGAGACCACTCTGGTGGTCAGAGTGGTACATTGGCGGTTTGGCTTGAGCCAAACCGCCAATGTCATAATTTGGGAAAAGTTACCACCAGCCTGTTGGCTGTGCCTTTCCCCAAATTACCGCCGACCGCCAGTGTCGTAATGAGGGCCATAGTGTTGTAGCGTACAGTGGAGTGGTGTATACTGGAATGTAATATAGTATACAGTATAGTACAGTAGAGTAGTGTACAGTAGAGTGGTGTACAGTCCAGTGCGTACACTGGAGCATGTTAGAGTGGAGTGCTGTAGAGTGCAAAATCGTAGAGTGTCATACAGTAGGGTGGCATAGAGTGGAGTGGCATACAGTGGAGTGTGATAGAGTGGACTGCTGTAGAGTCAAGTGAGGTACAGTATAGTGGTGTATATTGGAATAGCATAGAGTGAGTGCCGTATACTTGTGTGGCATACAGTGGGATAGTGTACACTGGAGGTAGTGTAGAGTTGAGTGGCATACACTGGAGTAGTGTACAGTGGGATGGAATATAGTTGAGGGTTAATGGTGTATAGAGTAGTGACATAGAGTGGAGTGACATGTACTGGAATGGTGTACACTAGAGTGGGAATAATGGAGTGCTATTCAGTGGCGTACAGTGCAGTGGCATGCGATGGAGTAACATAGAGTGGAGTGGCATAGAGTGTAGTGGCACAGAGTGGAGTGGGAGGAAATAGAGTAGCGTACAGTGGAGTGGCATACAGTGGAATAGCATATATTAGAGTGGTGTAAAGTGGAGTCGCATAGAGTGGAATATCATATAGGGGAGTAACGTACAGTTGAGTTACATACCGTGAAATAGTGTAGAGTGCATTGGTGTATGATATAGTAGCATACAGTGCAGTGGCATAGACAGGAATCTCGTACAGTTCAGCAGCATACAGTAAAATAGTGTACAAGCGAGTGATGTACATTGCAGCGGAGTACGCTGAGTTTGTTAGAGTGGAGTGGCGTGCAGTGGAATAACGTACACTGGAGTGGCATAGAGTAGAGTGGCATAAAGTGAATTGTTGGAAGGTTGAATATTGAAAAGTGGAGTGTTGTAGAGTGGAGCACAGTAGAATGTAGTGGGGTAGACAGTAGTGGTGGACAGTGTAATAGCATACTTAAGATTGGTGTACAGTGGAGTGACATAAAGTGCAATGGTCTACAGAGGAATAGCATAGAGTGCAGTTTTGTACCCTGAAGTGACTTACAATGGAGTACGATGGAGTGGATTAGCACAGGCGGTAGTGTCATAGAGTGTAATAACATACAGTGTAGTGGTGTAGAGGGGAGTGGGGGCAGAGTGCATGAGCGTAGAGTGGATTACCATAAAGTGGAGTGGCGTTTAGTGGAGTGACATAGAGTGGAGTGGCACAGTGTATAGTGGCAAACAGTGGAGTGTGGCAATTGAAACCAACATAGTGTGAAAGTATATTAACAATTGTAGATGTAATGTGGCCGGACATTAAATTATATGGTGTAAATGGTCACCTTTAGTACTATGTGCGAACAGTGTAAGTAGTGTTAAAGTTATAATTTTTACAAAACTTAGTAATATTTTGTGCTGTGCCATACTGTGGTAAGTTCACGGTATACTGCGGTACGTGCACATGATAAGGTAGTATCTGATTAGCTAATGGCTGTGTTTACCAAAGGTAAAAGGGAGCCATGTCATTTTCAGCACATTTGGCAGTGGTCTATATTCTGCTTTTTACTGCCTTGTGGGTTAGGGTCTTAAATCTAGTGAGTACTCGGTTTTATTGTTGTTTCCTACCTATTACCTCTTTTATTAAAGTGCTAATAGGAAGAAAAATGCATTTAGAATTTTTAATATATTTTTAACCCCTTCGCTGCCGGGCCTTTTCTCCCTCAGGTACAAGGCCTTTTTTTAGGCTATTTGAGGCAGTTCGTGCTTAGGCCCTCATACGTTTTTATCCATATAAGCTACCTATGTCAAATATGCATACTTTTTTTCCAACAGCCTAGGGATTCTAGAGGTACCCAGAGTTTGTGGGTTCTCCTCGAGGGGACCAAGAAATTAGCCAAAATACAGCGCAAATTTCGTTTTTTTTTTTAAATGGGAAAAAGGACTGCAGAAGAAAGCTTGTGGTTTTGGCATTTTACTGGGACATACCCAATTTTTACTATTTTGGTGCTTTCAGCCTCCTTCCAGTTAGTGCCAAAAATGGGTGTGAAACCAATGCTAGATGCTGGACAGCTAAACATTTCTGAAAAATAGATAAAATTCTGAATTTATCAAGGGGTCATTTGTGTAGATCCTTCAAGGTTTTCCTACAGAACGTAACAGTTAAAATAAAATAATATTGAAATTGAGGTGAAAAAAGAGCCATTTCTGTCCACATTTTCTTATATAACTTTTTCCAGCTATGGCAGATTTTTAAAGCAATATACCATTACGTCTGCTGGTCTCGTCTGGTTGTGGTGATATGTAGTACTTGTAGGTTCATCAAGAACCCTAGGTACCCAGAGCCAATAAAGGAGCTGAATCTTGCAGTGGGTTTTCATTGCATACCGGGTATACAGCAATTCATTTGGTGAAATATGAAAAGTGAAAAATAGGTATCAAGGAAACATTTGTATTTTCAAAAAGGACACAAGATAAGGTGTTGAGAAGCAGTGGTTATTTGCACATCTCTGAATTTCGTGGTCCCCATACTAGCATGTGAATTACAGGGCATTTCTCAAATAGGCTTCTTTTGTACACACTGTCTTACATTTGGAAGGAAAACATGTAGAGAAAAACAAGGGGCAATAACACTTGTTCTGCTATTCTGTGTTCCCCCAAGTCTCCTGATAAAAATGGTACCTCACTCATGTGGGTAGGCCTTGTGCCTGTGACTGGAAATGCAATATTTACATTGAAACTGATGTTTTTTTTGGAAAGTGCCTGTTAGACATGGGGTCTTTGGTTGGCAGTCAGGTTACCCCCTGTCCAAGCAAGGACCCTTGCTCTAGTCAGGGAAAAAGAGAATCACCCTCAGCTAACCCCTGCTTACCTCCTTGGTAGCTTGGCACGAGCAGTAGGCTTAACTTCAGAGTGCTAGGTGTAAAGTTTTGGACCAACACACACAGTAACTTAATAAAAACACTACAAAATGACACAACACAGGTTTAGAAAAATAGAAAATATTTATATAAACAAAACAAGACCAAAATGACAAAAATCCACAATACACAAGTCTAGTTATCACTAAAAATGGAAAAAGAGTCTTCATGTAATTTTAAACACAACGCTAACGCTGTTAGCGTGAAAATGTACCTTGGGTGTGTCAAAAATAACCCCGAACGGGTGAGTGTGAGGCAAAAAGGGCTTGCGACGCATTGATTTCACTCTCCAGTGAGACCTTGCGTCGTTTCTCCTTTAGTCAGGTCGGCGTGCATCGTTTCTTCTCTCCCCAGGAGAGTGATGTGTCGATCCGGTCAGCACTCTCGAGTCCGGGCAGGCCTTGTGTCGTTTTTACATGCCTAGTGGTGTTTGCGTCAGAAATTCAGCCGTACGATGGTCCGAAAACCACGCAGCGCGGGTTGCGATCTCACCAGCCTCCGTCAACGATGCTGTCCATCGTTTCTCCAGCCACAGGCGTCGATTTTCCAGTTGTGTTGCAGGCGAGCGTCGATTGTCAGCCGTGAAGCCGGTGGCATGTTGATTTTTCAGCCGCAGATCAGAGTTGCGTCAGTCTTTTCCCCCACGGCGGTCTGTGCGTGGATTTTTCACTCTTGGGCTGCCATCTTCTCCTTTCAGGGTCCCAGGATCTGGATGGGCACCACTTGACACATTAGGAGTCTCTCCATAGATTCCAGGGGCTGGCAGAGAGAAGTTTTTGCTGTCCCTGAGACTTCAAACAACAGGAGGCAAGATCTAAATCAAGCCCTTGGAGAGTTCTTCACAAAAAGGAAGGCAACACCAAGTCCAGCCTTTGTCCTCTAGCACAGGCAGAAGCAGCAACTGCAGGATAGCTCCACAAAGCACAGTCACAGGCAGGGCCGCTCTTCTTCCTCAGCTCTTCAGCTCTTCTCCAGGCAAGTTCCTCTTGGTTTCTAAAAGTATTCTAAAGTCTGTGGTTTTGGGTGCCCTTCTTATACCCATTTTGCCCTTTGACTTAGGCCTACTTCAAAGGAAAGTCTCCCTTGATTGTGAAATCCTGCCTTGCCCAGGCCAGGCCGAGACACACACCAGGGGGTTGGAGGCTGCCCTTTCAGGTGTGAGTGACCACTCCTCCCCTCCCTCCTAGCACAGATGGCTCATCAGGAAATGCAGACTACACCCCAGCTCCCTTTGTGTCACTGTGTAGTGAAAGGTACAACCAATCCAACTGTCAAACTGACCTAGACAGGGAATCCACAGACAGGCAGAGTCACAGAAATGGTATAAGAAAATGCTCACTTTCTAAAAGTGGCATTTTCAAGCACAATCTTAAAATCAACTTTATTAAAAGATGTATTTTTAAATTGTGACCTCAGAGCCCCCAAACTCCACATGTCTATCTGCCCGGAAAGGGAATCTACACTTTAATCATATTTAAAGGTAGCCCCCGTGTTAACCTATGAGAGGGACAGGCCTTGCAACAGTGAAAAACAAATTTAGCAATATTTCACTGTCAGGACATATAAAACACATTACTATGGCGGTCATTCTGACCGCGGCGGGCGGCGGTCGCTGCCCGCCATGCGGTTACCGCCGAATGACCGCACCGCGGTCAAAAGACCGCAGCGGTCATTCCAACTTTCCCGCTGGGCCGGCGGGCGACCGCCAAAAGGCCACCCGCCGGCCCAGCGGGAAAGCCCCTGCAACGAGGAAGCCGGCTCCGAATGGAGCCGGCGGAGTTGCAGAGGTGCGACGGGTGCAGTGGCACCCGTCGCGATTTTCACTGTCTGCAAAGCAGACAGTGAAAATCTTTGTGGGGCCCTGTTAGGGGGCCCCTGCACTGCCCATGCCAGTGCAGGGGCCCCCAGGGGCCCCACGGCACCCGTTCCCGCCATCCTGGTTCTGGCGGTGGACACCGCCAGAAACAGGCTGGCGGGAAGGGGGTCGGAATCCCCATGGCGGTGCTGCAAGCAGCGCCGCCATGGCGGATTCCCTGGGCCAGGGGAAAACCAGCGGGAAACCGCCGGTTCCCCTTTTCTGACCGCGGCTTAACCGCCGCAGTCAGAATAGCCCAGGAAGCACCGCCAGCCTGTTGGCGGTGCTTCCGCCGCCCTCCGCCATGGCGGTCATGGTCCGCCAGGGTCAGAATGACCCCCTATATGTCCTACCTTAACCATACACTGCACCCTGCCCTTGGGGCTACCTAGGGCCTACCTTAGGGGTGTCTTACATGTAAGAAAGGGGAAGGTTTAGGCCTGGCAAGTGGGTACACTTGCCAAGTCGAATTTACAGTTACAACTGCACACTCAGACACTGCAGTGGCAGGTCTGAGACATGATTACAGAGATACTTATGTGGGTGGCAGAACCAGTGCTGTAGGCCCACTAGTAGCATTTGATTTACAGGCCCTGAGCACCTCTAGTGCACTGTACTAGGGACTTACTAGTAAATCCAATACACCAATCATGGATGAACCAATTACGTACACATTTTGTATATGAGCACTTGCACTTTTGCACTGCTTAGCAGTGGTAAAGTGCCCAGAGTAACAAAACAATCAAAAACAGAGTCCAGCACACATCAGCCACCTCGGAAACAGAGGCACAAAGTTAAGGGAGACCACGCCAAGGATGAAAAGTCTAAAGTGGGGAGCAACTACCCAACCTCATGGGAGTTCTCATCACTAAGGCAGAAGAACCTGGACAAACCATCAGCTTTGGCGTGTTCTGTACCAGGACGGTGTTCCACCGTAAAGTCCATCCCCTGTAGGGAAATCGATCACCTCAACAGTTTTGGATTCTCACCCCTCATCTGCATTAACCATCTGAGGGGCCTGTGGTTGGTCTGAACCTGGACGTGAGTCCCAAACAAGTAGGGTCTTAGATTCTTCAGTGCCCAGACCACAGCAAACGCTTCACATTCTATGGCACTCCACCTACGTTCCATGGGAAGTAACCTCCTACTAATGAAGGCTATGGGTTGATCTAGGCCCTCTTCATTAAGCTGTGAGAGTACTGCTCCAATACCATGCTCTGAGGCGTCTGTTTGCACAAAAAACTCCTTGGAGTAGTCAGGTGCCTTCAGCACAGGTGCTGTGGACATGCCAGCCTTCAGGGCATCAAAAGCGTTCTGGCAAGCCTCTGTCCAGATCACTTTCCTGGGTTGCTTCTTAGAAGTCAACTCAGTCAAGGGGGTAACAATGGTACTGTATCCCTTGACAAACCTCCTATAGTATCCTGTGAGACATAAGAAGGCTCTCACTTCAGTCCGGATCTTGGGAGGTTCCCAAGCCAGAATGGTAACAATCTTTGGTTGTAGGGGTGCCACCTGGCCACTCCCTACCTGGTGTCCCAAGTACACGACAGAACCCTCCCCTATTTGGCACTTGCCTGCCTTAATAGTGAGGCCTGCCTTCTGCAAGGCCTCTAACACTCTCCAGAGGTGTTGCAGGTGCTCCTCCCATGTAGAACTCAACACAGCACTTTCATCCAGGTAGGTGGCACTGAACTCATCCAGCCCAGCCAACACCTGGTTGACCAACCTCCGAAAGGTGGCAGGGGCATGTGTCCATCTGGAGTAGAGAATGCTGACCTCTCATTGCCCCCCTCTGTTAAGGCAATCTACCAGTACCCAGATGTTAAGTCAAACGTACTGAGGTACTTGGCAGCTCCCAACCGGTTAATTAGCTCATCAGCTCAGGGGATGGGGTATGAGTCAGTCTTGCTGACCACATTGAGTCCCCAGTAGTCCACACAGAACCGGAGTTCTGGAGTGGCACCAGGTGCAGCAGCCTTTGGTACCAATACCACTGGGCTGGCCCAAGGCCTGCTGGAATGCTCAATAAGTCCTAGGGTTAACATTTTGGATACTTCATCCTTAATGCAAGCCCTGACCCTGTCAGTCACCCTGTAAACATTTTATTTAATGGGTGTACTGTCCCCAGTGTCCACATCATGTGTGCATAAGTGTGTGACCCTTGGGATCAGGGAAAACAGTGAGGCGAACTGTCCCAACAGGTGGCGACAGTCACCCTGCTGCTCTTCAGTCAGGGAGGGGGTGAGGATCACTCCCTCCACAGACCCATATTTTTCTCCTGCAGACAGGAGGTCAGGAAGAGGCTCACTCTCCTCCTCTACCCCATCATCTGTTGCAAGGAGCATGGACAGTTCAGTCCGCTTAAAGTGTGGCTTGAGGTGCTTGACATGCAGGACCCTTAAAGGGTTCTTTGGAGACTGGAAGTCCACCAGGTAGGTGACTTCACTCTTGCGGTCCACCACCTCAAATGGCCAAGTCCGCTTGTCCTGGAGTGCCCTAGGCTCCACTGGTGCCATCACCCACACTTTTTGTCCAGGTTTAAACTCGACCAGAGTGGCATTCTGGTCATACCAGCGTTTCATGTCCTCCTGGCTTGCTTCCAGGTTCTCTTGTGCGAGACTCCTGAAGCGGGCAGTCTGGTTTCTCAAAGCCAGCATGTAACGGAATACATCCTGGGGGAGTTTACTAAGAGCTTTTTCCAAAGCTTCCTTGACCAGTCTTAAAGGTCCCCTCACAGGGTGGCCATAGATGAGCTCAAAGGGACTAAACCCAAGTCCCTCTTGAGGCACCTCCCTGTAGGCGAACAGAAGGCATGGCAAGAGGACGTCCCACTTCCACCTCAAGGGCTCTGACAGGCCCATAATCTTGCCTTTCAAGGTGAGGTTGAATCTCTCAACCAGACCATTACTTTGGGGTGGTAAGGGGTGATGAACTTGTAGGTTACCCCTCACTCCTTCCACAGAGACTTCATATACGTGGATATGAAGTTGGTACCCCTATCAGATACCACTTGTAGGAAAGTAGCCTCTTTCTAGCATGGTTACCCCCACTTTTAGCCTGTTTGTGAGTGTGTGTCAGTGTGTTTTTACTGTGTCACTGGGATCCTGCTAGCCAGGACACCAGTGCTCACAGATAAAAGCCTATATGTCAGTGTGTTTTGCCTGTCTCACTGGGATCCTGCTAGCCAGGACGCCAGTGCTCATAGTTTGTGGCCTAATGTGTATGCCTGTGTAGTGCCTAACTGTGTCACTGAGGCTCTGCTAACCAGAACCTCAGTGCTTATGCTCTCTCTGCTTTTAAATTTGTCACTGTAGGCCAGTGACTTAATTTACCAATTTCAATTGGCACACTGGACCCCTTTATAAGTCCCTAGTATATGGTACCTAGGTACCCAGGACATTGGGTTTCCAGGAGATCCATATGGGCTGCAGCATTTCTTTTGCCACCCATAGGGAGCTCACACACACACTATTTCACAGCCATTTTCACTGCACTTAAGTAACTTATAAGTCACCTATATTCATAACCTTCACTTGCTGAAGGTTAGGTGCAAAGTTACTAAGTGTGAGGGCACCCTTGCACTAGCAAAGGTGCCCCCACATAGTTCAGGGCCATTTTCCCGGAGTTTGTGAGTGCGGGGACGCCATTACATGCGTGCATTACATATAGGTCAATACCTATATGTAGCTTCACAACGGTAACTCCGAATATGGCCTGTAACATGTCTAACATCATGGAACTGTCCCCCCATTCCAAATCTGGTATTGGGGAGCCAATTCCATGCATCCTGGGGGCTCCACCATGATCCCCCAGTATTGCCAAACCAGATCTCTGAGGCTTGCACTGCAGCTACAGCTGCTGCCACCTCACAGACAGGGTTCTGCCCTCCTGGGGTCTGGCCATCCCAGTTCCAGGAAGGCAGAACAAAGCATTTCCTCTGAGAGCAGGGTGTTACACCCTCTCCCTTTGGAAATAGGTGTTACATGCTGGGGAGGGGTAGCCTGCCCCAGCCTATGGAAATGTTTTGAATGGCAAAGATGGTGCCCTCCTTGCATAAACCAGTCTACACCGGTTCAGGGACCCGTTCTCCCCTGCTCTGGTGGGAAACTGGAGAAAGGAAAGGGGAGTGACCACCTCCCCTGTCCATCACCACCCCAGGGGTGGTGCCCAGAGCTCCTCCAGTGTGTCACAGAATTCAGCCATCTTGCTTTGCAAGTTGTGGGAGCACTCTGGAGGGCTCTGAGTGTCCAGTGCCAGCAGGTGACGTCAGAGACCCCTCCTGATAGGTCCATACCTGATAAGGTAGCCAATCCCCCTCTCAGGGCTATTTAGGGTCTCTAATGTGGGTTCTCTTCAGATTCTGTTTGCAAGTTTCTTTCAGGAATCCTCTGCAACAAATTCAGCATCCTCTGACCTTAAATCAACCGCAGCATGCTCCAAGAAACGCTGTAACTGCAACAAAGTGTCTACAAAAGACAACAGCAACCTCAGCTCTAAGACAGCAACCGCAACAGTTTCCACTGTGTGCATTCTCGGGGGACTCCCTATCTTCATCCTGCACCAGAAGGACCAAAGAAATCTTGCGTGGAGTGATGGAGTCACACCCCTGCTACAAGCAGGCACCTTCCAAGGCGACGACCGGTACACTGGGACTCCTCTCACGGCGACGAGCATGCTCCTAAGGACACAGAGGGTGGACATCATCAACATAGACTGTCCTGAAGTCCGGCTGATGCAATTTGGAGGAGGTAAGACCTTGCCTTCCCCGAGAACAATGGTACCCCTGTGTTTTGTGTCTTCTTCGCCTCCTGAGGCCTATGTGCACTCTTTGCAAAATTCCTTCATACACAGCATGACCCATGTTCCCAGCACTCCAACCTGCGATGCTCAACTCACTGAGTTGTTCTCCGGCGGCGTGGGACCTTCTTTTGTTGTGCTGCATCAACCACATTTTGAACCTCCTTTGAACCCAGTTCCTATGGCGTCTGGGGTGCTGGCTGGCATCCTGAGGGCTCTCTAATGTGCTGGGAGTCCCGTCTTCCTGCTCACACAGAGTTAAGTCCCCTAGGTCCCTCCTGGGTCCATCCAGCATCATTTTAATGAAAAATGCACTTTTGTCGTAGCCAAGGCTTGTTGGTGCCTTCCAACACGAAATCTCATCTGCAACAATCTTCACGCCATGGGACATCTTTTGCATCATGCTGGAACCCGCTGGCACCTTCCTAGGGTGCATTTCTGCAGTCTTCAACTAACCAGGGACTCTTCTTTTGCACCCTCTTCTGGGTTGGCAGGGGCTCCTGTCCTTCCTAGAACTTTCGACTTCTGGACTTGGTCCCCTTCCTTTTGCAGTCTTCAGGTCCAATAATCCAGCAGTTGATATTTGCAGACTTGGTTGGCTGCTGCAAAATCCCAAAAACGAGGTGTATTGTGTCCTAAGGAAACTTGCAGTACTTTACTTCTGCTTTTCTGGGCTCTGGGTGGGGTAATTTACTTACCTTTATTGTATTGTTACTCTCCCAGCGATTCTGCACACATTACACTTGTCTAGTCTAATTTGTGATTCACATTCTACTTTTTTAGTATATGGTTTGTGTTGCCCATAGACCTATTTTCTCCTATTGCATTCTATAGGGTCAGCCTAAGCTGCTAGAACACTACTACTTCACTAATAAGGGATAACTGGACCTGGTATAAGGTGTAAGTACCCAAGATACCCACTACAAACCAGGCCAGCCTCCTACACTACTTCCTTGGGGAACACCATGCAGGTAAAAAAAAACATCAAAGCACGACCCATCACAGGGGAAGTGATTTATCTCAAAGGAATGGCTTCTGGGTACCGGCTGGCATGGTCCACCAAGACCAGGATGAATCTGTTGCCCTTGGCTGTCTTGGGATCCAGAGGACCCACAATGTGAATCCCTACCCTTTCAAAGGGAGTATTGACAACAGGTAAAGACTGGAGGGGAGCCTTACATTTCCCCCCACTCTTGCCACTTGCCTGACAAGTTTGACAAGTCCTGCAATGTGCATCTGAGTGACTGTTCATTAGTAGCAAGTAAAAGTGGGTGTCAAGCCTCTCAAAGGTCTTGTCCTGCCCAAAATGTCCAGCTAAAGGCACATCATGAGCCAACCCCAGTAGGAAGGCCCTGAAGCACTGGGGCACCACCAGCACACAGGCTGACTCAGGCTCAGGAACCTTAGGGTCACTATAAAGGAGGTCATCGTCCCAACAGATCAGGTGCGATCCTGGCTCCTTGCCAGCTGCCTGGTCTACAGTGTGCTGCGGCAAACCCTCCAGAGTAGGGCATGTCCTCTGTTCTGCACAGAATGCTTCCCTGGTGGGCCCCCCTACCTGCTGCCACTGCGACAGCTCAGGGAACTCACCCAGTTCATCCACTTGTTCCCCTGTAGGCTCCGGGGCATCACCCTCAGGCTCCGCCTCCTCCCGGAGCGTGGGAACTTCTGGGGCTGGTATCCCACGCCCTCTGCCCTTCCTCTTTTTGGTGGTCCCCTGGGCCACTGTTTCAGGCTCCAGGGGCTCTTCACCACCCTGACGTGCTGCCATTGACTGGGTGGATTTGCATATCCACCTGGGCAGACCCAGCATCTCCAAGTCAGACCTGTGTTCCACCTCCTTCCAAGGGGAATCCTCCCGGTCATTGCCTAGCAAACAGTCAACAGGCATGGTTGGACTCACACCTACCTTCAAAGAACCTGAGACCCCCCCATTGAAAGGGAACCTGCGCCACTCTGCACAGGCGCTCTGAGTTGTCCACTGCAACTACTTGGTGAAGTACCCGGGGATCAATCTGCTCTTCAGACACCAGTTGACTCGTCACTGTAGTCACACTGGCTCCTGTGTCTCTCAGAGCCTCCACCCTCTTTCCATTGATGGTCACCCACTGCCTGTACTTATTAGTTTTCTCAGCCACAAGGGTTCTCTGGACCTTCTCACTGTCCCCTATTGAGAAAAGGGTCATCTGAGCTGGCTCCCACCCACCTGGAACCAACTCCTCCCCAAGCACTACACTGGCCAAACCCTGGGACGGCGCACCAGTGGGTGTCCGTGTACTCTTGGGGCCTTTGGGGTCCCCCCTCACATGGCCACCTGGTCACATGCATAAGACTTACGTAGGGGTCCCCCTGCCACTGACTCCCTTTGGAGAACCATGGCCTCTTCTCACTGGGGGGGTTGGGAATCCTTACCCTGGGAATCAGTTTGGGGCCCTTTAGAGAACTCCCTGTGTTTACTCTTACCCCTCCTTTCTTCTGAGAGGGACCCTGCCCACCCTTGGTGTGGTCTCCCCCATACCTTTTTGGACCCTGGTGCTCTCCCAGCGGTCCGCTTCCTGTGCAAGCTTCCTGGGATCAGTCAGCTTGCTGTCAATCAGGTGCTGGTGCAGCTCTGGAAAACATAAACTGTACAAGTGGTCCCAAGCAATCAGATTGTAAAGCCCCTTGTAAGGAAATGCCTCCTTGGCATGGTTACCCCCTGACTTTTTGCCTTTGCTGATGCTATGTTTTGAATTGAAAGTGTGCTGAGGCCTGCTAACCAGGCCCCAGCACCAGTGTTCTTTCCCTAACCTGTACTTTTGTATCCACAATTGGCACACCCTGGCATCCAGGTAAGTCCCTTGTAACTGGTACCTCTGGTACCAAGGGCCCTGATGCCAGGGAAGGTCTCTAAGGGCTGCAGCATGTCTTATGCCACCCTGGAGACCCCTCACTCAGCACAGACACACTGCTTACCAGCTTGTGTGTGCTAGTGAGAACAAAATGAGTAAGTCGACATGGCACTCCCCTCAGGGTGCCATGCCAGCCTCTCACTGCCTATGCAGTATAGGTAAGACACCCCTCTAGCAGGCCTTACAGCCCTAAGGCAGGGTGCACTATACCATAGGTGAGGGCACCAGTGCATGAGCACTGTGCCCCTACAGTGTCTAAGCCAAACCTTAGACATTGTAAGTGCAGGGTAGCCATAAGAGTATATGGTCTGGGAGTCTGTCAAACACGAACTCCACAGCACCATAATGGCTAAACTGAAAACTGGGAAGTTTGGTATCAAACTTCTCTGCACAATAAATGCACACTGATGCCAGTGTACATTTTATTGTGAAACACACCCCAGAGGGCACCTTAGAGGTGCCCCCTGAAACTGTATCCAACTAACTGTGTAGGCTGACTGGTTCCAGCAGCCTGCCACACTAGAGACATGTTGCTGGCCCCATGGGGAGAGTGCCTTTTTCACTCTGAGGCCAGTAACAAAGCCTGCACTGGGTGGAGATGCTAACACCTACCCCAGGCAGGAGCTGTAACACCTGGCGGTGAGCCTCAAAGGCTCACCCCTTTGTTCCAGCACCGCAGGACACTCCAGCTAGTGGAGTTGCCCGCCCCCTCCGGCCACAGCCCCCACTTTTGGCGGCAAGGCCGGAGAAAATAATGAGAACAACAAGGAGGAGTTACTGACCAGTCAGGACAGCCCCTAAGGTGTCCTGAGCTGAAGTGACTCTAACTTTTAGAAATCCTCCATCTTGCAGATGGAGGATTCCCCCAATAGGATTAGGGATGTGCCCCCCTCCCCTTGGGAGGCGGCACAAAGAGGGTGTACTCACCCTCAGGGCTAGTAGCCATTGGCTACTAACCCCCCAGACCTAAACACGCCCTTAAATTTAGTATTTAAGGGCTTCCCTGAACCTAGGAATTTAGATTCATGAAACTACAAGAAGAAGAGGACTGCTGAGCTGAAAAACCCCTGCAGAGGAAGAACAGAAGACACCAACTGCTTTGGCCCCAGACTTACCGGCCTGTCTCCTGCCTTCCAAAAGAAACCTGCTCCAGCGACGCTTTCCAAGGGAGCAGCGACCTCTGAATCCTCTGAGGACTGCCCTGCTTCAAGAAAGACAAGAAACTCCTGAGGACAGCGGCCCTGCTCCAAAAGAACTGCAACTTTGTTTCAAGGAGCAGATTTAAAGACCCCTGCAACTCCCCGCTAGAAGCGTGAGACTTGCAACACTGCACCCGGCGACCGCGAATCGACTGGTGGAGAACCAACACCTCAGGGAGGACCCTCCGGCGACTCCAAGACTGTGAGTAACCAAAGTTGTCCCCCCTGAGCCCCCACAGCGACGCCTGCAGAGGGAATCCCGAGGCTCCCCCTGACCGCGACTGCCTGAACTCCATTTCCCGACGGCTGGAAAAGACCCTGCACCCGCAGCCTCCAGCACCTAAAGGAACGGAACTCCTGTGCAGGAGTGACCCCCAGGAGGCCCTCTCCCTTGCCCAGGTGGTGGCTACCCCGAGGAGCCCCCCCCTTGCCTGCCTGCAACGCTGAAGAGATCCCTTGATCTCTCATTGAAAACCATTGAAAACCCGACGCGTGTTTGCACACTGCACCCGGCCGCCCCCGCGCTGCTGAGGGTGTACTTTTTGTGCTGACTTGTGTCCCCCCGTGCCCTACAAAACCCCCCTGGTCTGCCCTCCGAAGACGCGGGTACTTACCTGCTGGCAGACTGGAACCGGGGCACCCCCTTCTCTCCTTTGAAGCCTATGTGTTTTGGGCACCTCTTTGACCCCTGCACCTGACCGGCCCTGAGCTGCTGGTGTGGTAACTTTGGGGTTGCTCTGAACCCCCAACGGTGGGCTACCTTGGACCAAAAACTGAAACCTGTAAGTGACTTACTTACCTGTGAAAACTAACAATACTTTACCTCCCCCAGGAACTGTGAAAATTGCACTGTGTCCACTTTTAAAACAGCTATTTGTGTTTTATGTAAAAAGTATATATGCTACTGTGATTATTCAAAGTTCCTAAAGTACTTACCTGCAATACCTTTCAAATGAGATATTACATGTAGAATTTGAACCTGTGGTTCTTAAAATAAACTAAGAAAAGATATTTTTCTATAACAAAACCTATTGGCTGGATTTGTCTCTGAGTGTGTGTTCCTCATTTATTGCCTGTGTGTATGTACAACAAATGCTTAACACTACTCCTTTGATAAGCCTACTGCTCGACCACACTACCACAAAATAGAGCATTAGTATTATCTCTTTTTGCCACTATCTTACCCCTAAGGGGGACCCTTGGACTCTGTGCATACTATTCCTTACTTTGAAATAGTGCATACAGAGCCAACTTCCTACATTGGTCGATCAGCGGTGGGGTAGAAGACTTTGCATTTGCTGGACTACTCAGCCAATACCTGATCACACGACAAATTCCAAAAATTGTCATTAGAAATTGATTTTTTGCAATTTGAAATTTTTCTAAATTCTTAAAAGTCCTGCTAGGGCCTTGTGTTAGTCCCTGTTAGCATTGCTTTTAGAGTTTAAAAGTTTGAATTAGATTCTAGAACTAGTTTTTAGATTCTTAAAAAGTATTCCAACTTTTAGAAGCATAATGTCTAGTACAGATGTGAATGTGGTGGAACTCGACACCACACCTTACCTCCATCTTAAGATGAGGGAGCTAAGGTCACTCTGTAAATTAAAGAAAATAACAATGGGCCCCAGACCTTCCAAACTACAGGTGCAGGAGCTGTTGGCAGAGTTTGAAAGGGCCAACCCCTCTGAGGATGGCAACACAGAGGATGATGATAGTGACTTGGAGGGTGATTCCCCCCTACCAGTCCTATCTAGGGAAGACAGGGCCTCTCAAGCCCTGACTCCAAGCATAATAGTCAGAGATGCTGGCTCCCTCACAGGAGGGACCAACCTCTCTGAAATCACTGAGGATAACTCCAGTGAAGAGGACATCCAGTTAGCCAGGATGGCCAAAAGATTGGCTTTGGAAAGACAGATCCTAGCCATAGAAAGGGAAAGACAAGAGATGGGCCTAGGACCCATCAATGGTGGTAGCAACATAAATAGGGTCAGAGATTCTCCTGACATGTTGAAAATCCCTAAAGGGATTGTAACTAAATATGAAGATGGTGATGACATCACCAAATGGTTCACAGCTTTTGAGAGGGCTTGTGTAACCAGAAAAGTGAACAAATCTCACTGGGGTGCTCTCCTTTGGGAAATGTTCACAGGAAAGTGTAGGGATAGACTCCTCACACTCTCTGGAAAAGATGCAGAATCTTATGACCTCATGAATGGTACCCTGATGGAGGGCTTTGGATTCTCCACTGAGGAGTATAGGATTAGATTAAGGGGGGCTCAAAAATCCTCGAGCCAGACCTGGGTTGACTTTGTAGACTACTCAGTAAAAACACTAGATGGTTGGATTCAAGGCAGTGGTGTAAGTAATTATGATGGGCTGTACAATTTATTTGTGAAAGAACACCTGTTAAGTAATTGTTTCAATGACAATCTGCATCAGCATCTGGTAGACCTAGGACCAATTTCTCCCCAAGAATTGGGAAAGAAGGCGGACCATTGGGTCAAGACTAGGGTGTCCAAAACTTCCACAGGGGGTGACCAAAAGAAAGGGGTCACAAAACCCCCCCAGGGGAAAGGTGGTGAGACAGCCAAAAACAAAAATAGTAAAGAGTCTTTTACAGGCCCCCAAAAACCTGCACAGGAGGGTGGGCCCAGAGCCTCTTCACAAAACAATTCTGGGTACAAGGGTAAAAACTTTGATCCCAAAAAGGCCTGGTGTCGTAGCTGTAGTCAGTCTGGACACCAAACTGGAGACAAGGCCTGTCCCAAGAAAAATACCACTTCAAACTCCACTCCAGCTAACACTGGAATGGCTAGTCTCCAAGTGGGATCAACAGTGTGCCCAGAGCAAATCAGGTGTCACACTGAAGCTACATTAGTCTCTGAGGGTGGGGTGGATTTAGCCACACTGGCTGCCTGGCCCCCTAACATGCACAAATACAGGCAGCAGCTCTTAATTATGGGACAAGTGTAGAGGGCCTGAGGGATACAGGTGCCAGTGTCACTATGGTGACAAAGAAACTGGTTTCCCCTGGCCAATACCTGGCTGGACAAACTTATCCAGTCACCAATGCTGACAATCAAACTAAAGTACATCCCATGGCAATGGTAACTTTAGAGTGGGGAGGGGTCAATGGCCTGAAACAGGTGGTGGTCTCCTCAAATATCCCAGTAGACTGTTTGCTTGGAAATGACCTGGAGTCCTCAGCATGGGCTGAGGTAGAACTGAAAACCCATGCAGCCATGCTGGGTATCCCTGAACTGGTGTGTGTCAAGACAAGGGCACAGTGCAAGGCACAGGGTGAAAAAGTAGAGCTGGAGTCTGGAAGAAAGGCCCAGCCTACCAAGAGGAAAGGAAAGTCAGCTGGGAAACCAGCTGCAACACAACAAGAAAAAGAGAACCTCTCTTCTCAGGAAGAAGTTCTGCCCTCTGAGGGAACTGAGCCTATGGAGCTGGAACCTTATCAGGTGGAGCTCTTAGGCCCAGGGGGACCCTCAAGGGAAGAGTTGTGTAAGGGACAAGAAACCTGTCCCTCTCTTGAAGGCCTTAGGCAGCAAGCTGCTGAAGAGTCCAAAGGCAAGAAAAATGGAACACATAGGGTCTATTGGGAAGATGGACTCCTGTACACTGAGGCAAGAGATCCCAAATCTGGTGCCACTATGAGAGTGGTAGTGCCTCAGAGTTTCAGTGAGTTTATTCTGACCTTAGCCCATGATATTCCCCTTGCTGGGCATTTGGGACAAACCAAGACGTGGGAGAGGTTAGTCAACCACTTCTACTGGCCCAATATGTCCCAGAAGGTTAAGGAGTTTTGCCTCTCCTGTCCCACCTGTCAAGCCAGTGGTAAGACAGGTGGGCATCCAAAGGCCCCCCTCATTCCACTTCCAGTGGTGGGGGTCCCCTTTGAAAGAGTGGGTGTGGACATAGTGGGTCCACTGGAACCTCCCACAGCCTCAGGAAATATGTACATCCTAGTAGTAGTGGATCATGCTACTAGGTATTCTGAAGCTATTCCCCTTAGGTCGACTACTGCCCCTGCAGTAGCCAAGGCCCTCATTGGTATCTTTACCAGAGTGGGTTTCCCTAAGGAGGTGGTGTCTGACAGAGGTACCAACTTCATGTCAGCATACCTAAAACACATGTGGAATGAGTGTGGAGTGACTTATAAATTCACTACACCATATCATCCACAAACTAATGGCCTTGTTGAGAGATTCAACAAGACATTAAAGGGCATGATCATGGGGCTCCCAGAAAAACTCAAAAGGAGATGGGATGTCCTCTTGCCATGTCTGCTTTTCGCTTACAGAGAGGTGCCTCAGAAGGGAGTAGGGTTCTCACCCTTTGAACTTCTGTTTGGCCACCCTGTGAGGGGACCACTTGCTCTTGTTAAAGAAGGCTGGGAGAGACCTCTTCATGAGCCTAAACAAGACATAGTGGACTATGTACTTGGCCTTCGCTCAAGAATGGCAGAATACATGGAAAAGGCAAGTAAAAACCTTGAGGCCAGCCAACAGCTCCAGAAGTTTTGGTATGACCAAAAGGCTGCAATGGTTGAATTCCAACCAGGGCAGAAAGTTTGGATTTTGGAGCCTGTGGCTCCCAGGGCACTTCAGGACAGATGGAGTGGCCCTTACCCAGTCCTGGAAAAGAAGAGTCAGGTCACCTACCTGGTGGACCTAGGCACAAGCAGGAGCCCCAAGAGGGTGATCCATGTAAACCGCCTAAAACTCTTGCATGATAGGGCTGATGTAAATCTGTTGATGGTAACAGATGAGGACCAGGAAGCTGAGAGTGAGCCTCTCCCTGATCTCCTATCATCAGACCCTAAAGATGGCTCAGTGGATGGAGTGATCTATTCAGACACCCTCTCTGGCCAACAGCAATCTGACTGTAGGAAGGTCCTGCAGCAGTTTGCTGAGCTCTTTTCCCTAACCCCTGGTCAGACACACCTGTGTACCCATGATGTGGACACAGGAGACAGCATGCCTGTCAAAAACACAATATTCAGACAGTCTGATCAAGTTAAGGAAAGCATCAAGGTGGAAGTCCACAAGATGCTGGAATTGGGAGTAATTGAGCACTCTGACAGCCCCTGGGCTAGCCCAGTGGTCTTAGTCCCCAAACCTCACACCAAAGATGGAAAGAGAGAAATGAGGTTTTGTGTGGACTACAGAGGTCTTAATTCTGTCACCAAGACAGATGCCCATCCCATTCCTAGAGCTGATGAGCTGATTGATAAATTAGGTGCTGCCAAATTCTTAAGTACCTTTGACTTAACAGCAGGGTACTGGCAAATCAAAATGGCACCTGGAGCAAAAGAGAAAACAGCATTCTCCACACCTGATGGGCATTATCAGTTTACTGTTATGCCCTTTGGTTTAAAGAATGCCCCTGCCACCTTCCAAAGGTTGGTGAATCAAGTCCTTGCTGGGTTGGAATCCTTTAGTGCAGCTTATCTTGATGATATTGCTGTCTTCAGCTCCACCTGGCAGGATCACCTGGTCCACCTGAAGAAGGTTTTGAAGGCTCTGCAATCTGCAGGCCTCTCTATCAAGGCATCCAAATGCCAGATAGGGTAGGGAACTGTGGTTTACTTGGGACACCTTGTAGGTGGAGGCCAAGTTCAGCCACTCCAACCCAAGATCCAGACTATTCTGGACTGGGTAGCTCCAAAAACCCAGACTCAAGTCAGGGCATTCCTTGGCTTGAATGGGTACTATAGGAGGTTTGTGAAGGGATATGGATCCATTGTGACAGCCCTCACAGAACTCACCTCCAAGAAAATGCCCAAGAAAGTAAACTGGACTGTAGAATGCCAACAGGCCTTTGACACCCTGAAACAAGCTATGTGCACAGCACCAGTTCTAAAAGCTCCAGATTACTCCAAGCAATTCATTGTGCAAACATATGCCTCTGAACATGGGATAGGGGCAGTTTTGTCCCAAACAAATGATGATGGCCTTGACCAGCCTGTTGCTTTCATTAGCAGGAGGTTACTCCCCAGGGAGCAGCGTTGGAGTGCCATTGAGAGGGAGGCCTTTGCTGTGGTTTGGTCCCTCAAAAAGCTGAGACCATACCTCTTTGGTACTCACTTTGTAGTTCAAACCGACCACAGACCTCTCAGATGGCTGATGCAAATGAAAGGTGAAAATCCAAACTGTTGAGGTGGTCCATCTCCCTACAGGGAATGGACTTTATAGTGGAACACAGACCTGGGACTCCCCATGCCAATGCAGATGGCCTTTCCAGGTTCTTCCACTTAGAAAATGAAGACTCTCTTGGGAAAGGTTAGTCTCATCCTATTTCATTTGGGGGGGGGGGGGGTGTGTAAGGAAATGCCTCCTTGGCATCGTTACCCCCTGACTTTTTGCCTTTGCTGATGCTATGTTTTGAATTGAAAGTGTGCTGAGGCCTGCTAACCAGGCCCCAGCACCAGTGTTCTTTCCCTAACCTGTACTTTTGTATCCACAATTGGCACACCCTGGCATCCAGGTAAGTCCCTTGTAACTGGTACCTCTGGTACCAAGGGCCCTGATGCCAGGGAAGGTCTCTAAGGGCTGCAGCATGTCTTATGCCACCCTGGAGACCCCTCACTCAGCACAGACACACTGCTTACCAGCTTGTGTGTACTAGTGAGAACAAAATGAGTAAGTCGACATGGCACTCCCCTCAGGGTGCCATGCCAGCCTCTCACTGCCTATGCAGTATAGGTAAGACACCCCTCTAGCAGGCCTTACAGCCCTAAGGCAGGGTGCACTATACCATAGGTGAGGGCACCATTGCATGAGCACTGTGCCCCTACAGTGTCTAAGCCAAACCTTAGACATTGTAAGTGCAGGGTAGCCATAAGAGTATATGGTCTGGGAGTCTGTCAAACACGAACTCCACAGCACCATAATGGCTACACTGAAAACTGGGAAGTTTGGTATCAAACTTCTCTGCACAATAAATGCACACTGATGCCAGTGTACATTTTATTGTGAAACACACCCCAGAGGGCACCTTAGAGGTGCCCCCTGAAACTGTATCCAACTAACTGTGTAGGCTGACTGGTTCCAGCAGCCTGCCACACTAGAGACATGTTGCTGGCCCCATGGGGAGAGTGCCTTTGTCACTCTGAGGCCAGTAACAAAGCCTGCACTGGGTGGAGATGCTAACACCTCCCCCAGGCAGGAGCTGTAACACCTGGCGGTGAGCCTCAAAGGCTCACCCCTTTGTTCCAGCACCGCAGGACACTCCAGCTAGTGGAGTTGCCCGCCCCCTCCGGCCACGGCCCCCGCTTTTGGCGGCAAGGCCGGAGAAAATAATGAGAACAACAAGGAGGAGTTACTGACCAGTCAGGACAGCCCCTAAGGTGTCCTGAGCTGAAGTGACTCTAACTTTTAGAAATCCTCCATCTTGCAGATGGAGGATTCCCCCAATAGGATTAGGGATGTGCCCCCCTCCCCTTGGGAGGAGGCACAAAGAGGGTGTACTCACCCTCAGGGCTAGTAGCCATTGGCTACTAACCCCCCAGACCTAAACACGCCCTTACATTTAGTATTTAAGGGCTTCCCTGAACCTAAGAATTTAGATTCCTGAAACTACAAGAAGAAGAGGACTGCTGAGCTGATAAACCCCTGCAGAGGAAGAACAGAAGACACCAACTGCTTTGGCCCCAGACTTACCGGCCTGTCTCCTGCCTTCCAAAAGAAACCTGCTCCAGCGACGCTTTCCAAGGGACCAGCAACCTCTGAATCCTCTGAGGACTGCCCTGCTTCAAGAAAGACAAGAAACTCCTGAGGACAGCGGCCCTGCTCCAAAAGAACTGTAACTTTGTTTCAAGGAGCAGATTTAAAGACCCCTGCAACTCCCCGCAAGAAGCGTGAGACTTGCAACACTGCACCCGGCGACCCCGACTCGACTGGTGGAGAACCAACACCTCAGGGAGGACCCTCCGGCGACTCCAAGACTGTGAGTAACCAAAGTTGTCCCCCCTGAGCCCCCACAGCGACGCCTGCAGAGGGAATCCCGAGGCTCCCCCTGACCGCGACTGCCTGAACTCCATTTCCCGACGGCTGGAAAAGACCCTGCACCCGCAGCCTCCAACTCCTAAAGGAACGGAACTCCTGTGCAGGAGTGACCCCCAGGAGGCCCTCTCCCTTGCCCAGGTGGTGGCTACCCAGAGGAGCCCCCCCCTTGCCTGCCTGCAACACTGAAGAGATCCCTTGATCTCTCATTGAAAACCATTGAAAACCCGACGCGTGTTTGCACACTGCACCCGGCCGCCCCCGCGCTGCTGAGGGTGTACTTTTTGTGCTGACTTGTGTCCCCCCCGGTGCCCTACAAAACCCCCCTGGTCTGCCCTCCGAAGACGCGGGTACTTACCTGCTGGCAGACTGGAACCGCACCCCCTTCTCTCCATTGAAGCCTATGTGTTTTGGGCACCTCTTTGACCCCTGCACCTGACCGGCCCTAAGCTGCTGGTGTGGTAACTTTGGGGTTGCTCTGAACCCCCAACGGTGGGCTACCTTGGACCAAAAACTGAAACCTGTAAGTGACTTACTTACCTGTGAAAACTAACAATACTTTACCTCCCCCAGGAACTGTGAAAATTGCACTGTGTCCACTTTTAAAACAGCTTATTGTGTTTTATGTAAAAAGTATACATGCTACTGTGATTATTCAAAGTTCCTAAAGTACTTACCTGCAATACCTTTCAAATGAGATATTACATGTAGAATTTGAACCTGTGGTTCTTAAAATAAACTAAGAAAATATATTTTTCTATAACAAAACCTATTGGCTGGATTTGTCTCTGAGTGTGTGTTCCTCATTTATTGCCTGTGTGTATGTACAACAAATGCTTAACACTACTCCTTTGATAAGCCTACTGCTCGACCACACTACCACAAAATAGAGCATTAGTATTATCTCTTTTTGCCACTATCTTACCTCTAAGGGGAACCCTTGGACTCTGTGCATACTATTCCTTACTTTGAAATAGTGCATACAGAGCCAACTTCCTACACCCCTCATACGTAGTTACCTCACTGTCCTTCACCCAACCATCCAGTGATCTGCAATAAGAATCAACACGTTCCAACCATGATTGGGATTCCTTCTTCTCATAGGACCTACATTTGTCCTTATACTGCTCAGGGGTGAGACCAAACCTTGTGAGTAGGACATCCTTCATGATAGTGTAGGTGAGATTCTGAGCATCCACTAAGGGTGTCAGTGTATCCCTCCCCTCTACCTCAAAGTGCTTCCACAGGCCCAGCCCCCAAAGAGCTTCAGGGCCCAGATTCATGTGGAGAGCAGACTCATATCCCTTGAACCACAAGTACATGTCATCCTCCCTCTTGTAATCCTTCACTAGGTCTTTTGGGATGTGTACCCTTTTTTCAGGCTGCACTGTACTGTTGCTACCTCCATCTCTACTGGACTGGCTCCTCTGATCTAACTCTTTTAAGCTAAGCTCCTGAGCCAGCAGTATCTTCCTTTCCTCAATGGCCATCCTTCTCTCTTCCATCTCTAGACTGAGCTTCTTCAACTCCAACTGGTAATCTCTCTCTGTGTGTTTGTCCTGTAACTCTTCAGGTGTTAGACCCTTAGATGAGACACTGCTACCTGCCTTCTCCCTGGACATAAAAGGCCCACCCACAATACCATTGTGTGTGGAACACTCTTCCTCCTCCTCATCTCTCTCATCCTCTGTGTGCCCTTCAGTGCTCTTGGCTGTCACCCAGGCCCTCAGCACATTTTGCAGCTCATCCTTCTTGGATGAGCTCTTAATGGGACAGTCAAAACATTTACAGAACTACTTCAACTGAGCCTTTGTATAGCTCTCTAATTTTTCTAGGTCAAAAGCAGCTCCAACTGATGCATCTACAGCTTCAGACATGATGAAGATTTAAAACAAGTGCAAAGTTCCAAAGGCAGAAAAACAAGTTCCCAAATAAAGTTTTTTTTAAAAGTCAATAAAGGGATCAGCAAGAAGTAGAACAAAAAGAAGTCCCAAAGAGAAAAGCAAAAATCACAAGTAGTATGTGGTCACTTAGTGGTCTGAACTCAAAACAATAGTGTACACTTAATTACTGTATGTCAAATACAAATACAAGTCCAATCCCAACCGCTGATCACCAATGTTAGAAATGGGGTCTTTGGTTGGCAGTCAGTTTACCCCTTATCCAAGCGAGGACCCTCGCTCTAGTCAGGGTAAAAGAGAATCACCCTCAGCTAACCCCTGCTTACCCCTTGGTAGCTTGGCACAAGCAGTAGACTTAACTTCAGAGTGCTAGCTGTAATGTATTTGTACCAACACACACAGTAACATAACCAAAAAAACTACAAAATGACACAACACAGGTTTAGAAAAATAGAAAATATTTATCTAAACAAAACAAGACCAAAACGACAAAAGTCCACAATACACAAGTCAAGTTATCACTAAAAATGCAAAAAGCGTCTTTATGTAATTTTAAACACAACGCTAAAGCTGTTAGCGTGAAAATGTATCTTGGGTGCGTCAAAAATAACCCCACACGGGCGAGTATGTGTCAAAAAGGGCTTGCGATGCGTCGAGTTCACTCACGAGCGAGACCTTGCGTCGTTTCTCCTTTAGTCGGGTCGGTGTGCATCGTTTCTTCTCTCCGCAGGAGAGTGATGCGTCGATCCGGTCAGCACTTTCCGGTCCGGGCAGGCCTTGCAGGGTTCGCTTCAGAAATTCAGCCGCACAATTGTCCGAAAATCGCGCAGCGCGGGTTGTGATCTCACCAGCCTCCATCAGCGATGCTGCGTATTGTTTCTCCAGCCGTGGGCGTCGATCTTTTCCCCGCACAGCGGTCTGTGTGTCGATTTCTCACTCTTGGGCTGTCAGCTTCTCCTTTTAGGGTCCCAGGAACTGGATGGCCACCACTCTCCAGAGACTTCAGGGGCTGTCAGAGAGAAGTCTTTGCTGTCCCTGAGACTTCAAACAACAAGAGGCAAGTCCTAAATCAAGCCCTTGGAGAGTTCTTCACAAGAAGGAAGGCAACACAGAGTCCAGTCTTTGTCCTCTAGCACAGGCAGAAGCAGCAACTGCAGGATAGCTCCACAAAGCACAGGCACTGCAGCTCTTCTTCCTTGGCTCTTCGGCTCTTCTCCAGGCAGAGGTTCCTCTTGGTTTCCAGAAGTGTTCTAAAGTCTGTGGTTTTGTGTGCCCTTCTTATACCCATTTTGCCCTTTGAAATAGGCCTACTTCAAAGGAAAGTCTCTCTTGATTGTGAAATCCTGCCTTGTCCAGGCCAGGCCCCAGACACATACCAGGGGGTTGGAGACTGCATTGTGTGAGGGCAGGCACAGCCCTTTCAAGTGTGAGTGAATACTCCTCCCCTCCGTCCTAGCACAGATGGCTCATCAGGAAATGCAGACTACACCACAGCTCCCTTTGTGTCACTATCTAGTGAGAGGTGCAACCAGCCCAACTGTCAAACTGACCTAGACAGGGAATCCACAAACAGGCAGAGTCACAGAAATGGTATAAGCAAGAAAATGCTCACTTTCTAAAAGGGGCATTTTCAAGCACACAATCTTAAAATCAACTTTACTAAAAGATGTATTTTTAAATTGTGAGCTCAGAGACCCCAAACTCCACATGTCTATCCGCTCCCACAGGGAATCTACACTTTAATCATATTTGAAGGTAACCCTCATCTTAACCTATGAGAGGGACAGGCCTTGCAACAGTGAAAAACAAATTTAGCAATATTTCACTGTCAGGACATATGAAACACATTACAATATGTCCTACCTTAACCATACACTGCACCCTGCCCTTGGGACTACCTAGGACCTACCTTAGGGGTGTCTTACATGTAAGAAAAAGGAAAGTTTAGGCCTGGCAAGCGGGCACACTTGCCAAGTCGAATTTATAGTTAAAACTGTATATACACACACTGCAGTGGCAGGTCTGAGACATGATCACAGCGCTACTTATGTGGGTGGCACAACCAGTGCTGCAGGCCCACTAGTAGCATTTGATTTACAGGCCCTGAGCACCTGTAGTGCACTGTACTAGGGACTTACTAGTAAATCAAATACACCAATCATGGATGAACCAATTACATACACATTTTATATATGAGCACTTGTACTTTAGCACTGGTTAGCAGTGGTAAAGAGCCCAGAGTAACAAAAAAATCAAAAACAGAGTCCAGCACACATCAACAACCTTGGAAACAGAGGCAGAAAGTTAAGGGAGACCACGCCAAGGATGAAAAGTCTAAAGTGGGGAGCAACTACCCAACCTCATGGGAGTTCTCATCACTAAGGCAGAAGAACCTGGACAAACCATCAGCTTTGGTGTGTTCTGTACCAGGACGGTGTTCCACCGTAAAGTCCATCCCCTGTAGCGAAATGGACCACCTCAACAGTTTTGGATTCTCACCCCTCATCTGCATTAACCATCTGAGGGGCCTGCGGTTGGTCTGAACCCGGAGGTGAGTCCCAAACAAGTAGGGTCTTAGATTCTTCAGTGCCCA
The DNA here is from genome assembly GCF_031143425.1 of Pleurodeles waltl. Classification (NCBI taxonomy): domain Eukaryota; kingdom Metazoa; phylum Chordata; class Amphibia; order Caudata; family Salamandridae; genus Pleurodeles; species Pleurodeles waltl. The sequence goes on from NC_090436.1 coordinate 315,450,111, forward strand.
GACCACAGCAAACGCTTCACATTCTATGGCACTCCACCTACGTTCCCTGGGAAGTAACCTCCTACTAATGAAGGCTATGGGTTGATCTAGGCCCTCTTCATTAATTTATAGTTAAAACTGCATATACAGACACTGCAGTGGCAGGTCTGAGACATGATCACAGAGCTACTTATGTGGGTGGCACAACCAGTGCTGCAGGCCCCCTAGTAGCATTTGGTGTACAGGGCCTGGGCACCTCTAGCGCACAGTACTAGGGACTTCCTAGTAAATCAGATACGCCAATCATGGATGAACCAATTACATACACATTTTGTATAGGAGCACTTGCACTTTAGCACTGGTTAGCAGTGGTAAAGTGCCCAGAGTAACAAAAACAGCAAAAACAGAGTCGAGCACACATCAACAAGCTGGGAAACAGACAATAAGTTAAGGAACACCACGCCAAGGATGAAAAGTCTAACAGTGCCTAGCTGTGAATTTTGGCCTCTATCCCAGCCGGCACTTAGGGAAACCTACCAAACCTGTGCATTTGTCAAAACTAGACACCTAGGGGAATCCAAGGGGGCTCTCACCAGATTCTGTTACCCAGAATCCTTTGCAGACCTCAAAAGTTGCCCCAAAAATATTTTTCCTCACATTTCGGAGATATAAAGTTCTGGAATCTGAGAGGAGCCTCAAACGTCCTTCTACCCAACATTCTCCCACGTCTCCCGATAAAAATGGCACCTCACTTGTGTGCATAGGCCTAGTGCCGGAGACAGGAAATGCCCCAAAACACAACATAGACACATCACATTTTCCCAAAGAAAACTGACCTGTTCTTTGCAAAGTGCCGAGCTATAGATTATGGCCTCTAGCGCACCCAGCACAAGGAAAACCTAGCAAACCTGGGCATTTCTGAGACCTAGACACCTAGGGGAACCCAGGATGGGGTAAGTTGTGACGCTCTCACCAGGTTCTGTTACCCAGAATCGTTTGCAAACCTCAAGATTTGGCAAAAAAACACTTTGTCCTCCCATTTCGGTGATAGAAAGTTCTGGAATCTGAGAGGAGCCACAAATTTCCTTCCACCCAGCATTCCCCCAAGTCTTTAGATAAAAATGATACCTCACTTGTGTGGGTAGGCCTGGTGCCCGCAACAGGAAATGCCCTAAAACACAACATGAACACATCACATTTTCCCAAAGAAATCTGACCTGTTTTTTGCAAAGAGCCTAGCTGTGGAATTTGGCCTCTAGCTCAGCCAGAACCAGGGAAACCTACCAAACCTGTGAATTTTTCAAAACTAGACACCCGGGGGAATCCAGGATGGGGTGACTTGTGGGGCTCTCACCAGGTTCTGTTATCCCGAATCCTTTACAAACATCCAAATTTGGTAAAAAACACACTTTTTCCTCACATTTCGGTGCTGCAAAGTTCTGAGAGGAGCCACAAACTTCCATCTAACCAGCATTCCTCCATGTCTCCCAGTACAAATGGTACCTCACTTGTGTAGGTAGGCCTAGTGCCTACAACAGGAAATGCCCCAAAACACTATGTGGACACATCAAAATTATCAAAGACAAAACTACCTGTTTTTGCGGTGGAGGCACCTGCATTTTTGCTGCTGGACTGAGCAGCTATCTAGGGAAACCTACCAAACCCAGACATTTCTGACAACTAGACACCGGAGGGAGTCCAGGGAGGTGTGACTTTCGAGGATCCCCCAGTGTTTTCTTACCCAGAATCCTCAGCAAACCTCAAATGTAGCTAAAAAATCTAATTTTTCCTACATTTCTGTGTGGGATCACTGCACCAGCATGAAGTTCCTACCACCCAACGTTCCCCTCAGTCTCACGATAAAAATGATACCTCACTTTTGTAGGTGGTCAAGTGCCTGTGACAGGGAGAAGCCAAAAACATGTTGAAATTGAGGGGTAAACAAAGAGGGTCCAGAAGGGCAGGTTGAAAAAAAAAGTTTTTAGGCTGACAAGTGGGGCAGAATATTTATCGGCATAGATGCAACATTGCTGGGTGTGGATTCCTGTGGATTCCGGAAGGTTCCATCTAAAAAAATGTGGAGAAATGTGTGATTTCAAGCAAAATTGGAGGTTTGCAGGACATTGTGGGTAGGAAAATGATGCAGGGTTCATGTGAAGCACACCACCCTGGACTCACCCAGATGTTTTGTTTTCAGATGTGTCTAGGTCTTGTAGATCTTTCTACATGACAGCGTCCCACAGTCCAAAAAGTGCTGCCCTCACCATTCCAAGTGGGACGGTTTTGAGAGTTAGACAAGTTCTCATGGCCCAAATGTAAAATCAAAACCCAAAATAATCAAATGTCCTCTTGCTTGTTGTTGGGAGAAGATCTTTTAGTGTGCTGGGAGAGAGCTGAAAGACTGTTACACCCTTTAGTTAGTTTGGGATCATAACCATGCCCATACTGGTTGGTAGCCACCACCCCACTATTTTATTTTCATTCCTTGGTAACTAGTAGGCTTTCTGCCTCTCCAGGGAGTGGATCTGGCGTAATTGCCCCATCTGCCCACCGGTGGGCAGAACAACTTTGTCCCCACTTATTTGGGGTCGGGGTATGGCCATACCCCCAACCTCTTTTTTTTTTTTTTTTAAAACAATCTTCCCTGGTCTCTGCTGGGCTTTTTGCCCCCCCCTGGGGGCAGATGGGCCTTCCAAAAATAGATCAATCTGCCCCCAAGGGGGGCAGAAATGGCAAACAGTTATGTGTCCCCATGGGGAGAGACCGTTGCCCAAGGGGCTGCTCCCCCAAACAATACACACACACACCATTTCCTGGTGGCTAAGTGGTTTCTGCTCCCCTGTTGGCACATCGGCCTAATATCAATAGGCTAATCTGCCCACAAGGGGGGGAAGAAATGGCCTAAAAACAATTTGCTCCACAGCGGAGTGACTCTTGCAGAAGAGGTCGCTCCCCATCTGTAAAAAAAATATATTTTTTAAAATCTCGGATGCCTAGTGGTTTCTGCTCCTCTTGGGGGCAGATCGGCCTAATTAAAATAGGCCTATCTGCCTCCAAGGGGGGCAAAAATGGCCTGAAATAAATTTGCCCCCCAGGGGACCGACCCTTGCCTAAGTGGTTGTTCCTCTTGCGTGAAATTGGCGCAAAAGAAAATCCCTGGTGCCTAGTGGTTAAGCGATTCCCCTTCCATCCCTGCCCATAGGCGGGGGTGGGAGGCCCACAGGGGGAGCTCCCCTGTGGGCCGGGTGCAGGATGAGGTGGTTACGTCTTTGGCACCTGAGCGTCGAGGACGTAACCACCTCGCCCCAGGCACCCGAGGGGTTAAAGCAGTTTAGGGAAACTGCACATTTTTTTCTTAATTTAGCATTGTGATTCTTAGATATTGCTGCAGTACTGTATAGGCTTTCTACTGAAGACTGAGATGTATTTAAAATAGAAAATACACTGTAGTACCCTATATGATTTATATATAGGATACTACAGCCTATTTTACATTCTTCAACATACTTATTTTTTTTACATTTCTATTTGGTCCAGCAGTACTCCCAAGGCATTTAAAAAAAAATATAGAACTGAATAAATATTTTTTCCTAACTATTACCACATTAATAAAGTGGTAATAGGTAGGGGAAAAATACTAAACCTTATACTTACCTGCATCTGAGGGCAGAACACAGGCAAAGTGTACCTGAAAATAACATAGCCTCCTTAAATGTTTGTGAAAGCAGTCATTTACGCTTCACAAAATGACTTGTTATTGCTATGTACCACAGCAACAGATATCACTATGTGAAAATGGCTTATAACTTAACAAATACTTAACCTTCTTACCTGTAATACTCAAAAGGTTCAAAATCTAACCCTGCCAAATTTAATGTAAATCCATTCAGCTGTTTTCGCACAATACCCAGTACAAAACTCAGGTTACAAATGAATTGGTGAAAAAACACGTTTTTGGATCCCGCTTTCATTTTTGCACCCAGTTGACCAAGACCGCCATGTGGGCGGTAATCAGACCACTGTATTAAGAGTTAAACACTGGATACCGCCACTAACCAGTCACAAATGTGACATTGCCAGGACACAGGTGGATGGCAAAGAGGCGGTTCCACCACCAGCACAGCCAGCCTGACAACTTTCCACCCACCAGATTACGAGCCACAAATCACCACAGTGGTTCTACCATGGTGGAAATTATTGGCGATGCGAACAGCCATGCTCAAAAAACTTACTTCAGACAGAACACAACACCAAATTGGCCAGTTCGAATACAGTACACCAGACACACATACACACAGCAGACATACCTACTCATTCCACAACATATCACACCCCCACTCAACCCACAATCCTTTGCAACTAAAACGATAATCACATACACTGAGAGTAGGCAAAAATTGACTGATACCACATTTACACAATAGGCACACATTCACATCTCACTTAGCAAGCACCATACAACTGAATGAACAACACAATACACACATAATGAATACACACAACCACCACAGCCGACCTTCACATACAGCTAAACACCCCCACCCCACCAAGCACCCTACACTGCACCCTTGAACACACAACACCCACCCTCACCCACAACAAAACCACCATAATGTCCCAAATAAAGCACCCACGCTTCACAGACGATGAGTTGAGGGCCATGGTTGATGAAATTGTCAGGGGAGAGCCACAACTGTTTGGAGCACAGGTTCAGCAAACATCCATTGCCAGGAAAATGGAGTTATGGCAGAGAATTGTCGGCAGGGTCAACTCAGTAATAACATCACACCACCAGATTGCCGTGCAGAAGACTGGCAGAGGGTCCCTACCTCCTCCCCTAGAGTTCACATTGTGGGAAAAGAATGTCTTGGACATCCTGCACCCAGAGGGCCTGACTGGAATACCTGGAGGACTAGACTCTGGTAACCACCACTCCCCTGGCACACATTCGTCCTGTCCAAGATGCTTCCAAACCATCCAAACACTCCCCAATTCACTCTATCTCTCACTACACCGCCCATATATTCACCTAATGCCCCTCTGCTGCATGCCACACCACCACCCAGCCCCAATGCCCACACAGTCCCTGGCAAGTGCACGGATAGCAGTGCCACTAATAATCACTACGACTCCCACAATGCACCAGTCCATTTGCATCAAAACCTGCATTGTGCACTTCACAGCACATCTTTTGCATGTATGACTATTGCACTAGCTACACCAATTGGATGTTTTGACTGAGGAGCACTATGGCAATGAGAGCAATGCAATAGCACTACACAATGGCTAACAAGACCAAACACAGCCACAGAACTGTCACCAAACCTAATTACAACTTATCCAGATCAACAATCCTTAAATGGACTGATCATGCTCTTGAAAGTAAGAAGGAATACCCCATGCACCAAATGCTCAGATAGGACAAGATACCATGCAAACACACATACCCTCCTCCCACTTGGACACCATGCTGCAATGTACAGCCATCCCATTCACATCTAGCAAGTCTGCTTTGCCATGAGATAACAGGGCACACCTGTCATGTGAACCATCACACAGGACCTGAACTCACTCACCCAGCAAAAGGTACCTAGCTTGATTGACACCTACCTCAATGGAGCATGGTACACATGTCACAATCCACTATCCACAAAACAATGTTTGCAGTGCTGCATCTGTCATTGCCATTGCTGGGAATCATGTCAAGCCACTGTATGCATCAGACAAAGAGATAACCAATCAAATGTCCACCATTTAACTATCTCTCACTCCATCCACAGGTACCCCTGCCACTGCCACTATGGAGAGGATACCAGACACAGCCAGCCCTCCTCAGGATGAAGGCCCCGGTAAGGAAAACATCTCTGGATGTCTGGATATTGATGACTTACCTGGCCCATCTGGGGAACCTGGTCAGTCTACCACTCCCTGCCTTACCCTGCCCACATCCAGCCCCCCCTCACTCTGTGGCATCAATATTACAGACAACCCTACATCCCCAAACCTGTGTCCAGTTCAGAGATCATGACCCCAGTTCTAACCCTTGCTTTTGGCTCTATAAACAGCAGTTTCGTCCATTTGAGGAAGTCCTCCCCTAGGCCCATATGAGCAAGAATGGCGTATAAGTAGTCCCATTCTAAGCTGTCAAAAGCTTTTTCTATGTCTATTGCCAGTATGGTTGCCGTGTCTGCCTGTGGGGCAATGTTATCTAGGATATTAATAACTCAACAGATATTCTGGGCAGTATTCCAAGTAGGAATGAAGCATGCCTGGTCTCTGTGGACAAATCAGGTCATGTATGGGAGTAACCTGGTTGCTAGTATGCCACTCAGGATCTTATAGTCCGAGTTCAGCATAGACAGGGGCCTATAGGGTCTGTTATTGTCTGGCGGTTACCCCAACTTTAATAGTGGGATTATCAGAGCTTCTTTGTGGAGTTTGGGAGGAGTCTAGTTTCTAGTGCTTGCTAAATAATTGCACTAGCTTAGGGGTCAGGTCTTGCTCGTAGGCGGCATAGATCTCTATTGGCAGCCCATCTGTGCATGGGGTCTTCCCCCTCGCCAGGCTTTCATGGCATCTTTAACTTCTGAAGACACTATGGCGGTCATTACAACCGTGGCGGTAAAAGACTCTTACCGCCGTGCAGAAAACCGCCAACACACCGCCGCGGCTGCGGAATTCCGCCACAGCTATTATGACCCGCATCTCGGAATCCGCCAAAATTCAGACACCCACGCAAGTCCGCCACACCAAAGGTCAGTGATAAACTGGCGAAAACAAAACCTCCACCGTCACGCCAACATAAATACGGCCACACTATCACGACAAACGAATCCACGCGGCGGTCTTTCATCCGCGGTATTCCATTGGCGGTACACACCGCCACGCTCAAAATACACACACTCTTACAAAACATCCCCACATTGAACAATTCAAAATACACACACCTGAGACACATACACACACCACTCCCACACACCCATTACAATATAAAACACACACCAACATCACCCACAAACCCCCACGACAAAAAATTCAGAAAGAAGGCCGGAGAGAGACACCACCAGCAAGAACAACAGCATCCACAGGCACACAACACCATCACCCACACAAATTCCACGCACCTCACACAACACACCACTATATATCACCACACTTATCACCACACACTCCACCCCACACATCACCTACACCACCCCATGGCACGGCAAAGACACCCCAGGTTCTCAGAGGAGGAGCTCAGGGTCATGGTGGATGAAATCTTCCGGGTAGAGCCACAGCTATTCGGAGCACAGGTGCAGCACACCTCAATTGCAAGGAAGATGGAGCTATGGTGAAGAATAGTGGACAGGGTCAACGCAGTGGGACAACACCCAAGAAATCGGGAGGACATCAGGAAAAGGTGGAACGACCTACGGGGGAAGGTGCGTTCCGTGGTCTGAAGACACCACGTGGCGGTTCAGCGGACTGGTGGCGGACCCCCACCTCCTCCCCCACAACTAACAACATGGGAGGAGCAGGTCTTGGCGATTCTGCATCCTGAGGGCCTCGCAGGAGTAGGTGGAGGAATGGACTCTGGTAAGTCAAATCTTAACTATTACATCCCCCACCCTACCTGCATGCCAGCACATACCCCCACCCTCACCCTCACCCCATCACTCTAACTCATCACAAACCACACATCCTAACACCAAGCCCTGCATGCAACAACAAAGCATGGACATCCATCACTAAAGCATGCCCACTGCACATACCCATACACCCCCCTAAACCACCATCACACAAGCTCCCACACAGGAATGCTAGCACTGGGGTACACGCTCACCCACCCATTGCACACCATTACACACACAGATTTAACAAACATCCTTTTATACCCCTGCAGGACCCCTACCCAACGTCACCGGACAGGAGGGTCCACACATGTCCACACCACCAACAGAAGAGGCCCACAGTGATGACAGCACCTCTGTCCAACTGGATCTAGATGACCAGCCCAGACCATCGGGGACCTCTGGACAGTCGGTTCCCCTCACACAGGCACAGGCCACCACAGACCTTCCCCCCTCTGGAAACACCAGCACAGCACCCACCCAGTGGGCCCATACCTCCATCCCCAGGACACGTCAATCAGCTGTGTGTCCACCACTACAGGGAACCCAGGATAACCCACCACCCCAACAACAACAGGGACTTGGGGGCAGTGGGCACACGGGCCAGGGGACAGAGGCACTGGAACACAGGGGAACTGGGAGGGCTGCCCTGCGACAGGGGGCGGAAAGGCCAAGGGAGCCCACTCTCCACGAGGCCCTCTCCTCCATCATGGGAGCATACCACCACTCCCAGGAGACGATGGCAACGGTACTGACCAAGTTTCAGGAGACCCAGCGCATGCAGGAGGAACTGTCTATGGGCATCAGGGAGGAACTCAGAACCATCAGCTCCACCCTGGGCACCATCGTAGGGGTGCTGAAGGAAGTACTCAACACCAGGAGGGACACTGTGGCACTACAAGGGGCCCCTGACACTAGCTTGGACGATGAACTGCCCACCACCTCCGCCGGCGCTAGTGGACAGTACGCCCCGCTACAGGACCACCACACCAGCACCCCACTCCCTGCAGAGGGAGAACCACCCCACAAACGGTCTCTGAGATCCAGGAACAAGACAGAGAACAATGCCAAGACCCCCGCCAAGAAATGAGACCACCCTGATTGTCATCCTACTGTCCCACTTTGTCACCCTGTACATAATTAAACTGCCCCAGCTCCACTTCCTATGCTCATATGGGGAATGCACCTGTGAGACTAATAGACTGGACTCTGCCATGGACACTCCTCCGCCATCACCCCTCACCATTTCAATACCCCCTCCAATATTTTTCATTTTATTAAACACACCTAAAGCACAGAATGATATGGAGTCTGTCTGTGATTTCGAAGTAGTGTATTAGCAATTACAGTGTCAAAATGCTCTTTCAAATGTAATGTCAACATACCTATGTCACACAGCTCTAGTCCATGAGGAAACAAAGCAGATGTCACACAGTGGGACCCACATCTGTGAAACCGTAAGGAAAAGTGACAACTAAGTGACCATACACTGGGTGAAAACGACAGACATGAGAGAGGTAGTGGTGTAAAAGTACGTGTAGTAGGCAGGATTGTATTCTTACCTGTGTTTCACTGGAAATATTGCTGGATCACTGAGTCCCTTTTGTGCATGTCTTCTTCCTCTGCTTCCTCCTCATCACTGTCCACAGGCTCCACAGCTGCCACAACACCGCCATCTGGACCATCCTCCTGCAGAAAAGGTACTTGGGGTCGCAAAGCCAAGTTGTGAAGCATACAGCAGGCCACGATTATCTGGCACACCTTCTTTGGTGAGTAGAATAGGGATCCACCTGTCATATGGAGGCACCTGAACCTGGCCTTCAGGAGGCCGAAGGTCCGCTCGATCACCCTCCTAGTTCGCCCATGGGCCTCATTATAGCGTTCCTCTGCCCTGGTCCTGGGATTCCGCACTGGGGTCAGTAGCCATGACAGGTTGGGGTAACCAGAGTCACCTGCAAAGGGTGAGGGTCAACTGTTAGACACATACTAACCTGGAGGGATAACCACAGACGCAGATAACCATTCCCACTGACATGCTTCCAGGTGCTCACCTAATAGCCAGACACACAGGCCCGTATTTATACTTTTTGACGCTAAACTGCGCTAACGCAGTTTAGCGTCAAAAAATTTTGCGCCGGCTAACGCCATTCTGAAGCGCCATGCGGGCGCCGTATTTATTGAATGGCGTTAGCCGGCGCAAGCAGACCGGCGCTGCCTGGTGTGCGTGGAAAAAAACCACGTACACCAGGCAGCGCCGGCGTAGGGAAAAATGGCGTTAGGGCGTCTTAAAAATGGCGCAAGTCAGGTTGACGCTAAAAAATCGTCTTAACCCGATTTGCGCCATTTTAAACGACGCCCAGACGCCATTTACATGACTCCTGTCTTAGTAAAGACAGGAGTCATGCCCCCTTGCCCAATGGCCATGCCCAGGGGACTTATGTCCCCTGGGCATGGTCATTGAGCATTGTGACATGTAGGGGGGCACAAATCAGGCCCCCCCATGCCAAAAAAAAAATATAAACATTTTTTTTTTTATACTTACCTGAACTTACCTGAATGTCCCTGGGGTGGGTCCCTCCATCCTTGGGTGTCCTCCTGGGGTGGGCAAGGGTGGCAGGGGGGGTCCCTGGGGGCATGGGAGGGCAGCTGTGGGCTCATTTTGAGCCCACAGGTCCCTTAACGCCTGCCCTGACCCAGGCGTTAAAAAGTGGCGCAAATGCGGGGTTTTCGGCCCGCCAACTCCCGGGCGTGATTTTTGGCCGGGAGTATAAATACGACGCATTTGCGTCGCCGTCATTTTTTTAGACGGGAACGCCTTCCTTGCATCTCATTAATGCAAGGAAGGCGTTCACGCAAAAAAATGACGCTATTTGCCCATACTTTGGCGCTAGACGCGTCTAATGCCAAAGTATAAATATGGCGTTAGTTTTGCGCCGAATTTGCGTTGAAAAAAAAACGACGCTAATTCGGCGCAAACGGAGTATAAATATGCCCCACAGTGCCTCTGGAGTTGACCCATCACATAAGGGATGCTGCTATTCTGCAGGATGTAGGCGTCATGCACTGAGCCAGGGAACATGGCATTCACATGGGAGATGTACTGGTCTGCCAAACATACCATCTGTACATTCATAGAATGATAACTCTTCCGGTTTCTGTACACCTGTTCACTCCTGTGGGGGGGGGGGGACCAAAGCCACATGGGTCCCACCAATGGCACCTATGATGTTGGGGACATGTCCCTGGGCATAGAAATCACCTTTCACTGTAGGCAAATCCTCCACCTGAGGGAAAACGATGTAGCTCCGCATGTGTTTCAGAAGGGCAGACAACAGTCTGGACAATACGTTGGAAAACATAGGCTGGGACATCCCTGATGCCATGGCCACAGTTGTTTGAAAAGAGCCACTTGCAAGGAAATGGAGCACTGACAGCACCTGCACTTGAGGGGGGATTCCTGTGGGATGGCGGATTGCTGACATCAGGTCTGGCTCCAACTGTGTACACAGTTCCTGGATTGTGGCACGGTCAAGCCTGTAGGTGATTATCAAATGTCGCTCCTCCATTGTCCGCAGGTCCACCAACGGTCGGTACACCGGAGGATGCTGCCATCTCCTCACATGTCCCAGCGGACGGTGCCTATGAAGGACAACAGCAAGCACAGAGTCAAACAACTCAGAAGTACGTACCCACAGATTACACAGAACACCAATTATACACAAAAGGTGGCCTGTATGTGTGTTGAGACTAGGCCTAGGTATGTGTGACGCAGTTGGAAATGAAGCTATGTGGGCCCCTGAAATGGTGGCTGCCTGACCTGTAAAGTGGGACAATGGGATGTGAGGTAACTGCACTGGCGTTGTACACTGTTGCGGTAGGCGGTCGAAGACCGCGTAGCAATGCTGCATTGGTTAACATTGGACCCTATGGGTCCTAGGAGCCAATGACGATGTACGCCGGTGGTGACGGTACACACCGCCGCGGACTTGACCGCCATTTTCTATCTGTTCAATCACTCGATACCTGATCTTTGACAGAAGAGGACCTACACTGCAAGTGCTCCTGTGACCTCGTTCTGGAAGAGACAATGGCTCGAGTGTCTGGGGAAAGGGCCCCTGCCTTCACATCGGAGGAGTTGGAGAAGCTCGTGGATGGGGTCCTCCCCCAGTACACGCTACTCTGCGGTCCTCCAGACAAACAGCTAAGTACACAGGGAGCATGTTGTAGGGGCTTTGCCTGTGTGGAGAGGGCTGGATGTAAGAAGGAAGGGGGCAGAGTGCAGCGTGCATGAAAGACGGTGAATGCATGTGTCACATGCCAAGGGTAGGGATGGGGGCCAATCACTTTGACAGTGCAGTTGGTAATGACTTCTCTTCTTCCCCTGTACATTTCATGTAGGTCAGCGCCCACCAGAAGAAAGATATTTGGCATGCCATCGACAAGGACGTCCGAACCCTGGGGGTCTACCACAGACGGAGCACCCACTGCCGGAAAAATAAAAAAGAAGAATGGAGCACACTATTAATAATTTACTTCAAATAATAGTTGAAACCCTGGATCCTTTAGTTCTATTTAGACTTCAATAGACAACCATGGTACAGTTCAAATAAATAATAGTTCTACATACTGGCTCCAAAAGCTACACTATTTGAAATTCACATTTAATGCAAACAAAAATATAAATATACATATACAGATAAAACTAATGATCAAAATAACAACAAAAGATTAAAGACATAAATATCACAAATTTGACACAACTCGTCTGGAAAGTCCATGTCATTGAACTCCAGAAACTCAAAAGTAAAAAAACACCCAAGTCCAAATAGTCCATGACAAGGGTGTACGCTGTCCAATATGTTGACTTGAGGCAATGCAGTTTCTTAGTATCCAATACGAAACAATTCGCTGCAGAATCCGAACCAAATTCAGCCACTGCCGGAAAAGATGGGAGGACATTCGCCGCTGGAGCAAGAAGACGGCGGAGGCTCAGCTGGGGATGGCCTCCCAACATGGGAGGGGTGCCCGTCGCACCATGACCCCCCTGTTGTTCAGGATCCTGGCGGTGGCCTACCCGGAGTAGGATGGGCACTTGAGGGCATCACAGCAGACACAAGGTGGTGAGTACAATCTCATTCTGCTGACTTTGCGCGCAGTGGAGGTGGCTGGGTGGGGGAGGAGGGCTGTGGGTTTCCCTAGGCCAGGGCGAGTTCCGTAGGCAAGGCCCCTCCGTAAGGCAGGCCATGTGGCACCCTAGGCCACCTCTGTAGAGTGCCAAGTACAGATATTCATGCCCCTGTGTCATCTATGTGTGCAGATGTCGTCCATAGCCTTGTAGGCCATTTCCCAGGAATTGAACAGTGGAGCCCAAGAGCGCGGCGTAGTGCAGAGGGCTTCTGTGTCTGTCTTGTCCACCAACGGTAGCGGTAATCCATGCACTCAACATGTCTTTCTTCTGTCACCCCCCCCCCCTTTTTGTGGTCTCCCTGTTCTTGTGTGCATTAGCATCATCAGGCGGAGGAGCAGTGGCACCGGAGCATGAGGGAGCTGCATCCCACATGGCCCTGGAGGGCGAGACTACGGACTCGGAATTCACCAGTGGGACGGAGGGCGAGGGGAGCTTCACGGCAGGCACAAGAGCTGACACCAGCGTCACGGACACGTCCTCTGATGGGAGCTCCCTTGTGGTGGCAGCAACATCTGTGCCCCCCGCATCTACAGGTACAGCCGCCACCCCCCCTACCAGCACCGCCCTCCCAGCAGCCCCTCTGCCTTCGCCCCGTGCCCGCTCACCCAGGAGGGTGGGCATCACCTTCGCCCCAGGCACCTCAGCCCCTGCCCCAGTCACCCCTGCTGCCCTCAGTGAGGAGGCCATTGACCTCCTCAGGTCCCTCACTGTTGGGCAGTCTACCATTTTGAATGCCATCCAGGGTGTAGAAAGGCAGTTGCAACAAACTAATGCATTCCTGGAGGGCATTCATTCTGGTCAGGCGGCCCTTCACCGAGCTTTTCAAACTCTGGCCTCAGCACTGATGGCAGCCATTGTCCCCATCTCTAGCCTCCCCCCTCAAACTTCCTCCACCCAGACACAATCCCCTGTACCTCTGCCTATCCCAAGCACACCTACAGACCAGCATGCACAGACGTCAACACACAAGGGAAGCTCAGGCAAACATAAGCAGCACACATCCCACAGGCACTCATGCAAGCAACACACATATGCAGACACACCAACATCCACTGCCTCCACTGTGTCCCCTCCTCGTCGTCTCCCTCCTCCCTCCCAGTCTCATCTACACTCACACCTGCATGCACTACCTCTACAGCCACTACGTCCCTCACCAGCACACCCATCAGCACACCCCGCTCATGTGCACTCACCACCCCCACTACCATTCACACGTCCCCTGTGTCCTCTCCCAGTGTGTCAGTGACGCCCCCTCCCAAGATACACAAACGTGGCTGCCCACCCAACAGCCATCCACATCACGACAGCCTCCAGCGCATGCACCTGCACCCAAAGTCACCAAACGTACACCTCCTACTACCACCACCTCTTCCTCCACTCCCAAACCCCCTCCAGCTACCCGTCCCAGTGTGTCCAAAAAATGTTTCATGTCCAGCCTTGACCTTTTTCCCACACCTCCCCCATCCCGTCCATCTCATAGGTCCCGAACTAGCACCTCAGCCACAACATCTCCGGGACCAGTGGTGCCTGTTGTCACGGGTATGTGGAGTGCACCGGCCACCAGGACAGCCAGTGTGGCACGGAGCCACAGCACAGCCAGTCCCCCACCTGTGAAGAATCAGAAGTTGGCCAGTGCCCGGCGGGAGAGGGGGAAGACTCCAGCCACCAAAGCAGCTCCCACGGGTCCCGGTGGGAGTGTGGAGTCAGCTGTGACACCTCCCAAGGTGGGGAAAGACCACAAGAAACCCGGCAAGTCAGGGAAGAGCTGCACGGCGGAGAAGACCGCCATCATCCCCGCTGCCCAGGAGGGGCCTGCCAGCCCCAGCCCAGCTGCCCAGGAGGGCCCCGCCAGCCCCAGCCCAGCTGCCCAGGAGGGCCCCGCCAGCCCCAGCCCAGCTGCCCAGGAGGGCCCCTCCAGCCCCAGCCAAGCTGCACAGGAGGGCCCCGCCAGCCCCAGCCTAGCTGCCCAGGAGGGCCCCGCCAGCCCCAGCCCCGCTGATCCATGAAGGACCACCAGCACAAGCCCCGCTGGCCCATGAAGGACCGCCAGCACAAGCCCGGATGGGCCATGAAGGACCGCCAACTCAAGCACCGCTGAACAGGGCACCGCCAACTCAAGCACCGCTGAACAGGGCACCGCCAACTCAAGCACCGCTGGGCCGGGCACCGCCAACTCAAGCGCCGCTGAACAGGGCACCGCCAACTCAAGCACCGCTGGGCCGGGCACCGCCAACTCAAGCACCGCTGAACACTCAAGCACCGCTGGGCCGGGCACCGCCAACTTAAGCACCGCTGAACAGGGCACCGCCAACTCAAGCACCGCTGGGTCGGGCACCGCCAACTCAAGCACCGCCGAACAGGGCACCGCCAACTCAAGCTCCGCTGAACAGGGCACCGCCAACTCAAGCACCGCTGGGCTGGGCACCGCCAACTCAAGCACCGCTGAACAGGGCACCGCCAACTCAAGCACCGCTGGGCAGGGCACCGCCAACTCAAGCACCGCTGAACAGGGCGCAGCCAACTCAAGCACCGCTGAACAGGGCACCTTCAACTCAAGCACCGCTGAACAGGGCATCGCCAACTCAAGCACCGCTAGCCCATGAGCGACAGGGGCACTGACGCAACTGGGTCCGTCACGGGGTGAGTGATGCACTCTGGGCACCAGTCCCCCTCCAGAACCAGTGGAGAGATCCATCCACTACCTCTGTCCTTCACAGGATAAAGCACTCTGGGCACCAGTCCCCCTCCAGAACCAGTGGAGACATCCATCCATCCCCCTCCAGAACCAGTGGAGAGATCCATCCACTACCTCTGTCCTTCACAGAATGAAGCACTCCGGGCACCAGTCCCCCTCCAGAACCAGTGGAGAGATCCATCCACTACCTCTATCCTTCACAGGATGAAGCACTCTGGGCACCAGTCCCCCTCCAGAACAAGTGGAGACTGTTATCCACTTGAGAGACTGTGGCTTTGCACTCCCCAGGATGTTACAGTGGACAAGCCACCCACTGTAGAGACTTGAGAGACTGTGGCTTTGCACTCCCCAGGATTGAACAGTGGGCAAGCCACCCACTGTAGAGACTTGAGAGACTGTGGCTTTGCACTCCCCAGGATTGAACAGTGGACAAGCCACCCACTGTAGAGACTTGAGAGACTGTGGCTTTGCACTCCCCAGGATTAAACAGTGGACAAGCCACCCACTGTAGAGACTTGGGAGACTGTGGCTTTGCACTCCCCAGGATGGAATAGTGGGCAACCCACCCACCGTATAGACTTGAGAGACTGTGGCTTTGCACTCCCCAGGATTGAACAGTGGGCAACCCACCCACTGTAGAGACTTGAGAGACTGTGGCTTTGCACTCACCAGGATTGAACAGTGGGCATTGAGCCCCCTTGTGGATCTGGCGTTGTGCACTCATCCGGCTGAGGTGCCCCACCTTCCCTTCCCCCTGAGGTGCCTGTTGTATTTCTATCTGATGCCCCTGCAGTGTTCTCTCTGTTTTGATCGGATATAGAGTGTGGGCCTCGCCCATGCATTTTGGGTCCAGTGGTCCACAGACTATAAATGGTGCAATACCTGGACTTGTATTATTGGTGTATATATTTGTTTATAGTGTATATATATTTTGGAGTACTGGATTTTAATGGATTACAGTAGTTACAATCATTTCTTTTTGTCTTTGCATTCTTCCGGGGGGCTTGGGGGATGTAACTGTAATGTATCAACATGTATTAGTGTGTGTGTTGTAGTGGGTGTGGGTGGGGGTGGGGGTGTTGCATGTGTGTGTCACTCTTTTTTGCCTCCCCCCTCCCCTGTGTCGTAGGTGCAGTACTCACGTGTTCTTCGCTGCTGGCGTTCGTGCTCCTGGTAGAGGAGCAGGAAGACTATCGCAGGTAGAATTTGGAGTTCCGGTTCCATGGTGTCCTCGTTCCTCGTGGGGTGTGTAGAGGTGAGCGTTTTCCCTTCAAAATTCCTGTTTCCGCCGTGTTTTTATCTGCGGTGAATCCGCCCCGGAAAAGGTGGAAGATTGACCTGTCAAAATAGTGTGGGCGGTACATTGTCTCCCGCCTGTCTGTTGGCGGTGACCGCCACGTCGTAATTGCAATTTTTTTACCGCTGGCCTGTTGGCGGTCTTACCGCCGCTTTAACACCGTCCGCCAGGGTTGTAATGACCACCTATGTCGCCCCCAGTGCATTGCTCTCCTCCTCACTGAGGCCCTTCCTTGGCAAGTATCTTAAGAAGGACTGTATGTCATCACCCGCACCATGTGGTACGCTAGTAAACAGTGCCGTGTAATACTCAAAAAAGTGGTGATTGACTTTGTTTTGTCAATACAGTCTAGCCCCTTGAAGGGTCCTGATCTCTAATATAGGGTTTCCTTGCTTTGCGGGGTTGGCCAACCATGCCAATAGTGCCCCCGCTTTATCCCTTTCTGCATGTGCCTTTATCATATAGTTTTTATAACCAAAGCTTCGGAGCCTCTCTGTGTGGATTGCAACTCTCTCCCTTTACTCAGCCACTTCTTCCCCCATTTCAGGGCGTTCCGGACTCATTTTTTCTTGCATTCGCAAGTCAGTTTCCGCCGTCTCTATCTCTTTCAACAGTGTCTTCCTAATCCCCATAGATGCGGCAATGCATTGGCCTCTGATCACTACCTTGAAAGCTTCCCACAATGTTTGAGGGGAACGGGCCAGCGCCTCAATATCATTGAAATAATGTGTAGTGTGTTCCTTTATTCGAGTCCGGTATGCCGGGTCCTCTAGGGAGTCTACCTTTAGGCGCCAGGTTGGTATGCTCGCGGTCACCCCTTCCCATGCCAGGGTTAGTGAGATAGGGTTGTGGTCCCAGGTATTCCACCTCACTAATCTGGGCCTGCATATCGGATGTGCATAAAAAGGTGTCCAGTCGGATGTGTAAATAATGTACTGCTGTGTAGAGGGAGTATTCCCTGGTGCTTGGGTTAAGGTGCCTCCATGAGTCTAGCAAATGCCATTCTGCCTGCCAACCCTGAAATTTTTGGGCTAGTGCGTTGACCGGCGAGTCCCGCAGCGGTGGGTGGAATCTATCTAATTCAGGGCTTGCTACACAATTAAAGTCCCCTCCCCCATCAGTGCTGTCTGTAAGAGGTGGGGGGCCAGTATCTGTGATAGGCAGTTTAGGAAGGTGCTTTGGCGCGTAGATATTTATAAGCGTTATGTCTCATCCCACCAAGCGGCCTGTAACTACCACAAAACGAACGTCTGGGTCCACTAATGTGCTCGTCATTTGGAACGGAACTCATGCTCGTATCCATAGTAGAGTACCTCGTGCATAGGCTGAATATGTTGTGTAATATGGCTGGCTCCTCCACCGTCTCTGCAGTGCCCTCCCCTCCTCCGCTGTCAAGTGCGTCTCTTGTAACATTGCTATGTGTGCCCCTCTCCTCTGTAAATATGAGTAAACTTTATAACGCTTAGCCATGGTGTGCATTCCCCTTATGTTCCAGGAGAGCACTTTATATTTTCTCATGTCATCCATGTCCAATCAAGCATTCTGATCTTTTCAGGCGCGTGCGCGTCTCCTTATGCCGGCGCAGCTTAGTATCTTTCTTTCCCATAGCTATTAATCAGGCTTGGCAGCAGGCGGGCAGCATAATAACTATTAACTGTAACTTCCCCAACTCCCCTCCCCAGGACAGGTGTCAAAACAGACCCCATCCAAACTTTTACTAACTAGAAACAGTATTTAAAGGGTGGATGAGAGCAGTTCTCCAGCCGCGTGGAGCCCACATCACCTCAGCTCCCCCTTCATTGTTCCAGAAAGGTAAGCCATGCCTTCGTCAGTGGTTCCCGATTCATGTACAGCAACCGGGCCCCAAACCAGCTTCACGAGTCTTGCCTATGTAGTCATATTATGTCATCAGATATCCCAGATGTCACCACCGGCATTTCTATGCTGAGTGCCGTTGAGCTCTCGGATCCTCCATCAGTATCCGATCCCTGTCCTTCTCTCATTGTTTCCTGGGTACACGGCCGAGGGTCCCCCTGCTCGGCGATGCCACTGTGGCGGTAGCGTGCTGTCTCTCCTCTCTGGCTTTTGCTGTGGTGGGCGCCCCTCCCCTGTGTCGTGATCCTCTGTGTCGTCGTTGTCTGCTCCTGGGTCTAGGTCTGCGCGGCGCGCCCTGGTCCGCTGGATCTTCTCTCCCATTGATCCACTCCTTTGCGTCCTGTGGTGTGCGGAAGAACTTCGCCCCTCAGCCCTCCACCACTCTCAGTGTAGAGGGGAAAAACATGGCATACGGGATGTTTAGCGATCGCAATTGCCTCTTGATGTCCATAAAGGTTGCCCTTCTCATGAGAAGTCGTGAAAAATGCGTACTACAGTGTTCTCCCCTCTCAGATCTCCCCTCTTTCGTGCCTGAGCCAAGATGTGGTCATTGTCTTTATAGTATGGGAGTCGGGCTATCACCGGTCTCGGCGCTGCCCCAGGGGTGGAGGGGCACGCCGGCACTCTATGCGCCTTCTCAAAGGCGAAGAACCGCGATAGGCCCTCAGGTGCCACTTCTTCCCGTATCCAGGTCTCAAGGAAGTCTGTAAGATCTGTGGTCGCAAGTTTCTCGAGTACTACTACAATTTGTATATTATTCCTTCTTAACCTATTTTCAGCATCCTCAGCGCGGGCAATCAATGTCTCTATATGTTTCTCAAGGGTGGTCATCCGGTCTTTCACTCCGGACACCACTGGCGCAAGCTCCTCCACGTTTCATTCTGCTGTCGCTACTCTTTCCGCCAGGCGTCTTTGATCTTCTCTCAGGAGGCCCAGATCTGCAGAGAGTACATCATTTTTAGACTCTAGTATTTTTCTGGAGGATGTGACAGCCTGTAATATATCGCCTAGCGAGGGCCTTTGGGCTAGTGCATCCAGGGGAGACATTTGCTCTGCAGTTGTCGCGACTGGGGTAGCGCGATCTTGTTGGGGGTCGGGGGCCCCTGCCGCAACTTTTTTCTTGTTGGGTTTCCCATTGTGTGAGAGGTCTTTAAGACCTTAAGCCAGTCCTGTCTTCCCATGGGGCGAGGCCCCCTGAGTGAAAAACGTTCTCTCACGCCCAATCGCCTCCTCACCGCACTTATTAGCTAAAGGGGGTTACTATTCAGCCTTCCAGCCCCTGGTGTCTCTGTCAGTCTCAAGGGGGGTACGGGGACACTCTTGATTATGCCTCTGCCCTCCGCCTGATTTGTTTTGTCACTCCTCGGCCAGGTGTGTTCAGCGGTGTCAGGCAGGGGAGGGGCCGACACTCAGCACCCCCATAGTGCGACCGCTGTCAGGCGGGGTCTGTCCACAAGGCCCTTCTGGTCCGTCTCGCCCTCGGGCCTTCACAGCTCCAATTGCCCTTCGATTATTAAGGGCCTTCCAGCTCGGTCTGCGGAGGGCGGGGCCACCCATGGGCATCTTGCCGATTCTATACAGCTCCCCGCTGCCAAAAGTCGCTGCTGACTCTGGCCCTGTCCCTCATCGGAGGGGAGCTTACCCTCGGGCCGGTACTGTCAGGGCCTCCCGAAGGCCGCTCCCCTCGTGCTCGTGGCCAGGGCCATCCCGTCCACCATCTTGGGGCCAGGCAATCAGGTGGGCACTCCCGGTTCAGTTCACTGCCGGGGCCAGTCACTGCTGTTTTTCTCGAGGCACGCCGCTCCACCCCCCCTCAAGGGCGTCAGGGGGGCAAGAGTGCACCCCAATCAGGACTCCACTGCGTCAGGATACTTATTGACAGAGGGCTTCGGGCCGGAGCTCTGTCCGTCAGCTGCTCACTCCGTGAGAACCAGGCCACACCCCCAGTCTCAATCTCCTCATGGCAGGTTATCTAGAATAGAGGGTAGAAGATGTACTAAGTGATAAGTACTTCACACAAGTAAGCAGAACATATCATCATCTTACACAACAAACACTGTAGACATACGTTGCACTCCTGACATATTCCATTATAGGCATGCTGAAGCGTCACTGTTACATGCATGTCACATGGATTAGCTAAACTATGATGGCACAACATAGGCCTATTCTGCAGTTTGGACATAAATGTGTTTGGCACACTTATTTAGGGAGAGCAAGGGATGATATGTGGCCTGCTGCAAAGGACAGTTGGAAGTGACCTAAGTCCGCCGGCGTATGTCATCATGGTAGTAGGCAGTCACAACTGCCGTGCAACTTCTCATTGGTTCCCATTGTTGCCCATGGGGGTTTGGGGCCAATGTCGATCACTGCTGGCGGTGACGGTCCTGTACGCGGCGGCCGTGACTGCCATTTTCTGTAGCCCTGCTCACTTGACTACTGACACTCTCGCAAGCAAGACCTACATGACCTGAGCTGCTGTGTACTGTCTCTGGGAGCCATCATGCAAAGTCCTGCAGGCGATAGGGCCTAGCCTTCACGCCAGAAGAGCTGGTGAAGCTTGTGGACGGGGTCCTACTCCTGTATGGACAGCTGTGTGGGGCACCAGAGAAACACGTGAGCCCAATGCCATAGTCGTGTCTGATAGGGGTGTGTGTGATGGTGTAAGGGGTAAGTGTACTGTGAAGGGGGAACATGCATGAAGGGGCCATGGAGTTGAGGCATATGAGTCGAGCGGAAAGGCATGTGTGGGTACTTGGTGAGTAAGATGTATAATGTCCAATGCTGTTGGAATGGGGCATGTGTACCTGACTTTCTCCTTCTGTCTGTGTCATCCATGCAGGCGAACGCCCATCAGAAGAAAGGGATCTGGAATGCCATCGCCAAGCAAGTTCGGACCCTGGGGGTCAACAACCGACAGAGCACCCATTGCAGAATGTGGTGGGAGGACCTGAGACGCTGAATCCGGAAGACCGAGGAGGCCTAGCTGGGGATGTCCTCCCAATGAGAGAGTGGTGTCCGTCGGACCATGACCCACTTAATGGCCTGCATTTTGGCAGTGGCCTACCCTGAGGTGGATGGGCATTTAAGGGCAGCACAGCAACCACAAGGGGTGACTGTATCCTGACACTGCAGGCAAAGTGACATTATTGTAATGACATCTTGTGTTTCGTCTATTGGAAATGGGTACTATGCACCCTGGCTGAGTATAAATAGTAGAAGTGTTGACATGGTTTAGTGTCAGTGGATGTACATCTCCCATTCCTAGACCTCTCCATGTCTGGAATGTGGAAATGGTCTAATGACATAGGCACATGTGTGAGACCATCCTGCCTATAAAATGGATGTGGGAATTAGTATCATCCTCAGTACTGAGTATGACCAGCTCCATCCACCTACATTTGTGGCTCTGAGGTGTCAGTCCATTCCCATCTGTGTAGCATACCTGTGTATGCTACTGTGTGACACTAGTTTTATCACAGGGACTAAATACATCATGTACTGGTAATGGTTTTGACTGAATGTGTGGCTGCCATTATGTAGGAGGCTGGCTTGGTTTGTAGTGAGTACCAAAGGTACTTCCACCTTATACCAGGTCCAGTTATCCCTTATTAGTGAAATGTAGTCAGTGTCTAGAAGCCAGGCTCTCTAGTGTGGATGAGCAGCCAAGGCCTAACTAGGAGACATGCAAAGTTAATGCAATACCACTGTAGTCACACAGGCCCATATTTATACTTTTTGATGCTAAACTGCGCTAACGCAGTTTAGCGTCAAAAATTTTTGCGCCGTCTAACGCCATTCTGAAGCGCCATGCGGGCGCCGTATTTATGGAATGGCGTTAGACGGCGCAATCAGACCGGCGCTGCCTGGTTTGCGTGGGAAGAAACCACGTAGACCAGACAGCGCCGGCGTAGGGGGAAAATGGCGCATGGGCGTCTTAAAATGGGGCAAGTCAGGTTACGTCGAAAAAATCGTCTTAACCCGACTTGCGCCATTTTTTAACGACGCCCATCCCCCATCAACATGACTCCTATCATTGGAAAGATAGGAGTCATGCCCCCTTGCCCAATGGCCATGCCCAGGGGACTTCTGTCCCCTGGGCATGGTCATTGGGCATAGTGGCATGTAGGGGGGCACAAATAAGGCCCCCCTATGCCACCAAAATAAAATATAAAAAATAAAAAATAAAACTTACCTGAACTTACCTGAATGTCCCTGGGGTGGGTCCCTCCATCCTTGGGGGTCCTCCTGGGGTGGGCAAGGGTGGCAGGGGGGGTCCCTGGGGGCATGGGAGGGCACCTGTGGGCTCATTTTGAGCCCACAGGCCCCTTAACGCCTGCCCTGAGCAGGCGTTAAAAAGTGGCGCAAATGCGCCGTTTTTAGCCACGCCAACTCCCGGGCGTCTCTTTTGCCCGGGAGTATAAATACCACGTAAAGGCCTGGGAGTCATTTTTTAGACGGGAACGCCTCCCTTGCATATCATTAACGCAAGGAAGGGGTTCACGCTAAAAAATGACGCACATTCCGGGAACTTTGGCGCTATTCGCCTCTAACGCCATAGTATAAATATGGCGTTAGTTGGCGTTAGTTTTGCGTCGAAATTGCGTCAAAAAAAACGACGCAATTTCGGCGCAAACGGAGTATAAATATGGCCCACAGTACTCACACACATGAAAGAAGATACTCAGTGTCACAAAAACAAAGGTACTTTGTTTTGGTGACACAAATGTCAAAAATACCTTAAAGACTCTACTCCTTTAGGAGGTAAATAATATACACAGTATATGCACTAGAATGCAGAAATAGTTGCACAAGCAGTTAGAAAACTTTGTAAAAACTGAAAATCACAATAGTTAGAAATGGGCCTGGGGGAACACAAACCATATACTGAAATAGTGGTATGCGTAAGTCAGTTTCCCACCTAGGCAAGTGTAGTGTGTAGAGGAGTGCTGGGAGTGTTAGAAAACACCAAAGGTAAGTAATAGAACCCACCCCAGAGCCCAGGAAAGCAGGAGTAAATCACAGTAACTTTCCTAGAATACACAAGAACACATGATAGAAGATATTGCAAGAACCAGAAGAGACTGCAAGACACCAACAATGGATTCCCTGACCTGAAGACCTGTGGAAGAATGGGACCAAGTCTGAGAAGCACTGAAGAGTCATGGGAGAACAGAAGCTCCTGCTAACTTGGATGAAGGTGCAAAAGAAGAACCACCTGTAAAGAACAACAGTCAGTACTGCATCCAAGAAAACGGATGCCGGTTCCTGGTTGGTGCAGATGATGTCCCACGCTGGATGGATGATTGTAGTCTGTGTTGCGTTGATGGATTCCGCCAACAAGCCTTGGCACACGCAAAGCTTGCAGTTAGAGGAAAATGGCGCTGCCTGGGACTAGGAGGGACCTGATGGACTCTACCCAGGAGGTGGAGACAGAGGGGGCTCTCAGCAACTCAGAGAGCCCTCAGAAGACCAGGCAGCACTCACAGGAGTCTCACAGCACAGGGACAAAGAAGGAGCAAAAGGAGGCCCATGTAGCACTACACAAAGGGATCCCAAGCCGCGGGAGAACCACGCAGGATCTGTGCGTCACAGGATAGAGTGCTGGGGGCCAGAGCTGCACAGTGCATGAAGAACTTTGTGGAAGGATGTCAACAAGCCTTTGCAACTGGAAAACACGTGGTGCATGGCGGTACTGTCTTGCGTGGGGAGGCAAGCTCTTACCTCCACCAACGTTGGACGTGCGGACCATCGGGACCACTTCAGTCCACCACCCGTGTTGCTGAATCCACGTACTTCTTCAGGAGAAGGGACCCAAGCCACCAGTCATCGCTGCAGACAGGTGACTGCTGAAGCAGGGAAATGACTCCGTCACTTCAAGGGAGATTCCTTCATTCCTCGGAGGATGCATGACCTGGAAACAGTTGCAGTTGCTGGCAGGAGCTGAAGTTACAATGTTGAAGAAGTCATCTTTGCTTCTTTGTTGCAGTGTGAAGAGTTCCTGGAGGGTCCAGATGCAGTTCTATTGGTAAAAAGGTGAAGTAAAGGATGCAGAGGAATTCCTGCTGGAGTCTTGCAATCCGAATCTGAAGAACCACCCAATATAGAGACCCTAAATAGCCCTGAAAGGGGGATTGGTCAGCTGCACAGGTAAGCACCTATCAGGGGAGGGCTCTGACATCACCTGCTGGCACTGGCCACTCAGATGCTCCCAGAGTGCGCTGCTAACTTGGAATCCAAGATGACAAAACCCAGGGACACTCTGGAGGAGCTCTGGGCACCACCCCTGCGGTGGTGATGGACAGGGGAGTGGTCACTCCCCTTTCCTTTGTCCAGTTTCATGCCAGAGCAGGGACTGGGGGTCCCTGAACTGGTGTAGACTGGATTATGCAAGGAGGGCACCATATGTGCCCTTCAAAGCATTTCCAGAGGCTCTGGGAGGCTACCCCTTTTATGCCGGTAACACCTTTTTCCAAAGGGAGAGGGTATAACACCCCTCTCCCAGAGGAAGTGCTTTGTTTCGCCTTGCGGGGCTCGAGCTGCTTGAGCAACAGGAGGGCAGCAACCTGTCTGTGAGGTGGCAGCAGCTGGGGCTGCCTGGAAAACCTCAGAAGGCTGTAATAGCAGTATTGGGGTCCTCTAAGGAGCCCCCAGAGTGCATGGAATCATACAACCGATGCTTGCAAAAGCCTTGGGGTATGATTCCAACATGTTAGATACCAAACATGGCCTTATTCGGAGTTACCATTGTGAAGATGTACATAGGTAGTGACTTATGTCCAGTGCACGGGTAAAATAGCGTCCCGCACTCACGAAGTCTGGGAAAATGGTCCTGGACGACGTGGGGCACCACTGTTAGTACAGGGGTGCCGTCACACACAGGTACTCTGCACCTAGCCTCAGGGTTGGAAGGCCTGACATATGGGTGACCTATAGGTGACCTGGTGCAGTGTAAAAGGCAGTGAAAGGGTGTATGTACAATTTCACACAGGCTACAACAGCAGTCCTGTAGAAGCCTTTGCATGTGCTCCCTATGGATGGCAAAGGATATGCTGCAGCCCATAGGGATCCCCTGGAGCCCCAATGCCTTGGTACCTAGGTACCATATACTAGGGACTCCTAAGGGGTGACCAGTATGCCAATTTTGGATGAAATACTGGGTTACCAGTATGCAGTGACAAAATTTAGAGGAGAGAGAGCATAAGAACTGGGTTCCTGGTTAGCAGGATCCCAGTGACACAGTCAAACACACTGACATCAGGGAGAAATTGGGGTTAACATGCCACAAAGAGAGGACTTTCCCACACATTACAGTTCCACAACAGATATGGCCTTCATGGGACTGGATTATTGATTTAATAGCTGTGTTGCCATACATAGGCGATCTGCTGACTCTAGGGTATGTGAAGTTAGTCAAACTCAGATACTGATACATGTACAATTAATGAGGTCCGGTTTCAGACATCATGCGTTCCTATGTGCAATATTTGTGGGGGATGTAACTGTTAAACAAATGGGATGCTACTAGAGGTGGTAAGTGCATTGCCAGATGCCGTATATTCCACATGATATGTATATGGGTGTATGACAATGCCCCAGCAATTGACATGCTACATTGCAGAGTTATTGCCTACACCATGCCCTAATGGTAAGTTGGGGGCACATCTGGGTCACAGCACCGAAACTGCCCTCATCGCCGCCACCGACGACATCAGAACCATAATGGACAATGGCAAAACCGTGGCCCTTATCCTCCTGGACCTCTCAGCCGCGTTTGACACCTTCTGCCACCACACGCTATGCACAAGCCTCAGCAATGCAGCAATGCAGGAATTCAAGACAGAGCCCTGGACTGGATCACCTCCTTTCTCACCGGCAGAACTCAGAGAGTTCGCCTCCCTCCATTCCACTCTGAAGCCACCAAAATCATCTGCGGCGTACCCCAGGGTTCGTCCCTCAGCCCGACCCTCTTCAACATCTACATGGCTCTGCTCGCTAACATCACCTGATCTCACAACCTCAACATCATCTCACATGCCGCTGACACCCAGCTGATCCTCTCCCTCACCAAGGACTCTGCCAAGGCCAACCTGGAATGAAGGCCTTTGCTGAATGGATGAAGAACAGCTGCCTCAAACTCAATTCTGATAAGACTGAGGTCCTCATCTTCGGCTCCACCCCCTCTGCATGGGATGACTCCTGGTGGCCTGCCACACTCGGATCTGCTCCGACTCCCACCGACCACGCACGCAACCTAGGATTCATCCTGGACTCCACACTATCCATGACCCAGCAAGTCAACGCCATCTCCTCCTCCTGCTTCAGCACCCTTGGCATGCTCCGAAAGATCTACAAATGGATCCCCACGAAACCAGAAGAACAGTCACCCAAGCCCTCGTAAGCAGCAATCTGGACTACAGCAATGCCCTCTACGCAGGAACCACGGCCAAACTCTAGAAAAGGCTGCAACGCATCCAGAACGCATCCGCACACCTCCTCCTGGACATCCCCAGCCACTGCCACATCACAGGCCACCTGAGAAATCTGCACTAGCTCCCCGTCAACAAGAGAATCACCTTCAAACTCCTCACCCATGCTCACAAAGCACTGCACAACACTGGACCAGAATACCTCAACAGACGGTTCTCCTTCTACACCCTGACCCGAGAGCTCTGCTCTGCTGACCTCTCCCTTGCAACCGCCCCACGCATCCGCAGAACTACATCTGGCGGCAGATCATTCTCGCTCCTTGCTGCAAAGACATGGAACACTCTTCCCACCCACCTGCATCAGACCAAGGACCTCCTTACCTTCAGGAGACTTCTCAATACTTGGCTATTCGAGCAGTAGCAGTGCCCCCCCTCAGCATTTTGAGACCCTTTGGGTGAGTAGTGCGCTTTACAAATTCCTTGATTGATCCGATGGGCTGGGACTTTTCTCCTTGCCTTGCCCAAGCTAAAGTGGCAGATTAGGAGAGGTTGGCCTATTGCATGACACATGGCATGTAGATGTGAATCTAATGTTTCATTTAGTCTCCCTAGGCTGGCTCATGCAGTAATGGGATGGGTAAGTTGTGTACAGGCAGTGGTGTTGGTTCATGTGTGCCTAATACCTCCTGACATTTACCGTCTGAGATGTGTGTTGTCTAGGCTCTGTGACAGGTATTGTCATTTCTGGAATGGTTTGTGAGGGTGGAGTTGTCATGTTGCCCAGTCTAACAGTGCAATATGTTATGGCATTGTAAGTGGACCATGATGTAATATGTGTGTTCCTGAAGTACATCTGTTGTGACACTGCACTCAGTGATTGAGTATGGATGTGTAATATGTAATATAAGGGGCCTTTGTAGGTGTACTTAGAAGTATGATCAGTTGTGATATATGTGTTTGGTGTCTATTGATCTGGACCTATGATTGGGTCAGTCTATTCAAATGGATATCCCACAGACTCATATTTTACACATCAGATATCAACTATTTGGTGTTTGACTTGTAATGGCCAAAACAGTGTTGATTACTATATTGGCATCACTGTACAGAGTGTTTGATCTGGCATGTATTTGACAGACAGAGGCTGTGTGGTCTGTAAGTGGAGTTGTCTTCAATGTAATGGATATGTTACAGAGGGCATGATCTGATCAGATGTAGTAACTGTAGTGGCCAGAAGTGTTTTGTTGAATCAGCTGGACATCCAATGGGTGAGAGAAGCATGGAGAGGTATGATAAATATTCAGGCATACAATTGATACTGCATCTAGGGCATGCTGTGCCAGCAGAAATGGCTTTGGTAGTCATCATGTGGATGACTCCAGTTGTGCTGTCCAACTTAGACACTGATGTAGGTGTGAGAGTTGGCATACAGGTGTGGGTAGTAGTGACTTGTTGTGGCATGATGTAGGTAATGTGTATTGGCACCTGCATTGGCTTAGCCAGGATACGTATTGTCACAGATGTGCTTGTTAACCAGTGTATATGAGAGCTATATGTTAACCCATTTTCGCTCTATCTCTCTCTCCTTCTCCCTCCCTCTCTCTCTATTTGTGTGCACCAGCATTGGCAGGCGAAGGAGAAGGGGCCCAGGCGAGTGGGGAAGCAGCAGCCCACGGAACCCAGGAAGCGAGTTCGAGGGACCCAGTGGGATGGAGGGCGAGGGGAGTGCCACAGGGGAGACCAGATCTACCACCTCTTCTTCAGAATCCACCTCCAGTGGACACTCCCTGGCGGTATCCGACCCATCTGGGACCACCCCAACACCATCTTTGTCTGCCACCCTCCTTACTAGCAGTGCCCTCCCTGTAGCTCCCCACCCAGCAGGTGGGCATCTCCTTTGCCGCAGGCACCTCTGCCGCTACCCCAGTCAGCCCTGCTGCCCTCAGTGAGGAGTCTATTGACCTCCTAAAGTCTATCTCTGTGGGTCAATCCACCATCATCAATGCCATCCAGGGACTGGCAGCTCAAGTCCAACAGAGCAATGCGTTCCTGAAGGGCATTCACGGTACACTGGCTGGTCTCCAGACATCCTTTCAGGCTGTGGCCTCCACAGTGACGACAGCCAGTCTTCCTTTGTCTACCGTCCCCCCTCCACCTACCTCTTTCAAATTCAAAACGCATCTCCTCAAACCCAGCTAAAGCACACATACACACAGGCATGCATCCACCTCAACAGACAAGGGTAGACTGACAACCACAAGCACCACAAGACCCACCAGCGGCATGCACACAAGTAACACCCACCTCTAGACACACCAACACTGACTCCCCCACCCCCTCCTTTACAGACAATACACCAGACACACCTGCAGCCACCAAACCATTATTCACAGATCCAGCGACAACACCTGTCTTACCCACAGTCACCACATTATCAGACCCGCTGACATCCACCCCAGTCATGACATCCGCACCCACCACAACCACCACATGCAGCATATCTACTTTCCCTGCAGACACCACCCAACAGACAGTCACCCATCCAGCATGGCATCTCCCTGCACCTCCTACAAAAACACCTAAACGCCCGCACTCACCCACCCAACAGACACCCAGCTTCCACAAGCATTCCATCTACACACTTGCACCCAAGACATCCACACTGACACATCTTACAACCACTCCCTATCCCTCCACTCCCAAACCCTTTCGCATGACTGCCCCAGTGTTTCTAAGAAGCATTTCCTCTCGGAGTTTCTCTTATTCCCTCCTCCTCTCCCACCACATGATACCCCAAGCGTTCTTCATCCCTCCCCAAGTCCAGCCCTTCTACCTCCAAGTCCTCCCCTGCCCCCCTCTAGTGCCCATGCCCATCCCCCCAAGAAGTCTACCCCTCCCAAGGCCAGGCCCAAGGACCCCCTTCCCAAACCCAAGCCCAAAGACCATCCTCCCAAACCCAAGCCCAAACCCTCGCCCCCACCCCAATCCCTGAGGTGCCTACCAGCCCCCTTGATGCCCCTACATTGTGGAGGTCATTTTGGAGTCAGGAATCAAGTTAGGGCACTCTAAGGTGCCATTTGTGTCTTTGGCACTTAGGCCTGACCGTTATCCTTTTAATTGTACATATTTAGTTTTTATATATTTTCCTTTCATAATACATCTGGCCCAACATATTGTTGGATTCGATGTTGACATACTTGTCCTACCTTTCTTTGAACATGACTGTTTGGTGTTTGTGGGCTTTGGTTTGTGCATGTGTGTGTTGGTTGTGCTAGCTGTTGTGCCTGGGCTGCATGTGTGGGTGTGGCCCTGCCATTTGTCCCACTGTCATTGCTGTGTAATGTGTATAAGATATGTTTGTCACATGCATGTATGTAGCAAAATTGTGTAGTGTTTGTGTAGAGCTCCGTCTGCGGGCTGGTGTGTGTATGGTATGTGTGTGTTGGCTGTGGGATGTAGTATGAGCCCTGGTGTGTATAGTATGGGTCTGTGTGTGTGTATTTAGGTGTGTGTGTATGTGCATATGGGTGTGTGGTTACATGTGTGTGTCGTCGTCACAAGCCGTCGCGGATGTGTATGTTGTGTGTGCGTGTCTAGTGTGGATTTTCCCTCCAGTGTGAGGTACGTGTGTGTACTCATGGTTGTTGTCTTTGTCACTGGTTCCAGAGTCGTTGCGTGAGCAGGAGCAGTGAGAGGACTTCCAGTTCAGGTTCCATGGTAGATCCAGTCAGTTATGTGATCCAGAAGGTAGGTGTTTCCTTTTATAGAGTTGGTTTCCACCAGGGTTTTATTGGCGATGTGCCCACGGCAGAAACCTTGGTGATCTGCAGCCTCGTAATATTTCTGGCGGAAATATGGTGCCTACCGCCGTCCGTGGCGGCATGACTGCACTGGTGGTACTGGCGATTGGTTGGCTGTGTTCTGTTGGTTAGACAACCATGGTCAAAATTTGGCAGTCTTCACTAACGGCCCGTTGGCAGTACGACCGCGGCCAACATGGCGGTCCTGAGACCGTCAAACTCGTAATGATCCCCTATATCTGTATCTACATCTCTATATATATATATAGATATAGCTATACATACATACATATATATATATATATATATATATATATGTATATATATATATATATATACATATATATATATATATATATATATATATATATATATATATATATATGTATATATATATATATATATATATATATATCCACTGAAAAACTAAAGGTTCAGGGACGTTATAATTAGGAAATAGAATTTTAAAAAACATAGAAATTCACTTGAAAAACAAAGGTTACAGGAATGGTATAGTTAGACTCACATTTTAAACCTATAAAACCACAGAAATTCACCTGTTATAGGTAGAGTTATCTCATGTAATTATAACTTGTGCCCTAAATTCAGTGATACTTGAAGAGCTTTACACATTCTTTACACACTTTGGGCCTCATTATGACTTTGGCCGTCCTTTAACAGGACTGCCGAAGCCACTGCAGGCAAAAGACCGCCAGTACTTGAGATCTTTTGCCTGCCATATTAGAAGTGTTCCGCTGGACCAGTGTAACACACACCACAACATTGAATCCGGCTCATAATTGAGCCGGCGGCAATGTTGTGGTGCGTCGGGTGCGATAGCACCCATCGCGCATTTCACAGCCTGTAATTCAGCATTGAAATGCTCGATGGGGCTGTGTATGGGGGCCCCTGCAATGCCCATGCCAAGTACATGGGCAGTGCAGGGGCCCCCAGGGCCCGACACCTCCATTCCACCAGCCTTTCCATGCCGGTGTTTACCGCTATGGAAAGGCTGGTGGATAGGGACTCCTAATCCCTAGGCCATCGCTGCTTGCAGCGCTGGCCTGGCAGATTATAACCACCGGGACCCCCAGGCTGTAGGCTGGCTGCAGCCTGGTGGTGTCGGCGGTTGGACCGTGGCGGCTCTGCTACAGTAATAATGGGCTGGTCGACCGCCCTGTTTGCGGCAGTCCGACTGCCATCGCGAGGCTGGCTGTTTTAATGAAGGCCTTTGTCTCCTAAATTAAGCCTTGTTGCTCATTGTCAAGTTACCAAGAGTTGAGCTGGGGTTAATTTATTGAGACCTGACTGGAACTAGTTGGGGTTAGTGGCCTATTGCTAAGTGTAGATACTTACCTGCCCTTACCAATAATCCACTTTCCAGGAGAAGAGGGGCCACACAGCCCCTCTCCCCAGGTCATCCTTGCCCGGGGGACCTCATCCCCCAGGTCCAGGCCTAAATATTTTATTTCTTTTTGGGGATGGGCTCCGTGCAGCCTCCCCCTCCCTGGGCTAATCTTGGCTCCAGGGACCCTTTCCCTCGGGGCCCAGCCTAAACATTTTATTGAGGGGGAGGAGGATCACACGCCCCCCTCTCTCCAGGCCGATCTCTGCCCTCTGGACCCCATCCCCCAGTGCCCAGCCCCGTCACTTGGGTGCCCTCCAGGACACCCAGTCAAAATGGTTGGGGACCACAGGGGAGACTGAAGGCCTCCACGGTCCCAATCAGCTCCCTGCCTCCTGCAGGAGCCAGCATTGCTCTCACGAAGAGGGAGTTGCTAAAGATGCAACTCCCTCTCTGTGAAAGCAATTGTTTCCTCTATTTCACTGCCTGCATGTCTGCTGGCTCTCACGTGCTGGAACCAGAGTGTTTGTTCTGACTGGGTGGGAGCTGTCAAAGCTTCCCCCAAGTCAGAGGAAACAGCTATAACCCAGGGGTGGGCATTGGGGGGTGGTAGTCCCCAGGGCCATTATTGGCTTCATGAGGTGGGCTGCGTGACACCCCTCCAACATTAGAATTTGTCCCTGGAAGGTGGTGGTCCCTGGGGCCGGAGGTCTGCAACAGAACCCCAATGTTCTTTAAATTCATCCTGCGGCAGTCCCCAGTGCTGTGGGGGAGGAGGGGTGCACATCTTCCCGTACTTCATTGAGTATTTTCCCCAGGCAAGTGGAAGTCCCCAGGGCTGCATTTAATTCTATGTTTGGACCCGGGAGATGGCAGTTTTCAGGGCTGCGGGGGGGCCGCGCATCCCCCCCACATATTATTCAAAGTTGGCCCTGGGGAGGTGTCAGTCCCCGTGGTACTGGTTCTGTGCACCCCCTCATTATTTTTGACATGACCGCAGGACTTGACCCACCAGGGGCTGTTTACCAAACAAGTGCAGGAGCCCACGCTTGTTTTTCTTTTTTATTTTCACTGGATAGATGGATCCGCCACCAGTCTCTGCGAAAATTCCCCCCAAAAAATGCTTTTTTGCTCAGGGTGGGAGAGTCCCTCAAGGACCCCAGCATCAGAGCTGAGGTATCAGGGATCCCTACCTTGGCCCCTTTTCATTTTCTTTCAATATTTTTTCTGGGACTCGGCTGAAATCGAGTCCCAAGATGGCTCCCATCACTTTCTTGTTGAAGTGTTAGCAGCCAATCAAATCTCCGCACGAGATCAGAAGGGTTCGCAAAGCCTTCTTGTCCCTAAATATACAAATTTGTTTTTTCTTTAATTTCTCAAAAACTACTGAATGTATTTACACCAAATAACAAAAAGGTCGCTTTCTGAATCAAGAGCTACCTTTCTGCAAAATTTGGTGTAATTCCATCCAGTGGTTCGCGCTCTATTCCTGTTCAAAATCCCTATGGAAAAATGCATGGGGAAAAAGCATTTTGGGACTCTGGGACTCCCCATTTTTCACGGCCCCCACTTGATGGATCACCCCTTAACTTTTTGGCACAGCAGCTAAAGTGAGCATCATATGTTTTTGGAAAAGTTCATGGAGATTTATCAAACGGCGCCAAAGTTATTAGCAAAACAAAAAATGTATTTTCTATAGAAACTAGGTCCAAACTATACCTAATGGCGACTGCCACTAAGTAATACACATATATATATATCTATCTATATATATATAATATATATATATATATATATATATATATATATATATATATATGTATATATATATATATACATATACATATATATATATATATATATGTATATATATGTATTTCTTATCTAGTGGCGGTCGCCATTTTGTTAGGACCTGGAAGAATTTTTTTTGTTTTGCCTATAACTTTGGTGCTGCTTGACGAATCTTTATGAAATTTCCAAAACTTATACTTTGCTAAGTTCAGCTTCTGTCTTCAAAGTTTTAGCAGAGGCTAAGAAAATGGGGGGTCCCAAAATGTGTTTTTCCATTCATTTTTTCATAGGACCTTTGGAAACACCTACAGCCCAAATTGCTGAACAGATTACACCGAATTTGGCAGGAAGTTAGATCCTGTTGCACAGATCACGCTTTTTCTGGTAAACAGATTTACAGTTTCAGTAAAGGCTTCAGCCTGATTAACAAGGATTTTTAGGAGTACAAGACCTTTTACCAACTGCTCCTAGGTTTTGTTGTCCCATTGGAGTCCTGATGAGGCCAAAAATTAAATGGGCCGAAATGCGTCAACACCATGTGGATTGCGGCAGGGTTGGGTAAAAAAACATAATTGACCCCATAGAAGTATATTGGACGGTGGAAGAGACCTCAGGAAATAACTGATCTGGGCCTAGCACTTGCTCATTCAATTTACCACAACCATTGCTAAAAAGTGGATAACATCTTTACTTTTGTTGTGTACCACTACCTTCGAAGGAGGAGATTTAATTGGGGACAATTTCCAAAATTAATTGGTGATTATTTCGGTTTGTGCAAATGTTGCAGTTTGATGTGATATAACGTTTTGTCTGTGTTATTTGTTTAATGTAATAGGGACAATTTGGCTCATTGGTGAATCTCTTTGCCCTATATAAGTAATAACTTTAATTTGATAAAGAAATAACCGTGCCAAGAAAGTATTGAGTATTTTGCTTGTTAGAAATTAGTTTAATTCATCTCCACCCAAAGGCAGGGATGATTGGGCAACCGGGCGCATGACACAAATGGCTCCTGAGGGAAATCATGGTCAGTCAGATCCCATCCGTTTCTCTCAGTTAGTCTCACGTATGCAAGGACAATCAGAGGCAGCGTGTAGTTCATTAAGGTTTAATTGAAGCAACTGCATCTTAGATAATAAACCATGTATTGCAATAACTAGGATGATGAAGCTTGACAGAATTAAAATTGTGACAAAGAGAGTAAAACACAAAAATACCGCTACCATGTTGTCACTACGGTTATTTAAGAATAGTTCCTACCTAGACTATGTTAGAGCACAGCATGTTAAGCTCTAATTCTGCCCTTCAAGTTCCCCTGGGAAGACATCATACCCCATACATGAGCGAGAGGCCTGTAGTCTACATAAGCAGCTGCTGCAAAGCACTCAGCAATCCGTATACAGTCGTGGTTTCTGGCTGGACTCTCCCTCTAATGTAAATGGGTCAAAGTATTTTTTTTATAATAAAACTGCTGATGTTCCAAGAAAGGATCCCCACGTGAGAGTGTGTATGTTTCTGGAGACAAAGCGTACCACTTTTGCGGGCAACCTATCTTACTGCAGCCTTGAGAAAAGCACAGAGTGAAAGAAATGTCTTGTTTAAGAACGCAGTGCTGACCTAGGCGAAGTAAAGCTAGATAGAGAAAAGATAACAAGAACGCAAGTGTGGCTTTTGTTAAAATAATATAACAAAGCTAGTATAAAACATATCTAGGTTAAAGTGCACAGCGGCAGGCCTAGTTTGCTAAAATACATGTATAAAACTCGAGCTAAAGTGGCTAGACAACACCCTCCCCTTGCCGGTTCAAAGGTGGTTCAAAGCCTCATTATGTATAAAACTACTAAAATTCAACCTAAGACATATATATGGGAATGTCAACAATGACAAGTTAAAGACACTTGAGCATGTATTAGCATGTATTAACCCCTTCGCTGCCAGGCCTTTTCCCTCTCCTGTGCCAGGCCTTTTTTTGCCTATTTGGGGCAGTTCGCGCTTAGGCCCTCATAACTTTTTGTCCACATAAGCTAACCAAGCCAAATTTGCGTCCTTTTTTTCCAACATCCTAGGGATTCTAAAGGTACCCAGACTTTGTGGGTTCCCCTGAAGGAGGCCAAGAAATTGGCCAAAATACAGTGAAAATTTCGTTTTTTTCAAAAAAATTGGAAAAAGGGGCTGCAGAAGAAGGCTTGTGGTTTTTCCCCTGAAAATGGCATCAACAAAGGGTTTGCGGTGCTAAACTCAGCAGCTTCCCAGCTTTCAGGAACAGGCAGACTTGAATCAGAAAACCCAATTTTTCAACACAATTTTGGCATTTTACTGGGGCATACCCCATTTGTGCAATTTTTTGTGCTTTCAGCCTCCTTCCAGTCAGTGACAGGAATGGTCATGAAACCAATGCTGGATCCCAGAAACCTAAACATTTCTGAAAAGTAGACAAAATTCTGAATTCAGCAAGGGGTCATTTGTGTAGATCCTACAAGGGTTTCCTACAGAAAATAACAGCTGAAAAAGAAAAATATTGAAATTGAGGTGAAAAAAACATCAATTTTTCTCTACTTTTTACTCTGTAACTTTTCCCTGCAATGTCAGATTATCGAAAGCAATATACCGTTACGTCTGCTGGACTCCTCTGGTTGCGGGGATATATAGGGTTTGTAGGTTCATCAAGAACCCGAGGAACCCAGAGCCAATAAATGAGCTGCACCCTGCAGTGCGTTTTCATTCTATACCGGGTATACAGTAATTCATTTGCTGAAATATAAGGAGTAAAAAATAGCTATCAAGAAAACCTTTGCATTTCCAAAAAGGGCACAAGATAAGGTGTTGAGGAGCAGTAGTTATTTGCACATCTCTGAATTCCGGGGTGACCATAGTAGCACGTGAATTACATGGAATTTCTCAAATAGATGTCTTTTTTACACACACCCCTATATTTGGAAGGAATAAATGTAGAGAAAGACAAGGGGCAATAACACTTGTTTTGCTATTCTATGTTCCCCCAAGTCTCCCGATAAAAATGATACCTCACTTGTGTGGGTAGGCCTAGCGCCCGCGACAGGATATGCCCCAAAACACAACGTGGACACATCACAGAAAACAGAGCTGTTTTTAGCAAAGTGACTACCTATAGATTTTGGCCTCTAACTCAGCCGCCACCTAGGGAAACCTACCAAACCTGTGCATTTCTGAAAACTAGAGACCTAGGGGAATCCAAGGAGGGGTGACTTGTGTGGCTCGGACCAGGTTCTGTTACCCAGAATCCTTTGCAAACCTCAAAATTTGGCTAAAAAAACACATGTTCCTCACATTTGTGTGGCAGAAAGTTCTGGAATCTGAGAGGAGCGACAAATTTCCTTCCACCCAGCATTCCCCCACGTCTCCCGATAAAAATGATACCTCACTTGTGTGGGTAGGCCTAGCGCCCGCGACAGGATATGCCCCAAAACACAACCTGGACACATCACAGAAAACAGAGCTGTTTTTAGCAAAGTGACTACCTGTAGATTTTGGCCTCTAGCTCAGCCGCCACCTAGGGAAACCTACCAAACCTGTGCATTTCTGAAAACTAGAGACTTAGGGGAATCCAAGGAGGGGTGACTTGTGTGGCTCGGACCAGGTTCGGTTACCCAGAATCCTTTGCAAACCTCAAAATTTGGCTAAAAAAACACATGTTCCTCACATTTCTGTGGCAGAAAGTTCTGGAATCTGAGAGGAGCCACAAATTTCCTTCCACCTAGCGTTCCCCCTACGTCTCCCGATAAAAATGATACCTCACTTGTGTGGGTAGGCCTAGCGCCCGCGACAGGATATGCCCCAAAACACAACGTGGACATATCACAGAAAACAGAGCTGTTTTTAGCAAAGTGACTACCTGTAGATTTTGGCCTCTAGCTCAGCCGCCACCTAGGGAAACCTACCAAACCTGTGCATTTCTGAAAACTAGAGACCTAGGGGGATCCAAGGAGGGGTGACTTGCGGGGCTCGGACCAGGTTCTGTTACCCAGAATCCTTTGCAAACCTCAAAATTTGGCTAAAAAAACACATGTTCCTCACATTTCTGTGGCAGAAAGTTCTGGAATCTGAGAGGAGCCACAAATTTCCTTCCACCCAGCGTTCCCCCACGTCTCCCGATAAAAATGATACCTCACTTGTGTGGGTAGGCCTAGCGCCCGCGACAGGATATGCCCCAAAACACAACGTGGACATATCACAGAAAACAGAGCTGTTTTTAGCAAAGTGACTACCTGTAGATTTTGGCCTCTAGCTCAGCCGCCACCTAGGGAAACCTACCAAACCTATGCATTTCTGAAAACTAGAGACCTAGGGGAATCCAGGGAGGGGTGACTTGTGTGGCTCGGACCAGGTTCTGTTACCCAGAATCCTTTGCAAACCTCAAAATTTGGCTAAAAAAACACATGTTCCTCTCATTTCTGTGGCAGAAAGTTCTGGAATCTGAGAGGAGCCACAAATTTCCTTCCACCCAGCGTTCCCCCACGTCTCCCGATAAAAATGATACCTCACTTGTGTGGGTAGGCCTAGCGCCCGCGACAGGATATGCCCCAAAACACAACGTGGACATATCACAGAAAACAGAGCTGTTTTTAGCAAAGTGACTACCTGTAGATTTTGGCCTCTAGCTCAGCCGCCACCTAGGGAAACCTACCAAACCTGTCCATTTCTGAAAACTAGAGACCTAGGGGAATCCAAGGAGGGGTGACTTGCGGGGCTCGGACCAGGTTCTGTTACCCAGAATCCTTTGCAAACCTCAAAATTTGGCTAAAAAAACACATGTCCCTCACATTTCTGTGGCAGAAAGTTCTGGAATCTGAGAGGAGCGACAAATTTCCTTCCACCCAGCATTCCCCCACGTCTCCCGATAAAAATGATACCTCACTTGTGTGGGTAGGCCTAGCGCCCGCGACAGGATATGCCCCAAAACACAACCTGGACACATCACAGAAAACAGAGCTGTTTTTAGCAAAGTGACTACCTGTAGATTTTGGCCTCTAGCTCAGCCGCCACCTAGGGAAACCTACCAAACCTGTGCATTTCTGAAAACTAGAGACTTAGGGGAATCCAAGGAGGGGTGACTTGTGTGGCTCGGACCAGGTTCGGTTACCCAGAATCCTTTGCAAACCTCAAAATTTGGCTAAAAAAACACATGTTCCTCACATTTCTGTGGCAGAAAGTTCTGGAATCTGAGAGGAGCCACAAATTTCCTTCCACCTAGCGTTCCCCCTACGTCTCCCGATAAAAATGATACCTCACTTGTGTGGGTAGGCCTAGCGCCCGCGACAGGATATGCCCCAAAACACAACGTGGACATATCACAGAAAACAGAGCTGTTTTTAGCAAAGTGACTACCTGTAGATTTTGGCCTCTAACTCAGCCGCCACCTAGGGAAACCTACCAAACCTGTGCATTTCTGAAAACTAGAGACCTAGGGGGATCCAAGGAGGGGTGACTTGCGGGGCTCGGACCAGGTTCTGTTACCCAGAATCCTTTGCAAACCTCAAAATTTGGCTAAAAAAACACATGTTCCTCACATTTCTGTGGCAGAAAGTTCTGGAATCTGAGAGGAGCCACAAATTTCCTTCCACCCAGCGTTCCCCCACGTCTCTCGATAAAAATGATACCTCACTTGTGTGGGTAGGCCTAGCGCCCGCGACAGGATATGCCCCAAAACACAACGTGGACATATCACAGAAAACAGAGCTGTTTTTAGCAAAGTGACTACCTGTAGATTTTGGCCTCTAGCTCAGCCGCCACCTAGGGAAACCTACCAAACCTATGCATTTCTGAAAACTAGAGACCTAGGGGAATCCAGGGAGGGGTGACTTGTGTGGCTCGGACCAGGTTCTGTTACCCAGAATCCTTTGCAAACCTCAAAATTTGGCTAAAAAAACACATGTTCCTCACATTTCTGTGGCAGAAAGTTCTGGAATCTGAGAGGAGCCACAAATTTCCTTCCACCCAGCGTTCCCCCACGTCTCCCGATAAAAATGATACCTCACTTGTGTGGGTAGGCCTAGCGCCCGCGACAGGATATGCCCCAAAACACAACGTGGACATATCACAGAAAACAGAGCTGTTTTTAGCAAAGTGACTACCTGTAGATTTTGGCCTCTAGCTCAGCCGCCACCTAGGGAAACCTACCAAACCTGTCCATTTCTGAAAACTAGAGACCTAGGGGAATCCAAGGAGGGGTGACTTGCGGGGCTCGGACCAGGTTCTGTTACCCAGAATCCTTTGCAAACCTCAAAATTTGGCTAAAAAAACACATGTCCCTCACATTTCTGTGGCAGAAAGTTCTGGAATCTGAGAGGAGCTACAAATTTCCTTCCACCCAGCGTTCCCCCAAGTCTCCCGATAAAAATGATACCTCACTTGCGTGGGTAGGCCTAGCGCCGGCGACAGGAAACACCCCAAAGCGCAACGTGGACACATCCTAAATTTTTGAAAAAAACAGAGGTGTTTTTTGCGAAGTGCCTACCTGTAGATTTTGGCCTCTAGCTCAGCCGGCACCTAGGGAAACCTACCAAACCTGTGCATTTCTGAAAACTAGAGACCTAGGGGAATCCAAGGAGGGGTGACTTGTGTGGCTCGGACCAGGTTCGGTTACCCAGAATCCTTTGCAAACCTCAAAATTTGGCTAAAAAAACAAATGTTCCTCACATTTCTGTGGCAGAAAGTTCTGGAATCTGAGAGGAGCCACAAATTTCCTTCCACCTAGCGTTCCCCCACGTCTCCCGATAAAAATGATACCTCACTTGTGTGGGTAGGCCAAGCGCCCGCGACAGGATATGCCCCAAAACACAACGTGGACATATCACAGAAAACAGAGCTGTTTTTAGCAAAGTGACTACCTGTAGATTTTGGCCTCTAGCTCAGCCGCCACCTAGGGAAACCTACCAAACCTGTGCATTTCTGAAAACTAGAGACCTAGGGGGATCCAAGGAGGGGTGACTTGCGGGGCTCGGACCAGGTTCTGTTACCCAGAATCCTTTGCAAACCTCAAAATTTGGCTAAAAAAACACATGTTCCTCACATTTCTGTGGCAGAAAGTTCTGGAATCTGAGAGGAGCCACAAATTTCCTTCCACCCAGCGTTCCCCCACGTCTCCCGATAAAAATGATACCTCACTTGTGTGGGTAGGCCTAGCGCCCGCGACAGGATATGCCCCAAAACACAACGTGGACATATCACAGAAAACAGAGCTGTTTTTAGCAAAGTGACTACCTGTAGATTTTGGCCTCTAGCTCAGCCGCCACCTAGGGAAACCTACCAAACCTGTCCATTTCTGAAAACTAGAGACCTAGGGGAATCCAAGGAGGGGTGACTTGCGGGGCTCGGACCAGGTTCTGTTACCCAGAATCCTTTGCAAACCTCAAAATTTGGCTAAAAAAACACATGTCCCTCACATTTCTGTGGCAGAAAGTTCTGGAATCTGAGAGGAGCTACAAATTTCCTTCCACCCAGCGTTCCCCCAAGTCTCCCGATAAAAATGATACCTCACTTGCGTGGGTAGGCCTAGCGCCGGCGACAGGAAACACCCCAAAGCGCAACGTGGACACATCCTAAATTTTTGAAAAAAACAGAGGTGTTTTTTGCGAAGTGCCTACCTGTAGATTTTGGCCTCTAGCTCAGCCGGCACCTAGGGAAACCTACCAAACCTGTGCATTTCTGAAAACTAGAGACCTAGGGGAATCCAAGGAGGGGTGACTTGTGTGGCTCGGACCAGGTTCGGTTACCCAGAATCCTTTGCAAACCTCAAAATTTGGCTAAAAAAACAAATGTTCCTCACATTTCTGTGGCAGAAAGTTCTGGAATCTGAGAGGAGCCACAAATTTCCTTCCACCTAGCGTTCCCCCACGTCTCCCGATAAAAATGATACCTCACTTGTGTGGGTAGGCCAAGCGCCCGCGACAGGATATGCCCCAAAACACAACGTGGACATATCACAGAAAACAGAGCTGTTTTTAGCAAAGTGACTACCTGTAGATTTTGGCCTCTAGCTCAG
The DNA here is from genome assembly GCF_031143425.1 of Pleurodeles waltl. NCBI lineage: Eukaryota > Metazoa > Chordata > Amphibia > Caudata > Salamandridae > Pleurodeles > Pleurodeles waltl. The sequence goes on from NC_090436.1 coordinate 315,492,143, forward strand.
CCGCCACCTAGGGAAACCTACGAAACCTGTGCATTTCTGAAAACTAGAGACCTAGGGGGATCCAAGGAGGGGTGACTTGCGGGGCTCGGACCAGGTTCTGTTACCCAGAATCCTTTGCAAACCTCAAAATTTGGCTAAAAAAACACATGTTCCTCACATTTCTGTGGCAGAAAGTTCTGGAATCTGATAGGAGCCACAAATTTCCTTCCACCCAGCGTTCCCCCATGTCTCCCGATAAAAATGATACCTCACTTGTGTGGGTAGGCCTAGCGCCCGCGACAGGATATGCCCCAAAACACAACGTGGACATATCACAGAAAACAGAGCTGTTTTTAGCAAAGTGACTACCTGTAGATTTTGGCCTCTAGCTCAGCCGCCACCTAGGGAAACCTACCAAACCTGTGCATTTCTGAAAACTAGAGACCTAGGGGAATCCAAGGAGGGGTGACTTGCGGGGCTCGGACCAGGTTCTGTTACCCAGAATCCTTTGCAAACCTCAAAATTTTGCTAAAAAAACACATGTCCCTCACATTTCTGTGGCAGAAAGTTCTGGAATCTGAGAGGAGCTACAAATTTCCTTCCACCCAGCGTTCCCCCAAGTCTCCCGATACAAATGATACCTCACTTGCGTGGGTAGGCCTAGCGCCGGCAACAGGAAACACCCCAAAGCGCAACGTGGACACATCCTAAAAGTTTTTTAAAAACAGAGGTGTTTTTTGCGAAGTGCCTACCTGTAGATTTTGGCCTCTAGCTCAGCCGGCACCTAGGGAAACCTACCAAACCTGTGCATTTCTGAAAACTAGAGACCTAGGGGAATCCAAGGAGGGGTGACTTGTGGGGCTCGGACCAGGTTCTGTTACCCAGAATCCTTTGCAAACCTCAAAATGTGGCTAAAAAAACACATATCCCTCACATTTCTGTGGCAGAAAGTTCTGGAATCTGAGAGGAGCTACACATTTCCTTCCACCCAGCGTTCCCCCAAGTCTCCCGATAAAAATGATACCTCACTTGCGTGGGTAGGCCTAGCGCCGGCGACAGGAAACACCCCAAAGCGCAACGTGGACACATCCTAAATTTTGGAAAAAAACAGAGGTGTTTTTTGCGAAGTGCCTACCTGTAGATTTTGGCCTCTAGCTCAGCCGGCACCTAGGGAAACCTACCAAACCTGTGCATTTCTGAAAACTAGAAACCTAGGGGAATCCAAGGAGGGGTGACTTGCGGGGCTCGGACCAGGTTCTGTTACCCAGAATCCTTTGCAAACCTCAAAATTTGGCTAAAAAAACACATGTCCCTCACATTTCTGTGGCAGAAAGTTCTGGAATCTGAGAGGAGCTACACATTTCCTTCCACCCAGCGTTCCCCCAAGTCTCCCGATACAAATGATACCTCACTTGCGTGGGTAGGCCTAGCGCCGGCGACAGGAAACACCCCAAAGCGCAACGTGGACACATCCTAAATTTTTGAAAAAAACAGAGGTGTTTTTTGCGAAGTGCCTACCTGTAGATTTTGGCCTCTAGCTCAGCCGGCACCTAGGGAAACCTACCAAACCTGTGCATTTCTGAAAACTAGAGACCTAGGGGAATCCAAGGAGGGGTGACTTGCGGGGCTCGGACCAGGTTCTGTTACCCATAATGCTTTGCAAACCTCAAAATTTGGCTAAAAAAACACATATCCCTCACATTTCTGTGGCAGAAAGTTCTGGAATCTGAGAGGAGCTACACATTTCCTTCCACCCAGCGTTCCCCCAAGTCTCCCGATAAAAATGATACCTCACTTGCGTGGGTAGGCCTAGCGCCGGCGACAGGAAACACCCCAAAGCGCAACGTGGACACATCCTAAATTTTGGAAAAAAACAGAGGTGTTTTTTGCGAAGTGCCTACCTGTAGATTTTGGCCTCTAGCTCAGCCGGCACCTAGGGAAACCTACCAAACCTGTGCATTTCTGAAAACTAGAGACCTAGGGGAATCCAAGGAGGGGTGACTTGCGGGGCTCGGACCAGGTTCTGTTACCCAGAATCCTTTGCAAACCTCAAAATTTGGCTAAAAAAACACATGTCCCTCACATTTCTGTGGCAGAAAGTTCTGGAATCTGAGAGGAGCTACACATTTCCTTCCACCCAGCGTTCCCCCAAGTCTCCCGATAAAAATGATACCTCACTTGCGTGGGTAGGCCTAGCGCCGGCGACAGGAAACACCCCAAAGCGCAACGTGGACACATCCTAAATTTTGGAAAAAAACAGAGGTGTTTTTTGCGAAGTGCCTACCTGTAGATTTTGGCCTCTAGCTCAGCCGGCACCTAGGGAAACCTACCAAACCTGTGCATTTCTGAAAACTAGAGACCTAGGGGAATCCAAGGAGGGGTGACTTGCGGGGCTCGGACCAGGTTCTGTTTCCCAGAATCCTTTGCAAACCTCAAAATTTGGCTAAAAATACACATGTTACTCACATTTCTGTGGCAGAAAGTTCTGGAATCTGAGAGGAGCCACAAATTTCCTTCTACCCAGCGTTCCCCCAAGTCTCCCGATAAAAATGATACCTCACTTGTGTGGGTAGGACTAGCGCCCACGAAAGGAAAGGGCCCAAAACACAACGTGGACACATCACATTTTTTTATAAAAAGCAGTGCCTACCTGTGGATTTTGGCCTGTAGCTCAGCCGACACCTGAGGAAACCTAGCAAACCAGTGCATTTTTGAAAACTAGAAACCCAGGGGAATCCAAGATGGGGTGACTTGCGGGGCTCTGACCAGGTTATGTTACCCAGAATCCTTTGCAAACATCAAAATGTGGCCCAAAAAACACTTTTTCCTCTCATTTCGGTGACAGAAAGTTCTCGAATCTGAGAGGAGCCACAAATTTCCTTCCACCCAGCGTTCCCCTAAGTCTCTCGATAAAAATGGTACATCACTTCTGTGGGTAGGCCTAGCGCCCACAAAAGGAAATGGCCCAAAACACAACGTGGACACAACATATTTTTTCACAGAAAACAGAGGTGTTTTTTGCAAGGTGCCTACCTCTGGTGTTTGGCCTGTAGCTCAGCCGGCCCCGGGGGGGGGGCAGAAATGCCCTAAAATAAATTTGCCCCCCCAACCCCCACCCTCCCCCGCCGGGAGCGACCCTTGCCTACGGGGTCGCTCCCCCTGCGTGACATTGGCGCCAAAAAACAAATGCCCGGTGCCTAGTGGTTTCTGCCCCTTTGGGGGCAGGTTGACCTAAACTCAGCCAATCTGCCCCCAAGGGGGGCAGAAATGGCCTAAATACAATTTGTCCCCCAGGGGAGCGACTTTTGCCTGATGGGTCGCTCCCCATCTCTAAAAAAAGAAACAACAAAAAAAAAAAAACACAAAAAATAAATTGCCCTGGCGCCTAGAGTGTTCTGCCCCCCCCCGGGGGCAGTTCGGCCTAATAATAGGCCGATCTGCCCCCCGGGGGGGCAGAAATGGCCTAAAATAAATTTGCCCCCCCAACAAGAAACCCCTCCCCCCGGGAGCGACCCTTGCCTACGGGGTCGCTCCCCCTGCGTGACATTGGCGCCAAAAAACAAATCCCCGGTGCCTAGTGGTTTCTGCCCCCTTGGGGGCAGATTGACCTAAAATTGGCCAGTCTGCCCCCAGGGGGGCAGAAATGGTCTAAATACAATTTGCCCCCCCCCAGGGGAGCGACCCTTGCCTGATGGGTCGCTCCCCATCTCTAAAAAAAGAAACAACAAAAAAAAAAAACACAAAAAATAAATTGCCCTGGCGCCTAGAGTGTTCTGCCCCCCCCCCGGGGGCAGTTCGGCCTAATAATAGGCCGATCTGCCCCCCGGGGGGGCAGAAATGGCCTAAAATAAATTTGCCCCCCCAACACCCACCCCCCCCGGGAGCGACCCTTGCCTACGGGGTCGCTCCCCCTGCGTGACATTGGCGCCAAAAAACAAATGCCCGGTGCCTAGTGGTTTCTGCCCCCTTGGGGGCAGATTGACCTAAAATTGGCCAATCTGCCCCCAGGGGGGCAGAAATGGTCTAAATACAATTTCCCCCCCCCAGGGGAGCGACCCTTGCCTGATGGGTCGCTCCCCATCTCTAAAAAAAGAAACAACAACAAAAAAAAAACACAAAAAAAAAATTGCCCTGGCGCCTAGAGTGTTCTGCCCCCCCCCGGGGGCAGTTCGGCCTAATAATAGGCCGATCTGTCCCCCGGGGGGGCAGAAATGGCCTAAAATAAATTTGCCCCCCCAACCCCCACCCCCCCCACGGGAGCGACCCTTGCCTACGGGGTCGCTCCCCCTGCGTGACATTGGCGCCAAAAAACAAATCCCAGGTGCCTAGTGGTTTCTGCCCCCTTGGGGGCAGATTGACCTAAAATTGGCCAATCTGCCCCCAGGGGGGCAGAAATGGTCTAAATACAATTTGCCCCCCAAGGGGAGCGACCCTTGCCTGATGGGTCGCTCCCCATCTCTAAAAAAAGAAACAACAAAAAAAAAAAATCACAAAAAAAAAATTGTCCTGGCGCCTAGAGTGTTCTGCCCCCCCCCGGGGGCAGTTCGGCCTAATAATAGGCCGATCTGTCCCCCGGGGGGGCAGAAATGGCCTAAAATAAATTTGCCCCCCCAACCCCCACCACCCCCCCGGGAGCGACCCTTGCCTACGGGGTCGCTCCCCCTGCGTGACATTGGCGCCAAAAAACAAATCCCCGGTGCCTAGTGGTTTCTGCCCCCTTGGGGGCAGATTGACCTAAAATTGGCCAATCTGCCCCCAGGGGGGCAGAAATGGTCTAAATACAATTTGCCCCCCCCAGGGGAGCGACCCTTGCCTGATGGGTCGCTCCCCATCTCTAAAAAAAGAAACAACAACAAAAAAAAACACAAAAAAAAAATTGCCCTGGCGCCTAGAGTGTTCTGCCCCCCCCCCCCCGGGGGCAGTTCGGCCTAATAATAGGCCGATCTGTCCCCCGGGGGGGCAGAAATGGCCTAAAATAAATTTGCCCCCCCAACCCCCACCCCCCCCGGGAGCGACCCTTGCCTACGGGGTCGCTCCCCCTGCGTGACATTGGCGCCAAAAAACAAATCCCCGGTGCCTAGTGGTTTCTGCCCCCTTGGGGGCAGATTGACCTAAAATCGGCCAATCTGCCCCGAGGGGGGCAGAAATGGTCTAAATACAATTTGCCCCCCAGGGGAGCGACCCTTGCCTGATGGGTCGCTCCCCATCTCTAAAAAAAAGAAAGAACAAAAAAAAAAAACACAAAAAAAAAATTTGCCCTGGCGCCTAGAGGTTTCTTCCCCCCCTGGGGGCAGATCGGCCTAATAATAGGCCGATCTGCCCCCAGGGGGGGGCAGAAATGGCCTAAAATAAATTGCCCTCCCCCCCAGGGAGCGACCCTTGCCTAAGTGGTCGCTCCCTTTGCGTGAAATTCATGCAAAGAAAAAACTCCCTGGTGTCTAGTGGTTTCTACCCCCCTTGGGGGCAGATTGGCCTCATCAAAATAGGCCAATCTGCCCCCAAGGGGGGCAGAAATGGGCAAAATATAATTTTCCCCCAAGGGGAGCGACCCTTGCCTAAGGGGTCGCTCCCCACCAAAAAAAAAAAAAAAGAAAAAAAAAAAAAAAATGGTCCCTGGTGCCTAGAGGTTTCTGCCCCCCCTGGGGGCAGATCAGCCTAATAGTAGGCCGATCTGCCCCCAAGGGGGGCAGAAAAGTCCTTCCCGAAAATATGCCCCCCTGGGAGCGACCCTTGCCCAAGGGGTCGCTCCCTTTTGTCAATTTCAATGGTGTCTAGGCCGATCTGCCCCCAGGGGGGGCAGAAAAGGCCTTCCCGAAAATATGCCCCCCTGGGAGCGACCCTTGCCCAAGGGGTCGCTCCCTTTTGTCAATTTCAATGGTGTCTAGTGGGGTGGGGTGTCTAGTGGGGTTTCAAAAGCCGGATTGCAAGCAATCCGGCTTTTGAAACCCTCGGAGGGACTTCAAAGGGAAGGAAATACTTTTCCTTCCCTTTGAAGCCCCTCCGGGCCTCCCAAGTGATTGAAAAAGAAATGCTTTTGCATTTCTTTTTCAATCGCGCTGGAAGCAGAGCTTCCAGCGCGACGAGGGAGGCCCCTGTGACACATCAGCGCGCGCGCGCGCGCTGATGTCACCGGGGGGGGTGGGGGCGGTCGGGGGTGGAAGGGGAAGGTCTTCCCCTTCCATCCCCGACTTGGGGGGGGAAGGGGGGTGCACAGGGGGCGCGCTAGCGCGCCCCCAAGTTCCCCTGTGCCATGGACGAGATGATCTCGTCCAAGGCACAGGGGAACTGTAGCCTTGGACGAGATCATCTCGTCCAAGGCACAGAAGAGGTTAAAAGGACAATTTAAAATGTTAAGTGTGGTGTCAAGAAAAAGCTGAATTTTGGAAGTTGCCAATTAAATCTGGGACAATTGAAGACAGGAAAAAAAATGGAATTCCGACCCTGGCGGAAACCGCCAACAGCGACCGCCACATCAACACACCGCCAGCCACGGCGGTACAAACAAACAGCGCGGCGGTCACCGCCAAAAGACAGGCGGGAGACAATGTACCGCCCACTGTATCACAACCTACCAATACGCAACCTTTTCCGGGGCGGTAGCCCCGCCGATAAAAACACAGCGGAAACAGCCATTTTGAAGGGAAAACGCTCACCTCAATACAGCCCACGAGGAATCTGGACAGCATGGAACCCGAACTCCACATACTCCCAGCGATAGTGTTCCTGCTCCTCTACCAGGAGCACGAACGCCGGCGCAGAAGACAACAGTGACTACTGCACCTACGACACAGGGGAGGGGGGAGGGGAAATTATTACGGGTACACATATACGCGACACACCCACCCTCACCCTCACCCACTACAACACACACATCAATGCATAGCAACACATCAGAGTGAAACCCCCCAAACCCCCCGGAAGAATGCAAATACAAAAGGAAATGATTCTAAACATTGGAATATATTGTATTACTGCCCAAAAAATATATATACACATCAAAAACTCTTATATACATAAATGTACAAGTCCAAGCATTGTAGCAGGCATTGTTCGTGGACCACTGGGCCCAAATTACATGGGCAAAGCCCACACAGGATACCTGACTCCAACAAAGAGAACACTGCAGGGGCATCAGATAGCAAAACTACAGGCACCTCAGGGGGAAGGGAAGGGGGGGCACCTCAGCCAGATGAGTGCACGACGCCAGATCCACGAGGGGCCTCCATGCCCACTGTTCAATCCTGGGGAGTGCAAAGCCACAGTCTCACAAGTCCAGACAGTGGGTGGGCTGCCCACTGTTACATCCTGGGGAGTGCAAAGCCACAGTCTCACAAGTCCAGACAGTGGGTGTGCTGCCCACTGTTACATCCTGGGGAGTGCAAAGCCACAGTCTCACAAGTCCAGACAGTGGGTGGGATGCCCACTGTTACATCCTGGGGAGTGCAAAGCCACAGTCTCACAAGTGGATAACAGTCTCCACTGGTTCTGGAGGGGGCCTGGTGCCCAGAGTGCTTCGTGCAGCCCTGCCCGACACAGATGCGGGCCAGCCCCAGCCGCTCATGGGCCAGCGGTACTTGAGATGAAGGGCCCAGTGCAGCGATGCTTGAGACGGCGGTGCCCAGTTCAGCGGTGCTTGAGACGGCGGTGCCCAGTTCAGCGGTGCTTGAGATGAAGGGCCCAGTTCAGCGGTACTTGAGACGGCGGTGCCCAGTGCAGCGGTGCTTGAGACGGCGGTGCCCAGTTCAGCGGTGCTTGAGATGAAGGGCCCAGTTCAGCGGTACTTGAGACGGCGGTGCCCAGTGCAGCGGTGCTTGAGACGGCGGTGCCCAGTTCAGCGGTGCTTGAGACGGCGGTGCCCTGTTCAGCGGTGCTTGAGATGAAGGGCCCAGTTCAGCGGTACTTGAGACGGCGGTGCCCAGTTCAGCGGTGCTTGAGATGAAGGGCCCAGTTCAGCAGTACTTGAGACGCCGGTGCCCAGTTCAGCGGTGCTTGAGATGAAGGGCCCAGTTCAGCGGTACTTGAGACGCCGGTGCCCAGTTCAACAGTGCTTGAGATGAAGGGCCCAGTTCAGCGGTACTTGAGACGGCGGTGCCCAGTTCAGCGGTGCTTGAGATGAAGGGCCCAGTTCAGTGGTACTTGAGACGGTGGTGCCCAGTTCAGCGGTGCTTGAGGTGAAGGGCCCAGTTCAGCGGTACTTGAGACGGCGGTGCCCAGTGCAGCGGTGCTTGAGATGAAGGGCCCAGTTCAGCGGTACTTGAGACGACGGTGCCCAGTGCAGCGGTGCTTGAGATGAAGGGCCCAGTTCAGCGGTACTTGAGACGACGGTGCCCAGTGCAGCGGTGCTTGAGACGGCGGTGCCCAGTTCAGCGGTGCTTGAGACGGCGGTGCCCAGTTCAGCGGTGCTTGAGACGGCGGTGCCCAGTTCAGCGGTGCTTGAGATGAAGGGCCCAGTTCACCGGTACTTGAGACGGCGGTGCCCAGTTCAGCGGTGCTTGAGATGAAGGGCCCAGTTCAGCGGTACTTGAGACGGCGGTGCCCAGTTCAGCGGTGCTTGAGATGAAGGGCCCAGTTCAGCGGTACTTGAGACGGCGGTGCCCAGTTCAGCGGTGCTTGAGATGAAGGGCCCAGTGCAGCGGATCCGGCCATGGCGGGGAGGTCATTTGCCACCTGTCCTGTGGCTGGCGGGGCCCTCCTGCCCATCTGTCCTACGGCTGGCGGGGCCCTCCTGGGCAGCTGTGCCGGGCCTGTTGGTGGCCTCCTGCCCACCTGGGATGGGGCTGGCGGGGCCCTCCTGGCCAGCTGGGCTGATGGCGGTGTTGTCGGGCGTGCTGCCCTTCCCACCCTTCCCTGATCGCCTGTGGCTCTTCCCCACTTTGGGCGGTGTGCCAGCTGTCTCCACACTTCCTGCCGGAGCCATGGTAGGGGTTTTAGTCCCTGGTGTTTTCACCCTCTCGCACCGGCCACTGCCTATCTTGGGATGTTTCTCCGGGGGTGGGCTGCCCGTGCCTTGGCTTCGTACCGAACTGGCTGCCCTGGAGGGTGGGGCACTCGACAGTCCATGGCAGACTGTGATGACAGGGGCCGGTTTTGTCGTGGCTGAGGTGCTGACTGTAGTCCTATGACATGGACGGGGTGGGGGAGTTGGGGGAAAGAGGTTGAGTTTGGACAGGAAAAGCTTTTTAGGAGCAGTGGGACAGGTAGGTGTAGTGGGTATGGGAGTGGAGGAAGAGGTTGTGGTTGTAGAAGTTGTAAGTATGGTGTCTTTGGGTGCAGGTGCCTGGGCTGGAGGCTGTCGTGAGGTGGATGGCTGTTGGGTGGGTGGCTGCCTGCGTTTGTGTATCTTGGAAGAGGGGGTCACAGACACACTGGGAGAGGACACAGGGGACGTGTAAATGGCAGTGGGGGTGGTGACTGCACGTGTGCGGGGGGTTTTGGTGTGTGTGCTGCTGAGGGACGTAGTGGCTGAAGATGTTGTGCATGCAGGTGTGAGTGGAGACGTGACAGGGAGGGAGGACGGAGACGAGGAGGAGGGGGACACAGTGGAGGCAGTGGGTGTTGGTATGTCTGTATGTGGATGTTGCTTGGGTGAATGCCTGTGTGATGTGTGGTGCTTATGTTTGCCTGAGCTTCCCTTGGGTGTTGAGGTGTGTGCAGGCTGGTCTGATGGTGTCCCTGGGATAGGCAGAGGTACAGGTGATAGGGTATGGGTGGAGGAAGTTGGAGGGAGGAGGCTAGAGACAGGGTCAATGGCTGCCCTCAGTGCTGAGGCCAGAGTCTGGAACGATCGCTGAAGGGCAGCCTGACCAGAATGAATGCCCTCCAGGTATGCATTACTCTGGTGCACCTCCCTTTCTACACCCTGGATGGCATTCAAAATGGTAGACTGCCCAACAGTGAGCGTCCTCAGGAGGTCAATGACCTCCTCACTGAGGGCAGCAGGGGTGACTGGGGCAGGGCCTGAGGTGCCTGGAGCGAAGGAGATGCCCACCTTCCTGGGTGAGCGGGCACGGTCCAAACGCTGAGGGGCTGTTGGGAGGGCGGTGCTGGTGAGTTGGGTGGCGGCTGTACCTGTTGTTGCGGGGGGCACAGATGTTGCCGCCACCACAAGGGAGCTCCCTTCAGAGGATGAGTCGGTGTCACTGATGTCTGCCCGAATCCCCGCTGTGGAGCTCCCCTCGCCCTCTGTCCCACTGGTGAATTCGGAGTCCGTTGCATGGCCCTCCATGGCCATGTGGGATGCAGCTCCCTCGTGCTCCGATGCCACTTCTCCTCCGCCTGATGATGCTAATGCACACATGAACAGGAAGACCACAAAAAAGGGGGGGGGGGGAAAATAAAGTGCATGCATTGGCGACACCGTTGGCGGACAGGACAGACACAGAAGCCCCCTGCACTACGCTGCGCACTTGGGGTCGACTATTCAATCCGTGGGAAATGGCCTACAAGCCTATGGACGACATCTGCACACATAGATGACACAGGGCCATAAATAGCTGTACTAGGCACCCTAAAGAGGTGGGGGGTGGGGGCACAGGGCCATGCCTTACGGAGGGGCCTAGCCTACAGAAATCACCCTGGCCTAGGGATACCCACAGCCCTCCTCCCCCACCCAGACACCTCCACTGCGCGCAAAGTCAACAGAATGAGAATGTACTCACCCCCTTGTGTCTGCTGTGATGTCCTCACGCGCCCATCCAAATCGGGGTAGGCCACCGCCAGGATCCGGGACATCAGGGGGGTCAAAGTCCGACTAGCACCCCTCCCGCGTTGGGAGGCCATCCCCAGCTGAGCCTCCGCCGTCTTCCTGCTCCAGCGGCGGATGTCCTACCATCTCTTCTGGCAGTGGGTGCCCCGTCTGTGGTGGACCCCCAGGGTCCGGACGTCCTTGGCGATGGCACGCCAAATATCGATCTTCTGGTGGGCGCTGACCTATGTGAAATGTACAGGGGGAGAAAAATAGTAATCACCTTCTGCATATTCAATGTGAGTGGCCCCCCATCCCTACCCTTGCCATGTGGCACATGCTCTCACCGTCGTTTGATGCATGCCTCAATCGCTCCTCTCCCCACCATCTTTCATCCACCCCACTCAACACAGGCATTGCCCATAAAGCATGCTCCCTCAGTACTAACCTGTTGGTCTGGAGGACCGTAGAGTAGCGCGTACTGGGGGAGGACCCCATCCACAAGTTTCTCCAACTCCTGAGCTGTGAAGGCAGGGGCCCTTTCCCCAGTCGCATGAGCCATTGTCTCTTCCAGACCGAGGTCACAGCAGAACTTGCAGTGTAGGTCCTCTCCTGTCGAAGATCAGGTATCGAGTGATTAAGCAGATAGAAAATGGCAGTCACGCCCGCAGCGGTGTGTACCGCGGCAGTGCGTACCGCGACCGCCGGCGCACATCGTCATTGGCTCATGAGACCCATAGGGTTCAAGGTTAACCAATGCTGGTCTTCGACCGCCTACCGCCACGGTGTGCCACGCCAGCACATTTACCTCACATCCCATTGTCGCACTTCACAGGTCAGGCAGCCGCCATTTCAGAGACCCACATGGCTTACTTTTTACTGCGTCACACATACCTAGGCCTTGCATCAACACTCATACAAAGCATTCAATGGAGTGAGGATCGTGTTATGTGCAAGCTGTGGTTACGTATCTGTGGGTTGATTGACTCTGTGCTCGCTGTTGTCCTTCATAGGCACCGTCCGCTGGGACATGCGAGGAGATGTCGGAATCTTCCTGTGTACAGACCGCTGGTGGACCTGTCGACAATGGAGGAAAGACATGTCATACTGACATACAGGCTTGACCGAGCCACTATTCATGAACTGTGTGCCCAGCTGGAGCCAGACCTGATGTCAACAATCCGCCAACCCACAGGGACCCCCCCTCTAGTGCAGGTGCTGTCAGTGCTCCATTACCTTGCAAGTGGGTCATTTCAAACAACAGTGGCCATAGCATCAGGGGTGTCCCAGCCTATGTTTTCCAAGGTGTTGTCCAGAGTGTTGTCTGCCCTGCTGAAACACATGCGCAGCTACATCGTTTTCCCTGAGGTGGGGGATTTGCCTACAGTGAAGGGTGATTTCTATGCCCTTGGACATATCCCCAACATCATAGGTGCCATTGATGGGACCCATGTGGCTTTGGTTCCCCCCCACAGGAGTGAACAGGTGTACAGAAACAGGAAGAGGTATTATTCGATGAATGTGCAGATAGTATGTTTGGCAGACCAGTACATCTCCCATGTTAATGCCAAGTTCCCTGGCTCAGTGCATGACGCGTACATCATGCGGAATAGCAGCATCCCTTACGTGATGGGTCAACTCCAGAGGCAACGTGTGTGGCTAATTGGTGACTCTGGTTACCCTAACCTGTCATGGCTACTGACCCCAGTGAGGAATCCCAGGACAAGGCAGAGGAACGCTACAATGAGGCCCATGGGAGAACTAGGAGGGTGATCAAGCGGACCTTCGGGCTCCTGAAGGCCAGGTTCAGGTGCCTCCATATGACAGGTGGATCCCTATTCTACTCACCAAAGAAGGTGTGTCAGATCATCATGGCCTGCTGTATGCTTCACAACCTGGCTTTGCGACGACAGGTGCCTTTTCTGCAGGAGGATGGTCCAGATGGTGGTGTTGTAGCAGCTGTGGAGCCTGTGGAGAGTGAAGACGAGGAAGCCGAAGAAGACGACATAGACAACAGGAACATAGTAATACAGCAGTATTTCCAATGACACACAGATAAGAATACACACCGGCATATTACATATACTTAAACATTACTACCTCTCTACTGTCTGTCCTTTTCCCCCAGTGTATGGTAACTGAGTTGTGACTTTCCCTTCCGATTTCAGAGATGTGGGCCCCACTGCGTGACATCTGCTTTGTTTCCCCATGAACTACAGCTGTGTGACATTGGTATGTTGGCATCACAATGTAAATAAGCATTTTCGCACGTTAATGTCTAATACATTTGTTCAAAATCACAGCCAGACTCCTGATTGTTTTGTGAAATAACTGTGTTTATTACAGTGCTCTATATTGGTGGGTGATTGCAAATCGGTGAGGGTTGATGGTGGAGGATTGTCCATGGCAGAGTCCAGACTATTTGTATCACAGGTTCATTGTCCAAATGCCTGTGGAAAGTGGAGCAGGGGCAGTTTAAGGATGGACAGGGTGACAATGTGGGACAGTGGGATGACAATCAGGGAGGTATCCTTTCCTGGCGGGGGTCTTGGCATCTTACTCTGTCTTCTTCCTGGATCTCAGGGCCCGCTTGCGGGGTGGTTCTCCTTCTGCAGGGGGTGGGGTGCTGGTGGCCTGTTGGTCCTGTGGCGGGGCCTCCTGTCCACTAGCGCCGGCAGAGGTGGTAGGCAGTTCTTGGTCCATGCTAGTGTCAGGGGCCCTTTGTGGTGCCACAGTGTCCCGCAATGTGGTGACTACCAGATTCAGAGCCCCTACAATGGTGCCCAGGGCGGAACTGATGGTTCGTAGTTCCTCCCTGAACCCCAAATACTGTTCCTCCTGCAGGAGCTGGATCTCCTGAAACCTGGCCAGTACCGTTGCCATCGTCTCCTGGGAATGATGGTAGGCTCCCATGATGGAGGAGAGGGCCTAGTGGAGAGTGGGTTCCCTGGGCCTGTCCCCCCCCTGTCTCACCCCCCGCTTCTCTCCCATCCGTAACCTGTAAATTTCTGCTCCTTAACTGTCGGTCTTTACCAGCTCATTCCCTTCACATATATACCCTTATAGAAGATCTGTCCCCTGACGCCCTGTTCCTCACCGAAACCTGGTTGGGCAATGACTCAGCAGCAGATATCTGCAATTCTTTACCCTCCACCTACTCTATGGTGCATGTAGATCGTCTCCATGGAAGAGGTGGCGGCTTAGCCATTATCTACAAAAATAACCTTCGGTGTACCACCCTCCCCTCTGATATCCCGGAGTGTGAAAGCTTAATTTTCTCCCTCCACCTCTCCCCTACCTTTACTTTCTCAGGTTTGCTTTTCTACCGACCCCCAGGACCTTGCACCTGTTTTTTAGATTCCCTGCCGGAAGTGGCAGCGAGTCTTATCTGTAAATCCCCTAACTTTACTATCCTTGGGGATTTCAACATCCATCTTGATAATGGAAATTGTCCACACGCAAGGTCTCTACTTGCGTCTCTCTCTGCGCTTGATTTAAATCAACACGTAATAGGTCCTACCCATACCAAAGGCCATACGCTGGACCTTTTATTCAGTAATCTCCCTGTCCTCACTACTCTGCCATCCCAGCCTCTAACCTGGACGGATCATTGCCTTCTATCTTTTTTTTTCCCCTGCAATGTTACTCCAGTTGTGCAGTCTACCCCCCCAACTTTTGGTCGCATTTGGTCAAAACTGGCCCTTGTGGAGTGGCGGGCGGCTCTCCAGACCTCCTTGGGGGCCAGCACCCCCTCCATTTCTGCAGATTCATTTAATAAATGGATTTCCTCCTCTTTGGATAGTATTCTGCCCATCAAATTGAGATCTAACAAGCCCCCCCATAAGGCCAAACCCTGGTTTTCACCTTGTCTGCTAGAACTAAAAAAAATGTGCAAAAGGCTAGAAAGAGCCTGGAGAAAGAATTACAGTCTCATTGATAGAGAAATATATAGGCAATCCGTCAGACTCTACCATCAAAACATCAAAGCCGCCCAGTCCTCCTACTATGGATTAAGAATAGAAAGCTCCTCCTGCTCACAAAAGGAAATTTTTCAGATTTTTAAGGAATTAACTATAACCCCTATGCCCTCTCCTCCCACAGAACCCTCCACTGAATATGGTAATCTTTTGGCATCTCATTTTAATGACAAAGTCATTAAGATATACTCTGGGTTCCCTTCTCCTCCTCCCCCAGGTACAGTAGAGCACCAAATGATGGATCCCTCCCTCTCCGGAACCACATTAACTGTCTTCACACCTCTTACTGATACTGTTGCCACTAAACTTCTTCTTCAGATTAAATCGGGCTCCCCCCTGGACCCCGCTCCTCCCCCCATCCTCTCGCGAGTTTCAGATATTGTTGTACCTCCCCTCACAGAAATACTGAATCGTTCCCTATCGTTAGGTCTTCTCCCCCCTCTTTTTAAGCATGCCATTATTAAGCCTCTGTTAAAAAAACCGAAACTGGACCCATCTCTGCTGGAGAATTATAGACCCATTGCTCTTCTCCCTATTTCAACAAAAATTTTGGAGAAACACGTTAATCACCAATTAACCAGCTACTTAGAGACCCATGAACTCCTCCACCCCACCCAAATGGGTTTTAGAGTCCATCATAGCACGGAGTCAGCCCTCCTTGCAGTGACTGAGTCAGCCAGGCAGCTTTTGGACCAAGGGTCCCATGTGGCCATGATTCTGCTTGATCTCAGCGCTGCTTTTGATACAGTGGACCACAACCTTCTCTGCCGCAGGCTCTCAGAATTGGGGATAGGAGGCCTGGCATTGTCCTGGCTGTCCGCTTTTGTCAAAGGCAGATCTTTTCAAGTCCTGGATCGAGCCTACTTCTCTGACATTTTTCCTTTGACTTGTGGAGTTCCTCAGGGCTCTTCTTTGAGCCCAACTCTTTTTAATGTCTATTTATCCCCGCTGGCTAAGGTGATCGCTCCCTACAATTTGTCTTTGGTCACCTACGCCGACGATACTCAACTTGTGGTGTCCCTATCCAGCTCCGGGGACTCGTCGGCAGCTAACCTCTCGTGCTGTATGAAAGACATTGGAGCTTGGATGGTCCAGTCTAAGCTCAAATTCAATGACAGAAAGTCAGAAGTCATCGTACTAGGCAATTCCCCCCCAGCTCTTTCGCTTCCGCTGTACTCTGAGGCTTTCAATAATCTTCCTCCCCCTAAGGACCAAGTAAAAAGCCTTGGTTTCTGGGTGGATTCTCGTCTGACCATGGATTATCAAGCAAAAAGAGTCTCCTCTATATGCTTTGGCATCTTAAGAGTTCTTAGGAAAATCTCGATTCTTCTTCCCCCTATGGCCAGAAGAATCCTCGTTCAAACTCTTATCCTCTCCCGGTTGGATTATGGGAACTCACTTTTTCTCAGCGCCCCGGCTTATGTTATAAAAAGGCTACAAACAGTCCAGAACGCAGCCGCCCGGCTTCTTGTCAATCTTCCCAGACATGTATCCGCTAAACCTGCTCTTTCCTCGCTTCATTGGCTCCCTTTCAAGCAACGTACCTATTTTAAGGCCCTATGCATTGTTCATAGAGCTCTTCAACATAAGGGCCCAATGTTCTTTAGAAAGCGGCTATGTCTTTATGTTCCTTCTCGAAGTCTGAGGTCCTCCTCCTCTCGTCTTGTGACCATCTTGAGGTCCAAGAGAGCTTGGGGGGCCAACTCCTTCCTTACCAAGGCCGCCCGTCTTTGGAATGATCTTCCTTCCGATCTACGTCAGGAACATTCAGAACTACTTTTTAGGAAAAAACTCAAGACCATTCTTTTCTGTAGGTAGCGCTCTCAACTCTCCTAGTGACAGCACCGGTCAGGTTAGGTTAGCGCTGGGATGCCTTCGGGTCACTACGCGCTTTATAAATTCTTAAACTAAACTAAACTAAACTGTTGCACTGCAGCCCTCCCAGTTCCCCTGTTTCCCTGGGCCTCTGTCCCCTGGACCGTGTGGCCACTACCACTGCCCCCAGGTCCCTGTTGTTGTTGGGGTGGTGGGTTAACCTGGGTGCCCTGTAGTGGTGGACACACCACTGATTGACGTGTCCTGGGGACAGAGGTATGGGCCCGCTGGGTGGGTGCTGTGCTGGTGTTCCCAGAGGGGGGAAGGTCTGCTGTGGCCTGTGGCTGTCTGAGGGGAACCGACTGTCCCGAGGTCACCGATGGGCCGGGCTGGTCATCTAGATCCAGGTCGACGGAGGTGCTGTCATCACTGTGGGCCTCTTCTGGGGGTGGAGTGGACATTTGTGGACCCTCCTGCGCGGTGACGTGGCGTTCGGGTCCTGCAAGGGTATAAAGGGATGGTTATTGCATCTGTGTGTGCCATAGCGTGCAATGGGTGGGTGCCCGTGTACCCCAGTGCTTGCATTCCTGTGTGGGGGCTTTTGTGACGGTGGTTTGGGGGGGGGATGGGGATGTGCAGTGGGCATGCTTTGGTGATGGGTGTCCATGCTTTGTGGTCGCATGCAGGGCTTGGGGTTGGCATGGGTGGGTTGTGATGGTGAGACAATTGCAAGGAGTAGGTGTGATGGGGGTGAGGGTGTGGGTGTGGGTGGGGGTATGAGTTGGCATGCTGGTGGGGTGGGGGGGATGAAGTAGTGAAGATGAGACTTACCAGAGTCCATTCCTCCAGATACTCCTGCGAGGCCCTCAGGATGCAGGATCGCCAAGACCTGATCCTCCCATGTTGTAAATTCTCGGGGAGGAGGTGGTGGACCGCCGCCAGTCCGCTGAACCGCGATGTTGTGCCTGGATACCATTGAACGCACCTTCCCCCGTAGGTCGTTCCACCGCTTCCTGATGTCGTCCCTATTTTTGGGTGCTGTCCCACAGCGTTGACCCTGTCGACTATTCTGCTCCATAGCTCCATTTTGCTGGCAATGGAGGTGTGCTGCACCTGTGTTCCAAAGAGCTGTGGCTCTACCCGTACGATTTCCTCCACCATGACCCTGAGTTCATCCTCAGAAAACCTGGGGTGTCTTTGCGGTGCCATATGGTGGTGTGGGTGATGTGTGGGGTGGATTGTGTGGTGCTAAGTGTGGTGATGTGTATTGGTGTGTTGTGTGAAGTGCGTGGTAATATTGCTGGGTGAATGTAATATGCACGTCTGGGTGCTCGGATATCTATTTCTCTGTGCGTGGTACCGATTCTCTAGGAGTGGAGGTTTGTGGGTGATTTGGGTGTGCGTTTTATATTTAATTGGGTGTGGTGTGTGTATGTGTCTCAGGTGTGTGTATTTTGAATTGTCCAATGTGGCTGTGTTTAGTAAGAGTGTGTGTATTTTGACCCCGGCGGTGTGTACCGCCAATGGAATACCGCGGTTGAAAGACCGCCGCGTGGATTCGTGTGTCGTGATAGTGTGGGCGTATTTCTGTTGGCGTGACGGTGGAGGTTTGGTCATCGCCAGTTTCTCACTGACCTTTGGTGTGGCGGACTTTTGTGGATGTCTGTATTTTGGCCTTTGCCTGTTGTGGGTCAGAATGACCGTGGTGGTTTACTGCGGCCACAGCGGGATGTTGGCGGTCTTCTGACAGCGGTAAGCGGCTTTTACCGCCAAGGTTGTAATGACCCCCCCAGTGTATTAACCACTCAGCAGATAGTATATCAGCCACAGTAAAAGGCAACTTTTCTAATTTTTCAATATTTAACATGACATGAGTCACTTCTTTCTTAGCCATTAGTTGTTGTTGTCGTGTTAAATTAAATGTGGAAAATATGTCCCCTGCACTAACGTGTTGCCAGGGAACGCGACCGGCCTTCAGTGTTTGTAGTGTCCGACCTAACTGCATAATGGACCTTAGCTGATTCTGTCCATGGTGTAAAGAGTACATGTCACTTTGTATTATGTCTATTGCAGAAGAAACAATGTTGTTTAAGGTGCGTATCCAGTCGGACAGGGTATTAATCCTATTATCTACAACAGCTAATGCTTTCTGTAAATTTTCCTGTTCTATTTGCCTTAACCGGGCAGCAGCTTCTTGTTGAGAATGCTTCCAAATTTCATTATAGACTGCATGTAAGAAACACTTTCTGCATTGTTTTCTGGGGCCTAACAGGAAATCCTGTAAGTCAGTATTATTAGACAAGAGAGGGAGGTGTTCTCTAACAGCATCTAGGGAGGAACTCTTCAACCATTGCTGGCATAGTTTCCCTACACTGTATTTTGTTACTATTCCCGCATGTCTGGATGACAAGGGTCCAGCCTACTTGTTCTAAAACCCCCTGTGGAGTTTACAAAACATTTATGACACCCATTGGTATCTATTGGCCACAATAGCCACCCACCAGGATGTGAAAGTGAAGCATTAAATGTGCCATTTTGGACCCATTATCAATCTGATCTTCAGCTGCATTTATATCCTTTTGCCATTTGTAAAATTTTGCTAGGGCAGGAATACTGGGCACATTCAAATCCTTAATTTTTGCTAAGCCTAAACAACTTGTCTGTTGTACAGTTTCATTTAAAAATATCATTTGAACAGGTGTCAGGCATGCTCTAAATAAAGCTTCTGTTCCCCTTATTTGCCAATTTTTTGTTTCCCACACACTTTTTAAGTCAATCGACTTCAACCAATATTCATAGCCTTCAATAGCCAACTGGGAAACAAAGGAATCCGAATAGATGAATTTTGTGTCTGTTTATAATATGTGTACATTTTCCATAAATGGCAATTTGAATTACTATGACTCAGCATTTTTAACATTGTGTCCAGAAAAATATGTACATTTTTCAGAATATGTTTTATAACACCTTGTGGTGGAGTTTGACAATGTTCCCATTGTGAGTAATTAAAAATAGTTTTCGGGGTACTTGTTCTGTGAATGAAATGGTGTCCATATTAATTATAGCAAAACATGTCACCATAATTTTCTTTGGATTGATGAACATCCTTACTTTCAAATACAGTAAAATACTGCAATTCAGTCATCATAGAATCAACTGTTTTCACATCCCAGTCATCAGAAACAACTCCAGGTATTATTACATCTATCGTAGAAAGTTTAAACACATATGGTATTTGAATGACCTCCGTCGGGCCGTATATATCAAATGTGACTTTATCTGAAGCAATCCCATCAGGAATTGGTATAGCGGAAATGTTCATGAAAGACAAGTCTCTATAGACTTTGTGAGAAGAAAATGGGGTTTTAGGACCTCATCCACCGTTCAACTGTTAATCTTTCAGGAAGGTAGTGACCATGTATTAATAGAAAGAAAGCAATAACAAAGCCAATCCAAAGTAGGAAAGCTGATATAGTCAAGGAAAGCCACAGATAGTTCCATGGGCAAAAAAAAGTCATTTGTTTTAAGCCAATTTATCAGCTTACCTGTTTTTGGCAGTTGAGATGTAGAAGAGGCAAATGAGTCCAAAAAAGTGTAATTGATGTCAGCAAAGTATCCAGAAGCAGTTTGTGCAAAAACTGGAGCCGTATTTGAAGGAGGAGAACTGGTAGGAGTCTCCCGCTGCGGTTCACAGTAAAAGACCCATCCGTTTATGTAGAAGTCAAATCAAATCGATCAGCAATTTCCGTGTTGCTTGTTGTAATAGATGTTAGTGGAACTAATGCAAGATCATTTTCCACCCTCCCCAAGCTCGGCGAGGTGTCAGCGTTGCTGCTCAAAACTTGTATAGGGACATCTGACCAGTAGTGAGAGGGATTCGGGTGCTACTGGTCTGCTGTGCAGGATCAGCCACATGGTGTAACTTGGCATTGTCAATGGAGACAAAGCGGTTTTCCTTAGAACCAGGCATCAGTTGTAGAATGAGTGTTCTGTTACCATGTATTCCCTTGACTGGGACCGGTGCACGATAGGAAGGACCGAAGTCCTTTTTCACAGCAACTTTTTCACGTACTAGATCCCCAACCTTTGGAATATAGCCAGTAGATGTTATTGGTACATCCTTAATTACTACGAAGGCAGCACTGGCAGAATCGTTGTTGTCACAGAACTGTTCTAATTCCTGTAAGACACATTCATTTATGTCAAAAGGTGTTTCTGCCACCTCCATGCCAGGACCATCAAGATCTGGAACATACATTTGAGTTCCAAACAGGCACTCAGACGAAGTCCAACCCCCCCAGGGACCTTCTAGGCAGATCATTAAGTGCTCTCTGGACTCCATACAGGTAATTAAGCCAACTAAGACCCGTACCTAATACTCTGGCTGTTAAGGATTGCTTTAAATCTCAGTTTCGTCGCTCTATGATACTATTTCTCTCGGGTTGAAATGGAGACGAGTAATAGAGTTGGACCCCTAACAAAGCCATGGCATCCCCGAATGCCCTTGTGGAGAAAGCAGGGCCCTGGTGCGAGTGGAAAGCCGCAACTGCATATGTGCTGATAAAGACTTGCAAAATCTTTAATAACAGTCCGAACGTCAGCCGAGCATTGTGGCCACACCCATAGAAATGTGGAGCAGGAGACAACAGCAACTAAGATGTATTTGTATGCACTATCTGGTGTTAGGGGACCGCAATGGTCCAAGTACACACATTGTAATGGTTTGTTTGAAATTAGGAGGGGTGTCTGCCGTGGACGTTTGATGGAGGACCCCTTAATTTGTTGGCAGATATCACAACAAAGGACATATTACTTGGTCTATTTGTATAGGCCTGGCCACCAATAAAGTGCTTACAATAATGGTATTGTAGCCGCCACACTTGCATGGGCAAAGCAACCCTCGTATTCGCCGCTTGAATCAATTCTGGTCTTAGGTCTTTATTGGGAATTACTCAAACTCCCACACCTGGTATTTTTACTTCTAAGTCAAGAAAGCCTCCTAAGCGGCAGTAATATTTAGCAGGAAATGCTGTTGGTAAGGGCGTGCCTTTAGCCTTGGCTTTCACAGCAGCCTATATGTCATTGTCCGGTTTCGTTCTAGAACGAGTTACTGCAGCAACAGAGGCCATAGCTACTGCTGATTTGGCTGCTTCGTCAGCCAGTGTATTTCCAGCAACATGTATTCCAACGCTCTGGTGTCCAAGTGTATGTACAACATGGACATTTGGTAGCGTTTCCTTCAGATCTGCTACTTTCTCGCACAGAAGTCTGTGCTTGATGGTGCTACCTTTAGACGCTGAACCCATTCTGGCGCCAGTAATGCAGATATTCATTGAAGAACTGGACACAATAGTATGAAACACAGACTATCAGTGTTAGCTGTGCAGGAGCCGTATGTTCCAGTGCCATCACAAGAGCCTTTAGCTCTGCTAGTTGTGCTGTGCAATCCCCTAGGGTTTGCGGGAAAGTATGTTGTGGATAGAATTTACTACCCTCCATATAGCTGCTTACGACTGCGCAGGCAGCGGAGTATTGATGCTTTGTGCATATTGCAGGTTGTGCTGAGCCATCGGTGTACATGACTCTTTGATATCGATCAATAGGTAATGTATTTACTAGAACTGGGTATTCTAGTTCATATTGCAAGAATTCTTGAGTTTGTAATTTTGGGTCAAAAATATAATCTACATGAGTGTCTGTCAAAGAAGTTGCCCTTTGGATCCAGCTTGGATGTAATGCTTTAGCGCTTGGAACGTTGGCTTTGGTAACAGCCTCCAGGGCTGGGATTTGAGATACAACAATAATGCGTTTCCCCTGGGCCAGTGGTCTGTCTTTAATGACAGCCAGCTGAACAGCAGTGAGAATTTTCTCAGTGGGAGCAAAATGTTGTTCCGTAAGCATGTCTTGCTGCAATGCTCTGAGAATGCATGTGTGTTCAACTGTCCAGAATTTACTGGAAAAGTCAGGACGTATAAAATCATATAAAGGTTTAATTCGTGATGCATAATCTGGAATGTATGTTCTCCCAACATTTGGAAAACCCAAATGGGATTGACGTTTTTTAATGGTATTTGGAGGTTGTAACTGCGTAGCGCTAGGCTCTTTCCTTGACTTGATGGTTCGTATCCCAGAAACAGGTAGCTAAGGAAGGCTATTTTGGGTTTTTTAAAATTGAATTTATAGCTGAATTTGGTAAATCCCACAACAGTGCAGGCTACCCGTCTTAGATGTTTCCAGTCCCGTTCCTGCTTTACTTCAGCCTGAGCCTGTTCCTGCTTTTGCCTCCTAGTTTGTTCCTTCTGTTCTGTTTCCTCTTGGATTATTGTGTCTACTAAGTGTACTATCAGTCCTGTGTATTAGTGTTTTCAATTGTACTGGAGTTGGCTCCTGGTTTCCAGGAGGCAATTCCTGCCCCATCCTTTGTCTAGTGTTGTATGTGGTATCAGTGCCTAACTGTGACAGTGTGTTATTGCTGTCTTCCAGGCATTGCCCCTGTGTCTCCAGCTGAACACACAAGGGCTTGTCTCGTGTATGTAAGTACAATCCTTGTTTGTGCCCTAAGGGTCCAGAGACAGAATCACTTCTGCTGCCTCCTTTCTATGGGGCTTGTGGGGTGTCTACCTGTAAGAGTAATCTGCACAGAGGCATTGACGTTCCCTGTTTCTGTGGGTAGTTCTGAGCCTTACCTGTGGACAACCTTAGTAGCTGCTCTTCTGCTTCGATACACTACATCTATAGGGAGATATTCTGTGGCCACAAGGGGTGCCCCGCCCAGAGTTCAGACAGAACCATGACAGACAAATACACACACCGTACACACCCACCAAGAGCACTATAAAACACACACCCCCACAACCCACAATTATTTGCAAACTAAAAAATCTAGCTACACCTTGCCAGCCCAAACATTTCCAGAACTTCACAAACAAACCACAGTCACCTTTACACCCGTCACGCGTCACACACCAAACACCACACCTCAACACCTAACACCCTCTGCACAACACACACACTACACAATAGGCATGTCCCCACAGAAGAACCCCTGTTTCACTGATGAGGAGTTACAGGTGATGGTGGAAGAAATCGTCAGAGTAGAGCCACAACTGTTTTGTGCACAGGTCCAGCAGATATCCATTGCCAGTAAAATGGAGCTATAGCAGAGGATAGTGGACAAGGTGAACTATGTGGGAACCTATCCAGGCACAAGAGAGGACATTCGCAAGAGGTTGAACGACCTACAGGGGAAGGTGCGTGCAGTGGTCTCCGGGCACCAACTTGCCATCATGAAGACTGGCGGTGGATCTCCACCTCCTCTCCCATAGTTGACAGCATGGGAGGAGAAAGTCTTGGCAATCCTGCATCCAGAAGGCCTCACTGGAATCACTGGAGGGCTGGACACTGGTAAGTCACCATTACTACCCTACCACCACCGATAGCTGCATGGCATGTCATCCCCTCAACCTGACTCCCTTCATCCCACTCCATCCCCTACAGAGAACCACCCCCATAATCACCTCAACTTTGTACTCCTACATGCGCTACCGACTGCAAGCATACCCCTTCTAACTCTGCATGCACACACAACAGTAATGCAGGGGCAGCATGTAGCACTACCAATCCCACAATCCATCACCATACACTAACCAAAGGTGGAAGTACAACACTCATCCCATAGGGAAAGCCAGAAATGCTGAATATGTAATTGACAATGACTGTAACAAATCTCTTACATGGCCACAGGTACCCCAGCCAATGTCGGGGGTGAGCATGTGCCATGGCAACCCAGTCCTCCACCAGAAGAAGCCCTCAGTTATGACAGCAACTCTGGGTGTCTCAATCTGGATGATCTCTCTGGCCCATCTGGGACCACTGGTTAGCCGGGTTCCACAGCCAACACCCAGTCCACCACAGGCCCCCCCATCCGACTCCAACACCACAGCAGCCACCCAACATCCCCAAACCTCTATCCCTAGGACACGTCGATCAACAGTGTGCCCACCCATTCAGGGACCGAGTCAACGCCACACAGGGAAGATGATGAAGGTCCTGGTGTTAGATGAGTGGGCACACAGTTCAGGGGACACAGGCACAGGTGGCCAGAGCAAGTGGGAGGTTAGCTGTGTGCCAAGGGGAGGTCCAACCCAGGGAACCAACTGCCCAGGAGTTCTTGCCTTTTTTCTATATTTTGCCCGCTATGGCTATGAAAAATCACACTCTTTTTATCATTCTTACTGCTCATTATTTACATCAAATACTTATTTCAGGTTTGCAGCCAAGGGGCGGACCATGCTCAGGGTAAAGTCAGTTGACACCGACCATTCGGTTGTCCCCTTACCTAAACGTCAGACTCTCTCCACTGATGTTCCAGCCTCAATTGCTCTCCCTTAAAGACGCCTTCCCGATATTCTAAATCGAGGAAACAGCGAACCAGGTGTCTGACTTTTTCAGAGTGAGGCCTGCCAGAGCCGGTAAAATGACCGTCTCCTGTCACGTCAGACTTTATACGTTGCCTAATTCACCCCACTTTTCTTTATCCTAACCCTCCGGATCTAACCGGGATACCTGATTGAGACACGAACTGCCCCTTCCAGGACCTATTTCCTGGGTAATCCACCAATGCCTATCTATTTCTTCCAGGAGCTGTCTCCTCGGCAATGCACTAGTATCTATCTATTTCTACGAGGAGCTGTCTCCTAGGTACCACTCTAACATAAACCTATATCCTCCAGGAACTGTCTCCTAGGTAACGCTCTAACACATAGGCCCTCATTACAACCCTGGCGGTCGGTGATAAAGTGGCAGTAATACTGCCAACAGGCCGGCGATAAAAAAAAATGGAATTTTGACCACGGTGGAAACCACTCAGAAAGACAGACACTTTAACACTCCGACCTCCATGGCGGTAGCAACAAGCACCACGGCAGTAACCGCCAACAGCCAGGTGGAAGACAATGTACCGCCCACATTATTACAACAGGCCTATCTGCCACCTTTTCTGGGGCGGTACCAACGACATCAGAAGCACGGCGGAAACAGAACACAGAAGTCAAAGGTCTCACCTCTGGACACTCAGGGAACAACCATGACGCCAAGGAGCCCAAGTTGCACATTTTCCCCATGCTCGTCTACCTCTTCCTGCATTACGAGCAGCAACGCCGGCGAAGGTGACCACGGTGAGTACTGCTGCCTAGCACACAAGGGAGGGGAAAGGAAAAAGAGTGTGAAACACACACTCAACACGCAACA
This sequence comes from Pleurodeles waltl, assembly GCF_031143425.1. Classification (NCBI taxonomy): domain Eukaryota; kingdom Metazoa; phylum Chordata; class Amphibia; order Caudata; family Salamandridae; genus Pleurodeles; species Pleurodeles waltl. Next base: position 315,517,847 of record NC_090436.1, read on the forward strand.
CCCCCACCCCCAACACCATACACACAAACAGATGCAGTAAAATTGCACATTCGCCCCTACCCCTCAGGAATAATGCAAGGACAAAAAGATTGGAAGAAAGTTAGTGTAATACGATAAAATAACATAAATAAGTGCATTAAAATACAAACGTATATACATATTAACAAATGGAGGGACACTGCCCAGTCCTCAATGTCCGTGGGCCACAGGGTCACAACACATATGCCAAGGCCCCACCTCACTCCTGCAACAACACGGAGATAAGACTGCAGGGGCATCAGGTCAAAAACACACAGGCACCTCAGGGGGATGGGGAATGGGGGGGCACCTCAGCCGGAAGATGGTACAACGCCACTGGTCCTGGAGGGGGCTACATGCCCTGTGCGATGTTCTGGGGAGTGAAAGGCCACAGTCTCTCAAGTGGGTGGGTTGCCCACTGCTTGGTCATGGGGAGTGCAAGGCCACAGTCTCTCAAGTAGGTGGTTTGCCCACTGCTTGGTCGGGGGAGTGCAAAGCCACAGTCTCTTTAGTGGGTGGTTTGCCCACTGCTTGGTCCGGGGGAGTGCAAAGCCACAGTCTCTCAAGTGGGTGGTTTGCCCAGTGCTCGTTCCTGGGGAGTGCAAAGCCACAGTCTCTCAAGTGGGTGGTTTGCCCACTGCTCGGTCCTGGGGAGTGCAAGGCCACAGTCTCTCAAGTGGGTGATTTGCCCACTGCTCGGTCCTGGGGAGTGCAAAGCCACAGTCTCTCAAGTGGGTGGTTTGCCCACTGCTTAGTCTGGGGGAGTGCAAAGCCACAGTCTCTCAAGTGGGTGGTTTGCCCACTGCTTGGTCCTGGGGAGTGCACGGCCACAGTCTCTCTAGTGGATGGCTTCTCCACTGGTGCTGGAGGGGGCCTTGTGCCCAGTGAGCTTCATCCTGCGAAGGATGGGGTGAGTGGATGGCTTCTTCCACTGGTTCCGGAGGTGGCCTTGTGCCCAGTGTGCTTCATCCTGGGAAGGATGAGGTGAGTGGATGGCTTCTTCCACTGGTTCCGGAGGGGGCATTGTGCCCTGTGATGCAGATCTTGGGGAGTGCAAGGTCACAGTCTCTCACCTGGGTGTCACACCTACAGGATTTGCAGGGGCCAGGATGCACTACAGCCCATGGAGGCAGGACTACACACTGCCCGCCGGCGGTGACGGCTGCTTAGTGGTGGCAGTGGCGGGTTTGGTGTCAGGGCTGACAGTGGTGGGGGGAGGCTCCAGCCCATCCCCTGCATCCTTGGGCGGCTGCCCACTGGGGCTGCTGCTACTGGCAGTTGCAGGTCTGCTGTTGGTGCTGGCAGTGGTGCTGGTGGCGGTGCTGGCAGTGGTGGGGGGAGGCTCCAGCCCTTCCCCTGCAGCCTCAGACAGCTGCCCACTGGGGCTGCTGGTGGTGCAGGTGGCGGTGCAGGTGGCGGTGCTGCAGTGGTGCTGGTGGCAGGGCTGGCAGTGGTGGGGGGAGGCTCCAGCCCTTCCCCTGCAGCCTCGGACGGCTGCCCACTGGGGCTACTGCTGCTGGTGGCGGTGCTGGCAGTGGCGCTGGTTGCGGGGCTGGCAGTGGTGGGGGGATGCTCCAGCCCTTCCCCTGCAGCCTCGGGCAGCTGTCCACTGGGGCTGCTGCTGCTGGTGGCGGTGCAGGTGGTGGTGCTGGTGGTGGTGCAGGTGGCGTTGCTGCTGGCGGTGCTGGAAGTGGTGCTGGTGGCGGGGCTGGCAGTTGGGTGGGGAGGCTCCAGCCCTTCCCCTGCAGCCTTGGACGGCTGAACCGCCATGGTTGGTGGTGGGGGCTCCGAATGAGTCCCAGCACCAGGCCTCCTGTCCTTCCTGCCTGCTGGTGCTGGCCCCTTGCCCTTCCCTTTTGCAGCTGGTTGTTCCTACTTGCCCTTCTCTTTGGCAGCTGGTGGTGCCTCCTTGCCCTTTCCTTTGGCAGCTGGTGGTGCCTCCTTGCCCTTCCCTACGGCAGCTGGTGGTGCCTCCTTGCCCTTTACTTTCGCAGCTGGTGGTGCCTTCTTGCCCTTCCTTGATGCACTTGGTGCATGCACACTTCCAGTACTGCTGGCTGGTTCCCGGGATCCTCTCCCACCTGCAGTAGCTGTTGACACTACTGTGGCAGTGGACTGGGTGACTGAGGTGCTCGCCTGGGTTTTGACCACCCTGGCACGACATGAAGGATGGGAGCGGAGGGGTAGGGAAGAGGTCAACGGTGGAGAGGAAAAACTTCTTAGGGACATTGGGATGGGAAGAGGGTGAAGGTTTGGGAGTGGAGGAAGAGGAAGTGGTTGTAGGAGGTGTCTGTCCGCTGTGTTTGGGTGCAGGTGCACGGGCTGGATGCTGTTGTGAGGTGGATGGCTGTTGGGTGTCTGAGTGCTTGCGTTTGTGTACTTTGGGAGGAGGGGGCACAGACACAGTGGGAGAGGACACAGGGGACGCGTGTGCAGGGATTTGGGGATGGTGACTGCCAGTGAGGGGTGTGTAGTGATAGGCGTGATGGTGATGTAGGTAGTGGGTGAGGATGTAGTGCATGCAGGTGTGAGTGTAGACTCTACTGGGAGGAAGGTGGATGAGGAGGAGGAGGGGGACTCAGTGGAGGCAGTGGATGTTGGTATGTCTGCATCTGGATGGTGTTTGTGTGAGTGCCTGTGGGATGATGCGTGGTGATTGTGTTTGCCTGAACCACTCCTGTGTGTTGTCCTGGGTACATGCTGGTCTGCCTGTGTGCTTGGGATAGGTTGGGGTTGAAGGGAATGCGACTGCGTAGAGGAAGTTGGAGGGGGGAGGCTAGAAACAGGGGCAATGGCTGCCATCAGAGAGGAGGCCAGAGCCTGGATTGATCTCTGTTGGGCCGCCATACCAGAGTGAATGCCCTCCAGGAATCAATTTGTTTGTTGCAAATGGCCTGCCAGCCCCTGGATGGCATTCACAATGGTTGACTGCCCAATAGAGATGGATCGCAGTAGGTCAATAGCCTCCTCACTCAGGGCAGCAGGGCTAACTGGGGCAGGGCCTGAGGAGCCTGGGGCGATGGAGATGCCCACCCTCCTGGGTGAGCGGGCACGGGAAACTTGCTGAGGGGCTGCTGGGAGGGCGGTGCTGGTACGGGGGTGATGGTTGTACCTGTAGTTGGGGTGGTCACAGAGGTGTCCGCCACCACCAGAGAGCGTCCATCGGAGGAGGTATCACTGACCGAACTGTCCCCTCCTGTCTCCGCCGTGGTGCTCCCCTCGCCCTCCGTCCCACTGGTGCCATCACCGTCAGTGGATTTGGCCCCTGTGGCCCTGTGGGATGCAGCTCCCTCCATCGCCGGTGCCTCTGCTCCTCTGTCGCAGAAGGACAGGGTGACAAAACAAAAAGGGGGGGAAGAGACAAAGGATACACAGGGTCAGTGGCTGTTCCAACACCACTGTTGGCGTACACGACACACACACACAACGGGAACAGCCCTACGCATTAGGCAATGCACTACCAGTCACAATGCTAGTCACCAGCCCATGGACAGTAATACCTAACACCACTAACAGCATACCAGAGACCCACAGGCCCCTGCCCAGTATTGCATGCCTACTATTTTGGTTGGAGGTGGTTCACATCATACCCTTCCCAACATGGGACCTACCCTGCAATGTCCGGCCTGTCCTACGGGCACCCACAGGCCCATATCCCCCACCCGGAGACCACCCCACCACGCGCAAGTAGTATATTTGGAAACTGTACTCACCCCCTTGTGGCTGCTGTGATGCCCTCAAGCGCCCATCCAGCTCTGGATAGGCCACCGCCAGTATGCGGGCCATCAGGTGAGTCAGGGTTCGATGGGCACCCCTTCTTCATTGGGAGGCCTTCTCCAGCTGGGCCTCTGCCGTCTTCCTTGCCCAGCGTCTTAGGTCCCCCCACCGTTTCCGACAGTGGGTGCTCCGCAAGCCATAGACCATGAGGGTCCGCACATCCTTGGCGATGGCACGCCATATACCCTGCATTCGGTACTGGGGTAGGACCCCATGCACCAGTCTCTCCAACTCCGTAGCGGTGAAGATAGGGGCCTATTCCCCAGTCACATGAGCCATGGTTGGTTCCAGACCCAGGTCACAGCAGCACTTGCAGTGTAGGTCCTCTCCTGTTGAAGGTCAGGTAGCAAGTGGGTGAACAGATAGAAAATGGTGGCCACGTCTGCGGCGGTGCGTACCGTCACCGCCGGTGTACATCACCATTGGCCACTCTAACCCATAATCCCAATGGGATCCAATGAGGAGTTGCACGGCGGTTTTCAACCGCCTCCCGCAACGGCGCACAACGTCAGCGGAATTACCTCATTTCCACAATTCACTCCATACAGGACAGGTGGATGTCATTTCAGGGGGGAGGGCAGGCCATGGCACCTAACTGCCTCACAGTACACATATGTACCATTTGGGCCTATACAACAATCTTGTGTGACAGTAACAACATGCAATGCAGTGTAGTGTTTTGAAATATGGGGTACTGACCAGCTACTCACCGTTTTCCCCCTAGATTACAACCGCTGTGGATGAATCGGAGATGGATACATCCCTCCGTGTACAGGCCCCTGGTGGACTTTGCAACAATGGAAGACAGGCACATTATTCTCACCTATAGACTGGACAGGGCCACAATCACAGAGCTGTGTTCCCAATTGGAACCTGACCTGTTATCTGCTATCTGTCAGCCCACCGGGATCCCCCCCTCTTGTGCAAGTCCTATCTGTGCTCCATTTCCTGGCAAGTGGCTCCTTCCAAGTGACAGTGGGCTGGGCAGCAGGAATGTCTCAGCCAATGTTCTCAATAGTGCTGACCAGAGTGCTGTCTGCCCTGATTAAACACATGCGCAGCTACATCGTTTTCCCCCAGGTGGAGGATTTGGCCACAGTGAAAGCTGATTTCTATGCAATGGGACATATTCCCAACATTATAAGGGCTATTGGTGGTACACATATTGCATTTGTCTCCTCCCCTCCGAGAAATGAACAGGTGTTCAGAAATCAAGAGAGCTTTCACTCCATGAATGTGCAGATAGTGTGCTTGGTGGACCAGTACATCTCCCATGTCAATGCAAAGTATCCTGGGTCTATACATGATGCCTTGAATAGCAGCATCCCGTATGTGATGGCTCAACTCCAGAGGCACAGGGTGTGGCTAATAGTTGAGCCCTGGTTCCCACCCAGTAGATATTGGTGTATAGGTGTGGTGTGGGCCCTAAGGGTTAGTGTGTGTCCCTCGATATTTTCAGGTGACTCTGGTTACCCCAACCTCTCATGGCTACTGACCCTTGTGAGGAATCCCAGGACAAGGGGGGAGGAACGTTACAATGAGGCACATGGGCGAACAAGAAGAATAATTGAAAGGACATTCGGCCTCCTGAAGGCCAGGTTTTGTTGCCTCTATCTAACAGGTGGATCCCTGTTTTTTTTTTTATAACTTTTATTTTACTGGCTTTTCAATTAAAGTACAGTCAGGTACATCAGATACTTGGTATTCTGTACATCACACTACATAATATACATATACACGGTGTACACATGTCACATAGGTCAAGAGTAGTGCCATCGTACAATGTTAGTACCTTTGAGTCGCTGAAATTTTCACCCCTTTATATGCATACCTACTGTATTGAAGAGTTCAGTGGTTTTAAGTAGCTTTCTTAGGTAATGGGTGGTAGCGTTCGTATTTTTGTAATCCCTTGGCTTATGGCTACCATAGTGCGCCCTTCTACATTCTAAGGGTTTCCCTGCCTGTTCATGTCTTGCGTTGCACTTCCAGTGGGGGTAGTCAGGATCAAAGCCAACAAAATAACAGAACCAAAGAATAATCAAAAGAAACAATCTGCCCATGGTTCCTACATATGTATGATCAATAGGTATGGTGCAACTGAACATGCCCAACAGCAATCAAGGACTATCTTCGGGTCTGCACCCCGGGTGATTGAGTAAGGGGGAGGGTTTATTTACTATTGTATCTCGGCTCTTAGGCTCCAGGGGCACCACTGAATAACCCGTCCTGCCTTCCCTTCTATAGGCTCATCACAGAGCTATCAGTATCATTCCCGGAGTCAGATTCAACTCCTACTGCTCTGTTCTCCCAGCTGTCCATCACCTCAGACCACAGTGGGGCCAGTGGTCTACGCCTCATCCCTCCACTCTCCTCTCTTCAAGGTGCTAAGCTCCGCTCTCCCCCATCTCGTGACATCCCGTGTCCATTCCTGGAGGTCAGGACCCTCAGTGCTTTTCCATGCTATGGATATTCTACGTTTGGCCAGTGCCAGTGCTAGGTCTACAAATCTATTGCCTACTTTCTTGGGGCGCGGCCGATTAAAGAGTCCCAGGAGGCATATTTCTATTGAAGGTTCTAGGTGTCTATGCAGTGTGCTGTTAATTTTGTGGATAGCTCCCCTCCAAAATTGTTGCAGCTGTGGGCATTCCCATGTCATGTGCCCAAATCCTGCGTTCAATAGATGGCACCTTGGGCAGCCCATTCCAGCCCCTTTGTAAATAAGTGATAGGCGCCTTGGAGTGAGGTAGGTCCTATGTGAGTAATTGTATTGTATATATTTCAATCGGGTGTTTCGAGAGACCAGAGGATCATATGCAAGGATTCTATTCCACTCCTCATCCATGAGGTGTCTACCCAGGTCCATCACCCACCTAGTCCGCAGGCCTTCCATCGGATTCTGTACCGTAGTCAACAGTGACTTGTACAACCAGGAGACCAGGTGTGAGCCTCCCCCAATGGAGAGCATAGTCTGTAACACCTTGTGTGTGGGGGGCTCGCCCTCTATCCCTGTCCATAGAGTTCGGACGGCTCCCAATAGTTCCTCATAAGTCAAGAACTGTCCTCGGGGTAGAACAGTCTGCTCCGCTAGGTCCTCAAACGGTATCATCGATCCCTGACTGTAAAGTGCCCCCAGTGTGGTCAGGCCCGCAGCAGTCCACCAGCGTAATCTTCCCTTTGTAAAGCTGACAAGAGGGTCCCTACAAGGCATTCCCACTAGCGAAATAGCCGGGGCATAAGGAACTTTTGTTTGCGTTCTTCTAAGGGCTCTTCGCCAGTTGGCAAGGGCCGTCCTCAATAACACTCCTCTCTTAATGCCACGTACAGCAGGTAGGAGCAATCCCGTCACTAGTCCAATATCATTGGGCACTCCCCCATCAACCCCCAGCTCCTCCAACCCCACTCTGCTGAGCCATCTCGCCAGCCACTGCAACTGGGCCGCCAGGAAGTAGAACTCAAAGTCCGGGACCCGAGTCCCCTGGCGTCTCTGGGTTGTCTTCCACCATCCCATATCAGTTCCCTAAGCAGCGTGTCCAGCGGTCGGAACCAGAAGGGGGAGAGGGTGATAGGCAAATTAACAAAATTGTATAGCAGTCTAGGCAGTGCCACCATCTTGATGAGAGACACCCGTGCCATGGTCGGGAGTCGCAGGGAGCGCCAGAAGGCAACACTAGACCGTAAGGCTCTTTTCGCTGGGCCCAGATTGCCCTCTCTGATGTAGGTTGATCCCTGTACTACTCACCCAAGAAGGTGTGCCACATCATTGTGGCATGCTGTATGTTGCATAACCTTGCCTTACGTCGCCAGGTGCCTTTTCTGCAGGAGGATGAGGCTGGAAGTGGGCATGTGGCAACAGTGGACCCTGCGGACAGTGAAGATAAGGAGGCAGAGGATGAGGACAACATAAGTGCTATTATAAGACAGTACTTCCAATGACACACAGGTAAGACACTTATTACACTTTGCATTGACAGTTTTGTATTTGACATTGTCACTGGCAGGCTAATTTCAAAAGTCTATGCCCACTTACTGTACCTTTTGGCATCTCTATTTTCAGATATTTGTGTCCCACTATCGCTCCTGGAGTGTTGACTGCAGCCAACTACAGGTCATCCCTATGTATACAATACTGTACAGTTATATTGCAGTGTTTAAAGCTCGTTAAACGAATACATGGTTAAATGATTAGAGAGACTCCATACATGTATTTTTTTTAATGGTGTTTATTTGGAGTCCAGTCTATTTGTATCACAGGTGCATTGTCCAAGGGGCATGGGAAGGGGAGCAATGGCAGTTCAAGGTGGACAGGGTGACAGAGTGGGACACAAGGGTGACATTCAGGAGAGTCCTATTTCCTGGCGGGGGTCTTGGCAATGTTCTCTGGCTTCTGCCTGGATCGCAGGGACTGTTTGCGGGGTGGTTCTCCTTCTGCAGGGGGTGGGGTGCTGGTGGCCTTTTAGTCCTGTGCCATGGCCTCCTATCAACTAGCGGCAGTGGAGGTGGAAGGCTGTTCATCGGTTTGGCTAGTGTCAGGGGCCCGCTGGTGTGCCACTGCCTCCCTCATGGTGTTGGCCATGTCAGCCAGCACCCCTGCAATGGTGACCAGGGTGGTGTTTATGTCCTTCAAGTTCTCCCTGATCCCCAGGTACTGTCCCTCCTGCAGCCGCTGGGTCTCCTGCAACTTGTCCAGTATCTGGCCCATCATCTCCTGGGAATGGTGGTATGCTCCCAGGATGTTGGTAAGTGCCTCCTGGAGAGTCGGTTCCCTGGGCCTGTCCTCCCACTGTCACACAGCGGTCCTTCCAGCTTCCCTGTTGTCCTTTGCCTCTGTCCCCTGAACCGTGTGCCCACCGTCACTGACCCCAGGTCCCTGATCGGCCTGTGTTTATGTGGTGGCCTGGGGTCCCTGTAGTGGTGGACACACTGTTAATTGACGTGTCCTGGGGACAGAGGTATGGGCCCGCTGGGTGGGTACTGTGGTGGTGTTTCCTGAGGGGGAGGCTCTGTGGTGGTATGGGACTGGCCTGGGTAACCGACTGTCCGGAGATCCCTGATGGGCCAGGTTGGTCATCCAGATCCAGGCATCTAGAGCTGCTGTCATCAATGTGGACCTCAACTGGAAGTTGCTTGCACCTCTGTGGAGATGTAAATGCAGTGTTATTTTTTCTGTGTGTGTCATCTTGTGCATGGGTGTGTTGCCCTGTATGGTTGTTATTGCCCTGGCAGTTTTGCCTTGTGTGAGTAGTGATTTTGTGGGCTAGGTGATTCTCTCTAATGTGCATGCTTTAGTGATGGGTGTCCATGCAGGTCTGTGAGTGGTGTGCATGCATTGGTGTTACATGCAGGGCTTGGTATTGGGATGAGTGGGTTGTGACGGTGGGGTATGTAGGTGGTGGTGAAGGGATGGGATTGAGGGTAGGTGTGGGGGTTTGTGATGGCATGCAGGAAGGGGGGGTGATAGTAATGGAAATTTGACATACCAGAGTCCAGTCCTCCTCCTACTCCTGCCAGGCCCTCAGGATGCATGATCGCCAAGACTTGCTCCTCCCATGTTGTTAGTTATGGGGGTCCACCGCCAGTCCTCTGTACAGCTATTTGGTGTCTTGCTGCAGTGGAATGTACCTTTCCATGTAGGTCGTTCCACCTCTTCCTGATGTCATCCCTTGTTCTGGGGTGCTGTACCACGGCGTTGACCCTGTCCACAATTCTCCGCCATAGCTCCACCTTCCTTGCAATAGAAGTCTGCTGCACCTGTGATCCGAATAGCTGTGGCTCTACCCTGATGATTTCCTCCACCATGACCCTTACTGCCTCCTCATAGAACCTGGGGTGTCGTTGTGGTGCCATGGGTGTAGTGTGAGTGGTGTGGGTGAGGGTGTGTGGGGTGCTATTTTGGGGTGTGTGATGTGGGGTGCGTGGATGGTGTATAGGTCGTGGTGGTGTGTGTCTGTGGTCTTGTCTGTGGTCTTGCTGTCTGTCTTGTGGCACTTGTTTGTAATGGTAAAGTGTTTTTTTGTGGATGTGTGTTTTATAGTGGTGTGTGGGTGTGGTGTGTGTATGTGTGTCAGGTGTGTGTAGTTTGAATTGTCCAATGTGGTGTTGTTTTATTAGTGTCTGTGTATTTTGAGCGCGGCGCTATGTAGTGCCAATGGTTTACTGCCATTGAATGTCCGGCGCGGTGATGCCTGGGTCATAATGCTGTGGACGTAGTTCTGTTGGCGTAACGGTGTGGGTTTTGGTATGGTACCGTCAGTTTATCACTGACCTTTGGTCTGGCAGAATTGTGTGTGTGGCTGTATAGTGACGGATTGCTATGTGTGGGTCATAATATGGGTGGCGGTAATCTGCTGTGGCGGCGGTAAATTGGCGGCAGTCAGCATGGCGGTAAGTGGGATTTACCGCCAAGGTCATAATGACCAAGGAGCTGTCTCCTGGGTAATCCACTAACACATAGTATGTCTTCCAGGAGCTGTTTCCTGGGTAATCCACTAATATAAACCTATATCTTCCAGGAGCTGCCTCCTGGGTAATCCTCTAGCACATACTATGTCTTCCAGGAGCTGCCTCCTAGGTAATCCACTAACACTTGTTATCTTCTTTCTGTCACTAAAGGGAATCCCCACTAGCTAGTCTTCCGGACTGGCCAGGAAATCACATTTCATTTCTACATCAACATTATATTTCAAAACCCACACAAACCCCACATGCACTTAATTTCCCCATACTACAATTGCCACAGAATCATGCACTTTAAATATTATATATATATATATATATATATATATATATATATATATATATATATATATATATATATATATATATATATATATATATTATATATTATAGTTCGAAGCCCAACCCCTCCTCACCCTTTAGGACAGCAGCCTCTGGAACCCCGACTGTCCGTTCAAATAGGCAGGTATAATGCTCACCTGATATGCGTGCAGTGTTCTATTCAAGTGTCACAGGCGAAGTTTCCTCCAGCCGCGGTCCAGGGAATTGAATAGATGGAGGACTCCTGGTTCCGGCTCGCCAAATGTAGTCAAATTCTAAAAAATAACGAAGTGACACAAATCTGATAACAATTGAGTATATGTATAAGCAATACAGCCAGGAGTACAGTCCAGTTCTGCAACTGAAACCACTCTCAACTCAGCTCTTACAACAAAGAGAGTCTTTTATAGTCTTAGTCAACTTTTAAGTTCCACTTCCTTCATAGTACTTACAATTAACAAAGACAATAATTCTTCACTAAACATCTGACTGCTTGTTACAAAAATGCTTCTGTAACATATATAGGTGGTCATTCCGACCTAGGCGGGCGGCGGTTGCCGCCCGCCCGTCGGAAGCCGCCTGAATACCGCCCCGCGGTCAATAGACCGCGAGGGGTATTCTGACTTTCCCGCTGGGCCGGCGGGCGATCTGATTCAGATCGCCCGCCGGCCCAGCGGGAAAGCGCCTTCCACAAGGAAGCCGGCTCGGAATCGAGCCGGCGGAGTGGAAGGCGTGCGACGGGTGCAGCAGCACCCGTCGCGCTTTTCAGTGTCTGCATCGCAGACACTGAAAAGCCTAGTTGGGCCCTGTTAGGGGGCCCCGCGACCCCCCCTACCGCCATCCTGTTCATGGCGGCTTTCCCGCCATGAACAGGATGGCGGTAGGGGGGGTCAGAATCCCCAAGGCGGCGCAGCGAGCTGCGCCGCCTTGGAGGATTCTAAGGGGCAGTGGAAAACCGGCGGGAGACCGCCGGTTTTCCCGTTCTGACCGCGGCCAAAGCGCCGCGGTCAGAATGACCAAGGGAGCACCGCCGGCCTGTCGGCGGTGCTCCCGCCCCCGTTGGCCCTGGCGGTAGAGAACCGCCAGGGTCAGAATGAGGGCCATAGTCTACACAGACATCTTCTAATGTGCACAGTGTCCTTCGATCTTACCCTCTGAACTCTATCAATATGTCCTCCCTACATGTCTACCAGGCTTCAAAGTTTTACGGTCTGCCTCCCACTTCCTGACAACATTGAAAACACAAACATCTAGTTCCGTGTCTCCCTTTCCGGCCTGTCATGATTTACCCCTTCTCCTAACCCTGGTATCAAAAAGTGGCTCAGACTATCCCCTGTGTATGTGTCCTTCTAAATTATCTGTTGTATACGGAGTCTGATTTTAACTGCTTTGCCCTGCACCTGGCCTCTTCCTTCATTCTCCTTCCTGTCCTTGCACTCCACTCTAACATCGTACCCAGATGGAGGCCTGTATTTCTCTTGCACAATGTACACTTCTTCATGTTACCCTTCTAAGTCATGTGTTGACCAGAGTAGGACTTCTTTCATTTTTTCTGAGGCCTATTACAGGCAACACTATTTCCCTTGCAACAATTAAGATCTTAAATTCTTTCTTTTTCAAAGTCAGTTACTCTCTTGGCTACTATGTTTTATCTCATTGTCTACAACTTGGTGGCCTCTCCTTTTTCCACTCATACGCATTGTTTGACCCTTTATTTTTGCCTATTTATGTCCGGCCTCCTAGACAGCACAGGCGCTGTCTATTGCGAGATGTATTGCTATCTTAAAGCGGGCTTAGAGCCCACCCATTGCTTGTCAATATTTGGTTTAATTATCACTCTCATTTGGTTGCTTCTTATCTGTTAGCTTGTGTGGGCATTACTTCCTATTCTTGTATTTGTCCCTTTCCTGAAGCATGTATGCCTAACTTGTGTCATTTTATTGCTCGTTTTTCAGGTGCTACTGTTTTTTTTGCATATGTCTATCAGTTTCCCCAGTGTGCTTCTCTTCCCCCCCTCTGCACTCCATGTTGCTCTCTCTCATGTCCATGCGCTTCTCCCCAACCTGCTTCTGTTGCTCTCTCACCCATTTTTCCCCTCCTTTTTCGATGTTGCTCTCTATCCTGTTAGTTTGCTTTGTTCCCCATGCCACCTTGTTGCTTCCTCCTGCCCTTTTGTTGCTTCTTCCTCATCTGTCTTCTGTAATTCCCACCTCTGCTTCATATTGCTGCCTCTTCTTTTAGTTTTCACCTACAAGACAGCTTTTCGCTGTATGCAGCCAAATCATATTTTGGACCACAATGCTTTCAGTAGAAAAAGCTGAAGGGAGGATGTTTAAAAGGGGTGTGGTCTAAGCAATTAAGGGTGCAGCTTAAACATGTGAACTACAATCCAGTTCTTTACAGCATGCTTCCTGATCAGCATTTAGATTCCTCTTTAGGATTTCCTTCCATAGCAGCCAAACATATCACAGAACAGCAAACATGCCTAAAACACACAAGAACTATTGGCTTATTGAGTGTTTGTTAGTAGTTTGATGAAAGTGAGTAACAACAATGATTTTGTTATAAATAATTAGAATTAGTAATTACATAGTGACCATCACTGTGTATGCACTGGAGAGCAGTCAAGGATTAGATGAGCATGTAATGTGAAAACTGCTGTGGCCAACTGACTTACACTGCTTTCAACCTCAGCTCCAGATCTCAGTTGCCTCCCATCATGAACACTGTCCTGAGCTACTAATATTCTTCAGGTTGTAATAGTGATGGCAGCAGATAGAATTGCATTAGCTGCTGCGAAATGCAAGAATACCGTCACTGATTATCTCAGTTTGTGAGGCACGGTTGCCAGCAGTAAGGTAAAAAGACTTTGTCAATGTGCAATGCCTCTACTTGGGGAATACATAATAACTAGAGGTGCAATGCCCCTCACACCAAGGTAATAATATAAGTGATAAGTTTCAAGAACGCAGCATTATTTATCACTGAAATATAAGCTTTAAATACAGGCTCAGCCGCACACAGAAGAGCAACTTAGAGATAGCTGGAAAGCTACAAGTAACTCCTGAGCAAGTCATTGGAGAATCTTAGCTATTTGCAAATCCATACATCCCAAAGGTGACACATATAGGTATTGCCATTGCTTGTTTATTCTAGCTCCTCTATCCTTTGACTTTACTCTAACTTAGGTGCTTATCCCAAACTTCTTAATTACCTGCTCTGGATCCACCTACTCTATTACACATTTCCTGTTTGGAGTGTGTTGGACCTGGCTCTCTCTACATGGTCATCCCCAATCTTTTTGCCTTTGCCTTCCCGTTTTCGTAACCTGTTTGTGTTGGCCTTTAGGACTCTGCACACTTGACCATTGCAAACCAGTGCTAGAGTGCTCGTGCTCTCTCCTTTAAATATGGTGGAACTGGCTTATACCCGACTGGCATATTAAATTTACTGATAAATCCCTAGTAAAGTGGTACTACTCATGCCCCAGGCCTTTAAATTTAATACTACTAGGAGACTTGCAGCATCCATTGTGCCACCCTCACAAGTAGCCTTTTAAACGTGTCTCAGACCTGTCACTGCAGCCAGTTTGTGAAGTTTTAAACTGCCACTTCGACCTAGCAATATAAACCTTTTGCCAGGCCTAGACATTCCATTTTAATACATATAAGCCATCCCTAGGTCCAGAGAGCAGGATGCAGTTTGTTTAAAAAGTGGGACAAGTGGGACATGTACTTTCGTTTTTCACCACAGCAAGACCTACCTCTCCCATAGGATAACATTGGGTTGCCTTATTACATTTATTAAGTACTAACTTTTAATTGGGAGCAGTAAGAATGTTGAGAGTGGTGTCTAAAGAATTGTAATTTAAGATCCTCTTTAATGGTAAAGTTGAATTTTAAGTCATTATTCTGAAATTGCCGCACAATTTGATGCCTGCAGATTGTATCCTGGGTCACATGACTAGGTAAAGCTGGCAGTTGAACTTTGTGTATTGCTCCCAGATAGTGAGAAAAAGGGAGAGAGGCGCTGACAGGATGGACCATCTCTGACTTGATGAGGAGGAGGAGCTGCCACTTACCATATTTGCACATCACAATGGCTATACCTGAGCTCGCTCACAAAAGGTTGGACACTAGGTTTTTGTGACCCCAGGCCAGGGAGGCGGGAACTTCCAAGCACCTCTGGGGGTGGAAACCTCCAGAACCTTCTCCTACTTCAAAGTGGGCACCAGGTATAAATAATAGACCCTCAGGCCCAACTCTACATTTGATCTCAGGAACTGTGGAAGACACAGAAGAACTGCTTTGCTGCTATGCAAGAAGGACTGCTACTCTGCTGCCCTGCTGTCTGAGTGAAAGGACTGAACCTACATCTTGATCCTAGGACCACCAGAGTGACTTTGAAGTCTAGTTCAGAGCCTCGGACAGAAAAGGCTCCAACCACCTTGAACCCAACACCTGAACCCTGCCTGCTGTGAGTCCTACCCTCAAGTGGTGCCACCCCTGACCTGGTTCCTTGGATGTGGGTGTGAAGGTGCTCTGTCAGTCCAGTTGTGGCTCTGTGAGCAGAACTGACGCAGTGCAACACATCTTCTTGCAGCTGCTTTGGAGCCACTGCAGTACGATGCATCCCTGGCTCCGAACCTTGCATCGCAGCCCACAGTCTCCTTGGAGCCGTCTCTCCACAATGCATCCTCGAAGCAGGCCTTTAAAACGCAAGTTCCTTGTTGACAGCAACCTCAACCATGACACAGGACTCTGTAATGCAGTTTTGCAGCTTCTTCAGAACCGCTGTTGTGCGATGCATCTTCGATGCAGAACTTTGCCTTGCAAGCCCCTCTTTAACAGCATCCTCAACCATGACGCAGGACTCCGCATCGCAGCTCCGCAGATTCTTTGGAACAGCTGTTGTGCAATGCATCTATGGCACAGAACTTCACATCGCAAGCCCCTCATTGACAGATTCCTAAACAATGACACTGGGCTCTGCATCGCAGCCCTACAACTCCCTTGGAATTGCCACTATGGGACGCATCATCAGCGTTGGATCTCACAACACTTCACAAACCAGGATTTAAGGTACTTTGTTCAGATGGGCCTTATGTTGTCCCTGTATCCAGCACACAGTCAGCCTGAATTTGTGACTTAGGGCCAGATGTAGCAAACTATTTGCGACTCGCAAACGGCGAAAATCGCCGTTTGCGACTCGCAAATGCGTGTTTGCTATGCTGAAATGCATTTTGCGAGTCGGAACCGACTCGCAAAATGCATTTCCGAGTCGCAAATAGGAAGGGGTGTTCCCTTCCTATTTGCGAGTCACAGTGGGATGCAATTCCATTTGCGACCGCGTAGTCGCAGTTACCATCCACTTGAAGTGGATGGTAACCCACTCGCAAACGGGAAGGGGTCCCCATGGGACCCCTTCCCCTTTGTGACTGGACCCAAAATTATTTTTTCAGGGCAGGCAGTGGTCCAAGGGACCACTACCTGCCCTGAAAAAATTCGAAACTAAAGGTTTCGTTTTTTTTTTCTAAGTGCAGCTCGTTTTCCTTTAAGGAAAACGGGCTACACTTGGAAAAAAAAAAACTGCTTTATTTAAAAGCAGTCTCGGACATGGAGGTCTGCTGTTCCCAGCAGGCCTCCATCCCCGTGAGTGCCCAGAGTCGCTATGGGGGCACAAATTGCGACCCACCTCATTAATATTAATGAGGTGGGTCTTTGCGACCCCATAGCGACTCGCAGAAGGTGTCTGAGACACCTTTCTGCATAGCAAATTGCGACTTGCAATTTGCGAGTTGCACGGACTCGCAAATTGCAAGTCGCAATTTGCTATTTTCCTACATCTGGCCCTAAGTCCCTGCCCAGCACAACCAGAAAACCAAAGCTGGTGCTTTGTTGCTTTAGGTACTACTTTTACTTAAATCTATAAAATTGCGTATCTTCAGTTCAACTGATTGGATTTTTGTTGTTTTGATCTAAAATAACATATACAATTTTACTCTGTTTTTCCAAATTGGTGTGGGATTTGTCTTGTGCTATATTTTCATTTTATTACTGTTTGAAGTGCTGCATAAATACTTAATACATTGCCTGTTAGTCAAGCCTGGCATCTTGTGTGAAGCTACCATATGGTTGAGCATGGGTTAATTTGAGGTTTTCTTGTGACTTCACTCTGACATAAATTGTGGCTGTTTCTTGAGTAGGGCTTCACCATCGCCCATCAACCAGTAACCCAATTTCCTACAGAATATCTCTCTATGTGTCAGTGTTTCATTACTTGTATTCAGATAACTAGGCATCCCAACTGTAAGGTGCTCTAAAATCCTTGGGTAATGATGGGTAGAGAGATAGATAGATAGATAGATAGATAGATAGATAGATAGATAGATAGATAGATAGATAGATAGATAGATATGGTACTGAGGTGCATAGGTGCTTGCAAATTTCTAAAGGCTGCTGAATTTATGTCAAATCCACTGCTCCCCTTAAACCACAGTGGGTGTGCTATTCCTGATTACACACAATTAAACAAAAATCAAAAGGTCACTTCAGTACACTAATCCTTCCAGAGCAACGTAAATAGAACTGTATACAACAGAGAAGCCAATATGGTTATTTCAGTTCAGATGTTAAAATGCCAAGCTTTAGAGAGTGTGTAGAGTTACCAGCTGTGTTGACAAAGTAGCGAAAGAGGGCTATTAGACAATCAGTAGAAGTAAACTTTTTAAGTAGCTATTTACGAGTGGTGCATATATCTGCTTCTTTCAAGATGTGTGTGCTTACACATGTTTTTAGCGTAATACGAGAAGAGGCGCACTTCACATGGGTCTTAATCTGACATTTTTAACAATATTAGCAACCGTGCTGCCCTGATCACATTGAGAGAAGAGCGAAGCAATTGTAGTTGATAGGTTTCCATATCAGAAAGTCATAGAAAGGAGGGAGAAAGGATGGTCACAACTCGAGTTGCTAATAGATAGACTTTAGAACTACAAACACGGACAATTGATTTTATATGCACATTTTATAGAACCCGAAAAATATAATGTGCTATAAAATCTGCATCGCCAGAATAAATTTTGGCAGGTCAAACTTCGCAATATTCATTGAGGGAAGCAGCCCTATAAATGCTGGGAGGTTTAGATCTTGGGCCCATATTTATCCTTTTTTTTGTGCCGCATTTGCATCACTTTTTGATGCAAAAGCGGCGCAAACTTACAAAATACAGTTATGGCCCATATTTATACTCTGTTTGCGTCGAATTAGCATCATTTTTTTAATGCTAATTTGATGCAAACCTCACCCCATATTTATACTTTGGAGTTAGCGTAATTTCTTTACTGTGAAAACCTACCTTGCGTCAATGAGATGCAAGGTAGGCAGGCGTTCCTGGGCAAAAAAATGCCTCAAAGGCCCGAGCACCTTATTTATCCTCCCGTGCAAAAATCATGCACGGGAGGAGGAGGGCCTTAAATTAATGGTGCTAAGCCTGCTCAGCGCCATTATTTAACACCTGGGTATGGGCAGGCGTTAGGGGACCTGTGGGCAGATTTCCATGGTCCCAGGGACACCACCACCCACCCCACCCCCCACCAGGAGGTCACCCAAGGTGACCCATCCAAAGGTAAGCCCCTTCATGATGCTGACCCCAATGGCTATGCCCAGGGGACATTTGTCCATTGGGGTTGTGGGCATGGCTCCTGTCTTTACTAAGACAGAAGCCATGTCCATGGGGCTTGTGCACCAGAAAATGGTACTACACTGCTTAGAGGCAATTTGTTTGCCTCTAAAGAGTGTAGAGCCATACTTTCCCAGGCCTTAGCGCCGGCTAGCGCCATTCCTTAAATATGGTGGTAGGCCGGCATCTAGGAATGGCGCTAGCTGGCACTATACTTTTTGCTGCAAACCTGTGATACTGCAGATTTGCGGCAAAAACTATAAACCTACCCCTATTTTTTGTAAGTTTGTGCTGCTTTTGCGTAAAAAAATAATGCAAATGCAGCACAAAAAAGTATAAATATGGGCCTTGATGCTTAAGCAATAAAGTGAGCATGTTATGCTACATTTTTGAGGGCACAACCCAGAATAGGTGATAAATATTGCACCCAATAGAATCTGAATACAGTGGTGTTTGTTGGGTGAGATAATTATCGTGTTTGACACCGGGACACTCATGAACGAGGTCTAAGGGTTATACCAGGGTTATGATGGCCTAAAAGCACCAATACTTGCATTGGACTTGTCAACACTATAACATTATCAAGGATGATTCGGGAGTAAGAATAGCTAAAGGGTTCTAGTCACCAAAGACACCAAGGAAAGTACAAGGCTGGAGTGCCAGACCTGGATTATATACACTGTAGCAGGGTCTGGAAGATGTTTTGTCTTGAGATAATAATGCTCTCAGGTGGGGATCACATATGTAAGCTGTACATATACGTTCATTAACTGTTGAAGACTATTTGTAATGCAAATGATCTCTCTACTGCTTTTGATACAGATATGAGAGTGATACAGCGTCAGAACCTTGATGAGTAAACTTACAAGGGGACACGCCTAGGCCGATGAACCTTTTGACCACGTTCAGAGATTTCCCAGTATGAGGTATCTTTTTGGCATCACAAAATCAGAATCTCAATAACCCAATCAATCTCTTAGTAACTAATCAACAAGATAACCAATAACTTTCAACAAGAATCAATAAAGTGAACACACCATGACCTTTAAGTCATTAATAACCACACCAATTTAGTTAAGAGTTAGAATATTTATTTCCCTATTTGTTACAATCTAATATCATCTTTGTTAATCTCATTAGCAATCAATCTCATTAGTAATTTTTCAAACTTGTAATTAAAACACAATTAATCAAAGTATAGAGCATATACGTCCAACATTAACATGTCACTAGTGAAAAACCGTTTAGCCAGTTGCAATGATACGTGATTCAACAAAGCAAGAATTCAGTCATTAGCCTATTTGCGTCAGATTTTAGTTAGCACCTTAACTAACCTCGAATTAGCATCGGCATGTTGGGCTTCATGCAAAACAATTTAGCAAACACAAATTTGGAAAACATCTAACTATGACCTCTATCAAAAGTGCAGTTGGTACCTAGAAAGAAAAGGCAAAAAGACAATTACAATTTTCATCAGATAGTTACCCTTCCAACGAATCAGCAAACAGCATCAGACTTCGTCCTCAGGACATCAGTCGATTCACCATCAGCAAGGATAGGACAGGGCAAAGTCTCAGTATGGCATAGCTAAAGAACAAAGCTCTTCCTTCATATGGAGGAAAAGTGAGCATCAGTAAAGACCTAGAAGGATAACAGTAAAGTCTCAAAAGAACAATGGCAAAGTATGTCTTAAGGCAGAATGACAGAATAATGGCAAAAGTGCCCCAATAATGGCTGATTTCTTCTCGGGTCGTGTGGTTATATCAAAACAGTCGAACTAGCCCTTAATTCCCTATTGGATCAATTTTGGTGCAGCATTTTCTCTGTCCAATAATTCTTCACACACCTCACTAGAATTTTCCACAAAACACAGTTCTCATGCAGTTGATTGGCTCCGTTAATTGACGTCTTCATCGGTTGGAATGTCAGGTAAGAAAAGTTACACTTTACGCTCCAGTCAGTAGTCCCATTGTCTTCCCCTACTCCAGACAGCCTTGTACCTGTTACGAATTACACTGTTGCATTTAGCAAGAATGTCTCCTTGAGCAAGTCAGGTCTCATAAGAAAGAATTTGCTACGGCTACACACACATCTCTAGCTTCTGGAAAAGTACAGCTTCTTATCCTTCAGGAAAGCAGCACATTTCACGTTAGAAAAACACAGTTTAATATGAGCCCAGGCAGCTAGGCCCAGACCCTCGCTAACTAAGGCCTAGTGATTAATTTAGCAAAACCCCAGTACATGACTTTAATCATAATATGCTAATACAAATTCAAACATTAGTACATAATTAGTCCATCATTAATAAGTTTCATTAGTCTTCATATACATTGGTGATCACTCCCCGTGGGCACATTCCAGACGTGTGCATTATTTCCTACGTTAACACATTTCCCATGCAGCTTCATTACAGAATATATTGCAAGCTTTTCATGTTAATATTGATTTTAAAGGTCACACTCCAACAATCCCTCTTCTGATGACTCTTGTCATCACACAAACCTTTCCCCTTACATTTTTACATTCTAGAACTCCTTCATTTCAATTTCTTCTCTTAGTCTTTCCTCCTGTGATTTTGCCCTAAACAATTTTTCCCTTTGTTTTTCTTCCCTCCTCTTCTTAATTTTCGCCATTTTCAACTTTATTCTTTTACTAATTTTACATGACACCCATAATCCAAATAAGCAAGCTATAACAATCAATATTCCCTGTATTATTTTTGCCAATATTCCATGCCAAATACTACTAAACCAACTCCCCACCGAAGCAAGTCCTTTCCCAACCTTTTCCCAAACACCTGGCTCTTTCAGTTCCTTCAAATCTGTACTATCCCTAGTTAAGTTAGTAAGCATACTTCTAATCTCATTAATATTGTCAGGTATGTAAGCACAACAATGACGCTCATTAGGCATCTTACAGACTCCGCCATTTTTTGCTAAAAGAATGTCTAAAGCAAGCCTGTTTTGAAGAGTCATAGACCTCTCTGCAGCAAGTTCAGTATCCATCAGGAGTATAGCCCCTGTGAAATTTGTCAGCATGTTATCCACAATAGTAGACAACTTTTGAATCTTTATGGAATTTAAGATAACTCCCACTGAAGGAATTATCGCCCCAAATATGCCTCCTACTACACCAGCAGCAGTCTCTCTTTTCTGTCTATTTCGATGTAATTCAGACAATTTCGGAAACCTTTTCAAGTCCTCAAGTTGATATATCTTTGGGAAAACTATCCCCAAATAACATGTCCCATACCCTCCCTTTGGAAGACGGCAATAAGCATTAAGTCCACATATATAATAGATCCCAGGGATCGCTGGATCCTGTCCATTTAAAATGAATGTCCACTTACTCTGAAACAAAAACACATGCTTACATTCGCTCACACCCACAAACACATTATCATATTATGATTTCAGCCTGGATATGCAAAGCTTGCCTACGTGTAGTGCATCTAAAGCTAACTTCCCCTGTTCCCTAATTGCACTGTAACCCTCACTACTTGTAAAAGCTCGCTGCTGCAATCTTTTCTCCAATTTACCCTTCAATGCCCTTCTTCTATCTTCTGTGTGATCTAAAAAGCTCTTCTCTACAGGTGTAAGCAAACATGTCAAATTATTGCGGTGTGCATAAAATGTGCTAATTGTTAATGTTGCCTCAAAGAACACCTTTACTAATTTTTTACTATAGTACTTGGTTACACTACTCAAATCCTCTATGATAGGCACATAAGAAAACACAATGTCAAAGTTCGAGTAAAAATATTGAATCTCTTCCTGGTTATAGAATCTTTTTAGTAACAGACTACAGCTTATCCCATATGTTAAAGGCAGACTATGATTTGTAACCATCTCTCGTACTGAAACAGGAATCGGTGTACACACATAACAATCTTTTGCATCCATTGTGTCAACATACTCACTCAGCAAGCGATAGAAAACATTTGTGGATAGCTCCCCTTTTACGTTAGTTCCCTCATGCAAATATTTCGTATCCTGCTCCAACCTCTCCCAAGCTGTTAGTGAAGTGGCGGTCTCAAGAATTGTAGCATTGTTAGTTCCACTCTCACCCACTAATGGCATTCCCACAATCACAACTATGATGAATATCACACACACGACACCCAAACCAACACCCGGACATTTACAACGCCTACTCCCTCTATTATCCTCTCTTAGCCATGATCTGCAAAGAATCAGAAAGTGAAGGAAGGTTAATTCAAACAACAACAGAGGACAGTTAGAAATGTTCTTCTCTCTTTTTTTTTTCGCAGCAAAGTCAAAACAAGCAAGTATTTACAGCTCTCACTTTCACTCCCAGGATCCTTGTCAATTCAGGTTAGCAGCTTGTCAAAATCGGTTTTCAAAAGTCAATTCAGGTTATCAATGTCTCATCCGGTAAATTCTCAGTCTCTTTTCTCAATTTTCTTCTTTAATTAAATTCTCAAGCCAACTCAGTCTCTTTGGCCAGACTCAGGTACCAAAGTACTGACCTGGGACTTCTCCATCAAAGCAGAACGCCAAGAACTCTTGTTGCCATTCAGCTGACGTTGCATATGCCCATTCAGGACCTGCTTACCTTCTGTTTGCTACTCTATTTCTTTTCAACTTGTGATCCCCCTGCAACTGTCCTTCACTGAGATCTTCTCTCCTTGTTGTATCAACCTCTTCCTCTATTGCATCTTCGACGACCACTTTCCCATTCTTCACTTGCAATTCCGGCCACTTATCTCCTTTCAGTGTCTCTTTGGCCTTTGATCTTTCCTGTGGCAGTCCTTCGCCCTCCTCTGACTCTATGGTGTTTTCTCTTGATGGACCTGCAATTTTCTCAGGAGGATTATGGACACTCTGACTCTCTTCCGCCTCAACTCCTTCGCCTTCTGGGTCTGTCAGGGGCTCTATCTCATTTCCATATTCGTCTGCTTCTGGGAGAACCTCCTTCTGATTTGGCTCTCCTGGTGCCTCAGTTTAGATAGGTTCACCGTCACCCCTCTAGGTCTCCGCTCCTTCGTCTCTTACTGGAGTGACCAAGCCGTCCTCAACAGGCTCTCTTTCTGTCTCAGTTCCCCTTCGATCACTCTCCGGCCCTGAGACTTCCTTCTCTGTTGTTGGTACTTTCAATAACTCAACTTCCTCATCAGTTGGACAAGTCACCTTTTTCGTGTGACTGGCATGGATCCAAATCGGAATTCCCGCACACTTCACAGCAGTAGTGGTCGTTAGTATTACTTGATATGGCCCCTTCCAACGTGGCTCCAAATACGACTTCCTTACGTGTTTCTTGATGACAACCCATTCACCAGCTTTCAGGTTGTGTCCTGGATCGTTTATCGGTGGCAGGGTGGTAGCTTCCACCTGGTGAGAAAAAGAGCGGACCACGTCAGCCAGACCCTTGCAGTAGTCTAGCACCATATCATCCGTGATATTCACAAGAGCATTCGCAGGCACTGCAGGCAGTCTCATAGCTCGGCCCATGAGAATTTCATGAGGAGACAGTCCTGTTTTCTTGTTGGGAATATTTCTCATTGACATAAACAACAAAGGCAACGCATCGGGCCATTTCAGATTCATGGCTGCACACATTTTTGCCATTCTCGACTTCAGGGTACCATTCATCTGCTCCACTAGTCCTGATGCTTCAGGGCGGTAGCTACAATGCAACTTCTGTTCAATGTTCAATGCTGCACACAAGAGCTTAACCACGTCGTTGTTGAAGTGACTTCCCCAATCTGATCCTAAAGAGATTGGAAACCTGAAACGTGGAATCAACTCTCTAAGCAGCAGCTTCGCTACTGTGAGACTGTCATTCCTGCATGTAGGGTATGCTTCAATCCAGTGACTAAAGATACACACAATCACCAACACATATCTCAATCCTCCACACATGGGCATCTCAATAAAATCCAATTGCATTCTGCTAAATGGACCTCCTGCTCTCTCAGTGTGGCTCAAATTCACCACGGTCCCTTTCCCCCATTCATCTGTTGACAGATGATCCACCTGTGACAGAGCACTTCTGCAGCTTGTCTGAACTTTGGGTTAAACTAATCAATCTTGAACAACCTGATCGTGGCATCCCTCCCAATATGTGCTTGACCACGGTAAAACCTCGCAAATTGTGACAGGAGACTGTTCGGCAAAACCATTTTCCCTTCATCTGAAACCCACAAGTCATCTGGTCTTTGTACACATTGCATCCTAACCCAAGAACGCTTCTCATCTTTGCTAGCACATCCCTGCAACAATCTCAATTCTTCTAACGTGTCAATCACCCTTAATGCGTAACCTGTGCATGTCTCATTTTCTATTTCAGGTAACAATTCCCACTGATCCTTAAAAGATATACAGTTCAATGCGCAAAACCTTGCGACTTGATCTGCATGTCCATTTCCCATTGACACAAAGTCTTGTGATTTCAAATGAGCACTGCATTTCACCATTTCACCATGGCAATTTCATGAGGTAACTGAATTGCGTGCAACAACTCCTTAATTCTCTCACCATTTTTCACCGGTCGAACCAGAAGTGGTCAAGAAATCCCTCTGTGACCATAGTTGGCCAAAATCATGAACAATTCCAAATCTGTATCTTCTATCAGTATAGATAGTCACCCTCAGCTGGGCAGAAGCATGCTCTAGTAAGAGAAACCAATTCAGCCACTTGAGCAGAATATACTCTCTCAAGCCAAGACGCTTCCAGGATACCAGATATATTACATACAGCATAGCCAGCTCTCAGCACTCCTGCTGAGTCTCTTAAACAGGAGCCATCTACAAAGATAATTTGGTCATTTTCTTCCAATTGGGTATCTTTAATATCAGGCCTCGGTTTGGTGCACATTTCTGTTACCTCAAGACAATCATGTTCTACATCTTCGACATCTTCAACTTCTGTGTATTCATTTGGAAGCAAAGTTGCCGGGTTCAACACTGTACATCTCATCAATGTTACATTTGGTGACCCCAATATAATCATTTCATATTTCGTCAGTCTTGCATTTGTCATGAGTTGAGTTTTGGTACGGGTTAACAGGATCTCAACTGAGTGAGGGACCATGACTGTTAAAGGATGTCCCATCACTATGCCTTCACACTGTGTGAGGCTTTGACCAACTGCTGCTACTGCACGCAGACAACCCGGTAAGGCTGCTGCAACTGGGTCTAAAGTACCTGAAAAATATGCTACTGGTTGGTTTACACCTCCATGGACCTGTGTCAGGACAGACAAAGAACATGCATCACGTTCATGACAAAAAGAACAAAAGGCTTCGTGTAATCAGGCATACCTAAAGCTGGAGCCCTGCACATGCTCTCCCTTAGCTCAGTAAATGTCTTCATTTCTTTCTCTGACAGTACTATGACATCTGGCCCTTCTTTGACTGCCAGTCTCACCAATGGCTTGGAGATGACTGAGAAATTTGGGATTCACTGACGACAGTAGCCCACCATTCCCAGAAACATCCTAACATCTCTCCGTGTCGTTGGGGGATTCATCTGTAACAGGGCAGTCACCCTCTCCCGGGATAACTTCCTCGACCCTTTTTCAGTTTGATGACCCAAATACTTCACCTCTTTCTGGCAGTATTGCAGCTTCTTTGGGGACACCTTGTGCCTGTTCTTTCCCAAGTGATTCAGTAAGGCAATCGAATCATACTTGCACTCATCCCTCATTTTGGATGCGATCAACAGATCATCAACGTACTGCACTAGAGTCGATTGAAAAGGGAATTCCAATGAGTCCAAATCCTTCTTCAGTATCTGATTGAATATGGAAGGTGATTCTGAAAACCCTTGAGGAATTCAGCACCAATTGTAAACTTTAACCAGGAATTTGAAACTGAAAAGAAATTGACTGTCCTCATGAAGAGGCACAGAAAAGGACGCTTGGGACAAATCAATCACTGTGAACCACTCTGCATCACATGGAACCTGGAACATAATCACCGCTGGATTTGGGTCCACTGGGCAACATTTCACCATTATGTTGTTAATCTTTCTCAAGTCTTGGACAATTCGAACTTTCCCACAGGGCTTTCTCAGCCCCATTATTGGTGAGATACACGGACTGCTCATCACCTCTTTCAAGACTCCCTGTTTCACAAAGTCTGCAATTAACTGGGCCACCTTTATAAGGACATCTTGCGCCATATGGTACTGCAGTACCTGGGGCACACAGCATTTGGCTTCACATTGACTTTAACTGGTTCTACTCCTTTTATCAGTCCTACTTCTTTCCCTGTCAAGTCCCACACCTTCTCTTGGACTGTCCCCTGCAAGTCTGCTGGCAGATCAGTCACTGTGAACATTGGGAAGAAGTTAATCAGAAAGTACTCCTCATCTGTGGTCTCAGTTTCAGGCTCTGAAATCTGCTCCTCGTCTCCTTCATCATCACTGTTTGTCTGAACCTCTATTCCCTCATTGGAACAGGTGATCAAACACCTTGTCTTGCACAGTAAGTATCTTCCCAGTAGGGACACAGGACTCGAATCGCAAACTACAAACCTGTGCAACCCCTGGAAAGGGCCAAGCTCAACCTGAACCGGATCTGTGATCGGGTTAGTCAAGAGCTGATTCGCCACTCCTACTACCTTGACTGTATATCCCGAAAGGGGCAATTTCGGAACCTCTGCACTGCTGACCGTAGAGCGTGTAGCTCCTGTGTCAACCAAAAATGAAACCTTGTGACCCATTACCTTCCCCTGAACATAGGGCCCTTTCTGATCTACTTCTAGGGACGCTGCAAGCCTGCTCTCCTCACTATCTGAAATCTCATCCGACCATTTATTGTTTATTCCATTCTCACCACGCAATGGGAACTGTTGTACTGCGTTACTTTGACTCATTCTTTGACCTGTGACCTGTTGAGGAAGGATCACCTGCTGCTGTTTCATTGGCGCTAAGGGCAAGTGATTTGCTGTCTAGGTACCATAGGAACCTGCTGTTGCATTTGCTGCATCTGCATCCGTTGTACACGCGACATCTGCACCTGTTGCATGGGCTGAAGCCCCTGCATCTGAATCATGTTATTCTGAAAGTTCATATTAGGACCTCTCAGCCTCAGTCCCTTCAAGTTTTGAAATGCACTGACATCATTGCTTTGTTGAACAACACCCTCCTGCACCATCATCGAGCACTCCCGCTTCCAATGTCCAACACCCCCGCAAGCATGACAAGGTAACATCTTCTTCATCCCCTGCACATCATTTTTAACCACTATAGTATTCAAGTCTGTGCTTCTGTTCACAACACCTCCTCGACCTCTGCCTCTCTCTTGCGCCTGAAACATCCCGTTTCCTTGCGGCTGTTGCACTATCTGTTGTAGACAGCCTCCCTGCATCCCTGACTGTGCTGCCTTAATTTGCATCACCATTGCTTTCTCCTTCAGCTTCCTCTGCTTCAACTCAATCTCGTGACTACAGTACTTTGCATACTGCAACACCTCGTCAATCGGCTTCGCTTGCCAACAGATCAAATGATTCTTAATCATCTGACTAATCTCCGTTCTCAATCCCTCAACGAATCTGAACACAAGGTGATTCATGTCCTTCGCCTCAACAACCTCTGTACCGCTGTAGTTCGTGAACGCTTTCAACAACCTCTCATAATAGGCATGTATCGACTCCTTGGGTTCCTGAGCTGTCTGATCAATCTTTTGCCAATCAACATTCTGCGGCAAAACCCTCTGTTTCAAGAACTCAATCACCTTATAGTGGTATCTCATCACCTCAGGAGACAGTGCTCCTGTGACTATCCCTTGCTGGTTCCGCGGTTGGCCAATCCACACTTCTCTTGCACTCAAGCCACAGATCAGCTGGAACTATGATCTCAAAGAGAGTATTCAGGTCCTCCCAGAGACATTTTGCAAGCTTCACAAACCTATCCGTCTGCTGATACCATTCTATTGGTTTTTCCCTCAACCTGGGTAAATCATTCGTAAATGACAGAATATCACCTCTGGTCCACGGCACATGGACAAGAAGCCCTCCAGCCGTCTCTCTCATCGGTAACATTTTTACCGCACCTCCATCCTGTGAGGCTTTTGCTGGCTGCTCTATGCAGTCGCTCTTACTCTTGTCTCTCTTCTTCGCCCATCTGCTTTCCCATTTCTCTAAGGCTCCCCAAACTTGTACACTCTGCAGTATTTCTTTAAGGTGTGCCTACACCCCAGTAGACCTCATGTGTTCAAAATCTTTAGGCTCAAAGTCTAATCTGTAACTTCTCTTCAGATGTTTAGTACTTTCTAAGTCTATTCCATATTTATCTGCCAAATTTGCCAACATCTGGTGCTCCCCGCTCACTTCTTTGGTTATTTCTGGACACAAATACCTCAATTCTGCTTCCGTGTATGATTCTAACCTGTTCACTCCCATGCTTCCTTCAACTAGTTCATTTGCCTCCATGCCCAGCCTCACAAAATTCAGATACTCTTCTCCTTCTGACCTCCCTGCTGCTGTAGGAGTAGTCTGTGGTGAATTTAACTTGTCTAACCAATCGTTCAATTGTTGCGCAGTTAAACTTTGCAAGGAGATATTCCCAGCCTGCACTATCGGTGTTTGCGGTATGTTTGTACTCGAGACCTGCTGAGTCAGCAGTCCCAAACCTGATTGTCTCATAGCATCTGGAGGAGCCCCAATCGGACTGAAGTCTAATAAAGACCTAGACCTTTTGAATGTCGGTTCCACTGGAGTCACCCCTTGAGAGCTCCCTACAAACACTCCTCTTGTCATCTCTTGGGTCATTATTCCTTGATCACATACACTAGGCTTCGCCTGTGCATACAATGGGACTGGTGGACCAACTGTAATGGGCAAAGATATAGCAGCTGGCGTCTGCCTGTTTCCCAAAACCTGTGGGCCATTAACTCCCATATTCTGGTTCATTACTGATGCCATGGCTGACTGCGGTCCTGTGACCGAAGTGTAATTCGGAATCATCTGTTGCCGTGCCTGAGGCAGTAAAAGTGGAGTTGGCTCGGACTGTATCAGCTTTGGTCTTGTATATGTCGGATCTGACGGCACCATCAAATCTGTGGTAGTCTCTAATATTGGGACATTCTTTGAGGCCAGCAAAAGCCCCTGGTCCAGATAAAATCCCAGGGGACCTGTTTAAATCAGAACCAAAGATATGGGCATGGTACATCAATTTACTGTCTAATGCCATAGCAGCTGGTAGTCCTATTCCAGATTCTTGGCGCGGCGCAGAAATAATACCGATTTATAAAAAGGGTGATGTAGGTTCACCTGCAAACTACCGTCCAATCAGCCTTATTGACATCCTTCAGAAGACGTTTGCTAAGCAAGTCTTAGATAGGCTTATCGATTGGATCCAAGACAACCAAATTTTATCCCCCTTACAGGCCGGTTTTCGGCCTAAAACTAATACCATGGACCAAGTCTTCAGACTGTCATTATTATTTTGGAAGTATGTCACCCTATCTAAGCAAAAACTTTATGTTGCCTTTGTAGATCTGAGATCTGCATTTGATCTTGTCCCAAGAGAGAAACTTTGGGGAGTATTAAACAAAATCGGTACCCCAGGAAACTTAGTGCATTTAATTAAAAGATTACATGAAAAAACATTTGCACAAGTTAGATGGGGTAATCAGGGGGAACTCACCGATAAAATAGAGATTAGGAGAGGAGTGCGTCAGGGCTGTGTTCTTGCCCCAACGCTATTTACATTGTTTATCAATGAGGTGGTGCAAGTCGTTACCAACTGCCAAAATGATGCCCCTTCCTTGAATAACCACAAAATTCCAATTTTGCTATTTGCTGATGATTCCCTCCTGATCTCCAGAACTCCTATGGGTCTCCAGGCACTTGTGGATAAGTTTAGTTCATTCTGTGTTGACTATGGGCTTGAACTCAACCACAGCAAAACCAAACTTATGACCCTGGGCTGTGGCCCCACAAAGAGATACTCAATTTTCTATAATGGAACCCCCCTAGGTATGGTAAGCTCCATAGATTATTTGGGGGTGAGAATTAGCAACAACCTGCATTGGGGGCCCCAAATCGATAAAAGCTTAGCTCTTCTGGCACAGAGATCTGGGGCCATTTTACGCTTCCATAAGTCCACCTCAGAGAGAGTGATTACTCCAACTATTAAAATTTACCAAGCAAAGGCACAGAGCGCTGCGGTCTATGGGGCAGAAATTTGGGGGCCCTCGAACACTAGCAAGCTAGCAGTGGGGGAAAACAACTTTGTAAGGTCAATCTTGGCCTGTCCTCGCAGCACCCCACTGCTGCCAATGTTCTGGGACCTCGGCCTTCCACGCATTTTAGATGTAATTGTCCTACGACCATTGCTTTTCTGGGTCCGTGTATGGACCACCCCTGAGCTATCCACATACAAGGAGTCTATTCAAGACATTCTAGATAGACCAAATGTACTTACCATTTCCTGGTTTAACCACATCTCAAAATGGTTTCATAGATTGGGTCTTAGTGAGTTTTGGAGTCATCCAGAAAGTATAAGGAAGGATCAGAAGAATCATCTGAAAACTGTTTACTGGATACATGTCAGGGAAAACTATCTGCTGTGCTCAACACACGGCAGATTGACGTCACAATTCTTTGATTTTAAATGGCATCCATATTTGGAACCATTTATGGATACAATTCTTGATCCATTAAGTAAGAGTCTATATATTCAGTTCAGATATGGTTGTCTGCCTCTTAAGTCCTATGGCAGTACGCGGAGTGCGATCCCAAGTCCTGACACTTGACCGAGTTGCAATCAAATTTCAGAATCTATTGTACATTTCATGTTTATATGCCCTGCTTATTTGACTGCGCGTCGGAAGTGGTTACGATCTGTGTGCAGTAATATGGGGATAAGACACTGTATTGTTGCCTTAAGGATCATGATGAGGGAAACTTCTCTCCCTCTATCTTGTGCGGTTAGCAAGTATATTGTAGCTGCTTGGCATATACGTACAAAACTTTTGGGGAAACAATGATGATGAGGACCAAATGTTTAAAAAAAAAAATTAGTGTTTTAGCTGCCAAATTTTAAATACACACCTAGACTGAAATAAAACCCCATGTTTAATATAAATGTTAGGTATTAGGGGGTTAGGTGTCTTTTTTTAAGGAAATAATTGTATGTGTTTTAAGGCTGACATATATGTTTTTATCTCTTTCTTATCTTTTTTAACCTAATTCCTATCTGCTCTTTCATTTAAACGTTGGTTGTTTTGCTTTTATGGTTGAAAGTAACCGAATAAAGCTATGTGATGATGATGATGATGATGATGATTGGGACATCAGGGTAAAGTCTCTGAACCTGTGGTGGCTGCAGCTGAGATTGCGTCTCTGGAGCCATAGACACACTAATACTACTTTGCACTGGAACTGGTGTTGAGACAGGACTAACCTGTATTGGATTCACTGTCACCTTGCTCTGAGTTGAACTTACAGGACCTGTACTAGTAATCGGTCTGTTGTCATCTATTGCATACGGCGGTGGTCGTCGTTCAGTAACTGATTAAGTAACTTATCATCGTCTGAGTCATCCATCTCTGACCAAGGCTTCTTAGCCTCTTTGTCTTTAGAATAACTTTTGTCAGTCTTACAAGTAGCTTTCCCTCCTTTGTCTTCACCTTCTTGAACTATTGCTGGAAACATCCTAAATCCGTCTATTGTTTCTCTCTTCCAGACTCTCTGTGCACTATCCCACCTAGCCTCCGCTAGTGTCTTTTCTGCTTTCCTCATTCTCCTCTCAAATTTCTGTTGCTGTTGTCATTTTGCCATCAGTTCCCAAATTGCTAACGCCTCAAACTGTGCTGGCCTTGAAGGTGGCTTTAGCTCATTTAGCACCCTCCTCAAATTTTCCAAAATCCTTATATTGAACATTCTGTGCTCCAGAAATGGCAAACACCCTTCTTTCTCTGTCGCTTTGCACCATTGCTTTAGCCAAAGACATGGCGCGACACCCCTTTCCTCCATTACGGCATAAGCCAGTGTATCTTTTGGCGGTGTAACCTCCCCTACACTCGTAGTAATATATGCATCTCCCTTCAAAGCGCTCTTTAAGGCCTTGAAAAATTTCATTTTGCATCTTTTATTTTGTTCACAATCAAATCAGGAAGTGACTTTTATTCCCAGAACTCTCTTCGCCTACCTTCTCAACCAATTGGCTCTCATGGACGGCTGCCAAACCGTGCGCGATCCTTCTCATTAACCGACCTATCCCAGCGCGGCTCCAATGACATCACACTCACACACACTGCGGCTGACAAAGTCTTGCGGCTTGTCTTCCTCACTCTCGATTCACACAAAACTAATGCAATATACTGCGAGCACCAACAAAACTCAAATTTGCCGGTTTCCTACAGGAAGGGGTAACACAATCGCTTCAGAACTTTACAGAGATTTTGCTTAGCCTCGGCCGCTACTCTCTCCTTCTCAGATCCCGCACTCGCAAGCAAAATTTGACCCGCAAATTTTACTCTTGCCTTGTCAATGGCTCCTTCTAGTGCACTTTGGAACTCACCAAATCTCCATCGAAGTTTTCATTCACTCACATTGACTCAGACTTGACTCGGCAACCACTCCTGATTGACCTATTAAACCGTGCAAATTACAACATAAACCAAGTGTCTCATACACTTATCAATATACTCCGGATTCTTAGACCACGCAGGGTCCGTACATCACCAACAACCACATGGACAATTTTTTAGCACAAAGCGCCTCACTCACATGAAGTTCGCCGACTTCCCTACTCTCATACTGCGTAGTAGGCACACTCCTACTAAAACATCATAATTTGGGCTAAAATCCTCACAGACTTCATACTTCAGCAGGCTCTGAGATTCCGGGAAAGTCATTTGGGACTTAGAGGCACATCACCTCTCCAATTTGCATCAATGGAAAAGAACAATTTTCCCAAAACCCAATTTTCCCGATACACCTTGCTTACTTCCAAACTACGCTCATCAATTTCTACCAGGCTTTTTGAATCAACAATCTCATCAAACAGTGGTCCCTCGTCCTGGGGCCCCAAAGGGCCTAACCATCACCTCTGCTACCAAAAACTGATAGCGCGTCAGAACCTTGATAAGCAAACTTACAAGGAGACACGCCTAGGCCGATGAACCTTTTGACCACGTTCGGAGACTTCCCAGTACGAGGTATCTTTCTGGCATCACAAAATCAGAATCTCAATAACCCAATCAATCTCTTAGTAACTAATCAACAAGATAATCAATAACATTCAACAAGAATCAATACAGTGAACACACCATGACGGTTAAGCCATTAATAACCACACCAATTTAGTTAGAATATTTATTTCCCTATTTGTTACAATCTAATATCATCTCTGTTAATCTCATTAGCAATCAATCTCATTAGTAATTCTTCAAACTTGTAATTAAAACACAATTAATCAAAGTATAGAGCATATACGTCCAACATTAACATGTCACTAGTGAAAAACAATTTAGCAGTTGCAATGATACGCGATTCAACAAAGCAAGAATTCAGTAATTTGTCTATTTGCGTCAGATTTTAGTGAGCACCTTAACTAACCTCGAATTAGCATCAGCGTGTTGGGCTTCTTGCAAAACAATTTAGCAAACACAAATTTGGAAAACATCTAACTATGGCCTCTATGAAAAGTGCAGTTGGTACCCGGAAAGAAAAGGCAAACAGACAATTACAATTTTCATCAGATAGTTACCCTTCCAACGAATCAGCAAACAGCGTCAGTCTTCGTCCTCAGGACATCAGTCAATTCACCATCAGCAAGGATAGGACAGGGCAAAGTCTCAGTATGGCATAGCTAAAGAACAAAGCTCTTCCTTCATATGGAGGAGAAGTGAGCATCAGTAAAGACCTAGAAGGATAACAGTAAAGTCTCAAAAGAACAATGGCAAAGTATGTCTTAAGGCAGAATGGCAGAAAAATGGCAAAAGTGTCCCAATAATGGCTGATTTCTCCTCGGGTCGTGTGGTTATTTCAAAACAATTGAACTAGCCCTTAATTCCCTATTGGATCAATTTTGGTGCACCATTTTCTCTGTCCAATAATTCTCCACACACCTCACTAGAATTTTCCACAAAACACAGTTCTCATGCAGTGGATTGGCTCCGTTAATTGACATCTTCATCGGTTGGAATGTCAGGTAAGAAAAGTTACACTTTACGCTCCAGTCAGTAGTCCCATTGTCTTCCCCTACTCCAGACAGCCTTGTACCTGTTACGAATTACACTGTTGCATTTAGCAAGAATGTCTCCTTGAGCAAGTCGGGTCTCATAAGAAAGAATTTGCTACGGCTACACACACATCTCTAGCTTCTGGAAAAGTACAGCTTCGTGTCCTTCAGGAAAGCAGCACATTGCAGGTTAGAAAAACACAGTTTAATATGAGCCCAGGCAGCTAGGCCCAGACCCTCGCTAACTAAGGCACAGTGATTAATTTAGCAAAACCCCAGTACATGATTTTAATCATAATATGCTAATACAAATTCAAACATTAGTACATAATTAGTCCATCATTAATAAGTTTCATTAGTCTTCGTATACATTGGTGACCACTCCCCGTGGGCACATTTCAGATGCGTGCATTATTATTTACTACTTTAACACATTTTCTATGTAGCTTCATTACAGAATATATTGCAAGCTTTTCATGTTAATATTGATTTTAAAGGTCACACTCCAACAAGAGTCACAGTACTTCACAGTGTGATTAAAAACAAGCATTGGCAAAGCCATATAACTTTTTATTTT
This sequence comes from Pleurodeles waltl, assembly GCF_031143425.1. Taxonomy (NCBI): domain Eukaryota; kingdom Metazoa; phylum Chordata; class Amphibia; order Caudata; family Salamandridae; genus Pleurodeles; species Pleurodeles waltl. Next base: position 315,552,829 of record NC_090436.1, read on the forward strand.
TAAAAAGGAAATAGTGTCCACTTTCCCGGGTCATTCTGCAGCACTACAGGTTCCATTGTCATAGCCTGCCACTTTTTCATAAAACCACCTACTCAGGACATGCGCTTGATATACACACTAGAGATGTGGGGGCAGTTTATCTAATGTAGATTAGCTATCGTAGTTTGGGTGTGGAGGGTAGGGTAGGTATGGAAGGTTAGGTATGGTAGATTAGTAATTATTTACAATACGTAGGTAAATTGTGGTAGTCATGTTTAGTCTGATATGGCAGGTAGATATGGTATGCTAGCTATGGTAGATAATTAGGTATGGCAGATATGTATGGCTTGAAGTAGGTATGTGGGTCTAGTGGCTCAGTGAAGTAATGCAAGGATCTGTATGTGGCTTCATAGTCACAGGTTAAAATCGAGGCTGACCCACTTACTCTTTCATCCTTCAGAGGCCGATAAAATTAGTACTATTGCCCTGGGTAACAATAAATATCCAGCTTCATATGCAGGTAGGGAGCCAACACTTTTATTCATCCTAAATCATAATTCATAAACCAGTCCTTATATCGCCATTTGTATTTTCTTTATTGAAAAACATCTACAAAGGTTCTTCTCTTTTTAATTATTTTATATAAACACATATGTACTACTGATGTAAAAAAAAAAAAATATGCATGAAAAAACACTCCTAATCAGCCATAAATAATTTTGTACAGTTCAGGTAGCTAAATGTGTAACTTATCAGTCAGGGCGTTACTGATAAAGTAGATAGCAGCCAGCGCAGGTCTTTTGGCATCTGTTAGCCAAGAGTAGAAGTAGATAACCATCCATATCCGTTACTGGTTTGTATGGCTACGTTAGGTGTGCTAGGACATAATAGGTTTGTCTGATGTGTTAACGTTTGCACTATTAAAGCGTTTTCTAAACATCTTCCTTACACATCATAGCATTCTTAATGAGAAGAGTAAATCTGAGCCATTATTAAAAAGCATACTCTTTTACTTAGAGATGAGTGCTGTACCACATTTGGTTCTGATACATGAATGTCAGTTCCTAACAATTCACAGCAACAAATATAAAAAATCCAGTCCTGTGGGAAAGGAAAACAAATTGTTTATTAGTATAATGGCCTGCTGGGGCTTCTCCTTGCTACCACAAAAAATAATAATATTGATTAACAAAGCAAGGTTGTTGAACAGACTGCATTAGCAGAGTTAACCTTTACCCACAAAGAAGAGTTTTATGGAAATGTGACAAAAAATGAAGTTTACATAGAAAGTTCTGAACGTAAGGAGCATACACTCCAGAATATTGCATAGTAGATACTTTATTTTACTAAGGGCCAGTGTTTTCGTTGTGTCTATAAGAAAGCCTGTCTGCATAGCTTTGTTTGCTAACAAAAAAACTATAACCACAATACCATGTTAGCATTACAGCCAAATAAAACAAATCCATGCTTAATGGCAATTAGCGAATACCACTGTGTTTTTATTTTATGTCAGCCTCAGTCATCCAGACAGTAAACAGTAAAAATATAAATCATCAATGAAATTCCTGTTGTGCAACGAAGTGAATACATCAAAGAACATATACTGGGGTCTTAGTTCCAAGCTGTGTGTTGCATCTGCAGTTTAGCAAAAGGATTACCGTAGCTCCTCAAATTGGAACACAACTGGAACAATGTAACTCCCTTCAAAATGCTTTGGTTTTGAGGGACTGCCACTCCAAGCAATACAAACCATAAACAATATGTATAGAGAGCTGTACTTTTTACGATTCTTTGTGCTGTGTTTGACAAGAACTGTTGCAACAAAAAGCCAAAGCAGTCTGAAGTGAGACCTAAAAACGATCAGAAAACATCAAGAGGTGATATCTATTGATGATGTGCTGTGATGTCATTAGGTCTGTGACTATGAAAAAGGGTGAACTTCAAAACCTCTTTTTGATGCACTTTAATGTTTATCTACAAAGAGGGTTAGTGTAGAAAACACTATGGGGGTGATTCTCACCCTGGCGGGCGGCGGAGGCCACCCGCCAGAGTTCCCCCCTCCAAAATACCGCTCTGCAGTCGTGAGACCGCGGAGGGTATTCTGGCTTTTGCACTGGGCTGGCGGGCGGCCGCCAAAAGGCCGCCCGCCAGCCCAGTGCAAAAGAGCCTTCCCACGAGGACGCCGGCTCAGAATTGAGCCGGCGGAGTGGGAAGGTGCGACGGGTGCAGTGGCACCCGTCGCGTATTTCAGTGTCTGCAATACAAAGTGGGGCCCTCTTACGGGGGCCCCTGCAGTGCCCATGCCATTGCCATTGGCATGGGCACTGCAGGGGCCCCCAGGGGCCCCACGACAACCCATACCGCCATCCTGTTCCTGGCGGGAGAACCGCCAGGAACAGGATGGCGGTATGGGCTGTCAGAATCCCCATGGCGGCGCAGCGAGCTGCGCCGCCATGGAGGATTCTGAAGGGCAGCGGAAAACCGGCGGGAGACCGCCGGTTTTCCGCATCTGACCGCGGCAAAACCGCCGCAGTCAGAATGCCCTGCGGGGCACCGCCAGCCTGTTGGCGGTGCTCCCGCCAACCCTGGCCCCGGCGGTCCATGACCGCCGTGGTCAGAATGACCCCCTATGTGCCAAATTTACAAGAAAGGTTGAGGGGAGTGATTGTGTATGGGCAGCAAGGTGTACCTTCCGGCACATAAACAATCTACAATGGTGTTTTGGCACTTCCTTGTGAAGTACCAAAGTGTAATTTTTGATTGATTGTTTGTGTGCAGGAAGGGACATCTTCCTGCACATAAAAAATCATCCATGGCATTATTCCTCCTTGTTTTGCCATGCTAACCCAACCCCTGGGGTGGTATTAGTTTTCGGCACTACCACAGATTTACATTAAAAGCAATGGGTGTTGCGATGGAACGTCCACTGCAACACCCATTGCAAGCCCCTCTGATGCAGAAAACTGCATTAGAGGGGGGCATATTTACAAGGTGTAAAGCCACAAAAAGTGGTATTACACCTCCTTGTACATATGGAGAAGTGGTTAGCGCCACCAGAGCATCGCAAAAAGTGACAATCTGGTGGCGATAGAGCCTTGTAGATCTGGCACTATGTTTTTATCAGCACTGCTAAGTGCCACGCAACACGGGTTAGGATAACGCATTTTAGTGTCGGTTGTCGCATTGCAGCCCTAAACTATACGGTCACCCCTTATGAGGCTCCTGTCTGAATGAACTGCTTGAAGAGTTCCAGTTTGCATTCTGCCAGAAGCTTCTCTGCTGTGCGCCCCCGGCAGTGTGAGCCAGGTCGAGGATAGGGGAGAGGTGACTGGTTACCATGGATACCAGTCATCTCAGCCTGGGCCCGACTTGATAACTGTGTATCCGCTTCCCTTCCATCAAAGTCCCAGGCTGCTCCAATGTGAGGTGAAGGAAGTGACCATGTTCACACTTTTTCTATTGATAGTGAAAGCTTCAAAGTTGGTCTCGAAAACAGGTGTGTGTGTGTGTGTGTGTGTGTGCGCATTATTTTTGATCACTGCAATTGTGAAATAGCTCAGTTTCCTTCTGATAGCTCAGTTTCTTGTGCTTGAAATGTATATATCAAAGAGCAAGTACATAAATGTTTGCAACTGAGGATTCACTGCTGTTAACAGGATAGCTTCGCTCCAGCTGGCTAGCTGCGTGCATATTGTTTGTTTTTTATTTGTTTTATGTATGTTAGGTTGCAAAATAGACACCGATTTCCTAGCTGTTGTAAAACAGGGAGATAGGAATAATGCTGTTGAAAGTGGGGGCCGATGCATGCATGTCCAATCGTCAGAGGGTGCTGGAGTCAGAGGGGGCTATAAAATAAACGTTTATGTTTTCATATTGTTGAAAGAGTTGCACTCACAACATTAACAGTGTGTCCCCAGCCCCATCATCAAGATCTCTCTGCAGATGGCCTATTAAATTGATCAGATAAGGAATTTATGATTTTGAACAGCTTCTAAAATTGACTATTAACTTATTATATATGGCTAATAAATACATGTATATATATATATATATATATATATATATATATATACAGATGTGATCAAGCTAGCTTATCGGGTGAAACGCGTCATGTTTGGGATGCAGTAAATCTGTTCCTGCACTGCAATCCTGAGTGAGCGTCTTCTTTGACTGTTTGTGGATTCGTATATTTCAGCCATCTTGCTGTTGCTCTGCTGGCGTGGACACTCCACGCTCTGTTGCGTTAACTCCAGAAGGGTCATTTCAGATTTGGTATATTAGCATAATAAAAGAGTGAGAAAAAAACAACAATGCAATATTCTACACTCATGCATTTCAATTTTCATGTAGCAATAAGCTGTATTACAATGATTATAACTTGTGACCTGAAGATAACAGACATATATCTGTAGCAAAAGCAGTACAAATCTGTATCCTGCATGTTATATGCTGTGAATTGTGGCAGGAACTTTGAACCTCTATGCAATTTTAATAATGAGTCAAGTGTGCGACTAGACTAGGGGCCTCATTACGAGGCTGGCAGTCACAAGACCAACAGCATCGAGGTGGCGGTCAGACCGCCAGAGCTGTGGCAGTCTGATCGCTACATTACAAGTTTGGCAGTCGGACCGCCATCCGACCATCATCTCAGCAGTATCCAAGATCCTGATGGGGTGACTGCGGTCTTGGTTGCAATCAGCCAGGGCGATGCTGAACTCAGAACTGCCCTGCTGATTACAACCTTGTTCTCCGCAAGTCTTTTCATGGCCGTTTCCTTACCATGAAAAGGCTGGTGGAGAACAAGTGCATGTCTTTCTTCCATTGTCAACAGGTCCACCGGCGGTCTGTACACAGGAGGATTCCTCCATCTCCTCGCAAGTCCCAGCGGACGGTGCCTAGGAAGGACAACATGGAGCACAGAGTCCAGCAACCCACAGGTACTTAACCACAGCTTGCACAGTAAACAGTTCGCTATGCATTGAATGGCTTGTATGAGTGGCAATGCAAGGCCTAGGCCTGTGTGACGCCGTAGAAATTCAGCCATGTGGGCCTTTGAAATGGCGTCTGCCTGACCTGTGAAGTGTGACAATGGGATGTGAGGTCAATGCGCCGGCGTGGCACACCGTGGCGGTAGGCGGTCGAAGACCGCGGCGCAAAGCAGCATTGGTTAACATAGAACCCTATGGGTCTCTGGAGCCAATGACGATGTGCGCCGGCGGTCGCGGTACGCACCACCGCGGTACGCACCGCCGCGGGCGTGACCGCCATTTTCTAACTGCTTAATCACTCGAGACCTGATCATCCACAGGAGAGGACCTATACTGCAAGTGCTGCTGTGAACTCGGTCTGGAAGAGACAATGGCTGCTGCGACTTGGGAAGGGCCCCTGCCTTCACATCTGAGGAACTGGATAAACTCGTTGATGGGGTCCTCCCCCAGTATGCGCTACTCTACGGTCCTCCAGACCAACAGGTAAGTACACTGGGAGCACGTAGTATGGGCTATGCCTGTGTTGAGTGGGGTGGATGTAAGATGGTGGGGAGGGGAGCGTATGAGGATAGCAACGCACGACAGATGAGAGCATGTGTCACATGGCAAGGTTGGGGAGGGGGGGCCACTCACATCGACCATGCAGAAAAGTGATGATATTTCTTTTTCCACCCTGTCCCTGTCACATAGGTCAGCGCCCATCAGAAGATCGACATTTGGCGTGCCATCGCCAAGGATGTCCGGGCCCTGGGGGTCCACAACAGACGGGGCACCCACTGCTGCAAGAGGTGGGAGGACATCCGCCGCAGGAGCAGAAAGACCGCCGAGGCTCTGCTGGGGATGGCCTCCCAACGTAGGAGGGGTGCCAGTCGTCAATTGACCCCCCTGATGTCCCGGATCCTGGCGTGGCCTACCCCGATTTGGATGGGCGCGTGAGGACATTACAGCAGACACAAGGGGGTGAGTATCAGCACATTCTGCTATATTAGCGCACAGTGGAGGCGTCTGGGTGGGGGAGGAGGGCTGTGGCTATCTCTAGGCCAGGGCGGTTTCTGTAGGCTGGGCCCCTCCGTTAGACATGGCCCTGTGCCCCCGCCCCCCACCTCTGTAGGGTGTTAGGAGAGCTATCCATGGCCCGGGCTCACCTATGTGTGCATTTGTCGTCCATAGACTTGTAGGCCAAGTCACAATAATTGAGTAGTGTACCCCGAGTGCGCGGCGTAGTGCAGGGGGCTTCTGTGTCTGTCCTCTCCGCCAACGGTGCCGCCAATGCATGCACTCAACATGTCTTTCTTTCTTCTCTCCCCCTTATTTTTTGGTTTTCCGGCTCATGTGTGCATTAGCATCATCAGGCGGAGGAGAAGTGGCATCGGCGCACGAGGGAGCTGCATCTCACATGGGCCCTGAGGGCCCTGCAACCGACTCAGACTTAACCAGTGAGATGGAGGGCGAGGGGGGCTCCACAACGGGAACCCGTGGAGACGTCAGCGACACCAACACGTCCTCGGAAGGGAGCTCCCTTGTGGTGGCGGCACCATCCGTGCCCACCGCAAAAACAGGTACAGCTGCCACCCAGCGCACCAGCTCTGCCCTCCCAGCAGCCCCTCAGCTTTCGCCCCGTGCCCGCTCGGCCAGGAAGCCGGCCATCTCCTTCGCCCCTGGCACCTCAGGTCCTGCCCCAGTTACCCCTGCTGCCCTCAGTGAGGAGGTCATTGACCTCCTCCGGACGCTCATTGTTGGGCAGTCTACCCTTTTGAATGCCATCCAGGGGGTGGAAAGGGAGGTGCATCGGAGCAATGCATACCTGGAGGGCATTCATTCGGGTCAGGCTGCCCATCAGCGATCGTTCAACACTCTGGCCTCAGCACTGACCGCAGCAATTGTCCCTGTGTCTAGCCTCCCCCCTCCAACTTCCTCAACCCAGTCCCACTCCCCTGTTCCTCTGCCTATCCCAGACACACCTACAGACCAGCCTGCACACACATCAACACCCAAGGGCAGCTCATCCAGACATAAGCACCACAGATCACACAAGCATTCACCCAAGCAACATCCACATGCAGACACAGCAACACCCACTGCCTCCACTGTGTCCCCCTCCTCCTCGTCTCCCTCCTCCCTCCCTGTGACGTCTCCACTCACACCTGCATGCACACCACCATCAGCCAGTACGTCCATCACCACCACACCCACCAGAACAGTCCGCACACGTGCAGTCACCACCCCCACTACCATTTACACGTCCCCTGTGTCCTCTCCCAGTGTGTCTGTCACCCCCTCTTCCAAACCACACAAACGCAGGCAGCCACCCACCCAACAGCCATCCACCTCACGACAGCCTCCGTCACAAGCACCTGCACCCAAAGACAGCACACTTGACTCTCCTACAACCACATCCTCTTCCTCCACTCCCATACCCACTACAACTACCCGTCCCTGTCTTTCGAAATTGATTTTCCTTTCCAACCTTGACCTCTTTCCAACAACTGACCCACCCCCTCCATCTCGTAAGAGTCCAACCAGCACCTCAGCCACCACAAGCCCTGCACCTACTAGGACCATCATTCAGGGCTATTGGAGTCCACCAGCTCCTAGGGCAGGAATTTATGATTTTGAACAGCTTCTAAAATTGACTATTAACTTATTATATATGGCTAATAAATACATGTATATATATATATATATATATATATATATATATATATATATATATACAGATGTGATCAAGCTAGCTTATCGGGTGAAACGCGTCATGTTTGGGATGCAGTAAATCTGTTCCTGCACTGCAATCCTGAGTGAGCGTCTTCTTTGACTGTTTGTGGATTCGTATATTTCAGCCATCTTGCTGTTGCTCTGCTGGCGTGGACACTCCACGCTCTGTTGGGTTAACTCCAGAAGGGTCATTTCAGATTTGGTATATTAGCATAATAAAAGAGTGAGAAAAAAACAACAATGCAATATTCTACACTCATGCATTTCAATTTTCATGTAGCAATAAGCTGTATTACAATGATTATAACTTGTGACCTGAAGATAACAGACATATATGTGTAGCAAAAGCAGTACAAATCTGTATCCTGCATGTTATATGCTGTGAATTGTGGCAGGAACTTTGAACCTCTATGCAATTTTAATAATGAGTCAAGTGTGCGACTAGACTAGGGGCCTCATTACGAGGCTGGCAGTCACAAGACCAACAGCATCGAGGTGGCGGTCAGACCGCCAGAGCTGTGGCAGTCTGATCACTACATTACAAGTTTGGCAGTCGGACCGCCATCCGACCATCATCTCAGCAGTATCCAAGATCCTGATGGGGTGACGGCGGTCTTGGTTGCAATCAGCCAGGGCGATACTGAACTCAGAACTGCCCTGCTGATTACAACCTTGTTCTCCGCAAGTCTTTTCATGGCCGTTTCCTTACCATGAAAAGGCTGGTGGAGAACAAGTGCAGGGGGCCACATGGATGCCCCTGCACTGCCTCTGCCCATTACATGGGCAGTGTAAGGGCCCCCCTTCCTAGCACCATCAGAAGGCGCACTGTTAGCTTTGTAGACAGTGCACATTCTGAGGGTGCTGGACGGCCCCCTCTGTGCAATGAGATAGCACTTGGCTCCTTTAAGGGAGCCGAGTGCTATCTCGTAGCACTGTTCCTGCCGTTCAGACCGGGGTTTAGCGCTCTATTTCAAGGTTTCTGCTGGCCAGCCAGATCAGGTTGGCGGAAACCTTGTAATAGGGCAGTGGGGGCACCACTGCCATGGCAGTGGTGTCCTCCCCGTGAGTTTGGTGATCCCGCATTCTGACCGCCAAACTCATACTGAGCCAATATGTGTTCCTGACTAGACCACCCATTACTGGGGTATTGAAGCAGTTTCAAGGGCCCTCACAGTCCAAAAGATGCAACTTCTGATTCTTATCTCTTGATATTGTATTCAATGCTTGGTTTGACTTGTGAGAAAGTGTGACATGAAGTGTCGTCCATTTGGCAATAAAAATGACACTCATACGTACCCTCAAACAATGTAAATGTCATACATAAGCAATCTAAAAACCTAGCAGCTCTGTTTTATTAATAGAAACTCCATGAATATTCTTGAGTAAAATACATTACAGGTGAAGCATGTCGTGATAATGAAAGTCTGATTCTTTTCTACCTCTGTGAGGCTTATTCCTCTCACTTTTCAGAGAAGAAATGATCATCATAATGAGATATTGCTGCTGTCCTGGATCATGTTAATGAAAGTGCATCCGTTAATACGGCTGAAGTACGTTCATCAAAATGAAATGCCCAGTGAGCTGACCCACTCTGTTAGACTTTCTATTTTGTTTGAAAAATAAACACAAAGGGGGTCATTCTGACCTCGGCGGTAAAAGTCGCTTACCGCCGGCCAGAAGGCCGCCATAACACCGCTGCGGTAAACCGCCACGGTCATTCTGACCCGCAACTGGCAAACCGCCAAAAACCCGACATCCACAATAATCCGCCACACCAAAGGTCAGCGGGAAACTGGCGATGACCAAACCTCCACCGTCACGCCAACAGAAATACGCCCATGCCATTCCAACTCACAAATCCCGCAGCGGTCTTTCAACCGCGGTATTCCATTGGCAGGACACACCGCCGCGGTCAAAATACACACACCATTACAAAACACAGCCACATTGGATAATTCAAAATACACACACCTGACACACATACACACACCACTCCCACACACCCAATCCAGTATAAAACACACACCCACATCACCCACAAACCCCTACGACCACAATTGCGAGTGAAGGACAGAGAGAGAGAGCACAGCATAGAGTACACCATCACACAGAGGCAAATCACAACATCACCCACACACTTTCCACGCACAAAACACCATACACCACCACACTCACCACACTCTACAACACATACACCACCCCTCACCTCATCCACACCACCCCATGGCACCCCAAAGACACCCCAGGTTCTCTGACGCAGAACTCAGGGTCATGGTGGAGGAAATAGTTTGTGTAGAGCCCCAGCTCTTCGGGGCACAGGTGCAGCACACCACCATTGCCAGGAAGATGGAGCTATGGAGCAGAATAGTGGACAGGGTCAACGCTGTGGGACAGCATCCACGCAATCGGGACGACATCAGGAAGCGGTGGAACGACCTACGGGGAAGGTGCATTCCATGGTATCAAGGCACAACATTGCGGTGCAGAAGACTGGCGGCGGATCCCCACCTACTCCCCCAGTATTCACAGCATGGGAGGAGGAAGTCTTGCACATCCTGCATCCTGAGGGCCTCGCAGGAGTAGGCGGAGGAATGGACTCTGGTAAGGCAAATCTTCACTACTTCATTCCCCCCACCCCACCTGCATGCCAAATCATACCCCCACCCTCACCCCCACCCCCATCACACCAACTCCTTGCTAATGGCTCACCATCACAACCCACCCATCCCAAAACCTAGCCCTGCATGCCTCCCCAAAGCATGGACACCCATCCCCAAAGCATGCCCACTGCACACACCCATCACCCCCACAAGCCACCGTCACAAAAGCCCCCACAAGGGAATGCCAGCACTGGGGGACACGGCCACCCACCCATTACACGAAATGCCACACACAGAAGCAATAACCATACTCTTATACCCCTGCAGGACCCGAACGCCACCACACCGCCACGGAGGGTCCAGAGATGTCCATCCCACCCCCAGAAGAGGCCCCCAGTGATGACAGCAGCTCCGTCTCCCTGGACCCTGATGACCAGCCCGGCCCATCGGGGACCTCGGGACAGTCGGTTCCCCACAGACAGCCACAGGCTACACCAGACCCAACCCCCTCTGGGAACACCAGCACAGCTCCCACCCAGCGGGCCCATGCCTTGGTCCCCAGGACACGTCAATCAGCGGTGTGTCCACCACTACAGGGCACCCAGGTTGACCCACCACCCCAACAACAACAGGGACCTGGGGGCAGTGGTAGTGGGCACACCGTCCAGGGGACAGAGGCCCAGGGAAACAGGGGAACTGGGAGGGCTGCTGTGCGACAGGGGGGGACAGGACAAGGGAACCGACTCTCCAAGAGGCCCTCTCCTCCATCATGGGTGCATACCACCGCTCCCAGGAGACGATGGCTACGGTACTGGCCAGGTTCCAGGAGAACCAGGTCATGCAGGAGCAACAGTACATGGGGTTCAGAGAGGAACTGAGGAACATTAGTTCCGCAATGGGGACCATCGTCGTGGCCCTAACCCAGATAGTCACCACATTGCGGGACCATGTGGCACCACAAAGGGCCCCTGTCACTAGACTGGACCAGGAACAGCCTACCACCTCCGCCGGCGCTAGTGGACAGGAGGCCCCCACACAACGACAGGCCACCAGAACCCCACCTCCTGCAGAAGAAGAACCACCCCGCAAGCGGAACCTGAGATCTCACAAGAAGACAGAGTAGGATTGCAAGACCCCCGCCAGCAAACGATACCCCCTGATGTCATCTCACTGTCCCACATTGTCACCCTGTCCAACCTTGAACTGCCCCTGCTCCATCCTTCCACAGGCATATGGACAATGCACCTGTGCGACTGAGAACTGGACTCTGCCATGGACATTACTCCACCATCACCCATCCCCGTTTTACAATCATGTTCTATAAATTTAGCACTTGAATTAAATCACTTTTTGCACTAAAAAAATCTTGAGTCTGCTTGTAATTTGAACAAATGTATTAGACATAACGGTGCCAAAATGTTCAGTTACATTGTGATGACAACATACCACTGTCACACAGCTGTAGTACATGGGCAAACAAAGCAGAGGTCACGCAGTGGGGCCCACAGCTCTAAAAACGGAAGGGAAAGTCACAACTCAGTTAACAGGAACTGGGGGGGAACTCAGACAGTAGAGAGGCAGGAGACTTTAAGTGAATGTAAAATGGCGTGGTTGATTCGTACCTGTGTGCTACTGAAAATACTGTTGTATCACTATGTCCCTGTTGTCTGTGTCGTCCCCGTCGTCCTCCTCCTCTTCACTCTCCACAGGCTCCACAGCTGCTACAACACCACCATCTGGACCATCCTCCTGCAGGAAAGGCACCTGGCGTCGCAAAGCCAGGTTGTGAAGCATACAGCAGGCCACAATGATATGGCACACCTTCTTTGGTGAGTACATTAGGGATCCCCCTGTCATATGCAGGCACCTAAACCTGGCCTTCAGGAGGCCGAAGGTTCTTTCTATAATCCTCCTAGTTCGCCCATGGGCCTCATTGTAGCGTTCCTCTGCCCTTGTCCTGGGATTCCTCACTGGGGTAAGTAGCCTCGACAGGTTGGGGTAACCAGAGTCACCTATTAGCCACACACCGTGTCTCTGTAGCTGTTCCATCACATAAGGGATGCTGCTATTTCGCATGATGTACGCGTCATGCACTGACCCAGGGAACTTGGCATTTACATGGGAGATGTACTGGTCAGCCAAACAGACCACCTGGACATTCATAGAATGATAACTTTTTCTGTTCCTGTACACCTGCTCACTGCCACTGGGGGGAACCAAGGCCACATGTGTCCCATCAATGGCCCCAATGATGTTGGGGATATGTCCAAGGGCATAGAAATCACCCTTCACTGTAGCCAAATCGCCCACCTCAGGGAAAACAATGTAGCTCCGCATGTGTTTCAGCAGGGCAGACAACACTCTGGACAAAACCTTAGAAAACATAGGCTGAGACATCCCTGATGATATGGCCACTGTTGTTTGGAATGATCCACTTGCCAAAAAATGGAGTACTGACAGAACCTGCACCAGAGGGGGAATCCCTGTGGGTTGGCGAATGGGGGACATCAGGTCTGGCTCCAGCTGGGCACACAGTTCCTGTATAGTGGCTCGGTCAAGTCTGTATGTAAGTATGACATGTCTTTCTTCCATTGTCGACAGGTCCACCAGCGGTCTGTACACGGGAGGATTCCTCCATCTCCTCGCAAGTCCCAGCGGACCGTGCCTAGGAAGGACAACATGGAGCACAGAGTCAAGCAACCCACAGGTACTTAACCACAGCTTGCACAGTAAACAATTCGCTATGCATTGAATGGCTTGTATGAGTGGCAATGCAAGGCCTAGGCCTGTGTGACGCCGTAGAAATTCAGCCATGTGGGCCTTTGAAATGGCGGCTGCCTGACCTGTGAAGTGTGACAATGGGATGTGAGGTCAATGCGCTGGCGTGGCACACCGTGGCGGTAGGCGGTCGAAGACCGCGGCGCAAAGCAGCATTGGTTAACATAGAACCCTATCGGTCTCAGGAGCCAATGACGATGTGTGCCGGAGGTCGCGGTACGCACCGCCGCGGGCGTGACCGCCATTTTCTAACTGCTTAATCACTCGAGACCTGATCATCCACAGGAGAGGACCTATACTGCAAGTGCTGCTGTGAACTCGGTCTGGAAGAGACAATGGCTGCTGCGACTTGGGAAAGGGCCCCTGCCTTCACATCTGAGGAATTGGATAAACTCGTTGATGGGGTCCTCCCCCAGTATGCGCTACTCTACGGTCCTCCAGACCAACAGGTAAGTACACTGGGAGCACGTAGTATGGGCTATGCCTGTGTTGAGTGGGGTGGATGTAAGATGGTGGGGAGGGGAGCGTATGAGGATAGCAACGCACGACAGATGAGAGCATGTGTCACATGGCAAGGTTGGGGGGGTGGGCCACTCACATCGACCATGCAGAAAAGTGATGATATTTCTTTTTCCACCCTGTCCCTGTCACATAGGTCAGCGCCCATCAGAAGATCGACATTTGGCGTGCCATCGCCAAGGACGTCCGGGCCCTGGGGGTCCACAACAGACGGGGCACTCACTGCCGCAAGAGGTGGGAGGACATCCGCCGCAGGAGCAGAAAGACCGCCGAGGCTCTGCTGGGGATGGCCTCCCAACGTAGGAGGGGTGCCAGTCGTCAATTGACCCCCCTGAGGTCCCGGATCCTGGCGGTGGCCTACCCCGATTTGGATGGGCGCGTGAGGACATCACAGCAGACACAAGGGGGTGAGTATCAGCACATTCTGCTATATTAGCGCACAGTGGAGGCGTCTGGGTGGGGGAGGAGGGCTGTGGCTATCTCTAGGCCAGGGCGGTTTCTGTAGGCTGGGCCCCTCCATTAGACATGGCCCTGTGCCCCCGCCCCCCACCTCTGTAGGGTGCTAAGTACAGCTATCCATGGCCCGGGCTCACCTATGTGTGCATTTGTCGTCCATAGACTTGTAGGCCACGTCACAATAATTGAGTAGTGTACCCCGAGTGCGCGGCGTAGTGCAGGGGGCTTCTGTGTCTGTCCTCTCCGCCAACGGTGCCGCCAATGCATGCACTCAACATGTCTTTCTTTCTTCTCTCCCCCCTTATTTTTTGGTTTTCCTGCTCATGTGTGCATTAGCATCATCAGGCGGAGGAGAAGTGGCATCGGCGCACGAGGGAGCTGCATCTCACATGGGCCCTGAGGGCCCTGCAACCGACTCGGACTTAACCAGTGAGATGGAGGGCGAGGGGGGCTCCACAACGGGAACCCGTGGAGACGTCAGCGACACCAACACGTCCTCGGAAGGGAGCTCCCTTGTGGTGGCGGCACCATCCGTGCCCACCGCAAAAACAGGTACAGCTGCCACCCAGCGCACCAGCTCCGCCCTCCCAGCAGCCCCTCAGCTTTCGCCCCGTGCCCGCTCGGCCAGGAAGCCGGCCATCTCCTTCGCCCCTGGCACCTCAGGTCCTGCCCCAGTTACCCCTGCTGCCCTCAGTGAGGAGGTCATTGACCTCCTCCGGACGCTCATTGTTGGGCAGTCTACCCTTTTGAATGCCATCCAGGGGGTGGAAAGGGAGGTGCATCGGAGCAATGCATACCTGGAGGGCATTCATTCAGGTCAGGCTGCCCATCAGCGATCGTTCAACACTCTGGCCTCAGCACTGACCGCAGCAATTGTCCCTGTGTCTAGCCTCCCCCCTCCAACTTCCTCAACCCAGTCCCACTCCCCTGTTCCTCTGCCTATCCCAGACATACCTACAGACCAGCCTGCACACACATCAACACCCAAGGGCAGCTCATCCAGACATAAGCACCACAGATCACACAAGCATTCACCCAAGCAACATCCACATGCAGACACAGCAACACCCACTGCCTCCACTGTGTCCCCCTCCTCCTCGTCTCCCTCCTCCCTCCCTGTGACGTCTCCACACACACCTGCATGCACACCACCATCAGCCAGTACGTCCATCACCACCACACCCACCAGAACAGTCCGCACACGTGCAGTCACCACCCCCACTACCATTTACACATCCCCTGTGTCCTCTCCCAGTGTGTCTGTCACCCCCTCTTCCAAACCACACAAACGCAGGCAGCCACCCACCCAACAGCCATCCACCTCACGACAGCCTCCGTCACAAGCACCTGCACCCAAAGACAGCACACTTGACTCTCCTACAACCACATCCTCTTCCTCCACTCCCATACCCACTACAACTACCCGTCCCTGTCTTTCTAAATTGCTCTTCCTTTCCAACCTTGACCTCTTTCCAACAACTGACCCACCCCCTCCATCTCGTAAGAGTCCAACCAGCACCTCAGCCACCATAAAGCCCTGCACCTACTAGGACCATCGTTCAGGGCTATTGGAGTCCACCAGCTCCTAGGGCAGGAACATCGGCCAGCAGCAAGGGGACAGCCAGCCCACCCCCTGGGAAAAGAAGCAAAAAAGTGAAGGGCCGGCGCCACAGGCCTGAGACGGCTGCCCCCAAGGACACCAGCCTTGCACCGTCACCTGGCCCATCCACCAAGGGAAGCAAGGGCCCCAGAGATTCTTCCAAGGAGGGCAAGGGCCCCAGAGATACTTCCAAGGGAGGCAAGGGCCCCAGAGATTCGTCCAAGGAGGGCAAGGGCCCCAGAGATACTTCCAAGGGAGGCAAGGGCCCCAGAGATTCGTCCAAGGAGGGCAAGGGCAGCAGGGCAAAGAAGTCCGGCAGCAGGCGAGCTGCCCAGGAGGGCCCCACCAGCCCCATTTGGGGTGTGACGGAGGACACCCACGGGCCCAGGAGTCCAACACAGGAGAGCCCCGCAAGCGATAGGTCGGATGGCGACTGAGCGGGAATGATTGCCCAGATCTGGTTCCCTAGGAACACAAGACAAGCACCGCTGAACATGGCCCCGCCGTGAGAAGCACCGCTGAACAGGGCCCCGCCGTGAGAAGAACCGCTGAACAGGGCCCCGCCGTGAGAAGCACCGCTGAACAGTGTCCCGCCGTGAGAAGAACCGCTGAACAGGGCCCCGCCGTGAGAGGCACCGCTCCACTGGGCCCCGCCGTGAGAAGAACCACTGAACAGGGCCCCGCTGTGAGAAGCACCGCTGAACAGGGCCCCGCCGTGAGAAGAACCGCTGAACAGGGCCCCGCCGTGTCTCTGCACCGCTCCGCTGGGCCCTTCCTCTCAAGCACCGCTCCGCTGGGCCCTTCATCTCAAGCACCGCTCCGCTGGGCCCCGCCGTCTCCTGTCAGGCACCGCTCTGCTGGGCCCTTCCTCTCAAGCACCGCTCCGCTGGGCCCTTCATCTCAAGCACCGCTCTGCTGGGCCCCGCCGTCTCCTGTCAGTCACCGCTCCGCTGGGCCCTTCCTCTCAAGCACCGCTCTGCTGGGCCCTTCCTCTCAAGCACCGCTCCGCTGGGCCCCGCCGTCTCCTGTCAGGCACCGCTCCGCTGGGCCCTTCCTCTCAAGCACCGCTCCGCTGGGCCCCGCCGTCTCTGCACCGCTCCGCTGGGCCCTTCCTGTCAAGCACTGCTCCGCTGGGCCCTTCCTCTCAAGCACCGCTTCGCTGGGCCCTTCCTCTCAAGCACCGCTCCGCTGGGCCCTTCCTCTCAAGCACCGCTCCGCTGGGCCCTTCCTCTCAAGCACCGCTCCGCTGGGCCCTTCCTGTCAAGCACCACTCCGCTGGGCCCTTCCTCTCAAGCACCGCTCTGCTGGGCCCCGCCGTCTCTGCACCGCTCCGCTGGGCCCTTCCTCTCAAGCACCGCTCCGCTGGGCCCTGCCGTCTCTGCACCGCTCCGCTGGGCCCTTCCTGTCAAGCACCGCTCCGCTGGGCCCTTCATCTCAAGCACCGCTCCGCTGGGCCCTTCCTCTCAAGCACCGCTCCGCTGTGCCCCGCCGTCTCTGCACCGCTCCGCTGGGCCCTTCCTGTCAAGCACAGCTCCGCTGGGCCCTTCCTCTCAAGCACCGCTCCGCTGGGGCCTTCATCGCAAGCACCGCTGGCCCATTGGCAGGGCCGGATCTGTGTCGGGCAGGGCTTCACGAAGCACTCTGGGCACCATGCCTCCTCCATAACCAGTGGAGTCTGTAATCCACCAGATGGACTGTGGCTTTGCACTCCCCAGGATGGTACAGTGGGCAATCCACCCACTGAAAAGACTTGTGAGACTGTGGCTTTGCACTCCCCAGGATGGTACAGTGGGCAATCCACCCACTGTAGAGACTTGTGAGACTGTGGCTTTGCACTCCCCAGGATGGTACAGTGGGCAATCCACCCACTGAAAAGACTTGTGAGACTGTGGCTTTGCACTCCCCAGGATGGTACAGTGGGCATGGAGGCCCCTCGTGGATCTGGCGTCGTGGACTCATGTGGCTGAGGTGCCCCACCTTCCCTTCCCCCTGAGGTGGCTGTGGTTTTATTATCTGATGCCCCAGCAGTGTTCTCTCCAATGGAATCGGGTTTCGTGTGTGGGCTTTGCCCATGTGTTTATACACATTGGCCCACAGACAATGGCATGTAGCCAATATGTGCCGGACTTTTGGACTAAGTTCATATTCTTCATGTTGTGATTTATTTGTTTTAATAATCTAATATTTCACTTAAGTTCAAATATGCTTTAATATACTTCTATTTTAACGATCATTTTATTTTGTCTTTGAATTATTCCAGGGGGTTTGGGGGTGTAAATCTGACTTGTTGCTTTGCATTGGTGTGTGGGGATTTGAGGGGGGGGGGTGTCACGTATGTGTGTGCCCGTAATCTTTTCTCCTCCCCCCTCCCCTGTGTCGTAGGTGCAGTACTCACCGTTGTCTCCTGCGGCGGCGTTCGTGCTCCTGGTAGAGGAGCAGGTAGACAATCGCTGGTAGGATGTTTAATTCGGGTTCCATGCTGTCCAGATTCCTCGTGGAGTGCATAGAGGTGAGCGTTTTCCCGTTCGTGATCTGTTTCCGCCGTGTTTTTATCGGCGGGGCTCCCGCCCCGGAAAAGGTGGCGGATTGGTG
The DNA here is from genome assembly GCF_031143425.1 of Pleurodeles waltl. Classification (NCBI taxonomy): domain Eukaryota; kingdom Metazoa; phylum Chordata; class Amphibia; order Caudata; family Salamandridae; genus Pleurodeles; species Pleurodeles waltl. The sequence goes on from NC_090436.1 coordinate 315,571,053, forward strand.
GGTCGTGATAGGGTGGGCGGTACATTGTCTGCCGCCTGTCTGTTGGCGGTGACCGCTGCGCTGTTTGTTTGCCCCGCCGTGGCGGTCGGAGTGTTAAAGTGGCGGGCTGTGTTGGCGGTTCCCGCCAGGGTCAGAATTCCATTTTTTTGACCGCCTGCCTGTTGGCGGTTTGGCCGCCGCTTTAACACCGACCGCCAGGGTCGGAATGACCTCCAAAGTGTGGCTTGGCTTTTGAAATACAAAAACCAGTGACTGTGACATGCAGGTTGTTTTCTCTTTGGGCTTGGATGCTATAGTTCATTTTAGAGGCACTGCTCACCCACCTTCATCCATGATCAATCCCAAGTTGTTCAGGATGGAGATCAGTGATACTCACAGGGTGAAAAAATAAAAAATGTTGTTGATTGAAAAAAATCCAAAACTTTCATATTAATCTGTTTTTACAGAATTTTTATTGGAAGAGGTAGTTTAGAAATGTAATAGTAATTACGAAGAATGTTAAGAATGGCCTGGGCTTTTTCATTATTGTAAAGCTATCACCAATGGCTATTTCCAGCCGGCAGGTACTGATGAAGAGGTGACTGAGGGAATAATGAGCAGGGCGAATGAAAAATTATGAGCACTATCCCTCAGTAAAGGACTGTGCCTTGTCAGACCTAGTTAAAACCCCGATCGGATAGCCCTAGTGATTTCTGGGTTTATTTTCAGTGCGGCAGATAGGGGACAGCCGATGAAAATAGGCAAAGGTCTTGTCTGCCATATTCAGAGTACATAGCCATGTGTACATTGTAAATAGGGTGTTCAGGCCATCTGCATATGTTAAAGTGGCTCACATCCTCAAAACTCTGCATAACCACATGTGCCTTCCACCATTAGTAAGGGAAGGGCAGATAACATAGCAATAGGCCTCTTCTCGCATTTCACCAATTACTGCAGTTGCATTAGTACTACAAGAATCACAGATAACTTGTATTTTTTTCATGTTGAAAATAGCAATGGAATTCCTGGGTGGGAGCCACTGTTGAGTTGAAGCTGCTCGGACTAGTGATGCTTTTGACAGTTTAAAAGGATTGCTACTCTGTTGCCCTGCTGCATGCTGCCATGCTGCCTGAGGGAAAAGGACTGGGGCTGCATCTTGAACACAGGATCACTAGAGTGACTCCAAGAGCTGTTGTCCGGCCTCCTGATCAGAGCCTCAAGGACAGAAAAGGTTCCAACGACCTTGACTCCAGCACATTGACTCTGTCTGCTGTGAGTCTTTCCCCCCCAAAGTAGTCCCACCTCCGTTATTAACCCTTGGAAGCACATCTCAAGGTGCTCTGCCAGTCCAGCTGTAGTCCTAGCAGAACTGACACAGCTTGATGCATCACCTTGTTACTCCACATTGGAACTGCCGCTGCATGATGCATTCCCAACACAAGACCCCGCCTCTCTTCAGAACTGCCACTGCACAACAGTCACCTCAATGCAGGACCTGGCATTGCAGCCCTCAACTCCTCGGAACTGCCAGTGTGCGACGCATCCATACATCACAGCACCGCAGCTCCCCAGTATTACCGCTGCGTAACGCATCTTTCCTGCAGGACTTTGCATAGCAGCTCGCAGTCTATTTAAAATGCTGCTGCATGCAATGAATCCTCCACACGGGATCGCGCAGCATCCCGGCAACCTGGATTTAAGATACTTTGGGCCAGATTTACAAGGAAATGCTGCAGAGTGCTGCTGCTCCAAAATTGGCAGCGTCGCGCTGCTTCAGTTCTGGATTGCAGGGATGCACCATATTTAGAAAAAAAACGGTGCGCCCCTGTGTTTCCACTAGTGCTGGTGCTAAATTAAGCTGCCAATGCAGACATCCTTGCACCAAAGTACAAGGGTGTCTGCGATGAAGGGAATGATTGTTTATGTGCAGGTAGGTTCCCTTCCTACACATAAACAATCGACAATGGCCATTTGGCACTTCTTCTGCAGCACACATAGAAGTAGCAAAAACTGAGAAATAAAAGTATTTCTCCTTGATCCGTCATGCGAACGTCACCCCTGGGTGGCATTTGTTTTTGGCATTGCCTCAGATTTATGATTCCTTGTCAATCTGGGGCAGCATCAAAAGCAATGTGTGTTGCGGTTGAATGCCCACAGCAACACACATTGCACGCCCCTCTGCCGCATAATACTGCGTCAGAGGGGCCCATATTTACAAGGGCGGCATTAAACCACAAAAAGTGACTTAGCACTGCATTGTAAATATGGCACAGCGCACAGTGCCACTGGAGCATCACAAAAAGTGACGCTCCAGTGGCACTGGGAGCTTGTAAATATGCCCCTCTGTTCCCTGTACCCGGCCCCCATTCCATCATGGTTGCCTGAACGTGTGACTTTAGCCCAGTCCGGTGCGACCAGATAACCACAGTTGGCCCTTTGTGCTTTTCGGCACTATTTTCACTTAATTCTTTAAAATTGTATATCTCCGGTGCGACTGATTAGAATTGTTTTCATTTTGGTCTCAAATAATTTATCACATTTTACTCTATTTTTTTTTAATTGATGTGGGATTTTTCTTGTGTTGTGTTTTCACTTACTGTTTGAAGTGCTGCATAAATTCTTCCCACTTTGCTTCTAAATTAAGCCTCACTGCTTTTGTGCAAGCTACCAGAGTGTTAAGCACAGGTTAATTTTAGGATGCTTGTGACTTCACACTGATAGGAATTGCGGTTGTTGCCAACCAGTAACCCAATCTCCTACAATTTATTCACAAGTTCCAAGAAAAAAAAAAAAAAAAAAAAAAGGATCACCAGTGAGAAGAGAGACGTCATGATTCTGAGTGGAGGAGTATTTTTTAAGCTGAAAGTTGAAATGCTTCAATATGCTGACCTCAACCATTTATTACAAGTTAAAAGTGATTTTATTTCAGTTTGTGAAAGGATTGCTCACATTTAAGCAGTAGGCATTTTAAAAACATGACGCATGTAGTTGCAATAATAATACAGCTTTCATTCAGTGATGCGATATGTTTCTTTCCCAGAAGGTCAGCGTGACATTTTACTTCTATAGCATTGTTTTGGATCTCTGCTACATTAGAATTGAGTAGATTTTATAAAAGCAGGGTGCCAAGTGTAGAGCAATCAGTAAACCATGTTCGAGTAATACAGCATAAAGCTGGCCCACGGCCTTTGTTACAAAAGTAAAACACTCGACCTTCAGTTTATGATTTTTTCCTCATGTCACCGCTCGTACACCCACCAGCTTTATGACTTTCCTCTTGTAGGTTTACAGCACTCACATCCTTCTGTGCTCACACAGAATGAACAATATCTTTCTATTCATACACTGAATTCAGAAACACATTGGTACAGAAACAGTCCTATAAATAGGCTTAGAGCCTGACCAATGTACAACTCATTGTCCCTCTTTATTTACTTATTTATGGTATTGTCTGTAGAGTTGTATATGTATAAAAAGGAGAAGCGAAAAAGATAAAAACCATAGGCCTAGGATATTGAAGTGTTTAAGTCTGGATCACAAACATTTTCATTAAACTTTTCGCAGATGACCACATAAACATAAGAAACAAGCATTTGCCAGTGATTAAGTTTCACTTTACCCAACTCTCGTCCCCAAACCTGGTCATTGGCCAAGTCGTATCTGACCTAGTCTTTAGGGGAGAGGGTTGACTAAGCATGTACACTCTTATGTGCATTAAATGTGTTCACTTGCACTGTCTCCTCTCTTCTGAGTCAGCATGAAATTTAATGCATTTAAAAAAAAGTATATTTTTGCCTTGACACTCTCATACCATGGCAGCCCATAATATGCTAGGAATTACCACCACTAAGCCACATAAAGAATTTGTCTAGCGTGAACACGCGGGTGGGAGGTTATTATACTGTAGTTGAGAAATGGGTATCCTCCAATTGATGTCTGCAAGTTTTACCTGGGTGGGAATGGACAACATGCCATTGATGCTGTCCCTCTACAGAGAACTACCACCATTATGAGTGGGACAGTATTTTATAAGGGCTGGGCAATTAATATCTGCCCAAGGATTCCTACACGTTGCTAATAATTACCATCATTTTGACAGGGTTAGCATTTTACCTTGATTGAAATGTGCAACGTGCCATGGATGCCAACAAGTTGATGAGCATTACCACTGTTGTGCCAGGACCAGCATTTTACCAGGGGTGGGTATAGTGCCATAGCTGTCCACTAGTTGGGAAAATTTACTACCACTACACAAGGGCCAGCATTTTACTATGGAGGACAAAGGATGCCCATAAGTTGCCAAGAATGACCTCAATTGTGCCATGATCAGCTTTTTGCCAGGATGGGACTGGCCCACATCATGAGGATACCCATACCTTGCCAAAAATTACCATAATTGTGCTATACCCTCACACACTCCTTACATATAGACACACACACACTCATAGATATGCATGCATGCACACACATACACACATGCAACAACAAAGACCACCAATATTTTTTAAAATGACCTTCTGCTTGATGAAGCCTTCCTGGCTTCCATTATTGCGCTGGACTGCCTCCCTTCTCCCGGCCAGCTATAGCTCCTGATCTGGTGGTTTGGGAGGAAAGAGGAGTGGGTGTGAGTGCCTCAGATAGACAAGGGTGGTTATAGAAGTAATTGCCTGGGAGGGCTAGTAGTTTAGAGGCAGGAGTGGAGCAAGTAGGTTTGCAGGGAGAATGGACTAAGGGTGAATATTAAGTAGGTATGAGAGATGAAACCGGTGGAATGAGGAATTTCTTGGGCAGTGGGAAGACTACAAGTAGTGAATATGCAGTGAGGCAGAAGCCATCAGAGGTGGTGCGTGGAATCAGCTGTGGAATTGGGAAGAGGGCATTAGCGTTGGAGTGGGGCACAGGGCTCTTATACTCTCTGCTGGTGGGAGAACCTCTAACAGAGCTTCCCCTCCACCAAAGTGATCCTTTTTTGGGGCGGAGGAAAAAGGGCTCCCTTTGCTACAAAGATTGGCAGGGATAACTCTTTTATCCTTTTGCTAGACAGCTGGGAACAGAGTGAAAAATTCTCCCAAATACATAAAAGCAAGGTAGTTGGTTAACCCTTGCCAATATGCCAGATGTCCTTTGTGAAAAATAACCTCCATACATTGCCTTCAGGTGCTCCTAGACAGTACAAATGACACAAAACATTAAAAAGGGAAGAGAGAGGCTGGGCTTGCCAGAGACTGAGATGGTGGCTCCCTAATGCTGCTTCTGCTAAGTGGGAAGGCCTAAGGGCCCTTGTGTGAACTATCTGGGAGCAAGGTGGCTGAACAATGGTGCACAGATTGATGTCACCTCCAGGAGACTGGAGTTAACAATGGAGAACTGAAAGGACATGCTATTTGGGGGAGACACAGGAACAAGCCCACTGTGAGGGCTGTGCGGTGATTCCGGATTGGCTGCATAGACCAGGTCAACTGCATGGTCTTTAAAGAGCAAGGAAGCACAGTGCTGGTGAGAGCTCAGGGAGAGGAAGTGATGACTGGAAGAGGCTAGGCAGCAGTTGGTGGGCTATCAATAACCCACTGTGAAAACACTTGCTGCCGTCCCACACATGACCTGATCACTTTCATTCTCCAGGCCCAGGAGGAGTGGAAGTCTCATTAGGCAAATGCCCAGAGCAGTGAGGGACTGTTGTGCATTCAGAATATAATGACTCCTCACTATTTCTGCAGTGCTGTGGTGCTGGTAGTGGGCCCTTGTTTCCATAGGTCACCTGGAGTGATATTCTGTCTCTACATTTGAACGAGTCATACCAGAAACACGTCACCCCAGTCTCAGGCCTGTAAAGGCAGTATAGAGTGAGAAAAAAATACAGAGAGACAGGGATGTACACTCCTGTAGATACAAATAATGGTGTTGGCTTACGGACTGTGGGTTCCGGTGGCCTGACGTAGAACAAAAGGAGACACAGTTTGCTGTGGAATCAGTGTGATAGGTGTAGGAGTGCAGCAGATACCTAACAGATAGTCTTGTGCCTGTTGAGGGTCATGTAGGACACACATCAATTAATTTTTAGGGCCCTTTATTTGACGCCTCAGTGCCAAGTCCACATATTCCATGACGTTCTCCTAACCGACCAGGAAACTTATTTTCTCACAAGCCCTTGCAGGAGGAAAACAGAGTCACCAGTCCTCCACTGCTCCAAATACAGCTGAAATTATGCTAGAAGCCTTAATGAAGAAATGATTGCTGTAGGCTCCAACTGCGGGTTGGAGATAGGGATGCTATGTTGCAAATTAACAGAGATGGAGTATAGATCCTGATGGGATAACATCTGCCTGTATGTACTTAGAGACATTCCTAAAAAGCGTTATGCCACACCTGATGAATTTACAATTAGCAGAGACCTTGTAAATTCAATGGGTGCATATGCTGAAAGAGAGAGGGCAAACTGTCAACGCTGAGTTCATAAATAAAATGTATTAGCAGGAATGTTCTTTGAGAGAGAAGTTTATTCAACTGAAAGACACACACCTAGTTGATGCTCAAGCAATGTCTGACACACATATTCTAATCTCAGACAGACATACCATTTTCCCAGCAATGGGCATTTACCCAGCAGTTTAGTTCTCAAGCAATGAATACAGTTGTGCATTCATTAAACATGTAATAACTCCCTCCTGGTACAGTTGATAACTTTAGCAGAACAAAGAATTCTTCAAAGTGAAGGTGCAACCTTAAGAGCCACTTGCCAATGTGAACCACACATTTCACTCCCTAGTCTTCCCATACTGGTAGTAGCTAGGTTATTTCCACTAATATATTTGTGAGAAAAGGGTGTGTAGTAGCTTATACAAATTAGACTCTAACCACATTTTAAAATGGTATCATTAACTGCAACAAATTTCCTCTATGCCTTCAGACTCTCACCATAGCAAAAGAGGGGAAGCATTCCCACCCTCTATTAAGGCTCCATGAATAGTCGTGGCAATATTGGGTTGGGATTACCTGATAAAGGATCACTGCCATAATATCATGCATATAATATTGAAACACAAAAATATCAGAAAATAAATATTGTTAACAAAAATATCGCCTTCCTCTACTAAACTAATAAAACCACAAATATCAGTGTTGAAAATATCAGTTTTTACTTATATCGAAAACACAAATATTGGAAACAAAATATTGTCACCTTTAAATAAAAATATAATATGTTTAAAATATTGATTCACACAATATCGGCTAAAATAATATTGCCAAAATAATTACATTATCATTAGTATATATAAAAAAACTTTTTTACATCAAAAATATTTAAAATAAACATAAAATATTTTATACACATGTTTAAATTAAAAATAAATATATTAGATCACCAAAATATTTAGAAATCACCCATATAGAATATGTAACTCAATTCATAACAATATCACCCAAAAATCCATTGCATTAACTACAAACATTTATACAACTAAAATATTTACATATATATCTATATATATATATAAAATTATATTTAAACTATTGAAATACATATATTATAAAACCTAAATATATTTACATATCTATATATATATGTATATATATATATATATATATATATATATATATATATATATATATATATAAAAAGGTATATTCAAAACTATCAAACGATATCTCAACATTATCAATAAAACCTAAATTAGCATTTACCAGCAAAAGACATAACTGAATAACTGATAAAAAAAATCTAAATAAAACTAAATTAACCAAACAATTAAACTATAAACAACCTTAACTAAAATAATCAGATAAACAATTAAATCAACAATATAAAAGGCACACTACTTTCTTTTATCAACTAAATATTGCAAAAATGAGAAATGCTGCAAGATGAGGAAACTTTGCCAATTTTTCTGTCCAGACCCTTAAAGTAGAAACATATAAGTTTCGACAACTACCTCACCAAGTAAGCAAAACTTATATTTAAACTAAAACTTACTTATAAATAAACTTCAACATGTAAAATAGCAAATTATTAACAAATCACTTTCCAACTTCTATCTCTTTACTTTTATTTCCTAAAACAATTCACCACAACTTCAAAAAGCGATAAGCTGCCAGAAAAAAAACACCTATTACAAACTGGCAAAAAGATATATTAAAATGAGCATACATAAATTATTAAAATATATAAACGTACCCCAATAGCGGATAAAAATAAAACTAACAACCTCAACCACTACATATTAACAACAAATAAACTGAAACTGAGACTTTTATTTTCTTCCAACAGAAAACAAAGCACTTGCTCCACATTACGGCACCCCGAACCGAAAAGCTGTAAAACTGTCTGAAACATCTCAAAAGAACATACATGGAAGTATGAAAAACTAGAAGTAGTTGCATATTTCTTTTATAAATACAAACGTATAGATATTAAAAATTTGTATTTATTTATACTATTGCACTACTTTCAGATACAATGAGAGCCAAAAATATAACATCCCAGAAAGCAAAGCAATTACTAAGTCACATGGGTTACACCTACAACCAAAAAAAGTGCATAGACAAAAAATATGAAATGGAAATGTACCAAATATTACTATAATGTGTGCTATGGGAGAGTCACTACAAAAGATGATGTGATTAATGTAGGAGAACACAATCACCCCCCAAATGTAACAGAAAAATAAGTAAGGGAGGTATTGCAAGATTTAAGATGGGCATGCACTAGCTCCCGGGAACCCTCTACCACAATCCTAAAAGGTGTACTGCCTAATGTCCCGAACACATCACAGGACAACTACCACCTCTACCCACTTTAACACATTTTTCACAAATTAAAAAAGATACCAACGATACTCCTCCTGACGATACCAGGACATAGAAATATCTGAACATTTAAAAATGATACATAATGAGGAATCTTTCCTTTTATTTGACAACCTAACCAATGATAAACAAGTAGTAATATTCTCAACAGCAAAAGCGATGATCAAACCTATATGATGAATGGGACCTCCATAATATGTTCCAAACAATTCACTCAGATAAACACTATACATGATGAATATTAAAACAGAAATATCTTTTTTATATATGCCCTACTACCATAAACAAAGCAGAACTTACTACAACCTTAAAAACCACATTAAACATCAAACAGATAATTACTTCTCACAAAAACATCCTTGACTTTGAACAAACTGTGAGTCAAACCATTTAAAACATGTATCTCCACACAGTCACACAAGGCTGTTTCTATCATTTTAATTGAAGCATATAGAGACACCTCCAATAATCTTCACTGAGGGCCTCATTACAAGTTTGACGGTTTTGGGACTGCCAAATTCGCAGTCAGACCGCCACCCTCCAGGCGGTTCGACCGCCAGATTACAATCCTGGTGGTTGGACCGCCAGGAGACCACTGCCTCCGCCGGGATCAGGGATCCTGATGGGTTGGTGGTGGTCGAAGTCGTGATCAGCCACGGCAGTGCTGAGTTCAGCCCCACCGTGCTGATCACAACTTTGCTTTCCATCAGCATTTCCATGGCGGGTTCCCTGCAGAAAGGCTGGCAGAAAGGCAGTGTTGGAGGTCATAGGGTGGGCCCTGCACTGCCCATGAACTGATAGCACCCTTGAAATGCACACTGTCTGATATGGCAGACAGTGTGCATTCCGAGGGATCTGTGTGCAAAATCATTGGCCTCGGCTCCCTGAGGGAGCCAAGGCCGATGCCGCTGCACTGTTTCCACCAGGCTGACCAGCTGAAACGTTGTAATACGACGGTTTCCACCAGTCAGCCTGGTGGAAACATCATAATATGATGGTGATGCGGTTGCAGCTTGACGGCCACCTCACCACCACCATACTGGAGATGTGGCGGTTCAACCACCCAACTCTTAATGAGGCCCTAAGTGTGCAATATACTACAAACAGTCAATTTGCCTTTGAAATAAACAGAACAATTCCACTAGTCCCTGTCACAGAGGTAGCTAACCACTACAATTGACTAATGGAAAGCCCTTTATACCAACACAATGAGGACAAATTAGGCCCCCTAATGGAGTATTTTGAAGACACTTGGGTTGGCAGACAGCATCGCTCCAGACACAGGCACCAACCCAAATTCCAAATACCATGGTGGAATGTCTATGAGAGCACCTTGGCACAGAAAGCCAAAACAAACAATGCAGTGGAAGGATGGCACAATGCCTTTCAATCTACATTAGGCAGAACCCAACCTAAACTATATTCATTTATAAAAGCATTATAAAAAGAACAAAGCTACCAACAACTTAGAATAGAGCAATCTGTTAGCCAAATTGCACCTAAACTTAGTAAACATACCAAGAGGATGTACAACATGTTACAATTTAAAGTCCAACTCTTCATACACAACAAAGCAGATTACTTAGAAATAATAGCCAAAAGTATATTATTATAAAATAAGTATTAACCTTTAAAAATAATATTTAATTACAGTCTAACCATTAAATACATTTCCAAGGTTAAATAAGACTGAGGTTCTAAAATAATATATCTATTCTTTGCATTAAATATGTAAGCTTTTCCAACCAAAAATCACAAAGAACAAACTCAATCTATCATGTAAAACAAATACACCACATAAACATATTTATAAATAACAATCACATACTATTTACACAAAAAATAAAATATAACATTTCCCACCTAAAATAAATAACATAAATATAACTTACTGTTCTGTAGCTGCAGCTCTTCCTCTGTATCCATGTAGGCAAAAATAATAATCCACCCAAAAAAAAATTTTTCTCCAAAAAGCTCAAAAGAAATATGCAGAAATTAAACAAATCCAATAAACATCTCTCACAACAAAGGGCCTCATTATGACTTTGGCGGTCTTTTGGCAAGTAATCAGACCGCCGTATTAAGAGTTGCACTGTGAAGTCCGCCAAAAAACAGCCAAATTTCCGAAACCGCCAGGACATTGGAGGACAGAAAAGAGGCGATCCCACCATCAGCCTGAGAAAAATCCACCCATCATATTACGATCCACAAATCACAACATCGTTCTTCCATGGCAGAAAACCATTGGCGGTGCAAACTGTGGCGGTCTCAAATCACATCACACGGAACACAACACCACATTGGACAGTTTAAATACGCCACACCTGACTCACATCCACAAACCAGGCACACTGCACTATATTACACACCCCCACAAACCCCAAATTTCTTTGCAAACAAAATGCCACATACAGCCACAGACAAGCAACCTTTTAGAGAGTTCCAAAAGGCAAGAATAGGTACCCATATACATTTCACTACACACACATCACACACCTGCACAACATACACAACACACATTTTACTATCACACACAATCCACAACAACCGTCACCCACTCACGTCACAGCACCTACACATTACCATTTACATTTTTCTCCTGCCTTTTTCTTTGAACACTACCGCACCTTCTTTACCAGCACTACCATGTCCCCACAAAAGCACCCACATTTCACAGATGATGAATTGAGGGTCATGGTGGACGAAATTGTCAGGGTAGAGCGAAACCTGTTTGGAGCACAGGTCCAGCAAACATCAATTGCCAGGAAAATGGATTTGTGGCAAAGAATAGTCAACAGGGTTAACTCTGTAGGCACCTATCCACGTACAAGGGAGGACATCAGTTAGAGGTGGAATGACCTCAGGGGAAAGGTACCGTCCATGACATCCAGACACCAGCTGGTGGTAAGACTGACAGTGGGCCCCTACCTCCTCCCCCTACTTTCACATCTTGGGAGGAGAAGGTCTTGGACATACTGCATCCTGAGGGCCTGACAGAAATACCTGTGGAAGTGGAGTCCGGTAAGTCCCCACATAATCCCTGTCACCCAATTGTCATGTCCTGCATGCTCCCTCACCACCTTACCCCACCCCAATTGTTATACCATCCATTAGACTTCTGTCAAAGAGACCTACTACCCCTCTCTTGCATGCCACATGTCCACTAAACTCACCTGGCTCCACAGCTTTTTGAAATGGCATGTGAAGTATTAGCAACTCATAGCACTACAACTCCCACATTACAATATCCCACCATTGTGAAAACCTGAACAGTGCACCAAATGTGCGATGTCATGCATGCCAAACTAACTACCAATCTAATCCATCTTAAATGTTCAAGTGTGATACAGGCAATGACAACAAGAGCAATGCAATGCCCCACTCCCACTATCATCACAAACAAAACACAGCTATAGCTGAGGGCCGAGTCATAATGTCCTTAGAATAAAGATTCCTCAGATAGAAATATACTCACCTGGGGTGGAAATCCAGATGGCAAAGTGGATGCACATGCAGTACATCCAGATACAGGTCAATGTCTATTGCTTACTCACATACTGTGTCCCTACTCATACACTATTGTGCATTGTACAGCATTTTTGTGCCATGTATCATGTCAGGCAATTCACTATGCAACACAGATGAACACCCATGTAGACATTCTGAATACATAAGATAGTACACTCACTACCAATATAATTTAACAGCTTAAAACATGGTGTATTGAATTGAAGTTACATAGTCTCAGTTGTACTAAGTAAGATTGTGCAGCAGCTGTCTGTCATTTCTGAGAATCATGCTAAGGCACTGTCTGCATCTCACACAACATCAATAATACCCTAAATGTAACAGCAACTCTGTGTTCCACATCTCCCACAGATAACCTTGCCAATGTCACCATGGACAGGATACCAGAGACTGTCACTACCCCTCTGGATGAGTGCCCCAGTGAGGACAACACCCCTGGATGTGTGGACACTAAAGATGAAGCTGGCCTATGAGGGACACCTGGTCAGTCAACAACTGTCAATCTCACCCTGCCCACATCAACTCCTCCCAGCCCTGTTGCATCAACATCACAGGCAACCATTCACCCCAAACCTGTGTCCCAAGGACTATCTCATGCATTGTGTGCCCCACAGAGCAGGTACCTGAGTCTCCTCTTGTCACCCCGACAATGATGGTCCTGCCACCACTGGGAGGGGCACAGGCACATGGGGGTAGGGTGCATGGGAGAGATGCTGTGGGTCAGAGGATGGGGGCTCAAAGGGAACAATACTGAACAGGAAATAATCTCCCAAGTATTGTGAGCCTACCAAACTTTCCAAGGCATAATGGGCCAGGTAATCACCAGGATGTGGGAAATCCAACAGCTGTTGAGAGACAACCGCCAGGAAGTCATGCAGCAGTGGCAGGCACAAAATGCCATCCTGGCTTCCATTGCTGGGGTGTTGAGGGGCATTAACACTGCCCTGAGTAGGTCTGCCACACAACATCAGGCCTCTTCCACTAGCAATGTGTCATCTGGCCCTTCGTCATCTGCGGCTGCTAGTGGAATTGAGACCCTGCCAGGGGAAAGACATGCCTCAGACACCCGACCCTCTGTAGCAGAGGAACACCCCCGCAAACATGGATGTCCACCCAGACATCCAGGAGGAGCAGATGCCAAGACCAAACCCACTGCCAGGAAGTAAACCTCTCCTGACTGGTTCCCCTTGTGTGGCACAGATACACCCTGTTGACTGTTCTGAAACCTATCTCCATTTTCCCATGGTACAAGGACGCTGGACTTGAGTTTCCTAATGGTGTAGCAGCTATCCCGATGATTTCAGCCACCATGACTGAACCCTACACTGTTTACTTTGTGTTTTTTCAGTTACTAATCACACAAAGGGGGTTATTCCAACTTTGGAGGAGGTGTTAATCGGTCCCAAATGTGACGGATATACCACCAGCAGTATTACGAGTTCCATAGGATATAATGGACTCGTAATACGGCTGGTGGTATATCCGTCACTTTACCGTCACTTTTGGGACGGATTAACACCTCCTCCAAAGTTGTAATAACCCCCATAATGTTTTACTGTCCACTAAATCACACTTAAACACAGGCTCTGTGTAAGTGTAATTTATCTACCATGTACAACTGTTATGCATGCCAACTCTAGTATCAATATGTCTCTCTGCATTGTACAACTCTACTCATACATACTTAATTGTATGACTCTATCAGCAGGAGACTCATTACATTGGGATTGTAACATGCACGGATTCAAAAAGCAGGCATATAGTGCATCTATACACATTTATTGCTAGATATGCAAACAGCACATAGAGAATAACTGATAGCAACATCAGGATGTTTGCTAAGGTCTCATACACTACTAAACCACAGGATACAGAAGTTCGGGACATGCCAGTCTTCCTACAAGCCAGGAGGCATACAGATTGGTCCTTTGTATCACCTGGTAAAGCCTTGTCACATACCTATACCTTAGCTTCCTAATAATCATACCCCATGGTACAGACAGAGATCAGTACTGGTGTCCCCAGTCCAGGGACCACTCACTTACATTGGTCACGTACCTGTAGGCTTGTCACTCACCTATGTCAGTCCACAGAGACATGCACATTGGTCTGCACAGTAGGAACACACTGACAGCTATGTATAAGATACATTACATCCAACAGAAGCCATTGTGATGGTAGAGGCTACAGTTCGACATTTTAATGTGTCAGACATATATGGGCACACACATGACACCGTTTGACCACCTCCAGAAACCTACAAGTCATCTTGATGAGAAAAATACATTTCCACCACAGTGACCTGACAGGCTGGCTATGTTAATAACACTCCACAGACTCATGGAAATTAGTACCTGGTTTCAGCCGTGCCCACTTCTCATGTCTGCCTGCAATTCCCATATGTTTATGACACTGTCTGTCACTTGACAAGGATAAAGAGCCAAACTGGAACTCGGCAACTCTGTGATTGACAGAGATGAGGGATAGGACATAGCAGAAAACATGCATCTATTCAGGCAAGTCATGTTCACAAGTGTGACTTTGCATGTGCAGTAACAAATCATGACACTGCTGACCACTCTGTTCTGTACACTACACCAAATTATAATCTGCATGCACAACTCACTCATTGAAGCTACCTTAAACCTCATAGACAATGGTAAAAAGGGGGTGGCATACTACCCATCAACTCTAGGTTACAAATTGAAATCTCAACATTAAGAAGCCATCACATTCCTTGAGTCTGTTGAAGTACTGATTGATGAGATCTGCCCTGAAGTCTCCAGCCTCATCTTCATCTGGCTCATCATCACTTGGCAAATCTGCATTTTCGCCCACAGTTTCTGCTGGCTAGCCCTCATCTGGTATGAATGGTATCTGACATCTCAGGGCAAGGTTGTGGAGCATGCAACAATATTTTGGCATACCTTGGTGAGCTAGTAGAGGAGGGCACCTCCTGATATCCATACAGCAAAATATTGCCTTCAGGAGCCCAAAAGTCCGCTCAACGACATGCCTTGTCCTTCCGTGGGCCTCATTGTAGGGGACTTCCCCTGGCGTGGTTGGGCACCTCACTGGTGTCAACAACCAAGGGCGGTTTCGATGGCCAGAGTCACCTGTAAGCAAATAGGTAGAAAAGGACAAACATACATCGAGGACATGCACAATTGTGATAGCTGGAGATAAACTTTGCAAACACAAATGTCAAATCTGACTTACCAACCAGCCAGCCCTCTCTGTGCTGAGTTGTGTCATTAGCAGTGGGATATTGCTGTTCCACATGAAGAAGGAATCATGGACTGATCCTGGATATTTTGCACTGACTTGTAAAATGTACTGGACTGCCAAACACACCACTTGAACGTTGATGGAGTGATCGTTTATCATGTTCCTATATACCTGTTCATTGGAACTGGGGGAAACCAAGGCTACATGGGTGCAATCTATGGCTCCAACTACATATGAAATGTGTCCCATTGCATAAAACTCTGCCTTCACATAGGCCAAATCTGCACATTGGGGAAACCTGATGTAGCTGTCCAGGTGTTTCAACAATGCACAAGGTACATCCTTCAAAACCAGACTGAACATGGGATGAGATTCTGAAAGGAACCAATAACCAGGAAGTGTAGCACTGACATGATTTGAACGATGGGAGGTATGCTATAGGTATTGCGAATTGTAGGCATCAGATCTGGCTCCAACTGATCACAAAGATCCATGATTGTATGCCTATTCAGGTTGTATGTCTGAATAGTATGTCTCTCCTCCATGGTGTGCAGGTCTAGTAGTAGGCGGTACACTGGAGGTTGTCTTCCTCTCCTCATGCCAGAGTAACTATGTGGAAACATATAAATATTGATTGTGACATGAAAAATGCACACCTAATGAATGAGTACAGATACAACGCACATATCTTCAGTCGAGGTCAGTTACAACATCTGACATCTACAGTGCAGCACATTGCTATGCATCCTATGACACTCCCCTTGGGCCACATTCCCTCAATTATCTTATGTTCTATACGTGCATATTTTCTGTGACTGTCAATGCTTGTTACTCCAACCGACTCTACATGTGAAACACATTTTGGAGCACATTATCTACATTACCGAAGCATTTAAGATGTTGAAAATAGAGTACATTTTTATCACCCTCTGTTACACAGCTTTAACTACTTACATGCACAAATAGACTACTAAACCTGAAGGTACTACTTACTGATATTTAGCACACTATAGGGATTTGGTAATGATGCAGATTCCAAAACTTTTCCATACATAAAATGTGCTCAAAATGGCAACCGCCTAACCTACAGTACTGAACATGTGGAAGTGACCTAACTACGCTGGTGGATGTCATCATGGTGGTAGGCAGTCATACCTGTGGTGGAAATTGCCATTGGAACACATTGCTGCCTTTGGTGGACTTGGGCCACTGGCAATGTCCGCCGGTGGTGACGGTCCTGTACGTGGCAGATGTGACCGCCATCTTTTGCAGTATTCCTCACATGACTCCTGACACTGCTGTCAACAAGACCTTCACAACCTGAGCTGCTGTGTATTGCCTCTGGGAGTTATCATGCTACATCCTGCAGGTAATAGGGCCCCCTGTATGAAGAGCTATATGGTGCACCAGAGGAGCAGGTGAGTCCAATGGTATACCAATGTATTGAAAGTTGTGGTGTATTATGAGGTACCTGAAATGAAACATTGTGAGGGTGTTGATGCATGCAGATGCTAAATTGTGAATGAGTGTGAACTGAAAGGATGGAAATGTTTGCCTACTTGCTGTTACTGAAGTGTTCTTCCCACTTGGTTTGGTATGGTGCATGTGTACATGACTTTTTCCTTTTGTCTGTGTCATCCATGCAAGTCAACGCCCATCACAGAAGAGGAATCTGGTGTGCCATCGCCAAGCAAGTGCGCACCCTAGGGGTCCACAGCCGGCGGAGCTCCCACTGTAGGAAGCGGTGGGAGGACCTGAGACGCTGGGCATCGAAGACTGCGGAGGCTAAGCTGGGGATGTCCTCCCTACGAGGGAGAGGTGTCTGTCGGGCATTGACCCCCCTAATGGCCTACATTTTGGCAGTGGCCTACCCTGAGATGGATGGGCTTTTGAGGGCACCACAGCAGCCACAATAGGGTAAGTACTGACTAAACACATGTACATGCCTCTGTCAGTTGAGTGTATGATGTCTAAGTATGTCAGCTGTGACAATGTGGTAAGTGCCACAGGTAAAGGGTTTCCTTGGAAGACATGGTACTACTGTTGCCAACATTGGTACACAGATGTGGACATTATATTGTGCATAGGGACATGTTACTCACCTAGGTTAACCAAATAGTATGACAGCATATGGTGATGCACATGTGACAGTGTAATATGTGTACCACTACACTGCTCTAAATATGTCTAACCTGCTGTGTCATCCTTCCCACCTACTGATACACAGTCCACCTACTTAATTGGTAAGTTGTCCAGCTCTTTGGCTCAGTTCTATTCCAATGGATCTAGCTCTATGTGCAACATTGGGTCTGACAGATAAGTAACAGGGCCAAATAATCCTGTGTTCAGAAACAGATGGAAACTTCATGTGAGACTGTCATCCCAATAAGGAATTTAACACAGCATACTTACTACACTCACTCTGCGGTGTGAGGAGGTATTCCCCATTGTAATTTTTGAACTATACATTGGCAAATGTGATGTTTGATCAGAGTGGCCATCCTACATAGTGAAAGGCATGGTGGTATTAATACACAGTACAAGACATGTCATTGACATGTTTTTCAAACATTTTGTACCCTATATATGGTATTGAGAAGGTAAGTGGCTAGACTGCTGATACCTTAAGCCATGTATTTCGTCCATGCTACATGGGGCAGTGTCATACCTATATTGGTTCACCATACACAGTTTTGTGCCTACATCATGTGGCAATTGGTACTTCCTGCTTTTCGTTATGCTGAGGCCTCTACTTTGCTATACTTACCTTTGCTAATCTGAGGCTGTTGAGAGACATTTTGTAATGGAGGAGCTCATTTTAGCCTGAGTTAATAGTGGAGCAGGTGTTCCATTTGACATAAACATGTTGGTGGAATGGGATATGTTGTCAGTCAATTTGCTGGACTCTAGGTGTATGTTTCCATCATAGTTACATTAGAGGTGGGTTATGTCAGTGTTACTTCAGTCCTAAGATGTTAGGTTACACATGTCTGGACAGATGGTAGTGATGTATGTATTTTGATGTAGTCATGTTGAGGTTTCTACTCAGCCCGAATAGGGGAATAGTATGTGGCCTTTCTGCACATGATTAGTGTCCATTGTAGGTGGGTGTTGGTATGCTCCCTGTGGTTGTCTGTGGGTGTATCCTATGTAGGTAGGCCCCTGTTGATGGACATGACTTTATTGTCTATGTGTCAATGAGTAAGATAAGTGGCTCCAGAAACTCTGGGGGTCATTCTGACCTCGGCGGTAAAAGGCACTTACCGCCGGTCAGAAGACCGCCATAACACCGCCGCGGCCGCGGTAAACCGCCACGGTCATTCTGACCCTCAACTTGCAAACCGCCAAAAACCCGACATCCACAAAAGTCCGCCACACCAAAGGTCAGCGAAAAAATGGCGATGACCAAACCTCCACCGTCACGCCAACAGAAATACGCCCACACTATTACGACACACAAATCCACGCGGTGGTCTTTCAAACGCGGTATTCCATTGGCGGTACCCACTGCCGCAGTCAAAATACACACACACATAGAAAACTCAGCCACATTGGTCATTTTTGAAACACACACACCTGATACACATACCAACACCACTCCCACATACCCAACACAATATAAAACACACACCCACATCACCCACAAACCTCTACGACCCGAAATTATTGACGAAGGCTAGAGAGAGAGCACAGAATAGACAATCCTACAACACAGAGGCACACAACACCATCACCCACACAGAATCCACGCACCAAACACCACACGCCACCACACGCACCACACTCATCACCACAAACGCCACCCCACACCTCATCCACACCACCCCATGGCACCCCAAAGACACCCCAGGTTCACTGACGCAGAACTCAGGGTCATGGTGGAGGAAATAGTCTGTGTAGAGCCCCAGCTCTTCGGGGCACAGGTGCAGCACACCACAATTGCCAGGAAGATGGAGCTATGGCAAAGGATAGTGGACAGGGTCAACGCGGTGGGACAGCATCCACGCAATCGTGATGACATAAGGAAGCGCTGGAACGACCTACGGGGGAAGGTGCGTTCCATGGTATCAAGGCACAACATTGCGGTGCAGAAGACTGGCGGCGGACCCCCACCTACTCCCCCAGAATTTACAGCATGGGAGGAGGAAGTCTTGCACATCCTGCATCCTGAGGGCCTCGCAGGAGTAGGCAGAGGAATGGACTCTGGTAAGTCAAATCTTCACTACTGCTTCCCACCCCCACCCCACCTGCATGCCAGCACATACCCCCACCCTCACCCCCACCCCCATCACACCAACTCCTTGCAAATGGCTCACCATCACAACCCACCCATCCCAACACCAAGCCCTGCATGCGACCACAAAGCATGGACACCCATCACCAAAGCATGCCCACTGCACACACACATCACCCCCACAAACCACCCACACAAAAGCCCCCACAAGGGAATGCCTGCACTTGGATACACGGACACCCACCCATCACACGAAATGCCACACACAGAAGCAATAACCATACCTTTATACCCCTGCAGGACCTGAACGCCACCACACCGCCACGGAGGGTACAGAGATGTCCATCCCACCCCCAGAAGAGGCCCCCAGCGATGACAGCAGCTCTGTCTCCCTGGACCCAGATGACCAGCTCGGCCCATCGGGGACCTCTGGACAGTCGGTTCCCCACAGACAGCCACAGGCTACACCAGACCCAACCCCCTCTGTTAACACCAGCACAGCTCCCACCCAGCGGGCCCATGCCTCTGTCTCCAGGACACGTCAATCACGTCTCCTCCATCATGGGAGCTTACCACCACTCCCAGGAGACGATGGCGACGGTACTGGCCAGGTTCCAGGAGATCCAGGCACTGCAGGAGGAACGGTACATGGGGTTCAGAGAGGAACTGAGGAACATCGGTTCCGCAATGGGGACCATCGTCGTGGCCCTTAACCAGATAGTCACCACATTGCGGGACCATGTGGCACCCCAAAGGGCCCCTGTCACTAGCCCAGGCCAGGAACAGCCTACCACCTCCGCCGGCGCTAGTGGACAGGAGGCCCCCACACAACGACAGGCCACCAGAACCCCACCTCCTACAGAAGAAGAACCACCCCGCAAGCGGAACCTGAGATCTCACAAGAAG
Source organism: Pleurodeles waltl (assembly GCF_031143425.1). Lineage (NCBI taxonomy): Eukaryota > Metazoa > Chordata > Amphibia > Caudata > Salamandridae > Pleurodeles > Pleurodeles waltl. The sequence goes on from NC_090436.1 coordinate 315,591,733, forward strand.
ACAGAGTAGGATTGCAAGACCCCCGCCAGCATAAGATACCCCCTGATGTCATCCCACTGTCCCACATTGTCACCCTGTCCAACCTTTAACTGCCCCTGCTCCATCCTTCCACAGGCATATGGACAATGCACCTGTGAGACTGAGAACTGGACTCCGCCATGGACATTACTCCACCCCCACCCATCACCGTTTTACAATCATGTACCTATATGTAGCACTTAAAATAAATCACTTATTGCACTTAAAATAACAGGAGTCTGCTTGTATTCTTAACAAATGTATTACACATAACGGTGCAATAATGTCCAGTTACTTTGTGATGACAACATACCAATTTCAATAAGCTTTAGTCCATGGGCAAACAAAGCAGAAGTCACGCAGTGGGTCATACAGCTCTGAAAAGGGAAGGGAAAGTCACAAATCAGTTAACAGGAACTGGGGGGAAACACAGACAGTAGAGACGCATGAGGCCTTAAGTAAATGTAAAATGGCGTGGGTGATTCTTACCTGTGTGCTACTGAAAATATTGTTGTATGACTGTATCCCTGTTGTCCGTGTCGTCCCCGTCGTCTTCCTCCTCTTCACTCTCCACAGGCTCCACAGCTGCAACAACACCACCATCTGGACCATCCTCCTGCAGAAAAGGCACCTGGCGTCGCAAAGCAAGATTGTGAAGCATACAGCAGGCCACGATGATATGGCACACCTTCTTTGGTGAGTACATTAGGGATCCCCCTGTCATATGCAGGCACCTAAACCTGGCCTTCAGGACCCCAAAGGTCCTTTCTATGATCCTCCTAGTTCGCCCATGGGCCTCATTGTACCGTTCCTCTGCCCTGGTCCTGGGATTCCTCACTGGGGTCAGTAGCCACGACAGGTTGGGGTAACCAGAGTCACCAATTAGCCACACACGGTGTCTCTGTAGCTGTTCCATCATATAAGGGATGCTGCTATTTCGCATGACATACGCGTCATGCACTGACCCAGGGAACTTGGCATTTACATGGGAGATGTACCGGTCAGCCAAACAGACCACCTGGACATTCATCGAATGATAACTTTTTCTGTTTCTGTACACCTGCTCACTTTCTTTGGGGGGAACCAAAGCCACATGGGTCCCATCAATGGCACCAGTGATGTTGGGGATATGTCCAAGGGCATAGAAATCACCCTTCACTGTAGCCAAATCGCCCACCTCAGGGAAAATAATGTAGCTCCGCATGTATTTCATCAGGGCAGACAACACTCTGGACAAAACCTTAGAAACATAGGCTGAGACATCCCAGATGATATGGCCACTGTTGTCTGAAAAGACCCACTTGCCAAAAAATGGAGTACTGACAGAACCTGCACCAGAGGGGGAATCCCAAAGGGTTGGCGGATGGGGGGCATCAGGTCTGGCTCCAGCTGGGCACATAGTTCATGTATAGTTGCTCTGTCAAGCCTGTATGTAAGTATGATATGTCGTTCTTCCATTGTCGACAGGTCCACCAGCGGTCGGTACATGGGAGGATTCATCCTTCTCCTCGCAAGTCCCAGCGGACGGTGCCTAGGAAGGACAACATGGAGCACAGAGTCAAGCAACCCACAGGTTCGTTCACACAGCTTGCACAGTACACGAATCGCTATGCATTGAAAGGCTTGTATGAGTGGCAATGCAAGGCCTAGGCCTATGTGACGCAGTAGAAATTATGCCATGTGGGCCCTTGAAATGGCAGCTGCCTGACCTGTGAAGTGTGACAGTGGGATGTGAGGTCAATGCGCTGGCGTGGCACACCGTGGCGGTAGGCGGTCGAAGACCGCGGTGCTAAGCCGCATTGGTTAACATTGCACCCTATGGGTTTCAGTAGCCAATGAGGATAGGCGCCTGCGGTCGCGGTACACACCGCGGAGGTGCGCACCGCCGCGGGCGTGACCGCCATTTTCTATCTGATTAATCACTCGAGACCTGATCATCCACAGGAGAGGACCGATACTGCAAGTGCTGCTGTGACCTCGGTCTGGGAGATACAATGGCTGCTGCGACTGGGGAAAGGGCCCCTGCCTTCACCTCTGAAGAATTGGAGAAACTTGTTGATGGGGTCCTCCCCCAGTATGCGCTACTCTACGGTCCTCCAGACCAACAGGTTAGTACACAGGGTGCACGTTGAATGCGCTATGCCTGTGTTGAGTGGGGTGTATGTAAGATGGTGGGGAGGGGAGCGAATGAGGAGTGCAACGCACGAAAGATGAGAGCATGTGCCACATGGCAAGGTTGGGGAGGGGGGGGCCACTCACATTGACCAGGCAGAAAAGTGATGAGATTTCCTTTACCACCCTGTACATGTCACATAGGTCAGCGCCCATCAGAAGATCGACATTTGGCGTGCCATCGCCAAGGACGTCCGGGCCCTGGGGGTCCACAACAGACGGGGCACCCACTGCCGAAAGAGGTGGGAGGACATCCGCCGCGGGACCCGAAAGACCGCCGAGTCTCTGCTGGGGATGGCCTCCCAACGTAGGAGGGGTGCAAGCCGCCAATTGACCCCCCTGATGTCCCGGATCCTGGCGGTGGCCTACCACGATTTGGATGGGCGCGTGAGGACATCACAGCAGACACAAGGGGGTGAGTATCAGCACATTTTGCTATCTTTGCGCGCAGTGAAGGTGTCTGGGTGGGGGAGGAGGGCTGTGGCTATCTCTAGGCCAGGGCGCATTCTGTAGGCTAGGCCCCTCCGTTAGGCATGGCCTTGTGCCCCCGCCCCCCACCTCTGTAGGGTGCCAAGTACAGCTATCCATGGTCCGGCCTCACCCATGTGTGCATTTGTCGTCCATAGACCTGTAGGCCTAGTCACAATAACTGAGTAGTGTACCCCGATTGCGCGGCCTAGTGCAGGGGGCTTCTGTGTCTGTCCTCTCCGACAACGGTGTTGCCAATAAATGCACTCAACCTGTCCTCATTTCTCCCCCCCCCCATTTTCTTTGTCTTCCTGTTCATGTGTGCATTAGCATCATCAGGCGGAGGAGAAGTGGCATCGGCGCACGAGGGAGCTGCATCTCACATGGCCCCGGAGGGCCATGCAACAGACTCCGAGTACACCAGTGAGACGGAGGGCGAGTGGAGCTCCACAACGGGGACCCGTGGAGACGTCAGCGACACCGACACGTCCTCAGAAGGGAGCTCCCTTGCGGTGGCGGCAACATCTGTGCCCACCGCCACAACAGGTACAGCCGCCACCCAGCGCACCAGCCCCGCCCTCCCAGCAGCCCCTCAGCCTTCGCTCCGTGCCCGCTCGCCCAGGAAGGCGGGCATCTCCTTCGCCCCAGGCACCTCAGGCCCTGCCCCAGTTACCCCTGCTGCCCTCAGTGAGGAGGTCATTGACCTCCTCAGGACCATCATTGTTGGGCAGTCTACCCTTTTGAATGCCATCCAGGGTGTAGAAAGGGAGGTGCATCGGAGCAATGCATACCTGGAGGGCATTCATTCGGGTCAGGCTGCCCATCAGCGATCGTTCAACGCTCTGGCCTCAGCACTGACGGCAGCCATTGTCCCTGTCTCCAGCCTCCCTCTTCTGACTCCCTCCACCCAGTCCCAGTCTCCTGTTCCTCTGCCTATCCCATCCACACCATCAGACCAGCCTGCACACACCTCTACACCCAAGGGCAGCTCATCCAGACATAAGCACCACAGATTCCACAAGCATTCACCCAAGCAACATCCAGATGCAGACATGCCAACAGTCACTACCACCTCTGTGTCCCCCACCTCCTCATCTCCCTCCTCCCTCCCTGTGACGTCTCCACCCACACCTGCATGCACACCACCATCAGCCAGTACTTCCATCACCAGCACACCCTCCATTACAGTCCGCACACGTGCAGTCACCACCCCCACTGCCATTTACACGTCCCCTGTGTCCTCTCCCAGTGTGTCTGTCACCCCCTCTTCCAAACCACACAAATGCAGGCAGCCACCCACCCAACAGCCATCCACCTCACGACAGCCTCCGTCACAAGCACCTGCACCCAAAGACAGCACACTTGACTCTCCTACAACCACATCCTCTTCCTCCACTCCCATACCCACTACACCTACCCGTCCCTGTCCTTCCAAAGTGCTTTTCCTTTCCAACCTTGAACTCGTTCCAACCACTGACCCACCCCCTCCATCTGGTAAGAGTCAAAAAAGCACCTCAGCCACCACCAGCCCTGCATCTACTGTGACCATAGTGCAGGGCTATTGGAGTCCACCAGCTCCTAGGGCAGGAACATCGGCCAGCAGCAAGGGGACAGCCAGCCCACCCCCTGGGAAGAGGACAAAAAAAACTAAGGGCCGGCGTGACAAGCCTGAGATGGCTTCCACCAAGGACAGTAGCCTTGCCCCGTCACCTGCCACATCATCAAAGGGAGGCAAGGGCCACAGAGCTTCAGCGAAGGAGGGCAAGGGCAGCAGGGCGGAGAAGTCAGGCAGCAGGCGAGCTGCCCAGGAGGGCCCCACCAGCCCCATTCCGGGTGTGACGGACGACACCCACGGGCCCAGGACTCCATCACAGGAGGGCCCCGCGACCGCAAGGTCGGATGGCGACTGAGCGGGAAGTCTTGGCTAGGTCTGGCTCCCTAGAAACACAGGACAAGCACCGCTGAACAGGGCCCCGCGTGACAAGAATTGCTGAACAGGGCCCCGCCGTGAGAAGCACCGCTGAACAGGGCCCCGCCGTGACAAGAACCGCTGAACAGGGCCCCGCCGTGAGAAGCATCGCTGAACAGGGCCCCGTCGTGAGAAGCACCGCTGAACAGGGCCCCGCCGTGACAAGAACCGCTGAACAGGGCCCCGCCGTGACCAGAACCGCTGAACAGGGCCCCGCCGTGAGACGCACCGCTGAACAGGGCCCCGCCGTGAGAAGCACCGCTGAACAGGGCCCCGCCGTGACAAGAACCGCTAAACAGGGCCCCGCCGTGACCAGAACCGCTGAACAGGGCCCCGCCGTGAGAAGCACCGCTGAACAGGGCCCCGCCGTGACAAGAACCGCTGAACAGGGCCACGCCGTGACAAGAACCGCTGAACAGGGCCTGCCTTGACCAGAACCGCTGAACAGGGCCCCGCTGTGACAAGAACCGCTGAACAGGGCCCTGCCGTGAGAAGCACCGCTCCGCTGGGCCCCGCCGTGACAAGAACCGCTGAACAGGGCCCCGCCGTGAGAAGCACCGCTCCGCTGGGCCCTTCATCTCAAGCACCGCTCCGCTGGGCCCTTCCTGTCAAGCACCGCTCCGCTGGGCCCTTCCTCTCAAGCACCGCTCCGCTGGGCCCTTCATCTCAAGCACCGCTCCGCTGGGCCCTTCATCTCAAGCACCGCTCCGCTGGGCCCTTCCTGTCAAGCACCGCTCCGCTGGGCCCTTCCTGTCAAGCTCCACTCCGCTGGGCCCTTCATCTCAAGCACCGCTCCGCTGGCCACCGCCGTCTCAAGCACCGCTCCGCTGGGCCCTTCATCTCAAGCACCGCTCTGCTGGGCCCTTCATCTCAAACACCGCTCCGCTGGCCACCGCCGTCTCAAGCACCGCTCCGCTGGGCCCTTCCTGTCAAACACCGCTCCGCTGGGCCCTTCATCTCAAGCTCCGCTCCGCTGGGCCCTTCATCTCAAGCACCGCTCCGCTGGGCAACACCGTCTCAAGCACCGCTGGCCCATTGACAGTGCCGGTTCTGTGTCGAGCAGGACTTCACGAAGCACTTTGGGCACCATGCCTCCTCCATTAACAGTGGAGTCGGTAATCCATCTGATGGACTGTGGCTTGCCACTCCCCAGGATGGAACAGTGGGCAAGCCACCCACTGTAGAGACTTGAGAGACCGTGGCTTTGCACTCCCCAGGATGGCACAGTGGGCAAGCCACCCACTGTAGAGACTTGTGAGACTGTGGCTTTGCACTCCCCAGGATGGCACAGTGGGCAACCCACCCACTGTAGAGACTTGTGAGACTGTGGCTATGCACTCCCCAGGATGGGACAGTGGGCATGGAGGCCCCTCGTGGATCTGGCGTCGTGGACTCATGTGGCTGAGGTGCCCCGCCTTCCCTTCCCCCTGAGGTGCCTGTAGTTTTATCATCTGATGCCCCAGCAGTGTTATCTCCAATGGTATCTGGTCTCCTGTGTGCCCTTTGCCCATGTGTTTGTGCACATTGGCCCACGGACTATGGAACTTTGACAGAATGGGCAGGACTTATTGCCTATGTATATATTTTTAACTATGTTCATTCCTTATTTTGTATCTTTCATATTGCATATTTCCCATGACTTCAATGGAGCTATATTATACATATATTTTAAAGATCATTTTAATTGTGTCTTTGCATTATTCCGGTGGGTTTGGGGGGTGTCACTCTGACTTGTTGCTCTGCATTGGGGTGTAGGTATTTGGGGTGGGGGGATGGGTGTATGGCGTATGTGTGTGCCCGTAAGCTTTCCTCCTCCCCCCTCCCCTGTGTCGTAGGTGCAGTACTCACCGTTGTCATCTGCGCCGGCGTTCGTACTCCTGGTAGATGAGCAGGTAGACAATAGCTGGTAGGATGTTTAATTCGGGTTCCATGCTGTCCAGATTCCTCGTAGAGTGTGTAGAGGTGAGCGTTTTCCCGTTCGTAGTCTGTTTCCGCCGTGTTTTTATCGGCGGGGCTCCCGCCCCGGAAAAGGTGGTGGATTGGTGAGTTGTGATAGGGTGGGCGGTACATTGTCTGCCGCCTGCCTGTTGGCGGTGACCGCCGCGCTGTTTGTCTGTCCCGCCGTGGCTGTCGGAGTGTTAAAGTGGCGGCCTGTGTTGGCGGTTCCCGCCAGGGTCAGAATTCCATTTTTTTGACCGCCTGCCTGTTGGCGGGTTGGCCGCCGCTTTATCACCGACCGCCAGGGTTGGAATGACCCCCTCTATCTAAACATTTGTAATATTCTTTTGACAGATGTGTTAATAACATGCTATGTAATTTTATGAGCCTCACTATTTGGGTATGCCATATGTAGTGATTGCATCTGAGGTGTTTGACATTGTGAATTTTATGGACAGAGTCACTTATCAGGTATGTGATTGCAAAGCAACAGGCTGCGTTGTATTTGAAACAAGATGAGTTTACTTTCATGAAACATGACTACTAGTGATGGACTGGGCAAGTGTAGATTAGGGGTAGACATGATATTGTGATGTCAGTTAACAGCATTTGCTAAGGATGATTTGTTGTTACACAGTGATGCTCTGTATAGGGAGATACTTTTTATGTTGCCAAATCAGCTTGTGCATGAATAGTTTGTGTTACAGCTGAATTGATGGGATGGTGATGTAGTGGTCAAATGGTTGGCTTCTGTTGTAGGTGAGACTGTTGTGATATAGGATTGTTGGAGTTATGTAGTTGTGACAAGATGTAGGCTTTGAATTGTTTCTACCTGGGGCTTCCTAAGACATAGATGTGATGTTACTGTTGTGTATGATCTGATGTTTGTGTATGTTAAGAACTGATTACCCTCTCTCCCTCTCTGTTTCTCAGCATCAGCATCAGCAGGCGAAGGAGACGTGACACAGCCGAGTGGGGAAGCTGCTGACCATGGGACCCGGAGTGCTGATATCACTGACAACGAAGGACCCAGTGGCCCTGAGGCCAAGAGGATTGCCACAGGGTAGACAGCATCCAGTACATAATCTTCGGAATCCTCCTCCAGTGCACACTCCCTGGCGGTGGCGGACCCATCGGGGACCACCCTAGCACCAACTCAGTCCGCCACCCCCTTACTACCACCACCCTTCCTGTAGCTCCCCATTCAGTTGGCCATGCCTGCTCACCCAAGAGGGTGGGCATCTCCTTTGCCGCAGGCACTTCTGCCCCTGTCAGCCCTGCTGCGCTCAGTGAGGAGGCTATTGACCTCATGAGGTCCATCTCTGTGGGTCAGTCGACAATCGTGAATGCCATCCAGGGACTGGTAACTCCAATCCAACAGAGTAATACTTTCCTGGAGGGCATTCACGGTGCTCTGGCTGACTACAGAGATCCTTTCGGGCTCTGGCCTCCATACTGACGGCAGCCAGTCATCCTTTGTCTCCCATCCCCTCTCCACCTTTCTCTTCCCAATCCCAAACCCTTCTTCCCCGACCCAGCCAAAGAACACAGACTGACAAGCATGCATACACCTTAACATCCAAGGGTAGCTTGGACAAACATAAGCATCACAAGACACACCACCAGAATGCACACAAGCAACATGTACCAGAACACATAGCAACAGTCACAACCTGCCCTGACACCCCCACCACCCCTAGCATCATTGACAGTACACCAGACACACCTGTAGATACCATACCACTATTCACAGAACCAGCCACTACACCTATCCAACCCACAGACAGCACCACTGCAGACCCTCAGACATCCACCCCAGTCACCACACCTGTAGACATCACAACCAAAGATATGCCTACATGCAGCACATCCACCATACCTATGGCCACCACCACAATAGACAGTCACCCACCCACCACGGCATCCCCAGCACCTCCACCCCCCCTCCCAAGAGACATTAACGCCCTCACTTAGCCATCCAACAGACACTCACCACCCACAAACATTCCTCGCACAAACATGCACCCAAGACATTCACACCAACACCTCAGACAACCACTCCCTCTCCCTCTCCCTCCACACCCAAACCCTTTTGCTATAACCTTCCCCTTGTCTCTAGAAAAGCTTTCCTTTTGGAGTTTGCCATTTTCCCTACTCCTCTCCCACTCCGTGATACCCCTAAATGGTCTGTGTCCCTCCCCAAGTCCAGACCTTCTACCTCCATGACCTCCCCTGCCCCCCTGCAAGTTCCCATGCTCCTTCCCCTGTTCCTCCCAAGAAGTCAACCCCTCCACCTACCTAAAAGCCAACTCTCCCCTAAACCTAAGCCCAAGCCCAAACTGTGTGCACTGAGACTTTTTATTGAAGGACTGGCCTATGACCTTTGGGTTTCCATAATCACGGTTTTAATTTAATTATAATTTAAACAAACCAGTTGTTGGTTTCCTGGTTACATCTTTGTCATGCATTAATTTCCCTAGTATGCAGTTGTTCCTGGCTGACATTAGTTGTGTGTCTGTATGTGTATGTGTGTGTTCTGCTTGGGCTGCGTGTGTTGTTTAGGCAGTATGAGAGGTTCTGTGCAGTGCTTTTATCTGAAAGTGGTGGGGTATGTGTTGTGTGATGGATGATTGTGTGTTCAAGAGGTTTTGTTGCGTTTATATTATGTGTTGTTTGTGATGAGATGTGTTTGTTGGTGTGTTGTGTGGCTTTGTGTGCTTTCCTTTTGGAGTTTGCCATTTTCCCTACCCCTCTCCCACTCTGTGATACCCCTAAATGGTCTGTGTCCTTCCCCAAGTCCAGCCCTTCTACCTCCAAGACCTCCCCCGCCCCCCTGCAAGTTCCCATGCTCCTTCTCCTGTCCCACCCAAGAAGTTAACCCCTCCACCTAAACGCCAACTCTCCCCTAAACCTAAGCCCAAGCCCAAACTGTGTGCACTGAGACTTTTTATTGAAGGACTGGCCTATGACCTTTGGGTTTCCATAATCACGGTTTTAATTTAAATATAATTTAAACAAACCAGTTGTTGGTTTCCTGGTTACATCTTTGTCATGCATTAATTTCCCTAGTATGCAGTTGTTCCTGGCTGACATTAGTTGTGTGTCTGTATGTGTATGTGTGTGTTCTGCTTGGGCTGCGTGTGTTGTTTAGGCAGTATGAGAGGTTCTGTGCAGTGCTTTTATCTGAAAGTGGTGGGGTATGTGTTGTGTAATGGATGATTGTGTTCAAGAGGTTTTGTCGCGTTTATCTTATGTGTTGTTTGTGATGAGATGTGTTTGTTGGTGTGTTGTGTGGCTTTGTGTGCTTTGACTGTGTGCGTGTTATGTGCATGAAATGTTAGATATGATGTGTTCGGTAAGTCGATCGGTAAGTAATATGACGGTGCATTTGTATGTATTTTTGCCTGTTGGTGTTACGTTGTGATGTATGTGTGATGTGTACCTGGGTAGTGTCCCCTGTGGGTCCCTGCCAAGAGTTTGAAGATGGTGCGGTTGTTTTGTGGTTGTGACATGTTGTGGTGTACTGTGTGAGTTTGGGTCTGTGCAGTGTTTCCGTGCATACCTGTGTGTGTTTGTGATGTGTGTGTGTGTGTGTGTGTGTGGTGGCCGTGGTGTGTTTGTTGTGTATATGCGAGTGTGTTTGTGGCTGTATGTAAGTGTGCATGTTAGTGTGCAGTTACGTGTGAGTGTCGCCCGCACAACCCCTTACCGAATGTATGCTGTGCGAGTATACAAAAATTGACATTATATTACTGTGACAGGTAAGGGTGTGTACTTAAGGTTGCTGTTGGTATTGCAGATTCCGAAGACTTTGGGCGAGCAGGATTGGCGGGATGATGTGTAGTTCTGGTTCCATGGCGGCTATGGACGAGTATGGCTTCCTGAAGGTGAGTGTCTCCTTTTATGCAATTTGTTTCTGCCTGGCTTTTCGTGATGGTGGTGCGACTGCAGCAGAATTTTGGCAGTGTGCAACCTCGTAATCTGTTCGGCAGTAACATGGTCTCCACCAGCCTGCAAGTGGCTACCGTAGTCCATGGTGGCCATACCGCAGTGGTGGTGCCGGCAGTGCTTTGTCTGTTCTCTGTTGGGAATACCGCCATGGTCACAATTTGGCTTTCTTCTCTGTCAGCCTGTTGGCGGTACAACCGCCACTGCCAACATGGTGGTTCGGAGATCGTAATGAGGCCCAAAGTATCTAGGGAACAAAAACAAATTGCTTAAAAATGCTACTAGAAACCAAAAAACAGGAAGGAAATTGAAGTAAAAAATATTGGTTTATTGAACAAGAAGAAAACCCACTTGTCACACACATTACAATCCCGAAAATACATATACATTACACTTAGGTGGTCATTACAACCTTGGCGGTAAAAGCCGCTTACCGCCGTGCAGAAGACCGCCAATACACCGCCGCGGCCGCGGAATTCCGCCACAGCTATTATGACCCACATCTCGGAATCCGCCGAAATTCAGTCACCCACACAAGTCCGCCACACCAAAGGTCAGTGTTAAACTGGCGAAAACAAAACCTCCACCTCCACGCCAACAGAAACACGCCCATGCTATTACGACCCACGAATCCACGTGGCGGTCTTTCAACCGCGGTATTCCATTGGCGGTACACACCGCCGCGCTCAAAATACACACACATCTCCAAAACACCGCCACATTGGACAATTCCAAATACACACACCTGATACACATACAAACAACACTCCCACACACCCAACACAATATAAAACACACACCCACAAACCCCTACGACCCAAAATTAGTCACGAAGGCGACAGAGAGATAGCACAGAATAGACAATCCCACCACACAGAGGCACACAACACCATCACCCACACAACATCCACGCACAAAACACCACACACCCCTACACATCACCACACACATCAACACTCACACCGCCCCACACATCACACACACCACCCCATGTCACGCCAAAGACACCCCCACTTTTCCGAGTAGGAGCTCCGGGTCATGGTGGAGAAATCCTACGGGTAGAGCCACAGCTATTTGGCTCACAGGTGCAGCACACATCCATAGCCAGGAAGATGGAGCTATGGCACAGAATAGTCGACAGGGGCAACGCTGTGGGACAGCATCCAAGAAATCGGGAGGACATCAGGAAGAGGTGGAACGACCTACGGGGGAAGGTGCGTTCAGCGGTCTCTTGGCACAACATCGTGACTCAGCGGACTGGCGGCGGACCCCCACCTCCTCCCCCACAACTAACAACATGGGAGGAGCAAGTCTTGACCATCATGCATCCAGAGGGCCTCGGAGGAGTCGGTGGAGGAATGGACACTGGTAAGTCAAATCTTAACTATCAGATCCCCCACCCTACCTGCATGCTATCACACACCCCCACCCTCACCCCCTCCCCTATCACTCCAGCTCCTCACTAATGTACTCATAACACAAACCACACATCCCAACACCAAGCCCTGCATGACACAACTAAGCATGGTCACCCATCACTAAAGCATGCTCACTGCACATACCCATAACAACCCCCTAACCATCATGACACAAGCCCCCACACATGAATGCTTGCACTGGGGTACACGCACACCCACCCATTGCACACCTTGACACACATACATGCAATAATCATGCTCTTATGCCCCTGCAGGATCACGAAGGACCGTCACCACACCGGAGGGTCCAGACATCTCCACTCCACCCACAGAAGAGGCCCACAGTGACGACAGCAGCTCTGCCCTACTGGATCCAGATGACCAGCCCGGACCATCGTGGGCCTCGGGACAGTCGGTTCCCCTTGCACAGGCACAGCCCAACACTGACCTTCCACCCTCTGGTAACACCAGCACAGCACCCACCCAGCGGTCCTGGTCAAGTTTCAGGAGACCGAGCGCCTGCAGGAGGAACAGTATTTGGGGTTCAGTGAGGAGCTCAGGACCATCAGCTCCACCTTGGGCACCATCGTAGGGGTGCTGAAGGACATACAGCAGACCATGAGGGACACCGTGGCACTCCAAGGGGCCCCTGACACTAGCCAGGACGATGAACTGCCCACCACCTCCGGCGGCGCTAGTGGACAGGACGCCCCGCCACCGGACCACCACACCAGCACCCCACCCCCTGCAGACAGACAACCACCACCCAAGCGGTCCCTGAGATCCAGGAACAGGACAGAGCAAGATGGCAAGACCCCCGCCAGGAAATGAGACCACCCTGATTGTCACCCCACTGTCCCACTTTGTTACCCTGTCCATACTTAAACTGCCCCAGCTCCACTTCCTATGCCCATATGGGCAGTGCACCTTTGAGACTAATAGACTGGACTCTGCCATGGACATTCCTCCACCATCACCCATAACCATTTTACAACCCTCCTCCATTTTTGAGCACTTAAATAAACACCCTTGAACCACAAAACTATGTTGAGTCAGTCTATGATTTGGTAAAATGTATTATCAATGACAGTGTCAAAATGCGTTTCTAGTTGTAAAGGCAACATACCTATGTCCCACATCACAAGTCCTTGAAGGATGCATGCAGATGACACACGTTGGTAAGCACACCTGTGAAACCGTAATGTAAAGGAACAACTCAGTTACCAAATAATGCAATGAAATTACACACAGGATAGAGGAAGACGTGTAACAGTGAATGTAATGGTAAAAATTCAAATGTTCTCACCTGTGTGTCACTGGAAATATTGCTGTATGACTGACTCCCTGTTGTCGTTGTCTTCTTCCTCAGCTTCCTCCTCATCACTGTCCACAGGCTCCACAGGTGCCATAACACCATCATCTGGACCATCCTCCTGCAGAAAAGTCACCTCGCGTCGCAAAGCAAGATTGTGAAGCATCGAGCAGGCGATGATGATCTGGCACACCTTCTTCGGTGAGTAGAATGGGGAACCACCTGTCATATGGAGGCACCTGAACCTGGCCTTCAGGAGGCTGAAGGTGCGTTCGATCACCCTCCTAGTCCGCCCAGGGGCCTCATTGTAGCGTTCCTCTGCTCTGGTCCTGGGATTCCTCACTGGGGTCAATAGCCAGGACAGGTTGGGGTAACCAGAGTCCCCTAATAGCCACACACGGTGCCTCTGGAGTTGACCCATCATATCAGGGATGCTGCTATTCCGCAGGATGTAGGCGTCATGCACTGAGCCAGGGAACATAGCATTAACCTGGGAGATGTACTGGTCTGCCAAAAAGCCATCTGTAAATTCATGGAATGATAACTCCTCCGGTTCCTGTACACCTGTTCACTCCTGTGGGGGGGGGACCAGAGCTACATGGGTCCCATCAATAGCACCTATGATGTTGGGGATATGTCCAAGGGCATAGAAGTCACCTTTCACTGTAGCCAAATCTTCCACCTCAGGGAAAATGATGTATCTCCTTACGTGTTTCAGCAGGGCAGACAACACTCTGGACAGCACGTTGGAAAACATGGGCTGGGACATCCCTGATGCCATGGCCACTGTTGTCTGAAAAGATCCACTTGCAAGGAAATGGAGCACTGACAGCACCTGCACGTCAGGGGGGATTCCAGTGGGATGGCGGATTGGTGACATCAGGTCTGGCTCCCACTGGGTACATAGTTCCTGGATAGTGTCAGGGTTAAACCTGTAGGTGACGATTAAATGTCGCTCCTCCATTGTCAACAGGTCCACCAGCGGTCGGTACACCGGAGGATTCCGCCATCTTCTCAATTGTCCCAAATGACGGTGCCTAGGAAGGACAACAGCGACCACAGACTCAACTTTTTTCCAGGTATGTACCTACAGTTACACAGAACACGACACCAAACACAAAATCCATCCTGTATGTGTGTTGAGTGTAGGCCTAGCTATGTGTGACGCAGAAGTAAATGAAGCCATGTGGGCCCCTGAAATGGCAGCTGCCTGACCTCTAAACTGGGACAATGGGATTGTGGGGTAACTGTGTTGGCGTTGCACACCGTCACGGTAGGCGGTCGTAGACCGCGGCGCAATGCTGCATTGGTTAACATTGGACCCTATGGGTCCCAGGAGCCAATGAGGAAGTGCGCCGGCGGTGATGATACGCACCGCCGCGGACGTCACTGCCGCGGACGTCACCGCCATTTTCTATCAGTTCAATCACTAGATACCTGATCTTCGACAGGAGAGGACCTACACTGCAAGTGCTGCTGTGACCTCGGTCTGGAAGCGACGATGGCTGCTGCGTCTGGGGAAAGGGCCCCTGCCTTCACTGCTCAGAAGTTGGAGAAACTAGTGGACGGGGTACTCCCCCAGTACACGCTACTCTACGGTCCTCCAGACCAACAGGTTAGTACACAGGTAGCACGTTGTATGGGCTAGGCCTGGGTGGAGAGGGCTGGTTGTTAGAGGGAAGGGGGCACAGTTCAGGGAACATTAATGCATGTGAATGAATGTGCCACATGGCTAGGGTAGGGAGGGGGGACACTCACATCGACGGTGCAGTTGGTAATGACTCCTCTTCTTCCCTTGTGCATGTCATGTAGGTCAGCGCCCACCAGAAGAAGGACAATTGGCGTGCCATCGCCAAGGAAGTCTGGACCCTGGGGGTCCACCAGAGACGGGGCACCCACTGCCGGAAAAGATGGGAGGACATTCGCCGCTGGAGCAAGAAGACGGCGGAGGCTCAGCTGGGGATGGCCTCCCAACGTGGGAGGGGTGCCCGTCACACCATGACCCCCCTGATGTTCCAGATCCTGGCGGTGGCCTACCCTGAGTTGGATGGGCGCTTGAGGGCATCACAGCAGACACAAGGGGGTGAGTACACTCTCATTCTGCGGACTTTGCGCGCAGTGGAGGTGTCTGGGTGGGGGAGGAGGCCTGTGGGTGTACCTAGGCCAGGCAGAAATACGTAGGCTAGGCCCCTCTGTAATGCAGGCCATGTGGCACTCTACCCCACCGCAGTAGAGTGCCAAGTATAGGTATACATGCCCCTGTGGCATCCATGTGTGCAGATGTCCATCATAGCCATATAGGCCAGATCCCAGGAATTGCATCTGTAGAGGCCAGGAGCACGGCGTAGTGCAGGGGGCTGCTGTGTCTGTATTGTCCGCCAACGGTAGCGGTATGCATTGCACTCAACCTGTCTTTCTTCTGTCTCCCCCCCCCTTCTTGTGCTCTCCCTGTTCTTTTGTGCATCAGCATCATCAGGCGGAGGTACAGTGGCACCGGAGCACGAGGGAGCTGCATCCCACATGTCCATGGAGGGCCACACCACGGATTCAGAATGCACCAGTGGTACGGAGGGCAAGGGGAGCTTCACATCAGCCACTGGATCACCAACCAGCGACACGGACTCGTCCGCCGATGGGAGCTCCCTTGTGGTGGCGGCACCATCTGTGTGCCCCACTTCTACAGGTACAGCTGCCACCTCCCCTACCAGCACCGCCCTCCCAGCAGCCCCTCAGCGTTCGCCCCGGGCCCGCTCACCCAGGAGGGTGGGCATCACCTTCGCCCCAGGCACCTCAGGCCCTGCCCCTGTCACCCCTGCTGCCCTCAGTGAGGAGGCAATTGACCTCCTCAGGTCACTCACTGTTGGGCAGTCTACCACTGTGAATGCCATCCAGGGTGTAGAAAGGGAGTTGCAACACGGTAATGCATTCCTGGAGGGCATTCATTCTGGTCAGGCTGTCCTTCAGCGAACCCTGCAATCTCTGGCCTCAGCACTGATGGCAGCCATTGTCCCTGTGTCTAGCCTCCCCCTCCAACCTCCTCCACCCAGACCCAATCCCCTGTACCCCAGCCTATCCCAAGCACACCATCAGACCAGCATGCACACACCTCAACACACAAAAGTAGCTGAGGCAAACATAGGCACCACACAACCCACAGGCACTCACGCAAGCATCACACACATGCAGACACAGCAACATCCACTGCCTCCACTGTGTTCCCCTCCTCGTCGTATCCCTCCTCCCTCCCAGTCTTGTCTACACTCTCTCCTGCATGCACTACATCTACAGGCACCAAGACTCGCACCAGAACACCCAGCACCACACCCCGCTCACCTGCACTCACCACCTCCACTCCCATTTACACGTCCTCTGTGTCCTCTCCCAGTGTGTCTGTGACGCCCCCTCCCAAAGTACACAAACGCGGGCACCCACACACCCAACATCCATCCACCTCACGACAGCCTCCAGTACCTGCACCCAAAACACCTAAAGTGACACCTCCTCCAACCATCTCCTCTTCCTCCACTCCCAGACCCCCTCCAACTACCCATCCCAGTGTTCATCAGAAACTGTCCCTCTGCAAAGTTGACCTTTTTGCCCCCACACCCCCCCCCTCCAATTCATCAGTCCCGTCATAGCGCCTCAGCCAAAAAGCCTCCAGTACCAGTGGTGGCTGTTCGAGGTGTGTGGAGTGCACCGGCCACCAGGGCAGGCAGTGTGACACGGAGCCAAGGCACTGCCAGTCCACCCCCTGTAAAGGCTCTGAAGTTGGAAAGTGGGCGACGGGACCGTGTGAAGACTCCTGGAGGCAAAACAACTCACAGGGGTCCCAGGGGGATTGCAGAGTCAGCTGTGACTCCTCCAAAGGTGGTGAAGGGCCAGAACAAGTCTGCACAGCCTGGTGTGAGCATCACGGCGGAGAAGGGCGGCATCCTTCCCGGCGGGCGGGACGCCACCGCCAGCACCGTCGTCACTGGCCCGGAGACCACCGCCGGAGTCAGTGCCCAGGAGGGCCCCAGTATCGTCACTGGTCAGGAGACCACCGCCGGAGTCAGTGCCCAGGAGGGCCCAAGTATCGTCACTGGTCAGGAGACCACCACCACCGCCGGAGTCAGTGCCCAGGAGGCCCCAAGTATTGTCACTGGTCAGGAGACCACCGCCAGAGTCATTGCCCAGGAGGGCCCAAGTATCGTCACTGGTCAGGAGACCACCGCCGGAGTCAGTGCCCAGGAGGACCCAAGTATCGTCACTGGTCAGGAGACCACCGCCGGAGTCAGTGCCCAGGAGGGCCCAAGTATCGTCACTGGTCAGGAGACCACCGCCAGAGTAATTGCCCAGGAGGGCCCCGGCAGCCACTGCCCCGCTGGGCAATGAGGGACCGTCATGCCACACACCAATGCCCAGTCCAGAGACCGCCATGGCAAAGCACCGCTGAAGAGTCCAGAGACCGCCATGGCAAAGCACCGCTGAAGAGTCCAGAGACCGCCATGGCAAAGCACCGCTGAACAGTCCAGAGACCGCCATGGCCAAGCACCGCTGAACAGTCCAGAGACCGCCATGGCTAAGCACCGCTGAACAGTCAAGAGACCGCCATGGCAAAGCACCACTGAACAGTCCAGAGACCGCCATGGCTAAGCACCGCTGAACAGTCCAGAGACCGCCATGGCAAAGCAACGCTGAACAGTCCAGAGACCGCCATGGCTAAGCACCGCTGAACAGTCCAGAGACCGCCATGGCAAAGCACCCCTGAACAGTCCAGAGACCGCCATGGCTAAGCACCGCTGAACAGTCCAGAGACCACCATGGCAAAGCACCGCTGAACAGTCCAGAGACCGCCATGGCTAAGCACCATTGAACAGTCCAGAGACCGCCATGGCTAAGCACCGCTGAAGAGTCCAGAGACCGCCATGGCAAAGCACCGCTGAACAGGGCATGCACCGCTGAAGAAGGAAAAGACGGCCACATCAAGCATCGTTATCCCATGTGCAGCTGGGACGGTGACGGGGCAGGAACTGTCACGGGGAGACTAATCCAGTTGGGGCACCAGTCCCCCTCCAGAACCAGTGGTGGCTGTTATCTACTTGAGAGACTGTGGCTTTGCACTCCCCAGGATGGTACAGTGGGCAACCCACCCACTGTAGAGAATTGAGAGACTGTGGCTTGGCACTCCCCAGGATGGTACAGTGGGCAACCCACCCACTGTAGAGACTTGAGAGACTGTGGCTTGGCACTCCCCAGGATGGTACAGTGGGCAACCCACCCACTGTAGAGACTTGAGAGACTGTGGCTTTGCACTCCCCAGGATGGCACAGTGGGCAACCCTCCCACTGTAGAGACTTGAGAGACTGTGGCTTTGCACTCCCCAGGATGGTACAGTGGGCAACCCACCCACTGTAGAGACTTGAGAGACTGTGGCTTTGCACTCCCCAGGATACATCAATGGGCATGGAGCCCCGTCGTGGATCTGGCTTTGCACTCATCCGGCTGAGGTGCCCCCCCTTCCCTTCCCCCTGAGGTGCCTGTTGTATTTCTCTCTGATGCCCCGGCAGTGTTCTCTCCGTTTGTGGACAGGTATCTTGTGTGGGCCTCGCCCATGCATTTTTGGACTAGTGGTGCACGGACATTGATATGTGCTTATCTGCACTACTTCTCGTAATGTATATACTTTTGAATGATTTAATAATATATCTGTATATATTTGAGACATGTATATTGAAACATTACAATGTTTGAACTGATTTCGTTTTGTCTTTGCATTCTTCCGGGGGGGTTGTGGGTTGTTACTGTGATGTTTGTGAATGCATTGGTGTGTGTGTTGTAATATGCGAGGGTGGGGGTGTTGCGTGTGTGTCCCCCTGACTTTTGCCTCCCCCTCCCCTATGTCGTAGGTGCAGTACTCAACGTTGTCTTCGCTGGCGCCGGCGTTGCTCTTCGTAGATGAGTAGGAATACAAGGGCCGGTAGGATTTGTAATTCCGGATCCATGGAGTCCTCCTTCCTCGTGGGATGTGTTCAGATGAGCGTTTTCCCATTGCAGAAACTGTTTCCGCCGTTTTTTTATCCACGGTGATTCCGCCCCGGAAAAGGTGGCGGATTGGCAGGTTGTGATACTATGGGCGGTACATTGTCTTCCGCCTGTCTGTTGGCGGTGACCGCCGCACTGCTTGTCTGTACCGCCGTGGCGGGCAGTGTGTTAAAGTGGCTGTCTTTGTTGGCGGTTTCTGCCACGGTCATGATTCCCTTTTTTTGTCCGCCAGCCTCTTTGCGGTATTACCGCACCTTTAACACCGTCCGCCAGGGTTGTAATGACCCCCTTAATCATCTTCAACTAAGGTGTATATTTATAATTGGCTTGTGCCCTTTTAGCGTAAAACATTTAGACACTAAAATGACGCATAGCTAATTCTGTATTTATATTTTGAAGCTGGACCCGTCTAGCGTCAAAATATTGGAGTTAGTGCCATGTTTAGGATGCGTGAAATGACCTTGCGTCAATAAGATGCAAGGTAGGAGTTCCCGTCTGAAACACACCGCTAACCCCCTAGCACCACATTTATCCACAGACGCAAAAACAAAGCTAATGGAGGAAGCGGACTCAAAAAATGGTGCTAAGTCCGATTCACGCTAAATGTTAGCGCCAGGTCGGACCAGGCATTAAAATGAGGCTCACACACCACCACTCAAGGAAAAAACACAGAAGGAGCCTTGGAAACGGCCAGGACAACATGGAAGTACTACTGCTCCAGCTTGGCACATGCCGCAGACGTCTGTGATGACAGCAGATCCAACCACCACCGCAGCAACTTCAAACCCCACCACAGCAACCACAGAGGCAGTGCAGAAGGAGGGAGAGAATCTTTAGACGGTGCATAACCATCTTTGGAATGAGGGAACAAGATGTACAGACTCAACTGGGAGTCCATCATACGTCTGCTGCACTAGATAGTGCCACACATCACGGCAAGGCTGAAAAGTCCCCATAACATTCCACCCATGACAAAACTCCTCGCTGTCCTCCACATGATGGCGTCAGGATCATTCCAGACTATGGGTGCACTAGTGGCTGGTATCTCCCCGTCATCGTTCTCCGTCTGCCTACCAAAGGTCCTGGATGCAATCCTATGCCTTACGCCCCAACACATCTGCTTCCCAAACAGCCTGCAGCTGCAGAAGGAAACCAGACAAGCTTTCTGTCAGATTGCTGCGTTTTCGCATGTGCTGGATGCAATGGACTGTACCCATGTCCAACTGGTGCCACCTGCAGCAACAGAACACCTCTACAGGAACTGCAAGCACACACATGTTATCAATGTGCAGCCATTGTGGACCACCGTGGGCTCTTCAGCAACATCCTGGCAAAATATTCTGATAACGTCGATGATGCATACATTTTTCGCCATAGCAACATCAGCCAGCGGTTCCAGGATGGCAAATATGGCAATGGGCTACTCATAGGTAAGCCACCATACCAATCATACCACACAAGACACCAACCATTGAGGGCAAACAAGACAAACACCACAATAAATATACATGGGCAGGTCCACAGAGATGTACAGGCAACAACACATAAGCCACATGCCACACTACACTGCACACATTGCATGTCACAAACACTTACACCCAAATCTACATAACACAGCAACACCCTGACTGGCAAACCACGTGTGGACAGGTGGAGTCAAGTCTCCTTTGGATACAGAAGCTGCTCACAAACCACCACAAGTGTCCACAGGTTGACAACTAAATACAGATCACACCCACATATTACACCAAACAAAGAAACGCACAGGCATGTCAATGGCATAGCTTATGGTCATATTGAGAAAGCCATACATAGGTATAGTCCCACGTAAACCATGGTGTGCAAGCCTCGGACAGAACCTAAATCCAATTCCACCCAAGTGGTGCTATAACCAAGTACATATCAGCTTCACATACCTAACATACCTATAGTGTGCACATACACCTGTCTGCTGCATTGTGTCCCACACATACATATACAAAAATATCTGGCATTGAAGACCATGGGGCTGAATCTTGAGAAATGGGGCAGCAACTACTCCAGTGCCACCTCACATGCCTCCCTAGTGCCCCCTAATAACACCATGTCTGTTCCAACTACCAGAAATGGTCTACCATGGTTTT
This sequence comes from Pleurodeles waltl, assembly GCF_031143425.1. Taxonomy (NCBI): domain Eukaryota; kingdom Metazoa; phylum Chordata; class Amphibia; order Caudata; family Salamandridae; genus Pleurodeles; species Pleurodeles waltl. The sequence continues at coordinate 315,613,123 of NC_090436.1, forward strand.
GAGTCTGTGATAAAAATACTAACATTCATGGATGACATAGTAGGATGCGGTAGGAATATAGTAGAGATACCGCCGCTCACAGACTGACTAAACGTCATGCCTCATGAAGACTTACCATGGTCTTTGGACTTTCCTATAACTCATGCTAAGATATATATATATTTTTTGACATCATTGAGAATTGGAGCCTTTCAATACATCTGAAAATTTCCATAATTTTGGAGCCTTGAAAAAGTTCAATTTTGACGAAACACGTGTCGGCTGTTTCCTTTCATTCATGAGAACTGAATTGGCTTTCAGACATCATGCCTAGTGTGTTTTACTGGATCAGGTGACTTGTTTCCTGAGACACCACAGAGGAATAAATGGATTTCACTACGATCCTGCGATGTGCCGTGGTTTTTCTTCTTTTCATAGTAGAGATACCTGACCTTACATGCACCGTACTAAGGGACCCATGTGAAAAATAGCTGTGCCCCCTCCCAAAGCCTGCACTGTGCATGTGTAGAAAGTGTCTGTCAGAAATCATGTAATAGAAGGTAGGAGATTCTACTGCACCAAATTGCATCGTTCTACCAATGTGGGACACAGATTCTCATACACTTGATGGCTAGCACAACCATCATGTTCCACAAAGTGTCACTAGGTCCCATATTTAACGGAAAATGATGGAATGTGATGCTGCGCCAAAAGTAGCAGCGCCGCCCTCCTTCATTTTCACAATGCAGGAATGCACTGTATTTAATTGGATATGTGCAAGGATGTCTGCGTTGAGGGGTTTGATTGTTTATGTGTGGGTAGGTGTCCCTTCCTGCACATGAGCAATCACTAATGGCTATTTACCAAAGCGTCATTTTGAAATGATTATTTACGTACTGGAAGGAACACCTTCCAGCACATAAACAATCATGTTTGGCATTTTGCTCTTTCTATGCAACCTGCATAATGCAGCACACATAGAAAAAGCAAAAAACAAGGAGGAATAAAAGTATTCCTCCTCGTTCTGCCTTGCTAACACCACCCCTGGGGTGGGGTAAGATTCTGGCACTGCCTCAGGTTTACGAAAACTTGTAGATCTGAGGCAGCGCAAAATGCTATGGGTGTTGCTATGGCAGGCCCCCAGCAACACCCATTGCACCCTTTTCCACGCAAAGGGCTCATAAATATGCCCCTAAGTATCACACTGCATGCGTAGTGCAACAAGGTAATGTGGACGGCACAGTCTGGCTTTGTAGGGCAACTATGCTGTATCAACATCTGACACCATTGTGCTGCTAGGAAGTGGTATGTGCAGTGTAAGAATAGAACACGGCTTCAAATATGTACTACACAACACATGTTCCTAAATCATAACTATCACTTTTGGGAACAGCATAAAAACTTCCCAGGCCCTTAAGCCACTACCCGTTTGTTATGTCCATCATCACAGTCCAAAGAAACCATTTCACAAGAACAGGAACGTGCAATACAACACAAGCAAGTCTGCATCACCACTCCACCTAAAGGTACAACTGCCACATGATGTTCCAAACCTCTATCAACACTTAGCAGCACATCTCCTCTCTTTCCTTTGCAGCTGACCACTGGTATGACATACAGCCGTGGGTGATGATCCCATTTGCCAATCCCACAACGGTTGAAAAGCGGGCCTACAACAAGGGGAACAGGAAAACTCGCAATGTTGTGGAGAGGACATTTGGCATCCTGAAATCCAGGTTCAGGTGTCTGGCCCTGACAGGGGGAAGCCTCTTGTATGCTCCACCACTTGTCTGCAAGATCATCCTGGCATGTGCAGTCCTGTACAACATTTGCGTCTGGACAAATATCCCCTGGAATGAACAGGATGATGTACCCAGCGAGGACGAGGATGACGATGGAGCAGATAATGTGGAGGGGGAACAAATGAGCACTGCTGCAGGAGCTTGTAGGAGACTCCACATTGTGGAGAACGTCTACAAATTAATCACAATACTTTAAACATCAGATTGTAAATAGCACAAATAATTCACTTTGCACCTGAATCTTTTAGGTCCACTCATTCGCCACGCCATACGCCATTGGAATGTGACTCAAACCTCAGTGAGCAGGTAGGTAACACAAAGGTGACCAGTTTGGTAGCAACAACGTTTGTGACATAAGTGGGTCTACAGCCACCATCTCAAATATTAGTAACACACAATTTGTGGGCATGTGACTCCTGAAGGTCTATATACATGCGCCACCACATATATTGTCCAGTCAAGTGGGCAAGGTGCTAATATCTAGCCCATCCACCACAACAACACCACGCATAACAGGATGAATACAAGGGGGGCACACATGAGGTAGGGACTGTCAACAAATGGATATCAAGTTATGTAGGGACAGAACACTGTCACAGCTCATGGGGACCGTAGCATTGCCTGCATGGTACATGTGTGACAAGGGTGGAACATCATTGTGAACTATGGTCCTCTGTAAATGCCCAGGGATTCTAAGCAATCTCCGATGCTGTGCCTGCAGAGTGTATCCAGGAGATTGTGTCCTGGCACTGCCAATGTGCTCAACCGTGGCACATGGTGGACTATACCTCACGTGTGGCACACACACATTGGCTGTGGATTGCGCAATGGGTTGCCTTGACTACATAATCAGCTATGTGTGCAGAATCACTATCCAAACACATGACCCATCGATCCATGGATTTTTTGGGACAAGGCACCACCACATATTCAACTGGGTTGAATGTAGGCAGAGTTGCAAATAAGGTGCACACTTGTCACACAAATCTGCTTTTCTGACACATGGCTAGAGCAAATCTAGGCAAATGTTCAGACTGATGTATGGGTGTATGTTCTAGGTATCAACGGGTTTGCCAGGATCAACAATGCTTGACGTGTCAGCATGTATATCTAGTATGCTGTGTACAACTACATCACACAGCACAAAGCAATACACACCACCCATTGTCACTCGCATGACAGAATAAGTGCATGATAGCAACATTATCAAATAGTCCCATACATGTTGTGGCCTCCAACATCACAATCAGGTGTGGGATGGGCTACTTTGTCCAGCATTGTTGAAATATGTCTGAGACACAAACGCCGAACTGACTGGGAGTAGACATACCCATTTATGTTGCAATTGGAAAATGAACTCTCCAGTAATGAGATGATGTGACACCTCAATATCAGTCAGTTATGGTAACAGTTACCCAGGTTGTGCCATGCTGGAAGAAATATACACACACCACACCCACACACCCAATCCAATATAAAGTACTGTAGGAGGCTGGCCTGACTTATAGTGGGTACCTTGTGGTACTTACACTTTGTGCCAGGTCCAGTTATCCCCTATCAGTAGATTAGAGGTGTTCTAGCAGATTAGGTTGATAGAGGCAGCTATAGCAGAGCAGCTTAGGCTGTACTAGGAGACATGCAAAGCTCTTACTATACCACTTATATCATATAGCACTATATCACAAGAAAACACAATACTCAGAGTTACTAAAAATAAAGGTACTTTATTTTAGTGACAATATGCCAAAAGTATCTCAGAGAATATACTCCCTTAGGAGGTAAGTAAAATACACAAAATATACACACAAACCAAAATCAGGTAAGTAAAACACTTATAAGAGTAGTGCAAACACTGTAGAACACAATAGGATGCAATAAGAGAAAATAGGCCTGGGGCAACACAAACCATATACTCCAAAAGTGGAATGGGAACCACGAATGGACCCCAGGCCTAGTGTAGTGTGTAGAGGGTCGCTGAGAGTGTAAGAAAGCACTAAGGGTGTCCAAGATACCCCACCCCAAGACCCTGAAAAGTAGGAGTAAAGTTACCCTACTACCCCAGAAAGACAGTAAAGTCGAGATAGGGGATTCTGCAAAGACAACAACTGACTGCAAAGCGCTGAAGACGCATTCCTGGACCTGAGGACCTGCAAAGGAAGGGGACCAAGTCCAAGAGTCACGCAAGTGTCCAGGGGGGGGAGGAGCCGACTAAACCCTGGATGAAGGTGCAAAAGGGCTGCCTCCGGGTGGAAGAAGCCAAAGATTCTGAAACAACGGAAGGTGCCAGGAACTTCTCCTTTGGTCAGAAGATGTCACACGGCGTGCTGGCGGATGCAGAGTTGTTTCCACGCAGAAAGAATGCAAACAAGCCTTGCTAGCTGCAAGAGTCGTGGTTGAGGATTTTGGGTGCTGCCAGGACCCAAGAAGGACCAGGAGGTCGCCCCTTGGAGGAGGAGACAGAGGAGGCACTCAGCAACACAGAGAGCCCTCACAGAAGCAGGCAGCACCTGCAAAAGCACCTGAACAGGTGTTTAGAAGATCTGAGCACAGTGGTCGTCTCAGCACAACAAAAGAGGGTCCCACAAAGTCGGAGTCCAACTCAGTGAGTTGGGCAATGCAGGACGGAGTGCTGGGGACCTGGGCTAGGCTGTGCACAAAGGAAGTCTTGCAAAAGTGCACAGAAGCCCTAGCAGCTGCAGTTCACGCAATAAACAGGATTAATGTCTGGCGTGGGAAGGCAAGGACTTACCTCCACCAAATTTGGACAGAAGGGCCACTGGACTGTCGGGGACACTTGGATCCAGCTCCTGTGTTCTAGGGACCATGCTCGTCAGGATGAGAGGGGACCCAGAGAACCGGTGATGCAGACGTTTGCTGCCTGCGTTGGCAGGGGGAAGATTCCGTCGACCCACAGGAGATTTCTTCTTGGCTTCCAGTGCAGGGTGAAGGCAGACAGCCCTCAGAGCATGCACCACCAGGAAACAGTCGAGAAAGCCGGCAGGATGAGGCGCTACAATGTTGCTGGTAGTCTTCTTGCTACTTTGTTGCGGTTTTGCAGGCGTCCTGAAGCAGTCAGCGGTCAATCCTTGGCAGAAGTCGAAGAGAGAAGTGCAGAGGAACTCTGGTGAGCTCTTGCATTCGTTATCTGATGAGAAACCCACAGGAGAGACCCTAAATAGCCCTCAGAGGAGGATTGGCTACAGAGAGAGGTAAGCACCTATCAGGAGGGGTCTCTGACGTCACCTGCTGGCACTGGCCACTCAGAGGTCTCCATTGTGCCCTCATACCTCTGCATTCAAGATGGCAGAGGTTTGGGACACACTGGAGGAGCTCTGGGCACCTCCCCTTGGGAGGTGCTGGTCAGGGGAGTGGTCTCTCCCCTTTCCTTTGTCCAGTTTCGTGCCAGAGCAGGGCTGGGGGGATCCCTGAACTGGTGTAGACGGGCTTATGCAAGGAGGGCACCATCTGTGCCCTTCAAAGCATTTCCAGAGGCCAGGAGAGGCTACTCCTCTCAGGCCCTTCACACTTATTTCCAAAGGGAGAGGGTGTAACACCCTCTCTCAGAGGAAATCCTTTGTTCTGCCTTTCTGGGACTGGGCTGCCATTAAGAGGAGCTGCAATGGAGCCATCATTTTTTAATAAACCTCCTATAGTACCCTGTGAGGCCTAAAAAGGCTCTCACCTGGGTTTGAGTTGTAGGGGGAGTCCATTCTATAATAGTCTGGATCTTCCCCAGCAGTGGTGCAATCTGTTCCTAACCTACCAGGTGGCCCAGATAAACCACTTTCCCCTGCCCTATCTGGCACTTTGAGGCCTTGACAGTGAGACCTGCCTTTTGCAGGGCCACCAAAACTTTCCAGAGGTGGACCAGGTGATCATCCCAGGTGGAGCTACAGACAGCTATATCATCCAGATTTACTGCACTAAAAGCTTCCAACCCTTGCAGGACTGTGTTCACCAATCTTTGAAAAGTGGCAGGTGCATTCTTCAGACCAAAGGGCATCACAGTGAATTGATAGTGCCCGCCAATGGTTGAGAATGCAGTTTTAGGTTTTGCATCTTCTGATAACTTAATCTGCCAATACCCTGCAGTTAAGTCAAAAGTGCTCAGATACTTGGCAGAAGCCAGTGTATCAATCAACTCATCTGCCCTGGGTATAGGGAGAGCATCTGTCTTGGTTACTTGGTTGAGCCCTCTATAGTCAACACAAAACCTCATCTCTCTTTTACCATCCTTACTGTGAGGTTTTGGAACAAGCACCACTGGGCTAGCCCATGGGCTTTCTGAAGGCTCAATCACTCCTAAGTCTAATATTTTCTGAACCTCTTGTTTAATGCAGTCCCTGACATGGTCAGGCTGCCTATAAATCTTACTTTTGACAGTTAAACTGTCTCCAGTATTGATTGTATGCTCACACCAAGTAGTGGTACCTGGTATCAGTGAGAAGAGTTCAGAAAACTGACTTAAAAGATTTACACAGTTGTCTTTCTGCTCAGCAGTAAGACAATCTGCAAGTACTACTCCCTCCACTAAGCCATCAGCTTCAGTGGTGGAGAAGAGATAAGGGAGAGGGTCACTCTCTTCTTCCTGTCCCTCATCAGTTGCCATGAGCAGGTTGAGATCAGCCCTGTCATAGTAGGGTTTTAGGCGGTTGACATGGAGCACCCTAAGGGGACTCCTGGCAGTGCCCAGGTCTACCAAGTAGGTAGCCTCACCCTTTTTCTCAACAATTAGATGGGGTCCACTCCATTTGTCCTGGAGTGCCCTTGGGGCCACAGGCTCCAATACCCACACCTTCTGTCCTGGGTGGTACTGGGTCAGGACAGCCTTCTGGTCATAACACTGCTTTTACAGCTCCTGGCTGGCCTGGAGGTTTTTACTGGCCTTTTCCATGTACTCAACCATTCTTGATCTTAGGCCAAGTACATAGTCCACAATGTCCTGTTTAGGAGCTTTTAAAGGTTTTTCCCAACTCTCCTTGACAAGTGCAAGGGGACCTCTCACAGGGTGCCCAAAGAGGAGTTCAAAGGGGCTAAAGCCCACTCCTTTTTGAGGTACCTCCCTGTAAGCAAAAGGGAGGCAAGGTAACAGGACATCCCATCTCCTTCTGAGTTTTTCAGGGAGTTCCATTATCATACCTTTGAGAGTTTTATTAAACCTCTCAACCAGACCATTTGTTTGTGGATGATAAGGAATAGTGAACTTGTATGTTACACCACACTCCTTCCACATTGCTTTGAGGTATGCAGACATGAAGTTACTACCTCTGTCTGACACCACTTCCTTAGGGAAACCCACCCTGGAAAAGATTCCCAGGAGGGCCTTTGCCACTGCAGGAGCTGTAGTGGTCCTTAAGGGGATGGCTTCAGGATACCTAGTGGCATGGTCCACTACCACAAGGATAATAATATTGCCTGAAGCTGTTGGAGGGTCAAGGGGGCCAACTTTGTCAACCCCTACCCTTTCAAAGGGCACCAAAACCACTGGGAGTGGAATTAAGGGGGCCTTTGGAGTGCCACCAGTCTTGCCACTGGCTTGGCAGGTCACACAAGAGCGACAAAACTCTTTAGTGTCCTCTGACATATGAGGCCAGTGAAACAGGGGAACATGCCTGTCCCAAGTTTTACTTTGGCTCAAATGACCAGCCAAGGGAATGTCATGTGCCAAGGTAAGAAGAAACTCTCTGTATTGCAAAGGGATGACCAATCTCCTGGCAGCTCCAGGTTTAGGATCCCTTGACTCATTATACAGGAGGTTGTCTTCCCAATACATCTTATGGCTATCACTGACATCCCCATTCTGCTGTTTGACAGCTTGCTGTCTCAAACCCTCTAGTGTGGGACAGGTCTGCTGTGCCACACTCAGCTCTTCCCTAGCAGGCCCCCCTGCACCCAAAAGATCAGCAGTGTCTGCTGCCAGCTCATCTGGTGTAGGTTCTGCACAGGGAGAGGATTCCTCTTCCTCAAAAGGGGAATCTTCTGGTGAGGGAGGGATTGTGGGCAAGGATTTACCCTTCCTACCCCTAGCTTTTGGGAGCACTTGGTCCATTGTTCCTGGATCCAAGTTTCCCTGACCTTTTTGCTTTTTGGCCTGAGCCCTTGTTAAAGCAAAAATATGCCCAGGAATGCCCAGCATTGCTGCATGAGCCTCCAACTCCACTTCAGCCCAAGCTGATGTCCCCAAATCATTGCCTACTAAGCAATCTACAGGTAATTCAGTGGCTACCACAACTTTCTTTGGACCAGTACCCCCCCCCCCCCAGTTGATATTCACAACAGCCATGGGATGGCTAAGTGTGTTATTGTGAGCATCAGTCACTTGGTACTGCTGACCAAGTAGGTGTTGATCAGGGTGTACCAGTTTCTCTATAACCATAGTTACACTAGCTCCTGTGTCCCTGTAGGCCTCAACACCATTAATTAGGGGTAGTTGCTTGTACTTACCCATATTAAGGGGACAAGCAACCAAGGTGGCAAAGTCAATGCCACCATCAGAGACTTAAACAGCCTCTGTGGTCTCCCTAACAAGACCAACCCCAACTACACTGCCAATAGTGAGCCCAGCTACACCCTTGGATTGGCGATTTGTAGTAGATTTCCCACCACCACTGCTATTACTAAGGGCACTAGAGTTTGCAGTTGGGGTTGTGGTGGTGGGAGGTTTGGTATTTTTCTTTGGACTAGTGGCATCACTTGTCCAATGGCCTTTTACTTTACTTAAATAACACCAAGGTTTTTTCTGATTGTGAGAAGAGGATTTGGACCCACCATCCCCAGAGGAATTTTGTGGGCCTGATGAAGACTCAGAATGTTTTTTATCTTTGTCCCCACCCTTGTCAGAAGACTTACCATCCTTCTTCTTGCCATCCTTGTCACCCCCTGTATGAACTTTTCTGTTCACTCTTGTTCTGACCCATTTGTCTGCCTTCTTTCCCAATTCTTGGGGAGAGGTCAGATCTGAGTCTACCAAGTACTGGTTCAACAAATCAGACACACAATTGGTCAAAATATGCTCTCTCAGGATTAGATTATACAGGCTTTCATAGTCAGTCACCTTACTGCCATGTAACCAATCCTCCAAGGCCTTCACTGAACAGTCTACAAAGTCTGTCCATTCTTGAGAGGACTCTTTTCTGGTGTCTCTGAACTTAATCCTGTATTGTTCAGTGGTTAAGCCAAATCCATCCAAGAGTGCATCTTTCAAAACTTTGTAGTTATTAGCATCACTTTCTCTGACAGTAAGGAGCCTATCCTTACCCTTACCAGCGAAAGATAGCCACAAGATAGCAGCCCATTGCCTTTGAGGGACCAACTGTACCATACAGGCCCATGCAGGCCCTCTCAAGTGCAGCAAACCACTTGTTAATGGCATCCCCCTACTTGTAAGGGGGGACTATCTTATGTAGGTTTCTGGAATCTTGCTCTCTAACAGGATTGCTATCAAAAACACTGCTGCTGCCACCATTGGGAACTAACCCCAACCTCTGCCTTTTTCTTTCCACATCCAGAGATTCCCTGTCTAAGGCCAGCTGCTGCTGTTTAAGCTTCAGCCTGGCCTCTTCCAACCTCAGCTTTCTGAGTTCCCTTTTGTTAGAAATGGGGTTTTTGGTTGGCAGTTAGGTTGCCCTCTGTCCAAGCAAGAACCCTCACTCTAGTCAGGGTAAGTCATACACAATCCAAAATCAGCCTGTGCTCACCCTCCGGTAGCTTGGCACGAGCAGTCAGGCTTAGCTTAGAAGGCAATGTGTAAAGCATTTGTGCAATAAATCATACAACACCATAGCATAACACCACAAAAATACACCACACAGTATTTAGAAAAATATATAATATTTATCTGGGTATCTTCAGGTCAAAAACGATCAAAGTTGCAATATGAATTTGTAAAGATATCACTGAAAAGTGATATAAAGGGTCTTAAGTCTTTAGAAAGTAAACAGAGTCTCTTTCAAACACAAAGTACCTGGTTTCTGGTGGAAAATCTCCTCAGAGGGCCACAAAGGAAGAGGTGCGTGGAAAAAGGGGTGTGTGCGTCGATTTCTCCCCAGCACACACGGACTTGCGTCGTTATTTTCCACGCGGGGAAGTCGGGCGTCGTTTTCCGGCGCGCGGACAGTCTCTTTCTGTGGGTCGCGGGGATTACCAGATGTCCCGGGTCTGTGCGTGGATTTTCCTGCTTGTTTTCCGGCTGCGCGTCGTTCTGCGGGGCTGCGCGTCGAAGTTTCGATCTCACGGCAGGCGTCGCGTCGATTTCTCCTGCGGAGTCGGGCGTTGTTGTCCTTGCGAGGCCGTGCGTCAAAGTTTTGATCTCACGGCAGGCGTCGCGGCGATTTCTCCTGCGGAGTCGGGCGGCGTTGTCCTTGCGAGGCCGTGCGTCAAAGTTTTGAGCTCACGGCAGGCGTCGCGTCGATTTCTCCTGCGGAGTCGGGCGGCGTTGTCCTTGCGAGGCCGTGCGTCAAAGTTTCGGTCGTCCCGAAGGCGTCGCGTTGATCAGCGTCGGTGTGCGACGTTTTTCTTGCCGCGGAACAAGCTGTGTGTCGAAAAGTTCGGCGCACGGAGCGTCCAAGAGGAAGAGTGAAGTCTTTTTGGTCCTGAGACTTCAGGGAACAGGAGGCAAGCTCTATCCAAGCCCTTGGAGAGCACTTTTACAGCCAGGCAAGAGTTCAGCAAGACAGCAGGCCAACAGCAAGGCAGCAGTCCTTTGTAGAAAAGCAGACAGGTGAGTCCTTTGAGCAGCCAGGCAGTTCTTCTTGGCAGGATGTAGTTTCTGGTTCAGGTTTCTTCTCCAGCAAGTGTCTGATGAGGTAGGGCAGAGGCCCTGTTTTATACTAAGTTGTGCCTTTGAAGTAGGGGTTACTTCAAAGAGTCTCTAAGAAATGCACCAAGTTCCCTTTCAGCTCAATCCTGTCTGCCAGAGTCCCAGTAGGGGGTGTGGCAGTCCTTTGTGTGAGGGCAGGCCCTCCACCCTCCCAGCCCAGGAAGACCCATTCAAAATGCAGATGTATGCAAGTGAGGCTGAGTACCCTGTGTTTGGGGTGTGTCTGAGTGAATGCACAAGGAGCTGTCAACTAAACCTAGCCAGACGTGGATTGAAGGGCACAACAAGATTTTAGTGCAAAGAAATGCTCACTTTCCAAAAGTGGCATTTCTAGAACAGTAATATTAAATCCGACTTCACCAGTCAGCAGGATTTTGTATTACCATTCTGGCCATACTAAATATGACCTTCCTGCTCCTTTCAGATCAGCAGCTGCCACTTCAACAGTGTATGAGGGCAGCCCCAATGTTAGCCTATGAAAGGAGTAGGCCTCACAGTAGTGTAAAAACGAATTTAGGAGTTTCACACTACCAGGACATATAACTACACAGGTACATGTCCTGCCTTTTACCTACACAGCACCCTGCTCTAGGGGTTACCTAGGGCACACATTAGGGATGACTTATATGTAGTAAAAGGGGAGTTCTAGGCTTGGCAAGTACTTTTAAATGCCAAGTCGAAGTGGCAGTGAAACTGCACACACAGGCCTTGCAATGGCAGGCCTGAGACAGGGTTAAGGGGCTACTGAGGTGGGTGGCACAACCAGTGCTGCAGGCCCACTAGTAGCATTTAATCTACCTGCCCTAGGCACATGTAGTGCACTCTACCAGGGACTTACAAGTAAATTAAATAGTCAATCATGGATAAACCAATCAGTAGTAAAATTTACCCAGAGAGCATATGCACTTTAGCACTGGTTAGCAGTGGTAAAGTGCCCAGAGGTCAAAAGCCAACAACAACAGGTCAGAAAAAATAGGAGGAAGGAGGCAAAAAGTTTGGGGATGTCCCTGTCAAAAAGCCAGGTCCAACATGACCCCCTACCAGCCTAAAGCCAGGGGAGAACAATCACTATCCTGATGTACTTCCCTGTTTGAGGCAACAGAACAAGGACCCCGGCCCACAACAGCAGGGGCATGCTGCAGTTCTTCGCCTTCCTGACTCCAATTGGATCACTCTGTCCATACTCTCAGGGCCCACTAAGCCAACCCATGGGGAACCTTTCTCCTTACCTGCGGATCCCATCTGTGCAGCACCTAACCTTACTTTGCTCACAGATGTATCCCAGGAGCAGGATAGTACCACCATGACCAACACAGTGGTGTTGCCCACTCTACCCCCGGGGTGTGACACTTGTCCCCTCCCCAGGGATAACTCTGTCCACCCGGACAGCAAGCCACAGTGATTACTGACAGCTGCCAGGGATGAGAGCCAGGCCCCAGGCCTCTCAAAGCTCTCCAACCACTGTGGCTGTGGAGAGTGGGGGGCGGTAGCCCCAGGTGCTGGGCACCCTTTAACCACTCTCCCTTCCACCAGGTCAGGGATGACAGCCTGAACCTGGTCCTCCCCTCTGGGGCTTTTTACCCTCCCTCCTGGAGCGGTCCCCCAGAGTCCAACATGGTCAGGGTGCTTACAGAAGTCACCCTGTACCATTCCTCCACCAGTGCAGGGCTGTTAACCTGCAACTGGCCCTCCAACCTGGGGCCTGTACCTTCAGGTGGGACTAGGGCCCGGGGTGAGGCTTCCCTCCCCCTGCCCTCCCTTCTGGGGTCCAGCACCCTCCAACTAGGAGTGGCCTCCTCAGAAGACAACATGGTAGGGGCACTGTTATCAGTAGCCCCTCCCTCCAGGTCCGGGGGGACACCCTGAACCTGGTCTTCCAGCCCAGGGTCTGTACCCTCAGACTGGATCACTGCCTGGCAAACCAGGACTTCCTGGGAGGCACACCTACCTCCCACCAGGTCAGAGTTTAACCTCTGCACCTGACCATTCAACTCAGAGTCACCACCCTGAAGTTGAACAATTGCCTGGCACGCCAGGACTTCCTGGAGGGCACACTGACCCTCCACCAGGTCAGAGTTTAACCTCTGAACTTGGCCATTCAACTCAGAGTCACCACCCTGGAGTTGAACAATTGCCTGGCACGCCAGGACTTCCTGGAGGGCACACTGACCCTCCACCAGGTCAGAGTTTAACCTCTGAACTGGGCCATTCAACTCAGAGTCACCACCCTGAAGTTGAACAATTGCCTGGCGCACCAGGACTTTCTGGGAGGCACACCTACCTCCCACCAGGTCAGAGTTTAACCTCTGAGCCTGGTTCCCCAACCCAGGGTCACCACCCTGAGGGTGGGCAATTGCCTGGCACGCCAGGACTTTCTGGGGGGCACACCATCCCCCCACCAGGTCAGAGTTTAACCTCTGAACCTGGTCATCCAACCCAGAGTCAACACCCTGAGGTTGGACAATTGCCTGGCACAGCAGGGCTTCTTGGGAGGCACACCTACCTCCCACCAGGTCAGAGTTTAACCTCTGAACCTGGGTATCCAACCCAGAGTCACCACCCTGAGGTTGAACAATTGCCTGGCACGCCAGGACTTTCTGGGGGGCACACCTACCCCCCACCAGGTCAGAGTTTAACCTCTGAACCCGGTTATCCAACCCAGAGTCAGCACTCTGAGGTTGAACAATTGCCTGGCACGCCAGGACTTTCTGGGGGGCACACCTACCCCCCACCAGGTCAGAGTTTAACCTCGGAACCCGGTTATCCAACCCAGAGTCAGCACTCTGAGGTTGGACCACTGCCTGGTACACCAGGACTTTCTGGGGGGCACGCCTACCCCCCAACAGGTCAGAGCTTATCCCCTGAACCTGGTTAGCCAACCCAGAGTCACCACCCTGAGGTTGAACCATTGCCTGGCAGGCCAGGACTTCCAGGGAGGCACACCTACCTCCCACCAGGTCAGAGTTTAACCTCTAAGCCTGGTTCCCCAACCCAGGGTCACCACCCTGAGGTTGGGCAATTGCCTGGCACGCCAGGACTTTCTGGGGGGCACACCTACCCCCCACCAGGTCAGAGCTTAACCTCTGAACCTGGTCATCTAACCCAGAGTCAACACCCTGAGGTTGGACAATTGCCTGGCACAGCAGGACTTCTTGGGAGGCACATCTACCTCCCACCAGGTCAGAGTTTAACCTCTGAACCTGGGTATCCAACCCAGAGTCACCACCCTGAGGTTGAATCTTTGCCTGGCATGCCAGGACTTCCTGGGGGGCACTCTCACCCCCCACAAGGGACACACCGTCCCCAAGGGCCACACAAGAGTCTGGTTGGCGCAGGTCTCCCGACCTCTGCCCATCCGGCAGAGTCTGGGTTTCCCCCAAACCAGAAACGGTTTCACCTGGGTTCCTGGGGGGCTCTGCTCTCAGAGCTGTCCCCTGACTCTCAAGGTCCTCCACTGGGGTCTGCAATCCCCTCTCAACCCTATGTCTGGACTTCTGCACCCCCTCACTATGAGGGGTTCTGCCAGACACCAGAACTGTTGGGATGCTGGCTACAGTCACCCCCCCAAGTTCTTCTGACACTGCGGGGCTTCCCTCAAAAGGTGGCCCTACGGTACAGGCTAGGCTTCCCTCCTGGTGTTCCCTCATGGAACCCTCTAGGACCTGGGACCTACCTGGGACACTACAATCCTTTCCCACCACACTCGGTTGGGAACCACCTAGACCACTCCCTTCAGGAGCACCCCCAACTGCCTCTTCAGACTCTCTGGTACTCACCCAGAAGTCTGCCTCCATTGTAAGCTCCCTGGGGTCAGAGAACTCACACTCCACCTGGTGTTGGCATAGCTCTGGAAAATAAGGACCAGACATATGCTCTCCAGCAATTACATCACTCTTCCCTTCACATGTATTAACCATAGTACCCTTCACCCAACCACCCAGTAACTCAACCTTGGAAAAGCACTCTACTTCGCCCTCCTGAGACTGGTGAGACAGTATCTGTCTGTCCCTGACACTCAACCCAAACTCTTCTGGGATGTCTCTACACTCTATATCCAGGACGTCCACCAGGGGGGAACCCTTTTCTCTGTCACTCTCTGCTAGAGTCAGTAAAGTGTCCCTCCCCCCAGTAGGAATATGACTCCCTGTGCCAGTTCCCCAATCCTTCTCAGGGACCCTGTGCATAACGGGAACTACCTCATACCCTTGAACCGCCTGGGGTGTGTCAACTCCCTTCTTCAAGTTGGGCACCACATCTCTGGGCTTGTGCCCTTCTTCAGCAGTACTGGATGCAAGATTTTTGCTGCCACCATCTGAACTGGACTCAGCCCTTCCGGCCTCCAGTTTCAGCTCTTTACAGCTCAGCTCTTGAGCTGCAATCGTTTCTTCTTCCAGGGCTAAGAGACTTGCTGCCTCAGCCCTTTCAAGCTGCTCATCTAGCTCTTCTAGACACCGCTCTAGAGCTAGGAGCCATTCATCTCCCACTGGTTCTCTTTCCTCATCTGAGTAGTCTTCCTTCTCAGGTGAGCAGTCTTCCTCCTCATGTGAGTAGTCCTCCTCCTCATCTGAGGGGTACTTAGTCATTTGGTTTCTTGCTGCCTCTCTCTCTGCCCATCTTTCCTCCCCCCAGACTATGTAGTGATGGAGCATCTCCGCCTTAGTAGATCTCCTTGCTACAGTTAGGCCCCATTTTCTGCAAAGCTTCCTTAGGTCAGCCTTAGTGAGGTGGTCCGTACGAACAAAGAATGAGTAGGTACACAATTCCATTTTGATAAGATCTTATCAGCAAAAACCAAAATCCAAAGTCCAAAATATCAATAGTATATCCAGGAGGACATCAGAGAACCAAGAGCCAAAAAAGATGAAAAATCAAGATGACCTTCAACTGTGGGTAGGTAGTGAAATACTTAGCTACTGTATGTCACTGCACAAACACAAGTCCTATATAATATTTATCTGGGTATCTTCAGGTCAAAAACGATCAAAGTTGCAATATGAATTTGTAAAGATATCATTGAAAAGTGATATAAAGGGTCTTAAGTCTTTAGAAAGTAAACAGAGTCTCTTTCAAACACAAAGTACCTGGTTTCTGGTGGAAAATCTCCTCAGAGGGCCACAAAGGGAGAGGTGCGTGGAAAAAGGGGTGTGTGCGTCGATTTCTCCCCAGCACACACGGACTTGCGTCGTTATTTTCCACGCGGGGAAGTCGGGCGTCGTTTTCCGGCGCGCGGACAGTCTCTTTCTGTGGTCGCGGGGATTACCAGATGTCCCGGGTCTGTGCGTGGATTTTCCTGCTTGTTTTCCGGCTGCGCGTCATTCTGCGGGGCTGCGCGTCGAAGTTTCGATCTCACGGCAGGCGTCGCGTCGATTTCTCCTGCGGAGTCGGGCGGCGTTGTCCTTGCGAGGCCGTGCGTCAAAGTTTTGATCTCACGGCAGGCGTCGCGTCGATTTCTCCTGCGGAGTCGGGCGGCGTTGTCCTTGCGAGGCCGTGCGTCAAAGTTTTGAGCTCACGGCAGGCGTCGCGTCGATTTCTCCTGCGGAGTCGGGCGGCGTTGTCCTTGCGAGGCCGTGCGTCAAAGTTTTGATCTCACGGCAGGCGTCGCGTCGATTTCTCCCGGGAAGTCGGGCGGCGTTGTCCTTGCGAGGCCGTGCGTCAAAGTTTCGGTCGTCCCGAAGGCGTCGCGTTGATCAGCGTCGGTGTGCGGCGTTTTTCTTGCCGCGGAACAAGCTGTGTGTCGAAAAGTTCGGCGCACAGAGCGTCCAAGAGGAAGAGTGAAGTCTTTTTGGTCCTGAGACTTCAGGGAACAGGAGGCAAGCTCTATCCAAGCCCTTGGAGAGCACTTTTACAGCCAGGCAAGAGTTCAGCAAGGCAGCAGGCCAACAGCAAGGCAGCAGTCCTTTGTACGAAAGCAGACAGGTGAGTCCTTTGAGCAGCCAGGCAGTTCTTCTTGGCAGGATGTAGTTTCTGGTTCAGGTTTCTTCTCCAGCAAGTGTCTAATGAGGTAGGGCAGAGGCCCTGTTTTATACTAAGTTGTGCCTTTGAAGTGGGGGTGACTTCAAAGAGTCTCTAAGAAATGCACCAAGTTCCCTTTCAGCTCAATCCTGTCTGCCAGAGTCCCAGTAGGGGGTGTGGCAGTCCTTTGTGTGAGGGCAGGCCCTCCACCCTCCCAGCCCAGGAAGACCCATTCAAAATGCAGATGTATGCAAGTGAGGCTGAGTACCCTGTGTTTGGGGTGTGTCTGAGTGAATGCACAAGGAGCTGTCAACTAAACCTAGCCAGACGTGGATTGAAGGGCACAACAAGATTTTAGTGCAAAGAAATGCTCACTTTCTAAAAGTGGCATTTCTAGAATAGTAATATTAAATCCGACTTCACCAGTCAGCAGGATTTTGTATTACCATTCTGGCCATACTAAATATGACCTTCCTGCTCCTTTCAGATCAGCAGCTGCCACTTCAACAGTGTATGAGGGCAGCCCCAATGTTAGCCTATGAAAGGAGCAGGCCTCACAGTAGTGTAAAAACGAATTTAGGAGTTTCACACTACCAGGACATATAACTACACAGGTACATGTCCTGCCTTTTACCTACACAGCACCCTGCTCTAGGGGTTACCTAGGGCACACATTAGGGATGACTTATATGTAGTAAAAGGGGAGTTCTAGGCTTGGCAAGTACTTTTAAATGCCAAGTCGAAGTGGCAGTGAAACTGCACACACAGGCCTTGCAATGGCAGGCCTGAGACAGGGTTAAGGGGCTACTGAGGTGGGTGGCACAACCAGTGCTGCAGGCCCACTAGTAGCATTTAATCTACCTGCCCTAGGCACATGTAGTGCACTCTACCAGGGACTTACAAGTAAATTAAATAGTCAATCATGGATAAACCAATCAGTAGTAAAATTTACCCAGAGAGCATATGCACTTTAGCACTGGTTAGCAGTGGTAAAGTGCCCAGAGGTCAAAAGCCAACAACAACAGGTCAGAAAAAATAGGAGGAAGGAGGCAAAAAGTTTGGGGATGTCCCTGTCAAAAAGCCAGGTCCAACACCTTTCCATTAAGTTATCCTCAGGGTGGGAGGCTTGGGAATTGTGAGACACAGAAGTTATGTGGGAATTGGCCTGTCCCTAACTGACTGGACCCTAGAAACCTGGCCTTTAGGAGTGAAAGGTGCCCTACTAATGTGTGACCCCCTCCCACTACCAGTGTCACTAGGTGGCCTGCTAGCTGACAGGTCCTTGGAAGAACCCTCCCCAGCAACCTCAGGGGACTCCTCTGGGTACCCCCCTCCTCTACCTCCTGATCCTGGGATGGGCCAGACTGGTTCTGGTCACTTTCTAGGAGAAGGCTAAGGAGAAGATCTTTTGTAGGATTCTTACCAATTGCTAAACCTCTTTCTATGCAGAGACCCCTCAAACTTTTAAAGTTTAGATTCCTATATTTGCCTGGACAACTGTGGGAGTAAGCTCTACTGCAGACATGATAGAAAAGGTTTAGGACAGAGAGAACTTTTTTCAAACTTTTGAAAGTTTTCAGAAACGTTTTAGAAAGTTTTAGAGAAGGAAAGTTAAACCGTTTAGGTTATTGTGTATATTCTGAAGTATTTGGTATATGTTTTTCCTATGAAAAGCACCAAATGACAAAGTGGTAAAGCAGTTACAAGTACTTATCCCACCGATGCACCACCGATGCAGGAGGCTGGCCTGACTTATAGTGGGTACCTTGTTGTATTTACACTTTGTGCCAGGTCCAGTTATCCCTTATTAGTAGAGGTATTCTAGCAGCTTAGGCTGATAGAGGTAGCTATAGCAGAACAGCTTAGGTTGAACTAGGAGACATGCAAAGCTCCTACTATACCACTTATATCATATAGCACTATATCACAAGAAAACACAATACTCAGAGTTACTAAAAATAAAGGTACTTTATTTTAGTGACAATGGCCCTCATTACAACCCTGGCGGTCCAAGACCGCCAGGGCTGTTTCGACGGAAGCACCGCCAACAGGCTGGCGGTGCTTCCTGGCGTATTACGACCGCAGCGGTAGCGGAAGATTCTGTCGACCCACAGGAGATATCTTCTTGGCTTCCAGTGCAGGGTAAAGGCAGACAGCCCTCAGAGCATGCACCACCAGGAAACAGTTGAGAAAGCCGGCAGGATGAGGAGCTATAATATTGCATGTAGTCTTCTTGCTACTTTGTTGCGGTTTTGCAGGCGTCCTGGAGCAGTCAGAGGTTGATCCTTGGCAGAAGTCGAAGAGAGAAGTGCAGAGGAACTCTGGTGAGCTCTTGCATTTGTTATCTGATGAGAAACCCACAGGAGAGACCCTAAAAAGCCCTCAGAGAAGGATTGGCTACAGAGAGAGGTAAGCACCTATCAGGAGGGGTCTCTGACGTCACCTGCTGGCACTGGCCACTCAGAGGTCTCCATTGTGCCATCACACCTCTGCATTCAAGATGGCAGAGGTCTGGAACACACTAGAGGAGCTCTGGGCACCTCCCCTTGGGAGGTGCTGGTCAGGGGAGTGGTCACTCCCCTTTCCTTTGTCCAGTTTCGCGCCAGTAAACTGGCTTATGCAAGGAGGGCACCATCTGTGCCCTTCAAAGCATTTCCAGAGGCCAGGAGAGGCTACTCCTCTCAGGCCCTTCACATCTATTTCCAAAGGGAGAGGGTGTAACACCCTCTCTCAGAGGAAATCCTTTGTTCTGCCTTCCTGGGACTGGGCTGCCCAGGCCCAAGGGGGGTGCAGAAACCTGTCTGAGGGTTGGCAGCAGCGGTAGCTGCAGAGAAAACCCCAGAGAGTTAGTTTGGCAGTATCCGGGCTCTATGCTGGAGCCCTGGGGATGCATGGAATTGTCCCCCCAATACAAGAACGGTATTGGGGTGACAATTCCATGATCCTAGGCATGTTACATGGCCGTGTTCGGAGTTACCATGGTGACGCTACATATAGGTATTGACCTATATGTAGTGCACGCATGTAATGGTATCCCCGCACTCACAAAGTCTGGGGAAATTGCCCTGATCAATGTGGGGGCACCTTGCCTAGTGCCAGGGTGCCCTCACACTAAGTAACTTTGCACCCAACCTTCACTAAGTGAGGATTAGACATATAGGTGACTTATAATTTACTTAAGTGCAGTGAAAAATGGCTGTGAAATAACGTGGACGTTATTTCACTCAGGCTGCAGTGGCAGTCCTGTGTAAGAATTGTCTGAGCTCCCTATGGGTGACAAAAAAAATGCTGCAGCCCATAGGGATCTCCTGGAACCCCAATATCCTGGGTACCTAGGTACCATATACTAGGGAATTATAAGGGTGTTCCAGTGTGCCAATAAGAATTGGTACAATTAGTCACTAGCCTGCAGTGACAATTTTAAAAGCAGAGAGAGCATAAACACTGAGGTTCTGGTTAGCAGAGCCTCAGTGATACAGTTAGGCACCACACAGGGAACACATAAAGGGCACACTTTATGAGCGCTGAGGTCCTGGCTAGCAGGATCCCAGTGACACAGGCAAAAACAAACATACATATAGAAAAAATGGGGGTAACATGCCAGGCAAGATGGTACTTTCCTACAAGCACACACCCACATCACCCACAAACCCTTAAAACCAAAATTCTAAAAGAAGGCCAGAGAGAGATACTACCTAACATAACACCACCATCCACAGACACACAACACCATCACTCATACAACATCTACGCACCTCAAACAACACACACCAACACATCCCCTCACACTTCACAACAGACACCACCTCACACATCACCCACACCACATCATGGCACCTCAAAGACACCCCAGATTCTCTGAGGAGGAGCTCAGGTTCATGGTGGAGGAAATCGTCTGGGTAGAGCCACAGCTATTCGGATCACAGGTGCAGCAGACATCCATTGCAAGGAAGATGGAGCTATGGCGGAGAATTGTCGACAGGGTCAACGCAGTGGGAAAGCATCCAAGAACACAGGATGACATCAGGAAGAGGTGGAGCGACCTACGGGGGAAGGTACATTCTGTGGTATCCAGACACCAGATTGCTGTACAGAGGACTGACGGTGGACCCCCCCGCCTTCCCCACAACTAACAACATGGGAGGAGCAAGTCTTGGCGATCATGCATCCTGAGGGCCTCGCAGGAGTAGCAGGAGGAGTGGACTCTGGTAAGTCAACTCTATACTACTTCATCCCTCCCACCCCACCTGCATGCCATCACATACTCCCACCTTCACCCTCACACCCATCACCCCAACAACTCACAGATACCCCACTAACACATCCCAAAATCAAGCCCTGCATGTAACACCAATGCATGGACACCCATCACCAAAGCATGCCCAGTAGAGAGACTCACTCATGCCCCAAAATCACCAATCACACAAGGGCCACGGCAATAATGCAAGCGCAGGAGTAGAGGGTCACTCACCCATTGCACTAGATGGCACACACAGATACAATAACTATGCATTTACACCCCAACAGGACCCCTACCCAACGTCACCGGACAGGAGGTTCCAGACGTATCCAATCCCCCCACAGAAGAGGCCCACAGTGATGACAGCATCTCTGCACGCCTGGATCAAGATGACCAGCCCTGCCCATCAGGGACCTCGGGAAAGTTGGTTCCCCTGACACAGTCACAAACCACCACTGAACCTCCCCCCTCAGGAAACACCGCCACAGCACCCACCCAGCTGGCCCATCCCTCTGTCACAAGGACACGTCAGTCAGCAGTGTGTCCACCACTACAGGGAACCCAGGCAACCCCACTAACACAGGACGATCAGGAACCTGGGGGCAGTGGGCACTCGGTTCAGGGGACAGAGGCACAGGATAACAGGGAAGCTGGGAGGACTGCTGTGCGACAGGGGGAGGACAGGCCCAGGGAACCCACTCTCCACGAGGCACTCTCCAACATCATGGGAGCATACCACCATTCCCAGGAACCCATGGGCACGGTACTGGCCAAGTTTCAGGAGACCCAGCGGCTGCAGGAGGAACACTACCTGGGGATCGGGGAGGACTTGAAGTCCATCAACACCACCCCGGTCACCATTGCATGGGTGCTGGCAGACCTTCTCAACACCAGGAGGGACACAGTGGCACACCAACGGGCCCCTGACACTAGCCTGGATGATGAACAGCCCTCCACCTCTGCCGGCGCTAGTGGACAGGAGGCACCGCCACAGGAACAACAGGCCACCAGCACCCCACCCCCTGCAGATGAAGAACCACCCCGCAAACGGTCCCTGAGATCCAGGAACAAGACAGAGAACATTTCAAAGGTCCCCGCCAGGAAATAAGACCCCCCTGAATGTCACCCTTCTGTCCCATTTTGTCACCCTGTCCACCTTAAACTGCCATTGCTCCAATTCCTACACCATCACCCCAGCCCATTTCACACACCCCTCCACTTATTTGCACAGAAATAAACACACTTGAATCAGAAAACAATCTGGAGTCTGTCTGTGCTTTCACAAATGTGTAATTGCAAAACCTCTGGAATATTGAAATGTCAATGTACTTGTTCACATACCAATATAACACAGCAGTAGGCCAGCAGTAAACATAGCAGAGGGCACAAAGTGGGACCCAGATCTGTGAAATGGAAAGGCAAAATAACAAGTCAGGGTCCATACACTGAGTGAAAATGACAGACTTATGCTAGCTCCAACAATAGTATGAGATGTGGGAAGCAGTTACATCTTCTTACCTGTGTCTCACTGGAAGTATTGCATGATGATGTTGTTTCGGTTGTCGACATCTTCTTCTTCTGCCTCCTCTTCTTCACTGTCCACAGGCTCCACAGCTGCCACAAGACCACCATCTGGCCCATCCTCCTGCAGAAAAGGCACCTGGCATCGCAAATCCAGGTTGTGCAGCATACAGCAGGCCACGATGATCTGGCATACCTTCTTTGGTGAGTAGTATAGGGAGCCACCTGTCAGATGGAGGCACCGGAATCTGGCCTTCAGGAGGCCAAAGGTGCGTTCTATAATCCTCCTAGTACACCCATGTGCCTCATTGTAGCGTTCCTCTGCCCTTGTCCTGGGATTCCTCACTGGTGTCAGTAGCCATGAGAGGTTGTGGTAACCAGAGTCACCTGCAAATGTCGAGGGACAACCGTTAGACACACACTAACCCTTAGGGACAACCCCATACCCAGACACCTATGTCAACTGTGTTGGGACCTTGGCCTGGGACCTTGGCCTCACCTATTAGCCACACACGGTGCCTCAGGAGTTGCCCCATCACATAAGGGATGCTTCTATTCCTCAAAATGTAAGCGTCATACACTGAGCCAGGATACTTGGCATTCACATGGGAGATGTACTGGTCTGCCAAACACACCATCTGCACATTCATCGAATGGTAGCTTTTACGGTTTCTGTACACCTGTTCATTCCTGCGGGGTGGGGGGGACAAATGCCACATGTGTACCATCAATGGCACCTAAGGTGGTGGGGATATGTCCCAGGGCATAGAAGTCACCTTTCACTGTGGGCAAATCCTCCACTTGAGGGAAAACGATGTAGCTGCGCATGTGTTTCAGCAGGGCAGATAACACTCTGGACAACATGTTAGAGAACATTGGCTGGGACATTCCAGATGCCATGGACATTGTTGTTTGAAAAGAGCCACTGGCCAGGAAATGGAGTACAGACAGAACCACAGAACCTGCACTAGAGGGGGGATTCCTGTGGGATGGCGGATAGCTGAAATCAGGTCTGGCTCCAACTGGGCACACAGTTCCATGATTGTTGCACGATCAAGTCTGTAAGTGATAATGATGTGTCTCTCTTCCATTGTTGACAGGTCCACCAGGGGTCTGTACACCGGAGGATGCCGCCATCTCATCACCTGCCCCAGCAGACGTGCCCTATGGAGGAGAACAGCGAGCAGAGGGTCATCCAACACTGAGGTATCACAATGTGTTATTTGCTGAAACATTGGAAAATCACAATGTGCCGGTATCTGTCTGTATTCCAGGCCTAGATAGGTGTGACACATTTTTTTTCCATCCCATGTGGCCCCCTGAAATGGCGGCTGCCTGACCTGTAGGGTGGGACAAGGGGAAATGAGGTAACTGCGCTGGTGTTGTACACCATCGCGTTCGAAGACCGCGGCGCAATTCAGCATTGGTTAACATTGGGCCCTATGGGTCCCAGGGGCCAATGACAACGCACTGCCGCGGACGTGACTGCCATTTTCTTACTGTTCCCTCACTTGATACCTGACCTTCAACAGGAGAGGACCTACACTGCAAGTGCTGCTGTGACCTGTGTCTGGAAGCGATGATGGCTACAGTGTCTGGGGAAAGGGCCCCTGCCTTCACTTCAGAGGCGTTGGAGAAACTGGTGGATGGGGTCCTCCCCCAGTACACGCAACTGTACGGTCCTCCAGACAAACAGGTGAGTACACTGTGAGCATGGTGGATGGCACCTGAGTGTATGGAGTGTCGTGGATGGGAGAGGGTGGGGAGGGGGACAGGCCAGCATGTCAGGATTGTGTGTGTATGTATGGCAGGGCCAGTGTGGGAGGTGTTTGACAATGCGTGAGGTGAAATGTACGGGCTAGAAACATCCATTTTTACTTCTCTGTTCCTCTAGGTCAGCGCCCACCAGAAGAAGGTTATTTGGTGTGCCATCGCGAAGGACGTCCGGACCCTGGGGGTCTACCATAGACAGTGCGCCCACTGCCGTAAAAGATGGGAGGACCCGCGCTGCTGGAGCAAGAAGATGCCGGAGGCCCAGCTGGGTATGGCCTCCCAACGTGGAAGGGGTGCCCGTCGCACCATGACCCCCCTGATGTACCGGATCCTGGCCTATCCGGAGGGCATCACAGCAGCCATTAGGGGGTAAGTACACTCTCATTCAGCTAACTCTGCGCGCATTACGAGGTGTCTGGATGGGGGAGGTGGGCTATGGGTTCCCCTAGGCCAGGGCGAACTTGGTAGGCAAGGACCCTTGTTAGGCAAGCTCTGTAGCACCCCAACCCCACTACTGGTAATAGCCATCTACACCTAGTCAGGCTCCTGTGACTTCCAGGTGTGCAGCAATTGGGATTAGGCCTCGTCCCCCATGGGCATGTGAATTTGCTAGGAACTGTTAGTGCGTGGCTTAGTTCAGAGGACTGCTCCCTGTGTGTTGTCTCCTTCGCCCCAGGCACCTCAGGCCCTGCCCCAGTCAGCCCTGCTGCCCTCAGTGAGGAGGCTATTGACCTCCTGAGATCCCTCACAGTTGGGCAATCTACCATTTTGAATGCCATCCACGGTGTTGAGAGGCATTTGCAACAAACAAATACATACCTGGAGGGCATTCATTCTGGGCAGACGGCCCAACATAGAGCATTTCAAGCTCTGGCCTCAGCTCTGATGGCAGCCTTTGTCCCTGTGTCCAGCCTCCTCCCTCCAACTTCCTCCACCCAGACCCAATCCCCTGCACCTCAGCCTATCATAAGCACACCATCAGACCAGCATGCACACTCATCAACACACAAGAGTGGACATGGCAAACATAAGCACCACACATCCCACCAGCACTCACACAAGCACCATCCCCATGCAGACACAGCAACATCCACTGCCTCCACTGTGTCCCCCTCCTCCATGTCCTCCTCCTCCCTCCCTGTCTCGTCTCCACTCACACCTGCATGCACTACATCCTCAGCCACTACCTCCATCACCAGCACGCCCATCACCACACACCGCTCACGTGCAATCACCACCCCCACTACCATGCACACACCCCCAGTGTCCTCTCCCAGTGTGTCTGTGAGCCCTCCTCCCAAAGTACACAAACGCAGGCATACACCCACCCAACAGTCATCCACCTCACAACAGCCTCCACCCCATGCACCTTCACCCAAATTCAGCAAACGTACACCTCCCACAACCACTACCTCTTCCTCCACTCCCAAACCCCCTCCATCTCCCCGTCCCAGTGTGTCTAAAAAACTTTTCCTCGCAAACTTTGACCTCTTCCCTTCACCTCCCCGCCACCCCTGGCCTTCCCCTAGGGCCAGGCTTTCCAGGTCCCAGCCCAGCACCTCAGCCGTCAAATCCCCAGGCACAGTGGTGCCAGCAACTGCGGGGTCATCGAGTGCGCCACCCATCAGGGCTGCTAGTGTGCCACCTTGCGAGGCCAAGTTCATTCCGCCACCTGCCAAGGTGAAGAAGGTGCCCACATCCTGGAGTGAGAAGCCGCACCTACCAGCCACCAAGGGCTCTGCCAAAACAAAAGGTGACAGTGGCAAGACACCTGCGGCACCATCAAAGGTGTGGAAGGGACAAAAGCAGAAGAGCAGGTCAGGACAGGGCACAGTGGCACCGACTGAGGGACTAGTGTCACCCCTTCTGTCCACGACTACACCAACCTGTACGGCAGCGAACACCGTAACCTGCCCCGCCACCAGCACCGCCACCTGCACCGCCACCAGCCCCGCCACCTGCACAACCACCTGCACTGCCACCGGCACGTCTGCAGCCTCAGCAACAGTCCCCAGCATCTTCCCCAGTGGGCAGCCGTCCGAGGCTTCAGGAGATGTCCTGCTGTGTCCCTCAACAGGTGCTGACAAATGCACCACCGCCAGCACCGCCGCCACAGACACCGCCGCAAGCACCGCCACCAGCCCCGCGACGTGCTCCGACAGTGGCACCACCGCTGACATGGCTACCATCCTCATTGGTCAGCCGTCCGAGGTTGGAGGAGACTTCCTGGACCCTTCCCAGCTTCCATGAGGTATGACTTTCATCACTGTTTCCACCTGCAGGTGGAAGGTGAAGCCGCAGTAGTGTGGGGTATGTCTCTGCCTCCATGGCGTATCATGCTACCTGTTCCTAGGCAATTTCGTGGCACACACACCCAGGTGAGGGAATGGGACCGGCCACACTGCTTGTGGAGCACTCTGGGCACCAAGCCCCCTCCAGAACCAGTGGAGAATCACATCCACAACCTCAGTCCTTGGCAGGATGAAGCACTCTGGGCACAAGGCCCCCTCCAGAACCAGTGGAGACTGTTATCCACTTGAGAGATTGTGGCTTTGCACTCCCCAGGATAGAGCAGTGGGCAAACCACCCACTGGAAAGACTTGAGAGACTGTGGCTTTGCACTCCCCAGGATACAGTAGTGGGCAAACCACCCACTGGAAAGACTTGAGAGACTGTGGCTTTGCACTCCACAGGACCAAGCAGTGGGAAACCACCCACTGGAAAGACTTGAGAGACTGTGGCTTTGCACTCCCCAGGATAGAGCAGTGGGCAAACCACCCACTGGAAAGACTTGAGAGACTGTGGCTTTGCACTCCCCATGATACAGCAGTGGGCAAACCACCCACTGGAAAGACTTGAGAGACTGTGGCTTTGCACTCCCCAGGTATGGCAATGGGCATGGAGCCCCCTCGTGCAGCAGTGGCGTCTTGTGTTCATCCGGCTGAGGTGCCCCCTCCCCTTCCCCGTGAGGTGGCTGTTTATTTTCGATCTAATGCCCCTGCAGTGTTCTCTCCGCCCATGCATTTTAGGACCACTGGTCCACAGACAATGATTGGTACACTATCCGGACTTGTGTAGTTGGTGTACATATTTGTATATACTGATTTTTGAACTTTCACTATCTGATTTTTCATGATTACAATCGTTACAATCATTTAATTGTGTCCTTGCGTTCTTCCAGGGGGTGGAGGGGTGTGTATGTAATGTTGCTGCATGTATTTGTGTGTATGGTGTTGTGGGTGAGGCTGGGGGTGGGGGTATTGCGTGTTGCGTATGTGTGTCACTCTCTTTTCCCTCCCCCCATCCCCTGTGTTGTAGGTGCAGTACTCACTGTGGTCGTCGTCACCGCCGTTGGTGCTCTTGATATATGAGAAGATACACCAGCATGGGCAGGATGTGCAGCTCGGGCTCCATGGCGTCCTGGTTCTTCGTGGAGTGTCGAGAGGTGGGTGGTTTCCCTTCTGTGTACTGTTTCCGCCGTGCTTTTGATAGCGTTGGTTCCGCCCCGGAAAAGGTGGTGGATAGGCCTGTTGTTATACGGTGCGCGGTACTTTGTCTTCCGCCTGTCTGTTGGCGGTTACCGCCGCGGTGTTTGTTACTACCGGCGTGGCGGTCGGAGTGTTAAAGTGGCTGTCTATGTTGGCGGTTTCCGCCATGGTCGTGATTCCATTTTTTTTACCGCCGGCCTGTTGGCGGTATTACCGCTGCTTTAACACTGACTGCCAGGGTTGTAATGAGGGCCTATGTGTGTGTGGAACTCATGACAACTCACTAGGAACCGTACCTATGAAGTAGGCAGGAGAAGAAGATGTAAACATCTACCATGTACACAAGTTACATGTTGCATTATGTCCATGTATGAATGGACAATGTTGCAGTAGGAGATGTGCACAAAGGGCAAACAGACTTAAGTGTGTGTGGAACTCATGACAACTCACTAGGAAACATACCTATCAAAAAGGCAGGAGAAGAAGATTTAAACATCTTCCATGTACACAAATCACATGTTGCAATATGTCCATGTATGAATAGACAATGTTGCAGTAGAAGATGTGCAAAAAGGGCAAACAGACTTAAGAATGGGAGCAATGTAGGTGACAAAACATGCCTCACCAGTAGTGTAGGAATACATGAAGAAGGGACACGCATAGACCATAACTGACTGTACAACACACCAATGTCTACGTGTCAACATTTCAGATATGTACAGAGAGGGTGACCAGGTCAGTACATCACCCAGTCATGTTAACCACTAGCATACCATGGTATTTGCCCATTGCATGCCACCATGACAAGAGGCTGTAACACTATCTGTACCCTGGCACTATTCCAATATTGAAGTCACAACAGAGATACAAGCCCGAAAAGATGCCCAAGGAAACTGCTAAGGACATCAAAACATGTCACATGTCCCAAATGGGCAAGACCCAAGTGTTGTACATGAGAGAGGAAAGCTGACATCAAGTACGGCAGAGGTAAATGTGAGATATTGGACTGTATGACTAGAATTGTGCATGTGTCTGTCTGCTGGGAAGTGTGCATAGTGTTAGTGAGTAGAAAACATGAAGAGGCTAGGTCCCTGCTCAATGAACCCACACACCACTGCTCTAGCTACATGAAGGTATCACATTGTCAGGGGCCTGATACATGTGCACAGGGGGGTGTTTGAACTGGGGCTTTACTGACTTTCCCCTTCACATACAACCATGGGTTTGTGTTTGTGAGAAAGTAGCCTCTTTCTAGCCTTGTTACCCCCACTTTGGGCCTGTTTGTGAGTGTATGTTAGGGTGTTTTCACTGTCTCACTGGTATCCTGCTTGCCAGGGCCCAGTGCTCATAGTGAAAACCCTATGTTTTCAGTATGTTTGTTATGTGTCACTGGGACCCTGCTAGTCAGGACCCCAGTGCTCATAAGTTTGTGACCTAGAGGTATGTGTTCCCTGTGTGATGCCTAACTGTCTCACTGAGGCTCTGCTAACCAGAACCTCAGTGGTTATGCTCTCTCTTTACAAATTGTCACTAACAGGCTAGTGACCAATTTTACCAATTTACATTGGCTTACTGGAACACCCTTATAATTCCCTAGTATATGGTGCTGAGGTACCCAAGGTATTGGGGTTCCAGGAGATCCCTATGGGCTGCAGCATTTCTTTTGCCACCCATAGGGAGCTCTGACAATTCTTACACAGGCCTGCCACTGCAGCCTGAGTGAAATAACGTCCACGTTATTTCACAGCCATTTTACACTGCACTTAAGTAACTTATAAGTCACCTATATGTCTAACCTTTACCTGGTAAAGGTTGGGTGCTAAGTTACTTAGTGTGTGGGCACCCTGGCACTAGCCAAGGTGCCCCCACATTGTTCAGGGCCAATTCCCCGGACTTTGTGAGTGCGGGGACACCATTACACGCGTGCACCAAATATAGGTCACTACCTATATGTAGCTTCACAATGGTAACTCCGAATATGGCCATGTAATATGTCTATGATTATGGAATTGCCCCCTCTATACCATCCTGGCATAGTTGGCACAATCCCATGATCCCAGTGGTCTGTAGCACAGACCCTGGTACTGCCAAACTGCCTTTCCCGGGGTTTCACTGCAGCTGCTGCCAACCCCTCAGACAGGCATCTGCCCTCCTGGGGTCCAGCCAGGCCTGGCCCAGGATGGCAGAACAAAGGACTTCCTCTGAGAGAGGGTGTTACACCCTCTCCCTTTGGAAAATGGTGTGAAGGCAGGGGAGGAGTAGCCTCCCCCAGCCTCTGGAAATGCTTTCATGGGCACATTTGGTGCCCATTTCTGCATAAGCCAGTCTACACCGGTTCAGGGACCCCTTAGCCCTGCTCTGGCGCGAAACTGGACAAAGGAAAGGGGAGTGACCACTCCCCTGACCTGTACCTCCCCTGCGAGGTGCCCAGAGCTCCTCCAGTGTGCTCCAGACCTCTGCCATCTTGGAAACAGAGGTGCTGCTGCCACACTGGACTGCTCTGAGTGGCCAGTGCCATCAGGTGACGTCAGAGACTCCTCCTGATAGGCTCCTTCAGGTGTTGCTAGCCTATCCTCTCTCCTAGGTAGCCAAACCCTCTTTTCTGGCTATTTAGGGTCTTTGTCTCTTGGGATTCCTTAGATAACGAATGCAAGAGCTCATCCGAGTTCCTCTGCATCTCTCTCTTCACCTTCTGCCAAGGAATCGACTGCTGACCGCGCTGGAAGCCTGCAAAACTGCAACATAGTAGCAAAGACGACTACTGCAACTCTGTAACGCTGATCCTGCCGCCTTCTCGACTGTTTTCCTGGTGGTGCATGCTGTGGGGGTAGTCTGCCTCCTCTCTGCACTAGAAGCTCCGAAGAAATCTCCCGTGGGTCGACGGAATCGTCCCCCTGCAACCACAGGCACCAAGGAACTGTATCACCAGTACCTTGGGTCTCCTCTCAGCATGACGAGCGAGGTCCCTTGAATCCAGCAACTCTGTCCAAGTGACTCCTACAGTCCAGTGACTCTTCAGTCCAAGTTTGGTGGAGGTAAGTCCTTGCCTCCCCACGCCAGACTGCATTGTTGGAAACCACGACTTTTGCAGCTACTCCGGCCTCCGTGCACTTCCGGTGGAAATCCTTTGTGCACAGTCCAGCCTGGGTCCACGGCACTCTAACCTGCATTGCACGACCTCCTAAGTTGTTCTCCGGCGACGTGGGACTCCTTTGTGCGACTTCGGGTGAGCACAGTTTCACGCATCCTCATAGTGCCTGTTTCTGGCACTTCTGCGGGTGCTGCCTGCTGCTGAGAGGGCTCCTTGTCTTGCTCGACACCCCCTCTGTCTCCTGACGCAATTTGCGACATCCTGGTCCCTCCTGGGCCACAGCAGCATCCAAAAACCCTTACCGCACGATTTGCAGCTAGCAAGGCTTGTTGGCGGTCTTTCGGCGGGAAAACACTTCTGCACGACTCTGCACGGCGTGAGGGATCCGTCCTCCAAAGGGGAAGTCTCTAGCCCTTGTCGTTCTTGCAGAAACCTATGCTTCTACTGTCCAGTAGTAGCATCTTTGCACCCACAGCTGGCATTTCCTGGGCATTTGCCCATCTCCGACTTGCTTGTGACTTTTGGACTTGGTCCCCTTGTTCCACAGGTACCCTCGACTGGAAATCCATCGTTGTTGCATTGTTGGTTTGTGTCTTTCCTGCAGAATTCCCCTATCACGACTTCTATGTCCTTTGGGGAACTTTAGTGCACTTTGCACTCACTTTTCAGGGTCTTGGGGTGGGCTATTTTTTTAAACCCTTACTATTTTCTAATAGTCCCAGCGACCCTCTACAAGGTCACATAGGTTTGGGGTCCATTCGTGGTTCGCATTCCACTTTTGGAGTATATGGTTTGTGTTGCCCCTATCCCTATGTGTCTCCATTGCATTCTATTGTAACTATACATTGTTTGCACTGTTTTCTAATACTATTACTGCATATTTTGGTATTGTGTACATATATCTTGTGTATATTTGCTATCCTTATACTGAGGGTACTCACTGAGATACTTTTGGCATATTGTCATAAAAATAAAGTACCTTTATTTTTAGTATATCTGTGTATTGTGTTTTCTTATGATATTGTGCATATGACACTAAGTGGTACTGTAGGAGCTTCACTCGTCTCCTAGTTCAGCCTAAGCTGCTCTGCTAAGCTACCATTATCTATCAGCCTATGATGCTAGACACCCTATACACTAATAAGGGATAACTGGGCCTGGTGCAAGGTGCAAGTACCCCTAGGTACTCACTACAAGCCAGTCCAGCCTCCTACATTGGTTGTGCAGCGGTGGGATAAGTGCTTTGAGACTACTTACCACTCTTGTCATTGTACGTTTCATAAGAGAAAAATATACAAAACAAGTTCAGTGTGTGTACACATAACTAAAAAGTTTTGCATTTCCTCTTTTCGCTCTTTTCTAAAGTGCTGAAAAGTACTTCTAAACTTTCAAAAAGTTCTAAAAAGTTTTTAAAGTTTTTTTTCTCTGTCTTTCTAAAAGCTCTGACAAACTTTTTTCACTTTTTCTATCACTTTAACTCTCTCTAAAAATGTCTGGCACAGGCCAAAACGTTGATCTGTCCAAACTTGCATATGATCACCTTAGCTGGAAAGGAGCAAGGAGTCTCTGCATAGAGAGAGGTTTGAGTGTAGGGAAGAATCCTTCCTTGGAATTGTTACTTAACATGCTCAGAGAACAAGATAAGGCTAAAAGTGCCCCATCTGTTGAAAAAGTAGCTAATGGTTCCCAATCTGATCCAGGGACTCCCCCAGGAAAAGATTCAGGAAAGAAACTTCTTAGCCTGCCCATTACTAGACAGTCTAGCATAGTTGGTACTGAGGTGGAGTCACATCATACAGATGGTGTACTCTCACATTACACTGTCAGCCAAGCTGTTAGGGTGCCCTCTGTAAGGGACAGGTCTCCTTCTGTTCATTCTCATCATACTTCTGTGTCTAGGAATGTCCCTCCCACCCACCCTGATGACAGATTGTTAGAAAGGGAGCTCAATAGATTGAGAGTGGAACAAACCAGACTGAAGCTCAAGAAGCAACAGCTGGATTTGGATAGACAGTCCTTAGAAGTAGAGAAGGAGAGACAGAAACTGGGTTTAGAAACCCATGGGGGCAGCAGCAGTATTCCCAATAGTCATCCTGCAAAAGAGCATGATTCTAGGAATCTGCACAAGATAGTTCCCCCTTATAAGGAGGGGGATGACATTAACAAGTGGTTTGCTGCACTTGAGAGGGCCTGTGTTGTACAGGATGTCCCTCAAAGGCAGTGGGCTGCTATCCTATGGCTATCATTTAGTGGAAAGGGTAGGGATAGGCTCCTTACTATGAAAGAAAGTGATGCCAATAATTTTACAGTTCTTAAGAATGCACTCCTGGATGGTTATGGCTTAACCACTGAACAATACAGGATAAAGTTCAGAGAGACCAAAAAGGAGTCTTCACAAGACTGGGTTGATTTCATTGACCATTCAGTGAAGGCCTTGGAAGGGTGGTTACATGGCAGTAAAGTTACTGATTATGACAGCCTGTATAACTTGATCCTGAGAGAGCATATTCTTAATAATTGTGTGTCTGATTTGTTGCACCAGTACCTGGTAGACTCTGATCTGACCTCTCCCCAAGAATTGGGAAAGAAGGCAGACAAATAGGTCAGAACAAGGGTGAACAGAAAAGTTCATACAGGGGGTGACAAAGATGGCAATAAGAAGAAAGATGGTGACAAATCTCAAGATAAGCATGGGGATAAGGGTAAAACCAAAGATCCCACTTCAAATCTTAAACACTCTTCAGAGGGTGGGGATAAAACTAATTATTCCTCTTCTTCTCAACCTGCACACATTAAAAAGCCTTGGTGCTTTGTGTGTAAAAACAGAGGCCATAGGCCAGGGGATAAGTCCTGTCCAGGTAAACCCCCTGAGCCTACCACCACTAATACATCAAGCTCTAGTGCCCCTAGCAGTAGTGGTACTAGTGGTGGGACTGCTGGCAACAGTCAAGCAAAGGGTGTAGTTGGGTTCACTTATGGGTCCATCATAGAAACTGGGGTAGTCAGTCCCAAGACAGTTTCTGTCACACCTAGTGGCATTGGCCTTGCCACACTGGCTGCTTGTCCCCTTACAATGGATAAGTACAGGCAGACAGTTTCAATAAATGGTGTTGAGGCCTTGGCCTACAGGGACACAGGTGCCAGTATCACTTTGGTGACTGAAAACCTAGTGCCTCCTGAACAACACATCATTGGACAACAGTATAGGATTATTGATGTCCATAACTCCACTAAGTTTCTTCCCTTAGCTATAATTCAGTTTAGTTGGGGTGGAGTTACTGGCCCTAAGCAGGTGGTGGTATCACCTAGCTTACCTGTAGACTGTCTCTTAGGTAATGACCTAGAGGCCTCAGGTTGGGCTGATGTAGAGTTTTATGCCCATGCAGCCATGCTGGGCATCCCAGAGAAATTGTTCCCTCTCATTTCTACTGAAATGAAAAAGCAAAGGAGAGAAGGCCTGAAAACTCAGGATCCCTCTCCATCAACAGGTAAAAAGGGTATCACAGTATCCCCTAACCACCCTGCCATTAAGGATACCATTCCTGTGGTGGGAGAAACCTCTCCTGGGGTGGCACCTGTTCCAAGGGAAGCATCAGCTGGCAAAGCTGTACTCCCTGAGGTAGAAGTACCTCTCTGTGGGATAACTAACATTGGTGAGAAAAAGAGCACCATTTTAGTTAACATGGAGCATCCCTCCAACCCTCCCAGAGAAACTTTAGTGCAGAAACTCTGCACTGCCTCACAACACTTAGGACAGCATCCCTGCCCTAGTGTGGAGCTCATAGGACAGCATCCCTGCCCTGCTCCAACCCAAGAGAAACAGCATCCCTGTTCTCTCTTCCAGCCATATGGACAAAGTTTTTGCCCAGCCATGGCTTTTCTGAGACAGCATCCCTGTCTGACATTTCCATCACTACAAATAGGTTCAGTGGACAATTCCCACTGCTCTAAACTAAAACTTACTTATAGAAACTCTGAAAATACATCTTCACATTGTTGCTTAGCTAAAAAACTTCAAACAGGGTGGTTTACATCCCCACAGGGAAGTAACCATATAGTGGATGATAAAGGGAGTAACCAGTCTATTGCAGAGCTACTCTCTACTTATCACCACTTAGACAATAAAGTCTCAACTGGCCAAGGTTAGCCTTATTGTCCTTCGTTTGGGGGGGGGGGGGGGGTTGTGTGAGAAAGTAGCCTCTTTCTAGCCTTGTTACCCCCACTTTGGGCCTGTTTGTGAGTGTATGTTAGGGTGTTTTCACTGTCCCACTGGTATCCTGCTTGCCAGGGCCCAGTGCTCATAGTGAAAACCGTATGTTTTCAGTATGTTTGTTATGTGTCACTGGGACCCTGCTAGTCAGGACCCCAGTGCTCATAAGTTTGTGACCTATAGGTATGTGTTCCCTGTGTGATGCCTAACTGTCTCACTGAGGCTCTGCTAACCAGAACCTCAGTGGTTATGCTCTCTCTTTACAAATTGTCACTAACAGGCTAGTGACCAATTTTACCAATTTACATTGGCTTACTGGAACACCCTTATAATTCCCTAGTGTATGGTACTGAGGTACCCAGGGTATTAGGGTTCCAGGAGATCCCTATGGGCTGCAGCATTTCTTTTGCCACCCATAGGGAGCTCTGACAATTCTTACACAGGCCTGCCACTGCAGCCTGAGTGAAATAACATCCACGTTATTTCACAGCCATTTTACACTGCACTTAAGTAACTTATAAGTCACCTATATGTCTAACCTTTACCTGGTAAAGGTTGGGTGCTAAGTTACTTAGTGTGTGGGCACCCTGGCACTAGCCAAGGTGCCCCCACATTGTTCAGGGCCAATTCCCAGGACTTTGTGAGTGCGGGGACACCATTACACGCATGCACTACATATAGGTCACTACCTATATGTAGCTTCACAATGGTAACTTACGAATATGGCCATGTAATATGTCTATGATCATGGAATTGCCCCCTCTATACCATCCTGGCATAGTTGGCACAATCCCATGATCCCAGTGGTCTGTAGCACAGACCCTGGTACTGCCAAACTGCCTTTCCCGCGGTTTCACTGCAGCTGCTGCTGCTGCCAACCTCTCAGACAGGCATCTGCCCTCCTGGGGTCCAGCCAGGCCTGGCCCAGGATGGCAGAACAAAGGACTTCCTCTGAGAGAGGGTGTTACACCCTCTCCCTTTGGAAAATGGTGTGAAGGCAGGGGAGGAGTAGCCTCCCCAGCCTCTGGAAATGCTCTTATGGGCACATTTGGTGCCCATTTCTGCATAAGCCAGTCTACACCGGTTCAGGGACCCCTTAGCCCTGCTCTGGCGCGAAACTGGACAAAGGAAAGGGGAGTGACCACTCCCCTGACCTGTACCTCCCCTGGGAGGTGCCCAGAGCTCCTCCAGTGTGCTCCAGACCTCTGCCATCTTGGAAACAGAGGTGCTGCTGGCACACTGGACTGCTCTGAGTGGCCAGTGCCATCAGGTGACGTCAGAGACTCCTCCTGATAGGCTCCTTCAGGTGTTGCTAGCCTATCCTCTCTCCTAGGTAGCCAAACCCTCTTTTCTGGCTATTTAGGGTCTCTGTCTCTTGGGATTCCTTAGATAACGAATGCAAGAGCTCATCCGAGTTCCTCTGCATCTCTCTCTTCACCTTCTGCCAAGGAATCGACTGCTGACCGCGCTGGAAGCCTGCAAAACTGCAACATAGTAGCAAAGACGACTACTGCAACTCTGTAACCCTGATCCTGCCGCCTTCTCGACTGTTTTCCTGGTGGTGCATGCTGTGGGGGTAGTCTGCCTCCTCTCTGCACTAGAAGCTCCGAAGAAATCTCCTGTGGGTCGACGGAATCGTCCCCCTGCAACCGCAGGCACCAAAGAACTGCATCACCGGTACCTTGGGTCTCCTCTCAGCACGATGAGCGAGGTCCCTTGAATCCAGCAACTCTGTCCAAGTGACTCCCACAGTCCAGTGACTCTTCAGTCCAAGTTTGGTGGAGGTAAGTCCTTGCCTCCCCACGCCAGACTGCATTGTTGGAAACCGCGACTTTTGCAGCTACTCCGGCCTCCGTGCACTTCCGGTGGAAATCCTTTGTGCACAGTCCAGCCTGGGTCCACGGAACTCTAACCTGCATTGCACAACCTCCTAAGTTGTTCTCCGGCGACGTGGGACTCCTTTGTGCGACTTTGGTTGAGCACCATTTCACGCATCCTCGTAGTGCCTGTTTCTGGCACTTCTGCGGGTGCTGCCTGCTGCTGAGAGGGCTCCTTTTCTTGCTCGACGCCCCCTCTGTCTCCTGACGCAATTTGCGACATCCTGGTCCCTCCTGGGCCACAGCAGCATCCAAAAACCCTTACCGCACGATTTGCAGCTAGCAAGGCTTGTTGGCGGTCTTTCGGCGGGAAAACACTTCTGCACGACTCTGCACGGCGTGTGGGATCCGTCCTCCAAAGGGGAAGTCTCTAGCCCTTG
This sequence comes from Pleurodeles waltl, assembly GCF_031143425.1. Classification (NCBI taxonomy): domain Eukaryota; kingdom Metazoa; phylum Chordata; class Amphibia; order Caudata; family Salamandridae; genus Pleurodeles; species Pleurodeles waltl. The sequence goes on from NC_090436.1 coordinate 315,650,254, forward strand.
TCGTTCTTGCAGAAACCTATGCTTCTACTATCCAGTAGTAGCATCTTTGCACCCACAGCTGGCATTTCCTGGGCATTTGCCCATCTCCGACTTGCTTGTGACTTTTGGACTTGGTCCCCTTGTTCCACAGGTACCCTCGACTGGAAATCCATCATTGTTGCATTGTTGGTTTGTGTCTTTCCTGCAGAATTGCCCTATCATGACTTCTATGTCCTTTGGGGAACTTTAGTGCACTTTGCACTCACTTTCAGGGTCTTGGGGTGGGCTATTTTTCTAACCCTTACTATTTTCTAATAGTCCCAGCGACCCTCTACAAGGTCACATAGGTTTGGGGTCCATTTGTGGTTCGCATTCCACTTTGGGAGTATATGGTTTGTGTTGCCCCTATCCTTATGTGTCTCCATTGCATCCTATTGTAACTATACATTGTTTGCACTGTTTTCTAATACTATTACTGCATATTTTGGTATTGTGTACATATATCTTGTGTATATTTGCTATCCTCATACTGAGGGTACTCACTGAGATACTTTTGGCATATTGTCATAAAAATAAAGTACCTTTATTTTTAGTATATCTGTGTATTGTGTTTTCTTATGATATTGTGCATATGACACTAAGTGGTACTGTAGGAGCTTCACTCGTCTCCTAGTTCAGCCTAAGCTGCTCTGCTAAGCTACCATTATCTATCAGCCTATGCTGCTAGACACCCTATACACTAATAAGGGATAACTGGGCCTGGTGCAAGGTGCAAGTACCCCTAGGTACTCACTACAAGCCAGTCCAGCCTCCTACAGTGTTGCTATAGAAACTCACACTGTTGTGAGGATGAGTAGGCTGGCAACTATGCCAGACTGCAACACTTTAACACAGTGGTATGCCATTGTTTGTGACAGTCAATACAAACATGATGTTTACAAATATTGGTGCCTAGTTGATGGTATGCACACATATGCCACATATGTCAGCACACATGTACCACTGTATTGGCTCAGGCATGGAAATGTATAAAGACTATGAGAAAAAGGCAACCTTGCACAAATGTAAGGGCATAGGTATCACTAGATCATTGACTGTCAGAAATGAGCATCACATGTGTTCCGACATATGGAAACATAGGTGACACTGATGTGACAAAGCATGTATTTGTCAAATGGCAACATGTGTCTATGCAGGAATATAGTAATGAGAGGTTTCACATCCCATTAACACACCACTGTCGTCATATGTGACTGAAATAACAAAACACATGTCTGTACACACACTCTGCAGATACCAATCTTCCCCAACACTTGTACATGACATCTCCTGCAACTATGGTGCATGGGGGCACAAATGGCACACATGCAGCAGGGCAACATGAAGGGAAATCCAATGACACACCACAGAGTGAAAACACATACTCAGGCAAATTGGCAGAGTTGACATGATGTCAATGCAGTCGAAGTCCACTGAGTACTGTGTGTAGATACTTTCATGATTGTCACATGCATTACCATGTGTTGGGCATAGGCCACCAAACATGTTTAGTGTTGTAGGCATGTTATAGGTATGTTGTAGGTATCTCAGACATAACAATGTAGTCCACCCCCAAATTAGTTTACGTACACATGTATACACAAATAGCACACGTGCCAACATGTCTGTGGACACAGTGCAGCTACACATGCACATGTGCATGAGGTATTGAGTAATCGCATGCACGAGACTCACAAACAAACTGATACATCCAACATACCATTGGCACCGTAATGACAGTACTGGACATTCACCCACATGTTGCCATAGCACATATACATCATTGTTGCACACCCCATGTAACATGTGAAGTCACTCGGGGGTTCACTCAAGGCACACAATACAAAAATCCACGCAATGTCATCATGCGTGAAAATAGCATATGCCACACAATACCCCTAAGCTAATAGACGTATAGCCCCTGTGCGCCTATCACATGGCCACAGTCCTTTTCACGCTAATGGTGAGAAAATAGAACGCGTAACCGTCATGCGTCAAAAAACAACGCATGACTGAAAAAACGTGACACACATGCCCAGGAAGTGATGGACCTGGACATCCTGCCTGCAAACATTCTACAGTGAGTATAGTTTCACTTTCACTTCACAGTCTGTTTCTCTGTGACTGTGTGAAGTTGTGTGATTTAGGTGCTGGTGGATTTGTGGAGTGTATCCTGTATTTGTAGTGTACGTTGTGCTGTGTCCTGTCTTTTTGTAGATTAAGGGGGTCATTCCGACCCTGGCGGTCATGGACCGCCAGGGCCGGGGTTTGAGGATGCACCACCAACAGGCTGGCGGTGCATCAAGGGCAATTCTGACCGCGGCGGTAAAGCCGTGGTCAGAAAAGGGAAACCAGCGGTTTCCCGCCGGTTTTCCCCTGCCCCTGTGAATCCTCCACGGCGGCGCTGCAAGCAGCGCCGCCATGGGGATTCCGACCCCCTTCCCGCCAGCCTGGTTCTGGTGGTTTTCACCGCCAGAACCAGGCTGGCGGGAACGGGTGTCATGGGGCCCCTGGGGGCCCCTGCAGTGCCCATGCCAATGGCATGGGCACTGAAGGGGCCCCCTAACAGGGCCCCACATTGATTTTCAGTGTCTGCCTAGCAGACACTGAAAATCGCGACGGGTGCAACTGCACCCGTCGCACACCAGCAACTCCGCCGGCTCCATTCGGAGCCGGCTTCCTCGTTGCTGGTGCTTTCCCGCTGGGCGGGCGGCCTTTTGGCGGTCGCCCGCCAGCCCATCGGGAAAGTCAGAATGACCGCCGCGGACTTTTGACCGCGGTATGGTCTTCTGGCGGTTCCCGCCAGGCGGGCGGCTTCCGCCACCGGCAGGGGTCAGAATGACCCCCTAATTGTCTTATAACTTTTATTTTGTATAGTGAGTATACTGTTTTTGTGGGGTGTTATTTGGGGTACTTTAGTTGTTGTGGTAGTTTGGGTAGTTGGGGTAGGTGTAAGGGTTAAGTTTTTTCTTTTTGGGTGAACTCCAGCCACCACTGGAAATGTCTGGCAAAGGGAAGATGAGCCGGATGTCTGCAGATGAGCTGGGGGGGTTCATCTGGCTTGTGGCACACCACCTCCCTGTGATGCTGCAACAAGGTGGCTGGGTGAATACTTGGCTACCCCACGGAGGCTAGGCATCTGCGGTGGGGCAAGGTGCTCCACCACCTTACCCGGATATTTGCTACTGGAAGGAACGACCACCAAATAAAGCATCGCTGGGCAGATCTGGTTTCAAGGGAGCAGGATCTGCTCGACCATTTAGGAATTCAGATTGGTGGAACAGTTGATAAGTCTCCCATTGCTATACGATCTCCTTTTTTTTGCATGTGCATGACAGTTGCAGACAAGTTTGAGTGCTGCATGCAATGGTTGTGGACATGTCATATGCAACTTGTATGAAGAGTCCCTGCCCCACGTTAGGGCTGCATTTCAAATGTACAACAATGCAGCAAATGCAGGGCAGATGTATCATTTACCCTGCACAAACATTACAAATTGTTGTGATGCATGCATAGTGGAACTCGGTAATGCGCAGCTACAAATGAGGTCTGTGCCAATGCAACATGCATGAAAGGGAGTCCCAAAACATTGTTGGGATACCAAAGTATTATCCTCTGAGTCAAAAGATAATTCCCTATGTATAATTTTCAATTACTCAGAACGGCTGATGAGAGAAGGTGAGTAATGTGGGCATATATTTGTATGAGAAGGGTCTCCATGTACTCAGCAGAAGTTGTGATGATCTGTTGCATCTCCTGCTGAGTGCATCATTGACCTTCCCATGAATAGATGATGTAGGACAACACCTGAATCATGCTGTGACTTATTTCTGACTTTGCACACTCATGGCGGTGAGTAAGGGGTGCACTGACGGCCACAAGGACAGTATAGATCCAATTGGTGCTGGACCACTATAGTTCTACCACCCACTTTGTGTCATTAGCCAAGGTCGTGTAAGGGCGCTTGATCATGCAGTGGTCCAGGCTACTGCCAGTTCCATATCGCAGTTCATTGTGTATCACTGACAGCCTATACGATGTCTATAACCAGACACATGTGCAGAGTCAATTCCACAGGCCTGCTGCTTCTCACTGACAGTATGGGGCTGCCCTGCATTAGCTCCATCACTGGCACATCACTCATTAACCTGCACCACCTGCCCTCATTTTGACCCTGGCGGTCTTTTGACCACCAGGGTTAATGTGGCAGTATCACAGGCTGGCGGTGTATACCGCCACATTATGAGTGTGGCTAGTTGGCCGCAGCCAACCGGCCATATCACCACTCTTACCACCATGGCGGTATGAACCACCAGCGTGGAGATGTGCATCTCCGACCCAGCAGTCCACACATGACCGCCAGCGGTATAATGAGCATGCCTACCATCATGGTTTTCGTGGCGGTACCACCACCATGAAAACCATGGCGGTAGGGCTACCGGTGACAAGGAATTCCTTCCCAGTCACTGGTAGAAGGCTCCCCCACACCCCCAGCAATCACCAGACCCCCATACCCCTACCCCCCTAGAATCACAGCACCCTGACCCCCACCTCCCCGCCTCCTCCCCGTAATCATGCACACAGCCACACGCACCACGCATAAACCCATGCACCACCACTTACATACACGCATTCACTCACACTCATCCATACACGTATTCACTCACACATACTCACACGCATACACACTGACATGCAGACACGCACTCACTGTAACATTCATACATGCGTTCACTCACATGCATACCACCACACATACACAACACTAACAGACCCATGCACACACACATTCATACACACAAGCAGACACCACACACACTCACACACAACATCGCCCACTCTCCCACCCCACTCCCCTAAGGGACGACTGACTTACCTTGTCCGGCGAGGAGGTCGCCCGGCAGGGAAAGGGAAGGGGCGATGCTACCCCCAGCAGCGCCCCACCAGCAGGACAGCGCCAGGCCGTCTATTTGGTCAAAATACGTCTGGTGGCATCCTACTAGCGGGGCGGCGCAGGTGGTAGCACCGCCCAGGTGCCTCGTCCGCAAGCATGGCTACTGCCAGATTTCTGCCCTAAATGTGGTGGAAATCCATCAGTATCCATATTATGGCAGACCGCCAGCACTGGCCGTCTTCTGCCACCCATGGCTTAGGCTGTCTCAGTTTGAGATCGCCAAAGTCATAATGAGGGTCCGTATGTCTTATGATGGCACACACATATTACTTACTTCACTGAAGGATGTATAATGCAATTCGTCAACACCATAGAATACCCACACAACCCCAGGGTGGTATTTTGTCAGTTTGCTGTGACAATAATGTAGATGTATACAACATCTGATGCAGGCTGAAATGCTATGGGTGTTACACTGCAACAACCATTACATGCCTCACAGATGGATCATACATTATCAAGCAGTTCCATATGGTCATGGAGGTGTTCTGCTAACAGACTGCTGCATGACAATGCCATGTATAAATGGTGCAGTAAGAAGCACCACAGGAGTGTCAGGGACAGTGATGTTTTGTAGGTGCGTGGGCCTACCTTATCTGAAAGTATGTGTGATTGAGTGATCCTAGATGTTTGTCAGTTGCTATGATCTACCACTAGGGTGCCTTCCTCACTCAGTCTAATAAGTTTTCACTGAACAATGTTGTCCATTTACTGAAACTTACCATTTACACTAACCATTGCTTTCCATTCATGTCTTGCAGGTGGACAAGGGCCCTACACCATAGGAGAGGTGGCACATTTTCAAGGCCCGATGCATCCAGTAAGTGTTACATTGTGCATCCTGTGAGCAAATCCAGGGTTTGGTGTGAGTTAGTCAGAAGTGTGGAATGCAGCGACATAAGTTGTTGCCTGACCAATGATCTGATATCATAGGAGGATGGATGGTGACAACATGTATGTTGGAATTTTGTACAATGAGAATGGCTTGCATGTAGTTCAAGTGCCAATGTGTGCTAGTATGGAATTATGTATAATAGGAATAGTAATGGGTGACCACATATTCATTGCTGTCTACCATTATAGGTCACAGGGCAGCTGTACATGTACATAGCATGCCTGTTGACAACCACTTTGTCACAGCACCAGTGTCAGCACTCTGTGCCACACATAGCATACACTTATTGACAAGATGGTACAGATGGGGGTTCTATCTGCAGAAGTCTCTCTGGGATTATGTAGGAGACACACACACCACAGGTGCCTCAGTAACCTTCAGATATAATGGGTTTATAGTACTGCAAGGAGCCGTTATGTGATGCACAACGGTCAGTAGTGCACACAATTTGTGGACAACTCCACTCCGGATGGTTGTGGGAAAAGTCTATGATTCTCCCACACCAGATGTCTGCAATTTTCACAACATGGTCTTGCCACAATCATAATTGTGACTGATGTAGGTCACATCACATTTGCATCTGATGTGAATTGTGTGTGTGTACCTGGTACTTTGATAATGTCTGACATGCATGTGCTAATGATGTAACACATTTCAGGATACAGTTGCAGCATCCAATGCAGTGCCAAAATCACTGTGGGCTTAAGGATATCCATATAGCCACCATGTGTGTGGCGTTTAACACATGTAGGACCACATAGCACAGGGTAGGAGACTTCAGTTCTGTAATGTGTTGACAACTGTGATGTGTAGCACAGGCTTTGCCCAACCTTTCTTCTGTCAATATTGCATCAGTTGTACATGTGGGCACATCGTGGGAAATGGCGTGGCTCCTTGTAACATTTGCTTAGGCCAGGTCTTACACCATGACACATGAATGTACATTTACCAAACCTTGGAATAGCAGGTTGGTAGTTAGCAGTCCAACTATCATATGGGCCACACCTTGATCATAATGAGTGGATGTATCACCAGGGGTGTTGAGATGATGGATTGCATGCCCAGCCCCCCTTATGCCCAGGGAGACAGGAAATCTAGACCTGTAGAGGCACGTGATCCTCACAACTTAGATAACACAAATGTTGATCAGGGTTTTATTTGTTCTTATCAGCTATGGGTCCTTTTGATTAACAATGGATTGCTGTCATCCCACTGACATTTACATGATACTAGTGATGTCTGGTTGGAAATAGACATGGATGAGGAGGAGTTCATTGTTGAGGAACGTGTGTTGGACTGTATTTGTTATTTGCTGTTGCAGTGTACTTTACATTTCTGTACAAACTCCGCCCAATGCTGATACTGATGCTTGCTTGTCCTCATATTTCAGCAGCCAATATGACTCATGAGCAGTGGTGGAATTTTTTGAAGAGAGCAGAATGTTACCACATCATCCTTGCGGTGGAAGCGAGATACCGCAGAAAGGGCCGGCGATTCCATCATGAGAAAGCTTCGGGGAATGGCCTGCCTTTGCACATGGGGGTCAGAGAAAGCAGGCACCAAAGGACAACGGAGCAAGCACCTCAGGGATGCAGGGGGTCACAGCTGGACCTACGCCCTCCCCATCAACTCAACCTGTCTCCACACAGCCACAGGTACTGCCACCAGCAGCCAGTGTTCCTACACAATTTGTGCTAGACCTCAGAAGACACCTAAATAACATCCTCAAGAAACTGGACAAATTGGAGGAGGAATCAGCAGACAACAGGAGGATGTTGGAATACATAAAATACAAAAAGGGGAAGAAATTAACAATTACATTTGTGGACTACCTCCAAGTTCCTTTCCCTCCCTTTTAAAGTTTTAATACGTTTTAGGTTGGGTTTGATATAGATAGCATTAGGTTAGTGTAGGGTAGGCATATGTTAGGTTAAGCATAGTGGGGGGTTCATATTATGTTTTTTTTGGTAGAGGGTTGGGTGGGGGAGTCATGTTGGGGTATTTGTGTTAAAAAAATAAAAAAATAAAACAATAATTATAACAAAAAAAATATGTATTTGTTTAGGCCATAGGATAAGTTAGTACATGTGTAGTTATAGTAATTGTTGTCCTACTTGTTTCTTGTTTCCTAAAGGGGGTGGGGGGGCAATGTTTACAGTGTGGTATTCCATGTGTAAGATAAGTTTAGAATAGGTTAGATAGATGTAGTTGTTTGATAAGTATAGTTATTACAGGTTAGCTTAGTGTAGGGTAGGTTTTAGTTAATATATAGGTTAATGGTTTTATAATAAATCCTATACATAATTGCACACTGTTAGAAATGGGGTCTTTGGTTGGCAGCCAGGTTACCCCCTGTCCAAGCAAGGACCTTCACTCTAGTCAGAGTAGAGGTGAATTACCCTCAGTTAACCCCCGCTCACCCTCTTAGTAGCCTGGCATGAGCAGGCAGGCCTAACTTCAGAAGCAATGTGTAAAGTATGTGTACCAACACACACAGTAATACAGTGAAAACACTACGAAATGGACACCACACCTGTTAAGAGTAAAAGGTAATATTTATCTAAATCAAACAAGACCAAAATGACAGAAATCCAACATATACAAATCAAGATATGAATCTTCAAAACAATAAGAGTCTTAGGCCCTCATCACAACCCTGGTAGTAAATGCCGCCTATAGCCATGCCAACGGCCGCCAACATACCATGACCGCGGCGGTATTCCGCTACGGGTATTATGACCCACACTAAGAAATCCGCCACTATACAGACACCCACACAAGTCCGCCAGACCAAAGGTCAGTGATAAACTGGCGGTCCCAAAACTCACACCGTTACACATACAGGAATACACCAACAGTATCACGACCCACGAATCACTGGGGTAGTCTTTCAAACACGATAAACGATTGGCAGTACACACCGCTGCGCTCAAAATGCACACACACTTACAAGACACCACCACATTGGACAATTCAAAGTACACACACCTGACACGCATACAAACACCACACCCACACACCCACACCACTATAAAACACACACCCACATTACCCACAACCCCTTACAGCGAAAAAAAAGATAGCAAGCAGAGAGAGACAAGCCAGGAGCACCCACTCAATCAGAGGCACAATACATCATCACCCATACACCATCCACGCACCTCACAACACAACACCCCACACATCACCCCACACATCCTCACACATACTACTCACACCACATCCATGGCACCCCAAAGACACCCCAGGTTTTCAGAGGAGGAGCTAAGGGTCATGGTGGAGGAAATCATCCGGGTAGAGCCACAGCTATTCGGATCACAGGTACAGCAGACGTCCATTGCAAGGAAGATGGAGCTATGGCGGAGGATCGTGGACAGGGTCAACGCCACGGGACAGTACCTCAGAACTAGGGATGACATCAGGAAGAGGTGGAACGACCTATGTGGGAAGGTACGTTCCGTGGTTGCAAGACACCAGGTAGCCGTACAGAGGACTGGTGGTGGACCCTCACCTCCTCCCACACAACTAACAACATGGGAGGAGCAAGTCTTGGCGATGATGCATCCTGAGGGCCTCGCAGGAGTAGCAGGAGGACTGGAGTCTGGTAAGTCAAATTTTGACTACCTTATCCTCCCCACCCTACCTGCATGCCATCACAAACTCCTACCCTCACCCCCATCACTCCACCACCTCACACATACCCCACTATCAAAACCCACCCATCCCAATACCAAGCCCTGCATGTCACACCAATGCATGGACCCCCATCGCAGACCTGCATGGACACCCATCACCACAGCATGCCCAGTAGAGAAACTCACCCAGCCCACAAAATCACCACACACACAAGGCAAAGCTGACAGGGAAATCACAATCATACAGGGAAACACACCCATGCACAAGATGGCACACGCAGATACACTAACACTGCATTTGCATCCCCACATGAGCCCTACTCAACGTCACCGGAGAGGAGGTGCCAGCTACATCCAGTCCCCCCACAGAAGAGGCCCACGGTGACGACAGCAGCTCTGCACGTCTGGATCAGGATGACCAACCTGGCCCATCAGGGACCCCTGGACAGTCGGTTACCCTGCCACAGTCCCAACCCACCACAGAGCCTCCCCCCAAAGGAAACACCAGCACAGCACCCACCCAGCGGGCCCATGCCACTGTCCTCAGGACACATCAATCAGCAGTGTGTCCACCACTACAGGGACCCCAGGCAACCCCACAAAAACAGGACGATCAGGGACCTGGGGTCAGTGGCAGTGGGCACATGGTTCAGGGGACAGAGGCACAGGACAACAGGGAAGCTGGGAGGACTGATGTGCGACAGGGGGAGGACAGGCCCAGGGAACCCACTCTCCAGGAGGCACTCACCAACATCCTGGGAGCATACCACCATTCCCAGGAGACCATCGGCCAGATACTGGCCAAGTTGCAGGAGACCCAGCGGCTGCAGGAGGGACAGTACCTGTGGATCAGGGAGGACCTCAAACACATCTACACCATCCTGGTCACCATTGCAGGGGCGCTGGCTGACATGGCCAACACCATGAGGGAGGCAGTGGCACAACAATGGACCCCTGACACTAGCCACACCAAAGAACAGCCCTCCACCTCCGCCGGCGCTAGTGGACCGGAGGCCCTGCCTCAGGAAGAACAGGCCACCAGCACTCCACCCCCTGCAGAAGGAGAACCGCCCCGCAAACGGTCCCTGCGATCCAGGCTGAAGCCAGAAAACATTGCCAAGACCCCAGCCAGGAAATAAGACTCTCCTGATTGTCACCCTTCTGTCCCACTCTGTCACCCTGTCCACCTTGATCTGACATTACTCCCCTTTCTATGCCCCATTGGACAATTCACCTGTGATACCAAGAGACTGGACTCTACCCTGGACTTTCTTCCACCATCACCCCAGCCCATTGCACATCCCCCTCTACTTATGAGCACTTATATAAACAGCCTTGGAACACATACAAATCTGGAGTCTGTCAAATGATTGAAATATGTATTAGTTCAACATTATCAAAGCAGTGCAAGTCATATGTACAGTTAAATATACTTTGGAATGACCTTTGGTGGGCAGCAGTACACATAGCAGGAGCCAGAGTGGGACACAGAGATCTGAAAATAGAGATGCCATAGGGTACAGTAAGTTGCCATAGACATAGGGAAATTAGGCTGCCATGTACAATGTCCAACAGAAAACTGAAAAGTTAAGTGAAGTTACAGTGTCTTACCTGTGTGTCACTGGAAGTACTGCTGTATTATATTACTTCTGTTGTCAACATCTTCTTCTCCTGCCTCCTCTTCCTCACTGTCCACAGGCTCCACCGCTGCTACAAGACCATCTCCAGGCTCATCTTCCTGCAGAAAAAGCACCTGGCGTCTCAAGGCCAGGTTGTGCAACATGCAACATGCAACGATGATCTGGCACACCTTCTTGGGTGAGTAGTACAGGGATCCACCTGTCAGATGGAGGCACCAGAACCTGGCCTTCAGGAGGCCGAAGGTCCTTTCAATAATCCTCCTTGTACGTTCATGTGCCTCATTGTAACGTTCCTCTGCCCTTGTCCTGGCATTCCTCACTGGGGTCAGTAGCCATGAGAGGTTGGGGGTAACCAGAGTCACCTGCAAATATCAAGGGACAACTGTTAGACACACACTAACCCTTAGGGACAACCCCATACCCAGACACCTACTTATACTGGGTGGGGACCTTGGGCTCACCTGTTAGCCACATCCGGAGCCTCTAGAGTTGTCCCATCACATATTGGATGCTGCTATTCCTCAAGATAAAGGCGTCATGCACAGAGCCAGGATATTTGGCATTCACATGGGAAATGTACTGGTCCGCCAAACACACCATCTGCACATTCATAGAGTGATAGCTTTTTCTATTCCTGAAAACTTGTTCATTTCTCTGGGGGGTGGGGACGAATGCGACATGTGTACCATCAATGGCCCCAATGATGTTGGGGATATGTCCCAGGGCATAAAAGTCAGCTTTCACTATGGCCAAATCCTCCACCTGGGGGAATACGATGTAGCTGCACATGTGTTTCAGCAGGGCTGACAACACTCTAGTCAACACGTTGGAGAACATTGGCTGAGACATCCCTGATGCCATGGCGAGTGTTGTTTGGAAGGAACCACTTGCCAGGAAATGGAGCACTGACAGGACCTGCACTAGAGGGGGTATACCTGTGGGCTGGCAGATAGCTGACATCAAGTCTGGCTCCAATTGGGCACACAGTTCTTGGATTGTGGCCCGATCAAGTCTGTAGGTTATGATAATGTGTCTGTCCTCCATTGTCGCAAGGTCCACCAGGGGTCTGTACACCGGAGGATGTCGCCATCTCATATTCAGCCTCAGTGGTTGAAGCTTATGGAAGAAAATGGTGAGCAGAGGGTCATATTCACACATCTATTGCACTAATGATGATTTTTTCCTTTACAGAACCAGTATGTGAATCCAACTGTCAGTTGCTGTGCCATTGTCTGCTGTGACGCAGTTAGGTGCCATGTCTTGTACCCCCTGAAATGGCGGCTGCCTGACCTGTAAGGAGGGACAAGTGGAAATGAGGTCATTCCGCTGGCGTTGTGCGCCATCGCGGTAGGCGGTCGAAGACCGCCGCGCAACTTTGCATTGGTTGTCATTGGGCCCTATGGGTTCCAGGAGCCAATGGCGATGTATGCCGGCGGTGACGGTACGCACCGCCGCGGACATGACCGCCATTTTCTCTCTGTTCACTCACTTGCTACCTAACCTTCAACAGGAGAGGACCTACACTGCAAGTGCTGCTGTGACCTGTGTCTGGAAGCGACAATGGCTAATGTGTCTGGGGAAAGGGCCCCTGCCTTCACTGCGGAGGAGTTGGAGAAACTGGTGGATGGGGTCCTACCCCAGTACACGTTACTCTACGGTCCTCCAGACAAACAGGTGAGTACACTGTGCGCATGATGCGTGGGCCATGAATGTATGGAGTGCTGTGTGTGTAAGCCACATGCGGGGGCAGAGGGGTCCTGGGCAAAGTGCTGCTTGTATGGTGGTCAATGGATGTGTGTAAGGGGATGGGAGGGATATGGTGGGTCATGAGTATGATAGTCAGACGGTGTGACTAATCCTTTTTCTGCTGTCTTTTCCCTGCAGGTCAGCATCCACCAGAAAAAGGGCATTTGGCGTGCCATCGCCAAGGAGGTGCGGACTCTGGGGGTCTTTGACAGGCGGATCACCCACTGCCGCAAAAGGTGGGAGGACCTGCACCGCTGGGCAAAGAAGACGACAGAGGCCCAGCTGGGGCTGGCCTCCCAACGAGGAAGGGGTGCCCATCGCACCATGACTCCTCTGATGTTCCGCATCCTGGCGGTGGCCTATCCAGAGTTGGATGGGCGCTTGAAGGCATCACAGCAGCTACAAGGGGGTGAGTACAGATTCTGAATCCTGACTTTGCTTGTGTTAAGAGTTACCTGGGTGGGGGATGTGGGCTATGGGTGCCCCTATGCCAGGGCGAAGATGGCAGGGTAGGTCCCTTGTTGGGCAGGCTCAGAGACATACCTACCCCAATAGTGTTCGTGGGCATCTACTACTGGGCAGGGTCCTGTGGGTTTCAGGTGTGCAGCTAATGGCGGTAGGCATTATATCCCATGGGCTGGTGACTATCTTAGTAACTAGTAGTGCATGGCCTAGTGCACAGGGCTGCTCCCTGTGTGTTGTGTACGCCAACGGTAGTGGTGTTGCTGGCATTGACCAAGTGTATCCTCTGTCTCTCCCCCCCTTTTGTTTTGTCACCCTGTCCTTGTGTGCATTTGCAGCATCTGGCGGAGGAGCAGAGGCACCGGCGATTGAGGAAGCTGCATCCCACATGGGCCTGGAGGCCGAATCCACCGATGGTGAGGGTACCAGTGGGACCGAGGGTGAGGGGAGCACCACGACGGGGACAGGAGGGGAGAACACAGACAGCGACTCCTTCTCTGATGGAAGCTCCCTGGAGGTGGCGGACACCTCTGTGCCCACAACAACAACAGGTACAGCTGCCACCCCCCCTACCAGCACCGCCCTCGCAGCAGCCCCTCAGCGTTTTTTCCGTGCCCGCTCACCCTGAAGGGTGGGCATCTTCTTTGCCCCAAGCACCTCAGGCCCTGCCCCAGTTAGCCCTACTACCCTCAGTGAGGAGACTATTGACCTCCTGAGATCCCTCACTGTTGGGCAGTCAACCATACTGAATGCCATCCAGGGTGTCGAGAAACATTTGCAACAAACAAATGTATACCTGGAGGGCATTCACTCTGGCGTGGCAGCCCAACAGAGAGCATTTCAGGCTCTGGCCTCAGCACTGATGACAGCCATTGCACCTGTCTCTAGCCTCCCCTCTCCAACTTCCTCTACCCAGACCCAATACCCTCAACCCCAGCCTATCCCAAGAACACCTTCAGACCAGCATTCATCCAAATCAACACCCAGAAGTGGATCAGGCAAACACAAGCATCACACTTCATCTCACAGGCACTCACACAAGCACCATCCCCATGCAGACACACCATCACCCACTGCCCCCACTGTGTCCCCCTCCTCCTCATCGTCCACCTCCCTCCCAGTAGCTTCTCCACTCACACCTGCATGCACTACATCCTCATCGACTAACACCATCACCAGCATGCCCATCACAACACACCACTCACGGGCACTCACCACCCCCACATCCATGCACACGCCCCCTGTGTCCTCTCCCAGTGTGTCTGTGACCCCTCCCCCCAAAGTACACAAACGCAGGCACCCACCCACCCAACAGCCATCCACCTCACAACAGCATCCAGCCCATGCACCTACACCCAAACTCAGCAGACAGACACCTCCTACAATCACTCCCTCTCCCTCTTCTCACCCCAGTGTCTCTAAGAAGCTGTTCCTGGCAAACATTGACCTCTTCCCTACCCCTCCACCCCATCCTTCCCCTTGGGCTAGGGTGTCCAGAACCCAGGCCAGCACATCATCCACGAAGTCAATGTCCGCTGTAGTACCTGCAACTCACAGAGGCTCAAAGGGGGCACCCGTCAGCCCAGCCAGTGTGCCACCAACCCCTGCAAAGGACAAAACCATTCAGCCACCCGCCAAGGTGAAGAGGGGGACAGCATGCAGCAAGGGCAAGGAGCACGAACCACCCAGCAAGGCCTCCTCAAAAACTCCAGCTGCCAGACCCAAGGTCACACCACCATCTGCCAAGGTGAGGAAGGGGCAGAAAACAACAGGCAAGGCACTTCAGCCGTCGGAGGCTGCAGGTGAAGGCCTGGTGGTTACCAGCACAACCGCCAGCCCTGCCACCTGAACCGCAGCCAGCGCCAAGGTGAAGAGGGGAACAGCATGCAGCAAGGGCAAGGAGCACGAACCACCCAGCAAGGCCTCCTCAAAAACTCCAGCTGCCAGACCCAAGGTCACACCACCATCTGCCAAGGTGAGGAAGGGGCAGAAAACACCAGGCAAGGCACTTCAGCCCTCGGGGGCTGCAGGTGAAGGCCTGGTGGTTACCAGCACAACCGCCAGCCCTGCCACCTGAACCGCAGCCAGCACCGCCAGCAGCCCCGCCGCTAGCACCGCCACCTGCACCACCGCTAGCACCACTACTGTCAGCAGCAGCAGCCCCAGTGGGCAGCCATCCGAGGCTGCAGGAGAAGGGCTGGAGCCTCCCTCCACCACTGGCATCACCGGCACCTGCACCACGGCCAGCACCACCACTTGCACCGCCGCAGGCCCCGCCGCAAGCCCGATGCAAGCACCGCCACATGCACCGCTGACAGTTGGTTCACTACCAGCAGCAGCAGCCCCAGTGAGCAGCCGCCCGAGGCTGCAGGAGAAGGCCTGGAGCCTCCCTCCACCACTGGCAGCACCGGCACCTGCACCATGGCCAGCACTGCCACCTGCACCACCGCTAGCACCACCGCAGGCCCTGCCGCAAGCACCGCCACCTGCACCACTAACATTAGGAACACTATCAGGAGCAGCGGCCCCAGTGGGCAGCCGTCCGAGGCTGCAGGAGAAGGGCTGGAGCCTCCCACCACCACTGGCAGCACCACCACCAGCACCTGCACTACCACCAGTCTGCAGCCTTAGCCGCCGCAGGATTGAGTCTAGCCCTGCCTCCATGGACTATCATGCAAGTTCTCTGCAAATCTCGTGCCTCAGACACCCAGGTGAGGGACTGTGAACTGCCACACCCCAAGTGTTGTATCACTGGGCAAAGGGTCCCCTCCAGAACCAGTGGAGATATGCATCCACTCACCCTATCCTTGGCAGGATAAAGCACACTGGGCACAATGCCCACTCCAGGACCAGTGGAAGAATCCATCCACTTGGAAAACTGTGGCCTTGCACTCCCCAGGACCAAGCAGTGGGCAAACCACCCACTTGAGAGATTTGAGAGACTGTGGCCTTGCACTCCCCAGGACAAAGCAGTGGGCAAACCACCCACTTGAGAGACTTGTGAGACTGTGAGTTTGCACTCCCCAGGACCAAGCAGTGGGCAAACCACCCACTTGAGAGGCTTGTGAGACTGTGGCTTTGCACTCCCCAGGACCAAGCAGTAGGCAACCCACCCCCTTGAGAGACTTATGAGGCTGTGACTTTGCACTCCCCAGGACCAAGCAGTGGGCAAACCTCCCACTTGAGACACTTGTGAGACTGTGGCTTTGCACTCCCCAGGACCAAGCAGGGGGCAAACCACCCACTTGAGAGACTGTGGCCTTGCACTACCCAGGACCAAGCAGCGGGCATGGAGCCTCCTCGAGGAGCAGTGGAATTATCCATCTTCCGGCTGAGATGCCCCCCCTTCCTCATTCCCCTGAGGTGCCTGTGTGTTTTCGACCTGATTCCCCTGCAGTGTTCTTTCCGTATTGAGGCAGGAGTCAAGTATGTGTTTGGCCGATGATTTTTGGCCCAGTGGCCCACGGACATTTTGAATGGACAATGTACCGTCTTATCTACATATTGTATATTTTTGTAGATACTGTTTTTCTATTTATTACGTATATCTGCCTATTTAAAAAATATCACTGTTTAACTCAAATCCTTTGGTCCTTTCATTCTTCCGGGGGTTACGAGGTGTGAATGTAATGTTGATGCATGTGTTTGTGTGTATGGTGTTGTGGGTGAGGGTGGGGTGGGGGTGTCGCGTGTTTGTGTCACTCTCTTTTTCCTCCCCCCATCCCCTGTGTACTAGGTGCAGTACTCACCGTGGTCGTCGCCTCCGCCTTTGGTATTCCTGGTAGATGAGGAGGTAGACCAGCATGGGCAGGACCTGTAGCTCGGGCTCCATGGCGTCCTGGTTCTTTGTTGAGTGTCGAGAGGTGAGTGGTTTCTCTTCCAAGTCCTGTTTCTGCTGTGCTTTTGATGGCGTTGGTACCTCCCCGGAAAAGCTGGCCGATTGGCGGGTTGTGATGGGGCGGGCGGTACATTGTCTTCCTCCTGGCTGTTGGCGGTTAACTCCGCGGTGCTTGTTGCTACCGCCATGGCGGTCGGAGTGTTAAAGTGGCTGGCAGTGTTGGCGGTTTCCGCTGTGGTCGTGATCCCATTTTTTTTTACCGCCGGCCTGTTGGCGGTATTACCGCTGCTTTAACACCTACCGCCAGGGTTGTAATGAGGGCCTTAATCCTTAGAAAACAGTAAGAATGCTGTTGTTGCACAAAGTACCTGCTTAGCGGCAAAAATAAAGCCGCACGGGCGAGCGTGCATCGGAAAAGGGTAGCGATGCGTCAATTCCTTACTCGCAAGTGAGGCCGTGCGTCGTTTCCTTCTCCGGTCGGGTTGGCGGTGCGTCGTTTTTCTCCCTTGCAAGACAGCAATGTGTCAATTTGCGGAACGGGGCACCTCGGATCTGCGCAGAGTCGGGTTGACTTTGATGCCGTGGGACGATGAGAGGAAAATACTGTTGCACAGTGTTAGAAAAACACACTGCGTGGGGTTTGTGTCATCAGCTTCCGTAAACAGGTGTTACGGGTTGTTTCTCCAGCCACCATGAGTCGATCTCCCAGCCGCAATTCAGGTGAAGCATCGATTTCAGCCGCGAAGCCACCGGCGTGTCATTTATCAACCGCGTTGCAGAAGGTGCGTTGAAAACTTCCCTGCATGGCGTTCTGTGCGTGGATTTTCAGTTCTTTTCTGCCAACTTCACCTTTTAAGGACCTAGGGACTGGATAGGGCACCATGTGACAGGTCAGGTGTCTCAACAGAGAGTCCGGGTGCTGGCAGTTTGATGGCACTGAAACTTCAACAACAGGAGGCAAGCTCAGTTCAAGCCCTTGGAGATTCTTCTCAAGCAGGAATGCACAACAAAGTCCAGTCTTTGTCCCCTTTCACAGGTAGAAGCAGCAACTGCAGGATAGCTCGACAAAGCACAGTCAACGGCAGGGGCAGCACTTCTCCTCAGCTCTTCACCTTGGCAGAGGTTCCTCTTGATTCCAGAAGTGATCTTGAAGAAATCTAAAGTCTGGGGTTTTGGGTCCACTACTTATACCCCTTTCTGCCTCTGAAGTAGGTCTACTTCAAAGGAAAGTCTATGTTGTTTTCAAGATCCTGCCTTGCCAGGCCAGGCCCCAGACACACAGGAGGGGGTTAGAGACTGCATTGTGTGAGGGCAGGCACAGCTCTTTCAGGTGTAAGTGACCACTCCTCTCTCCCCTCCTACCACAGATGGCTCATCAGGATATGCAGACTACACCCCAGCTCCCTTTGTGTCACTGTCTAGAGGCGAGGTGCAAACAGCCCAACTGTCAAACTGACCCAGACAGGGAATCCAAAAACAGGCAGGGTCACAGAATGGTTTAAGCAAGAAAATGCCTACTTTCTAAAAGTGGCATTTTCAAACACTCATTCTAAAAACGACCTTTACCAAAACATGCTTTTCTAAATTGTGAGTTCAGAGACCCTAAACTCCGTATTTCTACCTGCCCCCAAAGGGAATCTCCTCTTTAATAATATTTGAAGGCAGCCCCCATGTTAACCTATGAGAGAGATAGGCCTTGCAACAGTGAAAAACAAATTTGGCAGTATTTCACTGTCAGGACATGTAAAACACATAAGTACATGTCCCACCTTCAACACACACTGCACCGTGCCCCTGGGGCTACCTAGGGCCTACCTTAGGGGTGCCTTACCTGTATAAAAAGGGAAGGTTTAGTCCTGGCAAGTGGATACATTGGTTAAGTCGAATTGGCAGTTTAAAACTGCACACACAGAAACTGCAGTGGCAGGTCTGAGCCATGTTTACACGGCTACTAATGTGAGTGGCACAACTAGTGCTGCAGGCCTACTAGTAACATTTGATTTACAGCCCTGGGCATTTCTATTGCACTGTACTAGGAACTTACTAGTAAATCAAATATGTCAATTATGGAAAGCCAATTACATATACATTTTACATAGGAGCACTTGCACTTTAGCACTGAATAGTAGTGGTAAAGTGCCCAGAGTATCAAAAGCATAGTCCAGCACACATCAACAACCTGGGCAACAGAGGCAAAAAGTTAGGGTAGACCACACGAAAGATGTCAAGTCTAACACATACATTTTGTGTAAGTTGCTTGAGTATCTGGGTTTTCTCATGAGTGCACTGGGCAAATTGAGGGAATGGTCTATGGAATCCTTACTGTCTTGATATCCCTGACTTACCATGTGCTTCCCCTATTGATGAAGGAGCTGTCACATTGGCTGCAACATCACGTCTACTAGTCCATGGATTTGCTATTCAGTGTACTCACCATTTACAATGTCTATGTATACTTTGTCTTGGACAGGTAAGTCTAGTACTTCAGCTGTCATTGGTGGGGTCCTGTAGTTACAATGTTGGGAACGGTGACAGATCTGACAACAGGCACAATTGGAACTGTATCCTGCAACACTGACAGGTGCCCATCACTGATAAAGTTAGCTACCTCTGTACCACACAAACAAGTTGTTCTGGTACTCCCAGCTGGCTATATTGCCATGGACTTGGTTCTCAGCCATGCCTGCCATATTTCAAAAGGAAATCATACATGTATCCATTTTTGTTTTTATACTCAGTGAATTGGTTGTATAAGACAACACCTTCCTACACCTTTCTCATGTTAGGATCCTTGTGTGTAGCTTTGTGTGCCCTAGTCCTGCACTCATGTACTGCTATTCTGTAATCATTGTCATGGATTTACACAATACAATCATTTAGCTGAGAAGATGGATCACAGAAAATGTAGACATGCTAAATGTGCACAAAGTGTTTATTCATAGATGTAAGTGTTGAAGTGAATTATTTACAATGTACAGGTCTGAGACCCCTTTAGTGAAAGTCATAGATGTGTGAGACAATCAGAGTCCAGGGTTGAGGGACATATCATGAGACGTGCTTCGGAATATTGTACATTAGTTAGGAGGAACAAACATTGCCAATTGGTGTGTCAGAGATAATGACAGTACATTGCAGACAAGTCAACAGTGGGTGGTTGAAGAGAGCACATTTCTTACTGTCACAACACTGGCATGATCTTAAGCCCAGAACTAGGGAGAAATTGTCCATGTGGCACAGACTGGTGCTACTGGGTACTTTTCCTACTGAAAGTTATTTCTTTCACATTTTTATCCTCTGATGTATGTAGTGCCTCCTGTGCCATTGGTGGTGCTGTTGTAGAGGTAGAGGGGGCCAAACACACTTCAGGGGATAAAGATGTGGAGTCCAAGGGCCAGATGTACAAAACTTTTTGCATGTCGCAAACAGCAAATTTTGCTGTTTGCAACGTGCAAAAAGCACTTTGCAATGCACAAACCCCGTTTTGCGATTTGGTAACCTGGTTAACGAACCGCAAAACGGGTTTGCGAGTTGCAAATAGGAAGGGGTGTTCCCTTCCTAATTGCGAGTCGCAGTGCAATGCAGGATTGCTTTGTGACCGCAAACGCGGTCACAAACCAATCGCAGTTTGCACCCTTTTGTAATGGGTGGTAACCCATTCGCAAAAGGGAAGGGGTCCCCATGGGACCCCTTCCCCGTTGAGAATGGCACTGCAAAAAAAAATTCAGAGCAGGCAGTGGTCCTATGGACCACTGCCTGCTCTGAAAAAATGAAACGAAAACGTTTCATTTTTCGTTTTTGCAATGCATCTCGTTTTCCTTTAAGGAAAACGGGCTGCATTACAAAAAAAATCAAACTGCTTTATTAAAAAGCAGTCACAGACATGGTGGTCTGCTGTCCGCAGCAGGCCACCATCCCTGTGAGGGGCCGCCACTCGCAAGGGGGTCGCAAATTGCGACCCACCTCATGATTATTCATGAGTGAGGTGGGCCTTTGCGACAAGTTACCAGCAGCTGCCATTTGTGGTAAGACATAAGGCATCACTGCAGCAAGGAGGAACTGCTGATTTTTCAAAATAGCTGCAACATCGCGGGGGTAGGGAGCCATGTCTTCCCTGAGGGAGGCCACTTCCTGCTGAATGGACTCTAGCCTGTTGTCTGCTTTGCTGCTGCCAGTTTAGGAGGGCAATTGTTGTGGCCTCTCCCTCATGACAGCAGCTATGTCTGCTAGGGACTGCTGAAGTCCATGCAGTGGGAAGTGTGTGCCTCGGATGGCAACTGTGTTTTCATTGGGTGTAATGAGGCACATCTGCACTCCCTCTAGGCTACCTACTATGGTCTCCATCCCCACCCGCACCTGCTTGGCCAGCTCCCGCTGGACTCCTACCACTGTCCTCTGAAAGCTGGTCTTTGGGTCCTCAGAGTCCAGTGCTGTGTCAGTAATGGTAGGTGGTATATGTTGGTTGTTGGGTGGTTCATTTGGAGACCCCCCCAATGCTGTGTGTCCTCCTTGCAACTGGGGGTGGAATCTGGAGGGATCCTAGGACATCCTGGAGAGTCAGTTCATTGATGGTTGTTAGCTGGTCATCCAGGTCATCAGTGAAATCCAGGACAGGCAGGAGGAAAGCCATCATCCTCTACAATAAGATAGTGTAAAATCAATCTTAGAATGTTGTGGCAGCTGACACAGCACATCTTTTATTTGGTAGTGGAGGCTCAGTGACAAGTTAAAGGCCCAAGGTTGTTATTGTACATTAAGGGGCATATTTGTGAGCCCCTAGTGCCACCGGAGTGTCACATGAAGGGACGCTCCGGTGGCACTATGGGCTGTGTCATATTTACTAGGTGGCATTAAGCCACTTATTGAGGCTTGACACCACCTTGCAAATACGGCCCGTTCCCATGCAGCACTTTGCTTGGAAGGGATGTGCAATGGCTGTTGCTGTGGGCAGGCCACACCAACACCCATTGCATTTGGACGCTGCCCCAGATTTACGTGTTTTTGTAAACCTGAGGCAGCGCCAATATCTAACACCACCCCAGGGGTGGCATTAGCAAGGCGCAATGATGATGTATACTTTAATTCCTCCTCGTATTTTGCTTTGTCTATGTGTGCGGCATTCCACAGCACACATGGACCAAGCAGATTGCCATTTCAGTATCTTGTGCAGGAAAGTGCTCCTTCCAACACAACAATAATCTCCCCGTCAATGCAGCCATCCTTGCACTATGGTTCAAGGGATGCTACGTTGGGGCTGGACAGCTAATTTACCACTGGCACAGGGGTGAACACAGGAATGGTCCGTAAGCTTATGATTTTTGGTCAAGACTGTGTTTTGTACATGACAGTGCGTGATCCAGCCTAATTTGGTACAGAGGCGCCCACCTTAATTTCCAGTTTAATCAAGGCCTCTATCTTGTTTGATGGTGAGATTACAGCTACTTGTACAACTGCAGACATGGGCCCTCATTATGAGTCTGCTGGTCCTATGACCGCAAGACTTGCAGTGGCGATCGGACCACCGCCAACAGCGGTGGTCCAACCAGTACATTAGGACCATGGTGAAAGCGCTACCGTCCAATGGCCTGGCATTGCCAGGTTTCCGCCAGCCAATGTGCTGGCAGTACTGCCCGACTTAATCCTCCAGGCCAGCACTGCAATCAGTGCTGTCCTCCAGATTATGATCTCGCTTTCCCACCAACCTTTGTATGGAGGTCCGACTGCCATGCAAAGGCTGGTGGTAATGGGGTGCCCCTGGGTGCCCCTGCAATGCCCATTCACTTGGCATGGGCAGTGCAGGGGCCCCCATGGGCAACCCCTTTGCGCTTTCCACTGCCCAATTTACGGGCAGTGAAAAGTGCACCCCAACATTGGCGCTGGCTATATTACGAGCCAGTGTCAATGTTGTGGTGAGTTTCCCACAGAGCTGGCAGGCGGAAACACGGTTTGAACCCACCGTCCCGACTCATAGGAAACTCATAATGCCTACCGCAGAGGGAAGACAGCACTGGCAGTCTTTCCAACGCAGGACTCTGGCTTGCAGCCTCCGCCGCCCGCAAATGTCATAATGGGCACCATAATATTCACAGACATACACCATGTGTTGTATTAGTTTTATTGTTTGCCCATTCCCATGTGGGTAATATGGTTGTGTCTGAGTTGTTGTGGGTTCACCCTGTATGTGTTGTGTTTCACAGGTTGCAAGCTTTAGTGCAGATATTTCTCTTGTAGCACGGTTCAGGTCAGCACCAATATGTGTAGCTCAACACTGCACCAGGTTAGTTACGCAGGGAAGTGCCAAGTTTACTGGGATACGGGACAGCCCTGCAGTTCCCCCTGCAGTTGCACAGATTTGTTCTCCCTGCACTGAGACAGGCATTGTTGCAGCATGATGAAGGAGTGGCTGCCTTGAGGGGATGAATTGTGGTGTCCCTTCCTGCACATGTACAAGTCATGTTAGCTAAGGCGATATTTCAATGTGTGCTGCACGATGAAGCACACATGTGTAATGGCAATGCAACAAGGAGGTAGGGGAGCATTTGTGCAAGATATACCACCCTGACCCCACTCAATGGTATTGACTTCCATCCTAGTCTCAGATGTCTAAGTTGTGTAGGTAGAGGAGCTTTGACAATATGCAAGGGGTGTTGTGATGGCACAGTAATTACATGTCCCTTCCAGGCAATGCGCTGCATATTTACATGGTGGAGTATAGCCCTGGTGATTGGCGTATGTCCACGTTGAGTATACGTTGGAGTGCATAGCACAACCAAGGCATGTGTACATGTGTTGCTTGTGTGGGGATGGGGCATCTTGATTCAGGGCCAATGTGTCCCCATGCAGTCCATTAGCATGCATTGAGTGTGTCCTATCTACCTCCCCCTTCTGGCATTTGTAAAATTCCAGTTATTTCCCCCATGCAACTTACCCTGCATTTGTGGTGGTGGTTGGAAGTCTGCGCTGTCCTGTCCTTGGATTTCTGTGACCAGCTCTTCCAGGATGACCGCTGCAACCATTTCCTCCAGCTCATCCAGGTCCTCCTGTGGTGAGGACTTTCACCTCCAGTGCTGCCTTTCTGTTCCTGGCCAATTTCTCCTTAGTTCTGCACTTGCAATCATGTCACTGCTTCATGCACTCAGTGACAGTTCTCTTCACCTCTGCCACGCTGTTGATTTTTTCCACTATTTGCATGCCATATAGCATCTTTCTTACCAATGGCAATTTGGAGGTGACAAAGAGCTGGTGTTGGTGCTCCGTCACCTCTCTGACAAGAATGTCGTGCTCCTCCTCACTAAAGCGACACTTGCTCTTTTTCTTCTCCTTCTCCAGGGACATCTGTAGATTCTCCTGGCTGGCGCTTGGGCGATTGGGGTCTCCCTGGGGTTTCTCCTGGCCTGATGAATCCATCTTCTCTTGCAATTGCTTTTTTTCTTGCTTGTGTCTTTGTATTTTATGATAATGCAGGGTACAAATGGTGGTGACCCTTTTGCGACATATTTATGTGCCGCAAAACAGTCTTGTGCCACTTTTGCAGCATTAATGTAATTTTTCCTTACCACAGGGCGCAATGGTTACTGTCATTTTTTTTACTCTCACCATTCCTTAGCGCCGTCGTGCATCATACCTTAAACCTAACCTACCTGCGCCATACCTAATATGCTCTAAATAAAATAACGCAAAACTACATTAGGCGCAGTTTTGTGTCATTTTGTATAAATACATATCACAATGTAACATAACATGACAATACATTACTGAACCAGTGTACACAAACCCCAAAATACACATTAGTGAAAATCACTACTATTAATACAGCTAAATGTCTGAAAACCCCACAAACAATACTATAACTTACCTCTGGGCCTTTCCCTGTCTCCTCTACCCTCAAAACCCTTTAAAAAGCTCTAAGAAAGGACTCACCTGTTCCTTCGAACAGCAGTACCTTATCACGACCTTGATCCCAAAAAGTAGAATAAAATGAAAAAAATTGTCTACAAAATAGAAGGTAGCCGTAAAATAAAAAAGGCCACTAAATGAACTTACAGAAAAAAACTATCACTCCATAGATAAGAATGTGAAAATATGTAAAAATGTAAAACATATATTTAAAAAAGTATATTTTTAATTATTAATTATAAATTTATAAAATAAATAATTGTATAAAATATATACAAATATTTAATATATACTGAAAAAAGTATGTTAAAACGATGTTGAAAATATGTATATGAAACAATTTAAGAAATGTTAAATGTTAAACAATGGAAACAAGTAGAAAATGTACAGCATACAATACTGTTTACATATAGGGGGTCATTCTGACCCTGGCGGTCATTGACCGCCAGGGCCAACGACCACGGAAGCACCGCCAACAGGCTGGCGGTGCTTTCTGGCCAATACCGCCGCGGTCAGAAAAGGGAAACCGGCGGTTTCCCGCCGGTTTTCCCCTGGCCAAAGGAATCCTCCATGGCGGTGCTGCAAGCAGCGCCGCCATGGGGATTCCGACCCCCTTCCCGCCAGCCTGTTCCTGGCGGTTTACACCGCCAGGAACAGGCTGGCGGGAACGGGGGTCATGGGGCCCCTGGGGGCCCCTGCACTGCGCATGCCACTGGCATGGGCAGTGCAGGGGCCCCCTAACAGGGTCCATTCAGACCCGGCTTCATCTTTGCTGGGGCTTTCCCGCTGGGCCGGCCAGTTTGTGGAAGGTGCTAAACACTAAAAGGGTGACATTTACTATTCCCACTCCAATCTATAACAATTTGAGGAAGGTGTTGGACACCAATGCGGCCTGAGCGATTCCCAGTGGCTGAGATTAATTGAAGCATTCCATCCATCATCTTGATGTTTTTGCATTGGTCCCATAAGTACAACCGGTATGCCCAGATGTGGGTCTTGGGCACACTGTGTCACTGGATTCAAGCTGGCCTGGCTGATGAGTGGTGATACCCCAAAACTGGTCCGAGGATACTTGTTTCCAGTTCAGGGAGGACCTGGCCTGGGAGTTCCGGCTGGAGTGTTCCCATGGGGCATAGGGTTCAAGACTGATTTGCGTATGGCTGGTTCCAAACTAGGGTGGCATAGTGGGCAAAAAAACAATAGATTGGGATGCAGCCCAAGTGATTGCCAGTGGCTCAGATTAATCCAAGCATTCCATCCATCACCTTGTTTTTTGCCAACACTGAAGGGAGGACATTTACTTTTCCTACTCCTGCCACTAACAATTTGGAGAAGGTGTTGGACAACACATTGGTGACATTTACTATTCCTACTCCAATCTACACCAATTTGAGAAAGGTGTTTTACACTAAGAGGGTGATATTTACTATTCCCACTCTAATATAAACCAATTTGGAGAAGGTATTGGGCACTGAAGGGATGACATTTATGTTATATGTTATGTTATAGAATTTATAAAGAACATGGCTGCTCCAGCTAAGGGGTTTCCCAGCACTGACCAGGGAGGGAAAAGGGAAATCATGGCAAAAGACCAAATAAACTAGGGGTTAATTTGGTAGAGACAGGTTTTCAAAGGTTTCTTGAAGTGCTGATGGCTCTCAGTATTCCTGTTGTTCTAGGCTACAATGGCCTTGACTCTAAAGGAATGGCCATGTGCTCTAGTGCGTCTGACCTAAGGGGTCAAGACTAGCCTGTGATTGGCTGAGCGAAGTACATGAGCTGGACGGTCTTGCAGTACCAGATTCGTCAAAATAGGAGGCCCTTCACCACGTAAAATTGTACGTACTAAGCACAAAGACATAAAAAGAATGGATTCCACAGGGAGCCAATGCAATCTAGCAAGAAAACTGGCGACTGAGCAGAATTTAGGGAGGGAGACTAAAAGCCTGGCAGCAGCGTTTTGAACTAGTTGAAGTCTGTTTAATCACTGATTTATTGGTGCCCAAATAAAGAACTTTATAGTAGTCCAGTCTTGCTTAAATAGTAGCCTGGACGATAACTTGGCGCATGTCAGGATCAAAAAAGCCCAAAATTGGTTTAAGGCTCCTCAGCAGCCTGAAACATAATCCAGCAACTATATTGGCCTGAATTCCCAGGGTCAAAGCATTTTCAAGAATGACAGCCAGATTTTTCACAGCAGGCTTTGGAGCAGTTGGAGCCCCAAGATGGACATGCCACCAATCATCCACCTGTAACTGGGTGTCCTTCACTAAGAGCAAAAGCTCAGTTTTGCTGGCATTTAAGAGCAGACAGTACAAGTCCATCCACTTTCCCACTGCCGATAGACCTTTTTGAAAGTTAACCCGGTCAAGGGAGGGATTGTGAGAGAAAGCACTAACTGTGTGTCATGCGCGTAAGATACTAGAGTCATGCCTATGGGTTCTATGACCTGAGCGAGAAATTGAACATGCGCATTAAATAATGCAGGGCTCAGAACGGAACCCGGTGGGATGCTATGGTGTAAAGGATAAGTACTCGACTTAAAAAGGAGGGTGTAGGAAAGTACCATCTTGCCTGGCATGTTACCCCCATTTTTACTTGAATGTATGTTTGTTTTTGCCTGTGTCACTGGGATCCTGCTAGCCAGGACCCTAATGCTCATAAAGTGTGCCCTGTATGTGTTCCTGTGTGGTGCCTAACTGTATCACTGGGGCTCTGCTAACCAGAACCTCAGTGTTTATGCTCTCTCTTCTTTTAAAATGGTCACTGTAGGCTAGTGACAAATTTTACCAATTCTGATTGGCACACTGGAACACCCATATAATTCCCTAGTATATGGTACCTAGGTACCCAGGGTATTGGGGTTCCAGGAGATCCCTATGGGCTACAACATTTATTTTCCCACCCATAGGGAGCTCAGACAATTCTTACACAGGACTGCCACTGCAGCCTGAGTGAAATAACGTCCACGATATTTCACAGCCATTTTACACTGCACGTAAGTAACTTATAAGTCACCTATATGTCTAACCCTCACTTAGTGAAGGTTAGTTGCAAAGTTACTTAGTGTGAGGGCACCCTGGCACCAGCCAAGGTGCCCCCACATTGTTCAGGGCAATTCCCCCGGACTTTGTGAGTGCGGGGACACCATTACACGCGTGCACTACATATAGGTCAATACCTATATGTAGAGTCACAATGGTAACTCCGAACATGGCCATGTAACATGTCTAGGATCATGGAATTGTCACCCCAATACCATTCTGGTATTGGGGGGACAATTCCATGCGTCCCCGGGGCTCCAGCATAGAGCCCGGGTCCTGCCAAGCTAACTCTCCGGGGTTTTCTCTGCAGCTACCGCTGCTGCCAACCCTCAGACAGGTTTCTGACCCCCTGGGGCCTGGGCAGCCCAGTCCCAGGAAGGCAGAACAAAGGATTTCCTCTGAGAGAGGGTGTTACACCCTCTCCCTTTGGAAAATAGGTGTTACGGGTCTCAGAGGAGTAGCCTCTCCTGGCCTCTGGAAATGCTTTGAAGGGCACAGATGGTGCCCTCCTTGCATAAGCCAGTCTACATCAGTTCAGGGATCCCCCCAGCCCTGCTCTGGCGAGAAACTGGACAAAGGAAAGGGGAGTGATCACTCCCCTGACCAGCACTTCCCAAGGGAGGTGCCCACAGCTCCTCCAGTGTGTCCCAGACCTCTGCCATCTTGGATGCAGAGGTGTGAGGGCACAATGGACACCTCTGAGTGGCCAGTGCCAGCAGGTGACGTCAGAGACCCCTCCTGATAGGTGCTTACCTTTCTCTGTAGCCAATCCTCCTCTGACGGCTATTTAGGGTCTCTCCTGTGGGTTTCTCATCAGATAATGAATGCAAGAGCCCACCAGAGTTCCTCTGCACTTCCCTCTTTGACTTCTGCCAAGGATCGACCGCTGACTACTCCAGGACGCCTGCCAAACCGCAACAAAGTAGCAAGAAGACTACCAGCAACATTGTAGTGCCTCATCCTGCCAGCTTTCTCGACTGTTTCCTGATGGTGCATGCTCTCTGGGCTCTCTGCCTTCACCCTACACTGGAAGCCAAGAAGAACTCTCCTGTGGGTCGACGGAATCTTCCCCCTGCCAACGCAGGCACCAAACTTCTGCATCACCAGTCCTCTGGGTCCCCTCTCATCTTGACGAGCGTGGTCCCTGGAACACAGGAACTGGATCCAAGTGTCCCCGACAGTCCAGTGGCCCTTCTGTCCAAATTTGGTGGAGGTAAGTCCTTGCCTCCCCACGCCAGACAGTAATCCTGTGTACTGCATGAACTGCAGCTGCTAAGGCTTCTGTGCACTTTTGTAAGACTTCCTTTGTGCACAGCCTAGCCCAGGTCCCCAGCACTCCGTTCTGCATTGCCCAACTCGCTGAGTTGGACTCCGACTTCGTGGGACCCTCTTTTGTTGTGCTGAGTCGACCGTCGTGCTCAGATCGTCTGAATGCCTGTTCAGGTACTTCTGTGGGTGCTGCCTGCTTCTGCGTGGGCTCTCTGTGTTGCTGAGTGCCCCCTCTGTCTCCCCCTCCAAGGGGCGACCTCCTGGTCCTTCCTGGGCCCTGGCAGCCCCCAAAATCCTTAACCACAACTCTTGCAGCTAGCAAGGCTTGTTTGCGGTCTTTCTGCGTGGAAACAACTCTGCATCCTCCAACACGCCTTGGGACATCATCTGACCAAAGGAGAAGTTCCTGGCACCTTCCGTTGTTGCAGAATCTTCAGCTTCTTCCACCCAAAGACAGTCCTTTTGCACCTTCATCTGGGGTTTATTGGGCTCCTGCCCCCCCGGACACTTGCGTGACTCTTGGACTTGGTCCCCTTCCTTTACAGGTCCTCAAGTCCAGGAGTCCATCTTCAGTGCTTTTCAGTCAGTTGTTGTCTTTGCAGAATCCCCTATCTCGACTTTACTGTCTTTCTGGGGTAGTAGGGTAATTTTACTTGTACTTTTCAGGGTCTTGGGGTGTGGTATCTTGGACACCCTTAGTGCTTTCTTACACTCCCAGCAACCCTCTACACACTACACTAGGCCTGGGGTCCATTCGTGGTTCGCATTCCGCTGTTGGAGTATATGGTTTGTGTTGCCCCTAGGCATATTGGGGGTCATTCTGACCTCGGCGGGAAAAGTCGCTTACCGCCGGCCAGAAGGCCGCCATAACACCGCCGCGGTAAACCGCCACGGTCATTCTGACCCGCAACTGGCAAACCGCCAAAAACCCGACATCCACAAAAATCCGCCACACCAAAGGACAGCGAAAAAATGGCGCTGACCAAACCTCCACCGTCACGCCCATACCATTCCGACCCACAAATCCACGCAGCGGTCTTTCAAACGTGGTATTCCATTGGTGGTACACACCGCCGTGGTCAAAATACACACACACATAGAAAACTCAGCAACATTGGTCAGTTCGAAATACGCACACCTGATACACATACTAATACCACTCCCACACACCCAACACAATATAAAGCACACACCCACATCACCCACAAGCCCCTACGACCCGAAATCATTGATGAAGACGAGAGACAGAGCACAGAATAGAGAATCCCACAACACAGAGGCACACAACACCATCACCCACACAGAATCCACGCACCAAACACCACACACCACCACACGCACCACACCCAGCACCACAAACGCCACCCCACACCTCAACCACACCACCCCATGGCACCCCAAAGACACCCCAGGTTCAGTGACGCCAAACTCAGAGTCATGGTGGAGGAAATAGTCAGTGTAGAGCCCCAGCTCTTCGGGTCACAGGTGCAGCACACCACAATTGCCAGGAAGATGGAGCTATGGCAAAGGATAGTGGACAGGGTTAACGTGGTGGGACAGCATCCACGCAATCGGGAGGACATCAGGAAGAGATGGAACGACCTACGGGGGAAGGTGCGTTCCATGGTATCAAGGCACAACATAGCGGTGCAGAAGACTGGCGGCGGACCCCCACCTACTCCCCCAGAATTTACCGCGTGGGAGGAGGAAGTCTTGCACATCCTGCATCCTGAGGGCCTCGCAGGAGTAGGCGGAGGAATGGACTCTGGTAAGGCAAATCTTCACTACTGCTTCCCACCCCCACCCCACCTGCATGCCAAATCATACCCCCACCCTCACCCCCTCCCCCATCACACCAAACCCTAGCAAAAGGCTCACCATCACAACCCACCCATCCCAACACCAAGCCCTGCATGCGACCACAAAGCATGGACACCCATCACCAAAGCATGCCCACTGCACACACACATCACCCCCACAAGCCACCCTCACAAAAGCCCCCACAAGGAAATGCCTGCACATGGGTACACGGACACCCACCCATCACACGAAATGCCACACACAGAAGCAATAACCATACCTTTATACCCCTGCAGGACCCGAACGCCACCACACAGCCACGGAGGGTCCAGAGATGTCCATCCCACCCCCAGAAGAGGCCCCCAGCGATGACAGCAGCTCTGTCTCCCTGGAGCCAGACGACCAGCCCGGCCCATCAGGGACCTCTGGACAGTCGGTTCCCCACAGACAGCCACAGGCTACACCAGACCCAACCCCCTCTGGGAACACCAGCACAGCTCCCACCCACCGGGCCCATGCCTCTGTCTCCAGGGCACGTAAATCAGCGGTGTGTCCACCATTACAGGGCACCCAGGTTGACCCACCACCCCAACAACACCAGGGACCTGGGGGCAGTGGTAGTGGGCACACCGTCCAGGGGACAGAGGCCCAGGAACACAGGGGAACTGGGAGGGCTGCTCTGCGACAAGGGGGGGACAGGCCCGGGGAACCGACTCTCCAAGAGGCCCTCTCCACCATCATGGGAGCATACCACCGCTCCCAGGAGACGATGGCGACGGTACTGGCCCGGTTCCAGGAGATCCAGGAACTGCGGGAGGAATGGTACATGGGGTTCAGGGAGGAACTGAGGAACATCGGTTCCGCAATGGGGACCATCGTCCTGGCCCTTACCCAGATTGTCACCACATTGCGGGACCATGTGGCACACCAAAGGGCCCCTGTCACTAGCCCAGGCCAGGAACAGCCTACCACCTCCGCCGGCGCTAGTGGACAGGAGGCCCCTACACAACGACAGGCCACCAGAACCCCACCTCCTGCAGAAGATGAACCACCCCGCAAGCGGAACCTGAGATCTCACAAGAAGACAGAGTAGGATTGCAAGACCCCCGCCAGCCTAAGATACCCCCTGATGTCATCCCACTGTCCCACATTGTCACCCTGTCCAACCTTGAACTGCCCTTGCTCCATCCTTCCACAGCCATATGGACAATGCACCTGTGCGACTGAGAACTGGACTCTGCCATGGACATTACTCCACCCCCACCCATACCCGCTTCCCAATCATTTACCTATATGTAGCACTTAAAATAAATCACTTATTCCACTTAAAAATACAGGAGTCTGCTTGTATTCTTAACAAATGTATTACACATAACGGTGCAATAATGGCCAGTTACTTTGTGATGACAACATACCAATTTCAATAAGCTTTAGTCCATGGGCAAACAAAGCTGAAGTCAGGCAGTGGGTCATACAGCTCTGAAAAGGGAAGGGAAAGTCACAAATCAGTGAACAGGAACTGGGGGGAAAAACAGACAGTGGAGACGCATGAGGCCTCAAGTAAATGTAAATTGGGGTGGCTGTTTCTTACCTGTGTGCTACTGAAAGTATTGTTGTATGACTGTATCCCTGTTGTCCGTGTCGTCCCCGTCGTCTTCCTCCTCTTCACTCTCCACAGGCTCCACAGCTGCAACAACACCACCATCTGGACCATCCTTCTGCAGAAAAGGCACCTGGCGTCGCAATGCAAGATTGTGAAGCATACAGCAGGCCACGATGATCTGGCACACCTTCTTTGATGAGTACATGAGGGATCCCCCTGTCAGATGCAGGCACCTAAACCTGGCCTTCAGGACCCCGAAGGTCCTTTCTATGATCCTCCTAGATCGCCCATGGGCCTCATTGTACCGTTCCTCTGCCCTGGTCCGGGGATTCCTCACTGGGGTCAGTAGCCACGACAGGTTGGGGTAACCAGAGTCACCAATTAGCCACACACGGTGTCTCTGTAGCTGTTCCATCACATAAGGGATGCTGCTATTTCGCATGACATACGCGTCATTCACTGACCCAGGGAACTTTGCATTTACATGGGAGATGTACTGGTCAGCCAAACAGACCACCTGGACATTCATCGAGTGATAACTTTTTCTGTTTCTGTACACCTGCTCACTGTCTTTGGGGGGAACCAAAGCCACATGGGTCCCATCAATGGCACCAATGATGTTGGGGATATGTCCAAGGGCATAGAAATCACCCTTCACTGTACCCAAATCGCCCACCTCAGGGAAAATAATGTAGCTCCGCATGTATTTCATCAGGGCAGACAACACTCTGGACAAAACCTTAGAAAACATAGGCTGAGACATCCCAGATGACATGGCCACTGTTGTCTGAAAAGACCCACTTGCCAAAAAATGGAGTACTGACAGAACCTGCACCAGAGGGGGAATCCCCGTGGGTTGGCAGATGGGGGTCATCAGGTCTGGCTCCAGCTGGGCACATAGTTCATGTATAGTTGCTCTGTCAAGCCGGTATGTAAGTATGATATGTCGTTCT
The DNA here is from genome assembly GCF_031143425.1 of Pleurodeles waltl. Taxonomy (NCBI): domain Eukaryota; kingdom Metazoa; phylum Chordata; class Amphibia; order Caudata; family Salamandridae; genus Pleurodeles; species Pleurodeles waltl. Next base: position 315,684,004 of record NC_090436.1, read on the forward strand.
TCCATTGTCGACAGGTCCACCAGCGGTCGGTACACGGGAGGATTCATCCTTCTCCTCGCAAGTCCCAGCAGACGGTGCCTAGGAAGGACAACATGGAGCACAGAGTCAAGCAACCCACAGGTTAATTCACACAGCTTGCACAGTACACAAATCGCTATGCATGGAACGGCTTGTATGAGTGGCTATGCAAGGCCTAGGCCTGTGTGACGCAGTAGAAATCATGCCATGTGGGCCCTTGAAATGGCGGCTGCCTGACCTGTGAAGTGTGACAGTGGGATGTGAGGTAACTGCGCTGGCGTGGCACACCGTGGCGGTAGGCGGTCGAAGACCGCGGCGCAAAGCAGCATTGGTTAACATTGAACCCTATGGGTCTCAGGAGCCAATGACGATGTGCGCCGGCGGTCGCGGTAAGCACTGCCGCGGTACGCACCGCCGCGGGCGTGACCGCCATTTTCTATCTGATTAATCACTCGAGACCTGATCATCCACAGGAGAGGACCTATACTGCAAGTGCTGCTGTGACCTCGGTTTGGGAGATACAATGGCTGCTGCGACTGGGGAAAGGGCCCCTGCCTTCACTGCCGAAGAATTGGAGGAACTTGTTGATGGGGTCCTCCCCCAGTATGCGCTACTCTACGGTCCTCCAGACCAACAGGTTAGTACACAGGGTGCACGTTGAATGGGCTATGCCTGTGTTGAGTGGGGTGTATGTAAGATGGTGGGGAGGGGAGCGAATGAGGACTGCAACGCACGAAAGATGAGAGCATGTGCCACATGGCAAGGTTGGGGAGGGGGGGGGCAACTCACATTGACCAGGCAGAAAACTGATGCGATTTCTTTTAACACACTGTACATGTCACATAGGTCAGCGCCCATCAGAAGATCAACATTTGGCGTGCCATCACCAAGGACGTCCGGGCCCTGGGGGTCCACAACAGACGGGGCACCCACTGCCGAAAGAGGTGGGAGGACATCCGCCGCGGGACCAGAAAGACCGCTGAGTCTCTGCTGGGGATGGGCTCCCAACGTAGGAGGGGTGCCAGCCGCCAATTGACCCCCCTGATGTCCCGGATCCTGGCGGTGGCCTACCCCGATTTGGATGGGCGCGTGAGGACATCACAGCAGACACAAGGGGGTGAGTATCAGCACATTCTGCTATCTTTGCGCGCAGGGAAGGTGTCTGGGTGGGGGAGGAGGGCTATGGCTATCTCCAGGCCAGGGCGCATTCTGTAGGCTAGGCCCCTCCGTTAGACACGGCCCTGTGCCCCCGCCCCCCACCTCTGTAGGGTGCCAAGTACAGCTATCCATGGTCCGGCCTCACCCATGTGTGCATTTGTCGTCCATAGACCCGTAGGACTAGTCACAATAACTGAGTAGTGTACCCCCATTGCGTGGCCTAGTTCAGGGGGCTTCTGTGTCTGTCCTCTCCGACAACTGTGTTGCCAATGCATGCACTCAACCTGTCTTCATTTCTCCACCCCCCCCCCCCATTTTCTTTGTCTTCCTGTTCATGTGTGCATTAACATCATCTGGCAGAGGAGAAGTGGCATTGGAGCACGAGGGAGCTGCATCTCACATGGCCCCGGAGGGCCATACGACAGACTCCGGGTACACCAGTGAGACGGAGGGAGAGTGGAGCTCCACAACGGGGACCCGTGGAGACGTCAGCGACACCGACATGTCCTCGGAAGGGAGCTCCCTAGCGGTGGCGGCAACATCCGTGCCCACCGCCACAACAGGTACAGCCGCCACCCAGCGCACCAGCCCCGCCCTCCCAGCAGCCCCTCAGCCTTCGCTCCGTGCCCGCTCGCCCAGGAAGGCGGGCATCTCCTTCGCCCCAGGCACCTCAGGCCCTGCCCCAGTTACCCCTGCTGCCCTCAGTGAGGAGGTCATTGACCTCCTCAGGACACTCATTGTTGGGCAGTCTACCCTCTTGAATGCCATCCAGGGTGTAGAAAGGGAGGTGCATCGGAGCAATGCATACCTGGAGGGCATTCATTCGGGTCAGGCTGCCCATCAGCGATCGTTCAACGCTCTGGCCTCAGCACTGACGGCAGCCATTGTCCCTGTCTCCAGCCTCCCTCTTCTGACTCCCTCCACCCAGTCCCAGTCTCCTGTTCCTCTGCCTATCCCATCCACACCATCAGACCAGCCTGCACACACCTCTACACCCAAAGGCAGCTCATCCAGACATAAGCACCACAGATCCCACAAGCATTCACCCAAGCAACATCCAGATGCAGACATGCCAACAGTCACTACCACCTCTGTGTCCCCCACCTCCTCATCTCCCCCTCCCTCCCTGTGACGTCTCCACTCACACCTGCATGCACACCACCATCAGCCAGTACTTCCATCACCAGCACACCCTCCATTACAGTCCGCACACGTGCAGTCACCACCCCCACTGCCATTTACACGTCCCCTGTGTCCTCTCCCAGTGTGTCTGTCACCCCCTCTTCCAAAGCACACAAACGCAGGCAGCCACCCACCCAACAGCCATCCACCTCACGACAGCCTCCGTCACAAGCACCTGCACCCAAAGACAGCACACTTGACTCTCCTACAACCACATCCTCTTCCTCCACTCCCAAACCCACTACACCTACCCGTCCCTGTCCTCCCCAAGTCCTTTTCCTTTCCAACCTTGAACTCGTTCCAATCACTGACCTACCCCCTCCATCTGGTAAGACCAAAAAAAGCACCTCAGCCACCACCAGCCCTGCATCTACTGTGACCATAGTGCAGGGCTATTGGAGTCCACCAGATCCTAGGGCAGGAACATCGGCCAGCAGCAAGGGGACAGCCTGCCCCCCCCTGGGAAGAGGACAAAGAAGAAAAAGGCCCGGCGCGACAAGCCTGAGACGGCTGCCACCAAGGACAGTAGCCTTGCCCCGTCACCTGCCACATCATCCAAGGGAGGCAGGGGCACAGAGCTCCAGCGAAGGAGGGCAAGGGCAGCAGGGCGGAGAAGTCAAGCAGCAGGTGAGCAGCCCAGGAGGGCCCCACCAGCCCCATCCCGGGTGTGACGGACGACACCCACGGGCCCAGGACTCCATCACAGGAGGGCGCCGCGACCGCAAGTTCGGATGGTGAATGAGCGGGAAGTCTTGCCCAGGTCTGGCTCCCTAGACACACAGGACAAGCACTGCTGAACGGGCCCCGCCGGGAGGAGCACTGCTGAACAGGGCCCTGCCGGGAGGAGCACCGCAGAACAGGGCCCCGCCGGGGCAAGAACCGCTGAACGGGCCCCGCCGGGACAAGAACTGCTGAACGGGCCCCGCCGGGAGGAGCACCGCTGAACGGGCCCTGCCGGGACAAGAACCGCTGAACGGGCCCGCCGGGACAAGAACTGCAGAACGGGCCCCGCCGGGAGGAGCAACGCTGAACAGGGCCCCGCCGGGAGGACCACCGCAGAACAGGGCCCCGCCGGGGCAAGAACCGCTGAACGGGCCCCGCCGGGGCAAGAACCGCTGAACGGGCCCCGCCGGGAGGAGCACCGCTGAACGGGCCCTGCCGGGACAAGAACCGCTGAACGGGCCCCGCCGGAACAAGAACCGCTGAACAGGCCCCGCCGGGACAAGAACCGCTGAACAGGGCCCCGCCATCTCATTCACCGCTCCGCTGGGCCCTTCATCTCAAGCACCGCTCCACTGGGCCCTTCATCTCAAGCACCGCTCCGCTGGGCCCTTCATCTCAAGCACCGCTCCACTGGGCCCTTCATCTCAAGCACCGCTCCGCTGGGCCCTTCATCTCAAGCACTGCTCCGCTGGGCCCTTCATCTCAAGCACCGCTCCACTGGGCCCTTCATCTCAAGCACCGCTCTGCTGGGCCCCGCCGTCTCAAGCACCGCTCCGCTGGGCCCTTCATCTCAAGCACCGCTCCGCCCTTCCTGTCAAGCACCGCTCTGCTGGGCCTCGCCGTCTCTAGCACCGCTCCGCTGGGCCCTTTATGTCAAGCACCGCTCCGCTGGGCCCCGCCGTCTCAAGCACCGCTCCGCTGGGCCCTTCATCTCAAGCACCGCTCCGCTGGGCCCTTCCTGTCAAGCACCGCTCCGCTGGGCCCCGCCGTCTCAAGCACCGCTCCGCTGGGCCCTTCATCTCAAGCACCACTCCGCTGGGCCCTTCCTGTCAAGCACCGCTCCGCTGGGCCCCGCCGTCTCAAGCACCGCTCCGCTGGGCCCTTCATCTCAAGCACCGCTGGCCCATTGACAGTGCCGGTTCTGTGTCGAGCAGGGCTTCAGGAAGCACTCAGGGCACCATGCCTCCTCCAATAACAGTGGAGTCGGTAATCCATCTGATGGACTGTGGCTTTGCACCCCCCAGGATGGGACAGTGGGCATGGAGGCCCCTCGTGGATCTGGCGTCGTGGACTCATGTGGCTGAGGTGCCCCCCCTTCCCTTCCCCCTGAGGTGCCTGTAGTTTTATCATCTGATGCCCCTGCAGTGTTCTCTCCAATGGTATCTGGTCTCCTGTGTGGGCTTTGCCCATGTGTTTGTGCACATTGGCCCACGGACTATGGAAGTTTGACGGAATGTGCCGGACTTTTTGCCTATGGATATCTTGTTGACTATGTTCATTCCTTATTTTTGTATCTTTTATATGGCATATTTGCCATTCCTTCAATGGAGCTATTGATACATATATTTTATCGAACATTTCAATTGTGGGGTTTGTGTGGTGTCACTCTGACTTGTTGCTCGGCATTGGGGTGTAGGTATTTGTGGTGGGGGGGTGGGTGTATGGCGCATGTGTGTGCCCGTAAGCTTTTCTCCTCCCCCCTCGCCTGTGTCGTAGGTGCAGTACTCACCGTTGTCGTCTGCGCTGGCGTTCGTACTCCTGGTAGATGAGCAGGTAGACAATAGCTGGTAGGATGTGTAATTCGGGCTCCATGCTGTCCTCCTTCCTCGTGGAGTGTGTATAGGTGAGCATTTTCCCCTTCGTAGTCTGTTTCCGCCGTGTTCTTATCGGCGGGGCTCCCGCCCCGGAAAAGGTGGCGGATTGGTGAGTTGTGATAGGGTGGGCGGTACATTGTCTGCCACCTGCCTGTTGGCGGTGACCGCTGCGCTGTTTGTCGGTCCCGCCGTGGCGGTCGGAGTGTTAATGTGGCGGCCTGTGTTGGCGGTTCTCGCCAGAGTTAGAATACCATTTTTTTGACCGCCGGCCTGTTTGCGGGTTGGCCGCCGCTTTATCACCGACCGCCAGGGTCAGAATGACCGCCATTGTCTCCTATTGCATTCTATTTTGTTCTACAGTATTTGCACTACTTTGCTAACTGTTTACTTACCTGATTGTGGTCTGTGTGTATATTTTGTATATTTTACTTACCTCCTAAGGGAGTATATCCTCTGAGATACTTTTGGCATATTGTCACTAAAATAAAGTACCTTTATTTTTAGTAACTCTGAGTATTGTGTTTCTTATGATATAGTGCTAAGTGATATAAGTGGTATAGTAGGAGATTTGCATGTCTCCTAGTTCAGCCTAAGCTGCTCTGCTATAGCTACCTCTATCAGCGTAAGCTGCTGGAACACTTCTAATCTACTAATAAGAGATAACTGGACCTGGCCAAGGTGTAAGTACCACAAGGTACCCACTATAAGCCAGGCCAGCCTTCTATATTGGTGGTGCAGCGGTGGGATAAGTACTTGTAACTGCTTTATCCCTTTGTCATTGGTTCTTTTCATAAGAAAAACATAGACCAAATACTTCAGAATATACACAGTAACCTAAACAGTTTAACTTTCCTTCTCTAAAACTTTCTAAAAAGTTTCTGAAAACTTTCTGAAAACTTTCAGAAGTTTTCCAAAATTTTGAAAAAGTTTTTCTCTAATCTTTTAAAAGTTCTAAAAACATTTCTCTCTCTCTGTCCTAAACCTTTTCTGTCATGTCTGCAGTAGAGCTTACTCCCACAGTTGTCCAGGCAACATATGGTAATCTACACTTTAAAGGTTTGAGGGGTCTCTGCATTGAAAGAGGTTTAGCAATTGGTAAGAATCCTACAAAAGATCTTCTCCTTAGCCTTCTCCTAGAAAGTGACCAGAACCAGTCTGGCCCATCCCAGGATCAGGAGGTAGAGGAGGGGGGGGGTACCCAGCCAGACTCAGAGGAGTCACCTGAGGATGCTGGGGAGGGTTCTTCCAAGGACCTGTCAGCTAACAGGCCATCTAGTGACACTGGTAGTGGGAGGGGGTCACACATTAGTAGGGCACCTTTCAGTCCTAAAGGCCAGGTTACTAGAGTCCAGTCAGTTAGGGACATGTCCAACTCTGCCAATTCCTGCATTTCCTCTGTGTCCCACAATTCCCAAGACTCCCACCCTGAGGATAACTTAATGGAAAGGGAACTCAGAAAGCTGAGATTGGAAGAGGCCAGGCTGAAGCTTAAACAGCAGCAGCTGGCCTTAGACAGGGAATCACTGGATGTGGAAAGGGAAAGGCAGAGGTTGGTGTTAGTTCCCCATGGTGGCAGCAGCAGAGTTTTTGATAGTAATCCTGTTAGAGAGCAAGATTCCAGAAACCTGCATAAGATAGTCCCCCCTTACAAGGAGGGGGGTGACATTAACAAGTGGTTTGCTGCACTTGAGAGGGCCTGTATGGTACAGTTGGTCCCTCAAAGGCAGTGGGCTGCTATCTTGTGGCTATCTTTCACTGGTAAGGGTAGGGATAGGCTCCTTACTGTCAGAAAAAGTGATGCTAATAACTACAAAGTTTTGAAGGATGCACTCTTGGATGGATTTGGCTTAACCACTGAACAATACAGGATTAAGTTCAGAGACACCAGAAAAGAGTCCTCTCAAGACTGGACAGACTTTGTAGACTGTTCAGTGAAGGCCTTGGAGGGTTGGTTACATGGCAGTAAGGTGACTGACTATGAACGCCTGTATAATCTAATCCTGAGAGAGCATATTTTGAACAATTGTGTGTCTGATTTGTTGCACCAGGACTTGGTAGACTCAGATATGACCTCTCTCAAAGAATTGGGAAAGAAGGCAGACAAATGGGTCAGAACAAGAGTGAACAGAAAAGTCATACAAGGAGTGACAAGGATGGCAAGAAGAAGGATGGTAAGTCTTCTGACAAGGGTGGGGACAAAGATAAAAAAAACATTCTGAGTCTTCATCAGGCCAACAAAAATCCTCTGGGGGTGGTGGGTCCAAATCCTCTTCTCACAATCCATGGTTTTATTTATGTAAAGTAAAAGACCATTGGGCAAGTGATGCCACTAGTCCAAAGAAAAACACCAAGGCTCCCACTACCACAACCCCAACTGCAACCTCTAGTGCCCCTATTAAAAGCAGTGATGGTGGGAAGTCTACTACAAATAGCCAATCCAAGGGTGTAGCTGGGCTCACTATTGGCAGTGTAGTTGGGGATGGTCTTGTTAGGGAGACCACAGAGGCTGTTTTAGTCTCTGATGGTGGCATTGACTTTGCCACCTTGGTTGCTTGTCCCCTTAATATGGGTAAGTACAAGCAACTACCCCTAATTAATGGTGTTGAGGCTGAGGCCTACAAGGACACAGGAGCCAGTGTAACTATGGTTATAGAGAAACTGGTTCACCCTGATCAACACCTACTTGGTCAGCAGTACCAAGTGACTGATGCTCACAATAACACACTTAGCCATCCCATGGCTGTTATGAATCTCAACTGGGTGGGGTGGGGGGGGAGTTTACTGGTCCAAAGAAAGTTGTGGTAGCCACTGAATTACCTGTAGATTGCTCACTAGGCAATGATTTGGAGACATCATCTTGGGCTGAAGTGGAGTTGGGGGCTCATGCAGCAATGTTGGGCATTCATGGGCATATGGTGCTTTAACAAGGGCTCAGGCCAAAAATCAAAAAGGACAGGGAAACTTGGATCCTGGAACAATGGACCAAGTGCTCCCAAAAGCTAGGGGTAGGAAGGGTAAAACCTTGCCCACTATCCCTCCCTCACCAGAAGATTCCCCTCTTGAGGAAGAGGAATCCTCTCCCTGTGCAGAACCTACAGCAGATGAACTGGCAGCACACACTGTTGAGCTTTTGGGTGTAGGGGGGCCTGCTAGGGAAGAGCTGAGTGTGGCACAGCAGACCTGTCCCACACTAGAGGGTTTAAGACAGCAAGCTGTCAAACAGCAGAATGGGGATGTCAGTGATAGCCATAATGTGTATTGGGAAGACAGCCTCCTGTATACTGAGTCAAGGGACCCTAAACCTGGAGCTGCCAGAAGATTGGTCATCCCTCTGCAATACAGAGAGTTTCTTCTTACCTTGGCACATAACATTCCTTTGGCTGGGCATTTGGGCCAAAGTAAAACTTGGGACAGGCTTGTCCCCCTGTTTCACTGGCCTCATATGTCAGAGGACACCAAAGAGTTTTGTCGCTCTTGTGTGACCTGCCAGGAGCTTTGCATGTCTCCTAGTTCAGCCTAAGCTGCTCTGTTATAGCTACCTCTATCAGCCTAAGCTGCTAGAACACTTCTAATCTACTAATAAGGGATAACTGGACCTGGCACAAGGTGTAAGTACCACAAGGGACCCACTATAAGCCAGGCCAGCCTCCTACAGAGGGCAGTAACCTGGAAGGAATGATCTGATAGAAAAGAAGAGAATCAACCCAGAGCTGTCCCACCAGTGCCAATACTCTGCAACCACTGTACAGTAGTAAGACCTCATGAGACACTTTGTCAAAAGCGCGCTCCGGTCTAACTGAATAAACACCAATGTATGTTCTTCATAGAGAGTCCAGTGAAGCTGCTCTGTGACCGCAAGTAGAGAAGTTTCCATACTATGCCTTGGTCTAAAGCTGTTCTGAGAGATGTCAAGTATATGGTTGTCACATAGGAATTTTACCAAGACATTGTTTACATGCTTCTCAATTTTGCAGGAAAGGCAATAGGGTGATGGGGCAGAAATTCTCAGGCTTAGAGGAATCTAAAGACGGCTTCTTCAAAAGAGGAATGATATTAGCATGTTTTCACATGCTAGGTACCAAAGCAGACAAAAGAGATGAATTGATTATTTGCAGGCAAAGTGCCATCCTGAGTAACATATCAGGTTTTGAAAGGATCTGCTGGGGAACCAAATTTGACTTGATGACATATCACCAGCAGCTGAACTGGATCCAATAAAGGAAAGGAGTTAAGCAATGGTTTAAAACTTAGTAGCTTCGCTGCTATAATGTTTACAGAATTAGTGGGAAATTGAGAGTAGATGTCTTGTACTTTATTTATAAAGTACTCAGCAAATTTCTTGCACTGTATGTTAGAAGTCACAATCGGATCCATAGAAAGCAATGGTTTTAATAGGGGATTTAACAGTTTAAAAATGTCCTTAGGTGGATTAGAACTACTTCTGATAATTTTGGCGAAGTAGATTGCTTTAGTTTTTAAAATTAGCTTATACAGAGCTTTTGAGGAGGGGTCAGAAGCATTCCTCCAGTAACGCTCCAAGGTTTTGTAATGCTTTTTCGCAGCCATAAGTGTTTCATTAAACTGTGATGCAGAGGGTTTCTTTTTAGAGGATACCTGTTTATAGGGACTAAGCTTGTCTTCTGCTGTGTTAAGCCAGGAGTGTTGATTCATACAAGCCATCTCTACATTCAGATCAAGAGAAGGACTATTTGTTTGGATGATATTGCCAATTTGATCAACATCTAGCTTTTTCCAAGGCTGCTTACTCATAATAGCCATGCCGATGGTTTTTGAGTGAGCCTGTTGAGGAATGACCAGTTGAATAAAGGAATGGTCAGACCAGGCCATAGGAATCTGGCATGCTATTTGAAAAGTAGACTGATTAGAAAATACAGGGTCTAATAGATAGCCCAAAGAGTGTGTAACACCAGATACCAGTTGCTTTATTTGTAAAGCAGTCAGATCATTTAGCAGGCCAAATGTGTCCCAGTCACAAATGTCCTCAAAATGAAGGGTAAGATTACCTAGGACATTGGAATTAGCTGATTTAAGAACAAGTGAAAACATAATTATTATCAAGTTGTCTCTGAGTACTTTAGGAGGTACCAGTGGGTGGTGAATATGCAGACTGGACAAGGTAAGATTATCATTAAAGCGGATTTTAAACAAAGTGTTTTCACTGCTCTCAACAGGACATTGCGACAAACTGCACTGATATTTCTCTCTATATCATGGGTAGGCCACCCTGTCTACCATTAGCCATGTTGATGTGCTTTAGTTAGTACCCCAAGTTAACAATAAGCAGGCTCGGCAACCCTGTCTTGGCGATTTCATGTCTCAGTTAAAAACAGAACATCAGGTAAATGGTCTTGAATGAGATCATAGATGTTGGCATGGTGCTTCACTAAGGAACGGCAGTTAATACTTAGCAAGTAATAGCCGGGCAATGAGGGGTGGGCTTGAGGTGAAAGGCCTACGGAGTGCAGGCACTTTAGAATATAGCCACATATCTTGCATTGAACGCATGAATCCGTTAGCATTTCACAACATTTACTATTGCCAGTACAATGAATACCATTTGAAGATTGTGTTGGACACTAAAAGTGTTACATTTACTAGTCCCACTCCAATACGTGCCAAGTTTGGGGAAGGTGTTGGGCACTTAAGGGGTTACATATACTATTCCCACTCCAATCTAACCTAACTGGTGGAAGGTGTTGGACACTGAAGGGATGTCATTTACTGTTCCCATTTCAGTCAATACCAATTTGGAGAAGGTGTTGAACACTACATGGGTAACATTTACTATGCCCAATCTATACCAATTTGGAGAAGGTGTTGCTATGCTATATGGATTTCTAAAGTACATGGCTACCCACAGACTTGCCAGGGCTGGCTAAGACATAGAGACCCTCATTACAACCCTGGCAGTCGGTGATAAAGCGGTGGTAATACTGCCAACAGGCCGCAGGAAACCAAAATGGAATTATGATCACGCTCAGACGGAGAGCCACTTTAACACACCGACCGCCACGGCGGTATCAACAAGCACCACAGCGGTAACCGCCAACAGCCAGGCGGAAGACAATGTACCGCCCACACTATTACGACCGGCCTATCCGCCACCTTTTCTAGGGCGGTACCAAAGACATCAAAAGCATGGCAGAAACACTGCACAGAAGTCAAAGGACTCACCTGTGGAGACTCAGGGAACAACCACAACGCCATTGGAGCCCGAGCTGCACATATTTCCGATTGTCGTCTACCTTCTGCTGCATTATGAACATCAATGCCAGAGAAGACGACCAAGGTGAGTACTGCCACCTAGAACACAAGGGAGGGGGGAGGAAATGAGAGTGACACACACACACGCAACAAGCAACACCACCACCCCCAACACCACAAACACACAACCAGATGCACAAACATTACATATTCACCCTGTACCCCTCAGGAATGATGCAAGGACAAATTGATTTGAAGAAAGTGAGTGTAATACGATAAAATAACATGAATAAGTGCACCAAAATAAAAACGTAGATACATATGTACAAATGTAGGGATACTACCCAGTCCTCAATGTCCGTGGGCCACAGGGCCACAACACATAGGCCAAGGCCCCACCTCACTCCTGCAAGAACACGGAGAGAACACTGCAGGGGCATCAGGTTGAAAATACACAGGCACCTCAGGGGGACGGGGAATGGGGGGGCACCTCAGCTGGCAGATGGTACAACACCACTGGTCCTGGAGGGGGCTATATGCCTATCACTCTGTACTGGGGAGTGCAAGGCCACAGTCTCTCAAGTGGGTGGTTTGCACACTGCTTGGTCCTTGGGAGTGCAAGGCCACAGTCTCTCTAGTGGGGGAGTGCAAGGCCACAGTCTCTCAAGTGGGTGGTTTGCCCACTGCTTGGTCCTGGGGAGTGCAAGGTCACAGTCTCTCTAGTGGATGGCTTCTCCAGTGGTTCTGGAGGGGGCATAGTGCCCAGTGAGCTTCATCCTGGGAAGGATTGGGTGAGTGGATGGCTTCTCCACTGGTTCTGGAGGGGGCATTGTGCCCAGTGTGCTTCATCCTGGGAAGGATGGGGTGAGTGGATGGCTTCTCCACTAATTCTGGAGGGGGCATCGTGCCCAGTGTGCTTCATCCTTGGAAAGATGGGGTGAGTGTATGGCTTCTTACACTGGTTCTGATGGGGGCATTGTGCCCAGTGTGCTTAATACTGGGAAGGATGGGGTGAGTGGATTTCTTCTCCACTGGTTCTGGAGGGGGCATTGTGCCTAGTGTGCTTCATTCTGGGAAGGATGGGGTGAGTGGATGGCTTCTTCCACTGGTTCTGGATGGGGCATTGTGCCCTGTGATGCAGATCTTGGGGAGTGCAAGGTCACAGTCCCTCACCTGGGTGTCAGACCCACAGGATTTGCAGGTGCCAGGACTCACAACAGCCCATGGAGGCAGGACTACACACTGTCCGCCGGCGGTGACAGCTGCTCAGTGGTGGCAGTGGCGGGGCTGGTGTCGGTGCTGGCAGTGAAGGGGGGAAGCTCCAGCCCATCCCCTGCAGCCTTGGACAGCTGCCCACTGGGGCTGCTGCTGCTAGCAGTGGTACTGGTGGAGGTGCTGGCAGTGGTGGGGGGAGGCTCCAGCCCATCCCCTGCAGCCTCAGACGGCTGCCCACTGGGGCTGCTACTGCTGGCAGTGTTGCTGGAGGCGGTGCTGGCAGTGGTTGGGGGAGGCTCCAGCCCATCCCCTGCAGCCTCAGATGGCTGCCCACTGGGGCTGCTGCTGCTGGCAATGGTGCTGGTGGTGGTGCTGGTGGCAGTGCTGGCAGTGGTGGGGGAAGGCTCCAGCCCTTCCCTTGCAGCCTTGGACGTCTGAACCACCATGGTTGGTGGTGGGGGCTCCGAATGAGTCCTAGCACCAGGCCTCCTGTCCTTCCTGCCTGCTGGAGCAGCCCCCTTGCCCTTCCTGTCAGCAGCCAGGGATTGCCCCTTGCCCTTCCCTCCTGCAGCTGATGGTGCCTCCTTGCCCTTCCTAGACACTGCTGGTGGTGCCTCCTTGCCCTTCCCTGTTGCAGCTGGTGGTGTCTCCTTGCCCTTCCCTGTCGCAGCTGGTGGTGCCCCCTTGCCCTTCCCAGTCGCAGCTGGTGGTGCCTCCTTACCCTTCCCTGATGCACCTGGTGCTCGCACCCTTTCAGTGTTGCTGCCTGGTGCCCTCAATCCTCTCCCACCTGCAGCAGCTGTCGACACTACTGTCGCCGTGGACTGGGTGGCTGAGGTGCTCGTCTGGGTTCTCACCACCCTGGCCTGACGTGAAGGACGGGGGGAGTGGTAGGGAAGAGGTCAACGGTGGAGAGGAAAAGCTTCTTAGGGACATTGGGGCGGGAAGAGGGTGAAGGTTTGGGAGTGGAGGAAGAGTAAGTGGTTGTAGGAGGTGGCTGTCTGCTGTGTTTGGGTGCAGGTGCATGGGCTGGATGCTATTGTGAAGTGGATGGCTGTTGGGTGTCTGTGTGCTTGTGTTTGTGTACTTTGGGAGGAGGGGGCACAGACACAGTCGGAGAGGACACAGGAGACGTGTGCATGGATGTGGGGGTGGTGACTGCCAGTGAGGGGCGTGTAGTGATAGGCGTGATGGTGGTAGTGGATGACGATATAATGCATGCAGGTGTGAGTGTAGACACTAGTGGGAGGGAGGTGGACGAGGAGGAGGAGGGGGACACAGTGGAGGCAGTGGATGCTGGTATGTCTGCATCTGGATGGTGTTTGTGTGAGTGCCTGTGGGATGATGTGTGGTGCTTGTGCTTGCCTGAACCACTCCTGTGTGCATGTTGGTCTGCCTGTGTGCTTGGGATACGCTGGGGTTGAGGGGAATGGGACTGGGTAGAGGAAGTTGGAGGGGGGAGGCTAGAAACAAGGACAATGGCTGCCAGAGCCTGGATTGATCTCTGTTGGGCCGCCATGCCAGAGTGAATGCCCTCCAGGAATGCATTTGTTTGTTGCAAATGGGCTGCCAGCCCCTGGATGGCATTCACAATGGTTGACTGCCCAACAGAGATGGATCGCAGGAGGTCAATAGCCTCCTCACTCAGGGCAGCAGGGTTAACTGGGACAGGGCCTGAGGTGCCTGAGGCGAAGGAGGAAGGAGATGCCCACCCTCCTGGGGGAGCGGGCACGGGAAACATGCTGAAGGGATGCTGGGAGGGCGGTGCTGGTACGGGGGTGGCGGCTCTACCTGTAGTTGGGGTGGGCACAGAGGTGTCCGCCACCACCAGGGAGCTTCCATCGGAGGAGGTATCACTGTCAGAACTGTCCCCTCCAGTCTCCGCTGTGGTGCTCCCCTCGACCTCCATCCCACTGGTGCCCTCACCGTCAGTGGATTCGGCCTCCTGGGCCCTGTGGGATGGAGCTTTCCCCGTCGCCTGTGCCTCTGCTCCTTCGCCAGATGATGCTAATGCACATAAGGACTGGGTGGCAAAACAAAAAGGGGGGGGAGAGACAAAGGATACCCTTGGTCAATGGCGGCAACAACACCACCGTTGGCGTACATGACACACACACACAGGGAACAGCCCTACGCCCTAGGCAATGCACTAACAGTCACAATGCTAGTCATCAGCCCATGGACAGGGATACCTAACGCCAATTGCCACATACCTGAGACCCACAGACCCCTGCCCAGTAGTGGATACTTTGGTTGGAGGAGGTTTACATCAGACCCTGTCCAACATGGACCCTACCCTGCAATGTCCGGCCTGGCCTAGGGGCACCCACAGGCCCACATCCCCCACCCGGATGCCACCCCACCATGTGCAAGTAGTATATTGGGGCACTGTACTCACCCCCTTGTGGCTGTTGTGATGCCCCAAGCGCCCATCCAGCTCCGGATTGGCCACCACCAGTATGCGGGCCATCAGGGGGTCAGGGTTCGACGGGCACCCCTTCCTCGTTGGGAGGCCATCCCCAGCTGGGCCTCCGCCATCTTCCGTGCCCAGCGTCTCAGGTCCTCCCACCGTTTCCGTCAGTCGGTGCTCCGCCTGCCCCCCTCAAGGTCCGCACATCCTTGGCTATGGCACGCCATATACCCTTTTTTTGATGGGCGCTGACCTGCAGAGAAATACACATTGGAAAAGGTATCAGTCAGACCATCCTGCCTGTTACACTCATGGCCCACCATAGCCCCCACAACCCCTCACGCACAGACATTGCCCACCATACATGCAGCACACTGCCCTGGGCCCTTTCACCAACGCCCCCACACGAGGCCCTCACACACAGCACCCCATGCATTCATGCCCCATGCATCGTGCTCACAGTGTACTCACCTGTTGGTCTGGAGGCCCATACAGCATTCGGTACTAGGGTAGACCCCATCCACCAGTCTCTCCAACTCTGCAGCGGTGAAGGCAGGGGCCCTTTCCCCAGTGACACGAGCCATGGTCGGTTCCAGACACAGGTCACAGCAGCACATGCAGTGTAGGTCCTCTCCTGTTGAAGGTCAGGTAGCAAGTGAGTACACAGATAAAAAATGGAGGTCACGTTCGCGGCGGTGCATACCGTCCCCGCTTGCGTACATCACCATTGGCCACTGTAACCCATAGGGCCCAATGGTATCCAATGAGGAGTTGCACGGCGGTTCTCGACTGCCTCCCACAACGGCGCACAGTCAGCG
Source organism: Pleurodeles waltl (assembly GCF_031143425.1). Taxonomy (NCBI): domain Eukaryota; kingdom Metazoa; phylum Chordata; class Amphibia; order Caudata; family Salamandridae; genus Pleurodeles; species Pleurodeles waltl. Next base: position 315,699,567 of record NC_090436.1, read on the forward strand.
GAATTACCTCATTTCCACATGTCCCTCCATACAGGACAGGCGGATGCCATTTCAGGGGGGGGCAGGCCATGGCACTAACTGTGTCACAGTACACATAGGCACCATTTGGGCCTATCCAACAATATACTGTTACAGTCACAACATGCAATGCAGTGTAGTGTTTGAAAATATGGAATACTGACCAGCTGCTCACCGTTTTGCCCCCTAGATTGCAACCACTGCAGATGAATAGGAGATGGAGACATCCTCCCGTGTACAGGCCCCTGGTGGACTTGGCAACGATGGAGGACAGGCACAATATCCTCACCTATAGACTGGACAGGGTCACAATCACAGAGCTGTGTGCCCAATTGGAACCTGACCTGATATCTGCTGTCCGTCAGCCCACCGGGATCTCCCCTCTTGTGCAAGTCCTGTCTGCGCTCCATTTCCTGGCAACTGGCTCCTTCCAAGTGACACTGGGCTTTGCAGCAGGAATGTCTCAGCCAATGTTCTCAATAGTGCTGACCAGAGTATTGTCTGCCCTGATTAAACACATTCACAGCTATATCGTTTTCCTCCAGGTGGAGGATTTGGCCACAGTGAAAGCTGATTTCTATGCAATGGGACATATCCCCAACATTATTGGGGCTATTGATGGTACACATATTGCATTTGTCCCCCCCAGAGAAAAGAACAGATGTTCAGAATTCGAAAGAGCTTTCACTCCATGAATGTGCAGATAGTGTGCCTGACGGACCAGTACATCTCCCATGTCAATGCAAAGTATCCTGGGTCTGTGCATGATGCCTTTATCCTGAGGAATAGCAGCATCACATATGTGATGGCTCAACTCCAGAGGCACCGGGTGTGGTTAATAGGTGAGCCCTGGTTCCCACCCAGTAGGTGTTGGTGTATGGGTATGGTGTGGGACCTAAGTGTTAGTGTGTGTCTAACAGTTGTCTCTCGATATTTGCAGGTGACTCTTGTTACCCCATCCTCTCATGGCTACTGACCCCTGTGAGGAATGGCAGGACAAGGGCAGAGGAACATTACAATGAGGCACCTGGGCGAACAGGAAGAATCACAGAGAGGACATTCAGCCTCCTGAAGGCCAGGTTTCGTTGCCTCCCTCTAACAGGTGGATCCCTGTACTACTCACCCAAGAAGGTGTGCCAGATCATCGTGGCATGCTGTATGTTGCACAACCTTGCCTTACGTCGCCAGGTGCCTTTTCTGCAGGAGGATGAGGCTGGAGATAGCCGTGTAGCAGAGGTGGACCCTGTGGACAGTGAAGATGAGGAGGCAGAGGATGAGGATGAGGACACCAGAAGTGCAATAATACGACAATACTTCCAATGACACACAGGTAAGACACTGTAACTTCACTTTTAATTGACATTTTTGTGTTTGACATTGTCACTGGCAGGCTGATTTTCCCACTTCTATGGCCACTTACTGTACCCTTTGGCATCTCTATTTTCAGATATTTGTGCCCCTCTATCGATACTGGTGTGTTGACTGCAGCCAACTACAGGTCATTTCTATGTATACATTACTGTACAAGTGTATTGCAGTGTTTAAAGCTTGTTTTAAAGAATACATAGCTCAATCATTTGACAGACTCCATAGTTGTATTTATTCAAATGGTGTTTATTTAAGTGTCAATAAGTAGAGGGGGATGTGCAATGGGCTGGGGTGATGGTGGAGGAATTTCCAGGATAGAGTCCAGTCTATGTGGATCACAGGTGCATTGTCCAAGGGGGCATAGGAAGTGGAGCAATGGCAGTTCAAGGTGGACAGGGTGACAGAGTGGGACACAAGGGTGACAATCAGGAGAGTCTTATTTCTTGGTGGGGGTCTTGGCACTAGTTTCTGGCTTCTGCCTGGATCACAAAGACCATTCGCGGGGTGGTTCTCCTTCTGCAGGGAGTGGGATGCTGATGGCCTGTTGGTCCTGTGTTGCGGTCTCCTGTCCACTAGCGGCAGTGGCAGTGGAAGGCTGTTCATCGGTTTGGCTAGTGTCAGGGGCCCGCTGGGGTGCCACTGCCTCCCTCATGGTGTTGGTATGTCTGCCAGCACCCATGCAATGGTGACCAGGGTGGTGTTGATGTCCTTCAAGTCCTCCCTGATCCCCAGGTACTGTCCCTCCTGCAGCCGCTGGGTCTCCTGCAACTTGCCCAGTATCTGGTCCATCGTTTCCTGGGAATGGTGGTATGCTCCCAGGATGTTGGAGAGTGCCTCCTGGAGAGTTGGTTCCCTGGACCTGTCCTCCCCCTGTCACACAGCAGTCCTCCCAGCTTCCTTTTGTCCTGGGCCTCTGTCCCCTGAACCGTGTGCCCACTGCCACTGACTCCAGGTCCCTGATCGTCCTGTGTTTGTGGGGTGCCCTGCGGGGTCCCTGTAGTGGTGAACACACTGCTGATTGGCGTGTCCTGGGGACAGAGGTATGGGCCTGCTGGGTGGGTACTGTGCTGGTGTTTCCTGAGGGGGGAGGCTCTGTGATGGTTTGGGCCAGCGCCTGGGGAACCGACTGCCCGGAGGACCCTGATGGGCCAGGTTGGTCCAGAGCTGCTGTCATCACTGTGGGCCTCTTCTGGGCTGGACTGGATGTTGCTGGCACCTCCTCTCTGGTGACATTGGGTGGGGGACCTGTGGGGATGTAAATACAGTGTTATTGTTTCTGCGTGTGACATCTTGTGCGTGGGTGTGTTGCCCTCCATGGTTGTTATTGCCCTGCCAGCTTTGCCTTGTGTGAGTAGTTATTTGGTGGGCTAGGTGATTCTCTGTAATGTGCATGCAGTGGTGATAGGTGTCCATGCAGGTCTGTGAGGGGTGTCCATGCATTGGTGTTACATGCAGGGCTTGGGATTGGGATGAATGGGTTGTGATGGTGGGGTATGTGGAAGGTAGTGAAGTGATGGGTGTGGGGGTGATGGTGGGGGTATGTGATGGCATGCAGGTAGGGGATTGATAGTAACAGAGATTTGACTTACCAGAGTCCAGTCCTCCTCCTACTCCTGCCAGGCCCTCAGGATGCACGATTGCCAAGACTTGCTCCTCCCATGTTGTTAGTTGTGGGGGAGGAGGTGGGGGTCCACCGCCAGTCTTCTGTACAGCTAGTTGGTGTCTTGCTGCTGTGGAACGCACTTTCCCCCGTAGGTCATTCCAGCTCTTCCTAATGTCGTCCCTTGTTCTGGGGTGCTGTCCCATGGCGTTGACCCTGTCCATGATTCTCCGCCATAGCTCCATCTTCCTAGCAATGGATGTCTGCTGCACCTGTGATCCGAGTAGCTGTGGCTCTACCAGGATGATTTCCTCCACCATGACCCTTAGCTCCTCTGAGAACCTGGGATGTCGTTGTGGTACCATGGGTGGACTGTGAGTGGTGTGGGTGAGGGTGTGTGGGGTGATGTGTTGTAAGGTGCGTGGATGGTGTATAGGGGATGGTGGTGGGTTTCTGTGGTCTTGTCTGTGGTCTTTCTATCTCTCTTGTGGCAATTGTTTTTAGTCATAAAGGGTTGTGGGTAATGTGGGTGTGTGTTTGATAGTGGTGTGGGTTTGTGGGTGTGGTGTGTGTATGGGTGTCAGGTGTGTGTTATTCAAATTGTCCAATGTAGTGTTGTTTTGTATGTGTGTGTGTATTTTGAGGGCGGCGGTATGTACCGCCAATGGTTTAGCGCCATTGAATGTCCGCTGCGGTGATTCGTGGGTCATAATGCTGTGGGCGTAGTTCTGTTGGCGTAATGTTTTTTTTTTGCTACTGCCAGTTTATCACTGACCTTTGGGCCTTCTGGACTTGTGTGTGTGGCTGTATAGTTATGGATTGCTATGTGTGTGTCATAATATGGGTAGCGGTAATCCAATGCGGCGGCGGTATGTTGGCGGCAGTCAGCATGGCAGTAAGCGGTACTTACCGCCAATGTCATAATGAGGGCCAGAGTCTCATTACGAGTTTTGTCGTCTGTGCACTGCCATGGCAGCAGTGGCAGTCCAACTGCCATTGGCTTGGCGGTCAGACCACTGTATTGCGAGTCATGAAGGCCTATGGAACAAAGGCTGCTGTGGTCCTGCCGGCACTGCCAGTCAGGCAAGACCACTGCAGTCATGAGGCAACACAAATAGTTTGGCAGAGCCTGTGTTTCTGCCGACACATTATGAGGTTTCACACCGTCAATGTGACCATGGCGGTCCAACCACTACTTCCCAACAGGTGGTAATGGAGAGTATAAAGGTAGCAGCTCACATGCAGGCTGCATTACACTTTATGTGCTACCATGGAGCCAATCACACGTGTCCTGGCACTGCTGCTGCTCATTGAAGGTGCACAAAATGCACACCGACGTGGACACAATGGCCGAAGTGTACACACATGCCTGTGTCATTACGCTCAACAACAGATCATTGCCAGCCACATGATATGGGGGTCATGCTACGGGCATCAGGTACACTTGTCATTGTGTACACAGTCGGAGTCATTCACAAACAGTAAACACCACCTTTGGGCAGGTCACTCACACTGCACCACAACACAACACAAAACACGTATCTGCACATCTTAGGCACAGGGACAGTGAAGTGCACACAACATTGTGTCACACAACACCAACAACACAACAATTTCACATCTACTAATACACTGACTCCCTCACATTGCACAAGTGCCATGGACTGTCTTCAGGTTCAACACACATAAGTATGGATGTGTCATGGAACACAAACACCACTCCCATTAAACATCCCTGGTATGGACCACACATCACCCACATTACAACACAATTGAAGGACAATGGGTTGCACAATAACCAGAGAGACAAATATCTAAAGTTTACTATGCAAACAATACCTGCACAATAGGGATGGGGTCATCGGGAGCACAGGGAAGGATGCAGCACTGGGACACATATCACTTTGCTCATGCCCCTAAACATTTGCACAGGAACTGGCCCTACATGTATCTCAGGGACAAACAATACAAGAGCCAAGTGACATGCCTATCTGCAGAATGTGAAAGTTCAAGTCAAGAAATCAAATACAACAGCAGCTGCATGGGTCATACATCTTAATGAAGTAGCTGCAAGGTACACACAGCATGGACACATGCACAGTCAAATGAAATCAAAGGCAGCACAATTGGACACCCTCCATATCTGCACAAAGAAAACTCAAGCTGTCACACATGATACAAATCTGCAATCCATATCAGGGGGACAAGTCTAACGCCATACAAGCTGACATTGGACAACACAAGATGAAATACTCACCATACCAAACAGAACACAATGCAATGAAACCCCAATTAGATTAACAAACACATATCCATACAGTCAACATCTACCTTTGCCCTGGTTGACCCAGCACTGCCCATAAGGTCAGAGTTTGCAAACAACAGCAAATGGATCACGGATCAGGCTGAAACACACAAAACTGTAGGCATGCCTGCATGCAGGTGTGTCTTCTGGTGTTTGTGTTTCTGTGTGCTGCTTGTGTGTGTTGAGGTGGGTGTGTGTGGATATATCTGTGTGCTTGGGATAGGTAGTGGAATGGGGGGATTGTATTGGGAAGAGGAAAGTGTTGGGGGACGGAATGTGGGGGGTGACTGGCTGCCATCAGTAAAGAGGCCAGAGCCTGAAAAGATCTCTGTATGGCAGGCATGGCACTATGAATGCCTTCCAGGAAAGCAATGGTCTGCTTAAGTTGGCTGGCCAACCCCTGGATGGCACTCACAATGGCAGTCTGACCCACAGAGATGTTCCTCAGGAGGTCAGTTGCCTCCTCGCTCAGGGCAGCAAGGGCAACAGGGGCTGGGGCAGAGGTGTCTGCGGCAAAGGAGATGTCAACCCTCTTGGGTGAACAGGCACGGCCAACTGGGTGGGGAGCAACAGGGAGGGTGGTGATAGAACTGGGGGTGGCTTACAGAGCTTGTACAAAAGTATGTACTGATGGGTCCGCCACCACTAGGGAGTGGCCACTTCCGGTAGAGTCTAATGACGTGGATGTGGATCCCGTCCCCTCACCCTCTGAGGCAAATGGACCCTCTGTGTCAGTGGTGTCTTGACTATAGGTACCATGCCCAGATGCTTCACGATTTGGCTGTGCCCTGTCTCCTTCAATTGCCTTGGCTGATGATGAAAATACAAAGAGGAAAATGGTCACCACATGTTCCTGATCACACTTGAACAACAGCTGAGATTTTGCAAACATTACCATGATGACAAGTAGGCCTCTGCAACAAACTCTACCTAAGTGATCCATACATGTATCATAACATATGCATGCATTCCATATGAACTGTCAACTGTTGCCCACAGGAAAATCAGTCAATTACACTTGCATGGCTGAAGTTGTGCAATCACAGTAACCATTGAACAAGTAGGAAACCACATCACCTTCAATGCTTTGCCTCATGAATCATAGCTCAGTTACCTGTTGTCATACAATAGTAGCCCAGTGCCAACTGCATTCCCACAGATCCCACACAAGGTCATGCAGATACTTATTTGTCACATACACAATAACACAACAATGTGAAATTATGTTCCCAGAACATGCCATGTTGCTGACAACAGTACAGTAGCCTGGAGAAGGATTTACTCATGTCACACAGGAAACATATCAACAATGCACTCTTCACCAAGAGACATTTGTCCCTATGGAGTCATGGAGGAAGTACCATTGTTGCTCTGATATGCCACACATTTGGCATGGAAATGTACACTGTAGACATCATGTGCAAATTGACCAGGAAATACGTCTCTAAAATCCACAACACAATGAATCGGCATGGCCCAGTGAATTCACCACTATTGTTTGGCACCCCTTACAATTACATACTCTGATTGCATCAGTAGAAGCCATTAGTCCTTTGAATGTTGGAGGGACAAAGAGATTTGCAAGTACCTGTAGAAGGACCTCAACATGTTGCCCAATAGGAAGCAAAAACATACACAAGGTCTGAAATTCAAAGGGAACTCCCCGTCGCCAATTCGGGGAGGTGGGTGTCCACAGATCAACAGACATCTCAGAAAGTCAGGAGCAAATACCCTCACTTATCATTTGGTGACATGCTTCATCACAGGGATATGCTCCACGTCAGCCCGGCACTGCAATGCCAGATGGTCCCCTAAGGGGCTCTTAACCAGAGATCTTTTGATCAGGACAACCAGAGTGAGTGTGAAGTGGACAGGACCCGAAAAAGTGCCATTAAGATTGACTATAGGTTTGGGGTAGGTAATTTTAATGGAGAGAGGTATGAACCTATGTCAAGATTAAAATAAACGAGAATACTTGGTATAATGTCCACATTTTCCTCTAGGGTGAACCAGAAAAGAAGGAAAATCCTCACGTTTCCCCTGCTAATAACTCCTAAAGTGTGAAAGCCTAGCTAGACCTGTGTGAGACCCATTATCTGCGCTTCAGGGTTAACGTCCCTATGGATCTGTGGCGGTTCTTCAGGACCGAAACAAACCTAGTCCTCATTGAGAAAGTATAAAGGGCTCAAGTCAAAAGTTGATGCCTGACTAATGAATTAAAGAAAACGTCACCACTTAAGGGTGTCGACCCGAAAAAATACATATAGAAAATAAAATTTTACTCTAGACACTAGAACATTATGGTCAAATATTGTGGCATATTTATGAAAAATAAGGCACAACTGCGCTAGCTAAGTTGTTTGTCATTTTTATTAACTCGAGCTAGCATCATTCCATAGCGCCATCCTTGTGCCATATTTATGAAATGACATAGGATGGTGTTAAGGAATGGATAGCGTCAAAACAAAGGTGCTAACAGCTGTGCAATACCGTAAGGAAAGGTGATGTTAATGCTGCAAAAATGGTGCTACACCATTTTGTGGCATGTAAATATGTTGCAAAAGGATTAGCGCCATTTAACACTGCATTAGGATCAAAATAAAACGCAAAGCAGGAATGAGTGCAATTGCAGCAGAGGATGGAATCAACAGGCCAGGAGAGACCCCAGGGTACAGAAAAATCACAGGAGAAGAGAAAGTGTAAGTGTTGCTTAAGTGAGGGGGAGCATGACACCCTGGACAGAGAGGTGACGGAGCACCAAAATCAGCTATTCGTCACCTTCAATTGCCAGTTGGTAGGAGAGATGCAATATGGCAGCAAATAGTGGACAAAATCGACAGTGTTGCTGGCACAATTGCAAGTGCAGTACTAATGAGAAACTTGCCAGGAACCATAAGGGAGCACTGCAGACTGGAGGTGGAAGTCCTGCACCACAGGAAGACCTGGATGAGCTGGAGGAGATGGTTGCAGCGGTCATCCTGGAGGAGCTGGTCATTGGAATCGCAGGACAGCGCAGACTACCAGGAACCACAAGAAATGCAGGGTAAGTTGCAGGGGGGATATCCAGAACTCCACTAATGGCAGAAGGGGTAGGCACATAGGACACACTCAACGCATGTTAAAGGGTTGCATCCGGACATATAGGCCCTGAATCAAGACAACAACCTGAATGTGTGATTTGCTCTTACTCAGTGTGCTGAATAATGCAGCACACATAGTAAAAGCAAGAAATGCAGTAGAAATGTAAGCATTACTCCTAAATTTTGCCATGCTAAACCCGACCCTGGGCTGGTGTCGGATATTGGCCCAGCATCCAAAATACAAATAGTAAAAAATCTTAGGAAGTGTCAAACCGCAATGGGTGTTGCCGTGGTACGCTCACTGCAACACCCATTGCACACACCTTCTACGCAAAGTGTTGGGTGTGAAGGAGTCATATATACGAGGTGGCATCAAGGCACATAAAGTGGCTTCATGCCACCTAGTACATACAGGGCAGGGTATTGTGCCACCTGAGCCTCACCAGAAGTTACACGGTGTTGTTATTTGGGGCACCTATATATGCCCAAAAATACCTAGGGGTATATTTATGAGCCCCAAGCACCACTGGAGCATCAATTTTTGTGATGCTCCGGTGGCACAATGCCCTGTGCCGTATTTACAAAGTGGTGTTAGGCCACGCTTTGTGCATTAATGCCACCCTGTAAATACGGCCCCTTCACACCCATCACTTTGTGTGGAAGGGGCATGCAATGGGTGTTGCTGTGGGCATGCCATAGCATCACCCATTGCATTTTGACACTGCCTCAGCTTACGAGTATCAGTGAACCTGAGGCAGTGAAAAAAATCTAAGGACATCCCAGGGGTGGTGTCAGCAAGGCCCAATGAGGAGGTATACATGTATTCCCCCTTGTTTATTAGTTTTTTGGAGCCAAATCGCCATGAGTGATTGTGCATGTGCAGGAACGGACACCTTCCCACAAATAAACAATCAGACCCTTCAACGCAGACATGGCAGGCAGTGCAAGGATGCCAGCGTTGGCGCTAGGCAGCTCTATGTAGTGCCAGCACAGGGGACATAACAGGGGTGCGCTGTACGCAAATTAATATGGCGCATCCCTGCATTGTGCAATTGACGCCGTGGGGCGCTGACACTCAGCGCAACGTTGCGCTCCGTCATATTGCATTACTTGTGAGCTTGACCCATGTTTGATGCACAATGCTACATATAAGTACAACCACAACCGTGGGTCAGTGACATGTCAGTGAGCCTCCAGTGGCAAACATATGATGTCCCATGTCAACAGACAATGCAATCCAATATTGATTTTACACTATCTCATTGTAGAGAGTGATGGCTTAGTTCCAGCCGACCGGCCTGTCCTGGATTTTCTTGATGACATGGATAACCAGCTGCCAACCCTCAATGAACAGACCCTCCAGGATTTCCTAGGAGCACTCCATACACCACCTCCAGTTGCAGGGAGGACATACAGCGTTGCAGGGTCTCCACATGAACCACCTAGCCACCAACACATGCCACCAGCCAATACTCACACAGCACTAGACTCCGAGGACCCAGAGATCAGCTTTCAGAGGACAGTGGTAGGAGTCCAGCGGAAGCTGGCAAAGCATGTTCGGGTGTGGGATGGAGACCATGGTAGACAGCCTAGAGGGAGTGCGGACATGCCTCAGTCCAAAAAAGGACAACTCAGCTGCCATCAGAGGCACCAACTCCCCACTACGTGGAGTCCAGCAGTCTCTGGTGGACATAGCTGCTGTCATGAAGGAGAGGCTAAAACAAATGCCCTGCCAAAATGTCAGCAGCATGAAGAAAACCCTGGAGTCCGTACAGCAGGAAGTGGCTTCCCTAAGGGAAAACATGGCTACCTACCACCTTGATGTTGTTGCCATCTTGAAGAATCAGCAATTCCTCCTTGCAGCAGTGATGCCCTATGCGTTGCCACAAATGGCAGCTGCTGGGTCCTTTGACTCCACATCTCTATCCCCTGAAGTGTGTGTGTCCCCTTCTACCTCTACAACAGCATCAGCCTTGGCACAGGAGGCACCACACACATCATAGGATGAAGATGTGGAAGGAATAACAAATAACATTCACAAGGAAAAGCACCCGGTAGCACCATTCTGTACCACATGGACAGTTTTCTCTTTAGTTATGGGCTTAAGATCATGCCAGTGCTGTGACAGTATGAAATGTGCCCACTTCACCTAAGCACTGTAGAAATGTCTGCTATGTGCTGTCATTGTCTCTACCATACCAAATGGCAATGTTATGCACTCCTCACTAATGCACACTAGTCCTAACCATGTCTCATGACATGTCCTCAACCCTGGACTCCACACTATGCTGCGTATGACAAACGTTCACTCATGGGATCTGTGAAATGAATATTGTATAGAAATCACAATAACAATTGAACCTGTAAATAAAGCACCTTGTACACATGTATCATTTCTGTGTTTACAGTGATCCCTCTACTCAGCTAAAAGTTAGCATTGTGTCAATCCATGTCAGTGTTTACAGAATATCAGTACATGAGCGCATGACAGACACTAATCCATACACTAGGATTCAAACAAGAGGAAGTGGAATGATGGTGTTGTGGGATACAACAAACTTACTGTGTACACTAAGGCCCTCATTCTGACCCTGGCGGTTTCAAACCGCCAGGGTGGAGGGCAGAGGAAGCACCGCCAACAGGTTGGCGGTGCTTCCCGGGCCATTCTGACCGCGGCGGTAAAGCCGCGGTCAGAAAAGGGGAACCGCAGGTTTCCCGCCGGTTTTCCCCTGGCCCAGGGAATCCTCCATGGCGGCGCTGCTTGCAGCGCCGCCATGGGGATTCCGACCCCCTTCCCGCCAGCCTGTTCCTGGCGGTTTACACCGCCAGGAAGAGGCTGGCGGGAACGGGTGTCGTGGGGCCCCTGGGGGCCCCTGCACTGCCCATGCCACTGCCCATGCCACTGGGCATTGTGGGGCCTAACAGGGCCCCACAAAGATTTTCAGTGTCTGCTTTGCAGACACTGAAAATCGCGACGGGTGCCACTGCACCCGTCGCACCCCTGCAAATCCGCCGGCTCCATTCGGAGCCGGCTTCCTCTTTGCAGGGGCTTTACCGCTGGGCCGGCGGGCGATCTTTTGGAGATCGCCCGCCGGCCCAGCGGGAAAGTTGTAATGACGCCCGCAGTCATTTGACCGCGGTGCGGTCCTTTGGAGGTTTCCGCCCGCCGGGCGGCGCCCGCCGCCCGCCGGGGTCGGGATGACCCCCTAAATGCCTTTGAACCCATATCCTTTGAAGTAGACATACAGCATGTATGGCTCATTACCCAATCAATTTTAATTTACCCAGATGGGAGTACCAGTGCAACTTATTTGTGTGGAACAGGAAAAGCTAATCTTATCAGTGTTGGCTACCTGTCAGTGTTGCAGAATACAGTTCCAAATTTGGGAGTTGTCAGATGTACCATACTTACCAACAATGAATTAGCAGGGCCCCACCAATGACAGGTGAAGTACCATATTTACCTGTCCAAGGTAAAGATTACATACACATTGTGAATGGTTGGAACACAGGATGGCAAATGTATTTACTAGTAGACAGTATGCAGCATCCATTCTGACATCTCCTTGGTCATGGGGATGCATATGGGAAACCTGGGAAATCAAGACAGTAGGCATACCTTAGGCCATTCCCCCAACTTGGCCAGTGCACTCATGACAACCCCCAGGCACAATAAATTACAAAACTAATTAGGCTAAGATGAACAGTATTTATTTCAAAACCATTAAGCAAATGAAAACCTAAAAGCTACCCTATTCTAAATTAACCTATACTAACTATCCTTAAATTGAAACTACACCTATTTAACCTATTCTAAACTTATCCTACACATGTAACACCACACTCTAAACATTGCCCCCCACCTTAGAGATGAGATACAAGTAGAACAACATAAACTATGACTACTAACCTAACCTATGACCTAAACAAATACATATTTTTTTGAATTGTATATATATATATTTATATATATATATATATACATATATATATATATATATATATTTATTTTTTACACACCAATACCCTAACATGACCCACACCCAAACCCCCAACAATGAAATAATGTAGAAAAAGCCACCCCCACTATACTTAACATAACTTATGCCTACCCTACACTAACCTACGACTACACATCTAAAACCCAATATAAAATTATACAAAATAGTAAAAGGGAGGGGAATGAACTGGGAGGTTGTACAATGCAATATAAGTTCACTTCCTGCTTTTCTTTAACTTTTTCTTAATGTATCACAACAACTTGTGGTCCTCTGCTGCATTCTCCTCCAATTTAGTCAGTCTGGCCAAAATCTGCCCAAAGTCCCTCCTCATGTCCTGCTCAAAATGGCTTGGGACTACTGCTGCAGGTGACTGTAGTGGTGGCTGTGTGATCACTGGCGCAGCTGACATTGAGGGCCGTGGTCCAGCTTTGCCCCCCTGCAACCCTGATGGCTCGTCTCCAGTGTCCTTTTGTGTCTGTCTTGGAGGTCCCCCCTAGGGAAAAGCACGCCATTCCTCTGATGCTTTTTCTCTTCGGAACCTCCTGGCCATTCGGCGGTATGCGTCATCAACCTCCATTATGTAGTTGTATCGTTCGGCTCTCTTATGGAATTCTCGCCTCTGTACTTCAGTCATGTTGGCAGCTGAAATATGAGGAGAAGCAAGCATCAGTATCGGCAAGGGTGGAGGTTGTACAGACATATAATGTACACTGCAACTGCAGATAACACATATACAGTCCAACACACATTCCTCAAAAATGACGTACCCTTCATCTATGACTATTTCCTACCAGCCATCATCAGTATCATGTACATGTCACTGGGATGACAGAAATCTATTTAGGGAAACAACAGGGCCCAGAGCTGAGTGGACAAAATTGTCCATAATCAACATTTGTGTCTTCTAACTTGCGAGGATCATGTATGGATTTCCTGTGTCCCTGTGCTTAAGGGGGCTGTGCATGCAATCCATCGCCTTGACACACCTGGTGAAACATCAAGGCTTGCCCAGTCATCATGGAGGCAATGTGTGGGCCATATGATAGTGGGTCAGGTAACTTCCCACCTGCTATTCTAAGGTTTGATAAATCAACATTAATGTATCCTGTTGTAAGACCTGGCCTGAGCATACGTAACAAGGGGTCACGCCATTGTACATAATGTGCCCACATGTACAACTGATTGAAACTTCCCAGAAAGTTTGCCTTTCACATCAGAGTTGTCAACACATTACAGAACTGAAGCCCCCTACCCTGTGCATGTAGTGCTACATGTGTTAAACGACAGACACATAGTGGCTGTATGGGTGCCTTTAGGCCCACTGTGAGTTTGGCACTGTAGTGGGTGCAGCAACAGTATCCAGAAACATTCTACATCATTTGGACATGCATGTCAGACATCATCAAAGTACCAGATACGCACATATGCATAGGTGATGTGACCTACATCACTCCCAAATATCATGGTGGCAGGACCATGTTGTCAAGATTGCTTGAGATCTGGTGTGGGAAGAATCATGGACTTTTCACACAACCATCTGGAGGTTAGTTGTCTACTAAATGTGTACACTACTGATTGCTGTGCAGCACAATATGGCTCCTTGCAGTACTACAGACTTATTATATCTGAAGGGTAATGAGGCACCTGTGTTGTATGTGTCTCCTACATAAGCCCCCTAGAGACCTCTGCAGATGTCACCCACATCTGTACCATCTTGTCAGTAAGTGTAAGCTATGTGTGGCACACTATGCTGACAATGGTGCTGTGACAAAGTGGTTGTAAATATGCATGCTATGTACATAAACAGCTGCCCTGAGACCTATCATGGTCAGCCATAACAACTCCCATTTCACACAATTCCATGCCAGCACGTGTTGCCCCTTGAACTACATGCAAGACATTCTCATTGCACAACATTCCAACATACATGATGTCACTATCCATTCTCCAATTATATCATATCATTGGTCAGGCAAAACCATCTTTCATAGCATTCCACACTTCAGACTGACTCACACCAAACCCTGGATAAGCACCCATGACGCACAGGATGACATTTACTGGAAGCATCAGGGTCTTCAAATCGGGCAACCTCTCCTACGGTGTATGTTGTAGGTCCAGTACACTTGCAGGACATGGATGGAAAACATTGCGTAGTGTAATTCGTACATTTCAGTCAATGGACGATGTTGTATACTGTTAACTTGTTAGTCTGAATGAGCACGTCATCCTAGTGGTAGAGCACAGCAACTAATAAACATCTGTGATCAGTCAATCACACATAGTCTCAGATAATGTAGACCCAAACACCTACAAACCATTACTGTCCCTGACACTCCTGTGGTGCTTCTCACTGCACCATTAATATATGAGATTGTCACGCAGGTGTCTGTTAGCTCTATACCTCTATGACCATATGGGACTGCCTGACACTGTATATTGCATCTGAGGGGCTTAGGTGTTGAGGAATGATGTGACACATGCTTTAGTGAAGTAAGTAATCTGTGTGTGCCATCACAAAGCACACAAACGAGCAATAATGCTATGGGAGCAGTGCTTAATTTGTGCTTGTAGTTTCTGGTGCAGAGCACCAGCACTTATTTTTGAGGACAGGCATTTATTTTTCTGCCTCAAGCATTTACTATGAGCAAAAGACACATATGGAAAAGACGGAGGAAGAGAAAAACAAAAAAGCATCACAATGGGAGAAAGCAGAAAGCTGCAAGAGTGAGGTGAAGGGGCAGGGAGTAGCTTTAAATGGATTGAAGAGGTCTGAGATGGCTTCAGGATTACGGTGCCTCAGTATTCCGTGTTCGCACATTTAATTGCATCAGCCGCATGTTTAAAAGGAGGGCTTTGGGCACTGGCACGTTTTTATTTACAAATTGAGCACTGTATGGGAGTATACTAATGTGAAGATAGTTGTACCTACCTGCACATTGGCTGATTGAGATCATGGATGATTTGCCAATAGTGTGTGGCCAGGTATTGCTGCCATGGTATACCATCATTTGTCCAGGGAGGGATAAGAGCACGAGCATAGAAAATGTCTCAACACAGAAACACTTGCTCTGTGGTCCAAGGATGCATTTGGTGGTGCAGGTTACTGAGTGATTTGCCAGTGAAGGAGCAGATGCAGGGCAGCCCCATACTGTCAGTGAGAAGCAGCAGGCCTGTGGAACTGACTCTTCACATGTGTGTGGTAATAGACATAATATAGGGCGTATGGGATACAGAAGGTACCTGAACAGGAAAGTGCTAGTAGTCTGGACCCAGTGCATGGTCAAGCTCCCTTACATGGCCTTGGCCAATGAGACAAAGGGGCCAATAAAACAACAGGGGTGCAGCACCAATTGCATCCATACAGTCCTTGTGGCCCTTAATGCACCCCTTACCCCTGCCATGTGAGCGCCTAATGAGAATTAAGGCACAGCATAATGCAGGTAGGGTCCAAATGCATATATTTTTGTGTAGGTAAATGATGTACTCAGCAGGAGTTGCAACAGATCCTCATGACTTCTGCTGAATACAGAGGGGACCCATTGCATACATTTTTATGCCCCCATATCACACCTGCTCTCAGCAGCTCTTCAGAGTGCAGGTATAATTGAACTAAGGGATTTCTCATCTTACTCAGTGACTTATACATATGCCACCCAAACAGGTTTTGGGACCCCCTTTTATACATGATGTATGGCACAGGCCTCATGTGGTGCTGCTCATTACCGATTTGCCCTATGCAAGCATCACAACACTGTAATGACTGTGCAGGGAAAATGGTACATCTGCCCAGCACTGGCTTCATTATTGTACATCTGACTTAGAGGCCTAAGGTGGCACTGGGACTCATCATACAGGAGGCATACGGCATGTCCACAGCCACAAGCATTACATGCAGCACTTAACCGTATCTGCAACTGTCGTGCACATGGAAAAGTAAGGACTTTGTATGGAAATGTGAGACTTACCAACTGCTCCACCAATCTCAATTCCCAGATGATCCAGCAGATCCTGCTCCCTTCTTGTAACCAGATCTGCCCATCGATGTTTGGGTTGGTGGTCTTTCCTTCCACTGCCAAAGATAAAAGACAAGTTTAAAGACAACTAAGGACAACACCTACAAGACACAGCACAAGAAACAGTGCAAACACCCCAAAAACACCAACTTACCTACAACACCAGCTCCACACACCCTCACACAGTCACAGACAATAACACTGTGAAGTAAAAGTGAACTCACTATACCATTTTTGCAGGCAGTATGTCCTGTTTCATCACTTCCTGGGCGTGTGCGTCACGTTTCCAGTCATGTATTGTTTTTCTCACCATTAGCGTGAAAAGACCTGTGGACATACGATAGATGCTCAGGGGCTAGGCATCCTTTAACTTAGGGGTATTGTATGGCTTATGCGTATGCGTGAAACATTCGGACGCATAGCGGTCATGCATGGATTATACATCATGGTGCGTTCAGAGGTGTGTGTACGTGTAATTGCTGCTCAGGGCCCAGGTGTCATTTTTACTAACGTTGCAATGTGTAGTTGATGTGTTTGCGTCATTTATTTTACGCATGACGAAATTGTGTGGAGTTTTGCATTGTAGGCCTTGAGTGCACCCTGATTAACTTAACATGTTACATGGGCTATCGAACAATGTTGTATATGTGGTATGGCAATGTTGGATCTGGCCCTTTTTACAGAGTCATTCCCCAAACTTTTTTACTTTTCCTCCATATTTTTCTGACTCTTTTTGGTTGAAGTTATGACTCTGGGCACTTTACCACTGCTAATCAGTGCATGTGCTCTCCCTTGTAAACTTGGTATGATTGGCTTTTACCTAATAGGCATATTTAATTTACCTGTAAGTCCCTTGTAAAGTGTTATCTCTATATACACAGGGCCTGTAAGTTAAATGCTACTAGTGGGCCTGCAGCGCTGCTTGCGCCACCCACTGAAGTAGCCTTTCAACCTGTCTCAGACCTGGTAGCGCATGGCCTACGTGCGCAGTTTTCTGCCACAGGGACCTGGCATCTAAACTTACTTGCCAGGCCCAGAACTCTCCTTTTACTACATGTAAGTCACCCCTAAGGTAGGCCCTAACTAGCTCTATGGGCAGGGTGCTATGTATGTAGAAGACAGGACATGTGCCTGGTTGCGTGGCCTGTCCTGGTAATGACACACAACCTATTTGGTTTCTCACTGCTGTGAGTGCTGCCTTCTCATAGGATTGCATTGTAAATGCCCTGTCCTATGTGCAGGGGGTATTGTCTGATTTATGAGGGGTAGCGTAGGCATGTTTCGTATGGTATATCGCCCTGATATAAATGGCCCCCATTTCGCGCTTAGGGAGCCCCCATATCGATGACAGGAGGTGCCTTTCATAGGGAAACAGGTACTTTTCAGAGACTACCCATCCTTTTTTAATGTTCCTGCTATAGGCACTATGGGCCTGATGTGGTAACTTGTGTATTTTATGACATAACCTATACTTTCTAATGTTCCTCTTATGGGCATTTATGGTAATAACATGATAAGTGTATTGGTTTTATAATGTGATTCCTGACTACTGCTTATGTTGCAGAGTGCTGAGTACTTACGTATTCTAATGTGACTACTGCTTGTTCTTGCAGAATATTAGTAACCTGTGTGACATTCTGACAACTGCTAAGGGAGCAGGGTATTACTGACATGTTGTGTTTGGACTAATTATGTTTTTTGCAATACAGTTTATTTTTACATAGCTCAGTGTTGTGTTTACTTTGTTGTGTATATATTGCGCCACGTGTGTTGTGGGTGTTGTGCAAACGCTTTATACATTGTCTCCGGGTTAGGCCTGACTGCTCATGCCAAGCTACCAAGGGTGTGAGCAGGGGTTATCTTGGACATGTAACTCCCTTACCCTGTCTAGAGTGGGTGGGTTCTGCCTGGCTTGGGTGCATACCCTAGCCAACCAGAAACCCCATATCTAACAGGCAACATGTGGTGACTGTCCAGTACTGTCATTACGGTGACAATGGTATGTTGAACGTATAGGTTTGTTTATGAGTCTGCTGCATGTGATTACTCATACCCTGTGCATATGTGTAGCTACACTGTGTCCACATGTTGGCACATGTGTGCTACGTGTGTACACATGTGTATGTATACAACTTTGTGGGTGGACTACATTGTTATGTCTGAGATACAAATTTACACATACCTACAACACACTATATATGGGGGCCTATGTCCAACATATGGTAAAGCATGTGACAACCATAACAGTTTCCACTTACACTATTCAGTGGACTTGGACTGCATTGACATCACGTAAACTGTGGCAATTTGCGTGTGAATGTGTGTCCACTCTGTGGTGTGTTGTTGGATTTTACTTTATGTTGCTCTGCTACACGTGTGCCATTTTGTCCCCATGCATCTTAGTTGCAGGAGATGTTGTGCACACATGTGTTGGTGAAGATTGGTATGTGCCATGTGTGTGTATGGATGTGTTTTGTCATTTCTGCAACATAAGACAACAGTGGTGTGTTCATGGGATGTGAAACGTCAAATTACTATCTTCCTGCATGGATACATGTTGGCATTTGACAAATGCATGTGTTGTCACATCAGCGCCACCTGTATTTCCGTATGTTGGAACACATGTGAAGGTAGTTTCTTACAGTCACTGATCTTGTGATATCTATGCCCTTACTTTTGTGCTAGGTTGCCTTTTGTTCAGAATCCATAGACATTACCATATTTGAACCATTACAGTGGTACATGTGTGCTGAGATATGTGGCATATGTGTTCATGCCATCAACTAGGCACTCACATTTGTCTATATCATGTTTGTTATGACTGCCACAAACAATGGCATACCACTGTGTGACAGTTTTGCAGTCTGGCATAGATGGCAGCCTACTCATTATCACAGCTGTGTGAGTTTGTATGGCATCACAAACCTATGGTTGCATGTGAAGTAGCAAGTTAATGGAGCTCCAATTTACTCAGCCCCCTATGCACATGCTTCAGGCCCATATGTTAATGTAGCGAGAGCAGTGGTTTGTGGGTTTATTGAGCAGGGACCTAGCCTCTTCACGATTGCTACTCAGCAGAACTATGAACACTCTCCTGCAGACAGACACATGCACAATTGTGGTCATACAGACCAGGATATCACATTTTTCTCTGCGTTACTTGATGTCAGCTTTCCCCTGTCATGTACAGAGCTTGGGTGCTTGCACATGTGGAACATGTGACATTATTTGATGTCCTTAGTTGTTTTTTTGGCCAGCTTATTGGGCATGTATATCTGTTGTGACTTCAATATTGGAAACGTGCCAGGGTAAAGATGGTGTTGTCTGTCACAGCCTCCTGTCATGGTGGCATGCGATGGGCAAATACCAAAGTATGCTAGTGGCCAACATGACTGGGTTATGTACTGACCTGGCCACCCTCTCTGTACATATGTTAAATGTTGACATGTAGACATTGATGTGTTGTACATTCGGTGTTGGTCTATGTGTGTCCCTTTTCCATGTATTCCTGCACTACTGGTAAGGCATGTATTGTCACCTACATTGCTCCCATTCTTTAGGCTGCTTGCACTTTGTATACATCTTCTACAGCAACATTGTCTGGTCATACATGTGCATGAGGTAACACGTGACTTGTGTAATTGGAAGATGTGCACACCTATTTCTACTGGCTACTTGATAGTTACTCTTCCATTAATGGTATCCCTGAAATGTAAGGAGTTCCATACACACAACATTACTCCTGCCACAACACTTGTGTTGTCTCCATTTCACTTCCTCTGTCGTGTTTGCAAGTATCTGTAGGTGTCTCAAAGCTGTCCATCCACAACCTCCATTGAACATGGGTCTGCATTTCTTCCAGCATGCCACAACCTAGGTAACCCTTACCATAACAGAATGATATTAAGGTGTAAAATCATCACAGTATTGTACAGTTCATTTGCCAATTGCAACATAGGTCTACTGCCACTCAGTTTGGTGTTGTGTCTCAGACATTTTTCAACAATGCTGAACATAGTAGCACATCCCACACCTGATTGCAATGTTGGAGGCCATAACATGTATGGGACAATTTGTTACTGTTGCTATCACGCACTTGTTCTGTCATGTGAGTGACAAAGAGTGATGTGAATTGCTTTGTGCTGTGTGATGTAGTTATGCACAACATACTAGGTATACATGCTGACACGTCAAGAATTGTTGAAACTGGCAAACCTGTTGCCACCTAGGACATGCAACCGTACATCAGTCTTCACATGTTTACCTGGATTTGCTCTAGGCATGTGTCAAGACAGCAGATTTGTGTGACAACTGTGCACCTCATGTACATAGTGAATATTAGACACTCTGCCTACATTCGACCCAGATAAACATTTGGTGGTGGATTGTCCCAATAAATCCATGGATCGTAACTATGGGTCATGTATTTGGATAGTGATTTTGCAACAATAGCTGATTATTTAGTCAGTCAACCCACTGCGCACTCCATAGGCAATGTGTATGTGCTATACGTGAGGTACAGTCCACCATGTGCCAGGGTTGTGCACAATGGCAGTGCCAGGACACAATCCCTTTGATACACTGTGCAGGCTCAGCATTGGACATTGGTTACAATCCCTGGACGTTTACTGAAGGACCACAGTTAGCAATGATGTTCCAACCTTGTCACACAATTACCATGCAGGCAAATCTACTGTCACCATGAGTTGTGACAGTGTTCTGTTCCTACATAACTTGATATCCATTTGTTCACAGTCCCTACCTTATGTGTGCCCCACTTGCACACATCCTGTTATGCATGGTGTTGTTGTGGTGAATGGGCTAGGTATTAGCACCTTGCCCACTTGACGGAACACTACATATGTAGTGGTGCATGCATGAGTCACATGGCCGCAAATTGCGTGTCACTGATATGTGACATGGTGGCAGTCACAAACGATCTTGCTACTATACTTGTCACCTTTGTGTTACTTACCTGCTCACTGAGGTTTGAGTCACAGTCCAATGGTGCATGTAGTAGAGGATGAGTAGACCAAGGAGAATCAGGTGCAAAGTAATTTCTT
This sequence comes from Pleurodeles waltl, assembly GCF_031143425.1. Classification (NCBI taxonomy): domain Eukaryota; kingdom Metazoa; phylum Chordata; class Amphibia; order Caudata; family Salamandridae; genus Pleurodeles; species Pleurodeles waltl. Next base: position 315,721,018 of record NC_090436.1, read on the forward strand.
TGTGCTATTTACAATGTGATGTTTATAGTATAGTGACTATATGTAGAAGTTCTCAACAATGTGAAGTCTCCTACGAAATCCTGCAGCAGTGTTCTGTTGTTCCCCCTCCACATTATCTGCTCCATCACCATGCTCCTCCTCATTGGGGACATCAACCTGTTCATTCCAGGTGGATATTTGTTCTGACACAGATGTTGTGCAGGATTGCACATGCCAGAATTATCTTGCAAACAAGTAGTGGAGCATACAAGAGGCTTCCTCCTGTCACGGCCAGACACCTGAACCTAGATTTGGGTGTATGTATTTGTGACATGCAATGTATGCAGTGTAGTGTGGCATGTGTTATATGTGTTGTTGTGTGTACATCTTTGTGGCCCTGCCCATGTGTATTTAGTGTAGTGTTTGTCTTGTTTGTCCTAGATGTTTGATGTGTTGTGTGTTATGATTGGTATGGTGGCTTACCTATGAGTAGCCCATTGCCATTTTGGCCATCCTGGAACCTCTTGTTGATGGTGCAATGGTGAAAGATGTATGCATCATGGATGATGCCATGATATTTCGCAAGGATGTTGGTGAAGAGCCCACACATTGAAAGAATATATATAGGTGTTCTGTTGCTGAAGGTGGTACCAGTTGCGCATGGGTACAGTCCATTGCACCCAGCACATACATATACCCAGCAATTTGACAGAAACCTTGCTTGGTCTCCTGCTGCAGATGCTGGGTGTTTGGGAAGCAGATGTGGTGGGGTGTGAGGCCTAGGATTCTGTCTGGGACCTTTGGTAGAAAGACCAGGAAGGATGATAGGGAGATACTACCCACTTGTGCACCCATTTTCTGGAATGATCCAGACGCCATCATATGGACAACAATGAGGAGTTTTGTCATGGGTGGAATGTTATAGGGAGTTTGTACCCTTGCCGTGATGTGTGGACCAATGTGGTTCAGCAGGCATACAATGGACTCCCGGAGGAGTCTGTACATCTTGGCCACATCTTGTTCCCTCATTCCAAGGATGATTGTGCGCTATCTGAAGATCTTCTCCCTTCGTCTGTGCTGCCTTTATAGCTGCTGTGGTGGCATTTGGGGTTGCTGCGGTAGTGGTGGAGTGATCTGCTGACTTCGCAGACGTCTGCGGAGTGTACCAAGCAAGGACCCTCACTCTAGTCAGGGTAAAGGAGAATCATTCTCAGCTAACCCCCTCTCACCCTCTTGGTAGCTGGAATGAGCTGGCAGGCTTAACTTCAGAGGTAATATGTAAATTATTTGTACCAACACACACTGTAACTCAGTGAAAAAACTAAAAAATGACACAACACAGGTTTAGAAAAATAGGTAATATTTATCTAAACAAAACAAAACCAAAATGATAAAAATTCGACATACACAAGTCAAGTTATGATTTTTTTAAATAATAAGAGTCATACTCCTTAGAAAACAGTGTTCACAAAAGTACCTGGGTAGCGTCAAAATAAAGCCGCATGGGCGAGTGTGCATCAAAAAAGGCCAATGATGCGTCGATTTCTCACCCGCAAGCAAGAACATGCATTGTTCCTCCTTCAATTGGGTCGGCGTGCGTCGTTTCTTCTCTCCTGCGGGAGAGTGGTGCATCGATCAAGACGGGTACCTTGGATCCGGGCAGGCTTTGTGTCGATTTTCCGCACTCAGGGATGTTACATTGAAATCTGGTCGCACAGTGTCAAGAAACTGCGCTGCGTGGGGACTTGCGTCGTTAACAGCAGCTGCTGCAGGTGTTGCACGTCGTTTTTCCAGCCGCGTCGCTTCGATCTCCCAGCCACGATGCAGGTGGAGCGTAGATTTTAGCCGCGAGGCCGGCGGTGCGTTGTTATCAGCCGCAAGGCGGGTGGTGTGTTGAAAGTTTCCCTGCACGTATGTCTGCGTGGATTTTCAGTTCTTAGCTGCCAGCTTCGGCTCTCAAGGACCCAGGGACTGGATAGGGCACCACCTGGCAGGGCAGGGTCTCAGCAGAGGGTCCAGGTGCTGGCATGGGAAGTCTTTGATGACCCTGAGACTTCAGCAACAGGAGGCAAGCTCCGTTCAAGCCCTTGGAGATTCTTCTCAAACAGGAATGCACAACAAAGTCCAGCCTTTGTCCCGTTTCACAGGCAGAAGCAGCAACTCCAGGATAGCCCAACCAAGCACAGTCACATGCAAGGGCAGCCCTTCTCCTCAGCTCTTCTCCTTGGCAGAGGTTCTTGACTCCAGAAGTGATCTAATCTTCAGGGGTTTTGGGTGCTCTTCTTATACCCCTTTCTGCCTTTGAAGTAGGCCTACATCAAAGAGAAGTCTCTTTTGTTTTCAAGATCCTGCCTTGCCCAGGCATGGTCCCAGACACACACCAGGGGGTTGGAGTCTGCATTGTGGGTGGGCAGGCCAACTCTTTCAGGTGTAAGTGACTACTCCTCCTCTCCACTTCAGCCCAGATGGCTCATCTGGATATGAAAGCTACATCCCAGCTCCCTTTGTGTCACTGTCTATAGGAGAAGTGCAAACAGTCCAATGGTCAAACTGACCCAGACAGGGAATACACAAACAGGCAGAGTCACAGAATGGTTTAATCAAGAAAATGCCTACTTTCAAAAAGTGGCATTTTCAAACACACAATCTAAAAACAAACTTTACTAAAAGATGTATTTTTAAATTGTGAGTTCAGAGACCCTACACTCTAACTTTCTATCTGCTCCCAATGGAAAATTCCACTCAAAAGATATTAAAAGGCAGCTGCCATGTTAACCTTTGAGAGGGATAGGCCATGCAACAGTGAAAAACGAATTTGGCAGTATTTCACTGTCAAGACATCTAAAACACATTAGTACATGTCCTACCTTTAGCATATACTGTACCCTGCCCATGGGGATACCTAGGGCCTACCTTAAGGGGACCTTATATGTACAAAAAGGGACGATTTGTGGCTGGCAAGTGAGTACACTTGCCAGGCTGAATTGGCAGTTTAAAACTGCACAGACATATACTGCAGTGGCAGGTCTGAGCCATGCTTACAGGGCTACTCATGTGGGTGGCAAATCAGTGTCGCAGGCCCACTAGTAACATTTGATCTACAGGCCCTGGGCACCTCTAGTGCACTTTACTAGGGACTTACTAGTAAACCAAATATGCCAATCATGGATAAACCAATCACCAATACAACTTAGACAAGAGCATATGAATTTTAGCACTGGTTTGTAGTGGTAAAGTGCCCAGAGTCATAAAGTCAACAAAAATAGGCCAGAAAATAGGAGAAAGAGGCAAAAAGTTTGGGGATGACTCTGTAAAAAGGGCCAGGTCCAACAATGCCATACCGATGGCCTGGAAATGCACATTGTGGCTAAAATATCTAGTCATACATGTCTTGTCCCTCATTGCTACTGCAGTTGTACTTACCAAATTACATGCAATTACTGTTGGGGGTATGTGTCAGACAACAATCAATTGCGAAACACTCCTGTCTGTGGCACCAGATGATATGTACTCCTATTGAAAATGTTGTTTTCCACACACAGGTTGCTATGCACATATATATGAGGGAATACATTAATCATTCCATGAACAGAGGTAGACCATGCATAAAACAGCAGCATACACAAGTTGTCAAAAGAGAAAGTGACGCTTGCTAACATGTAGGCACAAGGAATGTTGGCAGCAGGGATGGCACACAAATCATATCAATCAAGATTCCCCACTTTCCAAGGGAAAGTATTGATCTGTAGCTGACCCAAAGAACAATGTATGCTCCATTACATGTATGATGGTTATCTTCACATTACAGACAGTAGTGAGGCACAAGCACCCGTCACACGCTGAAGACAGATGCTGGTTGGCAGATGTCATTGTACTCATTTGACCAGACACATGGTTGAGGACAGTGATCCATTGCTTCCTTTCATTTGGCCTGTAACAGTGAAGAGTAGTGGTCTGTTGCATCAAATTTACACCCACTAAAACAACAAACAGTATTTCATTGTTCAATGTACACAGCCATATGTTGTCCTTGGAGAGCAAATTGTTTGTGGTTTGTACAAAGTTGTGTCCTAGGTCCATGGGCAAATAGGCAAGGCACATCAGGATGTATCACATGACATACCTACACAGTCATTCATCTACTGTGCCGCACAGGGCACATCCCTAATTGTCAGAACCTAACACATTAATTTGGCAATGTGAAAGGCAGGAATATGCCCTGTACTCACCCCCTTGTGGCTGCTGTGCTCTCCTAAAACACCAATTAAGGTCTGGGTAGGCCACTACCAGAATGAGTGCCCTTAGTGGGGGTCATGGTCTGATGTGTGCCCCACCCACGTTGGAAGGACAGCCCCAGCTTGCAATCTTCCGGGTCCAGCATCTCAGCATCTCAGGTCCTCCGCCCTCTTGCGACATTGGGCGCTCCGCCGGTTGTGGACCTCCAGGGTCTGTACCTTCTGGGCAATGGCTCTCCATATCTCCTTCTTCTGATGGATGTTTACCTGCATGGATGCAAAAGATAAATCAAGAAATTGCAATCACAAGTTTTGACACAAATGGTTGAGTCACACACATGTCAAAAACACTTAACTAGAAATTTTCAAGTGGTTAACACACCACAAGTGTAAAGTACACAAGCCCATAAGTACAGGGACATGTCTATAGACATATATATCCATCTGCAGACTAACCCACTACCCTGCTCATGGCCTACAATGACTAGGCAGGCCTACTGACATCAGTTAGCCCATGCTACAGCAGCATATAATGTGATGTGAGCCACAACGAAACACTACACACATACGTGGCTTCTGAATGGTAAACTCCTAAGCCTGAATGGACCAACACATTCACACTCTGCAAGATTGACTCACTGCACACAGTCCCTACAGGCAACTGCCGTAGTACAGACTTCACCCTTTCACTTCACTGACAATGAAGGGTCTGACATGATAGGTACAGAAAGTGTATTCCTTGTGCATGTGTAGACATGTGGCCTACCAAATGCAGACTCATGCAACTTCAGGGGGTGGGTTCCGTGGTATGTACCTGTACAACAGAACACTCCTTTGGAAATATGTGTCTATCCTACAGAGATGGCTTCCAACACACAAGGGTATGCAATGTACAATTTCTGCTATGTGACCAAGGAACTGACTTACATATCATGGCCTCCCAGGAATAAATACTCGGTTTGCACTGTAGGACTGTCATTAGTGCAATAACCCTGTATATGACAGATAAGACTTATGTGAAGGTGACAAAAGGGCTGTGGGAGTAAGGGACCTATCATAAGTCAAAAACACACATTGACAATGATGCATAATGCACATATGGACTACTGCTGGGATGTACCTCAGTACCCATTCCTAATTTAGGCAATGGACTGAGGAATTCAGGGCAAGTTTTGCCACAAGAGCATCACATTGTCCACATGCCAGGATCAGCTGGTGTACCGGGAGCAGGCACGGTGCCACAGTTGCATAGCCACAGGGACTCTACCCAAGCCTGGACTATGTCCCATACTGGAAGATACATTTGACAAGTCCTGGTCTCTACAGGCTGAGCATACAGAACCTACATGTCATTCACATTTCCATCACTTCTATGCACATCAGTACATCATGTGGCCATCAGCAATTTCGTATGTGGTGTGTGTGGCAACCTGAGGGCAGAGTGAGTCAGGATATGAATTCCAGTATATAGTTTAGCAAGGCAAAGCCAGATGTGTGTTGAAAGATCTGCGGTACTATACACATTGTTTACAAGATTCTCAAATGACTCATAGAAGATGCATACACAGCTCATGCTGTCATGCACATACATGTAGCCCAACATTTACAACATTCATGAAGAAAGAGATGTCAGTGGATGGGAGTAAAGTATCCTTACCTAGTAATGTGCAGCCAGCACAAGAGGATCTAGGACCCCAAAAACATCATACAACACAATGTGACTGAACTTAACATATAGTACTGGCCACCAATACCTGTACAATGTACATCCCATTGATGCCACACAGACTGCAACAACGGACACACAAGACGTCTAACTGGCACACAGGCCCACATTGTACCCTGTGAGGAGAGAAAGGATGGTGGTGAACAGAATCAACTGTGCCTATGAGATTCTAATCTGCTCCTCTGGTGAGCCATAGAGCTGTTCATACAGGGGTAGGACCTCATCAACAAGCCTCTCCAGCACCTCTGGAGAGAAGGGAGGGGGTCTATCACCTCCTGGATGTGGCATGATTGCTCCCAGAGGTGGCACACAGCAGTTCAGGTAGTAGGGGTATTGCTGGCAGCAGTGCCAGAAGTCAAATTAGTGAATGTGCACAACATGGAGGTCACATCTGCCATGTATACTGTCGTCACCGCCAGCGGACACAGCCATTGGGCCACAACTGCCAGAGGCAACAATGTTAGCCTATGGCTGTGTCTGCCGCACTTGGAACCGCCCTGAAGACTTCCACCAGGGGGTGCAAGCGGTTCCTAATGTCCAGTGGAGTAGCTCAGGCATTAGCCATTTTGGGAGCCTGAAATGCTGTATTTAGCTTTATAAACTGCGTCACACATACAATGTATGTTTTGTACAATCACAAACATCCTTATTCTGTTTTGTCATGTAGGTCCTTCTACACAACCAACAGTGCAGTGTGTTGCAGGCACATTTGGCATTTGAAGGCAGTGCACAGTCCACCACCATTGAAGGTCATTTTTGTGGTCAAAATATACAGTCACCTTTCGAGGGACAATTGTGTAGCACATCTTTGAGGTTCATCCACATCCAGGTTGAACACCATGGGGGTCGCATGTGACCCCTGTGTAGCTGCCAGCTGTGATGTTTACTGTGTGTCATGTCTATCCAGTCAGAAATGCTTTGCCACGTGATATTTTTGGCATGCATCATGTATGTTGCTGTGGACACATTGACTAATATTCTAAATCATGTCTTGTCACACCTAGGTACCCTGGGAGAGGGAGGATGCGACAACCACCTGTCTACCTTCCACTGCCAGGCCATCACACCATGGAGCAATGGCATATTATTACGTTATACTTCTTGAATAGGCAAACAATAGTGAACTTTTGATATCAGTTGGAGCCAGATCTGATGCCAGCTATTAGTTATCAAACCTGTATACCACCCATTGTACAAGTCATGTCAGTATTGCACTTCCTAGCCACAGGTTCATTCCAACATACAGTGGCCCTTTCAGCTGGTATGTCCCAACCTATGTTAAGTCTGGTGTTGAAGGATTTCCTCTCAGCAATGTTGAAACACATTGACAGCTACATCAGGTTCCCCGGATGTGAGGATTTAGCCAACATGAAGGCTGACTTTTATGGTTTTGTCTGCCTCCCACATTTGGTGGGGGCCACTTATGGCACAGATGTTGGCTTGGTGCTACTGCAAGCCACTGAACAAGTCTATTGCAACAGAAAGAACTTCCATTCCATCAATTTGCAAGCTGCCTGTTCGGTGGATCTCTACAGCTCAAGTTATCCATGTTTAGCCCATGGTTCCTTCATAATGCAGAACAGCACCAAACCCCAGCTAATGTTATAACTGCACCCAGAAAGGGCCTGATTGGTTGGTAAGTCACGTCTGTCCTGATTGTGTGTGTACAATGTCAGGTGCTAGAATCATGAACTGAGTGACTCATTGTTGCACTTAGGTACCATTCCTTGACAGAAGACTCCACATATCCAAACCATCCTTGATTTCTGACAGTGCTGAGGAAATCAACTATGCAAAGGAAAGTCCATTTCAATGAGGCCCATGGAAGAACACAGCGGCTAGTGGAGCGGGCTTTTGGGCTCCTGGAGGCCAGATTTTGCTGTCTGGACCAGATTGGTGGAGCCCTCCTCTACTCACCCGGGAAAGTGTGTCAGATCACTGTGGCATGCTGCATGTTCTATGACATTGTAATGTGGAGGAATATCCCGTACATCCCGGAGGAGGGGGAGCCTGCAGTGCCACCGGGTGGGACTCCTGATATGCCAAGTGAGGATGACAGTGGTGAAAAAGAAGGAGCTGACTTGCGGGAAGATCTCATCAACAGCTACTTTTCATGAGTGTATGTCATGTGATGAAATGACTGTGACTGTAAAATGAACTGTAGTTGTGAGAATGTCTGGAGTTGGGTGTCTTAGAAACAGCTAGGGAGCTGATACTCTGCAATATTCAGCCAAATATTCCCACCTTGATGATGTTGCTTTGTTTGTGTCAGTTTCCTTGCAATGACCTTTGTTTTCCAGTTGCTTGCTGTGTGACGTGTCATAGGTATGGTTTCAAGCCTATACTCCTTGTTTTGTTCTTTGTACAAGTAGCTCCACCATGGCATCTTGATGTGGGCATTTCAGAGTTGTGACACTGGCAGGTATCTGATGCTGTTCTGACATGTAAAGTGGGCATGGTTTGTTCCAGGTAATGTAGGTCGCAGAGGTTGGATGTATGAGACGTGTACCAAGACAGTTTGCACAGTGTTTGAGTGGAGGTACAGAAGTGCACATAGCACGTGTTTTGTGTCTTGTGGTGGCCTAGATGCATCATCTGTGTCATTGTGTGGTCTGAAAATATGTAGTCCTAGCTTTTGACCAATTCATTTTTCCTTCACATTGGCTAAACACTCTTTTTGTATGACATGTATATAGCTGTAGATGTGTATCATCATTGCAGGCCAAAGTGTCTGTGCCACAACACTGACATATGTTTGTGTCATACCACCAGATGCATGAGCACTGGATTATGATGTTCCTGTGATCAGGGACTGTTGTATTGCCATCTGTCTGTATCTTGGATTATGTGATGTTGGATTTCTTTGATGTGGTATGTGATAAGGCTCGAGCTCCTGACATCAACCCCTTAAATATTTGCCTATTCTGCAGGACAATGTCTGACAAATCCCTTCCTTCCATGGTCCTGGGGTCTGTACTTTTAAATATGTTCATTTACTCAGTATGAGTCACTCATTCTTGTTTCCAAAGGTAAAGACATATTGACAGCCTATGTGCTGAACACTGTAATAACATTTTTGGTTTGACCAGACACTTGTACTTATATGTTGGTGTATAATGGTTGTAATCCTCAGCTGGACACCCTGTACCTGTAATATATCCAAGCATGCAGAAGTAGCTTGTATCTTCATCGTATGGCTCACATGGTCTAACATCTCTACATAGCTAAATGTGAAAATTAAGCAAGCAGACAATGTGTTTCTGATGGGTAAATTGATTACAATGCTAATACAGAAAATACATTTTGGACAGAAAGTAACAAAAATGTAAAGTGAAGGGGTTAGTCATGGTGAATGAAATCATTGGAGTAGATGCCACACCATTGGGAGTCAAAAGTCCAGAGTACTCCTCCCATTGGAACTCGTAGGGAGTTGGGGATCAGTCAACAGAGTGAAAGTGTGGCACACACAAGAAGTCCTTTCGGAAGAGGTCACTTGCTGGATTCTTAGCTGGACGTCCCCGCTGTGTAAGGGGTGGTAGTCTGCTGCTACAGAGGGAGGGCTGTCTGGGGCTGGTTTTTCCTTTGGCAGGGCATCGCTTCCAGTGGCTGGTACCGATATTGATGTGCCTGATGTTGATGAGCAAAAGGAAGGGGTAGACTGGTGTTGAAAAACCCTGCTCAGGGTGATGTGAATGTACTACTCCTACTCCAATCTAACCCACTTGGGGGAAAGTGCTGAACACTAAAAGGATGACATTTACTATCCCATTCCAATCAAGGATAATTTGAGGAAGGTGTTTGATAATAAAGGGGTGACAATTATTATTTTCATAACAATCTAAAACATTTTATGCAAGGTGCTGCAGACTAAAAAAATTACATCTCAATCAATACTCTTATAATTCACATAGTTTTTGAACTATAAAATGAATTAAAATGTACTTAAAATACAATAATTGAAACTACAATCCTATACATTCGTATTTGAACATTAACATATACAATATTTTTATCATTATCAATAATTACTATATATATTTAAAATATTTGCCACAATTTCTCATCTTTTAGGGAGGCCATGTTGGTATTGTGGGCACCCATCTGTTCCCACATGTCTCTGTGCATGTCCCTCTGTAGCTGCTTCATTTCCCGGAGTTCAATCAACACCTGGCCCATCATGGCTTGGGACTTCTGAAAGACCTCCAATACGTGGCTTATGGTGCCCTGGCTTTAGGGTGGTGCCTACAGCACGCTGTCCCACATTTTGATTTTCAAAATGAGAGGAGTATGCTGTACTTGTACTCCAGACAAACGTGGCTCTCCTCTTATGATTTCATCCAACATGACTCTTAACTCATCTTCTGAAAAACGGGGATTTTTAGAACGTGACATGGTGGAACAAGAAAAAACGGGTGACAGTGACTTACTAAACAGTGAAAGAGCCAAAGGGTGTGAATGGACAAAAGTGTGTGCAGGGTGTTTTATGGGATGGTGAAAAAAGGGGTACCTAATATATGTAGTCTGTGAAAAAAGGTGCTCTGGATTCTGTGTTTTACATTGGAAATGCAAAGGATTATGGTCTGTGAAGGGGTGTGTTTTATAGTGTCCCTTGCAGGTGTGCCCACTGTGGCAATGTGTGTCATATGTGTTGTTTTCAAATTCATTCAATGTGCAGTTGTCTTATACTTTGCTGACCGCGAACCGCCGTGGTTCTGACCGCCATTGTAACCGCCATGAAAGGTCCGCCACGGCAACTGTGTGCTTGTAGTACGCTCGGTGGTTGGTCGCAGTGCTGTTGGCGCTGGAGGTCAAACCGCATACTTCCAGGCTCCTGCGACGCTGGCGGTCTGCCATTTTTGCTTGGTAATCGACGGTCCTGCCTGTGCAACTTGAAAAAGGGCAGTCTAGAAGACCACCAGCATGGCAGTCTTTTCAGGACTGCCAACATGACGGTCTGGCGTTTCGACCACCAAACTCGTAATGAGGCCCATAGTGTTGCTTCAGAACAAGTGTAGAAACATATAGGGTTTATTAATGTGGATATAGCCATGCTGTTAACCCTTTTCTGAACTATGATGAGCAATAAAAGGGTGACATTTACTATTCCCTCTCCAATATAAACCAATTTTTTGAAGGCGTTAGACACTGAAGGGATGACATTTACAATTCCTGCTCCAAACAATACCAATTTGGAGAATGTGTTGGACACTAAAGGAGTTACATTTACTAATCATACTCCAATCTAACCCAATTGTGGGAACATGCTGAACACTAAAGGGATGAAATTTACTATCCCACTCCAATCGAAGCCAATTTGGGGTGTTTTCTAAAACATTTAATACAAGGTGCTACAGACTAAAGAATTTACATAAACGATCAATACTCACTAATAATTCACATAGTATTTGATCTATAAAATGAATTAAAATTTACTTAAAATACAGTAATAGAAATTACAATCCTATACATTCTTATTTAACCCCTTCACTGCCAGGCCATTTCCCCCTCAGGTGCCAAGCCTTTTGTTTGGCTGTTTGGGGCAGTTCGCGCTTAGGCCCTCATACCTTTCTGTCCGCATAAGCTACCTACACCAAATCTGCGTCCTTTTTTCCCAACATCCTAGGGATTCTAGAGGTACCCAGACTTTGTGGGTTCCCCTGAAGGAGACCAAGAAATAAGCCAAAATACAGAGATCATTTCATTTTTTAAACAAATATGGGAACAAAGGGCTGCAGAAGAAGGCTTGTGATTTTTTCCCTGAAAATGGCATCAACAAAGGGTTTGCTGTGCTAAAATCACCATCTTCCCAGCTTTCACGAACAGGCAGACTTGAATCAGAAAACCCAATTTTTCAACACAATTTTGGCATTTTACTGGGACATACCGCATTTTTACTATTTTTTTAGCTTTCAGCCTCCTTCCAGATAGTGAGAGAAATGGGTGTGAAACCAATGTGGGATCCTGGAAAGCTAAACATTTCTGAAAAGGAGACAAAATTCTCAATTCAGCAAGGGGTAATTTGTGTAGATTCTACAAGGGTTTCCTACAGAAAATAACAGCTGAAATGAAAAAATATTGAAATTGAGGTAAAAAACTGCCATTTTTCTCCACGTTTTACTCTGTAACTTTTTCCTGCAATGTCATATTTTTTAAATCAATATATCGTTACGTCTGCTGGACTCTTCTGGTTGCTGGGATATATAAGGCTTGTAGGTTCATCAAGAACTGTAGGTACCAAGAGCCAATAAATTAGCTGCACCTTGCAATGGGTTTTCATTCTAGACCGGGTATACAGCAATTCATTTGCTGAAATATAAAGAGTGAAAAATAGGTATCAAGAAAACCTTTGTATTTCTAAAATGGGCACAAGGTAAGGTGTTGAGAAGCAGTGTTTATTTACACATCTCTGAATTCCGGGGTGCCCATACTAGCATGTGAATTACAGTGCATTTCTCAAACAGATGTCTTTTTTACACACTATCTTACATTTGGAAGGAAAAATGTAGAGAAAGACAAGGGGCAATAACACTTGTTTTACTATTCTGTGTTTCCCCAAGTCTCCCGATATAAACGGTACCTCACTTGCGTGGGTAGGCCTAATGCTCGCGACAGGAAACGAACATGGACACATCACATTTAAACATTGAAATCTGACATGTTTTTTGCAAAGTGCCTAGCTGTAGATTTTGGCCTCCAGCTCATCGGGCACCTAGGGAAACCTACCAAACCTGTGCATTTTCGAAAACTAGACACCTAGGGGAATCTAAGATGGGGTGACCTGTGGGGCTCTCACCAGGTTTTGTTACCCAGAATCCTTTGCAAACCTCAAAATTTGGCCACAAAAACACTTTTTCCTCACATTTCGGTGACAGAACATTCTGGAATACGATAGGAGCCACAAATTTCCTTCCACCCAGCGTTCCACCAAGTCTCCCAATAAAAATGGTACCTCACTTGTATGGGTAGGCCTAGTGCCTGTGACAGTAAATGCCCCAAAACACAACCTGGACACATCACATTTTACCAAAGAAAACAGAGCTGTTTTTTGCAAAGTCCCTAGCTGTGGATTTTGGCCTCTAGCTCAGCCGGCACCTAGAGAAACCTACCAAACCTGCCCATTTTTTAAAACTAGACACCTAGGGAAATCCAGGATGGGGTGACTTGTGGGGCTCTCACCAGGTCCTGTTACTCAGAATCCCTTGCAAACCTCAACATTTGGCCAAAAAAACACTTTTTCCTCTCATTTCGGTGACAGAAAGTTCTGGAATCTGAGAGGAGCCACACATTTCCTTCCACCCAGCGTTCCGCCAAGTCTCCTGATAAAAATGGTACCTCACTTGTGTGGGTAAGCCTAGTGCCCACAACAAGAAATGCCCCAAGACACAACATGGACACATCACATTTTTCCAAAGAAAACAGAGCTGTTTTTTGCAAAGTGCCTAGCTATGGATTTTGGCCTCTAGCTCAGCCGGCACCTAGGGAAACCTACCAAACCTGTGCATTTTTAAAAAACTAGACACCTACGGTAATCCAAGATGGGGTGACTTGTGGGGCTCTCACCAGGTTCTGTTACCAGAATCCTTTGGAAACCTCAACATTTGGCCAAAAGAAAAACACTTTTTCCTCACATTTCGGTGACATAACTTTCTGGAATCTGAGAAAAGCCACACAATTTCCTTCCACCCAGCATTTCGCCAAGTCTCCCGATAAAAATGGTACCTCACTTGTGTGGGTAGGCCTAGTGCCCGCGACAGGAAATGCCCCAAAACACAACCTGGACACATGACATTTTTCCAAAGAAAACAGAGCAGTTTTTTGCAAAGTGCCTAGCTGTGGATTTTGGCCTCTAGCTTAGCCGGCACCTAGGGGAACCTACCTAACCTGTGCATTTAAAAAAAACTGGACACCTAGGGTAATCCCAGATGGGGTGACTTGTGGGGCTTTCACCAGGTTCTGTTACCCAGAATCCTTTGCAAATCTGAAAATATGGCCCAAAAAACACTTTTTCCTCACATTTCGGTGACAAAATGTTCTGGAATCTGAGAGGAGCCACTCATTTCCTTCCACCCAGCATTCCGCCAAGTCTCCCGATAAAAATAGTACCTCACTTGTGTGGGTAGGCCTAGTGCCTGCAACAGGAAATGCCCCAAAACACAACGTGGACACATCACATTTTCCCAAAGAAAACAGAGTTGTTTTTTGCAAAGTGCCTAGCTGTGGATTTTGGCCTCTAGCTCAGCCAGCACCTTGGGAAACCTACCACACCTGTGCATTTTTTAACCTAGACACCTAGGAGAATCCAAGATGGGATGACTTGTGGGGCTCTCACCAGGTTCTGTTACCGAGAATACTTTGCAAACCTCAAAATTAGGCTAAAAAACAATTTTTCCTCACATTTCGGTGACAGAAAGTTCTGGAATATGAGAGGAACCACAAATTTCCTTCTACCCAGCATTCCCCCAAGTCTCCTGATAAAAATGGTACCTCACTTGTGTGGGTAGGCCTAGTGCCCGCGACAGGAAATGCCCAAAACACCACGTGGACACATCAAAATGATCAAATACAAAACTAACTGTTTTTGGGGAGGAGGGGCACCTGTGTTTTTGGTCCTGGGCTTAGCAGCCATATAGGGAAACCTACCAAACCCAAACATTTCTGAAAACTAGACACCCGAGGGAGTCCAGGGAGGTGTGACTTGCGTCAATCCCCCAGTGTTTTCTTACCCAGAATCCTTTGCAAACCTCAAAATTTGGCAAAAAAACACTTTTTCCTCACATTTCAGTGACAGAAAGTTCTGGAATCTGAGAGGAGCCACATATTTCCTTCCACCCAGCATTCCGCCAAGTCTCCCGATAAAAAATGGTACCTCACTTGTGTGGATAGGCCTAGTGCCCGCGATAGGAAATGCCTCAAAACACAACCTGGACACATCACATTTTTCCAAAGAATTGTTTATGGATGATACGTTTTTGGAAGAGATTGTTGAGCAAACTAATTTGTATGCAGAGAGGCTCGCTTTGATAGACTCCTGAAATTTCACAAATGGCATCCTTGACTCTGGAGATCTATCATTGAACACAACAAAAGCATTAAAAGTTGCCAAGTGGAACAGGTGAACCGCTAATTTCTTATACCAAACATAAGACTTACGAGCAGCAGTGTAAGGTTCCAACCTCTGATCTACTCTATCCACACCACCCATGTGCTTATTGTAGTCTAACATGCACACAGGTTTGCGCATTTCAGCAACTTGACCACAAACAGCCACAGGTGAAGTACTCTCATCATAGATGATAGTTAGCATGTACACATCCCTCCTGCCTACAAATTTCAGAGCTAGCAGCTCATCATTCCGCAAGGCAATGCACTGTCCCTTCCCAAGTTTTTTACAGACAAGCTATCTTGGATAGCCTTTCCGATTAGAGCGGATTGTGCACAAGCAACGGTGTCCACTCTGAACAACTCCTTGAACAACTGAACTCCAGTGTAGAAGTTATCTACATATAAATGGTGACCTTTGTTAAACAGTCGTCTACCAAGTTCCCACACAATTTTCTCACTAATTCCAAAAGTGGGTGGACAACCAGGGTGGGCAAATACTTGAATCCCTACCAGTATAGACCCGGAAATTATAAACATATCCTGTACTACTTTAGACAGCGTAAACAATTTAATTCCATACCGTGCCCTCTTGCTAGGAGTGTACTGCTTAAAAACCAAATGACCCTTGAACAGGACCAAAGATTAATCTACAGATATTTCTTTGCCTGGAACATAGATCTCTAAAAACCGATCTACCAAATGATCAAGCACAGGTCTAATCTTAAAAAGACAGTCAGAATCAGGGTGATCTCGTGGCAAGGCTAAAGCATTTTCTACAAAATGCAACATCCGAAGAAGAAGCTTATACCGGTTATGACTCACGATAGCAGGAAATATAGCAGTTGCCATCAAGGGACTAGTAGACCAATATGAAGACAGTGATGGCTTTCTTATCAGCCCCATCAAAAAAGTTAAACCCAAGAACTTTTTCAATTCTTCCAGATTTGTGAGAGTCCACTGGCTAGCTCTGGAGTGTGGCCTAAGTCTGGCAGTGTTGTCCCTCAAATACTGCTCTGCATACAAATTAGTTTGCTCAACAATCTCTTCCAAAAACGTATCATCCATAAACAATTCAAAGAAGTTGACAAGCAAAAGGTTTTCCGTATTAACTTGACACCCTGGGAAACCACTAAATGCAGGCAACTGTGGCTGCTCCATGTTTAGTGCAACCCACATGTCAGGTCTTCCAATGGGAAGCCTTTCAGCCACTGGCTGCTGCACCATTGGCACATCAGTGTCCTCCTCTAAAACAGGCCCTTCATCAACACTGAGAGTTGCTTCATCATCAGATGATTCCTCTCTGACAGAAAATTCAATTACAGAATCTTGCACTTCCTCCTCTGCCTCAGATGCAGAGTCAGTCTCATAATCATGATCAGAAGACAACTCCAAAAGCACACCCACAACCTCCTGAGCGGTCATCCTACGGCTAGCCATGATCCCTCCTGCAAAAAGTAACTGAACAAATGCACCATGAACAACCAGCAATGTGTAAGATAAGTAATAAACAAAGTGTAGCTTTATCACTAAGAGTTATAAACTCAAAAACTAAACCGCTCACTTGCCTGAAAAAAGCTTGACTCACCAGCAACTACTCTGAACAGCCACAGCAATCACTAATGATATCCCACTAAAAAGAAGAAAGAAAAGCAAATTAGACATAAGACAAGTCACATATCATTGTGCATAAATCCAAGGATAATTTCACACACAATCCTGCATTCAGTACACCACCTACAAACATGTCATTCATACATGGCAACAATACTCCTTTGGAATAAATTTATCGCATCGCGATCGGGCAGCAGGAATGCTGAAAGAGACATTGAGGGAAAGGAAAACCCTTTCCTTTCCCCCAATGCCTCTTTTTCTGTAATCCCACCCCCCGCCCGGAGCAAAACTTACCTCCTCCTCCGTAGACGCGCTGGAAGCAAATGGCTTCCAGTGCGTCTTGCACCCTTTGATGATGTCAGAGCGCGATTGTGCGCTGATGTCATTAGGGTGGTAGGGGGAGGTCGGGGGTGGAAGGGGAAGTGATTCCCCTTCCAACCCTGATCTAGGGGGATGGCCCTCGGGCCTTGAGGGCCGGTACCTGGACGTAATGGTTATGTCTGTGGCACCTGAGCGGCGCACCCACGGACATAACCATTATGTCCATGGCGGGGAAGGGGTTAAACATTAACGTATACAATATTTTTATCACAATCACTAAGTAATATCTATATTTTAAATATTTGCTACAATTTTTCACCTTCTGAACCATAAAATAAAAAATAAAATCACAATCCAGATTTAACAATCATAGAATGAAAAAAAAATGTAAATAACATTTTAAAACAAATTCTCAACATAAAAAAATATAAATATTTTAATTATATTTTTTTCACAAAATTATAAAATGTTAATTGTTTTTATTTACATTTTTTTTAATTAATCTACTTTATTAGGTATACTTTATATGTAATTTTTATGTTTAAAACAGTTTTGTATTTTAAATATTTATTTTCAAATTTAGAAGAAAATAATTTAACATTTATTATAATTATATATTTTTTAAATAACTATAAATTATTATTTATAAAAAAAAATGTAATGTAACAAAATACATTTAATTATTTTAGAATATTGATTTGCATATCATTAACATAATTAACAATGAATTAACATTCAAATATACACTTTTTAAAACTCTCCTCACCTATGCATACATTTGCAAAACTCTTGGGGTGGCCACACAACATTAAGGAGAACTCAAGTCTATGGCTGAAGGAGGCCGACCGAAAGCCTCTCTCTGTACATTATGGGGGTCATTCTGACCCTGGCGGCCGGTGACCGCCAGGGTCACCGACCACGGGAGCACCGCCAACAGGCTGGCGGTGCTCCCAAGGGCATTCTGACCGCAGCGGTTCATGGCATGGGCACTGCAGGGGCCCCCGTAAGAGGGCCCCACAAAGTATTTCAGTGTCTGCTTTGCAGACACTGAAATACGCGACGGGTGCAACTGCACCCGTCGCACCCCTGCAACTACGCCGGCTCAATTCTGAGCCGGCGTCCTCGTTGCAGGGGCATTTCCGCTGGGCCGGCGGGCGCTCTTTTGGAGAGCGCCCGCCGGCCCAGCGGAAATGTTTGAATGGCCGCCGCGGTCTTTTGACCGCGGTGCGGTCATTTGTCGGCGGTACCTTGGCGGACGGCATCCGCCGTCCGCCAAGGTCTGAATGACCCCCTATGTGTTCTTTGCATTGTGTGCTGTTCTGAAACAAGATTATCTGTTGCCAGACCTAAAAATGACTGGTGAGGTGGGCAGATGGTCACTTACTGTTCAAGGTGCATCAAACTAAGCATAGGGGTTCATTACGAAGCTGGAAGTCTTGAGACCACCCGTCTTGCAGTGGCAGTTGGACCGCCTCACTCCAGGCTGTGTCTGACCGCCACATTACAACCCTGGCAGTTGGATTGCCGTCTTCGCCAGGAACATGGTTTCCGACAGGCTGACACCAGTCAAACTTGTGGTCAGTCACGGCGGTGCTTAGTTCGGCACCACTGTGCTGATCCTGAGTCCCCTTTCCACCAGCCTTTTCATGGTGGTTTAACCGCCATGAAAAGGCTTGTGGAAAGGAAGTGCTAGGTGCCACAGGGGGCATCCCTGCCCAGCACCCTCAGAATGCGCACTGTCTGCTTTGCAGACAGTGCGCATTGTGACAGTGCTGTTGTGCTATGGTATTGGCCTCAGCTCCCTTAAGGGAGCCAGGACCAATAATGTAGCACTGTTCCCGCTGGGCTGATTGGCGGGACTGTCGAAATACGATGTTTCTGCTGGTCATCCCGGTGAGACCATCCTAATATGAGTGTGGGTGAGGCCACAGGGTTGGCAGTCGGCTCATCCAACCACCAAACCCGTAATGAGGGTCATAAACCAGACAGAGAGAGAAGTGATGGTTAAAGGTGAGAGGGATAGTGGAACAGGGACTAGATGGTCTGGGGCTCTCTCTGTTGAATGTGTAGAGTTGGTAAAAAAAATATAAGAGAGCAAAAGCACAGATCCCATGCATTGAAAAAGGGCAAAATACATTGCAAAGGACAATGGAGGCACAGGTGTCACCTACACACAATATTTGCCCAGATTATTAAAATTATAGTCAACATTTCATGAGAGCTATAGTAATTGGCTGAATTAATATGAAAAATGCATCATATGCATTATCAGTCCTAAGCTTGAATTAACAAGGCCATGGTGTAGCTCAATCAATCAATATTTGTAAAGCGTGGCTACTCACCCGTGAGGGTCTCAAGGCGCTGGGGGGAGGGGCGTCCTCCAAAGATCCATGTCTTGAGGTTCTTCCTGAAGATGGTAAGCAACGGCTTTGTCTGAGGTGAAGGGGGAGGTTGTTCCAGCTGTTTGCTGCACTGTAGGTGAAGGTTGGTCCTCCGGAGGTGGTTTTGCGGATGCAAGGGACGGTGACCAGGGCCATCTGGCAGGAGTGGAGGGATCTGGCAGGGGTGTGGAAGGAGACGCGGTGGTTCAGGTATGCTCGTCCTGCATTGTATATGCCCTTGTACCTGTGGGTGAAAAGATTGAAGGTGATTCGCTTCTCCACCAGTAAGCAGTGGAGGGTCCTCATGTTCTCGGCACAGGAGGTCAAGAATGAGTCTGGCAGCGGCATTCTGGATGAGTTGAAGTTTTTTGATGTTCCTAGTTGAGGTGCCGCCGTAGAGGGCGTTGCCATAGTTGAGCTTGCTCGTGACTAAAGCGTGGGTGACTGTCCTGCAACAGTCTGCTAGGATCCATCTGAAGATCTGAAGTTTGGGGAGTGTATGCCAGCAGTAGGAGGTGACAAAGTTTACCTGGGGGTCATGGATAGGGAAGAGTTGAGGATGATTCCTAAGTTGTGAGCATGCTCGGTCGGTGCAGGGGCGGGTGCTGAGGGATGTGGGACACTAGGAGTTGTCTCAAGCTGAATTGCAGTTGAACCTTCCACTTGGAGACCAGCTACATTATACTCAGATGGATTCCCCCAGCTCCCTCTGATAGATGAGAATGATGAACACTTGCTCCCGGTACTGGTAGACAGTTCTTGGTCACAGAGAAGTATCTCTGGACTTGAAAATATCATCAATAAGTGTGGAGCCCCTCTCCACTCACTTACACAGTACACAGCACAGTTGAGGGGGTCACTCCCCATACCACTGTTACTGCAGTACGTGCATCACCTGGGTGAAAGGCTAAATGTACATGAAAGATAAGTCGGTTAACAGGTGAGGTGGGCCTGCAATATTAAGTGGCCACAATTACCCCCAAATTTAGAAGGCTATGATATGCAGACCACTAGGTGGGTGTCAACTTTAAGCTATTGCGGTGTACGCCTTTGAAGTGTAAAACATTGTTGCAGTAGTAGTAATTGAATAAGAAATTAAACAACACGATGTTGCTCCATTTATCTGACTTAGATCAGGAAATTAACACCATCTCTCCCTCCAGGGCTCCCTTGAAAAAATAATTTTTACCCAGAGACTGCAGGGACCATTCCACCAATATATCACAGAATAGAGAAAAGAAAGTATATATGCAGAGAAAGACATGCATGAAGTGAGGAAATAAATGAAGGTCAACATAAGGGTTGATCAGCAAAGTGGTTACAATGAAAATCGGAGGAGGATAAAAGATGTGTAAGCCAACTATGCTACAGTGGTAATTTCGCTAGATGTGGAGGTACAAAGACTTCAGAGGATTTGCAGAAGAATTCATAGCGATTAGAAAATTATGGTATAAGGAAAAACAATCATCTGGGGGGCTTACAGGAAAATGAGGTGAACAGGGAGGGTGAGGTTTTCTCCGGAAGCTCTTTGATTATTGCACTACATTGGTGATCAAACTAATTCTGCTCTCACACCAGGTAAATGCTGGTATCGTGAAGTGTGGTATTTATCTCCAATTCTGAGTTTTTCCTAAAGAAATGAGAAATTAAGGCCAAGATGTATAAAAGGAAATTGCATTTCTTAATGGAGCGAATTACAATTTCGATCCATTAAGAAATTGAATACTGCCTTTCAATAGGTACTAAGGGCCAGATGTATCAAGCGATTTTGCATTCGCAAACGGTGCGAATCGTAAAATTTGTCCGTTTGCGAATGCAAAAATGCCTTTCAGAATGTATGAAAGGCATTCGCAGTGCAATTTTCAGGAATCGCTAAAATAGCGATTCCTTAAAATTGTGACCCCCATTTAGAGAATCGCAAATTGCGATTCTCTAAATAGGAAATCACAAATAAGGAATCCTTATGTGCGATTTCTTAAGCACATGTATCAAGCATTTCCTAAATGCGAATTGGGCATTTAGGAAATGCAATTACCACCAACAAAAGTTTGGTGGTAACCATGTGTAAATTTTAAAAATGCATTTTAAATGCATTTTTAAAATTGACATGTAGTGCACACATGCCCCTAAGGCATGTGTGTGCTTCACATGTCCGTAAAAATATTTTTGGGGTGCAGCAGTGGGGGCCTTAGGCCCCCAGCACCCTGGGATTTGCATTTCCTAAATTGCGTATTCCTAACTGGAATTCACAATTTAGGAAATGCAAAACCATTCGCAGCAGGCCCATAGGTGCAAATGGAGTTGGATTCTCTATTTGCTATTCGGTAATAGCATTTGCGAATTTTAAGAAATCGCTATTACCGAATCGCAAAAATCATACATACCATTTTGTATTTCTTAAATAGCGATTTCTTTAAATTCGCTATTTAAGAAATGCAATTTCGTTTTTTTATACATCTGGCCCCAAATGCGGTCACAAAATGTTATTTCTACCCAGCGCATTTTTAAAAGTACCATGTTCCGCACACATGCCCCCAGGGCATTTATGCGGTTTACATGTGCATCAATTTTTTTATGGGGTGCATCAAGGGGGCGCACAGGCCCATAGGCATCCTTGGTTTTGCATTTCCTAATTTGCTATTTAAATCGGAAATTTGGAAACGCTACACCATTTAGGCCCGTGGGGACGAATAGTGTAGCATTTCCTAAATAGCGATTTCCTAATAGTGATTCATACTCTGAAGGAATCGCTATTAGGAAATCTCTATTTTTGTACATTCCATTTTGCATTTCCTAAACGGAATTTCGTACATCTGGCCCTATGTGCAGAATTTGCCATAGTGTCACAAGGCAGGTTTGAACTTTCAGAATTCACAAGAGAAAAATTGAAGGGATGCAGTAATTATCTCAAATTTTGGAATACCAATTGCCATGTAAACAGGGATTTCGAGAGGGATCTAACTGGCAAAGTGAAATGGAAAAAACAAGGACAGCCTCCTATTCTTCATTAATTATTCTGCAGAGATCATCAGGTTGAGGAGAAAAGCCTATTGCCTTTACGGCCTAATTATTGCATAAGCTAGGACTTGGTCAAGTTCTACAAGGTTTGGCTCTCCCCCCCCAACCCCACTCCCCTTAGTTCAGTGCACCATAGGTTGAGCGTGAAAGCCCCACACAAACCCACCATGCCCGCCCCACACAAACCCACCAAGCCTACATGTTGATGTGGTGTCCATGTTTTCTGGGTTACTAACAGTCTTGTAAAGAGGTCAGGAACTCAGTGAAAGGTCAAAGCCAACAATTTCATTCTTTAGAATATCACACACAAGTATTGCACTATGGGCCTGATTTAGATCTTGGCATTGTTACCACCAAGCCACGTCAGCGGGGGACCCAAGAAGACTGTCAAGTTGACGGTGTTCCGCCCACCATAAATAGATGTTACGGTTCTGCGAGCGGAGGACTGGGAACCGATTGCTGATAGAGGGAGCGGAAGATGGCGGCGGGACCCAATGGACTTGGTGCAATGGCAGGGGCTATAGAATATACGTAAATGCCACACTCTACCTTAGCCCTATATGTCCCCCGCACTACACACTACACACTACACAACACAACATCAGTCCAACACAACCTGTACATGCTGAAAACGCACATTGACATACATCCTAGGCACAACATACAGACACCATTGGTACTGCACCCACTCATAACACACAACACAAACACATTAACCAACACAACTACACATTCAGCTACACAGACACACTCACATACAAGCACACCCACACACATCACGACAACATCTGCCACACAACAACAATACTCACCTGAATGTGTCACATGGCGACACAACACACAACAACAACATTGGCTCACATGCAACTGACACACATACAGACACAATCAGACCACACACTCCAGCACCCTCGACCTCAAACAGCCAATCCACACACACACACACACACACCCATACATGTACTGACTCACATACACAACAGATAGCACAAACCTACCAGTACAGGTCCCCTAATAATGCGCACACATGGACGTTGTCCATTGTGAGTGTATGATCATTGTCGTACCAACATTCATTTTTACAATGAATGATGACACCACAATGACAGTTGTTTATGTGTGCGATATGCGTATTGTCCCAGTGTGTCCCTAACCATGTGTGACAGTTGTCTCCCCGACATATGCTTGTGATAGAGATTTAAAATAATTACTGTGACACGTATATGCCTGCAGTGGTCCCGACCTCCCATGCAGTGCTCACTCAACATACCCTGCCAATGCGGTGTCCCTACCTTCAAGTCCGGCGGTGGTGGGGGTCGTGTTTTCTCTGTGGGTCAGTGGCAGAAGTGATGGAAGGTGTTGTCCAGTAGAAAATGGAGGTGAAATAGGGAAAAACAGTAGTTTTCACCCCTTCCCCCCAATCTGCCAACTCAGAAGAGGAGGTTGGACCGTCACTTTTTTCTTGGTGGTAAGGCACATCCAAATCTAAACAGCAGGAAGGGTGGCTGGGGTCCCACCGGCACCCACTTTTCCCTCTCCTGCCATCAATACAGGTGGTGTTTCTTCGCGGAGATGGCAGTTGGAATGTGGGCTTTCGTCTATGAGACCGACAACATCTAAATATGATGGGTAGACCATCACAGTGGTGAGCGGATTTTTAGTCGAAAATGTGACAGCGGGACCCTTACTGCCAACATCTAAATCAGGACCTATATATTGAAAGTGTTTATTTCAACAGTCTCATCCTGTTGTTTAGTACATGAGTAATAACCACATTGAAGATATTTACAACAGCGCTAATCCATGTCACCAACAGTGAGAATATTATGAACATTTCTAACATATTTGTAATGCCCTTGGCAACCTAGATACTACTTCTATGTGTTACACTATGAAAGCATGGAGTAGTTAACTTGCTTCTAGAGTTTCATGGGATTTAGCAGTGGGGATGGGGCTGTCCTTGCCCTGTTCGGGCAATCATGACATAATTTTCATACTTACACTCATTTGCACTCATTATTGTAATAAGCTTGTATCTAATGTTCACATACATTGTCATTCAAGTAACAAAATTCTTAGATGTCTGAAATTATCTTAGAATGAGTGCAGCTTCTGAGCCCTAAAACTCAATAAAGCTGTCACAAGCCAGGGTCTATGCAAAGGTGATTCAATGGGGAGACCAATGAATTATCCCCCAATCTCAGGAAACATCAAACCTCTCTCTGAGAACCACCAGAATTGCAATATGCAGGCTCCTAGTGATTGGGAGATTCCATCAAAGAAAATAAATGCCAGGGATTGTATAGCTGGACACTAGGTCGAGGACTTTTATTTTTACAGATGTTACGACTGTTGAGAAAGATGGTCAAAGTTGTTTGAATTGCAAACTGCCTTGTAATCCTCATACAAGTCCCAGTCTTCCTCATCATACTTCTGTTTTTCCTCTTCATTTCCCTCTATTGAGTCTATCATACTATTTGGCTGAGAGGCCAGTTAGTTATGTCCCCAAGGAAAGGGGAGAGACTGAAACTGTTTTCTTTAATTATAAGGTTGTCTGTTAAGTCAGCCTTTTGTCTAGGTTCTCACAATAGAAATACTACATATATTCACATTACACACATACAGTGGGAGTCAGTGTATTGAAGAGTACTGGCAAGTATTCAATCATCTGCAGCTGACAGAATTTATATGAGGACCACTTTTTATAATGGTAGTTCATAGTATCTCTGGTACATGGAGTGGAGATTATTCATACATGGAACCAGTTGTATGCACTTTTCAAATGAAATATTTAAACCATAGCGGAACATTCCTACAAATGATGAGTGCCCATGTGTGCTGTGAAACCTTGTATTCTATTTGTTTTCAATTATTGGTGTTGAAATGGCAATAGTGTCATCATAGTGTCATCTTAGAAGAAACTATTTTTCTCTGTGAAATAATTGTTTTGTCACCAGAATAAAGTATTTGCAAAATTCTTCACCAGCTGTTTACAAAACCTTGATCCAGACACAATGTGAAATAGGTTGGGATGAGTAGAGCATTAAACAATCAGTTTTCACTATAAGTGCAACCCATTCATCTCTACTGTATTTATGTATTTCTGGATTCCCATACAGAGTAGGGGATACTCGGATAATTAGCACCATATTTAAAATAAGAATATCAGCGACCACCATTGTGAAAAGGTATTTAGTTGAGAGTATCATCACACTAATCAGGGTGGATGTTAAGGAAGAACAGAATGCAACAAGCAGCTTCGGCATCAAGGGGGATAGGGACCATGAGCACACATCCTTTGGCATCTATGGGCAAGTAAGTGCCAATCTAACAAGCGGAGGAGCGGAGGTCTTTTCAATACCTTCACAGAAGACTGAGGAATTTGTTCTTACTATACATACATCAACATTTTACAAGGGCAATGAGCTGTGTGCTATTCAATTCTGGGAGCCCAGGTTCACTTCAATGAAATAGCACACAATTGCCCAAACAAGATTTGCTAAAAACACAGCAGGGGACGCTCACCATGGAATCCAGTAGTGAGAGATGTGCTTACTGTTGTGGGCAGAGTTGGTAGCGGTGAGGAGGAGAAGGATGCATCCTGAGACGACAGTCTACATCCTCTATTAGCTGTGATTCGATGGAACAGCTAGGCAAGAAGTGATGGGTAGTGTGGCAAATGGAGGCATGTCAGGTGTGGGAGAGCTGAGGTCTGAGGTGCAGCCTTTTACAGTGGCTAGAATGAATCCAGTCAAGAACTATTTGGCACTTTACAGCAACAACAGTGTTCGTGGGCAGGAGGTTTCTGATAGGATCCCTTCCACTGGGGCTGCAGGGAGTACATTCGTTGATGGACCTTCAAATACTCCCGCTAGCTAGGTCAGAATTCCATCTGGGCTTCATGAACCTACAAATGGAAACTGCAGCAAATCAGTTAACTGCAGTATTGCAGAACTATGTCATCACTCAGAAGCAATTCAAAAGTGACACAGGGAATGGAGGGCTTCAGGGTAGTAACATGGGGTTGCCCATAAATATCTCATGCAGAGACAGATTTGGACTGGTTCTGGGTGGCAGAAGCAAGTAATAAATCATAAATGTACTGAAAATTTACTGAAAAGCGTAGAGCCCTTCAAAATGACCAGAGTGTTAAGATCTTTCTTAAGGGCTTGGGAAAGAATAGAAAGGCCCTTTGTAATGCCCCTATAGAATTGGAAGGAGAAGAGATACTTGCTCTCCTCATGAATCCTTTAGCAGAGGTAAAGCATACACCCTGCATAACTTTCATCTGTAGACCATAAGAAACAGCTTGATTGAGCAATTCCTCAAACTTTTTTGCATCATATGTTTTGTTTGACTCTCCCATC
Source organism: Pleurodeles waltl (assembly GCF_031143425.1). NCBI lineage: Eukaryota > Metazoa > Chordata > Amphibia > Caudata > Salamandridae > Pleurodeles > Pleurodeles waltl. Next base: position 315,747,758 of record NC_090436.1, read on the forward strand.
CCTTCAATTCGCATAACACAGCCACTACTTTATTCTCATTGATCTTCGTGACATTCAAGTAGACCCCACCTCATGTGCTGTAAACTGTACAATTTAAGAGAACAAATCTTGACCTACAAAGTTTACTGGTGAGGTTGGGCTCATCAGGAAGGTATTTCGATTGGTAATAGCTCCTAATGTGACAGAATAGAATCAGTGATGTGGTGGGAGATCTTAAAGTTGGAAATGCCATCTACATCAATGGTTGAGCCCTAGAGAGGTAAGGAAGGAATTAAGAGGTTTTCAGGGCTTAGCTGCTGACCCCAGTATCAATAAGGATGAAGAAGGTTTGCCATTTATCATGAGCTATTTTGATCAGAAGGAGCACTGTATTATGTGCATCTCAGGCTGTTTTAATTTTCAGATATTTGGTCTGTGTTGCTTGAGTGGATGCCCTTAAAAACTACAATTAAAACATGGACTTTCCTGAGGGGCTCTGTTACCTCTGACTATACCCTGTCCCCATCCTCTTATTCCTGCTCCATGCCACTTTTTACTCTCCTCTGTGTGCAGTACCCCTTCTTCTCTCTTTTACAGACTGTTGAAATGCTTACATTTATAAGGACGTCAACTTGCATTCATTTGATTCTTTCTTACTTTCTTGCACTGCCAGGCAGTGGTCTACAACAGTAACTAACTCCTCTACACCTATATTTTGCCACCAAATGCTGCTAAATCTTCAGCAAAAATCCCTACACAAACATAAACCCCACAGCTTCCTAAACTTCTTACACGTGGAGGGCAATAATAAAGACCCTCTCAACATGTCTTTCAGCCTATTTAAGCAATCAGTTGGTGACTCTCCTTTGTTCTGCTTACAATGTGAGATTTTCGACCAGTCAGTGTTACTGGACACACTTCTATCACGGGATTCAGCAACACCTCATTAATTGTTGCATGACTCAGCCATCACGGATTTTGGGCTTGTAACCAATACAGCTTTCATTAATGCTAGGGGAATGTTTCATGATGTTAACTAAGTCTGTCGGGGACAATGGCACAAGAATGGTCATTTTCCCCCAGGCCAGTGTACTCTCTGAGGGGAAAAGGGCATGAAGGGGCTCTTTCTGGCATTTGTCCTTGTCTTTGTTGTTAGAGAGTGGTGTGTGGTCTGTCACTGGTTTTCAGACTTGAGATTCTAGCTAATCAGCTCATAGTGCACCTAAGACTAATTCCGAGTAACAGTCAGACTGCAAACCCAGTCAGTTAGAGGTCAAGCGGGGAGTTATCGAACCCATTGTACAGAGTGGGAATGAGGGTTGACCTCTTGTCACGAGCGCCACTCACTATCCCATAATGCTTTGCTGCAAGTCACGCTAATATCTGCTGATCTTGCTGCACCCGTTTTTTTTTGTCGCCTTGTGTCTCTACTTTCTCTTGAGCAATTAGTGAGATTCACTGAGAATTAGAGAGTGAGATTGTGAGTGAGAGTAAAAGTGGATGTGAGTGACACTGAGTGAGAATGAGTGTGGGGGAGTATAGAGCAGTAAGAATAAGGGAGTGTGGATGAGCATGAGATTAAGTGAGAGAAGGAGTAAATGAGTGAATGTTAGTGAACATAATTGAGCTTCTGTTTGTGTTGCTTTATGAATATTTGTGAGTGTGCACCACTCTGGTGAGTCTGCACCTGGCCCTGGCACCAAAGAGGAAATTCTTTGTTTATGGAGGCACTCATGGCAAAATGTTGACATATTTGTGGCAGCTATTGGCTAAAGGGGTAGTCCGGCAAGAGGTTGGTAATGGCATACTGGGCATTATTCTTAGTATAAACGACACCCATGACAAAATATTTGTGCTAGCTCACTGCAGGTAATTCCTGGCATATAGGACACCTGTGGCGAAATGGTGGCTTTAATATAGTGGAGATAATTCTTGCCAATATGGAAGAGAACCATGATACATGGAAGGAAGGGGGTGGTGTCCACGGCAAAATGCCAGCCTTAACATAAGAGATAATTGTTGACATACGGGCTACTCATGGCATATGGAAGCTGTCAACAGAAAAATATATTGTGTGCATTGATTGTCATGTGGGGTCACCTACAGCATAAGATGGGCATCTACTAGAAACTCTAGCCCATAATGGAGGTAGGTTTTGGCACACAGTGATGCCCACTTAAATTTTGTTTAAAAATTGGGGTCAACTCATGGGGGGGGGGGGGGTTGGTATACCACAAAAGTGCTTCATTATTTATTGAATGTAATTTTAGTTCTTATGATTTTTAAACAAATTAATGTGAAAAGTACGATTTACATAACACTATTAGACCACATTGTTTCAGATTTTTGTTGTGAGAGAAGCCTTTGAATCCTCCTACAAGAAGCTGGGCTTGCTTGCTTTGCATGTTAGCTCACTGGATTCAGGACAAGTATCATGACCCACCACTTTAAACAAAATCATCAGCCACCACTGGTTTGTGGACCTGAACATTCTGGGCCTGGAGATACCAGGTGATTCAAAGTTGCTCAGTGCTAATAAGGCCCTGAAAGAGTCAAGTAGAGTATGGAGATCAGGGTCATCCACAGTAAAGCCACTGAGGACCCATTTTACAAACCTTGCAGTTATCCTGAGACAGAATACGAGGTTGGCAAAATTCAGGTAAGCAGATCGCATGGGACTAATCCTACCTCCCCAGCGCTATGTCTAACTTGTCCTCCCCCTCGTGGGACAAACCATCATTCTGCTATCAGATTTGCTGCAGCATGTCTCCTTCGCAGGATAATGCTTTAAAAAGTCAATGAATCTTTTGGCTCAGCATACGAGTGTGGAGGAAAAGTGATTAGATTACACAGCAAAACAATTCAAACATGATAGTATGACCACTGTGGCCACACAAGGAAAACTCCAGTCTGGAATATGGTTAAGGGGTTTATTGCAAACTCAAACTCAAAGTCATATAGACAATTCTTAAGACAAAGTTATCAAGGTACAGAATCACTAAGGATTGACCAACACAATGGAAAAGATTCAAACAAACTAACATTAGCAGAACTATACATACAACAAAAACAATACAAACCATCAGAAGAATCACCTGCTGTATGGAGCACAAGTGCTTTTAGGTTTTTACAAACATCAAAACAATTTAAAGTCATCTAAGCTTAGCTAGTTTGGGGAAGGGAAACCCTACAGATTAGCCAGTGAAGAATTAACATATGCTGGGCTAAACACATGTGGACAAAAAGGCAAAAAGCACAAAAAGGACAAAATGAATTTGGAAAAAGGAAATATGGGATAACAGATTACTGACTAGAGTGGGCATAAAGCAAGTAAAAAGAAAAGGCGTCAGCATTTCAGAAGCTCAGTCATGAGTCTTCTTCTCTGGGTCAGGGGAAATATCTCTAAGTCTCTGCAAGGCATTTCAGAGGGGCAAAGGTAAAGAGAACCTCTGAGAGTCTAAGGGGTTCAGCAAGTACCAAAGAGTGCGGAAAATCTGAATCAATGTCCAACTGAGGATTGATATGTGAAAGTTCATACTGCAAGATAATTTGTCAGTCCATCACTCCATTTGATGCAGAAGATATTACATCGAATGAAAATCAGTAAGGTGACACAGACTGCAACATTGCCAAAAGTTCTCATTACCAACAGGTAGAAAATATTTCATCTGGACTCATCCATGCATCTTGAAACATTTGTAAATTTTACCAGTTCCACAGCTTCAAATGTACTGAATTCAAGGCCAGGTTCTCAAGCTCCTAATGTGTAAAACAATAAAACATCTATTACTAAACTATTTTTTTTCATGAAAACGATATCTGAAAGAAAGGTTCACGTTAGTAAGACTGACTAAACATTTTCTGCACAGTCACAAAGCAGGGCCTTGCAGGCCTCACTTAGGCTAATGCAAGTGAATTAAAATAGCACATTCATTTATGCGTTTAATATACCTTTATAATTTTAAGCCATTATTTCAATATCAGTAAGCTACCAGATTTGTTCATGTAATAAAAAATTCAAAACAAAAAGATTCTGTTAACCTCTTAGCTGCTGGTCCTCCCCCCCGTGCTGAGCCCTTTTTTAGCTATTTGGGGTAGTTCGTGCTTAGGCCTTCATAACTTTTTGTCCACATAAGCTATCCACGCCAAATTTGCGTCCTTTTTTTCCCAACATCCTAGGGATTCTAAAGGTACCCAGAGTTTCTGGGTTCCTCTGGAGGAGACCAAGAAATTAGCCAAAATACACCTAAATTTTGTTTTTTTTTTTAAAAAATGGGAAAAAAGGGCTGCCGAAGAAGGCTTGTGTTTTTTTCTCCTGAAAATGGCACCAACAAAGGGTTTGTGGTGCTAAAATCACCATCTTCCCAGCTTCCAGGAACAGGCAGAGTTGAGTCAGAAAACCACATTTTTCAACACAATTTTGGAATTTTAATGGAACATACTTAATTTTTACTATTTTTGGTGCTTTTATCCTCCTTCCAGTTAGTGACAGGAATGGGTGTGAAACCAACAGTGGATCCTGGAAAGCTAAGTATTTCTGAAAAGTAGACAAAATTCTGAATTCAGTAAGGGGTCATTTATTTAGATCCTACAAGGTTTTCCTACAGGAAAAACAGCTGAAAAAATAAAATGAAATTGAGCTGAAAGAAACAGCCATTTTTCTCAACGTTTTACTCTGTAACTTTTTCCTGCAATGTCAGATTTTTTAAAGCAATATACCATTACGTGTGCTTGACTCTTCTGGTTGCAGCGATATATAGGGCTTGTAGGTTCATCAAGACCCCTAGGTACCCAGAGCCAATAAATGAGCTGCACCTTGCAATGGGTTTTCATTCTATATGGGGTATACAGTAATTCATTTGCTGAAATATAAAGAATGAAAAATAGGTATCAAGAAAACCTTTGTATTTCCAAAATGGGCATAAGATAAGGTATTGAGCAGCAGTGGTTAATTGCCCATCTCTGAATTCCGGGGTGCCCATACTAGCATGTGAATTACAGGCCATTTCTCAAATAGACGTCTTTTTTACAAACGGTCTTACATTTGGAAGGAAAAAATGTAGAGAAAGACAAGGGGAATTAACACTTGTTGTGCTATTCTGTGTTCCCCCAAGTCTCCTGATAAAAATGGTACCTCTCTTGCGTGGGTAGGCCTAATGCTCGCAACAGGAAAGGCAACATGGACACATCACATTTTTACATTGAAATCTGATGTGTTTTTTGCAAAGTGCCTAGCTGTGGATTTTGGCCTCTAGCTCAGTCGGCACCTAGGGAAACCTACCAAACCTGAACATTTTTGAAAACTAGACACCTAGGGGAATCCAAGATGGGGTGACTTGTGGGGCTCTGATCAGGTTCTGTTACCCAGAATCCTTTTCAAACCACAAAATGTGGCCCAAAAACACTTTTTCCTCACATTTCGGTGACAGAAAGTTCTGGAATCTGAGAGGAGCCACAAATTTCCTTTCACCCAGCGTTCCCCCAAGTTTCCCGATAAAATTGATAGCTCACTTGTGGGGGTAGGCCTAGTGCCCGCAACAGGAAATGCCCCAAACCACAACGTGGACACATCACATTTTCACAAAGAAAACAGAGCTGTTTTTTGCAAAGTGCCTAGCTGTGGATTTTGGCCTCTACTTCAGCCGGCACCTAGTGAAACCTAGAAAACCTGCACAGTTTTGAAAACTAGACACCTAGGGGAATCCAAGATGGGGTGACTTGTGGGGCTCTGATCAGGTTCTGTTACCCAGAATACTTTGCAAACCTCAAAATGTGGCGAAAAAAACACTTTTTCCTCACATTTCGGTGACAGAAAGTTCTGGAATCTGAGAGGAGCCACAAATTTCCTTCCACCCAGCGTTCCCCCAAGTTTCCCGATAAAAATGATACCTCACTTGTGGGGGTAGGCCTAGTGCCCACAACAGGAAATGCCCCAAAACACAACGTGGACATATCACATTTTTACAAAGAAATCATAGCTGTTTTTTGCAAAGAGCCTAGCTGTGGATTTTGGCCTCTAGCTCAGCTGGCACCTAGGGAAACCCAGCAAACCTGCACAGTTTTGAAACCTAGACACCTAGGGGAATCCAAGATGGGGTGACTTGTGGGGCTCTGATCAGGTTCTGTTTCCCAGAATCCTTTGTTAACCTCAATATTTGGAAAAAAACACTTTTTCCTCACATTTCTGTGATAGAAAGTTCTGGAATCTGAGAGGAGCCACAAATGTCCTTCCACCCAGCATTCCCCCAAGTCTCCTGATAAAAATGGTACCTCACTTGTGTAGGTAGACCTAGTGCCCGCAACAGGAATAGATCACACAACGGTCAATGTTGGTACTTACATGAGGCAACTGTTGACCCTGGGGTGATCCATTCCTTACGCAGACACTAGGTTTAGGCACTCAAGTGGGGTAGTGTTTTTATCAGGACAGGTGAGGAATCACTGGGTGGTAGGAACTTTGTGCATCGCAGCATATTCCTGTAGTTTGTTTGACAGAAATGCAAGAAAACTAGAGTTTTTATTCAACATTTCAGCTTTGCAGGGTATTCTGGGTAAGAAAACTTTGGGGAATCCACACAAGCCACACCTCTGTGGACTCCCCCAGATGTCTAGTTTCCAGAAATGTTTGGGTTTAGTATGTTTCCCTATATAGCCGCCGAACCCACGACCAAAAACACAGGTGCCTGACGTACAAAACCAGTTTGTTTTGTGTTAGATAATTTTGATGTCTCTACAATACAATTTGGGCAGTGGAATTTGGGGCTGAACTAAATTGGGGAGCTCCTAAGAGTGCATCCTCTCTGTGCTTGCCCCCGCATTCACCTGCTCTCTGGGTTGGGCTAACCCACTATTGCCCTGTTGCACAGACTGTGCTTGCGAAGGGACAACAGGACTGCCCTCATCACCTCCCTCAAAATTTACTGGAAGGAGTTATCCAATGGGACTCCTCCAACTGAAAAATCACTCCCAGAGTCTGCGCCATTGTCCTATCCCTCAGATGCTGTCTCAGTATCTGCTGTCTCAGTCTCTGATCCTATGTCAGAGCTGTCTTCTATAACCCGAGTGACGTCAGCAGCAGTCATCCATCAAGATGCTATCTCTGCTATTGGCTAAACTGTTGCTCTAAAACACTAGCCTACATAGACAGTCACAAAATTGCTGGTGTGTGTGTGTGATACGTGCAACAGTAGAGGCCACCTTACCTGCACGTCTTCCCTCAATCAGCACGTTCTTTCAAGACACTCAAACACCTTGTCACATACCATTCATCACAGTCTTTAGCACCTTCTGCGCCCAGTCCAACAATCATTATTGGTGCTCCCACTCCCATGTCCTCCTCCTCGGATTCCCTCATTACCACCCAGCAAATGTGCTCTTCATCTCTCCATAGCCACCCCGCACATACATTTCATTTGTATTATAGCGCAGGTAGTGGCTGACTTTACTAATGTACTCAGCTATTTACATAAAATACAGATTTGCTCTTTCCAGTAGTCATATAAACGTTCTGCGCTTCTTTATGGCACTAAAACTGCCACTAGACAAAAGTCTGATCCTTTTGTAGCAGAAACATAATCACAAGACTTACTTGACTTTTTTTATTGATGCCTAAAAGCTACAGTTGAAATGCGTCAGTTGAAGTATGTGCACTGCTTTGAAGACGCAAGCTGCAACTGCAAGACAACTTGTGGCAAATATATATTTATATATATATATATGTATATCTATATATATATATACATATATATATATATATATTGTATATATATATATATATATGTATATATATATATATATATACAGGGGTGTGGAATTTATTAAAATATCTACTTGTCCAGGGGACAGGTTGCTTCTCAAATCTACTTGTCCTGTAAAAAGATCTACTTGTCCCTTTGGTGCCATGTAGTGTGGCGACAAATTATGGCAGCAATCTCATTATGTAAGAGCTCTGATAATAGCCTCTCTGATTATGCCAGGGCTACTACCTTAGTAGGGCTTGAATACTTGCAGTTTCAATCCCTACTGTAGCAATTTCCTTATTTTTCCACCTTTCTGCAGATCTGCATACTGGGGCTGGAGGAAGCAGTAAGCAATAGTTCCAGGGCTGAAATGCCTTTGAGTCTGCAAACCTACTAACCTGCATGTTTTAAAGATTTTCACCAGCTTCTCTCTAATATTTTCCCATAATAAGAAAGGTTGGACATTTACTCCTGACAATGGCAGAATTAGAACTTCTTCCAGGGTTGGGAAGAAAGTGGCTGGAGGGAAAATGAACTTGCAAATGCTCAATAGATTTTCACATAAGCAAATCTACACATCGTATTTACCCATGCTAAAATACAGTTCACAAATATTTTATAGGGGTACGACATATACCATGGGTGCACTTTTGTGACTTTCTTTAAGAATTTGGGGCCACATGTCAGTAGGTTCAGATTTGCGACCCGCAAATTACGAGTCAGAGAGACTCGCAATTTGCGAGTCGCAAATCCGAATGTAGGATGGCACCATCTGTGATTCGCAAGGGCTTCGCAAATGCCCACCTCATGAATAATCATGAGGTGGGTCGCAATTTGCGACCCCCTTGCGAATGGCGGCCCTCACAGGGATGGTGGCCTGCTGGAGACAGCAGACCACCATGTCTGTGACTGCTTTTTAATAAAGCTGTTTTTTTTGTAATGCAGTCCGTTTTCCTTAAAGGAAAACGAGATGCATTACAAAAACGAAAAATGAAACGTTTTCGTTTCATTTTTTCAGAGCAGGCAGTGTTCCGCAGGACCGCTGCCTGCTCTGAAAAAATGTTTACAGTGACATTCACAATGGGGAAGGGGTCCCATGGGGAACCCTTCCCTTTAGCGAAAGTGTTAGCACCCATTTGAAATGGGTGAAAACTGCGATTGGTTTGCGCCCGTGTTCGCGGTCACAAAACAATCCTACATTGCACTGCGAGTCGCAATTAGGAAGGGAACACCCCTTCCTAATTGCGAGTCGCAAACCCGTTTTGCGATTCGGTAACCAGGTTACCGAATGGCAAAACTGGGTTTGTGCATCGCAATGTGCTTTTTGCACGCCGCAAACAGCGAAAGTCGCGACATGCAAAAAGCTACCTACATGTGGGTCTTGGTCCCTAATTAGGTCTGGTGTTAACAAAACATTTTGTTTTTATTAAACTTCTATTTCTCTCTCTTTCGGCTGGCTTTACTGTGAGCGATCGTATTCTGCTCTTCCACAAGGAGCAAATTGGCACACAAAGTAGTTTTGTTCAGTGTCAGGAACTACAGTGGCAATCATTGACGTAACAAAACTGGAGGGTGCCCCTTTGCAAAGAACATGGAGGAGCCCCGTCTCCAGACTCACTCAGGCCAGGTGCTGTGTTGAAGGGGCCCCCAGGAGGGCGGCTGCGGGGCCTTTGTTATGCCACTGGTGGCAATGTGTGCTTTTAGAGTTCAAAAACGTTTTTTTTTTTTTTTTTGCCAGTGTTTGTTACAGTGTTGAGGGCCTGATAGCTCCCACAACAATAAAGTGTTACAAAAGCCATGTCAAAACAAGACACGCATTGATGAAACTAAAAGACTTATAAAAATATGTCCGATCAGTTGGCTTTGTCAGTGTTTGTTTATTTTCATGCTTGCCATAATCGTGTTGAAAATGGTTACACTGATTTTCCATTAGAAATATTTTTGGGAAATACTAGCATGCACCAACACATTTTACTAAATGACACTTCATTTGCATCTAATCAGAGAGCATTCTGGGAGCATTATACTTAGCCTCATAGCCTAAACTTTTCAAACGTGTATACACGTTTTTCTTTTTTGTACTGGAACCAACATCAGTAGTGAAGTGTGACCTTAAAACATTTATTTACAGCACTCACCCTAATAATGAAGGATTTCAAATAATGAACCATAAATACAAGTTCGAACAGCATTATCTTTTGGAAACACATTACCTCAACGGCAGAGAGTTCCACTTTCTGTAAACAGGCAGCCAAAAGGTTTGTGCTGCAGAGGGTTGGGCCTACTTGCCCCAAGGACAAAGTAAACATAAAAACTTGTTGCCCTTGACCCCAAACCAGATGTCCCGGGCGTCGGCGATAGGAATTCCACATCCCTGTGTATATACATATATATAGATCACTTTTATATGTGGGTCTGGTTTTCCTGAAGGCCGATTGCAGCCCCCAGGGAAACCACACATGCACTGACAAAAGTGATATATATATATATATATATATATATATCTACATGGATATAGCTATAGATAGATCTCTCTGTCTCTCTCTCTCTCTCTCTCTCTCGATATATATATATATATATAGATATATATATAGCTATATCCATGTAGATAGATATATGTATATGTATATATATATATGTATATCATCTTGAACTTGACAAAGACCATCCGGTCGAAACGCGTTGTTCTGTTCTGCTTTTTTTGTTTCAAATTAAACTCAAGAATTACTTTACCTTGGTGGAGTGCACTGCTAAATTTTTTATGAAATAATTACTTTTGGGTTGGTTCACCCAGAGCGGTTGCACCGGTATTCTGTGAGCGTGGCGCCTTTCATCGAACCGCGTTGTTGTCTGATATATATGTATATATATATATATATATATATATATAGATCTGTAATTTTTTTTTGGTAGTTGTAGGGTTTCCTTGGGGGCCAAAATGGCCCCCAGGGAAACCCTACAAGAAACCCTACAACTACAAAAAAAAATTATTGCCCCCTGCCAATTTTATTTTTATTTTTTAATTAGCCCCTGGGTCCACCAACCTTGAAATTAAAAAATATGGCTGGGGGTGGGGGGAGATTGGCCCATTTTCCGAGGGGGGCCGACCCCCCCAAGTGAAATCCCTGGTGTCTACTGCCAGTTCCTGGCCCTCGATCGCAGTTGTGCTGCGATCGAGGGCCAGGAAACGCGTTCAGGAAGGCCTCGTATGAAAGGGGAGAGTCTCACCTTTCATACGAGGCCTTCTTGAACGTGGGAAAGGCCGTTTGGGGGGGTTTTCCCCATCTGAGTAGGAAGCGGCCCTACAGCTGCTTCCTGCTCCGAAGGGGAAAACAACACTGTGACGTCAGCGTGCCTCGCAGCGTGCTGACGTCACAAAGGGGCGGGTGGGGGGGTACACGGAATAGCTTCTGTGTCTCCCAGGGCTCAAAAAAAGAATAATCCTCGGGTGCAGGTCGTGACCAGCACCAGGGAGGTAGTGCGGGCGTCGGCCATTGGCTGACGCCCGCACTTAACGGGTTAACCCTTTCGTGTAACTACAAAGCATTACTGCATTCTTTACATTTGCATATCACTTTTAAAACACTTCTTACACAAAATCTATTATAATTTCAGTGCACACTATTAGTTTTCATCATGAATTATAACATAAAGACAAATTAATTGATTATACATGAACTTTCATGACTATACCACATCCATCTTAACAGCTAACCTACAATGGATGCACAATAATATGACTTAGTGTGCCAATTTACATCAAAACTATTAATACTTTGATTAACAAAATGCATAAACTGTCATGTATAGATGATCACTGTGACATGAGGGACAGTTCTGAAGTTTCTGCTACATTACAACCATATGCTGATCACTTTTGGTCCTGACAGGCTTGAGACTTGTAGGGCCTCATTAATAGGATGGAGGCTGGATCCATTCCTCAAATTGAGTATGTCCATTCTTGGATTATGGTTGCTGTATATTGAAGTCCTAGTTGGTAGTGTTATCAATCAAAACCCAGGTCCCTAGCTGCCAAGGTCAGCAGCAGAGCTACTGGCCCACCTTGGGCACCCTTGACTCTGTCCAGGAATACATTTGAGGGATGTTGATCAATGTTCACTTTCCATATCCCTTATCGATCTTGAAATTTTAGATACATCATTCTCAGTAATTGTTGTATGCTTGCTTTGACCCCCCCCCCTCCTTCACCCCATGCTTTAAGGAAATAATTCTCTTCTGGTATATGCCCCAAAGCATACAAATTATTTGAGAGTTGGGCTGTGGAACTCAATGTATCACCTTACTAAAATAATATTTCCAGTATTTTTCTAATTATTAGTACACACATAGTGAGATTCTTCCCATTCCTACTTCTAGAAACATATATTTTGAAAAGTACTAAGTAAACAAATAACTTTACAGCTATGGTTTCTGGAGAAAACGTGCATGGATGGATACAGTGTAACAAGCGGGCCATAATGAATTCATGCTTTTCACATTTTAATAATAACTAATATTTTCTCCTGTAGACCACAAAAGCTCAAATAACGAAATACACCGTTTATTGCACCACAGCGCGGCGGGACTACAATTCGACTGATGGTGGAAACAAAATAAATATAAACCAAACTCTACACCAGGCCCACAGTGAAAGCAGAAAATACTGGGACATCAAGTTCACCGTTCACCTCACATTGTGGTGTTTAATCCACAAATTCAAAGTCCTGTCGATAACACTCTCCCATGAACTAACCTCCCCAACATTTCCTTTTTCACAGAACTAGTCACAGTAAATGCGAGTCACATTTCTAATGCTTATTCTGCATGTGTGCTGTCGGACTTTAAAGTAGCTAATATATAGTCAGCACACAACCTCCTTACTGACTCATCTTCTTCTGCGCACTAGCATTGTAACATTTGTAAAGTAGTGATGTAATAAATGCACAGCACGTCTTAACTCTCACATCCTGCCAACCAACTGCACATAAGCAACAAATGGTATGCTGAATTGCTCTGAGTCAGAGAACTCAAATACTAACATGCAAAAACATATTGAACCTGTTATCCGCTCAGTGAGTCAAAAACACACACTCGTGTGGCACACAGGATATTGAATGGGAAAAATATTGTAAAACATTCATATCGGAAAATGAGTTTAAAAAAGTAGAGGTAAAAAGTCATGTGTGTATGTCGATGAAAATGCAAAAATATAGAAATAAAAATGACATTTTCAACTATTTGAGAATAGTACATAGGCATATATATTAACCATTAAATCTACTAACTATTAATCTCTATTGGATGATACCTGATTCTCCCTAATCCATAACTTTTTAATTTGCATCATGTTGTCTCTTTTATTTTATGAGGGGGGCATGCATGTACTGCACCTCCTGCCACAATTTTTCCTCACCTTATTAGATCACAGCTTACACGATCACTTACATCTTCCACTCCTTAAACTTGACCCAACCTCTAAGCCTACTCCAACCTCAATCATCTCTCATGCCAGCTGTACTTTTATCCAAATCCTAACACTGTCCCTTACTTCAACACTAACCATAGAACCTTTCCTTACACCTTACCATACACCATTCCTTACTGTACCTTTAACTCTCAACCAGTGTGTAAAGTTTACCTGTACCTAATCCCTTTCCTTGACTCATCTCTTAATCTAATCATAACCGTACCCTTTAACCCCTTCAATAGCCTCAACCCGTATATACTGCCACTATACTTTACTCTAACTCAACCCCCTGTCATCTAACCACAACCTAACCTCCCTTGCTAGATCCCTAACCCATGAGTTGGTATACAACATTTTTCACCTTTTTGGCATATTGTGCTTTTTGCAGTATGATTTTCCTCTTCTTTAGGTCTAGTGTTAGCCAAGACCTTGTGAGTTTCATAAAATTATACGTTTTTATATAAAGAGAAATTCAACCAGTTCTCTTCATCCATTGTTTTTTTGTTGTGTCAGAGACACGTTGCTTCCACCCACAACAGCATACATCATGGGACAGTGAGTCAGCCTACTTCAGCTACTGCCTAACTTAACTTTGAGTAACTGCATTTTGCTCTTTCACAAGGAGCACACCTACACACAAGGTAGTTCTATTCAGATCCACTGTTTTTGTTCTTATTTTATGTTAGACCTGACAGCCTTAGGGTGGTCATCCCCCAACTTTTTGCCTGTCTCCCTCCCCTTTTCTGACACTGTTTTTGCTGGTTTTAGGACTCTGCACACTTTACCACTGCTAGCCAGTGCTAAAGTGCATATGCTCTCTCCCTTAAACATGGTAACATTGGTTTACTCCCAATTGGCATATTTGATTTACTTGTATGTCCCTAGTAAAGTGGCCTGCATGTGCCCAGGGCCTGAAAATTAAATGCTACTAGCGTGCCTGCAGCACTGATTGTGCCGCCCACGCAAGCTGCCCCTTAATCATGTCTCAGGCCTGCCAATGCAAGGCCTGTGTGTACAGTTTCACTGCCACTTTGACTTAGCATTTAAAAGTACTTGCTAAGCCTTAAACTCGCCTTTACCTACATATACGTCTCCCCCAAGGTAGGCCCTAGGTAACCCATAGGGCAGGGTGCTATGTAGGTAAAAGGCAGTACATATACCTGTGTGTTTTATATGTCCTGGTAGTGGAAAACTCCTAAATTCGTTTTCCACTACTGTGAGGCCTGTGCCTTTCATAGGCTAGCATTAGGGCTACCCTCATATACTGTTTGAGTGGTAGATTCTGATGAGAAAGGGGTAAATAGGTCATGTTTAGCATGGCCAGAATGGTAATAGTAAATCCTGCTTATTGGTGAGGTTAGATTTTATATTACTATGTTACAAATGCCACTTTTAGAAAGTGAGCATTTCTCTGCACTTAAAATCCATCTGTGCCTTACAGCCTGTCTCCAATCAACGTCTGGACTGGGCTGGTTGACAGCTTCCTTGTGCATTTCAGCCAGACAACAACAAACATAGGATACTCAGTCACACCTGTACTCATCTGCATGCTGAATGGGGCTTTCTGGGCTGGAAGGGTAGAGGGGCCTGACACTTACAGTTCAAAGGCTAGTGGCCTGCCCTCACACAATGGACTGCCAAACCCCCTACTGGACCCTGGCAGACAGGCCTTTACTGAAAGAGGACCTTGTGCACTTCACAACCACTCTTTAAAGTCTCCCCCACTTCAAAGGCATTTTTGGGTATATAAACTGGTTCTCTGACCCCACCAAATCAGAGACTTCTGGACCTGAACCTACAACCTGTGTAGAGGAATTGCCTGGCTGCCCAAAGGACTCACCTGGACTGCTTTGCAGTAAAGGACTGCTGCCTTGCTGGTCTCTGACTTTGCTGAGAAGCGCTTTCCAAGGACTTGGATTTAGCTTGCCTCCTGTTTTCTGAAGCCTCAGGACCAAAACGGGCATTCATTATGAACCTAGCGGTAAACACCGTCGACCGCCGTGGCGAGGGCGAACAGAAGACCGCCATTGGCGGTGAACAGAAACCCGCCATATAATCAATCAAAAATCTGAATCCGACAAAAATCACCCTTCTACCAGTCACAGCCAGGAGCTTGTCGGCAAAATGCTGGACCTCCCACCCCGCCACCACCGAGCACACCAACACCCCGCCCTACAAATAATGATGCACAAATCACTGCAGCGGTCAGTGGAAGCCGAGCGACCATTGGTGTTGCGGACCACCAGGGGCGGCAAGTGGACCCAACAGTAAGAAGTGCACACATTGGATAAGTTAGAAACCCACACACCTGACACACATCCACACCACTATAAAACACTCACAGACACACCCCACAATCCTTTGCAATGAAAATAGGACAACTAAGACAGAGAACACCAGAAGCAGACACCGAACGCCACAATCCATGATACTTACACCCAACCACACAAGAGCACCCTCACCTAGATCCATGCAAGACACCATTCACAACACTCACCATGGCACCCCCCAAACATGCAGGCTTCACTGAAAGGGAGCTAAGGACCATGGTGGACGAGATCCTGAAGGTCGAGCCACAACTATTCGGGGCAGAGGTGCAGCACACACCCATCACCAGGAAGATGGAGCTATGGCAGACAATAGTCAACAGGGTCAATGCAGTGGGACACCATCCACGCACCAGGGACGACATCCGCAAGACATGGAATGACCTGCGGGGGAAGGTCAGGGCCATGGCATCTAGGCACCACATTGCAGTCCAGAAGTCTGGGGGAGGACAACCACCAACACCACCCGACTACACTGACTGGGAGGAAAAGGTACTGGCTATCCTGTACCCTGAGGGCCTCACTGGACTCACCGGAGGAATGCACTCGGGTAAGTCGTCTAAAATTACACCATATCCATTACACCTGTAATGCATGCACCACCCCACCCCTCCAACACCCACCAGAACCACTACCCCACCCAGCCCACAAGCACTTAATCCAGTCCCCCTGCATGCCCACACACCCACTAACAGGCCCCCATCCCTCCCCCTGTGCACAGCCACCCACCCCTGTAAGGAAACACAATGGCCTATAACACCCACAATGCACCTCCACATCCTAAGCTAAAAGCAATGCTAACCTCACCAAAGCATCCGGCATGGCCCAAAGTGTGTAAGCTGCACAAACCCACCCAGGCCTCTGCACCCCATCCAACCATGCTAATGTAACAGACATGTCCATTTCCCCCAACAGGCACCACCACCCATGCCACCCTGACGGACAGGACAAGGAGCGGCAGTGCCCCACAGTGAGACAGAGGCACCTCGCATGACTCTGGGGATGGAACCCTGGACACTGACGATCAGCCTGGCCCCTCACACAGTCCTGGATTGTCACCATCCAGCAGCCCCACCCAGGATACCATTGACACCCCTACCACCCACCCAATTACATCAGCCCAGGGCAACTGTCCACACACCTGTGTATCTAGGCCACAGACTGGTGGAACACAACTACAGAGGCCACAGTCACCCTCTACCAACATGCAAGAAGACGATGGCCCCAGTACAAGTGGTACCACCAGACCTGTGCAGGAGACAGAGGCACAGGGGGCTAGGCCCAGTGGGAGGGCATCAGTGGCCCGGGGGGAGGCCATAGGATGGATACTGCAGCCCAGGATGTGATTTGGGAGGTCCTGGGAGCCTACCACCATACCCAGGACAGATAGGCCCAGATGGTATCCACCCTGGAGCAGAGTCAGAGGATGCAGCAAGCACACCACCAAGAGGCCATGGAGCAGTGGAAACTGCACAATGCCACAATGGCCAGCATAGCAGGTGCGCTGCTGCAGCTTGTCCAAACACAGCCTGAGGCCTACACAGAACAGGAAGCCCCCACTACAGCACAGGATACAGACCGGACAACAAGAGTATCAGCAGCAACTTTACATGTACTACCCTCTGAGAACACACAGGGGACATCCATCTCAACCACTGCAGGCCAACAACAGGCACCCAAACGGACCCTCAGGCCAAGATATGGCACAGGAACAGCTGCCAAGAACAAGGCCCCCTCTAAGAAGTGACTCTGCAAAAAACTGTCTACCAAGTTTCCCACTCTATCAACCACCAAACAGTGCTACAAATAATACAAACTGATGTAAGCATGGATGGACCTACCAATACTGCCAACAATGCTGCCACTATGTTGCCATTTTGGATAACCACCATTAGCCCATTCCCATCACTATAATCTGCACAATTTTATCCCTGCACCAAATAAAACACATTTTCACCTGTTACAATGTCCCCTGTCATTAAGTTTGAACAAAGTGAAGTATGGATGCAACTGGTTGATAACTCCTTTATTTGTATCTGAGTAGCATGAAAAGCACCACACGCCTTACATGTTGTTGTGCCTAAATAAGTGTTGAAATAATAGACTAAATTGTAATCTGTCCTATGCAGACCTGGTCACAGTGTCAATTAGTACTGATCCAACACCCCCATAGATGACAAGGCACACTGACAGTATGATGCATGCACGGACACCAATCTCATCCAATCGTCCCACATAGTCACTGGAAGTAGAGTTGTATCAGTTGTGTCCTGGAATTTACATCGTCCCCTTCCTCATCATCACCATCACTGTCATCCCTCTCTGAGGAAGCTGGTCTGGATATACAGCACCCTCCTCCTCCAAGAGGGGGATAGAATTTCTCACAGCCCGTTGTGCAGCATGCAGCAGGCCACCACTATTCTGCACACCTTCTCAGGCCCATAGGCCACGGAACTGCCAGAGATATGTAGACAACAAAATCTTGCCTTCAGGAGACCTATTGTGCGCTCTATCACCCTCCTAGTACGTCCATGGGCCTCATTGTAATTCCTCTCCACATCTGTTCCAGGATTCCTCACTGGTGTCAGGAGCCAACACAAGTTGGGATAGCCAGAATCACCTAGAAAAAGGTGCACAACACAACTTTAAATGACAAGCCTCAGAGGCAGACAGCCTGGCTGTCTGCTCGGTGGCAATAAGTGACAGAAACACCTACCTATGATCTACCCTCTGTCCTCTTGTAGTTGTTCCATCTTGTGTGGCACACTACTGTTCCTCAGCACAAATTAATCATGGACTGAACCAGGGAACATGGCATTCACATGTGTGATGTACTGGTCTGCAGTACACATCAACTGAATGAAAGTTCTTCCTGTTTCTGTACACCTGTTCACTGACTCTTGGGGGGATGATAGCTATGTGGGTGCCATCAATGGCATCTATCACATGGGGTATGTTGGCAAAGGCATAGAAGTCTGACTTGATGGCAGGGAGGTCAGCACTTTGGGGAAACCTCACATATGACTGCAGGTGTTGTATAAATGCATTCAGGAATCTTGACAGTATAATGCTAAACATTGGCTGTGAAAAACCTGCACCCATGCCCACTTGAAATGAGCCCGTGGCCAGGAAATGGAGTGCAGAGAGCACCTGCACTTCAGTAGGGATGGCATGCTGATTACACTTTGCCGGAGTCAGTGCAGGATCCAGTAATGCATAAATGTAAAGAATAGTTCCACGAGTGAGTCTGTAATTGATAATGATGTGACCCTCCACCATGGTCCGCAAATCCACAAGTGGTCTGTACACCGATGGGGCCCTTCCTCGCCACAAGGGTCTGTACCTAGGAGGAGTTGAAAACATGTGTGAGGAACACACATACATAGGCACACATTGCAAGTCATTCAGCACTGCTGGTGTGATTGTCGTTGACACTAATGCATAGTGTGTGTGACATAACAGCAACTTGACCACAATGATAGATCAGGGCTGGTCAGGTGAGGTAATGTTAATCGTCATATGCCTATGGGTGTTTGGGGAACAATAGGGTCTGCATTGTGCAGATGGGAGTTTTACAAATGTGCAGTTTTAGCCAAAATGTCTGCCCCATGTAATCCAGAACTGTTGTTGTGGAAGTGACCTCATACCACTGGCGGTTGACGTAACAGCATAAGGCAGTGTTTACCGCCGTGCGCAAATTCATTGGTTAACATGGATGTCAATGGGGAATCCTAGCATATCATGATCGCCGGCGGCGGTGACAGTGCACACCGCTGCGGTGCGTACGCAAACTCGTCACCCCAACTTCACTTGACTCCCTGATTTCGTGAAAGCAGGTACTCCACTGAGTGTACTGTTGTGTCCTACCTCTGGTCATGGAAGTGGCACGTGTTGCAGGAGAAAGGGCCCCGGCCTTCAACCAAGAGGAATTGGAGAGGCTCGGGGACGGGGACTTGCCCCTGTACGCCAAGCTCTACGGAAAGCCAGAGGTACAGGTGAGTAGGATGATTGGGGGCCATGGATGTGTGTAATGGTTGGTGTTGGCTGCATACATGTGTGCACCTCTGAAACTGGATGGGCCAGGGCTCCTGACATGCTGCGTGTGTTTTTGCTGTTAGTCGGTTTATACTGTCCGTCCCATAGTGGACGTATAGCCAGCTGTATATGATTGGCCAGTGTCTGACCTCTGTGTTACATTTCTGTGTGTCCCTTTTAGGTAAGCGCCCACCAGAAGAGGGGACTTTGGCATGCCATCACCAAGGAGATGCGGACCCTGGGGGTCTACAACCGGCGGAGCACTCACTGCAGGAAGAGGTGGGAGGACCTGAGGCGCTGGGCGCAAAAGATCTGCGAGGCTCAACTGGGGAAGTCTTCCCAACAGGAAAGGAGTGCCCGTCGGGCAAAGACCGCCCTTATACAACTCATCCTGGCGGTGGCGTACCCAGACCTGGATGGGTGCTTGAAGGCTGCACAGCAGTCACAAGGGGGTGAGTACACATACCATACTGTGTCATCTTCCGCCACCCTATACCATCACCGTCCTCCCATTTGCTCCCCACTGAGTTGTGCGTGCCTGCTCACCCAGAAGGGTGGGCGCCTCTTTCACCCCAGGCACCTCTTCCCCTGCCCCAGTCAGCCCTGCTGCCCTCACGGAGGAGGCTATTGACCGCCTGAGAACCATCTCTGTAGAGCAGACAACCATTGTCAGTGCGATCCAGGGGCTAGTATCAGAGATGCAGCAGACCAATACCTATCTGGATGGCATTCACGGTGCTGTGTCTGGCCTAGAGATGATCTTTTCAGCCTCTGGCCTCCTCTTGGACGGCAGCCAATGTCCCTGGTCATTCCGTCACCTCTCCAACCTCCTGTACCCCTTCCAGCACCCCACTACCTTCACCCATCCACAGCACACATTCTGACATGCAGACACACACCTCAACACACAAGAAGCACACTTCAAAACACTAGCACCACACCTCCCACCACAAGCATACACACAGCCAACATACACATGCACACACAACAACATCCACTTCCCCCAGTGTGCCCACTTCTTCCGCCTCCCTGTCTGTCCCCTCTACATGCACACCCCCAGGCACTGCACCTTCATTCACTGCTGCTGAGCCTATTCCTGCAGTCACCACAATAGCACACATCCATACATGCACCCTAGACACCACACCTGCACTCAGCCTTCTGGCGGAATTATGCCTATGGTCATAATGCGGTTGGCGGCTGGTAGCTACGGCGACGGTATGTTGGCGGCCGTCGCCGTGGCGGTAAGTGGCGTTTGCCACCAATGTCATAATGAGGGTCTTAGTCCTTTAAGTCTCAATCCACCAAACAAATACACTTCTAAAGGCCTGAGGAACTCAGGAGTGGCATTTAGAGGCTTAAAGGGTGTCAGGCAGAGGCCAAACAGCAGGGTCCAATCAAGGTCCAGTTGCCACTGCTCAGCTACAGGGAAAGGCTTCTTGTAGCTTGTTGAGGAGGAACAGGTCCAGTGTTCTATGCTCTCCTCATGTCTCAGACAGCAGGTTCAGCCCTTTTTTGATCTTCCACAGTTCCAGTAGTATTCTGAAGTGGGTGCCTGGAGATGTCAGCAGCAAGACCTACATAAGGGTAACTTCTAAATAATTAAAAGGAAGGTTTTGACCTCTCAAAATGATTATTTTGACAAGTTCAATTTGTAGTTTAAAACTGCACCAGGAAGGCTGCAGTAGGTCGGTAGGCCTGCAGTCAGGTCTGCACTGATACTGTAGTGGATGGATGGCACAAGTGGTGCTGTAGTCTACTAGTGTCATTTAACTTACAGGCCCTGGGCATATTTGGTATCACATACTATGAACTTACAGATAAGTTAAACATCTTATCTTATTTTATCTTATCTTAAGTCATGCTATGTGTATTTGTAAAGTACACTATCAGAGGCTATCCTGGTGCTGAGCAGGTGTGCATGCCTGTCCCTGCTTCTGGTCGGTCAGTCAAATGAAAAGCCAGATCTTCAGCTACATGCAGAGTTAAAGAAGAGAGGAAGCCCTGATGTGGAGTGTCTCTCCTGTTTTGTCTCCCCATCCCTGTTCTCTTGTGTTGTCTTTGTACAGCAGCATCATCTGGCGAGGGAGCTGAGTCACCGGCGAGTGGGGATGCAGCGGCCCACGGATCCTCAGAGGCAGAGTCGTCCGACGCCATGGGGACCAGTGGGTTAGAGGGCGAGGGGAGTACCACGGGGGAGGCAACTACCACTGGAGGTAGTGACTCCGATACCTCTTCCAATGGGAGCTCCCTGGCGGTGGCGGACCCTAGTGGGCCCACACCTACTGTGTCATCTTCCGCCACCCTATACCATCACCGTTCTCCCATTTGCTCCCCACTGAGTTGTGCGTGCCTGCTCACCCAGAAGGGTGGGCATCTCTTTCACCCCAGGCACCTCTTCCCCTGCCCCAGTCAGCCCTGCTGCCCTCACGGAGGAGGCTATTGACCTCCTGAGAACCATCTCTGTAGAGCAGACAACCATTGTCAGTGCCATCCAGGGGCTAGTATCAGAGATGCTGCAGACCAATACCTATCTGGATGGCATTCACGGTGCTGTGTCTGGCCTAGAGATGATCTTTTCAGGCTCTGGCCTCCTCTTGGGTGGCAGCCAATGTCCCTGGTCATTCCGTCACCTCTCCAACCTCCTCTACCCCTTCCAGCACCCCACTCCCTTCACCCATCCACAGCACACATTCTGACATGCAGACACACACCTCAACACACAAGAAGCAGACTTCAAAACACTAGCACCACACCTCCCACCACAAGCATACACACAGCCAACATACACATGCACACACAGCAGCATCTACTTCCCCCAGTGTGCCCACTTCTTCCGCCTCCCTGTCTGTCCCCTCTACATGCACACCCTCAGGCACTGCACCTTCATTCACTGCTGCTGAGCCTATTCCTGCAGTCACCACAATAGCACACATCCATACATGCACCCCAGACACCACACCTGCACTCAGCCTTCTGGCGGAATTATGCCTATGGTCATAATGCGGTTGGCGGCTGGTAGCTACGGCGACGGTATGTTGGCAGCCGTCGCTGTGGCGGTAAGTGGCGTTTGCCACCAATGTCATAATGAGGGGCTTAGTCCTTTAAGTCTCAATCCACCAAACAAATATACTTCTAAAGGCCCGAGGAACTCAGGAGTGGCATTTAGAGGCTTAAAGGGTGTCAGGCAGAGGCCAAACAGCAGGGTCCAATCAAGGTCCAGTTGCCACTGCTCAGCTACAGGGAAAGGCTTCTTGTAGCTTGTTGAGGAAGAACAGGTCCAGTGTTCTATGCTCTCCTCATGTCTCAGACAGCAGGTTCAGCCCTTTTTTGATCTTCCACAGTTCCAGTAGTATTCTGAAGTGGGTGCCTGGAGATGTCAGCAGCAAGACCTACATAAGGGTAACTTCTAAATAATTAAAAGGAAGGTTTTGACCTCTCAAAATGATTATTTTGACAGGTTAAATTTGTAGTTTAAAACTGCACCAGGAAGGCTGCAGTTGGTCGGTAGGCCTGCAGTCAGGTCTGCACTGATACTGTAGTGGATGGATGGCACAAGTGGTGCTGTAGTCTACTAGTGTCATTTAACTTACAGGCCCTGGGCATATTTGGTATCATATACTTTGAACTTACAGATAAGTTAAACATCTTATCTTGTTTTATCTTATCTTAAGTCATGTTATGTGTATTTGTAAAGTACACTATCAGAGTCTATCCTGGTACTGAGCAGGTGTGTATGCCTGTCCCTGCTTCTGGTCGGTCAGTCAAATGAAAAGCCAGATCTTCAGCTACATGCAGAGTTAAAGAAGAGAGGAGGCTCTGATGTGGAGTGGGAGGCCATTCCATGCTTAGGAGCAATGTAAGAGAACACCCGTCCTTGTGAATTGCTTCTGTGTGTGCCTTGGATGTGGGCAAGCAGAAGTCCTGTGGAGCGAAGGGTGACTGGGTAATTGGTTAAAGGAGATGGGACTGTTCAGATATGTAGGGTCTGAGTTGTGTAGTGCCTTGAATGTTTGTGTGAGGAGTTTGAATTGAGCTTGTTTGTGTGTTGAGAGCCATTGTAGTTCTCTGAGGTATGCTGTGATGTGCATTCTGTGTGGGAGGTTGAAGATGAGTCTGGTTGCCGAGTTCTGGATGGTTTGCAGTCTTCCAGTCAGTTGCTTAGTGATCTCGGCGTGAAGAGAGTCCCCATTGTCCAACTGGCTGGTGACTAGGGCATGAGTGACTGTTTTTCTAGTGTTGCTTGGGAACCATTATAAGATCTTTCTCAGCATCTTCAGGGTGTAAAGGCAGGATGAATTGATGGTGCTGACTTCTGTTGTCATTTCCACTTTACTATCAGTGGGTTCTGGGTGTGGGTATGGGTCAGAGTTCAGCCGGACACGATTTGGACTTTCATGGCGAGGTGTTCTTGATAAATATCACTATTTCTGTGTTGTTGGTGTTGGGCTTGAGAAAGTTGGCTTTTATCTAGTTAGCGACTTCAGTCATGCAGGTGGTAAACTTGTTTCTTGTGTTGTGGGTCTTGTCCGAGAGGGGGACTATGAGCTGTGTGTCATCTGCATAGGAGAGGATGTTGATGTAATGTGCACAGATGACATGGGCCAGAGGGATCATGTATGGATTGACAATGGTGGGGAGCAATGTACTTAAAGGTACTCCCCAGATGAGTTTATGGGCTTCAGAGGAATAAGGTGCGAAGCTGATGGCTTGTGTTCTATTTGTTAAGAAGCAACAGATCCAGTTGAGAGCAGGTCCTTGAACATCAATCACTTGCAGCAACTTGATGAGGATGAAGTGGGAGACATCATAAAAACACATATTCCAGAATAAATTGTCAATGACAGTTAAAAAATGTCTTTGGTGCTCAAGCATGACTGTTAGAAATTAAGGGGCATATTTACAAGTAGCTCGCACTGCTGGTGCAACACTTTTTGTGACACACCGACAGTGTAGGCTGCAACCCGTATCTGAAGGGCCATGCAAAACCACTTTGTATGGCTTTTCATGGTCTTGTATATATGGAGTAAGGCAACACAGCGCATGTCACTCCTTTGCCTTACTCCGCGTCAAAGAGGCTTTCCACAGGGTTGTAGGGGGTGTTCCCACACAACACCCATGGATTTTGACGCATTCCCAGATTTACAAGAATTTGTAAACCTGCGATTGCGTTAAAAGCCTATGCCTCCCAAGGGGAGGCATAATAAGGAAAACAAACTTTATTTCTCTTTGTTTTTCCTATTTCCATGTGTGCTGCAGAATGCAGCACACATAGAAGGAGGAAAAGGTCTTGATTATTGTTGTGCAGGAAGGTGTTCCTTCCTGCTCAAAAACAATTATTTCTACATCACAGACATGGTGAAAGGGTGCCTGCGTTGGCTCATGGCAGCCAATTATGCACCAGCGCAGTGGAAGAGGACAGGAATGTGCTGTATCTAATAGATATGGCACATTCCTACCCTTTTGTTTTGAAGCAGGGTAGAGCAGCAAACATATTGTAAATTAACCATGGGAGTCTTCATTTGGCAGACGAAGGCACCCTGTCCAAGTAGAGACCACAATCCTAGTCAGCGTAAGTCAGATACACACATTAAATTAACCGGTGCTCACCCTGTGGTAGCTTGGCACAGAGCAGTCAGGCATAACTTAAGAGGCATGTGTAAAGTATTTGTGCAACACTTAATTGCAGTAACGCAGTGAAAGACACCACTAAAGGACTCATCACCAGGTTAGGAAAATGCATAATATGTATCTGATTAAAACAAGGCCACAACAACAATTATCCAATATGTAGAAGTCAAGATATGATTTTTTAAAGATTTAGGGTCTCATTTTGAGTTTGGCTGACGGGAAAGCCCATCCTCCAAACTCCCGACAGGATGACAGCCGCTGTAGTGGCGACTACCCCGCCAGACCTATTAGGTATTTCCCACTAGACTGATGGGTGAAAACAGAGGTGACCGTGCGTCAGCCTAGCAGGAAACATGTGGCGGCATTGTCTCTGGCTCATAATTGAGCCGGCGGCAATGCTGTTGCCTGCTGGGTGCACCAGCACCCTGGCAATGCTGTGCAGACAGTGAACATTGCGGGGTGCTGGACTGGGGGACCCCTGCAGTGCCCATGCCAATTGCATTGTCAGTGCATGGGTCCCCCTGTGGCCCCAGCACCTGTTCTCCTCCAGCCTTTTCATGGTGGTAAAACTGCCATGAAAAGCCTGGCAGAGAACGAGGTTGTCATCTGCAGGGCAGTCATCAACCCATCAGGATCACCTATCCCAATAGAGACGGTGGAACCCTGGTGGTCTGACTGCCAGGGTCTTAATGTGGCAGTCGGACTGTCACAGCAGCAGCGGTCCTGACCACCACGCAGGGCTCGCAGTCTTAAGACCACCAGCTTCGTAATGAGGCCCTAAATGTGAAAACAGCGCTTAGAAGTCACTAGCGGTCAAAAGACTACTTGAGGTCGCGAGGGACCGGTGCAAATCCTAAATCCAGGCTGACTACGATAGAGGGTAGGCCGGCTACAAAACCCATGCATTGTCAGCAGAACAGTACCTTTTATTGCAGCAATGCATAATTGGTGAGGACACAATGCATCACACTTTTCACCCCGCCCTGTGCACTGCTTCGTCAGAGGCTCCATGTAAGTTGATTTGATGCATTGTCATCCGGCCATGCAGAGCGTCATTATCGGGGAGCAAAGTCTGTGATCTGCTGTCATCGGGCAGCCGCTGCGTCACCACCGGTAATGCAATGCACTGATTTTTCTGACACACTCGGGTGATGTATTGCTTTTTGAAGTTTGCAGCTGCAAAACCCACCTCTGAGGCCCAGGACTCGAGGGGACACCTCTGGCAATCGTGGGATTCATAGATGGCAGAATACAGCAGCATCAGGAGAGTTGCAAGCAGTCTTTGATATCCCTGAGACTGCATAAGAACAGGGAGCAAGCCAGTAAGCCCTTGGAGCTTCTTCGGTTCAAGGATGTAGAGAGGAAGTCCAGTCATTCTCACTGTAGCACTGCAGGACAGAAGCAGCAGGTAGTAGGCCAACACAGCAGAACAAGCAGCTATGTTGCAGTACCTCCTACAGCACAGCACACAGCAGCAGTAGACCAACACAGCAATGCAGTTGCAGAGTGTCAGTCCCTCCTGGCAGCACAGCAGTCCTTCTTTGTGGAAGAGTGTCCTTGGTTCTAGTTGAGATCTGTTTTGCTGGGGTTTGGGGTCCAGTACTTCTAGCAAAAGATGCCTTTGATGTGGGGGAGATTTTAAAGGAGTCCTTTGAAGTGCAGAAGAGTCCCTTTCATCCTGCCAGGCTATCTGTGGGGGTCAATCAGTCCTTTGTGTGGAGACAGGACACCACCTACTGAAGTGTAGCAATTTGCGATTCGCAAAATCATATGCAGAATGGTCTCCATGACACCATCTGGGAATCGCAAGGGGGTCGCAAAGACCCACCTCATTAATATTAATGAGGTGGGTCGCAATTTGCGACCCCCTTGCGATTCCCTGCACTCACAGGGATGGTGGCCTGCTGGAGACAGCAGACCTCCATGTCTGTGACTGCTTTTTTAATAAAGCAGATATTTTTTTTTTTGTATTGCAGCCAGTTTTCCTTAAAGGAAAGCGAGTTGCAATACAAAATAAAAAATGAAACCATTTGGGTTCATTTTTTCAGAGTAGGCAGTGGTCCACTGGACCACTGCCTGCTCTGAAAAAATATTTTTGTCGACATTCACAATGGGGAAGGGGTCCCTTTGGGACCCCTTCCCTTTTGCGAATGAGTTAGCACCCACTTCACATGGGTGCTAACTGTGAATTGCTTTGCGACCACGTTCGCGGTCACAAAGCAATTCTGCATCGCGGTGCGAATCGCAAAATGGGAATGTGCATCACGAAGCCCGTTTTGCATGGCGCAAACTGCGAATTTCACAGTTCCACGAATTTCATCTCTATTGTGGAGAAGTGTGGCTCAATGGTTAGAGCGGCAGACCCTGAAGCAGAGATCTGGCTCAAGACCAGAGTTCAAGTCCCGCTTCGGCAGGTCTTGGGCTCAATTCCCCTTGACCAGATAATTCTCGCCTCGGTGCCTAATCTAATTCATGGGTCCAACTCTGGGCAATAGCTTGCTTAATCTCCACAACGGCCCCAACAGCGCTTGGATGCCTGGCTTCACCCTGGGGGTGCTCAGGGTATGAGTACAGCACCTTGAGACCCTAACGGGTGAGTAGTGCGCTATACAAGTGCTAATTTACATTTTTACAGTTTGCGCCATGCAAAACGGTTGCTACATCTGGCCCCATATGGGGTGAAATGATGGAGATAGCATGCGAATGTGACAGATCTGGCATAGCTCGCGGGGCAGCAGGAGATGCCAGAACCCTGAACGGCATGAGGTAGCCTGGTGCTTTTTGGTCAGTCTTGTAATGATTGTGCGGGTACACGAATTCTAACCAGGTTGGTGGAGTACAGTGAGGACAGTGCAGTGTGTAATGAGATTCTGTGGAGCCAGAAATTAGTGGTGCCTTCCTAACTGCTTGAACTGTGCAATAGAAAGGGAGCGCCAGAGAAAAGTGGTCACCATCTTATTTAAATGTGGTAGGAATCTAAAGGGCTGGAATTCTCTCAATTATGTAGGACATGCCGCTGCAATACCTGACCCAGCTATGCCACTCCTTACAGGCACTGCGACTTGTGGATGAGTTAAATGATGTTTCACATCTGTCTTCTTCCTTTGACATTTCCCTCAAAATAGAATTTGTTGTACTCTAAGGAGGCTGACCTCGAATATTGCTACCTCGTACGCTTGGGCTGCTCCAGGTGCGTTTTCACCTCTCGCATTTGCATGGCATGTTGGGGTACTGTAACTCTGGTATTTGAGGCACTGCATCTGGTAATTAGTTGAGAGATAGATACATCGGGTTAAGTAATGCATGTCAGCGACATCCGCGCAAAATTTCAAGAAGACACGGTACATAGAACATCATACATATGTCTAGAGTATCAGAGAAATTCTAGATAGTGGGGTATCACCATGCTCACAACAGCACACATTTTTAAATAACTCCACACCCACAACATCCGACAGATGCGTTAGAAAGAATAGTGCACACACATTGAAAAAAATCACATCTAGGCCAAATAGTTTGATACTGTGCAGGCAACTGAAAACATTTCTAAGCACACCTAATTGTACATATTAGACAGAATATTTTATACACATCCAACACAACTCAGTTATGCCTTATAGTTGTGGACCACCATTCAGTGCTTAATTTGAGATGGTGGTTGCCGGTGGGGGGGCACCTGCACGTATTTATGGGGACTGGCACTTATTTTTCCATATAAAATATTTATTGAATGCAAGAAAGGGAAAAACACACAGGTCTGAAAGATGGAGGAAGAAAAAGAGGGCAAAACCATTACAAACAGGAAGCAACAACCTGCAAGAGCAAGAACAATGGGAAGGGAGTGTCTGGCAGTGTATTAAAGAATGCTAGCCTTGGTATTTGATGGACCAATGTTTTATTGATCTGATGCCAATTTCTAAGCAGAGTTTAGGGCACCAGCACTCTTCTTTTCACAAACTAAGCACACACATAATCACAACAGGACACACATCACACTATTATAAAACAGAACATATTAAGACAGAGATGCCAAACACAAGCTACATATTCTATTAAATGACTATTGAAGCACCCCACACTACTGACCACCAACAATTGTCTTGCCCACATACATGTCTACCAGACAAATGGCATGTATGCCGAACTATTAGGTGTTCAATCACCATGATACTAGGCCTGGGCAGAATTTCAATTAAGCTGGAGTAATCAGAGTAATTTTGGTAATTCTTGTTTACCTTTTGATGCACAATTACTGCTAATAACTCTATTACACCTTTCCACGTAATTAAGAGTAATTTGGAGGAAAATAATCCTACAGTGTGAGCACATTTAGCAAGCATGAGTGGTTCATCATGCTGCTGTTTGTGTTCTGTTGCATTTAGAGCTATTTTCTGTGAGCAAAATGCTTCCTTGCATCCATTTTGGACACATGGGCGTATTATGCACAAATAAATTAGCGCTAAATTCTGGAAATAAAGTGGATGAAAATCCTACCCCAAGTGCACATTTAGCGAATGCTCGCACTTGCTACAGATGTTCTGTTGCATTTAGCACTATTTCTTGGCACAAAATGCATTCTCATGTCCATTTTGGACATGAGGGGGTAGTGTTTTGCTAAGAAAAAGTGCTAAATAAAGAATTACTCATTACAATTCTGTGTGATCTTGCTGAATTGTTTGGTAATTCTGTGTTATTAGGCTACAGGAAATTACATGAATTATGCCAACCCCCACCTGACACAGCCCTTTGGACTCACCCTTCAAACTCCAAGATCTCTCACACTCAACTCATTGAAATAGAGACATTCAGCAGCTAGACATTCTCATACATCCTACCGGTAACATACTCGCAACCCAAATCATACTCCCACCTGGAAAGTAACTTCCAGACAACCCATGGCATTGCGATGCAACACCAATTGCAGAACCTTCACTATGCAAATGTGGCTAAGATAATATAAGTTTGAAGAAACACTTTCAATAGCCATTAGTTGGCAGTATTGTTACTTGAGAAGATCAAATTGCACTATCTTACATGGGATTCCGCAATTTTGTCTTTAATTTCTTTATAACTGATGAATTGTGATTCACCCAGTCGCCTCATATGAAGAATAAGATAGCCACTCAAAATGTAATTGCTTACTACAGTTGAGTTCTGATGTCTCAATGTCTGCCACAAGCAGCGGGAGGGAAAGGCAGGTCAGGTCACGGAGCATAATTTAAGCAGCTGTTTAAAGAAAAATGGATCATGACTTTTCTTCTGCTCTGTCTTTTTAGCTGTACAGTGACAAGCAGAAAGGAGATCTTTATGGCAACATGTTTCATGTTTTCCCGTCCTTAGGTTATTATAGAAAAGTTAGAATCTATCCACAGGTTCTACACATTCCAAGCTGCTGAGCTTTTTAAAAAAAACTGATTTGTATAAAAACTGATTCTCATAGTTTTTTTGCAACAAATATCTAACAGTTTTTTTGATGTATTTTGTTTTACACTAAAGATTCTATTTTTACTCTTCATGTTTGCAAACATGCTGTCTCTTTCATATGAAAGGACTACACACCAAGGATTTAACTGGTTTGCGAGAAGGGTGATTGTGTGACCATGTATTATAAGGAATAAAGTACCCCCTGGCATCCATGATAAGGTTGCTGCAAGTCACCTCAAAGCTCCAGAATCTTACAATGGAACTCAGCCTTTAGCCCCATTCCTCTATATAGTCAAAGAACTCCTCTGTTATAATGCACTGACAGAGATACTCTATTGCATGTATATTACCTGGAGATCTTAAATTCACTGTGAAGAGGAAACAGACCAGTAGTAGAAATTAGGACAATAGAGCTACTTGAGCCACACTGCTTCAGCAAGCTTCAAAAATACATTTTAAAGTAGCTGCTTTTAGTTTAACTCGAATGCCAAGAGCTAAAAGAAGACCTCCCTGCAGTCAGGGAGTAAATTAGGTTGTCACTTGGGTGACCTTGATATCAATTTGAAATCAAAAGGTGAAGGAAAATTCTTTTATCAACTGTGATATTTAGCACCAATTTATTCAATGGGTAGATGAAACAGACTTGGGCAAATGAGGCTCATTTTCTTTATCGTGGCTCCTTTTAGGAACAAGATCATACTGCCTGTATAATTATAAACAAAAAGTGAGGCCCTCACGCTAACAACAATAAATCGAGATGGATTTTTAGGGAGCCTGAGTAAGTTCTGTTATTACACGCTTTTCACAGCACCTGAAATAACCAGCCTGTCCCTTTATTCAAGCGAATGCATTTTTGGCGAGACTGGCTATTGCATGTCAAACAATTGCAATTCAAGAAATGCTTGTAGCTTGCTTCCCTAATTCGGGAACAGCATGATTTTTGGAGAGCAGTTGAGAAGAAACCTGTCGATGTGCTTCTTACGATGTGGGGTGCAGGCCCTTGTCTGCTGTCTGCATGGCACACGTGGGGCCAGCGCCTGGTATCAGTCTTCAGTGGGCAGATGGTCTGATTCAGCTCCAGCTCGCGCTCCTCTCCGTACTTTACTAATGAGGAGTTCGGAAATCATGGCGCATGTGTTTGAAGAGAACAGATTGAGCTGAAATAGTAAACAGGCTTTTTAAAGACTCAAATCTTTCATGCAGGCTTATTGTCTCTTTAACTGTTCATTAGCAAGCAGGGCAACAGAGGCACTGCACATTAAATTTACTTCAATAAAAAACAAAAGCCGCTGCTTAAGGGAACGATCACCAGCATCCCAGCACTTTACTGGGGAATGAATGAGGTTTTGCTAATGTGATGAATGGAAGACAGGAACCTTTAACACCTGTACCAATGAAGAGTAGAAAATTAAGCAAAAAGGTAGCCGTTTATTAATATAGAAATCGAACCTGCGACTCACTGAGAGGAGGGGCTTTAAAGGACTGTGTCCTACTTCCTACTGATAACGTTTGGACCCATATTCTTCTTTTTTTTTCTTCGAACAGACCTTTTTAGGATGCTAGAAAAGGAAAGGAGATTTAAATCAACCTTTTGATTTAATTGACAGTGTAACCTGTTTAGTCACACATTAAATCCAAGAGGGGGAGGATAAAGTTCAAACGTTTATTACAAATTTAAAGCCAATCTGATGTAAATGAATCTCAAAAATGGCATATAAGTACAATATCACCAAAGGTGAAGCAAAGCTTTGAATGAAGTTAAATCTTATAATCATAAGACATATGAGAATTTCAGTTGGAGCAATACATAAAATGAGAAATAGAATCAGATGATCTGTATATACCTTGAGATCCTCTTGCCTAATCATTGGAAAATCTAAATTAATCTAAGTATCCTAAATTGAGCAAAAGGGAAAACCTAATCAGGTCTCAGAAAATATAGGAAACTGTCAGCTTAGCAGAAACCTCAGTAGAAGTTCTGAAGAGAGGTGATGCATAGCATAAAGCCAAACAAGGGGATAAAGAGTAGAGAGGTCTGTACTCTAAGTCTCAAGGGATTCTGCCCTCGTCTAACTAGGTGATTACCAATTAGGCCTACAGAATCTTTGAGAAATGATGTCATCCACATCAGTAGTTTTCAATTCTTCCTTGCACACTTGAAATCGGCACCTCACCTCAAAATGTTTTCATCCCACATATCGAACATCAGTAAAGCCTTGAGTGTCTCTTGGTGTCTGGTAGAGAAACAGGAGTCTTTCTGTCTCAGTTTGTTAGGGCTCCTTGCCTTTGCCAAAATATCCTCCCTTACCCCACTATCTTCAAAACACAATGGGGCATTTTTATACTCTGTTTGCACCAAATTAGTGTCATTTTTTTTAACTCTAATTCGGTGCAAAACTAACTCCATATTTATACTTTGGTGCTAGACCCCTCTAGCACCAAATTTATGGAGTTAAAGTCATTTTTTGAAAGTGGAGACCTACTTTGCCTTAATGAGATGCAATGTAGGCGTTCCCGTGCAAAAAATGACTCTATGGCCTTAACGCCATATTTAGGGGCATATTTATACTCTGCGGCATATTTATACTCTGTTTGCACCGAATTAGCGTCATTATTTTTTTACTCTAATTCGGTGCAAATCTAACTCCATATTTATACTTTGGTGCTAGACCCATCTAGCACCAAGGCCCTGATTTAAACTTTTTTTGCACCGCATTAACGTCATTTTATGACGCAAAAGTGGCGCAAACTTACAAAATATTGGCCCTTATTTATACTTTTTGCTGCAAAACTGCACTAACTCAATCTTGCACCAAAATGTTTAGCACCGGCTTGCACCATTTCTGTGCACCAGCCGGGCACCAAATTTATGGAATGGTGCAAGTCGGTGCAAAGGGTAGGCTAGAGTAAAAAAAAATGACTTTAGTCGGGTGGGGCTGGCAGTATAGAAGAAGAGGGTTTAGCACCAAAAAATGACTTTAGGCAGGTTAGAGTAAAAAAAAATGACTCTAACCAGATTAGCGTCATTTTATGGTGCTAAACCTACCATGCCCATTTCAGGGCCCCCTATGGCACTTAAACAAAAAAAAAACAAAAAAATACAATCTTACCTGTACTTACCTGGGATAGGGACCCCCATCCTCCGCAGTCCCTATGGTGTGGGTGAGGGTGCACCTGGGGCCTGGGGAGGGCACCTCTGGGCTTATTCCATGGTGTTCCACCATGGAAATAGGCCCACAGGTCCCCTAACCCCTGCCCTGACCCAGGTCTTAAAAAATGGGGCAAAGCTTGCTTTGCCCCATTTTTTGACCCCTCCTCCCTCCCTTGCACCATTTTTACATGGGAGTATAAATATGGTGTTAAGGCCATAGAGTAATTTTTTTGCACGGGAACGCCTACCTTGCATCTTATTAAGGCAAGGTAGGTTTCCACTTCCAAAAAATGACTTTAACTCCATAAATTTGGCGCTAGACGGGTCTAGCACCAAAGTATAAATATGGAGTTAGTTTTGCACTGAATTAGAGTAAAAAAAACGAAGGCTAATTCAGTACAAACAGAGTATAAATATGCCCCTTAGCATCAAAAAATTATGCTAATCTGGTCAGATTCATTTATTTTGACTCAAAACTGCCTAACGTCATTTTTTTTAAAGCTAGCCTACCCTTTGCACCGGCTTGCACCATTCCATAAATATGGTGCCCAGGTGGTGCTAAAAAATGGTGCAAGCTGGTGCAAAACTTTTTGGGGCAAAACTGCCTTAGTGCAGTTTTGCACCAAAAAGTATAAATAAGGCCCAATATGCCTTTCATTAGCTGTAGACTTGCACGACTGCACCTGCAAAGAAAAAATATTGCGATGTGAGCAAAACTCCACATTGAAGGTTAAACACAAAAATCTACTTTTTAGGCCTTTGGTTATGCTAACCTAATAAGGCATTGAATGAACATTCAAAATACATGATTATAAGTGCATCTTACTATTATAAACGAAAAACAAGAATTATAAACGAAACATGATTATATGCAATTTCAACATAATGCCATAATCAGTGTACACAAACATAAATGTGCACGAGTACTACATTTCAGCATGTTAAAATCAAACATCAGAACAAACACACACAAACAAATGGGGTTTGGCTAGGGTATGCACTAAGCCAGGCAGAACCCACCATTCTAAACAGGACGAAGGAGTGACACACCCAAGATAATCCCTGCTCACCCTCTTGGTAGCTTGGCACGGGCAGTCAGGCTCATCTCAGAGGTCATGTGTAAAGTGTTGCATAACACACACAATACATCTGACACCATAAATACACCACAAAGAAAACACAACAACAAGTTATATAAAAAATAAACTGTATTGCATAAAACATAATTAGACCAAACACAGCAATACCCTGCTACACAAGCAGTTGTCAGAATATCACCCAGGTTACTAGTACTCTGCAAAAATAAGCAGAAGTCAGGTAAACATATAGGTTACTGGTTATTCTGCAACACCAGCAGTAGTCAGGTTTGTCATTATCACTAAAATTATGCATAGAATGAAACATTCCTGTATGGCAGATCATTATTATCCTCAAAAATGCCCATATCATCATAAACACGATAAGACATCATCATGAATGCACATAAAATGCAATATTCACCGAATGGCAAGTCATTAGTATCACCAACATATATGCACATAACAGGAAAATATTTCCAGGTTGCATGTATCATGTAAAACATTACCGGGAAAACATTGCTGGAACATTCCTATAAGGCATTTGTCATAGAAAACATTACCCACTCTCCTAATGTATATTAGGTAGATCCTGCAATTGTGCCCATCACCCCAATCATGACAGTGCTGCATATACCCTAGGTCAGGTCTGCAACAGGTAATGCAGTATCCACACTGAGGGAAAAATTGAACAAAGGCACCCCATACAGGGAAATCACCAACACGGCTGATTCTATGAGGCACGTGCTCCCTGGCACTCCATGGGTCACTAATTAGTGGATCTTTATCCACTATGCTCTGGCCGTACTAGGGTAGCTTAAATGGCTCCCAGCATGCCTACTATGAAGAGTGCGGTAAGAAGAGGCTCGGCGGGGACAGGACCTCCATTAAGGCTTCCCTTCCATCTGGCGAGCCATACCTGAATACCCCCTGTAGGCAGTAATCAAAGGTGGGGGCACCTCCACCCCGTGAGGACTTGCGGGCAGACCTCCTCCTGGTCTCACCACATGCAGCGTGGGTCAGGTGGCTACCCACGAGCGCGGCACAGCCATGGCTGGCCAAACACGGCCCTCCTTTGCTTCTGCGGGGTGCACCCTCTTTCTCTGAGGGGTGGACACACCCACCTCTGGCCCACCTGTTACACTCCACCAGCCTGTTGAGCTCCTCGTGCTCCTGCGCCCACACCTGACAAGTTACGCAAGAGCCCCAAAGGGACCGCGTCACTCCCTCGGGCTGCTGACACAGAAGGCGGTGACTACTTGTGCCCTGGGGGCAGTGGAGAGAGCACTCCAGCCTGCACTTGCTCGTCCCTGGGGGATAACCAGGCTGTTCTCTCCTCTACTCCCTGGCTACTCCTCATGGGGGGAGGATGAAAAAAATCACTGAGAGGGGGCACTCTCAGCGGTCCAACCCCCTCTGGGAAAGAAAAGCACTCGGATTGCACTGTGGAGGTAATGAGTGGAGCAGTCTTCAGATACGAGAACCACGAAGAAACAAAGCGCTGTCCTCACGCTGAATTACGAAGACACAAAGCACTCTCCCCACGTTCAAGTAGGAAAACCCTGGGGCGCTCCTTCTATATTGAACTCATCCAAACAGGGAGGAAGGGGGTACACCACCCAACCCCTGGAGATCACTGGGAAAGGTCCAAGGGGAAATAAAGCAGCAGTGGGCTAGCACATCACGGTCCTTGGAGCAAAGCAACAGTCCTCCTTGTGACCCAGCAGCGGTTCCTCATAGCAGCATAACATGTTTCTCTGCCAACTCCACGCAGTGTTTTAATATGTGGGGGAAAACCCCCTGTACTTATACTCATTTGGCATAGCCTCCACAAAAGGGGCAGAAGGGGTTCAACCAGCACTAACCAGTTCCAAGACTGTCCCCTCTCTCCTCCAGCACTGGCTCCAGACGCCAGCAGGGGGTAAACGAGCCCTTTGTGTGAGGCCAGGGCACAGCCTTTACAAATGCAGGTGTGCCCCGCTTCTACCTCTCCTTGTGACACCTCCACTATGTCTGTGTACAGGCTATCTGAAAAGTAGGCACAAAGCCCAGCTGCCACTCTACCCAATATGAGGATTGGAGTCAAGCTGCAAAACACCAGAGTCATAAGCACAGAGAAATGCTCACTTTCTAGAAGTGGCATTTCTGTAATACTAATACAAAATCCACTCACCCCAGTAAGCAGCATTTCTCACTACCATTACAAACATACCAAACATGCCTATGCTACCCTCCCAGATCAGACAATACCACCTAGACATAAGGTAGGGTACTTCCAATGCAATTCTATGAGAAAGGCAGCACTCACAGTAGTGAGAAACCAAATAGACTGTTTTATCACTACCAGGACAGGCCACCCAACCTGTTACACAAAGAGCACCCTGCCCATAGGGCTAGCTATGGCCTACTTTATGGGTGACTTACATGTAGTAAAAGGGGATTTCCAGGGCAGGCAAGCAAATTTAGATGCCAGGTCTATGTGACAGCAAACTACGCACACAGGCTCTATGGTAGCAGGCCTGAGACAGGTTTGAAAGCTGCTTCTGTGTTTGGTGAAAGCTGTGCTGCAGGCCCACTAGTGGCATTTAATTTACAGGCCCTGAGTATAAGGGATACCACGGTACAAGGGACTTACAGGTACATTAAATGTGCCAATTAGGTATGAGCCAATCATACCAAGTTTAGAAGGAACAGCACATGCACTTTAGCACTGCAGTGTTAAAGTGCTCTGAGTCCTAGAGCCAACTAAAGGAAGTTAGAAAACTAAGAGGAGGTAGGAAAGAGTTTGGGGATGACCCTGCAAAAAGGGTCGGATCCAATGCAACCCCCACCAGCCTAAAGCCAAGGGAGACAAATGAATACCTTGATGGGCTTCCCTGGTTGGGGAGATAGAACATGGACCCTGACCTGCGACTGCAGGAGCACGTTTGAGTTCTACGCCAATCTGATCCCAGTTGGATCCCTCTGTCAATGCTTCCCATACAGCCTAGGCTAACCCATGGGGGCTCCCTAGCTGTCGGTGGTCAGAGCCAGGCCCCAGGCCATCCAGAGGCCTCTGGGCTCGGAAATCTCTCTGAGTGGGTCTAAGTGCATAGCATCCTCTCTTCACTCCACTGTCCACAAGTTTAGGAGTTCTACCCTACCACTGGTCCTCCAGCCTAGGGTCCGCACCCATAGGCTGCACAAGGGTTAGGGGCGAGGCTCTCCTCCCGCTATCCCTCATTCTAGAGTACCACCACCTTCTCCTAGGAGTGGTGCCACCAGAATCCAGAACTGTCAAGGCGCTGGGAACAGCCACCCTGCGCAATTCTCCCACC
Organism: Pleurodeles waltl; assembly: GCF_031143425.1. Lineage (NCBI taxonomy): Eukaryota > Metazoa > Chordata > Amphibia > Caudata > Salamandridae > Pleurodeles > Pleurodeles waltl. The sequence goes on from NC_090436.1 coordinate 315,785,904, forward strand.
AGCCCAGGGTCTGCACCCTTGGGTTGAACCGGCGTCAGAGGTGAGCCTCTCTCTCCTGCCCCTACTTCCAGAATTCTGCAACCCCCTACCATGGAGAGTACCCCTAGAAGTCACACCAGGGGGGTGATTGGGCCAACCGTCCCCCCCCACCCACATCAGGTCAGAGTTTGCACCCTGAACCTGACCATTCGGCCCAGGGTCTGTACCCTTAGACTGGACCACTGCCTGGCAAGCCAGGACTTCCCGGGGAGTATTCCTACCCCCTGCAAGGGAAACACCTTACCTAGAGGCTGTACTAGAGTCTGCCTGGCACTGGTCTCCCGACCCCTACCCACCAAGGTCATTCCTGGGGGCCCTGACCTCAGAGATGACCCCTGACCTTCCAGGTCCTCCACTGGGGGCTGCAACCCCCTCACGACTCCTTTTCTGGCCTCCCGCCTCCTCCACTCTGGAGTGGCACTACCAGACACCAGGACTGGCAGAACACTGCTGACAGCCACCCGCCCCGTCCTCCTGAAATTATGAGGTCCCTCTCAGCAGATGACCCTACGGTACAGGGTAGGCTCCCTCCCTGCTGTTCCCTCATGGAACCCTCCAGGCTCTGGGACTGGATCTCGGGCATCCTGATACTCAACCCGCCCCATTCCCTCTCCTCTGAGACTGGACTTGAGATCCTTTACCCATTTCACTATGCTGGGACCTACCTGGGACACTACAAGTCTCCCCCACCTCACCTGGTTGGGGAATACCTAAGCCACTCCCTTCAGGAACACCACCAGATGCCTTTCCAAACACTCTGGTACTCACCCAGAGGTCTGCCTTCCTTTGCAAGGTCCCTGGGGTCAGAGAACTCATACTCCAACAGGTGTTGATGTAACCCTGAAAAACAACAATGAAGTAGGTGCTCTCTGACAATCAGATTAAACAGCTTTTCAGAATTGTCTGCTGTGCTACCCTTCACCCATCCATCCAGTGCAATGCAGCAATCATCCACAAACTCCCCCAAGACTGGTGGGACAGTTTTATACTGCGCCTAACCCTCAATCTGTATTCTTCAGGGGTGAAGCTATACTTTCTTATCAGTGCCTCCTTCACAGGGGGATACTCCTTCCTGTCACTCTCTTCCAGGGCCAGTAGGGCATCCCTCTGCTCCTCAGGAATATAGCTCCCCAGGCCAGTCCCCCAATCCTTCTCAAGGATCGTGCACACTACCAGAGCCTCCTCATATTCTCTCAACCACTGATGTATGTGATGTATTTTATATACATATATATACATTTTGAATTCTGTGTGGTGAATGCTAATACAATTCAGATGCTCCACTTTACATTAGTAATTTAAAACGTGATATATGTATTGTTGATTAAATTATTATGTCACTGCTGTAACACATGATGGTGCAAGGTGCAAGGGGTTGCTTTAAAAATTTTTTTGCAATTTTGTGACTGCAAATTCAGAGATGAGGTCTGCACTTCTCGATCCAGTCATCCACAGCCGTTTATACAAAATCACAAAAGAAATCCTGTCTCATACATTTTCATGAATAATATATGGAGTTTTTGCTACTCTGCAGGAGTGGGAATTTGGCCATGCAACTGATTACTACGTCAGTAGCAGGGATACATGACTGTGGCATTGCAAAGGAATCAGTGTGCTTAAAACACTGATAAATGCAGAACAAAATTAATGCATGTTTCTGTGCGTTAACTACATTCTGCATTATTGTGATGTGTTTTTTCCTCACCTGGCTTTACAGAGAGTGGGAGAACCAAACACAATTTTTACAGCCAGTAATTCCATCTGGAAATAACCTTAATGGAGCATATTTATCACATAATCATGCAGTGCAGCAAGTCATCTTACTGCTCTGCATGATAGGGAAAGGGCAGGAATGTGCCATAGTTAATAATATACAGTGCATTCCTGTCATTTTCAAGCACTGGTGCACAATGTTGCAGGATTGTTTTTGTGCGGAAATGACACCTTCCTGCATAAAAACAATCCCCTGAAGCACATTCCTATGTCTATGTGTGCTGAAGAATGCAGCACACATAGAAAGAGGAAGTAATGTAGATATTTTTCCTTGCTATGCCTCACCTGGGGAGGCGTAGCATTTTGATGCATTCCCAGGCTTACCAGTAATGGTAAATCTGGAAATGCACCAAAATTCATGGGTGGATATGTGGGAACACCCAACCTCCACCCATGGAATGCCTTTCTGGACAAAGTAACGCAACGCGGCCATTTGTGCTATTTGTGTTACTCTAGATTTATCAAGGCAGGCCTTGCCTAGCTTGATAAATGTAACTTAAGAGTTGTGTTGTCTTTCGTCCCATTGCGTGGCGCAAGGACAACACAATTCCTACATAAATATGCCCCCAAATGTTTTATATCATGTTCCATATCCTATTTGTAATTCTTTTCTTGTTCCAAGACTATAATATGTGTAAAGAACATAAAACACTTAGGGGGTCATTACAAGCTTGGCGGGCGGCTACCGCTGCCCGCCAAGAAGTAACCGCCGTGCGGCCGCCAATGCAGCCGCACTCCCGCAGACCCCATTACAACATCCCCGCTGGGCCAGCGGGCGCAAACCTAGTTTATGCCCGCCGGCCCAGCGGGGATGCGGCCGCAACATAGGAGCCGGCTCCTAATGGAGCCGGCGGTGTTGCGGCCGTGCGACGGGTGCAGTAGCACCCGTCGCGCTTTTCACTGTCTGCTATGCAGACAGTGAAAAGCTGCATGGGGCCCTGTCAGTGAAATTCACTGAAATTCACAAGTACCTATAATTCATGCTCTAAAGTAACTATAACTCACATCCTTGCCATGCACAGTGTTGTCATTAATTATGTCATTTCAGATGCTGCAGTGATGTTATTGATGATGTCATAGAACATGTAATGAGTGAGGTAATATGGGAAACAGGGCCACTGGAATAATGCTACAGGAGCCAAATTATCTGGCAGGGTTGAATAAACTATGCAGCAAGAAAAGGCAATGTATGCAGCATATTGTAACACATTTTGCAATAGTATTATTTCATTATTTTGTCATTTATTAGTACCAGTTTAATACGCTAATATGGTAATAAGCAACAGAAAGGTGACTGGCCAGGCGTTGCAAAGAGCCTTCTACTGTGCGCCAACATGTCGCTGCATTTTTTGTAACTTTTGAACCGTTGGAGCTAGAAACACATTTTTGGGTTAAAATCTGCATATTATATGGGAGATTATGGAATATGTGGCAAAGGCGGCAAATCAATTATTATGCGAAAATGGCAGTGACTGCACAACCCCTTAACTCCAGTGGCCTTGATGGGAAGTAAGTACCAAGTGTATGGTGCAAGTGTGAAGTCCCCCTTCCTATGTTAAAAAAAATCAACCCCGAAGATGGAGTCCCCAGGGCCTCTTTGAGGCTTGGAGATGGGAGACACTCGCCCCCTCCCAATATTTAGAAAAAAATCATCCCTGGGGGATAGGGTCCCTGGGGCCTTTCCTATCTTTCCAGCTAGAAGCTGAGGTAGAAGAACATTTGTTTTTTACAGTTTCAGGAAGATTTGTCAAACGGTGCCAAAGTTATAAGCAAACCAAAAAATTCAGGCTCAAAATGCTGCATAAATTCTGCAAAAAAGTAGCAGAGAACTCTGAGTAGTTCCAAAGTTTAAGTGGAGAGCAGCTCCTATATTAGACACCCTATAACACCAGTGACACTCTAAATCTGCTCACCTCAAATGTCGTTTTTTCTAGCAAAGTTTTTAAGCATTGGATAAGCATAGTGCCATCCATGCATGTCAAGGGTTCTTTTTATTCATTCCAAGTTACACTAAACCAAAGTTTTAATACTGTGCCTGGAGTGGTAAAAGGGTTTGCCCTTTTCTAGCTCGTCCTGTATGTCTGAGGAGGGAGTGTCATTGGGTAGCTGCTGGACGATGTAGCAGTGAAGATTTCTTTGTGAAGACTTAGTCACTTTTTTTGGAAGTTGAAAATCTTCAGTGGAATGAGAAAGGAGGCTGTAGCCGACATGAGTTCCAAGAAGCTGGATACTCCTTTGGTGAAGGACCACTGAATAGGATTTGCTGCCGCAGAGAAGGACGCAATGGGAGCTGGAGCGAATTTAGGCCAGCCGGCGATGCACCTTGAGAGGACAGACAAGCAGGTCTGTTCTGGTTTTCTCTTGAGTCTCAGAACACTTTTTAGCCAAAAATGTTCTAAGTCTCAAGTTTTGGCTTTTGGCTATCTAGGCTCCTTTAGCACCTCCACCAAGGGTCCAGGACTGGAGGGCTAACACTTGGTGGGGCAGAGGGGGTAGAACCAGTGTTCCACGTGTTGGAGTGTGACCTTTAAAATTAATATTAACATGAAAAGCTTGCAATATAATGTATAATGAACCTGCATAGGAAATGTGTTAACGTAGAAAATAATACACGTGTTTGAAATGTGCCCACGGGGAGTGGCCACCAATGTATACGAAGACTAATGAAACTTATTAATGATGAATTAATGATGCACTACTGTTTGAATTTGTATTAGCATATCATAATTAGAGCTATGTATTTGAGTTTTGTTAACTAAATTACTAGGCCTTAGTTGGCGAGGGTCTGGGACTAGCTGCCTGGTCTCATATTAAACTGCGTTTTTCTAATGTGCAATGTGCTGCTTTCCTGAAGGACACGAAGCTGTACTTTTCCAGAAGCTAGATATGTGTGTGTGGCCGTAGTAAATTCTTTCTAAGGGGACCCGACTAGCTCAAGGAGACATTCTTGACGAATGCAACAGTGTAATTCGTAACAGGTGCAAGGCTGCCTAGACTAGGAGAAAACAATGGGACTACTGACTGGAGCGTAAAGTGTAACTTTTCTTACCTGACATTCCACCCGATTAAGACGTCAATTACAGGAGCCAATCAACTGCATGAGAACTGTGTTTTGTGGAAAATTCTAGTGAGGTGCGTGGAGAATTATTGGGCAGAGATAATGATGCACCAAAACTGATCCAATAGGGAATTAAAAGCTAGTCCGACTGTTTTGATATAACCGCAGGACCCGAGAAGAAATCAGCCATTATAAGCCATACTCAGCCATTATTTGGACACTTTTGCCATTATTCTGACATTCTGCCTTAAGCCATACTTTGCCATTGTTCTTTTGAGACTTTGCTGTTATTCTTCTTGATACTTTAACCATCCTCTATCTAAGTCCTTCGTGATACTTACTTCTCCTCCATATGAGGGAAGTGTCTTATCCTTAGCTATGCCATACTGAGACTTTGCCCTGTCCTATCTTTGCTGATGGTGAATCGACTGATGTCCTGAGGACGAAGACTGACGCTGTTTGCTGATTCGTTGGAGGGGTAACTATCTGATGAAATTGTAATTGTCTGTTTGCCTTTTCTTTCTAGGTACCAACTGCTCTTTTGATAGAGGCCATAGTTAGACGTTTTCCAAATTTGTGTTTGCTAAATTGTTTTGCATGAAGCCCAACGTGCTGATGCTAATTCGAAGTTAGTTAAGGTGTTCACCAAAATCTGACACAAATAGACAAAGGACTGAATTCTTGCTTTGTTGAATCATGTATCATTGCAACTCGATAAACTGTTTCTTACTAATGACATGATAGAAATTGATGAGCATAGTTTGGAAGTAAGCAAGGTGTATTGGAAAAAGTAGGTTTTGGGAAAATTGTTCTTTTTCAACGATGTTAATTGGAGAAATGATGTGCTCCTAAGTCCCAAATGACTTTCCCGTAACTCGGAGCCTGCTGAAGGGAGTTTGAGTATGTTCCTGGCGTTCTAGTGATAGTGTGAATGAAGTAGGTTTTGCGCTTGCACAGCTTATGCATACCGCAATACCGGTGAATTGTGAGGTTTGTGAGAATTTTAGGCTAGGTAATGTTTCAGTAGGAGTGTGCATACTCCGCAGTATGAGAGTAGGGAAGTCGGCGAACTTCATGTGAGTGTGGTGCTTTGTGCTAAAAAATTATCCATGTGGTTGTTGGTGATGTACGGACCCTGCGTGGTCTAAGACTCCGGAGTATATTGATAAGTGTATGAGACACTTGGTTTATGTTGTAATTTGCGCGGTTTAATAGGTCAATCGGGCGTGGTTGACGAGTCGAGTTTGAGTCAAAGTGAGTGAATGAAAACTTCGATGGAGATTTGGTGAGTTCTAAAGTGCACTAGAACAACACATTGACAAGTCGAGAGTAGAATTTGCAGGTCAAATTTTGCTTGCGAGTGTGGGATCTGAGAAGGAGAGAGTAGCGGCCGAGGCTAAGCAAAATCTCTGTAAAGTTCTGAAGCGATTGTGTTACCCTTTCTTGTAGTGAACCGGCAGATTTGACTTTTCGTTGGTGCTCGCAATATATTGCATTAGTTTTTGTGTGAGCGTAGAGTGAGGAAGACAAGCCGCAAGACTTTGTCAGCCGCAGTGTGTGTGAGTGTGACGTCATTGGATCCGCGCTGGGATAGGGCGGTTAGTGAGAAGGGTCGCGCACGGATTGGCAGCCGTCCATGAGAGGCAATTGGTTGAGAAGGTAAGCAAAGAGAGTTCTGGGAATTAAAGTAACTTCCTGATTCAATTGTAAACAAAATAAAAGATGCAAAAATTAAGTTTTTCAAGGCTTTAAAGAGCGCTTTGAGGGGAGATACATATATTACTGCGAGTGTAGGGGAAGTTACACCGCCAGAAGATACACCGGCTTATGCCGTAATGGAGGAGAGGGAAGTCGCGCCATGTCTTTGGCTAAAGCAATGGTGCAAAGCGACATAGAAAGAAGGGTGATTGCTGTTTCAGGAGCACAGGATGTTCAATATAAGGATTTTGGAAAATTTGTGGAGGATGCTAAATGAGCTAAAGCCACCTCCGAGGCCAGCACAGTTTGAGGCGCTAGCAATTTGGAAACTGATGGCAATATGACAGCAGCAACAGAAATTCAAGATGAGAATGAGGAAAGCAGAAAAGACACTAGCGGAGGCTAGTTGGGATAGTGCACACAGAGTCTGGAGGAGAGAAACAATAGACGGAATTAGGATGTTTCCAGCAATAGCTCAAGAAAGTGAAGACAAAGGAGGGAAAGCTACTTGTAAGACTGACAAATGTTCTTCTAAAGACAAAGAGGCTAAGAAGCCCTGGTCAGAGATGGATGACTCAGACGATGATGAGTTCCTTAATCAGTTATTGAACGACCGACCACCGCCATATGCAATAGATGACAACAGACCGAGTACCAGTACAGGTCCTGTAAGTTCAACTCAGAGCAAGGTGACAGTGAATCCAATACAGGTTAGTCCTGTCTCGACACCAGTTCCGGTGCAGAGTAGTATTAGTGTGTCCACTGCTCCAGAGATGCAACCTCAGGTACAGCCACCACAGGTTCAGAGACTTTACCCTGATGTCCCAATATTAGAAACTACCACGAATTTGATGGTGCCGTCAGATCCGACATATAAGAGACCAAAGCTGATACAGACCGAGCTAACTTCACCTTTACTGTCCAAGCCACAACAACAGATGGTTCCGAATTACACTTCGGTCACAGGACCGCAGTCAGCCATGGCACCAATAATGAACCAGAATATGAATTTTGGGAAACAGGCAGACGCCAGCTGCAATATCTTTGCCCATTACAGTTGGTCCACCAGTACCATTGTATGCACAGGCGAAGCCTAGTGTATGTGATCAGGGAATAATGGCTCAAGAAATGACAAGAGGAGGGTTCGTAGGGAGCTCTCAAGGGATGACTCCAGTGGAGCCGACCTTCGAAAGGTCTAGGTCTTTATTAGACTTCAGCCCAATAGGGGCTCCTCCAGTTGCCATGAGACAATCAGGTTTGGGACTGTTGACTCCGCAGATCTCGAGTACAAACATACCGCAAACACTGATGGTGCAGGCAGGAAATATCTCCTTGAAAGGTTTAACTGCGCAACAATTGAACGATTGGTTAGACAAGTTAAATTTTCCACAAACTACTCCTGCAGTAGCAGGGAGGTCAGAAGGAGAAGAATACCTGAATTTTGTGAGGTTGGGCATGGAGGCAAATGAATTAGTTGAAGGAAGCATGGGAGTGAACAGGCTAGAATCATACACGGAAGCAGAATTGAGATACTTGTGTCCGAAAATAACCAAGGAAGTAAGCAGAGTGCATGAGAGGTTGGCAAATTTGGCTGATAAATATGGAATAGACTTAGAAAGTACTAGACATCTGAAGAGAAGTTACAGATTAGACTTTGAGCCTAAAGATTTTGAACACATGAGGTCCACTGGGATGAAGGCACACCTTAAAGAAATACTGCAGAATGCACAGGTTTGGGGAGCCTTAGAGAAATGGGAAGGCAGATGGGCGAAGAAAAGAGACAAGAGGAAAAGTGACTCCATAGAGCAGCCAGCCAAAGCCTCACAGGATGTAGGTGCGGTGAAAATGTTACCGATGAGACGGCTGGAGGGGTTCTTGTCCATGTGCCGTGGACCAGAGGTGATATCCTGTCATTTACAAATGACTTTCCCAGGTTGAGGGAAAAACCAATAGAGTGGTATCAGCAAACGGACAGGTTTGTGAAACTTGCGAAATGTCTCTAGGAAGACCTGAATACTCTCTTTGAGATCATAGTTCCAGCCGATTTGTGGCTTGAGTGCAAGAGGAGTGTGGATTGGCCGGCCGCGGAACCGGCAAGGGATAGAGTCACAGGAGCACCGTCTCCTGAGGTGATGAGATTCTAATATAAGGTAATTGAGTTCTTGAAACAAAGAGTTTTGCCACAGAATGTTGTTTTGGCAAAATATTGATCGGACAGCACAGGAACCCAAAGAGTCGATACATGCCTATTATGACAGGTTGTTGAAAGCGTTCAAGAACTACAGCGGTACAGAGGTTGTTGAGGCGAAGGACATGAATCACCTTGTGTTCAGATTAGTTGAGGGATTGAGACCGGAGATTAGTCAGATGATTAAGAATCATTTGATCTGTTGGCAAGCAAAGCCGATTGACGAGGTGTTGCAGTACGCGAAGTACTGTAGTGAAGAGATTGAGTTGAAGCAGAGGAAGCTGAAGGAGAAAGCGAAGGTAATGCAAATTAAGGCAGCACAGTCAGGGATGCAGGGAGGTTGTCTAGAACAAATGGTGCAACAGCCGCAAGGAAACAGGATGTTTCCGGCACAAGTGAGAGGCAGAGGTCGAGGAGGTTTTGTGAACAGAAGCACAGACTTGAATACTATAGTGGTTCAAAACGATGTGCAGGGGATGAAGAAGATGTTAGCTTGTCATGCTTGCGGGGCGTTGGACATTGGAAGCGGGAGTGCCCGATGATGGTGCAAGAGGGTGTTGTTCAACAAAGCAAGGATGTCAGTGCATTTCAAAACGTGAAGGGACCGAGGCTCAGAGGTCCTAATCCGAACTTTAAGAATAACATGATTCAGATGCAGGATCTTCAACCCACGCAGCAGGTGCAGATGCCACGTGTACAACCGATGCAGATACAGCAAATGCAACAGCAGGTTCCTATGGTACCTAGACAGCAAATGCAATTGCCCTTAGCGCCAAGGGAACAGCAACAGGTGATGCTTACTCAACAGATCACAGGTCAAAGAATAAGTCAAAGTAACGCAGTACAACAGTTCCCATTGCGTGGTGAGAATGGAATAAACAATGAATGGTCGGATGAGAGTTCAGATAGTGAGGAGTGCACGCTTGCAGCGTCCCTAGAAGTAGATCAGAAAGGGCCCTATGTTCAGGGGAAAGTAATGGGTCACAAGGTATTGTTCTTGGTTGACACAGGAGCTACACGCTCTACGGTCAGAAGTGCAGAGGTTCAAAAACTGCCCCTTTCGGGACGTACAGTCAAGGTAGTAGGAGTGGCTAATCAGCTCCTGACTAACCCGATCACAGATCCGATTCAGGTTGAGCTTGGCACTTTTCAGGGATTGCATAGGTGTGTAGTTTGCGATTTGAGTCCCGTGTCCCTACTGGGAAGAGACTTACTGTGCAAGACAAGGTGTTTGATCACCTGTTCCAATGAGGGAATTGAGGTTCAGACAAACAGTGACAATGAAGGAGATGAGGAGCAAGTTTCAGAGCCTGAAACGGAGACCACGGATGAGCAGTATCCTCTGATTAACTTCTTCCCAATGTTCACAGTGACTGATCTGCCAGCAGACTTGCAGGGGACAGTCCAAGAGAAGGTGTGGGACTTGACAGGGAAAGAAGTAGGACTGATAAAAGGAGTAGAACCAGTCAAAGTCAATGTGAAGCCAAATGCTGTGTTCCCCCAGATACCGCAGTACCATATGGCGCAAGATGTCCTTATAAAGGTGGTGCAATTGATTGCAGACTTTGTGAAACAGGGAGTCTTGAAGGAAATGATGAGCAGTCCGTGTAACTCACCAATAATGGGGCTGAGAAAGCCCTGTGGGAAAGTTCTCACTGTCCAAGACTTGAGAAAGATTAACAACATAGTAGTGAAATGTTGCCCAGTGGTGCCAAATCCAGCTGTGATCATGTTCCAGGTTCCATGTGATGCAGAGTGGTTCACAGTGGTTGATTTGTCCAAAGCGTTCTTCTCTGTGCCTCTTCATGAGGACAGCCAATTTCTTTTCAGTTTCAAATTCCTGGATAAGGTGTACAATTGGTGCTGAATTCCTCAAGGGTTTTTGGAATCACCTTCCATCTTCAATCAGATACTGAAGAAGGATTTGGAGTCATTGGAATTGCCTTTTCAATCAACTCTAGTGCAGTACATTGATGACCTGTTGATTGCATCCAAAACGAGGGATGAGTGCAAGTATGGTTCGATTGCCTTAGTGAACCACTTGGGAAAGAATGGGCACAAGATGTCCCCAAAGAAGCTGCAATACTGCTAGAAAGAGGTGAAGTATTTGGGTCATCGAATTGAGAAAGGATCGAGGAAGTTATCCAGGGAAAGAGTGACTGCCCTGTTACAGATGAATCCCCCAACGACACGGAGAGATGTAAAGATGTTTCTGGGAATGGTGGGCTACTGTCGCCAGTGGATCCCGAATTTCTCAGTCATCTCCAAGCCATTGGTGAGACTGATGGTTAAGGATGGGCCAGATGTCATAGTACTGTCAGAAAAAGAGATGAAGGTGTTTACTGAGCTAAGGGAGAGCATGTGCAGGGCTCCAGCTTTAGGTATGCCTGACTATACAAAGCCTTTTGTTCTGTTTTGTCATGAACGTGATGCATGTTCTTTGTCTGTCCTGACACAGGTCCATGGAGATGTAAACCGACCAGTAGCATATTTTTTAGCTACTTTGGACCCAGTTGCAGCAGTCTTACCGGGTTGTCAGTGTGCAGTAGCAGCAGTTGGTCAAAGCCTCACACAGTGTGAAGGCATAGTGATGACACATCCTTTAACAGTCATGGTCCCTCACTCAGTTGAGATCTTGTTTACCCGTACCAAAACGCAACACATGACAAATGCAAGACTGACAAAATATGAAACTATTATATTAGGGTCACCAAATGTAATGTTGAAGACATGTACAGTGCTGAACTCGGCAACTTTGCTTTCAAATGAAAACACAGAAGTTGAAGATGTTGAAGATGTAGAACATGATTGTCTTGAGGTAACAGAAATGTGCACCAAACCGAGGCCTGATATTAAAGATACCCAATTGGAAGAAAATGACAAAATTATCTTTGTTGATGGTTCATGCTTAAGAGACTCAGTAGGAGTGCTAAGAGCTGGATACGCTGTATGTACGATCTCTGGTATCATGGAAGCGTCTTGGCTTGAGAGAGTATATTCTGCTCAAGTGGCTGAATTGGTTGCTCCTACTAGAGCATGCCATGCTTCTGCACAGCTGAGAGTGACTATCTATACTGATAGCAGATACGAATTTGGAATTGTTCATGATTTTGGCCAACTATGGTCACAGAGGGGTTTCCTGACCTCTTCTGGTTCTCCAGTGAAAAATGGTGAAACAATTAAGGAGTTGTTGCACGCGTTTCAGTTACCTCATGAAATTGCTGTGATGAAATGCAGTGCTCATTTGAAATCGCAAGACTTTGTGTCAATGGGAAATGGATATGCGGATCAAGTCGCAAGGTTTTGCGCATTGAACTGTTTATCGTTTAAGGATCAGTGGGAATTGTTACCTGAAACAAAAAATGAGACATGCACAGGTTACGCATTAAGGGTGATTGACACGTTAGAAGAATTGAGATTGTTGCAGGGACGTGCCAGCAAAGATGAGAAGCGTTCTTGGGTTAGGATGCAATGTGTACAAAGACCAGATGACTTGTGGGTCTCAGATGAGGGGAAAATGGTTTTGCCTAACAGGCTCCTGTCACAGTTTGCAAGGTTTTACCATGGGCAAGCGCATATTGGGAGAGATGCTATGATCAGGTTGTTCAAAATTGACTGGTTTAACCCAGTTCAGACAAGCTGCAGAAGCTATTTGTCACAGCTGCATCATCTGTCAACAGATGAATGCGGGGAAAGGGACTGTGGTAAATTTGAGCCACATTGGGAGAGCAGGAGGTCCATTTAGCAGAATGCAATTGGATTTTATTGAGATGCCCGTGTGTGGAGGTTTGAGATATGTGTTGGTGATTGTGTGTATCTTTAGTCAGTGGATTGAAGCATACCCTACACGCAGGAATGACAGTCTCACAGTATCGAAGCTGCTGCTTAGAGAATTGATACCACGTTTCTGGGTTTCTGATCTCTTTAGAATCAAATAGGGGAAGTCACTTCAACAACGAGGTGGTTAAGCTCTTGTGTGCAGCATTGAACATTGAACAGAAGTTGCATTGTAGTTACCGCCCTGAAGCATCAGGACTAGTGGAACAGATGAATGGTACCCTGAAGTCGAGAATGGCAAAAATGTCTGCAGCCACGAATTTGAAATGGCCCGATGCGTTGCCTTTGGTGTTAATGTCAATGAGAAATACGCCCAACAAGAAAACAGGACTGTCTCCTCATGAAATTCTCATGGGCCGAGCTATGAGACTGCCCGCAGTGCCTGTGAATGCTCTTGGGAATATAACGGATGATATGGTGTTGGACTACTGCAAGGGTCTGGCTGACGTAGTCTGCTCTTTTTCTCACCAGGTGGAAGCTACCACCCTGCCACCGATAAATGATCCAGGACACAACCTGAAAGCTTGTGACTGGGTTGTCATCAAGAAACATGTAGGGAAGTCGTGTTTGGAGTCACGTTGGAAGGGGTCATATCAAGTAATATTAACGACTACTACTGCTGTAAAGTGTGCGGGAATTCTGAACTGGATCCATGCCTGTCACACGAAAAAGGTGACGTGTTCAACTGATGAGGAAGTTGAGTTGTTGAAAGTACCGACAACAGAGAAGGAAGTCTCAGGGCCGGAGAGTGATCGAAAGGGAACTGAGTCAGAAGGAGAGCCCGTTGAGGATGGCTTAGTCACTCCAGTAAGAGACGAAGGAAAAGAGACCGAGAGGGGTGACGGTGAGCCTATCTCAACTGAGGCACCAGGAGAGCCAAGTCAGAAGGAGGTTCTCCCGGAAGCAGACGAATATGGAAAAATGAAATAGAGCCCCTGACAGACCCAGAAGGCGAAGGAGTTGAGGCGGAAGAGAGTCAGAGTGTCCAGACTCCTCGTGAGCAAATTGCAGGTCCATAAAGAGAAAACACCATAGAGTCAGAGGAGGGTGAAAGACTGCCACAAGAAAGATCAAAAGCCAGAGAGACACTGAAAGGAGATAAGTGGTCAGAGTTGCAAGTGACAAAGGGAGAAGTGGTTGTCGAAGATGCAATAGAGGAAGAGGTCGCTACAACAAGGAGAGAAGATCTAAGTGAAGGAGAGTTGCAAGGTGATCGCAAGTTGAAAAGAAAAAGAGTAGCAAACAAAAGGTACGCAGGTCCTGAATGGGCGTATGCAACGTCAGCTGAATGGCAACAAGAGTTTTTGGCGTTCTGTTTTGATCGAGAAGTCCCAGGTCAGTACTTTGGCACCTGAGTCTGGGGAAAGAGACTGAGTTGACCTAAGAACTGAATTAAAGAAGAGAAGTTGAGAAAAGCGACTGATAACTTACCAGATGTGACACTGTTAACCTGAATTGACTTTTGAAAACAGATTTTGACAAGCTGCTAACCTGAATTGACAAGGATCCCGGGAATGAATGTGAAAGCTGTAACTAATTGCTGAAGAAAGACTCTTGCTTGCTATAACTTTGCTGAGAAAAAAAAGAGTTTTAACCGTCCTTTGTTGGTTGTTGTTTGAACTAATCATCCTTCACTTTCTGATTCTTTATAGATCATGGCTAACACTAGAGAGGATAATAGGGGAAGTAAGTGTTGTAAATGTTTGGGTGTTGGTTTGGGTGTCGTGTGTGTGATATTCATCATAGTTGTGATTGTGGGTATGCTATTAGTGGGTAAAAGCGGAACTAACAATGCTACAATTCCTGAGACTGCCACTGCACTAACAGCTTGGGAGAGGTTTGAGCAGGATACGAAATATTTGCATGAAGGGACTAACGCAAAAGGGGAATTATCAACTAATCTTTTCTATCGCTTGCTGAGTGAGTATGTTGACACTAAGGATGTGAAAGATTGTTATGTGTGTACACAGATTCCTGTTTCGGTACAAGAGGGGGTTACCTATCACAGTCTGCCATTTACATATGGGATAAGTTGTAGTCTGTTACTAACAAGATTCTATAACCAGGAAGAGATTCAGGGGCATATTTATACTCCGTTTGCGCCGGATTTGCGTCGTTTTTTTTTACGCAATTCTGACGCAAAACTAACTCCATATTTATACTTTGGCGTTAGACGCGTCTAGCGCCAAAGTCCATGGCGTTTGCGTCATTTTTTTGCGTGGACACCTACTTTGCGTTAATTATATGCAAGGTAGGCGTTCCCGTCTAAAAAATTGACTCCGCGGCATGTGCGCCGTATTTACACTCCCGGGCAAAATTCACGCCCGGGAGTGGGCGGGTCAAAAAAAAGGACGTACGGCCACTTTTGCACTGTTTTTTAGCGCCTGTAAAAGGCAGGCGTTAAGGGACCTGTGGGCTCGGAAGGAGCCCAGAGGTGCCCTCCCATGCCCCCAGGGACACCCCCTGTCACCCTTGCCCACCCCAGGAGGACACCCAAGGCTGGAGGGACCCATTCCAGGGACATTAAGGTAAGTTCAGGTAAGTATTTTTTTTTTTTTTTTTGTGGCATAGGGGGGCCTGATTTGTGCCCCCCTACATGCCACTATGCCCAATGACCATGCCCAGGGGACAGAAGTCCCCTGGGCATGGCAATTGGGCAAGGGGACATGACTCCTGTCTTTGCTAAGACAGGAGTCATGTCAATGGGGGTTGGGAGTCAAAAAAAAATGGCGCAAATCGGGTTGCGGCGCAAATTTTGCCTCAGCCTGACTTGCCCCATTTTTTGGCGCCCAAGCTCCATTTTCCCCTACGCCGGCGCTGCCTGGTGTACGTAATTTTTTTTAACGCACACCAGACAGCGCCGGCGGCTAACGTCGGCTAACGTCATTCAATAAATACGGCGCCCGCATGGCGCTTCAGAATGGCGTTAGCCAGCTCTAATTTTTTTGACGCAAAACTGCGTTAGCGCAGTTTTGCGTCAAAAAGTATAAATATGGCCCTCAGTATTTTTATTCCAACCATGACCTTGTGTTTTCTTATTTGCCTATCATAGAGGATTTGAGTAGTGTAGCTAAGTACTATAGTATAAAATTAGTTAAGGGATTCTTTGAGGCGACATTAACAATTAGTACATCCTATGCACACTGTAATAATTTGACATGTTTGCTTATACCCGTAGAGAAAAGCTTTTTAGATCACACGGAAGATAGAAGAAGGGCATTGAAGGGTAAATTGGAGAAAGGATTGCAGCAGCAAGCTTTTGCTAGTAGTGAGAGTTACAGTGCGGTTAGGGAACAGGGGAAGTTAGCTTTAGATGCACTACACGTAGGCAAGCTTTGCATATCTAGACCAAAGTCATATTATGACAATGTGTTTGTGGGAATGAGTGAATGTAAGCGTGTGTTTTTGTTTCAGAGTAAGTGGACGTTCATGTTAAATGGACAGGATCCAGTGATCCCTGGGATCTATTATATATGTGGACTTAATGCTTGATACCGTCTTCCAAAGGGATGGTATGGGACATGTTATTTGGGGATAGTTTTCCCAAAGATAAATCAACTAGAGGACTTGAAAAAGTTTCCGAAATTGTCTGAGTTACATCGAGATAGACAGAAGACAGATACTGCTGCTGGTGTAGTAGGAGACATATTTGTTGCGATAATTCCTTCAGTGGGAGTTATCTTAAACTCCATACAGATTCGAAAGTTGTCTACTATTGTGGATAACATGCTGACAAATTTTACAGGGGCTATACTCCTGATGGATACTGAACTTGCTGCGGAGAGGGCTATGACTCTTCAAAACAGGCTTGCTTTAGACATTCTTTTAGCGAAAAATGGCGGTGTCTGTAAGATGCTTAATGAGCGTCATTGTTGTGCTTACATACCTGACAATAGTAATGAGATTAGAAGTATGCTTACTAACTTAACTAGGGATAGTACAGATTTGAAGGAACTGAAAGAACAAGGTGTTTGGGAAAAGGTTGGGAAAGGACTTGCTTCGGTTGGGAGTTGGTTTAGTAATATTTGGCATGGGATGTTGGCAAAAATAATACAGGGAATATTGATTGTCATAGCTTGCTTGTTTGGATTATGGCTGTCATGTAAAATTAGTTAAAGAATAAAGTTGAAAATGGCAAAAAATAATAAGAGGAGGGAAGAAAAACAAAGGGAAAAATTATTCAGGGCAAAATTACAGGGGGAACGATTGAGAGAGGAAATTGAGATGAAGGAATTTTAGAATGTAAATTTGAAGGGAAAGGTTTGTGTGATGACAAGAGTCATCAGAGGAGGGATTGTTGGAGTGTGACCTTTAAAATTAATATTAACATGAAAAGCTTGCAATATAATGTATAATGAAGCTGCATAGAAAATGTGTTAACGTAGAAAATAATACACGCGTTTGAAATGTGATCACGGGGAGTGGCCACAAATGTATACAAAGACTAATGAAACTTATTAATGATGAATTAATGATGTACTAATGTTTGAATTTGTATTAGCATATCATAATTAGAGCTATGTATTTGAGTTTTGTTAACCAAATTACTAGGCCTTAGTTAGCGAGGGTCTGGGCACAGCTTCCTGGTCTCATATTAAACTGTGTTTTTCTAACGTGCAATGTGCTGCTTTCCTGAAGGACACAAAGCTGTACTTTTCCAGAAGCTAGATATGTGTGTGTAGCCGTAGTAAATTCTTTCTCAGGGGACCCGACTTGCTCAAGGAGACATTCTTGCCGAATGCAACAGTGTAATTCGTAACAGGTGCAAGGATGCCTAGACTAGGAGAAAACAGTGGGACTACTGACTGGAGCGTAAAGTGTAACTTTTCTTACCTGACATTCCACCTGATGAAGACGTCAATTACAGGAGCCAATCAACTGCATGAGAACTGTGTTTTGGGGAAAATTCTAGTGAGGTGCATGGAGAATTATTGGACAGAGATAATGATGCACCAAAATTGATCCAATAGGGAATTAAAAGCTAGTTCGACTGTTTTGATATAACCGCAGGACCCGAGAAGAAATCAGCCATTATTAGCCATACTCAGCCATTATTGGGACACTTTTGCCGTTATTCTGACATTCTGCCTTAAGCCATACTTTGCCATTGTTCTTTTGAGACTTTGCTGTTATTCTTCTTGATACTTTAACCATCCTCTATCTAAGTCCTTCCTGATACTTACTTCTCCTCCATATGAGGGAAGTGTCTTATCCTTAGCTATGCCATACAGAGACTTTGCCCTGTCCTATCTTTGCTGATGGTGAATCGACTGATGTCCTGAGGACGAAGACTGACGCTGATTGCTGATTCATTGGAGGGGTAACTATCTGATGAAATTGTAATTGTCTGTTTGCTTTTTCTTTCTAGGTACCAACTGCTCTTTTGATAGAGGCCATAGTTGGATGTTTTCCAAATTTGTGTTTGCTAAATTGTTTTGCATGAGGCCCAACATGCTGATGCTAATTCGAGGTTAGTTAAGGTGTTCACCAAAATCTGACGCAAATAGACAAATGACTGAATTCTTGCTTTGTTGAATCACGTATCATTGCAACTCGCTAAACTGTTTCTTACTAATGACATGTTAATGCTGGTCGTATATATGCTCTATACTTTGATTAATTGTGTTTTAATTCCAAGTTTGAAGAGTTACTAATGAGATTGATTGCTAATGAGATTAACGGAGATGATATTAGATTATAACAAATAGGGAAATAAATATTCTAATTCTTTACTAAATTGGTGTGGTTATTCATGACTGAAAGGTCATGGTGTGTTCGCTTTATTGACTTATATTAAATGTTATTGATTATCTAGTTGATTAGTTACTAAGAGATTGATTGGGTTATTGAGATATTGATTGTGATGCCAGAAAGATACCTCCTACTGGGAAGTCTCTGAACATGGTCAAAAGGTTCATCGGCCTAGGCGTGTCTCCTTGTAAATTTACTTATCAAGGTTCTGACGTGCATGCGCTTGCGCTGTAACTATCCTGAGCGCTCAATCTGCATTATGATGCTCTCACGCTTCACCGAGACACCTTTACTGGCCGTTGCTTTTAACAAGCATTTTCAATGCAACGGGACACACATTTGTTTGAGTTAGCGCTATCAGCGTTGTAAAGCGAAAATAAACACAGTGCGATCGCGCTATGTAAAATGCAGCACGATCGCGCTGCGCAGAAAATAAATAGATAAAGTAGTCTGGACTCCAGGCTGAAAACATCGAGCCTCGTATGTTTTTGGTACTTTACCGGTGCAGTGTAGGTGGGCTAAACACCGGAAAAGGCATGACGTATGCATGCCTTTCACAAATGAAAGCAAGCGGATTTTAAAAGGCAAGCCCACGAACCAATGTAAGTGACTGACGTGGCATGGCCGTGGTTTCAAGCCCAAAGAGAGATTACAGAATGGACGGAGCACTTTGTGCTAGCCCATAAAAAGCGAATGGATTGACAAGAAGATCACTTGCTTGGAGCAGCAAGTATTGGAGAAAGGATGGTGAGCGAATGGCTTCTCAGGCTAAGGTGCCTTTCAGTGCATAACCAATGCCGTGCAGCTTAATGTATTTTAAAGGCCGTGACCTAATCAACATTGTTTGGCATCTGAGGGCCTGGCGCGTGGCATGCTGCTTATGTTTTAGGTTCGTTCTAAAGCTCATTTGTGTTAATAGGACAAGCACTCGGCGCTTAAATTAATATACGTGCTTTATTTATTTCGAGAAGTCCTTCCTGGCCCTGACTCGCCATACTACACTGCGGCAACATCATTAAAATAGGTTGTTTTGCACGACTTCTTAGCCTGTGTGTGCCCTGCCTAGACCTTGTCTCCGTAAGTGCGGCACCGCCGACCTGTAAAGCATGATTGCAAGCAGTAATACAAGAATGCAGACAGAGACAATGACTGGAAAAACAAGCACGCTGTTGTATTATATTCTTACAAATGTGCAATGCGCTGCTCAATTACACTCGATTTTGTAATGTCAACAGATTATACGGTTCATTTACCACCGTTCACACCAACACACGAGGATACAGCCTGCTCACTCATACATCCTCTCGCAAAAAAACACACTAAACTACTACTCACATGTCACAACAAAGTTCTTAATTCATAGCGAGCGCTTTCAGCACAGCACCCCAGCAGCAGCGGCCAGAGGCCCACAACCAACTCCCACCGCACAAAGGAGGCGGCCCCCTTGCAGCTCTGTGGTGTACAACGGGGTCTGAATTCACGCAAAGAACTGGCCTCTGTCTTCAGCCCAGGTGCCCCTCGCTTTGTATGGTGTTTATGTTATCACAAATGTTGAAGACTTACTAGTTGAGCTGTGGTTATAACAGATATATATCAAGATATATTTTCCAAACAAAATCTCGCAGCACCTTGCACTGCAAGGGCTTAGTTCACGTTTCTGTGCTCAGAAGGGCCCACGGAGGGCACACTTTTGCCATTCTGGAACCACAACAGTTCAGTAGGGTTCAGTAGTGAAGAGTGTTGCTGCAACCAACCGGAAAGCAGCTAACTCACTTAGCAGCCACTTCTTTATGAGAGCCAACATGTATTAACTTGATTTACTCCTTATCAGGAGTAAGTACTGTGCACAGTCCTATTTTAACTTTCATCCTGATTATTTTTTTGCTTTCCCAGTCAGAAATGTAGAAGTAGAAGAATGTAAAATAAAACAAGACAATAATTTACTCAAGTCAGCAGGGAAACTTTCCAATAGGGCACTGAACAAATGTGCAGCACAAGTAGTGGAAATTTGCAGAAACAGCAGCGGCTTGTGCTCTGGCCCTTATGGTTTTTTTTTCGTTTTTTTTTTTAAACTAACTAATCACTGCAAGCACTCATTTGTTACAGCTCGTCGTGACAGAGAATATGTCTTTAATCTTGCTTCTTCACGTGTAGAGATAATGTTTAGCTTCATGTTAGTGATCTAGGCATTGTTTGTACTTTACATGTGGACAGCAGATAGCTGTTAGACCTGGCATCCTTGGTGTGGTGTCCCCTAACTTTTTGCCTCTACTTCCCAGATTGTTGCTCTGTGTTGGACTCTGTTTTTGCTATTTTTGTTACTCTGGGCACTTTACCAGTCTAAAGTGCAAGTGCTCCCTATGTGAAATTGTATTTGTAATTGGCTTTTCCATAATTGGCATATTTGATTTACTAGTAAGTTCCTAGTACAGTGCAATAGAAATGCCCAGGGCCTGTAAACCAAATGCTACTAGAGGGGCCTGCAGCACTGATTGTGCCACCCACACCAGTATCCCTGTAAACATGCCTCAGACCTGCCACTGCAGTGTCTGTGCGTGCAGTTTTAAATTGTCAATTTGACTTGGCAAGTGTACCATCTTGCCAAGCCCAAGCCTCCTCTTCTTATACAAGTAAAGCATGTCTAAGGTAGGCCCTAGGTAGCTCCTTGGGTAGGGTGCAGCGTATGTTAAAGGTGGGACATGTACTGATGTGTCTTACATGTCCTAACAGTCAAATACTGCCAAATTCGTTTTTCACTGTTGCAAGGCTCTCTCATAGGTTAACATAGGGTCTGCCTTTAACTATTCTTAAAGTGTAGTTCCCCTTTGAGAGCAGATAGAAATTTGGAGTTTGGGGTCTCTGAACTCACAACTTAAAAAAACATCTTTTAGTGATGTTGGTTTTTAGATTGTTAGTTTGAAAATACCACTTTTAGAAAGTGGGCATTTTCTTGCTTAAATCATTCTGTGACTCTGCCTGTTTGTGGATTCCCTGTGTGGGTCAGACTGAAAGTTAAGCTGTATGTGAATCTTCTCTAGACAGTGACACAAAGGGAGCTGAGGTTTAGCCTTCGTATCCTGATGAGTCATATGGGCTAGAGTGGAGGAAGGAGTGGTCACTTACACCTGAATGGGCTGTGCCTGCCCTCATACAATGCTGTCTCCAACCCCCTGGTGTGTGTCTGGGGTCAGGCCTGGAAAAACAGAGACTTTTCTTTGGGGTTGGGCAACATCAAAGGCAGAAAAGGGTATAAGTATTGGACCCAAAACACCAGACTCTAGATTTCTTCAAGATGCACTTCTGGAACCAAGAGAACCTCTGCCAAGAAGAGCTGAAGAGCTGAGGAGAAGTGCTGCCCCTGCCTCTGACTGTACTTTGTCGAGGTATCCTGCAGTTGCTGCTTCTGCCTGTGAAAGAGGACAAAGACTGGCCTCTGTTGTACGTCACTGCTAGAGAAGAATCTCCAAGGGCTTGAACTGAGCTTGCCTTCTTTTGTTGAAGTCGCAGTGCCATCAAAGACTTCCTCTGCTAGCACCTAGACTCTCTGCCAAGATTCCTGCCCTGCCAAGTGCTTCCTAATCCAGTCCCTGGGCCCTTGAAAGGAGAAGTTTGTGGAAAATCAAAAAGATCCAAGGAAACCGACTTCGGACGACTCCGGACTGATGCTGCCTGCAACTGAAGCCGTGGCCCTCGCTGGAGTGCGACAACCCCGCAGGCCCGGTGCCACTTCAGCCTCGCTGAAGTCCGCGACTCCGTGGAAGTCGCCACACCACATCTTGACCACCGGATACCGACTCAGCCAGAAGTGCGCGGATCCAACGCTTCACACGATACCTCCTAACCTCCGCCGCTCCGCAGCAAGGATCCGATGCCTCTTCATGACGCCTCCACTCCTTCACTCCACAGAATTGGAACCGATGCTGCCTCAGATCCAGTAATGCCACGATCCCCGACTCCGTGCACTGGCTTGTTTCCTCATTTTCACAAGGTACTGTACCTGGGGGTCCATGTGACTCCGTGACCGGTGCCATTAGCGTTGGATTGTTGGGAATGACTCTGTTACAACGCCGTGATATCACCTAATTGAAGCATTTATGTTTCTAAGTGCTATAGTGAAGTTTAATCTTTAAAAATGCATAACTTTGCTTGTGTATGTTGGATTTTTGTTGTTTTGGTCTTTTTTTGTTCAGACTAATATTGGCTATTTTTCTAACCTGGTGTTGAGTCATTTTGTAGTGTTTGCACTGTATTACTGTGTGTGTTGGTACAAATATTTTATACATTGTCTCTGGGTTAAGCCTTTCTGCTCGTGCCAAGCTACCAAGGGGGTGAGCGGAGGTTAACCGGGTGTGTTTCTCCTTTGCCCTGACTAGAGTGAGGGTCCTTGCTTGGACAGAGGGCAACCTGACTGCCAACCAAAGACCCCATTTCTAACATTGGTGATCAGCGGTGAGGATTGAACTTGTATTTGTACTTAACATACAGTGATTAAGTGTATACTACTATTTTCAGTGCAGACCATTACGTAACCACATACCACTTGTTTTTGTGAGTTGCTTTTTTCTCTTCTTGGACTTCATCTGATTCCATTTTTTGACTTTTGACCTTCTCATTAGGAACTCTTTGTTCTGCCTTGAAACGTTGCACTTTTGACTTGCCATTATATCTCAATCTGGAGATGCACCAGCTGTAGCTGTTTTTGAGTTGGAGAAGCTGGAGAATTATACAGTTGCTCAACTAAAACAGTTCAGTAAGTATCTTGCCTGTCCCATTAGGAGCTCTGCCAGGACGGAGGAGCTGCAAAAGGCACTGAGGGTCTGGGTGACAGCCAAAGAGGTTGGGGGGCACACAGAGGAGGAGATTGAGGGTGAGAAGGTGCAAAACAGCCAGGAGGGTGTAGTAGAGGTACCTGTACTGCCTGGGGCGAGGGTCTCCAGGGCGGGTAGCAGTGTGTCCTCTAAGGGTCTGGGTTACAGGACAGACAGGCAGAGAGGGTGCACCTGTTTGAGTTATAGAAGCTTAAGGTGGAGAGGGTGATGAAAGAGAGGAGGATGGCCATTGAGGAGAAAAACATGCTCTTGGCTCATGAGCTGAGTTAGGGAACTAGATTGGAGGTGCTAGTCTAGTAGAGATGGTGGAAGCAACACCAGAGTGGAGCCTGGAAAGTGCAGAGTGCACATTCCCAAAGACCTAGTTAATGATTACAAGAGAGAGGATGATATCTACTTGTGGTTTAAGGGGTATGAGTCTTCTCTCCGCATGAACATGGTCCCTGAAGCACATTGGGTAGTGAGTCTGTGGAAGCACTTCGAGGTAGAAGGGAGGGGCACAGGTATGCGTGCAGGGAACAAAGATCAAAGAATTGCACCAGGGAGCTGCTGTTAAAAGGAGCTGCCTGCTTGCTGGAGCAATGGGGCAGCAGGGGAGGCCTTGAGGCTCCCCACGCAGTCCCAGACAGCCCGTAAAGGGCATATAATAAAGTAAATTGTAAAAAAGGGTCAGGGCCTTGAAGCCCCCCCGTGGTACAAGATAGCCCATGAAGGGCTAAAAAAATGTATACTTAAAAAAAGAATAACTTAATTGTGAAGGTCACAGATCTCAACAATGAGCATTCAAGGTTCGAGTCCAGGTGTATCCCTGGTCATTTCCCTCCTTTTTTTTCAACTGCAAATGTTTAAGGCTCATACTGAAAGGTGACCTTACTATTGTGCATTGACAATTGCTGTACCATTTTATGATCCTGTTGAAGGCAAACGCTGAAACATGTCAGCCATTATTTCTTGCACATACAATTTTCGGCATGTAAATAATCTTTGCAATTCCTGTGCCGTTGTTTCGACCTGAGTAACACTGGCTGGACTCCAGTAGAATTGCATACTTTACACATATTTAAAGTCTTTACATATTACATGTTACAATTTAAAGAATGAGACAAAAAACAGATATTGTTAACAGTCTTTTTTTCTAAAACCATACACTGTGGGCATGTATTGATGTCTTCCATAAAATATCAACTTACAGAAACTCCCTTCCTGCTCTTCTTGCACATTATTCAAGAGATCACATGCTGGTGCTTAGAAGCCCTCAGCTGTAGGTGAGGTCATCACTGTAACTATCATTCCATCAGCCAGTATAAACGGTATCAAAACAGTTATGAAGTGTTTGCAATAGTAGTTACTTAATGAATGGACATCATGAAAAGGGCCTTCTAAATGTTGGTACTACTTTTGTCAGAGTATTTTTCTCAGGATGTTCCCTTCACATCTCATGTTCAATGGATAAAGAGTGCAGTGTTGTGTTACTTCCAGTTCCTAAGTGGATTAAGCCCTCGTCAGGAATGTCAAGTCCAAGCTGAGTCAAACTAGTGTAAAGACCTTGGAATATCATGTAGCCACAGAAGGCAAGTGGGAAGTGGAGGTGCAAACATTGTCTTAAACTGTTAACTGGCTTGAGTATCAGTCAACGAGGTGAACAGCGTGTCTTTCCCTGGGGCCAGCACCCAGAGTTCTCGGCACCTCATTTTAGAGAAGGGCATGTTTGCTTATACCTGTAGAGAAAAGCTTTTTAGATCACACGGAAGATAGAAGAAGGGCATTGAAGGGTAAATTGGAGAAAGGATTCCAGCAGCAAGCTTTTGCTAGTAGTGAGAGTTACAGTGCGGTTAGGGAACAGGGGAAGTTAGCTTTAGATGCACTACACGTAGGCAAGCTTTGCATATCTAGACCAAAGTCATATTATGACAATGTGTTTGTTGGAATGAGTGAATGTAAGCGTGTGTTTTTGTTTCAGAGTAAGTGGACGTTCATGTTAAATGGACAGGATCCAGCGATCCCTGGGATCTATTATCTATGTGGACTTAATGCTTGATACCGTCTTCCAAAGGGATGGTATGGGACATATTATTTGGGGATAGTTTTCCCAAAGATATATCAACTAGAGGACTTGAAAAAGTTTCCGAAATTGTCTGAGTTACATCGAAATAGACAGAAGAGAGATACTGCTGCTGGTGTAGTAGGAGACATATTTGGGGCGATAATTCCTTCAGTGGGAGTTATCTTAAACTCCATAAAGATTACAAAGTTGTCTACTATTGTGGATAACATGCTGACAAATTTTACAGGGGCTATACTCCTGATGGATACTCAACTTGCTGCGGAGAGGGCTATGACTCTTCAAAACAGGCTTGCTTTAGACATTCTTTTCGCGAAAAATTGCGGTGTCTGTAAGATGCTTAATGAGCGTCATTGTTGTGCTTACATACCTGACAATAGTAATGAGATTAGAAGTATGCTTAGTAACTTAACTAGGGATAGTACAGATTTGAAGGAACTGAAAGAACAAGGTGTTTGGGAAAAGGTTGGGAAAGGACTTGCTTCGGTTGGGAGTTGGTTTAGTAGTATTTGGCTTGGGATATTGGCAAAAATAATACAGGGAATATTGATTGTCATAGCTTGCTTGTTTGGATTATGGCTGTCATGTAAAATTAGTAAAAGAATAAAGTTGAAAATGGCAAAAAATAATAAGAGGAGGGAAGAAAAACAAAGGGAAAAATTATTCAGGGCAAAATTACAGGGGGAACGATTGAGAGAGGAAATTGAGATGAAGGAATTTTAGAATGTAAATTTGAAGGGAAAGGTTTGTGTGATGACAAGAGTCATCAGAGGAGGGATTGTTGGAGTGTGACCTTTAAAATTAATATTAACATGAAAAGCTTGCAATATAATGTATAATGAAGCTGCATAGAAAATATGTTAACGTAGAAAATAATACACGCGTTTGAAATGTGATCACGGGGAGTGGCCACAAATGTATACAAAGACTAATGAAACTTATTAATGATGAATTAATGATGTACTAATGTTTGAATTTGTATTAGCATATCATAATTAGAGCTATGTATTTGAGTTTTGTTAACCAAATTACTAGGCCTTAGTTAGCGAGGGTCTGGGCCCAGCTGCCTGGTCTCATATTAAACTGTGTTTTTCTAACGTGCAATGTGCTGCTTTCCTGAAGGACACAAAGCTGTACTTTTCCAGAAGCTAGATATGTGTGTGTAGCCGTAGTAAATTCTTTCTCAGGGGACCCGACTTGCTCAAGGAGACATTCTTGCCGAATGCAACAGTGTAATTCGTAACAGGTGCAAGGCTGCCTAGACTAGGAGAAAACAGTGGGACTACTGACTGGAGCGTAAAGTGTAACTTTTCTTACCTGACATTCCACCTGATGAAGACGTCAATTACAGGAGCCAATCAACTGCATGAGAACTGTGTTTTGGGGAAAATTCTAGTGAGGTGCATGGAGAATTATTGGACAGAGATAATGATGCACCAAAATTGATCCAATAGGGAATTAAAAGCTAGTTCGACTGTTTTGATATAACCGCAGGACCTGAGAAGAAATCAGCCATTATTAGCCATACTCCGCCATTATTGGGACACTTTTGCCGTTATTCTGACATTCTGCCTTAAGCCATACTTTGCCATTGTTCTTTAGAGACTTTGGTGTTATTCTTCTTGATACTTTAACCATCCTCTATCTAAGTCCTTCCTGATACTTACTTCTCCTCCATATGAGGGAAGTGTCTTATCCTTAGCTATGCCATACTGAGACTTTGCCCTGTCCTATCTTTGCTGATGGTGCATCGACTGATGTCCTGAGGACTAAGACTGACGCTGATTGCTGATTCATTGGAGGGGTAACTATCTGATGAAATTGTAATTGTCTGTTTGCCTTTTCTTTCTAGGTAACAACTGCTCTTTTGATAGAGGCCATAGTTGGATGTTTTCCAAATTTGTGTTTGCTAAATTGTTTTGCATGAGGCCCAACATGCTGATGCTAATTCGAGGTTAGTTAAGGTGTTCACCAAAACCTGACGCAAATAGACAAATGACTGAATTCTTGCTTTGTTGAATCACGTATCATTGCAACTTGCTAAACTGTTTCTTACTAATGACATGTTAATGCTGGTCGTATATATGCTCTATACTTTGATTAATTGTGTTTTAATTCCAAGTTTGAAGAGTTACTAATGAGATTGATTGCTAATGAGATTAACGGAGATGATATTAGATTATAACAAATAGGGAAATAAATATTCCAATTCTTAACTAAATTGGTGTGGTTATTCATGACTGAAAGGTGTTCGCTTTATTGACTTATATTAAATGTTATTGATTATCTAGTTGATTAGTTACTAAGAGATTGATTGGGTTATTGAGATATTGATTGTGATGCCAGAAAGATACCTCCTACCGGGAAGTCTCTGAACGTGGTCAAAAGGTTCATCGGCCTAGGCGTGTCTCCTTGTAAATTTACTTATCAAGGTTCTGACGCGCATGCGCTTGTGCTGTAACTATCCTGAGCGCTCAATCTGCATTATGATGCTCTCACGCTTCACCGAGACACCTTTACAGGCCGTTGCTTTTAACAAGCATTTTCAATGCAACGGGACACGCATTTGTTCGAGTTAGCGCTATTAGCGTTGTAAAGCGAAAAAAAACACAGCGCGATCGCGCTATGTAAAATGCAGCACGATCGCGCTGCGCAGAAAATAAACAGATAAAGTAGTCTGGACTCCAGGCTGAAAACATCGAGCCTCGTATGTTTTTGGTACTTTACCGGTGCAGTGTAGGTGGGCTAAACACCGGAAAAGGCATGACGTATGCATGCCTTTCACAAATGAAAGCAAGCGGATTTTAAAAGGCAAGCCCACGAACCAATGTAAGTGACTGACGTGGCATGGCCGTGGTTTCAAGCCCAAAGAGAGATTACAGAATGGACGGAGCACTTTGTGCTAGCCCATAAAAAGCGAATGGATTGACAAGAAGATCACTTGCTTGGAGCAGCAAGTATTGGAGAAAGGATGGTGAGCGAATGGCTTCTCAGGCTAAGGTGCCTTTCAGTGCATAACCAATGCCGTGCAGCTTAATGTATTTTAAAGGCCGTGACCTAATCAACATTGTTTGGCATCTGAGGGCCTGGCGCGTGGCATGCTGCTTATGTTTTAGGTTCGTTCTAAAGCTCATTTGTGTTAATAGGACAAGCACTCGGCGCTTAAATTAATATACGTGCTTTATTTATTTCGAGAAGTCCTTCCTGGCCCTGACTCGCCATACTACACTGCGGCAACATCATTAAAATAGGTTGTTTTGCACGACTTCTTAGCCTGTGTGTGCCCTGCCTAGACCTTGTCTCCGTAAGTGCGGCACCGCCGACCTGTAAAGCATGATTGCAAGCAGTAATACAAGAATGCAGACAGAGACAATGACTGGAAAAACAAGCACGCTGTTGTATTATATTCTTACAAATGTGCAATGCGCTGCTCAATTACACTCGATTTTGTAATGTCAACAGATTATACGGTTCATTTACCACCGTTCACACCAACACACGAGGATACAGCCTGCTCACTCATACATCCTCTCGCAAAAAAACACACTAAACTACTACTCACATGTCACAACAAAGTTCTTAATTCATAGCGAGCGCTTTCAGCACAGCACCCCAGCAGCAGCGGCCAGAGGCCCACAACCAACTCCCACCGCACAAAGGAGGCGGCCCCCTTGCAGCTCTGTGGTGTACAACGGGGTCTGAATTCACGCAAAGAACTGGCCTCTGTCTTCAGCCCAGGTGCCCCTCGCTTTGTATGGTGTTTATGTTATCACAAATGTTGAAGACTTACTAGTTGAGCTGTGGTTATAACAGATATATATCAAGATATATTTTCCAAACAAAATCTCGCAGCACCTTGCACTGCAAGAGCTTAGTTCACGTTTCTGTGCTCAGAAGGGCCCACGGAGGGCACACTTTTGCCATTCTGGAACCACAACAGTTCAGTAGGGTTCAGTAGTGAAGAGTGTTGCTGCAACCAACCGGAAAGCAGCTAACTCACTTAGCAGCCACTTCTTTATGAGAGCCAACATGTATTAACTTGATTTACTCCTTATCAGGAGTAAGTACTGTGCACAGTCCTATTTTAACTTTCATCCTGATAATTTTTTTGCTTTCCCAGTCAGAAATGTAGAAGTAGAAGAATGTAAAATAAAACAAGACAATAATTTACTCACGTCAGCAGGGAAACTTTCCAATAGGGCACTGAACAAATGTGCAGCACAAGTAGTGGAAATTTGCAGAAACAGCAGCGGCTTGTGCTCTGGCCCTTATGGTTTTTTTTTCGTTTTTTTTTTAAACTAACTAATCACTGCAAGCACTCATTTGTTACAGCTCCTCGTGACAGAGAATATGTCTTTAATCTTGCTTCTTCACGTGTAGAGATAATGTTTAGCTTCATGTTAGTGATCTAGGCATTGTTTGTACTTTACATGTGGACAGCAGATAGCTGTTAGACCTGGCATCCTTGGTGTGGTGTCCCCTAACTTTTTGCCTCTACTTCCCAGATTGTTGCTCTGTGTTGGACTCTGTTTTTGCTATTTTTGTTACTCTGGGCACTTTACCAGTCTAAAGTGCAAGAGCTCCCTATGTGAAATTGTATTTGTAATTGGCTTTTCCATAATTGGCATATTTGATTTACTAGTAAGTTCCTAGTACAGTGCAATAGAAATGCCCAGGGCCTGTAAACCAAATGCTACTAGAGGGGCCTGCAGCACTGATTGTGCCACCCACACCAGTATCCCTGTAAACATGCCTCAGACCTGCCACTGCAGTGTCTGTGCGTGCAGTTTTAAATTGTCAATTTGACTTGGCAAGTGTACCATCTTGCCAAGCCCAAGCCGCCCCTTCTTATACAAGTAAAGCACTTCTAAGGTAGGCCCTAGGTAGCTCCTTGGGCAGGGTGCAGCGTATGTTAAAGGTGGGACATGTACTGATGTGTCTTACATGTCCCAACAGTCAAATACTGCCAAATTCGTTTTTCACTGTTGCAAGGCTCTCTCATAGGTTAACATAGGGTCTGCCTTTAACTATTCTTAAAGTGTAGTTCCCCTTTGAGAGCAGATAGAAATTTGGAGTTTGGGGTCTCTGAACTCACAATTAAAAAATACATCTTTTAGTGATGTTGGTTTTTAGATTGTTAGTTTGAAAATACCACTTTTAGAAAGTGGGCATTTTCTTGCTTAAATCATTCTGTGACTCTGCCTGTTTGTGGATTCCCTGTGTGGGTCAGACTGAAAGTTAAGCTGTATGTGAATCTTCTCTAGACAGTGACACAAAGGGAGCTGAGGTTTAGCCTGCGTATCCTGATGAGCCATATGGGCTAGAGTGGAGGAAGGAGTGGTCACTTACACCTGAATGGGCTGTGCCTGCCCTCATACAATGCTGTCTCCAACCCCCTGGTGTGTGTCTGGGGTCAGGCCTGGAAAAACAGAGACTTTTCTTTGGGGTTGGGCAACATCAAAGGCAGAAAAGGGTATAAGTATTGGACCCAAAACACCAGACTCTAGATTTCTTCAAGATGCACTTCTGGAACCAAGAGAACCTCTGCCAAGAAGAGCTGAAGAGCTGAGGAGAAGTGCTGCCCCTGCCTCTGACTGTACTTTGTCGAGGTATCCTGCAGTTGCTGC
Source organism: Pleurodeles waltl (assembly GCF_031143425.1). Classification (NCBI taxonomy): domain Eukaryota; kingdom Metazoa; phylum Chordata; class Amphibia; order Caudata; family Salamandridae; genus Pleurodeles; species Pleurodeles waltl. The sequence goes on from NC_090436.1 coordinate 315,816,766, forward strand.
TTCTGCCTGTGAAAGAGGACAAAGACTGGCCTCTGTTGTACGTCACTGCTAGAGAAGAATCTCCAAGGGCTTGAACTGAGCTTGCCTCCTTTTGTTGAAGTCGCAGTGCCATCAAAAACTTCCTCTGCTAGCACCTAGACTCTCTGCCAAGATTCCTGCCCTGCCAAGTGCTTCCTAATCCAGTCCCTGGGCCCTTGAAAGGAGAAGTTTGTGGAAAATCAAAAAGATCCAAGGAAACCGACTTCGGACGACTCCGGACTGATGCCGCCTGCAACTGAAGCCGTGGCCCTCGCTGGAGTGCGACAACCCCGCAGGCCCGGTGCCACTTCAGCCTCGCTGAAGTCTGCGACTCCGTGGAAGTCGCCACACCACATCTTGACCACCGGATACCGACTCAGCCAGAAGTGCGCGGATCCAACGCTTCGCACGATAACTCCTATCCTCCGCCGCTCCGCAGCAAGGATCCGATGCCTCTTCATGACGCCTCCACTCCTTCACTCCACAGAATTGGAACCGATGCTGCCTCAGATCCAGTAATGCCACGATCCCCGACTCCGTGCACTGGCTTGTTTCCTCATTTTCACAAGGTACTGTACCTGGGGGTCCATGTGACTCCGTGACCGGTGCCATTAGCGTTGGATTGTTGGGTACGACTCTGTTACAACGCCGTGATATCACCTAATTGAAGCATTTGTGTTTCTAAGTGCTATAGTGAAGTTTAATCTTTAAAAATGCATAACTTTGCTTGTGTATGTTGGATTTTTGTTGTTTTGGTCTTTTTTTGTTCAGACTAATATTGGCTATTTTTCTAACCTGGTGTTGAGTCATTTTGTAGTGTTTGCACTGTATTACTGTGTGTGTTGGTTCAAATATTTTAGACATTGTCTCTGGGTTAAGCCTTTCTGCTCGTGCCAAGCTACCAAGGGGGTGAGCGGAGGTTAACCGGGTGTGTTTCTCCTTTGCCCTGACTAGAGTGAGGGTCCTTGCTTGGACAGAGGGCAACCTGACTGCCAACCAAAGACCCCATGTCTAACATTGGTGATCAGCGGTGAGGATTGAACTTGTATTTGTACTTAACATACAGTGATTAAGTGTACACTACTATTTTCAGTGCAGACCATTACGTAACCACATACCACTTGTTTTTGTGAGTTGCTTTTTTCTCTTCTTGGACTTCATCTGATTCCATTTTTTGACTTTTGACCTTCTCATTAGGAACTCTTTGTTCTGCCTTGAAACGTTGCACTTTTGACTTGCCATAATATCTCAATCTGGAGATGCACCAGCTGTAGCTGTTTTTGAGTTGGAGAAGCTGGAGAATTATACAGTTGCTCAACTAAAACAGTTCAGTAAGTATCTTGCCTGTCCCATTAGGAGCTCTGCCAGGACGGAGGAGCTGCAAAAGGCACAGAGGGTCTGGGTGACAGCCAAAGAGGTTGGGGGGCACACAGAGGAGGAGATTGAGGGTTAGAAGGTGCAAAACAGCCAGGAGGGTGTAGTAGAGGTACCTGTACTGCCTGGGGCGAGGGTCTCCAGGGCGGGTAGCAGTGTGTCCTCTAAGGGTCTGGGTTACAGGACAGACAGGCAGAGAGGGTGCACCTGTTTGAGTTATAGAAGCTTAAGGTGGAGAGGGTGATGGAAGAGAGGAGGATGGCCATTGAGGAGAAAAACATGCTCTTGGCTCATGAGCTGAGTTAGGGAACTAGATTGGAGGTGCTAGTCTAGTAGAGATGGTGGAAGCAACATCAGAGTGGAGCCTGGAAAGTGCAGAGTGCACATTCCCAAAGACCTAGTTAATGATTACAAGAGAGAGGATGATATCTACTTGTGGTTTAAGGGGTATGAGTCTGCTCTCCACATGAAAATGGTCCCTGAAGCACATTGGGTAGTGAGTCTGTGGAAGCACTTTGAGGTAGAAGGGAGGGGCACAGGTATGCGTGCAGGGAACAAAGATCAAAGAATTGCACCAGGGAGCTGCTGTTAAAAGGAGCTGCCTGCTTGCTGGAGCAATGGGGCAGCAGGGGAGGCCTTGAGGCTCCCCACGCAGTCCCAGACAGCCCGTAAAGGGCATATAATAAAGTAAATTGTAAAAAAGAGTCAGGGCCTTGAGGCCCCCCCACGGTACAAGATAGCCCATGAAGGGCTAAAAAAATGTATACTTAAAAAAAGAATAACTTAATTGTGAAGGTCACAGATCTCAACACTGAGCATTCAAGGTTCGAGTCCAGGTGTATCCCTGGTCATTTCCCTCCTTTTATTTCAACTGCAAATGTTTAAGGCTCATACTGAAAGGTGACTTTACTATTGTGCATTGACAATTGCTGTACCATTTTATGATCCTGTTGAAGGCAAACGCTGAAACATGTCAGCCATTATTTCTTGCACATACAATTTTCGGCATGTAAATAATCTTTGCAATTCCTGTGCCGTTGTTTCGACCTGAGTAACACTGGCTGGACTCCAGTAGAATTGCATACTTTACACATATTTAAAGTCTTTACATATTACATGTTACAATTTAAAGAATGAGACAAAAACCAGATATTGTTAACAGTCTTTTTTTCTAAAACCATACACTGTGTGCATGTATTGATGTCTTCCATAAAATATCAACTTACAGAAACTCCCTTCCTGCTCTTCTTGCACATTATTCAAGAGATCACATGCTGGTGCTTAGAAGCCCTCAGCTGTAGGTGAGGTCATCACTGTAACTATCATTCCATCAGCCAGTATAAACGGTATCAAAACAGTTATGAAGTGTTTGCAATAGTAGTTACTTAATGAATGGACATCATGAAAAGGGCCTTCTAAATGTTGGTACTACTTTTGTCAGAGTATTTTTCTCAGGATGTTCCCTTCACATCTCATGTTCAATGGATAAAGAGTGCAGTGTTGTGTTACTTCCAGTTCCTAAGTGGATTAACCCCCGTCAGGAATGTCAAGTCCAGGCTGAGTCAAACTAGTGTAAAGACCTTGGAATATCATGTAGCCGCAGAAGGTAAGTGGGAAGTGGAGGTGCAAACATCGTCTTAAACTGTTAACTGGCATGAGTATCAGTCAACGAGGTGAACAGCGTGTCCTTCCCTGGGGCCATCACCCAGAGTTCTCGGCACCTCATTTTAGAGAAGGGCACCATTGATACCACTGAGAGTCATCTGCTGAAAGTGTTGTACTTGGCTCAGTTTGCACAGCCCTAGCATAACGGTCCCCAGGACATCACAGGCAAACAACCATGGCTGTGGCCCAGTACGCCAAGCTGGCCTGGCGGCCCTGAGACTGCTTCTGACAGTAAACTTCTGCAGCCACACGTAAATAACAACAACATAAAGCTGATGTATGTATGACCTGCAAGGAAACTGGATAATTAGCATAAATCTCATGAATCCCCTATGGCCATTATAGACCATTGTTTTCAAGGAAGAAAAACTGCTACACCGGTAGTAATCTGGACCTTGCCCACACAGAGTATGTATTTGTCAGCTAAGCAGACGAGGGTAGCCCACAGGTAAATACACACCAGGAATTGTGTAAACGGGCATGTGTACAATGTACAATCAATTATTGTGATTATGAGCCCACTGTCCCATTAGGGTTTTCCATTATTACGCTCATCAAAACCCTGATAAGCCTGCACTCTTATGCGCCATTAATATTTCCATAAATGTAAACAGCTGTTACTGTTGGTTATACTTTTCATATATATATAGATTGGATTTCCACATACGCAAGCTCATGAATTTCACACATAGGCACTAATGAATCTGCCAAACGACTTATTGATAGAACACATGATATAATGGGTGTGCAAAGCACAGCTTCATGTGTTTTTAGCCATGTTAATGGGATTCAGTTTATCACCCTGGGAAGGATGAAAGACTGAGTGGACACATGTGGATTCAAGCCTGTGACAATGGGGGTTAAACACTTGTTCTTGTAGAGCATACATTACACCACTGAGCCGCCAATTTAGATTCAATGGCTAAATGAACACACCATGCCCTATTATGTTGTTACTGATTTTTAATACCTTAGTTTCTAGTCCTTCAAGTATGCTGGGCCTCTTGCAAGTGCATCAGTCTCTGTAGCTTGGTATTTCTAGTGGACTCAAAAGCAAATCTTAGTTTCAGTGGGAAGATAATTAACACATACAGCTTAGACTAGCTTGAATAAAAACAGGTCTTGTGCATTTGTACAGTGTGCCGATGATTTTTGCCTATATTTTCCTAAAACTAACTCAAACTAAAATCTGAAAAGATACCCACCTATTTAAAGTGACAGCCGAAAAGTCCCTATTTGGGTTTTACTTGAATGGCTACTACAGAACCACTGCATCTAAAGAAGCAGCAGGCTTTTGTGTCTGTGGAAACGTTGCAAGCTAAAGACAGAATGCTAGTTACACTATGCTCTCAGTAGGTAAGGTAGCACTTCTTTCTATAGTATTCCTTCCCAACGTAGGTGCTCAGTATGTGAGATGTTCTATTGGTCAGTCTAAAACATTCCAGATAGGTTTTGGCCACACCACTGGTTTGTACTGTGCCCTATGCTCACAGACATGCCTTCACGCTACCTGGCCTTCTGAATCCAGAACTATAAAGTAACATTTCAACGGCCAGCGCAGCACAGAAACGAGGAGTGAGTAAAGGCGAGAAGACTGTGAACCACGCACTGTATGATGACTTAACTGTGGACTTGGAAAATATCAGTACCCAGAAGTGGGCAGAACCCCTTTCTCTCCCCAGAAAACAGTCAAGTAAAATGTATTTAGGGCAAACAGATACATTAAAATGTAATTGGAGTAAGTCTGTGGTGGGTGATAATTACATCGAGATAGTTTATTGAATATGAATTAAACATTAGGCAGGATTCACAAAAATTACGGAAAGTTTGAATTATGTTCAATAAACTAGCTGGATGAAATTATCATCTACCACAGACTTACTCCATTTAAATTTTCATTCAGTTATTTGCCCTAAATACATGTTATGCAGTATAGAAATGGGAATGAAAAGTCAGGTCTACTTCATAATTATATTTTCATTCAGTGTTTCGAGACCCATGCACATTGCAGAAACGCAGATGTAAATATTACTTTAAAATACTAACTGTAACCTACATGAAACTGTGTAAAGTCAGGTGCTTTTCATTATATTTGACACTGTAAGCTATGATTACCAATCGAAAGTGCAGGTCTCCTGGGAGATAATGGCGCTCTCACAGAAGCTTTAGATCCCTTCAGCCCAAGTCTCTATTGTCGAGCCAATGAAACATTTCTAAAGCTGTAATCTTCAATCAAAAGCAAGGGCTCGAAAAATCTTTAAAATGTTACTAGACCTGCAGGTTAAGTAACTTAACTAATCTTCTCGACCTAACTGTAATGTACTAGACCCGTAAACGGGTCTCAAATTGTATGATCCTAGGCAAATAGTTTACAGAGTCGCTTTTTCTTAATTCTCACATATGATTGCACCTTCAAATATGTGAGCTCAACATTTCTGCATTACATAAAAAACTGTTTTGTTTGATTAAGTAGACTAAAGTTTGCTGCATGCATCACAAGAATCTAACCCACATACCCATGAGGTCTAGCCCACATAAACCTAGGACTTCTTTTAGTTTACTAACAACATTGCCATCAGGGCAGGAGTGTTTCTCAGTTTGTTTACATACTCAATTTTAATAAATATATGACTAAACCATGATGTGGTAACATACTGACATCTACACACAGTAACTTTCCAAGAAATGTCTAAAAACATCTCCACTAACTTGCAGCTTTACTGACAAAACTATATAGTGTATACCAATCTGTGAAAATTAGGTTTTAGACACCATATCCTTTGCACATCAACATGTAAAGTATTCTGATTTATTTTCATCCTATTAAAATATTTTTCATCACACAGAAATATGAAAAAGGTCTTTCACAACTACTGAAATATATTTTGAAATGTTTGCACAGTTGACTTAGTCATTTAAATGTTGTGTGTTAGGATCCTTTTAATTTACATTCTAAGCAGCAGGTCACACAGTTCACCTTACAAAGGCCTGGAACTCTGCAGTCAGAAGGAAAATTAATTGTAAGAAAAACTGACTTTTGACCTCTGTCTGTGAACACAGAGCAAATGTGACATAGGAACAAGATTTAAAGGGATCTTTTATTGCCCCTGCACTTTTCAACTGAACAGAACACCTGCTCAGTGTCAACCCACCAATGCAAGTGGTTGAGTGGATTTCTCAGCCCTGAAAAGCATCAGGGCTTGTAGCCTGTTCCTGGGCAGGGCATCTCTGTGCCACTACAGAGACATGTGAACTGCGCTCCTTTAATATTCGTCAGAGCACTAACATGGAATTTGAAAGGCGCATGTGCAGCAGGCGGATCTGCCTGCAGTACATGCGTGCTTTTAATTCACCCTCTAGGCAAGGTGGAGGTCAGCGCCCAAGGGTCTAAGGGTGTTGTCAAGGTGCGAGATGCCATGCCTTCTCCTATCCCTTCCCTCGTAAAAAATGAAGATCGAGGCTTTTGTAGAATGCAGGTGTGACCGTTACGCCCCCTCTACACCCCAATTCTTAACTGTCACTTAGGAAATAGTGCTGCAGGGGACACCACCACCAACTGCACAGTGAACATGAGCGTCTCAAGCCCTTTTACATCAGACAGTAGGGACGAGGGAGCCCGTTGCTTCATCTTGACTGTGAGCAACACCCCAATTTACCTCCAACAGCGACTGTGTTTTTTCCACTCATTCTGGCTGCAGAATGTGTCAGGAAGCACAAGATTATGGTTTCTTTAAGAAGATCCAAACACCAAGGAATTACAGCCATCTTGGTAATCACTCTGCCCGTCTCCTTTTCCAAAACGTTTAAGTGAGTTATCATATTATTAAGAGTAAAAAAGGCATTTGTGCTTTGAAGGTTGAAAAGGTGACCAAAGCAGTTTAAAGAGACTACAGTTTTAGGGCTTGCAAAAACTTTGGAAATTAAGATAAACTCTAAACCCGCCAAACATGCTAGTGGTTCATTAAGAAGATAAGCACTCTCCAAAGGCCCTCATTAGGAGTGGCCTGGATAATTTAGGGATGTGCAATAACAACTGTTATCTCAGATACTGGCATTATGCCCTAGTGGCTCCTATTAACGGGCGAAGGAGGCATTGCCCTACCAGCATCGGGGAGGAGACAAAAGGGAGAGAATGACCACCAAGCAGCTTAAAACGAAGTTCTCGCTGGTTGGTGCTCCCCGTCAAACTGATTTAAAAAAATCTATTTTTTGGGAGCAAGGGGTGAGGTCGGAGTCATCTTGCACATATGCTGGCCGGGTGAAGACTATTCCTTGCCCTTGAGGCACAAGCAGGGAGAGTAACATCAGCTTGATGGGAGTGGCAGCACAAAGCAGTGAGGCTTAGATTTCAAGTGGGGTGCTTATGCTGTGGCCCAGGGCAGGGCAGCAGAGCACCATTCAGGTAAAAGCATAGGGACAGGGCTGGCTGATATCACCACAGTGCAGTGGGTGACAACAATTGTAGCACTCCTTTCGTCTCTGCACTATTAGGCTTCCTAATTGGATAATGCAGGCTGTGGGGTGGGCTATAGATGAGTTTGGCAGCTCCTACTCGGGGGTTTTCAGCACGCAGCAGGTGTGCCTCATGCTACGTGTTGGCTCTTTATTCATCAGGACTGAGACCATAGAGCTGCTGCTAAAGTGACACTATAGATACCAATTGTTGGAAAAAGAAAGGCGCCTGCAGCTACTGTAACAAATAAGTGCACAGCAGGTTTGTTTTTTAAAGTTACTGAGGTCTGGATTAGGGTAGGGGCTCCCATTAATTATAACAAGCATTTGCAATGCAATAGGTCTCGCATTTTCTTGAGTTAGAGCTATTGGCATTGTAAATTCATAACAGGACTTTTGTTGCCACATAAATTGGTCAATCCTGCTTCATAATTTCGTCTTTTCCTGCCATATAATTCCAGTGGCTTTGCATATAACATAGAATATAGTTACAGGACACTAGGCTAAACTGCCCATACGTGTTGTGCCTTAACAGGGCCATGCTGGGCAGTGGTGACAGTGCCAACAGAAGCGGCTGAATCAAACCATGGTGCCGAGGACGCATTATCATTTAAATAAATCACAATCCGGATGAGAAGGAAGTCCAGGCGCAGTTTGGTTTTCACACCCCTAATTCCAAAGACCCTGCTGCACCACATAACTTTCAATTAACAAAAACAAAACAGGTCATAACTAAGTCCAACATCACATGCGACGTGTGCACAGCAGCAGCATTGAAGTAAATTACAACACACTATGCAAGCAAACGTCTTTGCAAATATGTTATTTAGGGCACTCACACCAAAGCATCTTGTACAAGTGAAGCAAAGCCTGCCCCTTTCATCCAAGCAGAGCTACGTGGCTGGAAGAAGAAGGGACTGGGCTGGAGGTAAGTATGAAAACTCAAACATAGCTACCATCCCACTTCCAATATCGCACTCGAGAACAAGCATGTACGTGCCGCTCAGGACACCCCGGCGCCCAGACCATACTGCGGGGACAAGAGAAGCCATACTGACAGCCCTGCCGCTGCCCAGATGTGGCACTCTGCACTGAGGAGGCACGCGGTAAGGGCGCGGCTGGTCCAGGCTCACAGGAGGTCTGGCAAACAAAGGTGGGCGTGCGCTCTGGGCCCTTTGAAGCTGCCCACCGAGCCCTGGAAACCTGACATTGCCTGATGCCATGGCACCGAGCACCTAATTTCACATGCACCACTGCGTGGCACTTGAACCAGTAACCACATTAAGACAGCCCTCGTTGAGTGTCCAGCATTGCAAATGCAATAGCAATAAAACAACTAGGAACACTGTGTGTACATAAGAAAGATAGCATCATCCCACTAGAGGATGCGTGGCAATGCGTATAGCATCTGCCGCAAATCTCAAGGGGAGGGGTGGGACATGTGAAAAATCACAAAAAAATAATTTAAAAAACAAGCAAGATCGCGCTGTTTAAAACCTTGAATTCGCCAAGGAGCGCTTGGATAAACAATAGAATTAAACTGGTAGTAATGCAAAGCATTCGATTAATGCCCAGTGAGATCGTGTTGTTTGGGAAATAAAAGAGTCGCCCAGAAACCACTTGCAAAACATGGAGCCTGGTATGTTTTCAGTAGTGGGCCGGTGCTCTCGAGGAGGACTAAACACCAAAACAGGCATGACATATGCACACCTTTCACAAATGAAATCAAGGGAATTTTAAAAGGCAAGCCCACGAACAAATGAAAGTGATGGGCATGATAAGGGTGTGGTTAAAAGCCCAACAGAAAGACAACAGGTTGGAAGCACTTGTGTGCCCAACCTAAATAACATGCTAATTTTGCCTGACATATTTATAGACACAGCCTATGAAAGAGACCACTTGAGAGATAAGTGATAGTTTTTAACATGAACTGTCAGTGATCTGAGGCAAGACAGTTGTCCTGTAAACCCCGCAGGTGGGCCATATATATTTATAGAACAACATTACAGTCTAGGAAATTAATCACAGTAGCGTTTTTATACAGTTGGGTTTCTGACCGCTACTTGAAAGTGCTTCCATGCCCGATAATTACGAAAAAGGAGTTTTGGTGAAATAAAATATTTGTTTAAGATCATGCAGTTTAAGCAGGGAAGCCCTATTTACACTGATTTTCTGCTTTCACTTTATACAAATCAGCCCCCCCCCCCAGGTTAAACTCAGCACTCATAAACTTCACCAGCGCCCTTATGAGCTTGGCAGCTAACACCACACTATCGCAACTTTCCATAGATAAATTCGTAAGGTCAAACAAAACTTCTGAAATGTATTATGGGAAAATGGCTAATAATGACCCGGATATGTGTGTTTTGGTGCAGTAAGCAATAACATTTGCATTTTTCTCCCCATTATCGGGGACAAATGCCCAATTAGGTGCTATTTCGTACACCCGCTGATTTCCGATCCAATGGTGATGGATTTTAATGGGAGTTCTAAATACCGGGCCATTGTAATGGCATCCTAAGTCTGGACTCGAGTATCATAAAACCAAAGGAGGGCTGATAACAGCTTGTTGAGGGGAGGTTCCTCTCGTGAAAGGGAACAGTACTAACGTATATGCAAGCTGCAGAACACAGAGGACCTCCCAGAAGATGGGTGCAACCGTGAATTTGCAGTGAGAAGTCAGTGCTGGTAATTATTAAATATCGGCAATACTGCGCTTGGTATTTTCTGACGATCCAGTACTGCACTGAAGCTCTTGCGTGAATCTGAGGCAGCCTGTTTGCTGTCCAGGAGGTGCCCGCTCTGACACGTTTGGACTGGGATCCTGCGTGAAGTCAAGAGCCGCTGCCTGAACCCGTCCGGCCCGCCCGTTCACTTTTCTATTGATGTGAAATGTTAGCGGTGCTGGGCCGGGAGGCGCCGTGCCAGACATCAGTCAATCCCTGTCATTCAGTCACAGGCTCGAGCCTCTCCAGACCTGGATTCTGACGGGTCAATGAGCAATTTTAATTTCCAGATCCCAATCCAGCACCGGCAGGGTTGAAGTCTGTGAGTGAATGGCACTGACAGTAGAAAACACATCTTGCAGCAAGGAGACTCAAGGTTTCCCTCCCGTTGGACTCTCCTCTCATTATTGCACCCGTTTAAATAATTTTGCGAACAAATGAAAAGCAGTGATCTCAACTGTGGAGGGAGCCTGGAGACCTGCCTCCCTGAGCCGCAGTCGCAGTAAGATCCCCAAGGGCACAGCACTCCAAAAGGGAGACGCACTGGTAAATGCTGAAGGCGCTCCCCCCTTTATAATGCATATGCAGACCCGATGATTATGCCAATGTTTGTCTGTAAAGCATTATTTTAAAAAAGTTAAAGAAAAACAAGTTCAAAATATTAGAGGAAAATCAAACACATATCTTATAATATCTAAAAAAAATGCATTTATTTAATGTTTTCAATCGTTGTAAAGTGGCATGATTTATTTTTCAAATACTTTTCAGTAAGGGACTCTAAACAGAACGTAAAAAAATCATGAATCTCTGTTTGTTTTTTTTAGCTAGTGTCCTAGCAGAATTTTGAAACTGCAAATCTTGGTGAGGAGAGATCTCCCCCCACCAACACACTCACAGCCTGGAATGAATTTACCAGGGTAACAGTATAGTGTTTCACTGACTACATACGAGGTTGCTCATTTATAGGCTGTTTTGATCTATAGTCTTTTCAGCCACTGGTTGAAAATGCTGCACTCCATTAACAGTGCCACAGTGCACTCTGAATGCACTAGGCGGTGCATTTAGGCCTACCTACTTTCCAGTCAGTGCTTGCGTATGCCTGCAGTGACTCAGAAGCATTGCATTTGCATTTTCAATGTTCAAAATGTTCCAGTTTTAATTGGACCAGAGCCATCAGAAAGAAGGCGTTTGTCACAGTTTCACAATGAATCTGCAAAGCATCGTGCTCAGATATCGAAAAATGTATGTTTCTTGGCCAAGTTAGAAATACCATGACATCTGCGGTGGGATTATCCAAATTTGAACGATCTCCAAAGGCCCAATTCTTTTTTCTGTAAGAGGGAGTAATTCGCTTTATGACAAGTATTTGCAATGCAATAGGTCTCGCATTTGTGAGAGTTAGGGCTACTGGCGTTGGAAATGACAATGGGGGTCATTCTGACTCCCGCCGGCGGCGGTAACCGCACGCCTGGCGGGAGCCGCCGAATGACCGCACTGCGGTCAAATGACCGCAGCGGTCATTCTGAGTTTCCCGCTGGGCTGGCGGGCGACCGCCAGAAGGCCGCCCGCCCGCCCAGCGGGAAACCCCCTTCCACGAGGATGCCGGCTCCGAATGGAGCCGGCGGAGTGGAAGGGATGCGACGGGTGCAGTTGCACCCGTCGCGATTTTCAGTGTCTGCCACGCAGACACTGAAAATCTATGTGGGGCCCTGTTAGGGGGCCCCACGACACCTGTTCCCGCCAGCCAGGTTGAACCAGGCTGGCGGGAAGGGGGTCGGAATCCCCATGGCGGCGCTGCTTGCAGCGCCGCCGTGGAGGATTCCCTGGGGCAGCGGGAAACCAGCGGGACACCGCCGGTTTCCCGTTTCTGACCGCGGCTGTACCGCCGCGGTCAGAATGCCCATGGAAGCACCGCCAGCCTGTTGGCGGTGCTTCCGCGGTCGTTGGCCCTGGCGGTCCATGACCACCAGGGTCAGAATGACCCCCAATGTCTCTTACCTATGTTTCTTGGTTTGGAGTGTAGTGGTAGAAGACTGCCAAGATACCGCTGCGGCAGCAGAATTCCACCACGGTCATTATGACCCACTGCTTGGAATCCTCCAAAATTCAGACACCCCACAAGTCCGCCACACCAAAGGTCAGTGATAAACTGGTGAAAACGAAACCTCAACCGTCACGCCAACAGAAATACGCCCACATTATCACGACACACGAATCCACGCAGCTGCCTTTCAACTGCGGTATTCCATTGGCGGTACACACCGCCGCTCTCAAAATACACACACATTTACAAAACACAGCCACATTGGACAATTCGAAATACACACACCTGATACACATACACACACCACTCCCACACACCCAATCCAATATAAAACACACACCCACATCACCCACAAACCCCTACGACAAAATTACAGAGAGAAGGCCAGAGAGAGACACTACAAACAACTACCAAGCATCCACAAGCACACAATACCATCACCCACATAACTTCCACACACCTCACACAACACACCACTACATATCACCCCACTTATCACTACACACACCACCCCACACATCACCCACACCACACCATGGCACGGCAAAGACACCCCAGGTTCTCGGAGGAGGAGCTCAGGGTCATAGTGGAGGAAATCATCTGGGTAGAGCTACAGCTATTCGGATCACAGGTGCATCACACCTCCATAGCTAGGAAGATGGAGCTATGGCGAAGAATAGTGGACAGGGTCAACGCAGTGGGACAGCACCCAAGAAATAGGGATGACATCAGGAAGAGGTGGAACGACCTACGGGGGAAGGTGCGTTGCGTGGTCTCAAGACACCACCTTGCGGTTCAGCGGACTGGCGGCGAACCCCCACCTCCTCCCCTACAACTAACAACATGGGAGGAGCAGGTCTTGGCGATTCTGCATCCTGAGGGCCTCGCAGGAGTAGATGGAGGAATGGACTCTGGTAAGTCAAATCTTAACTATTACATCCCCCACCCTCACCCCACCTCCATCACTCCAACTGCTCACAAATGTCCCACTATCACAACCCACCCATACCAACACCAAGCCCTGCATGCAACTACAAAGCATGGACACTCATCCCCAATGCATGGCCACTGCACATACCCACACACACCCCTAAACAACTATCACATAAGGTCCTACACAAGAATGCAAGCACTGGGGTACACGGTCACCCACCCATTGCACACCATGCCACACACAGATGTAATAAACAACCTTTTATACCCCTGCAGGACCCCTACCCAACGTCACCGGACAGGAGGGTCCACACATGTCCACACCACCAACAGAAGAGGCCCACAGTGATGACAGCAGCTCTGTCCAACTGGATCTAGATGACCAGCCCGGCCCATCGGGGACCTCTGGACAGTTGGTTCCCCTGACACAGTCACAGGCCACCACAGAGCTCCCCCCTATGGAAACACCAGCACAGCACCCACCCAGCGGGCCCATACCTCTGTCCCCGAAAACGTCAATCAGCAGTGTGTCCACCACTACAGGGAACCCACGCTAACCCACCACCCCAACAACAACAGGGACCTGGGGGAAGTGGCAGTGGGCACACAGTCCAGGGGACGGAGGCCCAGGAACACAGGGGAACTGGGAGGGCTGCTGTGCGACAGGGGGAGGACAGGCCAAGGGAACCCACTCTCCACGAGGCCCTCTCCAACATCATGGGAGCCTACCACCATTCCCAGGAGATGATGGCAGTGGTACTGGCCAAGTTTCAGGAGACCCAGCGCCTGCAGGAGGAACAGTATTTGGGCTTCAGGGAGGAACTCAGATCCATCAGTTCCACCCTGGGCACCATCGTAGGGTTGCTGAAGGAAGTCCTCAACACCAGGAGGGACACTGTGGCACAACAAGGGGCCCCTGACACTAGCCTGGATGATGAACTGCCCACCACCTCCGCCGGCGCTAGTGGACAGGAGGCACCGCCACAAGACCACCACACCAGCACCCCACCCCCTGCAGAGGGTGAACCACCCAGCAAATGGTCCCTGAGATCCAGGACAAAGACAGAGAACGATGCCAAGACCCCTGCCAAGAAATGAGACCACCCTGAATGTCATCCTTCTGTCCCACTTTGTCATCCTGTCCATCCTCAAACTGCCCCAGCTCCACTTCCTATGCCCATTTATGCAATGCACCTGTTAGACTAATAGACTGGACTCTGCCATGGACATTCCTCCACCATCACCCCTCACCATTTTACAACCCCCTCCAATATTGAGCACTTAAATAAACACCCTTGAAACACAAAACAATCTGGAGTCAGTCAAATCAAATCATAAACATTTATAAAGCGCGCTACTCACCCGTGAGGGTCTCAAGGCGCTAGGGGGATGGGGTTACTGCTGCTCGAAGAGCCAGGTCTTGAGTTGCCTCCAGAATGCGAGGTGGTCCTGGGTGGTCCTGAGGCTGGTGGGGAGGGAATTCCATGTCTTGGCCGCCAGGTAGGAGAAGGATTTCCCACCTGCCGTGGTGCGGCGGATGCGAGGGACATCGGCGAGAGCGAGGTTGGCGGAGCGAAGTTGACGGGTGGGTGTGTAGAAACTGAGGCGGCGGTTGAGGTATTCGGGTCCCTTGTTGTGGAGGGCTTTGTGTGCGTGGGTGAGGAGTCGGAAGGTGATCCTTTTGTTGACGGGAAGCCAGTGCAGTTGTTTCAGGTGGGCGGAGATGTGGCTCTTGCGGGGTATGTCGAAGATGAGGCGGGCGGAGGCGTTTTGAATTTGCTGCAGACATTTCTGGAGTTTAGCGGTGGTTCCTGCGTATAAGGTGTTGCCGTAGTCCAGGCGGCTCGTGACGAGGGTGTGGGTCACGGTCTTTCTGGTGTCGGCGGGGATCCAACAGAAGAACTTTCGGAGCATGCAGAGGGTGAGGAAGCAGGAGGATGATACGGCGTTGACTTGTTTGGTCATGGTGAGAAGTGGGTCCAGGATGAATCCGAGGTTGCGTGCGTGGTCTGAGGGGGTTGGTGCGGTGCCAAGGGCCGTGGGCCACCAGGAGTCGTCCCAGGCGGACGGGGTGTTTCTGAGGATGAGGACTTCCGTTTTGTCTGAGTTCAGTTTCAGACGGCTGAGTTTCATCCATTCTGCGACGTCTTTCATTCCATCTTGCAGGTTGGTCTTGGCGCTGGTGGGGTCCTTGGTGAGGGAAAGTATCAGCTGAGTGTCGTTGGCGTAGGAGGTGATGTTGATGTTGTGTTTGCATACGATGTCGGCGAGGGGGCTCATGTAGACATTGAGGAGAGTCGGGCTGAGCGAGGAGCATTGTGGGACGCCGCAGATGATCTCGGTGGGGTTTGAGTGGAAAGGTGGGAGGTAGACTCTTTGGGAGCGGTTGGAGAGGAAGGAGGTGATCCAGTCCAGGGCCTGTCCTTGGATCCCAGTGGAGCGGAGGCGGGATATTAGGGTTCGGTGGCAGACGGTGTCGAAGGCAGCCGAGAGGTCGAGGAGGATGAGGGCAACTGTTTCTCCGTTGTCCATCAGAGTTCTGATGTCGTCTGTGACTGAGATGAGGGCAGTTTCTGTGCTGTGATTGGCACGGAATCCGGACTGAGAGGGGTCGCGTAGGTTGTTGTCTTCAAGGAAGTTGGTAAGTTGCTTGTTGACGGTCTTCTCTATGACTTTGGCAGGGAAGGGGAGGAGCGAGATGGTGCGGAAGTTCTTCAGGTCGCTGGGGTCCGCCGTAGGTTTCTTCAGTAGGACGTTGACTTCTGCGTGTTTCCAGCTCTCGGGGAAGGTGGCCGAAGCAAACGAGCTGTTGATGATGGTCTGGAGATGATGTCGTCTGCTTTGTTGAAGATGAAGTCAGGGCAGGGGTCCGAGGGGGCACCGGAGTGGATGGAGTTCATGGTGGCTTTGGTCTCTTCCGTGTTGATGTGAGTCCAGGCGTTGAGGGTGATGGCTGGGGTTGTAGGTTCTGTGGTGGTTGGCTGGGTCTGGTGACCGAAGCTGTTGTGTAGGTCCGTGATCTTACGATGGAAGAAGGTGGCGAGGGAGTTGCAGAGGTCTTGTGAGGGCGTGATGGCGTTGGCGTTAGGGTTGGAGAGCTCTTTGACAATGTTGAAGAATTC
The DNA here is from genome assembly GCF_031143425.1 of Pleurodeles waltl. Lineage (NCBI taxonomy): Eukaryota > Metazoa > Chordata > Amphibia > Caudata > Salamandridae > Pleurodeles > Pleurodeles waltl. Next base: position 315,833,100 of record NC_090436.1, read on the forward strand.
TTTGTTGTTGTGAGTGTTCTTGTCCAGTCTGTCTGTGAAGGAATTTCTTTTGGTGGCGCGGATCAGTTGGTGGTGTTCGCGGGTAGCGTTCTTGAGGGCAGCCATGTTATCTGCGGTGTGGTCCTTGCGCCAGGCTTTCTCGAGGGTGCAGCAGTTTTTTTTAGATTCCTTGAGGGTGTCTGTGAACCAGAGAGGTTTTTTGGTGTTGGTCTGTCTTGGGAGGCGTCTGAGGGGAGCGAGGTTGTCTGCGCAGTTGGTGATCCAATGCGTGAGGCTGAGGGCTGCGTCGTTGGGGTCAGTGGAGAAGGTGGGTTGGTTGTCGCTGAGAGTGGAGAGAAGCTGTTCCGCGGGGATTTTGTTCCAATGTCCGCGTGGGATGGGTTGTGTGCGGAGGTGGAGAGTCTCGCGTCTGAAGGTGAAGTGGACACATCTCTGGTCGGTCCAGTGTATTACGGAGGAGTGGCTGAAGGATACGTGGTTGCTGGCGGAGAAGATGGGGTCGAGCGTGTGTCTGGCGATGTGGGTGGGGGTGTTCACCAGTTGCTTGAGACCGAGGTTGCGAGGTTGTCGAGCAGGGCGGTGGTGTTGGGGTCGTTGTTCTGTTCCAGGTGGAAGTTGAGGTCGCCGAGGAGGATGTAGTCCGGCGAGGCAAGGGCATGCGGGGAGATGAAGTCAGTGATAGAGTCGCTGAAGAGGGCGCGTGGTCCAGGGGGTCTGTAGAGGAGAGTTCCTCTGAGGGTGCTCCTGGGGTCGGTGTGGATCTGGAAGTGCAGGTGTTGACGTTGATGGAGTCCTTGAAGACCATGGCGATTCCTCCACCTACTTGGTTGGTGCGGTCTCTCCTGGAGATCTTGTAGCCGTCGGGGATGGCTATGGCGATGTCGGGGCCGAAGAGGCGTTCATCCAGGTCTCAGTGATGAAGGCGACGTCCGGTGCGGTGGAGTCCAGGAGGTCCCATAGTTCAACGGTGTGCTTGTGGACGGAGCGTGCGTTGATCAGGATGCATTTGAGGTGCTTGTTGGCGCGTGGGCTGGCGGGCGTGGTGGTTTCGCGGTGGAAGGTGAGTTTGCAGGTGTGACATGCGAAGGGTCCATGGGTACGTTTTGGGTTGGCTTGGAAGCAGGTGCTGGAGCGCCCCGGGTTGAGGGCGTGGAGGGTGATGGGGTTGTAGCGGTGCTGCGGGGTTTGGGAGTGCTGGGGGCCAGGGGTCGTGGCGCTGGGCGCGGTCCAGGCGCGGACGGGCACAGACGGGCGCAGATTGGCTTGCCCTTGGCGCACCTTTGGCGCGCCAGCGGTGCGGCCACACAGCGGCCGCCATAAGAAGGAGGAGGGGGGGAGGAGGGGTCAGCTGGGGGCGGGAGGGGGGCGACGAATGGGAGCAGGGGGGGCGGGCCGAGCAGGAGGTGGCGGCGGGAAAGCAGAGGGTGGGGGGTCAGGAAGAGGGGAGGGGAGAAAAGATAGGGGAGGGGGGGGTTAAAGGTGGAGGGGAGTAAGGAAGAAAGATAGGGGAGGGGGGTTACAGAGGTGGAGTCTGTGCTTTTGAAACATTGTATTAGCAATTACAGTGTCAAAATGCTCTTTCAAATGTAATGTCAACATACCTATGTCACACAGCTCTAGTCCATGAGGAAACAAAGCAGATGTCACACAGTGGGACCAACATCTGTGAAATCGTAAGGGAAAGTGACAACTCAGTGACCATACACTGGGTGAAAACGACAGACAGTTGAGAGGTAGTAGTGTTAAAGTAAGCAGCTTTGTATTCTTACCTGTGTCTCACTGGAAATATTGCAGGATCACTGAGTTCCTGTTGTCGATGTCCTCTTCTTCTGCTTCCTCGTCTTCACTGCCCACAGGCTCCACAGCTGCAACAACACCGCCATCTGGACCATCCTCCTGCAGAAAAGGCACCTGTCTTCGAAAAGATAAGTTGTGAAGCATACAGCAGGCCATGATGATCTGGCACACCTTCTTTGGTGAGTAGAATAGGGATCCACCTGTCATATGGAGGCACCTGAACCTGGCCTTCAGGAGGCCGGAGGCCCGCTCTATAATCCGCCGAGTTCGCCCATGGGCCTAATTGTAGCGTTCCTCTGCCTTTGTCCTGGGATTCCTCACTGGGGTCAGTAGCCATGACAGGTTGAGGTAACCAGAGTCACCTGCAAATGGCGAGGGACAACTGTTAGACACACAGTAGCCTGTAGGGATATCCCCAGGCCCAGACAACCATTCCCACTGACTTGCTTCCAGGTGCTCACCTAATAGCCACACACAGTGCCTCTGGAGTTGCCCCATCACATAAGGGATGCTGCTATTCCGCAGGATGTAAGCGTCATGCACTGAGCCAGGGAATTTGGCATTCACATGGGAGATGTACTGGTCTGCCAAACACACCATCTGCACATTCATGGAATGATAACTCTTCCGGTTTCTGTACACCTGTTCACTCCTGCAGGGTGGTACCAAAGCCACATGGTTCCCATCAATGGCACCTATGATGTTGGGGATATGTCCCAGATCATAGAAGTCCCCTTTCAATGTAGGCAAATCCTCCACCTGAGGGAAAACGTTGTAGCTCCGCATGTGTTTCAGCAGGGCAGACAACACTCTGAACAACACGTTGGAAAACATAGGCTGGGACATCCCTGATGCTATGGCCACTGTTGTTTGAAATGACCCACTTGCAAGGAAATGGAGTACTGACAGCACCTGCACTTAAGGGGAAATTCCTGTGGGATGGCGGATAGCTGACATCAGGTCTGGCTCCAGCTGGGTACACAGTTCCAGGATTGTGGCACAATCAAGCCTGTAGGTGATGATCACATGTCTTTCCTCCATTGTCGACAGGTCCACCAGTGGTCTGTACACCGGAGGATGCCGCCATCTCCTCACATGTCCCAGCGGACGTTGCCTATGAAGAACAACAGCAAGCACAGAGTCAACCAACTCAGAGGTACATACCCACAGCTTACACAGAACACGAATCATAATCCGAAATTTGGCCTGTATGAGTGTTGAGGCAAGGCCTAGGTATGTGTGACGCAGTTAAAAATTAAGCCATGTGGGCCCCTGAAATGGCGGCTGCCTGACCTGTAAAGTGGGACAATGGGATGTGAGGTAACTGCGCTGGCGTTGTACACCGTCGCGGTAGGCGGTTGAAGACCGCGGTGCAATTCTGCATTGGTTAACATTGGACCCTATGGGTCCCAGGAGCCAATGACGATGTACGCCGGCGGTGACGGTACGCACTGCCGCGGACGTGACTGCCATTTTCTATCTGTTCAATCACTCGATACCTGATCTTCGACAGGAGAGGACCTACCCTGCAAGTGCTGCTGTGACCTCGGTCTGTAAGAGACAATGGCTTGTGCGTCTGGGGAAAGGGCCCCTGCCTTCACATCGGAGGAGTTGGAGAAACTCGTGGATGGGGTCCTCCCCCAGTACACGCTACTGTACGGTCCTCCAGACAAACAGGTAAGTACACTGGGAGCATGCTCTATGGGCTATGCCTGTGTGGAGTGGGATGGATGAAAGATGGGGGGGATTGAGGCGTGCATGAAACAACGGTGAGTGCATGTGCCACATGGCAAGGGTAGGGATGGGGGCCAATGGCTGTAACAGTGCAGTTAGTAATAATAATTCTTTTCTCCCTGTACAATTCATGTAGGTCAGCGCCCACCAGAAAAAGGATATTTGGCGTGCCATCGCCAAGGACGTCCGGACCCTGGAGGTACACCACAGACGGAGCACCCACTGCCGTAAGAGATGGGAGGACATTTGCCGCTGGAGCAAGAAGATGGCGGAGGCCCAGCTGGGGATGGCCTCCCAACGTGGGAGGCGTGCCCGTCGCACCATGACCCCCCTGATGTTCAGGATCCTGGCGGTGGCGTACCAGGAGTTGGATGGGCCCTTGCGGGCATCACAGCAGCCACAAGGGGGTGAGTACACTCTCATGCTGCTGATTGTGCGTGCAGTGGAGGTGTCTGGGTGGGGGAGGTGGGCTGTGGGTTTCCCTAGGCCAGGGTGAGTGTGCTAGTTAGGTCCCCTTCTTCTAGCAGACCTTGAGGCACCCCACCCCACCTGTGTACAGTGCCAAGTACACCTAGTCAGGCTCCTGTGTCATCCAGGTGTGCAGATGTCGACCATAGCCTTGTAGGCCATGTCCCAGGGATTGAACAGTGGACTCCAAGTGCGCGGCGTAGTGCAGGGGGCTTCTGTGTCTGTCGTATCCGCCAACGGTAACGGTAATGCATGCACTCAAGATGTCTTTCTTCTGTCGCCCCCTCCCCTTTTTGTGGTCTCCCTGTTCTTGTGTGCATTAGCATCATCAGGCGGAGGAGCAGTGGCATCGGAGCAGGAGGGAGCTGCATCCCACATGGCCCTGGAGGGCGAGACAACGGACTCGGAGTTCACCAGTGGGACGGAGGGCGAGGGGAGCTCCACGGCGGGGACAGGAGCTGAGACCAGTGATACGGACTCGTCCTCTGATGGGAGCTCCCTTGTGGTGGCGGAAACATCTGTGCCCCCCGCATCTACAGGTACAGCCACCACCCCCCTACCAGCACCACCCTCCCAGCAGCACCTCAGCCTTTGCCCCGTGCCTGCTCACTCAGGAGGGTGGGCATCACCTTCGCCCCAGGCACCTCAGCCCCTGCTCCAGTCACCCCTGCTGCCCTCAGTGAGGAGGCCATTGACCTCCTCAGGTCCCTCACTGTTGGGCAGTCTACCATTTTGAATGCCATCAAGGGTGTAGAGAGGCAGTTGCAACAAACAAATGCATTCCTGGAGGGCATTCATTCTGGTCAGGCAGCCCTTCCGCGAGCTTTTCAGACTCTGGCCTCAGCACTGATGGCAGCCATTGTCCCTGTCTCTAGCCTCCCCCCTCCAACTTCCTCCACCCCGACCCAATCCCCTGTACCTCAGCCTATCCCAAGCAAACCTTCAGACCAGCATGCACACACATCAACACAAAAGGGAAGCTCTGGCAAACATAAGCACCACACATCCCACAGGCACTCACGCAAGCATCACACACATGCAGACGCACCAACATCCAGTGCCTCCACTGTGTCCCCCTCCTCCTCGTCTCCCTCCTCCCTCCCAGTCTTGTCTACACTCACACCTGCATGCATTACATCTACAGCCACTACTTCCATCACCAGCACACACACCATCACACCCCGCTCACGTGCAGTCACCACCCCCACTGCCATTCACACATCCCCTGTGTCCTCTCCCAGTGTGTCTGTGATGCCACCTCCCAAGAAACACAAACGCAGGCACACATCCACCCAACAGCCATCCACCTCACGACAGCCTCCAGAGCATGCACCTTCACTCAAAGTCACCAAACGAACACGTCCAACAACCACAACCTCTTCCTCCACTCCCAAACCCCCTCCAGCTACCCGTCCCAGTGTTCCCAAGAATCTTTTCTGTCCAACCTTGACCTCTTTCCCTCACCTCCCCCACCCCGTCAGTCTCCTAGGGCCCGACTCTCCATGTCCCAACCCAGCACCTCAGCCACGACATCTCCGGGACCAGTGGTGCCTGTAGTCACCGGAATCTGGAGTGCACCGGCCACCAGGGCAACCAGTGTGGCACAGAGCCACAGCACGGACAGTCCCCCATCAGTCAAACATCAAAAGTTGGCCAGTGCCCAGTGGGAGAGGGGGAAGACTCCAGCCACCACCCCTCCCAGGGGTACAGGTGGGAGTGTGAAGTCAGCTACGACACCTTCCAAGGTGGGGAAGGGCCACAAGAAAGTCAGTAAGTCTGGGAAGAGCAGCACAGTGGAGAAGACCGCCACCATCCCTGCTGCCCAGGAGGCCACCGCCAGCACCAGCCCAGCTGCCCAGGAAGCCAGCACCAGCCCAGCTGCCCAGGAGACCACCGCCATCATCCCCGCTGCCGAGGAGGCCACCGCTATCATCCCCGCTGCCCAGGAGGCCACCGCCAGCACCAGCCCAGCTGCCCAGGAGGCCACTGCCAGCACCCCCCAGCTGCCCAGGAGGCCACCGCCATCATCCCCGCTGCCCAGGAGGCCACCGCCATCATCCCCGCTGCCCAGGAGGCCACCGCCAGCACCAGCCCCCCTGGGCCAGACAGGACCGCCAGCACCAGCCCCGCTGGGCCAGACAGGACCGCCAGCAGCTGAGTCACTGTCAAGGACCCCGCCGCCACAAGCACCGCTGAACAGGACACCGCCACCACAAGCACCGCCCTCCATGTGTCAATCAAGGCGCCATCACTCATAACTGTCAACAAAGCATTACCAGCGGCTGAGTGTCGCGCCCTGGATGAGCTTTCCCGATCCCTCTCCGAGTCAAGGACTACGTTGAAGTCTCCTCCCCAAATCACAGCTGTCTGCAGCTTATAAAACAACGGCTCATAAATAACTTGAAAGCGTGTTAGTTAAAGGGTGGACGAGTGAGTGAATGGATGGATGGATAGGTGGATGAATGAATGAGTAAAATGATGACTGCATGGATGGATGAGTGAAAGGGAGGGTGGCTGATGGATAAAAGTGTGGATGGTTAGATAAGTGAAAGAATGGATGGATGAATGGAAGGGTAGGTGGATGGATGAAATGGTGAATGGATGGATGAGAGAAGGGGTGGATAGATAATGAGAAACAGTGGCTGGATGCATGGGTAGAGTGAAAGGGTGGATAGATAGATGGAAGGATGGATGAGGGAAAAAATGGATGGATGAGTGAAAGCAGGGTGGGTGGATGAATAGATGGATGGACAAGTGAAAAGGTGGATGGATGATGAGAGATTGGATGGATGAAAGGGTGGATGGATGGATTGACGGAGGGATGAATGAGTGAGTGAAAGGTTGGATGGCTGAGTGAAAGGGCAGTTGGATGGATTAATGGATGGGATGAGTGAAAGGGAGGATGCACAAATGAATGGAGTGAATGGATGGATGGATGAGTGAAATGATGAATGGATGAGAAAAAGGATTGTTGAATGAAAGAGTGGATAAGTGAAAGGCAAGGTAGATAAACGGATGAAAGGGTGGATGGATAAGTGAATAAATGGATGAGTGAAAGTGAGGGTGGATTGTTGAAAGGGCGGATAAATGGATGAGTGAAAGAACGGATAGATAAGTGAAAGGAAGGGTGGGTGGATGTACTGAAGAGTGAAAGCATGGATGGATGAGTGGATGGGTGGATAAGTGAAAGTATAAATGAATGGATGGATGAGTGGCCAGGGTGAAGGATGAGTGAAAGGATGAATGTTTGGATGACTGAGTAAAAAGGATAGATGGATGGGTGATGAAAGGGAAGATGGATGGAGTACAAAGATGGAAGGATGGAGTGAAAAGGTGGATGATAGATGGATGACAGAAAGGATGGATGAAAGATGAATGAGTGAAAGGATGGATGGATGAGTGGAGAGATGGATGAGTGAAAGGATGGATGGATGGAGGTGTTCCCTGAGGGATCAGGTGTTGCCGCAACTATGTGGCATCAAGATGATAGCACCTGCGGCAACATCGTAGAGCCTTCCAGGCTGCCAGGAGTTAGGGTGGGGGCCTGGAGGCATTGGCACAGCAGAATGAACCTCTTCTCCCTACTGCTGCCATACCAGAGGGATGAGGATCGGGTGCAGTCGAAGCCAAGATCCTCATGAAGCAGCCGCACCCTCGAGGAAGAGGCCTGGTTTGCAGCATTGCCTGTTGGAGCTATAGTGACAGGAACGCTGAGGCAACAGAATAATAAAGGGCAGCACACTGGATCACTGGGGCAGTATTGGACACCTTGTCTGTTGCCCCAGAGGATATTGGTGACTTTCATGGTGCGAGTGAATGGTGAGTGGGGACCTGATGAATAATCTGGTTGGGGCATTGTGGAGCTGGAGGGGGGTCCCCCTCCAGAATTGTATGCATTGTAGTAGGCTCCCAGCAGTGGTGCTCTAATAGAATGGAACACATATTTTGCACACTGGGCCGTCCCAGCCCCTGCTGCACTGGAACACGAGAAGTCATCCCCTCAAACCTATTGGTCCATGTGGCTGGAATCATAATTCTCCTGGCCTTGTGTGGGGGGAGTTGAAAATACCTGTGGGGCCCATTCGAGAGACTCTTAAGGCGCAGAGAGCATTGATGCTTGGACTTTGGGGCTTTCCCTTCAGTTAGGAATGGCCCTATATTCCAGTTAATTTGGTTACTACCTCTTCTTTTTTGGGACCTGTGGCTGTCCCCTGAGAGACCCCCAAGAAGATTCCTTCAGGTGAAAGTAAGTCACCTGGCTTTATCTGGAGTGCATGGGAGCTATAGGTGTACCTGCTGTGGAGACTCGCTCATTGCCGACCTTGGCCACTAGTGCCAGAACTATGGGCCATACCTCCAAATACAGAGAGACAGATGGAGGTGGTTAACTGTCTCTGGGGCCCCACGGGGACACTGATGAAGGCTCTGCCAGCTCTACAAAGGACATTTTACCATGTTGTATTCCGTTTTGGCGGCCTTAAAGACACTAGGGAGGCCCTGGAACACAACATGGGCACTGTAGTGATGGACCTGGGCAGTCTCAGAGATGACCACCAAAAGCTGGTCAAGCGTGTGATGACAACAGAGCTCACTGTTACTGAAATGCAGCCCACAGTCAGGGGGCCTCTCTTCTCAGATGGGTGAGGTGCTGGAGCAGATCCAGACCCTGGAGCATAGAGCAGAGGATGTGGAGGGCAGAGCACACTGGAACAATATCCGCCTTGTGGGGCTCTTGGAGAGAGAAGAGGGATAGGATATGGTTTCATTCCTAGAAGATTAGGTGTTGAGCTGTATCAGACTGAGGCAAGGGTGCTGCATGGTAATCTTGGCAGAGCACTGACGGCTCTCCACAGGTCAATACGCTTTCGGAAAACTCTCCCTATATCCATGGTGGGGTGAGCAGCAGTTGCCAAAATGATCGTTTTGCCTAGGCTCATATAGTATTTTGCCACGCTCCCCATTGTAATCCCCTGTAGCAAATTTTAAGAGATGCAATCCATGTTTGTGGATCTCAACTGGGAAGGCTGGGCGGTCTCCACCAAGTAGTCCTTGTGAAACTTTAGTGCCCAGTTAAGGATGGTGGTCTGGCAGCTCCTGACTTCAAGGCATGCTTACTGGCGGCCCAATTGCAGTGCGTGAACAGGTGGGTGGATGGTAGGCCTCAAAGTGGTCCACTCCTGGAGGGGGATGCACTGGCTCTACCATGGCTGACACAGATCCTGTTGGAGCCTAAGTGGGTAATGGCTGGGCACTGCACCCTGCACCCAGTGGCCAAGTATTGCTGGGTGTGGTATTTGCAAAAAGCGGTAGTGGCCGCCCCTCCAACCCTGCATTACCTTTCCGGTGATTTGCTTTCTTTCTTCCAGGTGGTGAAGTTCAAACAGTAGAGGAATGGGCAGCTCTGGGGCTGGAGATGATTGGCAATCTCTATGGAACCGGGTTTCTATGATCCCTCCAGGACCTACAGGCAGCCTATGACTTGCTGGTGGGTTACTTCCTCTTATATGGCATGCTCACTGTGCTGGTGCATCATCGGTGGCACCTGTGACGCCCATCCCACAGGGCTGTCATGTCCTATGTACGTCCTCAGAACAACACTGGGCAATCACAAGACTATGGCCCTCATTATGACATTGACGGTAAATCCCACTTACAGACACATTGACTGCCACCAACATACTGCTGCCAACATACCACCGCTGCCGCGGATATCCGTTCACCATATTAAGACCCACACACACACCAATCACTATTCACCCACATACACAATTCCGCCACACCAAAGGTCAGTGATAAACTGGCAATATCAAAACCCACACCATTATGCCAACAGAACTACGCCCATTATGACCCAATGATCACCACGGCGGACTTTCAATAGCGGTAAACCATTGGTGGTGCATACCGCTACACTCAAAATACACACGCTCAAACAAAACAGTACCACATTGGACAATTCAAACTACACACACCTGAAACAAATACACACACCACACCCACACCACTATAAATCACACACCCACAATACCCAAAACCCTTTACAGCTACAGACCTTTGGCACGAGATAGACACCACGACCACAGACAAGACCAGAGCCACACACCACCATCACCTATACACTACCCACGCACCTTACATCACACAACCCAACACATCACCCTGCACACCCTTACCTACACAACTCACACAACACCCATGGCACCACTAAGACACCCCAGGTTCTCAGAGGAGGAGCTAAGGGTCATGGTGGAGGAAATCATCAGGGTAGAGCCACAGCTCTTTGGAGCACAAGTGCAGCAGATATCCATTGCTAGGAAGATGGAGCTATAGCGGAGGATCGTGGACAAGGTCAACGCCGTGGGGCAGCATCCCAGAACACAGGATAACATCAGGAAGAGTGGAATGACCTACGAGGGAAGGTACGCTCCATTGCAGCAAGACACCAACTCGCTGTAAAGAGGACTGGCGGTGGACTCCCACCTCCTCCCCTACTACTAACAACATGGGAAGAGCAAGTCTTGACAATCATGCATCCTGAGGGCCTGGCAGGAATAGCAGGAGGACTGGACGGTAGTAAGTCAGCACTCTATTACTATCACCCCCTACCTGCATGCCATCACATACCCCCACCCTCACCCTCACTCCCATCACTCCATCACTCCACCACTTCCCACACACCCGCCATCACATATCACCCATCCCGATGCCAAGCCCTGCATGTACCACCAATGCATGGACACCACTCACAGCCCTGCATGGACACCTATTGTAAGGAAATGGCTCCCTGTTGCAATTACCCCCCACTTTTTGCCTGATACGGATGCTGACTTGACTGAGAAGTGTGCTGGGACCCTACTAACCAGGCCCCAGCACCAGTGTTCTTTCACCTAAAATGTACCATTGTTTCCACAATTGGCACACCCCTGGCACACAGATAAGTCCCATGTAAAAGGTACCAGTGGTACCAAGGGCCCTGTGACCAGGAAAGGTCCCAAAGGGCTGCAGCATATGTTGTGCCACCCTAAGGGACCCCTCACCTAACACATGCACACTGCCATTGCAGATTGTGTGTGTTGGTGGGGAGAAAAAGGCAAAGTCGACATGGCATCCCCCCTCAGGATGCCATGCACACAAAATACTGCCTGTGGCATAGGTAAGTCACCCCTCTAGCAGGCCTTACAGCCATAAGGCAGGGTGCACTATACCACAGGTGAGGGCATAGCTGCATGAGCAATGTGCCCCTACAGTGTCTAAGCCTATTCTTAGACATTGTAAGTACAGTTGTGGCCATATTAAGTATATGGTCTGGGAGTTTGTCAAAAATGAACTCCACAGCTCCATAATGGCTACACTGGATACTGGGAAGTTTGGTATCAAACTTCTCAGAATAATAAACCCACACTGATGCCAGTGTTGGATTTATAAAAAAATGCACACAGAGGGCATCTTAGAGATGCCCCCTGTATTATACCCAATTGTTCAGTGCAGGAATGACTGGTCTGTGCCAGCCTGCTGCTGAGAGACAAGTTTCTGACCCCATGTGGTGAGGGCCTTTGTGCTCTCTGAGGACAGAAACAAAAGCCTACTCTGGGTGGAGGTGCTTCACACCTCCCCCCTGCAGGAACTGTAACACCTAGCAGTGAGCCTCAAAGGCTCAGGCTTTGTGTTACAATGCCCCAGGGCACTCCAGCTAGTGGAGATGGCCGCCCACTGGACACAGCCCCCACTTTTGGCGGCAAGTCCAGGGGAGATAATGAGAAAAACAAGGAGGAGTCACCCACCAGTCAGGACAGCCCCTAAGGTGTCCTGAGGTGAGGTGACCCCTGCCTTTAGAAATCCTCCATCTTGATTTTGGAGGATTCCCCCAATAGGAATAGGGATGTGCCCCCCTCCCCTCAGGGAGGAGGCACAAAGAGGGTGTAGCCACCCTGAAGGACAGTAGCCATTGGCTACTGCCCTCCCAGACCTAAACACACCCCTAAATTCAGTATTTAGGGGCTCCCCAGAATCTAGGAAACTAGGGGCCAGATGTAGGAAAAAATCAAATTGCGACTTGCAATCTGTCGCAATTTGACATGCAGAAAGGTGTCTCAGACACCTTCTGCAACTCGCAATGGGGTCGCAAAGACCCACCTCATAAATATTTATGAGGTGGGTCGCAGGTTGCGACCCCATTGCGAGTATAGGCACTCGCTAACATGGAGGCCTGCTGACGTCATCAGGCCTCCATGTTAGCGACCTGCCTTTTAAATAAAGTTTTTTTTTTTTTTTGAAGTGCAGCCCGTTTTCCTCAGAGGAAAACGAGCTGCATTTCAAAAAATTCCGAAACCTTTAGTTTCGGAATTTTCAGGGCAGGGAGTGGTCCCTTGGACCACTCCCTGCCCTGAAAAAATAATATGGGGTCCATTCACAAAGGGGAAGGGGTCCCATGGGGACCCCTTCCCGTTTGCGAATGGGTTACCATCCACTTCAAGTGGATGGTAACTGCGACTCCATTTGCGACCGCATACGCGGTCGCAAATGGAATTGCATACCATTGCGAATCGCAAATAGGAAGGGAACACCCCTTCCTATTTGCGATTCGGAAATGCATTTTGCGAGTCGGTCCCGACTCGCAAAATGCATTTCTGCATAGGAATCACGCATTTGCGAGTCGCAAACGGCAAATCTTGCCGTTTGCGACTCGCAAAGTGCTTCCTACATCTGGCCCTAGATTCCTGCAACCTGAAGACGAAGAAGGACTGCTGACCTGAAAGCCCTGCAGAGAAGACAGAGATACCAAGGGGCATATTTATACTCTGTTTGCGCCGGAATTGCGTCGTTTTTTTTTACGCAATTCCGACACAAAACTAACTTCATATTTATACTTTGGCGTTAGACGCGTCTAGCGCCAAAGTCCATAGAGTTTGCGTAATTTTTTAGCGTGGACACCTACTTTGCGTTAATGATATGCAAGGTAGGCGTTCCCGTCTAAAAAATTGACTCCGAGGCATGTGCGCCGTATTTACACTCCCGGGCAAAATTCACGCCCGGGAGTGGGCGGGTCCAAAAAAATTACGTACGGCCGCTTTTGCGCTGTTTTTTAGCGCCTGGAAAAGGCAGGCGTTAAGGGACCTGTGGGCTCGAAAGGAGCCCAGAGGTGCCCTCCCATGCCCCCAGGGACACCCCCTGTCATCCTTGCCCACCCCAGGAGGACACCCAAGGCTGGAGGGACCCATCCCAGGGACATTAAGGTAAGTTCCGGTAAGTATTATTATTTTTTTTTTGTGACATAGGGGGGCCTGATTTGTGCCCCCCTACATGCCACTATGCCCAATGACCATGCCCAGGGGACATAAGTCCCCTGGGCATGGCCATTGGGCAAGGGGGCATGACTCCTGTCTTTGCTAAGACAGGAGTCATTTCTATGGGGGTTGGGAGTCGAAAAAAATGGCGCAAATCGGGTTGAGGCGAAAAATTTGCCTCAGCCTGACTTGCCCCATTTTTTGGCGCCCAAGCTCCATATCCCCCTACGCCGGCGCTGCCTGGTGTACGTCGTTTTTTTCCACGCACACCAGGCAGCGCCGGCGGCTAACGCCGGCTAACGTCATTAATTAAATACGGCGCCCGCATGGCGCTTCAGAATGGCGTTAGCCGGCGCTAATTTTTTTGACGCAAAACTGCGTTAGCGCAGTTTTGCGTCGAAAAGTATAAATATGGTCCCAACTGCTTTGGCCCCAGCCCTACCGGCCTGTCTCCCCACTTCAAGAAAAACTGCAACAGCGACTCGTTCCCCACGGTCCAGCGACCTCTGAAGCCTCAGAGGACTACCCTGCATCTAAAAGGACCAAGAACTCCAGAGGACAGCGGCTCTGCTCCAAAGAAGAAACAACTTTGCAACAAAGAAACAACTTTTAAAGGACTGCACGTTTCTCGCCGGAAGCGTGAGACTTTCCACTCTGCACCCGACGCCCCCGGCTCGACCTGTGGAGAAACAACACTACAGGGAGGACTCCCTGGCAAGCCAGAGTTGACCCCCCTGAGCCCCCACCAGCGATGCCTCCAGAGGGAATCCAGAGGCTCCGCCTGACCGCGACTGCCTGCTTCTAAGAACCCGACGCCTGGTAAAGACACTGCACCCGCAGCCCCCAGGACCTGAAGGATCCGACCTCCAGTGCAGGAGCAACCCCCAGGTGGCCCTCTCCCTTACCCAGGTGGTGGCTACCCCGAGGAACCTACCCCTTGCCTGCTTCGCTGAAGAGACCCCTAGGTCTTCCATTGAACTCCATTGCAAACCTGACGCCTGTTTGCCCTCTGCACCCGGCCGTCCCCGTGCCGCTGAGGGTGTACTTTTTGTGCTGACTTGTGACCCCCCTGGTGCCCTACAAAACCCCCTGGTCTGCCCTCCAAAGTCGCGGGTACCTACCTGCTGGCAGACTGGAACCGGGGCACCCCCTTCTCCATTGAAGCCTATATGTTTTGGGCACCACTTTGACCTCTGCACCTGACCAGCCCTGAGCTGCTGGTGTGGTAACTTTGGGGTTGCCCTGAACCCCCAACGGTGGGCTACCTTGGACCCAACTTTGAACCCTGTAGGTGGTTTACTTACCTGCAAAACTAACAAATACTTACCTCCCCCAGGAACTGTTGAAATTTGCACTGTCTAGTTTTAAAATAGCTTATTGCAATTTTTGCCAAAACTGTACATGCTATTTTGCTGATTCAAAGTTCCTATGATACCTAAGTGAAGTACCTTTCATTTGAAGTATTGATTGTAAATCTTGAACCTGTGGTTCTTAAAATAAACTAAGAAAATATATTTTTCTATACAAAAACCTATTGGCCTGGAATTGTCTTTGAGTGTGTGTTCCTCATTTATTGCTTGTGTGTTTACAACAAATGCTTAACACTACCCTCTGATAAGCCTACTGCTCGACCACACTACCACAAAATAGAGCATTAGAATGATTTATTTTTGTCACTATTTTACCTCTAAGGGGAACCCTTGGACTCTGTGCATGCTATTTCTTACTTTGAAATAGTACATACAGAGCCAACTTCCTACACCTATCACTAAAGCATGCACACTAGAGTGAACTATACATTCCACCATATACCAGCATACACAAGTGAAAGCTGCCAGGGCGAATACAACCAAAAAGGGCAACCCTCTGATGTAAAATATGTCACACACAGAAACAATAACACTGCATTTACATCCCCACAGGTACCCCAGCCAATGTCAGTGTAGAAGAGGTGCCAGTACTGTCTAGTCCCCCCACAGAAGAGGCCCACAGTGATGACAGCGACTATGGTCGCCTAGATCTGGATGACCAACCTGGCCCATCAGGGACCTCTAGACAGTCGGTTATCCATGCACAGTCACACACCACCACAGATCCTCCCCCTCAGGAAACACCACCACAGCACCCACCCAGCGTACCCATACCTCTGTCCCCAGGACACGTCAATCAGCCGTGTGTCCACCACTACAGGGATCCCAAGGCACACCTCACCTCCAAGACAATCAGGGACCTGGGGTCAGTGGCAGTGGGCACACGGTTTAGGGGACAGAGGCACAGGACAACAGGGACACTGGGAGGACTGGTGTGTGCCAAGGGGAGGACAAGCCCAGGGAACCGACTCTCCAGGAGGCACTCACTGAGATCCTGGGAGCATATCAACATTCCCAGGAAATGCTGGGCCAGATCCTGGCCAACGTGCAGGAGAACAGGCGGTTGCAGGAGGGACAGTAGTAGGGGATCAGGGAGGACTTGCAGGCCATTAACACCATCCCGGTCCACCGGTGCTGGCAGGCATGGCCAACATCATGAGGGAGGCAGTCTCACACCAGTGGGCCCCTGCCACTTGCCAGACATCTGAACTGCCTTCCACCTCCGCTGCCGCTAGTGGACAGGAGGCCCCGCCACAGGACCAACAGGCCACCCCTCCCCCTGCAGAAGGAGAACCACCCCGCAAACGTACCCTGCGATCCAGGCAGAAGCCAGAGACTATTCCAAAAACCCCCGCCAGGAAATGAGACTCTCCTGATTGTCACCCGTGTCCCACTCAGTCACCCTGTCCACCTTGAACTGCCATTGCTCCCCTTTGTATGTCCCCATGGACAATGCATCTGTGCTACAAATAGACTGGAACTATGTAGGAAAGTACCATCTTGCCTGTCATATTACCCCCATTTTTACTTGTGTGCCAGTTTGTTTTTGCCTGTCTCACTGGGATCCTGCTAGCCAGGACCCCAGTGCTCATAGTTGTAGCCTGAATGTGTGTTCCCTGTGTAGTGCCTAACTGTGTCACTGAGGCTCTGCTAATCAGAACCGCAGTGCTTATGTTCTCTCTGCCTTTAAAATTGTCACTGCAGGCTAGTGACCATTTTTACCAATTCTAATTGGCACAGTGCAATACCCTTATTATTCCCTAGTATATGGTACCTAGGTACCCAGGGTATTGGGGTTCCAGGAGATCCCTATGGGCTGCAGCATTTCTTTTGCCACCCACAGGGAGCTCAGACAATTCTTACACAGGACTGCCACTGCAGCCTGAGTGAAATAACGTCCACGTTATTTCACAGCCATTTTACACTGCACTTAAGTAACTTATAAGTCACCTATATGTCTAACCCTCACTTGGTGAAGGTTAGGTGCAAAGTTACTAAGTGTGAAGGCACCCTGGCACTAGCCAAGGTGCCCCCACATAGTTCAGGGCAATTTCCTCAGACTTTGTGAGTGCGGGGACATCATTACACACGTTCACTACACATAGGTCAATACCTATATGTAGCTTCAAAATGGTAACTGCGAATATGGCCATGTAACATGTCTAAGATCATGGAATTCTCCCCCCATGCTAAATCTGGTATTGGGGTGCCAATCCCATGCATTCCCGGGGCTCCAGCATGGACCCCAGGTCCTGCCAAACCAGCTCTCTGGGGTTTTTACTGCAGCTACCGCTGCTGCCAACCCACAGACAGCCTTCTGCCCTCCTGGGGTCTTGGCAGCCCAGTCCCAGGAAGGCAGAACAAAGAATTTCTTCTGAGAGAGGGTGTTACACCCTCTCCCTCTGGAAATGCTTTGAAGGGCACAGATTGTGCCCTCCTTGCATAAGCCAGTCTACACCAGTTCAGGGATCCCCCAGCCCCTGCTCTGGTGTGAAACTGGACAAAGGAAAGGTGAGTGACCACTCCCCTGTCCATCACCACCCCAGGGGTGGTGCCCAGATCTCCTCCAGTGTGTCCCAGACCTCTGCCATCTTGATCCAGAGTTGTGAGGGCACAATGGAGGCCTCTGAGTGGCCAGTGCCAGCAGATGATGTCAGAGACCCCTCCTGATAGGTGCTTACCTGACTAGGCGGCAAATCCTCCTCTGAGGGCTGTTTAGGGTCTCTCCTGTGGGCTTCTCTTCAGATAACGAACAAGAGCTCACCAGAGTTCCTCTTCATCTCCCTTTTCGACTTCTGCCAAGGATCGACCGCTGACTGCTCCAGGATGACTGACAAACTGCAACAAAGTAGCAAGAAGACTACCAGCAACATTGTAGCACCTAATCCTGATGTCTTTCTCAACTGTTTTCTGGTGGTGCATGCCTTGGGGGCTGTCTTCCTTCACCCTACACTGGAAGTTGAGAAGAAATCTCCAGTGGGTCGATGGAATCTTCCCCCTTCTAATGCAGGCACCAAACTTCTGCTTCACCGGTCCTCTGGGCCCCCTCTCATTGTGAAGAGCGTGGTCCCTGGAACACAGGAGCTATATCCAAGTGACCCCAACAGTCCAGTGGTCCATCTGTCCAAATTTGGTGGAGGTAAGTCCTTGCCTCCCCACGCAGGCAGTAATCCTGTTTACTGCATGAACTGCAGCTGCAAGGGCTTCTGTGCCCTTTTGCAAGGAATCCTTCTTGCACAGCATAGCCCAGGTCCCCAGCACTCTGTCCTGCATTGCTCAACTCGCAGAGTTGACCACCGGCTTCGTGGGACCCTCTTATGTAGTGTTGAGATGATTGCTGTGCTCAGTTTTCTTGTACCCGTGTTCAAGTACTTCTGTGGGTTTTGCCTGCTTTTGCGTGGGCTCTCTGTATTGCTGAGTGCCCCCTCTGTCTCCTCGTCCAAGTGGCGACCTCCTGGTCCTTTCTGGGCCCAGGCAGCACCCTTTTTCTTTAACCATATCCTTTGCAGCTAGCAAGGCTTGTTTGCAATATTTCTGCATAGAAACAACTCTGCATCCTCCAACATGCTGTGGGACATCTTCTGTGCAAAGGAGAAGTTCCTGGCATCTTCCGTTGTTGCATAATCTTCAGCTTCTTCCACCCAGAGGCAGCCATTTGGCACCTTCATCTGGGTTTAGTGGGCTCCTGCCCCCCCAGACACTTTCGTGACTCTTGTACTTGGTCCCCTTCCTTTACAGGTCCTCAGGTCCAGGAATCCATCTTCAGTGCTTTGCAGTCAGTTGTGGTCTTTGTAGAATCTCCTATCACGACTTTAGTGTGTTTCTGGGGAAGTAGGGTAACTTTACTCCTACTTTTCAGGGTCTTGGGGTGTGGTATCTTGGACACCCTTAGTGTTTTCTTATACTCCCAGTGACCCTCCACACACTACACTAGGCCTGGAGTCCTTAAGTGGTTTGCATTCCACTTTCTTAGTATATGGTTTGTGTTGCCCATAGGCCTATTGCATCCTATTGTATTCTACAGTGTTTGCACTACTTTTCTAACTGTTTACTTACCTGATTTTGGTTTGTGTGTATATTTTGTGTATTTTACTTACCTCCTAAGGGAGTATGTCCTCTGAGATATTTTTGGCACATTGTCACTAAAATAAAGTACCTTTATTTTTAGTAACTCTGAGTACTGTGATTTTTAAGATATAGTGCTATATGATATAAGTGGTATAGTAGGAGCATTGCAAGTCTCCTAGTTCAGCCTAAGCTGCTCTGCTATAGCCACCTCAATCAGCCTAAGCTGATAGAACACTACTAATCTACTAATAAGGGATAACTGGACCTGGCACAAGGTGTAAGTACCATCAGGTACCCACTATAAGCCAAGCCAGCCTCCTACAAACCATACCCTGGACTTTCCTCCATCATCACCCCATCCCAATGCACTTGCCCCACTTCTCCTTATCACTTCAATAAATACCCTTTGAATAAATACAAGTATGGACTATGTCAAATTATTTAAGTATGTATTCGTTTAACCAGGTTCAAACATTGCAATTAAACTGTACAGTAATGTTCACATAGGAAAGACCTGTAGTTGGCTGCAGTGATCACACCAGGAGTGATAGTGGGTCACCAACATCTGCAAAATGAGTTGCCAAAGGGTACAGTGAGTGGGCATAGAAGTAGAAAATAACAGCATGACAGTGACAAAGATAAACAAAAAAATGTAAATGAAATATGAAGTAACACTGTCTTACCTGTGTGTCATTGGAAGTATTGTCGAATCACTGCAGTTCTGTTGTCCTCATCCTCATCCTCTGCCTCCTCTTCCTCACTGTCCACAGTGTCCACTGCTGCCACACGGCCATCTCCAACCTTCTCCTCCTGCAGAAAAGGCACATGATGTCTCAAGGCAAGGTTGTGCAACATGCAGCATGCCACAGTTATCTGGCAGACTTTCTTGGGTGAGCAGCACAGGGATCCACCTGTTAGACGGAGGTACCGAAACCTGGCCTTCAGGAGGCCAAAAGTCCTTTCTATTATCCTTCTGGTTCGCCCATGTGCCTCATTTAACGTTCTTCCACCCTTGTCCTACAGGGGTCAGTAGCCATGATAGGTCTGGGTAACCAGAGTCACCTGCAAATATCGAGGGACAACATTTAGCTACACACTATCCCATATGGCCCACACCATACCCATACACCAACATATACTGGGTGGGGACCAGGAGGGCTCACCTATTAGCCACAACCTGTGCATCTGCAGTTGGGCCATCACAATTGGGATGCTGCTATTCCTCAGGATAAAGGCATCATGCACCGACCCTGGATACTTTGCATTGACATGGGAGATGTACTGGTCCGCCAGGCACACTATCTGCACATTCATGGAGTGAAAGCTCTTTCGATTTCTGAACACCTGTCCATTTCTCCTGTGGGGGACAAAGGCAATATGTGTACCATCAATTGCTCCAATGATGTTGGGGATATGTCCCATTGCATAGAAGTCAGCTTCCACTGTTGCCAAATCCTCCACCTGGGGGAAAACGATGTAGCTGCACATGTGTTTCATCAGGGCAGACAACACTCTGGTCAGCACTATTGAGAACATTGGCTGTGACATCCCTGCCGCCTTGGCCACTGTCACTTGGAATGAGCCAGATGCCAAGAAATGTAGCACTTATAGCACTTACTCAAGAGGGGGGGATCCCAGTGGGCTGACGGATAGCTGAGATCAGGTCTGGTTCCAATTGGGCACACAGCTCTTGCATTGTGGCCCTATCAAGTCTGTAGGTGAAGATAGTGTGCCTGTCCTCCATTGTAGGCAAGTCCACCAGGGGCCTGTACATGGGGGGATGTCTCCATCTCCTAATCATCCTCAGCGGCTGTAATCTAGGGGGCAAAACGGTGAGCAGCTGGTCATTTTCAGAATATCCTCAGAGTAAAATGCATTGCATGTTGTGACAAAAACAGTATGTTTGCGTGTAGTCCCTAAATGTGCTCATGTCTGCTGTGACGCAGTTATGTGCCATGGGCCGCCCCCCCCCTCAAATGACGGACACCTGTCCTGTGTGGAGGGAC
Organism: Pleurodeles waltl; assembly: GCF_031143425.1. Taxonomy (NCBI): domain Eukaryota; kingdom Metazoa; phylum Chordata; class Amphibia; order Caudata; family Salamandridae; genus Pleurodeles; species Pleurodeles waltl. The sequence continues at coordinate 315,853,827 of NC_090436.1, forward strand.
AGGTGTAAATGAGGTAATTCCACTGACGTTGTGCGCCGTTGCGGGAGGCGGTCAACAACCGCTGTGCAACTCCTCATTGTTTATCATTTGGCCCTATGGGGTACAGTAGCCAATGGTGATGTACGCCGGCGGTGACGGTACGCACCGCCGCGGACGTGACCGCCATTTTCTATCTGTTCACTCACTTGCTACCTGACCTTCAACAGGAGAGGACCTACACTGCAAGTGCTGCTGTGACCTGTGTCTGGAAGCGACCATGGCTCGTGTGACTGGGGAAGGGGCCCATGCCTTCACCTCGATGGAGTTGTAGAGACTGGTAGAGAACCGACTGCTGTATGGGCCTCCAGACCAACAGGTGAGTACACTGTGCACTCGATGCATTGGGCATGAATGCATGGAGTGCTGTGTGTAAAGGCCTCATGTAAGGGGGGGGTGGTTGAGGGGTCCTGGGCAGAGTGCTGTATGTATGGTGGTCAATGTATGTGCATAAGGGGATGGGAGGGATATGGTGGGCCATGGGTGTAACCAGCCGGACGGTATGACTGATCCCTTCTTATATGTCATTTTTTCAGCAGGTCAGCTCCCATCAGAAAAAGGGTATATGGTGTGCCATCGCCAAGGATGTGCGGACCCTAGGGGTCTATGGCAGGCAGAGCACCCACTTTCGCAAACGGTGGGAGGAAATGAGACACTGGGCTAGGAAGGTGGCAGAGGCCCAGCTGGGGATGGCCTCCCAGTGAGGAAGGGGTACCCGTCGAACCCTGACCCCTCTGATGTTCCACATACTGACGGTGGCCTATCCAAAGTTTGATGGGCGCTTGAGGGCATCACAGCAACCACAAGAGGTGAGTTTAGTTTCCAAAACTGCAAATTGCACATGGTGGGGTGTTGTCTGGGTGGGGGATGTGGGCCTGTGGGTGCCCCTATGCCAGGTCGGATATTGCAGGGTAGGATCCATGTTGGGTAGGGTCTGTTGCACTCCACCCCCAAACATGCTAGTGGGCATCTACTGCTGGGCAGGGATCTGTGGGTCTCAGGTATGCTGCTCTTGGCATTAGGCATTATTCTCCATGGCCTGGTGACTAGAATTGCCTAGTACATAAGGCTGTTCCTTGTGGTTTGTGTATGCCAACGGGAGTGTTGTTGCTGGCATTGACCAAGTTTTTCCTCTGTCTCTTCCCCCCCTTTTTTGGTCACCCTGTCCTTCTGTGCATTAGCATCATCTGGCGGAGTAGCAGAGGCACCGGCGACGGAGGGAGCTGCATCCCACATGGCCCATGAGGCCGAATCCACTGACGGTGAGGGCACCAGTGGGACGGAGGGTGAGGGGAGCATCACGGCCGAGACCGGAGGGGACAGTTCTGACAGTGATACCTCCTCTGATGGAAGATCCATTGTGGTGGCAGACACCTCCGTGCCCAACCCAACTACAGGTACAGCCGCCACCCCCGTACCAGCACTGCCCTCCCAGCAGCACCTCAGTGAGTTTCCTGTGCCTGCTCTCCCAGGAGGGTGTTCATTTCCTTCGCCCCAGGCACCTCAGGCCCTGCCCCAGTCAGCCTGCTGCCCTGCGTGAGGAGTCTATTGACCTCCTGCGATCCATCTGTGTTGGGCAGTCAACCATAGTAAATGCCATCCAGGGGCTGGTATGGCATTTGCAACAAAGAAATGCATTCCTGGAGGGCATTCACTCTGGCGTGGTGTCCCAACAGAGATCATTCCAGGCTCTGGCCTCCTCCCTGATGGCAGCCATTGTTCCTCTCTCTAGCCTCCCCCCTCCAACTTCCTCTAACCAGTCCCATTCCCCTCAACCCCAACCTATCCCAAGCACACCATCAGACCAGCATGCACCCAAGACAACACACAGGAGCGGCTCAGGCAAACACAAGCACCATACACCATCCCACAGGCACTTACACAAACACCATCCAGATGCAGACATGCCAACATCCACTGCCTCCACTGTGTCCCCCTCCTCCCCCTCCTCCTCCTCGTCCACCTTCCTCCCAGTAGTGTCTACACTCACACCTGCATGCACTACATCCTCATCCACTACCTCCATCACTAGCACGCCTAGCAGTTCACACTCCTCACTGGCAGTCACCACCCCCACATCCATGCACATGTCCCCTGTGTCCTCTCTCACTGTGTCTGCGCCCCCTCCCCCCAAAGTACCCAAACGCAAGCACTCAGACACCCAACAGCCATCCACCTCACAACAGCATCCACCCCATGCACCTGCACCCAAACACAGCAGACAGACACCTCCAACCACCACTCCCTCTTCCTCCACTCCCAAAACTTCACCCTATTCCCACCCAGTCTCCCTAAGAAGCTTTTCCTCTCCACCCTTGACCTCTTTCCTGCCCCTCCCTCCCACCCCGTCCTTCACTTTGGGCCAGGGTGGCCAGAACCCAGGCCAGCACCTCAGCCACACAGTCCATGGCAACTGTAGGTTCGGCAGCTACTGCAGGTGTGAGAGGCTCCAAGGAGACACCCGTCAGCACTGCCAGTGTGCCTGCACCAGCTGACAAGGGCAAGAAGGGTCCACCAGCTGCCAAGGGCAAGGAGGCACCAGCAGCTGCCAGTGGCAAGAAGGTACCACCAGCTTCCAAGAACAAGGAGGCACCACTGCAGGCAGGAAGGATAGTAGGCCTGGTGTTGGAGCAGAATCTGAGCCCACAACACCAACCATGGCACTTCAGCTGTTCGAGGCTGCAGGGAGGGGCTGGAGCCTCCCCCACCACTGACAGCACCGCCACCAGCATCATTGGCAGCAGTAGCCCCAGTAGACAGCCATCCAAGGCTGCTGGGGAAGGGCTGGTACCTCCCCCTACCACTGACAGCACCGCCACCAGCACCGCCACCAGCGTCACTGGCAGCAGCAGCAGCCCCAGTGGGCAGCCATCCGAGGCTGCTGGGGAAGGGCTGGCGCACCGCCCAACCACTAACAGCACCGCCACCAGCACAGGCACTGCCACCACTGTGCAGCCGTCGCTGTCGGCTGATGAACTGTAGTCCTGCCTCCATGGAATGTCATGCTGCAAATCTTGTGGGTCTGATGCCCAAGTGAGAGACTGTGACCTTGCACTCCCCAAGATCAGCATCACTGGGCACAGATCCCCATCCAGAACCCATGGGAGAAGCCATCCACTCACCCCCTCCTTGCCAGGATGAACCACACTGGGCCGAGACCCCCTCCAGAACCAGTGGAAGAAGCCACCCACTCACCCCATCCTTGCCAGGATGAAGCACACTGGACACAAAGCCCCCTCCAGAACCAGTGGAAGAAGCCATCCACTCACCCCCTCCTTGCCAGGATGAAGGACACTGGGCACAGATCCCCCTCCAGAACCAGTGGGAGAAGCCATCCACTCACCCCCCTACTTGCCAGGATGAAGCACACTGGGCACAGACCCCCCTCCCGAACCAGTGGAAGATGCCATTCACTCACCCCCTCCTTGCCAGGATGAAGCACACTAGGCACAGATCCCCGTCCAGAACCAGTGGAAGAAGCCACCCACTAGAGAGACTGTGGCTTTGCACTCCCCAGGACCAGGCAGTGGGCAAACCACCCACTTGAGAGACTGTGGCCTTGCACTCCCCAGGACCAAGCAGTGGGCAAACCACCAACATGAGAGACTGTGGCCCTGCACTCCCCAGGACCAGGTAGTGGGCAAACCACCAACTTGAGAGACTGTGGCCTTGCACTCCCCAGGACCAAACAGTGGGCAAACCACCAACTTGAGAGAATGTGACCTTGCACTTCCCAGGACCAAGCAATGGGCAAACCACCCACTTGAGAGACTGTGACCTTGCACTCCCCAGGACCAGGCAGTGGGCAAACCACCCACTTGAGAAACTGTGGTCTTGCACTCCCCAGGACCAAGCAGTGGGCAAACCACCCACTTCAGAGACTGTGGCCTTGACACTCCCCAGGACCAAGAAGTGGGCAAACCACCCACTTGAGAGACTGTGGCCTTGCACTTCCCTGAACAGAGTAATGGGCATGTAGTCTCCTCCAGGAGCAGTGGCGTTGTACCATCTTCCAACTGAGGTGCCCCCATTCCACTTCCCCCTGAGGTGCCTGTGTATTTACGAGCTCATGCCCCTGCAGTGTTCTCTCCGTATAGAGGCAGGAGCCTTGGCCTATGTGATATGGCCCTGTGGCCCACAGATATTATGGACTGGGCAGTGTCCCTCCATTTGTATATCTTTAAATACTGTTTATAATTTGAGTATGTTTTTCAGGATTTTGATCTTATTACATTCACTTCAATTTGTTTTGTCCTTGCATTATTCCTGAGGGGTACGGGGTGGATATGTAATGTTACTGCATCTGTTTGTGTGTATGGTGTTGGGGGTGGGTGTGTTGCGTGTTGCGTATGTGTGTCACTCTCTTTTTCCTCCCCCTCCCCTGTGTGCTAGGGGCGGTACTCATCGTGGTCGTCTTCGTCTGCATTGGTATTCCTGGTGTAGGAGGAAGTAGACCAGCATGGGTAACACCTGTAGTTCGGGCTCCATGGCATTGTGATTGTTCCCTGGGTGTTCAGAGGTGAGTCGTTTCCCTTCTGTGTACTGTTTTCGCCTAAAGCTGCACTCAGACAAGACAGAGGTCCTCATCCTCGGCCCCACCCCCTCCGCCTGGGACGCCTCCTGGTGGTCCACCATGCTGGGAGCCCCACCAACGCCCACCAACAACGCACGCAACCTGGGTTTCATCCTTGACTCATCGCTCTCCATGACCCAGCAAGTGAACGCTGTCTCATCCCCCTGCTTCACCCTCTGCCTGCTCCGCAAGATCTACAGGTGGATCCCTACCGAAACCAGAAGGACGGTCACCCAGGCCCTTGTCAGCAGCAGACTGGACTACGGCAACGCTCTCTACGCAGGAACCACGGCCGTTCTCCAGAAAAGACTGCAACGAATACAGAATGCCTCCGCATGCCTCATCCTCGACATCCCTGCCACAGCCACATCACAGCCCACCTGAGAGACCTACACTGGCTCCCCATCAACAAAAGGATCACATTCAAACGCCTCACCCACGCCCACAAAGCACTCCACAACACCAGACCAGAATACCTCAATGATCAACTCACCTTCTACACCCCGAACCGACAGTTCCGCCTCACCGACCTTGCCCTCCCCGCCGTTCCACACATCCACAGGACAACAACCGGTGGCAGATCATTCTCTTACCACGCTGACAAGACCTGGAACACCCTCCCCATCCACTTACGACAGACAAAGGACCTACTGATCTTCAGGAGACACCTCAAGACCTGGCTGTTCGAGCAGTAGCAGCTCCCCTCCACCCCCCTTAAGTGCCTTGAGACCCGCACGGGTGAGTAGCGCGCTCTACAAATGTACTGATTGCTTTTGATTGCATTGGTACCGCCCCAGAAAAGGTGGCTGATTGGTGTCTTGTAATACAATGGGTGGAACCATGTCTTCCGCCTGGCTGTTGGCGGTTACCGCCGCAGTGCTTGTTGCTACCGCCGTGGCGGTCGGTGTGTTAAAGTGGTTGTCTATGTTGGCTGTTTCCGCAGTGGTCATAATTCAATTTTGTTTTAATGCCAGCCTGTTGGCAGTATTACTGCTGCTTTATCACTGACCGCCAGGGTTGTAATGAGGGCCAATATGTTTAAAAAATAATAAGAGGTCCAGCATAGAATGCAGTTTGCCACATCACCTGCAGGAAGATGTAGAGTGGACAGCATCTTAGTGTTGCTCCCCTGCAGGCTAAGATGTGAAGTGTGTCCCAAAAGGGTTACCATAGGTACAGTGGGCTCCCCTCAGTTTATTGCCTCTAACCATCAGGAGTGGGTGGAATGAGGCCGCAGGGTCTTATGGACTGTAGTGTTCAGCAGTGAACATGGTTTGGCCACTTGTTAGCAATGCTGATTTTGAGAATGAGGAGAGATTTCTGTAAGCCAGTATGAGGTCCAGCCCATAGAGCAAACAAATTACAGTGGGATGAAGCGTGCTGGTTGTCCCCTCAAAGTACTGCCAACTGTCCATGGAGAGGCATGGAGGTGCAGTTGTCTATAGCACCTTTTCTCTTCCACCGCCATATCCTTGAGCACTATTCTGCTCTTCACTGCCACAAGGGAGCTGAGTGATAGTAAGCACGGAGTGAATGAATGAATGAACAATCGTTATTTGTATGATTATTTAAAACCTTTGCAAAACACAAAAGTTCAACCTCTCTCCCACTATGGTCCCAGTTGTCTAGTTTCCGACAAAGTAAGTTCAGTTTGCTCTCTAGAGTTAATACGCTTTGGACTAGCATGTGGGTTAATTCTAGATGGATCTCCATTTTGTGTGACTGCCAGGTTGAAGCTTTTACCTTGGCTAAAGGGAAGCATTGATGTTCTCCATGATGTAATCTGAACCACATCTCCCTTTCCCTTGTGCGGGACATTTTGGGGTGGGTTTTCCTCCTAGGGACTCTTGGTCCCTTTACCGGTGCTTGGTGCTCCCATGTTTGTTTCTCGCAGTGGCCAATTGTCTTGCTCTATTTTGGTTCGCCATTCCCGTGAAGCTTTCAATAAACCTTGTAATGGGGTGGAGCAAGCTCGTCCATTGTCTGTGGGTTCATTTGCCTGAACCACCTCTGTTTGTGGTTGAGACTGCTGGTGAATCTCAGCCACTATTACCCGGTTATTCCCACTTGGAGGTTCCGTCTTCCTTTTTCCTGGTTCTGGATTGACGCTCCCTCTAGTGGATGCTGGTCCTGATGTCTCAAGCTCGTACTCAGAACTCACCGGGTACAGATTGCTTCTTTTGGCTCCCCCACAAAGCACGGTTTTTGTCATTGTCTTTCTCGTTATTTGTATCGTTGGGGCTATTCCAGCACTCTTCCAAGGCAGTGTCTGCCAATACAACCAACTCTTCAATTATTGAGGAGCCCGTACCAAAGCTTGTTGCATAGCTAATGGAGTCCTGATCTTGCTCCTGCTCCTGTCCTTGTTCTCGTTTGTGCTCAGTTTGTGTCGGCCTTGGTACAGGGTCACGCTCCAGTATCGGAGATGGCAGAATAATTAGAGCCTATGGAGGGGGGTCATCCAAGGGGACAATGGGGTCTCCCTCTTCGTCTCCTTCTCCTGCCCCCCTTCTTGCTCTTGTAAAGTAGTTGTGGATGTAAATTTTCATAGAGCTAGAAGCCTTCTGCTTAAGGGCAGTCTTGCTGTCCATTGGAGTTTTATTCTCATCTGCTAGTTGCTGGCCTGCCATAGTGCTTGGTTTGTTGTCCTCTCCTTCATGGTGCTTCATTACTATTAATGCTGCAGTGCTCACAGTATGCCTAGTAGAACTCAGGACCAGGAGGGGGGATGCCACTTGATCGAACTGTGTGGACTGCAATGGATGTATGCTAGGATGTATGCTGGGGTAGGTTAAGCGCCACCACACCCAACCTTGTGGGAGAGGGCGCATGCACGCTACCCACGGCTACTCGTTGCTGCTTGCAGCTCGCTGTTTCCCCCAATTTTGTGCCCTTTGCCAAGGCCATAGTCTCAGTCACAAACACGTTATTAGTGGTCACAGGTACTAGGTTTTCTGCTGTTGCTTATAAGAATGATAATGATAGTTACTGTCATTGCCTGTGCCTGCGCTTATGTAGTGCCAAGTTGTGAAGTTATGAGTGGCAAGAAGCTGGGGGATTGTGTAGGGACCCTTCCCCTGGCCCGTGGGTCCGTGGGTCATGCTGGGCTAATAAGGACTCTATAGGGTTGAACGGACAGGCTGATGCTTGTCAATATTTCAATCTCTTTCAATTTTCAATTTTCCAAGACTTTCGAGAGATCTTTCCCAGAAAGAGGCAGGCAAGGAAGACAAAGCAAACTGATGAATTTGAGTGGATATAGTGAGATCTGTGTGGTGATCTTTCAAACTGACACTCATTTGTCACTATCCAAGCTATTTTGGTTGGGCTCAGTACCCGACCTCTTAGCTACAAATTCATCATAGAATGAAGGGACTTTTCTCAAGGATTCATCGAGAGACAGAAAAGCAGAGGATCCACTGACCAGCAGCAGATTTCCAACACTAGCCGCAGTGATTCACAAAACCTCAGTCTAGCTTCACAAAAACAATTTTGAATCCTGAGCCAAACTGCAAGCGCTTCAGTTGTGGCGCAGGCAGAAGCCGTCAGTAAGCAGAGAATATTGGCAGCAACATATCGCTTTTGTGGCTCGCTCCTGAACTGCAGTTACAATAATAGGCAAGGGAGGGTTTTCTCTTCCCCATTCTCTGCTGCCCGGCTTAATAGGGAGTCCCACAAGGCTTAGTGCTTTCCCCACCAACCCATGCCATAAAACTGAAATTAATAACAAATAAATAAATTAAACCCTATATATGCAATAAAAATGAATAAATCACAAGTGAAGATTGGAAAGAGAAATAAATGAAAATGTTATTGTGAATGTTTTCTTTCAGCATCACACGGCAGAGTTATGGAGCAATCCTAAAGTTTTTATACAACTGCAAAGGTCCCCAGATAGTGGATCTAGGAGCCAAAATGGAATTCCTCAGGTCACTGGGAGTCATTACAGTGAGGACAGAGATGATGTAAGGGCACTCTTTTATCCCTCAAGGGACATTTGGAATGCTGAGCAACTGTGGAGATTGGACTTGGTCTCACACTGACTTGTCAGGAGCATAATGCAGAAAAGTAAAGAATAGGCTGAAAACTCATGTGAAGTAAGTGAGCTACAAAGCTTTGAAGAACAATGGTGCTGACAGCAACAACAAGACTCCAGCTTTCTCAGGATGTGTGTCAGCTGCTCAGTGAACTCACTGCTGACACCTGGTTTACCCGTAAGCTAACCCAAGCTATGTAATCAATACACTTGCAACACAATTTCACACACAAAAGAGTTGTTAGTGTAATTTATTGTGTTGGTGCATGGTAATGTAAGAATACTTCTGTCCTCACATCCACCAAGAGCTAGCGGTAGCAATGTTATTAAAGCATTACTACACTGCAAGTAATTGCAGAAGGTTGTAACTATTAGCACAACTCATGAAAGACAGTGTAATGCACACATTTTGTAAGAGACTATGGATCTGATTATGGGGGGTCAGAGTCAGATGTGATAAAAATCTGACATGAGCTATCTGGATGTTTTTGGATGTGATAATTGTTGCATATTGTGAGATCTTGGGAAACAACATGGATTTTGGTACTTGCTGCACCAAAATCTGCATGTTACAGTAAATACCGTACACTTTTCTCCTTTTAAATTCCAGCAAACAAAACAATGAATGTACTTACTGTTCTGCTAACACCACGCAGAAGGAGGAGGATTCTTCCGTTAAATCAAGTATGCCTACAGAAAATTATAGGTCCAGCTCAAAGAAGGCTGAACTTCTTAGAACAATATGCATGATAATATAAGACAATGTTCATATGAATTATCTTGCAGAGCTAGCAACAAACATTTTCTAAGAAACGCAAACTGAGAGCCAGGCCAAAACACTGACAACTTGCCATTTGCTTTTTCTAAATATAGCCTATTGAGACAGCAGGAAGAGAGAATGCAAGCACAGTTTAAAACAGAGGGGGTAGCCATAATATAAATGTCACACCTTTCATTTTGTTACAACAAGGGATGTGTGATATGACTGGTATGATACAGAACACATTTACCAGTTAAGGTAAAAGAAGGCAGTAAAGATGAACAGGTGACAATAGTACGATTAATATGAACAACATAACACAGTCAATGCCTGGCACACTATATGTAAGCTATGCTGGCTGTTTTTCAGTCTTGTAGGGTGGAGGAGGAGAAGGACCTGCACTGGGTAAACAGCAAGATACGCCTCCAGAGAAACATGTGTTACTTATGTGGAAGGTACAAGTGCAACAATACAACAGTAAAAGAAATAAAGAACTTAAAAGTAGTTATCAACACAAATGAGAAAACAAATGTAAGTAAATACCACAAAACACAAATGGAAAATGGAGAAAATAGTATTTGGAGTGATTGATAAATTTTCCTTAACAAATGGGTTATGTATAACAACAAATGCTCCAAAGCAAAGGTGTATTTTATTAAGAATGCAACTTAAGGGCAGCAGCACACTGGTGCATCTGTACAATCCATCTTAGTATGCATCAGTGTTGAGTTCCATGTGGGACGTAGAGGTAGAATGCAGGCTGTGGCTGAAGAGACAAGATGTGTAAAGGGGTTGTTGCTTTATGTCTTAATAAAACTATTCTCTTGTGTTCCTCGTGTCCTCATTACTCAAAACTGGCGACGAGGATGGGATGTGGAGGACAGACTGACGAGCACTAGAGGCGTCTACTGGAAATTATGTCTACTGGACTCATAAGAAAAATGAGGAACCCCTGGGTCTTGCTCATTGTTCTGTGTGAGGAAAAAATCTCCAACCAGAGATTGGCTTTGCTGACGTTGTCACGGCTGTGTGAGTTGATTAACGCGTTTTAATACCGGAAGAGCTGTTTCGATCCACAACAAGATTGGCTGAGAGCTTGCCGCACATGCTCTTGAATGTGGAGACATGTGAGGGGGCATCTGCTTAAGCTTAAGGTTGGTGCAATTACTGGAAAGTTTTCAATAATACATGCTTTCCGAAAAAGAAGCATTTTGGGGATGACGCACTGTTAGAAGCACTTTCCAGTAGCAGGATTAAATAAGCTCTAAAGCATTCTTCCTTGCAGGAGAGCATGACTTGCGGAAGGACGCTCATTGTGCAATGTGAGGAGACACAAATGCCTACTGACGATGCCGACTCGCTGAAGTTGCTATGGAGACTACCGTAATTCTTCTGAGAGAGATACAGCGACAGGAAAGAATACGCGGCAAGCAAGGAATACACGAAACACAGAAAGCTAATTTTGGACTGCAATCAGGGGCGCTAGTGGGCCTCAGTTGTTCCCTATGCTAGCAAGCAGATCAAGGTTGCAGCGTAGAAAGCGGTGACTACTTTCTTTATTTTAGCCTATTGTTTTGTGTTTTGTGTGAATGGGATGAGTGTTAGTTTTATTAGGGACATGAGGCATTTAAGCCTTTAACTATGGTTGCTCAATGGGATGTCATTTTGACGTTCATGTGTAATTCCTCATTTAAACACTAAGGCCCTCATTACAACCCTGGCGGTCGGTGTTAAAGCGGCGGTAATACCGCTAACAGGCCGGCTGTAAAAAAATGGGATTTTGACTATGGCGGTTACCCCCATCCAAGACTGCCACTTTAACACACCGACCGCCAGGGTGGTAACAGCTGCTGGGCTGGAGACTTCGGTCTCCAACCCAGCAGCCGTCACAATCCCACCCTCGGGATTATGACCCAGCCTACCGTCATGGTTTTCGGGCCAAACTTACCGCCATGAAAACCATGGTGGTAGGCACTATCAGTGCCAGGGAATACCTTCCCTGGCACTGATAGGGGTCTCACCCGCCCCTCTCCCCCTCCCTAGAGTCCTTTCACCCTCCCCCTCCCTCTCCTGCCCCCTGCACATATACACACCCACACACGCACCCATTTACACACATGCACACACCCATACCCACCATCACCCACGCATGCACACATACATACCCACACACCGCAACACACACCAACATACTTTGTCACACCCATGCATTCACAACACTCACTATCACTCATTCATGCATGCATCCTACGCGACTCACACCTGCATGCACACATACAAACACATACACACCCCCCCCACACTTACAAACAACACCCCCACTCCACACTCCAGTCTGAGAACCCGACTTACCTGCTTGCAGGGGGTCCTCCGGCTGGAGACAGTCCGTGGCACTGCTGTCAGCAGCAGTGTCCACCAGCAAAACACCTCCAGCCCGTATCATTGCTCATGATACGGTCAGCAGTGTTTTGCTGGTGTGGCGGTGCTGCTGTCAGCAGCGCCACCTTACCGCCGTCCACTGCCATGACCGTCAGCAGTGTTCCGCCAGCATTTTGGCAGAATACTGTCGGCGGTCATGATACGCGTAGACGGCTGGTAGCCACGGCGGTGGTATGTTGGCAGCCGTCGCCGTGGCGGTAGGCGGTCAATACCATCAATGTTGGAATGAGGGCCTAATTGAGGGAAGTGTGCTACATGTGACATTTGTTATATTATTGCTCAGCGTAGGTGGAGTGTGTAGCACAACTAATAGAACAGTTATGGAGGCCTTGTCAATAGTAGCTCCTCCTACGTTTTCTACAGAATCCTGACCCCCCAATTATGGTATGGGAAGATTAGCGTGAATTCTTTGAGACTTGCCTTGAAGCCATAGAAGGACAAATATTCCCACCTTCACGTAAATTAGCCATATTAAAACATAATATAGGCATAGAAGGGAGGAAGGTGTTAAAAACACTGCCCTAACCACCAAGTGTTTTGCAAACCAATTCGTGGGGGATGGAGAGGAAACATCAGATTCTGAGGAAATGAACAATGATTAGTATAGGGGTGCCATGAAGGCGCTTGAAGACAACTATGACAAAAAAGGTAAACTTGGTAGTAAAACAGATTTTTTTCAATGTCGCAACTTCAGGGGGAGAGCGGGGAACAGTATATGTCCGTATTGAGAACATTAGCCACCACAAGTAAGTTTAAAGACTTATACAAAGAAATAATCAGAGACCAATTTATTAATAGTACAAGCAGGGTCAAAATCCAGGAGAAATTACTAGAATTAAAAGACCCTTTCCTGAAGAAAACAATACATTTTGTGAGACGTATAGAAACTACATATTTAAGTATGTAAAACACTCAACAAAGGTAGCTCTAAAGAAAAAACAGAATATGGCAAGATAAATGTAGTGCTCAGGACAAAGAAATGCCAAGGAACATCTAGCAAGAGACCCATTAACCAGGAGAAAAGAGCATGTTATTGGTGTGGAAGTATGAGGCACACTGCAGATGCAGGGAATTGTCCAGCTGCAAAGGCAAAGTGTTTCAGATGCAAAAGAGCGGGCCATTTCTCATGTGTGTGTAACCAAAGGGAAGGAAGTTCAAAATGTCAAAAACCAAATAAGGTGAAGGTGGTATTGGGAAACAACGTGCAGTTGGAAGACGGTAAAAAGTGAAATGCAAGGAAAATAACCTTATGAACCGATTTGGAATGGGAAATATGGTTTGAGCAAGTATGGTAGGGAAGTGCCGGTTAAAAGACCAAAGGCTTATGACATGGCACCAAAGGTAACAAAGATAGAAAGGGAAGAGAGAACCTTGATGGTATAAAGATTATGTAATGCTGTTGACATAGACATAGATATAAAGACCATGTAATGCTGTTGACATAAAGACTATGAAATGCTGTAAAGTGTCTAGGTATAATTTGTTTAGCATTGTACATTTTTTTAGCTCATCTGGTGGTCATTAGTATTGATGTTCATGACAATATTTTTCTTTTTTGTGATATTTTCTTCTTACGCCTTTGATTTTGCTTTGCATTTTTTGTACTTAACAAAAGAAAAAAATAGAAAGAGATGTGTTGCATCTGTACAATCCATCTTAGAATGGATCAGTGTTGAGTTCCATGTGGAACCTAGAGGCAGAATGCAGGCTACGGCAAAAGAGACAAGATGTAGAATGGAGCCGTTGCCGTACATCTTAAATAAACTCTTCTCCAAGGCCCTGACTGGTATTTTCAAAAGAGTAGGTTTTCCTAAGGAGGTGATTTCTGACAGAGGTACAAACTTCATGTCAGTTTACCTGAAACACATGTGGAATGAGTATGGGGTGACTTACCAATTCACCACACCATACCATCCACAAACCAATGGACTTGTTGAAAGGTTCAACAAGACATTGACGGGCATGATCATGGGGCTCCCTGAAAAACTGAAAAGGAGGTGGGATGTCCTCATGCCATGCCTGCTTTTCACTTACAGAGAGGTGCCTGAGAAGGAAGTAGGGATTTCCGTCTTTGAACTTCTGGCAGGAAAATTAGGGAAAACAGGGAGGAGTGCCCACCCCAGCTAGGACCACCCCTAAGGGGTCCAGAGCTGAGGTGACCCCCTTCCTGTAGAATCCTCCATCTTAGTTTGGAGGACAGGGACCAATAGGGTTAGGTTTGTATTCCCCCCCCAAAGGGAGTGGTCACAGAAAGGGTGTAGCCACCCTCAGGGACAGTAGCCATTGGCTACTGTCCTCTGACAACTGTAATGCCCCTAAATCCAGGATTTAAGGACTCCCCTGAACCTAAGTCGTCAGATTCCTGGTGACATGACAAGAAAGAAGAAAGACTTCTAAGCTAAAACCTCAGCAGAAAAGAAGGAAGACGAAAACTGACCTACCGGCCTGTCTCTTGCTTCAAATAACCTGCACAAGAACAGCAACGCATTATGCGGGACCTCTACCAAGATTCAAAGGGCTGCCCTGCACCCCAAAGGACCAAGAACTCCTCAGAACAGTGGGCCTGTCCAAAAAGAAACTACATCAAAGGACTCCAGAACCTCCCCGGATCCTCAAGTCCTGACCACTCTGCTCCCGACTCCTACGACCTGTGTCCAGGTGGCTCAACCAGCTAGAGAGGATCCCTAGGCGATTCTGAGCAAATGCCTACCCTGGGTTGACCTCTCCTTCCCTCCACAATGACGCCTGCAGTGTGAGTGCAGAGACCCCCCTGACCGCGAAAGCTCCGGACAAAGATATCGAATGCCTAAAGGTACACTGTACCTTCAGCCCCCAGGCTTTGGAGAACCCGACCACCGGTCCAGCAACATTCAGCAGGCGGCCCTCCTACTTATCCAGCCTGTGGTTTTCCTGAACCGACACCCTGGACCCAGCCTGCAGCATCTAAGTGACCCCTGAGGTCCCCTCATAGAAAAGCATTGGGAGCCCGATGCTCTGTTTACACCTTGCACCCGGACACCCCTGTACCGCTGAGGGTGTGCGTTTAGTGCCTACTTATGGCATCCCCGATGCTCCTATAAACCCCAAGGTCTGCCCTCCGAAGATGCGGGTACTTACCTGCCAGAAGATCGGAAACTGAGTGCCCCCAGTCTCCAAAGGAGCCCATGTTAAGTTTGCTTCTACTTTGACCTCTGCACCCGGCCAGCCCCGTGTTGCTGGCGTAGGAAAGTACCCTGTTTTTGGCATGTTACACCCAATTTCTGCCTGATGTCAGTGTGTTTGACTGTGTCCTGGGATCCTGCTAACCAGGACCCCAGTGCTAATGCTCTCTCCTCTAAATGTTGTCACTGAGATATTGGTAACCCAGTATTTCACCCAAAATTGGCATACTGGTCACCCCTTATAAGTCCCTAGAATATGGTACATAGGTACCCAGGGCATTGGGGTTCCAGGGCATCCCTATGGGCTACAGCATTTATTTTGCCACCAATAGGGAGCTCATGCAAAGGCTTCTACAGGACTGCCATTGCAGCCTGTGTGAAATGGTGCATGCACCCTTTCACTGCCATTTACACTGCAGTATACGTCACCCATATGTCTAGCCTTCCAACCCTGAAGGCTGGATGCAGAGTACCTGTGTGTAAGGGCACCCCTGCACTAGCAGAGGTGCCCCCACGTAATCCACGACCATTTTCCCGGACTTCGTGAGTGCAGGAATGCCATTGTATGCGTGCACTATACATAGGTTACCACCTATTTACCGCTTCACAATGGTAACTCCAAATATGGCCATATTTGGTATCAAACATGTTGGAATCATACCCCAAGGTTTTGGCAAGCATTGGTTGTATGATTCCATGAACTCTGGGGGCTCCTTAGAGGACTCCCAGTGCTGCCATTCCAACTTTTGGAGGTTTTCCAGGCAGCCCCAGCTGCTGTCACCTCGCAGACAGGTTTCTTCCCTCCTGTTGCTTGAGCAGCTCAAGCTCAGGAAGGCAGATCAAAGGATTTCCTTTGAGAGAGTTATGTTACACCCACTCCCCTTGGAAATAGGTGTTATAGGCATGGGAGGGGTACCCTCCCAGAGCCTCTGGAAATGCTTTGAAGAGCACAGATGGTTCCTTCCTTGAATAACCCAGTCTACACTGGTTCAGGGACCCCCCCAGTCCCTGCTCTGGTGCGAAACTGGACAAAGGAAAGGGAAGTGACCACTCCCCTGTCCATCACCACCCCAGGGGTGGTGCTCACAGTTCGTCCAGAGGGTCCCTGGGTTTTGCCATCTTGGATTCCAAGGTGGTAGGGAACTCTGGGAGCATCTCAGTGGCCAGTGCCAGCAAGTGACGTCAGAGCCCTTCCCTGAAAGGTGCTTACCTGTGTAGCTGACCAATCCCCCTTTCTGGGCTACTTAGGGTCTCTCTCTTGGGTGGATCTTCATATTCGGATTGAAAGACTCCAGCAGGAACCTTCTGCATCCTTTACTTCACCTACTTACTGGAGAAACTGCATCTGGACCCTCCAGGAACTCTACAACTGCAACAAAGAAGCAAATACAATTTCTGCAACATTGTATCTTCAGCTCCTGCCGCAAACTGAAATGGTGTCCCAGTTGTGCATCCTCAGAGGATAGCCAGTCTTCAGCCTGCACCAGAAGAACGAAGGAATCTCCCTTAAAGCGAAAGAGTCACTTCCCTGCTTCAGCAGACACCCCTCTGCAGCAATGACGGGTGGCTTAGTTCCCCTCTCCTGAAGAAGTGCATGGAGCCAGGAACGCGGGTGGTGGACTGAAGTGGTCCCGATGGTCCCGACGGCCAACTGTCAAACTTTGGTGGAGAGCTTGCTTCCCAACGCAAGAGAGTACCCCCATGCACAGCATGTTTTGCAGTTGCCACGGCTTGTTGGTATCTTTCCTCAAAGTTCTTCATGCACCGTGCAGCTCTGGCCCCCAGCACTCTATCCTGCGACGCACAGCTTCCTGATTGGTTCTCTGGCGGCGTGGGTTCCCTTTGTGTAGTGCTGCATGGGCCTCCGTTTGCACCGTCTTTATCCTCGTGCTGTGGGACCCCTGTGCACGCTGCCTGGTCTTCTGAGTTGTTCAGAGCCCCCTCTGTCTGCCCATCCTGGGTAGAGTCTACCAGATCCCTTCTGGTCCCGGGCAGCTCCATTTTCCGCTAACCGCGAGCTTTGCGTGTGCCAAGGCTTGTTGGCAAAATCCAGCGACGCAAACCAGACTGCATTCTCCTATCCGGCGTGGGACATCTTCTGCACCAACAAGGAACCCGCATCTCTCTTCTTGGGTGCAATACTGACTGTTTTTCCTCACCGGTGGTTCTTCTTTTGCACCTTCATCCGGGTTAGCAGGGGCTCCTGTTCTCCCTGGACTCTTCAGTGCTTCTTGACTTGGTCCCATTCTTCCACAGATCTTCAGGCCCTGGAATCCATCATTGGTGTCTTGCAGTCTCTTCTGGTTTTTGCATAATCTTCTTTCTTTCCTAGGCTCTAGGGTGGGTTCTATTACTCACCTTTGGTGTTTTCTAATACTCCCAGTGCCCCTCTACACACTACAATTGCCTAGGTTGGAAACTGACTTTTGCATTCCACTATTTTAGTATATGGTTTGTGTTCCCCCGGCCCATTTCTAACTTTTGTGATTTTCACTATTTTCACTGTTTTCTTACTGTTTTTACAGCTAGTTCTGCATACTAGTATATATAATTTGTGTTTTACTTACCTCCTAAGGGAGTATAGTCTCTATGGTATTTTTGGCATTTGTGTCAGCAAAATAAAGTACCTTTATTTTTGTAACACTGAGTATTTTCCTTCATGTGTGTGAGTACTGTGTGACTACATTGATATTGCATGAGCTTTGCATGTGTCCTAGTTAGACCTTGGCTGCTCATCCACACTACCGCTAGAGAGCCTGGCTTCTAGACACTGACTACATTTCACTAATAAGGGGTAACTGGACCTGGTATAAGGTGTAAGTAAGTTTGGTACCCACTACAAACCAGGCCAGCCTCCTACAGCTAGTAGTGGGTGTTTGGGGTTAACTTGAACCCCAACCTGTGGAATTCCTAACCCCAGGAGACTGGAACTGTAAGTCAAGTACTTACCTGTAAATTGTACTAACTTTTCTTCCCACAGGAACTCTTTCTTCTGAAAATCGCAGTCAACTTTTAAAATAGATAATTGCCAATATTAAAAAAACTGTATAACTTATCAATTTCAAACAAAGTATAATTGATATAGGTGTGAAATACGAATCTATTGAAGTACTTACCTGCAACTTGAATCTTGTGGTTCTAGAAATACAATAAGAAAATATATTTTTGCTATATAAAAACCATTGGTCTGGAGTTGAGTCACTGAGTGTGTGCTTCTTCTATTTTCTGTGTGTATGGAACAAATGCTTTGCACTACCGTCTGATAAGCCTAACTGTTCGACCACATTACCACAAAAGAGAGCATTAGTATTATCTACTTTAGCCTCTGTTAAGCCTCCGTAGAACCCCTGGACTCTGCGCACACTATACCTCATTTGATATAGTATATACAGATCCAGCTTCCTACTTCCACCGTATTCAGAAACAAAGTCATGGCTTGTGGACTGTAGAATAGCCATCAACATATAACTAAAAGGTCCAACTTGATGCTCTGGCAGAAACATTAAGAGAAGTGAATTTCCCCTGAGTCTGTAGACTCAAACTATTTCTGATACCAAATGTCAATGAAGAACCAAGGAAATACTTCTACAGAATGAAAACATTGAGGCACTTCTTCCCTGACCTTGGATTCCAACAAAAGCTACAGCTATCCTCACTCTTGTTAGCTCTAATATTGATTGAGCAGTCAGCCCTATTTCTTGGTGCACCATGCTTCCTTATATGTAAATTACAATAGATTCTGAATGCCACAGCATTACCTCTTTGTCTTCATCCAGAGAACACATTGCACTACTCTAACAAGCCCTTCACTGGCTGCCTACAGCTAACTGATCAATGTTCAAGGCAGTTTTCACCATACAAAGATACACTTGTACCTACTGATGATGTTTAGACAAAGCTCCTAAAAAAATGGGCAGTATGCTCCAGTTTAGCACCAAAGATTATTGTATTGCCTTACAAAAATAAATCCTAAGGAGTTGTTGTGGGTTGGTTAGTAGATATCGTAGCAGAGCGTATGCAAAAGAATAGGTCTGACAACTGGTTCTGGTAATTGGGTATAGTATTATTGTCCATATAAATCTTTGTTCCTGGATTTTCTGTTTAACTGTTCCTCTTTTCTGTGTCTCTGTTTCTTGCTGTATTTTCTGTTCTTTCAGTTCTTGTAGGCTGTTTCTGTGACAGGTTTTTTCATGCTTCCTTCTCTCTTTCCTTTTTTGTATCTTCCAAGGGTCTCGTTGGTAGACAGCCCCACCGCCAGATGTATCCAAGAAGAACAGGGAACAGATGCGGAAAAAAGGTAAGCGAGCTTTGTTTCCTTTATTCTGTGCTGTCTCCTTATAGAGGGGAAGGGGAAAAGAAAAGAAGACCAGAGGAAGTAGAAGAAGTAAGTAGAAAAAGAAAGACCCCTGCAGATAAGTGACTTCTCTTAGATATTGTGATGGATAGTGTGCAATCCTTGTTGTGCTATGCCTACCTTTCTAAGGTGCCACAAACTCGTGTTGGTGAAATATGTGCAGCCCGGAAACCACAGTACCCAACGTTGTAGGAGAAACTCCCTTTACATTCCAAAATTAAGATTCCTTCTCTCCCTCCTTCTCCCTGTCTTCCCCTCCTCCCCACTTCCACAAATAATTAGCAGGATTTTGTATGCAGGCACATACCTGCATGAGCCATGTCCCTCCGAGGACATGGCGGGTTACTTTATTTCCTCTTGCAGGTTCTCTTTCTCCTTTCTCGAAGGCCGCTTCCCTTTTTATTTCTCCTTGGATCGTGCCTATACTCTCCATGTCTTTCTCTTCTGTCGCTCTCCCTCTCGTCCCTCCTCCTGATAGTGCCTTGTTTTCTGCGTCCGTCTCTCTGGCGTTCTCTCCGTCTGCTCCGTCGTCAGACTCCTGCGGTGCTTTCCAAACCCAGATATCCAGGTTCGTGTGTGTGCTCCACTTCATCTCACCTTCGATAGTACCCCCGGGGTATGCAGTTGTCGGCCCTACCCCTGCGATGGTGTCCAAAGCCAGAGTAACTCTGTTACAGGAGGATATGCATTTTCAGTACAAACCACAGCTTCTCAGAATCTTAAACTTCTTCTAAGCCAAAATACAAAGTATTCAAGAAAGTCTAAATTTCAGAAGGAAGGTGACAACTTGTTTATTTCTGAAACACCTTCCAGTCCATAGTAGTCAATATGTAGATTGGAACAGTTACTCATTGCCACCCTACTTACGTTTTTCAGACAATCAGACACCTCCTTGATCAGCCAGACCAAAGCTCCAAAGACTTCCTCCAAGCACAGAGCAGCCTACAATACCTACACTGGTGTGATAATAAAGTTTACACAACAGCATGTGAACATAACAACTTAACCATCTCCAACTGCTAAGAAGTTTTTCGACCATTCTAATCCTTCTTGCATCCTCCTATCTAAACACCCACTACTAGGTGGATGGGTACTCATAGTGATTGAGAACTTCCTGTATCAGCTAAAAAAACGAGGAATGCAAACACAGTCCAACCTTGAGGATTTCAATCCATGCTAATGATGCCCTTTCTCTACCACTAGTCATATGTACAATGACAGTAACATAAGTGTGTCCATTCATCAAAACTCACAACACTAAATGCACGGGCAGCCACAGTGATTAAGATCCACTTTTATTTGCTGACGAAACAGAGGACTGTAGACAGTCCCCCCTTTAGATTTTGTTCTTTACTAAATATGTCCTGTGTTAACTAATAATCATGTATAGGATGACAGTAACATAAGTCATCCAGGTGATTCTCCAACACTCCGCCATTTTAATTGACTTACCCCTCTGAACGATCACACCTCAAGTGGACATCTTTCTGCTGCAGCCAGGACTATAAGAGACTGGTAGAAAATTGTCAACTCCTGTGGATCTGCAGAGCAAACTAAATCCACTAGTCAAAACTAATGTTACTGGTGTGCTCATCTTTCAAATCCTTCACATCATTAAGTGGTGAGTTCCACGAAAATATAAAGCCCACCCCCTATTTGGTGATTCATGCACAACACGAAAACGCTTCCCACACATGCCCATAGCTAAAGCTTCCAGTTTTCCATATTTACTGATTCTACAGATAAACATATGATGGAGGCAGCTAGGTCCAATTGGCTAAAGCGTGAGCCCATCCTGGGGGAGCATGCAGCTCTTGTCCGGAGTGGTCAGACACTCCTGCTGGGTAGTCTGTGCTCACCCTTGGGTAGCTTTTCAAAGAGCAGTCAGGCTTATCTCATCCATCCATAAAAGAATATTTTTCTTTGGGGGCCGAGAATTGCCAGGGTGATGAGATAGCGGTGATATTTGCTTTAGTAATATGAACCGACTCCACTTTGTGATATAGTAAGCATTGGTTGTGAGTTAGTGAATTTGTGGGATTACTCCTCTCTCTCTATAGTATATGTTCGTGGCCCACAGCCACACATAAGGGAACCGGCTTCCCACCTGGGGTCCCGGCCAGTTTCCCTCCAGCAATCAGTGTAACACATGTAATTCAGGGTGTGGTCCTCTGGGCTGGCAGTAGCCGCAAAAAATGTATATCACAGTACTCACAATCTCCCAACCTGACCCACGGTCGCAGACACGCTGATAAAATACTATGTCAACCTTAGGACATCCCTGGCAGAACCCGACTACCCAGCAACAGCACAGTGTTGCCCCAGCACTCACTCGTTCTAACTCAGCCTCACTCCCTCACATCCTCCCATGCCTAGGCACGGGTATCAGTTGGCACAGGTGCACACTCTCTTGTACGCACTTGCGTCAGGCACCACAGTGCAGTGTCCTGATAACTAGTAAGTGGAAGCCCATCTTCTTTCAAACACCTCGGGTCCCAATGCACCCGCCACCTGCCGTCCAGCACTCTAGTCAATCTCACCCCACTGCTACCCACCTACTGAAATGGTTCATTTCCATTAAGACTCCCCTTCCAGACTATCTGCAAGTCCCATTCCTGGGCCTGCTATCTGTCTGTGGGGTACAGGGTGAGAGGGTAGGCCTGATTGGCATTCCTTTCTGTCCTGTCCTCTTTGAAGCCCAGGTTGATTTATCCAACCCCCTTCCTGGCCTGGTCTCTGAAGCTGCAGAACTCCCCCCACCATCAGATAATCTCTGCTCTGTGCAGGACACTTATCACCTCATCAAAGTAGCCTAGATAATCAGGTTAAGGCTGACAAATCAGGAGAGACCACTAGCATGCTGGATTTTGGCTTACAGAAAGGAAAGTCCTATAACTTCTCTTCTGTATTAGTTATGATAAATTCAACAGTGGCTAATTGTTGAATTTATCATAACTAATTGTTTGAGTCCTTTCATGACAGCTTTAGCTCCTTCCTAGCAATACTTATGCTTATATGAAATATTCCATTGTTAGCCTATGGAGCTGTGTATCTACAATGGGGAAAAATTAAATTAGCTGTTTTTCCCTCACTAGGGCATATAAAACAACTTTTATAATGCTCCTGCTTATATTTACATGGGACCCCACCCCCGGGGCACCTAGGTGAGACCTTAGGGGAGGCTTTAATGTAAAGATAAAGTAGATTATCACTCTGGAATTCCCTTGAATTCTAAAGTCGAATGTGCACTCATTTTACTTTTTAAAGACAGTCTGCAAGGCAGGGCTGCCTTTGAAAATGACAGCAGGCAACACAGAAGTGCACACACCAGTGCAAGAAGTCTATTGGGCCTCTAATCGCCCTTGTCTTGTTATATACTAGGGACTTACAGGAGTCTGTCATTGCCAATCGTAATTGAATCACATTACCATATACCTTTTGATGAGAGAACTGGCCCTGAGCCTGGTTTGCAGAGTCCAGGACACAGTCAGGGTCAGTTACCACCAGTATCACTCAGAAAAAATTGGGTTGAACATGCTGAAAGGATGACTTCCTCGCACTTGGTAGTACAGATGGGATGCTAGCAAGCTTATCTGCATATCTTAATTTGATTCTCTCCAAGCTCCGAGAATGATTAGTCCTATAAGTCAGTCTTTGCTGAAAATGATAAAATAATAAACCCCCATGCCATTTTAAAGGCTTGTGATAATAGAATCTGGTTTTGGATTTGGGATGTTTGGGCCAAAAATAATGCATATTCCCAATGTCATTTTAAAGCCTGACAGCAAGTTTCTAAAATTACTTTAGGTAAAAAAGACAATTTAAGAGAGAAGGAGAGGACAGAATGCAGTGGCATAGAAAGACTACATGAGACATGAGGTTATGGGAAAAAATAATCTTAATCTATAATCACATATCTCAACGTAGAGGTGCCTATCATTTGCGTTCATGCAATCATGATAAATTGAATACACAAATTGCGCAAGATTCACGCACCATTATTTAGTGCTATATTTTAGCTCTAAATGTGTGCTTCTTCTATTTTTTGACACAAGAATGCATTTTGTGCTAAAAAAATGTGAAAAGCCCAGTTGCTGCGAACAACAGTGGTTCACATTTCGGTTGTTCGTGCTGTACCTGCAAATTTTGACACAAATGGCAGCATAACTACACAATGTGTTTTAATGGCATAATTTGGTGAATTCAAGAATAATGAGGAATTCCCAAAAATACACAAATTACTTTGGCTTAATTTAAATTTTGATTACTGGATACTCCTTCTGCTTGTTTGTCACCTGCATCTACAACTCCCAAAGTTGTGTCAGCTTGATAACCTGAGGCAATGTCAGGTAACTGATACGTGCCTAGACTAAACTGAAATAAATCTGTTGTGGGTAGAATGAAAAAGTAAATGCCAGTTTCCTTAATACTTTGGACAAATACTTCGATCTGAGCAGGCAACATAGAGAATGTAATTTAAGAGAAAATGGACAATTGTTGTGGTATTACTTGCAAGTATATTCTGTAGCTCTCCCATAATATTTATCCAGAGATGAGATAGAAAGTGTAGGAAAGGAGAGTGCTAATATTTCACCTTCAATTATTTTTAGGGGGCTAAGGCTCATGTAACATGAGAGAAATTCTTCATTCAGGCAAAGTCGTGAAGAAATCCTTGGCTTTAAAGTATAGTGGTTTGTCATTAAATTCACACTTTCTTGCAGAGATTTTTATCAAGCACCCTACTGGAAGGTCAATGGAGCTATTTCTATTACCGATTTCCCTACAGATTATCTAATGTTACTTCTTGCGGACGTATTTCAGCTGTTTGCATCAGCGGGCCTCTAGTATTGCTAATGCTGAGTATCACCTTTAGGAAATAGTACATTTTTATTTTAAAACATCCACAAGATGAACCAGGGATAAAGGTGTAAAACAGAGCCCTCTGGTTTACAGATATACACAGCATGACACTATGGGTCTATATCACTTACTCTAGTATAGGGAGTGTGTGGTAGAGATTGGAAGATAAAGAGGCCCATATTTATACTTTTTGACGCTAAACTGCGCTAACGCAGTTTAGCGTAAAAAAATTTTGCGCCGTCTAACGCCATTCTGAAGCGCCATGCGGGCGCCGTATTTATGGAATGGCGTTAGACGGCGCAATCAGACCGGCGCTGCCTGGTGTGCGTGGAAAAAAACCACGTAGACCAGGCAGCGCCGGCGTTGGGCAAAAATGACGTTAGGGCGTCTTAAAATGGGGCAAGTCAGGTTGAGGCAAAAAAATCGCCTCAACCCGATTTGCGCCATTTTTTTACGACGCCCAGACGCCATTTCATGACTCCTGTCTTAGTAAAGACAGGAGTCATGCCCCCTTGCCCAATGGCCATGCCCAGGGGACTTGTGTCCCCTGGGCATGGTCATTGGGCATAGTGGCATGTAGGGGGGCACAAATAAGGCCCCCCTATGCCACAAAAAAAAAAAAAAAAAAAAAAAAAAATGATACTTACCTGAACTTACCTGTACTTCACTGGGATGGGTCCCTCCATCCTTGGGTGTCCTCCTGGGGTGGGCAGGGGTGGCAGGGGATGTCCCTGGGGGCAGGGGAGGGCACCTGTGGGCTCATTCTGAGCCCACAGGTCCCTTAACGCCTACCCTGACCCAGGCGTTAAATTCAGGCGCAAATGCGGGTTTTTTTGACCCGCCACCTCCCGGGCGTGATTTTTGCCCGGGAGTATAAATACGACGCATTTGCGTCGCCGTCATTTTTTTAGACGGGAACGCCTTCCTTGCATCTCATTAACGCAAGGAAGGCGTTCACGCAAAAAAATGACGCTCTTTCTTCATACTTTGGCGCTAGACGCGTCTAACGCCAAAGTATAAATATGGCGTTAGTTTTGCGCCGAATTTGCGTCGAAAAAAACGACGCAAATTCGGCGCAAACGGAGTATAAATACGGGCCAGAGTTTCTAGATTTGCTTAAGTATGGATGATGAAGGTACATTTAAGATGGCCGAAACGATAATATGAGATGGCCATTTGTTTGAGAACAGAGACTTTTAATTACAACAGACGATTTTGGTAGATGTAAGATGGCCTATGTCCCCACTCAAAAATAACAACTGTGCTTCAAAAGTTTGAATTGACACCGGTGACGATATTTGCCAGGTAGTTGTAGTTGAATATACACTTGCAACAAGGTAGGAGTAGGGTATTATGACTTGTTCTAAGATGGCCGCCAGTTTTTCGTTGTGTGCCGCTATTCGGCAGACGACCCACACAGTCAATTGTTTTGACTGTTGGTGGGCCTTGCTATTTGAGACGCCAGCACGCTACAGAGAGCGCGACGTCTCTTAGCAACGATATCTACACGGAAGACACGCTCTGAGGCAGACTTGCCGGACAGAAATTGACACGAGCAAACGCCGGACTTGGTAAGACGGCGGATATTCCTGACACTTTAGATTAGATTATTTTATAAGGCACTAGTTTAAGTGATAATTCTGAAATAGGGTCTTTGGTGTTCTGTTCCCTTGCTTAGGCAGTCGGTATGAGCCCCGCTGTCATACTCCGTTTAAACAACATAAGTAGCATGGCTCACCGATCGAGTAACTAGAGGAAGATATACAGCAACTATCCCATTTTTTCTACAATTAAGGTAAAACCCTGCGGTTTTAAAGAGAGTGCACACTGTGATTGTTAATTTAGGCAATTTCAAATGCTGCTAAGTACTTAATTGCAGCTATATATATATTTACAATATGATTGATTGCAATGCTGGAAATACTTCTAAATGAGGCTAACAAGGCAAATAATGAAATAATTTAAAAGGAGTTATAAAAAATATAAAATATTCTGTTGGCATTTAACATAAACCATTTATTTATTTATTTACTGTTGATAATATTTCTATACCACCTGTATGATACTGAATGTATAGCTGAAAGAATTTTCTGTCTGTTTGATTGTTTTTCTAGAATTGCTATTGCCCTTTTCCAGAACTGATGAGGCCCTAAATCAGTTGGCCGAAACGCGTTGACTTCTTTTTGTGCAAGTGCATTGGGCTTGCCAAACAATGGACTATATTGCAAAGACTTAAGATGCACTATATCACGCTTGTGTGAAGGAAATACATAACGCGTTAATAGTTAAGTGCATGTAAAGCCCATTTCCTTAGCAAGTAGGAGTGGAGTTACGCAATAGTGACCACTATTTAAATGCGTAGGGCACCACCTTTGGTGGGTTTTTTATACTGTTAAACCTTATATGTGGTCTATTTGTAAGTAATGTGAGTAATGTTTTGTTTATATTTATTTATGTGATGTGTATGAAGTAATGTATTACACAACCATAGCTCCTTTTTTTGCTAAAAAAAAAATTTGAAACAAATATGAGAAAGAAATGAACTCAGGAGTAACAGAATTAAGTACTGTTCTTTAAACTTAGGACTAAATTTGTCCCTACCTGTCGTTTTCTCTTTGATGTTATATTGACCCTAGGCAGGTT
This sequence comes from Pleurodeles waltl, assembly GCF_031143425.1. Lineage (NCBI taxonomy): Eukaryota > Metazoa > Chordata > Amphibia > Caudata > Salamandridae > Pleurodeles > Pleurodeles waltl. The sequence continues at coordinate 315,880,689 of NC_090436.1, forward strand.
AGGGTTATAGGGTCCCCCCTGGTTTTTGGTAATGAGTATCACCTTAGTAGCATTAAATAGAAATGTTAGACTAGTTATATGAAGGGTTACATAAAATAAATTATGGCTCTGATTATTATTAAGATCTTGGTTTACATTTTCTAGGTTAACACATATTCTCTTTTAAATATGTAAAAGAGCTAATGCATGTAGCCTGACAATCTTGAAAGAATAACTGATTCTTTACTTGTTTTTGTGTTTTGCACTGATTAAAGCTCAGTCACAGATCAGCCTTTCCTCACTGACAAAATCATCCTCACTTGCTAAGAATAAAAGTAATAATTTTACGGCCCACCATTTTAGCATTTCACCAGACACCAATGCTGACCCATGCTGTGAGCAGCTCACCCAGTCTCTCTGATCAGTCCCTGTATGAACTGCACAAAGCCATTTGCAAGAACAAGCATCAGTGTGTCAACCAGCAATGCTGCGAGCCAAAGAGTTTCCACTTCTGACATTGGGGAGATGTATATCTCTGTGTCTTTGCCAAAGTGGAAAAACTCTGATCATTCCAAAGGCTGCAGCTGCCAGAGGCACATCGTGAGACAGTCACACTCCGGAATCCCATGCTTTGTGCAAAAGGCAATTTATTACGACAGGATTGCATAAACGTTGCAATATGTAACCAAACATTTCAGATAACATTAACATATTAATTGTGCACCCTCCTTGTCCTCTCTCACCATAATGCCTTACCCATTCCTTACACCTTAAGCCCAATCACCTCTTTCCAAACCCGACATCTTCTTCACTTAATTTTCCATACATCATCCAGACACTGCCTCCATCTTCTGCCCTCAGACATTCTACCCAAACATTTTCCTTCACCTGTACTCCTTTATTTCTCCCCAAAGGGGTGGATCTGCCTGCATCTGACTCTCCAGTACCCTTAACTAGCATCACCCAGGATAAGCATAACCCAGGTTGGAAAGATGCACCCCATCAGAACCGAAAAGCCTTCCCTTTTTCCTTGATGCCCCCATGTGCAACCAACGTAATGCCTTTCTCCAAACAAAAAACCCTTGTCACTTTGTTAAGTTTCCTACAGGCTTTGTCGATAGCCACATGCTTGACTGAGTCCCTCCATTTCCCATGAGGCTGAAATTCCTTCCATACCAAACAGGTCCCTGCCATGTTTGTTTTTTCAATACTTCCAAGTCCCTCTGCATGCATTGCAATAGTGTCAGTCCTGACAATTGTACCAAATCTCCCCCCCCCCAAGTGTAACACCAACATATTTGGGCAACCATATTTTGGCACCATGGTAGCTAGAAACTGCAACAGGCTGTCCCATTGCATCCCACTGTTCCCCCACCATAACACCCCATGCCTGCTGCTACGCAATCCAAGATTATGTCCGTAAATGTGTTGATCTGTCGATCTGTATATTTGCCTCCCAATGGATGAACGAATCCCCCACAATCCATGTCACCGCATTATGACTCCCTGAGCTGTTCACACACCCTATGGGGATAACAGTATATTAGCGTTCTACTTCACAAAAATGCATCTGCCCCCAAAAACTCCAATAGCACACACCCCTCACTCATTCCTGCATGTACTATTCACAGCACCTCGATTTCCATCTCCCGATACTGCAAATCTGAGTATCACTCAACCCCAGGGGCACAGTCGCTGTTACTGCACCAATTTGGAATGAGTGAGTCCTAAAATTGGCAGGATTACACCCTAAACTCGTCAAGGCCTTGCACAGCACTATCAAAAGCTCAAAAGCTGTTACCCTGTTTCTATTCCTGTGACAAAACACTGCCTCCTGCTGGTAACCCGGCCAAGCATGAAACCTGCACCACTCTCTCACCAGACATGCCATCACATATCCACATTGGCTCAGCCATATCCACCTTCCCTTCCCAGCTTGAGCCGTTTTGGATTTCCTCAACCAGATGCCCACACATGCAAGTTCCAAACAGACTTCATCATTCCATACCCTACCCTCACTTCTTACCCCCAATAACTCAGACACCCTAAATGCCCCGAAAAACATCTATGTCATGCACAAACTGAACAATGCCACTTCAAAATCATCATAAGAGCAATCGCCCAAGCATCATAAAATCTCACATAGCAGATCAAACATTATGGCTTCCCGCAACCCCCTTCCTTTCAGCACCTCTCTTCCTACACCAACCCTTGAGCATCTTACCCAAAATGTCATCCCCCGCTGGGTCAAAACCCCAATATAGTTTTCCATAGAAAGACAAACCAGTCAGCTTGCCTGCAATTGTCGTGGATGACAAACCTTTATCAATCAAGGCCAAAACAAAAAGCATTCCTCTTCTTTCCCTGTAACTCTGGTCTTGCCTCAAAGGCCTCCCTGATCTCCCATTAAATGCCTGAAACTCCCTCCATGTGAGCTGATAACTCCCTCTGGTAGATTCCGCTAAGGACAACTCCACCAGCTTAAGCACTCTCATGCCCCAGATTCCCAGACTTCTGTAGGGACCGGTGTCTTGTCCTCCTCCACTCCGGGAGCTGTACTGTGAAAGCAGTGCCACTGTCAACGAGACAATAAATCAACTGTAGCATTGTTCGCTTCCGGCACATGATTAGCCTTTACGACAATATTTTTTCACAGGCATAACAACATGAAACAATGTTAACAGCCTCAGCATTCTCAAATCTCAAGCCCTCTGTCTGTTCACCAACCACCGTCATGTTGTCAATGTGAAACATCACTGTCCTGTTTGTCAACTCATCTCCCCACACTGCTAGGGCCAACAAGCAAAGGAAAAACTCCAAGAAAGTTATACTCCATACTTGCTGTAACCAATGAGTTGCCCAACTCCCTGCACACCATCGTCCATCCCAAAATAAGCCACATCCATGAGCTCCAGCAGCATCTGAAAAAATGTGTACCTGCCACACCATGCTTCCCTCTTAAAACCACATTGATGCACCTTTGAATTCATCAAGGAAAAGAGCCACACCCCCACATCCGTCCTCACTACCATGGAAATACGTATCCTGTGATGGGGTAAGGTGGCACCAGACAAAGCCATGCCGAGTTGTCTGCAAAACGTTTCCCCCCCACACCACTCTGCAAGCAAAGTTCAAGAAAGCCAACATTTATTTAACCTTCTGAAGCTCCAAATGTCTTTCACCGATCATTTCTTCCAAAAATCTCTGTATCTCCTACACCTTACCTTGTGGTAATCTAATAATCATACTATCCATGTCCAGTTCAATACCCAAAACTATCAACACCTCACTGGGGGCTTCAGCCTTCATCTGTGCCAGGGACACCCCAAAAAGTGTCTTCCATGTCCTCAAATTGTCTCACAGCTCTGTGACACTCACCTGACCCTGTCCTACCCACAAACAAGAAATCATCCAAGTAGTGAGATACCTCCCTGTGCCCGCTCAAAAAATGAGCTGAACGCTTCAAAAGGGGCACAAGAAACAGCACACCCCATCGGCAAAACACTGTCCACATAAGTGGTGCCCTCAAATTGCATGCCCAGTAAGGGAAAATCCCTGGATGTGTTGGCAGCAAATGAAACGTCACATTTTGCCAGCTGCGCCCCCTGTCCACAGTGCCTGACCAACCTAATGGCATCATATACTGAGGCATAAACCACTCTAATGTCTTCCATAGTTACGAAGACATTGATTGATACATCTTTGAGCCACGAAAAATGATGAATTAATCTGTATTCCCCTTCCTGCTTCTTTAGTACTGCAGCCAATGGAGATATGATCAAGTCAACCAAGGGCCAATCAAAAAATGGGCCCACAATTCTGTGTTCCTTGGCCTCCTTCTTCAATATTGCTGCCACAACTTCAGATATTTCCTTGGCTGACCGCAAATTGTGAGCCCACCAACGACCTCTTGGACCTTGATAACCCAACCGGAAACCCTCTTGAAAACCCCATTCCAACCTCATTGCAATCTGTCTATCTGGGTATAGTACCAACCACGGCATCAAGGCCTCCAACTTAATTGCCATAGGAGTCCTCTAGACCACCAGGGCCCACAATTCTTTGCTTCTACCAGCATTTCACTGTTCAGAGGGGCGAGTCAATGTGAAGCATTGGGTAATGGAATGTCGGCCCTCCACATTTGGAGCACACATGCTTAAACTTGCAAGGGTTTGTGAAGCAAAATTCTATGTTAAAATTCCAGCATTCCCCTAAAATATCCCCAGTAGTGGAATTCCTTGAAACAGTACCTGTTGAGCTGGACGAGGCTGAAAGGTCTTGTAAGTAAAGGGAAGACCACTCGCCATATGGGTCAAGTCCTTAGATTCAGTAGAAGATGTCTACTGCATCCAGAGCTCTGAGTCCACACCTCTTCAGGGTTTGTCAGGATCCATGCTAACCCTGGCTTGGAATTCCTCACTGTAACTGAGCCAAGTGAACCCTGTCAAAGTGAATTGGTGCTTTCCTGATGATATCCATGTATTTCAATAAAGCAATCACTATATCTGGGTATTTCTCTTACTGGAGGAAATTCTTGACATGTGGCCATTTGAGGCAGAATGCTTTTGCTGGGACTGAGGAGGTAATCCTTGGTATAAAGGAGGGCACTCATGCCAAAATGCAGACCCTGAAATACTGGAAGAAAGACTTGACATAAAGTGATGCCTATGGTAAAATGTTGATGTTAGCATACTGGAGACAATTATTTGCTTTAGAGGTGGCAGCAATGGCATACTGGAGCTGAGGGGACCGGGTTGGGTAATTTTTGACAAACTGGAGTTTGGGCAATACAAGTGGCACAATTCTGGGACTGCAATATTGTAAAGAATTGTTTGTGTATGGGGGGCCAATGTGGGGGCCCATGACAAAATGCTGGCATATGCACAATGAGGGTAATTCTTAACGTATGGGCAACTCTGAAGGCAAATGTAGAGAAAACAATGGTGCGAACTCCGGTTAAGTATTATGTCCTATCCCTTTTAAAGATCAGCAATCAATACTGCCCCCACAGTGCCTCCATGAGAAGCCTTGGAGAGCTCGCCATCGCTACCTCTGAGAGTCAAGTGAAGAAAGGGTTGTACCTGGCCAAGTTTCTGGAACCATGGTACGTCGAACCCCAAGACATCTGTGCCAAACGACTTCAGCCACCACGGTTTGTGGCACAGTAGCCTCTGCCTGCCCTGTGGTCCCTGGAATAGAGTCTGAGAGTATAGATCCTATAACATTTTCCGATATCCTTGTTAAAAATACATTTATAAATGGTGAGTTGCTCATGACTCCTGTGTGTTTTCACAAATAAAACCCTCGGTGATCAAAATTCGTGTGCTCGTGAGAACTCCTCCCTACTCCAAACACGGCTTCACTAAATGTGCCAATGACATTGGCACAGCGTGCGACACATGTCCCTGACTCTCCAAAGGTTCGCGAGTCTAAACAGATTAAAAGCACTGCAGCTGTGTGGAGTTGTCTCAAACTTGCAAGGCAAGTGCTTGTTGTTTTTCAGTAGTAACACAATATGCCCCTCGTGCCCTGCCACAAAATCAATGCAGGAGCTATTTTAGAACTGTATTGATTGCTGGTTTGCTCTTCAGCAAATATCATTTTCCAAGGCTATTAACTGGGTGATCCGCTGGTGGGGGCCCATCTGTTATGGATTGCGCCTCCGAGGACCAATAATGACGCAGATTAACTATTTCTCGCTTAGTTCTCCACACGGCTATAGACGGAACCCGTCCTTCTGACGCCAGCGGCTGTCCGTGCTTTGCGCATTCACCCATATGCAGGTAAATGGGTCCTAATGGTGTAATGGTCCGCATGCAGGCAAGGAGAATTAACACAGCCACTGTTTACAAACAGAATATAGACATAAATACGGTTTAAAAGGTCCCTCATGTCTCTGGGACCCGGTGCCACTGCACCTCGTGTGCTGTTGATAGTATGCTCCAGGTCATGGGTACTCGCAAACATTTTACCAGGGGCCAGAACGTTTGGTCTGTCGTGAACCTTCACCGTTCACTAATCACTGAACTGACATAACTGACAGCCCATAGGCCTCTGACAACAGGGAATCCAAAGTATGTCGGCCCTCCTGCCTATGCACGTGTTTTTTTGTTCTTAGCTCGTGCCAAAATGCCGAAGCAACTGGGCATGGCACACCGATCACCAAACAGGCTTATGATATGTTTATGGCAGGGAACCTGGTCGCATCGTTTTCTGTGCTGCGTATTTGAATTACAGTGTTCATTGCTCACATTGTGTCAGTCGATTTCGCCCATGTAATTATTTTGGGATAACCTGGGTCACTTGTAATAATTCTGTAACAGAATATTTGAAGTGTTTAGTGTCCCAATTCAAGAGCTATACACAGTTCACTGCTGTGACTCCAGCTATTGAAATGATGGAAGAATATATCATTGCACTAGAGACTGGGTCATGCCGAGGCTCCGACTGCACTTGCGATTCAAATGCACAGGTGGCGCTGCAGACCGAAAGACGGTCTCCTTGCTGCTGATCAGCATGCGCGGGAAGTATCGGTAAGTACTTAAGAATGCAGAACAGGCAGCGTGAGGCGCGTCACGTTTGTCCCCATCTTATATGTCTGTCAGGACCGTAAAGTACTGGAAGGAACACAGCGAAGCGGGCAGTTTATCACCCCTATCACAGCCACTTAAATTTAGCGATAGGTTCATTTAGACATGGAGCCATTTCAGCGCCACGCGCCACAGATGAGCAATCGCCAGGCAGGGATTTGGTTTCCAAGAAATAATATCCCTTTCAAGGAAAAGGTGCAGTGATGCACGATGACTGTTGTAGGAAATAAAGATAGGTGGCTTGACTGAGGCCCCTAGAGACACATTTTAAGGTTGGAGTGAAAGAAGGAATAGCATGACAACACAAAACAGTATAACAGATTGCAGTGCAGACCTGGAATTAAAGTAAAACAACCAGAGCATCAACAAAAGCTTCCGTGAATGCCACTTGAATTAGATATTCTGCCCTTGATGATGACAGTTAAGTCCAGTGCCGACATCTTTTCTGGTGACTTGGGGCCAGATGTATCAAGCGATTTTGCATTCGCAAACGGTGCGAATTGCAAAATTCGGCCGTTTGCGAATGCAAAAATGCCTTTCAGAATGTATAAAAGGCATTCGCAGTGCAAATTGCGATTCTCTAAATAGAAAATCGCAAATAAGGAATCCTTATTTGCGATTTCTTAAGCACATGTATCAAGCATTTACTAAATGCGAATTGGGCATTTAGGAAATGCAATTACCACCAACAAAAGTTTGGTGGTAACATTGTGCAAATTTAAAAAATGCATTTTAAATGCATTTTTAAAATTGACATGAAGCGCACACATGCCGCTAAGGCATGTGTGTGCTTCACATGTCCGTAAAAATATTTTTGGGGTGCAGCAAAGGGGCCCTTAGGCCCCCAGTACCCTGGGATTTGCATTTCCTAAATTGCTAATTCCTAACTGGAATTCGCAATTTAGGAAATGCAAAACCATTTGCAGCAGGCCCATAGGTGCAAATGGAGTTGGATTCTCTATTTGCGATTCAGTAATAGCATTTGCGAATTTTAAGAAATCGCTATTACCGAATCGCAAAAATCATACATACCATTTTGCATTTCTTAAATAGCGATTTCTTAAAATTCGCTATTTAAGAAATGCAATTCGGTTTTTTGATACATCTGGCCCTTGGTCTATACCTTCAAGACACGACTTTTGACACGCTATCTTGTCCTAATCACTAGAGTTGAAGGGATTGCTCAAACAAGATATTCCTGTATCTTAGCAACATCGACATCAGAAGCATAGTGAATATTTTAAAGACCGGATAGGGACCAAAAACAGGACTATATTTAAAATGACACTGCTATTTTTTAAAAACATTTTTTGCAATTGTACAGTGGTTTCTGGATCACTGACTACTCCACAACAACCTCTTAAAAAAAAGTTACCACTTCAACTGAGGAGTCAGTAACTTAGCAATGTTTTGTGATCAGATTAAAATTGAAAAAATTTGACACAACCCTTGACAAATCAATATTAGGAAGGGATGCTCTAAACACTGCTCTTTCACATATAGATATGGTATGGGTTTCAAAAACATTCTTGAATCTTGTTAACGAATCGTAAAATGGGTTTTATACATAACAAATAGTCATTTTGCTATCACAAACCCTGTGTGTTTGTGAATTGCAGGCTTTGCAACCACTACATGGCTGTGCACATCTGGCATTTAGTTTTGCATTTTGTTGGTTATAGAGGCTACCTAGCCATTTTTGGTCCTGTAATAACCACAATAACTATAAATAGAAACATTTATATAATTACTAGTATGGCATAATATTTCTCATATATGTCATTACCAAAAAATATAAAACATTACATAAATCATTACACATTTAGGGTAAACAAATACCACTCCAGAAATACTGAACTAATAGTAATAGTGGAAAAAATAACGACTCGTCATTGCCTGTAGATTCTAATAAATTGATTGGCTCCAATCCAAGGAGGAGTGTGTGCTACGCAGTGCTTAATTTGTCAATAAAAACGTGCAGGTGCCCAAAGCTCTCTTAAACACGAGGTTGCTGCAATTAAATGTGCGAGCACAGAATACTGAGGCAGCATAATCCTGAAGCCATCTCGGGCCTCTTCAATCCATTTAAGCCACTCCCTGCCCCTTCAGATCAGTCTTGCAGCTTTCTGCTTTCTCCCATCGTGGCACTCGTTTTTCTCTTTCTCCGTCTTTCCCATATGTGTCTTTTGCTCGCAGTAAATGCTTGAGGCAGAAAAATAGTCGCCAGCCCTCAAAAATAAGTGATGGTGCTCTGCACCGGAAGCAACAAGCACAAAGTAAGCACTGGTGCTACGTGTGTGCACTACATGACAATGGGGTTGTCAGTATAATGCAGAACTTAGAACCTTGGGATGTCAAGCAATACATGGCTGTATTGAAAATGGTCCAGGGATTGAACCTATATTTAAAGATACTGGTGTGATTTGGAGCTGGGTTAAGATTTGTACAAACCCCTTGACTTTTTACCCACCTTGATATTGTGTGTAGCTGGCTGCACAGAGGTGGACTGAGCACATGTAACTGGCATATTAAATGCAAGGGTGCCTGTTAGAAATGGGGTCTTTGGTTGACACTCAGTTTACCCCCTGTTCAATCAAGGACCCTCACTCTAGTCAGGGTAAAAGAGAATCACCCTCAGCTAACCCCTGCTTACCCCATTGGTAGCTTGGCAGAGCAGTAGGCTTAACTTCAGAGGGCTAGGTGTAAAGTATTTGTAGCAACACACACAGTAACTTAATGAAAACACTACAAAATGACACAACACCAGTTTAGAAAAATAGGAAATATTTATCTAAACAAAACAAGACCAAAACGACAAAAATCCAACATACACAAGTCAAGTTATACATTTTTAAAGATGAAACTCAAAACTAGCGCTTAGAAACACAAAATGCTTCGATGAGGTGTTAACACGGCGTCGTGACGGAGTCGTTCCCAACAATCCGACACATCAGCGGCGCTGGACACGGAGTCGTGTAGACCCCCAGGTACAGTACCTTGTTGAAGAAATTAAAACGAGCCGATGCGCAAAGTCGGGGATCGCGGTGTCTGTGCGAAACGTTGAATCCGCACACTTCGTGCGGCGTCGGTCACGGCGTGATGCGGCGACTTCCACAGAGTCGCGGACTTCGAAGGGGCTGCAGCGATGGTGGCCTGCAAAGGTCGTCGTGTTCCAGCGAAGATCACGGAGTCGGTTGCAGGCGGCGTCACCGAATTCAGCAGTGGCGTCGGTCCGGAGTCATCTGAAGTCGATTTCCTTGAATTCTCACCAGCTTTCCTTTCAAGGGCCCAGGGACTGGATAGGGCACCACTTGTCAGAGCAGGAGTCTCTCAAGAGACTCCAGGTGGTGGCAGAGAGAAGTCTTTGCTGTCCCCGAGACTTCAAACAACAGGAGGCAAGCCCTAAATCAAGCCCTTGGAGATTTCTTCTCAAGATGGAAGGCACACAAAGTCCAGTCTTTGCCCTCTTACTCTGGCAGAAGCAGCAACTGCAGGATAGCTCCACAAAGCACAGTTACAGGCAGGGCTGCTCTTCTTCCTCAGCTCTTCAGCTCTTCTCCAGGCAGAGGTTCCTCTTGGTTCCAGAAGTGTTTCTAAAGTCTGTGGTTTTTGGTGCCCTTCTTATATCCAATTTCTCCTTTGAAGTAGGCCTACTTCAAAGTAAAGTCTCTTTTGAATGTGAAATCCTGCCTGGCCCAGGCCAGGCCCCAGAAACTCACCAAAGGGTCGGAGGCTGCATTGTGTGAGGACAGGCACAGCCCTTTAAGGTGTAAGTGACCACTCCTCCCCTCCCTCCTAGCACAGATGGCTCATCAGGAAATGCAGACTACACCCCAGCTCCCTTTGTGTCACTGTCTAGTGTGAGGTGCAACCAGCCCAACTGTCAAACTGACCCAGACAGGGAATCCACAAACAGGCAGAGTCACAGAAATGGTATAAGCAAGAAAATGCTCACTTTCTAAAAGTGGCATTTTCAAACACACATCCTTAAAATCAACTTTACTAAAAGATGTATTTTTAAATTGTGAGCTCAGAGACCCCAAACTCCACATGTCCTTCCGCTCCCAAAGGGAATCTACACTTTAACCAGATTTAAAGATAGCCCCCATGTTAACCTATGAGAGGGACAGGCCTTGTAACAGTGAAAAATGAATTTAGCAATATTTCACTGTCAGGACATATAAAACACATTAGTATATGTCCCACCTTAACCATACATTACACCCTGCCCTTGGGGCTACCTAGGGCTTACCTTAGGGGCGTCTGACATGTAAGAAAAGGGAAGGTTTAGGCCTGGCAAGTGGGTACACTTGCCAAGTCGAATTTACAGTTAAAACTGCACACACAGACACTGCAGTGGCAGGTCTGAGACATGATTACAAAGCTACTTATGTGGGTGGAACAACCAGTGCTGCAGGCCCACTAGTAGCATTTGATTTACAGGTCCTGGCACCTCTAGTTTAAGAGAATCAAACACGCTATAGAAAATGCTACCTAAATGGCATATTTTGACCTCAAGCTACATACATAGGTTGTTGTTGATGGTAGCCCAGTCGAGTTCGGTACAATCCTTGCACAGCACAATGTACACCCAAACGCTCAAAGATATAATGTGGCAAATGCAAGTAAGTGTCAGTCCAAGACTGAACGTGCTTATTCACAATCTGAAAAAGAGAGTCTGGCAGTAGTGTGGGCTTGTGAAAATTTCCATGTGTTCCTATATGAACAACCTTTTATGCTTGTGACAGATAATCAAGCATTGCTGACCATTTTGGCAATCCAAAAGCCAAGATGCCTTCACGCATTGAACGTTGGTGCCTGTGATTACAAGAGTAAAACTACACAATTGTGCATCATCCAGAGTAACATCAAAACCGTGTTGTCTACTTCTTCAGAGTGCTTTTACAATGTCAAGGTAACTCTTCTAAGGCAGCTGAAGCCCACATAAATTTCATTCTGAAATCAAATACACCTGCGGCCATTTCGTTCGATCACACTGTCTTGGCCATGAGTCAAGATGGTGACATGTTAAAACTGAAGGACTTTACCCATCAGTTATGGAACCAACATACTCAACCTCTTACCAGTTACAATGAATACCAGAAGTTTAAAAATGTCAAAGATGAACTGTCCATGACACAAGGCAGCATTATCCTGGGGCGTTCGAAAATTGTAATTCCGGAGAGTCTTCAAACATTTCACACCAGCTGGAGCTGTGCTTTTACTCCACATGCGCCAAACATCGATCCTGCACTTCATAGAAGGCACACGTGGCATGTACAAGCAGTTTGCTTGTACCACAGCAAACTCTCTGGGAGAGCACTATCGATCTTCGGGTAACTTATACCCTATCTCTTTGCCATTGTAGCATCATCCCCAGCCTGAGTACCCACCAATGAATAACCCGCACATGGAGCTATTAAACCTTTTTATTCGTCTGAGTCTATCGCTTACATCACAGCTCTACGGAGTTTGTCAGGAGCCAAAAGGGTTCCTTCATTTATGTTCACATGACACTACAACTGTGTTCTTGTTATTCCAAGAATGTCATCAGGGTAAATGAGGATTGGGAATTTACCTTCTACCACCTCTTGGCACATAGGGGCTGATTCTAATTCTGGCGGGCGGCCTCCGCCGCCCGCCAGAATTCCGCCCCCATAATACCGCTCCGCGGTCAGAAGACCGCGGAGGGTATTATGAGTTTTTCCCTGGGCTGGCGGGCGGTCTCCAAAAGACCGCCCGCCAGCCCAGGGAAAAACTCCCTTCCCACGAGGATGCCGGCTCGTAATCGAGCCGGCGGAGTGGGAAGGTGCGACGGGTGCAGTAGCACCCGTCGCGTATTTCAGTGTCTGCAAGGCAGACACTGAAATACCTTGCGGGGCCCTCTCACGGGGGCCCCTGCCGTGCCCATGCCATTGGCATGGGCACGGCAGGGGCCCCCAGGGGCCCCGCGACCCCCCCTACCGCCATCCTGTTCATGGCGGCTTTCCCGCCATGAACAGGATGGCGGTAGGGGGGGTCAGAATCCTCATGGCTGCGGAGCGCGCTCCGCAGCCATGGAGGATTCAAACGAGCAGCGGAAAGTTGTCGGGAGACCGCTGACTTTCCGCTTCTGACCGCGGCTGAACCGCCGCGGTCAGAATGCTCGTTGGAGCACCGCTAGCCTGTTGGCGGTGCTCCCGTGGTCGGTGGCCCTGGCGGCCACCGGCCGCCAGGGTCAGAATGACCCCCATAATCTCTTGTGGCAGCAGCCAATGTTCACCGCATATGTCCTTAGGATGCAGATAGAATAGGTCAGGGGGAGCAGACTGCAAGAGACTGCAGCCTATTTACCTTCAAGAAGAGCTTGAGAAAGGCTTGCCTCCAAAAGGTATACCCAATGACATGAAGCCCTCTACCCTTTATTAGGACTAGCCCCGTGAGTCTAAGGCCCACCTTTCTACCCTGTCATCCTAACCTATAACCTAGCGCCTTCCATCTATTGGATGAGCAGCATCCAGATGGAATCTGCTGTTGACCTACACTAATTCTATGCAGTAAAGTAGCCTCAAAATGGCATGTGTGCATTATGCAAAACACAACAAGTACACCTTCCTGTGAATCTTTACACTGTCCTTGACTTCCATTTTCAGGTGCAAACTTAAAACATATATGCTCTGAACGCATCTAACCAACACTTTCACTGTCTTCCAAATTATGGAACAGCTGCCAATATTTCCACAGCTCCTCTGTCTCCGATCTCCACTACTAACTACTCTTTAATATTGTGTACTTTGTTGCCTCATGTTTGTTAGTTGTTGTTGTCTCTCATGTAGACTATCACAACGATAATTCTTCAGGAGGAGTCCTTAGCGTAGATCCAAGTCAGATTTGTAGGTTAGCCACATAAACTGTATTCATACACACTTAATCTAAATGTATTGCATAGTTGATCAAACCTGCTGTGGAGCCATTTGATTGCTCTGAACACCAAGCAGCACTAAAATAAAAGAAGAAATAAATACCTTGCGTGGGATAATAACTTTTTTTGCTGTTAGAGATAGAAACCAAATGAAAATAAATTGAGTTTGAAGAAAACATAGATTGCATCTTATTTCCTCTGAGTACAATGATAAGTACATTGTCCATTCGCCCTCAACTGCCGTCTTTAACAAGAAAAATCAGACTAACCTTCTTAGGGTTCCCATTTTAAGGGTTGAGCGGTCAAGCGCTCCATCCCTGTTGTAATCTCTCTTTGGGCTTTTAAACACACTCATGTCACGCCTGTCACTTTCATTGGTTGGTGGGCTTGCCTTTTAGAATCCACTTGCTTTCATTAGTGAAAGGCATGCATACATCATGCCTTTTCTGGTGTTTAGCCCTCCTCGAGCACACCGGCCAACTACTAAAAACATACGAGGCTCCATGTTTTCAGCCTGGTTTCTGTGCTACTTTATCTTTTTATTTTCCACGCAGCGCAATCTCTCTGGGTATAACGTAGTGCAATCGTTTTTTTTCTTTCCTTAAATTTACGTGCCAAGAAAAGTCTGATTAGTTGTTTACAAGCTAATAGCTATAACTCTAGCAAATGCGAGACCCGTTGCATTGCAAATACTTGTTTATTGCTGCTTTTGCACAAAAACATCCAAAACATGGCCTGGCTGTACGGCTCATGAATGACATTTGATTTATTCACCCAGGTGATTTCTGGCATCTTCTAGTCCATGCATGGGTACTCTCAAACATTTCCCTGGGGGCCGCAAAGTTCTTTCTGTGGCATCCCAGAGAGCTGCACAGATGCCAGTACTGCGAGGGTTGGGGTGATGAAAGGTTGGCGTAGGGGGATGCGAAGCAGCTGCATGGAATGGACAACAAAATGAACCTTCCCATGGTTTCTGTCTGCCATCAATGCTCTATTCGCATGCCCCTAGAATTAAAGTCAAAGCATTAACATTTAATGCTAAACAGGAGAACGAAAGAGACACTCATCTGGTGGGTGAATTGCAAAACATGAAACCAGAAAACCTGGTTATCAGTCCTGGCATCCCCACTTAGCCAGATTGTGTGATCCTAGACAATTGGTTAATTTTACTTTGCCTCCCTTTTTTCACTACCACATACAAGAGCCCCTTGACACATAGAGTTCAGGATGTGTGCTTTACAAAACTATAATGTTGTTCCAATTATACAGTATAACAAGACTATGCACAAGGTGCACCTGACAAATTAGTTGCTTCTTGGTTCAATAATGGCATTGTTTTCCAAATGGGGGCGGCATGAATGTTTCCAAGATCATGTTTGAAAACTGTCACTGCTAATGCCTCTAATACAGTGATATAATCTGATCTTCTAAGGTAAAATCCTCATGCATGTTGATAAAATACACTTTTTAAAAATTTGCAGAGTTGATCATGTTTCTGCATGTTAAGTGAAAGATGTCCTTAAAATTAAAGGTGTTTCTAAAAAGAGTTTTTCTAGGACACCTTTTCTTCTATACTGCTACATTAATTAACATGTAAATAAAGTATACCGTTTGTGTGGCAGCTTTCTGTTTGTTCCTGCTCTGTCAAGTGAACAGCATCCCAGTGCTATTGTTCACCAGGGGCCACAATTAAACATCAGGAGGGCCGCATGCGGTCCCCAGGCCGTACTTTGAGTATCCCTGCTCTAGTCATACCCTTTGCACGTCCCCGACATGATTCATCCATTTCTATGACAAAGGACTATCTTATGCGCTTTCTGTTTTTTAAATTGCCGGAGGATTCCCTTAGATGGCAAATTAGTTCTTTCCATATTACGCCCAGTTTCATAAACTGTTTCCGTTCTTTGCTATATTATTGTCACAGTGATGTATATGGCTAATACAATTAAATCTAAGTTTACAAACGTTCAAAATTTATTTTTTACTTTACATAGGGTTGACATGGGAATTGGCTTTTTCATGTCATATGTGCGGACACTTACGGAATAATGACAGCATATTATAATTGATAACTGAAATTAGAATTCCACTGTGGAGATCGTGCGAAATTGACGAAGGCCCCAATTTCGTGAAGTTGCAACGTTTTTCACCCTTGCACAATGTTTTGGTAAAACTTTTTTCCCAAAGACAATTTTCCCACTAAGCCTACTGTTTTATTTTGTTTTAGATTGCCAGCTGTGTGAAGTTGAAGCAATTCTTTCAAATCTATGTTAAATATTCTTCTTCAAATACACACAAAGGCTAGGAAGGGACAATGAAAGAAAAACTGATTTTCAGTTAAAGACTATTAAGAATATTGTATAATGTAGGTATTTCTGTGTCTATGTATTTATTTATTTTTTAATCTCAGGTCACGATGTTTTGCAATTAGAATTATTTTTTATTTCTTTTCACAATAGAAAAGTATGAGGATTCAGATAATGATCTGGTAGTGGTGTTAAGTCTAGCATCAGTTTTGTATTTCCCAGTTTGTACCTGGGTGCACCACTCAGTCTGATGTATGTATTAGCATTGTTATTTTCAGCAAAAAATGATTATACCTTCCTAAAATGCACTGTTAATAGACATGTATTACCTATATTACATTCTATTTGAAATAGTTACAGTCCCAAGGAATCGTTATGCTGGGTTTATTCTTCCCTTGAAACATAGTCAATGGTTTCTTTCACGATCCTGTGACACAAGCCGTAATGATACCTGCACCCTGTTGGTGATGCTGTAATTATTGACATTGTCCAATAAACCAGCCGCCTCACTTTCCTCACGTTGCACTACAAACACTCATTTGTTTCGGTTTGGATATTTGATTTATATTAATTTTATATTTTTATATTTTTGTTCTCACACTCTTCTGGTAGTCTTGGTGGACCATAATTACTAAAACCCTGTGCATATATGGTGTTGTTATAATTAATATTATACCCGAAACACAGCATTTTAATGGATGAGTTGTGTACACTGGAATGCAACATTTCTTTGAATATTATGTATTCCAAATGAACAAGTTACTCACTTTCTGTAACACTGTTTCAGGTGGATATTCTGTCTTGCTGCAGATTCCTCTCCTGTAGAATACGCCTACGTGCCTGACTGGATCCAGAAGGTTCTTCAGTGTAGCCCCTGTGCTCTAATATGTCGTGTGTTGTGCAGCGTCACATCAACTCCGCTCTGCCCCCAGAGTAACAGCTGGAACTATATAGAAGCGCCACCCAAGTGCACTGAGGTCAGCATCTTTCTGGACACTGTTTGAGCCTCTGGGCAAAAAGCCCCAAAAACAATTGTTGGTGCCAGTGTGAAGATCTCTAATTTGGGGCTTTTTTATGGAAAAGAGTCCATTCCACAGAACAGGGAGGCTGGAGAGTGGTGAGCAATATGAGATCAAATAGAGTATCCACTAGAAAGAACATTATTTGAGGTAAGTATGTTGTTCCTCTGACGAATACTTCTAAATGCAGATTTTTACCTGTAGAACAGATAACAAAGTAGACCCTCCCTTGGTGGCGGGTCTGTGGAATGACTCAGATCAAAAAGTGCTGTTGGACAGAATGGCGAAAATACCCTTCCCTTCAGACCTGTCCATCAAGGCAGTAGTGTTTTATGAACATGTTCACTGATACCCAAGTTGCGGCCTGGCAAATATCTGGGACAGGCACACTGCTGGTCATCCCAATGGTAGCTACCTTAGCCCAAGGAGAACTGGCCCCATATCCTTCTGAAGGATGCAGCTCTTAATGCAGAGGACTCGACTACTGGAAAGCCCCACAAAGAGCGGATTGCCTATCAAATGGTCTTTGATACAAGCAGTTTAAAAGCCCAGTGCCCTTTTGAGGTCCAAATAATGCAGTCTCTCCTCCCCTTTAGAGTGGTGTGCAGGAGTAAAGAATGTCGAAAAAGTGATGGATTGTCTGACTTGAAGGGGGATCACAACCTTTGGAAGAAACGCTGCTTTAGTCCTCAGCATCAGTTTGTCTGAAAGAAGGGGGTGCAGGGTGGCTGGACTGATAAAGCTTGGAGCTCACTCACAAACTGAAGTTATTATGATGATAAAAAAATGGCTTCAGTATCAGAAGACTTAGACGACAGCTGTGCAATGGCTCAAAAGGAGTGCACATAAGAAAGGTAAGGCCCAAATTGACGTCTCACTATGGAATCAAATGGGGTTTAGGAGAAAACGTGTGATGTAAACCTTTGAGAAATCACATGAATAGGGGATCTGAACAAGGACAGTTTGTCCGATAAAGACAAAAAGAGGAAAAGTCTGACAGATAACCTTAAACTGTGCCCACTGCAAGTCCTTGCGGCACCAGATACAAAACAAATGACAAGACATACAATGGTTTGGCTTGCAATGGGTCAATTTTGCGGGTGCCATGCAAAGCCTCAAACTTGTCACAGCTTCCAACCTACACATACTTTGTAGAAGTACGACTGACCACAAGGATGACATCTGAGACTTTGGAAGGAAACTCAGATGTAGTCAACTGTTGCTGCTCAATCTCTATGCACAGAGGTGTGGATTGTGCACATGAGGGGTGCAGATGCAAGACCCTGTCTTGCTGCTCAGCCAAAGATCCTCCTGCAGAAGCAGCCTGATAGAAGTGCAGATGGTTGTGCCCAGAAGTTTCCGGTACTACCCTTTTGTCACCCAATTCAAGGCTACTAGAATGACTTGGGTCCTGATGTTCCTGATCCTCTTCAGACATACAGGATTCTTGAAGACATACAGGAGTTCTGTGTTCTCCTATAGTGGAATGCATCTCTGAGAAGGAACCTTTCTGGAAACTCCAGTGTGTAAACATGCTGACATTACATGTTCTTGGTGGTGGTAACAAGTGGTAACGAGTTGCTGGAAGACTTCCTGCACCACTTCCAGGTGTAGCTGTCATTGGTGATCCTCTACACTGTCATTGGTGATCCTCTAGGATCCTCTAGGCATCACCAGCTAAGTTTGTCCACTCTGGCATTTAAAGATCCTGTCAAGTGGTGCACGATCAGGGAAATGCCCTGATGATTCATCCAGGCCCAGAGGTGCAGGGCCTCCTGGCACAGAGCTCAAGACCCAACCCTGAACTGGTTGTTGCAATACCACATGGTGGTGGTGCTGTGAAGACCTAAACCAACTTCCCATTGATGGATGCAAGAATGCTTTCAGTGCCAAGCAAATGGCCCGCAACACTAGGAGGCTGATGGCAAGGCAGGTCTCCACCGGAGATCAGGTTCTTTTGACCTCCATCTCTTCTAGGTGACATCGCAGCCCAGCAGTGACATCTATCACCACCATTAGCTCTTTTAGCTCTACGTGGGTAAAGGAGAGGGGTTTGTCACTGGTCCATTTGGGGTCAAGCAGCCACCACTGCAGTTTTTATGCAGTGCCCTCTGAAACCTGGATGGATTCTGACATGTTCCGTTGGTTTTGGGGCCACTGTGTCTTCTGATTCTACTGCAGAGATTGAATGTGAGTTCTGGCATGGTCAATGAGCAGGGTGCTGGAGACTAGTAGGCCAAGAAGACTCAAAGCTATTCTCTCTGAGACCCAGAACCAAATCCAAAACATCAGGATCATAGCCTGAGTGTCCTGGACTTGTTGATTCAGAGACAAGGCCCAAAAAGGCACTGTATCCTGGATAGCTCAGATGAAAGGATGCCTCTGTGAAAGAGTCAGGAGTGACTTTGGCATGTTGATCATGAACCACACCGATGTAAGGAGGTTTGCTACTGTTTGGAGGTGGTGCACAGCTGATTGTGATGAGTCCGCCTTCAACGGCCAGTCAGCAAGGAAGGGAAAGACTGGTACACCTGATCTCCGAAGGTATGCTGCAACAACCCTCATCACTCTTGTGTCCCCCAAGGGGCACTGGTGAGGCCGCAAGGAAGCACAGCAAACTAAAATATATCATGGCCTATCTTGAACCACAGGTAGCACCGCCGCTTATCTAATGACTGCAGCAAATGAGGCTAACTCTTTGGTGGATGGGCCAAGGGATAACCCATTTCGACTGGCCTCTTGTAAGGCCAGATAAAAAATTTGAATGTCATACTGTTGAGACAATTCAAACCCTCTATCATGAACATCAGCATCATTGCCAAAAATGGTTGTCTCTGTTCAGAGTCTGACCAGAACAGTTGTTGAAGTACTGGAGGGCCACTTCTAGGCAAAGACTCTGTTTTGTCACAGTACACGGCAGTCGGGCACGTTGGAACTGCTCTGGGATGAGACTTTGGCTTAAGTGGAGATGGATTAAATTTGGAGTCAGGCAGGACAATGGGATTTGTGGCATTGGGGCTGGCATTGACGTGGCAAGAACCGGCATGGATCATGGTGCCAGATGTGAAGTTGTCTCCAAAGTTAGAGCTGAACACAAAGCAGGTTCAAGAGGCACAGACATGCTATGGGCGGACTTGGAGGTGGTAGCTCGATCGAAGGGCTCTGCAGATCCATGGGGCTTGAAGGCACATCACAGGGAGCTGGCATGGTGTCAAAGATTAAAACCATGGCCTCCTTAAATGCCTCAATCTGTTGTGACATTGTTCACTGCCCTGGGAGTTCAGATTGCACCGAAATCAGCTGTGGAATTGGCTTCTCAATTGGGGAACAGGAACAAGACCGCAGGGCACCTTAACATCCTTGCCACTTCTCAGAGTTGTGAGGCTGGAATGAGGCCCACTTTGACTGCTTGTGCTTCTTTTTTAGCTTACTGAAAACTTGGATAGAGATGAGGGCCTATTGTGGGAATGGACCCCCAAGGGGGAACTGGTTCATGTCTTTGACCGAGAGCGGGAATGGCCCTTGTGTGACTTTTGTTGTTCGCCGACAGATAGCTGGGGTTTGAGTGCCCACATTGCCTTTGAGTGTATCATGACACACCCCCACATGACTTGGAGTTGTGGGCTGACTCCAAACACCAGAGTCACACCTCATGGGGATCTGTCACAGACATTCGTTTGAGACAGTCACTACAAGGCTTAAACACTGTAGTTTTTGGAGGGGACATGATCTCTTGCAAACTGAAAACAGTTTGAGAGAAAAAAACTAGTCAACTGATGAGACAAGTTAAGAGCTAGCTCTGGATCCATGTAAAAAGGTGCAAAAAGAAGGAAACTGATGTCAGTGTGCTTGTGTGAAGCTTCAAGGTGGCTCGTGTCATCACTTTTAGGGTGGAGCGATGTCTATGTGGAGCAGTGAACTACCACCTATTGGAGCGCAATGCTCATGCTGAAGAACCTTCAGGATCCAGTCTAGCACCTGGGGATATTCTTTAGGTGAGAAATCTGTAGTTAGAAATATCTTACAGAACTTAATTATACATTGATATTACTGCGTTTTGTTACAGTCTTGAAGATTTCCTGGAAACATGGGAGCAAAACAAGCATCAGCTATATTTTGATGTACTTTTCGATCTTTTGCCTTGACTGTAACTAAATACAAAGGGTTTTTATATATCCTACTTAGTCCTAATGTATGATATAAAGAACTGATCAAACCACGTACTTTCAAAATACTTCTATTGGGTGTGCAAACTGTAATATTCATTATTTGATAGGCAGAACCTTGAATAGCTGTGTTACTTGCATAGAGCAGTGGGACATATCAGTTTTTGTCATTACCAACAACCTGAGGCAACATGACATCTTTTGTCTGTGAAAGAATGTACCACCTTTTTTGTTGAATTAGTAAATTCTCCTGGGTCTCGGTATTACTGGGCTTGCCCCGTCGTTTTGATATAATTACTAGCAATTTGACCCGTTAGGGTATTTATTAGCAATCATGAACATCATCAAGAACATTTTACTTGGTCCACACTCCTCTTTCCTCATCACAATTCCCGACCTCACACTTTACAAATTCTCTGTATGCTTAAATCCCCCAGGGCCTGGCGCTCCTCTGGAATTGAATGTACATTTCAGAGCAGTAGCTGGCCTTTTCTCCCGGTTCTGGAGCAGTCAGTGGCCACTGATGCTTTCCTGGGGGTACTCTTCTTTGTCACTTGCACCTGAGAGCCATGTGTACGACTGGGCTGCACCAGGGTGGCCAAGATCTATGTGAGTACTTTACTCAACGGTGGGAACCTGAACGAGCAGCTAAGGCTTACATTAGGAGACGGTATAGGTTTGGGTTCAGATTCAGTATAAAATGGTAATCATAGAGAAAACTCCCAGGTATTTCAGTGACAAAGCAATGAGGCTACTTTACACTCGGAAAAGTAGGGCATGTGACAAGAGAAGGAGCAAAAGTCATACAAAGGTATTAACACTTTTGAGGGAAGAGTTATGAGCACAAACATAGTGGTGAGTTATGCATTTATCTTCATGCAAATATACGAGTCGGTGCTAGCGACCATTCAAAAAACCTCAGACCTGCTCGAGTGCCTTCAAGTGAGCTCTGAGGCTCACAGAACAGAGTCGACAATGCATCAAATTCTGGCTTTTTTCCTAGTACCACAATCAGGCCAATAATGTGGAGATGTGTTAAGGTTTTGTTAGACCTGACAGCCTTAGGGTGGTCACCACTAACTTTTTGCCTGCCTCCCTCCACTTTTTGGACACTGTTTTTGCTGGCTTTTAGACTCTGCGCACTTTACCACTGCTAACCAGTGCTAAAGTGCATATGCTCTCTCCATTAAAACATGGTAACCTTGAATCATACCTGATTGGACTAGTAATTTACTTATAAGTCCCTAGTAATGTGCACTGTATGTGCATAGGGCCGGTAGATTAAATGCTACTAGTGGGCCTGCAGCACTGGTTGTGCCACCCACTTAAGTAGCCCCTTTCCCTTGTCTCAGGCCTGCCATTGCAAGGCCTATGTGTGCAGTTTCACTGTCACCTCGATTTGGCATTTAAAAGTACTTGCCAAGCCTAAACATCCCCTTTCTCCACATATAAGTCACCTCTAATTTGTGCCCTAGGTAACCCCTAGAGCAGGGTGCTGTGTGGGTGAAAGGCAGGACATGAACCTGTGTAGTTTACATGTCCTGGTAGTGTAAAACTCCTAAATTCGTTTTTGCACTACTGTGAGGCCTGCTCCCTTCATAGGCTAACATTGGGGCTGCCCTCATACAGTATTGAAGTGGTAGCTGCTGATCTGAAAGGAGTAGTAAGGTCATATTTAGTATGGCCAAAATGGTAATATAAAGTCCTGCTGACTGGTGAAGTTGGATTTAATATTACTATTCTAGAAATGCCACTTTTAGAAAGTGAGCATTTCTTTGCACTTTAATCTTTCTGTGCCTTACAATCCACGTCTGGCTGGGCTTAGTTGACAGCTCCTTGTGCATTCACTCAGACACACCCCAAACACAGGGTACTCAGCCTCACTTGCTTCCATCTGCATTTTGAATGGGTCTTCCTGGGCTGGGAGGGTGGAGGGCCTGCTCTCACACAAAGGACTGCCACACCCCCTACTGAGACCCTGGCAGACAGGATTGAACTGAAAGGGGACCTGGTGCACTTCTTAGCCACTCTTTGAAGTCTCCCCCACTTCAAAGGCACATTTGGGTATAAAACAGGGCCTCTGCCCTACCTCATCAGACACTTGCTGGAGAAGAAACCTGAACCAGAACCTGCATCCTGCCAAGAAGAACTGCCTGGCTGCCTAAAGGACTCTCCTGACTGCTTTCTACAAAGGACTGCTGCCTTGCTGTTGCCCTGCTGCCTTGCTGAACTCTTGTCTGGCTGTAAAAGTGCTCTCCAAGGGCTTGGATAGAGCTTGCCTCCTGTTCCCTGAAGTCTCAGGACCAAAAAGACTTCTCTTTTTCACTTGGACGCTTCGTGCACCGAAATTTTCGACGCACAGCTTGTTCCGCAGCGAGAAAAACGCCGCACACCAACGCTGATCGACGCGACGCCTTCGGGACGACCAGAACTTCGACGCACGGCCTCGCAAGGACAACACCGCCCGACATCCAGAGGAGAAATCTACGCGACGCCTGCCGTGAGTGCGAAACTTCGACGCACAGCCCCGCAGAACGACACGCAGCCGGTAAACAAGCAGGAGAATCCACGCACAGACCCGGGACATCTGGTAATCCCCGCGATCCACAGAAACAGACTGTCCGCGCGCCGGAAAATGACGCACGACTTCCCCGCGTAAAAAATAACGATGCAAGTCCGTGTGTGCTGGGGAGAAATCGACGCACACACCCTTTTTCCACGTATCTCTTCTTCTGTGGCCCTCTGAGGAGATTTTCCACTCCAAACCAGGTACTTTGTGCTTGAAAGAGACTTTGTTTGCTTTTTAAAGACTTAAAACACTTTATATCACTTTTCAGTGATATCTCTACAAATTCACATTGCAACTTTATTCGTTTTGTCCTACAATCATCCTGATAAATATTATATATTTTTCTAAACACTGTGTGGTGTATTTTTGTGGTGCTATATGGTGGTATTGTATGATTTATTGCACAAATACTTTACACATTGCCTTCTAAGTTAAGCCTGACTGCTCGTGCCAAGCTACCAGAGGGTGGGCACAGGATAATCTTGGATTGTGTGTGACTTACCCTGACTAGAGTGAGGGCTTTTGCTTGGACAGGGGGTAACCTGACTGCCAACCAAAAACCCCATTTCTAACATTGGTGATCAGCGGTGAGGATAGGACTTGTATTTGTGCAGTGACATACAGTAGCTAAGTATTTCACTACCTACCCACAGTTGAAGGTCAACTTGATTTTTATCTCTTTTTGCAAATTTGTTTTTCCTGACAATTTTCAAAAACTAAATCCTCACTCAACATGTCTCTGACTGGGTCTCAGATAGGAGAATTTGACCTAGTCCTGTTGGATACATATACGGTCAAACAACTAAAGGGATTCTGCAGGGCAATGAGGGTACCCACCCAAGGGGCCTCCAAAAAGGAGGACTTTCAAGTGGTGCTGAGGGCCTGGGCAGAAGCCCATTTAGAAGAGGATGATGAGGAAGAGGAGCCAGACAATGGCCCCTCAGAGGATTTGTGATTATCTGTGGATTGTGTTACCACTGCAATTGTGCCCCCTTCCAGACCAGGGAGCAGTGTCTCTGTGCAAAGCCTGACCGCAGAGGAAAGGAGAGAGGAAAGGGAGTTCCAATTGCAAATGGCAAAACTGAAAATTGAGGCTCAACAGGAGGAAAGGAGGGCAGAGAGAGAAGCCAAGCAAGCTGAGGCTGAAAGAGCAGCCAAACAGATTGAAGCTGAAAGAGCTGAAGCTGCAGCTGAGAGAGCCTTGGCTGAAAAGAAACTGTTATTGGCTCATGAACTGAGTCTCAAGGAGCTGGATCTCAAGGCAAAGCAGTCTGAATCCAGCAATAATGGTGGCAGTATACTGACAGGACCTGCTGGAGAAAAGAAGGTTCGTATACCCAAAAATGTGGTGCCCAGTTTTGTGGTGGGAGATGACATAGATAAATGGTTAGCTGCTTATGAAGTTGCACTAAAGGCTCATGAGGGTCCTGAAGGGCAATGGGGGGTAGCTATGTGGGGTTATGTACCGCCATTGGGGAGGGACACACTTCTCACATTGGATCAACCTGATCAAAACACATACCCACTTCAGAAAGCCACTTTACTTGCCAAGTTTGGGCTGAGCCCTGAGGGATACCGTCAGAGGTTCAGGGACAGCACCAAACAAACCACACAAACATGGGTAGATTTCTTTGACTTCTCCAGTAAGGCAGTGAATGGATGGGTGCGGGGCAACAAAGTAGATGATTATAAAGGGTTATATGACTTGATTCTGAGAGAACATATGCTTAATACTACTTTTACAGAGTTGCGCCAGCACTTAGTGGATAGTAAGCTGACTGATCCTAGGAAGCTTGCTGAGGAGGCGGACCTCTGGGTTAGCACCAGAGTGTCCAATAAGGTACCTGGGGGGGACACCCACAAAGGTGGTCAGGGTTCCCAACAGAAGAAAGAAGGGGGAGATAAACTTACAGATAAGGAACTCTCCAAAGGCCCCCAAAAGAATTCCCAGGGAGCGGGTGGCAACCATTCCTTTTCCAGATTTGGGAAAAAGCCAGGGACATATGATAGGTCAGGAAAATCCAACCCCAAATGCATGGAGTGTTACCAGTATGGTCACTATAAAGGCGACTCCCAGTGCTCCAAGAGAGCACCGTCCACCACCGGACAGACACCTGGGTTGACTAGTGTAGCGCTCGGGGGGAGATGGACCCAGATAGCTTTGGGGAACAGGTAAAGATTTCCCTAGTGTCCCTGGGAGAAGGAGAAATGGTGGCCAAAGCCCACATGCCCCAAAATACTTCCAAGTACAGGCAGTGGGTCAACATTGATGGGCAGAAGGTGGAGGCTCTGCGTGACACAGGAGCCAGTATGACTACTATCAAGAGTCAACTGGTGTCAACAGAGCAGATAGTCCCTAATACATTCCACCAGGTCATAGTCGCTGACAATCGTGAGAGTCACCTACCGGTGGCTCTGGTTCCCTTTGAGTGGGGGGAGGTCTCTGGTACTCTGCAAGTAGCTGTGAGTCCTGCCATGCCTGTAGATTGTCTGTTAGGCAATGATCTTGAGCATACTGCTTGGAAAGAAGTGGAGCTCAGATCTCACCTGGAGATGTTAGGGTTACCTGAGTGGGTCTGCATGACCACACGGTCCATGGCTGACCGAGAGGGAAGTCAAGGGAGTCTGGAGCCTGGAACAATGGCCCAGACAGCTGCCAAGAGGAGGGGCAAGGGGCGCGGGAAACCGGCCCCAGAAGTTCCCGCAGTGGTTGACGGGGCTCCTGAGGAGGAGGCTCCCGAGCCAACTGGGGAAGACATTGCCACCCTAGGTGACCTACCTGAGCTTGCTGGCTGGCAAGTTGAGGGTGGATCCACCAGGGAGGAATTCTGCAAGGTGCAGAAAGAATGTCCCACTCTGGAGGGTCTGAGGAAGCAAGCCTCAGACCAGGCGGCAGGTGAAGCCTCTGGCGATCACCACATATATTGGGAGAATGATCTCCTCTACAGTGAGCCTAAGGTTCCGGCCTTTGGGGCAGCGCGTACGCTGGTGGTCCCCCAGTGTTACCGAACCTTCCTACTGGGTCTGGTTCACGACATTCCCCTGGCAGGACATTTGGGGCAAGGCAAGACCTTTGACAGGCTTTTCACCCACTTTTATTGGCCCAGAATGAGGACAAACTCAGATAAGTTCTGCAGATCTTGTCCTACCTACCAGGCCAGTGGTAAAAAGGGTTAAAAACCCCCCTGATTCCACTTCCTGTCGTTGGCACCCACTTTGAAAGGGTGGGCATCGACATTGTTGGACCATTGGACCCCAAAACTGCCTTAGGCAACAGGTTCATCCTGGTTTTGGTGGACCATGCCACCCGTTACCCAGAGGCAATCCCTCTGAGGACCGTAACTGCACCGGTGGTGACCAGAACTCTGATGGGGATATTTACCCGTGTAGGATTCCCAAAGGAGATAGTGTCTGACAGAGGCACTAACTTCATGTCTGCATACATGAAGTCTCTGTGGGATGCGTGTGGTGTAACCTACAAGTTCACCACACCCTATCACCCCCAGTCTAATGGTCTTGTGGAGAGATTCAACAAGACCTTGAAAGGCATGATTGGTGGCCTCCCTGAGGCCATGAGGCGTAAGTGGGACGTCCTCTTACCATGCCTTCTCTTTGCTTACAGAGAGGTCCCCCAGAGGGGGGTGGGGTTCAGTCCCTTTGAGCTTCTCTATGGGTACCCTGTCAGGGGACCCTTAAGCATTGTCAAGGAGGGGTTGGAGAAAGCTCCAAAGGCACCCCCTCAGGATGTGGTCAGCTACATGTTGGCCCTCCGCAACCCGATGACCCGCTTCTGGAAAGAGGCCCAAAGTAACCTTGAGTCCAGTCAAGAGGTAATGAAACGCTGGTATGACCAAAAGGCCACCCTGGTAGAGTTTCAACCTGGAGACAAAGTGTGGGTAATGGAGCCAGTAGAGCCTAGAGCTCTCCAGGACCGCTGGTCTGGCCCATTTGAAGTAAAAGAGCGAAAAGGGGAGGCCACTTACCTAGTGGACCTCCAAACCCCTAGGAACCCCCTAAGGGTGCTCCATGTTAACCGACTAAAGGCTCATTTTGAGAGGTCTGAGGTCAACATGCTTCTGGTCACAGATGAAGGAATGGAAGAGGAGAGTAAACCTCTTCCCGACCTCCTCTCTGCCCAAGAAGGTGATGGGTCAGTGAAAGGGGTCATTCTTTCTGACTCCCTGACTCTAAACCAGACAGGAGACTGCTATGAGCTGTTGGAGCAGTTCTCCCCCTGTTCTCCCTTACTCCTGGACTGACCCACCTCTGTGTTCATGACATTGACACCGGTGACAGTCTCCCTATGAAGAACAAAATTTACAGGTTATTGGATAAGGTGAAGGCCAGCATCAAGGAGGAGGTCTCCAAGATGTTAGCTCTAAGGGTTATCGAGAAATCCAGTAGTCCCTGGGCCAGCCCAGTGGTGTTGGTCCCTAAGGCTACTGCCCCAGGTGCGAAGCCAGAGCTCCGGTTCTGTGTGGACTACCGGGGTCTCAACTCAGTCACACGGACTGATGCTCACCCCATCCCCCGAGCTGATGAGCTCGTTGACAGGCTGGGCGCTGCCAAGTTCCTGAGTACGTTTGATCTTACTTCAGGGTACTGGCAGATCGCCCTGACTGAGGGGGCTAAAGAAAGATCCGCATTTTCAACCCCTGATGGCCATTACCAGTTCCGGGTGATGCCGTTTGGATTGAAAAATGCCCCCGCTACCTTCCAACGGTTGGTTAACGGGGTCCTAGCTGGCCAGGATGCCTTCTGTGCAGCCTACCTGGATGACATAGCTGTCTACAGTTCCAGCTGGGAGGAACACCTGCTCCACCTCAAGGAGGTGCTTCAGGACCTGCAACAGGCAGGCCTGACCATCAAGGCTAGTAAGTGCCAGATTGGGCCGGGTTCCGTGGTGTACTTGGGACACCTAGTGGGTGGTGGCAAGGTGCAGTCACTCCAGGCCAAGATTGAAACTATCAAGGCCTGGCAACCACCTAGAACTCAGACTGAGGTGAGACCCTTTTTAGGCCTCACAGGATACTACTGCAGACTTGTCAAGGGCTATGGTACCATTGTGTCACCCTTGACAGAACTCACTTCCAAGAAACAACCTAGCTTGGTTAATTGGACAGAGGCTTGTCAGAAAGCCTTTGACTCCCTGAAGGAAGCCATGTGCACGGCCCCCGTGCTCAAGGCCCCTGACTACTCCCAGGAATTTATCGTGCAGACAAACGCTTTAGAGCATGGCATAGGGGCAGTCCTAGCACAGCTAAATGAGGAGGGCCTAGACCAACCAGTAGTCTTTATTAGCAGAAGGCTATTACCACGGGAACAGAGGTGGAGTGCTATTGAGAGAGAAGATTTTGCTGTGGTCTGGGCACTGAAGAAACTAAGACCCTACCTGTTTGGGACTCACTTCCGGGTCGAGACAGACCACAGGCCCCTCAGATGGCTGATGCAGATGAGGGGTGAGAATCCAAAACTCTTGAGGTGGTCCATTTCCCTACAGGGGATGGACTTTACGGTTGAACATCGCCCAGTGGTTGACCACGCCAATGCTGATGGTCTCTCCAGATACTTCCGCCTTAGCGATGAGAGCTCCCAGGAGGTCGGGTAGCTCTCCCCACTTTCAGCTGGGGTGGACACATGTTAGACCTGACAGCCTTAGGGTGGTCACCCCTAACTTTTTGCCTGCCTCCCTCCACTTTTTGGACACTGTTTTTGCTGGCTTTTAGACTCTGCGCACTTTACCACTGCTAACCAGTGCTAAAGTGCATATGCTCTCTCCATTAAAACATAGTAACCTTAAATCATACCTGATTGGACTAGTAATTTACTTATAAGTCCCTAGTAATGTGCACTCTATGTGCATAGGGCCGGTAGATTAAATGCTACTAGTGGGCCTGCAGCACTGGTTGTGCCACCCACTTAAGTAGCCCCTTTCCCTTGTCTCAGGCCTGCTATTGCAAGGCCTGTGTGTGCAGTTTCACTGTCACCTCGACTTGGCATTTAAAAGTACTTGCCAAGCCTAAACCTCCCCTTTCTCCACATATGTCACCTCTAATGTGTGCCCTAGGTAACCCCTAGAGCAGGGTGCTGTGTGGGTGAAAGGCAGGACATGTACCTGTGTAGTTTACATGTCCTGGTAGTGTAAAACTCCTAAATTCGTTTTTGTACTACTGCGAGGCCTGCTCCCTTCATAGGCTAACATTGGGGCTGCCCTCATACAGTATTGAAGTGGTAGCTGCTGATCTGAAAGGAGTGGTAAGGTCATATTTAGTATGGCCAGAATGGTAATATAAAGTCCTGCTGACTGGTGAAGTTGGATTTAATATTACTATTCTAGAAATGCCACTTTTAGAAAGTGAGCATTTCTTTGCACTTAAATCTTTCTGTGCCTTACAATCCACGTCTGGCTGGGCTTAGTTGACAGCTCCTTGTGCATTCACTCAGACACACCCCAAACACAGGGTACTCAGCCTCACTTGCATACATCTGCATTTTGAATGGGTCTTCCTGGGCTGGGAGGGTGGAGGGCCTGCTCTCACACAAAGGACTGCCACACCCCCTACTGGGACCCTGGCAGACAGGATTGAACTGGAAGGGGACCTGGTGCACTTCTTAGCCACTCTTTGAAGTCTCCCCCACTTCAAAGGCACATTTGGGTATAAAACAGGGCCTCTGCCCTACCTCATCAGACACTTGCTGGAGAAGAAACCAGAACCTGCATCCTGCCAAGAAGAACTGCCTGGCTGCCTAAAGGACTCACCTGGCTGCTTTCTACAAAGGACTGCTGCCTTGCTGTTGCCCTGCTGCCTTGCTGAACTCTTGTCTGGCTGTAAAAGTGCTCTCCAAGGGCTTGGATAGAGCTTGCCTCCTGTTCCCTGAAGTCTCAGGACCAAAAAGACTTCTCTTTTTCACTTGGACGCTTCATGCGCCGAAATTTTCGACGCACAGCTTGTTCCGCGACGAGAAAAATGCCGCACACCGACACTGATCGACACGACGCCTTCGGGGCGAGCAGAACTTCGAAGCACGGCCTCGCAAGGACAACGCCGCCGGACCTCCAGAGGAGAAATCGACACGACGCATGCCGTGAATGCGAAACTTCGACGCACAGCCCCGCAGAACGACGTGCAGCCGGTAAACAAGCAGGAGAATCCACGCACAGACCCGGGACATCTGGTAATCCCCACGATCCACAGAAAGAGACTTTCCGCGCGCCGGAAAACGACGCACGACTTCCCCGCGTGAAAAAATGCAAGTCCGTGTGTGCTGGGGAGAAATCGACGCACACACCCTTTTTCCATGTATCTCTTCTTCTGTGGCCCTCTGAGGAGATTTTCCACTCCAAACCAGGTACTTTGTGCTTGAAAGAGACTTTGTTTGCTTTTTAAAGACTTAAAACACTTTATATCACTTTTCAGTGATATCTCTACAAATTCACATTGCAACTTTATTTGTTTTGCCCTACAATCATCCTGATAAATATTATATATTTTTCTAAACACTGTGTGGTGTATTTTTGTGGTGCTATATGGTGGTATTGTATGATTTATTTCACAAATACTTTACACATTGCCTTCTAAGTTAAGCCTGACTGCTCGTGCCAAGCTACCAGAGGGGGGGCACAGGATAATCTTGGATTGTGTGTGATTTACCCTGACTAGAGTGAGGGCTTTTGCTTGGACAGGGGGTAACCTGACTGCCAACCAAAAACCCCATTTCTAACAGGTGTGTTAAGCCAAACTGAGCTGAATAAAAAAAATCATATGAGTGTTTCTTGCTGCGAATAGGCAACTGCTGAAATTCAGTAAAAAAAGAGTCTCTAGTTTACTGGAGCCTCCTGATTCAACATAATCGATTAATAGTGACCCACCCTAGTTCACTTTAAAGGTTTGTCATCACTCTGAGTAGTGGTTCTAGTTCCATATCCCATATGGCATTGGAAGTTGGTCTTGCTCCTCGTGGTTGCCCCTGCATGTTTCGGGTAACTTCAGAGACCTTTATATGTTGGTTTCTTACAGGCGCTGGCTGTACTCGTTAGATCAGTGGTACCTATTAGAGTAATGAAACAGAATGCATCTACTAAGATGCTGGAGATTGTGGTATGGAACAGTAAGTCCTTTTTCTAAAATGCCTGAGTTCATTCGGGCAGGGATTACTGCTGGAGGGAGTACCAGTAATGCTAGCTGCAAGGAAAAAAGTATGTGTTTTCTGTTGAACCAAGAAGCAAGAAGAACAAGTAATTCAGGGAGATGATGCGGTCCCCTCAATGCACTGGGATGTGAGTTAAGGGCGGGCATTATGTCCCTAAATCCAAGCACACTCAGCACAATCTTGATCGTAGGCCCAGTGTTGTTTTTCAAATGTATTGCTCACTTGGTTTTACAAATCATTACTTCTAGTCGTTGTTTACATATATGTTGGTCTTGATTTAGGCCCTAGTTTATCATTGCACACATGTAAGCAATGGGCACTGTTATGGCATTCAGCGTAACTCTATCAGAGTCCAACTAATTTATGCCCTAGAAGATGCAGTCTGACATCTGCAGCACCTTTCAGACTGCAACAGAACAGGCATATTGACATCATCTAGATTTCCAAACTATTTTTAATGGATCATATCAAACAAGGAAACATACAATGACCATGGTAGTTCTGCCAACTAATGAGTGCTTGTCCCTGAAACAAGGAAAAGGCAGGTCTCGATAGAACTTTTTGACTTTCGTTTCTTCTCCCTGGCACTATTTGTAACTTTTATTTTCAGATTCCTGAAAGAAGGAATATATATCTTAAGGGAGGGCTTTCTCCATTAAACGGTGACTTTGGGTCCAGAAGAATAAAAGGTTTATCTTAGTAATCACTGAAGTATATTGTTGAATCATCTCTCCTTACAGAACAAACAGCATAGGTAGGATATCCTTCTCCGTTTAAACTTGCAAAATATAAAACATCTTGCCCAAGAAAATAAGGATGATCAGCAACTACTCACAACTGAGAAAAGTAACAAAAGTTTGGCTTTTTGCTAAACATGACACAACCTTTAGACGGCTACATACGATCTCCTTGTCACGTGTATCAGCACGCTCCAGGATGATTTATACCAAGATCCTACTGGGTTAAGGCCTCAGTGCCCATGGATGGACTAAAAAAAAGGCCCACATTCTTTTCCATAAAGTGTGGGGCCCATAAATGTGCTCCTAGCAGTGGATCATACACGCAGTTTAAACGGTCTAACCCCTACATATTACATTGACGTATAGATGGTAAGACCAAGCAAGCGGGGCTGTGCCCCTTACTTTCCATAACACTCTTGCTTATGTGCTGTTGAAGCCCCACTCAACACCTACCCTGCCACCAATCCTCGTTTGCCCCACCCATTTTTGTCCTTCATAGGCCAACCTACAACGAACAAGCTTTCCATTGTACAGCTGAAGGGCACCAGGGAGGTCCATGAAAATCAGGCACTTCCATAACTTGGTAAGGGACAGAAATTGCCATATAAATTATACATACAGAGATCCTACCCGATCAGTAATTGAGAAGCCAGTAATTGAGAAGGCAACGTTGACCTTGCAAGGGGTATCAAAAGCACTTTGAAAATATAAATACAACACAATACAATTTAAGAGTATTGTGGAAAGGAAACTTTAGCCTCTTCTTTGTTGAAGTGCTTTAGGTAAAATGGATGTTGAAGCGAAGGAGTAGGAAAAACATATACACTCGCCGATTGTAAACGCCCGTTTTGACTGCTCTTTCGAATTGTGTCACTTTGGGGCAATGGTGGCAGAAGGGTGCCCTGGGCCCTCGCGCAGGCCATTGAAGATGGGCCTTGAAACGCCATGTTGGGTAGTAAAACGTCTCTAATTAGAGCTCAGAGGCCCCCTCGCTGTTCTGCACCCCGGTGCCATTGCACCTGCAGCACCATTCATAGCAACGCCCCTGGTTTGGGGGTTGAATATCTGTGCCCTCAACTGCCTCCTCTGCAGGAAACGTGCAAAAATATATACATTTAAAATGGTATTCTCTTGTTAGCAAGAGAAACAAAATGCAAAGGCAGACAAAGCAGGTAAGTAATTCTATCAGTGCCTGAAACAGACGATGCCGCAAGAATTGTGCCGACCAATATTTAGTTGGACCATTCATTGCCAGTGCTTAATTTCAGCCGGTGGTTAAAGGTGAGTGCCATCGGCACTCAGTTTTGGGGAGCAGACCGGCACTTATTATTGAATCAAGAAATATAGAAAACAGTTACAAAGGGGTAAAGCAGAAACCTGTAAGCGTGAGACAAAGCAACAGGGAGCGACTGGCGATGAAGTAATGAAACATTAAGTGGAATCGAGACTACGGCAGCCTTGGTATTCGCGTGCCTCTGCGGGCTTCTGAGCAGAGCTTTGGGTCCCGGCACTTATTCTTTAGAAAATAACCACTGGCCTTTGCACAACACAGTTAATGCTTTTGGTGCGTGTTTGCACGTGGTCGAACATGTTGAGGGCTTG
Source organism: Pleurodeles waltl (assembly GCF_031143425.1). Taxonomy (NCBI): domain Eukaryota; kingdom Metazoa; phylum Chordata; class Amphibia; order Caudata; family Salamandridae; genus Pleurodeles; species Pleurodeles waltl. Next base: position 315,914,712 of record NC_090436.1, read on the forward strand.
CCCAGCCGAGTCCTGGTGAGCAAAAATTAAATGATGCTACGCACTGATTCATAAAGAATGAGGGAGTCGTGAGTTGGACTGGGGTAGGGACACACCAGTGCAGGAATCGCATATAAAATTGCAGGTTGCCAGAACACTCAGGAATAATTGCAGATTTACGTTCCTTAAAATGATCCTGTTTTCTGACAGTGTTGAATTCTGCCTTTGCTGTTTCCACGTGCTCTGGTTCCTTGAGGAGCTAATTCGAGCGCTTGCATGGATGCGCATCACCTTGGGTATCAGATGCAGTGTAGAGAGACTGACATCCGTCGCTCACCATGGCAACAGTGGCAGACATTTTCTTGAAGTGCCGTACTGCCAGCAGCTTATTGGAAAGCGCTACTTGATGACGTCGTCTATGCCTGAATCGATTTCCTAGGGCAAGCTTACGTTACTCCTTTTCTACATGCCTGGTTCTGTTATCATGTACTGGCAAATTCATTTTCTCTCTGCAATTTCGAGGCTCTTGTCTCTGTTGCAAAGAAACGCAACTATTTTTGTTGTAACTATCACTGTCGTCTGTGCCTTAAAACATGTGCAATGATCATGTCTTACCTTTATTGTAGACTCCAAGGGATTATTTACATGCACCTTGCACTGCTGATGCATCAAATTTTATAACACTCTGGTGGCACAGAGTGCTGACCATATCAACAAGGCCACGCAAAGCCACTGCATGGCTTTTCATAGCCTCCTAGATATGGTGTAAGACAACACAGCACAAGTCTCTGCATTGCCTTACACTGCATCACTGGAGCATTCCATGGGTGTTGCAGTGGGTTTTCCCACACAACACCCATGGGTTTTCACGCATTCTCAGATTTACAAGGATTTATAAACCTGGAAATGCATAAAAACTGTACGCCTCCCCAAGAGAAGCATAACAAAGAGAAATATGTTCATTTCGCCTCACTTTTTCCTCTATGTGTGCTGTATTCTGCAACAGCACACACAAAAAGATTAAAAAGCCTCCATGGATGTTTTTTGTGCAGTGATGTGGCCCTTCCTGCACAAAAGCAAACCTGCCAACAACACAGGCACTCTTGCACAATTGTGCAAGGATCCCTGCATTGGTGCTAGGCAGCAAATTGTACACCAGCGCTGACTGAAAGGACAGGAATGCACTGTATCTCGTAAATACATTGCATTCCTGTCCTTCTGAATTGACATTGGCAGTACAGAAAAAAGACTTGCTGCACTGCTCTAGGCCAATTCATTGTAAATATGCCCTATGTTTTAAGAGTGTCATTATGGGCTGGTACTGGTGGTCGAGCTGGGGGACTAGAGCTGTTGTTAATATAGAGAATTATAGATGGGAAACAGGAAAGTATGGGGATGTTCTTCACCAAGGGGTTCTGAGTGACATCAAATAGAAAACAAGAACAGAGCTCAAGTTGTCTATGATATCACTCAGAACCCCAAGGGGAAAAACCGCCCCGTAATTCACTCTTTAGCCGTTTATAATTTTAGGTTATGTATGGCTCCAAAGTCATCTTCCCTTGCTTTCAATTGCTACATAAGGACAGAGGATTAATGAGGGAGCCATATAGAACAAAGGGCCAGATGTATCATGCAAATGGCCCGATCAGGCTGTTTGCAATAGCTAAAATGCATTTTGGTATGTATGAATTCCAATTTGCGACTACGTACCGATTCGGTATTAAGAAAGGGCGTGTCAAGGGCGTGTCAAGGGCGTCCATTCCTAATACGGAATCACAGCGGTATGTAGGAATGTTTTGTAACCGAAATAAGGTTGCAAAACATTCACATTTTAACCCACTCGCAAATGGGGAGCGGTCCCCAAGCAACCACAGATATGGTAGTCTGCTGAGCCCAGCAGGCCACTATCCCTGTGATTATAGCCATTCACAATGGGTCGCAAGTTGTGACCTATCTCATGAATATTAATATGGTAGGTAGATTTGAGAGCCATTGGGAATTACTAAATCAAACTCCTGGAGTTTCATACGTTCAAATAGCGATTATGTAATTGCGATTCGCAGATAATTGCAATTAGGCAATTGCTAATTGGATAAGTTATACATCTGGCCCACAGCCCTTCCTCCCTGTCCCAAATAAATAAAAAAAAACAATCCTTGCCCGTAATCCCTAACCAACCTCTATCACCTTTCCTGCCTTCCATCCCTCCTCTGCAGCTGTGCTTTCCGTTATCATTCAAAACAGACAAGCAGCACTGAAAGGTGCTCGGAGAGCCCGGTGGGCCTGGCCTCCAAGGCCTTAATGACAGCAAGTTTTATTACCTGTTGCAACATCATAGCAGTGAGTTCCAGAGAGCGGTTCTCTCTCAACCAAACTTAAATACAACCTTATGTGTGTCTCTGGATTGTGCTGTATCGCGGGGTGTGTGTTTGCCGCTCATTTTAAACGAGATTATGAATGCAAAGCAGAAAGTGAGGAATATTTCAGTTTTCACTGCTAAAGCTTTAGAATTGTTTTGCATTTCAGTCACATGCTAAAGTCTGCAGAAGGTTTGTCCTAGTATTTCAACCTTCCTCAGTTGTTGCTACAGTACCCATTTTGATTCTTTACTATTATTTGAAAGTACAATTCTTGTGCGAAACTGCTTTGGAAAACCCCGCACTGCAACGACCAAAATGTCAACGCTCAATAGGCATTTCTTTTAAATTACAATGTGCCCTTTCAAGCTTCTTTTCTCAGCTCTCTGCTATTGTGTTGCACTATTTCTATATTTTCGTTTCCATAAAATGGACCTTTAATGTATTACAGCTTTTCATATTCTCGAAATGCTAACTTTGTGAGCGGATAGTGGAGTCTTCTTTGTATTTGCATTTTTGCTGTATTTTCAGCATCTCAAGACCGCTTGGGCACTAGACTACTGGCGGAGGAAGGTATGGCCCCACTCCCCGGGTGATTCCAGCACCAGCAGCATCCTCTTCCGTAAGCGGTTGAGGGAGGGGCTCCTCTCTAAAATGGGGGCCGATGTCATGGAGCAAATCATGTTATCAGCCTGAAGCCATGTAGACTGGATACCGGTCATCAGTGTCTGCTCATCAAGAAACAAGACGGAAAAAAGGGTCAGCGGGACATGCTCAACCAGAAGAAAAATGTGTATTATTTTACCTGTAAAACTAATTTTCTAGGTTGTCAAAAATGCCTGTCAAGGCATGCAGAGTGGATAGTCCTTTCAAACTTTGCAAGTCTTAGGGCCTGATTTAGATATTGTCAATTGGGGTTTCTTCGTCACAGACGTGACGGATATCCCGCCCATCATATTACAATTCCATGATGTCCTATGGAAATCGTAATACGGCGGACGGGATATCCGTCACATTTGTGATTGAGTAACCCCTCTGCCAAACTGTAAATCAGGTCCTTCGTATACATCAGGTAAAAATCACGAAGTTGGTTAAACACCTGTGGCTTATTTTGGGAGATGACTCGTAATTCATGATCAGATTGCCTTAATAAAGGGTCCCAGAAATCTCAGCCCATGGAGTTGAAACACCAGCGTGCTGTCCCTCAAAAGGTTACCTAGATCCTATATTTTTTTTAAATTAGTACTTCTGATAAACAGTTTGTCGGTTTATACCCAAGCTACTTGATTCAGGAAACTACTGGGTTTGTGCACCTGGAATATTAATTTATCAATCTATTTTATTGGATTCGGCAAACTAAGGGGCATATTTAAGAGCACCTAGCTCCACCAGAGCATCACTTTTTGTGACACTCTGGTGGCACAATGCCCTGCGCTGTACTTACAAGGTGGTGTTAAGCCATGTTTTGTGGCTTAACGCCACGTTGTAAATACAGCCCCTTCACACACAGCACTTTGCGTGGAAGAGGTGTGGAATGGGTGTTGCTATTGGTGTGCCACAGCAACACCCTTTGCATTTTGACGCTGCCTCATATTTATGAGTTTTTGTAAACCTGAGGCAGCACCAAAATCTAACACCACCCCAAGGGTGAAGGTAGCATGGCACAAGGAGGAGAAATGCTTTAATTTGACCTCGTTTTTTGCTTTTTCTATGTGTGCTGCATTCTGCTGCACACATAGAAAAAGCAAATCGCCATTTAAGATTGTTTTTGTGCAGGAAGGTGTTCCGTCCTGCACAAAAACAATCTCCTCCTCGACCAGCCATCCTTGCACTATGGTGCAAGGGCTGCTGCATTGCTGCCTGGCTGCAAATTTAGCGCTGGCGCAGGGAGAAACACAGAGGTGGGCTGTATTCTAGTAAATACGGCGTATCCCTGCATTTTGAAAGTGACGGTGCGCAATGCTGCCAAATTTGGCGCAGTGCAGCACACCATCATTTTTTATTAAATCTGGCCCTAAATATGTTCTGCAGCATGTACAATAATCCTCTGCGCTTTACTTGGCCAACATCAGGACAGTGCATCTTGAAAGGCTACAGTGCTGGAGCAGTTACAGTGAAAGGCTTGACTTGTACTTGACTCTGCACCAGCTCTGTTGGGTAATAATAGGCAATTCCCTGTGAACGGCCGGTAGGATTAGGTCAGAGTCAGATTGTGAAAAGGACTGGTTTGAGAGCACCATGACTAGATGTCAAGCACAACAGCACAATCTTCTGGGACATGACAAACTTGTGTGAAAAGAGAGAGAGGAATTGAGAATGCTCGTATCCACTTCCTGACCTCTCAGCTCTGACTGCTAATTACCCATGGTGCTGTGCCATTAAATGTATTTGCATGTATTAGCATAGGCCAACGTGGACACACTGGTAATGCCTCTTTTCACATTTCCATCAGGTCTGCCGAGAATAACTTCTTTCTGTGCCCATCAGTTTGCCTTATACCTGTTGATCATAGAGTGGTATTGCGAGCACATTTCCCAACCTTGCTTCTCTGGAGAATTCCATTAATCCTTCAAACTAAGGGGCAAATTTAAGAACCCGTAGCGTCATCTTAGTGCCACCATAGCATAATTTTTTCAACCTAAGGCGGCGCTAAAGTGGCTTTTCTGCTGCACCATATTTACAAAGTGGTGCAATCCATGCATTGCTCCACTTTGTATCCCCTTGCGCCACATAATGCCTGCGCCAGGCATAATGTATGCAAGGGGACATTCCGGCACTAGGTTTGCAAAAATGGTGCAGTGAAATTGAAAAGACTTTGCTGCGCCATTTTTGGCATCATTTTAATGCCTGCTTAGAGAAAGTGTTAAAATGACGGTCCCTTAGTAACCTATGGGTCTCCGAGCATTTAGTTGCACTAGCGTCAACATTTTTGTTGACGCTAGTGCAACACTGACCAGGTCAGTGGGAGCAACCCCAGTGACCTGGTCAGTGAACTTCTCTGCCTCCATGCAGCTCCCCGGTCAGGAGTTCGAGGCCCTCCGCCACCGGTAGGCTCCTGCTGCACCTTTTCCCTGGTGTCTAGTGGGAGAGCTCTGCTCTTCGACTGGGCTGCCGCTTTTTGCCTTCTTTTCTTTTTTCCATTCTGTGCTTTTTCCTCTTTTTTCCACTTATTCTCACTTTCACCCTCGTTTTTCAGTTTTTTTTTTCTTCACTTTCCGCACTTCCCGCTTCCCCCTCCCTGCCGCCACTGCCCCCACGGCCCCCCCTTTTCACATATTTTTCCACTCCCGCCTCCCAGCTGTACTCTCCTCCCCCCTCTCCTGGTGCACCAAACCGTGACCAGTTCCAGGATCCTTAGACCTCCCACCCCCACCTCTAGACGCCAGCAGCACTCATCGCACTAAACCCAGGACGTGACAACAACTGTAAGCAGGCATCACCAAGAGACACCAATGGACCCTTCACCTGTCACCACTACAGATTCCCCTGCCTACGCAACTCTAATCCACCCCAATGACCCACAAAGCAGAACAACCTCAGCTACATCCTGGTCAACACACGCTCCATCCACAAGCATGCCATCGAGCTCTGGAACCTCATTGACACAACATTCCCGACTTCGCCTTCCTCACAGAAACCTGGCTAAACCCCTCCTCAGCACCGGACATCACCATGACTATCCCTGACAGCTACAAGATCATCTGCAAAGACTGCACAAACCGTCCCGGGGGAGGCATTGCCATCGTCCACAAAGAGTCCCTGAGCCTCACCACCAACACGAAGACACCACGACCAACATGTAACTCCTCCACTTCCAGATTGGAACTAACCCAAACACCACACTGCGGGGCACCCTCATCCACAGGCTGCCTGATCCTTGCCCCCCGTTCTGCGACACCATCGCCATCGTCGCCACCACCCACGCGCTCGCTTCCAAGGCCTACATCCTCCTCGGGGACCTCAACTTCCACCTGGAGAAGCCCAATGACAACAACTCCCCGACGCTGCTCTAAAACCTTGCCAACCTTAGACTCACGCAACTCACCACTTCACCCACCCACTCCTCCGGAAAACACACTCGACCCCATCTTCACCGCCAGCAACCACATCTCTGTCAGCCACACCACCTAACTCCAATGGACCAACCACCGTTGTATCGACTTTACCTTCAGCAAACCACCCGACCGACACCACGCTCACCGACCCCCCTGCAGGAGCTGTAACAAGATCACCAAGGACCAGCTATTCACCAGCCTCAATAGACGACCTTGACACAAACACAGCTGCCCTAGACCTCAACAACTGGATCTCAGACTGCGCCAACACCCTAGCCCCCATCAACAAACCCTCCAACAGACGCACAGCAAGATAGCCAATTGGTCCACCCCGCATTCAAGGAAGCCAAACAAAACTGCAGATGCCTCAAAAGAAAATGGCGCACCGACAAGACCCCCACCAACCAAGAAGCCTTCAAAAAAGCCATAAACACCCACCACCAACTCATCTCGACCACCAAGAAGAATGCCTTCCAGGAATGCATCAACAAAAACGCACACAGCAGCAAAGAGCTCTTCACGATCATCAGCGGACTGACCAACCCCGGAACGAACTCGACAGACATCCCCCCTCCCAAGAACTCTGCAACAACCTCTCCGCCTACTTCCACCACAAGATATCAGACATGTACGACAGCTTTCCGGTTCTGGACCACCCCACACCCTCCATCATTATAACCACCACCAAAGCTTCTCCAAATCCCCGCCACATGTTGGTCGAATATCTCCGATGAAGAAACCCTCAACATTGTGAACAACATCCACTCCATCTCACCCTCCGAACCCTGCCCCCTCCACATCTTCAACAAAGCAGGCAGCACCTTCACACCCACACTCCGGCACATCATCAACCGCTCCTTCGAAACTGTCACCTTCCCAAAAATCTGGAAACACGCCAAAATCAACCCCTTGCTGAAGAAATCCATCGCAGACCCAGATGACCTCAAGAACTTCTGGCCCACCTCTCTGCTCCCCTTCCCAGAGAAATTCATCGAAAAAGCTGTCAACAGACAACTCACAAAACACATCGAAGACAACAACATCCTGGACCTTTCATAATCAGGCTTCCGAAGCAACCACAGCACCAGACCACCCTTCTCGCCACCACAGATGACATTCGCATCCTCCTAGACAGGGTTGAGACTGGGACTCTCATTATCCTCGACCTGTTCGCTGCCTTCAACAACATCTCCCACCACACTATGTGGACTTGTCTCCATGATACCAGCATCCGCGACAGGGCACTAGAATGGATCACCTCCTTCCTTACCGACAGAACCCAAAAGGTTTGACTCCCCCTTCTATTCAGAGGCCACCAAGATCCACTGCTGCGTCCCGCAAGGATTCTCTCTGAGCCCCACTCTCTTTAACCTCTAAATGGCCCCACTAGCAAGTCACCAGACAACACACGCTCAACATTGTCTCATACGCCAACGACACACAGCTAATCATCTCCCTCACCAACAACCCGCACACAGCCAAAGCCAACCTCCACAACGGAATTAAGGCAGGTGCCGTCTGGAAGAAGGATAGCTGCCTCAAGCTGAATCCCTACAAAACAGAAGTCCTCATCATCATCAACACCCCGTCCGCCTGGGATGACTCGTGGTGGCCCACTGCCCTCGGAAGCACTCCGGCCCCTACCGACCACACCTGCATTCGGCTTCATCCTGGACTCAGCACTCTCAATGAACCACCAAGTCAGCGCAGTCTCCTCCGCCTGCTTCCACACCATGCGTATGCTACGGAAGATCGTTAAATGGATCCCAACCAAATCCAGAAGAACAGTCACCCAGGTCCTCATCAGCAGCCGCCTACACTATGGCAACGCACTCTACGTGGGAACCACCGCCAAGGTACGGAAAAGACTGCAACGCATCCATAACGCCTCCGCCCGTCTCATCAAGAACGCCCCTAGACACAGTCACACCTCTTCCCTACTGAGAGACCTGCACTGGCTCCCAATAGACAAAAGAATAACATTCAAGCTTCACACGTATGCCTGCTAAGCCCTTCACAACACCGGACCAGAATACCTCAACCGCAGACTCCATTTCTACATGCCCACCAGGCAGCTCCTCTCCACTGACCTCGCCCTCGCCACCATCCCACACATCTGGAAGACCACAGCCGGAAGAAGATCCTTCTCACACCACGCTGCCAAGATCTGGAACTCCCTCCCCATCCACCTCAGAAGATCTCCCACTCTATCGCAATTCAGAAAAGACCTAAAAACCTGGCTCTTCGACTGACCCCCAACTGATCATTGACAACTATTCCCTTGCTGCCCCCCCACACAGCACCTTGAGTCCCTAGCGGGTGACTAGTCGCGCTCTACAAATCTGCTGATCTACAAATTCATTGATTGATTGAAGCACTACAATAGCGTCAAAAATGTTGGCACTATTGTGCTAATGTCCACCATTGTGCACCGTATTGTAAATAGGCGTAACCATGGTGTCGTCGGGTGCCGTTAGGGGCAAGATAACGGTTTTCTTCAAAAACAAACTCTTCACTATGGTCTTGCCGGAAATCTGTGCCTCTTGGCAGCTTACCTGGTGAAGCAATGCCTTTCTAAGAGACTAAAGCATGGCAGAACAGCCTTGGTGCTTGGCTCTGGTAGAATGCTGGCCATATTGTGTTATGGAAGCTGCTGAAAACCTTTTAATATGCCTTCAGATGAGCCTGTCATGAACAAAGTGGCCATTGAAGAATGTTCAATCTAAAATCATTCTGTGCATTCACCTGGCTCCATCTCTCCTGGATTCTCTCATGTGTTGACTTTCTCTGCTCAGAGCTCGCCTGGGTGATGGGTGACACTATATAAAAATAAATGAATAACAGTAATGCAAAGCCAACAAAAATACAAATGTGCATTTCTGAACACATTGCTTTTTACCAGCATTTTTGTAAGTGTCTTTCTGATATAGTAACTGATGCAAAAGGGTATATAGGCGGTCATTCTGACCGCGGCGGGCGGCGGTCGCCGCCCGCCATGCGGTTACCGCTGAATGACCGCCCCGCGGTCAAAAGACCGCGGCGGCCATTCCAACTTTCCCGCTGGGCCGGCGGGCGACCGCCAAAAGGCCGCCTGCTGGCCCAGCGGGAAAGCCCTTGCAACGAGGAAGCCGGCTGCGAATGGAGCCGGCGGAGTTGCAGGGGTGCGACGGGTGCAGTGGCACCCGTCGCGATTTTCACTGTCTGCAAAGCAGACATTGAAAATCTGTATGGGACCCTGTGAGGGGGCCCCACGACACCCGTTCCCGCCATCCTGGTTCTAGCGGTGAAAACCACCAGAAACAGGCTGGCGGGAAGGGGGTCGGAATCCCCATGGCGGCGCTGCTTGCGGATTCCCTGGGCCAGGGGAAAACCGGAGGGAAACCGCCGGTTCCCCTTTTGCTGACCGCGGCTTTACCGCCGCGGTCAGTATAGCCCAGGAAGCACCGCCAGCCTGTTGGCGGTGCTTCCGTGGTCCCCGGCCCTGGCAGTCATGGACCGCCAGGGTCGGAATGACCCCCATAGTGATTTGCTGAGGTCAAATGGAGAAGCCAGGATTACAAACCAGGTTTTTGCCCTAACCACTAGAACACACTAAAACCCTTTTCACCACATCATTTTACAAAACCATGATGATAGCACACTTTGATACACATCATAAAAATAGGTAGATCAGATCGTTGCATCAAAGTATATTTCTCTCCTGCCACGCCTGTCGATATCTTCATTGTTTCTTTCCTTTCCACAGCCATATGCCTGCTCTGAGCTGGGTGTTTGGAAAGAAGTGCAGAACGAGCTGAGAGGCAGACATTCAGAAATGGAAATGAGGTAATTCCAATATGGCCACTAACTCCTGTTGGTGCCTCATCAGAATTTAAATGGCCCCTGTATTTTCCATGGACAGGGTGCATCTCACCTGCGCCCTGCCCCATCAACTCTTTACTTGTTCCATTACTTACTACTTTGAGGTAATCTCACCTTCTCTCAGATGTCACCTGACCTAGTCAAACACCAAGAATTCCTCTCTCGCACTCTCCCACTCAGGCTCCATTTGCTGGTTAGAGCTGTAAAGGGAGAGAAGGGCTTTGTCTTAGCCAATTGGAAAGATCCTATAAGATCATTTAAGAAAAGGCCACAAATGAGGTAGGAAAAATGTATAATGTGTGCAGCATAATTAATTATAAACCAGGTAGCTGGGTGTTCTAGGTCTTTCTACTGTTTTGAAAAAACTTGCTTCTAGGAACTTATAAAGAAAGCAGTGTTAAATAACTCGGGGTTCAGTTTTGGTGGACGGATTGCACTTCATCAGGTCTATGGAGTAAATTACTCAGTCACCCTGACAGTGTACCTGCTTGGCAGATTTTTAAATGTCCCTTAGCCTAACAGGCATTTCACACATTGACAGAAACCACCATCAAGGCAGCTCCTGACAATGTATTTGAAGTTTGCCCTTAGACTCCGTCAAACATGACGGAACTGTACAGTGACATTTTAACTTTTTTTATTTTAAAAAACAAAACCCCCAAAATGTTTTTTATAACTGAAAATGAAAAACCAAAGCCCCCTCTGGGCATAGAAGTAAATTATGTGGCAAGGGGGGCATGTTTAGTTTTCTGGCGGTAATGGGCAGTATGTCCACTCATTTAAAATGGGCAGGCAGACATATAGCCGTTTCCCTGATGGCCCGGACTCTGTTGAGCCATCAGATAGTTTTGGCTATGGTGGAGACAGGGTAGTCTCTTCCGTTGTCAAAATATGGTCAGCCTGCAGGTACCAGGCTGCAATTCCCCCAAGGTCTCCTTAATTAGGCACTTTAATCAGGAGTCCAGGAATTCCCTGGGACGTTTTGGGTGAGGTGGGAGGAACAAGAGGAATCCTAATGGGCAGGTCCCATCCAGGCCCGGATACCGGCAAGCCCCACAGCCCAGGAGACACGACAGCAACACACTAGCAACCCAGGGCCGGCATGTCCACCTAGCTGTCACGCCGGCTGGGGTCAAGAAACGGAACATAACAGACTGTTCAGGCCCCTCCTGGACCACCACCACTCCTTGTCCCTTCGTCTGACGTAAGACAGAAAAAAGAACAGGAGGAATGCTAGGTAAGTGCTGTCTATGTAGCCTCCAGTAGGAGGGGGAGAAGCATTTACACACATTCCTCTGTTCTTTTGTCTGTACGTGAGATAATGCATATCTCAGTGATGAATGGGACCAGGACAAAGGACCAGGAATAATGAAGTTTACCGGTAAGTCATAAGACATTATGAGCTAAATGCTGAGGGTTCAATAAGAAATGAGAAATTACAAGAGCAATCAGTAATTGTGGTCCACTTCCCCCGGTAATTCTTCATTTTGGGCTGGACTTCTTTGGGTGAAAAGTAAGAGATCTGCGCTGTTTCTGCTTGGGTCAGTAGCTGTTCCTGTCCCCATCCGAATCAAGTGACCCTGGTAATGCAAGTCTAAATTTAACACACATAGGGGACTATTTATGAGCCCCTAGCGCCACCGGAGCATCACTTTTCGTGACGCTCCGGTGGCACAATGCGCTGTGCTGTATTTACAAGGTAACTTTTAAAAGTACACAACCTTGTAAATACTGCCCCTTCACATGCAGCCCTTTGTGCACCATCGTGCAAGGATGGCTGTGTTGAGGGTTTTGATTGTTTATGTGCGGAAATGTGTCCCTTCGTGCACATAATCATTTCAAAAGGATGCTTTGGCACTTCGAAGTGCCAAATCACCACTAGTGATTGTTTATGTGCAGGAAGGGACACCTTCCCGCACATAATCAATCAAAATCCTCAACACAGACATCCTTGCACGACGGTGCAAGGATGCCTGCGTTGGCGCTAGGCAGTTCAATTTAGCGCCAGTGCAGGGGACAACACAGGGGTGGACTGTATTCAATTAAATACGGCGCATCCCTGTGTTGTGAAAATAACGGAGCGCGGCGCTGCCAATTTTTGCTCAGCGGCACGCTCCGTCATTTTCCGTTAAATATGGGCCATAGTGCTCGCTCTTTGTGACTCAGTCCATAATGGTCGGACGTCTGTGCCGATAAAGCACTTTGGACCATATTTATGGATTTTACCACAAAACTGCACTCACGCAGTTTTGCGTAAAAATCCATAGCACCATTCCATAGCGCCATATTTATGGAATGGCACATGGTGGCGAAAAGGACAGTCTAGCATCAAAAGAAAAGATTCTAGCCGGGGGGTGGTGGAGATGGCAGGAGTGGAAAAGGTGCTAGTGGGCCAGAAATTACAGTAGGCTGGTTAGCAGCAATAAATATTTCACTAACCAGCCTAGCGTCATTTTCTGATGCACTACCCCCCATACATGACTACTGTCTTAGTAAAGACAGGAGTCATGTTCACCACCCCAATGGCCAGCCTAGGGGACCAGTGTCCCCTGGGCAGGGCCATAATACCCAATGCCAGGCAGGGGGGCCCATGTAAGGGGCACACAATGGCACAGAAAACAAATTAACTTACCTATACTTACCCAGGATGGGGTCCCCATCCTATGAAGTCCCTCTGGTGTGGGTGTTCCTGGAGCTTGGGTGGGCATCTGTGGGCCAATTCCATGGTGTTTAGCCATGGAAATGGGCCCACAGGTCCCCTAACACCTGGTCAGACTCAGGCATAAAATATTGGAGCTAAGCAGGCTTAGCGCCATTATTTTGGTCTGCCTACTCCTTGCACGTCATTTTTGCGCCAGAGTATAAATAAGGCGGTAGGGGGTTAGTGTCATATCGTGGATAGGAACACCTACCTTGCATCTAATTAGCACAAGGTGGTCTGCCGCATCCACAATATGACGCAAACCCCTACATTTTGACGCTAGACTTGTCTAGAGTCAAAATATAAATGTGGAGTTAGCTATGCACCATTTTAGTGTCAAAATTTTTGACGATAAAACAGTGCAAGCCAAGTATAAATATGCACCTTTATTTCACAGAGTTGAAAGTTCGCCACTGTCTACTGTCGAAAAGGGCTCGTCTACTAATTGACTGACACGTGCAACGAAATCTGCCTAACAGACGAAATATCGGTTAAACACAACCCCTAATTTCAAACCTGTCGCGTCCCTCAATGCTCAGGAAAAGACTGCTGACATTTGGAAAGGGCCCCCTGGCTAGTTTTGAGTTTCATAAGATAAAACATGGATCTCTAGTCCTCATAAATCAAAGTACCTGGAGACCATATGGAACTATTTCACCATAAATACAGGTTCACTATCCTGGGGTCGGGGTGGCTGTTAGGCGCACCTAGCCCACATAAGTACTGGATAACATTTATTTCGGGCTTTCTGTAGTGTGTGGGTTTTTTAAACATCGAGGGAGGGTGCCGTTTTGGAATAATGTGATAATACCCATTTATCAGAACCATACTTTGAGCAGTAAATTGTGCAGCCCACTTGCCATGCTTGGGGCGTGGAAAGGTTTGCGGATACACACTCTGCTGACTGCCGCTTGAGAAGGAGACCTTTCTTCACAAGTTAATTATTAGGCAGAGCTGCATGTGTGCCACTGAGATCTAGAGATACGTCACTTAACAGATGCCCACCCTTGCTCTTTTCCAGGTTTGCACGGACCAGATTGATTCCACTAATACCTCTTCACTTCTCATACTTTTTCCTGCTTCTGCAAATTAATACTCACCCATCTGACCTACTTTCACCGCACCTCCTTATGAATGCCCATACGCCTACTTACGTCATCGCTAACTTGTAACTCAGACAATCAAATCCTGAGTTCATATTCCCCTAGCATATGTTCCTTTCACCTTTTTACAATTCCATTCGACCTCCTTGTACATCCACCTTCCTGTGGGTGGAGGAGGGGCCATCCAAAATGCTTCCTCTCGTTGGAGTCCTCTTGGATAAGGGGTCTGCTCTCTGGAGCATGGAGCCCTCTGCATCTGATCTTGACGCCTGGCTCCTCAAACTATTGCATTCCAGCAGGCCAATGTGCAGCCCCTAGACTCAGAATCATATTTGTGGAGATTTCCTACCATGAGGATTTTTTATTCCAGTGGTGGTTTCTTCACAAGGGGGAGGAGCATCTCAAAAATAAAATGGCAATGAAAAGATTTAATTGCCATTTTATTTCTACTGATGTGTGCAGTGCGCACTGCAGCAGCTCCAAGCCCAGAGACATGCTCAGCATGTCCTCTGCTTCCGATTGGCAGCATGTATGACTGAAGCAGGGCCGACTGTATGCTCCAAAGTGCGCATGTCACTTTGGCTGGCTCTCTTGCGCCGACCAAAGTGACATGTGCACTTTGAAGCTCTCCACCCAGCTGGGTGAAGACCAAGCACAGGCCTCTAGGGCCTGAAGAAGTGTCCAGCCAGCCCGCTCCATCCAATCCAGGCGCTTCCTCCATGCTGGTTAAAAGCATGAGAGCACCATCTAAATTGGTTAAGGGAGCTCTTCGTGCATCGGACAGCAGAAGAACAGCGAGGGGGACATGCAGCCTGTGGGAAAGCACCATTTTATTTTATATTATTTGAAATGTGCAATATATGTAAGCGTAGTGGTTGTTTTTTATTTTGTGGTTATGTTTTTATCTGGGCTTTTGGAGTGAGGGAGTATTTTATTTTGGGCATTTGGGAGAAAGGGTGGTTTACTTTCGGGTTTTGGAAGGAGGGGTGTTTTAATTTGTTTTTTTGGGGAGGTGGTGGGACCCTTCATTCGTCACACCACTTTCAAAGGGTACCAGCTTTATTCACATACCTTAATTACTTGTTGCATGCAAAAAAAATTCTTATGAACTAAATAGGAAATACACTCGGAAAGAAAGACACTTTGAAGCAGCAACAATCTTGCATTATTTATTCCACAGCTTAGAAGAAATTACTTTCAGTTAACTGATACCAAATGCAATAAATGTATCGAGTTTCAGCTAATGGAGAAACCGTGATTTTTGAATAGCACTCACAGTAATGTGAATCACTTTTGGGCCTTATTGTAAATGAATAAAGACAGGTTCCTGTTCATGATAATTAACAGACTGGGCTGAAATAAAGAGAATAAAGTGCACCTTACTGCTATGCTCAAGCGGATGAAGATCATTGATCATTGTTTTCATTCAACCTTTGACCTCTGTATGTTGTAGATTCTTGTGAATGGAAAATATATACAAGGCAAACTTCGGTTTCTTGTTCCGTGGAATTTGCAGGAGTTTATGAATGGTGACCACCGATTTCTAAGTAAGAGGTCCCGTATTTATCAAAAACTAATATCACAACGTACAAGTTATACATTAGCAGCATTTAAAAGATACGCATTGCTTTCTTTGGTACCCTTTTAGTTTAAAGCTGTCAATTGAATGATGCTGGATTGGAGCAAAGTGATGGAGCACTGATTCAAAAAGAGATGGCCGGATGCAAGCATATGCCAGCCGTGTATAATTGGTGTGGCTGTATAAGCACTGTGGGGTAGATTTACCATTCTTTCACGCAACGCAGTGCAGCAAGGCATCTTGCTGTGTTGAATGAAAGGGCAGAAATGCTCCATATTCACAAAGATATGGAGCAGATTCACTAAGGTTTTTGTATGGGGGTTGCTTCACTTTTATAGCACACCCTGATGCCGATTTCTTTTGGCATTGTCTAAGCCACACAGTGACACACACACACACACACGCACACACACACACATAGTTTTTTTAAATGTAATATTATTAGTTTTTTAGGGAAGCTCCCTCAAACCCACTTTTTAATTTATTTCTAAACTTCCTTCGATACCCACCCCTAAACTCTAACATTACCCTTACCAACCTTTACCACTGCCCACCCCCCAAGTCCTAAAATTACCCTTACCACCCTTTACCACTACCCTCCTCTAAACCCTAAAATTACCCTCTCCTTCCTTTACCACTTCCCACCCCAAACCCTAAAATTACCTTTACCTCCCTTTACCACTACCCTCTCCTAAACCATAAAATGACCCTTACCAATCTTTACAACTACCCACCCCATACCATTTAAAAAAAAACATATTACTGGTTCCTGGTGCTGCCCTTAGAAGGGACGGGGCATCACAAACAATTTTTTAAAATGTTGTAGAGTACTGCCAGGAGCGCAGCAGTTTCCCAGCAACATTTTAAAAAAAAAACACAGTAAGTCTCCTGGGCCATGGAATCCATGAACCCATGAGAGTTTACTTTATTTTTTTAAAGCACTCCAACCTGGAGCTGTATGGTCTTCAGTTGGGGCGCAGGGACTCCTTGTGGCTGGCTCTATGGCTGCATTGCTGCACTTTGTGGACATGGACACCTCACAAGGGCATGTTTAATGTTTTTTTGAATAATGCTTTATCGAAAATATTCTGTAACAATCACTATTATTAAACATTACAATGCATGAATTTATAAAATATACATTTGGTTATAGTCATTAGTGACGTTTTGACAAAGCTAATAGGTCTGCTTATATATTTGATGGGCTGACTCCTTGATAAAGCAGATAGGCCAGCAGGTGTTTATATTTTGACCCTTTGACAATGTCAGTTGATCTACTTTATTTAAAATGACATCCTCTATATTGTTACATGAAATAGTCAGCCGTGCACAGTGCGGCGGTTGGGTGCCCATGGGATGCTTGGCGCACGGCCAGGCTTTGCTCAGTGGGTAGGTAGGAGCCTGCAGGGGCTGAGGTGCAGAATGTGGCCTGCCTCCAAGCCCTGCACCCAACCGAAGCCATGCAGGGTGATGGACATCTTACTTTATGTTACAAAAACCATTGAAACATACATAAAAAAAGACAAGACAAAAGTTAGATTGATGTTATAGTTAGAAAGTGTAATAATATCTTACTTTACATTAAACAAAAACCTTACAAATTCACTGAAAAAACAAAGGTTAAAAGGACGTTCTAGTTAGGTGAAAATGTCACTTAAAACATACAGTTTTCAACAAACAAAACCACTGAAATTAACCAGTTATAGTTAAGTCAAGTAATTATAAATCGTGCCCTATAGTAATTATAACTCAATACCATCATTGAACTTGTCATGACTGATGTAATATATTAGGGTATAAGCAGTGCATGTTGAGGGCATGAGTTATAATTACTTCAGGGCTCAAGTTATAGTTACTTCAGTTAACTATAACTGGTGAAATTCATTTTTTTTTTAGTTTAAAATATTATGTTGCGGTCACCACTTGGTAGTTATAGTTAGGATTGTTCTTCCATAGACAAGGCATTTTTGGGCTTGCTAATAACTTTGGTGCTGTGTTACGAATCTTCACAAAACTTTTAATAAAAGGTAATTTACCTCATCTTCTTCCTTCAACGTTTTGGGGTGATTCGTAAAGCGAGGGCCTAGAAAAAAGGGGGGTCCCAAAAGCAAATTTCCAGTGGATTTTCCATAGACTTCTCTGAGCAGCACTACCTCAAAAAGTGCTGAACGGAATTACACCTCACTTGGCACAAAGCTAGATCTTGCAGCAGATTGTCTGTTTTTTTTATTTGGTGTAGATCCGTTCAGTAGTTTTTGGAAAATTAAGATACAATAATTTTTTTATACAATCATGGTTGAGTCTGTGAGAGGCTCAAGAGAGGCTTGTGGGTGCACCAGTTCAGAAATAGAGCATTCTGGTTGGCCCAGGGAGCTTTCTATTCCTGGACCCATTCACTCCCGCAAGAGTCAGACTCAGGTAGAAGCAAGCGCTCTGATTGGCTACCAGCACCATTAGAAAAATGGTGCTGGCAGCCACTACAGGACTCGGAGACTAAGGGGGTCATTCTGACTCCCGCCGGCCGTGGTAACCGCAGGGCTGGCGGGAGCCGCCAGAATACCGCTGCGCGGTCAAAAGACCGCAGCGGGTATTCTGGGTTTCCCGCTGGGCTGGCGGGCGACTGCCAGAAGGCTGCCCGCCAGCCCAGTGGGAAACACCCTTCCATGAGGATGCCGGCTCCGAATGGAGCCGGCGGAGTGGAAGGGGTGCGACGGGTGCAGTTGCACCTGTCACGATTTTCAGTGTCTGCATGGCAGACACTGAAAATCATGGTGGGGCCCTGTTACGGGGGCCCCTGCAGTGCCCATGCCATTGGCATGGGCACTGCAGGGGCCCCCAGGGGCCCCACGACACCCCATACCGCCATCCTGTTCCTGGCGGCCAAAACCGCCAGGAACAGGATGGCGGTATGGGGGTCGGAATCCGCATGGGGGCGCAGCAAGCTGCGCCGCCATGGAGGATTCCCCAGGGCAGCCGGTTTTCCGTTTCTGACCGCGGCTGTACCGCCGCGGTCAGAATGCCCTTGGGAGCACCGCCAGCCTGTTGGCGGTGCTCCCACGGTCGTTGGCCCTGGCGGTCAATGACCGCCAGGGTCAGAATGACCCCCTAAGTTCCCTGGCCTGAAGTAAAAAAATAAAATAATATAAGGGAACAGGATAGGAATACTCTGCCACCCCAGGCATTCTTGGGAGACCCAGAGGAGACCCAGAGGCCAAAATAAAAAAGATAGCGTCTTTTGCCACAATCCCACGGGACTCCCGTGGGATTGCAGCAAAATCAAGCAAAAAACTATAGCTGTGGGTATTTTTTCTCAAAAAATAGACAGGGTTCGGGGGTGTGAGTGCAGCCCTCCTCCCCAAGCCCATTTTGTTCCCTGGAGACCCCATTCCCTGGGGCCAAGTATATTAATTAAAGAGAGGGGACACATGGGCCCCCTCCTCGAGTCTTGAAAGGCTTCCAGTCCCCTATCCCCTAGGGCCAATTTCTTTTTTTTTAAAAGGGAAGGGGTCCCCTTCTGAGCCATTGAAGGAACCAAGGACCGCATCCCTCAGTGCTGATTAGTAAATAAAAGGGAAAAGGGCCAGGCATGTTTCCCTCCCTGAGCCTTTATGGGTCTCGGGGTCCCCACCCCACAGGACCAACCCACTTATTGTGTACCAGGAAGCCCACCCCTGGGACACAGTAGTTTCTCTGCCCACATTTGTGCAGGAAAACATGTTTGCTCCCATATGGTGGGAGCATTTGTAAACCACCCACCAAATGAAAGCAAGCACTAAGGCACTAATTTACAAGCCCTTTGTGCCACTGTAGCTTCATTTTCTCTGATGCTACCGCAGTGCAGAACAGCACCCCACCCCACACCGTATTTACAAACTGATGCAATGGTACCATTGTGCCAGTTTGTAAACCCTTGCATCACATTATACCTGCGCCAGGTATACTGTATGCAAGGGAGGCTTACCCCCACAAGGAGGCCTTTAGGAATGGCGCAGTGAAACTACAAGATTTCACTGTGCCATTCTAGCATAATTTTTTAATGCCTGCTCAAGGTCAGGCTTTAAAGTGATACTGTGCTTTGTTCTATGGGCCTCCCCGCACTTTGCTGGACTAGCGTCAAAATGTTTTACGCTAGTCCAGCAAAGCACCACAACTGCATCAGAAATTCTGATGCATCTGTGCTAAGGTGCGCCAAAGTGTGCTGTATTGTAAATACAGTGCTACCATGGGGTCGATAGGGGGCGCAGGGGGTTGTATGATACAACCATACATGTATAATCCACGCATGCCTCAACAACGCGGTCTGAACCACAACCGTATCTTTACCATGCATACCTTTACCACGCATGCCTATACAATTAATTTTGTTGTAAAAGTATGTTTGCTAAAAGAATAACACCTGATACTCCAGCCCTGCAAACCACCCCCTTCCCCCTTGCTGTAACCCGGCTCCCCTGCCAATAAGTCCACCAATCCCACCCCGCTCTGAGCCCTAAAACCGACCCCCACCCCTGAACAGTGCCCCTTTCCCCCCTGGCCCTGAGCCCTCTGACCCCACCCGGCCCAGAAAACTACCCCACCCTCCCCCTGCCCTGAGCCCTAAACCCAACTCTCTGCCAAAAAAGACCGGACCCCCTACCCTGAGCCCTAAAACCACCCACCAAAAGTTCCCCTTCCCCCGAGCCCTCTGATCTAACCCCAACCGCCAACCCACCACCAGCCCCACTTACCCGGCACAATTTGGAGCTTCCTTCCTGTTTCTCTCACCGCCGTTCCTCAGACCGATGTGTGCCTTAGCCACACAAATGTGTGGTGCTTTAACCAGGCATATGTGTGGTTAAGGCACATACGTGGTTCAGGCAAGCGTGGTTCTGCTTGCGTAGTAATGGCATGCGTTGCTCTCCCCATGTTGAAAAGGCCATTTCCTGGTGCAGGGTGGTGCAAGCAAATAGGTGCAATATGAGTCTGCTCCAGGGTGGCGTGAGATTTAAAGGTGCTCCCGCCGGCTGGGAGCAGTTTTGTCCTCTGTTTTCTTCCCCTGATGTGAGCAGGGGAACAGAACACATATTGCTTCTGCCCAGAGGGAGCAAGCATAGATAGCTGTTCCCTCTGGGCAGGAGAAATTCTGGCTTCTGCACCAAACGGGGCGCTGGCTGGGGCTGCTGGGGTCCTTGGCCTTCTCCCACAGCTCCTAACATGGTGGTTTGTGGGTGAATGGGTGGGCACTGGGGAACTCATATATAATTAGTGGAAGCCCCCTCGGATGGGGTCCCTTGGGCCAAAATAGGCTCATGGAGGGGGGAATTCACCCCCAGTCACCTTTAAACTAAAGTTTCCCCCGGAGTATGTGGTCCCTGGGTCCAGTAAAGGCTTGGGGAGGGAGGACACAGCCCGCTCCACGTTTGTGGTAAATTTGGTTCAGGGGAGAGCGGGGTCCTCGGAGCCTTTGAAGGCTTGGGAGGGGGGAAAATCCTGGCCCTTTTTATTTTTTTACATATTTTTGTCTGGGACTCGGCTCAAGCCGAGTCCCAACATGGCTGCCACCACTTCCTTGGTGAAGTGTTGACAGCCAATCAGATCTCAGCATGAGATCAGGAGGGATCACAAATCCTTCATGTCCCTAGATATACAAATTTGGATTTCCTTTAATTTCTCAAAAAATACTGAATGGATTTACACCAAATACCAAAAGGGCTCTTTCTGGATCAAGAATTAAATTTCTGCCATGTTTGGTGTAATTCCCTCCAGTGGTTTTGGCGGTATTACTGTTAAATTTTTCCTATTCGAATTAACATTAGAAATGCTCTAAATATCACCCTCTCCTTATCTCAGCTCCTGCTTCACAGATCACCCTGAAATTTTCAAGACAGCAGCTCATGTGACTGTTGTATTTTTTGGGGAAATTTTCATGAAGATTCATCAAGTGGCACCAAAGATGTAGGCAAGCAAAAACCAGCTTTTTCTATATAAACTAGGTCCTAACTATAACTACCTAGAAGCCACCGCCACTAGGTATATATTTTGTGCCAATAACTTTGGCACAGTTTGACTAATTTTCACACACTTTTCAAAACTAATACAACAGTTGGTTCAGCTGCTGTCTTAAAAGTTCCGGGGTGATTCGTCAAGTGGGGGCCAAGAAAAAGGGGGGGGGGCCAAAATGCATTTTCCCTATGCATTTTCCCATAGAGACTTCAGACATGACTACAGCCCGAACGGCTGAACAGAATTACACCAAATTTGTCAGGAAGGTAGATCTTGGTACACAGATCATGTTCTTTTGTGATTTTGGTGTAAATTCATTCAGTAGTTTTAGAGATATTAGAGGAAAAAGAAATATAAATATAGAGGGATGTAGGGGCTCTCTGGATCTCAGACAGCTCATGACGAGATTTGATTGTCTGCCAACACTTCAATCAGGAAGTGTTAGCAGCTAATTTGGGACTCAGCTTTAGCCGAGTCGCAAACAAAGTGGGAACAAAAGAAAAGAGGGCAGGGTATGTATAACCTGACCCGTTAAACCTTGGTGCTGGGGTCCCTTGGGGAGCACAGGGCAAAAAAGCATTTTTTAAAAATATTTTGGAGAAATTTGCAGAGGATCTGCAAATCCACTGAAAAAAAACAGAAAAAAGTGTGATCTCCCATGCTTGTTTAAAATGTAGCTCCCAATGGACCAGGTCACGGGGCATGAGGTCATATACATAAAAAGGAGGGGGCGCATGGGGCACCCCTCCTTGAGCTCAGTTTAACCCAGGAGACCACCACCGCTCTGGGGCTTTATCAAGAAATGGGAGGGAGCTACGCGTACCTCTCCCCATTGGGCTGACTGAGCCCTGGGACCACCACCTCCTTGGGCCTTTGTTTATTAAAGGATGGGGGCCACATGAACCCCCCTCCTGGGGCTTTTATATGTCCTGGGGACCACCACCTCTCTAGGGCTAATTATAAATGAATGTGGATATCCGGCTAGGCCCCGGGAACCACCTTCTCCTATGGCCTGGCTCATGTTATTTAAAGGATGGGGGTACATAGCCATGATTGTCCCTGTGGACTGCCACCCCCCCAGGGACAGCTCCTGCTATCTCTCAAAGTGCCCACCCTCGGGATATAGCTGTTGACTTTAGCTTGGCGGGAGGTGTGACAGCTCCGCCATACGAGGTCAAACTAACTCTGCTCCCAGCGAGTGGGAGATGTCAACCTGCTCCTGTTTGCTGGGAGTGGAGTTTTAATCTGTTTCCCCACCCGCTGGCATGCGGGCAGGAAAAAAGAGGTTGCTCCCACACGCAGGGAGCTGCATATTTAGCAGCTCCTTTCATGCAGGAGCAATGTCAGCTCTTGCAGGAGGTGGGGAGCCTTTTGGGGGCCATGGGAGCCTTGAGGCTCCCTCAGTGGTCCCCCAAGACCATGGTCAATGCAAAGTAAGTGTGTTTCTATGCAGTTCCACCTTGATGAAGGTGTATGCATCTGTGCTCTTTCGAGTGCAATATCTTATGTAGTGATACTACGAGCATGTAAAATGGCCCACAGCCCCTCCCAATTGGCCCTGCCCCATATACTTTGAAAAGCTATCTGTCAATGGGGGTGTATGCATCTGTGCTCTTTCGAGTGCTATATCTTATGCAGTGATAATATGAGCATGTAAAATGGCTCAGAAGCCCCATCCATTTGGCCCTGCCCATATACACTGGTGATATGCAATATTTTTTTGCCCTTTTCCCAGGGTGATGGACAGCTTACCAGAGTCCCCAGAGTGCATTTCCCCCAGATTTTGGAGATGCATTCTTGATGCACAGAAATATGATCACATCCCCACCAAAAAAGAAGTACTTACTTCTGTAAAGTACAAATCATTGTAACATGTCTGGCACATGGCCAAGGCAAGGAAAGTGTGTTTTCTTTGCAGTTTCACCTTGAAAAGTTATCTGTAATCCTCAAAGGCCATGTGCGGCTGTGGTTGGATTAATGTAAAGCAATTAAAATTATTCAACAAAAAAAAAAGAACAAATTCACTGAAAAAAACAAAGATTACGGAGATGTTATAGTTAGGAAATAGAATTTTAAAACCATAAACATTCACTTTCACCTTTGGTTTTTAAGTGAAAAAAATAATAATAATAAATATATATGTATATATATATATATATAGATAGTTACTATTTGCTGTAAAGGCGTGCATGGCAAAGGCTGTGAGGTAAAGGCCTTGCATGGTAAAGGCTGCATGGTAAAAGCTGTTTCGCTCTCACGCCCAGTGAGACTTGTGGATGATTCCTCTGGTCTTGTAAGAGTGACTAGATTGGTGCACTTGAATCATTCTAATTAAACACCTCACCAATAGACATTACAGAAGAAAGAAGCAGACACCTGCAATGTGTTTTCTCTTTTGTACATGTAGTCAGTGGAGTTAAGAATCAACTGATCATGAACAATGCCTGGTAGATCAAAGGCACTGTGTATCTTTAGGGACAAGCACCCCACCACAGCCAAACCAGGTATGCACAGTTAGCCTCCTCTGGTCCTTAGTCAACAAGAAGCTTTTCATTATCAATGACCATTGAGAATCCAGAGCACAATGCTTTGAAACAACCAGAACATAACATCCAGGCTGAAACCCAGCAATAACTTAATATTCAAATTATTTTGAATACTGAGCTGAATCTTGCATCAACTGAGCAATTATTATGTCAAAGTTGACCACATGAAGAAGGTCACCAGAAGACTCATTCTTGCACCAGCCTTGGATATTACTGCCTTGGTCACTTCACTTTTTCTCTTAGCATTTTACTCAACAGAGTGGCCAATTGATGGTGTATTATGCATTACAAAATGAGCTAAATTAATACTTTAATAATAGCATGCTATACCATTACCTAAGTATAGGAGGATGCCTTGATTGTATGTAAAGGAAGGAGGTGAGCTATGCTTCTGCGATGAATACAGCATGTAGTATGTTCATGGTGACAGAATCTGCAGTACCTGCAGATTGATATATTGAGGTGAATTGTTTTTCACCGGGTGAATTGTGTGTGTTGATGAGTTCTATGCTGTGTTAGGAGGAGGTGCACATACATTAGGTTTGGTTAGTGTACTTGTACACCTTTGTCATGGAGGATCTGTGCCAGTGGGAGTGAATATATATATGCACCTCCTGTGTTGACTACGCTTGCAGAGAAGGCCCAGGTGAAAGACAAACTAAGAGGGATCAAGGAGCGCAAGGACCATAACTAAGAATAGGTATCAAGCTAGTGGAATCACTAGTAAATGGTAGGGATCTTACCTTTCCCCTTTCTTTTTGTCATCACAGCCCATACTGTATGAGTAAATAAGCAGTGACAACCAGATAAGACTTGGCCTGACAAAAGATTTGGAGTCCGGTAGGTTTAATTTATAAATCATGACCTAGAACTTCCACCTCAAAGTTAAAGCATGTTGTGCCTCACATTCGGACGGTACTGAGTTTCAACAACCAAAGGAGTCCTGCAAATGCCAAACAATAGTTCTCCTTGAATAGTAGTGCATGCTGCTGTAGCACCTCTTGTTGCATGGCTTCTAATTGTAGGAAGCAGATTCATCAGAGGGTCTGTCTATTCAACAGAAGAAGGCATGTCCATGTCTCTCTGTCCTTCTACTGTTTCAGTAACTGTGCATTCATATGCCACCGTCCATGCTTCCCTATCCAATATCCTTGTCCACTATTCCAGTGTTCATGTCTCCTTGTCCTAGTGCCAATATCCACCCTTCCAGTTCTGTGTTGTACTATCCTTATGCTGTTCCACTGACTGCATATTCCTACTCCAGTTTCTATGCCTCCCTTTCCCAGTTTTCATGTCCATATTTCAATGTCTGTGTCTCCTTTGTTCATGTTTGCCTGTCCAGAATGCATGTGATTTGCTGTTCCAAGGATTGTGTTCCTATCCACTTGTCCATGTCTCCCTCTCCCAGTAGCCTTGTGGGTATTGAAGGACCCGTGTCTCCCTGTCCCAGTATCCATGTCTCCCTGTCCATGAATGAATGTATTCCTGTCCGGTGTCTGTTGTTCCTTGTCTTTCTGTGTCCTAGTGTTGTTGGCTGCCTCCTTTGCCATAGTTTGTGTTCCTCCGTCTCATTGTCTGAGAGTTCCTCTCTCACTGTCTTTGTCTCTGTATCATTAGTATCCTTGTCTCACTGTCTGAATTTCGGTGTATTGCAGTGTGTCCCAGCCCTGGGTCTCCATAGTTGCCTCTTCATGTCTGCAACAGTGTCTCTTTGTTTAATGGTTATGTTTGTGTTTTTCACTCTCTGTGTTTATATCTTCTCGACAATGTCCATGACTGTCTCTCGTACTGTCCATGTCTCTTTGTCACTGTTTAGGTCGAGGCTAAAGGCTCGCAGTAAAGTATTTTACATTCACTACTTTTTTTTGCCTAAGGCTTGTTTTGTCAGCTTCCTGCTCACGTTTTGCTCCATTTCCGCAATAGGGCCCCGTGAAGAGCTGGACGCAGTCCAGTCTTTTCACTGGAGCTCTCGGGCCAGAAGTAGACGGCCTTGGGTGGAATAGGCTGGCAAATTATGCATGGGAGGGTGCTAGGGACGGTACAAAGTGGGTGGGGTTGGGAGGATCAGCCTCTTCGGCGCCAGCAAGTCACACTGCGCAGAGGTTGGCCACCCGCCCGCCCTACATATAAGAATGGAGAGATGGATGGGTCTGGAGTGAGAGTGGGTGACAAAGGATGGGGGGTGATTTTTTCATTGCCAGTTTTAGGGCAGGTTGCTCGGCATGGGCAGTAGATGGGGGAGGGTGGAGAGTCAGATGCAGCTTGTCTACCCTTCCAGGGGGGAAAAAGAAGCAGGTGAAGGATGACAGGTGGGGGGATGCCAGAGTCAGGCAAGGGATAAAAGGAAACAGGGGGATGTGTGGAAATGGAAGTGGATTTTGGGTGATGCGAAGGATTGAAATGTGAATGGAAGAAAGGGAGTTACAAGGTTAAAAATAAATGTTGTTATTAAGTTCTGGTTACATTGATGTGTTATGTTTATTGAGCAAGCCTGTTCTAATAAATGGCCTTTTACACTAAACAAGGGTGTTGGAGTCTATGTCCCGATGGTTTGTTTCAGCACACTTGGCTTCTGTCCACAGAACACATTCAGCTGACAACATTTACTAACCAGAATGTAGCTGTGTATGCATGGCTAACAATATTCCTGATATGCTTTTGAGCCCACATGGCTCAGCACCATGTTTCATATTATTGTACTTTTTCAAATAACTGCTCCTTGGATTGAAACTTAAGTTTTTTAGATTTTTTTATGCACGGGGAGAGCCGAGGCCAAGACTTGAACCCAGTTTCCCAGTTCCTAAATCAGCAGTTCAAACTGTTACACCACATCCGTTCTCCATTCCTCAGTTGGGTATTGGATATTAGCTAGATTAGTAGTGCACCTGGCTTTAAAATTATGAAAACCTACCTGCTTGGGCTGTTTAACTCAGTATGCAGTCTGGTGACTAGGGCCCCTTTCTCTTAATAAGAATGTATCTGCTCCTTATTTTTAGCAGCAAGAAAACATGGGGGAAGGTGTTGGTGGTAACCTCCAAAGGAAGCGTGAATACATTGTTTGTTTACTTCCAATATGTGGAGCGTTGAGGGCGAGAGAGAGAGATAGTATATATAGCAGGAGCCGATTTAAAACGCAAAACATGCCCAGACATAACACTCTGCAAGGACCAGCGAATAGCAGCCTGCCCACCATGAGGCTGCTAGCACTTTCACGGTGGCAGCTCGCAGTAAAGTATTTTACATTCACTGCACATAGTTCATTTGTCTCCCACTGATGGTTTCACAAACAGTTGAATGTGCCATATATTTAATTTTCTAATGTTGAGTAGGCGCTTTAACTAGTGGATAAGTAGTCACAGTAAATGGTTATTGTTCCTCTGGAATGCTTTATATTTATGTTTTAAGGACCTATGAAACAATAGGATATCTATACTTAATAATGAAATCTGTTAAATGCATTATTGCTGTATTTGTAATGCGCTGAAAATCACCACCAGATAGGTTCAAGGCAAACGTAGATATAATCACTGAAACAGACAGACTTTAAAAAAGATAAAACGACCCAGCAAGACGAATTAAAGAAAAAAATGCACTCGACTGAGTGCAGAAAACCCATTTAGAATTTAATCACAAAAAGCCTTTAAATAGTTGTAATTATTCTGGAAAATACTTTTAAGTGTCAATAAGCAAACTCCCTAGGCTGGACAATGTCTATAAAGATGTAGCAAGCCTAATCGGGTATCACAAACACATTAATTACTGTAACTTGTACATAATGCCTCTCTTAAGGCAGCACCCAGGATAATGTGCTGCATGGTTAAACACTTACAAGGTCCCAGACGTTGGACCTATTGGCTATGCCAATGATTGTTTTGTCTGTGGTTCTCTGCCCCGGCGGTCTTGTCTCCCTTTCTTAGGTTATATGTCCACTGTGTTTTCTTTCCATGTCTGTGTTTCCTTGGTCCACGGTCAGTCTCTGGGGTTGCTCTGTCATGTTTAATTATCACTGTGGTTATAGTCTACTCTGACAATTATTGTTTCTCTGCCCGGGCATCTATGTGTCCTTGACCCAGTGAGCATGTCCTTTGTCTAATTGTTCCCTTCTCCCTTACCCAGTGCCCACTTTTAACTGTAAAATTTCCAGAGTTTCGCAGTTCCAGCATCAGTACCTACATGCACTAGTGACCATGCCCTCCTGCCTCTGTGGCAATGTTCTACCACTTCAGTGGTCATGTCCTCCTGCCTCAGCTGCCATGTCCTCCCACTTCCGTGGTCATGTCCTCCTGCCTCAGTTGCCATGTCCTCACACTTCAGTGGTCATGTCCTCCTGCCTCAGTTGCCATGTCCTCCGTCTTCAGTGGCCAAGTCCTCCTGCCTCAATGTCTATCTGTATTACGAAATCCCAGTGTTTGCGGACCCTTGCCCAGGTGACTGTCTTGTCTTCCTATGCTCTGTGCTTCCCTGACCCAGTGACCTTGTCTTTCTCCTCAGACACCCAAATCTTCCTGGCCGATATGTAATTTCTAATGACATAAAGGCTCCATTTAAGTTTGTATGTTATTGATAGTAGTCCTCTAATTCCTGACATAATTTCGGGTAGGTTGTATTGGATTGAGCATTACATTTTTTAATTATATATAGTTGCAATATTCATTTTTAATTCCACACTAGTTTGTACTAGGGTACTGAAAATATTATTCACTTAATCTTTTCTGGCTTTAATTTAAATATGAATTCAGCTGCTTCAAAGCAGATGTGTGCTCTTTTTTTGTTCCAAATCAACTCTGGAGAATGTCATTTGTAACATGATTTCCCACTTTGTCCACTCTAATTTGATTCCTTGTTTGATTCAGCCAAAAGTTTCCTGAATATCTTTTAGTCAAGTATTTGATTCCATTGTGAACTTGAGCTAGTGGTTTCGCAATTAATTGTCAAAAGCAGCCCATAATAGTCTGCTACGTGGTGGTGCTGTCTGTCTGATCTAAGAATGAGCACAATAGCAGTTGTTTGTTAATTCAATAAACATTCAAAAGGACCAATACTTGCCGCCTAAACCACCCTTATAATGTTGGGGCGCCTAGAATAGTCTAAGTTGTCACAATTGTGGGAGTGTGATGGTTTGTAGTTGTGTCAGTATTATCATTGGCAACACTGGCAGGGGCAATGGGTGGGGCAAGCTGCACTGGCCCTCTGGCCAGGGCCCTGACATTTATTTTTTATTTGTTTTACAAATTAAGCAATGTGAACTGCATCTTACAGCATCTTAAAAGAAGGGGAGTCTCTTTATTAGGGAAAAGTGGAAATGCATTAATTTCGAATGCATGCCAATATTTATGAGGACATTTTAGTTAGAGGTAGAGAGCATGGTAGGCACCGCTGTGTGTGTTCCAGATTAATTAGACACACTAAGCTATCCCTTCACATATGTTGTCAACGCACTTGGCATTTAAACAGATGGAATGGGGTTTGAAGGAGTGGGTTTGTTACCAGCTTCCGGAAGAGCCACAATATCTCATATTACTTTAGAAACATGTGGCAGTATTCTAAAAGCAGCAGCTTGTATAATATCATCTTTCGGTTGGCATGGAAATTTTAGAAGCAGGAATCCCGGATTATTGTAGTGCTTGCCTTAAATAATGCCTGTTTCAATAACAAGAAGGCATCGCACCAGAAGCCCGCAAAGCCAAAGGAAGCATTTTTGGAAAGCAATCAGCAAAGAATTTACATATCCATAGCCAAATACAGATACAGTTCCTTTAGAACAGGGAGGATAAATACATGTGTACGTGCATGATATCAGAGAGAAACAGCAAATAAAACAAGCACTGAACAGCCAATAGGTCTTGCCTTTAGAACCTACTGTCTTTGCCTATGGTTTTAGGCATGTGGCATAGCACCCCCAGTGGGATGTCACTTTTGGGACCTATTGACTTTGCCAGTGGTTTTAGTTTTGTGCCATTGCATCCCCAGTGGTACTTCACATGGCTAGAGAAAAAACAACAGCTTTTGATGAAGCCAGTCATGCCACTTTTTTAGGTGTCAGCACCACGCATGCACATACCTACAAAATCAGGCTGCTGCGCTTTTTAAATCTTTTTTGTTACTGATCCAAGTTGTACCAGTAATTAAAAAGAAAAGAAAATGTGCAAAAGTGTGTTGGGGGAAGCAACGCAGGGGATGAGGGTTAGAAGCACCGCAGCAGCATGTTTTTAAAGTGGGTGGGAGAAGCAACCTGGGGGGAGCATGAGGAAAGGAAGAAACAGAGAGGACGAGGGGCAGAAGCTACGTGCTGGCATAGTTAGGTAGGATCAAATTGGCAAAAGACAGCAATGTGGAACCGGCAAGGAGAAAGCACATGGATGAGAAGGCAAAACAGGGGAATCGGGGTAGGAGCACACAGTTGAGAGAGAGGAACATACAGAGCGGCTGAGAGTTAAAAAGAAGCACACAAGGGAGACAGTGGGGAAACATATACAGTCTCAGAGAGTGCTTAAATTAAATGAAAAAAGTGGCAACTGAACAAGTGAGCGGTGAAAGGACATAGTAATGCTTTCATGCTCCAGGGACAGGACAAACACAAGAAGAGAAAGTAAAGCCCACATAGGCAATAAATAAAAAGCAAGCAAATGAAAGTGACAATGAAGCCAACCAATGTAAGGAATGGGCGAGCTTTGGAACACTGAAAGATATTATGTCTTGCAGCAGACACCATATGCACTATCGTAGATGAGACTTAAATAGCGGCAGTTGTAGACAGTAAAATACTTTGAATACCACGGTAGACAGGTTAAAAAAAAACTAATTAACTGCATGGAGGTCTCCTGAAGAGGCAGTCACATATTTTGGTTGCTAGCTTTCAGAATCACACCTGTCTCTCCACTAGACTGTTTAAAGTGCTTGTTAACTGCCTGAGGAGAATTTCGTGGTTCCGAAAATAGTAAAAATTGTGCATTTGCTCAATAAAGGTGTCATAATTGCAAGATTATTTGATTTAATGATTTATCAATCTATTTTTGCTAGTCTACTGTTACATCTTCTGTTGCAAAAATAACTTTTTCCTGTTTTTTTAAAATTATACTATATGTAATCTTACCTGGTGCCTCTTTCTGATTTTATGAAAACACAATAATTGTTAGTTTTGCAAACAATGAGTATGATGAAATCTTATGATAAGATGGTTGCATGCTGCAAAGCTTAGACTCAGAAAAAACAGGTTTTTACTGCATGAAACTTATCATGATAGCCAAATAGTTAGGAACACATAGACAGATTAATAACTGCAGAAATAAATGAGGCTTTAGGAGATTTTTTACTTAATTTATTGTTCTAGCTGTCTTAAACAGATAATAGGCCACTTCAGAAACGAGCACCTTGGACCACTAGTGAGCATACCTCATATCCTGCATTCCTGAATTGAGGAACTTTCATCAGGTTGTCCCTGTTTAATATCACTACCGGTTTAAAAATTTTCCTTCCTGCAAAGTCACCTGGGATTCTTTTTGCTTTTTTTATTTGACCCTAGTTTTGTTAGCTGTAGAAATCTATGTGGCTTACCCCTGCTAACCAGTGGTAAAAGGTTAGTGTCCACCCTTTCAAACATGTTAAAATTGGCATACACCTGATTGGCATATTTGATTTTCTTATAGTTTCCTAGTATATGGTACCACCTGTACCCAGGGCCTCCAAATTAAATGCTACTAGTGGGGCCTAACATTCACTGTGCCACCCACTAAAGTAGCACTGTAAAATATGACCCTAGCCCTATCCCTGCATCCTGGATGTGCTATTTTAAAATGCCATTTTGACCTGGCAAAATAGACCTTTTGCCAGGCCTAAACCTTCCTTTTTATTTTAAATACTTATAAATCACTCTTAATGTAGGCCTTAAAAGCCTATGTGGTTGTGGATATGATATTAACTCCGTTCTGTGCCGGGACCGTAACGGTTACGTTCACCGGCACAGTGCTCCTGTGCCGAGGACGTAACCATTACATCCTCGGCACTGAGCTCAGAGGGCTAAAAGGCAGGGATGGGAGGGGAAGCCCTTCTGCTTCCACCCCCGCCCCGCCCCCTCCACCCCCCCTAATGATGTCAGCGCGCGTGCGCATCGGAGAAACATGTGAGTTTCTCCTCCGGCGGGTGGGGGGTTTCAGTCAAAGGGGCATCAGGGGAAAGGAATGCCCACTGGACGCCAGGGATTTTTTTGTTTATTTTTGTTGTTTCTGTGTGTTTCTGTGTTGGGCAAGGGCCGCCCCCCTTTGGGGGCACATGCACTATCGCCATTTCTGCCCCCCTGGGGGTAGATTGGCCTATTATTTTTAGGCTGATCTGCCCCCAAGAGGGGCAGAAACCACTAGAACGCCAGAGAGTTTTATTTATATGTTTATTTATGTGGGGGGTGTCCCCGTGGGCAAGGGACGCCACCTCAAGGGGGGCATAGAACTGTTGCCCATTTCTGCCCCCCTTGGGGGCAGATCGGCCTATTTTTTTTAGGCCCATCTGTCCCCACGGGGGCAGAAGCCACTTAGAAACCGGGGATAGTGTGTGTGTTTAGTGGATGGGGGGTGGCCCCTTGGGCAAGGGTCACCCCCCTTTGCGGGCACGTGTGCTATGGCCATTCCCTCACCCCTTGGGGGCAGATCGGCCTATTATTTTGGGGGCAGAAGCCACTTAGGCACCAGGGATAGTCTGTGTGTGTGTGTTTAGTGGATTGGAGGGGCGGCCCCTTGGGCAACAGTCGCTCCCCTTTGGGGGGCATGTGTTTTATGGCCATTTCTGCCCCCTCGGTGGCAGATCTGCCTATTATTTTTAGGCTGATCTGCCCACAAGGGGGCAGAAACCACTGGAACGTAAGGGATGTTATTTTATTTGTTTATTTATGTGGGGGGGCGCCCCATTGGGCAAGGGACACCCCCCAAAGGGGGCATAGAACTGCTGGCCATTTGGCCGATCAGCCTATTTCTTTTAGGCCCATTGCCCTAAAGGGGGCAGAAGCCACTTAGGCACCAGGGATAGTGTGTGTGTGTTTGTTTTGTTTTGGGGGTAGCCCCTTGGGCAAGGGTTGCTCCTCATGGGGACACACTACTAAAGGTATCTTCTGCCCCCCCTTGGGGCAGATAGGCCTATTTTTTAGTAGGCCCATCTGCCCCTATGGGGGACATAATCCACGTAGGCACCAATTTCTAAATACTTGATGGTGGGGTGTTTGTCAACTGGCGAAGTATTTGCATTTGTGATAAAAAAAATGTCTCCTTTTGGTTCTAGTTCAAAGCTTTTGCTTTCTTTGCTGTGGCTCCTTGCGGTTTTGGCGGTCGGTGGCCTGCGGTTTGCATAGTTGCATGTTTTAGGTAAGTAAAAACAATTTACTCCAAAGGAGTATTGTTGCCATGAATGAATGACACGTTTGTAGGTGGTGTACTAAATGCAGGATTGTGTGTGAAATTGTCCTTAGATTTGTGCACAATGATATTTGTGTTGTCTGATTTCTAATTTGCTTTTCTTTCTTTCTTTTTAGTGGGATATCATTGGTGATTGCTGTGCCTGTGAAGAGTAGTTTGTGGTGAGTCAAGCTTTTTCAGGCAAGTGAACTGTATAGTTTTTGAGTTTATAACTCTTACTGATAAAGCTACACTTTATTACTTATCTTACACAGTGCTGGTTGTTGGTGGTGCATTTGTCCAGTTACTTTTCGTAGGAAAGATCATGGCTAGCCGCAGGATGACCGCTCAGCAGGTGGTTGGTATGCTTTTTGAGTCATTGTCTGATCATGATTATGAGACGGACTCGGCATCTGAGGCAGAGGAGGAAGTGAGAGATTCTGGCAGTGAAATTTCTGTTGGAGAGGAATCTTCTGATGAGGAAGCCACTCTCAGTGCAGATGAAGGGCCTGTTTTAGAGGAGGACACTGATGTGCCATTAGTGCAGCAACCTGGGGCTGAAAGGATTCCCGTTAGAAGACCTGAACTCTGGGTTGCCCCAAACATGGAGCAGCCACAGTTGCCTGCCTTGCCTGGTCTCCTGGGGTGTAGAGTCAATACAGAGAACTTTTTGCCTGTCAATTTGAGTTATTTGTGGATGATGTGTTTTTGGAAGAGATTGTTGAGCAGACTAATTTGAATGCAGAGCAGTATTTGAGAGACAACGCTGCTAGACTTAGGCCACACTCTAGAGCTACCCAGTGGATTCCCACAAATTTGGAAGAGATGAAAAGGTGTTTGGGTTTGACTCTTTTGATGGGGTTGATAAGGAAGCCATCAATGCTTCTTATTGGTCTGCTAGTCCCTTGATGGCAACAGCTATATTTCCTGCAACCATGAGTCGTAATTGGTATTTGCTTCTTCTTAGGATGCTGCATTATGTTGACAATGAATAGCCTTGCCACGAGATCACCCTGTTTCTGACCGTCTTTTTAAGATTAGGCCTGTCCTTGATCATTTTGTAGATCGGTTTTCAGAGGTCTATGTTCCAGGCAAAGAAATAGCTGTATACGAGTGTTTGGTCCTCTTCAAGGGACGTTTCGTTTTTAGGCAGTACATTCCTAGCAAGAGGCCATGATATGGAATTAAATTGTATATGCTGTCTGAAAGTAGTACAGGATATATGTATAGTTTCTGTGTCTACACTGGTAGGGATTCCAGTATTGACCCCCCGGTTGTCCTCCCACTTTTGGAGTTACTGAGAAAATATTGTGTGGGAATTTGGTAGACGACTGTTCAACAAAGGTCACCATTCGTATGTAGATAACTTCTACACTGGAATGCAGTTGTTCAAGAAATTGTTTAGAGTGGACACTGTTGCTTGTGGCACAATTTGTTGTAACCGGAAAGGCTATCCAAGGAAGCTTGTCTGTAAAAAACTTGAGAGGGGACAGTGCAGTGCCTTGCGGAATGATGAGCTGCTAGCTTTGAAATTTTCAAACAAGAGGGATGTCTACATGCTAAGTACCATCCATGATGAGAGTACTTTCCCTGTGACTGTTTGGGGCCAGATTGCTGAAGTGCGCAAACCTGTGTGCATTTTAGATTATAATAAGCACATGGGATGTGTAGATAGAGTTGATCAGAGGTTGGAACCTTATACTGCTAGTCATGAGTCTTATGTTTGGTATAAGAGGTTAGCAATTCACCTCTTCCACTTGGCAACTTTTAATGCTTTTATTGTGTTTAAGGATAGGTCTCAAGAGTCAAATATGACATTTGTGAAATTTCAGGAGTCAGTGGTAGAGAGCCTTATTGTGGTTGAACAGGTAAGAGTTCCTAGAGAAGCAGTGGTGGAGGATGTGGCTAGACTGAAAGATCACCACTTTGCTGAGCACATTCCTCCCACTCCCAAAAAAGACTTTCCAGCTAAGAAATGTAGAGTCTGTGCTCGAAGAGGTATCCGGAGGGAGACTCGAATGTACTACCCAGATTGTCCTTCAAAGCCTAGGCTATGTGTGGGTGGTTGTTTCAAGAATTACTGGGAACTACCATGAGTGTTAACTGCCTGTCTTATATTTTCATGTGTTCAGTTTCATGGTTGGCATTTCTGTCATGTACTTAGTTAGAGCTGTTGTGTTTGTAGTTTTGTAATTATTTCTAATTAGTGGTTTCTTTGTTTTTAAAACAAACAAAAAAAGTGATGCCATTGTGTGTGGCGTGGCGCTTGGCTGACGGTGTACATATTGACTTGCTGTTGGCTACTGCAACACACTGTCGGCCAAACGCCAGTCCACACACTCCCATCAGCTGGTGTGATTGCTGTATAAGGCATGTGGGCGTATGTAAGTGATGGGCCCTTGAGTGGCGCTGTCTGTCGATGCGAGTGTTGTAATGTGCTGGGCCCGTGGCTGGTGGCGTGAATGGTCTTGTGCATGTCATGTATGAAAGGGGTGTGAATGGACTATAAAGTGGTTGGTGCCTTGCTGTGGCTTTACAGCTCACGAGCTGTGAGTCATTGGTTCCGTTTTTTGGCCTTTCAGTTATTAACAGTGTATTTCATTTTTGTGAAATCTCTTGTTAATAAAATTTGATCCACTTAACCATCACTCACCCTCGTGCCAAATCGAACCAGTATGTGTGGTAAAAATGACAAAACCTGCTCCGTTGTAATCAGGCGTCGCAGCACACCCGTGACACGCTAGGTGTATCGGGTGGGCCCCCGATGATGAAGCATGCCACCAACTTGGTTGGAGGGTGAGGGGTCTTTTTAACATAACCTAAGTGCGCTTCTTTTCACAATGTTAGTGTTTGGAACATCACATAAGTATGTGGACACACCAAAATGATCCACTACCTGTGTTTGGGGGGGGCACCTATGTTTTTGGTCCTGGGTGCGGCCTTCATCTAGGGAAACCTACCAAACCCAGACATTTTTTAAAAATAGACACCCCAAGAAGTCCAAGGAGGTGTGGCTTGCCTGGATCCCCCAACATTTTCTTACCCAGACTCCTCGGCAAACCTCAAAATGTGCTTAAAAAATCATATTTTCCTCACTTTTCTTTGTAGGATCACCGCTGCAGCACAAGTTTTCTACCACCCAGCGTTCCCCTCAGTCTCCCAAGTAAAATGATACCTCACTTGCATGGGTCCCCAAAGCAGAGTCAGCCTAAAAG
Source organism: Pleurodeles waltl (assembly GCF_031143425.1). Lineage (NCBI taxonomy): Eukaryota > Metazoa > Chordata > Amphibia > Caudata > Salamandridae > Pleurodeles > Pleurodeles waltl. Next base: position 315,951,467 of record NC_090436.1, read on the forward strand.
ATGTATAAAAGAAAAATATGTGCTTATCAACTCGCTATGCTATCCCTTCAATCTCTACAGGTTGTTGGCATTTTTCTGTTGCAGGCACCTGGGCCACCCACACAAGTGAGGTATCATTTTTATCGGGAGACTTGGGGGAATGCTGGGTGGAAGTAAATTTGTGCCTTCTCTCAGATTCCAGAACTTTCTGTCACCGAAATGAGAGGAAAAAGTGTTTTTTTGGCCAAATTTTTAGGTTTGCACAGGATTCTGGGTAACAGAACCTGGTCAGAGCCCCACAGGTCTCCCCATCTTCGATTGTGTTTTGGGGCATTTCCTGTCACGGGCACTAGGCCTACCCACACAAGTGAGGTACCATTTTTATCGGGAGACTTAAGGGAACACTGCGTGGAAGGATATTTGTGGCTCCTCTCAGATTCCAGAACTTTCTGTCACCGAAATGAGAGGAAAATGTGTTTTTTTAGCCACATTTTGAGGTTTGCAAAGGAGTTTGGGTAACAGAACCCCACAAGTCACCCCATCTTGGATTCCCCTAGGTGTCTAGTTTTCAAAAATGCGCAGGTTTGCTATGTTTCCCCAGGTGCCGTCTGAGCTAGAGGCCAAATTCCACAGCTAGGCACTTTGTAAAAAACTGCTCTGTTTTCTTTGGGAAAATGTGGTGTGTCCAGATTGTGTTTTGGGCTATTTCCTGTCTAGGGCACTAGGCCTACCCACACAAGTGAGGTACCATTTTTATCGGGAGACTTGGGGGAACGCTGGGTGGAAGGAAATTTGTGGCTCCTCTCAGATTCCAGAACTTCCTGTCACCGAAATGAGAGGAAAAATCGTTTTTTTGGCCACATTTTGAGGTTTGCAAAGGATTCTGGGTAACAGAACCTGGTCAGAGCCCCGCAAGTGGGATGTGGCTTTTGTGGTTAAATGAGAGGAATTTCAGGACTACTTTTATACTTTGCACTTTTTTGGTACTGAGTTAGACTGATGCAAAATTTTAGTTTTTTCTTCATTCCAGCACATTTTGCATACTTTGCATTTTTGTGCTTCCCCAAAGCAAATTGGTAAGTACTATTTGCAATATGGCACTGTCAATACCACTATTAGCAGTCATTAATTACTCACATTTTTGGAAATCAATTTACAGAACAAGGCAGCGGTGGCTGGCCCATAGGGGGTGCAAGGGCGTCGACCAATGCCTCGCTATGCATCTAGTGCTTGGCATGATATAGCTATTACATGAAAACAAATTATCTCTTAGATCATTTGTTTGTATATAAAAGCTGTACTATTACCCTGTCAACAGAAGAGGGCTCCACTGGATGTATTGTGAATGTGGCCGGTGGGGGCTGTTATAGCCCAGCCTCACTCATCCACAATACATCTCTGACATGCTGCACTAACATCATGTAGTACAACATGTCAGATAATGGAGCTTCAGGGCTTGTCAATCAGATGCTCTCTCAGCCTATCAGAAGTCAGAATAGTGAAAAAAGGTGTACCTAGTTATCCACATTCTATTCTGGCTTCTGATCAAGTGGACCTTGGTCTAGTATGCTGTGTACGACGAGTCGGAAATAGTGTGACTGTTCTCTGTCTCTCCTGTATTTAACATTGATGTTGGAAAGTGGGAACCCCTGCCATTTACAGCGGAGCAGAAGGCAGGTAATTTGCATTTTCTGTGGATTTTTACCTCCTGGACCTGCACAGGCAAGCCACTGTTGTTTCCTTCCTGATACCAGGTCTTTGGAACTTGCTGCCGTTAGCTTTCCTTTTTTTGATGTCGAGCCCATACAGCTTATGAACTATCTCTACGAAACATGCTGTAATCAGTTGATGGGCTTTCATTCCACCCAATAGCTTTTTATTTGTTATTTGGTGTGTCCTTGAAAAAAGGTTTCTTTCCGATTGGGTATTTTATCTTTTTATTCCCACCTTGTGCTCATTTGTTTTCTCCCTTGGAGAAGGGACTAACTACTTGTATGGTTCCACTGTCTTTCAGATCTGTTGTTTTCATACACTAATTTTTTCGTTGGTCACTTGTCTGCTTCTGTTGGAAATGGGGTCTTTGGTTGGCAGTCAGGTTACCCTCTGTCCAAGCAAGGACCCTCGCTCTAGTCAGGGCAAAGGAGAAACACACCTGGTTAACCCCTAATCACTCCCTTGGTAGCTTGGCATGAGCAGGAAGGCTTATCCCAGAAGCAATGTGTAAAGTATTTGTACCAACACACACAGTAATACAGTGAAAACTTTGACACCCAGGGACGATGTGTGTGAAATCTGGTCGCACTGTGTTAGAAAACCGCGCTGCATGGGGTTTGTGTTATCAGCAGCTGCAAGTGGGTGTTGAGTCGTTTCTCCATCTACAATGCAACGATCTCCCAGCTGCATTGCAGGTGGAGTGGCGATTTCAGCCGCAAAGCGGGTGGCGCATCGTTTATCAGCCGGGTTGCAGATGGTGCGTTGAAAATTTCCCTGCATGGTGTTCGGTGCGTGGATTTCAGCTCTTGTTCTGCCAACTTCACCTGTCAAGGGCCCAGGGACTGGATAGGGCACCACTTGGCAGGGCAGGAGTCTCAGCAGAGAGTCGAGGTACTAGAAGAAGAAGTCTTTGATGGCCCTGAGACTTCAAAACAGGAAGCAAGCTCAGTTCAAGCGCTTGGAGATTCTTCTCAAGCAGGAATGCACAACAAAGTCCAGTGGCTGTCCGGTTTCACAGGCAGGAGCAGAAACTGCAGGATTGCCCAACAAAACACAGACACAGGCAGGGGCAGCACATCTCGGCTCTTCAGCGCTTCTCCTTGGCAGAGGTTCCTCTTGGTTCCAGAAGTGATCCAAAGTCTGGGGTTTTGGATCCACTACTTATACACCTTCCTGCCTTTGAAGTAGGCAAACTTCAAAGGAAAATCCCTTGTTCACAAGATTCTGCCTTGCGCAGGCCAGGCCCCGACACACATCAGGGGGTTGGAAACTACATTGTGTGAGGGTAGGCACAGCCCATTCAGGAGTAAGTGACCAGTCCTCCCTCTACTATACCTCAGATGGCTCATCAGGATATGCAGGCAACACCCCAGCTCCCTTTGGGTCACTATCTAGAGGAGATTCACAAACAGCCCAATTGTCAGTCTGACCCATACAGAGAATCCACAAACAGGCAGTCACAGAATGGTTAAAGCAAGAAAATGCCTACTTTCTAAAAGTGGCACTTTCACACTAACAATCTAAAAACCAACTTCACTGAAATATGTATTTTTAAATTGTGAGTTCAGAGACCCCATATATAAAAAATATTGAAAGGCAGCCCCCATGTTAACCTATGAGAGAGATAATTTGCAACAGTAAAAAACGAATTTGGCAGTATTTCACTGTTAGGACATGTAAAACACATCAATACATGTCCCACCTTTAACATACGCTGCACCCTGCACATGGGGCTACCTAGGGCATACCTTAGGGGTGTCTAACATGCATAAAAATGGAAGGTTTAGGCCTGGCAATTCGGTACACTTGCCAGGTTGAATTGGCAGTTTGAAACTGCACACACAGACACTGCAGTGGCAGGTCTGAGCCATGTTTGCAGGGTTAGTAATCTGGGTGGGACAACCAGTGCTGCAGGTCCACTAGTAGCATTTGATTTACATGCCGTAGGCACCTCCAGTGCACGTTACTAGGGACTTACTAGTAAATCAAATATGTCAATCAGGAAAAGCCAATTACACATACGCTTTCCCAGGATCACTTGCACTTTAGCGCTAGTCAGCAGTGGTAAAGTGCCCAGAATACCAGAAGCAGCAAAAACAGAGAACAGCACACAGTTAAAGGATGCCAGGTCTAACAGCTTCTTTACTGGTTTTGTTTGGAACCCCATTTGACGAACATCCCTGTACTGCTTTTGTTTGTTGTTTTATTTGGCATCCCGAAATTGCTATGCTGTTTAGTGGTAGTGTTATGAGTTTTGTTTGCTGAACAGCCTTGCACTGCATTTTGTTACAAAAGGCCATACTTTACAGTACTGAGACTTGAAGCTGGCTCCCCAGTTTCAAGGCCAGCAGTTCTGGCCGTTACGCCTCTGTCCTGCCCCTTCTCTTCTAGTTTTGGTACTCTTGTTTAGCAATTGCGGCTGGGTCACTTCGCCCACTCCTCGCAAACCTCCCTCATCACATCCCCCCTCTCAATCTATGTCTTGTGTTCTGACTGCCCCTTTCATCACTGCAGTTGTCATGGTTAAACACTATTCTATCTTTTGTTGCAGTCTAAAACTCTCTGATAACTTAATTTTTGTTTGAGTGCATCATAAAATTGTTAAATAAATATATACATAAATAAATATTAAAGCTCATCATGTCTCGTTCCCTTCAGAGGAGGTACAGCCAACCGCACTGCAGAAACCTCCCTCAGTGCGGCCCACCTCTTCCTTCAGCAATCAGGGCTGGGTCACTTCACTGCTGCTCCTCGCACCCTCCTCAAAGTGGCCCCCATTTCAGTCTACAGCTGCTGGAGGTGTCTTGTTCTCCTCATCAGAAGTATATCCAGCCAGAAGAGCAGGACCCGGGAGCGTGCTGCAGGACACGGGTCATTGCAAGTGGTTTAACTTCTGTTTCATCTCTATGAACAGTCGCCAAGGCAGCCCATGGTGTAGCAGGTGCAGTGGCACCAGGGCCAAAAGCTCCAGGAAACACACAGAATATTGAGTATAGGTATATGTTGCTACTAAACAAGCAGTCACAAACACGTTTACCTTGAAGGCACCAGGGCCATGATTGGAATGGTGCAGCAGGTGCAGTGGAACAGGTGCCAAAAGCTCCAGAAAAGCCACAGAACACTGATTATTGCTGTATGCTGCTACTAAACATGCAGTCACAAGTACAGTTACTTTTCAGGCACCAGAGCCATGATTTGAATGGTGCAGCAGGTGCAGTGGCACAGGGGCCAAAAGCTCCACGAAAGCCACTGAACACTGATTATTGCAGTATGTTGTTACTAAACAAGCAGCCAGGAGTGCTTTTTTGGTTCTTTTGTAACTATTGCACCCAACATAACACATGGCCTGTAGTATCACTGTAATAAAAGCTGTAACCTATTCGATTTTTCTGTCTATCTACATTGATGTTACATTCAGCACCTTTATATGGCACATTTTCACAGTATTTTATGGTCCTAAAATGCTTCTGAATTTGGGCACGCTAACACCTTGGCAAGGGTATTTTCCATTCAATAACATTAGCATTTAAGCCACTGTAAACACTATATAAAACTTACCATATGGCATTCCATACCAAGCATTAGCAAAGCCAATATTTCTCGCCTATCCAAGATCTTTCAGCTTTGCCAATGTTTTGTTATCCATTTAATACAGCAGCGTTAGCTACAGTGCAGCATAACTGAAAATAAAAAAGTGCTATAACACATACAGCATTTTAACATTACTTTCAGCCATTTGCAACATAGCTAAAAACATTAGCAAAGCCAATAAATCTCACATAGGCAAGACCTATTGTCTTTGGCAATGCTTTTTTAAGATTTTTGCTTAAATTGCACAACTGCTCACTAAGCTACAACTTACAACAAAAAACAGCTCATTATTAATCCCATGGGTGAAACCAATTGCATTTATCAATGACTCACTTATCTTTCTCTCTCTCTCATGCACTATCCCCACCTCACTAATAGAGTTAACTTCAAATCTTTACTCACAGTTTTTTTCCTGTGCCTTTTCAAATTTTCTGTCTCTTAAGCACACGCTCTCCTCCTGTTCTTAGGGTGTCTTCTGCATACACAAAAGGTCCCTCTTTAGGTATCTGTGGCCTGCTCTACCTTTCTTTCAATCAATCATCAATCAGTCATCAGATTTGTAAAGCGCATCGCTGTCACCCCTAAGGGTATCTGGGTACTGGGGAGCAGAGTCTCAGTCGAAGAGCTACGTCTGGAGTCCCTTTCTGAAGTCTGCCCTGGAGGCGGCTGTTGAAAGGTGGAGGGGCAGGTTGTTCCAGGACTTAGGCTGCTATGTAGGAGAAGGAGCAGCCTCCGCTGCGACTGCGGTAGATGCAGGGGAGAGCGAGGTTGAGGGAGGTGGAGGGTAGTTGTCTAGTGGGGAAGTGGAGGTTCATATGATGGTTGGTGTAGAATGGGCCTTGGTTGTGTAGGACTTTGTATGTGAATGTGAGGATCTTGAATTGGCATCTCTTCTCGATGGGAAGGAAATGGAGGTTTCTGAGGTGTGGCGTGATGTTTGCACGCTTGGTAAGGTTCTGGCTGAGAAGGACTGCGGTACTCTGTAGAGTGTAGAGTCTCTTGAGTAGCTGGGAAGACATCCCAGCATACAGAGCATTACCATAGTTGAGGCAGCTGGTGACCAGAGGGTGCAAGATGGTTTTCCTTGATGTCGTTGGGGATCCATCTGAAAATGCAGTGGAGCATGCGGAGGATGTAGAAGCAGGAGGCGGCAACAGAGTTTACCTGTCGATTCATGGACAGTTGGTAGTCAATGATGATGCAGAGGTTCAGTGCTTGGTTTGATGAAGAGCGTATAGGTCAGAGTTCTGTTGGCCACCAGCTATGGTCCCAAATGGAGGTATTCTTCCTGAATGTCAGGACTTCCATTTGGTCTGTTTTTAGTTTGAGGCAGATGTCTCTCATCCATTGTGCTACGTTGGTCATGGCGTTGCGGAATTTTGCTTTGGCATTAAGGTGGTTCTCTGTGAGTGACAATCTTAGTTGAATGTCATCGGCGTATGAGACTATGATAAGTCAGTGGGATCTAACAATACGTGTGAGGGGGGTCATGTAGATGCTGAACAGGGTGGGGCTGAGAGGTATTCTTGGGGCATGCTGCAGGTGATGTTCTTGGGTGTGGAGGTGAATGGGGGAAGGCAGATGCTCCGGGTGCAGCCTGAGAGGAACGATGCAATCAACTTGAGGAAATTTAGTGGAGTGTGTTGAGGAGCGTGTGGTGGGAGGCTCTGTTGAATGCTGCAGAGAGGTCCAAGGGTATCAGCACTGCCAATTCCCCTCAGTTGAGAATAGTACTGATGTTGTCCTTAGCTGCAATCAGTGCGGTATCTGTGCTGTGGTTGGTCCGGAACCGTGATTGTGAGGAGTCAAGAAGGTAGTTTTGTTCAAGGTAGTTGGAGAGCTGTTGGTTGGTGGCTTTCTCAAGTACTTTTGCAGGGAAGGGGAGCAGGGACATGGGTTTGTAATTGTTGAGGTCGCTGGGGTCAGTGGAAGGTTTCTTCAGGATGGGCCTGACCTCTGTGTGCTTCCATTTGTCCAGGAAGGTTGAAATTGAGATGGAGGTGTTGAGGATACTGGTTAGTTCTGTGCTGATGATGTTGGTTCCGAGGTTCAAGAATCAGTGGGGGCAGGGGTTGGTGGTGGCCTCAGAGTGGATAGACGGCATGACGGCTGCAGTGGTCAGTGCGGTGATGGCTGACCAGATGGTTGTCGTGGGGCTTGTGTTTGTTGATTGAGAGAGGTTGTCTGGGCTAGGCATGGAGGGTTGAGGGTCGAAATCGCTGTATATGGTAGAGATGTTATTGTGGAAGTAGTCTGAGAGGGAGTCGCAGAGATTCTGGGATGGATGGATGGTGGTCTCTGTGGCTGTCGGGTTGGAGAATTCCTTGATGAATTTGAAGAGTTATTTCGTGTGGTTGGCTGTGGTGTCTACGCAGGTGGTTATTGTTGTTCTCTTGGCCATCTTGATATGGAGGTGGTAGCTGTTGAGGGCTGTCTTGTAGGAGGCTCTGTCAGAGGGATGTTTAATGACATGCCATTGGTTCTCAAGTCGTTGGCAGCTGCGTTTAAAGTTCTGAGTTCTGGAGTATGCCAGCTTACTGACCTGGCAGTGTTGGTAGTTTTAGCTGATTTCAGCGGGACAACTCTGTCGGCACATTTGGTGATCCAGGAGGTGAAGTTTTGGATGGAGTAGTTGAGGTCTGCCATGGGCTCGGGCTGTGCGGTGTGTAGGGCCTCTGTCCACTGGACCGCTGCTACTTTGCCTCAGCTTTGGTGGGGGGTGGAGGTAGTGTGTCGAGCATTGGAGTTGGTAAAGTGGATGATGTTGTGGTCAGTCCAGGTGAGTTTGGTGATGTGTGAGAAGTTGATTCTGTCGCCGGAGGTGAAGATGGAGTCCAGTGTGTGACTGGCTTTGTGCGTAGGTTTGGTGACCAGTTAGGTGAGGCCGATATTGTTAAGGTTTTCCAGGAGAAAAGTGGAGTTGGTTTTGTTGGGGTCGTTGAGGTGGAAGTTGAGATCGCTGAGTAGGACGTAGTAAATGGAGTCAATGGTGGGGGGGAGAGATGATGTTGGTGATGGTGTTGTGGAAGGCTAGGCGTGGTCCTGTGGGTCTGCACACAATTGTGTCTCACATAATGGTATTGGTGTCATTCTGGAAGTTGAGGTGTTCCATGAGGGGCATTGAGTCATCGTTGTCGGTGATGATGTATGGGATGGTTTCCTTAAAGATGAAGGCGATGCCTCCACCGTGTTTGTTTATGCAATCCTGGTGTATCATCTTGAATCTGTCTGGGGTGGCCTTGGTGATGCCTGGGTTGGAGGAGGGGTTTAGCCATGTTTCGGTGATGAAGGTGACGTCTGGATTGTGGGTGGTGATGGTGTCCCAGATTTCAGTGGGGTGTTTGCATAGGGAGCGGGCGTTGAGCAAGATGCAGTGGAGAGGTGCTGAGTTGTTCATTGTGTTCTGTGTGGCAGCAGTGTGGGCATCGTAGTGTGTGGGTGGGTCCCTGTTGCAGGACAAACTGCAGTGTGGGCAGGTGAAAGGTCCTTCGGTTGATTGTGGGGAGGCTGTGAAGCAGCAGTTGATGGGCTGTCCGGCCTTCAGATCCTGGAGCTCCTTGGGGATGTAGTGGTGAGGAGGGGGGACTAGGGGTCCTGTCATTTGGCACAGATGGGCACAGACAAGCTTGCCTTTTGCGTGCCCGAGGTGCACCAGTGGCGTGCCAGCTGCCTAGCCATGCAGCGTCCTCTATAGTATATCCTGGGAGGTAGGAGGTGGGAGGGTTCAGGGTGAGAGGCAGAAGAGGCAGTGGCAGTGGTGGGAAAAATGCATCTGCAGGATGCGATCAGCAGAAGCAGTAAAAATGTAGGTGGAGTAGTTGCAGCAAGGCCGGAAGGCCATGGAGTGGCTGGGGAGCTGTGACCTGCCTGGATCAGGTACTGCTCAGAGAGACCGCGCAGCTGCCGCCATAATATATCCTGGGAGGTGGGAGGGGCCCGGGTGGGAGGCGGGAGTGGAGGAGGGGACGTGGCGGGAAAAAACACATCAGCAGGACGCGATCAGCAGCAGCAAAAAACACATAGACAAAGTACTCGCGGCGAGGCCGAAAGGCCATGGAGATGTTGGGGAGCTGTGACCTGCACGGGTAAGGCACTGCTCAGAGAGATGCGTAGCTACTATTTCTGCTCCTCTGTCTCAATGTCAATAACCACTACCTGCACAAGCTACCCATTCCTCTCATTCTTCCTTTTTATTTATTCTTTGCAGCTCTCACCACTATCTATTCACCATGCCACACAATTCTACTACACATATACACTACACAACACACAATTCCATACCACACAAATAAACAACTAACTATTCCAATATAACACATATAATTCCACTACATACCACATACATTCAATACACTGAAAAAATAAAACAATAAATAAAAAATATTATCATTTACAATACCAATAGCTCTAACTCTCACAAATGTGAGACCTATGCCATTGCAAACGCTTGTTGTGTTTTGCTGGTATCTAGGAGCATTATGGAACGTGGTAGTTGATGAATATTACCCATGTAATTTTGCAGGCTGCTGGTTGTTGTCCTATGCTCATGTTCTGGCCTAGCTGTAGTCTAGACAAAAGTGTTGTAGAAATGCCAAGGTAACAGGAATTTGCATTATCCAACACTGAAGTGATAAAGTAACCTGCTCTGCTGTGTCCGCTCTCACAATTTGAAGGGTACAACTGCTTATGTTTTTTCAATGGCATTACCACGAGAACCCACGGTAAAAAAATAAAGCGTGAGACTAGGGCAATGGTAAATGTTACCTGTGCCCACTTTTAACTCTGCCACCAGTGCTTTAAATGGGCAGGTACTGTCCGGCACTGAGTACTGACACTTCTTTATTTTGAAGGGGGGAGTACCTGCACTTCTCAGCACTGCTGTAATACATTACAATGGATGGGTACCGACACTTTTCAGGCGCAAACAGGTGCTGTAAATAGAGGGTGCCTGCACTTCTATATTTCAATTTAGAGCACTGCCTGCCCCTAAGGGAGATTTCAAGGGAAGTCCTCGCCCTTCTGTCGTCTTCACTTGAGGGTTCTGAGAGGATCACAGAGGCTATAATGGGTCAAGGAAGAAGAAAGGGGGCCCTGAATCACTCAACTGATTTTTGGCGGGATGCAGCTACTGACTTGTAGTTTATCCTAGGCCAGCCTCAGCAGAGGCCTGTGCTGGGGAAGAGTGCCATGCTGTGGGTTGCACATACCACAGCTTGATGGCTGCATGCTATGGGTTCAGTTTGGGCTAGTCTGGGAATACAGGCTACCTTGCGACACCGGCCTGTGATCCAGGAGACCAGTGCTATGTTGTGGGTTGTGTAGAGGATGCACCAACCTTAAAGTCAAGGAGAACAGGTGTGTTTTTATAGGCTTTCCTAGGATCTGAGTAAGCAGACAGGCTGTCTTGAGAGACTGTCCCGAGATCCGGGAGACCTGCCTGTTTGCAATAGATCGTGTAAAGGCTGCAACCACCAAACTGCCTCAGAATCAGATAAACCTAGGATGCTTTTTTAAGATGCTTTCGGGGATTATCCAGGCAGATTGCCTGACTTGAGAGACTGCCACAAGAACAGGGAGACTGATCTCTGTTATTGGATGTGTATCGGCTATATCCAACAGAGAATGGTGTCTGTGTGAGCACAGAGTGCCCTGCGTGACTGTATGAGTATCCTAGAAGAGCTGTATGCCTTCACGAATGAGGGTTGAGTGGTGTGAATGCACTGGATGAGTGGTGTACCCTTGTGAGTGAAGGGTGAGCAGTATGCTTTTGTGAGTGTAGGGATAGTGGAACAGTGTGCATCTCTGAGTGCAGGGTGAGCAGAGCGAAGGGTGAGCAATGTGTATGTGTGCGTGCAGGGTGAGTGATGTGTTATTGAGTGCAGGGTGAGTGATGTGTCTGTGTGCGTGCAGGGTGAGTGATGTGTTATTGAGTGCAGGTTGAGTGGTGTGTCTGTGCGAGTGCAGGGTGCGTGATGTGTCTGTGTGAGTGCAAGGTAAGTGGTGTGTCTGTGTGAGTGCAGGGTGAGTGATGTGTCTGTGTGCGTGCAGGGTGAGTGATGTGTCATTGAGTGCAGGTTGAGTGGTGTGTCTGTGTGCGTGCGGAGTGCGTGATGTGTCTGTGTGAGTGCAAGGTGAGTGATGTGTCTGTGTGCGTGCAGGGTGAGTGATGTGTCTGTGCATGCAGGGTGAGTGATGTGTCATTGAGTGCAGGTTGAGTGGTGTGTCTGTGTGCGTGCGGAGTGCGTGATGTGTCTGTGTGAGTGCAAGGTGAGTGATGTGTCTGTGTGCGTGCAGGGTGAGTGATGTGTCTGTGCGTGCAGGGTGAGTGATGTGTTTATGAGTGCAGGTTGAGTGGTGTGTCTGTGTGAGTGCAGGGTGCGTGATGTGTTTGTGTGAGTGCAGGGTAAGTGGTGTGTCTGTGTGAGTGCAGGGTGAGTGATGTGCCTGTATGAGTGCAAGCTGAGTGGTGTGTCTGAGTGCAGGGTGAGTGATGTGTATGTGTGCGATCAGGGTGAGGGTTGTGTCTGTGAGTGCAGGCTGAGGAGTGTGCATGTGTGAGTGCTGGGTGAGTGATGTGTCTGTGTGAGTGCAGGGTGAGGGTTGTGTCTGTGAGTGCAGGCTGAGGAGTGTGCATGTGTGAGTGCAGGGTGAGTGGTGTTTCAGTGTGAATGCATGGATGAGTGATGTGTCTATGTGAGTGCAGGCTGAGTGATGTGTCTGAGTGCCGGGTGAGTGATGTGTCTGTGTGAGTACAGGCTGAGTGGTGTGTCTGTGTGAGTGCAGGTTGAGTAGTGTGCCTGTGTGAGTTGAATCAAGCACGCTCACACTTTATATTCTACTCAACGCTTTCTGCCCCACCACTTCTAAAATGCATCAGCGGTCACCTGAACAAGGACCTACCCACATTACACTGTGATTGCTTTCCACACTGCAATATATTTGTGCATTGCAAATTCGCTTTGCATGATTCCTATTGGCTTTGTGGCTTTTTCTGGCTTTGTAAAGCCTGTTATGCATCAGCCCTACTGCCCTCATTTTGTGTTCAGTTTCTTTTAAGTCTGAACGCTGGGCAATTGGTCCTTTTCCTAAAATGAATATATTATCCATGTAAGTTTAAATTTTAACTTGACCAGTGAAATGTGCTAGTTTATCACTGTGAATGTATTAAGCTACATAGAATCAATTTGAATCATGTCATGAGAAAACTTGCCTGGGTTTCGTGACTCAACACCCTTTATTGTTGTATGTTATAATAGTTGTAGAACGCCTGCTGTATTCAGATCACGTTTCTTTGCATTGACGCTCTAACTTAGATGAGCATGTGCAAGCCGTGTGCAAGCCACAGCCTTCAGCACCCTGATACTCCGAAGACATTGCTTCCAGCATGCAGCCAACTCATCACATTAGCCACAACTGAGTGACATGCACAAACATATCAAAGCAGCTGCCAACAGACGAGGCACACACTTCAAGACAGACAACAAAGCAGTGCATCATACCTCTACTTGACCCTCCTCTTTCACACTCCCCAGACAAGTGCCAACGCCATCAACCTTTTTTCAGTGAAAAAATACAGACTATATGACAGCACATCGGCAACACTAAGACTGCTTCACTTCTTAGATCGGCCCCTTACCATAGCATCCCTCAATGGACGAGCACCCCTCAATAGGACTCTATGGTAACCTAGAAAGCGCTATCTCTCGTAGCTCTCACCTCATTTGAAGAGGATGTCTAATTATTGTGCTTTTTTTAAAGCTCTCTGCAGAAAGGCAGACTGAGGCCCAGATTTACATAGAAGTCATTCAACACAGATCAGCCAGTAACATTGCTGTGATGCATTGCGTGAAAGGAAGAGAGCAGAACAGCACCAGATCTGCGGTATTCAGGCAGAATATTGAAAACAAAAATATTGTGGGACAGGATATCATGTCAAGAACATCACGGAGAAAAATATTGTGAAGGTAAGTTTCTTCAGGTTAGCAAAATGTTACTATAGATAACTCAACATATTTGTACCTTGACAATACATATGTTCAATGTACGTAGATGTGGGGTTAAGAATAGTAAATCTATACTTACTTATTTGCACTTACCCTCTCGATGTTTTGGTACTCTATATATTTGACACAATATTCTGCCCACAAAATACGTTTATTTCCGATATTCTGTCAGTGATCCATATCCACTAAGATGTGCCACTGTTCTGTTCTCTCCCTGTGCTGGCACACTTTAAGCAGCCAGACCCCCCAGTGCAATAGCCAACATTTTTATACTCGAAGGGGCCTCTTTCACTACAAAAACTATGCTTTGAGGCATTTCTCACTTTGTATGTGTGCTCCACAATGCAGCACACACGCAAAGTAGGAAAACCAGGAGAAATTTAACCTTTCTTCTCAATGGGTCTGCCTCAAGCGATGCAGGATTTTTACACAAATCCATGTCTACAATTCTTTGTAGATCAGGCTTTGTACCAAAACCCATAGGTGGATGCATGGAAACACCCATGCACCAACCATAAACTACCCCTTTGATGCAAAGTAACGCAAGGGAATGCACTGCACAACGTTGCAGCAATTTGGGTATTAATCCCATGCAAATCGCAATTCACATTAGATTGTAAATTGTTGGAAATGGCCCTTTCTGCAGGGTCATCCCCAAACTTTTTTGCCTCCTCCTATTTTTTTGACCCATTTTTGCTAGCCTTTACAGACCTGTGCCCTTTACCACTGCTGACTAGTGCTAAAGTGCATGTGCTTGGTCCTTCAAAACATGTGAACACTGGCTTCTCCACAATTAAATTTTTTAATTTACCTGTACATCCCTAGTAAAGGGCACCATATATGCCCAGGGTCTGCAAATTAAATGCTACTAGTGGGCCTGCAGCACTGATTGTGCCATCCACCACAGTAGCCTTCCAAACGTGATTCAGGCCTGTCACTGCAGAGCCTCTGTGTACAGTTTTAAACTGCCATTTCGACCTAGCAAGTGCACTCACTTGCCAGGCCCAAGCCTTCCTTTTTTATTACATGTACTTCACTTCTAGTTACTCCAAAGGGCAGCGTGCAGGGTCATAAAAGGTTGGGCATGTACTTTCTAAGTTTAACATGTCCAGATAGTGAAAAACTGCTACATTTGATTCTCGCTATTGCAATGCCTGTCTCTCCTGTAGAATAGTGCTGAGGTTGCCTTGAAACAAAACATATTTTAAGTATAACTTCCCAATGGGATGAGCCAGAATTATGGAGTCTGGTGTCCCTGAACTCACAATTTCACAACTTATGACGAAGTCGGATTTTAAATTGTAAGACTGAAAATGCCACTTTTAGAAAGTTGGCATTTTCTTACTTTTACGGTCCTGTGCCTCTGCCTGTCCCTGAATACATGTCTGAGGTAGATGACAGCTGGGCTTTGTGCATTCCCACTAGACAGGCACACACAAAGGAAGCTTGGGTGTGGCTTTAGTATATTGATGGCCTATCAACAGGCTGATGGGTCTGCCTGGATTAGGTGGGATGAAGGAGCTGACACTTGTCTCAGAATGGGGCTCTGCCTCTCCTCACACAAAGGGCTGCATACCCCCTGCTTAGTGTCTGGAGCCGGGGAGGGCAAGGAAGGGACCCTGGGGACTTGAAAGGAAGGTCTGGAATTTTCCCCAACCTTCAGAACCTGGACACCAAAGAATAAATGCTGGACTCCAAACCCCACTGAGTCAGTTCACTTAAGGATCCTGGGGAGATTCTGTCGCTACGAGGAGCTGTGCTGCCAGGAGGATCTGCCACTGGACCAATTGCAGGGCTGGCCTGTTACACCCTGTCTCCTGTGCTGCCAGGAGGGACTGCCATTTAGCTTCTGCTCTGCTGTGTTGGCCTGCTTCACTGGTGCTGCCAGGAGGAACTGCTACTAAGCTACTTCTTTGCTGTGTTGGCCTGCTGCATCCTGATCTTGTCATCTGGATCATGTACCAGGAGGGGCTGCCCTGGTGACTTGTGCCCTGTGTGTTGGCCTGGAGCACTAATCTCCCTAGGAACGTCAGGGATTTAATGTCAACAAAAGCACCATAGTGTGACTCACAAGAATCACCAAAGAGACCCAGCGACCGCTGCCTTGGGGTGCCAGGTGCCATCTGTGTCGAGATCAACAAAAGTGCCATAGCATGACTCACAAGAATCACCAAAGAGACCCGGTGACCGCTGCCTTTGGCAGCTGGGTGCCAACAGTGCCAGAAATCCCCAAAGCGCTGTAGAGCGACCCCAAGTACAGCCCTGACGAAAGCGCTGCTGCTCTGAAATCATCACTCCCTTTCAAGAAGTAAGATGCTGTGTGCCCTCCTCGGAAGAGCGCTGAAGCGCAGCTCAGGTGCCTGACCTTGTCCCCGGCCACCCCACCACAAAGATGTGGGACCTGCAGCATGGATCTCTAAAGTCTGGAGATGCAACACTCAGCAACCACGCCAGAGGACTCCAGGAACACGGCCTCCTCCGACACCACAGATGGCTGAGGACTCCAGGAGTGCACCTCATCAGCAGCATTTCCCAGCACCGGACGGTGTGCTGAATCCCCATGACCGTGTACTGCTGTGCCTCCCCTCTGCATCCACAGTGCCTGACTTTTCACTGGAGCGGAGCCCGGGTGAGGAGGCATCACTGTAATTTCCCTAAGAGGGAACATCTCAAGTTTACCTCCTCAATGCTCTCTAAGGGAAACACTGCAACTCTTCTAAAGGAAGCACCACATTTTCCTGGTCCTCTTCACCATGGACCACGAAATCGCTTGGGGCAGACAGGATCGCCCCAGCGGTAGTGGCCGCTGATTCTGTCCCCTGCAATATGGGCCTGAAAAGTCCCAAGGATTGCTGCGACGCTTCCCACAAGAATACCCAAAATACTCTAAGAAAAGCCCACCAGCTTCCGAACTCAGCACACAGCAATACATAATTGAATGACCCTGCATCTCAAAGCGTGTAACTAATAAGAATATCCCATGTCTACTTAGCGGATTTTTGCTGCTTTGTTCTTGTTTTACTCAGATAAAAAAATTCTATTTTTCTAACCTAGTGTTGAGTCTTTTTTTTGGTGTCTTTCACTGTTACTGTATTTAAGTGCTTCACAAATGCTTTACACATTGACTCTTCAGTTAAGCCTGACTGCTCTGTGCCAAGCTACCAGGGGGTGGGCACAGGTTCATTTAGGGAGGGTAACTGACTTACCCTGACTAGGCCTGTGGTTCCAACTTGGACAGGGTGCACACCCCTACCAACTAGAGACCCAGTTTCTAACTTAAATCATAGCTGAACACTTCCCATCAGGTTTGCATTAGAAAAGTAATGCAAGCCCTCCCCAAAGCATTTGTAAATTTGGGCCTTACTTCTGTTGAACTCTCCAATTACCAACCCATCCATCACCTATTCTTCATCAGCAAGATCACTGAAAAAGAAATACACATACAACTTTAGGATCAGCTCCACTAATCTGACTTCAGAATACGTTGCAGTGAAGATACAGCTAACCTAAATATCATAAATGGTGCCTTCCTGACCTCAGTTAAAGGTGACCCCTGCCTCCTGATATTGCTGGACCTCTCAGCTGCCTTCACATCATCAACCAACCCATCCTCATCCACACCCTGGTGTCTAGAATGGGAACTGCTGGAAGCATTTACTGTTTCTCCTAACTATTCAACCAACACCAGTTTGCCAACATGGGCACCTCTACATCACACAAATGTTCTATTGCCTGAGAAGTTCGCTCTGATTCTATCTTGTCTCCTGTCATTTTCATCCTTTATATGGAGACTCTCGGAGCTTTATTCATTGTCAGCAGAATCAAAATGCACTAATATGCCACTGTTAGAAATAGGGTCTCTAGTTGGCAGCCGGTTTGCACCCTGTCCAAGTAGGGACCCTCACTCTAGTCAGGATAAGGGACATACCCGCTCAGATAACCCCTACTCACCCCCTTGGAAGCTTGGATTGAACAGTCAGGCTTATCTCAGAAGCAACGTGTAAAGCACTTGCACATAACACACAGTAATAAATGAAAACACTACAAAAGGACACCACACCAGTTTTAGAAAAATAGCCAATATTTATCTATATAAAATAAGACCAAATATGATCAAAATCCACCATACAGTAATCCATACATGAATTCTGCAAGATTTACTCAAAAATACAGTTCCTTGAAGTCAATAGCTCCACCTGGGGCTATCAAGGCATCGTGATCAACAAAAGCAACAGTTCAGGCCAGCTGCAGCATCGCAGGCCAGCTACAGTGTCGGTAAGACCTGCAAACAGTACCTTTGGGATTGCAGGGGTTGTGATCCTCCTGGTGAGCTCCGGAGAATGGCGTCGCTGATGTCCCAGTGCTGGTTCCAGAGTCAGTGCGGGAGTTGTCAGGCTCTTGAAGTCATATGCCTTGCAGATTGAACTCTGGGCTGATGTAGTCAGGAGCGCTGGCATGGATGGCGTCTGGGCTGTGGTGCGAAAACGGGACGATGTGATGTGCCGTGCCCGCAGGTCACGGTACAGGCAGCAGCTTGGTGACGGCATCCAGCACGTTGGTGAGACCACACCTGCGGTGTGAAGCGGGGCGGTGCAACGTGTGGTGTCTCCAGGTCACAGTGCAGGCAGTGGCGTTGTCATTGCTGAAGCACTGTCATCGGTAAGCCCAAGCCAGCAGTGTGGGATGGGACAGTGCTTCGTGAACCTCAGGAAGGGATGCCTGGTGGTGACAATGGAGTCGATGGTGCTGGTGTTCGTTGACTGGGGCTTGGTGCGGAACGGGACGGTACTTTGTGTACCTCATGAGCGGTGTTCCCAGGCCACGGTGCAGGCAGTGGCTCCGGTGTCAGCAGGAGCAGCATCGTTGGGATACCCAGGCTGCAGTGTGAGCAGGTGATGCCAAAGTGTGGGGCCCACAGGTTGCAGTGCAAGCAACAGCTCGGTGAAGTCATTGGATGACGGTGTCGGTAAGACCAGGGTCGCGGTTCGAAGCGGGGCACTGCGACTCTGTGCAGCATCAGCAGGTCACGGTGCAGGCCAGCGGCTTCTTTGGTGGCAGCACAGTGCTTTCTCCTCTTGAACAGCACAAAACACACAGTTCCCAATGCTGCAGTTCAAGGAAACTGAAGTCTTTGGTGTCCCTGAGACTTCCAACAGGAGGCAAGCTCTCCCCCGAGCCCTTGGAGATCTTGCTCAAGCAGGACACAGAGCAAAGTTCACCCTTTACACTCTTTTCAGGCAAAAGCAGCAACTGCAGGGCAGTCCAGCAAAGCAACACAGCAAAGGGACAGTACTCCTCCTCCAGCTCTTCAGCTCTTCCCCTCGGCAGAGGTTCCTCTTGATTCCAGAAAGATTCTAAAAGTCTGGGGTTTTGGGTCTTCTTCTTATACCCTGTTCTGCCTTTGAAGTTGGCAAACTTCAAAGCAGAGTCTCAAGTGTTTGCAAGATCCTTCCTTGTCCAGGCCAGGGCCCAGGCACACACCAGGGGATAGGAGACTGCATTGTGTGAGGGCATGCACAGTCCTTTCAGGTGCAAGCGACCACTCTTCCCTCCACACTAGCTCAGATGGCTCATCAAAATATGCAGGCTACACCCCAGCTCCCTTTGTGTCACTGTCTAGAGGAGAGGTGTAACCAACCCAACTGTCAAACTGACCCAGATGGGGAATCCACAAACAGACGGAGTCACAGAATGGTTTAAGCAAGAAAATGCCTACTTTCTAAAAGTGGCATTTTCAAACTTACAATCTAAAAACCATTGTATTTTTAAATTGTGAGTTCAGAGACATCAAATTCCTATCTGCCTTCAAAGGGAATCTTTGCTTTAAAGTTATTTAAAAGCAGCCCCCATGTTAACTTATAAGGGAGATAGGCCTTGCAACAGTGAAACCCGAATTTGTCAGTAGTTCACTGTTAGGACATGTAAAACACACCAGTACAGGTCCTACCTTTTAAGTGCACGGCACCCTGCCCATGGGGCTACCTAGGGCCTATCTTAAGAGTGCCTTACATGTACCAAAAGGGAGGGTTTGGGTTGCCAGGTCAAATTGGCAGTTGAAAACTGCACACACAGACACTGCTGTGGTAGGTCCGAGCCTTATTTACAGGGCTACTTATGTGGGTGGCACAACCAGTGCTGCAGGCCCACTAGTAGCATTTGATTTACAGGCCCTGGGCACCTCTGGTGAACTTTACTAGGAACTTACCAGTAAATCAAATATGCCAATCATGGATAAACCAATCAACAGTACAATTTACCTAGGGAGCACTTGCACTTTACCATTGATTATTAGTGGTAAAGTGCGCTGAGAAAATAAACCAACAAAAACAGATCTGAAAAAATAGAAGGAAAAAGGCAAAACGTTTGGGGATAACCCTGCAAAAAGGGCCATTTCCAACAGCCACTGATACACAACTCTGTTTGAAAGCTCTTTGGCTTCAGACATCCTACACCTCAAACACCGCATGCACCTCCTCCAGACTTGGGTGTTCACCACCTACCTAAATCTCAACCCCATCAACACAGAATTCCTGATATTTTTCAAGAATAACAAGCAACAACTAGTCCAATGACATAGACCTGTACGTATTTAACCACCAACTTTCACCCATCAATAAATCACTTGCATTCCCCATGTGTTCACTCCAGTCACACCAACCTCAACCTCAAGGAACACATTGCCAGTAAACCTGTTCTTCCAAGAAATCAACTTCAGAACTACTGTTCACGCTCTTCTACTCTTAAATGAGGACGGTGGCAATGCCTTTCTCGATGGCCTCCTAAACTCCACTGCATCCCTATTAAGGGCCTCCAATACATTGCTACATGTCTCATCGAGGGCCTGAATAAATATACCACATCACCTCAATCCTGTTGGATCTTTACTGGCCCCCGTCACTGGCCCATGCCTTCTTCAAAACCAGCTGAATCATTTACAAAGCCATGAAGGCCAGCACACTCACTTATCTGACTGACAAGCTCACCATCTCCAGTGTCTTTCTTACACCATGACTGGGACACCATGAGACTGGTGGCAAAGAAGTGTTAGGAAGTAAAAACAAGACAATGACCTTCATCAATGCATACTGGACTGACATCCTGTTTCTATCAGGTCAGACCCAACCTTTTTTCTCATTGAGGAAAATGCTAAAGATGCACGGCACTATGATAGAGTAACAGTACACTTCTGCTCCCAGCAGCCATGTACCTTTCCAATCATTCAAATGTATATTTGCCATTGAAACTTGCAGAGCACCACTTCCCTTTGGATATGTATGCACTGTACAAATACAACATACGTACATACATATATACAGATAACTCATGTATAGATGGTGTCTTTCATAATCACACCATTTAGTGAGGGATAGTACTGGAGCCATAATTCATTTTGAGATTCACTGCTGGCTTCTTACTAAGCGGAGACTCTTTTCATAGCCTATCACCAGTAAATTAGCATGTAGGGTATTTTGATGGAAATAAGGCAATGGTTATTTTCCAGCAGATCATACTGAACAACAGGAATCAATTAAGCTTGGTGATGCTGTCCTTGCAAATTGCAATGAAATAACTTAAAATATAATTTATCTCTATTCATAACAGACACGGAAGATTGGCTTGGCATTCAGTCCAGCTAACAGGCAGCTTCTGTACAAACAGCCTGATGATTATAGGCCTGCAGGGAAACTCTGAAAATATGTATTTAGTTTCTTTATTTGAGAACCTGCTAAAGGAAATAGGCTAGTCTAGAGATAATTACATTTCCTTACTCTGAATTGCTGGTATGAACTATAATCACCAAGTATCAACAAATAATTGGATTTTCCAAAGATATGACCTTGAAAGTCTGAGTATGCTGCTCTTTTCAGACCATATCAGAGCTAGCTCTATTAAACAGGATATCATTTTCGTAATTGCATTATAATATTTCAGGGAAATGTACCTCTCCTTGTTATATCATATAACCTACTTCTGTTTTCCAATAATTTTAATGCACAAATAATTTCTAATAGATAATGAACCAAAAAGTATTTGGATTGATGGGAGCATATCACCTTTTCCTGTCCTCATAATGTCCACTATTCCCACTCTTTGCTTCACTGCCCCCACCATTGGCTATGCTGAAAGTTCACTCTCTGCTATCCTGATAACTTTAATAATTTATCTTATGCCTTTCAAACATGAACCTACCTGCTCCTTTGCAATCATTTAGCCCATCTACTTCTGTCCTAGATATGGCAATGCATGCATTCCATAATTTCCGCAGCTTCACTACACTTGTCCTTCATCTTCAATTATGAATTTACCCTCGCTTTTTTCAGAAATAACATTCAATCATCTTTGACATTCTCAGGAATTCTACCTTACAATCTTCATCATCCTTACTCTTACTGCTTATATTTTGCATTCTCTTGACTTTCAAGTACTCTCCTTCTGGCCCTACTCCCAGCACCACCAGAGCTGCTCTTGCGCCTGAACATCACAAATGCATGCCCAGCCACCATGAATCACTTCACATAATTCTGCTCAATTAGAATCCAACAAAGATACTACATTCTTCATATTCCCCATCTTTTTTCATCTCTACTCATTTACCTTCTATTCACACAGCCTGACCCACTCTACTTTGTCAATTCCGTCGTACCGTCTGAGTATATTAGCTATAGCAACTGGGCCACCAATTCTTGGACGCATACAGATACTTTATTGGGCGAATTTTCAAATTTCATTTCATAGCTAAATTTCCTTGTTTATCCTGCTAATTCAACCTACATTTCTCTCACTGGGCCTTTCTACTTGACCTTTCAGCCTCCAAGCCTCAGATGAGCCATCCCACCAATAGCATATATGATCAGTGTTGAAGATTTCCTACTTTGGCACTAATTACTAGTGACCCATAGGCCCATATTTAAGAAAAAGAGGCGCATCACCAAGACGCACCACTTTTCTTGCCCCCCCACCGGCACCTAACGACACCATGGTTGCACCATATTAATAATACGGCACACTATGGCATTTTTTAGCACAATAGGGTCAAACTTTTTGACGCTAGTGCAGCAAATTGCAAGGAGGCCCATAGGTTACTAAGGGAGCGCCATTTTAATGCCTACTTCCAGCAGGGGTTAAAAATGAAGACAAAAATGGCACAGTGAAATCTTTTAAATTTCACTCCACCATTTTTGCGGTCCTCCCAGCGCCGGAATGCCCCCCTTTCATACATTATGCCTGGCGGAGACATAATTTGACGCAAGGGGGCACAAATCAGTGCAATGCATGCATTGCGGCACTTTGTAAATATGGCGCGGCAGAAAAGCCACTTTAGTGCCGCCTTCACATCAAAAGAATTATGCTATGGCAGAGCAAGGTGGCGCTAGGGACTCTTAAATATGCCCCATAGTTTCTGTGCCTCCCCAAGACCACAATATACTTCCACATATAACCTTTTAGGCTATGTAATACCAATATACCAAATACTGTCCTAAAGGATTGGGGGATCATGACATCCAGTCCACAATATATTAAAGAGAGGGGTTCTAAGACATGCAGGGTCAGATTTAAGAAAAGTGGTGCTGCACCCAGTGCAGTGTCACTTTTCTTGTACCCCTTAGCGCCTCCCTACCGCCACAATGTGTGTGCCGTATTTAAAATACGGTGTACCATGGCGCACGGTAAGGGGCAATATCGTCAACATTTTTGAGGCTGTCGATGTACTGTTAGGGTTAGTGCCAAAATTTTGGTGCTTAACCTGAACATACAAAGGGGCCTATTGAAACCAATAGTGTGCCCCCCTTTTAACCCCTGCTCTGAGCAGGCGTTAAAAGTAACCGGAAATGGAATCTCTTAGATTCCACTGCACCATTTTTGCGGTCCCCATGGTGCATGCATAATGTGGCGCAAAGGGTTACAAAGTGGTGCAATGCATGCATTGCGCCCCTTTGCAAATATGGCGTGGCGTTTTTGCCATAATATCACCACATCAGGATTTCCATCATATTGAGCTCATACGATACCAGGTACTGTGCCCTAATGGCAGCAAAACGTGTTTATTAAACTCTACTTGAGAACAATTGACCTTTGTTGCATTGTGAATTCCAATGTTCTCACCGCCTTCCGGTCACATCCCTTTAGTTTCTTCTTTTAGATAACAGACGGGCTCGTTTGAAAAAGTTGTTGCTGAATGATATAATACGATTCCAGGAAACAAACCAATTTGTATGGATTTTGTAGATGTCAAGCTGTGGAACATAATTAAGAAGCAGAATACGCTGATTAGGAGCACTTGGCTGTAACACCAGAAACGACAAACACTAACTATGAGCGAGGGATTTCAGCATACAGTGCGCATGATTGCACAGGGGGCCTTGTCAGAGAGTCGGCGTCTGGCAGATGCCGCGGTGATTCTGAAGAGACCTCACGCGCCTGGCTTCGGAGACCCTCTTTCCGCTCTCCTAGAGAACAACGAAAGCATGACTCAGCATTTCACCCTGCTGTGGAGCAAATGCTTCCATGAGAGGGGGCACATGAATCACTGCTGTGCAGCAGGTCGAAGGCGGCTCTTGGCAGTGTGATGCTTTTAACCCGGGACGGAAACCTCGGTAGGATGCACAGCTGAGACATGAGTATCGATATGAGTGGGTAGAAACAGCACATGATTTCATGAGGCGGTGAAAATGGTGCCTGCC
Organism: Pleurodeles waltl; assembly: GCF_031143425.1. Lineage (NCBI taxonomy): Eukaryota > Metazoa > Chordata > Amphibia > Caudata > Salamandridae > Pleurodeles > Pleurodeles waltl. Next base: position 315,975,435 of record NC_090436.1, read on the forward strand.
AGGGGAGACACAGCCGTGCCATGTGCTGCCAGATCCGAGTAGAGAAAGATGTGCCATGACACATAATGGTTGTTACATGAGGATGGCGGCATCGTGTCAGTGTAGTACCAGCTGACAGAAGGTTGGTGGCGTTGATGCTTGCTCACAAATGTCTAGAACCTCTCCCACCATCTACAAAGCTACCATTAGCGAGTGGCAGCTGGTGATATTTGAAAGTGGTGGGGTGTAAAAGTTGGGTATGGCTTTTGTGTAGCGAGTGTAGCGAGCAAGCTTAATGGACAACGTGGGGTCCAGGGTGGGTCCTCCGCTCAAGAAAACAAATTAAAACATTGACAAATGGTGCATTTGAAAGCATATGAATTTAGTGAGAAAGCAAAGTTTATAAAGCCGTGGGAACGTATAGTCGCGAAATATTAAACACATTAAAAACTGTCCCGTTTCTTACTGCATTAATACGTTCAACAGTTACTTTAATGTGCAAATTGTACAGCGCAACAACTTTAGGCCCTTTAAAGTGTGGGCTTCCCAGTGTCTTGCACTGCATGCGGCTTCAACTTCGGAAGAAAATGCTCTAACCAGGCATCAGGAAGCACCCACCACTGCTGGCTGCAATCATCACACAGAAATATGTGCAGACAGGTCTTTAAGTGGGTGGAAAAAAGTGGGGGCTCTCTAAAACGGAACACGTAAAATACATTTTTGTGATTCCTATAGCGTGCCACCTGGCCAATATTTTGGTTTCTCTCTTAGATGTTGTTGCATCCAGAAACATAACACAACTGACATAGACCTAAAATCTGTCAGTACTATTGGCTTTGTCAACGGTTGTTAGCTGTTTAAGATAAATGAGTAACAACAATGATTAGTTATAAAAAGTTACATTGGAAACATTCCAATTCTGAAACTGTGAGACTGTGAATTAAATATTATTGAGGCCTATGGAAGGTGTATGGCCTTCAGTTATCTGTGCTTTATGTTACATATGCATGCCCTCTTTCTTTTCAAATCTCATTCATCTGCACATTTTCAACCTCCTCTCTTTTCTCTTCAGCACCCTCTTTTCACTCCCCTGGATGGAACCTCACGCATCTTCCTCATTTTACCACCCCAAACATAGACTGCACTCATTCACATTTAAGAACTTTATTTCATTTTGCTTTTGCCTTCTAAATATTTTGACCTCTGCACACCCCTTCACACACATTTACACTGAATTTTATTTGCAACTGGAACACATGACCATTGTTCTGTATGCTCTGCAGAGAGATCAACCCACTGACAGGCACTTTGCTTTGCCTTCAGCCTCAGCACCAGCCCTCTCAATCAAAGCCCCTCATAAACACCTGGCACAAAGTATGCACTATGCAAGAGTAACAAAATGCACTGAAACAAAGCATGTTTAAATAGCTAACTCTCCTGGGGAATGCAACATTAAGTAAAACGTGAAATAGTAGAACTAAATGGCAGGCACACGTTCCACAGATTTTAACATTCATTGTTCGCACAGCAATCCATGTTTGTGACATTATTGTTAAGGGCATGCAGATAGGGCCCGTTTTAACACCATACAGCAGATAACTGCCTTTTCTGTAAGCACTTATTTCTCCCCTTTGACTCTGATAGTTGGATCAAATGTGCAAGGGAATAAGAACCGTGCTAGTCTTTTGGAACAGCTTCACGAGTAACAAATACAGCAGCTCCACTTCTAAAGGAGCCAGCGATCTGCAGCAAGGGCCTTGGGTGTCACATGGGGGAGGTTAGCGTGACAAGGGTTCTCAGTACAATACAAATAACACAAGATTAGCATCATAACACTCACTGAAAACAAGGCACTAAATCACACGTGCTTGCATCCACTCCTACTGCGTGACGAATGGGGAAAGGGTGGGACCTATGCCTGTTAATGACAGACGGCTGCCCTCACGCAGGGATGAAGAGTCCGACGCCGAAAACCATGACGCTAAAAGCGTCACTGGCCTATAGTGGATACTGCCATGGACCACAATGGAAATGCAGGGCTTTAGAGCAGTCAGCCCTGCATCGTGCATCACAGTGTAGAAAGCTGATTTACTGTGTGGCTTCCATCTCCTGCTTCAGAGTGAGGCGGGCCAGGCAGCCTGGGACAGACAGCCCAGACTTAAATGCATCAATTTGTTTAGAGCTCGATCGTAGCTCTAAAGAAATCACTGTATTTAATATTTTTTTATGTAAATGTGTAGGAATTTCAGAGGGATGCAGCCCCTCTGCCCTAAAAGAGAAAGCGCCCCTGCCATTAGCACAGCACATACTGTGGCACGGGGCCAATAGGTGTGAAAAGAGCTTAGTTGTAAAATAATGAGTGGCAGTGCCTAAAGCTGGTCTGGTGGCGCTGTTAAAAGTTGGCGCACCAAGTAAAATGACTGCATAGCGTTGAATTTACCTCAGGCCTCTCTAATGCACTACCAGATACAGGTGTCCCTTTGCACACTCTACCCAGTCCCAAATATGAGTGTCTGTGGGCCCCACCTGCAACAACTGATTCAAATTAAGCACTGGGTGTGAAGGTTCCACTGTGCCCCACTCATGGCTTCCATGCGCTACCCATGAGAAGGGAAGGGGACTCATTTACCTCACTTGCATTAGGATTCCTAGTATCTCTGCTATACCAAGTTCCTTTCAGGTGATGTTTCCTTGTATTTTGATGACACTGCACACTACAAAGGTTGTAAGATCCTTACATGCTGATGAAATATTATATCTGTATGTTGGAAATGACCATCTTTTGGGCCCTATTTACGAGGCCCTAGTGAACACACTGCGCCACCGGAGTGTCATTTTTTTAATGCTCCAATGGCGCAGCATGCCGGCCCATATTTGCAAGGCCATGCAAAGCCACCCTGCGTTGCTTTTCATGACCTTGTAAATATGGCCCCCTTTCACACATAACTCTGCGTGAAAGGGGCGTACCATGGGTGTTGCTTGCGGTATCTGATGGAATCTGATGCATTCCCAGATTTACAAGTCTAGGAATGCGTCAGATTTCTATGCCACCTCAGGGGTGGCGTAAAAATAATGCAATATGTTTATTTCTCCCCATTTTTTCCTCTGTATGTTGCATTCTGCAGCACACATAGGAAGAGAAAAACATTTCTTGTGATTCTTTTTTTGCAGGAAGGTGTCCCTTCCTGCACAAAAACAAACATCCCTACAGTGCAGGCACCCTTGCACCATGGTGCAAGGGTGCCTGCATTGGTGCATGGCAGCAATTTGTGCGTCAGCACAGGGGGAGAGGAGAGAAAGGCACTCTATCTTGTAGATATGGCACTTTTCTGCCCTTTCCCATTGGTGCAGGGCGATGCAGCAAGGCACTTGCTGTGCTGCCCTGTGCCACTAGACTGTAAATGATTTTGTCTTATTTGACTGAGCCTATTTTTGTTGGCCCTAGGGTCCTGCATACTTTACTCCTGGTAACCAGTGGTAAAGTGTATGTGCTCTTCCTTTTAAATGTGGTAAAACTGGCATGCACTCAATTGGCATATTTATTTAATTTACTTATAAGTCTCTACTATATAATACTACAGGTACCCAGAGCCTATAAATTGAATGCTACAAGTGGCCTTCTGTGCAGTTTTAAACAGCCATTTCTGCCTGGCAAAATAAACCTCTTGCCAGGCCTTAGCCTTCTTTTTTAATATGTATATGTCATCCCTATGGTAGACCATAAATCCCCATGGGGGGGATGCATGGTATTTGAAAATTAGGATATGTGTTCAAAAGTCTTACTTGTCCTGGAAGCGAAAAAACCTCCAAAATAATTTTTCTCTGCAGCAAGGCTGTCTCTCAAATAGAAAAGCATTGGGTTATATTATAACTCCTCGTAACCCATAACATCAGTTCGGGACTAGCTAGAAAAGGCATTCACGAATTAATTGTAATAAGAATGTACATTTTAACCTGATTGTCAAGTCAGATTTTAAATAACTATCTTGAAAATGCCACTTTTAGAAAGTTAGCATTTTCTTTCCTAAGCCAAATGCACCTTTGTGGCAGGGTCATCAGACTGTTACTTGCCCTTTTCTGGTGTCATGTGTCTTACTTCTAGACAGTGGACAAAGGACCTCGTTTTGGGGAGGTGTGGGTCTTTCTAACAGGATTTCTGCAGAGGAGCTGTGCACCACGTCTGACTGCACGTCAAAGGGTAGCTTGGAGGCTGTACCCAGCCCCTTCCTATCATCAGAAGAAGCCTACTCTGTCACTGGCAGATGCTACTTACACCTGTGCCTGCCTGCACTTTGTTTCACTAGCCTGACTGGAGCCAAACCCAGGGGAAAGGGAGGAACTGAACAAAACTAGTTCTAGAGTTAGACATAAGGGTGTCCCAAACAACAGACACTGGGCATAAAAACAGCATTCACAGAAGCTGCAATAAGAACATGCATGGACCTGTGAAAACATCAAGACCAGAAGAAGGACTGCCCTCCTGTCTAAAAAGGCTGAAAGACTAGACCTGCTTGTCTTGAACCTTGGACCGCCAAATGCCACTCCTAAGATTGATTTGTTGACCTCCTATGTGAACTACAAGGATATAACAAGTTCCGGAGGCCTCTCCTGCTTCACAGTTGACCAGATTCAACTAGATCTGACCTGGCCCCTTTGCTGCCCTCTATGGGAGTCATTCCTGACCCCCAAGTGTTTTTACTCAAGGTCTTGAATGGGAGTTTTTTACTGCCAGGATATGTAAAGCTTAAAAGTACATGTCTTGCCTCTTAAATACATTGCACCCTGCCCTCTGGATTGTCCAGGGCCTACCTTAGGAGTGACCTATAGGTATAAAAATGAAAGGTTTGGGCCTGGACAAAGAATCATTTTGGCAGGTCGATGTGGTAGTGTAAAACTGCACACACAGGCTTTGCAATGGCAGGCCTGAGACATGGTTAAAGGGCTACTTAAATGGGTGAAAACTCAGTGCTGCAGGCCCACAAGTTGCATTTCATTTACAGGCTCTGGGCACATCTAGTGCCTTTTGCTAGGGATTTTTAAGTAAATTAATTATGCCAACTTGGGATAGGCCAATATTATCATGTTTGGGGGGGACAGCACTGGTTAGCAGTGGTAAAGTGCCCAGAGTCCTAATACAAGCAAAACAAGGTCAGAAAAATGAAGAAGGTTGGCAAACATTGGGGTAAGACCACCCTCAGGCTGTCAGGTCTAACAGTGAACCACCAGTATCCTTTTCTTTTTTTCCCAGATGATGAGGCAATCTGTAAATCAAGGGTCATATGTAAAACGAGCTTGCACCACTGCTGCACCTTTTTTTTTTTACCCAGCGGCAGCACATTCACTGCTCCATACTTACAAAGTGACTCATTAGTTGAAATGTGTCACTTTTCCATGTCCTGCATCAGTTTTTACCAGCGCAACTACTGGCTGCGTCAGGTAATGGTAATCAAATGCAAGGTAGGCGTTCCCACCTAAAATCCCAGGCAGAAACTGACACATCCATATTTACAAGAATTTGTGAAAGTGACACATCAATGGCAAATTACATGCAGACTCCAAAATGTGTTAAAATTCCTGAGCATTAGCAAGCCAGGCATAAAAATGACGTATTGATACTGGTACATGAGTAGAACACACCCAAGTCACTCTGGCAAGCTCAACTGTTCCATGGAGCTACTCCTACTGCAGCTCAGATCACCGAGAAGATGACGGCCACCACCACCCCCAACCCCACTACGGAGGCAGTGCAGGAGAAGAGAGTGGATGTATCGGCAGAGGACCATCCTCATTGACCTCAGATAGGAGGAGGTCATCACCTAATATAGGGTCAGGAAGGAGTCCATTGTCCAGCTTCTACACCAGATTGCACCAAGGCTTCATAAATCATCACAGAGGTCCACCAACATCCCTCTGCAGGCCAAGCTAATGGCAGTATTATACATGCAGGTGTCCGGCTCATTCCAAACCACCACAGCCAGAGTGGCAGGAATATCGTAGCCACCATTTTCTGCATTCCTCCCCTCCATCCTTGATGCCATCATAAATCTCACACCTGAGTACCTCATGTTGCCCAACACACAGCAGACACAGATGCAAAACAAGGAGGGCCTCTATGCCATTGCTGGGTTTCCATATGTGTTGGGGGGCAATGGACTGCCCTCATGTGTAACAGGTGCCTCCTGCGGCTACATCCCACCCGTATTGAAACGGGAAGCACACATATTCCATCAATGTGCATGCCATAATGGACCATCTGGGGATGTTCATCAATGTGCCGGTAAAGTACCCTGGAAGTGCTCATGATGCATACATATTCAGACATTCCATCATCAGTGAGCACTTCCAGAACCTGAGATATGTGAATGGCTTACTGCTTGGTAAGTACATCTCAAGCACATGACTTACCTCATGACAGTCAATCATGTTGCTTAATATAGTCATATTTAGGTTGGGTGAATGAGACACTGTATACATAACAGGTGTGTGTCTCATGTTTGCAAAATAACACATGACACATGTGCAATATAACTCCCTAAGTCACACATGTCAAGACCTGTTAAACCGCTGTGGGCCTCGAACACAAATCTGTACTGCTGTGGTGTCCATTTCCTTGATGCTCTGGTGAGGCAGGTATCCCAATCATATTTATGAGACAATGCAAAGCCAACCTGTGTGCCTTTGTATTGCCTCATTGATATGGACAAAGGCAAGGCAGTGTAAAGTGTTGTGTTTCCTTACTCTGCATCAGGGATGTATCCCCTGGGTGTAACGTTGAGTTTACCATGCAACACCAAAAGCATTTGAAACATTCACAGATGTACAAGGACATGGGAAACTGCAAATGTGTTAAAAATGTGTGACTCCCCAGAGGAGGTATTACAAGGAGAAAAAGACTTCATTTTCACCATTAGTTACTCTTCCTATGATTTCTGTATTAAGCAGCACACATACAAAAGCCTCCCTTGTTTCTCCATGTGCAGGAAGGTGTCCCTTATGGCATAAAAACTATTGAGCCCACAATGCAGACACATCTGCATCATGGTGCAAGGGGGCATGTGCTGTCACTATTCACCAATCTGTGATATTGTGCATGCAGAAGGAACACAAAAGTGCCATATTTCATGAATATGACACATTAATGCCCTTTGCAGCGAAGTGAGTCCCTGTGCTTCCCTGTGTCAACAACCTGGGAAGAAGGCCCTGTGTGTGTTTCAAAATGGACAGCTCTTCAGTAATGCAACAACATGTAAAATGCTGTGTCACAATACCAGGTTGAAGGAAGGGCTTCCATTCTTGATGTCTTTTTGTCTACAGATAACTCCCATGGCCATGAGGCATGTCATGTATCCAATACCTGTGAAACTTAAATAGGACCAAATATTTGACCATAACCAGCTCATGTGCACCACGACAATTTGCCTTACTCGTCATATTAACACACCTGACATCCTGTGTCTGCTCCATTTTGTTCTACGAAAGCCTATTCAAACAGTCATCAAATGGTTCAGTATGTGCAGCAAGGTACGTCCACATGCACAAAGTTCAGCTCATAGACCAGGCAGCCACACATTCATCAATCCTATAATGTGCCTGTATTGGTGCTATGCTGTCCATTGCCTGCAAGTGCACGTGGCAAACCCAGGACACTGCATCATGTAGAAAAATGTTTCCCTCACTGTCCTCAATCAGTGAGGCAGGGCAGTTCTGAGAGTTTGACAGTACAGCACAAAACTCCAACAAATCTTTCCCCTTTTGTACTGTCAACACAGTGGACACAGCACACTGCCATGTGTAGACTGTCATGTACCACAATAACAAGCAGTCATAATCTCTCCATGGCAGTAGCTAATGAACAACAGTGGCCAATACTGCCACATCCAAATATGTGTGAATGAATGGGACAACATTATCTGGACTGGCTGAATTTGGAAAAATCAGACATGTTTTAGTTCAGAAATGCCAACAGTAGTCCCAAACAAATATAATTTAGAAGTGTGAGAGAACTGTCTACTCAATGGCTAACTGACTATCTATACTGTGGATGACTCACCACAGTCATGGCATTGGCACTTCAAAGTTTGACAAATAGTAAGTGTAAGACACAGGCCAATACACTTGTATGTGTAGTACAATGTCAGTCATACCAAAAATGAAAGTGTGTGTATATCATTCATTGTCAGTACACCTCCCATACTGTTTGAAAAGTGAGTGAGTCATTCAGAACATAAAACAGTATGTAAATGAATATGAGCACAGCAACTATCATGAACATTGTATGATTGTTCCCCTTCTGCCTTTTCTGCTGACCAAGGATATGTGTGCAGCCATGGGTCATGACCCCATATGCACATCCCCATTGGAGGCACACCACAGCTACAATCATGCCCTCAGCAGGACCTGGTCTATTGCTGAGTGGACTGTTGGACTACTCAAATCATGCTTTTGCTGTCCTGATTTGTCCATGGAGATTGCTCTGCCCCCCCCTTATGGTTTGTAAAATAATCCTTGTATACTGCATTTTGCATAATATCTGTGTTTGTACCAATGTCCAATGGGATGCAGAAAATGTGGACCATAAAGGCCCTGCTGAGGATGAGGAGGAAGATAAGGACCAACATCAAAATGTTGCAACAATTGTTGAGACACTGCAGTGACAAAATTGTCAACAATTTCTTCTCTGATCCATGAGACTATTCAAGCCAAATATTTTGGAACACTAACAATGTGAAAATAATCTTAATTCCAAGTTATTGTAAGCCACAAAAACATACAATCATATGTGCTACTCACTGGCACACAACAAAGGCACGTAGCAATCTGAAACAAGCAGAGTGGGACAACATCGTGTGATCCAACTATTTTGTGCATGCCAATGACCTGTGCCAAATGCAAGTCTTTTAGGAATATAGACCACAAACAAAGATTGAAATGTGGCAAAGTTTCATACAGTTCATGCAAATGTGTTCTGTTCCAATGTAATTACCGTCAGGCAACAAAAAACTGTCAAAAATCTGTGATAAAGTAAATATTGTCCAATTACGATGCATTTGTTGTTCAGCTACCTATTTGTACAGCTCCATACTTGTGAAGTATAGTAGATTTAACTCATAGTCTGATGCCTATCAGCTGAGGCATATAGTTTGTGCATGGAAACCCAGTTCAGCCATACAGTCTACATATGCTCTGTCAATGTCTACAGGCACATATAAAGTACATCGTGACATATCACATCACACAGGAACTGCAAAATACACACATATAGCAGTACAAAATTGACTACCTACCACCAATGCTGCTATGCTTGCCCCATTAGGCTAGTACGCAAATGGACCAAGCAGGAACATCTAATACCATGTTCCAGTGGTGCATTCAGATACAAAAAATGGGTTTACTCCTATAACTACTTTTCATGTGAGAATGTTAAAGCACAAAACAAAGAGTCTGATCGTGTAACCTTTACACAGGAGCAATGACTAAATGCAAGCTGAATCCATTCTAGGTACCATGCACTGATGCATTCCAGATCAGAGTGCCCAGCTGTACCTCTTGTGTGAATGCATACCGACATCCTAAGTACAAGTAACCCCTCAATATTGCAACATATTGTGATGCATGCCAATAGCAAACAGATCTCTTCTTGGAATAAGTCCAAGTTTTTGGCTTGCAACGCTGGCCTCATCAACACCAAAATGTAGGGAAAGATATAACTCAAAAACCAATGTATAATAGCTCTGTGGACATGCAGCACGTATCCTTCCAGACCCAAGCTCGTATAGGAAAAATGTGTGTGTATCGTGACATGATTTAGTGGTTGTTAGACATGACTCTCTGGTACCTGTTGGTATGCACATATCAACATGGGCCTCAGGTGGCACAACCATCTCAAACATATCCATGAGGGCATGCCATGTCATCCTGTGTTGCTCATCCTGGCCTCATACCTATGAAGTTAATCAAGGCACATCAACACCCTGCCTTGATCTACTCTGTGTCATGTGTGCATAGTACGGGACTTGCAGGGTGTTTTGCCAGCCAACACACATGATATCCAGGATGAGTATTGTACATTTCCGTATATAAACATGGAGTAGCAGAAAAGGTTTATGCTTTCATCCAATCTGACGTCAAGTTCAATCAAAGTCATCTATGCAGCTTCCTGCACATAAACCATTCATGGTTTTGTTTGGCGTTTTCCATGTGTGCTGCATGTTGAGGCACAGATTGAAAATAAAAATACAAGGATGTTTTCTGAACAATCACCTTGTTAAGCCTTTTCTGGGGATGTGTAAAATTTTGGCCCTGCACTAGGTTCATGTGAGTCAAAGAAACTGGGTCGGTGTCAAACTCCATGGGTCTTGAATGTTAACACACACTGCAACGCACATGCCACACCTCCTTAATGCCAAATTAAGCTATGCTGTACTTCATGTTTCCTTGCCTTACCCAATGACCATGAGGTCAAACATAGCAATGCATGGTGGCTTTGCATTGCACCATCAGTAAGAGTAAGAGCCCTGCACACCCCAACATTAAAATAGGGAGTTTCCTGTGGGACAGGATCCTTGTATATGAACAGCATATTGTCAACAAATGAAGAATACACCTGGCAAGATTACCTGCCAATTTGTGTCATCATTGCACTACTGTTATTACAAATCCATTATGCAAAATGTCAAAACAGAATCCTAAAGCCAGGGAAGGGGCGATCTGACACATCTTGTGGGTGCATAAAAGAAAGTTTATGCAAATCTGTGTCAAGTGCTTCAATGCATTACATTTCATCTAGGAAGGCGTTCCATGTGGGGAATATGGCCATAACCATGCATCCACCCACAGATTTCATGCAATGACAGACTAGACAAGGTATGTACACCAGGGATTGAAGTGTTCTCTGTGCATCACACAGGATGGTGTGACCATGCGAGAAATATGTCTGTGACATTGTCATTGACTATCTCCATGTGTGCTGCATTATGCAGCAAACATAGGGAAAAGGAAACAACTTCATTTATTGTCTTTAGTGCAGGAAGTGGTCTCTTCCTGCACATAATCAATTGTGCAAACAACACAGACACTCTTGCAACATACTGCATGGGCTAGTCTGCCTGCAAAGCATCAGCGCAAGGAAAAACAAGAAATCATTACATCTTCATTTTCATGGGGGATTTCTGCCCTCTCCCTTCCACCCATCGCAGTGCATCAGTTTGCCTTGCTTCACTGCATTGTGTCAATGATTAGACAATAGGCCCCTTCACAAGCCAGCAAATAGGATAATGCTACCATGAGTGTTCCATTATTCACACCAGGGGCTGTGTCCGAGAAGTGCTGCGTGGTACAGTGGGTGTTTTTCTCTGCTTTGTTCACCCCCAGAGCACTTGGGAATGCCAGAAAGGGCTGCAAACGATAGTACGGCCCTTCAAGAAGGAGCAATAGCCCTGGGGCACTTATGTTGGCAGTGCTAGAAACACAGCGTGGTCACACTTTTGCATGGGGGTGTGACCCCAGGAAAAAGAGTGAATCACTTTGCCTCTGTGTCTGTGCTGCATCAAAAACATTGGTGCAGAGGCAAAGAAGATGTCATGTGATGCACTGATGGTTCACCCACTTATTGCAGCCCTCTGGAGGGGTGAAAGTGGATCCTACAGCCCCACCCAGACATTCACTTGCAGGTGAGTGCCATCACTCACTGCACTTGCCTGCAACGGGTTCTGTGATACCCCATGAAATTGCAGGCAGGTGCTGCATGCAGAGTGCAACTTTGAGCTGTTCAAAGAAGCTACTCCGTTTAACACTTTAATGTGTAGCCACCAGGGCACTGCAAGTTCTCCCCACACCTGGGGATAGCGCAATAATGAAATGGTGTACATTTTCATAGTTAGTGCAGGACATACCGATTGTAAGGTGTGTTGTCACACAAATAGAGATAATGTCCACAATAGGTAGTGGGTCACCAGTATTGCAATAAGTCATATATGTGTGCACTCTCAACATGCACATGGAACACATTCATATACTTCAAGCATGTCCCCTCTAATATTCCCATGCAATACACTGATCCATGTAATTGTTTGCATGCATTTTAATACACACTACACTGTAAAACACACAGTCGCTCAATTGCATCAATCACTCCATTGCATCAAAAAAACACATTAGCATCTTGCATGATTCTTTGCACCCATCACATCAGGCGGATGTAATGCTTCCCAGATGAGGTGTCAGAACTACAGCATTGTGTCTTATCATGCCTTGTGCAACATTCATGCATCGCCTATTTTTACATTGGGAGCATAAAACAAAAACTATGCCATTGGTGAAAACATGACACATCCACCCAGGAAATAATGCAATGGCTCTGCCATGGTGCAAACCAGGAAATGTGAAGTTACTTTCACTTTAACTCAGTCTTTCTGTCTGTGCTTGCTAGAGGTTGTGTGTTGGCTTGGCTGGAGAGTGTGTTGTTGTCTTTTGGTATTGTTGGAGTGTATGCTGTCCCTATTGTGTCCCTAAAGTTTAAATTGTATTTTGTAAGTGTTTTTGTATTATTTTGTCCTGTGTATTGTAGGGTGTCTGTCTTTTGGGTGTTTATTATTGTTTGGGGTAGTTGTGTTTTTTAAAAATATTTTAGGATATATTGGGGTAAGATTGTGTTCGTAGTGGGACATGTCTGGGAAGGGCAGGGCAAGAAACCTGAAAGAGCAGGAGTTTGGTGGGTTCCAGCAGCTCATCACACACTACCTCCTGAACATGATAGACAATGGTGTCCGGTTCATACATGGCTACCCAACTCAGTAGAACACCTGAATGGGAGAGAGTGCAGCAGCACATGCTTCTGCTATTGCAAGTAGAGTGGGCAGTGCACCAACTGAAGCATCACTGGGTGGATGTGGTCAGGAGGGTGACCTCCTGAATTACCTTGGAGTGAGAGTAGGTGGAGCTGCTTGTAGGTACACATATGCTGTGAGTTCTTCCCTGTGTCTCATTTGCCAATAGGTGAGTTGTATTCAATATATCTCTGGCCCACATATGTTTTAGAGACAAAGTCCCAAGCCCCCGTCAAACTATATAGAAAAGACAAAGCATGCCACAGAGGCATTGATACACTGGGCTGTCATTACCCCACACAGACCTGTGGCCCTACTATACACAGGGTGCACTTTCTCTGTTTGAAAACAGGTGCGCCATGCACAAACAGGTAAAGGGACCCTATTACATGTAATGCCCTGCGCCCAAGCAGCTACAAACTGGTGCTGCCTTTTAAGGGAAAAACAGAGTGGCTTTAAAGCAGCGTCTGTGTTTCACTGTGCAGGTGGTAAGCCTCCAGCACTTTTAAGGAGGTTTCAAGATCCCCTTACAAGCAGGGGCAGTGAGAGATTTAACCCGCCTGCAAGGGGATGTCTGGGGGTGTCCCCTTTTGCCCCTTTCAGAGGGCTGCCATCAGGGGGCACACTGAGAGTGTGCCACCTTTTATGGGATGCACTGTCAGTGTACCTTCTGACAGCTTGTTTGCCTCTGCGCCCGCGTCTAAAATGCAGCGGTGACACATAGGCAAAGGGATTCCGTTATTTGCATGTGGCCATGCCCTCATGCAAATGGAGCACATTCTGGTGATAGCGCTGATGCTATATGTGCACCAGTGCTACATGTATTACAGAAAGGGCCACACAAGTGTCTGCCACCCTTTATGCTATATGAAAGTGGCACCGGGGCACACAAAGCAGGTGTTAATACACCTATGAAATCATGCTGCAGGGCAGTTCAGCAAAGCTTCTGGCTGTGCTGTCCAGCATCAACAGGAAGTGTAGCATTGGCCTTTAGTCATGACATATGGTGCATTCTATTCCTTTCTGCTTGCTCATGTGTACTAATTGTTGCCTTTAGCAAACACTGGCACCCTTGCACCATGGTGCAAGAGTGTCTACATTGTTGCCACAATTGTTTATGTACTGCAAAGGACATATTCCTGAACAAAAACACAAAATGTCCTTATTCTATATGTGCAGTAGAATGCAGCACACATGCAATACTGAAAACACAAAGATAGTTGCAGATGATCCTCCTCGTTATGCCTCCCCTAGGTAGGCACACAGTAATGATGCCTTCCTTGGTTTACATGGTCTTGAAAATCAGGAAGGATGTCAAAACACATTTTATTGCATTTGAACAGCAATCACAATGCACATTAAATGCCTTCTTGATATAGAGTATGGCTACGCTATGATTTGCACTGCCTTGCCAAACTCCATATCTATTGAAGACATGCAAAGATGCGAGGTGGCTTTGCATGGGCTCATAGATATGATTGAGAGGGCTGAGCCACTGGAGTAGGTATCATAAATGGCACTCCAGTTGTGCAGGTATCTTGTAAATGAGGCACAAAGTATGTTACAGGTGAACCTACTCACTTGTAACTATCTCAAAATGTGTGACAGGGTGATTGAGACATATCAGAACATATCTCATACATGTTGGTGTTCAAATGTTTACTATTCATCAATGGGCCTGCACAGGACATGGATGGACAATGTCTATTACTGTGCAGCACTGACAGATACTGAGCTCAGTTAAATCAAGGAACAAGGATGGCTACTGTCTGATTTGTATAGCATTGTCATGGACATGTAAAGCTATGAGAAAGGCACAGCTTTTATAATACCTTGCCGACTCTGGTACGTTAAATCTTTAGGTGCCAAGAGCTGTGAAAGTCAGGCATCCTTGTGACATTTTGTTAGTGGTGAGGTATTTAAACTGGTCCCCCAACCTGGCCACCAGATGCATGATTTGGCTTATCATATGTATGTACACTTCACCCTACCTTGCCTATGTCTATCATTAAGGCATGTCAATCATGTAATTTGATTCATTATCAACCTGAAGACTTATATAGCCAATTGCTATTTACATGCACTGTACTTCTCTTGTCCACAGTGTATGTGTTCTACATTCACAGTGCAATGTATCATGTTATGTCTTGTAGGTGGACCATACCAATACACAACGGGTGAGATAGAGAGCTTCAAAGATCTGGATTTTACCAGTGAGTGTCATCCTAAATGCTTACTGTGTAGTGCAGGTATTGTGTGTGATGTAGGATAAAGGATATTTCAGAAATCAAAATTTCAAATGTTGCATGTGTATGTCAAGGTGATTATATTGACAGTCTTTACCAGACCACATGACCAAAATGGCAAAGTCTGTGGAAAATATGTGGTAGTACCTTCATAGGTGAACATGGCTGGGGATGGGTAACCTTACAAATGCATGACAGATGCCCATTTATACTGTAGTCAACCACACTGCATTCTCTGTCCAATTTACAGGGCTAGTCCACACAGGATGTGATGATTCAAACCACAGTGAAGACAGAAAGAGTAAGTGTAGCAGGCCCAGATGTCAGCATTCCACACATGGTAATGCATGTCAAGGTCTCAATCATGTTGTCTAATGTCCAATACTCAGTGTTGGATACATAAACATACCTTTGCTCTGTTTCCTTAACAGTAATGCAAAGGTATGTTTGACTAGCGGCATGTCTGCACAGCAGAGTCATCCAGAAGTCCATTACACAAACCACCTTCTGGTTGTGTTACCCATGACAGTTTTCAAAAGCAGGCTTACACTTTGGTTAACAATTGCTAATTACATCACAAGACACCTGGGAAGATGAGATGTTGAGCATGCATGCACACACCCATCACATGGATACACTGAGTGCTGATGTGCATCAAGGCGACAATGATATCTGGCACGTAGGGACCGACCCTAGGCTGTGTAGAGGGACACATGCTATTACATTGGCTGTGTGTGATGAGTCATGGCATGGTCCACCATGGAATAACATAAGTCTATACGTGAGATGTTTCCTGCATCTCTGTTTGATGTGAGTTAGCTATCCACCCCCTATTCTTAATTCTAATACTTGGGACATTGAAGGTCTATGTAGCAATGTTTCCAGATATGTGCCCTTGCCATCTCATGTACACAATGTTGTGAAACAATACATGTACTTTGCCGACATTGCTCATCTCAGTTAGGCTAAAGTCCATGGACTAGAGCCAATTGCATGATGTAGAAGGGACACAAATTGTAGGGAGCTGGGTTCTGGTTGCAGTGCCCACCCACTTTTTGCCTGGTTTTTAGGTGCAACTATGACTGAAGTGCACTTGGTTCCCAGTGTCAGTGTTCTTTCTCAAAAGCAAGAAACCTGGTCACTTGATCTCCAAGTGACCAGGCCTTTCAGCCCCCCACCTGGTACCTAGGGCATGGACACAGCTTGTGCCACTCTGAGGGACCCAGCACCAACCTTATGCAGAGTGCCATTGCTGGATGTGTGACAAGGTGCTCCCAAAATTGAAAAAATAACATGCAACATACTTGTGAGCCATGTCCTGTAAAAGACTGCTTGTAATATCTATAAGTCACCCCTACAGCAGGCTTTCAGCCCTGAGCAGGGCACATTATATTAAAAGGGAGGACATATATTCATGAGCAAATATGCCCCTACTATGTCTTTGTTGATTCTTAGACCTAGTAAGTGTACATGGAAGCCATTTTAAATACATGTGTTGGACACTGGTAACTACGAATTCCCCAGCTACATGTTAGCTTCTCTGAACCTAGGGATGTTTGATATCAAACATCTTGTATTAATAAGCCCTCACTGATTCCAGTGACGGATTTATTAATTTATGTACCCAGAGAGCACCTTAGAGGTGCCCCCTGAAAAACATACGAACTGCTGGTGAGTTCACTGACCGGTGCTTGCCAGCCTTCCTCCAACAAACAAGAATCTGACCTCCCAGGGGGAAAGTCTCCACTCTTGAGAGGTTCAGAAACAAAAGCCTGCCCTGGCTGAGGTGTTGCCCACTCCTCCCCACAGGAGGACCTACATTCCAAGACAGGAGCTTTAAAGAAGCTCACCACCTTTGGTATGCAGATCTAGCGTTCCTCAGAGGAAGATGCCAACCCCCTGCCTCAGGGCCCGTTTGGCACCTGGACAGGTGGGAAAATTAGCTATGAAGGAGGAGTGTCACACTTTGAGACTGGGAACACCCCTAGGGTGGCCAGCCTGGAGTGGACACCACTTAGGAAATTCTGCCATCTTGCATGTGATAGAATTTAGGGACTCTGGACAGGGAAATGCCCACTCCCCACAGGAAGTGGTCATCTAGGAGGTGTAGTGACCCCAAGCATAAGTAGCCCATTGGACACTAACCTTCATTCTCCTCAACTCCCCCTAAATTGAGTATTTAGGGAACCACTCTGATATTAGTGGTGTGAGGTTATTTTAGGGTTTATGTAGGCACATTTATTTTAGCTTGGGTCTGAGGCCTGCACCCTCTCACCTAGTCACTTGGTATTTTATTCCTTTTACTATTTTAGCAACGCTTCAGTTTTAGTGGCAATGTTTTATTATTTTTATCTACTGCCCTTTTATGCCGAATTTTGTTATTCTTTTCTCTGCATGACATTTCATCCTGTGCTCACTCCAAGGCTGCACACTGCCAGTCAAGAGAATACGATGTCTCCCTTACACAGAAACAACACAGTATCACATCAGGGCAGTTCACAGAACAACAACATATTTTATTATAAAACAAAATGCTGCCCAAACTAAGCTAGAGGAGGCATTCCAGCCTGCCTGCAAACTCATGCTGCATGTCATTGCAGTTCCTGCTGAAACCTCACACTTCCTCTTCGTCTACATGGGAGAATTCCCAGCATAATAACACACCTCTTCTTTACCTCTAACACAGGTATGGGGATTGGGCATCCATCCCAAGACTAGATGGGCGGATTAGGGATACCACTGCTGTTTGCTCTCATGTATAAACGTAGTAGCATAGGTAGGGATAATGGATACACTATGGTGACGATATGGTGGGACTCTTCCTGTGTTTCACTTTCCTGTTCACTGCTGTAAAACTGTTGTGTTTCATAATCCTCATAATTGCAATTCATGCCTTTTTGCATAGAACTCAGGGCCAGATGTAGCAAACGTTTGCGACTCGCAAACGGGCCGATTCGCAATTTGCGACAGTGCAAAATCGGAAATGGGATGCAAAAAGCCCATTTCCGACTCGCAAAAAGCGATGGGACCCGTTTGCGAGTCGCATCCGTTGCGACCCCATTTTGCGACCCGCAAATTGCAAGTCGCAATTTGCGAGTCGCAAACCTTATGCAAATTGCGACTAGTCGCAAAAAGGCCAGTTTGCAAGTCGCATTTACCACTAACTCAGAGCAGGTGGTAACCATTACCAAAGTATAAAAGGAGACCCAGAAGGCATCTGGGTCACTCAAGATGGCGGACATATACCTGATAGCAGTGAGGAGGAGAGTCTACGCAGCCCAGCAGAGGAGGAGGGGCCACAGACAGGAGAAGATATATAGAACAAGGCAGACCCTTTTCCAGCAAACTGAAGAGGAGATCTATGATAAATACCGCCTTAGCAGCGCTGCCATTCTAGAATTAATAGATTTACTAAAACCACAGCTAGAACACAAGACTCTGCGTGGCTGCACCATCCCTACGCATGTGCAAGTACTATGCGCACTGCACCTCTTGGCCTCAGGGGGTCATTGCCGTGGCAGGTGGGGTATCCCAAAGTGCAGTGTCAAGGTTCCTCAGGGCATTCCTAGATGCCTTAGTAGCGCACAGGTCTCAGTTCATATACTTACCAAGGAATGAGGCAGAAATTAACAGCACGAAGCTGGACTTTTACCGCATTGCCCACTTCCCCCATGTCATTGGATGTGTAGATGGGACACACATTCAAATATGCCCCCCGCTAATCTGGAACATATTTTCCGCAACAGAAAGTGTACCCACTCACTCAACATACAGGTTGTTTGTGATGCCCATTACGTCATCACGGACATCGTAGCTAAGTTTCCAGGCAGTACCCATGACTCATACATTTTTAGACATAGTGGGATACATCAACGCCTGGAACGTGGGGAGTTTGGAGACGGATACCTCCTAGGTAGAGCTGCATACACCTTGCAGACATACACACAGGTCACTGTGCACGACTATCTGGACTTACTAACAGTGTACTTCTGTGCCCAACAGGTGACAGTGCATATGCTCTAAGGCCATGGATCATGACTCCATTTTTAACACCCAGCAATGATTTAGAGAGGCAATACAACAGTGCGCATAAGAGGACCTCATAGAGCGCACCTTCGGACTCCTGAAGGCAAGATTCCGATGCCTCCACCGCAGCGGAGGCGCCCTCCAATACACCCCCATTACCGCTTTCAAAATTGTGGTCGCATGTGCCATCCTCCACAACATAGCCACCCGACGTGGGCTACCTCTCACCCCTGCAGACCCAGATCCTGATGATGAAGAGCAAGAACAACCACATCGCCATCATGGGGATAGGAGTCTAGCTAATCAAGGCAGACTGAGACGGGACCACATTGCAACGCAATATTCTGGACGGTACGTGTCAACTCCCACCATACTCACCTATTAACCATTTGTTAAGTGGAACAAAAATAACTGTTTTATTAATGTCATGAAGAAACTATATACAAGTTGAAATTGTCCATGGGCAGGAAAATGCCAACCAGTCATGTGGCACATTAACGCCATGTGCCACATGAATCTGTCCTGGCTGTTATCTATGATCTCCTGCCCCTCCTGCCAGCCTGGCTGGTCCCTGCTGCGTCCATGGTGCTGTGCCTACCACTCCTCAGCACCCTACTGTGAGTGGCAGAGACACTGCTCACTGTTGAGCCCTCCTCCCAGGTGTATTTGTTAACTTCCTGGCTGTGATGTCATCATCATGTGCCAGGAAGTGTTTCCAGGGTGTTCTGGTATGCTTTCTGGAGTGTTCTGCTGCATCTGCAAGCAATTTTGAAGGTATTCGCAATTTGCGACACCCACTCGCTAATTGCGAGTTCGTTTTTGCACACTCGCAAACAGCGACCTCGCAAACTGCGGACTCGCACACAGCGTTGCGAGTCCGGCTGCGAGTCGCAAAATCTGATCGCTTTTTTTTCTGGCATTCCAATTTGCGAGTCGCATTTTGCGAGTCGCATCAACTCGCAAAATGCGAGTCGCAATTTTTATTTTTGTTACATCTGGCCCTCAGTTGCTTCAACAAAACCTATTAAACCAAGATTCTGCTTCTGTTTGTCCTTGCATGTATCACACTTATATAACTGAGAGAAAGGGGTACAATCTGTTCTACTGCAACTTCCCTGAGGACTCTGAGTGTCATGTGATAGGCTTCCACAAATCACTTCTACCTTTGGTACTGGTGAGGTGCTGCTACCTAGCCGGAAGGGTTAGGCTGACAGCTATCACATGGTGTGGGATCAGGCTCACTCCTCCATACTCGGTGGTGCTGCCGCCCACAATCTAGCATTCTCGTTTCTACAACGGGAGTCCCATGACATGGTGCCACCAACATTGGTTAAGCACTCACCTTACGGATCTCCCAAGTATCTCTGTCTCATTATGTGCAAAAGGCACCCAAGTTACCTTATATCGAGAGGTCTGTGGCAGTAGGGAAATATCCTCCTCAGCTAGATAGGTAGTACCTATTTGATGCTGTAGGTTGTTCAAGCTTTAACCTGTAAAAGGATCTCCCAATTGGTGTTTCTATCTCTGAACAATACAATTACATTTAAAAAAAATGGCAGGCCAAACAGGGTTGTAATCTCAGCAAACATGAGACTTCCTCTCACAACACACTTAAGTAATAATGGCCTCACAGACAAAGGAGGAGAAGTTACATTTGTTGTTGAGCTCACACAGCATACAGAACTGAACTTTTTTATTCTTGGGTTACTAAACCAGCAACAGATGGGAACAGACATACATTTCACCATTACTCTCCAGCAAATACACCCGCACAATACAGAACATACACATGTTTAAAAATACCACTATCTTATCAAGACCACCAAATTAGCTTGATGGTGTCCTACCACATGTTCCGCAGAATGTTGTACTAGGTTTCTTAACTAATGACGTACCTACATGCCAGAATTGGCTACTTATACACCACACCCTATTATAGATATTATGGCGGTAGCAGACATACGCCTACTCACTAATTTAGTAGAAATATATAGACAATTAATACAATTTGTAATATTTTGAACACTGTCCCAGCAATGGCTGCTCCAGCGCAACCACAGGTGGCCCCAGCGGGCATTAATCCTGCTACTGTGCATTCAATCATGGGTAAAGTACCCAGCAAACATGAAGAAATTTCATTTTGGTTAGCACAAAATATTATCACCCTGGAAGCAGTGTTTCACCATACTGGAACTCAAGATAAACACTGAGGGCCTCATTACGACCCTGGCGGTCATAGACCGCCAGGGTGGAGGCCGGAGGTAGCACCGCCAACAGGCTGGCGGTGCTACATCAGGTATTCCGACCGCGGCTGTGAAGCCGCGGTCGCCCAGCCGGGTCCGGCGGTTTCCCGCCGGATTTCCCCCGGCTGGGGGAATCCTCCATGGCGGCGCTGCATGCAGCGCCGCCATGGGGATTCCGACCCCCTTCCCGCCAGCCTGGTCCTGGCGGTTTACACCGCCAGGAAGAGGCTGGCGGGAACGGGTGTCGTGGGGCCCCTGGGCCCCATTAAGATTTTCAGTGTCTGCTTGGCAGACACTTAAAATCGCGACGGGTGCAACTGCACCCGTCGCACCCCAGCAAATCCGCCGGCTCAATTCTGAGCCGGCTTCATCTTTGCTGGGGCTTTCCCGCTGGGCCGGCGGGCGATCTTTTGAAGATCGCCTGCCGGCCCAGCGGGAAAGTTAGAATGGTCCCCGCGGTCATTTGACCGCGGGGCGGTGTTTGGGCGGTTTTTCGCCCGTCGGGCTCGGAATGACCCCCTGAATTTTCACAATGTGCTTGCCATTTGGGATGGTTCCCTCAGTGGACCACTTACCCACTTGGAGTGCAGTGTTTGCTGCACACTACACTGCTGCACATGGTACACCAACACTTGCGAATCTTCCGGAAGTGTTAAAACAAATTCAAGATGAATACGGGGCTGCTCTGGCCACAGATCTGGGAATGCCAATAGTGGTCAACTTTGCCACAGTATCCTCGATAGTAATAAGTAACCTTGAAGGGGAGGTAGTAGCATTGGTAGTATGCCAGCAGCTCAGGGATGTTCCTGTACAAGATCAAGAATGTGAGCTGCCAAAGATTATTGCCAAGACTTATAATAGTATAGTTCGGCATAATTTGGGAGCCAGACCAGGTAAACCACAATTAAAAGGCAAATCTAATAAGGATTCTACCAAGCAAGCAGCTGAGGGTTCTAAAAAATGCTGGGATAAACAAAAACAAAATTAAGATATTTTAAAACAAAGAGGAGAATCTCCACTATCGGAGACCTCAGAGAAACGCTACAATCTAAGAAGTAGAGACAATTTAAAAACTCCTGATAGACACCAATATATAGATACACGCCAATCTTGTTCCTTTCAGGACTCACCGGATAAATGCAGTGAACAATGAAACGAGTACGTAAAACCAAGAAAAGATTCACAACGCTCATCTGAACCTTCCATACAAATAGAAGAAAAACATCCCCAACAGAAAGCACAGTTTAAAAAGAAAAAAGTGGCAACAGTTTTTGCAACAAATTCCACACATAATGAGAACCTTACTGAAGAACAGGACATGGGCACTGACTCTGCTAGACAGCGAGGCAGAGCTCACAATAGTTTGCCCGAATCTTCAAGAGCTTCTGGATGTCACAGCAAGTAACGCTTTTTGAGAAGTAAAAACTGTGGACATGGCGTCTCCCCCCTCAACACCCTATAGGGTTTACAAAGTGAAAATACAAACTGAGGGAGACAGAGAGCGCACAATTAAAGTTGTATTCTGGGAAAAATAATCATTGTGTTATGACATCCTATTGGCAAAAAAAGATTGACCACCACAATTTGTTCGTAATCTCCCACTAGGGGAAGATGCCATTACTCCATCATTCTCAGCCCTTGTTCCTGAAGAATTAAGACAGACATACACAGTAGCTTGGGTATTGGCACAAGCCCCAGAGCTGTATCGCAACCAGGTAGGATGGGACAAAGATTTTCCCTACCATTCAATACCAGTAAGATTGACACCACTACCACAACCACAGTACCCCATAAAACATGAAGCTAAAGCACCTGTGGGAGAAATACTCACACACCTTGAGTGCCTGGGTGTAATAGAAACCTGTGTATCACCAATAAAAAACATTTGATCCCGTTGCTAAGCCAGACCATTCATATAGAATATTATTTGACTACAGGCACTCAAACAGTCACACACACACACATTTGGTATACAAAATGCACACAGCATAGCACTTATCAACAATTTACTGCGCAAAAAATGCAATACAACCTTGGATATTTCCAACATTTTCTTCTGCCAATATACAGCACCTGAAAGCAGGGATTTGACTGCCTTCAGCATGCTAGGCTAACAAAGAAAATGTTGTCAACTCCCACAGGAGTATAAGACGAGTCCTAGACAGTTCTCATCACGTATTACAGCCATACTACACATTGACCCTGAGGCATTGTCTTATGCAGATGACATCTCCTTCACATATGACAAGCTAGTCACACACCTAAGATGGGTTGACCGCATTGTAGTGGGTTTTGCTGAAACAGGCTACAAATTTAATTTCAAGAAAACAAAAATTGCCTTTTTCAGTGTCCTGTTTTCAGGACACAAGTTATCAGATGAAGAAAAAAAGCCTGGCGCCCCACTTTCTAGAAAAGTGTGTGCAATTACAACCACCAAACACCATCATAAAACTACAATAATTATTGGTCTTTTTCAATTTTGGCAGAACATACATTCCATATTATGCTCAATGCATAAAACCACTTTATGACTGGATGTGTCCAGACTTTTCATGTAAATATTGGACAGTGGAACACACATGCATTTTCAGGGCATTACAGCAGGATATGCTTGAAGCAAAACACATACATACGCGAGATAACAAAACAAACTTGGTCATCAGAGTAATTGCTGGTGCCATCGGTTTAACCTATGTAACATTTAATGAAAGTGATACCATTCCAATAGCATATTTATTACATTTATATTCCATGATTGAACAACGCTTTGCTCCCACTGAGAAAATTCTAACTGCTGTTCAGGTGGCTGTCATAAAAGAGAGAACTCTGGCCCAGGGGAAATGCATTGTTGTCATGACCCCAATAACAGCCTTAGAGGCTGTCACAAAAGCCAACGTTCGTAATGCAAAAGCATTACATCCATGTTGGATCCAATGGGCTACATTTCTCAAGGCCACTAATGTTGATTATATTTTTTATCCAAAATTTCAGACCTAAGACTTCCTTTAGTATGAACTTGAATACCCAACACCTACAAATATTTTGCCTCTTGATCAATAACAAATGATCATTTACACTAACAACCAGTACAACCATCAGTAGGCACCAAACAACAATACTGCACTGCCTGCACGGCTGTAAGTAGGTGCATGAAGGATGGCAAGTCCCACCCTCAGAACACATACACACAGACCCTAGGGGACTGCACGGCACAGCTGGCAGAGCTTAAGGCTCTAATATTGGCACTGGAAGGTACATATCCTAAACTTCTAACACTTTATTGTTTACGATTCGTATTACTGTGTGCAGTCCTTTAATGAATATCTGCATTACCGGTGCCAAAATGGGTTCAAAGATTCAAAATGGAACACCATCAAATACAGACTTCTGTGAGGGAAGGTAGCAGATCTAAAGGAGATGCTACCAAATACCCATATAGTACATACAATGAGCCATCAACGAGTAGGGGTACACATTGCAAGAAACACCTTAACTGGCGAAGCAGCCAAGTAAGCAGTAGCCACAGCTTCTGTTGCTTCAGTTACTCATTCTAGGTCAAGGTTGGATGATGAAACACTGGCTGTTGTAAAAGCCTCGGCTGACAGAAAGCCCTTGCCAAAGGCTTATACCGCCAAATATTCCTACCATCTAAGTGGCCAAAATGTTACATTTGTAAAAATATTGGGGTGGGTGATCGTGTGATTCTCAACCAAGAACAGACATTAGATCTAATAAAAGCAGTGCATGAAGGGGTTGTTTCTGCCCTTGCAGATGTGGTGGTTATAATTTCACTATTGCAAAAACGCTATTGGTGGCCAGGTCCATACAAGCAGACCAGACAGTATGGGGGTCATTTTGACCTTGGCGGACGGCGGAGGCCGTCCGCCAAGGTACCGCCGCTGAATGACCGCACCGCGGTCAAAAGACCGCGGCGGCCATTCAGACATTTCAGAATTGAGCCGGCGTAGTTGCAGGGGTGCGACGGGTGCAGTTGCACCCGTCGCGTATGTCAGTGTCTGCTTAGCAGTCACTGAAATACTTTGCGGGGCCCTCTTACGGGGGCCCCTGCAGTGCCCATGCCATTGGCATGGGCACTGCAGGGGCCCCCAGGGGCCCCGCGGCACCCCCTACCGCCATCCTGTTCCTGGCGGGAGACCCGCCAGGAACAGGATGGCGGTAGGGGGTGTCAGAATCCCCATGGCTGCGGAGCGCGCTCCGCAGCCATGGAGGAATCACAAGGGCAGTGGTAAACCGGCGGGAGACCGCCGGTTTACCCTTTCTGGCCGCGGCTGAACCGCCGCGGTCAGAATGCCCTCGGGAGCACCGCCAGCCTGTTGGCGGTGCTCCCGTGGTCGGTGACCGACCCCCTATGTCTTTTGGTGTGACATCTGCCAACAAATTAAAAAGTCCACCACGAAAAACCCACAGCAGAAACACCTCCTAATTTCCAACAAACCACTACAAGGTGTGTACCTGGACCATTGTGGTCCCCTAACACCTGATGGTGCAAATACATCTTAGTCGCTGTTGATTCTTGCTCAAGATTTCTATGGGTATGGCCACAATGATCAGCTGATGCTCAAACTGTTATTGAAGATTTTCAAGCCTTCATAGGGACATATGACGTTATAGTATGTTCCATTCGAACCAGGGCCCTGCCTTTGCCTCCAGGACATTCAGGAACACCATGGCGATGATATATGTCCAACTCTATTTCTTGTCTCCCTATCAACCTGAGGGAAACTCGTTGGTAGAGTGGAAAAAACAAACCTTAAAGCAATCCTTAACAGCAAGAGAACTAGGTATGGGTCGTAGTTTGCTTAGCACCTATATGGAGTCCAGAAAGCACTCAATATTCTGCCCAGAATGTCCTTGGGAGGGCACACCCCATATGAGGTTCTGTTTGGCATACCTATGTATGTCCCAGATCTTGATCGCCCTGGCTCAGTTGTGGCAGACACAACTTTCTACATAAATGAACGTGTCACTGTCTTGCAGGAATTACAAAAGTACTGTGATGAAAACTCATCTGCATGTGCCGTCACGTTGGGAATAAGTGATTTGTCAACAACACCTACCAGCTAGATTCCAAAAGTTAAGGATCTTGTGCATCAAAAGATTGCTGTGAAAAAGGAATTTAACCCTTCATATCAAGCACCAGCTCCAGTCCTTGTCACTGCAGTAATAGTGTTATGTTTCATTATCCTCATAATTGCAATTCATACCTTTTTACATAGAATGTAGTTGCTTCAATAAAATCTATTGGACCAGGATTCTGCTTCTGTTTGTCTTTGCATGCATGAGACTTGTATAACTGAGAGAAAAAGTACGATCAGTTCTACCACTACTTCCGTGAGGAGCCTGAGGGGGTCATTCCGACCCTGGCGGTCGGTGTTAAAGCGGCGGCCAACCCGCCAACAGGCAGGCGGTCAAAAAAATGGAATTCCGACCCTGGCGGGAACCGCCAACACAGCCTGGCACTTTAACGCTCCGACCGCCACGGCGGGCCAAACAAACAGCGCGGCGGTCACCGCCAACAGACAGGCGGCAGACAATGTACCGCCCACCCTATCACGACCCACCAATCTGCCACCTTTTCCGTGGCGGGAGCCCCGCCGATAAAAACACGGCGGAAACAGATTACGAACGGGAAAACGCTCACCTCTATACACTCCACGAGGAATCTGGACAGCATGGAACCCGAATTAAACATCCTACCAGCGATTGTCTACCTGCTCCTCTACCAGGAGCACGAACGCCGCCGCAGGAGACAACGATGAGTACTGCACCTACGACACAGGGGAGGGGGGAGGCGAAAAGATTACGGGCACACACATACGCAACCCCCCCCCCCCCAAATCCCCACACACCAATGCAGAGCAACAAGTCAGATTTACACCCCCCAAACCCCCCGGAATAATTCAAAGACAAAATAAAATGATCATTAAAATAGAAGTATATTAAAGCATATTTGAACTTAAGTGAAATATTAGATTATTAAAACAAATAAATCACAACATGAAGAATATGAACATAGTCCAAAAGTCCGGCACATATTAGCTACATGCCATTGTCAGTGGCCCAATGTGCATAAACACATGGGCAAAGCCCACACACGAAACCCGATTCCATTGGAGAGAACACTGCTGGGGCATCAGATAATAAAACCACAGGCACCTCAGGGGGAAGGGAAGGGGGGCCACCTCAGCCACATGAGTCCACGACGCCAGATCCACGAGGGGCCTCCATGCCCACTGTACCATCCTGGGGAGTGCAAAGCCACAGTCTCACAAGTCTCTACAGTGGGTGGATTGCCCACTGTACCATCCTGGGGAGTGCAAAGCCACAGTCCATCTGGTGGATTACAGACTCCACTGGTTATGGAGGAGGCATGGTGCCCAGAGTGCTTCGTGAAGCCCTGCCTGACACAGATCCAGCCCTGCCAATGGGCCAGCGGTGCTTGAGATGAAGGCCCCAGCGGAGCGGTGCTTGAGAGGAAGGGCCCAGCGGAGCGGTGCTTGACAGGAAGGGCCCAGCGGAGCGGTGCAGAGACGGCGGGGCACAGCGGAGCGGTGCTTGAGAGGAAGGGCCCAGCGGAGCGGTGCAGAGACGGCGGGGCACAGCGGAGCGGTGCTTGACAGGAAGGGCCCAGCGGAGCGGTGCTTGACAGGAAGGGCCCAGCGGAGCGGTGCTTGACAGGAAGGGCCCAGCGGAGCGGTGCAGAGACGGCGGGGCCCAGCGGAGCGGTGCTTGAGATGAAGGCCCCAGCGGAGCGGTGCTTGACAGGAAGGGCCCAGCGGAGCGGTGCTTGACAGGAAGGGCCCAGCGGAGCGGTGCAGAGACGGCGGGGCCCAGCGGAGCGGTGCTTGAGATGAAGGGCACAGCGGAGCGGTGCTTGAGAGGAAGGGCCCAGCAGAGCGGTGCTTGACAGGAAGGGCCCAGAGGAGCGGTGCTTGACAGGAAGGGCCCAGCGGAGCAGTGCAGAGACGGCAGGGCCCAGCGGAGCGGTGCTTGAGATGAAGGCCCCAGCGGAGCGGTGCTTGAGAGGAAGGGCCCAGCGGAGCGGTGCTTGACAGGAAGGGCCCAGCGGAGCGGTGCAGAGACGGCGGGGCCCAGCGGAGCGGTGCTTGAGAGGAAGGGCGGAGCGTTGCTTGAGATGAAGGGCCCAGCGGAGCGGTGCTTGACAGGAAGGGCCCAGCGGAGCGGTGCTTGACAGGAAGGGCCCAGTGGAGCCGTGGTTGAGAGGAAGGGCCCAGCGGAGCGGTGCTTGACAGGAAGGGCCCAGTGGAGCGGTGCAGAGACGGCGGGGCCCTGTTCAGCGGTTCTTCTCACGGCGGAGCCCTGTTCAGCGGTTCTTCTCACGGTGGGGCCCAGTGGAGCGGTGCCTCTCACGGCGGGGCCCTGTTC
Organism: Pleurodeles waltl; assembly: GCF_031143425.1. Classification (NCBI taxonomy): domain Eukaryota; kingdom Metazoa; phylum Chordata; class Amphibia; order Caudata; family Salamandridae; genus Pleurodeles; species Pleurodeles waltl. The sequence goes on from NC_090436.1 coordinate 316,004,160, forward strand.
AGCGGTTCTTCTCACGGCGGGGCCCTGTTCAGTGGTTCTTCTCACGGCGGGGCCCAGTGGAGCGGTGCCTCTCACGGCGGGGCCCTGTTCAGCAGTTCTTCTCACGGCGGGGCCCTGTTCAGCGGTGCTTCTCACGGCGGGCCCTGTTCAGCGGTTCTTCTCACGGCGGGGCCCTGTTCAGCGGTTCTTCTCACGGCGGGGCCCTGTTCAGCGGTGCTTCTCACAGCGGGGCCCTGTTCAGCGGTTCTTCTCACGGCGGGGCCCAGTGGAGCGGTGCCTCTCACGGCTGGGCCCTGTTCAGCGGTTCTTCTCACGGCGGGACACTGTTCAGCGGTGCTTCTCACGGCGGGGCCCGGTTCAGCGGTTCTTCTCACGGCGGGGCCCTGTTCAGCGGTGCTTCTCACGGCGGGGCCCTGTTCAGCGGTGCTTGTCTTGTGTTCCTAGGGAACCAGATCTGGGCAATCATTCCCGCTCAGTCGCCATCCGACCTATCGCTTGCGGGGCTCTCCTGTGTTGGACTCCTGGGCCCGTGGGTGTCCTCCGTCACACCCCAAATGGGGCTGGTGGGGCCCTCCTGGGCAGCTCGCCTGCTGCCGGACTTCTTCGCCCTGCTGCCCTTGCCCTCCTTGGACGAATCTCTGGGGCCCTTGCCTCCCTTGGAAGTATCTCTGGGGCCCTTGCCCTCCTTGGACGAATCTCTGGGGCCCTTGCCTCCCTCTGAAGTATCTCTGGGGCCCTGGCCCTCCTTGGACGAATCTCTGGTGCCCTTGCCTCCCTTGGACGAATCTTTGGGGCCCTTGCCCTCCTTGGAAGAAACTCTGGGGCCCTTGCCTCCCTTGGTGGATGGGCCAGGTGACGGTGCAAGGCTGGTGTCCTTGGGGGCAGCCGTCTCAGGCCTGTGGCGCCGGCCCTTCACTTTTTTGCTTCTTTTCCCAGGGGGTGGGATGGCTGTCCCCTTGCTGCTGGCCGATCTTCCTGCCCTAGGAGCTGGTGGACTCCAATAGCCCTGAACGATGGTCCTAGTAGGTGCAGGGCTTGTGGTGGCTGAGGTGCTGGTTGGACTCCTACGAGATGGAGGGGGTGGGTCAGTTGTTGGAAAGAGGTCAAGGTTGGAAAGGAAAATCAATTTCGAAAGACAGGGACGGGTAATTGTAGTGGGTATGGGAGTGGAGGAAGAGGATGTGGTTGTAGGAGAGTCAAGTGTGCTGTCTTTGGGTGCAGGTGCTTGTGACGGAGGTTGTCGTGAGGTGGATGGCTGTTGGGTGGGTGGCTGCCTGCGTTTGTGTGGTTTGGAAGAGGGGGTGACAGACACACTGGGAGAGGACACAGAGGACATGTAAATGGTAGTGGGGGTGGTGACTGCACGTGTGCGGACTGTTCTGGTGGGTGTGGTGGTGATGGACGTACTGGCTGATGGTGGTGTGCATGCAGGTGTGAGTGGAGACGTCACAGGGAGGGAGGAGGGAGACGAGGAGGAGGGGGACACAGTGGAGGCAGTGGGTGTTGCTGTGTCTGCATGTGGATGTTGCTTGGGTGAATGCTTGTGTGATCTGTGGTGCTTATGTCTGGATGATCTGCCCTTGGGTGTTGATGTGTGTGCAGGCTGGTCTGTAGGTGTGTCTGGGATAGGCAGAGGAACAGGGGAGTGGGACTGGGTTGAGGAAGTTGGAGGGGGGAGGCTAGACACAGGGACAATTGCTGCCGTCAGTGCTGAGGCCAGAGCGTTGAACGATCGCTGATGGGCAGCCTGACCCGAATGAATGCCCTCCAGGTATGCATTGCTCTGATGCACCTCCCTTTCCACCCCCTGGATGGCATTCAAAAGGGTAGACTGCCCAACAATGAGCGTCTGGAGGAGGTCAATGACCTCCTCACTGAGGGCAGCAGGGGTAACTGGGGCAGGACCTGAGGTGCCAGGGGCGAAGGAGATGGCCGGCTTCCTGGCCGAGCGGGCACGGGGCGAAAGCTGAGGGGCTGCTGGGAGGGCGGAGCTGGTGCGCTGGGTGGCGGCTGTACCTGTTTTTGCGGTGGGCACGGATGGTGCCGCCACCACAAGGGAGCTCCCTTCCGAGGACGTGTCGCTGACGTCTCCACGGGTCCCCGTTGTGGAGCCCCCCTCGCCCTCCGTCTCATTGGTTAAGTCCAAGTCGGTTGCAGGGCCCTCCGGGCCCATGTGAGATGCAGCTCCCTCGTGCGCCGATGCCACTTCTCCTCTGCCTGATGATGCTAATGCACACATGAGCAGGAAAACCAAAAAATAAGGGGGGGAGAGAAGAAAGAAAGACATGTTGAGTGCATGCATTGGCGGCACCGTTGGCGGAGAGGACGGACACAGAAGCCCCCTGCACTACGCCGCGCACTCGGGGTACACTACTCAATTATTGTTTCTTGGCCTACAAGTCTATGGATGACAAATGCACACATAGGTGAGCCCAGGCCATGGATAGCTGTACTTAGCACCCTACAGAGGTGGGGGGGCGGGGGCACAGGGCCATGTCTAACGGAGGGGCCTAGCCTACAGAAACCGCCCTGGCCTAGAGATAGCCACAGCCCTCCTCCCCCACCCAGACGCCTCCACTGTGCGCTAATATAGCAGAATGTGCTGATACTCACCCCCTTGTGTCTGCTGTGATGTCCTCACGCGCCCATCCAAATCGGTGTAGGCCACCGCCAGGATCCGGGACATCAGGGGGGTCAATTGACGACTGGCACCCCTCCTACGTTGGGAGGCCATCCCCAGCAGAGCCTCCGTCTGTTGTGGACCCCCAGGGCCCGGACGTCCTTGGCGATGGCACGCCAAATGTCGATCTTCTGATGGGCGCTGACCTATGTGACATGGACAGGGTGGAAAAAGAAATATCATCACTTTTCTGCATGGTCGATGTGAGTGCCCCCCCCCCCCCAACCTTGCCATGTGGCACATGCTCTCATCTGTCGTGCGTTGCTATCCTCATACGCTCCCCTCCCCACCATCTTACATCCACCCCACTCAACACAGGCATAGCCCATACTACGTGCTCCCAGTGTACTTACCTGTTGGTCTGGAGGACCGTAGAGTAGCGCATACTGGGGGAGGACCCCATCAACGAGTTTATCCAATTCCTCAGATGTGAAGGCAGGGGCCCTTTCCCCAGTCGCAGCAGCCATTGTCTCTTCCAGACCGAGTTCACAGCAGCACTTGCAGTATAGGTCCTCTCCTGTGGATGATCAGGTCTCGAGTGATAAAGCAGTTAGAAAATGGCGGTCACGCCCGTGGCGGTGCGTACCGCGGCGGTGCGTACCGCGACCACAGGCGCACATCGTCATTGGCTCCTGAGACCCATAGGGTTCTATGTTAACCAATGCTGCTTTGCGCTGCGGTCTTCGACCGCCTACCGCCACGGTGTGCCACGCCAGCGCATTGACCTCACATCCCATTGTCACACTTCACAGGTCAGGCAGCCGCCATTTCAAGGGCCCACATGGCTGAATTTCTACGGCGTCACACAGGCCTAGGCCCTGCATTGCCACTCATACAAGCCATTCAATGCATAGCGAATCGTGTACTGTGCAAGCTGTGGTTACGTACCTGTGGGTTGCTTGACTCTGTGCTCCATGTTGTCCTTCCTAGGCACCGTCCGCTGGGACTTGCGAGGAGATGGAGGAATCCTCCCGTGTACAGACCGCTGGTGGACCTGTCGACAATGGAAGAACGACATGTCATACTGACATACAGACTTGACCGAGCCAATATACATGAACTGTGTGCCCAGCTGGAGCCAGACCTGATGTCCCCCATTCGCCAACCCACAGGGATTCCCCCTCTGGTGCAGGTTCTGTCTGTACTCCATTTTTTTGCAAGTGGATCATTCCAAACAACAGTGGCCATATCATCAGGGATGTCTCAGCCTATGTTTTCAAAGGTTTTGTCCAGAGTGTTGTCTGCTCTGATGAAACACATGTGGAGCTACATTGTTTTCCCTGAGGTGGGCGATTTGGCTACAGTGAAGGGTGATTTCTATGCCCTTGGACATATCCCCAACATCATTTGGGCCATTGATGGGACACATGTGGCCTTGGTTCCCCCAGTGGCAGTGAGCAGGTGTACAGGAACAGAAAAAGTTATCATTCTATGAATGTCCAGGTGGTCTGTTTGGCTGACCAGTACATCTCCCATGTAAATGCCAAGTTCCCTGGGTCAGTGCATGACGCGTACATCATGCGAAATAGCAGCATCCCTTATGTGATGGAACAGCTACAGAGACACCGTGTGTGGCTAATAGGTGACTCTGGTTACCCCAACCTGTCGTGGCTACTTACCCCAGTGAGGAATCCCAGGACAAGGGCAGAGGAACGCTACAATGAGGCCCATGGGCGAACTAGGAGGATAATAGAAAGAACCTTCGGCCTCCTGAAGGCCAGGTTTAGGTGCCTGCATATGACAGGGGGATCCCTAATGTACTCACCAAAGAAGGTGTGCCATATCATCGTGGCCTGCTGTATGCTTCACAACCTGGCTTTGCGACGCCAGGTGCCTTTCCTGCAGGAGGATGGTCCAGATGGTGGTGTTGTAGCAGCTGTGGAGCCTGTGGAGAGTGAAGAGGAGGAGGACGACGGGGACGACACAGACAACAGGGACACAGTGATACAACAGTATTTTCAGTAGCACACAGGTACGAATCAACCACGCCATTTTACATTTACTTAAAGTCTCCTGCCTCTCTACTGTCTGAGTTCCCCTCCAGTTCCTGTTAACTGAGTTGTGACTTTCCCTTCCGTTTTCAGAGCTGTGGGCCCCACTGCGTGACCTCAGCTTTGTTTGCCCATGTACTACGGCTGTGTGACAGTGGTATGTTGTCATCACAATGTAACTGAACATTTTGGCACCGTTATGTCTACTACATTTGTTCAAATTACAAGCAGACTCAAGATTTCTTTAGTGCAAAGAGTGATTTAATTCAAGTGCTAAATTTATGGAACATGATTGTAAAACGGGGATGGGTGATGGTGGAGTAATGTCCATGGCAGAGTCCAGTTCTCAGTCGCACAGGTGCATTGTCCATATGCCTGTGGAAGGATGGAGCAGGGGCAGTTCAAGGTTGGACAGGGTGACAATGTGGGACAGTGGGATGACATCAGGGGGTATCGTTTGCTGGCGGGGTCTTGCAATCCTACTCTGTCTTCTTGTGAGATCTCAGGTTCCGCTTGCGGGGTGGTTCTTCTTCTGCAGGAGGTGGGGTTCTGGTGGCCCGTCGTTGTGTGGGGGCCTCCTGTCCACTAGCGCCGACGGAGGTGGTAGGCTGTTCCTGGTCCAGGCTAGTGACAGGGGCTCTTTGTGGTGCCACATGGTCCCGCAATGTGGTGACTATCTGGGTTAGGGCCACGACGATGGTCCCCATTGCGGAACTCATGTTCCTCAGTTCCTCTCTGAACCCAATGTACTGTTGCTCCTGCATGACCTGGATCTCCTGGAACCTGGCCAGTACCGTAGCCATCGTCTCCTGGGAGCGGTGGTATGCTCCCATGATGGAGGAGAGGGCCTCTTGGAGAGTCGGTTCCCTGGGCCTGTCCCCCCCGTCGCACAGCAGCCCTCTCAGTTCCCCTGTTTCCCTGGGCCTCTGTCCCCTGGACGGTGTGCCCACTACCACTGCCCCCAGGTCCCTGTTGTTGTTGGGGTGGTGGGTCAACCTGGGTGCCCTGTAGTGGTGGACACGCCGCTGATTGACGTGTCCTGGAGACAGAGGCATGGGCCCGCTGGGTGGGAGCTGTGCTGGTGTTCCCAGAGGGGGTTAGGTCTGGTGTAGCCTGTGGCTGTCTGTGGGGAACCGACTGTCCCGAGGTCCCCGATGGGCCGGGCTGGTCATCAGGGTCCAGGGAGACAGAGCTGCTGTCGTCACTGGGGGCCTCTTCTGGGGGTGGGATGGACATCTCTGGACCCTCCATGGTGGTGTGGTGGCGTTCGGGTCCTGCAGGGGTATAAGAGTATGGTTATTGCTTCTGTGTGTGGCATTTCGTGTAATGGGTGGGTGGCCGTGTCCCCCAGTGCTGGCATTCCCTTGTGGGGGCTTATGTGACGGTGGCTTGTGGGGGTGATGGGTGTGTGCAGTGGGCATGCTTTGGGGATGGGTGTCCATGCTTTGGGGATGGGTGTCCATGCTTTGGGGAGGCATGCAGGGCTGGGTTTTGGGATGGGTGGGTTGTGATGGTGAGCCATTAGCAAGGAGTTGGTGTGATGGGGGTGGGGGTGAGGGTGGGGGTATGATTTGGCATGCAGGTGGGGTGGGGGGAATGAAGTAGTGAAGATTTGCCTTACCAGAGTCCATTCCTCCGCCTACTCCTGCGAGGCCCTCAGGATGCAGGATGTGCAAGACTTCCTCCTCCCATGCTGTGAATTCTGGGGGAGTAGGTGGGGGTCCGCCGCCAGTCCGCTGTACCGCGATGTTGTGCCTTGATACCATGGAACGCACCTTCCCCCGTAGGTCGTTCCACCGCTTCCTGATGTCGTCCCGATTGCGTGGATGCTGTCCCACAGCATTGACCCTGTCCACTATTCTGCTCCATAGCTCCATCTTCCTGGCAATGGTGGTGTGCTGTACCTGTGCCCCGAAGAGCTGGGGCTCTACACATACTATTTCCTCCACCATGACCCTGAGTTCTGCGTCAGAGAACCTGGGGTGTCTTTGGGGTGCCATGGGGTGGTGTGGATGAGGTGAGGGGTGGTGTATGTGTTGTAGAGTGTGGTGAGTGTGGTGGTGTATGGTGTTTTGTGCGTGGAAAGTGTGTGGGTGATGTTGTGATTTGCCTCTGTGTGATGGTGTACTCTATGCTGTGCTCTCTCTCTCTGTCCTTCACTCGCAATTGTGGTCGTAGGGGTTTGTGGGTGATGTGGGTGTGTGTTTTATACTGGATTGGGTGTGTGGGAGTGGTGTGTGTATGTGTCTCAGGTGTCTGTATTTTGAATTGGCCAATGTGGATGTGTTTTGTAAAGGTGTGTGTATTTTGAGCGCGGCGGTGTGTACCGCCAATGGAATACCACGGTTGAAAGACCGCTGCGGGGATTTGTGGGTCGCAATGGCATGGGCGTATTTCTGTTGGCGTGACGGTGGAGGTTTGGTCATCGCCAGTTTCCCGCTGACCTTTGGTGTGGCGGAATGTTGAGGATGTCGGGTTTTTGGCGGTTTGCCAGTTGCGGGTCAGAATGACCGTGGCGGTTTACCGCGGCCGCGGCGGTGTTATGGCGGCCTTCTGGCCGGCGGTAAGCGACTTTTACCACCGAGGTCAGAATGACCCCCTGAGTGTCATGCAGTAGCCTGCCACAAATCACTTCTACCTTTGGTGAGGTGCTGCTAGCTAGCCGGAAGGGTTAGGCCGACAGCTATCACACAGTGTGGGATCAGACTCAGTCCCCCATACCTGCTGGTGCTGCCACCCAAAATCCAGCAGTCTTGTTACTACAATGGGAGTCCCATGACACCAGATCCTCAGATCTTCGCTAGACACAAAAGGAGAAGTGGACAAGAAACCTGCTGAACCCAAGGAGCATGACTGGCTTGGTGCCAACCATGCCAGCCTGCCTGCTGCACCCGACACTCGAGGAGCACCTGACCTATCCTGTCACTGCAGCCTCCAAGAAACTGGGAGAACTGCCAGTGCTCCTGAAATTGCCAAGTACTCCCTTGGAGTGGAGGAGCTGCTCCTCTGCATCTGCAGGCATCCAGAAAAGAACCCAAAGGACCAGGACTGCCAAAAACCAGACACCAGACATCACTGCTGCACCAAAGCCACCTAACCCGTGTTGAAGTGGGCCAATGGTGTAAGCGTGGTCCTCAGGCTCCCCAGAAGAGAAGCCCGCCTTGTGCTTGCCCCCAACACTGTAACACACCTCTGCAACTGGGCACATTAAAACTCCCCAAGGTGACCTGTTGGTGTGGTTTTGGACCTTGCCCTAAAACCCACTTAGGTCTAGGAGATTGGTACTGTAAATCGTTCTACTCTACCTGGATTGCTGTCTTTGTTTTCCTCTATAGGATTCAATTGCAGCTTTCTGAAAAATGCACTGTGTCTACTGTTAAAAACTCTAAAAATGAAATTCATAATTCAAAAAGTACCCACCTGACTCTGGTGATCTTGGTATCAAAGTTTATATACATGTATGTGTTATTTTTATACATTTGTATCTTATTGTTTTTATCGAGTGTGTGTCTCACTTACAGTATGAGTGTGCGCCTTACATGCTTAGCACTACCTTATAATATGCCTAACTGCTCAACCACACTACCCAAAGAGAAAGCATTTGGGATGTAATTTGTGCTACCATGATACCTCTGGGGATTGCTTGACCTCTTTGCACACTGTACCTCATTTTGGTCCACTATATTAAAAGCCAGTTTCCTACCAAATGATCAGTGATAATTATATGTATATCCTACCATATGTACACAACAGCATTGTTCCTAAGCATACTCTGTACTGACATGCTTATACCTAGATGTGCCATGATTATGCGTTTGTATTGGCAAAGATTTGTTAAGCCTTGGTACTTTAGCTTTAGTAAATTTGAAGATGAGAAACACTTTGTAGACGAACTCTGTGAGTTTGCTTTATCCTTACGGATTAAGTTTGGGTTTTGGCAATGCCACATGTGTTGTTTGATTGTAAAATATTGATGATGATGATAGAACCAGTTCCTAGTTACCCTTTGTCTGACAGGTCTTCATTCTGCTTCCACAAACAACATGACCCTGGAACAGAAGAGTGCCCACCTCATTTGTGCGGAATCATATCACCACATCTGTCTAGTAACCAAGGCATCCAAGGAAATGGCTAAATGATTTTTGGAGGAGAGGGCAGTCGGAAAAGAGTGCACCAAACACCAGGGACCATTCAAACCTGCCCAGCCAAGTCAACCTCAGGATGTCGCAGCACACCAGGGTGGTTCTCCAAAACCTATTGCAGGTATCTCCACCGGTCAATCTGCAGGACCAGCATTGCCCCAGGCACAGACCCCAGGAAAGGTTACCCATCTGGAACAGATGATGTTAAAGGACATGTCTGACCTCAAGTTCCAGTTGAAGGGTTTGAGATGGACACAGGCATTTGGCTAGTACGGTATCTACAGCAGTCTGTGAACCAACTTTCCCCAAAATTGAACCACAGGGACCCTTTCTGCCCTTCCCCATTTTTTTCCATGTACTTTTTAAGAAACTGTTTTTATAGCATAGTATAGTGTTAGTGTAGATTTAGTGTAGGTAGAGTAATTTTAACATTTTAGGTGGGGTGGGTAAATTTTGGGGGGCCCAGGGTGTTTTGGGTATTTTGTGGGTGGGGGTTGACAAATTTGAAAAATTCAAAAAATATATATTTGTGTAGGTTTATATGTGTAGGTAGTTTTTATGTAAGTGTAGTGTATATTGTTTCTGTATGAAGGTGTATATTAAGGGGCCTGGGGTGTTGATGTTAAACATGTTGTGTTATATGTTTAGAGTACGCTAAGTTAAGATAAGGTAGTTTTAGATGTTTTTAGAATAAGATAGTGTAGTTTACATAGCATAGTTTAGTTTAGGTGTAGTTTAGTTTTTGTTGGTTAAAGTAGTATAGATTTGGTAGTTTTATGTAGGCTAAGTTTTATACTTACATTAAGGGCCATATTTATACTTTTTGACGCAAAACTGCGCTAACGCAGTTTAGCGCCAAAAAAATTCGCGCCGGCTAACGCCATTCTGAAGCGCCATGCGGGCGCCGTATTTATTGAATGGCGTTAGCCGACCGGCGCTGCCTGGTGTGCGTGAAAAAAAACCACGTACACCAGGCAGCGCCGGCGTAGGGCAAAATGGTGTTTGGGCGTCCAAAAATGGGGCAAGTCAGGCTGAGGCAAAAATATCGTCTTAACCCGATTTGCGCCATTTTTTTTGGGCACCCAGACGCCATTAACATGACAAAGACAGGAGTCATGCCCCCTTGCCCAATGGCCATGCCCAGGGGACTTCTGTCCCCTGGGCATGGTCATTGGGCATAGTGGCATGTAGGGGGGCACAAATCAGGCCCCCCTATGCCACAAAAAAAAAAAAAAAAATACTTACCACAAATTACCTTTTCTTCCCTGGGATGGGTCCCTCCATCCTTGGGTGTCCTCCTGGGGTGGGCAAGGGTGGCAGGGGGTGTCCCTGGGGGCTTGGGAGGGCACCTCTGGGCTCATTCTGAGCCAACAGGTCCCTTAACACCTGCCCTGACCCAGGCGCTAAAATCCGGCGCAAATGCAGGTTTTTTAGTCCCGCCCACTCCCGGGCGTCATTTTTGCCCGGGAGTATAAATACGATGCATATGCATCGCAGTCATTTTTTAAGACAGGAACGCCTACCTTGCATATCATTAACGCATGGAAGGTGTTCACGCAAAAAAATTACGCTAACTCCATGAACTTTGGCGCTAGTCACGTCTAACGCCAAAGTATAAATATGGAGTTAGTTTTGCGTCGAATTTGCGTCGAAAAAAACGACGCAAACGGAGTATAAATATGCCCCTAAATATCCTTGAATTCTACATAAAAGTCTTCCTCTTCTTTACTGTATTGGTGTTAGCATATGTGCCTACCTAATGTTAACTACATGCATTTGTCTTTGTTAGCAGGGTTTTTAGACATGTGTGACTAGGTGAAAGGACCTGTAGAGTAATCTGTCAGGTTGGACATGGAATGACATTAACATCACCAAACATAGTTGTGCTCTGTAAGTGGCACTCTCAATGTGAAAGGGGAGACAGGCCAGAACAGGTATTCACATTTTGTTGCTCTATGCGTGTAAGACATGCCACATGCATTGAAGGAGTGGAGATGTAAAACCATTGCCACTAATCCAGGACCTCTGTGGTCACACACTGATAGGCAGGCCATTACACACTGAGCCTTCCATTATTTTCTTGTCACAGCAGTGTAGTTTGTTGGCTAGTATCCATGGATAGACTTCCCACCAGTGCTGTGAGTTAATTCACCATCAACATTGACTGCATGATACAGGTTGCACTTCATGCGTTGGATCTGAGTGGCTACATGCTAGTCTACATACACATAGAGTTCACATGATCTAAGTCCCTCAGCCTGTGGAGGCTTGTTCATGGCACCTTTACATATGTATCCACCATGTTCTATTTAGTCCATACTCCTACAGACATGCAACACACAGATTTGACTGACTGCATTTATTTACATGTGCAAAATATGTAGGGTCACAGGCACAGTTCTTGTAACAGCAACCCTTAACAGTTTGTTTTTGCCATTGAATATCCAGGCAGTGTCCATGGGTGTTAGAATTGGCATCCTTGGCGTGGTCTCCCTTGTCTTTTGTGCCACTGCTTCCCATGTTGTTACTATGTGCTGGACTCTGTTTTTGCTGTTTCTGATACTCTGGACACTTGACCACTGCTGACCAGCGCTAAAGTGCAAGTGCTTCTGTGTAAATTGTATGTGTAATTGGCTTTTCCATGATTGGCATATTTAACTTACTAGTACGTCCCTGGTAAAGTGCACTAGAGGTGTCCAGGGCCTGTAAATCAAATGCTACTAGTGGGCCTGCAGCACTGATTGTGCCACCCACATTAGTAGTCCTGTAACCATGTATCAGACATGCCACTGCAGTGTCTGTGTGTGCTGTTTAAACTGCCAATTCAACCTGGCCAGTGTACCCACTTGCCAGGCCCAAACCATCCCTTTTTATACATGTAAGGCACCACTAAGGAATGCCCTAGATAGCCCCATGGGCAGGGTGCAGAGTATGTTGAAGGAGAGACATGTACTGATGTATTTTATACGTCCTAACAGTGAAATACTGCCAAATTCGTTTTTTACTGTTACAAGGCCTATCCCTCTCATAGGTTAACACTGCCTTTAAATATCCCTAAAGTGAAGTTTCCGTTTGAGAGCAGACAGAAATTTGGAGTTTGGGTTCTCTGAACTCAAAATTTAAAATACACCTTTTAGTTAAGGTGGGTTTTAGATTGTAAGTTTGAAAATGCCACCTTTAGAAAGTGGGCATTTTCTTGCTTAAACCATTCTGTGACTCTGCCTGCTTGTGTATTCCCTGTTTGTGTCAGACTGATAGTGTCAGGCTGATAGTTGGGCTGTGTGTGAATCCCCACAGTAATACAAAGGGAGCTGGGGTATAACCTGCATCCTGGTGAGCCATCTGAGCTAGAGTGGCGGGAGGACTGGTCACTTACACCTGAATGGGCTGTGCCTGCCCTCACACAATGCAATCTCCAACCCCTGGTGTGTGTCTGGGGCCACGCCTGGGCAAGGCAGGATCTTATGAACAACAGAGGCTTTCCTTTGGAGTCTGCCTACTTCAAAGGCAGTAAGGGGTATACGTAGTGGTCCCAAACCCACTGATTTTTAGATCACTTCTGAAACCAAGAGGAACCTCTGCCAAGGAGAAGAGCTGAAGAGCTGGAGGAGGAGTACTGCCCCTTTGCCTGCGACTGTACATTCCTGGGTTTACCTACAGTTGCTGCTTCAGCCTGAGAGATGACAAAGACAGGACTCTGTTGTATATTCCTGCTTGTGAAGAATCTCCAAGGACTTGAACTGAGATTACCTCCTGTTTTGAAGGTTCAGGGCCATCAAAGACTTCCCCTGCCAGCACCTGGACTCTCTGCTGAGACTCCTTCCCTGCCAAGTGGTGCCCTACCCAGTCCCTGAGCCCTTGAAAGGTAAAATTGGCAGAACAAGGACTGAAATCCACACAGAGAACACTGTGCAGAGAAATTCTTGACGTATCACCTGCAACCCGTCTGAAAAATGACACACCACAGAGCACTCCCCTCAGTGCGCATGTATGTTTGAACACACATGCGCACAAGGGCTCTCTCCAACCCGGCACTGTGTTGCTGGGTTGGAGAGAGCAAGCCCAGGCTCTCAATCTGCCTTGGAGCACCCAGCCAGGGCGCTCCAGGCAATCATAACACTGCTCTGAGCAGCGTAATGATTGGCCGCAGGGCAGGCTGGGAGCCTGTGCCTGCCGTGCGACGGAGAGCGGCGGCGCACTTCAGGTGCATTTTCATTTGTTTTATCTTTGGTTTGTTCCACCCGCACCTTCCCCGCCACATTTCCCAGTCACCAGCTGTGACTGGATCCCTATGCCACATACTCAAACTGCAACATAGTTGGCATGGTGAGACAGTTTCCTTTCACACTCCCCCCTTCCATGTGCTGCATCTTCACCCAGGACCACATGACATGGAGGATGTTGTATCCCAAAGGCCTGTTCCAGGTCATCCTTTCCCAGATGCAACACAAGTGTGACTGTGAGACACTGCAATACATGTATATTAGTTAGACTACCTTGCTGTACACATCTCCCCATTCAGACACAGTGGCAGTTCAACCTACTCAGTGAACACTTACAATGCACTACCCAAATATTGATCCATTTTTTTTTACTTAGTATTGTGGGACTTGTAGTTCTGTTGACTCATTTTGTGCATTCCGCTACAGATGCCAGCAAACGAAAGTGGCCCTGGACTGGTGAGACACTTCACACATGTGATGTGGAACTGTGACAGAGCATGACAGAGCTATCCAACATGTAACAGGGCAGTGTTACAGACAGTTCTGAGCCACTCAATGGGACATAATTAGGATTCTTTCTGTTTGCCCTGCACAAAGCACAGTGGAGTGGAGGGACATAGAAAGCTGCACTGCACAACATGGCCTTTTTGCTCACATTGCCCCTTGTTGATAATTACCCTGTGTCTGTGGTTGTTCCTCCGGTGCCGCACTGTTGTATCCCAGTACTCCAGCCACCAACTTGTCTGGAATGATAGCCACCAACTCGTCTGGTATGACTGATTCCACCCGCTCCTCCAAGGCTTCCAGCTTCTCCTGGGGCACAGGGCTCCTTCCTTGGGTCTGCATTGCTGCCTTCAGGTTGTTGGCCAATTTCTCCTTAGTCTGGCACTTATAATCATGCCAGCAATTTTTTGCAGTCAGTAAAAGTGCTCTCCTGTTTGTCCCGCACTGTTGACTTTCTCCATGGTGGACTGCTAAATGACCTCTTTCCTCCCCTGTGACAATCTAGAGGTGACAAAGAGTTGATGTTGGTGCTCTGTCACCTCAGTGATCAAGATATCATTCTCCTCCTCACTGAAATTGCACTTATTCTTCCTCTTCTCCTGCAAGTCTATCTGGACATCCTGGCTGGTGCTGGGGTTATTGTCCCTGCTTCAGCTTCCTTCTCCATGGCTGCCTTTAGTACAGATTTAAATTGCTTTTTCCATGAAGTTTCTTTTTTTTTAAATCCAATCCGCCCCCAAAAGTGGCTCAGAACTGATTTGCATCCCTTTACGTGCTGCAGGTCAGCCCTGCATCACTTTTGCAGCAGTGGCGTCACTTTTTTGTACGGCATGGCACACATGGATGCATCATTTTGTTTTACGCAGCCAGGTCCTTTTGCCATGGTGCACCGTATTGTAAATATGATGCATCCATGGCGTAGTATTTTGTTGTAGCAAAGCACATGTTTTTTGACAGATAGTGATGCGTCATTTCTTGTGATTATGGCCCTAAATTTCCTTCTCAATAGCATCTGTGGGGGAAGAGGTGGTGTGATTTAAATCTTTGGTGCCTCCCCTGGATTCAGCACTTCCCCTGCATATCTGAGGTCGTTCTCTTATCACACAACTTTAATTCAGGCCCCAAGTATAGTGATTCATAGGGGCTCCCTGTCAGAGGTTAGCCATGCACGCATATTCGAAGACATGGCAGATAAAATAAGCAGAAAAGGCAGGAACGAGTAAATTATGCCCAAAGTATGAGACCTTGCATCCCTTGCACTCAGACACTTGTCTCTCTCTCGTGTGCGTGTGCACACACACACACTCACACGATCCTGGACAATCTTTGTTTATCAAAGGGATACATCTATGACTGAGATGGTGACTTATCACCTTGAGTATGTTTATTATTCCCCCTTGGCATGCACATGTGCACAGCATGGTACAGGGTGTAGTCACGTTCAAGATTGTTCCCACGATAAGTTACTGCTCTGTGTTTTGCCAATTCTAAGACTGGTGATTGAGAAACCCAAATGCAGTGGATTCCCATACAACTGATATGGATGTTACCCAGAGAGAGAGACCCGTTTGGAACTGATGCAGGAAGGAAAATAACAAGTTGATTACCAGCTCGTTTGAATTGGGCACCTAAGTGTCATTTTGGGTTTGAAAAGTCATAAGAAGGTTCGAGAACACCTACAAAATAACACCTTCGGTGGTATTCAATGGCCACTCAATTATCCCACTTTCCCTTTCCTCTGGGAAGGGAAAGTATTCTTTACCCAAAGCCTAAACCTATACTTGCATAGTATCAATCATGCGTGTAAGGCTTCCAAAGACATAAATTCCATTTGTGGACGTGGCCAGCTATAGCCAGGTGGCAGTGTTCTGAACTCAAGCTGAGTTTAAAAGCTCAAACGTGTTGAAAATCCTGCCCATTGTGCAGAGCTTTTGCTCACCTATAAGGATACTGAGGGAACGAAGAGGGTGCTCCACACGATACACTGGCATATAAAGTGTGCCTGTGCATGAAAAGACAGAAAAAACATAAGCAAGCGATACTTTTGGGAACATATGTGAATCTGATGCACTGGGTGGCAGTGCACGGACATAATAGGTTGTATGGGTTAAATGTCATAAATCAAACGTGCACTGTAGTAAGTTCCCTAATTTAAGAGGCTATTGGAACTACGTTCTTTCCTTGGCAGAAATGAAAAATTAATGAGAGCATCGATCGTATGTTCACTCTGCTTGAACTGAATGAGTCGCCATCGTCCTTGCACTATCCTTGATGTATAGAATAAATCGGGTTTAATTGAATCATATTTTTCACTTTGTCTGGTTTTATTTCCTGTATGTGGTACAGCTTATATTTTATGAAGTGGCACATCTCTAATCATCCAAAAAGGTTTAGGAAATATTTAATTCTTCCTGTAAGCTTTACATCTGCTCTCATTTTCGTTTAATTGTATATAAGTGGAAATGTGACAGTGCCTTATCTGTAATGTCATCAGTCTCCCGCAGCAGCTCTGAAAATCTGACCTTTAGCTGGGAAGCCATTTTGAACGTCAGCAGTCTGGTCTACGTCTTTAATACGTCCAGCTGCCACATTTTGTATTCTGAGCATATTTTTTGTCAAACAATTTTCAATACCATGTGTCGGTGAAAACGGATGACAGATACCAGGCTCTGATGTGCAGGAAACCACATCGAATCGTGTAATTGGGACACTAGGCTGTATACTTCATATTTCCATATACATATTTATTTTTCTCTGAACACAGTTTGAGGCACTGGAAGGAAAAGAGAGAAGCTTCAGACCATACATTAAAAAAAAAAACATTATTGTGCTTTATTAATACCCTTGTGCACACCTGCATTTCCTCATGCCCTCTATCACATAAATGTCTGTAATGGAATTAGTACCCATGAGTGGAAATGCGCTTTTTATTCCTTAGCGCACAGAGTGGTGATGGAAATGTATTCCTCTGTCAGGAGCGACCTAGATACGTAGGTGGGCGGATAGTGGCGAGAGACACCGCCCGCTCCCTCGCCCCTGTAAGAAGTGTGGTAGCCATGAACTATTGGCTTGCCAAGCAGTGCAACTCGCCCATATGGCCACATGCTCCGTCATCACCACATGCTGGGATGTCATGATTTGTAGTCTGTGCATTCTGTTGATTATTTCCTGTGAGCGAGTGGTGATGAGGCATGAGGGGTGCATTCAGGAACAAGGTGTGTGAATCAGCTACAGTTTATTGGGGGAGGCAGGCAATTTGATCAGGATTAGCAAGGAACAAAAGAGGCTTTAGCTGGGAAACACTAAAAAACAAGAAAGATAGAAATGATGTGAAAAGTCGAGAACCAGACAAGACTAATATTACCTCGCTATACCAAGCTTCCTTCCAGTCCTTTCACTATAGAACTGAGCCCGTCTTCCACGAACAGGCAGTCCCTTGACTAATTCTGTTCGTAAATATTGCACCCCCATGTTAGTATGTCCGAAACACCTAGTCAGAAGACATTTTGTTTGGATTTGTCTTCAGGCATCTGGTCGGTAATTCCTTTTGAAGGATCACTTTATTTCAGTCTAATTGGAGCTCCAACTACAGCGTGAGCTACAAAATCTCAGTTTAGTTAGGGCTTGGCCCAAGGTGTGGGTGGGTGTAATAAAGTATTTTAATCTTTATCTTCTATCCAATGGTCATGGAACTCAGAAAAATACTGTGGAGCAGGTATGCCGAGGTCCAGATGCAAGAAAAGAGCAGTGTTAGTGTTTCATCTTGCCACTTCACTCTATCCTTAGAAATCCATATTTTGAACAGAAGGTTCTATGCCTCCTCAGATTGCTGGTTTGGAGGTTGAGTAGATGGGCTTCAGAACAAGGAGATCTCCAGAGAAATAGCTGTTGCAGAATAACACTGTATAGCACAGGCTATGTTTAAATTTGCCTCCCTACATTCAACTTCTTTGAAAAGACTGTGTGACATCAAAGGACCTAATCCACTTTCAGGAGACAACATGCATATTATTTGCTTACTTCTAGAGGGGTTTCAACTTGACCTATAGTATTCATATACACTGAGACTGTCCAGGCTTTGAAAGAACATGGGGTGATGTTCTTTCCTGTGACCTGTATGTCTCCTCATGCCTTGTCAAGATTCTATGAGAAGTTATTCTATTTCTCGTCCTGCTAGAAGAATTTAGGGCCATATTTATGCACTTTTTACACCAAATTTGCGTAATTTTCCTTTACGCTAATTCGGCGCATACTTAACTTCATATTTATATTTTGACGTTAGACATGCCTAATGTCATAATATAGGAGTTTGCACCATTTTTTGGATGAGTGAACCTACCTTGCGTCAATGAGATGCAAGGTAGGCATTCCCATCCAAAAAATGGTGCTATCCTCATAGCTCCATATTTATCCCCGTGCTAAAATGACGCGCGGGTGGGAGGCGGGGCTAAATAATAGTGCTAAGCTTGCTTAGCACCATTATTTAACACCTGGGTCAGACCAGGCGTTGGGGGACCTGCAGAGACATTTCCATGGTCAGACACCATGGAATGTGTCCACTGGTGCCCTCCCCAACCCCTAGGAAGACCCCCACAAGAGGGACACCGGAGGATGGGGGACACCATCCAGGTAAGCCCAGGTAAGTATTTTAAATCTTTTTTTGTTGCCATCGGGGACCCTAACTTGGGGTCCCCTAAATGGAACAGAGTGCAATGGCCATGCCCAGCGGACACTTGTCCCCTGTGCTGACATTGGGGTGGTGGGCATGACTCCTGTCTTTCCTAAGACAGGAGTCATATTTTTGGTGGTTGTGCGCCCGGAAATGGTGCTAGTCTGGTTGAAGGCATTGTTTTTAGCGTCATTTTTTGGGGCACAATCTCCTCCTTTCCTACTGCCACTCCCACCCGGCTAGCATCATTTTAGTTGACGCTAGCCCAAGCTGAGCGACAGCTTGCACCATTCCATAAATTTGGTGCTCAGGAATGGCGCAAGCCGGCGCTATACTTTTTGGTGCAAAACTGTGTTCCGGCAGTTTTGAACCAAAAAGTATAAATTCGGGCCTTAGTTTCCAAGTGGGAGATACTGCTGGTTTTGGAAAGACTGCAAAAACCTAATTTTGAATCTTTGGAATCAATTAAATGAATGTATTTAATGTTCCTTTTTTGTCTACTAATTAATAATCCAACCAGAAGACTGGGAGAGTTAGGATTTCATTCCTGTAAATATCCATATGTCAGGATCTTTCCTGATGCAATTGATTTTATATTTAGGACCATCGTTTGTTCCTGAAGTAGTATGCTCTTTGTATTTGAACAAAAATAATTCTTTCTGAGATTTTTTCCTGATCCGGCCTTGCTTAAAGAAGTTTTACTCCACTCGTTGGATGTGAGAAGGGTAGTTTGATCTATTTGGTAAGAGTGGATTCTTTTTGAGAGATTGATAACCTTTTCTTATCAAAGACTGGACATCGTGAAGGTTTCTCTAGTTTCCTTTTTGATTACCTGAGGGTAAAATTTACTGTTTATACTCCAATCTGTGCAGCAGTAGGGAAAGCGTTGGACTTTGAAGGGTTTAAATTTACGATTCCCCCTACAAACAACACAACAGTCGTGAAAGTCTTGGACTTTAGAGGGTTACATTTACTATTCTTACTAAAAACAGGGCAACAGTAGGGAAAAGTTGTATTTCGGAGGGGTAAAATTTACTTTTCCTACTCTCGTTTGTGGACCAGTAGGGAAAGCATTGGATTTCGGAGGGGTGGAACTTACTATTCCCACTCGAAATAGCACAACAGTACTGTTGAGTGAAGAGGTTAATTTTACTAATCCTAGAGCACTCTAAATCGGGAAAGTACTTCACTTCAAACACATTACATTATATGAATAATCCCATGAATGTAGAAAAAAATATCCAGCTCTTAATATAAAAATTATTAATTAACATGAAATATATATATATACATACATATATGTGTGTATGAAACCAACTAAAACAATTTATATAAATGCTATTGAATAAAATAATTCATTATCCATTAATAAATAATTGTGAATCAATTATAATTATTTAACTTCCCACCCCATGCCCCTACAAACCTAGCAGCCTGCATGGAAAATGTAGCTAAAAAAATGCAATTCATAATTTACACATTTATAAACAATTAGATAGTTAATTTACAAACTGTAATTAATAGTTAATTATCTCCTAACTAATGTCCCACCCTAGATCCCTACAAACCTAACGACCTGCAAATGATGTGAAATGAAAATAAATCTGCATTACATCATTTACACGATAGATATCAATGAAATAAATACATAAAATGTACTAAATAATTCATAAATAATATTTCCCTAATTAACTTTCCACCCCACTAACCTACAAACCCAACAACCCACTATGACACTATAAATTGTGTCATACTTACTTTACTTTATAAGTAAATAAAAAAATCACTTAAAATTGCAAGCTATATTTTTTTCAAAAAATGAATAACATTTATATAAACAATAGTGACAAAATTAATTGATCAACTAAAACACATTAAAATAATTAAAAAAATATATTTATATAAACTACATTACCAAAAACAATATTAAAAATATTCATGTTCTTTAAAACAATATTACATACCTGAAAATATGGTATTTTTGTCAATGATATTTGTGCATCACAATATTTGTGTGTCACAGTATATAATTTCCAATGTTTATGTCTCCCAATACTTCAAACTCAATATTTTGTCCAAACACCAGTCTGGGAGAAAATCACAGGTGGTCAAGTCAAATTGTGAACTGTTTCTGTGCTATGTTCGCTAGGGCACCTCCCGCCGATTAGGTCTCGCCCTGTGCTTGATGTTATATTCGGCCTGGACAAATGTTAGCTAGTACAGGAGTACATGACTCTGTGAATCATATGTTTGTGACACACTGTGCCACAAGAGTCCCCACACTCAGCAGCTCATGTAGTTCAAAGGCATAACACACTGCCAACTGTGGGTTTGTCAGTGCACCCCAGGTGTTATGCTGAGGACAGGCGCTGGACCTTCCCTTGTTGGACAGACTGGTAATAGATTCATTAGTCTTAAAAAAGCTCTTGCTAAACGGACATAATAATATGATCACTCCTTCCTGTCTTAGTCTCCCAGTTTGTTGTCACATACCTTGATGAGTTCATTCCCTTCTCTTATGTGCCACTCGATATCTAGCAGCTGCTTCTTGGTTTTGTTATTCCAGGAAGATCGTCTGCCTCTGACACTAAAAGGACAACATGGCTGGTGGCGAGCGTGGACAGAGCCCAGATGGGCGCAATGGGCTTGCTTTCGGCATGCAGGATCACCAGCAGTGTGCCTGCTGTGCAGACACACAGCTGTCTCCATTAAGTAGGTAAAGAGTAAGCAGCAGCTAGACCGTCACTCCCAGATGGTGCCCCAGGCGTGCCTCGAAAAGGAGTACAATTGGTGTCCCATTGTGCTATACATTTCAGGCAGAAACAGCTCAACAGACCAATGCGGGTAAGAATTGCCCCATGATTTTTTCCTCCAAGAAAAATTAAAGAGTTGCAGCTGTGCAAGCTAAAAGCACACACATTAAAAATGCAATTAATGCATGGTCTGGAGTAGCACAAACCTGGCTGGGACTTTTAGTTCTCTTAGTCGCGCAGCCATATTTATTAATGAGTAAGGAGTGAGTGACAACTAGACCATCACTACAAGATGGTGCATAGGCAGGCTTATGAAGAGGAGTAAACATGACGTCTTCTTTGGACTACATTCGAGGCAAAAACAGCCCAACAAACTAATGCATGTATGCAAAAATGTCCCTAACAACCTAACAAGAAAGGTTTTAGAGGTGCAGCTGCACAAGATAAAAGCACAATAATCAAAAATCGAAATGATGCAGGGTCAGGAGTAGCACATACTTGGCTGGGAACTATAGGTCTCATGGCCTTGCAGCTGTATCCATTAAATGGGTAAGTAGTGAGTGGCAACTAGACTATCACTTCATTATGGCACTCTGGGCGTGCCTCTGAAGAAGAGCAAAAATGGCGCCCCTCGTGCTATACTTTTCAGGCAAAAATAGCCAAACAAACAAATACAACTAAGAAGTGCCCCAAAACTTCTTGCACCCAGGAAAAGTTAAAGAGGTGCAGAGGTACAACTTAGAAGCACAATAATCCAAAATCAAATTAATGCAGTGTCAGAAGTAGCACACAGTCGGCTGGGACCTTTAGTTCTCATGGTCGCACTGCTGTCTCCACTATGTAGGTGAAGAGTGAGCGTCAAGTAGACCATCACTCAAAGGTGGTGTGCTAGGCGTGCCTCTGAAGAGGAGTAAAATGGAACCCCACTTTGTTAAAAATGCCGATGGCAGTGACTATTTCTGCTTTTCCTCCTAATGTGCACTCCTTGCAGAAGCATGCAACTTCTACGTTTGACGATTTATGTGAGGAGCAACTCGATGTCCTCTTCATAATTGAGACTTGGCTCTAAAATACAACACTCCCTGCGATTGGAACGGCCATCCCTACCGGGTATAAACTCTATATTTTAGATCGGCCTAGTGAGAGGGGAGGTAGATTTGCCATGATGTACAAGCAAGCATACAGCTGCATGGCATATGTGACTGATGATTTGATGGAAGCAGAAACGTTTGGTTTCTGTCTCTCACTGTCACCTAAGCAGTCGTTAGCCAGTTTAATAATTTATAGGACCCCCAGAGTCGGCAGGGGATTGTTTAAATTCCTTGGTTGAAGCTTTAACTTACCTGGTACTGAGGTTCTTAAATTTTATAGTACTAGGGCCCATATTTATACATTTCGACGCAAAACTGCGCAAATGCAGTTTTACGTCAAAAAGTATGGCGCTGGCTTATGTAATTCCAGAGTGCCAGCTGGGTGCCAAATTTATGGACTCCCACAAGACGGCGCTAAAGGTGGGCTAGCGTCTGGGAAAATTACGCTAGCCGGGTGGGGGTGGTGGTATGGGGGAAGGATGTTTTGCCTCAAAAAATGAGACTAGGCAGGTTAGAGGCAAAATAAATTCGTTAACCAGCTACCATCGTTTCCTGATGCAAAACCAACCATAACACATGACTCCTGTGACATAAAAGACAGAAGTCATGCCCACCACCCCAATGGCCAACACAGGGGACAATGGTCCCCCGGGGCATGGCCATTGCACTCAGTGCCATGTAGGGGAGCCCATTTCAGGGCCCCCAATGGCACTTTAAAACTATTTTTTTCAATACTTACCTCTACTTAGCCTACTTACCTGGGATGAGGTCCCCCCATCCTCTGGTGTCCTTCTGCTGTGGGTAGCGGTGTTCATGGGGTTTGGGGTGGGCACCTGTGGGCTTTTTCCATGGTGTTTGACCATGGAAATAAGTCTACAGGTCCCTTAACGCCTGCTCTGACCCAGACATTGAATAATGGAGCTAAGCAGGCTTAGCACCATTATTTATGCCCGCCTTCCCCTCGTGCACCATTTTTGCATGGGAGGATTATTAAGGCGCTAGGGGCTTTGAGTCATTTTTTGGATGGAAATGCCTACCGTGCGTCTTACTGACGGAAGGTGGTTTCACACATTCCAAAAAATGACTTTAACTCCATTATTTTGACGCTAGATGAGTCTAGCGTCAAAATATAAATATGGAGTTAAGTTTGCGCTGAATTTGTGTAAAACAAAATTACGCTAATTCAGCGCAAACAGAGTATAGATATGCCCTAAGGTGATTTCAATATTCATGTGAACTGTCCGATAGAGAGGGAGGTAGTCCTTTTGTAGGACAATGTTATTGTGCAATTTGACCCAGTTTGTCACTAAGCCCACACACTTGGCAGGGCACGATTGACCTTTTTTTTCTAATGTCATGCTAGATATGTTCAACACCCTACCTTGGAATGATCGTTTTCTAGTTACGCTTAAGTGGTCTGCTTTACTGCAAGGAGATCATACAAGGGAATGCCTATACTTGTTTTGTAAGGTAAAGCCGAGCAAGCATTGTTACTATCTGATTGAGACTGTTCCAATGACATCAGGAAACATTCAGATAGATGCCACAACTGTTCGCCTTGCAGTGAACATGTGAGCTCAAATCACAGTGCATAAATCCTGCAGAAGCAGACCTTCTGTGCCATGGTTTACTTAAACCCTGGTAGCCTAAAAAAACTCTGTAAAATGTCCGAGAGATGTTGGCGCAAGCATTACAAGGAGGAGGATTAAACTATCTTTGTGGTGGCTTTAAGGAAATATTATGCTTCTGTTAAGACTGCAAAGCAAGCCTTCTTTGAGGACAGAATTGAGGCCGCAGGAAATAAGTCGCAAGAAGTCTTTAAGCCGGTAAAAACATTCATGTCACCTGCTGCTTGTGTCAGAAGTCTACTAGCAACCTTTTTCATTATGACATTTTTAAAATTCTATCTGATCTTGTCATGGCCTCTCTGGATGATATGCACATAATCCTTTTGGATAAAGCAATAGAGGTTGCAGAATGCTCTTCATCCACTTTTAACCCTATTCACCTGGAGGACACTATAGCTGTAAATGGGGGCCTTAGATCAGGCTCTCCGTTACATCCATGTCCACTGATTTGTTCATTTTGGGGGCAGATGTAATTAATCCATTGGTAAATAAACTATTAAGTGATTCCCTCACCAGTGCTGAGGTACCTTCAGCTTGAAAGCAGGCAAATATTCTTCCCCTTCTGAAAGACCCCTCAGCTGATCCCAAAGTGTTGGCCAAATATAGCCTATTTAGTTGCTCCCTGCACTGTCGAAACTGCTGCAAAAATTTATAAACCAACAGCTCTCTCACTATTTGAAGTCTAATGATCGTCTTCACCCCAGTCAGTCAGGGTTTTGGCACAAGCGGAGTACAGAAATGGCTCTTCTAGAGGTGGCAGCGTACATCAAAAGCACTCTGGATAACGTCGAGAAGGTTGTGATGATATTGTTAGACCTTTCAGTAGCCTTTGATACAGTTCCACATCCCATGCTCCTCCGCTGTTCACAGGCTGTTGGTTTAGAGGGCCTCGCAATGAGATGGTTGGATTCCATTTTGGGGAACAAAGGTCAAGAGGTTTGGACCCCTCCTTTCTTATTGGGTACTAACCCCTAACAGCAGGGATTCCACAAGGCTCTGTGATAAGCCTCACATTGTTTAACATCTACCTAACCCTTTAACACATCTTGCAGAATCCTTTGGAGCTAAGATAACCTCTTACACTGATGGCACGCAGCTGCTGTTTTCCTTTAATAAAGGTGAAGGAATTGCTCCGGATCTAATCAAGCTATGTTTGGCTGCAGTTTTCTCCAGGATGCACCAGAATTAGCTGATGCGCAATGCTGGTAAGACTGAAGTTCTCTTCTTTGGCCTGGACTTTCCTCTTGACTGGTCTGCTTCTTGGCCTGAGAGTGCCCACTCTTTGCTTCCTCAAACTGTAATGATTAAGCACTTAGGAGTCAGGTTTGATAATCAGCTCTCCTTTCAGCCTCAAGTCTCGCAATGTGGGGACCTATATTGGCTTCCTCCATGTACTAAACAATATTCTGTACTACCTCTCCTTACCAGCTAGGAAAACTGTAATTCAGGCCCTTATTAATTCACAGCTGGAGCATGCCAATATTCTGCAGTTGCATGTACTCTTGTCTCCCCATATCTCCACTCTTTGCACTGGTACCCAGTGAGGAAATGTATCCTGTTTAATACAATAGTACTTACCTTTAGAGCCTTACATCTTTTAGGCACCAGATACCTTGCAACTAGAAATAATTTCTACTCTCCTTCTAGGAAGCTAATATGGTCTTGGCAGTGATACCAATCTACCGCTCTAGGACAAGTGGCTGCTCTTTCTCTTTCTTGGGAAATTCTGCCTGGAATAAACTTCTCCTTGACCTTCGCCTTGTAAGGTCTGAACAGATTTTCAAGAAGAAGATGAAAAACTGGCTTATTGATCAGGCTTAACTTCCTTCCTGAGATCACTAGCATTGTGAGACTCCTCAGAGCATCTGCACACTTTATAAATCTATTCTCAACAACAATATATACTTTCCAGACAAAAACAGCCCAACAAACAAATGCAGGTAAAAAGTACCTCGAAACTCCACTCACCCGCCCCAACAAGAGCCCAAGAGGTGCAGCAGCGCACATTAGGAGCACAGTAAACACAAATCAAATTAATGCAGAGCCAGGAGTAGCACACACTTTGCTTCAACCTTTAATCCTCATAGTCATGCATCTTTCTCCATTTAATGTGTAAAGAGTGAGTGGCAACTAGACACTCACTAGAGTGGGTAAGACTTAGGTACAGTACAGGATATCTTCTGCGTAGGTGATCCTGGTGTATTTACCTCAGAGAGGCTTAGCTTGTTTTAAGACTGTATTGGTTATGGAACTGCCTTTCTGCAGGAGGCAGCCTCACCTCCATAGTGTAAGGACTAGAACAAGGAATAATGGACTTAGAGTAATGGATATACATAAGGAAGTTTGTCAATGAGGGTCTTTTGACATTTATCCTGTGATGAATGGGTTACAAATGACAGTGGTGCACTTTCTCAAAAACAAGAACACAAAAAATGTACTCAATTTCCTGAAATAGTGTTTGCATTTTACGTCATTCAGGGGGCATCTCTGGTTATTGCTGGAAAAGTTTGAGGAGAAGAGTTTAGGAAGGAATATGGGTACTTATTTACATTTTAAAGTATCACCCTTAAGTCGGGTCCCAAGGATATGGACAGGCATGCTTAATTTGAGCCATCATTACTCTTATCCTGTGGGTAAATTGATTTCTCTGCATCTCAAAAATAAGTATGTTCTCTGTCCTACATCTAATTCAAGAAGCAGTGAAGTTGGCAAGGAAGGAAAGGAATGGCCGACTTTGTTGTCAAGGTCAGGCATTAAGCTGATCTTCCATTTATTACCTGTGCAAGCTGACAACAATCATCTGCTGCGCTTTACTGCCAAGACCAATGTTTCCTATGACAAATATATGCCCTTGGGTTGTGTTGTATAATGAGCGGTCTTAAAGTACTTCAGCACTTTCTGTTAATGTTCATTCATGAAGGACAGTGGGATAGAAGGTGCAGCTCAAAATCAATGATTCTTAACCTTTTGACTTCTCTGGCCACCCACTAAACCATTACTGGTATCCGAGGATCCCCACTGAGTAATTATTGGAAGCTGGGGCTCTAGCCTAAACAGCTTCTATAATTTGAACCTCAAAACAATAAACAAAAATACAGAAACAAGTACACGTCAAACAAATACATAAAATATGAAATATTTTATTTAATTCACCAACAGAGATAAATCGAAAATGTAGTGAGAAGGTTAGAGCTTTTCCATATTTGCTTTTTATTTCTTAAAGACAAGGAAATATGCTAAACTCTAGCATATTTGTCTTTTACTCATCTCATGCATGCTGTCTATTTGTTACCACTTCATTTGAGGTCACCCATCATCTATACTGTATTCTGTTGGTTGTACTTGTGCTTCTTCTACAAATCAAGCAATGGATAACAACTTAATTTTTGACCTCCAGTTTATAAGTTTTTAACATCCACTAAACATTTTGTAATGTTCAATTTTGCTTCTTTATTTATATATACTTTTAAAATCTCAGATTCATTTAATTTTCTAAACAGTCAAAGGCTCTCTGAGTAAGCATCGCGGACACCCAGGGGTCCACAGACCACAGGTTAGGAACCACTGATCTAAATGATTTTGTTTGTGGCATAATAAGGTAAGAATGAAAGTATTAGAGCTAATGCAGGCAGTGTCAGTTAGAATATTTCCCATAGATATTGGAAAAGTATGAAGGCTTCAGAACATAGCTAACCATTTAAAAGATAAAAATGGACACAGTGTTATAAAACTCAAAATTGTTGGCCAGCAAAGGTTCGCAGCTGTGGGAGCTGTAACATGTTTATTAGCTATGGTGAAATTGAAGGAGTTGCAGTTCCTACTGGGTCAGCTAAAAGTTGCAACAGAAGTGGTACCTCTGGCTGAGCCATTATTTTAAGTGCTTGGCAAGAATTAAAACTTAAGGCCAGATTTATCATAGTGTTGCATCACCATTGCACCACACAAGGGTAAGGCAATACTAAAGTCAGATTTATCAAGCCATGCCAGAGCACCATGTGTGGTCCTGCATGACTAGATACATCTGGAGCAACGGAAGGCAGAGCAAATCGATGCCCTGAGTTACTGTGCCGCAGGGAGGCATTCTATTTGTGGAGGGTGTGAGTTCCCACACATCCACCCATGGATTTTGGTGCATTCCCAAATTAACCATTAGTGGTAGACCTAAGAATTCTTCAAAATGCTGTGCCTCCCTAGAGTAGGCGTAACAAAGAGAAATATCTTTATTCCTCTTTCTACACGTGCTGCATTCTGTAGTACACATAGAAAGAGGAAATGCCTCTAAGGTTTGTTTTGTGCAGGAAGATGTTATTCCTGCACAAAACAATCCTTTTGCTTATAATCTATCTGTAACGTTTACTCACAATAGATGAGTTAGTCAGAAACTACCTACCTTTACCAGTGAAACTGATGTGTGACGTGGCTGCATGCACTACGTTGGCAAGGTTCACCATGTGGCTTTAGAGTCTGTGTTAAAATACATTGTGGATGTAACTCGTGAGTTTTCTAAGAAAGGAAATACCTCAAGTGTCCTTTTGACACTGACAACAATGTACTGTGCCATTTCTGGGAAAATTGTGCACATACTGCATGGAAAAATGACACAGTTCTACCTAAGCTAGTTGTACAGGTGAACAATCAACTTAACATGATTTACCAGCACATTCTGAGGCTGTGGACGCTTGAACTCAAACATCAGCTTTACTACTAAGTTTGTACATAGTTGTAGAGAGGAAGGGGCTTATACTGTCCCTCATTTAAACTTGTATTGCTTTAGAGATTCAGGGCCTCATTTACAAGCCCCTAGCGGCACACTGTGCCACTGGAGTGTCATTTTTATGATGCTCCAGCGGCACAGTGTGCTCGTACATATTTACAAAGCCTCGCAAAGCCACCTTGAGTGGCTTTTCATAGCCTTGCAAATATGGCCCCCTTTCATGCAGAACTCTGTGTGAAAGGGGAATTCCATGGGTGTTGCTGTGGGTGTTCCCATGCAACTCCCATGGAATCTGATACATTCCCACATTTGCAAGCCTGGGAATCTATCAGATTCCTACGCCACTTCCGGTGTGGCATTAAAGTGGTGCAACAGAAAGAAATAACATTATTTCATCCTTGTTTTTTCCTCTTTCTATGTGTGCTGTCCCTGCGCTTTCAAAATGATGCAGCGTGGTGCCGCAAGCTGGCTTGCGGCTCCACGCTGCGTCAATTCTTTGTAAACAAGCCCTCAGGTGCCAGCTGTATAAGCAGAGATGTCGATATTTCTGAAATGCCTTTGGTGTTTTGGGTATTCAGACTAAGCTGTGTAGCTTTCAGATCTAAGTCAGAAGACACTTGGCAACTATGATGCACAACTGGTACAGTAAAAAGAGTCTGGCACAGGCCTTTTGAAGACGCAATGAAGGGTATTATTGAAGTGTGTATTTATAAAGAAGCAGATGCAGCTCTTTATTAGAAATTGTGCAAGCACCATTGAAATACATAGCTAAAGTCCTGGATGAAAGGCAAAATCTAAGTGAATTTCTTGTTTAAAAATATGCCTGTTAGATGAGTCTAATTTCAGAGGGTGGTACTGAACAAAAGAGAAGTCATCTCAACATCGGCAAAAGAAAACATAGTGGGTCATCCAATGGAGGCTTGCTTATTTACTTTTGAGCATGGGTTTTTTTCACTATGCTTTACTTGGCGTTTTAGGGGTTGCTGCGTGTTAGCCAGATATCAAGTAGCAATGGAGACATTATGAAGGATGCTTGGTTTTGTCACGTAGGCTCTCATTATTCTAATGACACTACTGGATTTTGAGCGGCAGAATCGCCTGCGGTGTGTGAGACTAAGTCTGACCACTGCAGGTGACACCTGTTGCTCCAATACGGGTTTTGCTCCAGCTAACTAGCAGTGCCTCATCTCTACCCAAGGGTAGGGTTGACTGGGCAGCTGAGCGCATGACATAATTGGTTTCTCAGGGAAGCCGTGATCACTCAGGTCTCATCCGTTTCTCTCAATTACATTAGTCTCATTTATACAATGACAAACGGAGGCAGTGTATGTTTCAATAATGATTTTAATGAAGCAACTGCATCTTAGATAGCAAAGCGTGGGCTGCAATAACCAGGACAACACAGCATGACAGTAATAAAATTGTGACAAGGAGAGTGAAGCATAAGAATAACGCTACCATATTGTCACTTCAGTCAATAGACTAATTCCTACCTAGGCTATAATAGAGCACAGCGTGTTAAGCTCTAATTCTGCCATTCAGGTTCCCCTGGGAAGACATAATCCCCCATACCTGAGCAAAGGCCTGAAGTCTGCATTAGCATCTGTAGCGAAGCATTCAGCAATCAGCATACAGTCGTGGTTCTCTGGCTGGAATCTCCCTCTAACATGTAAGGGACAGGGTAGTGTTTTTATAATAAAATAGCTGATGTTCTGATAAAGTGTCCCTACGTAAGGATGTATGAGTTTGGCCGTCCGGGCACCTCCATAGATGAAAGACTGCTGCAGTCCCACCCACACCAGCGCAACCGGCGTCCCAATCACAATGTTGCTTCCCGTTTATGTGACCATGGCGGTCCAACCACCCTATTTGAGCTGGTGGAAATGGAGGGATATGAGGCAGAAACTCACATGTAGGCAGCTTCGCACATCCGGTGCCACCATGGAGCTGATGCTACATGCCCTGCTGCATGTCCTGCTGCTTGTGCTGCTCAATGGTGCGCAAATCAACATTGTCGTGGATGCAACCGATGGTAAGTCAAACACCTACCTGTTTCCTCTAACTCCACAGCAAATTGACGGACCGCCACTGACGTGATATGAAGGCTGTGCTCCATGCCCCAATTATATGTTATGTGCTCAGGTTAGGAGTTGTACACAACATCTGTCCCAACACAGCTCAATGGTGCCCCCTTTGGCGAGGTCACTGACACGGCACCGCCACACTCTACTTAACTTGATATGTGTGCACATCACAGTTTCAGGGAAAGAGATGAGTTCACAACATTGTGTCACACAACAGAAAATCCACATTAATATCACACCTGCAAAATGAAGTGACACCCTCACTTTGTACACATGCCATGACCTGTCCTGACAGAACACAAACATCTGTATGGATGTGTCATTGAACCCAAACACACCTTTCCTGCATAATCCTTGTAGTGCACTCACACATATCACCCACATTGCATTGCAGGAGAATGTAAGGTAAATGGGATGCAGAATACTTTTTGTGACAAACATTCTAAGCACACAATGTAAACAATCCTGTAGAA
This sequence comes from Pleurodeles waltl, assembly GCF_031143425.1. Classification (NCBI taxonomy): domain Eukaryota; kingdom Metazoa; phylum Chordata; class Amphibia; order Caudata; family Salamandridae; genus Pleurodeles; species Pleurodeles waltl. Next base: position 316,035,112 of record NC_090436.1, read on the forward strand.
TAGGTATGGTGGCATCAGGGGGATCCCAAGAAGGCTGCTGCGCTAGGACATATTTCAATTTGCACGTACCTCAATTGATGAACATCAGGGACAACCAATAGCATAACCAAGTACCATCCCCATCTGGCTCATGTGGAAGTGCAAGTCTAGAAAGTAAATACACCAGTAACAGCATAGGTCATGCATTTAGTTAAAGTAGGTGTAAGGTACACACATTAAAATGGACACATGTCCAGTTAATTGTATAGAAAGGTAGCACAATTGAACACACTCCATGAGCGTACAAACAAACCTCTAGCTTGCACACATTAAACAAATGTCTAATCTACATCTGGGGAGAAATGTAACCCAATAGATGTTGACAGTGGCCAAGCCAATAAGAAATACTTACCATATGAAACAACACCCAGTGCAATGCCACCCTAATTGAATCACATCTCACACAATAATCCATAGAACATTTCCCATTGTCCTGGGTGACTCCAAAGGCAGATATTACCAACCTCAGCAAAAGGATCATCAATCAGAGGGAAACAAACACAACTGTAGTCAAACCTCAAAAGTTATTCATGAACATAAAAAAGGTAAATAAAAGTAATGGCAGGACCAATGTATAGCAAAGCAAACAACTGAACTTTATTTACAACCCTCCAAAAATGGAGATGAGGCCAATGGCCAGTCCTCATTAAAAGGTGTGCTAAGCACACTGTTGTGCCCCACAACTTGCCTCACAGATCACTGCCACAGAATCCTCCACAGGAAGGGGCATTTACTGGGGATTCCTGTCACCTCAATGATCACCATTGGGTGTGGTGGGGTGGGCTTTTAGATGGCTGGGTTTGGTCATGGGAGGGGTAAGCTTCTTCTTGGGTTTGGGTGGTATATGGTAGGGTCCGGGGGAAGAGAGCAGGTATCAAAGGGGAAGACGTGGACATGGAAGGGATGTGTTGGGGTGTGGTTGGGGTCTTTTTTGCTTGTGGGAGGTGGGTGGGTTCTACAGTGGTAAGGGCAAAGGCAAACATGAAACTTTCTTAGGGAAATTGGACATGGTTTACAGGAGGGATTAGGGTTTGGGAGGTTGAGGAAGTGGAAGTGCCGGGAGTGGCTGTGAGTGTTGTTGGTTCTGGTGTGTGTGTGAGTCTGGGTGTTTGTGTCTCTTGATGGGAAGTGACCTGGATGTGATGGGTGTGGTGGGAGTGGTGGATGTGTCTATGTGAGTGGGGTTGGTGTCTGGAGGTATGGTGGGTGTGGTGGCAGTGTCTGTTGGTTTTGGGGTATAGTTCAGGGGTATGGGGTTGTGGTGGATGTGTTTGAGGGTGTTGGGGTAGTGTCCGGGGGTATGGGGATATGGTGGTTGTGTCTGTGGTTGTTGGGTTGGTGTTTGGTGATATGGTGAATGTGGTGGTGGTTATGAGTGGTGTGAGTGACTGTTGAGTACTTGCATGTTTGTGTGTCTTCTGGTATTTGTGTTTATGTGTACTGCTTGTGGCTGTTGAGGTGTGTGCATCTGTGTGAGTGTGCTTAGGACAGGTATGGGAATAGGGGAATTGGATAGAGAAGAGGAAGGTGGTGGGGCTATTGTGTGGGATGGAAGGCTTCCGTGAGGGAGTCTGAAAAAATCTTTGTAGGCCAGACATAGCACTGTGCATGCCTTCCAGGTACGCAACTACCTGCTGAACGCCCTGCACCTGGATGGCATTCAGAATAGCAGTCTGACCCACAGAGGTGCTCCTCAGGAGGTGAATAGCCTCCACACTCAGGGCAGCAGGGGTATCAGAGGCAGGGGGTGAGCTTCCTGGCATGGAGGAGACAGCTACCCTCTTGGGGGAGCGGGCCCGGCCAACTGGGTTGGGGGGAACAGAAATGGTGGAGATGGTACTGGGGTGGCAGACAAGGATGGAGCAGATGTAGGTCCTGAGTGTTCTGCCACAGGTAGGGAGTGTCCACCGGAGGTAGACTCTGAAGAAGATGATGTGGAGCCATCCACATCCGCACGGCTGCAACACTGCCGGCTCCATTTGGAGTCGGCTCCTGTGTTACGGCCGAGATCCCCGCCGGCCCAGCAGGGATCTCAAAATGACCGCTGCGGGAGTGTGGTCGCATTGGCGGGCGCCCAGCGGTCAGATATTGGCAGACGGATAATGAGGTCCAAAGTCCTTAAATCAAAAGGTAGATCTAGGAGACAAAGGGAGTGATCCTTCCACCTTAAAATCCAAGATGAAAGTGACCAGGAGGTAGACAAAGCACTGGGAGGAGCCTGCTGGACAGGAACATGAAGTTGGAGTCTCTGGGGCACTTTCTTCTTGTTTGGAAAAAAAAGCTTCTCAATCGAAAAACAACTTGAAGGATCCATTGGAGAGGAAAAAATACTCGAAAACTACTTTTTGACTATATCTAGATATATCTGGACTAAAAAATCTACTCCAGGTACATTCACGCTCAATAGTGGGAATGTTTTGGCTGCATCACTGCTGAAAGCAGTGGGAGTGAATGCAAAGTCTTGTGTCTGCGGCTGGAAACAGCACGATCGAAAGCAAAGTCTTGCGTGCATGCTAGCTGCAGGAGTATTGTGGCGCTCGCGAGAGAGCGCCAAAACTCAATCTTGTATGCGTGAACAAACTCTGTTCCACGCCAGATTGTGGAATTCAGGAACTCCGTGCTACTCTGCGTAGCACGAAGTGTCCAAATTCAGCAAACTTCACAGGTGGAACGGATTTCTACGCCCAGGCATAAAAAAACAAGCTACTTGTGGAAGCAGGGATATGTTGGATGTACACAATGTCCAGCTCAGGATTACAACCATTCTACACAAACACATACATACAAGTGTCTTGTCAAAGAAGAAAATGTACTACATTATTCAGCTCATAGGCTGTCAAAATGTCAGAAACATAGCAAATCACACATGATTGAATCATACTGGGTAAATGATCAAATTTGCAGGTACAGACCTTCAGACTATGGAAGGAAGGGATATATCAGACACTGTATTGTAGAATAGGCAAACATGAAATTGGTTGATGTCATCATCTGGAGCCACATTGCCTACATCACAAAAGGAATCAAATGTCTCATAATGCAAATCTCAGACAGATGGCAGTTCAACAGTTTCTGATAACAGGACCATTACAATCCAGTGCTTCTACATCTGGTAGGATAACACAAACAAATGTCAGTGATGTGCTACCAGCACTTTGACCTACAATGATGAAACACATCAACAGCTACATACAATTCATATAAAAACAGTGTTTAGTCAATGTGAAGGGAAACTAACATGACTAAATATTTTCTGACCACATGATGACACACATGATGCATCAGGACGTGAATTTGGCCTAAGACTACATCGTTTCTGACCACATGATAATACACACGATGCAACAGTGCCACCAGATGACAAGGAACAAGTACAATGGAGTCTTCCAAATTTCCATCCTACCACTGTGCAAGCTGTCATGGCACAGGTCTTGTACACCCAATGTCTGTGAACTAAATTCCCAGGAACAATCCATGTCCACTTCGTATGTCCGAACAGCATCACATTCTTGCCAATGTCACAACTCGGAAATTTCCCAATGAAGATGTCATTGTGAAGGTACCTGAACAAACTCAAAAACAAGCAGTATAGTTATGAAACCATACATATGACACAATTCACATAGCAAACGTCTAGAGAACGCAGTCCATGTTATAAATCTCACACACTTAAAGCAACATCTCCTAATTGTTATTGTGTCAAAAGCTTCCTAATCAGGCACACTTTGCCCATATTTGACAGAGCTTCAACTTCAGAACTGTTGAAAAAAGAAAGCATTCCTCACATCATCACAAGAGTTCAATGTACAGTCAAAATCATGACATCTCATGAAATACTTACATTCATGAGAAGAAGCTGTTGATGAGATCTTCTCACAAGTCTGCACCCTACCCTTCACCACTATCATCTTCATTTGGCATTTCCGGATTCTCACTCAGTGCTACCGCAGGTTCCCCCTCCTCTAGGATGGAAGAGATGTTCTTTCGCAGGGCGGTGTTATGGAGCATGCAGCAGGCCTCAGTGATTTGACACACCTTCCCGGGTGAATAGAGGAGGGCTCCCCCAGTCTTGTCCATTCAGAAAAATCTGTCCTTCCAGAGCCCAAACACCCGCTCAACTGACCACCGTGTTCTTCCATCAGTCTCATTAAAGCGGGTTTCTCCTGGCATCGTTGGATTTCTCAGTAGTGTTCACAACCAAGGACAGTTGGGATATGCTGAGTCTCTTGTTTCATAATAAGTCATAAGTACCACAATCAGTCACACACTTCCTAAATGTAGCACCTACCCACACAAGCCAGACTTACCACCAAGCCAGGTCCTCACTGGTTGAAGTTGTGACATTGGCTGGGGTATGGTGCTGTTCCACATTACAAAGGAGTCATGGGTTGAACCTGGGAACCGGGCAGAAACCTTTGAAATGTACAGATCTGACAAGCAGACTACTTGCACATTGATTGAATGGAAGTGTTTTCTGCTGTGATAGACTGTTTCACTGGCATTCAGTGGCACAAATGCAATATAGGTGCCATCAATATCCCCCACAACATGTGGGAGGCCACCAACTCCATAGAATTCAACCTTCACATTGGCTACATCCTCACGTCTTGGGAACCTGCAATATCTGTCAATGTGTTTCATCATTGCTGTTAACACATCTCTTAAAACACCACTGAACATAGGTTGTGACATACCACCAGATATAGCCACTGTGTATTGAAATTACCCTTTGGCCAGGGAGTGTAATACTGCCATGAGTCTCACAATGGGTGGTACATATGTTGGAATAGTCTTATCAGGCATGAGATCTGGCTCCAACTGATAACATAGTTCTTGGATTGTTTGCCTATTCAGATGGAACTGCTTTTTTATGTCACCTTCTTCCATGGTCTGTAGGCCTGGAAATGGGTGGTCAACTGGAGGTTGTTGCTTCCTCACTCTCACAGGGTACCTATTTGTGGAATTAAATGAGTTGGAGCATTAGTCACTATGTCCAGACCAACATATCTGATGATTAAGACCAAAGTCATGTGACAAAACATTACTGGCTGGAAATACATTACGCCGATTACACATCAAAACTGTCTACTACTCAAGGTTGATCTATGATCCCCATGGCTGTCTACTGCATATATTATATGCACATAACACACCTCTTGTGCCCCTTTTGTGAAGAATGTTCTAATTCCACTGGTCTATGGCATCTGTGACCAACAGCGCACTACACTGATGACTGTATAAGAGAATCTACATATCAAGGGAGCATTACATATGTTGAGATGTTAGTACACATTAATGGATGTTGTGACACATTTAAATGTCAACAAAACTATAGTTTCAACTGCCAAAATGATGGATCCTGACTTGGTTTGTTGGGCTTTAGGAACCTCCAGCTGCCGGGAGAAGTCAACTGTGTGGTGGGTGGTTCCAGTCGTGGCTGACACAGCCATAGGCCATAGGTTAACGCTGTTGACTGTGATGGTCACGGCCCAATGGCTGTGACCTTCAACAGTGATGACTGCATACGTAGGGTACATGTACACTGCGGTTTGGAAAATAACTGCCCTGCCTCCTGACACTGCTGCCATCAACACCTCCACCACTTCAGCTGCTGCGTGCCACCTCTGGGAGCCATCATACCAGGCCAAGCAGGTTTAAGGGCCTCTGCCACAGGAGCTGGAGAAACTTGTTGAAGAGGTCTTTCCCCTGTATGGTGAGCTCTATGGCTCACCAGAGGAGCAGGTAACTATCTAACATACATATTTTACTATGTTCAAAACCATCCATTCCATCCTCACAGGCTAAAATGTGCCTCTGAGTCCCAGTGTGTCATCCGGGTGCCTGTTGTCACCATCTGTGATCCATAGAAAGGATGCATAGGTTGTGGATTGTGGAGCCCTGCGCTCTGAGTATTTCAAATGACCATAGTGTTTTTTTGATGGATGTTAAGTCCTAGATCCTCCTTCTGTTGCATTCAAATAAACATGCAAGTAAACATTACAACCAAACAATGATTTGTGTTATATTATGATGATGGTAAATAACACAGTACATTTATTTGCATTGCAGTGCGAGCTATGTATGTATACTGTTTGAGCCATTTGAGGATGTTGTTAGCAAAGTGTAAAGTCCCACAAATAGTAAGTCAGGCATTGGCAGACTGTGGTATGAGACCCATGTAAAACTCATTGAGCTCTTCAGAGTTCCACACAACCCTGAACTCACAAGTAGGATGGCCACATGATGTACTGTCATGACTAGAAGGGATGTAAATGTGCTGTTCAAATAAATTCTGTATGCTCAGCCTGCAGAAAGCAAGGATGATCAAAGCCTTTTTACAGTAATTGACATAGCCCTGGCTGGTGCGCAGTAACTGTGGCTATGCAACTGAGACACTATGCCCACTCCTTACAGACCTTCTGATGCAAGGATATGACCAAAATGAGTCTTCAGAAGCAAGATTTGGCCTGCACGATTTTACTTTGACTACATTAGGAATGGGGACTGAGGTAACCACCTGACCTGGTACTTATTTCCATTGACCCTAATTATCAATGTGTGTCATTGTGTAATGACAGGCCCCTTACTCCCACACTTTTTTTGTCACCTTTCCAGAAGTCGTGTTTGTACAGTACAGGGCTAGTGCACAAGTGACAAACTCATAGTGCAGATAGTTGGTTGCTGCTGGGGAGATCATGACATGTGAATCACTAGCCTTGTTACATGCAACCAATCAGAGCAAACATACCTTGGTATGTTGAATGTCATTTCTTTAGGAGTGCCACATATGGTAAGAGGTGTGTCCTGTGATACCAGTGCATACCACACAAACTGACTCAGAATTGGGATGAGATTTCACTATGTAGACCACATTTCCATAGCTTCCAGTGACACCCATGCCAGCCCATTCATTGTCACCTAAGTCTTATGTGTAGTCTGTACCAATGTACTTGCCTGTACGGACCGTATGAAGTGAGTCAATATGCCTGGATGTAAAGGTGTCTGCTCAGTCATGTACAGGTAGTTTACCCTTCAGAAGGTCACAATTGTATGTTGTGTTTCCTAGTGACTCATATCACAGTACAAGTTGCTTGGCCCTGGGCTACAATATGTCAGTGGGCTTGCTTAGTCAGTGTAAGCCATGGCCAGGCTTGTGGATAGTCAGCACATGACTCCGAAAGTGTGCATTTATGTCCCTGTACTTATCATCATGTATGCTTTACACATTTTGTGTTGACAGTTACAAAATGCTTGTGCTAGATGTGTTAAAAATGTGTGTTACACAACCAGTTACCCTACAAACCGTGCATTTGTGACCTCTTCATTTGTCTATTGCATCCATACAGGTCAACGCCCATCAGAAGCAAGGTATTTGGAGAGCCATCGCCTGGAAGGTGTGAACCCTGGGGTACATTGCTGGCAGAGCTTCAACTAACAAAAAAGGTGGGAAGACCTGAGATGCTGGGCCCGTAAGATCGTATAGGTCCAGCTAAGGCTGTCCTCCCAACATGGGCAGGGTGCACACCGGACTCTAACTCCTCTGATGGCCCGCATACTGGCGGTGGCCTGAGATTGATGGGCGTTTGAGGGGAGCACAGCGGGTACAAGGGGGGTGAGTCCTGGGCATATTCGTACCTCTTACGTTGTCAGGTTGATGTGTTAGAGGCTGTCATTTCTCCATGAATACTGGAGTTGGCCATTGTGTGATACACAAGATGAGTTATTGTTTGTGTAGGTATGGTAGTTGGTGCAGGGTGATGTGCCTTGACTCTTGTCCTAGTGACCAGGGAGAAAACAGAGTACAGTCCACTAACATACTTCATGCTGTGGGTGTTATTTGTACCTAACAATCCAGTCAGTAGGGAAGCAGCTGGTCGTGTACTTCCTGTCACAAAACATTAAACACGAAGGGACCCAGTGGCCCAGAGGGTGACAGCAGTGCCGCGGTCGTAATGACCCTGGAAGCACCGCCAGCCTGTTGGCGGTGCTTCTGTCAAAACAGCCCTGGCAGTCTTGGACCGCCAGGGTTGTAATGACCCCCTTTGTTTTTTTAAATCACACAAGCAAGTTAACAAAACTATTGAACAAGGGTGTTGTTTGTTTGCTTGCGCATACACCAATATTTCTTTGTACTTTAATTTGATTTTACAATTTTTATAGTTGTGGGTGGCTTGAAGTTAAAGTATTGGCCCAGATATTTATTTTGCATTTCATAGATTTTTCATCTTTTGTAAAGGAAGATTGTTGCACATCTCAGTACCTGTACTTTTCTTCATGTTTGCACCATCAGAACTAATATTTTAGGTAGCCTAGAAGTCCAAAGGGCCATCTAGCTAGTAGGCCCAGTACTATTAGTCATCAGTGCATTAAATAAATATTTCAGTGGTATATGTTTTTAACACTTCATTTAGGGCAGGGGTGGCATTTGAGTAAATTAAAAATGTTGGCTATTTTTTGTGTATATGTTGTGTGGTAACATTTGGTGGCATAGGAGGATATGTGTACTGTTGTGAAATCTTTGTAGCTGAAATTAATTTTCGTGTTTTGCATTGCTGAATTAATGTTAGTGTTTTCTGCAGTGTTACTAGCATGCCTCCTTATGGCCAGTGTGTGTGTGTGTTTGTCATCATCTACCAGTTGTCTTTCTTCTCCATGCTGTGTGTCCAGGGGCTATTTTCTGTAGTCTATGACCATAGTCTTGCATGTGTTCTTTGTTCTCCATGCCTCCTTGTTCGCAGTTGTTATTTGACCGTGTGTCTAGCGGCCATTTTCTGCATCCAGCCAGTGTGTCGTTGCCATAGGCTTGCCTGTGCTCTTCTTTGTTCTCCTTGCTCCTTAATGTTGTTGTTTGAACATGTATCTGCCAGCCATTTTGTGCATGTAGCCAGTGTTCCTTTTCAATAGGTTTGCATGTGTTTTTGTTTGCCATGCCTCCTTGCTCCTTGTTGGTGTTTGACCATGTGCTGGCAGCCATTTTGTCCATCCAGACAGTTTCCCTTTGCCATAGGCTTGCATGTGCACTTTGCTTGCCATGCCTCCTTGCTCCTTGTTGTTGTTTGAACATGTGGCTGGCAGTTATTTTGTGCTTGCAGTCAGTGTTTCTTTGCATTAGGCTTGCATGTTGTTCTTTCTTTGTTCCCTATGCCTCCTTGCTCCTTGTTGTTGTTGTTTGACCATGCGACTGGCAGCCATTTTGTGCATGCAGCCAGTGTTCCTTTGCCTTAAGCTTGCATGTGTTCTTTCTTTGTTCCCCATGCCTCCTTGCTCCTTGTTTGACCATGTGACTGGCAGTCATTTTGTCCATCCAGCCAGTGTCCCTTTGCCATAGGTTGCATGTGTTCTTTGTTTACCATGCCTCCTTGCTCCTTGTTGTTATTTGGCCATGTGGCTTGCAGTCATTTTGGACATCCAGCCAGTGTGTCTTTGCCATGTGCTTAAATACAAACATTGTTAATTATTGATCATTTGTTTATTTTAAGTTTCTATTTTATTTTTCTATTTGTACTTTCTATATTAATATATATTTTTTTATTCTATTATTTTTAGTTCAATTGTTTATTTAATTTTTAATTTTATTTTTTAGTTTAATGTTTTTATTTTTATTTTTTTTATTTTATTTAAATGTTTTTTTTAAATTTCTTGTTTTTTATTTTTATTTTTATTTCATTTTTAATATATACATATATATGTATATATTTAATTTTAATTTTATTTAATTCTGCATTGTGCCTTGATCCATCCATGCACATATAATTCCTCAATCCATCCACCAAAGACACCCAGCCGCAGTACACCATTCAGTTTCTTTAGGTATATAATAGTTTCATTTCCTCCTGGACACCTTGGCTGCGGAACACTGCAGACACATCAGCAGCATAATTTTCACTGGACTATCTTTGCCGCCATAGGTTTTTTAAAGGATTACTCTATTTACCCATGCACCTCTCTATGGCTACCCCATGTGTCCCCTATAAAACAGATGGACGTAAATCAAAGAGTTATATTTACATGTTGTGCTACCTGATTTGAAATGAAATTTTATGGTGTGGGTTGACTTTTAAATGTTTGGTTAAATTATTATTTATTACATAAGTAACCAACCACACTAAGATTGCATTCGTCTGTACTATTTCAACCTGCAACAATGCTACATTTCACTAACTACATGTTTTTCTCCTTGGTTGCTTTTAGGTGCTCAAGAGAAGAAACCTCACATCACCTGCAGTGCTGCCAAAGAGAAGGCCTTACACTTACTTCAGTCCTCTAGACTCTTACGCTTGTGCATCTTACTGTCACTGCCAACGTAGAGCTTAACATGGCCCTAAAGAAAGTTACTCTCAAGAAACCGGCCAGTGAGAAGAAGCAGTTTTCCTCCAGTGGTGTGCCACCTGCAGCCTTTTTTGGGAGACTTGTGCCTGCCACACCAGCCTCCAGTGAGGAACCTGGGAGCAGCACTCCTGCATCAACAGCACCACCTCAACCTAAGCCCAAGACCATGTCTGTCAGTGAGGCAGCCACTGCAATCATGGCGACACAGATGAGCAGTGGCATTTAATTAGATTTGTCCCTTTCACAAAGTAGTACCTAATCATTTCAGGAAACAGAGCAAAGTGGACAGCAGCCGCAGCCAGCAATAGTAGATCTTCTTGTAGTTGGAGCAGAACAGGAGGTCAAGCTTCCTGCAGAGCAAGAACCTCCTGTTTTAGACTCAATGGCTCCGAGATCTCCAGCACGAAAAAAGAAGAGTACTACTCCACCATCTTCCCCAAGCACCACTTATGATGAAGCTGAAAGGGACATGGAGTGGACCCCTGCAGAGTCTGGCAGATGCCAGGAGAGTCAAGGGAAAAGAAAAGTTCCTGAAAGCCTTAGAATCCTGGAAGGGGATGTGATGAGGAGGATCATGATGATAAGCCAGTCTTTGTGGAATCTGGCACAGAGGAGTCCGACATTACTATCCAAACTGCTCCTGAGGGATGTGGCACAGGCAGCATCACCAGCTCCCATATTTCTAAGGCCCCAACTGAGACCGGCACCAACCCGTATATGAGTAGAAGTATGCACTGCAGACAGGCAATCGACACACCCGCCTACCTCCAGTTCTTCTTCAGGCATTGGCAGCACCCCAGTAAGAAAGTACTTTGCCCCAGTTTGGGACTTTGTTATGATTAGCAAACAGGAGGAGAACTTTGCAATATGCTCCATTTGCTAGGCAAGTGTTCATCAAGGTAAGCCTGGTTCACATTATGGTACAGGAGGCCGACGACCTATATGAAAAAACATCATGCAAACCGGTGGAATGAGCACCTTGAAAAAATGACTGAACATGGTTGCGGTGGTGAAGGTGAGTAGAGCGAGGAAACATCAGCTACAACTGGACAAATCATGGTGGAAGGTGAGGAAGAAGAGGGTAACCTCCTTATGGAAAGCAGCCCTGTCCCCAGCAGTACACCAGAATCACCTACCTCAGCTACCTCACAATGGCACAGAAAGACCCAGAGTCAGATGGAGACACCACAGCATACAGTAGCTGCACTGTCACTCACATTGAGTCTACTACCACCTGCATGTTAAAAGTCACCTGCATCAGTGGCCCCACAAAAGCGACCTCACAATGGCACAGAAAGAGTCAGATAGAGACACCACGGCATACAGTGACTGCACCATCACTTACATTGAGTCTACCACCACCTGCATGGCAAAAGTCTCCTGCATCAGTGGCCCCACAAGAGAAGAAAATCCAGGCTACAATTATGGGCAAGTTTAGGCAGGAGGGGCAGTTCGACTGCAACTACCCAATGGCACGTTTGTACAATGGAAAGCTGGCAAAAATATTAGCGCTGGACATCCTCCCTTTTTATGGGCGAGCACAAAGTGCTCCGTCCATTCTGTAATCTCTCTTTGGCTTCAAACCATGCCCATTCCACATCAGTCACTTACATTGGTTCATGGGCTTGCCTTTTAAAATCCGCTTGCTTTCATTTGTGAGAGGCATGCATACGTCATGCCTTTTCCAGTGTTTAGCCCACCTACACAGCACCGGTAAAGTGCCAAAAACATACGAGGCTTGATGTTTTCAGCCTGGAGTCCGGACTACTTTATCTGTTTATTTTCCACGCAGCGTGATCGCGCTGCCTTTTACATAGCGCGAACACGCTGCGTTTGATTTTGTTTTACAATGCTAATAGCTCTAACTCGAACAAATGCGAGACCCATTGCATTGAAAATGCTTGTTTTCTTTTGTGGAAGGAGTGGGATTTATAGAGTTTGTTGCAGCGATCTGCCCGAAATGGAAGATTCTAAGTTGGACCTATTTTGCCAGAGCTACTGTCCCAGCACAGCATCATGATGTGCTACAATTGGTTGGACAAGCTTTGCAGCAAAGTGTTGTCCACACTTTCCACCCAGCGATAGACATGGGGACCAATTGTCAAGAGACAGATTATATGTGCATCACTGCACACTGGATCTCTTTTGTGGGGGTAAAGCAAAAGCTATCTACAGGTCTTAGCCCTGAAGAAGGTTTTAAGAGCATTCGATTGCATTCAACAATATCCATGTTTGCCATGGAGAAGTCACAAACAGCTGCAAACATCTTGGAGAAATTGAATAGCAAGGTGTCTGAATGGCGGTTACCCAGAGGTCTCCAAATTGAATTTGTTGCCACAGACAATGGCAGTGACATTGTCAAGGCCTTGGTGGAAGGTGGCGATTTCAGGGTCCTGTGTTTGGTGCACTGCATCCACCTTGTTGTGCATGACTTTTTAAGAAAAGAAGACATAGGCCCTCTGTCGTAGGCTGGTCGATATCAAGTATATCAAGGATTAAAGAAACCACAAAACAAAAAAACAAAAAACATACAATATATATTTCCTTGTCCCTTGTTTCTGCTCTTTCCTTTCTTCTCCTGTTTTCTGTCTTACTCAGATCTGTCCGGTCGTGTTTGATTCTGGCTTTTCTTTGTTTCCTTTCCTGTATGTTCTTTTCTCTTTCTTTCCTCTATTTTCTCTTGACTCTCCTTTCTTATCGTTGTAGTTTCTTTCTTCTTTTTTCCTGTCAGTAACTGGAACCTGTTCTCTTCCTGGTAACCTCTTTCTGTGCTTTCTGTGCTCCCTGTTCCCGTCCTCCCTAACCATAATATGTTTACCTCCAGCCTCTGGTGACCGTGCCCTGCAATATTGCCTCCCTCCCATCCACCCTAACCCTGCCCGTCCACAGCCCCGTACCTGGCTTAGCCACGCTTCTCCTGAAGCGTGGCGGGTCCTAAGCTTCGGCTTCCCGGGGCCGGCTTTCTTTGTCCCAGGTTGGGACTGCAGTGATTCCTTGCTCCGTTCTTGCTCTGCACTCGAGGGGTGCCGATAGCCCTAGGGGTCTCCTCGACCCCTGGGTCTTCACAAGTCTTCGGGATGGGTCCTCTGTAGTCTTCTTTACGACTCCTCTCCGACCATCCGCCATCCTCTCTCCCAACTCCGTGACCTGGTCTTTTGACTCTCCAGGTTCCCGCGGAAAGAGTCCTGAGCCTATCGGATTGGGTGACCTCGGAGGCACTTCCGGGTAAACCCATGTAGCGTCAGCACCAGTCGAGATAGTGTGCGGGTCGGCCTGAACCCTCATTACAACATTGGCGGTAAAAGCCGATTACCGCTGTGCAGAAGACCGCCAACACAACGCCACAGCAGCTGAATTCCGCCACAGTCATTATGACCCACAGCTCGGAATCCGCCAAAATGTAGACACCCACACAAGTCCGCCACGCCAAAGGTCAGTGATAAACTGGTGATAACAAAACCTCCACCATCACGCCAACAGAAATACGCCCACACTATCACGACCCACTAATCCACGTGGCGGTCTTTCAACCGCGGTATTCCATTGGCTGTACACACCGCCGCGCTCAATATACACACACATATACAAAACACTACCACATTGGACAATTCCAAATACACACACCTGATACACATACACACACCACTCCCACACACCCAATACAATATAACACACACACACATCACTCACAAACCCCTACGACCACAATTGCGACAGAAGGCCGAGAGAGACACTACAATCTACAACCATGCATCCACAGGCACACAATACCATCACCCACATAACATCCACACACCTCACACAACACACCACTAAATATCAACCCACATATCACAACACACACCACCCCACACATCACCCACACCACCCCATGGCACGGCAAAGACACCCCAGGTTCTCTGAGGAGGAGTTCAGGGTCATGGTGGAGGAAATCATCCGGGTAGAGCCACAGCTATTCGGATCACAGGTGCAGCACACCTCCATAGCTAGGAAGATGGAGCTATGGCGAAGAACAGTGGACAGGGTCAACGCAGTGGGACAGCTCCCAAGAAATAGGGATGACATCAGGAAGAGATGGAACGACCTACAGGAGAAGGTGCTTTCCGTGGTCTCAAGACACCACCTTGCGGTTCAGAGGACTGGCGGCGGACCCCCACCTCCTCCCCCACAACTAACAACATGGGAGGAGCAAGTCCTGGCTATTCTGCATCCAGAGGGCATCGAAGGAGTAGCTGGAGGAATGGACTCTGGTAAGTCAAACCTTAACTACTATATCCCCCAACCTACCTGCATGCTATCACATACCCCCACCCTCGCCCTCACCCCCATCACTCCTACTCCTCACAAATGTCCCAATATCACAAACCACACATCCCAACACCAAGCCCTGCATGCAACAACAAACCATGGACACCCATCACCAATGCATGGCCAATGCACATACCCATACACCCCCCTAAACCATCATCACACAAGGTCCCACACAGGAATGCAGGTACTAGGGTACACAGTCACCAACCCATAGCACGCCATGGTACACCCAGATGCAATAATCATGCTTTTAACACCCCTGCAGGACCCCTACCCAACGTCACCGCACAGGAGGGTCCACACATGTCCACACCACCAACGGAAGAGGCCCACAGTGATGACAGCAGCTCTGTCCAACTGGATCTAGATGACCAGCCCGGCCCATCTGGGACCTCGGAACAGTCCGTTCCCCTCACACTGGTACAGGCCACTACAGAGCTTGGCCCCTCTAGAAACACCAGCACAGCACCCACCCAGCAGGCCCATACCTCTGTCCCCAGGACACTTCAGTCAGCAGTGTGTCCACCACTACAGGGAACTCAGGCTAACCCACCACCCCAACAACAACAGGGACCTGGGGGCAGTGGCAGTGGGCACACGGTTCAGGGGACAGAGGCCCAGGGAAACAGGGGAACTGGGAGGGCTGCTGTGCAACAGGGGGAGGACAGGCCCAGGGAGCCCACTCTCCACAAGGCCCTCTCCAACATCATTGGAGCGTACCATCATTCCCAGGAGACGATGGCAACGGTACTGGCCACGTTTCAGGAGACCCAGTGGCTGCAGGTGGAACAGTATTTGGGCTTCAGGGAGGAACTCAGATCCATCAATTCCACCCTGGGCACCATTGTAGGGGTGCTGAAGGAAGTCCTCAACACCAGGAGGGACACTGTGGCACTACAAGGGGCCCCTGACACTAGCCTGGACGATGAACTGCCCACCACCTCCGCCGGCTCTAGTGGACAGGAGGCACCGCCACAGGACCACCACACCAGCACCCCACTCCCTGCAGAGGGAGAACCACCCCGCAAGCGGTCCCTGAGATCCAAGACAAAGACAGAGAATGTCATCCTTTTGTCCCACCTTGTCACCCTGTCCATCCTCAAACTGCCCCAGCTCCACGTCCTATGCCCCTTTGGACAATGCACCTGTGAGATTAATAGACTGGACTCTGCCATGGACATTCCTCCACCATCACCCCTCACCATTTTACAACCCCCTCCAATATTGAGCACTTAAATAAACACCATTAAAGCACAAAACAATCTGGAGTCTGTCTGTGATTTCGAAATAGTGTATTAGCAATTACAGTGACAAAATGCTCTTTCAATTGTAATGTCAACATACCTATGTCACACAGCTATAGTCCATGAGGAAACAAATCAGATGTCACACAGTGGGACCCACATCTGTGAAATCGTAAGGGAAAGTGACAACTCAGTGACCATGCACTGGGTGAAAAGGACAGACAGTAGTGAGGTAGTAGTGTTAAAGTACATGTAGTAGGCAGGTTTGTCTTCTTACCTGTGTCTCACTGGAAGTATTGCAGGATCACAGAGTTCCTGTTGTCGATATCCTCTTCTTCTGCTTCCTCGTCTTCGCTGTCCACAGGCTCCACAGCTGCCACAACACCTCCATCTGGACCATCCTCCTGCAGAAAAGGCACCTGTTGTCGCAAAGCTAAGTTGTGAAGCATACAGCAGGCCACGATGATCTGGCACACCTTCTTTGGTGAGTAGAATAGGGAACCACCTGTCATATGGAGGCACCGGAACCTGGCCTTCAGGAGGCCGAAGGTCTGCTCCATAATCCTCCTAGTTCACCCATGTGCCTCATTGTAGCGTTCTTCTGCCCTTGTCCTGGGATTCCTCACTGGGGTCAGTAGCCATGAGAGGTTGGGGTAGCCAGAGTCACCTGCAAATGGCGAGGGACAACTGTTAGACACACACTAAGTCTTAGGGATATCCCCAGATCCAGACAACTATTCCGACTGATTTGTTCCAGGTGCTCACCTAATAGCCACACACAGTGCCTCTGGAGTTGCCCCATCACATAAGGGTTGCTGCTATTCCACAGAATGTAAGTGTCATGCACTGAGCCAGGGAACATGGCATTCACATGGGAGATGTACTGGCCTGCCAAACACACCATCTGCACATTCATAGAATGGTAACTCTTCCGGTTTCTGTACACCTGTTCACTCCTGCGGGGGGTACCAAGGCCACATGTGTCCCATCAGTGGCACCTATGATGTTGGGAATATGTCCCAGGGCATAGAAGTCACCTTTCACTGTAGGCAAATCCTCCACCTGAGGGAAAACAATGTAGCTCCGCATGTGTTTCAGCAGGGCAGACAACACTCTGGACAATACGTTGGAAAACATAGGCTGGGACATCCCTGATGCTATGGCCACTGTAGTTTGAAAAGACCCACTTGCAAGGAAATGGAGTACTGACAGCACCTGCACTTGAGGGGGATTCCTGTGGGATGGTAGATAGCTGACATCAGGTCTGGCTCCAACTGGGCACACAGTTCCAGGATTGTGGCACGATCAAGCCTGTAGGTGATGATTACATGTCTTTCCTCCATTGTCAACAGGTCCACCAGCGGTGTGTACACCGGAGGATGCCGCCATCTCCTCACATGTCCCAGCGGACGGTGCCTATGAAGGACAACAGCGAGCACAGAGTCAACCAACTCAGAGGTGCGTAAACAAAGCTTACTCAGAAAACCAATCATAACCCGAATTTTGCCTGTATAAGTGTTGAGGCAAGGCCTAGGTATGTGTGACACAGTTAAAAATAAAGCCAAGTGGGCCCCTGAAATGGCGGCTGCCTGACCTGTAAAGTGGGACAATGGGATGTGAGGTAACGGCGCTGGCATTGTACACCGTCACGGTAGGCGGCCGAAGACCACAGCGCAATTCTGCATTGGTTAACATTGGACCCTATGGGTCCCAGGAGCCAATGACGATGTACGCTGGCGGTGACGTTACGCACCGCCGCGGACGTGACCGTCATTTTCTATCTGTTCAATCACTCGATACCTGATCTTCGACAGGAGAGGACCTACACTGCAAGTGCTGCTGTGACCTCAGTCTGGAGGAGACAATGGCTCATGCGTGTGGGGAAAGGGCCCCTGCCTTCAGCACGGAGGAGTTGGAGAAACTCATGGATGGGGTCCTCCCCCAGTACACGCTACTCTACGGTCCTCCAGACAAACAGGTAATTACACTGTGAGCATGCTGTATGGGCAATGCCTGTGTGGTGTGGTGTTGATGAAAGATAGGGGGGGGGAGAATGATGCGTGCATTAAACGACATGAGTGCATGGGCCATATGGCAAGGATAGGGATGCGGGCCAATGACGGTGACGGTGCAGTTGGTAATAACTTCTCTTTTTCCCCTGTACAATTCATGTAGGTCAGCGCCCACCAGAAGAAGGATATTTGGCGTGCCATCGCCAAGGATGTCCGGAACCTGGGGATCTATCACAGACGGAGCATCCACTGCCGGAAAAGATTGGAGGACATTCGTCGCTGGAGCAAGAAGATGTGGGAGGCCCAGCTGGGGATGGCTTCCGAACGTGGGAGGGGTGCCCGTCGCACCATGACCCCCCTGATGTTCAGGATCCTGGTGGTGGCGTACCCGGATTGGATGGGCATCATAACAGCTACAAGGGGGTGAGTACACTCTCATTCTGCTGATTCAGAGTGCAATGGAGGTGCCTGGGTGGGGGAGGTGGGCTGTGGGTTTCCCTAGGCCAGGGCGAGTGTGCTAGTTAAGTCCCCTTTTTCAGCCAGGCCCTGTGGCACCCCACCCCACCTTGGTACAGTGCAAACTACACCTAGTCAGGCTCCTGTGACATTCATGTGTGCAGATATCGGCCATAGCCTTGTAGGCCATGTCCCAGGGATAGAATAGTGGACCCCAAGTGCGCGGCGTAGTGCAAGGGGCTTCTGTGTCTGTCATGTCAGCCAACGGTAGCGGTAATGCATGCACTCAACATGTCTTTCTTCTGTCTTCCCCCCCTTTTTGTGGTCTCCCTGTACATGTGTGCATTAGCATCATCAGGCGGAGGAGCAGTGGCACCGGAGCAGGAGGGAGCTGCACCCCACATGGCCCTGGAGGGCGACACTACGGAGTCTGATTTCACCAGCGGGACGGAGGGCGAGGGGAGCTCCACGGCGGGGACAGGAGCTGAAACCAGTGATACGGACTCGTCCTCTGATGGGAGGTCCTTGTGGTGGTGACCCCATCTGTGCCCCTCGCATCTACAGATACAGCCGCCATCCCCCCTCCAGCACCGCTCTCCCAGCAGCCCTTCAGCCTTTGCCCCGTGCCCGCTCACCCAGGAGGGTGGGCATCTCCTTCGCCCCAGGCACCTCAGCCCCTGCCCCAGTCACCCCTGCTGCCCTCAGTGAGGAGGCCATTGACCTCCTCAGGTCCCTCACTGTTGGGCAGTCTACCATTTTTAATGCCATCCAGGGTGTAGTGAGGCAGTTGCAACAAACCAATGCATTCCTGGAGGGCATTCATTCTGGTCAGGCAGCCCTTCAGCGAGCTTTTTAGACTCTGGCCTAGACTGATGGCAGCCATTGTCCCCATCTCTAGCCTCCCCCCTACAACTTCCTCCACCCAGACCCAATCCCCTGTATCTCAGCCTACCCCAAGCACACCATGAGACCAGCAAGCACACACCTCAACACACAAATGAAGCTCAGGCAAACATAAGCACCACACATCCCACAGGCACTCACACAAGCATCACACACATGCAGACATAGCAACATCCACTCCCTCCACTGTGTCCCCCTCCTCCTCGTCTCCCTCCTCCCTCCCAGTCTCTTCTCCTCTTACACCTGCATGCACTACATTTACAGCCACTACTTCCATCACCAGCACACCCACCACCACACCCCGCTCACGTGCAGTCACCACCCCCACTACCATTCTCACATCCCCTGTGTCCTCTCCCAGTGTGTCTGTGACGCCACCTCCCAAGGTACACAAACGCAGACACACACCCACCCAACAGCCATCCACCTCACGACAGCCTCCAGCGCATGCACCTTTACCCAAGGTCACCAAATGTACACCTCCTACAACCACAACCTCTTCCTCCACTCCCAAACCTCCTCCAGCTACCCGTCCCAGTGTTCCTAAGAAACGTTTCCTGTCCACCCTTGACCTCTTTCCCTCACCTCCCCCACACCGTCAGTCTCCTAGGGTCCGACTCTCCAGGTCCCTACCTAGCACCTCAGTCACAACATTGGTGGGACCAGTGGTGCCAGTAGTCACCGGATTCTGGAGTGCACCAGGCAGCAGGGCAGCCAGTGTGGCAAGGAGCCACAGCATGGACAGTCTCCCACCTGTCAAGCGTCAAAAGTTGGCCAGTGCCCGGCTGGAGAGGGGTAGACAACAGACACCAAAGCCGCTCCCAGAGGTACAGGTGGAAGTGTGGAGTCAGCTGCAACACCTTCCAAGGTGGGGAAGGGGCACAAGAAACCCGGCAAGTCTGGGAAGATCAGCACAGCAGAGAGGACTGCCATCAGCCCGCTGCACAGGAGCCGGCCAGCAGCAGCCCCGCTGGCCCAGACAGGACCGCCAGCAGCAGCCCCGCTGCCCAGGAGGCGACTGCCAGCAGCCCAGCTGGCCCAGACAGGACCGCCAGCAGCAGCTCTGCTGCCCAGGAGGCAATCGCCAGCAGCCCCGCTGCCCAGGAGGCGACCGCCAGCAGCCGCGCTGGCCCAGACAGGACCGCCAACATCAGCCCCGCTGCCCAGGAGGTGACCGCCAGCAACCCCGCTGCCCCAGACAGGACCGCCGGCAGCAGCCCCGCTGCCCGGGATGCGACTGCCAGCAGCCCTGCTGGCCCAGACAGGCCCACCAGCAGCAACCCCGCTGCCTAGGAGGCGACCGCCAGCAGCCCCGCTGCCTAAGACAGGTCCGCCAGCAGCTGAAGCGCTGCCAAGGACACCGCCGCCACAAGAACCGCTGCCAAAGACACCGCTGCCACAAGCACTGCTGCCAAAGACACTGTTGCCACAAGCACCGCTGCAAAGGACATTGCCGCCATAAAGCACCACTGCCAAGGACACCACCGCCACAAGCACCGTTGCCAAAAAGACACCGCAGGCCCATGAGCGCCAAAAGTACTGACGCTACTGAGGCCACCACGAGCAGGATGAAGCACTCTGGGCACCAAGCCCCCTCCAGAACCAGTGGAGATTTACATCCACTACCTCGGTCCTTGGCAGGATGAAGCACTCTGGGCACCAAGCCCCCTTCAGAACCAATGGAGATTTACATCCACTACCTCAGTCCTTGGCAGGATGAAGCACTCTGGGCACAAAGCCCCCTCCAGAGACAGTGGAGACTGTTATCCACTTGAGAGACTGTGGCTTTGCACTCCCCAGGATTGAAAAGTGGGCAAACTACACACTGTAGAGACTTGAGAGACTGTGGCTTTGCACTCCCCAGGATATAGCAGTGGGCAACCCACCCACTGTAGAGACTTGTGAGACTGTGGCTTTGCACTCCCCAGGATTGAACAGTGGGCATTGGGCACCCTCGTGGATTTGGCGTTGTGCACTCAACCGGCTGAGGTGCCCACCATTTCCCTTCACCCTTAGGTGCCTGTTTTATTTCTATCTGATGCCCCTGCAGTGTTTTCTCCGTCATGTTCGGGTATCTTGTGTGGGCCTCGCCCATGCAGTGTGGGCCCAGTGGTCCACGGACTTTAAGAGTGGAATACCTTGGACTAATATTCTTGGTGTATCTATTTATAAATAGTGTATGTATATTATTTGACTACTGAATTTTATGGGGAAAGCTGTGACCATGCATCCGGAAAATGGGGCCTAGTCAAATGACTGACAAAAATGCTGCTCCCTTTTGAGGTTTTCACTTGGGAAGTTAAAAAGGAGGACAATACGATGGGCCAAGCTATCCAGTTGTTGCATCTGCTACAGGACCAGTTAAAGAAAGTGTCTGAGAGGTTCTTGGTTGAGCACCTAAGCTATCACTTGACTTGTAATGCAAGGCTACAAAATCAAGTGCCACCCTACTTGATCCACACTACAAAAAATGATTTCCTCTTTTGTTCCTTTTTCTGAAGAGGGTGTTTTAAAATACAAGAGGTGGACTGTTGAGCAAGCCGGAGAACTGGAAGAAAAACGGCTGGAACTTAGAGCCCCACTCTGCAATCCTGGGGTTCCACCTTCAACTACCAGAGAAGGCAGTCTTGTCTCACAGCAGCCAACACTAGCAACAAGAACACCACCAACAACAGCATCAGCCGAATAGGACCCAATCTCTGCATTGGCTTGGTTTCAAGTGGCATGTCTTAAGTCCAGTGTGGAGGTGAAGGCAAAAGAGGTTGAGCAAGTGGCAACACCAATGAGACTTCAGAGGATGTTCCAGTTGTATATGGATCAAAACCCATTAGTTTATTGGAATGGGATGATTTGCCAATGGCCAGAGCTCAGCAGGCTGGCAATAAAGCATCTGGCTTGTTCAGTAGCCAGTGTCTCTGCTGAACGTGTGTTCAGTGCAGCTGGTGCAGTTGTTACAGTAAGTCTCTCTTCTCAAAACGTGGAGAGATTAACCATGATCAAAACAAACCAGCATTTTTTATCCCCTGATTATACTGTTCCTGAAACACCACAGGAAGAGGAAGAGGATGATTGGTCAGAATCAAGTGTGTTTGTTGACCAACGTCTGGGTAAACCAAGTGAGTTTAAGGATGGCCTCTACTTCAAGGACTGAGAATGCCAGTGCCACTAGAGAACTCTTTAATTATTTCTTATTGAACTTCTTTGGTTCTTTCTTTCTTTCTCTCTGTTCTACTAGTTTAACATGATGTTTGTGCCGGATCTATTCTGCCCCACCATTTTTTTGTCACATATTATTATATGGTCGGATTGGAGTTGGACCCATGTGCAGTGAAGAAGCCTCCACATTTCCTTCTGGACATTGGAGAATGCCTGACTCCCTCGCATGCCATGGACCTTTCGTTTTTTGCCCCAGAAGATCATTGACTAAAAGACTGCCAGTGGCAATGCCAAATTCTAATGTGTTGCTACTTGAGACCAATGGAGGAGATAATATTTTGTTCAACCACATATTTTTTCCTGAAAGTGAGTGACCTTTCAAACTTAGTGAAATTTGCCTGCAGGGTCCACTTCTTTTTTCTGGTTCCTCAGACCAGACTAGTCGCTTTAGTTACCAAACACAAATCTACACAAAATACTCAGTTCTGTTTCTCTATTTGTTATTCAACGGCAATGCGCTTGACTACTCAGGTCTACCTTGCTCGGTTTGGGACTGGGACGGAGTTCCTCAGAATGATGAGGAGGAGGATGGAAGGGCTCATGTTGGGACTAACTCAACAGTTAGAAAGTTATCAACTTCAAAAGAAACCATGATGATGATGAAGACTCTGAGGTCTAGTACTCACTCAGCTCTGAGTTCTGGAGAGAGGAGCGTTGTTTTGGAAATGCTGCGGTGTATCCATTTGCTGCATTGCTGGATCAAATGTCAAAATCCTTTTATGCTCTTGCTCTGCCTCTCAGTCTCCTTGGTACACTCCTGACTCCTCATGAAACTTATCTTGCTTCTGTTTGGCCTTCTGCTTTACTCTATGACACAGTTACTGTTTTTTTCAATATGCAGACCTTCTTCTATTCCTTCCCTGCACAAACAAAACTTGGTGAGTTAGGAGCCAGCATCAATGTTAAGGACTTGTTCACCGCAGGGCCTCCAGGCGGAAACGCAGGAGAAGGACAATTTGCAATGCATTGATGATGGTGTGCTGCTTGTGCCCCGATGAATATTGTCCTGGTTTCTTTTGTGTAGTGTTTGTCTCTGTCACACCTTTCCCCAAATCCCCTTTTCTATCCATTCACCGAGTTCTCTAACTCCCTTCCCCCAGGCTGTGTGATTTATAGAGGTGTGACTTTTTTACCCCATAAATGAACCATAAACGGATCACACACTTGCTGGGGCAGATGTGATGAAACCGACACAACTCACAACATGACCTTCTATTACCTGAGCAATACTCCACACCAGCCCAATCAACATCAAAATTAAGGCCTGTTGTGTTGTGTGTTGTGTAAACGCTTAACCTTGTCCAAAAACTCTTGACTCTGAGCCAACTTCTCCTGACTCCATCATTTCATTTCCTATGTTTAGTCTTTAAATACTAGCTCCCCACCATTGCTCAGAAGAAGTTGATATTGCTAGTTTTTATTATCATATCAAGTCTTCTTTGTTGTGTGTCAAATACTGTCATTGTAGTAGTCCCATCTCAGTCTTCTTAAAGCTCTGATATAATTTGACCCAGTAAATCTCTGTTTTTTCCAATCTAGTTGACAGTGATGGATAACCCTTTGATTAATCCTGCAGTTGGAGTTTGTCTACATGGAGTGGCACTTTCTGTCTTCCGTTGTTAGCGCACTAGTCTACTACTACTATTACCTACCACCCGCCTAAGATGTCACCTTGGGAAAAACTCTGCAATAAGTCAATTCTTTCACTTCATCTATTCAGGTAGGGAGGAATTATGGTATGAATTCAACTTGTTTAGTTAGTAATTACCTCTTACTTAAGAAGATGTCTGTGTGTATCTAGGTTTTTGTAGGCAAAATAGGCAATGGCAATCATCCCCTAGTGGTCAATATAGTTGCATTGGGCAGTAGTGCAATGCTATAAATAAATGACATACATTTTATTTAGCAGATTAAGAAAACAGGCCACACTAAAAGACAGCAGTGCAAATTAAAACACCAAAAATAAACATTTGAGGCATAAATCAAGTAAAATAAATTAGCCCCTATTTATTTTTAACAAATACAAAAACCCACCCTTTCTATACACAACAGGCCAACCCCTCTCCCCAAAGAAATAGCCCTGTCCCCGAAAAGTTCAAAGTGAAGCCCGGTCCCAGCTCCCTCCCCACCCTCTCCACCCACAAGTCCCTTCCACAAAAACTACATTTAAAAAGGGCTTAGAAGAGGGCATTGTCCATGGGGGTCTGGAGCTGGTCCAGGCTCTGCTTTATGCTTCCTAACCAGCTTTCAATGTGGTTGAGCTGCTGTAGGACACTAACTTTGATTATCTTGTCCAAGTGGGAGGGGGTGGCAGCAGTGGCAGTCAGGGACCCTGACAGCTGGTGGCAGCACTGGGAATGCTGTGGCCGGGAGGCTGACACTGGTGTGCTGCTGGGCTGGGTCCTGGCTAGAGGAAACTATTCCAGCATCTTCATCCTCCCGGACCACCAAACCACTGGTATTCGGCCTGGATGTTCTCCAGCCTCTGTCACCGCAGATGGGCCACTATCTCCTGCCTGGTTCAGCAGGAATAGCTATATTGATAAAAACAAAAATAAAAATGACACATTGTAAAACAAACACTTATTCAAAAGTAGGTAGTGGGAGGCACAGTAACACTATATTGCTGGTGCCCTAGGGACATTGGAATTTGATGTGATTATGACTAGGATAGTCACAGGGACAATTGTATTTGTTTACCCACAGATGCCTCACATAAAAAGCACTGCCTGTTTGGTAGAAAATAATTGAGGCAGGATAACACCAGATAAAAAAATCTGTGATTTTATTTTTTCTTTTAAAGGCTTTTCTAGTAACAAAACAAGCACTTTTAGTGGAAAAATAAAAATGAATTACCTCTCATTTCATTCATGAGTAAGGCATTGTGCACTATGGAGTACAAATTGTTGTGCCAAATTAATGGAGACATGCTAGCCAGAGCTTCCAGTACTTTGCTAGTGTCTGCAGCTAGGGCAGATGTAGTTGACAATTATTATCTATCTTTAACACCAATGGCAGTGCTCTTCCCCAAATGCCTTTCACTTAGTTTCTACCCTGACTCCGAAGAGGCAGATGAATAAATAAGATATGTCACACATGTCATGTATAAAATACAGATACACTATTTATCCTAACTGCCATAAGTAGATGATACACTATTTATCCTAACTGCCATAAGTAGATGGTGGGGAAAGCAATGCATTCCACTACAGGGAAAGGAATAGGCTTTGTAAATAGTTCATCACAGAGTATCCCTTACACCAAACTTGGAATCAAATCGGGCACTTACTAGTCCCACTTTACTTCCTGGACTTGCCCACAACCACAAATTATTTCCAACAAATTAATTTGCTGGGCAGTTAGGAAACTTGACTTACTGAACTGAAAGGTAAGGCAGAGGGATTAGGTGGGTAGGTAGAGGTTTTGCTATCAAATAGAAGGGTATCAATAATCATCAGTTCATCATGTGCCTAAGCTTTGACTTATTCAGTCACTTTGTAGATGAAAGTTTAAATGAAAAAAATCTGAACAGGCATAAAATAATCTGTTATGGGAGACCATGTAATATATTTAGCAAACACTTAACATAGCCATACAAATTTGGCACATGCCAAGAATGGATTTCTCAATTTGTTTGGTAGGCTGGGATGGAAGAACTTAAGAAAGAATAAAGGATTGAAGTACTAAGAGGTGACTGAGTGTGCAAAGGGAAAAAATACACACCTTTTATGTTTGGTCTGCAGTGCTTTGAAAACTTTGCAAATGTCCATTAACTGAAGCAGACACACATTGCACAGCCAACATTGCAGGCATGAATTGAACCATACTGCACTTCTTTGGTCTTCTTGGGTGGCAAAATGCCAAGGGCAGGGAGGAAGAAGATGAATGATGATGATGGGTGGGATCCATATCTGCCCCATTTAACAAATACAGTGAGTCAAGGGATAGAACACAAATTAAAATACCCCGCCCTTTGAACCATAGCTGTGATACCCACAAAGCATAAAGTAAGCGAAGTAGGTGAGCAGCCTACATCCTCTACAGAAGGACTCCGTTGTTTATTCATTCAAGCAATTATTTATTCTTCCTTTCATTCTTCCCACTATATTATTCACCCATAGCCACCATGATTTAAGTTTTACTTTCTCTCATCCAGTCTTTCACCAAAATTCACAATTCATTAGCCATCCATTCAGTATACACTATCCGCCCTTTCTTTCAATCATCCTTTCATCCATCCATTTACCCAATACTCACACATGCATCCTTTCACCCACCCACACATCTTTTCCTTTCACTCATATTACCTATCCTTTCTTTTAACCTTCAGTTCTTTTCTGGTTCCATCAAGTCATCATTTTTAATGTAAATGTGTGCTTTTGCTGAGTTGCAGATAGAAGAGGCCATATGTAACCCAACCATTGCCATAGCAGTAACACAGAGTGTCCAGGATCATGACAACGCCCTTGTAACTAGTAAGTAATAGTAATTGTCAATAAGCAAGCAATGTGACTTACCACCACCCATCTCTGCCACTGCTTCTTCTCCTGCTCCAACTAGTCCTGCAGTAGAACTTGAGCTGGCTCCACTGGTGCTCGGTGTGGCTAAGGAAAAACATTATACAATTTTTAGATGGGAGGTACACCTCCCCTTAATTTTTGTAATCAAACAAATGCAACGGCAATACATTTTTACAATTCAGTTAGCACTGAAGTATCTTCTATCAAAAATATCACTCTAGGCATTTTGTTGGATCACAATATTAGAAAAGCCAAGTAGGCAAGACAACCAAAAACTTTGCGTAATGGAGGGGCAGTGCTATAGCCAGGATGGTGATGATTCAGAATTAATGAAGTGCAATGAAGGGGTGGAATAAAAATTATCAATGAAAGACAGAAAAAAAGATAATGCAGGGATAACAGGAATTATACAAAAATTGGATAGTTGAATTGGAAAAAGAAGATAGTATAAAACAGTGAACAAGGCAAAATTAAAAGTTGCATCATAGTGGGCAGAGGTAAAAGTTAGAGAGTTAATAATAATATTTAACAAAAGGACTTACTGGAACGAGCAGAGCCCGCAGCTTTGGCGCTGATGGTCGGCGCCTCCCCAGCTCCTGTCAGACCTGCGTCTGTGGTGCCCCTCTTCTTGCCTTTGGGTGCTCATATAAGAAATAAAGAAGATAAAAAAATGGATTAGGGGTACAGTTAATTGCCACAAAAGTATTATAACAGGCAAACGCAGTGACATTGTACTTATCTAAATAATATTGCCTATGGTACTAGTATGATCGACTATCGCTGAGTTGGCTATACTCCTAAAATCCCTTTCAAATTTCCTTAACACAAACTACATTTGGAACTAATGCATTGCAATTAATGATCTTTGATTCTATTCTCATTTCTTAACCCACTTGATGGATCAACTCAGTCTTCCTTTTCTGCAAAGCACAGATGCATACTAGTACTACACATCACTGTCAAATTGCTTGGGTCTCTATGAGCTAGTTAAAGAAAGTCACAAAGAACACTAACTCACTGATATCACTAATTCACTATGGTGACCAGAGGACAGAAGAGTATGCATTGCAATGGTTTCTTAAATAATCAACCAAAGTGAGCACCAATGAGTATGATTAGGTGGTGCTTAGCTCAAACTGAATCACATATTAATATTCTTAAACTAACTTTAACTCTGATTGTGAGCAGTATGCTATTCAGAAAAAAAGTTAGTATTGTAGAGCACAAACACAACAAATAATATTATTAATACTCACTGAGCCCCAGAATCTCAATGCCTAGCAGGTCGAGCAGGTCCTGCTCGCAGTCGATGATATCTGCCCAGCGGTGTGCCAGCTGCTAGGTGATGTGCTGGACCTGGGTGGGGCGTTTGACACACCAGAATGCCACAGCCGACACTCCAGCAGGGGTTAACCACCACCAAGCTTGCCGCCTGCTGCCAGCATGGAGGGGAGGTGGTGCCAAGCCTGCACTCCTTGGTGGCACCACCTCCCTGCTTTGCCATGGAGCTGGGGTGAAGAAGAAAAGAAACAGAAGGAAAAAAATAAATAAGGGAAAAATAAAAACTCACAAAAAGCAGGAAAACAATGAAAAACAACTTTAAAATTGTCAGCCACAAAAAGACACACTAATACAATAAATAAAAATGAGGGGGAGATTAATTAGAAGGGTGGAGGATTGAAAAGATTTAAGAGGGATGAAAAAATAGGCCCAGCAACATAAAGAGTGAAAAAACAAGATGGCCGCAACCATACAAACTACGTGGTGCCGATTTTGAATATGAGAACAGACTTCGTGTTGCATTTGAGGTGGTTGGTCCTCTGGCAAGGCCTCCCTTCCTGTATCTGCAGCAGCTGTACTTGGGATTGATGCATGTGAGCCAAAGGAAGGGAGTAGATGTTGGAGGAAAAGCCCTCCTCAGGGTTGTATGAATGTCCATCAGCAGCTCTGTTAGGGTTCCCAGGTTTAAGCTATGGGACTCCATATGTTGGTTTATGTCCTTCTGCAGCTGCCTGATTTCCCAGAATTCAGCTAGCACCTGGTCCATCACGTCCTGCGACTCATGATAGCCCCCCAAGACTTGGCTGATGGTATGCTGGTCATGAGTAGCCCTAGTGGCCTCACTCTGCCAGTCCACAGCAAACATCCCACAGACCCTAACCCCAGGAGCCGGTGCCCTTGGCACAGGGTGCCCTCCCCAACTGGGTGCTGGACCCTCAATGTCAGGATTTACACCTCAGGATACAGGACTGGGGGACACAAGATGATAGCAACTGTGCTAGGTGCACAGGTTTGGGGGCATGTTGTCTGTGATGTTGAAACAACTTGGGAGGGATGTGTTGTTGTGGGCACAGTGAGACTCACTGTTGCATTCTGACCAGGCAGCCCAGATGGGGCGGGACTGTCATCCATGTCCACATATCCAGGAGTGTCATCATCATGGAGGGCTTCATCCAGAGGTGGGTTGGGAGTCTGGTTTGTGAATGATGTCTATCCTGGTGCTGTGCCAACTCGACCTATTGAGAAACAGAGTACAATGTTATTGGTTGAAGTGTGGAATCTACATCCAAAGGTTTTATGTGACTGTAAGTAGAGACCTTTGACTCTCTTAAGTTTTAGGTTTGCTGACTGTGCTATGTTACTATGGTATTGAAGTTGTTGACATGGCATGTGTGAAGCTTGCAGAAACTATTAGACTCAAGCAGCTCATTAGGTGTGCTGATCAGTTGCACGTTATGTGAGAGAATGAACATGACAGCTTAGAAACAGTTAAGCCAACACAGTGGAGAGGAGATGTGCATTTGACCATTCCAAGGCCTAGTTGTGTGAGATACAGGCAAGCATACAACTTTGTGGTATATGTCATCATCATATGAACAGTGCTGAGACAATGTGTTAACTGCCACTACCAATGTGATGAAGCAGCTTAATGCCTTAGGAATACTTGATGTACACACTTGGTAAGGTATCATTCCTGTCCTGAATAGTTTCATTTTGAGAAACTAGGAGACAAGCAAGCTAGATAGACAGCCATGTCTCTGAGTTGAGCATGGTATGTAGATTCCTAAGTGTACAAGTGCAGGAAGGCCTGTTGGTTTGAGGTACAGATACAGGGTGTAGGTGGTGTAGGTGTAGTCATGTCACTTGCTGCCTTCCCACAGTACACAAATGCTAAACTCCCAGGGGAGGATACAGCATTTGAGAGATGACACACAGGTGTATTTGGACAAGGGCAGAAAGGCCTGTTAGCTAGAGATACAGGAACAGGGCCTCCTGGTCACGGATACAGCCACCACACCCAGGCTACCCACAGACGCCACCCCAATAGACCCTCAGACATCCAGCCCAATCACCACACCTACAGACACCACAACTATAGACACACCTACATCCAGCATATCCACCATACATGCAGTCATCACCCCAACAGACAGATACTCACCCACCTACCATGGCATCCCCCAGCACCTCTGCCACCCATAAGCCCAGGACACATAAACACCCTCACTCACCCACCCAACAGGTATCCCAACACACACAAGCATTCCTCCGACAAGCACGCACCCATGACATCCACACCTGCATACGACCTCTCCCTCAACCTTCAAATCCTTTCCCCCTTCTAATGACCAACCCTGTGTGTCCAAGAAGATTTTCCTGTGTGTCTGTGACAATTCCCTGTCCTCCCCTGTACCACACTCAAAATGTCCTCTGTGTTGTCAAAGACCGTCCCTTCCGCCTCTAAGGGCTCCCCTGCTCCCCTGCAAGCACCCATACTCCTCCCACTGGCAAGAGGAAGCTCACCCCCCCAAGCAGAAGCCCCCCTCCCAAACTCAAACCCCCCTCCCAAGTCCGGTCCACCCACCTCCCCACCCCCCGGATAATCACTGAGGCGCATGCCTGACCCCTTGATCCCTCTTCCTATGGAGGTTACGTGGCAGTCTAGTAGGGGCACAACACTCTGTGCCATTTAGGCAAATATGATGGAATGGCCTATGGACTTTCTGATAAACCCTAATAAACCCAAATAGTTATTTTTTGGGTACACCTTTGTCCTACACTTTCTTTTCTAGCTTTATGTAGTTCCTAAGGGACTTTAGTAGTGTGCCTGCAGTGGTGTGTTTTTGAGCCTGCTTGATGCTCCATGTGGTGTTGTTTGTGTGCAGTGCTGGGGTCCCCCAAGAGGAGGTTATGTGTTGTGTGTGTAGGTATGTGTGTGTAATTACAGTATTGGTATTGTGACATTGTGTAGGGTTTGCTGTGGTATGTATTTCTTATTGCATTGAGCAACGTGGGCATGTGTGGTGTTGGACTTGTCCCCATGATATGGCTTCTGTACTGATGTGATGTGTATAATCTTGAGTTTTGTATTTGCAGACATGGGGTGGGTTCAGTTGTGCTAGCTGTGTTTTCATTTGTCTGTGCATGTGTCCATTCAGATGTGTAACCCTTGTAGTTGGTTCCTGTAGACGTCTACCCAATGCAGTATGAGTTGTGGCACTTTGTTGACTTGCCCTTCCCCATTGTTTAGATGAGCATGACAGATGTTTCTAGTATTGTATGTTCCTTTGACCCATGTAGGGCCATTTCCTGTGGACATGTTGATTGAGGGTCCTGTTAGGAGTGTGCTTTGTCCCAGTGCAGTCTCCTTCCCTTGGTGTCCCAGTTGGCTTCATCCCAAATATGTAGTTGTGAATTTGTTCCTAGTGTATTTGTCTTCCTGAGTTTTGTGCATGGCATTGTGCTTTCATTGTGGTGTGATGGGTGTATGTCCATTGCGGGGTTGTTTACTTGAGTTGTTATTTGTGTTCCCTGCCTCAGACATTGAGATGTGTGTTGTATGTGGGGACAGTCCCTAGGCAGTGGTGGGTGTGAGTGTGTGAGTTGTATTTGTATATGTGCTGTAGGTGTATTGTTGTCGCTGTGTGTGACAATGTTATGCAGCTTTCAGTGTCCCTGTGCCTGAGCTGTGTAGCCATGTGTATTTGTGCTGTGTTGCCATGCAGTATGAGTGTGCTGGCCAAAGTGTGCGTATTGTGAGTGTTTATGTGTCTGTGTTGCTGTGTGTCAGTGAATGTGTATTGTAAAACATGCAACTGCTGCCCGTGGTGTCCCTCCTATAATGTGTAAGGGAGGCCTTGCCAGAGGACTAACCGCTCTCAGACATCCCTGCCTCTGCAGCAGCTGAACCCCGCACTCGCAAGCGGGGATGTCCATGTAAAAATCCAGGAGGTGCGGATGGCAAGACACCCCCCACCAGCAGGAAACCTCATCCTGAATGGCCTTCTTTGTGTGCCACACATTCACTTGGTGGACTAATCCTGAACCCCATCCCATTTCTGATGGTTCTGATGGGAGAAGTATTCTAGATTTTAGACTTCCGATTGTGTGGCATCTACTCTTATGATTTCATTCACCAAGACTGACCCCTTCACTTTTAAAGTATGTTACTTTTTGCTACAAGTTTGTTTTCACACTTAGCATTGAATTCACCAGTCACAATCTCATTGTCTTCTGTCTTAAATTTCACATTCAGCAGTGTAGATATGTAAGAACAAGTGAACCATACTATGAAAAAAACAAGCTACTTATGGAAGCAGGGATATGTTGCATTTGCACATTGTCCAGCTCAGGATTAAAACCATTCCACAAAAACACATACATACAAGAGTCTTGTCAAAGAAGACATTTTATTACATTTTTCAGCTCATAGGCTGTCAATCAGTCTGAAACATAGCAATTCACACATGATCAAATCATACTGGGTAAATGATCACATTTACAGATAAAGACATCAAGACCATGGAAGAAAGGGATATATCAGACACTGTGCTGTAGAATAGGCAAACATGAAATTGGTTTATGTCATCAGCTGGAGCCATATCACCTACCTCACAAAAGGAATCCAACATCATATAATGCATCCAGTGCTTCTGCATCGAGTGGTTTGACACAAACAAATGTCAGTGCTGTGCCATGGGCACTTTGGCGTGAAATGATGAAACACATCAACAGCTACATAAAGTTCATAGAAAAAGAATGTTTAGCCAATGTGAAGGGGAACTAACATGAATTTGGCCTAGGACTACATAGTTTCTGACCACATGATGACACCCATGATGCATCAGGACCACCAAACAAAGAACAAATCCAATGGAGTCTTCCAAACGTCCATCCTATCACTGTGCAAGCTGTCTTGACACAGGTCTTATACACCCAGAGCCTGTGACCTACATTCCCAGGAACAATCCATGTCCACTTAGTATGTCCGAACAGCATCATATACCTGCCAATGTTACAACTCGGAAATGTCCCAGTGAAGATGTCATGGTGAATTTACCTGAACATCCGCAAAAACAAGGAGTATAGTTATCAAACCATATATATGACAATTTGCACAGCAAATGTCTGGAGAATGGAGTCCATATTATAAATCTCAGACAAGCAAAGTACCATCTCCAAATGTGATTGTGTCAAACGCTTCCTCATCAGGCACACTTTGCCAGTATTTGCCAGAGCTTCACCTTCCAAACTTTTACAACAAATATACTCTTCACATCATCACAACAAGAGCTCATTGTACAGTCAAAGTCATGACATCTCATGACATACTTACAGAACAAGCTGTTTATGGGATCTTGTCGCAAGTCAGCTCCTTCTTCTTCACCACTATCATCTTCATTTGGCATTTCCGGATCTTCACCCGGTGGTACTGTAGGCTCCCCACCCCCTCTGAGATGTAAGGGATGTTCCTTCACAGGGCAATGTTATGGAGCATGCAGCACCCCACGGTGATTTGACGCTCCTTCCCATGTGAGCAGAGGTGGGCTCCCCCAGTCTTGTCTAGACATCGAATTCTTCAGGAGCCCAAATGCCCGCTCAACTGGCTGCTGTGTTCTTCCATGGGCCTCATTTAAGTGGGCTTCCCCTGGCATAGTTAGATTCCTTAGTGGTATTAACAACCAAGGGCGGTTGGGATATGCTGAGTCTCCTGTTTTGTAATGAGACATAAATGCCACAGTGAGTCACACACTTCCTGATTGTAGCACCTGACATTGCGCACACAAGATCACAGATGTAACTTACCAACAAGCCAGGGCCTCTCTGGTTGCAGTTGTGACAGCTGGAGTATGGTGCTGTTCTGCATAACAAAGGAATTATTGGCTGAACCTGGGAACTTGGCACAGACATTTGAAATGTACAGATCTGACAGACAACTTGCACGTTGATCGAATGGAAGTGCTTCCTTTTGCGATAGACTTGTTCACTGGCATGGGGTGGCACCAATGCCATAGGGGTGCCATCAATGGCTCCCACAACATGTGGAAGGCAGACAAATCCATAGAAGTCAACCTTCACATTGGGTAACTCCTCCTGTCTGGAGAACCTGATGTAGCTGTGAATGTGTTTCATCATGGTTGATTGCACGTCTTTTAAAACACCGCTAAACATAGGTTGTGACATACCACCATATATAGCCACTGTTTATTCAAATGGCCCGGTGGCCAGGAAGTGTAATACTGCCATGAGTCTTAAAATGGATGGTATACATGTTGGAATATTGTTTTGAGGTATGAGATCAGGCTCCAACTGACAACATAGATCTTGGAGTGTTCGCCTATTCGGACGGAACTACTTTATTATGTCACATTCTTCCATTGTCTGGAGGTCTGGAAATGGACGGTAGACTGGAGGTTGTCACCTCCTCCCTCTCCCAGGATATCTATTTGGAATTAAATGAGGTGGAACATTAGCCACTGTGTCCAGACCAACCTATCTGATGATTAAGACCAAAGTCATGTGACAAAACATTACTGGCTGGAAATACATGACGCCGATTACACATCAAAACTGTCTACTACTCAAGCTTTAGCTATGATCCCCATGGTTGCCTAGAAATGTTTCTACAGCATATATGTGCACATAATACACCTGCCTGTTCCTCTTGTGCCCCTTGATATTGTACAAATGTTCCAACCACCAAAAATACCGTCTCCGGTGAGGTAAAGTGCACCATGGTTATGTGGCATCTGTGACCTGCAACGCACCACACTGATGACTGTGTAGGAGAATCTACAGATCAAGGGAGATTTACATCTGTTGAGATGTTGCTACACATTAATAGGTGTTGTGACTCATTTAACAGTCACCAAAAATGTAGTTTCAACTGCCAAAATGGCAGTTGCCTGATAACGTTCATTGGATTTTAGGAGCCTCCTGCTGCCGGCAGAAGTTGACTGTGTGGAGGGCAGTTGTAACTGTGGCAGACACAGCCATAGGCTAATGTTGTTGACTGTGACTGTCGCAGCCCAATGGCAGTGCCCTTCAGCAGTGATGACCGTGTCTATGGTGTACATGTAAGCCAATGTTTGGAAAATAACTCACTTGCCTCCTAACAGTGCAACCATCAGCACCTCTAGCACTTCAGTTGATGTGTGCCACCTCTGGGAGCAATCATACCAGGCCAAGCAGGTGAAAGGGCCCCTGCCTTCTCTCCAGAGGAGCCGGAGAAACTTGTTGAAGAGATCCTTCCCCTGTATGGTCAGCTTTATGGCTTGAGGAGCAGGCAACTATCTCACATACATATTTGACTATGCTCAAAACTATCCTTTCCTTCCTCACAGGCTAAAATGTGCCTTTGAGTCCCAGTGAGTTATTTGGGTGCTTGCTGTCACAATCTGTGGACCATACATAGGATGTACAGGTTATGGAATGTGGAGCACTGTACTCTGAGTATTTTAAATGACCATTGTGTTGTGTGATAAGCCCTTGTGTTGCATTCATATATCTATGCAAGTAAAGTTTACAGTCACACAATGATGTATCGGATGATCGTAAATAACCCAGTAGCGGTATTTGAATTACAGCATGAACTGTGTAAGTATACTGTGAATGTATACTGTTGGAGTCAGTTGAGGATGTGTAAAGTTCCACAAGCCACTCACTCTAGATCAGGACTTGGCAAACTGTGGTATGGGGCCAATGTAAAACTCACTGAGCCCCTCAGAGCACCACACACCCCTGAACTCACATATAGGTTGGCCACAGGATGTATTGTCATGCATTGAATTGATGGAAATGTTCTATTTCTGTATGCTCAGCCTGCAGAGAGCAAGGCCGGTCAAAGCCTTTTCATAGCATGGGACATAGACCAGGCTGGTGAAAAGTAACTGTGGCTACACAACTGAGACACTGGGCCCCCTCCTTGTAAACCTTCTGATCCTTAGAAGTGGTCAAAATGAGGCTTCAGAAGCAAGATTTGGCCTGAACGCTTTTACATTACCAACATTAGGAATAGGGACTGAAGTAACCACCTGACCTGGTACTTATTTCTATTAACCCTGATTGCCAATGTGTGTCATTGCCTAATGACAGGCCCCTTAGTCCC
Source organism: Pleurodeles waltl (assembly GCF_031143425.1). Lineage (NCBI taxonomy): Eukaryota > Metazoa > Chordata > Amphibia > Caudata > Salamandridae > Pleurodeles > Pleurodeles waltl. Next base: position 316,071,530 of record NC_090436.1, read on the forward strand.
AAATGCCTGATGTCACCTTTCTAGAAGTCATGTTTGTATAGTACAGGCCTATTGCACAAGTGACAAACCCACAGTGCAGATAGTTGGTTATTGCAGGGAAGATCATGACTAGTGAATCACTAGCTTTGTTACTTGCAACCAATCAGACCAGCCAAACATTCCTTGGTATGTTTAATGCCATCTCTGTAGGAGTGGCACATATAGTAAGAGGTGTTTCCTGTGATACCAGTACATACCACACAAACCCACTCAGAAGTGGTATGAGATTCCATTATGTAGACCACATTTGGTAGAGAGGAAGCTTTCAGTGACACCCATGCCACTGCTTTCATTGTCACCTAAGTCTTACGGTGTACTCTGTACCATGGTAGTTGCTTGCATGGACATAATGCAGTGAATCAATGTGCCTGGTTGTAAAGGTCTCTGTATAGTCATGCACAAGTAGTTTACCCTTCAGAAGGTCACAATGGTGTGTTGTGTTTCCTAGTGGCTCACATCACAGTACATGTTGCTTGGCCATGGGCTACATGATGTCACTGGGCTTGCTTAGTCAGTGTAGGTTGTGACCAGGGTCGTGGATAGTTAGCAGATTACTCCAAAAGTGTGTATTTATGTCCCTGTACTTATTTATCACCATCTGTGCTTTACACAGATTGTGTGTTGACAGTTACTAAATGCTTGTGCCAGGTGTTTCCTAAATGTGGGTTAAACAACCAGTTACCCTTAAAAAGTGCAATTGCGACCTTTTCATTTGTCTATTGCACCCATACAGGCCAACGCACATCAGAAGCAAGGGATTTTGAGAGCCATCACCCAGAAGGTATGGACCCTGGGGGTTTGTCACCTGCAGAACGCCCACTGTCGAAAAAGGTGGGAGGACGTGAGCCGCTAGTCCCGGAATTTCGGGGTCGTCCAACTGGGGCTGTCCTCTCAAACCCTGACCCACCTGACAGCCCAAATACTGGTAGTAGGCTACCATGAGCTTGATGGGCATTTGAGGGCGCACAGCAGCTACATTGGAGTGAGTCCTGGGCTTATTCATACCTGTTACATTGCCAGGTGTGTATAAGAGGCATCCATCTGACCATGAATATTGGAGATGGCCAATACATGATACAGAAGATAACTTATTGTTTGTGTAGGAATAGTAGTTGGTACATGGTGATGTGCCTCACCTCTTGTCCTAGTGACCAGGGACACAGCACAGTATTGTCCACTACCAATATACTCACGGCTGAGTGCAGTAGTCAATCATCTCATGTTGTTTCCTGTTGTGGGTTTCATTTGTACCCAACAATCCACGTCTTCAGTGTGTCATCCCCAACATCAAAGAATATGAGGCTGTAGATCACTGTACTCTGCCATGTTTCTGCGCAAGAGAGTATATTGGCATCTATACCAAACATGCACTTGTCTTCAGTGTGTCAAGAGTGATAATGCCTTTCCACTGTCTCTCATGTGGTGGTGGCCATCATCCATGTGACATAGCATACATTGTCCTTTCTGTGCAGTTACTGAGCATTACTTTCCCCTGGTAAGTAGGGAATTTACAGTTAAATGATTTGGGTAACATCACCGTTGACATCAATATTCGTGGCTACATGTTAGCATGTGTACCTTGCACTTTTGTAGTATCATTTCCACTACTGTTTCATACATGATCTACCAGTCTTCATGGGATGATGTTTGATTCCAACACATATGCGTGTATGCCAAAATCTATAGGAAAATAGTTTTGTATGAAGGGTATACAGTTCATGTGGAAACACAGACAGGAGTGTGTCAACATTGTTTGTTGGGTCACACATACCCTAACCTGTGTCATTTATCATGAACAATTGCAGAAGCAATGAAGGACATGAGAGGTAGACCTATAGTACTTACACACAATGCGCATTTCCATGCCATTAATGTTGAATCATTTAGCCAAGTGCTTTTCACAGATCAATTGTTGAAGGTTCATTACCTGACTGTTGACATTAATCAGGGAGTGACATGCAGAAATGTTGGAATCATATGTGAGTGTGTACACTCAGTAATCTAATGGAATCTGTGTTTGCACGACAAAAAGGTATAGAGATGTGCCTTCCCATTTAGAAACATGTAAAGGGCCCTCTTCAGATATTGGAGATTCCCTGAGCCACAACATTCAATGGACTATTGCCTTTTAGCTATGCAATGTTAGAAGGGTGTTCTCAGCAGCACCAATTGAGACAGATGATTTGCCTAGGCCTAGCTGATTCATTGTGCTGTCGATATTTATAGACAAATCTCCCAGACATTTTGATCAGATTGTCTCCAGTGTACTTCTCTGTGCAAGATGTGTTATCTAGCAAAGCAACATTAGTACAACTTCCATTACATTGTTTAGACAATGTTCATTTTGTGAAGTTACCATTGGTGAGTTTTTATAGTGTGACATGGGTGTTTCCATGTCACCTTATTGGGGGTAGTTTATTTCTTACTTCAACATGGTTGGATTATTTGCATATCATTTCATCATGATGTGGTATTGTCTATATGAACATTTGCTGATTGCAGGAAATTGTGTGGAATCTGTGATAATGTCCTTCCCATTATATTTGATGCCAACAGATTATTGAGGGATACTACAAGACCCAAACAATTCAAAGTGACAAGGTCTCTTACTTGGTACATCGGTATTGTGATTGGACAACTTCACTCATGCAATTCAAGTTGTCTGTGATTCCAAATTTCCTGTGTGCAAATTTTTACAGTTCATGTAGCATGCATGTTTGTGGTGTTGCAGATGCTGAAGGTATTCTGGGCAACCTTGTGGCTGGGGGCAATGGTACATTATGTTAATGTTTTGTAATCAAAGCTGTTGTTCAAGTGTTTTCAGGCACATGGACTGACACTATTGTATTTGTCATTTCAGCATCATCACACGCAAGCGGAGGAGACATGGCCAACAACAGTGGGGAAGCAGCTGACCAGGGTACCTTTGGTCACAAAACATCAGACACAGAGGGACTCAGTGGCCCAGAAGTGGTTGTAGAGGCATTTAAACGCCATCTGTGGGCATGGTATTTTAGCATCTAGGCGTGCTGCTTGTGCACTTTGGCCTAGTTACATTTTATTTGGCTTTGTTTTTTATTACTTCAGAATCAGCCACATTCATGGTGATGTTTTATTTTCCTTATCTAGTTGTTCTGTTGCCTCGGAAAGCATTGCATTTCTTAGCATGATATTATTTTTACTTTGTGCTTTCATCAAGGCTGCAGCGAGATAGGATTGCCGGCAAAGTGGTACACTGCGTCTCTGACATTCACAGAAACACAGAAATCCTTACATGGGGACATTTTTCCCAGAACATCAGCTGTTTTAATATAAAACACTTCTCTGTCCCATACACATTTGAAGGAGATTCCAGCCAGATGACCACAACTGCATGGTGATTGACTTCATCTCAGCTGTTGGCTGAGACTACCGGTTCCCTGGCCTACATGTGGAGGGTTTCTATGTAGACAGCAGGCTTCCTTGCTCAGGTATGAGGGATGATGTCTTCCCAGGGGGATCCTGAAGGGTAGATTAGGGTTTATTATGCTGTGCTCTAACATAGCTTAGGTAGGAACCGCATATATTACAAGCATAGTGACAAGATGGTGGGACTGTTCCTGCGTTTCACTTTTCTCATCACCATTTTGCTTCTAGCATGTTCCATCATTCTAATTATTGCTATTCATGCCATTTTATCTAAGACACAGCTGATTCAATAAACCTTATTGAAGCATGTTCTGCCTCTGTCTGTCTTTGAATGTGTGAGACTAGTGTAACTGAGAGAAAAGGATGAGATCTGATATACCACAATTTCCCTGAGAAGTCATTAGGTCATGCGCCCGGTTGGCACAGATCGTCCCTGCTCCTGGGCAGAGATGATGCACTGCTAATTGGCCAGAAATGGATAAGGCTGACAGTTGTCACATGGTGTGGGATTGGACTTAGTTCCCCACAATTCAGGTGATGCTGACACCCAAATCCAGCAGCCTCTTTAAGATAATGAGAGCCAAAATGACAAAGATGAGGGGAGTGCCACATCATCTTCTTCAGAGTTGACCTCCAGTGGAAACTCCCTAGTGGTGGCGTAACACTCAGGACCTATACCTGTTCCATCCTTGTCCGCCACCCCCAGATCCATCTCCAACCTCTCTGTTGCTCCAAACCCAGTTGGCTGGGCCCGCTCCCCCAAGAGGGTAGCCGTCTCGTTCATGCCAGGCACCTGACGCCCTGCCCCTGTTATCCCTCCTGCCCTGAGTGAGGAGGCTAATGCCATTCTGCGGACCATCTGTGTGCATCAGTGCCATTCTCAATGCCATGCAGGTGCAGGGCACCTAGCTCCAACAGAGAGATGTGTACCTGGAAGGCATTCACAGTGCTATATCTTCACTACAGAGATCTTTTCAGGCTCTGGCCTCCTCCCTCACAACAGCCTTCCACCCCAATAATCCTCCCCTCTCCACCTTCCTCCTCCCCATCCAATTTCCCTATTCCCATACCTGGCCAAAGCACACTCACACATATGCACGCACACACCACAACAGTCACAAGCAGCACACATAAACACAAACACCACAAGACACATAAGTACTCAACAGTCACTCACGCCACTCACAACCACCACATCCACCATACCCCAAGACACCACCCCAGCACCCTCAGACACAGCCACCACATCCACCATACCCCCAGCCACCACCCCGAACCCCAGATACACAGCCACTGCATCCACCAACCCCCAGACACCATCCCAACACCCACAGACACATCCACCATACCCCCAGACACCACCCCAACATCCACAGACACAGCTACCACATACAACAAACCCACCATACCTCCAGACGCCATCCCCATCCACACAGACACATACACCACTCCCACCTTAACCATTACATCCATGTCACAGCCTACCAAGAGACACAAATGCCCACACTCACACATGCAATGGACACCAACAAAACACAAACATACTTCAGAAACACACACACCAGCAACACCCACATCCACAGCTGACGCAAGCACTTCGTTTACCTCCCAGCCCCAAATCCCTCATGTACACCATCCCCATTTTCCCAAAGAAAGTTTCCTGTTTGTCCTTGCCCTTACACCTGTGGAACCCCCACACCCTTCCAAAGCAACAAGGACCCCACTCACACCCCAACCTATCTCTTCCACATCCACGTCCTCCCCCATACCCAGCCATACCTCACCCAAACCCAAAAAGAAGCCGACCCCTCCCAAAGTGAAGCCCACCCCATCCAAGACCAAACCCACCCATCCAAAAGTCAACCGCACCCCACCCCACCCCACCCAATGATACTCATGAGGTACCTGGAATGCCCTCTAGGTGCCCCTTCTTGTGGAGGTTTCTGTGGCTGTGATTTGTGAAGCAAGTCCTGGGGCACAGCAGTGTGCTCATCATACTTTTTACCAAGGACTGCCATTGTCCTTTACTCCATTTTTGGAGAGTTGTAAATAAAGTTCAGTTGTTTGCTTTGCTACACATTGGTCCTGATGTTACATTTCTATCTTTTTTATGTTCATGAATAATTTCTGATATATGACTACAGTTGTGCTTTTTTCACCCTGATTGACGAGCTTTGTTGTGGTTGTTGTAATATGACTTTGGAGCCAGTGTTGGAGTCACCCAGGACAAGGGGAAATGGTCAATGGATTGGTGTTTGAGATGTAATCCAATTGGGTTGGCTTGCTTTGGGTGTTGTTTTATATAGTAAGTATTTCTTATTGGCTTGGCCAATGTCAACATCTACTGGGTTACATTTCTCCCCCTGATGTAGATTGGACATTTGTGAATGTGTGCAAGCTCGAGGTTTATTTGTCTACTCATGGATGGGGTTCAATTGTGCTATCTTTCTATACATTTCAATGGGCATGTGTCAATTGTAATGTGTGTACCTTACACCTACTTTATCTAAATGTGTCATCCATGCCGTTACTTGTGTATTTGCTTTCTAGACTTGCAGTTAACATTTGCCACATGGGCATACACTTGGTTATGCTATTCATTGTCCCCGATATTCATCAGGTCACTGTTTCTGTGCAAATAGTGTTTTTGAGGCATGTGCAAAGTGAAAGGTGTCACAGGGTAGCAGCCTTCCACAGGTTCCCCTGATGCTGCCATACCTATTCAGCAGGGATTGTTCACATTGTGTGCTTTGGACGTTTGTCGTACAAATTATTCTGTATCCCATTTACCTTACATTCTCTTGCAATGTGGGTGATATGTGTGAGTCCCTTGCAAGGATTTTGCAGGCAAGGTTTGTTTGGGTTCAATGACACTTCCATGCAGATGTATATGGTCTGTCATGACAGGCCATGGCATGTGAACATGTGAACAATGTGAGGGTGTCACTTCGGTTTGTAGGTGTGATATTGAAGAGGATTTGCTGTTGTGTGATTCACTGTTATGCACACATCACTAATCCTGAAACTGGGATGTGCACACATATCAGGTTTTGTAGAGTGTGGCAGTTCTGTGTCAGTGCCCTGGCCAAATGCAGCACCATGGGGCTGTGATTGGGACAAACGTTGTGTACATCTCTGAACTTGGACACATGGGCCCCCGCCTTACCCACCATGGGGAAGTACCCCCTGAGGCTCCCCGTTGACTGTCTGATCGCCAAGCTTTCCATGGCGGTGGGATCGCCATTGAAAGCTTGGCTGTCCTGCAGGTCATAATGGCAGAATCTCCAACATTGGGCGCGATGTTTAGGACTACGGTGGTCCCCGCTGCACTAACTATGGAGGTGCCAGCGGTTTGCTGGTGGTCTGACCGCCAAACTTGCAATCTGGCAGTCGACCGCCAAAGTTGCAGAGGTCGGCCCACCACTGCTACCATGGCGGTCTACGGAGCGCCAAACTCAAAATGAGGCCCTTAGTTAATTGAGATAAGTATAAAAGGTGAAATTCAGGCCCGTATTTATACTTTTTTAGCGCCGCATTTGCGCCTCTTGTTGATGCAAAAATGGTGCAAACTTACAAAATACAATTGTATTTTGCAAGTGTGTGCCGCTTTTGCGTCAAAAAATGACACAAATGCGGCACTAAAAAAGTATAAACATGGACTTCAGTGTTTTTTAGAGTTTAACACATTACGTTGTTACTGAACATTTCACCTAACTATACTGTTGCTTTAGACCTCTGTTTACTTTATTTCCTATGGGGTTCTATTTTAAGATCCAGCCTCCATTATTTCTTTTATAGAATGGTGTTGTGGTACCAGTGGATGGCCATTTGCGCTGCTGGACTGACTCTAGGTCTGAGTTGGAGTACCTTGGTACCCTATACACTGTAGAAAATTTAAAATTACAGTTTCTGAAGAGCAATGGGGCAATTCTTTTGTGAGTGGGTATCTGTCCCTCCCTAAACCCCTCCTTAGCCATCCTCTAGCCCCTTAGCCCCTTATTACTCCTCCTTCAATTACTCCCATTTAATAGTATTTACCTTTTTCAGGTCACTCTCCATGGTTCTCACATTTTCTACTAAGGCTCTCATTATGACATTGGCAGTAAATCCCACTTACCCCCACGCTGACTGCCGCCAACATGCCGCCGCTACGGCGGATATCCGTTCACCATATTATGACACACACACACCAATCAGCCACATACACAATTCCACCAGCCCAAAGGTCAGTGATAAACTGGCAGTATCAAAACCCACACGGTTACGCCAACAGAACTATGCCCATCACATGATGACCCACAAATCACCATGGCGGACATTCAATGGCGGTAAACCATTGGCGGTACATACCACCGTGCTCAAAATACACACACACAAACAAAACAACACCACATAGGACAATTCAAACAACACACACCTGACACCCATATACACACCACAACCACACCACTATAAAACACACACCAACTTTACCCACAACCCCTTACGACTACAAACCATTGGCACGAGACAGACACCACGACCACAGATAAAATCAGAGGCACACACTACCTACACCTATACACCACCCAAGCACCCCACATCACACACCCTAACACATCACCCTACACACCCTCACCTACACAACTCACACACCATCCATGGCACCACAAAGACACCCTCCTCACAGGAGGAGCTAAGGGTCATGGTGGAGGAAATCATCAGGGTAGAGCCACAGCTATTTGGAGCACAGGTGCAGCAGATATCGATAGTTAGGAAGATGGTGCTATGGTGGAGAATCGTGGGTCAACGTTGTGGGACAGCACCCAAGAAACAGGGATGACATAAGGAAGAGGTGGAACAACCTAAGAGGGAAGGTAAGTTCTATTGCAGCAAGACACCAACTCGCTGTACAGAGGACTGGCGGTGGACCCCCACCTCCTCCCCCACAACTAACAACATGGGAGGAGCAAGTCTTGGCAATCATGCATCCTGAGGGGCTGGCCCGAGTAGGAGGAGGACTGGACTCTGGTAAGTCAACTCTATACTTTTACTACCCCCCTACCTGCATGCCATCACATACGCCCACCCTCACTCCCATCACTCCACCACTTTCCACACACCACACCATCACATCTCACTCATCCCAATGCCAAGCCCTGCATGCCCTACCAATGCATGGATACCCCTTACAGCCATGTATGGACACCTATCACTAAAGCATGTACACTAGAGGGAATCAGCTATCCCACCACATACCAACGTACACAAGTAAAAACTGCCAGGGCAAATACAACCAAAGAGGGCGAGCCATGGATGCACAATATGTCAGACACAGAAACAATAACAAAGCACTTACATCCCCACAGGTACCCCAGCAAATGTCACCAGAGAGGAGGTGCCAGTAATATCCAGTCCCCCCACAGAAGAGGCCCACAGTGATGACAGCAACTTTGGACTTCAGGATCCGGAGGACCAACCTGGCCCATCAGGGATCTCTGGACAGTCGGTTACCCAGGCACAGTCACACACCACCACAGAGCCTCCCCTATCAGGAAACACAATCACACCACCCACCCAGTGTACCATATCAGAACATGACAATCAGCAGTGTGTCCACCTCTACAGGGACCCCAGATTACCCCTTGTGGTTCTAAAAATTCTGGACCCATGTAATTTACTTTGCCACAGCAGTACGATTTTAGTATCAAAAGACCGATAATGACTAGTACACTAAGCATGAGCATTTTCGCTCAATTCCAGCAGCGTTTTCACCTCGAAATCGCCATTTTCGTTCTGCACTCGTGGCTCCTATTTTATACACAGCAGCCATTTTTAAAAGTTGCCCTCACATAGGCTTATAATACAGTCAGATTTGATTCCAAGGACACGTACACCTTGATTGACTTCTCTCTGGCCTGGGCAAGCTGGAACCATTGCCTCAGGCCAAACCTGTTTGGTCAGTCCCTCTCCCAGTGGCCGAATCAGATAGCATCAAGGCACACCATGCCTAAAACCCTTATTATCGCTCACACACCCTGCCTAATCTTGCTCACACCTGCACCTGCTCTTTTCTTCTTCTTACTTTACGAGGGGGAGGTGCCCGTTTTTATTGGGGGTCCACACTTATCTGATGTAAAATACTAGGCCTTGCCGGGTAATTTATTATGGGTTGGATGACATGAAATATAAGGTTTCATCATGACACTGTTTTTTCCTTTGTAGTGAAAACATGTGAATGACCAACCAAAATGTCAAGAATGTTTGCCTGAAGCTTAAAAAACTGAATATAAGGAAACCTGACTTTGCATTGAAACACAGTCTCCTGAGAACATACAAATCGTGCTGTTGTACTTCTAGGACACTTGTCAATTGGTTGCAGCCAATAAATTCGATCTTTGACTTCACCTAGAAGACTCTGAGTTTCTGTAGTCTGAATCAGGAAAGTACCCGAGGTCTTTGGGTGTACCCTGGCACCGTTGGGTTACCGGATCAGTACCGGTTCTGAAAAACCCAGTACCTCAGTTGGCGCCCAAACGTGGGGCGATACCAGCGGTACCGGTCCAAGCCTGAGGTCCGTGGGGAGCTTCGTGTGAAAATTCTGGAGGAAGGCCGCCACTTCATCGACCCCTGCATGTCGACGTGGTCCGAAAGTCTTTGTTGCGAGGTTCCCCGCTTCCCGACGGCTATGAAGGACTGCTGCCTTGGCTATCGCCCTGATTTGGACCCTTGATTTTTGGTAGAGCGAAACGATAAGACGAGTCTTCTGGTGACGTCATTGATATTTTCAGTTAAGTATAAGTGGAGCGTCTCCCAGTCCTTAGTTGGACACTTGGTTTGGTCCTTAGTTGGACACTTGGTTTGGTCCTTAGTTGGACACTTGGTTTGGTCCTTAGTTGGACATTTGGTTTGGTATCCCTTTGGGATCACTTTGATTTGGAACTTGCAAGTACCAAAGCCGAAGGACTCGTGTATTCACGAGACTATCGTAAACGATAATCCTTTGAAGTTTGAAGCTAGACTAGTGAGCGAAGATGCCTGGTCTTAGCAGACTTGGAAATTTGTTTTGTCTTGGTTGTAAAAGGGACTCCCGGTTGGAGGACTCATGTCCGGTTCCTCCGATTGGAACTCCAACCTATGAACTATATGTGAAGCACGGAGTGGGCCCCATCACGTTTAATAAAGTATGGGTCCGCTATTCTTGGAAATAATTGAGAAAAGTTTTTTTTTTTTCTTGTAAATATGACTTACAACTAGGATCTGCAAACGGTTCTGTAAGTAAATTGCGACGGCGCTATTTATGAAAAATGGCTAAAGCGCGCTGTATTATGTGTACTGAGTGTTTTCTGTTTATATCTGAAATGAGCTCAATGTGTGTTTGTGGGTCTTCTTGATGTTTACAGTTTGTTAAGTAAAATGTTGGTTAATTAATATTAAGTAGAAACTTAGAAAAAATCCAGAAATGAACCATGTGATGTGCTAACATAGCTATATGTTGCTCTTTAATTTATAGAATGAGCAATTGTGCACATATACAAAACTGCCGTTAAATGCTTAATAAATTAGAAAACACATTCAATAGATATAAATAGGGCCCCCCCCCCAAAAAAAACGAAATTATCTATTTTCAATTCAGCCAGCACTTTCCCAGTTAAACATGGGTGGAATTTTGCATAACCTTCCTTTTAAATGAAAGTGGCGCAAAAATGTGACGCATTTCAAGTTAGGCTTATGCGCTTAGGCTTGTGAGTTAATGTATCCCAAATAATAGGCAAGGGATGCAGCTTTCTTTTATATGTGGAATTATCACAAAAAAAAGAATAATTGGGTTTTTATTTTTTTTAAAAGAAAATTATTAATTATGGAAAAATTATTAAAAAAAATAAGTGCCTTTCAAAATCGTTTTTTAATATTTATAAAGCTTAATACCTATACTATGACCTCCTAACATTAAAATTTAATTCAAGTTATGTTGCACCACTAAAATGACATTTGTATGTGCAATTTTCCCTTGGCGCAGGAGCAAACAAGCTCATTTCTATAAAGTATAAGTTAATATTTTCAATGGCTGACTCATGGATTGTGTAATAGACATTCTGGTAATGCATATTATGCAAGAAAATTGTAGGATATTGATTTTTTAATGCCTAAAATATCAAAGTCGATTTTGGGCAAAAGCACTGTTTAAACTGCATTTTCTTTCATTCAGAGTACTTTTTAAAGTGTCTCAGGCTTCAGTAAATGCATACATTTAGGTTTGATATATATTTGCAGGTTGTGCCTTCTTATGATTCAATGAGTCAATGTGCCAGTACAAAGGCTTGTTTTAATATCAAGGTTGAAGGTTCTAACTTCAGCTGGGCCTACTGAGACGTTCATTCATTCGAGGTTGATGAAATATGTACCATTGCATGGGATTGCAACAAGCATTTATTCTAACAACTGGTATGTGTGTTATTAAGGTTTGTGAATTATTCACAGTAAATGTAGTTTAATATTCTGGAAATAGAGATAGTTTTTTTTAGCGCCTAAAAAGGAAAAAATATTTTTTTTAAATAGAGTGAATTATTGCAGGTTAGAAGGAAAATAGAAAGGCCTACTGTCTTTGACAGATTCAGAGTGGCAGAAGCTAGGAGAGCTACAGAGGCTGGCTCAAGTCATGCTGCTGAGATGCTATCTTTAGTTTTCCCATAAACAATGGAGGAGGCTGTCGTGTTGACACTTGTGACCTTTTAAATTAGGGCCTTGTCTCTGTAAAATGCAGAATGACCCTACGGGCCTCTAAAAGTGGGATTTCTGGTTTCTCCAGAAGAACATCAATACAATTAAAGAACTTAATTCCAAAGGGAAAATATAAAAAAAAGGGGTTTCTTCGAAAGTCCCAACATCATGTTAAATGCTCTGCAGAACTGATACATTTGTGTCTCTGCTCTAAAAAATAAAATGATGCCTGCTAGTTGCTTTTATTTGACAGAAAACGAAGTGTTGCATTAAGTCTTAGACAGAAAATAAGATGCAGCCCTTTTCTCAAATTTTGAAGGCTACATGCCTTAATGAGAACGATTTGCTAATTAAGACTTATTTTTCACAGTGGAAATTGTAGGTGCCAAATTAATATGGAGTGTCAGTGTAACAATTTTTACTTTTAGAAAGGTAAAACTAAGGTGGCTTGATGTTGCGAAGTAACTGACAAGAGGGTAACAGTTAAGTAATGGAAATTTATTTTCATGTATTTGGTCCTATCATGAATTGTTCTTGCTGGTCCTGTATGTTAGAAGAGAAACAGTAAAGTTATATTTGACAGCAGATTTCCATTGCCTGGTGATCTACTGTCAAAAGGAGGGTAAGGATTTTAAACCTGACAAATTAAACAGGCCCAAATATTGGGTTTTGGGCTGCAGGTTTACAGTGCATAAAGTACATGACATGGTGTTGTGTGTAACCGCTTATTCACACATGCTATTGTTTTGTCTATGCTTTTTGTGCTTGATACACAGCAAGTATATCTGATGGCTTGACGTTTTGTGCGTTTTTATTATTTTTTATTTGTTTTTTGCATGTTTGTTGCTGCTTTTGATACTATTACAAGCTCCCCTGTGTTGTGAGGGGATGGTCATGACGATGCCCATCGCTACGCAACAGTTGGTTGAACTTGTTCTGGTTACTAAATTCCACAGATAATGATATTTCATGCTGTGAACATAAAAGACAACACTTCACCAGTGAATGTCTATTTGGCTATAATGGTATTGAAGGAAAATAAAAAGAGATATACAGGATCAAAGTGTGTCACCTGCAGTTAGTCACGTTACTGCCCCTTCCTTTAAAGGAACAGGCAGCCCTACATTTATGTATCCTTGATTGGACCTAAGGATGAAATTATAGATCTGTGACTCAAGGTGGCCTAATTTCTATATTACATTAGTTAATGATGTTGTGTTTCCTAAGTAGCATATGGCTTTCGTTCCTTAAAAGAAAACCAGGTTTTCATTTTTTCCTGAAGAAGGAACTGAAACATTAGCTAGGAGTACCGTATATGTTGTAGTCGCCAACGGTAGAGTTAAAATTTGTGTAACTTTGGCCTTTGTGTATCACCCGTACTCTCGGTGTTGTGTCACATGCCTGACTATCACCCAAATAATTTTTTTTTGTTCTTCCTATAGATTTTTTCTTTTGTTACTTCCCCTGACCAATGTCGCATCATGCTTAGTTATTGAGATTTTAGCTATGTCCTAGTCCCATTTCTCTTTTTCGAATTCCTTTCACCAGTCAGCCCTTTTATTATTATTGATGTATTGTTCAGGTTCACATTTCCAGACTGCAGTGATGTACCAGGGACCCCCATGTTATGTATAATTCCCTTTGGTATGACCAGACTGGTTTTCAAGAATTTGCCTTAGGCCTGCTTCAATGTTTTCCAGCCTGACTGTCAGGGTAGCGATAGACTGGTTAACTGACTCAATATTATAGTAAGACAAGTTTTCCATCTCAATAGGAGATTTCTTATGTTTACCTTTTTGAACATGAAGAATTTTCAATGTCTATTTTAATTTGGTTTTCGGTTCCCTTCTGTTCCTGCTACTTTAATTTTTGGTGGGATCAGATGTGTCCTAATCATGCAAATATCAGGACCCTCTAGTTCTTGTCTTTTTGTTTGCACATTTGACTATTAGCCTGTGTATTGCATAGTGCACCTGATGCACAGTTTTTAAAGGAAGGTTTCTACATGTCCCTGATAATCGGTATCATGTGATTTCTCTATTGAGATGTTCTAAGGTAAGGAGGAACACCTAGACTTAATCATTGAGGCAAATATGTGTTTACCCCATTAGACAATGCCACTGTGTGAGGAAATCCATTCAGATAGAATTCTCATGTAGCTATAGATGGCAGAGAATAATGGAGAGAACCCAATTAAAGATGCTAGAGACCCTGTTTTGCCCTTCTGCCTTTGTCTTTGTATTTTATGCCCATGGTGTATGGCTACTCCTTTGAAGATTGCAGACCACCTGCTTGCAGTCCCCTTGTTAAAAACCATGAACTGTTTTTTTTTTACTAAATTGAAGGAAACTAACAACTGTGGCACATTTCCTACGTCACTAGATTCTGCGGGTATCAAGTCATAATAACCTGCAGGACATTGATTTAAGCCTAATTCCCAGCAGTGACAGCTACAGATGAAAGAGTGACGTCTTGGCCCTACAGTCTCAGCACCCAGAAAGTAGCAAAGCTGGACAGCGATCGCCAGCGCATGGTATCGTACTTGCTCCATCAGACGGCGTTGGACATCACAAAACCAAAGTTTCAGTGTAAAAGAGCTAAAGAGAAGGATTCCTGTTGTTGATGGCAGAGCTGTTTTGAGGTTTCATTTCTCTACCTGTCATGTGCTGGTAACCTCTGACAGTGTGCAATCCCTTGAGCCCCTTGGCCTGAGTTTTGGCCACACCCCCCCTTTTCTTTGCTCCAACGGAAGAAGGGCAGTGCACCGGAGATTTCAAGTTTGGAAAAAGGCACTATATTGTGGTGCCCATGAAAGAGCAGCTTGAGCGTCCTCTGACACTAAATAATGAGTGTTGGAGTCTGAAAGTGCTGCTGAGCTTGAGCTATTTCCCAATTAATGGTGCTTGCCTCTGCACGAGATGATTTGTGCCCTTGATCAATGAAGAGCACATTGTTTGTAGTGTCTGCCACAGAGGAGAGACACTGGTGCATTGCTTTAAGACATTGAGACTTTCGAGTGAGCTGTGGGTGTTTGCCAGGAGGGCACTCCAACTAAGCAGTATTTTCTCACGAAGAGGCCTGAATTGAGAGGCCCATGCGAAAGAAAAAAACAAAAGAAAATTTGATGGACAATTGAAGCCTGCCAGAGAGGCTTTTTGAACGGACTCTGGGCATAGTTGGTTTCACAAGAGGTTTCCGTGTGATTGTATAGACTAGGTGTTAGGAGACTGATTGTTTTGCTGGCATTGTTTTAAAGTACTATTCTGTTTAGTAAAAGCAGAATAAAGTCCATTTTCTGTGGAAAGAGTACCCCCTTTTCACCTTAGAGCATTGATGAGAGTCACCACTGTTCCACCTGAACATACAAAAATTACTGAAATGCAGAGGAGCCCTAAAAATGTTACTTGATAATTTTAGGATTTGCTTTTTGGTTAGGGTTGTGAAAAATTATTATTTCATAGTGGTCACTACTTTCTCCCGTTGTCTATATGTTCTTAATAACGTGTTTTCTAGTGTCTTTTAAACATGACGTTGTCATTTATGGGTAGGATTGTTTTTCTCTACTCAATTGACTTCTGAACCCACTTCCCAACCTATGTCTTTTCCTACTATTGTTTCTTTGCACTCTTTTCACCCTTTTCCTGAACATGAGCAGGTTAGAAGATCAGAATTCGTAAGCAATTCTTTTGTACAGCTTCTGCATCAACACTAGTTAGTAGTGAACATCACTAATTGTTGGGTGTTTGATCTTATGCCACCTACTGCAGATAGAGGTATTCCTTATTTTGTCCTGCCATATGTGGCCTTTTTGTGCTACTTCATGTTCGAGGAGACCTGTCCAGAGAGAGTTACCAAGTACTAGAATTTTGCTCCAGCAACATCTCCATGGCCTTATAAACATAGACCTGGACTCAGATTAGCATGAGAATAGGTTTATTGCCTATGTAAGGGCAAAAGGAGGGTTTGTGGTTCTAAAAATTCTGGACCCATGTAGTTTACTTTGCCACAGCAGTACGATTTTAGTATCAAAAGACCGATAATGACTAGTACACTAAGCATGAGCATTTTCGCTCAATTCCAGCAGCGTTTTCACCTCGAAATCGCCATTTTCGTCCTGCACTCGTGGCTCCCATTTTATACACAGCAGCCATTTTTAAAAGTTGCCCTCACATAGGCTTATAATACAGTCAGATTTGATTCCAAGGACACGTACACCTTGATTGACTTCTCTCTGGCCTGGGCAAGCTGGAACCATTGCCTCAGGCCAAACCTGTTTGGTCAGTCCCTCTCCCAGTGGCCGAATCAGATAGCATCAAGGCACACCATGCCATAAAACCCTTATTATCGCTCACACACCCTGCCTAATCTTGCTCACACCTGCACCTGCTCTTTTCTTCTTCTTACTTTACGAGGAGGAGGTGCCCGTTTTTATTGGGGGTCCACAATTATCTGATGTAAAATACTAGGCCTTGCCGGGTAATTTATTATGGGTTGGATGACATGAAATATAAGGTTTCATCATGACACTGTTTTTTCCTTTGTAGTGAAAACATGTGAATGACCAACCAAAATGTCAAGAATGTTTGCCTGAAGCTTAAAAAACTGTATATAAGGAAACCTGACTTTGCATTGAAACACAGTCTCCTGAGAACATACAAATCGTGCTGTTGTACTTCTAGGACACTTGTCAATTGGTTGCAGCCAATAAATTCGATCTTTGACTTCACCTAGAAGACTCTGAGTTTCTGTAGTCTGAATCAGGAAAGTACACGAGGTCTTTGGGTGTACCCTGGCACCGCTGGGTTACCGGATCAGTACCGGTTCTGAAAAACCCAGTACCTCACCCTCATACCAAAGACAATCAGGGACCTGTGGTCAGTGGCAGTGGGCACACTGTTCTGGGGACAGAGGCATAGGACAACAGGGAAACTGGGAGGACAGCTGTGCGCCAGGAGGAGGACAGGCCCAGGGAACAGACTCTCCAGGAGGCACTTGCAGAGATCCTGAGAGCCTATCAACATTCCCAGGACATGATGGGCCAGATCCGGGACAATGTGCAGAACAGGCTGCAGGAGGGACAGTACCAGGGGATCAGGGAGGACTTGCAGGCCATCAACACCACCCTGGTCTCCATAGCAGGGGTGCTGGCAGACATGGCCAATATTATGAGGGAGGCAGTCTCACAACAGCGGGCCCCTGCCACTAGCCAGACATCTGAACTGCCTTCCACCTCCACTGCTGCTAGTGGACAGGAGGCCCTGACACCAGCACCCCTCCCCCTGCAGAAGGAGAACCACCCCGCAAACATTCCCTGTGATCCACACTGAAGCCAGAGACTATTGCCAAGACTCCCCCAGGAAATGAGACTCTCCTGATTGTCCCCCTTGTGTTCCACACAGT
This sequence comes from Pleurodeles waltl, assembly GCF_031143425.1. NCBI lineage: Eukaryota > Metazoa > Chordata > Amphibia > Caudata > Salamandridae > Pleurodeles > Pleurodeles waltl. Next base: position 316,089,077 of record NC_090436.1, read on the forward strand.
CACCCTGTCCACCTTGAACTGCCATTGCTCCCCTTCCTATGTCCCCATGGACAATGCATCTGTGCTACAAATAGACTGGAACAATACCCTGGACTTTCCTCCATCATCACCCCATCCCATTGCACTTGCCCCTCTTTTCATTAGCACTTGAATAAACACCCTTGGAAAAAATAGATGTATGGAGGATGTAACATTTTTCTAAAATGTATTTATTTAACCAGGTTCAAACAATGCAATTCAACTGAACAGTAAATGAGCATATTTTAATGACCTGTAGCTGGCCTCACTGCTCAGACAAGGAACTATTGTGAGACACCAACATCTGTAAAATGAATTGCCAAAGGGTACAGTAAGTGGGCATAGAGGTGGGAAATAACAGCATGCCAGAGCCACAGATATAAAAAATAATTACAATGAAATGTGAAGTAACACTGTCTTACCTGTGTGTCATTGGAAGTACTGTCTGATGACTGCTGTTCTGTTGTCCTCATCCTCATCCTCTGCCTCCTCATCCTCACTGTCCACAGGGTCCACTGCTGCCACACGGGCATCTCAAGCCTCCTCCTCCTGCAGAAAAGGCACATGGCGTCTCAGGGCAATGTTGTGCAACATGCAGCATGCCACTACTATCTGGCAGACCTTCTTGGGTGAGTAGCAAAGGAATCCACCTGTTAGATGGAGACACTGGAACCTGGCCTTCAGGTGGCCAAAGGTACGTTCCATCATCATTCTGATTCGCCCTTGTGCCTCATTGTAACGTTCTTCTGCCCTTGTCCTGGCAGTCCTCCCAGGGGTCAGCAGCCAAGATAGGTTGGGGTAACCAGAGTCACCTGAAAATATTGAGGGACTACATTTAGCCACACACTATCCCATTTGGCCCACACCATACCCATATACCAACATATACTGGGTGGGAACCAGGGCTCACCGTGTGCCTCTGTAGTTGGCCCATAGCATTTGGAATGCTGCTGTTCCTCAGGACAAAGGCATCATGCACCAAATCAGGATACGTAGCATTGACGTGGGAGATGTACTGGTCCGCCAAGCACACCATCTGTACATTCATAGACTGGAAACTCTTTGATTTCTGTACACCTGTTTGATTTTGACAGAGAGGGGCAAATGCAATATGTGTAGCATCAATCGCCAATTATGTTGGGGATATGTCCCATTGCATAGAACTCGGCCTTCACTGTGGCCAAATCGTCCAGCTGGGGAAATACAATGTAGCTGCACATGTGTTTAATCAGGGCAGCCAACACTCTTGTCAGCACAATTAAGAACATTGGCTGTGACATTCCAGCTGCCAAGCCCACTGTCACTTGGAAAGAACCAGTTGCCAGGAAATGGAGCCCGGCTAGAACTTGCACAAGAGGGGGTATCCCAGTGGGGTGACGGATAGCAGATATCAGGTGAGGCTCAAATTGAGCACACAGCTCTGTGATTGTAGCCCTGTCCAGCCTTTAGGTGAGGATAATGTGCCTTTCCTCCAGTGTTGCCAAGTCCACCAGTGGTCTGTACACGATGGTATGTTTCCATTTCTTATTCATCCGCAGCGGTAGCAATCTATGCAGCAAGAGTGAGGAGCCGGTCACAAACTGAACAATCGGGCTACAGCAGAACATTGCATGCAGTTAATTTGTAATGGGTCAGTGTGAATTGTCCATTATGTCCAAATTTAGACAGTGATGCAGCAATTACCCCCCCACCCCCAGAAAGGTGTCCACCTGTCCTGTGTGGAGAGACAGGTGGAAGTGAGGTAATTCCGCTGACGTTGGGTACCGTTGAAGGAGGCGGCCGGGAACTGCCGTGCAACTCCTCATTGGGTAACATTGGGCCCTATGGGTTACAGTGGCCAATGGTGATCTATGCTGGCGGTGAAGGTATGCACCGCCGCGGACGTGACCACCATTTTCTATCTGATTCCTCACTTGCTACCTGACCTTCAACAGGAGAGGACCTACACTGCATGTGCTGCTGTGACCTGTGTCTGGAACCTACCATGGCCTGTGTGACTGGGGAAAGGGCCCCAACCTTCACTTCGGAGGAGTTGGAGACACTGGTGGATGGGTCCCACCCCAATACGGACTGCTGTATGGGCCTCCAAACCAACAGGTGAGTACACTGTGGGCACGATGCATGTGGCATGAATGCATGGGATGGTGTGTGTGAAGGCCTCGTGTATAATGTCCTCTGTGTGGTGTATTGGTTATGTGCTGGGCCATGTGTGTACAAATGGTGATGTGAAGGGGTATGGTGGGTCATAAGTGTAACAGGCAGGACAGTCTGACTAATACTATTTTCCTGTGTGGATTGCATCTGCAGGTCAGCGCCCATCAAAAGAAGGGTACACGGTGTGCCATCGCCAAGGAGGTGCGGACCCTGGGGGTCTACGGCAGGCGGAGCACCCACTTTTGGAAACAGTGGGAGGACCTAAGATGCTGGGCACAGAAGATGGCGGAAGCCCAGCTGGGAATGGCCTCCCAACGAGGAAGAGCTGCCCGTCGAACCCTGACCCCCCTGATGGCCTGCATAATGGCAGTGGCCTATCCAGAGTTGGATGGGTGCTTGAGGGCATCACAGCAGCCACAAGGGGGTGAGTACAGTGCCCATCATTACAACTTACGCATGGTAGGGTGGTATCTGGGTGGGGGATGTGTGTCAGTGGGTGCCCATAGGTCAGGCCTGACATTGCAGCGAAGATCCCCTGGTGGCTAGGGTTCAGAAGGGAAAATCTTGCAACCTAGCTCATAGGCATCCACTACTGGTCAGGGCTGCATGGGTCACAGGTGTGCTGCATTTGGCGGTGTATGCCCCTCCGCATTCCTTGGTGGCTAGCAATATCAATGGTAATGCAATGCATAGTGCATAGGGCTGCTCCCTCTGTGTGAGGGTGCTTTGTACGCCAACGGTGGAGTTGGTGCAGCCATTGACCAAGTGTATCCTTTGTCTCTTCCCCCCTACTTGTTTTGTCACCCTGTCCTTATGTGCATTAGCATCATCTGGCGGAGGAGCAGAGGCACCGGTGACGGACGGAGCTGCAACTGTAGGAAAGTACAATCTTGCCTGGCATGTTACCCCCATTTTTACTGTATGTGTGTTTGTTTTGCCTAGCCAGGATCCCAATGCTCATAAAGTATGCACTGTATGTGTTCCCTGTGTGGTGCCTAACTGTATTACTGAGGCTCTGCTAACCAGAACCTCAGTGTTTATGCTCTCTCTGCTTTTAAAATTGTCACTGCAAGCTAGTGACTAATTTTACCAATTCTGATTGGCACACTGGAACACCCGTATAATTCCCTAGTTTATGGTACCTAGGTACCCAGGGTATTGGGGTTCCAGGAGATCCCTATGGGCTGCAGCATTTCTTTTGCCACCCATAGGGAGCTCAGACAATTCTTACACAGGACTGCCGCTGCAGCCTGAGTGAAATAATGTCCACGTTATTTCACAGCCATTTTACACTGAACTTAAGTAACTTATAAGTCACCTACATGTCTAACCCTCACTTGGTGAAGGTTTGGTGCAAAGTTACTTAGTGTGTGGGCACCGTGGCACTAGCCAAGGTGGCCCCACATTGTTCAGGGCAATTTCCCCGGAATTTGAGAGTGCGGGCACACCATTACACGCGTGCACTACATATAGGTCAACACCTATATGTAGCGTCACAATGGTAATTCCGAACATGGCCATGTAACATGTCTAGGATCATGAAATTGTCACCCCAATACAATTCTGGTATTGGGGGGACAAGTCCATGCATTCCCGGGTCTCCAGCATAAAGCCTGGGTACTGCCAGACTAACTTTCCGGGGTATTCACAGCAGCTACCGCTGCTGCCAACCCTCAGACAGGTTTCTGCCCCCCTGGGGCCTGGGCAGCCCAGTCCCAGGAAGGCAGAGCAAAGAATTTCCTCTGAGAGAGGGTGTTCCACCCTTTCCCTTTGGAAATAGGTGTGAAGGGCCTGGGAGGAGTAGCCTCTCTTGGCCTCTGGAAATGCTTTGAAGGGCAGAGATGGTGCCCTCCTTGCATAAGCCATTCTACACTGGTTCAGGGATCCCCCCAGCCCTGCTCTGGCGCGAAACTGGACAAAGGAAAGGGGAGTGACCACTCCCCTGACCAGCACCTCCCAGGGGAGGTGCCCAGAGCTCCTCCAGTGTGTCCCAGACCTCTGCCATTTTGGATGCAGAGGTGTGAGGGCACAATGGACAGCTCTGAGTGGCTAGTGCCAGCAGATGACATCAGAGACCCCTCTTGATAGGTGCTTACCTTTCTCTGTAGCCAATCCTCCTCTGAGGGCTATTTAGGGTCTCTCCTCTGGGCTATTCCTCAGATAACGAATGCAAGAGCTCACCAGAGTTCCTCCGCACTTCCCTCTTCGACTTCTGCCAAGGATCGACCGCTGACTGCTCCAGGATGCCTGCAAAACCACTTCAAAGCAGCAAGAAGACTTCCAGCAACATTGTAGCACCTCATCCTTCCGGCTTTCTTGACTGTTTCCTGGTGGTGCATGCTCTGAGGGCTGTCTGCTTTCACCCTGCACTGGAAGCCAAGAAGAAATCTCCAGTGGGTTGACGGAATCGTCCCCCTGCCAACGCAGGCACCAAACTTCTGCATCACCGGTCCTCTGGGTCCTCTCTCATCTTGACGTGCGTGGTCCCTGGAACACAGGAGCTGGATCCAAGTGTCCCCGACAGTCCAGTGGCCCTTCTGTCTAAATTTGGTGGAGGTAAGTCCTTGCCTCCCCACGCCAGACAGTAATCCTATGTACTGCATGAACTGCAGCTGCTCGGGCTTCTGTGCACTTTTGCAAGACTTCCTTTGTGCACAGCCTAGCCCAGGTCCCCAGCACTCCGTGCTGCATTGCCCAACTCACTGAGTTGGACTCCGACGTCGTGGGACCCTCTTTTGCTGTTCTGACTTGACCGTCATCCTCAGATCTTCTGAACGCCTGCTCAGGTGCTTCTGTGGGTGATGCCTGCTTCTGCATGGGCTCCCTGTGTTGCTGAGTGCCCCCTCTGACTCCTCCTCCAAGAGGCAACCTCCTGGTCCTTCCTGGGCCCTGGCAGCACCCAAAATCCTCAATCGCGACTCTTGCAGCTAGCTAGGCTTGTTTGCGGTCTTTCTGCATGGAAACAACTCTGCATCCTCCAGCACACCATCTTCTAACCAAAGGAGAAGTTCCTGGTACCTTCTGTTGTTGCAGAATCTTATGCTTCTTTCACCCGGATGCAGCCCTTTTGCACCTTCATCTGGGGTTTAGTGGGCTCCTGCCCCCCCTGTACACTTGCGTGACTCTTGGACTTGGTCCCCTTCCTTTACAGGTCCTCAGGTCCAGGAATCCATCTTCAGTGCTTTGCAGTCAGTTGTTGTCTTTGCAGAATCCCCTATTTCGACTTTACTGTGTTTTTGGGGTAGTAGGGTAACTTTACTCCTACTTTTCAGGGTCTTGAGGTGGGGTATCCTGGACACCCTTAGTGTTTTCTTACACTCCCAGCGACCCTCTACACACTACACTAGGCCTGGGGTCCATTCGTGGTTCGCATTCCACTTTTGGAATGTATGGTTTGTGTTGCCCCTAGGCCTATTGTCTCCTATTGGATTCTATTGTGTTCTACAGTGTTTGCACTACTTTTCTAACTTTTTACTCACCTGATTTGGTTTGTGTGTCTATATTTTGTGTAAATCACTTACCTCCTAAGGGAGTATATCCTCGGAGATACTTTTGGCATATTGTCACAAAAATATACTACCTTTATTTTTAGTAACTCTGAGTATTGTGTTTTCTTATGAAATAGTGCTAAGTGATATAAGTGGTATGGTAGGAGCTTTGCATGTCTCCTAGTTCAGCCCAAGCTGCTCTGCTAGAGCTACCTCTATCAGCCTAAGCTGCTAGAACATCTCTAATCAACTAATAAGGGATAACTGGACCTGGCACAAGGTGTAAGTACCACAAGGTACCCACTATAAGCCAGGCAAGCCTCCTACATTCACAGGACCGAGGAGGCAGAGTCCACCGACACTGAGTGCACCAGTGGCACAGAGAGCGAGGGGAGCACCACGGCAGAGCCTGGAGGCGACAGTTCAGACACAGATACCTCCTCCGATGGAAGCTCCCTGTTGGTGGTGGACATGTCTGTGACCACCCCAGCTACAGGTACAGCCGCCACCCCGTACCACCACTGCCCTCCCAGCAGCTCCTCATCGAGTTGCCTGTGCCTGCTCACCCAGGAGGGTGGGAATCTCCTTTGCCCCAGGCACCTCAGGCCCTGCCCCAGTGAGCCCTGCTGCCCTGAGTGAGGAGGCAATTGACCTCCTGAGATCTCTGTAGGGCAGTCCAGCATTGTGAATGCTATCCAGGGCTGGCCGCCCAGATACTACAGACTAACGCATTCCTGGAGGGCATTCACACTGGATTGGGGGCCCAACAGAGATCAATCCAGGCTCTGGCCTCCTCTCTGATGGCAGCCATTGTCCCTGTTTCTACCCTCCCCCCTCCAACTTTCTCTTTCCAATCCCATACTCCTCAACCCCAACCTATCCCAAGCACACAGGCAGATGAGCATGCATACAAGACAACACACAAGAGGGGTTCAGGCAAACACAAGCACCACAGTTCATCCCACAGGCACTCACACAAGCACAATCCAGATGCAGACATACCAACATCCATAATTTCCACTGTGTCCCCCTCCTCCTCCTCCTCCTCCCTTCTAGTTCCGTCTACACTCACACCTGCATGCACTACACCATCATTCACTATCAGCATCACAACCACACCTAGCAGAACACTCATCTCACTGGCAGACACCTCCACAACAGCCATGCACACGTCCCCTGTGTCCTCTTTCACTGTGTCTGTCCCCCCACTAAGGTACACAAACGCAAGCACTCAGACACCCAACAGCCATCCACCTCACAACAGCATACAGGCCATGCATCTGCACCCAAAAGCAGCAGACAGACACCTCCAACAACCACTCCCTCTTCCTCCACTTCCATTACTTCTCCCTCTTCCCACCCCAGTGTCCCTAAAAAGCTTTTCCTTGCCCAACTTGACCTCTTCCTTACTCCGCGTCCTGCACGTTTGGCCAGGGTTGCACAAACCCAGCCAAGCACCTCAGCCACCCAGTCCACTCGTGGTGGGAAAGGATCCAGGGCACATGTCCTGAGGGTTAAGGATTCTGCAACAGGCAGCCTCAAGGAATATGAGCCTGCCCCAGCTGATGCCAGGAAGACAAAGGAGCCTGTCTCAGCTGCTGCCAGGAAGACTAAGGAGCCTGCCCCAGCTGCTGCCAGGAAGAGCAAGGAGCCAGCACCATCAGGCCGAAAGGGAAAGGGGTCTGGGGCAGGAGCTGTGACAGGGCCCCTACCACCAACCATGGTTGTGCAGCCGTCTGAGGCTGCAGGGGATGGGCAGGAGCCTCCCCCCACCAGCAGCACCAGCACCGCCACCTCCAGTGGCCAGCCATCTGAGGCTGCAGGGGATGGGCAGGAGCCTCCCCCCACCAGCAGCACCAGCACTGCCACCTCCAGTGAGCAGCCATCACCGCCAGCGGATGGTATGTAATCCTGCCTCCATGGGCTGCTGTGCGGCCTGCCCCCTGCAAATCCAGTGGGTATTACACCCACCTGAGAGACTGTGACCTTTCACTTCCCAGGATCAAGAGCACAGGGAAGATGCCCCCTCCAGAACCAGTGGGTAAGACACCCACCTATCCCAGCCTCCCCAGGTTCAAGAGCACAGGGCATGATGCCCCCTCCAGAACCAGTGAGTAAGACACCCACGTACAGCAGGCTCCCCAGGATCAAGAGCACAGGGCACAATGCCCCCTCCTGAACCAGTGGGTAAGACACCCACCTACCCCAGCCTCCCCAGTATCATGAGTACAGGGCACAATGTCCCCTCCAGAACATGTGGGCAAATCACCCACTTGAGAGACTGTGGCCATGCACTCCCCACGACCAAGCACAGGGTGTGTTGCCCCCTCCAGAGCATGTGGGCAAATCACCCACTTGAGAGACTGTGGCCTTGCACTCCCCAGGACCATGCATAGGGTATGTTGCCCCCTCCAGAGCATGTGGGCAAATCAGCCACTTGAGAGACTGTGGACTTGCACTCCCCAGGACCAAGCACAGGGCATGTTGCCCCCTCCAGAGCATGTGGGCAAATCACCCACTTGAGAGACTGTGGCCTTGCATTCCCCAGGACCAAGCAATGGGCATGTTGCCCCCTCCAGAACCAGTGGTCTTATATCATCTCTCGCTGAGGTGCCCCCGCATCTCCCTGAGGTGCCTGCCTATTTGCCAACTGATGCCCCTGCAGTGTTCTCTCTGTGTTGATGCAGGTGACAAGTGGGGCCTTGGACTTTGGCCTGTGACCATGTGGCCCATGCAAACTGAGGACTGGGCAGTGTCCCTTGAACTGTACATTTGTAAATATCTGTTACATTGGCTAAATTATTATTTATACTGTGTCGATCCATTACACTCACTTTAGTAAATTTATTTTGTCCTTGCATTATTCAGGCGATTTAGGGGGAATAACTTGTTTTCTTGTACATCTGGTTGTGTGTATGGGGTGTGTATGTCGGGGTGTGCTGTGCATGTGTGTGTCTCTGTCGTTTTCCTCCCTCCCTCCCTTGTGTGCTAGGTGGCTGTAATCACCATCGTCGTCTATCCACCATGGTCATAATTTGGCAGTAATTACCGCAAGCCTGTTGGAGGTATTACCACCACTTTTACACCAACCGCCAGGGTTGTAATGAGGGCCTAAGTATTAAACTTATATGTGGGAGGATCTCCCCATAGAAAACATAGGAGAGGTGAGGATTTACACTCATAGGTTTGTGAATTCCATTTTGTAGTTAGTATTACTGCTGTAGTACCCCTTTATGTACTACAAAATACAGTTTGTGCATCAGGCCCTAAATGTTTTAGAGACAATATAAAAAAGGCCTACACGACAACATAAAGGAGTACTATGGTATGTACTCCCACTTGACTTGTTGAATACCCTCCCCAACAGTTGTAATATGTTTTTTCTGTGCTTTGTCCCCCACTTTATGGGGTTATGACTAAAAATGAGGCATAGTACATAGTAACAACATTACTATGTGCTTTTCACAATTTTACCTGGACTTTAAACACCAGCATTTTATTACTGGTAAAGAGGTAGGCCCTGATTATGGACTTGGTGGGATGCCCCGCCGCCAACTGTGCTGGCGGTCAATGAAAGACTGCCAGTGGGGGCGGCAGGCATCCTGCCAAATAATGACGCATGGAGCCTCACCGCCGTTGATAGCGCTGAGGGCCACCATGCACCATGCTGGCGGTCGGTGGCGGGGGTGGATGCTGCTCCACCCTCACCGCCACGTCAGACTATACACCGCCACGCCTATAATGAAGCAGTTATGGTCGTGGCGGTGTATGGAGAGGCGTCGATGGTGACGGAGCAGCATCCAGGGAGCCCGTTCCCTCCCGGAGCAGTGCCACAGAAGAGGTAAGTGCTGTCTGAGAGGGAAGGGGGAAAATGGGGTGTGTTTGAGTGTGTGAGTGAATGGAGGTGTACATGAGTGTATATGTTGGGAAGATGTGTGTCTGAGTGCATGTATGCATGTGTGCATGTAGGTGAATGGGTGCATGTGGATGTGGGGGGTTGAGGTTTGGGGGACCTGTATGTAGGGGTGGGGAGTGGGGGATGGTGAGCGTCGAGTTGGGGTTTTGGGTCTGGAGGGTTGGGGGGTTGGTTTTTGGAGTTCGGGTGGGGGCGGATCTAGGGGCTGGGGGTGGGTAGATGTAGTTGTTTATTCCTATTGCACATTTTGAGTAGAGAGAATGCTACTGATATATTATGAAATCATTCTAACATGTACTTTGTGAAGCAAGCAAATTGTTTTTGATAGCGAGTTGGAAGATCTCAGATAACTATGGTAAGCTATTGAATGCGTTAAATACAGCCAAACTCATAATTCAGACCCATGCATAACTCTGACCCATGCGTAAACATAATTATTTCAGCTGCTCCATTTGAACTTTTTCTCTTTCCATCAATAATTGGCATTAGTTTGATATATCCTTGTTTAGGGCAATGCCTTGATTGACTTAGTACTCGAATGTTATAAGATGAAGAAAGGCACATTGTATGTCCTTTAACCACTTGATTAAATGATAATACTTAAATCTACATAGATTCCCACTGACTAGCCTGATAAGGCCATCCAAAGACTTAGGGCCTGATTACGACCTTGGCGGATGGGATACTCCATCCCAAATGTGACGGATATCCCGTTCTCCATATTGCAAGTTCCATTATATCCTATTGAACTTGTAAAACGGTGGGTGGGATACCTGTTTGTGAAGGGAGTATCCCATCCGCCAAGGTCGTTATCAGGCCCTTAATGTCCTCTACATCTAATAGACTGCCAACAATATTTAACCCAGCTGATACCAACAAGTCACTAAGCCTATCTATAAGACTTGCTAGGGGCTAGGTGAATTCCACAAAGGCTGATATTGGCCATAAAACATGCCCAGCCATTTCTTGAGTAAGACTTTAATACAACATTATCAGTAACACATTTACGTTTATGTGAGGGAGTTTTTCTATTTTAGGTTTGAGTTTAACACTCAAAAACCTGATTTTGCCTTTAACTGGAAGAATTATAAATTGTTTCACATCAATGTTTCTGATTATACTTTGTAACCTGAGATAGATGGGAATTTCCCTATTACCTCTTCAAGCTTGGGTATACTTGCCTTAGGGGCATGATGTAAAAATTTGAGATCATTGGAATATAATGCCACATTTTTCTTATATACCATAAATGTAAAAGGCTCTATTTCTGATATGTTTTAACTTTACAAGCTAGGGTTTCAATATAGAGATTAAATAAAAGGGTTGATAATGTGCAACCTTGGTCCTCATGGATACATATCTTTGAGGTGAGTTCTATGTTGACTAATATTCTCAAATTTGAGTTGAGATTGCAATTGTGGACAGCTCTAATGAGTTTTGTGGCAAGTCCAGAACCACTTGCGAACCTCTTAAATATTCCCAATTTGAGCAATCAAAGAATTTAAGGCTATCTATCACATGGATAGCCATATTCAACTCATTGGTTTCCGCTATGTCTACCATGGGAACCAAGACCTGGGTGAGGTCATTAATGTATTTATCTTTAATAAACCTTTTTGATCCTCATAGATCATTCTGATTTAGCACCATGTATGCTTTTAGTTAAAATATTTGTAAACAGTTTCTGGACTGCATTTAGCAAAGATATTAGGACATTTGTTCTCACAATAAAAAAAATTTGTCCCTGGTTTTAAAGCACACCATGACCTCAAACCAATGTCTAGGTATTGTATGTTGTTGTCATATTTTATTGAACAAATTCATAAATGTTGGTCCAAGAAAATCCCAGTGGTCCCCTCTCAGTCTCTTATGTTTGCTCTTCTATAGCCTCTATGACTTCCTGTAAACATATATCCTTTTTTAAACTCTCCAACTACTTCAAATTCAATTTAAGCAGCCCTACCAGAGCTAACTATCCATATCGCCCAGATGTGTGTGGTTTGTTTTCCTATAGAGACAGTGATGAAATTAACAGAAAATCTCTTTATTCCTTCAACCAGGTCAATCCCCTTTTATATGTTTTAATAGTATGGGATCAGACTGCTTTTTTCTTCCAAGCTAAGGTGGCTTGACCTCAGCCTCTGCTTTGTCTCAATATTTATAATTTTTCAATTGACTTGCGTCCCATTTTCCGATGTTAATAGCACCCTACATTATTTTTAACTCAATCTTGGCTCTATTAAGGTATGCTACTTAAGAGATACATTAAAATGATCAAACAGTGTAACTTTACTTAATAATACCACTCTTTTTATGTATTTTGGCCAGCATTTTAGCCAATAACTAGTCTGCTTCCTCAATACTTCAAACATAATACATTTATTGCTACACATCACTTTGAGGAAGGCAAGGCATTTTAATTCAACAGTGGCCCTTGATCTCTGAGGACGTTCCATTGCTTTATACAACACCCATCTTTTGCCTTCTGTCAACCTAGAATGATCGGATCGATTAGACAATTTCAAATCATTGACCTGAAGTATTTTAGATGCAAGGGATGTGGATAGTGTTTTCTACTTCAGCAAATAGCTCAGGAAAATGGACTAAAATCTTATAGGGTATAGGTTTAGCAGTGTTTAACCTGAGCAATTCTCTGTGTGCCCTTTGCATGTCTCTATTAACTGCCTCACTTTGAACGTTTTAGCACTGAATTCCTAAGCAATTGAATGCTACAGTATTTCAAATTTGAGCATTTTGTATTTTCAGATATTCCATTTATGTGCAAGTGTTTCACTCAACTCAGTTTATTATAGCATTAAGTCTGTCAAACAAAGAATTCTCAGTTCCCTTGGATTTATTATTAACCAGTCTATTGCCCTGAACTTTATCCATCAACTATTTGGAAATAGTTTATAATCTGTGTGGCCAATTGGATAAATCATCCTACTTCTTTTTCAAGTTACTTTATGAAGCTTGTGTCTCCCTTTGGTACTGGTCAAATGTGTATATCTTGCCTCAAATTATGCTCTTGTTGCACTTATTATTCATTCCAACCTGCCTACTATTACTACACCAGTCCCAGGCAATGTCAGGTTTGCGCTAACCTGGTAATCGAGAATGAGCATTGCTACTATCCACACCTCCTTGAATCCACTGACAATCATGAATGATATTTATGCTGGTTAGCAATACACGGCACATGGGAAAAACAGAAACTAGATACACCACTTTGCCTGCCCTTACTACTGGGCTCAACTCGCACCCTAGAAGTGTTCCCGAGGCGAACAATACACCGTTAATACCTGTTGACCCGTATCGCTCCCAACCTGCCTGTCCCCGATCAGCCAGATTCCAGGCCCGTTTGTGCACTCAACCTAAACAATGGAGGAGAATATAAATCTGACAGAGGCAGAAACGTCCCACAATGCTTTACCTTGTGTTCTGCCTTGGTTGAAGGTCCACTTTTTAGTGCTGTAATCTTATCTTTTAATTATGTGTATTAATTATATGATGTTAAAAATATTTTATATATTTTAATATATTTGTTGAAATATATATATCTATATTTATTTTTTTAATCTATATCTAGTTTTTTAATTTAGGAGTTGTAATAGTAAACCTGACACTTCCAACACTTTTCCCTCCTGTTTCTTACTTTGTAGTGTAAAATCTAATCCCTCTGTGGTCCAACACTGCCACTATTGTTGCTCAGCTTGGAGTGTGAATAGTAAATATGACCCCTCAAAGTATAGCGCTTTCTCTACTGTTGCTCAGGTTGGAGTGGGAATAGTAAATATGACCACTCCAAAGTCTAACATTTTTCGTACCTTTGCTCTGTTTGAAGGTAGTATAGTAAGTATGAGCACTCAAAAGTCCAATACTTTCCATACTGTTGGTAAGGTTAGAGTGGGAACAGTAAATCTTACCCTTCCAAATTCAAATGCTTTCCTTACTCTTGCTTATGTTGGAGTGCAAATAGCAAATTTGGCCCCTGAAAAGTCCAACACTTTCACTACTACTCAGGTTGGATGCAACATGTTCACCATTGTTGCTCAAGTTCGAGTGGGACAGTAAATCTCACTCCTCCAAAGTTCAACACTTTGACTACCGTTGCTTAGTTTGGAGTGGAAATATGAGTCACTCCATAGTCAAATAATTTTTTATTTCATTTTTGTATTTGTTTTTAATACATTTTCCGTGATTGAATTTAAAGCCTTTTTTAATTTCTGTATGTTTGTATGTTTATGTGGTATGGTGCAAACCAGAACAAAATGTGTGTATATATATATGATCAAGACCTGTTTGAGGTTGAAACGCGTTGGGTGGTGGAAGCACTGTTTTATGAAACAATAATAAAAGGCTGATATAAGAACTTCCTGGAGTGCGATGGTTAACTTTGTTGAAGGCATTTATAGGAGTTTTGGTCGCTAACTCCTCCATCGGCACCAGCAGCGAAAGCTTCATACTTCCGATTTGGTGGTGCGTCGTAATTTTTGAGAGTTGGCTCAGGGACTGAAGATAATCGTGGAATGACACTATAGAATATATTTATGTATATACACATATATTTACATAATAACATAGTATAATCTATAATATATATATATATATATATATATATACCTAGTGGCAGTTGCCACTATGTAGTTATAGTTAGAACCATGTTTCCATAGAAAAAGCATTTTCTACTTGACTATATATTTGGCACCATTTGACAAATCTTCACAAAAGTTTCCAAAAAAAGTGACCCTGTGATTTTTGTTGTGCATGGAAAGCTTTGGGGTGATCAAAAGGGGTGGTAAATAAATCTGAGTTTCCCATTTTAATTCCCATAGGTGTTTTGAACACGACTACAGCCTGAACTACTGGGTGGAATCACACTAGATTTGACAGAAAGATAGCTTTCAGTACACAGATTATGGCTTTGCTTATTGGTGTAAATGTGCTTACTACTTTATGAGATATTAAAGGGAGAACAGATTTTTTTTATATCTAGGACCGCCGCTCCTTCATGAGAATTTTGCAGCGATTGCAATGTATTTGCGCATGCAAACAGGAATGCTGTGATTGGCTGGCCGCAACCTGACCAGAAAGTTGCGGCTTCTATTTTAGGGAGCGGGATACGGTCCCTGGGACTGAAAAGTGAAATGAAAAGTGGCATAAGCGGTCAGGATGGAGTTACCATGACCACAGGGCTGAGATATGAGTCTTTGTAGGTCAAAATATGAACTTAAAATCTTTTTTCCACGGTGTGCGATATCCATGAATACTTCGCAATGCTCAGCATGGCCCCCGTGTAACGGCATGACGGATTTGCGAATATCGGTGGCAACGAAAAAAGTTGATAGTCATTCACTAATTAATTCACTCATAGTAGCACTCAGAAACTCATGCACCCACAGACCCAGACAGTCACATGCTCACTCTCATGCACCCATTCACATAGCTACTCAGCCACACACAACCCATTGACAGACCCCCTCAGGACCTCACACACCCACTCACAGACCCATTCAGACACTCACGCACCCACTCACAGACCCACTCAGACTCTCAAACATACACTCACAGACCCACACAGACACTTGCACATCCACTCACAGAGACACTGTAACACCCTCTGTCACCGTCCTACACCAACTCTCACACCCAGACAGACACTCTCACACCCAGTTTCCCATCCACATAGACCCTCTCACACCCACTCTCACACCCAGACACTCTCACACCCAAAGACACCCTCTCACACCTATTCTCACACCCAGAGAGACATGCCCTGCGTCCAACTCCTGCTGTGCACACCCACAGTTATTTCAAGTAATTATAACTCGCAGCCTTAGGTAACTCTATAACATGGAGCCTCGCCATGCACTGCTAATTACCCCAGATATTACAGCACTCATGACAACTTTTCTGACATCAGTAAAAATATCAATGGGACACTACAAGTCAATGTATTGAAGAGAAAACTGTCCATGGCGGGGGCGCAAGTTATAGTAACCTTAGACCGGGAGTTCAAGTTACTTGAAATAACTATAACTATAACTATAACTGCTGAATTTCTCTGGTTTTGTGCGAGTAAATTCAGAACCTAACTATAACGTCCCTGTAACCTCTGTTTTGTTAATAGAGAGAACTCTGGGTAGTTCCCAAGTTTAGGTAGAAAGCATCTCAATACCTACCTTTATTTTTGCATAATTTATGCATCACTCTAAGCCTAAAAGGGTATTGTTTTGTTTTGTTCTAGTTCACTCTCTTCATATATATTTAAACATATATATTACCTATTACCCAGTGGCGGTCACCACAAGGTAGTTATAGTTAAAACCTAATTTCTATTAACAAAAGTGTTTTTTGTTGGCTGATAACTTTAGCATCATTTGAGGAATCTTAACAAAATGTTCCAAGAAAATACGATGCTCACTTCAGCATTAGTCTGGAAAGTTTCAGGCTGATCCGTCCAGTGGGGGCTGAGAAAAAAGGAAGTTCCAAAACACTTTTCCCCATTCATTTTTCCATAGGGATTTTGAACAGCAAAATCACTGGACGGAATTACACCATATTTGGCAGAAAGGTAGCTCTTGGTCCAGAAAGCAACCTTTTTGTTATTTAGTGTAAATCCATTCAGTAGTTTTTGAGAAATTAAAGAAAATACAAATTTGTAAATATAGGGATGATGCAAAGGATTTGTGAACCATCCTGATCTTGTGCTGAGATCTGATTGACTGCCAGCACTTCAACAAGAAAATGTTGCCAGCCATGTTGGGATTCAACTTCAGCTGAGTCCCAGAAATAAATGTAAAACATAAGAAAGGGGCCAAGGTAGGGACATCCTACATTAGCTCTGGTGGTAGGGTCCCAGAGGGACCCCCAAGGCAAACATTTTTTTTCTTTTTTTTCTGCAGATGTCGCAGAGGATCTGCCAAAAATTAAATAAACAAAACAAGTGCTGGATCCTGCGCTTGCGTTTTTATAAGCCCCTGGGTGGGCCAGGTCCTGAGGGCATTGTTATTTTGATGTGCTGCCGTGGGGACCCCCACCTCCCTGGGGCTACAAACCAATTCAATGGAGTGGGGTCCGCCTGGTCCCCCTCAGGGACTGACAACTCCTCGGGGCTACAAGCAAATTCAATGCGGGGCCACCTGACCCGCCTCCCCCCACAGCCCCAGGGACCACCATCTCCTGGGGTTTTTTAAGTAATATGATGTGGGGGCCACGTGGTCGCCCTGTTGCCCTAGGGACCACCACCTCCACTGGGCTTTCATTAAATCTAAAGCAGGGGACTGTGTGCCCCCCTCTGCTGGCCCGGGGACCGCCACCTCCCTGGGGCTTATAACAAATATGATGGGGCCCACGTACTCCCCCATTGCCCCAGGGACTGTCACCTCCCTCGGCTATAATAAAATAATAAAGAGGGTCCATTTTGGATCCCCGCTGCCTTGGAGACCACCATCTTCCCAGAGGTATGCTCATTGGAGGGGGGCATGCGGCCCCCCTTGAAGAGCCACTGATGGTCCTGAGGACCGCCACCCCCCAGGGCCGGCTCCTGCTATGTCTCGGGGTACACACCCCTGGGACATTGCTGTTTGCTTTTGCTTGGCGGGAGCTATTAGCATCCACCAAGCAAAAGCAAAAAAAGTCCGGTTTCTGCAGGGGAGAGCTGTCAAACATCTCTCCCTTGCAGAAAGAGGAGTTTTCATCTGGCTTCCCTGCACCATATGCGGGACAACAGATAAAAGCATTGCTCCCACAAGCAGGGAGCTGCTATTAAAAGGAGAGAGAGAGAGAGGGAGAGAGAGAGAGAGAGAGAGAGAGAGAGAGAGAGAGAGAGAGAGAGAGGGAGAGAGAGAGAGGAGAGAGGAGAGAGAGAGAGAGATAGTCATTGCAATGGGCTTTCCATGCAATGACTTTGAGCACAGGCAAGAGTCACCTGTGGTATAATGTTTAAGGCCACAGACTCTCACACTGAAAGTTGAAGGTTCTAGTCCTGGTGTGTTTGTGGATATTTCACTTTAAAAAAAACTTAAGGTTTATACTGAAAGGTGATCTCACTGTTTTTAATTGACAAATACATTTTTCTTTTCAATTTGTCCAGAAATTTCTCATTTTAAGTCTATCATTCACCAAAGACTAAAAAACTCTCTATCTTTCTTCCTCTCACTATCTTTCTCTCTCTCAATTTCTTGTTTTCAATCTCATTTTCCCACTCACACGTGCACTCATAATCACAGACCCACTCAGACACTTACCCACCCACTCACAGACCCACTCGACGCTCACACACACAGTTACTGACCCGCTGAACCCTCATGCACCCACTCGCAGACCTGCACAGACACTGATGCACCCACTAAGACCCTGATGCACCCACTCTCACAACCAGGCAAGCACTCTCACAGGCACTCTCACCCCCAGACACCCCCTTTCACACTTAATCTCACACCCAGAGAGACAAGCCGTGGCCAACTCCCACTGTGAACAGCCAAAGTGACGTGCGCAGCGTGGGGTTGGGTGGGTAGGGGCCTTGGCTGCAGGGTCTGGCCGCAGACCATGCCCTGCAGCCAACTGCCTTGGTGGTTAGATTAACATATATTAATTCAAATAAATTTACGTTAAAAAAAAACATAGAAATTCACTGAAAAAAACAAAGGTTACAGGGACGTTACAGTTAGGAAATTGAATTTAAAAACATAGAAAGTCACTTCAAAAAGCAAAGATTATATGGACGTTATACTTAGGCTCACAATTTAAATGTACGAAACCATAGAAATTCACTGATTATAGTTAGAGTTATGTCATGCAACTATAACTCATGCCCTAAGGTAACTATAACTCAGACTCTCCCCATGCTCTGCTAGTTCCCCACAAATTGTGGCACTCATCGCACCTTTGATAACATCATTGATAATATCAATGTAATATTTGTAGTAAATGTTTTGATGACAAAACTGTGCATGGCGAGGGAGCGAGCTATAGTTATAGCTGTCCTGTCTGCACTGTGCATGGGATGCTCAGTGGCCCCTCACAATAATAGGGGGCCTGCCTCACCTCCCCCAATGTTATCACCAACCACTGGTACTGTCCCGCTCCACATGACAGCTTACTAGGCCCCACATGGCCCAATCGGCTGTAACCGACTGACCCGTGGACTTGGCTATCACCAAATGGAGCAGGGATCATTGGGGCCTAACACTTAGCAACAAGTTGCTCCTGCTGCCTCTCATGTGTACTGGGGGCAAGCAGGCTGGTGGCAGGTAAGCAAACCAACAGCACGGCCACCAAGGGAGGAAATGTTCTGAAGGACCACAATCACACCAGTGCCCCAGGGATCTGTGCTCCGCCCCAAGTGTCAGGCCTTCTGTGCCTGATGCCCCATACCACATCGTGCCTGCTGGTACAGCCAGCCCACATACCATCCAATGCCTACTCCTGAACCATGGAAGAACCGTACAACCAGGAAAAATAAAGGATCGGGAGAACAATCCAAAATGGAAAGAAATATGGTCCCCTCCAGCACCCCCACAACACTCTCCAGAGTTCAGAGACATACAAACTATCCAACAGGCCATTTGTCTGCCCAAGAGGACGCAGAATTCAAAATATGAGAAGTTATCCTCCATGTGTCAGGCTGGGGACTGTCATGGTAGAGGGTGCTGCATGACCCTGCAAAGGCCCTTGTGCTCCAAAACTCCAGAGCACCCAGTTGAGGAAGACAAATGACACCCCCAGGAGCATTCCCCCCAGGGGACCCGCATCAGAACTGGGAGGGTGTTAGACCTGGCATTCTTGGTGTGGTTTCCACCTGACTTTTTGCCTTCTGACCGCTTGTTTTGCTGAATTGGTTTTTGCTAGCATTAGGATTCTGCTAACTAATGCTAAAGGAAAGTGCATGCTCCCTTTCCCTAAAACATGGTATCTTTGGCCAATACACAATTGACATATTTCATTTACTTGTAAGCCTCTAATAAAGTGCACATCCCAAGCTCAGGGCCTGTAAATTAAATCCTTCAAGGGGGTCTGCAGCACTGATTGTGTAATCCACTTCAGCATCCTTTTAAACATATCTCAAGCCATTATAAAGCCTTTGTGTGCAGTTTTCAACTGCCAAGTTGACCTGGAATTTGCATTGGCAACTGCGCTGCTCCAGGTCAATGCATCGCCACCACCCTTGATGCATAACCTTTTCAGGCTGCATGGCTGGACAACAACAAACTGCCTTCATTGCAAATAAGTGTGATGCCGCACCACTGCTCTAGGATCGATTACTGAGCAGCTTGATGACGACGCATCCCCTGACTGTGTGAATTGGATCTCGGCACAACTCTCTACATCTTACTCTTTCAGCGGGACACGGTTGGTCCCTGTAGCTGGCCTGTGCTCCATCACTGTCAGACTGAACTTTACCCCATTCTAGAGTGACCAGATAGCCCCGGTCGGTGCTTTAAGCTTTTAAGCAACACATTTGCAGATAAATCTTTAAAAATGAATATCTAGACTTCTACTTATTGGATTTTTGTCATTTTAATCTTGTTTTTTCATTAAAGTAAGATCTAGTTTTCTAACTTGGTGTGGATTATTTTTGTGTGGTTTTGGCACAGTTTTTACTGTATTAAGTCTACTGTGGTAAGCCTGACTGCGCTGAGCCAAGCTACCAGACCGGAGCACAGGTTAATCTAGGGTGTGTACCTGACTTACCCTGACTAGAGTGGTGGTCTCCACTTGGAGAGGTTTCATACTTCTGCTAACTAGAGACCTCATTTCTAACAGAGGGTAACTCGTACTTTAGAATACATATGAAGTGATGGTGGGACTGAATGATCCTATAAAGGAGGAAGTCCAATTCTAAAGCCTGTTGTAGGTTTGACATCAGTTATGTGTTTTGTTGACAGAGGGGTTCGGGGTGACAGATGCTTCTAAGGTGGAAGTTTGGGGACAGGGTTGTTGGGGGGTGTTACTTTCATATACTGTTGGTTTTATTTAGCCTCATGTTTGGAGGCCGATTTACATGACACTCATGACTCACTAACACTGCATCATTAATAAACCTCTGATTGCAGAGATCCCTCTCCTTGCCCTCCCCAAGGTGATGAGATCAATTCTAGAGGCCCATCTCACAGTGGAGGAGGCAGAGGAGGCCATCTTCGCACTGAACACTGGCACACAACGGGGCCAGATGGATTTCCTGCATAGTATTACCACAAATACTGGGATACTTTGGTCCCGCACCATCTGGCACTGTACTAGTGTTGGACCTGGCTTTTTGACAAGGACATCCCCAAACTTTTTGCCTCCTTCCTCCTATTTTTTCTGACCTGTTGTTGTTGGCTTTTGACCTCTGGGCACTTTACCACTGCTAACCAGTGCTAAAGTGCATAAGCTCTCTGTGTAAATTGTACTACTGATTGGTTTATCCATGATTGACTATTTAATTTACTTGTAAGTCCCTGGTAGAGTGCACTACATGTGCCTAGGGCAGGTAGATTAAATGCTACTAGTGGGCCTGCAGCACTGGTTGTGCCACCCACCTCAGTAGCCCCTTAACCCTGTCTCAGGCCTGCCATTGCAAGGCCTGTGTGTGCAGTTTCACTGCCACTTCGACTTGGCATTTAAAAGTACTTGCCAAGCCTAGAACTCCCCTTTTACTACATATAAGTCATCCCTAATGTGTGCCCTAGGTAACCTCTAGAGCAGGGTGCTGTGTAGGTAAAAGGCAGGACATGTACCTGTGTAGTTATATGTCCTGGTAGTGTAAAACTCCGAAATTCGTTTTTACACTACTGTGAGGCCTGCTCCTTTCATAGGCTAACATTGGGGCTGCCCTCATACACTGTTGAAGTGGCAGCTGCTGATCTGAAAGGAGCAGGAAGGTCATATTTAGTATGGCCAGAATGGTAATACAAAATCCTGCTGACTGGTGAAGTCGGATTTAATATTACTATTCTAGAAATGGCACTTTTAGAAAGTGAGCATTTCTTTGCACTAAAATCTTGTTGTGCCCTTCAATCCACGTCTGGCTAGGTTTAGTTGACAGCTCCTTGTGCATTCACTCAGACACACCCCAAACACAGGGTACTCAGCCTCACTTGCATACATCTGCATTTTGAATGGGTCTTCCTGGGCTGGGAGGGTGGAGGGCCTGCCCTCACACAAAGGACTGCCACACCCCCTACTGGGACTCTGGCAGACAGGATTGAACTGAAAGGGAACTTTTCGACGCACAGCTTGTTACGCGGCAAGAAAAACGCCGCAGACCGACGCTGATCGACGCGACGTCTTCGGGATGACCGAAACTTTGACGCACGGCCTCGCAAGGACAACGCCGCCCGACTTCCCGGGAGAAATCGACGCGACGGCTGGCGTGAGATCAAAACTTTGACGCACGGCCTCGCAAGGACAACGCCGCCCGACTCCGCAGGAGAAATAGACGCGACGCCTGCCGTGAGATCGAAACTTTGACGCACGGCCTCGCAAGGACAACGCCGCCCGACTCCACAGGAGAAATCGACGCGACGCCTGCCGTGAGATCGAAACTTCGACGCGCAGCCCCGCAGAACGACGCGCAGCCGGAAAACAAGCAGGAAAATCCACGCACAGACCCGGGACATCTGGTACTCCCCGCAAATCACAGTAAGAGACTGTCCGCGCACCGGAAAACGATGCCCGACTCCCCGCGTGGAAAATAACGACGCAAGTCCGTGTGTGCTGAGGAGAAATCGACGCACACACCAGTTTTCCACGCACCTCTTCTCCTGTGGCCCTCTGAGGAGATTTTCCACCAGAAACCAGGTACTTTGTGTTTGAAAGAGACTTTGTTTACTTTCTAAAGACTTAAGACACTTTCTATCACTTTTCAGTGATATCTTTACAAATTCGTATTGCAACTTTGATCGTTTTGACCTGAAGATACCCAGATAAATATTATATATTTTTCTAAACACTGTGTGGTGTATTTTTGTGGTGTTATGCTATGGTGTTGTATGATTTATTGCACAAATGCTTTACACATTGCCTTCTAAGTTAAGTCTGACTGCTCATGCCAAGCTACCGGAGGGTGAGCACAGGCTGATTTTGGATTGTGTGTGACTTACCCTGACTAGAGTGAGGGTTCTTGCTTGGACAGAGGGCAACCTGACTGCCAACCAAAAACCCCATTTCTAACAACTAGGATGACTTTAAGTTCAGGATTTTCCAGACTAACCTAGATTCTGCAAAAGTAGTGGGTATTCCGAAATGTACAGATTCTAACCCCTGATGCAAGACCTTCCGTCCCATCTCCTGATATATACTGAAGTCAAAATTGTTGCCAAACTCCTAGCTCTCCGACTCACCCATGCTGTAGACGCACTGGTCCATCCAGACCAATGAGTCTTCATGCCGGCTCAGAGTACACACCAGTATATCAGATGGACACACATAGCCCTGGCTCACACGCAGGAGCTCCTAGGCCCACATGCCCTATTACTCCTAGACTTTGAGAAGGCTTTTGACTCTGTAGATTGATCCTTCCAGGAGGCAGTGCTGAACCACATGGGTTTTAGACCACGCTTCCATTCCTTCTTACGACTCCTATATGTCCACCCAACAGCATGAATGCAGGTTAATGGAATACTGTCTAGGTCCTTCTCAATCCATCGGGGAACCCATCAAAATTACCCACTCTCCCACTCCTTCCACACTCGCCATCAAACCTTTGGCCAGATTGATTCCATGATGCTTGGATGGGTGGAATCGGGGAGATGATGCTAAGTATGAAGTCACTGTAAATGCTGATATCGTCTTGCTATTCCTTAAAACTCCTCATACATGTGGGCCTGTATGCATGCAAAGACTTGCCCGCTATGATGAGTCATCGAGCCTCACCTAAACACAACCAAATTTCTCCTGGTCCCAGTCCAAAGCAACGCAGTCTCAACTGTATGGAGAGGTGATACACTAATCCAAAGACTAATCTTTAAATAACTTAAAGTTAAAGCGCCCTTGAACCGGAACTTTCATGGAGCTTGAATAGCAAAAATTGGCAACACTGCACTGCGTCACTTCAGAAATGCAGGGATGCGCCGTTTTTACAAAAATACAGTGCAACCCTGTGTTTTTCTCAGCGATGGCACTAAATGTAGCTGCCTAGTTCAAACACAGCCACCCTTGCACCATAATGCAAGTGTACCTGCATTGCAGGGAGTGATTATTCATGTGCAGGAAGGGTCTCCCTTCCTGCACATAAACAATCAATAATGATCATTTGTTACTCCTTTGTGTGCTGCAGAAGTAGCAAATCGTCATTATTTAATGATTTTTTATGTGCAGAAGGGGGCTTCTTAATGCAGTCTTGTAAATATGGCACAGTGCCATCAGAGCGTCAGAAAAAGTGATGCTTCAGTGGGGCTACGGTCTTGTAAATATGCCCCCAAGTGTCCTATTTTTTACCTCTGTATATCAATCAAGTCTCTTTCTCACCTTTCTCCTCTCCCGCTCTGATGATTTTCTCTCTACCTTCTCCCACTCTTCCTCTCTTTCCTTCTTTTGAAGCCTCCCCATGCCTTCTGCAATTTACTTCAGGGAGCTGGGATGGTTGCAGAGGCACCAGGAGTAGTCCTAGGCTTTCAAAACCAGCCTTCAAGCGCTCCAGTGTGTCAAGGAAATGCCTGTTGGAATAAAAGGACTGTCCGGCCCTCACCACAGTCCCCTCTCTCCTGCGGTCCCTTTTTCACATACCACCATCATAAATAACATGTGTCTACAATGCTTAATTCAACACTGGGTAAAAATGTGAAAGAAGTAGTGTGCATTCATAATTGCAATCATCACCCAATAAGCCAAGGTCTTTTAACCCCTTCTGTGCCGGGGACGTAACGGTTACGTCCACCGGCACAGTGCTCATGTGCAGAGGGTGTAACCATTACGTCCTCAGCACTAAGCTCAGAGAGAGCGCTAGTGCTCCCTCTGTGGGCTTCCCTCCCACCCCCCCAAGGCAGGGATGGAAGGGGAAGCCCTTCCTCTTCCACCCCGACTCACCCTGACCCCCCCAGTGACGTCTGATGATGTCAGCACGCATTTGCTTGGGCAAGGGTCACTCTCTAGGGGGGCAATATTTTTCAAGGCCTTTGTCAGCCTATTGTTGTTAGGCCGATCTGCCCCCGGGGGGGCAGAATCCACTAGGCGCCAGAGATAAAAAAAAAAATCAGTTTTTTTGTTTTGTTAGAGTTGGGGAGCGACCCCTTGGGCAAGGGTCGCTCCCTAGGGGGGAAATTATATTTATGAGGCCAGTATGCCCCCAAGGTGGGCAGAAAGCACTAGACACCAGGGAGTTTTTTTTTGGGGCACATTTACAGAAGGGGAGCGACCCCTTAGGCAAGGGTCACTCCCGGGGGTGCGCAAATTTATTTTAGGCCATTTCTGACCCCCCGGGGGCAGATTGGCCTATTGTGATTCAGCCAATCTGCCCCCGGGGGGGGGGGGGCAGAAACCTCTAGGCGCCAGGGATACATTTTTTTAGGTTTTTTTGTTTTTTGTTTTTTTAGAGGTGGGGAGTGACCCCTTAGGCAAGGGTCGCTCCTGTGGCGGGCAAATTGTATTTAGACCATTTCTGTCCCCCTTGGGGGCAGATCCGCCAGTTTTTGTTAAGCCAATCTGTCCCCGGGGGGGCACAAACCACTAGGCACCAGGGATCTTTTTTTTGCGACAATTTCATGCAAGGGGAGCGACCCCTTAGGCAAGGTTCGCTCCCCGGTGGGGGGAACAAATGTATTTTAGGCCATTGTTATTAGGCCAATCTGCCCCAAGGGGCGGGCAGAAACCTCTAGGCACCAGGGATAAAAAAATTGTTTTTGTTTTTTAGAGGTGGGGAGCGACCCCTTAAGCAAGGGTCACTCCCTTGGGGGGCAAATTGTATTTAGACCATTTCTGCCCCCCTAGGGGGCAGATCGGCTGATTTTTGTTAGGCCAATCTGCCCCAAGGGGGGCAGAAACCACTTAGGCACCAGGGATTGGTGTGTGTGTATGCCTGTGGTTTCTTTAGGGGGCAGCCCCTTGGGTAAGGGTCGCTCCCCATGGGGGCACAGTACTGTTGGCCATATCTGCCCCCCTTGGGGGCAGATGGGCCTATTTTTGGAAGGCCCATCTGCCCCCACGGTGGGCAGAAAGCCCACCAGAGACCAGGGAAGTTTTTTTTCCAAATTAAATGGTACCAAAGTTGTTCTGCCCAGATGGGGCAATTACCCCTGATCCACACCCTGGTGGGCAGAAAGTCTACTAGATGTGAGGGAATTTAAAAAAAATCAAAAAATATTGGGATGGTGGCTACCAACCAGTATGGGGCTGGTTATGCCCCCACCCCAACCGAAGGGGGTAACAGTCTTTCAGCTCTCCCCCCCACACTCTAAAACATCTTATCCCACAGCAAGCAAGACATTTGATTATTTTGGGTTTCGGTTTTACATTTGAGCCATGAGAACTTGGCTAACTCTCAAAATCGTCCCACTTGGAATGGTGAGGGCTGCACTTAATGGACTTTGGGACACCCCATGTAGAAAAATCCACAAGACCTAGACACATCTGAAAACTAAACATCTGGGGGATTCCAGGGTGATGTGTTTCACATGCACCCTGCACCATTTTTGTACCCACAATGCCCTGCAAACCTCCAACTTTGCTGGAAATCACGCATTTTTCCCACGTTTTTGTGATGGAACCTTCGGAAATCTGTAGGAATCCACAAAATTCCTACCACCCAGCATTGTCTCATCTATACTGATAAAAATTCCGCTGCACTTGTCAGCCTAAAAATGTTTTTTTGCAAACTGCCCTTTTGGACTCCCTTTGGTTCCCCCCAATATCGACAGGTTTTTGGCTCTTCCCTTTCACAAGCACTTGGCCCACCTACACAAATGAGGTATCATTTTTACCGGGAGACTGAGGGGAACATTGGGTGGTATAAAATTTGTCCCAGTGCGGTGACCCCACACAGAAATGAGGGAAACAAATGATTTTTTAGCTAAATTTGAGGTTTGCTGAGGATTCTGGGAAAAAAACATGGGGGGATCCACGCAAGTCACACTTCACTGGACTCCCTCGGGTGTCTAGTTTTCAGAAATGTCTGGGTTTGGTAGGTTTCTCTAGATGGCTGCTGAGCCCAGAACCAAAAAAGCAGATGCCCCCCGCAAAAACAGGTAGTTTTGTATTTTATAATTTTGATGTGTCCAGATAGTGTTTTGGGTCATTTCCTTTTGCGGGCAGTAGGCCTACCCACAAGAGTGAGGTACCATTTTTATCAGGAGACTTGGGGGAACGCTGGGTGGTAGGAAATTTGTGGCTCTTCTCTGATTCCAGAACTTTCTGTCACCGAAATGAGAGGAAAAAGTGTTTTTGGTGCCAAATTTTGAGGTTTGTAAAGGATTCTGGGTAACAGAACCTGATCAGAGCCCCACAAGTCATCCCATCTTGGATTCCCCTAGGTGTCTAGTTTTCAAAACTGCACAGGTTGCTAAGCTAGAGGCCAAAATCCACAGCTAGGCAGTTTGCAAAAAACAGCTCTGTTTTCTTTGTGAAAATGTGATGTGTCCACGTTGTGTTTTGGGGCATTTCCTGATGCAGGCGCTAGGTCTACCCCCACAAGTGAGGTACCATTTTTACCGGAGACTTGGGGGAACACTGGGTGGAAGGACATTTGTGGCTCCTCTCTGATTCCAGAACTTTCTGTCACCGAAATGAGAGGAAAAAGTGTTTTTTTGGCCAAATTTTGAGGTTTTCAAAGGATTCTGGGTAACAGAACCTGATCAGAGCCCCACAAGTCATCCCATCTTGGATTCCCCTAGGTATCCAGTTTTCAAAACTGTGCAGGTTTGCTAGGTTTCCCTAGTTGCCGGCTGAGCTAGAGGCCAAAATCACCAGCTAGGCACTTTGCAAAAAACAGCTCTGTTTTCTTTGTGAAAATGTGATGTGTCCACGTTGTGTTTTGGGGCAGTTCCTGTCGCGGGCGCTAGGCCTACCCATACAACTGAGATACCATTTTTATCAGGAGACTTGCGGGAACACAGAATAGCAAAACAAGTGTTATTGCCTCTTGTCTTTCTCTACATTTTGTCCTTCCAAATGTAAGACAGTGTGTAAAAAATACATCTATTTGAGAAATGCCCTGTAATTCACATGCTAGTATGGGCACCCCGGAATTCAGAGATGTGCAAATAAGCACTGCTTCTCAACACCTTATCTTGTGGCCATTTTGGAAATACAAAGGTTTTCTTGATACCTATTTTTCACTTTTTATATTTCAGCAAATGAATTGATGTATACCTGGTATAGAATGAAAACCCATTGCAATGTGCAGCTCATTTATTGGCCCTGGGTACCTAGGGTTCTTGATGAACCTAAAAGCTTATATATCCCCGCAACCAGAAGGGTCCAGCTGACATAATGGTATATTGCTTTCATGTTTAGCTTTCTGGGATCCAGCATTGGTGTCTCACCCATTTCCGTCACTAACTGGAAGGAGGCTGAAAGTGCACAAAATTGTAAAAATGGGGTATGTCGCAGTAAAATGTCAAACTTGTGTTGAAAAAGTGGGTTTTCTAATTCAAGTCTGCCTGTTCCTGAAAGCTGGAAAGATGGTGATTTTACCAGTGCAAACCCTTTGTTGATGTCATTTTCAGGGAAAAAACCACAAGCCCTCTTCAGCAGCTCTTTTTTCAAATTTTGTTTATTTTAAGCAAAATTTTTGCTGTATTTTGGCTAATTTCTTGGTCTCCTTCAGTGAAACCCACAAGGTCTTGGTACCTCTAGAATCCCTAGGATGTTGGAAAAAAAGGACGCAAATTTGGCGTGGGTAGCTTATGTGAACAAAAAGTTATGAGGGCCTAAGCGTGAACTGCCCCAAATAGCCAAAAAAGGCTCGACACAGGAGGGGAAAAGGCCTGGCAGCGAAGGGGTTAATGGAAAAACCAGCACTAGTTATTGGCAAGTCTTTGCGTCATCATTCAATTGCAGAAAGGCGCTAGACAACCTATCTCTCATAATATAACCACTTAGCAGCAGTCTAAAGCATTGTTGAAAACAGGATTGAAAGACTAAGCACATCCAGTAGCAGTTGGATTAGGCCTAAGGGCCACTCACAGTTTAGTGAGAGCAGGTGTAAAATCATACAGCAACTCCCTGTTCCACTTTGCTGCCTGTTGTTAAAGGACAGAGCCAGACCACTTTACATGGCACAGTGACCAGACCTCATCACACTCCTGCCCTCCAACCCGCCATGTAATTTCTTTCTCTAGCAGCATCACAGCAAAGTTGCAAAGTAGTTGAGTTTCAGTATTGGAAGCAAAGACAATATTGTCTAGTACGGATACGATGTGGAGTATTGGCCTAGTGGTAGCATGCTGTGGTAGACACTGGATTATGACCATTTTATTTGTGAGCCTGGATTCATGCCTAATGCCAACATTTTGGTGGTACGACTAGAGAAACCAACAAGGCAAACTCTTTAAAGCTTAGGTCTCTTTGAGAAGGCAGTGGCCTTACCAAGGCACAAGATGATAATGAAGTGTGCCCTGCTTTGGTGATTATCCATTCACCCTGCCTGTCCTTGCCTGACCAGTACAGTGGTCAGCTGGGAGGGAAGTCCCTAGCACACACTTCAGCCCAGTTGCAATTGTATAATTTGGGTGAACAACTCAGATTTGGTCAGTGGGCCAACCTCTGTCTATGAACATCAGTGCAATATTAGAGCCATCACTGCATGGGGGGCATAACTCAGAAGTAGGGACCAATAGAAGGCATCTGAGGACATCCTATCATGCAGCATCTCTGGGCCACACACAAACAGGTTTCCAGTACCTCTGAATGGATACAGGTCTGTGTGATTGCAGGACTCAATGCCTATTGTAGGAAGCTCCTTTGTAAGACAAACACTCACATCACTTGCTCTGCTCCAACTCCCTAAGTTTGTTTCCTTAACGCTAAATAATTGAGCACCTGATAAGTACCCTGCACAGGCCCTTGGAGTTTCATCTAGGGCTAATCCTAGATACTCTTTATGCTTAAACCATTCACAGGCAAACATTAATGATGTCATCCACCACCACGTTTATGTTTTGTGTATTGATTACTGTTGAGAACATTCAGACAGTGGCACTTCCTCCACTGACTCTTTTTTCTTTGTACCTATGCATGGTGTATTGTAGTAAGTGAATGGTGTCAAAGGTGTGTCCAGTCATGTTGCTGTGAAGTGGATGCTGTCTGGATCTGAGGAACTTACTTGGGTGGTTGGTGCTGTGTTTTTCCTCCAGGAAGATTAACCTGCAACCGTGGATGGCTACATGAGTGATGATGAAGGCTCGGAAGAAGAACCAGCCACAAACTGTAGGGACCTAGTATTGTATAAATTGCTTTTGTTACATCAACTGTTATGGCAACAGCAGAGAGAGCAGGTAACTTCTGTAAGACCTTCTCTGATGCACCAAGAGAGATGGATAAGTATGGTGTGGAGGTTTTGTGGGAACAAAGACACACGGCCTCATTTGTGGGAGTGTGGGTAGCAAATTGGAATATCCATTAGGGAAGCAGTGAAAGTGATGTTGTCCGTATCTGTAATAGAATGTATATTTCCAACCACCTCTACTTACACTGATACCTCAAGCATTTCTTACTTAGTAAGGTAATGTTGATTTGCCTCCCACACTGTTGTTTAACTCCACTACTTCACCTTGGTTCAAGTTAGGAGCTTTTTCTATACCTTGTGGCCTGTGGGGAACCCCCCACTAGTGCTCTGCTTAATGTCACTTCCTCCAAGGAAGACAGGGTCAATCTCCATCACCTGTCCGGCTGCCTCTATGCCTGAGACATGCCACCCAAGAACCATCCACTACTTCCGGGTGATGCCCCAGATGTATATTGTGTAAGAACATGGAGTCACAGTTGAAATTGAAATCTACTACCAGTGAATATTCAAATATAGTACTGGTGACATCTATGCCCCATTACCATTCTCAGAATTCAGTCGTCAGGCAGCCATAATCACTGCCCCTATATGACTATTTCTCTGCAGTAGGCTTGTTACGCTCCCCCAAAAGCTAAGCATAATCAGGCACTCACTCAGTGGAGCTGGGAAGCCACCACTTAAGCAGTTACAGCGGTGTGATGTGGAGGGGGATCGGTTGGTCCGGGGGTGCAATGCAAAAATATAATTACTGTTTTATGGGCCCATTTATGCATATTATTTATGAGAAATCTCATTAAAACAAAATTCATCAGGAAGTCATGAATGAGCTAAGAGGTTGGGGTCAGAAACTGGAAATGTAGCTATAGTAATAGATACAGGAAAACAGAAATTATGAAAAGTGAGAACAGAGGGAGAGAGAGGCAACAAAGAAAGCAAGGCAAAACAAAAAGGACGTAAGAATTATAAAGGATGTTAAGGATGACACCAGGAATCTTGAGGTAAGTACTTTGAGGTGTATTTCTCCAAAAGAAAGAGGAGCCAACTGGGCAGTGACCCTTCAAACAAAAGTCCTGCATCAACTGTCACACAGGACTGTTGCATATTCTTTTCATGTGAAAGGATTCCAGAGTGCCTGCCACATTCCTTTATTCAACATTCCAATGCCTCTCCATAGCCAATATGAAACATGTAAAGCACCTTCTCCCCATGAACAAAACAAAGAGAACAAACAGCAAGAATTGAAACTGGCACAGACCTGTACTGGGAATAGCATTACACATCAATAGTAATTTAATATTTACATTTTGAGGATACATTAGTAACACAAACTGGTCTGCGATTTTCAGAAACATTTACATTTGTGTAAGTATTTTGAACCAAATCATTATAAGACACAGAATCAGTAACCACAAAATTAGCAGCTGAAGATTACACAGGTACTGCTGATCCTGGAAGAGAAAAAGCAGCTGGAGAACTTTACATTTCGCTGTTGTAAGATATATTGTTAGAATGAAAACTTTTATAATCAAAACAATCAGAATTACTTTCACTTTCTTTCACTTTGAGTATTTTCTTTGCCTGCTTTGCCTGTCAATGTTGTCAAACTTATTTTACTCCCCCACCCTTTATCACAGTAACACTGCATCTTGGGAGAGTTTTACAATTCTTACAGGGTACTTATACCTTGATTTTCCTTTCTTGACTCTAAAAGGTTTTCTAATTAAAACCCAGTCACCAACAGAAAATGCCACGTCTTACACTTTGTGTCTTTTATCAAATCTTTCTTTTTTTAACGCCTGCTTCTCTGACACTTTATCTAACATTTCATCCATACTATAATCACACATATCCTTATGACACTTAAATTCCTTTACTCAATGTATAAGTTCAAATGATGCAATACCTGTAGTGGTATGAAGAGTAATCAGATATTTTCACAACATTTGCCTCACAAATCCTACCACATCCATATGAGCTGCTACAGCCATCTGTACCTCTTCTTCTAGAATTCTATTGACTTTGTTAATCAAATCATTTAAAGAAGGTGAATATATTCCCAAACATTTTCAGGCATGGGCACAGAGTTCAAAGGATTTTCAGACATTCTCTAATGCTTATCAGACAGAAGACAGGTGGTACAATTATTGTTGCATCAGATACCTGAGAGTCCATACCTGGCCATCAATAAATCTGTTTTAGACTTTTGACTGTACTATTTACGCCTCAATGACCCTCATGGGTTACTTCAATTAAACTGCTTCTAAACTGGGTAGGCGGAACACATTTAATATTATGTATGAGAATGCCATATAGAACTGACAACCCCTGTGTCAGCTGAGCAAAATCTTTTACCTTAATGTCCACATTCCTTTTTTCTCAGCCAACCAAAAACGGAATAACTTCCAACCATTCTTGGCATAATATACCAGCATTACCCTTGACTAGATATTCAACCATAGCCACCACTCATTCTGCATCCTCCTAGGAGTCATCTTCATTGCTAGCAACTAAATTAATTCTTGACAAGCAGTTAGCTTTTATAATTTTACCTCCTGAAATATACTTAATGTCAAAAACAAATACCTGAAATTATGACAACAATCTTACTAAGAGGGCAGAAGCCTTACGGTACCAGCACCATTAAAAAGGGAAACAGGTGGCTTGTATTCGGTATAAATCGTAAATTTATCACCCATAGAAAAGTTTTAAACTCCTCCACAGCCCACATGCAAGTCAGAGTTTCCCTCTCAATGGTACTATGGTTGCATTCAGGAGTATTCAAGCACCATTAAACAAAAGCAACTGTAACTTCTTTGTCATCAATCCGCTGCAACAACTCTGCCCCAAGCCCCACTAGACAAGCATCAACCATCAACATACATTTCTCGCCTGCAGTAAATGGTGTTAGAGCAGGAGCTGATACAATTAAGTTTTAAACCTTCTCAAAGGCTTTCCTCTCTTCAGTACCCCAAGTAATCTTCACACCTTTCCTAAGTAAAGACCTACGTGGTTGTACCGCAAAAGCATCACCTTTGACAAATATTGAATAGTACTCACTTAGTCCCAAGAAAGATCTAAGAGAATCCTTTTCCTTTGGGGCAGATGCTTCTCTGATGGCCTTTATGAGACAAATCTTTGATTTGATAACATCAGATGTTATCCTATGATCTAGATAATCTAATTCACGCACCATAATTTTGCATTTATTTGATTTTAAAGTAGTTTTATGTTTCTTAAATAGATAAAACAATCCTTAAAATACAATTATGCTCATGCATGTTGTCAGCAAAAATAAAGACATCATGTTAGAATGCTAGTACTTCTTTTACATCCTTTAAAATAGTATCCATACGTTTCTGGAAAGGCTGGCAGCTGAAGACAACCAAAACGGCATTCTCAGAAATGTGTAGGTTCCAAAAGGCGTAATGAAAGTGGCTGATTCTTGAGTAATATCTAAGGGTGTTTGATGATATGCTGATCTGAAATCAAGAATACTGAAATATTTTGTCTGACCTAAATTGACTAACAATTCATGAATTTTTGTGAGAGAATGACAATCAATCTTAATATTTTTGTTCAACACATGTAAATTCGCACATAAACAAATTTCCCCCGATTTTTTTCTGTCAATGACAATGGGGCTGACCCACTCAGGAGAGTTAGTTTCAGCAATTATATCCTCATCACAAAACCTTCTAGTAATTTTTAGGATCATGTTGAACACTTAATGGAACAGGCCTCCCCTTATGGGTAACCGGAATAACACCAGGTTTTAATCTGATGTGGTGTTCAAACTTGGCGATATAACCAATTTTTTTGCTAAATACTTCAGGGAGCTCTTTAATAAATTGATTTGCACAATCTTCCTAAGAATTTACGAGATGTAAAATAAACATAGGTGCTACTATAACAGTGTGTACGGTGCATCAGGCCAAGGTACTAACATTAACCCAAGTTTGACTAAATCTTGCCAACCAACAATATTTTGACATTTTAAAGCAACATACATTTTGGTAGTGGCTTTGCTACCCAGCCATGTCAAAACAGCCACAAAATAACCCAGCATATGGATGTCCTGTTCCCCAAATGCTTTGGGGTTAATATCTGGAGGCTGCAAATTTCTTATTATGTCCCCACAAATTGAAAAACATAGGCCCGTATTTATACTTTTTTTAGCGCTGCATTTGCGCCGCTTTTTGACGCAAAACGGCGCAAACCTACAAAATACAATGGCATTTTGCAAGTTTGCGCCGTTTTTGCGTCAAAAAACGACGCAAATGCGGCGCAAAAAAAGTATAAATATGGGCCATAGTATCTGATAAAATTGTAATGGGAGCTCCAAATCTGCCATCATGGTGAGAGAAACATTCCCTACAGAAACTTCACATAATGACCCTTTGACCTTTCCATTCTGAAATGCATCCAATTCTACATTTGAAGCAACCTTTGTCAAATCATTTGAGATATCAGGAACTAGTTCATCCATTTCGACATCCACACTATTAACCCCAAGTTGTTTCTTCCCTCCTCTACACAGGCCTTGAAAATGTCTTATCTTTTTGTATTTATTGCACCACTTACCCACCACAGTGCAACTTTCATTTGTACTTGTTGTAATATAGTTCATACAAAACGTAGGATAATTCATAGGAAGTAATTCATAGGAGGATATAAAATAAAAGAAATATAACAGTTGTTAGAAATAATAGTGAATTAGAATTAAGTTATACTTATTTAGAAATGGTAGATCCTTCTCCCCTGCCTCAGGCAATGGGACGTTCAGAATGTTGGGTACAGGGGGCAAATTAGAATGCTGAGGATCTGGAGAGGAGAGGTGACAAGAGAAGCTGTCTGAAGAAGAAGGTCAATTGAAGCAGGGGAGATGAGAAATAAAGACTGACACTTAAGCAACATTTGCAGTTTCTTCTTTATATCACTGGTGACGAGTTGGTGCGTAAGGGGGCACCTCCATCTCCACCCCTTAGAAGGAATTTCTTCAATTGGTCCAGTCCTTCCATGCCAAGGATTCTGTAAGTTTTCAACAGAGTTATATGAACGCCTTACAAAAGACCTTCAGCGCTTTTCTTAATCTTAAACAAATTGTATTAATCGGCTACTGGTACATTTCTAGTTGTAATTACTGGCGCCTGTCAACGTTAATACTGACAGGCACAGCTTTGTGTTCCTCAGAATCCTCCGTATGAGAAAGGAAACTATAAATATTCACTGAGTCAAAAAAGGCATGCGTTAATGTTCAATTCTGCGCGTTCGTGTGGCAAACAGAAAGTCTGTATAAATTGACCGCGCGCTCTGTAGGTGCTGATCAACCTTGCCGCACGCCCAGCAACACTTGTGTAAGCACCTGTGAACGCTATCGCTGACAGGCACAGCAATTGTGAAGGCGCTGAATATCTTCCCCATACTCCTGGCTAGATTCTCAGCCTTCAGAACGCGGCCTCAGCCCGTCTGAAGAAACAGAACACGTACTCTGTTATCTACGGCTAGTGAAGAGACGCGTGTGAGGAGTCATCTACGCGTTGGGAACCCAAAGAGCATCAGCTAAGGAACTGGGGTGCCCAACTTTTGTTTCTTTTAACGTTGCGCTAGCACATAATTAATGAAGGAATGCACATTCTGAATTCTTCAGGAGGACCCCAGGAAAACTGCAACCACTTTTAAAAAGGAATTGCCATATTAAATTAAAATGCTGACAGGCAGAGCTCAGCAAAGATTCACAGAACGATGGTTAATCTTTAATCCATTTGCTTCATATTTCATGCAAAACGTATACCAGAAGCGTGTTTTGCCTGCCAACGCCTGCCAACGCTGACATGCACAGCCTCACACAAGACATATACCAGAAGCGGGCATTGCCTGCCAACGCTGACAGGCATAGCCTTCTACCATTAGTTTCCAATAACAGAAATACAA
Source organism: Pleurodeles waltl (assembly GCF_031143425.1). Taxonomy (NCBI): domain Eukaryota; kingdom Metazoa; phylum Chordata; class Amphibia; order Caudata; family Salamandridae; genus Pleurodeles; species Pleurodeles waltl. The sequence goes on from NC_090436.1 coordinate 316,125,009, forward strand.
TTGTAATATTTTGTAGCTGCATGTATCAATTTTGTAATTAAATGCACTATAGACTTGCTTATATCAGTATTGTGCAGTTCAACTCTTTGAAAAAAATAATAAGTGTTATTCCGGTACAAAGTGCAGAACAAGGTTCTCAGGTTCTCATTTTAAAGAATTACAGAGTAATAAGTTGTCTTTCAATCTTGAGTGATTACAGTTGATGGAGAATTATCCTTACTATTGTGGCTGTTGGCATGTCTCAACCTATTCCTTTCTTAAATGAAATGGGTGAACCTAATGTTCCATGGAAGGAGTGGATTAAAATTTTTGAATCGTACTTAATTGCTATTTGGGGGGGGGTAAATTCAATCCGGTCAGAAAACAACATATATTGTTACACAATCTAGGAACACATGGCAGGAAAATGTATGAGTCCCTACAGGAACCGTATGTGCCTGAAGGTCAAGCACAGGATGAATATGTCACCACGTATTTAAAACTAGAGAAACAATTTGGTGATAGGATCAATGTAGTACTGGAACGACACAAGTTTTTCTCTCGTAGCCAGGGAAAACAGGAAAGTGTAACCAATTACATTGCTGCGTTAAGGGGGCTAAGTTCATTATGTGATTTTGGAGACCTTAATGATTCTCTCAAACGGGACCAATTAGTTTGTTGCACGAACAATGTTAAGATACAAGAAAAATTACTACAAAGGCAACCCCATTTACAAGAGGCTATTCTATCCACACTATTAACCCCAAGTTGTTTCTTTACCCCTCTACACAGGCCTTGAAAATGTCTTATCTTTTTGTATTTATTGCACCACTTTCCCGCCACAGGGCAACTTTCATTGTTATTCTAATGCAATTTGATCCACAAGGAAAACAAGTAGTGTGTGTCTTTATATGCATCAACCCTGACTTCTTATCCTTTACTTGCACCAAACTTAAGGTGTCAGATTCTTTAACTTTGGATGCACCTTGATCTTGAGCCTTGAGCTCACTTGAGACAAAAGAGCATTCAATACCTTTTGCAATGTCCACAACCTCCTTTAGGGTGGGATCTCTGCAACCCAACAAATGCTCTTGTATTTGTTTTCTTAAAACAACCATAATCTAACTGATCTCTTATATACATATCTGAAGTGTCCCCAAAATTGCAAGTAAAGGCTAGTAGTCTAAGACCAGGGTTCTTCTTAAAACGTTTTCAACAGCCTTTCAATCACTTCTGTGTGCCCATCCCATTGACCAAATTGATCCAAAAGAGCATCCAATGCTGGCAAATTATCAAAATTGTTTTGGCCCTCTTGTTGTCCCATCTGACTGAAAAGTAAAGTCTATTTCCTTTTGGTATTAAATTTAGCAGTATCCAAAGCCCCTATTGTATTATTCTCAAAACAATTTAGTTTTCTATTTCATAGCTGGCTTTCCTTCTTGCTGTAAGAATGGTGTCATTTGAATTATTTTTGATTTGAAGACATGTTGCTGACTAGACAAATAATACACAGGCAGCTATGAAAAACACTTAAAACTAGGTGGTGGAAAGTTTGGCTACCATAAATATACTCTCAATTACAATTATCCAGACCAGCGTAGCAAAATTCAGATATCGGAATTATGGCGTGCCTGTCACAGATTGTGCAGGCAAGGTTGTGTGTCTATCACAGGTTCAGTAAAAGTCCCTGTTTGTCCTTGACTACAATTAATAATTGTGTGCCTATCACTGAATGTATAGGCACACATTGAGAAGAAAATATTTTACACCATGTGTGCATGTCACCAGGGTATCAGGCTTACAATGAGACCAATTACCAGTATGTGTGCCTGTCACCATATGGTACAAACTTCCTCTCATGCTATGAACAAGCTCGTAATATTGTTTCCAAATGGCCACCTCAGTGTCTTAAACATTCTAAAGTGCATGCCTGGCCATGAAGACAACAATAGTCAAATGATCCTTGTAGCGTCGCTGGTGATTGGAGGTTTAAACAAATGACACAGCTCAGTGTGGAGCTTACCAGATGGCTAATAATGACGCAGGTAGAGGGACTCCACAAGGAATGCTTGAGTGCACACATCAGCGCTCATGACAAGTACTGTAGCACGCCACCTGCGAGACAAATAAAATGGCAATAACGGCTGCTCAGTCACTTTAACTTCCTTTAGACACAATGGGGGTGATTCTAACTTCGGCGGGCGGCGGAGGCCGCCCGCCAAAGTTCCCCCACCAAAATACCGCTCCGCGGTCGAAAGACCGCTGAGGGTATTTTGGGATTTGCCCTGGGCTGGCGGGCGGCCGCCAAAAGGCCGCCTGCCAGCCCATGGCAAATCAACCTTCCCACGAGGACGCCGGCTCAGAATTGAGCCGGCGTAGTGGGAAGGTGCGACGGGTGCAGTGGCACCCGTCGCGTATTTCAGTGTCTGCATAGCAGACACTGAAATACTTTGTGGGGCCCTCTTACGGGGGCCCCTGCAGTGCCCATGCCATAGGCATGGGCACTGCAGGGGCCCCCAGGGGCCCCGCGGCACCCCCTACCGCCATCCTGTTCCTGGCGGGAGACCCGCCAGGAACAGGATGGCGGTAGGGGGTGTCAGAATCCCCATGGCGGCGGAGCGCGCTCCGCCGCCATGGAGGATTCTGCAGGGCAGCGGGAAACCGGCGGGAGACCGCCGGTTTCCCGCATCTGACCGCGGCCGAACCGCCGCGGTCAGAATGCCCTGCGGGGCACTGCCGGTCTGTCGGCGGTGCTCCCGCCGACCCTGGCCCCGGCGGTCTCTGACCGCCGGGGTCAGAATGACCCCCAATATGCCAGTTCCTGCAGGGTATCCCTAAGTCACCCCAGGGTTGCTGACAGAGATCTCCAACACTCTGACATTTCATGAAATAAGGGAGCAGCAACAGGGTCGGCACATGAGCTCCTCTGTGGCTCCTCACTGCCAAAATGCTAAGGATGACCCTGGGAATCATAAGGTAGGTACTTTGAGGTTTATTTCTGCAAAAGAAAGAGGAGCCCACTGGACCACAACCCTTCACACAAAAGACCCTCAACAACTGTCACACAAGACCGTTGCATGGAATCTTTCATGTAAAAGGATTTCAGGTTGCCCACACAATTCAACATTCTAATGCCTATGAAGGAAATATGGGAAGAAAGAAATGTAAATGGGTAAAGGGAGACAGAGAAAGAAAACTTCAGGCCTGCTTGTAGTTGGTCAGCCTCAGCACTTTGGTCAGCGGTGGCAGCTATGAATCTCAAGGGGAGGGGCGGGGAGGGAAATAAATAATATATTACAAAAAAAACTTACCTTCATGGATGCTGCCGGCCGCCTCACTCCTCTTCTCTTCCTGTGTCCGAGCATTTACCGGGACACCAGCAGAGACTCCCCAGCAATCCTGGCACTGCTCTCATGCTAAACCTAGCAGAGAGCAGTGCCAGGATTAGTCTGGCTGGCTTGGCCTGCCGCTCAGACACTGCATGGGAGTCTGTGCACTTTGTCCATCCAAGCTGTGTACACAGCTGGGCTGGAGAAACCTAAGTGCGTATGTGTGTATGGCCGGCCTACGAACACTGGCCAAACCCACATGCTTACTTAAAATGTACAGACTCCAGTCCTCCATCCCTCTTCCCCCTCCTGTGGCCCAGCCCCACCCCTCCCTGCTCTTGCTGCTGAGTGAGCCAGCAGCTGTAAAATAAAACGAAGGAGCCGCCCCTGAGTAGCATTGAATGGTGAACTGAACAGCGAGTGAGAATGCAGGATAAGAATCACTGTTGTTTACAAAGAGGCACGTGACAGGTGAGTTCCTACTGTATTGGAGATAGTTTGTCTTTGAGAGGTGATTCTTTAGATCCTTTCTGAATTTCAGAAAGGTTGAAGCAGTTCTGATATTGGCAAGGAGTTTGTTCCATATCATGGGAGTGTAGATGGAGAATGCATGGCTTATATTTGTTTTCTTTTTTGCATATTTTCATCTCCAGACTTCAGTGTCCTGATTCCTGGTAGGGAATCGTCTAAGAGCTAAGAGGTAAGCTTCTTGGGAAGCTGTGCCTTGGTGTCGCTTTGAATCGGCCTTGCAGATAATGCAGCTAGTGCTGTTGATAATGCAAAAAAAAAAAACAGCAATAGGAAAATTGTAAAACCGTCAAAAGTTCTGTGCAATAGCTTGGGGCCAATATCTTGATTTCCCCTATGATGGCTTTTGATGGGGTAAGAGGGAGGAGTCAGCTGAGTAAGTCTGTGTGAAAGTATATCATCATAGATGCCAACATGTTAAACCTGTAAAAGGTGAGACTTTGAAAACAAAATCGGGGAATGTGCTTTTCCTATTGACTTCTATTGAGGCAGAGGCAACTTTAGGCGGGAGACAGCTAAAATAAAATCATTTTTGGCTTGAAAAATCGGGAATCCCCGTCTGAATCGAGTATGCTGCTGTGTATGTATCACGCTGTTCTCTGAGCCTGTGTCAGCCTTTGTACCCCTTTCCTTCCCATAATAGATCCAGCACTCGTCATATTTACCGCAAACATATTTTTTTTTTTAATCAACACTGTATGTAGTTTCCAGCGCTTCGGTAATGCATGTAAGGATCTCTCCCACACACACACAACAAAGGCAGTATGTCCACAGATCTAGTCTGGTGCATCATTACAGCTCAGTGATTCACATCGTTGTACACAGCAAGCTGCTTCCCACTTGTGGTCCTGCCAGCTTCAAACATCTGTTTTCAAAAGGAATGTTTCTCCCCAGTCTGTGGAGTTCACTGAAGCAGCTATGACTCAAAGGTCAAAGGAAGCCGTAAAAACCCGGAAATGAAGGGCCATATTTATACTCCGTTTGCGCCGAAATTGCGTCGTTTTTTTTGACGCAATTTCGACGCAAAACTAACGCCAACTAACGCCATATTTATACTATGGCGTTAGAGGCGAATAGCGCCAAAGTTCCCGGAATGTGCGTCATTTTTTAGCGTGAACCCCTTCCTTGCGTTAATGATATGCAAGGGAGGCGTTCCCGTCTAAAAAATGACTCCCAGGCCTTTACGTGGTATTTATACTCCTGGGCAAAAGAGACGCCCGGGAGTTGGCGTGGCAAAAAACGGCGCATTTGCGCCACTTTTTAACGCCTGCTCAGGGCAGGCGTTAAGGGGCCTGTGGGCTCAAAATGAGCCCACAGGTGCCCTCCCATGCCCCCAGGGACCCCCCCTGCCACCCTTGCCCACCCCAGGAGGACACCCAAGGCTGGAGGGACCCACCCCAGGGACATTCAGGTAAGTTCAGGTAAGTTTTTTTTTTTTTTTTTTTTAATAATATTTTGTGGCATAGGGGGGCCTTATTTGTGCCCCCCTACATGCCACTATGCCCAATGACCATGCCCAGGGGACAGAAGTCCCCTGGGCATGGCCATTGGGCAAGGGGGCATGACTCCTATCTTTCCAATGATAGGAGTCATGTTGATGGGGGATGGGCGTCGTTAAAAAATGGCGCAAGTCGGGTTAAGACGATTTTTTCGACGTAACCTGACTTGCCCCATTTTAAGACGCCCATGCGCCATTTTCCCCCTACGCCGGCGCTGTCTGGTCTACGTGGTTTTTTCCCACGCAAACCAGGCAGCGCCGGTCTGATTGCGCTGTCTAACGCCATTCCATAAATACGGCGCCCGCATGGCGCTTCAGAATGGCGTTAGACGGCGCAAAACTTTTTGACGCTAAACTGCGTTAGCGCAGTTTAGCGTCAAAAAGTATAAATATGGGCCGAAGTCCCATCAGGCCTGAACCACTGATGCGCGTTTGAATCTGCTCCACACCGCGTGATGCATTAGATCAATCTCTTATCTGTGCCCATAGATAAATGATGCTGAAATACAATTTTCTCAGCAAATACGTTTAACAATTTTTCAAAATCTAAAACAATGTTGCTAATAAGCAGATCACATCTCCATAAAGTTTCTGTTTGATAAGTAGTTTAATGTTTGCTGTTAAAATAATTTCATAAAGAGGTTAACCTACCTAGTTATACTTTGCACTAACATTGATTTTCTTCTATAATTCTGGATTTTGTATTGGTTTTGAGATAAATTAAATGTATGGCCGTACCAAGGGTGATCTTAGATTAAACCATGGTCCTCAGTTGTAAAACCAAGTCACTTATGGTCAATCCAGGGTCATGTATGGTAAATCTATTGTCATTCATGGTTAAACCACTGACATCTCTGGTATAGGCCACTTTCGGAACCTGGGGACCCAGGTTTGTGTCCCGGCATGGTATGAGACTCAATATGTGTGATTTTGGGCAAATCAATGAATTGCCTTGTGCCTAAATGTGAGATATGCATTTATTGAATCCTCACTTGATGTACATGATCTTATAGATTGTCTTCCGACCCCTTATGTAATGCATACCACTCAGTTACTTCACAGCTAAGTTTGCACTGTATATAGACTATTACATACATCTATAAACTATTGGTCACTATCGTTTATCCATGAAAATAAGAACAGAGCAGTAAAAAAGAAACATTTTTCTTAAAGTACTGTAGCTGCTGCTTGTTCCTAGATAGTGGGATGAAAATCCCTTAATAATGAGTTGCGGAAAGGGAAGATGTGGCAGTTTTCGAGATACCCTAAAATGTTGATTAGCTTGTGGCTTTTCGTTGCCAAAAGAGACATTGCTAGGAACTGTCGAGTGAGGTAACCACCCGACATTGGGACATGCACTTGTTGAATGAACAGGAGAATAGTGATGGAGGTCACCATTCATAATGCTAGAAAATACCCTGGCAAGCATGAGAAGATATGATCATTCTGAATGCTGTGTTTCTATTTAACTTTGATGAATTGCCCTGTTATTATGTCTGATTGCTATTCTATGGTTGGAAATCTCCACTTGCCTGGGGTTCTCTGATGTGGGACAATAATACTGGCTGTGACCGAATACAGTCCATTTGAATGCTTCAGACAGTCAACTACCCTGTATACCCACTGTTATTCACTTAATATTTTCTTCATTCTTGTTATGTATATAAAAAGGAGCAACAGTTTATTAAAACATATACATTTCCTTTCCCATTGAGTAACCACTGATAAACACAAGAAAAAGCAAACAGTAGTTCCCAAGGATTCATTTGGACAAGGTACCATCAAAGATTGTTTGAATCCAACCATAGTGTTCATAAAGTCAGTAACATGAGTAAATCTGTCATCTGAGATCTTAAATTAAAAAAATACATCATGTGCAAATGTCTAAAGATTGAGTGACAGGAATATTTGGTATGTAACAACAACAACAACAGCTTTATTCGGTCAATTGACCATGAAAGCAACAAAATACAATAGGTGATCATATTTAAATACAGTCGTCAATAAACTAATATAAAACATTTAATACATTAAATAAAATCAAGTTTACACATAAAAGGCTTATCTAGGTCAGTTGCATGGATCCTTGTTTTTTTAAAAGACAGCAACGAATATGCCATGCTGCCACTAAACACTTACTTACTGCGAGAATTGAGTCATTGGAATTATGACTTTTTAGAACCCTTATAGCAGAAGGACAATTTTTTAATCCCATGACCCTGCAGATTTTGCGGATCCATTTTGACCGTGGGATCGAATATGCTGGGCAAAAGAACATAAAGTGTTCGATAGTTTCTGAAGTACCACCACAAATGGGACATATATCGGGAAGACTGGTCTGCCCCCAGCTGTGAGTCAATGACATCAAAGGTAGAGATCCAAATCGAAATCTTGAATATAAGCTTTTACCCCGCAAATCAGGTATGATATCCAAATAAGGTTCAAACTGTGGGAACCATTTAAAATCAATAAAAGAATTAGTTAAACAACCATGTGATTTGCAGATTACATAATTATCCTTGACATGAGACCAATAGATTGACTTTAAAACATTTTTGTGACGTCTCTCTAAATTGTGGGGATTTTCCCAATAATCACCCAGACCCAACAAACGAAACCAGTGGGACACATGTCTACTCCAAGTCAGTGTGGCAGCGTTTTGGCATTTTAGTAAATCGAGTAATGAAGTCTTATATATATCTAATTCAGGAGTGGTCCATATCCTGATCCAATATAAAAGAGGTCTTAAAATGACTACGTGAGCTACTCGATTTAAACCCAAGTCAAAAAATAATGGAGAAAAGGGTGTGCTGCGAGGACACGCAATCAGTGCCCTTGCGAAATTATTTTCACCCACTGATATCTTGTTACAGTTAGAAAATCCCCATACTTCCGCTCCATACAGAGCTGCTCCTTGCGCCTTGGCTGTATAAATTTTAATTGCTGGGGATACAACTTTTGTTAAAGAGCTTTGATAAAAACGCAATATGGAGGAAGCTCTATGTTGTAACAACCCCGCACTCTTCATGGTCTGATCTTCCCATGATAATTTACTGGTTAGCCTAACACCCAGATAATCTATGGAGCTAACTTTCTTTAAGGGGACTCCATCAATATTGATGGTGCATCTTTTACTAGGACCTGCACAAAGCACCATCAATTTAGTTTTAACGATGTTAACCTCCAACCCATGTTCTCTACAAAATAAATTAAATCTATCTACAAGGGTTTGCAACCCCATTGGTGTCTTTGAAATGAGGAGTGAGTCATCTGCAAAAAGAAGAATGGGAATTTTTTGTGCATTCAGAGAGGGGGCATCATTCTGGCAAGTAATCATAGCCTTCACCACCTCATTAATAAATAGGGTAAATAATAAGGGGGCTAACACGCAACCTTGGCGGACCCCCCTTTTAATTGGAATCTTTTCAGTCAGCTCGCCTTGATTGCCCCACCTCACTTGCGTATAAGTGTTTTCGTGTAGTCATTTTGACAGAAGTAGTATGTCCCCTGGGACTCCGAGTCTGCCCAGCACTTCCCACAATTTGGCTCTTGGGACTAGGTCAAAGGCAGATCGCAGATCTATAAATACAACATATAGGCGCTGCTTGGCAATAGCTCCATATTTCCAGTACAGAATAGCCAACCTGAAAACCTGGTCTACTGTGCTAGTTTTCACGCAGAATCCTGCCTGAAGTGAAAAGAGTCCTCAACCCAGCTGGTTAGTCTCTGTAAAATTTGTTTAGCGAGGATCTTTTGTAAATTATTTATAAGGCTAATTGGCCTATAATTAGCTGGAAGATTTGCATTGCCTTTTTTATAAATTGGTATAATTTCAGCCCCCTTCCATGTGTCTGGGCTTTGTCCCCCTGCAGCAATGCTATACGAAATAGCATTGATGTATCAGGACTAAATATTTGGTTCAGATCTGTAAAGATCTCCAGGAAGCTTATCCGGCCCGGGTGATTTGCCAGGTTTTAAACTATTTATGGCCTCAAGAGTTTCTTCTATGGAAAAAATAGTACAACCCTCGGAGGCATAACGGTCCCCCAATGGAGGGGGCAAACTAGAACTCAAATCTGGTAGCATTGAGAGAGAATAGACTGCATTGGTAACCATTAGGTCCACTGGTAAGGCGTAAAGACTGGAAAAATGCTCTACCCAACTTTTGGGTTGTATATGATTGTTAGGGGAATTCCTGCCTCCATTTAAAGTTTCCAGAAATGCTTGTTGCTCTTCATTCTTGAGGCATCTAGTAGTTCCTGCCACAGGAGGTCCTCCCACCGCCTTTTAGCATGGGTTAGAGTTTCTTTGTATATGCACCTAGCTTGTTTAATCTCCCCATGGGAACCTGACATTACTGCGGCTTTTAGCCCAGACTTTGCCCTGGAACAGGTCTCATTGAACCATCCCTTACGGACCCTTTTCCCTTCACTAGGCCTTGGCCGACCCACTTTATAGAAAAAGCTCTGTAACTGTATGGCCAGGCTGTCATGTATTTTGAGAATCGTAATACTCCCAGCAGCCTGGTCTTCGTACACATCCAGGTTATCTAAAAAGGTTTGGTAAATCGCTTTGGTATGTAACAATTCATTGAGTAATCACATATGTAGATATATTTCAAATATTCATTGTGCTGATGTGCAGAGCACAACAAGTGGTGATTGGGTGAACATAATAACGCATTTCAAGATTAGGTGTGCAGCCCTGAGCTAGGATAAGATGTGAGAGTCAAGCTGGAAAAAAAAGGGGGGCTGAGGGATTAAATTGATCCCAGCACACTTCCAAACAATATATAACAAGAACAAGCAGGAGTTCTATTTTGAGAAAAAAGATATGTCAAAAAATTCCTAAAGGAATAAAAGCAAGCATAGAATTTGAGGGAACACTAATGAATCCTGGATTTTTATAGGAGGTCTACATGTTTCTTGCCTCAAATTGCTCATGAAGGAGTCAACAGCAATTCATCAGAACTAATATGTGCTTAATGAAATAAGGGTTTTCATATTAGACTTAGGGCCTGTTTTAGATCTTGGCTATAATGGCCCTGCCATTGATTTTTCAATGGAAAATCTGTCCGCCCACTAGGCTGTCTGCCCGTCTGATTTAGATGTTGGCTGCCACATAGCCGATCTCCCGCCCGAGTCCTGCCAACTCCATCAGAACTTCCCAACTGCGTTGATGGTGCCATAAGAGAAAGTGGCTGACGAAGGGACCCAGCCATCCTTCCCGCCGGGCAGATTTGGATGTGCCTTTTCCCAAAGGCAAGCCACACCTGAATTCGTGGATTGGATTGGTGGGTAATGAAGTAAAAAACAACCTTTTTGTCCAGGTTCCACTTCAGTATTTGACTGAGCATGACTGTACAAGAACTTCCAGTACTGCTGCCTTTGAACCACAGAGAAAACACCCCTCCATCATTGGACTCGAAGGTGGGGAATCCTCTTTGCCACTCTACATGGTGTGGTCACTGCACATGTGCTCGGGACCACTGCAGTCATATATATGTCACAGTCATTTTTTAAAATTACTGTGACATGCATATCTCGGGAACACAATTGTGTCGGACATGGATGGGGACACACTGATACAAGGCACATATCACATACATACACATACACAGATGTCATTTTGGTGTCAGTATGCTTGTCAAATGAATGCTGGCACAACAATGATGTAACCGTCACACTTGTCAACTATGTTCATGTGTGCACATGGCAAGGGGCCCTGTACCTGTGATGTTGTCCTTCCAGTTGTGTATGTGAGTCAGTATGTGTATGTGTGTGTGCGATTGGATTGGCTGGTTGAGGTGGAGAGAGCTGGAGTGGGTAATGTGGTTGTGACAGATTGCGTGTCACTTGCATATGGGTCTGTTGTTGTGTATGTTTGATAGTGTGTTGTATTGCTGTGTGTAACGTGGACGATCCTTCACCTACCCTGCAACGAAGAGCTGGAACAACCTCCCCCTGCACTTCAGACAAAGCCCGTCGGCCACCATCTTCAGGAAGAACCTCAAGATGTGGCTCTTTGGATAAGGCCCCTCCCCCAGCACCTTGAGACACTCACGGGTGAGCAGCTGTGCTTTAGAAATAGTGATTGATTGATTGATTATTGATTCAAGTGAGTATTGTTTGGTGGTTGTCATGATGTGTGTAGTTATTGTTTGGGTTTGTATATTTGTGTAGATGTGTAAGTAGTTGTGTCAGTTGTTGAGGTTGTGCCATGTGTGGGTGCAGTGTCAATAGTGTGTTTATGTTGTGTCATGGATGTATGGCAATGTGCGTTTCCCACATGTACATGTTGTGTTGTGGTGGCATGGCACTGGGTAATAGTGTGTATCTGGTGTGTTGTGTAGAGTGCAATGCAGGGGGACACATATGGCTGAGTACAGTGTGTTTGTGTGTGTGTGACTTACCTCTCTTCCATAGCCACTGCCATTGTATGATGTTCATTGGGTCCCGCAACCATCTCCCCCTGTTAGCAATCCGTGGCCAGGACACCACCTGCAAAACTGTGACATCCAAGTAGGGTCAGCGGGAACCCACCAGCCTGACAGCTAAGAAGAGCACTCCGTCATGGGGATCAGCAGCACAGCTGCAATACATCCAAACATGGTGGTCGGAACACCATCTACCTGATGGCGTATTCGGGTCTGCCACCGTGGTGGATTAGCGATAATACCATCAAGATCTAAATCAGGCCCTTAGTGGCAAAGGAGTCTCACACTGTAGATCTTTATATTGTGACCCGCTATTTAGAGTGAACGAGCCTCATAAAATGCCATTGAGACACTGTTGGAGCTCCTCATTCTGATTGACAAACACCATGGTGGACAGAACCTACCCAGTCAGCGGCATCCCGAACTGGCAGAAGAGGACATTATGTTTCCCACTACCATAACAGATTACTGCACACCAAATTAAGAGATTATCATTGGTCTAGTGGTGATTTCTGTACCTGGATAGGAACCACCCTTTGGCGGTTCCTGTCAAGATACAAAGGTGGTCATTACAACCCTGGCGGTCGGTGTTAAAGCGGCGGTAAAACCGCCAACAGGCAGGCAGAAAAAAAAAATTGAATCACGACCGTGGCGGAAACCGCCAACATAGACAGCCACTTTAACATTCCGACCGCCACAGTGGTACAAACAAACACCACGGCTGTTACCGCCAACAGACAGGCGGAGGACAATGTACCGCCCACACTATTACAACCCACCAATCCGCCACCTTTTCCGGGGCGGATTCACCGCTAACAAAAACACAGCGGAAACAGGACTTCGAAGGGAAAACGCTCACCTCTACACACCCCATGAGGAATCAGGAGGCCATGGAACCCGAGCTCCAGATTCTGCCGGCCTTTATCTTCCTGCTCCTCTACCAGGAGCACGAACGCCGGCGGCGAAGACCACGGTGAGTACTGCACCTACGACACAGGGGAGGGGGAGGGAAAAACAGTGACACACACACGCAACATGCAACACCCCCACCCTCACCCACTACAGCACACACGCTAATACATATTGATACATAACAGTTACACCCCCCAACCCTTCCTGGAAGAATGCAAGGACAAAAGGAAATGAGTCGAATAATTTTGATATATTCAGTTACATACATCAAAAACATTTACAAATATATACATTTATACCATATACAATTATATACACCAAGAACACAAGTCCAAGGGATTCCACCATCATAGTCCGTGGATCACTGGGCCCAAAAGGCATGGGCGAGGCCCACACTCAATACCCGAACAAGACGGAGAGAACACTGCAGGGGCATCAGTTAGAAATAAAACAGGCACCTCAGGGGGGAGGGAAGGGGGGGGCACCTCAGCCGGTTGAGTGCACAACGCCAGATCCACGAGGGGGCTCCATGCCCACAGTTCAATCCTGGGGAGTGCAAAGCCACAGTCTCACGTCTCTACAGTGGGTGATTTGCCCACTGTTCAATCCTGGGGAGTGCAAAGCCACAGTCTCACAAGTCTCTACAGTGGGTGGTTTGCCCACTACTTTATCCTGGGGAGTGCAAAGCCACAGTCTCTCAAGTGGATGCCTTTCTCCACTGGTTCTGGAGGGGGCTTTGTGCCCAGAGTGCTTCATTCTGCCAAGGACTGAGGTGGTGGATGCCTTTCTCCACTGGTTCTGCAGGGGGCTTTGTGCCCAGAGTGCTTCTCCTGCCAAGGACAGAGGTAGTGGATGCCTTTCTCCACTGGTTCTGGAGGGGGCTTTGTGCTCAGAGTGCTTAATCCTGCAAAGGACAGAGGTAGTGGATGTGATACTCCACTGGTTCTAGAGGGGGCTTTGTGCCCCGAGTGCTCCATCCTGCCAAGGACAGAGGTAGTGGTTGTGATAATCCACTGGTTCTGGAGGGGGCTTTGTGCCCAGAGTGCTTCATCCTGCCAAAGACTGAGGTAGTGGATGCCTTTCTCCACTGGTTCTGGAGGGGGCTTTGTGCCCAGAGTGCTTCATCCTGCCAAGGACAGATGTAGTGGATGTGATACTCCACTGGTTCTGGAGGGGGCTTTGTGCACAGAGTGCTTCATCCTGCCAAGGACTGAGGTAGTGGATGTGATACCCCACTGGTTCTGGAGGGGGCTTTGTGCCCAGAGTGCTTCATCCTGCCAAGGACAGAGGTAGTGGATGTGATAATCCACTGGTTCTGGAGGGGGATTTGTGCCCAGAGTGCTTCATCCTGCCAAAGACTGAGGTAGTGGATGCCTTTCTCCACTGGTTCTGGAGGGGGCTTTTTTGCCCAGAGTGCTTCATCCTGCCAAGGACTGAGGTACTGGATGCCTTTCTCCACTGGTTCTGGAGGGGACATTGTGCCCAGAGTGCCTCATCCTGCCAAAGACTGAGGTAGTGGATGCCTTTCTCCACTGGTTCTGGAGGGGGCTTTTTTGCCCAGAGTGCTTCATCCTGCCAAGGACTGAGGTACTGGATGCCTTTCTCCACTGGTTCTGGAGGGGACTTTGTGCCCAGAGTGCTTCATCCTGCCAAGAAACAGAGGTAGTGGATGTGATACTCCACTGGTTGTGGAGGGGGCTTTGTGCCCAGAGTGCCTCCTCCTGCCAAGGACTGAGGTAGTGGATGCCTTTCTCCACTGGTTCTGGAGGGGGCTTTGTGCCCAGAGTGCTTCATCCTGCCAAGGACAGAGGTAGTGGATGCCTTTCTCCACTGGTTCTGGAGGGGGCTTTGTGCTCAGAGTGCTTCATCCTGCCCGTGGCGTACTCAATAGCGTCAGAATCATTGGCCTGAGGTGCTGCTGGCAGCGATGTCCTGGGCAGCGGTTCAGCTGGTGGCGGTGTCCTGGGCAGCGGTTCAGCTGCTGGTGGTCCTGTCTTGGGCAGCGGTTCAGCTGCTGGCGGTCCTGTCTTTGGCAGCGGGGCTGCTGGAGGTCGTCTCCTGGGCAGCGGGGCTGCTGCTGGCGGTCCTGTCTTTGGTAGCTGGGCTGCTGGCGGTCATCTCCTGGGCAGCGAGGCTGCTGGTGGTCTTGTCCGCCGTGCTGATCTTCCCAGACTTGCCAGTTTTACTGTGCCCCTTCCCCACCTTGGATGGTGTCGCAGCTGTCTCCACACTCCCAACTGTACCCCTTGGAGCGGCTTTGGTGGCTGATTTCTATCCTCTCTCCCGCCGGGCACTGTCCAACTTTTTATGCTTGACAGGTGGGAGGCTGTCCGTCCTGTGGCTCCTTGCCACGCTGGCTGCCCTGCTGCCTGGTGCACTCCATGATCCGGTGACTACTGGCACCAATGGTCACGCCCATGTTGTGGCTGAGGTGCTAGGTTGGGACCTGGGGAGTTGGGCCCTAGGAGACTGAAGGAGTGGGGAGGTGAGGGAAAGAGGTCAAGGTTGGATAGGAAAAGTTTCTTAGGAAAACTGGGATGGGTAACTGGAGGGAGTTTGGGAGTGGAGGAAGAGGTTGTGGTTGTAGGAGGTGTATGTTTGCTGACTTTGGGTGAAGGGGAATGGGCTGGGGCTGTCGTGAGCTGGATGGCTGTTGGGTGGGTGTGTGGCTGTGTTTGTGTACCTTGGGAGGTGGCCTCACAGACACACTGGGAGAGGACACAGGCGATGTGTGAATGGTAGTGGGGGTGGTGACTGCACGTGAGCGGGGTGTGGTGGTGTGTGTGCTGGTGATGGACGTAGTGGCTGAGGATGTAGTGCATGCAGGTGTGAGTGGAGACGAGACTGGGAGGGAGGAGGGAGACGAGGAGGAGGGGGACACAGTGGAGGCAGTGGATGTTGTTTGTGTCTGCATTTATGTGATGCTTGCGTGAGTGCCTGTGGGATGTGTGCTGCTTATGTTTGCCAGAGCTTCCCTTGTGTGTTGAGGTGTGTGCATGCTGGTCTGATGGTGTGCTTGGGATAGGCTGAGGTACAGGGGTGTGGGTCTGGGTGGAGGAAGTTGGAGGGGGGAGGCTAGAGAGAGGGACAATGGCTGCCATCAGTGCTGAGGCCAGAGTCTGAAAAGCTTGCTGAAGGGCTTCCTGACCAGAGTGAATGCCCTCCAGGTATGCACTGGTTTGTTGCAACTGCCTCTCTACACCCTGGATGGCATTCAAAATGGTAGACTGCCCAACAGTGAGGGACCTGAGGAGGTCAATGGCCTCCTCACTGAGGGCAGCAGGGGTGACTGGGGCAGGGGCTGAGGTGCCTGGGGCAAAGGTGATGCCCACCCTCCTGGGTGAGCGGGCACGGGGCAAACGCTGAGCGGGTGCTGGGAGGGCGGTGCAGGTAAGGGAGGTGGTGGCTGTTCCTGTAGTTGCGGGGTGCACAGATGGGGCCGCCACCGCAAGGGAGCTCCCATCAGAGGAGGAGTCCGTATCGCTGATGTCAGCTCCTGTCCCCGCCGTGGAGCTCCCCTCACCCTCCGTCCCACTGGTGTATTCAGACTCCGTAGTGTCACCCTCCAGGGCCATGTGGGATGCAGCTCCCTCCTGCTCCAGTGCCACTGCTCCTCCGCCTGATGATGCTAATGCACACAAGAACAGGGAGACCACAAAAAGGGGGGGGGGGGAGACAGAAGAAAGACATGTTCAGTGCATGCAATACCGCTACCGTTGGCAGACACGACAGACACAGAAGCCCCTGCACTACGCCGCACACTTGAGGTCCACTGTTCAATCCCTGGGACATGGCTTACAAGGCTATGGCCGATTTCTGCACACATGGATGTCACAGGAGCCTGACTAGGTGAAGTTGGCACTGTACACAGGTGGGGTGGGGTGGGGTGCCACAGGGCCTGCCTGAAGAAGGGAACTTAACTACCAAACTCGCCCTGGCCTGGGGGAACCCACAGCCCACCTCCCCCACCCAGACAACTACAATGTGCACTGAATCAGCAGAATGAGAGTGTACTCACCCCCTTGTTGCTGCTGTGATGCCCTCAAGCGCCCATCCACTGCCAGGATCCTGAACATCATGGGGGTCATGGTGCGACAGGCACCCCTCCCACGTTGGGAGGCCATCCCCAGCTGGGCCTCCGCCATCTTCTTGCTACAGCGGCGAATGTCCTCCCATCTTTTCTGGCAGTGGGTGCTCCGTCTGTGGTAGACCCCAGGGTCCGGACTTCCTTGGCGATGGCACGCCAGATATCCTTCTTCTGGTGGGTGCTGACCTACAGTAATTGTACAGGGGAAAAAGAGAAGTAATTACCAACTGCACTGTCACAGTCATTGGCCCGCATCCCTACCCTTGCCATGATGCACATGCACTCACCGTCGTTTCATGCATGCCTGATTCTCACCCCCACATCCACCCCACTCCACACAGGCATTGCCCATACAGCATGCTCACAGTGTACTTATCTGTTTGTCTGGAGGACCGTAGAGTAGCGTGTACTGGGGGAGGACCCCATCCATGAGTTTCTCCAACTCCTCTGTGCTGAAGGCAGGGGCCCTTTCTCCAGACACACGAGCCATTGTGTCTTCCAGACTGAGGTCACAGCAGCACTTGCAGTGTAGGTCCTCTCCTGTCGAAGATCAGGTATCGAGTGATTGAACAGAGAGAAAATGGCGGTCACGTCCGCGGCGGTGCATACCGTCACCGCCAGCGTACATCGTCATTGGCTCCTGGGACCCATAGGGTCCAATGTTAACCAATGCAGAATTGCGCTGCGGTCTTCGACCGCCTACCCCGACGGTGTACAACGTCAGCGCAGTTACCTCATATCCCCTTGTCCCACCTTACAGGTCAGGCAGCCGCCATTTCAGGGGCCCACATGGCGTCACACATACCTAGGCCTTGCCTAAACACTCATGCAGGCAAATTTTGATTTATGAATATTTTCAGAGTAAGCTGTGTTTATGTACCTCAGAGTTGGTTGATTCTGTGCTCGCTGTTCTCCTCCATAGGCACCGTCCACTGGGGCATGTGAGGAGATGGCAGCATCCGCCGGTGTACAGACCACTGGTGCACCTGTCGACAATGGAGGAAAGACATGTGATCATCACCTACAGGCTTGATCATGCCACAATCCAGGGACTGTGTGCCCAGTTGGAGCCAGACCTGATGTCAGCTATCCGCCATCCCACAGGAATCCCCCCTCAAGTGCAGGTACTGTCAGTACTCCATTTCCTAGCAAGTGGGTCTTTTCAAAGAACAGTGGCCATAGCATCAGGGATGTCCCAGCCTATGTTTTCTAACGTGTTGTCCAGAGTGTTGTCTGCCCTGCTGAAACACATGCAGAGCTACATCGTCTTCCCTCAGGTGGAGGATTTGCCTACAATGAAAGGTGACTTCTATGCCCTGGGACATATCCCCAACATCATAGGTGCCATTGATGGGAGACATGTGGCCTTGGTACCCCCCACAGGAGTGAACAGGTGTACAGAAACAGGAAGAGTTACCATTCAATGAATGTGCAGATGGTGTGTTTGGCAGGCCAGTACATTTCCCATGTTAGTGCATGACGCTTACATCCTGCGGAATAGAAGCATCCCTTATGTGATGGGGCAACTACAGAGGCACCGGGTGTGGCTATTAGGTGAGGACATGGACCCAATACAGTGTGACTAGGTGTTTGGGTATATCCCTAAGACTTAGGGGGTCATTCCGACTTTCGCGGGCGGCAGAGGCCGCCCGCCAAAGTAACCCCGTCGGAAGACCGCTCCGCGGTCAACAGACCGCGACGGTCAATCCGACTTTCCCGCTGGGCCGGCAGGCGACCGCCAGAAGGCCACCCGGGCACAGGGGTGCGACGGGTGCAGTGGCACCCGTCGCGATTTTCAGTGTCTGCAAGGCAGACACTGAAAATCTTAATGGGGCCCTGTTAGGGGGCCCCTGCACTGCCCATGCCAGTGGCATGGGCAGTGCAGGGGCCCCCAGGGGCCCCACGACACCCGTTCCCGCCATCCTGTTCCTGGCGGTAACAACCGCCAGGAACAGGATGGCGGGAAGGGGGTCGGAATCCCCATGGCGCATGGAGGATTCCCTTGGGCAGGGGTAAACCAGCGGGAAACCGTTGGTTGCCCTTTTCTGACCGCGGCTTTACCGCCGCGGTCAGAATTGCCCATGTAGCACCGCCAGCCTGTTGGCGGTGCTACCTCCGGCCTCCACCCTGGCGGTCTATGACCGCCAGGGTCGGAATGAGGCCCTTAGTGTGTGTCTAACAGTTGTCCTTCACCATTTTCAGGTGACTCTGGTTATCCCAACCTGTCATGGCTACTGACCCCAGTGAGAATCCCAGGACAAGGGCAGAGGAACACTACAATGAGGCCCATGGGCGAACTAGGAGGATTATAGAGCGGACCTTCGGCCTCCTGAAGGCCAGGTTCCGGTGCCTCATATGACAGGTGGTTCCCTATTCTACTCACCAAAGAAGGTATGCCAGGTCATCGTGGCCTGCTGTATGCTTCACAACTTGGCTTTGGGACGACAGGTGCCTTTTCTGCAGGAGGATGGTCCAGATGGAGGTGTTGTGGCAGCTGTGGAGCCTGTGGACAGTGAAGATGAGGAAGCAGAAGAAGAGGACATCGACAACAGGAACACGGGGATCCTGCAATACTTCTAGTGAGACACAGGGTAGAAGACAACACTGCCTGCTACATCTAATTTAAATCTAATACCTCTCTACTGTCTGTCATTTTCACCCAGTGTATGGTCTCTGAGTTGTCACTTTCCCTTACGATTTCACAGATGTGGGTCCCACTGTGTGACATCTGCTTTCTTTCCTCATGGACTATAGCTGTGTGACATAGGTATGTTGACATTACATTTGAAAGAGAATTTTGGCACTGTAATTGCTAATACACTATTTCGAAATCACAGACAGACTCCAGATTGTTTTGTGCTTTAAGGGAGTTTATTTAAGTGCTCAATATTGGAGGGGGTTGTAAAATGGTGCGGGTGATGGTGGAGGAATGTCCATGGCAGAGTCCAGTCTATTTGTCTCACAGGTACATTGTCCAAAGGGGCATAGGAAGTGGAACTGGGGCAGTTTAAGGATGGACAGGGTGACAAGGTGGGACAAATGGATGACAATCAGGGTGGTCTCATTTCTTGGCGGGGTCTTGGCATCGTTCTCTGTCTTTGTCCTGGATCTCAGGGACCGTTTGCGGGGTGGTTCTCCCTCTGCAGGGGGTGGGGTGCTGGTGTGGTTGTCCTGTGGCAGTGCCTCCTGTCCACTAGTGCCGGCGGAGGTGGTGGGCAGTTCATCGTCCAGGCTAGTGACAGGGGCCCCTTGTTGTGCCACAGTGTCCTTCCTGGTGTTCGCGAGTTCCTTCAGCACCCCTACAATGGTGCCCAGGGTGGAATTGATGGATTTGAGTTCCTCCCTGAAGCCCAAACACTGTTCCTCCTGCAGCCGCTGGGTCTCCTGAAACTTGGCCAGTACCATTGCCATCGTCTCCTGGGAATGGTGGTAGGCTCCCATGATGTTGGAGAGGGCCTCGTGGAGAGTGGGTTCCCTGGGCCTGTCCACCCCCTGTCGCACAGCAGCCCTCCCAGTTGCCCTGTGTTCCTGGGCATCTGTCCCCTGAACTGTGTGCCCACTGCCCCAGGTCCCTGTTGTTGTTGGGGTGTTGGGTTAGCCTGGGTTCCCTGTAGTGGTGGACACACTGCTGCTTGACGTGTCCTGGGGACAGAGGTATGGGCCCGCTGGGTGGGTGCTGTGCTGGTGTTTCCAGAGGGGGGAAGCCCTGTAGTGGCTTGTGCCAGTGTGAGGGGAACCGACTGTCCCGAGGTCCCAGATGGCCCGGGCTGGTCGTCTAGATCCAGTTGGACAGAGCTGCTGTCATCACTGTGGGCCTCTTCTGTGGGTGGAGTGGACATGTCTGGACCCTCCTGTCTGGTGAGGTTAGGTAGGGGTCCTGCAGGGGTGTAAAAACATGATTATTGCATCTGTGTGTGCTATGGTGTGCAATGGGTGGGTGACCATGTACCCCAGTGCTTGCATTACTGTGTAGGGCCTTGTGTGATGATGGTTTAGGGGGTGTATGGGTATGTGCAGTGGCCATGCTTTGGTGATGGGTGTCCATGCTTTGGTGTTGCATGCAGGGCTTGGTGTTGGGATGGGTGGTTTGTGATATTGGGACATGTGTGAGGAGTAGGAGTGATGGGGGTGAGGGCGAGGGTGGGGGTATATGATAGCATGCAGGTAGGCTGGGGGATGAAGTAGTGAAGATTTGACTTACCAAAGTCCATTCCTCCAGCTACTCCTTTGATGCCCTCTGGATGCAGAATAGCCAAGACTTGCTCCTCCCATGTTGTTAGTTGTGGGGGAGGAGGTGGGGGTCCGCCGCCAGTCCTCTGTACCACAATGTGGTGTCTGGAGACCACGGAACACACCTTCCCCTGTAGGTCGTTCCACCTCTTCCTGATGTCATCCCGTGTTCTTTGGTGCTGTCCCACTGCATTGACCCTGTCCACGATTCTTTGTCATAGCTCCATATTCCTAGCTATGGAGGTGTGCTGCACCTGTGATCCGAATAGCTGTCGCTCTACCCGGAGGATTTCCTCCACCATGACCCTGAGCTCCTCCTCAGAGATCCTGGGGTGTTTTTGCGGTGCCATGGGGTGGTGTGGGTGATGTGTGGGGTGGTGTGTGTTGTGATGTGTGGGGTGGGGTGATATTTAGTGGTTTGTTGTGTGAGGTGCGTGGATGTTATGTGGGTGATGGTGTTGAGTGCCATTGGATGCTCGTTTGTAGATGGTGGTGTCTCTCTCTGGCCTTCAGTCGCAATTGTTGTCGTAGGGGTTTGTGGGTGATGTGGGTGTCTGTTTTATATTGTATTGGGTGTGTGGGAGTGGTGTGTGTATGTGTATCAGTTGTGTGTATTTCGAATTGTCCAATGTGGTAGTTTTTTGTAAATGTGTGTGTATTTTGAGCGCGGCGGTGTGTACCGCCAATGGAATACCGCGGTTGAAAGACCGCCGCGTGGATTCGTGGGTCGTGATAGTGTGGTCGTATTCCTGTTGGCGTGACGGTGGAGGATTTCTTATCGCCAGTTTATCACTGACCTTTGGTGTGGCGGACTTGTGTGGGTGTCTAGATTTTAGCGGATTCCAGGCTTTAGGTCATAATGACTGTGGCGGAATTCCGCGGTCGCGGCGGTCTGGTGGCGGTCTTCTGCACGGCGGTAAGTGGCTTTTACCGCCAATGTTGTAATGACCCCCGAAATGTTTTCTGGAGAGCTGCAGTTTATTTTAAAGCCTGTTCACCAAACTTTAGCAATGTTTCTGTTTCTCCAACACATACTGTCAAAGTGGGAGTTTGTTTCTGACATACAAATAATTTATGATCCTCATACCCCAGGAATTTTTTGCTGGGTGTGGGGCTCATTAATTGTTTTTTTATATCTCTCACTTCCAGGTTTTACCTGGCGGAGATAGACATGGAAAAGGGAAATTACACCGTCCACCCTCAAAAGGGCGGGCGATGTAACGTTCTTCCTCCGATTGATCCCTACTCCGTCATTGGAAGAAACATTGCAACTAAGCAACGGGGACTCATCTTGTATATCGTATCCGTTTCTGGTGACTCAATCTGAAGAACTGTATCTAATTACATATGCCACATTTCCAGAGCCTTAAATGCAGATTGGAATCAGTACAGAGACAGTTGAACATTTTAGCTATGAAGAGAGGCTGATGAACTGAAAAAATAGCAAACATTGTGGGGGGGTAAAGGGGTCATGAGAAGTGTGTAAATGAAATTCATTATTGAAGTCGCATTTTTCAATAGAAGTCAATGTGAGGCTGAGGAGCAAGTGTGCAAGCTGAAATATTTAGGGATGAGAAAACATAAGAGAGCGAGCAAAAACAAAATAATTATTTTTTTTACTGATAGAAATGTGGAAAAAACGGTTTCAAGTACATGTAATGAAAGCAAACGCATAAGTGGATTCATGAAGTCCTGGAAAAGTCACAAGGATACAGCATTTTGCCTGGGAAAATTTGTATCTCAATTAGGGAGTCTTTCTGAAGAGTAGGCATAGATGTAGAAAAATGGCGGGGATTGGAACGTCTTAAAATCACAAACTCTTTGTCCAATTGTGCCTTTATCTGTCTAGAGAAAGTTACTAAAATAAAGCAGCCATGGATTTAAATTCCTTCCTTTCCTTTCAGCTTCTGTTAAAACAGAAATCATTCAGTACTGCTTCAGTCTCTGATGCACTTTTTTATAGAAAAGAGAGGGGAGTATCCACCTTACTTATCACATCCCACTTGAATTCAAAGCAGCTTGGATTTATCAAGTATTTGGCAAAGTTGGCATGGTCGAACATCCCCCAAACCCAGGAAACACCACATATCTACCCGGTCAGTACAAAGCAGACAGACCTTACATATGCATCAAGGTAAAAGGTGCCGTAACCAGTTATCATCGGACAGCCAACCGCACTTTGCAACCAGCAATACCTGTTACATCATTTCCAATTACACCCGATGAATGGCTTTGCCCAGACAAACACACTGGATTGCAGGACTTCCGCTCACCTCATCAAGATACATCTTGGAACCATTCAGATAGTGCTAGATTAAGTATACTTCACTCTCAAATGTGTACAATTGGATTCTAACTTTATTCCTGTTTACTGATGTCTGTCTAGAAATAATCTACACATGCAAGGCAGTTCAATAACAATGGCAGAGTCATTCAGCACGCCTATCCATTCTTATAAGAGGACACAAAGATATTTCTCTGGATCACACCAAACAATGGAAACCCTGAACTGTGTAAAAGGGCACCCAGAAAAAGACTGGTTTTATACTAATGGCAGAAGGCGCTATAAAAACGTGTACAATGTGTCATAATATATTATAAAGACATAATACTTTGGTGTGAAACCTCACAAAAAATGAAAGAGTGGAATCATTTGAAGGACTAAAGAATACACTACAGTGTTTTACTTATGGTATAGCGCATTAAACAAATGTGTACAATGCCACACATTTATAATGGGCTACGGAGCTATACACATTTGTATCGCAATGTAATATAAAGAGATAATACTTTGGTGTTAAAAATCACAACAGACTGAGTGGCATCAATTGCAGCAATAAAGAAAAAAATACAATGCTGTACTAATGTTAGGAGGCGCTATAAAAATGCGTGCACTGTGATATAATACAACGAGATAATGCTTTGGTGCTATAGGTCACTAATGAATGACAGGTTGGCATCAATTGCAACAATACAGGTCTATCCAGCAGCCTTCAATGTTGGTTATCAGCCCAATTAACACAGTTACACGTTTTCCCAGGACGGAGGTGCCTAGCAACAGCTCACTCAGCTGTAAAATGATGTTTTATGGCTTTTGTCTCCTTTTCTCGGCTCACTATACAGGTGACGTCTTTTCCTTCTCCTTTACCTTCTGGAAGGTCAGGCCATGGTTTACTCTTCACATCAACTTTGGCCACTTTTGCCAGAGTGATATTATGCCTGAAATCATCTATGACGTCTAGACTGCGGAATGAATCTAGTAAAATCAACGTAAATAAATGTCACGAATAACCAAAGGGGATGAGATGATTTCACTTCGCATCCACTTGCAACTTTCCTGCCTTGCCCCTGTGTCTACACAGATGATGGACAGACAGGCAGGGAGCCTAGAAAATGCTCCCCGTCCTTTAAAAGGGCACCACAGCTGCCTACTCCGGCAAATCTCCAGAGCCTTTCTCACGACACAGTTGTGGCAATGTTGCTGCTTCTGTATAACTAGAACCAGCAATATGGAAAGAGAGCAAAGTGGATTGAAAGCAGTGAGGCCACAATACTGTGAGAACAGCCAAGTTATTCCATGCTCCGTCTATTATCCCGTATCAAACTTGAGAAGGTCACACTTGCCAGGTTTTCTTCAGTCACAATGCAAAAATCAAGGCCCGTATTTATACTCCGTTTGCGCCGAATTAGCATCGTTTTTTTCGACGCAAATTCGGCGCAAAACTAACGCCATATTTATACTTTGGCGTTAGACGCGTCTAGCGCCAAAGTATGGGCAAATAGCGTCATTTTTTTGCGTGAACGCCTTCCTTGCGTTAATGAGATGCAAGGAAGGCGTTCCCGTCTAAAAAAATGACGGCGACGCAAATGCGTCGTATTTATACTCCCGGGCAAAAGTCACGCCCGGGAGGTGGCGGGTCAAAAAACCCCGCATTTGCGCCACTATTTAACGCCTGGGTCAGGGTAGGCGTTAAGGGGCCTGTGGGCTCAAAATGAGCCCACAGGTGCCCTCCCCTGCCCCCAGGGACCTCCCCTGCCACCCCTGCCCACCCCAGGAGGACACCCAAGGATGGAGGGACCCACCCCAGGGACATTCAGGTAAGTTCAGGTAAGTATAATTTTTTATATTTTTTAATTTTTTTTGGGTGGCATAGGGGGGCCTTATTTGTGCCCCCCTACATGCCACTATGCCCAATGACCATGCCCAGGGGACATAAGTCCCCTGGGCATGGCCATTGGGCAAGGGGGCATGACTCCTGTCTTTACTAAGACAGGAGTCATTTAAATGGCGTCTGGGCGGCGAAAATAATGGCGCAAATCGGGTTGAGGCGATTTTTTTGCCTCAACCTGACTTGCCCCATTTTAAGACGCCCTAACGCCATTTTCCCCCTACGCCGGCGCTGCCTGGTCTACGTGGTTTTTTTCCACGCACACCAGGCAGCGCCGGTCTGCTAGCGCCGGCTAACGCCATTCCATAAATACGGCGCCCGCATGGCGCTTCAGAATGGCGTTAGACGGCGCTAAATTTTTTGACGCTAAACTGCGT
The DNA here is from genome assembly GCF_031143425.1 of Pleurodeles waltl. Lineage (NCBI taxonomy): Eukaryota > Metazoa > Chordata > Amphibia > Caudata > Salamandridae > Pleurodeles > Pleurodeles waltl. The sequence goes on from NC_090436.1 coordinate 316,150,554, forward strand.
TAGCGCAGTTTAGCATCAAAAAGTATAAATATGGGCCCAAATATTAAATACCAGAATGCGCTGAGCAACTCTAGCATGACATGAAACACTTGAAAACTCTGCATGGCCCGGACCCTGCTCTTGACCCTCCCTTGCTCACAAACATTAAAGACGCACTCAAAAGTAGCACAGCACCTCTCACCTGTGGGCCCCATACAGTGCTTCTGCCCTCATCTCTCTAAAGAGTAAGCAAACCAGGCAAGAGACGCATCGTCACCTCGAGTCTCGCAAACAATTCCCTCTCAGCACCGAGCATAAGAACGAGCCCTGGGACCGGAGCACCAGGACTTGCCCGAGTGTACTCTCTCACTTTCATTGTACCAATCCAAACTTGGCATGTGCATGAAAACCAAACTATCCCAGTGCGCTCTCTGAACCAGCACACAAAAACGGAGGAATGCATGTCAAGCAACAGCAGCGGTTTTAATCCAACAGACTAGTCCTATGTTTCTCCAATAATTTTCACACCTTTCCTCTGCCGACCTCAACCCTGAAAGCTGCATCAGGCGCCAGGCACAATGACATCCACTACCAGGCTAGAACGCCAGATTAACATCTCCTTCAACAGAGCCGGGGTTAAGTGATGGAACTGGGTTAGATGCAAGGGCCGGGTTGGTTCCAACATAATTCGAGGGTACCTACTAATCAGAATTGTGGCCATTAATGATGTCCAAATTGGTATTCACTGTTTGAGGAATAAGGGGGACTAATTTGAACCAATCCTGTTCGGTGCCCCTGCAAGCTCTGCCCTCAGTGCAGCCAGTCATGTTGAAACCAGATTTACAATGTGATGCAAGGGCAACACAAGACCTTAACCCCTTCGCTAGCAGGCCTTTTCCCCCTCAGGTGCCAGGCCTTTGTTTGGCTGCTTGGGGCAGTTCGCGCTTAGGCCCTCATAACATTTTGTCCACATATGCTACCCACACCAAATTTGCATCCTTTTTTCCAACATCCTAGGGATTCTAGAGGGATCCTGAGTTTATGGGTTACCCTAAAGAAGACCAAGAGATTAGCCAAAATACAGTGATTTTTTTTTTTAAAGGGAAAAAAGGGCTGCAGAAGAAGGATTGTGTTTTTTTTCCTTGAAAATGGCATCAACAAAGGGTTTGCTGTGCTAAAATCACCATCTTCCCAGCTTTCAGGAACAGGCAGACTTGAATCAGAAAACCCCATTTTCAACACAATTTTGGCATTTTACTGGGACACACCTAATTTTTACTATTTTTTGTGCTTTCATCCTCCTTCCAGTTAGTGACAGAAATGGGTGTGAAACCAATACTGGATCCCATAAAGCTAAACATTTCTGAAAAGTAGAAACAATTCTGAATTCGGCAAGGGGTATTTTGTGTAGATCCTAGAAGGTTTGCCTACAGAAAATAACAGCTGAAATAAAAAAATATTGATATTGAGGTGAAAAAATCCCCAGCCATTTTTCTCCACGTTTTACTCTGTAACTTTATTTTGCAATGTCAGATTTTTTAAAGCAATATACTGTTATGTCTGCTGGACTCTTCTGCTTGTGGGGATATATAGGGCTTGTAGGTTCATCAAGAACCCTAGGTAGCCAGAGCCAATAAATGAGCTGCACCTTGCAATGGGTTTTTATTGTATACCGGGTATACAGCTATTTATTTGCTGAAATATAAAGAGTGAAAAATAGGTATCAAGAAAACCTTTCTATTTCGAAAATGGGCACAAGATAAGGTGTTGAGAAGCAGTGGTTATTTGCACATCTCTGAATTCCAGGGTGCCCATAGTAGCATTTTAATTACAGGGCATTTCTCAAATAGACGTCTTTTTCACTCACTGTCTTATTTTTGGAAGGAAAAAATGTAGAGAAAGACAAGGGGCAATAACACTTGTTTTGCTATTCTGTGTTCCCCCAAGTCTCCCGATAAAAATGGTACCTCACTTATGTGGGTAGGCCTAATGCTTGTGACAGGAAAGGCAATATGGACACATCACATTTTCCCAAAGAAAACAGAACTGTTTTTTTGCAAAGTGCCAAGCTGTGGATTTTGGCCTCTAGCTCAGCCGGCACCTAGGGAAAAACAACAGGACACATTTCCTATCACCCAACGTTCCCCTCAGTCTTCCAGTAAAAATGATACCTTACTTGTGTTGGTGAGCCAAGTGCCTGTTACAGGGAAGAGCCAAAAACATGTTGAAATTGAAGGGGAACCAAAACAGGTCCAAAAGGGCAGTATGAAAAAAAACATTCAGGCTTACAAGTGAAAAGTGAATTTTTATCGGTATAGATGAGACAATGCTGGGTGATAGGAATTTTGTGGATTCCTGCATTCCGGAAGGTTCCATCACAAAACTGTGGGAAAAATGTGTGATTTCCAGCAAAGGTGGAGGTTTGCAGGGCATTGTGGATAAGAAAATGGTGTGGGGTGCATGTGAAGCACACCACCCTGGACTCACCCAGATATTTAGGGCCGTATTTATACTCCGTTTGCGCCGAATTTGCGTCGTTTTTTTCGACGCAAATTCGACGCTAAACTAACGCCAACTAACGCCATATTTATACTATGGCGTTAGAGGCGAATAGCGCCAAAGTTCCCGGAATGTGCGTCATTTTTTAGCGTGAACCCCTTCCTTGCGTTAATGATATGCAAGGGAGGCGTTCCCGTCTAAAAAATGACTCCCAGGCCTTTACGTGGTATTTATACTCCCGGGCAAAAGAGACGCCCGGGAGTGGGCGTGGCTAAAAACGGCGCATTTGCGCCGCTTTTTAACGCCTGGGTCAGGCATGGCGTTAAGGGACAAGTGGGCTCAAAATGAGCCCAGAGTGCCCTCCCCTGCCCCCAGGGACCCCCCCTGCCACCCTTGCCCACCCCAGGAGGACACCCAAGGCTGGAGGGACCCACCCCAGGGACATTCTGGTAAGTATTTTTTTATTTTTTTTTAATATTTTTTTTTGGCATAGGGGGGCCTGATTTGTGCCCCCCTACATGCCACTATGCCCAATGACCATGCCCAGGGGACAGAAGTCCCCTGGGCATGGCCATTGGGCAAGGGGGCATGACTCCTATCTTTACAATGATAGGAGTCATGTTGATGGGGGATGGGCGTCGAAAATAAATGGCGCAAGTCGGGTTACGATGATTTTTTCGACGTAACCTGACTTGCCCCATTTTAAGACGCCCATGCGCCATTTTCCCCCTACGCCGGCGCTGCCTGGTGTACGTGGTTTTTCTCGCGCACACCAGGCAGCGCCGGTCTGCTTGCGCCGGCTAACGCCATTCAATAAATACGGCGCCCGCATGGCGCTTCAGAATGGCGTTAGCCGGCGCAAAACTTTTTGACGCTAAACTGCGTTAGCGCAGTTTAGCGTCAAAAAGTATAAATATGGGCCTTAGTTTTCACGATCTGGTTTGCTGAAATGTTCTGAGAGACATCAATGGGAAGGAAATTCCCTTCCTTCCCTTTGAAGCTTCTCATACTCCCATCACATGATTGGAAGAGAAATGCTTTGGCATTTCTCTTTCGATCTGCACTGGAAGCTGTGGGGCGACCTCTAATGAGGTCAGAGCGCGATCGCTGGCTGATGTCATCAGACGTCCCTGGAGGGGGGGGTCAGGGGATAGAAGGGGAAGCGATTCCCCTTCCAGCCCTGTCAAGGGGGGGTGGTGGCGCGGCCCTCGGAGCAAGCACTAGCGCTTTCTCCAAGGGACAGTACTAGGACGTAATGGTTACGTCCGTGGCACCTGAGCGCCGCAGCCAAGGACGTGACCATTACGTCCATCGCGCCCAAGGGGTCAAGTAATATTTACTATGCCACAGTAAATCTGCAGTAACGCAAGGCAGCTCAAGTTGCTGTCTTGCGCTACTCTGCCCTGGGAAGGCATTCCATGGTTGGAGCGTGGGTGTTACCATGCATCCACTCATGGTTTTTGGTGCATTCCCAGATTTACTAACAATAGTAAACCTGGGAATGCATCAAAATGGTACACCTTCCCAGGGGAGGCATAACGAGGAGAAATATGTTTATTTCTCCTATTTTTTTCCTCTTTTTTTGTACTTCTGCCTTTTGGCACACACATAGAAAGATCAATAGCCAGAGAGGATTGTTTTTGTGCAAGAAGGTGTCCCTGCATAAAACAATCCTGCCTGTGATACAGGCACCCTGTGCACGCAGAAGCGTGCCTTCATTGGTGCTAGGCTGCCCAAGTGAGCCAGCACATAGAGAGAGCAGAAATGTGCTATATCTTAGTAGATATCGGGCATTCTTGCCCTATTCATTTGAGGGGGAGCAGAGTAGTGCAGCAAGTTGCCTTGCTGAGTTGTATTGCTTCAAATGTTAGAAAATCTGCCCCCAAATTTCTCCTGAAGCAATAATTGGGAATTTGATTATCACTTCTATTCACATTCCTTGACATTTACAAAGCAGTACAATGGGAATGAGTGCTGCATTTGCCAGTTTGCCTATGGTGACAAAGCATCCAGCTGCATTGAGTGCCTTGTTTACACAGAAAGGAGTGTCTACTATGCATAGCAATGATACCACTTCTTTGGAAGAGCAAGGATATCAGATGATTCCAACTACTTCCTGCCCTATAATTTATTTCTTCTAATACCATCAAGATTGTTTCCTATAGCATGTAGCTCTGTAAAAGTATTAAAAATACATATTGCATGTATATATCTTTCTCCAACATCTGTGGGGTCTTAATTCTAGAAGTAGGAATGTTTTGATTTATCCAACACCTTTTAATACTGCCTTTTACAATTAAACTAAATGAAATATATCCCCTTATGGGCAGGATCTTCTCATTGTAGAACATATTAATCAAAGATTTTGCCTTGGCCTAGCGCTATGCAAGGGGACGTAGGGCAACATAAAACCTAGTATGAAATTTACCAAGCCATGCAAGGCCACCATGTGTGGCCCTGCATGGCTTGGGAAATCTGGAGTAATTCAAGGAAGTGCAAACTGTTGCCTTGCGTTACTCTGCCCCAGGGACTGTGTGTCAGTGTTCCCACTCATCCACCCACGGATTTTGGCCAATTCCCAGATTTACTATGAGTGGTAGACCTGGGAATGCGCTTAAATGCTAGGCCTTCCCACGGTGAGGTGTTACAAGGAGAAATATCTTTATTTCTCCTCGTCTTTTTCTCTTTCTTTGTGTGCTGCATTCTGCCAATTTTGTAAATCACAGCTTTTCACTTGTGATAGCTGTGAGCCTTAAATACAAGGGTCCAGGCTAAAGACAAAGGCCCTGATTCATACCTTTTTTGAGCTACATTTGAGTAATTTTGTGACACAAAAGCAGCGTAAACTTCCAAAATACAATTGTATTTTTAAAGTTTACCCCGTTTTTTGTGTAAAAAAATTACGCAAATGCGGCGCAAAAAAAAGTATAAATCAGGGCCAAGGTTTCATGCCAACCGTAATGGGACTTGGGTCGGATGCAAGGGCCTGATTGGTCCTGATGTAATTCGAGGTTATCTACTAACCACCAAGCTGAGTCCACATGTGGCCCTCTTCTCACACCACGCACAGCAGACGACATCTGAAGAATGATCAGTCCAGCTCACTTGAAGCCTAAAAGTTTAATCGCAGCTTCTTTGAGGCTCCTACACGTGGTCTAGCAGTCAACGGGTGTCCCCCGCCTGACGCGCTTCGCCCCTTAAAATATGCGAAACCCGGGCAGGGTAAAATAATACCTTTGCACCAATGCCAACTGGTACCCCCCTGCTCCATATGGACAATCACCCCACACTGGATTTTTCCGGTTTTGTTTTTTATATGTTAATAGTTCATTTGTTGTATGTTGTTTTAGCGTGCACCTCTATATTAGGAGCACGTAGTTATAGTAGAAGGGCCAAATATAAAAACAGCAGTAAACATACAAGGGTTGCTGACTGCAGCAACAAAAATACCGCTCACAGCTTGTTTCTTGATTGTCGGTCAGCTACAGCGAGTGAGTCCCATAATAATGTCAATACTGGGTCGTCAGATAAGAACAACCCCGTTCATATAATACACACAAAACCACTATGGCCACTCACAGACACCTGGGAACCCTAAAATACAAAATAATCACTTGGAACGTTAAGGGTATGGCAAATCCTCGGAAACGTCAAAGGGTTCACGCCTTTCTCACAAGACATCAAATACACATAGCATTCCTACAGGAGACACATCTCACCAAATCTATCCTAGACACCACACGTACAAAATGGAAGGGGCAATTATACGCTACCACTACTTCATCCTTTGCTCGTGGAGTAGCAATCTGGATAGTACCAAGTGTCCCGTTCGCGTCCTCCCGCACGCAATGTGATCCAAATGGTAGATATGTAATACTTGAAGGTACCCTAGATGGGTCCCCATTAGCCATGGTTGCACTATACTCCCCAAACTCGAACCAGCACGACTTCTTATCCATGCTCACTACTGGCAACTTTAGCCACCCTACATTGGAAAGCATATGGGGTGGCGACTTTAATAGCGTCCTAGACACTCACATGGATCGCTCATTTCCCCCACTCAATGCAGCCCCGCCAATCGTGCTTCAGAATCCCTGGCGCATTGGGCGTCAAATAACGGAATAAGTGATATATGGAGGGTGCATCACCCCACTCAGCGCGAGTATTCTTACTTCTCCCCAGTCCATAAACTATACACTAGGATAGATTTATTCTTTGTATCCGCCACCGTCAATTACAAAATATGCTTATCCGAATATTTAGCATGCACAATATCAGATCACAACCCATTATGCCTAACGTTGGCATGGGGACACATACAAACTCGGATACCAACATGGCGTTTGCAACCAGAAGCCCTCCTAGATCCTCCTTTTCAAAAAGATATTTCCAAAAGCTTAACCGATTACTTTCTATCAAACAAAAATACAACCTCTTCCCGTGCCATAGAATGGGACGCTCATAAAGTGGTGATAAGAGGTCATTGCTTATCGGCTACGGTGGGGGTCAGAAAGGTACTCATTAAGGAATTACAAGATTTAGAAATAAAGTTCCGCAACGCAGAAAATGCAAACGATAACAGCGAACCCGCATTAGCAACACTACATCTGCTTAGGGCTTCCCATAAGGAGACAGACAACAGACTGTGTAAGCACGATTACAGACACTATAGGACCAGACAACACGCCAAAGGTGATAGATCTGGTGTAGGAGGCTGGACTGGCTTGTAGTGAGTACCAAGGGGTACTTGCACCTTGCACCAGGCCCAGTTATCCCTTATTAGTGTATAGGGTGTCTAGCAGCTTAGGCTGATAGATAATGGTAGCTTAGCAGAGCAGCTTAGGCTGAACTAGGAGACGTGCGAAGCTACTACAGTACCACTTAGTGTCATATGCAAAATATCATAAGAAAACACAATACACAGTTATACTAAAAATAAAGGTACTTTATTTTTATGACAATATGCCAAAGTATCTTAGAGTGTACCCTCAGTGAGAGGATAGGAAATATACACAAGATATATATACACAATAGCAAAAATATGCAGTATAGTCTTAGAAAACAGTGCAAACAATGTATAGTTACAATAGGATGCAATGGGGAAACATAGGGATAGGGGCAACACAAACCATATACTCCACAAGTGGAATGCGAACCACGAATGGACCCCAAACCTATGTGACCTTGTAGAGGGTCGCTGGGACTATTAGAAAATAGTGAGAGTTAGAAAAATAACCCTCCCCAAGACCCTGAAAAGTGAGTGCAAAGTGCACTAAAGTTCCCCTGAGGACAAAGTAGTCGTGTTAGAGGAATAATGCAGGAAAGACACAAACCAGCAATACAACAACTGTGGATTTCCAATCTAGGGTACCTGTGGAACAAGGGGACCAAGTCCAAAAGTCACAAGCAAGTCGGAGATGGGCAGATGCCCAGGAAATGCCAGTTGCGGGTGCAAAGAAGCTTCGACTGGACAGAAGAAGCTGAGGTTTCTGCAGGAACGAAAAGGGCTAGAGACTTTCCCTTTGGTGAACGGATCCCTCTCGCCTTGGAAAGTCGTGCAGAAGTATTTTCCCGCCAAAAGGATGCCAACAAGCCTTGCTAGCTGCAAATCGGGCGTTTGGCGTTTTTGGACGCTGCTGGGGCCAGGAGGGACCAGGAGGTCGCAAATTGGACCTGAAGAGAGAGGGGACGTCGAGCAAGACAAAGAGCCCTTACTGAAGCAGGTAGCACCCGGAGAAGTGCCAGAAACAGGCACTACAAGGATGCGTGAAACGGTGCTCGCCGAAGTTGCACAAAGGAGTCCCACGTCGCCGGAGACCAACTTAGAAAGTCGTGCAATGCAGGTTAGAGTGCCGTGGACCCAGGCTTGGCTGTGCACAAAGGATTTCCGCCGGAAGTGCACAGGGGCCGGAGTAGCTGCAAAGTCGCGGTTCCCAGCAATGCAGCCCAGCGAGGTGAGGCAAGGACTTACCTCCACCAAACTTGGGCTGATGAGTCACTGGACTTTGGGGGTCACTTGGACAGAGTCGCTGGATTCGAGGGACCTCGCTCGTCGTGCTGAGAGGAGACCCAAGGGACCGGTAATGCAGCTTTTTGGTGCCTGCGGTTGCAGGGGGAAGATTCCGTCGACCCACGGGAGATTTCTTCGGAGCTTCTGGTGCAGAGAGGAGGCAGACTACCCCCACAGCATGCACAAGCAGGAAAACAGTCGAGAAGGCGGCAGGATCAGCGTTACAGAGTTGCAGTAGTCGTCTTTGCTACTATGTTGCAGGTTTGCAGGCTTCCAGCGCGGTCAGCGGTCGATTCCTTATCAGAAGGTGAAGAGAGAGATGCAGAGGAACTCGGCTGAGCTCATGCATTCGTTATCTAAAGTTTCCCCAGAGACAGAGACCCTAAATAGCCAGAAAAGAGGGTTTGGCTACCTAGGAGAGAGGATAGGCTACTAACACCTGAAGGAGCCTATCAGCAGGAGTCTCTGACGTCACCTGGTGGCACTGGCCACTCAGAGCAGTCCAGTGTGCCAGCAGCACCTCTGTTTCCAAGATGGCAGAGGTCTGGAGCACACTGGAGGAGCTCTGGACACCTCCCAGGGGAGGTGCAGGTCAGGGGAGTGGTCACTCCCCTTTCCTTTGTCCAGTTTCGCGCCAGAGCAGGGGCTAAGGGGTCCCTGAACCGGTGTAGACTGGCTTATGCAGAATTGGGCACATCTGTGCCCAAGAAAGCATTTCCAGAGGCTGGGGGAGGCTACTCCTCCCCTGCCTTCACACCATTTTCCAAAGGGAGAGGGTGTCACACCCTCTCTCAGAGGAAGTTCTTTGTTCTGCCATCCTGGGCCAGGCCTGGCTGGACCCCAGGAGGGCAGATGCCTGTCTGAGGGGTTGGCAGCAGCAGCAGCTGCAGTGAAACCCCAGGAAGGGCAGTTTGGCAGTACCAGGGTCTGTGCTACAGACCACTGGGATCATGGGATTGTGCCAACTATGCCAGGATGGCATAGAGGGGGCAATTCCATGATCATAGACATGTTACATGGCCATATTCGGAGTTACCATTGTGAAGCTACATATAGGTAGTGACCTATATGTAGTGCACGCGTGTAATGGTGTCCCCGCACTCACAAAGTTCAGGGAATTGGCTCTGAACAATGTGGGGGCACCTTGGCTAGTGCCAGGGTGCCCTCACACTAAGTAACTTTGCACCTAACCTTTACCAGGTAAAGGTTAGACATATAGGTGACTTATAAGTTACTTAAGTGCAGTGTAAAATGGCTGTGAAATAACGTGGACGTTATTTCACTCAGGCTGCAGTGGCAGGCCTGTGTAAGAATTGTCAGAGCTCCCTATGGGTGGCAAAAGAAATGCTGCAGCCCATAGGGATCTCCTGGAACCCCAATACCCTGGGTACCTCAGTACCATATACTAGGGAATTATAAGGGTGTTCCAGTAAGCCAATGTAAATTGGTAAAAATGGTCACTAGCCTGTCAGTGACAATTTGGATAGAAATGAGAGAGCATAACCACTGAGGTTCTGGTTAGCAGAGCCTCAGTGAGACAGTTAGTCACTACACAGGTAACACATTCAGGCACACTTATGAGCACTGGGGCCCTGGGTTACCAGGGTCCCAGTGACACATACAACTAAAACAACATATATACAGTGAAAAATGGGGGTAACATGCCAGGCAAGATGGTACTTTCCTACACAACCCCCCCCCCCCAAACGAAGGACAATAAGACTAGCCATGACCTGATGAGTCTTCATTGTCTAAGTGGAAATATCTGGAGAGTCCATCTGAATTGGAGTGGCTACTCTCAGGTCTATGTTCCACTGTATAGTCCATTCCCTGTAGGGATATGGACCACCTCAGCAATTTAGGATTTTCACCTTTCATTTGTTTTAGCCAAAGTAGAGGTTTGTGGTCTGTCTGAACAATGAAGTGAGTGCCAAACAGGTATGGCCTCAACTTCTTCAGAGCCCAGACCACAGCAAAGGCCTCCCTCTCAATGGCAGACCAACGCTTTTCTCTAGGGGTCAACCTCCTACTAATAAAGGCAACAGGTTGATCCTGGCCCTCAGAATTAAGTTGTGATAGGACTGCCCCTACTCCTAATTCAGATGCATCAGTTTGGACATAGAGTTTTTTAGAGTAACAAGGGCTTTGCAGGACAGGTGCAGAGCACATGGCCTGCTTCAGCTCCTCAAAAGCTTTCTGACAGTTTGCTGTCCATAATACCTTTTTAGGCATTTCCTTGGATGTGAGGTCATTAAGAGGGGCTGCAAAGGAGCCATAGTTCTTAATGAACCTCCTGTAGTACCCAGTGAGGCCTAGGAAGGCTCTCACCTGAGTCTGAGTGGTAGGGGGAACCCAATCAATAATTGTTTGGATTTTCCCCTGAAGTGGTGCAATCTGTTCCCCACCAACAAGGTGTCCCAGATAAACCACCTTACCCTGCCCTATCTGGCACTTTGAAGCCTTGATAGTGAGGCCTGACTTTTGCAGGGCCTCTAAAACTTTCCATAGGTGGACCAGGTGATCATCCCAGCTGGAGCTAAAGACAGCTATATCGTCCAAATATGCTGCACTGAAAGCTTCCAGCCCTTGCAGGACTGTGTTCACCAACCTCTGAAAAGTGGCAGGTGCATTTTTCAAACCAAAAGGCATTACAGTAAACTGGTAATGTCCTCCAATGGTAGAAAATGCAGTCTTAGGTTTAGCATCTTCTGACAATTTGATCTGCCAATACCCTGCAGTCAAATCAAAAGTGCTTAGATACTTGGCAGATGCCAGTGTATCTATGAGCTCATCTGCCCTGGGTATAGGGTGAGCATCAGTTTTGGTTACCAAGTTGAGACCTCTATAGTCTACACAAAACCGCATTTCTTTCTTTCCATCTTTAGAATTGGGTTTTGGTACCAGTACCACAGGAGAAGCCCATGGACTGTCAGAGTGCTCAACCACTCCTAGTTCCAACATTTTCTGAACTTCTTGCTTTATGCAGTCCCTGACATGGTCAGGCTGCCTATAGATCTTACTTTTGACAGGTAAACTGTCTCCAGTATCTATAGTGTGCTCACACCAAGAAGTGGTGCCTGGCACAGTAGAGAAGAGTTCTGAAAATTGTCCTAGGAGATTTATGCAATTGTCTTTCTGCTCAGCAGTAAGACAATCAGCCAAAACTACACCTTCCACAAGAGCATCTTGATCTGTGGAAGAGAAGAGATCAGGTAGAGGATCACTGTCTTCTTCCTGTCCCTCATCTGTTGCCATGAGCAGGGTGAGATCAGCCCTGTCATAGTAGGGTTTCAGGCGGTTGACATGGAGCACCCTAAGGGGACTCCTGGCAGTGCCTAAGTCAACTAAATAGGTGACTTCTCCCTTCTTTTCAACAATTGTGTGGGGTCCACTCCATTTATCTTGGAGTGCTCTTGGGGCCACAGGCTCCAAGACCCACACTTTCTGCCCTGGTTGGTACTGAACCAAAACAGCCTTCTGATCATGCCATTGCTTCTGAAGCTCTTGGCTGGCCTGAAGGGTTTTACTGGCCTTTTTCATGTACTCAGCCATCCTTGATCTGAGGCCAAGTACATAATCCACAATATCCTGTTTAGGAGCTTTTAAAGGTTGTTCCCAACCCTCCTTTACAAGTGTGAGTGGACCCCTAACAGGGTGTCCAAAAAGAAGTTCAAAGGGGCTGAAGCCCACTCCTTTCTGGGGTACCTCCCTGTAGGCAAAAAGGAGGCATGGTAGAAGGATATCCCATCTCCTGCGGAGTTTTTCAGGGAGTCCCATAATCATGCCTTTGAGAGTTTTATTAAATCTCTCCACCAGTCCATTTGTTTGTGGATGATAGGGTGTTGTGAACTTGTAAGTTACACCACACTCCTTCCACATGGCCTTTAAGTATGCAGACATGAAATTGCTTCCTCTGTCTGATACTACTTCCTTTGGGAAGCCCACCCTGGAAAATATTCCCAGGAGGGCCTTTGCCACTGCAGGAGCTGTAGTGGTCCTTAAAGGAATTGCTTCAGGATATCTTGTGGCATGGTCCACTACCACCAAGATAAACCTATTGCCTGAAGCAGTAGGAGGGTCAAGGGGGCCAACTATGTCAACCCCTACCCTTTCAAAGGGAACCCCAACCACAGGCAGTGGGATAAGGGGTGCCTTTGGAGTGCCACCTGTCTTGCCACTGGCTTGACAGGTTTCACAGGACTTACAAAATTCCTTTGTGTCCTCAGACATCCTAGGCCAATGAAACAATGGAACCAATCTGTCCCAAGTTTTCATTTGACCCAGGTGCCCAGCTAGGGGAATGTCATGTGCCAGTGTTAGGAGGAACTTTCTGTACTCCTGAGGGATCACTAATCTCTTGGCAGCTCCAGGTTTAGGATCCCTATGCTCAGTGTACAAGAGGTTGTCCTCCCAGTAAACTCTGTGAGAGTCACTGACATCCCCATTAGCCTGTTTGACAGCTTGCTGTCTGAGACCCTCTAATGTGGGACAGGTTTGCTGTGCCACACTCAGCTCCTCCCTGGCAGGCCCCCCTTCACCCAAAAGCTCAGCAGTGTCTGCTTCCAGCTCCTCTGGTGTAGCTTCTGCACAGGGAGGGAATTCTTCTTCCTCAGAAGTTGAATCCACTGTAGAGGGAGGGATAGTAGGAAGTGGTTTGCTTCTACTAGCCCTAGCTTTAGGGAGCACTTGGTCCATTGTTCCAGGATCCAAGCTTCCCTGTCCTTTTTGCTTTTTGGCCTGAGCCCTTGTCAAAGCAAAAATATGCCCTGGGATGCCCAGCATTGCTGCATGGGCCTCCAACTCCACATCTGACCAAGCTGATGTCTCCAAATCATTCCCTAATAGACAGTCTACAGGTACATCTGAAGCTACCACAACTTTCTTTGGACCAGTTACCCCCCCCCAGTTGAGATTTACAACAGCCATGGGGTGGCTTTGTGTTATGTTGTGAGCATCGGTTACTTGGTACTGGTGTCCAAGTATGTGTTGTTCAGGGTGCACCAGTTTCTCAATCACCATTGTGACACTGGCACCTGTGTCCCTGTAGGCCTGGACCTCAACACCATTTATTAGGGTTAGTTGCTTGTACTTCTCCAAGTTATGGGGGCAAGCAACCAAAGTGGCTAAATCAATAGCCCCTTCAGAGACTAAAGTAGCCTCTGTGGTCTCCCTAATCAGACCAACCCCAACTAAGTTACCAAAAGTGAGCCCAGCTACTCCCTTGGATTGGCTATTAGTAGGTTTGCTCCCACCACCACTGCTATTAGTAGGGACACTAGGTGTAGCAGTAGGGGTTGTAGTGGTAGGAGCTGTGGTGCCTTTCTTTGGACAACTGGGATCTGATGTCCAATGGCCTTTTATTTTACATAAATAGCACCATGGTTTCTTTTCCTTGTTCTGATTAAAGGAGGATTTGGACCCACCACCCCCACCAGAGTGTTTTTGTGGGCCTGATGAAGACTCATTTTTAGATTTGTCCCCACCCTTGTCAGAAGACTTACCATCCTTCTTTTTGTTGCCATCTTTGTCACCCCCTGTATGAACTTTTCTGTTCACTCTTGTTCTGACCCATTTGTCTGCCTTCTTTCCCAATTCTTGGGGAGAGGTCAGATCAGAGTCCACCAAGTACTGGTGCAACAAATCAGACACACAATTATTAAGAATATGCTCTCTCAGGATCAAGTTATACAGGCTGTCATAATCAGTAACTTTACTGCCATGTAACCACCCCTCCAGGGCCTTCACTGCCTGGTCAATGAAATCAACCCAGTCTTGTGAAGACTCCTTTTTGGTCTCTCTGAACTTTATCCTGTACTGTCCAGTGGTTAAGCCATAACCATCCAGGAGTGCATTCTTAAGAACTTGGAAATTATTAGCATCATTTTCTTTCACAGTAAGGAGCCTATCCCTACCTTTTCCACTAAATGATAGCCATAGGATAGCAGCCCACTGCCTTTGAGGGACATCCTGTACAACACAGGCCCTCTCAAGTGCAGCAAACCACTTGTTAATGTCATCCCCCTCCTTATAAGGGGGAACTATCTTGTGCAGATTCCTGGAATCATGCTCTTTTGCAGGATGACTATGTGAAATACTGCTGCTGTCACCATGGGTATCTAAACCCAACTTCTGTCTTTCCTTCTCTAATTCAAAAGACTGTCTATCCAAATCCAGCTGTTGCTTTTTAAGCTTCAGTCTGGTTTGTTCCACCCTCAACTTATTGAGTTCCCTCTCTAACATTCTGTCATCAGGGTTGGTGGGAGGGACATTTCTAGAAACAGAGCTATGATGGGAATGAACAGAAGGAGACCTGTCCCTTACAGAAGCCAACTTAACAGCTTGGTTTACAGAAACATTACTACCAGTATGGTGAGAATAAATGCTTTTGCTATGATGTGAGACAACACTATTTATTTGGTGTGGCTCATCATCATTACCATCTATGCTAGATTGTCTAGTAATGGGCAGGCTAGGAAGTTTCTTTCCTGAATCTTTTCCTGGGGGAGTCCCTGAATCAGATTGGGAACTATTAGGTACTTTTTCAACAGATGGGGCACCTATGGCCTTATCCTGTTCTCTAAGCATATTAAGTAACAGTTCCAAGGAAGGATTTTTCCCTACACTCAAACCTCTCTCTATACAGAGACTCCTTGCTCTTTTCCAGCTAAGGTTGTCATATGCAAGTTTGGACAGATCAACACTTTGGCCTGTGCCAGACATTTTTTAGAGAGAGTTAAAGTGATAGAAAAAGAGAAAAAAGTTTTCAGAACTTTTTGGAAAGACAGAAAAAACTTTTTAAACTTTTAAGAACTTTTTGAAAGTTTAGGAGTACTTTTCAGCACTTAGAAAAGAGTGAAAAGAGGAAAATGCAAAACTTTTTAGCTATGTGTATATACACTGACCTTGTTTTGTATATTTTTCTCTTATGAAAAGTACAATGACAAGAGTGGTAAGTAGTCTCAAGCACTTATCCCACCACTGCACAACCAATGTAGGAGGCTGGACTGGCTTGTAGTGAGTACCAAGGGGTACTTGCACCTTGCACCAGGCCCAGTTATCCCTTATTAGTGTATAGGGTGTCTAGCAGCTTAGGCTGATAGATAATGGTAGCTTAGCAGAGCAGCTTAGGCTGAACTAGGAGATGTGTGAAGCTACTACAGTACCACTTAGTGTCATATGCACAATATCATAAGAAAACACAATACACAGTTATACTAAAAATAAAGGTACTTTATTTTTATGACAATATGCCAAAGTATCTTAAAGTGTACCCTCAGTGAGAGGATAGGAAATATACACAAGATATATATACACAATAGCAAAAATATGCAGTATAGTCTTAGAAAACAGTGCAAACAATGTATAGTTACAATAGGATGCAATGGGGAAACATAGGGATAGGGGCAACACAAACCATATACTCCACAAGTGGAATGCGAACCACGAATGGACCCCAAACCTATGTGACCTTGTAGAGGGTCGCTGGGACTATTAGAAAATAGTGAGAGTTAGAAAAATAACCCTCCCCAAGACCCTGAAAAGTGAGTGCAAAGTGCACTAAAGTTCCCCTGAGGACAAAGTAGTCGTGTTAGAGGAATAATGCAGGAAAGACACAAACCAGCAATGCAACAACTGTGGATTTCCAATCTAGGGTACCTGTGGAACAAGGGGACCAAGTCCAAAAGTCACAAGCAAGTCGGAGATGGGCAGATGCCCAGGAAATGCCAGCTGCGGGTGCAAAGAAGCTTCAACTGGACAGAAGAATCTGAGGTTTCTGCAGGAACGAAAAGGGCTAGAGACTTCCCCTTTGGTGGACGGATCCCTCTCGCCTTGGAGAGTCGTGCAGAAGTATTGTCCCGCCGAAAGGACGCCAACAAGCCTTGCTAGCTGCAAATCGGGCGTTTGGCGTTTTTGGATGCTGCTGGGGCCCAGGAGAGACCAGGAGGTCGAAAATTGAACCTGAAGAGAGAGGGGACGTCGCGTAAGACAAAGAGCCCTCACTGAAGCAGGTAGCACCCGGAGAAGTGCCAGAAATAGGCACTACGAGGATGCGTGAAACGGTGCTCGCCGAAGTTGCACAAAGGAGTCCCACGTCACCGGAGACCAACTTAGAAAGTCGTGCAATGCAGGTTAGAGTGCCGTGGACCCAGGCTTGGCTGTGCACAAAGGATTTCTGCCGGAAGTGCACAGGGGCCGGAGTAGCTGCAAAGTCGCGGTTCCCAGCAATGCAGCCCAGCGAGGTGAGGCAAGGACTTACCTCCACCAAACTTGGGCTGAAGAGTCACTGGACTGTGGGGGTCACTTGGACAGAGTCGCTGGATTCGAGGGACCTCGCTCGTCGTGCTGAGAGGAGACCCAAGGGACCGGTAATGCAGCTTTTTGGTGCCTGCGGTTGCAGGGGGAAGATTCCGTCGACCCACGGGAGATTTCTTCGGAGCTTCTGGTGCAGAGAGGAGGCAGACTACCCCCACAGCATGCACAAGCAGGAAAACAGTCGAGAAGGCGGCAGGATCAGCGTTACAGAGTTGCAGTAGTCGTCTTTGCTACTATGTTGCAGGTTTGCAGGCTTCCAGCGCGGTCAGCGGTCGATTCCTTATCAGAAGGTGAAGAGAGAGATGCAGAGGAACTCGGCTGAGCTCATGCATTCGTTATCTAAAGTTTCCCCAGAGACAGAGACCCTAAATAGCCAGAAAAGAGGGTTTGGCTACCTAGGAGAGAGGATAGGCTACTAACACCTGAAGGAGCCTATCAGCAGGAGTCTCTGACGTCACCTGGTGGCACTGGCCACTCAGAGCAGTCCAGTGTGCCAGCAGCACCTCTGTTTCCAAGATGGCAGAGGTCTGGAGCACACTGGAGGAGCTCTGGACACCTCCCAGGGGAGGTGCAGGTCAGGGGAGTGGTCACTCCCCTTTCCTTTGTCCAGTTTCGCGCCAGAGCAGGGGCTAAGGGGTCCCTGAACCGGTGTAGACTGGCTTATGCAGAATTGGGCACATCTGTGCCCAAGAAAGCATTTCCAGAGGCTGGGGGAGGCTACTCCTCCCCTGCCTTCACACCATTTTCCAAAGGGAGAGGGTGTCACACCCTCTCTCAGAGGAAGTTCTTTGTTCTGCCATCCTGGGCCAGGCCTGGCTGGACCCCAGGAGGGCAGATGCCTGTCTGAGGGGTTGGCAGCAGCAGCAGCTGCAGTGAAACCCCAGGAAGGGCAGTTTGGCAGTACCAGGGTCTGTGCTACAGACCACTGGGATCATGGGATTGTGCCAACTATGCCAGGATGGCATAGAGGGGGCAATTCCATGATCATAGACATGTTACATGGCCATATTCGGAGTTACCATTGTGAAGCTACATATAGGTAGTGACCTATATGTAGTGCACGCGTGTAATGGTGTCCCCGCACTCACAAAGTTCAGGGAATTGGCTCTGAACAATGTGGGGGCACCTTGGCTAGTGCCAGGGTGCCCTCACACTAAGTAACTTTGCACCTAACCTTTACCAGGTAAAGGTTAGACATATAGGTGACTTATAAGTTACTTAAGTGCAGTGTAAAATGGCTGTGAAATAACGTGGACGTTATTTCACTCAGGCTGCAGTGGCAGGCCTGTGTAAGAATTGTCAGAGCTCCCTATGGGTGGCAAAAGAAATGCTGCAGCCCATAGGGATCTCCTGGAACCCCAATACCCTGGGTACCTCAGTACCATATACTAGGGAATTATAAGGGTGTTCCAGTAAGCCAATGTAAATTGGTAAAAATGGTCACTAGCCTGTCAGTGACAATTTGGATAGAAATGAGAGAGCATAACCACTGAGGTTCTGGTTAGCAGAGCCTCAGTGAGACAGTTAGTCACTACACAGGTAACACATTCAGGCACACTTATGAGCACTGGGGCCCTGGGTTACCAGGGTCCCAGTGACACATACAACTAAAACAACATATATACAGTGAAAAATGGGGGTAACATGCCAGGCAAGATGGTACTTTCCTACACAACCCCCCCCCCCAAACGAAGGACAATAAGACTAGCCATGACCTGATGAGTCTTCATTGTCTAAGTGGAAATATCTGGAGAGTCCATCTGAATTGGAGTGGCTACTCTCAGGTCTATGTTCCACTGTATAGTCCATTCCCTGTAGGGATATGGACCACCTCAGCAATTTAGGATTTTCACCTTTCATTTGTTTTAGCCAAAGTAGAGGTTTGTGGTCTGTCTGAACAATGAAGTGAGTGCCAAACAGGTATGGCCTCAACTTCTTCAGAGCCCAGACCACAGCAAAGGCCTCCCTCTCAATGGCAGACCAACGCTTTTCTCTAGGGGTCAACCTCCTACTAATAAAGGCAACAGGTTGATCCTGGCCCTCAGAATTAAGTTGTGATAGGACTGCCCCTACTCCTAATTCAGATGCATCAGTTTGGACATAGAGTTTTTTAGAGTAACAAGGGCTTTGCAGGACAGGTGCAGAGCACATGGCCTGCTTCAGCTCCTCAAAAGCTTTCTGACAGTTTGCTGTCCATAATACCTTTTTAGGCATTTCCTTGGATGTGAGGTCATTAAGAGGGGCTGCAAAGGAGCCATAGTTCTTAATGAACCTCCTGTAGTACCCAGTGAGGCCTAGGAAGGCTCTCACCTGAGTCTGAGTGGTAGGGGGAACCCAATCAATAATTGTTTGGATTTTCCCCTGAAGTGGTGCAATCTGTTCCCCACCAACAAGGTGTCCCAGATAAACCACCTTACCCTGCCCTATCTGGCACTTTGAAGCCTTGATAGTGAGGCCTGACTTTTGCAGGGCCTCTAAAACTTTCCATAGGTGGACCAGGTGATCATCCCAGCTGGAGCTAAAGACAGCTATATCGTCCAAATATGCTGCACTGAAAGCTTCCAGCCCTTGCAGGACTGTGTTCACCAACCTCTGAAAAGTGGCAGGTGCATTTTTCAAACCAAAAGGCATTACAGTAAACTGGTAATGTCCTCCAATGGTAGAAAATGCAGTCTTAGGTTTAGCATCTTCTGACAATTTGATCTGCCAATACCCTGCAGTCAAATCAAAAGTGCTTAGATACTTGGCAGATGCCAGTGTATCTATGAGCTCATCTGCCCTGGGTATAGGGTGAGCATCAGTTTTGGTTACCAAGTTGAGACCTCTATAGTCTACACAAAACCGCATTTCTTTCTTTCCATCTTTAGAATTGGGTTTTGGTACCAGTACCACAGGAGAAGCCCATGGACTGTCAGAGTGCTCAACCACTCCTAGTTCCAACATTTTCTGAACTTCTTGCTTTATGCAGTCCCTGACATGGTCAGGCTGCCTATAGATCTTACTTTTGACAGGTAAACTGTCTCCAGTATCTATAGTGTGCTCACACCAAGAAGTGGTGCCTGGCACAGTAGAGAAGAGTTCTGAAAATTGTCCTAGGAGATTTATGCAATTGTCTTTCTGCTCAGCAGTAAGACAATCAGCCAAAACTACACCTTCCACAAGAGCATCTTGATCTGTGGAAGAGAAGAGATCAGGTAGAGGATCACTGTCTTCTTCCTGTCCCTCATCTGTTGCCATGAGCAGGGTGAGATCAGCCCTGTCATAGTAGGGTTTCAGGCGGTTGACATGGAGCACCCTAAGGGGACTCCTGGCAGTGCCTAAGTCAACTAAATAGGTGACTTCTCCCTTCTTTTCAACAATTGTGTGGGGTCCACTCCATTTATCTTGGAGTGCTCTTGGGGCCACAGGCTCCAAGACCCACACTTTCTGCCCTGGTTGGTACTGAACCAAAACAGCCTTCTGATCATGCCATTGCTTCTGAAGCTCTTGGCTGGCCTGAAGGGTTTTACTGGCCTTTTTCATGTACTCAGCCATCCTTGATCTGAGGCCAAGTACATAATCCACAATATCCTGTTTAGGAGCTTTTAAAGGTTGTTCCCAACCCTCCTTTACAAGTGTGAGTGGACCCCTAACAGGGTGTCCAAAAAGAAGTTCAAAGGGGCTGAAGCCCACTCCTTTCTGGGGTACCTCCCTGTAGGCAAAAAGGAGGCATGGTAGAAGGATATCCCATCTCCTGCGGAGTTTTTCAGGGAGTCCCATAATCATGCCTTTGAGAGTTTTATTAAATCTCTCCACCAGTCCATTTGTTTGTGGATGATAGGGTGTTGTAAACTTGTAAGTTACACCACACTCCTTCCACATGGCCTTTAAGTATGCAGACATGAAATTGCTTCCTCTGTCTGATACTACTTCCTTTGGGAAGCCCACCCTGGAAAATATTCCCAGGAGGGCCTTTGCCACTGCAGGAGCTGTAGTGGTCCTTAAAGGAATTGCTTCAGGATATCTTGTGGCATGGTCCACTACCACCAAGATAAACCTATTGCCTGAAGCAGTAGGAGGGTCAAGGGGGCCAACTATGTCAACCCCTACCCTTTCAAAGGGAACCCCAACCACAGGCAGTGGGATAAGGGGTGCCTTTGGAGTGCCACCTGTCTTGCCACTGGCTTGACAGGTTTCACAGGACTTACAAAATTCCTTTGTGTCCTCAGACATCCTAGGCCAATGAAACAATGGAACCAATCTGTCCCAAGTTTTCATTTGACCCAGGTGCCCAGCTAGGGGAATGTCATGTGCCAGTGTTAGGAGGAACTTTCTGTACTCCTGAGGGATCACTAATCTCTTGGCAGCTCCAGGTTTAGGATCCCTATGCTCAGTGTACAAGAGGTTGTCCTCCCAGTAAACTCTGTGAGAGTCACTGACATCCCCATTAGCCTGTTTGACAGCTTGCTGTCTGAGACCCTCTAATGTGGGACAGGTTTGCTGTGCCACACTCAGCTCCTCCCTGGCAGGCCCCCCTTCACCCAAAAGCTCAGCAGTGTCTGCTTCCAGCTCCTCTGGTGTAGCTTCTGCACAGGGAGGGAATTCTTCTTCCTCAGAAGTTGAATCCACTGTAGAGGGAGGGATAGTAGGAAGTGGTTTGCTTCTACTAGCCCTAGCTTTAGGGAGCACTTGGTCCATTGTTCCAGGATCCAAGCTTCCCTGTCCTTTTTGCTTTTTGGCCTGAGCCCTTGTCAAAGCAAAAATATGCCCTGGGATGCCCAGCATTGCTGCATGGGCCTCCAACTCCACATCTGACCAAGCTGATGTCTCCAAATCATTCCCTAATAGACAGTCTACAGGTACATCTGAAGCTACCACAACTTTCTTTGGACCAGTTACCCCCCCCCAGTTGAGATTTACAACAGCCATGGGGTGGCTTTGTGTTATGTTGTGAGCATCGGTTACTTGGTACTGGTGTCCAAGTATGTGTTGTTCAGGGTGCACCAGTTTCTCAATCACCATTGTGACACTGGCACCTGTGTCCCTGTAGGCCTGGACCTCAACACCATTTATTAGGGTTAGTTGCTTGTACTTCTCCAAGTTATGGGGGCAAGCAACCAAAGTGGCTAAATCAATAGCCCCTTCAGAGACTAAAGTAGCCTCTGTGGTCTCCCTAATCAGACCAACCCCAACTAAGTTACCAAAAGTGAGCCCAGCTACTCCCTTGGATTGGCTATTAGTAGGTTTGCTCCCACCACCACTGCTATTAGTAGGGACACTAGGTGTAGCAGTAGGGGTTGTAGTGGTAGGAGCTGTGGTGCCTTTCTTTGGACAACTGGGATCTGATGTCCAATGGCCTTTTATTTTACATAAATAGCACCATGGTTTCTTTTCCTTGTTCTGATTAAAGGAGGATTTGGACCCACCACCCCCACCAGAGTGTTTTTGTGGGCCTGATGAAGACTCATTTTTAGATTTGTCCCCACCCTTGTCAGAAGACTTACCATCCTTCTTTTTGTTGCCATCTTTGTCACCCCCTGTATGAACTTTTCTGTTCACTCTTGTTCTGACCCATTTGTCTGCCTTCTTTCCCAATTCTTGGGGAGAGGTCAGATCAGAGTCCACCAAGTACTGGTGCAACAAATCAGACACACAATTATTAAGAATATGCTCTCTCAGGATCAAGTTATACAGGCTGTCATAATCAGTAACTTTACTGCCATGTAACCACCCCTCCAGGGCCTTCACTGCCTGGTCAATGAAATCAACCCAGTCTTGTGAAGACTCCTTTTTGGTCTCTCTGAACTTTATCCTGTACTGTCCAGTGGTTAAGCCATAACCATCCAGGAGTGCATTCTTAAGAACTTGGAAATTATTAGCATCATTTTCTTTCACAGTAAGGAGCCTATCCCTACCTTTTCCACTAAATGATAGCCATAGGATAGCAGCCCACTGCCTTTGAGGGACATCCTGTACAACACAGGCCCTCTCAAGTGCAGCAAACCACTTGTTAATGTCATCCCCCTCCTTATAAGGGGGAACTATCTTGTGCAGATTCCTGGAATCATGCTCTTTTGCAGGATGACTATGTGAAATACTGCTGCTGTCACCATGGGTATCTAAACCCAACTTCTGTCTTTCCTTCTCTAATTCAAAAGACTGTCTATCCAAATCCAGCTGTTGCTTTTTAAGCTTCAGTCTGGTTTGTTCCACCCTCAACTTATTGAGTTCCCTCTCTAACATTCTGTCATCAGGGTTGGTGGGAGGGACATTTCTAGAAACAGAGCTATGATGGGAATGAACAGAAGGAGACCTGTCCCTTACAGAAGCCAACTTAACAGCTTGGTTTACAGAAACATTACTACCAGTATGGTGAGAATAAATGCTTTTGCTATGATGTGAGACAACACTATTTATTTGGTGTGGCTCATCATCATTACCATCTATGCTAGATTGTCTAGTAATGGGCAGGCTAGGAAGTTTCTTTCCTGAATCTTTTCCTGGGGGAGTCCCTGAATCAGATTGGGAACTATTAGGTACTTTTTCAACAGATGGGGCACCTATGGCCTTATCCTGTTCTCTAAGCATATTAAGTAACAGTTCCAAGGAAGGATTTTTCCCTACACTCAAACCTCTCTCTATACAGAGACTCCTTGCTCTTTTCCAGCTAAGGTTGTCATATGCAAGTTTGGACAGATCAACACTTTGGCCTGTGCCAGACATTTTTTAGAGAGAGTTAAAGTGATAGAAAAAGAGAAAAAAGTTTTCAGAACTTTTTGGAAAGACAGAAAAAACTTTTTAAACTTTTAAGAACTTTTTGAAAGTTTAGGAGTACTTTTCAGCACTTAGAAAAGAGTGAAAAGAGGAAAATGCAAAACTTTTTAGCTATGTGTATATACACTGACCTTGTTTTGTATATTTTTCTCTTATGAAAAGTACAATGACAAGAGTGGTAAGTAGTCTCAAGCACTTATCCCACCACTGCACAACCAATGTAGGAGGCTGGACTGGCTTGTAGTGAGTACCAAGGGGTACTTGCACCTTGCACCAGGCCCAGTTATCCCTTATTAGTGTATAGGGTGTCTAGCAGCTTAGGCTGATAGATAATGGTAGCTTAGCAGAGCAGCTTAGGCTGAACTAGGAGATGTGTGAAGCTACTACAGTACCACTTAGTGTCATATGCACAATATCATAAGAAAACACAATACACAGTTATACTAAAAATAAAGGTACTTTATTTTTATGACAATATGCCAAAGTATCTTAAAGTGTACCCTCAGTGAGAGGATAGGAAATATACACAAGATATATATACACAATAGCAAAAATATGCAGTATAGTCTTAGAAAACAGTGCAAACAATGTATAGTTACAATAGGATGCAATGGGGAAACATAGGGATAGGGGCAACACAAACCATATACTCCACAAGTGGAATGCGAACCACGAATGGACCCCAAACCTATGTGACCTTGTAGAGGGTCGCTGGGACTATTAGAAAATAGTGAGAGTTAGAAAAATAACCCTCCCCAAGACCCTGAAAAGTGAGTGCAAAGTGCACTAAAGTTCCCCTGAGGACAAAGTAGTCGTGTTAGAGGAATAATGCAGGAAAGACACAAACCAGCAATGCAACAACTGTGGATTTCCAATCTAGGGTACCTGTGGAACAAGGGGACCAAGTCCAAAAGTCACAAGCAAGTCGGAGATGGGCAGATGCCCAGGAAATGCCAGCTGCGGGTGCAAAGAAGCTTCAACTGGACAGAAGAATCTGAGGTTTCTGCAGGAACGAAAAGGGCTAGAGACTTCCCCTTTGGTGGACGGATCCCTCTCGCCTTGGAGAGTCGTGCAGAAGTATTGTCCCGCCGAAAGGACGCCAACAAGCCTTGCTAGCTGCAAATCGGGCGTTTGGCGTTTTTGGATGCTGCTGGGGCCCAGGAGAGACCAGGAGGTCGAAAATTGAACCTGAAGAGAGAGGGGACGTCGCGTAAGACAAAGAGCCCTCACTGAAGCAGGTAGCACCCGGAGAAGTGCCAGAAATAGGCACTACGAGGATGCGTGAAACGGTGCTCGCCGAAGTTGCACAAAGGAGTCCCACGTCACCGGAGACCAACTTAGAAAGTCGTGCAATGCAGGTTAGAGTGCCGTGGACCCAGGCTTGGCTGTGCACAAAGGATTTCTGCCGGAAGTGCACAGGGGCCGGAGTAGCTGCAAAGTCGCGGTTCCCAGCAATGCAGCCCAGCGAGGTGAGGCAAGGACTTACCTCCACCAAACTTGGGCTGAAGAGTCACTGGACTGTGGGGGTCACTTGGACAGAGTCGCTGGATTCGAGGGACCTCGCTCGTCGTGCTGAGAGGAGACCCAAGGGACCGGTAATGCAGCTTTTTGGTGCCTGCGGTTGCAGGGGGAAGATTCCGTCGACCCACGGGAGATTTCTTCGGAGCTTCTGGTGCAGAGAGGAGGCAGACTACCCCCACAGCATGCACAAGCAGGAAAACAGTCGAGAAGGCGGCAGGATCAGCGTTACAGAGTTGCAGTAGTCGTCTTTGCTACTATGTTGCAGGTTTGCAGGCTTCCAGCGCGGTCAGCGGTCGATTCCTTATCAGAAGGTGAAGAGAGAGATGCAGAGGAACTCGGCTGAGCTCATGCATTCGTTATCTAAAGTTTCCCCAGAGACAGAGACCCTAAATAGCCAGAAAAGAGGGTTTGGCTACCTAGGAGAGAGGATAGGCTACTAACACCTGAAGGAGCCTATCAGCAGGAGTCTCTGACGTCACCTGGTGGCACTGGCCACTCAGAGCAGTCCAGTGTGCCAGCAGCACCTCTGTTTCCAAGATGGCAGAGGTCTGGAGCACACTGGAGGAGCTCTGGACACCTCCCAGGGGAGGTGCAGGTCAGGGGAGTGGTCACTCCCCTTTCCTTTGTCCAGTTTCGCGCCAGAGCAGGGGCTAAGGGGTCCCTGAACCGGTGTAGACTGGCTTATGCAGAATTGGGCACATCTGTGCCCAAGAAAGCATTTCCAGAGGCTGGGGGAGGCTACTCCTCCCCTGCCTTCACACCATTTTCCAAAGGGAGAGGGTGTCACACCCTCTCTCAGAGGAAGTTCTTTGTTCTGCCATCCTGGGCCAGGCCTGGCTGGACCCCAGGAGGGCAGATGCCTGTCTGAGGGGTTGGCAGCAGCAGCAGCTGCGGTGAAACCCCAGGAAGGGCAGTTTGGCAGTACCAGGGTCTGTGCTACAGACCACTGGGATCATGGGATTGTGCCAACTATGCCAGGATGGCATAGAGGGGGCAATTCCATGATCATAGACATGTTACATGGCCATATTCGGAGTTACCATTGTGAAGCTACATATAGGTAGTGACCTATATGTAGTGCACGCGTGTAATGGTGTCCCCGCACTCACAAAGTTCAGGGAATTGGCTCTGAACAATGTGGGGGCACCTTGGCTAGTGCCAGGGTGCCCTCACACTAAGTAACTTTGCACCTAACCTTTACCAGGTAAAGGTTAGACATATAGGTGACTTATAAGTTACTTAAGTGCAGTGTAAAATGGCTGTGAAATAACGTGGACGTTATTTCACTCAGGCTGCAGTGGCAGGCCTGTGTAAGAATTGTCAGAGCTCCCTATGGGTGGCAAAAGAAATGCTGCAGCCCATAGGAATCTCCTGGAACCCCAATACCCTGGGTACCTCAGTACCATATACTAGGGAATTATAAGGGTGTTCCAGTAAGCCAATGTAAATTGGTAAAAATGGTTACTAGCCTGTCAGTGACAATTTGGAAAGAAATGAGAGAGCATAACCACTGAGGTTCTGGTTAGCAGAGCCTCAGTGAGACAGTTAGTCACTACACAGGTAACACATTCAGGCACACTTATGAGCACTGGGGCCCTGGGTTACCAGGGTCCCAGTGACACATACAACTAAAACAACATATATACAGTGAAAAATGGGGGTAACATGCCAGGCAAGATGGTACTTTCCTACATCTGGTAGATTATTAGCTTGGCTAACTCGGCAACCATCACAACCAACACCCATTGGCGCAATACGCCTAAATCCTGACACAATCGTTAATACCCAAGCAG
Source organism: Pleurodeles waltl (assembly GCF_031143425.1). Taxonomy (NCBI): domain Eukaryota; kingdom Metazoa; phylum Chordata; class Amphibia; order Caudata; family Salamandridae; genus Pleurodeles; species Pleurodeles waltl. Next base: position 316,177,422 of record NC_090436.1, read on the forward strand.
GTATAAATGATGCCTTCTCCACATATTATCGGACCCTATATACGCCCTCCTCCACCACCTCCAGAGCAACATATTATCAACACACTAAGCCTGGTCCCCCAAAATCAACTTATCCTTGACAACACCGCCACTCTAGATGGCCCGTTACTATTGAAGAGGTACGCCTTGCATTATCACAAATAGCACGCAATAAAACGCCCGGCTCAGACGGTTTACCGATAGAATACTACAAGTCCCATGCTTCCCTATTATTACATCCACTAACAGAAGTATTTAACGAAGCACACCATAAATTGCAATTACCGGACTCAATGTGCGAAGCACTGATAGTCGTCCTCCCAAAATCAGGCCGCGACCCTCTAGATGTTAAATCATACAGGCCGCTCTCCTTGCTGAATGCAGACTGCAAACTATTAGGTAAAATACTCGCAAATCGCCTCCTCCCTTATTTATCGACTTTGATACACCATGATCAATCAGGCTTTATCCCTGGCAGAAGCACTTTCCTGAACATTAGAAGACTTTTACACATAATACACAGTAATACAAACTCGGTAGCAGTGGCCCTATCTTTAGATATAGAAAAAGCATTTGACACACTTAGTTGGAATTATTTGCTACACACTCTTAAAGTGTTCGGCTTTGGTGCCGGTTTTATTAACTGGATCAGGACGCTCTACTCTAGGCCCACTGCCCGTGTTAAAAATGGACGTGTTATCTCTGAAGCATTCCCAATAGGCAGAGGTACCAGACAGGGCTGCCCATTATCCCCATTGCTGTTCGCTATTGCTATGGAGCCACTAGCGATTAAACTACGGAGCTACACACACATATGGGGTATACCGGAGGCCAACACCCACCACGTCGTATCTATGTATGCAGATGACACCTTAATATATCTGCGCGACCATTCAGCCTACATGGCTGGGGCCCTGCAGTTACTGGACTCCTTTGCTATCGCCTCCGGACTGCACGTCAACTGGTCCAAATCAAGCATATTCCCCATTTCTCCGTCCCCGGTAGCTCACCATATGTCGCTACCACAATACAAACTGCCCTGGTCACATATAACCTTTAAATATCTGGGTGTGCAAATCTATCACTCAATCACGGATCTAAAAGAAGGAAACAGATAGATTCCTTGGCTCCGTTCACGGCTCAATTCCCTTCTGGAGCTCACTCCCCCTATCTCCAATGGGCCGTGTGGCAATAGCCAAAATGCTCATCCTTCCAAGGTTTCTATATTATTTTACAGCTCTTCCGCTGTGTTTACCGCTTTCCTTTTTTAATAAGCTGCAATCAATACTAACGGATTTACTCTGGGGTAAAGACAGACGCAGAGTGGCGCTGTCATTAACACAACATCCGCAGGAGATGGGCGGATTGGGAATGCCTAATTTCGAAAGATATTACGCAGCCGCCCAATTATCATGGCTGTCTACATGGCTATGCGACACCCCGTCGGCCAAAAGCAGGATGTTACAGACACATATACCATCACAGAGGCTGCTACTTTCGATACTAACTAGCACCCCCCATACGTCTCCAAGACTAATATTACTAGAGGCGGCTCGATTCTGCTGGCGCAGATATGTCCAAACTAAGTCCACATCTTTCCCCTATTCGCCTCTGCTCCCACTACTTCAACTCCCGGATACCCAAAACCTGTCAATACACCATGATACACGTGAAATGAACACGCTCCAACTGGGTGACTTATACTCCTGTTCCGTGTTGCGCACTTTCGCTGAACTGGTAACTGCAGGCACTATGCAAAACGGGGCCTTCCTAACATTTAACGCCATAAGGCTATTGCTTAACAAGATCTGGGGCTCAGTAAACTCGGAACCGCCCGAATCCTCGCTGCTTACCACTATACTAACTATTGGCAGCTCAAAAAGCATTATTACCACATTATATAAAGCATTGCTTGAAGTAATATGCACAACACTACCAAACGCAAAGGCGTGCTGGGACGCTGTCCTTCCTACCCCACTACCACAGAAGACCTGGATCACTGCTCTCACAACAATCAAATCAATATCCCGCAATCCTCGCCTACGGTATACTCAATTTAATTATCTTCACCAATCATACTTATCTCCAGCCCGCATCCAAAAAATCTACCCCCATACAACACCAACATGCCCTAGATGTGCTACACCAGCAGCTGATTTCTACCATATGGTTTGGAAATGCCAATCCATAAACTTGGCCTGGCAACGTGTGACGGAGGTTACAGCAGAGATCTCATCCCACACCCTTGTGTCCACTCCTGATTCCTGCTTACTCGGCATAAGGCATCATATTAAAGCAGACAAACACACGCACAGGTTTATCGACCTGGCTTTCGTGGTGTATAAACGCTTGATAGCAATACATTGGAAAGCTCCACATGCTCCTTCCCACGCGTCATGGCTACGAGATTTACACAGCCGCTCTCAGGCTGAAGCTTCACTTGCTACAACACAGAGGTCTCATCCTAGCTGGCCAGGAGATCTGGGACACATTTGTGGTTGCAATGGAGGCCAGAGACGACATGTATCCCCCATGAACAGGTCTCGATCCATTGCACACCACAGCCTGAGCTGACGCTGTTGAAGCTGGGACCGCACAGCAGCAACTTTGGTTTGCTCTTAAACACACTCATTACTGCTATTCTTCCTCTCCCTCTGAAGATATTTCTAACCTGTGCCCAATTACTCCTCACACGCTTATACAAGCCTGTAATATACAATCACAACAAGTAAAATAGTCCTGCCCCTGAACCCGTCAACACCGCAGACACCCTTAACACCCCTGAAGTGATTACTATATTAGTTACGGATATCGTTTGTATCTGGCCAATCCCCGTAAGCTGCAGTCAGCCCTCATAACAGCTCGCATGTTAAATGTCACTGCACTCTCCTTATACAACGCCCTTAACTCTCTAACATTATTAAGATAAGTTGTTAAAGTTTTCCCTTCCTGATATCCCCGTTTGTTAATTCCAATTCCCCTCTCCCCTCCTTTCTCTTTTACCCTCTTGTAGTGGCAATGCTGTGTAAAAATTATACAATTGTGTAAATGTATTGCAAAATAACATACAGCTATCGTATTGATGTGTGCAGTTTGCGTTCAATAAAGAGATTTAAAAAATAAATAAATAATGTTTTAGGTCTTTGTTGGCTGTAGAAAGTTCCAGAGGTGCTGTTTGTAAATCTAGTGGTCTTACACTTTTGTGGTCGGTGCATGAAACTCTCTCTAAACCCCTCCCATTTTGGAATGACTATTACCCATTTTCCAACCTCTTCCACTGGTCCCTCCTGTATTTACTACAAATACATATGCTTACGAATGCAGAAACTCTACATTTGTTGTTGAGAAGGAGACTTCTGCACATAGGTTTGTGAACAGCATTTTACTGTACGTGAGTAGTACTATTTCATTACTACTATACATACCACAAAGTGCAGTCTTCTGATAGGCCCATGTGTATCCAGTCTTGGAATTTCACTTTCCAAATTTCTGTTATCAAATGCTTTGCTTAGTTGAATCAAATGAAGACTGAAACTCCCAGAATAAACGGATTTGTTGAATGACCCCCATTGCACAACGTGCAAGAGACACTTTAGGGCTGATTATGAGTTTGGGGGAAGGAAAAATCCGTCCACCAAACTCCTGACCTCCCCGCCGACCCCATTACGACTTTCCTGCTGGGTCGGTCAGCCCATTGGTAAAGGTGCGGCAGCATTGGCGCTGGCTCATAACAGAGTTGGCGGCAATGCTTCTGCATGCAGGGGGCAGCAGCCCCTAAAACGGGTACTGTCTGCCCTGCAGACAGTGTGCATTTTGAGGTTGCTGGGCTTGGGCAGTTCAGGGCCCCTTGTGGCCCCCTGAACTTGTTCTCCGCCAGGCTTTTCATGATGGTGGAACCGTCATGAAAAGGCTGGTGAAGAAAAACGTTGTAATCAGCACGGCAGCGCTGAGTTCAGTGCCACCCTGGCTGATTACAAGCAGCCTAGCCATCAGCCGACGGGATCTACGATCCTGGCAGGGACAATGGTAGGTTGGAGGGTCTGCCTGCCAACTTCGTAATGTGGCGGTCCAATTGCCACAGCTGCTGCAGTCTGACCGCCACCATGAGTCTGGCAGTCCTAGGACCGTCAGACCCATAATCGGGGCCTTACTTTCATTTTTCGGTCTTCAAGTTAACTGCATCTTGGCATTTCACACAACAACAAAATTAAACAATATGCCATACAATATGTGATGCAGTAGGCATACTTTTTGTGTTTATGATATTGTTTCTGGTTTCTCAGGATTTAGATTTTGTTTGCCCATTGCAGGCGCTTCAGAAGTTCCATTTTATTCTTTTATTTTGCCCTGATGTCTCTGTGTGTCTATTTTAGCTACTAACAATTGCTTCTAATTGTGAGATGGCAACTAAGACCAGACAAAATTTCATTGATGGCAGTGTAATTTTGGAAATTTTATATTATGCTGGTTACATGAAATTATGCTGCAGTTTGTAGCAAACTTACAGTGTAGGAGAATGGAAACAATGCAAACAACAGAACACAATTGTGTATTTTTGCACTAAAGTGTAGCACTAAATGACAGATTTGCATTCTTTGTAATTATGCATATACATTATACATAATGTTGCATTATTTTCCTGAAATATGTGTAATCACATGAAAGCAAATTACACAATTTTCATACACGCATGATTAGAACCCTGCTTTGAAAACAAACATTACCAACAGCCAGCAGTTCTATAACAGAGAATTCTTTAGCATATAAGAGATGCAAATTCCGTTATTGATCAATGATGCATCACTCACCTATCTCCATTAACCAATCAGAAAGCAATTATATAGTCCGGTCTTGCTAGTCCTCCAGTTGTATATTGGATGCAATAATTTGCATGAATGAAAGAAAGTAAACCAAAAATATCAGCAGGTAGTATCATTATTGTATTACATCTAGTGTTAGACAAAATCTTTTGCTTTTACAAAAATTCATGTAAAATATATTTACTGATATCTATCTATATTTTTTATACATATACATCTTGCAGAGTGGTGGCAGCCTCTGCCATTATAGCTAGGATTCTCAGGCATTAGAGTTCCTCCAATTCTTGCTTCCTAATAACTTTGCTCCTGTTAGACGAACCTCCATGGCTACCGAGTTGAAAACACTGTTTATGAAGGTGTGCAACTTATAATTTGAAGGTGTTCTATAATTCATAAGTTGAAGGTATAGGTATAGCTTCATAATTTCTAATTTTTGAGTAGTTTTAATTGTGTTTGTGTAGAAATAATAACTACAGTTATGGCAATTTAAAGGTGGTGTGTAAACTATAAAATTAAGGTATAGCTATAACTTTAGTATTTCTAATGTTTGTATAGTAAGAATACAGTTTTCCTAACTATATCAAAGGTGTAACTATGCTTTTTTCAGTAAATATATATATGGATGGCACAAACTAATCCTATTCTTAAAGACTTTGCTGTAAAAATGGCAAAAGTTATTTTCACATTCTAGCTAAACAGTGATTTGAGGTGAGCGGATTCAGAGTTCTTGGCTAACTTCAATGTGAGTTCTGTTCTTTGACCAGGAGAAGAGCTACACACAAAGTTGTTCACATATGTGCCAGGGACTACTGTGGCAATGTGTGCTTTTTTAGACCAAAAAAATACTTTTACTTTTAGCCAATGTGTTTTTTTAGATTGATGAGGGCACCTTCCCAAACAAGACAGTGTTGCCAAAACAATGAAAAATTAAGCAAGCATTAACATGCATTTACAAGGTCAAACAGTTGGTGGCCATTGCACTGCATATTGGAATTGTCAATGTTTTAAGATGTAGGTACATTTTACATACCCACTTTTTGTCCATTCAGGAATTTAGACAATGATTTTGATTTGAATTGTTCCTCTTAACAAAAGTTTTGATTTTCCTGAAAAATAAATGTTTACAAAAAACATAGCATGTCTTTTGTGTCATATCTACCCAGATTCATCCGACCCAGTGCTGAACGAAAATCTCTTGCTTTAGGTTGAACGGACAAAATTTGCACAGTGTTGCATATATACCGTGCATTGCATGCTGTTGATGTAATTAGCTGTGCAAACGCAAATCATGGTTCGCGTGGAAGACACTAAAGACATTTAGCACTGTGACACGGTGCAAGGAAGTTTGAATGTGTTAGCTCTTGAAGCACACCCTTTAGAACAATTATTTTTATGCAGACGACTGTGGGAGCATCCAGCCTTATATTTCTTTTAATAGCAATCTATTACCCTTAGAGGTTGACCAGAACCTTCTGACTCAGACAGGAGTGTAATAACTTCATAACAATCATCATTAACAATTCCAAATTAATAAACATTAATTTCAATTTTGAAGTCAGTAATTTATACACACCATGACCAATGTGGCCATGTATCACCACAACAATTTAGTAAAGTTCAAACATTTATTGCCCTTTAGATTAACAATGCAATCACGTAATCAATACAAGACCACGTAAATCAATACAAGACCAAATGATATGAGTACAGAAACAATTCAGGCTGACCAAATTGTCGGAAGAATCTCAATCTAGACAGAGTAGTTATCATTAAACATTCAAGAACCACAAAGCAGAATAACAACAATAACAGATGAATAATTGAAACAGAATACATTTAATTGTTGCAGATAAGTTGCTAACATCAAATTATATAACTGTCAAGTTTAGAATTTGGTATTCTTATCTATTCCTCTAATTTGATAAGCATGTTTGGGATCCATGCAAAAAGAAAAGAAAAAGAAAATTAAATTTGAAAAACAGCTAACTGTGGCGCTAACCAAAAATTGCAGTTGGATTTTCTAAAGAGAGAAAACAATCTGCAAGGAAAACAAATGCACATTTGGTTATACCTCTCCTAAATGGATCAGCAAGCGGCGACGTCTTCATCAGTTAAGCACTTGGTCTTTATTGTATAGCATCAGTATTATGAATGGGGAAACAGTTCAGTAAATTGTGGCCTTAATGTATCTGAACTGACAGAATCATAGACAAAAAGCTAAGGAACACAAAACATCATTTCACTAGCTTAGAAAGAATGAATCTGCTGACAACTGAAAGGAACAGCGAGGAACTGAACTTACATCATCTAAACCTTGCTATATCGAAATCCTAGAAAGTATCTAGTTAAGAGTCTACTGGTCAAACTGTGGGTGTTTTAGTGTTTGTTCAACCAAAAAATATGAATCCACGTTTCATAAGTATCTTTCTTCATTTTCTCACCCATGATTGGGTCTTCTTTTCTTGTTCCTGGTCACCAATTTCCTCTCAAAAATTACATTTAAGCAGTGTAGAAAAACATAACATGAGCTTCCTGCCAATAAACTAAAATTCCAGCAAGTACAAATATTGCAACATGAAACACACCATTGAACACTGAAGACTGTTGCTTAGTTATTATCTCATCTCAGGAAACAAATGCTACAAGAAAGGAACATCACTTTTCCACAGTGTGTAAGTCCTTTTAGGACATATTAATACTCATCTTTTTCATTACATTTAATTATACAAAATACATTTTCATTAGGCATTATATTTTCATGTTAATATATGTTGTTTATGGCATCCACCATACCAGCTACACGTTTTTATTTATTATTTTAACACATGGATTCGGTTAGTCCATTAAATACACTCAGGGGCATATTTATACTCTGTTTGCGCCAAATGTGCGTCAAAATTTTTGACGCACAATCGGCGCAAACCCTGCCCCATATTTATACTTTGACGTCAAAGTTCCACCATGTGCATAATTTTTTGGAAGGGGGAGCCAGCCTTGCATTAATTATATGCAAGGTAGGCGTTCCCTTCCAAAAAATGACTTTAAGACATCATTTTGACGCACAGGAGGGGGCAGGCCTTAAAAAACGGCGCACAGCCTGATGGGCGCAGTTTTTTAACGCCTGGGTCAGGGCAGGTGTTAAGGGACCTGTGGGCTCAGAAGGAGCCCAGAGGTTCCCTCCCATGCCCCCAGGGACACCCCCTGCCACCCTTGCCCACCCCAGGAGGACACCCAAGGATGGAGGGACATCCCAGGGAAGTAGAGGTAAGTTGGGGTAAGTATTTATTTTCGTATTTTTTTTGTGGCATAGGGGGGCCTGATTTGGGCCCCCCTACATGCCACTATTCCCAATGACCATGCTCAGGGGACATAAGTCCCCTGGGCATGGCCATTGGGCAAGGGGGCATGACTCCTGTCTTTGCTAAGACAGGAGTCATTTCAATGGGGGTTGGGCGTCAAACAAAATGGCGCAAATCGGGTTAAGGCCTAAATTTTGCCTCAGACCTGACTCGCCCCATTTTTTGACGCCCAACCTCCATTTTCCCCTACGCCGGCGCTGCCTGGTGTGAATCATTTTTTTTTACGCACACCAGTCCGCAGCGCCGGCTAACGTCATTCAATAAATAAGGCGCCCGCATGGCGCTTTGGAATGGCGTTAGCCGGCTGTAAAAGTTTTGACGCACAACTGCGTTGGCGCAGTTGTGCGTCAAAAAGTATAAATATGGGCCTCAATTTCATGATGTTTAGTGACATATTTTTATTAATAGTGTTTGCACTCTAACACGGCCATTTGTGAGAAGTGTAAATTTAATAACAACTTACACACGGTAAATGCGGAAATAATATGCAATTTCCTGTTTCCCATCGTTGGGGCCTGTTTTTATTTGTTGTTTCTTTTTCAAGCAAAGCCATGATGCACAAGTTGCCTTCAAATTGCTTTGCATAGAACTCAGGTGGTGTTTGCGTGGCTTCTGCCTCGTTATGCCCATTTTGTATAAATATTTGGGGGCTTCATACAAAGCTTTTCAGTGCGGTTTAAAAGTGCGCTCGTTTTAACTTTCGATGCAAAAATGCCTTTGCGTTTAAAGCCGATTAAGTTATATATAGGGCCGTATTTATACTCCGTTTGCGCCGAATTTGCGTCGTTTTTTTCGACGCAAATTCGACGCTAAACTAACGCCAACTAACGCCATATTTATACTATGGCGTTAGAGGCGTATAGCGCCAAAGTTCCCGGAATGTGCGTCATTTTTTAGCGTGAACCCCTTCCTTGCGTTAATGATATGCAAGGGAGGCGTTCCCGTCTAAAAAATGACTCCCAGGCCTTTACGTGGTATTTATACTCCCGGGCAAAAGAGACGCCCGGGAGTGGGCGTGGCTAAAAACGGCGCATTTGCGCCGCTTTTTAACGCCTGGGTCAGGCATGGCGTTAAGGGACAAGTGGGCTCAAAATGAGCCCAGAGTGCCCTCCCCTGCCCCCAGGGACCCCCCCTGCCACCCTTGCCCACCCCAGGAGGACACCCAAGGCTGGAGGGACCCACCCCAGGGACATTCAGGTAAGTTCAGGTAAGTATTATTTATTTTTTTTTAATAATTTTTTTTGGCATAGGGGGGCCTGATTTGTGCCCCCCTACATGCCACTATGCCCAATGACCATGCCCAGGGGACAGAAGTCCCCTGGGCATGGCCATTGGGCAAGGGGGCATGACTCCTATCTTTACAATGATAGGAGTCATGTTGATGGGGGATGGGCGTCGTTAAAAAATGGTGCAAGTCGGGTTAAGATGATTTTTTTGCCTCAACCTGACTTGCCCCATTTTAAGACGCCCTAACGTCATTTTTGCCCAACGCCGGCGCTGCCTGGTCTACGTGGTTTTTTTCCACGCACACCAGGCAGCGCCGGTCTGCTTGCGCCGGCTAACGCCATTCCATAAATACGGCGCCCGCATGGCGCTTCAGAATGGCGTTAGACGGCGCAAAATTTTTTGACGCTAAACTGCGTTACCGCAGTTTAGCGTCAAAAAGTATAAATATGGGCCATAATTCGCTCAATTCGGTATGGGTTGGCATCACGCGGGGTTCGAGCTAAATAATAAATCTGAGCCTTCTAATTTCCTTTCAGAAGAAGTGCCACACCGCATAATGCATTTGACTTATTGGAAGGGTTAATTCTTTTTCCCAAAGGAAGGCAAAAAATGTATAGCTCTACAGTAGAATAGAACTTTTATGCTTTGCAACTAACTTTCATCAAGCACAAAAAGGTACGTAAGCGCTTATTTACTCAAGGAAATTAATATTCTAGTTTAAAAATCATATCACGGCCCACACTGCACACTATATTAAAATGACACTTGACAGCATTCTGATACGTAACTACCAGCTAGTGAAACTTGTTCACAACTTGACGCTTCAGCGAAAGGCTAGATTCACACCATTAGTGAGTAGTCACTTTCTGGAGCGTTTAGTGGGATGTTCTTAACAAACCAGCCTGTAGAGGTCACTGAAACCCAAGGCCAGACTTAAAACACAGCCAGAACTAGAAAGCAGCAACCGATTAACAATGACTTAAAGAAACTAACCAATGGAAGAAACTTGAGTCAATCACGTCTGTTTTAAAGCAAAACCATCAGCAGCAATTTTTATGAAAGTATTATTTATTTCAAGTGCATTTTCATGGTTTTTACCTCTAAAAGTGAATTACGCAAGACCAGAATCCTCCTTTGCAGATTCTAGTTAGGAAAAGTAATGAGGAGTGATGAGGAAACACAGGCATGCCAGCCCTCGCCTTCCTGTTATCTCTGATTTCATGGGCCCTATCCGCCTGGTCGTAAATATACATTGCAAGCAGCAATGCTAGATATTTTCTGGCCAAAAGCGAAAGTAAAATGTACATACACGTTGGTTTTGGAGAACTAAAGATGAACTCAAGCCTGAATTTGATTGATGTCTAGGTAGTGTGTGATTTATTTACGTATTTGAGACAGTGGGCCTATTCACATAGGTACATTTGCATGCGTTAATCTGCATGTCTACATTTACTCTTACACTTTGTAGTCAATTCAGTTATTTTGGCTATTCAACAGTTCAGAGCGTAACTTTACTACAAAGTGTATACTTACATGTGTCCATCACCCTGAAACAGGGGGTGTTGCCATATTTACAGCTGTAAAGTTACTGCAGCCAAAAAAAGCCCCGTTGTAAATCTAGTCCCACACATGGCCAACTACTTGTGCTGCAATACCCTCCCATGGAAAATAATGGATGCAGGACTAAAATAGAATCACAGAGCAAATAATGTTAAAAATAAATTAATTGATTTCAGCTTTTTAAAAACATATCTAAATATAATTTAATGGCAAAGTTATATACAAATAAAAATGAGTCTTATTTTATGTTAAATATTTTAAAAAATTTAGGGGCATATTTATAATCCCCTAGTGCCACATTAGCATCATTATTTTTTAAGTTAATGTGGCCCAACGAGGCCGAAATCCCTGTGCAGTATTTACAGAGTGGCGCAATGCATACATTACGCCACTCTGTGACCCTTTGGGCCTTATTTATACTTTTTGGTGCAAAACTGCACTAAGGCAGTTTTGCCCCAAAAAGTTTTGCACCGGCTTGCACCATTTTTTAGCACCAGCTGGGCACCATATTTATGGAATGGTGCAAGCCGGTGCAAAGGGTAGGCTAGCTTATAAAAAAATGACGTTAGGCAGTTTTGAGTCAAAATAAATGATTCTGACCAGATTAACATAATTTTTTGATGCTAAGGGGCGTATTTATACTCTGTTTGCACTGAATTAGCGTCATTTTTTTAAAACTCTAATTCAGTGCAAAACTAACTCCATATTTATACTTTGGTGCTAGACCCGTCTAGCACCAAATTTATGGAGTTAAAGTCATTTTTTGGAAGTGGAAACCTACCTTGCCTTAATGAGATGCACGGTAGGCGTTCCCGTGCAAAAAAATGACTCTATGGCCTTAACACCATATTTATACTCCCATGTAAAAATGGTGCAAGGGAGGAAGGAGGGGTCAAAAAATGGGGCAAAGCTTGCTTTGCCCCATTTTTTAAGACCTGGGTCAGGGCAGGTGTTAGGGGACCTGTGGCCCTATTTCCATGGTGGAACACCATGGAATAAGCCCAGAGGTGCCCTCCCTAGGCCCTAGGGGCACCCCCACCCACACTAGAGGGACTGCGAGGATGGGGGACCCCATCCCAGGTAAGTACAGGTAAGTGCCTTTTATTTTTGAAAGTGCCATAGGGGGCCCTGAAATGGGCCCCCATACATGGCACCGGGTGCAATGGCGATGCCCAGGGGAACCCTGTCCTCTGTGCTGGCCACTGGGGTAGTGGGCATGACTCCTGCCTTTTCTAAGGCAGGAGTCATGTGGCATGGTAGGTTTAGCACCATAAAATGACGCTAATCTGGCTAGAGTCATTTTTTTTTACTCTAACCTGCCTAAAGCCATTGTTTGGTGCTAAACCCTCTTCTTCCATACTGCCAGCCCCACCCGACTAAAGTCATTTTTTAAAACTCTAGCCTACCCTTTGCACCGGCTTGCACCATTCCATAAATATGGTGCCCGGCTGGTGCACAGAAATGGTGCAAGCCGGTGCTAAACTTTTTGGTGCAAAACTGAGTTAGTGCAGTTTTGCAGCAAAAAGTATAAATAAGGGCCAATATTTTGTAAGTTTGCGACACTTTTGTGTCATAAAATGACGTTAATGCGGTGCAAAAAAAGTTTAAATCAGGGCCTTGGTGCTAGATGGGTCTAGCACCAAAGTATAAATATGGAGTTAGTTTTGCACCGAATTAGAGTAAAAAAAAATGACACTAATTTGGTGCAAACAGAGTATAAATATGCCGCAGAGTATAAATATGCCCCTAAATATGGCCTTAAGGCCATAGAGTCATTTTTTGCATGGGAACGCCTACCTTGCATCTCATTAAGGCAAAGTAGGTCTCCACTTTCAAAAAATGACTTTAACTCCATAAATTTGGTGCTAGAGGGGTCTAGCACCAAAGTATAAATATGGAGTTAGTTTTGCACCGAATTAGAGTTAAAAAAAATGACACTAATTCGGTGCAAACAGAGTATAAATATGCCCCTTTGTGCTACATTATGCCTGTGCCAGGCATAATGTATGCAAAGGGGGCGTTCCCCCAGATGGGGGGAGCAAAAAATGGTGCAAGGAAATCTATGAGACTTCCTTGAGTCATTTTGTATGGCACTTTTTAACGCCTGCTCAGAGCAGGCGGTGAATCGGGGATTCCATTATCTAAAATGGGCCCCTATGGAATCTGCAGGAGTAACGCTAATATTTCGGCGCTACTCTTGCAGAGTACATCAGTAGCGTCAAAAAAAATGGTGCTATTGCCCCTTACCCAGCGCCACAGTGCGCCATATTTAAATACGGCACAAACATGGTGACAGTAGGAGGGGTGCTAAGGCACACGGGGAAAGTGGAGCTGCACTTGGTGCGTGCCTCTTTCCAAAAATCTGCCCCTTAATACATTTAAAAGTAAATGTTACTTTTTTAGAAAAAGCTTAAATTAATTTAAATTAATTTTGTACATAGCCTTTGTGATTTTTAATACATAAAAAATAAAAAAAGTTAGACTTTAGGTAGGACTTGTTAAAATAAACTTTTAAAAAATATGTGTCAATATATATAAATTAATTAAAATTTGTATTCAACATTTTGGGCCCCATTACAACTTTGGCTGTGTTTTCCAAAGACCACCGAAGCCGCTGTAGCCAACTGATCACCATATTAGGAGTTGCGTTTGGACTTCCACTTCCATCACTGTGATGTGAGCAAGACTCCGTCTGCTGTAATATGGCTTGGCGGAGTCTTGCTGGTTTAGGGGTTCTGGCGGTGCAAAATTACCAGGACCCATCCCCTCCTGGACGACCAGATCGCCGGAAAATATAAATTGATTGTCCAAAAGGTGGGGTGGGTGGGCATGGTGGGTGCATGTGTGTGGTGAGTGCGTGAACGTGTGCAAATAGAGGTGTCAGAGAGCGTGTATGTGTGCAAATGGAGGTGTCTGAGTGTGTGTTTGTGAACGATCGAGTAGGGGTGTCTGGATGTATGCGTGCAGTTGGGGGTGTGTGCCTGCATATATGCTGAGGGGAGGAGGGGTGTCATTCAGCGAGTGAGTAGGTGTGTGTATTGGGATGCATGCGAGTGGGGGTGCAAGTCTGCAAGTGAGTGGGGGTGTGTGCGAATATATGCGTATGCGCGAGGGGTGGGTTTGTGAATATATGCATTTGTGAAGGGGTGGGAGGTGTTTATAAGTGTGTGACAGGTGGGGGATCTGCATGTGTGTGGACGTGTGGGGGTGCATGTGCCGGTGACAGCAATGGGGATTACAGTCACCAGGTGCATTACCACCAGAGTTTTCGTAATCAAACAGTTTTAACAGTGTCTGTTGGACTGGAATCTGATGAGTAAGTATTACTCCTTCCAATAATGCACTTTCTGCAATGTTGGTGAGATTGGAGTTAGAATAGTAAATCTCAATCCCTTTAATTCAAACCCTTTTTTCAATGATTATTAGATTGGAGTTAGAATAGTAAATCTCACTCCTTTCATTTATGCACTTTCTCCATTGTTTCTTGGTTTGGAGGTAGAATACTAAATCCCATTCCCATCAAATTATATATTTTAAAACTGTTTGTAGGGTTGTTATTAATAAAGTATAATTTAGCATTTAATTACTTTGCAGATTGTTTTTATTGTGGTTTCACTATTATAATTCTTCTACAGCTGAAAAAAAACCTAATGGTCATCTAAGTGCAACACAGGGTTGAAGATGCACAAGTTTATCACATTTCAATACTTGATAGTCCTAGTGCCCTTTTGATGTGATGGTGGGTGGCTCACATGGGGAACCTCATTGTAGGTAGCGGTCCCACAAGTTCTTGAGATGGATGGTAGTGCGAGGTGCAGGGAGGGCCACACATGGGTGTGAAATGGTGGAACTGGTTCACAGTTTATCCATGGAGAAAGCTGTCCAAGGTTGAGGGGCTATGGAGCGGTACAGATGAGAGGTGCATGGGTCTCCAATGCTCACTGTCGGTTGAAGAAATGATGTGATGAATGAAGCTCGGGGTACATGGACCATACACAGTTGTCAGTCATTGAAGAAACAATGTGATGTACAAGGTTGAGAAACAGGATATGGAGATGCAGGTTCATGCTCATGGGAGTCTCATGATCACTAGGCACAGAACAGGACATGACAATACAACTGTTCAAGTGCAATAGCCTATCACGCTCATCAAGTGCATAATGGGATGCACCAATCCAGAGTTCATAAGCTGTTCTTTAGTGATTCATTGTTCAGTTTTCTTTTATTTCTTTATCTTTCCCTCAACGTATGTATGTACGTAGGATCAATATGCACAATAGTGGGCAATACTGTTTGGATGGCTAGGATCCAAGATGATTGTCCTATCAAAACAGCTTTCTCGTGATTCTCTTAGCATTATTTATTTGCATGTTTCTATTTGCATGCTTCGTAGGGGTGGACGAAACTTGATAGATTTACATACAAACTCTGCAAGATTTTCTGTGGAGTTCTGCAAATGGGAAGAAATAGCACTGCTCGCACTAATTGTTAGCACCAGGGGCTCATTTCCCACTGAAAAATCAGCATCACGCATCATGCCAGAGGGTGCTGCTTCTCGAGTTGATTTTACTGCCACTTTATGATTGCGAACTGTTGCGACCACCTGCAACTGCTCGTGTTGCAGAAATCTTGCAGAGTGCCCTCCTAGCAACCATATTTGCAGTACAGAAAACCATATCTCGTTTGCAGTAGTCAACATACTATTGGTGAGCCACATGAGAGAAAAAACCCTGCCAGGAGGTAGTTGGCAGAATTTGGCTGGAATGCCGCATTACAGGCATAACGCACAGAGTGGCCAAAATTCAGCCAACTCTGCCGGCGGACGGGAATAAATCACCCACCCCTAATTCTTTTGCATTATTTATTTTAATTTTATTTTCATTGTTTTATTTGATCGTTGCTGTGCCATGTCGTTAGCTGTGGTTCACTTTAAATGACTGGCAAATAACTCTATTTAGTAGTTAGTTATGTGGGCCCATCCTAAGATTGCTACTGTATTTCTGTTTGGTTTTTGTGCTGTGCTGCCTTCTTAAGATGGGCAGTAGAAATTCCTGAAATCTCATTTCTTTTCTAAGCTAGCCTGCTGTTATGTGACCTTATGGTTTGGGACACTAACAATTTCAAAGAGGACTTCTGCTTCTTGCAATTAGCAGGTATCATGAGACACAGTTGTTGCACACCGGACCTATCACAAGGTTGCATGAGTTGAGCTCCTTCTTGGGTGTTTATGGAGCACTCATTCCCTTTTGGCTTGGTGCACAGTGCTGGTCTCCTGAAGTCTGACACCGCTTAGTCATTCACACTCTGCTTGTGTTTATCATTGGGAATCATTCCTTTGTCTTTGTGGACCAGTTTCAATGCCAAGCCTGTCAAAACCTCTCTCCTTGCTTCAGGGTCCAGACCAGCTGTCCTCAGTGTTTCAGCCACACTCCTGTAGCTCTTTGTTGTGATGTCAAATGTTGAGGCATTAGGACTCATCAGCTGCAACATTCCAGTTCCACCATCTGCATCACAGTACTTTCTTCATTGTCCATGTCAAGGACTGGATGCTGTGAAGGTCTGTTAGGCTTTTTTTCTTATTGGCCCAAAGAAAGGTTGACTCCTTTGATTAGCCACAACAGCAACCTGCACTTAGCATGCATGTGAAAGGTGTCAAATGTAGCCTTAGAAGGTTCCACATTAGGAGGAGAAATTCTCAAACAACGGAAGAAACCTTGGTAATCTTGATGGCTCTTCACTGAAGAAGGTAAGTAATGACATCTTCTGTCAACATGGATCCACCATGTCCTGCTACTTTAAGATGCAGGACCAGATGGCATCATACAGATAAGTACATTTCGTCCCCTGACAGCAAGACAGCAGTGTGAGAAAGCAATGAGGTCTGCTATAGGGTGTCTGTGTGTTTGTGCCAATGTCTCTGTGCCCACAACAAGATAGCAACCCAAGCTGATCTGAGCATGAACCTTTTACTTTGTACTCTCCACAGTAACTGGCAGCATGTGAAAATCCAGCAACATTGGACCAAATTTACAAGGCCCTATTGCCACCTGAACATCACTTTTTGAGACTCTCTGGTGGAGCTGTGCAGTGTGCCACATTTACAAGGAGGCGCTAAGCCACTTTATGTGGCTTACCGCCACCTTGTAAATATGGGTCCCTCCAAAGCAGTTTACTGCATCACAGTGGCATGCAATGGGTGTTGCTGTGGCATTCTACAGCACTCATAGAAGTACCAAATCGCCATTGTAGATTGTTTATGTGCAGGAAGGGACACCTTCCTGCACATGTACAATCAATCCCCTCAATGCAGACACCCTTGCATCATGGTACAAGGGTGTCTGCATTGGTGCCGGCAGCTTAAGTTAGTGCAGAGGGCTACACAGGGGTGCACCATATTTTAGTACATACAGTGCATCTCTGCCTTTATAAAGTGGCTCTGCACTGCAAATTTTGGTACAGCGCCGCTCTGCAACACATTTTAGTAAATCTAGCCTATTGAGACTTTAGCCAATGCACCATACTAGGCACTGACTCCACTCATTATAACTGATGAGGTCAGGCATCTCTTGCCAGGTGCTGGCCAGTACTTCTGTTTGCCATCAGCAGGCTGCATAAACAAATTTCTTTGTTTTCTTGGTGGTGCAGGAACAAAACTCAGCAAACTATGAGATTCTACTAATCACGCTTTATTAGTCGCTTCTTTTTTCCCATTTTATTCTTCTACTTCTGGGGTCATTTATCTCTACCCATGCTCTCCCTGCACTGCTCCCCACTGGAATACCCTCACATCCCCACTCTCCTGTACAGCCATTAGGGCAAGCCGTGGTGTCCAGTGTCCTAACTGAGGACCTGGGAGGATTCCACATTGCCGAGTCTACGTTTCATCCTCACGACATTACATGGGGAATCAAGGATTACCCCAAAGATTGACATGGGTTTTCCAGCATTCAAAAGGAAAGGACCCCTCTGTGAAATGCAGCTAAGCAGGCTCATTACAGAAACAGCACTGAGCTCCCAGAGTACACTGGGTACTAAAAAGAAACACACCTATAGGACAAAAGGTGTGCATCGATTTTTGTGGTCAGTAATGTTTCGTAGTAAGTGTAAATGAGTAAAAAAGAAACTTTTTTGAAAATCAGCCTTAAAAGCAAAGAGCTCTTTTCAATGAATGCAATACAAGAATGCAGCTGAATCTTTTGGGATAGAATTCATCACCTGCACCATTGTGCAGTGATCATGTTGCAGTAATATGTGAAACAAAATTTTGATTTAATGAATACTCGTCATTAGTGACACTGCTACTCATCTGTATGTAAATGACTTAGTTGCTCATGTTCTCATTTCTGTCTGAGTTATTATTCAATGCAACCGGGGAAGGGAACAATATCTCATTGTTACATTTTCTAGTTCACAGCTTGTCACATGAGCATGGTTTTTATTTTTGGAACGATGAATGAGCCACATTGTTTGTATTACAATAAACGTGTCACGTTTGGCCAAAGGCCTTCTTGGTAAATGCGTCTCAATTGCATATTCTTTCAATGAATTCTACAAAGCAGATATGAATCCGGTCGGCTACTGTAAATTCTACACACTTAGGCCCAGCTTTACTTCAAGAGGCCTTGGGCAATGGATTTAAACAAACTGTCAAGTTTGTATTGCAGCAGATCTACTAAGCGTTGGCTGCCTATCAGGACAGTGGATGTGCATAGATAATCAAAACACACAAACACAGCCAAGCAGCCTGAGGTACAACTGGGCCACACACAGTAGTATTGTATGAGGGCGAGGGGGGAATAAAAATGAATGCAGGAATCCCCCAAATATGGTTTTGTATAGAAAACAGGAAAGTTAGCACCCGGGAACCAGTAATCAGAAAACAGTAATGGGAGAAAAAAGGAAACTAAGGGGCATAATTATCATAGAGTTTCGTCACGCTTGCACCAGGAAAGGGGGTGCAAGAGTGACACAACACTAAAGTCAGAATTATCAAGCCATGCAAGGTCACCTTGTGTGGTCCTGCATGGCTTGATAAATCTGGAGAATGCAAGGCAGCGCAAATCGCTGCCTTGCGTTACCATGCCCCAGGGAGGCTTCCCATGGGTGGAGCATGGGTATTCCCACACATCCACCCATGGATTTTGGTGCAACCTGGGAATGCATCAAAATACTACGCCTCCCCGTTGAGGCTTAATGGGGAGATATCTTTATTTCGCCTTGTCGTCTTTCTGTGTGTTGCATTCTACCACACACACAGGGATAGGACAATACCTCTCGGGATTGTTTTTGTGCAGGAAGGTGTCTCTTCTGCAGAAAAACAATCCAGCATACAGGTCAGGCACCATTGCACCATTGTGTGAGGGTGCCTGCATTGCAGTGCAGCAAGGTGGCTTGCTATGTTGCGCTGCATAAAGTATGATAAATATGTCCCTGAGTTTCACAACTGAGTAGATGGAAAATCTTACTTTTAACTGCAAGGAACACAAGAATAAGCTTTTTGAAGTTCCATAATTGCACGTGGAAAGAAAGCTGCATCGTGGGATGAAATGCTGGAAGAAAATCAAGGCAATGCTACCTACAAAAAGTCCAGCAGAGGAAGTTTAAAAAAAATGGTATGGCACGGAGAAAAGAGACGGTTGTGAAAATAAAAGGTCTGTACAAGGAACAGGTGGTGACCAGATACCCAGGAAAACTCACTGCAAGTGAGGAACAGATGGCAGCCACAATAAACCGGAAATGGTCATTAAGGAAGTACCAGCACCTGGGGATCTATTCTATAAAGTGCCTCAGGGGCGCAACGGAAATGTGCGACCACTTTGCACAGCCCCAAGGATGCTTGTGCAGACCTTTCTGTAATACAGATAGTGCTGCTGCACGTACAGCGCCAGCACTATCACCAGAGGGTTGTCCCTCATTTGCATAGGAGCATGGCCTCATGCAAATGAGGGAATACCTTTGCCTCTGAGCCCATGTCTTATTATAGATGGGGGTGCAGAGGCAAAGATGCTGTCAGGAGGTGCACTGTCAGTGATGGCAGCCTCTGGAGAGAGGAAAGGGAGTCACTCACTGCACCTGCCTGCAAAGGGTTCATTAAACCCTCTCAAAAGTGCAGATGGATTGCCGCCTGCACAGTGAAACACAGTGCGGCTGCTTCGAAAGCCACTCTGTTTTTCATTTGAATGCACTGCCCTCAGGGCAGCGCACAGTTGTGGATGCCCTGGGGACAGCACATTCAATGTAATAGGGCACACTTTCTCTGGTTGCACCCCATGCACCTGTTTTAAGGTGTGCCGAGCTGCAAACAGAGAAAGTGCACCCTATGTGTAATAGGGCCCCTGGTTGAAAACCTATTCTCTCACACGTTGAACAACATTCATGGTGACGTATCTGTGGCTTCTTCAGTTCATGTCCAAATCAATTTCCTGAAACATGGGCATTCAACCTCTCAAAGTACACAATAAGGTGGCTAGCATAAACTTCATGTTATGCATGGCACTCAGTGACTGCCACTATAATGAGTACCAGATTCTAAATCTGTTTATTCACTGCTAGAACGTAGCAATTGTGGAAATAAAAGTTGATTTAGCAAACAAAAAAAGTTTCCCACTACTGCTTCATCATTAAGGAATTCTAGGTTGCTCTGACATGGTTCTCAGGAAGCTTGTCAGTGGTGATCTGGCTCTCTGCTTCAGTGAGCAGCAGAGAACACACATTTGGGAGGGAAGGGCAAAGAGGGTAGAGGGAGGGGTAGGTGGCCTGTTTTTCTACATTTGGGTCAGGGAGGAGCAGACATGTTATGTATAGCTCTCCCATTACTCTTCTGCCCGTGTGTAGCAACTGAAGACAGTGCACTTGAGTTTAGAGGCTGCACAAGGCACAGAATTATAGATAGGAACCCATTGTTGAAACAGACACCCTTTCTTCAGTGTTACCCATCTATGATTCTGTATATTTTAACTAACTAGAAGAGATAATCATTTAGTTTACGCAGATTGTCTGATTGGTTTATGCCAGGGTGAAATACTTTTTATGATAAAGCAGTAATGTAAGACTCTAAAATTAATCTGTGACATTTTGATCAAAGGGCAGTATTACAGGGTCAGGGGCTTCTAGTATCAAAGAAACAGCTGAAAGAGAAGACATTTGAGATGTTCTTTCTTGCTGACAAATATTTTACAAAAAAATAAAAAAAAAGTCACCCACTTTTATAGGGTGAACTAGACTCAGGCATAGCTAATTATTTGTTGAATGTGTCCAATCCCAACTTCCACCATAGATGTTAAATATTCTGGGTGGGGTGCAAACTGATCAACAAAGTCTGAAGGGGATTACAATTCTGACTAAATGTGGCTGTCAATTGAGTAGGTCAAACAAACTGCCACACATTATGTTGTTATGTCCACTGTACAAGGCATTAAGAATAAACATTTTTAAACCTCTATTTTTAAAAGTGGTTTAGTCACTGATATACCAGTCTTTGAACATCTGCTGAACTTTAATATTAATAAGGTACTAATTACAATTGCTCTGTTTTTCAAGCCCTGTAGATTATTTGATTAATAATACTGTAAAATTCTGTGAAGGATCAAACTTTCTTTTTAGTTCAAGCTTTACAACACAACTGTCCCCAGACCTTATGGTCTATAAGAAGGGTTTTGACTCCACCCACTCATTTATTTTCCTCTGAATTGGATTTGATTGGGCAGAAGTTGTGTGTTCCCACTGAAAGGAGTGCTTATATTGCATGAATTATGCATAGTATGGTAAGTTTTTGCTTGGCTATGATTATAAGTCAATGTTCCAGACTGTAGGCCTAAGCGGTTCACAGCAAAAAGTTATGTCAGATGCCCCTTGATCTAATCTGTTTATTAGGAATTATTTATTATGAAAAGCATATTTTAAATCAAATAGGATTTTATGGAATGGCTTGCCAAAAAAAACATACAAAGTGGCTTTACATTGTGAACTCTCTGACAGATGCAATAAGAAGGAGTTTTACATTGTGAACATCTATAATGCACAAAATGGGCAGAAACCTTACAAAAAGTAAACAAGAAGCAGTTCTACAGTGTGAACTCTGTGTCAAATTCAACAGTAAGGGGATTTGCATTGTGACATCAATCACAAACAGTATGGGACTTGGCTTTAAACTTTGAACTATTTAACAGATACAATAGGAATAAATGTTCCACAGTCAACTCTCTAACTAAAAGGAAGGACTATAATACATATATCTGCTTTTCATGTCCAGCCACAGTAAATGTTTGGTGTTTCAAATTAATGTAGAATATATGGCCTTCTAAAAGGCCATGTTTATGTTAATTACTAAACCAATAGGCTTAACTTACTTATTTATTTGTAACGATGGTAACAAAGGCAGTAGGCCTCTCATTTTGGATTGTGAATGATTTTACAAAGCATGTGGGCCTAACCTTGCAGAATGTGAAAAGCTTTACAAGTTGCAATTGGCTCATATGGGAGCCTTGCTGATGTTTAGGGTCAGAGCGTGTTAATGTGCAAACTGCCATTTTGGTCCAGTCAGATAATGGCAACAAATTGAATGTACCTGGTAAGTTTCCTCCTGTGATTTTTCTTTGGTGTATCCTTTTGGAGCATTTTCAATTTGCAATTCCATTTGGAATCTTCTAGATATGTGTAGTATTGTGCATAGTATTTAGTTATATCTTTGTTACAGTACTTAAGCTTTTGAAGAAGCATTGGCTGGACATTGATTTCTTATTATTTTTCTTTTTTGTTGAGTTTTGATTATTTAGCCCACACTCCCTCCCTGAGTCTGCTTTGCCTCATTACCCTGAGAATCAAGTGGTAAAAGGGAAACCCGGGCCTCTGTTTCAGGGACATGAGTAAAGAGGCAACAGGGCACGAAAGAAAAAGACCTCATTGACACAGTTGGGTCCCATTAACTACTGACTGCTCTGGGACTACCGAACTGGACTTCTTAGACATGATAGGATGGAGTTTTACATTGTACAATTGTGAAGTCTGTGAAAAATACAATGGAAAGGGATTTTATATTCTGAACTCTCTGACAAATGCAACAGGAAAGGGGTTGTCAACTGTAACAAGTACAATAGGAAGGTGTTTTACATTGTTAACTCTCTAACAACTTCAGTAAAAGGAATTTGACATTGTGAATTCTCTGACAAATACAACAGGAAGACCTTTTACATTGTGAACTCCTTGACAAGCACCACAGGAAGGGTTTTTACATTTGGAACTCTGACATATACACTAGGAATGAGTATCTCGTTGTGAATGCGAGTAATGTAAACAAAAGTGCTTTTACATGGTGAACTGTTTGGGAAATACAGTGGTTTGGAGTTGTACACTCTCAACCCTAGGATTAATGCCATAGAAAGGAGATTCACAATTTTAGCTACCTAGCATACACTAGGAAGAGATGTACAATGTAAGCCCTCTGATAACTGCAATAACAATGGGCTTAATACATATGCCCATTTTTAAAGTCTGGCACAGGAAAATGCCTGATATTTGCAGAGTGAGGTTTAAGGGTCGAGCCAAGTATACCCCAACTTTTCCTAAAATGCTTGATGAGTCTTTCTATGCAGAGACGACATGGTCATGTTTATTTTCCTGTTAAAGCCAACAGATTTGCTTAATTGACTATTAAGTATGGTAACAAATGCAATAAGTCTTTCATTTTACATTGTGAATTGCTTAACAAAACCTGTAGACTTTACATGTTGATTATAGAAGCCTAATTTTTCCCAGTGGGCACATATAGAATGATTGCTGTTATTTACAGTTAGAGCCTGCTTGTGCACAGATTGTCACGTAGTACCTCTTAGATCATGGAAGTAAACAAAGTACTTTTCATCCTTAAAGTACACATTTTGATTGGGCATTAATTTATTGAGTGTTGATCAATTCCGAGTTTTTAGCCCACAACATCTTCCTGAATGAGCCTTGGATGGCTCTGCCTCAATACCCTGAGAGTCAAGTTTTACAAGAGGAACTCTTTGACAAGTGCAATAGGAATTGAGTTTACATTGTAAAGGCTCTGACAAATGCAAGAGGAAAGGGTTTTACACTGAGAACTCTGTGATGTCTACAATAGGAAGAATATCCTGTTGAAAAGTCTTTACAAATACCATACGTAGAGGCCAAATATTGTTTGAAACTGGGATATTTTCTAAAACAGATCTTTAATTCAGGTGGGACTAGAAAAGTCTTGATATCATTGCAAGCAATTGTAAGTTTATGTTTAATAATTAGCTGGATATGAATTAAAGTGTTTTTTATAAATAAAAACACTGATCAGAGATTAAACATTTTGTGGACTTTATAGAGTTCTATAACATTGCTATAACCATTTATTTGCTTTAATTTATTATTTGGTTTTACTTTAACTAAGCTGTTAATACTCACTTACCAATGCAGCAAAGTGATAGCAAATTGACTTTCACTTATTTTGGGAAAATTCTGGAATGTTTTACTTCTGTTGCATGTTTAATAACCAATAACATTTTAAGGTTGAAGGCAGATAAAATGGAGGTGCAGATTCTAGGAAATCATACTTAGACCTGGACTTCTGTTTGGTAGACAGTTGCTCATGGCCCACTTCCAACCCCTGCCCCTGTGGCTAAAAATGTTGGTGCCACTATCATTGCTGATTGTACCTTCTGTCTGCTTGTCAACACGATCCCTGGTATATGTTTCTACCTTTTAAAGAGCTTAAGGAAAGTAGTCTTTCTTGTCTAATACTTAAAGGGAGAAGGTTGGTGATTCAGGCAGCTATCTCACTATCTCTATCCTGTTTGGAATATAGGAATGCAATCTTTCTCAGTTTAATTCAATATCATGCCTGTCACCTTCAGATTGTACAAAATACAGCTGCCAAACCTGTTGCTTACTATACCTCAGTGTGCTTCTTTTATATGCTAGTTGGACTTTCTCCACAGATTAACAGTGAATAAACAAATCTTGTATAAGACACTTTGGGATATATTTATGAGCCCCTGGCGCCACCGGAGCATCACTTTACGGGATGCTCCATTGGCGCTATGCCCTGTGCCATATTTACAAGGTGGCGTTTAGTGACTTAACGCCACCTTGTAAATATGGCCCCTTCACACGCAGCCCTTTGCGTGGAAGGGGCGTACAATAGATGCTGCTGTGGGCGTGCCACATCAACACCCATTGCATTTTGATGTTGCCCCAAATTTACGTATTTCATAAACCTGAGGCAGCACCAAAATCTAACACCACCGCAGGTGTGGCGTCAGCAAGTCACAATGAGGAGGAATACTTTTTTTGCTTTTTCTATGTGTGCTGCATTCTGTAGCACAAATAGAAAGAGCAAAATGCCAGAAATTATTATTGGTGTCCCTTCCTGTACATAAACACTCTTTCAAAATGGCGTTTTGGCACTTCTGTGTGTGCTGCATTCTGCAGCACACACAGAAGTGCCAAATCATCATTAGTGATTGTTTATGTGCAGGAAGGGACACCTTCCCGTACATAAACAATCAAACCCCTCAACGCAGACATCCTTGCATGGATGCCTGCACTGGCAGCTAAATTCAGCACTAGCGCATGGGGATCTGCAGGGCTGTGCCATATTCTGATATGGGAAAGCCCTGCGTTTCTAAAGTGATGCAGTGCGGCGCTTCCAATTTTGGTGCAGCACTGTGCTGAGCAACTTTTTAGTAAATCTGGCCCTTGGTAAAGTGCACAAGCCACTTCATAGCACTTGCCATGAGTAGCTCAGCTCTCAGCTTTAGCCCTATTTCACATCTCAAATGTTTAATTCCTCTTTTCATGCACTATTGTTGTACGATATTCCATCATACCACAACAGGCAGATATTCCTTCTTGATTCTCACTCCTATTTCCGGTACACGAGAGGTAAAAGACTGTGCCAATTTCAGTACGTGGTGAGTCTTGTACCTGTCAGAGTGTAGCATGCAGCACATTATTGCCATACATTTTGGCATTGCCAGTGCCTCTTTAATGTATCACCTCTTTTATGATGTGCTTTGCAATCTGTCTATCTTTCTGGTCCATTTGTAGTATGTGTTAGCAGCTACAATGTAATTTTATAATATGTTTTTGCATTGTGTTTTGTGTTTGTGGACTGAAAAGTGTAAATAACAAATTTATAAATAGATAATAGAACACACTACACAGTAAATGCTGAGTTTCCGTTAGTCATGTCAACAGTGGCTATGTACATATATATTTATAACACTTCATACATATCTGAAAACATATGTACATTTGTATCTTAAATAATGATGTGCAAAATAAACAGCAATATTTTTCATCTAGTGTTTCCCCTCTATATTGGTGAAACCAGTACCAAAGACAGTGTCATGTCACAGCCAACAATTAAACTATGCAATGATGATGACACTATGATGTTATTGGTGAAGAATATCACAAAATCTCCAGAGGTAAAAATTAACACTCCCATTGCATCAGATCCACACCTACATCTACATCCATGTCAGTCATTGGAAAAGCTGTGGCTCCAAAATCACCACCTGCCAGAATGCCCACAAAAACAAAGGAACATTTCAATGACTTTGACATCGCGATAATTAAATGTTATTTTGGTTGGCTTCCATACATGCATCTGAAATTCTAAATCCCTTACAGTTTCTTCTAGTGATAGTACTCAACTCATTCAAAGAGGCTATTGTCATTCCACTGCAAAATAAACAAGGTGAAGATCCCATGTGTGTGGAAAACTATTGTCCTATCTCATTTTGATGTGTTCCTCTAAATTCATGGAAGCTCATGTAGCACAGAAATTATGCTGTCGCTCACAGGAGAAATTTCCTTGATCACTTCCAGGCTGGCATTTGGCCAGCCCATAGCAGTGAATCCGTCATGCTGTCTGTACTTGATGACATGCTCTGTTCCAGAGATGAAGGACAAATAGTAGCCTTGATGCTTTTGGACCTATTTCTACATGATTGACCATAAATTATTTGTTGCTCATGTGGAAGTCGCTGGGATACAAGGTCCAACACTTGAATGAATGTAGACCTTCCTAGACAGTCGGAACCGGAAGTTGTACACCGCAACACATTTAAAGCTACTGCAGTACAGGTGAAGTGTGGGGTGCCCAGGGGTCTTCTCTGTCTCCTCATTTTTTTAACCATTATATAAATAATAAATAAACAAATGCAAGATTTGTAAAGTGAGGCAAGTCACCCGTTAGGATCTCAAGGTGCTGAATTATAGGCACAGGAGATTAAGGGGGTCATTCTGACCTCGGCGGTAAAAGGCTCTTACCGCCGGTCAGAAGACCGCCATTCTACCGCCGCGGTAAAGCGCCACGGTCATTCTGACCCACAACTGCCAAGCCGCCAAAAACCAGACATCCACGGAAGGCCGCCTCATCAGCGGTCAGCGATAAACTGGAGATGACCAAACCTCCACCATCACGCCAACAAAAACACGCCCATGCCATTACGACCCACGAATCCACGCGGCGGTCTTTCAACTGCGGTATTCCATTGGCGGTACACACCGCCGCGCTCAAAATACACACCCAGCTCCAAAACACAGCCACATTGGACAATTTGAAATACACACACCTGATACACATACAAACACCACTCCCACACATCCAATCAACTATAAAACACACACCCACATCACCCACAAACCCCCACTACTAGAAATTCTGAAAGAAGGCGAGAGAGAGAGAGAGAGAGCACAGCTATCGAAAACCCCAACACACACAGGAACACAACATCATCACCCACACTACATCCACGCACAAAACACCACACACCACCACACACACCACACTCATCACCACAAACACCACCCCAAACCACCCCATGGCACCCCAAAGACACCCCAGGTTCTCGGACCAAGAACTCAGGGTCATGGTGGAGGAAATAATTAGGGTAGAGCCCCAGCTATTCGGCACACAGGTGCAGCACACCACAAAAGCCAGGAAGGCGGAGCTATGGCAAAGGATCGTCGACAGGGTCAACGCTGTGGGACAGCATCCCAGAAACCGGGAAGACATCCGAAAGCCCTGGAACGACCTACGGGGGAAGGTGCAGTCGATGGTGTCAAGACACAACATCGCTGTGCAGAAGACTGGCGGCGGACCCCCACCCACTCCACCTGAATTCACAGCATGGGAGCAAGAGGTCTTGAACATCCTGCATCCTGAGGGCCTCGCTGGAGTAGGCGGAGGAATGGACTCTGGTAAGTCTAATCTCAACTACCTTACCCCCCCAACCACCAGCATGCCAACCCACACCCCCACACTCACCCCCGACCCCCCAGCACACATCCTCCCTGCCAATGTCTCACCAGCACAACCCACCCAACACAACACCAATCCCTGAATGCCAACACAAACCATGGACACCCATCACCTAAGCATGACCACTGCACATACCCATCCCCCCCCACAAACCACCCTCACAACTCCTCCCACAAGGGAATGCCAGCACGGGGGGAAAAGGGCACCCCCAAATCGCACGCCATGGCACACACAGAAGCAATAACCATACTCTTTTACCCCTGCAGGGTCCGAACGCCAACACACCGGCCAGGAGGGTCCAGATTTGTCCATCCCGCCCCCAGAACAGGCCCCCAGTGATGACAGCAGCTCTGTCGACCTAGAACCTGATGACCAGCCCGGACCATCGGGGACCTCTGGACAGTCGGTTCCCCACACACAGACAAAGGCCACAGCAGACCCAACCCCCTCTGGGAATACCAGCACAGCTCCCACCCAGCGGGCCCATGCCTCTGTCTCCAGGACGCGTCAATCAGCGATGTGTCCGCCACTACAGGGCACCCAGGCTGACCCACCACCCTAACAACAACAGGGACCTGGGGGCAGTGGTAGTGGGCACACCGTCCAGGGGACAGAGGCCCGGGGAAACAGGGGAACTGGGAGGGCTGCTGTGCGAGAGGGGGTGGACCGGCCCAGGGAACCCACTCTCCAAGAGGCCCTCACCACCATCATGGGAGCATACCACCACTCCCAGGAGACGATGGCGACGGTACTGGCCAGGTTCCAGGAGATCCAGGCACAGCAGGAGGAACGGTACATGGGGTTCCGAGACGAACTCAGGAACATCGGTTCCGCAATGGGGACCATCGTCCTGGCCCTCAACCAGATAGTCACCACATTGCTGGACCATGTGGCACCCCAAAGGGCCCCTCTCACTAGCCCGGACCACGAACAGCCTACCACCTCCGCCGGCGCTAGTGTACAGGAGGCCCCCACACAACGACAGGCCACCAGGAACCCCACCTCCTGCTGAAGATCAACCACCCCGCAAGCGGAACCTGAGGTCACACAAGAAGACAGAGTAGGATGCCAAGACCCCCGCCAGCATAAGATACCCCCTGATGTCATCCCACTGTCCCACATTGTCACCCTACCCAACCTTGAACTGCCCCTGCTCCATCCTTCCACAGGCATATGGACAATGCACCTGTGCGACTGAGAACTGGACTCTGCCATGGACATTACTCCACCCCCACCCATCACCGTTTTACTATCATGGACCCATATGCAGCACTTAAAATAAATCACAATTGCACTTCAAAAATCAGGAGTCTGCTTGTATTCTTTACAAATGTATTACACATAACGGTGCAATAATGTTCAGTCACATTGTGATGACAACATACCAATGTCTATAAGCATTAGTCCATGGTCAAACAAAGCAGCAGTCACGCTGTGGGTCATACAGCTCTGAAAAGGGAAGGGAAAGTCAAAAATCAGTTAAAAGGAACTGGGGGGAAACACAGAAAGTAGAGATGCAGGAGGGCAGAAGTAAATGTAAAAAGGCATGGGTGATTCTTACCTGTGTGCTACTGAAAATACTGTTGTATAACTGTGTCCCTGTTGTCCGTGTCGTCCCCGTCGTCTTCCTCCTCTTCACTCTCCACAGGCTCCACAGCTGCTACAACACCACCATCTGGACCATCCTCCTGCAGGAAAGGCACCTGGCGTCGCAATGCAAGATTGTGAAGCATACAGCAGGCCACAATGATATGACACACCTTCTTTGGTGAGTACATTAGGGATCCACCTGTCATATGCAGGCACCTAAACCTGGCCTTCAGGACCCCGAAGGTCCGTTCTATAATCCTCCTAGTTCGCCCATGTGCCTCATTGTAGCGTTCCTCTGCCCTGGTCCGGGGATTCCTCACTAGGAACGCAGGTTGGGGTAACCAGAGTCACCTATTAGCCACACACGGTGTCTCTGTAGCTGTTCCATCACATAAGGGATGCTGCTATTTCGCATGACATACGCGTCATGCACTGATCCAGGGAGCTTGGCATTTAGATGGGAGATGTACTGGTCAGCCAAACAGACCACCTGGACATTCATCGAATGGTAATTTTTTCTGTTTCTGTACACCTGCTCATTGTCTTTTGGGGGTACTAAAGCCACATGGGTCCCATCAATGGCACCAATGATGTTGGGGATATGTCCAAGGGCATAGAAATCACCCTTCACAGTGGCCAAATCACCCTCCTCAGGGAAAACAATGTATCTCCGCATGTATTTCATCAGGGCAGACAACACTCTGGACAAAACCTTAGAAAACATAGGCTGAGACATCCCTGATGACATGGCCACTGTTGACTGAAGAGACCCACTTGCCAAAAAAATGGAGTACTGACAGAACCTGCACCAGAGGGGGAATCCCTGTGGGTTGGCGGATGGGGGACATCAGGTCAGGCTCCAGCTGGGCACACAGTTCATGTATAGTGGCTCGGTCAAGTCTGTATCGAAGTATAATATGTTGTTCTTCCATTGTCGACAGGTCCACCAGCGGTCGGTACACGGGAGGATTCATCCTTCTCCTCGCAAGTCCCAGCGGACGGTGCCTAGGAAGGACAACATGGAGCACAGAGTCAAGCAACCCACAGGTGCGTTCACCCAGCTTGCACAGTACACAAATCGCTATGCATTGAAAGGCTTGTATGAGTGGCAATGCAAGGCCTAGGCCTGTGTGACGCAGTAGCAATTAAGCCATGTGGCCCCTTGTAATGGCGGCTGCCTGACCTGAGAAGTGTGACAGTGGGATATGAGGTCAACGCGCTGGCGTGGCACACCGTGGCGGTAGGCGGTCGAAGACCGCAGTGCGAAGGCGCATTGGTTAACATTGAACCCTATGGGTATCAGGAGCCAATGACGATTTGCCCCAGCGGTCGCGGTACGCACCGCCGCGGGCGTGACCGCCATTTTCTATCTGCTTAACCACTCGAGACCTGACCATCCACAGGAGAGGACCTATACTGCAAGTGCTGCTGTGACCTCGGTCTGGAAGAGACAATGGCTGTTGTGACTGGGGAAAGGGCCCCTGCCTTCACTTCAGAAGAGTTGGAGAAACTTGTGGATGGGGTCCTGCCCCAGTATGCGCTACTCTACGGTCCTCCAGACCAACAGGTAAGTACACTGGGTGCACGTTGAATGGGCTATGCCTGGGTTGTGTATGGTGGATGTAAGATGGTGGGGTGGGGAGCGAATGAGGAGTGCAAGGCACGACAGATGAGAGCATGTGCCACATGGCAGGGTTGGGGAGGGGGGGGCAATCACATCTAACATGCAGAAAAATGATGAAAATTCCTTTCCCACCCTGTACATGTCAAATAGGTCAGCGCCCATCAGAAAGTCGACATTTGGCGTGTCATCGCCAAGGAAGTCCGGGCCCTGGGGGTCCACAACAGACGGGGCACCCACTGCCGAAAGAGGTGGGAGGACATCCGCCGCGAGACCAGGAAGACCGCCGAGTCACTGCTGGGGATGGCCTCCCAACGTAGGAGGGGTGCCAGTCGTACCTTGACCCCCCTGATGTCACGGATCCTGGCGGTGGCCTACCCCGATTTGGATGGGCGCATGAGGACATCACAGCAGACACAAGGGGGTGAGTACCAGCACATTCTGCTATCTTTACACGCAGTGGAGGCGTCTGGGTGGGGGAGGAGGGCTGTGGGTGACATTAGGCCAGGGCGCTTTCTGTAGTGTAGTCCCCTCCTTTAGGCATGGCCCTGTGCCCCGCCCCCCACCTCTGTAGGGTGCCAAGTACAGCAATCGATGGTCCAGCATCACCCATGTGCGCATTTGTTGTCCATAGACCTGTTGGCCTAGTCACAAGTACTGAGTAGTGTACCCCGTTTGCGCGGCGTAGTGCATGAGGCTCCTGTGTCTGTCCTCTCCGGCAACGGTGTTGACAATGCATGCACTCAACCTGTTTTTATTTCTCCCCCCACCCTTTTTCTTTATCTTCTTGTGCATGTGTGCATTAGCATCATCAGGCGGAGGAGAATTGGCATCGGAGCACGAGGGAGCTGCAACTCACAAGGCCCCGGTGGGCCATGCTACAGACACCGAGGTCACCAGTGATACGGAGGGCGAGGGGAGCACCACAACGGGGACCCGTGGTGACACTAGCGACACCGACACGTCCTCGGAAGGGAGCTCCCTAGCGGTGGCGGCAACATCCGGGCCCCCCGCCTCTACAGGTACAGCCGCCACCCAGCGCACCAGCTCCGCCCTCCCAGCAGCCCCTCAGCCTTCGCTCCGTGCCCGCTCGCCCAAGAAGGCGGGCATCTCCTTCGCCCCAGGCACCTCAGGCCCTGCCCCTGTTACCCCTGCTGCCCTCAGTGAGGAGGTCATTGACCTCCTACAGACCATCATTGTTGGGCAGTCTACCCTTTTGAATGCCATCCAGGGGGTAAAGAGGGAGGTGCATCGGAGCAATGCATACCTGGAGGGCATTCATTCGGGTCAGGCTGCCCATCAACGATCGTTCAATGCTCTGGCCTCAGCACTGACGGCAGCCATTGTCCCTGTTTCCAGCCTCCCTCTTCTAACTGCCTCCACCCTGTCTCTGTCTCCTGTTCCTCAGCCTATCCCATCCACACCAGCCAGCCTGCACACACCTCAACACCCAAGGGCAGCTCATCCAGACATAAGCACCACAGATCACACAAGCATTCACCCAAGCAACACCCAGATGCAGACATGCCAATAGTCACTACCACCTCTGTGTCCCCCTCCTCCTCGTCTCCCTCCTCCCTCCCTGTGACGTCTACACTCACACCTGCATGCACACCACCATCAGCCAGTACTTCCATCACCAGCACACCCTCCAGTACAGTCCGCACACGTGCAGTCACCACCCCCACTGCCATTTACACGTCCCCTGTGTCCTCTCCCACTGTGTCTGTCACCCCCTCTTCCAAGACACACAAACGCAGGCAGCCACCCACCCAACAGCCAACCACCTCACGACAGCCTACGTCACAAGCACCTGCACCCAAAGACAGCACACCTGACTCTCCTACAACCACATCCTCTTCCTCCACTCCCATACCCACTACACCTACCCCTTACATTGGTCCTAAAAAACTTTACCTCTCCAAACTTAACCTCTTTGCCCCACCTGACCCACCCCCTCCATCTGCTAAGAGTCCCAAGAGCACTTCAGCCACCACCAGCCCTGCTTCAAGTGTCACCATTGTGCACGGGTTTTGGAGTCCACCCTTTCCCAGCACTGATACATCGGCCAGCAGCAAGGGGACAGCCAGCCCCCCCCCCTGGAAAGAGGACCCGTAAAATCAAGGGCCGCCACGAGAAGACTGACACGGCTGCCCCCAAGGAGCAAAGTCCTGGGCCGTCACCTGCCACAACATCCAGGGGAGGCAAGGGCCAGAGAGCCTCATCGAAGGAGGGCAAGGGCAGCAGGGCGGAGAAGTCAGCCAGCAGGGGCGCGGACCAGGAGGGCCCCACAAGCCCCATCCCGGGTGTGAGGGAGGACACCCACGGGCCCAGGACTCCGTCACAGAAGGGTCCAGCAACTGCACGGTCGAAGGGCGACTAAGCAGGGAGTCCTGGCCAGGTCTGGCTCCCTTGAATGACTGGACAAGCACCGCTGAAGAGGGCCCCGCCGTGAAGAAAGGCACCGCTGAAGAGGGCCCCGCCGTGAAGAAAGGCACCGCTGAAGAGGGCCCCGCCGTGAAGAAAGGCACCACTGAAGAGGGCCCCGCCGTGAAGAAAGGCACCGCTGAAGAGGGCCCCGCCGTGAAGAAAGGCACCGCTGAAGAGGGCCCCGCCGTGAAGAAAGGCACCGCTGAAGAGGGCCCCGCCGTGAAGAAAGGCACCGCTGAAGAGGGCCCCGCCGTGAAGAAAGGCACCGCTCCGCTGGGCCCCGCCGTCTCAAGCACCGCTCCGCTGGGCCCTTCCTGTCAAGCACCGCTCCGCTGGGCCCCGCCGTCTCAAGCACCGCTCCGCTGGGCCCTTCCTGTCAAGCACCGCTCCGCTGGGCCCCGCCGTCTCAAGCACCGCTCCGCTGGGCCCTTCCTCTCAAGCACCGCTCCGCTGGGCCCTTCTTGTCAAGAACCGCTCCGCTGGGCCCCGCCGTCTCAAGCACCGCTCCGCCCATTGACAGTGCCGGTTCTGTGTCGAGCTAGTGTTCACACTGCACTCGGGGCACCCTGCCTCCTCCATGACCAGTGGAGTCTGTAATCCACCTGATGGACTGTGGCTTTGCACTCCCCAGGATGGCACAGTGGGCATGGTGGCCCCTTCGTGGTTCTGGCGTCGTGGACCCCTGTGGCTGAGGTGCCCCCCCTTCCCTTCTCCCTGAGGTGCCTGTAGTTTTGTCATCTGATGCCCCAGCAGTGTTCTCTCCAACGGACTCAGGTCTCCTGTGTGGGCTTTGCCCATGTGTTTGGTACACATTGGCCCACGGACTGTGGATATTTGACACACTGAGCAGGACTTATTGACTTTGTACATAGCTTTCGCACTGTTCATGATTTTTGCTTTGATATTTCATAACGATAATTTTCCATGACTTCAATGAACCTAATTTTACATAAATTTAATTTAAAATTTTATTATGTCTTTGCATTTTTCAGGGGGGTTTGAGGGGAGTCACTCAGTTGTTGCTCTGCATTGGTATGTTGATAGTTGGGGGGGGGGCCGTATGTGTGTGCCTGTAACCTGTCGTCCTCCCCCCTCCCCTGTGTCGTAGGTGCAGTACTCACTGTTGTCTTCTGCGCCGGAGTTCGTACTCGTGGTAGATGAGCAGGTAGACAAGAGCTGGTAGGATGTTTAATTCGGGTTCCATGCTGTCCTCCGTCCTCGTGGAGTGTATAGAGGTGAGCGTTTTCCCGTTCGTAGTCTGTTTCCGCCGTGTTTTTATCGGCGGGGCTCCCGCCCCGGAAAAGGTGGTGGATTGGTGAGTTGTGATACTGTGGGCGGTACATTGTCTGCCGCCTGCCTGTTGGCGGTGACCGCCGCGCTGTTTGTCTGTCCCGCCGTGGCGGTCGGAGTGTTAAAGTGGCGGGCTGTGTTGGCGGTTCCCGCCAGGGTCAGAATTCCATTTTTTGGACCGCCAGCCTGTTGGCGGGTTGGCCGCCGCTTTATCACCGACCGCCAGGGTTGGAATGACCTCCTAAGTGATTTGCCCAGAATCACAGGATGTTGAGTCGAAGCCAAGACTCAAATCTAGTTCTCCCAGCTCCAAAGTCAGCAGCTCAGGCCATTACACCACATCCTTTCCTTATATCAGCTCTCTAATAAGAGAACTTGGGAATAAAGATGTGCCAATGAATTCCAGATTCTACTCCATTTGGATGGTTTTGCCACCTCCCAGGTAAACCTTTTATGTGGGAGTGGATGGGCAGTAATCAATTAAAACATGAGGCACTCAAGACATAAATTGTGATTTTAGACAATAAAAATTGTCCCTGGAGCCACCTATAGTGCCCTTCAGAGTCATTGCATATCCATAAACCCCCAAGCTGGAGTAGTAATTTCTTCCTGTGTTTTTACATTGAGAAACATTAAAAAGCGGACCTGTTTCTCACCCAAGATAACTTACACATCAGCCTCCCAAAAATTATGATATCACACACTACCCCTTAGCTTAGGGGCATCCACTAGCTACCCTTGGAATAAGGAATAAAATTCAAAGTTTTCTGTTAGGGGCCCCAATTCCTAACAAAAAGCGTTAACAAGTACTGTCCTGCTCAGGAGCTTCACACCTCATCCTCTTTATTCTGCTGGCTGTTCCTAAGTTCAGGAAGGTAGGCATGGGCGGCCGCAGTTTTTCTTTTCTACCCCTCTCCTTGAAACTCTCTCCTTACACGCTATCCTTCCTGTCTCAAACTATTTCTTCTTCAGGAAACCATTGGTGAACGTGCACTTAAATAAGTTAAATGAACATGACATAATATAAGGGATATATGGCAGGTCGTCTTCCACAACTGCCACTGTTGTGGAAGATGACCTACCCTGTATCAATGCATACAAAGAAGCCATCCAAAATAACCTTTAGCTGTTGAATGGAATGGCCCAGCAGGCAAAGTACCACAACTCCTTCATGACTCAATTGGAAGATCCCTTACTGGATGTTGGACTTGGCCCTTTCTGCAGGGTCATCCCTAAATGTTTTGCCCTTTTCCTCCTATTTTTTTCTGAAATTGTTTTTGTTGGCCCTATGACTGTACACTTTACCACTGCTACCCAGCACTAAAGTGCTTGTGCTGTTGCTTTAAAACATCTCCTTAAAACATTTTGGAATTGCTTATACCCAATTGGCATATTTAATTTACTTAGAAGTCCCTAGTAAAGCGGCACTAAGTATCTGGGGTGGAGGAGCGTTGCCCCGCCACCCCCCACCAGCAGCAGCAGCTGGAGAACTTTTACAGTAAAAACATAATAAATCATGTTTATTATGTTTTTACTGCAAAAGGGGCGGGCAATGAGTGTGACAGGGACAGAGGGGGAGTGCACAGTACTCCCCCCTCAGTGCGCATGTATGTTCAGTTGTCTGTCTCGGGTCGGCCAAACACACATGCACACTAGGCTCTCTCCAACTAGCAACGCAGTGCCGTGTTGGAGAGAGCAGGAAGAGGCTCCCACTGTGACTCAGAGCTCCCTGGCTGGGCGCTCCATCCGATCCTAACGCTGCTTTCATGCTGCCAGCTGCATGAGAGCAGCATTAGGATTGGATGCAAGGCAGGCTGGGAGCCTGAGTCTGTGCCTGCAACTGAGAAGCACGAGCCATGACTGCTTAATAGCCCTGCAAACATGTCTCAGGACTGGCATTGCAGAGCCTGTGTGTGCAGTTTTAAACTGCCATTTTAACCTGGAAAAGTAAACCTTTTGCCCGGCCCAAACCTTCCTTTTTAATACATGTAAGTCACCCCCAGGGAAGGTCCTGACCAGCTCAGAGGGAAGGGTGCAATGTATTTAAAAGTTGGACATGTACTTTTAAGTTCTACATGTCCTGGTAATGGAACACTCTTAAATTCATTTTTCACTACTGCAAAGCCTATCTCTCCCATGAGATAACATTGGAGTAGCCTTATTACATTTTATAAGTGTAACTTCCAATTGGGAAGAGATGGGACACAACAAGTTTGGTGATCACCAGTTCATGTTTGGTGTCTTTGGAATCCTAATTTAAAATCCTAACATATGATAAAGTCAGATCTTAAATTAGAATTCTGAAAATGCTACTTTTAAGAAGCTGGCATGTTCTTGCCTTAGCCATTTCGTCTGCAATCTGTCTCTGGTCATATAACTGACTGTGTGTGATTGTTGAGCTGTGGGGATTCCTCCTAGACAGCTGCACACAATAGGAGCTTAGGTGTGACTGAATGGGCCATCACTGGCAGGATGGGAGCGATGAGCTGGGCACAGCCCCACTTACATTTGAAGACTGTGTCCTATCTCCACACAAAGGGCTGCATCCCCCCTGTAGCCTGGAAGGCAAGGCATCTGTGCTCTTCAAAGGCATGCCTTTTAAAGCTTTGCCCTACTTCAAAAGCACAACTGTGTATAGAAGAAGGGCCTCAGGCAGCAACTCTTCATTACACTTCTGGACCTGTGGATCCTCGGCCAAGAAGAAGATCTGCTGTGCTGCTAAGAAGATTGCCACTCTGCTGGTCTGCTGATCCAAGGGAACTGCTGCAATGCTGTTCTGACCTGCTGCCTGCTGTCCTCTTGCCTGTGGAAGAACAACTGAACCCGCACCTTCACCAGGAACCCAGAGTGACTCATAGGTTTAGTCTGCTGACCTCCTGACTCAAGACTTAATTACATAAAAGGCTCCCCAACGGCTCCTGGACCCATCTTCAGTGAGTGTTTGAACCAAAACACAGCTAGAGCCACCGCAAGTCCATCTCTATGCACAACAGCATCAACAACCCACAGCAGATCTCCAATGCGAAACTCCATCCTGCTTGTCAACGACGTCCGACCTGCTGTTGCACCATGCTGACTCTTGCAAATGATTCTTTCCTTGCTCCCCACAACCCTCTCCAATGTGAACGGGACTCTTGGCACAACAGTTGAAAAGTCAAACCTTCAGTGGGACTAATCGGGAACTGTATTCAAACCCGCGCTCCATCACAGTCAGCCTGAACTTTTGACTTTGACCCGATACAGCGTTACATGATATCCCCAGTTGGTGACTTATGCTTTTAGGTGCTATTTTTCACTTCATTCATAATTCTGGTTCTCTAATGATTTGATTTTGGAACAAGGTCACCGAAGACCAACTTATCATGACCCTCTCCCAGAACCCACCCATCAACACCACCGACACTGATGCAGCTGCCCGCAACTTCAGGCAATGGGTCAACACCTGTGCCAATACTCTGACCCCAATCAAGAATCCCTCCAACAGACGCACCAACAGAAAGGCCTTCTGGTTTACCGCCGACCTCCGCGAATCTAAGCAAAGCTGCCGAAGACTCGAAAGAAAGTGCCACCAAGATCTGGCTCTGGACTTCAAAAACGCCATCCGCAGCCACCACCAACTCATCCGAGCTGCCAAGAGAACCACCTTCAAAGAACGAATCAACAACAACGCACAGCCACAAGTAGCTCTTCAATGTCGTGAAGGAACTCTCCAACCCCAGCTCCAACGCCAATGGCATACCGCCATCCCAAGACCTCTGCGACTCCCTAGCCTCCTACTTCCACCGCAAGATTGCAGACATCCACGACATCTTCAGCACCCAGACCCCTCCGGCAGCCACCAACACCACAGATTCACCTCCGACCAACCTCCTGCTCTCCTGGACCCCGTCAATGACAACAACACCATTGAAATCATGAACACCATCCACTCTGGCTCTCCATCTGTCCCCTGCCCTCACCACATCCTCAATAAAGCAAGCTCTGTCATCGCACCCCAACTACGGAAGATCATCAACAGCTCCTTCGAGTCCGCCACGTTCCCAGGGAGCTGGAAACACGCCGAAATCAACGCCCTCCTCAAAAAACCCAAGGCAGACCCAAATAAACTCAAGAACTTCCAGCCTATCTCCCTGCTCCCCTGCTCCCCTTCCTGGCAAAAGTAATCGAGAAGGCTGTCAACAGACAACTAGCCCACTTCCTCAAGGAGAACCGCACCCTGGTCCCTTTCCAATCCGGATTCCGCAGCAGCCACAGCACCAAAACCGCCCTCCTCGCCACCACCGACGACATCAGAACCATACTGGACAGTGGCAAAACCATGGCCCTCACCCTCCTGGACCACTCGGACGCATTCAACACCGTCTGCCCCCACACCCTACGCTCACGCCTCAGAAATGCTGAAATCCGTCACAGACCCCTCCGATCTCACCGGCAGGACCCAGAGAGGCCGCCTCCCACCATTCAGCTTAGAGGCCACCAAAATCATCTGCGGTGTACCCCAGGGTTTGTCCCTCGGCCCAACCCTCTTCAACGTCTACATGGCCCGTTTGCTAACCACGCCCTATCCCACAACCTCAACATCATCTCATACGCCAACGACATCCAGCCGATCCTCTCCCTCACCAAGGACTCCGCCAAGACCAACCTCCACAAAGGAATGAAGGCCATCGCCGAATAGATGAAGAGCAGCTGGCTCAAACTCAATTCCGACAAGACGGAAGTCCTCATCTTCGGCTCCACCCCCTCCGCATGGGATGACTCCTGGTCGCCTGCAACTCTCTCAACCGCT
Organism: Pleurodeles waltl; assembly: GCF_031143425.1. Lineage (NCBI taxonomy): Eukaryota > Metazoa > Chordata > Amphibia > Caudata > Salamandridae > Pleurodeles > Pleurodeles waltl. The sequence continues at coordinate 316,217,404 of NC_090436.1, forward strand.
CCGACTCCCACTGACCAGACACGCAACCTAGGATTCATCCTGGACCCCTCACTATCCATGTCCCAGCAAGTCAATGCCATCTCCTCCTCCTGCTTCAACACCCTCTGCATGCTCCGAAAGATCTACAAATGGATACCCACGGAAACCAGAAGAACAGTCACCCAAGCCCTCGTAAGCAGGAAACTGGACTACGGCAATGCCCTCTACGCAGGAACAAAAGCCAAACACCAGAAGAGGCTGCAACGCATCCAGAAAGCCTCTGCAGGCCTCATCCTGGACATCCCCCGCCACTGCCACATCACAGACCACCTGAAAAACCTGCACTGGCTCACAGTCATCAAGAGAATCACCTTCAAACTCCTCACCCAAGCTCACAAGGCACTGCACAACACCGGACCAGAATACCTCAACAAACGACTCTCCTTCTACACCCGACTTGTCATCTCCGCTCCGCTGACCTCGCCTTCGCAACCGTCCCACACGTCCGCAGAACTACAACCGGCGGTAGATCATTCTCGTACCTCATTGCCAAAACGTGGAACACTCTTCCCACCCACCTGCGCCAGACCAAAGACCACCTTACCTTCAGGAAACTTCTCAAGACCTGGCTGTTCGAGCAGTAGAAGCACCATCCCCCTCCCCCTACTTCTCCTCTCTCTCCCCCTCAGCGCCTTGAGACCCTCACGGGTGAGTAGTGCACTTTACAAATTCCTGATTGATTGATTGATTTTTGTCATGTTGGTCTTGTTTTATCTATTAATCTAGCTCTTTTTTTCTATCCTGGTGGGAGATTTTTTTGTGTGCTGTTTTTATTGTTTTACTGCTTGAAGTGTTGCAAAAATACTTTACATATTGCCTCTAAATTAAGCCTGACTGCTCTGTGCAAAGCTACCAGGGGGCTGAGCACAGGTTAATTTGATGCTTGCTTGTTCCTTATCCTGACTAGAATTGTGGTTGCTGCTTGACCTCAGCCCACCCTCCAGTTAATAAGTAACCCAGTTTCTAACACTGGACATCAAGGAAGTCCTGGTGGACAATCCAGCATGTATTGCCATTATGAAGTCCTTTGGGGGATATGTATGCTGGACAAGGATTCTCTGGACACAATGTAGCAGATCCAAAGGGATGCAACTGATTAATGTCTACTGATGGAAAAAGTGTCTTGGGATAATGGCCAGGAAGATCAGCAGTCTGCCACATCAGATGTAATATGAACATCAGTGCCCAACGAATCACAGATGTGTTGGAAGTTGTGGGATCCCACACTGGATTACAAGCCAGGTGTGAGGGAAGACCAAACTGTCTCAATCTGATCCATCAATAATCACGGGAGAGGGCAGCACAACAATGAAAGGGAAGCCGCTGCACAGCGCAGTGTCTGCAGGAAATTACTACACAATATTCTTTAGCAGAGTAAGTACAAGTTACATTTCTGAAAGTTGTTTTTATTTCTTCAAAACAATGTCACTTTCACTCAGAGTATATTTTGCCTAGGAAGCCTTCTCCTGGAGTCATGTATGGTCAATTGCAGCAATCATAGTCTATGTCACTGTATTAATACCTCTTTTGAAATATTTCTAGGAAAGGGGATGGGGTTTCTGTAGGTGACTTTTATAAATCTCTCATTGTTGCACATTGCAACAAGGCTTTGGCACCATTTGTGCTGGTGCTAAATAGAATTGCATTGCTTAAGTTGGCAAATATCATTTTGCATTAAATTGATGTTGGTGGTTTTCTGAATGTGCAAGCCCAGGTACACCACTTTTAATGCATTATCAGGGATTTGGCACTCTGCACTCCTATGTAATTTGAGGTAGCACTAATGGTAAGTTTTTATTGCAATTGTCCAGTTTTGCCTAATAGTTGATTGACACGGATATTTGATTGGCTTCCTGCTGTCCTTGTTTTGACTGTACCTGGTAGTAAGTCTGAACACAACCTCTTTTATGTAGAATAGAGAAGAGGAAACACAGGAGTATGGAGTATAATCCTGTAAATTATTGTTGAGGATCTCACTTCCCCCACACTTCCATGGAACTGTTGTGATATTAAATGGTCTAGTTATGATGATGACTAGGGACCTGTACTGACACTCATGGCCCTATACACAGCGATTACGTTTTAGTCATGAACATAGTTTTATGACCACATTTACCTCTGTTATGTGTGCCAGGAATGTATAAAGGTTTTTTTGGCTTGGTATGGATTAGTCCATTTATGGGGGAAAGTTGCCCGCAACAAGTGTAGAGATCTCCTTAGCCGTAAATTCACTAAAAGGAAATGGATATAGGAGTGCCCACTTACAAGGAAGTTTGTTGTCACTCCCAAACTGTAACGCAAAGAAAACAAAGCAAAAAAGTGCATTTGCATGAAGGAAGCCATTCCCCATGTATGGAGTTTTCTGCCAGGGAGAACTCAGTACAGAAGGAAAGGATTCACATGATTCCCAAAGGAACTCACGTGGAAACACGCACCGGGCGCAGCTTTCCATGCTGATTTCAAACAGAATTGGTGAATTACTAAATCTGCACCCACACATAAGTTTATTAGGTCTCTCAATGTTTTCTTTAACTGTTACTACAGAGAAGACACAGAGAAGCAAACAGAAGCATCCTTTTAAAGTGACAGTCAAGATCTAAAATTTCTGTCTATTCTGCTACAGAGACACATGGCCAGAGACGGTAACAGCATTGGCAGATAGTCTTTTTGAGAGGTGCGAAGTGGGTGAGAGACAGGAGACAGAAATAAGTAGATAGTCCAACTTCACGTTTCCCCCGCATCTGTGCAACAGAACTTGGAAGCCACAAAACTTGGAAGTGTTCTATTCCAGTGAGATCCTCCACAAACTGGGGAATGGGCTTGAATTTGCAAAACCAGTGACTGCTCGCAGCAAGGGGGGCTGCACTTTCCCTCTTGGTGGAGTTTCCATTTACAGTCAGCTCAAGCCCAGTATGCTCTTTGTTATGACTTGAGATGCGTGCATTCTCGGAGTGCCAGTAATATTGAAGCTGCCAGGAGGGAAGACACAGTTCTCAACAGGCAGAAATAAAAGGTGTTATTTCCAGTTGTTATTTTTTGTGCAGTGATTACTACATTTTGGCAATGCCCTGCCAGCTACAGCCTGCTGTACCCGTGGAGAAGGACCCACAACCTCGATTTTACCAAACTCTGCAACTACCCCACAACACCAGCCTTGTGTTGAACATGTGAGCGTATTTGAATGAAGATTTTGCTGGGAAATTAGGTTCTTGCTCCGTTGAAGTATGGGGGGTGCAGGGGCTGTATCCCCACAGATTTTAGAGGGTGGATGACACGGGGGACAAGGGGATAAAATAATTTCCCCTCTCACTTCTATTATTCAGAGGACCATTAGCGCACAAAAGCGCTACTTATAATAGCCCTGTACTGACCATCCTCCAATCTGATGGTAACAGAATGAAGGTGAGTCAGGGGGTCTCCTGCGCCCTCTGCCATTTTGTTTGTCCTGCTTACAGCTGTGGGCATCAAGGGCACATGAGAACAAAGGGAGTGAGGAGTAGAAAAGAGTTTTTGATGATTGCTGTCTGCATCACCTGCTGCCTTGAAGAGGAGCGCTGCAGGACACCTTTAAGAGGAGCTGCAGAACAATGAGGAAACTGTAAAGAGAAAACAGAGTTCAACTCAGCCTGACGCCTGCAGACTAGAAAGGAGACTCTGTGAAACACAATATTTGTATTTGCCTAAGATCACACCAGTTGTTGAAACAGGGAAGTCGAGATTGAGCACAGATTTTACCTTTTCACACTACACATTTGAGCTATTAGAAGAGTATCTTTTGCTATCATTTATGCTTAGTGTTTTTTTATCTAAATAATGAAGAGTTTGATTACACAGTGGGTAACAGGGAGAAGCCATATTTCATTTTGGGCTGTTAAGCCTAGCGTTAGTATTTATGTTGCTATTATCGTTACCTACATAAGCATATTGAAGTATATTATCTTTTCTCTATTTTTTCTTCACTCTACTCTGAAACAATCTACCCTATGCCACTCCACCCTATTCCACTTTTCTCCACTCTGTGCTACTCTATGCCACTGCACTCTACGCCACTGCAAACTGTGCTGTACCACTCCACTCTACACCATTCTACTCTGCAGCACTCCACCCTACGCCAGTGCAGTCTATGCTATTCTACTCTAACCAATGTAAAGCCAGTGCACTCTTAACCACTTTACTCAAAACCAATGCACTCTATGCCACTGTACTCTATGCCAATCTACTCTGTACCACAGCACTCTATGCCACTGCTTTCTATGATACTGTACTCTGCACCACAACACTCTATGCCAATGCACCCTACGCCCCTCTACAATACACCACTGTACTCTACAACCCTCTAACTTGAAACATTGCACTCTCTGCCACTGAACTCCATGCCACTCTACACTGCACTCAACGCCAATGCATTCTATGCCACTCTACTCGACACCACTGCCCTTAATGACACTCTACTCTGCAACACTGCACTCTGCCACTGAACTATACTTCTCCTTACTCTGCGCTGCTCAACTTTATGCCACTCTACTGCACTCTACACCAACGCACTCCATGCCACTACACTCTACACCACTCTACATTGCATTACTGCACTCTACACCAGTCTACTCTACCTTGCTCCACTCCACTCTACCATGCACTGCATCATTCTATGACACATCTCTCAGCACCACTGCACTCTGCACCACTGAAATATATGCTGTGCCACTCCACTATGTGCCCCTCTACTCTTCACCACTCTACGCTACTGCACTCTACTCCAAACCAGTACACTCTTCACCAATGCACTCTACACCACTTTACTCAAAACCAATGCACTCTACTCCACTTCACTCCACGCCAATCTACTTTGCACCACTGCTCTCAATGCTACTTCACTCTAGACCACTCAGCTCCACTCTGCCACTTCACTCTGAGATTACAATCCATGATAATGAACTCTGACACTCTATTCCATTAAACTCTAACACTTTCTCCACTCTGTAACTCCCTAAACAACTCCCTATATGCCACTCGATTCCACTTTACTCCACTCTATGTCACTCCATGCCACTCTATGCCACTTTGATCAACAATACTCTACTCTACGCCAGTCCACAGCCCTCTATGCCACTCCACAATACAACAATGTACTATGCTCAACAACACTCTACCCAACTCTCTCTATGCCACTTCACGTTACTTTACTCTATGCCACTTCACTCTTCTTTATGCCTTTCCACTCTACGACACTCTGCCACTCCACTGTATGACACTCTACTACACTCTGACACTACTACACTCTACTACTACTTTATGACATTGGCACTTGATTAGAGATTCGGATCTTCATTGATAGCCTACTCACTCATGTGAGACGTGAGTCAGATTTATCTTGGCCTTTTTGGTAACAAGCACTCTGTAACCCTTTTATCTCAAGCTTAACTAAGGCTGAGGATGATCCTGATAGTTGTCTGGTGGATCGAAACGTCGTTGGCCAAAGTACCTTTACTTGAATTTGTGATATTGTATATATGTTGGCATAGGCATAGGTACTATGAACTAATTACTTCTTGATTCTCTATTTGAGTCATTCATGTATGAAAACTTGTAAATCGTTATTGTGGATGCTAACCACTGTGCTATACAGGTTACTTTTCGCATTTGTCTTGTAATTAGTGACATTGGGTCATCCAGATAACTTGTGCAATGCCCGAATACTAAAGTCTTTCTCTATTTCCCCTGTTGATATTTTTCCACTACATTTGATCTTTTATATTTTGATTGAATAAATGCACGAAACCTCCCATTTGGATACTACTTTAATATCATTGTTTACTGGAGTGGTGTTGCATTTTACTCAAGGGAACCAAGTCCTTTAGAGTTAGTTTACTACTCCATTCTAGGACACTCTGCATGACACACCAATCAGTGACACATCATTCTCCTTTACACCATTAACTTTTAGCCATGCTGAATAGTAGTCTTAATAGTGTACAGCATGGCTAAAACACATTGGCAAAGGCAATAGGTCTTGCTCAGGCAAGACCTATTAGCTTTGCCAATGCGTGTTTATAAGGTATGAGCTTCGAGGTGACTTGAAATATCCCTATGTATGCAGGGGGGTATTTTACCCCATATAATACATGATCACACCATCAACATTCCCACAAACCACTTAAAACCTTGGTGCAAAGCTTCTGTCATTGCAAGCTATTAAAAAGAGAAGAAGAAAGAAAAGAAACTTTCAATTTGTTGCTTTAAACTGCTACATTAATTATGCTCTGGGACCTGATCTGCCTTTCACCTTGGCTGCTAGCTCTGGCAGAAGGCGTTGTGATTTCACAACTTGACTGCAATAACGTTATAATAGTAATTTTCTGATGTCTTTTCTTTATAATCAGTGAATGTCTTTTCTTTATACTCAGTGACTTGGTGCATCACAAAGAGCCAATTCTAAAGAAATTAGTGACTGCTGTTTATAAAGGGATTAAAGAATCCCATGTTTATATAGCCTGTAACACCAAGAGCTTCTTCAGTTGAAATTCTTCCAGTTATGACTGATGTGGGGATGAGCTGCCCAAGGTCACACACAGGAGCAGAAGTGTTATTAGAACTATGGTTTCTGAGCACAGTTTACAACTGTTGTGCTTAACCGGTTTTGATATCTCCAGTGCGGTTCCAATTGGCATGAGGCGAGTGGCATGATGGGTGTGGGGCGCAAAGGGTATGTTCTTCTTTCTTACCCTCATACCTTTATTCGCTTGGTTCACGAAGATACAAGGTTAATAAACATGTTATTTTCACATTTGAGTTAATTACTTTGTGAATGTAAATAACAATAAAAGATAATTTTAGACTGTGACAACATGCCTTTCTTTCTCCCTATTTCACTTCCAATATATATATATATATATATGAGTGTGTACATTTATCAGAGCCTGCAGTTCACAAACAATGAGCGATCTGTATAGGGGTCAAGGCTGTCCATGCACCCCCCCCAGAAATGTATTGTCTCCTACGCCCCTGCCGACTTGTAACTGTCCACGTGAGTGTGGTAACTGGATTTACAGACTGAATTCATACAAGCACCTGGTGGGCTGTAATCCTTTTACAAGGTACTGTGATCTTTATTTTTTTTATTGCATTGCATTATTATTGTTCGATGCCCTTACCGGCCCTCGCTCTTGTTCTCCCTCGTGCTGCATCTCAGTAATGATTGCCAGCCCTCATCCCGACCTTGGAGAACACTGCTGAGGCTCCTGTGTCCGACCAGCCTCGAGAATTCACTTCATGCTCTGCAGCCTGAAGTCTCCTTCCTGGCACGACTGCCGTGGCCCACACACCTCTCACTGTGTGTTTACTGCTCTGCTATAGTGATGCGCATATGTTATATTAAAGCACATCAAACTGACCCTCTGCAATGTTGCAACTTCAAGTAAATTATTACAGTGATGCACACGCCTTATAACTAAGCACCAGCTACTCATTGCTTACTGCTACGGTGAAGCACACATGTCACTGGCAGATTCAGGAGAACTAGTGCTTCTGTCCCTTTTCTTTCTTCTATCTGCGTGAACCTGTTAATAACTTTTACATTTTTCATCAATTTAGTGAGTGCAATACCCTTTGCTCCTCAGGATTTGTGTATTTCAGTTTATTTTAGTGAAGTGTTCTGCCTCTTTTGTTTCTCATGACAACTACATCTATATTAACACTGAATTTGTTCTTGTCTCATCAAGGGGCATCACCTATACCATGGGAAGATTGGATAGACATCTTTGAAAACTATCTACCAGCACTAGATGGCCACAGCGTTAGTGCAGCTAGGAAGAACGCACTATTATTAAGTGTGTTGGTCAGCGAAGGCCAACACATATTTAAGTGCTTACCACCAATATTAGGTGCAGACAACCAGCCCATGGAAGATGGAAACAAAGATATGCTTGGAACATACATTTGGGAAATAAATCAATATTGCAATGTTAAGATACAAGTCCTGTACTCAGAAAGCAGAAGAGTCCATAGATGACTTTGGCGGTCATTCTGACCGCGGCGGGCGGCAGTCGCCACCCGCCATGCGGTCACCGCCAAATGGCCGCTCCGCGGTCGCCATTCTGGCTTTCCCGCTGGGCCGGCGGGCGACCGCCAAAAGGGCGCCCGCCAGCCCAGCGGGAAAGGTCCTGCAACGAGGAAGCCGGCTCCGAATGGAGCCGGCGGAGTTGCAGGGGTGCGACGGGTGCAGTTGCACCCGTCACGATTTTCACTGTCTGCAAAGCAGACAGTGAAAATCTTCATGGGGCCCTGTTAGGGGGCCCTGCACTGCCCATGCCAGTGGCATGGGCAGTGCAGGGGCCCCCAGGGGCCCCACGACACCCGTTCCCGCCATCCTGTTCCTGGCGGTAAGAACCGCCAGAAACAGGGTGGCTGGAAGGGGGTCGGAATCCCCCATGGCGGCGCTGCAAGCAGCGCCGCCATGGAGGATTCCCTGGGCCAGGGGAAAACCGGCGGAAAACCGCCGGTTCCCCTTTTCTGACCGCGGCTTTACCGCCGCGGTCTGAATGCCCCTGGAAGCACCGCCAGCCTGTTGGCGGTGCTTCCGTGGTCCCCGGCCCTGGCGGTCATGGACCGCCATGGTCGGAATGACCCCCTTTGTGTCAAGATTACGTGAATTATCCATGAAGTGCCAGTTTGGTCACATGACTGTCAAACGTATAAGAGACCAGCTGATAGTAAAGTGTAGAAGTGAAAAAATTCAAGAAAGGCTATGAGCAGCGAAAATTCGTCATTGAAAACTGCTACACAGATTGACAAAATAGTAGATTATTCTGATTTTTGTATGTGTGAAATGGGAAAAAGGGAAACAGATGAAAAAGGGGGTGTATCCACTATGTACAATGAAATGAATAACAGGAATGTGTGGAGGTATTGAACAAATATGGTAAAAGTAGAAAGAAATTTCACAATAAAGGGGTTGGCCAAAAACAAGGTAAAAAAACTTGTCACAGGTGTGGAAGCAATGGTCACTTAGGTGACTCGAAATCCTGTTTTGCTATTAACAATGATTGTCTGAAGTGTGGGCATTGAGGGCATTCTGCTTAAGTGTGTAAAGGTAACACTAAAACGAATGTAGCAGTAGCTGGATTGGGTGAAATTTTTGCAAAAAGTGATGAGGATCACAGTTTGATTGTGGAGCTAAATGGCAATAATGATGGCAGATTAAGGTGTCCTGTAGCTTCATTCTTAAAAAAAGGAAGCGAAGTGGATTTAATGGTGGACTTAGGGTCCATGTTTACCTTGATTCCCAAAATGTTGTTTTTGTATAAATGGTCTAATGTAGCTTTGATACCAAAAGATATCAATCCAATGAGGGATCAGGGCAAAACCATTGATGTTGTAGGTTATTTTTCTGTTCCTATCAGATTCCAGTCACATGAAGTACTGGCAAGGTGCATGTGACAGAAAGTGGACCTCCTATTTTGGGATGGGTACATCACTTTGATCTGCACATTGTCAAAATCCCCAGAGTGACTAGCCAAGTGATGGTTGTGGGTGAAATGAGTTTTGAAAATATACTAGAAGAAGCTAAGGAAGTTTTTAGAGAGGATTTGGGTTTGTTGAAGGGTTATGTACATGAGATTTGAGTAAGGGGCTGTTAGAAATGGGGTCTTTGGTTGCAAGTCAGGTTACCCCCTGTCCAAGCAAAGACCCTCACTCTAGTCAGTGCAATAAATCATACACTAACACAATATAGCATCACAATAATACACCACACAGTGCTTAGAAAAATATATAATCTTTATCTGGATGAATGCAGGTCAAAACGATCAAAGATGTAATAAGTAAATGTAGGGATATCACTGAAAAGTGATATAAAGTGTCTTAAGTCTTTTAAAAGCAAACACAGTCTCTTTCAAGCACAAAGTATCTGGTTTGCGTGAAAAATCTCCGCAAAAAAACACAGAGGAGGAGATGCATGGAAACAAAGGGGTTTGCGTCGATTTCTCGGGCCACACACGGCGATGCGTCTTTTAGTTTTCATGCAGGGACGGCTGTGCGTCAATTTCCGGCGCTTGGTCGTGGATCCTCTCCGGGTTACGTGGTTTTCAGACTCCCTGGGAACGGTGCGTGGATTTCCTGTGCTGGCAGGATGAAGTCACAGGAGCTGCGTTGATCTGGTGGGCGTTGCGTAGAATTTTTTCCCGCACAGCATGCGCTGCATCGATTCCTCTCTGGAAGTCAGGCTGCGTCGTTCTGGGTTGGCTGTGTGTCGATCCAGTGGGCCGTGCGTCGAATTTCCAGTGGCCGTTGTGTAGAATTTTCTCCTGCACGGCACACGCTGCGTTGATTCCTCTCTGGAAGTTGGGCTGCGCCATCTTGGGGCAGCTGTGCATCGATCCAGTGGGCCATGCGTGAATTTCCGGTCGCTACGCTGGTGCTGCGTCGATTTTCTCATCGCAAAGTTGAGGTGCGTCGTTCCATTTCGGGGTGTGGTGACATTTTCACCGTGGGGCAGGCTGTGCGTCCTTTCTGGCAGGCTGTGCGTCGCATTTCACAGCACAAGGAGGCCTTCTTGAAGAGTCTTTTTGGTCCTGAGACTTCAGGGAACAGGAGGCAAGCCCTATCCAAGCCCTTGGAGAGCACTTCTTCACCACAGCCAGAGAGCAGCAAGGCAGCAGGGCATCAGCAAGGCAGCAGTCCTTCACAGAAAGCAGTCAGGTGAGTCCTTTGGGCAGCCAGGCAGTTCTTCTTGGCAGGATGCAGGTTCTGGTTACAGGTTTCTTCTCCAGGAAGTGTCTGACTTGGTAGGGGTAGAAGCCCTTTTTAGAATACCCAAATGTGCCTTTGAAGTTGGGGAGACTTCAAAGAGTGGCTTAGAAGTGCACCAGGTTCCCTTTCAGTTCAATCCTGTCTTCCAGGGTCCCAGTAGGGGGTGTGGCAGGCCCTCCACCCTCCCAGCCCAGGAAGACCCATTCAAAATGCAGATGTATGCAAGTGAGGCTGAGTATCCTGTGTTTGGGGTGTGTCTGAGTGAATGCACAAGGAGCTGTCAACTAAACCCATCCAGACGTGGATTGTAAGGCACAGAAAGATTTAAATGCAGAGAAATGCTCACTTTCTAAAAGTGGCATTTCTAAAATAGTAGTATTAAATCCAACTGCACCAGTCAGCAGGATTTTATATCACCATTCTTTCCATACTAAATAGGACCTTCCTACACCTTTCAGATCAGCAGCTACCACTCAAACAATGTATGAGGACAGGCCCAAATGCTAGCCTATGAAGGGAGCAGGCGTAACAGCAGCGTAAAACCTAATTTAGGAGTTTTACACTACCAGGACATGTAAACTACATAAGTACATGTCCTGCCTTTTGCCTACACAGCACCCTGCCCTATGGGTTAACTAGAGCATACCTTAGGGGGGTCTTATATGTAGAAAAAGGGGAGTTTTAGGCTTGGCAAGTACTTTTTATTGCCAAGTCGAATTTGCAATGGCAGGCCTGAGACAAGGTTAAGGGGCTACTTAAGTGGGCTGCACAATCAGTGCTGCAGGCCCACTAGTAGCATTTAATCTACAGGCCCTGGGCACATATAGTGCACTCTACTAGGGACTTATAAGTAAATTAAACAGTCCAATTGGGTATGATCCAATGTTACCATGTTTAAAGGGAGAGAGCATATGCACTTAGCACTTGTTAGCAGTGGTAAAGTGCGCAGAGTGTTAAAACCAGCAAAAACAGTACCTGAAAAGTTGAGGGAGGCAGGCAAAAAAGTTAGGGGTGATCACCCTAAGGCTGTCAAGTCTAACAGGGGTCATACCCCTGAAACATAAGGCGAGGAGAGTGCCTGTTGTAATTAGGGGTCAGGTAAATAAAATTTTGATTACATGCTTCGATAGGGGGTAATTAAGCCAGTGGAAGCTTCCAGATGAGTTGCTCTGGTGGTTCTGTCAGAAACAAATGATGGCCGTATACGTTTTTGTGTAGACCTTAGAAGCATGAATCATGAGATAATAACTGACAGTTTTCCTTTACCCATTATAAACAAGATGTTTCCGTTGCTGAATGGAGGGAATTTCTTTTAAAACTAGATCTTAAGAATGCATATCATCAGATTCGACTACATGATAAATCTAAGAGTTTAACTGCCTTTATAACGATGGAGGGGATATTTCAGTTCACCAGAATGTCATTTGGCCTCTCTTCCGAAGCCAGTGTTTTCCAGCAAATTATGTCAGAAACCTTCAAAGATGCACAAAATGTCATCTATTTTCAGGACGATATCTTAGTGTTTGGCAGTATAGAAGAAGAACATAATTATTCTTCAACAAAATTTAAGGAGGTTGTCTGATGCTTGTCTTACCTTGAGAAGGGAGAAATGTAAGTTTCTAGTAAAAAAGATTGAATATTTAGGACACACCATAACAGGGGGAAGGAGTTCCACCAAAAGGCTTTACTTAAAGCTGTACGAGAAGCTCCCACTCTACAAGACAAAGATCAGTTACACTCTTTCATGGGATTAGTGGAATATTATGCCAAATTTGTTGACAAGTTTGCGGAGAAGGCTGAGGTTGTGCATAACTTGTTAAGAAAAGGTTGCAACTTTAAGTGGGGAAATGCTTTTGTGGGTATCAAAAAAGAGATTTGTAGTCTGGGTATACATGCACCATTTGACACCACTTTAAAGCCAATATTAACTGTAGATGCCAGTGCCCCTGGCACAGGAGCCATTGTGTGTCATGTATACAATGCGGTTGAAAAATCTGTAGCATTTGCGTCACATTCATCAAAAGGAATGGATCACCACTATTCAGTTATTGAACAGGAGGCATTAGCAGCGGCTTGCTCAGTGGAATATTTTTACACTTATTTGTGGGGATTAGGGTTTGTGCTTTGAATGGACCACAAACCATTGGTCAAGCTGTTAACACCTGGAGGAGCTGGTAAAGGATCAGCAAGCCTAGCAAGATAAGCTGTGAGATTGCAAGAATACAGGTACAGAGTGGAATGCATTCCTGGATGGAAGAATGTGCAAGCAGACGGTTTTTCACGTCTTTCGGTAGATTGGAAGGAGGTTGATATGGAGGCAGTGATTTCTAAAGAACTTAAGGGAGTGGTGGCCTGGACTAATGACTTTGAATATGGTAGCAGGGAAGTAGCATTTGCCAAGGAATAATAGAACATGGAAATAGAGATGGATGAGTTGTTGAAGCAAGTGAAAGAATTGATTGTCGGAGGGAGTAGCAGAGAGACTACAGTAGCCTGTGGAGTAAGGTCTTTCTTAAAGTTTTTAGATGAGCTATCTTCAAAAGATCAAGAAAGTGTTGTTAGGAGTGATAAGTTTGTGCCTCTGCAAGGTTTGAGAAAAAAGATAGTGTCTTTGGCACATGAGGGGCACCTAGAACAAACCCTTACCAAAAGAAGGTTGTGGAACATATTTTGGTGGGCATGAATGGATTATGATGTCACAAGTGGGGTGTTGAGGTGTCAAGATTGTAAAGCTCGTGAAAAAAAACTTAAGACAAGGAGGCAATCAGAAAGGGGACACATTAATGATCCAGGGAAAACATGGAATACCATGTGCATGGATTTTATTGGACCAATGAATGTGTTGAAACCTAGATTGAAGTATGTACTTGTCATGATGAATGTTCACTCCAAATGGCTAGTAGTTAAGTTCATGAAGTGATGACTACAAGAGATACTATATTTGAATTGGAAAGAGTGTTTCAAGAGGAAGGATTTCCCAAAATTTTGATCACAGAGAATGGCACTCAGTTTACATCAGTCGAAATGCAGAAGTGTTTAACCAATTGTGGCATCAAACACAAATGCACTTCTTTGTAAAATCCACAAGGGAATGGTCTTGTAAAGAGTGCTAACTGGTTTGTGAAAAGTACCATTTTAATGGGTTTATAGAATGGGAAAGATATTGCACAAATGGTGGAGGATCTAATTTGGGCACAACGCACTACTGAAAAGGGTGCCACAAAGAAGTCCCCATTTGAGTGCAAATTACTTCCTGCATGGTTGTACTTGTGGGGCAACATTATTAATATCAATAAGGAGGAATTAGGTGTCAAGAAAAACAAAGTGGACATGGGTGATCAAGAAAGGTTGCATGGAAGCATGATTGTCAAAGTTTAGAGGACCTTACAAGGTCACAGAAGTTCATGATTGGCACATTGTCCTTGAAATTGGAAATAGGTGGAACAAGAGGAGCGTCGCACTATATCAAAAAGGAGGTAAGGATGTTGAGTCTGCGCAACATGCCAACAAATGTATCTGTGGATATATAATGATGAATGACAGTGACTTGATTGAAAACAGAAGTGAGAGGAGGGACAATGTGTTTGCTAATGGTATTAGAGAGGGAGGTGAGAGGGAGAATAATATGAGCCAGAGAATCTGTAAACTACCGGTTTACCTAAAAGTTTATGTTAAGGTAAACAGGGAGCTATGTTAAGAAATGGCTGATATACTTTATTGTAAAATATCATTTGTAGTATCATTTAGAATCGTTCATATATTTAGTTTTAGATTATAAGTTACATGTTGTAGTTAGTTAAGATTACTTTATATTCTCTGTTTCACTTTAGTTCTTTTATTACCTTTTCAGTTCTTCGGTGTTGAATTACTGTATTACTGTAAGGGAGCGAGATGTGTTATGACTTTACGTAACATATTCTATTACTTATGTCATAAAGAACGTTGAGATGCATGCATTCTCAGAGTGCTAGATATATTGTAACTGGCAGGAGGGTAGACAAGGTTCTCGGCAGGCAGAAATAAACTGAGTTATTTCCAGCTGTTATTGTTTTTGTACTGATTACTACACTCTTCCACTCGCTCGTTTCTAAGTCAGTACCAAAATGAATATTGTGAAGCCTATTCACAAAAATCATAGACAATCCAATGCTGATTTATCTGCGTCTGAGTGTAGTTTTACTGACATTTTTAAATTCATCATCTCCTCAAGAAATCCACATTGAAAGCTGCATAAAGCACAGTTTTCCATTGAGATTATTTGGGAAATTACGGAAATAGTATTTGTTCCAGAGAAAATCAAAGCAAAATTACAACCATTCCCAGAGAATGATAATATTTTGTGAATGACCACAAACGTACCTGATTGTCAGCGTTCACAAACTTTCAAGGCAGGAAGTCCTTAAGCCAATCCCTTGAGTGGGTTCTTTGAGTACAGAGACCTCTTTACTCACCCATAAAGGGGTTTATGTCTGACAGAAATTCTTATGTGAATCCCTGGCAGGCATAACTGTAGCCAATGTGATTGTTTACACATGTTTGTGGCTCACTCTACCTTTGTGAATGACTTTCTGATGGCCCACATGATGTTACTATTTAGGTTGAAGTCTTTATTAGCAGCTTTTAATGATTTCTTTTTTTGATACATGGGCTGCTGTCTTGGTATAATCTAATCCTACCTCATACTGGACTATATGGTGTATGTTTGGAATGTTTCTCTATGTGGTTATTTAGAGTTCAACAGGAAGCAGCTGCTCTAAAGTGCTTGGCAAGCTGTCACCTGTGAGTCTTTCTTCTAAGAGCGTATGTTCAGTAAAGACGTTTAATCCATTCTGCACTAGAGAAGCACCTTTGTGCCTACAAGGGCTGCTGTCCTCCTGCCTTGGATGCCTATTAGATCACAGGCTAAATACTCGGTCTCACCTTACAATTGCAAACAAATGAGGGGTGCATAAGCACAAAGAGCCCTTGAACAGCTCCCACCATTGCCATCTTCCACTATGGGTTCAAATCAGTGATCCTTACTTTCTGATGTGTTGTCTAGATTATGGGAATGCTCTGAAACTCGGTGGTCCAGACTGACATTCAGTGAGCACTAACTTCCAATTAAAATTGACCATGGGCACAAAGTCCAATGCATTGACAGATGTGTGTTACAAATCCACATAAGGTAACATATTATAACAAAATAATGTAATGGTACACAACCTAGTCTAGCACACTACACAATGTACCAGACTATATGGAAAAGAAGGCAAAATGTAGGTTTGTTTCAGTTTATTTGTAATCCATCCTGGTCTGTAAGTTGTCCATGTCTTTTCATAAGCTACATCCGAGCTTTAGAGAGAAAATATTTATTGTACTTGAAGATGCATCCTAAAAATTGGATGACATTATTTTAATCATACCTTATATAATGCATTTTGTAACGATTTAATGTATTGTTTGATATTTATATTGCTTTTTGTCATGCATAACACAATGACACTGGGAATACATTCTTTAAGAAATTCCCTTATTTGGGTCAGGGGACAGATGGTGGCCAAAACTATTTCTGTGAGTTGTCTATATTTCCACAGCAGGGAAATAATTAATAGAGAATTTCTCAGGATACAATAGCTTGTTGGGAATTGTCTGTTTCTGATCTGGTTGAAAGGTTCAGTACAGTAGGGGTTCTAGATAGATTTTCTTCCCATTAGTCGGTACTGTGAAGTATTTCCCCTTCCACTAACTCATTCTTTCACTATGCAGGCCCATACATTTATGACAATACACATTTCACGAAGCACCTACCCCTTCCATCTTCTCATTAGAAATCCCTCATGCTCTGTTTACATTTACTTTTTTAACTTTATATGAATATGTTCCAATAAAGCACGTTTCATATAAATGTACTGATTATAAAAGTCAAGCTTTAACCAACATTATAAAAAGTACATTGACATAGTACAACGTGTAGCTAGAATTGTTCCATGCAGCAATGAAAAGGAAATCTATAAGTTATAGTATAGCCTATCTCATATATATTATTATACTTAGAACTCATTTAACAATTGATACTAAAAAAAGAGGATAGAAGACAAATGTAGATGAACACACAGGAAAATAAATCAACAGAAAGGATGGGAGTATAGACAAAAGCACACTATAGATACTGTTGTATACTGTTTGTTTAATGTGCAATTCACTATATATATATATATATATATATATATATATATATATATATATATATATATATATATATATATTGTTCAAGAAACTGCTGCATATGTTCTAACATTTAGAAGCATACTGAAACATAAGCACCACATCTTCGCCATCCATCTCGCCCCCTAGAAATTCTAAAATGCTCTAAAGCATCAACTTCTTTCAGTGTACTAAACATTGTATGCTCCTGTTTCGTGCATGTTTTCTTCTGCTGCCCTCATATTACTTCCTAGGTGATTGGTAGACTCTTACACCATGCAGTATCCTACATTTCACTAGATGGTTCCCCTCTTTCACCTAGAGATTTAGCTAGTCGTCTCATGAATAAGCTTAAAAAGAATAATTGAGGAATTTCTAGCCTTTTCCAGTCCTACTGTACTTATATCAAAAGATTTGTGAAAGAAGTGGGTTAGATAAATTTTAAATAAAAGATGTAACAAAATGGGGTCAGTGTGGTTTAACAAGGCTTAAATGTCTAGTACACTTAGGGGCATATTTATACTCCGTTTGCGCCGGAATTGCGTAATTTTTTTGACGCAATTTCGACGCAAAACTAACTCCATATTTATAATTTGGCGTTAGACGCGTCTAGCGCCAAAGTCCATGGAGTTAGCGTCATTTTTTTGCGTGGACACCTACTTTGCGTTAATTATATGCAAGGTAGGCGTTCCCGTCTAAAAAATCGACTCCGAGGCATGTGCGTCGGATTTATACTCCCGGGCAAAATTCACGCCCGGGAGTGGGCGGGTCAAAAAAAATGACGTACGGCCGCTTTTGCGCCATTTTTTAGCGCCTGCAAAAGGCAGGCGTTAAGGGACCTGTGGGCTCTGAAGGAGCCCAGAGGTGCCCTCCCATGCCCCCAGGGACACCCCCTGTCACCCTTGCCCACCCCAGGAGGACACCCAAGGCTGGAGGGACCCATCCCAGGGACATTAAGGCAAGTTCAGGTAAGTGTTTTTTTAAAAAAAAATTTGTGGCATAGGGGGGCCTGATTTGTGCCCCCCTACATGCCACTATGCCCAATGACCATGCCCAGGGGACAGAAGTCCCCTGGGCATGGCCATTGGGCAAGGGGGCATGACTCCTGTCTTTGCTAAGACAGGAGTCATTTCTATGGGGGTTGGGAGTGAAAAAAAATGGCGCAAATCGGGTTGAGGCGAAAAAATTGCCTCAACCTGACTTGCCCCATTTCTTGACGCCCAAGCCCCATATCCCCCAACGCCGGCGCTGCCTGGTGTACGTCGTTTTTTTTAACGCACACCAGACGGCGCCGGCGGCTAACGCCGGCTAACGTCATTCAATAAATACGGCGCCCGCATGGCGCTTCAGAATGGCATTAGCCGGCGGTAATTTTTTTGACGCACAACTGCGTTAGCCAAAAAATATAAATATGGGCCTTATAATTAAGGTGCCCAGTTTTCTGTTTTTACTGATTTTTACCAATAAATGCAGACAGAAAAAAATGTGTTTCTGTCAGTATTTATTTTCAAAAGTGGAAAAATACAGAAAAATGCGCTTCTCGTAAGTGACTCTACATACTATCCTTCGTGAATTCCAACCCAACATCTAAGCAGATTCTAAGCATGGGAAGTTAAAAACAATATGCGATGTCCCTAAATAAAGGCATTAATTAACATACATTTGTATATAATGCTAATAGTTACATGTTGATGTAGTGTTTTGTTATATTTGGCTTCTTAAGTTGCCATGAGTCGACAGGCATCAAAGTATGAGTGCATGTTTATTAGCTAAATAAATCTGAAAATATACCATTTTATGACTCAGTTTATTCTCAAAACACAAAATAAATATGGATAAATACCATTAAGATGGCCAAAAAATAAAGATGGATAAATATAGACTGAAATGTTAAAAAATAAATACCATAAAACCAGGAGCCCTACTTAAAATTACAGTGCTGTTTCCATCCCCTGAATAGGTTTAACTGTATCCACTGGGCTACTTCCTTGATGTGTGGCCTAATATGGCCTCATTCCAGCAACTGTTAACACAACCACGGGCCAGGGAATAGAACACTCTGTGAAGAGCATTCATGCAAATATGATCCCCACACTGGAAAATAATTACCACTTTTATTTTTGATTTCTTTCTGATTATGTCATATTATGCTGATTTTGTCATTTGGCGCATTGGATAGGTGGCATCAGGAAGACGTCATGCCTTTCTCTATGCAAATGTGATCTGCACACTGGAAAATGATCACCATTGTATTTGTCAGTACTTTTTACGAGTATTCCTTCTAATGTTTCGGCGTTATGGCACATAGAACAGGTGCTATCAGGATGACCTTTGAGAACCTGTTCTTGAGCCTGATTCTCAGAAACTCTGCGCAATTAGGCTGTATTGCAAATATAGAAGTCATTTACCACCTTCCACAATCCATGCACTGTCAAACACATTTCTTTTGTTCACCACTGCAAACAACCGTGGCCCTGATTACAAGTTGCTCTTTATATTCCGATTGATGCATAAACTCCTGTTTACACTTGGGTTGGAATTATGCATTAGTAGGTGTTTAATGCATCTGCTAATTACGCACGGGTTGGAATTACGCATTTGTAGGTGTTTAATGCATCGGCCAATTATCATGTGCATTAAATATCTCAACCTTTGTTAAATTTGGGAAGATCAAATCTGCAAAATTTAACAGGGCAAAAGCATATGGTATTTACAGTATCATTCAGATTCTAGTGTGTTAAACACCAATATCCACATGCTATTCCTCACCAGCTAGCAATAGGTGTTGTTTATTGCTCTCGATAAATAACATACCACATGGGGCTGTTATTTATCTGGTGCTTTAAATAGGGCTTAAACTCTTTGTGGCATATTTAATAGCCCCTTGTGCCGCCTTAGCATCATTTGTTTACGCTAAGACCGTGTTAAGGTGGTCTTTTGTCATGCCATATTTACAGAGTTGTGCAATGCACCACATTATTCCTGTGCCAGGCATAATGTATGCAAGCTAGGCGTTCTGGCAATAGGGGGCCCCTAAAAATGGTGCAGTGATATTTAACATTTTTTATGCCTGCTCAGAGCAGGGGTTAAAATGACGCTCCCATAGAAAGCTATGGGCCTACTTGCACTATGCTATACTAGCATCAACATTTTTGATGCTAGTGCAGCAAAGTGCTTGAAAAGCATTAACAATTTTGATGCTATTGTGCTAACAACCATCATGGTGCATTGTATTATGAATATGGCGTAACCATGGTGTTGTTAGGTGCTGGTAAGAGGGTGCACAGAAAAGGTGGTGCATCAGAGCTGATTTTATAGAAATATGGGCCTCTGTCTTTTCAAAATGAGTGTGGTAGCCAATGTGCCCAAAGCAAACCTCCTGGTCTAACATACGAATCTGGAGAGAACAACAGGGATTGGAGTTTAAGGAGCCCACATGGTGACAAAAATGATTTTGGGAAGCAACTTCCGCCAGATTTGCATATTTGAATAAGCAGCCTATGCAATGTATCATAGTTGGCACTGAACCAAGTACGGCAAACAAAATCTACTCCATGCATCACAGAATGATAGATACTTGGCACCTGTATACCCAAATGCTCAACACAAAGTTGTAAAACGCAGACTTCCATAAAGACATCGTTCTTCTCAGGTCTTTCATAGTTCATGTTGTTATATAAAACCCGAATATGTCTTCTAATGACGCAGATGCTGGTAAAGGTCTCATTTAGGTGACACTCATTTGAAATCATTGACCTAAGTAAGACTCAGTCATGGACGTGAACAAATAACAAAACCTACTGAAGAGCGGCCACATCTATTCACAAATAATTCTGTAAAGTGTCCTTGAAGTTATTGAAAGTAACGTGTAACAATTCAGAAAAGATTTTTTTTTTAAATTATCTTTGTGAATTTCATGAAATAGGTAGTTTAGGAAAACAAAAGGGAAAAAATCCACAAAAAGCAGAGTGTGTGTGAGAAACTTCCATTGATGGCAAAGCAGTGTTAATAACATTTGCAACTTTATAAAGTTCGGAATTTGATAGAATTACATTAGAGTGATTTCAATAAATACACCCCTGCTAACTATATGATCCTTCAGGCTATGTTTAAAATTGATAATTGTCAGGATTGGTAAGGATAAACCAAGTGATGGAAGGGATCTGCACATTAGCGGTGGACGGGTTATTTGTGTGTTAGACAGTAATGATAAAATTTTTTTTCCAAATCAAAGAATAAATCCTTCTGATTTCAACTAATAAGGGATCTCATGTAAAACTATTGAGAATATTTCAGGAAAAAGCAGCCAGCGTTTATAATGCAATATGGATGAAATGTTTGCACTTTGACTCTACCAAAACTGTCTTGGAAACAACTATACCGTATGACATCCTGATAAAGCACTTCTATCCCGGCATGGTATTAACTTAGCAGAACTTTCCCACATGCATAACCACATCACCAGAAAAAAACCATCAGTCCACCCAACCCACACCACTCAGTACTGAAGAGGGCAGGCAGTTAATGCAAGAAGAGGTTTTCGAAATGTAACTAGCATCATGGAAGACTTAAACACAGTCCATCCCTGCAGGTCACAACCTCGTCGCCCCTGCCCCGGCCTTCGCAGACTCACAAAACTTACTGAATGGTTGGTCCAGCTGCTGCACACAGCACAGGAAGCGACTGGAAAGACAGGAAATACTGGACCTTCAGATTAAGTTCCTATTCTGCCAAATTGTTATTAATGTATTTTGCACGCCTGTCACTTAAATATCGCCAATTAGTGATGTTTCTCAAGACAAAAGCACCTCTGTTGTCACTCATGCATGACACCAAATTGCTTCCCAAACAGGCTCACTGCAGACGCCGTTTCGGTCTTTCAACCAAGGTTTTGCCCATTGAGCACCTATTCAAGAATATGTCTGTATTGTGTTGGGGTGTGGAGGATAAACAGTGGCCCTATGTACAACTGAGGCTTGTAATATTTGATGACACACAGACTTCACTGTAAGGAACAGAGAATAATCTCTGTCGCAGGAGGATTGAGAAGATTAGGGATGGTCTGAAGAAGCATAAACATAAACATGGGCTGGATAGACGGATAGAGTACATGGGAATAGAAACGGGGATGCTGTATCGTTACTTTACAGACATCTCATTCAAGAATGCTAGAAGCACAAAGGGCCTCATTTAAAAGAAAGTAGCGCAGCGCTTCACCACAATTGGCAGCGCCACCCTGTGTCACTTCAGAAACATCGGGATGCGCCGTACTTGTGAAAATACGGCTCAACCCCGTGCTTCCGCTGGTGCTAAAATTAGCTGCCTAGCATCAACGCACGCACCCTAGCACCATACACCAACAATTGGCAATAGCTATTTGCTAGTCCTATGTGTGCTGGACGATGCAGCACACAAAGAAGTAGCAAATTGTCATTATTTAAACACCTTCCTGCACATAAACAATCATTAATGGCGTTTTGCTCTTCCTATGTGTGTTGCAGAAAAGCAAAAACGAGGAGAAATAAAAGTATTTCTCCTCATAGTACCATGCTAACGCCACCCCTTGGATGGCATTCGTTTTTGCCACTGCCTTAGGCTTGCAAACCCTCGTAAATCTGGAGCAGCATCAACATGCAGTGGGTGTTGCAGTGGAACGCCCACAGCAACACCCATTGCACGCCCCTCTGCTGCAGAAAAATGCGTTGGGGGCCCTATATTTACAAGGCAATGTTAAGCCACACAAAGTGGCTTAATGCCACCTTGTAAATATGGAAAATGGCACAGCGCCTGCGAAGCGTCACTGAAAGTGATGCTCTGGTGGTGCTAGGGGCTTGTAAATAAGACCCAAAGGGCCTCACTTACAACAAACTGGCACATCGATCACGGTGCACCAGTTTGCTTGCGTCATCCTGCTACTCCCTAACAACACCATGGTAGCGCTGTATTTACAAAACAGAGCACCATGGTGCTTGCTAGCACAGCTTCCGATGCAGTTGTGACACTATGCTGGACTAGCATAAAAGTTTTTGATGCTAGTCTAGCAAAGCCCGGGGAGGCCCATTCAAAACAGACAAGCATCACTTTAACGCCTGCCCTTGAGCAGGCATTAAAAATGATGCTACAATGATGCAGTGAAAGCTTGTAAATTTCCCTGCACCATTCTTATGGGCCTCCTAGTTGGGGAAAGCCTCCCTTGCATACACTGTACCTGGCTCAGGTGTAATGTGGAGCAAGGATCTACAGTAGCGAAACAGTTCTGCGCTACCGTAGCATTAAAAAAAAACGCTACGGTAGTGCAAGGGGCTTGTAAATGAGCCCCAGAGTTTTTGGTATGACATAAAGTTGCCTACCTTCGGCCAGATTTAATATAAGTTGGGTTGCTCTAAATCACTGATTGTGCTTAATATGTAATTAAAACTGTACTACTCAGGAACAGTATCAATTCTGTCATCAATATTCATAAAGAAAGGTCCATTCTGTGAATGAGACCAACTATGAATGAAAAGTTAGAGGACTGCAATGTACAGGTGATATCTATCTCTTCATTTGTTTTGCATTGCAATATCTGTGTTCATTTGAGGAGTAAAACTCAATCCCTAAAATTGAGGGAATAACTTTGCTCCTACTGCACCTGGAGAAGAAGTAGAATGACAAGCAGAAAATCTGCCGACATGTAAAGTGTTACTGTGAGATCACAAACCAGAAATCACTGCACACTCTGTCACGATTTCCTGCTGAAAGAGACCTGATGTTAGCATGAGAGCCCTGGTATCTTAGCCCCATCGAAAACCATCTGCAATTTGGGGCCTTGTGTGCCATCACTGCCACATTGCAGCAGGTGACTCTTCCTTCAGTGACACTGATGCCAGGGGGAAGTCAGTGTGATATCCTTCTTCATTGACACTGATCTCAGCGGAAAGCCCATGTGCCACACTCCCCATTGTGGTGCTCTGACTGCCCTTGTGAGTATGAGAATCTATTCATATTTGCTGCCATGCTTATCCTCAAATGTGCCACCGGAACCCAACCAGATTGTTGCAGACTGCATAGACTATGTGCATGACCCAAGAGAGTTGTATGCTGTGAAAAAACATGAATCTAGATTGTACTTCTGAAAATTTACTCCTAGAATATTGTGGTTCAAGAATATATAACGTACGTGCGTATAAGGAAACATAGATTTATTATTCTTAAATCCACGTACCTGGAAGATGTATGTATAGCGTAGGTAAATATGTGTGGAGTTAGGTAAATAAAATCTAGACTTACATACCTTTCAATATTATGATTTCGATGTTTTTAGGGTGCATAGATAAAGTTGTGTATCTTTTTCTTAAAAAGACTAACACTGCTTGGACATTATATTTATTGTGACTAATATATGCGGGACTCAGTCGCGGCTGGCGACTTGGAAAAGTGGCGGGGCAGAGGGAATAAAACAAACAATTTTTTTTTTACCTGAGCGTCGCTGCCGCTCTCTGCCTCTCCGCTGCACTGCAGCCTCCCAGCCTGCCCTGTGGCCAATCATAACGCTGCTCAAAGCAGCGTTATGATTGGCTGGAGCACCCTGGCTGGGCGCTCCAACGCAGACTGGGAGCCTGGGCTTGCTCTCTCCAACCTGGCAACACAGGCCGGGTTGGAGAGAGCCCTTGTGCACATGTGTGTTTGGCAGGCTGTCTCGTGCTCTGTGCACTCCCCTCACTGCTCGTCACCCCCATGGCCCGCACCTTTAAAAATAAAATGATAATAACCTTTCAAAATAAGACGATAACAAACATAGTTTATTATTGTTTTATTTTTAAAGATTTGCAGCTCCTGCTATTGGCGGGAGGGTGAAGTTCCTCCGCCATAGTGGAGGATCTGCCCCTGGTGCTAATAGAACTAAGTTTTCACCCCACACCACCCTCTAAGACTAAACTTTGACTGAAAGACAAACCCCAAGGTACTTGTTAATTCAGTGAGCTCACAGTAGAAGCTGTTTCCTTGTTTCAAAGGACACTGGACTCCTTGAAACATTTGCCAAACTGCACCACGGTTACACAGCCACCACCTAAAGAGACCTGGCCTGACAAACTGAAATGCCACGTTGCTGCCCCATTTTGTTTTGCTATTCCCAAGGACTTCTGATGTGCACCTTGAGAAATTGACTGACAAGTGCTATTGCAATGACCTGTCAAACATTGCAGTTTGGCCTTTATACTTTAGAAGGCCTGAACTGCATTGGCACCTCGCTGGTCATATATTAGTCTGAATTCCCACAGCTTTAGGCCTTTCCAGGTTCACTATGGCAGAATGCCTCGAAGCAGCGAAGGAACAAAGGCCCTGATTTATACTTTTTTACTCTAAACTGCGCTAATGCTGTTTAGCGTCAAAACGTATACCATCGGCTAGCGCCATCCCAAGACGCCGGCTGGGCATCATATTTATGGTATGATGGTAGCCAGCGGTAAGGTCGGGCTAGCATCATAAAAAGGGTAGCTAGATGGGGGAGGCATAGGGGGAACAGGGGCTTTAGCGTCAATGGGTGACGCTAGGATGGGCAGAGGCATAAACATGCCTCTAACCAGACTAGCCTCATTTTCTGATGTTAAAACCCCATGGACATGACTCCTGTCTCAGTAAAGACAGGAGTCATGCCCACCGCCCCAATGGCCATGCCCAGGGGACCCTTGGGTCCAGTGCCATGCAGGGTGGCCCAAGTTAGGCCCCCCTATGGCACTACAGAAAAAAATATGTATACTTACCTCTACTTACCTATACTTTTCTGGGGTAGGGTCTCCCTTCCTCCGCTGTCCCTCTGGTGTGGGTGGGGGTGTCCCTGGGGCTAGCGAAGGGCACCTGTGGGCTCTTTCCATGGTCTCTGACCATGGAAAATGGCCCACAGGTCCCCTAACGCCTGCCCTGACCACGGCATTAAATAATGGTGCTAAACAAGCTTAGCGCCATTATTTAAGGCCACCATCCCTGTGCTAGATTTTAGCACGGGGTTATAAATTCGTCGCTGAGGCCATATCATTTTTTGTCCAGGAACGCCTACCTTACATCTCATTGGCACAAGTTAGTTTTCCGCAGGCAAAAAAGTGACTTTAACTCCCATATTTTTGCACTAGACATGTCTAGCACCAGAATATAAATATGGAGTTAAGTTTGCGCTAAATTAGAGGCAAAAAGAATTACGCTAATTCAGCGCAAACAGTAAAAATATGCCCCTAAGTGCTGTGAATGTTACTGAAAGTGCAGCCCATGCACTCCTATGCTGGACTCCTGTGTTGAATGAACGTGCTTTTCAGCAAACGACCTGGGCGTTGCCAGCGAGCCCTTTCACAGCATTGTTCGTTCTGCTCTCAGCGCTGGGCGAGGAAGGAATTCCTGAGCATGATTTTTCCCACTGTTCAAACACAAACCTGCAGCTGGTCCGGCAGGAACCCTCCGCCCCAGCCCGTGCTTCCTGAGACCTCTCCCACCGACAAACCCATTACTTCCCTTAATCGGAAGCACTGCTGAGCTTGCAAAATCCAGCAGCAGGCAAGTGCAAGCAAACACCAGAAACCACTTTACTGGCGAGTTCACGTTTTCCAGTGCAAACAGATCTGTATTAGCTCTGTCATGCCGACCTTGCTCAGACAGGTCACTTTCAAATACGCTCAGACAGATTTTTTTAGGAGTAAAAATTTTTTCGCTGCATACAAATTTGGGGGCCTATTTATGAGTTTGTAGCAACGCTACACAGCAATTCATCCTCCTGCGCTACGTTAGATGGAAAGGGCAGGAATGCACCCTATTTATTTCAATGCAGCACATTCTTGCCCTTCCATAGCACAGGCACACAATCGGCTGCTTAACATCAATGCAGGCACCCTCGCACCATGGTGCGAGGGTGCCTGCGCTGAATGCAAGATTGGTTTTGGGCAGGAAGGGACATCTTCCTGCACAAAAGCAATCCTGAGAGGCATATTCCCTCTTTCTGTGTGTACTTCAGAATGCAGCACACACAGAAAGAAGTAACAAGGAGAAATAAATATATTTCTCCTCGTTTCACTTCCCCTGAAAAGGCAAATCTTTTTGGTGCATTCCCAGGTCTACCGATCTGGTAAATCTCGGAATACATCAAAAACCATGGGACTTGCATGGGAACACCCAGGCAACGACCCTGGAACTACTTCCCAGGGCACTGTAAGGCAACACAGCGGTTTGCTCTGTGTTACTTTACTCCAGATTTATGGAGCCACTCAGAGCCATGCAAAGTGGCCTTGCGTGGCATCATGAATTTCTATCTTAAGTTGTGTTGCACTTGCACCATGTTGTGTGGTGCAGGCACAATGCAACAGGGCTCATAAATATGGCCTTTGGTATCTGAAAGGGCAGTACTGACAGGCATCCCTTCTAAATACAGAATCACAGTAGAAGTAATTTGGTCTCAAAACATTAATATGTTACTAACACCTCAAATAAGGTGGTAATGCATTCACCAAGGGGAAGCCCTCTGCGGATGTACAAAAATGGTTGAAGAGTAGGCAATGGTCCGGGGGGCTATTGCCAACTCTTAAACAAAAAAACACAAAGTAAACTTTTTTTCTTAAAAGCAGTCTTGTTTCCTTTATGGAAAATGGGTTGCATTTAAAAAAAACTAAAGTTTACTTTATTGAAAGACAATCTAACAGGCATGGTGGTCTGCTGGCCCCATCAGGCCACCATCTCTCTGAAGGCCTCCAATCATAGTGAGTCACAATTTGTGACGTACTTCATTAATAGTCATAAAGTAGCTCGAACTGAGACCACTATGATTTGGATAGAAAAAAAAAACTATTAGTATATTTGTGGGTTCTTAAAAATGTTTTCTGGGTGCAAAAATACCGGTCACGGTTTGCGACAAGTATTTTGAGACATGATATTTGTATAGCTGGGCCTCTGGGTATTCTGCAGAGTTTTGTGGATGGGATACTCTGAAAACATGACGGGTGTCCTGTGTGTCTTATTCATAACGTTTTGACAGAGAATCCCATCAGACAAATTCCAAATAAGGCCTGACGTATTTTACGATTCATATTTGAATCCTTCTTTCTACTCCTTGCCTAGACTTTGATTCCTATTTTATGCTTATGGGTTAGATAAAGTTTAAAGTTGGGATTGCCCTTTCTAATCACACCAAAATCATTTTCTTTTCATTTAGCAGCGTTCAGGGGCTACTACTACAGTATAATCAGCATCTGTGAGTGAATGGGTAGTGGCAGGAATCCATCTGCTTGTGGCATTGCAGATATGTTTTTCCTGAATCTGCGCTGTTCCTGATCACCGCTGAGGGTCAGGGCTTTGCTCAGAGGCCTGTATGTTCAGTGTTGACCATCTACATTTCCTTGGACAGTAATAGCTATTGGCACAGCCTGGCACTGACGGCCACAGCACAGGTGCCCTTGCTGTGCTACAGTAGGTACCAGACCTTGTGCAACCCCAAGTCATTTTCTGCTGTTTTCAGGCAATTGTGAAGTTCAGTGCCTAAAAAGACTCTCATGCTGATTGGCTATCACACTGGTCATTGTGGTATAGTGGCACCTTTTTAATTTTCTGTTGTTGAAAAGGGCAAATGTTTGCAGCGTTAACATTTCCATATACTAATTTAACATTATTTTCAATAAATATGAAGAATAGCACCAATTGCAATTATTCGCCTTGAGTTGCCCTTTCCCCAAATATATGATTGTGCTAATGGGAGTCTTTAATCATACATGTAGGGCATTGTGTGGCTACTGGGCCTTTTGACACCAGGGATGCACTTCACCAGCCATGAGAAAAGGGGACTCGAAGTCCCAGCAGGCCCAGCAGGCCCAGCAGGCCCCCAGGAGAGGGCGGAGCACCAACACTGTGAGGCAGTGCTATATAAGCACTGCAGGAGCCTCGCAGCGCAGGACGAGTGCTGGCCAAGGGCGGGCCTGTCCTTGCCCGTCAGTGGCCGGAAGAGGCTGGACTGGGCCACCCATCTGATACTCGGCAAATTTGGGTGAGTAAGAGCTAAAACCTATTACTACCACTACCCCCTTAACTCTATGCCAGAGAGGGTGGTCTGTCTCTCCCTCCCATAATAGCAAATACTCATTTTGGTGTATAGGTCTTTTGAGATAGCTGGTCAAACCAACAGAATGGACAGGAAGAGGACCTTGAAGAATGGGGATCAGGGTGAGGGGGGGGAGGGATCATCAAATTCAATGCTAGATTCCTTTCTTGCCCGAGCAGTTGGGGTGGTTGCGAAGGAAATAGACCTGTCTGAGAGATGGCTTTCACTAGAGATAAGTGACTGGCAATGAGTACCACCTAATGTTGAGGTCCTGGAGCCTTCTGTTAATAAAGACGGGCAGCCACCTGCTGGGCAGGGGGCCTTATCCACATCTCGCCCAGTAGTGGGGGAAAATGGGTTGGTGTCAGAGTCACCAGATCCTCGGGGTCTGTGCACGTTCCCAACACTTCCACCACAAGACAGCTCCAATACTCTGATTAGAATGTCACAGAGTCTAAGAGAGTCCAAGTGGGGAAAAGGGGATTAGGAAGGGAACAGCTGGGAAGGAGACTTGTAGGAAGCAAAAAGGTTAAAACACACAATATCAAGATTTTATCATATAAATCAGTACTAGGCAATGGCTCTAAGCATTGTCATTCTCAAAACATGGACAACTTAAGCATGAACTTAAATAACTAGGCCTCAAGATGACTGGATACCTGTGAGGGAATCAAGAAAGGTTAAATGCAACTTTCAAATTCAAGTATTATCTTTTGCATGAGGATCAGGAAATAATCTGAATGATTTCTAAACCATCATATGAATCATGCTTGAGGAACTTATTATGTACATACAACATCACATCTAGAACTCTAGCATTTTAGTTTTCTCAAAATTGCAGGAACATGAATTGCGCACATTGCAGATTTTCACAAAGGTTGTAAATACCATGGAATGATTGTGCACCATGAATAACATAAGTTAGACTTGAGAAATGAATTACGTGTCTTGCCGATTCGGAGGCCACTAAGTAAATGCCATGAAGTGGTAGCGCACAATGAGCACCGTGATTTTAAACACAAAAAGTGAATTGCACATTTTGCCGATTCGAGCACCCCAAGTAAATGCCATGAAATGGTAACGCTCGATGAATAGCATGGGTTCAACACAAGAAATGAATCGCACGTTCTGCCGATTCGAATGTCAGCTAATAAATGTCATGAAATGGTAACACACAATGAATACCATGAATTAGACACAAGAAATTAATTGTGCGTCTTGATGATTCGAAGGCCACCATGTGAATGCCAAGGAATGGTGGCACACACTGAATATAATGAATTAAACACAAGAAAAGGAATCACGCAACTTGCCGATTCAAAGATTACCATATGAATGCCAAGAAATGGTAGCGTACAAGGAATACCATGAATCTAGGCACCGGAAAAGAATCGCACCTCTTGACGATTCGAATGCCACAATATGAATGTCAAGAAATGTTAGCGCACAATGAAAATCAAAGTTAAAACATGAGGAATGAATCACGCGTCTTGCCGATTCGAATGCCACCATGTAACTGCCAGGAAATGGTAGCGCACAATGAATATCACGGGTTAAACACGAGGAATGAATCGCGCGACTTTCCGATTCAAATATAACATGTAAAAGCCAGAAAAACCCAGAGCACATTCACACGCACAGAGTAAAATCTCTCAACATGAAAATTAGGTCCAAAAACTCGAATGCCTTCGAAAACGGGATCGTGGGCCCAGCCCGACCTCCGTCTTACCGCCCTGATCAAGGATCACCAAAGCAATGAAGGGCAAAGGCCTGGAAGATCAAAGTAGGCCTCCGGAACAGGAGCTCAGGAAGTTGCTGCTGCTCTGCACCGGGACCTCTGAATAGTGAGCACGTGGAGCTGGGCTGGCTCCCTTTTCTAGAGTCTAGCCCAGCCCACAAACCACACCCATGCATGCCTCAGGGAAAGCTTCTAGAAGGCCCTGGAAAGGGACCAAACCCTGACACAGTCTGCATGCCTGCAGCAGTACATTGCATATTAACAGTATTTATATGCACGCTGAACATAAGTCTTCAGGATTAAACTCTGCAATGCAAAAGGTTAAACAACAGCATATCAGCACAATGCATAAATTATGTTAGCTTGAAATTGCTAGGTTTTTGCATTCTAGTCACCCGTAGAGCGCACACTGCCCTGATGTTGACAGTTGGAGGACTTACCAAGGAACAGGAAGAGGATTTTGTCTGATTCTCCAGTCAATGGCAGTAGCTCCCCCGCCCAAGAAGAAAAAACCTCAGAGGAAACTCAGGAAAAAATCCAAAGAGGCATTACCAGACATTTTGTGCTGTTCTGATACCCATAAGGGCTCTGATGCAGGACTGTGCCTAGCTCCTGCTTTTGAGATTCTTTTGCTAAAAATTATGGACCTGATTGGGACAAGCGTGGTCCCAATAAAAGAAAAACTGCAGGCCTTGGAAACTGCAGTATCCCGTATGAGTGGCAGGGGGAGGACAGATATGGTATCAACAAACCCTGTGCCTTTGGATCCTGTGTGACATGGTCCCACAGATAAGGAGGAGACTTTGTTGGAGGATAATCCGGGAGCACAGGAGAGAGGAACAGCCCTTGTATCACTCTAATTTAAGGATCCCGGTAAAGGGCATAAATATGTGGACAGATGCAGGGGATACAGGCAGATTGATAATGGAGGGAGATCTCGTAGCGGTCCTGGAGAGAAAGCAGCAGTGTCACAAGAACAGAGGCAAAACTCATATCCTGACAATGGCCTCCCACTTGTTCGCTTGGAGCTTCCTTCTGATTGTGGCCGCTATGTGGTCGTACTTACAAATGTTCCACCTTTAGTGCTGGGTGTAAGTGAATCCATGGATCAACTAAAAAACAAGACAGGACACTGGTTGGGCAAAAATTGTGACTTTAATTGTAAGAAGTTGAGGGATATTTTGTTTGTTAGAAGGATTGGGTGGGCGAAGGAAGGAAATGGGGACTGTATCATTGTGAATTGCAGACATCCAGGGTTGGCACAACAACTTCTCTTAACATGATATATGGCTCCCCAGGGAAATGGAAAGATTGGTATGGTCCCCCTGGGCTTTTTCAATAGGCATACTCGGCCCATAGATAGATGTCGAACCAGGGGGTCCGGCAATCTGCAGGAGAAGCCGCGTCTGCCTAGATTGGAATGCAGAATTTGCACAAGCAATGATTTGGAGGAGAATGACTGACGGTATAATGGGGGGGATGCACATGAGGAAAGGGGTAGGGAAGCTGCATTGTGGCCCTTAAAAGCAGCCTTAGGTTTGGAAGGGGTGGGTGAGATAACCTCCCAGACCTGTCTAATTTCCTGGAATGTGGCAGGGTATGACACCAAGCTCCAAGGTGGGCAATGGGTTAATTTTGTGGAAGAGTATGATTTCATTTTACTCCAAGAGACTTGGTCAGAAGGAGAAACGGTTTGGGATGGGTTCCAAAGGTTTGCAGTTCTGGCTGAGTGGTTGTTTGTCGGTCGTCCAAAAGGGGGTTTAGTTACCTTGGTTCGGTCCCCCAAGATAGCGAAAGCATACCGTATAAATTGTAACCATCAGGGTCTCCTCATTATATGGGTAGTCTTTCCAAACAAGTATAATGTTTTTTTGATAAATTTCCATAATGCAGTATGGGACTCCGGATGCCAAATTGGGGCCCTTTTTTCAGTGTTGCAGATACTGAGGGGAAGAGTGGAGGTGTGTGGTATGGAATTTTGTGCCATAATTTCTGGGGACTTTAATGTGAAAATAAGGGGCTACTGCACAGAGATGAATCCCTTTGAGTTGGATAACAGTGTGCATGTAATTGAGGGAACACAGGATGCAAGGGGAAGGTCCCTCATCAAGGGGATACAGAGTCTGGGATTGTTAAATATATGTGACCTGGAGTTTGCAGGTGAATCTCAGGTACCAACCTTTGTAGGGAGAGGTCCTGGGACGACAATGGACTATATTTTTGAATCTCCTTCACTGAGAAATCTGGTCCAGCACGGTAAGGTCATAAGGCAGTTTCTTAGTGAACATAACCCTCTTATGGTTTCTATAAACTTCCCATATCACATGTGTAAACCTACGTTCGGAGGGCCGGTGGCTCTGAGAATAAAGGATCAGGGAAGGAGAATTAGATGGAGACAGGCAAACATCCCACTGGTAGTGGAGAGGGTGGTGAGCCAGAATCTAACTTTGATAACAGGGATCCTTCTCGCTGAGTCCCCCCCCACCGGGGGATGTTATTGTGGCGATGACTAGACTAAAAGAAGCCATTAAAGAATGTATGTTTCAAATTGAAAAGCCCACTCCTAAGCTTCACAGAGGTTGATTCAGTAAGCCCTGTTATGAGGCGAGGAAATCCATAAAGAAGGCTTTAAAGGCACAACTGAGAGATAAGGTTTACTTGAGCAGTGTGCGAGCTCAGTATAAAGCTGTCTTACCTGAAAGAAAACAGCAGCTCAAGAAGAAGGCCTGGGAGGATCTGGAAAGTGTGTTGTGCACCAAGAACTCAGGCATGTTCTGGAAGATCGTAAATAGGGGTACCTTTGGGACAGAAACGACTGCAGGGCTGGGCTGCAATATCCTACCTGATGTCGTACCTGATGACTGCAGGGTTTTTATGGGGGCGTACCCAAGGGGAGCAAATGGATGAGCTACATGGACATACCTCTAACCTGGCTATTAGATTTACTCTTGAGGTGTGAGAAGCTATACAGGACAGCTCTAGCCATAAAGCACTGGGCCCAGATGCCATTCCTATGGATCTATATAAATGCTGCCCTCGGCTGTGGGCACCCATACTGCTCAATGCCCTAAATGCGGCAGTCGGTGTAGGGATCCCCTCCTCTTAGAAATCGGTGTGCATTGCCCCGGTATATAAAAAGGAAAAGAATGGTGATCCCAAATCCTACCGCCCTATCTCACTCCTAGACTCCTCAGTGAAAACCCTGGGGCAAATAGTTTTAAGACACATTGAGGACTGGATGAGTGGGAATGATGTGCTGAGTAGGGTCCAGTATGGCTTTAGGGAAGGGCTTGGAACTCAAGAGCAGTGCTTAAATTTGCTTATGCTGATTGGTAAGTATACACAGGCAAAGAAGGGTACACTGTACCTTGCCTTCATGGATCTCAGATGAGCATTCGATAAGGTGAACCGGAGTAAGTTATGGGAAAGGCTAACCCTGATGGGCTTGGAGCCCCAAATTGTGAAACTGCTCTATTACTTACATTTGGGAACAAATGCAACTGTGAGGTTCGGGATGGAGGGAGAATGCATGGAATCTTTTGGGTTTAGAAGGGGTGTGAGACCCCACCCTTTTTCTTTTATATACTAATGGCTGCTCAATTTCCTTGTGGAAAAATGTAAGGATGTTCCCAAAATAAGTGGAAGGAGTATCCCGGTCCTGATATATGCGGATGATGCAGTACTTATGGCCCGGACCATGAACGGTCTCTGCGAGGTCAATGGCCAATGTATTGGCCGTGTGCAGGAATTTCCTTATCTGGAGGTAACTTTGGACGATAAGGGTACATGAAAGCCCTGCATCTCAAGAAGGTCTGCGCATTTTAACGTTGTGTAGGAGCTACCTTTGAGTTTGCCTCAAGAGTGGGAAATACAGCCATACAGCCCCTGCTTGAGGTATATAGACGCGAATGTCTCCCGGTTTTAACATATGGGGCAGCACTCTGGGGCTATCCGGGAAGTAAGGCTCCCCTGACAGAGGAAACTTGCTTCTGCAGAAGGCTGTTGGGAGTGGGACAAAATACCTCCTATTTTTGTACACACAAGGGACTGAATTTGGAGTTCATAAACAATGCTATTAAGATGGCACCCTTTTTGTTATAGATCTCAATTTGGTTAAATGAGTGTGCCTCCCTAAATGGGGAAATCCCGCTTGACTGTTGATGCTTTAGACATTCCCTGGCTGTCTTATATAAAAGAACTCGCTGCATCTCTTGGTCGCCCAGAAATGTTTAATGCCCCAGAATGTCTAACATGCTCTGATAAACGGTGGGCAAAGGAGAATCTTATTAATATTTTAGGAGCCAAGAGGGAGGCAGTGGAATTAAAGAAACAATCAGTGAGGGATTTCCTAATATTGAAGATGAAGATGGATCCAGAGTTGTATATATCTTGACGGTGCAGAAGGTATGTGAAAGGACACTTATTTTGTGCTTCCGCTTAGGAGTAATTCGATGTAATTTGTGTTTCCCGCTTGGACAATATGACCCGAAATGTATACAAATTTGCCCCTGTGATGGGGTGTCCACACAGTATCTGCTCCATTTTGCCTTGTTCTGTGATTTTTATGCACCATTTAGGTGACAATTTTTATCCCCCTTGCTGAAGAAAAGGTGCTTTCTGCAGTATTGCCTGGCTTTTGTGTGGCTGCAAATGGTCCCTGATGTGTTGGTGTGTAGGGGGTGGGGTCTTTTTCAAAGGTAAAGGGAGCCATAACTTGGCAGAATAGTGTAAACTTTTAATTATTTATATGATTTTATTTATTTAATTTTTGGTTGAAAAATGAAATTAGTAGTATTTTAAGCTTTTATCTGTGTAATTTTTAGCTTGTTTTGTTTATTATATGTTATGTATTTATGTAATTTATGGTTGATATTATTTAACCAAATAAAGAAATGACTGACTGATTGTGCTAATGGGAGTATTTAATTATATGTGTGGGGCATTGTGTGGCTACTGGGCCTTTTTTCACTTTTCCCACTTTTAGTTGAGTGTTGGTAGTACAACTTGTCCACAAGCCTTGCCAATTTTAAAAGCAGAAACAATTTGTCTACCAGGTTGGCTTTTTTCCACTTACTGGTAGATAGTAGTAAGTTTCCTGATTGTCAGGATTAGTGTTAGGTATGTTTAATGTGTAAGTGGGTAGCTGTTTGGCTTAAGTGATCCCGTCTTAAACTCAGAGCTGTTCCATGAATAGATTGCGCCTTAGAATTTGGAATCAGAGAAGAAAGGGCTGTGGAAACAGATATTAGCAGAGAGAAGGTGAAGAGGGAGGGTTCAGGGTTCTGAAAGAAGAAGAGTGCAGCAGTGCAGCTTGCATCTTTAAGAGGTCAGTTTCCAGGCACTGTGTCAGTTGGATCAAAGGTAAGCCGATAACTGAATTACTGTTTTAATAACGGTGCAGTATAGGGCACTCTAATCCAGTGGTGTAAAGTACATGGAGGCCCCGCCCTCCCAACTCACGCAAAAGCTCTCAGGCCAGGGTACTGTGCTGAGGGGGTCCCGTGGAACTCGGGGACCCCTGCACCACAGGGGCTGCGGGGGCCTTTGTCATGCCCGTGCTCTGCTCAGAAGTGAAAAGCTTTAGAAGCCCAAGACACTTTTTCAGTGGAAATGCTCCACAAACAGAGAACTTCATTTTATACCTCTTCAATTTGAAGGCAAGGGCAGAATTACCACAGTACCATCATTAACTTCACACACTTGAAGTTTTTATGGGTTTAAAAACTCTCTAACCAGAAGATTCTCTTACAGGACGTGACCTTTTGAATGCCTCAGTGCGCACTTCGGGCGCGATTCACAAAGGTAAACTTAGACGTTTGGTCGAAGCTTAGATCAAACATCTAAGTTTATGACTTTGGGAATTCACAAAGGGCATTT
This sequence comes from Pleurodeles waltl, assembly GCF_031143425.1. Taxonomy (NCBI): domain Eukaryota; kingdom Metazoa; phylum Chordata; class Amphibia; order Caudata; family Salamandridae; genus Pleurodeles; species Pleurodeles waltl. The sequence continues at coordinate 316,254,039 of NC_090436.1, forward strand.
ACGAGTAGTATCTTTACATCCGCACTCGGGCAGATCTCCACCCTGAGTACGGACGTAAAGATACTTCTCGTAAATGTCCTTTGTGAATTCCCAAAAGTCGTAAACTTAGATGTTTGGTCTAAGTTTAGACCAAACATCTAAGTATACCTTTGTGAATCAGGCCCTTCAAGGTAGACGGTAGCCATAATGATGGAGTGTGCAGTACAAAAATGACTATGGCCCAGATTTAGTTTGATGGACGTGATGCTCCTTTCCTCCATATCACAAATGCCAGAAGATATAAAATGGTGGACACAACAACCATTAGTGACAGAAAATCCGGTCTGCCAAACTCTAAATAAGGATATGTATGCAAAGATGGCATTTTAAAAATAGTCAGGCGCCTTAGGTTCACTTGTGCTGCGACTTAGAGTCTGAGTTCCACTGGAAAGATCCAGAAAGAAACATTTACATTTTCCATTCATTCAGCATCGGCTCCTCCGTTATGGCAGGGGAGAGTTGCCATCCTGCCAGCAGAAGCAAATGAAAAATGAAATGGCAATAACAGGTTTATTATCATTTTAAATTTGATTAGGAGCCGTGTCTTAGGGGTGGGGCCATAGGAAAAACGGTGGAGGAGTGGAGAGTCCTGCTGTCTGTGAGCATGTTGATTTGGTTGGCCGTCTTAGGACGGCAAAACTGACATGCACATTGACATCTCTCCAACTCAGCTGCATTGCTGGGTGGAGAACAACATCAGGCACAGGATCATAGTCCCCAATAGAATGCAAAACCATCCCCCTCCGCCCAATCCCGAAGCTGCTCCCCTGGGTATTCCCAGGATGAGAGCAGCATCTGGACTGGCCACGAGGGAGTCTGGGAGCCTCAGCATGTGTACAGCTGAAGAGCAGGAGACAAGTTCATTTTTTGGTTTATTATTGTCCCCCTGCACTGCACCACTACTTTCCCTGACACCAGCTGCTACTGCATTCATTTACACTTTCCCACAGACTTTAATAGGACTCCTCACTCATTTATTCTTAAAGAATCATCTCCATTTAAGGATGTTTGATCAGAAAAAATATTATTTACATTTTGCCTTTTTGATTAAACCTATGTAGATATCTATGTATGTGCTAAATGTTCATATTGCTAAAACCTTTAAAAGTTTGCACCCTGCATGAGCTACTTTATTCTCTGGCTCTCTTAATTTGATTGTGGTGATACTTGTTGATTTCAGGCTCCACCACTAGCAGAGCTAACCCTTTGTGATTGACTAGTGCAAGTACTGCTGAATCAGGCATTATGGTTTGTGAGTGAAGGGTAATTCAGGTATGCTATTTCACCTCTGTCTGTGGGTCTCTGGAAAGTGAGAGCTCAGTTAAAGCAGTTTACTGTACTGCCTCTGTCCACATTCCTCTCCTCTCTTCATAGCTGTGGTGAATATTTGACATTGAGAATCAGATAGACCCAAGGAATTTCACAGAAAATACCAGTATCAGTGACACTCTCCTGCCCTGTGCCATATGCTTCTGATCCTGTAGTACCAAAGGAACATATTTATGAATGTATTCATTGGATTTTGGACTGTGCTTAAACAACTTTGGAGCTGCTTAGTAGTATATTGCCAAGATAAACACAGTGAAGCAAGTTTTGATTTACTATTCTTATCTCTATAGCTACATATCTTGACAATATTTTGGTAATTATTACTGTGGAGTGATATAAGTGTAAGTGGATCTTAATACCTCAATATTTTGACAGAATACCTGGAAACCTGACAAGACATGGACTAATTTGAAGAGGTAAGCTTTCAGACCTTCTCAGAACTTCACGATTTGAGCAATAGGCACGGAAGTCAGGGATTCCAAAGGACAGCTAAAGCCTTGAGCTGCAAGGAGGTCTCCCACCAAATCATTTATTAGACAATGGTACTCTGACCACTCTCTGTTGAGCTGATTCGAAAAGGATGTATATAGTCAGATCAGTTCATGCCTAAGATGATGCATACTGCATGCTTTAGGCTTGATGTCGTTTGGAAAAAGAATTGACTTCGAGACCTGCATAAAATCTGCTGCATTTTTTGTATCACAATATAATATCCAATGGGACCAAAGGAGTGTTGTGCTGTAGAGGCAAGAGGAAAACCTTACTGCACTGAAGACGGAAAGTGTTTTAGGGCCATCAAAGACCTGGGAAGAAGAGGCCACTAGGGAACAGATCCTCCAGCTTCTGATGCCAATTTAGCTAAATACACTGAATAGAAATGAAGAGAAGGTGATGACATATTACAGCTAAAACAAACTCAAATTAAGTTGATACTCAGATTAAAAACTGTAGGACGTGGCCTTAGCTATGAAGCTGAAAGAAAAACAGTTCTGAAAGAGACTCGTACAAATATTGAGTGCAATAGGAGGAACAGGGTAATTCTAGAGTAGAAAAATAAAGTTTGATTTGTGCAGATATTATTGTAATGTCTTTTCACATGCAAATGTACATAAATTCTCGGGCATATTTACAAATATAATTGTATGCATTGCTGATTTAGATTATGAAAAAACACATCATAGTAGATGTCAGAATATAAAAGATATGCTCTTGGTTATCATCAACAACACACCAATAATTGTCATAGTAGGAATTAGGAACAAGTGCAGGAGAATTATAACTACATAAGAGTCAGCTAACCTTTTGAATATCCAAACAATTGAATTGCAGCTATGTTGCTTAACAAACATATGCTCCATGTACTATTGTTTACTAGTTTCACAACCTACAGCCTATTGGATTTTATTTTAGACTAGTTAGGACTAGATCTGCCTTCATAATGTAGGATGAAAATATTTATCAGAAATCAAGCATTAGCATTTAGTTTTTATGCATCAAACAGAATAGTTTAACAAAACAGGGTTTGTTCAACTCGAACACAAGTGAATATTATGGAGGTACACATGTAGGCATAACTACAAAAAAAGTACCTATCTTTTTTCATTGTCCATGACAGGACACCATACCCTGACCCTACATCACTGCATTGTTACCTGTAGTCTTTTTTCTAACAAACTACATTTGAGATGCTACTCACATTTCATAAGTAGGATACATGATGGACACTGTAAAAAATGTCACCATGTACACTTGGGGCCAGATTTACAGAAATGTTCCAATGCAGCAGCCACAAATGCTGTGCTGTGTTGCATGAAGGGGAGTGAGATGGAGAACATCATAGCTACAGAGATATGGCACTCTCCTTTCCTTAGTGCCAGCACAGAATTTTGCTGCTGAACACCACACACGCACAATAACACCATAGTGCAAGGTTGTGGGCGTGAGTCTAGCATAGGTTTTGTAGTGTAAGCATTCTCTTCCAGTACAAAATACTGTGCCTAGACAATTTCTACAACATTTCCTAATTTGTATGTGTGCTTCACAGTACAGCACTCAGACAAAGTTGAAATAGGAAGGTGAAATAAAACCTTTTCTCTTTTTAATACCTACTTTCAAGTTGTGTTACTTAATTTGTGATGCAACACCCTATCTACTACTATTAGTAGATTGGGTTTTGCTTCAAAAAGCATGGGAGGTTGCATGGGTATGCCCATGTACCACCCATGCAACGCCCCTTTGATGCTAGGTGTAGGAGGCTGGCCTGGTTTGTAGTGGGTACCTTGGGTACTTACACCTTCTACCAGGTCCAGTTATCCCTTATTAGTGAAGTAGAAGTCTTCTAGCAGCTTAGGCTGATAGAGGTAGCTATAGCAGAGCAGCTAAGGCGGAACTAGGAGACATGCAAAGCTCATGCAATACCACTTATAGTTACACAGTACTTATACACAAGCAAAGACAATACTCAGTGTTGCCAAAAATAAAGGTATTTATTTGGGTGACACAGTACCAAAAATATCTTAGAGACAATACTCCTTCTGGAGGTAAGTATTATACGCAATATATACACTAGACACCTGTTGGACTTTTTGCTTATGCAGGGTCATCCCCAATCTTTTTTCCTCCTGCCTCCTATTTTTTCTGGCCTGTTGCTTTTGGCTTTTGAACTCTGAGCACTTTACCACTGCTAACCAGTGCTAAAGTGCATATGCTCTCTGAGTAAGATTGTATGTAATTGGTTTATCCATGATTGGCATATTTGATTTACTAGTAAGTCCCTCGTAAAGTGCACTAGAGGTGCCAGGTCCTGGAAATCAAATGCTACTAGTGGGCCTGCAGCACTGGTTGTGCCACCCACATAAGTAGAACTGTAATCATGTCTCAGACCTGCCACTGCAGTGTTTGTGTGTGCAGTTTTAACTGTAAATTCGACTTGTCAAGTGTACCCACTTGCCATGCCTATACCTTCCCCTTTCTTACATGTCAGACACCCCTAAGGTAGGCCCTAGGTAGCCCCAAGGGCAGGGTGCAGTGTATGGTTAAGGTAGAACATATAGGGGGTTATTCTAACTTTGGAGGAGGTGTTAATCCGTCCCAAAAGTGACGGAAAAGTGACGGATTTACCACCAGCCGTATTACGAGTCCATTATATCCTATGGAACTCGTAATACGGCTGGTGGTATATCCGTCACTTTACCGTCACTTTTGGGACAGATTAACACTCCTCCAAAGTTAGAATAACCCCCATAATAATGTGTTTTATATGTTCTGACAATAAATATTGCTAAATTCCTTTTTCACTGTTGCAAAGCCTGACTCTCTCATAGGTTAACATGGGGGCTACCTTTAAATCTGATTAAAGTGTTGATTCCCTTTGGGAGCGGATGGACATGTGGAGTTTGGGGTCTCTAAGCTCACAATTTAAAAATACATCTTTTAGTAAAGTTGATTTTAAGATTGTGTGTTTGAAAATGCCACTTTTAGAAAGTGGGCATTTTCTTGCTTACACCATTTCTGTGACTCTGCCTGTTTGTGGATTCCCCGTCTGAGTCAGTTTGACAGTTGGGCTGGTTGCACCTCACACTAGACAGTGACACAAAGGGAGCTGGGGTGAAATCTGCATTTCCTGATGAATCATCTGTGCTAGGAGGGAGAGGAGGAGTGGTCACTCACACCTGAAAGGGCTGTGCCTGCCCTCACACAATGCAGTCTCCAACCCCCTGGTGAGTGTCTGGGGCCTGGCCTGGGCAAGGCAGGATTTCACATTCACAAGTGACTTTGCTTTGAAGTAGGCCTACTTCAAAGGAGAAATTGGGTATAAGAAGTGCACCCAAAACCACAGACTTTAGAACACTTCTGAAAACAAGAGGAACCTCTGCCTGGAGAAGAGCTGAAGAGCTGAGAAAGAAGAGCTGCCCTACCTGCGACTAGGCTTTGTTGAGCTATCTCACAGTTGCTGCTTCTGCCAGAGTAAGAGGCCAAAGACTGGACTTTGTGTGCCTTCCATCTTGAGAAGAAATCTCGAAGGGCTTGATTTAGAGCTTGCCTCCTGTTGTTTGAAGTCCCAGGGACAGCAAAGACTTCTCTTTGCCATCACCTGGAGTCTCTGGATAGACCCCTGCCCTGACAAGTGGTGCCCTATCCAGTCCCTGGGCCATTGAAAGGAAAAGCTGCTGAAAATTCAAGGAAATCGATTTTGGACTACTCCAGACCGACGCCACTGCCGAGTCCGGTGACGCCACCTGCACCCGACTGTGTGATCTTCACTGGCGATCGGCGTGAAGATTGTTGCAGATGAGATTTTGTGTTGGAAGGCACCAACAAGCCTGGGCTACGACAAAAGTGCATTTTTCATCAACATGGCACTGGATGGACCCGGGAGGGACCTGGGGGCCCCAACTCTGTGTGAGGTGCAAGAGGAGGCTCTCAACACTTTAAAGATCCCTCAGGATGCCAGCCAGAACCCCCAAAAGCCACAGGATCTGGCTTCAAAGGAGGTGCAAAATGCGGTTGATGCAGCACAATAAAAGAAGGTCTCACGCCACAGGAGAACAACTCAGCAAGTTGAGCATCACAGGATGGAGTGCGAAGAAAACGCAGTACACAGGGGTACCATCGCTCTCGGGGAACGCAAGGTCTTACCTCCTCCAAATTGCGTCAGCAGGACTTCAGGGCAGTCTATGTCGATGATGTCCACCCTCTGTGTCCTTGGGAGCATGCTCGTCGCTGTGAGAGGAGTCCCAGGGTACGAGTCTTCACCTTGGAAGGTGCCTGCTTGGAGCAGGGGAATGACTCCGTCACTCCATGGGAGATTTCTTCGGCCTTTCTGGTGCAGGATGAAGACAGAGAGTCCCCAGAGCATGCACACTGTGGAAACTGTTGCAGTTGCTGAATTGGAGCTGAGGTTGCTGAAGAAAAGTGTCTCTTGTAGAAACTTTGTTGCAGTTACAGCGTTTCTTGGAGCAGGCTGTGGTTGATCCAAGGTCAGAGGAGTCTGAAGTTGTTGCAGAGGATTCCTGAAGGAAACTTGCAAGCAGAATCTGAAGAGAACCCACAGGAGAGACCCTAAATAGTCCTGAGAGGGGGGTTTGCTACCTTATTAGAGCTAAGGACCTATCAAGAGAAGTCTCTGACGTCACCTGCTGGCACTGGCCACTCAGATCCCTCCAGAGTGCCCCCACATCTTGCAAAGCAAGATGGCTGAAGTCTGGGACACTCTGGAGGAGCTCAGGGCACCACCCCTTTCCTTTGTCCAGTTTCCCACCAGCAGGGGAGAAGGGGGTCCCTGAACCGGTGTAGACTGGTTTATGCAAGGAGGGCACCATCTGTGCCCTTCATAGCATTTCCAGAGGCTGGGGGAGGCTACCCCTTTCCAGCCTGTAACACCTATTTCCAAAGGGGAAGGGTGTAACACCCTGCTCTCAGAGGAAATGCTTTGTTCTGCCTTCCTGGGACTGGGCTGCCCAGACCCCAGGAGGGCAGAACCCTGTCTGTGAGGTGGCAGCAGATGTAGCTGCAGTGCAAGCCTCAGAGAGCTGATTTGGCAGTACTGGGGGTCCATGGTGGAGCCCAAAGGATGCATGGAATTGGCTCCCCAATACCAGATTTGGAATGGGGGGACAATTCCATGATCTTAGACATATTACATGGCCATATTCGGAGTTACCATTGTGAAGCTACATATAGGTATTGACCTATATGTAGTGCACGCGTGCAATAGTGTCTCCACACTCACAAAGTCTGGGGAAATGGCCCTGAACTATGTGGGGGCATCTTTGCTAGTGCAAGGGTGCCCTCACACTTAGTAACTTTGCACCTAACCTTCAGCAAGTGAAGGTTAGACATATAGGTGACTTATAAGTTACTTAAGTGAAGTGAAAATGGCTGTGAAATAGTGTGTGCACTATTTCACCCAGGCTGCAATGGCAGTCATGTGTAAGGGTTCGTCTGAGCTCCCTATGGGTGGCAAAAGAAATGCTGCAGCCCATATGGATCTCCTGGAACCCCAATGCCCTGGATACCTAGGTTCCATACACTAGGGACTTATAAGGGGGGTCCAGTATGCCAATTGAAATTGGTAAATGAAGTCACTGGCCTTCAGTGACAAACTTAAAAGCAGAGAGAGCATAATCACTGAGGTTCTGATTAGCAGAGCCTCAGTGACACAGTTAGGCACTACACAGGCATACACATTAGGCCACAAACTATGAGCACTGGGGTCATGGCTAGCAGGATCCCAGTGAGACAGGCAAAACACACTGAAATATAGGTTTTTATCTGTGAGCACTGGGGTCCTGGCTAGCAGGATCCCAGTGACACAGTAAAAACACACTGACACACACTCACAAACAGGCCAAAAGTGGAGGTAACCATGCTAGAAAGAGGCTACTTCCTCACACTAGGTAACACAAAGCAGTGCTTATTGCTGCTTTGTATTACTTGTAGGCAACTTTCCAGCACAAGGCTGGTTTGCCTCACTTTTGTGATGCAAGCAAACCGCAAAATGTTTGTAAATCTGGCTCTTGGTATGAGAACATAAACATTGAGCGGCTGTACGCAATGATTTATTTCCGAAAAAGGACAAATCCCTCTGCACCAGTTAGAACTTCAAGCACTGACCATCTCAAGCACATCTAAGGAGATATAGAACAGAACATACTGGAGCAGAATACGAATGTGGAACTGTGAACTTCTGCATTATTTAATATTGCTCCAACCAGTGGTTCAGCAACAGCATCTTCGGCCATTGCTATGTAAATGTGGGATAGCTAATTTGTTTTCTGTTCCATTTGAATGATTAGATCTTTGAGCTATACTTCCTAGTGGAAAGAACACACTCTGTTCGCATGGGAAATTAAATATAACATAATTTGAATGAGACAAAAGACACGCACAGCGAGATTTAATCTCTGAGCAGAAGCACACAGTTCTAGTGAAAGGGACTCAGATAAATACCTCAAAGTAGTTAATGGCTATGTCCTTTTTTTCTACAGAAAGATTGTGCTAACTCATTTGTTTCATGTAGTTATTTTGGCAGCGAAGACTTAGAAATGAATGACTGAAAATACACTGTATTTGTAGTATAAATGCTCACCTCAATTCTTTCTAAAAAATAATTGATGTACGACTTCCATCTTACTTGGAATGAATGTGTAAAATTAATGTAGGTTGTGCTTATTTAAGTTTGGGAAAAAAGTTAATTGAAACAATGTATATAAAGAATAGATTGTTTTTTTAAATGATGCACTATAGTTACCTGTGTCGGATTTATGTAACGCGGCAATAGGTTTTCTTTGAGAGTGGGCAAAGAAACACATGTATGAAAATATCTGTCATATAGCAGCATTGTGCTCCCACAACCACGTTTCAGCTCATTTTTCAAGTTACAGTATACTTTACGGAAAGAAAAATGCAATCAATTGTTATGAAATACATAGATCCTACTCGATATAGGGGGCAGATCAAGCAGCATTCGCATAGTGTTTGGAAGTTAGATAACTCTTTATTGGGAGCATTTCAGTGTCTTCTGAAAACAAGATTTCAGTTGTCAGTCCCATCATTTAAGATATGACACATGAGAACAGGCATTTTAGGATTCGACCATGTGTGCAAATCAGGAACCCACAAGACTTATCCAGTGAATATTTACTTTTTTTTACCCAAGTTAATACAGAATAAATAAGAAACAGAAGACTCAGTCAAATGTAGGACTATAATATTGCAGACAGCAAAGCCCAGATTTAAGAAGCTCTAGCACCACAATAGTGACATTTTTTATGCTAATGTGGTGTTAGGCTTCAAAAATCATTGTGCCATATTTATAAAGTGGCACAATGCATGCATTGCACCACTTTGTAACCCTTTGTGCAACATTATGCATACTCCATGAATAATGTATGCAAAGAGGGCATTCCCCCGTCAGGCGGACCGCACAAATGGCACAGTGGAATCTAAGAGATTCCACTGCGTAATTTGTTGCGGCTACTTTTAAAGCCTGCTTGGAGCAGGAGTTAAAAGCGGGCACACCATTGGTTACAGTGGGCCCCTATGTACTGTTCAGGGTTAGTGCCAAAGATTACGTGGAAATAGCACATCAATAACGTCAAAATGTTGACGCTATTGCCCCCACCATGCGCCATTTAAATATGGCACACACATAGTGGCAGTAGGGGGCGCTGAGGGGTGCAAGAAAAGTGGTGCTGCTATGGGTGCAGTGCCACTTTTCTTAAATCTGCCCCCCAAGTGTTGCACTGTCTCGAGTAGACTTAAATATAGGTGCGTGTCACAGCTCTTTCTGGAGGTCTGGAGCACCTGGAAGCTACTGGGCCTCAACTGTAGTGGTGTAGTACTTTTACAATGGATGTCTTCGGGCCTGACCTTGTATCGCCAATGATAAGGTACAGCTCTTTAGGGTTTGAATCTCAAAGTAGTGAGATAAGTAGAACAAGGCTTACACAGGGAGATGGTGTGAGGTTAGAGGCTCAGAGTTCGACGTTCTACACAACACCGCTTAGTAATGAACGTCCAGCCCCATGCTTTAATTAGGAAAAAAAATATTTAATACACCAGCTAGGCAATATAACATAAAAAAGATTATACGTATGGAACACAGGATATAACGAAGATGCTTTAAGAAGGGCATGGTAAATGACGTAGAGGGAAATTCACAGGTGTCGGCACACATGCAAAGGTGCAAGCAGATTACTGTGTCTGTGACCGGTGGGTCAGTCTCTTGTGCTTGCATCACATTAGCTAATAGTTCTAGAATCAGAACAAGGATTCTAGAGTACTTTTGGCTCTCGAGCCTTGCTTGTGATTGAAAATTTTGATTTTCAGCCATGAAGTCCTTCGTGTTCTTTTAGTGTGTTTGAGTCTGCATCTTCATAGATACAGGTGTTGCAGTTATGCTGGGGAAGCAGTAGCTGTAACCGGTGTAATTCAAGCCCATCAAAACCCACCACATTACCAACCCACACACGCATTCATTTTTCACAGGAGTCTGTATGGAGTCTATAGCTGGTCCCAGGACTTGTGCTCCTGGGCCTTGTCCCACAATGCTCAAAACTCACTGCGGGAGCACCCATGGATGTCATTCAGTGGCCATCAGGGGTGGCAGCTGTGACCTCTGGCTTGCCCTTTGCTGCTCCTGGCACTACCTTTGCAACCCCCGTTCCTCAAATATGGCAAATTCATTGCCAGGAACACAGGGGCAGCTCGTTCTTATGGATGTCATGGAGTACAATTAGCTGGAATATGAACTTACATGGCGGCTGAGGTAGGCAAACATTTTTTAAATGTGTGTTGTGTGTGTGCTTGAGGGGTGTGAGTGTGTTTGTGTGAGAGAGAGAGTGTATGTAAATATGAATTTGTGTGTATGTATAAGTATGTGGGTGTGAGTGAAAGTGGAGGTCAAAGGGTGTGTGATGTCACTTCCGCTACCCCTGGCATTTCGGTGAAATGAAGTCCATGGGAACACCTATCATCAGCAGCAAAGTTTGCTAAGTTCACTGCAGACAGTGGCTGCTGGTTCTTCTTTGCACCACGTGCCACTGGTGCACAATAGGTCTTAGGCAGGTATGTGGCAACACTTTTGTCATCCCCTAGGCGTCCCAGCACTGATCACCATCCATTCGTCCCCAGGTCAAGGTTAGGGTGAGAGTGGGTGCACATACAGTGGTGTTCGGGCACTTCCTCCTATTCTAATTTGATCTGAGGCTCTATAAAGGGCTTCTACTGCCCGAAGTCAAATAGGAAGTACTACTGATCAGAGGAAAAACAACTGCCACAACATGAAAGGAGAGGCATAGACAAGATTATTGGGTAAAGAGACAGGTTTTGAAGAGGTTTCCTGAAAGACAGGAGACTGTGGCTTTCCCTCAGTATTCGAGGAAGGGAGTTCCACCATTTAACAGTCCCCACCATGAAGCTTTTACCTACCCAGGAAGATCTTTTAAACCTGGGGACAACCATAAGTTTGGCAGAAGAGGAACAAAGAATTTTAGACAGGGTAACCAAACAATCTTGCGTCTCAAAAACACTAAACCAGAATTATGCAGTGCTTTAAAGGCGATGCAAAGAGCCTTGAATTCTATACGCTTCTTAATTGGTAGCCAGTGAAGTTTAGCTAAACCCTGAGATGCAAATTTAAAGGAGGCCGAGGCAGAGTTCACGGTGTCGCACTACACAGAACTCCATGGAGTAGCCAAAAAACTCTGCTGCCAACATCACCATGCGGTTTGCCTGGACATGGCCAGCTTGTCTGCTCTGTTCTGTTCATAGTGCTGGGCCTATTTTTAAATTCCCTTTTAATCCTTTCAGTCTTCCGCCATGCTAATTAATTTACCCCCAATTTTTAATTATTATGTTGGTGATTTTTGTCTTTGTATTTTACATTTTTTTCATTTTTTGTGTGTTTTTCATCACGTTTTGTACTTTTTTTATTTTCCTTTGTATTCAATTTCCTTCCTTCCTTCTTTCCTTCCTTCCTTCCTTGCTCCCTTTCTTCCTTCCTACCTTCACATGTTTTTCTTTGCCCCTGCCCCACCCACTGCCATGTCAAAACAGGGCGAACAGGGAAGTGGCAGTGCCAAGTCCTGAAATGCGACCAGATGCCACCGCTGCCAAGTTCTGCAGCCCTGGGCTATCTTCAATGATGTGGAGGTGGCAGCACTGTTCTTTTGGGCAATGCCACCCCACCTTCATGCTGGCAGCAGGTGGCAGGCCCGGTAGTGGGTACTCCTATGGAAGCATCAGCTGCACTGGGGGTGGTGCACCAGTTTGTGCAGCGCACCAGCCAGGTTCTCAGCACTGTCCAGCAGCTGACACACCGCTAGGCGGATATCCTTGACCGGAAGCAGGACTTGCTTAAACTGCTCGGTGTCAAGATTTCGGGGCTCGGTGAGTATTAATTATTTGTTGTGTTTGTGTTCTACATTGCTAAAAAAAAATCCAAATAGCATGCTGCTCACAGTCAGAGGTAAGTTACGTTTAGTTTACGTTAGAATATTATTATCATGTGATCCAGTTCAAGCTAGGCTGGTGCTCGGCACTACCTGATGATACTCATCAGTGCGTTGGCTGATTAATTAAGAAGCCATTGCAGGCCCTTCTGTCCTCCTACCACCATTAGTGAATCAGTGATATCAGTAAGTTAGCCTTCTCTGTGACTTTCTTGATGTAGCTCGTACAGTTTCAAGCTACTTCACAGTGATGTGTAGTATGCATCTATGCACTGCAAAAAAAGGGAGACTGAATTGGTCCTTCAAGGGGTTTGAGAAATGAGGATAGAATCAAATATCATCCTTGCAATGCATTAGTTCCAAATGTAGTTTTTGTTAAGGAAATTTGGAATAGGGATTTTAGGATAAGTATGGCCAACTCAAAGATATTTGATAGACTCAAATCTAGTACTATAGACAATCCGTTTTAAATAAGTACCTAGTGGTTGCGTTCGCCTGTCATAACAATTTTGTGGAGATTAGCTGTACCAATAATCTATTTTTTTATCTTCTTCATTTCTTACATCAGTATTTAAGAAAAAAAGAGGGGCAGTGCAGAGAGGGTCCAGGAATAGCTGGGGAAGAAGTGCCAACCACCAGCACCACTGCTGAGGGCTCTGCTGAGCCTAGTAAATTCTTATATTTATTATTATTCTTTCCCTAACGTTGGGTTTCTTTATGATTGTTGTGGGCTTAGGGTAGAATCTTGGGATACTGGAATGTTTGTGCTGGGTTCCAGGTGAGGAGTTGCTGCCTGGAGCCTGGTGTTTCTGGTGAGAAATAAAGTTGTTCTGACACCCTTCCCTGCTGCATTTCTTTCACATGGCAACGAGGACGAAATACCAACCCACATGTGAAAAGCACAATGGATTAGCTCCTTTACCTCTGCCCACTATGCTACATTTAAATTTTGGCTTGTTTTTTATACTGTCTCCTTTATTCCCCAACTCCCCTATCCAATTTGTGTTTCATTCCTGTTATTCCTGCATTATCTTTTTTTTCATTATTTCATGTTTTGTTTCCAGTCTGTACTAGTCTCTAGTTCACTTATCTTCTGCTTAGTGCTTTGTTGGTAAACTTTCTCTCTCCCCTATATATATCTTGTCGTACTATAAGACTACAAACAGGTTTACTCTACTGTCTACTGTGAAGATTGCAGGCCCAAGTAAGCTAGTATTATAAATAATATTCAGTATATATGTTTGTTGAGAAGGCTTTCTTTTTTTTCTTTTTCTTGCTCATGCTCCAACAGTTAACGAGAGAGTGGCCATGGTCATGGACCACCCCTCCAATGTTGTGCAGTGTAATTCATTTATACAGCATAGCAGCAGTTTCCATGACAGTGCGACATGACTGGAAAGTATGAGGTCCTATTGCATTTGCCAACCAATACCATATGTCTTCATTGACCCTTATTCCACCTATTTATTGTGCTTCAATGACTCAGAGTCATCATGATCATCATAGGTTATAGCTCTGCCCCTTTATTACAAAAAGTTTTTGGTTGACTTTACTATCTGGCTTTGCCCAGAGTGATATTTTTGTTAGAAGTTGTTGTTTAGAATCTTTTTTTCTAGCCACACCAACCATTAGTGCCGTCAGCTCAAGTGCCACTGCAGGGGAAGACGAGTCAGTTGTAGGGGAAGAAGTGGAGGCAAGGACGGGCGATGCTAAGTCACATTGCTTGCTTATTGTCAATTACTCTTATACTCACTAGCTACAAGGGCGTCATCGTGACCTGCAGTCGTGAACTCCCCACTTTACCAGCTTCAGCAGCGGGTGAGTTGTGGCTTCTTCTATCTGCAACTCAGCAAAAGCTAACATAATGAATGCTAAAAATGATGGCTTGAGGGAAACAGGAAAGAATAAAAGGTTAAAAGAAAGGATGGTGAAATGGTATGAGTGAAAGGATATGTGGGTGGGTGAAAGGGTGTGTTGGTGAGTACTGAGCAAAGGGATGGATGGGTGAAAGGATAGTTGGAAGAAAGGGTGAAAACTGAATGGATTGATAATGGATCGGAAATTTTGGTGAAAGGGGCTATGGGTGAATATAGAAGAATGAAAAGATGAATGAATAATTGGATTGCTTGGATGACTAAGCAAGGGAGCTCTTCTGGAGAGGGGCATGCTGCTCACCTACTTTGCTTACTTTGTTTTATGGTTATCAAAGTTATGGTTCAAAGTGGGGGGGTATTTTTAAAATGTTTATCTTACTCTCTTGACTTACTGTATTTATTAAGTGAGGCAGATATGTATTCCACCTGTCATCATTCATCACCTTCTCCCTGCCATTGCATTCTTCCACCCATGACCAAAGTGCAGTATGGTTCAGTTTGGTGACTGCAGTGTTGGCTTTGCAATGTGTGTCTGCTTCAAGTTATGCAGCATTTACAAATTTTTCTATGGATTTAAATTTGCAAACTGAATACACAAGGTGTGTTTCCCTTCAACCACTCAGTCACTTCTCAGTACTTCACTCCTTTATTCTTTCTTACGTTCTTCCGTCCCAGCCAACAAAAAAATTGTAAAATCCATTCTTGGCATGTGCCACATTTTATTGCCATGTGATTCCAAAATCGGGTCAATCGTATTTCCCTATCACTAAACAAAAATATGGTTCCCCCTCTGTCAGTTGTCTTGGTAAACATGTGACTTTTTTAAAGAACAAGAAAATAAAGTGTTGAACTGAATACACTTTGGAGTTTGACTGGGAATCCTTTGTTCATACAATTGATTGTGGTGCACCTCCATTTTGTATAACTGTAATGTCCTTGTTCAAAGGGTTGCATCTTGGCAGCTGGTGCTTTAAGTGACCGCACACAGACGTGAATTGACTTGTGATGTGGTAAAAGTTTAGGAACATGGGATAGGTATGGTGACCTTTGTTCTGCTGCCTTTCTCTTTGGTGCATTTGCCTGTGTGGAAGACCTGCTGGATTAAGGAGTTCAGAGATAAAGACAGTGCCTTGAAGCCTTCTTTATCACTCATCAAGGACTGGAGGGTGGGTATCTAAGAAATACTGCTCCAAAAGCAGGTGAGCTCAGTGGTGACTCTTCCTGGTAGATGCACTCCCACACTGCACCACTTTTGTTGTTTTCCTTTTTCTTTTGACCATGCTGCTTTTGTGGTGGTCAAACCACTGCTTCCTTGCCAGCTCGGGGGACTGAGAGAGGCCTGTCTGGCACAACGCCAGCCTATGTTTTTATGAGATTGAATTCAATGCGGCGGATCAGGAGGTCATTTATTTTCATTTTCTACACAGAGATTGGCTTCTCGAGTGAGGAGTTGCTACCCTACAGCCTCTAAGGCTCCCAGGTAGTCAAATAGCCAGCCCCATTTTAGATAGCCAACATCACTCTCCCTTCATCCAGGAAATGGATTTACCTGCCTGAATGCAGTAAAGTCACAATCTTAATTATCTGACACTGTTCACTTGCTTTGTTCTTTCCAAGGTGCACTGTATTATTAGTTGCAGTTGTATTTGCTTTTCTTTTGCTTGTTTTCAGGTGTTCACAAACACTTGGTCACAAACGATAGAGGTCACTGACTCATGATAAAGTAACTCAGTTTTTGAATGAGGATTGAGAGCCTCCATAAATTTGTAAAAGAAACGGCACAGGTGCCTAGAGCTCTGCTCAGAAGCCAGTGCCAGGCCCAATGAAATGCCAGCGACCTGAATGCCAAAGCTAGTAGTCTTAAATCCACTACCAGACACTCCCTGTCCTTTTATATCGTTCGTGCAGGTTTCAGTTTTTCCGTCTTTCTCTCTGCTGAATCTTTGGATGTATGTGTTTTTTTTCTCTTGCCCTTGGTAAATATCTGATGTGTTAAAATAAGTGTTGGTCCCCAAAAATAAGTCCTGGTGGCCGTCACCCAGAACCACTGGCTCAAATTAAGCACTGTACAGTGTGTTTACTACAATCAGTTGCAACCACTGGGTATCCTGCCCAACATTTAGGCCCTCAGGATGAGTCTGGCAGGCGGCGCAAGTGCAGTCATGACCCGCCGGCCCTCTAATGCATTCACTGCAGGGCTGGCGGGCGGAAACAGCATTTCCGCCCGCCGGCCCTGAAGTGAACAGGGCATTTCCATTCCAGAAGGAGCTGGCGGCAATGTGGCAGTGTGGGGGGTGCAGCAGCACCCGTCACGCAATCCACTCCCCATAACTCGGGCAGTGGAATGCGCTATGGGGCTGTGCATGGGGGACCCTGCAATGCCCATGCCAAGCATGTTGCCAGAAATCAAACTCATGCCATCCAGAACACAGCATGTTTTTAAGGTTCCGTTTCTTGAGCAATCCTGCCAATTTATAAATACTGAAAGGTTTTGTCTCAGCCCTCCCCTTCTAATGTGGATTTATATGTAGAAAGATGAAAGGCAGTCACCGATTTGCCCTTCCTAGCTAAAAAGGTGAGCGTTAGTGTGACAGAGTGCCATCAAACCAGTGGATGAGGGAGTTTGATCAATAGCCCTATGCAATCCATGCTTTTCTTTGGGCTAATCCAACAGTGAATGATGTTGCTCCTGAGCAATGTCTGAAGGTGACCAATCTAAAGGCCATCTTTGTATATCCACATTTATTTTGGCTATTATTAAGGTTTGTGGTTATAAGAAAGCGGCATGCAGCTAAAGCCTGTGGAATAAGCCACAACAAAATGCCATCTAAAATCTCTCAATAGTACATGCTCATTACATATATTCAGAGATGTAATTTTCTCTAATTTCAGGCCAAGGAGACACTATTCACATACAGAAAACCACTATGCTTTCGAAATGAACACTTTTCTGTGTATTGCAGTTGCTTTTCATAGTGTTCTTGCAGTGACTGGAAACAGCTGTACCTTACATGCGCACATACCAACATGTTTTTGGGGTGTGTGCTATTTTGTGACTGCAAAAATACATTATTAATGAGGAGAGGGTAGGCCTTGTGAACAGTTTTCTTTCTCAGCACCTGTACTACCCTCTCTCCACCATGCTTACATTACCCCATCACTCTCTGTATAGCTGCTCTGGTCCATGACGGTCTCTGTGTTGCTGCATTTAGCCTCAACCCTCTTTACTGTTAAAATATTGTCAGACCTTTTCTTTGTAATCTAATGTTTTTTTCATTGCATGCTGGGCAGCATCAGCGATGGTGTGTGACATAGCTAAAATTGATTGGCTAGGCCAATAGGTCCCAAAGGCAAGATCAATTGTCTTTGCGATGCTTGTTTGTGACTGTTATTTCGCCCTGCGCATTTTCCTTGTCCTAATTACTGACTGCTGGTCCATGTTTGCCTGGGGAGTCAAGGACCCTTGAATCTGGAGGCTTCGTGAGACTATCTTTCAGTCACAGGATGTATTCATGCCTATGGAGGTCTAAGTGGATCTGCACTGTGAGAGTGGGAAAGAAAACTCATGTTTCAGAATTAGAGAAGGTTGAGTCGCACCTCGATAAAGACTGTAGCTGCTGATTGAGGTGGCCGGGCAACAAATGCTCAAATTAGAGAATATAAGATGTCACCAGGGACAGGTTGTAGCGTCACAGACCATGGGAGGAGTGCAAGGACAGCAATGCCTCAATTAGGGGGTAAACGGTACAATTTAGCACACAGTATATCATGACACACCAGAAAGAATTCTGGGAAGTAATCACTCAAATTGGCAATGTGGGATACAACTTTGTACAGGTTGCAGTCCCACCGAACTCTGCAGATGTTATAGAATCCACAGTGTTCATCTTAGTTGAGCTTTGAGCATTATAGTACATGGAGGGAAGGGAACTTTGCAATTTTTTAAACTAGGCTGTTCATTCAGAGGTATTATGGTGCAGTTTTTATTCTGGAGGTGTTCAGGCACTGGTGTGAATGCCAATGTGTCTTGCAGCAACTGCACTGGAAGCCTAGCTATCAATCAATAAGGATGTCTAGAGCACACTTATTACCTGGGAGAATATCCAGGTACTAGGATCTGCTGTGTGGGGCCTCAGTCGAACAGCCAGGACTTGAGACTTATTCTGAATTCTTGGATGGAGGGAGAAGTTTTTAGGTGAACGGGGAGGATGTTCCAGGATTTCACTGCAAGGTTGGAGAAGGATTGGTCACCATGGTTGCTGAGACAGATGCAGGTGTGTGCGCGAAGCAGAGAGAGGTGGAGCGCAGGTGTCTAATGGGGTGGCGGAAGTTCAGGCTGTGGTTGAGGTATGCAGGTCCTTGGTTGTGCAGGTTTTTTTTAGGCAGATGTCAGCAGCCTGAGATGACATTGTTTGTGCACAGGGAGCCAGTGGAGGTTCCTTAGGTCGGGAGGATGTGTGGGTCCATCTTGGGAGATCTAGAATTTGTATGGCTGCTAACTAATGAATGATTTGAAGTATTTTTTTGAGGTGTGTCATGAGTCCTGCATAGAGAACCTTGCCATAGTCTAGGTGGCGGGTGATGTGGGCCCGTGTGACGGGTCTTCTGGTGGCAATAGGACGCCACTTGAGGATCTTATGGAGCATGTGGAGGTTGAGCAAGCAAGTGGAGGAGACTGCATTGATCTGGTTCTTCACATTAAGTTTATTGTCGATTATGAATCCTAGGTTGAGGGCCTGATTTGTTCTGGTGGAGGGGCCGACGGGCCACCAGGAGCCATCCCAAGGTGAGTTGGTGTTTTTGAACAGCAAGATTTCAGTTTTGTTGGTATTGAGTTAGAGGCAGTTGTCCTTCATCCAGTCTTTGATACTTCTTAAAACGACATGGAAGTTGGTCTTCGTGGTAGAGGAGTTCTTGGATAGCGAGACAGAGAGCTGTGTGTGATCTGCTAGGGGGGTATGTTTAGTTAGTGGTATCTGACAATGTTGGCCAAGGTGGTCATGTAGGTGTTGAAGAGGGTCGGGCTGATGGATGATCACTGGAGACGCCACAGATGATGTCCTTGGGCTTTGAGGTGAAAGGAGTGAGAAAGATTCTCGGTGTACTGCCAGAGAGGAAAGATGCGATCCATTTCAGGGTATTGCCTTTGATGCCGATCTGGTTTAGCTTCTTCAGCAGGGTGTGATGGGAGAGTGTATCAAAGTCTGCTGCAAGGCCGATGAGGATGAGGGCAGATTAGTCTCCTTGGTCAAGGAAGTTTCTGATATCGTCTGTGGAAGTGATGAGGGCAGATTTGGTGCTGTGGGTTGGAGCGGAAACAAGATTGGGATGTATCCAGGAGTTTGATCTTAGTATGCTGTGAGTTGTTGGTTGAAGACTTTCTCAAGTACTTTTTCTGGAAAGGGTGGAGAGATAGGGAGGTAGGTTGTGGGGTCATTGAGGCCAGCAGAGGGTTTCTTGAGGATGGGTTTGACTCTTGCATGTTTCCAGTTTTCAAAGTATGTGACTGATGGGACGGATGTGTTGAGGAGGTCAGTGAGGTTTCTGCACTTGGTGCTGTTGCCGAGGTTGAACATGTGGTAAGGGCATGGGTCAGCAGGGATCCTAAATGGATGGAGCTCATGATGTTGGTGGTGTTTTGTGTGGTGGGCTGGTTCCAGTTGGTGTGTCTGTGGGGATGTCTGTGGAGTCAAGAAGGCTGATGTTGTTGGGGCGTGACACTTTTATAGATGGTAAATATTTTGTTGTGAAAGTAGTCAGCGAAGGAGTCACATAGGTCCTGAGAGGGGGTGGTGCTGACTCATTGACGATGTTGAAAAGCTCTTTGCTGCGGTTGGCTAAGGGGCTTTTTCTGGTGTCTTTCAGGAGTTTGTGGTATGGGCTGAATGTGTTCTCAAAAGTAGTTTGCTCGTTGGGATCCTTGGGGGTGCGCCATCTCCTCTCAAGTTTCTTATAGTTGCATTTTGTGGTTCTGAGTTCTGATGTGCACAAGCTGGCTTGTTTGGGGACGACTATGTTGATGCAGTCTGAGAACCAGCTGATGAAATTTTTGACGGCTGTTTCAATATCAAATGTCGTGTCCGGGTGGTGGGAGTTGAGGGCATCAGTCCACTGGCTCTTGGATACCTTGCTCCAGCTCCGATTGGAGGTTTGCAGTGGTCTGGTGGAGTGGCTGGGGGGACGATGGAGTGGCCCAGGGAGGTGAGTTTGGTAGTGTGACTGCATTTGACTCTGTTGCTAAAAGTGAGGATAAGGTCTAGTGTGTGTCCTACACTGTGTGAGGGGTCGGTGACTATCTGCCTGAGGCTGATGATGTTCATGCTGTCTAGGAGGTTATGGTGTTGGCGTCATTGCGGTTGTCCAGGTGGAAATTGAGGTTACAAAGGGTGATGTAGTGCTTGATGTTGATAGAGTGGGGGTGATGAGTTTTGGGATGGCATTGCAGAAGCTGGGGCTGGGTCCTTAGGGCCTGTAGGCGAGGGTGCCTTTGACAGTAGTTTTGTCGTCTATGCTGAGCTGGAAGTTCAGGTGTTTCATAATATGTGTTTTGTTGTGCGTCGTGGTGGTGCAGTGGATGAAATCTCTGTGTACTATGGCAATTCTGCCTCCAGGTTTGTTGGTGTAGTTGCAGTGAACGATCTTGTGTCTGTCGGGCATGACTGTGGCGATGTTAGGTGTGGAGATTGCGTTGAGCCACGTGTCTGTGAGGAAGACGATGTTGGGTGCAAGGGTGGTGATAGTGTCTCATATCTCACTTGCGTGCTTGCAGAGTGAGCAGATATTGAACAGGATGCAATAAAGTTGACGGGGCTGTTGTAGATAGGGGTGTGGCAGCCATAGGGTACACTGGAGGTTTGGTGTTGTAGATGAACTAGCATTGGCAGCAGGTAAAGGGGCCTGCTGTGGAGAGAGGAGAGGTGAGACAGCAGGTCATGCTGGGTGGTCAGGCATTGAGGGCAGTAATGGGAGAACCAGGGTTCCTGGCACTGGGCGCAGTCCAAGCGCAGATGGGCACAGATGAGCTTGCCCTTGGCGTGCTGGTGGTGAAGCCCCGCATTGGCCTCCTTGAGTAGTCCTGGGAGGTAGGAAGGGTTGACCGGGATGCAGTAGGGCGCAGAGCGAGAAAAAAGGCAGGATCAGGTGCCAAAATGAAAAACAAGTAAACAAACAAATAACAGAGAAGTACACTAGAAGTATACTAGAAACAACAATATTCAGCAATGTGACAGTACAGAGCAAGGCATGCACTGCACGTAAAGCGTACAATTAGAAAAAAGAAATGCGGTCAACAGTGGGCTCGAATGAGGGCACACAGTGCAGTGGCAGCAAGGTAGCGGTGGTCTTATCCCTGGGGTCGAGGACTAGTTAAAAAACCCTAATGTGCTAACCCAAGAAATATTGGTATAAGTGCAGGTGGGATCAGTAAAAACTCTGCAAGGCAGGTTCGTTCTGCACAGCACCACTTAATGTGGCATCATGTTCCCGGCAGCCACAGTGACTTCAAATAGTCTAAAAGTCATACATAAGCTTTGTGGAAATGGTGACAGTAGGCTGCTATTTAAGAGTCAGATGAGACATGATGTCATCAGGACATCAATTCTTCTTTTGTAGTAGGTAGTGGCAGTAATATTAACAGGAGAAGAACATTAGTGGTATAACTTTTATTTCTACATGTACAGATTTTGTCAATGCCTCTCTGTGTCACGTAGGTTGCTAGCCCTATGCCAAAATAGCTGTGTAGTCTCTGAACACCACTAAAATCGTGCTATCCTTTTTCTAAAGGCTTCCCAGTGAAAATGCACTTTACCATTCATTAGGTAGCGCTATTCTATATGCAGGCATGTGCAGATGGGTGTCACCAATGTTTGCAAGTACAGTGTTGGCAAGCGAACATCATCACAGTGGACAGGGTGGCCATCAGGAAATGCACACTTTTGTCCATTTTGGAAGTAGCATAATTTCATTATGATCAAACCTCTTGTGGTGTTTTCATGACAAAGCATTCTGATCACTCTGGATTCAACAACAGTCAGTTTGAGGAGCCAGAATATGTTGCTTGTTATTCTGCTAGTTTTGTCTGTCTCTTTTACCATTTTCACTAGCTCCATATGTCGTTTGTTTTACTACCAATTTTGATAGTACCTTTTAAAATGTTTACTATAATCTTCCTCTAGCTGTCATTTTTAGTCTGCTGCTCTGTTCTGTGTTAGAGGCATTTGTATGCATTGCAATTTATTGGTGCAAGCATATCTGGGTGTCAAGGACTGGACACAATATAGGTCTGTTGTGTGTCTTTCCAGATTGCCCAAGGAAAACGTGAGGCCTCCCAGTAGCCCCAGTACCTCCCTGCACAGAATAATATAGGTGACAAGTGACAAGTGTATTCCTTAGAGGGTCACGGCCAGGTGGAAAAAACCCCAAATGAAAAAGCTAATTTGGCAATCTATGTAAATCTTGATTGATTCATTGGCCATAATCAGCAAGGCACCAACCCCTGCCTCTGACACCAGGAAGGAGAGAACACTAAGCAGGACAATAGGTCCAGTCACACAAAGAAGTTGATCCAAAACTGCTCTGAAATAAAAAAAAACAAAAATAGTAAAAGTCACACTAGGCAACAGAAAGGAGAAAATTCACAAAAGTTGAACGTTGGGAGTGGCAAAAAATTAGGGAACAAAATGCATTGTGATGTAGCTCCCCTTTCCAAGCGATTGTATATGCCAAACATAGGAGGCGACCTAGAGGAAGATGCTCTCTGCATCTTGGATTGGAAAGTTCATGTGACTTTCACTGAAAAAAGCACCATCTTGGATTGGTCACTATATATGGGTAAGCTTCCACCAGTAACTCATAGAGTCTGAGATCCCACTAAGAAGAAACCCAAGTTTGATGTTCTATGTGCTTCCCTCTATTACTTGCGAAAGACGCCTCTGGGCTCCCAGAGGCAGAAAGAAAATGCCCTGCTCTGAACATGGTGCAGTGAACAGCTAGGCCCTGAACAATAGCTCTTCCAGGACATCTTCTGCTCTGAAGGCTGCATGAACCTGAGTAAGTTCTACATCTCTATTTAATTCCGAGTAAGAACGCAACACTAGCTTGTGATGTACGAGTGCCCTGACTGGATTTGCACATTTTAATTACACAATGACGCTTGTGAAAACACTCAAATTGTGTTACATTATTTTTATATATACTCATGAAGTGAAATACCAGTAACCATATATGAAATCATAAATGTATTAACTGTTAGTCAAATATGGATGGTGGTCTCTATTTGTTGGAAACTTGCATTAACTGCAAACTTTTCTGGGCCTTAGCAGACTCATTAACCATAATGCTAAGTGTCATACATTGCACATTTCACACGTAAGTGCAACCTCATTTGCGACCTAGCAAGAGAACTGGGTTTCTGTGAGAAGAATGGAGTTACTATTGTGGATATGAACAATATTTTCCTTTCATGGCCGGCCTTCACTTCCTGCAGGGGAAAATGCTTACACCTGCCCACCAGGTTTCTGCTGAGAATCACAAGTTGTGACCATATTACTTTGACTTGTACAGAGAGAAGTTGAATATACACTAGGGTTATTTTACATGTGTTTTCTTGCGAGAGCTCTGGTCAGTTGAAATGACTATTGTTTTGACTCCACTGCTCTGCCTCTTGCATTAAAGGGTTGGATTTAAGGCTTCCCCGCGCGTTGTTTTTCATTTTAACACACTGCATTTCACAATACTCTTGACTGCTTCACAAGGTCCCCAGATTGACGTTTCAACCACTCGGCCACAGAGCCCTCTCATTTCCATCCTTGTGCCTGTGGACACTGACGTGTAGCATGGTATCTGCATGAAGAGAGCCTGGCGTCACTGCTGGTGTCTTTCAATGCTCGGCATAGAGCCTCGGTTTCACAAACATACAGCACCGCACACCCCCGAGGGGAGATTTATAACGCATCCCTTATTGTGTTCAGGCCTAAGATTTAGTGCAGAGTTTAGCTAAACATCCACCGGAACAACATATCACATGAAGGACAAACAGCCTCAAATATTTATATGGAGATAATACAGACCATAACTCCAAACTTTCACTTTTAGCACTTCACCTTAATTAAGTATGAATCATAACATTGTCGAACATATTTTCCAGTCACGGGTATAGCTGAAATATATGACTAATACATATCCTGCACAATGAGATTTGGTGGGTTTTGGAGAATGAAGAAATCTTAATCCTTCTTGTCAGAGTAGGAAACAAAAACATGGTGCGCACATGCTGCTTCAGAAAAGGCAAAATCACAAATGTATGAGGAACAGTAATAGGCCTAGAGATTTAGAAGAAAAAAAATACGCAAGGGCGCAGAGGGGGCTACAGTGAAGAGGTTAAAGAAAAGTGTAAAGGCAAGGAGCAAAATATAACTGAAAAATGCATAAGCAGAAAATAAAGGAATACTTCAGGCAAAACACACAAATAGAAAAGTAAGTAATACTTCATGCAAGTAAATATTCTCAAATAGTAAGGCACGAACAAAAAAAAGGAACAATGATTGACCGAGGACACTAGAAACTATGAAAAACACTGATGCCAAAAATTGCCTCCTGTAACATTGCTCATACATTTGCTATGTTATGTCAAGTGTATTTTTAAAGTGCTTTATTCCCTGCAAATTTATCTTGAAGACGAGCAGGTTTGTGTAGCCTAGTCTTGCCTAGGGCAGAGGATAATCGAAGAGTCATATTTTCAGCTTTTTGTGAAATTCAGGAAGAGAAAAGGAGGTGCTGATGTGAAGTGGGAGGTTGGTAGGAAGGATGTATGGGAAGGCCCAGCTTCCAGATCTAGTTCTGTGTATGAGTGGAATGTACATGTGGAATGTATGCAAGCAGAAGTCCAGTGGAAGAGAGGTGTCTATGTGGGTGGTGGAAGGAGATGCAACTGTTCGAGTAGGCGGTGCCTCAGTTGTAGAGTGCCTTGAATGTGTGAGTGAAGACTTTGAACTGAGAGTGTTTGTGTATTGAGAGCCACTGGAGCTCCCTGAGGTGTGGAGTGATGGTGAGATCTTTGTGGTATGTTGAGGATGATTCTCACAGTCGAGTTCTGGATGTCTTGTAGTTTTCTGGTGAGTTGCTTGGTGATTCCAGCAAACATACAGCACAAAGGGTATTCCTGAAGTCGAACTTGCTGGTGAAGAAGGTGTGAGTAGGGTTTTTTCTGGAGTTGCTTAGGAGCCATTTGAAGATTTTTCTCAGTATTTCCAGGGTGTGAAAGCAGGATATTGTGACAGTGTTGACTAGTGTGTTAATGTCCAATTTGCTGTCAGTGATAACACTGAGGTTCCTTGCTTGGGTGCTAGGCATGTGTGTTAATCTGATTTCAGCAGGCCACCAGTTGGGTTTGCCTGGTGAGGTGTTGTTGCAGAAGAGCACCACTGCTGACTTGTCACACTTGATCTTGACACAGTTGGGGTTTTTGTCCAAGAGGGAGAGTATGTGTTGTGAGTCACTGGCATAGGAGAGGATGTTGATATTGTGTGCGTGGATGATGTCAACCAGAGGGATCTTGTATACATTGAAGAGAGTGAGGCTGAGGGATGAACTCTGAGGCAGTCCAGGAAGATGAGGGCCATCATATCTCCCCTGTCTGGATCATGCTGTGACTGGACCTGAAACCACACTGCTGGCCATTGAGGAGCTGGTAGTTGTTGAGGTGGTTGACAAGGCTTCAGATGAAGAGCTTCTCTAAGCCCTTGGCAGGGTAAGTGGGTGAGCAGGGGACTGATTGTGGCATGTTTCCAGGTGTCAGGAGAAGTGACAGTCAATTCGGAAGTTGAGGATAGGTACAAGCGCTGCACTGATCGGTAGGAGTCCTTTGATGATGGTGTGGTGGGGGCAGGGGTCAACTTGGAGCCCACAAATTGTTGGACTTCATGGTAGCAGCAATTTCATCCATGGTAATGGCATCCCATTAGGTAGTCCAACTACATTGTACCACTTTTACAACTGTAATCCTCCTTAGAACTTTGGTTCCAGAAACAAAAGATAAGAATTTGGTAGCGTATAAGGCAATCTTTTCTCCAATTTTATGTTGCTATCATTACATTCTGTCCATCCATTTTTAGGGCCTCATTTACAAACCCTTAGTGGCACGCTGTGCCACCAGAGGGTCATTTTTTTTACGCTCCGGTGGCACAGTGTGCAGGCCCATATTTATGAGGCCACCTTGGGTGGCTTTTCATGACCTTAAAAATCTGGACCCCTTTCACGCATAACTCTGTGTGAAAGTGGGGGTTCCATGGGTGTTGCCGTAGGTATTACCACACAACACTCATGAAATCAGACACATTCCCAGATTTACAAGACTGGGAATACGTCAGATTCCTCCACCACCTTAGGGCTGGCGTTAAAGTGCTGTAATGCTATCTGTGGTTAACCATCAGCGCCATCTTGACCACTGACTCCATTTTGTGCTTACCTTAGCTTCAACACTGTCACATTGGTGGTGCAGGTATGTTTCCATGCACAGCTTGCTAACATGTTTTTGCTTTTTCTCACTAGTAAAGGGAACATGGGGGAGGAATGTAGATAAAGATGTACCAGGCTGAGAATGTTTATGGTAGAGCAGGTTACAGCACAGTCTTGGAAATACACCAAGAGATCTTGCCAGTCTCTATGTGTTTTTTCAACACTGACCTGGTACGGCCAGCACTTGAATTTCACAACTTACTCAAAGGGAGGGGGGTGTTAACGCTGAATTTTACTAATAAATATTTATGTATTCTGAGTGTTGAATTTGCATAGAAAATAAGTTAACGTAGAGAAATAAGGCATGCATTTGAAATTGTGCCTACTTGAGTGGCCATCAATATTCACAAAGTGTACTTATTAAAAGCTTATTAATATAAAATGTTGAGCTCATGTTTGGATTATTGTAGTAGTATGTCATATTAATGGTTATGTATTATGTATTTGCTTTATTAATTGTAGGCCTTACTTTAGCGAGGTCTTGGGCCTAGTTGCACAGCCTCATGTCAAGATGCATTGCTTAGAAGAATTATAAAATGGCGGCTTAGAGAATTAATTTGTGATTTTCCACTGCATTGACCGAATGTTAGTAGCTGAAATTATTTCCCATGAGAACTGCTTACTAGAATATGCTTTACTACCTAGGGATACATTATATACCTTATTGTGTGTAAAGACGACCTTCCCAGGAGTAGACAATGGATACAATGACTGGAGTATAAGCTGATACAAATGGGTTACCTGGCAAACCCAACCATTGGACTAAACGTAAACGTACGATTCTTTGACCAATAGTAACGCTGGAAGAAGTTTTAGGGAATCTAACTTAGCCAGACTGCACCGAGAGAAGATACGCCATTCGCCATTTGTTCTTTCTTTCCTAACCGCCCTGAGATGCTATTAGCTATTATTCTTTTCTGAACTGCATGCAGAGACTGTGCTTTCCTGAACTTCAACGCTGAATTCTGATGCCTTGCTGACCGAACTGATGTTCAATTGACAAAGACTGTCACAGATTGAAGAACCATATTGAGGTAAGGTATAAGACGATTTTAATGACTGTTATGTCCATTTGCCTTTGTCCCTATGCACCAACTGCTAATTTTGACAGAGCCATAGTTAGATGTTTTCCAAATTTGTGTTGACTTAATTGTTTTGCATGAAGTCCTAACATGCTATTCTAATATGAAGGTTAGTTAGGGTACTCACTGATGATGCTCGCTATGTGTAATAACAGTTTATGTCTTTTCTTTGCTAAATCTAAATGTATGCCATTTAGTTTGTGCAGTTATTCTTGCTACTGATTTGTACTGTAACTTTAGAATGTGTAGTGGTCCAAGCTTTGATTAAATTGCGATTCTTTAGGAGATTTGGTCAGCCAGTATTGTTTCTGTATGCTTACCATTTGATTTTGAGACTAAGTTACGTGATATTGGCATTGTTAATATAGGGAAATAAACATTCTAACTTTTACATAAAGGCATGGTAATTCATGACTGAGAGGTCATGGTGTGTGGAAATTCTTGACTCCTATGATTATCGATGCTAATGATTGTTATTGCTATTGGTTTGTATTGGTACGGGGTCTCATGGTGGGAACTACTCTAAGCGAAGTCAAACGGTCCATCGACCTACAAACGCATTCCCTTATAAATTAATGTCAATTAACCAAATAAGGTTTGACGCTCTAACAGAGATGGTAGCAGAGTATGATGGTTAGTCTCCTTAAGAGCCCATCATAAAGACCCGTACATGGTTTTTCTCTTTAATAGTCCATCACAAAGTTCAGATAGGTAGAAGAGTATTTGGCCCCACAGACGGTAAGCGAGAAATAACAAGTTTTCCCAGAGATGGTAGTGGGTTATTCGTTAGGCTCCTAAAAAGAGCAAGGTAATCCACAGATGTGGTGAGAGAAATTGGTGAAAGTTTAGATTTTTCAGATTCGATGATACAACGTGGAGAGGAAATGTGCCCCTATGTACTTAGAGTGACTTTCCCAGAACCTTGGAGCTTGCCGATGATTGTTTGAAGATGTTACCAGTGTTCTAGTGACAGTGTGAATGAAGCTGGTTTTGCGCTTGCACAGCTCATGCAAATCGCAGGTGAATTGTGATGTTTGTGAGGGTTTAGGGAGTTTGCGTACTCCAAATGAAGTTTTAAACGGAGTAACTCTACTCCCAAGTGTGAGAGTAGGGAAATCATTGATTCACGTGGTTGTTGGTATACAGATGCTGCGTGGACTAAGACTCTGGTGTATATTGAAAAGTGTATTAGACACTTGGCTTTTGTTGTGATTTGTCTGGTTTAATGAGTCAATTGGGCAAGTCAGAGTGTGAGTCAAAGTGACTGAAGTTATTTTTTTGACTGAGATCTGACGAGTCCTTTGTGCACCAGGACAGACCAACTGATCAGTTGAGAGTGAAATTTGCAGGACACATTTTGCTTGCGAATCAGGGAAGCTGAGAAAGAAGGAGTAACTGCTAGAGCGAAATGCTGTCAGTGAAAAATCGTTAAGGTTTCTGAAGCCATTGTGTTAACCTACCTGTAGTAAACAGACAAATTGGGTTTAGATTTTGTTTAGTGCCCGCAATAATTTTACATTAGTCTAGTGTGAATCTAGTTTACTAGGACGAGCTGTAAGACTTTGTCAGGCACAGTATGTGTGAGTGTGACGTCATTGGAGCCATGCTGGGATAGGTTGTTAGTGAGAAGGGTTGCGCACGCATTGGCAGACAACAGTAAAGGGCAATTGGTTGAGAAGGTTGGTGAAGAGGATTCTGGGATTAAAAGTCATTTCCTGATTCGATTTAGAATAACATAAAGGTAGCAGAAATTAAAGTTTTCAAAGCTTTAAACAGTGCCTCAAGGGGAGATATGTACATTACGAGTATAGGGGATATTGAACTGGCAGAAGGTACACCAGCTTACATTGTACTAGAAGAAAAGGGTGTTGTGCCATGTCTTTGGCTGAAGCAGTGGTGCAAAGTGACTGAGAAAGATGGGAGTTTAGCTTTTCCTGCCCATGGAAACTTTAATTTGAGGAGCTTAGAGAATTTGAGGAGGGTGCTATATGATTTGAAACCTTCTCTGAGACCAGCAGAGTTCAAGGCATTAGCAATCTGGTAGTTAGTAGCCAGACAGCAACAGAAATTTGAGAGGAGGATGAGAAAAGTGGAAAAGACACTAGCTGAGGCTAGATGGGATAGTGATCAGAGATTCTGGAGAACAGAGACTTTACAGGGGATTAAATTGTTTCCTGCAATTACACAGGACAGCGAGAGAGAAGGAATGAAAGCCATTAAAAAGACAAAGAGAAGCCCTTCCAAGAGTAGGGAGTGGAGATCAAAGGAGTCTAGGAGATCCTTAACACTTGAGGAAGAGTCAGACGATGATGAGTTTGTTTTATAGTTATCGAAAAATCATCCCCCACCATATACAGCACAAGAGAGCGGTCCGAACACCAGTGTAAACCCTTCAACACTGACACCGGTTAATGGGACGATGAGTCCAGTGCAGATTAATCCTAGCATAACCCAGAGCCCAACGCAGAGCAGTCTTGATCTGCCTACTACACCAGTAGCACAAAATCAGATGCCACAGCCGAATGTCCCAAGAATGTACCCTGATGTACCCATTGTGGAAACTGCCATGAACCTAATAGTGCAACAGGACAGGTTTTCCCAAACCCAACATTGGTTCAAACAGAACCAACTCCACTCTTAGTGCCTCAAGTGCAGCCACAAGTAATGCCAAAGTACACTCCTATGACAGGGACTCAGACGGACGTGTCCGTATTGATGCGCCAGAATAAAGGAATTATGCACCCACAGTATCCGATTGTCAGATGAAGCCCAGACGCTGTATCTGTACCTGTCACGATTGGCCCAACTGTACCTTTGTTTGCGCAGGAGAATAACAGTGCAAGTGGGCAGGGAGTCCTGAGTCAGAATTCAACTCAATGAGAATACTCAAATAGTCTTTCCTGTGGGACAGACCTTTGATGGAACAGGATCATTGCTAGACCTTAGTCCGTTCGGCGTTCCTCCAAATACTGGAACAGGGACAAACATCAGTCATAACCTGAAATTACTGACAGCGCAGTCTCCAAATGTAGTTGTTCAGCTGTTGCCTAATACTCAGCCCAACAACATTTCGTTGCGAAGTTTGACTGCCCAACAGTTGACTGCATGGTTACACAAGCTGAATACCCCGCAGAGTGCTCGTAGGGGAAAAGAGTACTTAACTATACGAGACTAGGGATGGAAGCGGGTGAGCTCATTGAAGGAACTATGGATGTGAACAGACTTGAATCTTACACCGAAGCAGAAATGAGGTATCTGTGCCTGAAAATTACAAGGGAAGCGAATAATGTGCATCAGAAGCTAGCAGACCCGGCAGAGAACTATGGAGTACAAATAGAGAAAAACAAAACATTTGAAGAGGAGTTACAGGTTAGATTTTGACTGAAAAGATTTTGAACACATGAGATCTGCAGGAATGAAAGCACACCTTATGGAGTTGCTTCAAAGTGTACAGACATGGGGAGCATTAGACAAGTGAGAAGACAGATGGGTAAAGAAGAGAGATAAAAGGAAAAGGGATTCTGGGAATCTTACTGCAAATGTGCAGCAGGGTGAGGATCCAGTGAAAATGTTACCAATGAGAGAGATCCCAGGAGGGAATTTTGTCCATGTCCCTTGGAGCAGAAGTGACATCCTATCCTTTACAAATGATTATCCCAGGTTGAGAGAGAAACCAGTTGAATGGTGCCAGCAGACAGATAGATTTGTGAAACTTGCAAAATGCCTGTGGGAAGACTTGAACACCCTATTAGAGATAGTAGTTCCAGCTGATTTATGGATGGAGTGCAAGAAGAGTATAGATTGGCCGACAAAAGAACCAGAGAGAGATCCCACTGCAGGTGCACTATCTCCTGAGGTAATTAAATACCACTACGGAGTGACTGAATTTCTGAAAATGAGAACTTTGCCCCAAAACACTGACTGGCAGAGAACAGACAGGACAGCTCAGGAAGCAAAAGAGTCAGTACATGCCTATTATGAGAGCTTGTTGCAGGCATTTAAGCATGACAGTGGTACAGAGACAATCAAGCCGAAAGAAATTATTCATTCTATGTTTAGATTTGTGGAAGGACTGGGACCTGAAATTAGCCAGATGATTAGGAGGCATTTGTTTTGTTGGCAAGCAAAGCTGATTGATGAGGTATTGCAGTATGCAAATTACTGTAGCAATGAGATTGAGTTGAAGCAGAGAAAGTTGAAAGAAAAGGCGATGGTGATGAAGATTAGAGTGGCACAAACAGGGATGCAGGGAAATTTTCCACAGCAGCAACAGCAGGGAAATGTGGTATATCAAAATCAGATGAGAGGTAGAGGTCGCAGAGGAATTGGAAATGGAAACTGTAGTCCCGATTTGGGTACTGTAGTGGTTCAGAATGATGTACAGGGAATGAAGAGATTGTTGCCTTGTCAAGCCTGCGGAACGGTCGGACATTGGAAGAGGGAGTGTCCGATGATGGTACAGGAAGGAGTTGTTCAGCAAACAAGTGACATCAATTTGTTGCAAAATATGAGAGGACATAGAATAAGAGGTCACAATCCAAAATTCCTGAACAATGTGAATCAGATGCAAAATTTTCAACCCATGCAGCAGCTGCAAATGCCACATGTGCAGATGACACAACCGCAGTCAGTGCAACAGCAGGTTAAATGGTACCTAGACAGCAAATCCAAATACCTCAAGCCCCAATGGAACAGCAGCAGGTGATGCTTCCTCAACAGGTCACAGGTCAGACGTTTAACCAGAGTAATAACACAGTACACCAATTCCCGTTACACAATGAGAATGGAATAAATGGTTATTGGGCGAGTGAGAGTTCGTATGAAGAGGAATGTGTGCTTGCAACTTCCTTGGAGCTAGATCAGAAAGGTCCATATGTGAAGGGAAAGGTAATGGGTCATAAAGTTTCCTTCTTGGTGACACAGGAGCTACACGCTCTACAGTGACAACTGCAGAAGTACCAAACCTGCCACTTTCAGGAAAAACTGTCCAGATTGTAGGAGTAGCAAATCAGTATCTGACCAGCCCAATCACAGAACCAGTTCAGGTTAAAGTTGGCAGCTTTAAGGTATTACACAAATTTGTAGTCTGTGATTCAAGTCCAGTATCCCTATTGGGAAGAAACTTGCTGTGTAAAACAAGGTGCTCGATTATTTACTCAAATGATAGAATTGAGATACAGATGAACAGTGATGATGAGCATGACCTAGCTCCAGAGACAGAATGTGAAATAATAAATGAGGAGTACCCCCTGATTAGTTTCTTTCCAGTGTTCACAGTAAAAGATCTTCCTCCTGACATGCAAGGAACAGTTAAAGAGAAAGTGTGGGATTTGACAGGGAAAGGCATTGGCCTGATAAAGGGAGTTGAGCCAGTTAAAGGTCTGGTCAAGCTGAAAAAAAAAATGTCCCCAGATTCCCCAGTACCACATGCTACATTGAGAAAGTTGCTCCCTTAATTGCAGAATTTCTAAGCCATGGGGTCTTGAAAGAAGTATTGAGCAGTCCATGTAATTCGCCTTAATAGGATTGAAAAAGCCCTTTGGGAAAGTTCGGAATGTCCAGGATTTAAAGTAAATAAAGGACAAACTGCTATACCGATTTTTGACAAACTTACCTATTTTTACAAAGGGTCCTGGAAGTGAGACTGAAAGCTGTAAATAACTGCTGAAAGAAGACTGAAGATTTTGTTTTTTATTTTGCTGCATCATTACCAAATTTTCTCTTTTACATACTGATTCTTTACAGATCATGAGTAACCTTAGCCAGAAGGGTAGGAGGAATAGGTGCTGTAAATACATGAGTATTGGTTTGGCAATTGTGTGCATGGTATTGTGTTTGATATAGATTGTGGGAATGACTGCTGTTGACAAGAGTAAAGCCAGCCATACTTCAGTAGAGACAACTACCGGACTAATGAAAATGGGGACGTTCAGGTTAGATGAGAAGTATCTGCACAAAGACAATACACAAGGGGAACTTTCTTCTAATGTTTTCTATCACTTATTGAGTGAGTATGTTACTGATCAGAGTTTGCACCCTAAATTATGGGATGAGTTGTAGTCTGTTACCAACAAGATTCTATAAGCAGGAGTACATCCAGTATTTCTATTCTAACCATGACATTGTGTTTTCGTTTGTCCCCATAATTAAGTACCTGAGTAGAGTAGCTAAGCACAATAATATAGAATTAGTGAGAGGATTCTTTGAACCTACATTAACTTTTAGCATGGCATATGCTCACAAGAAAAGAGCTTCTTAGATCAGACAGATGACAGGAGAAAGGCATTAAAGGAGAAACTAGAAAAGGGTATAGAGAAAAGGACTGTTAGAAATGATTACACATTTAGTGAAATAAAAACACCAGGGAAATTAGCTGTAGATGCGCAACACATAGGAAAGCTTTGTGTATATAGGCCTAAATCTAGTACTGACACTTTGTGGGAATGAGTGAATGTAGACATGTTTTTTATTCACAATAAATGTACATTTATGTTGAATGGACAGGATCCAGCGATTCCTGGTATATATTACATCTGTGGGCCAAATGCTTATTACCATCTTCCAAGAGGATGGTATGGCACATGTAACTTGGAAATAGATTTCCTAAAGATATTCCAACTTGATGACTTGAAAAGATGACCAAAATGATTGAATTACATTATCCTTAACAAAAGAGAGAGCCTCCTTCTGGTATGTGGGAGATTTATTTGGAGCAATGATTCCTTCAGTAGTTGTTGTTCTGAATTCTATAAAGATTTGAAAGTTGTCTACTATTGTGGATAACATGTTGACAAATTTTTTAGGAGCCATGATCCTAATGGATAGAGAAATCGCTGCGGTAAGATCTATGACTCTTTAGAAACGCCTTGCGTTAGACATCTTTTTAGCAAAAGATGGTGGAGTTTGCAAAATACTTAATTCGAAGCATTGCTGCTCATATATTCCTGATAATAGCAAAGAAATTAGAAGCTTACTTGCTAATTTGACTAATGTAAGTGCTGATTTGAAAGGATTAAAAGAACCAGGTGTTTGGGAGAAAGTCGGCAAAGGTTTTGCTTCCATGAGAAATTGGCTCAGCAACATTGGAAAATCATTGTTGATGTATTGCATTTTGTTTTATCATTATTATTCTACTGCTGTGATTATTTTAAAAGTTGTACGTGTGTTGCTCATGGTATTATCTCGTGTAACTTGCGAAGTGCCTTAATAAACTCATTACTCAGACTAAGAGTGCTGCATTCTTTGCATTCCTTTCACTTTGTTCCCTCTTGGTCTGAAGTAAAGCAGAACAGTGGCGCAACTGGGTGAAATAACTTTATTTCTCCCCGTTGTTTCCTCTTTCGATGTGTGTTGCATTGCAGCACACTTAGAAAGAGGAAAACACCATTAATGATTGTTTATGTGCGGGAAGGTCTCCCTTCCTCTGCATAAACGTTCATCCTTTCATCGCACACACCCCTGCACCATGGCGCAAGGGTACCTGTGTTTGGCGCTAGGTAGCAGTTTGTGCACCAGTGCAGAGAAAAGTACAGAGATGCATTGCATTTCTGCAAATACGGTGCATCCCTGCACTTTCAAAATGATGCAGAGCAGCACAGCAAGATGGCTTGCAGCGCCACGCTGCGTCATTTCTTTATAAATAAGCCCCTTGGTTTTTAGATGGACAGTGTAATTATCATATATAACACTAACTCCTTCATGAAATATGATAGCAATAGCACTGTATGTTTTCCAGAAATTGATATTTGTCATGCTTTAAAGTTTGAAATCTCAGTTTCTAATTTACTGTCCCCTGCTCTGCATCATTGTAGCATTAAAATAAGGCTCTTGCCACTTCTCAATAAATGTTATGTTGAGACAAGATCTATTCAGAAATTTGGGCATGTATTGTTTTGTATAGCTTGTATAAATAATCAGTCAAAACTCACTGTTTTGCAATCTGGTAATGTTCAATAAATACAAATGTTCCACAACTATTTCTATACTTGATGAGTAATCTTCAGAATCAAGGTTCAATGAGTACCTAAGTACAATGAAGTTATCAACAGCTATATCATCTTCTTCTGAAGCACCAAACATTGCTGTTAAGAATTCCTGTGCATCCTCTTGAGTGTTTCATGGAAATTGTACACATCCAGTACATACATCCACAAGGTCTCAAATGTATGATGCACAATGGGTATTAGTTTTATCAATACACAAATGTTGCAACAAATCACACAGTACATAAGTCTTCTGTTGCTTCTGTGCAGCTGCATATAAAAAATGAGGTAATGCAAACAATATGTTTAGAACAACACTAGCATAACACGACACCAGAGGGGTTTGAAAATGGTATCCAACAATATCTCCCTCGTTGTCAATTTTTTTGTTTCTTGACAACTTCTTGGTCTCTTTCTTTTCTTTCTTTTCAACGTATCACTATACTGCTTTGATAGTATCCAGTTTGGACATATGGGGCATTTTTTCATAAACTGGATACTGTCCTAAATGAGGAACATAAAGACTTTTTAATTAGATATATTATTTTATGCAACAAAGATCTGCATTTACTATGCTGTCATCAAAGGTAAGTAGATACAAACCTGGCAATGTCCTTACCCAAAACACAGCTACCTATGACATACCTTCCGTAAACACTGTGGGCCAGGTCTACAGGGCTCTAGAGCCTAATTGCGCCTCCCTAACATCATTTTTTTACACTAATGTGGCTCAAGGAGGCAATTTTCACTGTGACATATTTACAAAGTTGCACAATGCATGCATTGCACCATTATCAGACATAATGCATGCAAAGGGGGGTGTTCCGGCGATAGGAGGCCCGCACAAATGCCACAGTGAAATGTACAAGATTTCACTGAGACATTTTTTACATCATTTTTAACGCCTACTCAAAGCAGGCATTAAAGTGACACACCCATTTTAATCAATGGGCCTCTCTGCACTTTGCTGCACTAACGCAGCAAAGCGCCACAATAGCGTAGAAAATGTTGATGCTATTGGCCTAACATGCGCCATGGTGCTTTAGAATGTAAATACAGTGTACCCAGGGAGTCATTAGGTAGGGCAGGGGCGATGCACGAAAACTGGTGCATCAGCACTAATGCACCAGTTTCTTGTAAATATGCCCCTCTATTACCAATATTAATAAATGCTGCATCTACACTTAAACCTTGAGACTTATGAATAGTGACAGCTTATGCTAGAGAAACTGGAAACTGTTTCCATCGAACATATAAGTCTTTCACTGGCAAAAAACGTACAATGAACCTTCTAATCTGCTTTACACTATCAATCTGATCAAATTTAATCATTAGGAATTCAACCCTATTCCTATTAGGAAAGATCATGAATCGATAACTTTACCCATAGCACCAGTGACTAGTCCTTCCTCAAGATTTACATTTTGACACAAAATTACTCTACAAGTCTTGCAAACAATTGAACATTTCTCCAATCCGGCAGGTTTGAAACACATTTTTCCAATGAATCCAGTATTGCTTGAAACTTTTCATTTAGGAATACTGTCACAGCCTGGTGTTCCATTTTGCCTATTGTCTTCAGATGCAAAATTTCTACTTTCTGATATTCCAGCAATTCTTTGTTGAAATTGGCATACTTCTCCAGTGGAGGCATTAGGCACACAACAGGTTTTCCATCTTGTATGAAAGTGAACATTAGCTCAGCTGCTATCTCGTACGTTGGAAACAGTTTTTTAACAAGTCGACTTTCTAGCAGACACCTTCTCTCTTTTGAAAGAAAACCTACTCTAATACGCATCAGAATATTCCCATATTCAACGTCAGATGCTTGTCACATATTCCTAAATTATTATTCTTTGTATTGGAAGTTTAACCAAATATTCAAGTTTCCAATGCTTCCCAAAGAATCCTAAGTTTCATAATGAAGCAGTGCTTTGAACACAGGCTGTCCTTTGACGGGTGCAAATTGCAGTAGATCTCCGAAAACAATCACATATTTTTCTCTACATAGGGCATCATAGTCTGTTCTTAAAATCTGTTGCATGCTCAAATCGACAAAGGCAAGCATTGTAATTAAGTTTGAGACCATGCCCCCCTCATGGATGATTAAAGGTATTAACTTTTTTAACATTCTTGGCACTTCATGGAAAGCTTCACCAGATAACATTTGGTATTCCAGTTTGTTGTCATGTTGCACAGACAGCATTAAATGTCAATGGAAAGTAATTCCTTTAATATTGTGTGCATCTAATCCATTCAGTGCAGTAACTACACATGACAAATTACACTCTGTAGTTTTCTGTAGGAAAGCAACGAGAACTTGTATTAAAAAGCTTTTACAGGTACCAGTTTGACCGCTTACATACAACAGTAAAGGCTTAAATGATGTGCATGCACACTCGTTTTTGCCATACAGCAATCCATGCTCAATTCTAGCTTTCCCCTCCAAATCTATTTCTTTTTGCTCATCATTTAGTTGCCCAACTAACTCTTCCAAATCAATTTATTTCTGTTGTTTCTTGTTCCACTGCAGTCTCCACCTCATTCATTGTAATAGCAGCTTAATTTTTCAATTATTGGCTGTCTAAGTGGAGCTTGACTTAGAAGACCTCAACTTTGGCTGCTTTGTGAACTCTCCTTAGCTATCTCAGCAGCATTTGTTTCTTCCTGTTCAATTTCATCATTTAACATTTTCAAACAGTTAGAAAATACTGAACACTGATTGCTATCCTTTGCAGTATTACAACTCTCTTTATAGTAGTGATATTTTCCTAGTAATTCTGATTCAGAACGCCAAGGTTTAAGTTGCTGCAAAAGTGTCAAATAGAAAAACTCTCTTTTTTCAGCAGTCTGGCAATTCAGTTTTTCTATGGTTAATTAGACTCCCTTTGCTGTGTCGTACCAATCAACCATCAAAATAACAGGTCTTGGAAATCCAAAACAACATTTTATGTACAGTTTTCCTGATGCTCTGTATTTCCACTGAGCGTACTTCCCACATCAATGTGAGTGAAAACATAGAACTTGCTGTTTTAGTCCTTTTTCCTCACTCTCTTTTGGGATGCTACAAGTTTCATACCATTTTATGAAAGAAAGTGCAGAATCTTGTCTGTTTCAAATGTTGGTGCATCTTTTCTCCACAACAGCAAATGAATATGAGGAACACCTCTTGCTTGGTACTCTTTGCGCCAAAAGAAATCAGTAACTTCTCCAAGAAGTACTTTTTTGTTGTTGCAGATGAAAGAGAGCATGGCTTGAAGTCTGTGGTTAAAATACCTACAAACATTTGGAGGTTCCAAGAGCAAAGTACTCCTGCTGTCTTTAAACTTATGTCCTTAATGTTACAGTTTGCTTCTTTCAAAATGTCATGTAAGTCATCCTATGCATAGGGGGTGATTCTAATTCTGGCGGGCGGCGGAGGCCGCCCGCCAGAATTCTGCCCCCATAATACCGCTCCTCGGTCAGAAGACCGCGGAGGGTATTATGAGTTTTTCCCTGGGCTGGCGGGCGGTCTCCAAAAGACCGCCCGCCAGCCCAGGGAAAAACTCCCTTCCCACGAGGATGCCGGCTCGTAATCGAGCCGGCGGAGTGGGAAGGTGCGACGGGTGCAGTAGCACCCGTCGCGTATTTCAGTGTCTGCAAGGCAGACACTGAAATACCTTGCGGGGCCCTCTTACGGGGGCCCCTGCCGTGCCCATGCCATTGGCATGGGCACGGCAGGGGCCCCCAGGGGCCCCGCGACCCCCCCTACCGCCATCCTGTTCATGGCGGCTTTCCCGCCATGAACAGGATGGCGGTAGGGGGGGTCAGAATCCCCCATGGTGGCGCAGCAAGCTGCGCCGCCATGGGGGATTCTGAGGGCAGTGGTAAACCAGCGGGAGACCGCCGGTTTACCCTTTCTGACCGCGGCCAAAGCGCCGCAGTCAGAATGCCCTGCGGGGCACCGCCGGCCTGTCGGCGGTGCTCCCGCCGACCCTCGCCCCGGCGGTCGAAGACCGCCGGGGTTAGAATCAGCCCCATAGTCTGCACAAATCAGGGTCACAAACTAAGTTGGTGCACCTAAATTTCACAACATACACTTCAGTTCAGCATGATGACAATACCAATACTCATTGGTTCCACATTGGCATGCTATCAAATTTATTAAATTGTGCTCCAACTTCTCATCTTTTCCATGAATTCTGTTTACAATGTCTTTTGCAGACATATTTTGTAGATTAACTCCTGTTGTAAGAATGTGGTTAATGGCATATGATAGCCCAGACAGATCACTTTAAAAAAATAGATGGAGGGTCATATTTACAAGAAAGTGGAGCATTATAAATGATGGCCACTTTTCTCCTCCCCACCGACACTTAACGACATCATGGTTGCACTGTATTTACAATACTGTGCAACATGGTGGTCGTTGACACAATAGTGTCAACATTTTTGACATTATTGTGGGGCTTTGCTATACCAGCCTCAAAAATGTTGATGCTAGTGCAGCAAAGCATAGGGAGGCCCAATTGAATGTAATGGTTGCATCCTTTTAATGCCTGCTCTGAGAAGGTGATAAATATGACGGAAAAAATGATGCAGTGAAATGTTGTAAATTTCAATGCACCATTTTTTCAGACTTCCCTGCGGGGGAATATCCCCCCCCTTGCATACATTATGCCTAATGCAGGCATAATGTGGTACAAGGGTTTACAAAGTGGCACAATGCAGGATTTTGCCACTTTGTAAATATGGTGTGGGGAAATTGCCTCCTTAATGCCACATTAGCGTAAATAAAATGACACTTGTGCCACAAGGGGCTTGTAAAATATGCTTCGGAATATGTATGGAATACTTGGTCAAAATCTAGGGTCTTCTGAATACAATCTTGTTGACCTATACTCAGCTGCAGGTATTTGCACGGGCGCTCATCAACACATCCACCAGTTGGAAACAATTGTGGACAACATGGAACCTCTAATCTTTTCTCCCACACACTCACTGGAGCTCCTTTTACTTGTTTCATCTGATACAGCTCAATAGCATCTCTCATGATTTCTTTAGAACACATTGGATGGATACTGTAGTGCTCATATTTTTCTTCATATCTACTTTTATCCACTTTTTCAGACTGTCACTTTGAAGTCAAAATGTCTTTGTTAGAAATGGGGTCTTTGGTTGACAGTCAGGTTACCCCCTATTCGAGCAAGGACCCTCATTCTAGTCAGGGTAAAAGAGAATCACGCTCAGCTAACTCCTTCTTACCCCCTTGGTAGCTTGGCAGAGCAGTAGGCTTAACTTCAGAGTGCTAGGTGTAAAGTATTTGTACCAACACACACAGTAACTTAATGAAAACACTACAAAATGACACAACACAGGTTTAGAAAAAATAGCAAATATTTATCTAAACAAAACAAGACCAAAACGACAAAAATCCACAATACCCAAGTCAAGGTATCAATGAAAAAGCAAAAAGAGTCTTTATGTAGTTTAAAACACACACTAACACTGTTAGCGTGAAATTGCACCTTCGGTGCATCAAAAAGAACCCCGCACGGGTGAGTGTGCATCAAAAAGGCTTGCGATGCGTCGATTTCACTCACGAGCGAGACCTTGCGTCGTTTCACCTTTCGTCAGGTCGGGCGCGTCATTTCTTCTCTCCACATGTGAGCGATGAGTCGATCCTGTCAGCACTCTCGGGTCCGGGTAGGCCTTGCGTTGATTTTACACGCCCAGCGGTACTTGCGTCAGAAATCCAGCCGCACAATGATCTGAAAACCATGCAGCGCGGGTTGCGATGCCCTAAGCCTCCGTCAGAGACGCTGTGCGTTGTTTCTCCAGCTCTGTGCATCAATTCTTCAGTCGCATTGCAGGCGAGAGTCGATTTTCAGTAACGAAACCGGTGGTGAGTCGTTTCTTCAGCCGCAGATTGGAGTTGCGTCAATCTTTCCCCGCACGGCGTTCTGTGCATGGATTTCTTCCTCTTAGGCTGCCAGCTTCTCCTTTCAGGGTCCCAGGAACTAGATGGGCACCACAGGGCAGAGTAGGAGTCTCTCCAGAGACTCCAGGTGCTGGCAGAGAGAAGTCATTGCTGTCCCTGAGACTTCAAACAACAGGAGGCAAGCTCTAAACCAAGCCCTTGGAGATCTTCACAAGATGGAAGGCATACAAAGTCCAGTCTTTGCCCTTTTACTCTGGCAGAAGCAGCAACTGCAAGATAGCTCCACAATCACAGTCTCAGGCAGGGCAGCTCTTCTTCCTCAGCTCTTCAGCTCTTCTCTAGGCAGAGGTTCCTCTTGGTTTACAGAAGTGTTCTAAGTCTGTGGTTTTGGGTGCCCTTCTTATGCCCATTTTCTCCTTTGAAGTAGGCCTACTTCAAAGCAAACTCTCT
Organism: Pleurodeles waltl; assembly: GCF_031143425.1. Classification (NCBI taxonomy): domain Eukaryota; kingdom Metazoa; phylum Chordata; class Amphibia; order Caudata; family Salamandridae; genus Pleurodeles; species Pleurodeles waltl. The sequence goes on from NC_090436.1 coordinate 316,296,183, forward strand.
CTTGAATGTGAAATCTTGCCTTGCCCAGGGTAGGCCCCAGACACTCACCAGGGGGTTGGAGACTGCATTGCGTGAGGGCAGGCACAGCCCTTTCAGGTGTAAGTGACCACTCCTCCCCTCCCTCCTAGCACAGATGGTTCATCAAAAAATGCAGACTACACCCCAGCTCCCTTTGTGTCACTGTCTAGTGTGAGGTGCAACCAGCCCAACTGTCAAACTGACCCAGACAGGGAATCCACAAACAGGCAGAGTCACAGAAATGGTATAAGCAAGAAAATGCTCACGTTCTAAAAGTGGCATTTTCAAACACACAATCTTAAAATCAACTTTACTAAAAGATGTATTTTTAAATTGTGAGTTCAGAGACCCCAAACTCCACATGTCCATCCGCTCCCAAAGGGAATCTACACTTTAATCAGATTTAAAGGTAGCCCCCAGGTTAACCTATGGGAGGGACAGGCCTTGCAACAGTGAAAAACGAATTTAGCAATATTTCACTGGCAGGTGATATAAAACACATTACTATGGCCCTCATTACAACTGTGCCGCCTGTCAAGTTGTAACCGCCAATGCGGCCGTACTTCCGCGGTGGCCATCACAACATCCCAGCTGGGCCGGCAGGTGGAAACTGGGGCCCCGTGACTCCCCTTTCCGTCAGTTTTTTCATGGCGGTTCCTACCGCCATGAAAAGGCTGGCGGGAGGGAAACTCGTACTCCCCTGGGCAGGGAGACCGCAACGCTTCCGCCGCGGTCGTAATACGTGAGTTTGTTGGTGGTGCAAACTCCAAAACAGCTCTGGCGGTCTTTGACCGCCAGGGTTGTAATGAGGGCCTATATATCCTATCTTAACCATACACTGCACCCTTCCCTGGGGGCTACCTAGGGCCTACCTTAGGGGTGTCTTACATGTAAGAAAAGGGAAGGTTTAGGTCTGGCAAGTGGGTACACTTGCCAAGTTGAATTTACAGTTAAAACTGCACACACAGACACTGCAATGGCAGGTCTGAGACATGATTACAGAGCTACTTATGTGGGTGGCACAACCAGTGCTGCAGGCCCACTAGTAGCATTTGATTTACAGGCCCTGGCACCTCTAGTGCACCGTACCAGGGACTTACTAGTAAATCAAATATGCCAATCATGGATAAGCCAATTACATACACATTTTGTAAAGGAGCACCTGCACTTTAGCACTGGTCAGCAGTGGTAAAGAGCCCAGAGTAACAAAAACAGTAAAATCAGAGTCCAGCACACATCAACAACCTGGGAAACAGTGGCAAAAAGTTAAGGGAGACCACGCCAAGGATGAAAAGTCCAACAGTCTTCTTCCATGCAACTTCCATGTGCAAGAGCATCTACATCTCTTTAATACACATTATTCTATTTGATATAGAGTATAGCTTTCTACACCTTATTAATATCCACTACTTCTTGCCATTTTTAAAAATATTTTGTGGGAACACTATTCACTAGAATAACAAGTGGCTCTTCCAAATCTCTCTCTACACCCACAGGTTCAATATTGTTTTTAAAATCTAAAGGTAAGTACACAACTCTACTTTTAAGGCCTTTCGGTAGCTCAGTAGGTGACAGTTTCCCAGTCTTTGGTTCCATACGAACTATAGCTTGAAAAGAATGTATAGATTGTACCAATATTGAGTCATAAACATTTGTATGTCCAAGTTACCATGGAATTTGAACCAACTCTAACCTATTAACCTGCTATGTCAGTCATTTTGTTGTCCTCTACTTTATCATAGCAGTACTTGCAGATGATCTGTCATGTTGACAGATCAAAACTTTCTTCCATAAATATTCTATGTTCAGTTTTCAAGAGCATATCAACATTTTGAGTTTGGTCTTTATAGTGAGTGCTCCGACAACAAATACAAACAAGGGGCCTTATTTAGAGTTTTGCGGATGGGTTACTCTGTCACAAATGTGACAGATATCCTGTTCGCCGTATTATGATTCCCATGGGACATAATGGGATCGTAATACACCCGCTGGGATATCAGTCACGTTTGTGACTGAGTAACTTCATCCGCCAAACTCTAAATCAGTCCCATAGATTGGTTTCTCTGTAGAAACTGCATTAATCTTTGCTATGTCTTGTGCAAAGTTATCAGTATTAACATCTGTGCTCTGTTCCTCAACAGCTGAACATACCATCTCCTCAAATGGTCCAGACTCCACCTCAGGATCAAAGAAACATAATTGAATGTCTTCACACACTCTCAACCTCTGACACTGTATCATTCAAAAGTGCTTTGCCTATTTGTTCCAAATGTAATGCAGGGGTTTTAACTCAATTTTGCCTTTTTGAACATCGGTGAAATGTGCCCATGCATACTTAATTGGATGAACATGCCAATGAGTTTCCTTGTAAATTAGTGTATTTCCTCACTTTGCGTGGATCTGAACATTGTATTATTGAAATTTTCTGCTTCACACTTTTACTTAGAAATTTTCTTAGAAAAGGTCTTAATATATCAATTGATTCCTTGCCAACACTACAAAGACTACCAAGTCCCATTTATACACAGGAGCATGTCTAGCACCTTCCTTGTACCTCTTCAGCTATCTCCTCCTGTACATTTCCACGAACCACCTCCCATTCTGCAATGGGAGAATGGTCTTTTATCTCATAGCTTCAGACAGTTGTTTCAGCTGCATGCAGCAATGTTCTCTTGTAAGTATCTTTCTTCAGTAAAGGAAGCCTTAGTACTAGATGTATGCGTCCCTTCTCCTTTGAATATTTAGAAAAAGTTACTTTTATTAACACACCGTTTGGGCTTTTTTTCTTCATAGACAACACTATTTTACCCCATGTTTTCATTCTGTTCAGTATCAAAATAAATACTTTACATTTTGAAGCAAATGCTTTATTAACCACATTCTCTATATGCTCTTTTTGCTTCAGTCTTACCCTTCTTCCCTTAAAATGGGTTATGTTTCATACCAACTTCTCTATTACCCTACTAAACGTTTTCATTTGTATTTCTTTGAATTGTTTCTGCCTCGTTGTCAGATTAGCAGTTTTTAGGGCATTTTCCACTTTGAATGTGACTTACTTCTTGTCCTTTCTGAGTTGATGTTAAAGTTCCCTTTTTATTCACACTATTTTCCACATTCTTCTCTTTTCTACATACTGTTTTAAGAGACTCCTTGGTTTTCTTACCAGCAGTTCTCTTTTCCACTACCTTTTCTCCATCATGTCCTTTTTTCATCTCAGTTTTATGAAGATAGTACTGTTTCTTCAGTTTTTTCCACTCTGTTTCTTTGTTGCCATCATAAATCATCCTCTTTCAACACAAGTAGATATCTGAAAATCAAATACAAAATACATTTAATATTAGATTACATACTATTATGCTGCATACCTCAAGGAAGTGAATACCTACATAATTGGTTATATCAATGTTTCATTCTATTCCAGAGGTATCAAACATAACAGATCTACTAACTTTCAACCAGGTGTTATTGTCTATTAAGTGTAAAACGTATCCAGTGATGTTATCCTACAAGAGTAGTAGGCCTCACAGTAGCAAAAAATAAGCTTCAGATGTTTTCACTACCAGGACATTCAAAACTTAAAACTATATTACTTACTTTTTACATACATAGCACCTTGTTCTATAGATTAGCTAGGGCTTAGTTTAGTGGTGACATATGTTTGAAAAGGGGAGATTAAAGCTTAGCAGAGGGTTTTAACTGCCAAAGTAAAGTTGCATTTCAAAACTTCACACAAAGACTCTTCAATTGCAGGCCTCAGACAGGTTTCACAAACTTTTTGTGTGGGTGCAGCCACCCGTGCTGCAGGCCCACTAGCACCATTTAATGTACAAGCCCTGGCAAAAAACGAGGAGGAATAAAAGTATTCATCCTCGTTGAGCTTTGCTAACACCCCTGGGGTGGCGTTAGATTTTGGCTCTGCCTCAGGTTTACGAAAACTTGTAAATCTGAGGCAGTGTCAAAATGCAATGGGTGTTGCTGTGGCACGCCCCCAGCAACACCCATTGCACACCCCTTCCACGCAAATGTCTGCTTGTGAAGGGGCTGTGTTTACAAGGTGGTGCCGCTTAACACCACCTTGTAAATACATCGCAGGGCATTGCGCCACGGTAGCGTCACGAAAAGTGGCGCCTCCAGTGGCGCTAGGGGCTCATAAATATGCCTAAGTATCCCAATTCTAGATTAATAAATGTAACCTTCTTTAGGGAAGAAGCACATGAACTTTACCACTATGTAGCAGTGGTAAAGTAGTTAGACTCCTTAGAACAACTTAGGGGGTGATTCTAACTTTGGCGGGCGGCGGAGGCCGCCTGCCAAAGTTCCCCCACCAGAAAACCGCTACGCGGTCAGAAGACCACTGCGGTTATTCTGTGTTTCCCGCTGGGCTGGCGGGCGACCGCCAGAAGGCCGCCCGCCAGCCCAGCGGGAAACCCCTTCCCACGAGGAAGCCGGCTCCGAATGGAGCCGGCGGAGTGGGAAGGGTGCGACGGGTGCAGTAGCACCCGTCGCGATTTTCAGTGTCTGCATGGCAGACACTGAAAATCTTTTAGGGGCCCTCTTATGGGGGCCCCTGCAGGGCCCATGCCATTGGCATGGGCACTGCAGGGGCCCCCAGGGGCCCCAGGACACCCCTCACCGCCATCCTGTTCCTGGCGGTCACGACCGCCAGGAACAGGATGGCGGTCGGAATCCCCATGGCGGCGGAGGATTCCTCAGGGCAGCGGAAAACCTGCGGGAGACCGCCGGTTTTCCGTTTCTGACCGCGGCCATACCGCCGTGGTCAGAATGCCCTTGGGAGCACCGCCAGCCTGTTGGCGGTGCTCCCGCGGTCGTTGACCCTGGCGGTCAATGACCGCCAGGGTCAGAATGACCCCCTTAGTGTCTGGGTATTTGCCTGACTGTATTAGTGACTGTATGGATGTCCTTCATACATGTTTAAAGGACTACTTGTGTGGGCACAACAATCTGTGCTACAGGCCAGCTAGTAGCATGTAATGTAAAAGCCCTGGGCACAGGTAGTACATTCTACTAAGTGCTTACAGATAAATTAACTAGCCCAATTGTAGATCAACTAATGTAATCTCCTTTAGTGGAAGAACACATGCACTTTACCACTGTCTACCTCTGTTACTGTTTGATACAGAAGTGCTGTGTGTGTGAGTGAGTGAATGTAGAAGTGCCTCTGTCACTATGTGACAGGGTGTGTGAGTGGTTCTATGGTTTTGTAAATAGGTACGTGAGTGGCTGTATAGGTCGGCGAATGGACCTATAACTGGTATACAACTATGTATGTCTATCTGTAACTGAATGAGAAGTGGGCACATAAAAGACTGCATCTGTGTCTGAGTGAATCTGACAGTGCCTGCATGGGGTTGTAAATGCCTATGTAAGTGCATGTGTAGGTGAGTAAATGGGTGTGTGAATGGTTTTGAATGGTGAATGGTCAATTACTGTCTGGGTATACCAGTTCTGGATTCATGAGTGCTTTTCTGAGACTGTAACTGTGGGTATGACTGCCTTTCTGTCTCTGTGACTGGGTAAAAAGTGTATACTATTAAGTTATATGCTGTAATCAGTCACCCACATCTACTTCCAAACAAATTCATTCACAGCAGCTTAATAAAATAACGTTATTTTTTGATCAGACATTTTCTTCCTCTTTTGCTTCTCTGGTTTTCCTTAATATCATCATGCACCCTTCCTTTTATTTTCCCTTTTACTGTTCTATACAACCTGCACGTTTACTTTCACCTTATATGCACTCATAATGTTTTAAACATATATATTTTTAAACAGTAGACCCTAATTGACACAGTTGTGAAATGTATTTGCTGTTCTCCAATTTTATCTCACTAGCAGTTGGAATATCTTGTCAGAAAAAATCTCAAGTCAAATGTACAGGAATAGTGTGCCACTCCCAGTACAAAGGAACCATTTATGGGAACCCTTCCTACTCTGCTTTCAGTGATACTGATGTAGTAAGCAAATTACAACATCCCTTTTTGTATTTTATTTTTGACATACCACTTATGAATGGTCACTCTTTTTTATCCCTTTCACAGACTCCTGTTAAGAAGCTCAATTTGATAGTAGGTTTTGGCACACTCGTGGATCCGTGGTTGCGCACAGAATGCCCACCTTGTGTAAATTCACGGTGGATCTGTGAATCCACACAGAATCCCCAAAAAAGTTTAACACTCTGCTGTTAAATATTTGCATTTATAGTTTACTTTGTAAAAAGTAGTACATTTAAAACTAAACACTTCCTAATAAGCAATGTTTCAATATCACTCTGCTTTTCAGGTTAACAGTCTATTCTTTTTTGTTCCCTTCCCCCGCATGCTGTGTTAGCTCAGTTACCACAGTAATCATTTTTGGAACACTCTCTGCTTCCAATAGTCAAAAGTTCACAAACCTTTCTGTGAGTAGCATACTAACTTCAAATTAACCTGTTGCAGGTGTGGTTCACTGTTTGGAAAGATAAGCATATCCCAAACTGTATTAATTGTTCCAAAGCCAATCACACATATAGTCACTTTTTTCAAAATCACTACCTAATTTTAACTACCTGTATATTTCCACCATCCAATCCAATATATTATTTTACATTTGAAGAGCTGTCCTCCATTTTAACTGCCTTTCATTGTGAAAACTGTCTCATTCAGCTGAAGCCTTCTATTGTGTGCTACTCCTGCTTGCCTCCTAAATGGTCAGACTGTGGATTGTGGGTTTTAGTTTTGTGTTTTGAGCCAGAGACAGTGCTAGAAATGTTGTATGACACAACCATGCATGGTGGAACTGTGCATGCCTTACCAATGCCACCGAAACCACAACTTTGTCTTTTCCATGCATGCCTTTACTACGCATGCCCTTACAATGAATTTTGTTGTAAAAGCATGCTTAGTAAAGGCATATGTGGAGATGACATGGGTGGTTGTGTCATACAACCCCCCCTTAACCCATAAAACTACCCCAACCCCCCCCCCACCCACCCTGAGGCCCAAAACTACCCTCACTCCTAAAAACCTCCCCTACAAAAACCCTGGCCCCTGTTTGCATAAAATAAAACTAACCCCTACCTGCCCTGAGCCCTAAAACCATCCCTATCTCTAAAAACTAAGCTACCCCAACAACCCCTCCCGCTCTGAGCTCTAAAACCTTCCCTCACCCCTAATAACTAAACTACCCTGAACCCTCACCAATCCTAAGCCCTAAAAAAAACTACCCTGACCCCCCACCCTGCCCCATAAAAATAAACTAACACAACACCTTCACATGCCCTAAGCCCTAAAACCTTCCCCACCCCTAAACACTACACAACCCTGACCCCACACCCACCCAAAGCCCTAAAACATAAACTACCCTGCCCCCCAACAAATAAAGCACCCCAACTCCCCACCCACCTTAAGCCCTAAATCCACCCCACCACTAAAAACAAACCCCCAAACCATGCCCCAGCCCCACTTACCTCACTGTGTCCTCCCTCCTTCCTACTCTCCTCTCTTACCTTCTCCTGCCCTTCCATAAACCTTCCCCACCCATAAAAGATAAACTAACCCCTCCTACCCCGACCCTAAAAAATAAAGTAATCCAGCCCACCACCCCACCGCTAAAAAATAAACTACTCTGACCCCTCATCCACCCTAAGCCCTAAAAAATAAACTTCCCCCACCCCACAATAAACTACCCTAAACCCCCACCCACCATAAGCCCTAAATTAACCCCACCCCTAAACACTACCCCCAAACCCTGCCCCAATTACCTCATGTGTCCTCTCCTGATCCTCCCTCTTTTCCTCCCTTCTCCCTCCCATCCTTAAACCTTCCCCACTTCTAAAAAATAAACTACCCTGTCCCCAACCCTGCCTCTAAAAAATAAACTACTCCACACCTTAAAAAATAAACTACCCCGACCCCCACCCACCCTAAGCTCTAAAAAATAAAATACCTCAAATAAGCTTGCAATCCATACCCCACCACTAAAAACTACCCCCAAACCCTGACCCAGCCCCACTTACCTCAATGTGCCCTTTCCCGATCCACTGGACCGTTCTCTGCCTTACCCACGCATGCCTGGTTGAGGCAGAGAAAAAGGCAGTACTTGTTTAGGCCAGCGTTGTTCCGCTTGCGTGGGAAACGTCTGCGTTGTTTAAGACGATTCCCTGCTAGAAAGAGTGGCATTGACAGGGACTTGGGTTTACCTAATGTAGACATTACTTGGGTTGGCCAGAGAGGGTTAAAGTGGCATCAATTGCTGCCTTTGGTTGAAAGCATTGTGGTTTGCCAACATCGAGACCTCATGATTGTGCACTGTGGTTGCAATGAACTTGCCACAATTACTGGAGTAGGACTGGAAATCAAAAGGAAGGACACCTTTGGTAAAATGATGGCACTTTTCCCACACACTCCCTTGGTGTTCTCCAGCATATGACAAAAGCTGACGTAGAAGTGGTCAAACAAATTTTGTCCACAAGTAGACGAATCCAGGAAACATGTCAATAAAACTGTTTCTGCATTCCTCAGAGACCGCAGAGCCACAACATGGGATCTATATATCACAACAAGGTATCCTTTGATATGGACGGAATATATAGAAACTATGGAGTTCATTTCATAGAGTTAGGCACAGGGTGTTCCTCAACAACTTGTAAGACTTCCTCCTGCTTTATGTGTAATTATCATTTACACATCATAAATACAAAGGCTATTTTAGAGCCAATCCTTTTGCACAAATCCAATACACATCGGCAACACTAATGAATGTGTGAGTGGGTGTGTGAGTGAGTGTTTTATGAATGTGTGAGGGGGTGTGTGAGTGGTTGTGTGGGTCTGTGAGTGTCTATATGGGTCTGTGAGTGTCTCTGTCAGTGTTTGTGTGAATCTGTGAGAGAGACTGTGAGTGTCTGTGTAGGTGAGTCAGTGGGTGTTCAAGAGTCTGTGCGAGTCTGTTAGTGGGTGGATGAGTGTATGTGTGTATCGGTGAGTGGGTATATGAGTGTGTGGGTCTGTGAGTGGGTGTGTGAGTGCCTGTGTGGGTTTCTGAGTGACCATATAACTGTCTGTGTGGGTCGGTGAGTTCTATGTGAGTGTATGTATGGGTCTGCGAGTGGGTCTATGAGTGTCTGTGTGGGACCGTAATTGAATGTATGAGTGTATGTGTGAGGCTGTGAGAGGGTCTGTGAGTGACTGTGTGGGTCTGTGTGTCTGTGAGTGACTGTATAACTGTCTGTTTGGGTCTGTGCATGGGTATGAAGTGTATGTGGAGGTCTGTGAGTGTGTGTGAGTCTCTGCATGGGTCAGTGAGTGAGTGTGTGAATGGGTGTGTGAGTGCATGTGTAGGTCTGTGGGTGGGTGTGTGAGTGTATGCGTCGGTCTACAATTGGATCTGTGCGCATCTGGGTGGGTCTGTGAGTGGGTATGTGAGTGTGTGGGTCTATGAGTGGGTGTGTGAGTGTCTGTATGGGTCTGTGAGTGAGTGTGTGACTGTTAAAGTGGGTCTGTGACTGGGTGTGTGAGCATCTGTGTTGGTCTGTGAGTGGATATGTGAGTGTCTGTGTGGGTCCGTGAGTGGGTGTGTGAGCATCTATGTGGGTCTGTGAGTGGGTGTGTGAGTGTCTATATGGGTCTGTGAGAGGATCTGTGAGTGTCTGTTTGGGTCTGTGTGTGTGTGTGTGCATGTGTCAGTGTATCTGTGGCTCTGTGAGTGGGTATGTAAGGGTTCATGTGGGCCTGTGAGTAGGTCTTTGAATGTGTGTGGATCTGGGAGTGGGTGTATGAGTATCTGTGTGGGTCTATGAGAAGGTCTGTGATTACCTGTGTGGGTCTATGAGTGACTGTATAACTGTCTGTTTGGTCTGTGAGTGGGTATGTGAGTGCATGTGTGGGTCTGTGAGTGGGTGTGTGACTGTGTGGTTCTGTGAGTAAGTGTGTGAGTGTATGAATGGGTCTATGAGTGGGTGCATGACTGGCTGTGTGGGCCTGTGAGTTGGTATGTGAGTGTATGTGTGAGTCGGATTGGATCTGTAAATGTCTGTGTGGGTCTGTGAATGGATCTCTCAGTGTCTATTTGGGTCTGTGAATGGGTGTGTGAGTGCCTGTTCGGGTCTGTGAGAGGATCTATGGGTGTCTCTGTGGGTCTGTGAGTGGGTGCCTGAGTGTATGTGTGAGTCTGATTGGATCTGTAAATGTCTGTGTGGATCTGTGAATGGGTGTGAGAGTGTCTGTGTAGGTCTATGAGTGTGTGTGCAATTGTCCGTGTGGGTCTGTAAATGGGTGTGGGAGCATCTGTGTAGGTCTGTGAGAGGGTGTGGGAGTGTCTGTGTGGGTCTGTGAGAGGGTATGTGAGTGTGGGTCTGTGAGTGGGTGTGTAAGTGTATGTGTGGGTCTGTGAGTGTCTGTGTTGGTCTGTGACAGGGTCTCTGAGTGTCTGTGTGGGTGTCTGTTGGTCTGTGAGCAGGTGTGTGAGTGTCTGTGTGGGTCTGTGATCAAGTATCAGTATATGTGTCAGTCTGTGAGTGGGTTTTTGTTTTTAATCACAGCGGGATTTGGGGATCTGTTGCAAATGTACACATGGGCATGCCTGGAAAAAACATTTTAGGCAATCTCTTCCCCATCAGGGGTCCCTCCTCTACCCCTATATTGCACCCATGGGGTCAGGATATCTCTACCCTGAACTTCCATTACATTTATTTTTTATTTTTACACCTTAAGACTGTGTTCTAATATCTAGCTTTCTGACAAATATGGTGTAATTCCATTCAGGGGGTTGGTCTGTAGTCATGGCTAAATTATCTATGGGAAATAACATAGGAAACCACATTTTTGACCCACATTTTTTCTTGACCCCCGCTTGATGGATCATCCCAAAATCTTTCCATGAACAACTAGACACAGGAGGGCACTTTTTTTTGGAAACCTTTGTGAAGATTTGTGAAACAGCACCAAAGTTAAAAGCAAATAAAAAAAACATGTTTCCTAAGGAAACTAGATCCTAACTATAGCTACCTGCAGGCAACAAGTCTGTGTGATAGTAGAGAAAGCGTTGGACTTCAAAGGGGTTAAATTTATTATTCCCACTACAGCCTGTGCAACAGTAGGGAAAGCGTTGGACTTTGGAGGGTTAAGATTTACTATTCTCACTCCAGTCTGAGCATCAGTAGGGAAAGCAACAGTGGGTAAACTTCTTCACTTCACACACTTTACATATTAGAATAACCCTATTAATTTAGAAAGTACATAAAACTCATACTATAAACATTATTACTTAACATACAATATATGTATATTGAAAAAAAACAAATAACTGATTTACAAAATGTATAAACAATGTAATAATTAACTTTAATTAAAAAATAAGTGCTATTTAAATATTACTTCATTATCTTGCCTCACTACACCACAACAAACCTAGCAGCCCACTCCTAAAAAATATTTACAATAGAGCGCACCATGCCAGTCATTAGGAAAATAGCGTCAAAATATTTTAATGCTATTGTGGCACTTTGCTGCACTAGTGTCAAAAATGTTGATGCTAGTGTAGCAAAGCACAGGGAGGCCCATTGATTAAAATGGGTGCGTCATTTTAACGCCTGTACTGAGCAAATGTAAATTTCACTGCGCCTTTTTTTTGGGCCTCTCTGCATCAGAACACACCCGTTGCATACATTATGCCTGGCGCAGGCATAATGTGGCACAAGGGTTTACAAAGTAGCTCAATGCGGAAGAAAGGCCTCCTTAATGCTGCCTTAGCAAAAAATAAAAACAATGACCCTAGGGTGGCGCAAGGTGGTGCTAGGGGCTTGTAAACATGCCCCAAAGTATCTAATTTAGAGCGTTTGTTGCATCAGCATGTAGTTGAGAGCTATTTGCATTATACTCAAGTCACTGTTAATGCAAACATGGTTAAAGTAACACCAGACCCACAAACAGGAGTATGTGTAAAACACATCATTAATGCGTTTCTTCTGCCCCCCCACATGGCCCTTTACATTGAGGCTGGCAACATGATCAAAAATGTCTCTATAATAATAATATTTATATTGCCTCATGCAGGAGAAGCTTTTGATGCATGCTGCTTGGTCAAGAGCCATCTGGGCCGTATTTTGGTCACTTGTATTGCACCTGCTGTCACAGCAACATCATCACAGCAGATCAAAGTTTGCCCGCAAGATCCTTTAGGCAAACTTCTCCCCTCATTGCTACACCCTATGGTAACTCCTGCCACTGTTTAATATCACCTATACAGGGCATGCACTCTATAAACACCCATACTGGCTCTCACCAAGAATTATCATCAGTCAACCTTATCCTTTTTACTTTTGCAAACACTTTTTACAGGTATTAGGAGATAAAACACCCTGTGCACTATGTTAATTTTACCAGCAATCCTTTGGATGTACACTGAGCAGCAAATAGGTTCCAAAGCAAATGTCATGTATGTTGGTGATGGGTACTGCCATTCTTACATTTGGCAGAGCTAAAGGAAAGAATGTGATTTATGATTTGTTTTAGGCTTGTTTTCTCTCAACTTCCCTCAATCTGCCCATTATATATTGTTGTGTCCCCCCCAGGGTTGACTCTTGCAGCCTCCTCCCAAACCCCAGATAGCTAGATCAGACTGTGGAAGAGTTTTGAGTTGGGACAGTCCTAAAATTATTCTGAAGCAGATCACTTTGCTCAGTTTCTGACACTTCCTGCATTCCCTCAGTGACCGTACAATAGCCTTTCGCCCCTCCGCGATCACAGCAGAGTAGACTTTCTTCCACCTTAGGAGACATGCATTGCCCTGCTCACACCTTCATTGACAGAACTTTGCACAGAGCAAGGTTCCCTCACCCATCTGCTCCCCAAACAAGTGATTCAAAATTGATGGACAAGTTTGAGTCTGTACATGGAGGGTGGTATGTGTAAATGGCCAGCCTGGCCCCCACAAAGTAGACACACGCACTGGTGATCTGTATGGGACAGACCAGGAGTGGTAGACATCCCTTTTATTTATTCCTTCGGACAGTGCCCTGCCATCAGGTTGTGTGAGGGCAAAGTGTTATCGCTATGAGCTGGATGGCTCTTTACAGGCCATCCAAAATCAAGTTATGAAAGCCCTCTTCATATGGCTTCATGGCACCCACAAAGTCCCTAAGCTATCTGCTGTGAGCAGGGGTGTGGCACAGTTCACATCTCTAACTCCGTGCTGCATCGGGCACCTTCTCATGGTCCTGGGAGGTCCCAGTTGCTGGTGTTCAAGGCAGCTCAGACTGGGGCTGCTGTGGTATTGCATGGGGTGTCTGGTGGTGGTTGTCTTGGTCAGGCAGTGCCTAATTCTCTTAAATCCTCCTCTCCTCGTTCAGTCCAGTCATGCTTACTGTCACTGTACCGACTCATTTATCCAGCATTCTCCTTCTATTCACCTTCTTGAGCCGGGACATATTTCGTGCTACAGTCTCAGTGCCTCTCCTGGCTGACATTAGCGTACCTTTTACTTATATGAATGTTCACTGCCCTTTCTTGGATGGGGTGTGGAATTTCAACCCAGGGTGGGGGTCACAGTTGAGGTCCTGGTCTCTGGATGTGAGGTTGGGGGTCAGGGACCATCTACAACAACTGACTTTGTTGTTATTTTACTTCTGTCAATCTTGGGTGCTGTCAGGGTCTAACACCGGTGCCTGCCATAGTGGGCCTATTGGTATGGTGTCATGTCCAACCCTTCCCAGCATCATGGCTCCTGGTGAGCACTGTGGGGTGCTCTGGTATAGATGAGGAAGCAATGTAGGCTGATCTCAAGATTTGTGTTTTTTTTAATGGGGATGCGCATTGCTTTGTTCATGCTGCGCAGAAAACATTCTATGTCCCTTTTGGCTTTTGGTCATTGGGGTGGGATCTTGTGGTGACTGATTCCTAGATGTGATTCTCTGAATTCTACACCCTGAAATAGTGGCCCATAGTCATCAATTATCTCCTCGGAGAGACCAAAATTTGTATAGACCTTCTCCAGAAGGGTGCCAACTTCGTTGAATGCCCTAGAGTCTTTTATCTCCACTATTCCTTATTTTGAGTATCCCTCAACCAGCATCATGGACAAGCACCTAACTAGAAATCTTTCAAAGTCCAGCCTGACCTTGAGACATGGTGCACAGCAGTGATCCTCCATGGCCACTAGGGCAGGTGTGGAGACGCCTCAGTTTACACACAGGGCAAGACATCACTATGTCATTGACAGTGACATCAAGCAAATCACACCTTTTCTCACAGGCATGCCTTGGTTTTTTGTGGCTACTTGATGTCCATCATGTGCCAATTGTACTACTCTCCAGCATAGATCTGCCACAGTCCATCTGGGGTTACATTTAGCTTGTCCCTCACTCTCCACATCCGGGACAGTCAGCCTTCGTGTGTGGGTACCCTCTGGTTAGTGTCCTGCAGAAACGTTTTCCATATTTCTCCTTGGAGCGTGGCAATGGTCTTTTGCAGCCCATCATTGCTATGCATAGCTTTCCTGATTTCTTGACGCTCAGTGCTTTCAGGCATGCACTCCTCTCTACCATGAGTACTTTGTCCTCCACCCCTGAGTCTGTGTTGAATTGCCTGCTGTTCAGGTGACCCAAGTAACGGGAAGTCCACTGGATTTTTCACCCTGGGGCAGTAAGTGACCATCAACCAGTAGTGTTGTAACTGCACTGCCCACATCTTGATGCAAAGAGGTGGGTGTGTTGCCTCCAAACAGGGTAACTAGGGGCTTGTGATCCGTGATCACTTTATAGTCCATGCCGCAGATGTATAAGTGAAAGTGAAACTGGCTGTGTAGGCTTTTCTGCAATTTCCATTGGGGAGACCCACATGGTAGTTGCATAGACTTTCTCAAAGACACTGAGGCACTTCAGCTTTTCCAGGTCTCGTTTCACCAGCAGACGGAGTTGAAAAGGTATTCTCCAGTGTTTTTTTAGCTGAGCTTGGACTTTTTTTGCCTGGTCATCATCGGTGCATGTGCTCTACATTTAGCACAGGTGTGTGTGGAAGGCATGGATTGACTTCCCGTCCCTCTGTCAGGCATGCCTGAGTTTAAAACATTCAAAGTCCAGATTTAATTGGGGGTCAAAGTGTGGATTTAGAGCTCTGTTGGTGGCTTCAAAGTAATTTTCCTCACCATCAGGGAGGTGCTAGAATAGATTATAAATTCCTCCCTGACAAAGTAGAGCAGTAGGGATATATGACTCCTGGGTGGCTCTAAAGTAATTGTTTATCTGTCCTACTGGGTCTTCCACCTGGAGTCCTAGGTGGCTGGGTCGATCAGCTCACTGAACAATTAGAGAGTAAGTAGGGAGTTGTGAATGCTTGCCACATCTGTTGGGCGGGCGACCGGAGCAGGGGAATTGACTCCTCCAGCTGCGTTATTGCATCATCGGCCAGGTCCTGTGGATTGGCCCACTGGCTGTATGGGTGTATGTGTGCCGCACATGGTGCTGGTTGCTGTGGCCACTGTATCCCGAATGGGGCTGATGTGGAGGGCACCAGCAGTGTTAAGCAAAGTACTGCATTAGAAGAAGGGAGCACAACTGCTTGATCACAGGCAGATGTATGTGTCTTTCAGGGCACTGACGGCCCGCTGACTTCTCCTTCTCGAGGATCTCCTGCCTGTTGGTAGTAGGGTCTTGATTCACGGCTGCTGCATTATCAGGCCCTTAGCGGCCTGCGGGAAGAACTCGCTCCCAGGCAATGCAGACCCACAACTGCTGCTACAGGCAACTTTCGTGGCCTCCGCGCACAGCATTTTCTATATTTTCAAGAGGCAAGATATATTATGTGTGGAAGAACATGGCGGATATTTTGGAGGTATAGGAAAAAGCATTTGGCCATCTTGAAATGCTATTTTCTATACGTTCAAGTTGGCACCCACGTTGTGTTAATACTACGCCACCTATGGAAAATAATAATTTAAATTGGTTTACACCGACTATTGACTTTGCCAACGCTTGTAACACATTGGCAAAGCCAAATACTGGCAACAAACAAATATTGGAAAAGCAAAACGGATTGGCTTTGCCACTGCCTGTTTTCTCTCCTATCTATTCCTGCCTACCGTTCTCCAGTTATTTTCATCAATATCTGGAGGATTCATCGTACAGTCTGACTATCGTCAATGCACGGGAGAGTGACTGCAAGTCTTAAGGCCTTGCCTCATTAGGAGAATCCAGACTACTTGTATCACTGCAAGAACGCCAGTCTCCACCCTCCACAAAAATGTACAGAATATTTAGTAAAGAGATTATCAGTCTCAAATGGTTTGGTAACTTTTTTAAATTACCCCGCGGTATTTCCATATACACATCAATCTTTCTATCTAAGGCAAATGTATTGTAATGCAGATTGATGCCTTTCTGTAGAGTAACACTTGACTAAACGTTAACATTATGGTGAAAAGCAAGTCAAATCTGCCAGAGAATTAAGTAATTGCTGCTTATGTATGTGTGTCACCTGCAGATAACAATTTAAGTTACACCAGGGCCCACTTGCCCTTCATTATACCCCGGCCGATAGCACTAGTGCCATTGGTTTGGGTAATACTAACAACAATGGATATTGACAATGCTTTAAAATGGCAAAAAAAGGTTGGTATTGAAAAGTGCACATTTTCTTTTCCTGGGCATGTGCTGTATCACATCGTTTCATCTTTAAATACATGTAGAGCCAGATTTAATTGTTCGGGTGAGTACATTAAAATGACAAACACTTGTATTTATTTCCTGCTACTGGGTTACCATTCCCCTCTTGTTCGTAGCATGTACGTATTTGCATCACAATGTAGTTCAACTTGCAGAGCCAATTTCTTGCTGTGTTTACTTGTGTCATGCGAATCGAACTTTTTGTGCCCTCGCTTTCCTGCACATCTGTTTCAGAATGAATGATGTTCCTCTACTTCCTCTCTGGCGAAGCCAGTTAATGGGTTTACATCCTAATAGAACGTAATTTCCTCCTTTCCTCTGCAACCTGCATGATTTCCTCTCCTTTCACAAGGGAAACGCCTAGAAGAATTTAAAGCTGAACCTCTTGCCCACACTCAGACAATCGCTTTCTCTTGGAAATAGCTCATAAGTGTAAAAGCACACACCAAAATTGAGGCGCGAAGTGGTCATTTATCGAGGGCATTTCAATGATTTGAGCTGGCTTATAATAGAGTCACGTAATACTTAATTAGGGAAGCTGTCTTGGGCAAGCCAATGAGGGCTGAAGCTTTTCTCAGCTCGGCCCCCTTTGGTCTGACATTAGAAGGGGATCATGAACTGCCCACTCTGCTTCCCTTCATCACTTTTGGAAGCAAAGTATATGCGGCGCCCTGAAAACCACGGGAGACCATGTGAGCTGTCTCCTGAGAGCTGAAGTTTGCACCATAGAGACCTCGACGTGTAATAACATGCTTTGGAGTATATTACCTTTGTGCAGAGTAGAATAATCAGAGGGATTTTTAATTTCATCCACAATATATTCGGTTTATTTATAATATTTTTTAGACAATCTTTATCTAGTATGATGTTAGCCTTATTTATAATAAAGTCATAATCACTTTGCTGAGTGAATTATATAAAGAGACCGTTTTTAGTGTTTGGTTCATGTATTATGTAATTCTGTATGTTGCCATACAGAATTAAATAATAATTTAAATTTGCTCCTGACAGACAACTATGCTTAAAGCTTTGTCTTTTGATGTAACACCAGAGATGAGATCAAATTCCATATCCCCTATTTGGCCCAGTTGTGTGATCTTGGTCTGTATATCCACTGGGGAATGGTTTAATAAAATATGTTGCCCTTAATATAAAAATGAGCAGTGACTCTTTTTTTTGTGGAAAAGTTTGGTAATAGTTGGATGACATTGAGTGTACTGCCCCAACTGTACCAGGAATTCAATCCTATACTGGAGCTGCATCTTGGTTTACAACAGTTGGGAAGCTAGGATTTAGGCCACTTTGCTGAACAGACTGCATTAGCATAAATAAGTTGTACCAGCAAGGCAGAGTGGCATGAAAAGGAGTCAGAAGATACAGTTTGTGCTGTAAGTGGTAAAATAAAAGGCATAAACAGCAAACTGCTGCCTAGTAAATCCTTTTGACAGCCACAATCACACAGCACCCCAAGGAAAGCCTACTTGCTCACGTCTGCAAATAAGCAAGGTGAAATAAGTAATGGGCAATGGTGATTAGTGAATAGCACTGTGTCTGTGTCTTTATGAGAGGCTATGGCATCCAAACAGAAAGCACTTCCTAAACCAAAAAGCTACGTCACCCATTGCAATGTGTTCATAAAGAAAGTACATCAAAGAACACACATGGCCTCAGTTACAAGCTGCATGCCACATCTGCAATCTAACAAAAGCTACTTGAAGCCTAATCATTAGAAACTAATAATAGGAAGACTAATGGCATATTATAGCCATCTTGGAAATGTCATAGCCTTAGTGGAAAATCTATCCAAGCAATGGCAAAGCATAAAATACACATAAATGACAGTGGCTGAAGTGAGCAAACCCAGAGCTTAAGGTCTTTGATAAGCTAAAGTTATCTGTAGCAAGACCTAATAATGATAGCCACATATATAGAAAACAAAAGAAACTGCATTTTAGGTCTTGGAATAAAAAGATCTACATACCCACTGAAAACATCATGCCCTAAGCTTCTCAGATTCTAAGGGAGGAGCCCATTAAAACAGTCTTCAGAAATGCTAGAAAAAAATAAACTATTATTATTATTTAAGAGTTAAATACATGTGTTGTGTGAGTTACATAATTCTGCTTCCAGTGGCACGCAGATCAAGCTTTTAGCCATGGAGGCCAGCGAGGCTTAGTGTAGTGTGTGATACTACAATAGAAATTGAATGAAGGCATTCGAATCACGCTGGTGATTGAATGACTTGCCCTTTTCATTGTTGTGTGAAAAGTAAATGCCTAAACATGAAACGAATAAGCAGGAACCAATATTAGCATAGTACATGTAGACAACAATATCTATGGGAAAATGTGCCTTCACTGAAAGACAGATAAAGCGAAAGTGGTTTCTGCTATTTTTCATTAGAGATCGGAGCAATACTCATATGTAACAACTGTGTGCAACCTAGACTGAGGGCCTCATTTACGAGGCGCTAACGGCACACTGCGCCGCCGGTCATTTTTTTTAATGCTGCGGTGGCGCAGTGTGCCAGCCAATATTTACAAGACGACGCAAAGCCACCTTGCATGGTTTTTCATGGCCTTGTAAATATGGACCCCTTTCACAAATAATACTGCATGAAAGGGGCTTTCAGTGGTTCTTGCATGGGGTGTTCTCATGCAACACCCATGGAACTGGAGGGAATGTGACGCATTCACAGATTTACAAGTCTGGGAATGCGTCAGATTCCTACGCCGCCTCAGGGGTACTGTAAGAGTGACATCGCGGGGAGAAATTTCATTATTTCTCCCCGTTTTTCCTCCATGTATGCTGCATCCTGCAGCACATATAGAAAGAGGTATACACCTCTTGTGGTTGTTGTTGTGCAGGAAGGTGTCCTTTCCTACACAAAAACAATCAACCCGGCAACGCAGGCATCCATGCACCATGGTGCAAGGGTGCTTGCGTTGGCGCTAGGCAGCAATTTGTGCTCCAGCACAGGGAATGAGGACAGAAATGCACCGTAGCTTGTAGATACTGCACATTTCTGTCTTTTCCCGGTAGCGCAAGATAGTGCAGTAAGGCACTTGCTGCCCTGCGCCACGGGTCTCATAATTGAGGCTCTTAATGTGAAAAGTGCAGTTCACTGGCCAAGACCCTAAGGCAAGCGGCAGTGCTTAATTTGTAAATAAAAACGTGCCAGTGCCCAAAGCCGCCCTCTTAAACACGCGGCTGCTGCAATTAAATGTGCGAGCACGGAATACTGAGGCAGCATAATCCTGAAATCACCCCGGGCCTCTTCAATCCAATTAAAGCCACTCCCTGCCCCTTCAGCTTACTCTTGCAGCTTTCTGCTTTCTCCCATTGTGACGCTTTTTCGATTTGCTCTACCTCCATCTTTCCTATATGTGTATTTTGATCGCAGTAAATGCTTGAGGCTGAAAAATAAGCGACGGCCCTCAAAAATAAGTGCGGGTGCTCCGCACCAGGAATAACAAGCACAAATTAAGCACTGGCAAGCGTCATCAGAAAATGAAAATGCCCTTGTAAAACATTGTGAAAGCAGCTTATGTGGCCTTATTTGTAACAACACAATTACATTCTACTTATTCTGTCATTTATGTAGTCATTATGACTCACTGTAGACAGATAAAGAAAGTGTAATAATGGCTGTTTTTAAAATACTGTTCACTGGAAAATTGCCCTCATGACCTATTTCGAAAGTGACCAAAATATTATTTGCTTTACGAAATGCACTAAATATAGAACTAGCAGATGGCCCCATGTCACTGCGCATACAATCCTCCCAGCACTAAGCTCTCATTGAACAAATTAATGTATTTTGTGAGTTGTAGCAGGGAGACACTTGCATGTTACTGCAGTCCCAGATCATGTCAGTTTGTAGGTGACAGCTCAAGGATGAGGTATGGTAGCCCTGGGTATATATTGACATCTGGGACTCCTACGCATCCAGACATTCCAAATTAAACTGAAAGATATTCGCTGTTGCAAATACATCTCATTCTATAGCAATTAACGTATCGAAAATGTAATATATACTTATCTGTAGAGCATGCAGTTCTTCCAAGGAGCATCATGGCATTAAAGAGAGAGACCTGCAGGCAGGAACTCCTAGAGGGAAGAAGAAGACAGTGGACAATAGAGCCGAGTCTAACAAAGCAATAGACTCATCTGAGACTTCCTAAAAAGTAGTTTATTTTTCTGTTCATGAAATTAATCAGGAAGAGAATTACATATTTTCGGTCCCAAGTTGTCCAGCGAACATCCCAAAACTTTGTTTTATTTTGATCACCGTATAGAACAGTTGAGAGCTGGGAATCAGGGTGCATGAAGGCAACCGATACAATATACTCCTGGCAACAATTGTATGCTCTAAGTTCCTAAGCCTGACAGCTAATGTGATTACAAAATTCTTGAATCCCTGAAGTTTGTTAAGTGTGTTGTCCCAGGAAGTCATTACAGTAAACAATTTAGTGTGAAAGGACGTGGGAATGAACCGCTGCACTTTCTCATAGGATGCAAATACAGGTGAAGGTGATAGTGATAATGTAATCCCTAAGTGAGAGTTTGTGATCTGTCCTTACTCTACCAATAGGCTATTCGTTTATCCATTCTCCAAGAAACTAAACTTTGAGCGAGGGAGTAGGATGGAGTCCCCACCGAAGGAGGCCAGATTGAGTTGTCAAGAATTAGTTATTTTTTCCTGAAAGTCGAAGCTCAGTTGTGTTCCCATTGAGCTTGGTCCATTGTGACACCTTGGTGCAGACTGTGCACTACGTCAGATGTCGCTTGCACTCTGAAATCTCATGAGGTGAGTTCTCATGGGAGCTTTGGCTACTAAGGTTCTTGATTCGACAGTTGGTGGAGAGTCTGTGGATGAGGCACAATGAAGAAGTGGCTCTTCCAGCCTTCTGTCTCCTACGTCTTCAATACACCACATTTATTGGCAACAAGTAATGTTACTGGTGTGCCCTGCTTCCAAAGGCAGTAGATCGTACATGCCAATGGTATTCACGGCCTCATTTAAGAAAAGTGGTGCTGCATCCAATGCTGTGCCACTTGTCTTGCGTCCCTTAGCGCCCCTACCGCCACCATGTGTGTGCTGCATTTAATATATGGTGCACCATGGCGCAGGGTAGGGGCAATGGGTTCGACATTTTTGACGCTATTGATCTACTGTGTAGGATTAGCTCCAAAAGTTTGGCGCTAATCCTGCACAGTACATAAGGGGCCCATTGAAAGCATTGGTGTGCCCCCTTTTAACGCCTGCTCTGTGCAGGCGATAAAAGAAGCTGCAAAAAACGACGCAGTGGAATCCCTTAGATTCCACTACACCCTTTTTGCGGTCCCCTTAATGGGGGAACACCCCCTTTCATACATTATGCCTGGCACAGGCATAATGCGGTGAAAGGGGTTACAAAGTGCTGCAATGCATGTATTGGACCACTTTGTAAAAATGGTGCAGTGATTTTGGCCTCGCTGGGCCACATTAGCATAAAAAAATTATGCTAATGTGGTACAAGGAGGTGCTAAGCCCTCTTAAATCTGGGCCATTGTGCCTTTAAGTGACAGGACGATGACTCCAAAGAAAGAAGTTCTGAGACAGGTGACTGGTGACAACATTGTGCAGCAGTAACGAGGTGAGAAGAATTAGTGTATGTCTTGGAACACAATAGGGAGACATGGGTTTTGGTGCCTAAATATGGATGCAAGGGTGTGTGACCTAGTGATGAGGCAGTGAAGTTAGATCAGTGGAGGAGAGGCACCCTCCCTGTCTCGTGGAACCCAGCAATGAAAGATTTGCTAGCATTTGTGTCAAGAATTTTCAATTCTATTAAGGACACGGAGGCTAAGATTATGTTTCTCTTCTTTACTACTCAAATAATACAGCTGCCAACCAAGAAAACAGTAAACACCAACTACATATCCAAAAATGCTTAATCCAAAATGTCCACCAATCACAACCCATAAAACCCTAATAATGCGATCAGCACCATCTTGTAATCCTCTTTCTTTGCTCGTTTGAAGGCTTTTCTGAACTTAGTAACCAATGAAACAGAGCTGGCTCTGGAAGAACTCCAACACACATGAGCCACAGCTCAACCAGCGAGAGAGATGAGAAGCACCAGCTTTGGAAAATAAACAAGCTCTTTAGTCTGCTTTCTGATCCGTACCTAAAATGAAAATAGGGCACCATAATCCTTGATTTATCATCTTTAAAAATAAATGGGTGGGTACATATGCAATACATAATCAAATTTAAAAACATATCATATATGTATAATAACAATTGATATGCCGGGTGGGATAATCTTCGCCTCTGTGTCCTTAATAGAATTGAAAATTCTTGGTGCGAATGCTAGCAAATTTTCCATTCTATATCAGGACTGGAGGCTCTCATTATGCTAGTTTAAAGCTGATTGAACACCACAGAGGCAAAATCACCCACGGGTTTATGATAAAACTGTTTAAAAGTTGACTCAGAAGACCAGTCTGCAGATTTCATGATATCCTGAACTATGATGCCTAACTCCAAAGACTTGGATGCCATAGCCCTCTGTACTGAATGGGCTCCAAATTGTTTAACATCAATGCCTTCTTCGACCATTAGAGATGTTATCCATCTGGCAATGGTTGCCACCGACACAGGCCTGAAAGGCTTTTGCAGACCAATCAATAGCTGCCCTGAACAATCAGTCCTCAGTGCCTTAGTACACTCCTCATATGTTTTCAAGCATTTAACTGCACACACTTTAATGATAAAAAGGAAAGCATGATATTCAATACACTTTGACAATGTTTTCATTCTTCTTGTTATATTAAAAGAAACACCTTCAGTAGTAAACACTCTACCTGTAAGATCCAGGGCTTTCACATAAGACTGTCTAAAGGCAGTGAGATATAATAACATGGGTAATTTAGCAGACTAGTCAAATGTACATTATCAGGCCAACTCTCAAATATATTCAGAACCTGGTTGACATCCCACAAAAAAGTATATTTTGGTTTGGGGGGATTAGAAATCCATATGCCTTTAAGAAGTTTGCAAATGCCAGGGTGCATGCCCTTTTTGCTTTTATCAACTTGTGCATTTCCTGCTGAAATAGCAGATTGAAAGTTGTTTACTGGCCTGTAAGAAAGTCCTTCTGATGCCTTTTGAGACAGAACATTTACTATCTCAAACACTTCTACTGCCACTGGATCCACATGGCTTTCCAAGCACCAACTCTGCCAAGATCTCCATGCCGCGGAATATCGTATCCGAGTGGAAGGGGCCAACTCTGCCAAGATCTCCATGCCGCGGAATATCGTATCCGAGTGGAAGGGGCCCATGCCTTACTTATGAAGTCTGAAGCTGCCTCTGAAATGCCTGGCAAGCACCACTGTTGCCTGAAAGCCTCCAGGGCATCAGAGGCAACTGTCCTGAAGCCACCAGAGGGTGTAATTCCCCCTGAGACTATGGGAGAATGAGGGGAGGATTGCTTGCTAGTTCCAGGAGGGGAGGGGACCAAGTTTGCGCTTTCCAGACCACGGTGATCAACACCACTTCCACCACCTGTCTCTTGATCTGGGTCGCCACCCTGGGGATCATGGAAAAGGGGGGAAAGGCATAATTCAGGTCTCCTGACCAGTCCTGAGAGAAGGCGTTTGTCTCCTTCGCTAGAGGGTCTGGCCTCCAAATGAAGAATTCGTCCAACTGACGATTCAGTCTAGAAGCAAACAGGTCTATTTTGCAAGGGCCCCACACGTTCTAGATCAACTAGAATATCTGCAGAAGAAGCTTCGAATCGTTGTGGTCTACCAGGTGCCTGGAATTTCAGTCCATCACAACATTGGATTGTCCCAGGATGTATTCTGCTATTACTGAAAGTTTGTGTGTCAGGCAATAATGCCATAAATCCTTGGCTAACTCCACTAGAAGGGAAGATCTGGTACCCCCTAATTTGTTGATGTACCAGACCATCAATATATTGTCCAAACAGAGCAGAATGCAACAAGATACTGTCTTGGGAGATAGGGTCCTGATGGCAAATGATACCACCAACAACTCTAAGCAATTGATGTGTAATAGAAGCTCCTGGTGGGACCGTCTCCCTCCTGTTGAGATATTCCCGCAACAGGCTACCCGACCTCAAAGCCTGGCAAAAGACTCTATTACCACCTCTGGTTGTGAACTGAATATGGCCTTGCCATTCCATGCATCCATGTGCTGCAGCCACCATCTGAGCTCTGTTCTTACCACGTCTGTCAGAGAGACTTGATCGGAATTGATAAGGCCCTTCTGCAAATGCTGAATCTTTAGCCTCTGCAAGGCTCTGTAGTGTAGGGGACCTGGGAAAATCACCTGCATAAAGGAGGTTAACAGGCCCACTATGCGAGTGATCATTTTCAGGGTCACTGAGGTGTGAGACAGAACTGATTTCAGTTCCTTCTTGATGTCCCATAGTTTGATCTTGGGTAGTAACAGCTAAGACATCTCCAAATGTATTACAAACCCCAGGAACTCTAAGGTTCGGGATGGACAAATAATCAATTTGTTCTTGCTGATAATAAATACTAGATCCTAAAAAAGAGAAAGAGTCATCTAAAGATGTTGAAGAACTAATTGTTAGGTTTGAGCCATGATCAGAACATCGTCACTTTAAATGATCATGCGGATTCCTTTTCCCCAAAAGTGGGCCACCACAGCTTTGAGCATCATGGGGAAGCACCAAGGTGCTGAAGAAAGTCTGAAAGGCAGGACCAAATACTCCAGCCACCTGTCGTTCCACCTGAATTGGAGGAATCGCCTGTGCGGGTGAAAAATGGGAATAGTCAGGTATGCACCCTTCAGGTCTAAGTGGACCATCGAGTCCCTTTCCTGAAATTAATCTGGGAACAGGTGGAGGCCCTCCATCTTGAAGTGTCAATAAATCACATAATCATTGAAAGTCTCACAGGTTTAATACCAAACAGTGTCCTCCACCTTGTTTCTGGACCAGATAGATGTTGCTGCAGAAACCTGCAAGATGAGGGTTGCAGAACGCTACGGTGCATTTCTGCAGCAAGTCTTGAATTTCAGTGTCTATAAAGTTGGATTCTTGTAGAGGTGTCTGATAGAATTCCGGATGGAAATCTTGAACAGTTTGTAACACCCATGCATCTTCAGTCAATTGACTCCAGTTGTAAAGAAAATACTGAACTCGACCTCCCAAATGAACCTGAGACAGGTCGAGGACCCTTGCCTGAAGACAAAGCTGATTGTAGCTGCTCCTGGAACCTCATCGTTGGAATCGACACCTGGGGAAGTGGCGCAGTGAGGGAAAGAATATTCCTCCTTTGATGGAATCATGCCAGTCTCACTGCCCACAACCGAAGGATCATCTTTTAGGGCCTTGAAAATATTCGCAGCCTGGCGAGTGGCCCCCACCTCACCCAGCCTGCCCAAAAAGGCCAGAATTAAAAACCTTCTTCAGGTTAGCCTGCGTCTTATCCAAGTTGGTGAAGGTAGTGACATACTTAACGATGTCCTTCACAAATTTGTCTCCGAAGACACATCATTCGGCCAGAGGACCTGCGTCTGCCGCAGCTAACTCGATCAGGTTGGAGTCTATACGCATCAAGAGGGACTTGCGCCTTTCTGATGACATGGCTCAAATGGCATTTCCCAAAAGACATATGGCCCTGTGGGCCCATTCAGCCAACACATCTGGGCCAATTGTGATACCCCTTTCCTCTGCCACTAGGGCTATCTCTAGAATCTTTGCCAACAGGCACGTTAGATCTAGTAACTTGTGTTGACAGGATTGCTAAGCATGGTTGATCCCTTTTTTTGGATCTTTTACAAACCTTTTTAAAAAGCTCAACATGCTGGAGCAGATTTCTGGGATTTCCACAACCTTAACGGGGACATCCGCTCTGGGGCACTCAGCCTGGAGTCTGTTGCGCACCTCCTTGTTGAAGCTTTTGCGCAGCTAATCATGGAAGTAGTACACAACTGCCTGCACAGGCACCCAATCAGCTGATCTGGGATGGATAATGTCTTCAGGATTGAATTGAAAGGGGTAGGAAGGTGATCAGGAGGGACCTGACGGTTTGGGAGAGGAAGACTTCTTAGCTTTTTGGCTTTTGGGGAGGACATCTTGGTCTGAATGGGATGAGTCCAAATCGGAAAAGTCTGAGTCTGTGGTTGCCTTGGTCCTTGGGAAAGACCTTTTGGAAGTGGGGAGGGGCAAACAATATTGATGGTTCCCCATGGGACTCTGGGCTAGAGTAGACAATGCAACAGCATGAGACCAAATAGATGATTTGGTCTTTGCCTTGCGAGGTTGGGGGAAACCTCCTCCCACCGGTCCAGGGTCAACCGGTTGAGTATACCCCTGCCTTTTGGCAAACATTTCCAGCTGGGTAGTAATGGATTTTAATGCAGCTGCTAAAGTCTGATTGGCCGTGTGAGGGACATAAGCCTCCTGTGCCCTGTTAACGGACTGCTGCACTGATGTGTCAATTGCCTCAGGCAGTCCATCCTCTAGAAGATGACCATGAGAATTATCTCTATAATAGTGCCCATATTCTTCCTCTCAAAAGGCACCCACTCGGTCATCTTGTCAGTACCTCTGTTCCTATATGTGTATTTTATATGGAGCCAAGTGCCCCCCCTGGAATAATAGGGGGGAACTAACCCTAGTGCAATAAACAGATGTTCAAGCTCCTCATTGTAAGCTGTCTAATGAATTATTGCAGCTCTTGAGATTTTATTAATGGTGTCAGTGAGAGCCAAAACAGAATGAAAAGGAGTGTGCACGCTGCTCTAATAATAGGGCTCGCTCTGTTATTGCAGCCTGAGCGTAGGCATCTCCACCACGCTGACACAAATTTAAAAAATGCATGTGGTGCAGAACACATCGGCTAGGAGGAGAAAGAAAGAGGACTGCACATAGCGCAATTGCCTACCAAGTCTAGCCCAATTGGACTACCTGGCCGAGTCCTCAGCTCTCTGCCCAGGCCCGATGAGGGGAGGCTCTGGGCAAGCGGCGACTCGGATGAGCCTACAGCCACCGGAAAAGGCAGGGAAGAGAGGGCCAATAACAACAGCGCTACCTACTTGCACGCACGTGCGGCCGAGGAACCTTGCCTGGCGGTGCGCTGAGGCGGGGGACGGCACCCCGATCTATACCCTGACAGGAATGGAGGAAACTAAGTATGTGCAGCTGAGTAGACCTAGCCCGGCCAAGCGCTGAGACAGGGGAGGCCACTCGACTCACCAGGTGTCACGCAACCAGTAAGCTGCCAAGGGCTTAGCCCGAGATTGCTCCTGCTGTCAACAACACCTATAAACAGTAATACACACAAAGGATGTTCACTATAAGTGGAAATGCACTTATCTTGGTCTGCATGAGCAGGAAAGAAAGAGGATTACAAGATAGTGCTGATTGCATTAATAGGACTTTATTTGTTGTGATTGGTGGACATATTGGACTAAGCATTTTAAGATATGTAGTTGGTGTTTACTGTTTTTTGAGTCACTGCTGTATCATTTGAGTAGCAAAGAAAGAGAAGCATAATCAGAGACTATAGACATATAATTGTACAACGCAGTTTGGACTACAGTGCCATCAAAAGTGAGGAAGGACGCAACTAACATCACCATTGGCAGCCATCTTAGGTGAACTTTACCTGCCAAAACAGAGGAAAGACAACTATTGATGTTGGCATCATCTTTTTCAGACATTTTAGGTGAACGTTATGGTGCAACACTGCAGTAAAAATGGACTGTTTATATCATTAACTGTGGTGGCCATTCTCAGAGAATTAGTGACGGGCATACGTACATCATATTGACAATTGTACACAAGTCAAAACTGCTTAGATGTTGGAGATGTTGTCAGCATTCTTTTACTTCTGCTAACAGTGACATGCAAACCATTTTGGTGCGTAAGCCAAATTAAGCTTTAACATATCTCTTGGACAGCTACAAAGTAAAAGGAGAAACAACTGGTAAGGAAACACCAGTGATGCACCACTAAAATAAATATATTGTGCACAAGTTTCCAGTTTATTCTGTTTTAAGGCAAAAGTGTTGATGCATGATTTTCTAGGAGATGTGCATTATAAACTCAATAATAAGGGAAAAGTGTGCTCACTACCTACAGTACAATGGTAATCCGCATGCCCATGTGAATTTAACATTGACATATTTTTTTAAGGCACACATGGTTTTTAGGGTAATTCTAAACGAACTGTGTTAAGTGGTTTGTTGCCTACTGGGTTTACCGTAGCCGTTTTCATTGGTTTCACCAAGGCAGCACTGTTGACTTACTCATTTGAATGAGTTTTTTTGTTAGTATTTTATTGCAACCTATTCAGGACCCTGTTATTGGTTAAATGCAGAGGTGACTGTTCATGCCACTACACATCTTGACTAGGGGTTTTGTTTTTCTGTGATAATTGCATTTCATCTCTCCACTGTTCTGTTTATGTCAGCCAGGAAACCCTTGAATAAAATGAAGCAATTGGAAAACATTTTTCTAAACTCTGCAAGAGTGCATGGCACAAGTCTAAGACAATGTGATACTCTTGCATTGTCTGGTGGTGAAAGGACAAGAAATGTTGGAACATCTTCATGAGTTGGAAAAGAACAGCTCATTATCAGAGTAAGTGTGAGAACAAAACGGATGATCACTTCTTGAAAGATACCATTGTGGTATGAGAGTTCAAAGGGAGGGTGAGATGGTGGAAGAATTTGTACCAGCTTTAAAAATATTGGATGCTTCCTACAAATTTGGCAAACAGATGGATGAGAGGAGTAGAGGTCAGTTTTTCTTAAATGTAGTGAAAAAATAAGAGAAGAACTCTGGTTAAAAGATTACCCTTCTCTGAATGAGGTTTTGCTAAGTGCAAAAAGAGTGGAATAGATGATGACATGTGCTGTAGAGATCAGAAAGGATAGTTTGCAGGAAAGTTGAGGTTAGCCAAATAAGAACTGAAAATTTAAGAGGCAATGTTTTAGGCATGGGGTAACACAAACATGTGAGAAAAGAAGGAAGAATGATCTATCCTCCAGTTTGATTCAATGTTCTAAAGTTAATATTATACCCTAAGAAGTACATGAGAATTCATTCAAGGACAATGTTGCTCTGTTGAGAATGGATGTGAGACCAGTTGGGTGCAACAGGGAACCCATGAATATAAAGGGATACCACAACCTATGCATTGAACTAAACACAGATATATTCAGGCTAAAGTGAAGTCCTCATTTAAAGGCAATTGCTAAATTGGGCATATCAGAAGGTACTGGATGTGATGTTGAATCCAAATGCAGATTCTCAAGTGATAATGAATGACACATGTGATGAAACGAGAAATGGGAAGATGAATATCCATAAGTCTTCAAGGGTGGTTTGGGAGGTTTATGGGGGAAAACACATAGGATCATACTCAGGAAGGTTTTGGCACCAGTTGTTTTTAAACTGAGGTAGTTGCCCATGAGTATGCATGTGCCTGTGAGCAGGCTTGTGTGACCTGGGAGTCATTCAACCAGTGTGGGCTGTCGTGTCTTGTGAGTATGAATGATTGTTAGAAATTAGGCATCTAGTTGGCAGAGGTATGCACCTTGTCCAAGAAGGGACCACAATCCTAGTCAGGGTAAGTCAGTTACATAACCTAAACTCAAGTTAGAGCTTGAGTTATAGTTACCTTAGGGGCATGAGTTATAGTTACTTGAGGTAACTTTAACTACAACTGGTGAATTTCTACGGTTTTTATGTTTAAAGTGTGATCCTAAATATAACGTCCCTGTAACCTTTGATCTTTAACTGAATTTCTATGTTTCTTTAAAATTATATTTCGTAAATATAAGATCCCTGTAGTCTTTGTTTTTTCCAGTTAATTTCTATGTTTTTTTTAACGCATAGTAATTTTTATTTCTGTACATTAATTTTTATTTCTGTACATTAATCCAACCACTGCCACACGCTGCCAGAGCCTGGCCTGTGGTTAGGCCCTGATGCCAACTCCCAATAAGCACCCAACCTTGCACTGTGTACGGCCTTCGACTGTGAGCAATAGGGGTTGCCCACAAAGGCTAGCCTGCAGCCAGTCCCTGCGGCCAACACCCCTAACCACCCATGCAATCCCATGCTGTGGATAAGAGTGGCTGTGAGAGTGTCTGTCTGGGTGTGAGAGTGCATACATCAGTGTTTTAATGGGTGTGCCAGTGTGGGCGTTAGTCTGTGAGTGGGTGCATGAGGGTGTCAGTGGTTCTGTGAGTGGGTATGTGAGCGTCTGAGTGGGTCTGAGTGGGGTGCGTGAATGTCTGAGTGGGTCTGTGAGTAGGTGCGTGAGGGTCTGACTGGATCTGTGAGAGGGTGCATAAGGGTCTCAGTGGGTCTGTGAGTGGGTGCATGAGTGTCTGAGTGGTATGCATGATATACATAGAATGACATATTCCTGTTCAATTTAAAAATTAAAATGTATTTTTTTAAATCATCTTTTATTTTATACTTAAATATTTGTAGTTAGAAAAAAAAAGAGGGAAATGAGTCCAGCTGGACTCGTACCCTCAGCGCAATGGTCCGTGACTGTCACACTGAGCTATTGTTCTTTTTTTATTTCCTTTTTTTAGCCATTTATGGGATATCTGGGACTGTGGGGGAGCCCTCAAATGCTCCCCCGTGGAACCCTACATGTATT
Organism: Pleurodeles waltl; assembly: GCF_031143425.1. Classification (NCBI taxonomy): domain Eukaryota; kingdom Metazoa; phylum Chordata; class Amphibia; order Caudata; family Salamandridae; genus Pleurodeles; species Pleurodeles waltl. Next base: position 316,327,522 of record NC_090436.1, read on the forward strand.
TTAATTTGAAAACCAGCCCTTTACGGGCTATTTGGGACCTCAGGGGCAGCCTTAAGGCCTCCCCCATGCTCCCATTGCTTCAGCAACCACAGAGATGCTTTAAGCAGCAGCTCTATGGTTTCTGAAGCAAACCTTTCATACAGGGGACAGAGATGAAAGGTCTGACTTTTGACTGCTGAACCTGCTTGACAGATCCCGCATGTTTGCTGTGGCTTGATTGCAGCTGCCCCGGGGACATAGCAGGATCTGGCCCTGTGAGATGGCAGTCCCCAGGGCCATGTGTGGCCCCTCTTCCATGTGCACAGAGCACCGGGGAGGTGGTGGTCCCATGGCTAATGGGGGTTCAAAACTGACCCCCTTTACATTATTGAATATGTGTCCCGGTGATGTTGTGATCTCCAGGCCACGGAAGGTCATGTGCCCCCCACTCATAATTGATTGGTTGAGGTGGTGGTCCTCAGGGCTGTGGGGGATCCCCAAGTATTAAAAATATTTTCCCAGTGGGGTGGTAGGGCACTGCGGCACAGGAGCGCTGTGTGGTCCCCGCTGATAATTCATAAATCCCCGGGGAGGTTGTGATCCCTGGGCCTGTGGGGGAGGCCATTGGGCCTCCCCCACATGCAAAAAACAATTTTGCCCCAGGGGGTGGTTCTTCCTGGGATGCTGGGATCACATGGCGCCAGCTCATAATTCATTATTCACCCCGGGGAGGCCGTGGTCCCTGGAGCTGTGGGGGGACAGGAAAACCTAACAAACCTAAGATAACATACAAGAAATTACCATCATTGCAAGACAAATTTGTGAGGAGCCACTTTTGTATTAAACCACACCAGAATTAGCTGGATAAGCAGAAAATTGATTTATTAGATGCCAAAAATGTAGGCATGCAAAGTTGGCAAAGGAAATGAAAAGACTACAAGGGTTAAATTGTGTCTGTCAATCAAATAATCACCTGTGACACCAACTTTGTAGCATATGTTCTAGAATGTGAGTGTGGTCATAAATATGCAGGCAGCACAATTTGTGCTCTTAAATTTTTTATACTTGAGCGCATTTGAGCCATTCAGAAAGACACATGTTATGCCATGGCAAAACATAATTTAAAGATCACAATAGCAACGGGAAACTATGCGCTATTATGGAATAGCCTGCATACCAATGGATGAGAGAGGTGGAGATAGAATCAAAAATTTTGCTGACTGGAATCTAAGGGCCTCATTACAAGTCTGGCGGTCTTAAAACCTCTGAGTTCAGCACCGCCATGCTGATCATGAGTCCCCCTTCTGCCAGCCTTTTCATGGCAGTGTACCCACCATGGAAAAGCTGGTGGAAAGGAAGAGCTAGGGTCAACAAGGGGGCCCCTGCACTGCCCACGACCAAGGGCCCCCCCTGCCCAGTACTCTTGGAATGCACACTGTCTGCTACGGCAGACATAGCGCATTCCAAGGGTGCAGAGACCACCCTCTAGGCGATGGCATTGGCATCTGCTCCATGAGGAGCCGAGGTCAATGTCCCCACAAGGTTTCCACTGGAATTGACCGGCGCAAACCTCAGATTTCTGACCAGCCTCTCAGTGGTCTCCTCCCCAAGGGTCTGGCGATCTGGGTTTTGGATCGCGAGTCTCGTAATGGGGCCCTAAGTTTATTATTAGACTGCCAACAAAGATACCCCAACGTCTTAAAGCGGATGAGGAATGTTACACACATTTGTAACAACTGCATGATAAACATGAAAATGAAAATGTCTGCTAATATAAAGATCACTGTACATAATTATAAATGTATGATAATGGGTACTCAAGGATGTTTTATTCAGGACTACAAATATCAGGTTGTCCTCAACCTAGTGCAGATTATAATCACTGGGGAAAAGTCATACGTAGATTAAATTGAGGTGTAATACGATCAGGCTTTCAAAATGCATATGTTTGAGAATAGTAAGGGCAGATGAACTCGCCAGGGTACGAATCACCACACTAATGCAAGTAGTTCTTCACAGTCATAGGTGAGAGCACTTAGCTGTAATTAAGGTTTTTGTATAATATGGAGGTAAAATGTACCAGACCAAAGACTGGAAGGTCTATAACACGTTATGACAAACACCGGTGACTAGTGCAAAAGAACACACACTAGGAAATTGATTGCCTTAACACAATGTTTACAACATATAAATTGAATAGCATCACACACATGAAATGCCTACTTGCACATCGTAAAAAGAACCCACAAATGTATCACAAATTAAAAGCATAAATTTGTTCATTTGTTTATTTACTTTTTGTAAAATGTGGTCATGAAAAGAACCCACAAACGTATCACAAATTGAAAGCATACATTTGTTCATTTGTTTATTTACTTTTGTAAAATGTGGTCATTATAGAATACATGACCCTTAATGCTTTATGCTGTAACAGGGTACTGGCATATATAAGTAAACAGAAATACAGACTCACCAACCGTAAAAAAGACCATTTGGTCGAAACGCGTCTGTGGTTTAGAATGGAACAGTTGCCAATAAATTTGACTTTCTCCCAGGAGTGCAGCATTGCTTTTTGAAACTAACATATCTGAAGGTTTGGTCTAACCTAATGCGTGCACCAGCAGGAAGAGCAAGCCGGCTACAGAGACTGCTTTGTGGGGCACACACACACACAGACACACACAAACACACATATATACACACACATACACAAAAAAACACATATATATATATATATATATATATATATATATATATATATATATATATACACATATATATATGGGAAACATAAAATATATTAACAAATCAATTGGGAAACATTAAATAAATCACCAAATTAATATATATATATATATATATATATATATATATATATATATATATATATATATATATATATATATACACATATATTAGTTTCTAATAGTAATAGATATAGTTAAACAATATTAAGAAAATTATTGGAACCTTATATAATTATAATAGATAGGCTATTCCTTCTCGGGTCTATGCAAAACTAGGGAAACGTTTTAGACTTTGGAGGTATACGATTTTCTAGCCCCACTCCAGTCTGTGCAACAGTAGGAAGTGTTGCACTTTGGAGGGGTAAAATATATTATTACCACTGCAGTCTGTGCACCAGTAGGAAAAGCGTTGGTCTTCGGAGGGGTAATGTTTACTATTCCCACTTCTTTCTATACAACAGTAGGGAGAGCGTTGGACTTTGGAGGAGTAATATTTACTATTCCCACTCCAGTCTGTGCAACAGCAGGGAAAGCTTTAGACTTTGGAGGGGTTACATTTACTATTCCCATTCCAGTCTTTGCAACAGTAGGGAAAGCATTGCACTTCAGATGGGTAATAGTTACTATTCCAACTCCAGTCTGTGCAACAGTAGGGAAAGCTCTGTACTTAAGAGGGTTTACATTTACTATTCCCACTGCAGTCAATGCAACAATAGGGAAAGCATTGAACTTGAAAGAGATTACATTTAGTATTCTCAATGCAGTCTGTGCAGCAGTAGGGAATGTGTTGGACTTCGAAGGGGTTAAATTTGCTATTCCCATGCTAGTCCAAGCAACAGTAGGGAAGGTACTGCACTTCAAACACATTACATATTTGAATAGCCCTATTAACTTAGTAAGAACAAATATAGAAGTCTTAATATGAACATTAATAAAAAATATATATAAAACATTTAAACAGTCTGCATGATCAGTAAACAATTCAATAATGAACTATCAATTTTTTTATTTTATTTATTTATTTCTTAATTAACGTCTCACACTATACCCCTACAAACCTAAAAGGCCACACATAACTATAATAAATAAGTATAACACAGTTCACATAATTCATAATCAATTTATTAATGATGAATATTTATTTGTTACTCAATTATTACTTAGTTAACATCCCACCCTATACGCCGACAAACCTACAACCAGCAACTAAAATATAACTAAAATACATCAGAATTACATAATATAATGATTAATTATCATTTAAAAAATAAATAAGAAAGAATATTTAATTGTTAATTAATTATTAGCTAATTTACTTCCCATCCTATTTTTCCACAACCCCAACAGACCACTCCTAAAATATAACTTAAATATAGTTATTACCAATTTACATAAGTCATTAGATAATTAATAACTTAATAATTGTCAATCATTACTTAATTCACTGCCCACCCTCTAACCCCACAAACCATCAACCTGCACCTAAAATATAATAAAAAAAATAATTATTACACAATTTACATAATTATTAATCAATTAATGAATTGATAATTAAATGTTATTTTTTGCTTAATAAATGTTCCACCTGATACCCCTACAAACCAGGCATTCTGCACTTAACATATAACTGACACATATATTTTATTACATAACTTACATAATTATTAATCAATCAAATAATAATAATACATTAAAAGTAATTGCTGTCTAATTAACTTCCCACCCTGTACCCCTAAAACATAGCAAACCACACCTATAGTATAATTAAGTAAATCATGATTACATAATAGACATAATTAATATCAATCACATACTTATTTAAAAAATCATTATTTAATAACTGATTATTACTTAATTATCTTCCTGTCCTGCCCCCTATGAACCCAACATCCCACTGCAACACTATAAATTACTATTAACAATTAAATTACAAATTCTAAATCACTTAAAATTACAAACTATATTTAAAAGATCATTACAAACTTTATAAATGATAAGAACACATAAAATCAATATATAAACTAAAACACATCAAAATAATAAAAAAATTGTATTCTTTACAACTATATTATTGAAAACTATATTAACAAAATGATATAATTGCTAACAATATTAATTACCTAAAAAAACTATATTCTTGACAATATTTCTGCATCATAATATTTCTGTATCACAATCTTTTTTCCTCGATATTTCTGTATTCTGATATTGAAAATTCAATATTATGTGTAAACGTCCTAGGTCAAGCTTACATATAGATTCGCAGGACATGACTGTTTTTGTGATGCCTATGTTTACATTTTTACAGATACCTTTAGTGGGAGGTGTAGAGAGGGTATTATTCTTCCAAGTTGATGTGTCAGTGTTTGGTGACTCGAAAGAAGAGCATGACCCTGGTGTAAGGTGGGTATTAGTTTGTAGGGAGTGGTATGAGATGGAAAGCAGACAAATGTAAGTTTGGCAGGCAGGAGATTGCATGTTTAGGTCACCTGATAACTCTTGAAGGCAACACAGCTACATAATATTGGGTTATTAGTTGTGAGGGGTGAGATTCCCACACAAGTAATAAAGATAATCCTTTTCAGGGTGACTCACAAAAATTACTAAATAAACCTGTGCTTAACCTTTTGGTAATGATGGACTACATGATCTGAGCTTAACTTAGCGGCAATGTGTGAAGTATTTCCACAGCTCTCAAACAGAAATAAAGTGAAAACACACCACAAGGAAACCCTAAACCTATTTAGACAAAGAGTGATTATTGTAATATATAAAATGACTCCAACATAAAAAAATCCAATCAGTTGTACATTTTGTCCTTTGTGCAGGGCACCATGGTGCTGTGAGGGAAGGCTCTGTGTCGCTCTGCACCAGATCCAGTGAAGCCGATCAGAAGCTGCAATGTAATGCCCTGCTTCATTCTGTGCTGTGCTGAGTTTAATCTGGTGACACAATCAGTTGAGACCGAGAGTGGGGGAATCATGATATTGAGGACAGCACTTAGGGTCAGGACTCCCTCCCACAGAGGCCAGCAGAGGAGACCAGGTCAGGTCCAGTTGGATCTGACCAGCTTCAAAGTAGGAGAGGCATTTGGAATACTGTTGTGACCAGGTAGCTAAAAAACAGGGGGTCAGCCAAATGACCCTTGGAGTCACATCTGGGGACCTGTGTTCAAGGCAGGCAGGTCCAGTCTTTCTTCTTCAGACAGCAGGGTATCATCATAGGTCCAGCATTTTTCTGACGAGATATTCTGAGGGTGCCACTTTTATACCCTGTGTCAGCCTATGTGAGAGGGACACCCTTTTTGTCTAACCTAACTGCTTCTGGTCAGTGCTTCCATTTTTCCTGGGTTTGTTTCCAATCTTCTACAGAAACAAAGGACAGGCAGGACCAGGTGTGGGGTGCATTTACCAGTGACAGGGCAAGCATATCCTGAAGTCAGGAAGGGGCTGAGTACAGTGCAGGAAAATAGCATCTTTCTGACATAGTTACCTCCACCTTTTGCCTGATGTCAGTGTGTTTATACTCTAATACACTAGGATCCTGCTAACCAGGACTCCAGTGCCTGTCTTCACTCCTCTAAATGTGGCTGCTGGTAAACTTTTACACCCTGCAAATTGGCATGCTGGTGCACCCATGCAAGTCCCTAGTATATGGTACTTAGGTACCTAGGGCACTGGTATACCAGGGGTCTCCCATGGGCTGCAGCATGTATTATGCCACCAATAGGAGCCCATGGAAATTGTGTCTGCAGGCCTGCTATTGCAGCCTGCATGAAAAGGTGCATGCGCCTTTCACTTAGGATATAAGGCTTGCCTTATAACGTGGTCACTGCACTTTGGACACAGTGCCCTTCAGCCCAAGGACAGGGTGCATGTTCCTAAGTGTGAGGGTACCCCTGCATTGCTGGGCTTTGCAAGTGCTGGCAAGCCATTTTAAGGTATGTGGTGGACACCGGTCATCACGAGTGGTTCAACTACATAACGGCTTCTCCGAACCTAGGCATGTTTGGTATCAAACATGGTGGACTCATGCAACTACACCAATTCCAGTGCTAGTTGCATGATCCCATGAACTTTGGGGGTTCCCTAGCAGGTCCCCCAGTTCTGCCTGTGCAGACTTACTGGGTCTGGCTGCCACCCCATGCTGCTGCTGACCCCAGACACTGTTCTGCTCTCCTGCTGCTCTCCTGCTGCTCTCCTGCTGAACTCAAGCAGGCCGAGGCAGAACAAAGGATTCCCTGCAAGAGCGAAGTGTGACCACCTCTCCCTTTGAAATAGGTGTCTCTGGGCTGAGGTAGGATGGCCTCTGAGTGGCACCAGACGGCTTTGAAGGGCACATTTGGCGCTCCCCTTGCATAATTCGGTTTGCACCAGTTCAGGAACCACCGGTTCACACTCTGGCGCAAAACTACACAAGGTTAGGGGAGTGACCATCCCCCTGTCCATCTCCTTCCCTAGGGAGGTGTACAGAGCTCTGCCAGGTGGCCGTTAAATTCTGCCATCTTGCAAACAAGGCGGGCAGAGGCTGCTGGGTGCATCTGACTAATTAGGCCAGGTAGATGATGTCTCTAACCCCCTCCGATAGGTGGGTCACTACAGATAGTTACCAACCCCCTGCTAGAGTTACCTAGAGACTCCCCTGAAGGTGGGTCCTTAGATTCATCAAGGAAGACTCTTCAAGGAACTCTCTGCAAGACATCTTCTGCTCCTGGCCTCCAGAACCGCTGCTGGTCTGCGTTTGGAACTGAAACAAGGCTGTATCCTTTCAGGAGGGCTCCCACTTCAAAATTGTTTCTCCAGCTCCTGCAAGGTTTCTGCAACATTCATGGCTGTGCACCCTCCGTGGTCACAAAGACTCTACCTGCATCCAAGAAGTAAGAAGGAATCTCTCTTGGAGTGAAGGAGTCACTTCCCTGTATCTGGAGGCACTTCAAGACGATGACGACTGGCTGGTAGATCCTGCTGCTCCACAGACAACTAAAAGGCTCTGCTCACAGGTGGTAGTTCAGTGGTCCTCTCCGGCTCCAACTTGTCTTCTGACCAACTTGGGAGATGGTGGACCTTTGCTGCAGCCACTAGAACGTAACCCCTGTGTACAGCGACTGTTGCTCTTGCCAAGGCTTGATGGCTCTTCCTCCAATAGATCTTTGAGCTTCAAGAAGCCCCAGCCTCCAGCACTCTGCAAATCCAAGATCACATTTCACTCCTCAGCTCCTGCGACATGGAACTTCTGTTTGTTGTACTGCTGAGGCCTCTCTGTGTCTCTCTGGGCCTGCTGCCAGTGGGTTACTCATGGAAGCTCCTCCAACTCCGGCTGGCTTTCCTCCCTGCTAAAGGCCTGCCCTGATTCTCTTCTAAGGGTCAAGTCCGTAGGACCTTAGGGTCCCCAGAAACCTGCAATCTTCCTTGCAACAGTCGTTTTTATTTGCCAAGGCTCGTCAGTGGTCCTACTGGCCACTGACCATCCTGCTCTCCGGCGACCAACATGGTACAGCTCATGGGCAACTCCAATAATCTTCTGCATCCCCTGGAGTCCACAGCTGGACTTCTACCTTTACCGTCCTGAAGGAACTTCACCTCCAAGACGGTGGACATTGCCTACCTACACCGCCTGGACATCTCTAAGGAGTCTGGACACTTCTTTTTCAGGTTCTTCACATCTGGAATCCATCTTTGGGTTCCACCGGCCTGGTTCATAGGTCACAAAAGCAGCTCGACAACTGAGGCTTCAACTGACTTCAATAAGGGTTTCTGAAGCCACTTCATCCCCATGCACCTGGGCTCCTTGGTGTAGGTACTCCAGCCTTCTGGGTAACCATGGGTGGGGGCACTCTCCAACCTTTTTTGTGCCAACTGGTTTCCTCAGGGTCCACTGGGAAGGATCCAGAATCCATAAAAATCCTACCACAACAGTCCTGTATTAGCCTATGGGACACCCAGCGCAATAATAGCTCCTCACCCAGGCATTTGTGGTATTTCTAATAGTTACCTCTAGTAGTTTCCTACTTCCCCAGCCCCTGGGATTCTAACACACTTACCTTGGTTGGGCACCTCCATTCTTTATACCACTTTCTTAGTATATGGTTTGCCCATGTATTTCTGAGCTTTTCCTGCTTGTTGCTAAGTGTATATTTTGAGTGTATATATATATATATATATATAGATAGATATATATATCTCCAAGTGGAGATATACCAATGTTAGTATAGCCTTAGTGTCGCAATAAAGAATATTTTATTTTTGAATCACCTGGTGTGGTTCTTTCTTTTGAACAGTTACTGACTGACACTTGTGGTATTGCAAGTGCTTTACATTCCCCCTAGATAAGTTTTAGCTGCTCACCACAGCTACCCCTAGAGAGCTTTTGCTAACTGGACACCTAAACACTAACACTAAGGGTTGCCTGGACTCAATATAGGGGGCCACACCATAGATGTAAACCATAAACCAAGCTAGCCTCATTCTCTAAGTCTATCCTCTGTAGGGCCTGGTTACCTCCCCCAGTCCATCCTGCCCAGCAGAAGTCTCTTTGGTCTCCTGTCTGAAAGAACTGCACATCAGACCACAGGAGAACACTAACAATCACATGACCGCAGACATTGGCAGAAATACACATTTGGTTTAGGCAGAAAATGCCAATCTTCTAAAAGTGTCACTTTAAGAAAAGTCATTCAAAATCCAGCTTTACTATTAAACAGTATCTGTTCCCAAACTGAGGTTATGACTTGTTAAATGTAATAATGTAACCCAGTGTTAGCCTATGGGAAAGCTAGCCTTGCTGCTGTGAAACATGACTTTGGAAGCTTTCCTGCTGCCTGAACAAACTTAAGTAGTCATGTCCTACTTTTTAAATACCATGCATCCTGCCCTATGAGTCTTTAGGTCCATCGCTAGAGGTGTGCTATTAGTAATAAAAAGGAAGGTTTAGCCCTGGAAAAGGGTTTATTTTTCCAGTTTGAAATTAGGTCTGGGCGGAAAGATAAGTTCGCTCAGGGACCTGGCAGAACTTGGGAACTCCATGCTGCGCGTATAATGTGGGGTTCCTGCTAAATTTCGCCATCCGGCGCATGGCAGAATTATTTTTCTATTAACAGACACAAGACTTGTTTTAGTGAGCACTAGCGAGGTCACTACTGTGCAATTTTGCAATGCTGAGGAATGCAAGTGGCTGCAGCTGCTTCTCGATCAGATTTTCTTCTTGAGAAGCAGCTAAATCTACTTGAAAAGGTGTTTTCGAGTGAATGTTCTACTCCAGCGGACCGTTCAGGTTGTTTTTTAGTGCGAAAAGCGTATTTTACTTTTTCTTTCAACAGGAAATGCCAGAGAGACTCCGATTTCTTCTTCTTGTCCAGCAGGCTCCTTCCAGCACTTTGTCCATATCCTGGTCACTTTTCACTTAGATTTCGCAGTGGAAGGATCACTCTCTCTGTCTGCAATTATTTCTCCATATATATAATTGGATTTTAATGACTTTGATTTTATGATATTACAAGGAAGTTTAAAAACTTTTGTATAAGGATATGGTTTGTATGATAGAGGGCATGCACCAGTATTTATTTGTACTTTAATTTGATTTTTGCATTTGATTGTGGTTGTGGTGGGTGGCCTGGAATTTCAGTAGGGGCCTAGCTGTTATTTTGATTTTAATGTTTTATATTTTGTAAAGGGAAAAGGTTGCACAGTTCATTTTCTCCATGTTTGTTAAATTTGCACTATTCATTTGTTTTACTACGTGGACTAGTCTGTCCATGGGCCATGCAGCCAGTACTAGTCATTGGTACATGATACAACTGTTTCTAAGGTATGGATGACATTGGATTAAATAAAAAAATATGATTATTTTTTGTATTTCCCATTTTTTTCTGCAAAACGTGTATGTTGGTAGGGTAATATTTGATGCCTTGGGTGGATGTGTGCTCTTGTAACAAAATGTATAGCTAACTTAATTTTCATTTTTGTCATTGCTGAATTATTGGTAGTGTTTTCTTCACCGGTACCATGCCTCCATTGTTTCGCCAATGATGCAGTGACGCGACTAATGCAGTTTTGCACCAAAACGTTTTACACCGGCTTACGCCATTCCTGAGCACCAGCCGGGCACCATATCCGGTGCAAAGGGTAGGCTAGCATAAAAAAAAAAGATGTTAGTCGCGAGGGGGTTGAGGTAAATGGAGAAGTGGGTTTTGCTCCCAAAAATTACGGTAGGCTGGATAGAAGCAAAAAAATGCCTCTAACCAGCCTAGCATCATTTTCTGATGCAAAACAATCTATACCACATGACTCCTGTCTTAGAAAAGACAGTGTCCCCTGAGCATGGCCGTTGCACCCTGTGCCATGAAGGGGGCCCACGGGCACTTTAATTAAAAAACAAAATTACTTACCTATACTTATCCTACCTCCCTTGGATGGGGTTCCCGATCCTCCGGTGTCCCACTGGTGTGGGTGGCGGTGTTCCCTGGGACTTGATGAGGGCTCCTGTGGACCCATTCCATGGTGTTTAACCATGGAAATTGGTTCACAGGTCCACTAACGCCCGTTCTGACCCAGGCATTAAATAATGGTGCAAAGCAAGCTTTTTACCATTATTTAGCCCCTCCTCGCACCCGTGCATAATTTTAGCATGAGGGGATAAATATGGGGCATTGGGTTAGCACCATTTTTTAGATGGGAACGCCTACCTTGCATCTCATTGACACAAGGTAGGTTCATGCATCTAAAAAGTTATGCAAACTCCAACATTTTGACGTTAGACGGGTCTAACGTCAAAATATAAATATGGAGTTAGTTTTGCACCGAACTTGCACAAAAAAAAAATCTGCGCAAATGGAGTATAAATAGGCCCCTTAGTGTCCATACACCGGCCTCATTGCTTGTTGTTTGACCATATGGCCAGTGGCCATTTTGTCAAGCCAGTCACTGTGCCTTTGTCATAGGTCTGCATATGTTCTTTCTTCTCCGATGCCTCCTTGCTTGCTGTTATTGTTTAACAATGTGGCCAGCAGCCATTTTGTATAGGTAGCCAGTGTGCTTTTGCCATAGGCCTACATGTGTTCTTTGTTCTCCAATGCCTCCTTGCTCGCTGTTGTTGATGTTGTTTAACCAGGTGGCCGGCGGCCTATTTGTGAAGCCGTCCAGGGTGCTTTTTCCATAGACCTGCATGTGTACCTTGTGGTCCATGCCTCATTCCTTGTTGTTGTTTGACATTGAGGTTGGTGGCCTTTTTGTGTAGGTAGTCAGTGTGTTTTTCCGTGGGCCTGTATGTGTTCTTTGTTGTCAATACCTCCCTGCTTGTTGTTTAACCATTTAGCTGGCTGCCTTTTTGTGTAGGCAGTCAGTGTGCTTTTGCTATAGGCCTGCATGTGTTCTTGGTTCTCCAATGCCTCCTTGCTTGCAGTTGTTGTTGTCTGACCATGTGGCTGACAGCCACTTTGTGCAGCCAGCTGATGTGCTTTTTCCATGGGGCTGCATGTGTTCTTTGTAGTTCATGCCTCCTTGCTTGTTGTTTGACAATGTGGCTGACGGCCATTTAGTGTGGACAGTCAGTCTTTTTTTTTCATGGCCTGCATGTGTTCTTTGTTCTCCAGATCGCCTTATTTGCTGTTGTTGTTTGACCCTGTGGCTGGTGGCCCTTTTGTGCTGCCAGCCTCTGTGCTTTTGCCATAGGCCTGCATGTGTTCTTCTTGTTGTCCATTCCTCCTTGCTTGGTTTTTTTGGTTGGCCATGTGGTCGGCGGCCATTTTATGCAGCCAGCCAGTGTAATTCCTTTTCCCAGTTTTCAAACCATTTTCCTAGGGAGATTAATAGGAGAGGGTTGTGTCTTTTTGTAAATTTTTTCACTTTTATCTGATATCAGTTTAATATGCTTAGAGATCATTGTAGTATATGTATGAACAGTGTTTAATATTATATGCATTTTATCAATTTTTCCCCTGCACCTCCTTTAATCCCAAATCCCAATGGGTTTCTCCTACTTTCCTAGTACACCAGCAATTAATTGTTTAAATGTATTTTTATGTATATGTTTATTAGACATTTTCTATTTTTTTTCATTTTTTTTTACATTTTGCCTCCATCCACCCCCTGCCTGCAAAAGGTGCCTGCTGTAGGAAAGTACCCTCTTTCTTGGCATGGTTATCCCCATTTTCTGCCTGATGTCAGTGTGCTTGACTGTGTTCACTGAGATACTACTAACCAGGACCCCAGTGATTATGCTCTCTATCCCAAAACTCTGTATTTCACCCACAATTGGCACACTGGTGCCCCATTATAAGTCCTAGTATATTGTACCTAGGTACCCAGGGCATTGGGGTTCCAGGGGATCCCTATGGGCTGCAGCATATATTTTTCCATCCATAGGGAGCCCAAGCAAAGGGCTCTCAGGGCTGCCATTGCAGCCTGCGTGAAAAAGATACAAGCACCATTTCAATGCCACTTTTCACTGCACCCGGTCACTTATAAGTCACTCCTATGGCAGGCCTTCAGCCCAGAGGGCAGGGTGCAACGTACCTGTGTGTGAGGGTACCCCTGCACTAGCAGAGTTTTCCCCACAAACTCCAGGTCCATTTTCACAGACTTCATGAGTGCGGTGATGCCATTTTACGTGTGTACACGACATAGGTCAATACCTATGTCCAACTACATAATGGTAACTCCGAATCTGTTGGAATCATACCCCTCTGGGGGATCCTGAGAGGACCCCCAGTATTGCCATTACAGCCTTCTGAGGGTTTCAAGGTAGCCCAAACTGCTGCCACCTCCCAGACAGGTTTCAGCCCTACTGTTGCTTGAGAAGTTTGAGCCCAGGAAGGCAGATCAAAGAATTTTCTTTGGAAGAGGGGTGTTACATCCTCTCCCTTTAGAAATAGGTGTTACAGGCTTGGGAGAGGTAGCCTCCCCAAGCCACTGGCAATGCTTTAAAGGGCACATTTGGTACCTTCCTTACATCAGTCTACACTGGTTCAGGGACCCCCAGTCCCTGCTCTGGCATGAAACTGGACAAAGGAAAGGATAGTGACAACTCCCCTGTCCATCACCACCCCGAGGTGGTGCTCTGAGCTCCTCCCGAGGGTCCTTGGGTTTTGGCATCTTGGATTCAAGTTTGGCAGGGAACTCTGGGAGCACCTGAGTGGCCAGTGCCAGCAGGTGACATCAGAGCTCCCTCCTGATAGGTGGTCACCCAGATAGGTGACCACTCCCCCTTTCAGGGCTATTTAGGGTCTCTCTATTGGGTGGTTCCTCAGATTCAGATTACAAGACTCCAGCAGGAATCCTCTGCACCCTCCACTTCGACTTCTGACCGGAGAATCTGCATCTGGACTCTTCAGAACCCTACAAGCTGCAACTAAGAAGCAAGACACCTTCTGCAACATTGTATCTCCGGCTCCTTCCAGCAACTGCAACATTTCCCTGGTCGTGCATTCTCTGAGGACAGCCCGTCTTCAGCCTGCTTCAGAAGAAAGAAGGAATCTCTCTTGGGGTGAGGGAGTCACTCCCCTGCTTCTGCAGGTACCAACGGCGATGAAGACCAGCTGCATGAATACCCTCTCCTGCTGAGTTGCATGGATCCTGCATCACTTAGGGTGGTGGACTGAACTGGTCCTGATAGTCCTCTCTTCCAGATTTCTCACTTGGGTGGAGGTAAGCCCTTGCCTGCATATGCAGGACAGTTGTCACTTGCACAGTGTCCTTTGGAGCTGCTAAGGCTTGTTGGCATCCTTTCCACAAGATCTTCAGGCATCTTAAAGCTCCAGCCCCAGCCTCCTTCCTGTGATGCACAGCTCCCTGAGCATTTCTCCGGCGGCGTGGGGGCCCTTTTCGTAGTGCCACACGGGCCCCTTCTGCGACTCTCCTGTCCCCGTCCTGTGGGACTCTTGTGGGTGATGCCTGGGCTTCTGTGGGCTTTCTGTGTTGCTGAGGGCATTCTCTGACTCCCCGTCCAGGGTAGAGTCCACCTGGTCCTTTATGGTCCCCGGCAGCTCCACTTTTTGCTAACCGCGAGTCTTGTGTGTACCAAGGCTTGTTGGTGGAACACTAAGATGCAAACCAGACTGCAATCCTCCTTCCGGCGTGGGACATAACCTCCATCCTCCCGGAACCTAACTTTGTCTTCTTGGGTGCCGTGCTGATTCTTCTTCTTCATCGGTGGTTCACTTCTTGCATTTTCATACTGGTGGGTAGAGGCTCCTGCCCTTCCTGGACTCTGCTGTGCTTCTTGGACTTGGTTACCTTCTTCCACAGGTGCCTTTGTCCAGGAATCCATTGTTGGTGTCTTGCAGTCGCTTCTGGGTTTTGCATTATTATTCTTTACTTCTCTGCGTGTGCTCTGGGAAACATACTGTTTTCCTGGTCGCTGGGGTGGATTGTGGTACTTACATTTGGGCTCTTTCTAGTACTCCCAGCTCCCCCCTACACACTACATTTACCTAGGTGAGGGACCAACTTTCGCATTCCATTTTTTAGTATATGGTCTGTGCTCCCTCTGGGACCATTTCTTCCTATTGTGATTTTCACAAATTGCACTGTTTTGTAACTGTTTTTATGCCTATTGATGTGTACTAGTGTATATAATTACTTACCTCCTGAGGGAGTATAGCCTGTATGGTATTTGTGGTATTTGTGTCACCAAAATAAAGTACCTTTATTTTTGTAATATTGAGGCCCATATCTACACTTTTTTAACCCCTCATTTGCATAATTTTTTGACGCAAAAGCGGCGCAAACATACAAAATATAATTGTATTTTGTAAGTTTCCGCCACTTTTGCATCAAAAAATGATGCAAATACAGAGCTAAAAAAATATAAATACGGGCCTGAGTGTTTTCTTTCGTTTGTGTAAGTACTAAGTGTGACTACAATGGTATTGCATGAGTGTTGCATGTCTCCTAGATAAGCCTTGGCTGCTCATCCACAGCTACCACTAGAGAGCCTCACTTCTAGACGCTGAATACACTACACTAATAAGGGATACCTGGATCTGGTATAAGGTTTAATTACCATAGGAACCCACCACACACCAGGCCAGCCTCCTACATCTGCTGCATGCCAGCATTCATTTTTTGAGGATTTTCATAACTCATTTTTACCTTGACCTCCTGTCTGCTGTAGGCACACAGCCACACACATACCAGCATTATTTTTTAAAAAGAATTATTCTATTTTACCCCAGACCACCTGCCTGCCATATGCACACACCAGCGTTTATATTTTAAGGATTATGCCATTTTCCCCTGGACCTCCTGCCTGCCGTAGGCAGGATTATTCCTTTTTCCTCTGGAACTCCTGCCTGCCATAGGCTCACACCAGCATTAATTTTTTAATGTTTATTCCATTCCCTCCTGAAACACCCTACCTTCAACAGGTGTCTCCCCTTGATGCATCTAAAGAAAACAGTAACATCTCTATGTTGTTATCCTCAATGAAAATGAAATATATTTGTTATGGTGCTGTGGTGTGACCTGGGAATGGATACACTAACCACACTAAAGTATATTGTCTGCACTATGAATAATAAAACTGCAGAAATGTCATGTTTCACTAAATGTTTTTCTTGCTTGTTTGCTTTTAGGTGCACAAGAGACATCACTCACAGAATTAGTACTGCCAGACAGAAGGCCGGTATGAAGTGGTGTGACCACAACACGTGAGTCCTCCAGTCTCTTCCGCTAGTGCAATTAAGTGCCACTGACATCTGACAGAGCTTGAAGATGGCCCCAAGAAGATGCTGCTAAGAAGGTGGCCAGTGTGGAGGAAAAGAAGAAGCAGATTCTCACCACTGGCATGCCATCCCAAACTATTTTCAAGAAACATGTGCCTGCAGCACCATCCTCTGGCTAGCAAGCTGGGAGCAGCACTCCCACATCAATGGCGACACCCCACCCTAAGCCCAAAGCCATGTCTCTCAGTGAGGCAGCCACTGCAATCTTGGCGATCAGCAGTGAGTCTGAACTGGAGATGTCTCAGCCACAAACTAGTACCCAATCATCACAGGAAACTTTGCAACGTGGACAACAGGAGCTGCAGCCAGTAACAGTACATCTTCCTGAAGTAGAAACAGAACAGGAGGTTGAGTCTCCTGTTGATCCAGATGTACCTCTTTTTGAACCATTGGCTTCCCAGCCAAGAAAAAGGAAGGGTACTCCATCTTCTAAAAGCCCCACTTCTAATGATTTGGACATGGATTAGACCGCAGCTGAGTCCAAGACCCACCACAAGAGACAAGGGAAAAGGAAAGTTCTTGAAATATGTAAGAAAGGAGGAGGACAAGCCACTCATTGTCATGAAAGCTGGCTCAGAGGGCACCCACATTACCCCTCTGCTCCAAGGGATGGGGCACTGGTACCATCACAGCCAACCTCCAAACGTGTAAGGCCCCAGCTCAGACCTGCATCCACCACTACCTCATTCAAAGTATGCACTACAGAAAGGCAATCGTCAACACACCCACCTACCTTCACTTCTTCTGCCATTTGCAGTGGGACTAGTGGCCTACTAAAAAAGTTCTCCTCCCCAGTTTGGGACTTCTTTACGATTAACAAGCGGGAGAATAGCATTGCAATATGCTCCATTTGCCACTTAAGTGTTTGTTGAGGTAAGCCTGGTTTATACAATGGCACTGGAGGCCAAACGTCCAATTGACAAACATATCTCAATTCGGTGGGAGGAGCTCCTTAAAAAAATTCCTGCAGGAGCTGTGGTGATGAGAGAGGGGAATCAGCTCAGAAGAGGGTGGAAGGTTAAGGTGATGAGCAAGAAGAGGGTGACATCAGTATGGAAATAACCCTGTCCCCAGCAGTGCGCCAGTATCACCCACTTCGGCAAACTCAAAATGGCACAAGAGTCAGATAGAGAAACCATTTCATACAGTGACTGCCGCAAGACTCACATTGAGCCTACCACCTCCTCATTCTCAGAAGTTGCCTGCGTCAGTGGCACCAGAAAAGAAAAAAATCCAGGCTACCATTATGGGCATGTTTATGCAGGAGGGGCCCTACGAACACAACCACTTATTGGCATGTTTGTACAATGGGAAGCTGGCTAAAATGTTGGTGCTGGACCTCCTCACTTTTTCTTTTGTGGAAGGAGTCAGACTTATTTCGCCAGAGTTGTTGTTCCAGTGCTCCATCGTGATGTGCTGCAATTGGTTGGACACACTTTTCAGCAGAGTGCTTTTCACACTGTCATCCTGATGACAGACATGTGGACCAGTTGTCAAGCAACTGATTACATGTGTATTACTGTAAACTGGAGCTCTTTTGTGGGGGCTAGGCAACAGCTACCTACAGGTCTCAGCACTGAAGAAACTTTTAAGGGCATCCAGCAGCATGCAGCAGTAGCCATATTCATCATAGAGAAATCCTATACAGCTGCAAACATATAGGAAGACTTTAACAGCAAAGTGTTTGAATGACTGCGACCCAGAGGTCTTACAATTGGATTTGTTGCCACAGACAATGGCAATAATATTGTCAAGGTAATTGCAGATGATGGCTCTTTCAGAAACCTATGCTTGGTACATTGCATCAACCTGATTGTGAAAGACTTTCTAAAAAAATAAGACATAGGGACTGATTTAGAACGTGGTGGACAGGTTACTCCATCACAACCGTGATGGATATCCCATCTGGCGAAATCTAAATCCAATAGGATTGAGTGGGATTTAGATTTTGGCGAACAGGACGTTACTGTTGTGATGGAGTAACCCATCCTCTGAGTTCTAAATCAGGCCCATAGTCATCAACATACTAACCATCTTCAGAAGAATCAGCACCAATTTCAGCCATTGTTTTAAAACCCAGAAGCAGCTGAGGATCATTCAGCATGCTAATAGAGTACCAGTTACAGCCTTCATACAGGAGGTGGCAATACATTGTAATTCGACCTGTTGCAATGTCTGTTTGAGCAGTACTAACTGATCAATTTCTATATCATTCAAAGTGGAGGGGATGCATTTGGGAAAAGTATGACCATGGATGCTGACAAATGGGGCCTACTCAAATGCCTGATACAGATGATATAGCCTTTTGAGGTTTTCACACGGGAAATCACTGAAGAGGACGGTATGATGAGCCAAGCTATCCCATTGTTACATCTGCTACAGGACCAGTTTAGAAAGGTGTAGAAGAGTTTTGCTGGTGTGAACAGCAACAGAGAAGCGCATGAGTTTGTTGATACCTTAATACTGCACTTGGCTGTTAATCTAAGGCTGCAAAGAGGCATTCGGCCAGATTTACAAGGCCCTTGTGCCTCCTTGCACCACATTAGCATCATTTTGTTTATGCTAATGTGGCGTTAAGAAGGCATTTCTGATGTGCCATATTTACATGTAACCCCTTGCACCACATTATGCCTCTGCCAGGCATAATGTATGCAAGGGGGGCATTCCCCCTCAGGGAGGCTGCAAAAAATGGCTCAGTGAAATCTACAAGATTTTACTGTGTTGTTGTTTTTTTCATCATTTTTAACGCCTGTACATTGCAGGCATTATAGTGATGGGCCCATAATAACCTATAGGCCTCCCTAGTGCTTTGCTGGACTAGCGCCATAATTAATGTCACTAATCCAGCAAAGCACCACAATAGCATAATACATTCTGACGCTGTTGTGCTAAAGGAGACCATGGTGAGCTGTATTATAAATACAGAGCTACCATGGTGACGTTAAAAAAGAAAAGACGCAAGAAAACTGGTACATCAGGACTGATGCGTCACTTCCTTATGGAGTCCAGAGGAAGGGCTTTAATACCCTAGGGTTACCACCTTAGAGTGATGGAATTATAGGTTTTTAGGTTAATAGTTCGTCCTGTGAAGTGGGTGACTCCTAATCCATCAGACAAATGACTTCAGAATAGAGCAGGGTCGAACTGTGTTTACATTTTAAAATCCAAGGGTGGTCCAAAATAAAAGACGACAGTCAAACTCATTGACAGTAATTATTGTCGTTCATTAACATTTATTATTTTCGTGTAGGTGCGTCTTGTATTTTTTTAACACATTTATAGTACAAAACATGTGTTTTGCCCCCGTCTGGCATGCAAGCCTGCAGCTTTCTCAAGGCTGAAAGAACATTATAGTGACCCATTAAATATCAAATACCAAAGTGTACATCAAACAAATGCAAAAACCCGATTAAAAGGACTGTACAAAAAAAGAAGAGGGGAAAAAGGGAGAGAAAAGGAAGGAAACGCCCTCACAGGGCTGGAACAAAACATATTATAGAACATCAGAAATGATTTGTTATATACAAGTTGTACCACAGGCCCACAAAATATGAAGGAAAGTAAAATGTTACAAACATACCGTGAGGAAAACATATCAGATACCCAGTACATATAGCTGGTATGTCATAGCCATGTTCGTATTGAAATACAGACCAAATATCCCATGTCAAGTTGCGCAAAATTACAAAGAGACATTACAGTCAAAATTAATTTGTATCAAGAGATATATAATAAATACAAGTGTTACCATAAAATTAAGAGAAATGCGAAACCAAATATTTTACAATACATACTGTATTGAGGGAGGCCCCACAGCATTCAATTGAATAGGTTCAATGATATCCAGGTCGCCCGAGCATCAGTTTGTAGTTGGTGAACGGGGGAAAAGAGAAGTAATAAGATGGATGACTTAGCCCTAAGTGCAGTCATGCAGTAAAAGAAGTGGAGAAACAGGTGAAAACATAGGGATACCGTGGCAACGAAATACGGAAATTTTGATGTGCAAAAACAGATCACACCTCGAAAGAAAGACAAGGTGGCATTATATCCAAACCCACAAAGCCCTGTGTCTTTAAGTTAGTTCTCAAAACAGGTCAGGCCCTATATCTGCACTGGAATCTCACAGTCAAGGAAAGGGAGAGAAGCCATGTGAACATACTAGTTTAGAAGGAGAGTCCTAAATAACCATGTGACCCGAGCACTGAGAATTGTGTACATCAATGTCTTGCTGTGCTTACCGTCCCCATCGCTGAAAGTGATAGGAATATATACTGTGGTCGGTGAGGCACGCAAAGCACTGGAGACGAACACGGAAGGAAGAAAGAGGGCATCAGTATGCTTCGTCCAAATTAGCCAAAAGTCATGGAGCGTCTGTAATTCACGATGGTAAGGGGGGGGAGGAGGTATTCCTGTAAGGTGGTGGTGCCCGTGCGTCTGTGTCTGTGGACAAGGCGGGACGGAGAGGCATTTGCGTCGTCTTCGTTTGGTATTAAAAGAAGGGCATGTCAGCGTGGGCTGTTTCTAGAGCCTGCAATTGGAGTCACAGACCACTGATACATAACTTTCCGTGTCACAATAAGGATAGTGACACCCCTTTCACTTCCCCTCCTTGTTGTGATTCCGTAAGGTTGCAATAATTACTTTACAAATCAGAAAGAGTTTTCTGAATACAAAAGAAACTTTTGTGCATTTCAAAACATTTTGCGAAACGAAAGCACGCTGGTTTTAGTCCATATAAGCAAGGGGATAATTTGAATTATTTTTAGCATAAACTTTGGGCTCATCATCGACAAAAGGTGACACATGACGTGGGAGTTGTTGAAGTGGGTACCAATTGCAAACAGTTTATTTTGCAAGCACCATGACCTGTTAATAAAGTAACATATGGGGCAGTCTGTAAAAATTTGATTAACATTAATTGAGCTGAGATTATCTAGCTACCGGTTAAATCTCAAAGAGTTGGAAATGCACATTAGATTAATGGGGACTCAAACACAGACAGCACGATTATGCTAGGTGTGAAAATAAAAAGACAAGTATTTGAGGACAAGCCTAATACCCAAGTTTTTATCAAACCATCACCAGGCATATATACTCCCAACAGTGCCTGACACAACTGAAAATGGTGGCTGATGTACAATGTAAACATATTGGGCCATATTTATACTTTTTAGCGCCGGCTAACGCCATTCTGAAGCACCATGCGGGCGCCGTATTTATTGAATGGCGTTAGCCGGCGCTAGCAGACCGGCGCTGCCTGGTGTGCGTGGAAAAAAACCACGTACACCAGGCAGCGCCGGCGTAGGGAAAAATGGCGTTAGGGCGTCTTAAAATGGGGCAAGTCAGGTTGAGGCAAAAAAATCGCCTCCACCCGATTTGCGCCATTTTTAACGACGCCCAGACGCCATTTACATGACTCCTGTCTTAGTAAAGACAGGAGTCATGCCCCCTTGCCCAATGGCCATGCCCAGGGGACTTCTGTCCCCTGGGCATGGCCATTGGGCATTGTGGCATGTAGGGGGGCACAAATCAGGCCCCCCTAGGCCAAAAAAAAAAAAAAAAAAAAAATTATACTTACCTGAACTTACCTGAATGTCCCTGGGATGGGTCCCTCCATCCTTGGGTGTCCTCCTGGGGTGGGCAAGGGTGGCAGGTGGGGTCCCTGGGGGCATGGGAGGGCAGCTGTGGGCTCATTTTGAGCCCAGAGGTCCCTTAACGCCTGCCCTGACCCAGGCGTTAAAAAGAGGCGCAAATGCGGGGTTTTTTGCCCCGCCCACTCCCGGGCGTGATTTTTGCCAGGGAGTATAAATACGACGCATTTGCGTAGCAGTCATTTTTTTAGACGGGAACGCCTACCTTGCATCTCATTAACGCAAGGAAGGCGTTCACGCAAAAAAATGACGCTCATTCCTCATACTTTGGCGCTAGACGCGTCTAACGCCAAAGTATAAATATGGCATTAGTTTTGCGCCGAATTTGCGTTGAAAAAAACGACGCAAATTCGGCGCAAACGGAGTATAAATATGCCCCATTATATCATAACATAGCAAGGCAATGGGGGCCATCCTATAATATGTTGAAGATACCCGTCAAATAAATTATATTACGCCGGAAACGTAATGTGGTAAGCACCTGTAGTAAAGACATCAGAGCATGAGTGTGACAGGAAGGAAGACGGTTTTCAGATGATAATGAAATGTCCTGCAGTGCTTCCCAAACTTTTTTGAACAAGTCCCAATTTTTAGAACAAAAAATGTTTGTGAGCCACCTAGCTTTAATAAACATGAGGGGAGCCATTTTTAATATAACCAAAGGATCATTTACATCATTTACAAACAGCACATTTTGCATTGAAATGGCCACTACATTTGTACAGACATACAGGACCTCATTACAACTTCGGCGGTCTTTTGGAAAGACCACCGTCTTTGCGGGTGCCCAAAGACCACCAGTGTTGGTGGTCTGAAGAACGCCGTATTAGGACTCACCCAATGAATTCCACCCATTTAAGGGTGGAAATACGACACCATTTGCCTGACCGACGGCAGGTGAGAGGTGGTTCCACCACCAGCACCGCCACACCAAAAGGACTCTGCCCGCTGTATTACAAGATGTAATACCGCACAGCGGTTCCTGCATGGGGGTGTGGTGCTCGCGATGGAAATGCCGACACCTACTCCCTCCTGGGCGCCCACTTCACCCAAAAAGTTAGGTGGACCGTCCAAATGGGGGGTTAGTGGGTGGTGTGTGCATGTGTGCAGGATGCGCATGTATGTGTAGCGGTATTAGTGTGCACGAGTGCATATGTGTATGTATGTGTGATTGGAGGGTGTGTGGTTCTGAATGGAAGCGGAGGGGAGGGGGGTG
Source organism: Pleurodeles waltl (assembly GCF_031143425.1). Classification (NCBI taxonomy): domain Eukaryota; kingdom Metazoa; phylum Chordata; class Amphibia; order Caudata; family Salamandridae; genus Pleurodeles; species Pleurodeles waltl. The sequence goes on from NC_090436.1 coordinate 316,350,832, forward strand.
TCGGGGTGCGAGTGAGTAGGTGTGTGTATTGAGATGCATGCGAGTAGGGGTGTTTGTATGGGTGCGTGCAAGAGAGTGGGGGTGTATGTCAGGGAGTGTGTTGATGAGTGGGGGTACATGTATGAAGGTGTGTTCATGAGTGGGAGTGTGTGTCTGTGAGCAAGCGAGTGGGGGTGCGTGTCTGTGCACGAGCGAATGGGGGTGTCAGTATGTATGTGTGAGCGAATGGGGTGTCAGTATGCATGCATGCTGTTGGGTTTCGGTGTCAGTATGTATGCGTGCGGTTGGGTGGGGGCGTTTGGATGTATGCGGTCAGGTGGGGTGTGTGTCTGCATGTGTGGGGCTGTGTGTCTGCAAGTGTTTAGATGTGTGGGGATGTGTGTGCCAGCAACAGGAATGGGGATTCCTATCGCCGGGTGCGTTACCGCCAGGGTTTTCGTGGCAGGGCAACTTCAGCAAAAAGCCTGGTGGTTTGCTACCTCCTAATACGGCTGGTGGTCTTAGGCATGTTGCTGGCCTGGAGGAGCTCACCACCAGCCATGCCGGTATGACCGCAGCGGCGGGACTGGCGGGATTGTGGAGGTTTGGCTTCTGCCAAACCTCCAAACTTGTAATGCGGTGGTCTTTACCGCCAGGACCGTGGAGGTAAGACTGCCACTGCGAGTGTGGCAGTCTTGAGACCGCCACACTCGTAATGAGGGCCACAGTGTTACTAAAAAACACAATGATAATGTGTGGAATTCAGGTTTCAGGTGACAGTTATCAGTTGTGCATCACCCAGTAAAATGCCTGGAATTTACTTCATCGTATTAAACTCCTTGATTCCACCACACTTCAGAATTACCAAAAAAGTGCTACATTTTTGCTTTACTAACTGTTAAATGGGTGATGTTATTTTACAGGTGTTTAAGTTTTGTTGTGTGTTAAAAAAACATTGTATCCTACAGTCTTTCCTTTCACACTTGCTGTTTCCCAGCAAGACTGACAGATAATTCACTTGACAGTTCTTTCTCTGTCTGCAAAGTGAGAGACGTTTGTAAACACCACTCCCTTTGTGTACCCCCTTCCTGGCCATGGATGTAACGGTTATGTACTTGGCTGCGACATTGAGGCACCATGGACATAACCGTTACGTCCATGGACTGGTTCAGCCTCCTACCCCCCTCCCCTGGGCAGGATTGGAAGGGGAATTGCTTCCCTTTCAGGACCATCTGCCCCCGAAGGCGGCCGAAGCCACTTAGCACCAGGGATATTGTGTGTGTGTTTTATGTGTGGGGGTGGTGGCCCCTTAGGCAAGGGTTGCCCCCCAAAGGTGGCAATATATTTCATGCCATTTCTGCCCCCTTGGGGGCAGATCGACCTCTTGTTTTTAGGCCGATCTGCCCCTAAAGGGGGCAGAAGCCACTAGAAACCAGGGATTGTTTTTTGTGTTTTTTTGTGTGGGGGGCGGCCCCTTGGGCAAGGGCCGCCCCCCCAAAGGGGGCAAAGCACTGTTGGTAAGTTCTGCCCCCCTTGGGTGTAGATCAACCTATTTTTGTAGGCCCATCTGAAGCCACTTAGCTCCAGGGATATTGTGTGTTTGTTTTTTGTGTGGGGGCGGCCCCTTGGGTAAAGGTCGCCCCCCAAAGGTGGCTAATGTAGTTCACACCATTTCTGCCCCGTGAGGGGAGATCAGCCTATTTTTTTTAGGCCGATCTGCCCCCGGGGGGCAGAAGCCATTGGAAGCCAGGGATTGTTTTTGTGGTTTTTTTTGGGGGGGGTGGCCCCTTGGACAAGGTTCACCCCCCAAAATGAACAAAGCACTGTTGGGCAGTTCTGCCCCCTTGGGGGCAGATCGGCCTATTTCTTTAGGCCCATCTGCCCCCAAGGGGAGCAGAATCCACTTAGCGCCATGGATCCTGTGTGTGTGTGTGTGCTTTGTGTGGGGGAGTGGCCCCTTGGGCAAGAGTTGCCCCCGAAAGTGGGCAATATGTTTTATGCCAATTCTGCCCCCCTTGGGGGCATACTGGCCTATTTTTCTTTAGGCCCATCTTCCCCCAAGGGGGCTGAGACCACCAAGACACCAGGGTTTTTATTTTTCCTTTGGTTTTTTTGTGTTGGGGGTGCCCCCTTTGGCAAGGTTCACCCCCCAGAGGGGGAAAAGCACTGATGAGCAGTTCTGCCCCCCTTGGGGGCAGATTGGCCACTTTTTTGGGGGCCCATCTGCCCCCAAGGGCGGGCAGAATCCACTTTGCGCCAGGGATCTTGTTTGTGTGTGTGTGTGCTTTGTGTAGGGGGGGGGCCTTGAGTAAGGGTCGCTTCCCAAGGGGAGGGCAATATTATTTATACCTTTTCTGCCCCACTTGGGGGCAGATCTGCCTATTATTTTTAGGTCCATCTGCCCCTAAGGGGGGCAGAAGCCACGTAGGCGCCAGGGATTTTAAAAGTTTTTTTTTGTGGGTTGGGGCGGCCCCTTGGACAAGGGATTCAGCACAGTACTGGTCGGCATAGTTTTTTAGGCCCATTTGCCCCCGAGAGGGGCAGAGACCACTAGTCACCAGGGAAAATTTGTAAATGTTTGGAGGCAGGATGTTTGTCAACTGGGGAAGTGTTTGCATTTGTGATTATAACAGTTTATTTCTCCTTTTTGTTCTAGTTCAAATCTTTTGCTTCCTTTGCTGTGGCTCATTTAGGTTTTGACAGTGGTTGACCTGTGGTTTGCGTAGTTGCATGTTTTATGTAAGTAAAAACAATTTACTTCAAATGACTATTGCTGCCATGTATGAATGTGAGTGGTGAACTAAATGCAGGATTGTGTGTGAAATTGTCATTATTTTAGTGCACAATAATATGCACAATAATATTTGTGTTGTCTTATGTGTAATTTTCTTTTCTTTTTTCTTTTTCGTGGGAAATCATTGGTGATTGTTTTTTTTTCTTTTTAAACTTTGTTTATTGGTTTTTCTTGACATTTATAAATCATTGATACATATGTATATTGTTCAATACAATCTGTATTCTCAGGGCTCATTGTATACATCGGTTCACGTTCAACGACAGGGTTATTCGTGATTCAGCTAGTCATTGTTGTGATCATCTACCTGTGCCTGCCGTTAACGCTCCCCATCACTCTCATGCCCTATTTCTACCCATGTACTGGATATCTCCATTTAACTGTAAACCATTTAAACAATAAGGTAGCTAAAAAGTAACTACGGAAAACAAGCAAACAGCGCGCAGGTGGAATTAGCGGTGGCGTGTGTGATCCATTCTAGCTATTACTTCTAGTTCATTCTACTGTTGGGGTGTGCTAAAGTGTCCTCCTGTCCCTTACTCGCTATGCATTGTCCTGTGTTCCGACAGGGACCACCCCTGTCTCAATTAGGGTCATACTTCCATATCATTGGTGATTGCTGTGGCTGTGCAGAGTAGTTGCTGCTGAGTCTAGCGTTTTCAGGCAAGTGAGTGGTATTGTTTTTGAGTTTATAACTCTTAGTGATAAAGCCACACTTTGTTAATTACTTATCTTACACAATGCTGGTTGTTGGTGGTGCATTTGTCCAGTTACTTTTCATAGGAAGGTTCATGCCTAGCCGTAGGATGACCGCTCAGCAGGTTGTTGGTGTGCTTTTTGAGTTGTCTTCTGACCATGATTATGAGACTGACTCTGCATCCGAGGCAGAAGAGGAAGTGCAAGACTCTGGAAGTGAATTTTCTGTCAGAGAGGAATCGTCTGATGATGAAGCCACTCTCGGTGCTGATGAAGTGCCTGTTTTAGAGGGGGACACTGATGTGTCAATGGTGCATTAGCCAGCGGTTGAAAGGCTTTCCATTTGAAGACCTGAATTCTGGGTTGCCCCAAACAAGGAGCAACCACAGTTGCCTGCCTTTACTGGTCTCCCAGGGTGTAGAGCGAATCCGGAAAACTTTTTGCCAGTCAATTTCTTTCAGTTGTTTATGGATGATGTCTTTTTGGAAAAGGTTGTTGAGCAGACTAATTTGTATGCAGAGCAGTATTTGAGATTTCACTAGGTGCCGGCTGAGCTAGAGGCCAAAATCCACAGCTAGGCACTTTGCAAAAAAACTGGTCAGTTTTCTTTGGGGCAATGTGATGTGTCCATGTTGTGTTTTGGGGCATTTCCTGTTGCGGGCACTAGCCCTACCCACAAAAGCGAGGTACCATTTCTATCGGTAGATATAGGGGAACGCTGGGTGAAAGGAAATTTGAGGCTCCTCTCAGATTCCAGAACTTTCTATCGCCGACATGTGAGGAAAAAGTATTTTTTTCCAAATTTTGAGGTTTGCAAAGGATTCTGGGTAACAGAACCTGGCGAGAGCCACACAAGTCACCCCATCCTGGATTTCCCTAAGTATCTAGTTTTCAAAAATGCACAAGTTTGGCAGTTTTCCCTAGGTGCTGGCTGAGCTAGAGGCCAAAATCCACAGCTGGACACTTAGCAAAAAGGGTCTGCTTTCTTTGGGAAAATGTGTCCATGTTGTGTTTTGGGGCATTTCCTGTCACGGGTACTAGGGCTACCCACATAAGCAGGTACCATTTTTATCAGGAGACTTGGGGGAACGCTGGGTGGAAGGAAATTTGTGGCTCCTCTCAGATTCCAGGAATTTCCCTCACCGAAATGTGAGGAAAAAGAGCTTTTTAGAGAAATTTTGAGATTTGCGAAGGATTCTGGGTAACAGAACTTGGCAAGAGCCCCACAAGTCACTGCATTCTGACTTCCTCTCTGGGAGTCTAGTTTTCAAAAACATATAGGTTTTCTCGGTTTCCTTAGGTGCCGGATGAGCTAGAGGCCAAAATCAACAGCAAGGCACTTTGCAAAAAACAGGTCTGCTTTCTTCGGGAAAGTGTGTCAATGTTGTGTTTTGGGGCAGTTCCTGTCGCGGGCACTAGGCCTACTCCCACAAGTGAGGTATCATTTTTATCAGGAGACTTAGGGAAACACTCGGTTGAAGATAATTTGTGGCTCCTCTCAGATTCCAGAACGTTCTATCACCGAAATGTGAGGAAAAAGTGTTTTTTTTGCCAGATTTTGAGGTTTGCAAAGGATTCTAGGTAACAGAACGTGGTGAGAGCCCCACAAGTCACCCCATCCTGGATTTCCCTAGGTGTCTAGTTTTGAAAAATGCACCGGTTTGGTAGGGTGCCAGCTGAGCTAGAGGCCAAATTCCACAGCTATGCACTTTCCAACAAACATGTCAGATTTCAATGCAAAAATGTGATGTGCCCATGTTGCGTTTCCTGTTGTGGGATTTAGCCCTACTCGCGCAAGTGAGGTACCATTTTTATCGGGAGACTTGGAGGAACACAGAATAGAAGCACAAGTGTTATTGTCCCTTGTCTTTCTCTACATTTTGTCATTCTAAATGTAAGACAGTGTGTAACAAAGATGTCTATTTGAGAAATGCCCTGTAATTCACATGCTAGTATGGGGACCCCGGAATTCAGAGATGTGCAAATAACCACTGCTTCTCAACCCCATATCTTGTGCCCATTTTGGAAATACAAAGGTTTCCTTCATACCTATTTTTGACTTTATCTATATTCACCAAATGAATTGCTGTATACCCAGTACACAATGAAAACCCATTGCAAGGTGCAGCTCATCTATTGGCTCTGGGTACCTAGGGTTCTTGATGAACCTACAAGCCCTATATATCCCCAGAACTACAAGAGTCCAGAAGACGTAACAGTATATTGCTTTTGAAAATCTGACATCTGAGTAAAACATGGAGAAAAATGGCTGTTTTTTTCACCTCAATTTCAATATTTTTTTATTTCAACTGTTATATTCTGTAGGAAAACCTCGTAGGATCTAAACAAATGACGCCTTGCTGAAATCAGAATTTTGTCTACTTTTCAGAAATGTTTAGCTGTCTGGGATCCAGAATTAGTTTCAAACCCATTTTTGCCACTAATTGGAAGGAGGTTGAAAGCACAAAAATAGTAAAAATGGGGTATGTCCCAGTAGAATGTCAAAATTGTGTTTTCTGATTCAAGTCTGCCTGTTCCTGAAAGCTTGGAAGATGGGGAGTTTAGCACCGCAAACCCTTTGTTGATACCATTTTTAGGGGAAAAACCACACACCTTCTTCTGCAGACCTTTTTTCCCATGTTTTTTTTTTTTTTAAACAAAGTTTTTGCTGTATTTTGGCTAATTTCTTGGTCTTCTCCAGGGAAACCAACAAACTCTGGGTACCACTAGCATCCATATGATGTTGGAAAAAAAGGACGCAAATTTGGCGTGGGTAGCTTATGTGGACAAAAAGTTATGAGGGCCTAAACACGAAATGCTCCAAATAGCCAAAAAAAAGTCTTGGCACCTGAGGGGGAAAAGGCCTGGCAGCGAAGGGGTTAAAAAACAGCAATTTGTCAGAACATTTATCCTGCCATTTGCCCTTTGTCTTTGAAGGATAGCAAATGTGACAAGATAAATGCAGAATGTAAAGACATCTTTATGTATTTCTTGTATATTTGCTACCCACCAAAAATCAGTTCACAGCTCACCAGTAGGTCACCGCCCACAGTTCGGGGAACACTGCTGTACTGTTTATAAAGCAAGTGAGGTAGATTTTTAGAGGTTCAAAACTATCCTGCAGTGTATTTCTAATGGGTGAACAGAACATTGTATCCAACTGCAACACACAGAGGAACTTGCCAGTATTCAGCAGGACTGAAATGCTAATACTAGTTGTGCCACATGTTACACTTCTATACTGGTCTGCGGAACCATAATTTACAAAGCAAAATAAACTGTGCACAAGATGAGAAGCAGCTCTAGCATAATCTCACAACACAGATGAACAGTGCTTAGAAATATTGCAGTCTTTGTTACGTGAAATAGTTTGATGGAATTAGATAAGATTTTTTTTTTGTGATACTCACTTGAGTAAGTAGGATTCGATGTGCTCTAGAAGATTGGCATGTGAGTGGATCCATGGATTACACAAATCTCCAAATGACCTCTCTTGCAAACTCAACAGTTCCAAAGGCATCAATGAGGACCTCTGTTTGCAGAATCAAGGACCTCATTTACGAGGCTCTAGTGGCACACTGCAGCACTGGAGCATTATGGTTTTTTTTACACTCCGTTGGCGCAGTGTGCCAGCCCATATTTACAAGGCCTTGCAAAGCCACCTTATGTGGATTTTCATGTGCTTGTAAATATGGACCCCTTAGTGGCGCTCCATGGGTGTTATTTGGGGTGTTCCCACGTAACACCCATGGAACACGAATGAATCTGACACACTCCCAGATTTACAAGTCTGGGAATTCTTCAGATTCTTACACCACCTCAGGTTTGGTGTAAGTATGATGCAGCAGGGAGAAATATCTTTATTTCTTCTTGTTTTTTCCTCTCTCTATGAGTGCTGCTTTCTGCAGCACACATAGAAAGAGGAAAACACCTCTTGCAATTGTTTTTGTGCAGGAAGGTGCTCCTTCCTGCACAAAAAGAATCATCCCTGCAGCACAGGCATCCTGGCACCATGGTGCAAAGGTGCATAAGTCAGCGTTAGGCAGCAATTTGTGCACCAGCGCAGGGGGAGAGGACAGAAATAAGCCATATCATGCAGATTTGGCACATTTCTGCCCTTTCCCAGTGTCACAGAGTGGCACAGCAAGGCATTTGCTGCCCCACCCTGTGCCCCTGGCCTCGGAAATGAGGCCCCTAATCTTTAAGAAACAACAAATATTGCCTTCTCAGGAATATTTCTTAGGATCTGGAATGCGCTGTCTGAGACTTGGTGCAAAGCCTCATTTCTCATACTCTTCAGAGAAGACCTCAATACCAAATCACTGAAGCGGACGAATCACCTGTCTTTAAGATGACTGACTGCCCCTAACAGTGACAGTCTCAAAGGACTAGCCAGAGCAATACTGCTAGTTTGAACTGTAACATGAAAAACATTCTTTAGTATTGAATATATCAGTTGTAAACTTAGTAATCATATATTTGCTATTTCTGATATAGGAGTACCCTACAGCATTAATTCTGTCCAAACATGATTCCAAAACAATGATTAAAACATAACCACACGGTAACCACACAAACCCATTGCAGAACAAACAAGAATGATAGGGTTTGTAGCCCTAGTGGATGTGTTCCTATGAAATTAACAAGTGCAATAGACGTTTGTAAATTTAATGGATGACTCCTTTCAAAAACAAGCAAGTGTTATAAAGTGTGTAGTCCTATTGGACTACACCTTCGGAAAACAAACAAGTGCAAGTCTATATCCTTTTGAGTATAATGCAAGACAGTTCCTGGATTTCAAGATGTCTTTGGTTAATTTCACGAAAGAGCAAATGTCACGGATCCCAACAGGTGGTCTCAACTATGTATCACCTTTGCCTAGGAAGGGCGCTATGGACCACGAGAACCTCGTGCTCTGGACATTCAAGGTGGGCGCCCTAATTGTCAAGTCTCATGAGAGTTTGGTTGCATTATGGAACATTGAGTCCCTTTTGTCTTTACTCAGATGTTTCGGGGAGCAAGCCCTTTTGAGGTGGGAGAATTCTTTCAAAATCTCTACATCATTTCATCCTCTTCTGTTCCTGAAGACATGCACATTTAGAAGCCTCTTAGTAGTGCCTCACACAGGACTAGAACCTAAAGGTAAATAAATCCTATGCTGCATCCTGACATGTTCGTAACTTTGACGTTGTTTGGCACTGCTTGAATTTAGCACACATTTCTCTGGGAAATTGCTTGCAGCGTGTGCTATAGCTATCACACATTCACGCTAAAATATGTTGTGAGCAGACCAGAGTGTGTTTGCCTCTCCTTCAGGAATATTTTTTTTTTACAATTTGACTACAACAAGACATTGTCGTAGTTTGGACTTTTGCTCTAGGCAAGACTGCTGGTTTAAGGATGACAGCGACTACGCCTATCCTACAACAAGTCGCAGCTGTCGTTCCAACCCTTCCGGCTCACTAGCAGCACCTCACCAAAAACCCAAATAGTAAAAGGTGATTTGTGGCAGCCTTTACGCGTGGACCCGAGAGTAAGACATCTCAGAGAGTGTTGTGAGTAAACGGAGATTACCCCTTTCTCACAGATACATCATGTCTCATACAAACACAGGCAATAATGAAGATGCAGTAAAGGTTCAATAGTTTTTATTTAACACAACTGCAATCTGCGATAAGTTGCTTGGGCTGCAATGATTAGGATAATGAACAGTGCAAGAAACAGAACTGTAAAGACAAGAGTCATTATTACAAAGACCCCCACCATCTTGCAATAGCATGAAAAGACATAAGGTGTGTAATATGTCCTAATACCCTAATATGATAGGCCTAACCTCCTACCTAAAGGAGAGCTGAGTTTGTTAAATCTAATCTGCCAATGCCATGTCCATGAGAGGAGCCCCCAACCCTCGTTACCTTGGAATGAGGTCTCTATCTCAGACTCCGCAGGGACATGAAGACTGGGTCAGCGTCAAGACGACATGCAGCATCAATATCAGCGATGGTGACGATGCCCTCTGGTCGGAATCCCTCTGATTATCTGTCTAAAGTGTGATGTATTTATACAGATCTGCTTGGACCCCTGATGTAGGTGTGTTCCCAAACAATAGATAACAGACATGCTTGGGGCAGCAATTACTATAAACAATTCCCTCGAAAGTATAGAGAGGGAAAGTTCCTAAGTGTGAACACCTACTGTTTGTTTGTCTTTGTCACTTGATCATGACACCTTAGCGCGGTGGCACTGATAATGCAAAGCATAACAAGTGGCCTAACTATAAACAAGGCAGCCATCTTAGAAGAATTGAATAATTAAATTGGCTAAGACAGAGCAAGCTAAGTAGGTTAAAAGTCACTAGGTGACGGGGGCACAAGTCTGCAAGCCGAAGGCTAAGCTAACTCCTGTTATCCCATTAAAACAAACTAGGATTCACTACACCCTCCCCATTGCCGTAACAGGTATGACAAAGGTACAGGAACCCAAACGCTAAAATTGCTCTGAACTAAAAAGCTAAAAGCATAAACTAGCTAAAAAACGTTTAAAATATGTTAAAAAATTGTAAAAAATGTTTAGCTAAACTACATACAGAGATGTTAATGTCGACCATGACAAGAACAGCAGTCCAAAGCAAAGTCAATTTGAATGCATACTTTTAATCGGGAATGGCAAGCCAATTCATCAAATTATTTGCTATAGTCATGATCTCGAAGCGTGTCATCGAAGTCACCAACCAAGGACCTCAAAAATGAGTCCACATCATCAGATGTTAAATCGAGCGCCGGGCGGGCAAACGGATCCACAGAGCAGTAGTGCGTGTCAGTCTCTAGTGCAGAGCCATCTGCAGCAGTGCCATCGTCCATGGTAGACATTAGAACGGAAGGCTCATAGGTCGCCTCGTGGGGCAACCTTAGTCTCAAGGGGCATGACCGTGTATGAACCCTCATCGGGGACATCAGCAGTTCGTGGTCCACAGGAGATGCCGGTGCAACAGCAAGACATACCATAGGCAGGTGTTCGAAGAGGCACCACACACAGCGGAAAACTGGTTGTACGCACCAGAGAAGTGGCCGAAATGACAACGACCAATCATGCTCCAATTCCACCAGCAAGGGGGCATCGAAGATCCGAACCATGCGTTCACGGCACAGTTGAGCTGGTGTGAGCGGCTCCATTGCTCTGCATAGCTGGAAAGAAACAACCACTGTGAATCAGAAGAAATAGCAGTAGTAGTCCCCCAATTTAATCGGAAAACCACCAAACACGGTTGAAAAGAGCGAATGGATGGCTGATGGGATGACTCCGAAAACAGTCTGGAAGATGATCATGAGACCAGACCCGACAGCCTTAAAGAAATGGACAATCCCAGCAGTGCTTGAAGCATTGAATATTCTGGATAACTGTTCTCCAAAATGCTTGGGGAAGTTTATATTTAATAGGGATTGTATCTCGGCTGATGATCTCGCTATCTGGAGAGCATACGGAGAGTCACGGATGTCAACGCGACCTGTTTTTGAAACAATAGCGCCTTTAGTCTGCTCAGCTTGTCATAATTTACATTAATAGTATCTATGTGGGGCCACATATCAGATACTTTTATCTCTCGTGTGGGGGGAATAAACCATGTCCGCACCACGTAACGACCTTAGAGACCGAGATTGCGTAGGCAATTCCTGGTCGCATGCCGCAACAACTTTGATCACTCAGTACCACATAACTTTCATTGGAAAGTACATGAAATACTGGTCGAAACAAAGTGACAGGAGTACCCTGCAGAAAACAGGCCAAGTTCGCGACCCCCGCATTGCAAAGGCCGTGAAGGGACACCTGCTTACATATCATTGAATGACTAACAGTAGTCTCACATTCGCTTCCGTTAAGAAAAACCTCTGTTTCACCATTCAAACATTTATAATCAAAGGGCAGCTCCCACTCTTCCTCACTATAGCTATCGCCTAGTTGCTCGAACCTGCCCACCGCAAAATGTTTCAAGCAATGTGAGAAACAAAAGGTCAAAATGGGCAAGTTAATTATGCCATGTAAGAGCCAAATAGTTGAAGGACTCTCTGCTACCGTGAAGGGCAACTTATCTAACTTCACAATGTGAAGCATGGTGAAACTAGCATTCCTTTTAGACATTGTCTGTTGTTCCACAGAAATAATTCACTCCCATTAATATACTTCCATGGAATGCGGCCATTTTTCAGCGTCTGTAATGTCCAACCCAGCTGCATGATGGAGCGTAGCTGTGTTTGTCCATGACATAACCGGGGCAACTCTGTCTGAGTAATATCAATAAGCAGACAACACAATGTTTGATAGTGAATAAATCCTGCTGGACAGAGTGTTCATGCCGTTGTCGACAACTGCTAAAGCCTTCTCTAAGTTTTCCTTATCTAATTGCCTCAAACGTGTAGCAGCTTCTATCTGTGAAAGTTTCCAGATCTCATTATACATAGCGTATAAGAACCTTTTAGAGCGCTGTTTCCTAGGACCTAGCAGAAAATCCTGCAAGTCTACATCTTCAGAAAGAGTGTTCAGGTGTTTCTTAACTGCGGCTAACGTGTTAGTCTGTACCCATTGTTGGCACAGTTTACCCACACTGTATGTTGTAATTATACCTGTATGTTGACCTGATACAAAGCGAGGGTCTGGCCTGTTAATTGAAAAACTCCCTGAAGAGTTAAAAAAACGTGCTTGACACCTATTGGTGTCAGTTGGCCATACTAACCACCCGCAGGGACTGGAAAGTGAAGAATTATAGGTACCAGCCTTAACCATTGCATCTAGCGTTTCCCTGGTGATATTAAGGAAATATTGCCAATCATTAAACTTTGCCGGTATGGGGATGCTGGGCGTGTTCATGTCTTTAATTTTCGCTAACCCCAGACAGGATGTCTGTTGAATGGTGTCATTTAAAAAAATCATTTACACAGGAATCAGGCATGCTCGGAATAAAGCCTCCTTACCCTGTATCTGCCAATCTTGTATTCCCCAAACACTTTTTAAGTCAATAGTGCTCTTCCAGTATTCGTAACCTTCAACTGCGAGCCGGGAAACAAAGGGATCTGAATAGATCAGTTTTGTGTTAGTTAGCAAGATTTTCCTAATCTGTAACGGAGGTAATTTAAAATAATATGACTCCGCATTTTTCGTGTCATTCCCAGAGAAATATGTAAATTTATCTGTATAGTGTTTTGGGCTCCCCACTGGTAGTGTTGAACAGTGTTCCCACTGTCTATAGTTCGATACTGGCCTGTGTCTAGTGGCACGGTGTAGGTAGTAATGTCCCCAATTATTGTAACAGAACATTTCCCCATAATTCATTGTATGTTCATATACATCATCACTTTCAAATACAAAATAGTCCTTCATTTCAGCTAGCATGGAATCAACTGTTTGGACATCCCAATCATCAGATACAACATCAGGTGTAATCACATCTGTCATAGATATTTTGAACACGTATGGCATTTTAATAACCTCAGTAGGCTTGTATATATCAAAGGGAACATTGTCCCACACAATCCAATCAGAAATCGGTATTGCTGTAATATTCACAAGGGACATCTTCGGACCTTATGTGAGGAATGATATGGAGTTAAGACTTCATCCACAGGCTCAACAGAGGAGCGTTCAGGAATATAGTGACTATTTATAAGCAATAAGAAAACAGTCACAAAACCAACCCAAAAAAATAATGCTGAAAATGTCAAACAGAACCATAAATAGTTCCATGGGTATTTTAAATAGTTCTTTTTAAGCCATTGATACAGCTTACGTATTTTTGAAACATTGTCAATCACAATAGTGGATGAGTCTGAGGAAAAGTCATCAATGTCTACGAAATAGCCAGAGGCTGTCTCTGCAAATACTGGAGCCGGTGCATTACCTGTACATTGGTCCACTTTGCGTGGAGGCTCTTGGTAGATGGTGTCATCAGTCTGTGAAGTGTTTGTGTAAAAAAACTGCCAACTCTTGGACAGGTGTTGTCATTGAAGTGGTAACTGGAACTAGCAAGAGTTCGTTTTCCGCCCTCCCCATGGTCGAGAAGGTATCTGTAACAGCGTTGGACATTGTTGCATAGTCCATAGTAGTGTTGTTCATCCTACTATGTAGAGGTATGCCCTGTTGGGTAGTGAAAGGGGATCAGGAACCACCTAAGGGACCTCTTGGTCTCAGTGTGAAGGATCGGCCACATGGTGTAGTTTGATGTCATCAATGGAAATGAATCTGTTCGTTCGGGAACCAGACAGTGGTGGTAAGACCACAGTCCTGGTACCTTGAATTCCCAAGACTGGTACAGGTGCTCTGTATGATGGACTGAATTCCGTCTTCACAGCCATCTTCTCATGAACAGGATCCCCAACTTTAGCATTGGTAGATGATTTATCATCACAAAATTGCTGAAGCTCCTGTAAGACAGTGAGACGTTAATTTACGTCAAACAGTGTTTCTGCTGCCACCAAACCAGAGGCATCAAGATCTGGGACATACATAGGTATCCCAAAGAGAACCTCATAAGGAGTGCGTCCCCCCAAGGAACGTCTTGGCAGATTATTCACTGCTCTCTAGACCCCATGTAGGTGATGAAGCCAATTGCGGCCTGAACCTAATACCCAAGTTGTTAAGGACTGCTTTAGACCACGGTTCCGCCTCTCCACGGCCGAATTTCCCTCTGGATGGTATGGCGAGGAGTATTCCATCGTCCCCATGGTGTCCCTGAATGCCTTAGAGGCAAATGCAGGGCCCTGGTCCTAATGGAATGCTGCAACCACATATGTGCTGATAAAGACCAGCAAGTCTTTTATAACAGTTTGAGCGTCAGCCGACCGCTGTGGCCATATCCACAGGAATCTAGAACAAGAATCTACAGTGACTAAGATGTATTTGTATGCACCATCAGGTTGAAGTGGACCACAATGATCCAGGTACACACATTGTAGTGGCCTGCTGGACACTAAGAGGGATGTCTGTGGTGGGCTTTTGATATTGGAGCCCTTTATTTGCTGGCAAATGTCACAACAAAGGACATGTTTCTTTGTCCGTCTGCATAGACCAGGCCACCAGAAGCTTTTTTGTAAGAGTGTTACCGTGGTCGAAACACCAGCATGTGCAGAAGCGACACCCTCATGCGCTGCTTTTACTAGATCTAATCCCTGGTCTTCATTGGGGATCACTTGATCTCCAACCCCAGGGATTGTTGCGTAGGCAACATTCTGTGCACTGATATGGTAAGAATAATTTGTAGGGTATCCTTTCGGGAGGGGCTTGTCTGCAGCCAAAGCTTTCATGGCAGTCAGTATTTCATTATCCAATCTCGTTTGTGAATGAGTCACTGCAGCCACAGAAGCCATAGCTACTGCAGATTTGGCTGCTTCATCAGCCAAAGTGTTGCCGGTAACGTGTACTCCTACACGTTGATGGCCCAATGTATGTACTACATGGACACACGGTAGCTTATCCTTAAGATCAGCCACCCTCCCCCACAGTGTCCTGTGTTTAATGGTGTTCCCTTTTGAATCTCTAAACCCGTTCAGCTTCCAATGATTAAGATAATCATTGTATGACTGGACACAGTAGTATGAGTCACAGACTATTAAAGTCAGGCATCCTGGCTCTGTGTGTTCGAGCGCTAATATGAGAGCTTTAAGTTCAGCCAACTGAGCCGTGCAGTCCCCTAGGGTCTGCGTGTAGGTATTGTGAGGGTGGAAAACTCCATCCTCCATCACTCCGCTCACAGCTGCGCAAGCGGCTAAGTATTGATGTTTAGTACCTACAGCCAGTTGTGCTGAACCATCAGTGAATATGACAGTATGGTATCTGTCTAGTGGCAAGATATTTAGAGGAGCGGGGTACTCCTGTTCGTACTGGAGAAACTCTTGTGTCTGAAGTAATGGATCAAAGATGTAATCGACATCAGTGGCGGTCAGGTATGTTGCCCACTGTATCCAACATGGATGTAATGCTTTTGCATTGGGAACGCTGCCTTTGGTGACAGCCTCTAAGGCCGGCACCGGGATAACGACAATAATGCGTTTCCCCTGGGCAAGTGGCCTCTCCTTTATGACAGCCATCTGAACTGCCGTCAGAATCTTTTCAGTAGGTGAAAAACGTTGTTCTGCGTTTGAGTATAAATGTGATTTATATGCTATGGGTACTGTGTCACCTTCGTTGAAGGTGACATAAGTAAATTCAATGGCACCAGCAATTATTCTGATGACCAAATTCGTTTTATTGTCACATGTGTGCAAGTGCTTAGCTTCTAGCATGTCCTGTTGCAATACCCTAAGGATGCGTGTGTGTTCAACTGTCCAGTGCTTGCTAGAAAAATTGGGCTGAACCAAGTCATAAAGTGGCTTGATACGTTGTGCATAGTCTGGAATATATTTTCTGCCTAAATTGAAGAAACCTAGTAAAGACTGTAGTTTCTTGAGAGTGTTAGGAGGGTGCAACTGTGCACATTTCTCTAGAAAGTGCGGTGCCAGGCTCTCCCCCTCGTTCAATAGCTTGTATCCCAGGAACAGTACACTGAGAAAGGTAATCTTACTTTTCTTAAAGTTCAATTTGTAACCGAGAGCTGCAAATCCCAAAATGATCCGATCGACCCGTACAAGATGAATGTCGAGGTCGTCGTCCGTGAGATATATGTCATCCACGTAGGATAACGCCTCGGGATCAATATCATGTAATATTAATGTTACACGGGCTGAAAATAGCCCTGGGCTGTTTTTATAGCCTTGGGGTAAATGACAGAAGCGTTTCTGTGAGCCAAATGAGAATGCACTCAGGTCCTGACTTTCATGTGCTAAATTCTGGCAGAAAAATCCATTAGAAATATCCAATTTTGTTTTATATTTTTTACGCACTATATTGTTTATTAGTGCTGTGCTATGTGAGTTTTGTATAGCATATGTACGTGTATGACTATTTAAATGTCTGTAATCAATTACTTCTGTAGGAATGGCCTGGTTTTGCAACGGGGGATAACGGATTATTCATTGCAGATGTACAGGGCTCAATTACTCCCTGGTACTCGAGCTGGGTGAGGATCTCCCTCACCAGAGCTTTTGCTTCATGTTTAACATGATATTGTGGCTGCGGTTGGGGTGTAGACTTAACGGGAATAACATGACAAGGAGACTCCTTGTCCCAACCTACATGATTGCGGTATAACGCAGGTTCCTGCGCTAAAGCCCATTCAACCGCATGGGCTTGTTTTTCTGCTTCCAGAACAAGATTAGAGAAAGAAGGCAAAATGACATCTTCCCCATGCGGGAGCTTACAGGCGTGCTCAGGTGGCCAGTCTCTTTCGGCCAATAGGATGTCACTTGTGAGTTCATCCCAGAATATCACACCAATGGTGCGCTCTACGTCTCCCTCTATTTGAATTTTTAAATCATAAACCCCGTTGGGTGGGAGAACGCAGCCGTCCGCAGTTTCAACTGCAATCAAATCGCTAGTTGCTGTCGCATCCAGATGATCTTTTAGACTCTGGCGACATATCGTGACCTCTGCTCCGCTGTCTAACAGAGTCACTGCCCACATCTTGTTCCTCAACAGTGTTCTCAAGTGTACTGGCATTTTTAGCTGACAGTGCTGCCACCTTTTTCTTTTTAAACTGTGGCTTTTGCTGAGGAGTCTTTTCTTCTTTTTTAATTGTGGACTGCGGCAAGTCTTTCTTTTGTTTCACGTATTCAGGACGTCGATCAGGACTGCCCCCTCTCTCGCTGTGTCTATCCGGTGTGTTCTGAAAGGAACGAGAGGGACGTGAATCAGTATATCTGTCTGGAGTTTTAATATTTTCCCTATTTTTGAGATTGTATCTCCTTTTGGAGTTCTCCGGGTGTGGAGAATCAGCTCTCTTATTTCTTCTATCCTTAATTTTTTTTTGTTTTTCCCAGTGCTTTTTAGAGCCCTCTTGTGCCTGCTTCGTACCTTCCTTAAGGGTGGTACTTTGTAATTATAATTTCTTTGGTTTGGCTCCCAAACTATCCCGCCCTATACTAGTATAGGTGTCGGAAATTATTTTTGGTAGCTGTCTCTCCTGTTCCGATTATGGAGTTTCTCAGAGACGCTGGCATATTGCCAGTGCTACCGCTTCCCCTTTAATATTACTGAGTATTATTGAGGAAACTGCTTCAAAGTTATGCATTAACTTCATCCCCAAATCTAAGGCTGGTGCAGCCCCGTGCTCATTCTGTATTTGTTTTAACACTTCCGGTAAATTGGCAAGTGTCGGGGTACCATGTGTGGTAGTATATATAGCAGCGAAGACTGTACCCCATGTGGCTCAGTCATCCACCGAGGGAATCATCACAAAGGGCAAGCACATAGTGAGGAGTCTATGTTTTTCCTGTGATCCCGTATGGGGAAACACAGCTTCCAGCTGATTTGTTCTCTGGGAAATCCAGAACGGTATTTTTTCTCGTTCTGTGGGTACTTTACCCTTGATAGTATGCACTGCTTGTGGATTAATCCCAGTAGCCAATTGGTATCCACCAGGTGCTGGCGAAGCTGGACGCTCTGGTGTTGTGTTCAAAGTTCGCATTACGAACTGAACTAGTCGTCTATATAATGTCACTAATTCATTATATAAATTTCGCAGATCTGCTATTTGCATATTTGTTATGTCTGGGTGAGGTGTGTATGTGGCAAACATAGGCCACCTTGGTCCATCATCACTTAAAGGCCCTAGCCTCACTCTTTGTAATACATATGGTAGGGCGCCTTCAAACCAGTTCTGATGCTCTTAGTATGTGAGCGATATTTCATGATACTGGTATGCTCGATACCGTTGAGGTACGTTTGCAATTTCGTATGTGTGGAATGTATGTGTTCTTTGGTCCACCTCGGGAAAGGTGACCCAACAATAAAAAAATTCTGTTTGGTATGCTTTATTAGCTTCTATTATCAGAGTAACATCCCCGCCATCTTCAGTAAGGCCATGCGCTAGTAGGTGTTGTGTTAGTGCTTGTCTAGCATTTTCAGGAATTTCTATGGTGTTAGCCATATTTGTTTAGAGAAACAGAACACCAAAAATGGGGAGTAAAGTCCTTTTATGAGTTCGAGCTCGAACAACCTACAGCTTAATTAGGTGTTACCTTTTCAGCTGAGGAGGATTTTCCCAAAGACCACGGACTTCTCCGTTTAATGTTACTTAGGGTACCTGTTGTCTGTGAGACAGTGATAGTCGGGGTATCCGTAAATTAGTGCCTAAACACCATCGTTGGTGGCGCCATGTCGTAGTTTGGACTCTTGCTCTAGGCAAGACTATTGGTTTAAGGATGACAGGACTTATGTTTGTAGGCGATTATGCCTATCCTACAACAAGTCACAAGTCACAGCTGTCGTCCCAACCCTTCCGGCTCATTAGCAGCACCTCACCAAAAACCCAAATAGTAAAAGGTGATTTGTGGCAGCCTTTATGCGTGGACCCGAGAGTAAGACATCTCAGGGAGTGTCATGAGAAACAGAGATTACCCATTTCTCACAGATACATCATGTGTCATCCAAACACAGGCAGTAATGAAGATGCAGTAAAGTTTCAATAGTTTTTATTTAACACAACTGCAATCTGCGATAAGTTGCATGGGCTGCAATGATTAGGATAATGACCAGTGCAAGAAACAGAAATGTAAAGACAAGAGTCATTATCACAAAGACCCACACCATCTTGCAATAGCATGAAAAGACATAAGGTGTGTAATATGTCCTAATACCCTAATATGATAGGCCTATCCTCCTACCCGAAGGAGAGCTGGGTTTATTAAACCTAATCTGCCAATGCCATGTCCATGAGAGGAGCCCCCAACCCTTGTTACCTTGGAATGAGGTCTCTATCTCAGACTCCGCAGGGACACGAAGATTGGGTCAGCGTCAAGACTACGTGCAGCATCGATATCAGCGATGGTGGCGATGCCCTCTGGTCGGAATCCCTCTGATTATCTGTCTAAAGTGTGATGTATTTATACAGATCTACTTGGACCCCTGACGTAGGTGTGTTCCCAAACAATAAATAACAGACATGCTTGGGACGGCAATTACTATAAACAATTCCCTCAAAAGTATAGAGAGGGAAAGTCCCTAAGTGTGAATACCAACTATTTGTTTGTCTTTGTCACTTTATCTTGACGCCTTAGCATGGTGGCACTGATAATGCAAAGCATAACAAGTGGCCTAACTATAAACAAGGCAGCCATCTTAGAAGAATTAAATAATTAAATGGGCTAAGACAGAGCAAGCTAAATAGGTTTAAAGTCACTAGGTGACGGGGGCACGAGTCTGCAAGCCGAAGGCTAAGCTAACTCCTGTTATCCCATTAAAACAAACTAGAATTCACTACAACATTGCACGTTATGATGAAAAAAATACAAGCAGAAAACTGTATCAATCACAATTGTTGTACAGCATATGCGTGCATGGAATATATACCAGAGCACAATTTCAGCTTATATAGGGGGCCACACTATGCAGGTACTCTCAGGCCCCTTCATATGGGCTGGGCTGTAAAGGCCTGCCTCAATGACCTCTTCAATGAGCAGTTCACTGTAGTTGCAGTGTGCAAGCAAATAGGCTGGATGCCAGAGAAAAAAAGACAAGCTTGTAATTGCCTTTAGACCTCACCAGCGTGTCAGGCACCATACTAACCACATTTAGGGTCCCATTACGAGTCTGGCGGTCCATGGACCGGCAGACCCGTAGTGGCGCTCGTACTACCACAGAAAGGGGCAGTCCGACCGCCCTATCATAACAGTGGCGGAGTCGCCACAGTCCGACTGCCGGCAGCGCCAGGTTCCTGACAGCCGATATCCTGGCGGTGCCGGCGGTCTCAATCCACCAGGCGCTGCCCTCTGGATTACCAGTCCCCTTTCCGCCTGCCTTTGCATGGCGGTCACAAAGCCATGCAAAGGCTGGTGGAAAGAGGGTGCTGGGGGCCCCATGGAGGCCCCTACACTGCCCATGCACTGTGCATGGACAGTGCAGGGGCCGCCATGGACAGAATGTATGGTGGTATATAGCAGTCACAAGGTGCTTGTTGGAATTGTTGGTGATGATCGTGTTTAAGGCTTTACAGGGAAAGGACGCATGCAGGAAGGCAGGAATATGTGTTTTATAGAATGCTCGCAATCAAAGGTACGTGACCTTTCCAGTATGGTGCACACTGCAATGGTTTCAATGGTGGCCTAGTATGTAAATTGTCACTCAGACAGAGGTCTTCCATCATAGACCTCCACAGTTCCAGTTCCTGAGCCTGCAGAGGGTCTGTGGATCTTGAGTAATTTGGATTAGTGGATAGTAAGTCAGTGGTTGTGCTGGGGTGTAGCCTAAGAAGGGTTGCAATTTTCTACGGATGCTGAGAGCATGCCACCGATCTAATCTCTTTCTGGCCAGAGGAGGGCCATTGGCCAAACCTCACCCTAAGGGGATGGGGTGGTGCAGTGTCAAGTTCTGTTGCTACTTGTGTCAAATATGTTGGGAGGGTCTAGCCAACAGTGATCGAAGTTGGTCTGTGCATAGGTGTAATATAACTCAAAATCTGGTGCTGCAAGTCTGCTCTGGTCATAGGGCAATATGAGTATTTTCTAATGAATTTGCACCGACATTCCAGACCATGCCAAAGAGAACAGGTGTCCATGTAAGGTGGTGAAGAATTGTTTGGTCAGGAGAATGGAGATGTTGTAGAAGAGGTACAGTAGTAGAGGAAGTATGACCATTTTCAGCAGTGCCAACCAATCCATCAAGGAAAGAGGAGTATGTCGCCCTCTAGCTACCTGCTCCTCATCCTTGCCATAGCCACTCTGTGGTTTTCACTAAAGACAGCATGCTTATCTTGGCTATTAGACCTGGCATCCTTAGTAAGGTTTACCCCAGACTTTGTGCATTCTGACTTCCTGTTTGCTGTCTGCTTTTTGCTCATTTTAGGATTCTGAGCACCTTACCACTGCTGACCAGTGTTAAAGTGCATGTGCTCTTTCCCTAAAACATGGCAACATTGGACTGTCCACAATTGGCATATTTAATTTACTTGCAAGGTCCTAGTAAAGTGCACTAAATACATGTGCCCAGGGCCTGTAAATTAAATGGTACTACTGGGCCTGCAGCACTGATTGTGCCACTCACTTCAGTAGCCCTTTAAACAGGACTCAGGCCTGCCATTGCAGATCTTGTGTGTGCAGTTTTATACCGTAAGGTCGACTTGGCAAGTTAACCCAGTTGCCAGGGCCAAATCTTCCTTTTTAATGCATATAAGACACCCCTTAGGTAGGCCCTGAACAGCCTCAAGTGTAGGGTGCCGTGTAATTAAACTGTTGAACATATACTTTTAAGTTTTACATGACCAGGCAGTGAAAAACATTTAAATTCACTACAGTTTTTCACTTTTTCACACTTCAGGCCTATCTGTCTCATAGGTTCATATTGGGATTACCCTATTACATTTTATAAGTGTAATTTCCAAATGGGACAAGATAAATATTTTGAGCTTGGTGTCTCTGGACTCTCAATTTAAAATCACATCTCATGATCAAGTTGGATTTTAAGTTGTAGATCTGAAAATGCCCCTTTTAGAAAGATGGCATTTTCTTACTTTAACCATTCTGTGCCCTCTGCTGGTGTCTCAGAATGCATGCCTGGGGTAGGTGACAGCTGAGCTTCATACATTCAACAATTGGAGTTGAGGTGTGTCATTCACATCCTAATGGTCCATCACCAGGCTGATGGGTCTTCCTGAGCTATCTGGAGGGAGGAGCTAACACTTCCACTGGAATAGGGCTGTGCCTGTCCCCACACCAAGGGATTCATAACCCCCGTAGTGTGTCTGGAGCCAGAATAAGAATGGCAGGGACCATGTGCACTTCAAAGGCCTCTATTTGAAGTCTCCCTCAGTTCAGAGGCACAGCTGGTGTTAAGTATTGGACCCCAAGTCCCTCCAAATCACTTCTGGACCATTCTGCCAGGAAGAAGGAATAATGTGCTGCTGAAAGGACTGTCACTTTGCTGAACTCTGCTGGTCTTGCTGGGCTCCTACTTTGCTGTGCCTGCCCTACTGCCCTCATTGCCAGGTAGTGAGAGGGACTGGACCTGAATCTCTACATCTCCAGAACCAACTGACTCCAAGAGCACCTGGACTCTGCCATCTGTGAGCCATGCCCTACCAGGTGGTGCCAATCCAGTCCTGGGCACTTGGAAGTGGGTTCTGCAGTTGTGTTCTGAGAAAATCCATGCATCACCATCATTCCGCTGATTGAACCCACCACACCGTTTCTCAACACAGATGCATCACCACTGCGGCTGAGGACAAGGACTTTGCATCACCAATTGCATGGCTCAGGATCGACGCATCACCATCAGCCCCAGCACATCACCTTCACATCGCCATCTGCATAGCTCGATGACAACACATTGCTTTCATCATAAAGGGCTTGACACCACACCCTGAGGACATTGTAACAATGACTGCGGGTCACTGACAACACATCCCCCTGACTGCGTGGATCTGAACCAACGATTCATCTTTGCATTGGCCCCCTCTGCTCCCTGCATCGGTTCTTTAACGTCAATGCAACCCTCCATACAACGTGCTCTTTCAGCTGGACAAGGCTGGTCCTGTTGGGGTCAGCCTGAACTTTGGATTTACCCCAGTCTAACGTGACCAGATAGCCCTTGTTGGTGCTTTAAGCGTTTAACCACTACCTTTGCAGATATTCTTTAAAAATTCATATCTTTACTTCTACTTATTGGAGTTTTGTCTTTTTGGTTTTGTTTTGTTCATTAAATTAAGATCTATTTTTCTAACATGGTGTGGATTATTTTTGTGTGGTGTTGTCATTGTTTTACTGTAATATGTGTTGGACAAATACTTTACACATTGCTTCTTAAGTTAAGCCTGACTGCTCTGTGCCCAGCTACCAGAGAGTGCACACAGGTTAACTTAGGGTATGTTTCTGATTTACCCTGACTAGAGTGGTGGTCCTTACTTGGACAGGGTGCATACTTCTGCTAACCAGAGGCCCCATTTCTAACGTTGGCTGACCCACATGTTCAACTATTTGACAGCCGAGGTGCACCAGGAAATGGGAAACTGCAGCTCAGTCACAGAGGGACCGGGGGTCAGGGGAAAGACCATGGATGTTTAGAAAGCGTCAACTGTCTGATAACTGGGCTGAGGTTGCTGGCTGAGTCTCACAAATAGAGTGTGATGGAAGCTGCATATATTGTCATAAAGAGGTTGCAGGTTCTGAGGATAGTGAATACAATAGAGGTGAGAAGGGGCATGCCTGTCAGGTGCCCCTTCCCAGTGGCAAAGGGTCCAATAGTGGGCCATTTAGGTGCACCCTAGCAGTCGGGTGTGGGGACAAGTGCTCAAATCTGTCAATCTGCCAGGGAAACCGATTCTAAAAAGAACAGCAAATAGAAACAGGCATTTTAAGGAGTTGAATGCCTTTGTGGCATCCAGAAAGACTGCTATCGGATGTAGTTTTGGATTGAGCTGATGCATCAGGGCAAAAAGGGTGCAGAGGTTATGAGAGGTGGTCTTGTCAGGTATAAATGCTGTCTGGTCGGGGAAGCAAGGTTAGGCAACAGGAGTAGCAACTGATTAGCCAGGGCTTTAGGAAGGAATTTTGCACCCACTTGACAGCGTGTGGTAGGAGTTACATTATGAAGGTGGTTTTCAAAGTTTCAGTAGCAGCATAAGTATGGCTTCCATGAAGGAGTGTAGAAGAATGTTGTTCATAGTTGCTCATTTTACAGTCTCAAGAGGTAGGGTGCCAGGAGGTTGGAATACACTTTACAAAGCTTGGTTGGTAAGACATGACTTCAGAGTCTTTGTAGGTGAGGAGACTCAAAGTCACAGTGGTAATCTCTTCCAGGGTGATCAGCGCATCTAAGAATTGCCTTCTCAGGTCTTCAAGCCACACCATGGCTATTCAGTCAAAGAATGCAATATGTTTTCGCAGAAATTATGTGTGTGTGTGAGGTGTGTAGGGTGAAGAAGTACTTCATAAATTCTTCAAGAATGTCATCTGTCTCATTCAGAGTCTGCCCAGAATCATTTTCTAGTTGGGTAACAGCTTGGGACACTTGACAGCCGTGCAATAGAGCCACCAGCATTCTACTTAGCATCTCTGCTGCTTCCCCATGTGCCCTGGCAATGGCATGTCTGTACTGGTGTTTCTGCTCCCAGTCAACAAGCTCATTGAATGTGTATAGTTTAGCATATAATCTGGTCATCTCCACTGCATCTGATTATTGCGATAAACATTCCATAGCCTTTATTTTGGATTTTAGCTTGTCAAGCCTGGTGGGTTTAGCAATACAGAGGCCACGCAGTTAGACCTTAAATGCCTCACACATGGTGTCCAGGGAGTTCAGTCTTTACTTACTCCGGAAATGCATTTTCATGCAAGGAAGGATAAGTACCAGGTAAAAGCTTAGTGTTTGGAAGCTGGCATCTCCAGCACATGCTTAACAGGGGCATGGTCTGATAGCGTGGGTGGGGGATATTTCACCCATTTTACACATGTGCATACTTCTTGTGTGCCCAGCCAGTAGTCCAATCTCACCCATGTGGCAAATGGTGTGGAGACATGTGTGCCCTGTCTAGCCATCAGGTGTCTCAACCACCATATCTCATCCACCATATGTCAACCAGCCCTTTCGTTTCCATACTTTTGACCGAAACAGCAGCAGCCGTATTATGTGTGCGGATCAAATCAAATCAAATCAGGGTTGATAAAGAGCAACTACTCACCCGTAAGGGTCTCAAGGCGATAAGGGGGGTTTGTCCTCTGAGCTTCGGTTTAAGAGCCAGGTTTTAAGGTCCTTCCTGAATTGGGATAGCGATAGTGACTGCCTGAGGTACAGGGTCAGGGTGTTCCAGTTCTTTGTAGCGAGGTAGGGGAAGGATCTCCCACCAGCCAAGGTCTTCCGTATATGGGGTATGGTGGCTAGTGCTTGTTGAGCGGAGCAGAGAGGTCTGGTTAGGGAGCAGAAGGTGGTTGAGGCATGCGGGTCCTATGTAGTGGCGGGCCTTGTAAGCATGGATGAGGAGCTTGAAGTTAATTCTCTTCTCGATAAGGAGCCAGTGGAAGTCTCTTAGGTGATAGGAGATATGTTTGCTGCAGGGAATGTCCAGGATGAGCCTGGAGGAGGTGTTTTGGATGTGCTGTAATTTCTTGAGATTCTTCTGAGTGGTACCGGCGTAGAGGGCATATCCATAGTCAAGTCTGCAGGTAACTAGGGCATGGGTTACGGCTTTGCGGCAAACCTTTGGCATTCATTTGTAGATCTTCTGGAGAAGTTGGAGTGTGTGAAATCAAGAGGATGAGACTGAGTTGACTTGGTGGGTCATGGTGAGGGATGAGTACAGGATGATGCTGAGGTTGCGTGTGTGGTTTGTTGGGGTGGGGGAGTGACGAGGGTCGATGGCCACCAGGAGTTGTCACAGGTTGATGTGGATGGTTCCAGGATGAGGATCTCAGTCTTATCAAAGTTGAGCTTGAGGCAACTGTCCTTCATCCAGGTGGTGACGGCTTCCATCCTGTTGTGGAAATTCTTCTTGGCAGTAGTGGGGTTTTTGGTCAGTGAGATGATCAGCTAGGTATCATTGGCATAAGAGACGGTATTCAGTCCGTGGTTCCTGACAATGGATGCAAGAGGGTTCACGTAGACATTGAAGAGTGTGGGGCTCAGGGAGGAGCCCTGTGGAACTCCACAGCTGATCTCCGTAGGTTCTGACAGGTAAAGCGGGAGTCTGACTCTCTATGTTCGGCCAGACAGGGAGAAGCATATCCATTGTAGAGCCTTTCTGTGGATGCCGGCTGCATGAAGCCTGGAGCACAGGGTGAGGTGTGAGACCGTGTTGATGGCGGCTGATTGGTCCGGTAGGATGAGGATTGCTGTATGGCCATGGATGAGGAGCGAGCGGATATCATCTGTGGTGGCGAGGACGAGGGTCTCTGTGCTATGATTGCTCTTGAAGCCTGATTGGGAGGTGTCCAGGATGTTGTTGTCCTCGATGTGCTTACGGAGCTGAGTGTTGATAGCCTTTTCGATGACCTAGGCTGGGAAAGGCAGCAGAGAGATGGGGTGGTAATTCTTGAGGTCCAGGGAGTCAACTGTGGGTTTCTTCAAGATCTGACAGATCCTGGCATGCTTCCAGTCCTTTGAGAAAGTGGCTGTCTCTATGGAACAGTTCAGGGTGTGTCGGAGCCCGGGTCCGATGGATGTGTTGGCTTTGTTGATAATGTGGTGAGGACAGGTTTCTGTAGTGGCTCCAGAGTGGATGCTGCTCATGATGGTGCAGATCTCATCTGCAGTGAGGGTGGTCCAGTGGTGCAAGGTCTGTGATGGTTCGATGGGACATACCTGGGAGGTTGTTGGAGAGCTCGGAGGGTCTTGGGATCTGAAGCTGTCATATATGTTTTTGATTTTCCGTTGGAAGAAGTTGACTAGCCTGTCACAGAGGTCTTGAGTTTGAGAGATGCTTGCTGTTTCTGATTAAAGGTTGGCAAACTCTTTGACCACGGCAAAGAGCTCTTTGTTGTTGTGAGCAGTGGTGATGATGAGGTCCTGCAAGGTGACTTTCCTGGTGCCTCTGATGAGGTAGTGGTGGGATTTGGTGGCCGCTTTCAAAGCCTCAAACTCTTCCGGGGTCTTGCTGTTTCTCCATCTTTTCTCTAGCCTTCTTCAGGTGCGCCTGGAATCTTGGAGTGCTGGGAGAACCAGCTGGCCTTCTTGAGGTGGTGTTTAGTTGAGGTCCTACAGAGAGGTGCTAGGGTTTTGGCGCATCGAGAGATCCATTGGTGGAAGTTCCATGCTGAGATGTTAGTGTCTGCGGTGAGTGGTGGGGTGAATTACTGAGGGTGTTGGAGAGCTGTTCCTCAGTGGTCCAGTTCCATTTGTTACCTGGGGCTCAGAGTGTGTGGAGGTGCATGGTCGGTGAGGTGATGGTGAAATGGATAGCAGTGGTGGTCAGTCCAGTGAAGTGTGGAGGTATTGTTGATGGTGATATTGTTGCAGGTGGAAAAAATGTTGTCGAGCGAGTGTCCTGCGATGTGTGTTGGTAAGGTGACAAGTTGCTGTAGTCCTCTTGTGGTGAGGTTGTTGAGCAGGGAAGCGATGTTGGTCTTGTTGCTGTTGTCAATGTGGTAGTTGAGTTCGCCGAGGAGGAAGTAGTTCAATGAGGTGAGAGCGTGAGGAGAAATGGTGTTGACAGTGGAGTCGCTGAAGGCTGGACAGGGGCCAGGTGGCCTGTAGATGAGGGTGCCGCAGAAGGTTGACTTGGGTGTGGCATGTACCTGGAAATGGAGGTGCTCCATGAGGGGGGAGTGTTCTTCTGCATTGGTTGTCAAGTGGAGGGAGGATTGGTGTATGATGGCCAGTCTGCTGCCGGGCGAGAAGGCCAGTCTTTGCAGAGCAGTTTGATGTTGCTGGGGATGGTGATGACAATGTCCAGTACAGATGCTAGGTTTGTCCAAGTTTCAGGGTGAAAGGCGATGTCCGGCTGATGGAATCCAGTAGGTCCCAGAGTTCTCCAGCGTGTTTGTGGAGGGAGCGAATGTTGAGGAGGATGCAGCTGAGACACTCTGGGTTGGTGTTCAATGGCTCCGCAGTGGAAGGGTCTGGTGCTTGGTGTAGGACGAGAGTGTGGTGGCAGTGGAGGCAGGAGAATGGTCCATGTGTGTCTCTGGGTGATGCCAGATGGCAGGCGGCAGATCATCCTGTGTTCAGTGTGTGGAGGGTCTCCGCGTTGTAGCGATGGAAGGTCAGAGGACCAGAGTTCATGGTGCTGGGCATGGTCCAGGCACAGAAGGGCTCAGATATCCTTGCCTTTGGTGCGCCAGTGGTGCGGCCATGCAGCGACCGCCATTAAAAAGGGGAGGGAGGCAGGGGGTCCAGTAAGCTAGGACGCGGGAGGCCAGAAAGCACTTCATAGGGGTGGAGGGGGTCAGGGTGGCAGGGACAGCAGGAGCGTGGGAAACATGAGGAAAGTGAAAGGCTGAAGGAGAGAGA
Organism: Pleurodeles waltl; assembly: GCF_031143425.1. NCBI lineage: Eukaryota > Metazoa > Chordata > Amphibia > Caudata > Salamandridae > Pleurodeles > Pleurodeles waltl. The sequence goes on from NC_090436.1 coordinate 316,379,315, forward strand.
AAGAGACAAGAAAGAAAGAAAAGATACAATAAAGAAAATAAAAATAAAAATGACTGAAAAATAAGCAGAAGTAAAAAGAGACAGCAAAATACTTACATACAGATGGCCACAAGGCCACCAGGGATGAGGCACAGGCAGGAGCCTGCAGGTGAAGGTGGGCTTCGAACTGAGAGTCAGGTATGCTTTCAGTTTGAAACATGGCAGAGGCAGCAGCAGCAGCAACAAGTGGAGCTGCACAGAGGAGGGAGACCAGACGTGGACCAGTAGGTCAGAGGAGTCCCCCTCTCAGTGCGCGGCAGCCACAATTAAGAAGGAGAGGGAAGCGGGGTTCCAGTCAGCTAGGGGGAGGGAGGGCAGGAAAGTGCTTTGCAGAGAGGGAGGGGACTCAGCTTTAGGGGCAGGAGCGGTATGGGAAATGCAGGGAGAGTGAAAGGTTGAAGGAGAGAGAAAAACACAAGAAAGAAAGAAAAGATAAAATAAAGAAAAGGAAAAGATAAAAATAACAGAAAAATAAGCAGCAGTAAAATGAGACAGCAAGATACTTACATGCAGATGGCCACTAGGCCATCAGGAATTGTGGTTCTAAAAATTCTGGACCCATGTAATTTACTTTGCCACAACAGTACGATTTTAGTATCAAAAGACCGATAATGACTAGTACACTAAGCATGAGCATTTTCGCTCAATTCCAGCAGCATTTTCACCCCGAAATCGCCATTTTTGTCCTGCACTCGTGGCTCCCATTTTATACACGACAGCCATTTTAAAAGTTGCCCTCACATAGGCTTATAATACAGTCGGATTTGATTCCAAGGACACGTACACCTTGATTGACTTTTCTCTGACCTGGGCAAGCTGGAACCATTGCCTCAGGCCGAACCTGTTTGGTCAGTCTCTCTCCCAGTGGCCGAATCAGATAGCATCAAGGCACACCATGCCATAAAACCCTTATTATCGCTCACACACCCTGCCTAATCTTGCTCACACCTGCACCTGCTCTTTTCTTCTCCTTACTTTACGAGGGGGAGGTGCCCGTTTTTATTGGGGGTCCACACTTATCTGATGTGAAATTCTAGGCCTTGCCGGGTAATTTATTATGGGTTGGATGACATGAAATATGAGGTTTCATCATGACACTGTTTTTTTCCTTTGTAGTGAAGGCATGTGAATGACCAACCAAAATGTCAAGAATGTTTGCCTGAAGCTTAAAAAACTGTATATAAGGAAACCTGATTTTGCATTGACACACAGTCTCCTGAGAACATACAAGTCGTGCTGTTGTACTTCTAGGACGCTTGTCAATTGGTTGCAGCCAATAAATTCGATCTTTTACTTCACCTAGAAGACTCTGAGTTTCTGTAGTCTGAATCAGGAAAGTACCCGAGGTCTTTGGGTGTACCCTGGCACCGCTGGGTTACCGGATCAGTACCGGTTCTGAAAAACCCAGTACCTCAGTTGGCGCCCAACGTGGGGCGATACCAGCGGTACCGGTCCAAGCCTGAGGTTCGTGAGGAGCTTCGTGTGAAAATTCTGGAGGAAGGCCGCCACTTCATCGACCCCTGCATGTCGACGTGGTCCGAAAGTCTTTGCTGCGAGGTTCCCCGCTTCCCGACGGCTACGAAGGACTGCTGCCCTGGCTATCGCCCTGATTTGGACCCTTGATTTTTGGTAGAGCGAAACGATAAGACGAGTCTTCTGGTGACGTCATTGATATTTTCAGTTAAGTATAAGTGGAGCGTCTCCCAGTCCTTAGTTGGACACTTGGTTTGGTCCTTAGTTGGACACTTGGTTTGGTCCTTAGTTGGACACTTGGTTTGGTCCTTAAGTTGGACATTTGGTTTGGTATCCCTTCGGGATCACTTTGATTTGGAACTTGCAAGTACCAAAGCCGAAGGACTCGTGTATTCACGAGACTATCGTAAACGATAATCCTTTGAAGTTTGAAGCTAGACTAGTGAGCGAAGATGCCTGGTCTTAGCAGACTTGGAAATTTGTTTTGTCTTGGTTGTAAAAGGGACTCCCGGTTGGAGGACTCATGTCCGGTTCCTCCGATTGGAACTCCAACTTATGAACTATATGTGAAGCACGGAGTAGGCCCCATCACATATAATGAAGTATTGATCCGTTACACCAGAAAAGATGGTGTTTTAAAATGGCCCCAAAATGGTAGATTTGACACAGAAATCTTAGATAACCTCGAAGTTAGACTTTTTAAGAAGAAAGCCCGGCCGGCAATGTTTGATTCTTTCCGCTTATGGCGTAAAGAAGCCAAGCAAAAGGAAATTAAATTAGCTAAGAAAAATAAGAGAGAAAAAGGTATTTCGATTATGCAAGCTGCTATACAGTTTAAAGATAACGAAGCAGAACAGTTGATTGAGCAGTTACATAGGCGACACAAAATGACAGTAGATAAATGCTATCCAGTTTTGTCGCCTCTTCAGCAAGATGCAGCAAAAGACTCTGAAAAAGATCCCCTAATGTCGCATTTGCTAAGTTTGCCACCACCCTATGCGCAGAATGCAACGGCACCTCCGCAACCTCTAGTTGCACAACCAGTGGTTGCATTGCCTCCTGCTCCTCCCCAGCACCCACCAGCTATTCTTCAGTTGGTTCCTATTCCTCCGGTGCAGCCTTCTCAAGGGCCACCGGCTTTGACATCTGCTCTGCCTTTACTTCCTACAACTTTGACTACTATAGCGACTACCACTCCTGGTATTGTTTCTGACACTGCTTCTGTCTCTGCCTTGTCTCATTCTGTTTTTCCTCCTGTTCATTTGTCGACCTCTCCCTCTATCCGTCAGAGAATGACAAACACTGTGACTAGTCTTTTATCCCCTCTCTTTGGGTCATTAGCTACGACCCCAGTTACAGAGCGTAAGCAATTGCGTAGCCAATTGCCTGATGGTATGGAGAAAGAGACACTGAATTATTTGGCGCATAAATGGGTTACTGAACCAGCGAGATATGAACTAGAGTCTGTTACGGATGTCTTCCATCAGTGGGAAGAACCGAAACAGAGATACGTTTTTGAGAAAATGTGTACTTTTCTTTCTGAGGATTTAGAGGAAAATGGTTTGGAGCCCAATCCGCCTAAGTTGTGTCGTGTACAGTTTGATTTTTCGACAGGTTTGATTGTGGGTTCAGATGTCGAGAAAGCAGTTGCGACGTTATTGTAGTTTAGGACTGAAGGTGTTTCCAGGTTATTGTTTAAATATGATTCTTCTGCTAAAAAGAAAGGGAAACAGTACCCCATGAGAGAAGTTCCCCCACAGTGGAGGGAAGGGGACCCAAATGCTAATCCACCTGTCCTGCCTCACTTCCAGCGTGTATGGGTACACGTTCCATGGAAGCGAGCTGAAGTTTTAGCCCTTAAGCAGACATTGCCTGATCCCCGTAAGAATCCTACAGGGTATTACAAGGAATTGTCACAGACTGCGGGGTCTTGCATTATGAATTTAGCTGACATAGACATGTTGTTTGGGAATGTTGTTCCACAGCCTTTATGGGGAAAGATTCGCCATACAGACCATGCTCAAGAGTTAGGTGACACATGGGCTAATATTGCTGCTGCAGATGCCCGACAAATTGGTGGTGCTAAACCTGAGCCTTTAGTGACAGAACTTCCTGGTAGAATTATTGATTACATGAAAACTATAATGCCTGCGATGCGTGTAAACTGGGATAAATTGTCTGCATGTAAGCAAAAGAAAGAAGAAACGGTATCAGATTTCTTCACCAGGTTTGAAGAAACGTTTGTGGACCACAGTGGTCAAGATATGAGCACGGAAGGTGGTCAACGTTTGTTCGTCGATAAATTTGTGCATAATCTGCTTCCTGAGTTGTGTAAAAAGTTAAAAGATTCAGAAAGTTCTTGGGCAGTTTCCTCTTCAGCGCAGATATTGGCTACTGCACAATACTACGAAAATAGAGATAAGGATGAGAGAGATAGAGTAGAGAAGAAAACAAAAGATTTGAAAACGAAGGTTCTGTTACAACAAGCGTACCCGCCACATGGTGGTCAGAAAAGTGGTGCACAGAACAACTATCAGAATAACTATCAGCCCCAACCGTTTCAGAGAAACTCGCAAAGAGCCGAGTATGCTCAACCACGTATCCCAGTAGGTCCCAATCAGTGTTCATATTGCAAGGAAGAGGGTCATTTCAAGTATAGTTGCCCTGCTTTGCTACAGCGCGCAAATGGTACTTCCGGTTTAAGAGGTCGAGGTGTTCCACAAGCACCTAGAGGAAGAGGACGTGGATATGTTCCCCAGAACGCGCGCCCATTCCTCCCTCAAAACTCAATGAACAGATTTGATCAACAGGTTAATGCATCCGGTAGGACGGCTCAGTACTATACTGATGATTACTATACAGAGGGTGAGCATTTGGACAGTAATGATTGCTAGGACAGCCATAGACAAAGAGAGGGAGTTGTTTCAGTTCCAGTAGATCAGAGTGGGCCTTATGTTGAGGTGATTGCATCAGGTGTGTCAGAACCTTTTCTGTTGGATACTGGTGCTACCAAGAGTTCTATTATGCACTCAAAACTCCCTGGCGCACCTTTGTCTGGCGAAACAAATGTATCAGTAGGTTTTTCCGGCGCCCCAGTTAGAAATCCGATTTCTAACCCTATATCTCTTTCTGTTGGACCTTGTAAATTTGAAACACCCCTTATTTTGACGACAGGTTGTGGCGAGAACTTGTTAGGATTAGATTTGTTAAAAAGATTGTATGCGACATTGTATTGCTCTCCTTCTGGAGTGCAACTCACATTGGGTAAGAAAGTGGTTTCACCAATGTATTTGTCAAAGGACAGATTTCCACCAGAATTTTCGTCTCTTCCTAATACTCTTTGGGCTACTGGACCTAATGATGTAGGTCTTTTGGAAATTCAGCCATATGTGATAACATTAAAAGCCAATGTTAAAATGCCACGTATTCCCCAATACAAGATCTCTAGTGAGGGGAAAAAGCGTTGTTGGCAATTATTCGTGATCTGATTGAGAAAGATGTAATTGAAGAGACAAGAGGCAACGTTTGCAATAGTCCTGTTTTGCCTGTCTTGAAGCATACTGACCCTACTCAGCCACCTGTTTATAGGTTTGTAATTGATCTTAGACAGGTGAACAAAATAGTTGTGCCACAGTTTCCAGTCGTCCCCGATATCACTGCATTGTTGACAATGATTCCAGCTTCAGCCACTTGGTTCTCAGTAATAGACCTGAAGAATGCTTTCTTCAGCATCCCTATTGCAGAAGAGAGCAGGGACATTTTTGGCTTCAATTTGGGAGGACGAAGCTTCAGATTTAAGAGAGCTCCTCAAGGCTATTGTGAAAGTCCATCCATCTATAGTCAGGCTTTGAAAGCACAACTTGACACTCTTATGTTACCTGATGGGGCCACTCTCATTCAATATGTCGATGATTTGCTAGTTGCCGCAGATACTAAGGAGATCTGCAAAGAAGCAACATTGTCATTATTGCGTCATTTGTCTGACTTACACCACAAAGTGTCCCATTCAAAGTTACAGTATTGTCAAAAAGAAGAGACCTATTTAGGTCATCTCTTTTCGAAGGAGGGAAGGCAACTGACCCCAGAGAGAATCAGAGCTGTTGCAGCAATGAGTGTGCCAAGAACACAAAGAGAAGTGCGTGCTTTCTTGGGTATTACATCATATTGCAGACAATGGATACCTAATTTTTCGTTAATAGCCAAACCCTTGGTGGCATTAACTTGTAAAGATATACCGAATCCCGTCCCATGGTCTGAAGATTGTCAGAAAAGTTTTGTCGAATTACGTGATGCATTATGTTCAGCTCCTGTGTTGGGTACCCCCAACTACAGCAAGCCTTTTACATTGTATGTCCATGAGAAAGAAGGTTGTGCGTTAGCAGTTTTGACACAACAGTTTGGAGACAGGGAGCATCCATGCGCCTATTTCTCTTCAACCTTAGACCCAGTAGCTAAGGCACTACCGAGCTGCTTAAGAGCGGCAGCGGCAGCTGCTGTTTCTATCCGCCAGTCTGCTGGTTTAGTGATGAATAACACATTAATCGTAATGGTTCCACATGCAGTGGACACGTTGTTAAACAGAACCAAGACAGCATTTAACTAGTGCTCGATTGTCAGGTTACGAGTTGACATTGTTAGCAAGCCATGTACATATAAAAAGATGCACTACACTTAACCGAGCTACATTATTGCCAATTGTGACGGAGTTAGATACTTCTGAACAACATGATTGTCTCCGTAGAACAGAAGAAGAAACGAAAGGGAGAATAGACCTTCTGGACACTCCCATTGCAAAGAGTGATGGTACTTTGTGGGTGGATGGTTCATGCTTTAAGCTCCCGAATGGTGACACGACTGCGGCGTATGCTGTGACAACTTTGGGTACGATTGTTGAAGCTGCACGTATCCCACATAATTCAGCCCAAGCAGCTGAGTTAATAGCCCTAACAAGAGCATGTACAGTATCAAAAGGAATGAAAGTGACTATCTATACCGATAGCCAATATGCGTTTGGTGTGGCCCATAATTTTGGGCGTTTGTGGAAGGAACGTGGGTTCCTGACCTCGCATGGAACTAAAATACAGCATGGTCAGTTGGTAAATGAGCTCCTTGATTCACTTACTTTACCGTTGCAAGTTGCGATTGTGAAGTGTAGCGCCCATAAAAAGGTGACTGATGATGTTGGTCCTGGGAATGCATTTGCTGATGAGGTCGCAAAAGAAACGGCAAGGAATGTGATGAGCCGAATGAATGTCGCGGGCCCTGCAAGATGGATTGGTGATGTTGGAATGTGTGAAGACACGATAGAAAGCGTGAAGTCGATTCAAGCTGAAGCCACAGAGAGAGAATTGAGTGTGTGGAGAGAAAGTACGGGTAAATTGGATGCGAATGGTTGTTGGGTCGAGTTGTCAGAACATCAAAGATGGTTGCTACCCGATGCGTATGTGCTTGCAGTAGTTACAATGGCTCATGGAATGGCTCACATCAGTGTGAAAGGGATTTGTAAGTTGTTGGCCCCAGTATGGCAAAATACAGGAATTCCCAAGTGCGCAGAAAATGTGGTTAGAAATTGCATGGTATGCCTGAAACACAACCCTGGTAGAGGAACCCCAACTCCAGCTGGTCATTTTGCACCTCCTACGTATCCGTTTGAGGTTTTACAGCTAGATTTCATCCACATGGAGAGGTGCAACAACTTAAAATATGTACTCGTTGTTGTTTGTGCCTTTTCAAGATGGGTGGAAGCCTATCCCCTAAAAGACAATACTGCGCTATCCACAGCCAAAGCCCTTGTGAAAGAGTTCTTCCCTAGATTCGGAATGCCGAGAATGATCTGGAGTGACAATGGAAGTGAATTTGTGGGTCAAGTGATGAAGAAAGTATGCGAAGGGCTAGGCATCAACCAAAAGTTTCACGCTGCAAATCACCCCCAATCAGCTGGATTAGTGGAGTGCTATAACGGCACTCTAAAGCTAAAATTGGCCAAGATACAAGCGAGCTCTGGTCTCAAATGGCCTGACGCTCTACCCTTAGCACTCCTACCAACCAGAATGACTGTGCATTCACGAGTGAAACTTAGTCCTTACGAAATAGTCTTTGGCCGCCCGGCCAATATATGGGGAGTGCCTAGGCCCAAGAAGTTTAGCGAGATAGAGCATCCTGTCTTGCTTGACTATCTGTATGAATTGACGGCTAAATTGCGTGTCTTACATCAACAGGTCCACGACACCTTGCCTCCGGTCTCTGAATCTCCAGGTCATCCTATTGAGCCTGGATCCTGGGTTTTAATAAAGAACTTTCAGCGAACCAAAAACGAGCAGCCCAGGTGGACCGGACCGCACCTCGTTCTTCTCTCCACAAGATCAGCTGTTCGAGTAGAAGGGAAGAAACACTGGATCCATGGGACCCATTGCAAAAGGGTACCCCTACCTCTGCCATGTGACCGGTGGGTCCAGGAAGGTGTCGCCGACTCAGAGACTGAAACCGTGCCACGTTTTCTGCCTTTCAGTGATGCACGAATAAAAGGAACACTCACTGAAAAAGAAAGTGATGACATTTTACAATCAGCAGTATCACCGTCAGTTCGATTGGACACTACAGAACCTGAACTCCTTTTTCAGGACCACACGATACCTGGGACTAACCGTTATGATCTACGACCAAGAATAAAGGACAAATAAAATAGTTTACTTTTCTTCTCTTTAGCAAAGTTCTCCAATATGGAAAATTATGTTTGAATGACTTTTCGCTTTTTGTATTTTTTGAACCTCCATCTGGGTTCGGCTGTAGGATCGTGGCTGAAAAGACTTAGGGGGGTAGCCTGTGGACACAAGGTCTACAGGTCTGGTTTGTTCTAGGGCGGCCTGGAACATTCAGAACACTCCTAAGTGAAGTAAACCAACCGCCACGAGCGGCAACGGTTAGAGGATGGAATCTTTCCAAAATGGAGAACATTTTAAAAGACTGAGTTTCAAGAAGAGAATATGTGAAACGATAACCAGGAAACGGTTTTTGCTGCTGTGCATTTTTATGTTATTTAGTATACTTATGTTTTTTATAGGATATATTTTATTCTGTTTTAACGTGATATTGGCACCCACTACCTCGTCTGCACCTCCTCCTTCCACTGTTTCCCCACATTCTTTTCAACTCCTCCCTAAACATGAATCTGCTAGGAGACTAGAGTTCATTAATAACTCCTTCATCCAGCTTTTGCACCAACACCAACTAGTGATAAATACAACTAACTGTTGGGTGTGTGGCCTTATGCCTCACACAGCAGATAAAGGTATCCCTTATCTGATCCTGCCTTTCAGCCACAATGGTTCCGTGTGGGCATTCAGAACGATATTCATCTATGCACACTACCCCCTACGTTTTGCGGAAGACAACCCTAAGAAAAATGCTGTAGTTAAAGGTATCATAGACATGATGAAGGACAATATCTCCTACGAGACTATCCCCAGAGATGAGACGATGGCATATATAGGATGGAACATGACCGGATATGAAGCCACAATGAGTGAGAAACAGCAAGCTAAGATATCTTCCCTGATTTGGGTTGTACCCCATCAGGGTCACCTGTGTCTGCAAGGTACTGGCAAGAATCCCAGAGCTCAGCTAGGGGAAAGCGTCTGCACTGAGACATATGTCTTCGCATCTCAGACCTCCCCTCCGCTCTTGGCAGCTAAGGGCACCTATTTCATCTGCCATGATAGAGCCTTTACATGGTTGCCCCCTGACTTTTCGGGCACATGCTTTGTTTCGTTCCTGTTGCCCCCTACCTACACAGCAGCGGCAGATTACCACAAGACAAGGATAGTTAGAGGCGTCTTCAGTGAAGAAGACACTGCAGGACAAGAATTTGGGGACTTCGTAAAGGGTTTTCTGCCGTTCTGGGGACAAATAAGTAACAGCAGGAGCATAAGGCAATTGATAAGAGTGGTTGAATCCACCGTGGCTGAAACCGCTGGTGCCCTTGGTAACTTGACTGCTGAGCTCCAGTCGGATCGTCTTATGACCCTTCAGAACAGGGTCGCATTAGATGTCATACTTGCAGACCGGGGTGGAGTATGTACATTGATCCAGTCGAGTTGCTGTGTTTTTGTCCCAGATAACGCTCCAACAGTATACCAGGCCATCTCCAAACTGCATAGAATTTCCAAATCTATTCATTTAGATAAAGGAGATTGGTCATTAATGGGATGGTTCTGGGAACTGATATCAGCATGGGGATGGAAAATTCTAATGGTCATTGGAATGATATTGGCCATTCTTTTTCTGTTCTGTCTATGCGTGCAGTGTGCTCCTGCGATATGTGGTTTCTGTGTTACATCATGCATAAGGAAACCTGCACCAAGAGACGAGCTAAATACTAGGATGATGTTACAGCAACATCTCAACGACTTTAGAAACATAGACCTGGACTCAGATTAGCATGAGAATAGGTTTATTGCCTATGTAAGGGCAAAAGGAGGGTTTGTGGTTCTAAAAATTCTGGACCCATGTAATTTACTTTGCCACAACAGTACGATTTTAGTATCAAAAGACCGATAATGACTAGTACACTAAGCATGAGCATTTTCGCTCAATTCCAGCAGCATTTTCACCCCGAAATCGCCATTTTTGTCCTGCACTCGTGGCTCCCATTTTATACACGACAGCCATTTTAAAAGTTGCCCTCACATAGGCTTATAATACAGTCGGATTTGATTCCAAGGACACGTACACCTTGATTGACTTTTCTCTGACCTGGGCAAGCTGGAACCTTTGCCTCAGGCCGAACCTGTTTGGTCAGTCTCTCTCCCAGTGGCCGAATCAGATAGCATCAAGGCACACCATGCCATAAAACCCTTATTATCGCTCACACACCCTGCCTAATCTTGCTCACACCTGCACCTGCTCTTTTCTTCTCCTTACTTTACGAGGGGGAGGTGCCCGTTTTTATTGGGGGTCCACACTTATCTGATGTGAAATTCTAGGCCTTGCCGGGTAATTTATTATGGGTTGGATGACATGAAATATGAGGTTTCATCATGACACTGTTTTTTTCCTTTGTAGTGAAGACATGTGAATGACCAACCAAAATGTCAAGAATGTTTGCCTGAAGCTTAAAAAACTGTATATAAGGAAACCTGATTTTGCATTGACACACAGTCTCCTGAGAACATACAAGTCGTGCTGTTGTACTTCTAGGACGCTTGTCAATTGGTTGCAGCCAATAAATTCGATCTTTTACTTCACCTAGAAGACTCTGAGTTTCTGTAGTCTGAATCAGGAAAGTACCCGAGGTCTTTGGGTGTACCCTGGCACCGCTGGGTTACCGGATCAGTACCGGTTCTGAAAAACCCAGTACCTCAGAATGAGGTGCAGGCTTCCCTGTGGGTGGAGGTGGGCCCCTAACTGAGCCGGATGGTGGGGTTAGAACAGTCAACCTGTCTATTTTAAACTAAGATAATGTCCTCACCACATAGCACAATTTGTGGGGATAGTGTGGTGCACTTGAGTCAGACTCGTTGAAAGAATTTGCCGTCATCTGTATTTGGCCTATAGGTATTGACAAGTGTCATGTGCCCGCCATTTAGAACAGCATGTATCAAATGATATCTCCCTTGCAGGCCCTGAACCTCCTGGAGTAGCAAAAAGGCCATGCCTCGTCTGACCAGGAGAGCTGTACCTCTGACATAGGAGGAGCAGGATGTGGGTGCCCTATAATCGCACCATTTACATTGAAATGCGTGCTACCTGAATCCTCCAGTTACATTTCTCAGTGTAGTGTCTAGTGAGAAGTAATTGAATTTATGAAAATGTTATGATGCACTCAAAGTTATCAAAGAATTAACAATATAGCAAATAGCATCGTAAAAGAAACTGAAAGGTTTACATTGTGCCTCTTTGGAATGAGCACTGCCTGCGCTTGTGAAATTGTTGCGAATATTTGATTCACCAGAGTAAGCCAGACCCAAAACGTACTGTTTGTAATGGCCTGAGGGCTTCAATGGTAAACAGTCTTTATTGGTATTCATCTGAAAAGGACTCTTCTAGAAAGTAGTCTTTTTTTAATCTTATAAACACTTTATTCAAAGAACAATGTTCTCAAACATTTATGGCAGAAATAGAAATGTTGCTTCACAGAAAAATATTGATGAAGTGGCAATATAAAAGTCCTCTCAATAAAATTTTTGGCAGTATAACTCAATTCATGTTGAGTGAAACACCCTTCGTCAGGGGTACCTACAAATGAGAACAAGAAAAATCACATGAAGGTCTAATGTCAGAGATTTCAAACAGAAACAGCAGAAGTTCAAAGAAAAGATTGCTTGGAACTAGAATTTTTAGTACTTGCAAAGAATGAGGAGTACCACAACATAGAGGGAAAAAGTCCCATTGAGAAAAATGTCTCTGTGTATCTTGCATGCAAGCCATACATCAGATGAATGGCAGTGTGACTACTCCGATGGACGCACATTGAAAAGATCCCAACAAACCCCACTCATTCCTGGCACAGTAGACTAACCCATATGAATACACTATGGTGCCAATGTAAAATAAACCATAAGTCAAGTGTACTTGTGTTAGACCTTGTACCTTTGGCGTGGTTTCTCGTGACTTTATGTCCTCTGACCTCCCATGTCTGACTTAATTTTTGCTGTGTTTTAGGATTCTGGGCACTTTACCACTGCTGACCACTGCTAAAGTGCAGGTTCTCTGTATTCTAAAATATGTCAACATTGGCTTCTTCACAACTGGCATATTTAATTTACTTGTAAGTCCTTAGTAAAGTGCACTATATGGCCCGCCCCAACGCATCGCATCCACTTTCACGGAGCCTGACAATGACGCATTGCCCAAGTGTGGCAGAAAGATCGATGCATCGTCCCCCTCTTGTCTATGAATTGCTCCAGCAAAGGTACTGCTCAGGAGACCCTGTGGGGGTTCTGTAGCTGGCCTCCCCTCCATTGTGGTCGGCCTGAATTTTGGACTTGCACTGGTCCCTCGTGACCTAAAGTAACCTGTCTACCACTATAAACTTCTAAGCACTGTTTTCACATTTAATATTTAAAAATTCATTTCTCAACTTCTACTGGTGGGATTCTTGACATTTTGGTCTTGTTTTCATCAGATAAATATCTATTTTTTCGAACCTGGTGTTGAGTCTTTTTGTGGTGTCTTTTCACTGTGTTACTGTAAGTAAGTGTTGCACAAATACTTTACAGATTGCCAGGGTGAGCACAGGTTAATTTAGGGTGTGTAACTGACTTACCCTGACTAGGATTGTGGCCCCTACTTGGACAAGGTCCATATCTCTGCCAACTAGAGAACCAGTTTCTATCAACTGGTATGAATACTCCGTGCCTAAACAAGCTCTCAGTAGCCTGAAAAACTACAGAGACCATCATGTATCATGCTGAACCAATGTAGTAGAAGTCAGTATGCTCATGATTGATGCGTCAAACAAAGGCCCTGATTATGACCCTGGCGGTCACCAGACGGCCAGGGTCACAGTGGTGCTTGGACCGCTTTGGTTGTGGCGCTCTGACCGCCACATTATGACTGTGGCTTCCGGCTGCCGACATCGCCAGGCTGCCACCAGCCTGCATCCTGGTGGTCCCGGCGGTTTAATCCGCCAGGGCAGCTCTGCAAGCAGCAATGTCCTGGGGATTATGAGTTCCCATCCGCTACCCTGTCCATGCCTGTTTACACCGCCATGCAAAGGTTTGCAGAATGGGGGCTCTGGGACCCCCATACACAGCCCCGTTGCTCATTCCACTGCCAGAATTACGGGCAGTGGAATGCGCGACAGGTGCTGCTGCACCTGCTGCACCACCACATTGCCGCCTGCTCCATTAGGAGCCGGCTGCAATGCTAAGGCCCTGTTCCCTGCTGGGCTGGCAGGTGGAAACACTGTTTCCCCCTGCCAGCCCAGCTGGGAACTCAAATTAGGGGCGGCGCAGTTCTGACCGTCCGTGTGGCCAGATGGCGGGATGAGTTTGGCAGGTGGCCTCTGCCACTCGCCAAACTCATAATGGGGACCAATGTCTTTAGATTAGAAATTGAGTTTAGACTTCCTTCAGGAATAGACAGCGCTGCTGTAGATACCAAGAAACCCGACCTGTGATCAAATAAACATGGTATGGAAACAGAAGTTGCTTTGTGTGCGTGAGAAAGAAATCTATGTGCTCACCGATAATTGTAATACAATATTTGAATACCTAAAACACGCGAGCGACGTAGTACGTGTATGCCCGTATGCACATAAGTACAAAAACCTGTTCTCGGTATTTGGACAAAGTCCGTAGCCAGCCGTGTTTTCATGAATCAATCTGACGTATTAAATAATAGCCAAGCTGTAAAGATAAGCAAATGATGCATTAAGGAAATGGAACTACTGCCTAGTAGGACCAGAATCAACTGCACTCTGTGAATAAAATGCAATACCTGTGGAGGAAATGCGAACGTTGCCTTGTGACCAGCACAATGTCACTAAGTGTAAGGGAAACAACCCAAAGTCCGGTGGGGACTTTTTAAACCGACGTGTTGCATGAAGGAATACGTGTTATTGAATTATTTTATCAAAAACGTTTCTCTTTGTGACAAAATTGTTTGTACAGGATTGGACATAAAAAGTGCCATTTCAAGAAAAGTAACTATGATACAAACAGAAATGGAGTAATTCCGGAATAAAGACTTATTGCCACAAATGTCATATTGCTATAACAGAGCCCATTCTACAGCCTTTATTCCCTCTGCATGTGGTATCGAGGTATACAGTGCTGTAACGTCAATGATGCATGGCCACCAGGAATCAGAATCTGTGACCGATAGTTGTGCCCATTGTTTCAGAATGTCAGATGCATCTTGAACATAGAATTTCCAGTTTTGAATTATCGGTTGTACGAATGTGTCCAGGTACTTCCCTAATTGCTCATGTGAAGAACCACACCCCAACACAATTGGTCTGAATGGAGGATCTATAGCATCTTTGTGAATCTTCGGTAGCTTATAGAGTCTCGGTCTGTGGGGAAAATCAATCAGCAGGAAGTGTTTTGTATTGTCATTAATCCAGCCATACTATTGTGCCTAATCTATCCAAAATCAGTTTGAGTGTGATTATGAACTCTGTGTTAGGATAATGGTCCAGAAATAGATATGTGTTGTCATCTCTCACGTGTGATATGACTTTGGCCTCATAATTTACTCAGTCCACCACAGCCAGGGCTCCCCCTTTATCAGCCGGCTGGAATAATAAATCATTATTATGTGCCAGTGCCAGCAGTGTACCTGGTTCTTCTTAGGTGATATTACTAACAGTAGGTGAATGTGATGGATCTTCAGGGGTAGGTGTTCTTGATGTACCACCTGGGTGGCTGGGGTGAAGTCTGGGAAGATAGATAGGGAGTTACCTTCATATGTGAGAGTCCGTTTCTCCCTCACAAGCTGCAGGATGGTGTTCTGGTGCTTGAAGTTGAGGAGTCTAGCTTTTAAGGGTTGCGGTTGGCTCCCGGCAGAGGCCACGGTCTCTTACATGAATAGTTTACTTTTTGACAGTGCTCAATATAAGGTAGAAGTTATGGCCATGAAATTTCCAACCCAAGATAGTATCCTTTTTCTATGCCTGCAAGTAGTTCCATCTCCACTACATGCTCTTATTACTGGTCCTGACTGAATTACTTTGTGGCAGAACCCTTATCAGAATGCCACAGGGCAGGCAGGTGTTACTGAGCACATCTTTGGGGGTTGTGGCCTGTTACTTCTAGTGTCCCAGGGCCTGATCTACTATGGGCCCTGAATGATAGCCAGCCACAGTCTAGGAGAGCTGCAGCTGACAGGGTAAATCCCATATGCAATGCCCAGAAGGGGGAACTGGGGCTTTTAAACAATTGGCTAATTCTTGAAAGCATGGATATTTGATTCAAGAAATGTTTATTTTTGTTTGGTCAGATGGTTTGATGGAGTGTTTGTTTAGGGTTGTTAATCCAGGAAATAGGCTGTTGAGCCTGCCCATGTTCTTTTAATTGTCTGGCCATCAGACCTACAGGAACCAGGGAACGCCATGATGGCACAATGAAAGGAGGGAAGAAATCGGCGCTTTAAGGAAAGAATGAAACAAACACCAATCTTCCAGTGGAAGGAGAGGTGGAGAGAACTCCAGAGAAATCACCCAGTCTTTTCTTAGCAGGGGGGAAGATATCTACACCAACTACCTAGATCTCTTCTGTTTCACTGAAGGAGATCAAGATGAGTCACCTAGGACCTAGGAGCCTACATACATGTTCATAGTTACCTGGAGGTTATGAACCTCTTGCTTCGGTCGACAGAAAGAAACCTACTAGCAGATGGAGGATGATTCAGGAATTATCTTGTTTTTCTATTTTATTTTTTACCCTTTTCCCCATGACCCTCACCTGGGCTGCTGCCTTTCCTTGAGGGGGCCAGCAGTTGAGTTTCTTGTTCCTCAACCGGAAGAGTAGAAAGACGAGGCACTGTTACCACACGTACAAGAGGGGAGATGACAAACAATGAAACCTCCCTCCTAACTCTGACAAGACTGTCCTATATTTACTTTACTTTGGAATTATAAAATATGTCACCAGTGTTAAATTAATTAAAAGCAAGCTCCCAAGAACATTTTCTTGTTCACCCCTCCACAGTCTCTTACACCCATTTCCTCCTGATTGGTGGCACAGAGGGCAAAGGAATGTAACAATGGTTCTATCATGTCTCAGGCACAAGCTTTATGAAATGATGGCTTTCAGTGAGGTGAACCTGCTTGTGCAGATCACAGATTTATGGTTCACCGTAATCTCTGTAGAATTCATTAATGAGCTACAATCGTCGCAGCAGGGCACCAGTTTCCTTCTTGTTCAGGACCCCATAATTCTTCAACTGAATGGCGTTGAGTGAATATAAATAAATTAGAATTTGTTTTCTGCACATAAAGCTACTTCAGAACTGCTGTGAAACTGTTTGTGGTCTTGCATCTGGATGGTGGTAATGCCCATTCTATGGACTCTCAGACTCCACACTGGCACCCTGAAAGACATACTAGATGCTGCTGCATGTCTCATCAAGGGCCTTAATAAATATGATCACACCCTGGTCTATCCAGACACCATCAGACTGAAGGCAGTGAAGAGTGATAAAGGCAAAGCAAGGCACCAGGCCACCTCAATCTATACACTTACATTTAGAACAACCTACTTGTGTCCATCTGTGCCAATTCAGGAAAGAGTTGAAGAGATGCCTCTTTAAACAAGCATTCGCAAAGCCAATAGGTCTCCCATTGGCCACTAACCTATTGGCAATTCTTGTTATTTCATAGGTTTTGCAAAAGTTTATTGTTGTGAAGCTGCTGGGCCTGATGCATGCTGAAGTGGGTGGAAGAAAAGAGTGACAGACAGAAAAACAGACTAATGGATGGTCTGGCTGAAAACAACTATAGAACAAATCCAAAGGTCTTGAGTAACATAGACGTGACAAAGCCAATTGGTCTGGCATTGTCTGCTAGGAAGGAGTAGGGAAGAAATAAGTAAGGAAAGAAGAAAGAAAGAAAAAATACAGAAGGAAACAAGTAAAGACAATGAAAGAAGGAATAAAAAAACAGGGAAAGAAGTAAAGACAGAGGGAAATAAAGAAGAAAAAACAGAAAGAAGGAAAGAATAAAAGAAGAAGGAACATACAAAAAAAAGAGAAAGAAGGAAGGAAAGGGAAAGAAAGAAAGAAAGAAAGAAAGAAAGAAAGAAAGAAAGAAAGAAAGAAAGAAAGAAAGAAAGAAAGAAAGAAAGAAAGAAAGAAAGAAAGAAAGAAAGAGGGACAGAAAGAAGAGATGACAGACAATCAGGGTTTCAATGTTACAGCATCCTTATGAGCTTATATTCAGAGAACATGTGAGCAGCAGTCAGCTAAACAAATTAATTTACAACAGCATTGGCAGAAGAGAGTACTGATAAAGCTGGAATGTGTCCTCTGCTCTCATCCTTTAGAAAGCCTCCTGATATCACAAAGGCAACACTAAAGTAGTATTAAAGTAAAAGCTCCTTCTGAAAGTGTTAAATGCAGTCACTCAAAGTGATGTTAACCAGTGGCTTAAGTAGGCTGACTCATAACCCCATGCTGTATGCTGTAGAGCAACGGTACTCAAAGTACGGCCCGCGGGCCGCCAGCGGCCCCACGGACCTAGCTTGGCGGCCCGCGAGACGCACACCAAACGCCACATCATAATGGCAGCAGTATGTAAACATAGAAGAGGGCCGCGGGAGAATGCTCCCGCGGCCCTCCTCTATGTTTACATACGGCGGCCATTGTTTATGGCGTTGCCCTGACGATCCTGGAAGCCAAAGCCCCATAAAAGTCAGCGCTTGCAGCTAACTTTTATGGGGCTTTGGTCGTCTGCTTCCTGTCACCGGCTCCACGTCTGCTGCCCGCTGTTCCACATTTGTGGCATCTTTACAGTGCTTTGAGTCAGGTAAGGCTCTTTGGTTTTTTATTTATTTGTTTTTAATGTAGTGTGTGTTACTGGGGTAGGCGTGAGAGCAGATTGCGCTGTGTGTGTGCGCTGTGTGTGTGTGTTACTGGGGTAGGGGTGAGAGCAGATGGCGCTGTGTGTGTGCGCGCTGTGTGTGTTACTGGGGTAGGGGTGAGAGCAGATGGCGCTGTGTGCAGATGGCGCTGTGTGTGTTACTGGGGTAGGGGTGGGAGCAGATGGCGCAGTGTGTGTTACTGGGGTAGGGGTGAGAGCAGATGGCGCTGTGTGTGTTACTGGGGTAGGGGTGGGAGCAGATGGCGCTGTGTGCAGATGGCGCAGTGTGTGTTACTGGGGTAGGGGTGAGAGCAGATGGCGCTGTGTGTGTTACTGGGGTAGGGGTGGGAGCAGATGGCGCTGTGTGCAGATGGCGCAGTGTGTGTTACTGGGGTAGGGGTGAGAGCAGATGGCGCTGTGTGTGTTACTGGGGTAGGGGTGAGAGCAGATGGCGCTGTGTGTGTGCGCGCTGTGTGTTACTGGGATAGGGGTGAGAGCAGATGGCGCTGTATGTGTGCGCGCTGTGTGTGTTACTGGGGTAGGGGTGAGAGCAGATGGCGCTGTATGTGTGCGCGCTGTGTGTGTTACTGGGGTAGGGGCATTGTTTTGAAAAAGGGGGTGGGGTGGTTGTTCCCCCTCTAAGCCCCGCCCCCTCTAAGCCCCGCCCCCACTGTCACTTCAGTGCGGCCCTCGGCCGCAAACCATACTGCAATTTTGGCCCCCGAGAAAAAGTTTGTGAGTACCCATGCTGTAGAGGGTGGAAGCAAAACATGAATGACACAAGAGATGGCAAATTAATGACAGGGTTGTCTGAAAGCCCCTGTTAGAAATGGGGTTTCTGGTTGGCAGTCAGTTTGCACTCTGTCCTAGCAGGGACCCTCACTCTAGTCAGGACAATGGAGAAACACACTTAGATAACCCCTGCTTACCCCTTCGTAGCTTGGCCCAAGCAGTCAGGCTTATCCCAAAAGCAATGTGTAAACTATTTGTATCAACACACACAGTTATACAGCGAAAACACTATAAAACGAAACCAGTTTAGAAAACTAGGTAATATTTATCTAAATCAAACAAGACCAAAACGACAAAAATTCAACATACACAAGTTAAGGTATAATTTTTCAAAAGAATAAGGGGCATATTTATTCTATGTTTGTGCCAAATTTGTGTCATTTTTTTACGCAAATTTGGCAAAAACTTAACTCCATATTTACATTTTGACGCTAGACATGTCTAGCATCAAAATATTGGACTTAGCACCATTTGTTTGGATGCATGTACCTACCTTGCGTCAATGAGATGCAAGGTAGGCGTTCCCATCTACAAAATGGTGCTAACCCCAAAGCCCCATATTTATCCCCCTGTGCTAAAATGCTGCACAGTTGGGAGGAGGGGCTCAATAATGGTGCAAAGTTTGCTTTGCACCATTATTTAACACCTGGGTTAGACCAGGTGTTAGGGGACATGTGGACCTGTTTCCATGGTTAAACACCATGACATGGGTCCTCAGATGCCCTCTCCAAGCCCCAGGAACACCCCCACCCATACCAGAGGGACACCAGAAGATAGGGGACCCCATCCCACATAAATAAGATAAGTATAGGTAAGTATGTTTTTTTTTTTTTTTTTAAAGTGCCATCGGGGGCCCTAACTTGGGGTCCCCTGCAGGCGCAGGTTGCAATGGCCATGCCCAGGGGACACTTGTCACCTATGCTGGCCACTGGGGTGGTGGGCATGACTACCATCTTTCCTAAGACAGGAGTCATGTTTTTGGTGGTTGTGTGCCAGGAAATGGTGCTAGTGTGGTTAGAGACATTTTATTTGCATCTAATAAGGCTAGTGTCATTTTCTGACACACAACCCCCTCCTTCCCTACCGCCACCCCCACCCGGCTAGCGTCTTCTTCTACGACGCTAGCCCAATTTTAGCGCCGGCTTGCGCCATTCAATAAATCCAGCGCCCAGTTGGCATTGTTAAATGATGCAAGCAGGTGCTAAACTTTTTGACGCAAAACTACGTTAGGTTCATGATGACTTTGGTGCCCAGGGATGATGCGTGAGAAATCCAGTTGCACTGTGTTAGAAAACCACGCTGCGTTGGGTTTGCATTGTTATCAGCAGCCGCAAGTGGGTGTTGCATTGTTTCTCCAGCCGTGATGCGTCAATCTCCAAGCCACGATGACGGTTGAGCGTTGATTTTAGCCGCAAAGCAGGTGGCGCGTCGTTTATCAGCCGCGTTGTAGATAGTGTGTCAAACATTTCCCCGCACAGCATTCTGTGCGTGGATTTCAGTCCTTGTTCTGCCAACTTTACCTTTCAAGGGCCCAGGGACTGGATAGGGCACCACTTGGCAGAGCAGGAGTCTCAGCAGAGAGTCCAGGTGCTGGCAGAGGACGTCTTTGATGGCCCTAAGACTTCAAAACAGGAGGCAAGCTCAGTTTAAGCCATTGGAGGTTCTTCTTCAAGCAGGAATGCACAACAAAGTCAAGTTTTTGTCCCCTTTCACATGCAGAAGCAGCAAATGGAGGAAAGCCCAACAAAGCACAGTCACAGGCAGGGGCATCCCTTTTCCTCAGCTCTTCAGCTTTTCTCCTTGGCAGAGGTTCCACTTGGTTCCAGAAGTGTCTAAGGTTTTGGGTCCACTACTTATACCCCTTTCTGCCTTTGAAGTAGGCAAACTTCATAGGAAAGTCTCTGTTGTTCACAGGATCCTGCCTTGCCCAGGCTACGCCCCAGACAGACACCGGGGGTTGGAGACTGCATTGTGGGAGGGCAGGTGTAAGTGACCACTCCTACGCCCACTCTAGCTCAGGACATGCAGGCTACACCCCAGCTCCCTTTGTGTCACTGTCTAGAGGAGATTCACAAACAGCCCAACTCTCAGTCTGACCCAGGCAGGGAATCTACAAACAGGCAGAGTCACAGAATGGTTAAAGCGAGAAAATGCCTACTTACTAAAAGTGTCATTTTCAATCTAACAATCTAAAAACCAAATTCACTAAAAGATGTATTTTTTTATTGTGAGATCAGAGACACCAAATTCCACATTTCTATCCGCTCTCAAAGGAAATCTGAACTTTAAAAATATGTAAAGCCAGCCCCCATGTTAACCTATGAGAGAGATAGGCGTTGCACAGTGAAAACCAAATTTAGCAGTATTTCACTGTTAGGACATGTAAAACACATCAGTACATGTCCCACCTTTAACATACATTGCACCCTGCCCATGGGGCTACCAAGGGCCTACCTTAGGGATGCCTTACATGTATGAAAAGGGAAGGTTTGGGGCTGGTAAGTGGGTACAGGTCTAATTGGCAGTTTAAAACTGCACATACAGGCACTGCAGTGGCAGGGCTGTGCCATGTTTACAGGGCTACTAAAGTGGGAGGGACAACCAGTGCTGCAGGCCTACTGGTACCATTTGATTTGCAGGCCCTGTTCACCTCTAGTGCACTTTACAAGGGGCTTACTAGTAAATCAGATATGCCAGTGATGGAAAAGCCAATTACACATACACTTTACACAGGAGCTCTTGCACTCTAGCACTGGTTAGCAGTGGTAAAGTGCCCAGAGTATCAAAAACAGCAAAAACAGAGTCCATCACACATTCAAAACATGGAAAGCAGAGGCAAAAAAGGCAGGGAAGACCACGTCAAGGACGCTAGGTCTAACAGACCCTTTATGTAAGTGTATTAAACCTATAATTTTGGTGAACTCAAAAGGTCTTAGGTAAGACCTGGCATAAAATTGTGACATCACAATGCAGTAACTGTAAACTTCTCCTCTCAGATATTAGGCACCTCTCTACTCACTCATTGACTGTACATTTGCCTACAGTGCTCACTGCCTTTTGACTAGGTTTGCGGTACATAAATACCATGTACATACACACATTCTGCCACCTTAGGAAATGGTGTTTGCAAATGTTCAGAACTGTGGAGAAAAGGGTGTTTTCCCAATCTGAGTTAAAATTCCTACTGAGAGTGCAACAAGATGCGGAGAAGTCAAATGAGACTATATCTATTCCTGCCATTGAGGAAGGTAGATTAAGCTCTTTGTGATCTGCAGAGTGAGGCCACTAGGGGCTATTCAGATTACGAATATGAGGGCGGAAGAAGAGGGTGATTGTGTGAAGTAGCTGAGAAACGATGGCACCGGCCCTCTCTTTCAGAGTATAACTTAGTTTGGGCAGTGGCATCCATTTGTTTGGCAAACTGTGATTTATGCAATTTAATATGTATAAACTTAAAATTGGTAGTCTGCCCTCCAGTTCTGTGCAGTGTGCACATATGGAGAGGCCACTTAAGACGACGCAGGAGATGTCTGATGGTGTGGAGGAAATTGAGTCTAGTGCTTTGATATTCATGTGTGGTATTCGAAAACTGGAATTTGATCATGAAATACATCCGCTCAGGACCAGGCATTTTCAGATTTCTCACTACCAGTCCTTGTAATTGTACTCTGATCCGCATATTTTTACAGCAGTTTTCCATTATACACAAATCCCTGAGCCACAGACACTGTGTGTGTTCTTTGGGGTGTGTACATGGTGCTCTGCTGTCTCTCTTTGTCAGATCAGTGAGATCAAATACCAATCCGTCAACGTGACATTAATTAAATAACATGGTAAAGCAATAACAGGAGATTACATTACATTAAAGCTATTTAACGCACAAAATCATGTTTATGTGGAGTTTTTGCATTCAGCAATTCGTGCATTTATTAGATGCGTAGAATATGCCGCATCCTTTTTTAGTTGAAAGAAGGCGTGCATTAAACAGATGTTTGCTTTCAGTGAGATGCAGTGCGATTAAGACAGCATGACTCCATATAGGCTAAAGATATGCAACGCCTCCGCGCCCAAAGCTCCAGACCCGTGGGATAATTTTTTTAACTGAATTTGTCTATTGTAATATTGCAAAGTGGTGACCCAGAGAATGGGAGTGCACCGAGCCCTGCATGCTCATCTCTCTGGTATGCCAACAAGCTTTCACTCTTGCGTTCGGGAAGGCTACACCCTGCCTCTGCATTCCTCTACTGGAAACTGCGCCTGGGAAGGTGAGAGATCGAGTTTCTGTGTAGATTACTCACCTTACACAGGAGAAATAAAAACAATTTTAGGGGCTTCTTTGCAAGCCCTTAGCGCCACCAGAGCAGCCCTTTCAGCGACTCTCCGGTGGCTCTGGGCCCATTTCCATAGTTACAAGCTGGAGGTAAGTCACTTTGCGTGGCTTAACCCCCGCCTTGTAAATATGCCCCCCCTCACCCCAGATGCAGTTTTCTGCAGCAGAGGGGCGTGCAATGGGTGTTGCTGTGGGCTTTTCTATGCAACATCCATAGCTTTTGACACCGCACCAGATTTACGAGGAATTGTAAATCTGAGGCAGCGCCAAAAACTAAAGCCAACCCAGGGGCGGCGCTGCAGTGGAACAACAAGGAGAATTACTTTTATTTCTCCTCGTTTTTGCCGTTTCTTTGTGTGCTCCATTCTGGAGCACACAACCAAAAAGCAAAACTGCATTAATGATTGTTTATGTGCAGGAAGGCGTCCCTTCCTGCACATAATCAATCATTAAATAATGACGATTTGCTACTTCTCGGTGTGCTACATTATGCAGCACACATAGAAGTAACAAATCGCCATTATTGATTGTTTGATTGCTTGCAAAAAGGTCCTGCTCTTTGCTTCACCTTCTGGGTAGGGTAGGGTAGGCGGCTATTCCCATTCAAGATGGCGGCAGTCTCTTATTTGTCACCGTAGATGAGCTTCAGGATCAGGTTCATGACACTGCTATGAACACTGATACTTACCAGTTGTGGGAGCAAGCGTCACATTCGAGAGTCTGAGATGCTGAGCTATGATTCTATATATTAAATTAGATTATTCCCAAAATTCAACTATCATTCAATATATAAACAGAGGCAGAGACAGCACCCAGTTATTTGAGCAAATAGTTTTATAATACCAATGTTAATGCTTTTAGCATTTCCGGTAATCCTGATTAAGGAGATAACAGGAGTTACAAGAAATGTAGAAAGCAGCAGATCTTTGTTTTTACACAGGGATGCGGCACATGTCGAAAGAAGGTACAATCTTCGGGTGAAATACTAGGGTAAATGAGACATTGTTCGGGTTATGGGGCAGTATTCCCTCAGTAATTCTTTATTTCTAAGTGGACTGTCAGAATGCCACTTGTAATCCCTAGTAACTCTACCCCCGAGTTACAGATGCCCTGATCAGGATCCCCAGCAGTGGAGTTCTCTAGGAGATGATGGGAACCTCCTAACGGGCTAATGATGTTGGTCTTTGATTCCATTGTTTCTGCAAATGCATGAGCGTTCCTGTCGTTTATTCAGTATTAGAATTTGCAGAAAACCCCATGAACTGAACATTTAGCTTCACATGCTGAACTTGGATTTCTGTGATACTCCATCTATGGTTTTTCAAACTGATCTTCACCAAATAAGGTTGATTGAGCTCATATTGTAATATATTTTTTCAATTTGATCTTTTACGGATTACCAGCTTCTTGAAAGGACATTTTTGTTTCTCTCATTGGCTTTGCTAATATGCTCAAAGTTGAATATTTTGGGGCATATTTATACTCTGTTTGCACCGAATTAGCGTCATTTTTGTTTACTTTAATTCAGTGCAAAACTAACTCCATATTTATACTTTGGCGCTAAACCCGTTTAGCACCAAATTTATAGAGTTAAAGTCATTTTTTGGATGTGGAAACCTACCTTGCCTTAATGAGATGCAAGGTAGGCGTTCCCATGCAAAAAATGACTCTATGGCCTTAACGCCATATATATACTCCGTGCAAAAGTGGTGCATGGGAGGGGTCAAAAAATGGTGCAAAGCTTGCTTTTCCCCATTTTTTTATGCCTGGATCAGGGCAGGCATTAGGGGACCTGTGGGCCTATTTCAATGGTGGAACACCATGGAATAAGCCCACAGGTGCCCTCCCCAGACCCCAGGGACACCCCCACCCACACCAGAGGGACAGCAGAGGATGGGGGACCCCATCCCAGGTAAGTACAGGTAAGTATTTTATTTTATTTTTTAAAGTGCCATAGGGGGCCTTGAAATGGGCCCCCAAAGATGG
Source organism: Pleurodeles waltl (assembly GCF_031143425.1). Lineage (NCBI taxonomy): Eukaryota > Metazoa > Chordata > Amphibia > Caudata > Salamandridae > Pleurodeles > Pleurodeles waltl. Next base: position 316,404,454 of record NC_090436.1, read on the forward strand.
CACTTGGTGCAAAGGCCATGCACAGGGGACCCTGGTCCCCTATGCTGGTCATTGGGGTGATGGGCATGACTCCTGTCTTTTCTAAGACAGGAGTCATGTGGTATGGACGGTTTGCATCAGAAAATGACGCTAGGCTAGTTAGAGTCACTTTTTTTTTTTTTACTTTAACCTGCCTAATGTCATTTTTTGGTGCAAAACCCCCTTCTTCCATACCACCAGCCCCACCCGACTAACATAATTTTTTTTACATTAGCCTACCCTTTGCACCGTCTTGCACCATCCCATAAATATGGTGCCCGGCTAGTACACAGAAATGGTCAAGCCGGTGCTAATCTTTTTGGTGCAAAACTGCGTTAATGCAGTTTTGCTCCAAAAAGTATAAATCAGGGCCTTTGTTTCTGGCTTAGTATAGGCAATCATCTTGGTTTGACACATGCTATTCAAGGGGATGGTGGGTTCTTATGAAAATGCCTTTCATCAAAGAATTCCCAGTTTAACAAATTGTGAGCACAGCTGATAGTTCCCTCACTATTGCCTAACTTAAGGCAAATCTAAATTTCCCACAAGAGAAAGACAAGTCACCAGTCTAAGAGTAGAGACATAGGCAATGGCACCATATTTGAGCAGCCCAATAATCAGAAGATGATGTTGGTGTACAAAAATACTCACTGGTACTACCAAGCGAATGTGGAATGTGGGTGAGGTATGGGGGTGGAGGTAGAAATGAGGTGTGTGTTTGCTTCATGCACACCAACATAGAATAATAGTTATTCCGATATTTCTGAAGTATTTAGATGCCATAACATGTTAAAATCTCTGTTACTTGGGAGGAACATTTTTTAACTGAAAGAACAATTTACAGGAACAACTTTATGAAAAATAAAAAACAGACACAAAACGTTGTAGATTTGTTTAACACTGATGCTTTGTAAAAAAACAGAGATCACAAAAACACAAATTTGATATTTGTAAGGATTTGGTGTGTAGAAGGATTTACTGGTAATGGACACATGAACATTATCTGAACAGAGCATCAGAGGTAGAAGTTTCCACTGCAGCTAGTACTACAACACATTTGTGTATTCAAATACCAGCGGGCTATTTTTAGGATGACAGATTTGCAAAGGTGTTTCCATTAACAAAGGCACCAGTAAAGATTGTAAAGAGCAGTTCATGAAGCCATAAAAAAATATTTCCCTAAGGTTACACCTTGCATGAACTTTAAGGCCATGGCAGTTTAAATTGGGAATGGTAATTCCTCTTATTACCAGGGATGGGTCAATTGTAACCAAACTATAATCAGAGTCTGCATGCCTGACCTAATTACTGTCACGTCTATCATCACTCAGAGAGAGAGTGGTGATAGGGTTAAGTTCAGGTAAATGTGTTGTACTACTCGAATACATCAATTTTCTGTATGGACCCTAACAATGCTTTTAATTGTTTACATAATTATTTAGACTTGCTTCATGGAATTTAATCAACATTCATGAGTAAGTAAAAAAAATGTCAAAGTTGGAGTTATACTCTGATGTATTTGAAATTGGAAATCTACCGTTCAGATGACGTTTAAAACTGACCACTTACTTCCCTCATTTCACTCTTTTTCTTTAACTGGCATTTGAATCCAGTCAATATGACTCCCACCACCCTGGCAGCCCTTAAGCACTGACAAAACACCCTTCAAAGTTTTTCCAGCTCAGGTAACAAGGGTTGACAAAGCCAAAGGACCTCTTATCTAAAAGGCCAAGCACATTAACTAATTCCAAAATGGCTGCCAGTGTGTCTCACGATGCACATGAAGGCATGAGTCACGATGTATCCAGACCTATGGGCATCCATCTTCGTACTTGTTATGAAGGAAAATTAATTCCTAGATTAGAGCTAGTATGTATGCATGTCATGACAAATCTGTGCTTTGTGACACGTGCAAATCGAATCACTTCGGGGTGGCTGCTGATGCGTATGCATGTATGTGTGCTTCTGATGAATTGGTGGCCGTTTCACTATTTTTAATTTGTCATTCAAATATGTCCCAAGGAAAAAGAAAGTGTGTGGCTCACTTAAAAAGGGAGCGAGGAGCCAGGCAGAACTTTGCAAGTGCCAAAACCTTGTAATAAATAAATAAATAAATAGGGGCAGTGCGATTAAGAGCATTGGGAAGCAGGCAATAGTTATAAATTGAGAGCACACAGGTTGCTGGAATGGATAAAATGAAAAAAAGTAAATCGGGGAGCAGGACAGAGAGCACTGGGGATCGAAGGAGGGTAGACAAACATCGTGCTTGTTGGGACTAGGGCGATGGGATATTAGGCAGCACAGGCAGAGAGTATAAAGAAAGACCTGCAATCCTTTGGAGTGCTAAAAGGTAAAGAAAAAAAGAGTGCTCTCAACGCAAATCAAATCAAATCATTAAGATTTATAAAGCGCGCTACTCACCCGTGCAGGTCTCAAGGCGCTAGGGGGAAGGGGTTACTGCTGCTCGAAGAGCCAGGTCTTGAGGAGTCTCCGGAATACGGAGTGGTCCTGGGTGGTCCTGAGGATGGTGGGGAGGGTGTTCCAAGTCTTGGCCGCCAGGTAGGAGAAGGACCTCTGATAGAGCGGTCCGTACTAATAATTTACCTGTATTCGGACGCTCTTTAGGCCGATGAATCTTTTGACTAAGTGGAACTCTCCGTACTCTATATCGATCAATTGCATCAAATCAATAATCAATAACGAACATAAGCAATACCCTGATCAACATAACACTTGACAATTAATCCAGAATACATTTCGGCGAACCCTGACCTTTCAGTCAGGAATAACCACACCAGTTTATTCAAAGTTAGTGAATTTATTTCCCTATATTAACAAAGCTAGCACAATATAAATGTGTCTCAACACCAAATGATAAACATAAATGAACATTAATAGCTGTCCATAGCGGCGAAACAAGTGCAATCTATGCAGCATTTGAATAACAAGGCATTCGATAATAGCAATGCAAATCACTAATACTATGATCTGTAACGAGCTAATTGCATACATTTAGTCAGCATAACAAGGTCTCAAATTGCATCGTGCAACAGAAGGAATCCTCATCTAACCTCAAATTAGCATCGGCATGTGGGACTCCATGCAAAACAATTTAGCAACATTAATTTGGAAAAACTCCTAACTAGGGATCTTGTCAAAATCAGCAGTTGGTTACCTAAAAGAAACACAATGCAATTGTACAATTTCCTTTCATATTTACCAATTACGATCAGCATACAAGGAAGTCTTCGTCTCACAGGTACCGTTTCTCGATCAGCATGGGTACCGTTTCGATCAGCATGGGACGGGGCAAAGGGGCAGAGTGGACGGGGCAATTGCCTCACGGCGGCAAGGTAAACTACTACTTCATGCAAAGGGACAAATCAAAGTTAAAGTCTCTAGGGTAAGAATCATTTAAGTCTCTTTCTCTCGATTAGAGAAAGCATCAAAGTATCTTTCAAAATGGCGTCGCAGCAAGGTGGGCCATAATAGCTGCAAAGTCTACAAAATGGCGGGATGTCCAATAATGGCTGTAATGGCTGGTAATGGCTACTTTTTCCTCGTGCACCTGGTTTAAATAGACAACAGTTCAAATCCAGTAGGGTCTTCCATTGGAGGGTTCATAGGTTAGCTTCAAATTGTCCAATCAAAAACGACAGTTCTCAAGCTTTTACTTAAGCATACATTATCCTTGGAGATGGGTACGCAAGTTGCAACATTTTATACCAATTAACTCACTTTCAGAGCTTCCATTGTCCGCACCTGCAGATCGACCTTGGAGCAAAGAGAAAAATGCCAAGCTGGCACGAAACTTTAAGATAAGCATGTGAACGATCTCAGTGGAAAAGTACAGCTTCAAGCAAAAATACACGTTTAATAGCACATTGGAAAAATACGAGCATCTAAACCGTGAGACCAGGCAACTAGGCCAAAGCCTCCACTAAAGTAATGCTAAGCTAAAGCATTTCAAGCAAGCAAATCATAGCACACGTTTACGATTATGTCGGATTAGTGCAATTCTAATACATCACGTTATATAAAGCACGCTTATAAATGTTGGCAAACTACTCTAAGGGCACATTTTGCCCCCGTACAATCTTTATTAGTTCGGTTAAAGTCACACATGATTATTTCAACACTACGTTTAAGCGCTAATAAATGTAAAACCTTCATTTCTGCTTCATCAATCCCTCCTCTGATGACTACTTGTCATCACACCAAACCATGCCCACAAATTTTATTCCATTAAAATTCTGTCAGTTCTCTTTTCCTTTTAATTCCCCTAGTTTTCGCTTTGTATTCTTCTGCCATTCTTTTAATCATTTTCTCTTCCTTCCTTCTTTTAATTCTTTCCATTATCATTATTATTCCCCTTTTTATTCCCCAAATTCCAAATATGCAAATCAGTACAATTAATATTCCCTGTATTATGTTTAGTAATATTCCATTCCAAATTCCCCCAATCCAATTTCCCACTGAAGCAAGTCCTTTTCCAACCTTCTCCCACACTCCTGGTTCTTTCAATTCCTTCAAATCTGCACTCTCTTTTGTTAGATTAGCAAGCATAGTTTTAATCTTCACACTATTGTCGGGAATATACGTACAACAGTGTCGTGCACCAAGCATTTTGCAAACGCCGCCATCCTTTGCTAAAAGAATGTCTAAAGCAAGCCTATTTTGAAGAGTCATAGCTCTTTCCGCTGCAAGTTCAGCATCTATCAGGATTATAGCACCTGAAAACTTTGTCAACATGTTATCCACTATAGTAGACAACTTTCTTATTTTGATGGAATTCAACACAACTCCCAATGAAGGAATCATGGCTCCAAATATATCTCCTACCACAGCAGCTGCGGTCTCTCTTTTCTGGATACGATGGGATCCAGATGTCTTTTGAATCATCGATAGGTCATCCAGTTGATAAACCTTTGGGAACACTATACCCAAATAACATCTCCCCCATCATCCCTTTGGAAGACGATAATAGGCATTATACCCACAAATGTAATATACACCTGGAATGACAGGGTCAAGTCCGTTCATCATGAATGTCCATTTGGCCTTAAAGATAAACGTATGTTTACACTCACTCGCTCCTACAAAAATGTTATCATAATAAGATTCACCTCGATATATAAAAAATTTCCCTACATGCCAAGCATCTAAAGCTATTTTCCCTTGTGTTTTTATTGCGGCAAAATCATAATTATCTACTGAAGTCCTCTTATATAGCTCTTTTTCTAATTTCGCATTCATTTGTGCTCTTCTATCATCTATGCGATCTAAAAAGCTTATTTCTACTGCAGAGAGCGAGCAGGTAAGGTTTTCCCTATGAGCGTGAGACGTTTCAAAAGGTAGCATTGGCTCGAAAAATTCCCTCATTATTTTAGCATCCCAATCTTTAGCAATCTGGCTTAGCTGCGCTATTATAGGAACATATGCAAAGGTAACATCATAATTCGAGTAAAAATACTGTATGTTAGTTTGACCATAAAATCTAGACATTACTATACTACATGTAATCCCGTATGTAAGAGGCATGTGGTGATAAGTCACCCCTTCCTTTACTGATGTCGGTATTTGTGTACACACATAACAATCTTTCGCATCCATAGTCTCAACATATTCTGTTAGCAAGCGATAGAAAACATTATATGAAAGCTCTTTCTTATCATGCAAGAGTCTCTCATCTATTTCTTATCTTTTCAATGCGGTTAGTTCAGTGACAGTAACAGGAGCAAAAGTAGAAGCGTCAATTTTCTCATTCTCACCCTTTCCATGCATTGCAAGCACTATTGCCATTATTATTAGTACACATGCAATTATCAAGCCTATACACACATATTTACAATACTTCTTTCTACTGTTTTGCGTCATGATCTGTATAGAATCAGAGAGCTAGAAGCACCTATAAAGAAACTATTTAGCAATTCAGTTACAAAGCTGAACGAGCGCAATGTTCACACAGTTTTCTTCAAGAGGCCAGTCACTTATCGGTTAGCAGCATTTGTCTCAATTCGGCAATAACTCAGTATTCATCCGTTTAGCAAATGTCTCATCCGGTTTAGCAATGTCTCAGCTGGTTTTATCACTTTAGATTGTAGCAGGCAATGTCATTTATCACCCTTTCAATCAACACTGTCCATAAAACTTTTCTTTTCTATTGGTATCTCTTCTTCTTCGTTCTCGATGCTTAGAGATACAAACTCGTCAGTCCAATCGTCATTGACTGCATATGCCCATTCTGGACCGGAATATCTCCTGTTTGGTATCCTTTTCCTTTTCAATTTTGCCTCTCTTTTCAATTCTGCCTCGCTGGTACTTTCCTCTTTTGTCAAGTCCTTTTCTTCACTCGGGGATGGTACCACGACAGACACTTCCTTTCTTTTCTCTTTCACTTTTGGCCTTCCTCCGTCGTTCAAACTGTCTTCAGTCCTTTGTTTTACTGGTGATATACTTAGTCTCCTCTTTGCACCATGTCCATTTGTTGGACCTGCGACCTTTTCTGTAGAAGTTTGAACTGTTTCGTTCTGTTCTGCCTTGTCCCCTCCTTCTGGGGAATCAATCACGTTCTCCTTTTCTTTTTCTGTATCGTCTGCTTCTGGGAAAGCCCTCCTCTGATCAGGCTCTCCTGCTTTTTCACCTTTTTCGAGCCCTTCGTCACCTTTACTTTCGTCAGGCTCTGTATCACTTTCAGCTGCTTCAGGTTCTTTGTCACCCTCAGCTGCTTCAGGCTCTTTGCTACCCTCAGCTGCTTCAGGTTCTTTGTCACCTTCAGCTTCTTCGTCGCTGTCTGAACTTTCTCCTTGGTCTTCCCCAAGTGAGTTGGTCTCTTCGTCCTCCAATAATATCTCTCTCTCTCCTGCTTCTGCCTGTTCGCTTTCAGTTCGGTTTTGTTCTGTCTCAACACTCAGCACTGTTTTATCAGGCACTGGCAGTTTTAGCGCTTCAACTTCCTCATCTGTGGGACACAACACCTTCTTTGTGTGACTGGCATGGATCCAGTTGGGAACCCCCGCACACTTCACAGCGGTAGTTGTCGTCAGGATCACTTGGAAAGGGCCTTTCCAACGGGGTTCCAGACACGACTTCCTCACGTGCTTCTTTACCACGACCCAGTCACCTGCTTTCAGTGCGTGTCCTGGACCTTGGATAGGTGGTTGCTTCCACCTGGTGAGAGAAAGAGCGAACCACGTCAGCCAGACCCTTGCAGTAGTCTAACACCATATCATCTGTAATATTCAAAAGCGCGTTTGCGGGAACTGCAGGAAGTCTCATAGCCCTGCCCATGAGAATTTCGTGCGGAGACAATCCAGTCTTTCTATCAGGGGTGTTTCTCATTGACATTAGCGCCAAGGGCAATGCGTCAGGCCATTTCAAATTTGTCGATGCACATATTTTCGCCATTCTTGATTTCAGTGTACCATTCATCTGCTCCACCAATCCTGATGCTTCAGGGCGATAGCTACAATGCAGTTTTTGCTCAATGTTCAGCGCTTCGCAAAGTAACTTTATCACCTCGTTATTGAAGTGACTTCCCTGATCTGATTCTAAAGAGATCGGGAATCCGAAACGTGGTATCAACTCTCTCAACAATAGCTTTGCAACTGTAAGGCTGTCATTTCTACGTGTGGGGTATGCCTCAATCCAGTGACTAAAAATGCACACAATCACCAACACATACTTCAGACCTCCATGCACAGGCATCTCAATGAAATCTATCTGCATTCGACTAAACGGGCCACTTGCTCTACCAATGTGGCTCGCGTTCACAACCGTTCCCTTTCCTGGGTTCATCTGCTGGCAAGTGACACATCGATGGCAAACTGCTTCTGCAGCTTGACGAAATCTGGGGTTAAACCAATCAGTTTTGAACAATCTTATCATGGCATCTCTCCCTAGGTGAGCTTGCCCATGATAGAACCGCGCAAGCTGTGATAAGAGACTGTTTGGCAAAGCAAATTTTCCCTCATTTGAAACCCATAACTCGTCTGGTCTCTTTATACACTGTGATTTAATCCAGGAATCTCTCTCATCCTCCCTGACGTTATTCTGTAATGCTTTTAGTTCATCTATTGTATCTACAACCTTTAAGGCAAATGCTTCAGCTTGTTCGAGTTCTGGCTCACTTATCGAATTCCATTCATCCCTGAGTAATATACAGTTCAAGGCACAAAATCTTGCGACTTGATCCGCATATGCATTTCCCAGAGAAACATAGTCCTGTCCTTTTGTATGAGCACTGCACTTTACCACTGCAACTTCAGGTGGCATTTGAATGGCGTTTAACAATTCCCTTATTCTCTCCCCGTTTTTCACTGGGGATCCTGAAGAAGTCAGGAAACCTCTCTGTGACCATAGTTGTCCAAAGTCATGCACAATTCCGAACCCGTACTGACTATCAGTGTAAATGGTGACTTTCATCAATACAGACAGTTGACATGCTCTTGTAAGGGCTACAAGTTCTGCTACTTGTGCAGAATAGACTCCTTGAAGTCAGCCCGCTTCCAAGACACCTGTTACAGTACATACAGCATATCCTGCTTTCAAAATTCCCATCCCATCTCTTAGACATGAACCATCAACAAAAACAATTTGGTCATTTTCATCAAGCTTAGTATCCTTAATGTCAGGTCGAGGTTTTGTGCAAAATTCAGTCACCTGAAGGCAGTCATGCTCGACGTCTTCAGCGTTCTCAATTTCAGCATTTTCACCAGGAAGCAAGGTTGCTGGATTCAACGTAGTGCACCTTTTCAGCTGCACATTCGGTGAGCCCAGAATTATCGTTTCATACCTTGTGAGTCTTGCTCCGGTCATGTGTTGCGTTCGGGAGCGGGTCAAAAGTATCTCAACTGAGTGAGGGACCATGACTGTTACTGGGTGTCCCATCACTATTCCTTCACTCTGAGTGAGGCTGACACCAACTGCTGCTACGGCGCGCAAACACCCTGGGAGTGCTGCTGCGACCGGATCCAAAGTAGCTGAAAAATACGCTACTGGTCTGTTTACGCCACCATGGGCTTGAGTCAAGACAGACAAAGAACATGCATCACGTTCATGGCAAAACAATGTGAAAGGCTTTGTGTAATCAGGCATACCTAAAGCTGGAGCCCTGCACATGCATTCTTTCAATTCAACAAAAGCATCCATCTCATCTCCTTTCAGCTCAATTTGATCCAAGGCATCCTTCTGGGTCAGTTTCAGTAAAGGCTTTGCTAGAGTTGAGAAGTTGGGAATCCACTGGCGACAGTAGCCCACCATTCCCAAAAACTTCCTCACCTCCCTCCTTGTCTTGGGTGGACTCATTTGAAGTACACTTGTTATTCTTTCCTTCATTATTCTCCGTGACCCTTTCTCTATTTGGTGACCCAAGTATTTCACTTTCTTCTGACAAAACTGCAATTTGGAAGGAGACACCTTGTGTCCATTCCTTCCCAAATGGTTCAACAGAGCAATGGTATCGGCTGTGCAGCCACTTTCTGTCTTTGATGCGATCAGTAAGTCATCAATGTACTGTACTAGGGTTGACTCGAATGGCAATTCTAATGCCTCCAAGTCTTTCTTTAGAATCTGATTGAATATTGACAGTGACTGTAGGAAGTTGGCTCTGTATGCACTATTTCAAAGTAAGGAATAGTATGCACAGAGTCCAAGGGTTCCCCTTAGAGGTAAGATAGTGGCAAAAAGAGATAATACTAATGCTCTATTTTGTGGTAGTGTGGTCGAGCAGTAGGCTTATCCAAGGAGTAGTGTTAAGCATTTGTTGTACATACACATAGACAATAAATGAGGTACACACACTCAGAGACAAATCCAGCCAATAGGTTTTTATATAGAAAAATATCTTTTCTTAGTTTATTTTAAGAACCACAGGTTCAAATTCTACATGTAATATCTCATTCGAAAGGTATTGCAGGTAAGTACTTTAGGAACTTCAAATCATCAAAATTGCATGTATACTTTTCAAGTTATTGACAAATAGCTGTTTTAAAAGTGGACACAGTGCAATTTTCACAGTTCTTGGGGGAGGTAAGTTTTTGTTAGTTTTACCAGGTAAGTAAGACACTTACAGGGTTCAGTTCTTGGTCCAAGGTAGCCCACCGTTGGGGGTTCAGAGCAACCCCAAAGTCACCACACCAGCAGCTCAGGGCCGGTCAGGTGCAGAGTTCAAAGTGGTGCCCAAAACACATAGGCTAGAATGGAGAGAAGGGGGTGCCCCGGTTCCGGTCTGCTTGCAGGTAAGTACCCGCGTCTTCGGAGGGCAGACCAGGGGGGTTTTGTAGGGCACCGGGGGGGACACAAGTCCACACAGAAATTTCACCCTCAGCAGCGCGGGGGCGGCCGGGTGCAGTGTAGGAACAGGCGTCGGGGTCGCAATGTTAGTCTATGAGAGATCTCGGGATCTCTTCAGCGCTGCAGGCAGGCAAGGGGGGGATTCCTCGGGGAAACCTCCACTTGGGTAAGGGAGAGGGACTCCTGGGGGTCACTTCTCCAGTGAAAGTCCGGTCCTTCAGGTCCTGGGGGCTGCGGGTGCAGGGTCTCTCCCAGGCGTCGGGACTTTAGGTTCAAAGAGTCGCGGTCAGGGGAAGCCTCGGGATTCCCTCTGCAGGCGGCGCTGTGGGGGCTCAGGGGGGACAGGTTTTGGTACTCACAGTATCAGAGTAGTCCTGGGGTCCCTCCTGAGGTGTTGGATCGCCACCAGCCGAGTCGGGGTCGCCGGGTGCAGTGTTGCAAGTCTCACGCTTCTTGCGGGGAGCTTGCAGGGTTCTTTAAAGCTGCTGGAAACAAAGTTGCAGCTTTTCTTGGAGCAGGTCCGCTGTCCTCGGGAGTTTCTTGTCTTTTCGAAGCAGGGGCAGTCCTCAGAGGATGTCGAGGTCGCTGGTCCCTTTGGAAGGCGTCGCTGGAGCAGGATCTTTGGAAGGCAGGAGACAGGCCGGTGAGTTTCTGGAGCCAAGGCAGTTGTCGTCTTCTGGTCTTCCGCTGCAGGGGTTTTCAGCTAGGCAGTCCTTCTTCTTGTAGTTGCAGGAATCTGATTTTCTAGGGTTCAGGGTAGCCCTTAAATACTAAATTTAAGGGCGTGTTTAGGTCTGGGGGGTTAGTAGCCAATGGCTACTAGCCCTGAGGGTGGGTACACCCTCTTTGTGCCTCCTCCCAAGGGGAGGGGGTCACAATCCTAACCCTATTGGGGGAATCCTCCATCTGCAAGATGGAGGATTTCTAAAAGTTAGAGTCACTTCAGCTCAGGACACCTTAGGGGCTGTCCTGACTGGCCAGTGACTCCTCCTTGTTTTTCTCATTATTTTCTCCGGCCTTGCCGCCAAAAGTGGGGCCTGGCCGGAGGGGGCGGGCAACTCCACTAGCTGGAGTGTCCTGCTGGGTTGGCACAAAGGAGGTGAGCCTTTGAGGCTCACCGCCAGGTGTGACAATTCCTGCCTGGGGGAGGTGTTAGCATCTCCACCCAGTGCAGGCTTTGTTACTGGCCTCAGAGTGACAAAGGCACTCTCCCCATGGGGCCAGCAACATGTCTCGGTTTGTGGCAGGCTGCTAAAACTAGTCAGCCTACACAGATAGTCGGTTAAGTTTCAGGGGGCACCTCTAAGGTGCCCTCTGTGGTGTATTTTACAATAAAATGTACACTGGCATCAGTGTGCATTTATTGTGCTGAGAAGTTTGATACCAAACTTCCCAGTTTTCAGTGTAGCCATTATGGTGCTGTGGAGTTCGTGTTTGACAGACTCCCAGACCATATACTCTTATGGCTACCCTGCACTTACAATGTCTAAGGTTTTGTTTAGACACTGTAGGGGTACCATGCTCATGCACTGGTACCCTCACCTATGGTATAGTGCACCCTGCCTTAGGGCTGTAAGGCCTGCTAGAGGGGTGTCTTACCTATACTGCATAGGCAGTGAGAGGCTGGCATGGCACCCTGAGGGGAGTGCCATGTCGACTTACTCGTTTTGTCCTCACTAGCACACACAAGCTGGCAAGCAGTGTGTCTGTGCTGAGTGAGAGGTCTCCAGGGTGGCATAAGACATGCTGCAGCCCTTAGAGACCTTCCTTGGCATCAGGGCCCTTGGTACTAGAAGTACCAGTTACAAGGGACTTATCTGGATGCCAGGGTCTGCCAATTGTGGATACAAAAGTACAGGTTAGGGAAAGAACACTGGTGCTGGGGCCTGGTTAGCAGGCCTCAGCACACTTTCAATTGTAAACATAGCATCAGCAAAGGCAAAAAGTCAGGGGGCAACCATGCCAAGGAGGCATTTCCTTACAGTGACTCAGAGAACCCTTGAGGAATTCGACACCAACTGTACACTCTGTCTAAGAATTTGAAACAAAAGAGGAATTGGCTGTCCTCATGAAGAGGCACAGAAAAGAATGCTTGGGACAGGTCGATGACTGAGAACCACTCAGCATCGCAAGGGACTTGAAACATTATCACAGCTGGATTTGGTACGACAGGGCAACACTTGACTATGATGTCATTTATTTTCCTCAAGTCCTGCACAAGTCGGACCTTTCCACTTGGCTTTATTAGTCCCATTATTGGTGAATTACATGGACTGCTTAACACTTCTTTCAGTACCCCCTGTTTTACAAATTCGTCAATAAGTTGGGCAACTTTCATGAGGGTGTCTTGTGCCATGTGGTATTGTGGGGTCTGGGGAAAGGTTGCATTGGGCTTTACAGTCACTTTCACTGGTTCCACTCCTTTCATCAATCCCACCTCTTTCCCTGTCATATCCCACACTTCCTTTCCGACTGTTTCCCGTAATTCGGCTGGAATATCTTCTTCAGTTATCATCGGGAAAAGACAAATCAGAGGATATTCTTCATCAACAGTTTCCATCTCATCCCCCTCTACACTGTCCTCTTCTTCCCCATCACTGCTCGTCTGGATTGTTATTCCTTCGTTCGAACACATGATCGAACAACCCAATTTGCACAATAGGTCTCTTCCTAATAGTGCTATCGGGCTTGAGTCACATACCACAAACTGATGCACCCCTTGATAGTTACCGATGCTGACTGGTACCGGATCTGTTATTGGGTTCGTCAGGTGCCTGTTTGCTACTCCCACCACTTGAACTGTCCTCCCTGAGAGTGGCAAATTTGGTACTTCACTGCTCTTAACAGTTGAACGTGTGGCTCCTGTGTCAACCAAGAATGAAACACGATGACCCATTACTCTTCCCTTTACGTACGGACCCTTTTGATCAACTTCCAAGGATGCTGCAAGCACACAATCTCCTTCTTCTTCTGAACTTTCACTCTCCCATACATTGTTTATTCCACTCTCACTGTGTAGTGGGAACTGTTGTACGGTGCCATTTGTACTCATTACCTGACCCGAGACCTGTGGAGGAACCATCACTTGCTGCTGACTCATTGGTGCCAAAGGTATTTGCATTTGCTGATTAGGTACCATGGGAAACTGCTGTTGCATTGGCTGCATTTGCGTCATCTGCATACGAGGCATCTGCATCTGCTGCGGCTGCATAGGTTGTAATCCCTGCAATTGATTTACGGTCTGAAAATTTGGGTTTGGACCTCTCATTTTCGGTCCCCTCATTGTCTGAAATGCATTGACATCATTGTTTTGCTGACCAACACCTGCACCTGCACCTTCCTGCACCACCATCGGGCGCTCGCGTTTCAAATGACCGACAATTCCGCACACGTGACACGGCATCACCTTCTTCATTGCCTGCACACCAGTCACGACAGTGTTCAAATCCGGACCATTATTCACAAAACCTCCTCTGCCTCTGCCTCTGGCCTGTGGCTGAAACATCATATTTCCCTGCAACTGCGGCTGCGATTGCGGTGCCTGCTGTTGGAACCCTTGCATCCCTTGCAAACCTTGCAGACCTGTCTGAGCTGCTTTAAGTTGCATCATCATCACCTTCTCTTTCAACCTTCTCTGTTTCACTTCAATTTCGTCGCTACAGTATTTCGCATAATTTAACACCTCATCAATAGGTTTCGACTGCCAACAAATCAAATGCGACTTTATCATCTGACTTATTTCTGGTCTCAGCCCTTCCACAAATCTAAATACAAAATGAAGCATATCCTTCGCCTCTATTGTTTCCGTGCCGCTGTAGTTCTTAAACGCCTTCAACAACCTCTCATAGTAACTATGAATCGACTCTTTAGCCTCTTGGGCCGTTCGATCGATCTTCTGCCAATCCACATTTTTCGCGGCAACCTTCGTCTTCAAATGCTCAATCACCTTATAGTACAAGCTCATCACCATAGGTGATGGTGCACCCGTCTCCCTGTCTCTCTCTGGTTCACTTGTCGGCCAACCTACAGCTCTTTTGCAATCCTCCCACAAATCTGCTGGAACCACAATCTCAAAGAGAGTGTTCAGGTCTTCCCAAAGACATTTTGCAAGCTTCACAAACCTGTCAGTCTGTTGATACCATTCAATCGGTTTCTCTCTCAGTTTGGGAAAGTCATCCGTAAAAGACTGAATGTCGCTTCTGTGCCATGGTACATGTATTAATTTTCCCCCTGCTGTCTCCCTCATTGGTAACATGGTTACTGCCTCGCTACTCTGTGGTCTTTTCTCATTGAGTTCCGTAGCACTGTCCCTCCTCTTTTCCTTTCTCTTTACCCACCTGCTTTCCCACTTGTCTAAGCACCTCCACACTTGTGCACTCTGCAGCAATTCTCTAAGGTGCGCCTTCATACCTGCTGACCTCATGTGTTCAAAATCTGTGGTCCCGAAATCCAACCTATAGCTCCTGCTCAAGTGTTTCGTCTTGTCTATATCAACCCCGTTTTTGTCAGCTATTTCCTGCAAGCTTTTATGTACCTTATTCACTTCCTTCGTAATCCTGGGACATAGATACCTCAGCTCTTCTTCCGAGTAGGACTCCAACCTATTCACACCCATAGTCCCTTCCACCAACTCTTGTGCTTCCATGTTCAACCTGACCCTATTCAGATAGTCTTCTCCCTTCCCACTGGCTGAACTTTGTGTGGAATTCAGACTGTTGAACCACTGTGTCAGCTGTTGCGCATTCAACCCCATCAGTGTAGCATTCACATCGACTGCCATTGATGGTTGCGGCAACTTTTCAGTATTCGATGACAGCGGTATCACCAGTGGGGGACTCGACCTCACCAGTGTTGACTGAGTACATATGGGACTAAACTCCATCAAGGTCCCAGATCCAGTTGGCTGAGCCGCTATCGGAGTTATCCCTGGAGTGTTTTCTATGCACCTCCTCTCTGTCCCATTCTGCAGCATTGATCCTTGACCGCTCATACCTAAATTAGGCTGACTGTACAGAGGTACCGGTGGACCTACAGTAATGGGTAGCGATATCGCATCTGGGTTTTGTCCATTTCCCATGTTCTGAGGCATGTTCATTCCCACACTACGGGTCATCATTGCCGGCATGCCCATCTGACTCCCCGTCATCTGAGCATGTGCATTTCCCCCCTGCATCTGCTTTTGAGGCATCAGAAACTGAGTTGATTCAACTTGTGCCAATGTCGGGTTGTGACCATTCTGTACTCCCCTTACGGTTGGATCTAGAATCATTCCTGCACCGTTGTCACTGCTGTAGTACCCTGGGATCTGCGGCTGATAATTTTCTGCTTGTTTCAGCATAGGCACATCTGGATATATTCTCCTAACCTGCGGTATCTGCGGGGTGAACAGTAGACTCGGGTCCTTAGATCCCGATGAAGCCCCTGAACTCTGAGTTTCATTGTTCTGTACCGATGCCGGAGGGGCAGAACTGGTACTTGGACCTTGTCCACTCTCTGCATAAGGTGGTGGACGGTCGTTCAGCAATTGCATGATTAACTCCTCATCCTCTAACACCTCTTCTCTTCTCAACTTTTCCTCGTCCTCTCTATCCTTGGAACACCTTCTGTTTGTCTTACCTGTCTCCTCTTCTTCCTTAGTAATTGCGGGAAACAATTTTATCCCCTGCAGTACATCTGACCTCCACACCTTCTGTGCATTATCCCACCTAGCGTCCGCTAGTGTCTTTTCTACCTTCCTTATCCTGGTCTCTAACTTATTTTGCTGTTGCTGTCGAGCCATCAGTTCCCAAATTGCTAGAGCCTCAAACTGTGCTGGCCTTGGAGGTACCTTCATGTCGTACATCGTGAATCTCAAATTCTCTAGGATCCTTATATTGAATGTCCCATGAATCGGGAACGCTACGCTCCCATGTTTCTCTGTCAGCTTGTGCCATTGCTTTAGCCAAAGGCACGGAGCTACCCCTTTTTCCTCCATTACAATGTAAGCTGGTGTGCCTTCGGGCGGTGTCTCCTCTCCTACGCTCGCTTTAATGTAAGACTCCCCCTTCATCGCACTCCTTAATGCTTTAAAAAAATTCATTTTCTCGTCTTTTATTTCACACAATTTGTAATCAATAGGTGACTTTAATTCCCGGAATACTCTTTGCTTGCCTTTCCCCTTCCAATCGAGCCCCACGGACCGCGTCCAATCCGTACGCGACCCTTCTTTGCAACCAACCTATCCCAGCGTGGCTCCTAGTGACGTCACACTCACACACACTGCGGCTGACAAAGCCTCGCGGCTAGTCCTCCTTCACTCAGCTCCTCTCGTAACAACTTCTTGCATGTATCGCGAGCTACAAAAACTAAAACAGATCTGTCGGTTTACTACAGGAAGGGTAACACAATCGCTTCAGGACCTTAGGGATTTTTCACTAGCCTCAGCAGTTATTCCATCTTTCTCGGTCCCCACGTTCGCAAGCAAATCTGACCCGCAGACTGCTCTCAACTTGTCAGTGATCTATTCTAGTGCACTTAGAATTTTGTCAAAGCCCGAAGTCGAAGTTCCTTTCACTCCCTTAACACACGTACCGACTCGTTGACCACGCCCGATCAACCTACTAAACCGCCCAGACCACAACATAAAACAACATACTCCGGAGTCTCTTGACCTCGCAGGGCCCGTCTCAACAACAACAACCACGTGGACCTTTTTATGCACAAAGCGCCACACGCACATGAAGTTCGACGACTTCCCTACTCTCACACTCGGAGTCGCACCTCCGCTATTTCTATGAAGTTCGACGACTTCTCTACTTCTACACTCGGAGTCGCACCTCCGCTATCCTCTAAAAAAGAAAAAAAATTCCTCGCAACCTTTTCACCCAATCTGCGGCAATAAGCTGTGCAAGCGCAAAACCCTAATTTCACTCATACCATCACTAGTACCGCCAACGCTGATCCCACACCTCCATTCTCTTCATTCGCAAGCTCCGAGATCCCGGGAAAGTCGCGGTGGACCTAGCCCATCATCATTTTCCCAATCAGTTTTATCCAAGAAAAATCTAATTCAACTTCTCGAGTGGGGTCTCTTCCATTGGAGGGTTCATAGGTTAGCTTCAAATTGTCCAATCAAAAACGACAGTTCTCAAGCTTTTACTTAAGCATACATTATCCTTGGAGATGGGTACGCAAGTTGCAACATTTTATACCAATTAACTCACTTTCAGAGCTTCCATTGTCCGCACCTGCAGATCGACCTTGGAGCAAAGAGAAAAATGCCAAGCTGGCACGAAACTTTAAGATAAGCATGTGAACGATCTCAGTGGAAAAGTACAGCTTCAAGCAAAAATACACGTTTAATAGCACATTGGAAAAATACGAGCATCTAAACCGTGAGACCAGGCAACTAGGCCAAAGCCTCCACTAAAGTAATGCTAAGCTAAAGCATTTCAAGCAAGCAAATCATAGCACACGTTTACGATTATGTCGGATTAGTGCAATTCTAATACATCACGTTATATAAAGCACGCTTATAAATGTTGGCAAACTACTCTAAGGGCACATTTTGTCCCCGTACAATCTTTATTAGTTCGGTTAAAGTCACACATGATTATTTCAACACTACGTTTAAGCGCTAATAAATGTAAAACCTTCATTTCTGCTTCATCACCTCCCACCCGCTGTGGAGCGGCGGATGCAGGGGACGGCGGCGAGAGCGAGGCTGGTGGAGCGGAGAAGATGGGAGGGGGCGTAGAAGCTGAGGTGGCGGTTGAGGTTTTCTGGTCCCTTGTTGTGGAGGGCTTTGTGTGCGTGGGTGAGAAGTCAGAAGGTGATCCTTTTGCTGACGGGAAGCCAATGCAGGTGTCTCAGGTGGGCGGCGATGTGGCTGTTGCGGGGTATGTTGAGGATGAGGCGGCGGAGGCGTTTTGAATTAGTTGCAGACGTTTCTGGAGTTTTGCGGTGGTCCCAGCATAAAGGGTGTTGCCGTAGTCCAGGCGGCTAATGACGAGGGCGTGGGTCACGGTCTTTCTGGTGTCGGCGGGGATCCAGCGGAAGATCTTACGGAGCATGCAGAGGGTGAGGAAGCAGGAGGAGGACACGGCATTGACTTGTTTGGTCATGGTGAGAAGAGGGTCCAAGATGAAGCCGAGGTTGCGAGCGTGGTCTGAGGGGGTCGGTGCGGTGCCAAGGGCCGTGGGCCACCAGGAGTCGTCCCAGGCGGTCGGGGTGTTGCCGAGGATGAGGACTTCCGTTTTGTCTGAGTTCAGTTTCAGACGGCTGAGTCTCATCCAATCTGCGACGTCCTTCATACCATCTTGCAGGTTGGTCTTTGCGCTGGTGGGGTCCTTGGTGAGGGAGAGTATAAGTTGAGTGTCGTCGGCGTAAGAGGTGATGATGATGCTGTACTTGCGTACGATGTCGGCGACGGGGCTCATGTAGATATTGAAGAGTGTCGGGCTGAGCGAGGAGCCTTGAGGGACGCCGCAGATGATCTCGGTGGGGTCTGAGCGAAAAGGTGGGAGGTAGACTCTTTGAGAGCGGTTGGAGAGGAAGGAGGCGATCCAGTCCAGGGCCTGGCCTTGGATCTTGGTGGAGCGGAGGCGGGTTATTAGGGTGCGGTGACAGCCGGTGTCGAAGGCAGCCGAGAGGTCGAGGAGGATGAGGGCGACTGTTTCACCGTTGTCCATCAGGGTTCTGATGTCGTCTGTGACTGAGATGAGGGCGGTTTCAGTGCTGTGGTTGGCTCGAAATCCGGATTGTGAGGGGTCGAGAAGGTTGTTGTCTTCAAGGAAGTTGGTAAGCTGCTTGTTGACGGTCTTCTCTATGACTTTGGCAGGGATGGGGAGGAGCGAGATGGGGCGGAAGTTCTTTAGGTCGCTTGGGTCAGCCGTAGGTTTCTTCAGTAGGGCGTTGACTTCAGCGTGTTTCCAGCTTTCGTGGAAGGTAGCAGACGAAAACGAGGAGTTGATGATGGTCTGGAGGTGCGGGTGATGATGTCGTCAGCTTTATTGAAGATGAAGTGTGGGCAGGGGACCTAGGGGGCACCGGAGTGTATTGAGTTCATGGTGGTTTTGGTTTCTTCTGTGTTGATGTGTGTCCAGGCGTTGAGGGTGATGGCTGCGGGTGTGGGTTCAGTGTTGGTCGGCTGGGTCTGGTGTCCGAAGCTGTCGTGTAGGTCGGTAATCTTACGATGGAAGAAGGTGGTGAGGGAGATGCACAGGTCTTGTGAGGGCGTGATGGCGTTGGCGTTGGGGTTGGAGAACTCTTTTACGATGCTGAAGAGTTCTCTGCTGTTGTGGCTGTTTTTGTCCAGTCTGTCTGTGAAGAAATTCCTTTTGGCTGCTCGGATCAGGTGGTGGTGTTCGTGGGTAGCATTCTTGAGGGCGGTCATGTTGTCAGCGGTGTGGTCCTTACGCCAGGCTTTCTCGAGGGCGCGACAGGTTTTCTTTGATTCCTTAAGGGTGTCAGAGAACCAGAGAGGTTTTTTGGTGTTGGCCTGTCTTGGAAGGCGTCTGAGGGGAGCGAGGTTGTCTGCGCAGTTGGTGATCCAGTTCGTGAGGCTGAGGGCTGCATCGTTGGGGTCGGCGGTGAAGGTAGGTTGGTTGTCGATGAGCGTGGAGAAAAGCTGTTCTTCGGGGATTTTGTTCCACTGTCGACGAGGGATGGGTTGAGTGCGAAGGTGGCGGGTCTCGCATCGGAAGGTGAAGTGGACACAACTGTGGTCGGTCCAGTGTAGAGCGGAGGCGTGGCTGAAGGAAACGTGTTTGCTGGTTGAGAAGATGGGGTCAAGCGTGTGTCCGGCGATGTGGGTGGGGGTGTTCACCAGTTGCTTGAGGCTGAGGTTGGCGAGGTTGTCGAGCAGGGCGGTGGTGTTGGGGTCGTTGTTCTGTTCTAGATGGAAGTTGAGGTCGCCGAGGAGGATGTAGTCTGGCGAGGCGAGGGCGTGCGGGGAGATGAAGTCGGTGATGGAGTCGCTGAAGAGGGCGCGCGGTCCAGGGGGGGGCGGTAGATGAGGGATCCTCTGAGGGTGGTCCTGGGGTCAGTGCGGATCTGGAAGTGCAGGTGCTCGGTGGCGAGGGGGGTGTCTTCGGTGGAGGTGGTGACGCTGATGGAGTCTTTGAAGACGATGGCGATTCCTCCTCCTACTTGGTTGGTGCGGTCTTTCCTGGAAATCTTGTAGACTTCGGGGATGGCTATGGCGATGTTGGGGGCCGAAGAGGCGTTCATCCAGGTCTCCGTGATGAAGGCGACGTCTGGTGCTGTGGAGTCCAGGAGGTCCCAGAGTTCAACGGCGTGCTTGTGGACGGATCGAGCGTTGACCAGGATGCATTTGAGGTGGTTGATGCCGCATGGGCTGGTGGTCGTGGTAGTTTCGTGGTGGAAGGTAAGTTTGCAGGTGTGACATGCGAAAGGTCCATGGGTACGTTTCGGGTTAGCTTGGAAGCAGGTGCTGGAGCGCCCTGGGTTGAGGGCGTGGAGGGTGATGGGGTCGTAGTGGTGCAGCGGGGTTTGGGAGTGCTGAGGACCAGGGGTCGTCGTGCTGGGCGCGGGCCAGGCGCAGACGGGCGAAGACGGGCTTGCCTTTGGTGCGGCGCGCCCGCTGCGCGCGGTCGCGCAGCGGCCGCCATAAGAGGGAGGAGGGGGGGGAGGGGTCAGCTGGGGGCGGGAGATGGGAGTGGAGCGACGAATGGGAGCTGGGGGGGCGGGGGCGTGCAGGAGGTGGTGGCAGGAAAGCGGAGGGAGGGGGGACAGGTAGAGGGGAGAAGATATGGGGGAGGGGGTTAAGGGTAGTGGGGGGTGAGTTTAGGAAGAGAGTTAGGAGGAAGGTTAGGAAGATAGTGGAGGGGGGGTTGTAGAGGTGGAGGTGGGTGAGGGTGAGAGGTAGAGTGAAAGGTTAGGAAGATGGGGGGGTTACAGAGGAGGTGGCGAGTGAGGGGGAAAGATAGAGAGATAGGTAGATTGGTAGATAGGGGTGTTAGAGAGGGGGAGGCTAGTGAGGGAGAGAGATGAGACAGGAGCAGGAGGACAGGCGCGGGAAGAACCCAGAAGCAGGTAAAAGAAGAAGAGGAGCAGAAGAGGAGCCGAAGAACAGAAGACAGAAGAACACAGAAGAAGGTAAAGAAGAAGAGGAGCGCAGGAGAAAGAGGAACACAGGAGAAGGTAAAGAAGAAGAGGAGCGCAGAAGACAGAAGAATACAGAAGAAGGTGAAGAAGAAGAGGAGCGACGAGCAGCAGAGGGAAGAGCCAAGAAGAGGGACAGAGAAGAAGAGGCACACGCAGGTCGCGGTGCAAAGGAGAGAGAGAGAGAAGCACACAGATGAAGACAGAAGACGGGGAGCAGGAGAGAAAGAAGAGTACAGATGAAGACTACAGAAGAAGAGCACAGAGGAAGAACAGAGAAGAAGAAAAGAAGCAGGAGAGGAGGTGAGTAGCGCAGGGCAGGGCGAGGGGCTGGGTGGTGGGGGGTACTTACTGTGATGGA
Organism: Pleurodeles waltl; assembly: GCF_031143425.1. NCBI lineage: Eukaryota > Metazoa > Chordata > Amphibia > Caudata > Salamandridae > Pleurodeles > Pleurodeles waltl. The sequence continues at coordinate 316,426,229 of NC_090436.1, forward strand.
CTGGACGCTTCGTTACTGAATTTCAGGATTAATACTTCGGGCTTATCAGGGCTCTGATAGCACCAGCCTTTTGACTACTGTGTTCACCGTACACCTGCGGCAGTCCCACCCGGGACTGACCATCGTATTTTCTGCTTTTTTGAACTCACTGCTGTCCTCTGCACCTGGCCGGACGGGCCCAGCCTTGATAAAGTCACTTGCGTGACGAAACACGTGTTGGCTGTTTCCTGTAAAGACGACACAAACCTATACCTGCGAATAAAGACTCTAACATATCAACAACTTGGATTAATCGCTTTTACTCTTCACCTCTGGATGTACAATACTTGGGCTTTACTCACGTCCCAGAAACATTGAAGAACGTTTACCTTTTTGTGTGCCTTGGTCTATCTGTGCTTACTGTGAGGTAGCTGGGCTTGCTAGGAGGTCTCAGGAACCTGGGCTGGTGGAGCTGCAGCGGCAGGGGGAGCGACCTACCCTTGGGTCAAGGGTCGCTAGCTCTGTCGCGCAGCGGCCGCTATAAGCATGAGGGGGGGAGGGGTCAGCTGGGGCGGGGGGCGGGAGTGGGGCGACAAATGGGAGCTGGGGGGGCGGGGGCGTGCAGGAGGTGGCGGCGGGAAAGCGGAGGGAGGGGGGACAGGTAGAGGGGAGAAGAGATGGGGGAGGGGGGTTATGGGTGGTGGGGGGTGAGTTTAGGAAGAGTTTAGGAAGAGAGTTAGGAGGAGGGTTAGGAAGATAGGGGAGGGGGGGTTGTAGACAAAGTAGACAAAGGATACAACTCAACTTCTCAGAACAGTGTGACACAAAAATACTCCTGAGTGGGACACACACCAGAGCTATTGTAGCTAAAGCAGAAACATGAGACCGAGAACAAAGCCATCCCAGTGGCAAAACCAAAGCCCTTCGTATATGTTATGTGTTGGATCAAATATTTCTTCAGCAAACAGCTAAACCTGTCTGTAGACGAGACCTAAAAAGGAAGGCGGAGCACCCTCCTGCATCAGCACGACAGACTCCACTAGCTCTGACTAGAGGCTTCTCCAGACGCCAACAAACAGAAAGGTGGTATTTGAGACTTTGGCCCTCATTCCAACCCTGGCGGTCTATGACCGCCAGGGTGGAGGGACGCGGAAGCACCGCCAACAGGCTGGCGGTGCTTCCAGGACCATTCTGACGTGGCGGTAAAGCCGCGGTCAGAAAAGGGGATCCGGCGGTTTACCACCGGATTTCCCCTGGCCCAGAGAATCCTCCATGGCGGCGCTGCTTGCAGTGCTGCCATGGGGACTCCGACCCCCTTCCCGCCAGCCTGTTTCTGGCGGTTTACACCGCCAGAACCAGGATGGCGGGAACGGGTGTCGTGGGGCCCCTGGGGGCCCCTGCACTGCCCATGCCATTGGCATGGGCAGTGCAGGGGCCCCCTAACAGGGCCCCATTAAGACTGCACCCGTCGCACCCCTGCAACTCTGCCGGCTCCATTCGGAGCCGGCTTCATTGTTGCAGGGTCTTTCCCGCTGGGCCGGCGGGCGCCCTTTTGGCGGTCGCCCGCCGGCCCAGCGGGAAAGTCGAAATGACCCCCGCGGTCTTTCGACGGGGTAACTTTGGCGGGCGGCCTCCGCCGCCCGCCAAAGTTGGAATGACCCCCTTTATCTGCTGGACACTCTTCATTATCCCTCCATGTTATAAGCTTGATCTCCAGCAATATGAACACCGGTTTGCTGTCTTTCCTCCACACCTCCGAACAGCACTTACATTTACCAGCCCCATGCCCCGTTGTTGAGTGTTATTGTCTGAGCAATACATCTTAAAACTGGACATACTTCTAACACTTCCCCCTTCTTTGCCATGGTGACCCTCAATCCTGTATACCGGTGCTTAAATACACTGCTTTGTTCCTCGACCAACACCTTTACCACAGACTCTTTCAAAACATCTCAATAATTCCGTTCAGTTTTCCGCACTGATTGACCTTCCCCCTCCTAAGATACTTTGATGCAACTTACTTTTCTATCCCCTCTCTGTCCCCTTTCAACCTCCAAAGGCACTTCAGTTCTCAGACAGAAATTCCAACCTGAACACAAGCAGTGTGTATTCCAGCTTCCCCCTCTCCCTTGACTCACCTCCTACTATTCACAAACAGCGCTCGGGTCTTGAAAACATCACACCCCTTCCTGCCTTGAACCTGTCCCTCTACCTCTCATCCTTGAGTCTGCATCAATAATGAAAATGGCAAATGCCACACTGCTCCATCTCGTCTTGGCTGCTCTACTGAAAGTTTTGCTATCGTCTTGAATCTTCACTGAGGCATGCCAATTTAATCCCACTTCTAGAATAATAACTCTTCCAGAAAAATATATCTTCCATCTAGTGCTGACAAATATGGAATCCTTCCACTTCTCACCCCTCATTGAGCTAAAAAAAAGTCCCCTCCCTTTGACGTCCTAGATTCTTTTCCAGTTGCAGCTACTTTCCCGTTGCTTTTCCAGAAGGATTTGTTCATCTATGACTCAGTCTTTGGGTTGTGCAGTGACCTTTTCCCATAGCAGTGGAAGGCCAAATGCGAACAAATGCAACAAACGTCTTAAAAGTGGTGGCCACAGGCAAAACACAAAGGGCTATGGCAAATACGACCTGTGTTTGGATATTCATAGGAACGTCGTATGGTGACAAGCAAGGCTAATTATGGAAGTTTTCTAGCCATTCCAAGGACTGCAGAGAGGTTACTTTTGCTAAGTGAAGTCAAGTCTCCAAAAATATTCTATTTCCATCAAATAAGATTGGTGCATTTAGAGAAAAGGGAAGGGCACTAATGTGTATCCTGTTTAAGCCTTCAATTGAAAAAAACAGGTCCATCAATGGACCAAACTGTGCAACATGGGAGTTACAAATAGGTTAAACTAAACAATTTTAAGTCTCTGTGAACAGAATCTTGTAACTCATTTCTCATGCCTTCAGGTCTTGAGGAAAGCTATTTTAGGAATATTCTTTTTTACTTCTTCCCCTTTCTATTTATAAATGCAAGGGTAATCCCGTTTGTTGAAGTAAATATGATATTCAATCAATAAAAATATGTTTGTTTCAGAATAAATACATCCTTAAAACAGATAACTATTCACATTAAAATACGAGCGATAAAAAGGCAGTTGTTGTCCTAAAAACATTATATCCCTATCAAATACAATACATGAGATAAAATACGCCTAAGCATTCTTCTGTGGAAAGCACCCCCTGTCATATTACAATTTTTTTAATCCTCCTGATCAGTCTTTTGATGAGCTTTGCTGAGGTAGTTAAGCATTCCAGGTGAATGCAAGCCCATCATTAACATTCATGTATATGGGATGTGGCTCAAGGTTCATACATCCTCAACATGTTAACTTTCCACTGTCCCTTAGTCCCTACTATACACAGTATGATTCAGCTAGAGTGCTATATGCAGAATACTCCAAGTAATCCTTCTACATTCAATGTCCCACTACCTTTCATTCATAGTGGTTGATGCCAAGTGCCTCTAATCCTTATTTTGCTTACAAACAAATCATGTTAACATTCCTAGGAGTTTTAATCTCACTAATATTCGGCACCTGTGCCTAAGACTTGCTGCCATTATGACGTGATTTATCATAAATAGCGTTCAAGTAATGGAGTGCATCTTTCTTGGCCTATGCATGCTTTATTGTGATTATGATCAATCACCTGTGTTGAGTCATCTGTGCAGATTTACTAACATTTTGTGCTGGTTCAGCATCACAAAAAATACACAAATGTTTACTTAAAATGTACTTTACAGTGCAAAACCTTGAGCTTTTGGGTTACTTTGCATCAAGGGAATGCTCCTTGGGTGGTACATGGATGTTCCCATGCAGCCACCCATGGACAGAGGTTTGCACCAAACAATAATGCCACTTTGAGCCAGACGTTAAAAGGAGAAATGTTTTTGTTTCTCCGAGCTTTTCCAATTTTGCATGTGTGCTGCACTGTACAGCACCCATCCAACGTAATACATGTTTTAAAGTTTGTCTAAGAGTGGCATTTTGTATTGGAAGGGTACCTTTCCCAAACAGACATGACACAGACACTTTTGCACTGTGGTACAAAAGTGTTTGTGTGGCATTAATCAGACTAATTGTGTGCCCGTGCTAAGAAGAGAGTAGTGCAGCACCATATCTTTGAAAATATATTGCTGCTCTACTCTCTCCCCGCATGTAATGCAATGAAGCACCTTTGGTTGTTGCACTGTGTGGGTTTTTAGTACATTTACAGCATAATGCCTATTCTATTTCTGCCTTCTTCTTCTTTCCTTTCAGAACTAATGTCGCCCAAAAACAAATTTTGTAGGGAAAAGGTTAAAACAACGTTTACAATATCATGAATTCTGAACCATACTGACTTCTAGAACTGTAGAACTTTAGGACAAAGAAAAAGCACATGCATATATGAACTATCTAAACGATGACATCACTAACATATTTGTTGACCTGCGAGTATGAATTAGATATTTTGTCTGGCATATAATATAATCTGTTATAAAAGAAAACTAAAGTTTGCGTTAAAGATGCAGAGCAAGTAATCAAGTTCAACTTACTTTTAGTTCTAATGGAAAGTCAGGAACCAAGCAATGTATATATGATAGGTACTTTACTATCAAGTTCATGACCTATTGAAGTATCTCTGGTATTACCAGTATCCAAGGAAGTTTGTGAAAATATGAAAAGTAAAGGAGTGATTTTCTCATGTAAAAATATGACACTTGTTAAGTTGTGAGTTTGATAAGTTAAATTTAGAAGAGATATCAGAGAATGAAATTAAACTATTCTTATGCATTAACTGCAAAATTCTTATTATTCCTTCATCCACTCAATGTTTCCAATGAAGCACATGGTAATTTGGTGTAATATGTTTGTTGTACTATAAGGGATCAGAAATAAATTGATGTGAGGATTAACTATTAGACACGGTATATGGTTTGAACAGGTATGTGAAATAAAAGACGGTAACCAAGACTTTGAAGGGGAAGACATAAATAAGATATGCAAGTATTTGAACGGATGTATCAGTGCTGATTCCAAATCCATCCATAACTTCTGTGGAACAAATTAAGCAGTCTTATGTTTGTTTATTACAAAGTGTATTGTGGTAACGTAAAAAGTCTAGAAAGTTAACACCACCATACATCTTGGGCAGCTTAAGCTGGGCAAGAGGGATTTTTACCATTCCATAGAAATGTTTTAAGTATGTTAACAATACGTGAGGAGACTGTATTTGTGATCTGAATTGGGAATATCAGAAGGAAAAAAATTATGAGGGGAAGAAGCATCATTTTAATTGTATCCAATCTGTACCTCCATAAAGTATGCAAAGGGGGTCCTTTTTGCGTTTGCTCACTAAGTTTATCCAATAAACTATTATTATTAGTCTTAAGAGTATCATGGAAGGTATTGGAATACCTTGTAAACTGGAGACCCTTGAAAGAGTTTATATTAGTTTTTGTTTTTTTAAATTTGAGGAAATGTTCCAGAAGAGTACCAGACCTGCTTCTGCCAGGGTAAAATCTAGCATTAACTTTTAGCAAGTAGCCTGAGGCAATATATGAGAAAGCTTTATTAAATTGTATTTTGGTTTTAATTAGTTCCTCTAAATTATTTTTATCCAGTTTTCTCATGTAGAATTTATTTTCTAATGTTTTAATTTTGGACAAAAGGTTTAGAAATTTGGGGGCAGATTTATGGTAAGGGGCAATGCACCGAGTGCAGCGCCACTTTCCCTGCGCCCCTTAGCACCCCCCTACAGCTACCATGTGGGCACCGTATGTGCGCAAGGTAGGAGGCAATGGCATAATGTTTCCTGACGCTATTGATGTACTCTGCAGGAGTAGTGCCAAAATATTGGCGCTACTCCTCTAGCGTACATAGGGCCCCATTCTAAATAATGGAAGCCCCCTTTTAATGCCTGCTCTTGATCAGATGTTAAAAGTGCCGTAAAAAATGGTGCAAGGAAATCTCATAGATTTCCGTATGCCATTTGTCTGGCTCCCCTAACAGAGGAATGCCCACTTTGCATAGATTATGGGGGTCATTCTGACCCTGGCGGTCATGGACCGCCAGGGCCAACGACCGCGGAAGCACCGCCAACAGGCTGGCGGTGCTTCCTGGCCAATTCTGACCGCGGCGGTAAAGCCGCGGTCAGAAAAGGGAAACCGGCAGTTTCCCGCCGGTTTTCCCCTGGCCATAGGAATCCTCCATGGCGGCGCTGCAAGCAGCGCCGCCATGGGGATTCCGACCCCCTTCCCCCCATCCTGTTCCTGGCGGTTCTTACTGCCAGGAACAGGATGGCGGGAACGGGTGTCGTGGGGCCCCCTAACAGGGCCCCATAAAGATTTTCAGTGTCTGCTTTGCAGACACTGAAAATCGTGACGGGTGCCACTGCACCCGTCGCACCCCTTCAACTCCGCCGGCTCCATTCGGAGCCGGCTTCATTGTTGAAGGGGCTTTCCTGCTGGGCCGGCGGGCGGCCTTCTGGCGGTCGCCCGCCGGCCCAGCGGGAAAGTCAGAATGACCGCTGCGGTCATTTGACCGCAGTACGGTCTTCTGGCGGATCCCGCCGCCCGCGGGGGTCAGAATGACCCCCTATGTCTGGCGCAGGCGTAATATAGCCCAAAGCCTGTAAATAAGGTGTGGGGATTTCGGCCTCATTGGGCCACATTAACATCAAAAACAATTATGTTAATGTGGCGCAAGGTGGCGCTAGGGCATTATAAATATGCCCCATCGTTGTGTAGTGCAATGTTGTTTTTCATATTGAAATGCATGAATTCCAGAGTAAACTGTTTGCATTGTGATGAGAAGGTGAGATCGCTGAATAAATCGTTATTGAACCTCCAGCTTGCAGTTTTTGATTTTTTGTGTAAGAGCTCAAAATCAGACTAGACTTAGGCATGGTCTAAAATTACTATGGGACCAATCTCTGAATTATGCAGACCTTCAATCATGTTCTTAGTAATGAATAAATAGTCAATCTTTCATTGAGAATAATGCAGTGTAGAGTGAAAAAGTGTATTCTCTAAGACCTGGTTTAACTAGTTTCCCTGAATCTATTAGACCACTTTGTAAAATTGCTCTCAGAAAAGATTTATGTGTGGTATTAGAGATGTATTTAACTAGTGAATATCTATCTAAAAGGGATCAGGTATCTGATTACAGTCACCCCCTAAATTTAAATTATCAATAGGATACTTTAGTAGTGTCTGTGATAGGGTGCACCAAATTTGTGGATCAGGATTGTTGCGTCCATATACATTAACAATACATTTTTTAATATCATTGAGTTTTAGATGAACCACCACCTTCTACCTCCCAAATCCCTTTCCTTTGAAATCATGTTCACAGTTAAGCATTTATGACATAGAATTGCAACTCCAGCCTTACTACCCAAAGCAGGTGAATAGAAAATATGTCCAACTCAATGTGCCCAAAGTTTACCTGTCATTCTCTGATAAATAAGTTTCTTGCAATAAAATCAATTGCCCCTTCAACCTGGAGAGGTGAGTCAAAATTCTCTGCCTCTTGATAGGATTCTTTAGGCCCTTAACATTTCAAGTAATATCCCTAAGGTTCATTTTATGGATATGATAAAAACTGTCATTATTTATGAAGTCAGACAGAGTCAAAGAGATGGCAATCAAGGAAGAAAGATAAAATAAAGAAGAGAGATTAAAAAAAGAAGGAAGTAGAAAGCAAAACACACATAAAGGGAAAGTAAAACAATTCATGAAAGTGCAGCAAAAAAGAAGTGGTGACCATACAAAAAAGGTCACATATGGATACGATTCAAGCATGAATACATGCACCAAACCAGGTGCAAGGGAGTGGGGACACTCTCAAGAAGACATGCAGAACCCAGCTCTATCTTGGTTTAGAACAGTTCCCGCAACATGCTAAATAATAGGCAAAAGCATTCAGAGAAAACTAGTAAAATGTAAATTAACACTAAAAACAGTACAAAGGAAGAACTGTTACCTACATACAGGACAAATGATCTGAACACGATACCAACAACACTGATCAACTAGAATCCACTAAATACGATGTCTGGACAACACACAGACAAGCGAGGAGATTAAAATATGTATCTGCAGAAGAAGAAATATTAGGGATTGCTTCTAAACTTTCAAAACAAGAATACTTAAGGGAGATAAACAGTGCACTAAAGTTATTCAGATAGCAACAAAACACATTTCGCAAGTAGCAAGAGCACCAATATCCATATTTTCTATCTGGTGACATTGCAGAAAGTCTTTTAGGTGGTTCTGTCTCCGTAGGTCACTTTGAAGAATCAAGTCTGTACCATCCAATAGCTGGATTTTATAGCTCAAAGCTGAGGTCTGAGATCAAGGAATTGCTTTCACCTAGATATATTTTCGTTGGAGACATCTTGCAGCTTTAACTATGTCTATCAGGTCAGTATAATGAAGAAATACCATAATGATACACCTAGGTTCAACTCTTGAAGTTGACGAACGTTTTGAGCCCAAACAATGAGCTCATTCTATGCTTAAAGAATTCAAGGGATTAATGGGAACAATCTTTGGTAAAATAGACTGTAAGAAAGCAATCATATTGGAGCTCTTTTTTTCCCTCTGGAATACCATAGAGCCTTCAATTGTTTCTCCTATTTCTGTTCTCCACATCTTTGGCTACCCTTTTAAGCATATCAACAACCTTTTGTAGTTGTGACCCATTGGGCACCGAGTCCTCCGCATTGCTAAGGCATTGGCTCCATAATGGAGATCCTTTGATCGAGCATACACCACCTTTAGCCCAACCTTTGCAGAGTGTCATTGGTTTCCTGAACAAACGGCCTCAAAGACTTCAGCTTATCCATCAAATCATGTTAGTGACAATGGAGATTTAGGAGGAAGTCTACATCGTTTTTAGGTCTTTTAACAGAACTTGAGGCATTTTTCTTTTTAGCTATAGCGCCAGGGATCTGAGTGGAAGACACAATGTCCTGGCCATCAGAAGGAGGGAAATCCTTGCCCCTCATCATATCTGCTTTAGATCTGACTAGGGGCTGAAAATGTATAATCTTGGATATAGTTGACTCCAAGCGATTGTGCACTTTCTTATTTCTGCCTATATAACAATATGTTGAATTTGCAAAATCAAATAAGAACTGACATAGTATAAGACTTGTGTATTTTCATGAGTGGAAAGAAAAAGCTGTATAAGTCAACTGACCCTCATGTGAAGAGTCTGGAGCTAACTGCAAACTCTATCTGAGCAAAAATACAATTCGGTTGCTTGAGAATGGCCTTTAGGTAAGATAAAAGAACCAAAAAATCTGTAACTTGAAGTGGAGGGAAAGTACTTCTAGCCATTATAAGAGACAAAATGGCAGCCAGAACATCTCCACATTATACATAATAACTGAATGTCATTTAGAAATCCAGGCACATGGTGCAATCCAGGGTTAAATAGGAATTCAATTTGTAGCAAAGGTCACAGGAGTACTTTGTAAAACTCATTGAAAAGGAGTGTGAGGAAAATTTCCCGACATGAGAAGAAAGAAAATGGCTGCTGGGGCAACCCGTTATCTGGAATGACAAAATTAAGGCATTTTTCCTTAAGGAAAATATTGCAAAGGACCCAAATGGCAGTCTCTATGCTGTTTAGAGGGAATAATCACCTGTATGCATCCTTTTGTAGCAGCATTTTGCCACTTATTCGTCCCTAGTAGCCTGGGACATGATAGAGCGTCAAACGGGAGTAGCCAACCACTTTGGCATTGAAACCACACCCCGTGATGTGTTTATCATAAGTATTTATCTTGCATTGGAGCCACTTTTCAAAGCCAGAACCAACCGAAACACAAGTTTAATTGAAATTTCATATGTACCTCCAATGAGGATGGAATATATTCTACTGAGCATAGAACGTAGCTGTCTCAGAAGCATATCTACATCATCCCATCCCATTAATAGATCTACAGGTTCTGAAGGGTATGGCCTCCTGGACAGCAACATGCATTTTATCAGGCCCACTGGGAATGATAAAGGCAACACAAGGAGAACAACCATTTCATGCAAGAACAACCAATAATATTCAGGGGACACCATTCACTTTGCAGACAGCCATTTCAAACATACACACACTTTTGTGTGCGTGCACAAATGCACGCGCGCCTGTAAGCATGCACACACTCAATCCACAAACACATTCACACACGCCACAAACACATTATAGGGGATGTAAGGAGCCCAGTCAAGGTGAAAAGCATGGATTCTCAGAGGACGGTCAGCTGCTTCACCTCCTTCCGCCCACCAGTGGTAAAAATAAAAGGGTTTGTGCTCCACAAACTACAATTAGCGACCAAAAACTCAGGTCAGTCTTTCTGCAGATTGAGCAGTTAGAAACTCCCAGGGATTCATTTTGCGTGCACCCTTCGCCCAAAAGAGCATCAGGTTCTTATTTCTGACCTGGGCATCTCCAGAGGAAACACTGTGTTCCAGATATACTGAAAGTCGGGCACTGCAGCATTACACGGAAATCTGAAATGCTGACATAAATATTTGGAGTGCCGCACTGCATGAAATTGTAAAAAAAGAAAAAGTGCAGCGCCATATTTACAAAGAGATAAGCCAATTCAATCACTGGCCCCGCTTTAGTACTAAATGCCATTTTAGTGCAACTTAAAGCATTGCAGTGAGGCTCAATGGTAAGATAGCAGTGTCTTATGCGACCTTTATACTCGAGGTAACCTGGTAGAAACCTTTCCATTATGGCAGCTGCTCAAGGGCAAGTCATGTGAAACGTTGACATATGGTTTGTGTGGCTTTCTTAGACCAATATATATTTGTCGCAAGAAAGTTTATCAAAGCTGCACCACTTTGTGTCCTGTAGTACTGTTTTTAGGTAGTGTGATTGTCTGTACAAACACAAAATAAACCTTGGCCTAAATATTGAGGGGCTGATTTATGACTTTTTGGCTCACCATGCTGCGCTGCCCTGCCTCAAAGGGAATAAAAACAATCCTGGGAGTTTGCAGGATGCAGCACACATAGAAAGAGGAAACAACAAGAGAAATAAAGATATTTCTCCTTGTTTCAGTAAATCTTTGGCCACCCCCAGAGGGCTCATTTGTAAGAATTGACGCATCGCTGTGGCAAGGCAGCGATGCGTCTGAAAAAGTTGCGCTGTGGTACTACTGCTCCAAACACTATGGATGTGCCATAGTCAAAGTATGGCGCACAATGTAGTATGGTCCAAAGATGCGTCATAAATATTGATGCATCTGCTGGACAGATGACACAGAAAAAAGTGACATATGTGCAGACAAAGTGACAAAGTGATGCTAAGGTGCTTAGCGGATCCTAAAGCAATGCTTACGTGCTGCAAATCAGCTTTGTGTCACATTGGAGTGCGTCATGCATCAAAATCACCCAAAAAATGGAGCATTGACATATAAAATATTTTTTACCCATCAAAAGGGAGATATGGAGCAGTCAGGGCAACAACCCCAACACCAGCCAGGATGTCTAGACAGACCTACAGGAGAAGAGGAAGAGCAATTTCAGTGAGGAGGAGAACAAACTTTAATTACAGAGGTGGCAAAGAATGAACAGTCTCTTTGTCACCTGAAAACTGCGATTAGGGAAGAAAGAAGCCATTTGGCACTCCATAGTGAAGAAGGTAAACAGTGTAGGGAAAACTAAAAGGACACTGCCAGAGTGCAAGAAGCACTGGCAAGACTATAAGCGCAGGACCAAGGGGAAACTGGCCAAGAACCTGAGGGTAGCCATGCAGGCCGGGGGGGAGGACCTGCAAATCTGGAGATGCCAGCCCCTTGGAGGAGCAGGTGGCATCAGTCTTCCCAGCAGAGTTGGGGACAGTCCTGGTGGAAGGACAGGACAGTGCTGTGAATGAGGACCAGCAAGACCTGCAGTGTAAGTGGCAACAAGGGACAATATGGTTACACATATCTTGCTGTGCAGTGCAGCAAGCTATTTTCCTGCGAGGGAAAGGGCAGGAAATCTCTCAAATGATAATTCATACATCCCATATTTGTATGTCATACTGCCCAGTTACATGTTGTACAGCCCAGTCTCGCTTTGTCAAGTTTCTCCAGTCGATGTGTGATGTGCAGCACCAGTCCAGATTCACCTTTGTATACTGGGACTTGTAGTGGAATGTATAACATAGTGACCAGGACTGCAAGTTCCACAATACATAACAAAAAACATAGACTGGAACACAGCATCTGTACTGTAAAGCAATGAAAAGGAATGGGGTTGCCAGAGGATACACCTCTCATCTGAGAGGGGGTACAGGTGTGGGGTATGTGAAGTATCACCAAGAAGGGTCATGTGTATAGTCACTAGTATGAAACTACTTTTCACCCAGCTGTCCCAATGTGTGAGGAGAGAGCACACGGGTGTGGCCTGCCATGTTTAAGACCACCCTATCGCCTGTCTTGTACAACTGTATACTGGGGGCGAATGCAGGTGGTGCACACTAGAGTACCATGAGTGTTTGTTGAGAGAATAGTTGGTGTGTGACCCTGGGGAGCCCCTGGTAGCGTAGTACAATGTAGGTGTGGGTAAGCACATTAAACTGGCCCTGTGTCTGAATGGGGAACCATTGCATAGCAAGGAGGTGCATTGTGACATATATACTGTGACATATATACTGCAAGGTAGCCTGAGTGATGGTCAAACACTGCTGTGCCTGATAGTGTCACATTTGTGTTCCGGCTGTGTAGTGATGCTATTGAAGAGACACTACGTCCTACATGTAATGTGGACCACAGTGAAGATGCAGCAGGTGTCAGACGGGAGCCGTAAAAACAAATATCTGACTATGCCACATATGTCAAAGCAGGAGGATGTTAAACAGGGAATAGTGAAGGGACAGGATGAGCTAGGTGTCCATGATGATGGGCATATTTTGGGGTTGGTTGGAGGATGAGGTGTATGGGCCTAGTTGTGTGGCCAACCAGGGTAGGTACATGTCACCGAATAACAGTACTACTAGCATAGTGGGTAAAGCTTGAGCCATAGCTCTCACATACAGGTAAGCATGTCAGTCGATTGCATATGGTAACTTATATTGGTGGTGTTGGTGTCACATGAGAGTCAAAGTATGATAAGTGCAGCCCCTGGGTCTGAAAGAAGATTACCAGAGGAGTCATGTGCAGATACAAGTGAACGGGCTGAGTTAAGAGATGTTTAGTACTCTGCAGATTACCAACTCTGGCAATAATGGAATAGTCTACGTGTCGGTAGTTGCAGTTTTCAAAGTTTGCCTGGGTCTATCCCCCTCAGAGATGGTATACAGTGCCTACTGTTCTGAACTATGGAGACACTGTGTGTGTAATGAAATGACATGATGACACACAAATAAGTAAACCATGGTGAGTACATGCCCTTACACATTCCTGCAGTGTAGTAAGTCTGCTAGCAGTGTAGAGTTGTGCAGATGCCTGTCAAATATGAGCCCTTGACCACATTAATGCACAAACTGCATGCAGGACAGCGCCACAAGTCATAGTGGTGTGGTGAACTGTGTGAAAGGTAGAGTGCAGGATCAAATCAAATACATGACCAAACCTACTTCACTTTCCCAGGAGCTGGGGGCTGAGTAGTGGCTAGAGGGAATGCAGACACCCTGGTGACTTGGTGCTATGTGCACAGTAGTGGAATCAATAAGGGAATGAATCTCTAATCAATATAGCCATCATGAAAAAGAAAGATAATCAACACGGCAGATGTGGCCCTTAACTCAATTTATACTTAGAGGCAGGGCAGGCGAGCAAGCTGTGAATCTGCGTTACAATATGTATTATGACACAAAAAGTCACCCGTGCCACACAGTGGTCATGTAAGCAATGTAAAGATATTGCCATCTGTAAGGCAACTATAGTGGAACTTGGCCTCATTACCTTTGAGTGACATATGTCCGACACATCAATGTTCAACTGAAACTGAATGAAAATAAAGTCTGTGTGTCAGCCAAATTAATCATGTCGACATCTATCATAAATTACCATTAACATATTTTAATTTCATTGCAGAGGGAGAAACAACACCCCCTGACCAGCAGCCTCTCCTGGGTGACCAATCTGATGGCAATGACATCCTGCACTCCCATGGTCAATGACACTTTGCAGCAACGCCTTGACTCTATCACAACACCTTCTCCAGTCACAGTCTGGGATTGCAGCATTGCTGGGTCTCTAGAGGAATCGCCTACATCAGGACATGCCCTACCTGCCAGCCCAAGCCCAGCTGTGCACTTCAAGGACCCCCAAGTAGCCTTCTAATGGTGAGCAGCAGGAGTCCAGCAGCAGCTGGTAGATGAAGTGTGGGCAGGAATGGAGACCATCATGGGCACCCTAGAAGGACTCTGTAGGTGTCTCAGTCCCAATAAGGACACCTCTGAAGCAACCAAAGGCACCTATCCTTCGCTCCATAGAATGGAACTGTCCCTGGCCCACATAGTCGGTGTCATAAGGCAGAGGCAGCAACAACATCCCTGCCAATGTGACACCGGTGCGGTTGCCACCAAGCTGGGGGCCATCCACATCAAGCAGGACTTCCATATTACACCCATGAGTGCCTCCACGGCGACGTTGTTGCCTTGTTGGCAAGACATCAGACCCTCGTGAGCGCATTGCTGCCATCCTTGCTGGCAAAGACAACTGCTGCTGTGGAGAGGGGAGCTACATCTTCTGCCACTCATGTGTGGATGCCCAAGATGTCTCCCACTCAAACGCCCCCACCCTCAGGGGAGACACAACACACATCGAGGGAGCAAGATGTGGACTTCATCAATTTCTGGTGACGTACTTCTCAGTAACATTTCTCTGTGCCTCTTAGCCAGTTTCTCAGTGGTCCGGTGTTTACTATCTGCTCACCTCCTTTATCACCTAGTACTGTCCCCATTTTTGTATGCTCACCTGTTTATATAATCCATTTGTTGGCTGTTGATGAGGGCTACTTACCCTAATGACAATTTGCACCTCCTCCTCACTGGAATTTGCCTGGCCTCTACATGTCACATGACATGTAGCACTTATGGACTCTGGAGCATATTTATGAGCCCCTTATGCTGCCAGAGTGTCACTTTTTGTGATGCTCCAGAGGAGCAGATGACAAAATCGCATCTATGAGGCCACGCAAAGCCGCTTTGAGTGGCTTTGAATGGCCTCATAGATATGGAGTAATGCAAAGCAGTGTAAATCTCTGCGTTGCCTTACTCTGCGCTTGGGAGTCGTTCCATGGACATTGCGGGAAGTGTTCTCAAGCAACACACTTGTTTTTGACACTTCCCCAACTTTGCAAAAACAGGTAAACCTGGGGCTTCTCCAAAAGCTTGCTCCTCCTGAGGTGATGCATAATGAGGAGAAATGTTTTTATTTCTCCTTGTTTTTTACTTTTTCCATTTGTGCTGCATTGTGCAGCACACATGGAAAGAGGAAAAAACCTCCAGAATTGTATTTTGTGCAAAAAGGTGCCCCTTCCTGCACAAAAACAATCCTACTGACAAGACAGGCACCATGGTGCAAGAGTGAATGTGTTGGCACTAGGCTACTGAAACAGCACCAGTGTAGAGGGAAAGGATAGAAATGCACTGCATTGCATAAATACAGTGCATTCCTGCCTTGCTGTGCTGCCCTACACCAACACCCTATAAATGAGGGCCTCTGTCTGGACATCGTTTGGTCTATAACAGTGTTGGTGTTGTTGCCCCAAGAACTGCTAATCTGTATATGCCTGTGTGCACATTTGTAAACAAATGTACTCCTATGAACCAGCGTGTTTATATCTTTTGCATATGGGACTAATTTGAACATAGTGGGTGTGTATATACAATAACCACTTCTTAGCATATCAAGGAAATAGATCAAAAGTCACTGTCAACTGGTATGTTTGGATATGCCCAAACATCATGTACATCCACTACCATGGCATATTGCTGAAAGTCTCATTTAACAGTTGAACATCGTGGTGTGACAATAAGCATCAATTTCTTGACAGGTACACAGTGAAAATGCCTTGCTGATTACACAAAAGCCTACCTGCACAAAATGTGTGCTGTGAGCCATCTGAGTCACTAACACAGTATCTCACATCCACATATATCTTGTTCAGTGATCATGACTACATGCAGGTGACTGTGTTGGGCTGAACCTCAATTCACATGAAGAGGACCACTCACAGTGCCTAAAGAATGGTGAAGAATCCTTAAGTGACTCAATTGTGAGGTAGACTATTGTCCATAGGCCTCACACAATGTAATCTATACTAAGCCTAACTTACCTTAACCTACCTATCCTACACCAACTAAGCTTAACACTATCTTAAATTAACATAATTTATCTTAATCTATCCTATACATTTAACACAAATGACATGTTAGGCATCAACTCCCCACCTCAGTAACACATATACATTGGTACGATACTAACACGACCTACACCCAAACATAAACTACCTACACATGTAAACCTAAACATCTCTCTCTATATATATATTTTTACATATCCTAAGCATCAACCACCCCACCCACTAAAAACCTTACAAAATGAGTAACATATCTAAAAATATCTATTTATGAAAGCATCTAGAAGAGAAGACCTACCCACACTAATTCTATCCTAACCATTAACTAACTTTATGAATAACTAACTGTTAAAATATCAACCAAATAATACTCACAAAAAATAACATAGTCCAAAAGCAATGTCACAGGAACTGGGAGATCTTCACCAGGGCCTCCTCAATGGTGTGCCGACTTGTGCGCAGACTGCCCTGTTCCCTCTGTATTTCATCCAGCCTTCCCAATATTTCTTCAGTTAATGCAGGATGACGTATTTGAAGATGGAGCCACCCTGCTTCCTGGGCCTCCTGGCCTGTGTGGTTGTCGTCTGGGTGGCTGCAGCTGTAGCTGCTGGTACCTAGGCTTGCACCCACTGTAGTTGGGGTTTTGGAGATGATGGTTTGGTGTTTGGAGGAACATTCCATGACCCCACTGCCTTGGCACGTGTGATAAGCCTTCACAACATGTTAAATATGGCAGTATCAATCCGTCTACATTTCAAATGTTTTTTCATCTACTGCTGTTGTGTTATCCAGGGAGATAATGGAAAAACATTTTTAGCACAAGGTGTACATTTACATGATGTGTGAACATAGGCTGACATTGTAACACAATCATATGTGCCTGACCACACCAACTCCAGAAATAGAGATGGTTATGTGCACAATAAACTGTCGCTACGTGGACATCCCCTACTTGAGCAAGGAAAATATAGTCTGGTGCCATCTGTGTAAGTGTACATTTTGTAAATTTGGTCACAATTAAATTACACTGTATCATACCGAACAATGATTCACACTCATGATGATATTTAGGTTTTATATTAGACACATGGTCCAGATTTTGTAAATTGGGTTGAGGGATTGCATCATGAGAGTGGGCTGATACTTTTACATTAACATATGTGAAAGTGGTTAAGGTGATACAGATCAGGTAGTGTACCTCTACATTGCATACCCCATCTGGAGTCACAGAAGACAGCACACATTTTTGATTTCACTTACTCAGTGTCAGGTAGCCCATACATGGATAGGGAGTTGTCATTTATCCCCTACATTTCAATTACAGACCCTCAGGCAAATGAACATAAATAGGTCATGTGGCTTCTGGTTCACACTTGTAGCCCCAAACATGATGAGTCATACTTAAACATGTTTCTGTACACACATCATCCCAAGCCTGCATTGAGATGCACACATCATGATTTAGACAATGCTTCTCTGTAGTGTGCAATGCATGCCAGAGCACACATCTGACCAAGTACTTTATTGAATTTTTTATCTGTCATGGATCAATTACATATTTCAAGAAGGTTTTTTAAACAAATGTTGCAAATATCAAAAGCAAAATAGGTAAGATTGTGATGGCTACCCTGCTGACATGGACATACATCTTTTCACAAATTTGCATTTTCTCTGGCATATTAGTACAGGGACAGGTATGCTCTCTACAAACAAATGAGGTGTAACACAGCAGGTATGTTTGGCCACCCCTATAGCCAGTCAAACAGATATGTTCTCACTGGAGAGCTCAAAAGTGTGCCTGAGCTAAGTATGCTGCATGTTAATGGAGCATGTGTGGCATAATCACACACTCTGTAACTCTGATACCATCTTAACTATCTGAACATGCTTACTAACAGTGTCTGTGTTAACATATTGCACATCATCTGTACCTGTGTCTAACACAATTTTGGACATATGCAACAAATTCCTGTCTAGCCATGCTTAGCAACACATATTTCACTATGCTACTACATATGTTGAAACTTTATTGTATAGCTAAGTGCCATTTTTTGTACAAGCTAATGTGTTTCTGTTGACCACATGCAGATTCTGCACCAGGTGATGGTTAGTGTGCCAAAAGCCACATGACTATAGATGATAGTAGGTGATCATTACCTCCCAAAACACATCACAATGTTACATGTCACTTAGATCACACACAGACTTAAAAATTCTACATACATGTACTCAGGACACTTACCAGTAGCATTGGGGACATGGAAGGAATCCACCTTTCCAAGTGTCAATGGTCTGTGTCCACCTAGAAAACATGAATTGGTACATAGCATTGTAAATAGTGCTTTGACCTATGCTTACCTGCACATCTTATGAACAATGCTATCCCAGTATTTCAGATTTACATAACAGTTTAGCCAAAATATATGACTATGGTTAGATTATTGTATGCAGGTAGTCGGCATGCAGGCCTGAGCTGGCTGGATGATGTAGTTCAGATGTATCCATCATCACATGCCTAAAGCATGCCCCAGGCATGTGGTGTATTTAGTTATGCTGTCCAGCATCATGTCAGACTCCATTGGACCTTGACACATAGGTGACAAGATCGACCCTAGGAATGTCTAAGTGGTGTAATGCTAGAATAGGACAGGCATACATTATATGTAACATTATTGAAAACATATAAGGGTTTACTGATGCTGGAGGACAGAGTGCTCTCTAGTGTGAATTATTTGTATCTTCCAACGTTGAGCAAAGGTGCATGCCTTCTCAGCAGGTATGATGTTTTTGTGTTGCCCTAGAAGAAACACAGCTCTACATATGTGTCTGTATATGAGGCAGCTTAATCTGTGAACATGTGTAGCACAATGCTGCACACATCCAAGATTGTACACATATGGACTTTGGAGCTAGATTGGATATTTTGCATTTAACAGCTGGTGCTCTGACAATCAGGAAGCATCCCTTGCACATTCATGTATGTCACATAAGGAAAAGCTAATGATTCCATGCATTTACATATAGAACTGACATCCAGTAACCATTGAACGAGTAAGGGGCACCTTCCAGCACAAAAACAATCCTGTGAGGCTAATTCCATTTTCTATGTGTGATGCAGAAGAAAGATATTTCTCCTCGATATGCCTCCCATAGGGAGGCATAAGGTTTTGAAGCATCCCCAGACTTACACGGCCTTATAAATTTGGGGATGTGCCAAAATCCATGGATGTTGCTTGGGCTCACCCACTGCAATACCCATGAAACACCTTACTGATGCAGAGCAAGGCAACACAGTGACTTGCACTGCCTTGCCTTACTCCATATTTATGAGGCCATTCAAAACCATGCAAAGTTGTTTTGTGTGGCCTCATGGTTAACTAAAAGTGATGCAACGGTGGCAGAAGCCTCTCAATATGCCCCAAAATGCCCTCACTTTCCTTCAGACCCTGATATCATAACATTTTAATATACATCTTGGATATTGCAATAAGTAAAAATAACTAGAAAAATAATGAACAGTCCATCTTTATGTCTGGCATTACTGAAATAGCTACATCACAAACAACAGAAGGAACAAACATACATGCCTAGACATCTGTCAATCTCCACTCCAAGGAGGTCAGTTAGATCAGCCTCCTGTGCCACCACATCAGCCCAACTATGTTTTATCTGGACACAGGTCTGATCAATCTGGAGGGCCTCAGGTGGTGCCAGTGCACCCACTCCCACTGATCTTTTTTTATCCTCAGCAGGGTATCCAAGGCTCACCCTACTCCAGCCACAACCATCCTGGGCAGGTAGTGCATGATCAGGCAGATCAGTCCTCCCACCTCCTGCTCACTGAAGGATTTGCACATTTTTTTTGTGAGTGTAACAACATAATTATTGTAATGTATTGAGACATTTACTAAATTATCTTACTTTTGTGGTATGAATTAGGCTTGGGGGGACATTAGTAGCTGCAGTGATGCTGCAGTTATGTAATTTATGTGTTACTGCATCCAATGTTGCATGGTACCTGGCACAACTGTTTATTGGGTTAGCGCCACTTGACAGGCCTTTTTGACAGAGGGCGGTGTTCAGGTGGTGATTCTTGTTGGGTGTAATTGGTTCATGCCACTATCACTCCATGACTGTTGGGCCAGAACATGGCCTGTGGAGTGAGTCTATGTTCAATGTGTACAAGTGCATTCCACTTCACCCAGCCGAGGGAACAGCAGGCAACATGGCAGAACAGCAAGGCTGGAATCAGAAGCATTCTGATCATACTTAAGTTGTCAGAGCTGTTACCTGGATACACACCTGCATGTCCCCCAAAGTCATATGTACATGTGAAGAATGCTCCTGAGGCCTATGTGCCACGCTATTACATTCCATACTGTGCCCAATATCTTTATTTATTCAATCTGTCAGGAATACTGCCATGAGATGTATTATTCATGCAACACACACTTAGGGAAGCCCTGAAACAGGCTAACTCACCCATACTACAGTGTATGTGCCACTTAGCTTGCAGATTTACTGGATATTTCAAAAACATATGTTGTATTTCCAATTTAGCACATGTGACAGTCAGGCAGCTATTATTTTGAACACAAAGCTAGGCAAGGTCTGCCATGTGATGTGGTGGTAAAGACATGTCTGCACTCTGGGCTATATGTCTGAACCAATATGTGTGGGGCTTGTACAGTGCACCATAGTAGATGTGCTACGGATCTATGTTTACATATTGTTAGAGCCAAAAAAGGCCAACTGGTGTAGCCATGAGAAGTGTCATTATTCATGAGTGACACAACGTATCGCAAATCATTGCACTGGCTCTCTCTGCGCCATAGAAAGGCACCTTGAACATTGCTTTGGGGTACCCATGCACACCTGATGGTTAAATATGCATTTCCAAACATACCAAACTAGATAAACTGGGAAATGTGCCAATAAGTAATACATTCCCTAAATTGGCATTACAAGGACTTGAATCTACAAACCTCTTCCACACTTCATTTCTCTATGTAGCTATGTTCTGCAGTGCACATACATGGTGGAATTTGGCTCACAGGATATTTCTGTTAGCAAGAAGATGCCCTCTCATGCACACATACATCCCTGCATGCAATTTTTGCATCCCTGCTCCATGGTGCAAGTCTGCCTCCAAAGGCCCTAGGCAGCCAAAATAGTACTGCCACCCTGGATAAAGCACAATTGTTTTGCTTTCAGTTAGGTACGGCACATTACTTGCAATGTTCTTTCACACACAGCCGTGCAGAAGGGAGCCCATCTCCGCTGCACTGTATGTCTATGCACATTCTATGCCCCTCTGTTTACAATCACAGGACATTAGGGGAACTCTGCTGTGATCTACATGTGTCGGAGGTAAACAAACATCATGACGTGTAGCACACACACCTAGTCTGCACAGTGTTTGGATCTACAATCCCTTGGACCTGTGCTTGAGTGTCAGAAGGTGAACACATTCTTGCAACACACACAGTTTCAGAATATGCACACTTTTCCACATTGCAAGATTTCTGTTGTCTATGTCTTGCACGGGCACATGTGCTATGAACATTGTGTTAACATGCACACGTTTTAATAGACATTATGTTGGGCAGAGGTGAGTGTGACACACAGCAACAAACCTTTGGAATAGGTAATAGGTGACTGACCCATTATGCCTCACTGCAGTGAACCAGAGACACATGTTCAGGTAAACTATTGATGTTCAATTAACATCATTCTGACAATCACACATGATCTCTGTCTCTCTCCTGTCATAGGCAGTTGCAGCACATCTATTCTGAGGGCTGGTGTTTATGTGGGCCTCCTGGTCCAAGAAGACAGCATTTCTTGGTACAGACCTCTGTAATGGCACACACTCAAATTTCTCCTTTGGGATGATACAAGGTTAGTGAATCGCTCAACTATGCACCTGTACACTCAGGGCAGGCATAAACTACTCTAGCCTTATCCTAATTCCTCCATCACACCATATTCAATTAATGTGTGTGTAAAACCATAGGATTCTGACTGACCTTTCACATGGACATATCACACTCTTGATATCCGTGTATTCTTCAGGTGTGATGTTTGCTAAACACATCTCCTTATTCATACTTCTCTGGGTAATTACTCATAATGCAAAGTCATCTGCCCATATTGTCGAGATGACTCCCATCACATGACTGTGGAAGGCCTGTGACTTGTGTACAGTGACAGCTTCACCTTTCAAGGGCCCAGGGATTCGGTAGGACACCACTTGGTAGGGCAGGAGACTCTCAGAAGAGAGTCCAGGTGCTGGCAGAGTAAGTCTTTGATGGCCCTCAGACTTCACAACAGGAGGCAAGATCAGTAGAAGCCCTTGGAGACAGTTCACAAGCAGGAATATACTACAAAGTCCAGTCTTTGTCCCCTTTCTCAGGCAGAAGCATCAACTGCAGGATATCCCAATGAAGCACGGTAACAGGCAGGGGCAGTACTTCTCCTTCAGCTCTTCTCCTTGGCAGAGCTTCCTCTTGAATCCAGAAGTAATCTGAAAATCTGGGATTTTAGGTCCACTACTTATACCCTTTCTGCCTTTGAAGTAGGCAAACTTCAATGGAACATCTCACATGTTTGCAAGATCCTTACTTGTCCAGGCCAGGCCCCAGACACACACCAGGGGGTTGGAGGCTGCATTGTGTGAGGGCTGGCACAGCCCATTCAGGTGTAAGTGACCACTCCTCCCTCCACTTGAGCCCAGATGGCTCATCAGGATGTGCAGGCTACACCCCAGCTCCCTTTGTATGTCTAGTGGAGATTCATAAACAGCCCAACTGTCAGTCTGACCCAGACAGGGAACACACAAGCAGGCAGAGTCACAGAGTGGTTTAAGCAAGAAAATGCCTTTTCTAAAAGTGGCCCTTTCTAAAAGTGGCATTTTCTTTACTAAAAGATGTATTTTTAAATTGTAAGTTCAGAGACCCCAAACTCTCAATCTGCATCTGCTCTCAAAGGGAAACTGAACATAAAATATATTTAAAGGCATCCCCCATGTTAACCGATGAGAGAGATAAGCCTTGCAACAGTGAAAACTGAATTTGGCAGTATTTCACTGTTAGGACATGTAAAACAATTCAGTGTCCCACCTTCAACATACACTGCACCCTGCGCATAGGGCTACCTAGGACCTACCTTAGGAGTGCCTTACATGTATAAAAAGGGAAGGTTTCAGCCTGCCAAGTGAGTACACTTGCCAGGTCGAATTGGCAGTTTACAACTGCACACACAGACACTGCAGTGGCAGGTCTGAGCCATGTTTATAGAGCTACTTATGTGGGTGGCACAACCAGTGCTGCAGGCCCGCTAGTAGTATTTGATTTACAGGCCCTGGGCACCTCCAGTGCACTTTACTACGGACTTACTAGTAAATCAAATATGCCAATCATGGAAAAGCCAATTACACCTACAGTTTACAAAGGGGGCACTTGCACTTTAGCACTGATGAGCAGTGGTAAAGTGCCCAGAATACCAAAACCAGCAAAAACAAGTCTAGCACACAGTCAAACATAGGAAGGAGAGGCAAAAAAGACAGGAGAGACTACGCCAAGGATGCCAGGTCTGACAACTAGGTAGGCTGTTACAGTGCCAACATGTTTGACACTTACACATACATATGTCCCTGTGGTACCACTGATGTTGTTATTGCCCTACATGACAATGACACATCCTATCAATTGTTCACTTATATTTCCATTTGAATTTGGTGCGTACATGTGGTGCATTTCTATCATGCTACATGGATAGTTGTACAATTTATTGTCAGTCTTTAGTTGTTGCTATTCATCAGACAGTTTGTCATGGTGCCCTTGTATTGACACATATGTATTGCGACGTGGGGCATCTCTATGTAAGGCACAATGATGTTGTTACAATTATCTGTCTGCCACAGACCTGGACCCAATACTTTGGTTTTCACATGTATGTATATGGCTGTGACTTGTAGTTGTTTGTGTATTCCTATGCCTTGAATCTTCAGCGTTTCTGTGGCGAATGAATGTTGAGTTTGATATCCTGAGTACACTGCGGTGCCTTGTCCAGGTTGCATTTAATTCTATGTTAATAACTGATGTATGCAAGTTTGTCAGCACTACGTTAGGATGTAAGTTTCACATTGCTGGATTAATATGCTTTTCTTTTGGACAACGTATACCACAAAATAGGTGAGCCATCACATTGGTTACATATGTAAAGGCAGATTTAAACCTATGTGGATATGCGCATGTTGACTGGAAGTATGACTGAAACATATGTGTGTTTTGTACAGTTGGTGTCACAATCTTATCCAGTATTAAGATTTACACATATTTGGGGCCTACACTAACATAGCATGCCACACATTGCCTTTCCAAATACTTCTTCCTCTGTTGCTTCTGAAACTTAGGTCAACATGCAAGTATACTGACATGCGTGACACGCTTACTCATTTCCACAGTACTTGTTATCACACCATTGAAACTGTTGATCTTTGACTGATACTGAGAGTAGATACGCATTGAGGGTACACTCATCTCACACTTATCTCTTGTGTTGCCTTTATACTCATATTGACTTGTCTGGTATACAACATTGTTTTTCTCTTGATTCGTCACCCAGTGCAGGTGATGTGGTTCCATCCATTCGCACAGTGAAATGACACATTACTACTCACTGATATTCTATAGCTTTTGCCATTGACAGATTAGTGAGGGCATGTCAATTTGGTAAATCATTGGCTACATGTTACGGTAAATTGTTCCCACTATGTACTTATCACAAGGGCCCAGATATTTGGGAAAGAGGCACTGCGGAGTGCAGCAAGTCGTCTATCTGCACTGCACTCCATCAGCTAGAAAGGGCAGTAGTGCACAGTATTTAAGCCATACAGCACATTCCGGTCCTTTGGCCCTGCACTGGCACCTACTGGGCTGCCTAGCACAAACACAGGCACACTTGCCCCATGATCCTAGGATGCCTGCCTTGCATGCAGGATTGTCTTTGTGCAGGAGGGGACGCCTTCCTGACATAATAAACCAATAGAGGCATGATCGTCTATGTATGTGTGCCACAGTATGCAGCACACATAGGAAGCAGGAGTGACTTGGATTACTTAAGTTATTTATCCTTGTTACACATCACCTGGGGAGACCAATTGATCTGACGCATTTCCAGATTTACTTGTTGTGGTATACATTACATGCCTCATGAACCATGGGAGTTGATTGGAGACACCCACACAACGCCCATGGAGCCCCTCCCTTTCACACAGTGATGCAACACTGCATTTTGCACAGCTTTGCAGTGCTCCAGATTTTTACGCTATTCAAAGGCACACAAAGTGCCTTTGGGTGTCTTCACATGTCTGACTTAGGGGTTTGCATCACACATGTACCATGATGTATGGTGCAAGTATGAGGTGCACCACTCATACACATGGCCCTAGCGCGGTAGACAGAAACAGTGATGGCTATTTCAGAAGACATTTCTTAATTTGAGTAGGTCTGTTATGTACTTCAGACTGACTTACCAACAGGTAGGCCATTCTCATATTGCCCATTCTGAAAGCATTCATTGATGAGGCTGTGCTGGAAGACTTAGGCATCATAAGCCCTTCGAAGGTACTTGACCAGCAGACTAGTGAATATACCCAGATGGCCCACAAAGGCCAGGATGTTAATGGAGTAGATGTACTTCTGGTTCCTGTACATGTGTGATGTTGCTGCAGGGGGAACCAGTTGTGCATGTGTGCAATCCATGGCACCTAGCACATGGGGAAATCCCACAATGTCATAGAAACCTTGCCTGGTCTCCAGCTGCCATTGTTGTGTCTTCTGGAAGAGGAGGTAAGGTAAGAAGTAAGGTGGATGATGGCATCCAGGACAGAGGGTAGGAAAGCAGAAAATGATGGCTGCAATATTTCTGCCACTCTGGCTGTTGTGATCTGGAAGGAAACCGATGCCAGCATGTGGAGGACTGCCATCAGCTTGACCTGTGCAGGAATGTTAGTGGGCCTGGCAGCTGGTGGCTGGAGACTTGATGCAATCCTGTTCAGCAGTTCTATAATGGGGTCTCTCCTCAGTCCGTAATATCTGATTACCTCATCCTCCCTATGGTCAATGAGAGATTTTCACTGGCGAAAAAATCTATCCCTTCTCTTGCGCTACCTACAGGGTGGTAATAATGGTGGTATTCGCCCTGCGACTCCAGCTGCAGAATGAGCACCTTCATGGCACAGTTAAGCTTGCCAAACTGTTTATCGATGTTCAGGTTTATATAGCACAGCTACTGTGTCATTTGCCTGAGTTGCTGATGTGCAGAAAGTTTGACGCATTTCAGGCTTTGCCCGCCACTTTCCAATGATGTTTCACACATTGACAAAACCATAAACATCACTGCACTAGTTTTACAATACAGTTTATGGGGGAACGCCTGCCTTGCGCCTGCTATGCATGGTGCAGCCATTTTTGGCACAGGCATTGTTCGATGCAGGCCTACAAAAATGAACACATTTAACAACATGAATCAACTTGTAGATATGGAGTACTGCATGTGCTGCTCTTGTGTCAAAATTAGTGCTGCAATGGCGGAGAAAGGCTCTCATAAATATGCCATCAGGTTTACATGACTTTGTAAATCTGAGGATATACCAAAATTCATGTGCATTGCACGGGAACACCTACCTCAAAGCCCATGGAATGCCGCCCTATTGTAGAGTAAGGCAACTCAACGAATCGCACTGCCTTGCCTTTTTCTATATCAATTAGGCCTCTCAAAGCCATGCAAAGTGGCTTTGCGTGGCCTCATAGATATAGTTGAAAGATGTGTGCTGTTGTTGCATCACTTAAACGGCAACGGCAGCACAAGCCTTTTATAAATATGCGAGAGTCTCCAGACGGGAAAGCACTATTAGGCCAGACAATGTCGAACAGGGACACGGTGGCCATAGCCTTCACAACCACGAGAGGACTTTCATGCCTGCATGTGGGAGATGAACTTAAAAGCACTGTATCCATTTAAGCCTGTCCTCTCTGTGTGTTGGAATTTAGGGAAGCAGACGGTGAAGATCAACATTTGCAAGATATGTACAGTATAGTATGTGTTTACAGCGGCTGCTACTAATTAACACTGCTGATTCAGTGGGAATCACTTGAACTATGATGTTTAATTACCACCCCTTTGATATATGGTGTGGCTCACATGCTTTACATACCTGTTTCTCGTTTGACTTACCAGTGATGTATAAACAAATAAGTGCTCTTAATAATAGGTATTACAGGTTCTACAGCTTCGGCGGCTGCTCTAGCCATGTAAGCTGTACATCTAGACTTTGAGGTCACATTTCATTTTTTAATTCCTGCCTTCCATTAAGTATCAAGTAGGTCAATACATGTTCACCTCAAATATTAATTCCTTACTTATTATTACATGAAAGCAACAACATCCATCTTCTCTTCTCAAACCCCACCCTCATATAAATACTATTTCTTATTCAATTTCAAGTTAGTATCCTAAAGCTCCTATTATCTTAAAACGTAGGGATGGAAGAGGATGATTAGACGGTTAAGAAAAAAGGATGGAAAGTTAGTAATGATAACCTCAGTCACTCTCAAGGTCACAGTGAACACAGAGAACATTGAGCACTTGAAAGTTTTTACATTTTAACCTTCTTCCTTGTTTGACCCTTGTCTTGGTTCTATTCTCGGTGAACATTTGGGGCCTTCCTTTTCTGTGTAAAATTGAATTGTATGTTCTTGTATGTGAAGTACAAGCTAGCCAGCTTCTGAACCTATTCATGAATCCGAATCAAAGTTAGATCATTTTGCATCTCCATATGTAAAAAAATTCTGCTAGGGAATTGTTAAATTGTGCTAGACATGAGTCTCCAGATTGCCTCAAACCTGACATTCTCTCTATGAATGATCTAACAAGTCTATGATGTACTCTCCAATCTCCATTCTAACTATTGAGCGGGTTTCCTTAGGTAATCAAAATGCCTGCACAACATTGAAAAATGCCTTGTAGGGGAAACAGCTATCAAGATGATTCACAACATTCTAAACAACTGTGTCCACAATTATTTTCTCCTACATTGCCCTGGTGTTCAGCCTACAACTTGGATGACTTATTTTGCTCCATTTCTGTAAAATCCTATTTTTAGGACAAAGATGGGAGAAGCAGTGAATCCTTAGAAAGATGCAAACTCTAGCTGAGCCTCCATGTTGGTCTGGATCGTTTAATCTGTGGAGGAAAAGGCAGTCTAGAGGGTCCTGGAGGCAGACAAAATATTAAGAAGGGGGGACAATTTTTATCAATGTTGGCCCTGGGTGGCCGTCGCTTCCTGAATGGTAGAACATATTCTGTTTACTGGAAAGAAGTATGTATGGTGCTCGGGAGTGTGTTTTAGTTATCGTGTAAGCACTGTCCTTTATACTAGATATGAAAGATGAGCCTCAGAAGGCGGTGACCACAAGCCACATGTAATGTCCCTGGACCTTCAATGTCTTATCTGTGGTGGGGTGATAATGGACTTCCTAGTAGCTTCAACAGTAAGATGCCTCAAATAGCCAGTAATTAATACAATGGAAAACTAAGGAAGATGCACTTCTGGACCTCTGCAGTGTGAAGGCACAGTATGGTACATCATAAAACGCTTGAGGAATAATCCAAACAGGTGAAAGAGAAGTTTTGCAAGAAGAATCTTCTTTTATTAAAAGGAAACATGAGCACACCAATCACCAGTCTGGTTCGGAGTTGCCCAGGCAACTGACACTTGCCTACACATTCCAGAACGAGACTAGTGCTCGGAGCAATCTAAATTCCACACCACTCAACAATATTAAAATACATACATCACTAAAAGAAACAGTTCAAAATAACAAATACAATATGCTTATTACACCAGTCTGAAGTAAGATTGGCTGACATGGACTTTGGAAATAGAAAATGTGAGGGGTGATGCCCCAATTGGTACCAGGCGGTTCAGACATTCATTAAACTGATTGATAATCTCCATTTTTGAATCCTCCCATCTCAAATGTATCAACCTAAGCACCTCAAAAAACATGGGTTGGAGACGTAAAATGACGAATGTGAGAAGATGTAGGGACTGATATTCAGAGGATTGAGGCTGCAAGATTACAGCTTGGATGGTGAAAGTGTGTTGAGGGACCAAAAATAGAAAAACAAAAAAAAACCAGTGTGGGTCCTAAGAAGTGTTGCTAACGGCAGTCAGGGAGAGGGAAATAAATGAATTCTGGGTTCTCTTTGGCTAGGTGGGCAGACCACATTGCCGAAGCATAGCAGTAGAAGTCATAAAGTGGCTGACGCATGGTTTTGTCTAGGTGTGCCTTAAATGCAGGGGACTGGAAGATCATTTCAGAGGGTCAGCCTGTACTGAACAGAAAAACAAGTGCCGCCTGCCACCACCACAGAGGTGGCAGTGGCAATTTACAGTCAAAAACCTAATACGGTAGTAAGACCTGATGATAAGGGTCTCACTATCCTAAATGAAGATAATCTAAATGTTTGGGCCATGCTGATCTCCTTCTAGATAAGTTTGAAATAATTGATGGTGCATAGTTATGCAACTAGTTTCAGAAGTGGGTAGATGACTTCAATATACTATGCTACTATGCACCGCACAGGTGGGATTTGGGACTGTCGAACAGCTGTTTAGGTGACATGTGCGCTTCTCGAAGTATTGCCAGCTCACAATGTCCCTTCGTATTTGACATTTACTGGCCAACATTTGTCTTTCGACACTGTCTATCGCTCCTTACTCTGGTCCTACCTCAGAAATAATATTGGAATAGATTGTAGCAGTCCTGAAGCATCTGCATGAATATTAAAGAGCAAATGTCAGACGTGGGTGACTGGCCAAGTGCATTCGGAGCATTTAGGCTTGCAAGTGGAGTCAGGTAAAGTTTTGTATTGCCCCCTTGCTCTTTAGTTTATTTATAAACAATATTATCAGCCGACTTCACAGCCTGAACCTAGATATGCCTATATAGGAGAGGATAAAATATATTTTCTTCTATATGAAGATGGTGGTTATTATTAGTGAAACAAAATACATGAGGAAAAATGCAAAACAGTCCCTAGTAATGGCGCGGAAAAAATATCCAAAGGCAAGAAAACGGTTGCCTGAGAACCCTACTTAAATTGAGCCCAGAAACTCCACTAGCCACATTGAGACTTAGGCCCTCATTATGACATTAGCGGTCAGCTGACCGCCACACCGGCGATGGCGGTAGTACCATCGCCAGGCCGGCGGTAAAGACCGCCAAATTATGGACATGGTGGTGATCCCTCCCATAGACAACCAATGTACCACCTGAACCACTAGTGCTTTCTGTCAACTGACCACAGCGGTAGCCATCTTAAGGCAGGTGGAAGACAACAACCCGCCCACCATATTATGACATAGCAGACCGCCAGGATTTCCGGGGTGGGCTCACCGCCACCAAAAGCCTGGCTGAAACAAATCATATAAAAGGAGACTCTCACCTTCAGGGACACAGAGGAGTCCGACGCCGCCATGGAACTCGAACTGGAAGTCTTCCCAATACTGTACCACACAATGGCAGTCCAGGAGCACCAACACCGCCGCCAACTGTGATTTCAGCCCCCGGGCAGCAAAAGGGAGGGAGGAGAGAGTGACACACGCACAACACACACCATACACACAACTACACACCCAGAACAATCTGCAGAGAAGTCCCACACCAACATAATCCAGAAGTAAAGAAAGCCAGGAAACATACCTCTGGACCAACCACTGTAACCATATTGGAAAATGTGATCAAATTCTAAGAAAGACATTTTCACAGTTGTACACATGTACAGGAAGGGCCATTGGCCTGCCCAAAGTCAACAAATGGCCACAAGGCAACATCCAAGGCCCAACTTGACTCCTGACAGCTCAGTCACTCCACTGGGCAGGGGCATCATGAGATAGGAGGCAGGCAACTCTGGTGGCGGGGGTGGAGGGGTAGGGTGGTGTAGGGGAGGAAGGTTTCTTCTTGGGAGGTGGTCCTTGGGCTTGGGTTTGGGAGGGGGGGACCTTGCCCTTCTGTTTAGGGGCAGAGGAGTGCCCTTGGGACGGGGGACGGAGTGCCATTGTTTTTCCCCTTAGTGGCAGGAGTACTCTTAGGGGGAGGAGCAGAAGTCTACTTGGAGCTGGAGGTACTGGACTGGGGGGTGTGACTTTTCTTTTACGGGCAGGACGGGGTGTGGGGGAGGGAAGAGATCAAGGTGGGAAAGGAAAAACTTCTTAGGACCAATGGGGTGGGGTGTGGGAGGAGGAATGGGAGTGGAGGTAGAGGGAGTGGTTGTAGGAGGAGGAGGTGTGCTGGACGTGGATGCAGGTGCATGGACAGTGTGCGTTTGTGAGGTGAATGGCTGTTGGGTGTCTGAGTGGGAGCATTTATGTGTCTTTGGAGGGGGGCGGACAGGGTGGGGGAGGACAAACAGGACGTGTGTATGTATGTTGTGATGGTGTCTGCAAGTGAGGTGGATGTGCTGCCTGAGGTGGTGATGGTGATGGTGGTGGTGGTGACTGCGCATGTGGTGTGTGGGGTTCATGTCTGCAAGTGTGCTGTTGTGGTGACTGTGGGCAAGGCTGTACAGGTGGCAGGAACTGGGACTGATGTTGCAGTGCATGCAAGTGTGAGTGCTGATGTGACTGTGAGGGAGGATGAGGAGGGGGAGACAGTGGAGGCAGTGTCTCTGGTAGTATGTGTATCTGGTTGTTGGCTATGTGTGTGCTTGTGGGGTGAAGTGTGGTGCCTGTGTTTATCTGTGTGAGTCCTGTCTGTTGTTTTGTGTGCATGCTTGTCAGATTGTGTGCATGGGATGGAATGGGGAGAGGGCTATGGGACTGGGAACAGGTAGTTGGAGAGGGATGGAAGAACCAGGGACACTGGCTGCCATCAGAGAGCAGGCCAGAGCCTGAAACGATCTCTGTAGGGCAGCCAAGCCACTGTGAATGCCCTCCAGGAAGGCATTGCTGCATCTGGGATGCCAGCCCCTGGATGGCATTCACAATGGTTGACTTCCCCATAGAGAGGTTAATAGCCTCCTCACTGAGGGCAGCAGGGCTGACTGGAGCAGGGCCTTAGGTGCCTGGGGCTAAGGAGATGCCCACCCCCCTGGGTGAGCGGGCATGTGCAACTGGGTGGGGGCTACTAGGAGGGTGGTGCTGGTACGGGGGTGGCGGAAGATCTTGTAGCTGGGGTGGTCCCAGAGGGGTCTGCCACTACCAGGGAACTCCCATTGGAGGAGAAATCTGAGTCTGTAGTAGTTGCTCCTGTCACCCACGTGGTGCTCTCCACCTCCTGGATACTGTGGGCTGCAGCTCCCCCACTTGCCGGTGTCCTTGCTCCTTCGCCAGATGATGCTAATGCACACATGGACATGATGACAAAAGGAGAGGGAGTAGAGAGAAAGGTAGCACAGGGTCAATCACAGCACCAACAGCACATATGGCATACACATCATAATCACTCCCTGGGACTGACATTGCGCAGTATGGACCACAGTGACAAACCATTGCCCAGGTACAATAGCAGTAAGGAACCCAAACACTACCAACTGCATACCTACTAGGACTGCCTAAGCCCTGTCTGCCATGGTATGCCAGCTACTTAGCAATACCAAAAACGCATACCATTCTACATAGCTTAGCAGGACCACACAGGAATTGGTAAACTGACATACTCGGGCATCCACTGACTAGAACCTTGCACCCAAACCCCATGCCAGGCAACAAATACAAAATACCACATTGTGTGTACTCACCCCCTTGTGGCTGCTGTGCTGCCCTCAAGCGCCCATCCAACTCAGGATTGGCCACTGCCAGTATGCGGGCCATTAGGGGGTCAGGCTCCGACCGGCAACCCCTCCCTCTTTGGGAGGCCGTCTTCAGCTGGTCCTCCGCAGTCTTCTGGGCCCATCATCTCAGGTCCTCCCACCGTTTCCTGCAATGGGTACTCCATCGGCTGTGGACCCTCAGGGTCCGCACATCCTTGGGTGCTGACCTGCAGAGGAGACACAGACAGAAGGACACCATGAACTATACAATCCAGTTTGTCACACAAATGGCTCACATGCTGCATTTGGCCCTCATCAAACACACACATGACCCGTACCTCTGCATACACATTGCATGCAGCCAAACCCCCCCAAATGACACACTGCTAGCACACACAAACATCTACATGCAGCTATGTTGCATTCAACGTACCCATGATGTACTCACCTGTTGGTCTGGAGGCCCATACAACTGCCCACGCAGGGGTAGGACCCCCTCCACAAGCTTCTCCAACTTTTCGGATGTGAATGCTGGGGCCCTTTCTCATGTAGCACGGGCCATCGCAGATTCCAGGCACAGGTCACAGCAGCACATGCAGTGGAGATGTAGTGCCATGGAAAGTCAGGAATCAAGTGGAGTGGTAGAAAGAAAATGGCGGTCACGTCCGCGGCGGTGAACACCGTCACCGGAGGCGTTGATCATCATTGGAACCTGTATTCCATAGAGCCCCATGTTAGCCAATGAGGATTTGCACGGCGGTGCAGACCGCCTTCTGGCATGACGCCTAACGCCAGTGGAGTGAGGTCACTTCCACCTGTCCCTGCATACAGTAAAGGCGGTTGCCATTTCCTACTGCTAGTACTCATGTTGTGAATATGTATGTGCGTCATTGGCATCGACTGCTAACACCTACACAATTTCAGTCTCCTACATTCATACGTGCTCTGTGTACTGTGATGTTGTGTGTCCATAGGTCCTGTAGTCACACCCATTTTACATTTGGCTCACTTAGCTACCAACCACTGCGGAGGTTGAGGAGGCAAGCACCTGTGTACAGACCCCTTGTGGACCTGGCAACACTGGAGGACCAGCACATCATGCTTACCTATCGTCTGGACAGGGCCACCATTGCTGATCTGTGTGTAGAATTGGAGCCTGATCTAATGCCTGCTATCCGTAACACTCCAGCTATTCCCCCTGTAGTACAGGTACTGTTAGTGCTCCATTTCCTGCCAAGTGGTTCTTTCCAGGTGACTGTGGGCGTGGCTTCAGAAATGTCACAGCCAATGTTTTTGATTGTGCTTGGAAGGGTTTTGGCTGGCTTACTGAAACAAATGGGCATCTACATTGCATTCCCCCAGAGTGAAGATTTGGCCACTGCGAAGGCTGGATTTTACACCATAGGACACATACACATGTGATCATGGCCATTGACGGGACCCATATTTTCTTGGTCCCTCCCAGGACAGATGAGCAGGTATACAGGAATAGGAAGAGTTTCCACTCAATTAATGTCTAGATGGTGTGCATTGCAGATCAGTACATCTCCCATGTCACTACCAAGTATCCTAGATCTGTGTGTGATGCCTTTCTGTTGAGGAATAGCAGCGTCCCATGGGTGATGACACAACTACAGAGGCACAGAGTGTGGCTCATAGTGAGCATGAGTCTTCAAACAATGTATGTCAGTATATGGCAACTGGAGATGTACTCCATTCCAATGTAAATGGGTAATGTGTGCCCCTCACTACTTCCAGGTGACTCTGGCTACCCAAACCTGTCCTGGCTGTTGACCCCTGTTAGGAATCTGAGAACAGGGACTGAAAATTGCTACAATAAGTGTCATAACCATAGCAGAAGGGTTGTAGAACGCACATTTGGCCTACTGAAAGCCAGGTTCATGTTTCTCCATTTGACAGGTGGGTCCCTATGCTACGCCCATAGGAAGGTCTGCCAGATTGTGATGGCACGCTGCATACTTCACAATTTGGCCCTTAGACCCCATGTGCCCAAACTGCAGGAGGAGGGGAGTGACAATGCACCTGTGGCAGTAGTGGACACTGATAACATTGAGGAGGATGAGGATGTGGACAACAGGATACATATCATACAGCACTACTTCCAATGACACGCAGGTAAGATACTAGACCTGTTAATTTCTCCATTTCTGTGAAGTGCTGTGTGCCAGCTGTGTTAAGCCAATCACTTCATTACCCTTTCAATTGACTGTCACTTATGCCTTCCCTTTTTTCAGATGTTGGTGTGGTAATAACATTGTACTGATGTGATGGCTACAGACTGATTAACATCTGTTTGATGGAATCACATTTTACAGGACATTTGCACAGTATGATATAGTCCATTACATTGCACAATTCTGTCTGATAAAGGACTATTACTACAGTTGTGTTCAAGAGTGTTCATTGAAGTGACAATATTGTAGGGATGGTACAATAGAGCTGGGTGATGGTTGAGGTAAACCACAGTGTAGTGGTCCATTTGGTCAGGAGCACAGGTACAATGTCCATGGGGCGATAGGATGAGCAGCAATGGCAGTCCAAAATGAACAAAGTGACTCAGTGGCACACAAGGGGAAAATTCTGAAAGGGCTCACTTCCTGGCGGTGGTCTTGGTCTTGGCAACAGTCTCTGGTGTCTGTCTGGGTCACAGGGAATGTTTGTAGGGTGGTTCTTGTGCTGCAGAGGGAGGGGTGCTGGTTGCCTGTGGGTCCTGTGGCAGGTCCTTCTGTCCACTAGCTGCAGCAGATGTTGATGGCTGCTGAGTAGAGTGGCTAGTGGTAATGGGCAGCTGGTGTGCTCTGTTCACCCGGCATGGTGTTAGCCATGTAACCCAGTACCTCTTCAATGGAGGCCCTGTTGGCTTTTAGGCCCTGCAACTGCTGCACAACCTCCTGGTGGTGTACCCCCTGCAGCCGCTGGTTCTCCTGCATAATAGTGATGACCTGGCCCATCCTGATCTGGGATTTTTGGTGTGCCCCCAGGAAATGTGCGAGTGCCTCCTGGGGAGTTGTTTCCCTGGGCCTGGCCCCCCTGGCATACAGCTAACCTGACACTGTCCCTGGCCCCCTGTGCCTGTGTCCCCTGAAGGG
This sequence comes from Pleurodeles waltl, assembly GCF_031143425.1. Taxonomy (NCBI): domain Eukaryota; kingdom Metazoa; phylum Chordata; class Amphibia; order Caudata; family Salamandridae; genus Pleurodeles; species Pleurodeles waltl. Next base: position 316,462,496 of record NC_090436.1, read on the forward strand.
TGTGCCCACTCCCACTTACACCAGGACCTTCTTCGTTTTGCCTAAGTGGTATTGTCTCGGGCCCCTGTACGGGTGGGCACACTTTTGATCGATGTGTCCTGGGGGAAGGGGATTAGGGACATTGGGTGGCTGCTGTGGTGTTTGAGTCAGAGAGGGGCCCTGTGGTGGACTGACTGTGGGATTTTGAAGCCGACTGACCTGTGGTCCCAGATATGCCAGGGAGTTCTTCCAGCTCAGGACATCTAGAGTTTCTGTCATTACTGGGGGCATCTTCTGGTGGGGGACTGGGTTGCCGTGGCAACTGCTCACTTCTGACATTGGCTGGGGCACCTGTGGGTATGTAATTGATTTGTTAGGGTCATTGTCTGTTACATTTTCTGCATTTCTACCTTTCCCTATGCGTTTGGTGTTGTCCTCCCACCTTTGGTAGTGTATGGTGTTGGATTGTGGGATTGGTAGTACTACATGCTGTCCATGCATTGCTTTGCTGGTGGGTGTGCATGCAGTGCTGGGAGGGGTGTGCCTGCAGTGGCTAGGTCATGCAGGGGAACAGATTTACCTGTGGCAATTAGGGTGGTGCACTGTATGCGTGTCAGAGTCACCAGATCCTCGGTGTCTGCGCACGTTCCCAACATGTCCACCACAAGACAGCTCTAATACTCTGATTAGAATGTCATAGAGTCTAAGAGAGTCCAAGTGGGGAAAAGGGGATTAGGTAGGGAACAGCTGGGAAGGAGACCGGTAGGAAACAAAAGGTTAAACACACACAGTATCAAGATTATGTTACATTAAACTTTTACTAGACTATGGGGCTCATTACGACCTTGGCGGTATAAGGCGCTTACTGCCGTGCAGAAGAGCGCCAATACACCGCCGCGGCCACGGTAGACCACCACAGCTATTATGACACACATCTCGGAATCGCTGAAATTCAGACACCCACACAAGTCCGCCACACCAAAGGTCAGCGATAAACATGCGGAAACAAATCCTCCACCTCCACGCCAACAGAAACACGCCCATGCTATTACGACCCACGAATCCACGCGGCGGTCTTTCAACCGCGGTATTCCATTGGCGGTACACACCGCCGTGCTCAAAATACACACACAGCTCCAAAACACAGCCACATTGGACATTTCGAAATACACACACCTGATACACATACACACACCACTCCCACACACCCAATACAATATAAAACACACACCCACATCACACACAAACCCCTACGACCAGAATTTCTGAGAGAAGGCCAGAGAGAGACAGCACAGAATAGAGAACCCCATCACACAAAGGCACACTACACCATCACCCACACAACACCCACGCACAAAACACCACATACCACTACACTCACCACACTCATCAACACATACACCACCCCACACATCACACACACCACCCCATGGCACGCCAAAGACACCCCCGCTTCTCCGAGGAGGAGCTCAGGGTCATGGTCGAGGAAATCCTACGGGTAGAGCCACAGCTATTTGGATCACAGGTACAGCACACATCAATAGCCAGGAAGATGGAGCTATGGCAAAGAATAGTTGACAGGGTCAACGCTGTGGGACAGCACACAAGAAATAGGGAGGACATCAGGAAGAGGTGGAACGGCCTACGGGGGAAAGTGCGTTCCATGGTATCCAGGCACCACATCGCGGTACAGCGGACTGGCGGCGGACCCCCACCTCCTCCCCTGCAACTAACAACATGGGAGGAGCAAGTCTTGTCCTGAGGGCCTCGCAGGAGTCATTGGAGGAACGAACACTGGTAAGTAAAATTTCAACTATCATATCCCCCACCCTACCTGCATGCTATCACACACCCCCACCCTCACACCCTCCCCTATCACTCCAAATCCTCACCTATCTACTCATGACACCAACCACCCATCCCAACCCCAAAACCTGCATGACCTAACTAAGCATGGATACCCATCACTAAAGCATGCCCACTGCACAGACCCACAACACCCCCCAACTATCACCACACAAGCCCCCACACTGGAATGCCTGCACTGGGGTACACGCACACCCAAACATTGCACATCATGAAACACACACATGCAATAATCATGTACTCATACCCCCGCAGGAACCCGAAGCAACGTCACCACACCAGAGGGTCCAGACAACACCACTCCACCCCCAGAAGAGGCCCACAGTGACGACAGCAGCTCTGCCCCACTGGATCTTGATGACCAGCCCGGACCATCGTGGGCCTCAGGACAGTCGGTTCCCCTTGCCCAGCCACAGCCCAACACCGAACTGCCACCCTCTGGAAACACCAGCACAGCACCCACTTAGCGGGCCCAAACCTCCCTACCCAGGACAGGTCAATCAGCGGTGTGTCCACCACTACAGGGCACCCAGGCGAACCCACCATCCCAACAACAACAGGGACCTGGGGGCAGTGGTAGTGGGCATACGGTCCAGGGGACGGAGGCACAGGAACACAGGGGAACTGGGAGGGCTGCTGTGCGACAGAGGGAGGTCATGCCAAGAGAACCTACTCTCAACGAGGCCCTCTCCTCCATCATGGGAGCATACCACCACTCCCAGGAGACGATGGCAACAGTACTGGCCAAGTTGCAGGAGACCCTGTGTCTCCAGGAGGAACAGTATCTGGGGTTCAGGGAGGAGCGCAGGACCATCGGCTCCGCCCTGGGCACCCTTTTTGTAGGGGTGCTGACGGACATTCAAAAGACCTTGAGGGACACCGTGGCACTCCAAGGGGCCCCTGACACTAGCCACAACGATGAAATGCCCACCACCTCCGCCGGCGCTAGTGGACAAGAGGCACCGCCAAAGGACCAACACACCAGCACCCCATCCCCTGCAGACGGACACCACCACTCAAGCGGGCCCTGAGATCCAGGAACAGGACAGAGCAAGATGGCAAGACCCCCGCCAGGAAATAAGACCACCCTGATCGTCCTCCCACTGTCCCACTTTGTTACCCTGTCCAAATCGGAACTGCCCCAGCTCCACTTCCAATGGCCAGATGTGCAATGTACCTGTGAGACTAATAGACTGGACTCTGCCATGGACATTCCTCCACCGTCACCCATCCCCATTTCACAACCCCCCTTCATTGTTATGCACTTAAATAAACACCCTTGAAACACTAATAAAACTGGAGTCAGTCAATGATTGTGAACTTTGTATTGTCAATTACAGTGTTAAAAAAGGTTACCCATTGGAAGGCCAACATACCAATGTCACACATCACAAGCCTTTCAAGGGTGCAAGCTGTTGACATGTAGGTTACCACAATAGTGAAACTGAAATGGAAGGGGACAACTCAGTTACCAAATAGGGAGTGAAATGTAGGTACAGGATAGAGGTAGACGTGTGAAAGTTAATAATATGTGAAACATGAAAATGTACTGACCTGTGTCTCACTGAAAATATTGCTGTATGACTGACTCCCTGTTGTCGTTTTCATCTTCATCAGCTTCCTCCTCATCACTGTCCACAGGGTCCCCAGGCTCCCCCGCTGCAACAACACCGTCATCTGGATCATCCTCCTGCAGAAAAGGCACCTGGCGTCGCAATGCCAAGTTATGGAGCATGGAGCAGGCGATGATGATGTCGCACACCTTCTTCAGTGAGTAGAATAGGGATCCACCAGTCATATGGAGGCACTTGAACCTGGCCTTCAGGAGGCCGAAGATCCGCTCGATCACCCTCCTAGTCTGCCCATGGGCCTCATTGTACCGTTCCTCTGCCCTGGTCCTGGGATTCCTCACTGGGGTCAATAGCCATGACAGGTTGGGGTAACCAGAGTCCCCCAATAGCCATACACAGTGCCTCTGGAGTTGACCCATCATATCAGGGATGCTGCTATTCCGCAGGATGTAGGGGTCATGCACAGAGCCAGGGAACATAGCATTTACCTGCGAGATGTACTGGTCTGCCAAACAGACCATCTGGACATTCATGGAATGATAACTCTTCCTGTTCCTGTACACCTGTTCATTCCTGCGGGGGGGACCAGAGCTACATGGGTCCCATCAATGGCACCTATGACGTTGGGGATATGTCCAAGGGCATAGAAATCACCTTTCACTGTAGGCAAATCCTCCACCTCAGGGAAAATGACGTATCTCCTTACGTGTTTCAGCAGTGCAGACAACACTCTGGACAAGACGTTGGAAAACATAGGCTGGGACATCCCTGATGCCATGGCCACTGTTGTCTGAAAAGACCCACTTGCAAGGAAATGCAGCACTGACAGCACCTGCACGTCAGGGGGGATTCCAGTCGGATGGCGGATTGGTGACATCAGGTCTGGCTCCAACTGGGTACATAGTTCCTGGATTGTGGCACGGTCAAACCGGTAGGTCACAATGACATGTCGCTCTTCCATTGTCAACAGGTCCACCAGCGGTCGGTACACCGGCGGATTCCGCCATCTTCCAATATGTCCCAACTGACTGTGCCTAAGAAGGACAACAGCGAAGAAACATTCCTCCAGGTATGTACCCACAGTCACACACAAGACTACAACAGACAATTAACCCATCCGGGAAAGGTTTTGAGTGTAGGCCTAGGAATGTGTGACACAGTTAAAAATGAAGCCATGTGGGCCCCTGAAATGGCGGCTGCCTCACCTCTAAAGTGGGACAATGGGATGTGAGGTAACTGCCCTGGCGTTGTACACCGTCGCGGTAGGCGGTCGAAGACCGCGGCGCAATGCTGCATTGGTTAACATTGGACCCTATGGGTCCCAGGAGCCAAAGACAATGTACGCCGGCGGTGACAGTACGCACTGCCACGGACGTGACCACCATTTTCTATCTGTTCAATCACTCGATACCTGATCTTCGACAGGAGAGGACCTACACTGCAAGTGCTGCTGTGACCTCGGTCTGGAAGAGACAATGGCTCGAGAGTCTGGGGAAAGGGCCCCTGCCTTCACATCAGAGGAGTTGGAGAAACTCGTGGATGGGGTCCTCCCCCAGTACACGCTACTCTACGGTCCCCCAGACAAACAGGTAAGTACACTGGGAGCATGCTGTATGGGCTATGCCTGTGTGGAGAGGTGTGGATGTAATAAGGAAGGGGGGAGAGTGTGGCGTGCATGAAACCACAGTGAGTGCATGTGCCACATGGCAAGGGTAGGGATGGGGGCCAATGACTGTGACGGTGCAGTTGGTAATAAGTTTCTCTTGCCCATGTACAAATCATGTAGGTCAGCGCCCACCAGAAAAAATATATTTGGTGTGCCATCGCCAAGGAAGTCCGGACCCTGGGGGTCTACCACAGACGGAGCACCCACTGCCGGAAAAGATGCGAGGACATTCGCCGCTGGAGCAAGAAGACGGAGGAGGCTCGGCTGGGGATGGCCTCCCAACGTGGGAGGGGTGCCCATCGCACCATGACCCCCTGATGTTCAGGATCCTGGCGGTGGTGTACCTGGAGTTGGATGGGCGCTTGAGGGCATCACAGCAGCCACAAGGGGGTGAGTACACTGTCATTCTGCTGATTTTGCACGCAGTGGAGGTGTCTGGGTGGGGGAGGTGGGCTGTGGGTTTCCCTAGGCCAGGGCGAGTTCCGTAGGCAAGGTCCCTCCGTAAGGCAGGCCATGTGGCACCCCACCTCACCTCTGTAGAGTGCCAAGTACACCTAGTCATGCCCCTGTGTCATCCATGTGTGCAGATGTCATCCATAGCCTATTAGGCCATTTCCCAAGAATTGAACAGTGGAGCCCAAGAGCGCGGGGTAGTGCAGGGGGCTTGTGTGTCTGTTGTGTCCGCCAAAGGTAGCGGTAATGCATGCACTCAACATGTCTTTCTTCTGTCGTCCCCCCCCCTTTTTTGTGGGTTCCCTGTTCTTATATGCATTAGCATCATCAGGCAGAAGAGCAGTGGCACCGGAGCACGAGGGGGCTGCCTCCCACATGGCCATGAAGGGCCACACTACGGAATCGGAGTTCACCAGTGGGACAGAGGGTGAGGGGAGCTCCACAGTGGGGACAGGAGCTGAGACCAGTGACACGGACTTGTCCTCTGATGGGAGTTCCATTGTGCCCCCCCATCTACAGGTACAGCCGCCACCCCCCCTTCCAGCAGCCATTGTCCCTGTTTCTAGCCTCCGCCCTCCAACTTCCTCCACCCAGACCCAATCCCCTTTACCCCAGCCTATCCCAAGCACACCTCTAGACCAGCATGCACACACGTCAACCCACAAGGGAATCTCAGGCAAACATAAGCACTGCACATCGCACAGGCACTCATGCAAGCATCACACACATGCAGACACACCAACATCCACTGCCTCCACTGTGTCCCCCTCCTCCTCGTCTCCCTCCTCCCTCCCAGTCTCGTCTACACTCACACCTGCATGCACTACCTCTACAGCCACTACTACCATCACCAGCACACCCACCAGCTCACCCCGCTCATGTGCAGTCACCACCCCCACTACCATTCACACGTCCCCTGTGTCCTCTCCCAGTGTGTCTGTGACACCCCCTCCCAAGATACACAAATGCAGGAAAAACACCCACCCAACAACCATCCACCTCACGACAGCCTCCAGCACATGCAACTTCACCCAAAGTCAGCAAACGAACACCTCCTCCAACCACAACCTCTTCCTCCACTCCCAAACCCCCTCAAGCTACCCGTCCCAGTGTCTCCCAAAAACTTTTCCTGTCCAACCTTGACCTCTTTCCCACACCTTCCCCACCCCGTCCGTCTCCTAGGTCCCAAACTAGCACCTCAGCCACAACATCTCCAGGACCAGTAGTGCCTGTAGTCACCGGAACCTGGAGTGCACCGGCCACCAGGGCAGCCAGTGTGGCACAGAGCCACAGCACAGACAGTCCCCCACCTGTGAAGCATCAGAAGTTGGCCAGTGCCCAGCTGGAGAGGGTGAAGACTCCAGACACCAAAGTCGCTCCCAGGGGTCCCAGTGGGAGTGTGGAGTCAGCTGCAACACCTTCCAAGGTGGGGAAGGGCCACAAGAAACCAGGAAAGTCTGGGAGAGCAGCACGGCGGAGGAGACCGCCATCATCCCCACTGCCCAGGAGGCCACAGCCGTCATCCTCGCTGACCAGGAGGCCACAGCCGTCATCCCCGCTGACCAGGAGGCCACAGCCATCATCATCGCTCACACAGAGAGGACCGCCAGCACAAGCCCCGCTGGGCTAGAGAGGACCGCCAGCACAAGCCCCGCTGGGACAGAGAGGACCGCCAGCACAAGCCCCGCTGGGCTAGAGAGGACCGCCAGCACAAGCCACGTTGGGCTAGAGAGGACCGCCAGCACAAGCCCCGCTGGGACAGCGAGGACCGCCAGCACAAGCCCCGCTGGGCTAGAGAGGACCACCAGCCCCGCTGGGACAGAGAGGACCGCCAGCACAAGCCCCGCTGGGACAGAGAGGACCGCCAGCACAAGCTTTGCTGGGCAATGAAGGACCGCCAGCACAAGCCCTGCTGGGCCATGAAGGACCGCCAGCAGCTGAGTCACTGCAAAGGAGCCCGCCACTCCAAGCACCGCTGAACAGGGCACCGCCGTCTCAAGCACCGCTGAACAGGGCACCGCCGTCTCAAGCACCGCTGAACAGGGCACCGCCGTCTCAAGCACCGCTGAACAGGGCACCGCCGTCTCAAGCACCGCTGAACAGGGCACCGCCGTCTCAAGCACCGCTGAACAGGGCACCGCCGTCTCAAGCAACGCTGGCCCATGAGCGCCAAGAGCACTGACGCTACTGAGTCCGTCACGGGCAGAATGAAGCACTCTGGGCACCATGCCCCCTCCAGAACCAGTGGAGAGATACATCCACTACCTCTGTCCTTAGCAGCATGAAGCACTCTGGGCACAATGCCCCCTCCAGAACCAGTGGAGAATGACATCCACTACCTCTGTCCTTAGCAGGATGAAGCACTCTGGGCACAATGCCCCCTCCAGAACCAGTGGAGAGATCCATCCACTACCTCTGCCCTTAGCAGGATGAAGCACTCTGGGCACAATGCCCCCTCCAGAACCAGTGGAGAGATCCATCCAATACCTCTGTCCTTAGCAGGATGAAGCACCCTGGGCACAATGCCCCCTCCAGAACCAGTGGAGAATGACATCCACTACCTCTGTCCTTAGCAGGATGAAGCACTTTGGGCACAATGCCCCCTGCAGAACCAGTGGAGAATGACATCCACTACCTCTGTCCTTAGCAGGATGAAGCACTCTGGGCACAATGTCCCCTCCAGAACCAGTGGAGAGATCCATCCACTACCTCTGTCCTTAGCAGGATGAAGCACTCTGGGCACAATGCCCCCTCCAGAACCAGTGGCGAATGACATCCACTACCTCTGTCCTTAGCAGGATGAAGCACTCTGGGCACAATGCCCCCTCCAGAACCAGTGGAGAATGACATCCACTACCTCTGTCCTTAGCAGGATGAAGCACTCTGGGCACAATGCCCCCTCCGGAACCAGTGGAGAGATCCGTCCACTACCTCTGTCCTTGGCAGGATAAAGCAGTCTGGGCACAATGCCCCTTCCAGAACCAGTGGAGAATGACATCCACTACCTCAGTCCTTGGCAGGATGAAGCACTCTGGGAACAATGCCCCCTCCAGAACCAGTGGAGAATGACATCCACTACCTCTGTCCTTAGCAGGATGAAGCACTCTGGGCACAATGCCCCCTCCAGAACCAGTGGAGAGATCCATCCACAACCTCTGTCCTTGGCAGGATAAAGCAGTCTGGGCACAATGCCCCTTCCAGAACCAGTGGAGAGATCAATCCACTACCTCTGTCCTTAGCAGGATGAAGCACTCTGGGCACAATGCCCCCTCCAGAACCAGTGGAGACTGTTATTCACTTGAGAGACTGCAGCTTTGCACTCCCCAGGATTGAACAGTGGGCAACCCACCCACTGTAGAGACTTGAGAGACTGTGGCTTTACACTCCCCAGGATTGAACAGTGGGCAACCCACCCACTGTAGAGACTTGAGAGACTGTGGCTTTACACTCCCCAGGATTGAACAGTGGGCAACCCACCCACTGTAGAGATTTGAGAGACTGTGGCTTTGCACTCGCCAGGATGGAACAGTGGGCAAACCACCCACTGTAGAGACTTCAGAGACTGTGGCTTTGCACTCCCCAGGATTGAACAGTGGGCATGTGGCCCTCTCGTGGATTTGGCGTTGTGCACTCAACCGGCTGAGGTGCCCCCCCTTTCCCTCCCCCTGAGGTGCCTGTTTTCTTGCTCTCTGATGCCCCTGCAGTGTTCTCTCCGTTATGGTCAGGGATCTTGTGTGGGCCTCGCCCATACTGTGTGGGCCCAGTGTTCCACGGACTTAATAGGAGCACTACCTGGACTACTATGCTTGGTGTATATTTTGTTAATGGTGTATATATATTTTTTTGCATACTTGATTTTAATATATTACAATGGTTACACTCATTTTCTTTTGTCTTTGCATTCTTCCAGGGGGTTTGAGGGGTGTAACTGTGATGTATCAATATGTATTAGTGTGTGTGTTGTCGTGGGTGAGGGTGGGGGTGGGGGTGTTGCGTGTGTGTGTCCCTGTTTTTTCCCTCCCCCTTCCCCTGTGTCGTAGGTGCAGTACTCACCGTGGTCTACGCCGCCGGCGTTCGTGCTCCTGGTAGAGGAGCAGGAAGACTATTGCAGGGAGAATTTGGAGTTCTGGCTCCATGGTGTCCTAGTTCCTCGTGGGGTGTGTAGAGGTGAGCATTTTCCCTTCGGAATCCTGTTTCCACCTTGTGTTTATCCGTGGTGAATCCGCCCCGGAAAAGGTGGCGGAATGGTACGTTGTGATACTGTGGGCGGTACTTTGTTCTACGTCTGTCTGTTGGCGGTGACCGCCGCGCTGTTTGTTTGTACCGCTGTGGCGGTCGGAGTGTTAAAGTGGCTGTCTTTGTTGGTGGTTTCCACCACGGTCGTAATTGTAAAATGTTTACCGACAGCCTGTTGGCAGTCTTACCGCCGCTTTAACACAGACCGCCAGGGTTGTAATGACCACCTTAGTTTTTAAATGCAGAAACATGAATTGCGCACATTGGTGAATTCAACAAGAATATGCAAATGCCATGAAATGATCGCGCACACTGCAAGCGATCTGAAACATCAAGTTTAATTGCGGGAAAAGAATTGTGAGTTTTGCTGATTCGAACGTCACCTTGTAAGTGCCAAGAAATGGTTACGCACGATGAGCATCAAGAGTTACACACAAGGAATGAATTGCGCGTCTTGCCAATTTGAATGCCACAATGTAAATGCCATGAAATGGTAGCGCACAATGAATATCATGAGTTAAGCACAAGAAATGAATTGCGCGTCTTGCTGATTCGAATGCCACCACGTAAATGCCATGAAATGGTAGCGCACAATGAATATCATGAGTTAAGCACAAGAAATGAATTGCGCGTCTTGCCGATTCGAAAGTCACCATGTAAATACCATGAAATGGTAGCGCACACTGAATATCACGAGTTTAACACAAGAAATGAATCGCGCGTTTGCCGATTCGAAAGCCACCATGTAAATGCCATGAAATGGTAGCACACACTGAATACCAAGAGTTAAACACAAGAAATGAATCGCACGTCTTGCCGATTCGAATGCCACCATGTGAATGCCAAGAAATGGTAGCGCACAATGAATATCAAGAGTTACACACAAGAAATGAATTGCGCGTCTTGCCGATTCGAATGCCACCATTTGAATGCCAAGAAATGGTAGTGCACAATGAATAGCAAGAATTACACACAAGAAATGAATCGCGCGTCTTGTCGATTCCAGTATCAACATGAAAATGCCAGAAAAAAACAAGCGCACAGTCACACACACAAGATAAAATCTTTCATCATGAAAATTAGGCCCAAGAACTCAAAAGTCTTCGAGAACGGGAGCGGGGGCCCAGCCCGACATCCGTCTTACCGCCCGATCAAGGATCACCAACACAATGAAGGGCAAGGCCTGGAAGATCAAAGTAGGCCTCCGGAACAGGAGCTCAGGAAGTTGCTGCTGCTCTGCACCTGGACCTCTGAATAGTGAGCACATGGAGCTGGACTGGCTCCCTTATATAGAGGCTTGGCCCAGCCCACAAAGCACACCCAGTCATGCTGCAGGGAAAGCTTCTAGAAGGCCCTGGAAAGGGACCACACCCTGACACACTCTGAAAGCCTGCAGCAATACATTGCAAATGAACAGTATTTATAAGCACCTTGAATATAAGTCTTCAGGATTAAACTCTGCAATGCAAAAGGTTAAACAACCGCACATCAGCATAATGCATGAATTACGTTATCTTGTAAGTGCTGGGTTTTTGCATTCCAGTCGCCAGTAGAGCGTGCACTGCCCTGATGTTGACAATGGGATGGAGTCGGGTGAAGGGAGTCAGGGTGAGGGGGTGACATGCCATGCAGGTATCGGTGGTGGTAGGTAAGTAATGGTGACTTACACATGTCAAGCCCTCCAGTGACTCCAGTAAGGCCCTCAGGATGCAGGATTGCCAAGACTTGCTCCTTCCAAGCTGTCAGCTGTGGGGGAGGAGGTGTGGGTCCACCACCAGTCCTCATGATGAGGACCTGGTGCTTGATACAATGGAACTCACCTTCCCCCGTAGGTTGTTCCACCTCTTTCAGGTGTCATCCCTTGTGCGTTGATATTGTCCCACAGAGATCACCCTGTCCATGATCCTCTGCCATAGCTCCATCTTCCTGGCAATGGAGATCTGCTGGACCTGTGCACCAAACAACTGTAGATCTACCCTGACGATTTCCTCTACCATCATCCTCAACTCCTCATCTGTGAAACAGGGGTGGTTTTGTAGGGACATGCCTATTGTGTGTTGTGAAGAGGGTTTTCAGTGTTGTGGTGGGGTGTGGGATGTGTGATGTGTGACGGTTGTATAGGTAGATTTGGTGTGTGCATTTCGCTGAGGGTTTGGCCTGGCAAGGTGTGGCAGTCGTTTTGTTTTTGCAAGGGTTTGTGGGTTGTATGGGGGAGTGTTTTATAGTGCTGTTGGTGGGTGTGTAGGGTGTGTGTTCATGTGTCAGGTGTTGTTTTTTTTAATTGGCCAATGTTGGTTTGTAGTGGTGATGGGTGTCCAATTCCACCATGGCGGTGTGCACCGCCAATGGTTGACTTCCTTGAATGTCCGCTGTAGTGATTTGTGGGTCATAATTTGGAGGGCTGTGTTTTGCTGGCGTAGCAGTTTGGGTGGTGGGTACTACACTTTTTTGCCTTAGTTGGGTCTGGTGGATTTGTGGTTGTGGCAGTTTTCTGTCAGTTTTGTGTTTGTGTGTCACAATCTGGCAGGCGGATTACCACCTGGCGGTCTGTTCGCGGCCGTCACCACGGCGGTCTTCGGTATAGACCACCAATGTCATAATGACCACCTTAATGGTTGCCTGAACTCAACCGGTAAAGTTGATCTGAGCCCTATTGTGCTGAAGATTTGGTGAAAGATTAATCCCCATGCTGAGCCTTTTGGATGGGTTCTCTATGCCATACTATATATAGCATATTCTGAAAGGTGCAACTGGTTTGTCCATCCTGAGAAACACTGCAGTGGGTAATCCGGTAAGATTTATTGGAAAATCCCAAACTGGTAAATTCAATACTGCGGGTTTGATAAGGGATAGGTATTAACACAACAAGCTACCAGAACTATTTCAACATATTAGGGAGCCCTTGGTAACCATATGTGTCTGTAAAGATCATTTATGGTTTTGAACCCTATGTAGATGAGATCACTTCAGAGCTGCAATGTACTTGATGTGTCAGATTTAGACTTGCAACTTCCAACAAGGTGTCAATAGAGCAAAATGAGTCACACAGAGAGTGATCAAGGGTACTGTGACCATGTACACAGGGCAGGAGAATGTTTTGCACTTAATCTATCTTGTTAAAAAACAATTGGTCGCAAAAGAGAAGATCGCTCAATATTGAGAAGCTATGCGATTAAGGACCATAAAAAAGATATGGCATTTGTTACAGGACAATTGTTAAGTCTAGTTATCATCCAGGTGTCTGGTATATATATATGCTTCATATATACGGGCATTGTGGCTATAGCGGGGGTTCCTATTATAGATAGGCTTGCTAAGCTGCAGTGTGTTCCAAGGAGGAGGCCATATTTTCACATGTCTTTTTAACCTTCATTTAATTTGCACAATGCACTTTAAACTACTGTTGCATGTAGATATGATCTGCTCTGCATACTCCAGGCGGCCAATACCCCATGCCTGAATGTAGAAGGATACATGCCCTCAGATGCCTTCTCCGGGAATGGAATGATGCCATGAAGCTCTTTCATTTGTTGGAGACAAACCAAGGGACATCAGTGGGCTATAAAGGGCTGGTGGTTTTGGGCATGAATCACAAAGAGTGTTTGGCGCAAACAAACTATTTACAAATATAAATTCTTCATCCAATTCAATATGTTGAAATTGCATCATTTACAGGAGTGGGCCTAGGAGACGAATTTAAACATTTTGGCGTGGGAGGTAGTGCCCTTTACAATGAAGTGCCTCCACCCCCAACACACACACCTGTAGATATGTGGCATTTCAGAATCAATTTTGTAGGTACTTCTTCATCCTGGAAACAAACACAATTTTATTCCTGCTACAGGAAAGATAACTTCATTTCCAGGGTGTGAAAGGGGAGCGATAACTCCATTATTAAGCAAAGTATAGGGAAGAAAGCGGTTTCACGATAAAGCACAGATTCTTGGCTCCAAAAGAACCTGGAATGTTGACTGCCATGACAACAGTAACCAAGGTAGAATGCAGGTACAACATGTCATGAATGTTCTAGGGACAGCAGTTGATTTAGGATGCCTGCCCTGTTGGTTGTATGCAACTTGGCTCTACCTTAAATCATTCTAGTTACCCTAATCTTTTCTGTGATTGAGGACTTTTTAGTGGCGACGAGCGGAAACTAACTCTGCGACCAGCAGGGCAGGCTAGTCATCTCCTGGCCTCAGAAGAGGCCGTCCTGCAACTGCGTCCAGTGATTGCCCAGCTGCTTTATTGACTCGTCACTAAGTTGGCCGCTTTACAAGACGTTGAATCCTCAGATCAACGTACCATGTAAGTGCTGCTGCATTGGTAGTTTGTTGGGGGTCTGCGTTTTGGGCTTGCGCAATTACGAGTTTCATATTGAAGAATTCCATTGAACCCAAGGCCTTGCTGCATGGCAACAAGTGTCTGAGCTGTCTGAAGGCTTTCCAACTAGTCGCTGCCAAGCAATGGCATTCAAACCTCTAGTGTTAACACACCCAGATGGATCTTTTGGATGGGCCGTGTTGCACAGCATCCTTCAACGCTTCCTATGCCTGACTGAAGCCTCATTCTCTAGCACAGCAAATGCTCTTCTCTTAGCCACAATGAGCCATTCTGAGCCATCGTTAGGCATATCACATAGCTGTGATACGCACACCTTTCAAACTATTTGCAGCTGTTTGATCAACAGCTACTGGAGCACCACGGACTTCCTTCCAACATGTGTTGCGTATCAGTGATATGCAGACCTTCTTAGTCACTGAACCTGGCATTGTGTACATCCTGTGTACATTGGTGATATGCACACCTCTTTCTTTACTAAAAGATTGCGTGTTGGTGGCATGCACATCTTTCACAGTAGACATACACCTTCTTAATTACTGAACCTGGGAGTGTGCATATCCTGTGTACATTGGTGATATGCACACCTATTTCTTCACAAGATTGTGTGTGGGTGATACGCACACCTTTCACAGTGGACATAACAAACATTTTTGGGTGGATTGCACAGCATTCTCTTATGCCTACACCAGCATAGCAAAGTTGTCTTTACAATTTCCTTATTTGTCTCTTCATTGCCACTGTGACCGTCTACATAATGTTAAAATTTCAGGTATATTGAGTGTATAGCAGCAGGCGGTGTCATCTCCTTCTCCATTTTTATCTACACCAGGGAATCCACTGGTGGAATTGGGATTATGGTTCGAAAGGATTCAAGGCATATATGGAAGCCATAGATGGGGAAATTTTTACACACACAACAAATGAGCATTGTTAAAACATTCCTTGAGGACTGAAGGTAGGAAAATATTAAAGAATTACCGATGATTGCTGTGTGTGATGATGATGAAGTGGTCGAATATGCCTCTGCCATCACAATGTGCAATACTAGGTTCAGGAAAAATCATAATATTATTATTGAAGAACATACATTTTATATGAAGAAACAACTTTGAGGGGAATCAGTGGAGAATTGTATGAGTGATTTGAGGGTTTTAGCTGCAATGTGTAAGTACAAAAACTTTGAACATGAAATGTTAAGGGATCAGTTAGTTGAGAAAAACAATAACCAGAAAATGCAAGACAAATTGTTAACTACTGAGAATATATCTTTAGATAAATCACTTGAAATAGCTAAAAGTATAGAAAACACTACGTTATGCATGGATCAAATGGCATTGGAAACACAAGTACAAGCTGTGACAGTAAAGAAAACGAAGAAGAAAGCAGACTCCAAATAAAATGTGTTGGAATGTTATAGGTGAGGTGGCAGAAACCATTAGGTAATGCTGTCACATGTCCTGCTGTTGACAAAGTTTGTGCTAAATGCAAAAGGAAGGGACATTTTGCAAAAGTTTGTAATTTCAGACCAACTTCTGTGAAGGCAAAATCCAAGAAAGTCCTTTCACTGGACAGTGTGGTGGACAATGATGAATGGAACAAATTTAACATTGTCAATTTGAGAAGTTCCCAGCATATGGTGGGAAACCAGTTGAAGTTATGGGTGAGTTTGACAACATCTTGACTTTTAAAGAACGTAGTGCTTCTGCCACAGTTTACATAGCAAAAGAAGGGTCTTGCTTACTAGGGTGGTTTGAACAGAAGAATTTAGGAATCATTTAGTCAGGAGCAAGTTTTGCTGAAGGATGAGTGAAAGAATATTTGGACGGTGGAGGAGCATAGTTTGGAAAGGCTTTTCCTGACGTTTTGTAGTGAGAAATTGGGTAAAAGTAAAGGTTTTTCCCATTGTGTTGAAAGAAGGTGTGAAGCCCACTGTCCACAAGCCCTGGTGAGTGCCATTAGCCATGAGAGAGGAAATGGAACAGGAATTGAAATCTTTGAGTGAACAGGGCACGCTTGAACCCATAGAGAGTGCCACCTGTGGTTCTTGTGAGAACAGCTAATTGTAGCTTGAGAATGTGCATAGATTTGAGGGATCTTAATGAAATAATATGGGTGGCAAGACATCCTTTGCCGAATATTACAGAAATATGAATTATTTTAAGGATGCTAAAATCTTCACCACACTTGATATGTCATCTGCATATCATCAAATTACCTTGCACAAAAATAGTCATCATCTTACATCATTTGTCACACCTGTGGGGGCCTTCAGGTTCAAAGGGATGTCTTCTGGTTTGGCTCAGCCTCAGCGTTTTTTCAGAGAGTGGTGAAAGCCATGTTCAAAGGACTTCCCAATGTGAAATGTTTTCAGGATGATATTTTAGTGTATGTTAAGGTTTTGCAAAGTCACAACAAAAAGTTAGGTCACGTTTTAGCTAATCTGACAGAGAAGGGAGTTATTTTGAAAGTAGCTAAGTATACGTTTGCTGTGGATTCAGTTGATTACCTTGGATACTGGTTGACTTCTGGAGGGGTGGAACATAAGGTGAGTTTGATGAAAGCAATTAAAGAATTCCCTGATCCCCAAAACAAAGAAAGGTTAAGATCATTTTTTGGCATGTTGGAATTTTATGACCTTATTATTCCTAACTGCAATGATAAAACCCATCACATGATATCCCTCATGAAGAAAAATCAGCAATTTAATTAGACAGTGGAGCAGAGTAAAGAGTTTCAAACTGTAAAAAGTGAATTAGCCAATACCAGTCCATTGCAACCATTTGATAAACATGATTCTTCCATTTTTGTAACAGATGCCAATGAGCATGGTTTGAGGACAATATTTTTACAAAAAAGAGAAGAAAAAGAAGTAGTCATAGCATTTGCTTCTCGGGTTCTATGAGGAGCAGAATCCACATACTTGTTATTGAACGAGAGGCTCAGCATGCTGGTGGGTCAGGAATCATTTCAGAAATGATTTGTAGGGAACTAAGTTTATAGTCTGAATGGATCATAAACGTTTGATGGGGGTATTCAGCACTTTGGGTGCAAGCAAGGCTACTCCCTGTATTGTCAAATGGCATAATAGAATGTTGGGATCTCAATTCTGGCTGGGGTACATTCCGGGGGCTAAGAATGTGTTTCTGGACTGTTTATCCAGGTTACCGATTAAATATGAAGTAAATGAGGAGAATTTAGAAGATGACATTTGTGTAGTGGCATCATTGCAAGGGTTAGATTATGAATCCCTTTTGGAGGAAGGGTTCAAGTCAGCTTTGCAGAAGGATACAATATGTCAGCAGGTGGCATATTTGTTAACTAAAGGATGGTCAGACAAAAATGTGGGAGAGGGTGTGGCTGCATTTAAACATGTCTTTTCTGAGCTAAGCATGAGTGATTAAGTAATGAAAAGAATGTATTTGCTTGTGGTGCCATGGGTTATATATAATAAAGTCTTGACATTGGCCTATGAAGAGCATGTAGGAATGAGAGCTATAAAAAGGAGGATCAGGGAAGCATTTTGGTGGCCTGGTATGGATTGTTGTGTGGAGCACTATTGGAGAGAATGCATGGTCTGTGCAGTCAGCGATAAAACACAAATTACTTTTCCCAGCACTCTTGGGGCCATACCATTGCGGGACAAACCTTGGGCCAAATTGGCATTAGGCATCATAGGACCCATGTCTGTGTTGAACAAGAGAAACAGATATGGTCTTGTGTTGGTAGACTATGGGACTAGATGGATGGGGGTTGACTTTGTGAAGTCGGCCAACACTGATGAAGTAAAATAATTTTTACAAACTGTTTTCTTGAGAGAAGGTACCACTACTGAATAAGTCACAGACAATGAAGTGCAATTTGTATCAATGGAATTTCAAGGATTTTTGTCACATTGGGGTGTGAGACATATCACCATTTCATTATATCATCCCCCCTGCAATGGTCTGGTTGCAACAGGCAAAAAAAAGATACCATTCAGTTGCAGTGGCACAAAGGTTGGATTGGGAAAAATAACTCAATAAATTGTTGTGGGCTTTACACACCACTCCTAATACTACCACCAATTTGTCACCTTTGCCTTATTGAGAGGCTGGGTGATGACCACCAAAATGGATAGGCAATGGATGGGTGACTTGAAAGTGTCAGTGGAGAAGCTAGAGCAAGTTAAGCAGAATTGTGAGAAAACACAAAATAAGTATCTGAGTGATGAGAGAAATAATGGAAGACGTCAAGCGATTTTCAAAGCAGGAAATTAGGTCCAGGTGAGGTTGCCTCGTTTTAGAAATGAGGTCTCTAGTGGGCAGTCAATTTACACCCTGTCCAGGTTGGGACCCTCACTCTAGTCAGGGTAAGGGAGTCACACACCTAAGATAACCCCTGCTCACCCCCTTGGTAGCTTGGCACAAGCTGTCAGGCTTATCTTAAAGGCAATGTGGAAAGTATTTGCGCACACACACACACACACACCCAATAATACAGTGAAAACACCAGAAAAGTACTCTACACCTGTTTAGAAAAATAGCAAATGTTTATCTAAAAACAAGACCAAAACGACAAAAATCCAACATACACAAGAAAAGATAACAATTTTTAAAGTTAAAGAGTCTTAATCCACAGGAATTGATTGATGCGTTGGTTTAGCACAATGTACCTGGCATGCATCAAAAATAAAGCCGCAGGAGAGGTGATGCATCAGAAAAGCAAACAATGCATCATTTCCTTACTCGCAAGTAAGGCCGTGCATTGATTCTTTCCTCGACGGGTAGGCAATGAGTGGATTCTTCCCCCACAGGACAACAATGCATCGATTTCCGGCCACGCAGCCTTCGTTCCTTGTGCTGATGTTGATGTTGACTCCCAGAAACGATGCGTGGAAAAGCCAGACGCAGGGCAACAATGGATCTGCGCTGAAGCAGGCGATACGTCGATTTTGCCAGTGCTGTGTTGATTTTTCAGCCACAGTGTAGGCACTACGTCAATTTTTCTGCCGCAAGGGCTGAGGTGCATTGATTTATCTTTAGGTCACCAGCTTACACTTAAAAGGGCACAGGGACTGGATTTGGCACCACTTGGCAAGTCAGGATTCTCAGCAGAAGAGCTCAGGCACTGGCAAATGAAGTCTTTGATGTCCCTGAAACTTCACAATAGGAGGCAAGCTCAATTCAAGCCCTTGGAGAACCTTAGAAAACAGGATGTAGAAGGCAGAGTCCAGCCCTTTCCCTCCCAGGGCAGAAGTAGCAACAGCAGGCCAGCAAAGCAAAGCAACAGGCAGAGTGGCAGGTCCTCCTCAAGCATCCAGCTCTTCTCCTCAGCAGAATGTCCTTCATCCAGAAGTGTTCTCAAGTGGTGAGGTCAGCAGTCCAATACTTATACTCATTTCTGCCTTTGAAGTAGGGAAACTCCAAAGGAAAGTCTTTGTAATGCACAAGACCCTGCATCTTCCTGTCCTGGCCCCAGCCCACTCTATGCGGTTGGAGACTGCATTGTGTGAGGACTGGCACGGCTCTATTCAAGTGCAGGTGTCAAGTGCAGGTGTCAAGTGCAGGTGTCAGCTCCTCCCACCACTCTGGCCCAGGATGACCAATCAGGATATGCAGGACACACCTCAGCTCCCTTGGTGTGACTGTCTAGAGTGAACTCACAATCAGCCCAACTGTCAGTCTGACCTATACGTGTATTCAGCAGCCAGGCAGAGGCACAGAACAGTTAAGCAAGAAAATGCCCACTTTCTAAAAGTGGCATTTTCAAGCATACAATCTAAAAAACAACTTTACCAAAGATGTATTTTTTGATGTATTTTTAAATTGTGAGATCAAATACCGTAAAGTCTTTCTGCTCCCAATGTGAAATTACACTTAAAAGATAGTTCAAGGCAATCCCCATGTTAACTCATGAAAGAGGCAGTCCTTCCAATAGTGAAAACTGAATTTAGCAGCATTTCACTATCAGGACATGTAAAGCATATCAGTACTTGTCCTACCTTTGAAATACACTGCACCCTTCCCCTACTTTGGGCCTACTTTAAGGGTGACTTACATGTAGTAAAAGGGAAGGTTTGGGAGAGGCAAGTGGGCGTGTTTGCAAAATTTGAGCTGGCAGTTTAAAACTGCCCACATTGACACTGCAGTGGCAGGTATGAGACATGTTTAGAGGGCTACTCATTTGGGTGGCACAATCAGTTCTGCAGGCCTACTAGTAGCATTTGATTTACAGGTCCTGGCAACCTCTAGTGCACTTTGATAGGGACTTACTAGTAAATCATGATTGGTGATTGGTTTCTTCATGCCAATCATGGAGAAACTAATCACCAATCCAATATAGACAGAGAGCACTTGCACGTTAGCAGTGGTCAACAGTGGTAAAGTGCCCAGAGTCCTAAAACCAACAGAAACAGGTCAGAAAAAATAGGAGGAAGAAGGCAAAAAGTTTGGGGATGACCCTGCAAAAAAGGGCAGGGTCCAACATTTGGTATAATCTATGTACCCAATAGTCTTTGGTAGTAAATGGCAAAAAGTTTTTTCGCACTTCCAGATGGTGTCCAATACAGTACATTCAAAACAATAGTCAAAAAGAGGTGCACGTGGTCTGGTGCCCTACTACCCTAAGGCACATAAATAGTGTATACAAGTATACACAAAGTACAATGAAACAAATGCGACCACATAGTGGTGTGTCAAGGACACAATGATCTTGAACCGCTACGACTAGCACCCGCACACTACCTTTAGGACTTACCAAGGTCCTTGGATTCGTCGCTTACCTAGGACGCCACTACCTACTGTACATTTGGCTAATACTAACTCTGGGTTTCAATAAATTTTTTGATACTGAAAGGATGGACCTACTTATCCATCGAATAAGGATACAGTCCCCACGGCATTTTCCCTACTTCATTTCTCCTAATTGGATATTCTTTCTACTCGTCCCCAGTCTAGCCTTGATAAAGTCACTGTGTGACGAAACACGTGTTGGCTGTGCTTGATTGACTGTATTCCTTGACACACCACTATTGATCTAAATAAACAATTCTCTGGAACAGAAAGAAGAGTACTGTACTATTCATCAACGGATTTGCTACATCTAAGCTTGCACCTGTATTCCGCCACTATATATGCTTTGTGTGCTGTGGTCGCATTTGTTTATTGTACCTGGTATAATCTGTAAAGGTAATTCCACGTTTTCTGCACTGATGCGTATTACTATTCTCAAAGACAGAGTTGTTCAACTTGAAAGAAGGATGAGCGAGGCGGCAGGAGAGAATATGACAGCGACGATGAAATTTATTTTCCCCACCATCACCTCTCACCCGGTAAACCACCCTGCCGCTCCCCTTGAGATTTGTGGCAGCTGCGGCTGACGACGTCATGAATATTCTAGGGACAGCAGATGATTTAGGCTGCTTGCCCTGTTAGCTGTATGTAACTTGGCTCTACATTAAATCATTTTAGTTATCTTAATCTTTCGTGTGATCAAGGACTTTTTAAGCACATTTACATGTGGGCATCATTTATGCACACAGAAGTTTTTAGGCTTCTAATTCAAGCTTCTGTTCATATTCTAGTCTTATCTTTCCCTGGTTATGTTCCAGGTCTATTACGTGCTAAAATTGTTAGCATGTCGAATTGGAGTATTAGTCATTATTACACTTTAGATGTTGCCTGATGCTATCAGACAGGAGGTGTATCGAGAAGGGGAGAGGAGATCCACACTAGAGTGCCGGCAGCGACAAGTACAGTCTAGTTCTGCAGCTAGGTGCCTCACCATGCCAGAAGTAGGCGCTTCCGTCCCCGATGGTCCAAACATTGGTAGCCATATATTCATTTTCTGAGACGCTGATATGGAATCACTGCATTTGCAATACCTTCCAGCTTGCAACTTCTTCATGCAGTTTTAACAATTTTCTGGGATGATTAAGAGCTTCAGAAATATGCAGGCACAGATAGCAACTTGAGCATCTCGAGTGGTTTGCTGCACTCCCTCACTGGTACCAATTATTATAGCATTGCAACGTGGGCTGCATCTGCAAGCACTTCAATTCAGATGGTAATGATCACCAAACTAGACTTATAGCACTGGATCTGACATATCTTCCTCCTTCCTCGAAAGTAGTCGAAGATCACTGTGTCTTTTAGTCAGCAGGAAGAGAGCACCTAACAAACCGGATGCACAGTTCACCATCGTGACCTGTTGTTCAGCAGGTGCTACAGACGCACCCCTCTCTAATGCACCTTCGGTTCACCTTCCTTGAGCAGGCCTTGCTGTCTGACTGATATTTATGGGAGGCACCTTTCACTCTCTCCTTTGCTGCCAGTAGTGGTTTATAACGTGAACCTTCAAGGTAAGTGGAAAAAACAACACAGACTCTTTTGGGAACACCCTGCAATGTGACCACAAAGAAGACATAATACAACCATTTGTTACCTTGAGGGAAACACATATAGGAAGGAGAGCAGACACAGAGGGGAAGCAATCTGCTCTGTGCATGTTCTAGGTATTCCATATTTTTTGTAAAATTCCTCTTTTCAGAGAGTCCCAAAGGACAGAGGGATTGATTTCCATGTATGCTAGTATCACACCCCTGCACCTCAGCAGTGGGATGGCATGGTGCTGCATTGTTGCTAGATGGTATGTGCACACCACTTCCAGTTTTGGGAGCATGCCATCATTTCACTACTCAGTGATTCACTGGGGACATTGTGTTGTACAGTGAAACACACGCTTGCCAAGTGAAGCAATGCTGGATCTTTTTCAACAATCTATAATGATAATGTGCCTATTAAATGGAACAGCCAGAGCCGTTCACATGGCCTTATTCCCAGCTGATTTCTGCTCACCTTGGCACAGGAATGAGCACGTAAGTGGCTGCTAACTTTGCAGACAAATGGACTTCATTACTGAACCCTGTGCTTAAAGTCATCAAAACTATATATGTTAACACATTGTTGGAAATGGCCCTTCTGCAGGGTTATCCCCAGAATTTTTGCCTTCCTCCTTTTCTTTTTCTGACCTCTTTTTTGCTGGTTTTTACACTCTGCGCACTTTACCACTGCTAACCAGTGCTAAAGTGCATATGCTCTCTCCCTTTAAACATGGTAACATTGGATCATACCCAATTGGACTATTTAATTTACCTATAAGTCCCTAGTAAGGTGCACTGTATGTGCCCAGGGCCTGTAGATTAAATGCTACTAGTGTGCCTGCAGCACTGGTTGTGCCACCCACTTTAGTAGCCCCTTTACCTTCTCTCAGGCCTGCCATTACAAGGCCTGTGTGTGCAGTTTCACTGCCACTTCGACTTGGCATTTAAAAGTACTTGCCAAGCCTAAAACTCCCCTTTTTCTACATATAAGCCACCCCTAAAGTGTGCCCTAGGTAACCCCTCGAGCAGGGTGCTGTGTGGGTAAAAGGCAGGACATGTACCTATGTAGTTACATGTCCTAGTAGTGTAAAACTCCCACATTCGTCTTTACACTACTGTGAGGCCTGCTCCCTTCATAGGCTAACATTGGGGCTGCCCTCATACATTATTGAAGTGGTAGCTGCTGATCTGGAAGGAGTAGGAAGGTCATATTTAGTATGGCCAGAATAGTAATACAAAGTCCTGCTGACTGGTGAAGTTGGATTTAATATTACTATTCTAAAAATGCCACTTTTAGAAAGTGAGCATTTCTTTGCACTAAAATCTTTCTGTGCCTTACAATCCACGTCTGGCTGGGTTTAGTTGACAGCTCCTTGTGCAATCACTCAGACACCCCCCAAACACAGGGTACTCAGCCTCACTTGCATACATCTGCATTTTGAATGGGTCTTCCCGGGCTGTGAGGGTGAAGGGCCTGCTCTGACACAAAGGACTGCCACACCCCCTACTGGGACCCTGGCAGACAGGATTGAACTGAATGGGGACCTGGTGCACTTCTAAGCCACTCTGTGAAGTCTCCCCCACTTCTAAGGCACATTTGGGTATAAAACAGGGCCTCTGCCCTACCACCTCAGGCACTTGTTGGAGAAGAAACCTGAACCAGAACCTGCATCCTGCCAAGAAGAACTGCCTGGCTGCTCAAAGGACTCACCTGACTGCTTTCTACAAAGGACTGCTGCCTTGCTGTTGGCCTGCTGCCTTACTGAACTCTTGTCTTGCTGCAGAAGTGCTCTCCAAGGGCTTGGATAGAGCTTGCCTCCTGTTCCCTGAAGTCTCAGGACCAAAAAGACTTCTTTCTTTCCACTGGACTCCTTGTGCGCTGAAAAATTAGACGCGCTGCTTCCTCCGCGGTGAAAAATTCACCGTACGTCGATCCAGAAAGACGCCACTGGACCCTGCAAGGAAAAGATCAACGCGACACCTGCGGTGCAACCGGAACTTCGAACGAACGGCCCGCCTGGACAACGCCGGCTGACTTCCAGAGAGGAAATCGACGCGACGGCTGCCGTGAGGGAGAAAATTCCATGCACAGCCCACCGGGACGACACGCAGCCGGATAACAAGCTTGGGATTCCACGCACAGACCCCGGGACATCTGGTAATCCCATGACCCACAGAGGAGACTGTCCGCGTGCCGGAAATCGACGCAAGGTCTTCCCCGTGTGGAAAATAACGACACAAGTCTGTGTGTGAATGGGCGAAACCGACGCACACACCATTTTTCCACACATCTCCTCCTCTGCGGCCCTCTGCGGAGATTTTCCACTCCAAACCAGGTACTTTGTGCTTGAAAGAGACTTTGTTTGCTTTTTAAAGACTTAAGACACTTCATATCACTTTTCAGTGATATCTCTACAATTTCTTATTGCATCTTTTATCGTTTTGACCTGCAAATACCCAGATAAATATTATATATTTTTCTAAACGCTGTGTGGTATATTTCTGTGGTGCTATATTGTGTTATTGTATGATTTATTGCACAAATACTTTACACATTGCCTTCTGAGTTAAGCCTGACTGCTCAGTGCCAAGCTACCAGAGGGTGGGCACAGGATAATTTGGATTGTGTGTGACTTACCCTGACTAGAGTGAGGGTCCTTGCTTGGACAGGGGGTAACCTGACTGCCAACCAAAGACCCCATTTCTAACACACATCATTAGGGAAGATCTAGTCACATTAATTAACTATTTTATATAGCCTTATAGCCCGCTGCTGAGGGTATATCAGTTGTTAAAGGCCCTGAACCTGAGTTAACTGATGTAGTGTGAGAGAGAAGGGCCATTACTCTATTAGAACATGCCACCCACTGAGGGTAGAATATTTTGAAATAAAAAGAGAGAAACATAAACATTGGAATGTTGGAGGAGAAGGGCTGTACCAGGTATAGACATTAGTATCCCTGCGCCACTCTGTTGTCTTCAATAGAGCTCTCAACATTCCACTGTTTTAATAAAAATTGCATGTATCCTGATTCGTCTGGGAATTTTGGAAATTCCAAACGCTGACAAACTTTGCCACTTTGTAGATCAAAGGAACAGTAGAAAACACATATTACTGAGGAATTTCAAAGTCTTTGCTACCTTCGATCTTTAACCACAGAGATGTGGGATGGTCAGGGAATAACGCTTGCTTTACAATCATTGATCAGCAACCTGTTGAATTTACTGTCTCAGAACTGGGCAAATATTTTCCTAGCTTGAGTGTGCAAAACACTCTGTCATTCTGTCTGGGTTTGGTGTGAATGAGGTGCCGGGTGGAGGGAGTGGGGGTGGGTCTAGTGCTTAATTTTTTAATAAAAACACTGCAATTAAATGGGCGAACACTGAATACTGAGGCGGCATAATCCTGAAGCCACCTGGGGCCTCTTCAATCCATATAAAGCCACTCCCTGCCCCTCCAGCTCACTCCTGTAGCTTTCGGCTTTCTCCCGTTGTGGCACTTGTTTTGTTTTTCTCTTCCTCAGTCTTGCCCATGTGTGTCTTTTGTTTGCAGTAAATGCTTGAGGCAGAAAAATAAGTGCCGGCCCTCAAAAATAAGTGCCGGTGCTCCGAACCGGAAACAACAAGCACAAATTAAGCACTGGTGGGGTGGAAGGATAACAGCAAACAACAGATCATAGAAAGTGGACTAATGAAACGGTCACTTCCAGTGTCGAGAGCATAGTGCCTGAAGGTCCGTCTCTGTCGGATACAGGGAGCTCCTCACTTATACACTAGCTTCTTTCTTGTTGCTGCTCTGCTTATTCCCACAGACAATCTTTGAGGAAGCATCCACAGACATAACTCACATCACTTATCTTCGCTCTCACTGCACTTCATTCTTATTACCACAATACGCATTTACCAAACTTGTTTTTCAGTATACCGCAAGTTAAAAACCTATTCTTACATTCCCAAAATTTCAGTACATTACCTTGTAATTTCTATCTATAACTGCAATCCGTTTATTCCAATAACTTCCTCTTCAGCTATTCTCAAAAATGTATTTCTTCATTGTCAAGTACAGAGAGATTACCAGGTCGCCAGACGATAGGGAGATGTTGGAATTTGGCTTAATTCCCACAGAATACTCACTCATCCATTAACCATAATGCCGACAGTTGACCTTTGAATGTATCCTTCTCTCTCAACCCAATGTTCAGATATCCAATCCATTATCCATCTTCCAATCTGTTTTATTCTGTCTTCATTTATTCACACCATGCAGATCCTCATATCCTTATATTTGGCTTATTCTTGAAATCAAGTTTTCTTAATTTACCCCTTCTCTTTCTTTAGCAGTACCAGTCTCATTCTCTACTTTCACAATGAACTTCAATCAAATGTTCATTAAGTACACCGTTATTCAAACACTTCTACATAGAACCAAACTCAACTTTTTGGGCCACCACAGACTTGCTTAAGCTACTTTAAATGTTCCATTTTGTATGCCTCTGATGTTTCTGATACTCAGAAATCAATCAGATCACCTCTAGACCCTAGTCTGTATTGCACAACCCATTCTTTAGGACACATTCAGTTTCGGCAAAGGGTGAGCAACTCTCTAGAACTTCAAGCGTCACTCAATACTGTGTTTACTTTGTGTCAATCACTGACTGCTCCCTTTCAGTTGTTGGTCTAGAATGAAGGGTGTAGTACCAAAATATTGCAACTAAAGTATTGGGTGATGGAAATATAGGGGCATATTTACAGGGAACTGGCACACCGGCTCCGATGCGCTAGTTTCCTTGCATCACCCTGCTCCCCCTAATGACACCATGGTAGCACTGTTTTTACAATACAGTGCACCATGGTGCACGTTAGGACAATAGCGTCTGAATTTTTTACGCTATTGGAATGCTTTGCTGGACTACCGCCAAAAATGTTGGTGCTAGCCCAGAGAAGCACAGGGAGACCCATAGGCTAATGCACTAGCGTCACTTTAACGTCTGCCCAGAGCAGGCATTAAAATATTTTGCTAGAATGATGCAGCAAAATCTTGCAAATTTTACTGTGCCACTTTTTTGGACCCCCCCCCCCCTGCGTAGAAACTCCCCCCATGCATAAATTATCTTTGGTGCAGGTATAATGTGGCACAAGGGGTTACAAAGTGGTGCAAATATGGTGCAGGGCGGGGGACTGGGTAGAGCTGCTTTAGTGTGAAAAAATGATGCTAAGGCTTGTAGGGGCTTGTAAAGATGCCCCATTGTGTCCTAGATTTGTTGCCCTATAGGCGCTAATACTAGAAAATCTACACTCTTTGGGACAATATTTCTGCGAACAATATTTATGAAAGACAATAATTTTTCTAATGATAACTTGACATTTATTGGAATGCTGATTTCACAGTTTGATTCAAATTCACATAAAGTTTGGCTTTGTTCCAATGCCAATTATTTCCTGACTCGTTTCTCCTTTCACCAGCCCAGCCTGAGGATTCTTGATTTCTTTTCATGTGCCACCTCAAAGATGTTTCTGATATGTGCTTATCCTTCTCAGCACCCATCCTTTTCTCTGTTCCACAGCAAACCATGCTAATGATTAAGATCCTCTTTTATTTTTAATCAATCCTCTTTTCTGTAACATTTCAGTAAATGACTTGCTCTAAGTCCATAACTATGTAAGAATATTGTCTAGCACAAATATAATGAAGTAATTATCATTTTATAAAAATATTGTCCTACCATGTGTAGATTTTGTACTTTTATCACTAATGAGGCTATCTTTCTATATTTAGAACAAAGGTCTTTTGATGGACAATAGTCTGTTACTGATATTCTGGGACCATACAGTGACTTTACTTATTCTGAAGTGTACATCCAGTGGCTGCTATATTAATAAATCCACTTACTCTATCCTACCAGTTCTTTATTTGGAAAAATTGAAAAAAAAATGAGAGACTCAAAGGTTTCCTTATAAGCAGTGGTATTACGAAACTTGAGCACCCCCCCTGCAAAGCACCTGGAGGGCCCCCCTCACCTTTGGACCCAGTCAGTGGCCTGCTGCCTGTGCACAGTGTACTGTGCTGAGGGTGTGTGCTGGAACTCAGGGTCCCCCTGCACCGCGGGGGCTGCCGGGGCCTTTGTTATGCCAATGCTTATGAGCCTGCCACTGGCACTGCAGAATGTGGAGTTACTGAATACCAAGGCTGAAAAGTCTTGATTTCACCTCTTGCCTCTTTCTTCCACCTGACCGTGCTTCTTATCACCCTCTTGCAAGTAATTTCTATCCCTTCTTTCTCCCTTTGTCAGTGGGTTTCTGCCTTCATCTCCCTCCTTTCTCTCCCCTTCTCTGTCTAGCTCTGGATCAAAGTCAACTGATGAAAAACAGTCACTGTCCCCAAAGACGAGTGCTGACACAGACCACCTCCAACAAATAGTAAACTTAGCACCACCCACCACCCTAATATTTTATTAATTTACTCTTGCTCAATTTGCCTCCGTGGCTTAGACACTATTCTGAGAGATTTGGGGCCAGATGTACCATCACAGCCCATTGCGATTCGGTAATAGCGATTTATAGGAAATCGCTATTACCAACTCGCAAAGGGCCATGTATCACATTTGCGAATCGGAAATTGGAAATGCTATTTCCGAATCGCAAATTGCAATACCGGCCCCATTCGCAGCTATGGGCCTGTTGGCCCATAGCTGCAAATCTTTTGCATTTCCAAAATTGCGATTTCTGAACCAGAAATCACAATTTTGGAAATGCAAAAGGCCAGGGTGCTGGGGGCCTAAGGCCCCCTCTCCTGCACCCCAACTTTTTTTTTTTAACATGTAAGGTACACACATGCCAAAAGGGCATGTGTGCTTTACGTGTTCAATTTAAAAATGCAGTTTCACTGCATTTTTTAATTTTGCACCAGGTTACCACCTGGTTGCAGATCATGGTATTTTGCATGTGCAAAATGCCATTCTGCGAAAAATCGCAAATTGCGATTTTTTGCAGCATTGCCTTGCGACCTGGATTTTGAGAATCGCAAATTGCGATTTGCAAAATCCAGATCGCAAAGCTAAAAATCACAATTTTAGCGATTTCTACTTTGTGGTCTGCGAATGCCTTTCATGCTTTGCAGACCACTATTTTGTACTCGCAAATGGCCGATTTTACCGTTTGCGAGTGCAAAAATTTTTCATACATCTGGCCCTTAAAGTATACTTTATTATTCCTCTTTTAAAAAATCTTCCCTGATGTCCTTCGTGTTCCTCTTACTAAGGCTTGATTTCTGTTTTCTGCTTTGTTTCTAAATTCCCAGAAATGATTTCAGATTCAAAATAATTTCTAAATTCCCAAAAAGGTTTACAGAATCAGAACTATCTTCTGTTATATTCTGTATGGATGTATTTGCTCCACTTTAGCTATTTTAAAGATCTCTCTAAGAAGTCCCCTTTTTTTATTTACCAAACCATACATCACACTCGACATGATAAACTTTCTTCTGTTCTAATTCTCTGTGATATCTTGGCTGTGATCTCTCTTGGCCACCCTAGTGTTCTTCACCTCTGCACTGTTCACCACTGTGATTGTTCCTATATCTGACCACCCAAGTGTTCAACTCCATGGCATGGCTCTCTGTCATTATTGAATAGACTACAAGTAGGGGGACTTCTCAGACCGATATGAAATACACAAACTATGTGTGAGGCGCAGACAATGAGAATAAAGCAGAAATCAAAATGTAAAACATTTGACTTCCTAACTCTAGACACAAGTAAATTGTGCAGGAATACATTGCACATGAGTGAGGGTACAGAAACAAGTGTAAGATTGCTATAGTGACATCGTGAGCAAAAAAGTACCCTGAAATCTGTTTCTTGGTCCAGGATGCCTCGCTGTTCCATGGATGCCTGCTTATTATAGCATGAAAAGAATTTATGGACTTTTATTCAGAGAAAGATTTATTTGATCTCTGGATAGACTCACTCAATCTAAAATCACTTTCATTTCTAAAAATTGAGCACAACTGCTATAAAAGAAGGAAAAGGAAAATCCTGCTGTTCTCCTTGCTTTCAAAATAGTGAAGCTACATTGAGCACATTACCATAGTGTTTTGCAACAAGATATTATGGGCTAGATTCTTTCTGCACCATCCCAGTGGTAATGACATCAAGAACACACTTAAGCAACACATCATGGTCCCGATGCGACATACAGATTCATACCGCTTCGCAAATGTACTACTTTCTGGAGTTCACAAACATTCCCAGGATTCTGCATAGAAAGCTGGGCCAAGCACAGTTTTTCCACGTGAATTCCTGGAAGGTCGTGCATGTGACATTCCCTCTGGAAGGCTACACTGGCTAAGCAAGCCCTGCATAGCAGAGAATGTCACAGGAGGATACACTTTCTTCTATACTTCCACAAAATTTGGGGAATCATTTTCACTTCCCAACTTTCAAAGGGATTTACAACAGCCCTTGGAAACGGTAGAGAGGAGAATAGGAGGAGTTCTAAATGCCTGCGAACATAAATGTTTATGAAAGTTCAGAAAAGTCAAAGGAAAACAATGCATCAAAATGCCCTTCTTCCCACTCTTTGAATTGGATATTCTGATGAGCAGAACTCTGCACTTGTGGCAAAGATCTCCACACATATAAATCGGTTAAGCCTTCCAGAAATCTCTTTGTGAATTCCTAGAAGACATGAAACAGGTACATTGACTGTTAAACCTATGTTTACTGCCAAATTTACTTTTGTACTTGTGAATAGTCTTACCAGGGGCATCCCCTCAATGAGAGCGCAGAAGCGTCGCCCAGCTAAACAAAATACCCCCAGAACTGAAAAATAAAATGGTAATAAACTATCTTTATCACCATTTTATTTTTCAGCACCCCGTCCTGAATCAAGTGTCAAGATGGGAAGGGGCAATTGTTGCAGAGTGAAAACAGGGAGCTGTGCACTTGTTTGAAGTGCACATGTCCCTTTGGCTGGCTATCTTGTGATGGCCAGTCTGACATGCGCAATTTCAACTTCTCTAACTCAGCTGTCTTAAGACCGCTCGGTAAGAGAAAGCACAGGCCTCCAGTGCACTTGTGAACACTGAGAGAGGCCACTTGGTTATCAGCATGAAAGCAGTGCCAGGATTGGCTTGTGCAGTTTCCTGGGTCCCATCACGCCTTGGAGTCAGGAGAGGAGAGACAATGAGAGGAGTGGAGGATGTCCCAAGGTAAGTGTAGTTTTTTTTTATTTTATTATTATTGTAACCTACCACCCTCCCCTCCCCATTGTAAATACGAGCCAGCCGCCACTGTCCCTTGCATGTGCAGAATTTGCCAGAGTGGCTGTGTGTCACCATACAACTTCACAGACTTAGGGCCATATTTATACTCCGTTTGCGCCGAAATTGCGTCGTTTTTTTTGACGCAATTTCGACGCAAAACTAACGCCAACTAACGCCATATTTATACTATGGCGTTAGAGGCGAATAGCGCCAAAGTTCCCGGAATGTGCGTCATTTTTTAGCGTGAACCCCTTCCTTGCGTTAATGATATGCAAGGGAGGCGTTCCCGTCTAAAAAATGACTCCCAGGCCTTTACGTGGTATTTATACTCCCGGGCAAAAGCGACGCCCGGGAGTGGGCGTGGCTAAAAACGGCGCATTTGCGCCGCTTTTTAACGCCTGGGTCAGGCATGGCGTTAAGGGACAAGTGGGCTCAAAATGAGCCCAGAGTGCCCTCCCCTGCCCCCAGGGACCCCCCCTGCCACCCTTGCCCACCCCAGGAGGACACCCAAGGCTGGAGGGACCCACCCCAGGGACATTCAGGTAAGTATTTTTTTATTTTTTTTAAATAATTTATTTTGGCATAGGGGGGCCTGATTTGTGCCCCCCTACATGCCACTATGCCCAATGACCATGCCCAGGGGACAGAAGTCCCCTGGGCATGGCCATTGGGCAAGGGGGCATGACTCCTATCTTTACAATGATAGGAGTCATGTTGATGGGGGATGGGCGTCGAAAATAAATGGCGCAAGTCGGGTTACGACGATTTTTTCGACGTAACCTGACTTGCCCCATTTTAAGACGCCCATGCGCCATTTTCCCCCTACGCCGGCGCTGCCTGGTGTACGTGGTTTTTCTCGCGCACACCAGGCAGCGCCGGTCTGCTTGCGCCGGCTAACGCCATTCAATAAATACGGCGCCCGCATGGCGCTTCAGAATGGCGTTAGCCGGCGCAAAACTTTTTGACGCTAAACTGCGTTAGCGCAGTTTGGCGTCAAAAAGTATAAATATGGGCCTTAGTTTTGCAATCAGTTATTGATTGTTTAATATTATTATTCATGATACCCTCACACTTAGGTTTTCAGTTTCTTATTTTTATGCTGCATTAGGGCCTTTTGTGAAGTTAACATCTCGTCCATTACCAGATAAGAGATCACAAGTCAATAAAATAGGAGACTTCATGGATTTTGTCAGAAATGTATTTTTGCTACTGATTGATATTGTTGGTCATTTTTATATCAGAAGGGCCGGTTGATGGATTGGGGCTATGTGTGAGTCTCTAAGAGAAGGAACCTTGAACACAAACATAGAATTTACCTACAGACAAAAGAAAATCCATTCAGGAAATCCACACGAGTCAGGATTCGAGGTATAAAGTATGGAGCTTTATTTAAAAAATTAGGTCAATACAGAAGCCAAAAGGCAATGGTTAGTCAATCAAATCATAAAATTCAAAATGCAAACATTTGTAAAATATAATTGGCGGCAGAAACCAAGGCTTACTCTAGTCAATAAACATCACCAAATGCGGTCTAGAAGAAGGCAAATAGGAATCGAGGGGCGTTTGACACAAGGACTGCTCAATAAAGGTAAGTACGGAATTTGAAAAATATTTTAACTGTAGAGTGATAAACAGACAAACATGGAGTCCGCCCTCTAACAGGGCCAGGGGAAGATCTGGCTCGTTTCCCAGTCTGTGCGCCTTTATGCACTTTTAAGAGAGTGAAACTGTTACTGTGTAACTGTGGTGTGAGAGAGAAAGTTACATCTTACAACTCGATTGTAAAACAGAAAAGAAATCACACGGCATAATAACATTTGTTCTACATCTGTTGAATACGCCATACTCTGCTTTACACAGAAAACATTACCAAACATAAACAGCGCCTTCGTTCCGCTTAATGAAGTGACCTTCAATTATGGGAAATTGTAAATCCATCCTCTCGAGAAACATCAGGAACAGAAAACATTACATCTTATAATTGTGACAGAGCTAGAAAGACCATTGGGCAGATTGAATTTCCTACAATTATTTGACTGTTTAGGCACCTGGTGCACATGCAGGGAGGGAGAAAATGAATTAGTGTCATGTACAGAACTTGGCATTCTTTTAGCATGTGCAATCTGAAAACACAAGTAGGCTAAAGACTTCCTATGTTAAGCTTAATATTCACATTATATTGAACACAGAAAAAACATTGCATTTGTGACCCTATAATATTCATTTAAAATGCAGAATTCTTAATTACCCCCAGGTCACACTTGTCCTCGTCCCATCCAGTACTAATGAGATATTCCTATTTCGCTGACAGAAAAAAAGAACACGTAATGCTGGGAACTCTACCCCCCCTTCCACCGGGAGTACTTATGGCATACTCACCCAGCATTCACCTGTTTTTATTCTGTCTGCCAACAGGACCTTCTGGACAAGGTTGGATGGTGGCTTCTGCAGGGCTGGGGCTCCTCCTGGGTGGTGTTTCTCATTGCCGACTGACATCCCAGCTGGGCGGGGGTGTCAGATGGATCGATTCCCACCTCCCTCCCTGCATGGCTTGGGGCAGTCGTGTGGTGCTCTGTAGTGTCTGGTCACCTTGCTGTTGCTGGTGGTTCCCTGCATTAGGCCTTCAGTGGCTGTGGTACTGCTGCTCTGCCTTTGGTGAGTAGCGCTGGTCCATCTGTGTGTCCCTGCCTTCTGCCTGTTGCAGTGTGGTGGGACATGTGGCCATGGTGTGTTTTCTCAGGGCCTGGCATGGTGTTGGGGTGCTAGAGGCCTTTGTGCTTCCACAGCATTATCTTTCCCCGCATTCCGGCTTCCCAGGGGGGTGGGGTATGGCCAGTCTCTTGGGCTTGTCCTGGTCCCCTGCTGATGGGATGCAGGGGGCCACGTGGCCCTGGTGTGCTGGATTGGCATATAGGGGGTAATTCCAACCCTGGCAGTCGGTGTTAAAGCGGCGGCCAACCCGCCAACAGGCAGGCGGTCAAAAAAATGGAATTCTGACCCTAGCGGAAACCGCCAACACAGACCGCCACTTTAACACTCCGACCGCCACGGCGGGACAAACAAACAGCGCGGCGGTCACCGCCAACAGATAGGCGGGAGACAATGTACCGCCCACCCGATCACAACTCACCAATCCGCCACCTTTTCCGGGGCGGGAGCCCCGCCGATAAAAACACGGCGGAAACAGACTACGAACAGGAAAACGCTCACCTCTACACACTCCACGAGGAATCTGGACAGCATGGAACCCGAACTACATATCCTACCAGCTATTGTCTACCTGCTCCTCTACCAGGAGCACGAACGCCGGCGCAGAAGACAACGGTGAGTATGAACCTACGACACAGGGGAGGGGGGAGGAGAAAAGATTACGGGCACACACATACGCGACACACCCACCCTCACCCACAACTACCTACACATCAATGCACAACTCAGAGTGACACCCCCCAAACCCCCCGGAAGAATGCAAAGACAAAATAAAATGATCATGAAATTCAAATATATTGTAAGGCTAAGTCAAAAAAAAATTCCAACATCTATAACTATATACACATATGTAAATTGTCCTGTCCAAATTGGGTTCCAGTCATTGTACGTGGGCCAATAGGCCTCAACACACGGGCAAAGCCCACACAGGAGACCCAAATCCATTGGAGAGAACACTGCAGGGGCATCAGATAGAAAAACTACAGGCACCTCAGGGGGAAGGGAAGGGGAGGCACCTCAGCCACATGAGTCCACAATGCCAGATCCACGAGGGGCCTCCATGCCCACTGTCCCATCCTGGGGAGTGCAAAGCCACAGTCTCACAAGTCTCTTCAGTGGGTGGCTTGCCCACTGTTACATCCTGGGGAGTGCAAAGCCACAGTCTCTCAAGTGGATTACAGACTCCACTGGTACTGGAGGAGGCATGGTGCCCAGAGTGCATTGTGCAGCCCTGCCCGACACAGATCCGGGCCTGCCCCTTCTGCCAATGGGCCAGCGGTGCTTGACTTGAAGGGCCCAGCGGAGCGGTGCTTGAGAAGAAGGGCCCAGCGGAGCGGTGCTTGAGAAGAAGGGTCCAGCGGAGCGGTGCTTGAGATGAAGGGCCCAGCGGAGCGGTGCTTGAGACGGCGGTGCCCAGCAGAGCGGTGCTTGAGATGAAGGGCCCAGCGGAGCGGTGCTTGAGATGAAGGGCCCAGCGGAGCGGTGCAGAGATGAAGGGCCCAGCGGAGCGGTGCTTGAGATGAAGGGCCCAGCGGAGCAGTGCAGAGATGAAGGGCCCAGCGGAGCGGTGCTTGAGATGAAGGGCCCAGCGGAGTGGTGCTTGAGATGAAGGGCCCAGCGGAGCGGTGCTTGAGATGAAGGGCCCAGCGGAGCGGTGCTTGAGATGAAGGGCCCAGCGGAGCGGTGCAGAGAGGAAGGGCCCAGCGGAGCAGTGCTTGAGATGAAGGGCCCAGCGGAGCGGTGCAGAGATGAAGGGCCCAGCGGAGCGGTGCTTGAGACGGCGGTGCCCAGCGGAGCAGTGCTTGAGATGAAGGGCCCAGCGGAGCGGTGCAGAGATGAAGGGCCCAGCGGAGCGGTGCTTGAGATGAAGGGCCCAGCGGAGCGGTGCTTGAGATGAAGGGCCCAGCGGAGCGGTGCAGAGATGAAGGGCCCAGCGGAGCGGTGCTTGAGATGAAGGGCCCAGCGGAGCGGTGCTTGAGATGAAGGGCCCAGTGGAGCGGTGCAGAGATGAAGGGCCCAGCGGAGCGGTGCTTGAGACGGCGGTGCCCAGCGGAGCGGTGCTTGAGATGAAGGGCCCAGCGGAGCGGTGCTTGAGAAGAAGGGCCCAGCGGAGCGGTGCTTGAGATGAAGGGCCCAGCGGAGCTGTGCTTGAGACGGCGGTGCCCAGCGGAGCGGTGCTTGAGATGAAGGGCCCAGCGGAGCGGTGCTTGAGATGAAGGGCCCAGCGGAGCGGTGCTTGAGACGGCGGTGCCCAGTGGAGCGGTGCTTGAGATGAAGGGCCCAGCGGAGCGGTGCTTGAGATGAAGGGCCCAGCGGAGCGGTGCTTGAGATGAAGGGCCCAGCGGAGCGGTGCTTGTCTTGAAGGGCCATGTTCAGCGGTTCCTGAGACGGCGGTGCCCTGTTCAGCGGTGCTTGTCTTGAAGGGCCCTGTTCAGCGGTTCTTGACATGTGTCTCCAGGGCACCATATCCGGCCAATATATGGAGTTCACTCGCCATACGACTTCTCGCTTGCGGGGCCCTCCTGTGCTGGAGTCCTGGGCCCGTGGGTGTCCTCCTTCACACCCGGAATAGGGCTGGTGGGGCCCTTGCCATCCTTCCGTGATTCTCTGTGGCCCTTGCCTCCCTTTGTAGATGTGCCAGGTGGCACCCCACTTCCTGACAGCGCCAGGGTAGTGCCTTTGGAGGCTGCCGTCTCTGCCCTCTAGCGCCGGGCCTTGCCTTTCTTGGTTTTCTTCCCAGGGGGTGGGCTGGCTGTCCCTTTACTGCTGGCCGATGTAGCTGCCCTTGAAGGTGGTGGACTCCAATATCCTTGTACTATGGTCCTTGTAGGTCCAGGGGTTGTGGTGGCTGAGGTGCTGATTGGACTCTTACGAGATGGAGGGGGTGGGTCAGGTGATGGAAAGAGGTTAATTTTGGACAGGAAAAACTTTTTAGGAGCAGTGGGAAGGGTAGGTGAAGTGGGTATGGGAGTGGAGGAAGAGGATGTGGTTGTACGAGAGTCAAGTGTGGTGTCTTTGGGTGCAGGTGCTTGTGACGGAGGCTGTCGTGAGGTGGATGGCTGTTGGGTGGGTGGCTGCCTGCGTTTGTGTGGTTTGGAAGAGGGGGTGACAGACACACTGGGAGAGGACACAGGGGACGTATAAATGGCAGTGGGGGTGGTGACTGCACGTGTGCGGAGTGTTCTGGTGGGTGTGCTGGTGATGGACGTAGTGGCTGATGATGTTGTGCATGCAAGTGTGAGTGGAGACGTCACAGGGAGGGAGGAGGGAGACGAGGAGGAGGTGGACACAGAGGAGGCAGTGGCTGTTGGTATGTCTGCATGTGGCTGTTGCTTGTGTGAATGCTTGTGTGATGTGTGGTGCTTATGTCTGGATGAGCTGCCCTTGGGTGTTGAGGTGTGTGCAGGCTGGTCTGTAGGTGTGTCTGGGATAGGCAGAGGAACAGGGGAGTGGGACTGGGTGGAGGAAGTTGGAGGAGGGAGGCAGGAGACAGGGACAATGGCTGCCGTCAGTGCTGAGGCCAGAGCGTTGAACGATCGCTGATGGGCAGCCTGACCCGAATGAATGCCCTCCAGGTATGCATTGCTCTGGTGCACCTCCCTTTCTACCCTCTGGATGGCATTCAAAAGGGTAGACTGCCCAACAATGAGCGTCCTGAGGAGGTCAATGGCCTCCTCACTGAGGGCAGCAGGGGTAACTGGGGCAGGGCCTGAGGTGCCTGGGGCGAAGGAGATGCCCACCTTCGTGTGCGAGCGGGCACAGGGCGAACGCTGAGGGGCTGCTTGGAGGGCGGAGCTATTGCGCTGGGTGGCGGCTGTACCTGTTGTTGCGGTGGGCACGGATGTTGCCGCCACCACAAGGGAGCTCCCTTCCGAGGACGTGTCTGTGTCGCTGATGTCTCCACGTGTCCCCGTTGTGGAGCTCCCCTTGCCCTCCGTCTCACTGGTGAACTCCGAGTTGGTTGCATGGCCCTCCAGGGCCATGTGAGATGCAGCTCCCTCGTGCTCCGATGCCACTTCTTCTCCGCCTGATGATGCTAATGCACACATGAACAGGAAGAGCAGCAAAAAAGGGGGGGGAATAAAGGCATGTTGAGTGCATGCATTGGCAACACAGTTGGCGGAGAGGACAGACACGGAAGCCCCCTGCACTACGCCGCGCACTTGGGGTACACTACTCAATCATTGGGACTTGGCCTACAAGCCTATGGACGACAACTGCACACATAGGTGACACAGGGCCATGGATAGCTGTACTTGGCACCCTACAGAGGTGGGGGGTGGGGGCACAGGGCCATGCCTTACGGAGGGGCCTAGCCTACAGAAATCACCCTGGCCTAGGGATACCCACAGCCCTCCTCCCCCACCCAGACACCTCCACTGCGCGCTAAGATAGCAGAATGTGCTGGTACTCACCCCCTTGTGTCTGCTGTGATGTCCTCACGCGCCCATCCAAATCTGGGTAGGCCACCGCCAGGATCCGAGACATCAGGGGGGTCAATTGACGAGTGGCACCCCTCCTACTTTGGGAGGCCATCCCAGCAGAGCCTCCGCGGTCTTCCTGCTCCCGCGGCGGATGTCCTCCCACCTCTTGCGGCAGTGGGTGCCCCGTCTGTTGTGGACCCCCAGGGTCCGGACGTCCTTGGCGATGGCACGCCAAATGTCGATTTTCTGATGGCCGCTGACCTATGTGACATGTACAGGGGGAGAAATAACATTATTATAATTTTCTGCATGCTCGATGTGAGTGGCCCCCCATCCCCACCCTTGCCATGTGGCACATGCTCTCATCCGTCGTTTGATGCATGCCTCAATCGCTCCCCTCCCCACCATCTTTCACCCACCCGACTCAACACAGGCATTGCCCCCAAAGCATGCTCCCAGTGTACCTACCTGTTGGTCTGGAGGACCATAGAGTAGCGCATACTGGGGGAGGACCCCATCAAGGAGTTTCTCCAATTCTTCAGAAGTGAAGGCAGTGGCCCTTTCCCCAGTCGCAGCAGCCATTGTATCTTCCAGACCGAGGTCACAGCAGCACTTGCAGTATAGGTCCTCTCCTGTGGATGATCAGGTCTCGAGTGATTAAGCAGATAGAAAATGGCGGTCACGTCCGCGGCGGTGTGTACCGCGGCGGTGCGTCCCGCGACCGCCGGCGCACTTCGTCATTGGCTCCTGAAACGCATAGGGTTCAATGTTAACCAATGCGGCTTTGCGCCACGGTCTTCGACCGCCTACCGCCACGGTGTGCCACGCCAGCGCATTGACCTCACATCCCATTGTCGCACTTCACAGGTCAGGTAGCCGCCATTTCAAGGGCCCACATGGCTTAATTTCTACTGCGTCACACATGCCTAGGCCTTGCATCGACACTCATACAAGCCATTCAATGCATAGAGAATCGTGTACTGTGCAAGCTGTGGGAACGTACCTGTGGGTTGATTGACTCTGTGCTCGCTGTTGTCCTTCCTAGGCACCGTCCGCTGGGACTTGCGAGGAGATGGAGGAATATTCCTGTGTACAGACCGCTGGTGGACCTGTCGACAATGGAAGAAAGACATGTCATACTGACATACAGGCTTGACAGAGCCACTATACAGGAACTGTGTGCCCAGCTGGAGGCAGACCTGATGTCGGCCATCCGCCAACCCACAGGGATCCCCCCTCTAGTGCAGGTGCTATCAGTACTCCATTTTTTGGCAAGTGGGTCATTTCAAACAACAGTGGCCATTTCATCAGGGATGTCTCAGCCTATGTTTTCCAAGGTGTTGTCCAGAGTGTTGTCTGCCCTGCTCAAACACATGCGGAGATACATCGTTTTCCCTGAGGTGGGGGATTTGCCTACAGTGAAGGGTGATTTCTATGCCCTTGGACATATTCCCAACATCATTGGTTCCATTGATGGGACACATATGGCTTTGGTACCCCCCAGTGAAAGTGAACAGGTGTACAGGAACAGAAAAAGTTATCATTCCATGAATGTCCAGGTGGTCTGTTTGGCTGACCAGTACATCTCCCATGTAAATGCCAAGTTCCCTGGGTCAGTGCATGACGCGTACATCATGCGAAATAGCAACATCCCTTATGTGATGGAACAACTACGGAGACACCGTGTGTGGCTAATTGGTGACTCAGGTTACCCCAACCTGTCGTGGTTACTGACCCCAGTGAGGAATCCCAGGACAAGGGCAGAGGAACGCTACAATGAGGCCCATGGGCGAACTAGGAGGATTATAGAAAGAACCTTCGGCCTCCTGAAGGCCAGGTTTAGGTGCCTGCATATGACAGGTGGATCCCTAATGTACTCACCAAAGAAGGGTGCCAGATCATCGTGGCCTGCTGTATGCTTCACAACCTGGCTTTGCGACGCCAGGTGCCTTTTCTGCAGGAGGATGGTCCAGATGGTGTTGTTGTAGCAGCTGTGGAGCCTGCGGAGAGTGAAGAGGAGGAAGACGAAGAGGACGACACAGACAACAGGGACACAGTGATACAGCAGTATTTTCAATAACACACAGGTAAGAATCAACACCGGCATTTTACATTTACTTACAGTCTCCTGCCTCTCTACTGTCTGTCCTTTTCACCCAGTATATGCTAACAGAGTTGTGACTTTCCCTTCCAATTTCAGAGATGTGGGCCCGACTGCGTGACCTCTGCTTTGTTTGCCCATGGACTACAGCTGTGTGACAGTGGTATGTTGTCATCACAATGTAACTGGTCATTTTGGCACGTTTATGTCTAATACATATTTTCAAAAATACAGGCAGACTCCAGATTATTTGTGTGCAATAAGTGTGTTTATTAAAGTGCTCAATTTTGGGACATGGTTGAAAATCGGTGATGGGTGATGGTGGAGGAATGTCCATGGCAGAGTCCAGATTCTCAGTCTCACAGGTGCATTGTCCATATGCCTGTGGAAGGTGGAGCAGGGGCAGTTTAAGGTTGGACAGGGTGACAATGTGGGACAGTGGGATGACATCAGGGGGTATCCTTTCCTGGCGGGGGTCTTGGCATCCTACTCTGTCTTCTTCCTAGATCTCAGGCCCCGCTTGCAGGGTGGTTCTTCTTCTGCAGGAGGTGGGGTTCTGGTGGCCGGTTGTTGCTGTGTCGGGGCCTCCTGTCCACTAGCGCCGGCGGAGGTGGTAGCCTGTTCCTGGTCCATGCTAGTGACAGGGGCCCTTTGTGGTGCCACATGGTCCCGCAATGTGGTGACAATCTGGTTGAGAGCCACAACGATGGTGCCCATTGCGGAACTAATGTTTCTCAGCTCTTCCCTGAACCCCATAAACTGTTCCTCCTGCAGTACCTGGATCTCCTGGAACCTGGCCAGGACCGTCGCCATCGTCTCCTGGGAGTGGTGGTATGCTCCCATGATGGAGGTGAGGGCCTCGTGGAGAGTGGGTTCCCTGGGCCTGTCCCCCCCCTGTCGCACAGCAGCCCTCCCAGTTCCCCTGTTTCCCTGGGCCTCTGTCCCCTGGACCGTGTGCCCACTACCACTTCCCCCAGGTCCCTGTTGTTGTTGGGGTGGTGGGTTAACCTGGGTGCCCTGTAGTGGTGGACACACCGCTGATTGACGTGTCCTGGAGACAGAGGCATGGGCCCGCTGGGTGGGTGCTGTGCTGGTGTTCCCAGAGGGGGGTAGGTCTGCTGTAGCCTGTGGCTGTCTGAGGGGAACCGACTGTCCCGAGGTCCCCGATGGGCCGGGCTGGTCATCTGGGTCCAGGGAGACAGAGCTGCTGTCATCACTGGGGGCCTCTTCTGGGGGTGGGATGGACATTTCTGGACCCTCCCGGGCGGTGTGGTGGCGTTAGGGTCCTGCAGGGGTATAGGAGTATGGTTATTGCTTCTGTGTGTGCCATAGCGTGCAATGGGTGGGTTCCCGTGTACCCCAGTGCTGGCATTCCTTTGTGGGGGCTGTTGTGACGGCGGTTTGTGGGAGAGATGGGTATGTGCAGTGGGCATGCTTAGGTGATGGCTGTCGATGGTTTGTGGTGGCATGCAAGGTTTGGTGTTGGGATGGGTGGGTTGTGATGGTGAGACATTAGCAATGAGGATGTGTGATGGTGGTGGGGGGGAGGGTGGGGGTATGAGTTGGCATGCTGGTGGGGTGGGGGGGATGAAGTAGTGAAGATGAGACTTACCAGAGTCCATTCCTCCGCCTACTCCTGAGAGGCCCTCAGGATGCAGGATGTTCAAGACCTGCTCCTCCCATGTTGTAAATTCTGGTGGAGGAGGTGGGGGTCCGCCGCCAGTCCGCTGCACGGCAATGTTGTGCCTGGATACCATGGAACGCACCTTCCCCGGTAGGTCGTTCCACCGCTTCCTGATGTCATCCCGATTTCGTGGATGCTGTCCCACAGCGTTGACCCTGTCCACTATTCTGCTCCATCTTCCTGGCAATGGTGGTGTGCTGCACCTGTGTCCCGAAGAGCTGGGGCTCTACCTGAACTATTTCCTCCACCATGACCCTGAGTTCTGCGTCTGAGAACCTGGGGTGTCTTTGGGGTGCCATGGGGTGGTGTGGATGAGGTGTGGGTGGTGTTTGCGGTGATGAGTGTGGTGAGTGTAGTGGTGTGTGGTGTTTTGTGCGTGGTTGTTGTGTGGGTGATGGTGTAGTGTGCCTCTGTGTAATGGTGTTCTCTATTCTGTGCTGTCTCTCTCTGGGCTTCGTCTCTGATTTGTGGTCGTAGGGATTTGTGGGTGATGTGGGTGTGTGTTTTATAGTTAATTGGGTGTGTGGGAGTGTTGTGTGTATGTGTCTCAGGTGTGTGTATTTCAAATTGTCCAATGTGGCTGTGTTTTGGAGCTGTATGTGTATTTTGAGCACGGCGGTGTGTACTGCCAATGGAATACCGCGGTTGAAAGACCGCCGCGTGGATTCGTGGGTCTTAATGGCATGGGCGTATTTCTGTTGGCGTGACGGTGGAGGTTTGGTCTTCGCCAGTTTAACGCTGGCCGTTGGTGTGGCGGACTTTTGTGGATGTCGGGTTTTTGGCGGTTTGCCTCTTGAGGGTCAGAATGACCGTGGCGGTGTTGTGGCGGCCTTCTGACCGGCGGTAGGCGCCTTTTACCGCCGAGGTCAGAATGACCCTGATAGTGTTGGTGGGGAATTGGTTGACGGGGCTTGCTCTTTCTTTGTTGTTTCTAGCATGGGCTGGCCGTGCTTCATGTCAGTTTTGTGGCGTCCTCTTGCTGCCGGTTTTTGGGTAGTTGATGACCCAAGTGCATGACCTCAGCCGCTCAGTTGGAGGTTGTGTGGGCCCCACCATCTTTGGGTTCTTTCCAGCAGTGGTCCAGCCTGTCTGGGGGCTTGACTGTTGTTTGCATGCTTCTCAGCAAGGCCTGCACGTTCGGGCCTCCTGTCCCGTCCGAAAGTCCGGCGGTGTGCGGTTTCCTTCCACACTGGCTCAGACGTCTTGGGACATGTCACTGCAGGGTGGGGGATTGTGGTTGCGGTATTCCTCCCAGGGGACTGGGTCTCTCTTGCACGGCTTTCTACTCCTTCTCCTCCTTCATTGCCTGGCCATCCTGTGTTGCAACTGGAGTCGCAAGGGTGTCCTTTGACCCCTGATGCTGTTGCTACAGGGCTTATTGGTTTAGTCAAATCAACATCGGCACAGCTGTCTCATCCCTGTGGAAAAGGCCGGCACCCGCCTGTGCCTGTGCCACCATCCTGTCCTCCCAAGCTTGGTGAGGCTTTCCTGCTGCAAGCTTCCTCCCAGGAGTTAACAATGGTATGTACGTGCCGGGCACATGGCTCCAG
Organism: Pleurodeles waltl; assembly: GCF_031143425.1. Taxonomy (NCBI): domain Eukaryota; kingdom Metazoa; phylum Chordata; class Amphibia; order Caudata; family Salamandridae; genus Pleurodeles; species Pleurodeles waltl. The sequence continues at coordinate 316,506,697 of NC_090436.1, forward strand.
CCCCATCCTGCTGGTGCTCCCTCATGCAGCTGTCTGGCCTCCACGTGGCTGGTGTCTTCCTGTTCTTCCCAGGAACAGCCTGGTTCACTGGGGCTGTGCAGGGGGGAGTCTGGTCCTCACTTCTTTGCTAACCTCAGAGGCCTTGGAGGCCAGTTTCAGTCAGCATGGTTCTGGTTGCGTGCCTCTGGTGTCCACTTCTGCCGTGGGCCCCGGTTTGCTTCCTTTTTGGCACTGAGGTTTCTTTCTCAGGCTGTCTCTGATTGGGGCATTTGTGCTTCCCCTTCCCCTCTCCGGCACCAGATGTCCCTACAGGATTCTGGGGGGGTTGCATGGGAGTCCCTGGTCTGATTGTTTGTTGTGTGTTGTGGGCTCCTTGTTCAGTTGCCCTTCTCCTGGCCGGTGAGTAGGCCATGGGCATCCGTGTCACTGTCACCGCATATGCAAGGGACTGGGTAACTTCCTTGCGGGTGTGTTGTCTTGGGTGCTGGGATCCTCCCCTTCCTGGTGGGGTCCCTGTGGGTGCTTCCTATTTTGTGGGGAAGGAGCATCTGTACTTGCTCGCCTTTGCTTGTATGGTTCTCCCATCCTGTCTGATGTATGGGGCTCTTGCCATGCCTGTGGGCCTTGTTGTTGGGGTGCCTTGTGGTTGGTGTTTCCTGTTTCTCCTTTTCTTACTTCCTTGGCCATTTCAGTATCTTGCTCTCTCTCTTTATGGGATTACTGTGCGACCTGTGTGGCTGAAGGCCTGGTGCTTGCTCTGTTTCACCTCCATCAGGGTTTTTGGGGTCATATGCCCCATTTTCCTCCTAGGGAGGTTCCTCTGTGGGGCTCTTTCCGGTCTTGTGGGGTTGGGGTGACTCACCCACTTGGTGGGGTGGGGGGGTCCATTTTTGTTTTCTGGAGGTCACGGTTTCCCTGTTTGTCCCTTTTGGCTGCTGGAGCTGATGTTTTTGGTCTCTTCTGGGGGTTGTCATGTGTGCCTTGCCCATCACGTGGATGATGTATGGGAGTATCCCTACTGATTTTCCAGTTTGGCTACTGGTGCTTTTCATAGTACCAGCCTGGGTGTGTTCAGGGTTGCCGGCCTCTTGGCTCCTTTGGGCTCTGTGTTACCTGGCCTCTTCTCTACTCCCCTGGCTCCTTGTTTGACCGGGCTGCCTGGGGGGTGCAGATCTATGATTGTGGTTCTGCCCCAGACTTGCCTTTTTGTGGTTGTTTGCCTGGTGAATGACCAGTTGTGATCTGCTTCCCTGTTCTGGCTTCTTCTTTTCTGACGTCTTCCTTCCCATGTTCCTCTGGTGTGGCTGCTTTTGGGCTTGGCTGTCTGGATTGCAGGGTGGATGGCTGCCTTGACTGCTGGATGTGTAGTGGGGGCTGTCTGTTTTTCCTTTGAGGGATTTTTGTCCTGCTGGGTGCTGGAGTTTGACTCTGGGTTCCTAGGTTTTTGCTCTGCTGCCCTCCCCCCTCTTATGGTTTGCGGGTTGTGTCTGAGGCCTCCCTCTGGGTTGCGACTGTCTTATGTCTATGGGTGCTGTTTTGCTGCTCCCTTCCATTGGTTCTCTGGGTGCTGCTGGCCCGTCCCGGTTGTTGGGCTGGACTCATTGGGCCCGTGCTGCTGGTGCCTGGCTGGGTGCTGGCTGGGGACTGTGATTTGGTCCGTCCCTGGTGTTCTGGCTCTTGGTTGTTGCGGCGTGGGTGCTGTTCTGGTTGGGGTTCTTTGTGCGGTGAATGTTGTGCCTCCTCTTTTTAGCTCTCTTCTGAGCTTAGTTGGGTTCTGTGCTTTGGGGGTACCCTTCTGTTGTGTTTCTTTTTTTCTCTGGTTCGCTGCTTTTGCAGGTTTTCGGTGGGGGGGAGACTCGACTGTGGCACCCCGCTGGGTAGGTGCTTGTCCCCTGTTTCCGGGTCCCCTGCCTGGGGCTGTCTGTCTCTGGCCAGGTCCTGTGGGACTGCCTTTTGCATTTTGGCTGGCTGTGGCTTCTTCTTCCTTTTTGGCCAGGGTTCTCGCATTCTGGGGGGTCGCCCCTATTGTCCCCTCTGTCTGGGCTGGTTCATCCATGGGACTTTTTTGTCTTGTTCTCTTAGCCTCACTGCCAGTATCTTTTCTGTTTCTTTTCCGTCGCCGGTTTCCTAGTTTCTGGTTCTGGTGTTTTCACCAGCCCTTTTTGGGATCTGTGCAGTTTTGTTTGCTGCTTCCCTCCAGCGTGGTCACCATGTTGGCATCCTTGGGATATCTTGTGGTTTGCTTCCCTTCTCTGCGGTTCCTCCTTGTCTCTGGTCAGGAGGTTCCCCTGCAGTAGGGTTGGTTTGGTGTTTCTCCAATGTTCTCTGGTTTCTTTTGCTGGTCCCTTTGTGGGAGGTTTTGTGGCCTCTTGTTTTCTTGGTGCTTCGTTTGCCTTGATTTTAGTCTGGGAGTTACCTGTGGCCTAATGGTTACAGTAGTTCTTCCTGTTTTTTTACCCCTCCTTTTTCCCGCTTGGCTGCCTGAGGGTTTTTGGGATCAGTCTGGTAGGGGCTCTTTTGCTGACCAGTTTTTTCCTTTCTTTCTGACTCTCCTGTTGTCCCACCTGAGCCCTGCTGGGGTTTTCTCGGTTTCTTGGGGTATCCCTCTTGAAGGATTCTCTCTTTTGGTTCCTTCCAGTGTGGAGTTTTCATGGAGCTCTGTTTTGTTTTGGGTTGGTTTTTTGCCCTCCTGGGGGTTCTGGAGAGGTTTTCCTGTGGTTGATTCCTTCCTGGTTGTTTAGTTGCTGTTTTAGGCTTTTCTTTGTTGTTTGTCTTTTCCTGCCCCTGTTTGGGGGTTCAGCCCTGTCTTTTAGCTGTGGTGTTTTCCTGGTCAGGGTCTTCCTTAGTGGTTTCTGGGCTTTATTATGATTGCCCCTTGGAGTGCCTATTTGCCATTTTTCTGTGGTAGCCTCCTTCCTAGGGCAGTTTTTTGTTTTATCTGAAGGCGTTTTTTTTTTTGCGACTTGGATATTCTCATTAGTAATGAATGGGACAAGGACAGGAGGGACCTGGGGGTAATGCTCTATTAATTACCAGTAGTCTTCATTACTCCTGGTCCTGTTGTCCTCGTCCCATTCATTACATCCCTCCCCTCTGGACGTCCAGCCTTCTTTGGAGGGCTAGGTAGTTCAGGGGGAATGCTGGGTAAGTACGCCTTAAGTACTCCTGGTGGGAGGGAAAAGGAGGGTAGAGTTCCAAGCATTCCTTGTTCTTTTTTTCTGTCAGCAAGATAGGAATATTTCATTAGTAATGAATGGGACGAGGACAACAGGACCAGGAGTAATGAAGATTACTGGTAAGTGTAGTAAGTGATCAAGCATTTATGGAATCTGTTTCCACAATACCATTCACCTGCAGGAAACAAATGATACAGTTGTAAATATATCTTATCATCTATGTGCGTTTTTTGATTGTTTAATAACTCATTTCACTTTTCTTCACCAGTGCACATTAAACACTGCATCTTTTGCATTATGTATCCACCTTCTTACATACACTTATGTTACGATATATATTGAATAAAGTCTGCTCTACGTTTCATGCCACTTTATGCCATTTTGTGACAAAGGGCCTGATTTATGAAAAGTTTAGCACCACATTAACGTCAAACCGCAGAAGTGGCTCAAACTTACAAAATATAGTTATATTTTGTAAGTTTGCGCTGTTTTTGCATCAAAAAATGACATTAGGAAGGCGCTAAGAAGGCACTAACTCTTCATAAATCAGGTCCTAAATGTTTAACAAACATGTTACGTTTAAAGAAGGACGACTACGAATAACAGCAAAAAGCTAGCCAACAAATCCATAGGAAATATTGCTTTTTTGCTGCATCCCCAGCCCTGTTCCTGTTCTGAGTACATGCTAACCCTATTTATATGTCTACCAGATTCAGAAGCATAACACAGGCCCCTGCAGCCCCTGCAGCATGGGGGTGGAGGGGCAGTCCTTCATTGGGCCCCAGTCATCCCAAACTCCATGAATATTTGTGAGATATGGGTGACTGAGCGTCCCCTCATCACATTCTGGAGGGGGCTCATCATTTTGCGTTTCACTATTGACCAGATTTAATCATTGCATTCCCTTCCATTGCTTCAGAGCACTGGAGTCAGTATTCTGTAGCAGGCACATGGATCCCTCACACATAGAAACCCTGCTGATGCTCATGGCTCAGAGCTGAGGGATGTTACTGTTCAGTCAAAGCCATAAAGGCAAAAAAAGCTAAAGGCCAAACAGCATGACTGGGAGTAAGTCAAGTGATGGCTTTTGAATGTGCGCTGACGAATATGTGGCTAATACACCACAGCCAATGGCTGAGAGAACAGAGAAAGAATATTGGTATAGGCATAGCATGTGTAGAGGTAAGGAAGACAAGGGTACGCACAAATCAAGAAGCAGCATGCCTCTACGAGATTACACCTGCAGCTTTACTATCATCATATAGCTTCTAAAGGTGAGCGTGTCACTCGCTGCCAGCGTTGCTGCAGGGAGACACTTTTTAACTTTTAACTTCATTATTTTTTACTACTTGACATTTAAACTTTATTTTACTTTAATAGCGTGTGGACTCTGTGTGAACATTGCTGGGGGTTTGGAATCTATTTTCTCTTGACCTCTGTGGTTACTCCATTGGGATGGAAGTGAGGGTCTGTTAGAGCCCTCCTTCCGGAAATTCTGCAATTTTTCACCGCTCGGTTAGAGGTTCAATTGACGCAGGGCTTTTTGCCCGCCGTCATTAATGACGGCAGCTGAGCAGCCGCGCAGCGGACGTGTGCAGTGGGTGTGCCTAAGGCAAGCCTGTCTGCGCCCGTCTGAACCCGAACGGGCCCAGGGGCCAGAGATTCTGCCTTTTTTTTCAAAGGTGTGGCTCCTCTGGGGTCTAGTTGCATGGCTAAGATTACGCCTTGCAAGCATAAGGTGCCTCTTGACCATAGGTCCGTTTGGATCTGCAGGGAATGTAGCTGGGCAGCACAAGTTCCGCTAACCCTGGAGGAGGCCAGGGATCAGTATAGGAGGCCTTGGATATCAAGAATATCAGCTTATCAGAACAAGGCAGTCCATGGTCATCCATTCCAATATGCTTTGGCAAATGTCCGCTCTCTTCCCAAGCATAAGCTGGAAATTTATGAGCTGTTTGACGTCTGGCATATAGATTGTTTGTTTATAACAGAAACTTGGGGTAGAATAGAATCAGATCCCGACTTTATTGCAGCTTCCCCTCCAGGGTACACCCATTACAGATTAGATAGACCCCGATGTAGGGGCGGAGGTTTGGCTATTATCTTCAGGGCTACTTTCACGTGCGTCTGGACCGGTCCCCCTGTTGAAACATGTGAATTGATGGCTTTTAAGATCTCTAACAGTAATGGTATTCTGCTGAAGGGCTTATTGATTTATCGACCACCGGGCCTTCCCACAAATTTTGTTCAAACTTTGGTCAATTTGATAGAACCTTTGGGTCTGTCCCCCAAAGCAATTATCTTAGGAGATTTTAATATCCATTTTGATGAGACCTGTAATCCAGTAGTTAGGGAGTTTTTAGATTTCATGGAGGCCCTGGACTGGACTCAGAGTCTCGACAGCCACCCATAGTGCGGGACATATATTAGATGGGGTTTTTGCCCGTACTTCCTTACAGTTGGCTGTAACTAATACTCAGTTAAGTTGGACTGATCATCATTTGTTATGTTTTGAAACTGATACCACTCATCTCTCTGTTTCGCATGAAATGGAGAACAAAGTATCGAGGCCACAGAAGCAGATCACAGTGGAAGAACTAGCTCTAGCCTTAGAAGAGGGTTGGGACAGGGCAAATAAATTGGCTCAGCCCTTGCTTGATATTTTCCACCAAGGTGTTGAAATGGCCATGGCCAAATTGGCTCCTTCTAAGGTCTTGGGGCCCTGTAACCGGAAGAAGCTCAGTCAACCTTGGTTCACGAGTGAACTTAAAACTTTTCAGAGAAATTACCGGCAACAGGAGCGCCGGTGGAAATTGAACCCAGTTCCTGAGGAAAGGGCAGTATTAAAGTCCGCCCTCAATGCTTACAAAGCGGCGCGTTTTAAGTCCAAATCCAACTTTTACACTGCTAAAGTTAAGGAGGCGCTAAATGCTCCCAGAGAACTTTTTAAAGTGATAAAAAACATTATCCACTCCTTGTAGGCCATCTGATCTGGAAAATTCCCAGGAGTTCTGCGATAAGGTTGCAAGGCACTTTGAGAACAAAATCTTTCATGTACACACAAATTTTGTTCCCCATGCGGCTTCTAGGGAACCTCCATCTGTGGTGTCCTCTGATCCTATAGCTAGTTGTAAAGTCTTAACTGACTTTCATGTTCCTACTCAGGATAGTATTTGCAAGATGATTTCAGAAATAAAGTCAGGTTCCCCTCTGAACTTGTGCCCCCCCTCGATTTGTAGACTGGCCCCTGACCTGATGGCTCAGGCCTTAGTTCCCATCTATCAGGAGGTTCTCGACTCTGGAATGTATCCTTCCTTATGGAAGGAGACTACAGAGGTTCCCCTAAAGAAGAAACCAGATGGCGATAGACATGATCTAAATATCTTACTGCCAATAGCACTTCTTCCTTTTCTGGCCAAACCTCTAGAGAAACTCTTGAATACGGAATTGGTGGGATTTCTAGGGGAAGTGGGAGGATCTGAATCCTCTCAACATGGGTTCAGAAAGGCGCACAGTACTGAGACTGCCCTGATTTCATCCTCTGATGTTATTCAGAGATTGGTTGACGAGGGTCAAGGGGCCATCTTAGTACTATTAAATCTATTGGCAGCGTTTGATACTATCTCCCCCATCTATTGACGTCCCGCCTTAGTCAAGTAGGGATCAGAGAGCGAGCCCTTAAGCTCTTGGAATCTTTCCTGACAAACAGATGGATTACTGTAAGCTGTGGCAACTTTAGATCCACCCCTTTCTATTACCTTGCAGGATTCCTCAGGGCTCTTCTTTAAGCCCTACTTTGTTCAATCTGTACGTTGCCCCATTGGCAAATCTGATCCGATCTTTTGGATTTAGCCCGACCTCCTATGTCGATGACACTCAGCTCATCATCCCAATCAAAAAACCCTGGGAGGAGGTTGCAGATTGGTTCAATAACTGTATGCAAGCAGTTAGTAATTGGATGAAGATTAACTGGTTGAAAATGAATGCCACAAAAACCGAAATTCTCTGTTTCGGGCCGGCAAAAGAGTTATGGAACTCAAGTTGGTGACCTTTAGACTGTGGTACCCTTCCTGTTCCCACCACAGTCAGTAGGAATCTGGGCATTCTCTCTGATTATCATTTATCATTTAAAAGTCAGGTAAATCATACCTTAAAGACATGCCTCTGGCTCATTAAAATGCTTTAAAAAAAGATTCCTTATCTCCAGCGGGAACGGAGAGTCTCGGCTATCCTAGCGTTGGTCATGTCAAGTTGATTATTGTAATGCTGTGTTCCTTAATTTGGATAAGGCACTGATCAATAAGTTGCAATTGGTCCAGAACTCTGCTGCTAGAGCCGTTCTTAACCTCTCGCGGTGGGCATCAGTTAGTGGGAGCCTCAAACAATTACACTGGCTCCCGGTGGCTCAGCGTATTACTTTTAAATCACTCTGCTTGACTCATAAAGCCACTCACGGGATTGGTCCTCGCTACCTTACCACCAGACTCTGTTGGCATGTACCTAAGAGAAATCTGAGGTCCTCCAAAGCCTACAGAATGCAGGTCCCCCGTACTTATAAAGCCAAATAGGGCGATAAAGCCTTCAACGTGGCTGCAGCTAAATCCTGAAATTCGTTGCCTTTGAACACCAGGCAAGAACCTTGTTATTTAAGGTTCAGGAAATTGTCCAAAACTTGGCTATTTCCCGATAGCTTCTGTTTGGTTCTTGGCCTGCTTTCCCTAGTTAGTTTCTAGTTTTGTTCGGTTGTTCTTTCGGGGGAATTCCTTTTTCTTGTCTTTTTTCTCCTCTTTCCTCACCTTTTATACCAGCGCTTTGATGCTCTTTGTGAGTCGGAATGCGCTTTATAAATATGACATACATACATACATACATACATACATCATTAATCAAGCCACACACTCCTGAACACAAGCATGTGCACATTTGCAGACCCCATAAAACCAACCACTTCTCACCCTATTACACCTATGGAAAATACTATGGATCCTGTTGATTAAGAGATCATGTGAGAAAAGTTCTTACCCCCCACATTACAGTTCCTAAATGCACATATACTACATTGTGCTATCATGTCAAGGGTGTAAGGCCATAGAAATAGACAGAACATGCAAAGCACACTCTTTGACTACTCTAAGCTGCAATGCCTACATAGATTAAAGCTCACATGCAAAGGTCACTCTGACCACTCTAAGAGGCAATGCCTACATAGGTTAAGTGTCCTGGGTTTTATCATTAGCAACCAATTGAATTTTATGATGCCTCACTAAAGCAAGACATATGCCATGTAAACAGTGACAAGGCTGGTGAATGTTCTGATTCTCTGCAGCTATGTCCCTTCAGAAAGTCACCAGAAACTGCAATGGCATATCAAAACCATCCCTCTACAAGGCACTTGAACATTTGTAGCCTGTGGCCATCATTTGCTCATAGTTTTCAACACAAAGTCACATGTATCCCTTCTCCTACTGAGAATACAGAGGCCATGTTAGCCTGTATGATGCTCTACTTTTAACACATACTCCAGACTTTTGTATGTTGTGTTGTCCAAAAGGCAAAGGACTATATACATGTGATGTTGTTCCGTAGTTGCACAGATTGCCACATGGGACACTGTGTTGCTAGCCATCATTCAAAGTATATCTTCCCACTTCTCATGACACATGGCAGTGGATGCACTCATGCTGTCCCAAGACACCCAGCACCTGGGAATAGAGGAAGTACAACAGAATACATGTTTAAATGGGATGATCCAACGAGCGAGTCAATTGATTGACCAAATAGGGATACATGAATATTTCCTTATGGAAGTATACAGGATCCAAGTCCACCCACTCAGTGGAACGTACCATCTGCAGGTCTGTCTCATGCTTCAAAATATAACTGTTAACATATGACTAAACAATCTTTGATAAAAAACAGACAGCCCCTGGTTGAAGTGTAAGAGTCAACCAAGTCACTATTTAGTAAACGTGCTATTATTTGTGCACAGAATCTTCTGGAATTGTTGTTTTTCATACTAGTGGTGTAGCCTTTGAAGAGCTGGATGTGGACTAAAGTTTACAAAAATGTGAGGCTAAGCACAATTAGCATAATGATTTCCAATGAGAAGGTTTTGGCATCAATTGAATAATGCAGTGTATTTTTCATATTTCTTTGCCAGATGGGAGACAGTCTGACGAACTATGAAAACATAATGCCCTAATGAGGCCAGGATGAAATTTAAATTATTCTAGTCGAATTCCTCCAATTTCAGGAATTTTGTGTTACGCTTGTTGTGAGAAATTCCCGAATTTACATCATTGTGCCATGAGTTCTCGCTGTGAGCATGTGGGAACGATATGAAAGTCCAGACCACTGGCAGCTGATACTTGTGACACTTGTGTTTTCTATGATATTTTTAGTGTAAAATGAGCTTATTTTGCATTTAAGTCACACAATTTTCCACAACTTTATTTTTAATAATTCATCACTGCAAAAATGCTATTGTTTGATTTGGTTAATAACTTGTTTAAATAAACTACCAATCTTTGTAAATGTTAGTCTGGACTGTGTGTGTATGCACGGATAGTTGCAAATTAGGAGATGCCAATGTGTCAGAGAGCACCCAAGAAGAAACCCCTTTGCTTACACAAGTTAAAACACAGATGAAGAATATAGGGTTTTTCTTTTACCCCAGAAGCGCTTTCAAACAGGGTTGAAAGTGAGAACAAACTGAGAGTAGGGCTGCTAGAGTTGAGTACCAGAATAATATTTGTACGATGTTCACATACAAATACCAGTGGGAGGTGAAATTCAATGCAAAGTCTGGAAGGACAGGTTGTCCCACAGAGTGGCCCATTAGAGCACAGTATTAAAAACATAACATAACATGACCAGACCCAAACTGGCCGCAGGTCCTCGGAGCTCCCATCTGAGTCATGAGTTTTTGCTTTGTATCCGTGGTCCCCGGGCTCTACTGAGACTCTTAAGTTGTTGATGTAGTGGGTAAATGATGCATCAGTACGGGTGGTGAAAGTCTGGAAGTGCCTCAACTTCAGTTTGTGATGGCAGGAGGCTCAATGCTTCCCCTTAGCCCTGGTTATGGTTGTGGCAATCCTATCTTTGGCCCCTCACCCCACAGTGAGAGTTGGGGTGCTATTGAGTGACTAAAAAACACACATATGAAAGAAAGCATGCATAGCTGCATCCATGGTGAGCCCCAGATACACACAGAGCAGTGGTGCTTTATGTTGCAGCTAAGGAGGGGGTAACAGTAGAAGGAGACTTGCGAGGGACTTAAATTCAGTTCAGTAGGTGACAACTTTCGACCACACAACCAGGGGACAGCTAGTGCTGTGATGCAGTGGCCCTGGGATTCCTGCTAGTGGCCCTCCAGTAGCCCTTCTCTCTAGTTCCCTAGCTGAATACTGTGATTTGCAGAGTCGTTTCTATTTCCACTCATAATGTCATCCTAAATTTTGTCTCAGTGACATTAAGGCCCATATTTATACTTTTTTTGCGCTGCATTTGTATAATTTTTTGACGCAAAAGCTTCGCAAACTTACAAAATACAATTAGATTTTCGTAAGTTTGCACCACTTTTGAGTAAAAAAATTACGCAAATGCAGCGCAAAAAAGTATAAATATGGATCTAACTGTCCTCATTGAAGGTGCTGCAGCAAAAGAGAACTCAATCAGCCATTAGTCCTGTCCCCGATGAAGAGCTGATGACAAACATGGAGAAGACTGCTGTGCTCCACAATAGCGCTGGACAGTGATTCAGTGGTAAATACTGGCATCATATAGAGGCAGTGGAAAAGAAGGTGGAGAAAATGCTGTATGGGCTCAGTGGCCTAATCTACAGAATCTTGGAGCCAGGATGGAAATGATGAACATTTTGAGGGCAGGCAGAAATAGCTGGTTGGCGGGAGTCCAAGCTGAGATTTCAGCTGATTCTCTTCAGGACTAGATGGAAAGGGTGTTGCAATCACTGCTGAATTTACAAGAGGACTTTTTGCATGTAGTACTGTGATGGTGGCGCTGAGGGAACAAGATTGAAAGGGCAAAAGCTGCTGAGCAAAAAAAGTAGGTCAAGGCAGAAGTGAGTATGTTCTTTTTCTTCCCTGGCATGAGTGTCGGCACCGAAGCATTGAAGAAGCTCCAGCTATATCCTGTAAAATATGAAAAAGACATGACTTTACTTAATTTATCATAAGGCTTTCCAGTCCGACGCCGGGTTGAGTTTTAAGGGAGGACAAAAAAGTTTCCCCATACAGGTGTGCCATGGTCATCATTAATTCATTTATTTATTGTTTTGCAGAGTTTTATATTGTGCAAATATGACCGAGCACTGTACAAATCGCAGTAAGATCTTTGCAAGGAACAAAACTAAATATAACTACAGATATATTACAAAATCACAAATAAATACAGGTATGTTATATAAAAGCTCCTTGGAGGGAGTAAGATCCAGTGGAGTACACTTGAAAAGGATCAGGCTGGGTGACTAATATGGCTTGGAGGGCCCATGACCCAATGGTGTTCACTAGAAGAGGATCATGCTGAGTGACTAAGATGACAAGTGAAGGAATCTAGTTCATCAGAATTGTTTTTACTTCTTTTTTGAAGAAGGTAAAGGAAGGGTTTTTCCTAGTTTCTGGTGGAAGAGTGTTCTATATCATAGGGCTAGACTAGAGAAGAAGGGGCTGTAAGTCTTCTTTTTAACTTTTGAGGCTTCAACAGTAGGAAGTTAGAGCTTCTTGAGGGGCTATCCGTGGATAGCTAAAGGTATTTTTGGTGTGTTATGGTGTGTCATGGTGAAAGGTCTTGTGTGTCATGCAGGCTATCTTCAGCAGGATTCTGGCTTCAAACAGGAGCCATTTTAGATGGTTGAAGTCAGGTGTAATGTGATTAAATCTTCTGGATTCTGTGATGAGCCTAGCAGCAGAGTTCAAAGTGGCACTTAGAGGAGTTAGCTTTGCTTTGGCTAGACCAGCAAGGAAATCGCTCCTATAATCCAAACGTGAGATAACCAGGGATTGGACTGCTAACTGAAAGTCATTTGAGGTTAAGAAAGGTTTGATTTTCCTTAATATGTTCAGATGATAGTTGGCTCCCTTTGAGATGGCCTGGACATGGTCTTGCATATTCAGGTGTTGGTCCAGCATTATACCCAGTGATCGAGTGGAGTTGATCAAGTGTGGGGTACAGTTGAGTGCAGTGAGTTGTTTGAGTCATTCTTCAATAGGGCAGAGTGATTGTGTAGAGTGATTCAGTTTCTAGGGTGTTAAGCATGAGGTGATTGGGGGTCAGCTATTGTTGGGTTTTCTATAAGGTGCAGTTGAGTAGTTAGATATCATCGGAGAAGGACATTTTCATATACAGTGGTGTGTCTCCAACGTACATGTGGTAGTGAATATTAGAGAGATTCAGATCAGAAGATCGGTAAGGGGTTCAATGAACAAGTTTAATAAGGTGGGTGAGAGTGAGGATCTCTGGCCAATCATGACTATTACGATATCAGATTGGGTTAGATTGACCTTAATTCTTTGTGCTCTGGTATGAAGGAAAGAGGCAAGCTATTCTAAAATGTTACTTAATAATCCCATTCTCTTCTCGAGAAGGTCAATCATACTATCATGTTTGACCATATCGAAAGCGGAGAAGATGTCAAGTAGTACAAGCAGACAGGGTTTGTTCTGTTCTAGCATTCTCAGAGCATCATCAACAATGTGTGTAAGGGCCGTTTCAGTGCTGTACCCTAATCTGAAGCCTGTTTGATGGTGAGCAAGGAGTTGGAATTGATTAATTAATGTAGTTGCATAGTTCCAAGTGTACGTATTTCTCTGAAAGCTTTGGTAGAGTCAGGATGTTGGTGGTAGGGTGGTAGTTATTGAGGTGAGACTGGTCCGCATTTAATATTTTCAGAATAGTGGTGACCTGACCAATCTTTAAGCTGTCGGAAAATATACCCTGGGAGAGAGAAGCATTGACAGTCTTAAACGAAATGGGAAGTATGGAGGGGCTAAACTGTTTGGTGAGATTGGCAGGAAAGGGATTCCTGAAGTGGCTGGAGGGTTTTAATGTTGTTAACATTGTGAATAAAGCAGCTTTATCTGGGACTTTGAAGGAGCTCCAAGTAGCATTGTTTTTGGTAGTATAGACAGCCGAAGAGGTTCCTGCCAGGTGTTGTACAGGTAGAAGACTAGGTTGGGTCTCCGCAAACAGAAGCTGTGAGGCATGATGCAGATCAGATTGAATCATTTTGGTCTTTTCAATTAAATAAGCGGCAAGCTCGTTGCCACTTGGCAAGGAACTTGTGTCTACTGAGTGATGGTTAGAGTTACTTGTTACTTGTTGATTGATGATTTTGAATAGTTTTTTGGGTCCATTTTTGAAATTGACAAATTGCTCCCTGAAGTATTCTGCTTTGGAGTCACGGATATGTTTGTTATAGGAGCTTCTTGTCGACCCTAGGTGCTTGAGGTGTGCAATAGAGGGAGAGCTTTTTCAAGATCTTTCCACAAGCCTTAATTTGCATCATTCCACGTTCAGGCTGCTGTTGAACCAGGGTTAGGAGTGTCAGATCTGAATTCTTGTTCTCTGCTTCAGAGCAAAGGTATCAAGTATGTCAGACATGGATTATCTGTAATAATCAGTGAGATTTTTCACAATTGTCATGTTTGAGGGAGGTTGTGTGATGTTGTTGCTAGCAGAGGTTAAAGTTGATAGATTAATATTTCTCACATCTCTGGATCCCTTTTGGGTTTAAGTGGCCCTTTTTTGTCATCATCTTCTCAAGGATGAAGGTGGAGATTAGGTAGTAATCTGACTAGTCACAGGGGGTTATTGATTCAATTTGAATGGTAATGACGCTCAATATGATTAGGTGAAGGGTGGAGCCTTTATTATGAGTAGGCCCATGCAAGCCTGGGTAAGGTTGAGGTCTGCGAGGAAGGCCTTGAAGGTGTTCATTAAATACCATTTTGCAACATTTTCCAAACTATTTCTGGTTATTTATTTAGGTCTTAGTTAACACTTTAGCTGCTAGGCCTTCACCTGTGCTAAGCCTTTCGTTAGCTATTTGGGGTAGTTCGCGCTTAGGCATCCATAACTTTTTGTCCACATAAGCTATCCACAGATTCCCCTTGAGGGTACTAAGAAATTAGGCAAAATATAGTTACATTTTTTTTTTTTTTAGGAAAAATTGGAAAATAAGTACTGCATAAGAAAGTATCTGTTTTTTTCCTGCAAACGGCATCAATGAAAGGTTAGCAGTACTACAATCACCATTTTCCCTGCGTTCAGGAACAGGCAGACTTAATTCAGAAAAACAATGTTTTAACACAGTTTTGTCATTTTATATGGAGCTAGCCTGTTTTTCCTATTTTTTGTGCTTTCACCCTCCTTCCAGTTCGCCAGGTGTAAAACACATGGTGACTTCTGTTAAGCTATACATTTCTGAGATCTAGACAAAATTTGGAATTCAGGCAGGGGTCATTTGTGTAGACCCTTTAAGGTTTCTAAAAAGAAATTGCGTTGAAATAAAAAAAAATGGAAATTAGTAGGAAAAAACAGGCATTTGTAATAACATTTTCATTTGTAACTTCTACTCACCATGGCCGATTTACAAAACCTATATACCATTATATATACTGGACCCTTCTGGTTGTGGGTATATGTAGGTTTTATGGGTTTTCCAAGAACTTGAGGTACCCATATCCAATAACTGAGCTGTACCTTGCAATGGTTTTTCATTGTGTACCAGGTATAGAGCATGTCATTTGGTAAAATATAAATTGTGAAAAACAGGTATCAAGGAAACCTATGTATTTCTGAAATGGAATACATACTATTGTTTGACGTAAAACCCTGTCTGGTTTTTTTTAGTAAATAAGATTTTGCGTCACAACCCTTGGGTGATTGCATGGGAATGCCCATGCACAGCACATGAAATGCTCCTTTGACGCTAAATAATGCAAAGTAGTGCTATGTGCTGCTTTGTGTTACTTTCAAGTGATTTTCTAGAGCAAAACAAGTTTTGAACTGGAAAGTAAATAGGTAAAAAAAGATCTTGCGTCATTTCGCATCACTGTTGTGACACAAACACAGTGCAAATTATTAGTAAACATACCCCTCAGCCTTTTAAAAGTTGTAAAAGTAACAGGAGTTTCCCACAGTGCAGCTGCCTGTAGATTCTTTAATGAGTGGTCCAGGTAGACCCAGGCTGTGGACTGACTACTTGATTTTGCTCTTTCTAGCCATAACTGGCTTTCCAGTGTGTCATCCCTTGCAGCACATAGCTTGAAGGCTGTTTTCAGAAAGGCACCTTGGGGCATATTTACAAGCCCCGTGCACCACTTTAGCGCCTCCATAGCATAATTTTTTTTATGCTAAGGCAGTGCTAAGGGGGCTTTTTTGCCACG
The DNA here is from genome assembly GCF_031143425.1 of Pleurodeles waltl. NCBI lineage: Eukaryota > Metazoa > Chordata > Amphibia > Caudata > Salamandridae > Pleurodeles > Pleurodeles waltl. The sequence goes on from NC_090436.1 coordinate 316,522,277, forward strand.
CCATATTTACAAAGCGGTGCAATGGTTGCATTGTGTCACTTTGTGTGCCAGGCATAATGTATGCAAGGGGGGCGTTCCAGCACAGAGGGGCCTGAAAAAATGGTGCAGTGAAATTTACAACGTTTCACTGCACCATTGTTTTCCATAATTTTTAACGCCTGCTCAGAGCAGGCGTTAAATTGACGCACCCAATATATTGAATGGGCCTCCCTGTACTTTGCTGTACTAGTATCAACATGTTTTACGCTAGTGTAGCAAAGCACCACAATAGCGGCAAAAATGTTGACACTGTTGTGCTAATGACCGCCATGGTACACCGTGGTGTCATTAAGTGCCGGTAGGGAGGTGCAAGAAAAGTGCTGCATCATCTATGATGTGTCACTTTCTTGTAAATATGTCTCTTTGTCTCTCCAGCATGTGGTTAAATAGGCTAAACTCCAGCTGAATTTGTTTTGGAAAGTAAAATACCCTTCAATAGATGCTTCTTAAAAGTTTACTCAGCGGGTTGGAACCGCTGGTCAGCGTGACCTCTTCACTTTCATTAAAGGAATGAAGGAGGGACCTAGAATTCTTTTCACACGCTTTAAAAATGTAGTACGGAAGCTGCTTACCAAAGGATTCCCAAAATATAGAATTACAGAAAGACGTAAATTAATGTTGGGCCCCGCATGACGATGGCTCAATTAAAATACACACACAACCGGACCCCAGGCACACAGCTGGAAGCAACAAGAGTATAACTATTGCAATTTTTGAACCGGAACTCCAGAGCCACTGATAACGCATCCAGCCCTTATAAATTACCTGTACCTGGACACGTTGGAGGTCGGTGAACCTTTTAGCCGAGTTGGGCTCTCCTCATCCTTGAATAGTCGGGTCACTTAAATCAATAATCAATAACTGTTGTGCGCGATAGCCAATACTCAATTAGTAGATCAAAATAACACATTAGGAATCAATAACAGTTGATATTTCGAAGCACCATGACCTTTCAGTCATTAATAACCACACTGGTTTATTAAAAGTTAGTGAATTTATTTCCCTATATTAACAAAGCTAGCACAATGTATATAAGTCTCAAAACCAAATGATATATGTATACGAACATTACTAGGTGTCCATAGCGGTGGAAGAGACACAATCTACGAATTATCTGAATGATAGTACATTCAGTTATGGCAATACAAATCACTAATATAAGTAACTGAATTTGACTAATTTCATACATCGGTCAGCATGACAAGATTTCAATTCAACATGGTGCATCAAGTTCATACCTCGATTAACCTCCAATTAGCATTGGCATGTGGGGCTTCATGCAAAACGAATTTAGTCAACACAAATTTGGAAAACTTCTAGCTTGGACCCTATCAAATAGCAGTTGGTACCTAAAAGGAAAAACACAATGCATAATACAATTATCCTTTCATAATTACCAATTACCAATTACATTCAGCATGCAAGAAAGGCTTCGTCCTTCAGGTACCGGTTCGATCAGCATGGGGCAGAATTTCAAAGGGGCAAAGTTAAGGACAAGTTGCCTTGCAGCAGCAAGGAGAATAGGGCAAAATTATTGCATGGGCAAGACGGGGCAAATTAAAGTTAAAGTCTCTAGGGTGAGAATTCTCAAAAGTCTCTTTCTCACTAATAGAGAAAAGGGCATCAAGATGTCGTCTAAGATGGCGTCTGGCATTTGGCTTCAAAGATGGCATCAAGGAAAATGGCTGACTTCTCTTTGTCCAGTGGGTTTAAGTAAGAAACATTCCAAATTCTGCAGGGTCTTCCATTGGAGGGTTCATAGGGTAGCTTCAAATTGACCAATAAAAAAGGCCTTTCTACTAGCACTCTTTTATGCATACATTGTCCTTGGAGCCTTGGAACCTGCAAGGTTTGCCAATTATTTTGATATCTGTACCCTCATTGTCCGCACCTGCAGACTGACCTTGGATCAGAGGGGATGAAACCGGCCTAGTACAAAACCTTGGAGATAAGTGTATTAGTCATCTCTACTGGAAAAATACAACTTTAAGCAAGAATATATGTTACATTAGTTCAAGGAAAAGCCACGCAGTTAGAATTTGAGACCAGGCAACTAGGCCAAAGCCTCTACTAAATTTAAGCTAAGCACAAACAGTTTCAATCAGAAATCATGGCACACATTTGCAATTATGACGGATTACTACAATTTTCAATTCTTCATGATTAATAAAGCACGTTTATAATATTGGCGAACAACCCCGAGGGCACAATTTCCCCCGTACATTATTTTCTTTACTAAAATCACACTACAATATACGATTTTGGTTACATGATATATGAATATATATAGGACCCTCTTTTTCTGCGTCATCACCACCCAGGAAGCGGTGAGCACTGAGCTTCACGTAAGGTGCAGTCTTCCTAATGAAGAGCACCTTCCCCACTAAACGGCACCTGCTGCCCAAAGGAAACTACCCACACGATGCAAACAATTGCGGAAAGCAAGGAAATAACAGAGTATTAGGCAAACGACTGCTCTTGACCATAAAATATATCTGATCTTTGAAAAAAAGAACACGGATCCCAAGGACATATCCACATTTTCAGGTGAGGCAGATTAAGTCATTCAACGGATACAAAGTGCCCCCTTCGTCATTGGAACTTGTTCACCGTAAGAGACACAGGTACACGCTACAACACACTGCCAGCCAAGCAAAGTTTTATCCACCACAACAAACAGCTTCCATCAAGCAGGCGGCTAGACATTGCAACTGTACGTTTTCAAATCTAGATAAAACGACAAGATTTAAGAACAGATAACCCAGCATTATAATTTGCACAAAATCCAAAAAGCGTATTAAGCACTCCTACTTTCCTAAAGACACCAGAGACAATTACTCAGAAATTAAGGCTACATTTGGAGGCTGCACCTACTCATCCATAACCCAAAAATCCCCACAGATGTGTAATTTATTAATGATAAACCTAGGGGCAGATTTATGGACCGCCACCCTGTGTGCGTCATATTTAAAGTTTGGCGCACCATGGCTCAGGATAGGGGGCAATAGACTCATTTTGTATGACGCTATTGATGTACTCTGCAGGAGTAGCGCCAAAATATTGGCACTACTCCTGCAGAGTACATAGGGCCCCATTCTAAAGAATGAAAGCCCCCTTTTAACACCTGCTCTTGAGCAGGCATTAAAAGTGCAGTAAAAAATGGTGCAAGGAAATCTCATAGATTTCTTCACGCCATTTTTCCGGCTCCCTTAACGGCATAATGTAGCGCAAAGGGTTAAAGAGTGGCACAATGCATGCATTGTGCCACACTGTAAAAAGAAGCTCGGATATTGGCCTTGTTGGGCCACATTAACGTCAAAATAAATGACGTTAATGTGGCGCAAGGTGGTGCTAGGGGTCTATAAATATGCCTCTTAGTGCCAGAAAGCAATTGGAAAGCCAGAGCGCTCCATCGTCTTCCCTTACAGAGGACATGCATAGGGGCATATTTGCAAACCCCTAGCTCCACATTGCACCACCCTAGCATCATTTTTTTTTATTCTAAGGCTGTGTTAAAGAGGCTTCTTTCCGCAGCGGTATTTACAAAGTGGTGCAATGCTTGCAATGCGCCACTTGCACCACATTATGCCTGCACCAGCCATACTGTATGCAAAGGGGCGTTCCGACGCAGGAAGACCTGAAAAAATGGCGCAGTGAAATTTACAACATTTCACTGGACCATTTTTTCCATCATTTTCAACACCTGCTCAGACGCACTCATTTTAATCAATGGGCATCAAAAAGTTTGATGCTGTTGTCCTAACAACCGCCATGGTGTGCTGTATTGTAAATTCAGCACAACCATGGTGTCATTTGGTGGGATAGGGGTGACGCAAGAAAAGTGGTGCATCGGGACCAAAGCACCACTTTCTTGTAAATATGCCCCATAGTCTCTCAAAATATGCTCCTTAGATTTCCACAAGGACCTTGTCTTCCTATTAAAATAAAGATAATAATCAAAATAAAAAAACGCCAAAAATAAAATTGGTACCTGCTATGGCTCAAACAATGGCCCATGTAACAGAAAATAATGTACCTGAAGGAAAATACTGAAAGAAATAATTAGCTTCCCGTCCTCATGTTGCCCAAAAAAATAATGAGCAAATATGTTTTGGGACAAAGGAAGTGAAAGGACTCTAATAGTCTACAGTGTTTCTCCTTCAACTTACGGTACTGGACTTATATGGGGGTGAATGTATGGGACTTTATATAACACGCACTTCTACAAGGTAGCGGGCACTGTTCAAAAGTGAGGGGTAAGGGGCAGTATGCCAAAGGAGTATGGGGGGGATGCGGGCAGGGTAAGCAGGATAATTAGCTTGGCCCCATCATCCAGATGGTTACAAGTGGATCACTCTTTGAAGTGAGTATCTTCATGTGGAGCCAGAGAGAGTACATTGGTCTGATCTTGGTAGGGAGGTATTTAGATATTCTTGGTGAAAAAAAGTTTAAAAGGGCACTGTACATCATTTTTTAATTGGCATACCTGGCAACAAACATTAAGATCATTCTGTAACAAAAATCACATCAGCTCAACAGCCTTGAGACCAAAAAGTGCAAGAAGAAGAGACATCAAGATGTTCACTATGCACCATGGCTCTAGAAACCCCTTGCGGGTCACATATGACTGGCTTCATCTCTGTTCCATTCCAAAAGGACCCAAAGACATACCTCTTCAAACATACTTCTTCAGAATATTACAAACCAGTGACTGATTCCTCCCTAGGGACAATTTTCCCCGATATGGCTACCGCATTACCCCTTTCATGACACTGCATATTGCTTTCCCCTAATACCTAACCTCTTTTTGCCTTGCACGTGCCACATCTATAGTGTAGTTCTACTGCAAGAAGCAATAATTAGTTTTTTGCTATAGAAATTCTCATCAGAGTTTGAAGTGGAAGGGATCTGTGGGGCACAACATGCCCATACTTTTTTATTTGAACATTAAAAGTTCCCCTATATTTTTCTTATAGGACAACCATTCGGGGCATTTAATTCTAACAGTGAAGATGTCTCAGCGGAAGTGAAAGGCAGGGAGACTTCTGTGCTGTGACGCCAAGGATGGAACAAACACTACACTTGAACCCAGCCTTCTTACCAGGTGTCTGATGCATGAAAGAAATTTAAATGTATGTAATTGGCTAATCAAATGGGAAGGCAACTTGGAAGCCGGTATTGGCTTTAATTGATGAATAACTTAAAGCTTCTTGATGACAAAGATTTAGGGGAATATTTATACTTTGTTTGCACTGAATTAGCGTAGTTTCTTTTTAATGCAAATTCAGCGCAAACTTAACTCCATATTTATATTTTGACGGTAGACCCGTCTGGCGTCAAAATGTTGGAATTAAAGTCATTTTTTGGATGCGTGAACCTACCTTGCATCAATGAGATGCAAGGTAGGCGTTCCCATCCAAAAAATGACACTAAGGCCCTGGAGCCTTATTTATCCTCCCATGCAAAAATTGTGCTTGGGGGGTAGGTGGGCCTAAATAATGACACTAAGCCTGCTTAGCGCCATTAATTAAACACCTGGGTCTGGGCAGGCATTAGGGGACCTGTGAACCCATTTCCATGGTCAAACACCATGGAAAGAGCCCACAAGTGCCCACCCCATACCCCAGGAATACGCCCGCCCACACACACCAGAGGGACACCAGGGGATGGGGGACCCCGTCCCAAGTAAGTATAGGTAAGTAGAGGTGAGTATTATAGAACATTTTTAAAGTGCCATTGAGAGCCCTGAAATGGGCCGCCCTACATGGCACTGGGTGCAATGTCCGTGCCCAGAGGACCCTTGTCCCCTGTGCTGGCCATTGGGGTGGTGGGCATGACTCCTGTCTTTTATAAGACAGGAATCATGTGGTATGGATGGTTTTACATCAAGAAATGATGCTAGGCTGGTTAGAGGCATCTTTTTTTACTCTAACCTGCCTAACACCATTTTTGGTGCAAAACACAATTCTCCCATACCGCCACCCCCATCCAGCTAATGTCATTTTGTTTGACACTAGGCCACCCTTTGCGCCGGATTGTGCCATTCCATTAATATGACACCGAGCTGGTGTCTTGGAATGGCACAAGCCGATGCTATACTTTTTGACGCAAAACTGCACAAACACCGGTTTGCGTCAAAAAGTATAAATATGGGCCTTATTCTTTTAGGTAGGTATTGTAAGGATGTTACAAACACTGTTAATGAATACTTGAAAAATGTTTGCACTAGGAACAGTCTGATTGCTTTACTACATTCTATGTTTTGAAAGCACTTTTTTAATCTTAAACCTAAATCTTTTTGCACATTTTGTGCAGCCTCTCTTGCGCTGTTTGCAATCCAACTTTAACAAATGACTTACATATTCTCAGTACTTTTTGCCACTGACTGGGATCTAAAAATACACAGGTCTCTATTCCTCATTGTACTAATCAGGATTCAATTCTGTGGGTCTCTTGTTACACACACAGACATCTGCAATGATCACCTTATTCAACAGAGGTTCCATTTTGGAAAATAGTACATTTCCCACTGAGTTTAGTTGGCATTTATTTTTCAATTAAGGTGCATGTTGCTTAATGACTTAAAGGTGAAAGACCAACAACATAGTTACACAATATTTTTTCCTTTTTTGCCATGCCTTTGACCTCGCCCGCATGCTCACTGGCGCCACCCCAATTTGCACTCAGGATCACAGTTCTCATACTTTTTTAATGCACTCCAACCGCTGATTCACATACGTGCGCTACCATTAAAAAGTATGCAAAATATTCTTTGCAAGCAGAAGCAATTGCAAACATGCCCTCATGTTCTAAGTAAAAAAAATAATCATCAAAATGTGCATGACTCAGGACAAGATGATCCATACATCCAGACTTCGTGTAAAATAGTAGACAAGCTTGAAAGATAATTTTTCAAAAATCTATTCTTTCGATGCTAAGAAAATATTTTAAAACAAAATGATGTATATCTAGCTGTATAAAAACACAATCTTCACTTGGCTGAAATAGACGAGAAAAAGTGAGGCTCTGTAAACTTTACCAAGCAGGTGAATGAAAGTTGCACAAATCTTTGTGAATGATTACAAATCTTCACTCACCCCTATTTGATTGTGTGCCATGGAAGTAAACTTTGGCTCAATGCCACCTTGGCTTTCAATGCTCAACCATTTTTGGGTCTTGAAGCTGGTGTGGCTTTCAGTAGCTATTGAAACTGGTGTGGTTTTTAGTAGCTGTGTGGATGCTGTTCCAATGTGGTACTGATGGAGCTGCAGGCATGTTTTTGTTTTCTTATACAGCCTGCTTGTGAGAGTTTGTGCCTTGCATTTATTTGTTGTAATAAACATAGCAAAAGGTTCACAACATTTGATGACTAAATGTAAATGTGCGAACTTTGTGAACTGCGAAGTAGGAGAAATATAAAAATAAATTAGGTCTAAACGGGGGCCCTGCACTCCAGCAGGAAAATTCCATTTTCCATGCAGGGTTGGGAATTACAGCCACTTACCAAACTTTGCGATCAATGCAGCTGCTCTTCATCACTTTACCCACTGCCTGGGATTCTGGTGGTGAAGATAAGGATGGCTCTTGCACAAACTTGAAACTCTGCTAAATCCACTCAGAGGAGTGTCTTCAACTGAGTCTGAAATCGCAAATTCATTGGCACTTCAGTGACAAAAAAAAGAGATTTTGCCCTGCAGTAACGACAGAGAGGAGTAGATTGCAAAACCAGAAAGCTTAATTAACAAATTAGTAAAGTTACTTCTCCAATCAAATCAATTAGGCAAAATTGGTATTCACTTGGATGCAGCATCCATGAATCTAATCCAAGCTTTTCCACAAGTTATGCAGAGATTTCATTCTATTGCAGGTAATATGCAAATTTAAGTCAATACCTGTTTCCATAAAATAAATAGACTAATTCTAGTCTAAGGTTGTGGGCAGGAAGGGAGATTCAGAAGCAGCTGGTGTGGGAAAAGGCCTCTTTTGTCATGGTGAGCCCCTACTTTTTGCCTGGTATTTGATGTAGTCTCAAAGTTGTGAGTGTCCAGGACGCCTGCTAACCAGGTTGCCTGGGCCAGATCTCTTTCCCTAAAAGTGTTGTGATGCATTGGCACAATTGACAGCACATTTAAGTGCCACTATAAGTCTCTAGTAAATAGTACTTAGGTACCCAGGGCATGAAGTACTAAGGGTAGGCCCATGAGGGCAACAGCACAGATTGTGCCACCTCTAGGGCCATGCATCCAGAAGCACCCAGCACTGCCATTGCAGGCTGAGTGTTCTGAATGCAATCCCAAAGACAAGCTCGACCCGGTTCACAGCCTGTGTTCCCTGTCCACTACACACTGCATACACTATAGATAAGTCACCCCTCTGGCAGGCCTTCCAGCCCTAAGGCAGGGTGCACTATATTGTATGTGTGGGTATTTATGCATGAGCAATATGCCCCTACTGTGTCCTTGCCAAACCTGGGACATAGTAAGTGAACATTGCAGTCAATTTAATACATGTACTGAACACTGGTCAGTGCGAGTTTCCCAGCTACACTATGGCTACTCTGAACCCTGGGTTGTTTGATATCAAACAACTCAAATGATAAATCCAAAATGGTACCAGTATTTGATTTATTACAAAGTGTACCCAGGAATCACATTAGGGTTGCCCCCTGCAAAAGCTAACTACCCTGGCATGGTTGCTGGCTGGTCAAAACCAGCCTGCCACCACCAGACAAGATTCTGGAATCCTGGGGTGAGAGATCCTGCTCTTTGGGTCCCAGAACAAAGCCCTTCCTAGGTGGAAGCGCAAACCCCCCTCGCTTACGGATGTGCACCGCCCTGCTAGTGAACCTTGAAAGTCAACCACAAAGCCTGCTGCTAGCAGCAGATAGCCACCCCCATTTGAAACCCCCACTTTTGGTGGGAGCAGCAGTGGGAAACCACAAAGGATATGAGGAGTGGTCATCCCCAGCTTGCACCATCTCTAAGGAGTTTCATGTGAGGTAACCCCTCCATTTCATTTTCTTCCATCTTGAATGGAAGGAAAATAGCCAATCAGGTGTAGGGAAGTGACCTCTGCCCACAGGAAATGGTCACTTAGTGGGTGTAGCCATCCTAAGGTAGATTACCCACTGGTCACTATCAGGTACTCCCCTAAATGCCCACTAAATACAGTATTTAGTGGGCATCCCAAGAACAAGAAATCAGATTTCAAGGACAAAAGAAGACCAGTAACAAAGAAGAACCAAGGCTTGAGAACTGAAGTCTCAAGTCTGCTGCACAAAGGTGCCAAACCCTGTCTGCTGCACACAGGACCTGACAATTGCCGCTGAGGGGTTGCTTGGACATTAGAGAGACTCTAAAAAGCCACAAAGGACCTGCACTCTTCATACATTGCCAAAGATCTCCCTCCAGAGTGAAGGCACCACTCTACTGCAACAACGAACCAAACTGACCGGCTGCTGACCAATGAACCGGATGATGCAGTCAGACCAAACTCCACCCAATCAACCATGAGGACAAACCCTGCAAGTGTGACAAGTTTGGTGGCACTGTGCCTTTCTGTGGCCAAACCGTGCAATAGACCTAGGTACTGGTCACCTCACGTCGGACACCAAGAAGGACAGTCCATTCTGGACTGTAAAGGACCAGGATGAAGCCCCAGTCAAGAAACTTCAGAAACGACCAGGACCTCCCACCAGAGTGTCCCTGCCAACCTGCAAACGACCCTCAACACAACCTACCACCTGCCTCCAAGGGCATCATTTCACATAGCTCCTGGCTCACTGATTCGCTCTGCACCCGGCCGTCCTGTGCCCTGCACCGTAGATCTAGCTGTGCCCAAAGGGTCCCCACCCCTTGCAATCTCAACACACCAAGGGGACCCACCGGACTTACCTTTAAGTCCACCTGTGCAGTGCCTTTGCAAGTGGTCCCCTGCTGTGTTCTGGCACCAGCTCCAATGATTTTCTGCAGCTGCACTTGCCAGAACCGGGAGCCACCCCAACTCCTCCAGCTGGTCTATAGTGCCCACTGATGACCTTGACAGGGGGGCAAGTTATAGCTACCTTAGGGCACAAATTACAGTTACTTGAAATAATTCTAACTATAACAGGTGAATTTCTATTGTTTTGTGCATTTAAAATGTGAGCCTAACTATAACATCCCTGTAACCTTTGTTTTTTTAGTGAATTTCTATGTTTTTAGTTTAACTTAAAATAATTTTAATTACAATACGTTAATCCAACCATGGCTGTGCACAGTAGGAGTTGGCAGCAGTGTCTGGCCTGCAGCCAGACGCTATGGCCAACTCCCCTAACCACCCAACCCCAGGCTGTGCACAGCCAAAGGCCCTGCTTAGCGGGAGTTTTCCGCAACCTGTCTCTCTGGGTGTGACAATAGGTGTTATAGGGCATCTTTGGGTGTGAGAGTGGCTGTGAAAGTGTGTGTCTGGGTGTGAGAGTGGGTGCATCAGTGTCTTAGTGGCTTTGAGAGTGCGTGCATCAGTGTCAGTACGTGTTTGTGAGTGTGTGTGAGTGTTTCAGTGGTTAGGTGAGAGGGTGCATAAGGGTCTGATTGGGCGTGTGAGTGGGAGAAGGGGGTTGAAAGAGAGAGGGAGAGAACGAGAGTGAGAGGGAGAGAGATAGAGAGTTTTTTAGGCTTTGATTATTATTATACTTACATTGAGATATTTCCGGACAAATTGAAAAGAAAAATATACTTGATATATTTGTCAATCGAAAAAAATGAGATCACCTTTTGGTATGTATCTTAAATATTTGAATTTGAAAAGAAAATAAATCTGAGAAATAACCTCTAACACATCTAAACTGGAAACCTTAACCTTTGAGGTGGAGACCTGAGACCTTAACCACTAAGCCACAGACAACCCTTTACTACAAGTTATCCAGACATAGCTTTGACATTCAAACTGAAAGGGTTGATACGAAAAACATATAAATGTTGCACCAAAAGGCCTATTTAAAAATGAAAAAAACGAGTTAAGAAACAGACACGATACTGGAATTAGAGTTTTGAATTTACAGGGAGACAGTTCACACTCTTTACCTTCAGGCCATCAGTGACTCTCTCATGCTGTGTAGCAAAACATGTCAATGACATTCAAGTCTAACATCATAATGGGATGGAAGAGAGAGAGAGAGAGAGAGAGACAGTGGCAGGACCACGGTTGGAACCTCAAGGCCCCAGCAGTCCTAACTGGCTCCCCACATTCTGTGGGAGCCGACACTGATCCCACAAACAAGTTGCTGCTTTAAACACCAGCTCCCTGCCTGTGGGAGCAATGATTTCATGTCTTTCCCTGCACGCATATTTGCGTATAGGTAAACAGATGAGAACTCGGCTTTCTGCCAGCGGGAGGTGTTTGACAGCTCCTGCTGTCAGAAAGTGGACTTTGGTTGCTGTTGCTTCCCACCAAGCAAAAGTAAACAGATATTTCCAGGGGTGGGCATCCTGAGACATAGCAGGAGCAGGCCCTGGGGGGTGGTGGTCCCCAGGGCCATTATTGGCTCCTTGAGGTGGGCTGTGTGTTCCCCCTTCAACAAGCATTGCCCCATGGAGGCAGTGGTCCACAGGCCTCGGGCGTCCAAAACAGACCACCTTGTATTGTAGCCCAGGGGAGGTGGCGGTCCCCAGGGCTGTGAGGTGGCTGCACCATCCCCCTGCATTATTTTGATTAAGTACCCCGGGGAGGTGGCGGTCGCTAGGGCTGCTAGGAGGCCAGGCGACCTCCTGTGTTTCTCAAGTTAAAAGCCTCAGGGAGGTGACAGCCCCTGGGGCTTGTCGGTCTGAAACTGACTTCCTTCACTCTTTTTTTGTAGCTACAGGGAGTTGGTGGTCCCTGGGAATGCGGGAGGGCTGTGAGGCTCTCCCACATCATATTTCATTAAAGACCCGAGGAGGTGGCGGTCCTTGATGCTGCGGGGGGCGGCCAGCTCTCTGTGTTTTTTAAGTTAAAAGCCCCTGGTGAGTGGCAGTCCTGAGGTTTTCAGGGGGCCTGCGCAACACCCCACATTATTTTCATTCAGTGCCCTGGAGAGGAAATGGTCCCCAGGGATGCAGGGGGGCTACACACCCGTGTTATAGTTCTTGAAAGACCCCAGGAGGTGGCCATCCTCGGAACTGTGGGGGGCTGGGCGGCTCCCCCACATTTCTTACATTAAAAGAATTGAAGAGGTGGCAGTCTTCAGGACTTTGGGGGCCACGCGACTCCGTGCATTATTTTCAATCAGTGCCCCAGGGAAGTGGTAGAACCCTGGGCTGCAGAGGGGGCTGCGCGCCCTGCGCATTACTGTGATTAAGTTCCCCCTTGGAGGTGGCGGTCTCCGGAGCTGCGGGTGGCCGGGCACCCCCCCACATAGAAAATGTAAATGCCTCCGGGACCTGACCCACTCGGGGTGTTGTAAAAAAAAAAGCACGAGATCCCACACCTTTTTTTTTTCTGAATTCACAATGTTGTTGCAAATTTTCAGGAATAATAAAAAAAAAATCCTCTGGGACCCCACATCAGAGCTAAGAGGTCAGGGTGACTCTACCCTGGCTGCTTGTCTTTTTTGTTCATTTTTCTGTAGGACTTGGCTGAAGCCGAGTCTCAAGCTGGCTGCCAACACTTCCTCGCCAAAGTGTTGGCAGCCAATCAGAGATCTGCATTTCTTTTTTATGATTCTAGGGCCCATATTTATACTTTTTGACACAAAACTGCGGCGGTGCAGTTTTGTGTGAAAAAAATTACCGCCGGCTAACGCCATTTTGGTGCGCCGTGCGTGTGTCATATTTATACTTTGACGCACGGCGGCACAAACAACAGGTGGGAGTCATTATTTTTGACGCACACCGCGGCGTCAAGTCGTAAAGGAAAACGACATTCACGCGGCGGAAATGACTGTGGGTCGATTTACGACACCGCAAACCGAATATGCACTGTTTTTTGACGCAATAGCGTTAAAAAAAACCGCCAACACTGCCAGTTCACCAGAGGAGAGCCAAAATGGATCCCAGATGCCACTACAGACCCCAGGAAGATGACAGCAGACCAGGAACCAGCCAGGAGGACCCACACAAGAACCAGGACACTTTTAAGAAGAAAAGAAAGTGTCGCTTCAGTGCAGAGGAGCAGGAAATCCTGGTTAAAGAGGTGACGGAACACCAGCACCAACTGTTTGTCATATCAAAGTTGCCAATAAGTAGGAGAGAGGCTATATGGCAACAAATTGTTGACAAGATTAACAGTGTGGCAGAAGTACGCAGAACAGTCATCGAGTGCAAGAAACGCTGGCATGACTGCAAGCGCAGGACCAAGGAAAAGACGGCCAGGAACAGGAAGGCAGCACTGCAGACTGGAGGGGGGAGTCCAGCACACCAGGAGGCCCTGGACCACCTGGAGGAGATGGTTGCAGCCGTCATCCATGCGAAAGGTCGTCACAGGGATTCAAGGACAGGACAGCGCAGACCACGAGACAACGCACATGCAGGGTAAGTCGCACAGGGAATTATAATGCAATAATGTCAACTGCAACCGTGGGTGGGGGGAAATACCTACTACACATTGCATGTAAGTCATCATATACATGGAGTGGCATGGGTAAAGGGGCACAGCAGGGGGGCATGGTCTGCACAAATATGAGCTGGGGAACACCATTACACTACACCAACAACAGTCCCATGGGGGCATGCTGTCATGCCAACGATGGAGCAAATGGTAAGCCACGACAGGAGGGAAGGCCACTACGTCAAACTGACATCCTGGCACTCATCAGCCAACATACCTCCTACATTAACTAGGGCCCTATTAGCAATCCTCTAGACAAACCGACAACTGCATTGTAACTGCAACAACAGTTGCCATTACCACCTCTGATCTGTGTGCAGCTCAAGTAGCCAATGGCAGTAACCTCCCCATGGAACATACATACCTAAATTAGGGGGTGAGGATGACATCTGCAAAAATCTCCAGAACAAGACAAAGGCCCCAGTACACTCAAATGTCAATGCCCATAGTTGCCGCAAACATCAGCCAATGTAAACAACAATAGGAGCGACACAGCACTACGGACACACCCATGCTGCATATGTCAGGGTCCATCCTGTGCCTGGGTAACAAGTCAACATCACAAATGTCATACTGCTCAGACAACAGCATTGAGGAGGGGACACATGTAACTGGTCACTGAAATACACCTGCACAGTCAGAGGGGGAAATAGGACACTGATACGATTATCAGGGCTATCCAATGTACCACACATTACCCAACATCAGCAGGACACATTAACAATGTCAACATCCATATCACACCATAACATTGCCATGCATAGGATATGCAACATGTCAATTACAATTAAGTCTATGTGAAAGATCAGGGATTGGGGCAGGTCCTGATAGTTAAGTGTGCTGCCAGGGCCATCAGAACACCCACAGCCAGTGAAAGGTCTCACCATGAGAATGGATATACACGGAGGGTTGAGTAGGACAAAAAGGTGGCAATTCTCTATTTGGCATAAAGCAACACCTAGAGGCAATGAGGCTGACAAGTCTGATAACTCAATAACATACATGTAACACACAGGTGGGCCATAGGCCTGAAACAATGCCCATCTGAAGGACTGCAGATATTAATACAAAACAAGATCACAAAGTGAATTCATCAAAAGGCAGGCACGTCACGTCAAAATTGTCACAACACAGACACACTAATTGTACCCTGTTTCATTGCAGAGAAAGATAGATCTCCTGCCGATATGCCTGTCCCAGATTTCCCTGATGACATGGATGACGAGCCGATAAACATTCCCCAGGAGACCATCCAAAAGGTCCTTGAAGCCCTCCAGACCCCACCTTCAGTCACAAGGAGGAGCACAGAACAAGCAGCCATTGTAGAGGATCCACCCACCACCCCAATTGTAAGACCTGCCAGCTCCAATACAGCTGAGAACTCAGAGGACACTGGCACCAGCTTTGAGAGAACTGTAGTTGGAGTACAGTGGGAGCTGGCCAAGGAGGTGCGGGTGGGGATGTAAAATATGGCAGCCAGCCTTGAGGGGGTGCGTTCGTGCATGATGTCATCTGCAGATCAGGCAGCAGCTATGCAAGCCCTAACATCCATACTGCAAGGACTACAAGAAACTGTCAAGGAATTCACCACTGCAGTAAGGGAGTTGCCACAACACCTCGCACCCCAAACCTTCCACTGCATGCACAAATGCAATAATGACACCCTCAGGGCCGACCTGGCTGCCTACCATCGTGATGTGGCTGCTATTCTCAAGAACCAGCAGATCCTCCTTGCTGCAGTACTGCCCTTAAGACCTTTACAGGGAGCAGCGACGGGATGTCTGACTCCACGTCTTCTAACACTGAGGTGTGTGTTGCCCCTTCACAACCAACAACAACAAGGACAAAGCAGGCAACACACACATCAGAAGAAGAAGACATGGAACAGACCACATTCACAAGGAAAAGTACCCGGAAGCACTAGTCCCTGCCACATGGCCGACATTTACCAAGGTCCTGCGCTTTTTAACTTGCCAGTCTTGCAACAACTGTACTCAAGCACTGTTCTGCAAACCACTGTATATCTTGTCACCCAGCCCAGTTATTGTATCTCTCCTACTCATTGCCAAATCCTGTCCCTCTGCACTGTCCGAAACAGCAACCCCAGCATGACAAAAACATTTTGGTAAACCCTTGTGTTGGATCACAATTTAAAATGTCACTATAATGGACTCACAGTCATGGACAATGTACATATAGCACTACAGCACTTTTCAATAAATAGCACTTACACCACAAATCTGTCTCTGGGCAATGTGACATATCAACTGCACAGTAGATAATTGGAATGTCCCTACTGTCAAATAACGTAGCTTCTCAATACAACTGTCCAGATATTATGTAGTTAGAGAAATCTGCACTGTGACCATGATTGCATCATACTCTGCCCATCCTGAGGGAATAATCTGATGAAGTGAGAAACCATAAACCACCATGCTGTGTTGGACAGAAGAATGCTTCCTCAGGGGATAACTAAGTCATCAAATAGTGCCCGCTAAATGTTGTCAACATGCAAAAATAACACAATAAACATGCCACACTCATCTAACTAAACACTAAAAAAAACTGCACAAATGAAGGTGTCTGAGTTAACGTACAAATAGGTAATCATGCTGAACTGTGTCACAAATGATGTATGAGGATCATGAAGACAAGAATACAAGATTGCCAATGAGAACTCATCTTATAAGGGTGTGCATGATCATCACACTGCAGTCAGACCTAAAACTGTTTCCCCAATATCAAGTCTGGAAGCACTGTTAGTGACTTTGAAAACACACTTATCAACAGAAACACATTGTCATCCGTATTAACTGTGATTGGTGGTTGCAACAAAGGGTAGACACTTTGCAAGGTAGCTCTGGGTTAGCTGCCAATCGTACAGCTCAGTTGGGATTTGTTTGTAGCATTGGACACAGATGTTATAGTACAAAAGAGATGTACACGGAATCCAAACCCACGATCAAGTACCATTCAACACATACTATTAAGGGGTAACCAAATATTTATTAAAAGCTAACCATAGATGACGAAACTGAGGGAAAAATCTTACCTACCCTAATCTACCCTGACTACTCATTACCCACAACTGTCCATAACTAACCTAAGCTACACTTACTTATCACATGTAATGAAACGTTCTAAACATCTACCCCCCACCCCACTTATGAGACGGGACACATTGAGGACAACACATACTAACCTAAACACATACTATACTATCCTATACAAATATACATTTTTTTGGTAAATAGTTTTTTTATGTTTTTTTTTTTTTCACACAAGAACCCCAACATAGCCCCCCACCCACCCACCCACACATGTAATAAGTCAAAAAAGAAACAAGCAGGACCCCCTACCCCTCACCCACTAACACTAACTAAACTAACAGCGTATACTAACCTAACACTAAGCCCACTAAGTATAAGAACAAGGAAAGAGGAGGGATGGGAGGGTATCATGTCCATCTCATCAACTGTCTAGAGGTTGGCCCTCCGGAGGGTCCTCTTTATATCCTTCACCTGCCGTTTAATGTGGCGCACATCCCGGCTCAGGTGGCTCACCTTGCGCAGCACTTTGTCCATCTTGTTTTCAAGTCTATAGAAGGCGCCAGGGTCAACAGCTGGAGCAGTGGCAGTCTGGGTACCAGTGGAGGAGGTCTGTGTGGGCTGTCCTGCACCGGTGGCAATGCTGGGGCCAGGAAGTCCAGCAGATGTAGATGAAACAGAGGCAGCTGTGGGTGGGGCCACCTGGCTCTCATTGGTGGTTGTTTCTGTGTTGGCTGTGGTGGGCACAGTAGGCCCACCCTGTGGGAAGGCTCTCCATGCCCTGGAGTCGCGTTCATGGTGATATCGCCGGGCCATCCTCCGGAACCCTGACTCCACCAGCAGGATGTGCTGGTATTGCATGGCCCGACGCTGAAATTCACGGACCTGGTCTGGAGTCATATTAGCTGCTGTGAAGACAAATGCAGATATGCCACATTAGTAACTGCATTGTGTGAAACAGCACAGCAAGTTAATCAGACAATACATCTACTGTACTTCTAACAGCTCATATCACGATACAGAGCATCGAATGACCCTGAGGAAGTACATGGCAGGCCAGACAACAAAGGTCACATCACACAAAGCACATTCATAACCCACAATTTGGGTAACAACTGGCCTTGACTTGCAATCTGACTTCTGACAGTTAACATCTAAGAATCATGCTGCATATCCTCCACCAAGAGCTGGGCTACAAATGTCAGTGTACGGAAAGCAAAACTAAAGCCACATGGTCTGCAAGTTGTAACTGGAATTTCCAGTATGGTACCAAGTACCAAACCTGAGTGTGTATACTAGTATGCAACCAAAACGTCACTTCTTCACAGGTATGTGTAACATACTGGTAGCATCAATACGAGGTACCCCATTCACAAACCCATGGCCGTGTTTGAGGGGGGGCGGTGGATATACAACTATAATTTGCCAACAACATGTACACAGAGGAGTGTATAGGCTAATCCACACATGTTTGTCTCTACAGACACACCACAGGTAAGGTCTATCTACATTTTGGAGTCAGCAAACCCTAGAGCACTCATAGGGTCAGACATGTCAGGGAAATCAGAACTTAGTACACAACATATACTTCCAGTGAGGCCTGACTTACATCAGACACAGAGTTGCTAGAACACCCATGAGCATGAATTGCATGCACACCTAGGCCATTACACTCAGGTTCCACAGACTTGATGCACTACATGTGGAAGTACATGATGCTAGGAGGTTCTACCTACTGTTTCAAAATTACGTAGGTAAATAGTGAAGCAGATGTCTATTGGGAAGCTATTAGCTCCACCAATCTTAGAGAATGTGGGTCTGACAGGCTGACTAGATAGGGGCTGACTTCCATTGCGACTCTTGGTGATACAAGTGTCAGACACATGACTATCCCCTGTACTCACAGTGGGGCCTACAGGGATGTCCTACAATCCCTACATGATACCATTGGATACGCATTGGCTAACTCAAAACATGTGAGAACTGCATTCCCACTCATGGAACAAGTGAAAAACTTGCCCAACTCATCACACCTTGGTATGCGTCCAACTCACACGAGTCCATAACCAGCAAACACAACACATAACAGACATATCAACACTTACTGTAGTGGTCGGGGTCCTCAAATGTTGCCACCTCTCCCACAGTGTAGGGCGCCGGTCCACCTGTAAGGTATGGAAGGAAGAAATGTGCTCAAAATCTGTGCACAGTGCAACATTTTCAGTATCATTTACAATGTGTAGGCTGAATACGTACATGGCAGCCATTCAGACATGATGGTACTGCATCTGATATTTCACGGCCAACTTGTACATAGCATGGGTCTCCTGTGACAGTTACACACATATCTGCACACATACATTGGCCCTAACTATCATGTGGTTGCCAACTATACCCTATATAGACATGATTGGCTCCTATTTTGTTAGCTGTGCTGACAGAAAGGCCGCACCAATTTCCTTCATGGTAAAGTTACCTGTAAGTTTGCTGAGCACGTGCTACCTGACACCTAGCAATTGTGATCCTTGCCATAGTGCATCAGTGATCCCCTCATATGTCCCCAAAATTACACACAGTCATCAAGTTAGCTGGCAGACATTGCACTAATCCACTGATGTCACAACGGAGCATTCATTTTTGCACAATAACAATAGTCATACTCACCAACAGTGCCACCAATCATGATTCCCAGGTGGTCCAAGAGATCCTGCTCCCTGGTGATGAGGTCAGCCCACCGGTGCTTCAGCTGGTGGTCACTCCTCTGGCTGGCATACACACGCTGCAGGTGATGCAGCACCTTTCCCCACCGGATTCTGCGCGCCTCTGTCGGGTAGCCTTGTATGACCCTGCCCCCTGCCTGGATCATGAGCGGCAAGAAATGTGTAACCAGCCAGATGAAGCCCCCCAACTCCTCTTCCCCCATCCTGCCAAGACGTGGCCTACCAGACATACTTATAGAAGAAGATAAGGAATAGGGGTAAAAGAAAAAGAAAGGGGAAATGGGTGAAAGTAGGGGTAAAAAGACAGAAAAAAAGTAAACCTAAACACTAAAAGAGCCCAACTATCCCCAAATTAACACTACCCACAACAGACTCCCACAAACGAGAACTACACAAGATAAATGGACAAATGTAGACAAAAAACAGTACTACAGTATACACAAACAAAATTTATTTCACAAAAGGACTTTACAGATAGCACAAAGGACAAATACAACACAAAATCTCTGGACAACACTCTCTACACAGCCACACAGTCTAGAAGGATCATATACTGCAAAGTGAAAGTGAAAGTACACCCACTGTACATGATCTGTAAACAGGATATCCTGTTACATCACTTCCTGAATGAAAAGTCCCGCCTTTTTCGCATTATGCGTAATTTTTTGTTGCACAAAACTGTATTTGCGTCATTTTTTTGACACACAGACGTGAATATTAACCTGCATCCATATTATGATACATGGACTGTACAAATATCTGGATGCGGGCTATATTTCACTCCTGTGCGTCAAAACAAAAAAAAACGACGCAAAAACAGTTTTGTGCAACAAAAAATGACGCACACCGCTAGGGACGTCAAAATCACAGTGCATTAACTGGTTTGGGGCATTTTTACATTTTTTTGGGCTATTTTACTTTTGGAACACATCAGAGATTGGCTAATTGAAGACAGTATGGTGTTGATGGTGTATGTTCACATGTGTGACATCATACTGCAGCGGAACATCATCCAGTACACCCTTCACAGTATGTTTACAGTTGGCTGACGTCATAGATGGTCATATGTGTGGCCCACTTATATGTATGGCACAAATTGTGCATGTTTGCCATAAGGATAGGATAGCAATGTGACGCACATATGTACAGTACCTAATTGCCTTTGGCTCAAAGTGTGTGCTTTGACAACGAATTTGTTGGTTGACCAGGTGTGTGTGTGTACATCACATGAAGCATTATTGTACATTTGGTTGTATGAATGTGACGTCCATGTGTCCAACCCTAAGATGCAAGTAAATATTGGAATGAGCAAGAGCATGTGTTAGTCATACATGTAACAACACCCGCAAAGTATACTTCCAAGTTTTAGGGTCACGTAGACACCACATGTGACATAGCATGCACCAGATGGATGGCAGACACATGTTCATGTCAAAGGTCCACAATTTCTACATCCTATGTCCTAGAGTATTGGTAAGAGCTTCCTAGGCACTAGTTGATGAATCCCACAGTGAGTCATACACATGCATTAATGAAGTGGGTACCATGCTGTTTGTACAGACAGACAAGGGTCAATCTCATATGTATGATGACACCACAGTTGAGGCCATAGAAGTAAGCCCCAACTATCAAGTGGCTGTGGTGGACCAGCATACAAGACAGCACGTGTCCACATATTTCCAGGGATCAATTGCACATAGGTGTTTTGTTCATGTGTGTGGTCCAATGATGATCCTGTAGATTTTTTGGGATGTAATTTGTCACAGTTCAGACCAGGACTCATCATGAGTCAGTGGCAGCTATTCCTGTAACTACTGAGTATCCTTTCTTGATCAATGTGAGTAGAGTAGATGTGGACATGTGAACCAACATGTGGATGGTCCCACCCTGTCACTAAAGACGTGTAATGAGACAGTCAACAGGGCAACCTTGGTGTGCTGAGTGAGATAATGTCTCAATTGTCATGTTCCGGCAGGTGTCAATAAAAAATTTGTACACAGGTTGGCCTCTGCACTTCCCACTGCATCTGGGAACATCATAGCCTTTGTGCTGTTTATTTTTGCAGCTATTCACCACACACGGCCCATCACTATGTTGTGCACACTGTGATGCTGTGTGTGAACTGTCATGGTCCTGACATTTGTGTATTAGTCATGTACATTATCAGAGGTTGCTGGTTGTGCTGAAAGCCCCGTACCCAAGCCCTGCCTATGACCCTGGGACACTGTCACACTTCTTCATTCATGCATAAATGCAACCCAGAAAAAGGATGGGCCATGAATTTTGCATTTCCAAACTCAAATGGTACAGTTAAAAGGCAGATGATGTTATACAATGTATTTGTGTATGCATGGTAGAAGCCCATGCCCAATGCCCCCTGATGAATGGCAGGTTTGACAACGAAAGTGTGGTACATATGTAGACACAGGGATACTTTAGTGTGACACACTGACAGTTGCCAATCAGTGGTCTGACTGAGACTGTTTGGAGGACAAACTAGACAGTTGACATGTCGATCTGTGTATGTCCTGTGTTTTTGAAGGTGACAAATGAACCCAGTGGCTGTGTTACACGGCTTAATTACTATAAATGGTTGACGATATATTTGACATAATGGCTACTACTATGCTGTTCCAGGCATCATCAGGGGCAGTGCTTTTTGTAATGGGTGGTGTGCATGGAGGTATTCACAGGTGTGGGCTGCATCTATTTCTCACCAGTCCTGTAGGTGAGACTTGCATTCTAAGGGCCAACAGACATTCTTACAAAGGGAAGCAATCTACATGTGCTAACAGGGCTTTGAAACTAGGAGACAGTGTATAAATTGACCTGACGTCCATGCAGTCAGATGTTCTTTGGCAATGGCATACCTTAGGAAAGGGTGTAGCACACTGGTTTGCTAATGTTGGTCTGTGTTTGCAGAGGAGGTATTATCAGGGTACACATCTTAGTATTCCAGGGACCTCTTCCGACAGGTGGGTTGTGACCAGGTGCATGGGTGTGTGATGAGTTAGGAAATGGGCTGACATGTACATGGAATGTCATGTGCGCAATGCATGTCATATGTGTGGCACTTGTGCTGTCTATGTTCTGCTTCTATGGAACTCTAGTCACAGATATTCCTTTGAAATATTGGATGCAGTTGGACTAACTGCTATCAAGGATCTTGTCAGACATTCCTGTTAGTGATGCCAAAGCACATTGACTGCCTCATGTATGAGGCTTGTATTTCCCTTATTGAGTGATGGTGTCATAGTTGTGTGCCATATGCTGCGTTGGACCTTGCTTTCAACATGTATGTGTGAAATAGTTGTGGTCCTCTGCTATAGGCCTTCAAAGGAGATATGTACATGATATATGTCATTAAGAGTGTGTGTGTATGTGACCATTGTATGTTAGGCATCACATAAGCTCTGGGATGTTCCGTGTCCTACTCAGTATCTCAGCAATGCTCCATGAGGCAACACTCTTATTCTGATAAGTAGAGATGAAGCTGTGTAAAAAAGGAATAGCCAGACCATGATATGGTGATTATAATAGGTGTTTATTTAAAATAGTTAACTAAAGTGGTGAAGGTGATCATATTCAGAAGAAATTATTTACAAACTGTTGCCGCCTGCGTATACCAGCAGCTGTGTTCTGTAGTTCCCCCTCCTGTTGCAGGCCATCATCCACCTCTTCCTCCTCTTCAGGCATGTGTGGCTCTGGTTCCAGGAGGGGAATGTTTCTTCTGACGCAAATGTTGTGCAATATTGCACATGTGAGGATGATCCTACAGACCATCTCGGGGGAATATAGGAGGCTACCACCAGTGATGTCGAGGCAGCGGAACCTTGACTTGAGGATGCCGAAGGTCCGCTCGACAATGCTGCGTGTCCTCCTATGGGCCTCATTGTATGCACGCTCTGCAGCTGTACTCGGGTTGCCAAATGGTGTCATAATCCATGGCTGGATGCCATACCCCTGATCAGCTGCAAGAGAAAATGAATGGGATCATGTTGATGTAGCTGGCACTATAGAAAAGACCTTTAATGGGAGTAGTTGTCTTGTGTTATCTGTGTCTCTTTTGTGTACTAATGTGACATCCTATGCTTGTAGGCTATACCATCTGCATTGTGTTGTTTCCTTGGCTGAACAAGTGTTTGTCTGCTAACCGTTTGTCAGCAATATGTTTGGAGATTTTCAGTACAGTGTGCCCTCCCTAGCATTGTGACTTGTGATATAGGTGTCCGTGTGTCTTCACTGGGGGTGAGATGATAGTTCCATGCAGAGTTAAAATTGAAAGTGTTGTTAGCACGTTCATATGAAAGTACCCTGGACATCCCATACCTTTAGACTTAGGCAATGTATTAATGTAAAGGTTATTGGGACACTTACAATTTGCAAGGTGACATTTAGGCAACCACACTCATTGACGTCTTCACATTAGGCTGTACAGTAATTTCCAATGTGTGACAGGCTCAATGGTGACTTAAGAAACATGGCTAGTGATGTCACAACCTCAGTGTGTTCCTGTTGACATGTTGCTGTTGTGGTGTATGTGTTGTGTGTCCTAGAGGGTTGCTGTGCAGTGTATATATAAGTAGGTTTTTGTACTTACCAACAAGTAGTCCATTGCCATACCGTCCATCCTGGAAGTGTTGATTGATGGTGCAGTGACGGAAGATGAATGAGTCATGGACACTCCCAGGATATTTAGCCACGATGTTGGTGATCAATCCCTGGTGATCGACAATGGCCTGCACGTTGATGAATGTGTGTGCTTCCTGTTGCGGTAGAGGTGTTCAGTTGCAGCAGGTGGCACAAGGCGTACATGTGTGCAGTCGATTGCACCAAGGACGTGTGGGAAGCCACAGATTGCGTAGAACCCCTGTTTAGTTTCCTGCTGCTTCTGCAGTGTGTTAGGGAAGCAGATGTGGCGGGTGTCAGTCGAATGATGGCATCCAGTACTTTGGGTAAAAGCGCGGAGAATGATGTTTGTGTTATTCCGCCTACCAGGGCACCAGTTGTTTGAAAAGAGCCACTTGCCAGCATATGAAGTACGGCAAGCAGCTTGGTTTCTGTTGGGATGGTGTGGGGTGTCACCAAAGTGGGGGCCAACTGCAGTTCAATGTTTCGCAGGAGCTGCTGAATGGCCTGCCAGTTCAACCGGTACCTCTGTATGATGTCGTGTTCCCTGAGGCCCTGAAGGGTTGTTCTTGGGCGGAATATCCTCTCCTGCCTTCTGGGCTGCCTTTGGGGTCCCTGCTGGTGTTGTTGTAGCTGCTGTTGTTGTTGCTGGGCTCTGCGTCTGCGTGCATGCTGGATTAGAATGACCTCCATGGCTCCCTGTTGCTGCTCTGCTGCTCTGCTGTTTGTTCTGTGTGTTCTGATTAAATACAGGTGTGTTTGCCCCATTTTAACGCCTGCCCTGACCCAGGCGTTAATTTTTTTACGCAAATCGGGCTGTGCGTAATTTTATGGCTCCGCCTCCCGGCCGTGCGTAATTTTTGCCCGAAAGCATAAATACGACGTACGGCCGTTTAAGCCATTTTTTGGACGGGAACGCCTACCTTGCATATAATTAACGCAAGGCGGGTTGCCGCATCCAAAAAATGACGCACACGGCGGAAATTTGTCGTTCGCGGGCTCGGGTGTCAAAGTTTAAATACGGGGCAACGTTTGCGCTGATTGTGCGACGCACAATCGGCGCAGACGGAGTATAAATATGCCCCTAGAAGTCTTGGCGACCTTGACTATACAAATTTGGATTTCCTTTAATAACTCCTAAACTACTGAATGGATTTACACCAAACACTCAAGGCACAATCTGCAAAAAAAACGACAGCTAGCTTTCTGCCAAATTTGGTGTAAATCCATCCAGTGGTTCGCGCTGTAGTCTTGCTCAAAGGTCCAATTGGAATTCACATGGGAAACACAACTTTTTTGACCCACTTTTTCTCAGCCCCGGCTTGACGGATCACCCCGAATCTTTCCGTGCTAAACAAGAATCACCGGCACACTTTAAAAAAAAAATCTGTGAAGATTCATCAAACGGTACTAAAGCTATAGGCATGGCAAAAATGATTTTACCATGGAAGCATGCTCCTAACTATAACTACTTGCTGGAGACCACCGGTATATACTGTATATATATGTGTATATGTATATATATATATATATACATATATATATGTACATGTACATATATGTGTGTGTATATATATATATATATATATATATATATATATATATATATATATATAGAGAGAGAGAGAGAGGTAAAGATATTTATAACTGTCCTTGCAAGTGAGTGAGGTAAAATAAGCCCGTTAGGTTGGCAAAGCAGTGTTCTTTTTGGGTTGGTGTTTAGTGGTAGGGGTTTGAAGTTTTTAAAAATGGACTCTGGAATTTATACAGAGCAACAGTCCTCTCTAATGCTAAAAGCTATTTTTATTTTTGGCTGCAGATGGAGGAAAACGGTAAATGGAAGTGCTTTTGTTATATGTAGGTCACAAGAATTATGTGGTAAATTATGAGGCAGTGTTCACAAAGTCCAGCTATGAATTTACAACGTCAATTACTCTAACTCAAGCAAATGGGAGACCCATTATATTGCAAATCCTTGTGTTTTACCTTGTTTCTCTTGGCACGCTGGACAATTTGTAGCCGTGATTCAACGAGATGACTCTAGGGACATTTCAAAGTATCTGAAACAAAACCTCTTTAATAGAAAAACCTTGACTAGGTGCGAATGGGCAGCGCTCTGCTCCTTTTCCTGCACAGAAAACAGTATATTACATTCAAGCAATGTTATTTGTGGCTTTTTATTTCTATTGTGAGTATGTTGGTTGCAATCAATTCTTGTCAAGCAGCATTTGCTTTGGAAAAGACCAGCATTTCTATCGTAAATCTTACACCTCATGGTTTTATGTCAAAATAGAAAAGCTTAAAGTTGTTCTGAAGGAAAGGAGATACGGGTACTAGCAGAACGCAAATCGGTTTCATATTTCTCAGCCCATTCCATTGACAATTTGAAATTTGCTGACTATGTAGAAAGCCCCTTCTCTTTCACAGCAGGCTAGACTGTGAAAGGGTGATTGAGTATTTTTTTAAATCAGCCCAAAAAACAGAACAATAGATGGGCGCTTAAAATATGATTGTGCTAATTTGAAATGGAATCCAAGAACTTCAGATGTATCTTTAGTTAACAGAGCATGTTTTTACAGGAGAAAATAAATTGTTTGTTGTTGTTGATGGAAGTTGAATCCATCATAGGGATGTGTTTTATTCAGTTTTTAGGGTCGCGCACGCAAGCGCTCTAGCCTGCTGTAATCTCTCTGTGGGCTTTTAACTTTAACCACGCCCACCGCACGCCCATCAGTTTCGTTGGTTCATGGGCTTGCCTTTTAAAAATCGCTTGATTTTATTTATGACAGGAATGCCTTTGCCGGTGTTTAGCCCTCCTCGAGCTCACCGGCCAACTACTAAAAACATACTAGGCTTCATGTTTTCATTATGCTTTCTGGAATGCTTTTCTTTTTATTTCCTACGCAGCGCGATCTCACTGAACATTTGCCAATGCATTTAACTGCGAGCGAACTTCTCTTCAATTTTGTGTGCTCCTTCACGCTTATGGCGTGGAGCTTTAAATTGGCTCGCTTATGTACATTTGTATTACTTTTCATTTTCACTTTGTGTGGCAATAAAAGTCCGGTTAGGAATTTACATCACTAATAGCTCTACGTCGAGCAAATGCGAGACCCATTGCATTGCAAATTTCTTGTTTTATGGTATTGGGACCTATTTGAAATCTCACTCACCTATGACGAGCTTCAGTCGCTTCAAGAGCGACACAGTATGAGATATAGATGGGTATTATTATCTAGCATTCTGTATGCAGAAGAATTTTTTTTTAAAAGATATGGAGAAATAGCGATTCCTTGAAATTGCGACCCTGTTTAGAGACTCGCAAATTGCGACTCTCGAAATAAGAAATCGCAAATAAGGATTCCTTATTTGCGATTTCTTAGCACATGTATGAAGCCATTCCTAAATGCGATTTGGGCATTTAGGAATCGCTATTTACCACCAGGTTGAACCTGGTGCTAACCATGTGCAAAATTTTAAAATGCATTTTAAAGCACACATGCCCTTTTGGCATGTGTGCACCTTACATGTACCAAATAATAATTTTGGGGTGCAGCAGAGGGGGCCTTAGGCCCCCAGCACCCTGGGGTTTTGCATTTCCAAAATTGCGATTTCTGGTTAAGAAATCGCAATTTTGGAAATGCAAATAATTTGCAGATATGGGTCAACAGGCCCATAGGTGCGAATGGGGCCGGTATCGCAATTTGCGATTCGGTAATAGCATTTGCGATTTTTAAGAAATCACTATTACCGATTTGCAAATGTGATACATGGCATTTTGCGAGTCGGAAATAGCGATTTCTTAAAAATCGCAAAAGGCCTTCATGATACATCTGGCCCATGGTTTGTTAAATTCTAAGAGTTATCATTTAACTAGAGCAGCTGCCCTCCACCTCATTAAGGAGTTTCTAAATGCTTAATCATCTCTTCAATTCTTTTCATCTTGCATGTAAAATCTCTACTTTCTCCTATAAGAAACTTCAGCATCTCCCACCAGTACACTGATGATAGTCATGTGCATATGGAAATCTCCTGGAGGACATTATCGTCCTTGCCTGCATTTTCAAGGACATTCACTATGGATGCCATCATCATTTTAAGCTTAACCCACTTCAATTCGAGTTGCTCTCGATATCACTTCCTCAATTCTATATTCCAGTTCACTTGTAGTCAAATCTTCTTAGTCTTCTTGATTGCTATCTTTCCATCATCGAACATCTCTGGATCTAATGCACGATAAAAAAACTGAACCGCCACAGTAAATATAATTTCCTAATAAAAGGTGAACAGTGACAATTTGGGCCCTTAATCTGTGAATGGAGGGACACAGTATTGGCATTACCAGAATTACTAATGCAATGGGATCAGAAATTATAAGGTGGAGAAATACCATTTAATAAGTAAATGTTGTTCATTGATTGGAGAACAGTAGCAGAAACTGGTGTTTCTGTGCTGATTCCTACAAGTTTTTCCCAAATAGCTGATTCACCCTCCACTACCCATACAGGTCACCTTTTTTCTCCTGTTGAGACATCAGAGGCAAAAAATTAGGGACATTGTTTTTCCCATGAAATTTGTAGTCTCAATTGGACCAAAATGTAGCTCTTACTACAGTCATTCTTAGTGAGGGCCTTAGAACTTTGAGAAGAGTACCATCTTATACACCAGAAAACAACTTAAAAATGGTTACAATATCTCTAATTCTATCATGGTTGGACTATGGCAGCTCTTTACTCTGAAGTACTCCAAAGTTCCAGCTAATAAGGTGGTCACTCATAAGGTGGCCCTACATGTGACCACCAGGCTGGTTTCAGGAACTAAATGGTGTAAATATATTTCATCACTAAAGATCACAATGAAATAGCTTCTTACTGTAGTTATAAGTATATGCAGATTCCCCTGAGTTCCATGCTACACCCATGTAAAGAAGGTAACGCGGAGTAAGCAGCTGCATCAGGTTATATTTATTTCCGAAGCCACAAAAGGTGACTTAAATTGTCCCTTGAGTGGCTTTGTAAATATTAATGAAGCTTTTCCATTTTCTTTTTGTCACCTTGCACAATGCAAGGCCAATGCAAAGGCTTGATAAATCTGGGCCTAAATGGCAGAACAGAAAGTGTAAATATTAAATATAAGGCTCTTGGGTCAGAACTTTGACCATACAACAGACTTTGTTCAGGATTAGCAATGGACTGGTCTGGGTCAACATTTAGGTATATACCATTTCTGGAAACAAGTATGTCATAGCCTGCCAGTTGATGGGTAAACACAGCTCCAGCCATTGAGGGACAGTCAGTAGTGTACAATGTAACTACTTGCAAGGCTGATGGAGAGTTTCTGTTACCTGGATAGGTGATTAGATTATGAATATCCTGTTTCAACAGCATACCTGCAAGCACATCATGCTGATTTAACACTAGAAAGACGATCATAAGAGAGAGCTAAGGCAGCTGGTCAAGAGTGAATGGGTGACTCAGAATGTGACATATTATTGAGTATTTGGAAAAACTCAAGATAACGACTATAATTGTTTATGGATTTCATCTAGAATATCTCTAGCTTTAGGAGAATCGGAAGGGACGTCATTATTAATAGCAGGGTGTGATTAAAATATATCTTTTGAGATTGACTCAGAATGTCACCTGCATTCTGACTGTCTACTGAGAAGTAAAACATGATTGTATGGAATTTATATTACTTGCTTATCTTTAAATATATACTAATGTTACTCCTTATGGATGAATTAGCACCTGTATTGCAACGGACATCGCGAATAGCAATGCTCATGTGAAAATGTTTTGTGAAATGGAAAAAATGTGATCATAAGCCTTGATTGCTGCATAAATTATGCAAAGCAATGGTCAGGAACCCTTTGATAGTTCCCTATTTTTAGTTTAGAGCTGTTCCTTTTTATGTGAGGAAATTAACAACACAAAGGACGCTTTAAACATCACATCACATTTGTTTTTTCTTGCAGGCATTTTAAGCATTGGATTAGGTCCACTGCTGTCTACACCTTAGCTATAATTATGCCAAGACCTTTCGAGATTTTACAGCAAAGTCTTTAACCATAGGATTAGCTACATTTTCTGTATACCCACACTTACTCATTCTGGTATAAAAGCAGACAGGTAAGATGGGCAGATTTAGAGTGATGCTGTACAGGAGCGTTTATAATAATAAAACAAATAAATGCAATTAACATGTAGGAATAAACGTGCTGTCCTTAGATGAAAAGCTGGATTCTAAATGCAATTGTGAGCAGTGGGCTCTCATAGCTACACCTATTTACCTAAACAGGCTTTTTCTTTTCTTTTACCCTGACCTCAGCCGGGAATGCAAATGTCAAACTTTAAGTGACACAATATGCTGATAAGTGCATAATTCATGAGATATTGTTATATTTAATCTTCCGACAGGCATAGTTTTCATAAAGTATGATAATGTACTAAAATGTTTAGCTCAATCTCCATAGAATGTTTCACATGACAATAAGGTTGTTAATTACTAATGGATTGGAACCATATGAGATCATGCTGAAATGTAGAGGCCTAACTATGAACTGTTTTTGTCTTGTAGTGAGTAAATGGTGGTAAACGTACATCAACCAGCTAAATTTAACCATAATGTACTTAGTTAGAAGTTTAATATTTGAGAGTCAGTGGGCCCCATTACCACCCTGGCGGTCATGAGACCGCCAGGGCTGCGGTGGAGGTTGGACCGCCTCACATTAGGACCATGGCGGAGTCGCTTCGATCGGACTGCAGACACCACCAGGTTGCCGACAGCCTGGCGGTACCGGCGGTTTCAATCCCTTAGGGTAGCGCTGCTTGCAGCGGTTCCCTGGGGATTATGAGTCCCCTTTCCACCAGCATTTGCATGGCGGTTGCCCCGCCATGCAAAGTTTGGCAGAAAGGGAGTGCCGGGGGCCCCATGGGGGCCCCTGCACTGCCCTATGCCCTTGGCATGGGCAGTGCAGGTGCCCCCCAATGACAGTCCCCTTGCTCTTTTCACTGCCTGAATTAAGGGCAGTGAAGAGCGCGACCGGTGCTGTTGCACCTGACGCACTGCCACATTGCAGCCGGATCGATTATGAGCCGGAGTCAATGTTAAGGCCCTGTTCCTTGCTGGGCCGGCAACTCTTAATAGGGCTGGTGGGCGGAAGACTCAGGTGGTGGTCTTCTGTGCGAATGAGTTTGGCAGACGGCCTCCGCCATCTGCCAAACTCATAATGAGGGCCATTGTCTTAAGACTGCACAGACCAAAGCTTTCCTGGTCCTATGACGGCACCGCTGCCTGATCGGACGAGCTGCAGAGAGATGAAATCAGGTTGTAGTGAACTACTGACATGAGAAGCTATAAAAATGTGTGTTCCAAGAGTAGATTAACATATTCAGACCCAGGTTCTGCTGATTCCAGACTCTCTGCAAAGCCCTCTACTGATGCCTCACGGATTCAGCCTGAGAGACTCATGATTTCCCTTGCCTGAATCTATGCTGCTATGAGACTTCATTGAAGTTATTGAACCTTTGTTTATGGGAAGTTCTACTCCATGATTTGATATCTAATGCTATAGGCTTCATTCTTTCACCGCTCAAATTTAGAGCCCCTTATGGGTTCTGACTGATGTTTTTCTCTCATTCTCTATGGCTTATGATAGGGATTTTTGTCTTTATGGAATACAGTTTATGCATTTTTTCTGATATTAAATCATTTATATTGATTAATTGACTGATTTCCTCTTATGATGAATTAATAAAGAATTACTTCTTGAAAGATTTAAATAAAGCTTTGAAGCTCACTCCAATTCTCATCATTGACTCTCAAAGAATGAAATTTAACCTGTGATGGATGAATTGATTTTGCTCTACAGTTCCTGATCATTTCCCACTTGCGTCCAAGGTTCATCTGCCTTGGGCCAAGTAATTTGATCATGAATTTTATGTTCTGGATGAGTTGGTAAGATTTACTCTGTAAACCGAATATTTATTTAAAGTCCTTACTCCACCAAAGTTGGTAGCAAGAGGACGGTTTATGTAATGACAAAGAGGAACTGTAGTAATTAAAATTGCCCCAAGATAGATAAATGCCAATGTCCCAATGTCTAAAGCCCAAGCTTGAGGATTGATGGAGTGCGGATTTCAAAGGCGGTTGTGGAACTGGAGGCATGAGTATCAATAGGTTTATCCGTTGAAATTTATTATTGATCATTGACTATTGTTGTTGTATTCAAATACTAATATTGGTGAGTATGTGTTGAATGAATTATTGAAGCTTATGTGCTTATGGGCTTTTGTTAAAGAAGATAAGGAGGACATCTGACTAAGAAGTAATCCAGTTGATAAAGAGTTGATTTATGGTTTGCTTGTTTTCTAATGATTTATGGTGCAGGCTGTGAGACGTTGTCGACTGCACTTTTGAAAAAGGGGCAGTAACAATTTGTTGTGATTGTCCCATATTAATTAATGATAGTGGAACATGATGCACAAAGGTGACACTGCATTGATTAGGTGATTTTCCGATGGTCGAGATGTCATGGGTGTGCGTCAGACTCTTTTTGATTGAAAAGTCAAAAGGTGTAAAGAACCTGAATATTCTAGTTGTTGAATTGTTTCTTGTTTTTCTTTAGAAGGGGCAGTAAAAGACTGTTATTTTATGTTGTATAGATTAGTAAAATTGATGCTTTGTGTTAATATGAACAAATTGTGGAGGAGGGTGAGTTGTTATTGGGTGGTTGGTTCACACTGCCACACTAAGATTGGAAGTTCTCATTAAATTGACGTACACAGAATCAAAACATTGAAGATTAATATTTCAGTTGTTTGCCATTTGTTGATTTGAATTCAAGATCATGACATTTTTCATAGCTATTAGAAGTTTAGTGAGAGGTGATATGACTATTGCAGCTCAGGAGTGTGAAAGGGCACTTCCTAAGGATATGCCAGCTTGCCAGATGATTATTGAGGAAGGGTTATACACATGTGTATGACTTTGCCAGTGGTGCAAGATCACTGAAAAAGAGGGACCATTAAGCTTTCCTATATGGGGTACATTTAATTTGAGATTACAAGAAACACTTTGTGACACAAAGCCTCCTCCTTAAACCTACACAA
This sequence comes from Pleurodeles waltl, assembly GCF_031143425.1. Lineage (NCBI taxonomy): Eukaryota > Metazoa > Chordata > Amphibia > Caudata > Salamandridae > Pleurodeles > Pleurodeles waltl. Next base: position 316,555,388 of record NC_090436.1, read on the forward strand.
TTTGAAGCACTAAGGGCCTGATTTATGAAAAGTTAGCACTGCCTTTACTTCATTTTTTGACGCAAAAGCGGCGCAAACGCACAAAATAAATTTATTTGTTAACTACTTTTTAGAGTGAATTCCATTGGTGATCACTAATTAAAGGGAAGCAATTGTCAAATATTATGTTCTCCTCTTACAATCGGGGATAGCACCCTTGATGGAGTAGCACCTGGAGAGTTTGATAAACGTTTTGAAAAAGGTCTCCACAGACTGAGTGCAGGTGTTAACAATGGGAAGACATGCAAAGTACTGCAAAGAGAGTAGGCGATCAGAAGTGGGGAACTTTGAATTCTCCAATGATTAAATGCTTGAGTACCCTGTGGGATGTGAGGGCAGGGAAATTACAAACTTCATGCTGCTCAATAGCAGCTATTCATATAGAATCTATTAAACTTCCTGTGCATCCGGTGTATGGAGTGCAACCAGGGCCATAGCTTAGCCAGTGAGATTCAAAGGGTGTGAATCTCAAATTTCCCAACTAAAAAAATCAGTGGGCCACAGAGTGAATGGGTAAGATGACTAAGCTTTAGGATGGACACGGTCAGTACTGATTTACATTAAGTAGGCAACTGGGGCTGTTTTAGAGCTTGGCAGACAGGTACACCATTGCAGCGGTGACACAGTACCCTGTTTACCATACTCAAGGTCAACTCACCCAATATTTATGCCGACAAAGTAAAATTTAATCTGTTAGTGTAAAACCTTTTCCGATGGCCTGAAGGAGAAGGCATTGTCAAAGGTGAGCCATTTGTCCCTCCTCCCTAATTAGAGTGGATGGTCGAATGTTTGTTTTTTCAGTGTTTTAGCATCATAAAAGAAACATAACATTCACACCATGGAAGGAAGCGCCCATGGTGTAGGGGTGATTCGTTTTTTTTGTTTTTTTAGAAACAAGCTCCTACTTTGGCTATTTGTTTTTGAAAAATACAAAATCTGTAAAACTTTGACTGCTAGCCATCAAGTTAACTGAGCCATCCGCCAAACTTTTCTTCCTTGACAGGAGCTGCCACAATGGCGGTTTCTACCAATGTATAGAGATGTCCTCTGGGCCAGCGGAAATCTCTAAATTTGGCAAGTAGAGTGAAGGTACGGTGGTGGATGGAAAGTCCGCCACCACTCTGTCTGTCTGTACTCTCTTTGCCAAACCATAAATCAAAACCTGTTTCTAGAGTGTCACAGTGGGTGAAAAACAGTGGGCTGTAATGAGCAAATGCCAGAAGTTAGACTATTTGAAAACATTCGTCCCATCACCTTTTCGGTGTTTGATTGCCAGTAGTATGCAAATGGGGGCTGTTTTGCTTCTTTTTTGGTAAATCCATCACTATATATATTTAAGGTTCTGATCCAAAAAATTAACAAGTTAAACATCTTACTGAAATCAGGATAATGAGGAAAATCAACACAGTCATTGCAGACCCAACCCAGGGCCCTTAGAACCAGCTACCAAGCTAAAAATTGATTTATTTGTGTGATGTGTTTTGAATTTTTTTCTTTCCCAGCTGAGGATTAACTATCATATTTTTTATTTCTTTCGTTTTCTCATGAAAATATGTTTGCCTGTATCAATTCCAGAACAGGCCACTGCAATGCAGTCTATCTAGCAATGTCGGAAAACAACTTTCAATACTGTAACATATCCAAAATGTGGCTGCTCTCATGTCAGATGATATCTACTCATGATATTCTGACCTGGTGTGGAAGACCTTTCAAGGTGCTCGGTGTGAGGTGCTGTTATATTGGGGCAGAGGAAATACAATAAACACCTCGGTGTACTCTAGCTGGAAATTGTGAAAGATTTATTTCCAATGAAACGACCCACAACAGTGGATAGATCTGGTCAGTTCCAAGTTCAGCAGCATCTAACCATGCCAAAGCTCGAGAACACCAGAAACATTCCAAGACAGTGTAAAACATTAAGGATGTAGTACAAACATAAATAAAACAGTTATAACAAGTAAATAATACAAATAGGTATTACAGATGCGGAAATAAATTACCTCGTTCTCGTAAGGTCGAGCTAACTATCCTGATTGTTAGAAGGGAACTGATTTCCTACATTGCAAATTCCACCAAAGGAAAAAAAAAGAATTTGAAATTTAGGTTGAGCACAAGATTGATTACTCATGGAAAACATATAGGGGCATATTTATACTCTGTTTGTGCCGAATGTGCATCAAACTTTTTGACGCACAATCGGCGCAAACCCTGCCCCATATTTATACTTTGACGTCCGACCCCGCGGGCGACAAAATTCCACCATGTGCGTCATTTTTTGGAAGGGGAAACAAGCCTTGCGTTAATTATATGCAAGGTCGGCGTTCCCTTCCAAAAAATGACTTTAAGGCCTGTGCCCCTTATTTATACTCTGGCGTCATTTTGACGCACAGGAGGGGGTGGGCCTTAAAAAACGGCGCACAGCCTGATGTGCGCCATTTTTTAACGCCTGGGTCAGGGCAGGCTTTAAGGGACCTGAGGGCTCGGAAGGAGCCCAGAGGTGCCCTCCCCTGCCCCCAGGGACACCCCCTGCCACCCTTGCCCACCCGAGGGGGACACCCAAGGATGGAGGGACCCATCCCAGGGAAGTAAAGGTAAGTTCGGGTAAGTATTTTTTTCCTATTTTTTTTGTGGCATAAGGGGGCCTGATTTGGGCCCCCCTACATGCCACTATGCCCAATGACCATGCCCAGGGGACATAAGTCCCCTGGGCATAGCCATTGGGCAAGGGGGCATGACTCCTGTCTTTGCTAAGACAGGAGTCATGTCAATGGAGGTTGGGCGTCAAAACAAATGGCGCAATTCCGGTTTGAGGCCTGAATTTTGCCTCAGACCTGACGTGCACCATTTTTTGACGCACAACTCCCATTTTCCCATACGCCGGCGCTGCCTGGTGTGAGTCATTTTTTTGGGCGCACACCAGTCCGCAGCGCCGGCTAACATCATTCCATTAATAAGGCGCCCGCATGCCGCGTTGGAATGGCGTTAGCCGGCGGTAACATTTTTGACGTACAACTGCGTTGGCGCAGTTGTGTGTCAAAAAGTATAAATATGGGCCATACATCTTTGTGAAAGGCTAAGGGGGTTATTCTAACTTTGGAGGAGGTGTTAATCCGTCCCAAAAGTGACGGAAAAGTGACGGATTTACCACCAGCCGTATTACGAGTCCATTATATCCTATGGAACTCGTAATACGGCTGGTGGTATATCCGTCACTTTACCGTCACTTTTGGGACGGATTAACACTCCTCCAAAGTTAGAATAACCCCCTAAAGGAGTACTAGAATACCTTTTAATCAGGAAGCAGCTCTCAAGATGCTTATACCTTAAGCAGACAAACTATAAAGAAAGGAAAAAGAAAAAGTGGATTGCCCGCTAACTTACAAATTTGGATTCAAATGCATAATTGTATTAATTTGAGGAATGACGAAGAATGCATTCCACAGGAGACCACAGTAAATGTTGGTGAAAGATTCCATAAGTACTGCACCAACCTATACAAAAAATCAGAGAATTTTTGACTAAGCAATTGGTCCTTATTTTAACCATATTGGATTCCCGCTAATGGACCCAGGGGTGGTTTCACAATTAGATAAGCCCATGAGGCTAAAGTAATCATTGGTGAAAGATTCCATGAGAACTACACAAACCTACATACAACAGTAAATATTGGTGACAGATTCCTTGAGTACTAAACAAACCTATATAAAACTCAGGCAATCATTGAGTCAGCAATTGATCCTTATTTCGAATATATTGGATTCCTATCAGTGACACTAGAGGTGGTATCACAATGAGACAAGTAAATTACAGAGGCTAGGTTAGAAGTACAATAAGTAGCTACCCAGTTACAAGGCTATAGGACTGGGTGGCTTCAACCAGCTCTTCATAAAGCATACCAAGACCATCTGTTGAAACAGCAATTTGTAATCACTTTTCAAAACATGGGAAAATGACCAACTCAGTGATGGAATCTACTCTCACCTTACAACTTAAACATTATAAAGATACTAAGGAATGTACATCTTATAGACAGAAACCCCTATTAAACAGACAAATGGACATCATAAACTAGTTTTGTCTTCCGATTATATTCTTTGCTTCATAGCTAAATCATAAAAGGTCCCTTCCAGACCTGATAAGGTTCTGAAAGGCCTTTAACTCCTGCCTGTTTGACCCAAAGGTTTAGTGCACTTGTGTCTTCCTCAGGTTATTCTACTGGGCTGTTAGACTTGGTTTCAGGGTGGTTGACTATGCTTAATCAGTATCCAAAAAGATAGCAATGGCTAGTATATGGGTCTTGAATGCTTACGATAAGAAATTGAACAGTGAACTTTTCAAGTTGGTTTGGACCTATGTCTCATCAGCGTTGTTAGACGTGGATTGTTGACATACAGCAGCCACAGATATTTTTCTTTAGCATGTACTACATATCTCAAACAAGGGTGTGGATCCTTTCTCTGGACTGTTTTCAAGTTCATTACACCTTTGTTTAGGAACCACTGTGAGAAATGGAGATCATAGACACAATAATATCTTTCACATTCTATGAAGAAAGGCATTTTGAAAGAATGATGTTGTACATTCTTCTTTACTACATGTCATTAATAGAAAGCTTTTCTATCTACCTTTGTTCTTGTTGTGAAAACACGTTGGCAAACTCGCCTTGTCTGCAAGCTTTTTCCTCTAGGTTTTTCACATTTACCATGAAAATATATCAGGAAATATATGGGTACACTTATTTAAATAAAACAAAGGGGCGGCTCAAGGGTGTGCAAAGTTGGCAAACATTGCTTGAACTAACTTTGGAAATGTTTATTTAAATTCATTGAGATTCTTTAATCTGTCCAAAGAGAGATGACAATACCCGCCAGTTCTCTCTCAGTTTCTTTTGTTGGTGACAGATCTGAGCTTATTTACAGAAGTAATTTGACACATGAGTAAATCTACATATGTAAATTTACTGTTACACTCTAGAGTAAATGTGCTACTGTAATGACTGATTTCCTGAGGCACCAGGGCAGTCAGGGGCTACTGGGCCCCAGATGCATCAACTGGAGACTTTCACCACTGTTATCCTGGGGCCACAGTGCTATTTGACCCCAAAGTGGAGAACAAAGAAATCCTCTCCAGCATTTGACTCTCTCAGGGTAGCATGTCTGAGCTGTCCAAGGCTTACTTACGAAGGTGAGGTAGGTTAGTCATGCAGAATACAGTTACAGTTTACACCATCATACCAGCCAATAACATCAATGTACAGTCAGTGCTTTACTTCACCAAAGGAAGGCACTGTAGTGCAAATACACAAATAATAGACTGCACATAAAAGTAAGATAAGATGTGAAAACCAAAAGTCTATATGACCCCCTGGGTCAGAGTATTTGATGCTAAGCCATATAAAAACAGTTAACATTGCAGTATACAATCTTGTTACACAAAGTTATCCTACAAAGCTACAGCAATGATACCAATAATTGTATTGCATTGATTTTGCTTCACCATTTGATATGAAGTCAAATGTTCCAGGTCTTTCCACTGTCCGCACACCCAAAGTAACAGCAGTGTCCACCCATTCTTAGAGAGCACACTACTCTAGTAGTGTCAGGTATTTGGTTAGTGGTGTCTGGTGTGATGGCACATTTATTGGAGTCCAATAGTCTAGTAGCCATTGGGCTAGCTGTCAGAGGGTGGTTGCCAGTACACCATCATACCTTCAGATGACACAAACAAGATGGAGCCTGTGCCACAGAGCCCACTGGTTGCAGTCTAGAGCTACTAAAAGCAGGGCATCCACAGGCACAGTGCTGCTTGCTATTAGTGCTGGACAAGTAAGGAAAAACTGGAGATTATGCAAATACTGGGGCAAAGACCAGGGGTTTAAATGGTAAGTTCTTCAACAAGGCAGTCATCCTCAGCTACAAACTGGAAACACTCACCTGCTCCCTCAACACAAGACTGAAGCAGTGTAACCTACAATGACAGTAAGGAGCATTGCCTGTCTCCTTCGATGTTGATGTGCAGCAAGATTTTGTATATAGAGCTGCTGCCTGGAGTCTCCATGTGTTTCCAAGTTGTTAGCCTTCCACAATCCTCACAGATAGCTTATTCACTGTTAGGGATCTGCAAAGTCTTTGGCCTGGTGAGCTGAAGCCAAGCTCCTTACATCAGACTGGCAAATTCCTTTCAGGAGCAATCCAACACAGAGGCACATTCTCCAATATAGACCCTTTACCCTGGTTTGGAATGGTAAATAGAAATCCAACTTTTCTGGATTCCACTCCCCGATCTATGCTTACTCTGCTACCCTTGTGTGGCTGGTCAGAAAGTAAGCATTACATTGACCAATCCACTGGATGATGAGGTCAGTCTTTTATCATTCCCTGATGGACAGGCAGATCACATCTGGGGGCCTACTACTTTTTAATCCTGGGTGCCCCTCCAATCCTTAGGAATATTTGCTGCTTGTTCACATGGCGATCGGTGTAGGAGGAGAGCCTAGTTCCCTCCTCCCTTTTCTCTTGGCATCTATCTGGGCTATCCCCAAGGAGGAATGTTAATAAACCCTAGGTCAGGAGGCCACGACCATTACTCACCTGAAAAGGAGGAAGTTGTCCCAGCAGAAGGAGCCTTAGCTAAACACCGATAAGATCTGATGCCCTCCCCAACCCACTAAGCTTCTACAAAGACTAGGGAGGGGGACAGAGCAGGTGGAATATCCAATAGAATAGATATCAGTTCAGCTTAAATTACACACAATAGCTCACCATCCTCACCCAGTGAACCAAATGGCTCTTCAAATACACATCCCAGATATGAGCATAAAAAGGTAAGGGAAACTGCACAGGCTTTATCAGGAGGGAGCTAGTAGGCAAAGCTTCCTAAGGGTTACAGGTACTTCTGAGTATAGATTAATGCTGCCACCAATGTCAGTCTATCACTGCTTAGGCAGAGAGGGCAGTAGCCCCTCTGTAAAAGAGGAGTGCACTATCTGCCTCATTATGGGTTTGGCAGTCCCACCACAGGTCTCACCACCATAGTGTTTTACAATGTTTCCACCGGGCTGACCAGCAAGAACATTGTAATATGTGTTCCCGCAGGACTGACCGGTATGAACAGTATTAGGATATTGGCCTTGAGGTCAATATACTAAAACTAACACTCCTGCACCCTCAGAATGCACACTGACTGGAAAGCAGACAGTGAGCGTTCCAAGGGTGCTGGGCATGGGGGCCCCCAGCACTTCCTTTCCGCAATCCTTTTCATGGTGGGCTCCCTGGCATGAAAAGGCTGGCAGAAAGAGGGGTTGTAATCAGCCAGGGGGCTCTGAGTTCAGCACCGCCATGGCTGATTGCAAGCCCAACCCATCCTTTGGCGGTGCGACCGCCAAACTTGTAATGAGGCCATATGTCTGGCTCTTTAACCTCAGAATCAAGAAACCTACAATGACTTGCCAGAAGATAAATACAGGTTAAGAAGGCATGTTTGCCAGTGCCATGCACAAGACTACTTGTACCAAAAAGTAATTTTAGCTATTCACCAATTTTAAATGTAAGTTTATTCTGAAGTGCAGACTTATATGTCATCAGACCCTGCCATGTGGGGTTGAAGCTGAATTTACAAATGTAAAGTTACTACTTATAACTTTGCACACAAAAGTGGAGATTTCTGCCCCCTTGATGAAGATCTCTGCTACTGTGGTGAAGATCTCCCCATGGGAAACAATATAAAAAATTATGGAAGTTTATTATTTTTTGTAAAATATATTTTTTAATTAACTGTAAAATACATTAAAAAATTATGTTTAACATGGAACTAATAAAACAATAGAGCACATTAACTTTTCAAAATAAATGGTTAATAAATAATTGAATAATTTAAATATTTTATTTTATTTTCTAAGAATTTATTTTTAAACAAAGTAAAAAAACACGCACCCTACTTTGCATATTTATTTTTAATTACTATTTGGTAAATTTAATTAGATGTCATATTTAATTAATGCAAATTATATTACAAATTGCAATAGAACTGTTTAAGAATGTAATTGTATTTAAATAAGTGAACTTATTTTTATAAACTGTTAACATTAAGGCCCTCATTACAAATGTGGGGGTCTTAGGACCGCCACACTCGCAGTGGCAGTTGGACTGCTGCCAAAGCCGCGGTCCGACATCCACATTGCGACCGTGGCGAAAGCACCACAGTTGGACCGCCGGCACAGCAACAACCACTTTTTGGCTGGGCAATGGCTTGGCGGTAACAGCAGTCTTCATCGGCCAAGGTAGCACTGCTAGCAGCGCTGCCCTGGGGATTACAACCCCCATGTCCGGCAGATTTTGCATGATGGTTCCACCGCCATGCAAAGACTGGCAGAGTCAGGGTGTCCATGCACTTGGACAGCCCCATTGCGGTTTTCACTGCCTGAATTACAGGCAGTGAAAAGCTCAACGGGTGCTGTTGCAACCGGCGCACTGCAACATTTCCGCCGGCTTGATTACTCGATTATTGCTTTGGTGAGTTTCCCGCTGGCCCAGCGGAAAACTCGTAATAGGGCCAGCAGGCAGAAAACTGCAGTGGCAGTTTCCAGCCCAAAGAGTTTGGCAGGCGCCACCCGCCAAACTCATAGTGGGGCCCTAAATGTGAAATATTAATTTGCATATTTTTTAGGACTAACAGCCTTATTATGAGTCTGGCATCCGAAACCCAGACCATCAGACCCCTGAAGACGAGACCGCCAGCTCTGGCCCTATTACAAGGTTTCAAGGTTACAAGGTTTTCCACTCGGCTGACTGGTGGAAATCTCTGAAATCAGAGGTTTCTGCTAGTCAGCCCAGTGGAACCATGTGGCAATATAGTTGTTGCGGAGAGGGTGCTCCCTGGCCCCTCACAATGCGCAAAGTCTGCTGGACTGGGAAGAGCCACCCTGCGGAACCCTGCACTGGGTTTCCACCTGCCTTTTCATGGCTGGATCTTTACCATGAAAGGTTGGTGGAAGCTGGACTCGTGTTCTGAACTGGTGGCACTGAACTCAGCGCCACCATGGCTGAGCACAACTCCAACTGCCGTCAGCCTGTAGGGAACCATGTTCCGCCAGAGACAGCAGTCCCCTGGCAGTTGGACCGCCAGGGTCATAATGTAGCAGTCAGACCGCCTGGAATGCGACGGTCTGACCGTCACTGTGATGCTGGCAGCCTCAATTAATAATATTCAGTCTCATAGTGTGTTCCTATTAAGTCCCTTCCACCATTATTTTCTATGGGAGTGTGTTACAGTACCTGTGAGAGGTATAATGTGGTGTTAGGCTGGGCTGGAGTACATTTACTACTATTTTGTCTCCTTTAGAGCAGTAGTGACATTAGAAGTGCAGTTTGTGAATACCAATCATCTTACTGTTTTGTGGGTAGGTATTTTGTACTAGCATGCTCCTCTTAATCCCTTTCTTACCCTTCCCTATAGCCCTCCTTATACCATCTAGTAGAAGCTATACCCCATTTTCCCAACACTCCTCCAGTCCCTACCACATTTACTACTAAGTAGTAGACCTACATATGCTGAGATCCCCGATAGAAAATATTGGAGATGAGGATTGAATTTTGCAGTAAGTAGTAATATAACTGCAGTAGTGCTCTATGTACTAAAAATGCAGTTTGTGAAATATCTCTGCTATAGGATAAAATGGTCCTCACAGTCATGTGGTATGCCTTGTAAGTGTAGTGGTGGTCCTGCCAAAGAGTGGCCCTTATTGGCATATTGTGAGCGCTCTATTCCTAGGCATCATGCTACCACTGTCATACAGTGACCATTCATGACTTTTTAGGAACATATATCCACAATGTGCTAATGTGGACATCCTTGGCATGAGGTGGCTACCCTTAGCATATGATGTTCCTTCCAAAAATGTGCTTGAGATACATAGACATTTGAGGACATTCAAGGTGGCACACTAGTACATGTGATTATTTGAAAACTATTATTTGGGGTCAAATGAAAAGGTGGAATTTGAGGCAATCGGTTATTTAGAAGACATTACATAATTTAGCTTTCTATCAAAAGAGAAAAACTGGCATTTTGGAACATGTGGTTATTTTGGGATAATGCAAGCCTGATGGTTAGGAATACACAATTTCCTTCCCAGGATGTATTTATTTCTGTTATTTGGGTGTCGAATCATGGCAAGGTGGGGGCATTCTTTGCTGATGCCAGAGGGGCACCAAAGGAGCAACAGCAATAGCTGTTATTATTATTCATGACTACTGTGTAAGTATTTTGTCCATAGTGATAAAGCCTTTTATGCGATTTTACTAACTACTAAAGTCCCACAGTCCTAGCCAAAGCCAAAAGATTGGTGAAGTATTGTGCTTATGTCTGCTATCTGGACCTGCAAGTTCTCTGCAACTTGAGTGTCTGAGCCTGTGCTATCATTCTACCCAGCAATAAGGCTGCATTGTATACTTGCTGAGATTATGCTGAAATTATAAAATCTGTGTTTTCTCAAGCATCTGCCATGTGGATGCAATGTATTATGAAAATACATTTGCATGAGGCAGGATGTAAAACTGAAAGGAGGTCTAGGAAAAAAGCCAGGTAAGATGCCAAGCACATCCTGAAAAATACTTAATTTTTTACTGAGGTTACTTGTACAGCTGTAAAATGCTATGGCCTTGTAGACATGTTGAAGTGGCACTGTGGCCCTGAAGAACTGCCTGTGAAACCTATTATTTATTTAAAAAAATATCGTGCTTTAAAACTATAAAGAATTATTTCAAAATGTACCATGCTTTGCTATGCTTCTAGTTTACAACTGCATTAATTTATTTGTTGTTAAACCTTTCATCCTTGGCATGGTCTCCCTTTACTTTTTGCCTCTGTTTCCCAGGTTGCTGATGTGTGCTGGACTCTGTTTTTGCTGTTATTGTTACTCTGGGCACTTTACCACTGCTAACCAGTGCTAAAGTGCAAGTGCTCCTCTACAAAATGTGATGTAATTGGTTCATCCATGACTGGCATATTTGATTTACTAGTAAGTCCCTAGTACAACGCACTAAAGGTGCCCAGGGCCTGTAAATCAAATGCTACTAGTAGGCCCGCGGCACTGGTTGTGCCACCCACATTAGTAGTTCTATAAACATGGCTCAGACCTGCCACTGCAGTGTCTGTGTGTGAAGTTTTAAACTGTAAATTCGACTTGGCAATTTACCCACTAACCAGGCCTAAATCGTCCCTTTTCCTACATGTAAGGCACCCCTAATGTAGGCCCTAGGTAGCCCCAATGGCAGGGTGCAGTGTATGGTTAAGGAAGGACATATAGGGGGTCATTCTAACCCTGGCGGTCGACGACCGCCAGGGCTAAAATGACGGGAGCACCGGCAACAGGCTGGCGGTGCTCCCATGGGCATTCTGACCGCGGCGGTACAGCCGCGGTCAGAAACGGGAAACCGGCGGTGTCCCGCCGGTTTCCCGCTGCCCTAGGGAATCCTCCACAGCGGCGCTGCTTGCAGCGCCGCCATGGGGATTCCAACCCCCTTACCGCCATCCTGTTGCTGGCGGTTTTCACCGCCAGGAACAGGATGGCGGTAACGGGTGTCGTGGGGCCCCTGGGGGCCCCTGCAGTGCCCATGCCAATGGCATGGGCACTGCAGGGGCCCCCTAACAGGGCCCCACTAAGATTTTCAGTGTCTGCATAGCAGACACTGAAAATCACGACGGGTGCAACTGCACCCGTCGCACCCTTTCCACTCCGCCGGCTCCATTCGCAGCCAGCATCCTCGTGGAAGGGGGTTTCCCGCTGGGCGGGCGGGCGGCCTTCTGGCGGTCGCCCGCCTGCCCAGCGGGAAACTCAGAATTACCGCGGCGGTTGGCGGGCGGCAAGTTCAGAATGACCCCCATAGTAATGTGTTTTATATGTCCTGAGAGTGAAATACTGCTAAATTTGTTTTTCACTGTTGTAAGGGCTGTCCCTTTCCTAGGTTAACATGGGGCTACCTTTAAATATGATTAAAGAGTAGATTGCCTTTGGGAGCGGATGGACATGTGGAGTTTGGGGTGTCTGTGCTCACAATTTAAAAATACATCTTTTAGTAAAGTTGATTTTAAGACTGTGTGTTTGAAAATGCCACTTTTAGAAAGAGAGCATTTTCTTGCTTAAACCATTTCTGTGACTCTGCCTGTTTGTAGATTCCCTGTCTGGGTCAGTTTGACAGTTGGGCTGGTTGCACCTCTTACTAGACACTGACACAAAGGGAGCTGTGGTGTAGTCTGCAATTCCTGATACACCATCTGTGCTAGGAAGGAGAGGAGGAGTGGTCACTCACACCTGAAAGGGCTGTGCCTACTCTCACACAATAGAGTATCCAACACCCTGGTGTGTCCTGGGCCTGGCTGAGGCAAGGCGGGATTTCACAAACAAGAGAGACTTATCTTTGAAGTAAGCATATTTCAAAGGGCAAAATGGGTATAAGAAGGGCACCCAAAACCACAGACTTTAGACCACTTCTGGAAACCAAGAGGAACCTCTGCCTGGAGAAGAGCTGAAGAGCTGACGAAGAAGAGCTGCCCTGCCTGTGACTGAGCTTTGTGGAGCTATCCTGCAGTTGCTGCTTCTGCCTGTGCTAGAGGACAAAGACTGGACTTTGTGTGCCTTCCTTCTTGCGAAGAACTCTCCAAGGGCTTGATTTAGAGCTTGCCTCCTGTTGTTTGAAGTCTCAAGGACAGCAAAGACTTCTCTCTGCCAGCACCTGGAGCCTCTGCTGAGACTCCTTCCCTGCCAAGTGGTGCCCATCCAGTTCCTGGGACCCTGAGAGGAGAAGCTGGCAGAAAAAGAGTAAGAAATCCACGGAGCAACTGCCGTGCGGGGAAAAGATTGATGCAACTCCGAGATGTGGCTGAAAAATCGGCGCACCATCGGCTTCACGGCTGAAATCGATGCTCTCCTGCAGCGCGGATGGAAGATGGATGCACGCGGCTGGAGAAACGATGTGCAGCATCACTGACGAGGCTGGTGAGATCGCAATCCACGTTGTGTGATTTTCGGATCATCGTGCGGCAGGATTTCCAATGCAAACATTGCTGGGCATGTAAAAACGACGCACGGCCTGCCCGGACCCGAGAGTGTGGTTCGAATAGCTGCATTGGTCTCCTGCGGAGAGAAGAAACGACGCACGCTGACTTGACTGAAGGAGAAACGATGCACGGTCTCGCTCGTGAGTGATATCGGCGCATCGGTTATTTTTGACGCACCCGGGTGCATTTCAACGCTAACAGTGTTAGGGTTTGTGTTTAAAATGACATGAAGGCTCTTTTTGATTTTTAATTGATATCTTGACATGTGGATTGTTGATTGTTGTTGTTTGGTCTTGTTTTGATTAGATAAATATTTTCTATTTTTCCAAACCTGTGTTGTGTCATTGTGTAGTGTTTTCATTAAGTTACTGTGTGTGTTGGTGCAAATACTTTACACCTAGCACTCTGAAGTTAAGCCTGCCTACTCGTGCCAAGCTATCAAGAGGGTGAGCAGGGGTTAGCTGAGGGTGATTCTCTTTTACCCTGACTAGAGTGAGGGTCCTTCCTTGGACAGGGGGTAACCGGACTGCCAACGAAAGACCCCATTTCTAACATTTGTTCTACATGTAGTTTTTTTCATCATAAAAGATAATTATAATTGGTAGTATTTATGTGAGCAGTAGTGGCATGCTGGTGCCAATAATGTGCACAAATGTGCTGAGATTATTGCCGTCATTAAGAGGGTCACTCACTTTCATCTCAACCAGGCTGCATCAGACATTGTATTCACAGAGGACAAACAGTAAGAAAAAAACTAATTACATTTAACTGGTATAGTGTACAACAGTATGGACTGGTGGGGAATAACCCCTCTTGGCGCCACTCTTTCCTCCTTTGAAGCAACCTGGACTCATCCACTCTCTCAATTTCTATCACAAGTGTGTCTATATTGGAATATATTTGTTTGCAATTGACATGTTCCTTCTTCTTTTTTGGAGAATGGGCGCATTTTTTCTGACATCCTGATCCAAACATGGATTGTGGTACTTAGAAATAATATGTGCATACAAAATCTTTGTATACAATGTCAATGTACTGTGTAAGAGTGGAATGGATAGGTGTAGGAAAGTACCCTCTTTCTTGGCATGGTTACCCCCTTTTCTGCCTGATGTCAGTGTGTTTGACTGTGTTCACTAGGATCCTGCTAACCAGGACCGCAGTGATTACGCTCTCTCTCCCAAAACTCTGCATTTCATCCCACAATTGGCATACTGGTGCCCCCATGTAAGCCCCTAGTATATATCACCTAGGTACGCAGGGCACTGGGGTTCCAGGGATTCCTATGGGCTGTAGCAGTTATTCTGACACCCATAGGGAGCCCGTGCAAAGGGTCATGCAATCGTGCCATTGCAGTCTGCGTGAACAAGGCACATGTATCTTTTTTCACTATAGGTCACTGCACCAGGTCACTGTAAATCACTCCTATGGTAGGCCCTCTCAGCCCAGAGGGCAGGGTGCATGTACCTGTGTGCGGGGCAACCCCACAAACTCCAGACCCATTTTGCTAGACTTTGTGAGTGCAGGGACACCATTTTACGAGTCTACTGGACATAGGTCACTACCTATGCCCAGTTACATAATGGTAACTCGGAACCAAGGCATGTTGGGTATCAAACATGTTGGAATCATACCCCAATACTTTTCCAAGTATTGGTTGTATGATTCCATGGACTCTGAGGGCTCCTTAGAGGACCCCCAGCATTGACCCTACAGCCTGCTGAGGATTTCCAGGCAGCCCCACCTGCTGCCACCTCACAGAAAGGTTTCTGTCCTTCTGTTGCTTGAGCAGCTCAAGACCAGGAAGGCAGAACAAAGGATTTCCTTTGGGAGAGGGGTGTTACACCCTCTTCCTTTGGAAATAGGTATTACTGGACTTGGGAGGGGAGCCTCCCAAAGCCACTGGTATGCTTTGAAGGGCACAATTGATGCCCTCCATGTATAAACCAGCCTACCCTGGTTCAGGGACCGGAGTCCCTGCTCTGTCGTGAAACTGGACAATGGAAAGAGGAGTGACCACTCCCCTGTCCATCTCCACCTCAGGGGTGGTGGCCAGAGCTCCTTCAGAGGGTCCCTGGGTTTGTTATGCTGGATCCAAGGTTGGCAGGAAACTCTGGGAGCATCTGAGTGGCCAGGTCAGGCATGACACATCAGAGCCCACTCCTGATAGGTGATCACCCGGCTAGGTGACCAATCCCCCCTTTCAGGGCTATTTAGGGTCTCTCTTTTGGATGGTTCCTCAGATTCGGCTTGCAAGATTCTAGCAGGATTCCTCTACATCCCTTACTTCAACTTCTGATCAAAGAAACTGCATCTGTACTCGACAATCTGCAGCAAAGACGAAGACTTTGCCTGCAACATTATTTCCACGGCTCCTTCCAGCTTCTGCAACATTTCCCCAGTTGTGCATCCTCTGAAGACAGCCTGTCTTCAGTCTGCACAGGAAAGAAGAAGGAATCTCCCTTGGAGTGAGGGAGTCACTCCTCTGCATCTGCAGGCACCAATCAGCAACAATGACCGGCTGCATAGATCCCCTCTCCTGCTGAGCTGTGTGGATCCTGCAACACTGGTTGTGGTCAGAAGTGGTCCCGTCAGTCCTCTCTGCTAGATGTCCAACATGGGTGGAGGTAAGCCCTTCCCATGAAGGACAGTACCCCCATGCACTGCATCTTTTGTAGCTGCCAAAGTTTGTTGGCACTTTCTCCAAGGGTTCTTCAAGCATCTTGTAGCTCCAGCCCCCAACACTCTTACCTGCGATGATCAGATCCCTGGGTGACTCATCTGCAGCCTGGGATTCCTTTTTGTAGTGCCGCATGGGCTCCATTTGCACTTTCTGTGTCGCCGTCCTGTGGGACTCCTGTGAGTACTCCCTGTGCTTCTGTGGGCTCTCTGCAATGCTGAGGGCCCCCTCTGAATCCCCCTTCTGGGTTGAGTTCTCCTACGCCTTGCTGGTCCCCGGTGACACCACTTTCCACCAACCATGAGTTTTGCCTGTGCCAAGGCTTGTTGGTGGAATCTGGACAAGCAAATCTGACTGCAGTGTTCCTTTCAGCGTGGGACATCACCTGCATTCTCCAGGAACTCGACTCCGACCCCACGGCTGCAGTGCTGACTTTCCTTCCTCTCCATCGACCAACTTCTGCATCCTCAGCCTGGTGGGTAGGGGCTCCTGCCCCCGCGGAATTGTGCTGTGTCTTCTGGACTTTGTCCCCTCTTTCCACAGGTCTTCCTCTTCAGGAATCCACCATTGGTTTCTTGTAGTCATCTCTGGGTTTTGCAATCCTCTTCTTTTCTTTTAAGTGGGTGTTTTGGGGAAATTCTAGTAATTTACTCCTACTTTCCTGGTAGCTGGGGGGTGTTGTGGTACTTACATTTGTGCTTTCCTGGTACCCCCAGTGCCCCTCTACAAACTCCACTTACCTAGTTGGGAGTCCGACTCTCGCATTCCCTTTTTTTAGTATATGGTTTGTGCTCCCCGATGGTCACTATTCTCTATTGTGTTTTACATTGCTTTGCACTGTTTTCTAACTATTCTTATGCCTATTTCTGACAACTACTGTATATACCTTGTGTATTACTTGCCTCCTAAAGGAGTATTGCCTCAATAGTATTTTTGGTGCTGTGTTACTATAATAAAGTACCTTTATTTTTGTAACACTGTGTGGTTTCTTTCATGTGTAGAAGTGCTGTGTGACTACAGTGGTATTGCATAAGCTTTACATGTCTCTAGATCAGCCTTGGCTGCTCATCCACAGCTACATCTAGAGAGCCTGGATTCTAGATACTGCCTACACTGCACTAAAAGGGGATACCTGGAGCTGGTATAAGGTGTAAGTACCTTAGGTACCTACCACACACCAGGCCAGCTTCCTACAGTAGGCATCACATCAATATACACTGGTAGCTTATGCAAGCACTCAAAATCGTTTGTATACTGGTTCTGCCCCTCTTGAAATAATCCTAAATGAACTATTTAACAATTGAGTGAACACTTTTTATCTACAATGTCGTTTCTAACAGCTGTGCCAGTATGCCTTATGTAACAAATCCATGGGATACTTTGTAACTGAGGGCTTGAAGCTTCATTTTTGATAATCGTCGGTACCGGTTTCACTCATTTGTATGGTAGGCCAAGAACGAGGGCTTGCATCAGTCATCTTGAGAGAGCATAAAGTGGTTTCTCAAAAAATGTGCGCACCAAAGTGCAGGTGCTGCTTCCTCCTGATCTGTATGTGGGCCATTGACACTGACAGTAGTGACACAGTGTCACCATTGTGAATTTGCACTTAATGAAATGTAACCTGCAACACGCATAACCATTACTTACATATGTGCACTTGTTATTTTACACTCAGACTTGGTGAAACAAATTATTTCATTTTTTATCTCACTATAGATAGGCATCTTGACATTGTCAAGAGTGAGGCTAGACACTATTTTGAAAACTAAACATTGCATTTCTGCTTGCTGTGATAATTCCCTTTTAGGTTTTGTCTGCAAGTGCGTTGGCGCGCATGCTTGCAAAATCTTCTGTTATTTAAAAAACTCAAGGGGCATGTCCAAGATGGTGCTCTGAGGAGGCAAAGGGTTGCAGAGCTGTGCCGCTGCGATCGCCAAAGCAGCGATTCCAGGGCCCACAGTGGCCCCTCCCCACTGACAGAACACAGTCCACACATTGCAGGAGAAGGGCCGGAGGGGAGGAAAGCCGCAGCAGCCCCCCTCTGATACACATGAGGGCTGCCGAGACAGTGAACACCAGGGGAGTAATGGCAGCCACTGCTGGCCTCGGACAGCAGAAGGCCCACTCTAGGCTCCTGCGACCTTGAACGGCCCCCAGGAGCGCAGGAAAGGCTGTTCTGGGCCCCATTGTGGTCCTGAGCTGCGGGGACATTGAGGGCCTAAGTGGAGTGAGAGGCTGCAGAGGTGAGGCGGCATAGGGCTGGAGGGCATGGCGGCGGGACAAGATGGCCGCAGCCGACCCCTGAACAGGTGGGTGCTGGACATGAGACATACAAAGGAGTGCCAGCGCACAAAAGGCATGGAGAGCCCGGAGCGAGAGAAGGCCTAGATGTAGAGAACGTGGTTGGAGGCAGATAAGGGGGCTTGGCTGAGACTGGTGCCCGGGGTTTGAATGGGGCCGGCTCAGTAGCTGTGGCGCTCAGCCAGATGATGGCCCCGTCACAGCCCACACCGAGTCTACGAATCGGGATCGTTAGGTGCGGCAGAGAGGCTGTGGCTGCCCCCTGAGGAGAAGCGTGGCCAGACGGGGGAGTGCTGGAGTGGAGGCCCAAGACACTGCAGGTGAGGGAACGCCAGGAGAATGAGGGTGACGCGAGCCGCCGGGCGACAATGTGGAAGGCCTGAACCGCTGCCGCAAACACAGGTCCTGAGCCCTGCTGTGGTCCTGAGCCATGGGTACATAGAGGCCCTAAACAGAGTGAGAGGCTGCAGAGGTGATGCAGTGCTGAGCTGGGCTGCCTTTGGAAGAGGCATATCGTCGCGTTGGGGACGCAGCGGTACACGGACGAGCAGTTCAATTAGGCAGAATTCCTGCTGCCGTGCCGGACGTTGAATTTTCATCTGAAATCCTTCAGTTGCAGACCAAGTAAGCAAGTCCGCATCCACAATACTTTGCGGTAGCGTTTAGACCAATGTTGATTTTTCCCGGCCACAAGTGCTGCGTATGCGTGATATAACCACAGAGTAATTTTGGAACCTTTAATGACACATACCTGCAGGTGAGAGTACACAATGTTCCTTAATGTAGAACAAGGATACAGCTGGTGACAGAGGTGACGCTGCCCCCTTGATAGTCCTGATGAGGCCCTGATTGAAAAGGCCGAAACGTGTTGACATACATATTGGCGAGATTGTGTTCTTGAATTGGAGTCAGCTTTTCAAAAAATCACTTAATATGCACTACAAAATACCTTAAAAAACATATAGGTATTTGCCAGTGGCTTGTGCGTGAACCTCCAATCATCGCAACAGAGTGGATTACAATCGGAATTTTGAAATTGTGACCACCATTTTGTTACAAAGAAAGGTTGTTGGGCATAACCCTCTATTGACGGTATGGTCAGCTACAAGACTTTGAGAAGCTAGATGTTGGCCAGAGTTGAATTAAGATGAAAATGTGAATTCTATTCTATGTTTTGGATTTTATGCGTGTAATGTTTTGTGTTGTAAAAAAATTGTATTCTGTTTATATTCACCAATGAGTTATTGTCTGCCTCGCATATAATTAGTTACAATAAATTTTGGATAATAATTGATCCTTAAAGACAGTATTGAGCACTGTGTTTTAGAAAATATTGATGTAATTGATCCCTACCTTCAGACCATTGTTCTTGTTGATAGTTTGCTATATAACCCAGGTCAGGTAGGGTAATTGGGTTTCCTCTTTTCGGTATAATAGAGCTGGGCCACGGCGGCAAGACAGGATGGCGCAGCTGGCCCCCAAACATGTGAACGCTGGACAGGAGACACACGAAGGAGTGCCTGCACACACAATGCATGGAGAAACCCGGAGAAAGAGGAGGCCCAGCTGTGGAGAACGTGGTTTGTGGAAGATTAGGGGGCTTGGCTGAGACTGGTGACCGGGGGTATGGAATAGCGCCGGTTCAGTAGCTGTGGTAGTGGCCCACATTGAATATGTTAATCGTGCCCGCATTGGCGAGGCAGAGAGAACACGGCTGGCTCCTGAATGGGGGAGTGCCAGAGTGGAGTCCCGGACCACCAGAGAGCCTCACAAAGCCTGAGGCACAGCAGGTGAGGGGACGTCTGGAGAATGAGGGGCCCACGGAGCAGCTGGGTGACAGTGGGGAAGGCTCAACAGAGTTTGCAGTTGAAAGTATCGACAGAGGAGACAGCTGAACTCCAGAGGAGCGGTGTAGGCAGGGGCTGTCCCCCCCAAGTAATGGAAGCTGATAAGGGGGACGAGATGAAGGAGGCAGCGGCTTTCTGACAAGCAACAACCAAACCGTGGCCTAAGTGGAACCAGTGGAGTGGACTTGAGCTACAGGTCCGTTTGGCACAGATCTCGCCGGGAGCAGTGGATCGCTAGTGAATAGGGTGGATGGACTGAAGAGCTTGGGAGACAGGGCCCCCCTGTGCAAAGAGGGAAACTGTAATGCATAGAACCTGTCACAAACCGGGGTTCAGTGGTGGACGACATCCAGGAGGCCTAGACTATAACAGATTTAATGAGTGCGAGGCTGACCTGGACAGAACGCAGTGCCTCCGAGAGAGATAAGTATCGATCTGTAAGGGTGAGGCAGGAAGCCATTTGTGAACAAGTCTAATAACTTCAGTCCTCCAGTATTGGAAGGACCACTACCAAAGGAGGACCTTATCGTGACTGGGCCCGCAGTGGTGACCAGACACTGGCCGGGGACAGAATAGAAAGGAGATAAAAAGTAATGAGGGACACTGTCACAGTCTTCAGTCCCCCTGGCGCGCCCATTCAGCACCCACTGTAGGCATGACGAATGCCCAGGCAGCACAGAAGGATTACTCCATTAAAGACATGTTCGCAAAGCTGGTAGGAAAGAAGGCAGAACGCACCCAAAAGGAAGGCCAGGCGACAGCCACACCAGAAGCCACTTTGGAAGTAGATGAGCAGGTCACAAGAGTGTTTTTCGAGAGACTATTTACCACTTTGAGGGACAACATAGCCATTTTCAAAGAAGAGTTAGCAGCCGATGTCAAAGATATTAGACACAATATGAGCGACCTGGAGCAAAGAGTCGACTCCCCTGAGCGGGTACATGACAATCGAGATGAGGAAATGGAGGAGCACTGGAGTGAGATCCTCTCACTTAGTGGCAAAACAGCAGATCTCAATTACCAATTGGAAGGCCTTGAGAACCGATCGAGATGGTGCAACATATGCATTAAAGGCATTCCTCTCCAAGCTAATGCGGGGAGACTGAAGGACTATGTCCACTCTTGTTTCGCCACGTGGCCCCAGATCTGGAGGAACAAGAAATTATTTTAGACCAAACCCATAGAGCGAGTTGACCCGCTCTCTCCTGGGCAGCCACGAGGCATATTAACATGCCTGTACTACTTCTGGCAAAAGGAGGCCATCATGAAAGCAGTGCGAGATAAGAAGTTGCCTCTGTATATACCATCTCAAAGTGAGAGCTAGTGTGCACAGAGTCCATGGGTTCCCCTTAGAGGTTCATAGTGGCAAAATTAGATAATACGAATGCTCTATTTTGTGGTAGTGTGGTCGAGCAGTAGGCTTATCAGAGGGTAGTGTTAAGCATTTGTTGTACACACACAGGCAATACATGAGGAACACACACTCAAAGACTCAACTCCAGGCCAATAGGTTTTATGTAGAAAAATATCTTTCCTAAATTTGTTTTAGAAACACATGATTCAAGATTTGAGGTAAGTAAATAAAATGCAAGGTACTTCACACAGTTAAGTAGAGCACTTTGATTTAAAACAGTAGTACACACAGTTTCGGCTAAAATGGCAATAAGTTATTTTAAAAGTGACCCTGCACAAATCAACAGTTCCTGGGGGAGGTACGTTTGGTTAGGTTTCTCAAGTAAGTAAAGCACTTACGCAGTCAGTCTCCTGGGTATAGGCAGCCCATCGGGGGTTCAAGGCAACCCCAAAGCCACAGCACCAGCAACACAAGGCCGGTCAGTTGCAGAGGTCAAAGGACGGCCCAAAACACATGGGTGCAGATGAAGAACAGGGGTGCTCCAGTCCTAGTCTGCTTACAGGTGTCCTCATCCTCGGGGAGCAGGCCAGGAGGGTTTTGTAGAGCACTGGGGACACACACACACACAAAGCCACAAAACACACCCTCAGCAGCAAAGGGGCAGCCGGGTGCAGTGTGCAAAGTAGGTGTCCGGTTTGCTATATAAGCAGTGGAGGGACCTGGGGGGGTCCCTTAGGCAATGCAAGCAGGGCACAGGGTGGCTTCTCGGGCCAGCCACCAACTGGACTAGGATGAGGGCCGCCTGCTGGTCACTCCTGCACTGGTAGGTGGTTCCTCTCGGTCCTGGGGGCTGTTGGTGCAGTACTTGGTCCAGGCGTCGGGTTCCTTTGTTACCAGGCAGTCACGGTCAGGGGGAGCCTCTGGATCCTTTCTGCAGGCGTCGCTGTGGGGATCCGGGGGGGTTGACTCTGGGTGTCCACGTCGTTAGAGTCACCTGGGAGTCCCCTCTGCGGTCTTTGTTGTTCTGGACTCGAGCCGGGGGCGTCGGGTGCAGAGTGTGAAGACTCACGCTTCTGGCGGGAAGTGAGAGTCTCTTTAAAATTGTTTAAAAGTTGTTGCAGTTTCTAAACAGTGCCGCTGTTCTCAGGAGGTTCTTGCTCCTTTAGGTGCAGGGCAGTCCTCTGAGTCCTCAGAGGTCGCTGGTCCCACTGGATGTGTCGCTGTGCAGGTTCTTTGAGTCTGGAGAGAGGCCGGTAGGGCTGGGGTCAAGTCAGTTGGTGTCTCCGTCATCTATGCAGGGCTTTCAGGTCAGCAGTCCTTCTTCTTTCTTCAGGTTGCAGGAATCTGATTTCCTGGGTTCAGGGTCACTCCTAAATACTGAATTTAGGGGTGTGTTTAGGTCAGGGAGGGCAGTAGCCAATGGCTACTGTCCTTGAGGGTGGCTACACCCTCCTTGTGCCTCCTCCCTGAGGGAAAAGGGGCACATCCCTATTCCTATTGGGGAATCCTCCAAACTCAAGATGGAGGATTTCTAAAGGCAGGGGTCACCTCAGCTCAGGGCACCTTAGGGGCTGTCCTGACTGGTAGGTGACTCCTCCTTGTTTTTCTCATTATCTCCTCCGGACTTGCCACCAAAAGTGGGGGCTGTGTCCGGAGGGCCGGGCATCTCCACTAGCTGGGATGTCCTGGGGTGCTGTGACAACAGGCAGGAGCCTTTAAGGCTCACTGCCAGGTGTTACAGTTCCTGCAGGGGGAGGTGAGAAGCACCTCCACCCAGTGCAGGCTTTGTTCCTGGCCACAGAGTGACAAAGGCACTCACCCCATGTGGCCAGAAACACGTCTGGTTGTGGCAGGCTGGCAGAAACTGGTCACCCTAGCACTAGGAGTCGGACTGGTATTCAGGGGGCATCTCTAAGATGCCCTCTGGGTGTATTTTACAATAAATTACACACTGGCACCAGTGTGCATTTATTGTGCTGAGAAGTTTGATACCAACTTCCCAGATTTCAGTGTAGCCATTATAGAACTGTGGAGTTTGTAATTGACAGAATCCCAGACCATATACTCTTTATGGCTACCCTGCACTTACAATGTCTAAGGTTTGGCTTAGACACGGTAGGGGCATAGTGCTCATGCAACTATGCCCTCACCTGTGGTATAGTGCACCCTGCCTTAGGGCTGTTAGGCCTGCTAGAGGGGTGACTTACCTATGCCACAGGCAGTGGGTTGTGAGTATGGCACTCTGAGGGGAGTGCCATGTCGACTTAGTCTTTTTCTCCCCATCAGCACACACAAGCTGTGAGGCAGTGTGCATGTGCTGAGTGAGGGATCCCCAGGGTGGCATAATACATGCTTCAGCCCTTAGAGACCATCCCTGGCCACAGAGCCCATTGTACCAGGGGTATCATTTACAAGGAACTTATCTGTGTGCCAGGGCTGTGCCAATTGTGGGAACAAAGGTTTACGGAAAGAACACTGGTGCTGGGGCCTGGTGAGCAGGGTCCCAGCACACTTTCAATCATAACTGGCATCAACAAAAGGCAAAAAGTTAGGGGGTAACCCAGAAGTCTTGGTGGCCCTGCTGTGGGACACAATGAAAGCAGTGCTCTGCAGCTCCTTCATTGCTAGGGCGGCCGGGCTGAACATGGATAGGTGAGACAAGAGGTCCCGGCTGGAGACAGAGATCAGGGACCTGGAGGAGGAACACAAATGCACAGGTGCCTGCAGAGTCTGGAGGCAGTTGACGGCAGCATGCAAACAGCTCAGAGTCGTAGACATGGGAAAAGCGGAATATGCTCTTATGCGCTTAAAGCAGAAATTTTATGCAGGAGGCAACAAAGTGGAATGTTTACTAGCTCACCGATTCCGTGCTCAAACCCTTATGCAGTAGATAGTGGAGGTGGCAGACCCTCAGGGCAACCGGATTGTTCAAGATAACCATATAGCACAAACGTTTGAACAATTCTATACCACATTGTATGCAGCCGAACACCTAGATCCCAGCCAAGCAGATTCCTATCTGGACCAACTGCCACCGAACTTCCTCTGCGCTCCCGAGTCTACAGCTCTAGAGAAAGACATTGAAGTCGAGGAGGTTCTGTGGGCCATACGAAAGCTTGCCCCAGATAAAACACCAGGCCCAGATGGCTATAGAGCAGCCTTTTATAAGACCTTTGCCCCAACCTTGCCACCTGTTCTAGCTAGACTCTATAACCCATTTAACATAACCAACACCCTAACAGACTCCATGCTCCAAGCTACTATTATAGTCATTTCTAAACCGGGCAAGGACCCAGCTCTCTGCTCATCATATCAGCCCACTTTGCTTTTTAATGTAGATGGCAAGATATATACGGGAACCCTGGTGGATCAGCTGGGCCCACACATGCAACACTTAGTTGATCCAGACCAGGCGGGATTTATTCCAGAACGCAAATGCAGTGATAACACTAAGAGCCTGTGTCACTTAGTTGACAAGGTTCACTGCTCCTATACCCCCATGGCACTTCTATCGGTTGATGCGGAGAAAGCGTTTGATAGAGTGCATAAGCCTTATCTGCAGCTGGTTTTCACCAAAATAGGCTTGGACCGAGATTTAGCCAATGGGTGTGGGCCAGTTACAAATCCCCAAGTGCAGCAGTAAAGGTG
This sequence comes from Pleurodeles waltl, assembly GCF_031143425.1. Taxonomy (NCBI): domain Eukaryota; kingdom Metazoa; phylum Chordata; class Amphibia; order Caudata; family Salamandridae; genus Pleurodeles; species Pleurodeles waltl. The sequence continues at coordinate 316,580,310 of NC_090436.1, forward strand.
AACAGCATACTATCTCCCTCCTTTGTTATTAATAGGGGAACTCAGCAGGTTGTCCTCTGTCGCTGCTGCTGTTCTTTACATGGAGCCCTTTGTAGCCAGGATACAACTCAAAGGGGACATTAAGGGCCTGAGAATGGGCGGCAGAGAGCACAAGCTGGTGCTTTATGTGGATGATGTGATGATCGTACTGAGGGAGCATAAGGCCTCTCTTCCCCCTCTGATGGTGGAATTGGAGGGATTAAAGAGGACTGCGGGATTCAAAATTAACCATGTGAAATCTAGCATCAACAATATCACGCTGTCCAAAGTCGACTAGACCTACCTGGAATGACACTTCCCATTCACTTGGGTGCCCCAGGGAGTCAATTACTTAGGTCTCCAGATACTGCCACACTGGGGCGCATGATAGATAGCAATTACATGAGGCTCTTGCAAGGGGACAGGGCAGACTTAACAGCCTGGAAGAAACATCTGTGGTCGTGGCTGGGTAGATTAGCAGCAGTGAAGATGGCATTGCTTCCGAAGATGCCGTACGTCATGCAAACACTGCAGCTGTAGCCTCCCCCCTCCGTTCTTGCCAAACTACAATGGCTGATTAATGATTTTATTTGGGGAGGCAAAAAAGGCACGAATTGCAGGGAAACATGCGTATCTGGCTCCCAGGGAGGGCAGGCTAGGTATCCCATGTGTAAAGTAATACTACTAGGCTGCCCAATTGAGGTATATGGTGAAGTGGGCCAGAACCCACTCGGAGAAGCACTGGTGCTTCATCGATCAAGCAGTGGCCAGTATCCACATTTGGAAAGTTCCCTGGCTGCCTAAGCCACATAGACCACCCGAAGTCTATATTTCCCCAGTCTTACATGCTACTATGGGAGTCTGGGACACAGTACAGACACGCCACGACCTATCTTCCCGCATATCGCCCGATCCCTTTTGAAGGTAATCCAGAGTTTCCCCTGACAACATGAGGTGCCCCCTTTGACATTTGGCAGAAAGCAAGAGGCTGGGAGATGTTTTTAATGGGGAGAGCATCATGGACTTTTCGCAATTGCAAACATGTTATGACCTTCCCTCCTCTGTCCGATGGCAATACCTGGCCCGGAGGCATTAGCTACTACAACCAAACATCCGCCTGCATGCGAGCCGCCCACTGACCAGTTTTGAAAAGTGGCTGATTACTCGCTCAGAGGACAAGCGCATACTCTCAGATATTTATCAATTCCTCAACACTCCCATAGAACCCATCAAGTCACCAGCGCAGAAACGCTGGGAACGGGAATGCGAGTACACAGTACTGACAGGGAATGGAGGGACATCTGACGCAGAGCACACAAATCAGCAACTAGTGTCATGGGTAAAGAGTCAGTGCTTAAAACAGCCGACTACCGGTATTACACGCCGGCTAGGATGGCTAATCGGAAGAAGAACACGGACGGGCTATACTGGGGACACTGGGGACAGCCTGGCACTCTAGGGCACATGGTGTGTCGCTGCCCCTAAGTTCCGACCTATTGGGATAAAGTGTTTGCTGACATTAACAAAATGTGGAACACAGACCTGCCGAGATTCCCTAGCAATATATTCTTTTGGGCTTACTGAACCCACTCACATACCGCCTCTGCTCGCGAAAGGGTTGAGCGATCACACTGGCACTGGGTGCAGCTAAACAAGTCATACTAACAGGCTGGGGTACAGATCAAATACCAACACACTTGAAATGGCTCCACAAAATATGGGATTTACTGGGCATGGAGCATTTAATGGGAATATAATGAACACACTGCTACAGTTTGACAAGGTTTGGGGAGATTACATGTGTTTCTGTCTGATAAATTTAGAGAACTCACCTGCCCTACATACTCACGCATATTGGGCCTCACATGCTCCCTACACACCAACCCATGAGCTGGGGGGATCCTTCCCTGCCGTCTTCCCTTATACTTCAGGAGCCAAGTTAAAAGCTATGCATTGTGAGTTTGTTTAATGTACCTGTCCTTGTCCCTCACTGTTCCTCTCCCCTTGGTCCATCATATGTTTTACCCACCAGCCGTTGGATGTAGGTGGACGTATGTTGTATTACTTGCAATACAAATAAACAGATCTAAACCATAAAAACTTAAAAGGACTTTAGAACCAGTCCCTTACTTACCTGAACTTACCATTGACTTACTCCAATGCTGCTCTGAATTACCCACTTCGGATTAGCCAGCAAGTAACCTTCACGTCACTTCCTGTCGTCGTCTTTGTCTTCTTCGCCAGTCTTGCCGCCAAGTTGTCTGTGGACCAAGTACTCCTTATGATCACTTCTCATTTGGCACTGGCAAGTGTCCTTCCTCTGGCTACAACACTGAAGATACTTCTTTTTTCTTTGCTATCTTCTTGCTTCATTACCTCATGCCGTCTTCTGTCTTCTTTCCTTTAAGCCGCATGCCAGTAGGTTTCACCTTTGTCTTTTTTTCTATCTAACTGGCTTACAAATATTACAACGTTTTACAAAATATAAAACAAATATTATGATGACATTTTTCAAATATTTTTTAAGCCAGTTAGAAAAGGAAAAAAAAGTCAAAGACGAAATCTATTGGCTTTGCCAATGCTTGTTCATTACAGTAACCTGAATCACTTTGTTCTCATTTAAAATAGATTTGGTAGCTTACTGTGAAAAGCTCATCTTTAGTCGACTGATTAACTTGATGAAGATTTTTGGCACCTGCATGGAATGGGAGGCAGAGGAGTTGAATACTCCATTGGGTGATATTGTGAAGACAGAGACGATGTAAGAAGTTGGTGTTGTATTATGAATGAGGAGGTTGACATCAAGTACATAGAGAATAATGGTTTTATGAGTTCTTATGAACCTCTACAATGTATAATTTGGATGAATTTCATGTTTTAACTGTGTGAAGCTGATTTGGTTACTTTTGCCTCTGACCACCTATGTAGGCAGACATCCCTTTCCCACTCTTCAGACCAAATGCTCCTTATTTTCAGACTCAGAGTGTTTCACTAAAGAGAAAACACATTCCTTCTCATTCTAACTGGAATCTTCATTTGGTTTGTCTTTCCATGCTATATTTGCTGGCATCAGCTGTTTCAAAATTGCCCTGCTTACCCAAAGCCTTAGCTTAGCTTTAAGGAGTTTCTCTTTACTCTTTTTACAACATTTTGCAAATGATGTCTATAATGACATGTACTTGCATTTGCTGAACTGAATCACCTGGATTATATTCATACATCCTGTAGTCAGGTGACTGTTGATTTATATTTAATTGATTCGGTTTCAGATTGTAACTTCACTAATTTGCATGTTACTGTGGGGCAAAATCTGCTTCATTGTCATTGAACTGTTATTGAATTTGTGATTTCAGCCTCAGTTCGAGAAAAAGGTCTATCCTAGTAGATATAGACGAGTTTGAAGTTTTGAGAAAAGTTTGCAGTGTGCAAATGCCATCCTTTTGTTTTCTGCTATCAAGATGATAGCAGAGGATGGCTCTCAATGAGGCATAGATAGAATTTGCCCCAAAATCCATCAGGATCTGCCTCAGCCCAGTCTGTGTCCCTTAAGTTCTTAGAATCCAGTTTGGAGAATTGGTGGTGTTCTGGTGTCCCTGAGTGGTTGCAGTGTCCTAGTAACCTGAGTATAGTAGGGTTAAGTGTCTTTGATTGAGTTACCGAGCACTGAAGTGCTTGGGGTTTTTGATGATTTTGTGTGCTATGTGGTGTGGTGTCCGTTTTGAATCCAAGAGGGCTTCATGTTGCTGTGAGATGTGTGATGTTTCTTTATGTTTATTGCTTGTGCTTATGAGAAGAAATGTTTGTTGCAAGAGTTGACGTTTGGTTAACAGACTCGTAAAAGTCTAAAATTCCAGGAAAAATAACAAGTAAATGATGTTGTAACTTGTCTGTTACGGTTTGTATTGCCAGTCCATGAAGAGCTATCAGCCACATATTGATATAAGTACATATTAAACTTCTGTTGTGAGGATGTACTAATTGTGATTGTTGTTTCCACAGAGGAACAGGTCGCACTAGTCAGGAAGATTTCCCACAGGCCGAGGTTTGGCTTCATGTGTGTCAAATCATCTTCCTAGTGCTACTTCCTGATTCCCCTAGATTGATTGTGGATTCTGAATTTCCTTTAATTGAACAGACACTTTTTTTTCAATGTGTTTATTGCGAGGCTAATCATTGTTGAGTGAGAACTGCTGTGAGGTACTGTGAGTTCTATCATACGATGACGTGCTGGTATTGGTTGGTCCATGTATGTGCTGTCTTGGGATTGATTGTTATGTCAAACAGTGCTGTACTGTGAGCAGACTATTTTGTTGTGTTGTGCTGAGATTAGAAGCTAGTGTTTTTGCATGTAGATTTGTGATTTGATGAAAAATGCCAGTTATATCAATTCACGTTCATTGAATTTGTGATGTGTCAAATGTAGAGAAAACATTTGTTCAAGAAATGGATTGCTTTATTTTGGGATGATATGAGAATATCTGTCTGTGAAGTTGGGTAGGACCCTTATGATGGTACTCCTGCTCATCACTTGACAACCAATGTGGGTTTATAAACATGTTTTTGGCTTGAACAATAGAATAAGATCACTCCGGATGAAGAGTCCTCGCAGTGTCCTCCCCACTGTACTTTCAACCTAAGAATATTTGATAATTTGAGGCGGGTGCATTATGAAATTAAGCCCCCAACCAGACCATATTAATATGAAGCCTTCAATGCATAAGAGCATGTATCACATGTGGAAGAGAAGGTAAAATATCAGAAAAAAGTCAAAAGGCAAGGTATCTACTGAGAGAAGTAAATGAAGGAGCTTATGTGCATGTGCCTTGGAGTCGTAGTGATGTTTTCACATTCAAAACCCAGTATTCAAAGTTGAGAGAAAGTCCTGATTACTGATATACTCAAGTTGACAAATTTGTCAAACATTTCAGATCTGAATACTTTCTTGGTATTGTTGTTCCCAGTGATTTGTGTGCTGAATCTAAGGTGGCTGTGCAATAGCCAACAGCAGAGTCACTGAAGGATTTTCTAACTAATGCTCTGTTTGGGGTGGTCAATGACAAGTATCAATAGGTGGTTAACCTTTTGAAAACTAAGGTTCCCCTGAAGGAGACCGATTGGCTGAAAATGCCTATGCATGCCTATAATGAGGGGGTTTTGCATGTTTTTAATCAGCATAGTGGCACTGATAATCCAGAGCGGGGAGATCTCAGAAATTTTGTGTCTCATTTCATTCTCCATTTGCACCTGGAGATTTGCTCACACATCCAGCAGAATCTGATTTGCTATTAGTCCAAGCCTTTAGATTAAATCCTGTGCTACAGAAAGCATTGCAGTGATGATTTGGAAGCCGGACATAAGAGAAGTAAGGAGAAATTAATGTTGGCTCAGACAAAGTTAGCCCAGAAGGGATTCCAGTATGAACTGTAACACTTGAATTCTTGCTATAGCTCTAGTGGTGTAACTGTAAAGCAGGAAATTGGATATCAACGCGCTGATCAGATGATGCAAGGTGGAAATTATGTCTTACTCTGTAGAGGATGAGGGATGCCGGTTGACCAGAATTGGGGAATGAATATAGCTCTGTTAAAGAAAACAACAGTCATTATTGTAATAATTTGTTTCATTCAAAACATGAATGCCATTTGAATCTGAAATGAGTACAGTTAGATGGTCAAGGGCCTAACTTGAAAGATTCTGGCTCCAAATGTTCAAACACAAAGTCTTCCTAACATGCCCCAAGGCCCTTGATGCAGCATAATCTAAACACTCAGAGGTTTAATGCAAATGCAGGTTTCCAAGCTCAACAGAATCCCTTCCAGTGTTAAGAAAATTTCCAATAGTACCTTGTCTTTGACACTTTTGATGATCCAGGGTCTGACCAATCACAATGATAGTTCCTGAGAGTGGAGGAAGATTGCATGCTTGGTGCAGTCTTGGAGGTAGACTAGAGAGAGCCATATGAAGCAGAAGAGGTGATTGGTCACCCGTGCCCTTTTTATTCTACACTGGCACTACCTGTTCTACTGTGAGGACAGTGGAAGTCAAAAACCTACCCATCTTAGGAAGACAAGACCAAGTTGTAGGCTTTGCAAAAAACAGATGGTGAATCGTGTCTGACAAACTCCTTGTGTAAATAGGTCCCTTTGGAGAGGACCATTAGTTTGTGGTATGTGATTCTAGTCCTGTAAATCTGTTAGGTAGAGCTCTTTGGTGCAAGGTTTACTTTGTGATTTATTGTGCAATGGATGGTGTTCAGCTCCAAACATTTGATGATTATGCTGAATTTAAACTGATCACTCAGAAGCCCATTGTGGGGTTGATCTCTGTTTTTACAAAAGAAGACTGTTGTAAATAAGATTCCTTTATGTAGGAGTTGATCAGCTATATCTTTAATCAGCCTGCCACAGCGTGACTTTCGCCTACAAGCCTTCACAGCAACTGAGCATAGGAGGTAAAATTACAACATTCCAAAGGAGCTTTGGAACAGTGGTTCCACTTACACAAATATGACACATCCTCCTCCTTTCATATTGAAATAAAAACGATACAATAAATATGTACGAATAATAAGAGCATAATAATAAATTAAACTATAAATATGCAATTTAAGTACAAAAAAACCCAAATAGCATTGTATTAAAATAAGGGGTAATTATAACATATAACACATACTGAAACACATTCCATGCATAATAACAATAGCATAGAAACAAGACATGTAAATTAAATTCACAGGATGGCAAATCCTAGCACTTACAACATATTAGACACAGATCATGCAAAATCCCTCACATAGTCCTGCAGGTAGGTGGGAGAATTTATTTCTCTACATATGCAACTCTCACGTCTCATACTTTCCACCATGCTTGCATCAACAACTTCCCTTTCACTTGACACAACTTCAAAACTGCTACCTTCCTGACATGGTATGCAATTAGAACTAGACACATCATCATCCCTTACTAGCACAAATCCACTACATCCCTCACCATTATCCGCTTCAGATGTTGCACACACTTTCCTTCCTTCTGATACAGAGCTACCCTGTGTCTATTCCTCTTATTCCCATTCTCCAGCATTACATACCAATCATAGTCGTGTTTGACACTGAACGGGCACCTACATTTAAACAGTACTCTTCCTACTAATCCATCTTCACCTTCATCCAATCACCCACTTGAATATTTGCCACTTTGCCTCCCTGCATGACACTTCACATTTATCACTTTTCTTCAACCAGCTTGGAACTAATTTGGTCCTAGCTTTGCAACCCCTCATCAACCCAAATGAAGATTTTCCAAGCAGCCTATTTTAAGTGGTGCAATGCACCCATACAGCTTCTTGAACTGTGTCATCTACATCAGACTGACTGCGCACAGCTAGCTGAATGGTACCCTTGACCAGGCACCAATAAAAATTTCTTCATTTCGTTTGAAGTTAGATGGGTACCATTATCCGTTATCATAGTGTGAGGTAAACCTTCCCTCCTGAAAATGTCTTGGAAAGTACAAATGGTACTCCACGTAGACACATCCCTCATGAATACAACCTCCAAACACTTGGAATATGCATTCACCAAAACAAAGGCAAACCTCATATCTTGTTTAAGTCCTGCTAATGGGCCTATAACATCTATACACACACTGTGCCATCTTTCCTTGGGATCTTGAATACAACTAACCTCAGACTGTGCCCCAACCTTTAACCTTTTTTCACTTTCCTTAAAATCCACAAAAAGATCTACCCACTGAGCAGTTTGTATGTCAATTCCAAGCTACCACACATTTTCTTTCACCCTCCTCTGAGTCATGGCCTGCCCCAAATGACCTTCACGGGCTAGCTGAATGATTTTTCTCCTCATAGTTTCAGGTGGGACAAACCTGCCCCCCTCATTAGAACACCATTCTCACTAATGAATAGTTCATCTAAAATTTTGATGAATGGTCTAACAGAAAGAACAACTGTGCTCTGTTCTCTCTCACTCCACTACTGACAACCATTCTACACACATCTCTCAATTTACTATATTTTGCAATTTCATGCATCCATTCTTTGTTCGTAAAAACACGTACAACCCAGTGTAGCACATCTTCCAACCATGCCACTGCTCATTTATTTTCTTTTATCAGTCATTGCCTCTCTGTCCACCACCTTCCAATCCAAAGATAAACATCTAAGGGTGTCAGCCTGAGCATTGCGCCATCCAGGAATGTGTGCAATAGTCTTCTTTAATTCTTGCAAATGTGCTGCTAATCTTGATAACCTTTCTGAATCCTTGCCAGCCCCACCAGGAATAACAACGTTTATCAACAGCTTGTGATCCATCTTCATTTAAAAACTCACTCACCATAAGTATGTTCTAAAATACTCTGTGGACCACGTCTCTGCCAATGTCTCACGCTCAATGACTGAGTAGTTTTCCTCAGTCTTCATAAATGAGCATGACACAAGAGGCCACAGTGTTTTCCACTCCTTTATGAAGTTGAGATAGGACAGCTCTCACACCAAATGCACTGGCATCCATTGTAGGAATGGAACACACAGTGGTATCGAGAGGCACCAAAATTCCTGCTGCACAAACCTCTTACTTAATTTTATCATAACATGTCTGCTGCTCCACACCCACCTGAAAGTATATCCTTTTTTTAACATAAATTTCACGTCTCCAGTCTTAGTTGCACAAATTTGGCAAAATACTCTTTGAGCCCCATAAATGACCTTGACTGATCTTTATCTTTGGGTTGCCGAGCCAACTTGGTAGCTTCCAATAGATCTTTCTTTGGTTTCCCCCCTTTTTCTAGACATTGTATGGTCCATATACTCAATCTCTTTGCACAAAGACATAGATTTCTCTTTGCACATTGTAAGACCCACCTCCAACACTTTTCTTAAGCACTTTCCTCAAAACTTGGTTGTGTTGTTCAACAGTAGCTGCATACACCAAAATGTCATCTTGGAAGAAAATCACATTTGTGAACCCCATAAATATATGCAACATCATTCGTTGAAAAACACTGGCTGTGGAGGACAACCCAAATGGCATTCTTGTGAAACAAAAAGTCCCTTCCATGGTGATGAAAGACATTAGATGTCTGGACCTCTCATGCAACTGAATCTGATGGTAAGCACTTTTCAAATCTAACTTTGAAAAGTACTTACCACCATGGAGCAAAAGCAGCAACTTATAAATTTTTGGAAAAGGGAAGTAGTCTGTAATTATGTTCTGATTTACATTGCAAAGATCCACACAGAATCTCAAGCGTGCATTTTTTTTTTTCATTATAACCACAGGGGATATACGATTTGAAGCTTACACAGGTTCAATCACCCCGCTTTCACCATTTCACTCAATATCTGACTGACTTCTTATGTGACTACACTAGGGACCTTACTCACTTTGTGCTTCCCAGAAACTGCACCTGGTTTCACTCTGTTCTCATGCACATGCCACTTTAATTCACCCAATTCTTCCTGAAATACTTCTTTTACCTTTTGTAATATTTCATCAATGTAAGAAAATGGCTCCCTGTTGCAGTTACCCCCCACTTTTTGCCTGATACTGATGCTGACTTGACTGAGAAATGTGCTGGGACCCTGCTAACCAGGCCCCAGCACCAGTGTTCTTTCACCTAAAATGTACCATTGTTTCCACAATTGGCACACCCCTGGCACACAGATAGGTCCCTTGTAAAAGGTACCAGTGGTACCAAGGGCCCTGTGACCAGGGAAGGTACCTAAGGGCTGCAGAATATGTTGTGCCACCCTAAAGGACCCCTCAGCTAACACATGCACACTGCCATTGTAGATTGTGTATGTTGTTGGGGAGAAAAAGACAAAGTTGACATGGCAACCCCCTCAGGATGCCATGCCCACAAAATACTGCCTGTGGCATAGATAAGTCACCCCTCTAGCAGGCCTTACAGCCCTAAGGCAGGGTGCACTATACCACATAGCTGCATGAGCAATATGCCCCTACAGTGTCTAACTCTATTCTTTGACATTGTAAGTACAGTGTGGCCATATTAAGTATATGGTCTGGGAGTTTGTCAAAAACGAACTCCACAGCTCCATAATGGCTACACTGAATACTGAGAAGTTTGGTATCAAACTTCTCAGAATAATAAACCCACACTGATGCCAGTGTTGGATTTATTAAAAAATGCGCACAGAAGGCATCTTAGAGATGTCCCCTGTATTTTACCCAATCCTTCAGTGCAGGACTGACTGGTCTGTGCCAGCCTGCACTGGTCATTTCTGACGCCTTGGGGTGAGGGCCTTAGTGCCCTCTGAGGCCAGAAACAAAGCCTACTCTGGATGGAGGTGCTTCACACCTCCGCCCTGCAGGAACTGTAACACCTAGCAGTGAGCCTCAAAGGCTCAGGCTTCATGTTACAATGCCCCAGGGCATTCCAGCTAGTGGAGATGCCCGCCCCTGGACACAGCCCCCACTTTTGGCAGCAAGTCCAGGGGAGATAATGAGAAAAACAAGGAGGAGTCATCCACTAGTCAGGACAGCCCCTAAGGTGTCCTGAGCTGAGGTGACCCCTGCCTTTAGAAATCCTCCATCTTGAGTTTGGAGGATTCCCCCAATAGGAATAGGGATGTGCCCCCCTCCCCTCAGGGAGGAGGCACAAAGAGGGTGTAGCCACCCTCAAGGACAGTAGCCATTGGCTACTGCCCGGACCTAAACACACCCCTAAATTCAGTATTTAGGGGCTCCCCAGAACCCAGGAAATGAGATTCCTGCAACCTGAAGAAAGAAGAAGGACTGCTGACCTACAAGCCTGCAGAGAAGGAGGAAGGCGACAACTGCTTTCTCCCCAGCCCTAGCGGCCTGTCTCCAACTTCGAAAACCTGCTCCAGCGACGCATCCAACAGGGACCATCAACCTCTGAAGCCTCGGAGGACTGCCCTGGACTACAGGACCAAGAAACTCCTGTGAGCAGCGGCCCTGTTCAAAACCAGCTACTTCTTTGCAACAAAGAAGCAACTTCCAAAGACTTCACGTTTACCGCCAGAAGTGTGAGACTCTGCACTCTGTACCCGACGCCCCCGGCTCGACCTGCAGAAAACCAACACCTCAGGGAGGACTCCCTGGCGACTGCGAGCCCGTGAGTAACCAGAGACGACCCCCCTGAGCCCCCACAGCGACGCCTGCAGAGAGAATCCAGAGGCTCCCCCTGACCGCGACTGCCTGTAACAAGAGACCCGACGCCTGGAACCAACACTGCACCCGCAGCCCCAGGACCTAAAGGAACCGAACTTCGATGCAGGAGTGACCCTAGGCGACCCTCTGCCTAGCCCAGGTGGTGGCTGTCCCAAGAAGCCTCCCCCTGTGCCTGCCTGTACCGCTAGGTGACCTCGGGTCCCTCCATTATTTCCTACCTGAAAACCGACACCTGCTTTGCACACTGCACCTGGCCACCCCTGTGCCGCTGAGGGTGTGTTTTGTGTGCCTACTAGTCCCCCCCCAGTGCTCTACAAAACCCCCCTGGTCTGCCCCCGAGGACGCATGTTCTTACCTGCTGGCAGACTGGAACCCGAGCACCCCTGTTCTCCATAGGTGTCTATGTGTTATGGGCACCTCTTTGACCTCTGCACCTGACCAGCCCTGAGCTGCTGGTGTGGTAACATTGGGGTTGCCTTGAACCCCCAACGGTGGACTGCCTATGCCCCAGGACTGAGACTTGTAAGTGTTTTACTTACCTCCTAATCTAACCTTTACTTACCTCCCTTAGGAACTGTTGATATTTGCACTGTGTCCACTTTCAAAATTAGCTTATTGCCATTTTTACAAAGACTGTACAGGATATTGTTTTCATTCAAAGTTCCTAAAGTATCTAAGTGAAGTACCTTACATTTAGAACATTTGATGTAAATCTTGAACCTGTGGTTCTTAAAATAAACTAAGAAAATATATTTTTCAATATAAAAACCTATTGGCCTGGAGTAAGTCTTTGAATGTGTGTTCCTCATTTATTGCCTGTGTGTGTACAACAAATGCTTAACACTACCCTCTGATAAGCCCACTGCTCGACCACACTACCACAAAATAGAGCATTAGAATTATCTACTTTTGCCACTATCTTACCTCTAAGGGGAGCCCTTGGACTCTGTGCACACTATTTCTTACTTTGAAATAGTGTATACAGAGCCAACTTCCTACATTTAATACCCCTTTCTTCATCTATCATGACCTGTTCTGAAGCTTTAGGATTCATAATTATGTTAAGATCGTATTGGTGCATTCAACATAAAATAGGTGGTCCACTCTCAGCAACATATACCTTTCTTGGAGTTTCACTTGTCTTGAATTGAATGGACCTTGAAAAATAGGCCAGTATGTCCATTTCTTCTCTCTGATATCCTCATGGACGGATATATCTGGGAAGCAAATTCAGGTGTGCCCACGTTTTAAAGAAAATATCCTTGGGAATAAAAGGGTATCTTGAACCCGTCCCTACCATTAGTGCTATTTCATTTTCTCAGTGGTGAACCTCGCTTTTGCCCTATTCTTTATCCTCTCAGTGTCCTCTTCTTCATTTAGGTTCAAAATGCGGTTACGAATAAACTCACTGCCTTCATCACTTGTTACTGCCACTTTGAATTTAGGCCCTTGCACTCCCATTTACGGCCCTCTTTGCCTATGTCATAACATGATTTTGATTCTCTACTATGGTAATTGCTCCCACATCTATTGCAAGCTTTAGTATTATACTTATTCCCAAACAATTTTCTGGTGTCTTGTTTTTCCATACCGGTCCCACATTACTGCTTATCTCATCTGTCTCACTGCTAATTTCGGCCACTTCTTCTTTCTGACCTGAACCAATCCTTGTAGGTTTGTTCATTTCTCCCACACATTACGGTTGTGTCTAAAACGTATATCTTGCTGTTACAACATTTGTTCCTTTTGTGAACCTATTGCTCATTCTAACGTTGGCTTCCCTGTATATATCAGATATCTTAGAACCATTATCTAATGCTTCTGGCAAAAGTTCAAACACCCTTTGTGCCTCACACCCCAAAGGGTTAAAACAAATTGCCTTCTTTATTCCCAAAGAATAAAATTTTGGCCAAAGGCAGCAAATAATTATCAAACATGTCAATCCAGTCTTCCCACCGGGTCACTTGTATCCCCGGGTATTGTAGGAAGGGTGGCGGTTCTGGAATCGACTCTTGCTTCATGTTGTGGTAATATTACAATACTTAAAAATCAATTATGTAGCCAACAGTGTGTGCATCACTGTGCTTTTCTTTTCAAGAGAAGGAAAATTAATAATAGAAATTATTATGTATTCCTTTTTCTTCCCTTGTTATACAGACTGTATTAGGTGTCACAGCGCTTCCCCGTATTTCCAACAATTACATTGCCTAGGGTGTGCGCATCACAGTTCTCTGACTGTCTGAATTGGCCACGTACATATCTCCTTAATAAGCGCCTCGGGTGTGAGCATCAGTGCGCTCTGACCGCCTGAACTAGTTGTGTACTAATCTCTTTAATAAGTGGAACACAGCTTCTTTAAGAAATGGGGGGCATATTTCTGGAAAGTGGCGCTGCACTGAGTGCAGCACCACTTTCCCTGCGCCACTTAGCATCCCCCAACCGCCACCATGTTTACGCCATATTTAAAATACAACGCACAATGGCGCAGGGTAGGGGGCAATAGCATAATTTTTCATGATGCTATTGATGTACTCTGCAGGAATAGCACCAAGATATTAGCGCTACTCATGCAGAGTACATAGGGGCCCATTATGAATAATGGAAGTCTCCTTTTAACGCCTGCTCGGAGCAGGTGTTAAAAGTGCTGTACAAAATGATACAAGGAAACCTCTTAGATTTTCTTGCACCATTTGTTCTGCCTCCCTAACTGTGCTGATGTGCAGAGAAATCCTCGGATACTGCTGTGAGCGATCTGAAGAAGATGCGCACTGGTACATACCCTCCTGGTCTCATGCTGCAGATTTGGAGGAACTTGCGCTTGAATAAAGACAATTAAGCTCATAAAACGGTAAGTGCACAACACACGCAGTAGGTATTTAATGCGCTGTCACTTTACTCACGGAGGTTCCACTGAACTTTTCTGACATCTGCCCACAAATATGGACTGATAGTCATAGATCATAGCAGCTTGCGCACACACACTTCTGATGAAGCACAAGGGTACCTTTTGAGTTTTGTTTAAACTCTTTCCCCAACACCACGGGGCTGCCTCAGATACTTGAACGTGCTGGGTAGTGTGAGGTGGAGTCACCCTCATGATAACTGTTACCTGGCAGGCTGGTATGTAGTAGGCTGGCTCATTGTCACCAAAAAAGACTGTAGTAAATAAAATATCCTTCACATAGGAGTTGATCAGCTATATCTTTAATCAGCCTGCCACAGCAACTGACCACAGGAGTTCAGATTGCAACATTCCAAAGGAACCTTGGAGCACTGGTTCTACTTACATCTTAAACATGACAAAGACCTACAGTCGACTTAAACAACACTATAAAGGAGAAAGTCTGGGATTACTCTGGCAAAGACATTGGTCTGAGCAAAGGTATTGGACCTGTAGAGGTCACAATTAAGCAAGATGCTGAATTCCCCTGAATCCCACAATATAACCTCTTACCAGAGGCAGTTGCTGCATTTACCCTATTGATAGAGTCCATATTAGAGCAGAGCATTTTAAAAGAGCTTCTAGGAAGTCCCTGTAATTCTATTGTTATAAAGATACAGAAACCTAACAAAAAGTGGCAGGTCATACAAGAACTGCAAGAGATTTATAATATTGCTGCCCCATGCTGTCCTGTGGTTATACACCCATGCTGTCCTGTGGTACTGAATCCAGCTATGATACTGTTCCAGATTCCCTGCGACAGTGGTTCACAGTTATGGACCTGGGCCAAGTCCATGGGGCAGAGTTCCTCAAGGGTATATAGAGAGTCCCTCAATCTTCAACAAGATATTGAAAAAGAACTATAAAGCTGCCATGTTATCCTGTCCTGATTCAATGTATTGATGACCTATTAGTGGCGTCCACAATACAAGAGGCACGCAGACAAGATGCCATAGCTCTGTGTCACCTGAAAAATAGACATAAGGTGTCCCCAGTGAAATTGCATTACTGTCAGAAAAAAGCCTTGCATCTAAGATATTATATTGGTAAAGGAGCAGGGAAAATGTCTCAAGTGGAAATTACTGCCATGTTGCAGATGAACCCTCCCAAAACTCAGATAAGTCAGAATATTCCTGATAATGGTTGTAGGAAGGTACCATCTTTCTTGGCATGTAACCCACGATTTTATATATATGTCATTATGTTTTTGCCTTTCTCACTGGGATCCTGCTAGCCAGGGCCCCAGTGCTCATAGTTTGTGGCCTAAATGTGCATGCCTGTGTAGTGCCTAACTGTGTCACTGAGGCTCTTCTAATCAGAACCTCAGTGCTCATGCTCTCTCTGCCTTTAAATTTGTCACTATAGGCTAATGACTAAATTTATCAATTCCAATTGGCATTCTGGACCCCCCTTATAAGTCCCTAGTATATGGTACCTAGGTACCCAAGGCATTGGGGTTCCAGGAGATCTATATAGGCTGCAGCATTTCTTTTTCCACCCATAGGGAGCTCAGACAAACCTTTATACAGGACTGCCATTGCAGCCTGAGTGAAATAACGCACACGCTATTTCACAGCCATTTTCACTGCACTTAAGTAACTTATAAGTCACCTATATGTCTAACCTTCACTTGCTGAAGGTTAGGTGCAAAGTTACTAAGTGTGAGGGCACCCTTGCACTAGCAAAGGTGCCCCCACATAGTTCAGGGCCATTTTCCCAGACTTTGTGAGTGCGGGGACACCATTACACGCGTGCACTACATATAGGTCAATACCTATATGTAGTTTCACAATAGTAACTCCAAATATGGCCATGTAACATGTAGAAGATCATGGAATTGTCCCCCATTCCAAATCTGGTATTGGGGAGCCAATTCCATGCTCCTGGGGGCTCCACTATGGACCCCCAGTACTGCCAAATCAGCTCTCTGGGGTTTTCTCTGCAGCTACAGTTGCTGCGACCCCACAGACAGGTTCTGCCCTCCTGGGGTCTGGGCAGCACAGTCCCAGGAAGGCAAAACAAAGCATTTCCTCTGAGAGCAGGGTGTTACACCCTCTCTCTTTGGAAATAGGTGTTAAAGGCTGTGGAGGGGTATCCTCTCCCAACCTCTGGAAATGCTTTGAAGAGCACAGATAGTGCCCTCCTTGCATAAGCCAGTCTACACCGGTTTAGGGAACCCACAGTCCCTGCTCTGTTGCGAAACTGGACAAAGGAAAGGGGAGTGACCACTCCCCTGTCCATCACCACCCCAAAGGTGGTGCCCAGAGCTCCTCCAGTGTGTCTCAGACCTCTGCCATCTTGTTTCCAGAGGTGTTGTGGCACTCTGGAGGACTCTGAGTAGCCAGTGCCAGCAGGTGAAGTCAGAGACCCTTCCTGATAGGTGCATACCTGACTAGGTAGCCAATCCTCCTCCGAGGGCTATTTAGGGTCTCTCCAGTGGGCTTTTCCTCAGATTATGACTTGCAAGAATCCAGCAGGACTCCTCTGCACTTCTCTCTTTGACTTCTGCCAAGGATCGACCGCTGTCTGCTCTAGGACACCTGCAAAACTGCAAAAAAGTAGCCAGAAGACTACCAGCGACATTGTAGTGCCTAATCCTGCCGGCTTTCTCAACTGTTTCCTGGTGGTGCATGCTCTGGGGGATGCCTGCCTTCACCCTGCACTGGAAGCCACAAAGAAATCTCCCGTGGGTCGACGGAATCTTCCCCCTGCTTCAGCAGGCACCAAACTTCAGCATCACCAGTACTCTGGTTCCCCTCTCATCCTGACGAGCGTGGCCCCTGGAACACAGGTGGTGGACCCAAGAGTCCCAGACTGTTCAGAGGTACAACTGTCCGAATTTGGAGGAGGTAAGTCCTTGCTTCCCCTCCCCAGACAGTAAACCTGTGGACCACATCATCTGCAGCTACAAGGGCTTCTGTGCACATTTCCAAGAAGTCCTGCATGCACAGCTGAGCCTAGGTCCCCAGCACTCTGTCCTGTGATGCTTAGCTCCCTGAGTTGACCTTCAGTGTCATGGGACCTCTCTTTGCAGTGTTGAGACGACCGTCATGTTCAGTCTTCTTGAACCCGTGTTCAAGGACTTCTGCAGGTGCTTCCTTCCTGTCTGAAGGCTCTCTGTGTTGCTGAGGGCCTCCTCTGTTTCCTCTCCCAAGTGGCGACATCCTGGTCCTTCCTGGGCACGGGCAGCACCCTTTTTCTTCAACCGTGACTCTTGCAGGTAGCAAGGCTTGTTTGCAGTAATTTGCCAATGAAACAACTCTACATCCTCCAGCACGCCATGGGACATCTTCTGCACATAGCGGAACCTCTGACCACCTTTTGTTGTTGCAAAACCTTCAGCTTCTTCCAACTGGAGGCAGCCATATTTCACCTTCATCCGGGGTTTAGTGGGCTCCTGACCCCCCCTGGACACTTTAGCTACTCTTGGACTTGGTTCCCTTCCTTTGCAGGTCTTCAGGTCCAGGAATCCATCTTCAGTGCTTTGCAGTTTGTTGTGGTCCTTGCAAAATCCTTTATCACAACTTTTGTGTGTTTTGGGGAAATAGTAGTACTTTACTCCTACTTTCCAGGGTCTTGGGGTGGGTTCCCTTTTACACCCTTAGGGTTTTCTTACACTCCAAGCGACCCTCTACACACTTCACTTGCCTAGGGGTGCATTTGTGCTTCGCATTCCACTTCCTTAGCATATGATTTGTGTTGCCCCTAGGCCTATTGCATCCTATTGTGTTTTACAGTGTTTGCACTACTTTCTGACTGTTTTACTTACCTGATTTGGTTAGTTGTGTATATTCTGTGTATGTTACTTACCTCCTAAGGGAGTATATCTTCTGAGATATTTTTGGCACATTGTCACTAAAATAAAGTACCTTTATATTTTGGAACTATGAGTATTGTCTTTCTTATGATATAGTACCTATATGATATAAGTGGTAATGCATGAGCTTTGCATGTCTCCTAGTTCAGCCTTGGCTGCTCTGCTATAGCTACTACACTGTACTAATAAGGGATAACTGGACCTGGCATAAGGTGTAAGTACCATTGGTACCCACTACAAGCCAGGCCAGCCATCTACAATGGTGAGCTACTGTCGCCAGTGGAATCCCAACTTTTCCCTAGTGGCCAACCCTCTAAAGAGGCTTAAACAAAAAAGATGTGTCAGACCCACTGCCATGGGACAATGATTGTGAAATAACCTTTCTCAAGCCCGGCTCTTGGATTGCCAGACTGTGAGAAGCCTTTCATTCTGTACTGCTCTGAGAGGCAGGTGATAACTCAAAACCATGTAAACTCCAAATGCCCTGTCACCTATTTTTCAGCCAGTAGCCTCATCATTATGGGGTTGTGCAAAGGCAGTGGCTACCTTTATGTTTATCCATGCAGTACAGATCTTACATACCCACACTCAAACATAAAAGCACATGGCCAACAGTTGATGTACAAAGTATGAACAGGTTATTCTTGCTGCTGAAAATATTACATTGAGGAGATGTTCATGTCTTAATCTTGATAGTGGGATGCCATTAGATCTTGATGATGAGAATGATGATGGTGGGGTTGACCATGACTGCCTGAAAAGAGCCGCTATTCGAGATATCCTTCTGAAGGAGCCTGATTATATTTTGTTTCTGGATGGTTCTTGTTTAAGAAACAAACAAGGGATTTTGGAAGCAGCATATGCTGTTTGCACTTCCGAGGGTGTAGTGGCCAGTGGCCTGGCTGATGTGGTGCATTCTGTGTCTCACCAGGCTGATTTTGTGACTCCCCTTTCAAGGCAAAGCAAGGAGCAGTGCAATTACCTCATTCCTAGCGACTGAGTCTTGGTGAAGAAGCATGCATGAAATTTAGGCCTGGATTCCAGATGATGTAGCCCCTATCAAGTTTTAGTGGTTACAAACACTGCTATTAAGTGTCAAGGCTTTCCGAACTGGACTCATGCATCACATACTCCGAGGGTGAGACAAGCTCGAGAAGTGACTGAACTACAAGGCCAAGTTCATTTTAACTAGAGATCTCACAGCAATACAAATTAATTCTGAGACAAGTGGAGTGCCTGTGGTGAATGTAAAGTGGATTTGGAGAGCACTGCTTGTCACCCATGAGGGTAACCAGCCACTGGGTAGATAAGTGTAGGCATGCAGTGACGCTGGGCCTGAATACAGGTAGTCTTGATGGTCCCCTAGGAAGACTTATTGAAGCTTCTTGCTGAATTCAAGAAGTGAGGAAAAGGGCCTGATATGTTGAGGGAGGTCCTTCCTGGATTTGGTGACTTAGTAGGATAATAATCGACCTCCCATTGTGCTTCTGTGGATGCAGGGTGTGTGTGCGAGAGAGGGTGATGTTAAGTGAAGTTGTTGGAAGGATTGATGGAAATGAAGCCGGTGACTAAGGTACAGAGATTGTGTGGTGTATAGGGACTGGAATACATGTGTATAATGTTTGAACTGGCGGAGCTTCTGAACTGGTAGCCAGTGAAGCACTCTGAGGAGCAGTGTGATGTGGGTTCAACGCAGGAGGTCCTGGACGTGTCTGGCTGCAGTATTGTGGATGGTTTGAAGTTTGTGAAGAAATGGGATGGGTTGCTGGCATAGAATGCACTGCCGTAGTCCAATCTGCTTGTGATTAGGGCCTGTGTGATGTTATGTCTGGTGTCCAGTGGGAGCCACTTAAAGATTTACACAGCATGCGTAGGATGTGGAAGCATGAGGAGGGGGTGGCATTAATCTGGGACTTCTTAGTGATGTTGGTGTCTAAGATGTGGCCTAGGTTCTTAGCATGGTCTGTTGGGAGTCAAAAGTGTGGAGTTAAGTGATGATCCATTTTGGACTCTGCAGATGAGGTCCTTGGGTTCTGATGTGAATGGCAAAATCCTGACTCATTGCATTCTTCCAGATAGGAAGGAAGCTATCCATTTGCATGCTGGTTGGTGTATGCTGCCTCTGTGTAGTCTGGTGATGAGGTTGTGGTGGGAGACTGTGTTGAAAGGGGCAGAGAGGTCGAGGAGGATGAGGGCAGAAGCCTGTCCATGGTCAATGATGGTGTGTATGTCATCTGTGGCAGCCATGACAGCTGTTTCGGTGCTGTGGTTGTTTCAGAATCCTGATTGCAAGTTGTCCAGGAGTTGTGTCATATTAGATGATCAGAGGGTTGTCTGTTGATGGTCTTCCAAATGGTATTACCTGGGAAGAAGAGCAGAGAGATGGGTTTGTAGTTGCTGTGTACTTCAGACCAGATGAGGATTTTGTGAGGAGGGTTTTGACTTCTGCGTGTTTTCAGCTATCTGGGAAGGTGGCTGTCTTGAGGGAGGTGTTGATGAGGGAAGTGAGTGCAGCCCTGGTCTGGGCTCTTCACAGGTTGTAGATATGCTGGGGTAGGGTTCCGTAGGATCTCATTAGTGGACTGTACTGTCTTCAATATTGCTGCAGTGTACTCAATGGCTACAGGGTTCCATGCTGCCAGTTGGTAGTCATTAGTTGATGTGGTAGCACGCTGGGAAGGTTGATGGGGGTAGCTGGAGATCTTTGTGATTTTTTTTCATGGAAGACATCAGAGAGGTTGTTGGAAAGTTCTTGTATAGGGGTGATGGTTTGGGTTTCGGCTGTTGATTTGGTGAATTCCTTGCTGATGGAGACAAGTTATTTGCAGTAGTTTGATTCTCAATGTCAGGGCCTTTTTCTTGGTCTTTTTTACTTGGTAGTGATAGCGTCTAGGTATGGCCTTGTAGCTGTTTCTTGTGGTATTTCATCGGGTGGTTCTCATTTTCCTTTCGAGTTGTTAGGAAACTCTCTTGGAATCTCTGATGTCAGCATTGTCCCAACTAGCTTATTTGTTGGATCTTTTTGGTTTGATGTTTTTCAGGGGCACCAGGGTATTGGTGCAGATGGTAATCCAGTTGTTGAAGTTGTTTGTGTAGGTGATGAGGTCGTTGGCAAAGTTTGGCAACTCAGGGCGTTGATCCATTCTGTTTCTCTAACTTTCTTCCAGCACCAGCTTCGGTGTTGGTAGACTCAGTAGGGGTTGTGGATGGCCCTGTTATGTAGGAGTGGATGATGGTGTGGTCTGTCCATGTGAGTGGAGTGATGTGACTGACTGGAGGAGAAGATGGGGTCCAGGGAGTGTCCAGCGATGTGGTTAGGACCTTGTACGAGGTAGGTGAGGCAGATACTCTGTAGACCTTTAGAGCAAGTAAGTAGAGTTGGGGACTTTGGGATATTGAGATGAAAACTGAGATCACCTAGGATTATGAGGCATTGGTGTCCATGGAGAGGGGTGCGGTGAGGTCAATGAGGAGGTTGCTGAGGTGGTTGTGAGGCCCTGGGGGCCGGTAGACGAGGATGCCTTTGATAGTGGTTTTACTGTCCGTCCAAAGCTTTAAGTGCATGTGTTCCATAAAAGTGACTTCTGGATCACTGTAATTGGTGCACTTGATATCGTCTCTGTGGGTGATGGAGAGTTCTCCTCCTGCTTTATGGGGTTGTTCCTGGTGCAGGATTTTGTATCTAGCAGGAGTGGTTGCACCGATGTCCATCACAGATGAGGGGTTGATCCACAGGTAGCCTCAGTAATCAAACTGAGGAATCTATGAGCACAGACCCTGAACCTAGAGAAGGTGCATGCAGTGAGGTTAGAGGGAGGCCAAGAAATGAAAGATAGCCAAAGAGTGCATAGAAACTGAGAATTCCTGTGTCTGAAGAGGGAATTTCAGATGTGATAAACGAGGAGACAGAGACCAGTGAGCAAAGTGACAATAAGCAGCTAGTAGTCAGGAGATCAAAGAGAACATGGGTGCCTAGTTGAAGGTACTCAGCTCTTGGATAGACATACTTGTTGTGCCGGCATCCCACCCTGCAGCTTTTCCCAAACTGATCTTTAGCCACGACATTCAGCCATTAAACCTACTTCACGGTGGCCAGACCTTTGATACAACCTCGTGTGCACTCACTCTTCTCCCTGGAGGGGTCTGATGGTGGAAGCCTTCAGAATTGCCATGTAGTTCACCTTGTTCATCCCAGAATCCTCTAGTGAGCATTTCTGGGGTATTATTTTACCCAATGCAAAATGGCCACCA
Organism: Pleurodeles waltl; assembly: GCF_031143425.1. Classification (NCBI taxonomy): domain Eukaryota; kingdom Metazoa; phylum Chordata; class Amphibia; order Caudata; family Salamandridae; genus Pleurodeles; species Pleurodeles waltl. Next base: position 316,602,504 of record NC_090436.1, read on the forward strand.
TCTCTTTAGGGTGCAATGGGTGTTCCCAATCCAAGATGGCACCTCCTATTTCCATTGAGGTTTTTTCTGTTGTAGGTTACAAAAAGCCAGCTTCTCCTTTATTCCTTGTGTCACACCAATTCTTGGCTTCCAGTTGGTGTATGTCTTGACTCCTGATAGCTGAAGGATTTCCCCGAGTTCTTAGTCTAGTGACTTCAGTTGTTGGATTCACCAGTTATTCTGTCTTCGCCTGTTTTTCGGAGATTGCCGCTCTGCCACCAAGGTGGGTTTTTGCCTTTGGGCTTTTGCCCAAGTTAGAGGGTCCTTCTGAAAGGCACATCTGCTTAGGGGCTTTCAAGTGTCGGCAGGATCATGGCTACTGGAAGGTGTCACCCTTACCTCTGGCAGAACAGGATTGTTCAAACCTAGGCTTCCTGATCTACCCGCAGTCAGTGGTCTCTTGATAGACACCCTTCTCCTGAGAGATCTGCCAATGCTTTGTGAAAGTGAAGTTGACCTGAGAACATATGAAATTGGTGGCCAATAGAAGGTTTTGAGAAACTTCCAAGTTCAAAACTGATGTTTTTTCACTTTACTGTATTTGGATTTTGATTGAACTAAAGTCAAGTGACTCCTCTGAATGGCTGGAGTTTGATTCAAACTTTGTGGTGATCTTTAGGGTCCAGGCTCCTGTAGAAGAGAAGGGGTGTCATTTTAAAAGAAGAGTGACATAGGGTTAGGGAACGAATTTACTAAAAAATCATGTTGACCCTTTCATGAAACCAGTGTATAGCAATGAAGGTCATAGTAACACTAGTTTCTATTATTTTAATAATATGCTTATGAATAAGTTTGAGTTCTCCTGCAGAGCCAGTTCCTCCTAAAGCAAAATCTACCCCGCTCCGTAGGAGAGCAGCCTAGTTCTGATTTGCAGATTTTACTTAGAGCTAGTATTGAGGGGAAATTTGAGTGAAACATAACACCAAAGCATAGTTTAAACAATGTAGAAGAGCAGCAAAAATGATTTAGAACTTCTGCATGGAAAAGGTTCACAGAGTGATTTTTCAAATAATGTTTTCCGGAAGACTTCATGTTATTTCATGGTTATTCATAGCTATTCACAGCTAATAGATGCTAAAGGTTGTTATATGTGTACTAATTTGCCAAAGTCTGTTGCTGGTGGTATGCGCTACCACCATATCCCATTAACTTATCCACAAATTTCTAGCAGAATCATTAGTTTGCTTTATGGACAAGTTAGTTAGGGCTACCATTTTTCAAATGTCGATAACCCCATAGATAGGGTACATATGCTTAAAGGTCTAAATCCTTATTCCACAGCCAGAGCTGTAAAGGAAATAGGATATTTCTTGGGTGAAACAAAGTGTGTCTTGTAACAAAGAAAATCCTATTTGTAAGGTGAACAGGGATTAAAAGGATTTTATGAACAAATTGAAGGCAAGAAAGGAACAGATTGCACGGGGTTCGGCAAGAATTCATGCTACTAGCTGGGAAAAGGAAGAACATGAATTGAAAGATGCAGGATTATATCCTAGATTGAGGCTGGATATGTCAATTAATTTATTCAGGTTTGAAGAGATCCTGTGGTTCCTGGACGGTATTAAATATGTCAGATTAGTGCTTATTTTCAGTTGCCTTCTAATTGGGTGGGCAGCTGTTACATGGGTTTAGTGTTTCCAAAGGTATATCATGTAAATGAATTAGGAGATAAAATCACACATGGGAGATCCGCTGGCAGTACATCACAATTGGTGTGTGACATTTTGTGGTATAATTACTTGTATAGCTGTGATCTTTTTGAATGATATGAAAATTATGAAGTTATCAACTTTGGTTGATAGGCACATTAGGTGCCATTAATTCAGCATGAGTAGTAAAGTATGCCTTGGTTCTTCAACATAGGCTTACTTTAGATATTTTGCTCACAAAAGAAAGAGGACTTTGTACAGTTTTGCACGTCCAACAATGCTGCACGTACGTGCCGGATAAGAGTAAGATCAACAAGTATACGACGAATATTCACATACAATTCTAGGTAATGGTGAAAAAGGATTATATGGTCCTTTTACTATCATAGCATGCAATAAAACTCTGACAAGGGCATGCATAAATGACACAGTACAGTTAAAGGAAAGAATGTAGCAACCCAGCTGATTCCAGGGGAGTGAAAAGGAATTGGAAAGGAAAAGGGAATACATAGAGTTGGAAGAGATATAGGGGGTTATTCTAACTTTGGAGGAGTGTTAATCCGTCCCAAAAGTGACGGTAAAGTGACGGATATACCACCAGCCGTATTACGAGTTCCATAGGATATAATGGACTCGTAATACGGCTGGTGGTAAATCCGTCGCTTTTCCGTCACTTTTGGGACGGATTAACACCTCCTCCAAAGTTAGAATAACCCCCATAGTGCTATGTCTATTCTGAGTTAAAAGAGTTAGCAGGATGTAGACATAATGTAATCAACAATGGATAACAAACTGTTTCTGAAAGTGTTTTAGAGGAAAATGGTGAATGATTCGTGTAATGTCTCCCAGAGCCATTAGAGGGGAGAATTTGTGATGTAGTGTCACAATTATATATCCACACGTAATGAACTGTAACCTGTGACATGCATACCCATTGCTTACATATGTGCACATTATTTTACACGTAGACTTATGAAAGAAATGGCATGTGCTTGTTTAACAATAGATAAGACTTAGGCATCTTAACATTGATGAGAGTGGGAGTACGTGCATGACTCCACTTTGGAAAGTAAATGTTGCATTTTGCTTGCTGAGTGTAAATCTCTTTTTCATTACAGGCTTCAGTCACTCCATTCTCATTTAACTTTGCTGCTGTGAGCTAACTGTGTAAAGGTTGTGCTTGGCACAACTTATTAGTTGGTTGATGTTTCTCACCATCTGCACAGGATGGGAGGCATAGGAGGTGAATTCTGTGTGTGAATTTGTAATGGCCAAAATGATGGAATATGTTGGCACGTTATTATTCCTAAGAAGGTGGCCAACACCAAGTACAGTGAGAACAATGGTTTTCAATTGGTTCTTACTCAGTAAAAATCTGTAACATCTATCATGTGGATGAAATTCATGGTTTACCTATGAAAAGCAGATTTAGGGTGACATGTAGCAAACGTTTGCGAGTCGCAAATGGCCCGATTCGCAATTTGCGACCCAGCAAAATCGGAAATGGGATGCAAAAATCCCATTTCCGACTTGCAAAATGCGACGCAAGCCATTACCGACTCGCAAAATTTGCACCCCATTTTGCGACCAGTAAATAGGAAGTCGCAATTTGCGAGTCGCAAACCATATGCAATAGCAACTCGCAAATTGCGACTAGCCGCAAAAAGCCCATTTTGCACTTCCAATTTACCACTAACTCAGAGCAGGTGGTAACCATTACCAAAGTATAAAAGGAGACCCAGAAGGCATCTGGGTTACTCAAGGTGGCGGAGATATACCTGATAGCAGTGAGGAGGAGAGCCCACGCCGCACAGCAGAGGAGGAGGAGGAGCCAGAGACAGGAGAAGATATACAGAACAAGGCAGACACTTTTCCAACAAACAGAGGAGGAGATATATGATAAATATAGACTCAGCAGTGCAGCTATACTAGATTTAATAGAATTACTCAAACCACAGTTAGAACGCCAGACTGTGCATGGCTGCGCCATCCCTACACATGTGCAAGTGCTATGCTCACTGCACCTCTTGGCCTCGGGTAGCTATCAGGGGGTCATTGCTGTGGCAGGTGGGGTATCCCAAAGTGCACTCTCACGGTTCTTTAGGGCATTCCTAGACGCCTTACTCACACACATGTCCAGATACATATACCTACCCAGGAATGAGGCAGAAATTAACAGCACCAAGTTGGATTTCTACCGGATTGCCAACTTCCCCCATGTCATAGGGTGTGTAGAAGGGACACATATACAAATATGCCCTCCTGCAAACCTGGAATATCTGTTCCGCAATCGGAAGTGTACCCACTCACTCAATATTCAGGTGGTATGTGACGCCCATTATGTCATCACTGACATGGTAGCTAAATTTCCAGACAGTACTCATGACTCCTACATTTTTAGGCACAGTGGGATACACCAACGCCTAGAACGTGGGGAGTTTGGAGACAGATACCTCCTAGGTAGAGCTGAAAACACCTTGCAGACATACACACAGGTCAATGTGGAAACCACCCATGCCCAGCTAACATTGTACTTTTTGTGCCAAACAGGTGACAGTGCATATGCACTACGACCATGGATCCTTACCCCGTACTTAACACCCAGCAATGAGTCAGAGAGGCGATACAACAGTGCACATAAGAGGACGAGGAACATCATCGAACGTACCTTTGGACTGCTGAAAGCAAGGTTCAGATGCCTCCACAGCTTTCAAAATCGTTGTCGCATGCGCTATACTACACAACATTGCCACCAGACGTGGGCTACCTCTCACACCTGAAGACCCTGATTCTGAGGATGAAGAGCAAGAGCTACCACATCGCTATCATGGGGCTAGGAGCATCGCAAATCAAGGCAGACTGAGACGGGAACACATTGCAAAACAATACTTTGGAAGGTACGTGCTAACTTTTACCATACTCACCAATGTCACACACAAAGACTCCAGGTGTTAAGTGGAAAGAACAAGTGGTTTAATAAGTGCAAACAAAAAAACTATATACAATTGGAACAGTTCAGGGGCTTTAATAGTCCACCTGGCATGGGACACATTGACATCATGTGCCCCAACCCCAGGACGGTGTGGAGCTCAAACCCTACGCCGGGCTCGGCCAGTATGGCTGGTACTAGGGGTGTCAGCAGTGCCCTGCCTTGTGCTTCCACTGCGAAGCACCCTGGTGTCACCGCCAGAGACACTGCTGACAGTGGAGCCCTCCTCACTATCCTGTGGCGTGTCTACTGTGCCCCTGGCCACCTGCCGTGCCTCCATTATGTCTACTGCGTGGCTGAGACGGCCCAGTCCACGTGCCACGTCACTGGCAAAGTGGCCCATGTCCACTTGGAGGCTGAAAGTGCGCCTAGAAAGACCTGTTGTGTTCACGGCCAGCCTTCCAATTGAGGATGACATCCTGTCTAGGCGGTTCCGCAGCTGGCGGGTCCCGACGCCGTGCACTCTCTGTCTGCGTTAGCAGTCCTGCCACTAGTTGACGCATGGAGAGTGCAAGGTCGCCCATGTGGGAACTGATCAGTTGCAGCTCTGAATGTACTTGCTGCATGCAATTACCATGATTGCGCTCCATGTGCCGCAATGCCCCGGTAATCCTCCTGATTTCCTGTGTCTGCAGGCGCTGACCCTGTAGGAGTGCGGCCTCAGTTTGTGACATGGAGGCATCCCCTGACTCTGCCTGCCGCTGTGAGGATGGAGTTCCCCGTCGCCTGTGACGCGGTGGAGGCCCTTGGACGTCTCCTGTGGCACTTTGGCTGGTACCTGGTGCTGGCTCACACACCACTACTGCAACAGGTGTTTCGTGAGGGGACATGGTGTCGGTGGTGCAGGTCGCAGTGGTGGCTGGTCCTGTTCCCTCCTGTGTCTGCTGGCTGACCAGTGGCCCCTGGCTGCTTGGGCTGGTGGGGGTGTCTTGTGGGAGCCCTGTGGGACATAGGGAACACACTGTTAGTATGTACTATCTGTTATCTACTTCCTAATAAACTGTTGCCTATGAACTGCCTACTTGACTACATTGCCCATAATGCACCATTCTGGTGTTTGCTACTCTGAAATGGAACTATTTTGGTTGTGCATGCTCCTGTGTACAAGGTGGGTGGGGGTATGGCATTAATGAGGGTACATGCATGTCACATGGTACTCACCGGTTGATGGTCCTGGCTCAGATGTGTCCAGATCTCCCATCCCACATACAGCCTCAGGCTCAAGGGTCTCCTCTACCCTTTCCTCCGGGGGTGTGGGTGGTGGTACTGTTGATGGTCTCCCTCCTGTGCCTCTCATCTCCCGGAGCCGCTCTGCCACCCTCTCCTTGGTCCGGGAGCGCAGGTCGTACCACCTTTATTTGAGTTCCTCAATACTCCGGTGGCTGACTCCCAGGGAGTTGACTTTCTCCTGGATCTCCATCCACAGTCTCCTTTTTTCTGTCTCTGGCACGGTGAGGGCTGCCCTGCCAAATAACTGGTCATGGTGCTGACAACACTCCTCAGTCAACACCTCCAACTCTTTTTCAGCAAACTTCAGTTTCCTCTTTCTTGGGGTCTCTGCCATGGTTGCTGGAGCTCTGTGTCTTTGCAGTGCTGCAGTTGAAATGGGTGTGGTCCTCCCTCCTCCCAGGTGTATTTGTAAACTTCCTGGCTGTGATGTCATCATCATGTGCCAGGAAGTGTTTTCCAGAGTGTTCTGCAGCACCTGCATTCAATTTTCAGCACAGTCGCAATTAGCGACACCCACTCACAAATTGCGTGTTCATTTTTTGCGCGGTCGCAAAAAGCGACCTCGCAAACAGCGGACTCGCTATCTGCGGTGCGACTCCATTTGCGAGTCGCAAATTGTCCTCGCGTTTTCTTCCTGCATTGCAGTTAGCGAGTCGGAAATTGCGAGTCGCAAAGAGTCGCATTTTGCGAGTCGCTAATTTTTCCCTACCTACATCTGGCCCTTAGTTAGTTAGGATTTTCCTCTGTCCACCTTTGTAGGCAGACATCCCTTTCCCTCTCTTGAGACCAAGGACCTCATTTACAACATTTTGATGCAGGACAGAGCCGCAAGCCTTCTTGATGTGCTGCTCTGGGTCAAGACTAAAGGGGAGGAATGCCACCATATCTACAAGATATGGCACATTCCTGTCCTTTTCCCCTGCACTGGCGCACAAATTGCTGCCATGTGCAAACGCAGGAACCCATGCACCATAGAACAGAAATTGTTGCCTATTGGTTTTTCCTGTACATTTGTTCACTTTTCTCTCTGCATTGAATGTGCACTTTTTATATGCACACTTTGATTGGAGCACTTTGCATGCTGATTTTGTTGACAGAACATGCTATAAATTAACTCTAAAACAATATGTGCTCGTTATAAACAAAGAACTATTATTTGACTTGTGGGCTCTTTTACATTTAATTTGGCCATGTAAGATGATTGCTTGGGTTTTATGATAAGCTTTTGAACGAACAAAGGAAATCCGAAAGAACCACCTATGTTATTATATTGGTTCAACACTAGGGCTTTCCTTCAGCTCAGAGGTTCACATAATGTATTATTGTTAAGATGCCTCATGTACTGGGTGTTAGCTGAGAAGATAAAGTGAGCCTGGCTTTGCCAATAGCCTCAGGGAAAAGGTGGAGGTACCACTAATGCAAAATTATGCGCTGAATACCTTCTCAAGCACAGTGATTATCGAGACTGCTTCACACAGGTGTGTGCTGAGAACAAGAGAGATCGGAATGTGTGTGCCTTTCAGCAGTGCCGTAACGTGGCCAGGTCATTTAGTAGCTTTCCATATGAGATTGACATTTCTTTATATGCATGTGAACAGCTTGAACATTAACTACAATATATCCATAATGGATTGAAGTTTCCATTTTCTGGTTTTACATAAAAAAAAGTTCGCATAATTAAAGGTGATTATTTTGACTATTGCTAATTAGTGTAAAAAATGAAAATGCGGTTTCTGGAATGTATGTGAATGAAAACTATCTTGAGGGTCAGTTTGCTTCATTTTAAATGGCACAATCCAGAACTCAGGCTTAGTTTAAATTACTGACAAGCGATGGCATCGCCAATAGGTTTACATTTATTGGTGCAATGCATGCAAACATAGGCATGTAAGAAAATATTTCTAAGCAAAAGCATATCAAATCCAGACCTATTGGCTTTGCCAATGTTTGGTAGGGGTGGTTGCGATAGGGGGGTGGCATGGGTTACCGTGGTATTGCTGAAAGTATAAGTGGTGGTAATGTTGTATTTCTAGTAGCGGGATTCGTGATGGTAGTATTAGTAGTGATGTGACTAGTGATGGTGGTATTGATACGAGTGGTTATTGTACTGGTATCGGTGGTACTGGCAGTGGTGTTGCTGGTACCTGTGATATTTGTGGTGGTGGCGCTGATAGTCGTGTGGTAATGGTGGTGGTGTATAATTGGTGATGAAGTTATTGGTGGTGCCGGTAGTGTTGGTAGTGGTATCGGTGGTGGCATTATGGATGATATCGAAGGTGGTGGTATTCATTTTGGTGGTGGTATTGGTATTATAGTGGTAGTATTTGTGGATCCGATTTTGTTGCTGTTATTGATATTGGTGGTGTGGTGTTGGCTATATGGTATTGGTGGTACTGCTGATGGTGTGCTATTGGTGGTGATGGTGGAATTGCTACTGGTTATCATTCTGGTTTCTGTTGATGGTATTGGTATTTGCGGTTGTATTGATAGTGATAGTATTGCTATTGGTGGTACTGGTGGTGCTCTGTGGTATTGTGGTTGTATGCAGTTGGTGGTGGTGTGGTATTGGAGGTGGTTTGATGTTAGTGGTATTGGTGATGGTTTTGGTTGCATAGGTGAAGGTATTGGTGGTACTTGCATGGGTGATATAGATGGTAGTTGTATTGATAGTGGTTTTGATCGCAGTAATAATATTGCATGTATAAGAGAAATAACTAAATTACATTATGTTGTTTTGTATACTTATCAAGTCCCTAGCTATTTAGCAGGACATAGATACTTTTGAGAGGCAAAGGATGGCACAATTGATTATCCCTGTGATGTCATCAGGTGTTACAGTGTGCGTGATGCAAGATATGTTAACCTGGGTATCTTGACGAATCGTCATCCATGAGTTAGGTGCCTAAATTGCTTTGCAAATTGGACATGTAATTATTAAAATTTATAATTCATCAATTTATGTTACAACAAAATAAAATATATTTGTAACTTTATGATAGTCATCCTAAAACTAACCATCTCAAAAAAGTGCACTCATAAATATATTTTTCATTAGTTGTAAAATAAGACTTACACTACATTATAAAAATGACGAATTCCACCAATGACAATGCACATTTGTAAAGAGCTGAGAAAAAGATAAAGATGCATCAAAGACAAACCCTTAAGCTTCTCAACACAACAGGGACTTAATTTGACAGTCTACCCCAATTGAAATTCCATTAAATTAAAGTCTACCTAGATATCTCAAAAAGCTACCATAAAGCCAGACTTTAAGCATAGAAGAACATACTTCTAACTCGCTTTGGGTTACACAAATGTGTGTAAAAATCACTAGATTACAGCATAAGATATTTTTTAGATGTGTATTTAAATAAATATATATTTTGTGTAGCACTACAGTCTCATTGTAATTTTAAAGTTTCAGAAATTTGGATAGCTAAGACCTTTCAAAATGTAGCTCTAGTATAGGCCAGGTGACATCGTGGTTGTCCAGAGGGATGTGCAAAATTCTGTAAGTATTTCTCAGGAAATTTCACAAAATTCCATGAAAATCTCATAAAGGTGCATGAAATTATGCTTTGATAGATTATTATGTTTTGCTGGTGCTCCTGCAAGAATGTCTGTGTGGTAAAGAATGTATACCCCTGCCCTGAGTCATTCACCTTCAAGCAAATCTGTTACCCTAATGTTTGTTTTGAACATAGCACACACAAAGTTGTGCATGCATGCTGCAAGCCTAGGAACAAAATTGACATTGAAGCCTAGATCCTGGCTCTGAGGTAATGGAGGGGTGCAGAAAGCATACCATTGGCAAAGCCCAAGACTACTGTCTGTGTCCATGGCTGTGTACAGAGTGTGGTGGTGCCAGTATAGAGATATAAATGTGATTCTTGGCCAGACCGTGTGTTGGCATCCTGTGTGTTGGGTGCATGTGCATGTAAAGTGTGTGGTAGCAGGTCTCCATATTGTTTGCAAGTGTGTATGGATTGCCCTTGCTCTCTGTTGGACCTGGCCCTTTCTGCAGGGCCTTTCCCAAACTTTATGCCCACACCCTTCTGTTTTCTGTACCCATTACTGTTGGCTTTTATGAGTCTGCAGACTTTACCACTGATAACCAATGCTTAAGTGTTTGTGCTTACCCCTTTCAACATGGCAAAATTGTTGGATGCCCAATTGAGGATTTAATGTATTTCAAATTCCTTAGTTCAGTGGTGCTACCTATGCCCAGGGCCTGTAAATTAAATACTACTTCTCAGCCTACAGAATTAATTGTGCCACCCACTTAAGTAGCATTTTAAACATGTCTCAGGCCAGCTATTGCAGCCTGTGTGTGCAGTTTTGAACTGCCATTTCAACTAACAACATACACCTTTTGCCAAGCCTAAACCTTCCTTCTTGATGTATAATGTCACCCCTAGGGTAGGCCCTTAACCACCACAGGGCAAGGTACAGTGTATTTAAAAAGTTGCATAAGTACTTTTAACTTTTACATGCCCTTGTAGTGAAAATGTCTTAAATTAATTTTTTACTACTACAAGGCCGACTTCTCCCATAGAATAACACTGGGTTACCTTATTAGGTTTAATAAGAGCTAGCTTCCACTTGCGAGCAAGTAGGACTGTTGAGTTTGGTGTCTAAAGACCTAAAATTTATAACCACCATCTTTAATGGTAAAGTCAGATTTTAAGTCCCAATTCTGAAAATGCCATTTTTAGAAAGTTACATGACCAGTTGTAGCTGGCAGATGGTCTTTGTGTAATGCTCCCAGACAGAGAGACAAAAGGGGAGCAGGTGTTGGCAGGATGGGCCACCTCTGATTAGATGACGGCTTATCGACCTGCTGTTATACAACACATTTCAATGCCCAGACCTGGCATCTCAGCTTCCCATCCACATCTCTTCGACATCAGCCCGCACAATGAGGCGCAAGGACTTTGCATCTCAATGCCAAGTCCCACAAGGTACTTTCTCAGTGGGCTGAACTCAGTCCTGTATCTGGCCAATGCTCCATCATGGTTGGCTTAAACTTCTGACTTGGTCTACTGTGACCAGTTAGCCATGATTGGCATTTTTTGCTTCTTAACACTTGATGCGCACAAAACCTTTAAAATTGCAAGTCTCCGGTTCTAAAAATTTGATTTTTGTTGTTTTGTCTCAAATTAATTCTAAAATTTTACTCTAGATTGGTGTGGGAATTGTCTTGTCTTGTGTTTTCGCTTTATTACTGTCTGAAGTACTGCATAAATACAGGGAGTGCAGAATTATTAGGCAAGTTGTATTTTTGAGGATTAATTTTATTATTGAACAACAACCATGTTCTCAATGAACCCAAAAAACTCATTAATATCAAAGCTGAATATTTTTGGAAGTAGTTTTTAGTTTGTTTTTAGTTTTAGCTATGTTAGGGGGATATCTGTGTGTGCAGGTGACTATTACTGTGCATAATTATTAGGCAACTTAACAAAAAAATATATATACCCATTTCAATTATTTATTATTACCAGTGAAACCAATATAACATCTCAACATTCACAAATATACATTTCTAACATTCAAAAACAAAACAAAAACAAATCAGTGACCAATATAGCCACCTTTCTTTGCAAGGACACTCAAAAGCCTGCCATCCATGGATTCTGTCAGTGTTTTGATCTGTTCACCATCAACATTGCGTGCAGCAGCAACCACAGCCTCCCAGACACTGTTCAGAGAGGTGTACTGTTTTCCCTCCTTGTAAATCTCACATTTGATGATGGACCACAGGTTCTCAATGGGGTTCAGATCAGGTGAACAAGGAGGCCATGTCATTAGATTTCCTTCTTTTATACCCTTTCTTGCCAGCCACGCTGTGGAGTACTTGGACGCGTGTGATGGAGCATTGTCCTGCATGAAAATCATGTTTTTCTTGAACGATGCAGACTTCTTCCTGTACCACTGCTTGAAGAAGGTGTCTTCCAGGAACTGGCAGTAGGACTGGGAGTTGAGCTTGACTCCATCCTCAACCCGAAAAGGCCCCACAAGCTCATCTTTGATGATACCAGCCCAAACCAGTACTCCACCTCCACCTTGCTGGCGTCTGAGTGGGACTGGAGCTCTCTGCCCTTTACCAATCCAGCCACGGGCCCATCCATCTGGCCCATCAAGAGTCACTCTCATTTCATCAGTCCATAAAACCTTAGAAAAATCAGTCTTGAGATATTTCTTGGCCCAGTCTTGACGTTTCAGCTTGTGTGTCTTGTTCAGTGGTGGTCGTCTTTCAGCCTTTCTTACCTTGGCCATGTCTCTGAGTATTGCACACCTTGTGCTTTTGGGCACTCCAGTGATGTTGCAGCTCTGAAAAATGGCCAAACTGGTGGCAAGTGGCATCGTGGCAGCTGCACGCTTGACTTTTCTCAGTTCATGGGCAGTTATTTTGCGCCTTGGTTTTTCCACACGCTTCTTGCGACCCTGTTGACTATTTTGAATGAAACGCTTGATTGTTCGATGATCACGCTTCAGAAGCTTTGCAATTTTAAGAGTGCTGCATCCCTCTGCAAGATATCTCACTATTTTTGACTTTTCTGAGCCTGTCAAGTCCTTCTTTTGACCCATTTTGCCAAAGGAAAGGAAGTTGCCTAATAATTATGCACACCTGATATAGGGTGTTGATGTCATTAGACCACACCCCTTCTCATTACAGAGATGCACATCACCTAATATGCTTAATTGGTAGTAGGCTTTCGAGCCTATACAGCTTGGAGTAAGACAACATGCATAAAGAGGATGATGTGGTCAAAATACTCATTTGCCTAATAATTCTGCACTCCCTGTATTGTGAGAAAAGGCCTCTTTTGACATGGTTAGCCCCCACTTTTGCCTGGTATGTGATGTAGCCTGAGCATTGTTAGTGACCAGGGCCCCTGCTAACCAGGTTCCCTAGGTCAGATCTCTTTCCCTAAACTGTTGTGATGCGTTGGCGCAATGGGCAACATCTTTTGCTGCCACTATAAGTCCCTAGTGAAGGGTACTTAGATACTCAGGGCATGAGGTATTAAGGGTAGGCCCCTGAGGGCAGCAGCACTGATTGTGCCACCCCCTAGGGCCATGCATCCAGATGCACCCAGCCCTACCAGTGTAGGCTGAGTGCTCTGATGCAAGCATAAAACACAAATTCGATCTGACACACTGCCTGTGTGCCCTGTCCACTATACACTACATGAACTATGGGTAAGATAACCCTCTGGCAGGCCTTCCAGTTCTAAAGCATGGTGCAATATATTGTATGTGAGGGTATAGCTGCATGAGCAATATGCCCCTACTCTGTCCTTGCCAAACCTGATACATAAAGAATGAACAGAGTAGCCATTTTAATACATGTGCTGGACACTGGTCAATATGAGTTTCACAGCTACATGATGGCCACGCTCAACCCTGGGTTGTTTGGTTTCAAACAACTCAGAATGATAAATCCAAACTGGTACCAGTATTGGATTTATTACCAAAGGTACCCAGGGGTCACCTTAGAGGTGTCCCATACAAATGCGAACTACCCTGGCATGGCTGCTGGTTGCCTGCCCCCACCAGACACAAATTGGCATCCCTGGGCTGAGAGCTTCTTCTCTCTGGGATTCAGAACAAAGCCCTTCCTGGGTGGGGGTTGTAACACTCTCTCAGGAATTTGCACTGCCGTGTTGGCAAGCTTCAAAGAGCTTGCTGCCTTTGAAACTCGACCTCCAGGCCTGCTGCTAGCAGCAGATGGCTGCCCCTATTGCAAACCCCCATGTTTGGCGGGAACAACAGTGGGAAAATCAAACAAAGGGTAGGAGGAGTGGTCCTACTTAGCATGCACCACCCCTAAGGTGTTGCATGCGAGGTGGACTCTCCATTTCATTTTTCTCCATCTTAGATGGAAGGAAAATAGCCAATCAGGTGTAGGAAAGTGAGCTCTGCCCACAGGAAGTGGTCACTTAGTGGGTGTAGCCACCCTAAGGCAGTTGACCCATAGGTCACTACCAGGTTCCTTCTAAATCGCCCACTAAATACAGTATTCAGTCAACACCCCTAGATAAAGAAATCAGATTCTAAGGACCCAAGAAGATCAGCAACAGAGAGGACACAAGGCACGAGAACTGAAGACCTGCTGCACATAGAAGGTGCCAAACCCTGCCTGCTGCACCCAGGGCTCAACAATCGCTTCTGAGGGGTTTCTTGAACACTGGATGGACTCTAAAAAAAAAACACAGGATGTCCACTCTTCCAAACTCACCAAAGATCTCTCTCCAGAGTGAAGGCATCACTTTGCAACCTCAAGAAACCAACAACCAGTGAGGTTTGCTTCACTGGCCAGCTGCTGACCATCGAACCGGACACCACAGAAAGGCAAAACTTCACACTACAGACCGCAAGGATAAAGCCTGCCAGTGTGCCATGTCTGGTAGCACTACACTCTCCAGCATCCAAACCGTACCATTGCCCAGGGTAGTGGTCACGTCAGTTGGACACCCAGAAAGACAGTCCACCCAGGGCTGTGAAAGGACCAGGAGGAAGCTCCAGTCAAGGGGCTTCAGAAACCACCAGGACCACCGACCAGACTGCCCCAGCTGACTTGTAAGTGACCCTCAAATTGACCTACATTATGCTTCTAGGGGACAGCTTCTGGCTCCCTGATTTGCTCTGCACTCGGCTGCCCCGTGCCCTCAGGGCCGGCTTTAGAGTGGTGAGAGTGGTGTGGCCACACTGGGTGCTGACCTGGATTGAGGGGCACTCAACTCGGGGGCAATGTGTTTAGCAACAACTTACGAAACTTGGAATTTAAAGCACCTTCAGAAAATGTCCTTGTGCGTCCATCCTTCAGGAAACAATTAAAATGTCAAGATACCTCCTGGGAAAAATGTTCCTGCTAGGTAGAGAGATGGGAGTTTAGTCTAGCGGTGGCTTTGACTCGCCATAAAGTACCATAGATGGTTAATGTACCTGCTGCACAGAACAGAACTATATTTTATGTGGATAGCTGAGTGGATTAGTAAAGCCAGCCTATAGAAGGGCATTGAAACAAATGAAGTCTATGTGAAAAGTGGGGAGCTATGGAGAGATGAGGGACACATTTTCCAGGTGTTAGTGAGTAAATCTGGGGAGGTGGTTATGGGGTGTGGGGGTTCCAAAAAAGAGTGTTGCACAGGGCGCCACCAGTGCTAAAGCCGGCTCTGTGTGCCTTGCACTGAAGATCCAGCTGTACTCTAAGGGTCCCACACCCCTTGCGACCTCAACACTCCAAGGGGCAACGTGGATTCACCTTTAAACTTACCTGTACAGTACTTTTCCAATTGGTCCCCTGCAGTGGCCCTGCACCAGCTCTAGAGACCTTTTCCCACTGCTCCCGCCAGAACTGGGAGCTCTCCAAACTTCTCCAGCGTGCACAGTATGCCCACCGAGGGCCTCGATCAACCAGCAAAAGAAGAACTTAGGTAAACCTACTGTCTGATTTTATATGCATTTTTAAAGGTTATCCTCCATTGATTCCTATGGTGCGCAATTATGTACAAAAAGACTATTTTTTATAAAATTCAACAATTCATAGCTTAAAAAGTACTTAGCCAATTTTGATGATCTTGGTCTTAAAAGTTCATAAAAATCTGATTTATTTTTTGTAAATTGGTCTCAAGGTATTCTTTTGAGTGTGTGTCTTGCTTTATTGATACTGTGAGAACAACAAATGCTTTGCACTTCTCCAAGATTAGCCTAACTGCTCGACTAAGCTACCTTAAAAATTAGAGCATTAGGTGGTCTAGTTTTTACATCTGTAAACCAAAGTGTGGTTGCCTGGACCCCCTGCGCAGTGTGCCTAGGTTTGCACACTACATAGAAGGCCAGCCTCCTACAAATATTTTACACATTGCCTCTACGTTAGGCCTGTCTTCTTTTGTGCCAAGTTACCAGAGGGTTAAGCATAGGTTAATTTGGGGTTTGCTTGTGTTTCAGCCTCTCAAGAATTGTGGTTGCTGCTTAAGCAGGGATTCACACCTCTCAACCAGTAACTCAATTTACTTCAGTCTGACATTACACAAGATGGATGTTGGGAATCAGCCCCCACACAGTGGGAGCCTATTGCCTGCATTTCTGAGGAAGGGGGTGTAACTCTAGACACAGAAGTGTGGAGGGATGGTGTGGGGGCTTTAGAAATTTTAATGACATTTTTAGCAAGTGATTGTTGATTAGCCCTTCCTGAGCACTGCTATTTGGTTAGTGATGGGTAGAAGGGGTTGAGCCAGCAAAGAGAGTTTCTAGTAAAAGAGACGTTTCTAAGAAGACACTGATTCCTTTGTTTCCCTTTAAGTGGGCCATCCTGAAAAGGCTGCTGAGAGCACCAGGTGGGGAGCTTCATACTGATTGTGCTCCTTTTGTAGGTACTCCTGCTTGGACCAGTCATTGCCACTACCTGCTGTGAGCAGCCATCACATTGCACTAAATACATATCTGCACTGCAGGGGAACAATTAATTATAAAAAGAAACTAGGACAAAATAGTTTCTAAATCCAGTCAGGGAATTCATATCCTCTGCCCAAGAATACTGTATAAAAGTGAGTCCCCATGCTCCCCACTTTGTTCCAGTTCACTCTGCTTCACTGCCAGAGAAGTGCCTCTGTGTTCCAGAATTGGTATCACTGATAGCAAATCTTGCAAAGACAAGTGGACATTGCCTGGTGTCTTCATGCCCTGCTAGAAGAACCTGAGAGTCTGCCAGTGACCTTGATAACTGCCTGACTGCTTCAGAGGAGAGATCCTTGGCCAGCAGGAGTTGGCCTCCCTGTGTGAAGAGCAGCCCAGAGGGAGAAGAGGAAACGTGGGAGAATACTGTGAAAAGCTGTGCAGAACCCAGGGTCTTCTGGTCCACCTGTCCAACTGCTGAGACGAGATTAGGGAGAGGTTGTTTCTAACTTGTCTGTGTCAATGGCAAAGTAAAGAATGCAGAATTCACAGACCCCCACAGAGAAAGACGTAGATACTGTGTGTTGACTCTGACTTTGTTACACTTTAACCAGAGTGACAGACCCAAGAAGGAAGAGCCTTCTTCCGCAACCACTGCAGCAGCCTGCTAGAGGTGTCTTTGTGGAGCCATTGCCTTCCCAGTCTGTTGACCACAAAGGGAAAGAGGTGGGGTTGCCCAAATGAGCCCCAGGGGGTGCGACAGCTTCTCCTGTGCCCCCTGTGCTAAGGAATTTCTAGCACGTACCACATTAGATAGTTCCACATTCTGGAGAGTCATTAAGTGTGACCTTTTGGTGGGATGATTTATCGAACATTGCTATTTATGCATAAGTACTGATTAGTAATTTGCCGTGGACTGATCTATGGGTCACAGAACTCTAGAAAACTGCTCTGCTTCAGCACAGTGAGCCCGCGCTTGAATATTAATTGTGCTTATTTCCATGTTTTCATTTGGTCCAGATCCCATAGTGCATTCTTATATATTTGTTCACTCTGGTTCTACTGCATTACATATTGTTGTCATTAACAACCCTATTCTTTTCTAACTAGACAGGCACTGAACTGGAAATTACTTTATTGCTTATACTGTGTAATTGAGTGCTGAGTCTCTACCCACCTTTGCTAGCTTCCTGAGATGTTTCGACTGCACCCACTCACTAACCTGAGAGTCAAACGTGAAAAAAGTTTTACTTGGACCAATTTCCAGAACTAAAGAAGGATGGGACCCAAGACAACAATGACAAACCCCCACAATCACAATAGTTGGAGCCTAGTATCCTCTACTTGCCCAGAGGCCTCCCATAAGCGAGTTCTGGCAAACTGTTTCAACAAAAAAATTACCTTTTGGTGGAACATTTTCTGGGCAAAGCAGTGTCCCTCTAGTATCTTACAAGACTAACGTATGCTTTCCTAATAAGTAATGCAACATTGAGAAATTTTGAGAAATTCATGAATGTCAGGAATTTTGCAGGTGTAAATAAACTTTAATTCAGAAGTCATATTCACATAGTACAGTGATACTCAAACATTGGCCCAAATAAACAGACAAGCATTTATTTAAAGCTTTATTGAAGTGAACGAAAGGAAGTAACTAGGTTGCTCCGCATCACTTAATCTGAGAAAGACCTTCATTTTTAAAGACATTTTTCAGTAAAAGTGTAACAATATGATAGGGTCTTTTCAAAATTCTAAAAGTGTATTTAATTAACATGCAGATCAGTTTCACATGAGACTATATCAGTGCATTATAGTTTATTAAATGAAATGCAGGTAAAGCTTTTGTACAGCCCGCATCATGAAGTCATGTATTTTGAGGTGCTCTTATATGTGATAATGAGAAAAGAGGGAAAGTGAAATAAAACAAATGTCTAGGGTCACACAATTTCGCAAAGTGGGAAACCAAAATTAATCACTGGTTTGCTGGTTTCACATTGTGCAATTCAGCCACTAGATGTATATGCTATACTTCCCCTGCACCAACCTTACAGCAACCCCCGCCCCCGAATCCGTTCCTCTGCTTCCCCCATCCCCAATCATCATCCCGCTGGCACCAATGTGACCCTCTGTCACATCACAGACCAAATATTTTGGCCCCTAAGAAAATGCGAGTACCCATGATATACAAGGTCGAGATACGTCTTGCTTGGAGCACCCGAAGTGCTGCCACCGTGTGAGCCGTTTATGAATTCACCACTCAGGAGTGTTTCTAGGGTTGACAACCTGCTTATAGAAAGGTTGGATGGACCTTCAGGTAATTCTGTGTTCTAAAGGCTTACCTCAAATACATTTCTTCAGAGTTTTCGTGAAGGCCAAACCTTATGGCGACATTTCAGAGCTGGGTCAAGTGCATTGTGAAAACACAGGCCCAGGTCTTTGGTGGACTTGCTGCTGTATTCAGTGCAGCTGAATTTAGATTATGCGGTTGACCAAGACTATCTTGATTGCAGGTTTCTGCCTACCTTGCCTAGCGAAAGACCAGGGCATACGGTGGCCATATCTTTAAGTCACATTCCTGTATGAGGTAGATCAACTTGTATTACACAAGGCGCTAAAGCATTGGGGGAAATTTAGAGTGCTTGTAATGTGTTCAACCATTTTCAGCACCAGGCAGAATCTGGCAAGTTGGCTATGGAGCTGCTGAAACCTTCGCATCTCTTTTTTCTGTAGGCCCGTGCAAACACTGTCCACTTGGTCCCTTGTGATAAAGTACAGCGTCCTGGTGATGTCTGATTGGTACTCCACGTCCAAAAGTTGCAGCAGCTGGAGCAACTTTCCTGACATGTTGAGCTGGAAGGCACCCCAGTTGGTGATGGCATTTGCCTGGGGATAAACATGAAAGATATAGGAGAAACATTTTTTTTCTTTTTTTACACTGGACTGGGGACACGGCACGCCCACTTGTACACCCTGTTCTCATTATCAAAGTGTATAGTTGCAGCTGTGGAGATGGGGAAGAATAAGACGCTGAACGGGGAGGAGTGCAAGGAGCTTAATAGCATTATTTTGGGGCAATATTAAATCGGGATTAACAGTACAGATAGTGGTTTAATTTTTTTTGTTGTTGTTGTTACATAATGAGAATTTTGTACAGTTCTTTAGATTGCTTAACACAGAACATTAAAAGCCTCTTAAACGAGTACAATGTTGTTATATGGAGGTGTGCTGATTCCTCAGAGACTTCTCGTATTTCCTTGTTGGTTTTAGGCCTCGCCTACTTTAAGTGGGTCAAAGGGTTCTCAGGTTTGTGAATGGGAAAAAGCATTAACTCAGGAGACAGAAAAGCAGACGTGTTACCTGTGCAAATTAATCATTTCATAACAGCATTGAAAAAAGGGTTGCAGAAAAGGAGTGACCGGTTTAGCAACTCTTCACTCTCAACAGAGTTAACCTCAATTATTCTTGCAGATTTATTCACCTAATTTTGCATAATACCTTCACTTATATGCTACAAATCCCTAACCGTTTCTAAATGTGCGTCGAGTTTTTCTACTTATTACCATGATTTGGGCGCTCATTAGACCTTGCGCCGGAAATCTGCGTCAGGTATCCGGTACTCAGATGTACTGACACCACAGGATACGGTAACACCAGGGTGAAGCTTTATTTTTCCGCTGTGAGTTTTTCACTCGAGAATGGGGAATAACCGCATGAAGCAATGATTGCTCACTGATTCCTGCAGGTGTTCTCTTCATTGCAGGCTGTTTTCCCCACCCAGATTTTACCAGTTTTTTAATGGGAAAAGCTGCAGGGTGAAAATACGCGGGAGGGTAGTTTTCCTGCGCATCTTGTAGTCTCAATGCAATTGTAAAGATATGTTTCCGGCTGAATCAGGACTACCATAATAGCTGTGATGAGGGCCCAACTCACTTTTTTTCTATCTCACCATCTAATCATTGTTCTTCCCTCTTCACACTTTTTTCTAGGTCTATCCCATGGTTTCTCGCAAACATTATCCAAGGTCCAAAATGTTTGGTCCATGATGTGACCGAGGGCCGGATTAATGCCGCAAAGTGTCTGTCAAGGTTTGGGGAGGGGGATTGGTGGAATGGTGGGTGTAGTGGAAGCGAAGCACATACATCTAGTGGCTGAGTTGCACAATGTGAAACCAGAAAACCTGGGAATAATCCTATTTAACCAATGTGTGCAATCTCATGGAAGTGTTTTATTTTTTCCTATTTTATCTTCATTATCACCTATAAGACGACCTCAAAATATATGACTTCAGGATGTGCGCTGTAGAAGACCTTCTCCTGTGACTGATTTAATAAACTATAATGTTATTCATGTATAATAGGAATCCAGGTCACCCAAAGAGTGTATATAACAACCTATTTGCTTCCTAGCTCACTATGGGAATAATTGTCGAGTGGCGGGAAAATTAATGTTTCAAAATTCATATGTGAAAACTATCACTTTTAAAAAAATACTTCTCAACGCACTAATATAATCTGATGTTCTAAATTCAAACGGTTCTGCATGTTCATGAAATTCACTTTTTGGAGAAGCTTTATCATACTTTTCCATTTATGCTGCAAAATGCCTTTAAAAATGAAGGTGTTTCTAAAGTTAAGTGCACAGAACACCCTAGTTACTTTCTTTCTCTACCTTTATTTATCCTTCAAACAAATATTTGTGCATTCATTTGACATCTTTTAATGGTAGTGCTGAGTCAAGCATGCGCTCCCCGGGCCGTACTTCGAGTATAACTGGTCATCGTTTCATCTCAAGACCTCACCAAATACATTCCTTCTAAGGTCCATACTTATCTCCAACCTGAACAGAATTTCTTTCCCCCTTTCATCCACTCATATACTGATCTCCCTATTGCCACAACCTTCCAGAACACATCTCTGAATAAAGTTTTTCTAAAATGTCAAGATTTATTGTCCCCCATTTTCATGCCCCAAATACCAAACCTCTGGTTATTTAATATTGGGTCCTCACTTGATTATTTTGACTCTTTCAACTTGTCCTTAACTGCCGCCCTAGTACTATCATTCCTCAAATACAGAACAGCTGACCCATTTTCTCATTCCAGCTACACTTCTGTCTCCCCCAATTCTCTTCATTTCTAATTGGTGACAAACAGGTTTTTCAGGTTTTTACTGGAAGAGGACCCAGGAGTCGCAGAGAAGCCCACGCAGCACAACTGAAGAAGGGTCCCACACCACAGGAGAAGCACACAGATGGCTGTGCATCACAGGAAAGAGTTCTGGGGGCTTGGACCAACAAGCCTTGGTAGCTGCAAGAGATGCAGAGCATGGGGGTACTCTTCTGCGTGGGAAGGCAAAGGCTTACCTTCACCAAAGTTGGACAGCTGGCAGAGAGGACCAAGGGGACCACTCCAGACCACCACGTGTGATGCAGGATCCACACAGCTCAGGATGAGAGGAGATCCATGCAGCAGGTTGTTGTTGCTGTTTGTGCCTTCGGATGCAGGGGAGTGACTCCTTCTCTCCAAGGGAGATTCCTTCTTTCTTCTCTTACAGACTGAAGACTTGCACCCTCAGAGGACACCCAGCTGGGAAAATGTTGCAAAAGCTGGAAAGAGCTCTGGAAACAATGTTGCAAGCAGAGTATTTGTTGTGGATGCAGCCTGTTGGTTCCTGGAGGGTCCATTTGCAGTTCCAGTGTCCAGAAGTTGAAGTAGAGGTTGCAGAGGATTCCCGCTGGAACCTTGCAAGCCAAATCTGAGGACTCACCCAAGAGGGAGACCCTAAATAGCCCTGGAAGGAGGATTGATCACCTAGCTAGGTGACCACCTATCAGGAGGGGGTTCTGCCATCACCTGCCTGACCTGGCCTCTGCTCACCTTGGATTCAAGATGGTGGAATCAAGGGACCCTCTGGAGGAGCTCTGGACACCACCCCCGGGGTGGTGATGGACAGGGGGGTGGTCACTTTCCATTGTCCAGTTGCACACCAGAGCAGGAACTGGAGATCCCTGGACCAGCGCGGACTGGTATATGCAAGGAGGGCACCAAATGTGCCCTTTAAAGCATACCAGGAGGCTACTCCTTCCAAGCCATGTAACAACTATTTCCAAATGGAAAAGATGTTACCCCCTCTCCAAAACGAAATCCTTTGTTCTGCCTTCCTGGGTTTGAGTTGTTCAAACAACAGGAGGGCAGAAACCTATCTGAGGGGTGGCAGCAGCTTGGGCTGCCCCGAAAACCTCAGAAGGCTGATAGGAGCAATGCTAAGGGTCCTCTAAGGAGCCCCCAGAGTGCATGGAATCATACTTCCAATACTGGCGATAGTATTGGGGCATGATTCCAACATGTATGATGCCAAACATGCCCAGGTTCGGAGTTACCATTATGTAGCTGGACATTAGCTGGACATAGGTAGTGACCTATGTCCAACACACACGTAAAATGGCGTCCCCGCACTCACAAAGTCCATGAAAATGGGGCTGGAGTTCATGTGGGCACCTCTCCTCATGCAGGAGTGCCCTCACATGCAGGTTATTGCTACCTGCCCTCTGGGCTAGGAGAGCCTACCATAGGGGTGATTTACAGTGACCTGGTGCAGTGGCCTGTAGTGAAAAGGTGCATGCACCCTTTCATGCAGGCTGAAATGGCAGGCCTGCAGATGCACTTTGCATGGGCTCCCCACTGGTGGCATAATACACGCTGCAGCCCATGGGTAACCCCTGGCGCCCCAATGCCCTGGGTACCTGAGTAACATAAACTAGGGACAGTATGTCAAATGTGGGGGGGTGTGGTCCAAACAACCAAGTTTAAAGGGAGAGAGCATAGTCACTGGGGTCTTGGTAAGCAGGATCCCAGTGAACACAGTCAAAACATAATACAACAGGCAAAAAGTGGGGGTAACCATGCCAGAAAGAGAGTACTTTCCTAGACACAGTGAATGTGACTCCTATCATGCAGCTTGGTCTGATTCTGAACTGCCTCCTTACTGCTTCAAAATCCCCTTAAGGGTACTGCGCACCCACAGCTGCACCTGTGATTTGTCTGAAACCTTTCGAATCTGTGATAACAGGGCATACGCCTAGTTGCCAAATGACCAGTATGGATGTTGTTAAAAAAGAACGGCTCTTGATTTTGTTGCCAAAAGTGATGTTGGTACGGTTTTCTGTTCTGAATGTTGCACTTTTATACTTAAGATCTCTCTAAGTACACAATGATATCATTAATCAACTATTTCAAAACTTTAAGGAGTTACACATGACTACCTCTGATTGATAACTAGATGATTTCCAAGGGTGGAGTATTTGATCTTTGTTGATGTTTTTTTTTAAAGATGGAAGATGCAGATTCTTGAAATTGTGTTGGTCATTTTTATACTGATATATGCCACTGTTTAAGTTTGCACTGCCTCCATCAACTGCATTACAGGAACCAAAGGGTATATCTTCATTTTACCCATTAAAAACTATTGATGATAATAATGAAATGTGTTGAAAATCAGATAATGGTTCCCTAGGATGTTTTGAGCCTGCCATTCATTTTAATAATTCATAATTATGTTGAATGGTTAATGTCTTACATGCTGCACTAATACATAGTGCAAAAAGGAAGGGTTGTTGACTAAAACCATTGACGTAGCATAACTATTACCACTACACTCATATTTTTGTGCACATAAACTTGCTATAAAACAAGGCCCAAATTTATACATTTTTCATGCAAAACTGAGCTAACGCAGCAAAAGTATAGTACTGGCTTGCGCCATTCCAGAGCGCCAGCCGGGCGGCATATTTAAAGAATGGCGCAAGCCGGCGCAAAGGGTGGGCTAACCTCAAGGAAAATTACATTATCTGGGTGGGGGTGACGGTATGGGGGCAGGCGGTCTTGCACTGAAAAATGACGTGAGTTGGTTAGAGTAAAAGAAATGACTCTAACCAGCCTAGCATCATTTCTGAATGCAAAACCTACCATACCACATGACTCCTGTCTTATAAAAGACAGGAGTCATGCCCACCACCCCAATGGCCAGCACAGGGGTCAAGGGTCCCCTGGGCATGGAGATTTCACCCAGTGCCATGTAGAGGGGCCCATTTCAGGGCAACAAATTGCATTTTAAAAAATATTACAAATACTTACTTCTACTTACCTATACTTACCTGGGATGGGGTCCCCCATCCTCCTCTGTCCCTCTGGTGTCGGTGTCCCTGGGACCTGGGAAGGGCCACCATGGAGATGGGCCCACAGTTCCCCTAACGCCTGCCCTGACCCAGGCGTTAAGTAATGGCGCTAAGCAAGCTTAGTGCCATTATTTAGGCCCACCTCCCTCCCGTGCACCATCTTTGCACAGGAGGATAAATAAGGCGACTGGGCCTTAGAGTCATTTTTTGACCCGGAACGCCTACCTTACATCTCATTGACGCAAGGTAGTTTCCTGCTGGCAAAAAATAACTTTAATTCAAATACTTTGGCGCTAGATGGGTCTAGCACCAAAGTATAAATTTGAAGTTAGGTTTAAGCTGAATTTGCGTTAAACAAAAATGACGCAAATTTGGTGCAAAGCAAGTATAAATCTGGCCACAGGTGTTTTAGTAGTGTAAGAGCTGCACAGTAGTTACAAATCAGTGAATATTATCAAGGCAGGCAGAGGTACAACCAACAACAAACGTTGCTTAACATTTTTTTAACTCTGCGCATCCCTTAACATGTCATCATAAGGCACATATCTGAGGGATGAATACTGACAATATTCCCTCTGCTACTACGTTTGTGATTTCAATTTAGTGTGACAGAAGCAACTGGCAAACTATGGAATAGCACATAAATATAGCTCTCCATGTTAATATCCTTTACTGCAATTTCAAATTATGATTACAAATCTATAAGTCATATGCACTGTCCAAACATTTTCTGATAAATACCTAGGATTTTCAAATGTGGCACTATATTTAGGAATTCTTTAAAGCAGCGGTTTTAATTGTTTTGACGGTTCTGGACCCCCACTTAACCATTACTGGAATACAGGGACACCTACTGAATCATTATTGGAATCCAGAAACCTCCACTGAATCATTATTAAAAACCGTGGACACTGGCCAAAACAATTTTCATGATTTGAACTGCAGAAGCATACAAAAAAATAAGAAAACAAGTATTCATCGAATACATAAATGATGAGATATCTTATTCAATTCAAATATTAAAAAATAAAAACTTTAATCTGAATCTGAAGGTTGGAGATTTTCTAAATTCAATTGAAGCCACTCAAAGTCCATATTATATTTCTGTTTGTTTCACTTAAACTGCTCCCACAGATGAATATGAGGATACCAACTTAATTTTTAACCTAGAATTTCAAATTCCTACACATTGACAGAACGTTTTAAGATTTTCAATTTTACAGTTTGATACTTTATTTCTATAAATCTTGTAATTTTGTTAATACTGCAAACTCTTTGACTAGATGCCACAGACCCCCAGGGGTCCCTGTACCACAGGCTAAGAGCAACTGCTTTAAAGGGTTTGTACACATATGTGTCTACTAGTGGTAACAGTGAATGCATTGGAGGCTGGTGATGTTTCTGTGGCATTCGGAGTATCTGGAGCCAAAAGCAAACACATTTAAGTGAGCAAGACATAACCTTATTTGATTATTCGTCGCAATCTGCTTCTTTTTTTTTAGTGTGAGCCACAAAAACGTTTCATTAGTCCGAGATAAGAGCATTTCAACTGTAGTTTGACCTCTTTGTTCCAGAAAAGATGTATGAGAGTGTATTTTTCTTTTTCACTCGAATGTTGTCTGTCTTGCGTTGATGAAAGCTAAAGCTCCTTAGCTACATATTGCAATGCAAGGGGCTTAAATAAATTCAACCTTCAAGCAAATGGCTGCAAGGGTTCCTTTTCGGAAAATAATTAAATGTGCATCCCAGACATTCTATAATGAGTTTATTTTACAATCTGGGCTTGGAATTGAATCACAGTAACTATATTGGCAAAGCACTTGTAGACAAGCATTGACAAAGACAGAGGGTCTGTATTTGTGTTTTCAAATGATTGTGTTTGTAAGTGCCCAAGATAATATAAAACAAGTATTGGCAATGACAATAGGTGTGGCTTATGAAAGAAAGTGCCTTTTGTGTAACTAATGGGTGTAGACACTCAAATAGTCTTCATACATTCACTCTATCACTCATCTTTTCATGTATGCATCTATTCATCAATCCACTGACTCATTCTCCCATTTATCCCTTCTTTGACACAACTGCAATAAAATACACCCAAACTCAACAACGAACACAAGATAAATTAAATAAATATCTATAGGAAAAAGAGAACATGCTGCCTTCTAAACACAGCAGGTGCTTGTGGTAATAAAACATAAACGTAAGGGGCTTCCAAAGATATTGCAGATAGTCAATCACTGTTTTAAAGTTCAAGCATTTAGAGCCAATTTGTAGGCCATCTTGAAATGGTAAAAACAATACACTACGGACAAAAAGCATTCTATAATTATCTCTTGGTTTAAAGGAAGTGCCCACGTGGAATGTGGCACACTGTGAATGGAATCAACGGCAAACAAGCAACCAGTTAGCTATGCCTGGATAGCTATGGTATTCTCTTAGGAAATATTAATATATTAAGAGAAAAAGCAAAGAAATGAAAGGTGAGGGGCCTGGCCATCTCTGCAGGGTCATCCCCAAACTGTTTGCCTTCACCCTTCCTGTTTTTCTTAATTCTGCGTTGTTTGCTTTAGGACTCTGTGAACTTTACCACTGCTAACCAGTGCTAAAGTGGGTGTTCACTCTCCAAAAACATAGTACAATTGACTTTTACCTGACTGGCATATTTAATTTATCTGTAGGTCCTTAGTAAAGTGGTACTGAGTGTACCCAGAGCCTGTAAATTAAATGCTACTAGTGGGCCTTCAGCACTCATTTTGCCACTCAGTACAGTAGCCTTTAAAACATGTCTCAGGCTGCCATTGAACCCTGTAGTCCTGTTTAGAATTGCCATTATTCTGACATGGCAAAATTATCCTTTTGCTAGGCTTAAACCTTCCTTTTTATTACATATAAGCCACCCCGAAGGTAGGCCCTAAAGGCTTCTAGAGCAGGGGTCATTGTATTTAAAAAGTAGAACATGTTGATTCAAGTTTGCATGTCCTGGTAGTGACAAACTCCTAAAGTTGTTTTTCACTATTGCAAGCCCTTTTTCTTCCATCCAAAAACATTGGGTTACCTTATTACACTTAAAAATTGAAGTTAAATTTGGAGAAGATAGAAAAATGATGTTTACACTCAAATTAATTGTAATTTATAACCGTCTTTAATGGTAAAAGTTGGCATTTCTTTGCCTAATCATGTGGTATGTGCTGACAGGTCACATGATTAGGTGTAGTTGACAGTTGGTCTTTGCATGTTTCTTCCCAGACAGCGACACAAAGAGGGCCTAGGTGTTGCAGGATGGGCCATGCTGCCAAGACGTTTGAGGCCACAGCTGTTCCATGCCTTGATTACTTTTCAAAGGGCTGCCCAGCACATACACAAAGGGAATTGAAACCAGCCTCTTGTGACCCCAAAACAACTTAGAGCCTGGAAAGGGGAATATAATAAGTTTCCAGAACCAGATATGGGGGGTATAAGTGTTTCCCCTACTTCAAAGCTGGCAGCAGGTATATTTAAAGGACCCCTCAAACTAATTATCAGATCACATCTGGACCTGTAGAAGACTCAAAAGAAGAACTACCCTGCTGCCCTCATGATGGAAGGACTGCCCTGCAGCCCTGCTTCAAGAAGGACTGCCTTGCTGTTGTGATTTGTTTTTACTTTATTACTGTTTGAATGCTGCATACATTCTTACAAGTTAAACCTGCCTGCTTTTGTGCCAAGCTACCAAAGGGTTAAGCACAGGTTAATTTAATGATTTTCTGTGGTTCACCCTGACGAGGATTGTAGTTGTTGCTTGAGAAGAGTTTCGCCCCCACATCCTCTAAGCTAATTTATCACAAATGGGTAACTATAAAAAGAGAAAATTCTAAACTAAAGGACTGGCCAACCAGCCGGATACTGGCACACACTCTTTTTAAGGTGAAAATGCACACATTATAAACAAATACCAACATTCACAGGAGAAAGAGTATATTTCAGATGCAGACTGAACCATTACCCCATGTAGTTTGCTATCATGGATGGAAGCAGAGTGTAAATGATACTCAGACCGATCAATGGCAGAACAGAGTGGACCCAAAAACCTGTAGCTTTTATCAGTGGCTTATCACCATAAGCAAATGAGGCCTCCTGTACTGAGTATATGCTTTCCCACAAAGCAACCATCAGGCATATAGTTATATTATTAGACAGTAATCTAAATTAAAGTTGGGAAAGCAAAATACTATCTTTCCTAAGAGAGCCGAAGAAGGATTCTCACAGCACAAAGCTGCTATGCCCATGGTTTGTCAGGTACGACGACCAGTACCGAAATGCTTGTCTACTATGGTAATCTGTGAGATTCCATGGAACAAAATACCTGTCGATAGGCTTTAATACAGAGTAATAACAATCTACCCTTAAATGCTTGTTGACTTTAACATAACGTTTTTCACAATCAATATGTAAGGCCTATTGCCTTTATTGTGAATTTTCATTACAAACAATCAAGCCTATCATCTTTATCATTGGCATGTCACCATAAGCAGCTCAGACCTACTGTGATGGTTCATAAACTTTCCCACAAGGCAACCATCAGGTATGCTGTGATAAAATTACAAATGTGTACAAAATACATTTGTCAAAATAATACAAAAATACCTACTTATAGACCCTAATAAGGATTACCATAGTACAAATTGTCTCTCTTTATGGTTTGTTCAGGTTTCACCAGCACTAAAATTCTTGTCTACTATAGTAATCTGTGATATTCTATGTAACAAAATGCTTGCCTACTGTCCATAGCACAGTGTGCTAACAATCCACCCTTAAAAGTTGTGCTGGAACATTTTCATCTTTCGCAGGAATCAATGCTCACGGAGGTTGACAGACCTTTTGACCCAGCAATAGAGTGTGGTAGAACCAGTAAACAAAATTCAATCACCATGCAATAATTTTAAACATGACCCATTTGGCCATACAAGGAAAACTTGAGTCAAAATAGGGTTAAGATACTTACTACAAAATTAAAGTCATGTAGGTCTTTCTCAATGCAAAATTATAGATATAGATTATCACCAGTGGTTGCCCAAAGTGACAAAAGAAGTTTAGTCAAACTAACATTAACAAAACTAAGCATTCAATAACAATACATAAAATTAAAAGGAATAGCTGAAATACAGAAATCCGAAGCTGCGCAGGGTTATCAATCATAAGTAAATTCAATTTAGCAAAGGTACCAATTTAGGTTGAGCAATGAAAAGCCCTACAACTAACCAAATTAAGGAAATGCATGTGTGGGGCAAAACACTTGTAGGCAAAATACAAAAAGTACAAAAGGGGCAAAAATAATTTGGAAAATGAAAAGCTCGGGCTGTAGGTTATCAATTAAGATAAGAAAAACAATAGATAAAAAGGGAATGTGTCAGCATATCAGAAGCTCAAACAAGAGTCTTCTGAAGGGGGATAAAATATCTTTAAGTATCAAAGTGACGTCTCAAGGGGCAAATCAGAGAGGAAAATACCTCTCCAATGGGCTCAACATTCAGGGACTCTTCATCAGCAAAGCATCAGGTCAAAAAGCATCTGAAGATCTGCAGATTGAATCTACTCAAAGTCCAACTAGGCAATGCCATATCAAAAGTCACAAAGAATTCTAATTTGCCAAAGGTACTAGTCCATGTCACATTGAAGGGGCCTCATCCAATAAATGATCACACGTCTCCAATTCAAACATGTACTTCTTCTCCCAAGTCCTCCATGACTTCCAACCCTGTAACTCCACGCAAATTTGAAACAATTATACATAATGTCAATCTATATTCCACACTGTTCTGGGTTTCAAGGTCATTATAGTACAAATTTTCCATGTTTAAACAATGAGGTCTAATACCAAAAGGCTAAGCTTCTCATGGGAACATAACCTAAAAGAAAGTTCATGTTACCAAATGAATCAGCATTCCTAACAAGGTCACAAAATGCGACCTCTGCAGGCCTTACTTATACTAAGGCAAACATCATGAGATTACATTCAATTAATACGTTTTAATAAAACACATATAATATGCAAACTTATAAATTCAACATCAATAATACTTCAATAATATGCATCTCATATTCGATTTAAATGCGCACAAAGGTTATTAATGTATGTCAATTGATATGACAGAGTACTACATTTTTCTCTATTTTGCACACATATTTCAAATCAATAATCACTTGAAATACAATATTGTTTCAATATTTTCTGTTAGTATAGAGTCTAGATTACATTTTAATACTACTTTAATCCTACTAGCATTCAATTGAATTCAAATACCATCTAAATCGAACTTTGCATTTCAAAAAAGGCACATTCATAAACATGTCCATGCAACTTTTGATATTTAAACTGTTAGTGCTCTGAATCTAATAAGACATTTATTGTCACAGTCTGATGACTTTCTTGACACAAGAGATACCACCAATTTTTTAAATCTATCAGTTGTTTGCCTTTGTCACATACTTTTCACAGTATGTAAGAAAGGCCTACTTCATTTATCATAGTTTTCCAATGTAAACAGATCACACCTAAGGAATCTGACACAACGTTTCCCAGTGAACTCATGAGGCCTGTACCCTTATTCCAGCTGGCAAAGAAATGTACAGAAGCTGGCAAACATTAGGCAATAAAATTACATATATTTACAAAATTACAGTTGTCAGACAATGTTCAGTCCCTCTCAATAGATCCTTACAAAAATCATGACAGTGAAATTTGATTCTAGGGTTTGTTGGAGTGGGTGACCAACACCATAACTCTTGTATACAATGGTAATCTGTGAGATTACATGTAACGAAATACCTTTCTATGGTATGTGACATAATGTGACAACAATCCACTGTCAGAGGCCTGCTGGTTTTACCACATGCACACCATAAAAACAGAGAAAAATGTATCAAGCCACACAAGGAACGGGGGCATGATTCCTAATGAAATGAGTAAATCTAGCCCCTGATGTTTACAACCACCCCTGGGTGTAGATTTACATGTGTGTCAAGATCTATCCATTTTTGAAATTCACAAACTTTTCAAGGTTGCATCTGGAAAACTGTGACAGTCAAGTGCTCCTAAAATTACTCCTAGAATATTTAAGGTTACTCCTAGAATATTTTCTTACGAGCAGAGACATTTACGCATTCACGGTTTTACATCCTGTGAGTGCTTTCCTAAATTTGTGAAATTATGTGTTTTCTGTTGTTTCTGTGATGAAACTTCTTCTCTTGTGCCCCCTCCAAATATGGGGTTGTCTTTCCTCTTTATACACTGCACTTCTGCCCTTGTCAGGAGTACATTTCTGCCCTTCTCCAATGTGAAAATGGGGTGGAGGGGTGTTTTACCCACATATAGCTAAGGTTCTCTGTGTTCACAATATCACAGGGTGTTCCAGTCCCAAAATGTCTATTTCCCACCCACGCCTCTGCCCTGGCTATAGATATACTCACACAAACGTCTGTATGAGAAAATCTATTTTCACACATGCAGTCAACTTTTCGGAATAAGGTCATTTGTGTAGATAATTCTGAAGGTCATGTACAAATACATTTGGGAATTGGGCCCAATTCAGAAACAAGCATCGTCAAAGTCCAATACTCTGGTCTTTTTTTTTGCGAAAGTGCATGGCAGAGAATGTGGGATTTAAATGAGGACGTGGATTAATCTGAACGCTTGAGGGAATGTGAAGAGATAGATAAATGTGGGAGGGTAACTTTTGCAGGTTGATGGTTGAACATTGATGGGCATATGCACATTGGGGCAATAGGATGTACAGTAAATAAGCTTAACATTGTCATCCTAACACCTGATTTGAAAAAACAAATATACTTTTTCTTAAAGCTACGAAAATATAGAAGCAGGCCATAAATTAATCAAACAATGTGTTTAGAATGTGTTACTGAAAGTTTAAATCAGTCAGTGATTCAAGGTCAAATTTTACATCTAAAAACCAGAGTTACCCAAATAGCTGGCCTCCTTAAAAATCAGCCCCTTACGTCTCTGTCACATGCCATTCCTATGATAGTCAGAATTACATTCACAATGATGAGACCTTGTATACAAATGCTACTTCAATCAAATCAATTAATCAGTGACTTCTAAAACACAGCTAATCACCTGCAGAGTTTCAAGGTGCTGTTTGTGGGCATGCTGCTCAATCGAAGAGCCAGGTCTTGAGGTCCTTCCTGAACTGCTTCAGTGATGCGGTCTGCCTGAGTTTGAGAGATAGCATGTTCCATGTCTGGGATGCGATGTAGGAGAAGGATATTCCTCCTGTTGTGCTTTTTCCGGATCTTGGGAAAGGCTGCGAGGGAGGAACGGAGATGTCTTTTGGGTATGTAGAAGGCGAGGCGGTGGTTGAGGTATGCGGTCCTATATTGTGTACTGCCTTGTAGGTGTGGATCGGGAGTTTGTGTGTGATACACTTGTTGACTGGGAGCCAGTGTTGGTCTCTGAAGTGGGAGGAGGTGTGGCTCTGTCGGAGAATGTCTAGGATGAGTCTGGCTGCTGCATTCTGGATTCTTTGTAGCATTGATTGTAGTTTCTTGGTGATGCCAGCATAGAGTGTGTTGTCCTAGTCCAGTTTGCTAGTAAAGAGTGCATGGGTAACTGTCTTCCTCATGTTGGAGGGAGTCCACCTGAAAATCATTTGAAGGAATCGGATGGTGTGGAAGCATGACAATGAGATGTTGTTGACTTGGCAGGTTGTGGATTCAGAGAAGTCCAGGATGGTACCCAGATTGCGTGTGAGGTCCATGGGACGGGGGGGCATTTCCCAGTATGGTGGGCCACCAGGAGTCATTCCAGGTGGAAGGGGTGGAGCTGATTACAAGGATCTCTGTCCTGTCAGAGTTGAGTTTGAGGTAGCTTGCTTCCATTCAGATGGCGACTGCTGTCATCCCATTGTGGATATTTCTCTTGGACTTTGCAGGGGGAGGATCAATTGGGTATCGTTGCGTAGGAGACTATGTTTAGCCCATGTTGATTGATGATCTTGGCTGGCGGGCCCATGTAGATGTTGAAAAGTTTTGGGCTGAGTGATGATCCTTGGGACACTCCGCAGCATAGGTCTTTGGGTTCTAACGTGAACGGTGGTAGTCTGACACTGTGTTCTTCCAGTGAGGAAGGACCTGAGCCAATCCAGTGCTTTATCTTGGATGCTGCCATTGTGTAGTCGGGCACAGAGGGTGGAGCTGGAGACGGTGTCAAACGCAGAGGAGAGGTCGAGGAGGATGAGTGTGGCAATGCCTCTGTGGTCTAGTATGGTGCGTGTGTTGTCGGTGGCTGTTGGAGTGCTGTTTCGGTGCTCTGATTGCTTCTGAATCTGGATTGGGAAGGGTCTAGGATTTGGTATGTCTCTGGGACTTCAGTGAGTTGCTGGTTGGCGTCCTTTTCCATTACTTTGGCTGGGAAAGGGAGCAGAGATGCAAGCCACCATAACTATTTCAAATAAACTTTTCTTTATTACAAAAACCGGTAAAGTATGAGTTGTAGTTTTACACCTACAATCAATGTACTTATTTTGTAGTTTTCCCTAAATTCCCCAGAAGAATGTCTTGCAATCCACGAGGAAAGCAGATTTTCAGGCTAAGTCAGTTATTACTGCAGTCAGTGAGGGGGGAGCACTCTGTCGGCATATTAGACCACCTTCTACCAAGGCAATATGGTAGAGGAAGTCCATGTTTCTCAGTTGCTCACAAATGTTTTGGCAATTAATGTTGACATCCAGTGTTGGTTGCATTCCTGGACATATGTTTCTGGGATGCAGCCTGGCTTCAACAGGAAGTAACATTCATGTTGTGGGTACATGAACAGCTGCTTTTAGCTTGTGAAGTAAAGAACCACCACTGCCGAGCAGGTAGGAGCATCCCTTTGAGGCTAAGCAGCCTTTTGACTCCTGAGGGAGCACAACACTCAAAGGAGGGCACAGTGGCAACTGTTCAGCATGTATTTCCTAAAGGCATTATGGTAGAAGATGCAGTTCATGTTTGACAATTACTTTTCCATCAATGCTGTCACAGTCAGTGCTTATTGAATTCCTGATTTCATGTTCCTAGGTTGTTGCCGTTTTCATAAATGCATCTGAGAGAACCAGTGCTGTTATGCCAAGTGGTGTGCTCTCCCTAGCCCCCTTGATTGTTTTCATTAGAGAATGTCCACTGTGAGAAAATTCATGTGCTTGAGCTTGGCATAAACGTGTATTTGCATGTTAGCACTGGCATCCTTGGCATGGTCTCCCCTGTCTTTTTTGCCTCTGCTTCCCATGTTTTGACTGTGTGCTGGACTTTGTTTTTTGCTGGTTTTGTTACTCTGGGCACTTTATCACTGCGAACAGTGTTAAGTAGAAGTGCTCCCTGTGTAAATTGTCTGTTTAATTGGCTTTTTCATGATTGGCATATTTGTTTTACTAGTAATTCCCAAGTAAAGTGCACAACAGGTTCCCAGGGCCTGTAAATCAAATGCCACTAGTGGGCCTGCAGCACTGGTTGTGCCACCCACATGAGTAGAGCTGTAAACATGGCTCAGACCTGCCACTGCAGTGTCTGTGTGTGCAGTTTTAAACTGCCAATTCGACTGGCAAATGAACCTACTTGCCAGGTCCAAACCTTCCCTTTTAATACATGTAAGACACCCCTAAGGTAGGCCCTAGGTAGCCCCAGGGGCAGGGTGCACTATATATTATGGGTGGGACATTTACTGATGTGGTTTACATGTCCTAACAGTGAAATACTGCCAAATTTGGTTTTCACTCTTGCAAGGCATATCTCTCTCATAGGTAAACACTAGGGCTGCCTTTAAATATCTCTTTGGGAACAGAGGGGGTATGGAGTTTGGGGTCTCTGAACTCACAATTTAAAAATACATGGCTTTTAGATTGTCAGTATGAAAAATGCCACTTTTAGAAAGTGGGCATTTTCTTGCTCATTCTATTCTGTGACTCTGCCTGCTTGTGTATTCCCTGTCTGGGTCAGACTGACAGATGTGCTGTTCTGAATCTCCACTAAACAGTGACACAAAGGGAGCTGGGGAAAGGGGTACAAGTAGTGGACCCAAAACCCCAGATTTTTAGATTAGTTCTGGAACCATGAGGAACCTCTGCCAAGGAGAAGAGCTGGAGGAGGAGTCCTGCCCCTGTGCTTTGCTCGGTTGGCCTGCAGTTGCTGCTTCTGCCTGAAAGAGAACAAAAACTGGACTTTGTGGTATATTCCTGCTTGTGAAGCATCTCCAAGGGCTTAGACTGAGCGTGCCTCCTGTTTTGAAGTCTCAGGGCCATTGAAGACTTACTCTACAAGCACCTGGGCTCTCTGCTGAGACTCCTGCCCTGCCAATTGGTGCCCTGTCCAGTACCTGGGCCCTTGAAAGGTGAAGCTGATAGAACAAGGACTGAAATCCATGGACAGGAACCCATGTAGGGAAAATGTTGATGCACCACTTGCAACGCAGATGTAAAAATGACGCGCCACCCAAATCGTGGCTGAAATCGACACACCACCTGCATTGTGGCTTGGAAGTCGATGCATCACCTGCATCGTGGCTGGAGAAACAACGCAACACCTGCTTGCGGCTGCTGAAAACAACGCAAACCCCACGCAGCGCAGTTTTCCATCACTGTGCAGCCAGATTTGTCACACATCATCGCTGGGCATCAAAAATCAACGCCAATCTGCATGGACCTGAGGAGCCCCATCCGGAAAACAATGCACTGTTTTCTCACTTGCGAGTGAGAAAACAGTGCATCGCTGACTTTTTCAACGCACGCTCACCAGGGCGGCTTTATTTTTTAAGCAAACCAGGTACTTTGTGTAACAACAACGTTTCCATTGTTTTCTATGTAGTAAGAATCTTTTATTTTAAAAATTCATAACTTTACTTGTGTATATTGGATTTTTGTCACTTTGGGCTTGTTTGCTTTAGTTAAATATTGCCTATTTTCTATTTTGTTTCTATGGTGTCTATTTTGTAGTATTTTCACTGCATTACTGTGCGTTTTGGTACAAATACTTTACACATTGCCTTTGAGATAAGCCTTACTGTTTGTGCCAAGCTACCAAGGGGGCAAGCAAGTGTGTATCTCCATTTCCCTAACTAGAATGGGGGTTCCTGCTTGGACAGAGTGCAAACTGACTGCCAACCAGAGACCCCATTTCTAACATTGCACAATTGTTTTTCACTTATTTTATTTCCCAAATGGAAAACATTTTCCTTGAGGTGTGATCCCTTTCCATACATCTGCTGAAATTATGGTAGTGTTTTGAACCCTACCCCCAAGTGCACATTTTTATCAAATCTTCTTTAGGAGTAAGTTCACATGTACACACAGGATGAGGAAAACACAATTACGCCGGGAGCATTGATTCTCCAATTCTGCTCCTAGTTCAACAATCTTGGTGAATCTAGGTTCTTGACATATTTTCTGTAATTCACAGTATAGTTGCATCTGCAACTATACATTTTCACAGTAAGAAATATTATTTTCTAGTGGACACACTTTTTTTGCTGATAGACAAAATGGAACTTTGGCACCAAAAGCTGCATCACGTCACTGTTGATTGGGCTGCATTTGTTGTGAAGGGTGTATACCGTCATTACATGTTGCACCTAATCTCCTTAAATTGGAGGCTTTAAGTGCTACTGTCTATGATGCAATGTTTTTTATTGATGTTCGCACTTTTGTTACACGTGCTGCACCTAGTGTGAGTCTCATGGAAACATGGTTGATTGTGCATGTGCTGTACCAGTGTTAAAATGTCAGGAAGTTTGCACTTCCACTGACCAAGCTTTACCTGTTTTGAGCGTTAAAGAAGATTATATGGATTTTTGTTGTGCTGTAACTTTTTCGTGTTTGAGAGATATTTGCATTGCCACCGCCAGTGTGGTACTTGTTATTAGTTTATGTGGTGCTTGCAGTGAAACTTGCAATGCTGCACCCACCAGCAATATCTGTAAAGTTAGTTCGTATTGATTA
This sequence comes from Pleurodeles waltl, assembly GCF_031143425.1. NCBI lineage: Eukaryota > Metazoa > Chordata > Amphibia > Caudata > Salamandridae > Pleurodeles > Pleurodeles waltl. The sequence goes on from NC_090436.1 coordinate 316,639,952, forward strand.
TCACTGCCTGCAGCTGTTTGATGTATGTGACGGAACTTTGCCCTGCAGCTTTCATATGTGACTGTTCTCACATGTTTCACATGAGACATGGGTACTCAGATGCTCTGTATCACAATTTCCGACCTGACCCTTACAGTGACTTTAGATTCCCCACGGGGTTCTGGAGTGATCTGAATGGTCAATGACCTGGGATGATGTCCACAGGGAAAGGGTAAAAATACAACGATGGTCCTTCAGAGGGGAATACTCTGTCACAAACGTGAAGGATGTCCCGCCTGCAGTATTATAATTGCATTGCACCATATTCCCTCCACTGACATCTATATCGGGCCCTAAGGGTTCGATTTAGAGTTTGGAGGATGCGTTACTCGTCACAAACGTGCTATACCATCAACTATATTCCGATCTCCATAGGCTAATATGGGATCGTAATTTGGCGAACAGGATATCCGTCATATTTGTGATGGAGTATCCCCCTCCACCAAACTCTAAATCAGGCCCTAGTTTGTTATCACAGCAAGAAATAGTTGGGGCAAAAGGGCAAACAATGATATTAGTTAATCTAATAGAGGGAAATACAGGTTTGTTGTTTCAAAAAAGGCCTCTTCGTAGACCTTTTGGTCCTATCACAATAATTTTCCAGGACCATCAACAGGACAGAACATAGTGCAGGCCACACATTGTTAGGTGAACAGTGCTGGCTAATGAAAACAAATGACAACATTGTGGTTATATGCTGTTATTTACCTTCTGTTATCCATCACAGATACTTAAACAGGATTACGGTGTGAGACATGAATTATTAATTTTATTTGTTTTCATTTATCATCAAACAAACCTGTGCTCCCCTGTGGATTGCTTTTTGAGGGAAACTATTTAGTCCAATCAAATTTTCTTTTGTTTTGTCTAGCCTTGTTCTATTTTTGTTTTTATGAAAATGTTGTGTGTATTTGGCTGACTGAATTTAAGTGGGATCTGATTTGTTTTGTATATAATTTTAGAAATAGTGCTGTAATAAAATAGATATGCTCTAGTTTTTATTGCCCCATTTTTCTTTTTTTGACTCTTTAATTTCATTATTTTAAAACGCTTATGAACATTGTGCTACCACATAGTTTATTTTTGTGTTTTGCCTCTGCACCTTAAGTAACTGGGCAACTCCTATCTCTGTGTTAAACTGATTGTGTAGGAGCAGGCATGGGACACAGGGACTCCTATGCATTAAATTTAATGTTGGGCCATATAGTGACACCCCCAGGCGTGCATAGCACTATGAGTTTATTGAAATTGAATTGAAGTAGCATATGATTCATAAAGGTAAGCTACAACATGACAGCGAGTCGTATACTTGATAGCATCTGCTGGAGCGTCAGAAGAACATGTAGCTGTTCCTTATTGTGTGTTTCTTTAAGCAGTCAGAGCTTTCTGCGATCACTGTGCCTTTTGAACAAACAGCATTAATTCACTGTGCATGCTGTGCATACTCCAAATGGGTTTTATTTGGAAAATAAAAGGTGCCAGTGGCCCTGCAAAAGTGAAACCCACTAGGTCAGAATCCCCATAACAGGCCTAATCATTACCAATATTTACAGTGTAGTACCCAGACTGGCATTACAATTGCTGGGAGTAATTTCACACAATTTATTTTCCACAATACTAATTAAATCAATAATTGGTTAAAAATGAATGTATATGTCCTACTGTGGTCGTTAAGGCTATATTATCAGGGTATCTGTAACATGAGGGAATAGTCTTAAACATATGTCATTATAATCATATTGACATATTCCTGACAATGAAGAAGTGGAATCAAACAAGTGAGATTAGTTGCTAACTAACTACACGAGGTAATTATATGGAGTGGTTCATAATGTGAAGAAAATATGATGTAGAAAGTTTTAGAGTTGACATGTATAGAGTTTCTATTAATAGGCGTTTAATAGTGTGCATTTTGTATGTCCTATCCATTGGCTTGATAATAGGAAAGTAATGATGATTTGTTTGAGATTTTTCAGCTCATTAACAATAGTGTAGTTTGAATTATTCATCACATGAGTAAATTGACATGTTTTTTTGGATTAGATCACTCTGATATTTCATGGAGTATTCAAAACGTTCTGACCTTTATGAATATTTAATGTTGTGTGGTGTTATTAATTAGTATTTCCCTAATATGTGTGTATAATGGCTTGTATATTTGCATGTCTTGTTTGTTAGCTATTACATACAACCTCGAAGAAGCTGTTTATGTTGTCCCTCTGTAAAAACATAATTACGAGCACATACTGCTTTAACATTGATGTTTATGTGCACGTGTTGCATATATAATCGTATTTAGATGTCTTTTTTTAATTAATCTGAAGTATTCATTAGTTTTAACAAATATGCAAAGTTTAGGACTCTAGTAGGCCCAGAGCCGCACAATTGCACTTGTAAAGCTTATTGTGGCAGACGTGTATCCTGCTTTTGAAAGCTGGAAACTAGAAGTGTACTCCGATGTTTTAGCAGTACATCCATGAATACCGGCTCCTTTCCAAATATGTCTCCACCTCCTCCATGTAAGCGCCATGTGCTTATTCTTCCATAGGCTTGTATTGAATAAAATGTATGGCACTGGTCAGCTGAAATGACAAATGTCTTTTCATTATTTGCCATGCCTCTTGCTAGCTTTGCATTAAGCGCATGTTAGACCAGTGGGCTTCACAATGAGTTATATTTTGTTTTGTCACAGTGAAACACATATTGGCTATTGTGTGTTGGTCGACGACTACTGTAGCTGCTGTACAATGAAAACTGGGACACAGTTTGTGTCATGAAGGCGACTTAGCACTGGTCAACAAATACTTTTGTTGTTTTAAAGTAAAATTAATAGAATTTTCGCGTCATGATCTTTGAAGTGAAATACACAGATTGAAATTGAATTTGATATATGTGATTGATGTCTCTTGAAAATATATATTTTTGAAAATTGAGTTTCAAAGCTTGGCCATTTATAAACATCGATAGCTAATTGAATCTGTACTGTGGAAGAGAACGTTTGTGAAATTACTCCCAAATGTAATGGCCATCTGGGAACCACATTGTAAATCATCCCCACAACTCCACTTAGTAATATGCATGAAACATGCTTTAGATTAAACCACAACTGTTATTTCAAGCACTTGCCATAACTTCACTGAGGAGTAGCGTTGCCATACCCCTCTTGCAGCTACAGCTGATTAACGAGATCCAAGATAAGATATGATCACAGATAAGATGGTGTAACTTTGACCATTCAAACAAAAAACAATTCAAACTAAATTCAGTCTTGGTGCCTACTTATGCCCCGATTTTGAACTGGGACAGCATTATTTTCGTGGCACAAACCATCGTGCCTGGTGCTAGGTTTTACCGATTTTGGGAACACACACAGTAAAACCATATCTGTTTCCAGCACATTTCCTTCTGCTAAATGCAGGAAAAAATGTGTGTGGAAATAGATTTCGAATTGAGAATGGCATGTGGCGTTCTAAGACGGTAAAGGTGGGTGTGTTATTCCTCATTTCGGGACCAATAACTTCAAAGGCCTGTAACTGAGGTGGAGATACAGCTCAGAAATTACTCTTGGCTGGTGTCTCCTGCAGTTAATGGTCTTTTCAGAGTCCGTTCCTTCGTAGGGTTACCTATCACAATCTCAAGAGTTTGCATGATATTCATTTAAGCCAGATGATTCACTAAATAGATCTTGCAGTTATTTATGTTTGTGGCTTAAAGCAGCCCTAGGTGAACTTTTACAAAGTGACACTCATATCTTCACAAAACTCCATGGGTGATTCAGGTAACCTGTAGGCCAAGTTGGGATTTGGACTATCAGACAATAAGACACATATTAGCAAGGACAATAGATCTAGTGTTGGCTGCCAGCCACATATTTTGGTGTGTTATGGTTTTGTGAAACGTTTGTTGTTGGAGGATTTGTGGGCCCTTGCCAATATAAAAACAAAATGACTAAATGCACAAAAAGCACACATTGTCATTGTTGGACCTGACACTTAAGATAACTTCTTTGTATGAGGTTGTGCTCCTTGTGGAAGAGCAGAATGCTGTCACTCACAGTGAAGCTATCCAGTGGCTGAAGTGGGCTGCCCCATTGTCCATACTGCAGGAGTGTGGAGAAGAAAAATGTGAATGACATAATAAGAAACCAATTGATTGCTAGGACTGGCTGAAAGCGACAAACTATGGGGCAGATTCAAGAGCCCTTTGCACCACTTTAGCACTGCCTTAGCCTCATTTTTTTGATGCTAAGGTGACCTTTTCCCTGCTCCACATTTACAAAGTGGCACAATGCAGACATCCAGTCATAATGTATGCAAGGGGGGCATCCCCCTGTTAGGAGACTCGAAAAAATTTCGTCATGAAATTTTAATGATTTCACTGTGCCATTTTTCTGTAATTTTTAACGCCTGGGCAAAGTGGGTGTTAAAATGACTCACGCATTTAAAACAATGGGCCTCCTAGCACTTCACTACACTAGAGTGTTTACACTAATGTTGCAAAGCACCACAATAGCGTCAAACATTTTGATGCTATTGTTCTAACTACCGCCATGATGCGCCATATCTTAAATATGTCGCACACATGTTGGTGTTTGGTGGGCGCAGGGGGTGCAAGAAAGTGACGCTGCATTGGATACAGCGCCACTTTTAAAAAATTCGGCCCTATGTATATTATACCTATAATTTTAGTAAAATGAAAATGTTTTTTCTAACTCCTGACCTAAAAAGGTCGTCAAAAGGGAGGAACTGCATTAAACTGAGGGAATGAAGTCGGTGGGGCATAAAAATGGAGAAATGGCTTAATTAAACTCAATGGACAGAAAAGCCAGCACATCCCAGTAAATGTAGCAGTGCAACAGGTCCGTGAATTCACTTTCCCAAGAGCTGCTTGTAATTTGCAGGTGACAAGTCTCAAGTAGTCCCACGTGAAATATAAGAAGCTAATTTAGTCTTGGTTTGTTACTTAGAGCTGGTAGTTGTTATTTTGTATTTTAATTGAAATGTAGGACAATGATTACCGCAATGTAGAAAAGTTACAAGAGCAATAATGCAAAAAACATGATTTGGGAAGCTATTCATGATTTTATGTTTATTGCAAGTCTCCGATTTCTATCCCATTGGTGGCTAAGAATGTTAGGGTTCCTGCTATAGAGTCGTGTTTGTAAATTTCAAATGATGATTTCTAATTGTTGAAAGAGATACAGTGTTGTGAGTTAGGTGTTTGCTGCAGAGAGGAATGTGCAACTTGCAAGTTGAAGGAAGCAATTCTAAAGTTGGATTGATTAACACATTTTTTCAAAAGAGGTGTTACTTGTAGTTCAAAGGTTCAATCTAAACAGTGGAAATTCGTTCTTTTTATTTTTGTGAAGTTTTGTGTGTTAAGGGACAATTCGGTTTAGCACCAGCGATTTAAGAGTGTGAACTGCAGACTACATATTGATACTTGCAGTAGATGTTTAGCCACTGGGCGAGTTAAAAGAAAAGAAAAATTGAATGTTTTATTTTTAAGACAACTACAAAGTGTTCTCACTGAATTACTCTTTTGAAGGCATAAATTAATTTTACATTATTCGAAACAATAAATTACATTAAAATTAAAACAAACAAAAATCACATTTGTGTGTGTGTGTGTGTGTGTGTGTGTATATAGTTTCACTTAAAAAACAAAGGTTACAGGGACATTATAGTTAGGCTCACATTTTTAACATACCAAACTATAGAAATTCACCAGTTATAGTTAGAGTTATCTCAAGTAACTATAACTCCTGCCCTAAGGTAACTTTAACTCATGCCCCCGCCACCCCTGCGTGGCCCCCCTCCCCAAGCCGATCTCAACCCCAGGGACCACATCCCCAGGGCGTGGACTCATTATTTTATTCCCTAAGCTGATCTTAGTCCCGGGGACCCCTTCCTCCATGGCCCGGCCTAATTATTTTGTTTTATTTTTCGGAGGGGGGCCAAGTGGCCTCCCTCCCCAGGGCTGATCTCAGCCCCAGGAACCCCATCCCCCAGGATTTGGCCATGTGACCTGGGTGCCCTGTCTCAATGTTGGGGACTGTGGGGGGAGCCTGAAGGCCCCCATTGCCCATGTTGTCTCCTCACCTCTTGCAGGAGCCAACATTGCTGTCACAAGGAGCTCCCTGTCTGTGAGAGCAGTTTCCTCTGTGTGCCTGTGTGTATCTCCATGGGACAAAGAGACAGAGGAAACCTCTGCTCTGATTAAGGGATAGCTGTTTGGCAGCTCTCCCTTCATTGGAGCAGAGTGTTTGCTGTGGCTTGACGGCATCTCTTAAGCTGCCGCCAAGCCACAATAAAACAGCTATGTCCCAGGGGTGGGCACACCGGGACATAGCAGGAGCCCGCCTTGGTGGGTGTCGGTGACTAGGCCATCAGTGGCTCCTCAAGGGGGGCTGTGCGACCCCCTCTCATGAAAATAGCCCCAGGGTGGTGGTGGTTCTGAGGGCTTCGGGAGTTCGAAACGGACCCCCTTCACTTTTTTAGTATAGCCCCTGGGAGGTGGTGGTCCCTAGGGCTGTGTGGGTAGGGCTATGCAATCCCCCACACACAATGTACTGAATGCTCCAGAGAGGTGGTGGTCCTCGGGGCTGTGGGAGGGTCCACGCAGCCCCTCGCATGATATTAGTTCTAAGCCCAAGAGGTGGTGATCCTGGGCTCACACAGCCCTTCCCCCACACTCCAATAAACAATGCCCCCGGGACTTGGCCCACCCGGGGACTTTTGAATAATGAAGTGTGCTAGCCAGCGCTTTGTATTTTTTGTTAATTTTTACTGTGGATTAGTGACTCCGTAGCAATTCGGTAGCAAACTATTTAAAAAAAAAAGTGTTTTTTTAGCCCTGGGAACCAACCACCAGAGCTAAGGGGTAAGGGAGTCCCAACATGGCTGCCAACACTTCCTTGCTGAAGTGTTGGCAGCCAATCAGATCTCAGCACGAGATCAGGAGAGATATATTCACATTTGCATTGCCTTTAATTACTCTAAAACTACTGAATAGATTTACACCAAATAACAAAAAGGCCTCTTTCTTGACCAAGAGCTATGTTTCTGCCAAATTTGATGCAATTCTGTCCAGTGGTTTCGGCGCTATCACTGTTCAAAATCCCTATGGAAAATTTAATTTGGAAAATATGTTTTTGGACCCCCCCTTGTTCTCTGTCCCCACTTGACGCATCACCCCGAAATTTTCCAAAGAGCAGTTTGGAAGCAGAGCAGTTTCATTGTTTTTTTAAAAGTTTAGTTGAGAGTCATCAAACGGCGCCAAAGTTATTCGCAAACCAAAAAACACTTTTTCTATAGAAACTAGGTCCTAACTATAACTATATAGTGGCGACAGCCGCTAAGTTTTATGAATCTATCCATCAATCAATCTATCTATCTATCTATCTATCTATCTATCTATCTATCTATCTATCTATCTATCTATCTATCTATCTGTCTCTCCCATGTTTCATAAGGGTTCCCCAGTATCATAAATGAGCAGTTCTCCATCCCGCTTCCATAGTCTTAAAAAGGCTTTCTAAATGTGAGAACTGACAGCTTGATCAAAATTGGTCTAAAATATCACATTTGGATATCTCTCCAGAGATAGCAAAATAAAACAACAAACATTGATTCTTCAGCAACTGCCATATTTCAGTTGTACAAGTCAGAGTTGACTGTCCTGCCTAAGCACGTCCTCAGACCATGCTTGGCCCTTGTGGACCCAACTCTTATGCAGTCTTATGGCTCCCAGCCTTGTGCTCTTTTTTCAGTTCATTTGCCTTTTCTTCTTAGCACTCTTTTGCCCCTAATTTCTCTGGTTTTGTCACTTTGCTGTTTTCCTTTCAATTTTACACTATCACTCTTGCTCAGCTCTTTGGATTTTTGCCTCTTTGCTCTTTTTTCCCTAATTCTTTGCACTCTCACTCTTGCTCAGCCCTTTTGTTTTTTGCCTCCTTGCCCATTTTTCCAGTCACTCCAGACTCACCAAACGCCACTGCAAGTAACTCGAATGCAGACGGAGACAGACCCACAACAAAGCTAATAAAAGAACCCACAAGTCAGCACTCAGGTTCTATGACCAGCAAGTCAGATTCACCAAGCGGTCACCACTGACCAAACACACCACAAATAGCTCAAAAATTGTCAAAGAAATCTTTGTCACTGTAAAGGATTTCACCTCACCCACTGTTAGCTCCACAACCATCATCCTAACTCAGGCCCTCTACCCCAACTCTTCTACAATTTCAAGCCACAAGCTCAGAAACATTAACAATTCTTTTGACCCCCAGCCAGACCTATCCATGATTCCAGCCTACCAGCTCAGTGAGACAAACCCCACCGGACTCCTCTGTCATGACCTTCAGGCCCATCATCACCACAGCAGAAAATGCATAGCCCCCTCGGATCCTTGCCCACACTTAATTTTCACCAGATGAAGAGACTCCATATGCACAGCTTTGACCCCAGTACTCAACAACACAGCCACGTTCCTGGATGCCTGGAGACACATCACCATACTCTCCCTTTGGAAGAAACCCTCACCAGACCCTAAGACACCGAGGCCCATATTTATACTTTTTTAGCGCTGCATTTGCGTAATTTATTTATGCAAAAATGGCACAAACTTGCAAGTTTGCGCCATTTTTGCATCAAAAAATTACGCAAATGCAGCGCTAAAAAATTATACATTTGGGCCTGATTACCTACTGACCAATCTCTTTGCTGTCCTGTGCTGCCAAAATTCTCGAGATAGCTATCAACAGACGACAGGCTGACCACTTGAACAAGAACCACCCCACCTCTTCAATCTCACCCAGATTCAAGCACAACCACAGCACCACAACCACCCTCACTGCTGCCACAGACGACCCCTGACTGATGAAAGACAGAGGAGACACTGCAGCTCTCATCCTTCGCAAACCAATAGCTACCTTCAACACCATCTTGCACACCTTCTTCAGTCAACCCCTCCACGAAGCCGGTATATGAAGTCCCACTCTCCTCTGGATCTGCTCCTTCTACAAGAGATGCACCCAGTTGGTCAGCCTGGCCCAGGCACCTTAACCATCTCCAACCTCATGTGCAGAGTATACCAAGGATCGTCTCTCAGCCCTGTGCTGTTCAACACCTACATGTCTCTGCTTGGCAAAATCATCAGATCCCACAGAATTAACATCATCTCCTATGCCAATGAAACCCAGCTCATTCTATCCCTGTCTGATGAAACATTCAACACTCGTCCCAACTCCACCTCATGTATGGCTGAAATTGCCAGCTGGATGAAGACAAACTACCTGAAACTCTATACATACACAACAGAAGTGATAGTGTTTCGCAAAACACTTTCCTATGGAACCTGATGGCTATCAGAGGTCGAATCAACCCCCTGTCAGGCCACTCAAGGAAAAAACGGGGTATTTTGTTGGACAACCAACTTGTGATGACCAGCCAAGTCAACGTTGTTGCCTCATCCTGTTTCTACACCCTGAAGATCTTCAGACAAATGTTCAAATGGCTTCCAATAAACACATGAATAAATGCCACCCAGGTCCTCATCACCATCAAACTGGTCCACGGCAATGCATCTAAGGCCTGGAACAGTCTGCCAGTGCTCATTAGAGCCACTTCCTCTGTTTTTTTAATTCGACAAGAAACCAAAGGCATGGCTCTTTATCTAGACCTCAGTCTCGGTCAGCTAAGTCACCTCTTTACTTAGAGCCTGCACCCCCTTCCTGGTGAGAGGAGCACTCTACAAATAGCCATAAGATAACATACCAAGGAATAGTTGGCTCTTCCCTTTTACCATTTAATGTTCTAACTCCAAAAGCAACACTTTCTACCTGAATCTACCCACTGAAGATCTTATGTCATGTGAGACACCCTCAATGGGAAATTTCACACCACAGAAGGGCAGAAAGCAGACCCTAGTTGTGGTATACCAATCCATAAGTTGAGGTTGCACTTTATATGCTTCAGCTCTTTCAATGAAGTATGTCTTGCTAAGGAAGGGTATCCTTCGAATAGAATTCCTTGCCTGCCCCATAATCCCATCTTATTTATGGTATGAGTAGCAAGGATAAAGATCTTAGACACTCACATTCTTCCATCTCCTTTAGCCCTAGTAGGCCTTTAATTTGTGCTATAAGAAGTATTTTTAATTCATTTATCAGTTTCAACCAAGATATACTTTACCAGGCCAAAAGCAGGAGTTGCTTGAATTCTTGCACTCAGAGGGCACAGCCGAGGTGGTCTATCTCTGCATACCCATACTGGCCCTCCTGAACTTGCTCTGTAATGTTTCTAGAGCAAAGTGTCAGACCGTACCAAATACCGCACTATTGTAGAACAGCACTGACACTGTATTGACTCTACCAGAATAAATGTGTGTGCGACATAGCCCACTGTATTTAAAATAAAATCTAATGACACCATCCAAACTGGGGGTGACACGCTTAATGAGTCCTACTACACCCATGATAGATTTCCGAGGGTGTAACGCAGGGCCCCGCAGCCCCTGCAGGCCAGAGGGCCTCACCCTCTCAGGGGAACTCCAACCATTCAGGAGCCTCCCATTCAGCCCAAGGCCTATGAACATCTGTTAGATCTGTGAGACTCGGACCCCTCATCACATTCTGTAAAGGGGTACATCATTTTACGATACACCACTGTGCATTTTCCGCTCTTCTATAAAACTATTCATAACAGAAGTGTCTATTAAATAACTTAACATTCTGTTTTTCAATAGAATAGTTTTGGTTTGTGAGAGCTTGAGGTTTAGCAATAGATTTCCAAAATATGATATTTCAAACGTTAGATATCTTTGCAGGCCCGTAGGTGTTAATATCACGGTCGCATAGTGTGTGGGCCTTAGTCAAAGGGTTTGACCGTTCATTCCCTGCCCAGGGAACCAAAGTCCAAGATAGATAGTGGAAGCAGGGCTAAAAAGCAGCCTAAAATACTCCGTGGTTGTTTGAAAGCAGGGTTGCCTGGCAGAGTCGAACTCAGGGCAACGCTGCAGGAGCTTTTTCCATACATTATTTGCATCACTGCCAATAGCCCTCGATTCTTGACCATGGTCGCTATCGTTGCCTACATCAATAACCTGATGATAGAATAAAAAAAACGAGAGGGAAAGCTATAAGGTAATTAAAAAAATCACACTCCTGATTTTTACATATATTTCACTTAGAGTAAGCAATGGTCAACGGTTGAGAATCTAATTTTAAAACCTGCTTTATTTATGGGGATAATTTTATTATTGATGGCCCATTTTTCGATCGATTCACATTCCACTTAATGAACATCTTCCCTCAACCCTCTCACATTTTGTGTAAAATGGTAGGGTCGGGTGTGTAGGAACGTGGTACTTCCAGCCCTTAATTTAGATAGGCAGATATTTACAGCATTAACATTTATTGCTTGTTCAAAATAGAGAGGTACTTTTCAGTAAGACATTTGATAGCAAAGTCAAATAAAAAGTGTTTATATGTGTTAAGTGTTAAAGTACCAATGGTCAACGAGGCACTCTCTGAAATCATGATTACACAAACATTTTTAGGGTCTTATTACAAGGCTGGCAGTATTGACACCGCCAGCCTCACAGTGGCGCTCAGGACCGCCGCTGCTGTGGCTGACCACCAAGGTTCTCCCATCTCCGCTGGGATTGGTGATCCTGACGGGTTGAGAGCAGGCAGGTGGAGGTCGCATTCAGGCAGAGCGGCTCTGCATGCAATGCCGCACTGCTGATTGCGACCTCGTTCTCTGCCAGACTTTTCATGGCGGTTTTACTACCATGAAAAGGCTGGTGGAGAACAGGTTAGGGGGCCACGGGGGGGTGCAGACAGTAAACATTGTGAGGGTGCTGGTGCACCGTGCAGGCGATAGCATTGCAGCCGGCTCGATTTCTAGCCAGAGACAATGCTGCTGCCAGGTTCCCACTGGGCTGACGGGTGGAAAACTCGGTTTCTGCCCGTCAGCCTAGCGGGAAACTCATAATGTGTTCAGCGGGGGGTAGCCAGGGTGTCGGCCTCATCATGCACAAAGTGTTTTCTCTTGGTTACACCATTTCTGTGCATAGCACCAGGAAGCAATTGCTGTGACATTAAATCTCTTATATATTATAGGTTCAGTTTCATACACCAAACTTTGAAAGGTTATTCTGAACTCCGTATGGCATGAATACTTTGTTAGTTCAGAATCTGAAGGCATGACTGCCCTTACCTATCCTAAATTTATATACCTCTCTCTGAAGCTGTAGCGCAACACAATGGAATACTTTAGCAGCTAGAAAAACGCACTGTCCTCTATTGACGAGGTGTTTCATTTTTTATCTGTTCTGCTCTGACTTTGTACTAGGAGTAGACTAAATTTACGTTTTTTCATTCTAGTCAGACCAATATAAGTAATAATCGATACATCTGTATGCATAGTATGCTCTCTGAAACCCACATGGGTGAAGTAGTCACTATACATTGACAAACTCCTAAATAAATGTACGATGGAAGATTTCAAATTGAAAAAGTTAAGACAATGCACAGTTCTGTAGGAGGATTCATATTGAATGTCAGGTTCATTTTTTAGCATAGTAAAGAGAACAACATAGACAGATGGCCCTGTGAGTAGACAACAACTGCAGTCAGTTTTTCATAAAACACATAATTGCAATCAGGTCACACATACACAGACTCTGTCAAGGATGACCTCAGAAGTAAAGCTTAATGAAAATGTCTGAGCTAAATTTAGTCTTACATTAGGATTGGATTATTGTGGTTAGGAAGCTTGGATGGTGAGAGAAGTCAAACATTTACTCTTTCGCCTAAATTTGTTTGGGTGACAACACCACTCTTGAACAACTGCTTTTATCCAAGGCTTGAAAATCGAGGCATGTAGCTGGTAAACTCAAACCTTCATAGCATAGGTTGTCATGTTTAGAATTTAGAATTAGTTATGATCCTCAAAAAATATCAAGAGTTAGCATTGATGTTGTTGATCATCTGTTATGACCAATGTTAATCTCGATGTTTGAAACGTATCTTGCACAGGAGGGATTTACATACATACCATCATAAACTGCAGGTAGCCTAATAAAATGACAGCTATCCTACAAACGAGATAGACAATGATGGGGAGGTCAATTACCTTACAGCCACTTCATTTAGTTTTTTTTTGTTTTGGTTTTTGCATTTTTGTTTAACACTACACTGCTCGGAATGATGTTGTTGAAGCTTTTTATAGAATAACCAACCATACAGAAACCAAGATATCTTTACAATTACATCATCAAACTACAGTGAAACATGGGTGGGGAAACAAGGAGAAAACAGTTAGCATGATATTCCAGCTGAAAAAGGCTGTTGGATGAGCCATTGTTTGTAGACATGAATAAAATGAAGTGCCATATGACTAATCTCGCATGAAACCGAGATTACTTTCCTTATAAAGTTCAGGGTTCAAATGGTATATTTTCAGCTTTTTGCTCAATAGATCTTCTTTACAGCTGAGGTCTTCAGGCAGAAAGGTCAATATTAAGAGAGCTACCCCCTGAAACCATTTGTGGCACAGCCAAGCACTGGTGTTGGAACAATTTTCAGAGTGGACAGCATACTTCTCATTGAAATGTCCAATGTATTTCCACAGACATACAGCTTTTCTAATAAAAATAAACAGTTCACAAAGAATAATGTGTGGAAATTGAGTTTCAGTGGATATTCCAATGGTACATCGTGATTTGTTTTGATCTTATTAAAATATTTGTTTCCATCACACTTCAGAATTACAAAAAAAGTACTTCATTTGTGCTTTCCTAACTTCAGATATATTATGAACTATTTGTGCAGTCCATTTACAGTTATTTAAATTTTACTTTAGTTGTGTGTTAGGAAAAAATGATGTCCACCAGACTTTCTTCCTACACTCACTGTACCCAACAAGGTTGTCATATAGTTCACTATAAAGAATCCTCTAACTGCAGTGAGAGAAAGAAAAGTAAACATCAACCTCTCTTGTAAAAGAATAAACTGCAATTTGTCAGAAGACACAGCCTCACATTTGACGCACAGGAAATACAATTAGATAAAAACAAAATTTTAAATATTGCTCATTCATCTTCTGAACTCCAGCATGGTTATTTCTGGACTGCTGCAGCACCCCTGCACACCTACTTCCAGCACCTGTGTAGTCAGGTAAGACTTACATTTCCTTATTTCCAGTCTAAAAATGACTTTGCTACTGAGGGTTTTTTCCTTCAGAGATTTTCAAAGCTGAGGTGGGGCAGAAGGATTATTGAAGGTTCAAACGTCTTAAATAATGCAGTGTGGTTTGGTGCAATTCATGACAAAAACTTGGAAGCATATGCTCTTGTGTAGCAGTCCTAGTACATGGTCCAGTGGTTCTTCACTTTTTCTGTCTCCATTTGTACATCAAATATACTCAAATATCAAATATACTTCACACAAATTGCATTATTCACTAATAAATATTATACATTTATGTTTTCAGCAGCTGTGGACAAAAAAGGTGCTCACTTACAGGGGTATTACACAGACCTCATAGTGCAGATTCGGATTAATAACCCATATCATTTTCCTACATAACCTGTACACATTTTCATTCCACTGCTGGAGCAAGCATTGGTCCAGTTGGTCCGTCCCTTCCATGTGTCTTGAGGCTTTTATCAACTGATTCCTAAAGTCTGACATGGGGGGACAGTAAACCTGGATCCAGCTAAATCTTTGCTAGTGACCTGGAGGTGCACACTGTAAGAACCTACGCATAATACCCACTGTTGCAGCTGGGAACACTGACAGAATGCTGAATAGAATGCACAGGGTTGAAGATAATATCCACTAATTAAAACTATTTAGTTACCTATATTTACAGGAGCAAAGATTTGTGCAAAGCTAGGCAACGCAAAATGTCGCCATCCTGTACTACTTGTAAAATGAGCAATGATTAGTCTACTTAACATATCATGTTTTTAATTTGCTAGAATAACACATTTGTTTAAATGCTTTAATTTTAAGGCTGTTTTTATTGAAGCCTAGTGCAGTTCTCAGCACTGAGACATGGGTAAACTGTCCGAACTGGTGGATTGTTGCTCAATTTATCTTCTACATGTTTATGTGCATTACAGGAGTAAATCATGATGTCCTGTTGACACCAGGATATATGACATAATCTTTGTTTATGAAAATGAGCTGCAGCTGCACTGTCTTGGAGCACGGTGAAGCAGATGACACATGTATTGTTGTGGCTATAAATAAGAAAAAACACATAAATGTAGTTTTACATTTAAATCTGTTCGTCATTCATTCTGGACCAGTAGCACGCGAAGGATCAGGTAAGCAACCGTGTTAGTATTTGCCAGATTTCTGAAGGTGAAATTAGGTCAGATTCTTTCAGAAGTACTCAAAGTTTATCCGTCCTAAGTGGCGTCCTGAGCTGCAATTAACAAATAAGTAGTGCTTTTCTCATACGTCTGAGAGTTCTATTTCATTAAATTTATATATGTTTACCTAACTAAGATCCTGATTTAAAATTTGGCAAATGGATTAAGTACTGTGGCCACTGAGGAGTAGTTCGTTGTTGCCATGGTGAGAGTACTCGGCCCACATAATTTAGAGAAGTCCGTGGCTCAACGGACATCTCTTGCATTTCCAGGAACCACCCTCATGAAGCTTCTTGTAAATGCACTGAAAGTTTGAAGAACGCTTCCTTTAACTTGAAAGAGACATAGGTCAAACGTTCAAACATTTTTCAAAAACAAAACCAAAGTAGGATTTTTTTTTTTTTTTTTAAACAGCAACAACCCTCTCTCAATGGGAGTTTTTCCCATTGTTTGGGGATCATTTTGCAGTTTTAACTGCCCCTACTGCCAGGTTTCACCTGGCTGTCATAGACAGTGATAATTTGCTATTAATCCACTTGATCTAGACAGGGTGGGTGGACACATGGCAAATCTTTGATGGCCATTAGTCTGTTGGGCCATCAGTGGTGTAGGTTGGTGGCAGAAATTGAGTAATCTCCGTTGTCAACATACTGAAGATCCTGCTGACTCTTAATGAGGCGGGCGGACATTATTTTGGTGGAGAGGGTAATTCATCCCCATTGCGCCAAACTTGAAATCATGTCCTAATTTAGACATCTCTTAACACTGTACAAGATTGCATTTTCGCTGTGTTTAACATTTGATCATTTCTATCTGCAATCGCAAAAAAGCCACATTCCCAGTCATTAAATATCTTTCAAGCACAGGACATTAAACATCATTCTGAACGGAGGCATTAATCACACTAGAGTTATACTTTTTGTTTATTAGTTCTACCCATAGTGAGCTCAAAATGCTCAAAGAAACTAAAGAAATGGGCTGTCTACAGTCAAATGTTGCAAGTCACAGCTGCTGGTTGTTTCTTTGTGTTGAGGTGAATTCTCTTGAACTGGTTGGTGGGGTGCTGTGAAATGTATCTTTTTTTTAGGTCTTGGTTACAGACAACTATAGCTGTTTGTTTGCTCAGATGTTTGGATGGCTTTGCTGTCTTTCTCCCTTCCCTGCTTCTTGTTCAATGGCTTTCCTCACTATTTATGTGTATGTTTCACCCTTGAGCATTTCAGTCTCACAGTATTTTCACTGGTTGATTTGCATTCTTTCACTGATGATCTTGCATGGTAGTACGTGTTTTCTTGCTCTCTCCCCTCTCTGCTCCTTCCCCTCACCGGCACTCTTAGCTTTGCTTACCACGTCTCTCCCTATCCAGTTAATTTTCTAACTTGTTATGTTTTGTAACTGTGGCACAAAAATACTTGTGAAGACGATAACCAAATGCTCTAAAGCAGTGGGTCTTAAGCTTTTGACTTCTGTGGATCCCCACTTAATCATTATTGGACTCCGGAAACCTGCACTGAATAATTAATGGAATCCAGGGACCCCAGCCTAAGCAATTTCAATGCTTGAACTGCAAAACAATACGCAAAATATGAAAACAAGCTCATCACACAAAATACAAAACTATAAAAAAGTAATTTTTTAAAAATGTTAATTGGAAAGTTGGTGCTTTTTTAAGTTCATTTGTGGTCACCCATTGTCCATACTACATTTTGTTTGATGCACTTGCACTACTCCCACAAATCAATCTGAGGATGCCAACATAATATTTAGCTTTCCATTTCAAATTCCTGCACCTCACATTTACAGAATCTTTTAACATCTTTAATATTACATGTTGCTTCTTTATTTATACACATGTTATTGATCTGTTAATATTGTTTAATTTTCTAAGCAGTTGCATACCCCCTGAGTAGGCGTCTCGTTCCCCCTGGGGTCCCTGGACCGCAGGTTAAGAACCACTGCACTAAGGTAAACATGCAGGTCAATATGGCCTTCCGGCTAATGAACCCAGAAGAAGAACTAAAGCATTCTCCTATAAAACCACTAAACAGCAGCTTTGGTGATATCATTGTGTCACTGCCAGGTGTCTGTTCAGAGAGTCGCAGAAACACAATATTAATTGTAAGATTAGTGAACCGTTTTAGAACTATTTAAAAACACGCTTTGTTTATTTTCAAATGCATTCAATTGCCTAATTTATTGGTGTCATTTGTTAATACACGGTCTTGTTTTAGCTAATAGAAGATGTGCCTTTAGAGAAAAGTTAATTTGTTTCAATGTGGCAACTTTTTTCAAAGGATGTGCTGTAACCTTCACATGGCTTTCCTTCGAAAGAGCACAGCTAGAAAGGTGTAGTGTCAGTTTTCCCTAGTATATTTTCCAGACACCTGAGGTCCTCAGGTAGAAAGTTCCAAACTCAGAGAATTTCCCTCTCAAGTGTCATTGTTTCCAGTCTGACGATGGCTTAGCTACTGAGGTTTTTAACTCCGGAAATTTTCGAAGCTGAGGCACGGAAGGAGGATTGTTGTTGGTTGAAATGTCTTAAAGATAATGCAGGATAGTTTAATGTACTTCCTAATACACACTTGGGAGCAAATGACCTTATTAAGAAGTCCCAGTGCACAAACCAGTGCTTTTCCACTTTTTCGGATTGGATTTGTACCTTAGGTAAACTTCAGGAAAATTGTATTCTGGGACTGTTTTCAATAAAAATAATATTTGTTTTCAACTTTCAGCAGTTGCTAAAAAATAAAGTGCTCAGTTACAGTGGCATGACATGTACCTCATACTATCTTTTGGAATGAATATCAATTACACATATAGGCCCTCATTACAACATTGGCGTTAAAAGCCACCTACTGCCGCGGCGATGGCTGGCAAAAGACCGTCGCCGTGGCTACCTGCCATCCGCCATATCATGATCACAGCCAGATTTCCGCCAGAAGGATGGCGGAAATCCGGCTGTGGCCATGCCGGCGGATGGCGGTAAGGTGGCGCTGCTGCCAGTAGACCATCACCAGCTGTATTATTTATGACCAATAATATGGCTTGTCAGTGTTCTGCTGATGGAGGACCCCCTGAACACAGGTAAGTGGGTGCTCCGACAGGGTAAGGGGGTGGGGGGGTGTTGTGTGTGTGTGTGGGGGTGTGTGTGAATGTTTGTGCATGCGTGTATGCGTGTGTGTGTTTCGTTCTGAATGTGTGTGCATGTATGGATGTGTGAGTTCGTGTATGTTGTGTTGTGTGAATACATGTCTGCACGTATGTATGTAAGTGTGTGTGGATGTGTGTGTGAATCGATGTATGCATGCGTGGAACCATGTGTGTATGGGTGCGTGTATGTGTGTGTGAGTGTGTGAAGGGGGGGGTGAATGTAGGGGTGGGTCAGAGAGGAGGGGGGGGTGGTGGGACTCTGGAAAGGGAGGGGTGAGAACCATATCAGTGACAGGGAAATAATTCCCTGTCACTGCTAGTGCCTACCGCCATGGTCTTTGTGGCGGTAAGGAAGCCACGAAAACCATGGCGGCAGGTGGGGTCATAATCCCGTGGGCGGAACAGTGACGGCCGCCGGGCTGGAGATAGATCTCTTCAGCCCAGCAGCTGTCACCGCCGTGGTGGTCAAAATGTCATAATATGGTGGTAGGTACCGCCAGCCTGTTGGTGGTACTTACCCCCATGTTACCACCAACGGCCGAGGTCATAATGACCCCCATAGTCTACGTAGACGACCGAACAAGATTTTCATTCCACTTCTAACGAAAACATAAACTAAAAATTTCCTAGCAATCGTAAAGGACAGTTTAAATTATTTTAAGGACATGAAGAAGAGGATTTTGCATTATTTCTTCTTTATTTTTACTCCAACAGCTTGAATGCAACAAACTACATTTCCCAGAACCAAAGGGAAATGAAATAACTGCATTTCAACCAATCACCATCCTGGTCTGCTCATAAATGCTGTGAGGGCTTACTGCCCATTCTCTTTCTTTGCACAACAGCAGCTGTGGTATCTGAAATGCATTGGATTACCCTGTCTTCTGTTCATTTCCTGAAAAAATAAGGATTATGTTTCAATAAAACGTAGAGAATAAAAACAAACCAAATCATTCCTGATAAAATAAACTGTATTCTTCTGTATATAGTTATTCTTGTGAACCATAGTATCATCAGCGTTGCTCACAAGATAATGAAACCAGACACTTACTATATAATGAAGAATTTCAACTTGTAACCATTATCCGGGGGGGTATAACGAAGTCTTAGGCTCTGCAAGATGAAATAATCCTTGATTCAGTATCCTTTATAAAATTGAAACTTTTCCTTAAAATTTCTAGGAAATATTTAATTTTATGTCAGGACCGGTGGCCAAGATTATTCAAGCTTACTCACCACTAGCAAGGCGATAGCCGCAATGGGTTTGAAGTAAAACCAATCGATGGGGATTCAGATGACTAGTCTTCGGAATTCATAATATCGTCAAGCCTCACACCCACTAAAATGGTCTTGGAAGCCATGGCTCCTGTTGCAGAGTGAGCTCCAAAGAGATTGGTATCTATATCTGCTTCCTACATAACCCAAGGGATCCATTTGAGGATAGTTGGTTTCCTGTGTTAAATGAAAAGTAGTTTTTCTCCTGCCAGTCTAATCTCTGCAGTCACATTCTCATAGACTTCAAGCATTCTACCATATACAATTTGGGACAGTCATTCAATCAAAGGTTGAGTTAGATATCACCCTATTGTGTGCTTTTGAATTCTAATAAACTGTAAAGATTACAAAGGGTAATTTCTTCCCAACAAATTCAGAGCTCTAACATCAGAAGCCCTTCTACAAGAGACCATGCACAAAAGCATTGCCAACTGACTTGAAAGATCTTTTCTACTCAAGTACTTACTCTGCAGTTAAGACATAAGCAGGTTGAGCACACAATTCACATCTACTAGTTTCAAGTATCTCAGTTCTGAGGAAAGAGATATCCTCAAGCTGTTAAGGAGTTTCCTGACTAATGGGTGCACCCCCACCTGGGTCCTTTCAATTGGCAAATTACGCACAGATATAGCAGATCTGAAGGTATTTGCTGGCCTGGAAGCCATATCTTGGAGTGCCAAGTCAGAAAGGAAATGTAGAACGTGGATGATATCTGATTTCATGAGATCCAGGTGCCGTTGCACAAACCAACCCACCTGTTGGTTCTGTGCTGACCTACATCTTTTAGTTGTACTTTCGGCTCATGCTTTGTGCATGAGTTCCTGAGCCTGTTTTGAAAGTCCCTGGATTTACCATCTTTTCCTCTAATCCTTCACCTCATCATTTGTAAGTTTTCCTAAATAACCAGTTGGTGGGGAATACTGTCTGGACTCCTCAGAACATGTGGAAAGTGAGGGAGGCAGATTAGAAAATCCCAGCAAAGTTCCAGAAAAAGTGGCAACTGCATCAAAAATGGCATCACCAGAACTAGATCTGTGTTCTGTTGTCTGACTTGCAATGAGATCCTCATGATCACTGCAAATGGAGGGAAAGCATTTCCCTTCTCCTGCTGCCAATTCTCAAAGTGTGTATGTTCCTTTGGACGGCTGCCTTGCAATGGCCAGTCTGACATGCGCACTTTAAACTTCTCTAACCCACCTGTCTTATGACAGCTGGGTTAGAGAAAGCCCAGGTCTCCAGCGCTCTCAAGAGCGCTGAAAGATGCCTCTCCCTCCAATCCTGACGCTTCTCCCATGCTGTTTAACATCATGAGAGCAGCGCCAAGATTAGTTAGTGCAGTTTCCTGGGTTCCACGTCCGAGCTTCGAGGACAGACGAAGAGAGGAGAGGAGGACACCATGATGTAAGTGTCTTTTAATTTTTTTTTATTATTATTGTACCCCTGCACCTCCACCATAAAAACAAGCCAGCAGCCAATGCCACAGTTAACGAGAGTGATGTGAACACGCCCTGCGCTGCTCCATGCCGGTGAGGGAGCATAGCTCTTATACTCAAAATTAACATGAAATGTTTATGAACTAATGCATAATAATGCCGCATACAAAATGTATTAATGTGTTATTGCTAAAAACGCGCTTGAAATGTGCCCACGGGGAGTGGCCACCAATGTATGCAATGATTAATGAAGCTGACTAATAATGAAATAATTAATACGTTACTGTATGATTTTACACTAATATTAAGAGTTATATGTTAAAGTTTTGCTAATAAATCATTAGGCCTTAGTTAGCATGAGCCGAGGCCTAGATCCCCGGTTTCAATTAAATGTGTTTTTCTAACGTGCAGTGTGCTGACTTGCTGAAGGACATGTACTCGTATTTTTCCAAAGCTAGAAGATGAGTGTAACCGTAGTAGATCCGTTCTCATGAAATTCCACTTGCTCAAGGAAACATTTTTGCTGAATGCAACAGTGTAGACTAGATACAGGTACAAGGTCGCCTAAACCGGTACAGACAATGGACCTACTGACTGAAGATGCGAGAGGACCACGAGAGTATGAAATCATACCGGACATTCTACCCGCTGGAGACGTCAATCACAGGAACCAAGAAACTACGTGAGAACTGTTATGGGGTGACACATTTTGATATTACCAGTGAAACCCATTGGATGGAGATAGTGGGGTGCCAACCCTAACCAATTAGGAATTAGGGGACTGTACAACAGAAAAGGGATAAAAACCTTTGACACGAGAAGCCATGGGGGAGATGCCATTGCGAACTTTTGCTATGACCCAGACACTTTGTCACTCTGCATAGAGACTTTGCTGTTTGGTTCTTCAAACCATCCTTGCCCTTGTCTTGCCCATCCTACACTTCTCCTCCTTATGAGGGAAGTGTCCCTACTTTACCCGTCTTGCTGAATTCCCTGGCTGATGGCGAATCAACTGATGTCCTGAGGACGAAGACTGACTGTATGCTGACCCATTGCGGAGGGTAACTATTGATGATGAAATTCTGTTTGCCTCTCCTTTCTAGGTACCAACTGCTTCTTTTGACCCTTAGTTTTTTAAATTTGTGTTACCAAATTGTTTCGCATTAAGCCCAACATGCCAATGCTAATTTGAGGTTATTTAAGGGGTTCACTAAACGAACGCAAATAGATAAATGATTGAATCAGTGCTTTGTTGAATAATGCTCTAATGATACTCTGCTAAGGTTAACCTATGTTGACGTCATGCTATGTTCTAATGTTCATGATCTTTGCTTTGATGAAATCTTATTCGAGTTGCCATATTATGACAATGCTGATGTGTTTCATGGTTTTGAGACTAATAAACTTGCTAGCCGAATTGTAATCAATAGGGAATAAACATCACAAAATCGTACTAAACTGGTGTGGTTATTCATGACTGAAATGTCATGGTGGTTTCTGAGTTTTATTGATAACGTTATTGACTTGTTGATTGACATGTTGATCAGTTATCTCGTCCTAAGGTGTCTTCAATCAGGGTCAAAAGATTCATTGGCCTAAAACGAGTCCCAGAGTGGATAAATTAAATAGATTGGGATGAGTTAACAGTTCTGGTAGCAGAGCGACGGTTTAGGCCCTTTGGAGCCCTAGGACGAGGGACCATTGTTTAAAAGTGTTTTTCGAAATAATGCAAATTGGAGGTATGATGTGTTTCAAATCCCCCATGACATTCACAGAATCTCGGAGCTTGCCTAAGTGAGTTGGGTATGTTCTTGGCGTTCTAGTATGTGTGAAATAGAATTTGCGCTTGTTCAGCTTATGCATATTGCAGGTGATTTGTGATGTTTGTATGAATTAGGCCAGGTAATGTTGTTTTAGTAGGAGTGGGTGTACCCCGCAGTATGAGAGTAAGGAAGTCGGCGAACTTCGTGTGAGTGAAGCGCTTTGTGCTAAAAATTATCCACGTGGTTGTTGGTGATGTACGGACCCGGCGGGGTCTAAGACTCCGGAGTATATTGATCAGTGTATGAGACACTTGGGTTGTGTTGTAATTTGTGCGGTTTAATAGGTCAATCAGGCATGGTTGACAAGTCGAGTTTGAGTCTCATTGTGTGAGTGAAACCTTCGATGGAGATTTGGCAAGTTCTAAAGTGCACTAGAACGAACAATTGGCAAGTCGAGAGTAGGATTTGCGGGTCGAATTCTGCTTGCGAGTGCGGGAGCTGAGAAGGAGAGAGTAGCGGCCGAGGCTTCAAGTGAAATCTCTGTAAAGTTCTGAAGCGATTGTGTTACCCTTCCTGTAGTAAAACCGTCAAATTTGGGTTTTTGTTGTTAAAGGTGCTCGCAATATATTGCATTAGTTTTTGTGTGAGGAGGACAAGCCGCAAGACTTTGTCAGCCGCAGTGTGTGTGAGTGTGACGTCATTTGAGTCGCGCTGTGATAGGTCAGTTGTCGAGAGAGGTCGCGCACGGATTGGCAGCCGTCCGTGAGAGGCAATTGGTTGAGAAGGTAGGCGACGAGTGTTCTGGAAATTAAAGTCACTTCCTGATTAGATTCTAAACAAAATAAAAGACGCAAAAAAATGAAGTTTTTCAAGGCTCTAAAGTGTGCCTTGAGGGAAGATACATACATTACAGCGAGTGTGGGGGAGCCTACACAGCCAGAGGATACTCCGGCTTCTATCATAATGGAGGAGAAGGGAGTCGCACCATGTCTTTGGCTAAAGCAGAGGTGCAAACTGACAGAGAAGGAGGGATGTTTAGCGTTCCCAGAGTACGTAACGTTTAATATAAGAATTTTGGAAAATCTGCGAAGGGTGCTTAGTGAGCAAAAGCCGCCCCCAAGACCAGCTCAGTATGAGGCATTATCGGTCTGGGATTTAATTGCCATACAACAAAGGCAGCAGAAATTTATGAGGAGAATGAAAAGAGCAGAAAAAACTCTAGCTGAGGCTAAATGGGATAGTGAGACTAAGATGTGGAGAAGAGGAGTAGTTGACGGAATTAAGATGTTTCCGGCAATAACTCAAGAAGAGGAGACCCAGGGAAAGAAGGCCACTTGTAAGACAGACAAGGGCTCTAGTAAGCCAAAGAAGACCCAGAGGTCTTGGGCAGATGCAGATGATTCAGACGATGAAGAGTTCCTTAATCAGTTGTTACATGATCGCCCGCCACCATATGCCATAAATGATAATGGACAGAGTACTAATGCAGGTCCTGAAGATCCGGCACAGAATAAGGGAATCACGAATACAGTGCAGACAAGTGATACAGTTTTGATACAGAATGGTGTCAGTGTACCCACTGCACCAGACACGCAGATACAGTTGCAGCCACCACAGATTCAGAGGCTTTACCCTGATGTCCCAGTACTAGAGACAACTACGAGTTTGATGGTGCCACCTGATCCAGTATACACGAGATCAAAGTTAGTGCAGTTTCAGCCAACTCCACAATTGCTGCCCCAGCCGCAGCAACAGGTGGTCCAGAGTTACACTTCTGTTGCAGGACAGCAGTCAGTAGCTACTGCACCCATGATGAATCAAGCTGTGGGAGTTAAAGCTGCAGAGGGTTTTGGAAATGGAAAGTCACCAGCAGCTATATCATTGCCAATGTATGCGCAAGCTAAGCCTGGCGTATGTGACCAGGGAGTAATGACCCAAGAGGCCATAAGAGGAGGGTCTACCGGAAACCTGCAGGGAATGACACAGGGAGGACAGACAGCCGAAAGGTCTAGTCCTTGTTGGACTTTAGTCCGATTGGGGTTCCTTTAAAAACAATGAGGCAAGCAGGGTTGGGAACACTAACCCCACATGTAATGAGTACAAATACAACGCAGACACCAGTGATGCAGTCTGGAAATGTTTCGTTGCAAGGTTTAAAGGCACAACAATTGAATGAGTGGTTAGTCAAGCTCAACACTCCGCAGGCTACTTCAGTGACCGCAGAGAGGTCAGAAAGAGAAGAATATCTGAATTTTGCGAGACTGGGTGTAGAAGCCACAGAACTAGTCGAAGGAACGATGGGGGTGAACAGGTTAGAGTCATACACAGAAGCAGAATTGAGGTATCTGTGCCCCAAAATAATCAAAAAAGTGAGCAGGGTGCATCAGAGGTAGGCAAACCTAGCAGACAAATATGGCATAGACATAGAGAATACCAAGCATTTGAAAAGGAGCTATAGGTTAGACTTTGAGCCTAAAGATTTTGATCACATGAGATCTACCGGAATGAAGGCACATCTTAAAGAAATACTGCAGAGTGCTCAAATTTGGGGAGCATTAGAGAAGTGGGAAGGCAGATGGGCAAAGAAGAGAGATAAAGAGAAAGGTGACTGCCCAGAACCAAAGCAGGCGAAAGCTGCACCAGACACGGGGACAATAAAAATGTTACCAATGAGAGAAACAGCTGGAGGAGTTTTAGTCCATGTACTAGGGGTGACATCCTGTCATTCACAAATGATTATCCCAGGTTGAGGGAGAAGCCGATAGAGTGGTACCAGCAGACGGATAGGTTTGTGAAGCTTGCGAAATGTCTTTGGGAAGACTTGAATACCCTGTTTGAGATAATAGTTCCAGCTGACTTATGGCTTGAGTGCAAGAGAGGTGTGGATAGGCCGACAGAGGGACCGGCAAGGGACAAAGTTACTGGAGCACCGTCTTCTGAAGTGATGAGGTATTATCATAAGGTGATTGAGTTTTTGAAGCAGAAGGTGTTGCCGACGGTGATTGATTGGCAGAAAATTGATTGAACGTCACAGGAGGGCAAAGAGTCGATACATGCTTACTATGAGAGGTTGCTGAAGGCATTCAAACACTACAGTGGCACTGAGGTCATAGAACCGAAAGACATGACTCACCTCGTGTTCAGGTTTGTTGAAGGGCTGAGACCAGAGATTAGCCAGATGATTAAGAATCATTTGATCTGTTGGCAAGCGAAGCCGATTGATGAGGTGTTGCAGTATGCGAAATACTGTAGTGACGAGATTGAGCTGAAACAGAGAAAGTTGAAGGAGAAAGTGATGTTGATTCAAGTTAAGGCAGCAAAAGCAGGGATGCAGGGAAATGGAATACAGCAGATGGTACAACAGCAACCGCAGGGAAATGGAATGTTTCAGGCACAACCGAGAGGATGAGGTCGAGGAAGTTTTGTTAACTGTGGTCCATATATAAATACCGTTGTGGTTCAAAATGATGTGCAGGGGATGAAAAAGATGTCACCATGTCACGCGTGCAGGGGCGTGGGGCACTTGAAGCGGGGAATGCCCAATGATGGTGCAGGATGGTGTTGTTCAACAAAGCAATGATGTCGGTACATTTCAAAATGTGAGGGGTTCAAAAATGAGGGGTCAAAATCCGAACTTCCAGAATAATATGGTGCAGATGCAGGGTCTTCAACCCATGCAACATATACAAATGCCACGTGTTCAACCGACACAGATGCAGCAGGTACAGCAGCAGATACCAATGGTACCTAGACAGCAAATGCAGATACCATTAGCTCCAATGGGACAGCAACAGGTGATGCTTCCTCAACAGGTCAGTACAGTACAGCAATTCCCATTGCATGGTGAGGATGGAATAAACGATGAATAGTCGGATGATTGTTCAGACAGTGAGGAGTGCAGGCTTGCAGCGTCCCTAGAGGTAGATCAGAGGGGTCCTTATGTAGAAGGAAAGGTGATGGGTCATAAGGTTTCGTTCCTAGTTGATACAGGAGCTACACGCTCTACAGTCAGAAGTGCAGAGGTTCCGAAATTGCCACTTTCGGGGCATACCATAAGGGTGGTAGGAGTAGCAAATCAGTTCCTGACAAATCCGATTACAGATTCGGTCCAAGCTGAGATTGGTACCTTCCAGGGATTACATAGATTTGCAGTCTGTGACTCGAGTCCCCTATCCCTACTGGGAAGAGACTTTCTGTGTACGACAAGGTGTTCTATTACCTGTTCCAATGAAGGAATTGAGGTGCAGACAAACAGTGATGATGAAGGGGACGATGGTCAGATCTCAGAGTCAGAGACGGAGACCACAAATGAGGAGTACCCTTTGATAACATTATTCCCAATGTTCACAGTCACTGACTCACCAGCCGAATTGCAGGGAACAGTGACAGAAAAGGTGTGGGACCTGACAGGAAAAGAAGTGGGACTAATAAAAGGAGTAGAACCAGTCAAGGTAGAAGTGAAGCCGAATGCAGTGTTTCCCCAGGTGCTGCAGTACCACATGGCACAAGATGTTCTCATACAGGTGACGCAAATAATTGCAGACTTTGTAAAACAATGGGGTTCTAAGAGAAGTGATGAGCAGCCCGTGTAATTCACCAATAATGGGTCTGAAAAAGCCTTGTGTTAAAGTTCGAATTGTTCAAGACCTGAGAAAAATTAATGAGATTGTGGCGAAATGTTGCCCCATAGTGCCACATCCAGCCGTGATAATGTTTCAGGTTCCACGTGATGCTGAATGCTTCACAGTCGTGGACCTGTCTCAAGCATTCTTTTCGGTGCCTCTTCATGAGGACAGCCAATTTCTTTTCAGTTTCAAATTCCTGGACATGGTTTACAGTTGGTGTCGAATTCCTCAAGGGTTTTCTGAATCACCTTCCATCTTCAATCAGATATTGAAGAAGGACTTGGAATCATTAGAATTGCCTTTTAGTTCGACTCTAGTACAGTACATTGATGATTTGTTGATTGCGTCCAAAACAAAAGATGACTGCAGGTACGATACCATTGTCTTACTGAATCACTTGGGAAAGAACGGACATAAGGTGTCCCCAAAGAAGCTGCAGTATTGCCAGAAATAGGTGAAGTACCTAGGTCACCTGATTGAAAAAGGGTCCAGGAAAATATCAAAAGAAAGGGTGACAGCCATATTGCAGATGAATCCCCCGACAACAAAAAGAGATGTCAGGATGTTTTTGGGAATGGTGGGCTACTGTCGTCAGTGGATACCCAACTTCTTGATTATCTCTAAACCTTTGGTGAGATTGACTGTCAAGGAAATTCAGGATGGCCCGGGTGCCATAACCATGTCCGAGAAAGAGATGAAGGCATTCATGGAACTGAGGGAAAGCATGTGCAGGGCACCAGCTTTAGGTATGCCTAATTACACAAAACCTTTTGTACTGTTTTGTCATGAACGTGATGCTTGTTCTTTGTCTGTCGTGACACAGGTCCATGGAGGTGCAAACCGCCCCGTAGCATATTTTTCACATACTTTGGACCCAGTCACAGCAGCCCTACCGGGTTGTTTGCGTGTGGTTGCAACAGTTTGTCAAAGCCTCACTCAATGTGAAGGTATAGTGATGGGACATCCTTTAACAGTAATGGTCCCACATTCAGTTGAAATCCTGTTGACCCGAACAAAGTCGCAGCATATGACAAATGCAAGATTAACTAAGTATGAGACAATTATACTAGGGTCACTGAATGTATCACTGAATAGGTGTACTGTGTTGAACCCGGCAACCTTACTTCCTATTGAAAATGCAAACATTGATGATGCTGAGGAGGTAGAACATGATTGTCTTGAGGTAACAGATCTGTGCACCAAACCGAGGCCCGACATTAAAGACACCCAATTGGAAGAAAATGATTACATTATCTTTATTGATGGTTCATGCCTGAGAGACTCAGTAGGAGTACTGAGAGCTGGATATGCTGTGTGTACAATCACTGGTATCCTAGAAGCATCCTGGTTCGAAAGACTATACTCTGCTCAAGTGGCTGAATTAATTGCTCTTACTAGGGCATGCCACGCAGCTGAGAACCTGAAAGTCACTATCTATACTGACAGCAGATACGGATTTGGAATTGTACATGATTTTGTCCAGCTTTGGTCACAGAGGGGTTTCCTGACCTCTTCTGGTTCACCAGTGAAAATTGCGAGAAAATTAAGGATTTATTACACGCGATTCAGTTACCTCTTGAAATTGCCGTGGTGAAATGCAGTGCTCATGTTAAATCACAAGACTTTGTGTCAATGGGAAATGGATATGCAGATCAAGGCGCAAGGTTTTGTGTTTTAAACTGCATATCGTTTCAAGACCAATGGGAATTGTTACCTGAAACTGAAAATGAAACATGCTCAGGGTATGCATTAAGGGTGGTTGACACACTAGGGGCCATATTTATACTTTTTGATGCAAAACTGCGCTAACGCAGTTTTGCATCAAAAAAATTAGCGCCATGCGGGCGCGTGTTTATTTAATGACGTTAGCCGGCGTTAGCCGCCGGCGCTGCCTGGTGTGCGTGAAAAAAAAATGACGTACACCAGGCAGCGCCGGCGTAGGGGAATATGGAGCTTGGGCACCAAAAAATGGGGCAAGTCAGGCTGAGGCAAAATTTTCGCCTCAACCCGATTTGCGCCATTTTTGTTCGACTCCCAACCCCCATTGAAATGACTCCTGTCTTAGCAAAGACAGGAGTCATGCCCCCTTGCCCAATGGCCATGCCCAGGGGACTTCTGTCCCCTGGGCATGGTCATTGGGCATAGTGGCATGTAGGGGGGCACAAATCAGGCCCCCCTATGCCACAAAAAAAAAAAATGATTACTTACCTGAATTTACCTTATGTTCCCTGGGATGGGTCCCTCCATCCTTAGGCGTCCTCCTGGGGTGGGCAAGGGTGACAGGAGGGTCCCTGGGGGCATGGGAGGGCACCTCTGGGCTCCTTCCGAGCCCATAGGTCCCTTAACGCCTGCCCTGACCAGGCGCTAAAAAACGACGCAAAAGCGCCTGGACGTCATTTTTTTTGACCCGCCCACACCCGGGCGTGAGTTTTGCCCGGGAGTGTAAATACGGCGCACATGTCTCGGAGTCAATTTTTTAGACGGGAACGCCTACCATGCATATCATTTATGCAAAGTAGGTGTCCACGCTAAAAAATGACGCAAACTCCATGGACTTTCGCGCTAGACGCGTCTAACGCCAAAGTATAAATATGGAGTTAGTTTTGCGTCGGAATTGCGTAAAAAAAAAAACACGCAATTCCGGCGCAAACAGAGTATAAATATGGCCCTAGATGAGTTAAAATCATTGCAGGGACGTGCCAGTAAAGAGGAGAAACGCTCTTGGCTGAAAATGCAATGCGTACAAAGATCTGATAATTTATGGGTTTCAGAGGAGGGGAAAATGGTTCTGCCAAACAGTCTTTTGTCACAGTTTGCGAGGTTCTACCATGGTCAAGCACATGTTGGGAGAGACGCAATGATCAGGTTATTCAAAGTGGACTGGTTCAATCCAAAATTCAGACAAGCTGCAGAAGTCATCCGTCACAGGTGCATCATCTGTCAGCAGATGAATGCAGGGAAAGGGACCGTGGTGAATTTGAGCAGCATTGGGAGATCAGGAGGTCCATTTAGCAGAATGCAGATGGATTTCATTGAGATGCCTGTGTGTGGAGGTCTGAGGTACGTGTTGGTGATTGTGTGCATTTTCAGTCACTGGATTGAAGCTTACCCTACACGTAGAAATGACAGTCTCACAGTAGCAAAGCTGCTGCTTAGGGAGTTGATACCACGTTTCGGGTTTCTGATCTCTTTAGAATCAGATCGGGGAAGACACTTCAACAATGAGGTGATTAAGCTCTTGTGTGCTGCATTGAACATTGAACAGAAGTTGCACTGTAGCTATCGCCCTGAAGCATCTGGACTAGTGGAGCAGATGAATGGTACCTTGAAGTCGAGAATGGCAAAAATGTGCGCAGCTACCAATTTGAAATGGCTAGATGCCTTGCCCTTAGTGCTGATGTCAATGAGAAATACACCTGACAAGAAAACAGGACTATCTCCTCATGAGATTCTTATGGGCCGAGCTATGAGATTGCCTGCAGTGCCTGAAAATGTTCTTGTGAATATCACGGATGATATGGTGTTGGACTACTGCAAGGGTCTGGCTGACGTGGTCAGCTCTTTCTCTCACCAGGTGGAAGCTACCACATTGCCACCGATAAGTGATCCAGGTCACCGCCTGAAAGCCGGTGACTGGGTTGTTGTCAAGAAACACATGCGGAAGTCGTGTTTGGAGCCACGTTGGAATGGGCCGTATCAAGTAATACTGACAACTACTACTGCTGTGAAATGTGCAGGGCTTCCAAACTGGATTCATGCCAGTCACACAAAGAAGGTGACGTGTCCAACTGATGAGGAACTTGAGTTGGGCAAAACAACAGCTGCAGAGAAGGAAGTCTCAGGGCCGGAGAGTAATCAAAGTGGAACCGGATGTGACCTGGGAGTGAGTGAAACGCTGAAAATACTTGCTAAGAGAGAGTTTTAAATCTACCTCAAAGTTGATTGTTTGCTTTATTTTATTCTGCTGTCTGATTCTTTACAGATCATGAGTAACCTTAGAAATAATGATAAGGGTAGGATGCTTGGTTGGTTGAGTGTTATTTTGGGTATTGTATGTGCAATAATAATTATAGGTGTGATTGTGGGAATGCCATTGGTGGATAAGAATGCGACTAACAATGCTCCAACTCCTGAAAATGCTACACTAACACCATGGGAGAGGTTTGAGCAGGATACGAAGTACTTGCATGAGGGAACTAACTTGAAAAGGGAACTATCTACTAATGTCTTCTATCACTTGTTGAATGAGTATGTTGACACAATGGATGTGAAAAATTGTGCACAAAGATTCCTTCGTCAGTACAAGAAGGGGTTACTTACCATAGTCTACCGCTTACCTACGGAATAAGCTGTAGTTTGCTATTAACAAGATTCTATGATCAAGAACATGTCCAATACTTCTATTCTAACCTAGATGTAGTGTTTTCTTTCGTGCCTGTAATAGAGGTTCTAAATAAATTAGCTAAGGAACACAGCATAAAAATAGTTAGGGGTTTCTTTGAGCCGACACTGACATTTGGGACAGCTTATGCGCACCGCAATAATGTAACCTGCTTACTAACGCCTGTAGAGAAGAGCTTCTTAGATCACACTGATAATAGAAGAAAAGCATTAAAGGAAAGGCTAGAAAATGGATTAGAAAAACGAACATTTGCAAATGATTATGCTTATAGTGCAATAAGACACAAGGCAAATTAGCTATAGACGCATTACATGTAGGAAAGCTTTGTATATATAGGCCAAAATCTGAGCATGACACTTTGGCCCATATTTATACTTTTTGACGCCGGCTAACGCCATTCCAAAGCGCCATGCGGGCGCCTTATTTATTGAATGGCGTTAGCCGGCGCTGCGGACTGGTGTGCGTCAAAAAAATTACTCACACCAGGCAGTGCCGGCGTAGGGGAAAATGGAGGTTGGGCGTCAAAAAATGGGGCAAGTCAGGTCTGAGGCAAAATTCAGGCCTCAACCCGATTTGCGCAATTTTTTTTTATGCCCAACCTCCATTGACATGACTCCTGTCTTAGCAAAGACAGGAGTCATGCCCCCTTGCCCAATGGCCATGCCCAGGGGTCATTGGGCATAGTGGCATGTAGGGGGGCCCAAATCAGGCCCCCATATGCCCCCAAAAAAACGGAAAAAAATACTTACCCCAACTTACCTCAACTTCCCTGGGATGGGTCCCTCCATCCTTGGGTGTCCTCCTGGGGTGGGCAAGGGTGGCAGGGGGTATCCCTGGGGGCATGGGAGGGCACCTCTGGGCTCCTTCTGAGCCCACAGGTCCCTTAACTCCTGCCCTGACCCAGGCGTTAAAAAACGGCGCCCATCAGGCTGGGCGCCGTTTTTTAAGGCCTGCCCCTCCTGTGCGTCAAAATGACGTCAGAGTATAAATATTGGGCACAGGCCTTAAAGTCATTTTTTGGAAGGGAACGCCTACCTTGCATATAATTAACGCAAGGCTGGTTCCCCCTTCCAAAAAATGACGCACATGGTGGAACTTTGACGCCCGCGGGGTCGGACGTCAAAGTATAAATATGGGGCAGGGTTTGCGCCGATTGTGCGTCAAAAATTTGGATGCACATTCGGCGCAAACAGAGTATAAATATGCCCCTTTATTTGTGGGAACGAGTGAGAGCAGGCATGTGTTTTTGTTTCAGAGTAAATGGACGTTCATGTTAAATGGACAGGATCCAGCGATCCCTGGGATCTATTACATATGTGGACTTAATGCTTATTACCGTCTTCCAAAGGGATGGTATGGGACATGTTATTTGGGAATACAACTTTCTAAAATGTCTGAATTACATCATACTAGACAAAAGAGAGAGACAGCGGCTGCTGTCGTAGGTGATATATTTGGAGCCATAATTCCTACAGTAGGGGTTATCTTAAACTCCATAAAGATTCTTAAGTTGTCTACTATTGTGGATAACATGCTAACAAACTTCACAGGGGCTATATTCCTGATGGATACTGAACTGCAGAGAGGGCTATGACTCTTCAAAACCGGCTTGCTTTAGACATTCTTTTAGTGAAGAGTGGCGGAGTCTGTAAGAGGCTTAATGAGCACCACTGCTGTGCATTCATTCCAGACAATAGTAATAAGATTAGGGGTATGCTTACTAACCTAACAAGAGACAGTGCAGATTTGAAGGAGCTGAAAGAACCTGGAGTGTGGGAAAAAGTTGGAAAGGGAATTGCTAAAGTGGGGAATGTGTTTAGTAGTATTTGGAATGGGGTACTTGGAAAAATAATAGGGGGTATATTGATTGTTCTAGCTTGTTTATTCAGACTATGGTTATCATGCAAATTTAGTAAAAGAATTAAAAGAAAATTGGCAAAACGCAATAAAAGGAAAGAGGAAAAGAAAAGGAGAAAATGTTCAAAGAAATTTGGGAAAAATCAAGAAGGGGTGAAGAATATGAATTGTACGAACTAAGAAAGTGAAAGGTTGTGAAGGGAAAGGTTTTGTGTGATGACAAGTGTAATCAGAGGAGGGACTGAGGGAGCGTAGCTCTTATACTCAAAATTAACATGAAATGTTTATGAACTAATGCATAATAATGCCGCATAGAAAATGATTTAATGTGTTATTGCTAAAAACGCGCTTGAAATGTGCCCACGGGGAGTGGCCACCAATGTATGCAAGGATTAATGAAGCTGACTAATAATTAAATAATTAATACGTTACTGTATGATTTTACACTAATATTAAGAGTTATATGTAAAAATTCTGCTAATAAATCATTAGGCCTTAGTTAGCATGAGCCGAGGCCTAGCTGCCCGGTTTCATATTAAATGTGTTTTCCTAACGTGCAGTGTGCTGACTTGCTGAAGGACATGTACTCGTATTTTTCCAAAGCTAGAAGATGAGTGTAACCGTAGTAGATCCGTTCTCATGAAATTCCACTTGCTCAAGGAAACATTTTTGCTGAATGCAACAATGTAGACTAGATACAGGTACAAGGTCGCCTAAACCGGTACAGACAATGGACCTACTGACTAAAGATGCGAGAGGACCACGAGAGTATGAAATCATACCGGACATTCTACCCGCTGGAGACGTCAATCACAGGAACCAATAAACTACGTGAGAACTGTTATGGGGTGACAAATTTTGATATTACCAATTAAACCCATTGGATGGAGATAATGGAGTGCCAACCCTAACCAATTAGGAATTAGGGGACTGTACAACAGAAAAGGGATAAAAACCTTTGACACGAGAAGCCATGGGGGCGATGCCATTGTGAACTTTTGCTGTGACCCAGACACTTTGTCACTCTGCATAGAGACTTTGCTGTTTGGTTCTTCAAACCATCCTTGCCCTTGTCTTGCCCGTCCTATACTTCTCCTCCTTATGAGGGAAGTGTCCCTACTTTCTCCGTCTTGCTGAATTCCCTGGCTGATGGCAGATCAACTGATGTCCTGAGGACGAAGACTGACTCTGTATGCTGACCCATTGCGGAGGGTAACTATTGATGATGAAATTGTATTTGTCTGTTTGCCTTTCCTTTCTAGGTACCAACTGCTTCTTTTGACAGAGACCATAGATAGATGTTTTCTAAATTTGTGTTACAAAATTGTTTTGCATGAAGCCCAACATGCCAATGCTAATTTGAGGTTAGTTAAGGGGTTCACTAAACGGACGCAAATAGACAAATGATTGAATCAATGCTTTGTTGAATAATGCTCTAATGATACTCTGCTAAGGCTAACCTATGTTCATGGTTTTGAGACTAATAAACTTGCTAGTAGAATTGTAATCAATAGGTAATAAACATCACAAAATCGTACTAAACTGGTGTGGTTATTCATGACTGAAAGGTCATGGTGGTTTCTGAGTTTTATTGATAACGTTATTGACTTGTTGATTGACATGTTGATCAGTTATCTTGTCCTACGGTGTCTTCAATCAGGGTCAAAAGATTAATTGGCCTAAAATGAGTCCCAGAGTGGACAAATTCAATAGATTGGGACGCGTTAACACCGGTATCGTCAGCAGACTTAGGCCGCAAAAGAGCTACACCTCCTATAAGAGTGCAGCGCTCAAAGCACCTGAGCATTGTTAGCCAGTATGTATGATATCAATTACATGTGTAAATGGCAAAGCAAGGAGAGATGTTTTTAGTCAGTGACAATGAATCAAAACAAAGGACAAGAAGAGCGCTATGACTCTGTAAGGGTGCCCAACTAGGGTGGCTGCAGATATGGCCCAGCTAGGACCCAAGAGGAAGGACAGGCTCATCTTCTTGGGCAGCAGCCTGTACCCTAGTGCCAGACACAGCTCATCCTCCCGAAGGTGCTGGTCCCATCAACATTGAGAGTCCTTATTGTTGCAACATTAATTAATATGCTGGACTTTCTGTGAATATCTAAATGGAGTCTTTGCATTTTGAGGCTGCCCCATAATGTAATCTAACAAGATTAGTTGTGCACCCTGTTTCTGCCTGTCCACTGAAAAAATGAAAGCAGAGCTCCTGATCTGAGCTTGTGCAGTATTTTCAAAAGTCAAGGTTTGTGGGCATAATGTGATCTGCAAACAGCCCTTGCTTCCATTGGTGGATGAGCTTTGGGACATGATTGGTAGCATCAGTGTTATAATTAAAGTTTTACAGTGAACCAAACTTAAATCCTTACAAATAACGTAGAAACTGTGGCTCGCCTTAGTTAAGGGGTTGAATACACATTAACACTTTTAAGGACTCAGCTACAGACAGCTATATCTGTCTGCTGGTAGATCTATTGTTTCTCATATATAAGACAAACTTGGAGGTCACTTTGGGTCAGACAGTTGTTTATGATTGGATGGCTTTGTTGCCCTTCTCAGGTGCCTGCTCTTAATTTGTTGGCTTTCCTCGCTGTTCTTGTGTTTAGTCAGAGTGAGGAACTCAGAGTTCTGATTGGATGAGTTGTATCCTTCCACTGCTAACTTAATAATGGAGTGTGTGCTCTGTTTTTTTTATTTTGCACCGAGCACTGCATGGGAGTGCATTTGTTACCCTGCTATTTGCCTTGTTTTTTCCTCTCCCTAATATCTCCCCTGCATGCACTCTAACCACTTCTCAGGCTACATTATTTATTTGTTTATTTTATTTTATCTAATTATTTTGTTGTTTTTTAGGGTAATTTTTATAGCACAACATTCATTCTGAGTGACTGTCTTGGCGCTAAAGGGAGACACTGAAGGCAGCAGTAAGAGTAAGGAAAGTCACAATATTTGAGTATAGCAAGGTTTTGAGAGGCCTTCATACGTTGTATAAAGATGGTTTAAGAGTCATTCTAACAGCAGTTGAGTGACTTACTCTCAGAAGGTTCTCATCCCCGCCCCGATTTAGCATATTTTAGTGATGAAGTACAAAAATTTCCTTTTGTATGATTTAAGGTTTCTGGTGGGCTAATTTAGTAAAAGACATACTGGACGTAATTCGTAATACATTTTATGAGCATACACACACAAACGTGAACAGAAGAATCCTCTTGTGCACAATGAGCCAGTGCAGTTAGCACAGATAGTTAAAGAGTGGATCACATTTCTTCAGATTGAAAGTACATCTGATTAAAGTTCTCTCAATATCTTTTGGGTGTAGACAGCATTTTATGTTGGTTTTTATCCAAGCCTAAACAGGTAGGGTTGCCATAATAAATTTGAGACTGAACAAAGGTGGTAGCCTTGGCAGGGTATTTATTTTTATTAAGATAGCCTTTAGTACTTAAGGGGCACTTGAAACTATAAATGATCGGATTGTAATCATCCAGGAAGCACATTAACTGGGAAATCTAGATCCCTGCCTAATATCTTCCTTAAGTCAGATCTACGTGAAATAGTCCACTCTATTCTTAAAGTGGAAGATCAAGGCCCATATTTATACTTTTTGACGCAAAACTGCGCTAACGCAGTTTTGCGTCAAAACAATTAGCGCCGGCTAACGCCATTCTGAAGCGCCATGCGGGCGCCGTATTTAAGCAATGACGTTAGCCGGCGTTAGCCGCCGGCGCTGCCTGGTGTGCGTTGAAAAAAACGACGTACACCAGGCAGCGCTGGCGTAGGGGGATATGGAGCTTGGGCGTGAAAAAATGGGGCAAGTCAGGCTGAGACAAATTTTTCTCCTCAACCCGATTTGCGCCATTTTTTTCCACTCCCAACCCCCATAGAAATGACTCCTGTCTTAGCAAAGACAGGAGTCATGCCCCCTTGCCCAATGGCCATGCCCAGGGGACTTCTGTCCCCTGGGCATGGTCATTGGGCATAGTGGCATGTAGGGGGGCACGAATCAGGCCCCCCTATGCCACAAAAAAAATAAAAAAAAAATACTTACCAGAACTTACCTTATTGTCCCTGGGATGGGTCCCTCCAGCCTTGGGTGTCCTCCTGGGGTGGGCAAGGGTGACAGGGGGTGCCCCTGGGGGCATGGGAGGGCACCTCTGGGCTCCTTCCGAGCCCACAGGTCCCTTTACGCCTGCCTTTTCCAGGCGCTAAAAAACAGCGCAAAAGCGGCCGTACGTAATTTTTTTGGACCCGCCCACTCCCGGGCGTGAATTTTGCCCGGGAGTGTAAATACGGCGCACATGCCGCGGAGTCACTTTTTTAGATGGGAACGCCTACCTTGCATATAATTAACGCAAAGTAGGTGTCCACGCTAAAAAAGGACGCAAACTCCATGGACTTTGGCGCTAGACGCTTCTAACGCCAAAGTATAAATATGGAGTTACTTTTGCGTCGGAATTGCGTCAAACAAACGACGCAATTCCGGCGCAAACAGAGTATAAATATGCCCCCAAGTGTAGTGCAATGGGGGTGGTGGATGACATTTATAATGCCTCCGAAATGGTGATAGTTAAGATGGGGAAGGCAAGTAACATCCTACTATACTTTGCTCTCTGTTTTTAAATAATTATCTACCTAGGCAAAATGGTGCAGGCAAAGCATATAAAGGGAAACAAAGGTCATTTTCAACCTTTGCTAGGAGTGTACCTATTTTGACCATGAGGTGTGGTTAAAGAACATAGGGGGTGATTCTAACTCCGCCGCCCGCCGAAGTTCCCCCACCAAAATACCGCTCCGCGGTCGAAAGACCGCTGAGGGTATTTTGGGATTTGCCCTGGGCTGGCGGGCGGCCGCCAAAAGGCCGCCCGCCAGCCCAGGGCAAATCAACCTTCCCACGAGGACGCCGGCTCAGAATTGAGCCGGCGTAGTGGGAAGGTGCGACGGGTGCAGTGGCACCCGTCGCGTATTTCAGTGTCTGCATAGCAGACACTGAAATACTTTGTGGGGCCCTCTTACGGGGGCCCCTGCAGTGCCCATGCCATGGGCATGGGCACTGCCATGGGCATGGGCATGAGACCCGCCAGGAACAGGATGGCGGTAGGGGGTGTCAGAATCCCCATGGCGGCGGAGCGCGCTCCGCCGCCATGGAGGATTCTGTAGGGCAGCGGAAAACCGTCGGGAGACCGCCGGTTTTCCTAGTCTGACCGTGGCCGAACCGCCGCGGTCAAAATGCCCTGCGGGGCACCGCCGGTCTGTCGGCGGTGCTCCCGCCGACCCTGGCCCCGGCGGTCTGAGACCGCCGGGGTCAGAATCACCCCCATAATGTTATCGCAATGTGAAAAGGGAGAAGATAAGTGGGTTGAGGAGATGATAGAGCAAGGACTATATTGAGGTTCACATCTCATTGTAGTAATCATGAGAAATAATATCAGTAATCGTGTTGGAGAGCAATATCAGTCCTCCAGTATTCTCAGCCTCAGTAGGCAGCATGTTGCATCGATGTGAGGGTGCATTTAACTAGTTTTTAGAATTCCTCAGAGAATTCATTTTTCCATGATATTTGTTTTAGGGTAAGTTAGAGATAACTGGCATTTCATCTGTAGTTTTTTTTTATCTCCAGAAGTCTCCTGTCCTCTGCTGATAATCGTGGCATGGTGAGGGTGGCCATGAAATAGTCCTTGGCTTCTTTGGTGCTGGTTGACTCAGATTTGTATTGGCCTTTGAAGAAGGCAGTGAATGCCAGTACCATGTTAAGGGAATGTGTGCAGAGTCATCTCGGTTGTTATTAACAGCCAGAATGGCTTCTGCGATTTCCTTTGATGTAACTGTGCCTCATAAAGTCACCAAGCTTTTTTACCCTATTTGGGCGTGATACCACACACTAAAACTACAGGTGGGTCTGCTTGACAAGTAGTGTAGTGAGCCAACAATTGTCTGCTGAAATCTGAGGCATGTATGAATTGGAAGGCTCCTTCAAGAGGGAGAAGTGACAGACAGTCCAGTAATGAAAGAGTTATAGCAGTTTGGAAATACCTTGATCTAATTTCCTATTAAAGTTAAATTAGAAGACATTTACCCGAGTGGTGTCACATCTATTGCTAAATATGTTAATTAGCTTTTGTTATATATCTCCACTTGGTCATTCAGTTTGTATATGATTCTTTCATATATCTGAATATGG
This sequence comes from Pleurodeles waltl, assembly GCF_031143425.1. Lineage (NCBI taxonomy): Eukaryota > Metazoa > Chordata > Amphibia > Caudata > Salamandridae > Pleurodeles > Pleurodeles waltl. The sequence continues at coordinate 316,680,073 of NC_090436.1, forward strand.
TGCATTTCAGTCAGCCTTCCTCTTTGAGTTAGAATGGTGGATGACTTCCAATGGCAAATTATACATATTTTGGCAAATGAAAGTGTGTTGGACGTCCATTATCTTCCCTGAGGTGTGGATCCAGGTACATCAGTGGTGTCATGTTGGATACCAGTGAGTGTGGACATTGCTTCTAGAATAGAAGATTAATACTGGGTAATAAAAGGACGTTCCCTGAGAATGTGGGGTAGGATGCTTTCATGTCACAGGCACTGTCAGCAGCACATATCTCGACTGAGGTTTATTCTGAAAAGGTTTGAGGGAGCCCAGTAGAAATCCTGAAATGTTATAGAAGCTTAATTTAAGGCTTGGTAAAAGGTCAGACCACTCTTCATCAAAGTTGTCATTTCAGATATTCTTCTGCCTGTGAATCTGTAGACTCTGCATCTGTTCGCTGGAGAATAAGTGATGGATGGTGTTCTGGTGTAGTCCCGTATCAATTCCACTGTGCTGATCCCAATTCAGGTTACACAATATATCAAAGAAGTAGTGAGATTTATTTTTCTGTTTTTATTAAAGTCTAGAGAAATAAGAGGCTCCCTTGCAAAACGTGATGGATGTTCCTTGCACTAATTGTTTCTACTGGTGATTTATCCTATTTGAAAAAGAACATTTAATTGTGTGAACACATCATGGACGTCTTCCAAATCTGTGAATCATGGCAATTGATTGGGTCATACTAACTCCAATAGGACTGCATCAAGTTAAAATGCGCCATGGGGCTTAGGTGCAGGAAGCAAAGATGCCTGGCACTATTTCCTTATCTGAGATTGTAATGTAAATCTTTCGACATAGTACTTATTGATAGTATTTTGTCTAGGATCTTCATGTCCATGTTGATCTGAGAGGTTGGTAAGTAGTTAGCTGAATGCAGTGGGGCTTTTCCAGGATTGGGTATGTGAAATCAGTGCATTGTTGGAGAGCAATGTCAGTCCTCCAGTGTTCTCAGCCTCAGGAGGCAGCATGTGGCAGTGATGTGAGGGTAGATTTTACTAGTTTATAGAATTTCTCTGATAATCCATCTTCTCCAGGAAATGTGTTTTAGGGTAAGTTATAGATCACTGCCATTTCATCTGTAGCACTTTATTCTCTCCAGAAGCCTCCTGTCTTCTGCTGATAGCCATGGCATGTTGAGGGTGGACACGAAACGGTCCTTGTCTTCTTTGGTGCTGGGTGACTCAGATCTGTATTGGCTTTTGAAGAAGGTAATGAATGCCAGTACCATGTTAAGGAAATGAGAACAGAATTTACCTTGCTCGTTATAAATGTCCACTTGTGATTTCCTTTGATGTAATTGTACCACTTGAAGTCACCCAGCTTTTTCACCCTGTTCAGAGTGCTGCCACATCAGTCTCCTTAATGTATATTCAGTCTTGGGTTAAAGAGGGCATTACGTGCATATTTGTCCTGTTAAAGAGCCAGGTGTGATTGCACAGAGGCTGTTTCTCATATGCACTGGTTCTGGGTTTGAGTTCTCTAATTGATCTTCTTTGCTGTTGAGTGACAGAAATCGAGTAAGTCTGCACTCAGTTTTAACTAACTGGAAATGGGCGCTGCTGTTCTAGCACAGAGTGCACCCTGCCCTTAGTCAATTGCAAATCCATTTTAGAAATACAGCTGTGTCTTAAGACGATCTGAGTAGCTGGTTTGCAGCCATTCAGGGTGGTATGAAACTATAGCATGAATCACCCCTTCTCATTTGTTTTGGCGTCACTCTTTTTGGTAACTACATTCCAGCCACTATGGTCAGCCTGAGAGGCTATTCAAATTTATTAAAAACCTCAATTACCTTTTTGGACTGACTTTGGGGTTCATAAAGGCTATGGGATAGCCCAACAGGGGCATGGGCGAGCTTAGGAAGAAGTGTCTCTTGGTTAGCTTATGTTGTCAGAGAGCCGCTCCACAACGAAGTTGAAACCATTTCTGCCTTCCTCTAATAAGAGGCATATAAGGGCCATTCACTGAAATTGTTATTATAAAGTTATATTTGAAACTAAGAAACAGTTGTAGTACTTACACACACGTATTTGAGTTTATTTAAAAACTGGTCATGACTCATTTCTTTCACTCAGAAGTCTCAATCTACGAATCTGTGCAATAGCCTCAACAATAAAGTTAAATAAAAAGTGAAAGAAATCAGGGCTCATTTTAGTCTGATAAAGAGAAACATTGACTGAATGTCAAGCATGACAGAAATCAAATTCCTCTTTTTAAGTTTAACTGTTTCTTGGGAATAAGTTTATTTTTCTTTGCTTATTACATAAACAAGGAATCGAATTATTGTTGGCCAGAATCCCTTTTAAAGGACTGTGTTGTTATGTTATATGCGTGCAAAACAAAATATATGTGTCAGACCTGACAGCCTTAGGGAGGTCATCCCCCAACCTTTTGCCTGCCTCCCTCCACTTTTCTGACACTGTTTTTGCTTGTTTTAGGACTGTGCACTTTACCACTGGTTACCAGTGGTAAAGTGCATATGCTCTCTCCCTATTGGCACATAGAATTTACTCATAAGTCCCTAATAAAGTGCACTACATGTGCCCAGGGCCTGTAAATTAAATGCTACTAGTGGGCCTGCAGCACTGATTGCGCCCCCCACCAAAGTAGCCCCTTAACCACTGAAAGGCCTGCATGTGCAGTTTTCACTGCCACTTCAACTTGACATTTAAAAGTACTTGCCAAGCCTTAAACTCCCCTTTTTCTACGTATAAGTCACCCCTAAGGTAGGCCCTAGGTAACCCATAGGGCAGGGTGCTATGTGGGTAAAAGGCAGGACATGTACATATGTGTCTTATATGTCATGGTAGTGAAAAACTTCTAAAATCATTTTCCACTACTGCAAGGCCTGCTCCTTTCATAGACTAGCATTAGGACTGCCCTCCCATACTTTTTTGAGTGGTAGATTCTGATCAGAATGGGGTAACCAGGTCATATTTAGTATGGCCAGAATGGTAATAGAAAATCCTGCTTATTGGTGGGGTTGGATTTTATATTACTATTTTAGAAATGCCACTTTTAGAAAGTGAGCATTTCTCTGTACTTAAAAAACATCTGGGCCTTACAGCCTGTCTCCAATCCAAATCTGGTCTGGTTGACAGCTCCTTTGTGCATTTCACCCAGACAAACACAAACACATACATTCTGCATACTGAATGGGTTTTCCTGGGCTGGAAGGGTGGAGGGCCTGACACTTACATTTCAAAGGCTAGTGGTCTGCTCTCACAAAATGGACTGCCAAACCCCTTTCTGGGACCCTGGCAGACAGGACTCTACTGAATGGGGAACGTGTGCACTTCAAAAACATTCTTTGAAGTCTCCCCGACTTCAAAGGCATTTTTGGCTCTAAACTAGGTCTCTAACCCCACCAACTTAGACACTTCTGGACCTGCACCTGCCACCTGTCAAAAGGAACTGCCTGGCTGCCCAAAGGACTCATCTGGACAGCTTTGCTGAGAAGGACTCCTGCCCTGCTGGCCTCTGACTTTGCTGAGAAGGACTCTGCCGTCCCCAAAAGTGCTCTCCAAGGGTTTGGATTGAGCTTGCCTCCTGTTTCTGAAGTGTCAGAGTCAAAAAAGACTTAGGGGGTGATTCTCACCCTGGCGGGCGGCCAGAGTTCCCCCCTCCAAAATACCGCTCCGCGGTCGAAAGACCGCTGAGGGTATTTTGGGTTTTGCACTGGGCAGGCGGGCGACCGCCAAAAGGCCGCCCGCCAGCCCAGTGCAAAAAACCTTCCCACGAGGACGCCGGCTCAGAATTGAGCCGGCGGAGTGGGAAGGTGCGACGGGTGCTGTTGCACCCGTCGCGTATTTCAGTGTCTGCAAAGCAGACACTGAAATACAAAGTGGGGCCCTCTTACGGGGGCCCCTGCAGTGCCCATGCCATTGGCATGGGCACTGCAGGGGCCCGCAGGGGCCCCCAGGGGCCCCACGTATGGGGTGTCAGAATCCCCATGGCGGCGCAGCGAGCTGCGCCGCCATGGAGGATTCTTATGGGCAGCGGAAAACCGGCGGGAGACCGCCGGTTTTCCTCTTCTGACCGCGGCCAAAGCGCCGCGGTCAGAATGCCCTGCGGGGCACCGCCAGCCTGTTGGCGGTGCTCCCGCCAACCCTGGCCCCGGCGGTCCATGACCGCCGGGGTCAGAATGACCCCCTTAATCTCTTCAGGAAACTCCTTGTGTGTCGAAAATTGACGCACCGCCTGCCGGAATCGATGCAAAGCCTGCATGGCAACTGAGAAATCATCGCACAGCCAACCTGAATGATCCAGCCCGACTTCCCAAGTGGACATTTGATGCTGCGCCTGCCTTGCGACAGACATTTTGACATATCGCCTACCGGATCGACACAGTGCCCATGCCTTATTCCAGCGCGTCAAGGATTTTTCCCCTCATCGTCCCTGGGCATTCAAATACCCCACATCGCAGTGAGGAACCAAGAGAGCAGGCCGAAAAATGACACAAACCCCTTGCAGCATGGAAAGAAACAACACATTGTCTGTGCCGTGCCAGAAATCTGAGGCACACCTTATTTTTCCACACATCTCCTGCTCTGATGCCTCTGCGTGTCGTTATTTTTTACGTATACCAGGTACTGTTTGTAACAAAGAGACAGCTGTTGATTCCTGAGGATTAAGACTCTTTAAAGCTTGCAATAGTGATATTTCAACTTGTGCTTATTGAATCTTTGTCGTTTTGACCTTATTTTATTCAGATAAATATTATCTATTTTTCTAAACCTGTATGGTGTATTTTGTGGTGTTTATCTGTGTTACTGTATGATTTATTGCACAAATACTTTATACATTACCTTCTAAGGCCTGACTACTGAGTGCCAAACTACCAGAGGGTGGGCACAGGATAATTTGGATTGTGTGTGATTTACCCTGACTAGGATTGTGGTCCCTACTTGGACAAAGGTGTACACCTCTGCCAGCTGGAGACCCCATTTCTAACAATATATATATGCTCCCACAATGTACCATTATTCCAGATAACCTGAATAATTTATTGCATACTCTTTCTTTCAAACAAGCATTGGAAAATCCACGAATTCTTTCTTTTTATTAAGAGAAGTGTTTTGTAATAGTTAGCTGACTGTGTGTGCCACAATTAAGCAACAATTTATACTACAACTGTGCTGATAGTAGAACCCCTTTGCTGAATGAAAGCATTAGACGAGGTAAGCTGTATCCTTACAAAGCTAGTTATGAAAAAGAGTCATAAGATGAAGTTTGCGTAATACGTGGTGAAATTAAACAGTATATACAACAAAATATAGCATACTACTTTTGGTGTAACTGCCTCCCAATGTGATCACCAAATGAGGTAATGTGTACCTGTAATGGAAGGAATTTTGTATTGCTGATAAAACGTTGCATTAATAACATTTGGAACAAATAATTGAATTGAATTGTGTCATAATTAGATGCTATGAGCATGATGCTGGAGATTGGGCCAAGGCTGGGTCCACACTGTCTCTGTGCATCTGGCATTATCACTACTGCGGGCATGCCGAGTGTATGGGTTATTTCTGAAACGTAATGGAAAAGAGTCATGAGAAAAAGGTTGGTCACTTGCAGTAGTACAATGCAATAAGGCAAATATGTACGCAGTTTGCATACTAGTGATAGACGAGGTTTGTACAGTTTGAAATTGGTATTAGCTTACTATGTGTCAAGTAATAATGAAATGTTTTTTATTGTAATAGGAAGTTATTTTGATGTGAAGTGTTTGCACAAAGAATTGTGACACGCAATAGTTGTGTAGTGTGTTTAAAAAGGGTTCGTGTTAGGGACATGCAAATAGTGAGTGTGCAAACCACTTGTTTAAAGCTGAGTGATCAGCCGTTATTTAGTATTTAGTATTTAGTAATTGTTGTTAGTAATCAATCTCATGGACGGTTTAATAACAATACGGCAACAGCAGTGGAACACAGACAAAATGCATTGTTCTTATTGCTAAATGATGTGCATATCTTTACTTTGTGGATACAAAAAGTCAAGTCAAACTAAATGACAGCCAAGTGAACAAATGAAAAGGCGAAGGTGATAGGTGAACAACATTGAATATTTATGACAAACTAATGCATCCAAAATAGCATCCACTTCCTGAACAAAACAGCTATAACTCAGCAATTGAACTGTGTGCCAGCAAAGTAAAGACATCAACAATAACACTCTGGCTCTCAGTGTACGTTAGGTTAGGAATCTGATTGGTGCCTCTTTGGAAAGCATGATTTAGTGTAAGTGAGGTTTGGCCTATCCAAGCTTACAAAGCTCCGCCCCAGCAGCATAACTGTGAACTGTATGTGAGAGGAGGAAAGGATTTGACAATATGTAGGCACACGTGCAAATTGCAAAAGTGCTATGCATGATATATTGTGGCTGCAATAGGCCAATGCGCCAAATAACATGCATATCTTCAAAGTGATGCAGGCTCTGCTCTTAGTGTAGGAGTGATATATCACAGATAATCCACATAAACTGCACTTCACTCCCTTACATTGACCTTCAAGAGCATAGTAGATTTATTATTTTTTAGAATTCACAAAGGCCTCAGGAGTTCTCCCCGGAAGTTTCAACTGTTGCAGTTTTTGCAGCAGTGCTCCTGCTGCAATTATTTGTTGATTTCTATTTTACCTAAATAAATATACATGTGCACTTCGAGTATTTTTTATTTTTTTCTTCCGGGGGGAACCTCTTACCTTCCATCTCAACCAATTAGAAGAGGAGGGGAGGGGGTAAAGTTCCCTCCCAATTCCCACTCTGGAAAGGAATTTACACCTGCTCTTGAAAGAAGTTAATTTGCAATTATTTCCAGGGTTGGAATGGGTTAGCAACACACTTGTGAATACCCACAATCAAATACACCTTTCAGCACATTCCTATCCTGGACATTCCTGAATCACACACATTGTGGTTTAAGCCCTATATTCCAGGCTAGATTGAGTTCTTCTCCTTAAGTGTGGAATGTTCTTTGTTGAATTTTGGTAATTAACTTTTTATTGAGGCAGATGAAAGCTGGCTTCTCCATATTAATAAGATCATTATTTCTGATCTCCTGTATGTGATTCTCTATTTCTTTGTACATAAGCAGTAAACTAGCTTAAATACATCATATTGCAAATGTGTTTTTTAATAAACATCAAGGGGACACTTTAGTGACCAGTCAAAGGCTGTATGCATTCCCATTCCCTCTTACCCCAAAACCCTGAAAGAAAGACTAGTCACCAGCTGTCCATGTAAGTACCTTCAGAGCATGAAGAGGAGGATGTCATGTTTGGTAAAAAATTGAATTAAAACCTTTGGATATATATATACACACACACACACACAGAGATACCGCACAAAATCTGAGAAATTAGTTGAATCACATGTGAGGGTAACAAACTTCAGGTCAGAAGATTATAGAAACCCAACTGTGTACTGAAAGCTTCAGCTCAGTTTATGCAAACCCAACTGAATGTCGAAAATATTACAATAGGAAGGTACATTAAGGAAAAGGTAAATGGACAGGAGCACAAATTCAGTGGAAAAAATAGATAAAAATATGAAAAATCATTACATATGTTCCCCATTTATATAGAATGGAGAAATATATTATACGATTGCAGGGTGGATGCTTCATTATAATAGTGCTCTGTTAGATATTGTGGAAAATGTGGCTAAAGAAACAACATTCTTAGTGGGCATGGCCTAATTCTGTGTGTTGTTTTAAGAACTATTGAACGCTGATAAAGAAGAGCTTGGTTTCCCAACTAATCCCTGGGAAACCGAGTTCTCAGTTTGAAATGCAAGACAAACAATGTCAGGAACTTCTAATCTAGATGCTAAAGGAAGCCAAAGAGCGAGTACAAGTGGTGTTGAAAAGAGGAGTTCCTTCAAGAATAATGTCAGTGCTACTGTGCTCAGGCATCCTTCAGTCAACAGATGCCTCACCGAGGACAGAAAGTGGCTGAAGGCATTTGAATTTAATTACACTAGAAGAGGCCTGTACAGCTGTCACACTACAATCCAACCTGCGCACAAAAAATAGCGTATTTGGAAGCACCACCTTTCTGATTTTAGAAGTTAGCATTAGCAAAGCCAATAGGTTTGGCTTTTGTAAAATGGATGCACACAAAGGCACTCTACATAAAGAGACACATGGACAGGACCAGACGGAGAGCACAGCTATTGAAAGCTTCCATGACACTGGCATACACAACTCACACATGCACAACTTCTTTGCTGTCAAATGGTCTTGTGTCTTATGTCACACTTTCAGCCGTGGTGGGGATTTGGTTAACACGTTTTGCCAACTAGGAATTTCAAACTTATACCTAACAAACTGGGCTGGACTCTGATTTTACTGTTTTTGTTACTGTGGGCAATTTAGCACTTCTAACCAGTGCTAAAGTGTAAGTGCTCCTTTACAAAATGTGTATGTAATTGGCTTATCCATGATTGGCATATTTGGTTTACTAGTGAGTCCCTAGTAAAGTGCACTAGAGGTGCCAGGGCCTGTAAATCAAATGCTACTAGTGGGCCTGCAGCACTGGTTGAGCCACCCACATAAGTAGCTCTGTAATAATGTCTCAGACCTGCCACTGCAGTGTCTGTGTGTGCAGTTTTAACTGTAAATTCGACTTGGCAAGTGTACCCACTTGCCAGGCCTAAACCTTCCCTTTTCTTACATATCAGACACCCCTAAGGTAGGCCCTAGGTAGCCCCAAGGGCAGGGTGCAGTGTATGGTTAAGGTAGGGCATATAGTAATGTGTTTTATATATCCTGACAGTGAAATATTGCTAAATTCGTTTTTCACTGTTGCAAGGCCTGTCTCTCTCAAAGGTTAACATAGGGGCAACCTTTAAATCTGATTAAAGTGTAGATTCCCTTTGGGAGTGGATGGACATGTGGAGTTTGGGGTCTCCGAGCTCACAATTTAAAAATACAACTTTTAGTCAAGTTGATTTTAAGATTGTGTGTTTGAAAATGCCACTTTTAGAAAATGAGCATTTTCTTGTTTATACCATTTCTGTGACTCTGCCTGTTTGTGGATTCCCTGTCTGGGTCAGCTTGACAGTTGGGCTGGTTGCACCTCACACTAGACAGTGACACAAAGGGAGCTGGGGTGTAGTCTGCATTTTCTGATGAGACATCTGTGCTAGGAGGGAGGAGAGGAGTGGTCACTCACACCTGAGAGGGTTATGCCTGCCCTCATACAATGCAGTCTCCAACACCCTGGTGAGTGTCTGGAGCCTGGCCTCGGCAAGGCAGGATTTCACATTCAAAAGAGACTTTACTTTGAAGTAGGCCTACTTCAAAGGAGAAATTGGGTATAAGAAGGGCACCCAAAGCCACAGACTTTAGAAACCCTTCTAGAAACAAGAGGAACCTCTGCCTGGAGAAGACCTGAAGAGCTGAGGAAGAAGAGCTGCCCTGTCTGTGCTTTGTGGAGCTATCCTGCAGTTGCTGCTTCTGCCGGAGTAAGAGGGCAAAGACTGGACTTTGTGTGCCTTCTATCTTGAGAAGAAATCTCCAAGGGCTTGATCTAGAGCTTGCCTCATGTTGTTTGAAGTCTCAGGGACAGCAAAGACTTCTCTCGGCCAGCACCTGGAGTCTCTGGTGAGACTCCTACTCTGCCCTGTGGTGCCCATCCAGTTCCTGGGACCCTGAAAGGAGAAGCTGGCAGCCTAAAGACAAGGAAATCCACGTACAGAGCGCCGTTTGGGGAAAAGATCGACGCAACTTCGATCTGTGGCTCAAGAACCGCCAAGAAACGACGCGCCGCCGGCTCCGCAGCTGAGAAACGGCGCTCGCAGAAAACGCGACTGAAGAATCGACACACAGAGCAGGAGAAACGACGTGCAGCATCGCTGACGGAGGCTGGGAGATCACAAACCGCCCTGCGGGGTTTTCGGATCATTGTGCGGCTAGATTTCCGACTCAGGTACCGCTGTGCGTGGAAAAACAACGCAAGGCCTGCCGGGACCCGAGAGTGCTGACCACTTTGACGCACCGCTCTCCTGCGTAGAGAAGAAACGACGCGCCCGACCCGGCGAAAGGAGAAACAACGCACGGTCCCGCTCATAAGTGGAATCAACGCATCGCAAGCCCTTTTTAATGCGCACTCTCCCATGCGGGGTTAATTTAGACGCACTCAAGGTACTTTTTCACACTGACAGCGTTAGTGTGTGTTTAAAACTACTTAAAGACACTTTTTGCATTTTTTATTGATAACTTGACTTGTGTATTGTGTATTTTTGTTGTTTTGGTCTTGTTTTGTTTAGATAGATATTTTCTCTTTTTCTAAACCTGTGTTGTGTCATTTTGTAGTGTTTTCATTAAGTTACTGTGTGTGTTGGCGCAAATACTTTACACCTAGCACTCTGAAGTTAAGCCTACTGCTCTGCCAAGCTACCAAGGGGGTAAGCAAGGGTTAGCTGAGGGTGATTCTTTTTTACCCTGACTAGTGTGAGGGTCCTTGCTTGAACAGGGGGTAACCTGACTGTCAACCAAAGACCCCATTTCTAACAATTACAAACCCAGACATTCCACATACCAGGACATGAGGAAGGTTTGGCACAGTGAATGCCACTCCACAGCACACCTAGGAAGGGTTACTTGTTTTAAACAAGCATTTGCAATGCAATGGGTCTCACGTTTGCTCGAGTTAGAGCTATTAGAGTTGTAAACTCCTAACCGGACTTTTCTTGCCACATAAACTGAAAATGAATAGATAAATAGTTTCACAGAAGTGAGCCAACGGCTGCCATGAGCGTGAAACAAACACACAAAATTAAACAGAAGTTCGCTCACAGTGAAACGTATCGGCAAAAGTGCAATTATCCATGTAACCGGCAAAAGTGCAATTATCTATGTAAAAGGATCGATGTCAAGCAAAGTGCACAACTACTGCCCAGCGAGATCGCACTGCCTACAAAAACAAAGAGAAAAAGTAGTCCAGAAACCATATGGAAAGCACAAAGCCTCGTATGTTTTCAGTGGTTGGCCGGTGCGCTCGAGGAGGGCTAAACACCAGAAAAGGCATGACATATGCATGCCTTTCACTAATCAAACCAAGCGAATTTTAAAAGGTAAACCGACAAACCAACCAAACTGATGGGCGTGGTTTCAAACCCGTACAGAGATAATATCAGGGACAGAGCGCTTTGAGCGCTTAACCCTAAAAAGGTGTTCTCATTCTATGGCTGCCGCCACAAAGAGTCTGAATGCAGTCATGAGAGTGAAATGCATGTGCATATAAGCAGAATTCAAAGGGCTGGAGGTCAGCCTTTCTCATGATGGCCAAACCAGTACTTTATTTAAGGAAGAAGTACCAGGGCTATGTTTTGCCTTGAGGGTCTGCAGCCTGCAGCTCAAGTGTCACTGCATACTGTCTCCGTTCACACCCACCCCGATGCCAAATCCCCCCAGCCAAAATCCTCTGTTCAGTGCCACGTAATTTCTCATCGCAGAAGAGATTGGAAAGTCATGCCTGCGAGGGCAGCCTTTTAATTCAGAGCGAGAGATACAAACCATCTAAAGTCATCTGGCTGGCAATGCAGAAATGACTAAAGAGGATTGCACATATTGCCATGACGACTCACAACTATTATAAATGAATGTATTCGCCTTCTGTGCGGCGTAGCTGCATCACGGAGTGTTAGTGGCAGAGGATGCATGCTGATGAGGGGGCTCGTGGGCAGCAACATAATTCACAACAGTAATTATATTGCTATATTCAACAGCAAATAAGTACCAAACTACTCACGGCTGTTCTGCAATCGACATAGGATTTGCGTAATATAAACCTTCTAAACAATTATCTCAGCCCTAACAATGAATGCAGACCTCATTATTTCCTGCATTTACAGTTTCTCGGGGTATGATCAGCTTTTGAAATGGATTATAAAACATTTGACCACCGGAGTTCTTTAGAGGAAGTTCTGGAAAAGATTTGCTTTGTCTATCTCATTAAGTAGATATTCTTTTTTGAACAACTGTCGTATTTAAAACGCTTAAGTGCTACACATTCGCTGTTTTAATATTTAAGTTGATGGAGTGAAGAAGAATCAGACCTGCATTACTGATGACACCGTCAGGTGCTGGAGTCTGTGTGCTGGTTGGGTAAAGCACCCCTACCCCGTACCTGCCGCCTACCTCTCCCTGCGCTGCCCTCCACACTGACTTCTTTTACTATTTAAGCAGCAGCACAGGGCACTTTCAGAGTGCAGGCCTGTGCGTACTTGATTGAGCTGGGTCTATAATAGTCCACCACAACTTCATTTCAATCCTCGGGTCAGAGCATAAAACATTTCTGGCTGGTGCCAATACATGTCCTGCGTAGTAGGTGCTTGATGCAAACACCTTTTACTACCGTTTTATGAAAGCAGACTTGAGGAGGTGGTAATGTGTGGCAAGAACATTTCTACATATTTGTTTTCTATTTTGTTAGTTAGGGTAGTGATTTGTTGTTTTGTATGCTGTTGTGTTTGCGCTGCTTTATTGCACTGTGTTAGTGTTTTGCTGTCTGGGAAGCTCTGTAATTGCTTTAGTAATTTCAATAAATGCTGCTTCATTGACCGACAAAAGGAGTACATCCCTTTAAAGTTCCAGTTACAACCATTTACAACTGTCTACGATGATCAAGTACCACTGCTCCAGCTCTTCTACTGTAGAATCCAGCAGTCAACCCACAACCGTGGCAAAATCCTGACAAAACACTTGATGTGATACAGAACCCACATGTCCTTTGATATGTCCTGGGGCTCAGCACAAACACTGGACCAAACGTACTGTGGCAAGATTGCTTTCCTCAGGTACAAAGAGATACTGAAGATTAACACGAAGCATAAATAATAGTGATTTTGGAAAGCAATGTGACAGGCACAGGGCCTAGTTTAGGTCATAAAAGTTAACATTAGCAAAGCCAATAGGTCTCACCTATACAAGAGCTATTGGCTTTGTCAATGTGTTTTGCCATGTTGTGGGGCTGCTGTCCAGAATGGCTAAACGTTAGTGAGGTGGAGTATCAGAGTGGAGTGGGGAATTAGAGTGTCTCAGAGTGGATGTTTTGGACTGTCATAGAGTGGAGTAGGGGGAGTAGAGTGTCGTAGAGTTGAGTAGAGGGGAGTAGTGTTCAGTGGTTCAGTGGCAGAGACTGTCCTAGAGTGGAGTGGCATGCAATAGGGTGTAGTGGTTTGGGATGGATTGAGATAGTGGGGTGGACTGGAGTAGAGTGGAGTGGATTGGGATAGAGAGGGGTGGATTGAGTGGAGAGGATTGATTGGAGGGGGTGAGCTGGATGGATTGGATTGGAGTGTGGTGGGGTGGACTGAACATAGTTTTGGATTGGAGTGGGACATATTGTTTTAGATTGGAGTGGGGCAGATTGTTTTGGATTGGAGAGGGGCAAATTGTTTTGGAGTGGTGTAGATTGGTTTGTAGTCTGTACAACTGAAGTGGGGCATATTAAACTAGGGTGGGTTGGGAGGATTGGATTGGGGTGGGTTGGATTGGTGTGGGTGAAGTGCAGTGGATTGGAGTGTACTGCAAGATTATGGCCCTCATTACAACCCTGATGGCTGTCGGTACCTACCTCGACTATTATGACATTGGCGGTTTGGACAAAGTCAGTCAGTCTCCAGCCCGGAGGACGTCACTAGGCCGCCAATGACGTTATGACCCTGCCCACCGCCATGGTTTCAGTGGTTTCGGTACCACCACTGAAACCATGGTGGTAGGCACTATCAGTGCCAGGGAATTCCTTCCCTGGCACTGATAGGGGTCTCCTCTGCCCTCCTCCCCAGAATCCTCTCCCATCCTACCCCCCTCTCCCGACCCCCCCTGCACATTTACACGCACATACATACACACCCATACACACATGCATACACACATTCACCCACGCATTCATACATTCATACACACTCACAAACATACATCCAGGCACACACGCTATCTCACAACAAAACATGCACGTACAATCACACCCACTCATGCACACACGCATTACACACACATGCATGCATTCACACACAGTCACCCCCACTCACGAACACAACACCCCTCACCCCCTCGCCTGTCGGAGAACCTGACTTACCTGCTTGCAGGGGATCCTCCGGCAGGAGATGGCATGCGGCGCTGCCTGCCAGCAAAACACCATCGGGCCGTATCATGGATACGGTCATAATGCAATGGACGGTCAGTAGCCACAGCGATGGTATGTTGGCGGCCGTCACCGTGGCATAGGCGGCAGTTGTCGCCAATGTCATAATGAGGGCCTATGTGTTAAAGCATTATTTCAGAAAGTACACATAATAAAGAAACTATGTTGCTATGTTGCTTTGCAATATTTAGAATAAGATAATCATCGTCTTTTGAGAATAGTACCCATGAGCAAAAACAAAAGAAAACATGAGTGCAAAGTGAGAAAAGACGGCTTGGTAAAATAAAAGAAAGTTAGCTATAAAAAATAAAGCTTTACAATTTTGTTTGTCGTGCTGGGTACATGTTTGACAGTGACAAGCCTTCTGTTTGCATGGCAGGAGAAGTTAAAAAGAACAAAATAGTACCTCAATCACGTCAGGAGCAGCAGGAGGGCACTGATTAAGTTGAATCAATCAGTGCTTGGTCCTTGCTCCACACAGAGGAATGGAAATGATGCCAGGCCTGCAATGACGAATTATGAGGCTGTAAAGAAAAGTGCCACACAAGCCAACAAGCAGCAGGCGGGCTCTAAGCCATTTACTGTTCACATCAGAGTCTCACAAGCGAGATGAATGCCCTGGTGCATGCACTCACAGGCTCAACCCTAAAAACTTTAGTTTTCTATAGAATTTGGGGGGTCCTTTATATAGACATTACACAGAGAGGACCAGAAAGACAAAGACCTTCACCAAAATCAGAACTTTATTCCCATGGATCTTCTCATAGGTTAGGTTAGATTTCTTGCTATTGGGGAATGACAAACATTTCCAGAAGTAGTGGTATGTCATGTACGTACAACAGTCATAGAAGTCCAAGAGTACTCTAACCCACCAATGTTTACTCATGTGGATTTTCATAATAGGAGATAACCATTTTTTTTCACTGGGACATTTTTTCTAGATGAAATTTGGGGAGGCTCCCTGTACATTCTCAGACCAGGAACACAATTACTTAACATTTTTGAAGAACGTATCAGAGGGTTACAACGGTGGGAATATCTAAGCAAACGGTCGTGGTCAAATACAAATGTATGTTTGTAGATGCCCCATGGATTTTTCATGGATTTCTGTGCTACATGACAAACTTCCTGTCCCAGACCTAAGCATAATTTGCAATAATTCTAAAATTCCATATGCCCTGAATATGTTAATCAAAATGCAGAATTTAGAATTGCAAGCAACCAGCAAATTCTTAAAGTTATAATGTATCTCACTGCCATGTGACACTACAATATCACCTTCATACCAATAGAAATAGAGCATCACAAGGGAGATCTAATGCTCTAGACGAAGCAGCATTGTCACATTGAAGTATGGCCTGAGAGAATGCTCTGTAGAATATTCGACGAGGTGCATTGTATCACCTCTTCTCCATTACGCATAATCAAATATCAATGAAATAAGAGCCAGGGAGAAAAATGCCCATTAGGTAACAAGTAATGCAAAGCAGTACAGAGCCAGTTCCTTTGCACAAAAACAAAAGTGATTGCAGGAAAACTATGGAACAATACAGGCAATGGATGACCTCAATACATTACAGTTTTTTTTATCCCATTCAATATTAGCTCTCCTGGAAATGTAGAAGCCACCCTCATAGTAAACCAAGGAGATACTACCACTTCAGCTAAGACGACTGACAACTCATCAGGCAGAAACTCCAGTGGTTTACAGAAATTAACCCAATTCATGCTACACATATAGGTCTGCAGGATTAATTTATCCAGCTGTTCTGCTAAATACTATCTCAGAGCTGGATATCCTGGTGTGCAATATTTACCTCACTATGGGCCAGACATACTAAGAATTGACTTTGTTAAAGTGGTTGTAAATTGTGCGCATACTTTTACAAAATCAGCTCTGATTTTGTATGCCAACCTATGTGCTAATAGGTTGATTCCTAAAATCACCATTTGCAGTAGATCACAATCCGACCTACCTCCTTAATATACATGACGGAGGTCACAAAATGTGACCCTCTATGATTGGCTACACTCACAGTGATGGAGGTTTGCCAGGATCAGAAAACTACTATGCCTGTGATTGCTTTTCAATAAAGTCACCTTTTTTTCTTGAAAAACATCTCGTTTTTGTAAAAAGCACATGCTTTTATCACACATACACTTCCACATCATTCTGATGTTGGTACGGGTGAGTTAAACACACAGCAGCAGAACTGTACAAATGGTGAGCAAGCCCGTAGGCCTTACTCCAGTGACCCAGGGTAGAATGGTCATGTTCACTACTACTGATCACTACACAGTATGCTGCCACCATTTGGCTTGTGCTGTTTTATTCCTGGTGAAGGTAGTAACCTTCCACAACTATAAGGATAGCTATTTGGGCTCCCCTCCTGGTCCAACAAGACTACAATCCGTGAGGCAGGCTTTTGTCATGGTGTAGAAAGCTGGCTATGTAGTGTACTAATGTAAGGGGACACTATGCAGATAATCCAGGACAACCCTTATTGGCTGAAAGGTGTTAAAATAATAACCCTAAAAGCCCTCTTTTGTGGTAGTGTTAGTGAGCAGTTAGGCTTTTTAGAGAACAGTGTTCAGCATTTATTGCACACACAGAGCCAGTAAGCGAGACACTCAATAAATAAACCCAGCACCAATTTATAAAGTTAACACTTAGGCGGTCATTACGAACATGGCGGTGTGGCCCGCCATGCCGGCGGTGGCAGGAAAACCCACCAGCCGGCATGGTTGGCCACACCGCCACATAATGAACTCCATGCTCACTCACCGCCAGGCTGCCTCCATTAGGCATCCTGGGGGCAGTCGGAATCATTATCCGATCGGGCAGCGGTCCTGCCCCTCGGAGAATGATTCCTCAGCCTCCAGTTTTTCCCCGCCAGGGAAAGGCTGGCGGAAGGGGTGCACCGGGGAACCCCTGGGGGCCCCTGCACTTCCCATGCACTTGGCATGGGCAGTGCAGGGGCCCTTGTGCAGTGCCCCATCGCGCAGGTCACTGCCCGATTTTCAGGCAGTGATCTGCAGGAGGGGTGCACCTGCATCCGCTGCACAGAGGCATTGGCGGCGGATCCCATGTGGGGATCCGGGGACGCTGGTGGTCAGTGGTTTGACCGCCAGCATGAACATGCGGTTTCAACTGCTGTTTTCATGACGAGGGCCTTAATTATATATGACATTAGATACCAAGATCATAAGAATCAGATAGGTACCTTTTGAGATATGGATGTTTATATGTTTCAAAAGTTGACCCAGTGCAATTTCTGGAGTGGCAATCTTATCCTATGGGCAAAAAAACAAATGCAGCATACCGGTACTTGGGCTTACAGGAATGTTCTTCTGGACTTGAGGTGTGTTAGAAATGGGGTCTTTGGTTGGCAGTCAGTTACCCCCTGTCCAAGCAAAGACCCTCACTGTAGTCAGGGTAAAGGATAATCAACCTCAGCTAAACCCCGCTCACCCCGTTGGTAGCTTGGCACGAGCAGGCAGGCTTAACTTCAGAGTGCTAGGTGTGAAGTACTTGTACCAACACACACAGTAACTTAATGAAAACACTACAAAATGACACAACACCGGTTTTGAAAAATAGAAAATATTTATCTAAACAAAACAAGAACAAAATGAAAAAAATCCAACATACACAAGTCAAGTTATTAATTAAAAAGAAAAAAGAGTCTTAAATCCTTGAGAATACAGGTAAAATACTGTTAGCGTTGAAAAGTACCTGGGTAGTGTCAAAATAACATGCATGTTTGAGTGTGCGTCAAAAAAGGTAAGCGGTGCGTCGATTTCTCACCTGCAAGCGAGACCGTGCGTCGTTTCTCCTTCTCCGGTCAGCGTGCGTTGTTTTTCCTTCCCACAGGTGAGCGATGCGTTGATCCGAGCACCACTTGTGTCCGGGCAGGTGTTGCATCATTTTTCCGAGCTCAGCAAGGTTTGCGTCGAAAATCATGCTGCGTGGTATCAGCAAAACCGCACAATGTGGTTGCGACTTTAACAACCTCCGTCAGCGGGTGTTGCGTGTCGTTGTTCCAGCTATGTGCATCGATTTTCCTGCCGCAAAGCCGGCGGTGCGTCATTTTTCAACCACATCTCAGAAGGTGCAGCGATATTTTCCCTGCACGGCGGTCTGTGCTTGGATTTTCAGTCTTGGTCTGCCAGCTTCACCTTCAACGCCCCAGGAACTGGATAGGGCACAACTTGGCAGGGCAGGAGTCTCAGCAGATAGTCCAGGTGCTGGCAGGAGAAGTCTTTGAGGGCCCTGAGACTTCAACAACAGGAGGCAATCTCAGAACAAGCCCTTGGAGATTTCTTCACAAGCAGGAAGGCACACAAAGTCCAGTCTTTGCCCTCTTGCACAGGCAGAAGCAGCAACTGCAGGATAGCCCCACAAAGCATAGTCTCAGGCAGGGCAGCAAGTCTGTGGTTTTGGGTGCCCTTCTTATACCTATTTTGCCCTTTGAAGTAGGCTTGCAGGCACAGCCCTTTCAGGTGTAAGTGACCACTCATCCCCTCCCTCCTAGCACAGATGGCTCATCAGGATATGCAGGCTATACCCCAGCTCCCTTTGTGTCACTGTCTAGAGAGAGGCGCAAACAGCCCACCTGTCAAACTGACCCACACAGGCAATCCACAAACAGGCAGAGTCACAGAATGGTTTAAGCAAGAAAATGCCCTCTTTCTAAAAGTGGAATTTTCAAACACACAATCTTAAAACCAACTTTACTAAAAGATGTGTTTTTAAATTGTGAGTTCAGAGACCCCAAACTCCACATGTCTATCTACTCCAAAAGGGAATATACGCTTTAATAATTTTTAAAGGTAGCCCCCATGTTAACCTATGAGAAAGATAGGCCTTGCAACAGTGAAAACCGAATGTGGCAGTACTTCACTGTCAGGACATATTATACTCATTAGCATATGTCCTACCTTAAACATACACTGCACCCTGCCCATGGGGCTACCTAGGGCCTACCTTAGGGGTGCCTTACATGTAAGAAAAGGGAAAGTTTAGGCCTGGCAAGTGGGTACACTTGCCAAGTCGAATTGGCAGTTTAGAACTGCACACACAGACACTGCAGGAGCAGGTCTGAGCCATGTTTAGAGGGCTACTAATGTGGGTGGCACAATCAGTGCTGCAGGCACACTAGTAGCATTTTATTTACAGGCCCTGGGCACCTCTAGTGCACCGTACTAGGGACTTACCAGTAAATCAAATATGCCAATCATGGAAAGCCAATTACATACACATTTTATACAGGAGCACTTGCACTTTAGCTCTGAATAGCAGTGGTAAAGTGCCCAGAGTAGCAAAAACAGCAAAAACTGTTCAGCACACATCAACAACCTGGGAAACAGAGGCAAAAAGTTAAGGGAGACCACGCCATGGATGAAAAGTCTAACAAGGTGAGTATGGGGTAAGATCCAAGGCCACACCAACAGCTCACCTCCGGGGGCTCTGGGGTATCCGGGTGCAGAGGTGTGTTACAGCATTCGGTGTCCCATTCACTTCAATGGTGATCGGTCCGGTTAGAAAGAGACTGCAAGCAGCGACTGGGGGCCCAGTCTGGAGGAACCCACAGGGGGGCTTGACCCTTGAGATGCTTGGGCACATAGGTGCACCGTTGGTCCACATCTTCTCAGGATAGAGGGCTTGGGTGCAGTGGTGTCTTTTGGCATCTGGTTTTTGTGCTGGAGTCACTCACAGTCGGAGAGGGGCCTGAAGACAGAGGCTGCTGGCGGTCACTGGAAGTCCAGTCTGGCCAGACCCATGGATGGTCTTGGTTCTTCTTTATCTCAGGACCCCGGGGGCACTGTCACCTCTCTCAGACTGGGGCTGTGGGGTGCAGGTGCAGAGGCACTTTGAGGTGTTGGGCGCCGGCGGTCAAAGACTCACTCTTTGCCTTAGGTTCTGCAGAAGAGGGGCAAGCAGGTAAGCTGGGCCACTCTTGATGTGAGTCTCCCTGCCCCTGAAGTCCCTCAATGTGCAGGTTTCTTTTCCTCAGTATTGGTGGACGGACTGGACACAACAAGCCTTGGCTGCTGCAAGGGATGGAGTAAGCAGCAGGACAGTGAACCGGACCTTGCTTCTGTGGTGGCTGCAGCTACAAGGGTGGAACTCCAAGGGAGATCCTCTGGTAATTGGTGAAGCACTGGCAGCCCTCTGGGTTTCTTGGAGTCTGCATAGTGGCAGGACAGGTCAGTTTCTTCCACGATTGTCGGGGGCAGCAGGCAGTTTGGCATGGTCCTGGTGTCAGGGGGGTCCCCTAAATACTCAATTTATGGCCATTAGAAGAAGTGAAAGGTAGTAGCCAATGGAATACTTACCCCTGAGGTCACTACTCCCCTAGATAACCACTTCCTTTGGGGGCTTCACCCTGTCCCAGAATTTCTTTTTCCAACACACACAAAATGGTGGAATCCCTAGCTTAGTGTTCACTTTGGGCTGGTCGCCCTAGTGGTGTGTCCAGCCAGGCAGTACAACACGCCTCCTGCATAGCAAATATTCCTGCCTGTACTGGTGCCAAATGGGCCTCAGGGCAGGGGGTTGCCTCTTCGTGGTCTGGGGGAAGCTGGGGGTTGCATACCAAAGGCAGCTGAGACTTTGAAGTCCCTGGCCTTGGTATGTAGATTTACTAGCCATCCTGTTGGTGGAGGTGATAGCACCTCTTGCGAGAGCAAGCATTGTTTCTGACTCAGAGAGCAGAGGTTCTCACTTCCAGGGTGTACGAAACTCATTTGTTGGGGCAAGCTGGTCAATTCTAGTCAGCCAGCACACTAGAAAATTAGTAGGTTTCAGGGGGCACCTCTAAGGTGCCCTCTGGGTGCATGTCATAATAAATCCAATACTAGCATCAGTATGGATTTATTAAGATGAGGTGTTTGATGCCAAACACCACGATTTTCCATGCAGCCATCATGTAGCTGGGTCATTCGTGCTGACCAGTGTCTTGTACATGCGTTGAGGCTGTCTGGTTACTCGCAATGTTTAGGAATAGAATTAGACATCACAGGGGCATACCTGCTCATACAGGTATGTCCTCCCATGTATTATAATGCACCCTGCCTTAGGGCTCCTAAGGCCTGCTGTAGGGGTGACTTACATATAATGCATGCAGTGATATTGGCATGGCACACAAAGTGTGTTCCATGTTGTATTTTCACTGAAGGTTTGCACCATAGCACGCGGTCTGTGATGGCAGGGTGTGTGCAATTTGTGTGTGGGTCCCTTAGGGTGTCATAAGATATACTGCAGCCCTTAGGGACCCTTTTTAGGTACCAGGGGTACCTTTTACTAGGGACTTGCAGGGGGTGCTAAAGTCCTGTGCCAATTGTCAATCAGACACACTTTGTTTTAAGGCAAGAGCACTGGCACTGAGGTCTGATTAGCAGGCCTCAGTGCACGGTTGGAGTCGCAAATCAGCATCTGGTAGTTCTAAAAGGTGCCAAAAAAGTGGGGGGATCTGCAAAGAAGCCTAGTTTCCTGCACATGGCACACACACATGACCCAGGCTCGCCTATGTAAATTAGTAATAGGGATCCAGACAACAATCCAGTTAGACACTTAGAGCAGGGGTACACAGCTCTTACCATGCAGGGGACTTTTCAACCCCAACACCACCATTATACCATATTTCTTCAGATTTGTGTATGTTCACAAACATTTGTGCTTGCATGTAGATATCCATGCTTCACACATTACACATCTCTATATTCCTGAAGTGAGGTGATGCTTTGCAAACAAATCCCTTGTCTTACTTTTCATATCTATGCTACACAATGCTACTGTAGCATTTTTGTATGTCTTCGGATGGGCCTTTGAGCCTACTTGCATTACTCAGCAAAGCTTGCAAAATGTGCATTGTAGCAAGTGTGGGCAAATGTAGACCTTAATCAACCCGGGGAAGGTGTTACATGTGTGGGTTTTGTAGATCCCCACACAAGCAACCATGCAAATCTGCCAACTGATGTGTTGACATCAACACCTGAGGCTAGGCCTTTGGCCATGACAGATGTCTACCAAGATCTGTAATGGTATCTGCTGCAACATTTGTTCCAGAAAAGTGCTGCGACTCCCCATGCATGTTCAAATCTGCTACACACATCATTTTGAACATTGTCACAGGGACGGACTTAATAGGAGCACTGTCATCCTTCATACACTGAGGGCCACACTGAACACACTTTGATGCAGCAGAAACCAGTATCACAGCTTGCTGGGCTGTACTGCACTGCAAAAGAGAGGAAGGACAGGAATGCCCCATATCTCTCTAGATGTGGGGAAATACTGCCCTCTCAGTTTCATGCAGTGCAGTCCATCAAGTTGGCTTGCTGATTTAGTTTGAGATATGGCCCTTTGTTTAGCAACAATTAGGAAAACACGATTCATAAATGCTGAGGCTTATAATTGTAGTTGAGAAGATGTGAATGGCAATATGTATAGCTTGCAAAATTTGAAAAATGTTGTCTCTTCTGGCACAACCTGCCCTTGAGTTTACTAATTAAGAGAGTGCTTCTTCATCCTTCACATCAACTGATGTGATTTGTGAATCAAGCAGATATTATGCAGAATGGCACTCACAAGTATCATTTTGCAAACTATTGGCGGTGAGTACAGGTGTTCATCACCTGAGTGGTCTGATACACGTCTTGACATGACACAGTATTTATGATTGATTAGTCCTTAGTAAATGAATTGTGTACATATATGTTGTCATTTAGTTAAATCAGTTGACAGGAGTATATTATGAACAGTTAAATATGACATACCACTCCAACAAAACTCCTTTCTACACTAGCTTTATTTTTTTTATTTGTTCACATTCACACAAGTCAGCGTCCTCTCTGTAATTAGATGACATCTATATTTGTTATTTGTACCATAGGTGGATCATGGTCTTTCACATGCATTGTCCGGAACTGTCAATAAGATGTTGAAGGATGTTAAGCAGATTCTGTGCAGGAAGGTGTCCCTCACAGCACATACGCAATCCTGCATGCAACACAGTCATCCTTACTACATGCTGCAAGGAGATCTGAATTGGTGAAAGGCTTGCGTGAGTGCACCAATGCTACATGGACAGAAATACACCAAATCTTGATGTTTTGGGCACAATAAAACATTCTCCCTATCAGTCAGTTGAACACAGCTCAGTTAGTTGTGTTGTTCAGCTGCATAGCATGGAAAACAATTCATCTATGAGTCTCTAGGTATTCATTCTAATATTTTTGGATACAGTAATGTTACTTTAAATCATGTAGTTAAGCATATGAAGAAGAGAGAGATGTCTCTTTTGGATAACTTACCGATGAGAAGGCCATTTCCATATCTGCCATTCTGAAAACCCTCATTGATTGTACTGTGCCTTATTATTTACACTTTATGGGCACTCCCAGGATAATTTACCAGAATATTTGTGAAAAGGCCATTATGATCCACAATTGCCTGGACATTGATTGAGAAATTGTGCTTGTGATTTCTGTAAATGTGTGCAGTATCTGTGGTGGCACCAAGTGTCCATGGGTGCAATCTATTGCACCAAGCACATATGAAATCTTGCAATGGCATTAAATTCCTGCTTGATGGCTAGTAGCTGTTTACTAGTTTTGGGAAACTCCAGGTACTCTGGTGTTGGTCTGATGATGGCATTCAACACAGATGGCAAAAATGCAGAGAAAGCTCCATGTACAAAGTTACCCAACATTGCAGATGTCCTCTGGAATGGGCCAGAGGCCAAGATGTGTAGCATTGCCATCAATTTCACATATGGGTGGATGCCATTAGTCTGTCTTATTGCTGGTTGAAGGCTTGGAAAAATCTTTTCCAGCAAAGCCAGTATGTTCTCCTTCTTTAGTCTATATAACTGGATCACCTCTTGCTCCCTGAGATCAGTGGGGTTGATCCTTTTTTGGAATATGAGCTCACTCCTCCATCGCTGTAACTGTTGTTGTCTCATGTGGACCAACCAAAATCCAAGATAACTACTCTGTGGCATCATGGAGATTTAAGTGAGCTGAGATTGGACACACAAGTTGAAATTGTTAGATTTATTATACGAAGTAATCTGTCATTAATCACACCAGAGCATGCAGAACTCCTCAACTGTTACTCTCTCCGCTGAACTCCTTTTCACAGTTCCACAATAAAATCTTAAAGAATGTGACATTACATAAGTTAACAAGTAGAAAGATTACAGTACAAGACTTTACAAATGCCCCAATCAAGAAAAGAAGTATGACTGGTGATAACTGTATTATGAGAATACTACAGAGTTCTGTGATGGCGATACTCTTACACTGATGCTCTTGCGTCATTCCCTATGCCTGCTTTCCCGATGTGGAGAATTCTGGCACATTTCCATTGTTGCGTTACACTGCGTGGTGATGCTCTTGCAGTGGTATCTCGATAAGACCCATTGCATTGAAACGCTTACCTTGCATCTATTTGTTCCTGCGTAATACGCCAAAATAGCACTTGCACCAGTCAAGACCCTACGATGCATGAAGGCTCTTGCGTCGCTTGATGAATATGACTTGAGCCCTTGCATTTTCATGTGTATTGACACGCTGAGCCTTAAACTACAGTTCGCTTGTATTATTTAAAGAACTGACCTTCAGTTTTATATGTTTGAGACATTTGTCTGCCAAAGGAGATGACAGATAAGCCAACGTCGCCAACCTACATGTTGCAAGAAGATCAAAATATTTATCAATTTTACCTCAAATCTAGTATGTTTCTTGGCTGCATTTGTTTGCTGGGTCACCATGTAGGACTTGCATATATATATACAACACAAGAGAGGTGCGACGAAAGGTAGATGTGCTGGTCTTATGGAGAAAGACAACAAGGTGGCTTAAGGGAGAAAGAAACTAACATGATTTCAGTGACATAAACATTAGAAGGGCTTAAGGGAGATAGACGTATCCGAGAGCTTGTGCAACTAGAGAAATAAAGTGGCTTAGCTGAGATGGGCACGCATGAGGCTCACGGGAGGTTAACGTTCAGGAGAGCTCAAAGAAGATAGAAGCACAGGAGAGCTTTTGGCAGAGTTACATATGAGGTACTGAAGATAGGGACGAAAGAGGTGAAATAAAATGAAGGACTGGAGGGGTCTCCAGCCCTGTTCAAAAATGTCCACAAAACCAAAACATGTGGAATCTCTTGGATAATGTCTGACAGTAACAGAGGTATGTAATATGAACACATTCTATCTAGGTTGCAAAACATTCCTACTGGTTTACAAAACAGCATAGAAGACGGGTCTGCAAAATAATGTACCATTACGGTGTATTGTGAGATTTGTGGGGTCCCTTGACATCAGAGTCAGCCAAGACCCTAACACTGCATTAAATTATCTGAGCTTTAGGGCCAATCCCTGACTCTTCCCTTGCGTATTATTAATTTATGGTGAGGGGTTCCTTGCCAGCCATGAAATTTCATGTTCCCATTGCACTACTTGACTCTTCCTCACTTCGTAGGAGATGCTGCACTTTATAGCAGACGCTTGCGTACAACTGCTATATTTGTCCTGTTCTAGCTGTCTTGCCTATTTATATTCTAGGCGCCATTCTGCTGTCATTGTGGTCCAGCACACCTGTAACTCTTCCTCTTCCCTTTATTCTGGGACCACAAATCCAATTTGGTTTAATGCGTCCTTAACCAATTATAGGTATTTTCCCTTACCGACTACATACTCTATGCTCACTAGTCTCACCAGGCCTCTGTTCTTCACCGTACTTTATGAATGCCACTTCTCTGATGAACATATTGTTTTCCGTCCCCTTTAGTTTCTGTAAAAGACCATTATTTCATGTCAGCTATGTGGTCTGTGAGGATGACCTGCATCGTCGCCTACCATATGTTTTATTCTGTGTCCCGCAATTTCACTTACCTTTATAACTATGAAAACCACTTTGGCACTGTGTTAAAATCTGTGTGTTATGCCATCACAGTCACTGCTTGATCAACTTTTATTTATTGTTCTATTGTAACTAATAGTCTGTTTCTCATCTACTAATACTGCCAACCATGTGCATGAATTGACATACCCTCCGACCCCCAAGAAAAGAGCGCACCTTACTCCTGGTAATTTAATCTACCACATAGAAACTGGAGTAAATGCATGGAATTGTTTGGTTTTCTTGAAAGTACAAGACTGATCTCAATAGTAACTACTGGAGAAAAAAGATGGCCTAGGATTCAGGAGCAGCGTGCCGTGTGGCATCAATTGTTTTAATGCCCAGCCAAGGGCAGTAAGTGCTATATAATGCCCCTTCAATACAATATATAACCTTCCTGGAACACGCTACCTCTAATACCATTACACTCAGTGGTTGTCCATTCAATTGCAGTTAATGCAGGCTGGATAATAACTCACCTATACCTTGTGACAGTCTTACATTTACATACGACAAAATTGCCATGGGCCCTGGCCATCACTTAGCAGTGTGCCATTTGACAGAAATAAACCTCCCATCACCAACTGATCAGGCCTGGAATAACTCAAGAGATATACCACATGCTGCTGTCCAATGGAGGACTTTAATTTCGTCCACCTCGGCAGGACTGCTTTTTGACAGCTCACAATGACAATTAGGTACAGGATAATCTTACCAAAGTCCATTTTAGCAGATCTCTCCACCATTTCTCACTCCAATCTATTCCTGTTCGGGACCATAAGTGTTTAGCAAAATATCTCAGAATGTACAACCTAGTGAATTAATCAGCTAAGTGGTCTATGACCATAAGAGATACCATAAAGGAATCTGCACAGCCGCTAAAAGCTGCCCACTTACTGAAAATCATAAACTGCACACCTCTCTCTCATACCTTCTCACTCATCACACTACTTAGCACTCTGTCCTATCACACGATAACCCCACTTCGGTGGTCATCACACACGACACAGGAGCCCTTCCCACATAGTATCAAAACAAAGAGAAGACACGTCCAGCCAACACAACCTATTTAGTGTAACATGCTACCCATGAAGGCAAGCGCTCCAGCACCCCACATAGAGGTAGTAAGCGCTATAGAAATGTTGCAATGTAATAAAATACAATATCCATAACATTTCACTATTTTCTATATTAGTACGCAAAAAGGTGTGTCATTTACACTCCTTTTTAACTACAATACTTCTTGCTTCACTGTATGAATGGCAAAGTACTCCATAACATTTTAAACTGCAGCAAAATAAGGTTTTCACTATTATTTTAGTCTTGCCAATACAAGAATTTAGAAAATGAATCTTAGAGAACCTATGTTCTCTATTTATTAAGACACAAATGGAGTGCCTAGTAAATTCATACCTTTGTTACTGATGCACACTGGACGACTTGAGAGACACATGTGGAAGCAGCATGTTTACTAGCCCCATAAACCTTCGAATGAATGCACAAGATGATGTCTTGGTGTTTCACGTGACGAAGACCACCATTATAATAAATATATCACACACTTTATTAGCTACCAACTAGGCAAAGAGAAACCTTCTGTTGTGTCACATGAGGTGTTACCCTATTGCTAACTAGTAATATTACTCATCTTAATGATCACTTTTTGATGCATACCCTTTGTAGAGGTGATGTCCACCGAACAAAATATCAGTTTGTGAATAGCACACTGGCAATTCAATTAATAGAATTAAAGACAACTTAAATGGTGACGGTTGATATTACATAACAATGGCCCTCATTATGACATTAGCAGTAAGTCCTGCTTACTGCCATGTCGAACGCCGCCAACATACTGGTGCCACGGCGGATTACCGCTACCCATATTATGACACATACATACCAATCCGTCACTATACAGACACACACACAAGTTTGCCAGCCCAAAGGTCAGTGATAAATTTGTGGTACTAAAACCCACACCGTTACGCCAACAGAACTACACCCACAGCATTATGATCCACGAATCACCGCAGCAGACATTCAACCGCGGTAAACCATTGGCAGTACATACCGCCGCGCTCAAAATACAACCTAACAAAACAACACCACATTGGACAATTCAAACTACACACACCTGACAAACATACACACACCACACCCACACACCCACAACACTATAAAACACACACACACAAAACCCACAACCCCTTACGATGAAATATTGCCAACTGACAGAGACAGACCAAGAGCACCCACAGAACCAGAGCCACAAAACACCATCACCAAAACACCATCCACGCACCTTACAGCACACACCCCAACACATCACCCCACACACCCTCACACACACCACTCACACTACACCTATGGCACCACAACGGCACCCCAGGTTCTCAGAGGATGAGCTAAGGGTCATGGTGGAGGAAATCATCCCGGTAGGGCCACAGCTATTCGGATCACAGGTGCAGCAGACATCCATTGCAAGGAAGATGGAGCTATGGCGGAGAGTCAACGCCGTGGGACAGCACCAAAGAACAAGGGATGACATCAGGAAGAGGTGGAACGACTTACGGGGGAAGGTGCGTTCCATGGCAGCAAGGCACCAGATAGCAGTACAGAGGACTGGCGGTGGACCCCCACCTCCTCCCCACAACTAACAACATGGGCGGAGCAAGTCTTGGCAATCATGCATACTGAGGGCCTGGCAGGAGTAGCAGGAGGACTGGACTCTGGTAAGTCAACTCTCTATTACTATCACCCCCACATGCATGCCATCACATACTCCCACCCCTGCCCTCACCCCATCACCCCACCACCTCACATACACCACACCATCACAACCCACTCATCCCAATGCCAAGCCCTGCACGTAACACCAATGCACGGACCCCCATCACAGACCTGCATGGACACATATCATTAAAGCATGCACACTAGAGACAATCACCTAGCCCACCAAATCACTACTCACACAAGGCAAAGCTGGCAAGGCAATAACAACCATAGGGGGCAACACACCCATGCACAAAATGGCACACAAAGAAACAATAACATTGCATTTACATCCCCACAGGTCCCCTATCCAACGTCACTGGAGAGGAGGTGCCAGCAACATCCATTCCCCCCCAGAAGAGGTCCACAGCGATGCCAGCAGTTCTGGACACCTGGATCTGGATGATCAACCTGGCCCATCAGGGACCTCCGGACAGTCGGTAACACACGCACAGTCCCATACCACCACAGAGCCTCCCCCCTCAGAAAACACCAGCACAGCACCCACCCAGTGGGCCCCTACCACTGTCCCCAGGACACGTCAGTCAGCAGTGTGTCCACCACTACAGGGACCCCAGGGCACCCTACATACACAGGACGATCAGGGACCTGGGGTCAGTGGCAGTGGGCACATGGTTCAGGGGACAGAGGCACAGGACAACAGGGAAGCTGGGAGGACTGCTGTGCGACAGGGGGAGGACAGGCCCAGGGAACCGACTCTCCAGGAGGCACTCATCAACATCCTAGGAGCATACCACCATTCCCAGGAGATGATGGGCCAGATACCGGACAAGTTGCAGGAGACCCAGCGGCTGCAGGAGGGACAGTACCTGGGGATCAGGTAGGACTTGAAGGACATCAACACCACCCTGATCACCATTGCAGGGGTACTGGCAGACATGGCCAACACCATGAGGGAGGCAGTGGCACACCAACGGGCCCCTGACACTAGCCAAAACGATGAACAGTCTTCCACCTCTGCTGACGCTAGTGGACTGGAGGCCCCGCCACAGGAACAACAGGCCACCAGCACCCCGCCTCCTGCAGATGGAGAACCACCCTGCAAACGGTACCGGCGATCCAGGCAGAATCCAGAGAACATTGCCAAGACCCCTGCCAGGAAGTAAGACTCTCCTGAATGTCACCCTTGTGTCCCACTCAGTCACCCTGTCCACCTTGAACTGCCATTGCTCCATTTCCTATGCCGCCTTGGACAATGCACCTGTGATACCAATAGACTGGACTCTACCCTCGACTTTCCTCCATCAGCAACCCAGCCCATTGGAATACCCCCTCCACTTATTAGCCCCTAAATAAACACCCTTGGAACAAGTACAAGTATGGAGTCTGTCAATTGATTGAAATATGTATTCGTTTAACAAGTTGTAAACATTGCAATTCAACTGTACAGTGATGTATACATAGGTATGACCTGTAGTTGGCAGCAGTCAACACAACAGGAGCCAGAGTGGGGCACAGGTATCTGAAAATAAAGATGCCAAAGGGTACGGTAAGTGCCATAGTAGTGGGAAAATCAGCCTGCGATGTACAATGTCCAACACAAAACTGTCAATGGAAGGTGAAGTAACAGTGTCTTACCTATGTGTTACTGGAAGTCCTGTCTATTATTGATGTGCTGTTGTCCTCATCCTTATCCTCTGCCTCCTCTTCATCACTGTCCACAGGGTCCACTGCTGCCACACGCCCATCTCCAGCCTCATCCTCCTGCAGAAAAGGCACCTGGAGTCTCAAGGCAAGGTTATGCAACCTACAGCATGTCACAATGATCTGGCACACCTTCTTGGGTGAGTAGCACAGGGAACCACCCGTTAGATGGAGGCAACGAAACCTGGTCTTCAGGAGGCCGAATGTCCTCTTGATTATTATTCTTGTTCGCCCATGTGCCTCATTGTAACGTTCCTCTGCCCTTGTCCTGGCATTCCTCACTGGGGTCAGTAGCCATGAGAAGTTGGGTTAACCAGAGTCACCTGCAAATATCGATGGATACCTGTTAGCCAAACACTAACCCTTAGGGCCAACACCATACCCGTACACCAATATATACTGGGTTGGAACCATGGGCTCACCTATTAGCCACACCCGGTGCCTCTGGAGTTGAGCCATCACATATGGGATACTGCTATTCCTCAGGATAAAGGCATCATGCACAGACCTAGGATGCTTTGCATTGACATGGGAGATGTACTGGTCCGGCAGGCACACTATCTGCACATTCGTAGAGTGAAAGCTCTTTCGATTTCTGAACACCTGTTCATTTCTCTGGGGAGGGGACAAATGCAATATGTGTACCATCAATAGCTCTAATACTGTTGGGGAAATGTCCCATTGCATAGAAATCAGCTTTCACTCTGGCCAAATCCTCCACCTGGGGGAAAACGATATAGCTGCGCATGTGTTTAATCAGGGCAGACAACACTCTGATCAGCACTATTGAGAATATTGGCTGAGACAGTCCTGCTCCCAAGACCACTGTCACTTGGAAAGAACCAGTTGCCAAGAAATGGAGCACAGATAGGACTTGCACAAGAGGGGAGATCCCAGTGGGGTGACGGATAGCAGATATCCGGTCTGGCTCCAATTGGGTACACAGCTCTGTGATTGTGGCCTTGTCCAACCTATAGGTGAGGATAATGTGCCTGTCCTTCATTGTTGCCAGGTCCACCAGCGGTCTGTACACGGGGGATGTCCCCATCTCCTATTCATCTGCAGCGGTTGAACTCTAGGGGGCAAAAGAGTGAGCAGCTGGTCAGTATTCCACATTTCCAAACTGTGCACCGTATTAAATATTGTGACAGAAACAGTATGTTTTTGGATAGGCCCAAATGGTGCCTATGTGTACTGTGACGCAGTTAGGTGCCATGGCCTGCTCCCCCCCTGAAATGGCGCCCACCTGTCCTGTGTGGAGGGACATGTGTAAATGAGGTAATGCCGCTGACGTTGTGCGCCGTTGCAGGAGGCGGTCGAGTACCGCAGTGCAACTCCACCTTGGTTGCCATTGGGCCCTATGGGTTACAGTGGCCAATGGTGAAGTACGCCAGCGGTGACGGTACGCACCACCGCGGACGTGACCGCCATTTTCTATCTGTTCTCTCACTTGCTACCTGACATTCAACAGGAGAGGACCTACACTGCAAGTGCTGCTGTGACCTGTCTCTGGAACCGACCATGGCTCGAGTCACTGGGGAAAGGGCCTCTGCCTTCACCGCTGCGGAGTTGTAGAGACTGGTGGATGGGGTCCTACCCCCGTACCGAATGATGCATGGGACTCCAGACCAACAGGTGAGTACACTGTGAACACGATGCGTGGGGCATGAATGAATGTAGTGCTGTGTATGAGGGTCTCATGTAAGGGGGGGTTGGTGGAATGGTACTGGGCAGTATGCTGCATGTATGGTGGGCAATGTCTGTGCGTAAGGGGATTGGAGGGCTATGGTGGGACATGAGTGTAACAGGCCGGACGGTATGGCTGTTACCTTTTTCTATGTGTATTTTTCTGCAGGTCAGCGCCCATCAGAAAAAGGGTATATGGCGTGCCATCGCCAAAGACGTCCGGCCCCTGGGGGTCTATGGCAGGTGGAGCACCCACTGTCGCAAACGGTGGGAGGACCTGAGATGCTGGGCATGGAAGACGGCGGAGGCCCAGCTGGGGATGGCCTCTCAATGAGGAAGGGATGCCCGGTGAGCTCTGATCCCCCTGATGTTCCGCATATTAGCTGTGGCCTATCCGGAGCTGGATGGGCGCTTGGGGGCATCACAGCAGCCACAAGGGGGTTAGTACAGTTCCCAAACCTACAAATTGTGCATGGTGGGGTGGTCTATGGGTGAGGGATGTGGGCCTGTGGGTGACCCTAGGCCAGGCCGGACATTGCAGGGTAGGTCCCATGTTGGGCAGGGGCTGATGAACACCACCTCCTACAAAGCTAGTAGGCATCCACTACTGGGCAGGGGTCTGTGGGTGTCAGGTATGCTGCTATTGGCGTTAGGTATTCCTGGCCTTGGGCTGGTGACTAGTATTGTGACTGGTAGTGCATTGCATAGTGCGTAGGCCTGTTCCCTGTGTGAGGGTGCGGTGTACGCCAACGGTGTTGTTGGGGCAGCCACTGACCAAGTGTATTTTGTCACCCTGTCCTTATGTGCATTAGCATCATCTGGTGAAGGTGCAGTGGCACCGGTGACGGAGGGAGCTGCATCTCACATGACCCATGAGGCTGCATCCACCGACGGTGAGGGCACTAGTGCGACGGAGGGCAAGGGGAGCACCACAGCGGATGGAAGCTCCCTGCTGGTGGCGGACACCTCTGTGATCACCCCAACTACAGGTACAGCCGCTACCCCTGTACCAGCACTGCCCTCCCAGCAGCCCCTCAGCGAGTTTCCGGTGCCTGCTCACCCAGGAGGGTGGGCATCTCCTTTGCCCCAGGCACCTCAGGCCCTGCCCCAGTCAGCCCTGCTGCCCTGAGTAAGGAGGCTATTGACCTCCTACGATCCATCTCTGTTGGGCAGTCAACCATAGTGAATGCCATCCAGGGGCTGGCAGGCCATTTGCAACAAACAAATGCATTCCTGGAGGGCATTCACTCTGGCATGGCGGCCCAACAGAGATCAATCCAGGCTCTGGCCTACTCCCCGATGGCAGCCATTGTCCTTGTCTCTAGCCTCCCCCCTCCAACTTCCTCTACCCAGTCCCATTCCCCTCAACCCCAACCTATCCAAGGACACATTCAGACCAGCATGCACCCACGACAGTACACAAGAGTGGCTCAGGCAAACACAAGCACCACACATCATCCCACAGGCACTCACACAAACACCATCCAGATGCAGACACACCAACATCCACTGCCTCCACTGTGACCCCTCCTCCTCCTCGTCCACCACCCTCCCAGTAGCGCCTCCACTCACATCTGCCTGCACTACATCCTCATCCACCATCCCATCACCATCAAGCCTATCACTACACAGCCCTCAATGTCAGTCACCACCCCCACATCCATGCCCACGTCCCCTGTGTCCTCTCCCACTGTGTCTGTGCCCCCTCCTGCCGAAGTGCACAAACGCAAGCACTGACACCCAACAGCCATCTACCTCACAACAGTATCCAGCCCATGCACCTGCACCCAAACACAGCAGACAGACACCTCCTACATCCAGTCCCTCTTCCTCCACTCCCAAACCTTCACCCTCCTCCCGCCCCAGTGTCCCTAAAAAGCTTTTCCTCTCCGCCGTTGACTTCTTCCCTGCCCATCCCCCCCGTCCTTCAGAGCGGGCCATGGTGGTCAGAACCCAGCCAAGCACCTCAGCCACCCAGTCCACGGCCACAGTAGTGTCAGAAGCTACAGCAGGTGTGAGAGGCTCCAGGGAACCAGCCATCAGGACTGACAGTGTGCCTGCACCAGCTGCCAAGGGGAAAGGCAAGGAGGCACCATCAGCTGCCTGGGGAAAGGCAAGGAGGCACCACCAGCTGCCATGAGCAAAGGCAAGGAGGCACCACCAGCTGCCAAGGGGAAAGGCAAGGAGGCACCACCAGCTGCTAAGGGCAAGGGCAAGAAGGCACCACCAGCTGCCAAGGGCAAGGGGCCTGCCCCTGCAGGCAGGAAGGACAGGAGGCCTGGTGCTGGGACTGATTCTGAGCCCCCAACACCAACCATGGCGGTTCAGCCATCCAAGGCTTCAGGAGAAGGGCTGGAACCTCCCCCCACCACTGGCATTCCCGACACCAGCACCGCCACCAGTACCACCACCAGCACCACTGCCAACACCACTTCCAGCAATAGCAGCACCCTGAGTGGGCAGCTGTCCAAAGTTGCAGGGGATGGGCTGGAGCCTCCCCCCCACCACTGGCATTCCCAACACCAGCACCTCCACCAGCACCGCAACCAGCACCACTGCCAGCAGCAGCAGCCTGAGTGGGCAGCCGTCCAAGGCTGCAGGGGATGGGCTGGAGCCTCCTCCCACCACTGGCATTCCCGACACCAGAACTGCCACCAGCACCACTGGCAGCAGCAGCCCAAGTGGACAGCCGCCCGAGGCTGCAGGGGAGGCAGCCTCCCACCACCACTGCCAGTGCCGACACCAGCGCCGCCACTGCCACCACTGAGCAGCCGTCACCACCGGCAGGCAGTGTGTAGTCCTGCCTCCATGGGCTGTAGTGCGTCCTGGACCCTGCACATCCTGTGGGTATGACAAGTTGCACTCCCCAAGTGCTGCTTCACAGGGCACCGGGCCCCCTCCAGAACCAGTGGAAGAAGCCATCCACTCACCCCATCCTTGCCAGGATGAAGCACACTGGGCACCAGGCCCCCTCCAGAACCAGTGGAAGAAGCCATCCACTCACCCCATCCTTGCCAGGATGAAGCACACTGGGCACCCGGCACCCTCCAGAACCAGTGGAAGAAGCCATCCACTCACCCCATCCTTGCCAGGATGAAGCACACTGGGCACAAGGCCCCCTCCAGAACCAGTGGAGAAGCCGTCCACTTGAGAGACTGTGACTTTGCACTCCCCTGGACCAAGCAGTGGACAAACCACCCACTTGAGAGACTGTGGCCTTGCACTCCCCAGGACCAAGTAGTGGGCAAACCAACCACTTGAGAGACTGTGGCCTTGCACTCCCCAGGACCAAGCAGTGGGCAAACCACCCACTTGAGAGACTGTGGATTTGCACTCCCCAGGACCAAGCAGTGGGCAAACCACCCACTTGAGAGACTGTGGCCTTGCACTCCCTAGGAAGTCGCACAGGGCATGTAGCCCCCTCCAGGACCAGTGGTGTTGTACCATCTTTCAGCTGAGGTGCCCCACTGTTCCCCATCCCCCTGAGGTGCCTGTGTGTTTTCGACCTGATGCCCCTGTGGTGTTCTCTCCGTGTTGTTGCAGGAGTCAAGTGGGGCCTTGGCCTATGTGATGTGGCCCTGTGTCCCACAGACATTTGGACTGGGCAGTGTCCCTCCATTTGTATATATGTATATACTGTTTTGATTTTGAAGCACGATTTTCTACACTTTTATCTTATTACACTCACTTTAATCAATTCCTTTTGTCCTTGAAGTATTCCTGAGGGGTAAGGGGTGAATATGTAATGTTACTGCATCTGGTTATGTGTATGGTGTTGGGGTGGGGTGCGGGTGTTGTGTGTGTGTGTCACTCACTTTTTCCTCCCCCCTCCCCTGTGTGCTAGGCGGCAGTACTCACCGTGGTCGTCTTCGCCGGCGTTGGTGTTCATAGTAAAGAAGGAGATAAACAAGCATGGAGAACACCTGCATCTCGGGCTCCATGGCGGCATGGTTCTTCCTTGTTTCTCCAGGGGTGAGTCCTTTGCCTTCTGTGTACTGTTTCCGCCGTGCTTTTGATGTCGTTGGTACCGCCGTCAGGAAAAGGTGGCGGATAGGCCTGTTGTAATACAGTGGGCGGTACATTGCTTACGCCTGGCTGTTGGCGGTTACCGCCGCAGTGCTTGTTGCTACCGTTGTGGCGGTCGGTGTGTTAAAGTGGCTGTCTGTGTGAGCGGTTTCCGCCGTGGTCATAATTCCATTTTTGTTACCGCCGGCCTGTTGGCAGTATTACTGCCGCTTTCTCACCGACTGCCAGGGTTGTAATGAGGGGCAATATTTGGATTGATTTGATTTTCTAGAACTGAGGAAGTCATTGGTGATTTCCGGGTGATGAAACACATTCTGGCTGGCCAGAAACAACAGTGAAAATGGAATAAAGGCGACTCTGGATGCACAACACACCATAAGGACATGCTTGTTGTTTATTTGAATGTTCATGGTCGATTTTGAATATTTTAGAACTTTGTCCTATTTGAAGAGCAAGTAGGTGGCTGCTTTCCTCCATTCCTGAGTATCTGCATTTGAACTTCAATGGACTCTAAGTTACTAACCTAACTCAAGAGTTTGTGCCTGCCATAACCTAGCTGTCAAACTCTAAAGAATTGTATTTTACTGTACCTGGACTCACACTGCACCCCATCCATTGAAGTAAGCTTTAGCTGTTTGTCCATATTTAGATAACGATTGAAGGTGTCTTAGGAGGCCAACTTCCCATCACAGATCAAGTACCGAGAATCCTAGTAAGAAGGGAACACCAACTAAAAATGATGGGTCCTCGATGTGCTTGTCCAGTGGCTTAGCTTTGTAATTTAGAGCTCTGTACCTGATGAATGTCCTCCTTGTGGAAACACCGCTGCCTTTGATATTGGAAACTCTGGAGAGGCAACGTTAACTCCCCCAAAGATAGTTGTGATTCAGTTGCCCCATTTACACTGCTGCATTACTCACCACCTTTGGCACATTACATGCCACGAAACACTGCCACAGAAATAATGGTGGACTCTCATTAAAAGGAGAATGTGTCCCATTGTTTCTAGATGATTTTAAGGAGGTGAGGCCAAATATGAAGTCCTGACAATGTATCTCCTTTCTGGGGGTTCATTCCCAGTGCCCGTAAAGTGTGGTGGACTTTCTGTGGTTGAACTTATGCATTGACATTTAAGTGGCCCCTCCCACTGTAGAGATGACAATTTTTGTTAAGAAACATTTACCACTATAGTAGAGACCATTAAATGGCCATGGCCAGAATAACTGATGGGTGAAAATTACATCAGCAAAGCTCTAAACCAGCCTACAAATCTGATAGTATGTATGTTAGAACGAAATCAGCCAAATTAAATGTTATTTCAACTGCTGGCAGGTAGGTACACACCTGACACCTCAGTGAAGTTGCCAGTGCCTGTGATTTATTTTTTCAGTTAATACCACCAACAAAGTTGGCTGCAGTGTGAGAAACATATAGGTGTGGTGTCAGCTCAGAAAAAATACCTACAGTCTCTGTCTTTCTTGTTTTTTTCAGTTAATACCACCAATATAATCTATCTGTGTTCCAAATAAAAATAACTAGCACAAAGCCAGCACAGTATTGTGATACTCATAGCAATCACCTAGTTAGATCAACTGGCATACCTGTGAAGAACACCAAAATCTGAGTTCTGACTGATGGGTAGAAATACAACCTAAAAACTGTATACACCTGATGGTCAAAGCAGACTTCAGCATGTACCTGTGTCACTGAACAATGAACAATTGTAGATTATTGGAACTTTTCAAATGAACAGACACAATGAAGGCTGCAGTGTGAGGAACATAGAGGTTTGGTGTCAGCTCAGAAAAATGACCTACAGTCTCTGTCTTCCTCATAAAGAAAACCTACTTCACGTAGGGATATACTGCATACTCTGCGTGAAGTTCCACATTAGCAGACACTGTTGGGTGATCCCTTGTTCCAACTAACTAGATATCATGAAGAGCTTGCTGCATCATATGTGGCCTTGTCTGGATGTTCAGTAAAGTGTTCTTCATGCTTAGACCACATGGTGTTTGTGCTATAGTGAGCGTAATATGAACAGATTGCTCTCCACCAGGATCACTGCACTGCTAATGCGCCAACGAGCATATACTGTATAGCACAGCATAAAAGCTGCTCTATGTTGTAATCAACTACTGGGTTGAAGGGTTGACGAGTTGAGGGGAAGCCCGGCACTGATAAAAAATTATATAATGTGGACACTGGCAGGTAAGAGAAGCAGACAGCACACCACACCAATTAGGCCATTTATTTACTGTAACATGTACCACTCACATGCCCGTGACTTCTGCCATTGTGTCATTATGTTTGGATTCTGCAATCATCCTAAGAGTATTCTGATTGTCAAAGACTTCATGATGTAAATCCAAAGTTCACAATATAAAGTCCCTTCCTACTCTATTTGTCATGGGGTTATTTATCTCAAGGAAACCCCTTCCTATTGCATTTGACAAGAGGTCTGTGTTAACAATGTCTCTATCAGTATGAACTATAGAACTACTTGATAAATGGGTCAACACAACTTCTGTCCAATCAAGTGCCCATAAAGAAGAAACTCACAAAAGGCCAGAGCCAAATCTACTTTTTCTACTCAACTTTTTAAAGTATCCATCCAATGTAGAGAAAATAATTCTCTTGACCCAGTTGTATATTTCTAAAAATCATCAACAATAAGCATTCTGGAATGTTGCATTATTTGACAATGCCAGCTGGAGTTTTGAGATATACTGTGATATCATTTCCAGATGGCCCCATTAATTATGTTTTCAAACTACTTGTGGCTAAAAGTTTTGCTATTCAGACCTAACATACAGTGATGCTGGAACCATTTTCTGAGTGGCGGTTCTTGTCGGTGGCTGGATGAAATGCTCCTTGAAGATATATTTGCAAAATTGGGTTCAGTAAGCAATATTCTAAATTAAATGGATAAAATTTGGTATAAATGTGTTTTGGTTGTGGTGACACTACCCATCCAAAGTGTGAGTTGATGGTGATGATAAATTTTCCCAAACAACCACAGATCAGATCACATAACATCATCTTTAAGATATCTTGGTGCGAACCACCTGCGAAGTGAAGGACTGACAGATGTACCCTCATAAGGTGGAGCACTGCCCACAAACTTTACTTCCGGTTATTTCGTTAGATAATCTTTCAAAACAAGAGCATGCTTGGGTGATCCTCCCAATAAAATGTGAGGACCCTAGATATCAAGGGCTGACTTATTTAATAGAACCATTGGTACTCCCACAGCATTTACAGGTAAATTATGTGTGAGTTAGGACTTATCACCCGTGGCCATCAGAATCAATAACACCATCCATGCTAGATGCTTATTCTAATAATTAATGAAATATAGCAAAAATATATGTGTGCAAGAACAAATGATCACGATAGTTTGCACAAACTTACACAGCTTGATACTCCGGGACACAAGTATTCAGGATCCATAGTTATGATGAAGGTATCTAGTGAAGACTGTAGAAATGAAGGTCAGGCAAAAAGATGATGGGCAGGAAGGACTTGGGGTGGTGATGACGTCACATGCATGCGTCATGCAACAGGATAGCGCTGGTGATTTGGGGCCATATTTATACTCCGTTTGCGCCGAAATTGCGTCGTTTTTTTTGACGCAATTTCGACGCAAAACTAACGCCAACTAACGCCATATTTATACTATGGCGTTAGAGGCGAATAGCGCCAAAGTTCCCGGAATGTGCGTCATTTTTTAGCGTGAACCCCTTCCTTGCGTTAATGATATGCAAGGGAGGCGTTCCCGTCTAAAAAATGACTCCCAGGCCTTTACGTGGTATTTATACTCCCGGGCAAAAGAGACGCCCGGGAGTTGGCGTGGCTAAAAACGGCGCATTTGCGCCACTTTTTAACGCCTGCTCAGGGCAGGCGTTAAGGGGCCTGTGGGCTCAAAATGAGCCCACAGGTGCCCTCCCATGCCCCCAGGGACCCCCCCTGCCACCCTTGCCCACCCCAGGAGGACCCCCAAGGATGGAGGGACCCACCCCAGGGACATTCAGGTAAGTTCAGGTAAGTATAATTTTTTATTTTTTATATATTTTTTTGGTGGCATAGGGGGGCCTTATTTGTGCCCCCCTACATGCCACTATGCCCAATGACCATGCCCAGGGGACAGAAGTCCCCTGGGCATGGCCATTGGGCAAGGGGGCATGACTCCTATCTTTACAATGATAGGAGTCATGTTGATGGGGGATGGGCGTCGTTAAAAAATGGCGCAAGTCGGGTTAAGACGATTTTTTCGACGTAACCTGACTTGCCCCATTTTAAGACGCCCATGCGCCATTTTCCCCCTACGCCGGCGCTGTCTGGTCTACGTGGTTTTTTCCCACGCAAACCAGGCAGCGCCGGTCTGATTGCGCCGTCTAACGCCATTCCATAAATACGGCGCCCGCATGGCGCTTCAGAATGGCGTTAGACGGCGCAAAACTTTTTGACGCTAAACTGCGTTAGCGCAGTTTAGCGTCAAAAAGTATAAATATGGGCCTTAATGTGCTATAAAGATGTTGCGCACAGTCTATTCTTTCAAATAATGCCAAAATGAAAACACGTCAAAGGTCACCACGGTAATTAACGACGAGATCCTCACTAAACACTTTCTCGGTCCAGAATTCATAGTGAAAAGTAGAGAAGCAGCATTGGGTCCAGAGATCACGTGTCTACCGTGCTGCAGTAGAAAACTGGTGATTCCTAACTCATCAGTTGTCTTGTGCCGACCACTTACACCTCACTGCAGGTCAGGCCAAATGATTAACCTAGAACACCCACGAGTGACTGCTCCTAGCTCCAAGTTCCAGGACACTACCCCACAGTGTTGTCTAACAAATTATTCATCAAAGAAGATGTACTAATTTGTTTTATGTTGTATAGCTTCTAAAAGTGTGCAGTGTTTGAAAGCCAAAATGTTCCTGACATTGCACTTAATCAGAACAGGTCGTCCAAACAGCGAAGAGAGATATTTTTTAGTAGGGTGAATATATTCATTGTTAGTCAATCTGGGCGGAAGGATAACAAATGAGCTCCAATTAACAGACAGAATGTCCC
Source organism: Pleurodeles waltl (assembly GCF_031143425.1). Taxonomy (NCBI): domain Eukaryota; kingdom Metazoa; phylum Chordata; class Amphibia; order Caudata; family Salamandridae; genus Pleurodeles; species Pleurodeles waltl. Next base: position 316,721,397 of record NC_090436.1, read on the forward strand.
CCTATTACTTCCAGCACGAATGCTCAGGTATGTTTGGTATATACAATGTTGGGAAGGTGCACCTCGAGATTCGAGGTGGGTGGATCTCTAAAGGTCTTGGTTTGGAGCAGCCCCTCTAATGATTTGAATCCACCCGAGAAACTCCTCATATCCTGCCAACAAACAACAAATAACACTCAGTTCAGTTTCTACTGCCAAAATGGTATAACAGACCACGCCTCTTCCAAATGCTTTAACGATGATGCACTTTGATTAAACAACAGTTTTTTTTAAAAAAATTGTTCGTTTGTATTTTTTCCAGTAAATTGTGAGCCATGCTAAAAATCAAAATGTATAAACAGTCTTCCTTCTTTTTATGCTTTTCCTTCCTCTCCTCCCACTGTTTGATGTCACAGCTTCTTTATAACGATTTCATTCTTCACTTTTTTGAGTGAAAGTGGCTACGGGGTGATTGTTGCCTGAGATACGGTGAAATGACAACAAATGTACTCGCTGTTCAGTTGTAATCATGGCTGCTTTTATAACCACACATCTGAGTGGGAAGGACATTTTAATCTGAAAGGGAATGATTGCGACATTTATATGAGAAAAGCATGAAAAAATGTGTGTGGGATCGGTGAAGCAGATTCTGCGTCGCAGCAGCATCGCTGGAACACGTCTCATTCACTTTTCCAATTTCGTGCCCGGAGCTTCTATCAGAAAACGTATGGGACAAAGCAGTACAGCGTGATGTGCCACCGAATTGCCTTAAAGATCCTTTGCAGACTGAAATATCCATTATCTGTTTAAGGGCATATTTAAGAGCCGCTAGTGATGACGCAGAAAAAGAAGGTCCGACATATATTCATGCATACCGTGTAATCAATACATATAATATAGAGCGATGTTAGTAAAAGAAATAATGTACGGGGGAAAATGTGCCCTCGGGGTAGTTCGCCATCATTGTAAACGAGCTTTTATTAATTATGAAGTATTGAAAATGTAGTAACCCGTCATAATCGCAAATATATGTCATGATTTCTTGTTTAAAAAAACTGTTTTGCTTAGCTTAAATTTAGTACAGGCTTTGGCCTAGTTGCTTGGTTTCAAATTCTAACTGCGTGTTTTTTTTTTCTCCTTGAACTAATGAAACATATATTCTTGCTTGAAGTTGTATTTTTCCAGTAGAAACTGGCTGGTACACTTATCTCCAAGGTTTCGTGCTAGGCCGGTTACATCCCCTTTGATACAAGGTCAGTCTCTGCAGGTGCGGACAATGAAGGTACAGATAGTAAAATAATTGGCAAACCATGATACAATTTGTGTTCCAAGGCTCCAAGGACAGTGTATGTATAAATGGGCGCTAGTAAAAGACAATTTTGATTGGACAATTTGAAGCCAACCTATGAACTCTCCAATGGAAGACCCTGCAGAATTTGGAATGTTTCTTACTTAAACCCACCGGACAAAGAGAAGTCAGCCATTTTCCTCGATGCCAGTTTGAAGCCTGATGCCAGACTCCATTTTGGACGACACCCTGATGCCCTTTTCTCTATTCGAGAGAAAAGAGACTTTAAGAATTCTCACCCTAGAGACTTTAACTTTGATTTGCCCCGTCTTGCCCATGCTGTAACTTTGCCCTATACTCCTTGCCGCTGCAAGGAAGCTTGCCCTTAACTTTGCCCCTTTGAAACTTGCCCCATGCTGATCAACCGGTACCTGAAGGACGAAGACTTTTCTTGAATGCTGATTGTATTTGGTAAATATGAAAGGATAAATGTATTATGCATTGTGTTTTTTTTCCTTTTAGGTACCAACTGCTATTTTGATAGGGTCCTAGCTAGAAGTTTTCCAAATTTGTGTTGACTAAATTCGTTTTGCATGAAGTCCCACATGCCAATGCTAATTAGTGGTTAGTCGAGGTATACATTCAATGTATCATGAAGAATTGAAATCTTGTTATGCTGACCGAATGTATGCAATTAGTCAAATACAGTTAGTCACATTGGTGATTTGTATTGCTATAACAGAGTGTATCATTATTCAGATTTTACGTAGATTGCGTTTCTTCCGCCGTTATGGACAGCTAGTAATGTTCATATACATATATCAATTGGTTTTGAGACATATATATATCGTGCTAGCTTTGTTAATATAGGGAAATAAATTCACTAACTTTTAATAAACTGGTGTGGTTATTCATGACTGAAAGGTCATGGTGTGCCGAAATACCAACTGTTATTGATTTCTGATGTGCTCTATTGATCTAGTATTGATTACCGATTACAATAGTTATTGATTATTGATCTGAGAGACTCGACTATTTAGGATGAGGAGAGCCCGACTTGGTTAAAAGATTCACCGACCTCCAACGTGTCCAGGTACAGGTAATTTATAAGGGCTGGACGCGTTATCAGTAGATGGTAGCAGAGATTGATGGTTTAGCCCTTTGGGACCCCATTCGAACAATAGACAGAGTCAGGTTAGAATTTTCTTTGATAAAACAAGTCGGAGAGATGATGATGCCCTAAGTCCCCAATGACTTTCCCGGGATCTCGGAGCTTGCGAATGAGGAACATGGAGGTATGAAAATGGTCTCAGCGTTTCTAGTGACGGTATGAGTGAAGTTAGTGTTTTGCACTTGCACAGCTTATCGCCGCAGATTAATTGAGAAGTTTGTGAGGATTTTAGGGGGGTTAAAAGATATTAGAGGAGTGTTACTCCAAAGGTGTGAGAGTAGGGAAGTCGTCGAACTTCACGTGTGTGTAGCGCTTTGAGCAGAAAAAAAAAATTGGCCACGTGGTTGTTGATGTTGAGACGGGCCCTGCGAGGTCAAGAGACTCCAGAGTATGTTGAAAAGTGTATGTGACACTTGTTTGATGTTGTGATCTGGTCAGGTTTAATAGGTTGATCGGGCGTGGTCAACAAGTCGGTATGAATGTTGCGGAGTGAAAGAAAACTTCGACTTTGAGATTTGACGAATTCTAAAGTGCACTAGAATAGTTCATTGATCAGTTGAGAGTAAAGTTTGCGGGTCAAATTTTGCTTGCGAAAGTGGGAAACCGAGAAAGATGGAATAACTGCAGAGGCTAGTGAAAAATCCCTAAGGTTTCAGAAGCGATTGTATTACCTTTCCTGTAGTAAACCGACAGATCTGTTTTATTCCTTTGGTTAAGTGCTCGCGTTATATTGCAGAAATTAGTTTATGAGTGAAGCCGAATGAAAAGAGGACAAGCCGCGGGACTTTGTCAGCCGCACGGTGTGAGTGTGACGTCACTAGGAGCCGCGCTGGGATAGGTCGGTTGGTGAGAAGGGTCGCGCACGGATTGGACGCAGTCCGTGAAGCGCAATTGGAAGGGGAAAGGCAAGTGAAGAGTATTCCGGGAATTAAAGTCACTTATTGATTACATATTTTAGAAAAACAAAAGACGGAAAGATGAAATTTTTCAAAGCATTTAAGAGTGCCATGAGGGGAGCATATTAAAGCAAATGTAGGAGAAGAAACACCGCCTGAGGGTACACCAGCCTACAGCGTCATTGAAGAAAAGGGTGTAGCGCCATGTCTTTGGTTAAAACAATGGTGCAAATTAACAGAGAAACATGGAAGTGTAGCGTTCCCTATCCACGTGTCGTTTAATCTAAGAGTTTTAGAAAACCTGAGATTTGCGCTATACGACATGAAAGTATCTCCAAGACCAGCACAGTTTGAGGCACTAGCAATTTGGGAGCTAATAGCTAGAAACCAACAACAAAAGAAATTTGAGACAAGAATAAGAAAAGTAGAAAAGACACTAGCGGATGCTAGGTGGGACAGCACACAAAAGGTTTGAAGATCAGACGTATTGCAGGGGATTAAATTGTTTCCAGCGATTACTGATGAGGCGGAGACGGAAGGAAGGAAAGCCACCTATAAGACAAACAGGAGTCAGTCCAGAGAGAGAGAGAGCAATAGAAACTCGAAAAGGGGAGACGAGTCAGATGATGAGGAGTTCATTATACAATTGCTGAATGATCGCCCACCACCATACGTGGAAAGCGAAAAAGGCTCAAGCATTAGTACTGCCCCTCCAGAACCAATACAGGGTAATGTGACACCAAATTTGAGAATATCTCAGAGGCCGAGCAGCTCTGACATGCCTTTCTCACCACGAATACCACGGGTTCAGAGAATGTACCCAGACGTGCAAACATTGAAACCGGCTGATAACTATCAGCCACAGGTTCAAAGGCACTGTTGCGATGAGCATAATGTGGGAATGACTTCCGATTCAATGACGCAGGGAGGACAAAACTATCAGAGACCGACATTGATTCAAGCTGAATCAACACAGTTCTTGATGCCCCAAAAGCAGATACAAGAAGTGCGAGTAATAGAAAGCCAGTTAGGTATGCCAGCAATGATGAACCACAATGTGGGGATTAACATGCCACAGAATTCGGGGAACGGACAGAATCCAGATGCAATATCTCTACCTATCACTGTAGGTCCACCAGTACCACTGTACATACAGGCAAATTCAAGCACAAGCGACCAAGGGTTAATGATACAGAATGGGACAGGGAGAAGATGCATAGAAACCACTCCAGAGACAACTCTGATAGCGGCACTGCCAAATGGATCTGGGTCCTTGTCGGAATTTAGTCCAATTCCAATTTGCGCTCCGTCAACCGTGGTAAGGTCACATCCACCACTATTAGTACCGCTAACTTCACAGACTGAAACATTACAGAAACCGTCAATGGCAGTTGATGTAACTGCTACATTGATGGGACTGAACGCGCAACAGTTAACACAATGGTTCAACAGCCTGAACTCCCCGCAGAGTACATCAAGCGGGAAGGGAGAAGAATACCTGAATAAAATAAGGTTGGGTATGGAGGCAGATGAACTGGTAGAGGGAACAATGGGTTTGAACAGATTAGAATCATACACAGAGGAAGAACTAAGATACATGTGCCCTAGGATTACAAGAGAAGTGAGCAACATACATAAGAAGTTACAAGAAATTGCAGACAGAAACGAGATTGATATAGGTAAGAATAAACACCTGAGCAGAAGTTACAGATTAGACTTTGAGACAAAAGATTTCGAACACATGAGATCTGCAGGGATGAAAACACACCTTAAAGAGATACTGCAGAGTGCACAGGTCTGGAGATGTTTAGACAAGTGGGAAAGCAGGTGGGTTAAGAAAAAGGATAAAAAGAAGGAAAATACTTCAGAACGAAGTGAGAAAAAACAGCAGAATGACGATCTGATAACCATGTTACCAATGAGAGAGACAGCAGGGGGAAAACTTGTGCATGTACCATGGCACAGGTGCGATATTCAATCCTTTACGGACGACTTTCCCAAATTGAGAGAAAAGCCGATTGAGTGGTATCAACAAACAGATAGATTTGTGAAACTCGCGAAGTGTTTCTGGGAAGACCTGAATACCTTATTTGAGATTGTGGTTCCGGCTGATTTGTGGGAAGATTGTAAAAGGGCTGTAGGTTGGCCGACGAGTGAACCAGAAAGAGATAGGGACACAGGTGCGCCATCACCTACGGTAATGAGTTTGTACCACAAGGTGATCGAGCACTTGAAAACCAAGGTTGCGTCGAAAAATGTGGATTGGCAAAGGATTGACAGGACCGCCCAAGAGGTTAAAGAATCTATACACGCGTATTATGAGAGGTTGTTGAAAGCGTTTAAAAATTACAGTGGCACGGAAACGATTGAGCCAAAGGACATGCTCCATTTTGTGTTCAGATTTGTGGAAGGGCTGAGACCCGAAATTAGCCAGATGATTAAATCGCATTTGATTTGTTGGCAATCAAAGTCGATCGATGAAGTGTTGAATTATGCAAAATACTGCAGTGATGAGATTGAGACAAAACAGAAAAGATTGAAGGAAAAGGTGATGGTGATGCAGCTCAGGGCAGCTCAGACAGGTTTACAAGGTTTGCAAGGTTTTCAACAACAGATGCCGCAGCAGCAGTAACAGGGAAATGCTATGTTTCAGCCGCAGATGAGAGGCAGAGGCCGAGGAGGTTTTGTGAATAATGGTCCTGATTTGAATACCGTTATGATTCCAAATGGTATACAGGCAATGAAGAAGGTGATGCCATGTCACACGTGCGGAATCGTCGGGCATTGGAAACGGGAGTGCCCAATGATGGTGCAGGAAGGTGTAGGTCAGCAAAACAATGATGTCAATGCATTCCAGACTATGAGAGGACCGAAACTGAGAGGTCCAAACCCAAATTTTCAAAACAATATAAACCAGATGCAGGGTTTACAACCCATGCAACCGCAACAGGTGCAAATGCCTTGTGTGCAAATGACACAATTGCAGCCAATGCAACAGCAGTTTCCTATGGTACCTAATCAGCAAATGCAAATACCCTTAGCACCAATGAATCAGCAGCAAGCAATGCTTCCTCAACAGGTCACGGGTCAGGGAATGAGTCAAAATGACACAGTACACCAATTCCCACTACACAGCGAGAATGCAATAAACGATGTATGGGAGAGTGAAGGTTCAGATGAGGAGGGAAATTGTGTGCTTGCAGCATCTTTGGAAGTTGATCAAAAGGGTCCGTATGTGGAGGGAAGAGTTATGGGTCATCGCGTTTCATTCTTGGTTGACACAGGAGCTACACGTTCCACTGTCAGGAGCATTGAAGTACCAAATTTGCCACTTTCAGGGAGAACAGTTCAAGTAGTAGGGGTAGCAAACAGGTACCTGACAAACCCAATCACAGATCCAGTACAAGTCAGAATTGGTAACTATCAAGGGTCACATAATTTTGTGGTATGTGACTCAAGCCCGATATCACTGTTAGGGAGAGACTTATTGTGCAAATTGGGATGTTCGATTATGTGTTCGAACGATGGAATTAGAATTCAGACAAGCAGTGATGGGGAAGAAGAGGACAGTGTAGAAGGGGACGAAGTAGAAACTGTCGATGAAGAATATCCCCTGATTACCCTTTACCCAATGATCACAGCAGATATTCCAGCTGAGTTACAGGAAACAGTCGGAAAAGAAGTGTGGGATATGACAGGAAAAGAGGTGGGATTGGTGAAAGGAGTGGAACCAGTGAAAGTGACTGTAAAACCCAATGTAACCTTTCCCCAGACCCCACAGTACCATATGGCACAAGACACCCTCATGAAAGTCGCCCAACTCATTGATGAGTTTGTAAAACAGGGAGTACTGAAAGAAGTGTTAAGCAGTCCATGTAATTCACCAATCATGGGACTAATAAAGCCAAGTGGAAAGGTCCGAATTGTGCAGGACTTGAGGAAAATAAATGACATAATAATAAAATGTTGCCCTGTAGTACCAAATCCAGCTGTCATAATGTTTCAAGTCCCTTGTGATGCCGAGTGGTTCTCAGTCATCGACTTGTCACAAGCATTCTTTTCAGTGCCTCTTCATGAGGACAGCCAAATTCTATTTTGTTTCAAATTCTTAGACAGAGTCTACAGTTGGTGTCGAATTCCTCAAGGGTTTTCGGAGTCACCGTCAATTTTCAATCAGATTCTAAAGAAGGATTTGGAAGCGTTGGAATTGCCATTCGAATCAACCCTAGTACAGTACATTGACGACTTACTGATTGCATCCAAGACAGAAAGTGACTGCAAAGCCGACACCATTGCCCTATTGAACCATTTGGGAAGGAATGTACACAAGGTGTCTCCTTCAAAATTACAGTTCTGTCAGAAGAAAGTGAAATATTTAGGTCAACAAATAGAGAAAGGGTCACGAAAAATTATGAAGGAAAGAATAACAAGTGTACTTCAAATGAGTCCCCCAAAGACGAGGAGGGAGGTGAGGAAGTTTTTGGGAATGGTGAGCTACTGTCGCCAATGGATTCCCAACTTCTCAACCCTAGCAAAACCTTTACTGAAACTGACCCAGAAGGATGCATTGGATGAAATTGAACTGAAAGGAGAGGAGATGGATGCTTTTATTGAATTGAAAGAATGCATGTGCAGGGCTCCAGCTTTAGGTATGCCTGACTACACAAAGCCTTTCACATTGTTTTGTCATGAACGTGATGCATGTTCCTTGTCTGTCTTGACCCAAGCCCATGGTGGCGTAAACAGACCAGTAGCATATTTTTCAGCTACTTTGGATCCGGTCGCAGCAGCACTGCCAGGGTGTTTGCGCGCCGTAGCAGCAGTTGGTATCAGCCTCACTCAGAGTGAAGGAATAGTGATGGGACACCCTTTAACAGTCATGGTCCCTCACTCAGTTGAGATACTTTTGACACGTTCCCGAACACAGCACATGACTGGTGCTAGACTCACAAGGTACGAAACAATAATTCTGGGATCACCTAATGTGCAGCTAAAAAGGTGCACTACGTTGAATCCAGCAACCTTGTTTCCCAGTGAAAATGCTGAAATTGAGAACGCTGAAGACATCGAGCACGACTGTCTTCAGGTGACTGAATTTTGCACCAAACCAAGACCTGACATCAAAGACACCCGATTGGAAGAAAATGATCAAATTATTTTTGTTGATGGTTCATGTTTAAGAGATGCACTGGGTGTATTGAAAGCAGGGTACGCTGTATGCACAGTAACAGGTGTTTTGGAAGCATCTTGGCTTCAAGGAGTTTACTCTGCACAAGTAGCAGAATTGGTAGCCCTTACTAGAGCTTGCCAACTCTCTGCATTAATGAAAGTTACCATTTACACTGACAGCCAGTACGGGTTTGGAATAGTGCATGATTTCGGACAATTGTGGTCACAGAGAGGCTTCATGACCTCTTCAGGATCGCCAGTGAAAAATGTCGAAAGAATAAAAGAATTGTTACATGCCATCCAACTACCAGGAGAAGTAGCAGTGGTAAAATGCAGTGCACACTCGAAGGGACAAGATTATGTTTCTCTGGGAAATGGATATGCGGATCAAGTCGCAAGGTTTTGCGCATTGAACTGTATATTGCTTAGGGATGAATGGAATTTGATAAGTGAACCAGAACTCGAACCAAGCGAAACATTTGCTCTAAAGGTGATAGATACGATGGACGAATTGAAATCCCTACAGAATGATGTCAGTGAGGATGAGAAACTCTCGTGGACCAAATCACAATGTGTAAAGAGACTAGATGAATTATGGGTTTCAAGTGAAGGGAAATTCGTTCTTCCAAACAGCCTTTTGACACAGATAGCCAGATTTTACCATGGACAAGCTCATCTTGGGAGGGATGCCATGATTAGATTGTTTAAAACTGATTGTTTTAACCCCAAGTTCAGTCAAGTTGCTGAAGCAGTTTGTCACCGTTGCGTCATTTGCCAACAGATGAACACAGGGAAGGGAACCGTAGTAAACGTGAGCCACATTGGAAGAGCAGGGGGTCCATTCAGCAGGATGCAAATGGATTTCATTGAGATGCCTGTGCATGGAGGCTTGAAGTATGTGTTGGTGGTTGTGTGCATTTTTAGTCACTGGATTGAAGCATACCCTACACGCAGAAATGACAGTCTCACAGTTGCAAAACTACTCTTGAGAGAGTTAATACCACGTTTCGGATTCCCGATCTCTTTAGAATCAGATAGGGGAAGTCACTTCAATAATGAAGTAATAAAATTGCTTTGTGCAGCACTGAACATTGAGCAAAAGCTGCATTGTAGCTACCGCCCTGAAGCATCAGGTTTAGTGGAGCAAATGAATGGCACATTGAAATCAAGAATGGCGAAAATATGTGCATCAACAAACTTGAAATGGCCCGACGCATTGCCTTTGGTGCTAATGTCAATGAGAAACACCCCTGACAGAAAGACTGGACTGTCCCCACACGAGATTCTCATGGGCAGAGCTATGAGACTTCCAGCAGTTCCTGCAAATGCGCTTTTGAATATTACAGATGATATGGTGTTAGACTACTGCAAAGGTCTAGCTGATGTGGTTCGCTCTTTCTCTCACCAGGTGGAGGCAACCACCTTGCCACCGATCCAAGGTCCAGGACACACCCTGAAAGCAGGTGACTGGGTCGTGATAAAGAAGCACGTGAGGAAGTCGTGTTTGGAACCCCGTTGGAAAGGACCTTTTCAAGTGATTTTGACGACTACCACCGCTGTGAAGTGTGCGGGAGTTCCCAATTGGATTCACGCCAGTCACACAAAGAGGGTATTGTGTCCCACAGACGAGGAAGTTGAAGCGCTGAAATTACCAGTACCTGATAACAAAGTGCCAAGCGCTGAGACAGAGCGAAAAAGAACTAGAAGTGAACAGGCAGAAATAGAGGAGGGAGAAATATTCTCTGAGGACGAAGCAACTGATTCACTTGGGGAAGACCAAGGAGGAGCCTCAGACAGCGACGAAGCAGCTGAAGGTAACAAAGAGCCTGAAGCAGCTGAAAGTGACAAAGAGCCTGAAGAGAGTAACGGTGACAAAGGGCACGAAACAGGTGAAGAAGCAGGAAAGTCTGATCAGAGGAGGGCTTTCCCAGAAGCAGACGATACAGGAAGGGAACAGGAAAACCTGATTGATTTCCCAGAAGGAGAAGACGAAACAAGACAGAGTGAAACTGTTCAAACTCCTTCGAAAGAGGTTGCAGGTCCGTCAAGTGGACTCAGTGCAAAACGTAGACAAAGCATATCGCCAGTAAAACTAAGAACTAGAGAAACGTTGAATGACAGTGAAGGGCCAAGAGTGAAAGAGAAAAGAAAGGAAGTGTCTGTTGTAGTGCCAATACCAAGTGAAGAAAAGGACTTGGCCAAAGAGGAAAGTACCAGTGAGAAAGAATCAAAGAGAGATGCAAAATTGAAAAGAAAAGGGATACCGAGCAGAAGGTATTCCGGTACGGAGTGGGCGTACGTAGCCAATAACGAGTGGTCAGACGAATTCGTATCCCTCAGTCTTGAGAACGAAGAGACAGAACTTCATTTTGGAAATAAAAACTTTATGGACTCTGTTGATTGAAACCATTGATCGCCTGATTGACTTTTCACCTGGCTAAGACATTGCTAACTTGATTGACTTTGGAACCGATTTTGAGACAACGCTGCTAACCGATAAGAGACTAAGCTGCTAAAGAAAACTGTGTGAACATTGAACTCGTTTAGCTTTGTAAATACCTGCAAATACGCTTTGATAAAGTGTCTTCAACTTTCTGATTCTATACAGATCATGACTAGCTTCACTACACAGGGGCGTAAGATAAAGTGTTGTAAATACATGTGTATAGGCTTATTAACTGCATGCGTACTAATCATTGTAGCAATAGTTCTTGGAATGCATGGTAAAAATGAGAGTGAGACGAATGATGCTTCTACTTCTAAACCTATTATCGTTACTGAACTAACAGCTCTGAAGAGACTTGAGCAAGACGAGAGACACTTGCATGATAAGAAGGAACTTTCATCTAACGTTTTCTATCGCTTACTGAGTGAGTATGTTGAGACCATGGATGCGAAAGATTGTTATGTGTGTACACAAATACCTACCTCAGTAGTGGAAGGGGTAACGTATCACAGCATGCCTCTTACGTATGGAATTACATGTAGTATAGTAGCTTCCAGATTTTATGCTCAAAAAGACATTCATTATTTTTATACTAATTACGATGTTACTTTTGCATATGTCCCCATAATAGGGCATTTAAGTAAGATAGCTCAAGATTATTATGCCAAATTAATGAGGGAATTCTTCGAACCGATGTCACCTTTTGACACAGCTCACGCACATAGAGAGAACCTTACATGCTTGCTTTCACCAGTAGAAATAGAATTTTTAGACCGCACCGATGATAGTAAGAATGAAATGAAGGAGAAATTAGAGAGGGAATTACACGAAAGGACGTCTGTAGATAATTATGCTTTTGCTGCAATAAAGACACAAGGAAAAAAAGCTTTAGATACATTGCATGTAGGAAGATTTTTTATACATAGATTTCCATCATATTATGACACAGTTTTTGTGGGAACGAGTGAATGTAAACATACGTATACATTTCAATCTAAGTGGACGTTCATGCTGAATGGACAAGACCCAGTTGTTCCTGGAGTATATTATATTTGTGGACTCAACGCCTATTATCGTCTTCCTAAAGGATGGTATGGGAGGTGTTATTTGGGAATAGTGTTCCCAAAGGTTTACCAACTAGATGACTTAAAGAAATTTCCAAAGCTGTCTGAATCACATCGTGTTCAGAAAAGGGAGACAGCTTCTGGTGTGGTAGGAGATATATTTGGAGCATTGATTCCTTCAGTAGGAGTCATATTGAATTCAATCAAAATACGAAAGTTGTCTACTATTGTGGATAACATGCTGACAAGGTTTTCAGGAGCTATAATCCTGATGGATGCTGAACTTGCTGCAGAAAGAGCTATGACTCTTCAAAATCGGCTTGCCCTAGACATTCTTTTAGCAAAGGATGGCGGCGTTTGCAAAATGCTTGGCACACGTCACTGTTGCACATATATACCAGACAGCAGTGGAAAAATTAGAACAATGCTTACAAACTTAACTAAAGAAAGTGTAGATTTAAAGGAATTAAAAGAACCCGGAGTTTGGGAGAAGGTTGGAAAAGGATTTGCTTCTGTGGGAAATTGGCTCAGCAACGTATGGAACGGATTGTTATTAAAATACTAAAGGGAATATTAATAATATTAATTTGTCTATTAGGTTCTTGGGGAACCTGGAAAGCTTTCAAAATGTTAAAAGCAAGGAACAAGAGAAGAAGAGAAGAGAAAATAGAGAACAAAATGGTGGAGATATATCGAGAAAAGTCAAAAGGGACTAAAAGAAAAAGGGAATTGACTGAAGTGCAAAATTACTATAAAGAATTTTAATGGAATAAAATGTGTGGGTAGATTTGATGTGATGACATAATTAGTCATCAGAGGAGGGATTGATGACGCAGAAAAAGAAGGTCCGACATATATTCATGCATACCGTGTAATCAATACATATAATATAGAGCGATGTTAGTAAAAGAAATAATGTACGGGGGAAAGTGTGCCCTCGGGGTAGTTCGCCATCATTGTAAACGAGCTTTTATTAATTATGAAGTACTGAAAATGTAGTAACCCGTCATAATCGCAAATATATGTCATGATTTCTTGTTTAAAAAAACTGTTTTGCTTAGCTTAAATTTAGTACAGGCTTTGGCCTAGTTGCTTGGTTTCAAATTCTAACTGCGTGGGTTTTTTTTCTCCTTGAACTAATGAAACATATATTCTTGCTTGAAGTTGTATTTTTCCAGTAGAAACTGGCTGGTACACTTATCTCCAAGGTTTCGTGCTAGGCCGGTTACATCCCCTTTGATACAAGGTCAGTCTCTGCAGGTGCGGACAATGAAGGTACAGATAGTAAAATAATTGGCAAACCATGATACAATTTGTGTTCCAAGGCTCCAAGGACAGTGTATGCATAAATGGGCGCTAGTAAAAGACAATTTTGATTGGACAATTTGAAGCCAACCTATGAACTCTCCAATGGAAGACCCTGCAGAATTTGGAATGTTTCATACTTAAACCCACCGGACAAAGAGAAGTCAGCCATTTTCCTCGATGCCAGTTTGAAGCCTGATGCCAGACTCCATTTTGGACGACACCCTGATGCCCTTTTCTCTATTCGAGAGAAAAGAGACTTTAAGAATTCTCACCCTAGAGACTTTAACTTTGATTTGCCCCGTCTTGCCCATACTGTAACTTTGCCCTATACTCCTTGCCGCTGCAAGGAAGCTTGCCCTTAACTTTGCCCCTTTGAAACTTGCCCCATGCTGATCAACCGGTACCTGAAGGACGAAGACTTTTCTTGAATGCTGATTGTATTTGGTAAATATGAAAGGATAAATGTATTATGCATTGTGTTTTTTTTCCTTTTAGGTACCAACTGCTATTTTGATAGGGTCCTAGCTAGAAGTTTTCCAAATTTGTGTTGACTAAATTCGTTTTGCATGAAGTCCCACATGCCAATGCTAATTAGGGGTTAGTCGAGGTATACATTCAATGTATCATGAAGAATTGAAATCTTGTTATGCTGACCGAATGTATGCAATTAGTCAAATACAGTTAGTCACATTGGTGATTTGTATTGCTATAACAGAGTGTATCATTATTCAGATTTTACGTAGATTGCGTTTCTTCCGCCGTTATGGACAGCTAGTAATGTTCATATACATATATCAATTGGTTTTGAGACATATATATATCGTGCTAGCTTTGTTAATATAGGGAAATAAATTCACTAACTTTTAATAAACTGGTGTGGTTATTCATGACTGAAAGGTCATGGTGCGCCGAAATACCAACTGTTATTGATTTCTGATGTGCTCTATTGATCTAGTATTGATTACCGATTACAATAGTTATTGATTATTGATCTGAGAGACTCGACTATTTAGGATGAGGAGAGCCCGACTTGGTTAAAAGATTCACCGACCTCCAACGTGTCCATGTACAGGTAATTTATAAGGGCTGGACGCGTTATCACTAGCGCCACCTTAGCACCGCCGTGGTGTCATTTTTTTACCCTAAGGCGGTGTTAAAGTGGATTTTTTGTCCCGCCATATTTACAAAGTGGCGCAATGCATGCATTGCACCACTGTGTAACCCCTTGCATCACATTATGCCTGCGCCAGGAATAATGTATGCAAGGGTGGCTTTCGGGCGCTAGGAGGCCCGCACAAATGGCGCTGTGAAATTTAACTCAGAGCGGGCGTTAAAATGACGCTCCCATAGTAACCTATGCGCCTCGTAGCACTTTGCTGCACTACCGTCAACATTTTTGATGCTAGTGTACCAAAGCTCCACAATAGCGTCAAACTATTTTATGTTATTGTGTTAACTACTGCCATTGTGTGCCATATTATAAATAAGGTGCAACAATGGTGTTGTTAGGTGCCTGTAGGGGGCACAGGAAAAGTGGTGCATCATTGCTGATGCACCACTTTTTCTTAAATATTGGCCATAGTTTCTCTGGCTCTGCTTTTTTCCCATATGCATGCATGCATCATTTTTGTTGGCAGCCATCATTGGTATGTCAACGGGATTTCCCCTCATGGGTTGAAAGAGAAAATATTAATTTCCACCAATTTTGGTAACAAAAATTCATGCACCTGATTCCTCACCAAGATGTTGACGTGTCTTTTTCAAACATACTATGATAGAAATTTCGAGGTAAAGAAATGAAGAGAACAAAACCTCAAAAGAATCATCCGTGGCATACAGGTAAGCATTAGTGTAAGGGTCACTTTACAACTTAAGGCACGTGTTACATTTGGGGTTAGGGGTAGGCCAAAGGAAAACATTGGGGATTAGAATAAGAGTGATGGTGATGTGGAGAAGTTCAAAAGAAGCGGTATGACGCAGCCAACGTTGACCGTTTCATAGCACTGTTTTTTTTTATAGAAGAAATAGTACTTGAGGAGCACCGGATGGCCAGCTGAGGGACACGAATCAAACGTAATTAGTCTGTGCTTTGTCCAGGAGCCACAGGAAAAAAAGTAAGTGACGCATTGCAAGTGTGCCCTATTTGAACCCACCAAGGAAGAGTGACAATGGCACCAATGAATGGTAAACAATGGGTGGATTCCAAGCCCATTATAGAACACAAAAACTCTTGCAAGTGATGGCGCATGAGTTAGGCCATGCGCACACAGGCTCGACTTAACAAGAGATAAAAAAAATCCCAGATATGTCTTGGATTTCTCACAAGAAGATCTGAGATAATCTAACAAACTGTTTTAAAAAATAGTACTCTGAGATTAATCACAGATTATCAGTCTAATGATTGCATCTCCTTAAAAAGAACACATGGAACATTCAAGGTTAGATTTCTTGATTGGAATGAGTATGCGCGAAACATGATCACTTCAATGGACTTTACTTCAGAATAGTGAAATACACATTGCCAAGATCTAAGGGCCTTATTTATGGAAAGTGGCACTGCACTCAGTGCAGCGCCACTTACCTTGTGCCTCTTAGTGCCCCCCTAACACCACCATGTGTGCACTGTATCTAAGATACGGCGCACCATGGCGGTAGTTAGGGAAACTAGCGTCAACATTTTTTACGCTAGTTTGGAGCTTTGCAGGACTAGGGTATAAAATGTTGAGGCTAATCTTGCAAAGCAAATTGTGGCCCATTGAAAACAATGGTGTGCCTCCTTTTAATGCCTGCTCTGAGCAGGCGCTAAAAGTGCAATTTTTTCAGCCTCCAATAATGGTGGATTAAACCCTTTGCATACATTACGCCTGGCGCAGGCAGGATGTAGCGCAAAGGGTTACAAAGTGGTGCAATGCACGCATTGCGCCTCTTTGTAAATTTGGTGTGGCAATTTCAGCCTCGTTGGGCCACATTAGCGTAAAACAATTATGATACTGTGGTGCAAGGAGGCGCTAGGGGCTCTTAAATCAGCCCCTAAGTATCTCAAAATGGCAACATTAGATTAGTGGCGAGTCTAACATGAAGAAGACCTCGCTTCTGCTCGTACTGAGGGCCTCAAATGTCTGTGTTTGATATTTACATTAATCTAGACTCAGGCCCAAATATGAAGGTCTGGGAGGGAGTAGGACGTTTCACCTTGTGCAGAAATTATAGAATATGCTTCAAGCTACACTTCAAACCCAGTGTTCGCTTTGGGAAATTCTAAGTTCATCTATAGCTAGATTGTTTTCTTTCATATCTGTTTACTTATGTATTGGACTGAAATCCCTTACTATGCGTGTCTGTAAGTGATTGCGAAACAGACAGGGAACTATGTAAATGCACTCGTGTATTCCTTCTGCTCAGAATCTAACCCCATTGGAATAAACAAGATCCCGGGCAGACATGCCTAAACCTTCATTTCAGTGTGGCAAGTGATGAACCTTTTTAAGTTTACCTTAACAGTGCAGCTGTCTGCCAGACCCATTTTTACCACATTTTTAAAAATATACAGAGTGGGATTTGGCTTTGCACAGGGCAGTATTTCTACCTCATCTCATGCTGTTGGTGTACCTTTTCACCTCTAGCGGCTTAAAAGCGAGAGGGACTGCATCTCTAAAGCACTCTGAATCACCAGGGATTAAATCCTAAATCAACAATATGCATTGCATATAGAAAGCAACCATTTTTTCTGTAGCCTGCTAATTCTAGTGTTTTAATCAGGACTCGAATTCAAGCCAGACCTCATGGCTTTGCCGGTGCTTGTTTATAATGCATGCAAGGCAGATTCTATGTATGTACGTTAGGTATTTCTAAGGAACAGTAGTTTCACACACCGAGAGAGAGAGAGAGAGAGATAATTGTCTTTGGCCTCCGTCTGTCTTCCCAATTAGAACTAATTATGCAAAGCACAGTAGGAAAGACCAATAACAACTTGACACTACTGTCTGTGCCATCTGATAACCTAGAGAATCACATTCATAATAAGAGAAGGCACCTCACTCCTTACTGGTGGCATGCTTCATCACTCGTGTCTGCCCTCATCCAGAGAGGTTAATACTATCCTGATGGGCTCAACCAACCCAGTGGGAGATTGTAGAGGTTCCTTTTCTGAACAAATGCAGGGGTATACCACTGATGCCACCGTTTATTTACCGGGTACCCATGCCATGGTTAAACATTGAAGACTGGGATGTTCAGTGGATATCCAATGATTTCACCATTCTATATTGCCTACATGTTTCAGCCAAAAGGTTCTGCCCATAAGTCTCTCGACTTTCACCAGGGCTTCTTTATCTCCCTGACCACCCTTTTCCAATTGTGAAAGAAAGTGCTACAGAAGAGGCATAAGGGTCTCCTACCTGAGTTTATAGTCATAACAGAAACTGTAGGTAAAAACACAAAATCATAAATAAGAATTTCATTATTGTGTCTCAGGATTTACAATCTGCAAATGTAATTGGAAAGACATTTCCTGCTACTAGAATGATAGCAAACACATCAGTGGTAATCACTACAAACCTAGACAGTCTCATGCTCTATAGTATTCCCTTCACCCTCATTCAAAATATGTGTGCACTGCACTGCTTTTTCCGAAACAATGCATTCTCCTCATATATATCAATACGTACATGGCAACAAATAGCTCACTAAGTCACCCACTTTGTGTTTCTTCTGGAGCTCATCGGTTGAGCGGAAACAGGCACTTCTCTGTTATCACACTCTTAAATTTAATAATCATGGCATTTGGTTATAGTCTTCCTTCTTCTAGTTATTTTTAATCTCTCCTACTGGCTATTGTGCATTTTAATTAGTATTTCTTATATAAGATCACTGAATGATACAGAAATAAACCTATTTTTCCTCATTCACACATCTTTATGGAGACAGCTGGTATCCCCGCTTCCCCTTCATTTGGCCCAATGTGGATTGGTCAAACGTAGCTAATTTGTAATACTCTTGCTGTTGTGGGGAGCTTCTTACATCGTCACAAGTCTTCTGACCAAGTCATTTTAGCTCTATGCCTTTATCCCTCATCTGAGGTACCATTCTCGGCCTCAGGAACTCTGACAATGCCACTATGCCACAATATCACGTGTCGCCGGATCTATAGAGGTTCACGTGCCAAACTAGAAAAAGTCATCACACACAGCCCTAGGTAGCTAAACAGACAACTCACACAAAAACGGAATAAAAAATATATGAAGTATATAAACGCACTCCTATTTACCCCTCCTCGCATTTATGGTGATCATATTGCACGGGTTCTTTGCATGTAGAGCAATCAACAGTGCTTGTAGTCCTCATGCGTGCAAAACGCTCCCTTATGTCTTGACCACACACATAGGGGGTCATTCTGACCTTGGCGGACGGCGGAGGCCGTCCGCCAAGGTACCGCCGTCAGAACACCGCACCGCGGTCGAAAGACCGCGGCGGTGATTCTGACATTTGCCCTGTGCTGGCGGGCGGCCGCCAAAAGACCGCCCGCCAGCCCAGGGCAAATCAACCTTCCCACTAGGATGCCGGCTCAGAATTGAGCCGGCGGAGTGGGAAGGTGCGACGGGTGCAGTTGCACCCGTCGCGTATTTCAGTGTCTGCTGGGCAGACACTGAAATACTTTTTGGGGCCCTCTTACGGGAGCCCCGCGGCACCCCCTACCGCCATCCTGTTCATGGCGGGAGAGCCGCCATGAACAGGATGGCGGTAGGGGGTGTCAGAATCGGTGCACCGCCAGCCTGTTGGCGGTGCTACCGCCGACCTCCGCCATGGCGGTAATTACCGCCATGGTCAGAATGACCCCCATAGTCTCGTCACACACAATTGGAGAAAAACTCACAAGGAGAGAACTGTGTTTGAGATGGGTATGTCAAAGGTACAGCGCCGCCTACCGCACACCTATCAGGTTCTCCTCCACCGTGCTTGTGCTTGCCACTGCTGGCGTTTTCCTTAAAAATGCGGTCTTTACTCAGAGATAGGTGTGTCACCTGGGCGTGACCGTCACGTATCCTGGTATCATGGGATATGTAATTTATCACAGTCGCCCCCTCTCCTTTGGTCTATTTGGTCTGTCCATCTCTCTTTTGGTCTGTCCAGAAATAGGAATCCCACTTGCTACTAGCCCAACGACTCCTGCAATAGGTATAGACCCGTGCTGGGTAATATTATTTTTCATATGTAACTGTTATGATGGCTTACAAAAGGTTCTTGAAAATTGACTTCGACTGAGGCAGTAGTTCTTTCTTAATTCAGAAGGACCATGGTCCATCTCTGGGATATGTAGTTTTTTGCAGTCACCCCGACTCTCTTTGTCTATCCACTACTTTACTTGGGATCTTTTAAGGAATCCAATTTTCTCCTAACTCTGTGATTCCTATATAGAGCACATGCCTTTGCTGTGGAATGTTATTTGACAAATAACACCCCCAGCATCCCCCAGCAAAGCCCTGTGTTCTATGTAGGTATCCTTGAGTTAGGTGAAAACTGGATTCCTTAAAAGAGCTCAAGTAAAGTAGTGGATAGACCACGTTTTTACAAATGTAACGACTGTGGTATACAAGAAAAGTCTTGGAAAATGTTCCAGCCAAGGCAGCAGCTCCTTCTAAATTCAGGAGGCATGTCAGGCAAAGGCGATGTACCTTATGTCATATATGGTATTTGTAGTAAACACTACAATCCCTGTACATGAAATGTTATTGATCTCCAGTTTAAATGCATGTGTAGGTTCTTAGACCTGCCAGTTCAATTGCTTCAAAGTGAATACATCCATGCTCGTTCTTTGTTAAACACAATCATAGCTGATCCCAGGGAACAACATTGTTTGGGTCATTTCTCTCAGTCTCCAAGTGGATGATTCATCCATGTTCATAATGCAGTAATCTTTTGGCTACAGTGGCAGGGTTCCCTGTGACCTTCTCCAGAACCACCTATCTTAGATCGTTCTTGGAATGTCTTGTTAAATTCATGTAATCTCTTCTGCACCGAATGGTCCATCTGTGCACATTAATTCTTGCTTCTAGCTTTCTTGTAATCATTCCCATATAGCCAAAGCCACATGAGCATTCAAAGCTATATACTACATTTTCTGAATTACAGTCTGCTTATCCCTTCAGGGCCAAAGGGGTTCTTAATACTACATCGACTTCTTTCAACTTCGAGGTCAATGCCCAAAGTATGTCAAAAGGCAAGATTTTATGACCCCAGGCAAAATCTTTTAAAATACGTGTGTTAGCATATGGCAAAGCTAACTGGGAACTACTGTTTGGGGCTAACATTCTCTTACTTGAATTAAGGCAACTGACAGATTTCTTTATGTCTGCTAAGCATATTTTGCATTGCAATTTGAACTGTCTTAAAGCACTTATTTTAAAGCAAATGTTTTTTTTAATTAATGTCAATACTATAATGATTCAATGAATAACACGAGATAAATGATCATTTAAAAATTCAGTCAGGAACATTGATTGAAATGTAATTAATTCTTTGTAATTTTTTATGTTAGACATCATATTTAATTAAAATCCACTTTTAATCAAAGGACTGCCATGTTATCCTCTTCGGTCATTGCATCTCAGGCCTGAAACAACTCAGCACTATATCTGCATAGTTACTTGTGAAAATGTACACTGATGAAGAACACCTCAATTAATGAAACCCACATAATTGGGGTTATGGTCTGAAATGAAAACTTCTACATATTTCACAAGCAGTAGGTCCATTTTAATACGGACATGAATTGTGAGTATAAGTTTAATTAAAAATGAGCCTTATTAATTAGATTGCCTGTTCATACTCTTATGTGATGCACTATTCGTTTACCCTATTACACAATAGGATTGAATTATTATGTTTTTAGGCTCCCACATTTTATGATTCCAGAGGTCAAATTATGTAAATGCCTTGGGAGCATCACTGGCCTTTTATCATTTTTAGCACCCATCAAGGAACTTTCATTTCACAGAAATGGCTACATGTGCTGGAGTAGCTGCATAGTATGATACACATTGCACAGACACGCCCTTTCTGCTTGTACATGGTCAAGGACATTTTCCCTCATGTTCATGGGGCATGGACTCATCGATATGTTTTGTATACTTCCAATGGAGGCAGAGCAGCACGGAGACAGTCAGGAGATGCACTAAGGGGCACAGTTACAAGCCCCATGTGCCTCTTTGCACCGCCCTTGCATAATTTATTTCTGCTAAGGAGGCATTAATGAGGCCTTTCTCCCATGCCATATTTACAAAGTGGTGCCATGCATTGTGCCACTTTGTAACCCCTTGCACCACATTTTACCTGCACCAGGTATAATGAATGCAAGGGGGGGCGTTCCCAAGCAGGGAGGCCCAAACAAACGTTGCAGTTAAATTTACAAGTTCTCACTGCACCATTTTTTCTGTCATTTTTAACGCCTGCTCAAGCCAGGGGTTAAACTGATGCTCCCATAATAATCTTTGGGCCTCCCTGTGCTTTGCTGGACTAGTGCCATCATTTATGCTACTAATCCATTTTGAAAGGAGTTCAGATGGTGCCATGGACCCCTCAGGGATTCCAGACTGTACCCCTGCGTGGGAGGTACCTTGCACTATGCAAAGGCAGGCAGGTGTGCCTAGAAGTTTATTATAGGATGGGCCAGCACACAGTCCAAGTCTGCACCGGGGCACAGCTTCATTGGCACTTGCATCCCCTATTAGCAGTGCTTGAAATGGAAAAATTAAAGTGCAGGTACTGTGTGCCAGAGTACCTGCTTGTTTCCGAGAAGTGCCTGTACTCTCCAATTAAAAGTATTACGTTTTTCTTGAGATGTGCTGGTACTCTCCCTCTCAAAATAAAAAAGTGCTGGTACTCAGTACCGGACAGTGCCGGCCCATTTAAAGCACTACCTATTAGAGAATAACATGTACACTCTCTAGCACAGCAGGGAAAGATGGAGCTGCCGTCTGAAACCACCATTCTGTCTTTAACAGGATACAAACCAGTGACCTAACGAAAAACAATGGACGCACTCTGCAGACTTCAAAAAGAAGGCCCGAGTCTCCCACATCTCAGACCTCGCAGCTATTTTTTGGCCTTGGGCTGCAGGGAGCCTCCTGAAGGGTCAATGCGCTGCAGGGCATGGGCGTAGGAAGTGTGGGGGACGCGGGGGATATGTCCCCCCCAGATTTTGGAGTGGGGGGGACACAGGGGACAAGGGTGGGGGGGACGAGGGGACAGAAGAATTTTCCCTTCTCCTTTAATTCGCAGGGCCATTAGCGCATGAAAGCGCTACCTATACTGGCCCTGCACTTGACCTGTGACCTGGCTCCAGGACACTCGCCCTCCTCCCTTTTGTTGAGCTGCAGCACACAAGGGATTCCTTCTCACCTTGCCATCAGCTGCCTGCAGTCTGCACTTCTGAGAACAAAGGGAGACGAGAGGCCCTTTGTTGATTGCTGTCTGCATCCCGTCCCTCCTGAGCCCTACCCTTCTTGTCCCTTGAAGATCCAACCCTGAAGACAGCAGCAAGATTTGAAGAAGATAAGGAGGTTTGGGTAATTAAATAAACTATTGCTAAGTAACTCCCTTTCTTTTTAAATACAGCAGCTGTGTTGCAGAGTATCTCCCTTTCTAAAAACAGTATTGTTGAGTTACTGTGAGATATGAGCAGGGCCGGCTTTTAGCACACTACTGGCACCCTGTGCGCCAATGTTTGTTAGGGCCCCCGTTTCTGTCGCCTCTCTCTCACTCTCTTCGCTCCTCTCTCTCCAGCTTGCCTGTCCCAGTGCTAATTATTGTCCCCTAAGTTGACATCCTGCCCCCCCAACATTTCGGTCCCCTGTCTCTCCCTCAGCCTTCCTGGTATTTGTGAAAGCCTGCTCTGAAGGCTAAGGGCCGTCTGTAAATCTCATTTCCTGCCAATGGCCTGTGGATGCAAAACCCGCACTGTGGCAGCTCACAGGCTTTACAAGGACTTCACAGGCTGTGGAGGAACAGAGCCTGACACTGCTGGATAGACAGCGGAGAGACCAGCACAAAGCATGGGTCCCAGGAAGAACCAGATGGCCAGAGAGATGGACAGGGCTAGGTAAGGCAGCTAGGGGGATGCAACCGCTGCTGCTGCACTTGGTGCTGACTTAGGATGGGGGTGCTATGTTTGCAAGTATATTGTGACTTTAAATGCACCTGCTGGATGTTCCTTGCCACCAACAGTTTTCAGGCAACAATAAAAATCTCAAGTTAATTCAGGTGATTAATGGTCTTTCTGGAGAGAGATTGAAGTTTTGTCTAGTAGAAGTTTTGACTCATCATAACGTACAGGGTTGCTATGCCTGCTACAAAGGATGTCTACATGCAAATCACAAAGTGTATATAATGTGAATAGGTCAGTGGGTTACTGCTTTTGTCAGATGCAGGAAAGTACTCTCTTTTTGGCACGGTTACCCCACTTTTTGCCTGTTGTCAGTATGTTTTGACTGTGTTCACTGGGATCACCAGGTCACTGTATGTCACCCCTATGGTAGGCCCTCCTAGCCCCGATGGCAGGGTGCAAGTGTCTGTGTGTGAGGGCACCTCTGCAGGAGCAGAGGTGCCCCCACAAACTCCAGCTCCATTTTCCTGGACCTCTTGAGTGTGCGCGACGCCCTTTTACGCTTGTACTAGACATAGGTCACTACCTGTGTCCAGGTACATAATGGTAACTCCGAACCTGGGCATGTTTGGTAACAAACATGTCAGAATCATACCCCAATACTATTGTCAGTATTGATTGTATGATTCCATGCACTTTGGGGGCTCCTTAGAGGATCCCCAGCATTGCTCCTACCAGCTTTCTAGGGTTTTCCGGCCAACCCACGTTGCTGCAACCCCTCAGACAGATTTCTGCCCTCCTTCTGCTGCTTGAGCAGCTCATGCCCAGGAAGGCAGAACAGAGGATTTCATTTGGAAGAGGGAGGCAACACCCTCTCCCTTTGGAAATAGGTGTTACATGGCTTGAGAGGGGTAGCCTTGCCAAGCTTCTAATATGCTCTGAAGGGCACATTGGTGGCCTCCTTGCATAAACCAGTCTGTACCAGTTCAGGGACCTCAGCCCCTACCCTGGCACAAAACTGGACAATGGAAAGGGCGTAACCACTCCCCTGTCCATCACCACACCGGGGTGGTGCCCGGAAATCCTCCAGGTGGGCACTTGATTCTGCCATCTTGAATCCAAGGTTGGCAGAGGCCTCTGTGAGCATCTGAGTGGACAGGTTAGGGAGGTGAAGTGTCAGCCCCCTCCTAGGTGGTCACTCTACTAGGTGACCAATTCCCCCTTACTAGGCTATTGAGGGTTTCCCTCCTGCGTGGGTCCTCAGATTCAACGCGCAAGATTCCAGCAGGACTCCTCTGCAACGTTTACTTTGACTTCTGGCCACTGGAACCGCAACTGGACTACAGGAAACTACAATCTGCAGCTCCACCAACAACTTTGACATTGTTTCTCCGACTCCTTCCAGCAACTGCAACATTTGCCCAGCTGTGCTTCCTCGGAGGGCAGCAAGTCTTCAGTCTGCATGAGAAGAAAGAAGGAAAATTCCTTGGAGTGAAGGAGTCACTTACCTGCATCAGTAGGCACCAACTGCAACAACAACCGGCTGCGTGGATCTCCTCTCCTCCTGAGCTGCGTGGATCGTGCATCAGGGGTGGTAGTCTGAAGTGGTCCCCTTGGTCCTCTCTTCCATCTGTCCAACTGTGGAGTAGATAGGTCCTTGCCATCCCATGCAGGACAGTACCCCCATGCACTGCATCTCTTGCAGCTATCAAGGCTTGTTGTTATCTCCTCCAAGGGATCATCAGGCTCCATGTAGCCTCAGCCCCCAGCACTATTCTCTGTGAAGCACAGCCCTCAACGTGCTTCGCCTGCAACGTGGGACCTCTCTTCGGGTGTGCTGCGTAGGCCTCTCTGCAGCTCCTGGGCTCCTTGCCTATAGGTCTTCCGTGGGGGCTGCCTCTCATTCTCCAGACTCTCTGCCTTGCTGATGGTCACCTGGGACTCCCCTCCATGGGTTGAGTCCCCCTGGACCTTGCTGGTCCCTGGCAGCTCCACTTTTCTTTTACTGCGACATTTGCTTTTGCCAAGGTATTTTGGTGGGGTTTCCACACCCCAGACTGACTGCAATTCTTCATCCGGTGTGGGACATCAACTGCATCACCTAGGAACTCTTCATCTGCTCCATTGTTGCATTGCTGACCATCTTCGTCTCCCTGTCGACCAACTCCTGCATCCACAGATGGGTGGGTAGTGGCTCCTGCCACGACCAGACACTCCTATGTAAACTGGACTTGGTCCCCTCCTTTTCCAGGTGTTCCTCCTCCAGGATCCACCTCTAGTCTCTTGCAGTCCTGTCTGCGTTTTGCAATATCCTTCTCTGAAGTCCTTTTGGTGGGATTGTACGACGGAACACCGACTTTAAAAACAACTACTGCCTTAACAACGAGGTCAGAACACTGACCTCGTTCTTACTACTAATGATTTTACCACGAATGCCTTAACAACGATATAACGATATAACGTAAAGCCCCACCCCCTCCCCAAAACCAAAAACGCCCCACCCACCCAACCCCACCCCGAAACCTAAAACCCCCTGACCCCCCACCCCCTCCCCAAAACCAAAAACGCCCCACCCCCCCAACCCCACCCCAAAACCTAAACCCCCCCACCCCCTCCCCAAAACCTAAACCCACCACTTACCTTAGTCGACCCCTTCTCACCTGCTTCGTCCTCCTTCGCCAACTCCCTTCTTTGTACCTTAACCACGCATGTTCGTTGTTCAGAACATACAAAGTTAAGGCACAAAATAACGGAGTCGTGGTTAAAAAAAGCGTTGTTGCGCTTTCGTTAACCACGACTTTCGTAAAAAGAAAGTCGTAAAAAAGGATGTTTCCCTTTTGGTGGGTTGGGGAAAAAACAGTAACTTACCTCTTTTCTCCTGGTCGCTGGGGGGCACTCTGGTACTTACCTTTGAGGTTTCCTAGTTCCTCCAGATCCCCTCTGCCGATTCCACTTCCTTGGGTGGGGACCCGGCTTTCGCATTTCACTTTTTTAGTATATGGTTGGTCCCCTCTGGGCCTTCAGTATTGCCTATTGCTTTTCACTGTTTCCTATAGCTTTTTATGCCAATTTCTGATTGCTGCTGTACATATAATAGTGTGTTACTTACATCCTATTGGAGTATTGCCTATCTAGTGTTTTAGTGTTTGTGTTACTGTGATAAGGAACCTTTATTTTCGTAACACATGTTTCTTTCAGGTGTGTAAGTGCTGTGTGACTATAGTGGTATTGCATGATCTTTGCATGTGTCCTAGGTAAGTCTTGGCTGCTCATCCACAGCTACCTTTAGAGAGCCTAGCTTCTAGACACTGCCTACACTTCACTAATAAGGGGATACTTGGACCTGGTATAAGGTGATAATACCATAGGTACTCAAAACATACCAGGCCAGCTTCCTACATCAGAGAGCTCCTTTTTTTGTCCCCTGCAATTTATAAATTAAAACTGAATATAGAACAGTGAACAATGAACTCCTCAAATAGCTGCATGCAAACATCAAGGTGTAGATTAGAGCATTATGATTTCCCCCCACTTTTTGATTAACTTAATGTTGCAAAACAAGTTAATTTGAGCGCAAATCAGTTCTTATTATTAACCCCAACCATGGTGTTATGTTTTAAATTCTGAGTTTGCGCTTCTCCAGATGAAGCACTCTTAAACTATACCTGCTACCAGTATGGATGACCTGTGACACCTACACCTTGTAGTCCTCTGTCTTATGTAACATTTCATATGCACTGATTTACACATATATGATGAATGTCTCTGCGTAATATCTGTGTGATGTAAAGTGCTTTGACACCCTAGACTGGCATGAGGGATGAATGATGGAACAACACATGCGTATATCGTGCATGCCTTAACATCGCGCTCTCAACAACGACCGTGTCTTTACTACTATGCCTTTACAACGAATTTCATTATAAAAGCATGTTTGGTGAAGGAACATGCGTGGTCAATTCTCCCTACCCTGCTCCCTTACACCTAATACCGTACTCCACCCCTCCAAGCACTTAAACCTGCCCCTGCCCTAAGCCCTAAACCCGCCTGACCCGTCCTAAAAACTACCCTGACCCCCACTTTGAACCCTAAAACCTACCGTGAACTGCTCTAAAAACTACCTTGGCGCCCCTGCCACCACCCTGAACCCTAAAACCTACCCCACTCTGTCCTAAATACTACATGACCCCCACCCTGTACCCTAAAACCTACCCCACACTGTCCTAAAAGCTACTTGAACTCCACACCCTCCTCCTGAACCCTAAAACCTACCCCACCCTGTCCTAAAAACTACCCCGACCCTACCCTGTCCTAAAAATGACCCCAACCTCCCACCCTAAACCCGGCCACAGCCCTACTTACCTTTCTCTCCTCTGCTTCTTCCTGTTCCACCCGGACAGCTAGACCGCTTTCTATGCTGTAACCACGCATATGCGTGGTAAAGATATGTGTGGTAAAGGCATGCGTGCTAGACCCATATTTGTGGTAATGTCAGCGTGGTCAATGCATTGCATTGCATTGATTGCGTTGTAAGGGATATTTCCCGGTATGAGTGGTGCTATAAAACTAATGACATGCATCTGAGAGAGAGTGGTGACGGATAGTAGTGAAGGAATCCATGGCGGAGGTGGTCACTAGGGGGCGCCAACAAACAATGTCGCACAGGGCGCCACCAGCACTAAGGCCGGCCCTGTCAGACAGCACAGCAGTTCACAGGAACGTGGCAGCACAGAAACTGCCACTCGACAGTCAGACAAGGACCTAGCAGCAATCATAGGCCTTACTGACCTTCATAGGCAGGCAGGGGTCCAGAGACTGACATAGCCTGACTTGAAAAAAAGCTCCCAACAGGCACCACAGTGCATGGCAGGCAGCACAGGAATCAACGGGTAGAACTGCGCCCAGCAGGCAGTACAGGCCTCTTAGGACTTCACACAGGCGAACAGCATCACAGAGTCTGTTGCTGCCTAACAGGCAGCAAAGGGCCCAGCAGACAGGGAATTGCAGGCCACACAGGACTCGACTGGAAGTGACCGCCTTCCCCATCTCCCCCCACCACGGCAACCCTTCTGGGTGAAAACTTTGTGCAGGGGGCCCACCTCAAGGTTGTCCCTGTCCCCCCCAGAAATGTAGTGTCTCCTACGCCCCTGCTGCAGGGGCTCCAGGGCTTGCGTCATGTCCCTGAGGTAGACGTGAACAAGAACCCAGGCAGGGTGCGTCATCACACTGTAGGCTCAGCCCCCTGGGGATCACAGGCATCTACCTCGAAAACAGTTTTCAAACACACGGGTAACGCCAAGGTACCCCAGCAGAATCAAAAGCTCGCATATTTCTCCCCGAGCTCTCTACTCACAGGTTGGTAAATGTTCAAACCCAATTTCAAAATGGAATACTGAGGTAAATCAGACACGCTAGTGGATTAAGCTGTGAACTTTGGACATTGACAACTCTCTTTTTAATATTGTTATTGAGCTGCATGAAGACACCAATTTAAGCTAAAGCCTGCAAACAAAGCAGGTTTGTAAACATTAGGAGTGGGAAAAATAATGGGGTGAGAAATGAGTCTTCATTTTACTGGAGTGTAATCATGGCTGCTTCCCTCCTTTGCAGGTAGGAAAAAAGAGAGAACAAAGTTGCCTTTACGAATACTGTGATGGGTGGTGCAATGTATTTACCTAAAAGATAATTGCATTAGGGCAAACTAATTGCCTGAACTGCTGACATTGCTCTTGAAAGCAACACCCCAGCGGGGGCCTGTATGCTGTGGCTGCCTGTGGGGTCCTCCTGGCGCTCAGCAATCAGCACGCACAGCCTCCCTGCTGAGAAACCTGCTTTGCTGCACTGTCAGGGAATGGGCAACTGAAATCAATTGACTTTAAACAACTATAATTAAGTTAATCACGTTGTTTGGCATCCAACGGTGCTGGATAACACGAATTCCGTGTTCCATGCATTCTGTGCTGTATATAAGAAGGAATTCTGGTGCAGGCCATTTGGCCTGCATTCTGCCTTTCTCTTAATTCGATGTAGGCAGATGAGAAACTATTGGAAATGTCCGAAGTTATCGCATATTAACAAAGGGATTTCCCCACCCCATAATCACCAAAGCGTTCGCCCCTTATGGTTTGAAGCAAGGGAATGTACTGACCCCATTGCTGTTCTGCCACGTTTGGTTTATTTGCTGCCAGTACTGGCAAAATAAACAGCTCAATCAATCAATCAACCAAAAATTGGCTTTAATAACTTAAGCAATCTAATGTACTCAACTGGTCCTTCTAATGGCAACCACTGCATACGGCTCCAATGGTTTTAAATAGATTCGTAGAGTACAATTGACTTACATTTCTGTCTATAAGCACCTCCGAGAATAACTTGATGGTTTTCACTAGCCTGGCGCAATTCATACACTTTGTAAATATGGTTTGTAAATATGGTTTGTGGAAAAAGTCACTTTAGCACCATCTTAGCATAAAAAAAATGATGCTATGGCGTGACTAAGATGGCACTAGGGGCTCTTAAATATGCCCCAATATGTTGTTACATTACCAACATTTTTGAAGACTTTTAAAGCAGAGCGGGAGAGAGTGTGTGTGCATTTTTGTCTGTGTATGTAAAAAGTGCTTGTGAAATCCGACATACACCTCACCATACCCAACTGAAAGCACCTGCACCCAACTATTTTCCAGAAAATACATTAGGAGGGGTGTAACACCCCAAGCCCCCCAAAGCTATGCCCCTGCCTGTCCCGGGGCTCTGCAGACATTCTTCACCCCCATAAAAGGTATTTACCTGTCTAGTGTAAGGTAAGATGAGCAGGAACAGTTTTTACTCTCCCCATCTTTAACAGAAATCATGTTCTTGTTTTCTATGAGGTAGTAATTATTCTGTCTTTTATGTTGAGGAAAATGTACAATACGTCTTGTAGGATCACATGCAATTTTCCCCCTCATTGCAGGTATTTTTGCAGACTTTTGCCGGGGCACTGAGGAGGGTTTAACCTTTGTAGTATAAGTAAGTGTATCTTTTTTAGGGTACAAAAGTAGGTACAATCTCTCCTTTATCCTCCAGACACACCGACTCTTATTTTATTATTTAAGGGTTGAGAGGAACAGGTAGACCTGTCTTTTCTAGCAGGCCCTTTCTCACATAAATTATGGTTCCAGGCATTATAATTTGAAAGAGCAGCGTTTTTCTTAGTACTCAAAGACCCTTTCGCTATCAAACATTAAGGTCAGCAATAGAGCATTCCCGGTTTGGCTCTGCTAGGCATTCATATCGTATGGACAAGCCAAGCATCATCGCTATGCCCCACATTCTACTCTAAACCATACAGCATCAGAGTATGAGTTCCGTAAGGATCAATTAACTCACCACTTTAGTTCAAACTCTAATCAATCTACTCTGGGAAACCATCAATCTTTCAACTTCAAATGCTACAACTACTTTGTTGATAAACAGATTATCCTTAAATACGATAAACTAAATGACCATCAGCTCTCAAAATTAGATTACTGCTCAAATATTTTGTTCAATAGATGAAAATCCCCCATTTCAACACCTCAAAACCAGAAATCCTAAAAGTAGAGAACACTAAAACTGCTAACAAAGCAGTTTGAACAACATGGAGTGTCACCAAGAACCATCTCCTAGGCAGAGAATTTAGGAATTATCATGATTCAGCCCTTTTCATTACACCACAAGTCAAGCCATTGATCAAATCTACACTCCATACTATGAGGGCATGTCGGTACATCTCTCTTCTTGAATTCCTGCAGAAAGTCAAGGCAACAAACTCAATAATCTTATCACATCTGGAGTATACCAACGGACTATACCATGGAGGATCAATATCTACTCTGAGACCACTCCGACAAAATCATGTGCAGCAGCAAGACAACTTATGCACCTTATATTTCACAATTACATGGCACTGCTTCTCAATGCTCTTTACTGGCTGCCTGTTGTCAGAAGATCTACCCTGCAGTGCATTGTGCACAAGGGAATAAATGGAAAAGGACCAATATATTTACAGAGGAAGCTCAAGAAATACTCCCAAAAAAGGACACTATGCTACAGATCGGCCACACAGCTAACGTCCTAATATGTTTTTTTAACGTGTTTTATTTTCATCATCAATTATTCCAGAAAGATACAAACAGTGACCAGGAGAGACTCATTGGACATTTAATATGTTATGTTATGTTCTGTTATGTTAAGAAGTTCTTGGTATAGCACAAACGACTCACCCACGAAGGTGCATCTCAGCGCTGTGTTGGCAGATGGATGAAATAGCAGCTCATCAGAACAGCCAAGTTGTGAGATGTTTTTTGAAGCCAGAGAGGTCAGTGCAGGCACGGATAGACAGAGGGAACCTATTCCAGTGATAGGGGCGATAAAGAAGAATACACATCCCCTGTAGTTTGACCTGCAGATGTGCCAAGGGCATAAAAGTAGTCTTTGTATCTTTGGTTCCTGTCTGGGCGATAAGGAATGAGTCTATCCTGTAGGTATTTAGGGCCTTTCCCTGACAGAGATTTGTGACTCGGACAAAGCAATTTGAACAGAGCTCTTTTCTTAATGAGGATTCAATGAAGAGCTCTAAGAGTGGGGCCTGAAGGAGTATGTGGTGGCAGTTTATTGAACAGGTTGCCGTGTTTTGGACCACCTGCATTTTAGACTTGAGGGATTCATTGAATGCAAGAAAAAGAGCATTGCCATAATCAAGACGGTGGATTATCAATGCTTGGGTAAGAGTCTTCAGAGAACTCTGGGGAAGTCACTGGAAGATTTTTCTTGGGAGACGCATTATACCAAAGCAGGTGCCTCAGATAGATGTAATCTAGTCTTTCATTAATAGCTTGTGATCTAGTAGTATACCCAGATTCCTAGCTGTTTTACTTGGAGATGGAACAGACCCAAGCTCTGCCGGCCACCAGTCATCCGACCCTTGGAGCTGAGCTTTACCAAAAAAACTATCTCCGTTTTGTCCCCATTTAATTGAAGACAATTAAGGGACACCCTGGTGGCAATTTTCGTCATGCAGATAACAAATCGTTGCTTGACGTTCTCAGTGTCCTGCCCCAAGGAGATGGCTAATTGTGTGTCATCTGCATATGAGCGTATTTCGAATCCAGAGGACTTTGACTAGCCGGGCAAGGGGAGCAACACAGATGTTAAAGAGCATGGGGTTCATGGAAGATCCCTGAGGAGCCCCCTTGCCCAAGGAATGGGTATTAGATCTAAAGGTGCCCACTCCATGGACACCATTTGAACCATGTCGCAAAAACAGTCTTTGAACCCATCGAGGGTAGTACCCAGGATGCCTCGCTCGTAAAGATGTTTAATCAAGATGGAATGTGAGATGGTATAAAACACCACCAACAGGTCAAGAAGGACCAGCACAGCTGGATTCACAGCATCCAGTGATAGTCTGATTTTAACAATTGCTGCTAGTACAGCAGTTTCAGTACTGTGAAAGGGTCTGAAGCCTGGTTGAGAAGGGTCCAACAAACAGTGATTCTCCACGTATGAAGATAGCTGTTTGTTGACGTAGGACTCCCGAACTGTGCCCAACATAGGTAGAAGAGATAAAGGGTGATAGTTGACTGACTCCTTAGGATCTGCATTAGGTTTTTTTAAAGTTGGGTGTGACATATGTTGCTTTCCACTCCAAAGGAGGGAAGACAGATTTGACTAGTAGATCTATCATCTGAGTTTGGGAGATGGGCTCAAACATTTAAAACACTGCTGCAGCATTGTTATGGGGGAC
Source organism: Pleurodeles waltl (assembly GCF_031143425.1). Lineage (NCBI taxonomy): Eukaryota > Metazoa > Chordata > Amphibia > Caudata > Salamandridae > Pleurodeles > Pleurodeles waltl. The sequence continues at coordinate 316,754,586 of NC_090436.1, forward strand.
AGGGTGGGGCATGGGTGGAATGATGATATGGCCTTTGTATGAACATTTTGGTGAATGCTGTCTATTTTAAATTCGAAGTGATTTGCTAAGGTATCAAAGAGTGTCTGGGAGGCATTAATTACTGAGGTGAAGGCACGGGGGTTCAGTAAAATAATTTAATACCATAACCACCTGTCACAATACAAGACATGTTTCTTGCACAAAACACAATTTTTCATGACATATTTTACGCCAATACAAGGCTAGTAATCTAGCATAATTTACAGATGCAGAGCAGTTTGACATGAGCAGTATTTTGAAATGAGCCATTGTCTTTATGAAATCACAATCAGAAATGTATGCTAGAGTATTGAAGTTGTAATCGTTAACAACAATGATTGAACGAGATCAACATACATATGAATAACAGGGAACAAGAAGGGAGTAAGGCCTGGCCTAACATCACTCTAGTGATACAACTCTTATTGGCTGGGTAGAAGGGCAGACCGTATCACTAAGACATATATGTACGTTTCAGGCAGAGGAAGGTAAATTGGAGCACACTGGTTTGTGCTATTACTGAAGCCATCAGAGGTGCCACTGCACATGTACTAAGGGCTTTGGTGTGAACTATGTGTTGTTCTCAGCGCAGCAGCTCTTGGTGAACATTACCACCAAGCTGGCACCAAATCAAGTGCCCAGCTCTCCTCAGCAAGATACACATTGGCTGACAATTGCCTTCCCTAGCTCTTAATTTAACTATCATTGCATCTTATACCATGACTCCTGGGTGCCTCCAATTGCAGCGTCTCAAGTCATGCAATACATGGCTATCTGCTTCAGTCCATTTCAACAATTCATAAAACAATGCACTCAGATTGGAGCCCTGCACCGACTTCCATGCTATCTAAATGTGGCACCTTGCCACAAACTATCCAAATCTTCAAACCTATCATCAAACTTGGAGGACTTGAATCTTTTACACAACACCAGTACACTGGGCCCCAGTGAGTGAGGATAATTCCTCTCTCTGCCCTCCTGATCCTGCTCGCTAATGTCACCCCAGAATCGAACTAGGACAGGGCAAGCCTAGAACATATAGAATACTCCAGCATTGGACTGCCCAGATTGGGGACAGTTTCCATATGTGCCAAGGTACTGTTTATTCAGTTGTGATGGTGTTTAATGAGCCCTGTGTAAAATTGTGAGTTAAATTAACTTGAAGTGGGCATAGTGAGAGACCCTAGAGGGGTAGTCCAACGCCTGCGCCTGCTCACACTCTCCGGCATCCACCAAGGGGATTGTGCTGGCTGTAGTCTGTTGGACAAAGCTGTGGTAGATAGTCAACACTGACCTTCTAGCTGTGCCATATGTGAGTACACACTGCAGAACAGAATGAATGGTGGGCTCTACATTTCCTAGTTTTCAAATCTTCCTTAGTCTTCTAATCAATGACCCATATGTAAGGAACTCTCCTTTCAACAGATGTGCGGATTGACATAAGTCGTCAAAGGGTATCAGTCCCTTATGGTTGAATAGATCACCTACGATTGTTATTCTGGACTGTGACCAAGATTTTCTATTCACTCTTGTGCCTATTCCCTCTAATCCTGAGCCTGACCATAACTCCTTCTCTGGAGCATATCCAAAAGTCATGGCTGAGTGAGTCAGACACCACCATCAGCAGAAAGAGGTCACGTCTAGTAATCTATCCCCTCCCTGGCTTGGATACCTGGCCAGCAACACACTATGCAACAGGTTCACTCTCCCCCTTGACACCCAAAGTACTGTGTCTCAGCGACCTCCCCATCTCTCACCCAAGTTAACACCCACTGCATCTGTGTGGCTAGGTAGACTCATAGAGTGGTGATTCTAGCCCCGCCCCCCCCCCAGCATAGGGAGCTGCAGCTTGTGCAGTGCTGTTCTTCAGGATCCACCCCCATATCAAGTCCAATACTAACATGTGAAGGTCTCTAAAGATGTGGGTGGGAAATACCACTGGGGCATTCACAAAGAAGTGCAGAAGTTTGACCAGCAAGAACATCTTAGAAAGCTCAACCCTGCCCAGCACCAAGAAGGGAGGTTTACTCTAGAATCTTACCAATTCCGTGGCTGCAACAACCATTCCCTCAACATTCTCTCTATTTTTGTCATTGTTCACATGATGCACCTGAATTCTCAGAGAGTGAATCATGCTGGTACTGGATTTTAATTGAACACATCAAATATAGTGCATACCTGAGCAGAAATCAGGAGAAAAGAGAAAGATTAAAGAAAGGAGAAGCAGGCAAGACAAAACAATTGTTTAAATTGTTTAAATCACAATATCTTCAGTTGGTTAGAGTCTGAGGCAGTACCCCCAGAACCACGCAAAGAGCCTTTCTCATAACATTTGCGTATGGAAGAAAAGGCATCTACTTGTGACGCCATAATTTCTTCTGCAAAGGACTTAACAGACTGTGCTGCATTGGGTGCATCTTGCTTCCTGGTTCTGCAATGCCTTGGGGGTGGGGGCGGTCCTGATGCAGCATCCCATGATCAACTGCCCATTTGTCAGCCCAGTACAAGGCCTCTCTGGGTTCCATGAAGAGAGGCTTGTCAGGCAGAAAGATCTTCAAACTAGCAGGAAACATCACTATGTATTTTACTTTGAGCTGTCACAGTTGCCTTTTGACGTCTAGGAAGGATAGGCACTTGGACTGCACTGTAGGGGTATAATCTAGGAAAAGGAATGTTTTGGAGGTAAGTTATTCAGCTCATTTGCTCGCTTTCAGGATGTATCCCTGTACTTCAGAAGACATGCCACTACTGGTGGTGGTAGGGTTCCATGAGTGGGTATCTCTGACAGCACCCTATGTGCCTTTTCCAGTAGGAAATGCAGTGAACACCCCTCCATCACCACTGAGTCCTCCAACCAGCATCTTCTGCTCTAAAGATGCACAGCTTGCCTTGGACTTCCAGCATTTGTTGCTTAAGCTGCTTAACCTCAAGCTGGAGGGCTTCAGAGACCATTCAGTGCTAGACACGTTTTGCTGTTTTAGCTGGTCTGCTCTCAACAATAGTAGGTCTATAGCCATGACAGCAATGTTCGTTTCTAAGGCCTTTTGCTTATTATCTAGTCCAATTTAGTCTGCTGCATGGTGGCTTCACTGGATGGGGAGGGGCAGCTGAAGGGGTCCTTTCCACAGTACACCCTCCAGTCCATGAAGGCCAAGTCCTGCCCATTTAAGACTTACGTTGGGTTCAGAATGACAAAAAAGTCAGTAACGACTACCATGCTATCCACCTTTCTCTGCAACTCCAGATGCTAACTCTCCGTTAAGAGGCTACGCCCAGCATCAGAATTTCAGCAGCAGTCTGAGGAGGGCTATTGTTACAATGCAGCCCCCATGGGCAGGACAGGATCCATTCATCAGCCAGGGGGACGCATGTGTGCCCTTCAGACACCCGAAGTCTGATGAGTCCTGTCCATCCACAGGTGCGTCTGCTGCCTGTTCAACACACACAGCCACCTCAGGGGGCCAGCAGTATCTCCTGTTCCAGTGTCGGTAGTGTCATCCTGTAACTCTCCATTCGTAACTGTCCACTCGTTCGGGGATGCTGTGAAATGCATACTTCAGCAACCTCTGGGCCAGAAGTGTCCCCCGTTCCAGTATCAATAGTGTCATCCTGTAACTCTCCACTCGTTCAGGGATACTGTGCAATGCATACTTCACCAACCTGTCAAAGTTATAACCCAGAGCCACCCAGAGGCACCTTGTAATATATTGAGGCTGCACAGCAGGCACCTGTTTACTGCCACTGCCAGGTGCTGCTGCCACTGTACCACCCTGGGCAAGGAATGGTGAGGGCCTCAAATGTAGGCAGCAGCCCCCCTGCCTTGCCTCAAATGTCCACACCCATCCTGAGGTACTACACTTTCGTAACCAAGAGCAGAGTTAGGGCCTTCTGGGCCAGTTACGTGCAGCCCTTCTTGCTCCCTGCCCACCACGCGGGTGCTGTCATGGCCAAGTCAGCCCCTCCCCGCACTTCCGGCTGCAAAAAATAGGCTGTGGATGACATCTTTCTTTTGTGGCTTACAACGCTGGTGTAACGAGTCCACAGTCCCCCTGGGAGCAATAGGCCCGACTTTGTGTGCTTTCTTGCCTACCCACCTCTAGAGCTCAAGCTTAAGGAGCGTCAGTCTGCGACTGCCAGATAATTACCAGATTATCGGGATGATGAATGGACTAGGACAGGAGCATGCTGAGAGCAAATCCACCTCCGTCTGCTGTTAAAATGCATGAGATAAATATTTTAAGAGCCAAAGGTTTGTATAGTTCAATTACATAAACAACATATTCTGTTTCGCAGGTGACCCGATCTTTAATCTCACATTTTCTGCCATCAAATATACAAAAGCTCTGCACATTTTCCGCATATTTGCATGCCTTACAATGGCCACATTTCCAAAAACCTAAACTGTTCTTCGTCAAACACAGCGCTTTATTTTTATTATCGATTAGAGTACATAAACTCCTAGCGAAGTGATCTCCCAATGACTGAGTCTTCCGATACATGATTTGCGGATGTTGGCCAATTGCTTCCATATATATGTTGTAACATATGCCAATTCCGTTGCAAAATGTTCTTAAGTGTGGCATGTTGATGATTAAATTCCAGAAAGAGTCTTGGTGGAGATGTGTTTGTAATACCCTTTTCGTCAATTGGCTGATTTTTGAAGAGTAATTCTTCTCTTGTTTTTCTACTTATTCTATTATATGCATCAATCAGAATTTTGTACGGATATCCCCTTCTCATGAATCTCTGGGTCATCATCAAAATTTATTTTTCAAAGCTAGCATCATCCGAGCATATCCTGTGAGCCCACAAGAATTTACTGTATGGTATACTCCATTTCAGTATTTTTGGATGTCCACTGTTGCCATGTAATACGGAGGTACAGGCAGTAGGTTTTCGATAGACTGCAGTTTCCAAGTTATCATTATTCAAGCAATACATCTAAAAACTCAATTGTTTTCCTGCTCCACGTTGTCTCCAATCAAATATTTAGTTCATTATTATTCAGCACATTGATGTATTTCTGTAAGGCTTCTTCATGACCATCCAATATAAGAAAGAGATCATCGATGTATCTTACCCACAATACCACCCTTTCCATATGGGTACTGTGAGCATCTGACTAGGCTATTTTTTTCTCCCACCATCCCATATAGAGATTTGCACAGGTGGGAGCAAAACAAGCCCCCACAGATGTGCCTTGTTTTTTAAAGTAGTTTTCATTATTGAATAAAAAGACATTTTGTGTGAGACAGAACGACAACATAGACATAAGCATCTCAGTGTGTTGAAGAAATTCTATAGGTTGCGTTTTCAAAAAGTACCTGCAAGCCTCCATGCCATATTGATGTTTGATACGAGTGTATAATGAGGCTACATCCATTGTGACCATCAAATAATCCTTTTGCCACGGAATATTATGTATTTTGTGGATAAGAAATCAGTGGTGTCTCATAGATAATATGGTAACACAGTGACATATAGATATAGAAAAAGATCCAAAAATCTTGAAGTATTTTCCAACAGGGAGTTATTCATACTCACTATCGGTCTACCTGGTGGATATAGTTTATTTGTATGAATTTTCAGTAAAAAATAAATACAAGGAATTTTGGGAAAATCCATTTTTAAATACAAATATTCTTCCTGTTTTATAAGTTGTTGCATAAGCCATTGTGCCAACATTTGAAGGTAGATTTTTTTATATTGCGGAGTGGGATTCATTTGTACCTTCTCATAGTGATCATCATCAGTCAATTGTCAATGGGCTTCTTTCACATAATCGGCTACATCCATAATGACAATGTTGCCACCCTTGTCAGAGGGTTTTATAATAATGCATTTATTACACTTGAGTTGATTTAGGTCCTTCCAATCATGCAGAGTGAAATTTGTTGATCTCATATGATTCTTTTGAGGATTCATCCGTAGTTTGTCAATATCTCCTACCACCAGTTTGTGGAACGTATCAATAAGATTTCCACTGGATAACATATGATTAAACTTACTGGATGGTTTTAAAGAACAGGCTGTGTGAAGATTTGTTATGAACCCCATCCTAGTGACTTTGGTAATATTATGGTTTTCACTGACTTGTGTTATCTGATTGTCTATTAAATTCTCATCCACTAGATCACTTATCATGGCCAAATCCGAGGTACCATTAATGATAAATCCCGAGAATTGGGCATTGCTCAGTTGTGAGCCTGATCTGGGGGCAGGGGATTTTCTATATATATTTTAAAAAAAACACAAAATGCCAATATGCGCTGGGTCTGAAAAAGCAGTGATTCCAGCAGTGTTCCAGCTGTGCCTAATATTGCAAACACACCTTCCCACATGGAAAGAAATGCTTGAATCTCCTGTAGGTGCAAGCTAATATATATACATATTGAAAAAAAACCTTCTTCTCTACCCCAATATCCAATATATAGACTGTGGAATTCACTCCCAGCAAAGAAATGGGCTACTGTAAGTCACCTGGATATTAGAAGCATGATGAGAACATGGCTATTTCCCATTTTAATCTTGGAGTATAAAATAAAGTAAGGATCCACTATCAACAGCATATGGGGATTTTAGTATAACAGCAAGAATCGTGACCTAAAAATATTGACATCCCAGAAGGACACATCTAATATATCAGCAACAATTATGGAATCACAGTTTACATCTCGGAATGAGGATCACATCCCACACATTTAAGGACACTGAAACAACACCAATGAAATTCTGACAACTTTCAGTATTCATATAATCTAAAGGATACCATTCTGCAATTATAAAAACTCATTCTCATGACACAGCAAGAGAGCCATCACCAAAATGTGCAGAACAGGCTCATTTCACACCCAAGTATCTTAATCTATATCATTCCATGTTCCCTTCTGTTGTATACTTTCAAACTAAATCTTACAGATCTCTTCCACAGGTCTTACTGACTGTTAGACCCAGTTTACTGGACACCAGGGCACAAGAACACTCAGGGGTTACTATCCTCCAATCGCATCAACAACAGTGTCCCCACTGGAGTCCTAGGGCCTCAGTGCTAGTGGAACCAAAACTGGATAACCAAATATTCCTCTCCAGCACTTGACTCTCTCAGGGTAGTGAGATAGAGCAGTCCACAGCTTACTCAAGGAGGTGAGGTGGGTTTAGACATTCAGAATACAGTGCACACCATACTACCAGCTAATAAGTTCAGTGTCTAGTCAGTGCTTTACTTTCTAAAAAGAAAAGTACTTTAATAATCATAAGAGAAATATACTACACATAAAACTAGGATAAACAGTGAAAACCAGACATCTATACAACCCTCGGGCCAGAGTTATGACCGCAAACAGTATTATAGCACCAAGACACTAAGCTCTATAAAAACACAGCATGTAGACACACAGACGGCATTGCATAGTTGCTAGGTTGCACAGGGTTCTTCTCATTCCCTAGAGCCATGATGCCAATCCTTTTATTGCAATGATGTAGTTTCAGCATATGATGTGAAGTCAAATGTTCCAGATCAGCCTGAGAACCCACCACTCCAGGAACTGAAGTGCTCTCCCCTCCTTAGCAAGGACACCGCTCTGATGGCGTCAGGGATCTGATCACAGGTGCCTGATGTCTTGGCACAATATACTGGAGTCCCACTGGCCAATTAGCCACTGGCTAGCTGTAGAAGGGTATTGGCTGGCCAGAGTGCCAGTACACCCTGGTACCCCAAGTATCACAAAGAGGAAGGTACGGGGGCCTGTACCCCAGGACAGACTTCACCAGTTACATATGGTAACTGGTAGTGTCACACAGGTTCCCACAGCACAGGTTAGGGGTCTGGGCAAATTGACCTCACCTTTGAGGGCTAGAATCAAGCTTCCCCATCTCTCTCTGTCTCTGTTGATGTGCTGCAAGCTTTCTTATCTTGAGCAGCTGTCTGCAATTTCCTTGTCTTCCAAGCCAATGCTCAACAAGCTTCACAACACAGCTGGTCCTCTGCTTCCAGGCTGCTGATTGTTCCTTTTGCTGTTTCACAGCTGGCAAATTCCATCATAGCAGAATCCATCCATCACAGAGAAAACTCTCTCAAGTTCAGACGATGTGAGAAAGCTTCCATGCCTTTACAACATGGGCCCACAGCTGGCTTCTGTAGATGCTTGTTAGAACAGAAGACCAGTCTTGAACTGTCGCGTGGGCTCTCATTATCCTAAATGAGACTACTGGATTTCTAGGCAGCAGGATCGATAACGATGTGGGGGACTGAGTCTGACCCACGTGTAAGGAACTCTGTCACCCTAAATCCGGGTTTTGCTCCGGCTAACTAGCAGTGCCTCTTTTCTCCCACGGGGAAGAGATGATTGGGCAGCCGAGCGCATGACATCTTTGGAACTTCTCAGGGAAGTCGTGATCACTCAGATCCAAACCAACTCTCTCATTTACAGTATGATCTCATATACAAATGACAAAGACAGTATAGGTTTTATATAATGTTTTAATAAAACAACTGTATTTTAGATAATAAGGCATGAGCCGCAATAACCAGAACCATACAACACAGTAGGATTGAAATAGTCACCAGGAGAGTAAAACATAAGAACAAAGCTATCATCGTGTCTATTAGTTTCTACTCTCCCTCTGCTTGATCTATTTCGAGCACAGCATGTTAAGCTTCTAACTTGCCTTTCTGAATCACCGGGGAGACATCAGCCCTCATACCTGAGCAAAGGCCTGTGATCTTGGTTCAGCATCTGCAACGAGGCAGTCAGCGTCTAGTTGTGGTTCCCTGGTTGGAATCTCCCTCTGCCTTGTATTGGGACAAGGAAGTGATTTTATAACTAACATGTCAGCGTGATCACAAAATGTCCCTACGCAGGAATGCCAAGTCTAAACTCCTACCACGTCTATCGGCAATGTACCAGACTGTATCCTTTACTGAAGCACAGAGTGAATGTGTTATGGAGAACTCCAGTGCTGAAGTAGGCTAAACAGTGTGATATGAATAAAAAACAAAACCGTAGAACTGGCTATTTGAAAAATAACAGTACGAAACCTAATATAAAGCATTTAGAGCAAAGTGCACAGAGGCTCTAAGCTGCCAGCAAATGAATAAAATACATCCAGGGCAAAGTGCACAAAGGCCTAAAGCCTGAAGCTAACGCGCAAAGGATACGTAAAAATAACCACACTACACCCTCCCCTTGTCGGTAGCAAGTGGTTCCAATAATATAAAAATATGCCCCAGATATAAACAATACCTAAAATTATATACATATTTCGACAAGGTCAGAAGACAACAAAGTCATAAATTGAGGAAACATGTGACAATAAAGCCAAATTCAATATAATGTCAATTTTGCAGGAGAGGAAAAAAATCCAATTGTTAAACAGAAGCAATAGAAAGTAGGAGGTCCTCCACTTCGATATATATCAATATCGGAAGATCCACACCACAAAGTACCATGGAGCAGGTGTGTTCCAAAGCCCCAAAACCATTCAGGGCGGCATCCCATGCAGGGCCTATGAATGAGACAAAACCATCTTCCTCCAGGAAGGGAATCTCATAAACTGCCTCACGAAGCAAACGCAACCGTAGTGCACAAGTCTGGGAATGAGCCCTAATCGGGAACATCAACAGATCAGGATCGACCACCGGAGGGCGCTGCAGTGAGAGACAGAGAGCCAGTGCATGTTCAAAGGAGCACCAAAGACACAGAAACACGGGCTGCACACAATCCAAAACCGGTCGGAATGACAGAGACCAGTCACACTCCAAATGGCCCAGGAGTGTTGCTCCAAAATGCTGCATCATGCGTTCACGACACAGCTGCGCTGACGGGAGCAGCAAGATAGGATCTCGTAGTGGCGGGACAGCCATTGCGAAAAAATAGCAACAACAGCAAGACTCCAGCCAATAAAGCCAAAGTAATCGGGAAACCCCCAAAAATGCTTCCGAAAATAGAGTGTATAGCCGAAGGTATCAAACCGAATATGAAAGAGAAGGTGTGAGCAAAACCAACACCAACGGCTTTGAAAAAATGTTCAATACCAGCAGTGCTGGATGCATTAAATATACGTCCCACAAGTTCACCAAAGTGACTTGGAAAGTTAGTATTCAAAAGGGACTGTATTTCCGCCGATGACCTTGCCACCTGAAGTGCTTAGGTCTCGCTAGCAGAAGTAAGCGCCACATGCTTTTGAAACAATAAAGCTTTTAGTCGACTCAACTTGTCAAAATTAACCTTGGAAGTAGCAATATGAGGCCAGATGTCCGCTACCTCCCTAATTTGAGTGGGGGGAAACAACACATTCCCGCAGCACGTAACGGCCTTGTTGACAACGACAACGTAAACTATTCCGGCACGCATGCCACAGCAGCGTTCACTGTTAAGAACAATGTAACTGCCGTTAGAAAGCACCTGGAAAGTGTTTTTAATAACCGGGACTGGAACTCCCTTCAGATAACAAGCTAAGTTAGCAATCGAAGCGTTACACGCTCCATGCAAGGACAGCTGTTTACAAACCATAGAATGGCTGACAGAAGTTTCGCATTCACTACCGCTAAGAAAAACCTCCCTCAAACCATTAACACATCTGTATTGAAAGGGAAGCTCCCACACCTCGTGTATGTAACTGTCTCCCAATAGTTCATATCTACCCACCAGAATGTGCTTCAAACAAGAAGTAAATTGCAGAGTGGAGATAGGCAGATTAATAACCCCATGAATCAACTACTCAGCTGACGGAATCTCAGCAACCGTGAAAGGCAGTTTCTCCAATTTCTCAATATTCAACATGACATACGTCGCTTCCTTTTTAGCCATCAGCTGTTGTTGACGAGTCAAATTAAAGGAGACAAAGATCTCCTTGGCACGAATGTGCTGCCATGGAACGCAACCTGCCTTTAAGGTCTGAAGAGTCCAACCCAGCTGCATGATGGACCGCGTCTGACTCTGCCCATGATATAAAGAAGACATGTCCGATTTAATAATGTCAATAGCAGAGGAAACAATGCTGTCAATCGTGTAAACACGGTCAAAAAGGGTATGCATGCCATTATCAACAACAGACAAAGGGGGTCATTCTGACCCTGGCGGTCACCGACCGGCAGGGCCAACGACCGCGGAAGCACCGCCAACAGGCTGGCGGTGCTTCCTGGGCCATTCTGACCGCTGCGGTAAAGCCGCGGTCAGAAAAGGGGAACCAGCGGTTTCCCGCCGGTTTTCCCCTGGCCCAGGGAATCCTCCACAGCGCCGCCATGGGGATTCCGACCCCCTTCCCGCCATCCCATTCCTGGCGGTTGTTACCGCCAGGAACAGGATGGCGGGAACGGGTGTCGTGGGGCCCCTAAGCGGGCCCCATAATGATTTTCAGTGTCTGCTTTGCAGACACTTAAAATCCCGACGGGTGACACTGCACCCGTCGCACCCCAGCAACTCCGCCAGCCAATTTTTCGTACCCCAAACACTTTTCAAGTCAACAGTCTTAAACCAGTATTCATACCCCTCGACCGAAAGTTTAGATACAAACAAATTTGAATACAGTAATTTAGTATCGGTCAATAACATTTGCTTATTAGAATACGGAGTAACTTTAAAATAGTAAGACCTAGCATTTCGTTGATTATGCCCAGAAAAATATTCAAATTTATCATAATACGTTTTCAAACTCCCTTGTGGAGGAGTCGAGCAATGTTCCATTTGCACATAATTAAATATGGACTTAGGGCTACTAGCTTTATAAATAAAGTGGTGTCCATAATAGTTGTAGCAAAACATGTCACCATGATTATCTCTAAATTTGTAAGCATCTTCATCGTCATAGACAGTATAATATTGCAAATCTGTCAGCATAGAATCTACTGTTTTCACATCCCAATCATCAGAAACAATGCCTGGTATAACAATATCATTCATTGATAACTTGAGGACATACAGTATTTGAATCAATTCAGTGGAACCATATATATCAAACATTACTTTATTCCACACAATCCCATCCGGAATCGGTATTGCAGAAATGTTTACATTGGACAAGTCTCTTCGAACCATATGAGACGAAAAATGTGGTTTTAACACAGTCTCCATGTGCTCAATGTCAGATCGATCAGGAAGAAAATGACCATGTATTACCAGAAAAAAAATAACCACAAATCCCAACCACAAAAAAAGAGTCATTACAGCCATAAAAAGCCACAAATAGTTCCAAGGAAAAACAAAATATGTGCGTTTAAGCCAACACAGCAGCTTACGTGGACCTCGGACTGTAGACATCGAGGACGAGGAGCTGGACACTGCATCATCAGTGTCGTTGAAGCAGCCAGAGGCAGTTCTTGCAAAAGGAGCAACTGTGAACAAAGAAGCAGATGGAGGCTCTCGCCTAGGCACGCTATAAACCACATGTTCAAAAACATCAGTAGAACGTACAGTAACTTGATCAAAAGATTCCATAATAATCGTCGTCTGTGGAACAAACGCAAGATCATCCTCCACCCTCCCCAAGCTCGGAGAGGAAACAGCGTCGGTGTAAATCACCTGCAGCGGGACTTCTTCCCCAGTAGTGAGAGGGATTCCGGAACTACTGGGTGTCCCTCTTGGTCTGCTGTGCAGAATCGGCCACATGTTGTAACTTGACATTATCAATGGAAACAAAGGGATTTCCTTTGGCCCCTTGCAGCGACGATAAAATCACAGTTCTCGTGCCGCTAACCCCTAACACAGGGACAGGTGCTCGATAAGAAGGACCAAATTCTTTCTTTACTGCGACCTTTTCACGCACTAGATCCCCAATCCTGGGTATCCAACCAGTAGGTGTTACTGGCTCATCCTTAATTCCTGAGGAGGCAGCACTTGCAGAAGAGTTATCTTCACGGAATTGTTGTAAATCCTGCAAAACAGTGACACAATAATTTATGTCAAAGGGCGTATCTGCCGCCTCCACACCAGGACCATCTAGATCAGGAACATACATTTGTGTTCCAAACAGGCACTCATATGAAGTACGACCCCCCAGTGACTGTCTAGGCAAGTTATTAAGTGCTCTCTGTACTCCATACAGGTGGGCTAGCCAACTACGACCCATACCTATAACCCTGGCTGTTAAGGATTGCTTTAAATCACGATTTAAACGCTCCACGACAGAATTTCCCTCGGGATGAAATGGAGACGAGAATTGGAGTTGGACCCCCAACGAAGCCATGGTGTCCCTGAATGCCTTAGAGGCAAAAGCAGGGCCCTGGTCCGAATGAAAAGCTGCAACTGCAAATGTATTGACAAAGATGCGCAAATCTTTAATAACAGTCCGAGCGTCAGCCGAGCGTTGTGGCCAGACCCACACAAATCTGGAGCACGAATCTACAGCACCCAAAATATATTTGTATGCACTGTCTGGTGTCAGCGGACCACAATGATCAAAGTACAGTGTAAGTGTAAAGGTTTATTTGAAATCAGAAGGGGCGTCTGCTGCGGGCGTCTAGCCAACGAAGCTTTAATTTGTTGACAAACGTCACAACAAAGGACATATTGCTTTGTCTCTTTATAGAGACCAGGCCACCAGTAACGAGCCTGTAAAAGTGAAATTGTGGCAGCCACTCCAGCATGTGCAGACGCCACCCCCTCATGTGCTGCAGAAATTAATCGAGGTCTCTCAATTTTATTGGGTAGTTCACGTACACCAATGCCTGGAATATTAACAACAGCATTTAGCGCACTAGTCAAGCAGTAACTATATTTAGAAGGAAATCCTTTAGGAAATGGCGTGCCATCAGCCGTAGCGTTTATGGCAGCCGAAATCTCTGTGTCTGGTTTGGAACTCGAACGAGTCACTGCGGCCACAGTGGCGACAGCCACTGCCGATTTCGCGGCTTCATCAGCCAAAGTATTCCCAGCAACGTGTATCCCAACGCGCTAGTGTCTAAGTGTATGCACAACATGGACCTTAGGAAGCGTGTCTTTCAGATCCGCAACCTTACCCCACAACAATTTGTGTTTAATGGTGTTGCCCTTAGAATCTCTAAACCCATTCAACTTCCAATAGAGTAGATATTCATTGAAAGACTGAACACAGTAGTAGGAGTCACAGACCAGCAAGGTTAAAATCGCCGGATCCGCGTGCTCCAACGCTAACAATAGAGCTTTGAGCTCAGCCAGCTGAGCCGTGCAATCTCCCAAGGTTTTAGTATAAGTATGTCGGGGGCAGAACACTTCCCCCTCCATTGTGCCGCTCACCACCGCACATGCAGCAGAATACTGTTGTTTAGTCCCAACCGCTGGTTGCGCAGAGCCATCGGTATACATGACCACCTGATATTGGTCAATAGGCAATGTGCCAGCAGGGACTGGGTACTCCATTTCATATTAAAGAAATTCTTGAGTCTGCAGTTTAGGGTCAAATATGTAATCTACATCAGTGGCTGTCAAAGACGTAGCCGATTGTATCCATCGCGGGTGTAAAGCTTTCGAATTAGGAACACTCGCTTTTGTAACAGCCTCTAAGGCCGGAACCGGGGAAACGACGATAATGCGCTGGCCCTGGGCAAGCGGTCTTTCTTTAATCACAGCCATCTGTACTGCAGTGACTATTTTCTCAGTCTGTGCAAATCGTTGTTCTGCAGAATACAAGTGGGACTTGTATGCAATCGGGACTGTCTCACCCTCATTAAAGGTGCCATATGTAAACCCAACAGCCCCAGGTATCACCCTGATGACTAAATGTGTCTTATTGTTCCGTGTGTGTAAGTGTTTAACCGCTAAGAGATCAGTCTGCAAATCCCGTAGGATATGTGTATGCTCAATCGTCCAAAATCTACTCGAAAAATTCGGGCGAATCAACTCGTATAAGGGTTTTATACGCGAAGCATAATCAGGAATGTAAGTTCTGCCAAAATTCAGAAACCCCAATAATGACTGGAGCTTCCGAACCGTATTAGGAGGCTGCAATAAAGCACATTTCTCCCCAAAATTTGGCGCTAAGCTCTTGCCCTCACTCGACAACTCATATCCCAGGAAAATGACGCTGAGGAAGGCAATCTTCGATTTTTTAAAATTAAACTTATAGCCAATATCAGCAAACCCCACAACAATGCGCGATACACGCCTTAGATGCTGCAGAATCTCATCGTCTGTCAGATATATGTCATCAACATATGATAACGCTTCAGGGTCCAACTCGTGCAGCATTTCAGTCACACGAGCCGAAAACAGTTCTGGGCTATTCTTATACCCCTGAGGCAAACGACAAAACTTTTTCTGAGAGCCAAACGCACTGAAACTGGTATAGCCCCGACTTTCGGGCGCTATATTTTGGCAGAAAAACCCATTCGAGATATCTAACGTTGTTTTGTATTTCTTACGCACTATATTATTCATAAGCGCTGCGCTATGTGCATTCTGTATTGCATATGTGCGTGTATGACCATTTAAATGTCTGTAATCCACCACTATCCTATATGAATGGTCCGGTTTAGCAACCGGAAATAAGGAATTATTCATCATCGAGACACAGGGCTCAAGTACACCCTGGTACTCCAATTGTGTAAGAATTTTCCTAACCGATGCCCTTGCCTCAAATTTGATAGGATACTGTGACTGCGGCTGAGGTTCGCCCTTTATCGGAATTACATGATAAGGTGATTGTCTATCCCACCCCACGTTATTTCTATATAGGGCGGGAGCCTGTGCTAGAGCCCATGTTTTACTATAGGACTCCGCTAGTTCTCTCGGAACAAGTGGTGAGAAGGAAGGTGTAATAACCTCCTCCCCAACCGGACAGTCGCGAACAAAGTCAGGTGGCCAATCCTGTTCGGCCAGCAGAACATCATATGATTTTACCACATGGTCCCAAAGGATGGCGTGTACAATGCGGTCAATGTCCCCTTCTAATCGCAGAGTCACTTTATACACTCTATCAGGATCAGAGACTTGCATATCCGCCGTTGCGACGTGTATGAAGTCATCAGTTGCTTTCACCTCCAGATGCTCTAGAAGACTCCGGCGAACTATTGTGACCTCTGCCGCGCTGTCTAACAGTGCCAACGCCCATGTCTTATTCGTCAAGAGAACTCTCTTCTTGAGCGGCATGTCTAACTGAGACTGCTGCCACTTTCTTCTTTTTAAATTGCTGTTTTTGTTGCAGCGGTTTCTCTTCTTGTTTAATAGAAACCTCCGTTGAGCGTTGTGAATCCTGTCTTGGTTTCACGTACTCCGTACTCCGTTCTCCGCTCTGACTGCCCACCTCTCTCACTTCTCTTCTCTGAGGAGTCCTGAAAGGAACGAGATTGGCATGTATCAGTATATTGATATCTATCAGGCGTCTTCAAATTATCCCTATTCCTGAGATTATACCTATTCTGCGGGGTCTCCGGTTGCGGAGACTGTCCCCCATCTTTCTTAGGTGTTTGCTGTTTCTTTTCCCAGCGCTTTTTAGTACCCTTAGGTTGCTGCTGTTTAGCATTATCTTTATTATTTTTACCCTGTAATTGGGGTTTTTGCGGTCTAGACCCTAGGCTATCGCGACCAATACTGGAATATGTTTCTGCTATTATTCTCGGGAGTTCCCGTTCCTGATTAACCTGTGGAACATCCCGAAGACGCATTCGCACTGCTAGTGCTACTGCCTCTCCCTTGAGATTACTCAAAATAATAGAAGAAACTGCGGCAAAATTGCCCATTAACTGCATGCCCAAATCTAAGGCAGGGGCAGCCCCATATTCATCTTGAATTTGTTTAAGCACTTCCGGTAAGTTAGATAATGTCGGTGTACCGTGTGCCGTAGTGTAGAGCGCGGCAAACACCGTGCCCCAGGTATTACAAAGGTCCACCGGAGGAACCATCCCATACGGCAAACACATCGTCAATATTCTATGTTTATCCTGAGGTCCCGTATGGGGAAATACTGCTTCCAGCGTATTACTTTTTTGCGCCAGCCAAAGTGGAGTTTCCTCACGTTTAGCCGGTACTTAACCCATAACTGAGTGTACAGTGGCCGGATTGATACCCGGAACCACTGCCTGTGGGTCCGCCGGAGCAGCACGCGCTGCGTTCGTATTTAGTGTCTGCATTACAAACTGAACCAATCGTCTATATGTAGCCGTTAAGTCTGTATATAAACGACGAACTTCAACCACTGTCAATTGTGCAGCCGCAGGATGTGGTGTATATGTAGCCAATAAAGGCCAGGTAGGACCATCATTACTCAGTGGACCTACCCTAACTTGTGCTACTGTGTGTGGGAGGGCGCCATCAAGCCAATTATGGTGTTCTTGATAAGATAAAGGTATCTCTAAGTATGCATAAGCCCTGTATTGTCCAGGGACATTCGCAACAGTGTATTCGTGAAAAGTGTTCGTACCCCCATCAACTGCTGGAAATACGACCCAAGAATAAAAAAGTTCTCTTCTACAGGCTGCATGGGCGTCCACCACAAAAGTGACCGGACCCCCCTTGACCGTCAGTCCATGTGCTATCAGATGTCCTGTGAGCGGTTGTCGCATATTAAGCGCAACTTGCTCCACTACGGGATTCGCCATCTAGAGAAAAACAGCACCTGGGTATAGAAGGCACACCAATAATGGGGTTTTTCCTTTCAAAGTTCAAGCTTGAACAACCAACCACTAAATAATAGGATGTACCTATCCCGTGGTGGCGGAAACCCTCAGCCCCACGGACGTCTCCGCTTACGGAACCGAGGAGTCAAAATATATATGAGACCGAGAGAGTCAGTCGGACCTAAATATTAGAGCCAGACCAATCGTTGGCGGCGCCATGTCGCGTGGGCTCTCATTATCCTAAATGAGACTACTGGATTTCTAGGCAGCAGGATCGATAACGGTGTGGGGGACTGAGTCTGACCCACGTGTAAGGAACTCTGTCACCCTAAATCCGGGTTTTGCTCCGGCTAACTAGCAGTGCCTCATTTCTCCCATGGGGAAGAGATGATTGGGCAGCCGAGCGCATGACATCTTTGGAACTTCTCAGGGAAGTCGTGGTCACTCAGATCCAAACCAACTCTCTCATTTACAGTATGATCTCATATACAAATGACAAAGACAGTATAGGTTTTATATAATGTTTTAATAAAACGACTGTATTTTAGATAATAAGGCGTGAGCCGCAATAACCAGAACCATACAACACAGTAGGATTGAAATAGTCACCAGGAGAGTAAAACATAAGAACAAAGCTATCATCGTGTCTATTAGTTTCTACTCTCCCTCTGCTTGATCTATTTCGAACACAGCATGTTAAGCTTCTAACTTGCCTTTCTGAATCACCGGGGAGACATCAGCCCTCATACCTGAGCAAAAGCCTGTGATCTTAGTTCAGCATCTGCAACAAGGTAGTCAGCGTCTAGTTGTGGTTCCCTGGTTGGAATCTCCCTCTGCCTTGTATTGGGACAAGGAAGTGATTTTATAACTAACATGTCAGCGTGATCACAAAATGTCCCTACGCAGGAATGCCAAGTCTAAACTCCTACCACGTCTATCGGCAATGTACCAGACTGTATCCTTGACTGAAGCACAGAGTGAATGTGTTATGGAGAACTCCAGTGCTGAAGTAGGCTAAACAGTGTGATATGAATAAAAAACAAAAACGTAGAACTGGCTATTTGAAAAATAACAGTACGAAGCCTAATAAAAAGCATTTAGAGCAAAGTGCACAGAGGCTCTAAGCTGCCAGCAAATGAATAAAATACATCCAGGGCAAAGTGCACAAAGGCCTAAAGCCTGAAGCTAACGCGCAAAGGATACGTAAAACTAACCACACTACAGAACAACCACTGACCACTCAGGCCAGACCTTTATCCCCTCTGATTGATAGACTGATATAATCAATGGGTCTGCTACTTTTGAATCGTGGGTGGCTCTTCAATCATGAAGCACATGTGTGTCATGCTCACTGCATGTACAAGACATGAAAGGATGAGTTACTGTCCTTCATGACAGGCTCTTGGTATCATCCCGGGTTATTCCCCAGAGAGGAATTTTCCTTAACTCCAGACCTGGAAGCACTGACCATCACTGAACAGAAAGGGGAAGGGTCCCTCCTAGCAATTACTGCAGCTAAACAAAGATAAGAGCACGTGTCTACCCCAAGCCCACCCAGGCTTCTGCAAGGAATAGGGAGGGGAATGGGTGAGCTGGAATGTTCATCTGCACAATAAAGGTCCTGCTATAATCTGGGGCCTTCAACACAGGTGCATTGCATAGTACTGTCTTCAATTCATCAAATGCCTCTGACACTCTTCAGTCCAGATCACCTTCCTGGGTTGCTTCTTAGTGGCCAGGGCTGTTAAAGGAGCGAGTATGGTCCCAAAGTTTGCTGCAAGATAGTAACCAGTAAGGCCCAAAAAGGCCCTTACCTGGGTCTGGGTAGTGGTAACCTCCTAGTCCAGCACCGCCTGGACTTTAGCCTTCGGGGGCAAATCTTCCCATTACCCACCTCATGCCCAAGATAAACAACAAAGGACTGCCCAACTTGACCCTTGGTTGCCTTGGTGGTCAACGTGGCCCCCTGCATCCTCACCAACACCTGCTCCAAGTGTTTCATGTGCTCTTCGTAGGAGTTGCTGAACACAGTAGGAATTGCGGAACACAGCAATGTCATATGGGTACTCCACACAGAACTCTTCCAGGCCTGACAACACATGATTAACTAGGCACTGGAAAGTGGCAGGAGCATTGTTCAATCCAAAATGCATTACTTTCAATTGGTGGAGGCCCTCTGGGGTTGAAAATGCTGTTTTCTCCTTGGCACTAGGGGTTAAAGCAATCTGCCAGTAATGGCTGGTTAGATCAAAAGTACTAAGTTACTTTGTGGCACTCAACCTATCCACCAGCTCATCAGCTCAACAGCTTGGGGAATAGGAAGGGCATCTGTTTTTGTCACTGCATTTAGACCACAATAGTCCACACAGAAGTGAAGGTCAGCTGACCCTTGCTTAAGCACTAACACCACTGGGCTAGCAGTCACACCTTCCTCTTCCTACACGGCCTTCATGTGAGATGAGATACAGTTTGTCCCCCTATTGGAAACCACAGTCTGTGGAAATCCAACCCTGGAAAAGATCCCTAGGGAGCCCTAGCAAACACATTGGCAGTAGTTCTTCTCAAAGCCACCGCCTCACGATATCCGGTGGTATGTTCCACCACAACAAGAATGTATTTGTTTCCTGAGGATGACGGAAGAACTATATCAATTCCCGCACTCTCTAAGGGTACACCCATGACAGGTCATGGACCAGATTCTCAAAAGGAACTCCATCTGCCCTCTTGTTCTCATGGAACCTCTGCAAGTGCTGGGCTGGTCTCAACCCAAACCGTCTAATCAAAGCATCCCTCATGCACACATATATCAGACTGTCATTTTCAGGCATCCTTTTAATGACCCCAGTCCCTTCCCATGGGAGGAGACTCAGTAGAGTTAATGTTTTAGACTGACCATTCAGACATTGAGCCTTGCATGTAAGATCACAAGCATGCATCCAGGTGAGAATATCAGTGCCTGGGACATACATGTGTATAAGTTCATTTGGTACCTTGGTGGTATTTTCCTTGCCCTTGGACTTTGAAGAGGACTCACCGTCCTCAGAACTAAACCCTCTCTCCGCTGCAATCTTCAGCTTTTCTTTCTCCAGTTTCCTATCCTTCCAGTTTCTTCCACTCTTTCTCCAGTTCCCTATTCTTCTCTTTCTCCTATGTTTCAGGATCTCAGCTAGGTCAGTTCCTCCTAAGGAGGCGAATCCTGGGGAAGGCGAAAAGTTAGCTCTAAAGATAGGGGGAGGTGAAAATCTAAGGACAGGTGTAGGGAAAACCCTAGAGAAATGCCTAGGGGCAGGTGTAGAGGAAAACCTAGGGGAAAGCCTATGGGCAAGTGTAGGGAAAACCTGCCCTGACGAACTTGGCAGGCTTGTAACAACAATGATCTCCACCTTCAGCAGTGCAGTGACCTCTTCCTAAAGGCACTTTCTCATGTGGCTAATCATGTGTTCCTGTCCTTAGACCTTGGGGCCTTCCACCCTCTGTCAGCACACATTTGCTTTAATTCCTCTATGGTCAAGTTCTGCAATTCAAATTCCTCTCCAATATTATCTGCCATTTTACATACAGCTTATGAGTTTCTGCTGGACTTATCAACTGGCATAAGTGTCTACTAAGCCTGACGTCTAGTGATCCCACCGCTGCCACCAATGTTAGACCTTTAGACCCTTAATGCCCTTAGATTTTCACCTGCTGCCAAGAGCCTGTCCTGAAGCACAACAGCTCAGCTCACATTAAACATCATGGCTCACCTCACCATTCTCCTTAGGGAACCTACTGGCTCTCAAAAACACATCCCAGATTGACAAAGGCGACAGGACCACAGGCAAAGAAGAGTGCACAGTCTAGATCAGGAGAATGGCTAGTAGCCAACTCCCCCATTAAGGGTACAAGGATACAGGTATCCCTGACTAGAGATTTATTGCTGCTGCCACTGTCAGTCTACCACCGCCTTGGTAGAGAGGGCAGTAGCCACTCTCTGTGAAATAGGAGTGCACTATGCATGCCCCCTTCAACCTCAGAGCTAAGCTCTAGGGTCTCAGTCCATGTAAACAGGGAGATCCTCAGTGGACATGCATGATTAGGGATCCAGAAACCATACAGTAACTTTTAAGTGACTTGCCTGTAGCTCTACATAAAGCAGAGGAAACACGCTTTCCAGAGACAAGCAGAAGACTTACCGTCCCAACACCGACCCAGACTGTATAACCATGACCCAAAACATGTATAACTGTTTCTACTTCTAATCATTAACACAGTGTACTAGTAAAACCAAAGAATATCATAATGCACATTTCATCCATTCCTTTTGATCACAGAGACACAAAAGGAATCCAAAACAATGCATAGCTAAAGCATTTTTACCAATATCAACAATTAACAAATATCTAGGCTTGGGTGAAATTGTAATTATGCCGGAGTAATCAGAGTAATTTTGATAATTCCGGGTTACTCTTTGATGCAGAATTACTGATAGTTATGCAATTACTACTCCTAATTATTTTTTAGGGAACAAATTCTACCTCAATAGCACTTTTAGCGAGCACGAACGGCCACTCGCTATTTGTGTTCTACTGCATTTAGCACTATTTCCTAGCACAAAGCATCCTTGCATCCATTTTAGATGCAAGTGTACATTTTGCACTAAGAAAATAGCACTAAATTCCAGTACTAATTTGGAGGAAAACTCCTACCCCTAGAACACATTTAGTGAGCGTGAGCTCCCCTATTTGATTTTTTTGGCATTTAGTGCTATTCGTTAGTACAAAAATGTCCTCTTCACATCGAATATGGAGAATGGGGGAATTTTTGCTCTATGAAATAGAGCTGAACGCAGAACAGCTCTTCTTGCATAATTCCGTGTTATCTCACAGAATTCTCTGGTAATTACATGTGAATATGCCACACAGATGTATGCTAGTTACCAACACCCCACGAATAGACTAGAAACTGTATGTAAATCCCTATCTTCAAGTTTCCTCGATTTCAAAAGGATATATATATTTGAAAAGTAGTTTCTGACAAAAAAGTAACTTTCGAGGAAACTAAATGAAAATTAAAAGTTACCTTTTTTTGAAACACAAACTACAAATAGACTGCATATATTCTTTTGGAAATAAGGAAGCTTGAATATTGGATACACATTGACTTCTAAACTACGAATGACTGAAACATACACGGTCTGATTTAGAATTTGGTGGGCAGCTACTCCATCACAAAAATGAAGGAAAACCTGGTCTGCAATCCACTTGTAATAAGGCACACAGGATATCTGTCACATTTGTGACAGAATACCCATGTGCCAAACTCTAAATAAGACCCATAATGTGATATATGAGTGCAACCCCAGTATGAGAAAGATCACACTAAAATTGACTAACAGTTCCACAGATTAGCATAGTACCCATCTGCAAAGCACTTCATCGCCTCCTCAGGGGTAGATTCATATGATACACTACAATAAAATCTATGGCGGAAGAGCTGCAAGAGAAGCTTTCACTGACTATACAGGCCCAATTAATCTTCACAGTGGATCCACTATATTGTGAACAAATAAATGACAAACTTGACTTATTAGCTATCAAGTATATCTGGAAATAAATGAACCTGTGCATCTCTACTCACCACAGTAGGATCCCACTAGAATTTGGCCTCACAACTCTGGGTCTGATTTAGTTTGGTGGCAGAATACTCCATCACAATGTAAAGGATATCCCTTTCTGCCTTAGGATATAATCCATTCAGCAGGACTCCTGGGCAAAGATATTGCTAAATGATGGCGTTGAGGAACAATTTAGGATTCGCCTCAGGTGTAACACTAAGGGGAATATATACAAGCCCCTAGAGCCACCTTGCACCGCCCTAGCGTCATTTTTGTTTTAGGCTAAGGCGGCATTAAGGAGTTCTTTCTCCCTCCCAGTCTTTGCAAAGTGGCACAATGTTTGCATTGCGCCACTTCGTGCACCCTTACGCCACATTGTGCCTGCCCCAGGCACAATGTATGCAAGGGGGGAGTTCCGATGCAGGGAGGCCCTAAAAAATGGCGCAGTAAAATTTACAACATTTCACTGCCCCATTTTTTCTGTAATTTTTAACTCCTGCTCAGAGCAGGCATTAAAATGGCGCACCCATTTCAATCAATGGGCCTTCCTGTGCTTTATTTCACTAGCTTCAACATTTTTTTATGCTAGTGCGGCAAAGCGCCACAATAGCGTAAAAAATGTTGACGCCATTGTCCAAAATACAGCGCAACCATGTCGCTGCCTTGTGTTACTCTGCCCCAGGGAAGCCTTCCAGAAGTGGAATGTGGTTGTTCCCATGCATCCACCCACGGGTTTTGGGTTTTCCCAAGATTTACCATGAATGGTAGGCTTGACAATGTGCTAAAATGCTACACCTTCCCTGGGGAGGCTTAACAAGGAAAAATATGTTCATTTCTCCTAGTTTTTCCTCTTTGTATGAGTTCAGCATTCTGCAGCTCACAGAGAAAGAGGGGAAGTCTCAGAGGATTGTTTTTGTGCAGGAAAGTCATTCTCTAGTGCAAGGGTGCCTTTGTTGGCACTAGGCAGACAAAAGTGTACCAGCGCAAGAGAGAGCAGTAATGCATCATGTCTTGATAGATATGACACTTTCCTGTCACATTCATGCAGCACAGCAAGTGTCTTGCTGCACTGTGTTGCATTAAAAAAAGATAAATATGGCCCTCAGTTGACATTCCTTCCATATTGGGACAGCTAAATCAGCAGCTGGATGTGGCCTTGAGCCCAGGCAAAAGGATTGGGAGATAAAGATCTGTTTATAAACATTATGGGGCTGATTCCTAACTGCCGCCCGCCAAGCGGGAACCGCCAGAAGACCGTACCGCGGTCAAAAGACCGCGGCGGTCATTCTGGCTTTCCCGCTGGGCGGGCGGGCGACCGCCAAAAGGCCGCCCGCCCACCCAGCGGGAAAGCCACAGCAACGATGAAGCCGGCTCCGAATGGAGCCGGCGGAGTTGCTTTTGTGCGACGGGTGCAGTTGCACCCGTCGCGATTTCCAGTGTCTGCTATGCAGACACTGGAAATCAATGTGGGGCCCTGTTAGGGGGCCCCTGCAGTGCCCATGCCATTGGCATGGGCATTGCAGGGGCCCCCAGGGGCCCCACAACACTCGTTCCCGCCAGCCTGGTTCTGGCGGTCAAAACCACAAGAACCAGGCTGGCGGGAAGGGGGTCAGAATCCCCGTGGCGGCGCTGCCTGCAGCGCCGCCATGGAGGATTCTGCAGCCCAGGGGAAAACCGGCGGGAAACCGCCGGTTTCCCTTTTCTGACCGCGGCTTTACCGCTGCGGTCAGAATGGGCCTGGATGCACCGCCAGCCTGTTGGCGGTGCATCCGCGGTCCCCTACCCTGGCGGTCTCGGTCCGCCAGGGTAGGAATGACCCCCTATATGTGCCTTAACATGATTTAGAACGTTGATAACTACTACAATGTTCCTTTCAGTTTGTGGCTAAACTGCACCTAATTATTGTTCTTTCCATCCATACTTTCTCATGCATTAGGTGTGATGACTTGCCCTGATGTCCTGGTTTTAGGCTGTTCCTATATAAGCTGAGCTGAAGAGACAAATTTTGTGGGGGTTTGGACAAGCGAGCCCAAGAAGCATGTTTCAAGATGAGATGGATTATCACTGAAGGTCTTTGTGTTGAAGGGATGTGAAAAGTGGTTGAATGGACCTTATAAGGGAGCTTACCTTGCCTGATTGGTTACTCTGCATCTGATTGATAATGACTTTGCTCAGCAGGACCGACATGTCTTGATCGATCTGCTGACAGAGGAGCTATCTTGGTTGACTAATGTTTCTCCAGAGGCAGCCATGTGCAGCATCGCGAACCTCGTCAGCAGAGAACACACGCACACAATTGATGGGTTGTGATCTTCATTCTTTTGCTCTGGCTACATCCTGTGTGTGTGCTTCCTGCCTCCCAGCCTATATATACGGCCCCTCGTTGACCATAAGTGGTGTCTGGTTCTTGTTCTGGTCAGCGGGCGGCAGCAGATAAGTGGTCCTAGTTCCACATTCCGACATCTCCCCCTTTGTTGACAGAATATGCACCTTCCCCACCTTTTGTTTTTTTTTCAAACTGATATATGTGAATATAGTGAAGGAGAGAGAGAGAGAGAGAGAGAGAGAGAGAGAGAGAGAGAGAGAGAGAGAGAGAGAGAAAATAGAGAGAAAAACAAAAGAGCGAGAGAGACATAGAGCGAATGGTGTAGGCATCATAGCTCTTCAATCAATCTTCTAGGCTTCCGGCTCATTTGCATGAGACGTGATCTCCCCTTTTCTTGGCCGATGTCTTCACTTGTGTCTTCAGCCTGGCGATGGCTGTCCCCAATCGACAACGCTGTTTCCACTGACCCACCAGCATCTGCACTTGGGGTCTGCTGACCAGCACTGGGCAATGGTTCTCCTTCCCCAACATCCGACGGCCAGAACTCCTTGACGTGAGAGCTGTTTCTGGTGATGGAGTAAGACCCAGCCTCCACTGTGATCATTGACCCTTTGATGTTCATTATTCTCAGAGGCCGGCTCAAGAAAGGGCTTTCTGCTTTCCGTGCCTGTCGCTGTCGCACCAGAACCCAGTTTCCAAGTTGCAGACTCGACCCTGTGGCATGATGACAAGCATCAGTGTGGCTTTTCATTTTTTTCTTGGCTTCTCTGTCACGTGCAGCAATGTGGTCATGATCTGCCAATGCGTTGGTGTCCAGTTGAGGCAAATGAGTCCTACTTGTTCTTCCCAGCACTAGTTCTGATTGGAATCACCCTGTGGAGTTGTGCGGGGTGTTACGGTAGTCCCAATGTAATTGGCACAATGCGTGGCCTAGAGATATTTGTGTTAGCTTTGCTCGCTCTATGACTTTCTTTATGGTGCCCATGAACCGTTCTACCATGCCACTGGCTTGAGTCCACAATGGTGTTATCTTCTGATGATGTACTCCCATATGCACCATGAACTTATGAACTTGTCCTCTGAGAATGGGGGTCCTTTGTCCGTCTTTACTGTCAGTGGAGCACACCACGTTGCAAAAATGGCCTCTAAGATTGGAAGGGTGGTGGTGGCTGAAGTTGATGACACTTGACTCACTAAGGGAAAACAGGATTATTTGTCAATGATGACCAGGAGGTAGTTGCCAGTGTCCAAGGGACCATAGAAATCCGCAGCTAACGTGGTCCAGACCGCCTCAGGGAGGTCAGACATACGCAGTTGCTTTGGAGGTCTTCCTGTGATCTGACTGAGATGGCACTTCATGATCATCTTCTCTACTAGGCAGTCAAGTCCCTGGAACCATACCTTCTCTCTCAGCATTTGTTTTGTTGCTACTATGCCTCGGTGGGACTCATGGGCAAGGCTAACTGTCTGTTGTCGCAGTGTCTTTGGGATTATTAATCTGGTGCCCCAGAGCAATATCCCTTGTTTCTTTGCGGACAGTTCATCCTGCAACTGCTTGAAGGCCAAAAGATCCTCTTTCCTGACCCCTTCACCTACTGCACTTTTGGTGGTCATGTGTATCCACCTCTGTTGTTGCATTTGTGTATTGACTGCTTGAAGTATTGAGTCTGTCCTGGTCTCCTGTGCCAGTTTCTCCATTGTAATTGGGACCAGTGCGTTCTGTCGTAGCACGAAATTGAGGTACCCTTTGGCTATGGGCGGGGTTTCTGGTGCCTGAGGCAGAGGGTGCCTAGACATGTAGTTGACTGGGTTGTGTTCCTTGCCTGGCTTGTGCATTATGTTAAAGTCATAGTCCATCAGGCGTATACCCCCATCGTTCTATGCGTGGTGGTATTTTTGCATTGGGGTTGCCATAGATCGCGACTAGCGTCTGGTGGTCTGTGATTACAGTGAAGTGTTTTCTGTAACTGAACATGTGGTAGTGTTCACATGCCCGCACGACTGCTAGACTTTCCTTCTCAGGCTGAGAATATGCGCTATCCACATTTGATAAGTTTCTACTCGCATATGCAACGATGTGTTGTGGTGAGTCTCTCACAGGCTTGTGTTGTGTGAGGATCGCCCCTAGACCTACTGGGCTGACTTCTACTGTGTGTCCCGTGCATAAAGATGCATCAAAGTAAGCAAGGTGATCTACAGCAGTGATAACCTGTTGGATATCCTCAAATGCTCTGTCACATTCTGTGGTCCAGAGGAACGGTTGTCCTTGTTTGGTCACCTCACAAAGTGGGGCAATTACAGTGGTAAAGTCCTTGATGTACTGTGCACAGTAGCTCGCTAGACCTAAAAATGACCGTACTTCTGCCACATCCTATGGAGGTAGTGCATTGCATAGCATTTCTATTTTGCTTGGATCTGGCCGCATCCCTTTTATGGAGAAAATGTGTCCAAAGAACACTTGTTCTCTTTTGCCCAGTTTGCATTTTTCCTAGCTCAGTGTCAGGGCAGCTATGGTTGCTAGCACACCTCCTGCAGTGCCAAATCATGTTCTTCATTTTTGCAACCAAATACTAAAATGTTGTCACTGTAGTTTAGACAGTTTTTTATGGGTCTAATTATCTGTCTCACTCTCTCCTGAAATATTTCTGTAGCCGATGACACTCCGAAGCTTTTTTGCTTGTAGCGGAACAGTCTAGGTGGGTGGAGAATGTGGTAATGTAACAAGACTGTGGGTCGAGTTCAAACTGATTATAGCCTTAGAAAACGTATAGTTTGGAGAAGATGCAGGCTCCAGTGAGGCAGCTGATCATGGCGTTTAGATGAGGGCCCGGGTGTCGTTCCCTTTCTATGACAGTGTTCGGTAAGTGTATGTCAACACAGATTGGTATCTTCTGTGTGTTTTTCTTTGGTACGGCTTCGAAGGGTGACACCCATGGTGTCGGTCCCTCCATGGGCTCGATGATGTTATGTGCTAGTAAACTTTTCAGTTCCTCTTTTACCTAAGGTTGGAGGTGTATGGGAAATGTGCAGTGGGATTGAGCTACTGGTTTGCCAGCTTTGTTGATGTGCAGGGTGACTTGTGCATCTTTTAGCTTCCTGAGCCCTTTAAGAAGCACAGGGAATTCTTTCAAGATGTTTTGACGGTCTGTAATGTGATAGGTCATAGCGAGTGACCCATCACTTGTGCTGTGACATTGCTGAGCAGACATGGCCTTGGGTCGTCGCCCCGTAAGACATGCACTTCTTCTTGGATAGACATGTTATTGTATGAAAGCTTCTCCACAAACTTTTCCATGTTCACTACCGTTGTCTCACCCCCCACTTGAACAAGTCGATGGTGGAGGGCAGGAGTGACGGTTTGGGTTTAATTTTCTTGTATTCTGACACGCACATGATGTTGCACATGGCTCCACTGTCAAGCACAAATTGAGTGACGTGACTTCCGACCTGGAACGCCTCCGTTGCCATCTTTTTGTATTTTACGCTTGTCTACTAGTTGGACATGTTCGTCGTGCGTTCCGGCATCTGGATATCTGACATGAGGTAGAGGCGCTCATTTGTACCACCGGTACTGGCGGGCATGGCCCTATATGATATCTTGCAGTGCTGGGAGATCATGTCCTGTGTTAAGGTGCTTAAGGACTCAGTTAAGCACCTGAGCAGAAATTTTTTGAAGTTTCTCAATACTGGGCGCTTTACATCCATTCCACATGCCTGTATCAGGGGAAAGAGGTTGTTCCATGCTGAGAGATTTAACCTGCCCAATTAAAGCAACAAGCTCCTTCTCTGTTCCTGGTCTGTTTTTCACTGCTCAGTACTGAGCGTCGACGGGGGGGGGAGAAAGTGGGGTGACAGGGAGTCTGAATGGTAGGTGAAGCATGGTCAGTTTTTGGCTGGGTGGGCTTATGGTTAGTTATGATACTTCTGGTCACCTTGGAATCTTGGGGGAAATATTGCCTACAATTGGCCATGCTATTTGGACCACAGGTAGGCACTGGAATCTAGTCTTGATTCCAAAAAGAAAAAAGGGAGCACACTGCCTCACACTCCAGCAAAAAGTTAGCCCCAATGCATCATGGTAAATGCAGTCACTTTGTTTTGTGTTGAAAAAGTAATCAAAAGTCTTTCACCTAAGTAGGTGCAGCAAGTGCTGTGTATCTCTGGACACGTGTTTCTAGGTTTAGCCCGTCATCAGCAGAGAGCAGCCAAAGTCTGTGGGGTTGCTTGAAATGCCGCCAAAAGTCTTCTCAGGTTTATGTACCACTCACTGGCGCACAGGTTCCTCACCAGAGATCGTCAGCTCGTTAGCTCAAGGGAGCAGTCATTGGACAAAAAGAAAAAAGGGAGCACACTGCCTCACACTCCAGCAAAAAGTTAGCCCCAATGCATCATGGTAAATGCAGTCACTTTGTTTTGTGTTGAAAAAGTAATCAAAAGTCTTTCACCTAAGTAGGTGCAGCAAGTGCTGTGTATCTCTGGACACGTGTTTCTAGGTTTAGCCCGTCATCAGCAGAGAGCAGCCAAAGTCTGTGGGGTTGCTTGAAATGCCGCCAAAAGTCTTCTCATGTTTATGTACCACTCACTGGCGCACAGGTGCCTCACCAGAGCTCATCAGCTCGTTAGCTCAAGGGAGCAGTCATTGGACAAAAAGAAAAAAGGGAGCACACTGCCTCACACTCCAGCAAAAAGTTAGCCCCAATGCATCATGGTAAATGCAGTCACTTTGTTTTGTGTTGAAAAAGTAATCAAAAGTCTTTCACCTAAGTAGGTGCAGCAAGTGCTGTGTATCTCTGGACACGTGTTTCTAGGTTTAGCCCGTCATCAGCAGAGAGCAGCCAAAGTTTTTGGCTGGGTGGGCTTATGGTTAGTTATGATACTTCTGGTCACCTTGGAATCTTGGGGGAAATATTGCCTACAATTGGCCATGCTATTTGGACCACAGGTAGGCACTGGAATCTTAATTTGTGACAAGGGGATTACGTGAGCACTCACACAGCTGTTTCTGTTCCCTTCTGTAGCTGAAAGCACCATATTTGCACCTCATGGGGTGTGGAGAGATGCATTTGGCACCCGGGAACCAAGCTATAGCCTAGCTACCCAGTCTCATCTCTCTGATGGGTGCCAGGTGGTCCTTCAGAGGATGTTTCTGGCATGGCAGCAGGGGAAGCAGGGTAATTTAAGGCTCTTGTGGGCCCTTCCAGTCACAGGTAGGGGCCCTGGTTGGTTATAGAGATGTTGAGAGTCTATGGGTAGGAGTCTGAACATCAGCTGACAAAACTGGAAAGGGGTTTGAAGGATGGGTAGGAAGAGCTATGTTTAGATGATTCTGTACACGACTTATTTTTTTAAATAGTTGTAACATTTAAAAAATATATATTATTGACTGTGAAATGTTTGCTTCCCCAAACCTCATTAAACTTGCTTAATAAAGTACAGCTTGAGATATGTTTTCAAATCCTCTGTATCTGGTCTGTCCTCGTTTTTGCTCTGCATCATTTCAGTGCTGTGCCCGGTGGGCCCAATTCAGTCCTTAAGTTGTAAAAGAA
This sequence comes from Pleurodeles waltl, assembly GCF_031143425.1. NCBI lineage: Eukaryota > Metazoa > Chordata > Amphibia > Caudata > Salamandridae > Pleurodeles > Pleurodeles waltl. Next base: position 316,785,617 of record NC_090436.1, read on the forward strand.
TAAGTGCTGGCAAAGAGATGTTTTTTAGATGCTGGCCGACACAGCGCTGTATCCGATTGTAGATGTGCTGAATACCAAGGCTGTCTAGTCTTGATTCCACTTCATGCGTCTTTTATCCATCACCCTACCCTTCATGCCTATTTAATTCACTGTTGCAGGTCCTTTTTCACTCCTGCTTGCTCCCTTTGTCACTGTTTTTACATCTTCCTTTTCCTCCTTGTTTGCCCCTTTGTTGCCACTCTTCGTCTTGTTTTGAATCAAATTCTGTTAATGAAAAATATCCCAGTCCCCTAAACAGAGTGCTAGTTGCCCCACCTGCAACCAGCTCGACTTAAGAACTAGTCCCCCCCCCCAGTTCCGACTACAGGAAGAGAATGCATAAATGGAGAACATTGGACAAAAGACAATAATTAACGTTTTTCCATTAGCCACAAACGAGCTGTTCCTATGTAAAGTGCATCGCTTTGAACGTCTGATGTTGCGCCAAGCGGCGGTAGAGTGTCTGCAAATGCCAACACTTCCAACCCTGCTCATTTCTTAATCACGTTGCTGTATTTGTCTGGGTGGACTACGTTGCTCCCACAATTGCAATTGGCTCGGTTTGAAATATTGTGCCCGTGCCAGTCAAATCCATGAGCAAACAAGAGCCGTGCAAATATTAAAATTAAAAACACAAGTATAGATGGAACACTGGTGACCTCGTTAGACGACTGACACACTTTATGCATCTCAAACACAGACTCTCTTAATGCATTCTTTAAGGATGCAATATAGCTAAGTACATGGCAGTGTGAAAAAACACTGCAACACGTGTGCAAATACCTGTATTCAACAACTCATAAAGCTATCCTTATATAATGAGGTCTTGATATCTGCAGACATTTGAGAATGTTCTCAGGGCCATTGTCATTACATCAGAAATGACAAACTTGAAGTAAGTGTATCTAAATTATTTGAAGACCCTAACCCACTCAGCGAAGGCGTCTCACTGTCCAAAACCATAACGTTTAGACAAGATCACGCCCACTGTTTTTGTATGGTGTCATATGAAGGCAAACTAAGCTCAGCCAGCAACAGTAACACTCTTATTTAACATTTGCGGAAATATAGGCCCTCATTACAACCTTGGCGGTAAATGCCGCCTACCGCTGTGCTGACTGTCACCAAGATACCGTGAGCGCTGCGGTATACCGCTACAGGTATTATGAATCACACAGAGAAAACCACCACTATACTGACACCCACACAAGTCTGCCAGCCCAAAGGTCAGTGATAAATTGTCAGTACCAAAACCCACACTGTTACGCCAACAGGAATACGCCCACAGTATCAGGACCCACGAATCACTGTGGCGGTCTTTCAACTGCCGTAACCCATTGGCAGTACACACCGCTGCGCTCAAAATAACCTACACATTTACAAAACACCACCACATTGGACAATTCAAACTACACACACCTGATACACATACACACACCACACCCACACATTAAGACCACTATAAAACACACACCCACATTATCCACAACCCTTTCAATGAAAAAAAATTGCGAACAGAAGGAGACACAAGCCAGGAGCACCCACTCAATCTGAGCCACAGAACACCATCACCCATACACCATCCACGCACCTCACAGTACACAACACAACACATCACCCCATACATCCTCACAAATCCTCACACATATCACTCACACCACATCCATGGCACCCCAAAGACACGCCAGGTTTTCAGAGGAGGAGCTAAGGGTCATGGTGGAGGAAATCATCTGGGTGGAGCCACAGCTATTCGGATCACAGGAGCAGCAGACGTCCATTGCTAGGAAGATGGAGCTATGGCGGAGAATCGTGGACAGGGTCAACGCTGTGGGACAGCACCCCAGATCAAGGGATGACATCAGGAAGAAGTGGAACGACCTACAGGGGAAGGTGCGTTCCATGGTTGCAAGACACCAGGTAGCTGTACAGAGGACTGGCGGTGGACCCCCACTTCCTCCCCCACAACTAACAACATGGGAGGAGCAAGTCTTGGCAATAATGCATCCTGAGGGCCTCACAGGAGTAGCAGGAGGACTGGATGCTGGTAAGTCATAACTTTACTACAATATCCCCCACCCTACCTGCATGCCATCACAAACCCCTACCCCTAGCCTCACCCCCATCACTCCACCACCTCACATATACCCCACTATCACAACCCACCCATCCCAAAACCAAGCCCTGCATGTAACATCAATCCATGGAACCTCATCACAGACCTGCATGGACACCCATCACTTCAGCATGCCCATTAGAGAGAATCACCTATCCCACAAAATCACCACGCACACAAGGCAAAGCTGACAGGGCAATCACAACCATATAGGGAAACACACCCATGCACAAGATGGCACACGCAGATACTGTAACACTGCGTTTCATCCCCACAGGACCCCCACTCAACGTCACCGGAGAGGAGGTGCCACCAACATCAAGTCCCCCCACAGAAGAGGCCCACAGTGATGACTGCAGCTCTGCATGCCTGGATCACGATGACCAACCTGGCCCATCAGGGACCTCTGGACAGTCGGGTACCCTGCCACAGTCCCATACCACCACAAAGCTTCCCCCCTCAGGAAACACTAGCACAGCACCAACCCAGCGGGCCCATACCACTCTCCCCAGGACACATCAATCAGCAGTGTGTTCACCACTACAGGGACCCCAGGCAACCCCACAAATCCAAGATAATCAGGGACCTGGGGTCAGTGGCAGTAGGCACACGGTTCAGGGGACAGAGGCACAGGACAACGGGGAAGCTGGGAGGACTGCTGTGCGAAAGAGGGATGACAGGCCCAGGGAACACACTCTCCACAAGGCACTTGTAGGGCTCTTGGGAGCATACCAACATTCCCAGGAGACCTTGGGCCAGATACTGCCCAAGTTGCAGGAGACCCAGCGGCTGCAGGAGGGACAGTACCTGGGGATCAGGGAGGACCTCAAACACATCCACACCATCCTGGTCACCAATGCAGGGCTGCTGGCTGACATGGCCAACACCATGAGGGAGGCAGTGGCACAACAACGGGCCCCTGAAACTAGCCACACCTATGAACAACCCTCCACCTCCGACGGAGCTAGTGGACAGGAGGCCCTGCCACTTGAAAAACAGGCCACAGCAATCCACCCCTAGCAGAAGGAGAACCACCCCGCAAATGGTCCCTGCGATCCAGGCAGAAGCCAGAGAACATTGCCAAGACCCCCACCAGGAAATAAGACTCTCCTGATTGTCACCTTTCTGTCCCACGCTGTCACCCTGTCCACCTTGAACTGCCATTGCTCCCGTTCCTTTGCCCCACTGGACAATGCACCTGTGATACCAAGAAACTGGACTCTAACTGGACATTCCTCCACCATCACCCCAGCCCATTGCACATCACCCTCTACTTATTAGCACTTAAATAAACACCCTTGGAACAAATACAATTCTGAAGTCTGTCAATTGATTGAAATATGTATTACTACAACATTCTGAAAAAATTGCAATTAATAAGTACAGTAATGTATATATCGGCATGACATGTAGTGGGCAGCAATAAACATACCAGGAGCCAGAGTGGGGCACAGAGATCTGAAAATAGAGATGCCAAAGGTTACAGTAAGTGGCCATAGACATAGGGAAATCAGGCTGCCATGTACAATGTCAGAAAACTGAAAAGTAAAGTGAAGTTACAGTGTCATACCTGTGTGTCACTGGAAGTACTGCTGTATGATATTACTTCTGTTGTCCACATCTCCTTCCTCTGCCTCCTCTTCCTCACTGTCCACAGGCTCCACCGCTGCCACAAGACCATCTCCAGGTTCATCCTCCTGCAGAAAAGGCACCTGGCGTCTCAAGGCCAGGTTGTGCAACATGCAACATGCACCGATGATCTGGCACACCTTCGTGGGTGAGTAGTACAGGGATCCACCTGTCAGATGGAGGCACCGGAACCTGGCCTTCAGGAGGCCGAAGGTTCTCTCAATAATCCTCCTTGTTCACCCATGTGCCTCATTGTAACATTCCTCTGCCCTTGTCCTGGGATTCCTCACTGTGGTCAGTAGCCATGAGAGGTTGGGGTAACCAGAGTCACCTGCAAATATCGAGGGACAACTGTTAGACACACACTAACCCTTAGGGACAACCCCATACCCAGAAACTAACATGTACTGGGTGGGGAACTTGGGCTCACCTATTAGCCACACCCGGTGCCTCTGGAGTCGAGCCATCACATATGGGATGCTGCTATTCCTCAAGATAAAGGCATCATGCACAGAGCCAGGATACTTGGTATTCACATCGGAGATGTACTCATCATGTCAACCAAACACACCATCTGCACAATCATAGAGTGATAGCTTTTTCTATTCCGGAACACCTGTTAATTTCTCCGGGGGGAGGGGGATGCTACATGTGTACCATCAATGGCACCAATGATGTTGGGGATATGTCCCAGGGCATAAAAGTCAGCTTTCACTGTGACCAAATCCTCCACCTGGGGGAACACGATGTAGCTGTGCATGTGTTTCAGCAGGGCAAACAACACTCTGGTCAAGACGTGGGAGAATATTAGCTGAGACATCCCTGATGCCATGGCCACTGTTGTTTGGAAGGAACTACTTGCCAGGAAATGGAGCACTGACAGGACCTGCACTAAAGGGGGGATACCTGTGGGCTGGTGGATAGCTGACATAATGTCTGGCTCCAATTGGGCACACAGTTCTTGGATTGTGGCCCGATCAAGTCTGTATGTTAGGATAATGTGTCTGTCCTCCATTGTCGCAAGGTCCACCAGGGGTCTGTACACTGGAGGATGTCTTTATGTCATATTCATCCTCAGCGGTTGAAGCCTAGGGAGGAAAACGTGAGCAGAGGGTCATATTCACACATCAATTGCAATAATGATGTATATCTTCATTTACAAAACCAGTATGTGAATCCGAGAGTCAGTTGCTGTGCCAATGTCTGCTGTGACGCAGTTAGGTGCCATGGCCTGTGCCCCCCTGAAATGGCAGCTGCCTGACCTCGACAAGTGAGGAGGGACAAGTGGGAATGAGGTAATTACGCTGGCATTGTGCACCGTTGCGGTAGGCGGTCGATGACAGCCATGCAACTTCGCATTGGTTATCATTGGGCCCTATGGGTTCCAGGAGCCAATGGCGATGTACGCCGGCAGTGACGGTACGCACTGCCGCAGACGTAACCGCCATTTTCTATCTATTCACTCACTTGCTACCTGACCTTCAACAGGAGGGGACCTACACTGCAAGTGCTGCTGTGACCTGTGTCTGGAAGTGACAATGGCTCATGTGTCTGGGGAAAGGACCCCTTACTTCACTGTGAAGGAGTTGGAGAGACTGGTGGATGGGGTCCTACCCCAGTACACGCTACTCTACGGTGAGTACACTGTGAGCATTATGCGTGGGCCATGAATGTATGGAGTGCTGTGTATATAAGCCACATGTAGGGGTGGGGCTGAGGCGTCCTGGCCAGAGTGCTGCATGTACGGTGGTCAATGTATGTGCGACAGGGGATGGGAGGGATATGGTGGGCCATGAGTGTGACGATCCGGACGGTTAACTAATTCCCTTTTCTGCTCTCTTTTTCCTGCAGGTCAGCGCCCATCAGTAAAAGGGTATTTGGCGTGCCATCACCAAGGAGGTGTGGACCCTGGGGATCTTTGACAGGCGGAGCACCCACTGCCGCAAACGGTGGGAGGACCTGCACCGCTGAGCAAGGAAGATGGCGGAGGCCCAGCTGTGGCTGGCCTCCCAACGAGGAAGGGGTGCCTGTCATACCCTGACCCTCGTGATGATCAGCATCCTGGCGGTGGCCTATCCAGAGTTAGATGGGTGCTTGAGGGCATCACAGCAGCCACAAGGGGGTGAGTAAAAATTCTGAATCATTACTTAGCGCGCGTTAAGCTTTAACCTGGGGGGGGGGGGGATGTGGACTGTGGGTGCTCCTAGGCCTGGGCGAACATGGCAGGGTAGGTCCCTTGTTGGGCAGGCTCTGAAGCACTCCAAACCCAATAGTGTTAGTGGGCATCTACTACTGGTCCGGGCCCTGTTTGTTTCAGGTGTGCAGTTTATGGAGTTAGGCATTGTACTCCATGGGCTGGTGACTGGCATTGTAACTGTTAGTGCATGGACAAGTGCATATGGCTGATCCCTGTGAGCTGTCCAGCCAATGGTAGTGTTATTGCTGGCTATGACCAAGTGTATCCTCTGTCTCTCCCCCCCTTTTTGTTTTGTCACCCTGTCCTTGTGTGCATTAGCATCATCTGGCGGAGGAGCAGAGGCACTGGCAATGGAGGGAGCTCCATCCTACATGGACCTGGAGGCCTAATCCACTGACGGTGGGGGCACCAGTGGGACGGAGGACGAGGGGAGCACCATGATGGGGACAGGAGGGGATACCACAGACAGCGACTCCTCCTCCAATGGAAGCTCCCTGGCAGTGGTGGACACCTCTGTGCCCACCCAAACAACAGGTACAGCGGTCCAACCCCCCTACCAGCACCGCCCTCCCAGCAGCCCCTCAGCGTGTTTCCCGTGCCCTCTCACACAGGAGGGTGGGCATCTCCTGTGCCCCAGGCACCTCAGGCCCTGCCCCAGTCAGCCCTGCTGCCCTCAGTGAGGAGGCTATTGACCTCCTGAAATCCCTCACTGTTGGGCATTCAACTATTCTGAATGCCATCCAGGGTGTCGAGAGGCATTTGCAACAAAGAAATGCATACCTGGAGGGCATTCACTCTGGCGTGGCTGCTCAACAGAGAGCATTTCAGGCTCTGGCCTCCGCACTGATGGCAGCCATTGTACCTGTCTCTAGCCTCCCCCCTCCAACTTCCTGTACCCAATACCAATCCCCTCAACCCCATCCTATCCCAAGCACACCTTCAGACCAGCATTCACCCAAATCAAGACACAAAAATGGCTCAGGCAAACACAAGCACCTTACTTCATCTCACAGGCACTCACACAAGCACCATCTCCATGCAGACACAGCAACATCCACTGCCTCCTCTGTGTCCCCCTCCCCCTCATCGTCCACCTCCCTCCCAGTAGCATCTCAACTCACACCTGCATGCACTACATCCTCATCCACTACCTCCATCACCAGCACACCCATCACTACATACCCCTCACTGGCAGTCACCACCCCCACATCCATGCACACATCCCCTGTGTCTTCTCCCAGTGTGTCTGTGACCCCTCCCCCAAAGTACACAAACGCAAGCACCCACCCACCCAACAGCCATCCACCTCCCAACAGCATCGAGCCCATGCACCAGCACCCAAACTCAGCAGACAGACACCTCCTACAACCACTCCCTCTTCCTCCTCTCCCAGACCTTCTGCCTCTTCCCGCCCCAGTGTCCCTAAGAAGATTTTCCTGGCAAACATTGATTTCTTCCCTCCCCCTCCCCCTCGTCCTTCCCCTTGGGGCAGGGTGGCCAAACCCCAGCGCAGCACCTCAGCCACCAAGTCCACGTCTGCTGTGCTTCCCGCAGCTGTCAAAGGATCAAAGGGGGCACCCATCAGGCCAGCCAGTGTGCCACCAACCCCTGCCAATGCAAAATCCATTCCGCCACCTGGCAATGTGAAGAAGGGGACAGCATCCAGCAATGGGAATAAGCCACAACCACCCAGCAAGGCCACCTCAAAGACTTCAGCTGCCAGACAGAAGGTGACACCACCATCTGCCAAGGTGAGGAAGGGGCACAAAACACCAGGCAAGGCATTTCAGCCGATCGAGGCTGCAGGTGAAGGCCTGGTGGCTACCAGCCCAACCGCCAGCACCGCCACCTGCACCGCGGCCAGCACCACCAGCAGCCCACTGCTAGCACCGCCGCAAACCCTGCCACCTGCACCACCACTTGCACCGCCGCAAGCACCACTACTGTCAGCAGCAGCTGCCCCAGTAGACAGCCATCCAAGGCTGCAGGAGAAGGGTTGGAGCCTCCCCCCACCACTGGCAGCACCGGCACCTACACTGCGGCCACCACCACCACCTGCACCACCGCAAGCACCGCCATCTGCACCGCTGACAATAGCACCACTGCCACCAGCAGCAGCCCCAGTGGGCAGCCATCGGAGGCTGCAGGAGAGGGGTTGGAGCCTCCCTCCACCACTGGCAGCACCCCCACCAGCACTATCACCAGTGTGCAGCCGTAGCCGCCGCCGGATGGACTCTAGCCCTGCATCCATAGACTATCATGCATCATGGTCACTGCAAATCTCGTGGCTCAGACACCCAGGTGAGGAACTGTGAACTACCCCACCCCAAGTGTTGCATCACTGGGCACAAAGCCCCTCCAGAACCAGTGGAGAAAGGCATCCACTCACCCTATCCTTGGCAGGATGAAGCAGACTGGGCACAATACCCCCTCCAGAACCAGTGGAGAAAGGCATCCACTCACCCTATCCTTGGCAGGATGAAGCAGACTGGGCACAAGGCCCCCTCCAGAACCAGTGGAGAAAGGCATCCACTCACCCTATCCTTGGCAGAATGAAGCAGACTGGGCACAATGCCCCCTGCAGAACCAGTGGAGAAAGGCATCCACTTGAGAGACTGTGGCTTTGCACTCCCCCGGACCAGGCAGTGGGTAAACCACCCACTTGAGAGACTGTGGCTTTGTACTCCCCCGGACCAGGCACTGGGCAAACCACCCACTTGAGAGGCTGTGGCTTTTTACTCCCCAGGACCAGGCAGTGGGCAAACCACCCACTTGAGAGACTTGAGAGACTGTGGCTTTGCACTCCCCAGGACCAGGCAGTGGGCAAATCACCCACTTGAGAGACTTGAGAGGCTGTGGCTTTGCACTCCCCAGAACTAGGCAGTGGGCAAACCACCCACTTGAGAGACTTGAGAGACTATGGCCTTGCACTCCCCGGGACATTGCTGTGGGCATGGAGCCCTTTCCAGGAGCAGTGGCGTTGTCCCTTCTTCCAGCTGAGGTGCCTCCTCTTCCCCGTCCCCCTGAGGCGCCTGTATGTTTTTGACCTGATGCCCCTCCAGTGTTCTTACCGTATTGAGGCAGGAGTCAAGTGTGGGCTTGGCCTATGTGATATGGCGCTGTGGCCCACGGACATTTTGAGTGGACAATGTACTGCCTTATGTACATATTGTATATATTGTAAATACTGTTTTTCAATTTGTAATGTATATCTGACTATTTCTAATATGACACTAATTTGACTCAATTCCATTTGTCCTTGCATTCTTCCAGAGGGTTACGGGGTGTATATGTAATGTTGTTGCATGTGTTTGTGAGTATGATGTTGGGGGTGAGGGTGTGGGTGGGGCTGTTGCGTGTTGCGTGCGTGTCAATCTTTTTTTCATCCACACCCTCCCCTGTCTGCTAGCTGCAGTAGTCATCGTGGTCGTCACTGCCAACGTTCGTACTCCTGGTAGATGAGAAGATACACCAACATTGGTAACACTTGTAGTTCTGGCTCCATGGTGTCCTGGTTCTTCATTGAGTGTCGATAGCTGAGTGGTTTCCCTTCTGTGTACTGTTTCCACAGTGCTTTTGAAGGCATTGGTACCACCCAGGAAAAGCTGGCAGATGGGCGGGTTGTGATGTGGTGGGCGGTACATTGACTTCCACCTGTCTGTTGGCGTTTACTGCTGCCGTGGCGGTCGGAGTGTTAAAGTAGCTGTCTGTTTTGGCGGTTTCTGCCGTGGTCGTGATTCCATTTTTTTTACCGCCGGCCTGTTTGCGGGGTTACCGCTGCTTTAACATCGACCGCCAGGGTTGTAATGAGGGCCATAGTATTTGAAAATGTATTAAGCGCTACATAGCCCTGATATCGTCGCAAGGAGGTAGAACATTTAGGCCCATATTTATACTTTTTGACGCTAAACTGCGCTAACGCAGTTTAGCGTCAAAAAGTTTTGCGCCGGCTAACGCCATTCTGAAGCGCCATGCGGGCGCCGTATTTATTGAATGGCGTTAGCCGGCGCAAGCAGACCGGCGCTGCCTGGTGTGCGCGAGAAAAACCACGTACACCAGGCAGCGCCGGCGTAGGGGGAAAATGGCGCATGGGCGTCTTAAAATGGGGCAAGTCAGGTTACGTCGAAAAAATCGTCGTAACCCGACTTGCGCCATTTTTTTTCGACGCCCATCCCCCATCAACATGACTCCTATCATTGTAAAGATAGGAGTCATGCCCCCTTGCCCAATGGCCATGCCCAGGGGACTTCTGTCCCCTGGGCATGGTCATTGGGCATAGTGGCATGTAGGGGGGCACAAATCAGGCCCCCCTATGCCAAAAAAAATTATTAAAAAAAAATAAAAAAATACTTACCTGAACTTACCTGAATGTCCCTGGGGTGGGTCCCTCCAGCCTTGGGTGTCCTCCTGGGGTGGGCAAGGGTGGCAGGGGGGGTCCCTGGGGGCAGGGGAGGGCACTCTGGGCTCATTTTGAACCCACTTGTCCCTTAACGCCATGCCTGACCCAGGCGTTAAAAAGCGGCGCAAATGCGCCGTTTTTAGCCACGCCCACTCCCGGGCATCTCTTTTGCCCGGGAGTATAAATACCACGTAAAGGCCTGGGAGTCATTTTTTAGACGGGAACGCCTCCCTTGCATATCATTAACGCAAGGAAGGGGTTCACGCTAAAAAATGACGCACATTCCGGGAACTTTGGCGCTATACGCCTCTAACGCCATAGTATAAATATGGCGTTAGTTGGCGTTAGTTTAGCGTCGAATTTGCGTCGAAAAAAACGACGCAAATTCGGCGCAAACGGAGTATAAATACGGCCCTTAGGGCCTCATTTACAAAGAAAGGACACAGGGCCATATTTATACTCCGTTTGCGCCGAAATTGCGTCGTTTTTTTTACGCAATTTCGACGCAAAACTAACGCCAACTAACGCCATATTTATACTATGGCGTTAGAGGCGAATAGCGCCAAAGTTCCCGGAATGTGCGTCATTTTTTAGCGTGAACCCCTTCCTTGCGTTAATGATATGCAAGGGAGGCGTTCCCGTCTAAAAAATGACTCCCAGGCCTTTACGTGGTATTTATACTCCCGGGCAAAAGAGACGCCCGGGAGTTGGCGTGGCTAAAAACGGCGCATTTGCGCCACTTTTTAACGCCTGCTCAGGGCAGGCGTTAAGGGGCCTGTGGGCTCAAAATGAGCCCACAGGTGCCCTCCCATGCCCCCAGGGACCCCCCCTGCCACCCTTGCCCACCCCAGGAGGACCCCCAAGGATGGAGGGACCCACCCCAGGGACATTCAGGTAAGTTCAGGTAAGTTTTATTTTTTATTTTTTATATTTTATTTTGGTGGCATAGGGGGGCCTTATTTGTGCCCCCCTACATGCCACTATGCCCAATGACCATGCCCAGGGGACAGAAGTCCCCTGGGCATGGCCATTGGGCAAGGGGGCATGACTCCTATCTTTACAATGATAGGAGTCATGTTGATGGGGGATGGGCGTCGTTAAAAAATGGCGCAAGTCGGGTTAAGACGATTTTTTCGACGTAACCTGACTTGCCCCATTTTAAGACGCCCATGCGCCATTTTCCCCCTACGCCGGCGCTGTCTGGTCTACGTGGTTTTTTCCCACGCAAAGCAGGCAGCGCCGGTCTGATTGCGCCGTCTAACGCCATTCCATAAATACGGCGCCCGCATGGCGCTTCAGAATGGCGTTAGACGGCGCAAAACTTTTTGACGCTAAACTGCGTTAGCGCAGTTTAGCGTCAAAAAGTATAAATATGGGCCACAGTGTGGCACTGCAAACCAGCTTGCTGCACCGCACTGTGTCATTTTGAAAGTGCAGGGATGTGTCGTATTTAGAGAAATATGATGCATCCCTGTACTTTCCTCTGCATTGCTGCATAAATTGCTGCCTAGCGCCAACGCAGGTGCCCTTGCGCCATGGTGCATGGGTGCCTGTGGTGCAGGGATGATTGTTTGTGTGCAGCTACTTGTCTGCATCACTGTCTTGTGATACAGAAGCACGTTGAGGGAATGACGAACAACGTAAGGCGAAGTCACAGCAGGTAGCCCAATTCGGTTAGGACGCGATTAACTGTGTGTTGTTTTTTTTCCTTTCTCACGTAACCGAATTACCGATATTAAAATGTGCGTCGCTTAAGAAATGCGAGTGTGTGCCTGGTGTCCCCTGCGTTCTAAAAGATTGACCCCAGACACTGTCTTATCTTCATTTGCAACGATTTTTCTGTTTGGGGCGGAGATAGGTTCTCGCAAACGGAGAAAGGCACACACATCAATGAGTGTCATATGCGCATTTCAGTATATATATTCTATATACTGTGAAGCATTCACCGCCCCTAGAGGGTGCGAGAGTAAAAGCTTTCCCGGTAACAAAAGCGCGTTGCATTCTCACTGGAATACCACTTGAAAGAGGTGTGGTTAATGTAAAACGGCACAATACCTGAATGTTGTGCTATGTGACAGTCGCAAACCTTATTCTTAAATGAGTTGAAAAACAGGTGTCGAGCACCCGTGAAGAGCGTGAGCGCTGAGGTAGCTGCCTTTGTCAATGCACAACAGGGACAGAGGCAGCCTGCAGTGGCGTTACTCTAAATGACGGGGCCCTCTGCAGAATGCGAAGCGGGGCCCTTGAGTAAAGCGTAGCTCACAAATCTGTATACGATTGTAATCAACAAAAGTATAAACATGGATCGTGTCCTGTTTTCGATTTACTCAGTCTATTTAGAAATGATCTGCTAAGTTATGTTCGGGTATTAGGAGTCATATCCTTGTGGGCCACGATCAGTACATATCTAAATGCCTTTACAGTATTGGCTTGTTTAGAAAATATCATAGCCACATTCGAGAAGATTTCAGAAGTACTGTACCATAAAATCCAGCCATTCATGTTTAAAAAATAAGGTGATGCCACATAGGACTTACTTGTTTGGGCGCTGCCTAATGGAAAACCTAAATTGAAAACAGCAGTTAAAAAAACTGGTATTTTCAATCACTGTTTAGCAAAGATGAAATCTACAATAAAAGACATTCCAGATGTCTAGTTACAAATAGTCGCTACATATGAGCTTAGAAATGTTTATTGAAGAACAAAACAAACCATTTGATAGCTATTGGAATTGTTTTCAGTGTCTAATTGCACATCTTTACTTCTTTGAGTACTTATTTTTATGGGACTGGTGGACCAGTTGATTATTGCATCCACTAGAAGGGTTTCATTTTGTGGTCGCAGGTTCAGTTCTAGACAGATCTCCTCCTTTTGAGGTTGGTAAAACCAGTGCCCTTATATTGGGTATCAGTAACTATCTTTTATTCAGTGCAAAGATGCCCCAAGAGATGTACTAGTGCGTTCAGTACACAGCTGTAGAAACGACCTATTTCTAACATTATAAATAGAGTGGTCTTTTAGTCAGCCCCTTTCAATGAATGACTTTCTTCAGCTGGTCTCTTTCAGCCATTGGCTTGAGACTTTGTCAGTCACATCTTGGCTCAGCCCAGCAGAAAAGTAATCTCTCACTCTGCAATTGGCTGTTTGGGTTAGTCCCTGTGCATTCACTCTAATAACTGCATTGGAATGCATGCAGGGCTTCTTTACAGCTATATCACTCTCTCTGTACTTCTGCTGTTTACGTTTTGTGTGTCTCCTAATCTGCTACTGCTGGATGCACAAGCAAAATAAGGCATGTCCTATTCCCTTTGTCAGTGCTTGTTTCTATTGGATTCATATTGCTAAAAGTTCAAAAGCGAGTCTGGTAATTTAAACTGTTTTCAAACAATGAACTATTGGTTTCCCCATCCTATAGAATCACTTTAAACAGGGGTGAATTGTTGGATCACAAGTAGACCCAATTTACACAGCTTTTCCCAGGTGTAAGGTTAACTCATTTCTATCAAAACTTGTATGTTAGGGATGTTGAATCCACCTAATTCATAAAGCTTGAAACTCTTATAAATTAATGCGATACACATGTGTTGAGTGTAGTCACTCATCCATATTCAAGACATACCATTGTCCATTTAGTATAGAGGATTTAGACCCTCATTACGACTTCGGCTGCCTTGAAACAAGACTGCCAAAGACATGGGAGCCACAATACCGCCAGTGCTGGCGGTATGCGTGGCACCCTATTTTTACATTTCCGCTGGCCCCGCGAAAAAGTCACATCAACATTAAAGCCAGCTCATAATAGAGCAGACTGCAATGTTGATGTGCAGCAGGTTCAGCAGCACCCGTCGCGCATTTCACTGCCCGAAATTCGGGCAGTGAAATGTGCGATGGGGCTGTGCCTGGGGGCCCCTGCACAGCCCATGCCAAGTGCGTGGGCAGTCCAGGGGCACCCCGTGCCCCCCTTACTGCCAACCTTTCCATGGCGGTGTTTACCACCATGGATAGGCTGGCAGTTGGGGATTATGACCGCCTGGCGGAAGCCTGGCAGAATAGTGGAGGGGCCGGCGGTATGGCCGGCGGTATGGCCATGGCTAATGCGCCCTGGTCATAAGACACTGGCGGAACACCGCCAGCCTGTTGGCGGTACTACCGCCAGTGTTCTGCCGGCCACCAGGGTCGTAATGACCCCCTTAGTGTTCCATGGCAGTGAAACATAAAAGGCAAACATACTGCAAATGAAGTGAACATCCACAGTATTAACTTTGAGGTCCCCCCTCCGAAGCCACCAGCATCCCCCTGTCACAGGAACTCTGCGACAAACTCGCCTCCTTTTTCCACCACAAGATCTAGGACATCTATGACAGCTTCCTCCTGGAAAATCCTGGCACTGGACCCTGTGACCAACCCACCCCCTCAGAGCCCACCCAGACCATCCACAGCTGGTCCACACTCCCCACAGAGGAAACAGTCACCCACTCCGGTGCCCTCTTGAACCCTTGTTCACACCACATATACTTCAGAGCCAGCGCATCCATCACCCCGAGCTACATAACACAATCAACTGCTTCATTAACACGGGCACCTTCCCCGAGGACTGGAAACACGCTGAAATATGCCCTCTCTTGAAGAAACCTTCGGCCAACACATCAGAACTAAAGAATTTCTGGCCCATCTCGCTGGTACCCTACCCCGCAAAAGTAATGGAGAAAGCAATCAATGCACAACTACGGAATTTCATCGAGGCCAACAACTCCCTGGACAGCTACTAGTCCGGCTTCCGCAGCAACCACAGAACGGAGACAGCCCTCCTGGCAGCCACCAACGACATCCGATTACTCCTAGACCGCGGCCACACCGCAGCACTCATACTCCACGACCTCTCAGCAGCATTCGACATGGTCTCCCACAAAACTGTGTGCACAGATTCCATGACATAGGAATCGGTGGAAGAGCCCTAGAATGGATCCACTCCTTCCTCGCCGGGAGGACAGAGGGGGTAAGACTCCCACCCTACACTTCCAGATCCACAGGAATCAACTACAGAGGATCCTCACTGAGTCCCACACTGTTCAATGTATACATAGCCCCTCTTGCTGCCATCGTCAGACGCCACGGTATGAACATCATGTCATGCCGATGACACACAACTCATCATTTCCTCACCGAAGACACGGCCAAAATGAACTTCTACTCAGAAGTGGAAGCCGTCGCCACCTGGATGAGAGAAAGCTGCCCCAAGCTCAACTCTGACAAGACTGAGCTCATCATCTTTGGAAACGCCACCTCAGCTTGGGACGAGTCCTAGTGGCCTACATCCCTCAGCACCCCCCGCACTGAGTGAGCATGCCCGCAACTAAGGAATCATCCTTGACTCCTCCCTATCCATGAGCTGCCAGGTAAACTCTGTTGCCTCCTCCTGCTGGCACACACTTTGCAAACTTTGGAAGATCTTCAGATGAATCCAAGCAGACTGTCGCAGGACAGTCACCCACGCCTTAATCACTAGCAAGCTCGACTACTGCAACGCTCTCTAGCCAGCACCTCAACTAGAAACATCAAAAAAATTCAACTTATCCAGAACGCTGCCGCCAGACTCATTCCGGACCTCCCTCACCGAGAACACATCTCCCAACGCCTGAGGACCCTCCACTGGCCACCGGTTGAGAAGCAAATCACCTTCAAGCTTCTCACCCACATGTACAAGGCCATACACAACTCAGGACCAGCCTACCTGAACCACTGCGTCTCCTTCCACACCCTGCCAGATCCAGTTGCTCTGCCCAGATGGCCCTGGCCACCGCCCCTTGCAATCACAAAACTACCACCGGAGGACGATCTTTCACCTACACTGCAGCAAAGAGTTGTAACACCTTCCCCCTGCACCTCAGACAAAGCCCGTCACTCACCATCTTCATGATGACCCTCAAGATGTGGCTCTTTGGATGAGGTCCCTCTCCCCAGCGCCTTGAGACCCTCACAGGTGAGAAGCGCACTTTATAAATATTGATTGGTTGGTTGATTGAGGGTATGACAAACCTTTTGCAGTTAATGTCTCAAATTTGTCTTCACAATTGAGTTTTGTATAAAAGTCTCTGCCACAAATGCTGCAACAAATGTGGAAGGTTGGATAATCATGTAGTATTAAGGGCAAAGATGCCACAAGGAGTGAGCATGTGCGTTATGGTAATGATTACCAATCATGGGATGAATGCATGGAGAGATGCATTTACAGAAAAACATTACAAAGAAACACATAATTATTGACTGAACCAATAGGTCTGGCTTGCACGTTGATGATTCATTGTAGTTTTGAGATGTAAACTATTCCCTCCTGAAATTGAAAGCAATCGCTCTATAGGAGGCCAAATGATATACAAGATAGCTAATAACATGAGGTGAAAGAAAAATACTCCTATGGGTGAAGCCTATCTATATTCCAATGTATATTTTAAGAATTTGTGAAATAGGTCTTGCTGGCAGCTGTGCTGTCAAGTCAGACTTCAAAAATGAAATTCCACTAATTTTCAGTCTCTTTGCCTTCATACCACAGAAGTGCAACATAAGTGTAGGACAGCAGGGTGAGCCATAATTATTTGTGAATATTCTTTACTTACCCAGGTAATTTAAGCTTACATAAATCACACAATAATAAGCCAGATATATTGTACATAAGTGAAACATCTGTTAATTCCATTTATAACTAGGAATAAACTGCACATTCAATTTATCACCAGAACGTGTGTGTTCTATTTTCCATAGATACAGCTTTCATAAGTCCTTACTAGGAATTTAGGTTTGTATACATCATTACAGTTAGGCTGAGCTATAAGTCCTTACTAGGAATTTAGGGTTATATACATCATTACAGTTAGGCTGAGCTATGTGTTGGTAAAAGTTATTGTTGAGATTTTTTGGTACTGAAGCTGCTTCTTCTCTAGGAAGCCCTAAAGGATAATGATGAAGTTACTAACTATAGATAATACAACTCTACAACCATTAATAAAAAGAGATACATATTGGGGGCACAAAGGGAAAAGATTTACAGTTTTGATCCCAATCCCATAGTTGTAAAAATACATTTGAAAAGTAAACATACATTTATAACTTCTCAGTAACAAAACCTTTAAAACACGTAAAAATTACATACACTATTCACACTTTATCCTAAGCAACATTAGGTAAAGTGCTAGACTTTGAAGGGGTCAGATTTACTATTGCACTTCTACCTAAAAAAAGGGTTGAACTTTAGAGTAGTCAGATTTACGATCTCATTCAAAGCTGAGCAACAGTAGGGAACGTATTAGACTTTGACGTGATCAGACTTACTATATCCACTCCAAAATTAACAAAGTTGGGGAAAGTGTTGGAGTTTGAATGGGTCAGGTTTACTTTTGTCGCTAACTACAGAATTATACTGGAGAGGCTCTTGCAATCGACAGTAACCAGTAAAAACGAAGCCAAAAATTAAGATCTTGTCTCTTATGAGGAAAACCCCTTCTAAAATTAGTCTCCCAGAATACTTGCAATGAGCTCAAATATAATATCTCCAAAACACAATGCATAACCTAATATATAATATTTGAATACATTTTGATTTAGAATTGCATTTAAAAAGATCTCTAAAAATATTTAAATACAAATATTTAACAAAACTCAAGTTAAAAACATAAAAAAATATTCACGCACACTCCTATAACCATTAATAAAAAGAGATACATCTTGGGGGCAAAAAGGGAAAATAGTTACAGTTCTAATTCCAGTCTAATAATTGTAAAAATACATTTTAAAAGTAAACATACATTTAAAACTTCATAGTAACAAAACCTATAAAACATACACATAGATAAAAATTACATACACTATTCACACTTTATACTTAGCAACATTAGGTAAAGTGTTAGACTTTGAAGGAGTCAGAATAACTGCTTGCAGTCCTACCTAAAACAAGGGTTGTACTTTGGAGTGCTTTGATTTACGATCCCATTCAAAGCTGAGCAACAGTAGGGAAATTGTTAGACTTTGAGGTGATCAGGTTTGCTATTTCCACTCCAAAATTAACAAAATTAAGAAAGTGTTGGAGTTTGAATGGGTCAGATTTACTTTTGCTACCACCAACCTAACCAACAGTATGGAAAGTGTTAGGCTTTTTAGGGGTCAGATTTACTCTTCCTACTCCAAAGTGATAGAAGGAAATTTAACATAGCATCCAAATAACTACATATACTCATAAAAATTCATTTTTTTAAACAATACAATTATTGTTCCAAGAATCATATCAAACACATTACATTCCACATTTTAAAATATATGTAGTAAATGATGTAAAGAAAAAAACAAATGTGAATTTTAATGCAATAGTTTCAGAAATCCATTTATTTAAATAATTAATCTTATTTTTTTTAAAAAGCTGAATACTTACAGTTTGGTATAAAATGCTACATATTTAAAAGTGCATTAAAAACGACAAGCCAATAAATGAAAACAAAATTAAACTCCATATAAAGTGTACAAAACACAAAATTTACAAAATAAATACATTATTCTTCCATTTAAATATTGACTAAATTAAGAAATTACTAAACATTTATTTTAACACACTTCCCGTTATACTTCTCTACAAAACAAGCACACAACCAAACTATAATACTTTTAATCAAAATAATTATAATATTTATCACATTTGAGAAGCACAAGCACATCATATTTTAAAATATTCCTTAAAACACATATATAAAAATATAAATGTTAAAATTTGTCAGAATGAGAAAATATATTGGGGGTTATTACAACTTTGGAGGAGGTGTTAATCCGTCCCAAAAGTGACGGTAAAGTGACGGATATACCACCAGCCGTATTACGAGTTCCATAGGATATAATGGACTCGTAATAAGGCTGGTGGTATATCCGTCACTTTACCGTCACTTTTGGGACGGATTAACACCTCCTCCAAAGTTGTAATAACCCCCATTATTTTTAAAAACATTATCCCACTCTACTGCCCTATAACTCAACAACCCACCAAAGAAATTCAAAATTATGATTTAAAAAATAAATCTGATATTACATTATACATAAAACATGCATGAATCTGAAAATATTATTTAGCTACAAATATATTCAAATTTAATTAATTGAAATATTATTAACTCTAGTTAATTGTAAAAAAGGAAATGCTGAAATGTATAAAATTATTTAATTGATTTATATAATTAATAATCGAACTAATCAATTAAAAAACTCAAGAAACTGACAATACAAAAATGTTTGCCCGCCCTACTGCTCTACAATCCAATAGCCTGCCAAAAAGTATAAAATGATTAAGATTAAATATTATAAAATTCTTTTAATATGTAACCACACAATAACTAAACTATATTTAGCAATAATCACAAATAAATAAAAACAAATATTAATAACATGCAACATTCAAAACTAAGAAGACATCACAAACAACAACAAAAACACAGATACAATATGCAGTATTAATATATACATAGTTTGGCTTAACACAGTGAAATCATAGCATTCATAAAAACAATTATAGCTTCTCAAATTACATTACTTGTATCAACACAGTGCATTATATTACTTATATCAACACAGTGCATAGTACAGTGGCGAGTTATAGTTAGTATTGTCTGGTTACTGAGCTGAAAAAAATGTGTGTAATAAGGTCTGCTACTTATAATAATTTTAAAGTGGTAGCTAAATCGTAAAAAAAAGTTCTAAGTATAACTAGAGAATTTTAAGTTAGTGTAGTTGAAATAACTATAACTAAGCTTTAACCTTTATTTTTTCTTTAAATTTCACTTGTTTTATTCTTAAATTTTTAATAAAAATGTTTTTCAGATCATAGAGTCCAGTGTCACAAGTGGATAGTTATTATGAGGAGCGTCGTACAGTAGAGTAGAGGAGAGTGTTGTAAAATCTAATGCCATACAAAGGAGTATTGTAGATTGGAATCAAGTGGAGTAGAGCAGAGTGTAGTAGTGTATCGTACAGTGTAGTAAAATGTTATATAGTGTAGTGGCATGGAGTCTCATATAGTGGAGTCAAGTTTTGTAGACTGGAGCATTGAGTTGTGTGATGAAGTGGCATGTCGAACAGAAGCGTAGCTTGTTGCAGACTGTCATAGAATAGAGTAGAGTGTTTTAGAGTGCAGTAGAATGAAGTAGAGTGTCATAGAGTGGAATATTGTCAAGTGGAGTGTCATAGAGTACAGTGGAGGAGAGTGTCATAGAGTGGAGTGCTGTGTCATGTAGTGGAGTTATGTATAGTTGAGAGAAGTTGAGTTGCTGGTCATACGTTGTAGTACAATGGAGTAGAGTTGATGGGCATAGAGTAAAGTAGAGTGTCATAGAGTATAGAACAGTGTTGTGGAGTTGCATACAGTGGAGTAGAGTGTTGAACAGTGGAGTGGCTTAGAGCATAGTATAGTACAGTGGCTTAGAGTGGGATGAAGGGTTGTATAATGGAGTACAGTCGAGTGGAGTACACTGGAGTGGAGTAGTGTAGAGTGGACTAAAGTATCATAGAGTGGAGTGGCATGTTGTAACTGTAGTGGCGTGGAGTGCAATAGAGTGGAGTGGCCTAGCATACAGCTGAGTAAAGTGTCATAAATTGGAATACTGTGTTGTACAGTAGAGTTTAGTGGGATGTTGTACAGTATTGGAAAGTGATGTAAACTACAATAGAGTAGAGTGCCATACAGTCTAGTTTATTTTTGTAACGTGGAGTGGTTCACAGTATAGTGTTGTAGAGTATGGTACAGTTGATTGGCATACAGTGTTATAGAGTACAATGCCATTGAGTGACGTACAGTGGAGTGGGGTACATGGAGTAGAGTGGAGTACTGTGTCATAGTAGAGTGGAACAAAGTGGGGTGCAGTGACATACGATGAGTTATGTGCTGTGTAGTGGACTAGAGCATCAGAGTAGAGTGGAGTAGAGGGTTGTACAGTGATATACATTATAGTACACGGTTGTACATTGGAGTGAAGGGGTATAGACTGGAGTAAAGTGTTGTGGAGTGACATAAAGTGGAAAAGCATAGAGTGGAGTTGCATAGACTGTAGTACAGTGAAGTGTGTAGAGAGCAGTAGCGTATAGTTTAGTAGTGTACAGTGCAGTAAAGTGTATTAGCATATAGGGCCTGATTACAACTTTGGAGGAGGTGTTAATCCGTCCCAAATGTGACGAATATACCACCAGCCATATTACGAGTTCCATACGATATAATGGACTCGTAATACGGCTGGTGGTATATCCGTCACTTTACCGTCACTTTTGGGACAGATTAACACCTCCTCCAAAGTTGTAATCAGGCCCATAGTGTAGTAATGTACAGTGGAGTGAAATATAGTGAAGTGGTTTAGACTGAAGTGGTATATTTTGTTGTAGGGTAGAGTGTAATAACATACAGTGGAGTGGGGTACAGTGAAGTGTGGTACAAGGGAATACCATACAATAGAGGGGCAAAGATTGAAGTTGCGTACAGTGTAATAGCATAGAATGGATTGTGTACAGTGGAATAGTGTAGAGTGGAATACAAAGGAGTGGAATAGCATAGAGTGGAGTGGCATACAGTGGTGTGGTGTAGATTGGAGTATTGTACAGTGGAGTGGGGTAGAGTGAAGTAGCATATACCGGAGTGGAGTGCTGTACACTGGAGTGCCGTAGAAAGGAATAGCGTATAGTGGAGTGGCATACAGTGGAATAGCGTAGAGTGGAGTGGTGTACAGTAGAGTGGCATAGACATAAATAGCATATAGTGGAGCAGAGTACAGAGCAGTGGCATGCAGCAATCTGGAGTAGACTGGAGTGGCATACACTAGAATGGGATAGAGTGTAATAGCATATAGTGAAGTGGTGTACACTGTAGTGGTGTCCAATGGAATAACATCTACTGGAGTAGTGTATAGTGGAGTGGCATACAGTGGAGTGGCGTACACTGAAAAGGCATAGAGTGGAGTTGCATACAGTGTAATAGTGTAGAGTGGACTGGCATAGAGTGGAGTTTTGTACAGTGTAATAGTGTAGAGTGGCATAGAGTGTAATAGTGTATATTGGAGTAGCGCACAGTGGAGTGACATATGATGGAGTGGTATAGACTGGAGTGGCATACAGTGGCATGGGGTAGAGTGTAATATCATACAGTGGAGTGGGGTACATTGGAGCCAGGTTCAATCGAGTAGCGTAGATTTAAGTGGTGTAGAGTGGAGTGCCATACACTGGAGTGGCGTAGAGTGGAGTAGCATAGAGTGGAGTGGCATAAAATGAAATAGCATAGAGTGGAGTGGCAAACAGTGGACTGGTATAGAGTAGAATAGCATATGTTAGAGTAGCGTATAGTGGAATTGCATACACTGAAGTAGCGTACACTGAAGCGTGCAGTTGCATACAGTGTAAAAGCATAGAGTGGACTGGTGTAGAATGGAGTGGGGTACTTTGTAATAGCATAGAATGGAGTGGCATAAAGCAGAGTGTTCTACAGTGGAGTGGCTTAGAGTGTAATAGCGTATAGTGGAGTTGTGTACAGTGGAGTGGCTTTTTGTGGAGTGGTGTAGACGAGTGGCATATAGTGGTGTGGGGTAGAGTGCATTAGCATACAGTGGAGCCACATACATTGCAGTGGGGTCCAACCCAATAGTGTGTAACAGAGTGTGGTAGAGCGGAGTGCCATACACTTGAATGGCATAGAGTTGAGTAACATACAGTGGAGTGGCATTCTGTCAAGATACCTTGGTTTGATTTCCTCAGGAGCTGAAGATAGTTCCTCAATCCCAACCCAGGCTACCCGCAACGGATGGAATTCCCCGTTTCAAGCACCCTGGAAGGGGAAAGGGGAATGGGACAAAAAGAGACTACCTCAGAGGTCTGCTTCTTCATTAACTCAGTCTGTCAAGTTCTTCTCCATTTATCTTGGAAGCGGCACCTGAAAGATTACAACCACAATTACTACGGACACATTGTTCTTTTCTAATCCTTCAACATTACTACAATTAATTAGGTTTTCTTCTACAAATATCTCAGCACCCTTTGCCTGAATTGTCTGGGGAATTTGCTTCTCTCTTTCAAGTGGCATATGTTAATGTTAATAAAGTTACATTGAGGACTATCTGTATTTTTGAAGTAATAGTCAATTTGATATTTCTCTAGTTCAGTTTTACTGTCTCTTCACAGGTATTTGTATTAGTTCATCTTTGCCTATACTTCCTTGGTCTTAAGTTGTTGCTATATATATATATATATATATATATATATATATATATATATATATATATAAATTAAATATTGTCATATGACTTATGAAAAACGATATTCTCATTGACTGTCTTTTCTATAACCATTTACAGGTAACAGTATCTTTGAGGCTCATTCACGAGTGTTGCTTAAAATACCTCTGAATACGTTTGAACCTTTCATCATTAAATAGTTAACAATACTAGGTGCTGCTTATTGGAAATGTTCTGGTCTTGTGCGAACTATGGATCCCAGCTGGAAACTCTCGGGAACACTGCTGACTACTTTGAAACTTTCTTCGTCTTTAATTAGTTAACAATATTATCTACTGCTTATTGGAAAGATTTTTGCTGTAGCCGAAACTTTGAACCGGGAAACTCTTGGTAAAACTGCTGACTACTCTTGAGCATTTATAGTTGTTAACGCATTATCTGTGGCTTACTTGAATTGCTCCTCCAATATATGCGTCGCTGGGAAACTCGCTGGAAACCTTTACCTCATATCAAGTGCTCTCTCAAAACACCTCCGGAATCCAGTCAGAACTCAGTTGAAATGCACAGCGCCTGAGCTGCGCGCGCATATTAACAGCTTAATCTCAAGAGAGCAACACTAGAACTGCAACTTGTAGCTGAACAGCCTGGCGGCCATCTTGGATTTCTCTTTCTGTTCTTTCCATGTAATGCCTGTAATACAACTCGACAAATTATCTGCCAATAAGGACATCGCTTCTTCCACTGTGGATACTTCTTGATCTGCAGATATTTTGTTTATCTTTTACCCTTCACAAGAGTCAAAACATTGCAACCCTTAAGGTTCTTGACACATACAGTGGAATAGCATACAGTGAAGTGTTGTAGAGTGCAGAGGCATACAGTTGAAGAGAGTAGAGTGGAGTGGCATACGGCAGAATGGTGCAAAGTGGAATAGTGTATAGTGTAGTAGCATTCTGTGGAGTAGCATACTGCGGAGTGACGTAGACTGGAGTGATGTACAGTGGTGTAAGGTAACTATAACTTGTGTCTTCACCATGCACTGTTGTCTTGTCAATAATTTTACTGCAAATATCTCAGCACCCTTTGCCTGAATTTTCTGGGGAATTTACTTCTCTCTTTCAAGTGGCATATGTTAATGTTAATAAAGTTACATTGAGGACTATCTGTATTTTTGAAGTAATAGTCAATTTGATATTTCTCTAGTTCAGTTTTACTGTCTCTTCACAGGCATTTGTATTAGTTCATCTTTGCCTATACTTCCTTGGTCTTAAGTTGTTGCTATATATATATATATATATATATATATATATATATATATATATATATATATATATATATATATATATATAAATATAAATTAAAGATTGTCATATGACTTATGAAAAACGATATTCTCATTGACTGACTTTTCTATAACCATTTACAGGTAACAGTATCTTTGAGGCTCATTCACGAGTGTTGCTTAAAATACCTCTGAATACGTTTGAACCTTTCATCATTAAATAGTTAACAATACTAGGTGCTGCTTATTGGAAATGTTCTGGTCTTGTGAGAACTGTGGATCCCAGCTGGAAACTCTCGGGAACACTGCTGACTTACTTTGAAACTTTCTTCGTCTTTAATTAGTTAAGAATATTATCTACTGCTTATTGGAAAGATTTTTGCTGCAGCCGAAACTTCAAACCCGCCGGGAAACTCTTGGACACACTGGTGACTACTCTTGAGCATTTATAGTTTTTTAGTTGTTAACGCATTATCTGTGGCTTACTTGAATTGCTCCTCCAATATATGCGTCGCTGGGAAACTCGTTAGAAACCTTTACCTCATATCAAGCGCTCTCTCAAAACACTGATGGAATCCAGTCAGAACTCAGTTGAAGTGCACAGCGCCTGAGCTGCGCGCGCATATTAACAGCTTAATCTCAAGAGAGCAACACTAGAACTGCAACTTGTACCTGAACAGCCTGGCGGCCATCTTGGATTTCTCTTTCTGTTCTTTCCATGTAATGCCTGTAATACAACTCGACAAATTATCTGCCAGTAAGGACATCACTTCTTCCACTGTGGATACTTCTTGATCTGCAGATATTTTGTTTTTCTTTTACCCTTCACAAGAGTCAAAACATTGCAACCCTTAGGGTTCTTCACACATACAGTGGAATAGCATACAGTGGAGTGTTGTAGAGTGCAGAAGCATACAGTTGAAGAGAGTAGAGTGGAGTGGCATACGGCAGAATGGTGCAAAGTGGAATAGTGTATAGTGTAGTAGCATTCTGTGGAGTAGCATACAGTGGAGTGACGTAGACTGGAGTGATGTACAGTGGTGTAAGGTAACTATAACTCGTGTCTTCACCATGCACTGTTGTCTTATCAATAATTTTACTGCAAATGTTGCAGTGATAATATGAAATATGGCAGAGAAGATGCCATAAATTATATAATATGTGGAGTAATTAGCTGTGCATGGTGAAGAACTCTAACTATAACTGCAGAATTTCTCTTGTATTGTACAAGTAAATTCAGAACCTAACTATAATGTCCTTGTAACCTTAGTTGTTTTCAGTGAATTTCCATGGTTTTTTCAATGTATAGTAATTTTCATTACTATACGTTAATCCAACCACCGCCGCACACTGCCTTTGGCCGTGCTCCACAGCAGTTGGCCACAGTGCACTGTGCATGGCCTTCGCCTGTGCGCAGTAGGGGTTGCCCACAAGGATTGGCCTGCAGCCAGTCTCTGCGGAAAAGCCCCCTAGCCACTAAACCCGATGCTGTGCATGACCCTTTGGCCACGCACAGCGGAAGTTGGCCACTGCCTCTCTGGGTGTGAGAATAGTTATGAGAGGTGATTCCTATGGGTGAGAGTGGTTGTCAGAGTGTGTCTGGGAGTGAGAGTGCAAACAACAGTGTTTAAGTGGGTGCATGAGGGTGTTAGTGGGTGTGGGAGTAGGTGTGTGACAGGGTGCTTAACTGTCTGTGTGGGTCTGTGTGTGGGTGCGTGAGGGTCTGACTGGGGCTGTGAGTGAGTGCATGAGGATCTGAGTGGGTCTGTGAGTGGGTGAAATTGAAAGAGAGACAGATAGAGTAAGAGAGAGGGAGAGAGAGAGTTCTTAGGCATTAATGTCTGATATAGTTCGAATGAGTTATTTGCATACAATTTAATAAAACAATAAATCTGGCATACCTTAGGGGTGTCTTATATGTAGAAAAGGGGGAGTTATAGGCTTGGCAAGTACTTTTAAATGCCAGGTCGAATTGGCAGTGAAACTGCACACACAGGCCTTGCAATGGCAGGCCTGAGACAAGGTTAAGGGGCTACTTAAGTGGGTGGCACAGTCAGTGCTGCAGGCCCACTAGTAGTATTTAATGTACAGGCCCTGGGCACATATAGTGCACTCTACTAGGGACCTATAAGTAAATGAAATAGTCCAATTGGGTATGATCCAATGTTACCATGTTTAAAGGGAGAGAACATATGCACTTTAGCACTGGTTAGCAGTGGTAAAGTGTGCAGAGTCTTGAAACCAGCAAAAACAGTATCCAAAAAGTGGACGGAGGCAGGCAAAAAGTTAGGGGTGACCACCCTAAGGCTGTCAGGTCAAACATGTGTTTCCCCCCCAGCTGAAAGTGGGGAGAGCTACCCAACCTCCTGGGAGCTCTCATCGCTAAGGCTGAAGTATCTGGAGAGACCATCAGCGTTGGCGTGGTCAATCACCAGGCGATGCTCCACCATAAAGTCCATCCCCTGTAGGGAAATGGACCACCTCAAGAGTTTAGGATTCTCCCCCCTCATTTGTATGAGCCATCTGAGGGGCCTGTGGTCTGTCTGAACCCGGAAGTGAGTACCAAACAGGTACGGT
Source organism: Pleurodeles waltl (assembly GCF_031143425.1). Taxonomy (NCBI): domain Eukaryota; kingdom Metazoa; phylum Chordata; class Amphibia; order Caudata; family Salamandridae; genus Pleurodeles; species Pleurodeles waltl. The sequence continues at coordinate 316,813,088 of NC_090436.1, forward strand.
CTCAGCTTCTTCAGTGCCCAAACCAGAGCAAATGCTTCTCTCGCAATAGCACTCCACCTCTGTTCCCGTGGTAATTAATAGTCTTCTGCTAATAAAGACTACTGGTTGGTCTGAGCCCTACTCATTTAGCTGTGTTAGAACAGCCCCTATGCCATGCTCTGAAGCGTCCATCTGCACAATAAATTACTGGGAGTAGTCAGGAGGCTTGAGCACGAGGGCGGTGCACATGGATTCCTTCAGAGTATCAAAGGCTTTCTGACAAGCCTCTGTCCAATTCACCAACCTAGGTTGCTTTTTGGAAGTAAGTTCTGCTAAGGGTGACACAATGGTACCATAGCCCTTGACAAATCTGCAGTAGTATCCAGTGAGGCCTAAAAGGGCTCTCACTTCGGTCTGTGTTCTAGGTGGCGGCCAGGCCTTGATAGTTTTAATCTTGGCCTGGCACGGCCGCACCTTGTCACCACCTACTAGGTGTCCCAAGTACACCACGGAACTCTGCCCAATCTGTCATTTACTAGCCTTGATGGTCAGGCCTGCTTTTGCAGAGCCTGAAGCACCTCCTTGAGGTGGAGCCGGTGTTCCTCCCAGCTGGATCTATAGACAGCTATGTCATCTAGGTAGGCCTCACAATAGGCATCCTTGCCAGCTAGAACCCCGTTAACCAACCGTTGGAAGGTTGCGGGGGCATTTTTCAACCCAAAGGGCATCACCCGACACTGGTATTGGCCATCAGGTGTGGAAAATACAGATCTCTCTTTAGCCCCCTCAGTCAAGGCGATCTGCTGGTACCCTGATGTAAGATCAAAAGTACGCAGGAACTTGGCAGCGCCTAGCCTGTCAAAGAGCTCATCAGCTGGGGGGATGGGGTGAGCATCAGTCTGTGTGACTGAGTTGAGACCCCGGTAGTCCACACAGAACCGGAGTTCTGGCTTTGCACTGGGGGCAGCAGCCTTAGGCATCAGCACCACAGGGCTGACCCAGGGACTGCTGGACTTCTCAATAACCCCTAGGGTCAACATCTTGGAGACCTCCTCCTTGATGCTGGCCTTCACCTTATTCGACAGCCTGTAAATGTTGTTCTTTACAGGGGGACTGTCTCCAGTGTCAATGTCATGGACACACAGATGGGTAAGTCCAGGGGTAAGGTAAAACAGGGAAGAGAACTGCTATAACAACTCACAGCAGTCTCCTCTCTGATCTAGAGTAAGGGAATCAAAGAGAATGACACCCTCCACTGACCCATCTCCTTCTTTGGCAGAGAGGAGGTCGGGGAGAGGTATACTCTCCTCTTCCATGCCCTCATCTGTGACCAGGAGCATACTGACCTCAGACCTCTCAAAGTGAAGTTTGAGTCTGTTATGATGGAGAACCCTTAGGGGGTGCCTAGCGGTCTTGAGGTCCACTAGGTAGGTGGCCTCCCCCTTCCGCTCCTTAATCTCAAATGGGGCAGACCAGTGGTCCTGGAGAGCTCTATGCTCTACCTGCTGCATCACCCAAACCTTGTCTCCAGGTGAGATCTCAGCCAGAGTGGCCTTCCGGTCATACCACTCCTCCATCACCTCTTGACTGGCCTCAAGGTTACTTCTGGCCTGCTTCCAGAAGCGTTGGGTTTGGTTGCCAGCATGTAACTGCCCACATCCTGGGGAGGTGTAATGGGAGCTTTCTCCCAGCCCTCTTTAACTATGATTAGTGGTCCCCTGCAGGGTGACCATAGAGAAGTTTAAAGAGGCTGAACCCCACCCATTTCTGGGGCACCTCCCTACAAGCAAACAGCAGGCATGGCAAGAGGACGTACAACTTATGCCTCATGGCTTCAGTTAGGCCGTTGATCATGCCTTTAAGGGTCTTGTTGAATCTCTCAACAAGCCCATTGGATTGAGGATGATAAGGGGTGGTAAACCGGTAGGCCACCCCACACTCATCCCACATGGACTTCATGTATGCAGACATGAAGTTTGTGCCTCTGTCAGACACAACTTCCTTAGGGAATCCCACATGAGTAAATATTCCCAGCAGAGCTCTGCTCACCACCGGTGCAGTCACTGTTCTCAGAGGGATTGTCTCTGGATAACGGGTGGCATGGTCCACGAAAACTAGGATAAACCTGTTGCCCAAGGCAGTTTTGGTGTCCAAGGGACAAAATGTTGATGCCCACCATTTCAAAGGGGGTGCCAACGACGGGGAGCTTTAAGCTTTTTCCCTGTCTTCCCACTAGCCTGGCAAGTTGGGCAGGCTCTGCAGAAATGATCTGAGGCTACCCTCATTCTAGGCCTATGGAAGTGGGTAACAAGCCTGTCAAAGGTCTTGTCTTGGCCCAGATGTCCTGCCAGGGGAATGTCATGAGCCAGACCCAGTAGGAAGGCCCGGTAACACCGGGGGACCACAAGCACACATGCTGGCCCAGGACCCGGAAATGTAGGCTCACTGTAAAGGAGATCACTCTCCCAGTAGATATGGTGAGTGCCTGAGGCTTCACCAGCTGCTTGGACTGCGGCCTGTCACCTCAGACCCTCAAGGGTGGGGTATTCTTTCTGTGCCTTGCAGAATTCTGCCCTGGTTGGCTCACCCTCTACTTGCCAGCCAGCAACTTCCAGCTGAATGCCCAGGTCAGCTATGTCCTCTCCAGTGGGCTCAGGGGCCTCATACTCCTCAGGGGTCCCGTCCACCACCTTAGGAACATTTGAGGCGGGTTTCCCGCACCTCTTGCCCTTCCTCTTTGCAGCTGTCTGGGCCATTGTTCCAGGCTCCAGGTGCCCTTGACTCCCTTCCCGGGCAGCCATGGACCTTGTGGTCATGCAGACCCACTCAGGCAAACCTAACATCTCCAGGTGGGATCTGAGCTCTACTTCCTTCCAGGCAGTATGCTCAAGATCATTGCCTAACAGACAATCTGCAGGCATGGCAGGACTCACAGCTAATTTCAGAGTACTAGAGACCCACTCAAAGGGAACCAGAGCCACCGGTAGGTGACTCTCACGATTGTCAGCGACTATGACCTGGTGGAATGTATTAGGGACTATCTGCCCTGCTGACACCAGCTGACGCTTGACAGTAGTCATACTGGCTCCTGTGTCACGCAGAGCCTCCACCCTTTGCCAATCAATGGTGGCCCACTGCCTATACTTTGAAGTTTTTGCAGGCATGTGAGCTTTAGACACCATCTCTCTATCTCCCAGGGACACTAGGGAAATCTCTGTCTGCCCCCCAAAGCTAAATGGGACTGTCTCCACCCCGAGCGCTACACTAGCCAACCCATGTGTCTGTCCAGTGGTGGACTGTGCTCTCTTGGAACACTGGGAGTCGTCCTTAAGAGTGTCCATGCTGGTAGCACTCTAAGCATTTGGGGATGAACTTCCCTAACTTTCTGTCAAAGAACCCTGGTTTCTTCCCAAATCTAGAAGAGGAATGGTTACCACCCCACCCCCTTGGGAATTGTTTTGGGGGCCTTTAGAGAACTCCTTATCTTTAAGTTTTTCTCCCCCCTCTTTCTTCTATTGGGAACCCTGATCACCTTTGTGGGTGTCCCCCCCAGATGCCTTCTTGGACACTCTGGTGCCAATCCAGAAGTCTGCCCTCTCAGCAAGCTTCCTGGGATCAATCAGCTTGCTATCTACTAAGTGCTGGTGCAACTCTGTGAAAGAAATACTGAGCAAATGCTCTCTCAGAATCAAGTCATATAACCCTTTGTAATCATCTACTTTGCTGCCCCGCACCCATCCATCCAGTGCCTTATTGGAGAAATCATAGCAATCTACCCAAGTTTGTGTGGAACGTTTGGTGCTGTCCCTAAACCTATGACGGTATTTCTCAGGGGTCAGCCCAAACTTGGCCAGTAAAGCGGCTTTCATGTGTGTATAGACATTCCTATCCTGTGGAGCTCGTGTAAGAAGTGTGTCCCTCCCCACTGCTGGTACATAAAACCACAAGGCCGCCCCTCCAGTGCTCCTCAGAGGTCTCATGGGCCCTTAGTGCAACTTCATAGGCAGCCAGCAACTTGTTAATGTCATCTCCCACCACAAAACTTGGCACCACATTCTTGGGTACACAAACCTTTTTCTCCCCAACAGGTCCTGCATGTATGCTGCCACCATCACTGCTGGACTCAGACTGTCTCGCCTTGATCTCCAGCTCCTTGAGACTCAGTTCATGAGCCAACAAAAGTTTTTTCTCAGCCAAGGCTTTCTCAGCTGCAGCTTCAGCTCTCTCAGCTTCAATCTGCTTGGCTGCTCTTTCAGCCTCAGCTTGCTTGGCTTCTATTTCTGCTCTCCTTTCCTCCTGTTGAGCCTCAATTTTCAACCTCGTCATCTGCAATTGAAACTCTCTCTCCTCTCTCCTTTCCTCTGCGGTCAGGCCTTGATCAGAGACACTGCTCCCTGGTTTGGCAGGGGGCACAATTGCAGTGGTAACATCATCCACTGATTGCAAAAAATCCTCTGAGGGGCCCTTTTCTGAACCCTCCTCCTCAGCATCCTCCTCTGAATGGGCTTCTGCCCAGGCCCTCAGCGCCATTTGAAATTCCTCCTTTCTGGAGGCACCTTGGGTGGGTTCTCCCATATCCCTGCAGAACCCTTTCAGCTGTTTGACAGTATATGTCGCCAACAGGGCCAGGTCAAAATCTCCTGCTTGAGACCCAGCCTGAGACATGTTGAGTGAGGATTTTAGTTAAAAATTGTCAGGAAAAATCGAAATTGCAAAAAGAGATAAAAAATCAAGTTTACCTTCAACTGTGGGTAGGTAGTGAAATACTTAGCTACTGTATGTCACTGCACAAATACAAGACCTATCCTCACCGCTGATCACCAATGTTAGAAATGGGGTCTTTGGTTGGCAGTCAGGTTACCCCCTGTCCAAGCAAGGACCCTCAGTCTAGTCAGGGTAAGTCACACACAATCCAAATTATCCTGTGCCCAACCTCTGGTAGCTTGGCACTCAGCAGTCAGGCTTAACTTAGAAGGCAATGTGTAAAGTATTTGTTCAATAAATCATACAATACCATATAGCACCACAAAAATACATCACACAGTGTTTAAAAAAATATATAATATTTATCTGGATAAATGCAGGTCAAAACGATTATAGATGCAATAAGTAAATGTTGAGATATCACTGAAAAGTGATATAAAGTGTCTTAAGTCTTTTAAAAGCAAATAAAGTCTCTTTCAAGCACAAAGTACCTGGTTCGCGTGAAAAATCTCTGGAAAGAACTGCAGAGGCGAGATGCGTGGAAACAAAGGGGTGTGCATTGATTTCTTGGGCCGCACACGGCGATGTGTCATTTAGTTTTCACGCAGGGACGCCTGTGCATCGATTTCCGGTGCTCGGTTGTGGATCCTCTTCGGGTTGCGGGGTTTTCAGATGCCCCAGGGATGATGCGTGGATTTCCTGCACTGGCAGGACAAAGTCACAGGAGCTGCTTCAATCCAATGGGTGGTGCGTCAAATTTTCTACTGCACGGCAGGCGCTGTGTCGATTCATCTCTAGAAGTCGGGCTGCGTCATTCCGGCTCAGCTGTGCGTCGATCCAGTGGGCCTTGTATCGAATTTCCAGTCGCTATGCTGGCGCTGCGTCGATCTTCTCATTGCGAAGTCAGGCTGTGTCATTCCGGTTCGGCGTGCAGTGAAATTTTCACTGTGGTGCAGGCTGTGCGTCGTTTCTGGCACGCTGTGCGTTGAATTTCCCCACACATGGAGTCCTTCTTGTAGAGATGAAGTCTTTTGGTCCTGAGACTTCAGGGAACAGGAGGCACGGTCTATCCAAGCCTTTGGAGAGCACTTCTTCACTTCAGCCAGAGAGCAGTAAGGCAGCAGGGCAATAGCAAGGCAGCAGTCCTTCACAGAAAGCAGACAGGTGAGTCCTTTGGGCAGCCAGACAGTTCTTGGCAGGATGCAGGTTCTGGTTCAAGTTTCTTCTCCAGGAAGTGTTTGAGTTGGTAGGGGCAGAGGTCCTGTTTCTATACCCAAATGTGCCGTTGAAGTGCGGGTGACTTCAAAGAGTGGTCTAGAAGTGCACCAGGTCCCCTTTCAGTTCAATCCTGTCTTCCAGGGTCCCAGTAGGGGATGTGGCAGTCCTTTGTGTGAAGGCAGGCCCTCCGTCCTCCCAGCCCAGGAAGACCCATTCAAAATGCAGATGTATGCAAGTGAGGCGGAGTATCTTGTGCTTGGGGTGTGTCTGAGTGAATGCACAAAGAACTGTCAACTAAACCTGGCCAGACGTTGATTGTAAGGCACAGAAAGATTTAAGTGCAGAGAAATGCTCACTTTCTAAAAGTGGCATTTCTAATATAGTAATGTTAAATCCAACTTCTTCAGTCAGCGGGATTTTGTATCACCATTCTGGCCATACTAAATATGACCTTCCAACTCCTTTCAGATCAGTAGCTACTACTCAAACAATGTATGAGGGCAGCCCCAATGTTAGCCTATGAAGGGAGCAGGCCTCACAGCAGTGTAAAAACAAATGTAGAAGTTTTACACTAACAGGGCATGTAAACTACATAGGTACGTGTCCTGCCTTTTGCCTACCCAGCACTGTGCCCTATGGATTACCTAGGGCACATTTTAGGGGTGTCTTATATGTAGAAAAAGGGGAGTTTTAGGCTTGGCAAGTACTTTTAAATGCTAAGTCAAATTGGCAGTGAAACTGCACACACAGGCCTTGCAATGGCAGGCCTGAGACAAGGTTAAGGGGCTACCTAAGAGGGGGGCACAATCAGTGTTGCAGGCCCACTAGTAGTATTTAATCTACAGTCCCTGGCACATATAGTGCACTCTACTATGGACTTATAAGTAAATTAAATAGTCCAATTGGGTATGATCCAATGTTACCATGTTTAAAGGGAGACAGCATATGCACTTTAGCACTAGTTAGCAGTGGTAAAGTGTGCATAGTCTTAAAACCAGCAAAAACAGTATCCGAAAATTAGAGGGAGGCAGGCAAAAAGTTTGGGGTGACCACCCTAAGGCTGTCAGGTCTAACAGAGGGCATTTGACAGATCATATCTCCTCTCACTCTCCTTGTGTCAATAGCATTTTAATGTTACACATTACCGTTATTCATTGCACAGTTCTGATTCTATAAATGGAAGTATTCCTTGACTAAACCCAAGAAAGGGAAATGTCATGGAAGTGTAGGGTTCTATTCTGTATCTTACAGAATTGGAAACATCGTCAGGTTCCTTTTTCTCTTAGTTTATCACAGAATGCCAAGTACTTGAGCTTGGTCTTTGTTGGAGTTTCCCATTGCTGAGTGCATCATCTTAAACGCTCTCTTTATTTTTTAACTTTAGGTGGATCTTTTATGAGAGTGGCAAAAGGAAATATCAACTACTGAAACAACAACAAATTTATCAATATTGAGACTTTAGAGTAATCCCCTTTCTATCATCATATGATAGCCTGGTGTTCCTTCCAGAGGTTTCATTTCTCCCTCCCTAACTGGAATTATCGTATCTCCTCTTACTGCCTTTCTTATTGCTTTTAGAGCCTTCATTTTTCATCTAGATTTGGTTTATTCTAGAATCACAAACAGAGCGTCTTCTTTGATGAAGTTCCACCAGTTCCAGTGCTAACATTCACCAACCAACCAATATAAGCACAGCACCCTGTTATATCACACCTCACTTCTTGCAGCAACTACCCCTCCTTTACAATTTTTCTACGTTCTACACAAACTTTACCAATGTAAAGTAAAAGATAATCATAGTCTGCTTCCCTAAAGAAATCAATAGATAGTCTCTCAATTAGACAGTCTTATCCAAGTGATCTGAAGACCAGTGGGAAATCACCTTATTAGTGACGAGTTACCTCTGTGCATGAAGTCACTCAATCACCAATACTTTTTAGTACATTCAAACAAACAACAATTAATTCCCTAACCTGTGTAATTCGATGATGTCTCACAAATTACACTTCGTAGCAGACAAAACAACTCAATTATCTATCATGGTAGCTTAGACTATCTCTTAGTCTGATAATCTCTTTAAACACAAAAATGTATTATAAGTTTCATCAACATACAGCCCTACTCATAATTATGTTCACTGCTTAGCTGTTGCTACCAAATGTGGCCACTACCATCAGCCGCACATCAATTTTCTGCTGAAACCTGAAGTTGAACCCTAAGCTCTGTTTTCTATTCTCTTTAATTAATTTCAAGCAGCTTTTAAATTTGTTGCAGCTTACTTAATTAGATATTTCCTTTCTTAGCACTCAACCATCTTCTGCTACCGGCATTTATTGCTGAGTGCATCACCATAAACTTCCTCTTTATTGTTTAACTTTCAGTGGATCTTTTATGAGAGTGGCAAAAGGAATTCTCAATTATTGCAACAACAACCAATTCATCAATATTTAGACATTAGAATCAATAAAAAGAACGTTAAGTGGTTTTAAAATATTTATCTTGTATATATATGTTACATAGTTTATTAATTCCAGATCTCAAAATACAGTAACACAAATAAAAAGTGTCCTGAATCTGTCCCTGCTCAGTCAATCTTGTCCTCTGACTACAGCTTTCCTTTGTCTAATACAGTTCTTAGTCTGAGGAAGTTTTAGAATGGAGTGCCAATCTTTAACATTTCAGAATATTCTCATGGTTATTTGGGCCCATATTTATACTTTTTGACGCTAAACTGCGCTAACGCAGTTTAGCGTCAAAAAGTTTTGCGCCGGCTAACGACATTCTGAAGCGCCATGCGGGCGCCGTATTTATTGAATGGCGTTAGCCGGCGCAAGCAGACCGGCGCTGCCTGGTGTGCGCGAGAAAAACCACGTACACCAGGCAGCGCCGGCGTAGGGGGAAAATGGCGCATGGGCGTCTTAAAATGGGGCAAGTCAGGTTACGTCGAAAAAATCGTCGTAACCCGACTTGCGCCATTTTTTTTCGACGCCCATCCCCCATCAACATGACTCCTATCATTGTAAAGATAGGAGTCATGCCCCCTTGCCCAATGGCCATGCCCAGGGGACTTCTGTCCCCTGGGCATGGTCATTGGGCATAGTGGCATGTAGGGGGGCACAAATCAGGCCCCCCTATGCCAAAAAAAATTATAAAAAAAAAATAAAAAAATACTTACCTGAACTTACCTGAATGTCCCTGGGGTGGGTCCCTCCAGCCTTGGGTGTCCTCCTGGGGTGGGCAAGGGTGGCAGGGGGGGTCCCTGGGGGCAGGGGAGGGCACTCTGGGCTCATTTTGAGCCCACTTGTCCCTTAACGCCATGCCTGACCCAGGCGTTAAAAAGCGGCGCAAATGCGCAGTTTTTAGCCACGCCCACTCCCGGGCGTCTCTTTTGCCCGGGAGTATAAATACCACGTAAAGGCCTGGGAGTTATTTTTTAGACGGGAACGCCTCCCTTGCATATCATTAACGCAAGGAAGGGGTTCACGCTAAAAAATGACGCACATTCCGGGAACTTTGGCGCTATACGCCTCTAACGCCATAGTATAAATATGGCGTTAGTTGGCGTTAGTTTAGCGTCGAATTTGCGTCGAAAAAAACGACGCAAATTCGGCGCAAACGGAGTATAAATACGGGCCTTGGTCTCATGTGCTTCTAGCTATCAGGCTTTCTCTGAAACAAATGATCAACTCTTTAGGACTCAGTACAAACTATCAGCGGAATGAATAACTCTGTTATGCCTAAAGAAATTATATCTAAATGCTCTTTGTAATACTATTCTGACACAGTCTACCTTACACTGTTTCTATCTATATTCACCTATAGCTCTTAACTTCAGCAGTGACTGTGGTCTGAAAGAGTGGCTCTGGAAGCAGTACTCAGATTCTCTCAGCTGCAGATCAGGATTCTTAGCATCACACCACACCGGCATCTAGCAGCGTCAGGAAGATGAAACCCACCTTACTTTCCCTAGGGTATCTTACATAATATTTTGATTGATACAAATTTGAAACATTGAATATAGTATAAGTATGCACCTTCTGATTCGACACAGGGGTTGTTTGTTTCATCCAGTTCCTTTTCCATTTTATGTTTCTGAAAGAGCAATTTCATGGATAAGTAATATGCCCATAGAATTCCCACTGATCATGGAAATGTTCATGTTGCTACTTCTGCCGTGGTTACTTTTTTAATACATCCCAGCACATTCCAAAGCAGTTTAGTAGAAGGGTAAAAGTGTAAGTAATACAGCTTCTATTGTTTAAAAAGGTAGATGGCATTGTATAGGTCAGAGAGAGGTTATGAAAGAAACAGAGAGAAAAACAAATCCAACGCGTTTTGCAAGCCATGCAACATAGGTTAAGTAGAGCACAGAGTAGGCTTAATGTATTCATCAATGGCAATTTTTCAGGCCTAGCAGTTAGTTCATATGTTAATTTTTATGCTTATAAATATTTTTCTGTGTAGATCACCATCACTGGATTGTTTTTAGTTACTGAGTTGTATTAGACCAATAAGGAGGAATACAGTTCTGGATCAAAGCAGGAGCACTTACAGCCAGCAATCAGTGTGCCATTAAAAGAGCCTTCAAAACAATGCACTTTTATTATAGGAAGCCAGTGCAAAATTATTACTAACTGTGGATTTGATTAATTCTTGAAGCCTCGTCACTAGTTTTGCTTCCTGATTTTGGATCACTTAAAAGTGACATAATGTTCTCTGGTATGCCAAGGAATAAAAGCCAAATTTACTAATACTTTGTGCCGGCTTTGCCTTCAGTTATATGACTCAAACCTGGCAAAAACTGTTAGAATGTGATTTACTATCCAACGCAAATCAGGATTTGTGTTTGATGGAATCCCAAAATCCTGAAAAGGGGGTCTGCATGCTGCTTTGTTTTGCTTTCCATGTAGAGCGCATACAGACACATTTGTGCCAAAATCGTATGATTCCTTGAGGCAGGTGTAACCAGGAGAATTGTTTTAATTTTTCATCGTTTTTTTCAACTCTGCATGTGTGCTGTATTACACAGCACACACAGAAAGTGTGAAAACTGTTCTTGCATAGTTTTTGTAGTGGAAGGGACTCCTTCCACTCTAAAACCTATGCTTTCTGTTATTGTTGTTTCTCTTGGAGTGTCTGTCTTACATTTAGTTACAGTTAACTACAAGCTTTGACAGGAATGTCTCCATTTGGTACTAAATATGCTGGAATTTACAGTCACACATCCCTTAATCCTAATGAAATTATTGTTGGGTCATGGCGAGTGTAAGACACCTGGGTCGAATGATGAACATATTTTGAGAATTTCTAAACTGTGATAGGAGAAATGTTGTTTTCAGTGTCTAAACAGGTGAATTCATATTATTCTTTTGTATTTATTTCATAATTCAAAAACCAAACATTTTGTAGACAAGAAAGGGGGTGTGTAGTGGTGGTAGAAAGGGCTGCACTTCCCACATGTTGAGCAAGTATAGTCAGTAGTAGTTCATGTCAAAACTCGTGCAAACATAGGGTGGGTTATGATGCTATGCGGTAAGATGCTCCACTACCCAAGAGCATACGGTAGTGCTTCAAAGAAACAATAAACATGAAATTTAGCACAGAAGCCGTAGCACTCAAAACAGTGTTCATAATAAAGATGTCCTCCAGTTGAGTTGGTTGTAGTGGATTCCTTTGATCCAACTGAACCAACAAACATTGCAGTAGATGCCAGCCCCAAAGGGCCTGGGGTGGTGCTCACCCAACAACAATCTTATGGCAATTGGGCCCCAGTTACATATGCTAGCCGTTCCCTCACCAACACCGAGCAATGGCACTCACAAATTGAGAGGGAGGCCGTCGCTTTACACTGGGCCTGCAGACATTTTTATCTATATGTGTATGGCCACCCTTTAGTTGTTATGACCAATCACAAGCCGCTGATACCCTTATTCCAAGGGTCTGTATCAAACCATCCCCTCGCATTGAGCAGTGGATGATTCAATTACTGGAATACGACTGCCAGGTGGAATATTGGCCAGGCTCAATTAACCTGGCTGACTACCTCTCCCGACATCCTCGAACAGCAACTCCAAATAAGGAAGCAGAGGCAACGGAGACCTATGTAAATTTTGTTACAGAACATTCTTGACCACTTCTGATATCACTGATGACACTGCAGAAAGCTACAAAGGAAGATGAGTGCCTACAACTTGTCCTGGCCACACTTCAGCCAAACACCTGGCGCACCCTCAAAGCACAACTCTTGCGAAAAACTATGGAAGCCAACAAAATCTTAGAATCCATGCTGCACGGATGTCTTATGTGGACCTCGCCTCATCATCCCTGCCAGTCTCACAGAACCTTGTAGTCCAACTAGCTCATCACGGACACCAAGAGATTACAAAAAATAAAGAATAGGCGCCGCACAAAGGTCTGGTTTCCAGGTATGGACACTATGGTAGAGCAAGCCATTCAATCATGTCACAGGTGTTAAGTAGCCAGCTCTTTAGAGCCACCTTCACCGGTCATCACGTAAGTAGGCCCACACCAACCCCTGCAACTCCGCCAGCCCTAATTTTGGACATCTCCCAGATGGAAGGCATGCTCTAGTCTTTGTTGATGACTATACCAAGTATCCAGAGGTGGAGGTTGTAGGATCCTAGTCTGCCCCGGAAATAATCACAAAACTAGAAAAGGTGATTGCCACACATGGTATCATGTGCAGAAAGGGACTGACAATGGTCCCCCGTTCCACGGGCAAGAATTTAAAAAATACTTACAGTCATCGGGCATTCAACACCAGAAGGTGACCCCGAGATGGCCTCAAGCGAATGGGGAAGTGAAGCGGTTTATGAGGACTCTCAAAGTGATTTGCATTCCATTGCACATGCTGAAAACCAATTGGTGGAGCAGGCTATTATACAGCTTCTTACGAGAATATCGCCAGACACCTCACTCAACAACTGGTCGAGCCCCAGCACATGCCAGTAGGGGGCATATAGTTACTGATACTATTCCTCACCACCCCAGATGGTCGCAGGCTTCCATTGATGATTCCGACGTACTTCACAAAAGGAGGAAAACCAACCAACAGGCCAGTACTGTATGACAAGCCGGTCTTAGTCTGATTCAAACAGGAGACTGTGTTTTCGACAAAGGCTGATACCGTGGCAGCAAATTCAGGCTGCAATTCGAGCAGAGACCATGGAAAGTGATTAAAAGACAGACACCTTGATAACTGCCTGTCCAGCATATGAGACCGTCATCAGGAATGTGTTGTTTTTCAGGAAAGTGGTGATGTAGATGACCATTTAACTCATGATGAAAGTCAGGACTTGTTGTTTGAAGCATCGAGCTGGAGACACTCACCGGACACGTCAAGGCTGGGAGGAGAGATCGGGGTTTCAGCATCCCCAAGACGCCTGCCTGTGTCTGCCAATCCGGACTAAGGGACTGAAGTGACCAGCTGGAGCAAGAGTGTGCGGCCAGACGAGCTGAAGGAGTGATACCAACTGAGGCACACCCCGGCTCCGCCCTCGCGTTTGGTAGAGTTTCTGACATGAACACACAGGAGGCACTAAAGGCCATATGTACGAACACATTTTCCCATTGACACAGAATGGGAAAAACCCTTTGCTACATCTGGCCCTTAGAGCGGCATCGCTCGCAAGAGTATTTATGTTTTACCGCCGCATGATGTTATTTGTGTTTGTGGTGTTTTGCTTTTTGAAGTTGGGGAGCAATGTAGTACACCATTACGGTCATGTAGCAGGGTGGTGTCCGGGGAGACCCCCACATACGTGTTGTTTAATGGTTCACTCCAGTGCCCGCTGGAGTGCTGGTAAGAGAGTGGAGTCTATTTGCCACGCGATCGGCCTGCATGCTCCTGCGCGGCGCTCTAGGTATTTCTTGTAATGACCTTCCTCCCTCTTTCTTCGTCTCCCTCCCTTCTTTCCCACAGTCTTACACACCTTCCCTCCCTCCTCCACCCCCGCTCTAAAGTTACCAAACTCAATGCTTTTGTCATATATGACATGATTTATTACTTCAACACCTGTCTACAGAAGCTGAAGCGCATTTTCCTTAGCAACGCAGCTGGTGCAGTTTGTTTTAGATCAGTAAACCTCAAGTGCTGCAAAGATTAAAAGTTCTTAAATTGTTTATGCAATCTAAGAACCCCCTGGTTAACTGCCTTTTATATCATTCCTTCGTGGGTGAACCACATGTGAACTTTTATCAGTTATCACTGAATATTTTAAATAACAGAATAACAAATGCATGTTATTCTTTGAGTATTATCAATGCATGCCAATATAAAAGGAGACTTACTTTTCCCACTGCTAATCCAATCATTCTTCAAATCCTTGGACATACTCGAATGGGGGGAAATCGCATTTGCATGAACTGTAACAGATGCTTCACATAGGTCGCCACTGACCTATCCTTTATTTGAGAAGGATAAATATACCGTAGTAAGTGAAATGCGCCCTTCCTATTGGCTTAGGCTGCTTGGAAGCTAAGAACCAGAGCTCTGCTTCCTCCATCTGTCACTGCTTATGGCTCTTTAATTTATCTTTCCCAGTTGCAAGGCACATTATTGTGACTGTGTACACGAAAAGCACGTTTTGTACCGAATTCGAATCTCAGTTAGATTCCCAAAATATAATAATGCCTCACGCTTAGACGTTCCTCTGCAAGAGAAGGAAGTGCATGCAAAGTCGATGAAAACATTTTACCTTTAGCTTTCTAGCTTTACCGTTTTAGTAAGCAATTACAGGTAAGTCTCACTTAAACCACAAGAATTGTCAATGACAATAGGTCCGACTTGTGAATGAAAGTGCATTTAGTGCATGGACTGGTGAGTTGATGGGTTTGAGTAAGTAATCATTCATACGCTCTGTCACTCATCTTTGCACTCATGAATCCATTCAATCACCCAATAACTCATTCTTACCTTCACCCTAACACAACCACTATAAAACACACACAAATTCAACAATGTGTGCAAGATAAATTGAAATAATACATGTAGAAAAAAGTAAATTCTTGCAATAACAAACAGACTAACTCCTGTTAGCCTTGCAGTGGTATTGTACAAAATCTATTATTTTAAAGTTGCAGCGTGGCCACCATGTTTAGAACCAATGTGTGTCCATCTTGAAATAGTAAAACAAATATAAACCATGAACAGCAGCATTTCATAATGGTCACCTGGTTGAGAGTAGCCATGTGGGATTCAGCACACTGCAGATGAAATGGAAGCCAGGAAAGCACCACATTAGCACTGCTTAGAGAGCTATAATGGCCTCTTATGAGAAGCAACACATTGAAAGGGGAAGCATAAAAGGAGAATATTGAACAGCAAAGGACTGCCTCAACTAGCACTGACACTGATGCTTGCTCATTTTCAATTGGATATGCACACATGATCATAATATGCTGCGATGTACCAGGCAAAAGAGGCAATGACTTATGTGGACTCAACCATTACATCACGCAGTATGCTGTTATGGACAGAAACAGAGTGTAAATAACACTCACAGAGATGAATGGCAGAAGAGGGCTGACCCAAAGGTCCTCTATGTAACAATATGGACATGTATTTTTATATATTGATGTTTGTATTATTTAATGATTTCTTTTACTTATACGATCTTGGCACAGAGTGTTCAAAGAGGTTCTACCACAAATTACTACAGTGTGAATCTTCTATCCTATATTATATCAAAGGGGGGTAACCAAATAAAAATCCTTCTGTACAAACGTAGTCTGTGAGAATTCATTAAAATACCTAGCTACACACTTTGGCACAGTACAAAAACAGTTCATCTTCAAAGTTCTATTGGCTATAACAAATGTGCTACAAAGTAAATAAATCAGGCCTACTGCTTTTATCACAATTTCCATAATAATTAGATCAGACCCATAGCAACTGAAATACCTTTTCTGATAAACTAATCAGTCCTATATCTGTTATCATTGGCTTGTCACCATACCCAAGTCAGACCTATTGTATGAAGCTCACACTTTCCCACAAGGCAACCATCAGGCATATAGTCATAAAATTACAAACTAATACAGAATTGCAGTTGGCAAATTACTATCCAAAGAGGGTTCAACATGCAGGATTGAATACAAAGCAATAGCAACCCATCCTTCAATGGCATTTGACTTTAATATATGCTTTTCACAACTAGTATGTCAGGCCTACTCACTTTATGGTAACATATCATAATAAAAGATCAGGTCTATAACTTGTAACATTTGTTTATCACTGTAATCAGCTCACACCTACTGTGTTGGTCTCAAGCATTCCTGCAAGGTAGCCATCAGTTATACCATAATACAATTACAAATATGTACAGATTGACAGTTGTAAAATATCTCCTAATAGTGTCTAACATGGATTCCCAGAGTGAAAATTGTCTATCCCCATAGTTTGCCCAGGTGAGTCATCAACACCTAACCACTTGCCTACAAACATTAATCTACAATTTTTGTGTAATAAAATACCTGCCTGCAGGCCTTAGCACAGTGTAATAAGAATCTTTAAAAAAGTATTGCCTTTCACAACATGTAAGTAAAGCCAACTTACTTTGTCATGTTACTTTATTAACAAATGACACCTATAGAATCTGGCTTAACATTTCCCAGTGAACCAATGAGGTCTGTAGCTTTTACCATTGGCTTGACATTTTAATCAACATTGGCCTACTGAAGTGAGTATATACTGGCAACTATCATGTAAATAGTTATAACATTGCATATATATATAAAACTGCAGTAGGCAAACAAAATAGGGCCTAACAAGAATCCTCACTGTCAAAATCTTTGCCTACCATGGTATTCTGTGAAATGACATGTAACAAAATACCTATAAATCAAAAAAGGGGAACAACTCTTCGTATCCAAAGGGTGACGGATCATGGTACTGTTGTGTAGCCATTTCAAGTATAGCTCCATGCACGTTATGCACTTTTCCCTAGATATATTTTATTCAGCTTTGCATTGTTATTTTACAATAACCATTTTTTACGGTCTTGTTTTAATTTCTTCTATTGCACTGTTTAGCTTAGCTCAGCACTGTGTTCTTAAATAATGCATTCTTGATCGTCCTGTGCTTCAGTCAAGGCTACAGTCTGGTACATTGCCGGTAAATGTGGTAGATGTTTAGTCTCCAGCATTCGTTGAAAACACACATCCTTACGTAGGGACATTTTCTTAGAACATCTGGGTGTTAGTTATAAAAACACTTTCTAGTCCTAGTACATGTCAAGAGGGAGATTCCAGCCAGGGCACCACAACTGTGTGCTGAATGCCCCGTTGCAGATGCTGATGCAGATTACAGGCCTTTGCTCAGGTATGAGGGTTGATGTCCTCCCGGGGGAACCTGAAAGCCAGGCTTAGAGCTTAACATGCTGTGCTCGAAATATAACTTAGAGAGAGAATAATCTAGCGGCACTATGATAGCCTTATTCTTGTGCTTCACTCTCATCGTTACTATTTTAATATTATTGTGTTGTGTAGTTCTGGTTATTGCAGCTCACGCTTTGTTATCCAAAATGCAGTTGTTTTATTAAACCAATCTTTAAAACGTATACTTCTTCTATTGTCATTTATATATGAGACCGCCCTATGTATGACAGAACCGGTTGTGACCTGAGTGACTACGACTTCCCTGAGAAGTACTGAGATGTCATGCGCTCGGCTGCCCAATTGTCTCTACCATTTGGGGGAGATGAGGCACTGCTAGTTAGCCGGAGCAAAACCCGGATTTGGAGTGACAAGCGTCATCTACCGTGGGCCAGACTCAGTCCCCCACATCGTGGACGATCTTGTTGCTTAAAATCTAGTAGTCTCATTAAGATAATGAGAGCCTACGCGACATGGCGTTCTTCTGCCAGAATATAGCGCCTGAAAGCAGGGATTTAACAAGCTTTAGTGCATTAGGCTCCCAGAAAAAAATTCTGTTGTTTGCCCCAGGGGTATAAGAACAGCACAGGACTGTTTGCGGCTCGTGTGACTGCTATTTTACACGAGATAGACCCTGAAGCATTGTCATATGTGGACGATATATATCTCCCGGATGACGAGTTACTACAACATTTAAGACGGGTAGCCTGCATTGTTGTAGGGTTTGCCGAAGTCGGCTACAAATTTAACTTTAAAAAGTCAAAAATTGCCTTCCTCAGCGTCCTGTTTCTGGGATATGAGCTGTCGAGTGAAGGTAAGAGCCTAGCGCCACAATTTTTTGAAAAATGTGCACAATTGCACCCACCAAATACGATTAAAAAACTTCAATCATTGTTAGGCTTTCTAAATTTTGGTAGAACATACATTCCTGATTATGCAACACGCATAAAACCTTTATATGACTTAATACGTCCCGATTTCTCAAGTAAGTTCTGGACGGTTGAACATACACGCACTCTTCGAGATTTACAGACAGATATGCTAGCAGCAAAACATTTACACACAAGGGACAATAAAACACACTTGGTCATCAGGGTAATAGCTGGGGCCATCAGTTTCACTTATGTAACATTTAATGAAGGTGAGACAGTCCCAATAGCATACAAATCACATTTGTATTCAGCTGCTGAACAACGCTTTGCACCCACGAAGAAAATTCTCACTGCTGTGCAGATGGCTGTTATTAAAGAAAGACCTCTTGCCCAAGGAAAACGCATTATTGTCATTTCTGCTATTCCAGCACTAGAGGCTGTTACGAAAGCTAGCATTCCGAACGCGAACGCACTTCATCCCCGATGGATACAATGGGCTACGTCTCTAACAGCCACTGATGTAGACTACATTTTTGACCCAAAATTACAAACTCAAGAATTTATACAATATGAAGTAGAATATCTAGTTCCAGCAGACACCTTGCCTATTGATCAATATCATGCAATCATGTTCACCGATGGCTCTGCGCAACCAGCGATTGGAACTAAACATCAATATTCTGCTGCATGCGCAGTCATAAGTGGCTATATGGAGGGGGAGAAATTCTGTCCCCAACATACCTATAAACAGACCTTAGGGGATTGTACAGCACAATTGTCTGAGCTAAAAGCTCTACTGATGGCACTAGAACATACGGATCCAACACATTTCACACTGATTGTTTGTGATTCATAATATTGCGTCCAGTCTTTTAATGAATACCTGTATTACTGCCGTTTGAATGGGTTCAGACATTCAAAAGGCAACACAATAAAACACAGACTCCTGTGGGGGAAGGTAGCAGACCTGAAAGAGACGGTACCCAACGTCCATGTTGTGCATACACTTGGAGACCAGCGCGTTGGAATACACGTT
Source organism: Pleurodeles waltl (assembly GCF_031143425.1). Lineage (NCBI taxonomy): Eukaryota > Metazoa > Chordata > Amphibia > Caudata > Salamandridae > Pleurodeles > Pleurodeles waltl. Next base: position 316,832,291 of record NC_090436.1, read on the forward strand.
GCTGGAAATACTTTGGCTGATGAAGCCGCAAAGTCAGCAGTGGCAGTTGCCACTGTAGCTGCAGTGACTCGTTCGAGTTCCAAACCAGACACAGACATTATGGCTGCCATAAAAGCTATGGTTGATGGCACGCCATATCCTAAAGGATTTCCTAATAAATATTAATACTTGATGGGAGGTGTGCTGAACGCTGAAGTTAAAATTCCAGGCGTAGGCGTATGCAACATCCCCAATAAAGACGTAAGACCTCGTTTGATTAAAGCAGCGCATGAGGGGGTGGCATCTGCACATGCTGGTGTGGCTGCCACAATTTCACTCTTACAGGTCCGTTATTGGCAGCCGGTCTCTATAAAGAGACTAAGCAGTATGTCTTTTGTTGTGACATCTGTCAACAAATAAAAGTTTCCACGGCTAAGCGCCCGCCGCAGACACCTCTCTTAATTTCCAATAGACCATTACAATGTGTGTACTTGGACCATTGCGGTCCTTTAACACCTGATAGTGCATACAAATACATATTAGTTGCTGTTGATTCCTGCTCCAGATTTGTGTGGGTGTGGCCACAACACTCGGCTGATGCTCAGACTTTTATGAAAGATTTGCGAGTCTTGTCGGTACATATGCAGTTGCGGCATTCCATTCGGACCAGGGCCCTGCTTTTGCCTCAAGGGCATTCAAGGACACCATGGCTTCGTTGGGGGTCCAACTCCAGTACTCGTCTCCATTTCATCCCGAGGGAAATAGTGTCGTGGAGTGATTAAACCGCGATTTAGAGCAATCCTTAAGGGCCAGAGTCTTAGGTACGGGTTGTAGTTGGCTAGCCCACCTAAATGGAGTTCAGAGAACACTACATAACCTGCCTAGAAGGTCCCTGGGGGGTTGTACTTCATATGAATGCCTGTTCGGAACACAAATGTTTGTTCTGGATCTTGATGGTCCTGGCATGGAGGCAGCAGAAACACCTTTTGACGTAAATGATCGTGTCACCGTTTTACAGGAATTACAGCAGTTCCGTGAAGATAACTCTTCTAAAAGTGCTGCCTCCACAGGAATTAAGGATGTGTCAGTAACATCTACTGGCTAGATTCCCAGGGTTCGGGATCTTGTACGTGAAAAGGTCACATTGAAAAAAGAATTTGGCCCTTCTTATCGAGCACCAGTCCCTGTCTTGGGGATACACGGTATCAGAACTGTTATTCTACCACCGTTGCCAGGTGCCAAAGAAAATCGTTTTGTTTCCATTGACAATGGCAAACTACAACATGTGGCCAATTCTGCACAGCCGACCAAGAGGAACGTCCAGTAGTTCCTGAATCCCTCTCACTACTGGAGAAGAAGTTCCGCTTCAAGTTGTTTATACCAATGCTGATACCTCTCCGAGCTTGGGGAGGGTGGATGATGATCTTGCATTAGTTCCACTAACAACAAGCAATTTAGAAACACTTGATCAAGTCACTACGACTACTAGCCAGACGGATGGTGCTGTCTATAGTGTACCACCACAGGAAACACCAACTCCACAGTTGGCCACAGCTACGCCATTTGCACGGACAGCCTCTGGTTACTTTGAAGACTACGAAGACGGTCAATCTGACTCATTTGCCTCTTCGACAGCTGATCTGTCAGGTGCATGTAAGCTGTTACATTGGCTTTCAGAAACATATTTCATTTTTCCATGGAACTATGTATGGTTTTCTTTGACTGTCCTAGCCTTTCTGCTTTGGATTGGTTTTGTCATTACTTTTTTCTTGTTAATACATGGTAATTTTCTTCCCGAGAGATCAGCGGTTGAACAGGTGGAGGAGGTTTTGAAACCACATTTTTCATCACATAAGATTCGAAGAGACTTGTCTTTTGTGAACATTTCTGCAGTACCAATTCCTGATAGGATTGTGTGGGACAAAGTAATGGTTGATATATATATGGTCCCACTGAAATTATTCAAGTACCTATGTGTTCAAATTATCAATGAACGATATAGTCATTTATATATTCGGACTCCTTTGTTTCCCGGTTATCAATTCAAGGTTATGAATATGTCAAATATGTTGATTTGAAAAGCGTTTGGGGAACAAACAATTGGCAGACCAAGGGTAGAGAAACATTGTTTAGAGTACGTCTCATCCCTGTTCAAATGATCTTTTTAAAAGAAACAGTATAACAAACAAGTTGCTTAGGCTTAGCCACAATTAGAGAATTAAACAAGCCTAGTATACCTGCCCCTGCAAAATGTGATAACTGGCAAAAGTACACGAATGCAACTATAAATGAGCTCAATGAGTGGGTCCAGAATGGTACGTTTAATGCTTCACTGACACGTCCAGGCGGGTGGTTACTGTGGCCAATAGATACCAACGGGTGTCATCAATGTTTTGTCACCTCCTCAGGGGGTTTCCGAATGAGTAGGTCAGACCCTCACTATATTTCACCAGAACATGCTGACATAATTACAATATATAGTGTAGGAAAATTGTACCAACAGTGGCTAAAATCATCCTCACTAGACGCGGTTAAGACACACCTCAGTCTCCTGTCTAACAACACTGACTCACAAGATTTCTTGTCAGGCCCAAAGATACCACGTAGAAAGCGTTTCCTGTATGAGGTATACAATGAAATATGGAAACTTTCCCAACAAGAGGCTGCAGCACAGTTAAGGCAGATAGATTTGGAAAATTTGAAAAAGGCATTAGCTGTTGTGGATAATGGGATTCACACCTTGTCCGACCGGATATATACAATTAACAATATTGTTTCTTCTGCTATAGACATTATACGATCTGATATGTCTTCTTTATATCATGGACAGGCCCATTATGCAGTTGGGTTGGACACTTCAGATATTGAAGGCGGGTCGCGTTCCGTGGCAGCACATCAGTGCCAGGGAAATATTTTTTTCCTTTAATTTGACGCGACAACAACAACTAATGGCTAAAAAGGAGACGACTTATGTCATGCTTAACATTGAAAAGATAGAAAGACTGGCTTTTACTGTGGCCGAGATTCCTTCAGTAGAGTGGTTGATACACGGGGTTAGTAATCTGCCTATTTCTACATTACAATTCACTTCTTATTTGAAACACATTCCGGTAGGCAGATATGAAAAGTTGGGATATAGTTACATCCATGAGGTGTGGGAGCTTCCCTTCTCGTACAAATGCCTCAATGGCATGAAAAAGGTATTTCCGAGCGGTAGTGAATGCGAGACTTCAGTCAGCCATTCAATGATTTGTAAGCAGTTGTCCTTGCATGGGGCGTATAATGCCCTGGTTGCGAACTTGGCTTGCTATCTGAAGGGAGTTCCAGTCCCCTTGATTAAGCGCACGCTCCAGGTGCTTTCAAACGGCAGCTACGTCCTTCTCAATAGTGAAGACTGTTGTGACATGCGGGCTGGAATAGTTTACGATGTCTCGGTCTCTAAGGTCGTTACATGCTGCGGGAACGTGTTGTTTCCCCCCACTAAATTTAGGGAGGTAGCTAATATCTGGCCTCCCATTGCTACTTCCAAGGTGAATTTTGACAAGTTAAGTAGACTGAAGGCTTTATTGTTTCAGAAGCATGTGGCCCTTTCATCTGCACGCAAGACCTACGCACTTCAAGTGGCATAGTCGTCAGCAGAAATACAGTCCCTGTTAAATACAAACTTTTCGAGACACTTTGGTGAACTCGTGGGACGTATATTTATTGCGTCCAGCATGGCTGGATTAGCAAATTTTTTCAAAGCTGTTGGTATTGGTTTTATTCACACCTTTTCCTCTATATTCGGTTTGATACCTTCGGCTATTCACTCAATTTTCGGAAGCATTTTTGGGGGATTTCCAAAAACTTTGGCTTAATTAGCCGGCATTTTGCTGTTGCTGTTGTTTTTCCGCAATGGCTGTCCCACCGCAACAAGGACAAATGAAGGCGCTCCCATCTGTGCAGCTGTGTCGTGAACCCATGATGCAGCAGTTTGGAGCAACACTTCTGGAACATTTGGGGTGTGACTGGTCTCTGTCGTTCAGACCTGTTTTGGATTATGTGCAGCCGGTGTTTCGGTGCCTTTGGTGCTCTTTTGAACATGCACTGGAAGTTTGTCTTTCACAGCAACGCCCCTCAGTGATTGATGCTGATCTGTTGATGTTCTCGTTGAGGGTTCATTACCAGACATGCGCGCTGCGGCTGCGTTTGCTCAGAGAAGCTGATTATGAGCTACCCTTCCTGGAGGAAGTTACCATTAACTCTTTAAAAGACATTGCACGGGATGCTGCCGTGGTTGGCACTGGGGCTATGGAACACACCTGCTCCTTAGTGGTTTTTGGCACGGATTTACCGGTTTTGTCATCTGCCGAAGTGGAGGATCTCCTGCTTTCCATGACTGATGCTTGATTTGGAACTATCCTAAATTGACATTTTCCTTTGAATTCGGCTCTTGGCCTCATGCTCATCTTTTAAATTGCCAAGTAGTATGCTTGTGTGTCCTCTTGACTTGTCAAAATTAAGTAGGATTTTAGATATATTTTAGCTAAGGGCATTTTAGCTTTGGCTTGAACCAATTTCTTCCGACAAGGGGAGGGTGTTGTGTAGCCATTTCAAGTATAGCTCCATGTACTTTAGTTTAACATACTAGGCCGCTGTGCATTTTGCCCTAGTTATATTTTATTCAGCTTCGCATTGTTATTTTACAATAACCAGTTTTTACGGTCTAGTTTTAATTTCTTCTATTGCACTGTTTAGCTTAGCTCAGCACTGTGTTCTCAAAGAATGCATTCTTGATCGTCCTGTGCTTCAGTCAAGGCTACAGTCTGGTACATTGCCGGTAAACGTGGTAGAAGTTTAGTCTCCAGCATTCGTAGAAAACACACATCCTTACGTAGGGACATTTTCTTAGAACATCTGGGTGTTAGTCATAAAAACACTTTCTAGTCCTAGTACACATCAAGATGGAGATTCCAGCCAGGGAACCAAAACTGTATGCTGAATGCCCAGTTGCAGATGCTGATGCAGATTACAGGCCTTTGTTCAGGTATGAGGGTTGATGTCCTCCCGGGGGAACCTGAAAGGCAGGCTTAGAGCTTAACATGCTGTGCTCGAAATATAACTTAGAGAGAGAATAGTTTAGCAGCACTATGATAGCCTAATTCTTGTGCTTCACTCTCATCGTTACTATTTTAATATTATTGTATTGTTTAGTTCTGGTTATTGCAGCTCACGCTTTGTTATCCAAAATGCATTCATTTTATTGTCATTTATATATGAGACCGCACTATGTATGAGAGAACCGGTTGTGACCTGAGTGACCACGACTTCCCTGAGAAGTACTGAGATGTCATGCTCTCGGCTGCCCAATTGTCTCTACCATTTGGGAGAGATGAGGCACTGCTAGTTAGCCGGAGCAAAACCCATATTTGGAGTGACAAGCGTCATCTACCGTGGGCCAGACTCAGTCCCCCACATCGTGGACGATCTTGTTGCTCAAAATCTAGTAGTCTTATTAAGATAATGAGAGCCTACGCGACAGTACTGAAAGTCTGAGGGTCTCTTGAATGTGTTAAAAGGAGACATGAGGATACTATCACCTTAAGCCAGATGAAAGCAAAGGTTTTGTATGAATGCAGTGGAGTATCCTTTAATGAAGTAATATCTTACAAGCAAAGAGATGATTCTTAATCTGGAGGTAAATTGAACTCCGGATAACAGACAGTTTTTTAAAGATATTTCTTAAGTGATCGGTACAGTCCAGAGTCTCCAGTCAGTTATTGATAAAATGACAAAGGAGAGTATAAATAATACAATATCAATTTAAAAGAAAGTACGGTGATATACTCATTGAGTGCCCTTTTGCTTTGTTATAATTTTAAAATGATGTAGTGGATATGTTCTGAAGAAGGTGGTGTAAACCAAGAAACCACCATAAAACTGCGTCAACAGTCTTTGGATTTTTATGGTTAATGATGTATGAATTTTTGGTGTGATATTAAAAGGATAATCGAATGTGTAATGGAAAGTGCAATTCTGTGATTATTTGTGTACCTTGAACATTATTAAATTTCTAAAATATTTTATGGATGTAATGGTAAATGTTTTTATGAATGAATGTTGAAATATATGGTAAATATTGTTTATATATTTTAGTGAATTTGTGATGCGTTTTGCAAACAGGAATGGTTATTATGGCATGAAATCACTTGTGACCAAATCTGAGTATATGTTGGGTTTTTCTGTCACAGAGGGGGCATTTTAGGTTTGTTTGATGTACAAAATACCTTTTTACAGCCTGTCACATCATGGGATAACAATACACTGTTAGAGGCCTATTGCCAAAACAATGCACCTGACATACTTTTTCCAAGTGCACCAATCAGGCCTATTGCGCTTATTGCTTTCTTGTCACCATGAACAACCCAGGCCTCCTGTAGTAAGCATAACCTCTCCAAGGCAACATCAGCCATAAAATTACAAATGTAAACAAAAATACCATTGACATTGAAGGTGACTATCTCTCAAATGAGGATCTAAAAAGGATTCTCACATTGCAAATCTTCCATACCCATGGTGGGACCAGAGTTGGTAACCAACATGAAAACCCTTGCCTATTATGGTAAACTTTGAGATTTTGTGTAAAACAACAACCGAGGTGCAAGCTTTGATATAGAAATAACAATCCCAGCTTAAATGCTTATTGCCTTGAACATATGCATTTCTCAATAAATATCTCAGGTCTAATGTCTTAATCGTAACTTCATAACAAACAATCATGCCGTGCAAAATACAACAGATTTTAGTGGGGAGTTGAACATTTTACGTAGAGATACTCAAACTCTAATTGTATTGAAGAATCCTTTTGATTTAAAAAAAAAAACATTTTTATAAAATAGATATAACACAACATTTTTCTTGAGGTCCATTCATAAACTCATTTTATCATATCTTAATCCATATAAAGATTGTGATACTGACAAATTAAAAGTCATGCTCTGTTTTGAAGGTTTTCTTCATAGCCGTTATAGGCGGGCCATATTCCACAATGCAGCTGATTCTCACAAGAGTGCATCCAACATGTTTTGCGGCTTTGAGGTGGTTTATCAGGGCTATATGATAGTGTGTATTGTAATCACTTTCCTTTTTCTTGTTATTCCTAATGTGATTTCTACTAAAATACTATTTTCTATCTCTGAAACTATTTATTTTATGTCATCTTTTAATACTTCCAATGATGGTCACTCAAATTCAGATTTATTCTTATGATATAGTTAATTAAGAACTTTGTAAAACAAACACACACAATGTTAACATGGATACAAAATTCAAATCTATTACAGGGTTCTAAAAAACAAGATTTCATTACAATCCTTAGCTACTTTAAAAATTTGATTTGTTGTGCTGTGAAAGAAAGTGCAAGTCTGATTGTGTGCAACCTATCTAAAAGGGTGTGTACTTTAGAAGCTATTTTGCTGTCGGTAAGAGTCTTTTGGCTGCAATAGTAAAGAATTTGATGGATTGAGTATTTAAGGCCACATGTATGTAGCTTTTCTTTTATCGCAAACGGCCCGATTCACAGAATTGGGCCGTTTGAGACTAAGAAAAGCATTTTCCTATTTACAAAACCCATTTTGAGAGTAGTAACCTATTACCAAATAAATTGCAAAATTGGTTAGCGATTTGGTATTCGGAAGGGGCATGTTAAGGGCATTCCTTCCTAATAGCGACTTGCAGTTCTATGTGCGAATATTTTACGACCAGAATGCAATTGCAAAACATTTGCTTTATAACACCAATTTCAACTTAATGCTAATGCATTCCCACACAGAAAGGGGAATGCATGCTAAAACGTTTTTAAGAGCAGGCAGTGGTCCCAGGGACCACTGCCTGCTCTTAAAAAATGTAACTGAAACATTTTGTTTTTTACTTTCTAAATTGTCCCATTTTCCTTTAAGGGAAATGGGATGCATCTAAAAAGAAAGATTGCCTTATTTAAAAACAGTCATAGACATGGTGGTCTGCTGGCCCCGCAGGCCACCATGTCTGTGATTTCTGCGATACCCAGTGGGTCGCAAATTGAGACCTACCTCATTAATATGAATGAGGTAGGTCTTTTTGCGACCCACTGGGAATTGCAAAAGGAACTCAACTGCGTTACATACATTTATAATTGTGATTTCCCAATTTCGATTCACATAGAATTGCAGTTAGGAAATTGCAATTCCTAACTTATGTGCATGTGGCCCTAAGGGCCTCATTACGATTTTGGCGGTCTTAAGACCACCATGCTCGTGGTGGTGGTCTGACCGCCACACACCTGGCCGTCAGACCCCCAAATTATAACCCTGGTGCTCGGATCGCCAGGGGACCACCGCCACCGTCAGGATCACAGATCCCCATGGGGTGGCGGTTGTCAGAATCGTGGTCAGTCACGGCAGTGCCCATGGCAGCAACGCCATGCTTACCATGAGTACATTTTCCACCAGTCTTTCCATGGCATTTACACCACCATGGAAAGACTGGCAGAAAGCCTGTACTGGGGCCACAGGAGATACTTTCCTGCACAAAAACAATCACAAGAGGTGTTTTCCTCTTTCTATGTGTGCTGAAAAATGCAGCACACATAGAAAGATGAAAAACAGGAAGAAATAAAGATATTTCCCCCTGTTTTGTCACTCTTATGCCACTCCTGAGGTGGCATAGGAATCTGACACATTCCCAGACTTGTAAATCAGGTAATGAATCAGAATCCTTCGGGTTTCATGGGTGTTGCGTGGGAACACCCCAAGCAGCACCCATGGAATGCACCTGCCATGCAGTGTTATGTCCATATTTACAACGCCATGAATACCATGCAAGGTAGTTTTGCGTGGCCTTGTAAATATGTGCTGGCACACTGTCTCACTGGAGCATTAAACAAATTACATTTCAGTGGAATAGTGTGCTGCTAAGGCCTCGTAAATGAGGCCCTAAATGTCTCTAACACTTGTTCCTGGACCCAAGGGTTTGCACACATAGGAAAGGGTCAGCAAAAGTGTAGCATTCAGTACTCCGAGTAACAGAAATATTGACTGGTCCCACAGAACATTTTGTAATGTGAAGAAGACTAATGATTATGAAGCCACCTTGTTTTTCATTGCTGCTTTGTGCGCAGAAAAAGAACATCTGAAGTTTACATTTAAACTTAGACACATATAGACCTGAACCAGAGAAAGCATTGCATTGTTTAAGTACCAGGGGCCTGCTTTTGTCATAATTCTGATGAATGTTCCCACCTTTGTTTTCTTTAAACTGATTTCTAAGAATTTATTGCTTAAACCTCTTGTATCTTGGCACAAAAGCAGTCAGGTTTAACTTAGAGGCAATATGTAAAGTATTTGTGCAGCACCTCACCAGTAATGAAGTGAAAACACAACACAAGAAAAATCCGATCCAATTTAGAAACATATAGTAAAATAAAATAATTATTTGACAACAAAACAACAAAGATCTAATCGGTAGAACCACAGAGCGTACAGTAGTGATTCCAATGAGCTGCATTGGCAGTGTGATGTCCTGTGTGGAGATGTGCCAGGCAGTGGTTCTGAATGGCTGCGAGGCAGAGTCCTTTGTTGCAGATGTGTCATGCTGTGGCTCTTACACAGAATAATGGAAGGTGATGCATCCTGCTGTCTCGATTTTGCAGGGACTATAGATGGGTTAGCAGAGCAAACTCAGGCCGATTTCCAAAAGTCCAGGTCTGGGGTGGGACGATTTGGAGGGACCGGACTCGCAGGTTGCTGATTCAAAGTTCTGGGGTTGAGGTTAATGGTACCTGTTGTGTCCCTGAGGCTTTGATCATAGGTCAGCCAACAAGTTCTTGGAGTCACTCTGGGGGTTCTGAGTTCAAGGTGCAGGTCCAGTCCTTCTCACTCAAGCAATAGTGCATCAAAGCAGCACATCAGGGCAGCAGAGTGATTTTGCAGCAATGCGCCACAACAGTCCTTCTTCTGAGTCTTCCGCAGATCCAGATGTATACTGAAGAGTTGAGTCTGACGTCGATATTTATACCTTGTGCTCCCTTTGAAGTAGAAGAAGGTTCCAGAGGTTTCTACTTTGAGATTTCTGGAATGTACTGCGTCCTTGCCCTAGTCCTAGCTTGTCTGGGCACACATTAGACTAGTGTCAAACCCTTTGTGATTGTGCTCAAGCAGAGTCTTTGTGAAGTGCATATGTGGTAGGTGACAGCTACTCCCCCTCATCAAGTCAATGATGGCCCATTATGTAAACATCTATGCTCCTGTAACAGGGTCACAACATCCACAATATCTGAAGGCCCTACGGGGCCTTTGTGTACATACCCCGGGGGTACCTTGGAATAGACCGTTTGCTGGAGGGTTAATCCGGATATCCGCTTTGGAATAACGCAAAAGGGAACCGGAACTGAAAGGTTGGTGCGTTCAGAAAGAATTGGAACAGAGAGATGAAGTGAAGAAGAAGAGGACGAGAGTGCGAGAGGAGCGTTTTCTGAACGTGCGGAACCAGCCGATGAGAAGAGCGACAACGAGAGCAAGACAGGCTCTACATGCCGAGAAGCAGAGGGAATGGAGGACCCAGCACCTTTGACGGACAACGCGGAAACTCCCAGCCACGTCCCTGGAGGGACATGGCTTCTTCAGGTGCGTACCCGTATTCCAGGCACACTGGGATATTGGTGGACATGGGAAAGTGGGAGGAGGGACGAAGAGTACTAACGGAGTGGAGAAAGGGAGCGAAGGAGAACCGGGCACTTGAGAGCATTACTAGGTATCGCACACTGATCCCTGCACATTTTACGGACACTGTGCTTGATTTGTTTTGCTCACATTTTTTCTCTCGCCGACACACCCCTTGGACCCTCACCCTTCTTTCCCCTTTTGTTATTTTGGTGATTATAATTGTGGTAAACAAAACACCTGAGTTTCCCCGATATTTCTCTTCCTACGGGAAGCCACCACGCCACGACTGGAACGAATGACCTAGAAGAAAGGAAAAACAGTGGATCAGCGAAAGGATTTAAGGAACATATATAATACGAATAAAACGAACAGTAAAGAAATGAACGAAAAGAGAGGAGGTTGTGATCAAAGGACTGAATCAGAAACAAGAGACCTGAACGCATAAGAAGTATAGAAAAGAATCAAAAGGGAAGAAAAAAGAAAGTAATGACAGGAAACTAAAGGAACCGTTCAAAAGGAAAAAAAAGAAGAGAAACCTGTTTTTTTGTCTGTTCATGTCTGAAAAACTCCAGAAGAGAATAATAACGAAAGCCTAAAAAGTATTTAGCACAAAAATAGTTCTTGTCTTTTCATTTTTTCAACTAGAAACCCCTTTCTTCACAAGGAACCCACAACAGCTTGTTTGTCCCACTGTCTTAGTGCAATACACAAAGACCAATTGCCAGCCACCGTAGTCATGTGACCCAGGATAGAGGTTGCAAATATCAAATGGTTGGGACAAGAAAATGGCAACTTTATAAAAATTGTATTTTCAAGAATTGTGACTTAAAATCTGACTTTATCATTAATGACGGTTTTAAATTGCAATTCCATAGATGCCAAATTTGACATTCCAACCTGCTCCCAATTGGACGTATCCCTTTTTTTTTTTACCTAAAACTGTTTTTATTAGTTTTTGGGCATATACAAAAAGCAGTGTAATACAACATTTCAAGCAGGCACCTGCCAAAGGCCTTGCTATAATACAGATCAGTGTCGAATGTGGAAATGCATACATTGATAAATGCCAATATTAATCTTTAAAACTAATTGCATTGCAGTACCATACAAAAGGATTAGCATAGGGCCCAAAATAACCTTCCACTATCCTCAGCAAGAAAGAAGAAAAAAGAAATTAAAAAAAACCTCAACAAACTAATCAAAATAAAAAGATGCATGTATAGTGCAGTAGGATATCGACTGATATTTGATGGTTTGATCAAGGGGTTGTGAATTGACCGCAGTGAACAGGCTGTAGAGCTGGGCAGGAGGGGGCGTCAAATAAGAAGTAGGTCTCAAGTCTGGAACAGATGGAGTGCTCTTGTGCATGTGGGGCAGGTAAATAGGGGAAGATCCATGTATAGATATCTCAACAGGGGTGCCCATATGAATTAAAAGCCTTTACTAGGGTCTGTACGTTTGTCTTTTAAGCCTTCCATAATAATACTCTGCCAGAGATGAGCATGCCATTGAGATATAGAGGGGTCTGTCGGCTTCCTCCAGGCAGCAGCCAGAGCCATCTTGGCTGCCCCTAGGCAGAGCCACATAATAGGTCTATCTCCAGCTGTTTGGTGTTTAAGGGAAAGGCCACATATTCCTAGTAGGGTAAAATCAGGTGTTTGTGGTAGGGGGTAACCCAGGATGTCTTTCATCTGGGTGAGTATCTCACTCCAGTAAGATTGAATCCTGGGGCAATCTCACCATATGTGGTGAAAGTCAGCTAGTAACCCACAGCCTTTCAAACATCTGTCAAATGTTTCCAGGTATATTTTGTGATGCTTAGCAGGGTGTAAAGTAAATACCAAACGCAAAGTGCTTTATAGTGGGCTTCTCTTAGGCCTAGCGATCTACTGACTCTCCCTCAGGGACCACTCCATAATTACTCAGAATTGTGCCACTTTGTAATAAAGGAGGAAATTTGACAGTGTTAAGCCACCTGCCAGTTTGGGTAGGGACAGAATCTTATTTGGAAGAGGGGCTCTGTGATTCTGCCGTTTGAAGGAAGTAAGCATGGAACATAGAGAGACTAAGAACTGCCTGTCAACTTCCACAGAAAGTCCTTGAAAGAGATATAAAAGATGCAGCAGCACAGTTATTTTAATGGTGTTTATTCAAACTATTCAGGTTAAATAGAGAGGAGCACATTTCTGCAGGTCTTGTTGCAAATGGTGTAAGAGTGGGGGGTGATTACCATTGTACATGTCTTCAACGCGGAAGTATGTGATCTCTCTTTTTGCCATGCAGAAAGGCGTATTGGGAGCCAGTCTCTCCATCTCCCCCAATGGAACCGTCAGATTGAGTAGGAAGGATTTGGTTAGGTTAATCTGAAGTCATGCCACTGGTTCGCACTCCACGCTTTTTAAATGTAATAAGTTAACCAGTGTCGGTAGGTGGCCTGGCAAGATGGCCGCTTAGACGTACCTCAGTAAAGCTTACGACCTGGGCAGAAAAATCCTGCGGCAATCTAGCATATCAGATGATTTCAAATCCTGGTTCGAGTAGGGTAAGAATCAGTAATAATAAATGACTGCGGCCAATTGCCTTTGGGGAGATCCAAAGCGGACATAGCCTGTGGTGAGAGGCTCCTGATTCAGCCCTCGCAGATGTGGCCTGGAGAGGAGTGGAGTGTTTGCAGCCGCAAGGTCAGGATGCCAGATGGTGCTCGCTGGGTAGTAGTCACGGTAGGCAAACGAGGGAGTGAACCCCTGGAACAACATTCAGCGACATTGGAGTAATTTACTGGACAATGAACACTGTGGAAGGTACCAGTCAGAAAATGACAGCCCTGGGCCTGGGCCGTGGGTGAGGGTTTGACTGTTGGTGCAGTCGGGGCTGGTACAGTGCCTGACCACTGCAAGAAAGGTGGAAGAAAGAGCAGGGGTCCTGTGACAAGTACTGTGAGTGAACTGCAGCATTTTACATGATTGTTGGAGCAGGAGGCCTGCATGCAATGCTTTGATGCGCCAGTTTGGAATAAAAGGATATAAAGCCTGCAGCAGCCCAATATCATCGACTGGTACAGCTTGGGACAGTGGCAGTGATCGATTCCATCCCCAGTCACCCTTGGTGAGAAGTCCAGCTGGGCATGGACTCTGAGGCTCTGCAGCTGTAGAGGACTCCTGCTGTGGGGAGGGGGTGGTTCTAAGCTTCTAACGGGGCCTGTACAAGTTGGCTGCCTTTAACATAGTTTTGCCTATCTGAGCTAACTAACATCCTTCATTGGATCTTGGAGGGATACTGTCTGATTGCGGCACCCTGCAAGGTAATATATATGGGAATGGCAGCGGAGTGCCTGCAGTGACCCTCTATCAAGAGGGTGCACTTGGATTGTGCACAATAGACTGTGAGTGGAGAGCAGTAGTGTGAACCTTTGACATTTAAGTGACCCGAGCAATGAGCGTTGGATCAGGTGGCCCACAAACTCATGTAAGCAGATAAACAAAGTGAAGGTGGAATTTCCGTGGGCGAAGGGTGCTCTGGCTGAAGTCCCTGGAAATTCCCCCCAAAGGTGAGACTATTGGTTCCTCACTGTGGGCTGCATGTGCTATGAGGATCCTAAATACTTGAAACCCTCAGAGGAATTGAGGGTACTGCAGGGGCAGGGGTCTGGAGCTGTAGCGGACGGTGAGGTAGATGGTCCGCAGGGGTTTATTGCGGTCTTAATCCTTGGACAGCAACATAGCTGCGCATGTGGGGAAAGACCCAGGGAATAATAATGTGAGAGCAGTTCCATCCATAGTGACAATCCGGGAGAAAAGCTAATCTGCTGGAGGCTGAATGAGCTGTGGGCATCATTTGAGAGAACATCTACCTTGACAGTTTCACTCCAGTGACACTGCCCCGTTGAACAAACTCCAATATGATGAAAGACACACCCCAAAGAGGTGCACAGGCCAACAAAATAGTGCAATACACAGTGCCAGGTCAAGGGCCGCAGGAGGTGGGACAAGGAGTTCAGGCACACCAGGAGTATAGAGAACCACCACAGGGCACTGCTGAAACACTGGAGGCAAAACGGGGTACTTGTGTGGCTCTGTAAATGAAAATGAACACGATGGCCATAGACATTAATCATTTGAGGCTGGACCTACATAAAGTGGCTGAGAGGGTCACAGCTACTGAGGGGGAAATTGCCACTCTTCGCGCAACGGCACATGAACTACAGGCGATGGTGGCAGGGCTTAAATGTAGTATTACAGAGATAGGCAAAGATCTGGAAGATGTTGAAGGATGTTCCAGGTGTTCTAACAATTTTTCGGATTTCTGGAATGGGCAGAAGGCCGCTCAGCAGAGCTGTTGCTTGAAGACTGGATTATCACCTCCCTGCAACCAGTGCACCTCTCAAAATTCTTCACATTTGAGTGCGCTCATAGATCACTGGGGCATGTGCCTTTCCCTGGATTGCTCAGTTTGTCAATTTCAAAGTTGCAGGAAGGGGGGTGTCTCATGCAACTGACCTCTAAAGAGAGGGATGATTTAATTCCCTACAAGATTCCATCAACATGTTCACCTTAGGCCTTGAACAGTTCCTCCAGTATGCTAACATAACTGCCATGGCACTTCAATTGTAGCCAACATTTCCTGAGGTGCCCGAGCCCACACACACAGTGGTAACTCTGTTGTTGATGGCAGGAGGGCGCAGGCTTATCACTCATTGTTATTGCATATTGCATTCAGATAGACAGCTTAACCCACTACGTTTAAAGGCAAAATGGCAACAATTAAGTGATGAACCCCTTATACCAAGATACATGTGGGGCTCCGCAAGGTGGTGGTGAGCACTAGGTTCAAACAGATTCACAGTATAACATAGTTCACATGAGTTACATATTCCCAAAGCAAATACACTCCATATACCTATCTAGAGAGTAGCAATGCCCTAGGAGTGGGGTCTGGGAGGCAGATCACATGCATATGTCTTTCACGGTCCACTAATAGTCTCCTGTTGGCTCAAGACCAGCTTCAGAGAGTGAGAGGATGGGGTATTCCCTGCACAGTTAATAAGTGTTTATTAGGGCTCCTTCAGGAGAACCCCAAAAAGACGCTCAGCAGACAGAGCAGGCTCATCTGGGAAGGACTAGGAGAGATGAGAAAGCACAGGATGTCCTGATGGCCTGGGGCACAATGAAGCAGGCTCTATTAGAACCCACTGATCCAGAACGACACACCACAGATACAATGCATGAGGCAGACAGGTGACACCAAGGTGGGATGAGATTCATGGTAACTCAATCTACTGACATGTATATAGGGTAAGTTTCATACTCAGAACCTGCAATGTGTTGAGGATCACTTAGATGGGGAGCATTTCTATTTCCATGGAAGCTACAGGGAAAGGAACGGATGGGAAGGGATCCTGGGTATGCCAGACCTGCTTTCTGATTTGTCTTTTGATGGCTGTATACTGAGGATATGTGGAGGATTAGAGGTCTTTGACACATGTATTTGAGATTGTATGATACCTGATATTCAGGATCCTGTATGTGTCACGCCGAAATGTCAATAAATATATATATATTTTTTAAAGTAACCCAGTGGTATCCTATGGGAGAGGAAGGCCTTGAAGTAGATACAAATGAATTTCAGTGTTTTTCACTACCAGGATATGTAAAGCTTAAGGTATTTTTAAATACACTGCACCCTACCCCTATGTATTAAAAATGAAGGTTTTAGCATAGCAAAAGGTTTATTTTGTCAGGTCGAAATGGCAGCTTAAAACTGAACACACAGGCTGCAATGGCAGGCCTGAGACATGTTTAAAAGGTGACTTAAGTGGGCGGCACAATGAGTGCTACAAGCCCATTAGTAGCATTTAATTTAGAGGCCCTGGGTACTTGTAGTACCACTGTTGTAGGGACTTACAAGTGAAATGAATTTATCATTTCACCATGTTTAAGTGAGAGAGTGCAAGCTCTTTAGCACTGGTTAGCAGAAGCAAAGTGCACAGAGTCCTAAAATCCAACAAAAACAGGTTCAGAAAACAGGTGGGTTAAGGCAAAAAAGTTTGGGAATTACCCTACAGAAAAGGCAGAGTCCACCAATGGGCATGTGCCAAATCCAGTTCAGTTGGAAGATCGGAAATAAAAATATTAAATAAAGTGGGGCAAACACACAGTCCTGTAATAGGCTGATATTCATAGGTACCTTCAGAGATATGCTTTTTCCATCATCTAATTCAACCCTAAGCATTTATCATTAGAGATCAGTTGGAGTGCTTTCAAAAGTATTCTAGATATCTCCCAATTGGCTAGCTTCCACCAAAGCAGCGACCTATCAACCCAGTCAAAGGCTGTCTTTTGGTCAACAAAGCAGTCATGCAGCAATGTTCTTGTTTCCTTATTTGCCATCATAGTAAGGGTAATCAGGACTGTTAAGGTGCTCATGCTAGCATGGAAACTAGTCTGACTGAATGGTATATTTTTCTGCTCGTTGGTCCAAGAGCACAGATCTTGTAATAAAAGAATAGCATTGTGCTTTGTCTCATTGTCAAGTAATGCAATCAGTCGATAATGCAAAGGATTCAATTTTCATTCACCTTTGAAGATTGGATGCAGAACTGCCCCTCTCGATGACTCAGGTATAGTGTCTTGCCTCATGAGTTATAGTGTCATGCTTCATGATGTAATTGAACATTGGGATAGGGACTGCTGCCCAGAATACCAGATTCATCTTAAAAAGTGATTATGGAAGACCGTTTGGGCTAGGAGCGCCTTGTGTTTTACTCCTTTTGATTATAGCTTCACATTATAGTTCGGTGAACCAGGTTATTTCGCCACCTGTTTGCCCCTCCTGAGGCAAAGCTGGAGTGATTGATTTGGGTATACTGATTGTAAAATTCTCTGCCATACTGAAATGCCTTTCAAGGTGATGAATCCTCTCTTGCTTGCAAATGTCGGAGTTCTGAGCAATATCAGAGCCCCTTTCCAACATGTTTACTCTCCTCCAGAAGTCTTTGGAGTTCTTTGCCCTACTAGCGTGGACCATTTTTGCCCAATGAAATAAGTATCTTGCTTTTCAATCTAAGTCCGATTTTTGTATTTGTGCCTAATAATCCTGAATTTTTCTGCAAGTGAGTTGTTCCCAGGATTTGTCCTAAGGGGTCTTTGATGTTGATCTCTTTCTGTTTTTAGAAATCGGAGTTCAGGCAGGTCCCACCTGTTTTGATGGCGGAAATTTTCAGTGAGTGCCTTTTATAACACAAAGTATTGGGGTAATTATTGCGGAGATTTTCAGCTAAGAGCTCCCACACTAACACAAGATTAGTCGAAGAGATTTTAGCTTTCTCTAATAGGGCTTTGCATTGCTGTTTTATCTCATCTGAAAGATGACCTTTCAATTTTAGTTTTTTCACATTTTTGAGGTGGCTAAAGCTAGCAGAGATCCCGCCTTCTGAAGTGACTGTGTCCTGGTACCCAACACTGTTACTTGTGGACAATGATCGCTTTCTGGGCACTGGTCTGTTTTGAAGGAGGTCATTGAAATTAATAGTACACGTATGGCCATGGTAACGTTAATAGTCAAACATGGATTGGCAGTTATTCAGGTATCTGCCAGTGGGAAATCAGTGGCAAAACGTCTGTTTAAAGTCTTTAGGCTAATGGCTACACATTGCCAGGATCTCCTCACCAAGTCTATTGGGTTTAGACTCCTTTAAGGGCCTCTTGTATGAATCCTGCCATGTCAGACCTTGTAAGTCGATTTGATCGATGTCATTTGGTAAAAATAGACATTTTGCATTGACACCACCCAAAAAGGATAATTTCTGCTTGGTTGTGACTGACCTTCATGGTGGTCAGCAGAGGCTGCCAACTGTTTTGCTATTTCTCTTTTTTCACTGAGTCCTGAGTTTTTTTATATATATATAAATATATATATTCAATATGATTAAAGGATTTTGGTTTCTGCAGAATGTACAGGGAAAATTTAGCTTGAGGGTAGTTGTCTTGTTCTTAATATCTGTTGTATTGTATGTTGAGAGACCACGCTTAGGGCATATTTTGGCTTTAACTTTTTTAGTAAATTTGTTGAACTCACAAAAGCCTATTAATGGTATTGAGTCTATTGCCAATGTTTCTTGAAAGAGTATGACATTGGAATTCTTCCAGTAGGTTATGAACTAGTTGTCATGGGTGTTGCTCTTCAATCTGCTCACATTCCTGGATCAGACTCGTAGGGATTCAGAACAGATGTAAGGTGCCCATTTTGTGGGCCTTAATTAATTTGCTTGACTGGCCAAGGAGGGCTACAGGGAGCCAACTCCAGCCTTGATCATTGCTAGGGACACTTTGATGTTTGACATTTGAGTCTTTGAGCCATCAGTTGCCCTTTTCAATCTGTGTTATGGATATTCCGTTTGTGGTCTTCAGTACAGAGAACACTGGCGACCTCCTCTCCTTTGGAAGTGGTTGAACTATTGGCAGATTGATACCTTTCGACAAAACTTTTGGACATGCCTCCTCTATCTGTGTGGTGATGGTTATACCCCAAGATGAGAAGAGTTAATTTTACATAAGAACTGCTGCTATCTCCTTGATGCACCAATTTGCTATGGTGGGTTCTACTCCCTGGGGGTACCTTTGTGGTAAAAGGGTGATGTGGTCGAATTTGTGAGGACTTGATCAATTGAAGCTCTTTGAACCCTTTTAACAATTTGATGATATTTCCCTTATTCAAAGAGTTGTGGGCCCTCTGTGAACATAGTTAGGGATGAGTAGTGTATGTAAACCTTTTATAGAGGAAACCTGATCACTCTTCCTTTTGACAAGATCGGGAGCTGGATTGTCAATGTTTCTTTTTCTGGACTGGCAAAGTGTGATTAGGGGGCACGTCGCTTGTCCCATGAAGTTAGCCATGGCCGACATTAAAGTTGATGACTCAATTTTAAGTGTTTGAGGGGAGAGCGAAACCTCTGATTTGATACTCTTCTAGCGATATCTATTTGAACACAAGTAGACATAATTTAAACTTGGCAAGTCTCTGGCCTGGTTCTGCACACTCCTTTGCTATTGGATGCTTCACTACTTAAACATAAAGTCCTCCGTAGTCAAGTGAGAAATAAATCGCCCCCTAAGTCCGCTGAAAGAGATACTGTAGTACTCCCTAGTGGACTAGATTATAATCCCAGTAACCCTATGTGAACACAGTGACTTTCCCCATTCTATTGTATCTCTCCCATGGAGAACAACAATATTGCTGTCTCCACAATATTTCTTCAACAGAGGGATGCAAGTGACTTTTGTAGTTCTGGGTGAATCCTGTACAGAAGCCTAGGTGGCAAATATCCACACCTGAACCAAAGTCCTTTGGATATCATGATAGCCTTTTTAACACTTTCAAACAAAGTCTAATGATAGTAAGGCCCTCATTACAACCCTGGCGGTAAATCCCGCTTACCGCCGTGGCACCATGCTGACTAACCCTTAGGGACAACCCCATACCCAGACACCTATGTCAACTGTGTTGGGACCTTGGGCTCACCTATTAGCCACACACGGTGCCTCTGGAGTTGCCCCATCACATAAGGGATGCTGCTATTTCTCAAAAGGTAAGCATCATGCACTAAGCCAAGATACTTGGCATTCACATGGGAGATGTACTGGTCTGCCAAACACACCATCTTCACATTCATGGAATGGTAGCTTTTGCGGTTTCTGTACACCTGTTCATTCCTGCAGGGGGGGACAAATGCTGCATGTGTACCATCAATGGCACCAATGATGTTGGGGATATGTCCCAGGGCATAGAAGTCACCTTTTACTGTGGGCAAATCCTCCACCTGAGGGAAAACAATGTAGCTGCGCATGTGTTTTAGCAGGGCAGACAACACTTTGGACAACAAGTTAGAGAACATTGGCTGTGAGATCCCTGATGACATGGCCACTGTTGTTTGAATGGACTCACTGGCCAGGAGATGGAGTACTGACAGGACCTGCACTAGAGTGGGGATTCCTGTGGGATGGCGGATAGCTGACATCAGGTCTGGCTCCAACTGGGCACACAGTTCTTGGATTGTGGCCCTATCAAGCTTGTAGGTGATAATGTGTCTGTCTTCCATTGTTGACAGGTCCACCAGGGGTCTGCATACCGGAGGATGACACCATCTCATCATATGCCCCAGCGGACGTACCCTTTGGAGGAGAAGGGTGAGCAGAGGGTCATACACCACATAACTTGCACAAGGGTGCTTAGAACAATCGTGATGTAATCGTTGTGTTGCGCTGTCTGTCTGTATTCCTGCCCAAAAGTGTTGTGACGCAGTTAGTTGCCCTGCCATGTGCCCCCCTGAAATGGTGGCTGCCTGACCTGTAAGGATGGACAAGGAGAAATTAAGTAACTGCGCTGGCGTTGTGCAGCGTCGTGGTAGGCGGACAAAGACCGCGGCGCAAATCAGCATTGGTTATCATTCGGCCCTATGGGTTCCAAGAGTCAATGACGATGTAGGCCGGCGGTGACGGTATGCACCGCCACGGACGTGACTGCCATTTTCTATCTGTTCACTCACTTGTTACCTGACCTTCAACAGGAGAGGACCTACACTGCAAGTGCTGTTGTGACCTGAGTCTGGAAGCGACAATGGCTACAGTGTCTGGGGAAAGGGCCCCTGCCTTCACCCCAGAGGAGTTGGACAACCTGGTGGCTGGGGTCCTCCCCCAGTACACGCTACTCTACAGTCATCCAGACAAACAGGTGAGTACACTGTGAGCATCATGGATGGAACATGAATGTATGGAGTGGCGTAGATGGAAAATACAGGGGGGCAGAGGCCAGCATGTGAGGATGGTCAGTGTATGTGTTTCTGGGCCAGGGCGGGAGGTTTGGGACCAATGAGTAAGAAGAACCGGACGGGGGAGTAGAATCCATTCTTACTTAACTTTTCCTCTAGGTCAGCGCCCACCAGAAGAAGGGTATTTGGCGTGCCATTGCCAAGGAAATGCGGACCCTGGGGGTCTATCATAGACGGAGCACCCACTGCTGCAAAAGATGGGAGGACCTTCGCCGCTGGAGCAAGAAGACGGTGGAGGCCCAGCTGGGGATGGCCTCCCAACGTGGAAGGGGTGCCCGTCACACCATGAAGACCCCGATGTACCGGATCCTGTCTGTGGCATATCCTGAGTTGGATGGGCACTTGAGGGCATCACAGCAGCCACAAGGGGGTGAGTACAGTCTCCTTCAGCTGACTCTAAGCGCTTTATGAGGTTTCTGGGTGGGGGAAGTGGGCTGTGGGTTCCCCTAGCCCAGGGCAGACGTGCCAGGGTAGATCCATTGTTAGGCAGGCTCAGTGGCACTCCAACCCCAAAAGTGGTAGTGGCCCTCTACACCTAGTCAGTCTTCTATGGGTTCCAGGTGTGCATCAAATGGGTCTAGGCACCGTCCCCCATGGGCATGTGATTTTTCCCCTGAACTGTTAGTGCATGGCCTAGTGCATAGGGCTGCTCCCTGTGTGTTGGGTCCACCAACTGTGGTGTTGTTGCAGGCATTGACCATGTGTCTCTTCTGTCTTTCCTCCCCTTTTTGTTTTGTCACCCTGTCCTTGTGTGCATTAGCATCATCTGGCGGAGGAGCATTGGCACCGGAGCAAGAGGGAGCTGCAACCCACATGGCTCAGGAGGGTGAATGTCCGGAGTCTGAAGGCACCAGTGGAACAGAGGGCGAGGGGAGTTCCACAACGGGGACAGGAGGAGACACCAGTGATAGCTACTCCTCCTCTGATGGGAGCTCCCTTGCGGTGGCGGGCACATCTGTGCCCACTGCATCAACAGGTACAGCCGCCACCCCCCCCTACCAGCACCGCCCTCCCAGCAGCCCCTCAGCATGTTTCCCGTGCCCGCTCACCCAGGAGGGTGGACATCTCCTTCGCCCCAGGCACCTCAGGCCCTCATTGAGGAGGCTATTGAACTCCTGAGATCCCTCACTGTTGGGCAATCAACCATTCTGAATGCCATCCAGGGTGTCGAGAGGCATTTGGAACAAACAAATGAATACCTGGAGGGCATTCATTCTGGCGTGGCAGCCAAACAGAGAGCATTTCAGGCTCTGGCCTCAGCACTGATGGTAGCCATTGTCCCTGTGTCCACCCTCCCCCCTCC
The DNA here is from genome assembly GCF_031143425.1 of Pleurodeles waltl. NCBI lineage: Eukaryota > Metazoa > Chordata > Amphibia > Caudata > Salamandridae > Pleurodeles > Pleurodeles waltl. The sequence continues at coordinate 316,855,074 of NC_090436.1, forward strand.
AACTTCTACTACCCAGACCCAATCCCCTCTACCTCAGCCTATCCCAAGCACACCATCAGACCACCATACACACTCATCAACACACAAGGGTTGCTCAGGCAAACATAAGCACCACACATCCCACAGGCATTCACACAAGCACCATCCCCATGCAGACACACCAACATCCACTGCCTCCACTGTGTCCCCCTCCTCCATGTCCTCCTCCTCCCTCCCAGTCTCGTCTCCACCCACACCTGCATGCACTACATCCTCAGCCACTACCTCCATCACCAGCATGCCCATCACCACACACCATTCACGTGCAATCACCACCCCCACTACCATGCACACATCCTGTTTCCTCTCCCAGTGTGTCTGTGAGCCCTCCTCCCAAACTACACAAACGTAGACACACACACCCTCAACAGCCATCCATCTCACAACAACCTCCAGCTCATGCACCCTCACCCAAACTCAGCAGACGTACACCTCCTACAACCACTACCTCTTCCTCCACTCCCAAACCCCCTCCATCTTCCCGTCCCAGTGTGTCTAAAAAGCTTTTCCTGGATAACATTGACCTCTTCCCTACACCCCCACGTCCTTCCCCTAGGGCCAGGATGTCCAGATACCAGCCCAGCACCTCAGCCACGAAATCCTCGAGCACTGTGGTCCCTGCAAGTCCAGTAACATCGAAGGTGGCACCCATCAGGACTGCCAGTGTGCCACCTAGTGAGGCCAAGGATCACCCTATTCCACCACCTGCCAAGGTGAAGAAGGGGCCCACATGCCGTAGGGAAAAGCCGCACCAACCACTCAGCAAGCCATCATCCAAGACAAAAGAGGACAGTGCAAGGTCCCAGCAGCGACTTCCAAGGTGGGAAAGGGGCACAAGGCTAAAGGGAAGTCAGTTCAGGGCACGGAGCCTCTGGGTGAGAGACTGGTGTCACCCCTTCTGCAAGACAGAACAGCAAACTGTACGGCAGTGGCCAACGCCGCAAACACCTCCACCTGCACGCCTGCTGCCTCTGTAACAGTCCCCAGCATCATTCCCAGTGGGCAGAAGTCCAAGGCTGCAGGAGAAGTCCTGCTGTCTCCCTCCACAGGTGCTGACACATGCACCACCGCCAGCATCTTTGCCACAGACACCGCCGCCACCTGCCCCGGGACGTGCTCAGACAGTCCCACCACAGCCGACATGAACATCATTCCCAGTGGGCAGCCACCCGAGGCTGTAGGAGACTTCCTGGACCCTGCACAGACTACATGAGGCACCACAACCAACACTGGCAGTACTAGCAGTTGGCAGGCAAAGTCACCGTATGGTGGAGTGTGTCTCTGCCTCCATGGAGTATCATGCTACCTGTTCCCAGAAAATCTCGTGGCTCACACACCCAGGTGAGGGAATGGGAACTGACACACACCATGTGCAGCACTCTGGGCTCCAAGCCCCCTCCAGAACCAGTGGAGAAAAGCATCCAATCACCCAGTCCTTGGCAGAATGGAGCACTCTGGGCAAAAAGCCCCCTCCAGAACCAGTGGAGAAAAGCATCCACTACCCCAGTCCTTGGCAGGATGAAGCACTCTGGGCACAAACCCCCCTCCAGAGCCAGTGGAGAAAAGCATCCACTACCACAGTCCTTGGCAGGATAAAGCACTCTGGGCACAAAGCCCCCTCCAGAAACAGTGGAGAAAAGTATCCACTAGAGAGACTGTGGCTTTGCACTCCCCAGGACCAAACAGTGGGCAACCCACCCACTTGAGAGACTTGTGAGACTGTGGCTTTGCACTCCCCAGGACTAAACAGTGTGCATAGAACCCCCTTGTGATGCAGTGGCGTCGCCTCATCATCTGGCTGAGGTGCCCCCCCTCCTCTTCCCCCTGAGGTGCATGTTTATTTTCGACCTGATTCCCCTCCGTGTTCTGTCCATTTTGAGGCAGGGATCATGTGTGGGCTTCAACCATGCATTTTGGGACCACTGGTCCACGGGCAATGAATGGAACACTATCTGGACTTGTGTAGATGCTATACATTTTGTATATATTGCTCTTTTACAGACCTGTTGCCCTATCTGGATTTTCGATGATTACACTTGTTAAAATCATTTCATTTGGTCCTTGCGTTCTTCCAGGGGATTACGGGGTGTAACTGTAATGTTGCTGCTTGTATTTGTGTGTATGGTGTTGTGGGTGAGGGTGGGAGTGGGGGTGTTGCGTGCTCTTTTCCCTCCCCCTCTCCCCTGTGTGCTAGGTGCAGTACTCACCGTGGTCGTCGCCACCGTCTTTGATGTTCCTGGTAGAAGAGGAGGTAAACCAACACTGGTAACACCTGTAGTTCGGGCTCCATGGCGTCCTGGTTCCTCGTTGGGTGTCGAGAGGTGAGTGGTTTCCCTTCTGTGTACTGTTTCCGCCGTGCTTTTGATGGCGTTGGTACCGCCCCGGAAAAGCTGGTGGATTAGTGCCTTGTAATACAGTGGGAGGTACATTGTCTTCCGCCTGTCTGTTGGCGGTTACCGCCACGGTGTTTGTTTCTACCGCCGTGGTGGTCGGAGTGTTAAAGTGGCTGTCTATGTTGGCGGTTTCCGCCATGGTCACGATCCCATTTTTTTACCGCCGGCCTATTGGCCGTATTACCACCGATTTAACACCGACCACCAGGGTTGTAATGAGGGCCTAAGTTTGTTACTGATATTACAATTGAGGAAACTGCTTACTCACTTGTGCTATATATAGGAGACTGGCCCTCTATGTAGTGTGGAAAACCAGGCACACTGTGCAGGGGGTCCAGACAACCACATGTTGGTTCTCAGAAGTAAAAAACTAGACCACTGAATGCTCTAATTTGTATGGTAGCTTGGTCGAGCAGCTAGGCTAATCTTGGAGCATTTGTTGTATTTACATTAACAATACATATGACCACACACTCAAAAGAATAACTCATGACCAAGTTATAGAAATACTTTATATAAATTGTAAAACCAAGATCATCCAAATCGGGAAGTACTTTTTCAGTTATTAATTTTTTTAGTTTTAATAAAATAGTCTTTCTGTGCGTAACTACGCACCATAGAAATCAATGGAGAAAATGCTTTGAAAAGTCATATACAATCAGGCAGTGCATTTACCAAGGTCTCATTTGCAGGTATGCTGAGGTAATCGGGGACACTAGGAACCAGGTGGAGAAGTTTGGGCAGCTCACGATTTCGGTGGGAGCAGCTGCAGAAAGATGTTGGAGCTGGTGGCAGGCTAACTGCAGGGGACCACTTGGGAAAGCGCTGCACAGGTGGACTTAAAGGTAAGTCTGGTGGGTCCGCTTGAAGTGTCAAGGTTGCAAGGGGTGGGGGACCCTTAGGGCACAGCTGGTTCTTTGATGTAGGCCACAGGGTGGTCAAATGCAGAGTGAATCAGTGAACCAGGAGCTGTGCGCAAAGGTGCCCTTGGAAGCAGGGGGTAGGTACCTTGGAGGGTCGCTTGCAGGTCAGCAGGGGCACTCTGGTGGGAGGTCTGGGTGGTTCCTGAAGTCCCTTGCCTCGGGCTTCCTCATGGTCCATTTTTGGTCCAGTGTTGACTGTTCTTCTGGATGTCCCATGTGAGGTGACCAGTACCTAGGGCTATCGCACGGTCTGTCCACTGGAGGGTGTGGTACCACCAAACTTGGCCCACTGGCAGAGTATGTCCTCAGGTTCCAACGGGTAAAGTATGGTAGCTTGGTCGAGCAGTTAGGCTAATTTTGGAGAAGTGCAAAGCATTTGTTGTATATAGAGTATCAATAAATGAGACCCCACACTCAAAAGAATAACTCATGACCAAGTTATAGAAATAGTTCAAATTTTTATATAAATTGTAAGACCAAGATCATCCAAATTGGGTACGTAATTTTTCAAATATGAATTTTTGAAGTTTTAATAAAATAGTCTTTCTATGCGTAATTATGCACCATAGAAATCAATGGAGAAAATACTTTGAAAATTCATATAAAATCAGGCAGTTCATTTACCAAGGTCTCCTTTGCAGGTATGCTGTAGTCGTTGGGGGACAGTAGGGAGCAGCTGGAGAAGTTTGGGCGGCTCACGATTTCGGTGGGAGTAGCTGCAGAAAGATGTTGGAGCTGGTGGCAGGCCACTACGGGGGACTACTTGGGAAAGCGCTGCACAGGTGGAGCTAAAGGTAAGTCTGGTGGGTCCGCTTGGAGTGTTGAGGTTGCAAGGGGTGGGGAATCCTTAGGACACAGCTGGTTCTTTGATGCAGGGCACAGGGTGGTCAGGCGCAGAGTGAATCAGTGAGCCAGGAGCTGTGCGCAAAGGTGCCCTTGGAAACAGGAGTAGGTACCTTGGAGGGTCGCTTGCAGGTCAGCAGGGTCACTGCCATGCCCATGCCATGGGTCCCTCCGTACCATTTACTAGGGCAGCTAAAGGTGTGGCTAATTGTGCCAATGCATCACAACAGTTTTAGGGAAAGAGATCTGGCCAAGGGAACCTGGTTAGCAGGAGCCGTGGGCACGACTGTACGACGAAACAACGACTGCAAAAAAAACTACTGCCTTAACAACGAGGTCGGAACACCAACCTCGTTGCTACTACTAATGATTTTACCACGAATGCCTTAACAACGATATTTCGTTGTAAAGGCATTCCTGATAAAATCATTAGCAATAGGCACCATTCACCCTACATCCCTCACCCCACCCCCCCAACCCCACCCCAAAACCTAAAACCCCCTGACCCCCCACCCACTCCCCAAAACCAAAAATGCCCCACCCCCCAAATCCACCCCAAAACCTAAAACCCCCTGACCCCCCACCCACTCCCCAAAACAAAAAACGCCCCACCCCCCCAACCCCACCCTAAAACCCCCTGACCCCCCACCCACTCCCCAAAACCAAAAACGTCCCACCCCCCCAACCCCACCCCAAAACCTAAAACCCCCCCACCCACTCCCCAAAACCAAAAACGCCCCACCCCCCAACCCCACCCCAAAACCTAAAACCCCCTGACCCCCCACCCCCTCCCCAAAACCTAAACCCACACTTACCTTCGCCAAGTCCCTTCTTTGTACCTTAACCACGCATGTTCGTTGTTCAGAACATACGTAGTTAAGGCACAAAAAAACGAAGTCGTGGTTAAAGAAAGCGTTGTTGCGCTTTCGTTAACCACGACCTTCGGAAAAAAAAGTCGGAAAAAAGGATGTTTCCCGTGGACACTAACAACTTTGAGACAGCATCAAATACCAGGCAAAAAGTGTGGGGCAACCATGGCAGAAGAGGCTTTTTCTCACACTATATTGGTTTAGTCTATCCAACAACCTATCCACCCACGCACTCATCCATCCTTCCTCTCATCCATCCACTCACTTGTCCATCTACTCATCCATCCATCATATCGTAGTTTTCTTTTGTTTGAATTGAGACAACTGGAACAACCCATCTGACCATCTTGTTAGCATTGGGAGGGCCCATCACCGGTATTGGTGTCATTTCTGCACTACAAAATACCAGTGGCTTTTCAAACAAGAGGCCAATCAATTGTATCACAAACCTTCACAACTACAAAATATCACACAAGGGACATTTAATGTTACTAATTACAACATATAAATATATCTTCCACAAAAAGGCATACAGCACCAATTCTTACTTGAACATCGGTCTAAGCACAACAGTAATAATAGAGACATACAATATTAATACTAGTGCCTTCTTTATAGTGGACTCTGCAGCACGAGGCAACATGATGCATATATTTAAGTGGGTATAAGATACTTGGGTGCATATTTACTAAATAATGATGCAGCCCGGTGCCGGAAGCTATCTTGCTGCCCCAAGCTGAGCCATTAGGAAAGTGCAGAGATGTGTCATATTTACAGCAATAGGACACACCCCTGTACTTTCCTCAGCACTGGTGCACAATTAGCAACCAGTGCAACTGCACAACTGCAGCGCCAATGCAGGAACCCATGCACCATGGTGCACGAGTGCCTGCATTGCAGGAATGATTATTTATGTGCAGGAAGGCACGCCTTCCTGCACATAAACAATCATTAATGGTGTTTTCCTCCACATAGAGGAAAATACAAGGAGATCTAAAGATATTTCTCCTTGCTGTGTCATTTTTATACCACCCCTGTCACTTTTGTACCACCCTAGGGTGGCACAGGAATCTGACGCATTCCAGCCTTGTAAATCTGGGAATGCCCCAGATTTCATGGATGTTATATGGGAACACCCACAGCAACACCAATGGAATGCCCATACCCACAGTAATGAGTGAAAGGGGGCCTTATTTACAAGGCCATGAAAAGTCGTGGAAGGTGGCTTTGCATGGCCTTGTAAATACGGGCCGGCACACTGCACCACCGGAACGTCAAAAAAGTGACACTCTGCTGTCGTGAGGGGTTTTGGTTCCATATCACCTATCTGTTGAAAATCCACCGTGTCACTTAAGTTAGTGAACAAGGCATACAGCAAACAGGACGTAGATTAGCTTTACATAGTTCTCCGTGGTGTAACGGATAAAAGTGAGGCCGCATTGCAGAATGTGACGCAGGAGCCCTTGAGTCTCCCATATCTCACAGATATTCATTGGCCTTGGGTTGAATGCAGGCCCCACTGCTGGGTAGGGACTACCCCCTGCACCGCAGGGACTTGCGTTACGTTTGTTTGTGATAGGTTCCATGGTACTGGGGGCCAGACGTTTGAAAGGCCCCCCACTGCACCGCCTGCCGGATTCGCTGATGAATGCTGCCTAGTTCCAGCCTCTGCTCCGAATCCTCACTGTCCTGTGCGAGAAGGGTTTCTCTATGTGTCGCCCCTACCTGTGATGTGACGTGGTGGGGGAGTTTACGCAGCCTATGAAGCTCTGGTGCTACTAGTCTGATAGTGCAGGGGGAGCATACTGCTGTTCAGCTTCCATGATCACAGGCAGCCAGTCAATTGCACATGTGCTGACTGGAGGTTACATCAAGCAGGAGCACGCGTGCAGTAGAGCACGTGCGGTGCACGCTGTGCTCTGAATTCCAGCTTTGGCACACGTGCCTTTGTTGCTGTGCAGAGCAGTCAGGCCAGGCTGCGGCAGCACGCAGAGGAACCCTGCAGTGTAAACGGACTCGACTGCTGGACCGTACCTGACAGACGAGGAGGCTGACAGCTGGAACACACAGCAGGGGAGGTCACCCGCCAGTGAGGGAGGGCTTGCCTGTGCTCCTTCCAGGTAAAATCATATGATTCACGAAAATATTGTTTATAGACGTTTAGGACCATTTTACGTAAAGTAAGCACTGCGCGGTCTGTGCCATAGTTTTGGTCTAACTGGTGTCTTAAGTAGTGAAGGAGCTGGATCAGTGCTATTGTAACATCTTAGACAATAGTAAATAACTTGAAGTTGATTCATTTGGCTGAAAATGTAGTGACATTTGTTGAAATAAATAACAGAATATAACATGATAACATACACAAAGCAAAATAACAAAACAATTACCACATGAAAGGACTCCGTAAAATAAACCGGTCAAATACAGAACAATGCGCAATAACCACAAGACCACCACAACAAAATGCCACCACATTCTAGCCACACATTACCACCTCCAAAATCATCTCTTCATAATACAATGGTAAAAGGTGTTTGCAACAAGCACTGTCTTAACTTACCACCTAGGGCGTAAAATAGCGGCAGTCAACATTTTTTTTGATTTTGCCGATTGAGAGGTATAGGCACTTTCACGAATCTGTGCAGCCTTTTCAATCAGAATTTCCAATTTGCTTGGAAGCACATCAAAGAAACACTCCACATTCATCTTTACTGCACGAACGCCAACTACTCATTTTCTGTGACTCACACCACCTAGGATGTCAGCAGGGAGCTAGTTAAGGTTTAAAAAACAAACCCAAAATCTGACTGTTTTCTGTCTCTTCCTAGTGAGATGAAATGCTAGTTGGGCACATTATATTTAATTACCTCTGAGGCCTCCTCTGACAGTCTGCATGGTGTCTTCTTTAGTGCTGAACGCAAAGCACTCTAACAAGCTGATTTCATAAGTATTTGTCACCTTGACCCTGGTACTTTCTTGTTTTTGTGTCATTAAAATCATGTGGGTTTTGTGTTGTGACTGGATCATATGCTGCAGATATCTCTTGCAGTTTTAGGGACTGTTTTAGATGTTGGCAATAACCGTCCCGCTGTCACTTTTTCATCAGATTACCCGCCCACCAGTTTGGGATTCCGCTCGCTCTAGCGGGAAATAATTCAGTGACAGCTGATTTAGTGTAAAAGGTCATTTATTAGGACAGGATTGCATAATTAACATAACCATTAACTTTTAAACGTAACCGTAACTTTAATAAAGCCCTCCCATTAACATCTCCTCGCTCATCCTTCCCCTTCAAACCCTTATCTCGTTTCCATTCCCCTACGCACTCCCCTTTTCCTTTCGTGCCCCATTTGGTTCGCGCGTACCCCCACTCAGAGCCTTCACCTGCTTGTTTATTCCCTGGAAGGGTGGCCAAGCCCGCATCTGACTCACCATCCTCCCCCATCTACTGCTCGCTCGCCCTTGCAACCTGCCCTAACTGACAATTACCCTCCCCCTTTGCTAATTGACTCTAACTTCCGTCCTTCCAATCGCTCTTCTAATTGCCGGGTGGGTGGGAGGCCAAACTAAACCGCGCGATGGGAGCGCGGAAAGAGGCCGGTCCCTCCACCCCCAACCCCTTTTATTCCCTCCCCTTAAACCCACCCCCACTTATCTTTTCCCCCAATCCCTGTCCCCTTCGCCATCACTTCCTTCCCGAACAGTCCCGCGGGAAGACTAGAGCGTTGCTCTTGCTTCCCGCGGGCCCCTCCATTTAGATGTTGAAAGGACTGTGAAGGAAAAACGGCCACAGTCCCGCCGATGACTCCAGGCCTGGAATCCCTCATTGATTAAATAATGGAAAACAGTGGCTGGCAGTGGGACTGCAGCCACTGTTCCCGCTGAGCAGATTTAGATCTGCTTGCCCGCCAGGTCGATTGTGGCGGGAATGCCTCCAAACCAAGTCTGTCGGATTGGGGAAGAAAGAGGGCAAAAACCCTCCTTCTCCCCCATTTTCTTTTCCCTTTTCCACAGGAACAAGACTGGAGGACCCCTGTCAAAGTTGTTGACACTTGAGCATGAAGGACACTGATCCCATCGTCTCTGAACTGACCAGTACATGGGGCATGTACACATAGGGGTGATGCTTTACCGTCAAATACGACCCGACCGTCAACATACATGTAAGTATGTTCTTTTTTTCATGGGGTTGGAATATGTATTGACATAGGGTGCCACATAAATTGTATGCAACACATCTATATCAACCCATATATCCAATTGGACACTCTCCTTCTGTCAGTAAACTGCCTCCGTCACGCTGCCAGTACCACAGGAACATCTAAATGAGGTTGGCGGTAGGCTGACAGCCTGATGGTGGCAGAGTCCAATCGGCCAGCAATGGGAAATTGTTGCACAGTGGTTTGTTTCCCAACCGCTAACATCTAAATAAGGCAGACTGCCGACGTGACAGTTTTTTCGTGCCTACTGCTGACGTGGCTTGGTGGTAGTACCACCAACATTTAAATCAAGCCCTTAGTCCACCATAAAACACAATAAGCTTTCCTTTGGCTACAACTCCCTCCGATCCGTAGCCCAGGCTGGAGACTTTTCTCCCAAAAAGAAGAAATATGTAGTGAGTGTTCTGCATTTCTGGTCCCTAGTACTGTAGCTGTATCCTGCACCATTTTCTTCATTATCACATGACAATGCCAATATTGTTCGTATATTCCTAAATTTAACCGTTCTGCTTGAGCACAGAATGGGCCAACAAGGTCAGTCTTTATGACATTTTGGAAGATACTTTTTTCCAGAATGAAGAGCAGCTTCATACTTGACTTTTGGCCAGATTAACACATTTTTCACATATAGCAGCAAAAAAAAATGTGCTGCGCTGTTTTGTGCAAGGGGGAAGCTCAGAGCCATGTCTGCAGAGCCTCATTCCCTGTAATGGTCGCAAACAGGCTGCCTTGTGCAGTGCACAGCCTCACTCCATGTTGCTGTCTCGCATTGGGTTCTACTGGACACTTAACCTTCCAGAACACATTCCTATGCCTAGACAAACTGAGGAGTCTTATGCACTGTTTGTGTCCTCTACACAGCAGTGATATGCAAGTGTTCTTTTTTGAGAAATTAGACATTGTTAAAGCCTGCTTTAAGGAGGCATTCGTTTTTGACAGAAAGACCGAGTCGGCTATCTCAGTAGATTGTCTTTACTTCAAAATCAAATCTATGGATATTTATGCTGATCTACCCCAGTAAGATCAACTTCATGCAAAGCAATGCAAAGCAGTTCAAATAAGCACAAAGTTTATTTTTTTCCCTAAGAAAGGACACCTTTGCAGTACAAATCACCCTTTGCTCTGGATTGCAAGGCTTTGAATAACTTTGCACTGGCACAAAGCCACTGTAAATCTGAGCCTGTATTTCCTGCACCAAGATTAACATTTTGTCTTGGTCAAGTCTTTCGTCTTGGCAACTTCTGCCTTTGTAGTTGTGATGCTTACAGTCACTTACTGGTCCCTGTGTGTAAAGCTGTTTTCAACTTCTGTGTTCATTTTACATTTGTTGAATTCTATGGGTCTCGTGGTTGAGATCCGTGGCTACTGCTGCATTAATTTCAGTGTGAGATGATCTTTACGTGTTTTGGTTGTTCTAGGTGGCTATTCAAGTCTCAATTGCTGCCTTACCTACTCTATGAGGTGTCTGTTTTTTAACACTTTCGACCAAAGCATCTCCTTTGCACAGCTGCTTTCGGGATCATTGGCCACAGTGTGTCCTTCCTTGCTGAGCTATAGTGGCTGCAGCTTGGGGTTTCGAGTCTGAGATGTGCTGGGTGTGTTTTTCAGGTCAAACTACCAGCATTTGTTTTTCAAGGTTCAACGTGGCTTGAGAGGCCAGTGCTTGTATTTTATAGCGATCTCCTTTTTTCCATCAAGTACAAGCATCTTGATATGCTTTCCTACTATTGGTGGAGGCAACTGTCATCTCCCGTGTATTTGTCCTCGTGTAAAAGTCCACAATCGCTTCTGGGTTCATACAAGGTACATTTAGCCAATGCTGTTTTCCATGTTTTAATTTGTCAAGTGCTTTCATTTCTCTCAAAGGCACACTAGAATGCAAATACTACTTTTTTGAGAATCCAACAGGTTTGTGTGCATTTCACATTATATCTATGCCTTCAGATGACATGCTGTAATTTGGAAATTAGAAGCATTAATCTAAAGAAAAGATGGAATGAAACACTGCCAAGTAGTCAGGAATTTAATTAAATGGCTTCAACCAAAACGTATGACTTAAAAAACTGGGTTTTAGGATCAAAATAACCCGTTTACGAAACATAATTGCGCCTGCGAGTGGTAGCTCACGCAGTACTGGGGAACCTTTCCTTAACGTTGTGCTTTATGTCCTTGATGCAGTGAGAATTTACTTTCTACATTGGTGGCTATTTATTACCCCATGATAATTTACGGGTGATAGTTTATTAGTTATGTTGATACATTTGATAAATACCTGTTCTCTGAGACATTATCTGTGGTGTTATTCTGTAATATCTAAGTAACATGACTGCATATCTATTGTCTAAGGCCCATAGATGTGAGATGTGCATAGATTTCCATTATTACATACTCCTCTTCCCTATTAGATCCTTAGCCATATTATATGAACGAGAATCTACATAGTAGAGGTATTATGGGAACATGAAAGAAAGTGGAGACAGAAAAGAAGTAATATCAAATTCCATACCCACATTATTTGAATTGCCTTAAAACATTGTAGTTTTTGTCAAATTTCTAGACAATTTGTGCTGCATAATGCATTTTTTTGAAAAATGCTCCTGTATAAGAGGAACATTTAATTGCTTACATTGCATGTGTCAGCCTTCCAAGGCCACAGGCTAAATCTCCTTGGTTTCTGAACACTCTTTTGTTTGGGGCTGCGTTTTCCATGATCTCAGATTCAGCAAGGATTCAATATTATAGCTTTCTTCAGCCCCCTCATAGACCTTGTAATAAGTACATTATCCAAAACCTTAAGTTCTGTCACATCCGCACAGAATCACCATCAATCTATTAACACATCACCTTTGGCCGCAGTCTCCTTCACTTCAACATATCCTCATATGACATCAACACCTGACTTTATGTCTTCCTTCCTTGGTGAATGATATCCCTTCATATGTTTCTTTTTTCTTTATTGAGTCCCATTCCATTACAGAGAACTCTCAGGTGGTCATTCTGAGTGTGGCGGTAACCTGTCTGCCACGCCGGCGTCAGTGTAATGACCGCCGCCAGGGTGGCGGTGCATACCTCCATATAACAAGTAAGGCAGTGAACCCAACTCAACACATACAACTCACCGCCAGCACCGACACTGCTGACGAGCAGCATCCGGTGGCGGAAGCCAACTTCATGCAGGCAGAAGCCAATGTTCCACTCACCTTATTCCGAGTCACCACACTGCCAGGATATCCGGGGCGGACTGGCCGCTACGAAAAACCTGGCTGAAACAGAAAGAACAAAAGGAGACACCCACCTCCTTGCCTCCGCGACCGCCATGGCAAACAAACTGCTAGTCTTCCCAGCGTTGCATCTCGCCATGCACATTCAGGGCAACTGACAACGATGAAGACGGGAACTATAAGTATGCCTTGCACAAAGGGGAGGAAATGGCAGTGATACACTCCCACACATAACACACATTCCTCGCACAGACAGCGAAGGCCACACACAAGCACACACAATATACGTCAATGTCGGGGCGAACTGGCCGCTACGAAAAACCTGGCAGAAACAGAAAGAACAAAAGGAGACACCCACCTCCTTGCCTCCGCGACCGCCATGGCAAACAAACTGCTAGTCTTCCCAGCATTGTATCTCGCCATGCACATTCAGGGCCACTGACAACGATGAAGACGACAACTGTAAGTATGCCTAGAACAAAGGGGAGGAAATGGCAGTGATACACTCCCACACATAACACACATTCCTCGCACAGACAGGGAAGGCCACACACAAACACACAAAATATACGTCAATGCCAAGTACCCAATACACACACAAAGCCAAGCAGATACTTGCCAAACATACAGCACAATGCACATGAACACCACCAACACACCCCATAACCACACAACTCCAACTAGACCCCAAACACCTTAACGCAGGCATAGACAGGCACGTTGTGCGACACCACACACACCATCAACTGTATGTAGCAATGACACACACTCAATAGCAGTGAACACACATCCAAACAATGACACAGGTGACACTACACATACAACCAACAATCAAGGAAATCCACACATGCAGCACCATTCACATGGTTGTACACAACACTCCATACAATCCCACAAGAAAGCAGTCAGACATATTACAACATGCCCATGGCACAACCCATCTACCCAGCGCATGCAACAACACAGACACAACCCATACACAGACCGCCCACACCGTTCCACACAGATGTCACACCACGATGTAGAAGGAAACCAGGACAAGCATATCAACTTGCCAACCACAGCAATGTAGGCTGTTGTATTCTTCAACAAATAATAAAAATGAACTATATACAATATGTGCCAATGGCAAGTCCAATGTCCAGAAAAGCAGGACACATTGTCCATAACTCATGCACCCAACTTGACTCCTGACAGCAAATAGGCATCCACGACATAGGGGCATCAATGGGACAGGCAGGCACCTCAGGGGTGTGAAGGTGGTGGGGGAGGCTTGGATGTGGAAGGGGCATGTTTCGGTTTGGGTTTGGGAGGGGAACTTTAGCACTGGGAGGGGTGGATATCGTGTTGGGTGGAGGAGTAGGGGCAACACCAGAGGGGGCACCTGAGGAATGGGAAGTGGAAGTTCCTGAGAGGGGCAGGGGGTATGGCGTTTACGGGGAACATGGGATGGAAGAGGAGTAGGGAGCAGGTCAAGGGCGGCAAGGAAAACTTTATTAGGTACACAGGAGCGGTCACATGATTGAGGAGTGGAAGTCGTCTGACATGTTTGTGCTGTACAAGGATGCTGGGGTGTGCAATGTGTGCAAGTGTGGGGTGGCTGAATGTTGGGTGGGTGAGTGGGTGCGTGTGCATTCTTTGGGAAGAGGGGGGCAGAGATGCAGGGAGAGGGAATGGGAGATGTATGAGTGAATGTTGCAGTGGTGTGTGCAAGTGAGGTGGATGTGCTGCAGGTGGCAGAGACGGTAGTTGTAATGAGTGCGGATGTGGTGTGTTGGGTGTGTGTCTATGAGCCTGCTGTTGTAGTGATTGAGGGTATGACAGGAATGATAGCAGGACCAGTGTGTGATGATGCAGTGCTGGCAGGTGTGAGTGGAGATGTGACTTTGAGGGAGGAGGTGGTGGGGGAAGTGTCTGTTGTTGTAACTGCTGATGTGGGTTGTGTGTGTGCATGCCTGTGTGAAGTTTGTGCTGGCTATGACTGTCTTTGCGCACATTGTCTGTTGTATTGGGTGTATGCTGGTATGTAGGTGTGCTTTGGACGGGTGTAGGGAGAGGGGTTGTGGATTGGGAACAGGTAGCTAGAGGGGGGACGGAAGATGAAGGGACACTGGCTGCTGTCAATGAGTTGGCCAGAGCCTGAAACGATCTCTGTAAGCCAGACAAGGCACCATGAATGCCTTCTGGGAACACATTGGACTGCTGCATCTGGGATGCCAGTCCCTAGATGGTATTCACAATGGTTGTCTGCCCCACAGAAATGAATCTCAGGATGTCAGCAGCGTCCTCATTGAGGGCAGCAGGGCTGACTGGGGCAGGGGCAGAGGTGCCTATGGCCAAGGGGATGCTCACCCTCCTGGGTGAGTGGGCATGGGCAACTGGGTGGGCTGCTACAGGGAGGGCGATGCAGGTAAGGGGGGTGGCAGACAAGGATGGTGCTGGGGTAGTCCCAGATGGGTCCGCCACTACCAGAGAGCCGCCATCGGAGGAGGAATCTGTATCAACTGTATTGGTAGCTCCAGTCTCCCCCCTGGTGCTTCTTCCTTCTCCTTCCATCACACTGGTCCCCTCAGCTTCACTAGTGTCAGCCTCCTGGGTCCTGTGGGCTGCTGCATCCCCACTCACCAGTGTCCTTCCTCCTTCGCCAGATGATGCTAATGCACACATAGTAAGAGGTGGAGAGAGAGAAGGAGGGTGAGAGAAACAGAAAGGGGGGAATGATGATAACCCACACATCCACTTAACATACAAACAATACAGACAATACCTGCCGGGGAAGCAAGAGACCATTTAGCAATCATTTACAATTGAGTCATGCAAGCGATACCCAAACTCACCTCAGACCTGAAGCCTAAACACCTGAATGAAGACCACTACATGCCTATCAACTGCCTAAATGACGTATCCAACAATCCAGTCCAGGAACATACCCATCCACATGTCATCAATTACGGGATGATACAAATCTGAGCACAGAGGGACTGAGCACACCAACTAACTGACAGGAATGTGTGGAGTACATGTGGTACAGAGGTGCATTGAAGTAGAAAGTGAAGCAATTGCAATGTACATGTAACATGCCTGTCATTACCCATATACAGTGCCGATATGACCACCTTGTACCACTACAGTACACACAGAGCTAGAGGATGCAGCCAGTGACATGTTAGCATACTTGAGTGACCTACGCATAGAGGAGAATGTGTGTCACAGTACCACCACTTCTATTCCTCCATAGCTCAACATAGCTAACGTGACACACTCCTACATGATGGGTGTGACAACCAGGACTGTACATTCCCTAAATCACATCTGACCACGTAAATTCCATGTCCAGTGAGGGTCACAGTACACAACCATGCAGTAGTCACCTGGCAGTCAACACTTACCCCCTTGTGGCTGCTGTCCTGCCTTCAAGTGCCCATCCGACTCTGGGTAGGCCACCACCAGTATGTGGGCCATTAGGGGGGTCAGGGTCCGACGGGCACCCCTCCCACGTTGGTAGGCCATCCACAGCGGGCCTCTGCGGTCTTCCGGGCCTAGTGTCTCAGGTCCTCCCACCACTTCCTGCAGTGGGTGCTCCGCCGGCTATGGACCCCCAGGGTCTGCACTTCCTTGGCGATGGCTCTCAATAACCCCTTTTTCTGGTGGGCGTTGACCTGCATGGGAAACATTAAAAAAATGTGGGACATGATGTTAATTATAACAAAACAGCAGTAACCTTTGGAGACTCGCAACAAACAAGAACCATGCACACTACCAATATCCCACACATATGAAGTGCATGCTAAACACCTGATCAGTCATGACTTGTCAATGTACACACACATACATCGTCAAACACCACCCAACATGTGGGACAAATGATGTTGTACTGACCTGTTGCCCTGGAGCACCATACAACCACCCATACAGGGTTAGAACCCCTTCAACCAGTTTCTCTAGTTCCTCCGAATTGAAGGCTGGGGCCCTATCCCCTGCAGTGCATGCCATAGTTGCTCCAAGATACAGGACACAGCAGCACACGAAGTGGAGGTCAGTCTTGCCGGAATGCAAGGAGTCAAGTGAGCTGGCCCATACAAAATGGCGGCTACCAATGCAGGGGCCATGACCATCACCGCTGGCGATGATCGTCATTAGTCCCAGTCTCCCATAGATGTCAATTTTAACCGATAGGGAGTTGCACGGCGGTTCAGGCTGCCTTCCGCCATGACAACTTCCGCCAACGGAACAAGGTCACTTCCAGCTGTCCAATACATGCTGGACAGGCGGATTCCATATTACTTTGTAACATGACTGTCAAGGGTTCACAGTGCGTAATTACCTGCATGGCGTCACAAATAGATACATCAGGTCACACATTGTGGATAATAACACATGTAGCGAATGTCTGGTGACATCACCACAATTGGCACTACAGTTGTCAGCATATATGATCAGTATAGTGAAACATATGGAAGGTGTACGTGTACATGTCCTGTATACGTCAATTGCCACAGGGATCATGTGCCATCGTCTGGTTAGGAATGGAGTGTGGAGTATTTGTCTTCCCAGAACGTGACAGCCAACTTGCATGAATAAAACTTTGTGACAGTCGTATGTCATACTTGGTGCCCTACATTGTGAGAGGTTCCCAGACTGTTGTTTGTGTCCCCACAAAGATATTGCCACAATGGAGTGATGAGGAATACACCAGTTTACTGGACACTTGTAGATCTTGATACCATTAAAGAGCGCCACATCATTCTGACCTATCGACTGAACCTTTTGTGCATCAGCGAACTGGTCGCCCAGATGAAGCCAGGCCTCCTGCTGGGTTTGCGAAATCCCCATGCCATTCCTCCAACAGTCCAGGTGTTTGTCAGTCCTGCATTTTCTGGCAAGTAGCTCTTTTCAGATTATAGTGGGACTGGCTGCAGGGTTTTCACAGCCTCAGTTCAGTAAGGTGTTGAAGGATGTGCTGGATTCCCTAGTCAAGCATGTGCACAGGTACATTAGGTTCCCACAATGTCCAGAATTGCCCACTGTAAAAGCAGCCTTCTTCAACATATCAAATGTCCCACATGTAATTGGGGCCATTGATGGGACTTACATTGCCTTGGTACCTCAGAGGACCAATGAACAGGTCTGCAGAAAAAGGAAGAGTACATATTCGCTCAATGTACAAGTGGTGTGTGTTGCAGAAGAATATATAACACATGTGAACGCAAAATTCCCAGGATCAGTACATGATTCCTACATCCTGAGGAACAACAGTGTCTCTGCAATGATGTCACAGCTACAGGGAGAAAGGGCCTGGCTCATAGGTATGTGTACTGCTCTCCATGTCAGACGTTTGTGCCCCTCATAACACAGTCAGCACCTTGCCTAGCATTGTTACCTATGGTCATGTTCCCTTTTCCACAAAGGTGACTCCGTATACCCCAACCTACCCTGGCTCCTGACACCTTTGAGACATCCAACTACAGGAAGGGATAACAGATACAATGAGGCACATGGGCGGACGAGGCGAGTGATTGAGTGGACTTTCGGTCTCCTGAAAGCTAGATTTTGTTGCCTTCATGTGTCTGGAGGTGCTCTACAGTACCAACCAGGGAAAGTCTGCAAGATCATTATTGCATGCTGCATGCTCCATAATCTGGCCCTCATAAGGCACATCCCACTGTTGGAGGAGGGGCACATTGATGCTGAAGCAGTGTTTGGGGCCAGTGACTCTGATGCTGAGGGAGAGGCAGAGGAGGATGAGGCAAATGAAAGGACTGACATGATTTGTCACTACTTTCAATGATGTACAGGTATGTGTGAATTGTATGTCATTAGCACATGGAAGATGTATTGTTGAAGCCAGTCTGTAGCCAGTATTTGCATGCATCAAGGTGTGTGCGGGGGGGCACAGCCTTCCATCCTGGTTTTCGAACTTGAAGGGAAGTTGACTTACCATGAGGGGTACTGGAAATGCACTGCTAAGTACATGTGTGGAATTCTGGTGCCATTGCAGTACAGCCTTATAGTTTTACCAAAAGTTTAGGATCCTGTTTGGGGGCATGTAAGGGGGACTTATCAGTCTTGTCCTGCTGTGTAGGCATTTCATGCTGCATTGTCAGCTGCTGTGTGGCAAGTAACTGTTCCTGACTACTCAAGGAGGTAAACAATAGAGGATGTTACAACTTTCCTGTCCCACAAGTGTGTGAGTGCCTGTGCAGGCCCTTACATATGTGGTATCATAGCTGCTGGGCCTGTCATCCTGTGTATTTGCTCAAATGCTGTGGATGTATGTCTTGGTTCACATGCTTACAACATTGTGCCTGATTCCATTTCATTTTCCCTCTTCCGGTCACATGTCTGTCTGCAAGCTGATTTCTGTATTGTCTGTTGCCATCATTGACACTGGATATCATTACAATTTGGATGTACTTACACACCTGTTGGGGTGTCCCACTGCATCTGTCACTTCAACATTGTTGTGATGCCGACGTGTATATATTTGCTACTTGGAAACAGGATTGCCACTACATACAGTGAAGAGACGTGCACCATGACTTATGTGAATTTGAATTATTAAGTGTATTACATCACAGCCCAGAGGAGTGGGGTAATGGTGTGGTTGCTGATCAGAGTGGGTGGTACAGCTGTTTGTCTCACAGGTCCTGTATCCATTTGCCTGGTATGCTGTGTACTCGGTATTGGACAGCCAACAGGGTGTAACAGTGGCACACAAGGGAGACACTTCAGAAGAGGGATCACTTCCTGGTGGGGGGATTGGTCTTGGCCTCAGGTCCTGCAGTATGCCTGGATGGGTGGCCTCTTTTGCAGGGGGGTCCCTCAGCTGCAGGGGTAAGGGTGCTGGTGGCCTGTGGGTCCTCCTGCTGTGCCTCAATTCTAGTAGCAGGTGCTGATGGTGTTGGCAGTGGTGTTGCCTGGCTACTGGATGGGGCCTGCTGTTGGGTTGAAGATGTCCACAGGATATTGTTCAATTGCTTGAACTCCCCTAATATGGAGACCATGGTGGCACTGAGTGCCTGCCACTGCTGCATGGCCTCCTGGTGGTATTCTCCCTGCAGCCTTTGTGTGTCTTGCAAGGTGGTGAGTATCTAGCCCATCTTGTCAGGGGTTTGCTGGTAGGCTCCCAGCATTCTTAAGACGGCCTCCTGGCCAGTCTTGTCCTGTACATGCCTCGTCACTGGGCCCACGATCGCCGTCCCACTAGCCCTTGCCTCCTGTGTCACTGGTGCAGTGTGCCCCCTCCCACTGACACGAGGACCGTCATTGTCTTTGGTTTGCACAGTTGACTCCTGCTTCTATCCTGTGGGGCACACTGTTGTTTGATGTGACCTTGGGACACAAGTATGGGAAGGTGGGCTCTGCTGTGCATTGGCTGGCACAGGGGAGGTGGTTACAGTTATTGGCAGGGTGAGCCTGGTGGTGGTGAATTGACCACTCACGCCTGATGGACCAGGTTTGGCGTCCATATATAGACTTCCAGGGGAGTCATCCCCTATTGGACCTGCTTCCAGGCCTGGGTTTTCTGTCACTGGGCTCCTCTGCTGTGTGGCAGTACTTGGGAGATCTATGGAATGAGAGGTATTGTGTCAGGTGATGATATTGTAGCAGTGACAGACATGGTAGTATGCCATCATCAAATGGATTTGCAGGGCAGTAATGGCATTGACAGTTACCAGTCCACTGCTTGTGTTACATTCAGTGGAATGTTGCAATGGGCCTATTATGGAGAATAGTTAATGTTTGTCTTGCTACTGTCATTGCCATGTACTGATATGCATTCCTTATACTTATTGGTGATGGGTAGTGACATGGTTTAACGTGCAATTGCTGAGATGTGATGTGGATGTAACAGTCATGCAAGGGTAGGGAGTGTTGCATTGTGGTAGATGTTGTACTTGCTGCAGTGTGCGTTATCTATGCACTAGGTGGGCCTGTGAGGGAATGGTGTCAGTAGGGTGCTGTGGCATGCAAGGGTGGGTATTGGGTCCATGGTGGGTTTGTGCACATTAGGGTGGTGTGAGGGGGTGAGAGGGTGTTGGGGGTACATGCTGTGCATGGGGATGTGTTGGCAGGGGAGTACAGTAGACTTACCAGTGTCCATTTCACTAGGTACTCCCCTCAGCCCTTCTGGATGTAGAAAGGCCAGGACCTTCTCCTCCCACAGTGACATTTCTGGGGGAGCCGGGTGGGGCCCACCACCAGTCCTCATAACAGCTATTTGGTGCCTGGAAGCCATGGCCCGTACCTTCCCCATAGGTCATTCCACCTCTTCCTAATGAACTCCCTTGTGCGTGTTCACCCTGATGACTATCCTCTGCCATAAGTTGTTCTTCCATGCTATGGATGTCTGCTGGACTTGTGCTCCAAACAGTTGTGGCTCCACTCTGACAATTTTGTCAACCATTACCCTCAACTCCTCTTCTGTGAATCGTGTTTTTTTTTTGTGGTGCCATAGTGGTTGTATTGTGGGTGGGGTTGTATGTTGTGCAGGGATTCTGGGTGTGCTGTTTGTTGGTGTGAGTTTGTGTAGTGGTATGTGCATGTGCTCTGTGGTGTTTGTGTACAGTGGTGTGTTGTGTGATGCGTGTTCATTGTGAGGTTGCCTGTGGTATCTAGGTGCAGTGCCTCATTTCAGTGTGCTCTTGCCTCACTCTGTCAGAGCATCTGGCTGCAAAGGGTTCTGGGTATGTGTGGGGAGTGTTTTGTAGTGCTGTGGGCAGGTGTGTGTATGTGTCTCAGGTGCTGGGTAATGGTATTGTCCAATGTGGTGTAGTGTTATGGTGGAAGTGCCTTTTTTCCCCTTGGCGGTTTGGACCGCTAATGGATTGCAGCCGTGTTGGGACCGCTGTGCTGATTTGTGAATCGTTATTTGGCAGGTGGGATATTCTCGGCGTGGCGGTGCTGGTGGTGCAGCCGCCTCCTTCACGCTATAGTTTCGGCAGACGGTGTTGTTTTTTAGGTGTATTTTGGGTGGTGTTGTGTGGGTGACTCGTAATGCGGCGGTCTTCACTCCACCACCACTGGTGGTCTTTCGGCGGCCACTTGCACGGTGGTCTTCGGTACTGACCTCCAAACTCGGAATAACCACCCCAGTGATATAATGTGTGATCTTGTGCTGCGTTCAGGAGCCAAGCTATTATGCTGCCTATCTCAGCTACTGCCAGTTCTGTTTGATTATTTTTCCATTGTAGTAAGTTTTAACCAACACAGGATATACAGTTTAAAAAGCCAAGTCATACTGATGGGAAAAAATGCCCAATCAGCAAAGACAAAAGGAAGCCAGGAGATGAAATGCAAACAACATAGAATGCAGGGTGCATCTGGAACATTAAGCTCAAACAAGCATTTGCAATACAGTGGGTCTCGCATTTGCTTAAGTTAGAGCTATTAGCTTTGTAAATTCCTAACTGGACTTTTCTTGCCAAATAAATTGAAAATGAAAAGTAAAACAGTTGGGATAAGCGAGCCGATTCAAAGCGCCACAGCTGCAATTAGCCTGAGCACGAAGGAGAGACACAAAAGGAAAAAGAAGTTTGTTTGCAGTCAAACGTGCAGTTATCCATGTAACAGGGTCGGTCCCCGAGGCAGTAACAAAACTGCCCCAAGGAGGACAAACATAAAGCATTTACCAATGATAACAAACAATTTTTTTAAAGGCATGTCCACAAACGAGTGATAGTGATGGCTGTGCAGTGGGCGTGGTTAAAATCCCACATAGATACCAACACGTCAGAAAAGCAGAGCATGCGCACTGCTATGCTCGACCTAAAAAGTAGATTGGGTTGTTTAAGGTCTTGTCTTTGTAGGCACATATAGCCTTGTTCTAAAGGATAGAATCAAACATGCATGCTTAGGAGCTTCCCGACCTCCAGGTGAGGAGAAATTATCTTCTTTATACCACCGCCGCTCAGTACCATACAACTGATTAGACTGAGGAGGTAGAGAGGGACGGCTTCACTGCCTTTTTCCAGCAGCCTGCTAGGGCTCCTGTGGGTGGCAATGGAGATTATGGGCCTCATTATGAACATTGCAGTCCAGACTGCCATGCCGGCGGCGGCGGAAATTACCGCCACCAACATGGCGGTCTGGACCACCAAATTACAAGCAAGGGAAGACCGCCACAGGCGGCCCTCCACCACTGCCAGGCTTCCGCCGACAGGCAGTCAGACGATGGCGGATTTCTCTATCTGACAAGGTGGCGCTGCAAGCAGCACCGCCCTCCGGATAAAGAACCCTTGTTCCTCCAGCCTTTCCCTGGAGGTTTCCCCTGCCAGGGAAAGGCTGGCGGAAGGGGTGCTCCGGGGCTCCCCTGGGGGCCCCTGCACTGCCCATGCATGGCTTGGGCAGTGCAGGGGCCCCCATGCAAAGCCCAGTCGCGCAGGTCACTGCCCAATTTACGGGCAGTAATATGCACGACGGGTGCTGCTGCACCCGCCGCACTGCGGCATTGTGACGGCTCCATGTGGAGCCGTCACAATGTCCTGGCTCAGCATTCCTATGGGCCTGCGGGCAGAAACACTGTGGAATGTCTATTATAGGGCCGGCGGGGTCTTCTAGGGGCTGGCAGTCTATGTTTAGACTGCCAGCATGAACACGGCGGGGAATCCCGTTGTGATCATAATGAGCCCCTACATCTGGGTGGTACCTGGGATTAAGCTCTACCTAGAGAGCCCTCAAAAAATGGCAAATCAGAAATAATTGACAAGGGAGCTAATACAAAGATGAGGTCTTCATTCACCATAGATGGTCAAAATGGTATTGCTCTCTTGTAGACGGTCTAGATTCCATCACCTTCTGTTGGGTGATCAGGAGTCAAAGCATGTGAGACCACTGAGATTGCAAACAAATGGATTATCCTCTGGCTGGAGACACAGGGTATTTGCCCTATCACTAGCAATCTTCTTGTTGCTATCTTAGATTTTAGTACCATCTCCGAGTAGAAGTTTGAATAGTGCCAAGGGTGTGCTTTGGTTGCTTCAAGGCAGCAAGGATGAAGAGGTAAGAAAGGATGGGATTTTTTATTTCATGTTGGCTAACGTCTGCATATTTCACTTTACTTCAAATTGAGGTAAGTTGAATGCTCGGTGTGCAGCCACCTGGTGTGGTGTGGGGAGATCCCTCTGTCCTGGTAGTATTTCTTCTGTATCCCTTTTCATTGGTGTTGAAACCCAACGGATCTGATCTATGAGACTTTTATCTCCAGTTGCGGTGGTGTTGTACCTGGCAGCAGGTTGTCAGGTCATTTTGCTCGAGACACCCCCATATTTTCAGCCTGCTCCGGTGCATGGCTGAGATTTTCACACAACTGCTCTAACATGCAGAGTGACAGCTAGAAAACCCTTTCCCTAGGATCTGTAAATCAGGTTGCAGTCCCAAAAAAGATACAAATATGAAGAGTTTATAGATAATGGAATAACGCATGTATTCAGGCAGCATCATTAATAGAAGAAAATTAAAGATGCGACCCAGGCTTGTACCAGTAATACAGTAGTTGTATGACTCCCAAGCATCGGCCCTAAATGTTCTCCTTAAACATACTATTTCTATAGCACACACCACAAAATGAATTCTCTCTTGGTGTGTGATATTAAATGCCATTATGACCAAAACTTATGGCACTTCTTATAGGAAGCTCAAAAACCTTAAATTACACATACATCAATGCAGTGCCTGCAGAACCCACTGAGCTCAATTGTACACAGTCCATTAACATGTAAGGCTGGGAACGTCTAAGCCTTGCTTCTCTGAATGTGTAAGGGCTTGTTTATTACAGTACTGTTGCTTACACCCTTTCCCTTTTGATATCTGGCAGGCTTATTGTATTCATATTGTAATGGAGTTGAAGTGACTTTGGGGTGCCGGAGTGGGGGAAGATGACTGCAGCAGAATGAAGCTGTACGCACTATAGCAGTGTGTTTTTCATGTGTTTTTTTTGTCTGGAGAGAGGCTTGCAATTTCCTTCTGAGAATCGCATCTCACTGAAGAGATCTTTGATTCTCAGAATTGCGGCCTGGTACACAATCGCACACTTAGTCAGAGGCTAGGGGCACTAAAAGACAACGCTGAACAAAAGACGATTTGCAAAAAGTCTCTCGGAGCCCTCATTACCACACAAGATGTGCGAGGAGGAAGGAGAGAGGGCAGCCAAAAGTGTCGGGATGACGGGGGGTGTTGAGAAATCTGAGGGAGGTTAGGTGGCTGATGGCACGGACAGGAAGAAACAAGTCAATTCAAAGTGCCACAGCTGCCATGGGCATGAGCACGTGAGTGATTGGCTCCCTGCATGGATGTCTAGAAGGATCGCGCCTGTAATGAAAGGCAAACCGAAACCGGAGGAGGGGGCATCACACGCTGTAACAGGAGGAAGCGTGCCGTAGTGTGATGGCCAACAAAAATGTTCACTTAGTGAAATTGCCTGGGAGGACCCACAAGAGGGACATTTCACAAAATGCACCAATAAAAATGATGCATTAAAAAAAATAACAACAAATAATAAATAGCAAGAGTGGGCATGGTTAAAAGCCCACAGAGAGATTACAACAGGCCAGAGTGCTTGTGCACTCAACCCTAAAATCAGGCATAAAAGTTATAGCGGTAGTGATTAGTCATGACCAGCCATGTTCTGCCTGAAAACGGCTCAGCATCCCCCTCATAGGGTCCTAGATTCTCTTTAACCTAGCCCTATGCCTGTCATTGTCTATTAAGGACAATTGGAGAAAACTGGTTTGAAAAAGTTCATGCCAATAAAGCATAGGGTTTGAGGCCTCTTCGAGAAGCCTATGTCGGGCCAGCACTAACCTTTCCAAAGATATTGCAAAGAGAATTATCCCTGCCAAATGCAATGGGATTGTTGGAGAATATCCTAATACTATTAGCTTATGGTCCCTCACCACATTAGTCTGAAAAATCCAGTTGGGTTTTCCCATAATGGAGTCCCAGTAAAACCTAATTGATGAGCAGGTGGAAAAAAATATGCACAGTTACCACTCTTGTTTGACCTTCTTAATGTGAAAACTGTAGGGTGTAAGTACAGATCATTTATGAACCTAAAGTGATGAGCTTCGACCCTCGAAACATTAAAGATGATCTGCGCAAGCAAATTAGTAAACCTGATGTTGTCTAAGGTTATCTCCACCCTAAGGTGCCTAGTGGAAAAGGGATCAGCCCACCACCCAGCCTCAGCCAAAGAAATCATTTTGTAGGCCAAGCTGATACTCCCCGTAAGAGGGCCTTTCATCAGGTAGTCCATGAATCTACATGAGAGCAGCAAATGTCATCCGGTTTTATATTACCTAAAATATATTCAAGCTGTCAATAACGAAAGAATCCAGCACAAGGGAGGAAAAACAGTTGTTGCAAAGCATGAGAGAAAAGTCCCACCCTCAAGTAATTGCCCTAATATACGTTTGGAGCTCTCCCAACATTCCATAAAGCTCTAAGGAACCTGCCGGGAAGATTAGGATTATAATCTAGGTAGGTAAATGCATTATGGAGATTGGTGTCTAGTAGCATCTTTCTGAGATAGGAGGACCAAATGGATTGATACACCATCAAGGTCTTAACCTGGTTCTTTTAATGTAGATCGTATAGCTGATACAGATGCAGGGCACAGTAGTTTCACCCCACAGTATACACCAGGAACCACAACTTCCTACCAAGGACCTTAGCTAATCAGACACGAAGGTGGCTAAATAGACCCGCAAGCCTGGTAGGGAAAGACCTCCCTCTCCCGTAGCAATTGGAGAAACTGTATACTGGACCTATGTTTCCAATAGCTCCAAAAGAATTTCTGACAGGATGCCTAAATCTTATAAAAGAAAGCTTTAGGAAGATAGAGAGGCATACACCTGTATAGATAAAGGTAGCAAGGTTAAATGATCATTTTAATAAGGTGACACCTCCTGATTATCCCTAAGTGTAATCTATTCCACTTATTAAAGATCTCTGCCATTCTAATGATGATTTGAATGAAATAATACTTGATAATCTGTTCCATTTTTAATGACAGCTCAACACCAAGAAATGTTGCCGAATGTTCCTAGCGCTTGTCTTGTCCAGGAGCAGAAACATTAGTCAAAACCTGAGTCTTATTGATGTTAAGCTTATACCCTGAGACAAAGCCAAATCCACCTGCAACTGTTTCTATTGCTGACAGGGCGATGGTTGGGGTAGGAATCAGAATTGCCACATCATCCGCATAGGCTAGAACCGTAAGCTCTAGCCAGTGTATTTACAGCAGACGAATAATCATGGACATTCTCTAAACTTGGATGTAGAGTTCAATATAAAGGAAAAAGACCTGGGAGAAAGGGGACACCCTTTTGGGTGGCCCTAGTGATCATTATATGTTCAGAAAGAATCCTGACCTTGAACCTTTATGCAGTTGCTGAAACCAGTTAATAAACTTGGGTCCAAATCTGGAAGCACCCACGATTGCCTAGAGAAATGCCCAGGAGAACTGTTCCAATGCCTTTTCTGCATCAAGCATTATCATTCTGATAGGGCCCCCCATCCACCAACCCAACTTCCAAGGCAGTGGTAACCATATTAATGTGACCATTTATTTATTTTGTCCTAGAATAAACCCATGCCGATTCTCATCAACCAAGCAACAGATCACAGAAGTCTGTTGTCCAATATCCGAGTATGGATTTTTGAAACTGCATTGATCAGTAAAATCAGCGGATGAGATCCACAGTGCATGGGGTCTTTGCCTGCCTTGGGGAAGATAAAAATGTTAGTCTCCACCCAAGACTCAGCCACCTGCCCTACAGATTTAAAGGAGTTAAAGAGATTACAGAGGGGTGGTGATGGAAAATGCAGAAAGGCATCTTAAAATTCAATAGGGGTTTGGTTGAGGCCAGGCACTTTCTCCCTAGTTGGTTGACCTAGTACAGCGTTGACTTTAATTGGGTCCTCCAGACTGGACCGCTGTGGCCCAGTCACTCAGTTCTCAATGGTGATACCTTCTGATAAATTGTGATAGAACCTTTGATAGGATTATCCCTGGATTAGTTCTTGGGCATTGACCTGCTCACCCTTATCATTGAGGTTTTTCTGAATGACTTTTCACACCAGCTCTATCCTTGACCCGAAAGGAGAACATTAATTGTCTTCAAAAGTGATTAGTTGCTTAGCTTGAATCTTCTTAACTGACCTTTACCATAATATCTCCCTGAGGGCAGCCTGAGTGATTGTGAGTTGATTTAAAAATGATGAGAACATCCTCCAGTCCTGATTAAGTGTGCTCTGTGCCAAGGAATGCTTTTCAGCCAGTAGGCTGTTAAAAACCATGGGGTCATCCCCATTAGGCCCATAAACTATACACAGAGTGAATTGGACTTTTTCTTGGGTGATAGTCATGATTAGCCATCGACCATTCGGATCATAGTTATGCCCCATGAGTGCCCAACTCTTATTCTGTGCTATAAGAGCTTCTCCCCTCTGAGTGGAAGCAAAAAGGGCAGTAGAGAGAAATTGATAACCCAAGTCATTCGGAAACAGAGTTTACATCCTGGAGAGATAGGTCTCCTGAAAAACAGACACTATGCAGGTGTGGATAGTATAATTCCTCCTTTACTAATATACATGTTTGGGGAGCTTTGATGCCATTTGCATTCTTAGAGAGGATGTGTATGTGCTGATCATGACTATCAGCAAAATTATCCATGTTCAATGTCTGTCCTAAACCAGATGCACCATGTAGAAAACAAACAACAACCTCAATCTTCACAAATAACCTCCATATGTGATAGCAAAACTCATGCTTTTCTTCAATTTATTTTGTGTTCCCAAAACCCCCTGCAAACATTTGAACCTCATTTTAATGCAAACACCTATGTAAAAATCGTGACCCAGTTCCCCCTGAAGAACCCTCCCAACACCTTCACCCCAACTGGATCCCCAAACCCTCAAACAAAGGACCCATTGATTGGCCATCACCCAGCAGCCTGAAATGTAGAGAACTATCTGATGTGCAAGGAACAGTGAAGAAAGAGCGGGCCCTCCTAGAAAACCCCCAAGCCCAAGATAAAAAGCAAGAACAAAGATAAGCATAAGAGATAAAGCCAGTAATTTAAAAATTTTACCAGGAAAAGAGATGGGAACAAAGACCTAGAAAGACAACAAGATAATACCCTCTGCCCCCGTACTTTAAGTTACAAGCGAATATGAAGTAAGAGCTAGAGGTAAAGGTAGGAACACTATTATGGATCCTAATTCTGCTCAAGAAGCCCCTTAAAGAAAACTCAATGGCATGCTAGTAGAACCGAACCTGGCCACAGGTCATTTTGCCGGCTGACGTTTTTACAACTGCTCTACAACCTTCACAGCATCAAAACAAGAATACATTTGACCCTCATATTTGATCTGCAGAGTAGCAGGTTCCATTAGCGAGACTGTGGCCCCAAGTTTTTGAAGAGCAGGAATATGGTCAAGGACTTGTCACTGACGGACCACTGTCTCATATAGAAGTGTGAGCGAAAGAAAAACTCAACTCCGCAAGCTTCGATTGGTGACCTAGGTCAGGCCACCCAGAAGATCTCCTGTTCCAGGAGCAAGTTTTTGAATAAATCTGAATAGTGAGTAGCGAGCTGACGCATTCTCCTTAGATGGCCGAATTGGGAAACGATGAGCCACTTGGATCACACTATCCATGTCCAAATCATTTAAAGCAGCTAAGGATTTCCTGAAAAGATGAACAATATAATCTTCAGGTCATCCCCTTCAGTTCAATTGAGAATGCCAAGAACTCTGAGATTAGTCAATTGAGATCTATTCCCCAAGTCCTCCACCCTAGAGGAGAAAGTGAGCAACTGAGGTTCGTGCTGCAGCAAGGATAATTTAATTTTCCCACACAGCTACCTGTAGGGTCAAGTGAGTTTCCTCAACCTTGCCAAGACGCATATGGCAAATGACCATGTTCTCTGATTGTTTCCTCGGAACAACTTGCGTCTTTAGATGTGTTACTTTTAGCACAATAGAATCCTTACAATACTTCTCCCTGTGCTGTAGTAAAAGACTGTAGATGGTGGAGGTACGGAGCCTGACTCAGTGATGGCAGTAGTGGCAGAGGGCCGAGCCCTAACCCAGACATCCTGTGTTGCATGAGGAGTGTCAGTAGTCATAAGAGAGGCTGATGATGCAGCTATCTCTCAGTCTGGAGGTGTGAAGTTTGTGGGGGGGTGCTCAATGCCACCAGGATCACACAGAAGCTCTTCAGATGCTGATGGAGATGCAGATATCACAAGGTCCAAGACCCCTGAGTAAAAGGCCAGTGTAAACAATTCTTCAATTTGAGTGGTTCTAGTAAAACCAGTCACACCTCTGGACCACTAGTACTCAATGACAGGATACCCAGATTATTTCTGATTCTGGCAGATGTCGCGGCCTTAAGACTATCAGTGGCTCCTATACTCCCAGGTTCATGGACATCGATGTTAAAGTCAGACAGGTTCCCATAGTCTGATAATGAGGAAAAGGCCTCCAAGGTTTTCTGTGGGGCATGAGCTTGGGATAGGAGTTGTTGATCAGCTATGATGGTATCAGTGCCCCTGCACCCCGATGCTACAAGGTCCGCAGGGCTCTTTAAAGTCACGGAAGGAAGTTGGTGAACATCCATCTTCCGTACCTTTTTCACCCACTCAAACATCCTATTTAAATTAGTCAAGCTGAGTCAGTCTTATTGGAATATTTGTTTCCATATCAAACAAGGAATGCTTGGTCTTTGAAAAATGTATAGCCAAGCAAAAATAATTTATTTTGCAACCTTGACTTTGCACCCTTGAATGTGACCTTCCTCACCCAAAAAGGACAGGATTTCAGCACACCTCATGAACAATTTACCCTGTACTTATTGGCTGTGGGGTTTTTGCTGCATTGTGATTTATGCACCTCAGAATGGGGTTTATCAAGTAATATAGTGTTTATTCCAGATTCTGATGTTTGCAAACTCCAAATGTGCATTATTTAGCTGTGAATCTGGATTGGAGCTGACACTAGAATCAAGGTCTTAGTCAAGGGACCTCTCAATCATGCAGAGGGTTGTATGATGGGTTCACACATGCTTGAACCACGCATGCCTTAAGAACGTGGCCACAACAAAAACACTTATTTTCCACGCATGCCTTTACAACGCATTTTGTTGTAAAAGCATGTTTGGTCAAGGAGCATGCGTGGTAAATTGTCCCCTGCCCTGCCTCCTTACACCTGATACCATACTCTGCAATCCACCCAGCGCCAGCCCTTAAAACTCCCCCTTCTACCTCCTGCCCTGAGCCCTAAAAGTAACCCCGCCCTGCCCTAAAAACTACCACGACCCCCCATCCTGCCCTGAACCCTAAAACCTACCCTACCCTGTCATAAAAACTACTCCAAGTCCCTGCCTTGAACCCTAAAACCTACCCTGCCCTAAAAATGACCCTGACCCCCCCACCTTGAGCCCTAAAGCCTAGCCCGCCCTGTCCTACAAACCATCCTGACCCTTCACCATAAACCCTAAAACCTATCCGTCCCTGTCCTCAAAACTACCCCACGCCCCCACCCTAAACCCTAAAACCTATCCCACCCTGTCCTAAAAACTACCCTGACCCCCCCCGCCCTGAACCCTAAAACCTACCTCACCCCGTCCTAAAAACTATCCCGGCATCCCTGCACCCTGAGCCCTAACACCGACCCCTTTAAAAAAAAACAACAACAACCCCGACCTTCCGCCAAAACTGCCCCTTCCTCCCCTGCCCTCCGACCTCTCCCTGCCTTTAAAAATCCATCCCCTCCCCACTTACTTCCCGGGCTACTGCATTCCTCTCCCGGCTGTATCCAGCTGTGTGCCTGAACCATGCATATGCCTGGTGCCTTAACCATGCATTTGCGTGGTTCAGGCACATACGTGGTTCAGGCATGCGTGATAACGCTTGCCTGGTTACGGCCTGAGTGGTTCCAGCCGCGTAGTAAAGGCCGTTTCCCACGTGGAGGTTTAGCACAGAGGGGACACCCCATAAAATTTGCCCCTGGGTACACTGTCCTGCAGGAGCCATGGCAAGATCCTCCTTGTAGTTTAAAAGTGGTTGGCATGTCTAAAACAGCTGCCTTTGCACAATGTTTTTGACATGCATGTGTATCACAATCACTTTTACTGACTCACAGATCTAAGGTTTCACAGAAATCACTTAATCTTGCTCATTTATAATTGTTAGCAGTCGCTAATTGCATGGGGGAAATGGGGTCACAGCATTTTTTGCCATGCGTTCTTTAAAGATTAAAGTAATCCTTTCCAAAAATAGATATTCTAGGTCAATGCTCAACCAGTTTCCCAGTGGATTTATAGCATCGCACACAGTTTGTCTTTTCTAAACAAGCAGAAAGAAGGAGAAATAATTATGCTTTCGAAAAAATACCCTTTTCACACAAAATTACTGTCTGGGTCAAATACTGCCAGAGGCTGCAACACTGGAATTCTGCACTGAATCGGGCGTGAAAATGCGTATGCCATGTAATAATTAGATCTAGGGACCAAAACTATTTCTGGCAAGATGCCTCAGTGAGTTCATTGACTGCCTGTGGCACCTGAATGTCGTCTGAATGTAACAAATTCCTAAAAGAAATTGGGGGGGGGGGGGTAATCTGTCCCTTCACCTTCCCACATTGATAAAAATGAGTACTGCTCAATTGGGCATTAATAACCCCTGTCATGCACAATGCCATGCGACAAAGCAGATTTGCGACGGAACGTGCTGTGTAAATGGTTAGTTTTACACAGATCACTAATATAGTCAATATTTTAAGAGGGGTAAAGTGGAATGGAAGCCTAGAGACCGAAAGCCAGATTTATCAAACTTTGGCGCAGATCAACACATCAAAACAACTTGTTGCGCTGCGTTACATGGAGAGGACAGGAAAACACAGGGTCATATTTACAAGAAAGTGGATTATCACTCCTGATGCACCATTTTTCTGGCGTTGACCTGCGCCACTCTAACAACACCATGTGTGTGCCGTATTTACAATACAGCGCACCATGCCACACGTTAGCACAGTAGCGTCAAAAATGTTGATGCTATTGTGGTGCTTTGCAGGAGTAGCGCCAAAAATCATGGCACTAATCCTGAAAAGTGAAGAGAGAGGCATAGACTAATAATATGGGTGCATCATTAAATGATGCAAAAAATGGCTCAAAAATCTTGTAGATTTCACTGCACCATTTTTAGGGCCTCCCAGCACCGGAACACTCCCCCTTGCATATTCTGCCGTGCGCAGGCATAATGTGGCACAAAGGTTTACAAAGTGATACAATGCAAGCATTGTGCCACTTTGTAAATATGGCACCTTGGAAATGCCGACCTAACGCCACATTAGCATAAAAAAAATAATGTTAATGTGGCACAAGGAGGTGCAAGGGGCTTGTAAATATGCCCCACAATATTTAGCATGATATAGTGCATTCCTGCTCTCTCCTTGTGCTAGCACACTCAGTGCAGCCTAATGACAATGCAGACACCCTTGCTTCGTGGTGCAAGGGTGCCTGAGTTGCACTCAGGATTGTTTTTATGTAGAAAGGCATACTTTCCTGCACAAAAACAATCTTTAGAGGCATTTTTCTCTTTCTAAGTGTGCTGCGGAATGAAGCACACCTAGAAAGAGGAAACAATGAAGAGAAACAAAGCTATTTCTTCTTGTGGAGCCTCTATCAGGAAGGCGTATAATTATGACGCATTCCCAGGTTTACCAGTCTTAGTATATCTGGGAATGCACCAAAATACTTGGGTGGATACATGGGAACACACTCCACCCATGTAATGCCTTCCCGGTGCAGAGTAATGCAAGGCAGCGACTTGCCCTGATTTGCATTGCTCCAGATTTACCAAGCAAAGAGGGGACAAGGAAGACGGCCTTGCGTGGCTTGGCAAATCTGACTTAAGGGTTGCATTGCCCTTGTGTCCAGGGTCCATCTTTAAAGCGGTGCGACCAGTGCCGCAGCATTGGGTGGTGACCTAGAAGGGGGCCACTGACCTCAGGGGAGGCACTCTGTTTAGCAATAATTTGATTTAAAAGCACCTGCTGAAGAGTTCCATATGTATCCAGTTTTCAGGCAGCAATAACATTGTCAATATAACTCTTGTGATTAATGTTCCTGCTAGAGAGAGAGATCGGAGTTTTGTCTAGTGGAAGTTCTGAATCACCATAAGGTAGCGCAGAAGGGTAATATGCCTGCTGCAAAGAACAGATCTGTATTTTATGTGGATAGCTGAGTGGATCAGTAAAGCCAGGAAGGATTGTTTTTGTGCAGGAAGGTGTCCTTTGCACTGCACCCAAAAGACATGTGGAAAGGATGTGTCAATCGTACAAGAGAATGGAGATTTGGGTGATGATGATGACCCCCCAGCTCCATGCCCCTCAAGCACTTTGGGCTTGGTGAAGCAAAAGCTGCAGAAGGCAGAGTACACAAGACAGATGTGACTAACAACTACTTTTGAAGTAGGTAATTGCAACGCTCGATGTGTAAAAGACAACATGTACATAGTGTGGGTTACATAACAGTTCCTTCTGTTTATTTACAAATAATAATTTAACTTAGAAACTAAGTACTCCATGATGTAAAATGTGGAGAGTAAAAACAAAATAGATAAACAAATGTGTTGTGAAAAAATATAGATGTATGAGACCAGCGCATAGTTAGTGTATCTACCACCCACTGCCACAAATGGCTCACTCACTTGTAATACCTGAATCAGAGCGTTTCCCTCAATATCATGGCACACACAGTGAACACTGTGCCCCTGTATTACAGAGGCATTGCAGAGACTGGAGGGCTCATCGGGCTCATTGCTAGGCACTGCTGCCCCTGAAGCTGCAATCACTGTCTACAGTTCCTCCTGCTCACTCATCAGTAGGTAAGGCCCAATGCCACATCCCAGTTATAAAGGGCCATGTCCATTTTAAGGTCTACAGTGTGCATTGAGACCACGCCTATGGCAGTGGCCAGCCTGTTCACATTTCTCCCAGCTAAATAGTGTTGCATGTGCCTCTGAGGCAACATCTCCTTGTACAGGACCCCCACACAAGTTGTCCGAACCATCAAAGGGCTCTCCACAATGCGTAAGACGAACTCTAATCCATGGGTGATGTTGCTACTAAGTTATGCAACCTTCTTCTCCAACACCCAAATTATTTTTAATTGTAGGTGCTACACTCTTATTATAGAGGTCTAAAGTGCCTTGGATTCATCATGTTTAAGATATTTTTTGTGGCAAGCTTTGTGTTGCACACAACTTGGTAAGATCTCATCTAGATGAATAATATAAATGTGAAGCAATGTATACTCAATCCCCTCATGTCTGCACACTAATGGGATAGTACTCCAAAAGCCTGATAATCTCAGGTTTGCTGAATGGACTGTGCCCCCTTCACCTCAAAGCTGCTTGTACTTGAGGCAGTGGTGGTTGTGGTATAGCTGGTTAAGGGTGAACTATTAGGGAGTTATTCTGTGTTGTGCTACTCTTGCTCCTGTTGTAGCAGATTGTGATGCTGCACTTGTTGTATTCTCAATGCTACTTGGCGATCCTGTGTCTGACTCCTCCTGTTCCCGCTCATCAAGCTGCCTACATTCAGACTCTTCTGTCAGATGGGCAGGGGAATGTGCTGAGAAACACAGTGCGTAGTCCACAAATCAAGAAGTATATGTGAAAAAATAGGTTTGAGACATCACAAGGAAGTCAGGAGTTACCACGGTGGTGTCCGTGCCCCTCTGGTACTTAAACACACATACAATGAAAAACTACCCACACAGTTACGAATATTTACCTGATATAAGACAGAATAACAAATTGGAACTATTCCTAAGGGGACCTTGATTAATAAATTGGGTACAAATTGCATACCCTAAAGAAAAGTCTCAGAGGGCAACTCTCCTCATAATCGTGTCTGTTTCCATGTATGCGTATTTCCACACCAATCCTAAAAACAATACCGCTATATAGGCCTAGAACAAAAACAAAAAGCATATACAGCTTTCCACAGATCAAAAGTAATTTCTGCTTGCTTGCTAACCAAATAAACTCGTCATTAACAGAACAAAAAACATTTACATTACACAATGTAGAAAAGCAAGACCATTGTCTTTATCTTAATATGTGATCCTCTCTTAGATCTAAAACACCATTTCTGTGTTTACCGGATTGCTTACAACCAGTCTTGGCCACACAAAACAAGGGTCGCCTGTATCAGGGCCTTTCAACATAATGACCCAATTGGCCTCTACGCACAGGGTTCCATGTCCTTCCTGGGCATCCACAATATCCCATCTTGGACACACGCCATCACACATTTCTCTCAGTACTGGAAGACCATTTGAAGGTGTGCGGCTGCCTTGCAGCAGCTGCCCAATGTATTTCTGAGTACCTGCTTTTGACTATCCTAATCTTTCCAGGAACATATCGCTTCTGCGGGCAGTCAAAAGTGTTTCGGTATTTTTTACATTTTTACCCTCTGCTTCAGTGCCTTTCTTAACTGGCCAGATAGTCTACTCTCTTGGGAAACCCAAGCTTCATGGACATTTTTCTCATTGTCGCTATGCACACTTGTTACTTCGTGCCTCTTCTCATTAGCAAAGGAACACAGCCAAGTGACTAAAATTTAAAATAGTAAAACCGTGAGCACTTTCAAAGAGTAACTATTACGAAAAATGTTGTGACTGCATGTTTTGAAAGAAAGAAACTGAGAGAAATTACAGAAACCTTTAAATGAATACCGAAAATATATACATACATATATATTCCACCCTGTTAGAAATGAGGCCTCTAGTTGGCAGAGGTATACACCCTTGTCCAAGTAAGGACTACAGTCCTAGTCAGTGTAAGTCACACACAATCCAAATTATCCTGTGCCCAACCTCTGGTAGCTTGGCACTGATCAGTCAGGCTTAACTTAGAAGGCAATGTGTAAAGTATTTGTTCAATAAATCATGAAATAACACATTGAAAACACCACAAAAATACACCACACAGGTTTAGAAACATATAAGATATTTATTAAATTAAGGTCCAAAAACAATCAAGATTTGATAAGCA
Source organism: Pleurodeles waltl (assembly GCF_031143425.1). Classification (NCBI taxonomy): domain Eukaryota; kingdom Metazoa; phylum Chordata; class Amphibia; order Caudata; family Salamandridae; genus Pleurodeles; species Pleurodeles waltl. The sequence goes on from NC_090436.1 coordinate 316,891,647, forward strand.
CAAGTAAGTCTCTACAAATCAACAAATTCTCTTGTGTGCACAAAGTACCTGGTATGCGTCAAAATTACACGCACGAAGACTGCAGAGGAGGAGATGCATGAAAAAAGGAAGGTGTGCGTTGGATTTCCGGACATGCAGAGACGATGCATTGATTCTTCCCACGCTTCAAGGGCTTTGCGTCAGTTTCCGGCGCGCAGTCTTGGATCCTCACTGTGATCTTTCGATGCCCAGGGATGATGCACGGAAATCCTGGGCGTGCAGGACGAAGTCACAGGTGCTGCATCGATCCGGTAGGCGATGTGTCAGAGTTTCTGTCACACGGCAGGCGCTGCATCGATTACCCGAGCAGGAAGTTGGGCTACGTCCTTCTGGTTCAGCGATGCGTTGATCCAGTGGGCTGTGCGTTGAAGTTCCTGTCACAGCGTTGGCACTGCGTCCATCTCCACTCTGGGATCCGGGCTGCATCGTTCCGGGTCGGCGATGCAGTGATTCTTTCACCGCTAGGCAGACTGTGCATCGATTCTGGCAGGCTATGCGTCGCTTTTCGCTGCACAAGGAGTTCCTTTGAAGAGATGAAGTCTTTTTGGCCCTGAGACTTCAGGAACATGAGGCAAGCTCAATCCAAGTCCTTGGAGAGCACTTCTCAGCAGAGTCAGCGGTCAGTAGGGCAACAGCAAGGCAGCAGTCCTTTACAGCAAAGCTGTCCTGTGAGTCCTTTGGGCAGCCAGGCAGCTCCTCTTGGCAGTTTGCAGGATCTGGTTCAGAGTGTCTGCCCACGAAGTGTCTGAGTTGGTAGGGTCAGGGACACAGTTTATATACCCAAAACTGCTTTTGAAGTGGAGGAGACTTCAAAGAGTGGTTTTGAAGTGCACAAGGTCCCCTTTCAGTACAGGTCTGTCTGCCAGGGTCCCAGTAGGGGATGTGGCAGTCCTTTATGTGAGGGCAGGCCACTAGCTGTTGAAATGTAAGTGTCAAGTCCCTCCACCCTTCCAGCCCAGGAAGACCCATTCAGTATGCAGATGTGTGCAAGTATGACTGAGCATCCTGTTTTTGTGGTTGTCTGGGTGAAATGCACAAGGGAGCTGTCAACCAGCCCAGCTGAGATGTGGATTGGAGACAGGCTGTAAGGCACAGATGGATTTTAAGTGCAGAGAAATGCTCACTTTCTAAAAGTGGCATTTCTAAAATAGTAATATAAATTCCAACCTCACCAGTTAACAGGATTTTGTATTACCATAGGACCTGTTTACCCCTTTCTGATCAGAATCTACCACTCAAACAGTATATGAGGGTAGCCCTAATGTTAGTCTATGAAAGAAGCCGGTCTCATAGCAGTGGAAAACAAATTTAGGAGTTTTCCACTACCAGGACATATAAAACACACAGGTATATGTCCTGCATTTTACCTAAACAGCACCCTGCCCACTGGGTTACCTAGGGCCTACCTTAGGGGTGACGTATATGTAGAAAAAGGGGGGGGTAGATTTAAGGCTTGGCAAGTACTTTTAAATGCCAAGTCGAAGTGGCAGTGAAATTGCACACACAGGCCTTGCAATGGGGGGCCTAAGACATGGTTAAGGGGCTACTTATGTGGGTGGTACAACCAGTGCAGCAGGCCTACTAGTAGCATTCAATCTAAAGGCCCTGGGCACATGTAGTGCACTTTACTAGGGACTTACAAGTACATCAAATATGCCAATTGGGTATGAACCAATGTTACCATGTTTTAAGGGAGAGAGCATATGTACTTTAGCACTGGTGAGCAGTGGTAAAGTGCACAGAGCCCTAAAACAAGCAAAATCAGTGTAAAAAAGTGGAGGGAGGCAGGCAAAATGTTGGGGGTGACCTCCCTAAGGCTGTCAGGTTTAACACTCCCAAAGCGAGAAACCAGCGTTACTCGAGGCAATGCAACTCAGTATGAACAGTTGCTAGGACACTGACTGCATTCATAAGATTTTGGGCAAAATATAACAAGACCAGTTCTGTTTGCAGAAACATGTTGAGAGGTTTTTGAAAGATCTGGCTAGATGGAATTTGTGTGAGAATACACATTTTATGTTAGACAGAGATCACAAATCAAGAAGGGGATTTTTGAGCATAGTCTCACTTGAATGTGTTAGAGAAAGATCACATTATGTCAGATATTTGCATGTCGGGATTTACAGGGGCGGCTCCTCCATTAAGGCGGAGGAGCATCGACCCACCGCCAGCAGCAGCCGCTGTAAACCTTTAACAACCAAACGATAATAAATTATGTTAATTATCGTTTGTTTGTTAAAGGGGCGGGCCATGGGGTATGACGAGGGGAGTGCACTGTGCACTCTCCTCAGTGCGCATGTGTGTTTCGCCGGCCGTCTCGGGCCGGCCAAATACACATGCGCACAGGGCTCTCTCCAGCCCAGCAGCACAGTTGACGGGCTGCAGACAACCTGCACAGGCTGCCAGTCTGTCTGGGAGTGCCTGACTGGGCGCTCCCAGCCAATTCTGAGCAGAGTCAGGATTTGCGTAGGGCAGGCTGGGAGCCTGTGCCTGCATGGAACGATGAGGAGGAGAGGAGCGGCATGGGAGCGGAGCAGGTAAGTTTTCTTTTTTATATATATTTTTATTTTATTATTATTCCCCCCTCTTTCTCCCCTGCCACGCGCCACGCCACCCCGTTCCTTTTAATCCCAGCAAGCCGCGACTGGGATTCTATGAGGCAACAAAACGAAAGACATGTGTTGGGGAACGGAAACTCAATACAATTGTTTTACAGAAAATATGCAATTTAATTCCTCCCAGGGGCAAGCATGTTTTTTGCAGTTTTCTATAGGATGTACTCAATCAAGGTACTGGAGTCAGTTTTTAGGAATGGGGAGATTATGGTCCCAATTTAGAGTTTGTTGGATGGGTTATTCCATCAAAAATGTCACAAATATCCCGTCTGCTGTATTACGATCTCCAAAGGCTCTAATGGGATCGTAATATGGCATACAGGATATCTGTCACATCTGTGATGGAGTAACCATCTCGGCCAAACTCTCTAAATCAGGCCCCTAATAGTTTGCCCAGTATCACAGGATGTTGAGCTGTCGCTGAGACTCGAATCTGGTTCACCAGTCCCCAGCTAGTATCAGGGAATTCAACTCAAAGCGATTTTATTTGGTTCTCTATATTATCTGTATTGTCCGGATTTATGAAGAATTTGCATTGTCAAGGAGCAATTTGCGCCATCTTGCGTGGCTTTGTAAAGAAATGTAATTCAACGCTACATTTCAAGCTGGGTGGCCTCCCATGGATCGAGCATGGGTGTTTCCTTGCATCCACCCATGGAGTTTGTTGCATTCCTAGATTTACTAAAGCTAGTAAACCTGGGAATCTGTCAAAATGCTAAACCGTTCCCAGTCAGATGTAACGAGGAGAAATATCTTTATTTATCGTTGTTATTTCCTCTTTCCAGGTGTGCTGTTTCTGATGCACACATAGAAAAAGGAATGTGTCTCTAAGGACTGTTTTTGTACAGGAAAGTGCCCTTTCCTGCACAAAAACAATCCTGCTTGTGACGTGGCACCCTTGCAACATGGTGCAAGGTTGCCTGCATTGACGCTATGTAGCCCATTGTGTCTCAGCACTAGGGAAAGGACAGGAATGCACTGCATTGTAATAAATACGGTGCATTCCTGCCCTTTCCCTGTAATGCACCGCAGAGCAGCAAGGTGACTTACTGTGCAGTGTTGCGTTCGAATATTGTAAATAGGCCCCCACATTTGAATGCATTCACAATCCCAATATAGGATTATAGATCTCGGAAAAAAAATTCTGATCCATAAAAAGAAAGTAGTACAAAAGAAAAAACATTTAAATTGTTGCAAACGCTGAAGTGGAGTGTTCACAACTGTTAAAATGCTTAGTAAATCTTGCGCTCAGTTCTTAAACTCACTTTTCACCAGGCCAAAGAAAAAGTGACAGTTGAGTGAACATCAAAGTAAAGCTGGAGAGACAAAAGAGGCACTTAGGTGTTGCCCGTGCAAAGATGCTGAATTTTAAGGAACCAGCACAAGCACAAAGAGGAATATGCCTCTAAAGATTGTTTTTGTGCAGAAAGGTACTCCTTCCTGCACAAAAACAATCACGTATCGCAGGCATCCATTCACTATAATGCAAGCATGCCTGCATTGATGCTAGGCTGAAAATAGTGCACCAGTGCAAAGCAGAGACAGCAGTAATGCTCCATATCTTTGTCAAGCTAGAGCACTTCTGTTCTCTCCTTTTCACGCAATGCAACGCAGCAACTTTCCTTGCTACCCTGCGTGAAAGATTTTTAAATATACCCCCATATGTTCTCTGATATGGAATCAGACTGGAGTCGTGTGGGCTTATCACTCGAAAAGGATATGTTAAGAACAATGGCTGAGTTCAATTTTCAAGGGAAATGTGCATTCTTTGCCAGATGCATACTGTCCTTCTTTGTCAGCCCACTGGGTCATCGCCCACTCTTCCGCCAGCCGATAAGACTCCCTGGCATGCCGTGCAAAAAGACTGCCAGACATCGATGCCCAGAACTGCCATAAGAACCTCAGTCTGCTACTTGTAAGAAGCAACATGGTGGAGGGATTTGGTAATAATAAATTGAGAAACTGATAGAAGTTACTTCTCCATATTGGGAAATTCCGAGTCACAGATGCATTTCCCATAATAGTGTCCTCTTTTTTGTAGAAACAAACGATTTAATTTACTAAGGAAAGCACGTCATGATTACGTGTGACGAAAGATCCACTTGACCATAGACCTAAGGTCCTCTTTTGAAACCACAATGTGGGTTGTCTTCACATTAAATGGGCCACCTCCCTCTCTATTGTCAGCCAATAAGATTCCTTCTTCCACTGGAGAAAGGTTGAAGCAAAGGCATGCTCTTCGATAATGAGCACCTTTATGAATGAAAGACTTTGCTGGTAAGAACTGCCAGGGAAAGAACACATTGACGACAAACGCTACGCAACACGTGGTCAACCATGGTACAAGAATTCTTGAAGCGCACAAAAATGGTTTCCACAAATTGCAAGTGTATGAGAGTTTGCAGCACTGTCATTTCAAGATGTCAGCAGCCAAGCGCCTCTTGTTGAATGGGTACACATTTTCCCAATAAGTATTTTGTTTTATTTATGGTACTTGTTAAGTACAAATCTAAAATCATCAGCCAACAGAGCTATGGATGGAATTCAGAATGGTGTAGAATTAATATTCATTTGATATTGTTTCCCAAAGTTACAATAGTCATCGCAGTTCCAAAATCTTTCAACATTCAGTTGTTTAACTGACTGTACTGATAAGAGGTACAAGCAAGAAGACACCCTGAAAGTAGGAGGAGAACTTGAAATTGTAGAAACATTAATAGTTTCCCTTTTTCCTTAGTTGGAGAATGTGGATGGAGACTTAGGTGGTCATTACAACCTCGGCGGTCTTTTTACAAGACCGCCGGGGGACCGCCGTGCGGAAGACCGCCAGTAGTGGCGGTTTGCCGCTCGGCGTATTATGACTGTTGGCTGCTCTCCGTCCTTTTTCGGACGGAGAGCCCCCAACAGCCATACTGGCGGGCGGCGGGGAAGTGGAGGTTGCTCCACCTCCACTGCCTCGCCAACAGAACACCGCCCAGCGAATCACGTCCTGTGATTCGGCGCGGCGGTGTTCTGTTGGCGGTGTGGTGTCGGGGGAGCAGCCCCCAAGGCTCCCGTCCCCTCCCGGAGGATCGACGGAACAGGTAAGTCAATTGTCCGTTAGGGGAGTGGGATGGGGGGTATTGTGTGTTGTGTGGGTGCATGGGGGTGTGCGTGTATGCTTGCGGGTGTGTTGCGTGTTTTAGGAATGAGTGCGTGTATGTCTGTATGTATGTCTGTATGGATGTGTGCGTGTATGTCTGTATATGGGTGTGCGTGTCTGACTGAGTGTGGATGTAGGCATGTATGTCGGTGTGTGTGCGTGTGTGTGTTGGTGGTGCCTGCGTGCGTGTCATGTGTGTGTGTGAGTTCTGTGATGCTGGGTGTCGGTTTGGGGAGGGGGGCCCTGCCACCTTTGGGGGGTGGCAGGGGTGGTGGGGGGTGTAGGGGAGGGATTCGGGGTGGGGGGTGGGGGAGACCCCTATCAGAGCCGGGGAAGGAATTCCCTGGCACTAATAGTGCTTACCGCCATGGATTTCATGGAGGTTCCTACCGCTGGAAATCCAAGGCGGTAAGCCGGGTCAAAATACCGGCGGCGGTATTGTGATGGCCGCCGGGCTGGAGACCCAGGTCTCCAGCCCGGCGGTCATCTCCGCCCTGGCGGGCAGAACGGAGAAGTGGCGGATGACCATGGTGGTAACCGCCATGGTCATAATACTAAAAAAAAGACCGCCAGCCTGTTGGCCATCTTACCGCCGCTTCTCCGCCTTCCGCCAGGGTCATAATGACCCCCTTAAATGCAGAGGCAAACTACTTCGGAGTTATGGGCACGTAAGAAAATGCTTGCTTATAAATGTTTCCTTTGTTGATTCTCTGAATCTATAAACCCATGATCACTGCGTATTGATATCTGACGGGAGGACAGCACGATCTTGTTGGCCCCTCTCACGAAAAATCATCAGAACGTTATTTCTTTTATACTAGTTAAAGTTGTCCATCAACAAATTTCACCTCCCCCTCTACTTTTCAAAACATACTAGCCAATTAAAATTGTACTTCTAAACATAAGATATATATATACGCGCAAAATTTAATAAAGAAAATAAACAGCTGCTTTTAGTTTTGGAAACATTTTTTATTTGGAAGATTTTTTTTTAATCAGTTTCTATTTATATAGTTTTTGACAAATACATTTTAAGCTGTCAGGAAGTAACTAGCCAACCTTCCTTTTCCCTAAAAGCAAAATTGGATAGCGCCTTTGTATTTTTTCGATATATTTTAGATTCTAGATATGTTAGATAGTACAATTGTATCGCCTACCCTCAAAACTTATATTGTTAGACGCAGCTCGTTTCTGCTGGCGCAGATATGTTCAAAGTAAGACCCCTTCGCCTCCTTACTCTCCTCTGTTACCACTGCTCCAGTTGCGGAGCACCCAAATACTATCATTGAACCACGATACGCGGGACATAAGTACCCTAAACGCAGGCGACTATTATTCTAGCTCTAAAATGCGCACCTTCGCGGACCTAGTGGCTGCTAGGGTTATGCACACAGGAGCCTTTTTGACATATAGTGCTATTAAACGGCTACTTAACAACCTCTGGGGATCTGGCAACAATGAACCACCGAATCCCGAATCACTACTCACTGTTATTCTTACCATGGGTAGCACAAAAGGCATCATAACTAAACTATATAAAGTACTGCTAGCTGAAGTCTGCTCTGCGGTACCGCTCGCTAAAGCACGCTGGGACTCCGCCCTCCCAGCACCATTACCACAAAAAACTTGGGCTGCGTCTCTCACAATGATTAAGTCAATATCCCGCAACCCCCGTCTGCGTTACACCCAATTCAATTATATTCACCACTCATATTTATCTCCGGCCCGCATTCAAAAAATATACCCGAGCGCAAACCCGACATGTCCTAGATGTGCTACTCCGGCAGCAGATTTCTACCACATGGTCTGGAGCTGTCACCCCATAAACTCGGCTTGGCATCGGGTTACAGATGCTACAGCAGACATTTCATCTCATACTCTGTCGCCTACCCCAGACTCTTGTTTACTTGGCATACGTCAACGCGCCAAAGGCGATAAACATCTGCACAGATTTATTGATTTGGCATTTGTTGTCTTTAAACGCCTAATAGCCACGCATTGGAAAGCCCCACATGTACCATTTCAGTCTGCCTGGCTTCGCGACTTACACAGCCGCTCACAAGCCGAAGCTCAGACATTATGCCTACTGCAATACAAAGGCCTACTACAGGATGGCCCCGAAATCTGGGACACTTTTGTGGTAGCGATCGAAAATAGGGATGACACATACCCCCCCTAAAAAATAGCAACAGCAAAGGCATTATCCTTCTGTTTAATAATTATAGCATGTTATCGTCAGCTGCCCCATCTTCAACCATTCTGCACATTAACTTCCTCATATTCCCTCCTAACATAATGATGTGGCACTTTTGGATGCTTATGCTGGGGCCATGCCATCATGCACCTCATGTCTTGTTTTGTTTGCCCCTAAAGCGGCTCCATGCCCTACCCTGCCCTCACAACCAACACCTCAATTGTGACGCCCTGACCTCCATGCACAATAATCGGATCTTTTCTTTAACATTCCCACCCTCCAATTGGTGTGTCCAGTATCAAGAATGATATTAGCGGTGTTTAGCTGTGACCTCAGTTAATTAGTTGCACAGTTTTCAGTGGTGTTTTTGGTACTGTATTGCGCAACCGCGCTGCAATGACTTATAAATGTGTGTAAACAGTTTGACAAATTATCAATGACTAAACGTGTTGTTGTGTGTGCATAATGTTTAATAAACAGATTTTAAAAAAAAAATAGATAGTACAATTGTATTTGTTCTACATATTTTGAGTGTTAATTTGTTTATGGAGTTCATGCCTGTTCTAACTGTAGTTCTGTTTGTTGATTTGGAAGGCTTCGTAGATGTTAAAAGATGTATTGCATTTGCTGCAAGCTGATGGGGCAGACCGTAGAAATTGATTCTATAATGAGCTCAATGATGTTTATGTTGCTGTTATTAGGTGGACAGTGGTGTGCGGGACTGAATTCAGAGGTCTAATGGTGAAACTCTGTAGAATATGTAGCAGAGGTGTTCCACTGTCCAAATATTTTTGCCTTTTAATGAACTCACCAATGACAAACCCAAGTGTGATAATGTACTTATAGGTACCACACACCAAGAATGGTGACCTCTTCTCTCTCGATTAATATATTACGTTCTTACAGGGCATCCTACATGCTCGGCAGATCACATCCCTCACTCCTCATAAAAGTCGAAAGTGGTCAGCTAGTGGTGGGGCTGTGTCAGTCCCCTATTGCAACCTCTCTGGGGCAATGGTAATGGTATATTTCATTACAATGCCGTCACTATCACGCATGACTGCTACAACAAAACCATTACCATGCATATGCCTTCACCACGCATGCCTTTACCACGAATATGCCTTCACCACGCATGCCTTTACCACAAATATACCTTTACCACACATGCCTTTACCACGAATATACCTTCACCACACATGCCTTTACCACGAATATACCTTTACCACACATGCCTTTACCACGAATATACCTTCACCACGCATGCCTTTACCACGAATATACCTTTACCACACATGCCTTTACCACGAATATACCTTCACCACGCATGCCTTTACCACGAATATACCTTTACCACACATGCCTTTACCACGAATATACCTTCACCACGCATGCCTTTACCACGAATATACCTTTACCACGCATGCCTTTACAGCGAATTTCATTCTAAAGGCATGAATGGTAAAGGTACATACGTGGTAAAGGTTTTGGGTGTTAAGGGTGTTAAGTCCACTGGAGCACGATGTCTGAATCACCAAGCGATTTCATTCCACATCAGAATAGCAGCAACAGCATTCATTCTCCTAACGCTTCTCAGCTCTCACACGAGCCTTGATCACAGTTGAACAGCATTATCAGTACAGGTAGCCGCATGCTCTTATAGGCAGATCACTCAGTAGTCCTGTAGTCTTACTGGGCATACATTTGCCAAAACTCATCTTGGAAACATGGTAAAATATTGATTCGGACAAATCTTCAATTACTGTACAATACTTTTCAAAAACACTGCAGTCTCCAGTAAAAATAAACATGTTACCAATGTGCTGTTGCTGTTGAAATATCCTTGCTGCCTCTTTTAATTTTAAAATGTCCTACAGCACCAGCATCCAAAGCAGGAGGCAGTAAAATGCCCCTCTCACATTACTTGATCTCCGTCATTAATTTAATTTATTTTTAGATAAATCATTTGGGGGTCAGGCCCCATTCTATCTTCAAAGCTAGGGTGACCAGACGTCCCGGATTTCCCCGGACACTCACAGTTTTTAGAGGACTGTCCCGTGTTCCGACGCTTCTCTTCATTTTAAATAAATGTCCCGGTTTTTGGGACAAAGGTCAGATCATTACATAAATGTCCTGGATTTTGAGACAAAGTTCAGATTATCTAGGAAAGCATATTTCAAGGTATGCTTTCCTTTAACAGACGCCTACAAAGTATGTAATAATTAAAGTAATGTATCTGTTACTGTCAGGCAACACAGTTCCCTGTCTGCACCCAGCAGAGAGAGGGAGTGGGGAGCAGAGAGAGGTGGGTGGGGGCTGGTTGTGGGTGCAGGGTGGGACGCCAAGCCGTAGCTAATTTTATATGTGTAGTCTTGTAAATGTGTGTGTGTGTGTGTGTGTAAATATATATATGCATATATATATATATATAATGTGTGTGTAAACACACATGTATAGGAGCACATTCACAAAGCTACGCAAAGAAACGGGACAGGCCAGATATAGAAGTGAGTGTAAAGTCGTTAGTCCTTCTTTTATGTCTGACCTGTCCCGGTTTTTGCTCCTCAAAATCTATTCACCCTAGGATTATACTAACCACTTTAGTTTTTACCAAGCATATGCCTGTACCAACAATGTCTTTACATTGACATTTTCATGGTAAAGGCATGTGTGGTAAAGACATATGTATGGTAAAAACTCGTTGTAAATGCATGTGTGATAATGACGTATTGATTGTAGTGCTGTGTTGTAAAGGCATGCTTGGTAAACACGTGTGGTTTCATCATACATCTTTGAGATGAATGTCTTGCCCAGAGATTTACCGATTCCACTACAAATTAAAGGAAAAACCAAAAAGGAAGTGGCAACCAATCGGTGAAGAGAAATCCTAAAACAAGCAAACCAAGAGTTTGCAACGGAATTGGAATTGAGAATTCTGACCAATCCCTCACAATTCCCCCCTAACATATTCATGTGTAAATAAGTGCTATATAAACAGATACTGTATATAATTCCACAATATTTCTCAACATACCTGATGGAATAAGAGGAATTTACTGTAAGTATCTCATTTATTTTAACCACTTTTATTGAATACTCATGTGGCACAACAGGTTACATTGATCAAATCAATGCCATCACGTATAAATATATACATATAGTGGTCCCATCATATTGTACGTTGGATAATAACATACATTATAGGAGCACGTGGTTTGTATTTCTAATAACAGTCTATAACAGTCCAATAGATAACCAAAATGTGATGTGACGAAAGACGACTAACTTGAGCATGAAAAAGCATTCTATCCAGGTCTAGCGCCACAGGCCCCAACCAGTAGTACATTGCTGACATAACTCTGAGTTTTGAGGGGATTGCGAGGTAGAGTCAAGGAGGACGGCATGTAGAAAGAGGAGAGGGGGATTAGGGGCAGTTGATGAGAGGCCTCCAGGAGCCATTCTGGGGGTTATCTGGCGCCACCTGAGGTGTATGTAGGTCAAGGAGCAATGTGTCCCAATCTGCAACTATGGGATATTTGCATAGGCCCCTAAATTCTTCCTGCATCAGTGTTATCACTTCTGCGTGTCCCCATTTCAGTGTTGCCACCCACCAATGTGCTACAATGGGCAATGTCGGGGCCTTCCAGTGCATAGCAATGAGTCTGCAGGCCCGCAGTAGCACCAGGTCAATAACCCTATTCTCAACCCTGGCAACCGGTGACCTTTTAAAAAGTCCAAGCAACAACCCCTCAATCATGTGTAATTCTGTACGACCTGCTACCTGTTCTATTTCGTCAGAGATCAAAGTCCAGAAGTCCATAGCTACCAGACAGGCCCAAAACATGTGTTTCATGTCAGCCCACATTTGCTAACATTGTGGGCATGTTGACGGGGAACCGAGCATGCGGGAGAGGGAGGCTGGTGTAAGGTAGGCCCTGTGTAGGTTATTATGTTGGTTGTATGGAAATTTTGCATTACGCAATGCTCTCCTGGGATATTCTGTTACTTTCTCCCACTCTTTACTGTTGAGTTCTTTACCCAAGTCCCTCTCCCATTCTCTGTAAATTGCCTCCATGGACTCTCACGCAGCATGCGCCAGCACCATGCCCGGGCGAACCAAACAATAAGCTTGTGCCCTCCGCCCATCATGTACAGCATGTGTATTAGACGATGTTGATTGGGTTTTGTATCTGTAATGCTCCAGAGGCGGAGCAACTCTGCCAGAAGATGCATGTGCGCTAGAAAATGACCCCCGGGGAGACCCTATTTATCCTGCAGCAGCCCATATGGTTGAAACGAGCCCTCCTGGAATAATGCACCTAACGTGCTTACTCCAGCCTCTGCCCAAGTGGTCATCTCTACCTCGCCCATCATACCATGGAAGGTGGAAATCGACCGCAATGCGATCTCGGGGAGTAGTACAGCATTTGTGGTACCAATTTCAGACTATGGGTAAAGCTTTTAAATGCGATCTTCAGCCATCTGTTTGCCCCTTGTAGTAGACGTGCCTGTGGTAGGAAATCACGCTGCATCACTGTACGTGCCTGGGTAGGTGCGAGAGAACCCCATTCCTCGGTGTAGTGCCCCACCAACCAATGTGTGGGCCACTGCAATTGTGCCACTAAATAATAGTGTTCAAAATTAGGGGAGCACAACTAGCCCTTCATAATGGGCAATTATAATTTTTTAAGTACCACTCAGCAGCGACCCCTTGTTCCCATTAAAGGACTCCAGGGTCGAGTGTAAGGCATGGAAGGTGGATCTGGGTAAACTGATGGGCAAAGTTTGGAAAAAATATAGCAGACAGGGGAGTATTTCCATTTTGGATAGGGACACTCTACCTTGTACCATGAGGGGTAGCATGCTCCAAAAGTCCATTTGGGGCCTCAAAGATGTCATAGCCATCGTAAAGTCGCCCTATAGCAGATCTCTAGTTTTATGATAAATAATAATGCCGAAATAACGGAGCGTTCAGTGTTCCCACCTCAATTGAGAACCATCTGTGAGAAAGTCCTGTGGAGGGGATGTGGATGCAGGGGGAATAAACAGGACTTTACCCAGTGTACTCACAGACCAGATGCAGTTTGGAACTCTTGCGAAATGGCCTGGACGAGTGCAATGCCATTCTGGATGTCCCGGATATAAACCAGGACATCACCTGAATTTAACGAGACTTCATGAGTTTCTTCCAAAATCAGGATACCCCACTCTCTTCCTAGCTGATGCAGTCTTTGAGCCAGGGATTCAAGTGGCCAGGGAAAAGTGTATGGGGGATAGCAGACATCCTTGCCGTGCCCCTCGCTTCACCTGGAATGGTGGGATAATACATGGCCCTACTTTGACTCTCGCCTGTGGCTCTTCACACAACAGCTGTATCAGGGCCTGCTCTCTGCCCACTATTCTGAACGCTGTTAATGTGGAAAAATGGGACTTCCATTCTACTAAGTGAAAAGTCTTTTCCAGATCTAATACCAAGCATATGGCAAAAGGTCAACTGGACCGGGCTGCTGCCATCACTCTATATAGACTATGAAGGTTCAGTGTAGTAGACCTCCTGGGTATGAATCCATTCTGGTCTGGATGCACCAGTCTTGACATAAGCCCATATAGACGACCCACCAAGGTCTTACTCAGTATCTTATAGTTCAGCCATATCATGTACAGTGGGTTGTAGGAGGCAAGTTTTATTTCCCTGATTTGACCAGGGAGACTAGTAAGGACTCCTGCATGGACAGCAGTAGACAACCCTCCTCAGTTGCTGTGTGTTACAGCTATAAAAGCTTGGGGGAAAGATGGTGCTCATACGCCTTATAAAATTCAATATGGAGCCTGTCTAACCCTGGAGTCTTATTAATGGCTGTGCCCTGAATCAGTCCCCTAATTTCTTGTATTGTGAGAGGGGCATTGAGGCCCTCTCTAGTTAATGGGATTAGTTTCAGGAGTTCTACTGCCTCAAGAAATCTGCGTATAATATCCTGCCTGGTTACCCCAGGAGGGTAATAGAGTGTGCGATAGTGATCTGTAGATGCCTTATGTAAATGTACCTTTTATTTGGCAGGCTCTGTTGGGTATACACAGATCCTCATGATAGGTGTTGGGGGGTTTGCACTGTGCAATAACCAAGCCAACAGACAACCCACCTTATATCTCTCTACTGTAAGTATCTCATCATGGGATATTTTATGACCCAGGAGCAGTAAATGCAGTCATATTTGTAATAAGGCCTTCAGCCTTTCATTGCCATAATGACATGCATATAGGTCATGAAAGTGTGTCTCTAGAAAACTTTTATGATGCATTAATGCATTATTGTTTTTTACATTCCACCTGGGTCCAGCACCCTTTTTTACCTTATGTTTTGTATCTACAATGGGTGATAGCCTTCATTACACCGTGGAGGTGGTGTGAAGGAGTGTGTCAGTCAATGATACACTTTCGAATTCCTGAAAGAGGTGGCCCTGTGCTCACTTCCAATGTGCCTCATTAATATGAGTGTGACATCACTTGTGATGTCAAACATGCGTTGGAAGAAATGTGAGGAATTCGTTGACACCTCCCAGGTCCATCCAATGATTGAGCTGATTGGTCAGGCTTGCTGACCCCCAGCTCCCCCTTAATCACCATGCCTGACAATTCATTTTTTTTTCTGTTGGTTGGTAGAAAAAAAGGCAAAAGGAGAAGAGAAGTAGTAAGGTCCTCTAACCCTTGCTCCCACCATACTGGCATCTCTAGAGGATCACCAGATGGGGTCCTACCTCTTTTTGTCCTGCGCAACCACCCAGAGCATCACCACAGCTGCTTAATGTGCCAACAGGCACCTTGCCATACATATTATGGACATAGCAGCAAAACAGCTGAATGGATTTCCACAAAATTTGATAGGATTATAGATTACCATGTGGAAAGGATCCTTGTTGCAATTTCATGACAATCCATTCAGTAGTTTTATATTTATAAGGCACAGTATACTGGTGTAATTTTGCGATACACCAAGGTACATGCTGATGACAAGGCAGTATATGAGTGGGTAATCCAAGCCCTTACAAAATTTAAAGGCAGCTGTATTGTTTAGCCCACACTTAGGGGGTCATTCTGACCCTGGCGGGAAGCACCGCCAACAGGCTGGCGGTGCTTCAAAGCCCATTCCGACCGCGGCGGTAAAGCCGCGGTCGGAAAACCGGGTCCGGCGGTTTCCCGCCGGATTTCCCCCGGCTGGGCTAATCCTCCATGGCGGCGCTGCAAGCAGCGCCGGCATGGGGATTCCGACCCCCTTCCCGCCAGCCTGTTCCTGGTGGTTTTCACCGCCAGGAACAGGATGGCGGGAACGGGTGTCCAGGGGCCCCCTAACAGGGCCCCAGCCTGCTTTTCACTGTCTGCCTAGCAGACAGTGAAAAGCGCGACGGGTGCAACTGCACCCGTCGCACACCTGCAACACCACCGGCTCCATTCGGAGCCGGCTTCAGTGTTGCAGGCCCCTTTCACGCTGGGCCGGCGGGCGCTAACTTGGCTAGCGCCCGCCGGCCCAGCAGAAAAGTTGAAATGGCCCCAGCGCTCTTTTGACCGCGGAGCGGCCATATGGCGGTTACCGCATGGCGGGCGGCGCGGTTGGAATGACCGCCTTAGTCTATGTTGTGGGTTTTAACTTGAAATATAATGTACTAGTGGTTTATAAAAGGAAAGGAAGGATTTAGGAACTTTAGGTAAGGTTGTAAAGGCAGCTGAAAGTAATTTTTTTACTTTATATATACTGTCATGCCTGCGGCGGTCCATACCGTCACTGCCGGCGTACATCGTCATTGGCTCCTGGGACCCATAGGGCCCAGTGTTAACCAATGCAGAATTGCACCGTGGTCTTCGACCGCCCACGGCAACGGTGTACAACGCCAGCGCAGTTACCTCATATCCGCTTGTCCCACCTTATAGGTCAGACAGCCGCCATTTCAGGAGGCCACATGGGATGGATGTTAACTGCTTCACACCTATCTAGGCCAGGAATATAGACAGATACCGGCACATTGCGGATTAATAACGTTTCTGAAAATAAGACATTGTGATACCTCAGTGTTGGATGACTCTCTGCTCGCTGTTCTCCTCCATAGGGCACGTCCGCTGCGGCAGGTGATGAGACGGCGGCATCCTCCGGTGTACAGACCCCTGGTGGGCCTGTCCACAATGGAAGAGAGACACATCCTGGTCACATACAGACTTGATTGTGCAACAATCCAGGAACTGTGTGCCCAGTTGGAGCCGGACCTGATGTCAGTTATCCGCCATCCCACAGGAATCTCTCCTCTAGTGCAGGCCCTGTCTGTACTCCATTTCCTGGTCAGTGGGTGTTTTCAAACAACAGTGGCCATGGCATCAGGGATGTCCCAGCCAATGTTCTCTAACGTGTTGTCCAGAGTGTTGTCTGCCCTGCTGAAACACATGCACAGCTACATCATTTTCCCTCAGGTGGAGGATTTGCTCACAGTGAAAGGTGACTTCTATGCCCTGGGACATATCCCCAACATCATAGGTGCCATTGATGATACACATGTGGCATTTGTACCCCCTTGCAGAAATGAACAGGTGTAATGGAGCTACAATTCTATGAATATGCAGATGGTGTGTTTGGCAGACCAGTACATCTCCCATGTCAATGCCAAGTATCCTGGCTTTGTGCATGATACTTACATTTTGAGGAATAGCAGCATCCC
Source organism: Pleurodeles waltl (assembly GCF_031143425.1). NCBI lineage: Eukaryota > Metazoa > Chordata > Amphibia > Caudata > Salamandridae > Pleurodeles > Pleurodeles waltl. Next base: position 316,908,336 of record NC_090436.1, read on the forward strand.
TTATGTGATGGGCCACTCCAGAGGCACCGTGTGTGGCTAATAGGTGAGGCCAAGGTCCCAATACAGTTGACATAGGTGTCTGGGTATGGGGCTGTCCCTATGGATTAGTGTGTATCTAACAGTTGTCCCTCGACATTTGCAGGTGACTCTGGTTACCCAGACCTGTCATGGCTACCGACCCCAGTGAGGAATCCCAGGACAAGGGCAGAGGAACGCTACAATGAGGCACATGGGCGATCTAGGAGGGTGATCGAACGCACCTTCGGCCTCCTGAAGGCCAGATTCCGGTGCCTCCATCTGACAGGCGGTTCCCTATACTACTCACCGAAGAAGGTGTGCCAGATAATGGTGGCCTGCTGTATGCTGCACAACCTGGCTTTGCGATGCCAGGTGCCTTTTCTGCAGGAGGATGGGCCAGATGGTGGTCTTGTGGCAGCTGTGGAGCCTGTGGACAGTGAAGAAGAGGAGGCAGAAGAAGAGGATATCGGCAACCGAAACAACATCGTCATGCAATACTTCCAGTGAGACACAGGTAAGAAGATGCCACTGCTTCCCACATCTCATTCTATTGTTGGAACTAGCATAAGTGTGTCATTTTCATTTAGTGTATGGACCCTGACTTGTCACTTTGATTTTCCATTTCACAGATTTGGGTCCCACTTTGTGCCCTCTGCTATGTTTACTGCTGGCCTACAGCTCTGTTACATTGGTATGTGAACAAGTAAATTGACATTGCTCTATTCCATAGTTATTGCAATTACACAGTGTGTTTATTCCTGTGCTAATAAGTGGAGGGGGTTGTAAAATGGGCTGGGGGATGGTGGAGGAATGTCCATGGCAGAGTCCAGTCTATTTGTTTCACAGGTGCATTGTCCAAAGGGGCATAGGAAGTGGAGCAACAGCAGTTTAAGGAGGGACAGGGTGGCATAGTGGGACAGAAGGGTGACATTCAGGTGGGTCTAATTTCCTGGCGGGGTCTTGGCAATGTTCTCTGTCTTGTTCCTGGATCTCAGGGACCGTTTGCAGGGTAGTTCTCCATCTGCAGGGGGTGGGGTGCTGGTGTCCTGTTGTTTCTGTGGCAGTGCCTCCTGTCCACTAGCGCCGGCGGAGGTGTAGGGCTGTTCATCACCCAGGCTAGTGTCAGGGGCTCCTTGTTGTGCCACTGTGTCCCTCCTGGTGTTGAGAAGGTCTGCCAGCACCCCTGCAATGGTGATCAGGGTGGTGTTAATGGACTTCAAGTCCTCCCTGATCCCAAGGTAGTGTTCCTCCTGCAGCCGCTGGGTCTCCTGAAACTTGGCCAGTACCGTTAGCATCGTCTCCTGGGAATGATGGTAAGCTCCCATGATGTTGGAGAGTGCCTTGTGAAGAGCGGGTTCCCTGGGCCTGTCCTCCCCCTGTCGCACAGCAGTCCTCCCAGTTTCCCTGTTATCCTGTGCCTTTGTCCCCTGAACGTGTGCCCACTGCCACTGCCCCCAGGTCCCTGATTTTCTTGGGTTGGTGGGTTTGCCTGGGTTCCCTGTAGTGGTGGACACACTGCTGATTGACGTGTCCTGGGGACAGAGGGATGGGCCCACTGGGTGGGTGCTGTGCCGGTGTTTCCTGAGGGGGGAAGCTCTGTGGTGGCTTGTGACAGTGTCAGGGGAACCGACTGTCCCGAGGTCCCAGATGGGCCGGGCTGGCCATCTTGATCCAGTTGTGCAGAGCTGCTGTCATCACTGTGGGCCTCTTCTGTGGGGGACTGGATATGTCTGGCCCCTCCTGTCCCGTGACTTTGCGTAGGGGTCCTGTTGGGGTGTAAATGCATAATTATTGTATCTGTGTGTGCCATTGTGTGCAATGGGTGGTTGACCCTCTACTCCAGTGCTTGCATTATTGGCTTGGTCCTTGTGTGATTGGTGATTTTGGGGCATGAGTGAGTCTCTGTGGTGGACATGCTTGGGTGATGGGTGTCCATGCATTGGTGTTACATGCAGGGCTTGGTTTTGGGATGTGTGGGTTGTGTTGGTGGGGTATCTGTGGGTTGTTGGGGTGATTGGTGTGAGGGTAAGGGTGGGAGTATGTGATGGCATGCAAGTGGGGTGAGGGGGATAAGGTAGTAAAGAACTGCCTTACCAGAGTGCAGTCCTCCTCCTACTCCTGCGAGGCCCTCAGGATGCAGTATTGCCAAGACTTGCTCCTCCCATGTTGTTAGTTGTGGGGGAGGAGTTGGGGGTCCACTGCCAGTCCTCTGTACAGCAATCTGGTGTCTGGAGACCACGGAACGCACCTTACCCCGTAGGTCGTTCCACCTCTTTCTGATGTCATCCCGTGTTCTTGGATGCTATCCCACTGCATTGACCCTGTTGACAATGCTGCGCCATAGCTCCATCTTCCTTGCAATGGACGTCTACTGCACCTGTGATCCGAATAGTTGTGGCTCTACCCGGACGATTTCCTCCACCATGACCCTGAGCTCCTCCTCAGAAAACCTGGGGTGTCGTTGAGGTGCCGGGTGATGTGTGAGGTGGTGTCTGTTGTGATGTGTGAGGGGGTGTGTTGGTGTGTGTTGTTTGCGGTGCGTGGATGTTGTGTAAGTGATGGTGTTGTGTGTCTGTGGATGCTGGTGTTGTTTTAGGTAGTGTCTCTCTCTGGCGTGCTTTCAAAATTCTGGTAGTAAAGGTTTGTGGGTGATGTGGGTGTGTGCTTTATATTGGATTGGGTGTTTGGGTGTGGTGTGTGTATGTGTATCAAGTGTGTGTATTTCGAATTGTCCAATGTGGTTGGTTTTGTGCATGTGTGTGTATTTTGAGCACAGTGGTGTGTACCGCCAATGGATTACCGCGGTTGAAGACCGCTGCGTTGATTCGTGGGTTGTGATAGTGTGGGCGTATTCCTGTTGGCGTGAAGGTGTCGGTTTTCTTATCGCCAGTTTATCACTGACCTTTGGTGTGGCGGACTTGTGTGGGTATCTGTATTGTGGCGGGTTCCGGGCTGTGGGTCTTAATACCTGTAGAGGAATTCCACGGCAGCAGTGGTATGTTGGCGGTCCTCTGCATGGCAGTAAGCGGGATTTACTGCCAGGGTTGTAATGAGGGCCTAAGTGTGGACTAACCTTAATTTCACATTTTCAATTTTGGAACAGAGAAATATTGTTTAGACCACACTTAGGGACCGATCTAGAACTTGGCGGACAGGTTGCTCCATATGAATGGTGATGGATATCCCGTCCGCCAAAATCCAAATCCCATACAACACAATGGATTTAGATTTCAGCAGACAGCATATCAGTCACAATGGTGACAGAGTAACCCATCTGACAAAATCTAAATCAGGCCCTTAGTCTGTGTTCTAGGTTTTATGGGGAAGTATAGTGTAGTACAATGTACTTGAAAAACATTTAAAAATTAAATATGTAAAAAGTTTTTAAAAACCCTGTACTACACTAAATGTTTCATTTGAACCCAGAATGCACACATTTACAAGGAGCTTGCGCTGCCATTGTGTCATTTGTTTTGACCCAGTGTCGGCGCTATCAGCACTCCACACTGCTCCTTCTCTACTAGCAGAGGCATTGTGCCCCATGCATCAATTTTGACAGTTGTACTTGCGCCAGGTATAATGTTTGCAGGGTAGGAAGTCCCATGTTAAAAGCAACACAGAACTGACGCAGTGAAATTGACAACTTTTCACGGTGTCTCTCTGCAACTTGACTGCGTCAAACTTCTCACGCCCACTTAGACATAAGGATTGATGCAGGACTTCTAACATAGGACACTCCTTTGTGTTCTTGCGCATTGATGGAGCTGCGTCAGTTTGATAATGCAACTCGAGTAATGCGTCATTTTAGAACCAGCAGAGGAGTGACTATTTCTGATGCATCCGTGAAACCTTGTGCCATGGAGGTCTGTACTGTAACTAAAGTGCATCCATTGTGTCATTAAGGCATTTGCGGCAAGCACAAGAAATCTGATGCATCAATGCAGTAGTGTCAGTTCTTCTAAATTAGCCCCTAAGTGCTGTGTAAACAGTATAGTAATACTGCAGTACTCTGCAAATTCTTTCTAATATATAACTTAATAAAACAATGTTTACTTATCTTTACAAATTTATATAAAGAAACCCATCCCTTCCAAAACAGGCTGGTGGTACCTTTCCCCAAAATATGACATTAATGTACCACTCCATTCGCCAGGGTGGTAACAGCTGCCGGGCTGGAGACTTCGGTCTCCAGCCAGGCGGCTGCCATAATCCCACCCTCGGGATTATGACCCCGCCTACCGCTGTGGTTTTCATGGCAATCATACCAACACGAAAACCATGGCGGTAGGCACTATCAGTGCCAGGGAATTACTTCCCTGGCACTGATAGGGGTCTCCCCCACCCCCAAACCCCTCCCTCTCCCGACCCCCCCGACATCCACACACCCACACGAGCACACATACACACTCATACACATACGCATAACCACATACACACATGCATGCACTCATACATACCCACACACCGCAACACACACTAACATACATTGAAGCACACACGCAATCACAACACACAACATGCACGTACACTCACATTCATTCACACACCCATTCCACGTGACTCACACCTGCATGTACGCATACAAAAACAGACACAAAACAGACACACACAACAGCCCCCACCCCCTTCTCCTGTCGGAGAACGCAACTTACCTGCTTGCAGGGAGTCCTCCAGCAGGAGACAGGACGTGGCGCTGCTCCCAGCAGAAGCATCCGCCAGCAGAACACCGCCAGGCCACATCATGGAACATGATACGGTAGGCGGTGTTTGCTGGCATAGCGCTGCTGCTGGCAGCACCGCCACCTTACCGCTGTCTGCCGCCATGACCGTTGACGGAATTCCGCCAGCCTTCTGGCGGAGTTCTGCCTACGGTCATAATGTGGTTGGCGGCTGGTAGCCACGGCAACGGTATGTTGGTGGCCGTCGCCGTGGCGGTAGGTGGCATTTGCTGCCCCATAATGAGGGCCTATATGTACACTTCAAAGCCAGTAACTCAGCCAATGTGTGATCTAAACAACAGAATGCCTTTTTTAAGGGCATTCGTTAGGCAATCATATACTGTTTTTCATCAACATGTATCGCAGGATGCCACAAAATTAAAGTGCCATACCAAGGCCCAAGATATCACAATTTCTTTTGTGCCATATGGGCTTGATTCACAATGATAAACTCACACTATTGTGTAAGTTTACGACTGTTTGCTATTCCAACATTTAGATCTCTTATCAAAAACAACCCTTTACACGCCATAATCTATATTTCTGCCAAATTTAATCTAAATCCGTTCACCCATTTTCATGCTACATCCGTTTAAACAATGCCTACCACACAACACCTCACTCCACTCCGCTGTATGAAATCACTCCACTCTGACACGTCACTCCACTCCACTTTATGACACACCACTCTAGTGTACGACAGTCCACTCAACTCTATGAAACTTCACTCCGCTCTAATACACACCACACCACTCTATGACACACCACTCCAGTCTACCACGTCACTCCACTCAACAACATCCCACTCCACTCTGTAACATCCCACTCCACTCTGACATGCCACTTCACTCAACAACACACTGTTTCACTCGACAACACTCCATGCCATTCCATGCTAGGACATGCCAATCTACACCATCAGGGCGAACAGCACCATGCGGTGCGACAGAGGGCACTACTTCTTTCTGCCGCTCAAGTAGATTTTCTACTCCAGCTGCAGCTTTCTCAGCGTGAACAGCTGTGACCTGCTGCAAACATCTGCGTTGAGAAATCTCGCCAGGATGTGTTCTAGCTCTCAAAAATCACGCTAGGGGATGCAAATTATAGCTCGCCAACTTAACTTTGGTGAGCTGCACGTGCAATAAAAATTCTGTCACGCAACAGTTGGTGAAGTGTTGGTGGCACTCAGAGTGGGCAAAATTCAGCGAACTCACCCAGTAGAAGGTAATATTTTGCCCACTCCACTGTTTGACATGTTACTTCACTTTATGACATAGGGCTCCACTCTATGGCATTCCACATCACTTTACTCTATGACATTCCACACCACTCAACTCTACGACATGCCACTCTACTCAACACTACTCCACATCACTGTACTCCACTGTATACGCCTCCACTATACACCACTCTACTCCACTTTACAACACACCACTTCACTCTACGACACCCCATTCCAATCTATAAAATGCTACTCCTCTCTACGATATGCCACTCCAGTCTACAACATTGAACTCCATGTCACTGTACAATAAGATATGCCGCTCCACTCTGTGACATGCCACTCTGCTCTACTACACGCCACTCCACTCTACCTCACTGTGCAACACTCTATGCCACTTCTGACACTGTATGCTCCTCTACTCTGACACTGTGCTCTACTTTACACCAGTCTGCAACACTCTACACCACTATGGGCTACTCAGTGACACTCTACTCCACTCTACAACACTCCACACAACTCCACCCAGATAACTCCACAGCACCTTACTCCACTCTAATTTATGACTCACTACTGCACTATAGTCCACTGTACTACACTGGTCAACTCTACACTATACCACTCTATACCAGTGTATGCCCCTCCACGCTATGAAACTCTATGCCATTCCACTCTAATACACTGCACTGCACATCACATCACTTCACTCTATGCAACTCCACTCCACAAGACTCTACTGTACTCTTTGCCCCTCCACTCTACACAACTCTTCTAAACTCTGACACACCACTCCATTGTGCAGCACTCCACTTCACTCTGACACGCGCCTTCACTCTTGACACTCCACTCTATTCCACTCCACTTTAAGACATGCTACTCCACTCTACAACATGCCACTCAACTTTACACCACCTCAATCTACACCACTTCAGTGTATGCCACTCCACTCTATGCCACTAAACTCTACACAGGGACACTGCACACCACAACACTATGCCACCACACTGTATGCCACAGCACTTGACGACACAACCCTGTATGACACTCCAATCTGACACTCCACGCCAGTGCACTCTGCGCCATGCCACTCCATTGTACGCCCCGTCACTTCACTCTGATATGCCACCCCACTCAATGGCACTTCACTTTACATACCTCCACTCTAAGACACTCAACAACATGCATGCCACTCCACTCTACTCTAAAACACCCCACTACACTCTTTGCCAATCCAATCTGCTACATGACATGCCACTCCACTTTATGCCACTCCACTCTACCCTACTTCACTCTATTCCACTCCACTGTACACTATGACACTGTATGCCATGACATTGTATACCATGATATTTTACATCAAAGCACTTTACACCGTCACAAGGGTCACTGGAATTATGTGAATATGCGGCTGCAGCGATTTTTGCATAAGTGTAGATTTGCCATATTTACCACATAATCCATCCTCTGCCATATAATCTGCAGATTTTAGCAAAAGATGTTGCTTCTAGCTCAAATGGTTCAAAAGTTACTCCACTCTAAGCCACTGAACTCCAGTCAACACTCAACGCAGCTTCCTCTGTGCTACTCACAGTTACTTTACTACACTCTTCTTCCTAAGACATTGTACTTCATACCACTCTATGACATGCCACTCCATTGTACTGCATCTACTCAGCTTCACTCTACTCTATGCCAACCTGCTCTATGATACTCTGCTCGACTCTATGCCATTCTACAACACTGTACTCCACTGTATGACACTCTAGGCAACTCTCTCTCTGCCACTCCATGCCACTTTACTGTATTGTAGGACACACTACTAGACTACTCGTCTCTACTGCACTACTTCACTCTACACCACTCCACGACACTCTACTGCAACACAGTGTAGAACATGCCACTTTATGACACGCCACTCTACTGAACTTCACAAGACGACACTCCACTCTATGCCACTCCAGTCTACTCCATTCTGTGCCCCTCTACTCTATGCCTATCTACTCCACTGTACGACATGCCACTCCACTCTAATGTACAAGACGACACTCCATTCCACACCACATGCACTCTACGCCCCTCTATGCACCAACATTCTACACGACTCCACTCTACGACACTGTACGACATGCTAGTCCACTCCACTCTACAACACGGCATTCCACTCTATAACACGTCACTCCACTCTATGACACACCACTCTATTCTACAACACTCCTCTCCATGACACTCCACACCACTTTGCTGTATGACATGCCACTACACTGTATGCCATTGCACTCTACTCTCCTCCACTCTAAGACACTGTAGGATATTGCACTCTATGACATGCCACTCCACTCAAGTTTACAGCATGCCACTCCTCTCTACGCCGCTCCATTCTACTGTATGACACGCCATCCCACTCTGACACACGAGTCCACTGTACAACACTCAACTCCACTCTATGGCACACCATGCCACTACACTCTGTGACACCTTACTCCATTTTACACTACACCACTTCACCCCACTCTACTCTACACCATTTCACTATTTACTCTTTCTACATAAACCCAGCTTAAACTACACAAAAAGAAATTCTAAAGTTATACTTTTAACTTAAATTTATAATTTACACACCACCTTCAAATTAATATGACTCATGCAGTGTTGTCAACTCACTCGCCACATTACATTATCGGTAACTCAGCACTCTAGCATGCAGAGTGTCCTCACAAATTATGTAATTTGAGATCTATAAATGTTTTTTTATGAATGGTATAATTTAATATGGTATAAGTGATGCAATTTGAAAGGGTTTAAGCAGTGCATCATATAGGCACGGGTTACAGTTAGTTTCATGTGGTTAGCTAGTTGACCACAATTTGTACAGAGATGCAAAAGTCATAGTAATTTGAAGGTGGTGCATAAAGTATAAATTGATACCCCAAACTTTGTCATCTGTCAAGCAGCCAGATGATCTGTGTGAGAAGGGGAACTTGGAAGACTTCTGCTGGTGACTAAGACTGGGGACTAAGGCCTGCTATTCTCCCTGCTGGGTGAGGGATTTGTCATCCAGGAAAACAAAGACCACTCGCCCTACAGTCTGGGGTGCTAGCGCCTGCCTGCTTGCCACTACCATTATGTGAAGAGGAGAGCATTGAAAGGAGAGAGGTCGAGTTGGGAGCTCTATCCTGAGGTCTCACTGTGCATGGTGTACATCGATCAAGTCATTGCCCGTGTGCAGGAGTGTCAGCTCGGCAACAACTGTATGCCAGGAGAGGCCTGCCATGGACTGAGCCGTCTGTTGAATACTGTGTGGGTCTTGCGAAGCCCGTACTGCCACCCTGCGGTGACCCATAGGCCAAGGGGGCCACCCGTAAAATCGCTACGGTGAAAAGTGCTAAATCTCATAATTGTCTTAGCAGGGGGCTTGCGTCAGAGGAGCCTGTGCCCATAATATTCTTTACCAAGGCTACCCCATATGCCAGGAGGGGCTGCCAGTACCAATGGTGTCAAAGGTTTCAGGACACTGCCCGAAGGAGAGACTAAGGGTACGCTAAGTGAGTCGGACCCACACTGAGAGGGAACTGCTCCAGACTAACCACTGAGGACTGCTATGAACTCTGTGGATGACTTCGTACCCTTGCTGGCTCCAGTCGGGAGCTGATAAAAAAAGGATTTTCTCTTCCATAAAGTAAAGCCAACATACCGCTTCTTTGTGAGCTGAGAGCTGCTTTGACAACTGAGAGAACTCCATCAGCACCACTCAGGAGAGAGAGCCTGTACTTCTGTAAGCTGCCACATGGACTGAAAGCATCTGCTGCACTACTGAACTCTTCTGTGCTGTGAGAGCAGGTAAGGTGTGAACTGGGATGGTTGGCCGCCAGAGGACTCGCCACTTATGAGGTGTCATAGACACTGTTGACTATAACCTGAAGAGTCAAAGAGGAACTCTTGAGTATGGCCTAATAGTGAACATTCCCTGAATGGCGCCAGCAGTGAATGGGGATTTGCCTGGGAACTGCTAAAGCCCCAACCTCAAGGGGATTGTTTTGTTGCTTCTGAATATCGTATTCCTTTGCATGTGTGAAGGTAGAAATAAAATACTACCTTTTCTAATAAAAGCAAATATTTGACTGGACATTGCTTTATTGTTTGTACCGGCTGCAATTTGAATTATGAGCCGTGTTAACTGACCTGAATCTACATCTCCACCTGAGGGAGCCTTGACTGCTCTATCACTCATACCACTGAGAGTTAATTCCAGAAGGGTTACTTGGCCCATTTCCTCAGGAGCCATCGTAGGGGCCCTGGGACATCAGGAGTAAAAGCCTCAACCACCACTGTTGATCCCAGTAGTTCTTTAATGCCCTGTGGTCTTCTGAAAGGGTGCCCTCTATAAAATTCACTTCTAGAGATGCCACTGTCCCACAACTCATCTGAACCCAGCAACTGCAGAGATGAACCAGAAGATGGAGGTTGGAAGGGGATGACAGCTTTTTCCTAGTCCCTCCACTTCAATACCACTTCTTAGTTAATAAAACAAACAATTGAGTTCTTAGTGGGACACAGGCACACAGTTCTGTACCCCCACCAAGGAGGCAGATGATTGCATTTTTAGGAAAGAATTGCTACTCTGTCCTTCAGCAAGTTTATGAGAGGAATATATCTCAAACTAGAGCAAATGTGTTTCAAAAACAAAATATTTCTACATTTTTCATTGTACCTTCAGGCTACAGTGACATACTGATGCGGAGTTTGCACCAATATACAGCACTAAATGTGGCAAAAAACAGAACCCTACAGTTTGTATGCGCGCACAAAGAGACCAAAGAGGTACAGGTATTTGATCATTCTCACGCTAATTTTTTATAACAAAGCTCTGGCATAAAGGTGCATAAACATTTCACTAGCGAAAGGGATAAGAGCAGCAGATGCAGTTTTGTAACCGAGAAAACATCAAAGAAAGGATGCTCCAGAGGAGGACATTATTTTTTCATACAGGCCACCATTTTCTGGTGTCCTAAATCCGTACTACGTTTAAGACTCAGGAAGACCATCTAAGATCCATACAATTTTACCAGAAGCCCTTAAAATACAAATGTTTGCATTCTGAAACAGCAAAGATTTTTTTTCTTGTGTGTCTTATCACAGCATCGGAGTTGCTGGAAAAGACGCGAAATTGTTGGCACAAAAGACATGATCTACTCTGTCTGTTTCTTGGCTTCAGTTTAATGCTGACCACACACTTTCTTGCTTCCAGTTATAAACATTTTGATGGATCATAAAACTTTGATGGTTGTTATGAAGAGATTTATATGGAGGAGCAGTGCTATAGAAACACCCTTCCAGCACATCTGCTCTTGATTAAGGAATGGGAAACAGGTGTCGGTTGCGACACATTCCAGCCCAACCACGCGCATTCTTCGGGGCAACTCCCACCGCCTAATTACTGAAGTTATCAGGACTCGCACAGGATCTAAAACTCAGTAGACGGGAAATCTGTTAAGTCCAGACCCATCATTTGTGAGTTGAATGATAGGGAAAGGAGGGAGGGTGGATCACACTTCCTTTGCGCTTTCGCGTTCAAGAGGGCACAGAAAAAACAAACATTGTTCAATCATGAAACAGGATGGGCGTTAAAGGAGGCATTTGTGTTAGAAAGTGAGGTTTTCATTAACCAAATGACAAGATAGTTAAAAAGTTATAGTAATAGTTAAAAATATACTTAGAAGCCCAAGTGCGTAAAGGCAAACATATCACGTGGCGCCGTCAGTCTGAAAAGCATCTGCCCTGTGTCCAGGTATTATACGTTGATCTGTGGTGTTATACTGCTATTACTTTTCATACTTTTGATGCCTTTGTTGTACATTTTTGCTCCCCTAATTAGAAGGAGCCGAGTGAAGACTCCATGTTATCATCATTCAAAGCATTACTTTTTAGTCATATTCAGCAGAAATGAGATTTGTATGGACCGCACAAATCTTTAGGTCACTGCGGCTCCACTGAGCTTACTACAGCTATTGGAGTTTTCTAACTGTCCAGAGCTTGCAGCCTTTGAAGTCTATTCCTTACTCTAGCAACCCCCAATCTCTCAGGTCCACATCTAACTCTGTGGAAGAATTAATGCTTCTGCTGGAGCAATTCGGTTTGCAAAGGATTTTCTTTGGTCTGGCTAAAAAAAAGTTGCACTTGTGTGCCAGATCTTATGCCAATACATGACGAAACAAGCATTGGCAACGTCAATAGATCTGGAAATAAAAGATATTAATGAAATCTCCCTAGTTGTGTACTAGTCCTTCATGCAGTTCAATTGAAGTATTGTTGAGGAGGTGGAAGGATATACCCAAACAGCCAATAACATTAGGTGAGAGATAATACTCCACTGGGCTGAGTCCAGAGGTGATTCGCATCTTCTGAAATCAGTGACTAAAAGAGACTAGCTTGAGAAAGTAAATGGTTGAAAGGAGTGGATACAAAGCCTATCCTGTTCATACTGTAAGTAGTAGGACTATTGGACTGCTACACTGTCAAAACTCAGAACTAAATTGAAAAAAATATATACAGGAAGGGGCTGTGGAATCACACCTTTGCCGAGCAACCTCTTTATGGCAGCTCAGCATGTGATTGGCCAGCAGTTGTGCTATTCCTCTTAGGAAGGGATTTCATTGTAGTGCATGGACAGTAACGAGTTCATGTACCACAGTGGAGGCATATAGTTATCATGAACTATAAAAGTGTCATGCTGTGATCTAATTGGCTGCTGCTGAAGTTGATGGCATGAAGGCCCACCTGATTGGTCCTCGACTCCATTTGTGGGTAGAAGAAATTTTATTATCCTTGCATACCCAATCTTAGTCGGTTAATTTCATCTCAAGCAACAACATCCCTCCTTTCTCCCCCTCACTTAAATTCCATCCCAAAAAGTCTGGATTTTTTTCAAAATGTGGAGAAAAATTTGCAGACTGTGCCATGTGTGAGGGCTTGGCTTAGACGCCCATTCATATTGGGCAGACTGATTGGTACGTGTGCTGTGAAACCCTAAAAAATTGAAGTAGGCAGGTGTAGAGAAGAGACACAGACACCAGACAAGCATTAGTGTGAGGTGTTATGGAGTTTGGAAAAAGTGCAATATTCGCTGTGAAACAGTAGTTGCTATGGCCAATTCTGTTGGGCAAAACTCTACTATGATGTGTTTCCTGCCCCTCTATACACCTTCAAACACTGTCCCAAATATGTCTTCATATTGCACAAGTGAGGGGTGGGACTCAGCTAGTGATTATCTCCTTCTGTTCTTGGACAGAAGGCCAATAAACTTGTCAGATAGATATATCCCGACATCTCAGAGCCAATATGGCAGTTGCCATTGGCTGTAAAAGAGTCAGTGTTTCACTGGTGATCACCAAATCAACTGCTCTCTGCTGAAACAGACCTTTGTCTACGTTCTGCTCTTTTTTCTGTGTGTATAATATGCATTGCAAATACATGACACTGCTGCCACACTCATTAATCATCATGTTCTTGAAATGCTGGTTTCCCCAACAATCGAGACCCCCAATAGCTTTGATGTGAAGTCTCCATTCACCCTTCTTGTTTGGTTTGGGTGTCTAGGCAGGAGGAAAAGGACCAATGCCCCTGCATACCAGGAGAGACACTGCTGGATTCTAGGTCATAGGCTGTGATAGGCTTGCAGAGGAGTAGGCAGGAAAGCAGTGATTAGGGGAAATTAGCATACTGTCTTAAGCAGTGATTAGGGGGCATTAGCACACACTGTCTTAAGCAGTGATTAGTGAGAAATAGCACACACTGTCTGCATCTATGCTTTCTCAGAAATGGAGCTACACAGAGTGGTCCGGGGGACGTATGGAAGATTGTTGCTCCCCATAGAGAGAATTGCAACCCTTTTTTACCACTCCACTTCACTCACCAAAATAAGCATTGGCAAAGCCAACAGATCTTGCCTCTGGGAGGAAATGGGCAGTCATCCGTTTTATTATGGGAATATTGTCTGCCTTCACAAAAAATAAATGTTTATCTTACAACCAAGCTGAAGTTTGCCATTTTTGCCCCACATGAATACAGAGCCTTAAAACCCCATGAAGGCCAGGGAGGGCACTGACATTTGCATCTTTGTAGTAGCATCTTCAAATCCATTTATCATGACTTTTGGGAACTTCTTTTCTGGCAGGAGAGGAAGAGGAAACAAACAATGAAGAGAGATGAGGGCACGCAAGAGAGATGAGGGCAAGCAATGATGGGGGAGGGGCGCACCGGAAAAGCAACAATGCAGTAAGATGGTGGTGGTTGGGACAAGCAACAATCTGAGAGGAGGTGGGAGAAAATGGGGTGCAAATAAAAGCAAATGAAGTGCATCTGAAAGTGGTGAGCAGTGGAAGGACATTGGGGAGAGGAGTTAGTACATGGGCCATGCTCCAGGTAGGGGCAAAAAAACAAAGAGAAAGTGATGCTGGCACGTGCTGATCAAAGAAAAGCAAGAAAATGAGTGATGATGAAGCTAACCACTGCAACACCCCCTGCATGCCCCTCTGCCACCGAAAACTACGTCAGATGACTCCATATTTACAAGGAGTCGTAAAGCCACAAAAATTGAGCCCCACCGGAGCATCGCAAAAAGTGATGCTCCTGTGGCACTAGGGTTTGTAAATCTGGCCCAAAGTGTATGTCAACAGTCTTAAAACAAAAGAGTATGTTTACAACTTCATCATCAATAAAAGTGGTAGGCAGCCAAAATGTGTGTTTCAAACATTGATCACATGCAACAAAGCTTTGTTGTTGCGAGTGGTTTGTGATCAGCTTTTGAAAGTACTGGGAAGTGCACGTTTCAACTCAGATGGTTTTCAAGTTGTCTTGCAAGCACAATCCAAGTGCAAACAGCACAGAAGAACATTAACCAAGAATTTAATCAGTACTTGGTGCATGCTCCAAGGTAGAGCACAAAAACACAGAGACGTAGTAAAGCCAACATGCACTGACATGCACTCACCAATCAAAATTAAGAAAATACGAGTGAGAATAAAGTCAACCAATAGTAAGTAATGGGTGGGCTAAAAGTCCCCATTTAACTTTTTTTTTCTTTTTTTTTATCAACACTAGATCGTTGCAAGCACATGCAAGACCTAAAAATGAAAGTCCTACTATATTCCTAAGACAGTTCAAGACCCGATCATTATACACAGTTCTTAGTTTCTGCTTCATAAATGGCACTCGCCACACCTCATAGGCTCCGCAATTTATAGTCTAAAATTCAGAGGTAATTACAGTCTATGATGTTTGCTGAAAAACACACTCTGAATGTTGGTACTTTTCAAAGTTGTAATATGAGGATTCCCATGCCTCCCATAATCTTAGCATTTTCAGAAAGCCCTAGGATCCGGAAGTCAACAGCATCTGCAACTTTTTTTGAGTGCTGAGAGGTAACAACTACCAGCATTTGCTCTATGAGGCTGCAGGTGCTGCAGAAATAAATTATTACCTCTGGGAGTTGCAGAGTGCTTCATGGCGGTTGTAACACTTCACACCACTGTACTTTAAGGCATACATTCAGAGGGAGAGATCTCTGTTGTTGAGTCAGTTGGAGGGGTTTAGTGCTTAATTTGTAAAAGGATAAGCATTGGTGCCCAAAAGCTCTGCTCAAATGGTGCCCAAAGCTCTGCTTAAATGGCCGTGGTTAAATGCATATGTTCACACACCGAATACCAAGGCTGTGTAGTCTTAAATCCACCTCATACTCCCTGTCCCTTTATATCACTCTTGCAGTTTTCTGTTTTCTACCTTTGTGACAGTTTTCTCCATCTTTCTCTTCCTCTATCTTTATGGTTTCCCCTCTCTTGCTCTCAATAAATGTCTCATGCAAACAAATAAGTGCCAGTCCCCAGAAGTGAGTGCCAGTGGTCCCCACAGGGAACCACTGCATCCAATTATACACTGGAGAGGCTTGTTGGCACTGGATTGCCAGGCTTAGGTACTTATTCACATCTGTAGCAGAAGGGCAACCACTTGGTTTGTCTCTGCTGCGTCCCCTTCTGAAGTCTCTGTTTTGTGACTTCCCGGGCTCCTTACAGTGTTACGTGTTTGATTGTACTGACCTACTACTCAGCAAGAAGTCTACTGAGGAGTGGCTGATCTTGAGAGTTATCATGTGTTGCTTAAGCTTGTCACCATTCATGATCGGCTCTTCCTCTCGACTGCCTGAAGCATATGCTTTCACTGTGCTGTGTCTTGCTGGGTCCTTGTTTCTCTGATTTGTTTCAGAGCGGCTCACTGAATCTGGAAGCCCTTCTTTTACTTGAGCAAGAACTGGAGATGCGTTTCTTAGTCTTGTGTGGAGCACTGGCTATACATGGGTAGCATCAAATTGTAACTGTGAAATCCTCCTATATGTAGAGCTTGCTGCAGTGTTTCTCCAATATTGGTCATCTTCTCATACAGTCTGTCTCCCTTCTTCTTCATGCTTGCTCTGCATCTTTACTGCCGCAAAGTCAGTCATGGATAGCTGCAGGGAATTGATGAACATAAGAGCTGGTCCACACAAAAGAAGACTTTTTCTTTTTTTATGTTCTTGTGTTTTCAGAGCAGGCAGTGTACCAGACAATACAGGTGGTCAGGTTCATCTCTTTCCATGAGTCTAGGCTGTGTTAGGAAAGTTCTATTAGTATATAGTCTGAGCCATCTGGATCTTCACATAGCAACGCTTTTGATGCAGCTCCAGCTTTAATTTCAATTGTTTGCCAGTTACCGAAGTGTGTAGTTCTCTTCTGTTCTTAGTGTGGTAATCACACACTCCTGGTTCTGTATTGATGTATTTGTGAGAGCCCCACTGTTCCCCTCCTCTGGGATAAACACTCAATCACCTAAGATGTGAACATAAGCTGTAACAAGCATGGTTGTTATAAAATTGAAGTCCACTCAGTAATTATCAGCGTTTTAATCGCTAAAAATGTGAACAAGATTTGTTAATGTTTCTAACATATTTACAATGACTCCTTGGTTAACATAATCACATTTACTAACTGTCTCTGGATGACACACCATTTTTTGAGTATTTATACTTGTTAATTGTGCCACTTTCCCTGGAGGTCAATGTTAATCCTCTTGACTCCATCTTACGGTGCTTTCGTGTTTGTTCTCTTTTAGTTTCCAACAAGGTCACTTCCGGTATCCTAGAACGGTCATTCATGAATCGTGCATATGGTATACAGCAGTGGTTCCTGTTGAAAAGTTGGTTGTTGTCAACATATTTAAATATTGCATTAAACACACCGAGTCCAATAATTAATTAAGGTCCTTTGATATGAATGCTTCGAGGACGTCAGTGCACCAGCTTTCACTTTGGGAGGTTATTATATCTGTTCCGCTATCTGAAGTTTCATCAGTGAGACAGAACGGTGCGTTCTACCCGCCTGGAAAGCGGAGGAGGGCTCTTTATTCAGTCTTCTTTGAACGACGTTCTTTTCAGTGCGCTTTGTCAGTCGGGTTGTTTGCTAGAAGTAGAATCATCCACGAAGAGGACATAATGTGACTGACACACGGTTCCGTCCTGGATTGCATTTGCTTTTACACTGTTGAGGCGATACATTTTATTACTTTTTGTCACACAATCACAGTTTGAGTCTAATATTTTTGTTTCCTCAACTCTAATTAGCATATTTTTCAAATTGAGGGCTCCTCCTCAATGGAAAAAAGATAACTTCTTTACCACATTTTTGGTGGAGCAGCAAATCCTAACCTGGTAAATGGTTTAAAATAATCTCGGAGGCTTGAGAAGAGTTAGTTAAATAGTTACTTAGGCACCAAGGGCCAGATGTAGCAAAAATAAAAATTGCGACTCGCATTTAGCGAGTTGATGCGACTCACAAAATGCGAGTCGCAAATTGGAATGTCAGAAAAGAAAGTGATCCGATTTTGCGACTCGCAGCCGGACTCGCAATGCTGTGTGCGAGTCCACAGTTTGCGAGGTCGCTGTTTGCGAGTGTGCAAAAAACGAACTCGCAATTAGCGAGTGCGTGTCGCAAATTGCGATTACCTTCAAAATTGCTTGCAGGTGCAGCAGAACACTCCAGAAAGCATACCAGAACACTCTGGAAACACTTCCTGGCACATGATGACATCACAGCCAGGAAGTTAACAAATACACCTGGGAGGAGGCAGGAGATCATAGATAACAGCCAGGACAGATTGATGTGGCACATGGCGTTAATGTGCCATATGACTGGTTGGCATTTTCCTGCCCATGGACAATTTCAACTTGTATATAGTTTCTTCATGACATTAATAAAACAGTTATTTTTGTTCCACTTAACAAATGGTTAATAGGTGAGTATGGTGGGAGTTGACACGTACCGTCCAAAATATTGCGTTGCAATGTGGTCCCGTCTCAGTCTGCCTTGATTAGCTAGACTCCTATCCCCATGATGGCGATGTGGTTGTTCTTGCTCTTCATCATCAGGATCTGGGTCTGCAGGGGTGAGAGGTAGCCCACGTCGGGTGGCTATGTTGTGGAGGATGGCGCATGCGACCACAATTTTGAAAGCGGTAATGGGGGTGTATTGGAGGGCGCCTCCACTGCAGTGGAGGCATCTGAATCTTGCCTTCAGCAGTCCGAAGGTGCGCTCGATCAGGTTCCTGGTCCTCTTATGCGCACTGTTGTATTGCCTCTCTGATTCAGTTCTGGGTGTTAAAAACGGAGTCATGATCCAAGGCTTGAGAGCATATGCACTGTCACCTGTTGGGCACAAAAGTACACGGTTAGGAAGTCCAGATTGTCGTGCACAGTGACCTGTGTGTATGTCTGCAAGTGTCTGTGGCTCTACCTAGGAGGTAACCGTCTCCAAATTCCCCACGTTCCAGGCGTTGATGTATCCCACTATGCCTAAAAATGTATGAGTCATGGGTACTGCCAGGAAACTTAGCTACGATGTCCGTGATGACATAATGGGCATCACAAACAACCTGTATGTTGAGTGAGTGGGTACTATTCCTGTTGCGGAAAATGTGTTCCAGATTAGCAGGGGGGCATATTTGAATGTGTGTCCCATCTACACACCCTATGACATGAGGAAAGTGGGCAATGCGGTAAAAGTCCAGCTTGGTGCTGTTAATTTCTGCCTCATTCCTTGGTAAGTATATGAAGTGAGACATGTGCGTGACTAAGGCATCTAGGAATGCCCTGAGGAACCTTGACACTGCACTTTGGGATACCCCACCTGCCACGGCAATGACCCCCTGATAGCTCCCTGAGGCCAAAAGGTGCAGTGCGCATAGTACTTGCACATGCGTAGGGATGGCGCAGCCACGCAGAGTCTTGTGTTCTAGCTGTGGTTTCAGTAAATCTATTAATTCTAGAATGGCTGCGCTGCTAAGGCGGTATTTGTCATAGATCTCCTCTTCAGTTTGCTGAAAAAGAGTCTGCCTGGTTCTATATATCTTCTCCTGTCTGTGGCCCCTCCTCCTCCTCTGCTGGGCTGCGTAGACTCTCCTCCTCACTGCTATCAGGTATATCTCCGCCATCTTGAGTAACCCAGATGCCTTCTGGGTCCCCTTTTATACTTTGGTAATGGTTACCACCTGCTCTGAGTTAGTGGTAAATGGGACATGCAAACTGGGCTTTTTGCGACTAGTCGCAATTTGCGAGTTGCAATTGCATATGGGTTGCGACTCGCAAATTGCGACTTGCAATTTGCGGGTTGCAAAATGGGGTCGCACCGGATGCGACTCACAAACGGGTCCCATCACTTTTTGCGAGTCGAAAATGGGCTTTTTGCATCCCATTTCCGATTTTGCACTGTCGCAAATTGCGATTCGGCCCGTTTGCGAGTCGCAATCGTTTGCTACATCTGGCCCCAAATCTTTACTCGGTATGGTCCTGTTTGGCAGCTAAAAACGCTGCTCATAGAGACAGATGAACAACGCATTTTACAGGTTAATTTACGACTGGTAAAATGCATTTTGGCATGTACCAAAGGCCAAATGTGAGTTGTTAACTTGTTACCGATTCGCCTTTTGCTTTTGCAGTTCGGTATTAGGAAGGGGCGTGTTTATGGCATTCCTTCCTAATACCAATTAGCACTGGCATGTATGAATGTCTTGTAACTGGAATGCAGTCGCAAAACATTCATACTTTACAGACTCCGTGAAGGAGGCAGTAAGCTCTTCGCAAATGACCCCTGCCCCTTTGTGTCCCCAGGGACCACTGCCTCTCCTTAAACAAGCATTTGCACTGCAGTTCCTCTCGCACTTGCTTGAGTTAAAGCTATTGGCGTTGTGAAATCATAACTGGACTTTTCTTGCCACATAAATTGGTCAACCCTGCCTCATAATTTGGTCTTTTAATGCCACCTAATTCCAGTGGCCCTGCATATAAAGCACTTCCATTCACCTTCTTTCTTTATCTGCAGCCAAAAATGAAAATAGTGCCATTTAGCATCCTAATTTAAACCTGTAGAATACCACTTCACCACCCCACCATCAGTTGCTGGCTGGCTAGCACAAGTCCCAAACCAAGACAGCCACAGAGGAGTAACAAGAGCAATAAACTAGAAGGGACACCCAAACATATCAAGAGTGCTCAAACAGCCACAGTGTAATACAGATGTTAAGATGGCCTGAATCATGATAATAATTGCAATATGGAGAGATTAATAAAACATATACAATTATCATATAAATCCAATAAAAACCTTTATCAGAAATAAACATTTGGCATTAAATTATAATTCTCAGAACAGCCCCTAGAGGACACCACAATGAAAATAGCATTTGTTAGAAACATGGTCATGTTACCATTTAGTAGGGAAACAAATGACTGAAAGTATTGCAGTATAACCATACACTTAGCGCCCCTAGAGGACTTAGTGCATTACACATTTTCAGGGCTAACAGGCCTACTGCAATAATCTTACAAACAAGACCCTTAAAACACAAACTACTCTCAGCTGTAAAACAAAAGTTTCAGCCCTCAGAGAGGTTAAAAAGACACTTAAAGGAGGTAGGGGTTATTATTTTGGGGTCCCCATTAACCTAGTGTGGGGACCCAGAAGTGATCTAGACAGAAAGAGCAGGTTGTGGTGAATGTTTTGCAGGTGGTCCCATTGTCCTAGGACCACCACAGCCTGAGTTATGAGCAAAAATGTTTTGTAAAAGAATGCCCTGTAAAGCATTATGAGATAACTAAGTGTAGCAGATTTTGTAGTATGTTGACTGTAATGCTCAGAACAGCCCCTAAAGAACACCACAATAAGAATAACATTTGTAAGAAACATGGTCATGTAACCATATAATTAACCCCTAGAAAACATAACTACATGAAAACAGAATGGCACGAAGTAAGGTAGTGCAACCATATATTTAGCCCCTATGACCTAAAAATGAAAAGGAGAATTTTCATTTTTTTTGTGTTTGAAGTGCATTCTGTTTTCTTCGAAGTGGCAGTGAAACTGTACATACAGGCCCTGCAATGGCAGGCCTGAGACATGGTTAAGTGACTACTTATGTGGGTGACACAATCACTGCTGCAGGCCCACTAGTAGTATTTAATTCACATTCACATCTAGTGAACTTTGCTAAGGACTTGTAGGTAAATTAAATATGCCAGTTGGGTAGGAGCCAATGGTACTATGCTCAGGGGAGAGAGCACAAGCACTTTAGCACTGGTCAGCAGTGAAGTGTACAGATTCCTAAATCAAGCAAAAAC
This sequence comes from Pleurodeles waltl, assembly GCF_031143425.1. Classification (NCBI taxonomy): domain Eukaryota; kingdom Metazoa; phylum Chordata; class Amphibia; order Caudata; family Salamandridae; genus Pleurodeles; species Pleurodeles waltl. Next base: position 316,929,985 of record NC_090436.1, read on the forward strand.
TCGTTCAGAAAAATGGATGGAGGCAGGCAAAAAGTTGGGGGAAGAACACCATAAGGCCGTCAGATCTAACAATAAGTCATTTATTCACATTACTAAGCAATTTAATTTGATTGTATATTTCTCCAAGAGAGAGAGTGCTCCTTCATTTGCCATTGCCCACTGGGAAGCCCAGCCATAATTTCTGAGACAGGGTAGGTTTATACCCACTTCATAGGGAAAGATGGCAAGGCTTGGGAAAGTCTATATGAGAGCCAAGAAAGGCCCATAAATAGCATATGCACAGCAGGGTCCACTCCCCTGTGGAATGTGTTTTGAAGATTTGTAGAAAAATCGTTGTAGACTAGTCATCTTGTACAGGGTTGCTTTCCTTACCAACGAAATGGGAGAGTGGTGAATATCAATTTTGAATCTGTCTAGGTGATTATTTAGATTCTGCTCTATATAGTGTGTTTGCTTGCCTTAACAATCTGGGTACATAGGTATTTGAAACCTGTCTATTTAACTTAAAACCATTTTTGGTGATAGGGTATCAGTGATCAGAAATAAAACAGACATTCTAATTAATGTGAAATCTGGAAAATTAATTGAAGACGTTCAAATTGAACATATCTCCACAAAGCACAATGTCTGGATTTGAAACAAAAGTACCTCATCTAGATAAATTCGACATATTGTGTTCTCTGACATCTGCCCATTTAAATCTTATAAAGAGTAGCCAAGTCTAATCCTGAAGGCAATTAGTTCAATTGCCTGTGTGAATAGAATAGGGGAGAGTTTATCTCCACATGGAGGATGCAATGGGTGGTGCAACAGAGCAGTACATTATGCACAAACTCACATAAGTACCCCAGTTCCTCATTGCCCTGCACGGCAATGTGTGTGGACTCCTGAAAGTGTCCAGTTTTTATTGTTTGGCCTACATATATAAGACTTTACATTATGGTTGGTATGTTCCTCCCTGTATTTTAATTACCATGCAACTGAGTTAATATAAAGCAAGGAGAATATATTCTAGTCAGGCTGTTTATTGGTTTCAGAGCACTGCTGACCGCACAGTCTATACTTCCCGATGTAAACATTCTGATGGGCCACAAAATGCTGATGTCTTTAACGACCAGATTTATAGGCAGGAGCAGCCCTGCAGATATAAACTTCCAGGACATCTGCTCTTGGTCATGGAAGAGGAAACAGGTGCTGGATGTGGCATGTTCCTGAAACATCACACTAACGCATCTAGCCAACTCCCTTCTCCGAACCATCGAGGCTATCCGGACTCACAGATGATACAACAGTCAAAAGACAGGAAATCTAGCAGGCCTGGTTCGGGAGTGAAGGTGCGTCACGCTTCCTTCGTGCTTTCTATGTTCAGTGGGGCACAGCAGAAAACAAGCACTTTGCAATCATGGAACAGGATGGGCGTTAAAGAAAATGCTAACTTGACAAATAATGTTTTCACTATTAGCTGCTGTGTGCTACGAACGTGGTAAGAGGGATGAAAGGCTGTCGTAGAAGAGTCATCCGAAACAAATGCCTTCTTCCTGGGTTGTAGTTACCCGGCCAGTGGTACCAATCGCGACGCGGCTCAGACTTTAATTTCACACAGGGACCAGGCAATCTGCGTGAGGGGGCAGTTTAACATCTTCTGTAGCATTTCGCTTTCTATTATTTTCTATACTAGATTGTATTTAGATTGTAAAGCACATAGTTCAATGTTTCTTATACAGTTGAGAAGAGAAACAGTGGTTTTCCTAAAGCGTAAATAAGATTCACTCGGTTGTAGTTTCGTATCGTTTAACGCCTGTGCACGGTTTGTTCTTCTCCAGTCGCTCCGCACTAACCGCAGGGGATGCTGCAGGTGTGGCAGTAGTGGCTGACAGTCCAGTGGGCCAGCCACTGTAAAGCCCTAGCCATGCTCCCTCAACCCAAATATTTTAAGATACACAATTTTCAGTTCCACAGAGCCCTTGTAAATTATGATAAAATGTGTTTCTTAACTTAATTTAAAGATGTGAACGTTTGTTATTAAATGTATACACAGTTTGTTGTTTCATGTCCTATGGTTGCAGTTTCCCTATAATCAGAATCATTGCTAATTCAATTTTTGTAAAAAATCGGTGGGGGCCTGTATGTCTTGTATACAACAAACATTAAATTGTCTCTGAAGTGATGGGTCAAATATTCCAGCATCATCGGGACACTTAAAAAGAGGGCACAAGCAATGCACTTTCACTACTAACATATTCTATTGTGCCACATGGGCAATGTGGAAGTTCAATCACAGTTGTTTTCTCCTACAAGTTGTTTCACACATCATCAGTGATATCACCAATTATGTCATTTGAGATGTCAACAGTGACATGATAGAACAGGTTATGAGTGATGTAATATGTGAGGTCATAAGCAGTGCATGGCAGGGTTGCAAGTTATAGTTAGTTCTGCTTAATATGTCTGCGTTTTTTTTTAGTTCAAAACTTTAATGTTGTCAGTGACTTTTTCAGCTAACTATAACCTTACCTTACTTTAACCTTTGTTTTTTTTCTACATATATATATATATATATATATATATATATATATATATATATATATATATATATATACTTTTATCCTTATAAGTAGGTCAATATATAGGTAAAATATAAGTTGATGAGTTTGTTATGGGTTTATTTTCTATGGTAGCATATGTGTCACAATGTGTAAATATGATTAAGGAAAAATGTGTATAAGTACTTAGGTATTAGGTATCAAACTTTCGGGGGCACCCATTACAGTCTGCCCAATGAGCAATTACTTAACACAATTTTCATCAGTAATCCCCAAGAAGAAGAAAAAATGTTTAGAAAACCTTTTTACTAATCTACTGTCTAAAAACCCTACCCTTCGGTTCCAGTATAGCGTTCTACTCAACAAAAAGAGCTTTAACACCACATCGAGGATAGTAAACTCTATATAAATACAATTAACTATTACAATTACAATAAGCTGCATTCAACATTAATCAATATAGTTAATGGATTTGATTCTGCATGCATACATCATCACATCACAGAAGACCTACACTGTAGACTCACATTTCATATTGTATGTTGCAGGCAAACCTTTTTTATTCACAAGTATATGCAGTTGCAGAGAGTTACTCAACTCTAACTCTAAAAGGTATATCACACACTGTATTCTAGATAGTGTGGGGCATTACAGTTCAAAATAGTGTTTTATTTACTTCAGGACTTGAACACATGAGACAAATTCATACCTGGTCCAAGAGGGTGTGCTATATAGTTACATATGCCTTTCTCTGCTTCTTAGCCTCCTGAGAGTACAAGGCCTCTTCAAACTCCTCAGAGTACAAAGCCTGTGACAAGGAGCAGCAACAAAGTCCAGACATTCTGGCAGGGGAAACTGAGAGCCTGACAGGGAATCTGTGTTGCTCTTAGAGGAAGCATCATGGTACATACAATGCCCACTGCACCACATTTGAAAAACTGAACTTTGAACCTCACACATCTCAAATAACAGCACTCTGATAGATCAACCACATTCAACATGCTTTCAACAAAGCTCTCAGAAAGGCCTCCAAGTGTCTTGCTGCAAATTGGAGTGGTCTTGTCAGTGGGTATGAATTGCAGTGTAATGCTACATTACAATAGGAGCAAAGGAACGTCCAACCCCACACTGCTGCAGAAAGCATGGAAAATGAAATGGTGATAACATGATTTTATAGCAATTTTATTTTTACTCTTTGCTGAAATGAGTGTGAGGGTGGAATAGGGCATGTGCTTCATTGCTACTGTTTGGCAGGAATGAGGAATGGCCACTTCAGTTTGAAGTGCACTTGTAGGTTTGGCCAGCAGTCTTACTACGGCCAGCCTGACATGCGCAATTCAAACCTCTCCAACCCAGCTGTCCTAGATAGCTGGGTTAGAGAGCAGGCACAGGCCTTCAGTGCCTTTTGGAGCTCTCTTCAAGCAATAAAGATATTAGAATTTGGGGGTACTTTGTTAGCAAAGAGGAAAAAATATAGATTTAAGAGATAAAAGACAAAATAAAAAAAACAAAAATACATGTCTTTGGTAATGTCCACTGAAAAGATAGTCGAGAAAAGATCTGTATAAACACTTGATCTCCTACTTTGACTTCTGGGAGGTCGACCTCTGCGATGGCGCTGCTTCTCTTTTCTTTTGATTATCTGTTTGGAAATAAACTTTGCATATTTTTTTTAATTCGCACAAATACATTTGTATTTCATCACTCAGTGTTTGAGGCAAACTCTCTCCCTGAATTTTATTTCTAGTGGCAGGGGCTTGGAAATTGATGGATCTTCCTGTAACTATTTGGTGAGGAGTCAAGTGATGGTCTGAGCTTCGGGTATTCCTCAGGGAAAATAATGCTATTGGCAAGCAGTGTAGCCACTTTTTATTCAGGGTGGCACACAACTTGCTGATATCTCTTTTCAAGAGGCCATTCAGGTGCTCTACAATTCCATTACTTTGTGGGTGGTATGCAGAGGACAATTTGTGCTTTATCCCTAATAGTGCTGTCAGGTGTGGAAAAATTGTATAAGAAAAATGACTGCCACTGTCTGATCTTATGGCTTCTGGGATCCCCCTTCGGGGAATCACTTCCCAAACTTGGAACGCGGCTGCTGATTTGGTATCACAATGGATGCATGGTCCTGCCTCAATCCAGTGGGAAAATGGGCTGACCACCACTATGAGGTACCTATAGTTGTTGCACCTGTCAATCATATCCACAAAGTCCAAATGAAGGACCATAAAGGGACCTTGTGGTCCTGGAATGGCAGAGTGTATCACTTTTAGAGTTGGATTAGAGGAATACTGTTGACAAACCATACAGCTATGTAAATACATGGTTATTCTGTCATGCAATTTGTGGACAAACTAGTCCTGCTGTGTTTGGGTTGCCAAATGCTCTCTGGAAGTGTGAGCTGGTAAATGAATCTGATCCAGGGGACTGCAAGTAGAGTTTGTCGCATTACTGGCTTTCCTGTAGATAGCTGTCTACACACTAGGTCGCTCCTGGACCGGTTGCACCCTCTATTTTCCCACTACTGCTTTCTTTGTGAGGAAGCAGCTTCCTGTAGTTCCCTCAGATGTAACCTTGCTGATTCAGTGTAGTGGGGTGTGTCCTTGTCTATGGCAGTCTTTGCTTCGGCCTCTGCTGGTGGGGCAGTCTGAGCCACCAGGACAGTGCAGGTTGTGGCTCTGATGGTATCTTTGTGGGTGTACGTCTGGCTGCATTCTTAGCTGCTTGATCCGCTTGCGCACTACCACAGGACACGAAATCCTGTCTCCTTGTGTTCACTGCACAATTCACAATCGCCACTCCCTGTGGTAGTACCAGTGCCTCTATTAGGGCCTCTAAGAGTTCTCTATGCATCACAGGACTACCATCTGATTTAAGGATCCCTCACAAACTCCATCTCATGATACTGGAGTGCACAGAGGTTGTTACGCATGCTAAATCTGAGTATATTGTAAATATTTCCCCTGCTTCCAACTAAAGGGCCGTTATTAAATCTGTCAGCTCCGCTGCCTGCACCAAGCAGTGTGCCGACAGGGGCAATTGTTCTGTGACCTGAAGTGTATCCAAGGAGCTGTGTTGCCTAGCCCTGACTACTGTTGCCCCTGTGTGTCTAATTTCTGTTTCTTCTCAATCATGTAGTAACTGTCCACAAAACAGACAATGCCTTCTGGTATAGGGTCCTCTATGGCTTGACTGCATTCATTGTGACAGTGTGTCGCACAGTCATACTTGTCCACCTCAGGGTTTAATACTGGGTGGGAGAAGAATATTGCAGGATTGACCTATGATACTTCACAACCTTCAAGGACGGTAGTGACAGTATCACCTCATATCCTGAAACTCTCTGTAAGTATTGCCTTTAGCTTTCTTAATCAGGTTTTTAAGGGCGTTACAATGAGACACTCCAAGGTAAATTACTCCATGTTCCAGTAATGCCTGTATATTGGAGGGGATGCCCTCCTCTGCCTCCTTGGGCAAGGACTATTGTTTTACTCTGGGTAATGTAATTCAGAATGGTGCAGCAGTGCGGATGAGGCCACATTGTGGGAACCCTTAGATCACAGGACACCTGGCACCTGTGATAGAGCAGCTTCTTCTACTGAGTCCAAAGCTCTGCTTGGTGTGGGTATTCTAACTTCTAGCACAGTTCTTAGTGGTATGTCATCCTGGAAAAGTATAATCCGTTTCTTGGGGCTATCATCAAATGGCTCATCGTCCAGTATCTCCATAATCATCTTTCCTGCTTGCTCAAAAAAGATGACACATGACAACAAAGCACTATAATGGTCACTGGGTGTCAAGGCATCATATGTAGGTGGTAGTTCCAAAGCGTTTATCTGCAACATTACTTCTGCTTCTGATAGTCTGGGGTCCTATCCTTGTAGACTAAAAAGGAATTCTTTGGGCAATTGAACCTGCCTCCCCAATAGCTCTGATGTCTGTTCTACCATGGTGTATGTTGCTGTAGTAAATCCCTCCACATCAGCAGGTCATGCTCCAGGTGTGGAACAAAACATGATACAACTAGTGGGGTGTTGAGGGATGAGGGAATCTGGCGCTCAGGATTCAAATCGGCCCTAAATATTATTAAACGGGGTGACCCCAAAAGGGAAACACCCAACCCTTAAAGGTTTAAGTAAACCTCATACACTAAGAAACACATACAATGAGGCCCCCCACTTTTGACATCTAAAAATTGGTATGTATGTACAATAGAAAAATATATCAGTTCATGTCACATCAGACATAATTCCAAAACCATCCGGTGAATCCAGTGATTTATTGAAATGAGTCTTCACATCAAGCTGCCATTGATCCAAAGAAAATTGCAATTCCAGCCAACACGTGTTTCGTCTTGGGAGATATTATATCCCAAACGACTTCTTCAGGGCTTATCTATCCGTAAAGATTCAACGTCAATAGGTAATATTAATCACCCAAATGTATCTGTTCGCACACTGTATTCTATATCAAATAGATTATCCACATCCCGTAAAGGAGGCTCATATCAAAAGAAAAACGGCGTCTCCGCGTTCGGACGCCAATATGCGAGTGCGCTGTGGAACAAAACATGATACCGTCTGGCTCAAAATGAATAGACATATTCAATTTTGCCATCAAGTCTCTGGATAACAAATTTGCCGGGGCAGCTGGTGACAACAGTAAGCAGTCATCAGTATGTCTCCCCAACTTCCATCTTTACTGGTTTGGTAAAAGGATCCCTTATAACTTCCTCAGAGAGTCCCTGTGTGTCCATGGATCTGTTGGAAATTGGGCATCCTCCCTCTTTAATATAGTATTTTGTTGCTCTTGTATCTATGAGGAATGTATATCTCTTGTCATTAATGGACACCATCACAGTGGGTTCCTCATCTGGCCTGTGTGTCACAGACAAGACTGGACAAATAGAAATACTCTGCGGGCACCCTCATTGTGAGTATTCTCCTGAAGGGTTCAGCTGGAAGGGATCTCCCCACCTCACAGCCACTCCTCCTTGTCAATTTTGTGATGGGATTTCCATGGAGGGTACTTGATAGTTCTGCTGAGGCCGTTCTTGCTTTGCTAGGGGCATTCCTGGTGACTGCACATTTAGCAAGGGTGTCTGCACCTATGTGATCTGTGGATTCTGCTGTGGCTGCATTGTCATATTTACAGAAGGACCATAAATTCTCATGCTTCCATTTTGCTGTTCCCAGTTCTTCATGTTACAGTCTCTATTATGATGCCCAAATCTATGACAATAATAACATGCTTGATCCCTTCTTGGAGGATCCATCCTACCTTTTCCTACTCCTCCTCATCCCTGTCTACTATTTCCTTGTGTCCTTATATCGTCCTGCTACTGATGGTAGTCTCATTGGGGACCCGTGGGACCGTCCTTGCAGATATTGCAGTTATTTGAGTGGCCGTTGCCACCTCAATACCTCCCATTGCTCCCTTCTTTGCTAACTTCTGCTGAACCAACTTGGCTGCCACTTTCTCTGCTATTTCTTGTTTACTTTACTCCTTTTCCTGCTTTGTCTTGAAAAAATGGATGGTATGTGCTTGAATTTTGGCCCAGGGCTTGGCTTCCAGTGCCAATGTGTTATTTAAGCTGTCCTGTGGGTCAGAAGTCAATCCTTTCTTAACTACATAATAGAATAACACAGCATTACCTCCTGTCACTTCCCAACCCTGCACCACTTACTGGGTCCACTTGTCTTTCATTTTATTGATGTACTGTGCCAGATCCTAATCCAGTTGCATAGACTGAGTCATGAGTGATCCGATGTCTGGTCTGTTGGGGTACATTTTTCTCAACTGATCCCACGCCACAGATCTGACCAGGATAAATGGTGATCCATCACACCTGGTCTCACTAAGGGTCACATTTCTGACTCCAGACTTTTGAAATACTGTGTCTTTTTTCCCCCTATAAGGGAACTAAGCAGGCTTTTTACATCTCCTACTGCCAGGGTGATGCCTGCAGTTTGCTTCTCAAATGCTCTGATCCACTTCCCTACTCCCTATGTAAGCTGTGGCAACTGTTTGATGATGTTTTCCTTGTCCATTTGTGGCCAAGGTACATAATGCGGTTCCCCAGGGCCCTTGCGTATCGGGGGCATCTGATTTAAAGAGGTGGTGGCACCTGGGGATGGGGCTGTCTGGTGTACTTCTGCCATATATGCAGACATTTCTTCATGTAAGAGTAGGTCCAATCTGGATCACCCTCATCCTACAGAATGCAGTCTTCAGCATCTGCCATGTCGTGCGGGTTAAAGGACCCCTCTTCTGGCCAGGGGCTCATTTGTGGAGCTAACCACTCAGGCCAGTAGGCTAAATTTTCTACAAATGGTACAACAAAATGCCAGCTATTCTTCAGCAACGGTCTCACTGGGGGTGAGGCCTGTGCTGCATGAACTTGCTTGGACACTCATTTGCTGCTGGGTAGGTCTGTTGTGGAATTTCATCCATTCCCTAACCTCGCTTGATCCCATTCCGGAGTCCGGCTGCCCATGGGTGCTTTGGAATTGTAGCCGCTAAAGCTCTGTGCTTGGGGCTTTCTGCTTCTAGGGAGCATGTCTCATTCTCTTCCCCTTGCATCAATTGGGTTAGGCAGACTACATTTGCCCCTTGTGCAATCCAGGTCAATGAGTGGTCTTTCTTGGAGACCATAAGTATGGTAGCTTACTTCTTGGGTTTGGAGGAGTTCACCTATGCTCTCCACATGCTGGCGTATGGATTCTAACCTGTCCTCTAATTTCCTCAGGCTCCTCTGAATTTGCTCTGGACAATCATTGCCATGCCCTTCTCTCCTTACTCCACTTGTCTCTCTCCTGTCCTCACTGCATGATAACCAGCCCTTCACACTCTCTGGTGAAATACTACACCCTCCTTCTCCTTCTGCCAAGGGGGCAAACTACTTTCAGTCCTTTTTTGTTCCTGTTCCCTTACTTGGGATACAAATTGTCCTGTCATCTATACAGTCCCATGCACATAGTCACTCCACCCTGCATGCCCTGCATCCCTTCATTGTGGGGTGGACTCTTGTTTCCTAATTACATGGAGTGTCCCTTTTCTGAAGCAACCGCAACATTGCTGATGAAATATGCAATTGGTCATCGCTATCCCCTGAACTTTGCTCTTTGCTTTTCTCCTCTTGGGGAAAGATAGGGTCTAGATGTAGTACGAACTGTGCCTCTAATTGCCCTGAAAATTGTTGATCCTGTATTCTAGTTTGCTGTTTGGGAGTGCTTGCCCTCTTTGGGTTTGGTATTCTTGGGTTACCTTAGGGGTTTTGTTTTGGGGAGTGTGAAGGGGTTTCAATATCAGGGTGTTTTAACCCTACTGCGGTTTCTTACAGCTGCACTAGTGGGTATATGCTGGGCACTGTGGGTGCAGTGCTTGTAGGGTCATAAGGTGGTTGGGGAACAGATGGGATGCTTGAGGTCTCTTCCTGTAAGGAATCATTTGAATCTTCACGAACTAATTTCATAACGCTAAGGTGGCTTCTCTTTTCTTTAATTTGTCTCCTGCATATCTACTTCAGAGGTAAGTGGCAACATGCTTGATTGCTCTATCACTGAATGTTCCTTCTTTTGGCCAAGGATACGTGTGCTTTTGGGTGGCTTTAAACCACTCCTGGTTATACTTTTGTAGTTTCTTTCTATCACTGGGGAATACCTTCTGCATTTGTTGTAAGGAGGTCTCCATGTTCAGGTGTTCTTAATCCTTTACTTTTTACCTTTTCTGCTACCAGATATCAATAATTTTAAAGTAGACTCACACAACCCTTCTGGTGGGAAATATTCTTTTCTACTTTTTTTACTTTACCGTTTTTTACAATAGGCTTTCAGTTTTTAGTTCTGTGTCCCAGGTCTTATGGGACACATTACAGTACAAATTTTTCCTTACATGCAATGTACGTAAAAAAAAAAATGTTTGCATATTTATACAATATCTCACAACAACATAACACTGTGGCCACACTTCATTCGACTGCATGCACTCAATCAATCAATCAATCAATCATTCAAACCATTCGTAAAGCGCACTACTCACCCGTGAGGGGCTCAAGGCGCCTTCAGTCATTCAACAAATGAAACTTCAATAAAAACATATCACATGCGATATCCTTCCAGCCTTGCAAACTCACAAAGACATATATTTTTACTGATTGCACAACACGCACGCAATCTTTCAACAATAAAAAACAGCAAATTGCGTGCGTTACCGTTCCTGCCTTACAAATTCACAGAGACATATATTTCGGCTGATTGCGTGGTACATGTATGCAATCCTTCAACAATAAGGAATAACAAATTGCATGCAGTACCCTTATGGCCAAAAAACAACAAATCGCATGCGGTACCCTTTAGGCCTTACCAATTCACAGAGACATATATTTGAAATGATTTCACATTCCCTTTACGCAATACTTCAACAATAAAAAACAACAAATCGCATGCGGTACCCTTCCGGCCTTACAAATTTACAAAGACAAATTTCCGCTGATTGTGCAACACATGTATGCAAATCCTTCAACAATAAAAAACAACAAATCACATGTGCTTATATTACGATCACGTCTACGTTTAGTATTGCCAAGAGGAGCATGCTTATTTAGAACAAGGATCATGGTTCGCTTTGTCCTCACCTTTAAGGGGACAGCGGTCCAGGAGTCTTACCAACCCTCTGTGCAAAAGCAGATCTTCAATTAACTCGGCTTCTGCTCACCTCATCAAGCTTGTACACACTAGTCTCTCCACAGCGGGGGCAGGCGGTCTTCCAGCACCAGCCGTCCTGTGGGAGCACTAAGGAACCTCCTGGGGTGGCTCGCCAAATGTTACGGGGTGAATGAATACACTCTCATGACTCAAAGATTAACAGGCAGACTCCTCTTGGCAATTCCAAAAACAGTATTTACTAACTGTTGTGACAGGGAGAAAAACACTGCAAACTGCACCTCAGCCCTGCACGACCTGCCTCTACAGTATTTCTCCACTGCCTGTTCACAGACAGGCCCTTTTATGCAAATCAGTACAATACTTTATTACACATGATAAACAGTGGATAACTTGCAAGTTACAGATTGAAATGGAAAACACTCAAAAACATGTGACCCCCATTACCCCAAATTCCTAGGTTAAGACATTACTCGCTCTTTAATACATTCGACAAAGGTTTATGACCAAGCATTTTTTGACCTATGAATGCATACATGCTGTTTTGTAAATCAAATTTGTTTGAAGTGTGTGCTGACTCCCGGATGCTCGGATTTGGGTTCCTTGCCTGCACCAGGGAAAATTGTAAATCACGCACCTGTCTGCTTTGGGCTAATTGGATTATGTGCACAGTGTCTAATCAGTTTGCGATCTGCTTGTAGGCACGAAGAGTGTGGAGGAGGAGTCATGAGCTAATGTTGTAAATACAGGTTGGTCAGACATGAGTTCTCCTTCAACAGATGGCCCTTTTGTGTTCCTTATTCCGCTATATCCTTGCATGAACCTTTCACCTTGCTATTGTCAGTGTGTTTTTGATTGTGAGCAGCCGTGTGGCCTCTACTGGTGCTTGATGTTGCACAATGCTTTCCCAGTTCATATTCACGGTAGTGCCCATAATATTTACATTTCCTACAACAAGTCAAAGGACATAACTTGCGTTTCACTGAGAGATGTTTGGAAAGGGTTCTGCAACAAGGGTTAGTGAGCGCAAGCTGTGGCTGAAGGCTAAGTACGTTAACTAGGAACTACTCGATATTGAGTGTAGGCTGTTGTGGAAAACTACCAGTTGAGAGTAGAGCTCACCCAGGCGTTGCTTTAGACCGTAGCTAAACTGACAAGCAAAAGCAGCCCAGACAGATTTTGCCGTACCAGCCTGTAGACTGCATAGAGATAGAGAAAGGCGAGGGACCCTGAACCCTACATAGCATGATTGAGGGGCTTGTCACTCATTTGTTTTACTAAGTTGAGGATAAATGGTGCAGTTAGCAACACATTGTTCCTCATATACTACAATTTTTCGTCCCTCTTTTCCAACCACACTGCAGCTTCCTTCTACAAGCTCATTCTTTCTCTTGACCCCTCACCTCCTATTCTCTAGCTATACCATCTCCATGAGTGTCCCTGGTCCCTTGTCTCTTATTCTCCCTCTTTCTTATTTTTGCTGTCCTTTTACCTCTCCTATTACTTCAATCTTCCTTCTCCCCCTTTCTCTCTACTCATCTCCTTTTTCTTGCTTCTCTCACTGCCCTCAATTCCTGTCCTGATTAATTCTCTCCCTAACTTTGCTTTTTTCATTTTTACTCCTTATCTTTTCTCACTTTTTTTCTTGCTAGCTTCCCTTTCTATTTTCTCCCTTCTGCTCTTCCTTAGCACCCCTTTCTCATCCTACTTCCTCTCTGTCTCCTTTTTAGCTGTTTCAGTTCTCTCCTTTGTTCTCCCACTTAGTGGTGTAACAATAGCACCTGCAGCCCCTGCAGTGTTGAGGGGCTGACGTCCAGGGGACCCCAGGTACTGTACATCGGCCCATGGGCTGTGAGCTCCTGACTTGGTCCATAGAGTGGGGGCAGGGGCTACTTCAGGGCAGTGGGACTGGTGCACCGAGTTTGGTGTGGGCGCTGTGTTTTAAAATAACTTATGGGTTTAGAAGCACCAAACTTGCTTGTCCATGCTGCAGTTTTCAGGCAACAATATAAATGTCCAGATAAATCTGGAGTTTAATGTTTTTTTTAATAAAGAACTTTTATTAATTTTGCAGGAAAAAAAAAGACATTTAGGAAACAAATACAAACAATATGATATCACTTGGCATTCTGGTTCTGTCGTGGTATTGGCCCTGGAGGACCCACAGACAATGAGTACACGTGTTTGATAAACCATGGCTTGCTAAACTTGACAGTACATTAAATAAATAATACGAGCTACAAAATGTGCAGAATGGACCCCAGTCGATTCTTCAACACGGGTGATTTGTGTGATGAACAGAGAATCATTCCTCCAGACATATGTGTCTGAGGGGGGCACCCCCCAATTGGTTTGGGCGGCCCTGGTAAGCTAGCTGGCCAACGCCAAATCCCACTTCCCCCACATTCTGCTGTGTTTATTCGGGCATCCCCTTGCTTCATATACAGGTTTTTCGCATTGTGCGCACCAGTCTACGCCACACCTCCATTTGGCCAGAGCTGGTGCCGCTCCAACCTTCCAGTCCACCATGATGTCCCTCTTGGCCACAAGGCACACCACACACAGGAAGATGCGATTCGCCCTACCCAGTCCCGTCCCCCCATGGCCCCAAGCAAGAGTGGTATGGGTGCCACTTCCACTTCAGTATGTAGGACCTCCGAAATCTCCCTCACGATCGCTTTCCAATATGTTGTGATGACTGGGCAAGCCCAAACCATATGGAAAAAGTTAGCGTCAGGATTAGAGCAATGGGGGCAGTCAGCTGTGGGGCGGAGGCCTGCCCTGAAGAATCTTTGGGGGGTAAGGTATGCTGCGTGCAGGTAGAGGGTTTGCAGCAGTTGAAGTCGGGATGTCATGGTTAAGGTTTGTGGTGCCATTAGTGCCTCTCTCCAATCCTCCTCTTCTATGGGGCACACCCATCCCTCCCATTTCCGACGAAGACCCTCCAGAGAGGGGCTAGTGTTTGTGAGTAAGGAGCAGTAAATTTGGGAGATTCCCCCTTTGCCCAGGTTTCCCATCAAGACTTTCACCTCCATGGGGCTGTATTCTGGAATACTGTCTCCTGGTCGGACATGTACCAGCAAGGCGTGTCTAAGTTGTAAGTATTTGTGAAATTGAGTCTTATTTAGTGAGTAGAGACATTGGAGCTCCTGGAAGGATCTCATGTGACCCACCCCAGACATCACCGAGGGTGGATATTCCGGAAGCCTTCTAGTGCGGAAACCTCCGCCAGCCGTTTCCCCTGCCAGAGAGGAGTCTGCTGAGTGAGGCGGCTCCACCAGCCCGATACCTTCTGAGCCGCTCGCAAACCCACCAAAACCACCCTAGTCACTTCCGGGACTTCTCGGGGGCCCCGTACAGTGCGTTGAAGAACCGGGGGTAGCCCATTGTTTGAAGTTCCTGTCTGTATGCAGGGTCTGTCCAGCCCCCTCCCAGCCAGTCGTTAACCACCAGTAGGTGCATTGGAAGGTGTTAGAAATATATGTTGGACATTCCCAACCCACCGTCGTAAATATCCCTTTGGCAGGTACCAAGGGCCAATTTGGAGCGTGAGCTGTGCCATAATAACTGTCGTGCCATTGTCTCCAGCAAAACCACTTCCGGGGAACTGGATGTGGGAAATTTTGTAGTAAGTACAGGAACCTGGGGAGTATCATCATTTTATACCGTGCTATTCTACCAAGCAGGTTGAGGGGCAGGTTCCGCCATCGCTAGAGGTCGTCTTTGAATTTCCTAGTAAGTGGAGAAATATTGAGCTCCCAAGCTAATTCAGGTAACAAGGCTAACTGCACTCCGAGGTACTTAAAGCTGTTACGCCGGATCGAGATGTTCTGTTGCCAGTCAACGCATTCTCTGGAGGGGTGTAGGGGGACCAGCAGGGACTTGCCTGGGTTCAAGGTCAGGCCGGAGGCCTGTGAGAAGAGGTCTAGGAGTTGTAGGATTCGCGGGCCGCTCATGATTGGGTTAGAAAGATATATAAGGACGTCGTCCGTGTATAGTGCCACCTGATCTTCCGGGCTCGCAGGCCATGACCAGCCCTCCACCAGGGGGTCCTCCCTCAACAGTTTCACCAAGGGTTCTATCGCGAGTGCGAAAAGCAGCAGGGACAGCGGTCATCACTGACGAATGCCGCGACGGATGGGGAACGGCTCAGAGACCACCCCATTCACCTGGACTTGTGCGGTCGGGTTGGAGTAGAGTAGCCTCACGAGACCCCGGAATTTAGGTCCGATTCCGTTGCTTAGTAGGACATGCTCCAAGTAGGACCAATCCACGGTGTCGAAGGCTTTCTCAAAATGGAGTAGTAGGAGTGCCAAAAGAGACTGGGCCAGGGCCCTGCGATGCACCAGGGCGACTTGTAAGCCTCTAATGCAGTGTCTGGTGCTGCGTGCAGGCATGAATCCACATTGGTCCGGGTGTACCAATGAGGGGAGTACACTCCTCAACCTGGTGGCGAGCACGGTCAACAGCACCTTAATTTCAGTGTTCAGGAGAGAAATGGGTCTATATGCCGAGCAATAACGCGACAGAGTTTGTGTCTTGGGGATCACCACAATTGTGGCTTGATCATTTCCGGAGGGAAAGCAACCTTGTTGCTCGGCCTCATCGTACATATCCAGCAGGTGGGGGCTGAGGATATCACCACATTTGCTGTAGAGCTCCGCTGGGAAGCTGTCTGGACCGGGCGTTTTGCCCAATGACAAGCTAGATATTGCTGCCGTGATTTCGGCAAGTGTTATGGCTCCATCCAGGCTTTCCCTAGTTACCTACAAGATCTTGGGAAGGGCGATGTCGTCTAAGAGAGGAGACTCCCATTCAGCTAAAGGTCGGGGATGCTCCGAGTGGTAAACTTTATTGTATCCCCCTCGTGACAGCATGGGGCATTTGGTGCCAAGCAAGTGGGTCTCCTGCAACAAGACCACAGAGGGGGCATTTCTGCGAAGGGTACTGAACACTGCAGACCTCTTAATTTTGTCCAGAAGGCCGTTTATGTTCCATGAGAGAACCTGCGTCAGGTAGGGCCATGCATGTATTGTGCTAGTGTGTTGGAAAGTCGGGATCCCACCTTGGTGCCAAGGAGCGACTGCGCCAAGTTAAAAAAAGTAAAATAATGAGTGCAAGGACAGAAACAACAAAGGAAACTTATTAAAGCCACGTTGCTAAACCTTAATGGAAACTTCGTACCCCCCAACTCCCCCCCACCCCATACTTCTACCCAGGAAGCATCTGTCACCCAACCGAGGTGTTACAGTCAGAAGGACTGTCACTAGAGCAGAGTGGTGGACCCCTCCATTTAGGTGGATTAAATGCAATCAAATAATGGAGGCTGCGCCCTGAGTATCAAGCAATGGGCATAATAGTAACTAATGTATATGGCTCTGCTCCAGGCTACCCTGTCAATGCCGGGCGACATAAGACATTCTCAGTGTGGCGTGGCTCATTTTGTGAGTCTAATGTTAGCAGAGTGTAGGGGACTGGCTCAGGCGATCTCCATCCAGCTCCCTCGTTGGGGCCCGGACCTCCAGGGGGCCTCCGCGGTCCATAGCCGCCTGGGAGCTGGTTTTTAGTTCAATGTCCCCATCCAACGAGTTATTATTGCTTTTCGGCCCTCTGCGACGGGACCTAGTACGCCTCTGGCCTCTTCTCGGTTCCAACTGGGGACCGAGGCTACTCCCCGGAGGGAACCCCATCGGGCCGAGAGGGCCCCTCCGGTTTCCAGTGCCTTCTTCTATAAGCCAGTCCCATGTTTCCTCAGGGGATTAAAAAAAGTGTGCTTTGCCGACCATGATAACTTTTAGGCGTGTGGGAAAGAGGAGCATGTAGGAGAGTTGCATCGTCCTACGTTTTTGTTTAACTGGCTTGTACGATCACCGTCGGGCCTGGACCTCACGGGTGTAGTCAGGGAATATTAAGATTTTGTGGTTCTCCCAAAGGAAGTCAGCGGAGCGTCTTGCTTCTTTGAGAATATTGGCTCGGTCTCTAAAGTTGAAAAACCGTGCAATCATAGGTCTTTTAGGTCCACCAGGTGGGGGCCACGGAGCCAGGGCCCTATGCGCCCATTCGACTGCAAACCAGGGTGAGAGAGCATGTTCTGGCATCTAGGACTTGATCCAACTCTCCAGGAACTCGGAAGATTTGTTGTCTTCAATACCCTCCGGGAAGCCAATGAAGCACAGGTTGTTACGTCTGGAGCGATTTTCGGCATCCTCAGCACGGCGATGTAATTCACCGGTCCAGATTTGCAATTGGGCTACTTTGGTCCTGAGATCGGCCAGGTCGTCTTCAGCTTGGAAGACATGGCCCTCCACCTCGGTGATCCGGCCCACTGCATTCCTGAGATCTTGTCTTATGAGGCCCATGTCTTCCCTCACTTCCCCAATTTTAGTTTCTACCACCAGCTGCGATGTTTGGATTGCCTGCAGGATAGCATTTACTCCGTCTTGGGGGGGGGGGGTGTCACCTGATGGTGCACCACCGTCGCTCCGGGAGGCCGCTGGTGTGGTAAACTGGTCGATTTTCTGCGGAGATGCTGGTGGTTGCTTGGTTGTTCTGTCTTTTCCCATGTTTCCTCCGCGGAGGGCTCTGCGGCCACTGGGCGACCACAGGGGACCAGGGTGTCAACCGGTCATGTTATGTGACAAGACAGCAGCTGTCGGGACCACCCCCCCGTTCAGTCAGGCAGCGCCTCCAGAGGGGATGTCAAGACTCCAGGCAGTCCCATCGGGTCAGGGGGGCAGCCGCATCGGTCCCGCCCAGGCTGCGGCAGGGTCCCCGGGACGGATCAGGTGGGCGGTCTCAATGGGCGGGATCTGCGACCAGAGGTTTGTTCGGTAGATAGGAGCTCCAAGGGTAGGGCCCGTTCATTTGCCGCTGCATGCGACAGCCGAGTCTAGGTAGTTAGCTTGCAGTCACCTCACCTCCACGGCCCTCCGGGGCCCCAGCACTTTCTTCTGTCCGGGGGTCACGATCCCTCGCACAGGCAGGGGGAGGGGGTCTGGTGAGTTATCACTTCCTCAGGTCCTTCGGATCAAGGCAGTTCCATCTTCTCTCGGCCACAGGGGGAACCCCGGGGGTCATCCGCAGCCCAGAAGTCTCAGTCTCCTGGTACCCCAGGAGTCCGGCCCCTCCCAGGCCAGTCCACCTCGCTTTTCTTTTATTTATTTTATTTTTTTCCTCCTTGTATGCTATGGAGGGGGTTGCTGGTCCCAGTCTTGTGCCACCCAGGGCACAGCCCTGAGGGTAGGCTGCATCTTCGGCCCCACGTCAAGGCCTCAATTCCAGTCGGAACCGGGGGGTAAGCCCGGTCCCAAAGGTTCCTCCACCAGCACTCCCAGCGGCAAGGGGAGATCTCCGGCGCTCCTCGTCCCTGCGCCGCTCCGAGGAACACCATCGGTCGTCTCCGCACGGCCACTCCGCTTCGCCCGCCGGGATGGGGCGGCACCGCACGGAAGAGGCCCACGCGGGTCCGGTGTCCTCTCACCTCTTTCCTGGGCCCTGGGTGCAGAGGCCCGCGTCTCTCACCCGAAGAGGTCACAAGTCTCTGGAGGGGGCCGCCCTCGGGTTTTCATTCGGGACTCGGCTCCAGCCAGTCCCGAAGCATTGAGGGGCAGGGCCTGCCACGGCGACCAGGGGTCCAGCGAACGGTCGCTGCTCCTTGTTTCGTGCCGGTTCAGCAGAGGGGCTCCTGCCCAGCTGCAGCGACGGTGCAAGCACGTCTCTCCGGTGCTTCTGCTCGGCGGCGTGTTCTGGCAGGACCCGTACCACGGCACAGACAACGCCGGTCGGCCCCGGCCTAGGTCGCCGTATTGGCCGCAGATCGGCACAAAGTTTATGGGGCGCGTGGGCCCTCTAGCGCGGTGATCTGCATCTCCGCGGGGGCACCTCAGGAAAGGGTATCTACAGGGCACTCACACACAAGGGAGCAGAACCAGGGATGGCAGCTATTTTGGGCAGATGACGGAGGGGTCCAGAGCACTCTCAAAGTGCGACCGCCATCTTGACGCCTGAAGCCACGCCCTCTGGAGATTAATGTTACTGCTGGTGAGAGATCCAAATTTAATGGTGTGGCAGTTTTTACTCATCATGAAGTAGCGCAGAGTGGTAATATGGCTGCTGCATATAACGTGTAGCATGCAGATCACAAAACTCTGAGTGAACTAGGAGCCGCGCTTCAAAAATAAAATAAAATTCTGTCAAAGATGGGAAATGGAGAGGTGAGGGGCACTGTTGGAGAGTGGTAGATAGGGAATTTGTGAAGTAGGAAGTCATGAGGGGCACAAAAGACTGTTGCACCAGGCGCCATCAGCACTAAGGCTGACCCTGCAGAGATTTTCATTGTGCTACTGCCTCCCCTCCTGTTTGTGATCGTTAAAGTTATTAAGGGGGCATGCCACCGGGGCCCTTTTCCAATGCTCTCCTGCATGCAGCCCTGAAGGGCTCAGCATGATGCCTCCATCCTATGGCACTTTGTGACCACCTAACATCCAGGACCCTGTTTATACCACAAATATCTGTGGACCACAGCAGTATGTTGGCCAAGTCTGAAACATTTGACACATGGTTTGTTTGCAGTGGCCCACTATATGCAGACTCCCTGTGCTCTGGTTTAGCCTTGGATATTGTTTAGGTTTTGCACTCCCCCACTCTTGCTGATAGTGTTCCAAAAGCCCAACACCATCCTCCATTCTTAACATTTAAAGTGTTTCCTCGGCATTTGAACACACGAACGTAGGCATGGAAAGCCACTTAGGCTCCCTTGCTCTGGAGTTTTTGGTTGGTTCTCCCATAAATATCATCCATATTAATACGATTTTCCCTTGAGGCACACCTGGGTGAACACACACGTATACAAACATACACATGCGAACATACAATCACACTTTGAAACATTAGTCCAAACTTTAATCCTGTCCATGAAATTACATTGTAAGGTAGAACAGAACCGAGATTCATTTTTGAGCAGGAACAACCACTCAATAGTCTCATGCTCTGTAAGACAATTGAATTCTATATTGCTGGATGTCTTTGAGCCATCTATCATGTAGGTGACCCTTCAGAATATCCCACAGTCTCTGACGACTGTGAGACAGTGAGGGCAATGTTAGTATGGTGCTGGGGTGTGTGGGGGGCAGTTGGATCTCCCTTTGCACAGGATGTGAACAGCGTGCCACAGACTGATGACCCTCATGTTATAATATGTGCAGGTAACAATACCACCACTGACAAGCACACTTTTAATGCCACTCAAAACCCGCGTCTTTCACAAACTTTACACCTGGCCTCTACTTGCCATCCTTCTCTTACCCTATTTTATAGTCTTTGCAATAAGCCCAAACTGTTGCTCCTTATTAGCCCTATGCGCAACTTTCCATTCTGGCCTAGCCTGCCATTTCCCTTGCTGAGTCTATATTCACCATCAGCACTTTGAAGATATTGTCCATAAACTTTTAACGTGGCCCTTTCTTGCTCACCTTAATTTTATAACATTCCCTATATGTCTTGGGAATGACTCTCTGCTGGAACTGTGTCCACTAATGACGCACACCACTCATAGATTATATAGTACTTTTTGAATATGTTAAACACGGTCCCTAGATACCTTCTCCGGTTTACTCATTTTATAATAATTCACATAAACTTAAGGCTCGGTCCTATTCTGTGGTTATAGACAACTGTTACCTAGATTTAAAATGTTTTGCTTAACTTTACCATGCAAAGATTTCGAATATGTTTTTGATACATTTTAATCTTGCCACTCAAGACTTACAAGACCCCCACCCTGTGGCCTTTTTTCCTGAATGTTTCACCAATGATGTGATGCTGTTTTTGGGTATTCATTTACAGAAGCTTGTTTTTCACAAGTTCTCTTTTACAGGTGAGGCTGACATTTGTTTGTGGGCGTGTGCGCTTACACCTATGAAATGTGATGCACATCACTTCTCTGCTATATAACTGGTTTCCTAGCATTCACAATGGTCTGAGGGCTCCCGAGTATGGAACTGCCAAGAACTAGATTAGACAGCATTAATACAGCGGCTGTTGTATGTTGGGCAAGTTGGCCATTGCAGCACCATGAGGAAACTAACTATGGAAGAATGGCCACCAAAGGCCCTCAATTTTACACTCTTCATAAACTCTAAACCTGTCCCATCCATCTTTTACCTAATCTAATTTGCTGTAAACATTAATTTATTAATTGTGACACTTAGGTGTTAGCTTTAATTGTTAAAAACAAATTTGTGCTGGGGCTCTGTTTTTTTAAAGTCTTGCTTACTAGGCATTTTTTTATCTTACAATGGGCCTAAAGTCCGCCCATTTCTGACTATTGGTTGGCTATATTGTCACTCTCATTTGCTTTCTTCTTATTTGTTAGCATGTGAAGTCCTTCTTTCCTCTACTTGTGTCTGTTTTGTCCCTCACATGGGGCACAGATGGATTACTTATGTCCTTCCACTGCTCATTTGTCAGGTGCAACGTTCTTCTTTTTGCTTAAACACTTCACAAGAGTGGATGTTTTTCAGCTCCTCCCTAATATTCTTCTCTTCCCCCCTCTGGTCTCCGTGTTGCACTCCCTCTCTCTTGTCCGTGTACTTCTCATTAACCGCTCCTGTTGCTCTCTTGCTTATTTACTTTTCCTTCTCCTTCTACGTTGCTCTATCCCTATTAGTTTGCTTCACACTTTTGTGTTGCTCCCCACATGTGCAGCCTGTGTTGCTTCCCTCGGCCCATGCCTGTGTTGCTTCTTTCTACCCTCCTGCCTTCTTGTTGCATTCCCACACACCCATTTTCCATGATTCTGCCCCAGCCATCAGTATTGCTTCTGACCCCCTGCGCTCCATGTTGCTGTCTTACACCCATATTCCTTTGTCCCAGACTCCCAGAGAAGCTGAGGATTCTTGGATCTACTTCACCAGGGAGCAAATGACCTGCACAACATTTGAATTAACCTCACTGGGATACAAACACTGCAGCTTCCCTTCTAATGGGGCACGGTGGCACCAAGAGCACTGGAACCTAGAATCACTGCCTCAGATTTTACAGTAGGGGATGTCAGATCCTTTGCTTCATTTCACTGGAGTGTGCACCTCCCCAATTGACATGTAACAGCAGCTGTGCAAAGCGGTCACTTCTTGTTTCTGCTTCACATGTTTAGATTTCACTCAAAGGACTCCTCAGTTGTACAAAAGCCTATTGTGAACCACAGTGTTTTGAGGGGGACGAAAAAAGTTGGTGGGGGGCTGTAAAGTGCCATGGTTTATAATATGGGCACTACAATACAGTGTTTTACACAGCATTTAAGTGACTCTTTCTGAATTGCCTGCTATTGCGTCCAGACATACACAACAAACACATGGGAAGAACAAGACAAACCTACTGGCTTTGTGAGTGCTTGATAGCAATTGTTGATGTAAATCAGAATCAACATTTTTGTTGTAAATAATTAGAACAGCTAAGCACAAGTAGTACATATGTGATCATCACAGCGGAGAAAAGCCAAGGATTGGATGAGCATGTAATCTGAACACTGTATGGCTCACTGAGCACACTGTCTGTGGCCTCTACTGCAGGGCTCTCCATAGCGCCCCATTATAAACACTGCCCAACAACCAGAATGAAGGGACCCGCGGAGAGAGAGACGCAGTCTAGTCTCTCCGCGGGTGGATTCGGGACGGGGGAAGTGGCGCGCAAGGCGCCTGATTGGTCAGAAGGTAAGTTGGGGCGGGGATTAGGGTAGGGTTTATAAGGGGGGTGGAGGGTGGGGTCGGCCCTTCTTCGCGCCGACTTAGTGAGGGAGGGCTGGTTTTTTAAAGTGAAGAGGTAAGGAGGCAGGTTCACCTAGGTTAGTTAGGCCAGTTAGGCAGCGTGGGGGATTTAGACAGGGCCTTGAGACACGGACCTGACAGGGAGAGAGGGGCACCAGAGGAAAGGGAGGCCGGCCCCTTGGGCATTTGGCACGGCGTGTAGAGACACAGAGACGGGGGAGGCCGCCCCCTTGGGCATTTCCTAACAGCGCGCAGAAATGGGGGAAGCCGGCCCCTTGGGCAATTTTTCTTAGCGCGCAGTGAAACGAGGCGGCCCCCTGGAGTTTTATACAACGCGCGGGGACCTCGCATAAAAGCCAGCTGCCACAGGCCTAGCTGCGTTAGAGGCGCCACCACACCCCCGCGGGGGGCCCCCGGAACAGGCCAAGAACGCGCAACGGGCGGGTAGGGCCCTCGGGTATAAAAAAAAAAGGAACCTTTTTCCCAATTGCAGCAGCATAGAGACTAGACACTTTTGCCACCTCCCCAACAGGGGGAACACTAGGGGGAACGCTTAGAACACGGGGGACAACCAGGTTAGGCCCACAAGGACATTAAAAAAAAATATATATATATAATATATAAAAACAACCAAAAAAACATATATATATTTATATACAAGGATATAAGGAAACCAGTTAAATAAGACCACATTAGAACAGCAGCTGATAGTTAATGGCTGGCAACATGGCCATAGGCCATGACGCAGAGGCAGTGAGGGCTGCACTACGCGTGCTAGGCGAAGCAGGCAGGGCGGATTTACATAGACCAGGGGTCCTAGACCAGGCCTGGGTAGGGATGGCACGCCAACAATAGCGGCATGTGAGTCACAGGACTCCGACGGGGAAAAAGATGAGGGGCCTGTGACCCCCGGGCAGGGCACAATGGCACAAGTTCTTCACGGGGCGCAGAGCTCGCTGATGTTTGGCGGGGAGACACAAGCTACTCAGGACGAGGGAACAGACAGCGCGCAGGCAGGGTTTGACCCCGCAGGCACGGGAGGGCAGATGGCGGGGTTGGGGCCGACGGGCAAGGCAGGGAGGCAGAGCAGCCAATACCGGGGCCCAGCGGGGATTTCGCTCCCCTAGATTTGTCATACCATAGAGGGGAGGCCCCCAGTTCAGGTTGTTTTGGGGCGCCAGTAAAGAAAAGAGGCAAGTATGCCGGTAAACACAGGGGGGGGCCGGGGAGGGCCAAGACGGCGCCCCGCCAGGCCAGGGGGGGGAAAGTCAAGGCACCACAGGAACCAAGGACCGCTGTGGGCCAGAGCCCGCACACACAAGGGAATTGGGACCAGGCAGAGACCTGGGACTTGGAGGCCAGAATACGGGAACAGCGTAGGGTTGTACTAGAGACGGAGGCCAGGTGGGCGCAGCTGTGCAAAGACAGGGAAGAGGCGAACGCCCGCAGCAAGACAACCCCTAAGATCAGAGAGGCCAGAGGGCAAGCAGGTACGCAGCAGTCAGGGCCAGGAAGCGGAACCTGGGTATGGGTGCCACAGGTCAGGGGAGAACAGAGACAAGAGGCTCGAGCGGCCGAAGGGTCAGTAGGCGCGGGGAAACCCGGTGACGCAGACGGTCACAGGGGCAAAAAAGCAGCAATGCCAACGGCAGAGGTTGGCAAGAGACGGTACACGCCGACTGGGCGCAACACGGCCCAAACGCTTTGGCACGAAGCATGGAGGGGTCTGCGGCGGCCTTCTCCACACCGGGGGACCACGGATACCGTCCCGATGACACGCGTCATGCGGGGATGGAGGCAAGCGAGAGTACATCAACCAATGCGAGAGATTTCGGCCAACACAAGGGCCAGTGGGAAGGAGAAGATGAGTTGGAATTGGACTATGAGGAGGAAGGGGATGAATGGGAGGGTGGCGAAATACGAGATTGGGAGGTGAGCGCTGTGAAAAAGGGTGGCGGGCGAGGGCGCAAGAGCGGCGCAACCTCTTCTTCGTGCTCTGTTTTACAGGTTACAGCTCCTTTGGAAGGCCCCACTGGTGGTCGGCAAGTCATGCCGCGCGGCAGAAGCCTGAAAAGAGTGCCAAGGAGTCTGGGGGACAACGCTGGAGGTAAGAAATGGTGGTCAGTATGCGGCGAGGGGGGGACAATAAGGGAGGCTAACACAAGTAGGTCCATCGGGGTAGGAGACGGGTCAGTTTTAGAGGTAGCAGGCAATAGCGCCATGCAAAAGACGGGCAAGAACAAAGAGAAAGAGGGCACCGCCACGATAGACACAGCCACAACGGGAAAGGCGGATGCAGGGGAAAAGACGGTAGAAGACAAGGAGGGGGGAGGTCACAAGGGTTTAGCCATGCCACTAGGTTCGCACGTGGCAGAGAAAACAAAGAGCAGAATATGGAAACACGAATATGTAGATGTTTTTAAACTATTACATAGGGACATACAGGCGAAGGAAGGGTCCAAAGAGGAAGAATGGGAACTAGCACGCAGGCCCCGGGTACCTATAACAATGGATAACTGGACGTCGGCCTTTTTGATATTCGCCAGTATATACTGCGAGAAATACCCAGATAGGGCTATTGCACTGTTTAAGTACATGGATATAATTAGAAAGGCACAAATGCATTTTGGGGGTTTCGCGTGGCTCAGTTACGATGAGGAATTTAGGGCCCGGGTGAGTGTTAATCCGGATAAACCATGGGGTGATGTGGACCCCGAACTGTGGATGCAATGGATGGCATTGGCGCAGACAGCGGCGTCCACTCACACGGCGAGTGGCCTGCCAGTGACTTACAAGCCCTTTCAGGCTCTCCCTGCCCACGGAGGGGAGGGCAATACCACAAAGGCAGGGGGGACAACTGCGGGGGCTTGTTGGAACTTTAACAAGGGATTTTGTTCCAGAGCACAATGCAGGTTCAAGCATGACTGCTCCAAGTGCGGGGGTCGTCATCCAGTCACCCAATGCTTCTCCCTGTCCAGCCCAGCTGAACAGTGGAGGGCTGCTAGAGGGAGAGGGGCGCATGGCGCTCCTGCGCCATAAGGGGCCTACACCAGTTAGACTGGAATTTCTGCTGCCATGGTTGCACATATACCCAGACACGGATAAAGCGCGACTACTGGAATGGGGTTTTAAGGAAGGTTTTAGAATAGGTTACCAAGGCCCTCGGCAAAGGAGATGGGCTGACAATTTGCGGTCAGCCAAAGAGCGTCCGCAGATAGTGCGTGACAAACTAGCAAAGGAGGTAGGTTTAGGCAGAATAGCAGGCCCATGCTCCAGGTGCCAAGTGACGCTTTAATGATATCACCTCTGGGAGTGGTACCCAAAAAAGCGCAGGGAGAATTTCGGTTGATTCACCATTTGTCATGGCCTGAAGGTACGTCAGTCAGTGATTTCATTGCCCAAAAGGACTCTAAGGTAATTTACGCGTCAGTCGATGATGCGATAAAGTTCGTCCTAAAGTGCTGTAAGATGGCGGAAATGGCAAAATGTGATATTCAATCAGCTTTTAGATTGCTCCCTATTCATCCAGCAGACTTTGACCTCTTGGGCATGCAGCTGGATGGCAACATCTATGTGGACAGAGTATTGCCCATGAGTTGCTCGATATCATGTGCCCTTTTTGAGACGTTCAGCACCTTTTTGCAGTGGGTCTTTGTGAGAACAAGTGGGCATAGGTGCGTGACGCATTATTTGGACGATTTCTTAGTCGTAGGAACAGCGGCATCTGGGGCGTGTGGGCGGGCTCTGGACACGTTTCAGAAGCTGGCACAACAGGCGGGTGTGCCCTTGGCCCCGGAGAAAACAGAAGGCCCCATGCCAATTTTAACCTTTTTGGGCATTGAACTAGATGCGAGAGAGTTGGTCGCTAGGTTGCCAGCAGCAAAAGTGGGAGAGATACTAGATTTCTTAGCAGTGGTGTGCACTTTGCGCAAGATGGATTTGCGGACAGCTCAAAAGCTTTTAGGTTACCTCAATTTTGCGTGCAGGGTAGTTAGGGGAGGTAGGACTTTTTGTAGGCGTTTGGGACTTTCCATGTCAGGTGCCGTACTTCCGCACCATAGGATACGAGTGTCATTGACATTACGAGAAGACATTAGGATATGGGAGATTTTTCTGAGAAACTTCAATGGTGTACCGATGTCTTTTGGTGAGTCAGACACAATATGGCAGGTCCAAATTTTCTCGGACGCGGCAGGAGCGTCAGGTTTTGGCTTATATTGGGATGGGAGGTGGTGTGCGGAAACTTGGCCGGCATCCTGGATGCAGCAAGGGAGAAGCATCGCGTTCTTGGAGTTTTTTCCCCTTTTAGTGGCACTGGCAGTGTGGGGACAAGAATTAGCCAGCAGGACAGTGATTTTTCAAATAGACAACATGGCGGTGGTAGAGCTGGTAAACAGACAGAGAGCAAGGGACATCAGAGTTTTGCGCTTGTTGTGGCAGTTCATGCTTTTATGTTTATCTTTGAATGTTATATTTAAAGCTGCACATATACCAGGGATTTACAACGAGATTGCAGACTCCCTATCTCGTTCACAGTGGCGGCGTTTTCGCGCATTGGCCCCTGGAGCGGATCAGAACAAGACTGTGGTCCCGGCAGACATCTGGGAATGGGGGGCATGACGATCACGGGGCTGGTGGAGATGTCATTAGCAGTATCCACGCAGCGTAATTACAGACTGGCATGGTTGGAGTTTCAATCTTTTGAACAGTTTGGGGGCAATTTTTGGGCGCAAAGCCTGCCAGTGCTGGAGGCACGGACCAGACGTTTCGTGCTGTTTCTGATCAGGGAGGGTTTATCCCCAGCGACAATTGGGGGGAAACTGGCTGGAGTGTCTTTTTACGGGAAACTGTTTTTTGGTTATGACCCAGCGCACAATGATTTATTGGGTAAAATGCTGAAGGGATGGAGCAAGGTTAGAGCGAGCGGAGATAAACCAGCAAGAGAGCCCATTACATTTGAAATGTTGGTAGAGATGGTACAGGTGTTACCAGTTTGTTGTAGGGATGAATGCGAGGTGGGTTTATTTCGTTTATGTATGTTGTGGATGTTTTTTGGCGCATTTAGAGTATCCGAGTTGTTGGGGGTGGGTAAAGAAATTGGGGTAAGGAGAAAAGAGGTATGCATGCATAAAGACAGGTTGGGGATATGGCTTAGGCGGTCTAAAACGGACCAGCTGGGAAAGGGCAAGTGGATATTGCTGGAGAAAGGTGGAGTGGAAGAGGCTTGCCCGGTAGAGGAATGGGTCAATTTCAAAACGAGGTGGCCAGGGGCAGGTGAAGCAGGGGTTTTTATGCATGTGTCAGGGAAGAAGCTAACTAGTTATCAACTGTTACAAGTTATGAGAATGGCCCTTGGAAGGATAGGGCGGCGCGCAGGCGATTATGGAACGCACTCATTTAGAATTGGCGTGGCGACGGAGGCAGCACATCTGGGCTGGGATTGGGCTAAGATCAAATCCATAGGGAGATGGAAGTCTAGGTGCTGTGAGCGGTATGTCAGGCCTTGAAGAGTACAAAACAAACAGGTTGGGGGGGGGGTTGTTGTTGTTGTTAGTTTATCAATACAGTGGTCACAATGTTTTTTCTTTACAGGCTGTGTGGCTGGGCCGGAGAAGGGAAAGATGACGACGTGGTTGGTCGGCCATTCGTTCGTTCATTGGGCGGCGAAATTTGCAGAGAATCAAATTTACGGCAGATCATTGGGATTGCCCAGCAGAAGCCATGAAGTGCGTTGGTGGGGCAAGAGTGGTATGAGGTGGGGGAGCCTGCTCCCATTTATCACGGGTAACTTGCCGCAGTGGGGATGCCCAGATCTTTTATTGATTCATCTGGGGGAGAATGATTTAGTGAAGCTATCAGGGCTCACTTTCATACAATTGATGCAGAGGGATTTGGAGCTCTTGAAACAAAAACTATGCGGGACATGCTTGGTATGGACGGAATTTGTGCCAAGAAGGGCATGGAGAGGGGCTATCAATCATGGAGCCATTGAGCGGGCTCGGAAAAAATTGAACAGAGCCATGAGAGTTTTCTGTTGGGCTCAAGGGATCAAGGTGTTAAGACACGGGGACATAAAAGAGCAAGAACAAGCTTTATTTTGTGATGACGGGGTCCATCTATCGCAGATAGGTAATGCGTATTATATCACAGAACTGAGACTAATGCTGGAAAGCGTATGGGGAACAAATTTGTGTACCCGAAAATAAAAAGAGGGTGGGGCAGCGAAACGCCTCACGGGTTTCGCTGGTTGGCAGGAGATGGGGGAGGGTGGAGAGCCAGGTGCGGGCTTGTCCACCCTTCCAGGGGGAAAAACAAGGAGGTGAAGGATCAGAGCGGGGAGGGGTAGGCTACAGGCAGGGAAGGCATGGGCGGAATAGGGGAGCATATACGGTAGGAAAATTGAAGGGAGATATTTGAAGAGAAAATGAAGGCAAGGGAGTTGTAAAAGTTAGTCTGCTTTAAAAGAAGATATACAGTTAAATGTTTGAATTAATGTTGTGTTTAAATCCTGTTCTAAATAAATGACCTTTTACACCAACAAGAGTGTCACGTATGTATGTCCCGATGAAGGGACCAGCGGAGAGAGAGACGCAGTCTAGTCTCTCCGCGGGTGGATTCGGGACGGGGGAAGTGGCGCGCAAGGAGCCTGATTGGTCAGAAGGTAAGTTGGGGCGGGGATTAGGGTAGGGTTTATAAGGGGGGTGGAGGATGGGGTCGGCCCTTCTTCGCACTGACTTAGTGAGGGAGGGCTGGTTTTTGAAAGTGACCACCCACCCACCCAGCTTAGGAAGGCAGGGGGAGGAGGGGTTTAGTTAGGCAGGGCAGTAGGGGCAGGTAGGGGTGGTTAACAGTCATTTAGGACAGGTGAGTTGAGAGAGGTAGCAGGAAATGGGGGAGGGTGGAGAGCCAGGTGCGGGCTTGTCCACCCTTCCAGGGGGAAAAACAAGGAGGTGAAGGATCAGAGCGGGGAGGGGTAGGCTACAGGCAGGGAAGGCATGGGCGGAATAGGGGAGCATATACGGTAGGAAAATTGAAGGGAGATATTTGAAGAGAAAATGAAGGCAAGGGAGTTGTAAAAGTTAGTCTGCTTTAAAAGAAGATATACAGTTAAATGTTTGAATTAATGTTGTGTTTAAATCCTGTTCTAAATAAATGACCTTTTACACCAACAAGAGTGTCACGTATGTATGTCCCGATGAAGGGACCAGCGGAGAGAGAGACGCAGTCTAGTCTCTCCGCGGGTGGATTCGGGACGGGGGAAGTGGCGCGCAAGGAGCCTGATTGGTCAGAAGGTAAGTTGGGGCGGGGATTAGGGTAGGGTTTATAAGGGGGGTGGAGGATGGGGTCGGCCCTTCTTCGCACTGACTTAGTGAGGGAGGGCTGGTTTTTGAAAGTGACCACCCACCCACCCAGCTTAGGAAGGCAGGGGGAGGAGGGGTTTAGTTAGGCAGGGCAGTAGGGGCAGGTAGGGGTGGTTAACAGTCATTTAGGACAGGTGAGTTGAGAGAGGTAGCAGGAAATGGGGGAGGGTGGAGAGCCAGGTGCGGGCTTGTCCACCCTTCCAGGGGGAAAAACAAGGAGGTGAAGGATCAGAGCGGGGAGGGGTAGGCTACAGGCAGGGAAGGCATGGGCGGAAGAGGGGAGCATATACGGTAGGAAAATTGAAGGGAGATATTTGAGGAGAAAATGAAGGCAAGGGAGTTGTAAAAGTTAAAGTCTGCTTTAAAAGAAGATATACAGTTAAATGTTTGAATTAATGTTCTGTTTAAATCCTGTTCTAAATAAATGACCTTTTACACCAACAAGAGTGTCACGTATGTATGTCCCGACTTACCCAGACTCCTAAATGTGATTACTCAGTCTTTTCGAGCCAAGACCTCTTGGTGTTGCTAATACTTGGTTACGTCAATTCGAATTACAATACAATACAATACAAAATAGTCTATGAATGTTAAATTCAAAATCCTTAATTATGTGAAATATGCAGTGTATACACAATAACATTGCTAAAATCATTGGGAAAGACAATAGGTCCCAAAGACGTGACGTAGAGGTTTTGCCAGCGGTGTTTTCTTAGGAGCTCAGGACTGGCGCTCCTGAAAGCAGGGATTCGCCATTGCAAGAACTCTGAGACATTATTCCACCTCTGATGTAGTCCCTTCTCCCTTTTGTCACATTTTCTCCTCTCCTTTCTTCCTTGCCTAGCTTTCTTTTTCTTGCTCTACTTAAAAGTCTGAGGATGAAAAATAAATACTGATTTGCAAATATGAGGCCACTTCCTGCACAAATTAAGCACTGCCAACCGGCCACACCATGCCAATCTCTGCCCACAATAAAAGTGAGCCTGTGGGTTTGCAATAGTACAGCATGAGCGTCAAGGTCCTCGGAAGGATCCGCTCAACACATCAGGCTCGGCTCATCACCCCGTACCTCGTCTGTGCTTGACTCACATTTCCTTCCCAGCTGGGGATTCATCCAATGAGCTTCCAAAAATAGTCTCCTTGACAGGAGTGCAAGTCACCGCAGCGCTGCCCTCCGGAGCCTGACAGAGGACACAGCAGACAAGCGACAAAGGGCCTCCCCAGCAGGCAGGAAGCAGAAGTTGGAAAATGACACTTCTGCCGGATTTGTGCACATGGAACCTTTGCGGGGAGGTTAGGAACCTTTCCCTCGAAGGATGTCTGCTGGTTTATGGTTATGGAATGACCCCGCTTCGACCTCAGCCGCCTCAAAGAGGCCGTTCTTGTGTAGAGAATCTTTACCCAGCCTGCGTCGCTCGCAATCGACAAGAGAAATTCCAATGTTGCTTGCTTTGATGATGTGAGCTTGGGTTTTGAGACTATTGTGACATCGTTCATCGGATTAACTGAAAGTCGCATTTTCCTCTGCAAGGTGAACTTTTTAGAAATGTCTCCGAATGTTCTAAAATCGTAATGTCTCGAATATACTAAAGAGATTCCGTTATACCAAATTGTGTACTGTCATAAGCGTCCGTAGACTACTTCTGCAACCAGAAAGTGTTTCTGAAGTTACAGTACATTTTACTATTATTATAACACTTCAAACGACAAACTTGGCTGTGGTACGGATGTCATTTGCGAACTCACAGAGACAGTGTAGGTACCCGTCTACCCAGTGCTTAATTTGTAAATAGAAAAGTGCCGGTGCTCAGCACCGGAAACAACAAGCACAAAATAAGCATTGCGTCTACCTATTGTTCTGATGGATTCTGTGATCAATAGTCAGAAATCTGTGGCTTCCAGTATTTCTCCTATCATTCGCATAGACTTTTGGGAAACTCCCTAGGACTATGCAGGAACATTTAACCAAATCAAATGTATTTGATAAAACATCGAAAACATGGGCTGTTGAGTATATTTTACGTTAATTTGCATGCTTATTCCAAACGTAATAGAATATGCACATGTTCAAACATGGTTAAAAGTCAGCATACTTGTGAACGCCACAGAGGTATGATTTTATGGGTGCTTGCCTAAGTTTCAGGAAGCGTAGAACATGTTCATTGCCTTGGGGTGCACAAGCAGGTCGCTTTAACAGTTACATGCATTGTGCACTGTATTTTTTCATCTAAACCTGCCTTCTTCTCTGCCATTAAATTCAAAAGGGATGTTCCTAAGTTTGACCTCCCACCTTTTGTTTGTTGATCCCTTTCGAAAGAAAACTAGCTGCAGAAAATCCTTTTTTTCTGTAAGTGGTTTCCTGTTAGGAATGCTCTTCATCTCGTTTTGAAGCATATATCAATCCTTAGATTGTCGGGAGAAAAGGCTAAAAACATCTCCACATGATCTCTGCCATCCTTATAATTCAGACAAAATCCAGATATATAGGGCCGTATTTATACTCCGTTTGCGCCGAATTTGCGTCGTTTTTTTCGACGCAAATTCGACGCTAAACTAACGCCAACTAACGCCATATTTATACTATGGCGTTAGAGGCGAATAGCGCCAAAGTTCCCGGAATGTGCGTCATTTTTTAGCGTGAACCCCTTCCTTGCGTTAATGATATGCAAGGGAGGCGTTCCCGTCTAAAAAATGACTCCCAGGCCTTTACGTGGTATTTATACTCCCGGGCAAAAGAGACGCCCGGGAGTGGGCGTGGCTAAAAACGGCGCATTTGCGCCGCTTTTTAACGCCTGGGTCAGGCATGGCGTTAAGGGACAAGTGGGCTCAAAATGAGCCCAGAGTGCCCTCCCCTGCCCCCAGGGACCCCCCCTGCCACCCTTGCCCACCCCAGGAGGACACCCAAGGCTGGAGGGACCCACCCCAGGGACATTCAGGTAAGTATTTTTTTATTTTTTTTTAATAATTTTTTTTGGCATAGGGGGGCCTGATTTGTGCCCCCCTACATGCCACTATGCCCAATGACCATGCCCAGGGGACAGAAGTCCCCTGGGCATGGCCATTGGGCAAGGGGGCATGACTCCTATCTTTACAATGATAGGAGTCATGTTGATGGGGGATGGGCGTCGAAAATAAATGGCGCAAGTCGGGTTACGACGATTTTTTCGACGTAACCTGACTTGCCCCATTTTAAGACGCCCATGCGCCATTTTCCCCCTACGCCGGCGCTGCCTGGTGTACGTGGTTTTTCTCGCGCACACCAGCCAGCGCCGGTCTGCTTGCGCCGGCTAACGCCATTCAATAAATACGGCGCCCGCATGGTGCTTCAGAATGGCGTTAGCCGGCGCAAAACTTTTTGACGCTAAACTGCGTTAGCGCAGTTTAGCGTCAAAAAGTATAAATATGGGCCATAATTCACCCAATAATGAAGACAATTATGACGTGATTTTGAACTAATGCTATTCCAGCATCTATATCCTCTAACCAGATCCACAGTGATTTGATGGCATTGCTTTAACTTTTTTTTGCATTATGAAAAATAAAATAATGCTGAAAAGGGTACATCATTAACAACTTTTTCGGTATGTCTGGAGCAGTTCTTATGTACCAAAATCTTGCCTTTTTGGTTCTGGTAGAAAACAGTAAAACATGAGCTAAATGGATTGAAAGTGGAATTGTTCACATATTATTTTTGGAACATTTCCGAATTATGGCTGTGTATTTGACAAATACCACATTTTGCATTTTTAATTGTGCAGGCAAAGTCGCTCCAAGATGGAGGGTGTGTCCAGTGGTGTACTAGTAAGTTATTAAGGGGGAGGTGGTGTGCTGTGTGAAAAATGCAGGTTAATAGGTCACCTAGATGAAGTGTGAAAACTGTACGTGTATCAGCCATTATTTTTGTTTAAGAGCAAGCGGTCGCTCTTGGGAGTGGCCCTGTAACTACTTGCTTTCAGGATCTGAAGACACAAGAATAGCTGCATGTTTTATTGTCCCTTAGTGGTGGTTTGCGCCAGGAAATACCGTGTAATCGATACACAGAGCAAGAGGTTGAAGTCGATAGCCTTCATGTGGGATACTGTGAATCCTGCCAGTTGTTAGCATGCTGTGTGGGATTTTGCTCTGTGTGTCGCTGAAAATGAGCGTCCCCAGGGGGCCGTGACGGATGGTGTCAGTAAATTTCATATCCTATGGAGAATCGTTCCATTTTACTGCAGAAGGGGCCATTAGAGGGCATCGACAGGGCGCGATTCTGAGCCCGCCACATTTGGACGCATCCATTCCAACCAGGAAGGGATGCGAAGGTTCATTGATCATTTTTGACTGTCAGAATCAGCTCAGATCTATGTTTAGCACTCCGTATTTATACCGTATTGACGTATGTAGTGCGCCCTTGTTGCAATACATCAGGGAGAAATATTGAGGTCAAGGCAGTCATCGAGATGTCTTCGTTGGCCATCACAAGATCATTCAGGCAGAAAGATACAGAAGGTATTTTTGGTGTGGAATAGGTCTTATTTGTCAGGTGAAGATGCTGCTTAGCTTTCTTCCACCTCACCTCATCTCTTTTTGCGTTTCAATTCAGTTTTCTATTCCTTCAGTCTCTTTCTTTAACATTTTAGTGCCTCATCTTTTAAAATCCCTGTGACGTTCAGCATCAGCATAGTTTATTCTATGTACCTCTGCAATTATTGTTATGTTCTGACTAAAATATTAGGGAATTATTTACAAGCTCCTGCGTGCCGCCAGAGAGTCACTTTTAATGATGGTTCGGCAGCGCACATTGCAGAGCCATATCTACAAGACCACGTAAAGCCACCCTGTGTGGCTTCTCATATCCCTGTAGGTGTGGAGTGAGGCAACGCAGGGCAAGAAGCTGCATTACCTTACACCTTGATAGGGAGACGTGCCATGGGTGTTATTGTGGGTGTTCCCACGTAACACTCTTGACACATTCCAAGATTTACAACATGCCATAAACCTGGGAATGCGTCAAAAGCCCATGCCTCCCCAGGGGAGGCCTAAGGGAGGCGCAATGAGGGGAAATAACGTTATTTCTCCTTGTTGTTTACACACATAGCAAGATGAAATCACCACCATTGATTGTATTTGTGCAGGAAGGTGTCCCTTCCTGCACAAAAACTATCTCTGCAACGCAGACACCCTTGCACCATAGTGAAAGTGTGCCTGTATTGGAGCATGGCAGCCAATTGTGTGCCAGCCCCATGGAAGACAACAGGAATGCTTATAAATATCTTATAAATACGCACATTCCTGCCCTTTTCTTTTGACACAGGCAGCACAGCAAGAAGGTCTGCAGCACTGACCTGCGCCAAAACATTGTAAATGAGGCCCTTAGTTTTCAGCATTGTGAATGCCCTGGCCCTCCGCCCTGCAGCAGGCCTGAGGGGGGCCACAAGGTGAGTAGTCTGTATTACTCAGAGCCACTAGAATGATACAATATTTACACAATTATTGATATGGCGCTTTTGCCACATAATTCATCTGCTGCATTACCTGCAGATTTTAACAAAAATATTTTGTTTCTAGGGCAAACAGTTCAAAGGTTACCAAAAAAACAACAGAGCTCATTGCTCCACACTGGAAGTCCCTATGTAAAGGCTGGCTTTTCTGTTGTTGTTGCTATATTTGGATATTAAACTGGTACTAAGGAAGTGCAGCCAATGCCGAGACACTGTTAACAAGTGTGAAATGACAAAATAATGAGATAATACTATGACAAAATGCGGCGCATTACACCATATAATTTGCCTTTTCTTGCTGCATAATTTACTCAACCCAGCTGCATAGTTTGGCCCACCTCTGCCACATAATTCAAGTGGCATTGGCATTACTTAAAAGGGAGTAGCATGCCTACGGCAGGGTCAGTTGTTTAAAGGTGAAAAACATCCTGTGCAGTGCTCTAGCAACCCTAAAGGTCCGCTACCGCATTTTCCATATGCTTTAACCCGCCCAGTGTCACTGCTGGTGATGGATCCCATGTTATACTGTTAACAGTAATGGCTCATACAATATTAATAATAGATAGATCATTTAGCTGTTTTAATTACCCGCCGCTGCCGAATCAAGTGCTAATTGAATTCTCCACCCCCTGGGAGGAGCCGCCCAAGCCACAGATGCTCCCTGTGAGAATGCCCCACATGGAGTGTATTAGTGTCCGATAGGTGGAGCACAGGGGGAACATATCCGAAAAGGTGGTAATAGGAACAAACCACCCATTAACTTACCAACATGGACAAAGAGTGATCCTTCCATGTATTCACTATTTCCCATGCTTCATCGCACAGTGGAAACAAATAAGAAAATATATATATCTCGCATCTGCAGATTCGTAGCACAATAAATCACCCATAATATTTAATCATACTCAATGTATCAACTTCAAAAGGCTGAAATGCTGACTTGTCACCAAGATTATTTGAATTTATGACTAACCGGTCACATCAGATGTCAGAAGGAAATACTCTGTGAAAGGTCCTGCTCAGTACTTACCTACGTAATATGGTACCTACGTTTCTTATTTTATATGTGTTTCTTTTTACATGGCGCGACCAGAAGCCAAGGGGTGTCAAACACAGTACAGTGAGTGAAATGCAGTGTCAGTAGCACCTTGTCCTCAGGTAAAACTGAAACAGGAATAGAAATCCCCAAGGAGTCTTCTAATGCAAGTCTATGGAGTAGGGCAAGGACTAGCAGGTATGGAGCAGAGGGTTCCAAATATAAATGCAGTTTACTTAACAGTGAAGCCAATAATTAGAAGTTATGGGATATTTTTTGTTACCACAGGGCTAAACATGCATTAAATGTATTTGTTGGTGGGGGTCTGGTGTTTTTCTGCCGTTGTTTTGTCTTTCCTTTCAGTATTTTGACTATATTACAGGCACGCTTTTTCTGTATGAGTTTGTACTTGCAGAATAGAAACGTATCCCCTAGAAACAGATATCAATGTTCTAAAAACGCACAGAAATGTAAGAGAAAGCAATAAAGATGATTAATTTACAGTGTCTCTCCAGATTATGGGTGTTATAAATGGGGTCTCTTGTGGGAAGTCAGTTTACACCCTGTCCAGGTTGGGACCCTCACTCTAGTCTGGGTAAGGGAGTCACACTCCTAAGATAACCCCTGTGCACCCTCTTGGTAGCTTGGCACGAGCAGTCAGGCTTATTTCAGTGGCAGTGTGTTAAGTATTTGTACCCACACACAGTAATACACTGAAAACACTACAATTGGACACAACACCAGTTTAGAAAAATAGCCAATATTTATCTAAGTAAAACAAGACATAAATGACAAAAATCCAATACACACAAGCAAAGATATGAATTTTAAAAGATTAAATCCTAGTAAAGCACTTACAAACACACTAGTTCAAACTGGTGCTTACATAGCGTAGTGACGGAGTCATTCCCAACAGTCTGATGCCACTCGCGAGGGAATGCAGTGGCGGTGACGGAGTAGCACGAACCCCAGGCACAGTGCCTAAGAAACAAGCAGAGTCACAGCAGTGGCATGGAGTCGGGGAGATGAGGCGTCTTTGCTATCAGAGAGGTGTTGTTCTGTACTGCTACTGGGGAGGTGAGGTGTTGGTTCCTTACTGCTACGCAGAGGAGGTGAGGCGTTGGTTCCTTACAGTAGCAGTGGAGGTGAGGCAGCACTGGCGGCGAGGCGGCGGTTCCTCATGATCCAGGTGGGGTTGATGTGTCCAGCAGGTCAAGACCCAATGAGGTCAAGACACGATGAGGTGACTTCACGGTGTTGCGGTCACACCATGGGGCAACAGGCGCTGTTGCAGAGTCGGGCGTCACTGACGTCGGTGACACAGCACTGGGGACTCACAGTGTTGCAGGACTTTAGAGGTGCTGCGGCGGCGTCGGGCCTACAGTGTCAGTTGCGGTCATCACACTTCAGGAGGGACCATGGCCTCGGGTGCCGGCAGAGATGAAGAGTTGGGCAGCAGCACCTGTTCTGGAGTTATCCGGAGTCAGTGTGCCTGGTTCTTCTTTTTTTATACCAGACGTCACTCCCAAGGGCCCAGGAACTGGAGTGGGGACCTCTTGGCAAGTCAGGGTCCTCAGTAAGAGAGAGACCTGAGGCTGGCAGGTGAAGTCTTTGATGTCCCTGAGACTTCTTAACAGGAGGCAAGCTCAGTCCAAGCCCTCGGAGAAACTTCACAAGCAGGATACACAGCAAAGCCCAGTTTTTGTCCTCTCCAAAGCAGAAGCAGCAACCACAGTTCAACCCAGCAAAGCACATACAGCAAAGGGACAGTACTCCTCCCCACAGCTTTTCAGCTCTTCCCCATTGGCTGGGTCCCCTCTTGTCCAGAAGTGTTCTCAAAGTCTGGGGTTTTGGGTCCAATACTTATATTCATTTCTGCCTTTGAGGTAGGAAAACTTCAAAGGAAGGTCTTTGTAGTGCACAAGATGCTGCTTTTTCTGCCTGGTCCCAGACACACTCTATGGGTTTGGAGTCTGCATTGTGTAAGGATAGGCACAGCTCTATTCAGGTGCAAGTGTCAGCTTCTCCCACCACTCTAGCCCAGGAAGACCCATCAGGATACGCAGGGTACACCTCAGCTCCCTTTCTGTGACTGTCTAGAGTGAATTCACAACCAGCCCAACTGCCATCCTGACCCAGACATGTATTCCACAGCCAGACAGAGGCACAGAATAGTTAAGCAAGAAAATGCCTTCTTTTTAAAAGTGGCCTTTTGAACAACCACCTTCACTAAAAAGATATATTTTTTAATTGTCAGTTCAGATACCCCATATCTCTATCTGCCCCCAGTGGAAAAATTACACTTATGAGATATTTCAAGGCAATTCCCAGGTAAGCCTACTGGAGAGATAGACCTTGCAATAGTGAAAAACAAATTTGCCAGTATTTCACTACCAGGACATGTAAGACACACTAGAACACACTAGAGCATGCCCTACCTTTTAGATACCCTGCACCCTGCCCATGGGACTACCTAGGGCATACCTTAGGGGTGCCCTACATGTACTAAAAGGGAAGTTTTGGGCCTGGCAAGTGGGTGCACTTGCCAGTTCGACATGGCAGTTTACAACTGCACACACAGACACTGCAATGCATGAGACATATTTACAGGGCTACTCATGTGGGTGACACAATCAGTGCTGCAGGCCCACTAGTAGCATTTGATTTACAGACACTGGGCACACCTGGTGCACTATACTAGGGACTTACTAATAAATCAAATATTCCAATCATGGGTAACCAATCATAATGACAATTTACACAGGGTTCACTTGCATTTTAGCCCTGGTCAGCAGTGGTAAAATACCTAGAGTCCTAAAACCAGCAAAAACAGATCAGAAAAAATAGGAGGAAGAGGACAAAAAGGGCCTTTTCCAACAGTGGATATTTTGAAAACACATATTCATGCATGTTAAGCATTTAGGGCCAGATGTATCAAATATTTTTGCGATCGCAAAATGTATTTTGGTATGTAACAAGCCCAATTTGCGATTCCGGAATTTGTTACCGAATCGCAAATTGGATTTGCGATTACATACCAATTCGGTATTAGGAAGGGGCGTGTCAAGGGCGTCCCTTCCTAATACCGAATCACAGAGGTATGTATGATTTATGTTTTGTGACCGTGAATGCGGTCGCAAAACAATCGCATTCACCACCAATTTCAAATTGATGGTAACCTTTTCACAAGGAGGAAGGGGCCCCCCGAGGCACCCCTTCCCCTTTGTGAATGCATGCAAAAACGTTTTTTAAGAGCAGGCAGTGTTCCCACGGACTACTGCCTACTCTTAAAAAATGAAAAGAAAACTTTTCATTTTTCAATTTTTAACGCATTCCGTTTTCCTTTAAGGAAAACGGGCTGCATTTAAAAAAAAAAAATGCTTTCTTGAAAAGCAATCACAGACATGCTGGCGTGCTGAGCCCAGCAGGCCACCATCCCTGTAATTGTAGCCATTTGCAATGGCTCGCAAATGGCGACCTACCTCATGAATATTAATGAGGTAGGTCCATTTGTGAGCCCTTGCAAATCACAGTATGAAACTCCTGGAGTTTCATACATTCCAATAGCGATTACTTAATTGCGATTCGCTAGAAATCGCAATTAGGTAATCGCTATTGTGAAGAATGATACATCTGGCCCTTAATTGCTTTCTTATGGTGATGGTGGTGAGAGTACCCCTATAACCTCAGTTTAGGTCTGCCAAAAAATTCATACGCCATGCCAAACACCTGTTTCTGATTGATTGGCTAAAAGACCAAGAGGTTATTCATGTGCAAGCATGTAGGTGGAACCCCACTTTTATTGTTGGAAGTCTGATTTGCCTATCGAGAAATATGCTGCCTTTGCAGTTTTTCTATTCTTATTTGTTAGTTTCACAAACATGGGTCAGTCCCTGGATTAGATGAAGAGGTCGAAGGTGGTCTGGTAGTTCTGAACAGGAGATGCATGGGAGAAGACCAGGGTGGATAAGAAAGCAGAAGTCAACGCCAAGGCAAGGGAAAAGAGCAAACGAGCAAGCAAGTGCACACTAATAAGTGGGGACAGGGAAAAGGCATGCATTTCCCTGCGTCATAAAAACTGATGAGTGTGAATTACAAAATTATTTCAGCAATGGAAACATGTGAAAGTGAAATTGACACCCGTTTGTTTTTTGTGGCTGTGAACAAGAAGAAAAAAACATAATCTTTCCCATTTTTTTGAGCACTTACAAGAGTGCACCTATAAAATGTGAGGCATGAAGGACTATCTGTTTCCAGAAGCAAAACCTTAAGCAAACCCCGACTTGGCTTGTGCTCAACCCTCTGGGTGCTTAGCACAAAAGCAGTCAGGCTGAACTTACGGCAATGTAAAGGCAATGTGTAAAGTATGTATGCAGCACTTCATCAGAAGAAGGAGACAGGTGACAAAAAAAACCAAAAAAGTAAGGAGTTTCCTTA
This sequence comes from Pleurodeles waltl, assembly GCF_031143425.1. Classification (NCBI taxonomy): domain Eukaryota; kingdom Metazoa; phylum Chordata; class Amphibia; order Caudata; family Salamandridae; genus Pleurodeles; species Pleurodeles waltl. The sequence goes on from NC_090436.1 coordinate 316,971,270, forward strand.
AGGCCCAACAGCGGCGTAGCTTCAGGGGGGGTATTTTGGTATTAGACTTCCCTTCATAAATGTATCCTCTAATAAACAGTTGGGTACAGGTGCTTTCAGTCGGGTATGACAAGGTGTCTGTTGGATTTCACCTGGTATTTTTACATATGCACACATACAGAAACACACACACACATACATGCTCTCTATCTTTGTTTTAAAGTTCTTAAATGTTTGTTATTTTACAAAATATGATGTCTTAAGTACCTCTCACATTCCGCATTGCTTTCTCCTTTTCCACTGCCCCTTAAGCTTCCACATGCCGTGCTTCACATGTATGTATTTTGTAGCGAAATACTGCAAAGGTCCGAGTGATTGTTCAGAAAATTTGAAACTTATACCCCCCAATCTTACTGACCAAGCTACGCCTCTGGCCACCAAACTAGCTCTGAGAGTTGCAACTCCCAATCCTCACCTGAGCAGAAGGAGGAATGGTTCCCTAATAATAACTTCTCAGAAAAGTTTTCCCTTAAGTGCTATGATTGTCAACAGGTTGAGCACTACAAGGGGAATGCCAAGTGTCCCACTGGTGGGCGAACACTGGGGTTAGTTAGTGTAGCACTTGGGGAGAAGATTCCCACAGACAGTGGGGGGGAGGGTGGGCAGGGTAGCAGTTACCCTACTGTCCCTGTGTGCTAGATATTGCAGAAAACTCACATGCCTAGTAACATTATGAAATACAGTCAGTGGGTCACCATCAATGGGCAGAGGGTGGAGGCTACGAGAGGCACTAGAGCCAGCATGACAACAATCAGATGTCATCTGGTGACCTCAGACAGGCTGCCACTAAGGCATTCTACCAGATTATTGCAGCTGACAACCAAGAGAGTCACTACCCAGTGGCTCTGGTTGCCTTTGAGTGAAGGAGGTATCAGGTTTCTCAATGGTAGCTGTAAGTAAATCCATGCCTGTGGTTGGTCTGCTTGGCAATGACCTTGAGCACACCATCTGGAAGGAGGTGGAGCTCAAGTTACACTTGGAGATGTTAGGGTTGCCTAAGTGGGTGGCCCTGATCACACGGTCCTTGGCTGCTCGAGAGGGTAGTCAGGAGGACCTGGAGCCTGGAAGAATGGCCAAGGTGCCTGCCAAGAAGAGGAAAGGCAAACAACACAGGAAACCCGCTCCTGAAATTCCCATGGTTTGGGAGGAGGCCACGTCGGAGGGTGATACACCAGAGCCTTAGGTGGAGGACATTGCTGCCCTGAGGTACCTACCTGAGCTGACCAACTGGCAGCAAGAAGGGGGTCTCCTACTAAAGAGGAGTTTCTGTTAGCCACAGTTGAAGTTCCCTACTCATGAGGGCCTACGGCGTCAAGCGGATGCCCAGGCAGCTGGATTTACTGAGGGAATTGTCTTCTGTATAGTGAGCTTTGGTTCCTGAGCCTGATACAACCTGTGTGGTGGGGGTTCCCCAGTGCTACAGGGCCTTCATACCAGAGCTGGCCCATGATGTTCCCCTGGCAGGTCATTTAGAGCAAGAAAGGACATTTGAAAAACTTGTCACCCACATTTACTGGTCCCGGAGAAGATGGCCTCAGATGTGTTCTGCAACTTATGCTCTACCTGCCAGGCCAGTGATAAGTGATGAGGGAAGCGCAGGGCTCCCCTGCAGCCATCTGCTGTCATTGGCACTACCTTTGAATGGGTGGGCATCAACATTTTTGGGTCTCGGGTCACCAAGACAGCATTTATCAACAGGTTCATCCTTGTCTTGGTAGACCATGCAACCCGGTACCCGGGGGCTGTACCTCCAAGGACGGTGACTGTGCCCACAATGGCCAGGGCACAGCCTTGACCACGATCTGGACTCCACATCGCAGCCTCAAGCTCCTCGGAACGGATGCATCACCCCAACTGCATGACGCATCCTCCATGCTGGACTTTGCATTGCAAGCCCTCATTGACTGGATTCTCGATGATGACGTATGACTGATCAGCACATTCTCGCCACACCTCGGAACCTATGCATCACTTCAGCTTCAAGATCCATCTTTGACACACATCCTCACAACACTCTGCAAACCAAGATTTAAGATTCTTTGTTCAGCAACCCTAACTGGGTCCCTGTATATGGCATGCGGTTCATCGGGGTTATCCTAAACTTATGACTTTTTCCCACTCCAGTGTGACCAGATATCGACAGTTGGTGCATTGTGCTTTTTGGTGCTATTTTCACAAAATAAATGTAAACTCCATATCCCTGATTCTACTGGATTTTGGGAGTTTTGGTCTTCTTTTATGTATTGAAGACACCTCTATTTTCTTAACCTGGTGTGGGATATTTTGTGTGTGGTGTTTACACTTTATTACTGTTTGGAGTGTTCCACAAATACTTTAAACATTAACTCTAAGTTAAGTCTGATTGCTCCTAGCCAAGCTACCAGAGAGTTGAGCATAGGTTACTTTAGGGTTGCATTATGCCTCACCTAGACAAGGATTGTAGGTGCTGCTTGACCAGAGTTCACACTCCAGTCAACCATCAACACACTTATTTACACACAGCTTTTGCAACAGACTTATTCGTCTTGGTCTTGTAAGTTGTATGTCGGATTTTACTGCACCATCACAATTGTGGCATACTGTGCAGTAAATAGACATTTCACTAATTCTCATTTTACCTTCACAGGCAACTGCCTCATTGGTTTTGTTACAATGTCCTCTGTTTTTGTTCACCTGCCCACTATGAATGGCTTTGTCAGGGCTACATTGTGGGCAAATGGATCAGTGTTAGACCTGACAGCCTTAGGGTGGTCACCCCTAACTTTTTGCCTGCCTCCCTCCACTTTTTGGACTCTGTTTTTGCTGGCTTTTAGACTCTGCACACTTTACCACTGCTAACCAGTGCTAAAGTGCATATGCTCTCTCCCTTTAAACATGGTAACCTTGGATCATACCCAATTGGACTATTTAATTTACTGATAAGTCCCTAGTAATGTGCACTATATGTGCCTAGGGCCTGTAGATGAAATGCTACTAGTGGGCATGCAGCACTGGTTGTGCCACCCACTCACGTAGCCACTTTTACCTTGTCTCAGGCCTGTCACTTTGACTTGGTATTTAAAAGTACTTGCCAAGCATAAACCTCCCCTTTCTCTACATATAAGTCACCCCTAATGTGTGCCCTAGGTAACCCCTAGGGCAGGGTGCTGTGTGGGTAAAAGGCAGGACATGTACCTGTGTAGTTTACATGTCCTGGTACTGTAAGAATCCTACACTCATTTTTACACTACTGTGAGGCCTGCTCCCTTCATAGGCTAACATTGGGGCTGCCCTCATACATTGTTGAAGTGGTAGCTGCTGATCTGAAGGGAGTAGGAAGGTCATATTTAGTATGGCCAGAATGGTAGTACCAAATCCTGCTGACTGGTGAAGTTGGATTTCATATTACTATTTTAGAAATGCCACTTTTAGAAAGTGAGCATTTCTCTGCACTTAAATCTTTCTGTGCCTTACAATCCACGTCTGGCTAGGTTTAGTTGACAGCTCCTTGTGCATTCACTCAGACACCCCAAACACAGGATACTCAGCCTCACTTGCATACATCTGCATTTTGAATGGGTCTTCCTGGGCTGGGAGGGTGGAGGGCCTGCTCTGACACAAAGGACTGCCACACCCCCTACTGGGACCCTGGCAGACAGGATTGAACTGAAAGGGGACCTGGTACACTTCTAAGCCACTCTTTGAAGTCTCCCCCACTTCAAAGGCACATTTGGGTATAAAATAGGGCCTCTGCCCTACCACCTCAGACACTTGCTGGAGAAGAAACCTGAACCAGAACCTGCATCCTGGAAAGAAGAACTGCCTGGCTGCTCAAAGGACTCACCTGACTGCTTTCTACAAAGGACTGCTGCCTTGCTGTTGGCCTGCTGCCTTGCTGAACTCTTGCCTTGCTGCAGAAGTGCTCTCCAAGGGCTTGGATAGAGCTTGCCTCCTGTTCCCTGAAGTCTCAGGACCAAAAACACTTCCATCTTTCAACTGGACTCCTTGTGCGCCGAAAAATTCGATGCACAGCTTGCTCCGCGGTGAAAAATTCACCGCACGCCGATCCGGAAAGACACACTCGACTCCGCAAGGAAAAGATTGATGCGACGCCTGCGGTGCGACCGGAACTTCGACGCACAGCCCGCCTGGACAACGCCGCCCGACTTCCAGAGAGGAAATCGATGCGATGCCTGCCGTGAGGGAGAAAATTCCACGCACAGTCCATGTGTGAAGGGGCGAAACTGACGCACACACCATTTTTCCATGCATCTCCTCCTCTGCGGCCCTTTGCGGAGATTTGTCACTCCAAACCAGGTACTTTGTGCTTGAAAGAGACTTTGGGCCTGATTACAACTTTGGAGGACGGTGTTAAACCGTCCCAAAAGTGGCGGTTATACCACCTACCGTATTACGAGTCCATTATATCCTATGGAACTCGTAATACGGTAGGTGGTATATCCGTCACTTTTGGGACGGTTTAACACCGTCCTCCAAAGTTGTAATCAGGCCCTTTGTCTGCTTTTTAAAGACTTAAGACACTTCATATCACTTTTCAGTGATATCTCTACAATTTCTTATTGCATCTTTTATCATTTTTGACTTGCAAATACTCAGATAAATATTATATATTTTTCTAAACACTGTGTGGTTTATTTTTGTGGTGCTATATTGTGGTATTGTATGATTTATTGCACAAATACTTTGCACATTGCCTTCTAAGTTAAGCCTGACTGCTCAGTGCCAAGCTACCAGAGGGTGGGCACAGGATAATTTGGATTGTGTGTGACTTACCCTGACTAGAGTGAGGGTCCTTGCTTGGACAGGGGGTAACCTGACTGCCAACCAAAGACCCCATTTCTAACAATCAGTATATGGAGGACAAGAGACTCCTCTATATCCTTGTTTAGCCTAGACAGTGCACCCCTGTTTCCAAAGGAGCTTACGTATAACAGCCCATGCAACTCCGTAGTTTCCCACTACTAGGTTTCTCCAACAATAGGAGCTTCTTGACATCTTCTAATCTGCAATACATGCACTCTGTAAACATAACAACCTTGGATGACCTTTTTCAGGATGGCAACTTTCTATCCTTTATTGTGTTAGCAGGTTAATTCACACAGGGCACTTTCTAACACATCAAATGCACATATTTAGTAATGGCTGGAATATTGTGACAACTGAGCAACAAATCTCATCTTAAATCTAATGCAATACCTACACACCATGAGCAACAGTAGGAGGCTTATCAGCTGGCTGACCAAGGCACTAGGTGAACACTCCCTTGGGCAGACACCAAGGGAGGTGGATACTGAAATCAAGAGGGTACTTCATGATAAAGAGTGGGAGATGATATTGGCCTATCGAGCTACAATTTCTAGAAAAGCTATGTTTGGACTCATTCACTTTTATGTATTTCATACAGACCACTTCTCCTCCACCATGATAAATATGTTTTTTTTCCAAGGCACGCACTTGTTGTCTACTTTGTAAGATTCTTGATGTCAATCTACCTCATATGCTCTGGTCTTGTCTGTCTTTATGTCAATACTGGTCGACCAGATGCCCGAGTAATGGGGTATCCTATCGTACAAAGATAGGAAGTTTGGACTGTAGGCTTTTTAAAACACACTAAGAACAAAAGTTCACCACATGTTTCCTACACCCAGCCTTTCTTGCTGCGAAATGCTCTGCAACACAACAGTGGAAAGCTAGTTATCCACCATGTGTAAACACCTGCTGCCAATCACTGGTGGTCTTCGCTTTTAGTCAGAGACCTGGGGCCTTATTTATACTTTTTGGTGCAAAACTGCACTAAGGCAGTTTTGCCCCAAAAAGTATTGCACCAGCTTGCACCATTTTTTAGCACCAGCTGGGCACCATATTTATGGAATGGTGCAAGCTGGTGCAAGGGGTAGGCTAGCTTTGAAAAAAATGACGTTAGGCAGTTTTGAGTCAAAATAAATGAATCTGACCAGATTAGCATCATTTTTTGATGCAAAGGGGCATATTTATACTCTGTTTGCACTGAATTAGCGTCCGTTTTTTTTAACTCTAATTCAGTGCAAAACTAACTCCATATTTATACTTTGGTGCTAGACCCGTCTAGCGCCAAATTTATGGAGTTAAAGTCATTTTTTGGAAGTGGAAACCTACCTTGCCTTAATAAGATGCAAGGTAGGCGTTCCCGTGCAAAAAAATGACTCTATGGCCTTAACACCATATTTATACTCCCATGTAAAAATGGTGCAAGGGAGGGAGGAGGGGTCAAAAAATGGGGCAAAGCAAGCTTTGCCCCATTTTTTAAGACCTGGGTCAGGGCAGGGGTTAGGGGACCTGTGGGCCTATTTCCATGGTGGAACACCACGGAATAAGCCCAGAAGTGCCCTCCCCAGGCCCCAGGTGCACCCCCACCCACACCATAGGGACTGCGGAGGATGGGGGACCCTATCCCAGGTAAGTACATGTAAGATTGTATTTAATTTTTTTGTTTTTTGTTTAAGTGCCATAGGGGGCCCTGAAATGGGCATGGTAGGTTTAGCACCATAAAATGACGCTAATCTGGTTAGAGTCATTTTTTTTTACTCTAACCTGCCTAAAGTCATTTTTTGGTGCTAAACCCTCTTCTTCTATACTGCCAGCCCCACCCGACTAAAGTCATTTTTTTTTACTCTAGCCTACCCTTTGCACCGACTTGCACCATTCCATAAATATGGTGCCCGGCTGGTGCACAGAAATGGTGCAAGCCGGTGCTAAACATTTTGGTGCAAAACTGAGTTAGTGCAGTTTTGCAGCAAAAAGTATAAATAAGGGCCAATATTTTGTAAGTTTGCGCCACTTTTGCGTCATAAAATGACGTTAATGCGGTGCAAAAAAAGTTTAAATCAGGGCCTTGGTGCTAGATGGGTCTAGCACCAAAGTATAAATATGGAGTTAGATTTGCACCGAATTAGAGTAAAAAAAAATGACGCTAATTCGGTGCAAACAGAGTATAAATATGCCGCAGAGTATAAATATGCCCCTAAATATGGCGTTAAGGCCATAGAGTCATTTTTTGCACGGGAACGCCTACCTTGCATCTCATTAAGGCAAAGTAGGTCCCACTTTCAAAAAATTACTTTAACTCCATAAATTTGGTGCTAGAGGGGTCTAGCACCAAAGTATAAATATGGAGTTAGTTTTGCACCGAATTAGAGTAAAAAAAAATGACACTAATTCGGTGCAAACAGAGTATAAATATGCCCCCAAATATGATAATACTTCACCTTAGAAGCTGCCCCTTGTGAAGATTACACCCTACTAATAGCTGATGCATCATGCCAGGTCGCCCCTGACACCATGCGGGTTTACTCTGAAGTTTCACAACATCTCATCCCTCACTGCAGCCTATAAGGACCTAGTACTAATACTTTGGTGGTTAATTCCCAGCAGCTGCCACAAGGACACACACACACACACAGTTCCGTTCTCACAACTATCCCCATCCTGGCAAGATTACTGAATTACGCATGATGTCACCATTCACCTACCTCTCTCCATCTCGATAGTTGCAGACAGCTTGTCAAGTTTATTGTGTAAAGCTTGTTCTCTCATTCCTTCTTTCTTGTCTGTCATTGCTACAACTCTGCCAACCAGTGATATACCGACATAAGACTAATGTGAATTAATATGTATGACATATGTTCACCTTTATCTTGTAGACGTTACCCTTTGTTATGGCATAACGAACAGTTTGCCTGTAGCAAAGAATGATGGTGGTGTATTTGAGATATGTGTCATGCTTATCTTACATGAATAACAAAATTCAATGAAAGACATTTAAAAAAGAAATATGGTAGACAAGAGGGTGCAGGCAGTTGCTCTTCTATGCACAAGGATCACTGCAGTGTAAGAGTCATTGCATATTTCTACCACTGGTCTCCCTTTAGAAGAAGAAAGATCATTCATGGCAAATCTCTCTTTGAACCCATCTTACTTATTACTAATCTTTGGTATTGAGACATTTATTTTAAAATTACCGAGGTGCTAGTCCAGACCACTGCACTGGGGAGTTGTACTAGCGGAGGCACCGGGTTCATGAAGTTCTGAATGGGATGGAAAACACTGTTAGCTAACTAGAGGTAGAAGTCATTCTTGAACGGTAAGGGCACACCACAGACTGTGGCCAGGAGCAGTTGGAGCATAACATGGTGATGTCCTTCTCCAATTTGAAGGCCAAAGCACTGTGGGGCAGATTTACTTATATGTCATGCAAAGGGACATAAAGGGAGAAAGCAGAAGTGTGCAATATCTACTAAGATATGGCTCACATCTGCTCTCTTCTAGGGCTAGCACACTGTGTGCTGCCTAGCACCAATGCCTGGGCTCGTGTGCCAGGATACAAGGGTGCCTGCATTGGGTGCATTGATTAATTTGTGCAGGAAGGGATTCTTTCCTTCACATAAACAATCCTAAAACATAATTTCCTTCTTTCTATGTGTGATGCATCATGCATAGAAAGAGGCACTAACAAGGAGAAATGAGGATATTTGTGCTTGTAACGTCTCTCTGTGGTAGGCGCATCATTTTGGAGCAATACCAGGTTTACTGCCTTGTGACAACTTGCATTACGGAAGTACAACACAAGTCCTTAGTAAATCTGCACTTGTATGTATGTAAGTAGGTATGTATGTGGTATTTGTACAGAGCACATCTAGCCATAAGGAATCTAGGACCTAATTTATGAGGCCGTAGTGGCACACTGCGCCACCAGTGTCACTTTTTTATGTTCCGGTGGCGCAGTGTGCCAACCCATATTTACAACCCCACACAAAGCTACCTTGCGTGGCTTTTCATGGCCTTGTAAATATGGACCCCTTTCATGTATGGTACTGCATAAAAGGGGAGTTCCATGGGTGTTGCTTGGGGTGTTCCCACACTACACCCATGGAAGCCAAAGGAATCTGATGCATTCCCAGATTTACAAGTCTGGGAATGCATCAGTTTCCTACGCCACCTCAGGGGTGGTGCAAGGGGGAGAAATATCTTTATTGCTCCCCTTTTTTCCTCTTTCTATGTGTGCTGAATTATGCAGGGCACATAGAAAGAGGAAAGCACCTCTTGTGATTGTTTGTTTGTGTGCAGGAAGGTGTCCTTGAATGCACAAAAACAATCATCCCCACAATGCAGGCATCCTTACACCATGGGGAGAGGACAGAAATGCACTGTATCTTGTAGATACAGCACATATCTGCCCTTTTTCAGTGGCACTTGCTGTGTTGTCCTGCGCCACAGGCCTCTCAAATGAGGCCCATAGCGCTATACAGCATGAGAGGCAAAGATAGCAAGTGACTGGAGGGGTAAATTTTTTCTGAGAGTGGAAGTGGACTATTATTCTGTTCTTTAAGGTGGATTGTAAGACCTGGCATCCTTGGTATTGTTCTCCCTTAACTTTTTGCCTTCAATCCTTCTGTTTTGCTGTCTTCATTTTTGCTGGCTTTGGGAAGCTGCACACTTTACCACTGCTAACCAGTGCTAAAGTGAGTGTCCTTTCATCTTAAAACATGGTAGATCAGCTTACACCCAATTTACATGTAAGTCCACAGTAACGTGGTACTGCCTGTACCCAAGGGCTGTAAATTAAATGCTACTAGTGGACTTAAGTAGCCCTTTGAACATGTCTCAGGCCTGTCATTGCAACCTGTACGCACAGTTTTAAACTGCCATTTCAATCTGCAAATGAACCTTTTACTATGCCTAAACCTTTAAACTTATTAATAAATATGTCAACCCTAAGGTAGGCCCGTAACAGCTCCAAGGGCAGGGTTGCAATGTATTTAAAAAGTAGGATGTGTGCTTTAAAATTTTACATGTCCTGGTAGTGAAAAACTCCTAAAGCCATTTTTCACTTCTGCATGGCTTACCTCTCCCATAGGACAACATCGGGGTTACCTTATTACATTTAATAAACTGTAACTTCAAATGGGGAGGTAGTAGGCAAGTCAAGTTTGTTCTCTAAAGGATTGTAATTAAAAGCCCTCTTTAATGGTAAAGTTTGATTTTTTATCACAGTTCAGAAAACACCACTTTTAGAAATGTGACATTTTCTTTCCCTAACTATTTGGTACCTGCAGCCTGTTCTTGAATCACACAACTAGGTGTAGCTTGCAGTTGGCTTTGTGTATTGCTCTCAGACAGTGAGAAAAAGAGAAGATAGGTGTTGGCAGCTTTAACTACTCTGAGCTAAGTTCACGAGGGGGAGGAGCTGTCACCTACCACACCTGTACATCAGAAAGGCTCTGCCTGAGCATCCGCACAATGGGTTCGTCACTAGTCTATTGTGACCTGAGACAAGATAGAGCCAGGACAGGGAGGAAGGGGATGCCTGACACCTCAGTGGGTTGGAAACCTCTAGAAGCTTCCTGCACTTTAAACTAAGCATCAGGTATAAATGTTGGACCCTGAGACACAACTCTTCAGTATACTTCTGGACCTGTGGAGTATGCCGGGAAGAAGGACTGTTGTGCTGCTGAAGGGACAGCCTCTCTGCTGGACTGCTGCTCTGAAGCACTGCTATCCTGCTGTGCTGACCTGTTACCTGCTTCCCTCTTCCCTGGGTGAGAAAGACTGGACCTGCATCTGATGAACCCAGGACACCAGAGTGACTCCAAGGGCTCATTGGATAGCCTCATGACTAAAGTCTCAGAAACAGAAGACTCCAACAACCTTGAACCCGGCACCTGGACTCAGCCATCTGTGAGTCCTACCCTGCCAAGTGCTTCCACCCCAGTTCTACACCCTTGGAAGTAGGCCTGCCAGCCCATCTGTGGATTACAGCAGAACTGATGCATCTCCTCTGCTGTGCGGCACAACCACGAGCAAAACCAATGCATAACCTCTGTTGCATGGACTTCCCCCTGAAGCAAAGACTTCAACATCGCTGCCCACAGCCTTCCAGAAACCGCAACTGTGAAACACATCCTTGTCACAGGTCTTCGTACTGCAAACCACTCATCGAAACCTCCCTCAATGATGACCTAGCACTCTGCATCGTAAGCCCTTCAGCTTCCTCAGAACTAATGCATCTTGATGTAGGACTTTATATGCAAAGCCTCTCATTGACGCCATCGTCGACGATGACCTCACATTGCAGTCTCAGTTCCTAAAAATCACTGCTGTGCGTAACATCCTCAGAGAATTCGCAATGCGCCACAACCAGGATTTAAGTTATTGTTGTCAGCGGACCTTAGTGAGTTTCTCTGCGGACCTGCACTCTATCGTGTTCGACCATAACTTGGGACTTTATCCTGGTCTGGAGCGACCAGATGTCTACAGTTGAAGCTTTGTGCTTTTTGGAGCTATGTACACTGGAATCTTACAAATTGCATATTTCTGGTTCTACTGATCAGATTTCAGTTGTTTTGGTATTGTTTTATTTATAAAAATGTACAAGCTGCGATCTGTTCTTTGGGGCTGAGGGGCCACGTCCACTCGCCTTTTGCCCCTCAAGAAGAGTGTCAGGCTGATCAAAGTTCAGCCAGACAGACACGCTTCATTTTCAGGTCAGGCAGCCAGGAACTAGATATGCACATTTGCCTGTGGGCATGACCTCTTCAGTTCAGCAAAGGCTCTTGAGACCCTCTCCCTCGATGACGAGGGGTGGTGTCACTCATTGCCTCCAACCTGGGCGCTTCATTTTTAAGCACTGAAGCACCCAGGGTGAGTCAGTCAGTGACACAAAGTCACAGAGTAGGGTGGGGTCAATAGTCTTAAGTGTGTGTGTGTTTTTTTAAATGAATGTTTGGTGCGTACGTGCATGTATGTTTGAATATTTGGTAATGGGTGTTGTGAATCGATGTGTGAGCACACCCGTGTGCGAATGAATTAGTGTGAGTGTGCATATGTGCGTGTCCCGTCCACCCCCCCCTCCTAAAATTACTGTCCGCCACTATCTTTCTAAATTGGTGTGGGATTTTTCTTGTGTTTTGCTTTCAATTTATTACTCTTTGAAGTGCTGCAAAAATCCTTTACACATTGCTTTTAAGTTAAGCCTGACTGGTCTGTGTCGGGCTACCAGAGAGTTGAGCACAGGTTTATTTGGTGTTTGCTTGTGACTTCTCCTGACAAGAATTGTGGTTCTTGGTGGAATAGTGTTTCATCACCCGCGCCCCCCCCCCAACAAGTAACCCAATTTGTTACATGTACCTTCAGAACCTTTCCTAAATTATTGCAGGGGTCAGACAATCCCGATGGATAATGGGACAGGCAGTCTTGTAGCACTGATTTTAGACCATTTTGTGCTGGCCTGTCACCTTTGAAGCACTCTACTAAGAAATAACTTCCTGATTAATAACACAAGTGTGGTATGGAAGACCATATGACCCCACTTTAATAAATGGGCATGTTCAGTCCGTCCGGTAAGTGTATTCACCAAGTCCTGTCACGATCTACAAACGTTTTGATGAATACCAGGAGGAATACCATCCTCGTGTCCACCCCGACTCCCCATTGCAGGTGCCTCTCGCAAGCCGTCTCAGCATCGTGATATTGCTGTAGTTATTAGGTTGTTTCACTTGTTTAGGTTGTTTCGCATCTGCTGTTCCGGTGATGTGATAGTCTCCGCATGTGTTGATGTGTGCACAACTTCCTATCTTTTTTGTATTTCAAATCGAAGATTTGCATTTGGCTATTCTGAAAGCAGGTGAGATGCAAAACATGGACGCCTGCGTCATACTAGGCAAGCTTCCCGTATGTATTGCTGAGGATAGGATTCTGCCTGAGCAATAAGCTATAAAGTAACAGACAAACAACAAGCATTTTGCTTAAAATGACACATAAAATGTCCTGTTCTCAATATAATTTGTGAATGGCAGGCCGCAGTGATTGTAATGTTTTCACTCTACACTAATGCACTTAGCAGTCCTCTTCAGAACACCATGTGCTCTGCAATTGCCATTATCTGCGCGCGTTTCCCTTTCAGAAACCCGTGATTTGCTGTCATCTCCAAGGTGAGGAGAAGGAGGGCTCCCGATGCCGCGCAGAGATGACTCCTTTTTCACACAGATGGCGCCATCAGATTAAACACGCTCCCAAAATTAGCCTCTGGACGATACCATATCTCAGTTCAGCGTCGGGGTGACATTGTGTTGTTTACCCCCGCCGCTGTGGGCAGGATTTTCATACTGCTCTGTGCACTCTACACAGCGTGACCCAGCACGTCAGACAGGAGCCCGCTGATGGATAACATCACTGCTCCTAACGCCTTCACTCGAAGTTGAATCAAAGTGGGTATTAGGAGACCTGATTTTAGGAGATTAGAAACTAATTCTGTGAAACGTGATAAGGCGTCATTCAAGTCTAACAGGAACTTGAATAGTATGATGTTTTAATATGCGTTAACATGTTGTTTCTCATGCCCAGTTTATGGCTTCGTTTTTATACATATGTAATTGTTTTGTCGAATCCGAACATGTTGCCTTCCAGCCATGTTTTGAGACACTTGAAGGATTTTCCAGAAAGGTTCAGTGACATCCTCTGCAGATAGAAATGGACCTGAGCTTCGTTCCAGTGGGGGTTTCAAGTCAGGGCTTGGTCAGTGCAGATTTGCCATGGCCGAGGTGCAGTAGGCAGACATGGTTATTTAGGCATGCATCACAATGCCCGTCAGTCCTACAGAAGGCGATTTAGAGTTTGCAGAGTGAGAACTCCGGCCTAAATTGACAGAGCTTCTTCCCCATCAGGCTCAAACCTCCGCTGTCTCACTAGAGTTTGGTGAACCAGTGGCACTGGAACAGCGGAGCTTCCGCTTGTTCTGCAGTAGGAAATTCGATGTCCCGCAACTCCACTGCAGTGCCAGTAGCTCTGCCTCATTTATAGGGGGAGCACTTAAAAAGCAGAAAAAACTGCTGTGCTGCTCTTAGATGATGAATTTTTTTAGGTGATGTATGCCTCTTTACAGCACGCACTCTTCAGAGCATTGGTGCCCTTGGAGCGAAAAATTTAAAAGCTGGCGTGCCACCACCCTACAGCAGACCCTTCTGGGGACCAAAATCAGTGATGCCCCTTGCAAACGAGACTATGCGTAGCAGGGGTAGACATAGATGCTTTTGAGTGCCTCAAGAAGGCTTTTCCTCAATCTCAACCCCTGCACTCTCAAGATGGGGACCCCTTTGCCCTACTGGATGACAGGCGGACCTCTCTAGGGATGACTGTTTCGCAGGGCGATTCTGACACAGATCCAGGCTCTTCCTGTCTGTGGTATCCTCCCTCAAATGAGAATCCCCAATCTCTGCTAGAGCATGGCACTCAGGATCCTCAAACTTCCTCTGGCATGTTGGGTCCAGATGATCCTTTACACTCGAGGTCCTATATGTGGGTGCCCAGCTCCAAGGTAGCGGCTAATGTGGCGGGCCATCTCTGGAAGCCTCTTGACAAGGACGTAAGGGCACAGTTGAGGTCAGAGTGCCCTTGGCCCTCTCTGGAAGGGAAGATTACTCCTACCCCATGTTCGACCCTCGCATGGCCACATTCTTAGTGAAATTCATCTGTAATCCAAAGAGAGGCATAGATCGCTCTTGGCGATCTTGCCAGGACAAGCTGCTGGATATTGCAGGGCCACGCACCAAGATTTTGGACTTGGCCAAAGATGTGAAACATTCCTAGATGTTGATTTTGCCAGAGATCTTCTCTGGGTGGCCCCGAGAGCTATCATTTTCCTGGGCAATGTGAATTGGTCATCGTCGGTGGAGAGACGCTGCTCTTTGCTATTAGAGGTGGATCCAAAGTTGGGCAATCTACCCTCCTCAGAGATGGGTCCCACAATGCAGGGTGGCTTACTTGGAGACCCATTTATCAAAGAACTTGCAAATGTGTCACCACATTAAGCTCCCTGGACAAGGTGCAGATCTCCATAAAAAAGATTTTCCGCACCAATCTTTCTTTCAAGGCTGGATGTGGAAGGGGGTGCTTCGGCAAAAAATGCCCCCAACAAGACCACGGTTCCTGCTCAGCACTATGGCAAGACCAGTTAAGATTTGGAGAATTCTACCCTTAAAAGCACTTCCTGTGCAGTCATGGAGCCCGCAGTGGAGACTGTGGTTCATCAGGAACTTCCGAGGGTGAGGACCCTCCATTCTTCCCAACCAAAAGTAGGAGAGAGTTTAGCTTTGTTCCAGGACAGTTAGCGAACGTTGATGTCAGGCACCTGGCTGCTTCAGATGGTTCATGTTGGAAAGTGGATTATTGGTAAGGGCAGGTAAATACCTACACTTAGCAATGGGACACTAACCTCCAGTAAGGTCTCAATAAAATAAACCCAGCTCAACCCTTGGTAGCTTGGCAACAAGTGACAAGGCTTAACTTAGGAGACAAATGTATAAAGCATTTAAAAATCTCAAAACAGTAAATAAAACACAAAACAATAAACATCCAACACCAATTTATAAAAATAGATTATATTTTTATCTGAAAAATTACACCAAAACAAATAAAGTTGGATAAGAGGAACCAGAGATATGAATTTTTAAACAATTACTGTTTTCTAGCGCATAGAAATGCAAAGCGCCAATCCAGTCATCTGGTCGCACCTCGACCGGGGCAAAGTCAAAGTTTAAGGCCAACCGCGATGGAGCCCTGCTCGGCTATAGCTAGCGGGAGGCCTCGGTCAAATGTTTACTGTTAGAAATGGGGTCTTTGGTTGGCAGTCAGGTTACCCCCTGTCCAAGCAAGGACCCTCAAGAAGCTCCTATTGTTGGAGAAACCTAGTAGTGGGAAACTACGGAGTTGCATGGGCTGTTATACGTAAGCTCCTTTGGAAACAGGGGTGCACTGTCTAGGCTAAACAAGGATATAGAGGAGTCTCTTGTCCTCCATATACTGATTGTTCGAAATGGGGTCTTTGGTTGGCAGTCAGGTTATCCCCTGTCCAAGCAAGGACCCTCACTCTAGTCAGGGTAAGTCACACACAATCCAAATTATCATGTGCCCACCCTCTGGTAGCTTGGCACTGAGCAGTCAGGCTTAACTTAGAAGGCAATGTGTAAAGTATTTGTGCAATAAATCATACAATAACACAATATAGCACCACAAAAAATTAACCACAGTGTTTGGAAAAATATATAATATTTATCTGGCTATTTGCAGGTCAAAACGATAAAATATGCAACAAGAAATTGTAGAGATATCACTGAAAAGTGATATGAAGTGTCTTAAGTCTTTAAAAAGCAAACAAAGTCTCTTTCAAGGACAAAGTACCTGGTTTGGAGTGAAAAATCTCTGCAGAGGGCCGCAGAGGAGGAGATGCGTGGAAAATGGTGTGTGCGTCTGTTTCGCCCCTTCACACACGGACTTGCATAGTTATTTTTCACGCGGGGAAGACATTGCATCGATTTCTGGTGGGCGGACAGTCTCCTCTATGGGTCGTGGGGTTTTCAGACACCCCGTGGTCTGTGCGTGGAATCCTGGGCTTGGTGTCTGGCTGCATGTCGTTCCGGTGGGCTGTGCGTGGAATTTTCTTCCTCACTTGTAAACTTCGTACTTGTATAGCGCACTTTTACCTTGTGAGTCGGGCATCTTGGCACTGTACGCATACCGCTGTGGAACCCTTCCTGGCTTTCCCTGTGAAGTTCCCACTCCTGGGCACCGCCAAGGTGAAGCCAGGCATCCCAACGCTGTTGTGGCCGTTGTGGAGATTAAGCAAGCTATTGCCCAGAGTTACAGAGTGGGACCCATGATTAGATTGGCACAGAGGTGAGAGTTATTAGGTCTGAGAAAATTGAGCTCAAGACCCGCCGAGGGGGGAATTGACCCCTGGTCCCGGGCCAGACCTCTGCATCAGGGTCTGCCGCTCTAACCATTGAGCCACAGGTGCTGCGTCGATTTCCTCTCTGGAAGTCGGGCAGCGTTGTCCAGGCGGGCCGTGCGTCGAAGTTCCGGTCGCACCGCAGGCGCTGCGTCTATCTTTTCCTTGCGAAGTCGAGCGTCGTCGTCCCGGGTCGGCGTGCAGTGACTTTTTCATCGTGGAGCAAGCTGTGCGTCGAATTTTTCACCGCACAAAGGGTCCAGTTGAAAGAAAGAAGTCTTTTTGGTCCTGAGACTTCAGGGAACAGGAGGCAAGCTCTATCCAAGCCCTTGGAGATCACTTCTGCAGCAAGGCAAGAGTTCAGCAAGGCAGCAGGGCAACAGCAAGGCAGCAGTCCTTTGTAGAAAGCAGTCAGGTGAGTCCTTTAGGCAGCCAGGCAGTTCTTCTTGGCAGGATGCAGGTTCTGGTTGTAAGTTTTCTTCTCCAGGTAGTGTCTGAGGTGGTAGGGCAGAGGCCCTGTTTTATACCCAAATGTGCCTTTGAAGTGGGGGAGACTTCAAAGAGTGGCTTAGAAGTGCACCAGGTCCCCTTTCAGTTCAATCCTTTCTGCCAGGGTCCCAGTAGGGGGTGTGGCAGTCCTTTGTGTGAGAGCAGGTCCTCCACCCTCCCAGCCCAGGAAGACTCATTCAAACTGCAGATGTATGCAAGTGAGGCTGAGTACCCTGTGTTTGGGGTGTGTCTGAGTGAATGCACAAGGAGCTGTCAACTAAACCCAGCCAGACGTGGATTGTAAGGCACAGAAAAATATAAGTGCAGAGAAATGCTCACTTTCTAAAAGTGGCATTTCTAAAATAGTAATATTAAATCCAACTTCACCAGAATTTTGTATTACCATACTGGCCATACTAAATATGACCTTCCTACTCCTTTCAGGTCAGCAGCTATCACTTCAACAATGTATGAGGGCAGCCCCAATGTTAGCCTATGAAGGGAGCAGGCCTCACAGTAGTGTAAAAACGAATTTAGGAGTTTTACACTACCAGGACATGTAAACTACACAGGTACATGTCCTGCCTTTTACCCACACAGCACCCTGCTCTAGGGGTTACCTAGGACACACATTAGGGGTGACTCATATGTAGAAAAAGGGGAGTTTTAGGCTTGGCAAGTACTTTTAAATGCTAAGTCGAAGTGACAGTGAAACTGCACACACAGGCCTTGCAATGGCAGGCCTGAGACAAGGTAAAGGGGCTACTAAAGTGGGTGGCACAACCAGTGCTGCAGGCCCACTAGTAGCATTTAATTTACAGGCCCTGGGCACATATATTGCACTCTACTAGGGACTTATAGGTAAATCAAATAGTCCAATTGGGTATGATCCAATGTTACCATGTTTAAAGGGAGAGAGCATATGCACTTTAGCACTGGTTAGCAGAGGTAAAGTGTGCAGAGTCTAAAAACCAGCAAAAACAGTGTCCAAAGAGTGGAGGGAGGCAGGCAAAAAGTTAGGGGTGACCACCCTAAGGCTGTCAGGTCTAACATTTACCTTCGGAATTAGTCATTTTCTTGAAGATTTTCTTCATTGGGACGAAGTCGCCAGTTCGATCTGACCTCCTGGAGCCCTTCCTCGGATATGCATTGTGGGAGCCCTCAGTGAAGATTTCTACATTCGGACTTAGATGATTTTATTTAGATGAAAATCCTCCGACCGGGCTGAAACTGAATCTTGATCTGACATCCCTGGAGCCCTCTTCGGATACACTGCCAAGGGAGGTCCCGGTCAACTTTCTACATTCAGACGTAGTCACTTTTTTTTAGATTTTCTTCAGTGGGATGAACCTGCAAGCCAGGCCGGGTCACAGCTGAGGCTAGCCGGCTAGAGTTGCTGCAGCAGGTCTGTCCCTTTATGGAGCTTTTTCCAAAAAGTTCTCTAATCTTCTCCAAACTTCTGGTTCTTCTTCCAGAACGTCCTTTAAGGTTCTTTTGGAGTCCATAGCTCACCCCAAGGTTCCAGAAGCTCTGAGTTGCTCCTTGAGGGTGCGGACTACAACTCCCAGAATGCACCTAGCTCAAACTCTAAAACGGCCACTGGACAGTGGTCAGCTGATCAGTTTTTTCAAGATTTGATGCTGGGGATCTGGTTAGCTATTTTTCACCTGTAGCAAACAAGGAGTCCCTCCTTGAACCAGTTGAAACCAGGCAAAGTCCTTCTTGTGGTGAAGCCCAAGTGTGCAGCTGGTGCAGTCCTTCAGAGTACAGTGTCCAGGTGCAGGTCAGGGGTCCAGTAGGACAGTCCATCTTCTTCTGATGTTCTTCCTTGGTGGGATCTGGTAGGGAACTGAGTTGTGGGTACAGCTCTGCCATATTTATCCTTGTTCCTGGGTGAAAAACATAGGGGTCTTGGTTCTCCAATCAGATGCAGGGTCCTTATCCTTAGATGACCACTTCCTGGGAAGTGTGGCAAAAATCAATCCCAGGGAGCAACATTCTTCAAAAATCCACCATGGCTGAAACTTATTTTGAACGTTACATCTGGCTGAGCCCACCCACTGGTGTGGGTAAAAACCCTAAACACACCCCTCTACTGTCCTCACCTAATCTAATCAAGAGGGCACCTAATTGTCTGGGGCTGCAGGATGTGAGGGAGGTGCTGGGCTACTCCAGATGTCCTTCCCTGCCTTTGAAGACAAGTTGGGCAGCCCTCCCCCTTCCCGCTTCCCAATCTGCAGAGGTAGTTCTCCTCTCCCAGGCACATTCTTTGGTGTTCAGCCCAGGCCACATCACACCTCATCAATGCATCCTGGCCAGGCTGCCAGAGGCTGGCCAATAAGAGAAGGACACTACAGAGCAGAAGTTGGCAACTTTTCAGAAACTCTTTACCTGAACTAGTTATATTAAATCCAACAATTGTAAGTTGTGGGATTTATTATAACAATGATTTTGATACCAAACCCGAGGTATCTGACACTTAAGGGGACTTTGTTAATTAAAATAAAGTCTCCCCATTTTAGCCTATGGAGGCCATTCACTATGGTGAGGGAAAAAACAAATTTGGCTGTTTTACCTCACCAGGGCTTATAAAACTATTTTTATAAGGTCCCTGTTTATAGATACATGGCCGCCAACCCTAGGGGCACACCTTAGGGGTGACTTATATGTAAATATAAGGTAGTGTAATACTTTGGAATTACTTTTAATTCCAAAGTCGAATTTGTATGTAACTTTAATTTAAAAGCAGCCATCAAGGCAGGCCTGCCTTTAAAATTACCCTGGGCACCTCAGCAGTGCACCTATGGGTGCACTACCTATACTGATGTCCCTAAACCTACATGCCCTACCATATACTAGGGACTTATTGGTAGGTTGACATAGCAAATTGTAATTAGCCTAATTTGCATACTCATTTTACACAGAGCACAGGCCCTGGGACTGGTTAGCAGTACCCAGGGCACCATCAGAGACAGGAAAACACCAGCAAAAAGTGAAAAATTGGGGCAAAAAGTTAGGGGGCCTCTGCCATCAGCCCTATTTCAAGAAAACTGGCTGTCCCTTTGCAGGGCCTAATCTGCCTTTCATTCTCCTGTTATGATCACTGTCTCTGGGTAGTAAACCCATCCCAACAGTGAAAGGACCCATCTTAAACTGAAACTTCCCTCTGGGAGGGTCTTCCTCCTCCCTCTCTGCCATCTAGGGTAGTGAGGTGCCCACCTCCCATATTCCTAACTTTGCTAGGGCAACACCTAGCTTACCCAAAGAGGTCCCCCAACACTTGAGCAACCACACTATGACCAACAGAGTCAGAGGGCCTAGTTTGCTTTTGGTACTGGGGTCTGCCTCCCAGGCCAAGTGCAGTGCTGCCATGAAGGCCAGGACCCAGCAGAGGCTAGTGACAGCTGTCAGCACTCAGAACCACACCCTAAGCTCTCCACTGACAGGTGGGTGAGCTGCTTTAGGGGCAACTGTGGAGTTCTGGCACCCCTCTTGCTGTCAAGAGAGGGGAGCTACCACATCCTGTAGCAGACACCCTCCTTCCACTCCCCCTTCTGTCAGTGCAGGGGCAACACCCTGCATCTGTACAGCTGCCTGACTACTCAGGACTTCCTTGGGATCAGGTGGCGACTCACCAGTGCCAACCCTGGGCTCCCCCCCCACTGGGGTAGAAGTAGCCTAATTTGTAGACTCATTTTACACAGAGCACAGGCCCTGGAATTGGTTAGCAGCACCCAGGGCACCATCAGAGTCAGGAAAACACCAGCAAAAAGTGAAAAAATTGTGGCAAAAAGTTAGGGGGCCTCTGCAATCAGCCCTGTTTTCTCACAGTTCAGTTTTATGGCTCCCCTGTACAAGGCTTCATGTAGCCTCCAAGTCATTTTTCCCCAGAAGAGGCTGCTGTCATTGACTGGGAGGTGTCAGATCTTGTGCGCAAAAGGGCCGTAGTCAATAGTTTGCTACACCCAGAGAGTTTTGTGAGCAATCTTTTTCTAGTAGAAAAGAGGGACGGCAGCTTCCATCCAGTGGTAAGCGTCAGTGAATTCATCAATTGGCTAGTGTTCCGCAACTTCAAGATGGAAGGAATCCATCTCCTGAGGGATCTACTGTGGCCAGGGGATTGGATAGTACGTTTGGACTTGAAAGACGCGTACCACACAGTGGCCATTTTTCCCCCTCTTCGCCATTTCCTCCAGTTTCTTTGGCATGAACAGGCCAAATTTCACTACCCTGCCTTTCGGCCTATCCTGTGCCCCATGGTGCTTCGCCATGGTGTTAAAACCTGTGATGAAGCGTCTTTGGGCGCAAGGCCTCAGGATGATCATTTATCTGGACAACATTCTGATCATGTATCAGTGCCTTCAAACTCTTGCAGTCCAACTTCAGATGGCAGTAGATCTTTTGCAGCAGTTGGGGTATGTGATCAAAGAGGGCAAGTCGCTCCTTACCCCAGCACAGTGGATGACATTCTTGAGGTTCATCATAGATTCCATGGAACCCACTCTCAGCCTCCTTGTCAGAAAAATGGTGAAAATAAGACATGAACTTCAGAGGACCCTGTCACAGGAGAGTGTGTCTCTGAGGCAGGTCACCAGATTGGTGGGCCTCTTGGTGTCATTGGTGTAGTTGATCTTCCTGTGCCCACTCCATTATTAAGTGCTCCAACAATAAATTTGCCATGCAAGAAGACAGCGTTGACAGAGGTATTTTTGGCGCTCACTCCGCCAGAGGAGCCATGGCTCCCAAGGCTTTTTTCCTGGGGGCTAGATTGGAAGCTATCCTGAATGCGGCCGATTGGTCATCAGCCTTGACATTTAAAACTTTTATTTCCAACCGTTGGACAATTTGCCCACTGTGGTCATGGGAAAGCTTTGAACTAGCATAGTCCTCTCCTCTGGTCCTAGCATGGAATATCTCATTTCCTAGCTTTAGTAACGGAAAGTTTCAAACCAATTAAGGATATGGAGGTGAGGATTATCCCCAACTAGAGGAGTTTCAGGATTCACCCCCCTCCCCATTTTCATTTCAGATATGTATTGAAGAGGTTGGGGACTGAGAATGCACTCCTTTGGGTATAAATATTTTCATGTCTTTTGTTGGGCAACTGTATGGTCTTTTTTTCGGTGGACAGTGATTTATGATGTTATACCTTGACATTGCTTATTGCTTTGTTTATGCTCCTGTTGATGCGAATGGTTCAATTAGTGCTGTGTGTTTTCTATGTACCTCAACAGGAAATGACTCTTCTAAACAGGAATTAGGATATCAGACAAGGTGCTTCTGGTCACATGAAGAAGGAGGGAGGCTTGAAACTCTGGAAGGACTTTCTTATATTCATGGACACTTCTGATTGGTTATTGTCGTATTCCCAGTGGTTCTTGGGAAACATAGTTTGTGGGTTTTATTATCTAGATGTTGGTTGCTGTAATAAAAATGAAGTAAGATAAAAGCATAATCCTTGCCTCCATGTCCTTAATAGAATTGAAACTTTCTGTTACTGAAGCTATGGAATTTTATATTTTTGATTACAATTTTGAAAATGCAACTTTTCATAAGTTGGCATTTTCCTGCCTTAGGCATTAAGGGGTATATTTATACTTTTTAATGCAAAACTGCGCTAACGCAGTTTTGCGTCAATAAATTTAACACAGGCTAACGCCATTTCTTAGCACCACCTGTGCGTCAAATTTATACTTTGACGCACGGTGGCGCTAAGCACGGGTTAGAGTAATTTTTTTTACGCTAACCATTGCACCGCGTCGTAGAGCAAAATGATGTTAATGCTGGGAAAATGACTCTAATCCGGTTTGCGGCGTCGCAAACCGGATATGCGCCATTTTCCACCGCAATAGCATAAAAATTGGCACAAACAGTGCTAAGGAGCCCCAAAATGGATCCCAGAAGCCAGGAGAGGCCCCAGGGAGACCTCAATCTAACAGGAACCAGCCAGAGAACACAGACAAGACCCAGGGGAGAGACAAGAAGAAAAGGAAGTGTTGTTTCAGTGCAGAGGAGCATGAAATACTGGTCAGAGAGGTGACAGAGCACCAGCATCAACTTTTCATTACCTAAAAAATGCCAATTGGGAGAAGAGAGGCAATTTGGCAACAGAGGTTCGGAGAACTGTCATGGAGTGCAAGAATCGCTGGCATGAGTGCAAGCGCAGGACAAAGGAAAAAATGGCAAGGAACAGGAAGGCAGCACTGCAGACTGGAGGTGGGAGTCCAGCACCGCAGGAGGCCCTGGACGAGATGGAGGAGATGGTTGCTTCCGTCATCCCAGAGGAGATCTTCACAGGAATCACAGGACAGCGCAGACTACCAGGAAACAACACATATGCAGGGTAAGGTACATGGGGGACCAAAATGCCTAAATGTTAATTACAAGCAGGGGGAGGTGCATACCTACTACACAATGCATGTCAGCCATGGCACGGGTGCCTGGGATGTGCAGGGGCATCCAGGGGCACAACACAACACCAACAACCTTTGCATGGGGGTACTCCATCATGCCAAGGCTGCTGGAAATGCTGTAGCAGACCAGGAGGGTAGGGTAGAACGTGAAACCGGACTGCTCTCACAGGACAGCTGGTATTGTCAGAACGCGAACTAGGGGATAATGCCCAGTCTCAGGCCATTTCCTTAAGCGGCATTTACCTTTGACAACAGTTGCCACTATCACCTGTGCTGTGTGTGCTGGGCAATCAGGAAATGGCATTTAGGTGCCCATGGACCAAACACCCCAAATGAGGGTTCAGAATGACAATGTGATCAATCCCCTTCAATTCCTAACCAAGTGTAAATCCTGTCAAATGCTCATGTCTATAGGCGCAATAAACATCAGGTATTGTAAATTATATTATGAAGTACACAGCAGTAATGTCATACCCATGCTGCCCATTCCAGGGTCTACCCCGTGCCTGTGTTACAGTAGCTGCAATGCCACCTTGCAACATCTCAACTGTCATACTGCTAAGACAACAGCATTGAGGGGAAAAACATATGTGTCTAGCTAGTGAAACACACGTGCACATTCATAAGAGGAAATGGAACATTTCCAGGCCCATCAGTGCAATCCAATGTAGCACACATTGGGAATCATCAACATGACACACTACAAATGCTGACACCTGTATGGTGTCATGCCAATGCAATACATGGTGTGTGCTACGTCTCAGCAACGTATAGGTGTATATGAAATATCATAGACTTGGTCAGTCCCATATTTTTATGTGTGTGTAAGTGGCATCAGAACACCAACTTGCATTGCAAGGCCTCACCATGCTAACGGAAGTAGAGGGAGGGTTGAGTAGGACAAGAAGGACAATTTGGACAGAACCTACACCTCAGCATGTGACACAGACAATTCCCCAAACTGCCCACACTACATGTGACATGCAGGTGGGACATAGGCCTGTGAGAATGCTAATATCAATGACAGGAACAATGAACAGAAACCCAGATTACAATGTTCCACTAATAAGAAGTCAGTGACGTCACATTACAACTGCCACAACACAGACACACTAATTGTACAATATCTCATTGCAGAGGACGATGGCTCTCCTGTGGATATGCCTGTCCTGGACTACCCTGATGACATGGATGACGAGCTGACAACCATTAGCCAGGAAACCCTCCAAGATGTCCTGGAAACCCTCCAGACCCCACCTTCATTCGCAGACTCTGATGACACTGGGACCACCTTTGAGAGGACAGTTGTGGGAGTACAGTGGGAGCTGGCCATGGAGGTATGGGTGGGGATGCAAAATATGGCAGCCAGCCTTGAGGGGATGCACATGTGCATGATGACATCTGCAGAACAGTCAGCAGCCATGCAAGTTCAACAATCACTACTGCAAGGACTACAACAGTGTGTGAGGGACTTCACCACTGCAGTGAAGGAGTTGCCACAACACCTGGCATCCCAAACATTTCACTGCATGCATGACTACAATCATGATCCCCTCAGGGCCGACCTAGCTGCCTACCACAGCAATGTTGCTACTATACTCAATAACCAGCAGCTCCTCCTTACTGCAGTTATGCCCTTAATAGTTCCACAGTTGGCACCTACAGGGAATTCAGAGTCCATTTCTCCAAACACTGAAGTGTGTGTTGCCCCCTCAAACGCACCACCACCAAGGGCAGAGGAGACTACACACACATCAGAAGATGAAGACGTGGAACAGATCACCTTCACCCGTAGGAGTACCCGGTAGCACCAGTCCATGCCACATGGGCAGTGATTTTTCTATGTCCTGTGCTTGATAACATGCCAGTCTTGCTACAGTTGTTAACATGCACTGTTCTCCAACACACTGTTTACCTTACCACTATGGACTGCAATTGTCTCTCACTACCTAATTGCTAATTCATGTTCCTCTGCACTGAATGACACTCCATCAGAGCATGTCCAGTGAGATGTCCCTCACCTTTGCACTTGTGTTGCGTCACAATAGAATGCATCACACTAATGGACTTACAATCCTGGACTATGTAAATATTTCACTACAGCACGTTAAAATAAACAGCACCTACACACCCATTTTGTCTCTGTGTAATGTGACACAACAACTGTGCAGGAGTTTTGCGATGCATGTAACATGTCAATGGCTACAGAATGTCAATACAATAGTGTAGAAAGAATGTGGGCTGATATCTATGCACAGGGGTCTGGATTTTATCATCATCTGTGCTGTTGTGGCTTATTTCTGAAGTTAAAGCATCACAAACCGTATAATACTGTGTAAATAATGTATATGTCAGGCCCAAAGTATCTACAAGATGAAACTCAATGCTGCCCACATCCCTTACAAGACAATCATTGTGTATGTGACATACGACTCTAAACTTAAATCTCACACCCACACCATACAGCAGGAATGGATGTGTACGTGTGTTTGGACAATAACGTCACTCAGGCATACAATGTTAAAAATCATAGGTGTGATTTATGTATACTGAACTTCATAAGATTATGACACCGCTCAGTTTATCAGGGTTCACATGAACATCAGGCTGCAGGCAGACGTCCCACAGTGCCCAAGATTCCAACACAGGACTCAAACAATGACAGCTTTAAAATCACACCTACCTCTACAATACATGGGAACCATAGTCACCTTGAGTGGTGGGTTCAGTGGATGGCAGATGCATAGACATGTAGCTTTGTTGTAGCTGCCAATGTGACAGCTCATTTAGAAGTGGGAATAATCATGTCAAGAATGGGATGTGGATGCCGGATGGAACACACAGGCAAACACAAATTTGACACTGTACACTCATGCAAAGGCCCAGATCCACAAGCATATGACACACACTGTAAAGGAGTACATACAACTTTATTATATATCGTTTATAACGTATACATCGTATATATTTATTATGTATCGTTCAAGACATGGCTCTTCGAACGATAGCAGCAACCCCTCCCCCTCCCCCCAGCGCCTCGAAACCCTAACGGGTACATAGCGCGCTTTATAAATCTAATGATTGATTGATTGATTATGTATGAAAGGAAACTTAAACTATGTCAAACACCTATACTAACCGAACCTATCCTAACTATACATTACCCACAACTGGCCCTATCCACCCCATGCTAAACTTACTTACCACATGTAACTAAACACTCTAAACATCGACCCTCCACCCCCTTATATGACGGGACATGTGTAGGACAACATATACTACCTAAACACATACTAACTAATCCTAAACAAATATATATATATATATATATATATATTTTTTTTTTTGAATACACAAACTCCCAACATCAACCTCCACCTACCCACCCACAAACCAACATGTAATAATATAACTCCCTCGCCCCCAACCCACTTATCCTAACTAAACAAATAGCCTACTCTAACCTAGCACTAAACCCCCTAAACCCATTAAAAAACTGTAGGAGGAAAGAGGAGGGAGGGGATGGAATTAGGGGTGAGGAACAATGTTCTCAAAGGTTTGCCCTCCTCAGAATTTTTTTTGATACACCTCAGTCTTCTGCTGTTGTGGGCCACCTCTTGCTGGAGACTGTCCATGCGCCTCATCATCCGTTGCATGTCCCGTTGTAGGGGGCGCAATGCTGCCATGTCCATAACCCCTGCTGTGGTGGTTTGTGTTGCACTCGATGTTGCAGGTGCTGGTGCTGTGGTTGGAGGTGGTGGTACAGATGGTGCAGCAGTTGTGCCTTGTGCTGCTGATGTTGACGGTCCAGCTGTAATGGCTGATATCAGCAGTCAGCGTGGTGGCGGCTGTTGTGGCTAAAGCTGGCCCCCCATGGCTAAAAGCCCTCCATGCACCTATGGCTCTTTTGTGACGATACCGCCTTCCCATCATGCGGTACCCATCCTCCACATCGAGGATGTGCCTGTACCGCACTGCCCGCCTCTGAAACTCACAAATTTCCTGGGCATTTATGTGGGCAGCTGTAAAAAAGAGACAGGCAAACATTAGTGTCATCATTCTGTGATACATGTACAGATGATAATCGAACACTTCCTCACAAACAGCACATGCAGTCGAAAACTGATCTGTGCATATATGTAGTGCTATTGGTCACATTACAAATGCTGTAAGTACTCAACAAGTGCCAGGCCAACTAATCCCTATCTTCTGGATCAACTTCAAGGCACAAAAGACCTGTGATTTGTATAGGGAACTGGCAGGATGGTATGCAGTTGGTAATCATAAGGGGTCATTTTAGTTTAGCACACATGAATGCTTGAATTACATGTCTGTCATCTACACTGTGACTATCACACCTAGCTACATATATTTTCTCCCCCTAACCCTGTGCCTCAGGGGGGGTGGGCATGCAATACATTTTTCAAACGTCAAGAACAACCATGAAGATTTGTCCAGCTGTAAATGGATTTAGTCAGTGTGACACTGGTAAGGAGGCGTGCCAACTAGGAGTGAGTCAACCATTGGTCAATCACATCTACATTCATGTTTCCATTTGTGGACAACCATCAACATCAGACCTCACTGACACATTTTCTAAATCATCCACATTGATGCAAGCACACATCTGGCCTTGACCTGCATGCAAACCTATAACATATCACTTAAGTGCCACGTAAATGGAGTACAACATGTGGGGCTAGATGCTGGGGGGATAGTCACCCATACAGTCCTACATGTTCATTACATTACAAGGATGCGCAAGTTTGTGTGTAAAACTGATGCATCACTGTTTTGTGTGAATTAGGGTATGACTTTCTGACTAAATTATGACACTGGCCACCTCCAAATCAATTGTGGGCATACATGTGGCTACAAATCACCTTGTTCACCTGCCCATGCCTATTGCACAGCACTAGACTCCCAATATATGACTCTCTGCCAGTGAATGTCTAACTTTTCCATGGAACACTATATCAACCTCCTGTCAAGTCACATATCGGATCATGTGTCAGCTCATCATAACTTGCAATGAGTCCAACAAACAGGAGTCAATCACACAACAGCTGCAACCACAACACAGGACAAACATTTTCAAACTTACTGGATACACCTGGGTCCTCAAATCGAGCCACTTCACCTATGGTCTAGGGGGCTGGTTCACCTGTAAAACATGGAAGGGTGATATATGCTCAATGTCTGATCACTGAACAAACGTGGGAACAACAAATCACTGTGTGTGACATTTTATATGATAGAGCTGCACGTCAGGCAAGTAGACACTCCAACAAACATACCACTGCAAACATGCATTGACACCGTCACTCCAGTGAGTGATAGACACACAAATGCACACATGCACTGGCCCTAACAATCATGTGGTGCCAAACCTGACTACACAGTCTTGTGGATAATGCATTCCAGATGGTACTCCATTTCATCATTTGTTATTGTGAGACAAATGCAATGCCACATTCCTGGTGCACAGCAATACAAGTGACTCAGGTATTGTGGCTTGTGCATCAAGGGACAATGAGTAACTGTGTGATAGACATGTGGGTTGATTTGCTTTCAGGAATTATTGTGCTTTCAGTGGTCCATAATAGGTGTGCCACTGTTGGTATGTAGGTTACATATGCCCCATTGCCAGTATCCCCTAAGCTGTATATACCCCCTATGACAACATGATGGCAGGGATCCTGTGTGTGAAATGATGACAATGTAGCGCTAAACATGGATTGGCCACTTTTCTGTTCCAAAACTGCAAAATACATGTAATGTATGCAGACAGTGTCTTAGTTGATCATCATTGACAGAATGCATGGGCACAGGTGTAGTCATTGCACCTGAAATGTGTCACTCAGGGCCATGTGTACCTATATCAGGTATTGTGAATCACACATTGCAATATTCAGCAACTAGCAATTAGTAAGTTGGGTGATCAGAGGTAGTACACCCGAAATGACACTGTTTGTAAATGAAATATGGGGTAGCAAATGTCCTACTTTTTCAATCATGATGAAGTAGGTCTCTATTTGAAAACCCCTTTGGAATGGCGGCACTCACAGGAATGCCGGCCTGCTGAGCTTAGCAGACCACCATGTCTGTGACTGCCTTCATACTGAGATGTTTACATTTGTGGAAATGCTGCAATATTTCAGCAGGGGTGTACAGAAAGTAATTTAACAACCTATTTCTTCACTAAAATAGTATTAAGGAAGCAGTCAGTGGTCCCTTGCACAACTTCATGCTCAGAAATAGTTTGTGACCATGCATTCACAAAGAGCAGGGATCCCATGCTGACCCTTTCACTTTTGAAAATGGGTTGGAAACCAATACGACACAGATGGTAACTGCAATAGCTCATTCCCGGCAATTGTGCCCAAGCATAAAATGTCATAGGGGCCTGCTACTCAGTGATAGGATTTAAATGCCTAATCCGAAATGCCACTAGAAGACCCTGTTTTGTGATAGTGCAATCTGGTACCATTATGGCCCATTTGGGTTTGGCCATGTGAATGATAATTTGTCCTGACGTAAACACATGGATACAGTGAACTTAGGCCCAGATGTATATTTTATTTAGTGCCGCGTTTGCTTCATTTTTTGACGCAACAGCTGTCCAGAAATGACGCAAATGCAGCGCAAAAAAGTAGAAATATGGGCCTAAGATAATAGTAAAGGTTATGAAGAGCTTGGTACATATGGCCCTGAATACTGTTCCGACATGGTTCAACAAAACTATTGACTGCATTGTTACCATGTATTACCATGTGTAATACATCACGGGCCAGATGTACTAAAGAAGCATTTTGCGAGTTGCAAATAGCGACTCGCTATTTGCAACTCGCAAAATGTCATGCAGAATGGTGTCTCAGACACCGTCTGCGAGTCGGTATGGGGTCGCAATGACCCACCTCATTAATATTAATGAGGTGGGTCGCAAATTGCGGCCCCATACCGACTATGGGCACTCGCAAACATGGAGGCCTGCTGTAGTCAGCAGACCTCCGTGTTCGTGACTGCTTTAAATAAAGCAGTTTTTTTTTTTTTAAGTGTAGCCCGTTTTCCTTAAAGGAAAACGAGCTGCACTTAAAAAAAAAACGAAACCTTTAGTTTCGGTATTTTTTCAAGGCAGGGAGTGGTCCCTTGGACCACTCCCTGCCCTGAAAAAATGTTTTTGGGTCCAGTCACAAACTGGAAGGGGTCCCATGGGGACCCCTTCCAATTTGCGAGTGGGTTACCATCCACTTGAAGTGGATGGTAACTGCAACACCATTTGCGACCGCATATGCGGTCGCAAATGGTATTGCATACCACTAGGAATCGCAAATAGGAAGGGAACACCCCTTCCTATTTGCGATTCTGAAATGCATTTTGCGAGTCGGTCCGACTCGCAGAATGCATTTCTGCATAGGAAAATGCGATTTGCAACTCGCAAACTGCAGTTTTTGCCGTTTGCGAGTTGCAAATCCTTTCCTACATCTGGCCCCACATTCCTGGTATACCTACAGTTTCTTCAACTTACATTCCACATGCCCACAAACATTGCATGCAGTATGTCACAACATCTGCTACTATCACTCCAGAGCATTGTACTGTACACATTAGTCCATTTGGTACTCACCAACAGGGCCACCAATCACCACACCCAGGTGGTCCAGCAGGTTCTGCTCTCTGGCCACCAGGTCAGCCCAGCGATGCTTCAGCTGGTGCTCATTCCGTTGAG
The DNA here is from genome assembly GCF_031143425.1 of Pleurodeles waltl. Taxonomy (NCBI): domain Eukaryota; kingdom Metazoa; phylum Chordata; class Amphibia; order Caudata; family Salamandridae; genus Pleurodeles; species Pleurodeles waltl. The sequence continues at coordinate 317,002,696 of NC_090436.1, forward strand.
TGTTGAAAATCTGCCTCAGGTGGAACAGCACTGTTGCCCACCGCAGCCATCTTGCCTTCGTGTGATACCCCTGTATCACACGGCCCCCAACCTCCAACATCATAGGAAGGAAGTAGCACACCAGCCACATGAATGCCCCAAGCTCCTCCTCACCCATGCGCACCACCCGTTGCCTTCCCGACATCATATAAAATAGTATTTCCAAAGTAAAGAGGGAAAAACAGGGAAAGAAGGTAGAAAAAATAAACTTATCTAACCCAATGAAAGCCTCAAACTACCCCAACTAATCCTACCCACAAACAGACTCCCAATAGTAAAAATACAAATCTAACTACAATTAAGGACACAAAGGGCCATATGTACGAAAGCTTTTTCCCATAGACACAGATTGGGTGTAGGAAAGTACCATCTTGCCTCGCATGTTACCCCCATATTTCACTGTATATATGTTGTTTTAGTTGTATGTGTCACTGGGACCCTGCCAGCCAGGGCCCCAGTGCTCATAAGTGTGCCCTGTATGTGTTACCTGTGTTATGACTAACTGTCTCACTGAGGCTCTGCTAATCAGAACCTCAGTGGTTATGCTCTCATTTCTTTCAAATTGACACTAACAGGCTAGTGACCAATTTTACCAATTTACATTGGCATAATGGAACACCCTTATAATTCCCTAGTATATGGTACTAAGGTACCCAGGGTATTGGGGTTCCAGGAGATCCCTATGGGCTGCAGCATTTCTTTTGCCACCCATAGGGAGCTCTGACAATTCTTACACAGGCTGTTGCTAGCCTATCTTCTCTCCTAAGTAGCCAAACCCTCTTTTCTGGCTATTTAGGGTCTCTGCTTTGGGGATTTCCTTAGATAATGAATGCAAGAGCTAATCAGAGTTCCTCTGCATCTCTCTCTTCACCTTCTGCCAAGCAATCGACTGCTGAGCGCGCTGGAAGCCTGCAAAACTGCAACAAAGTAGCGAAGACGACTACTGCAACTCTGTAACGCTGATCCTGCCGCCTTCTCGACTGCTTTCCTGGTGGTGCATGCTGTGGGGGTAGTCTGCCTCCTCTCTGCACTAGAAGCTCCGAAGAAATCTCCCGTGGGTCGAAGGAATCGTCCCCCTGCAACCTCAGGCACCAAAGAACTGCATCACCGGTCCCCTGGGTCTCCTCTCAGCACGACGAGCGAGGTCCCTTGAATCCAGCAACTCTGTCCAAGTGACTCCCACAGTCCAGTGACTCTTCAGTCCAAGTTTGGGGGAGGTAAGTCCTTGCCTCCCCACGCCAGACTGCATTGCTGGGAACCGCGTCTTTTGCAACTACTCCGGCTCCTGTGCACTTTCGGAGGGAATCCTTTGTGCACAGCCAAGCCTGGGTCCACGGCACTCTAACCTGCATTGCACGACCTCCTGAGTTGTCCTCCGGCGGCGTGGGACTCCTTTGTGCAACTTCGGGTGAGCACCATTTCACTCCACTTTGTAGTGCCTGTTCTGGCACTTCTGCGGGTGCTGCCTGCTTCTGAGAGGGCTCCTTGTCTTGCTGGACGCCCCCTCTGTCCCCTGACGCAATTGGCGAAATCCTGGTCCCTCCTGGGCCACAGCAGCATCCAAAAACCCTAACCGCACGACTTGCAACTAGCAAGGCTTGTTGGCGGTCTTTCTTCAGGAAAACACTTCTGCACGACTCTCCACGGCGTGGGACATCCATCCTCCAAAGAGGAAGTTTCTAGCCCTTGTCGTTCCTGCAGAATCCTCAGCTTCTACTGCCTAGTAGCAGCTTCTTTGCACCCACAGCTGGCATTTCCTGGGCATCTGCCCACTCTCGACTTGGTCGTGACTTTTGGACTTGGTCCCCTTGTTCCACAGGTACCCTCGTCTGGAAATCCATCATTTTTGCATTGCTGGTTTTGGTCTTTCCTGCAGAATTCCCCTATCACGACTTCTGTGCTCTTTGGGGAACTTTAGTGCACTTTGCACTCACTTTTCAGGGTCTTGGGGTGGGCTATTTTTCTAACCCTCACTGTTTTCTTACAGTCCCAGCGACCCTCTACAAGGTCACATAGGTTTGGGGTCCATTCGTGGTTCGCATTCCACTTTTGGAGTATATGGTTTGTGTTGCCAATATCCCTATGTGTCCCCATTGCATCCTATTGTAACTATACATTGTTTGCACTGTTTTCTAATACTATACTGCATATTTTTGGTATTGTGTACATATATCTTGTGTATATTTGCTATCCTCATACTGAGAGTACTCACTGAGATACTTTTGGCATATTGTCATAAAAATAAAGTACCTTTATTTTTAGTATATCTGTGTATTGTGTTTTCTTATGATATTGTGCATATGACACTAGTGGTACTGTAGGAGCTTCACTCGTCTCCTAGTTCAGCCTAAGCTGCTCTGCTAAGCTACCATTATCTATCAGCCTAAGCTGCTAGACACCCTATACACTAATAAGGGATACCTGGGCCTGGTGCAAGGTGTAAGTACCCCTTGGTACTCACTACAAGCCAGTCCAGCCTCCTACAATGGGTAAAATCCTTTCGTACATCTGACCCAAAAACACTTACACAGGATACAAAATACACTTATTAAACACCAAAAGACAAAATAAAAACCACACAGGAGACAAAATCACAAAATCCACAGAGAAACAATCCAACACACAGCCACACAGTCTAGAAAAATCACAGACTGCAAAGTGAAAGTGAAAGTACATCCACTGTACCATTTCTGTAAACAGAATATTCTATTACATCACTTTCTGTCTCATTTGCAGCGCGTTTTTTGTCTTGCGTGTACATTTTTGACGCTTACATAGTTTGCATCAAACAATTTTGATGCATATGCGTCAAAATCCCATTCATTCATGGATCAATCCATTTTCAATGTATAACCGCATGCCTGGGGTGTGCTGGTGGAATTAACGCTAGGGACCCATTGATGTATATTGTGCGTTTGCTTCATTTTTTGACGCGTTTCGTCAATATTTCTGACTCATGTTTCAAATTTTAACATGCATGCAGCCTATAACTAGACAAAGATAGGATGGTATGACCTGCAGTGTGTGTTCTAGTGTTTGGGCACATGTGGCAGACCAAGCTCCTGCGGCCCACAGTACTCATATCGTTGTGCAGGATTAGCTCGCTTAACTGACGCAACAGCAGAACAATCTTCGGAAATTAAAATGGAATGTGTGTTGCATCAATAGAGGACAGCAAGGCTACGCTACAAAAATATGAATTATGGCCTGTTTGTCTTGTGTGTGAATTGACTGTTAAAACTATTTGTGTGCCTCTGTTGGAACGGCATGCAATACATTTGGTGTAATGTTCATGTATGAATGTATTACAAATGGGTATCACCATCAGATGTCAATCAATGAGGTACAACAGTCATGATATGTGTTTGTAATATCTGTTGCCTCTTTTGCTGTGTGTAGCTGCTTGACTTTGGGGACAAAACATTTCCCACGACAAACAATACACAGGAAAGATCGAGGACAGCTGATGAGGGCTATGTCAGATATGTAACCCCTCATATGTCATGAAATGTTGGCTACCACTTCATGGTCACTTGTGTGTATACTACCCATGAGTCAGGCATTTGAACATGTTAGGTAGGTACAGTGTTTGTGACACAGAGCCTCAAATCCAATCATAACATTGCTATGTACAACACAGTTTGACTAATGTAAATGACCTATGTTCCTCCTATGGCTGTGGTGGACCAGCAGCCCAGGCTGCATGTGTTCACATATTTCCAGTGGTTCATTGCACAAAAGTGTCCAGTTCAATTGTGTGGCCATATGTATCCTGTGTCAGTATTGGCCTCCATGGTGTAACGGTTACATGCAGGTCTAGTCAGGAGTCTGTAGAGACAACCCTTGAGTTAACAGAGTATCCTTAAGAGCAGATTTGACCTAAAGCCAAAGATCAGCTAACGGCATACAAGGGGATAGGGCAGCTATGGTACAGCAGAAATTACAGAAGGGTGACGACAGAGCAACCTTGTTGTGGTCAAATATGTTATGGATCAGTAATAGATAAACAGGCAGGTTTCATCACTACATTTGTACACAGGGTAGGGCTCTGAACTTCCCACAGCTACAGGGAACATCAGTGCCTCTGTGCAGATTAATCTCACTGCTAGTCACCACGCAAGCCCCATCGAAAGGTGGCGGCAGAAGTGAATCTGTGTCAGGACCGTCAGGGCACAAACATGGATTGTCCTTACATACACATTAGCAGCCCTTGTTTGTTGGGCTGGAGGTACAGTACCAAATCCAGGAATACAGGCATGCCACTGTCACTGTTTGGCACTAATGAATACTTGCAAAACCAGACAAAGGATGGGGGCTTGATTCGCCCCCTGGAAAACATGTCCCAATACAAAAAAAATAAGAAAACAAATTAAACTATTCTATACAGTTGAGGACTGATCGTAGACTCACCAGACACAATACCCCCAAGAGGAAACAAAGGGCATGGAAACCAACTATGAGGCAAATGTAGGCACAGGGAACATCTCTGGTTAACGCAAAGACTGGAACCAGTCTGGCTAACAGGATGCAGGCTCTGTCAGGAACAAACATGAACAAGGCAGAAAAACAGTGAGCAGAGTCTGACTGGAACAAGCAGGAACAACACTGTGGAAACAAAGAGCAGTTTCAGGTGTATTCAGCACTATAACACAATCCAACAAGGGCTCTGAAACACAAATAAATTGTACTCCAATGCACAACAAGGAGCTTTAGGGAATAGCAGCTTCTAAGCAGCTCCAGACAGCAGCAAGGGCAGGGCAGAACCAAATGGCTGGGCTGCATGAGAGTGCTAACAGGTGTGTGCAGCTTCAGTCTCTCACAAGTCCTGGAGGTGAGAATCCAGTATAAGGGGCCAACCGGACTTTACCCATGGGAAGCAATGAACAGCAGATTACAGGTCTTACCAACTACCAGGCAGTGCATTATGGGACCTGAAGTCTATGCAGGCTGATGAAGTAGAACTATGGCATTCCATACTGAAAAGGGAAGCACCCAGGGTAGAGATAGTCCATTTACAGCGCCCCCTAGAGAAGGGTGGGCAGAGACTTAAAACATGGCAGTGGCAGGACTTATTACCTGGGATGGACTGCGCAGGCCATGTCTTGTGAGCACTGCTTGTCATACTTGGGACAATCATGCTATCCATTTACAATATTGATGCTCCACTTGTCACCCAAGCTCCCTCACAGGTGTGGGCAGCTTCAGTCTCTCACAAGTCCTGGAGGTGAGAATGCAGTATAAGGGGCCAACTGGACTTTTCCCATGGGAAGCAATGGACAGCAGATTACAGGCCTTACCTACTACCAGGCAGTGCATTCTGGGACCTGAAGTCCATGAAGGCTGATGAAGTAGAACAATGGCACGCCATACTGAAAAGGGAAGCACACAGGAGTCAGAATTGGAATCTGGGTGAGTGTAGATGATGATTCCCAGTGTACATATAGTTCATTTACAGCGCCCCCTAGAGAAAGGTGGGCAGAGACTTAAAACATGGTAGTGGCAGGATTTATTACCTGGGATGGACTGCGCAGGACATGTCTTGTGAGCATTGCTTGTCATACTTGGGACACTCTTGCTATCCATTTACAGTATTGATGCTCCACTTGTCACCCAAGCTCCCTCACAGGTGTGTGCAGCTTCAGTCTCTCACAAGTCCTGGAGGTGTGAATGCAGTATAAGGGGCCAAATGGACTTTTCCCATGGAAAGCAATGGACAGCAGATCACAGGTCTTACCGACTACCAGACAGTGCATTATGGGACCTGACATCCATGCAGGCTGATGAAGTAGAACTATTGAATGCCATACTGAAAAGGGAAGCACACAGGAGTCAGAATGGGAGTCTGGGTGAGTGTAGATGATGATTCCCAGGGTACAGATAGTCCATTTACAGCGCCCCCTAGAGAAGTGTGGACAGAGACTTAAAACATGGCAGTGGCAGGACTTATTACCTGGGATGGACTGCGCAGGGCATGTCTTGTGAGCATTGTTTGGCATACCTGGGGCAATCGTTCTATCCATTTTCAGGTTTGATGCACTTCTTGACACACATGCTCCTTGCAGAGATAGCTGATGTCACACTTACTGCCATCAAGGGTCTGGTCAAACATTCCTGTTACCAATGCAATTTCACATCCACTGCCTCATGTATGATGCAGGTTTTTACCTTATGATTGATGGTGTCATAGTTGGGTGTCATATGTTGCAATGGACCATGTTGGCAACATGGATGTGTCTCATAGCTGTGGTCCTATGAATTTGCCCTTCAAATGTGAAATAGACAAGATGCATTTCATAAGATCTGTGTGTGATGTTTGATGTACATTCAAACCCATCAAATGTGATGTGGCATCAGAAGTATGCAAATTTGTCTTTCTGCAATGCTGCCTGAGGTAATACTCTGATTATGATTCCTAGAGATCATGTGATGCATAAATAATTACCCAGAGCATTATTGAGTGATAAAGTGAGCTGTTTAATTACATATCGTAACAAAGTGTGGATAGTGACTATTGTTGGAATGTTTTGGGTACTATTTGTTGTCTGCGACGCATTCCTGCAGCTGTGTTAGGATGTTCCCCCTCATTTTCCTGGACAGCATCTTCCTCCTCCTCCTCTTCAGGCAGTTGTTCTTCAGGTTCATATAGGGTAATGTTCCTCCTACACACAAATGTTGTGCAGGATGGCACAGGTCAAAATGATCTTGCAGACCATTTCTGGGGAATATAGGAGGCTGCCTCCGGTGATGTCCAAGCACCTGAATCTGGACTTCAGGATGCCAAACGTCCATTCAACTATGGTGCGTGTCCTCCGATGTGCCTCATTATAGGCACGCTTTGCTGCTGTGCTTGGGTTGGCAAATGGGGTCATGATCCATGGCTGGATCCCGTAACCCTGAGTAGCTGAAAGAGAAAATAGGGTTAAGTATTTTGTTGTTGCTTGCACCAGGAATGTCCTTTTGCATGGCAGTTGTTATCTTGTGTCGTCTGTGACTCATATGTGTTTGTGGTATTGTGTGGGATCCTAGGCTTCTGTGAGGTTCTTTCTGCATTGGGTTGTTTGACTTGCCAAACTTCTGTTTGGCTAATTGACCTGATGTCTCTGGTATATTTTAAAACTTGCAGTTCAGTGTGTATCTCCCATGCGTTATGTAGTGAGCAAGATGTTCTCGTGTGCATTCACTGGAGGTGACATGATACTTCCACACACACAATAAATTCTACTGTGGTGGTAACATGGTTACACTACATGGCCTGGTCATCCCATCCAATTAGACATATGTAATTGCAGATGAAATAAACAGTGAGGCCCTTTGATTTGGCTGGGTGACAATGCACAACACATCTCCATAAGTTGGCAGCACTGAGGTGTTCAGTATTGACAATGCACAATTATCCCACGTGTGACTAGTTCTAAGCAAACCTGTTTTTGTTCCCTCAACCAGTTGGCTCATGTGCAACTGTGCACCTACACTACTTAACTTGCTCCAGGTGAGCTGGCTGACTTGGTTGTGGAGGTGGATTTATTTGTGTAGGAAGGTCCATCTCCCTGTACATCTGTTATGTAGATGGGGAATTGTCTCTTTCAGTATGTGTAGCAGTGTGCACTTTGCATTAGTGTCACATCAACATATTTTCATAGCACAGTCCACTTCCTTATTGCTAGCTGGCAATGTCACCCCAATAGTGATGTGAGATGTTGGTACTACTTCAATAATTCCATGTCACCTTCATTTGAGTCAGCGTCATCATGCTGTGTGTCTCATGGTGTTTGACCTGCAGCAACACACATTACACAGGACATATTGCTTGGAAGGGTGTAGGATTGACTATGTTGCCTTATGTGAGATTGAATGGTTAATCTTCCAAGTAGTACTGCCAGTTAAGGCCATGTCATTGTCACTGTGTGGTTTTAAATTAGTCCCTTGTGGCTCTAGAGTAGCATCTATTGTTATTGGCCGTAATTTGTCCATAGGTGTGAATCCCATTGGGTCAGGATATCAAACATAACTACCAGTGTCACACCTCATTGTCTTCCTGCCCATGTGTAGATGTAGTGGTGTATGTCTTGTGCGTCCTACAGGATTGCTGTGCTGTGTGTATATTACTAGGTTTCTGGACTTACCGACAAGAAGGCCATTGCCATGTCGTCCATCCTGGAAGTGCCAATTGATGGTGCTGTGTCAGATGATGAAGGAATCATCTATACTCCCAGGATACTTTGCCATGATGTTGGTGAATAATCCCTGGTGATCAACAATGGCATGCACATTGATGGTGTGCTTTCTGTTGAAGTATAGGTGCTCGGTTGCAGCAGGTGGCACAATCCGGACATGTGTGCAGTCAATGGCACCAAGCATGTGCGGGAAGCCATTGATTTGGTAAAACCTCTGTTTGGTCTCCTGCTTCTTCTGCTGTGTTTTGGGGAAGCTGATGTGGCGGGGTGTGAGGGAGATGATGGCATCAAGCACCTTGGGAAGGAAGGCAGAGAATGAGGGCTGTGAGACCCCGGCAACCAGGGCACCTGTAGTTTGAAATGAGACACTTGTCAACATGTGCAGGACAGCTAGCAGCTTGGTCTCCGGTGGAATTTGGCGCATCACCTGCTGTATGGCTTGCCAGTTGAGTCTGTAGCCCTGGATGATATCATGTTCCCTGAGGCCCAAGAGTGTTGCCCTGGTCCTAAATAGCCTCTCCAGCCTTTTCCGTTGCCTTTGGGGTCCACGTTGGTATGGTGGTAGCTGCTGCTGTTGGTCCTGTGCTCTGCATCTTCTGGCATGCTGCATGAGTAGCACCTCCATGTCGTCCTTCTTGGGCAATGATTTTGCTTGTGTGAGTTTTCCTTTAATAGTGGTGTGTTTGCCCCATTTTAACGCCTGCCCTTACCCAGGTGTTAAAATTTAATGCAAATCGGGATTTGCGTAATTTTCGGGGTCCGCTTCCCAGCCGTGAGTTATTTTTGCCCGGTTGGATAAATATGGCGCACGGGTGTTTGAGTCATTTTTTGGATGGGAATGCCTACCTTGCATCTCATTGACGCGAGGTGGTTTCACGCATCCAGAAAATGATGCAAACTCTGAAATTTTGACGCTAGATGGGTCTACGGTCAAAATATAAATATGGTGTTAAATTTGCGCCGGACTAGCGTAAAACAAAATTACACTAATCCGACGCAAAGGGAGTATAAATATGGGCCTTAGTGCCAAAGCTGACCTGCCGATGAGGGACTTCAGGGTCAGTGAGGCCTACATCGAGAGTGGCCCAGCTGTTCTGATTACTTCCCCTCTCCAGGTCACCCAAGCAAAGTGAGAACCTCTAACTAGAGCAACACGTTGGACCACACATGTCTTCACCCCAGCCACTCACCCTGGGTTCACGTAAACCGACTGTGTACCTGAACTCCAGAGACCTTCAAGAACCGAGCCCCTCTTTCGGTTCTGCTGAACATGTTTCCAAGTACCCCCTTTCAGCCTTCCTTATCAGGCACGCTGCCATTGACTATAACACGTAGCACCCAAAGAATACCAACGTGAACAGCACCTCTGCGCACGGACTCACCAGGGCAATTATAACCAAACTGCTGGTGGTTTCTTGGACCGAGACCACTAAGAACCTTAAGCCCCAAATGTCACCCTCAAGTATATGTAGGCAGTGAATGTTTATCCCACAGGATAACATTACCACATTTGTGGCTCATGACTAATCTGACAGCTCTGTTATTTTTACTGTTTCCTTGTAAAATCTATAACTCCTAAGGTACTTACCTAATATTGATGAGCTTGGTGTCTAAATATACATAAAAATCGGTGTTTTTTTCCTAAATTGGACTCAGATTTCTTTTTGAGTGTCTCATTTATTGACTCTGTGTGTACAACAAATGCTCAACATTTCCTCTCTGATAAGCCTAAGCTGCTCAACCACACTACCACATATAGAGCACTTGGAATTATTAAAGTAAGGCCCTGTATACTAATAAGGGTCACCTTGACATTTTGCCTGGTGTACCCCTACATTGGTACACTAAATCAAAAGCCAGTTTCATACAGTTCTGGATTCAGTTCTGTTCTAAACTTGATATGTTTCAAATATTGGCAATGACTTATAGTGCTGGGGCTTGTACCAAAAAAGCTAAGCCTCCTACAGATTTCTTAATGTAAGGCAGGGGGACAATCTGTGGTGCTAGTCTGGAGTGCAGTGTCCTACATTGTTCCTATTGTTTAAATTTAATTGGTATGTACAATAGTCCTTTTCCTTGAGAGGCTCTGTGGGTCATGCAATTGCTTTGAACATTGAACACCCAGCTACAGGTAGCCAGGTAAGTGTTAGCAGGACTGATGCCATGTGCTATCTTGGTGGAGGGATATTGCTGCACCAGCTTGGATTAGTTTAATTCTATGTATTACAAAGAAGAGTACACTAAGATAAAGACTGTTATACCTTGAAAATGTTCAGTAAAGGAGTCTTCTTGAACCCTTACTATTTCTTTCAAGCCCAGAATACCATGAGAAATTAAAAATAGATCCACCCATGAACCCTTGCAAACACAATGTAACCCCCCACCTCAAAATTCACTGAGAAGCAAAACAGACTGTCAAATACTCGTCAAATAGAAACTGTTGAGTGGGCAGTGAATTCGCTAGAGGAGACAACACCGTTCAGTAGCATTGAGACCTAAGATTAATTTCATACAGAACATTTTTACAAAATCTTGAAAATGCTGAAGAGGAAGCACATTGTTTATTCATTCACACACCACTTTAGAAAACAAGTTTAATAACAATACTGTCCATAGCCACATTACCTTACACATACTGTAGTCTGGTCACTGAAGAGTGGCTTCAACTTTTTCTGCTTTAAGGGTTATATTAAAGAGACTTACTTCCTTAAATATTCATATTTAAAACAATGAAAAAATACAGCCATACAGTGGTTGTAAGTAATCACTGTGGACAGGGCCTGTAAATGCACTAGATGGAAACAAGCAATGGCAAATCAAATAGGTCTTGCTTATGGATGATCTATTGTTTTGCCAATCGGGTGGGAGTGGACAATAGAAGAGCAGGTGGAAGTTGAAGGACTGTAAAAAAGCTATCTTAAGTGGCCAGCACTGGCCATTTCATACCACTTTATTTTCCTTATGCCAACTGTCGGGAGAGGAATAAGAAACATGGATGCAGTGTGTGTGTGTTAATTAAGAAACATGGATGAAGGCTAGTGGAAGGGGGATAAGAAACATGGACCAGGTGGATGGGGGGAAAAGAAACATGGAGATAGTTGGGTGGGGTATGAAAAACAATCATAGACCAGAAGGGTGGGAGAAGAAGAATAAACATCGATAAGGGGCTATTTGGAGGTGAATAAAATCAGAAACAAATAGAGAGGGACCCCTTCAGAATCAAAGGGATACAGAGATAAGCAAACAATAAATGTTCCCTTAGGTATATCGCAAACCCTCTCCCCCATGTAAGCTGTGCAAGAACTGTTACATCATAGACAAAAATACAAAAATATATGTATTTTATTAAATATAAAAATTACCAGCACATGCCATAAAACAAAACTTATACATAGGTCAATTTATGCAACATACATACAAAAACTACAATAAATTCTGGAAATTTAAAATATTGATCCTACTTTTTTTGTATTCCCAAACATACATCATCGTAATCAATGTTTTTTGCTGTAGGCTTGAGCAAAGGTTCCTAAGAGAACAGAAATTATGAAACAAGTCTCTTTTCACTCCCTTAACTTGACTTCCTCTGCATGGAAGTGCATGAAATATGGCATGCTGTACCCGAATTGACTTAAACTTTCATTTGCCAAATTTAGTGCCTATCTGTCTACGGGACCAAAAATTATAGGCAAAGAAAAAAATACCTTTTCAGGGGAAATATATGTATTACACAGCAGGAGTGAATATTTATGCTCTGTAAAAAACAAAGGTGAAAGTGATGTTATAGTTAGGTGTTGCAATAAGGTAAAAACTAATATAAAAAAAAAAAACATCTGACCTCTTCCTGAGCTAAATATCAATATAACTTGTGCACCACCTTGCACTGCTTATGACCTATCATATTAGATTGCTCATGTCATGTTAAATGACATCATTCATGATATCACCCAAAACATATCAAATTACATTGTTGATGGCATCACTGATTGCATTTTTGATAGCACCATAGTCATACACTGCATAGAGTTACCAAATGTAACTGTGTAGGTTGTGTAGGTCAATAGCATGGAATTAGCAAAAGCCCTGGAGACAAGTGTAATAGGTCTTTTTAAAGTTATATGGTGCACCATTTACTAACCACTAGTGGGGTGTAAGAAATATTTCATGTTAAACAAGGTAAAGGTTGAGTAAAACTGATGTGGGTTATAGAGGTATGTTTCAATATTGGATGTGTCTTAAGCCAAAGCCTGTTTGTAAAAATCTGAGAAAGGCTAAAGCTGCTGTTGAAAATACATGTTTATTGTGATGAGTGATCTTTAATATATAAAAAGGCGCTCAGAACAAGGGCTTGCAACAGGGATGAGCACAGAGAAGTTCCACAAAACTTCATTGCCACCCCTTCCTGAAACTCCCTGAAATGCTCTCAATCTAGCAAAATGTCTGGCTGAAACTCCTCCTTTATGGAGATTTCATTCTCGACTTGATCCTTCAAGATACAGAACAGTTTCTACACAACCACAGCATGTTAGAATGATGCCACCTCCATAAGCCTGCTGTGCCACTGCAGCAAGACACCCTGGCAATGTATACATCATTGTGGTATAGTAGCCACACTATTCTTTTAAGGGTTTCATAAAAAAGGCGTTTCCCACGACACATTAGAACGCAGAACTCCGATGAATGAAAAGAGACAGCTTAGAATTAGGTGTAATTAAATAACTATAGTCTCTTCTATTTTCGCAATTCTACTCTCTAAAGAAGACATTGGTCTGAATGAATCCTGTTAAAAGTTGTTAACATAGGTGAGCATTTAATTGAATTAACTGTAATAATCCTGGCAGTACTAAACATTAGTTACCGCTCCCACAGTCTGAAGTAAAAAAAATAAATAAAAAAAACGAATACCACCCAGATGGCTAAAGCTAATCTGGCATGATCACCAGGCAGGTCGCTCCCCCCATCTGCCACGCAGCCCCATGTGGGTTGAACCTCCGTTGCCGCTTTTGCCGCCTGACTACTCGCTCCCTTTTTTCTGTACCCCTGCGCGTGGCTTCTGTGCCACTTCGTTTTTTCATTCTGTGCCCCTGTGTTTTGCTTTCTGTACCCCTGTGCTCTGTTGTCCCTCTCCCGCCATCTTTTCCCGCCGTTTTTTCCCAGGGTTTTCCCCCGGGTTTTTCCCCGGGTTTTTCCCTTGCTGCTGAGCCCCTGATGCCCCGCCCCCTTTACTCCCATTGGTCGCCCCGCTCCCACCTCCCAGCTGCTCCTCCCTCCCTCTGCCCTCATATGGAGGCCGCGAAGCGGGCGCGTCGCTGGCGCGCCGAAGGCGCTCCTAAGGCAAACCCGTCTGCGCCCGTCCGCGCCTGGACCGCACCCAGCACCAGAACCCCTGGAACCCGCACCCCCCGCAACGCCAGACTGCACTACGACGCAAGCACCCTCCACGCACTCAACACCAGACGAGACCACCCCTGCTACCGGGCCACCCCGAAACGCACCCAGGGGCCTTTCACCTGCCGGAACATCAGATTCACCAGCATCCAACCCTCCACACCACCAGCCAGAGAACCCAACCACCTCCGCTGCATCCTCCTCAATACCCGCTCCGCTCGCAAGCACGCCATCGAACTTTGGGACCTCCTAGACTCCACCGCCCCGACGTCGCCTTCCTGATGGAGACCTGGCTGAACGCCACCTCAGCATCAGACATCGCCACAGCCATCCCACAGGGCTACAAGATCTCCCGCAGAGACCGCACCAATGGAGTGGGAGGAGGAATCGCCATCATCCACAAAGACTCCATCAAAATCTCAACGAACACCGATGACACCCTCACCACCGCCTAGCACATGCACTTCCAGATCCACACCGACCCCAACACCACTCTCAGAGGAACTCTCATCTACAGACCTCCCGGACCCCGCCCACAGTTCAGTGACACCTTCGCCGACCTCATCAGCACCCACGCCCTCGCTTCCACGGACTACATCCTCCTCGGGGACCTGAACTTCCACCTCGAGAACAACGACGACGCCAACTCCACCGCCCTGATTGACAACCTCACCAACCTCGGACTCAAACAGCTCGTAATGAAACCCACTCACGCCGCTGGACACACGCTCGACCCCATCTTCTCCGCAAGACCCACGTCTCCTTCAACCACACCACCGAACCACACTGGACCGACCACAGATGCGTCCACTTCACCTTCAGAAAACCCACCACACACCACCGCACCCAACAGCTACCACGCCGCTGCTGGGGCAAGGTCACCGAGGACCAACTGACTACCGCCCTCACCCTGAGACCACCCACCGACCCAGACACCGCCGCGACCAACCTCACACAGTGGATCAACGACTGCACCAACACCCTCGCCCCTCTCAAGACCTTTACAACCAACCACACCAACAAGAAAGCCGCCTGGTTCACCGAGGACCTCCGGATCTCCAAGCACACCTGTCGGAAGCTGGAGAAGAAATGTCTCTCTACGACCGAACACCAGACAACCACACAGCCCTCAAGAGCACCACCCGCAGACATCACCAATTCATCAGGACTGCCAAGAAGACCGCCTTCAAGGACCGCCTAGACAACAACGCACACAACACCAAAGAGCTCTTCAGCATCGTGAAAGAACTCTCCAACCCCAGCTCCATCACCAACGACATCCCGCCATCTCAAGACCTGTGCGACTCCCTGGCCACCTTCTTCCACCGCAAGATCACCGACATCCACAACAGCTTCAACCCCGACCCCCCCGCACCTACCACCGAGTCCACCACCCCTGCGACTACCACTCGCACCAGTCGCTTGACCGTCTGGTCCAGCGTCAGCGACGAAGACACCATCAAAACCATGAACTCCATCCGCTCCGGATCCCCACTGGACCCCTGCCCTCACCACGTCTTCAACAAAGCCAGCGCAGCCATCGCGCCCCAATCTCCGGAAAACAATCAACTGTTCCTTCGAGACAGCAACCTTCCCAGAAAGCTGGAAGCACGCCGAGATCAACGCCCTTCTGAAGAAGCCCAAGGCGGACCCCAAGGACCTCAAGAACTTCCGGCCCATCTCCCTGCTCCCTTTCCTGGCAAAAGTGACCGAGAAGATTGTCAACAAACAGCTGACCCGCTACCTCGAAGTCAACAACATCCTGGACCCTTCCCAATCTGGTTTTCGCAGCAACCACAGCACGAGACCGCCCTCATCGCCACCACTGACGACATCCGGACCCTGATGGACAAAGGAGAAACAGCCGCCCTCATCCTCCTGGACCTATCAGCAGCCTTTGACACGGTCTGCCACCGCACCCTATCAGCACGCCTCCATGACGCCGGTATCCAAGAGAAGGCCCTGGCCTGGACCACATCTTTCCTCTCCGGCAGAACCCAGAGCGTCCGCCTCCCACCCTTCCGCTCCAAAACCACCAAGATCATCTGCGGCGTCCCACAGGGATCCTCCCTCAGCCCGACACTGTTCAATATCTACATGGCCCCCCTCGCCCACGTCGCACGACAACACAACCTCAACATCATCTCCTACGCCGACGACACCCAGCTGATCATATCCCTCACCGAAGATCCCCACACCGCCAGAGCTAACCTCCACCGAGGAATGAAGGCCGTAGCCGACTGGATGAAGGACAGCAGACTGAAGCTGAACTCAGACAAGACGGAGGTCCTCATTCTCAGACCCACCCCATCAGCCTGGGACGACTCTTGGTGGCCCACATCACTAGGCACAGCCCCGGAACCCACGGACCACGCACGCAACCTGGGGTTCATCCTCGACTCCACTCTCTCCATGACCAGGCAAGTCAACTCCGTCTCCGCGTCCTGCTTCAACACCCTCCGTATGCTCCGCAGGATCTTCAAGTGGATCCCCCTCGACACGAGAAAAACCGTTACCCAGGCCCTCATCACCAACAGACTCGACTACGGGAACGCCCTCTACTCAGGAATTACAAACAAGCTCCTGAGACATCCAGAACGCCTCGGCCCGACTCATCCTCGATGTCCCCCGCCGCAGCCACATCACACTCCACCTGAGAGGCCTGCACTGGCTCCCCGTCAACAAAAGGATCACCTTCAAGCTCCTGATCCACGCACACAAAGCACTGCACAACACCGGACCCACCTACCTCAACAACCGACTCCCTTAAATTATGGTTGTTGCATACTGGTAACCCGGTATTTCACCCAAAATTGGCATACTGGTGCCCCCTTATAAGTCCCTAGTATATGATACTTAGGTACCCAGGGCATTGGGGTTCCAGGAGATCCCTATGGGCTGCAGCATTTCTTTTGCCACCCATAGGGAGCCCATACAAAGGCCTCTGCAGGACTGCCATTGCAGCCTGAGCGAAAAGGTGCATGCACCCTTTCACTGCCAGTTACACTGCACCAGGTCACTTATAAGTCACCCCTATAGCAGGCCCTCCAGCCCTGAGGGCAGGGTGCAGAATACCTGTGTGTGAGGGCACCCCTGCACTAGCAGAGGTGCCCCCACGACCTCCAGGACCATTTTCCCAGACTTCATGAGTGCGGGGATGCCATTTTACACGTGTACTGGAAATAGGTCACTACCCATTCCCAGCTACATAATGGTAACTCCGAACATAGGTATGTTTGGTATCAAACATGTTGGAATCATACCCCAAAGCTTTTGCAAGCATTGCTTGTATGATTTCATGCACTCCGGGGGCTCCTTAGAGGACCCCCAGTATTGCCATTCGAGCCTTCTGAGGTTTTCCAGGCAGCCCCAGCTGCTGCCACCTCTCAGACAGCTTTCTGCCCTCCTGTTGCCTGGGAAGCTCAAGCCCAGGAAGGCAGAACAAAGGATTTCCTTTGGGAGAGGGGTGTTACACCCTCTCCCTTTGGAAATAGGTGTTACAGGCTTGGGAGGGGTAGCTTCCTTCCCCAGGCTACTGGAAATGCTTTGAAGGGCACATTTGGTGCCCTCCTTGCATAATCCAGTCTACACCGATTTAGGTACCCCCAGTCCCTGCTCTGGCACGAAACTGGACAAAGGAAAGGGGAGTGACCACTCCCCTGTCCATGACCACCCCAGGTGTGTTGCTCAGGGCCCCTCCAGAGGGTCCCTGGGTTTTGCCATCTTGGATTCCAAGTTGGCAGCGAACTCTGTGAGCATCTGAGTGGAAAATTGCCAGCAGGTGGTGTCAGAGCCGTCCCCTGATAGGTGCTTACCTGTTTAGCTGACCAATCCCCCTTTCAGGGCTATTTAGGGTCTCTCCTTTGGGAGGTTCTTCAAATTCAGATTGCAAGACTCCAGCAGGAATCCTCTGCATCCTTTACCTCACCTTCTCACCGAAGAAACTGCATCTGGACCCTCCAGGAACTCCACAAACTGCAACAACGAAGCAAAGATGACTTCTGCAACATTGTATCTTCAGCTCTTACCAGCAAGTGCAACTGTTTCCTGGTCATGCATCCTCAGAGGACAGACTGTCTTCAGCCTGCACCAGAAGAATGAACAAATCTCCCTTGGAGTGAAGGAGTCACTCCCCTGCTTCAGCAGGCACCTCTCTGCAATAACGACCATCTGCGTGGGTCCCCTCTCCTGATGAGTTGCATGGATCCTGCATCACGGGTAGTGGACTGAAGTGGTCCCGATGGTCCTGACGTCCTACTGTCCAACTTTGGTGGAGGTAAGCGCTTGCCTTCCCACGCAAGACAGTACCCCTGTGCACCACGTGTTTTTCAGATGCCAAGGCTTCTTGGCATCCTTCTATGAAATTCTTTGTGCACAATGTAGCTCCGGCCCCCAGCACTCCTTGCTGCGATGCACAGCTTCCTGAGTGATTCTCTGGCGGCGTGGGATCCTTTGTTCTTGTGCTGCGTGGGCCTCCTTTTGCAACTCCTTTGTCCACGTGCTGGGGGACTCCTGTGTGCGCTAGCTGGTCTTCTGTGGGCTCTCTGAGATGATGAAAGCCCCCTCTGACTCCTCCTCCTGGGTAGAGTCCACCAGGTCCCTCCTTGTCTCGGGCAGTGCCATTTTCCGCTAACCGTGAGCTTTGCGTGTGCCCAGGCTTGTTGGCGGAATCCAGCGACGCAAACCAGACTGCAATCATCCATCCGGTGTGGGATATCATCTGCACCAACCAGGAACCCACAATCCATCCTCTTGGGTGCAGTACTGACTGTTGTTCTTCACCAGTGGTTCTTCTTTTGCACCTTGATTCGGGTTAGCAGGGGCTCCTGTCCTCCCTGGACTCTTCTGTGTTTCTTGGACTTATTCTCATTCTTCCACAGGTCTTTAGGTCCAGGAATCCATCCTTTGTGTCTTGAACTATCTTCTAGTTCTTGCATTATCTTCTTTCTCATGTTACTTGTGTGTTCTAGGAAAGTTACTGTGATTTACTCCTGCTTTCCTGGGCTCTGAGGTGGGTTCTATTACTTACAATTTGGTGTTTTCTAATACTCCCAGTGCCCCTCTACACACCACACTTGCCTAGGTGGGAAACTGACATTCGCATTCCACTTTCTTAGCATATGGTTTGTGTTTCCCCTAGGCCCATTTCTAACCATTGTGATTTTCATTAATTGCACTGTTTTCTAACTGTTTTTATTGCTATTGCTGCATACTAGTGTATATAATTGGTGTATTGCTTAGTCTCTATGGTATTTTTGGCATTTGTGTCACCAAAATAAAGTACCTTTATTTTTGTAACACTGAGTATTTTCTTTCACGTGTGTGAGTACTGTGTGACTACAGTGGTATTGCATGAGCTTTGCATGCCTCCTAGATAAGCCTTGGCTACAGCTACCCCTAGAGATCCTGGCTACTAGACACTGCCTACATTTCACTAATAAGGGATTACTGGACCTGGTATAAGGTGTAAGTACCATAGGTACCCACTGCAAACCAGGCCAGCCTCCTGCAAACCACTGTACTATAGAAGTTACTTTTTTACATTTTTCTTGTAATTGGTGACATTGGGTCATCCAGATAACTTGTGTAATGCCCAAATACCAGTCTTTCTCGATTTCCCCTGTTGATGTTTTCCCACTACATTTGATCTTTTATATTTTGATTGAATAAATGCATGAAACATTCCACTTGCATACTACTTTAATATCATTGTTTATGGGAGTGGTGTTGCATTTTATTCAAGGGACCCCTGTTCCTTTAAAGTTAGTTTACTGCTCCCTTCTAGGACACTCTACTTACTCCATGACACTACGCTACACTGTTCAATGACACATCATTCTCCTTTATGCCATTAACTTTGAGCCATGCTGAATAGTAGTCTCACTAGTGTACAGCATGGCTAAAACACATTGGCAAAAGCAATAGAACTTGCATAGGCGAAACCTATTGGCTTTGCCAATGTATGTTTATAAGGTATGAACTTCAAGGTGACTTGTAATATCCTTATGTAAGCAGGGGGTATATTACCCCATATAATACATGGTCACACCACCAACCTTCCCACAAACCACTTAAACCCTTAGTGCATAGCTTCTGTCATTGCAAGCTATTAAAGTAGAGCAGAAGAAAGAAAAGCAACATTCCATTTTCTGGTTTAAACAGCTGCATTTATTATGCTCTTTGACCTGATCTGCCTTTCACCTTGGCTGCTAGCTCTGGCAGAAGGCATTGTAATGTCACAACTCAACTGTAATAACCCTATCATAGTCATTTTCTGATGTCTTTTCTTTATAATCAGTGAATGTCTTTTCTTTATACGCAGTGACTTGGTGCATCACAAACAGACGTTTCTAAAGAAATTAGTGACTGCGGTTTATACAGAGATTAGAGAATCCATGTTTATATAGCCTGTAACTCCAAGAGCTTCTTCATTTGAAATGCTTCTAGTTATGACTGATGGGGAGCTGAGCTTCCCAAGATCACACACAGGAGCAGAAGTGTTATTAGAACTATGGTTTCCGAGCACAGTTTACAACTTTTGTACCTAATCGCTTTTGATATCTCCAGTGCGGTTCGAATTGGCATGAGGTGAGGGGCATGATGGGTGTGGGGCGCAAAGGGTATGTTCTTCCTTTTTACCCTCCTACCTTTATTTGCTTGGTGCATGAAGATGCAAGGTTAATCAACAAGTTATTTTCACATTTGAGCTAATTACTTTGTAAATGTAAATAACAATAAAAGATACTTTCAGACTGTGAAAACATGCCTTCCTTTCTCCCTATTTCACTTCCAATATATATGATTGTGTATATTTATCGCACCCTGCAGTTCGTAAACAATGAGCGATTTGTATAGGGTTGATTGAAAGTCCCCAAGGCTGTCTCTGTCCCCCCCAGAAATGTATTGTCTCCTACGCCCATGCCTGTGGTGTGTTGTTGTCAGGAGACTTCTGTCCCTTCTGTAAAACGGATCATAGAAGCACATGTACATGCAGAAGATGTAAAAATCTGCCCATATGGATAACTTAAATTAAGTTTCTAACTGTAAATTGGTGAAACACATTTAATTTGCCCCTTTGTCCTAGGCTTACATGAGCAGTGGAGCACAGAGACCTGCCATAGAGACACAAGCGTTTTCTCAGCATGACGTGTGTGTCATTGTGAGCATTGCAGCAGACAGAACTCTTATAGGAAAATAGGTTAACCGCCAGGCCCATATTTTGGAGCATTAATTTGGGAATAAGGGATGAACAGCGCTGTGAGCCAGTCGCATCGCAGGGCCAGCGTGAGGATCTTATATTGGTCCAACAGCAAATGTAAGTGATGTTTACGACAAATCAGCTTTCAGGATGTGCTGTGCAAATGTGCTGGTTTTTTTTTATTATTAAAATTAACGTTCCTAGTTTCGATTCGTGCACCTCCATGTGGATTATAATTGTCTAGCATTCTGAGAAGATTTTTATTTTAGAGATACAGACAACTAAGCAATTTAAAGGAATTTCAACGTAATCGCCCTCTGCTGAAACAGCTGTTGCACAGTTCAGGGGAGAAAACAAGTGCCTAGAACATGTGTAATTCTGTAAACAACTGAAAGTAATGGATGTTTTTCTAGTGGTTATGCTGTGACGGGATATTGTGAAGCTTCAACAAGCAATTCAATGCGAAATTGTGTGTGCAGCAAAAGGTAATTTTAGCAAAATACATACTTTTTATTCTTATCCTTTGTTTTTATGCCAAAACTATTAAGAATTCCTGTTGTGAGATGCCATTTGCCTCTCCGAGCAGTGCTCACTGTTCGCTCTTCTTTCACTTTCCGCCTTCTGCCATCATCACTGTTAAAATCTCAGCCATGATGCTCCGCTGTGATTACTGCTGCATCTGGTTTGTGAAGGCATGCAATTATGCCTCCCACCAGCATTTCAAAAACAAAGTCGAAATATAATCTTCAGAACGTGTTCTTATCTGCATACGAAAACAGGCTGCTGTGGGCAGTTGTGGGCTGAAATGCTCAGCACCATGAAAGGGCTTATTTTCCCTTGATCTGTGTGTTTTAACTTGCCTAGTTGTGAGTGTTAATATTCTTTTTAGGTCTGATTTAGAGATAGATGGACAGACTCCGACTTTCTAAACAAAGATATATATAAAATTCACTGTAAACTAACAAAGGAACAAAGGTTATAGGGACGTTATAGTTAGGCTCACATTTTAAAGGTACAAAACCTTACAAATTCTCCAGTTATAGTTGAGAGTTATCTCAAGTAACTATAACTCGTGCCCTAAAGTAACTACAGGGAGTGCAGAATTATTAGGCAAATGAGTATTTTGACCACATCATCCTCTTTATGCATGTTGTCTTACTCCAAGCTGTATAGGCTCGAAAGCCTACTACCAATTAAGCATATTAGGTGATGTGCATCTCTGTAATGAGAAGGGGTGTGGTCTAATGACATCAACACCCTATATCAGGTGTGCATAATTATTAGGCAACTTCCTTTCCTTTGGCAAAATGGGTCAAAAGAAGGACTTGACAGGCTCAGAAAAGTAAAAAATAGTGAGATATCTTGCAGAGGGATGCAGCACTCTTAAAATTGCAAAGCTTCTGAAGCGTGATCATCGAACAATCAAGCGTTTCATTCAAAATAGTCAACAGGGTCGCAAGAAGCGTGTGGAAAAACCAAGGCGCAAAATAGCTGCCCATGAACTGAGAAAAGTCAAGCGTGCAGCTGCCACGATGCCACTTGCCACCAGTTTGGCCATATTTCAGAGCTGCAACATCACTGGAGTGCCCAAAAGCACAAGGTGTGCAATACTCAGAGACATGGCCAAGGTAAGAAAGGCTGAAAGACGACCACCACTGAACAAGACACACAAGCTGAAACGTCAAGACTGGGCCAAGAAATATCTCAAGACTGATTTTTCTAAGGTTTTATGGACTGATGAAATGAGAGTGAGTCTTGATGGGCCAGATGGATGGGCCCGTGGCTGGATTGGTAAAGGGCAGAGAGCTCCAGTCTGACTCAGACGCCAGCAAGGTGGAGGTGGAGTACTGGTTTGGGCTGGTATCATCAAAGATGAGCTTGTGGGGCCTTTTCGGGTTGAGGATGGAGTCAAGCTCAACTCCCAGTCCTACTGCCAGTTCCTGGAAGACACCTTCTTCAAGCAGTGGTACAGGAAGAAGTCTGCATCCTTCAAGAAAAACATGATTTTCATGCAGGACAATGCTCCATCACACGCGTCCAAGTACTCCACAGCGTGGATGTCAAGAAAGGGTATAAAAGAAGGAAATCTAATGACATGGCCTCCTTGTTCACCTGATCTGAACCCCATTGAGAACCTGTGGTCCATCATCAAATGTGAGATTTACAAGGAGGGAAAACAGTACACCTCTCTGAACAGTGTCTGGGAGGCTGTGGTTGCTGCTGCACACAATGTTGATGGTGAACAGATCAAAACACTGACAGAATCCATGGATGGCAGGCTTTTGAGTGTCCTTGCAAAGAAAGGTGGCTATATTGGTCACTGATTTGTTTTTGTTTTGTTTTTGAATGTCAGAAATGTCTATTTGTGAATGTTGAGATGTTATATTGGTTTCACTGGTAATAATAAATAATTGAAATGGGTATATATTTGTTTTTTGTTAAGTTGCCTAATAATTATGCACATTAATAGTCACCTGCACACACAGATATCCCCCTAACATAGCTAAAACTAAAAACAAACTAAAAACTACTTCCAAAAATATTCAGCTTTGATATTAATGAGTTTTTTGGGTTCATTGAGAACATGGTTGTTGTTCAATAATAAAATTAATCCTCAAAAATACAACTTGCCTAATAATTCTGCACTCCCTGTATAACTCGCACCCCTGCCATGAGTAGTTTTTTTGTCAAAAAATGTACTGCAAATATTACATTGATATTATCAATGACATTATCAAAGATGTCACAAGAGCCATAATTTGTGGGTAATTAGCAGTGCATGGCAAGGGTGTCAGTTATAATTACCTTAGGGCACGAGTTATAGTTACTTGAGATAACTATAACTGGCAAATTTTCTAAGGTTTTGTACATTTAAAATGTGAGCCTAACCGTAATGTCCCTGTAACCTTTGTTTTTTTCAGTGAATTTCTATAGGTTTTTTTAATTCTATTTCCTAACTACAACATCCCTGTAACCCTTGTTTTTTCAGTGAATTTCTATGTTTTTTTTTAACGTATAGTAATTTTCATTATAGGCCCTGTGGCCAACCTCTTATAAGCACCCAACCTTATACCATGCACAACAATTCACACATGTGCAGCAAAGGTTTCCCGCAAGACCTGGCCTGCAGCCAGACTCTGCGGCCAACCTCCCTAACCACCCAACCCCATGTTGCGCATTGCCCTTTGGCTGTGTGCGGCGGGAGTTGTCCGCAGCCTCTCTGGGTGTGAGAATAGGTGTTAGAGGGTGTATCTGGGGTGAGAGTGGCAATCAAATTGTCTTTCTGGGTGTGAGAGTGCGTGTATCAGTGTTTTAGTGGATGTGTAAGTGTGTGCAGGGGTCTGTGAGTGGGTGCATGAGAGTGTCAGTGGGTCTATGAGTGGGTGTGTGACAGTCTGAGCGGTTGCGTGAGGGAGTGCATAACGGGAGTGTGTCTGTGAGAGGGTGTGTGAGGGTCTCACTGTGGCTGTGAGTGAATGAGGGTCGGTGAGTGGTGCATGAGTGTCTGAGTGGGTCTGTGAGTGGGTGCATGAGTGTCTGAGTGGGTCTGTGAGTGGGTGTGTAAGTGTCTGAGTGGGTGCGTGAGTGGGAGAAATTGATTGAAAGAGAGACAGAAAGAGAGAAAGAAAGTGAGAGGGAGAGAGATAGAGTTTTTTTAGACTTTGATGTCTAATATACTTGGAATGAGATACTTCTGTCAATTTTAAAATAAAAAATACATTTATTATTTAAAAAAATATAATAATTTGTTTTATGAAAAAAAAGATGGAAACGAGTCTAGCTGAACTCGAATCCCCAATGCCCAGTGTAAAGGTCTGTGACTTTCACACTGAGCTATGGGTTTTCTATTTTTTTTAACTTTGTTTTTTAGCCCTTCATGGGCTATGTGTGACCGTGAGGGCCCCCTCGAGGAACCCACCGCGGTCCCTACTGATTTAAAAAAAACAAAAAAAATCTTTGTTTTTTATTAAAAAACCCTTTACAGACTCTCTGGCAGTGCAGGGGAAGCCTTAAGGCTTCCCTCACTGTGCCATTGCTTCAGCACGCATGGAGCTACTTTGACAGCAGCTCCATGCTTGATGAAGCATTTCATCTCTGTCCCCTGCATGTGTGCAGGGGACAGAGATGAAAACTTTGGATTTTGAAAGCGGGATCTGCTTTACAGGTCGTGCTGTCAAAACCCAAAGTGATTGCTGTTGTTTGGATGCAGCTGCAGAGCTGCAGCCAAGCCACAGCAAACAGCTATGTCCCGGGGGTGGGCATCCCGGGACATAGCAGATGCTGGGCCAAGGGGGTGGTGGCCCCAGGGCCATCAGTGGCTCCATGAGGGGGGCCGCACGGGCCACGTCCTACGTGCACCTAGCCCCCTTTCTTTTTTAAATATTTGCCCTGGGGAGGTGATGATTCCCCGGGGCAGCGGGGTGGGGCTGCGGCCCCTGCATATTTAATGAAAGCCCTGGGGACGTGGTGGTCTCTAGGGCAGCAGGGAGGCACGTGCCCCCGCTCTTTATTACTGCAATGCCCTCGGGAGGTGGTGGTCCCTGGGGTGCTGAGGGGGGCATATGGCCCCCCCACATATTTAAAGAAAGCCCTGGGGAGATAGTGGTCCCAAGGGCAGTGGGGGGCATGCAGTCCCCTACACATTATTACTGCAATCCCCAGGGGAGGTGGTGGTTCCCAGGTCAGCAGGTGGGGACACAGTCCCCTGCATATTTAATGAAAGTCCTGGGAGGTGATGATCCCCAGGGCAGCGTGGGGCTGTGGCCCTCCGCATATTTAATGAGGGCCCCAGGTACGTGGTGGTCCCTAGGGCAGTGAGGAGGCACGTGCCTCCTGCACTTTACAACTGCAACACCCTGGGGAGGCAGTGGTCCCTGGGACACTGGGGGGGGCATGCGCCCCCCCACATATTTAATGAAAGCCCTGGGGAGGTAGTGGTCCTCAGGGCAATGTGGGGCATGCAGCCGCCCTGCACATTATTACTGCAATCCCCAGGGGAGGTGGTGGTCCCCGGGGCAGCGGGGGAGGGACACAGCCTCCTGTATATTTAATGAAAGCCCTGGGGAGGTGGTGGTCCCCAGGGCAGCGAGGGGGCCAGGAACCCAGGAACCCCCCCCCCCCCCCCACATTTTTACACCAAAGCCGGTGGGACTTGCCTGACCTCGGGCATTTTAGTAACAAGGTGCGGGAGTCCGTGCTTCGATTTTTATTTTAATTTTATGGTGGATCCACAGATCCTCCGTGACTCTGTTCGTAACATAAAAAAATTATTTTAACCCAAGGTGGTCCTTTGGCACCCCACCACCAGAACTAAGGGGTCAGGGTGTTTGTACCCTGGGCCCTTTTATTTATTTTTTACTTTTTTGGGGGACTCGGCTTCAGCCGAGTCCAAAGATGGCTGCCAGCACTTCCTTGTTAAAGTGTTGGTAGCCAATCAGATATCAGCATGGCATAGTCTGCGCAACAGAATCTAGCTTCTTACCAAATTTGATGTAATTCCGTTGAGTAGTTCGGGCTGTAGGAGTGTCTGAAGGTCCTATTGAAAAATAAATGGGGAATATGCATTTTGGGACCCCACCTTTTTCTCTGCCTCTGCTTGACGGATGACCCCGAAACTTTCAAGGCAAAAGCTGAACTTAAGAAAGTATGAGTTTTGAAAATTCCGTGAAGGTTCGTCAAGCAGCGCCAAAGTTATAGGTATAACAAAAAACGCTCTTCCTATGAAAACTAGGTCCTAACTACAACTACCTAGGTAATATCTCTCTATCTATCTATCTATCTATCTATCTATCTATCTATCTATCTATCTATCTATCTATCTATCTATCTATCTATCAATCAAGATATATATATATATTACCTATTATATGTATATATTATTACCTACTATATATATATATATATATACATATATACACATATATGTATATATATATATATATATATGGAACCTAATATATATATATATATATATATATATATATATATATATATGTATATATCTAAATATATATATATTTTGTTATATTACCTACTGGTGGTCGCAAGTAGGTAGTTATAATTAGGGCCTTGTTTGCATAGGAAAAACATTTCTTGCCTTGCATATATCTTTGCTGTTTGGCAAATCTTCACAATATTTTCCCCCCCAAAAAAGTGTGCTTGGGATTCTTGTTGTATATGGAAAGTTTTGGGTGATCCATCAAGCTTGGGCTGAGAAAAAGGTGGGCTCAATAAAGTGCATTTCCCATGTTAATTCCCATAGGAGTTTTGAACACAACTAGAGCCTGAACTGCTGGTTTAAATTACACCAAATTTGGCAGAAAGCTTGATTTTGTTCTGCTCATTGTGCTTTTTGTTATTTGCAGTAAATCCATTTAGTGGTTCTTGAGATATTAAAGGGAACATACATTTTTATGTATAGGGCCATGAATCCATTGCAACGTTTTCATGGCGATCGCTGTGTGTTCGCAAATGGCATGCCACTATGAATGCTGTGATTGGCTGGCTGCGATCTGAGCAGAAAGTTATAGCCGCCATTTTAGATTACAGGACACAGTCCACAGGGCTGAAAAATAAAATAAAAAGAGTTATAAGGGGTCAGGGTGGAGGTACCCTGACCACAGGGGTGTGATATGGGAAACTCAGAGACCCATGCAGCCACTGACAGACCCACTGAGGTACTCATGCACACACTCACAGACCCACTCAGAGACTTATACATACAGGGTTCGGTGTTTATAGGGAGTTTGCCGCAGTACCTGGCTGCAGGTAAGGCCCTTCAGCTAACCCTCGCCACAGACTGCTGAAGGCCATGCTTCATGTGTGAAATGTCATGAGTGATGTAATATTTTGGGTAATTAGCAGTGCATGACAAGGGTACGAGTTATAGTTACCTTAGGGCATGAGTTATAGTTACTTGAGCTAACCATAACTATAGCTGCTGAAATTCAATGGTTTTGTGCGAGTAAGTTCAGATCCTAAGTAAAACGTCCCTGTAGCCTTTGATGTTTTAAGTGAATTTCTATGTTTTTTTAAAATTCTGTTTCCTAACTTTAATGTCCCTGTAACCTTTGTTTTTTTCAGTCAATTTCCATGTTTTTTTTTTTTTTACGTAATGTAATTTTACTTACTATACATTATTACAAGCAGCATTCCCTGGGACACCAGCACACATTCCCCACACAATCCTGGTTTTGCTCTCATGCTTTACCTAGCATGAGAACAGCTTCAAGATTGGTCTGAGCCACTTGGCCTGCTTCTCAGACAGTGCACTGGAGTCTGTGCAGCTCCTCCAAACTTGCTGTGAGAAACCTAGGTGCGCATGTCATTTTGGCCTGCCTAAGACAGCGAGCCAAACTGGCATGCACACTTAGTGCACTCACTCCACTCCTCCTTCTCCCTCCCTATGGTCCAGCCCCTCCACTCCCTGCACATTCTGGCTGAGCCAGCAGCTGAATAATAAAACATTTGTAGAATATTGTTTTCTTTTTCAGCTGCTGGCTCTTAGCCAGTGGGGCGACGCTTCTTCACCATTGCGAAGGAGCCACCCCTGGATGCATGACTGTTTGAGTGGTTCTGTAAGTAGGTGTGCAAGTATCTGAGTGCATCTAAAAGTGGGTGTGTGAGTCTCTGAGTGGGTCTGTGAGTGGGTGAATGAGTGTCTGAGTGGGTGTGTGAGTCGGCATGAGTCTCTGACTGGGTGTGGAAGTGGGTGCATGAGTCTCTGAATGGGTGTGTGAGTGGGTGCATGAGTCTCTGTGTGCATCTATGTGTAAATGAAATAGTGTCTGAATGAGTCTGTGAATGTTTTTTTTCATTTTTCAGAGTAATTGTTTTGTTGAGCATGGAATGTTTCTGGGTGATCCATCAAACGGGGGCTGAGAAAAAGTGGGGTAAAAAAAAGTGTGTTTCGAATGTTAATGGAGTTGTAGATTTACCTGTTCCTAAGGTATCTATAACTCATGCCCTCGCCGTGCATTGCTAATTACCCCAGATACTCCATTGCTTAAGACATTTCCTATGACATCATTGATAATATCACTGTAACATTTGCAGTAAGATTATTGATGAGAAAACTGTGCATAGCTATAACGTCCTTGTAACCTTTTGTTTTTTAAGTGAATCTCTATGTTTTGTTTTAATTCTATTTTCTAACTTTAAAGTCCCTGTAACCTTTGTTTTTTATGAGTGGATTTCTGTTTTTTTTAACGTAAAGTAATTTAAATTGCTTTATGTTAATCCAACCATTGCCGTGCACATCCTTTGGCCATCCGGCCAACTACCTATAACCACCTAATACTGCGCCACGCACAGCCTTTGGCCATGCGAGGCAGTGGTTAGCCACAGGGTCGGGCCTGTGGGCAGGCCCTGCAGCCAACCCCCTATTATCACCCAATCCCATGCCAAACACAGCCTTCAGCTGTGCACAGCAGAAATTGACCGCAGAGCCTACCCCAGAGCACTCCTGAAGTTCTTGTTTGTTTGGATGGAGATGTGATCATATTCATTGTTCATCAAGATCGCTTCTCCAAAATCAGTGGGAAACGTGTTCGGGGTGGTAATTTTAGTAAGCTGTCCGATTGGGGGGAAGACGCTCCATATAACTAATGTATATAGGGCAGGGCCAAAAGGGTTGGGCTTCTAGGCCAATATCCACACTTGTAGTTTTTTAAAGGGTGAATACAAACTCTCAGCAGCAGATGACAAGAAAGAAACCACTCATCACAGACACTACATGAGATATTGGGTTAAAAAAAGCAATGATGCATACTCCTCCTTTAAGGTTTACAGATAACAGTTCATGGTGGAAATGCAGCGAAAACACGCCTACTTTGCCTTGGCCATGTGCACAAATTTAAGATGATTAGTACTTTTTCAGAAGTGGAGCTTCAATTTGGTCACCTGCTTTGTTTTTTCTGTAAGTGCTTCCCGTTGAGGCTTAATTTGTGCCAGAAAGAATCCTGCCCGGCATTACTATCTATCATAAATATGCAACGCAGGATTCTTTACTTTTTATTTGTTGGGGACCGTCGGGGGAGCCTCAAGGCCCCAGCAGTCCCAGCCAGCACACCGCCTCTTGCGGAAGCCAGCATTGCTCCTGCATGCAGGGAGCTGCTGAAAATGCAGGTCACTGCATGCAAAGAGATGAAAACTCTGCTTCCGGCAAGCAGGAGCATATTGACAGCTCCCGCTTTCTGGAAGCATTTGCTTTTGCTTGGAGGGAGCTCCTGTCAAGCAAAAGCAAATGGCTGCCTCCCGAGGGTGGGTCCTTGGGAGGTAGCAGGAGCTGGCCTGGAGGGAGTGGCATCCCCAGGGCCATATATGGCTTGAGGAGGGGAGCCGCACAACTCCTCTCCTTTGTTTAGTGCAGGCTGGCCCCGGGGGGTGGTTGTCCCCAGGGCCATATATGGCCCGAAGGGGGGCCCTGTGGACCCCTACTTCATTTTAAATAAGTTATTGGCCCCAGGGAAGTGGTGGTTCCTGGGCCCAGCAATGTAGCCCCAGAGAGGTGGTGGTGTCCGGGTCCTGGGGGGTCTGCGGGCCCCCACTATTTATTTTCATTATGTAGCCCCGAGGAGGTGGTGGTCCCAGGGGTCCAGGGGGACCATGTGCCCCCCCATATATTTCTGAAACATAGCCCCAGGGAGTTGGAGAGCCCTAGGAGGGGGGCCCTGTGTGCTCCTTTTTTATTTTTGTATGTGACCATGCCTCTGGGACCTGGTGCACCCCGAGGCAAATGTAAAAGCAAGTGAGGGAGGCAAAAGTAAAAGCAAGTGAGGGAGACAGCGCCTAATTAAAAAAAAAAAACTGTTACACATTTTGTGAATATTCGCGATTTTCACAGTAAGTTAAAACAAATGCTTTTTTGCCCTGGTGGGGCTCCAGGGGGACCCCTGCACCAAGGCTATTTGTTTAGGGTATTCGTACCATGCCCCCTTTTGTTTTTTTATTTGCATTTTTTTTTCTTTCCTGGTTGAAGTATTGGCAGCCTAACAATTCTCTGCACAAGATCGGCAGTATTTGTGAAGAATTTGTGCTTCTTGATAAATCAATTTTGAATACACCAGAACTACTGAATGGATTTACACCAAATAGCAAAAATGTGACTTCAGGACCAAAAGCTACCTATCTGACGAATTTGGAGTAACTCTGACCAGCAGTTCGGGCTGCAGGCGTGTCTAAAGACTCTATGGGAATTAATATGGGAAATGCACTTTTGTGGACCCCCCCTTTTTCTCATCCCCAGCTTGACGGATTACCCCAAAACTTTCTGTGCACAACAAAACCCAGTTTGACAGCGGGATCTTCTTTACAGGTCCTGCTGTCAATACCCAAAATGTTTGCTGTGGCTTGGCTGCAACTGTAGAACTGCAGCCAAGCCACAGCAAACAGCTATGTCCTGGAGTGGGCAGCCCGGGACATAGCAGGAGCCATCCCTCCAACGTGCACACATCCCCGGGAAGGTGGTGGTCCCCGGGGCTTTGGAGTCCCAAAGGGACCCCCTTTCATTTTTTAAATATGTGCCCTTGGGCGGTGGTGATCCCCAGGGCAGCGGAGGGGGGCTGTGGCCCTGCTTATTTAATGAAAGCTCTGGGGACGTGTTGGTCCCTAGAGCAGCAGGGAGGCATGTGCCCCCTTCATTTTATTACTGCAATGCCCTGGGGAGGTGGTGGTCACTGGGGCATTGGGAGGGCACATGCCCCCCCCCACATATTTAATGAAAGCAGTGGGCATTGGGGGGCATGCAGATCCCCTGCACATTATTTACTGCAATCCTCAGGGGAGGTGGCATTGGGGGGGGGGACACAGCCCCCTGCATATTTAATGAAAGCCCTGGGGAGGTGGTGGTCCCCACGGCAGTGGGAGGGCCAGGAGCCCCCCCACATTTTTAAACCAAAGCCCGCAGGACTTGGCTGACCTGGGGGCATTATATTAATCAAGCGCTGGAGTCCGTGCTTCGTTTTTTTACATTTTATGGTGGATCCACAGATCCTCCATGACTCCATTTGTAACATTTAAAAAAAATGTTTTTTTAACCCAGGGGGGCCCTTTGGTGTTCATACTCTGGCCCCTTTTCTTTATGTTTTACTTTTTTGGGGGACTCGGCTTCAGCCAAGTCCCAAGATGGCTGCCAGCACTTCCTTGTTGAAGTGTTGGCAGTCAATCAGATATCAGCATGGCCTAATCTGCACAACAGAATCTAGCTTCTTGCCAAATTTGGTGTAATTCCGTTCAGTGGTTCGGGCTGTAGGCATGTCTAAAGGTCCTATTGAAAAATGAGTGGGGAAAATGCGTTTTGGAACCCCACCTTTTTTCTCGGCCCCTGCTTTACGGATCCCCCCCAAACTTTCAAAACAGAAGCTGGACTTAGCAAATTATGAGTTTTGAAAATTACATGAAGATTCGCCAAATGGCGTCAAAGATACAGCCAAGTCAAATTGAAACTAGGTCCTAACTATAACTACTTAGTGGTGACCATCACTGGGTAATATATATTACCTTTAGGCTCCCCCACAGTCTCCAACATTGTGACTGGGTGCCCTGGGGGGCACTCAGGTCACTTGGCCGGGCCCCAGGAGATGGGGTCTCCAGGGCCAAGATCAGCCCTGGGGAGGGGTGCCGCACAGCCCCTCTCCACCCAAAAAATGTAATGTTTAGGCCAGGCTCTGGGGTCCTGGGACCGAGATGGGCCTGTGGAGGGGGCTGTGTGGCTTCATCGCCCTCCAAAAAATAATTAGGTTGCGCCCTGGAGGATGGAGTCCCCAGGGCCAAGATCTTTCTGGGAAGGACGGCGTACAGCCCCACTCCCCCCCAAAAATTAAATGTGTAGGCCAGGCTCTGGGGTCCCCGAGGCAAAGATGGGCTTGTGGGCGGGGCTGTACGGCCCCCCTCAACCCCCAAAAATTAAATGTTTAGGCCGGGCCCAAGGGAATGGGATTCCTGGGGCTGAGGTCAGCCTAGGGGGGCCACGCAACTCCACCCCCAAAATAAATTTTATAGTTAGGCTGGTCGTCAGGGGATGGGCTCCCTAGTGGCTGATATCGGTCTGAGGTGGGGGGGCTGTGCGGGTTGGGTTGTTATGGGGGTTGGCCACAGAGACTGGCCGCATGCCAGGCCCTGCAGCCAACCCCTGCTGCGTACTACTAAAGGCAGTGTGCAGCACAGCACCGGGTTGGGCGGTTACATGGGTTGCATGGCGGAGGTGCGAGTTATATTTAGCTTAGGGTGCGAGTTATAGTTACTTGAAAGAACTCTGACTCTAACTGCTGAATTTCTGTGGTTTTGTATGAGTAAATTCAGTACCTAACTATAACGGTCCTGTAAACTTTGTTGTTTTCAGTGAAATTCTAATGCTTTTTTATTCTCTTTCCTAACTATAACGTCCCTGTAAACTTTGTTTTTTTTAGTGAAATTCTAAGGTTTTTAAAAATTCTATTTCCTAAGTATAACATCCCAGCAAACTTTGTTTTTTTCAGTGTTACACATATATATATATCAATAAATATTACTTGTGCCCAGTAGGACCAGCATAAATAGCATGTGGGGAGCTGGCTGGGCCCGTGGGAGACTTATATATATATACAGACTTTAGGGGCCACAAGTCTCCCACGGGCCCAGCCAGCTCCCCACATGCTATTTATGCTGGTCCTACTGGGCACAAGTAATATTTATTGATCTGCTTCACTGCCCACAACATTCTGCTACCAGCTGGTGAGAGCATTTTCAAAGCTCCCGCCACTGGGATCAGACTTTGTGTTTGCTTCCATTTGGCAGAAGTTTAAAAAATGCTCCCCCCAGGTGGGAGCAAACACAAATTTCCCGGGGTGGGCTCTCTGAGATACAGCACATGGGCCACAGCACATGGGCCGCCACTGGGATCAGACATTGTGTTTGCTCCCATTTGGCAGGAGCTTTGAAAATGCTCTCCCCAGCAGTTTCCTGGGGTGGGTTCTCAGGGACACAGCATGTGTCAGCCTCGGGGAATGTGGTCCCAGGCTCACCTTTTTTATTAGTATCGGCCCTGATGGATGGGATTCTCAGGGCATTTTTAAGACTCAAGGAGGGGGATCTCGTGGACCACTCCCTTTAAAAAAAAATGCGGTCACCAGGGCCGAAAGTGGCCTTAAAAATATTTTGGGCCCCAGGTGATGGGGTCCCCGGGATCAAAAAATGGCCTTGGGAGGAGCACTGCCTGCACCCTTTTCTTAAAAGTACTTCAGGCCCCAGGGCATGGGGTCCCCGGGGTCCAAAATACTGTCTGGGGAGGGGGCTGTGCATCACACCACTCCACTTACAAAATACTTGAGACCCCTGTGGATGGGTCCCCCAGGCAGAAAATAACTTGGACAGGGAGGCCACGTGCCCTCTTCCCCAATAGAAATAAATATGGGCCAACCCTCCGGTGTTCTGGCCTAGCGCAAGGATTTTTAAGAAAGAAGTGTGGGGGCCCACGCTTCTTTAGTTTTTGTAATGGATTGACAAATCATCTGAGAATTTGCAGCAAACTTTTTTTAAAAATGATTTGGGGCACCAGATTTTTGGTTGAGGTGGTGGCAGCCAAACATATCTGTCATCTCTGTGGATCCTCTGAGGCATGATTTAATTTTTTTTTTTAAACTTTGATTTCCCCAAAACTACTGTACGGATTTACACCAAAACACAAAAAGCACTTTTTCTGGACCACAATCTAGCTTACTGCCTAATTTGGTGTAAATCTGTTTTGCGGTTTGGGCTGTAGCGGTGTCTAAAGTTCCTATGGAAAAATGAATGGGGAAAACACATTTTGCCCACACACCCCCACATTTTTCCTGCCACATACCAGATCACCCTGAAATCTATCTATCTATCTATCTATCTATCTATCTATCTATCTATCTATCTATCTATCTATCTATCTATCTATCTATCTATCTATCCATCTATTTACTTGCACCTCTGTCATGCTCTGCCTATGACCTCACATATTACATCACTCATGGCATGTTCTATGACATCATTTATGACATCACTGATGATATCTCAGATGACATCATTGATGACATCACTTATGACATCATTTTATTGTTTGCATGGTGGCAGGTAGCTACCATATTGCTTTTCTACCTAATTTTGTATAGCCTGTGTCCACCTAATTGTTGTAAGTGTTTAAAAAGCACATGTGCTCCTCATACATGACAGGTGTATATTGGTATTGACACTTTATAATTCTTTGTAATGAAGAGTAACTCTGTGGGCAGGTGACAGCATATTTCAAAGACGTTTTTTGGTACTGCAGAAAAAGTTTCCCAAAGGGTAAACATTCTATGCCCTACATACGAAGGTCCAGATTCAATTTAAGAAAAGTGGCTATGCATCCAGTGCAGCACCACTTTTCTTGCAACCCTTAACACACACATAAAGCCACCATGTGTGCACCGTATCTAAAATATGGTGCACCATGGCGATAGTTAGGGAACTAGTGTCAAACTTTTTGATGCTAGTTCTGTGCTTTGCAGGATTATCATAAAAAATAATGACACTAATCCTGCAAAGCCGATTGAGACCCTTTGTAAACAATGGTGTGCCTCCTTTTAATGCCTGCTCTCAGCAGGCGTTAAAAGTGCCAAAGAAAATGGTGAACAGACATCTCTTCGATTTCTTTGTGCCATTTTGTTGGCCACCCCTCATGGGGGAAAGCCCCCTTTGCATACATTATGCCTAATGTTGTGCAATGGGTTGCATTGTGTCACTTTGTAAATTTGGCGCAGCGATTTTGTCCACGTTGGGTGCTAATGTAGCACAGGGAGGCACTAGGGGCTCTTAAATCTGCACCTAAGTATCGTAAGCAGCCTTGAGTTATTAGACAGAATCAGCATGACAATTTCTAAATGTCATAGAAGACTGTGTGCACCAGGTACTAATCCATACATATGTGCTTGTTTTGCTTCGGAAGGTGAGCTATCTGTAAAATGTTCACCACAATACAAAGACTGCAGGTAGAATGATCTTTAACACCTTCAGACCTTGGTTATTTTAAGTGAATAGCCTCTCTTTGGGCAAGTTTTGCAAAGAGTGTACACTATTCCTAGTAGATACTTATTTATACTCTGAAGGGTATTTCTCAGAAGAGTTTCACTGTCTGCCAACAGTGTGGTACAGAGTCAACCATCTCCATAGTGTAAACACAGTACCCACTTTTTCTACTGATATCCACTTAATTTCTCAGTGTATGTTCGGGGACTGTAAAGGGT
This sequence comes from Pleurodeles waltl, assembly GCF_031143425.1. Classification (NCBI taxonomy): domain Eukaryota; kingdom Metazoa; phylum Chordata; class Amphibia; order Caudata; family Salamandridae; genus Pleurodeles; species Pleurodeles waltl. The sequence continues at coordinate 317,038,725 of NC_090436.1, forward strand.
TTGATACAGGTGATGATTGTCTGTCCTAAGGCATTAGTTATGTAACAGTGTTTGAGTAGCTGGAGAAACTTGGTTTTCTCTGAACAGATGTATACAGATTGAACACAGTGTGCAGGGGAGGTTACCCTTTTATCTGTGGCTGTTTTTCAACATTAACGGCTACCATGAAATGCATGGCGTAGGGTCAGTGTTGCACATAATGGAAGCATGCTTCACCTATAGGGATTATATATATATATATACACACACACATATATATATATATATGATAGCATTAATGATGCTTTATAATATTCTCAGATATTCTGCACTAAATTTCATAGCTGTAATGCCATACCTGTTTATAAAGCAATGTGTACAAAAAAACCTTAGATGATTTCATCAGTGATGTCATCAATGATATCATCAAAGATGTCATTTGAGATAGCATCAGTAATGTAATAAATTATATTATAAAACATGTCATGAGCGATGTAATATATGATGGCATAAGCAGTACATGGTGGGGGGGCAAGTTATATAAACATATAAATATCTGAAAGACATCTGCTCCTTGGATCCTTCTGTCCCCTTGGGTGCTGGAGCTTGCAGGCAGCTTGATCATCACAACAAAAAATCCAATATTCCACAAGAGAGAAGATGCTCACTAAGTACACAGTAGCTGAAACAGTGGAGCTTATTGTTGGCAACAGCAACCCCTCATGATGCGTTTTGGCCAAAACCTGGCCTTGATCACATGGCTAGCAGTGATCTCCCCAGCTACAAATACAGTCCATTAACATTAAAAATGGACACATGTAGACATTGCTACATGGGTGCCATCTTTTAAGCCATTTGTTCCCCTTACTGTGAGGTAATGCATTCTGTCTGGGCACATGTGCCCGGCCAAAAAATGGTTCACTTCTGTGCCAGGACTCCTTTCATTTATTACTTATGTCATACATACTCACATATTTATCATTTACTTATCATTAACATATTTGCCAATGTTTCTTGGTATTTCGGAGAGGGTATGAGTTATTGAAAATTTGAAAAACAGTGTATGTTGTCTGTAGGCCTGGGCGGAGTTCGCGGAGTTCAGCTACATGGATCTCTGTGAAGTGCCAGAAAAATGCCTGCGTGCTATGCAGAGTTCCGCGAGCAGCAGAGTTTGGGTAAGTCACGCTGTTTGCACTGATTTTCAGTGCCAGGGGTTTGTCCTGCACTGTAAAATGAGTGCAAATGGCATCATGCAGAGTGCCAGAGAGTGCTAACTTCTTTCTGCTGCTCGAGAAGAGCCAGCTTCCTCAACATGAGCAGCAGGTTTCTCAACCCAGGTGGTAGCGACCTTCCGCGACCACCCGTATTCAGAAATCCTGCTCGCCAACCTAACATTGCTGAGTCACGCAAGAGAAAAAAATCCACTTTGCAGGGTTTTCCCCCTGCCTCCTGCAGTTAACCACTGGGAGCTGGTAAAAATGAGAGGCACCAACAGTGGCCCTGGGCTTTCAAAACTGAACTTCAGTAGTATCAGCCCACTGGGTAAATTCTCAGTTGAATAAAAGGCCAGCCTGGCCTTGCCTTACCCCCTGTCCCTTTCTCTCCCTTCCTATATACACAGTTCTTAAAGCCATATTTGTCTTGCTATGTGGGCAGCAGAATGCAGCACACATGGAAAGAGGAAGTAACAAGAAGGAATAAAGATATTTCACCTTTTTACATCTCTGTCGGGTAGGCACACCATATTGATCCAAACCTAGGTTTACAACTCTCTGTATACATGGATTTGCATCAAAATACATAGGTAAATGAATAGGAATGCCCATCATCTGCCAATGTAATGCCCACCTGACTCAAAGTAGCACAAGGCAGCACTATCCTCTGTGTTGCACTTCTTTGTATTTACCAAACCATGAAATGATACGCATATCAGCTTTGCGTGGCTCAGTAAATGCCAAAAAGGATTTTGCATTGGGACTGTGCTACAATTTTGATGGAACCCTGAAACTAAATCATAATAAATCTGGGCCTCAGTAACTAAGTTTAATACTCAACATATATGGAGAGAATATAAACTAGGGGTGGGCAGAAAACTTCTCTCCACTGGCAGAGTTGACAGAGTTTTTGCCACTCATGCTCTACTTGGCACGCGGGGTTTGGCAAAAACCCCACCCATGTCACATGGCTGGGTTTACTGCCCAATCAGCGCTCAGGGATAGCAGCCGCAACATTTGTGTCCCATTATGAAGCGCACAACTTTCTAGTTAGGGAGAGGTGTGCATGTACGCTGATGGCTGCCTTAATCCGCCCAAGTGTAAAGTGAAGTCATGGAAGAAGGGAGGAAACTCCCACCACCCCTGTGGAAAAGGAGCGGGAACCACCGGCAGGGGTCCCTGAGCTGCAGCCTCCATTGGCCCCAGCTTCGGCTCCCCTTTTTGCCCCATTCACTGCTGAGAAAAACTAGGCAGAGAGCCAGCAGGGCCAAGAGGAGGGTGGTAGAGAGCAAACAGGAGACCTAGCTTGCTGCCCTTCTGCCGTCGCTGCCTGCCCCCACCTGAGCGGTATGATGATTGTTGTGCGCATGCCAGCTGGGCCCCAGCATCCACTGTCCTCCCTGCCAGCCCAGCAGCCACACAGCGTCCCCAGCAGTACAGGAACCACTCAGCAGCACCCAAGTTGAGTCCTTTGTTTTGTATACTGTCTGCGACTATGACAGGTTTTTAAAACTTGTGCTGTTAAGCCACTTTTTTAGATGCTTAAAGTGTGGTGCCTTGTACAGGTGGGTGGATGGAGCTCCACAGAATCGTGCAGAGTATTTATTTAACTCCGTGGAATTCCACGGAGTACAGCTCTGCATGTTCCGTCAAGGGCTAGCTTTAGCACTGATGGTACACCCCACACCCAATGACCACCTCCTCGGATTCCCTCACTACCACCAGGTAAATGTGCTGCATATCTGTTCCTAACCCCCATTTCACACACCTTTGTTTTAAAGCACTTGCACAAACATGCAAACATGGACCAGCAGGCCATACCTGAGGTCTAATTTCTAAAGGCAAGCTGCAATGCTAAGAATTTGTTCTGCTTAGTACTGGTCATTGAGGAGTAATCTGGAAAGAAATGGAGGCAGTATCCTTAAAAAAAGGAGAGGTCCCTTGGAAGTCCATGCAACCTGCAGAGTGGACCTGGTGTGCTGATGTATTAGAGCAAGAAAGATGATTAGATGTGGTCAGGAGTGGCGTGTCCCATTGTAAGCACGGAGAAGATTAACCTGTTGGAACTCAAAAGTTCAGTGAAGAGAAGAACCAAGAGTCAAGGGATGAAATCTCATGCTCATAGAAAGGCATGTCTCCTTTTTACACATCTTCAGGAAAGCCATATTTGCGAAAATGATTCCAGTGTGTTCTATCTTGTACTTTAGGAACCTTATGATGAAGGTTGTCAATGTCCCTGCCCTAGTCCGGGAGGGCATGGACATTGAACCAAGAAGTCAAGGGATGGAATCTCATAGAAAGGCATGTCCCCTTTTCACATCTTAAGGAAAGCCATATATGCAAAAATGATTCCAGTGTTCTATCTTGCACTTTAGGGACCTTATAATGCAAGTTGTCCATGTCCTTTCCCTTGTCCAGGAGGGCATCAGAGCAGGCCTGAATATCATCAACCCTCAGATCCACCCTTTCCAACATGGTTTGGAAAGTGGATACTTCCTGTCTCATTGATTTGACCTCAGTGATAAGGTCTGACATTTTGGAATACAGGGCAGTTAGGGTCGTGCCTATAACCTATAGCAGAGATCTCTTTTAAGAGAGTATCCATGCTTGCCGATGACAGACCCTCTGTGATGGGCAAAGTTGTTGCTGAATCGAAGCGACTGACTGCCTCTGAGAATAGTAGGTGACAGATCGCAAGTTTGCCGGAGGGCATGTGAAGTGAAGGCATACAATCAACTCTCAAAGGGGAGGCTGAGAGGAAGGTGTGTCTTGTGGGCAGATGTCTCAAGGGTCACAGAGCTGTGCCCTTTTCAAGAGGTTGCGATCTCACCCCTGTCCACTGGGGGACCCTTCAATTAAACCTCCATCTCTACAGGTTCACAAGAGTCATAAGGCCCTTGCAACTCATAGTCCTTTCAGATCACTCAGCACCACTCCATGGAGATCACCTGCACTGTAAGTGGCATAAATCCCCAGGATGTAGGGGTATCACATTTAATCCTACCATCAGGCTATTTCATCCGAGGCCCAATCCACCTCTGTAGTGGGACACAGGGAAGTCAGTAAGCCATAGGGCTATAGAGCTGGCCAGGCACAAGGGCATGGATAGTAGATAACAGGAAGGATGGGTACATCAGTCATCAGAAAATGATGGTCCCCACTGCTCTCCAAAGCAGCAGATGGTTCTCTCACATGGCATTGGTGTGGAGGGCCAAAACTGCGTCCCCATTCTCAAAATTCATGCTCTCACCTCCAGCTCCAAATGGCAGTTGGCCACTCAGAAGGATGGAGAGTGATCAACCCTCCAGCGGTCAGGCTGCAGGCCAACAGGGCTCCGGGAAAGATTGAGGGACTATCATCCCCAGTTGGGTTTGGCCTAGGGGCAGCATGGTGGTGGAGGTGCTGCCTGCATGCTCCTAGTTGGGGAATTATAGTGTTGTTGTCCTCAGGAAACTGGTCCTCCAAGCCTTATAGCAGGATGGTGCCCAGCACTCAAGTGTTCAGTATGAATGCATCAACGCTAAAGGAATGTTGTATCAGCCGGGGCCAGCTCCAAGATGTTGGACAATCAGCTATGCGGGAGGGTCACGTGGTGGAAAGCCGGTGTCGCCAACACTCCAAGGGCACTCTGTCAGCCCCTGACCCTGCATGGGATCACAGAGGACCTAACGACCCAAAAATCAGATGGCTCGGATCCCTGAACTACATCTGTTTGATCAGTGCAGGTGTTGTCATAGCAGAGGCTCACTCGTGAGCAGCTATCATGGTTGGCTGTGATTATAGCTCCGTCCTCCTGTCTTAGTAGATCTCTCAGGTGCCACCTTTAAAAGTGGGCGTTTGTGATCACTTTCCAATAACCATGACATGCAGTGACGAATCCAGAAGAAATTTGGTATATGACTTGTGTAGCTATAACAGGGGAAGGGGTAAAGTTTAAATGGGGCAAAAATGTTTCCATTAGCAAATTAGGTTCAGTGTAGGAGTCACAGATTCATGCAGATCAACAAAGGTGGGGGGAAAGTTAAAGGTTAGGGTAAAAAAAAAAATTGAGTTGTAATAACTTTGATGTACTGTTGGACCTGTGAGCCTTAGGGTGGTATTCCCCCAAATTTTATGCCTACTTGCCCCCCAGTTTTCCTCGATCTTTGCTTCTGTTGGCCTTAGAACCCTGTGAACTTTACCCCTGCTAACCAGTGCTAAAGTGCTTGTGCTCACTTCCATAAACATGACTTGATTTGCATATTCCTTATTGTCGTATTGAATTTACTTCTAGGTCGCTTGTAGAGTGGTATACCATATACCTATGGCCTGTACATTAACTGATACCTGTTGCCCTGCAACTTTTATTGTGCTACCCATCCAAGTAGCCCTCTAAAACTTGCCTCAAGCGTACCATTGGAGCCTGAATGCAGTGTCCTAATGTCATCCCAACTTGGCACATAACGCCCTTGCCAAGTCTTAAACTCCCTGTGGCGGGCGTCTTCTGTGGACGCAACCCGCAGATGCCCCGGGGGGTACGCCCTTGAATGCCGACGGCCCGGGGGTACTTACGGTGCTGGATTATCCAACCCGGAAGACCCTTCCACGAGACGACGGATTGAGGGAACGTCAGCAACTACAGGGCTTTTAAAAAGCCTGGGAGACCGCGGTAGAGGGCGGCAGCCGACACCATCACCAACGGAGTCAGGGCAGGAGCACGGACGGACCATGACGCAGGACCACAAGAGTTCCACCCGAAGGCAGTACAGCGGACTTGGCAACTTGGAGGCAGCAGCAAGCTGAAGCCGGCCATGCTCAGGTAGAGCATGGCCTTACCAGGTACGGGAAAGGGTGGGGCGTGTTAGGAAGGGAACAGGTTGTTTTTCTTTTCCTCTCCCCTTTCGTTTGTGCTTTTGTGTATTTCTCGGTGTATAATTTACCGGCTAAAACAGGCCCAGAAAAGACCGGAACATGGTCTAAATTGTTTTTGTTTCTTTTGACATTTGTTTTCTAACCCAAAGGTTGTGTTGAATTGTACTAAGACACAATATAGAGATTTATAGCAGTCCCAAACAGGATACAAGGAAAAATAAAGGAACAAAGGAAACAGTGAAAAAAAAGGGTTAACATTTGTATTTCTTTAGAAACACAGAAATCATTTGGTTGAGTATTTGAGAATATTAAAAGAAGACAGACAATAACGAGCAGAACAGGAAGCCACAGTAAAGACAGGAAACAAAAGCGAGATAGAAAGAAAAGCGAAAAAAGAAGAGAAAGAGAAAGAAGCACAACAGGAAGTTAAAGAAAAGTACAGGAATAGAAGGGTAACGGAAAGAAAAACAAAGCAAGACCAGCACCAGGAAAGAATAGGTAGAGGGAAAAGTAAGAGGCAACCAGGAAAGAGAAGGAATAGAGAACAAAAAGAGAACATACCAACACCTGTGTTCTTCTCTTTTTCTTTACATGCTCCTCCTGAGTTGGCCCTGGATGAGAGAAGAATAGCAAGAGGAGAAAAGCTTGAAGATTAAAGGAGAAGGCCAAAAGCCAAGACCCACCAAGAATAAAATGATTAAGAGACTGTCAAACTCTTCTTTACTTTAATAAACCAGCATAACAAAGACAAGTGTGTTCCTCCATTTCTGACGCTCTTCTACACTCCCCTTTTATTTTCTATGTCACCCCTAAGGTAGGCCTTCGGTAGTCCATATGGCAGGGTGATGTATAATTAAAAGGAAGGATATGGACTTTTAAGTTTTACATGTCCAGGAAATAAAAGCTCTCAAATTCGAATTTCACTACTGTGAGGCCTACCCTTCCCATATAATAATATTGGGAACTCCTTATTACATTTAATAAGCTGTAATTACTAAAAGAAAGGAAGTAGATATCTCATGTTTGGTACCTATGAAATTGTAATGATAAAGGTGGAACTATCCTTACAATTTTGAAAATTTCACTTTTAGAGAGTCAGCATTTTCCAGCCCATTGTGCCTTCATCCTCCCTTGGACAACATGACTGGGTGTGGTTGACAGTTAGGCGATGTGAATTCCTCAGAGACAGTCACAAAATAGTGGGATTAGCTGAGCCTCAATGGGCTGCCAAGAGGCAGGATGGGGGGACGGAGCTGAGGAGAGCCTCACTTTCATCTGAATATGCTGTGTCCTGCCTACTCACAATAGGCTTAACAAACCTGTATTGTCACTGCATCCATGTTGCAGCCAGGGCAGGGAAGTCAGGAAACTCCAATAACTTCAAAGAACCTTTCCTGAAACGTCTCCCACGTTCTAGGAGCAGTGCAACAGCGTATAAAAATGGGATCTTCAGACCCACTCTTCAGTTCACTACTAAACCTGTGGAAGGACTCTCAGAGGACTGCCTGATGTTGTGACCTGCTGTGCACCCTGACAGACTGCTGCTGTACCTGCAGGACTATCCTGCTGCCTGGAGCCTGTCTTGAACCTTCAGAGGAAAACCCCGCTGTTAAACCCTGCAAATATATCTGCACCCAGGACTACCAGAAGTGACTCTCAGGCTAGTTTTCTGGCCTCCTGTTAAGAACCACAGGGACATAACAGGCTCCCACCATCTTAAACCCACACCTGGACCCAGCCTGAGTGAGCCCTGAAATTCCAAGAGTTCTCCACCCACTCATTGACTCTTGGTTGTTGTGCAAAAGGTGTCCAAATCGCCATTTTCCCAAACTGAGTAATTAGACAAAATTTTGCTAAAAAGTGCTCTAAGAACCAGGAGGAGACCGGGACCAACATGTGCATCGGCATTCAGATTGACTTCACAGCTTTTCCTGCTACATTCCACAGCAGAAAATCTATTTCAGCAGTCCTTCACCAAAGTGGTATCCTACCTCGTAGAACTGTCTTTGACTACAGCTTTCTGCTTCACCCCCCTGGAGATTTTAGACTTCAAGTTCGATGATTAAGTCTGAAGGTAAAAATCTTCAGTGGGGCTTCAGTCCCAGGCACTTCTTCCTCACACTCTCCTGCAGTCTTGCCCTGCTGAACTTCTACCTTCTCAGACATTATTTCTCTCAAATTTTTTCTAAATCCAATAGTAAGCTCTGACTGGGCCCAATTCACTTCTTCTATCCGAACCACACTCTTTAGTGATTGGCCTTAACTTTTGACTTTGATCTGGTCTTGCGTGGTCAGATGTCCGCAGTTGCCTCTTTTATCTTTTAGGCACTGTTTTGAACCTTAAACTTAAAACAAATCAGAACTCCTGTTCTACTGATTGGAATTTTGTCAGTGTGTTGTCAAATACTTTATTAAAATGTACTCAACATTTTTTTAATTGGTTTGGATGTTTCTGGTGTTGTGTTTTCACTGTATTATTGTTTGTGTGCTGCTTAAATACTTTACGCGTTGCCTTTAAGTTAAGCCTGACTGCTTTTTGTGCAATCTACCCAGGGTTAAACACAGGTTAATTTAATGACTATTTGTGATTCACCCTACAAGGGACTGTAGCTGTTGCTTGACCAAGACTCACACCACAGTCACTCAACCAACACCACCAACCCAATTTCTCACATGTACTGTGATAACGTTTACGGATCTGAACAACATTTGGCATATACCAAGCATGATTAATTGCTCATAGTATTTTGAGCTCCAAGCAAATCAGTCAAGGGGGGCACATTTAAATGTTTAGATCCAAACGCCTTTATTTGCTCATCCCTTTGGCCTGTTTACATGAACTTAGCAGACTGTTAGCTAATCAAGTACATTCAAGAGATAGCTCTATGGTAGCTAGAAGCCTGTATCTTAAAACCAACATATAGGCACATATCAATGCCTCGGGACAAGAGGAAGTAACAGCTGTAGCACAATTTTCCACCAATGCATCTGGTAGCCGAAAGCAGCAAGTACGGAAGGCAGTACCTGCAGATGGGGGAGGTAGTGACAGCACAGCGCCACCAAACCGTCCTGTTGAAGCAGAACCAAACAAGAAACTGAGGGATAAACAACTGGAAGACAAAACAAAAGTATAGCACCCAAAGGCTGTTTGAAGAGCATAAGCAATAGTAGAAAACTACAGAAAAGTGCTCAGTTTTGAAGAAGTAAGTAAATAAAGTATGTGCCTTCATGTGAATATGGATCACTGGTTACCCGTAAGGAGGAGTCAAAAAGACAGTAAACCCTTACCAAGGTGTGGCAGCATTAGAAAGCTGACTTATCAAAGTGGCCAGCACTTTCCTGTTCTTTAGCCCCTCTGCCTGTGTCGTATCTCATAACCTTCACATTCCTCACATTCCTCAAAGTGGGTACAGAGTGGATAGGAGTCAATGCCGAGTGAATAAAACCAAAGGCTATGCAGAATGCAGAGTTGCCTGAACCATAACACAGAGACCTTAATACTCACCATCACACCTACCACCCATTTACTACAAACAACTAGACAATAATCACTAAACACACCTTTCCAGCTTAAAAGTCAGTTAGCATGAGGTAATGGTTAGCTATGGTCATAACCCATTAAAGCATGTTTAAGCACACACCTGAAAGTCTCTCAAAAATATAATTAAAGTGCTGTAATGACTAAGAAATAAATCTGAAAAAAATGATATTTACCACTCCACAACACATGCACACCTACACATAAGCAATGCTTGAGACGTCACATATTGCAATAATAGATATGACTTCCGACTATATTGTAGAGCGGTGCTACCAGTGTCACAGGTGCTGATTCTAGGTGAAGGCCTAGTGTTTGTGTTTTAAGAGCACCTGCTGCGGCGTTCCTTGCCTGAGCAAATTTCAGGCAACAGTAAATATGTCAAGATAATGCTGGTGATTAATGTTCCCCCTGGAGAGAGGTCAGGTTTCTCTAGTGGAAATGTTAAGGTAGGTCAGAGGGTTAATATGCCTTCTGCAAAGAATGCATGCCATACAGATCACAAAGTGCATAGAATGCAAATAGGTTAGTGGGTTACTACTTTTGCCTGAGAGGCCCTTTCCTTACTTAAGTTAAAATCCTAATATAGAACAGTAAGCTATTATCTGCTATCAAGGAACTGCGGGGCATATTTATACTCTGTTTGCACCGAATTAGTGTCATTTTTTTTAACTCTAATTCGGTGCAAAACTAACTCCATATTTATACTTTGGCGCTAGACCCCTCTAGCACCAAATTTATGGAGTTAAAGTCATTTTTTGAAAGTCGAGACCTACTTTGCCTTAATGAGATGCAAGGTAGGCGTTCCCATTCAAAAAATGACTCTATGGCCTTAAGGCCATATTTAGGGGCATATTTATACTCTGCGGCATATTTATACTCTGTTTGCACCAAATTAGTGTCATTTTTTTTTACTCTAATTCGGTGCAAAACTAACTCCATATTTATACTTTGGTGCTAGACCCATCTAGCACCAAGGCCCTCATTTAAACTTTTTTTGCACCGCATTAACGTCATTTTATGACACAAAAGTGGCGCAAACTTACAAAATATTGGCCCTTATTTATACTTTTTGCTGCAAAACTGCACTAACTCAGTTTTGCACCAAAAAGTTTAGCACCGGCTTGCACCATTTCTGTGCACCAGCCGGGCACCATATTTATGGAATGGTGCAAGCCGGTGCAAAGGGTAGGCTAGAGTTTTAAAAAATGACTTTAGTCGGGTGGGGCTGGCAGTATGGAAGAAGAGGGTTTAGCACCAAACAATGGCTTTAGGCAGGTTAGAGTAAAAAAAAATGACTCTAGCCAGATTAGCGTCATTTTATGGTGCTAAACCTACCATGCCACATGACTCCTGCCTTAGAAAAGGCAGGAGTCATGCCCACCACCCCAGTGGCCAGCACAGAGGACAGGGTTCCCCTGGGCATCGCCATTGCACCCGGTGCCATGTATGGGGGCCCATTTCAGGGCCCCCTATGGCACTTTCAAAAATAAAATGCACTTACCTGTACTTACCTGGGATGGGGTCCCCCATCCTCGCAGTCCCTCTAGTGTGGGTGGGGGTGCCCCTAGGGCCTAGGGAGGGCACCTCTGGGCTTATTCCATGGTGTTCCACCATGGAAATAGGGCCACAGGTCCCCTAACACCTGCCCTGACCCAGGTCTTAAAAAATGGGGCAAAGCAAGCTTTGCCCCATTTTTTGACCCCTCCTTCCTCCCTTGCACCATTTTTACATGGGAGTATAAATATGGTGTTAAGGCCATAGAGTCATTTTTTTGCACGGGAACGCCTACCGTGCATCTCATTAAGGCAAGGTAGGTTTCCACTTCCAAAAAATGACTTTAACTCCATAAATTTGGTGCTAGACGGGTCTAGCACCAAAGTATAAATATGGAGTTAGTTTTGCACTGAATTAGAGTTTTAAAAAAATGACGCTAATTCAGTGCAAACAGAGTATAAATATGCCCCTTAGCGTAAAAAAATTATGTTAATCTGGTCAGAATCATTTATTTTGACTCAAAACTGCCTAACGTCATTTTTTTTTAAGCTAGCCTACCCTTTGCACCGGCTTGCACCATTCCATAAATATGGTGCCCAGCTGGTGCTAAAAAATGGTGCAAGCCGGTGCAAAACTTTTTGGGGCAAAACTGCCTTAGTGCAGTTTTGCACCAAAAAGTATAAATAAGGCCCTGCATGCTTACAGCAAGGTATAGATTAGGGCATTGTGATTTTTCCCCAGTCTTTCATTATACTAATGTTGCAAAAAGGGTTCATTTGTGTAGAAAATCATTTTTATTATTAAAGAGAACCCCCAACCATAGTGTTGCATTTTAAATTCTGAATTTGTGCTTCTTCAGACGAAGCACCCCTAAAGTAAATAGCCTACTAGTATAGATGACATGTGACTCCTGCACCTTGTAGTCTGCTGTCTTATGTAACATGTCTTATACACTGATATACACACATTTAATTAATTGTCTCTGTGTAACCTGTGTGCAATGTAAAGTGCTCTGACACCCTACACTGTTATGAGTGGTGCTATAAAACTAATTAAGAGCATCTGAGAAAGAGTAGGTATGGAGACTTGAGGGGCGCTGTTAAGGGGTGGTAGTGAGGGAATCCATGGTGGAGTTGGTCATTGGCGGGGTCCACAAGTGCTAAGGCCGGCCCTGATTACAACACATAAACAACAAGCATTTGCAATATAATGGGTCTTGCATTTGCTCGAGTTAGAGCTATTAGCGTTGTAAGCGTTCTTGTCACATAAACTGAAAAGGAATAGTAATACAATTTCACATAAGGGAGCCGATTTAAAGTGCCACGCCATGAGCGTGAAGGTGACTAATCAGAACAAAAGACCAGTCCGGTTTCGCCTTTGCATACTAATTTTTTTTTTTTTAAACGAACGCGATAGTGCGGTGTAAAACCTTGAATTTGCGAAGTAGTGCTAGGATAAACAATAGTATTAAACTGGTAGTTTTGAAAAGTGCTCCGTTACTGCCCAGCAAGATCACACTGCCTAAGAAATAAAGAGAAAAAATAGTCCAGAAACCATACGGAAAACATGGAGCTTCGTGTGTTTTTTCAGTAGTTGGCCGGTGCTCTCGAAGAGTGCTAAACACCGAAAAAGGCATGATGTATGCATGCCTTCCACTAATGAAATCAAGCGAATTTTAAAAGGCAAGCCCACGAACCAACAAAAGTGATGGGGGTGACATGGACGTGGAGAAATGCCCAAAGAGAGCTTACAACAGGGGCCAGAGCGCTTGCACGCCCAACCCTAAAAGAGAGATAATACTGTAATATTGTATTCATAGTCACGTCATTCATAATAGCAATGATAAGGTAACATGTCATGTGAATAATATCTTTTTTGTCATTTGTGAACTCATCTATTACATCAAGAGTAATTCCATGAGCATTGTATTTCGTGTATGAGCTTGCTAAGGTGATGCGTATTTCCTGGATCAATGGGCAGCCCGCATGCGGTCCCCTGCTTTCCTTCCCCCTAGCCTGTATATATTATGCAGAATTGTGTTAGATTCCATCTCTGCTTCCTATTGCCTTGTTGATATTCTTTTGTTGCAAGGTTTTACTTTTCCTATTTTGTTTGGGGATCTACGACGCTCATACAGAATATAAAATGTGTTTTTTCGTCATAGTAGAATCAGATGTGTTTTCAATACTTATAGTGCATGCAATAATCTTAAAACATCACATTGGACAAGCAGATGTTTTATTATATATATCGTTTTAATACTTTATTCCCATTTGAGAACTGAAAACTGTTCCGCACTCCAGAGCAATAATGTATTCTTACATGTTCTTACAGTGTTAATTGGTAAAGATCTTTTGATTGATGATATTTGTAGTACTAGAAAACCTTCTCTGGATTAAATTAAACTAGAGGGGTTTACGACTTTTCTGTAACATTTGCCCAGCGAAGTGGGAAGCATATTAAATACATTATCCATCAATGTTATTACGCCTAATTATATTTGATGGGTTTGCTAAAATGCTCGCAAATAGAAAGTATCATAGAAAGTGCCTCGGGTGAAATATAATTTCGAAGCATGTTTCATTTGCATGTCTGTCCATTATATAGCAACGAGAAATATAATTTTCTCACATCAAAATTGCCATGAGATGGTTGTTTTTTATGCTAAAAGAAAAGCAAAAATGGAATTAACTATAAGTGCACGAAAACGGGTAGCGTCTGATTTATATTTCCGCGAACAGGATATTCCATCACAAACATGACGGATATCCTTTCCTACGTATACAAGTGCTATACTTGTAATATGGTGGACGAGGTATCCGTCACGTTTGTGACAGAATATCATGTCCGCCGAAATAAAAATGAGACCCATCATTTCTGCAGCACTGTTTTATTAGACATGCTTTATTGGGAGAGAATGAAGATACACGACTCGATTCACTTGTGTGCAAAAGGCCACTTTATTGGAACAGGTGCCACTGACAACTGCCCCCCTAGGCCTTTGCCTTACAAAACTAAAACCTCACTAGACAATAAATAACCTGACCCCTGCCCCTCCCCTACACCGCCCTCCCCCCTACCCTCGTTCTGTCTTTCCCTTCCCGTCTTGTTTCTTTAATTTTCCCCATCCTACCCTCTACTTTTGAACCTGTCCGCTAATGAGCAGTCCCCTCCCTGTCATGTCTAAGTCATGCTCCTTCCCCCTCTAATACCTAAATTGCCCTGCCAACTCCGTCCTCCACTGGAGCTTTTAATAGCTGCCCTGCAGCTGTCACCGCCACCAGGAAAAGTCCCTGACTTTTCCTGCCCCCCAAGACTCCTTAAATAGTGCTTTAACCTGCTCCTTCAACTGCAGCAAATACAACTCCATCCCCACAAATGAGAGATGAACCCCATCGTCCCGAAAAAACTCAGAATCCTCAAAACATAAATCTGCGTGTTCCAAAAAAGTCAAACCCTTCTCTGCGCAAAAGCCTTTCATTTCCTTGTTCAATTTTCTCCTGGCCCTTTCTATGGCCCCCGGCTTCCTGGCCCCTCTCCAAACCCGACGCGGAACAAAACCCGTGAAAATCACGTGACAGCCCCCCCACTGTTCTAACAAGACCTGTAATTCCTTCTTCATAACCTTCAAGAGGTTAAGCCCTGTGTTGAATACCAAATCATTTTCCCCCAAATGAATGCACAATACATCAGGACAATGACCCCTCCCCTTAATCGCCTGCAACCACGGCAAAAGCTCGCTCCATTTCATCCCCCCTTTCCCAAACCATCGGACGCGGTATCTCGCAGTGTCCAGACTCAAGTTGTCCCCAAGCGCAGTTCTCCAAGCTTGGCGCTGAGCCCATTTGACAAATGAGTGGCCGATCACCCATATGGACAGGTACTCCGCTTTCGGACCCAGGACCACACCTAAAAAAGAAAAAGAAGAAGTGAAGCCACATGCCCACTACGAACCAATCTCCTCCAGCTCCACGCCTCTCACAAACCTCTGAAAGCAATCTGAGCGCCACCTCCCCAAAGCCTTCAACTCCTCCCGGCCCCAACCTTTATTTCCTGCCTCTGTCGCAACTCCTATTCGAAAATAATGAGTTCCAAATCGGGCGGCATCCAACCCCAGGCGAGACAAACCCTTGCGCAATACGCTTAAAAGCTGAGATGCTGTAAATCGAGTCCCGTCGGCGTGACAGAAAACCGGCCCGTCCACAAGCCCTGCCTCCATATGCAATTGCCCCTCTAATAACCCCGGACATATAGACCGGGCGGGATACCGTCGTAGAAAAACAGTTGTCCCCACACCCTTCTGATCGGTCTTCAACCTTCTGATACCCAAAAACACACTGTCCGCCACCGGCCGAACTTCACTCCACTGAATTCCTGCGCGCCCTGGGAGTCCCAGCAACTCAGAAACCCTGAAGGCCCCAAAAAATAGCCAATGTCTGAAAAATCAGTGCTTCTCGCGCGTTGTGGCATATGTTCCCCAGAACCGGGAACAGTTGCTTTAACCGCGCCACCGATATTGGACGTCTCACTCGTCTGGTAGCCCCTAACTCCCACGCCCACCCGTCTAGGATCCTGTGCCCCAACTCCCCCGCAGATGGCGGGTACCCCCACAAAAGTTTTCCCATAAACCCCAGCGCCGCTAACCTACCCACTATCGTAACTCTTGTTTGACCTCTTTCGATCAAAACCATAATAAATTGAACTACGTCCTCCACGACCTCATCCTGCCTTACCCGTCGCCGTGCCCCGGATCCTATGAACTCCTCCCAGGCTCTCGCATATGCCTTCCTTGTAGATGGCGCCAACTAATTTATAACCAGTCGTAGCATCCTGCCGTGCCTACTCCCCACATTGAATCGGGCATGTGAATCCTCCGAAGGGCCACACCCGTGGTTAATCCATGGAACCGATCCCACTGGAAGCGAGACAAAGCATCCGCAGTGTCATTGTTAATGTCTGGCACGTGTCTCGCTCTGAAATATATGTCATTTCGCAGACATTGCAGCACAAAAACGCGCATCAATTGCAAAACCCGCGCCTCCGGCGCAGTTTGACGGTTGACCATTTGTACGACCGCTAAATTGTCCACGCGAAACAGAACCCTCGAGTGCCTAAACTCCTCGCCCCACAAACACACCGCCACAATCAAAGGAAAAAGCTCCAGAAAAGCGATACTGCGACCCCCATTTTCCCATTCACTCGGCCACTGCTCCGCACACCAACATCCGTCCCAATAAAGACAAAACCCCGACGACCCCGCCTCATCGGAGAACAGCTGCACATCCCATTCACAGTCTCTTAACACTCTCAGAGGAATGCCGTTGAACGACTCCAAAAACTTGACCCACATTCGCAGGTCCTCGCGGACCCCCATCTGTAACCAGACGTGATGATGTGGAAGCGCTCGACCCTATAACGCCAACGCTAATCTTCTGCAAAACGTCCGTCCCGCTCTCACCACCCGGCAGGCAAAATTCAGATGTCCCAACAACACTTTGACATCCCGCACCGTCACCTTACGCCTGCTCAACATGTCATTGATTCTATGCACCATGTCTCGTTTTTTGTCCAATGGCAACTTGGCCATGCCTGCCACTGTGTCCAATTCAATCCCCAAAAATGACAGCGCCGTACATGGCCCCACTGTCTTGTCGGGAGCCATGGGCACACCTAGGTCTCCCATGATTTCCATAAATTGGTCCAACACCGCACAACGCGGGCTGGCCGCCGGTGCCGCAAAAATGAAATCATCCAAATAGTGTGTCACCCCTTGGTGACCCGTTACGTTAACAAAAATCCACTGTAAAGCCGTACTGAAACATTCGAAAAGTGCACAGGAGCTTGAGCACCCCATGGGAAGCGCCTTATCGACGTACCATTCTCCTTGAAATTGGATGCCCAATAGCTAAAAATCTGCTGGGTGGACGGGAAGCAGCCGAAAGGCAGACATAATGTCCGTTTTTGCCATCAACGTCCCTTGGCCCAGCTGCTCCACCATAGCGACTGCCACATCCACGGATGCATAAGACACCTTAGTGTACGCTTCTGGTATGAAATCATTGACCAACGCCCCCTCCGGCCATGACAGGTGATGTATCAGCCTGAGCTGGCCGCTCTCTTTTTTGGGCACTACTTCGATAGGTGACACAATGAGGTTCGTCATCGGCCAATCTGAAAAAGGGCCAGCCACGTGACCCTCCGCAACCTCTTTTGAGAATTTCGGACCAACCCCTCCTTATCGCGGACAGAACACAGATTTTCAGCCCACCGACGCTCCCGAGGTCCTTCGTACCCCAGCCGAAACCCGTTGCGAAAACCCCGTAAGAGCAAATCCGCATCCCCCAATCTGTCATATTGCGCCAAGTACGATTCGAGCCACTCCACGTTAACCGGAGTACGAGCCCTTTCCCGCAACCCCTTGCCGCTGTCGCTGACCATCCCTGCCCCCATAGTTTGGGGTTTGCCCTCCGGTACCGTACTGCCCCTGGGCCCCACCCATGTTGGCGGCACTCTGCTGGCCACTGCAGCTCGTAACCGGATGGGTTTCTGCGCACTTCGAGCACTCGTGCCGGAACTTACAATATTCCCTAGTGCACAGCCCTTTTTTGCAATCCCACATGCCCCTGAGCGACCGGACCCTGAAGTGTTGGATCTCCCTGGGCTGGAGCCCCCAGACCCCACCCCTTGGGTGGGGCGCTCTCGAAAGGGCTGATAAGTTATAGGCAAGCCACTGGCCATGAAAACTGTTTTCCCAAATTTGGCCGGGCCCATGGTGTGTTGCCACAGATCCGAATCAATCTCGCCCCACTGAACCTCAGGGTCCGCGGCCATCCACGCCCGAAAGTCCTCGTCGTATTGCCTCCACGCGTAATCCCCGTAATTGAGGTGAGCCTTCCTGATAATGTCCATGTACTTCAACAAGGCCACCGCCCTCTCAGGAAAACGCTCACAATGCACGCTGGCAAAAATCAAGAAAGTGGCCGTCCAATTTTCGATATTAACCGGCACCTTACGCCTTTTTGAGAGCTCCCACTCCTCTTCCTTGGAGTCCTCCTTCGCCCGCACCTCCCAGTGCAACAATTTTAGCACATCCACATATTCCCCTTTCCAAATTTTTTCTTTTGTGGAGTGCATCAAGTGCGCCCCTAACAGCTTCGCCGTGCCCATATAGGGCAACTTAACTCTTTTGGGGGCCGGTTCCCCTTCCTTCTCTTCTTTTGCCTTCCCCGTTTGCCCCGCTCGTTGAGTGTCACTACCCGACGGTCTGTCGCTACTTCCTTTCCCCTGTTCTGTATCCTTACCCGACTCTTTTGTTGCCCCGGCCTCAGTGATCACGCCCGTTTCCTGCACGTACACACCCTTCACCAGGCGTACCGAATCCTCCCTCGCTTCTGACGCCACCGAAACCATAGAACACAATGACTCCTTACCTGGAGAAAGCAGCGGTGGCCGCTCCTGACCTGACCGCGCCTCCACTCCAGCCCGATCCTTCTTACGTCCGCCCTTCTCCACCTGCAATGACTTATGGACAGGTTTAACGCCCCCCCACCACTCCACCTCACTCTCATTGTCAACCAGCTCGCCCGCCTCAAAACTCACGTCCGACTCCTCCCCACGTTTCGCGACCCACTTCTCGTCACCGCTCCTACCACATCCACTGCAAACTTCACAGCCTGTCGTCACCGCTCTCCTCCGCCCTTGCATACCTGATGGGCCCGGACGTTGTTCCCCCCGGGCAGTGGCGTTGGAGGGCGCAAAACCCACTCCGCCACACCACCCCCAAGTAACTTACACGGCCCCCGCTGTTTTCCTCGCTATCCTGCAGACGTTTTCCAGCCGGCCGCTCCAGGCCTCACCTTCACTTCCTCCCAGGGTGACAGAGCCGCGACGAGCTCGCCTGGGTCCTCTTCATCGAAATCCAACTCGTCCTGCCAGATAAGGTCAGGTGTGCCATAAGGTGAAAAAGCCTCCACCACCCCTTGCTCCAAAAAAAAACCCTCCCCAGGGGGGTGAACGCCTGCCTTGCTACTATCCCCTGATTCCTTTTTACCCGGGCCCCTATACACCCTCCTGGGGCCCCCTGGGTTCTGACCCACTACATACTCCTCACTCCCCGAGGACCCCCCCTCCTCTGGCTCCTGACCCTCTTCCTCCTCACTCCTCCTCACTGCTGCTCCATTGCAGCATAGTTGGCCATTTTCCCGAGATGGGAACCCTTGGGTCCCTGTGGTCCTCCACCTCTCCTCTCAGACCTTGGCCCTCATCCCCTTCAGCCTCCCTCGAACTCGCCCCCTGCATTGCCCTAACCCCCAGGGTTGCCTGGGTGGAAGGCTCCCACTGCCCTCCCCAACTCCTTCCCCTCCCCTCCCCGATCCCACAAAAGCCCTGCATTTGAGCGCTTTCCCGCTCTTTTTCACCGTTCCTGCCTTCTGGACAGGAAGGCGCGCCGCTGTCGGGGAACCTCTCCCGCAGCGCGCTGAAAGCAGCTGCTTCACCTGCACACGAGGGCGCCCCCGCCCCCGGGGAAGCCCTTGAGCCGCGGCCTCCTCCGTTCCTCCTCCCGGCCCGCCCCAGTCCCTCCCAGGCCACACACTCCCGCCTCGGGCCTCCCGCCCCTCCTTACCTGATCACACGCCGCTCCAGCGCGCGGAGGCGAACACGCCAAAACCGCCGCTGCCTCGTCCCGTATCAAATCCATGCGGCCGGCCTGCCTAAGCAGCGCCAAGGCCGCCCTGACTTTCTCTTCCTGGGCCATCCTGCCGCACTACAAAGACGCTGCGTAAGGCCGAATTCCAAGTAAGCACGCGCCGCGCTGTACCAAACCGGCACCTGCCACCTATCAGCCCCTTAGCGATCCTACTCCTGAAATCCCTTCCTCTACAGTTAAATTTTGACAAATAAGCTCTCTTCTTTTTTTTTTTTTAAACGCCAAACCGAAAGAAGAGACACCGGACACACTAAACACACCCTGGCCACCAGGTCACCTTTTGCAAAATGGTGATGGTGGCCACAAAATGTCAGGCTTTATTGCCAGACCACCCACTAGGATTGGCAGCCCCGGGGCCCAACCGAGTCGTGGGAGAAACCGTCTCTCCCAAAGATCCCCGGGGGGGAACTCCTCGTTCCTCCTCCTCCCGCCCGGGACCCCCATTAGCATTTTTTATCATATTATCCAAGGTGCAGTGAATAAAAATAATACTGGTTGGAGATATTGTTATACGTTATAGTAAAGAACTGTGGGGCAGATATACAAGAAAGTGGTGCATTGGTCCCAATGCGCCAATTTTCTTACGCCCCCTTACCATCCATAACGACACCATGTCGCACCGTATTTACAAAATTTGTTGCACTGTTGTGGCGCTTTACTTCACTAGCGTCAAAAATGTTTACGCTAGTGCAGCAAACCACAGGGAGGCCCATAGAGTATTATAGGTGTGTCACTTTAATGCCTGTCCTGAGAAGGCATTAAAAATGACTGAAAAAATGGCGCAGTGAAATCTTGTAAATTTCACTGCACCATTTTTTTGGGCCTCCCTGCGTGGGAACGCATCCCCTGTGTACATGGGGCCTCTTTTCTTGCGCCCCTTAGCGTCCCCCTAACGCCACCATGTGTGCGCCGTATCTAAGGTATGGCGCACCGTGGTGGTATTTAGGGAACTAACGTAAACATTTTTGATGCTAGTTAAGAGCTTTGCAGCATTAGCGTAGAAAATGTTGACGCTAATCCTGCAAAGCCCATTGAGGCCCATTGTAAACAATGGAGTGCCTCCTTTTAACGCCTGCTCTGAGCAGGCGTTAAATGTGCTGAAAAAAATGACGCAAAGAAATCTCTTAGATTTCTTTGCTCCATTTATTTGGCCCCCCTAACTGGGGAAGCCCCCTTTGCATACATTATACCTGTTGCAAGCATAATGTAGCGCAAAGTGTTACAAAGTGGGGCAATGCATGCATTGCGCCACTTTGTAAATTTGGCGCAGCGATTTTGGCCTCATTGGGCCACATTAGCATAAAAAAATGACTCAATTGTGGAGCAAGGAGGCGCTAGAGATTCTTAAATCTGCCCCATTGTGCCTGACGCATGTATTGCGCCACTTTGTAAATATGGCGTGGGGGAATGGAAATTTAAACGCCGCCTTAGCGTCATAAAAATAATGCTAAGGTCGCGTAAAGGTGGCGTTAGAGGCTTGTAAATCTGCCCCAGTATTTTATATCTTACTTTACATTAAAAAAACTTGAAAATTCACTGAAGAAAACAAAGGTTAAGGTAAAGTTATAGCCAGGTAAACATTTCAGTGACAACATAAGGTCTTAAACTAAAAACAATACTGAAATTTTACTTGTGCCTTGTGAAGTAACTATAACTTTCACCCTGCCAATGCACAGTCTTGTCATCAACATTTGAAATATAGCAGTTATGTTATCAATGATGTCATAGAATATGGTATGAGTGATGTAATATGTGGGGTGATTAGCAGTGCATGGCCAGGGAGAGAGCTATAGCTACTTTATGGGGTGTTATGGGGCACTCCTACCTAAGAGCACTGATTAATAAATGAGCAGCTCCTGCCCCATATTTATCTTTTTTTTTTTTTTTTTTTTTAAAGTGTTTTCTGTGTCTCACTGCCCATCCGGGACACCCATATGTTATTTCTCATAAGAGAAGGAGGACACGGGTTCCCCCCTCCCTGAGCCTTTGCAGGCATCAGGCGTATTTGTTTTAAGGGGTGGGGGAGTATGGCCAAGCGGGGGCTGAGAAAAAGGGTGTTTCCCAAAATACATTTTCCTCATTCATTTTTTCCATAGCAAAATTGAACAGTGATACCACAAAAAGCACTGAATGGATTTACACTAAATATGACAGAAATCTAGATCTTGGTCCAGAAAGCATGCTTTTTGTGATTTGGTGTAAATTCGTTCAGAAATTGTTTAGCAATTTATGCTCAAATATTTTGTATATTTCACACGAGAAGGATCTGCGCTCTCAACACATTTCATGCTGAGATCTGATTGGCTATTATCACATCAACAAGAATGTGGCAGCATATATCTAAAGACTTGTGACTAAGTCCCAGGGAGCAGCCACCCCTTCCCTAACACTGGGACATATTTAAGAGCCCCTAACACCGTCTTTACAAGGTGGTGCTAAACCACTTTTTGTGGCTTAACGCCACCTTCTAAATATAGCACCCCTTCACACGCAGCCCTTTGCGTGGAAGGGGCATGCAATGGGTGTTGCTGTGGGCGTGCCACAGCAACACCTATTGCATTTTGATGCTGCCTCAGAATTACAAGATTTCGTAAACCTGAGGCAGCGTCAAAATCTAACGCCTCCCCAGGGGTGGCGTTTGCAGGGCACAACGAGGAGGAATACTTTTATTTCTCCTTGTTTTTTGCTTTTTCTATGAGTGCTGCATTCTGCGAAATGCCAGTCATGATTGTTTATGTGCAGGAAGGTGTCTCTTCCTGCACATAAACAATCATTTAAAAAATGACACTTTGGTACTTCTGTGTGTGCTGCATTCTGCGGCACACTCAGAAGTGCCAAATCTCCATTAGTGATTATTTATGTGCAGGAAGGGACACCTTCACACACATAATCAATCACTCCCCTCAACACAGACAACCTTGCACGATGGTGCAAGGATGCCTGTGTTGGTGCAGGCAGCTTAATTTAGTGCCAGCACAGGGGACAACAGAGAGATGCGCCATATTCAATTAAATACAGCTCATCCCTGCGTTGTGAAAATGACGGAGCGTGGAGCTGCCAATTTTGGCGCAGTGTCGCGCTCCGTCATTTTCTTTTACTAATGGGCCTTTATATCTCAGCCCCGGGGTCCCCATGGTCTTTTAGAGGCTTGGGGGGGGATGTATGCACCCCTTTCCTCTTTTTAAATATGTTGGCCTCAGGGATGGGGTCTCTGGGTCCTTTTTAGGCTCTGGGTGGGAAGGGGTGAGGCGTGCTTTCTCCCCGCCATTAAAATATTGCCCCCTGGGAGGTAAGGTCCCTGGGGCCTCTGCAGATATGTGGCAAAATTAAAAAAAACATTCTTGGCCCCTTGAGGGACCCCTGTGGGACCCTACCATGAGGCCTAGGGGGTCAGGGTACCTCTACCATGACCCCCAAGTCTTTTATTAGGCTTTTCAGTCTGAGTCCTAAGATGGCTGTCACCACATCCTTGTTGATGTGGTGGCTAATGTTTCCTCTAATTAATTTTCTCTATCTGCAGCAATCAAGATGCTCTGTGCACTGTAGCCAAAGCAACAACTTAATATACAAGTATGCCAAGTGTGCAAGCTATCAAAATCAGTGGTGTTGCAAGGGTGTGGTCGGTCCTACAGCAAACCAGGAAAAACGGACCCACTCGCCTCTAGGTTGGTATTAAAGGACACCTATTCATAGGATGCAGATAGCTCATTGCACCCCTGGGCACTGGTGCCTTGATCATTATACCAATCCTCTACCTTCACTCTCTCCTTGCCTCTCTTAACACCTCTTCACACCTTTTCACACCACTATTCACTTCAACTATATCTACCTTGCTTATCTTTATCTTCTTTCTCATTGTTTTAGTTTGTTTTGTCTTTGCTCCCCATTTTCCTTTCTTCCTTTCTGCTCTCCTCCACATTTCCCTCATCTTGTCTCCTCCCTCTTCAATCTATGTCCTAGCCTTCCCTCTAATCTCCCTGTTTTCTCTGATTCCACCCTTAGTCTATGAAACCTGTATCTTAATGATGCTTCACTCCAACTTATCTTGTTCCCCTCCATGCCTACCCTCCTTGTTTGTCACCTCTTTGTCTCCCTATCCCTTTTTGTTTGTTCTTATTTTCCTTGCCTTTCTTTTTTCCCTCATCTTTTCCTCTCCTTGCTATGTTTCACTCCCTTTCACTTATTTTCCTCTCCATATCTTGCTTATTATGTTCTTTCCTTTTTTTCTCACTATCTCACTTCCATAGCTCAGACTTTTCACATATGCCCCCTTTTCTCTCTACTCTTAAATATCTCCTCTCCTTTGCTCTCTTCTCCAAGTCTGATTCATACCTCTCCATATTTCTGTGTATTATTTCTGTTCTTTCTACTTTTTCTGCTTTCCTGTTATTTACCTTTTTCTTTCTTTTCATTCCCTGTTCCTATCTTCTTTCTCTATTTCTCTTTCCTCCCATCTGTCTTTACATTCTGTCTTTGCTATCACATTGGTGCATTTTCTCATGATGTCCCTCCTCTTTTTTTATTCTCTATACGTCATATATTCCATTCTCAACTACTGTGGCATGTTCCTCCTTTCTTTCTCTTCTTAATACCTCACCCCCATAGCCACCCTACTCCTCCCAACATCTTTTTAGCCATCTCTTTGATGTTCCATCCTTCTGTTTTTCTTCATTGCTGCTGCTTCCTCATTGCCTTAATCACCGTCCACCCTTATTCTTGGTCCTCTTTTCTTTTCTACCTCATGACAAGTCCTGTGCACAAAACTATTGAATAGAACGTATGGCCTTTGCTCCAGTGTAGCCTGCGTTCTGGGTTGCAACCTGTCTTGGACTCTGTGACAATGACTTTTCCCCAGCCCTTTCTTGAGGAGGATACTGCTGAGAGCTAATCCCAGGGAGGCACTCCCAAAACATCCTTAACAAAAGCCTGTTAAATAAACTGCAGCCAGTGTAGAGTAGACTGGCCCTCTCTCATGACCTGGACCTGGTGCCTTTGCATCAGCAAAAATAGCCATACCTGTGACTAAAATCACATGTTTAGGTGACAGAGGAGGGCATGGCTTGATGCCAATGGAATGAGAGGCACCTCATGGAGCTCCCAGTGTCACACCCCCGTCCATTGCCATCCTGCAGCCCATGCTGCCCCCTTCTGCCCCAACATAGTAGGTGGGTAGCTGGCAGAGGTGGCATTGCCTGGGGTCCGATAAACCCTTGTTGCTCCGCACTTATTTTCCTGGCCGAATGACAGTGGAAAATCAAAATGGCACCCCCTGCAGCGAAGCAGAGTCTGCCTGCTTGCAATCTGACAAGCTTGTTGCCATGAAGTCCAGCAGAACCCGAGACAGAAAGATGTGAGTCTGACCCCGGCAGCGGGTAGACTGCCTGCCACATTGAAGCGTACAGCGACAGTGGAGCAGGGCGGGCAGAAGAGGGGTGAGATGGCTGGCAGCCGTGGGTCCCTGTGGAAAGTATGCATTACCTGCCAGGAGGAGGCTGAAGAGTGAACTGAGCCTCTGTTGGCACAGTGCAGCCAAATGCTGTACATCAAAATCAGACAGTATTAGGATATCTCACACAGTGAAGATCCCAAGCATAGTGCATTGTGAGACAGCAGAACAGGGCCTGCAGAATAGAGGCACTGTCATTTCCACAAAGGAGCCTTAGTGAGGAGGATGTCAGGCAGCACACATGCCCCCATAGCTGACCTTGAGGGAGGAGTCCCTTGTGTATCTTCCTTGGTGCCTTTGTGGATGATCATTGGGAGTACTTACCCACCCACATACAGTGCAGGGGAGCACCAATTCACTGAGGGTGAAACCATCTGTGGGAAATCAAACACTGCAGCACCACTCGGGAAGTGCCTGCTATGCCAGGCAAAGCCAGTTCTACGATTGCTATCAATAGTACACTATATCAACATCCAACACCGGGTGGATGGACAAGGGAGACACTTAAAATTGAAACAGCAAGATGATGACAAATTGAAGGTGCCATGTCTGCTTGAGGAGGAGGGAAAAAACATGCATCACCCTTCCCAAATGCCAGATGCTGTACAATCCACCTAACTAGAAACCATCCTCCTAGCAATCAAGGGTACCAGAGAGGCTTTAGAACAGAAAATGGACAATGTGGTGGCTGACATTAGCCTATTACAGGATGACCAGTACAAGATGGCAGAGAGGATCGAAAACAGAGAAAGGGCCCTGGCTGACCTAAACCAGAAATGTGCACCCTGAAAGAACAACAACAAGGAATAAAAGGGAGACTTCAATAACTAGAAGGCAGAGCAGAAGATGCTGAAGGCCAAGCACATAGAAATAACTTCTGGATCATTGGATTGCCTAAGCGCGTGGAGGGTATGAATGTACTTACTTTCCTGGAATCCTGGCTCAAAACCTCAGTGGCTTCTGGGGACCTCTCCCCCTTCTTTACATTACAGCAAGCTCACAGGCTCCCGGCAAATCTGCTCCCGGTGGGACCACCTCTTTGGCCACTAGTGATGAACTTACTACATTATAGAGACAGAGATCACTTTCTGAACAAGGCACACAAGAAGGGAAAATTGCAAAACAATGATCTTCCTGGACTTTCAATGGTAGTCCAGAAACAGAGAGCCTCCTTTGTGGAAGTTAAAAAAACAACTCTGACAGATGGACATTAATTTTGCAATGCTCTTCCATGCTAAGTTGAGTGCATCAACCACTTTGGGCACACAATTCTTTACAGATCCACAAGAAGTATGGGAATTGTTAGAAGCACATCCATCAGGCTAGGAAAAGCTACTCACCCATCTGCAGAAACTTAAAGTGCACCAGCTGGGCCTCTGAACTGGTTCTACTTGGGGGGTGGCTTCATATCAAGGAACCATATAACAGAAACCAATTAAATTCTTTGGAAGCGACAGTAGGCCTATGGACCATGGAACGGGATCACCATTTGGAATAAGATGAAACCCTTGCAGTATTCAGACTCTGTACTGGACTTAGATTCAACATTGAACTTGACCTCAGGAATGGAGATTCCAAAGGTGACCCCATGCTCAGTGAAAAACCTTGTGCAACCTTTGCTAAAGGCTCAGACAAAGCCACTGTAGAGAGATCCATGATAATAGCATTGTCATAATTGACTGTAAACTCAGGTATTGCTGGGGAATGGGCCTTCTTGTACTTTGAGGCAGCATGGTGAGGGCCTATGTTTATGTGAATTGACTACCCGAGCTGGATGGTAGGTTGAAGAACTAGAGAGGCTGCTTTCTGAAGGGCATGGTACCCCCAATAACATTGAACACGTATGTCACTGACACAGTAGTTTAATGATGTTTTTAGTACTTATTTATAAAAACTGATGCATTGCTGTGGCAAGGCAGTGATACTTTAGAAAAAGTTGCACTGCAGTACAAACATCATGCATGCGCCCTATTTATGGTACAGCACACCATGTCATAAGGTCCCAAGGTGCTTCAAAAACACATCTGTGGGATGGATGCAGCAGAGAAAAGTTCTGCATGTGCAGCAAAAGTGACAGAAAGCTAACTTGCGGGTCGTAAACCAACACAAATTTTCTACAAATCACCTTTACGTCACAATGGAGTACATCTTGCATCAAAAATCCCTTAAAAAGTGACGCATTAAAAATAAACGATATTACCCACACCTTAAAAGGGAGAAAAGGAGCAGGCAGCAAGGGGCCGCAGCAGTCAGGGCAACAACCCCAACAACATCAGTTCCAGCCAGGATGTCCAGACTGAACCCCAGGCGAAGAGGAAGAGGAAGAGGAAGATTAATTTCAGCGAGAAGGAGAATGAAATACTAACACCAGAGTTAACAAAGCATGATTATCAACGTTTTGTCACCCCCAAATTGCCATTATGGAAGAAAGAATCCATTTGGCAGTCCATAGTGGTGAAGATTAACAGGGTAGAGCAAACTAAAAAGGATAGTGCTAGAGTGCAAGAAGCGCTGGCATGATTATAAGCGTAGGAACAAGGAGAAATTGGCCAAAAATCTGAGGGCAGCCATGCAAACCGGAGGAGGACCAGGTGGAGCTAGACCCATTGGAGGAGCAGGTGGCATCAGTCATCCCAGCAGAGTTGGTGGCAGGAGTGGAAGGATGCGACTGTGCTGCACTTGAGGACTGGCAAGACAAACAAGGTGAGTGGCAACAGGGGACAATATACATATAGAAGTCATGCTGTGCAGTGCAGCAAGCTACATTCTTGTGCTGCACTCTGCTTGGCGGAGGAGAAAGGGCAGGAATTACTCACATGTTCAGTCACACATCACATAAATGCAAGTTATAATGCCCAGTTACATGTTGTATAGCCCAATCCAGCCCCATTAAGTTTGTCAAATCCATGTGTGATGAGCAGCACCAGTTCAGGATCTCCTTTGTAATCTGGGACTTGTAGAGGAATATATAACATGAGTGAACAGGATTAGAAGTAGGCCTGGATGGAGTTCATGGAGTTCCACTCTGCGGAATTCCGCGGAGTTGATTAAAAACTCTGTGGAATTCCATGGAGGAGGAGTTCCATGAGCCGCAGAGTCATGAATGCTCCCAATCTCAGAAGTGCTAAGCAGGGTTGGGCCTGGTTAGCCAGGCCCAACCCTAATTAGCGCTTCCGAGATCAGGAGAGGGCCATAGACAGTGAAAGCTGCAGTTTCAGGCCGGAACACAAGAGGCCTGAAACGGCAACTGCACACGGGACAGGCCGGTGCACAAGAGGCCTGAAACTGCAGCTTTCTTTCGCTGCCTATGGCCCTGGCCTGATTTCAGGCCAGGGCTGTAGGCACCAAAAGCTGCCAGGTCTCTTTGTGCACCAGCCTGCCACATGTGCACTGTACAGGGCACAGGCTGGTGCACAAGAAGCCTGAAACTGCAGCTTTCACTGCCTACTACCCCTGCCTTTTAGGCACCTTGTGCATCAGTGTGTACAACAAAAAAAGAAATGAGGACTAACCTGGGTCCTCCAGGGGGTCCTCTTCGTCTTCTCCTCAACCTTCCCAGCAGCCTGGCTGTCTGCCTGCTTCTGCCCCCTGCTCCTGGACTGCTGGCAGAGGGAGGCCTGGATCTTTTGCCGGTGTGCACTGAAGCCCAATTATGGTCCACACAGTGCAAGCGCAGACCGCCTCCACTTGCGCTGTGTAACTCATAACTGGGCTGCAGTGCGCACCAGGTGTGCCCCACTTCACTAAAGCAGCTAGCGGAGTTTTTTTGGGTGAACTCCTTGCTCCAAGCGGAGCATGGAGTGCCAAAAACTCAGTTAGCTCTGCCAGCAGAGCTGAACTCGCCGTTCACCCCTAATTATAAGTCCCACAATACACAGCTAAAATAGCTGGACTGGAACAGCACATCATGCTTGGATGCTTCAACCCTGTCTAACCTGACTGGACAATGCAGGCCCTCCTGCACCAAACAATGAGATTAGTGTCTCTGTCTTGGTCCCATGCAGCCAAATCAGGACTGTAAAGCAATGGAATAGAGTGAGGTTGCAATAAGATTAACCCCCCACCTGAGAGGGGGGTCCAGGTGAGGTGTATGTGTTGACTCACTACAAAGCATCATGCATCATGCAAAGAGCCATGTGTACACTCATTAGCATGTAACTACATTGCACACAGCTGTCATGATGTGGGGGGTGAGAGCACACAGGTGTTGGCTTCCATGCTAAGAGCACCCTACCTCCTGTAATGTACATATTTATACCGTGGTTGACGGTGAATGCAAATGATGCACACCAGAGGACCATGAGTGTTTATTGGGAGAACAGATGCTCTGTGAGCCTGAATGGGCTCATTAGTGTACTAAAATTAATGTACGGCTGAACACATTGAACTGGCACTGCGTCTGAATGGGAAGACATTGAATTGCAAGGAGGTGCTTTGTGATGTGTGTACTTTAAGGTAGCCTGAGCGTTAGTCATGCATGGCTCTGTCTGATAGTGTCACACTTGTGTTGCAGCTGTGAAGGCATGCTATAGGAGTTAATAAATGAATCACTAAACAGTAAAGCCATCATGAAAAAGAAAGCTAATCACCAAGGCATATGTGCACCTTAACTCAACTTACCATCACAGGCAGGGCAGGCCAGCAAGCTGTGCAAGTGTGTTGCAATGGCTGGTATGACACGAAAAGTCACACAGTGGTTGTGTAGACAATAGAAAGATATTGACATCTGAATTGCAAATACAGTGCAACTTGGCCTAAAAATGAGACGTGTCCTAGACATCACTGTTGAACTGAACGTGAATGAGAATAAAGTCTGTATGTAAGCAAGATTACTCACATCAACATCTGTCATAGATCAACACTAACATATTTCCCATTTCATTGCAGAGGAAGAAAAAACACCTCCTGACCAGCAGCTTGTCCTGGATGATGAATCTGTTGGTGATAACATTCTGTCCCCCCCATGGATGATGACACCTTCCAGCAACTTCTGGACTCCATTGGACTCCATTGGAACACCTTCTCCGGTCAAGTCAAGAGGTGATAGCATTGCTGGGTCTCCAGAGGAACCGCTTACCCCAGCCAGCCCCAGCTCTGGACTCTGAGGACTCCAAGTTGTCTTTCAACAGCAAGCAGTGGGTGTCCAGAAGGAGACGGTAGATGTGGTGCGGGCGGGGAAGTAGACCTTTGTTGGCACGCTACAGGGCGTCCATAGGTGCCTCAGCCCGAATAAGGACAATTCTGAGGCAATCAAAAGCACCCGCCTTTCGCTCCATAGAATGGAACAGCCCTTGGCTAACATTGCTGGTGTCAGCAGGCAGAGGCAAAAATAACAGCCCTCCCAATGTGACAATATGGAGTACAAGCAGGACTCCTATATTGCAACTATGCATGCCTTCCACAGCAACCAATCTTGCCTTGTTGACAAGCCATCAGGCCCTTGTCAGTGCTGTGCTACCTCCATGCTGGAACAAGCAAATGCTGCCGGTGGACAGGGGAGGCACATCTTCTGCCCCTGATGTGTGTGTGTCTACAAATGTATAAATGGATATGTATGAACCAGTAAATAAATGCACTCCCGTTAACCTGCGTGTTGTATGTCTGTTGCTGATAGGACTAACTAGACAACAGTGCTTGTGTTACTACAAATGCTACTTCTTAGCATCTCAAGGAAATAGCGCCACAAACACTATCACCTGCTCTGTTTGGACATGCCCAAGCATCATGTACATCCACTGCAATGACATTACGTGTAAAGTATCATTTAACTGTTCAACATCAGGGTGCAACATTAAGAATCAGTGGTGTGACTGGCACATAGTGAAAAGGCCTCAATAATCACAGTAATGGCCACCTGCACCAAATGTGTCCTGTAAGTGTCATGAGGCACCAACACAGTTTCACACATCTACATATATCTCGCTCAGTGATCATGAGTATGTGAGCAAGCACATATAATAGCCTCAATGCTCATAGCTTATAAGTACAACAATTAGATCTGTACTAAGAATATGCAGCTACTCATGCCAAGACCCCCTCTGATTTTGCATCATACCTATGCCACTAAAGGATGTATAAGCTATGTGCAACATCTTTGATGTCAGTATGGATGTAATGCAATCAATAAGTATTTGTCATGTTGTGTCAACAGAGAAATGGGTTTGAAAGCCTATATTTGGACAATTTGTTACTCAGTCCCTGAGAGACCTCACATGCTCTTAGTGTGATTATAACCACACATGCCATCAATATGACACCATACAACATACTAATTAGTACCCAGAACACAGATCCCAGGACATAGCTAGACATCCCTAGGGTAGGAGGAAACATGAGACTTATGGTTACCAAACTTAGCAAGCAGTTGCCCAAAGTCACATGCTTGAAGTGACACTCTTAGCAAGTATTCAATGTCAAAGATGTTTTAAATTCTGCAGGCAGGTGGGGGCCACATTCATGATTATGGACCAGCTAACTACTATGAGGTACTAGTACAATGGTGCAACAACGAGTGAGTAATTTTCAGGCACCATCATGTGCCCACAGCCAGGAATGGGTACTCTGGAGTGACAGGATCATCCCTACTATACATGTAGCATCTCTTACATACAGTGCTAAGGTAGATGACGATCTGTATGGGGATGTGGGTCAATTTACATGAAAAGGACCACTAACAGTGAACAAATAATGGTGAAGAGTCCTTAAGTGTCTCAATTGTGAGGTAGATTGAGTCTTGCCTATAGGCCTCTCACGAAGTAACACACCTCAACAAACAGAGCAGGGATTTGCCACATCATATACTCAACTCAACTTACTCCATGCTAGCAAATCATAAGTGATTACTAATGACAAAGTTGTTAAAGTAGATAATTTGTTTATATATATCACAAAACTAATCTAACTACACCTATCTAGCCTAAATTAACTTAACTTAGCTATACATTATACTGTACTGCCTACTTCAGTCAGACAGTCAGTCAACTTTATTTCGGCAATAAGCCATAAAAAGCAAGGTGGTACCGCGCACAAACATAGAAAACGTTCATATAAATATCACCAAAGGACAATAAAACATATAAAATCACTATCAATAAAATTCCAAAAGATCAGGAGGGAATTAGATCTCTTCCACATTAGAATCTCATGTTAAATTTACAAGCTCATACCGGTCTCTAATTTGAATTGCATTCTTAATAAAAATTTAATGCAGCATGGCTCAAATTAATCGTAGTTAATTTCTGTAAACATTCTATTGCAGGACGGTATTGTCTTAGCTCCCCTTGGTGCAACAATGTAGTCAAAAAGGTCCTTCTTGATCTGCATAGAGTGGACAGAATAAAATAAAGTGACAAGTGCTTTGTTTGGTGACATGATCACAATAACAATGGGGCAAGTCCAGCAGCCAAAAACATTGTGAAGGGAAAGCTACTTTAAAATGGGTCAGATTGAGTCTAAAACATATTAAAAGAAGCCAGCGATTTGGGTTCTCTATCCATCTCAAACATGGTTCCAGGACTTTAACCGTAACAATCTGCAAATAAAGGTCCACTGATTTCATATCCAGAACACCTCTTAGCCTCTCCTCCCCACAGGGGATTGCATACCTAGCTTTCACAATCACCTTGCCGTTACTTGGAAGACATGTGGGAGAGTTAAACCAATCGAATTACCTAAATTGTGAAGGCCTGATTTTACATACGTCAAGCAGGGCATCTTGTTCACATTATCTAGAGCTAGACAATCTAGCATACAGGCTCTGACTAATTCTGCTTCTGGGTTTTGCCAACATTTAATCCACAATAAGAGTGGTGAGACTTTTATTTGATCGGTTATATAAGGGAGGCCCACCTCCTCATGGCATATAAAATTAGCTGTATTTTTGGAACTGCACGTAACCTACGGGTAAAGAAAATCTCAATATATTGGAAATTATCTGATTTCTGGTAACCCCAAGCCCCTGCCCCATGAATAGCTGCAACAATACATTTAGCTTTATATAGGGCGATCATCTCTGCCAGAGATTTGTGCACTAATAACCTAGCAAATCGAAAAATGCCCTCCACATTTCTTTTCAAGTGTTGTACTTTCGCAAAGATGTGTGATTTCCACCCTAGCGAAGAGCTAAAAACGATACCTAAATAACTAAAATCCTTTGTACATTTTAAAATGCCCCCCCAATTCTAAAGTGCGTAGTTTTCGTGTGTAATGGCCCACAGGTCATGGTATGTGATTTAATGGTTACTTGTAAGTTCAGGCCTTCCATATATTCAGTGAAGAGATCTAATAGCTTCTGCAGTGCGATAAGTGTGCGAGCAATCAGAATGCATCATCCACATACAAAAGTGCTGGCACGGATTGATACCCCACCTTTGGGACGTCTACACCTGCCCGGGATAAATGATCTGTGATGCCATTAATATAAATTAAAAACAGGAAAGGTGCTAAAATACAACCCTGTCTGACACCTCTCATGGACTTTATTGGAGACAATAGTTCCCCTTGTGTGCCATATCGGACCGATACTTTGAAATCATGGTGCAAGCGTCTCAATAAAATGAGCACGTTTGAACCCACCCACATTGTCTGCATGATCTTCCATAATTTATCCCTATTAACTGAGTCTGCCTACTTAAAACCTACCTACATCTACCTAGCTTATACTACCTCAACTGAACTAGACACTACACTATCTCAGCTTATCCTAAAATATCTTACCTATTAGACACAAATGACAAGTTAAACACCTATCCCCACCCCTTCATACACATATATCAGCACAATACAGGACTCAACCACATCCCAAACATACACTACTTATAGTTTTAAATATAAAAAATGTATATTGTTTGTATTTTTCTTTTTTTTTTTAAAACACCCACTAAAATACATACCCTTCTAAACACACCTAAATTCTAATACCTAATTAAATATTTAACACACTTACACTAACCCACACTATAGTCATCCTAAATCATATTCCACGCTAAACTAACACTACT
The DNA here is from genome assembly GCF_031143425.1 of Pleurodeles waltl. NCBI lineage: Eukaryota > Metazoa > Chordata > Amphibia > Caudata > Salamandridae > Pleurodeles > Pleurodeles waltl. Next base: position 317,072,956 of record NC_090436.1, read on the forward strand.
AAGCAGCATGTCAAAAAATGGGGGAACAGAAAAGTCTGAGGGACAGTCATATCTGGGCACTGATGCACTCCATTGCCTGCTGTAGTGTCAACACCATTTCCCGTAGGCTTGGGAACTTTCCCTCAATGGCTATCATCCGTCTTTTTATATACTGTAGGTCTTTCAGGACGTGTGCCTCAAATGATGATCCATTGAAAGGGGTTGCTGTCATGGCCTCTGTGGCTTGCCCGAGATGAGCACTTGATGGTCCAGGAATGGCTGACTCGATACATCCAGCTGTTGGGCCCCCTCCGGTTGTGGCATGGTCATGGAATGTCCTTGTTTGCCCCGCCTGCCTGCATTTCAGGTTCTGTCTGCCTTTCCTTTTCGTACAAGGTGCCCATTTTCCTTTACATCTTAGTGACGTGGCAGATGTGGCACTGGCACTTCAATCAGATCCAGTGCTGCTTTGCCTTCTCTGCTCTCATGTAGTTTGGAGAGGTTAAGGAAGTAAGTATCAACTTCAGTTGACCATGTACATGATGTCTACAACAATAGGTTCACAGTTTCAGACCATTACATGTGGCAGCCCAACACAAAATCACATTATGGTAGAGAGATATGAACAAGGTACCTTCTAAGCATATACTTTTCCTAATCAAACAAGGCAAACATACCCAAGTGCTGGCAGTGCAGGTATACGATATGGCAGTGTCAGCCCAAATTTATTTGTAGCCCTATCATTCCTGAGCCTGAGTTGCAATGCATGAGGTTGTGTCCACTTAGATTTGTCACATGATTCAACATAGGTACTTTGGTTTTGGGATTCCAGCATGCCACTGGGTTTGTTTTAGGTCATTAACATAGGTGAAATGAGTTACGTCAAGCAAGTACAGGTAGTGTGCCTCTGCATTGATTTACTCATTTGGAAATACACAAGCAACACACATTGCTGTATTGACTGACTCTGTGTCAGGTAGTCAAAACATAGATTGTGGTTGGGTACTACCTCCCATAAAACAGGCCTATTGAATATTTCACCAATATCGAATCAGACAAATACCATGAACCCTAACATAGTTTGTTACACAGTTGCAGCTATATCATGGTGACCTTAACATATAATTTAAGGCACTTTTCCTTGAAGCACATTAACAAAAAGGCTATGGATGTCAGGAGTGTGTGCATGCATGCTGCAATTCTTATCTGTACAAGTACTTTGTGCTGTAGTTAGCAGTTAACCTTGCACCATGAGTCAAAGATGACGGTGTTGGTGCTAGCCAGTATAAGTAATATCACCTGTAGGTGAGCTGTGTAATGGGCTGTAAGTTGTTAACACAGTGCATACCTGCATGTGCTCCTTTACACATATGCATCAACATCAGCAACTCCTTGAAAATCTATGTATGTCACCCAGAAATGGAGCATTGGGTATATGAGGTTGTGACTAAGGCACTTAACTGCATTGCCATCTGCAGACTGGTGACAAGTGACCAATGTACTCCAACAAATTCTGTTAGCACTGACAGCACTTACATCCTGTAACAACCTGCAAAGCTAGATGTCCCTACTCTGGCATGTGGACATCTACACTTGCAATGTGCGTTAGACATGCAGTCTAAGGATGAATCTTCAAAAATAGATGAGCTGCGCTACATCCTTACATCCTCCTTCTCATCAATCTTATTGTTTCTCTGTTATCCCATCTCGCATATGTATGATATGAACTACTCTAAGGGATGTTTAGGTACCCCTGAGGCTGGATTGCAGCTGTCATACCTCATGTTAAATGTTGGACATTTTTTGTAACACAGTAAATGCTTCCTACTGACAATGTACTACAACCCTTACTGCAACACAAGTTAAGATACCATACGTCTGCTGTGATGACACTAATCAATGATTAGGAATAACTTTTCCCCATCACAACATTTGCAGCATCTATCATAGAAATAATTGTTTTTTGTTGATGGTTAGCCTGCTGACACAGTCACACAAGTTTATGCAATTAGTAAATGTTTTTATTCACACATGGCTACTGGTACAGGTATGGATCATCAAGGGGTTAAGTTGTGGATCTGCATGATTATCTGATCACGCCTATAGTCTTTCACACTGAAATAATTTTTCCAGCAAAGATAAAAGTATGCAGCATGTATAAGCATAGTATGATGCTAAACAACAATAGTATGATTTGCATTTTGAAAACGCATTTATTGTAATTCTGATATCATGAGACTGTAATGGTGACTACAGTTAAATCTTTCTGGGTTATAGTTAAATCTGTCTTATGCTGTAATATGGACATAGGCAAGCATACCATGTCCAGGCAAATTCAGCCTAGCTCATTCCACTTTGCTGCAACATGTGGTGAACTGTAGGTTGTTACGCTTATGTCATGTCATTTCATGGGTGTAAGACTACAGAAGTTTTGTCCATCTGTAGATTTATTGCTTAATGATGGTACATGTCTCATAAGCATGCACACAGCAGTTGGGCAAACATCACCACAGCAGGAAACGAAGCTTGATTAATTCAGGCCTGCAACCATTGACATCTGTCCTTGACCATTTAACATTTTACTGTGTACAACTTCAGCTGTGTTTGTCCACTTAGGCCCCTAATTATTGACTTTGTATGGCAGGGGTACCTTTGTGCACAAAAACATGTGAGGCTTTTTCCTCTTTCTATAGAAAGAGCAAATAACCAAAAGAAATGAAGATATTTCTCCTTGTTACGCCTCTCCTAATTTTAGCTGATTCCCAGAATTACAAGTTCTTCTAAATTTGGAAGTGCATCAAAATCTATGGATATTGCGTGGGAACACCTGTGCAATACCATGGAAACGCCTCCCTGGTGCTGAGTATTGTAATGCAGCAATTTGTGCAGCATTACTTTACTCGAGATTTAAGAAGCCAGGCACACAAAGTTGCCTTGCTTGGCTTAATAAATCTCACTGTAGGTTTGCATTGCTCTGCCAACAAGTTGTGTGTCAAACCGAGTCATATATATATGGCATCTACTGTAAATTGGTTACAGATCAATACGCTGCACAATGTTACAACTATCATAGATCACACACAATCCTTACAGAGCTACAACCATGTACTATTTACACTTACTGGTAGTATTCGGATCCCTGAAGCTTACCTCTTCACCTTGGCTGTATGGTGCTGGTCCAACTACAAGAAAATAATTGGAAGATTGCTTTGTGATTATTACAAATCCACACTGTGTGCATATCATGCACAGTACTATGACATCCCAATGATATGTTATAATCAACATGTTGGACAAAGATATGTATACATTGTCTGTATAAATGCAATGCAGCTAGGCACGTTACATGGCAGAGGTGGATGGATGTTGACTTTCAGTGATATCTCACATCACATGCCTGAAGCATGCCTTAGGCATGTAGGGCCAGATGTAGTAAAGAAGCATTTTGCGAGTTGCAAATAGCGAGTCTTAGCGACTCGCTATTTGCAACTCGCAAAATGTAATGCAGAACGGTGTCTCAGACACCGTCTGCGAGTCGGTATGGGGTCGCAATGACCCACCTCATTAATATTAATGAGGTGGGTCGCAAATTGCGGCCCCATACCGACTATGGGCACTCGCAAACATGGAGGCCTGCTGTAGTCAGCAGACCTCCGTGTTCGTGACTGCTTTAAATAAAGCAGTTTTTTTTTTTTTAAGTGTAGCCCGTTTTCCTTAAAGGAAAACGAGCTGCACTTAAAAAAAAAACTGAAACCTTTAGTTTCGGTATTTTTTCAGGGCAGGGAGTGGTCCCTTGGACCACTCCCTGCCCTGAAAAAATGTTTTTGGGTCCATTCACAAACTGGAAGGGGTCCCATGGGGACCCCTTCCAATTTGCGAGTGGGTTACCATCCACTTGAAGTGGATGGTAACTGCAACACCATTTGCGACCGCACATGCGGTCGCAAATGGTATTGCATACCACTTGGAATCACAAATAGGAAGGGAACACCCCTTCCTATTTGCGATTCTGAAATGCATTTTGCGAGTCGGTCCGACTCGCAGAATGCATTTCTGCATAGGAAAATGCGATTTGCAACTCGCAAACGGCAGTTTTTGCCGTTTGCGATTTGCAAATCCTTTCCTACATCTGGCCCGTGATGTTTTGTGTACCACATGGCAGCATCATCATATGACAGCTAGCACCATGGCACAAGGGTGAAAACCATTGGCCCTAGGCATAACAAAGTAGGGTTAGTATAGAAAAGGACAAATATATGCCATATGTAACATTCTTTCGACAATTTCTGACTATTAATGTCACTGGGGCATAAAGTGCTGACTAGCTGCAAAGCATGCTACCTTGCAACATGGTAGAATGGTGTTTGCCTTTGAAGGCAGTATCAAATCCCTATCCTCAAATGACCAGCCTCTGGAACCAACTAAATTGGCTGGTGCATGTCCACGTTTGTATGTGTTGAACATTGCAGTACACATTATAAAGTTAACATGACGGGATATTGATCATAACTTTCCTCTTACACATCACCTGTGGAGGCCAATTCAAAGTGAATACATCATGCTCTGAACAAGCACATTGTGAAATCAGGTCATGTGTATATATATATATATATATATATATATATATATATATATATATATAATATTTGTGTATGTTTCTCAAAAATATTAGTGTGAAATAATTTTGTTTGATATTTTTGTACTTCCCTTTATAAGGATAGAAAATCAATTTTTTGTGAACAATATTTTTACATTATATTTTCGGTACTCTATGTTGTATTCTGATATATCTCAATGATCCAAGTCAGATTCACTATTTCCACTCTAAACTTAGCAAAATTGGGGAACATTTCGAACTTTGGATAGATTAGATCCACTATACCCACTCTAAACATAGCCACATTTGGGAAAAAGTGGACTTTCTGGATGTCAGATTTTCTATTCCCACTTCAAAGTAAGCTGCATTGGGGAAAGTGGTGGACTTTAGGAAGGTCAGATGAACTATTCCCACTCCAAATGTAGCCACAGTGCATGTGAATAAATTAACAAATACAACAACAGTTTTAACAGCCCCCTGTGCCAGGAGTTAGCTAAAACACATGTACAGTGTATTATTGTATCCTACCCCTCATATGATCTGCCCCTTACACGTAAACACGAACTCTAAATTTACTGTTATTGAAGCATTGTAACATGCAGAAGATACACCAATCTAAGATGGTGAATGAGATCTGCCACCATTGCTACCACATCCCCCATTAGTGCTTCAGCTGGTGGAGCCTAAGCCCTGATGCCAACATGTTGGGCACATAATGTGCCAGCAGCCATAGCAGGCCTCCAACCTCTCCCTCTGAAGGTTGTAAGCCCCACCCTTCCCCTACATGTCCCAAACCACTAACATCACCCCAAACCAAAAAACAAACAACTCCTGAACTATCTCCTACTCCTAATATATAAAATCCCTTAATGGCCAGTTACCCTACAGTACAATGACACTCAAAACAGTATATAAATACAAAACACTATAAACACAATTAGCACGGGACAAGGACAGATTAGACACAGAGAAGACCAAAAATCCACACTATCCACAAGCCAGTAACAAAAACACCTCCAGCACCCAGCACAAACTAACAGACTGTAAGTAAAAGAAACTTGTGTCATATCCTGTGTCTGTTCCGTCTTTTTTAGTTAATTGTGTTGTTTTTAATGACCTATTGGTAGTTAAATGGCCAATGTGTTGGTCCCACACTGCACATTTGCACTTCTGTTGTAATTTCCAAAAATTGCCTTGGATGTGTGACTTCCAATCGACACACGTGTTGCAAGTCGTTGCACAACAGGGACAATGCACCAGTTGTGACCCACGCACCTGGGCTAATATGTTTGTTCAACTGTAGACGTGTGTGTGATGCTGGATCAGACACCTTGGGTATCATGTGATTGGGCAGGGCTGGGGTGGCAACATTTGTCAGCTCTATATGACATGGGACAGTGTATATGTGGTTAATTGGGGTGATTGTAAGTCCGTCATCTCCAAGTAACTTCATGACAGATGGGTCAGCATTTACAGGTGAGGCAACGGATTGTCATGGAGTCAACATGGGACCAGGGAATGCATGTGCAGCCCCTATCATCATGTGGCGGGAAACTGCAGGCTGCATGGCAGCACAGCAAGACAGACAATATGAGCTGTGGGATCACACTTCAGTTGTCACAGCCATTACCAGGGGGCACACATGGATGTCAAACACAGTCATATGTGCATTTTAAGAATGCTCCTGGGGCCAATGTACAGCACTATATTATTCCAAAATCTTGCTAGGCTTTCCCTTCATTCCATGTCTGGGTAATCCGTCATTGTGATGTGTCACAGATGCAACACACTTAGGGAAGCACAAAGACAGGCTGGGTCACCCCTACTAAAGTGTATGTCTGACTCAATGTACACATTTTCAGGATTTATGGGCACAATCATGTGTAATTCAATTTTGCAGCATGGTTGTGTGAGTCAACCATGTCTTACACACTGAGCGAGGCAAGGTACTCCATGGTATGTATTGGCACAGCTACTTCAGCGGTCAGGGGGAAATATATGATCAGGGGGGTGTGGTTCATCCACAATGCAACATGGTACATATGCAATGCGTACATATTATGATATCATCTCTCAAATGCAAGTCAACATTGCATGGCCCTGTGAGGGTTATTTCATCTTGTGTGATGCAAATGCTTTATAAGTCACTGCATTCAGCACAGGAAAGAGGTTCCATGATCATTGCATGGGTAAACCCATGCAAAATCCATGCGTTAAGAGCCATTCCCAGACATAACAAACTAGGGAAACCTGGAATAAGTGATGCTGTCCCAAGAGTGGGGTCACAAGAAGTACTACCGTAGGTTCTCCTTCTTAATTTAGCATACCATGTGTGATGCATTCTGCACATGGGTTTATCGTGCACACATATTTCTGAACACTTCATATTGGTCAGGAGTGGATGTGACACACATCAACTGTTCATTATGAGAGATGATTGAGCCGTTAGGCCTCATTGTAGTGAACCAGAAACATATGGTCATGTTCACTGTTACAGTTCAGTTAACACCATGATGCCAACCCAACTTTCACTCTGTGTCAGTCCTGTCAAAGGCATTAGCACTCTGAGGACAGGTCTTTATGTGGTCCTCCTGGGTCAAGAAGACCACATTTCCTGACAAAGGCCTATACAGTGGCACACATTTAAATGGCATTTCCCTATTGGAATGAAACAAGATTAGCTCATCCCTGAACAATGCACTTGTACACCCAGGGCAGGGGTATACTACTCTAGCCATGCCAATGTAAGTGTTAATCCTATTTCCTCCATCAAACCATGTTAAAAAATATATGTTTTTGATAGACTTTTCACATAGACATATCACACTCTTGACACCTCTGTATTCGTCAGGTGCATTGTAGTTTGAAAAACACATCTTCAGGCCTGTGAGCTGGGTTTACTGACAAATATAGCCTGAAGTGGTATATATGACAATTAGGCCAGGAATTGAGTCACATTTGTAGTTTATATAGGTTCCCCAGAAATGCATGTATACATTCTTTAACAACCCAATTATATCTTGTACACATCATACTTGCCCCTTGTCCTATACTACTGTCACTCATGATCTTTGAAGATATGTACTTCAACAATAACTCCTGCCAAGTGCTGCCATTGTGCATGCTACCACAGTTCTGAGGCACATTACATTGAGTTAATTGTTTCAGGTATGGACATAATTGGTAGTTTGCGTTCCAACACTCACATGGTTGCATCTGATATACACTTTGCTGCTGCAGATTACAGCAAGACGGCTAGCTGTGCAGCACTGTACTGCTCAAGTGCGTGTTGGCAGAAATGACAAATTTGGATGTGGGTGTGTGGCATGCCTGGCCTGTCCCTTTACCTCAGTGCCCTGCATCACATGGCATTGCTGTAAAGGTGGTCTGAATGAGGGAAGCCATGGCTCCAGGTAGCTAAACAGCTCCAACAACATGATTGTTACCTGTTGAGGCCTAATTCAACAATTGCAAACACAAGGATTGTATATATATATATATAATCATTTATATTTTGCAGAAATCAGTCCATATCTCAGATCTAGTCTATCCAGTAAAAAAATACTTAGGAAAATAAATTGTGCAGAATGTGGTTGCAGTGCCGCCTACCAGCTATTATGTGTTCTATCTCTCCTCTGTCCTTGTCCTCATTCTTATCCTCCTCCAATGCTCCCTGCTCCTCATGGGCCACATCCCATGGGGCATTAGTCCGTACACATAATTTGTATAGGATCCACCATACAAGTATTATTTTTCACACCACAAGTGGGGAGTATAGCTATTACCTATGACACGTCCAAGCAGTGGAAGTGGGACTTCAGCACACCAAACATTCTCTGTGCAATGCCCCTGGTCCTGCCCAGTGCCTGGTTTTACTAACATTCAGCCTTTGTGTGGGGATGTCTAGTTGGGGTCATGGCTGCAGCCCATATACTTGTTCAGCTGAAATTAGGAAAAAACATATTTCTGTCAGTGATTATGGTGATTGTTCCATCCACTTTCCTGTACATGTCTGTTATGTGTACCAAATGACTCATACACATTTCTGCCAGTATTTGACAATATTTATTACATGTACACGTTCCCATTTTATTCCACATGTCCCTTCAAGTTATCTGTGTCATAGTAAATTATGTGCATGCCCTCAGTCTTTGGACACTTCCACATGCAGCCAATATTATTTGGGTGGTAGCTTACTGTGATAGGTCTTTTGAGGGGTTTATTGCCACTGTAGGTTTATATGCACTCACTACATGTGCAAAGTGTCAGTATGTAGATCTTACTGTTACCCTTTTGGTCTTCTCTAGGTATGCTGTGCCAGTGCCAACCTGTTTCACACTCACACATACATATGTCCCTGTGGAACCATTGATGTTGTTGCTGCACTACTTGACAGTGACAGAGCCTTTGAATTTTCCACTTACTTCAGCATGTGATTTTGGGCATACATGTGGGGAATTCCAAACATGTTCCATGGATAGTTGTATGATTTATTGTCAGCCTTTAGCTGTTACCAACATACCGCTGCGGTGGCGGATATCTGTTCGCCATATTATGACACACACACACCAATCTGACAGAATTCCTCCACATACACAAATCCACAAGCCCAAAGGTCAGTGTTAAAGTGTCATTAACAACACCCATACCGTTATGCCAACAAAACAACGCCCACCACACTATGATCCAGGAATCACCACGGTGGACATTCAACGGCAGTAAACATTGGTGGTACACACCGGGTTGCTCAGAATGGACACCCAAATACAAAACAACACTACATTGGCCAAAACCGAAATCACACACCTGACACTCATACACACACCACACACACACCACACACACACCCACCCACAGCACCATAAAACACACACACACACACATTACCCACAACCCTTTACGAACATCAATTATTGCCACCAGACTGAAACCAAGACCACTGAGACATCTAACCACCCACACTACAAACACCCACACATCCGTCATGCACCCCACATCCCACACCCCACCACATTACTCAACACCCTCCCACCAACACACACCACACAACAGCCATGTCCCCACTAAGGCATCCCGTTTCACTGATGAGGAGTTGCGGGTCATTGGGAGGAAATAGTCAGGGTAGAGCCACAGCTGTTTGGAACACAGGTACAGCAAACATCCATTGCCAGGAAGATGGAGCTATGGCGGAGAATCATGGACAGGGTGAACACCGTGGGACAGCATCCAAGAACAAGGGACAACATCAGGAAGAGGTGGAACAACCTACGGGGGAAGGTATGTTCCCTGGCAGCAAGGTACCAGCTCGCCATACAGAGGACTGGCAGTGGACCCCCAACTCCTGCCCCACAGCTCACAGCATGAGAGGAGCAAGTCTTGGCAATATTGCATCCTGAGGGACTTACTGGAGTTGCCAGAGGACTAGACACTGGTGAGTCAATATTTACTACTTATCACCCCCCATACCTGCATGCCATCACACCCCCTCACCCTCACTCCCATCACTCCACTACATCCCACACACTGCACCCACACATATGACTAACCCCAATGCCTAGCCCTGCATGCTATACTAATGCATTGACAGCTGACCCAGCCCTGTATGGACACCCATCACAAAAGCATGCACAGCATGGAGAATTAACAAGCCCACAAGACCATACACAAACTAAGGTGGCAGGGCAACAGCAACGATAGAGGGTACGCTAGGGATGTACAATTTGTTACAGACATGAGGCATAATACATCACTTACATCGCCACAGGTGCACCAGCCAATCTCAGCAACGAGGAGGTGCCACGTCTAACCTGTCCCCCAACAGAAGATGCTCCCAGTGATGACAGTAACTCTGAACTTCAGGATCTGTATGAACTACCTGGCCCATCAGGGACCACTGGTCAGTCGGACACCCCAGCCCACTCACAAACCACCACAGGCCTCCCTCATCAGTATCCAATACCACAGCACCCACCCATCATCCCCACACCTCTGTCCCCAGGACACGTCAATCAGCAACAGTGTGCTCACTTGTACACGGACCGCAGTCCACACCTCACCCACAAGATAATCGGGTCCTGGGGTCAGTGGCAGTGGGCACACCGTTCAGGGGACAGAGGCACAGGGGTACAGGGACACTGGGAGGGCCACAGCGCCAGGGGGAGGACAGGCCCAGAGAACTGACTCTCCAGGAGGCACTCACTAATTTCCTGGGGGCTTACCAACAATCCCAGGACAAGATGGGCCAGATCCTTACCAACATGCAGGAGAACAAGCGCCTGCAAGAGGAACACCATCAGGAGATCAGGCATGATCTCCATAGCAGGGGTGCTGGCAGACATTGCCAACATCATGAGGGAATGGACAGCACACCAGCGGGCCCCTACCACTAGCCAGACTACTGACCAGCCCTCCACTTCCACTGCAGCCAGAAGGCAGGAGGCCCTGCCACAGGACCCACAGGCCACAAGCACCCCTCCCCCTGAAGAAGGTGAACCACCCCACAAACGTTCCCTGCAACCCAGACAGAAGCCAGACACACTTGCCTAGGAGAAGACCTCCGCCAGGAAATAAGACCCTCCTGAATGTCCCCCTTGTGTATTACCCTGTCACCTAGTCCACTTTGAACTGCCTTTGCTCCCCTTCCTATGGCCATTTGACACTGGACCTGTGCTGCAAACAGAATGGAACCATACCTTGGACTTTCCTCTACCATCAACCCCATTCCATTGCACTTTCCCGTCAATTATTTGCACTACAATAAACACCCTTCAACACAACTTGACTGATAGTGTTTATTGCGATGAAAATGTGCATTTATGGAAACAGTCTAATCATGTGCAAATGATTTGAAAACTGTGATAGCATATAATTAATGACCAGGAGCCACGATAGGTTTGGGTAGTCTGAGTCACCTGCAAGTATTGAGGGACAAACATTAGCCTTGCACAATGGTATGGGGTTAACACAAAAGGCATACACTAACATACGTTGGGTGGGCACTCAGGCTCACCTATTAGCCACATTCTGTGCCTCTGTAGTTGTGCCATTAGCTGTGGGATGCTGCTATTCCTCAGAACAAAGGTGTCATGCACCGGCCCAGGATACTTGGCAGTGACGTGGGAGATGTACTGGTACGCCAGACACAACATTTGCACATTGAGTGAGGGAAAACTCTTCTGATTCCTGAACACTTGTTTATTCTGGCAGGGGGGACAAACGCAATCTGTGTTCCGCCAATCGCCCCAACAATGTTTGGTATGTGTCCCATTGCATAGAATCCTGCCTTCACAGTGGCCAAATCTTCTACCTGGGGAAAGCGATGTAGCTGCACATGTGTTTGACCAAGGCAGACAGAACCCTTGCCAGCATGTTTGAGAACATTGGCTGTGAAATTCCTGCTGCCAAGCCCACTGTCACTTGGAAAGAACCAGTTGCCGGGAAATGGAGCACTGATAGGACTTGCACAAGAGGGGGGATCCATGTGGGATGACAGATAGCTGATATCAGATCAGGCTCCAATTGGGAACACAGCTCTGTAATTGTGGTCCTGCCCAGTCTATAGGTGAGTATTATGTGCCTCTCCTCCAGTGTAGCCAAGTCCACAAGAGGTCGGTATACAAGGGCTTGTCTCCTCCTCCTATTCATCCGCAGTGGTAGGTATCTAAGGGGCATAAGAGTGAGTAGGCTGTCTCAATTTGAACAGTGGAACCACCACCCCAGTATACACAGAGCATTAATGTGATGGGACAGTGGGAATGGCAATGTACGTGAAATCATCATCAATGACGCAGCTATGGATTATCTGAATGTTGTCCACCACCATTAAATGGCGACAGCCTGTCCTGTATGTAGGGACAGGTGGAAGTGCGGTAACTCCGCCGACATTGGGCGTCAATGGCGGAAGGCAGTCTTGCACCGCAGTGCAATTCCTCATTGGCTAATATGTGGCTCTATGGAGTTCAGTGGCCAATGGGGATCAGCGACGGCGGTGACGGTATACACCGCCACGGACGTGACTGCCATTTTCAATCTAAATCTATCTAAATCTAAATCCTCACTTGATTCCTGACTTTCCACAGGACAACACCTATACTGCGTGTGCTGCCGTGACCTGTGTCAGGAACCTACCATGGCCCGTGTGACCAGGGAAAGAGCTCCTGCCTTCACTTCAGAGGAGTTGGAGTGTTTGGTGGAAAGAGTCCTACCCCAGTATGGACTGCTGTATGGGCCTCTAGACCAACAGGTGAGTACACCTTGGGCACGATGCATGTTCCAAGGTTGCATGGGTATGTGTGTGTGAGCATCGTGTAATTTGGGGGGGTGTTATGTCTGTTGGCAGTGTACATGGTGGTCGCCGGGTGATGTGTGTGCCAATGGAGATGGAAACGGGATTTGTGTGCCATATGTGTGACAGACTGGATTGTATGTGTAATGGTGTCCTTCCTTCTGTATTACCTCTGCAGGTCAGCGCCCATCAGAAGAAGGGATTGCGGCATTCCATGGCCAAGGATGTGCGGACCCTGGTGGTCTACAGCAGGCGGACCACCCACTGTCAGAAAAGGTGGGAGGACCTGAGATGCTGCACACGGAAGACTGCGGAGGCCCAGCTGGTGATGGCCTCCCAACGAGGAAGGGGTGCTCATCGGAACCTGACCCCCCTGATGGTGGCCTACCCGAGCTGGAATGGATGTTTGAGGGCATCACAGCAGCCACAAAGGGGTGAGTACAATGGGCGTAACTACAATCATCGGTAGGTGGCATGGGATCTGGGTGGTGGTTGTGAGTCAGTGGGTGCCCCTTAATACCAGGACAGACATTGTAGCGTGACCCAGCTCAAGGGTAATAAGTGCATAGCAAATTCAGGAAATCTAGCTAGGTTGTATTCCATGTGAGACAGGGCTTAGTGGGTCCCAGGAGGGCTGCAGTTGGAGGTGTTTGGCCCTCATCTTGCTGTGGCACCTAGCCAATTGATTGCCAGTATGGTGCATAGTGCTCAATTCTGAACCGTGTGTGTGATCCTAATGTGTATGCCAACTGTAGTGTTGGTGCTGTAATTGACCCTTTCTCTTTCTCTCCCCATTTTTTCTTCAGTCATCCTGTCGACGTGTGCATTAGCATCATCTGGTGGAAGAGCAGGGGCACTGGCAATTGAGGGAGCTGCATCCCACAGGTTCCAGGAAGCAAAGTCCACCGACGCCAAGGGAACCAGTGGGACGGAGGGCGAGAGAAGCACCACGATGGAGACAGGAGATGACAACACTGACTCTGATTCCTCCTCCGATGGGAGCTCCCTGGTGGTGGCAGATATCTCTGGAACCACCCCAGCTCCAGGTACAGCCGCCACCCCGTACCAGCACTGTCCTCACAGTAGCCCCTAACCGAGTTGCCCGTGCCCACTCACCCAGGAGGGTGGGCATCTCCTTTGCTCCAGGCACCTCAGGCCCTGCCCCAGTGAGCCCTGCTGCCCTGAGTGAGGAGGCTATTTACTTCCTGAGAACCATCTCTGTACGGCAGTCAACCATATTGAATGCCATCCAGGGGCTGGCATCCCAGATGCAGCAATGCAATGCATTCCTGGAGGGCATCCATTGTGGATTGGTGGCCCAACAGAGATCGTTCTAGGCTCTGGCCTCCTCTCTGATGGCAGCCATTGTCCATCCCACCTCCAACTACCACTTCCCAGTCCCAGTCCCAGTCTCCTCAACCCCAACCCATCCCATGCATACTTACAGACAAGCATGAACACACAACATCACACAAGAGTAGCACAGTCAAAGACAGGCAGCACACTTCAGGCCACAAGCACTCACACAAACAACTGACAGTTGCACACACACCAACATCCACTGCCTCCACTATCTCCCTCTCCTCCTCCTCCCTCACAATCAAATCCACACTCTCACCTGCATGCACTGCTTCAACAGCCAGCACCACCATCACCACACCAAGCAGCACATACACCTCACTAGCAGACACTTCCACAACATCCATCCATGTGTCCCCTGTATCCTCTCCCACCCAGTCTGTCCCCCCTCCTAAGGGACACAAATGCATGTACTCAGACACCCAACAGCCATCCACCTCACATCAGCACACTGCCCATGCACCTGTACCCAAGTCCAGCAGATGTACTCCTCCAACAACCACTCCCTCAAACTCCACTCCGTCTCTCCTCCCTCATCCGCCCCACCGCCCCTAAAAAGCTTTTCCTTGCCCAACTTGATCTCTTCCCTCCCAGTTTACCCCCCCCATCCTGTTCGTAAGAGCAGGGTCCCAAGGACCCAGCCCAGCAGCTCAGCCAAACAGTCCACTGTGACAGTGGAGGCAAGAAAGTGAAGGATCCCATTCCACCAGCCAGGAAAGGGAAGTATCCCAGTCCACCAGCCAGGAAAGGGAAGGATCCCACTCCACCAGGCAGGAAAGGGAAGTATCCCACTCCACCAGCCAGAAAGGGTAAGGTTCCCACTCAACCACCAATAACAGCAGCGGCTCCCACTCAACCACCAATGACAGAAGAGGTTCCCACTTATCCACCAATGACAGTAATGGTTCCCATTCAACCACTAATGAAAGGCAAGAAGCCCTCACCTCCAGCTGAGACACAGCAGCCCTCACCTCCAGCAGAGGCTGCCCCAGGAGACACTTCCCCCAGCAGAAACAATGCAGCCCTCTCCTCCAGCAGAGGCTGCCCAGGAGACACCTCCTACAGCAGGGACAATGCAGCCCTCACCTCCAGCAGAGGCTGCCCAGGAGACACCTCTCCCAGCAGAGACAATACAGCCCTCACCTCCAGCAGATGCTGCCCAGAAGACACCGCCCCCAGCAGAGACAATGCAGCCCTCACCTCCAGCGGAGGGCATGTAGGCCACCCTCCAGGGACTGTTTTACAAGGAGCCCCCTCCAGAAGCAGTGTGCAAGTTCCCCACTTCAGTGACTGTAACTTTGCACTCCCCAGCATTGGGAAATGGGCATGGAGCCCCCTCCAGAAGCAGTGGGCGAGTTCCCCACTTCAGAGACTGTGACCTTGCACTCCCCAGTTTGGGAAATGGGCGTGGAGCCTCCTCCAGAAGCAGTGGGCGAGTTCCCCACTTCAGAGACAGTAACCTTGCACTCCCCAGCATTGGGAAATGGGCATAGAGCCCCCTCCAGAAGCAGTGGGTGAGTTCCCTACTTCAGCTGAGAAGCCCACCCCCCCCTTCCTACTGAGGTGCCTGCCCACTTCCAACATGTTGTCCCTGCACAGTTTGATGCAGTGAATGTCAGGATTAAGTTGGGGCTTGGACGGTGCCCTGTGGCCATGTGGGCCTTTTGTACTTTGGACTGGGCATTGGCCCTTTCTGGATAATGGTTCCTATGTAATATGTGTCACTTCGGTACTAATGGTGGTTGTTGTCGTCATGCTAATACATTTTCAATTATGCCTTATTGATGTCCTTGCATAATATGACGTGTGTCCTGTGACATTGTTTTTCGTCTGCAGCTGGTTGTGTGTATGGTGTGTGTGTGAATGGTGTGTGTTGTCTGTATCTGTGTCATTCTCCTTTTCCTCCCTCCCTCTCTTGTGTGCTAGGCGGCTGTACTTACCGTTATCGTCTTTATCAGTGTTGGTGTTCCAGGTGGCGCATGGTGTAAAAAAGCCTGCAGTTCCAGTTCCATGGCGGTGTTGATCTTCTCTGTGTCTCTAATGATGATTCTTTGGTCTTCAGTTTTGTGTTTCCGCCAGGCTTTTGATGGTGTTGGTACCGTCCCGGAAATCGTGGCGGTGTGCTGTGTCATGATATGGCGGTACCTTGTCTTCCACCTGGCTGTTGATGACTACCGCCGTGGTCAGTGGTATTTACACCCTGGCGGTTGGTGTGATACATTGGCTGTCTATGGGAGTTATCACCGCCATGGTCATAATTTGGCGGTAATTACTGCCAGCCTGTTGGCGGTATTACCGCCACTTTATCATTCACAGCCAATGTCATAATGACCACAATAGTATTTACCTTTGCACTGTAGTAAAAAAATTAGAAATCTGTGTTTAATGCATTACTTTGCTCAAAATAATCAGCTTTTTTGGGGCTCATATATTTTGTATGGCATAAATAATAAACATGTCAAATATAAAACTATAGTAAATACTGTTGTTGAATGTGGGGAGGACCGTTGATTCACAAGTGAGTCATGCTGCCCTCCCCTCCCTTGATAATAGGTATACATTAGATATTACTCTCTGTGTCTCTGCATGTATGGTTTCTACCATGCTATAACTTTCTGTGCATTCATCAGAAACAAAGTGGATAGATCATAAAAAGTGCACTAGCCGTTGTTTTATATCTCTGCAATTATGTTCTTACCAATTCATACATTCTCAGTGGCACTAAAAATCTGCGACAGGCACAGGTTTCCATATGTAATACTGGGAATGTCATGTGCCACATCACAAGGGATCTTATTACACCAATGCTGAAATCCTCATAGCACAGATTTAAGCACAGGGAAATGGAGCACACCAGCTCAATTTCCCTGTGCTTAACATTCTCTATGGAGAAATGCAGAAAATTCTCCTTGGAGAAAACCTTTTTCCTACACTACAAAACTTGGGATGATTTGTTCTCTTTCCCTAGCTGGAAGAAGAGCAACTATAGCCCGTCAGTGGAGTAAATTTCCAAACATTTCTAGGGTGGGAAGCATTAAGTAACCCACAAACATAGGATAAAGAGAGGGAGCGGAAAAGAGCCTGACGAGAGAAAGAGAGAACTATTTGTACCTGTGACTAGAACCCAGCAATGGCAATACAGTACCAAAGCACACGTTACCCATTAGGTATTGTTAGATATTGGGTCTCTAGCTAGCAGAATTATGAACCTTGTTCAAGTAGGGGCCACAATCCTAGAAAGGGTAAGTCAAATTATCCTGTCCTCACCCCCTGGTAGCTTGGCACAGTGCAGGCAGTTTTAACTTAGAAGGCAGTGTGTAAAGTATTTGTACAGTAACTCATACAGTAACATTGTGAATACACCACAAACAGACTCCACACCAGATTAAAACAATAGATTTTAATGTTATAAATAAAATAAGACCAGAACAACAAAATTTCAATATGAAGAAGTCGAGATATGAATTTTCAAAGAATAAATGCAAAATAGTGCTTAGAAGCAAATAGCACTTTTAGGGGCTACTTTAGGTTGCGCTGGGCTGGGGTAAATTCAAAGTTCGGGCTGACCATATTGGAGTGTGGGCTGGCTACCCGACCCAAGCAGGCCCTGGGGGACAAGGTACCATTCCTCGTCGCAACAGAGAATTGCCTGGCGAGATCCGTTGATCGGGTCTACACAGGGATGGTGATGTGTCAATCTGTCCCACGAAGTGATAGTGATGCGTCGGTTCCAAAGACAAGTGCGGAAGCCAAGATGCATTGGTTCTGAAGTGTGATGCGCTGGGTTTATCCAACCATTCGTGGGATGCATCTATCTCCATAGACTGCTGTGGTGGCAAGAGTGGTTCCAATGCATCGGGCTCTCAAGGCAATGGGTTGGTTCCGAGGGTAATGCACGGATTCTACTCCTGCAACCAGGTCAATGCGCTTATTCTGCTACACAGAGGAGATGCGTTGATTTCCAGGATACCAGTCTCTGAGTTCACTTCCAGTGAACCAGGCACAGGAACAGGGTTAGAGACTTTAGTGTACCTGAGTCTCAAGCAACAGGAGGCAAGAAAGCAAGCCTGTGGTGATCACTTGTGGTGCACAGCAGACCCCACCTCTCCATCAGCAGGGTCAGAGCACAGCAGGCAGCAGGACAGTATAGCAGAAAAGCAGTCCTTTCAGCTCAGCAGTCCAGTAGAGTAACAGTGCTTGTTGCAGCACAGCATTTCTTCTGTCTGATCAGGTTGTAAGTCCAGAAATGTCTGATTTGGGGGGGTCAGAGACCCAGAACTTATACCCAGTTGTGCCCTTGAAGTTGGGGAGACTTCAAAGAATGGTCTTTGAAGTGCACAGAGGCCTTTTCTGCCCAGCCCTGGCTCTGGGCTATCAGTAGGGAGTAATCAGCCCTTTGTGAGGGGATAGGCACTCCTGCATTTAGGTGTGTTAGACCGGCTCCCCCCTTCCTGCCCAAGAGGAGCCACCAGAATGCAGATGAATTTTCAGACACACTGACCCTTCCAGCGTTTGTGGCTGTCTAGAGGGAAAACACAAAGTGTAACTGTCACCCACCCCAGATGTGTATTGGAGACAGGCAGCAGGCACACAGAGCTGTAAGAGCAGAAAAGTGCCAGGAAAGAGGATTTGTCATTGCCATTCCAATTAAATGAAACATGAAGCAGCTACTCCTTTCTAATCAGGAATTACAGCTTAAAAGTGTATTAATGAATTCCCAATGGTAACCTATGAGAGGAGTGGGCCTCACATTAGGGAAAAACGACTTTGGGAGTCTTTCACTACCAGGACATGTAAAACTTACACAGCACCCTGCCCCATGGGTTACCTGGGACCTACCTTAGGGGTGAGTTATATGTAGTACAAGGGGAGTTTAAGGTTTGATAAGTGATTTTAAATCCCATGCCGAAGTGGCAGTAAAACTGCCCACACAGGCCTTGCAATAGCAGGCCTAAACAGGGTTTAGAGGCTACTTGTGTGGGTGGCACAAGCAGTGTTGCAGGCTCACTGGTAGCATTTAATTTACAGGTACTAGGTATATGATATATCACTTTACAAGGGACTTACAAGTACATTTAATATGCCAATTGGGTATGAGCCAATATTACCATGATTAGGGAAGAGAGCACAAGCCCTCTAGCACTGGTTAGAAGGGATAAAGTGCACAGAGTCCTAAAAACAGCAAAAGCAAGGTCAGAAAAAAATGGAGGGAATCAAGCAAAAAGCTTTGAAAGACCACCCTAAGACTGTCAAGTCTAACATATTTTTTTTGTATTTCCTTTACCTTGGAACAGTTAGCTTGAAAAGCTATCTTCTTCAAAGTGCAATGGCCACTGATTGGAATTAAAATCATTAGGTTTTGTTAATTTTATGAATAAATTGTTCATGGACCATGGTGAGGACTGGTTGATTTATGACATACTGTTGCTGTAGGATCTACTGCACAGTTATGGATTTACCATATTTGCCACACAGCTTGCAGGGTCTGTCTATTACGCATAGATACAAATAATACTGTCAGGGTATGTGTGGTACTATTTGTGTTTTTGCCCCAGTGCTTAGATAACCGTACTGGCCCCCTATGCTGCATTGCCGTGACAATGATCTGCCGAGTGGTTTGGCGGCTATTGTTATCATGATGAACACCATATTTCACAAACAAAACCTGAAATATTTCCCATAGTTCACAGTTTGCAGTGAAATAGGGATTTTAGGTCATTGCATTTCATCCAATAAACGCCTCAAAACATGTATTATACACACACACACATGTGCACACTCTGGCAGTGAAAAAGAAATGTGGCCCCAAAAAATGATGTTTAGAGTAAATGTATTAATAAATATACATTCACACTTTTATTACTACAGTGTAAATGTCAATTTCAAGCATTTTACCACAATACAGCACATTTGGCATGTAAGAAGACCTTTACTGAGTTACAGATTGCTTTTAGCACATATTTTACACAGGGAAACAAGTTTCCTAATAGTGGCAGGTCTCTTCAATTTGATTTTACCATTCTGCACAAATCTAACCCCTTGCCCTCTATTTTGGATAAGTACATTTTTAGTAAAACAAGCACACATGAAAACATACCATGACATAAGCCACACATGCAGATATGCAGAACATTATATGCTATTTATTACCATTTTTGATGGAGGGTAGGGACATCATGACCTAATAGAGTCTTGAAACATCCCTTCAAGGCTTGCCACCTCCGGGTCGTCCCCAACTAATGCTGGACACAGACAAGGCATAACCTGTTGGGACCCGTTTACACCTGGAAGGGCCCAAAGCCCAAATCAGTGCTCCAGGAAGACTTACTTCATCATGTATCTTGTATACATCACTTTTCACACCATTCCCGCCTCACACCACACAAACAAATTTAACGTTTTTGCCTTTTTCCTCACCCACATACATTCACTAGAACACACACACTTCAAACAAACCTGGTGCACAACCTCCTCCATTCACATGCTGAACGCCCTCACCCCTGATGGTTATATTATCTAGAGAATATATATGTATTATATATATATATATATATATATATATATATATATATATATATATATATATATATATATCGCACACTTAGGGGGACTTCCAGTCATACGCAGGATATCCTGGCTCTGCAATCTCACACACAAGCCTTTCAAGCCTATCCTTCCTCTTCCCTCTCTTAACCTCCAAAGCAGTTACTTTTATATGTTCTACAAACCACATAAACCAAAAACGCTCTTCCTGGAAGAAATTTCAGACCTCAGCTTCTCTGCCTTCATCAAATATACTCACCCAACATTTCTCTGAGACTTCAACCTCCTTTTTAATTCGGACACAAAATGCATTGCAGAAGCTTTATATAGTCTTCTCAACATACTGGAAATAAAACAACTCATTGATAACCCATCCTACTCCAAAGGCAACACTCTGAACCTCACACTGTTAGAGTCCGCTATGAGCCACTTAAAGTTACCTATAATGCACTGCATCATCTCCTTTAACATTACAAAATATCCTCCCACTCCATCAAAACCTTCCAGCTGGAAAAATGCCACGAATAACTAACAAACCTACTAGGAAGCTTACAGAACACAGAGCCTGCTAAAAATGTCAATGCTTTCCTTGCCATTTAAAACAACACTGTGAGAAAGCATGTTGAACACTGTGCTCTACTGAAAACCTGCATCAAAGAGCCAAAGCTCTCGGCACTCTTGTACACTGAAGAGCTTAATAAAACATTAACATAAATGTACCATATGAAAACAGGGATTAAAATGGAGAAGTTCAAAACTCCTGGATGACCTAACCATATTCAATACACTCCGCTCTAATCACCAATTTTTCACCATCACACCTAAAACCCCTCACTACAAGGCTTGCATCAGTTAGAGAAGCAACAGAAGAAAATCCCTCTTTAAGGCTGTCAAACACTGTACTAGCCCTCCTCCTTGAATCCACAGTCCCTGCTTTAGTCTACAGATGCAAACCTATCAATCTCTTCTTCAGCAAGTCGATCAACAAAATCAGATGCAATCTTCTTCAGTCAAGTCTCACACACAAATCTGTCCAATGGCCTCAACTCTCTCTAGGCAACACCCTATGAAGATGACACCATTGCTTCATTCTTCATCAAATCGCTCCAAGGAAAAACACCTAACACCTATTCTCCATATTGTCAGTGTCTCCCTAAGCCAACAAAAAATTCAAGACACCCTTTATACGAGTCAGATCCTTCCCCTGCTAAACAAATCCCCCCAGGAGGGAGTCAACCTCATCAACCTGTGTCCTATCACACACCATTTGTAGGGGAACATCAGCAAGAATATTATTGTACAGGACTACCAGTCAGGCTCAGACTATGCTGCAGCACATAGGTAACCATATTTAAAGTATTCGACGAGGGCCTCCTCATCAATGATAAACACAATCCCTGCATCTTGGTCCTAATTTGACACTATCAACCTTCCAGCACTGATCAACTCCCTGAAAAGATACATAGGATTTTGATGCACTGTCTTGAAATGGTTTGCATCTTACCTCACGAAATAGTGCCACCTTGTGCAAATAACGTACACAAGATCACATACACTCTCTGTCTCCTGAGGGAAACCCAAGGCTCTATCCTTTTTGCCTTCATCTTCAACTTCCTCATGGAACCTCCTCGATCCATTCATGCAGACAGCAGCATCAAGATCCATCAATACTTTGATGACACCCAGCTGTACTTAAAAAGACTCTCACTGAATGATGTACTCAGACTCAAATCCTTCCTTAAACTCATCCAGTCTTGTGTGTCAACTAACACCCAGAAGCTAAACCCCACAAAATCTAAATTCGTTCTGTTTGCCAAAAGCACCAACCAACCACAGGTTCAAACCTGGCTCTGCAACCTAAACCTGCTGGGCAAGACACTCAACCAGACAGACCATACAAAATCGCTGGGATTCACTCTTGACATTGACCTCTCATTTAAGCAACACATAAATGTCCAAGACAGCCTGGTTCCAACTCTTCATCCTGAAACAAATTGAGCTGTTTCTCCCAGAAGATAGCTTCAAACCAAATATACAAGCCTTAGCCTCTCCCATCTAGACAGAGACAATGTTCTGCTCAGAGGTCTCGCTGATACCACTCTATCATTGCAAGAAGGAACATTCCTCACTACGTCAGATCTACAAATACCAACACTCACATACATACAGAGAAATATGGGGTACTTAGCTTGTGGTATGTATCCTCAGACTTTTGTAGGCTGAGGATGGCTGTGACAGTCCAAGTGTTGAGGAAGATAGTCCCATTTGATACACTAACTTGTGTTCATAATGAGTTTGAGATAAATGCACATCATTGGATTAAACAGGAAGGTCCCTAACTTGGGCAGCCCTCTTGCATGCATCCTTGATCCCTAAAGCGATGCATACACAAATTCAGATATCCTCATCCAGCCTTCTCTTGTAATAACTAAAACCAGAAACTGCACATGGTAGTAATTTCTGACAAAATGGTGTTTGATGTAGAAAAGGCTAACTTGCTCTTTTTATGGTGTTTGATGTTGTTTGATGTATAAAAGGCTAACTTGCTCTTTTTATGACTGATACCGTTTGAAATACATTTTAGAGTTATAATATGTAACCTGTGAGAGGTTAAATAGATCAGTTTTCCCACATCCACATTCAAACTTTCAGAATCATTTCAGCAATTCCACATAAATACAGCTTAGATGTTTTAAACACTTTGGGGCTTATTTACAAGCCCCTTCCACCACCATAGCATCACTTTTTTCATGCTGCGTGATGCCAGCAGTCCCCTACACTGCACCACATTTACAAACTGGCTCAATGGGACTATTGCGCCAGTTTGTAAAGCTCTGCGCCACATTATACCTGCACCAGTTAAAATACATGCAGGGTGGATGTTAACACATTAAAAGCCATGCAGAACTGGCGCAGTAAGATTTACTACATTTCACTGCGTCGTTCTGTGCCTTCACTGCATAAAAAATGTAGGCCCATATTTATACTTTTCGACGCTAAACTGCGCTAACGCAGTTTAGCGTCAAAAAGTTTTGCGCCGTCTAACGCCATTCTGAAGCGCCAAGCGGGCGCCGTATTTATGGAATGGCGTTAGACGGCGCAATCAGACCGGCGCTGCCTGGTTTGCGTGGGAAAAAACCACGTAGACCAGACAGCGCCGGCGTAGGGGGAAAATGGCGCATGGGCGTCTTAAAATGGGGCAAGTCAGGTTACGTCGAAAAAATCGTATTAACCCGACTTGCGCCATTTTTTAACGACGCCCATCCCCCATCAACATGACTCCTATCATTGTAAAGATAGGAGTCATGCCCCCTTGCCCAATGGCCATGCCCAGGGGACTTCTGTCCCCTGGGCATGGTCATTGGGCATAGTGGCATGTAGGGGGGCACAAATAAGGCCCCCCTATGCCACCAAAAAAATATATAAAAAATTATACTTACCTGAACTTACCTGAATGTCCCTGGGGTGGGTCCCTCCATCCTTGGGGGTCCTCCTGGGGTGGGCAAGGGTGGCAGGGGGGGTCCCTGGGGGCATGGGAGGGCACCTGTGGGCTCATTTTGAGCCCACAGGCCCCTTAACGCCTGCCCTGAGCAGGCGTTAAAAAGTGGCGCAAATGCGCCGTTTTTAGCCACGCCAACTCCCGGGCGTCTCTTTTGCCCGGGAGTATAAATACCACGTAAAGTCCTGGGAGTCATTTTTTAGACGGGAACGCCTCCCTTGCATATCATTAACGCAAGGAAGGGGTTCACGCTAAAAAATGACGCACATTCCGGGAACTTTGGCGCTATTCGCCTCTAACGCCATAGTATAAATATGGCGTTAGTTGGCGTTAGTTTTGCGTCGAAATTGCGTCAAAAAAAACGACGCAATTTCGGCGCAAACGGAGTATAAATATGGCCCGTAATGCCTGCTTAGAGCAGGCGTTAAACTGAAGTATGGCTTTTTCCAATGGGAGCCTTCCTCAAATTGCTGGAGTAACTTCATTTTTTACGCTAGTCCAGCAATGCATCAGTTTAGCGCTACAGATGCATCAGAATTTCGGACGCATATGTGGAAACGTACACCATGGTGCTCTGTATTATAAATACAGCATATCCATGGCATCGTTCGGGGGTCGCAGGGCAGCACAAGAAATCTGACGCATCGGAGCCGATGCGCCAGATTCTTGTAAATGAAGCACTGTGGGGCATATTTATACTCCGTTTGCGCCGAATTAGCGTTGTTTTTTTTTACGCAAATTCGGCGCAAAACTAACGCCATATTTATACTTTGGCGTTAGACGCGTCTAGCGCCAAAGTATGAGTAAAGAGCGTCATTTTTTGGCGTGAACGCCTTCCTTGCGTTAATGAGATGCAAGGAAGGCGTTCCCGTCTAAAAAAATGACGGCGACGCAAATGCGTCGTATTTATACTCCCGGGCAAAAATCACGCCCGGGAGGTGGCGGGTCAAAAAACCCCGCATTTGCGCCACTATTTAACGCCTGGGTCAGGGTAGGCGTTAAGGTGCCTGTGGGCTCAAAATGAGCCCACAGGTGCCCTCCCCTGCCCCCAGGGACCCCCCCTGCCACCCCTGCCCACCCCAGGAGGACACCCAAGGATGGAGGGACCCACCCCAGGGACATTCAGGTAAGTTCAGGTAAGTATAATTTTTTATATTTTTTAATTTTTTTTGTGTGGCATAGGGGGGCCTTATTTGTGCCCCCCTACATGCCACTATGCCCAATGACCATGCCCAGGGGACATAAGTCCCCTGGGCATGGCCATTGGGCAAGGGGGCATGACTCCTGTCTTTACTAAGACAGGAGTCATTTAAATGGCGTCTGGGCGTCGAAAATAATGGCGCAAATCGGGTTGAGGCGATTTTTTTGCCTCAACCTGACTTGCCCCATTTTAAGACGCCCTAACGCCATTTTCCCCCTACGTCGGCGCTGCCTGGTCTACGTGTTTTTTTTCCACGCACACCAGGCAGCGCCGGTCTGCTTGCGCCGGCTAACGCCATTCCATAAATACGGCGCCCGCATGGCGCTTCAGAATGGCGTTAGACGGCGCTAAATTTTTTGACGCTAAACAGCGTTAGCGCAGTTTAGCGTCAAAAAGTATAAATATGGGCCTTTATTTATAACATTTCATCACTGTTGCACTAGAAACAGTCAAGTCATAAACCTATTAGTGGAGACGAGGTATATTGAAAACAAGGTGGTTAAACAATCATGTGCATCACAGATAAGCATCTGCCCAGGGAATATATTCACTAACAACTAAACATCTAAAGTCTACTATTGTTCGCAGGCATTAGATAGGAGACAGATGATGGTTATACTTTTACCATGTGTCAGGATATTAGACTAAGATGCCTGAACGAAGTCACATGACCACCACATATGATAGAAGGATCCCCTCTCTCCAGTTTTTCCAACAGAGCTCTGAACTCCCAAACATTTTATGCAGCATCGTGGAGGACATATACCAATGGGTTAACAGTTTATATCTATTCTCTTTGCGGTGTACACAAATGGAAGACTGAGTGGCTCTATTCCAAATTTTAGCACAGGACTCCTCAAATATCTCATTCTCGAACCCCAAGTCACCTTCTCATTGAGAGGGACGCATGTGCTAGTGTTTGGGTTGCAAGTCAGGTATTGTCTGTTAAAGCCACGTTATCGTCTTTTGGGTCTGTTTATTATAAAACATTGGTCTTTTCCCTTCCAGCCAATTATAACGCCTCGTGGGAATCTGCTCAATGGAAGAGATAGGCTATTCTAACGTGGTTTTCTCAACCTAAAGCCAGATCCTCCCAGATGTCCTCCCTAGAGTCCCATATCCTATCTGAAAAGACGCCTCCCAACGGGGGATAATTTTCATTCCAATTTTTAAAGCCTGAATCCAAAATGCCAGGCATGAAGTCTGTAGGATGAATTATCTGAGACATTGGGAAAGGGAATGTTGTGGGGCCTGTTTTTCATGTAAATCATTGGCAGTAGTTTATCAGTATCACTGATATGGTTAGGAGGGTCCTGGTGTAAAGTTAGCTCTATGAGGTAACCATAGGAGGTATTGCATATGAGAAAACGGTGCTCAACCTTGCCATTTGGGTTGTGGTTTCAGTCCGACGCAAGATGGATTTGGGCCACTTGTATATAGGCAGTGATATTAGGGAAACCAAAACCCTAATTCAGACGTTCTAAGGAGCATTGTAACATTGGAAACTCCAGGGGCCCAATTCACAAAGGTAAACTTTACTATGAGTAAAGTTAGACTTTAGGTCTAAACTTAGACCTTTGAACTAAACTTCAACCAAAAGTCTAACTTTTCCACAAGTAAATTTAGAATTCAGGTCTAAACTTATACTTTTCAATCAAGCCCAATATTTTAAATTGCTGTCTTATCAGGTGGGCAGCAGTATATTCTCAAGCCTGTTGACCGGCAATTATGTGTGAACTACTCAGAGGTAGCCTGCAAGATACTGGTAGCTCATGATCAATCTGTTGGAGACCTCTAATCTATTAGATTTAGAGGAACAACAGGTTGTAACAGGGATGGTAGGGTACTTGCGTTAGTGGGATCTGTCCACCATGAGCTGCAAGATTGGTCATGGGCTGAAGGATTGCATTAGAGTCACCCCCCACTAGGGGTTTGCCATGTAAGAAGTAAGACACTGTGGGGAAAAGATCTGCATAAACTTTGTCTTTACATTAATTTGAGACATGTTGGGAAAACAAGCTAATATTCATACCTTCCAATACTACTTTGATCACAACATTCTTAGCTCCCTTGTCGGGACACCTGGTGTTCAATCTGAAATTCAGGCCACGTGTCAGGAGTATACCTCCACCTCCTTGTCCTAGTAGAGTATGAGTCATAGAACTGGGAGGGTAGGTAGGAAAGGTAAAGGTTTATTGTTTATTTACTTAAAACCATAACAAAACGGTAAAAATACGAAAACACTTTAAAAAATATTTGTGATGTAACTGAGTTCTCATCAATGGATTATGCACATTCTCCAATCGTTTCAATGTGTGCTCCATAGGAGCTTGTTTTTAAATTATAGTGAGAAATTGCTGCTTGTGGCTCTGCTTGTTCCAGTGTGAGTAGTGCATCGCCTGATACTATTAGAGTCAATTGTCAGGCATTGACTGTGCACTATCCTCCTGTGAGACGCAGGGTGAGTAGTGCTGTTTTGTTAATTGCTGCTTTTGCGTCACCAGCGATAGAAACTTCACTAAAGCAAAGTTCAGCTGCAGGTTTCCCGATGCAAAGTACGCCATCACTGCTTGTCCCCGTGTCCGTATGCCTTTTTCATTAAATGTATTCTTTAGTAGGGCATTTCGTTGTGGTACATGATGGTTGCATGAGCAAAGGACATGCAGGAGATCTTCCGTGTCCTCACCACACAGGCAGCAGAGAGTTGGCTGCGTCCCTCAGTCAAGGGGCTGTATTTAAAGCAAGTGGTAAGAGCCCAAGATTATACTTTAAGAATTGCTCCTTTGTTCTTCTCACGAAGCCTTGGCCTAGATACGACTGTGGTGCCAGAGACGTGTAGGTGTGCAAAGTCATCCATGCATTAGACCTCAGTAAGAAGGCTGCTTTGTCCTCCTGTAGGGACTGAAACCTAATTGATTTCCCCGCTGCTTTCTTAAAGGGGCTGTACGGATTTGGGGGCCTCCAAAGATCAGTGAGCCCTGTCTTCTTAAGTGAATTGTCTAAGTGGGTTCTGAATAGGGAGGTGTTCTTGTGATTGAGCTCTTGCCACATATAGTAATTGAGGGTATCCGGGGTGGCAGCATGGGCTTCGCTCCAGAAATGAATAAATGCACCCGTTGTGCCAAAGATTGATTCAGTAGGCCAAACTCCAGTTTCAATTGGGCGGAGGAGGTGAAACTGGGGATGTTGAAGATCATCCGGTAAACTTTGCTCACTGCTTGGTTGAAGATGTCTGCATCCCTGCCTCTTTGTTCTTTGCTCCTGTCTGTTATTGTGGGCAGGAGCTTGGCTTCCAGCAGGGGGGTGTATGATGGCCCATTCATGTGGGTTTTTAGTCTTTTTAAGGATAACAATATAGCTATACTTTTCCCAACTGGCTTTTTCTTTGATGCATGAAGTTCCCTGATTTGTCAATGATGACTCCAAGGTATTTGTACTTGTCTTTTTGAACAAGTCGTGTCTCAACCCAAAACCATGCTCTCAAGGGTGCCTTTGATCTGATTGACAGTGTACATGTTTTTCCAAAGTTTGCTGTCAAGACATTGGTGGCTGAGTAATGTTGAGTAGCGTTTAATAGTCTCTGAAGGCCTATTTCATGATGGCTGATCAGTAGGAGGTAATCAGCGTACATGAGGCACAGTAGTTCCAGATCCCCAATTTTTGGGGAGTGCGAGTTTGTGAGGGTGAGTGAGCCCACTAAGTCTGCTAAGTATAGATTGAACACTGTCGGGGCCAAAATACACCCCTGTTTTTAACCTTTGGTGGTTGTGATACACCTTGAAAGATGGGTGCCCATACCCAGTTTTATCTGAACCCATGTGTCCAAATGAAGGACTATTATCAGACGTAGTAGTAGATATGGAAGCCCCTGCGTTTCAGTATTATAGCTTTGTCGATTAACAGGGCAATGGCCATGATGTTCGTGATCGTGACAGTCTGTTTAGAAAATCCTGTTTGGATCATGGGGATTATTCCCTTTTCCGGAGTCTTTGCAAGCAGATGATCCAATAAAAAATCTGCAAAGTACTTTGCGTCACTGTCAATGAAAGCAATCAGATGATAACTATTGGGGAGCGACCTATCCCCAGTTTTAAAGATGGGGGAGATTACGGACTCCTTCCAAGACTGCGGGATCGTTCCTGTCAGACCTATTTCCAGGTAGAGAGGTTTTAAAACTTTTCGCAGAGGGGTCTGTTATTTTTTTAAACTGCAGGAGAAAGACCGTTCAAGCCCGGGGTGCCCTCTCTTCTGCCCTTGGCTATCTGATTTTTCATAGTGACAGAGTCAGTGAGTAGTCTAAGCGTGGTCTTTGATGAGGGCTTGTGTGGAAGAAGAATTCCTGATGAAGTTGTGCTTTGAGTGGCCATGCTAAGTGATGGCTGGTCGTTAAAATGGACTCCAAGGTGTTGAGCCAAGACTGCTTCTATATTTGTGATGTAATGTCACCATGATATGGGCGTGTAAGGTTGCATATTGTGCGCCAGAAGCGTGTGTTGTTGTTACTGCTTGCACCCGAGTGTAGCCTGGCCCACAAGTCTTCACTGCGATTCCTGTTGATTGCCCATTTTGCCTTATTCAGTGACTGTTTAAGATACCTTAAAGTTGCTAGAAGGTCTGGTTTGCCAGGGCTGCCACGGATATGCCTTCTACTGAAGTTAATTTTCCTCTTTGCATCTCGTAGTGCTGCTCTGTGGGCTTGTGTCAAGTTGGTTAAGGCTGAGGGAGGTGGCCGTCTCCTGTTAGTGATTGGCTCCGCAAAAATTCCACTGAGCCTGGTTGTGAGTTGTTCCCATTTCTGCACTTCACTGACACTGTTTGTTTTTAATTCAAGTGCAAGATCCATTGCTGTTTGGGTGACAAGATCTATGCTTGATTGCCCGCATTTGGCCCGTTTGCAGTTTGTGGTGAAAGTGGTAATATGTGCAGTGTTCATTTTCTCCAATTTAGCTATCCCTGGGACGATGGATAATTCCTGTGGGCAGTGGTCGCTCTCACTCCTGTTGCCTAGGTGATAAGAGGCTACTTGTTTGAATAGTGGAAGGGTGACAAACGTGTAGTCAATTGTGGGGGAGGCTGTGGTAGAAAAATAAGATGCTGCTGGAGGCGAGTCCTCAGTAAATCTGCCAGTTAGGGCTCTTAGCTGTAACATTTCTAAGCCCTTGAGCAGAGTCCTGCTGGTCTTTGTGGGACAGCCATGTTTGTTGGCCTCCTGGATAGGAAGGTCCCATGTGCTGGAAAGGGCAATTGAGGTTTCGTCTGTGGAGGATCCTTGTAGATGCAGATTGAAGTCACATGTGACGCTGATATCGGCTGTATCGGCTACGTTACCGCTGCTCACATAACTCTTGAGTAGAGCCACTAGGTTGTTAGCATCACTGGGTTTAAGTTTGGGGTGAAGATAGATGTTTAAGAGAACTATCTCTGCAGTGGGCACACTCGTCGAGGCGGCAATTGTCACACTATTGGTAGAAGAGCAGGTAGATTGCAAAGGGGTGGCTTTGACCGATAGTGCTAAGGAGACGTAAGTGGCTAGACCACCTTCCGGGTGAAAATACTTCACCTTCCTGATAGCTGGGATGAAGAAGCACATATAGCCCTGTAGGTGGAATGGTTCATTCCGCCAAGTTTTCTGCATTAGTATAACGTCGAAAGTTGCTGAAGTATTGGATGAAATCAGGGACCAAAGCCTTAGAAAGGAGGCCATTTACACTCCATGAACACAGGCAGAGGATCTCCTTTGACAATGTAAAGCCCCACTTTTTATCTGAGGTTTGTCACTCTAACCTATTGCAGTTGTTGATTGTTTTTGAGAACTACCTTAAGTCATTGTTGTTTGAAGAGAAGTTGACTGAGGTGAAGAATTTTTGGGGCCAAAAGTCGCCCCTAGCAGTAGTGGAGGAACATGAGGTCACAGGAGAGCAATGAATATGGAGCTTTTTTTCCCTGCACTGGGGGCCTGAATCAGGGCAGGACCCGATGTTAGTAAAGGGGTTGGATAGCCAACCTCACAGTACGTGATGATACTAATGCCTCACTGTTCAAAGGTTGTGCTTTCTCCTAGGATTGTTTGGGCGATTAGTCCTGGTTTCTCTGTGGCATTGGTAGCTTCTGAGGCAGTAGTGTTGGTTGGGTGGAGAAATTCTACTGCTAGGAGATCAGTTGTGTTCAGGCCACTTGTAGAGGGAATTTGTGAAGAATATTCCTCCTGTTCAAGATATCCCCAGTTCCCCTGGATTTGTAGTGCGGATGAAAAATGAATGAATGGGCAGTTGAGGGATCTCATCGAGATTCGAGTTCCTGCAGCCGATGGGGATGATTCCCAGGGAGGGAATCTTCTCCCAAATTCCCCACTTGTGCATGATGTATGGGGCTAGAAGGTATAATAGTTGCTCCCTGGACCTGTGGAGGAGGGGCCAGTAGCTGGGCCGGGGAGGGAATGGGGAAAGTTGCTTGTGTAGGTTGTCTGTAAATTTCGGGAGATAAAGCCATAGCGATGCGCTGGAGCTGCTGAGATTGCAATACCCTGATATTGCCCGTCCCTTCTATAGGCCAGGGGTGGTCATTGTTAGCTGCGTTCCTCTGCTTGATGGCCAAATTTGAAGGTGGATTCTAAAGGATTGTTGCTGGAGCAGGTGACCCAGAGGACGTAGCTTCATTGGAGGCCCAGATGTTGGGTAATGTTAGTTTAGGGGCAACTGCCAGATTAGCTCCTTTCCATGCAATTTCCTTCTTGCAGCCTTTCCTCCGCTGAGTGTGTCTCTGCTTGGCATTGGTTTTCACCATAGCATTGTCATCCACAGGACTGCCGATTGAGAGCTGGGTCCTTGAAGGTTCAAGGGTGGTAACTGTTGGAGTCAGATTGCAAGGGGTTGCTAATGCAGGGGACGCCTGGATGGGACCGCTTGTCCTGTCATTGCTTCTTGTTCCATGGCCGATGGTTGTAATCCTGGATAAATCCAAGGGATTTTTTTCCAGGACATGAGTTGAAAGGTCAGATGAAGGATGCGATTGTGGATGATGACTGGAAGCTCCCACTTTTAGAGATGCACAGAAGTTAGTGAGCATCAATGGTAATGTGGATAGTTTGTGTATTATTGGTCCGCATGAGCAGCTCCAGGAAGTGCTCATGGAATTTCCTTGTGAAAGTGTGAAAAGGGGTTTGAGGACACCTAATTTCTCATCAATACCTGCTACAAATACTGCCAAGGTGTTCAGCAAAGTTAGCTGAATGTCCATTTTGTCCGATTGGTAATGAAGCGCTTCAACTAGAAGCTGCCTGGTACTGAGCAGGGAAGCCCAGGCGCCACCCATGTGGAAATTGTGATGGTTTATGACAGAGTCCTGACCAGTTGTTGCTGCAGCTCTTGTGTCTGTGCTTACTCTGGTCCTTGTGCCACCATTGGGAGACAGGTGACTGAGGGATGGAATGGTTGCGTTAGTCCTTACTTTGTCATCAGCAAACTGCTGGCTGGAGTCTAAAGTGACTCAAGCAGCAGAAGTGAAATCTTGAGAGTATGCAACAAGCATGCCTTCCCACTCTTGCTTGTTTAGGTTGGATAAGGTTTTTTCGTCCACCCCAGTGCTGAGTCTCTCCGTTTTCGTATTTGCTGGAAGAGATATTGGGGGGGGGGCTGAGATCCTTTGTTTGTTATGGTACCCTGGCAGGCAGCATCTGGAGCCAAAAGTATGGCCGGGGCATCTGTGGGCAGCTTGCCCTCCCTAAGTAAAGTCGGGCTACACAGTTTTCAATCCACAGAGCGCTAGATGTATTTGGCGGGTCATGCTCTGTTGGGGGAAGCCCACCATGGGTTTCCTGGAGCCTGCCTGGGCTCCTCATGCACCTCTGCCCTGAAGAATTTTGTAGATTGACCCAGGGGTGAGAATGTTGTGCTGACTGCGGGAGGCTGAGCAGGGCTTAGGTTTGGGGCGCCCATCGTTGTAGCAGACTCATTCCATGAAGGAGAGCTTTCTGATGTATTTGTAGGGACTGACGGGATTAATGGTGGCTGCAACCCCTTTGTGTCAATGCTGTTAGAGAGAAGAACAGGTCCGCCATTTTTCAGAAAGGAGAATTTGGTGTAAATTTTCAGTTGGCAGTTAGTGTTGCAGCGTTTTTTGGATTGCTTTGGGCTGTTTTTGGGTTACAGACTGTGCGCTGCATGATCACCCCTTCTCCTTCCTGGTCTGGCTCTGACTCAGTCTCAATTAGAGGGAGGATGTTATGTGCGTCATGGTGGCTGTCTG
This sequence comes from Pleurodeles waltl, assembly GCF_031143425.1. Taxonomy (NCBI): domain Eukaryota; kingdom Metazoa; phylum Chordata; class Amphibia; order Caudata; family Salamandridae; genus Pleurodeles; species Pleurodeles waltl. Next base: position 317,106,662 of record NC_090436.1, read on the forward strand.
GAGCTTGATGTCTCCTCATCTTTTTCCCGTTGCAGTTTTGTTATGGGGCGTCTTTTTTGTTTTGCCTGACCACATTTTCATATGTTCACTTTTCTTCTCTTCCTTCGCTTTTTTACCTCGTGCGATCCCCGTTGGTATCTGCTGATGAGATGATAGTGGTGAAGGAAGTGGTAGCACGGAGGAGTTGACGGTCAGCTGTCGAAACTGTCACTCGTAAGGACTCTGGATTCTGCAGCAGCAGAATCAGGAGTGGATTGAAGGTACCTGGAGGTACCGGGGCTGGTGCCGCTAAAGCTGCTGGCTTGGCGGTGGGGCTCACCAGCTGTCTGCAAGCCGCACCCACCCTAGGAGGGCCTCTTCCGTGGATACTGGAAGCACACCCTTGGCCGTGGCTGAATACAGTCACCACACTTGCCTGGCGCCAGCACACTGAAGAAAGGTCTAGCTGACCAGGAATTGCCCCCCGGAGCTGAAGACAGGTTGGGTCCACTTCAGGAAAGCAGCATCCAGCCTGGGGTCAGGGGACCTGTGAGTCTGTCGAACTGCAGGAGCGTCAGGGGAAAGAACAGCCTTGGGATGGTCAAGGGCAGGGCAGGACCAAGCCGAGCGGGCTCCGCCACCTGCACCAACCAGCACCAACTCCACCTGCCACCCTCACCCCTCCACCAGCCCCTACCATTCGTCAGCACTACCAGGAGCCTGGCTGGTGCTGGGAGGCTCAGGAGCTTAGGGGCTCTGGAGCTCAGGGGTTCAGGGGGAGCAGGCAACAAGACCCAGGGGAGGGCAGGGGGCGAGAGGGACCGCAGCCGCTGAGGGCAGAGGGATGACCGGAATATGTGGGACAGCGTAGACGGGGGAAGGAGACCGGAGCTGAGCGGGTGGAACTGGGGAAGCAAGGAGGGAGGCAGGGTGTAGATGCCTGAGACGGCGACGGCAAGCCAGGTGAGTGAGCACACAGACATGCCTCCTCCTGACCAGTCCTGCCGACCCTAAGGCCGCAGAACAGGCCCCGGTGGCCACACAGCCCTACCCCAACCCAGTCCAGGCCAGCCTGAGCCGACACCTCACCAACTCCCTCCCCCAGCACCACACTCCACCTCGACCTCCTCTCACTGCTTGCACTGCTCCCTCAGCCGCTCCCTCAGCCCCACCTCACCTCACCTCTCTCCTCCTCTCCTGTCCTTTCCATCCGAGGCCCCTTCCTCTGCGCCCTCTCTGCGGCGTTGGGGGGTCTGATGGGGGTTAGAACACAGACACTCGATGCAGCGCTCCTCGCTTGTGCCTTGCGGCTCTCGGCTCGTGGCTCTCGGCTCTGCCCGGCTCTGCTTCCAGTTCTGGGTTCCATATCGCAAATGAATGAGTTGGTTTGGCCTCTCTGCACAGACCAGATAGGTACCTCAGCCCACTCATGTGGTTGGCCACTGCATAACTGGGAGGGAACACAATCGGATCGTAGCCATGAAGTATCTTTGAATACTGGGAGTTGGTGTTCTATTTTTTTTGCACAGCATAAAAGCAGCGATGCTAGCGCGACCAACCAAAAATTGAACTTAAGTTAGAAACTTGTTGGGAGCATTTTTTATCTTTTAGAATGTTATTGGCAGCACTTTACTCGCACTACACACCTTTTTTGGCCCTTTCTGCCCTCCATATCACCAGTGAGAGCGAACGGGCACCATTTTTCCTTGGGAAAGGCGGTCTAGATTTTTCCACAGCATAAAAGCAGAGATGCTAGGGCGACCACACAAAAATTAAACTTAAGGTCAAAAACTTGTCTGGGGGTATTTTTTAACTGTTAGAGTGTTGTTGACAGCATTTTTACTCGCACCTCTAACTTTTTTGGCCCTTTTCTGCTCTCTGTATTGAAGATAAGAGTGAACGCGCGCTATTTTTCCCTGGTGGGGGGTGGCAGCTGTCTAGTTTTTTCCACAACATAAAAGCAGAGGTGCTAGCGCAACTGTGCAAAATTTTTATTTAAGGTCAGAAACTAGTTGATGACATTTTTAACTGCTAGATTTTTGTTGGCAGCATTTTTTACTCACACTACACACTGCTTTGGCCCTTTCAGCGCTCTGTATCACTAGTAAGAGCAAACTGGCGCCATTTTCCCCTGGAGGCTGGCGGTCTAGTTTTCTCCAGAGCATAAAAGCAGAGATGCTAGCGCTACCACGCAAAACTTTTACTTACGGCAGTGGCGGCCCATACTTTAGGGCGGAAGGGCCATGCCCCCCTACCTTTTGCCCCTCATGAAGAGTGTCTGTCAGGCTGAACAAAGGTCAGCCTGACAGACACTCTTCATTTTCAGCTCAGACAGCCAGGAGTGAGACATGTGCGATTTGCGCAGACTACTGCTGCCTGAGCTGAACTTTGCTGGGCTGAGGAGGTCACAGCTCCTATGGGCGTGACCTCCTCGGCTCAGCAAATGTGCCTCAAGGCCCTCCCCTGGGTGATGAGGAAAGCGTCACCCATTGACATTCGCCCTGGGCGCTTCAGGCTTAAGCCCTGAAGCGCCCAGGGCGAGTGTTAATCAGTGACACTTCATCACAGAGTGGGGTGGGGTCAGCAGACTCACTGACCCCATCCCACTCTGTGACAAGGCTGGGACTGCTGCCTTCCCTCATTGGCTGACCTAAGGTCAGCCAATGAGGGAAGGCAGCAGTCCCAACCCTCCTGGGACCTGGAGGCTGAAGGTAAGTGTGTGTGCGTGTGTGTGTGTGTGCGTGATGTTTTAAATTGAATGTTTGGTGAGTGCATTCATGTTTGAGTGTTATGAGTGTTGTTAATGGATGTGCGTGCTGTGTGAAAGAATGAGTGTGTGTGATCTTTTAGAATGAATGTTTGGTGCATGCGTGCCTGTTTGAATGTTTTAAGTGTTAATGGATGTGCGTGTGTGTGTGCGTGAGTGAAAGAATGAGTGCGTGTGTGTGTGATGTTTTAAAATGAATGTTTGGTGCATGCGTGCATGTTTGAATGGTATGAGTGTTGTTAATGCATGTGCGTGCGTGCTTGTCTGTGTGTGAAAGAATGAGTGTGTGTGCTTCCGCCCGCCCCCCTCCCTCCTAAAGCTGCCGGCTGCCACTGACCTACGGTCAAAAACTTGTTGGGGGCATGTTTTGACTGTTAGACCGTTGTTGGCAGCATTTTTGCTCGCACTATGCACTTTTCTGTGCTCTGTGTTGCTGGTAACCCCCATTTTTTTCCTGACGGTGGCGCTCTAGTTTTTTCCACAGCATAAAAGCAGAGATACTAGCATGACTGCGCAGCAGGCACATGCAGTGGGCACACCGGCAGCCCTTCTGCACCCATCATCGCCCAGAATGTGCTATGCGCCACAAACCCTGGTTGTTGCAAACTGAGTACTGATAGAGCGAACCGTGGTAACAATTTACCTGTGTTCGGACGCTCTTTAGGCCGATGGATCTTTTGACTAAGTGGGAACTCTCTGTACTCTTAATCGATCAATCGCATCAAATCAATAATCAATAACGTACATAAGCAATACCTTGATCAACATAACACTTAATGATTAATCCAGAATACATTTCGGCGAACCCTGACCTTTCAGTCAGGAATAACCACACCAATTTATTGCAAAGTTAGTGAATTTATTTCCCTATATTAACAAAGCTAGCACAATATAAATGTGTCTCAACACCAAATGATAAACATAGATGAACATTAATAGCTGTCCATATCGTCGAAACAAGTGTAATCTATGTAGCATTTGAATCACAAGGCATTCGATAATGGCAATGCAAAGCACTAATACGATAATCTGTAATGGGCTAATTGCGTACATTTAGTCAGCATAACAAGATTTCAAATTGCATCGTGCGACATATGGAATCCTCATCTAACCTCAAATTAGCATCAGCATGTGGGACTTCATGCAAAAACAATTTATCAACATAAATTTAGAAAACTCCTATCTAGGGATCTTATCAAAAAATCAGCAGTTGGTTACCTAAAAGAAACACAATGCAATTTTACAGTTTCCTTTCATATTTACCAATTACGATCAGCATACAAGGAAGTCTTCGTCTCACAGGTACCGTTTCTCGATCAGCATGGGACGGGACAAAGGGGCAAGGGTGGACGGGGCAATCGCCTCACGGCGGCAAGTTAAGACTACTACTTCATGCAAAGGGACAAATCAAAGTTAAAGTCTCTAGGGCAAGAATCATTAAAGTCTCTTTCTCTCGACTAGAGAAAGCATCAAAGTCTCTCAAAATGGCGTCGCAGCAAAGTGGGCCATAATAGCTACGAAGTCTGCAAAATGGCGGGATGTCCAATAATAGAGAGAGCTTTCCTCTCGTGCACCTGGGTTTTAAAGACAACAGTTCAAGTCCAGTAGGGTCTCCATTGGAGGGTTCATAGGTTAGCTTCAAATTGTCCAATCAAAAACGACAGTTCTCAAGCTTTTACTTAAGCATACATTATCCTTGGAGATGGGTACGCAAATCGCAACATTGTCTACCAATTAGCTCACTTTCAGAGCCTCCATTGTCCGCACCTGCAAGTCGACCTTGAATTAAAGAGAAAATATGCCATGCTGGCACGAAACTTTAAGATAAGCATGTGAACAGTTTCTGTGGAAAAGTACAGCTTCAAGCAGAAATACACGTTTAATAGCACATTGGAAAAATACGAACATCTAAACCGTGAGACCAGGCCACTAGGCCAAAGCCTCCTCTAAAGTAATGCTAAGCTAACGCATTTCAAACAAGCAAATCGTAGCACACGTTTATGATTATGTCAGATTAGTGCAATTCTAATACACTACGTTACATAAAGCACGCGTACAATGTTGGCAAACTACTCTGAGGGCACATTTTGTCCCCGTACAATCTTTATTAGTTCGGTTAAAGTCACACATGATTATTTCACACTACGTTTATGCGTTAATAAATCAAAACCTTCATTTTCTGCTTCATCAATCCCTCCTCTGATGACTACTTGTCATCACACAAATTAAGCCCACAAATTTTATTCCATTAAAATTCTGTCAGTTCCCTTTTCCTTTTAGTTCCCCTAGTTTGTGCTTTGTATTCTTCTGCCATTCTTTTCATAATTTTCTCCTCCTTTCTTCTTTTTATTCTTTCCATAATCATTATTATTCCCCTTTTTATTCCCCAAATTCCAATTACACAAATTATCACTATTAAAATTCCCTCTATTATTTTTAGCAATATTCCATTCCAAATTCCCCCAATCCAATGTCCCACTGAAGCAAGTCCTTTTCCAACCTTCTCCCACACTCCTGGTTCTTTCAGTTCCTTCAAATCTGCACTTTCTTTTGTTAGATTAGCAAGCATAGTTTTAATTTTCACACTATTGTCAGGTATATAGGTACAACAGTGTCTTGCACCAAGCATTTTGCAAACACCTCCATCCTTTGCTAAAAGAATGTCTAAAGCAAGCCTATTTTGAAGAGTCATAGCTCTTTCCGCTGCAAGTTCAGCATCTATCAGGATTATAGCACCTGAAAACTTTGTCAACATGTTATCCACTATAGTAGACAACTTTCTTATTTTGATGGAATTCAGCACAACTCCCAATGAAGGAATCATGGCTCCAAATATATCACCTACCACAGCAGCTGCGGTCTCTCTTTTCTGGATACGATGGGATCCAGATGTCTTTTGAATCATCGATAGGTCATCCAGTTGATAAACCTTTGGGAACACTATACCCAAATAACATCTTCCCCACCATCCCTTTGGAAGACGATAATAGGCATTATACCCACAAATGTAATATACCCCTGGAATGACAGGGTCAAGTCCGTCCATCATGAATGCCCATTTGGCCTTAAAGATAAACGTGTGTTTACACTCACTCACCCCTACAAAAATGTTGTCATAATAAGATTCACCTCGATATATACAAAACTTCCCTACATGCCAAGCATCTAAAGCAATTTTCCCTTGTGTTTTTATTGCAGCAAAATCATAATTATCTACTGAAGTCCTCTTATGTAACTCCTTTTCTAATTTCGCCTTCATTTGTGCCCTTCTATCATCTGTGCGATCTAAAAAGCTTATTTATACTGCAGAGAGTGAGCAGGTAAGATTTTCCCTATGAGCGTGAGCCGTTTCAAAAGGTAGCATTGGCTCGAAAAATTCCCTCATAATTTTAGCATCCCAATCTTTTGCAGTCTGGCTTAGCTGCGCTATTATAGGAACATAAGCAAAGGTAACATCATAATTTGAGTAAAAATACTGTATGTTAGCTTGACCATAAAACCTAGACATTACTATACTACATGTAATCCCGTATGTAAGAGGCATGTGGTGATATGTCACCCCTTCCTTTACTGATGTCGGTATCTGGGTACACACATAACAATCTTTCGCATCCATTGTCTCAACATATTCTGTTAGTAAGCGATAGAAAACGTTATACGAAAGCTCTTTCCTTTCATGCAAGAGTCTCTCATCCAGTGCTAGCCTTTTCAATGTGGTTAGTTCAGTGACAGTAACAGGAGCAATAGTAGAAGCAGCAATATTCTCATTCTCACCCTTTCCATGCATTCCAAACACAATTGCCATTATTATTAGTACACATGTAACTACCAAGCCTATACACACATATTTACAATATTTCTTTCTATTGTTTTGCGTCATGATCTGTATAGAATCAGAGAGTTAGAAGCACTTATAAATGAAACTTATTTAGCAATTCAGTTACAAAGCTGAGCGAGCGCAATGTTCACACCGTCTTCTTCAAAGGCCAAGTCACTTATCGGTTAGCAGCATTTGTCTCAATTCGGCAATAACTCAGTCTTTATCGGTTTAGCAAATGTCTCATCTGGTTGTTTGTTTCACGTTAGATTGTAGCAAGCAATATCATTTATCACCCTTTCAATCAACACTGTCCATAAAACTTTTCTTTTCTATCGGTATTTCTTCCTCTTCTTCGTTCTCGATGCTTAGAGATACAAACTTGTCAGTCCAATCGTCATTGACTGCATATGCCCATTCTGGACTGGAATATCTTCTGTTCGGTATCCTTTTCCTTTTCAATTTTGCTTCTCTTTTCGATTCTGCCTCGCTGGTACTTTCCTCTTTTGTCAAGTCTTTTTCTTCACTCGAGGTTGGTACCACGACAGACACTTCTTTTCTTTTCTCTTTTACTTTTGGCCTTTCTCCGTCGTTCAAACCTTCTCCAGACCTTTGTTTTACTGGTGATATACTTAGTCTCCTCTTTGCACCGTGTCCATTTGATGGACCTGCGACCTTTTCTGTAGAAGTTTGAACTTTTTCGTTCTGCTCTGCCTTGTCCCCTCCTTCAGGGGAATCGATCACGTTCTCTTTTTCTTTTTCTGTATCGTCTGTTTCTGGGAAAGCCCCCTTCTGATCAGGCTCTCCTGCCTTTTCACCTTTTTCGAGCCTTTCGTCACCGTTACTTTCGTCAGGCTCTGTATCACTTTCAGCTGCTTCAGGTTCTTTGTCACCTTCAGCTGCTTCAGGCTTTTTGCTACCCTCAGCTGCTTCAGGCTCTTTGTCACCTGCAGCTTCTTCGTCGCTGTCTGAACTTTCTCCTTGGTCTTCCCCAAGTGAGTCGGACTCTTCGCCCTCCAACAATATCTCTTTCTCTCCTGCTTCTGCTTGTTCGCTTTCAGTTCGCTTTTGTCCTGTCTCAGCACTCGGCACTGTTTTATCAGGCACTGGCAATTTCAGCGCTTCAACTTCCTCATCTGTGGGACACAACACCTTCTTTGTGTGACTGGCGTGAATCCAGTTGGGAACCCCCGCACACTTCACAGCGGTAGTTGTCGTCAGGATCACTTGGAAAGGGCCTTTCCAACGGGGTTCCAGGCACGACTTCCTCACGTGCTTCTTCACCACGACCCAGTCACCTGCTTTCAGTGCGTGTCCTGGACCTTGGATCGGTGGCAAGGTGGTCGCTTCCACCTGGTGAGAGAAAGAGCGAACCACGTCAGCCAGTCCTTTGCAGTAGTCTAACACCATATCATCTGTAATATTCAAAAGCGCGTTTGCGGGAACTGCGGGAAGTCTCATAGCCCTGCCCATGAGAATTTCGTGCGGAGACAATCCAGTTTTTCTATCAGGAGTGTTTCTCATTGACATTAGCACTAAGGGCAATGCGTCAGGCCATTTCAAATTTGTTGATGCACATATTTTCGCCATTCTTGATTTCAGCGTACCATTCATCTGCTCCACCAGTCCTGATGCTTCAGGGCGATAGCTACAGTGCAGCTTTTGCTCAATGTTCAGCGCTTCGCAAAGTAACTTTATCACCTCGTTGTTGAAGTGACTTCCCCTATCTGATTCTAAAGAGATCGGGAATCCGAAACGTGGTATCAACTCTCTCAATAATAGCTTTGCAACTGTAAGGCTGTCATTTCTACGTGTGGGGTATGCCTCAATCCAGTGACTAAAAATGCACACAATCACCAACACATATTTCAGACCTCCATGCACAGGCATCTCAATGAAGTCCATCTGCATACGACTAAATGGACCGCTTGCCCTACCAATGTGACTCGCGTTCACAACTGTTCCCTTTCCTGGGTTCATCTGCTGGCAAGTGACACATCGATGGCAAACTGCTTCTGCAGCTTGACGAAATCTGGGGTTAAACCAATCAGTTTTGAACAATCTTATCATGGCATCTCTCCCTAGGTGAGCTTGCCCATGATAGAACCGCGCAAGCTGTGATAAGAGACTATTTGGCAAAACAAATTTTCCCTCATGTGAAACCCATAACTCGTCTTGTCTCTTTATACATTGTGATTTAATCCAGGAATCTCTTTCATCCTCCCTGACATTATTCTGTAGTGCTTTTAGTTCCTCTATTGTATCTACGACCTTCAAGGCAAATGCTTCAGCTGGTTCGAGTTCTGGCTCACTTATTGAGTTCCATTCATCTCTCAGTAATATACAGTTCAAGGCACAAAATCTTGCGACTTGATCCGCATATGCATTTCCCAGCGAAACATAGTCCTGTCCCTTCGTGTGAGCACTGCACTTTACCACTGCAACTTCAGCTGGCACTTGAATGGCATGTAACAATTCCCTTATTCTTTCCCCGTTTTTCACTGGGGATCCTGAAGAAGTCAGGAAACCTCTCTGTGACCATAGTTGTCCAAAGTCATGCACAATCCCAAACCCGTATTGGCTATCAGTATAAATGGTGACTTTCATCAATGCAGACAGTTGACATGCTCTGGTAAGGGCTACAAGTTCTGCTACTTGTGCAGAATAGACTCCTTGAAGCCATCCCGCTTCCAAGACCCCTGTTACAGTGCATACAGCATATCCTGCTTTCAAAATTCCCATCCCATCTCTTAGACATGAACCATCAACAAAAAGAATTTGGTCATTTTCATCAAGTTTAGTATCCTTGATGTCCGGTCGAGGTTTTGTGCAAAATTCAGTCACCTGAAGGCAGTCATGCTCGACGTCTTCAGCATTCTCAATTTCAGCATTTTCTCCAGGAAGCAAGGTAGCTGGATTCAACGTAGTGCACCTTTTCAGCTGCACGTTCGGTGAGCCCAGAATTATCGTTTCATACCTTGTGAGTCTTGCTCCAGTCATGTGTTGCGTTCAGGAGCGGGTCAAAAGTATCTCAACTGAGTGAGGGACCATGACTGTTACTGGGTGTCCCATCACTATTCCTTCACTCTGAGTGAGGCTGATACCAACTGCTGCTACGGCGCGCAAACACCCTGGGAGTGCTGCTGCGACCGGATCCAAAGTAGCTGAAAAATACGCTACTGGTCTGTTTACGCCACCATGGGCTTGAGTCAAGACAGACAAAGAACATGCATCACGTTCGTGACAAAACAATGTGAAAGGCTTTGTGTAATCAGGCATACCTAAAGCTGGAGCCCTACACATGCATTCTTTCAATTCAACAAAGGCATCCATCTCATCTCCTTTCAGCTCAATTTGATCCAAAGCATCCTTCTGGGTCAGTTTCAGTAAAGGCTTCGCTAGAGTCGAGAAGTTGGGAATCCACTGACGACAGTAGCCCACCATTCCCAAGAACTTCCTCACCTCCTTTCTCGTCTTGGGCGGACTCATTTGAAGTACACTTGTTATTCTTTCCTTCATTATTCTCCGTGACCCTTTCTCTATCTGGTGACCCAAATATTTCACTTTCTTCTGACAGAACTGCAATTTGGAAGGAGACACCTTGTGTCCATTCCTTCCCAAATGGTTCAACAGAGCAATGGTATCGGCTGTGCAGCCACTTTCTGTCTTTGATGCAACCAGTAAGTCGTCAATGTACTGTACTAGGGTTGACTCGAATGGCAACTCTAACTCTTCCAGGTCTTTCTTTAGAATCTGATTGAATATCGACGGTGACTCAGAAAACCCTTGAGGAATTCGACACCAACTGTACACTCTGTCTAGGAATTTGAAACAAAAGAGGAATTGGCTGTCCTCATGAAGAGGCACAGAAAAGAATGCTTGTGACAAATCGATGACTGAGAACCACTCAGCATCGCAAGGAATTTGAAACATTATCACAGCTGGATTCGGTACTACAGGGCAGCATTTGACTATGATGTCATTTATTTTCCTCAAGTCTTGCACAAGTCGGACCTTTCCACTTGGCTTTATTAGTCCCATTATTGGTGAATTACATGGACTGCTTAACACTTCTTTCAGTACCCCCTGTTTTACAAATTCATCAATAAGTTGGGCAACTTTCATGAGGGTATCTTGTGGCATGTGGTATTGTGGGGTCTGGGGAAAGATCGCATTGGGCATTACCGTCACTCTCACTGGTTCCACTCCTTTCATCAATCCCACCTCTTTCCCTGTCATGTCCCACACTTCCTTTCCGACTGTTTCTCGTAATTCGGCTGGAATATCTTCTTCAGTTATCATCGGGAAAAGGCAAATCAGAGGATACTCTTCATCTACCGTTTCCATTTCATCCCCCTCTACACTGTCCTCTTCTTCCCCATCACTGCTCGTCTGGATTGTTATTCCTTCGTTCGAACACATGATCGAACATCCCAGCTTGCACAATAGGTCTCTCCCTAACAGTGCTATCGGGCTTGAATCACATATCACAAACTGATGCACCCCTTGATAGTTACCGATGCTGACTGGTACCGGATCTGTTATTGGGTTCGTCAGGTGTCTGTTTGCTACTCCCACCACTTGAACTGTCCTCCCTGAGAGTGGCAAATTTGGTACTTCACTACTCTTAACAGTTGAACGTGTGGCTCCCGTGTCAACCAAAAATGAAACACGATGACCCATTACTCTTCCCTCTACGTACGGACCCTTTTGATCAATTTCTAAGGATGCTGCAAGCACACAATCTCCTTCTTCTTCTGAGCTTTCACTCTCCCATACATTGTTTATTCCACTCTCACTGTGTAATGGGAACTGTTGTACGGTGCCGTTTGTACTCATTACCTGACCCGAGACCTGTGGAGGAACCATCACTTGCTGCTGACTCATTGGTGCCAAAGGTATTTGCATTTGCTGATTAGGTACCATGGGTAACTGCTGTTGCATCGGCTGCATTTGCGTCATCTGCATACGGGGCATCTGCATCTGCTGCGGCTGCATAGGTTGTAATCCCTGCAATTGATTTACGGTCTGAAAATTTGGGTTTGGACCTCTCATTTTCGGTCCCCTCATTGTCTGAAATGCATTGACGTCATTGTTTTGCTGACCAACACCTACACCTGCACCTTCCTGCACCACCATCGGGCACTCGCGTTTCCAAAGACCTACAATTCCGCACACGTGACACGGCATCACTTTCTTCATTGCCTGCACACCCGTTACAACAGTGTTCAAATCCGGACCATTATTCACAAAACCTCCTCTGCCTCTAGGCTGTGGCTGAAACGCCATGTTTCCCTGCAACTGCGGCTGCGGCTGCGGTACCTGCTGTTGGAACCCTTGCATCCCTTGCAAACCTTGCAGACCTGTCTGAGCTGCTTTAAGTTGCATCATCATCACCTTCTCTTTCAGCCTTTTCTGTTTCACCTCAATTTCGTCGCTACAGTATTTCGCATAAGTCAAGACCTCATCAATCGGTTTAGACTGCCAACAAATCAAATGCGACTTTATCATCTGACTTATCTCTGGTCTCAGCCCTTCCACAAATCTGAACACAAAATGAAGCATATCTTTCGCCTCGATTGTTTCCGTGCCACTGTAATTCTTGAATGCCTTCAACAACCTCTCATAGTAACTATGAATCGATTCTTTAGCCTCTTGGGCCGTTCGATCAATCTTCTGCCAATCCATATTTTTCGCGGCAACCTTCGTCTTCAAATGCTCAATCACTTTATAGTACAAGCTCATCACCATAGGTGATGGTGCACCCGTCTCTCTGTCTCTCTCTGGTTCACTTGTCGGCCAACCTACAGCTCTTTTGCAATCCTCCCACAAATCTGCCGGAACCACAATCTCAAAGAGAGTGTTCAGGTCTTCCCAGAGACATTTTGCAAGCTTCACAAACCTATCAGTCTGTTGATACCATTCAATCGGCTTCTCTCTCAGTTTGGGAAAATCATCCGTAAATGACTGAATGTCGCTTCTGTGCCATGGTACATGTATTAATTTTCCCCCTGCTGTCTCCCTCATTGGTAACATGGTTACTGTCTCGCTGCTCTGCGGTCTTTTCTCGTTGTGCTCTGTAGCACTGTCCCTCCTCTTATCCTTCCTCTTTACCCACCTGCTTTCCCACTTGTCTAAGCACCTCCACACTTGGGCACTCTGCAACAATTCTCTAAGGTGTTCCTTCATACCTGCTGACCTCATGTGTTCAAAATCTGTGGTCCCAAAATCCAACCTATAGCTCCTGCTCAAGTGTTTCGTCTTGCCTATGTCAATCCCGTTTCTGTCCGCTACTTCCTGCAAACGTTTATGTACCTTGTTCACTTCTTTCGTAATCTTTGGACATAGGTATCTCAGCTCTTCTTCCGTGTAGGACTCTAACCTATTCACACCCATAGTCCCTTCCACCAATTCTTGTGCTTCCATGTTCAGCCTCATCCTATTCAGGTAATCTTCTCCTTTCCCACTGTCTGAACTTTGTGTGGAATTCAGACTGTTGAACCACTGTGTCAACTGTTGCGCATTTACCCCCATCAGTGTAGCATTCACATCGACTGCCATTGATGGTTGCAGCAACTTTTCAGTATTCGATGTTAAAGGTATTATCAGTGGGGGGCTCGACCTCACCAGTGTAGACTGAGCACATACGGGACTAAACTCCATCAAGGATCCAGATCCACTTGGCTGAGCCGCTATCGGAGTTATCCCTGGAGTGTTCTCTATACACCTCCTCTCTGTCCCATTCTGTAGCATTGATCCCTGACTGTTCATGCCTAAGTTAGGCTGACTGTACAGAGGTACCGGTGGACCTACAGTAATGGGTAGTGATATCGCGTCTGGGTTCTGTCCATTTCCCATGTTCTGAGGCATGTTCATCCCCATATTATGGGTCATCATTGTCGGCATGCCCATCTGACTCCCCGTCATCTGAGCATGAGCGTTTCCTCCCTGCATCTGCTTTTGAGGCATCATAAACTGAGTTGATTCAGCCTGTGTCATTGTTGGATTGTGACCATTCTGTACTCCCCTTACTGTTTGTTCTAGAACCATTCCTCCACTATTGTCACTGCTGTAGTACCCTGGCATCTGCGGTTGGTAATTTTCTGCTGGTTTCATTATGGGCACATCTGGATATATTCTCCTAACCTGCGGTATCTGCGGGGTGAACAGTAAACTCGGGTCCTTAGATCCCGATGACGCTCCTGAACTCTGGGTTTCACTGTTCTGTACCAGTGCCGGAGGGGCAGAACTGGTACTTGGACCTTGTCCATTCTCCGCATAAGGTGGTGGACGGTCGTTCAGCAATTGCATTATCAACTCCTCATCCTCTAACTCCTCTTCTCTTCTCAACTTTTCCTCGTCCTCTCTATCCTTGGAACACCTCCTGTCTGTCTGACAGGTAGCTTTCTTACCTGTCTCCTCTTCCTCCTTAGTAATTGCGGGAAACAATTTTATTCCCTGCAATACATCTGACCTCCACACCTTCTGCGCATTATCCCACCTAGCATCCGCTAGTGTCTTTTCTACCTTCCTCATCCTTGTTTCAAACTTATTCTTCTGTTGTTGTCTAGCCATTAATTCCCAGATTGCTAGAGCCTCAAACTGGGCTGGCCTTGGAGGCACCTTCATGTCATACATCGTGAATCTCAAATTCTCTAGGATCCTTATATTGAATGTCCCATGTATCGGGAACGCTACGCTCCCATGTTTCTCTGTCAGTTTGTGCCATTGCTTTAGCCAAAGGCACGGAGCTACCCCCTTCTCTTCCATTACAATGTAAGCTGGTGTGCCCTCGGGCGGCGTCTCCTCTCCTACGCTCGCTTTAATGTAAGACTCCCCCTTCATCGCACTCCTAAATGCTTTAAGGAATTTCATTTTCTCGTCTTTTATTTCACAAAGTTTATAATCAATAGGTCACTTTTATTCCACAAAATTTGTAATCAATAGGTGACTTTAATTCCCGGAATACTCTTCGCTTGCCTTTCCCCCTTCCAAACGAGCCCCACGGACTGCGTCCAATCCGTGCGCGACCCTTCTCTGCAACCAACCTATCCCAGCGCGGCTCCTAGTGACGTCACACTCACACACACTGCGGCTGACAAAGCCTCACGGCTAGTCTTCCTTCACTCACCTCCTCCCGTAACAACTTCTTGCATGTATCGCGAGCTACCAAAAACTAAAACAGATCTGTCGGTTTACTACAGGAAGGGTAACACAATCGCTTCAGGACCTTAGGGACCTTTCACTAGCCTCGGCCGCTATTCCGTCTTTCTCAGTCCCCACATTCACAAGCAAATCTGACCCGCAGACCTACTCTCAACTTGACAATGATCTATTCTAGTGCACTTAGAACCTTGTCAAAGCCCGAAGTCGAAGTTTCTTTCACTCCCTAACACACGTACTGACTCGTTGACCACGCCCGATCAACCTACTAAACCGCCCAGACCACAACATGGATCAACATACTCCGGAGTCTCTTGACCTCGCAGGGCCCGTCTCAACAACAACAACCACGTGGACCTTTTTATGCACAAAGCGCCACACGCACATGAAGTTCGACGACTTCCCTACTCTCACACTCGGAGCCGCACCTCCGCTATTTCCATGAAGTTCGACGACTTCACTACTACTACACTCGGAGTCGCACCTCCGCTATCCTCTAAAAAGAAAAATTCCTCGCAACCCTTTCACACACCCTGCGGCAATAAGCTGTGCAAGCGCAAAAACCTAACTTCACTCATACCATCACTAGTACCGCCAACGCTGTTTCCACACCTCCGTTCTCTCCATTCGCAAGCTCCGAGATCCCGGGAAAGTCGCGGTGGACCTAGCCCATCATCATTCTGTCAATCAGTTTTATCCAAGAAAAATCTAATCCAACCTCTCGAATGGGGTCTCAAAATGCGTAACCGTTAATCCAACACCATGTACTCTAATAGTACAGGGTCCCAAAAGACGTAACCGTCCTCTGCTACCATCTACTGATAGAGCGAACCGTGGTAACAATTTACCTGTGTTCGGACGCTCTTTAGGCCGATGGATCTTTTGACTAAGTGGGAACTCTCTGTACTCTTAATCGATCAATCGCATCAAATCAATAATCAATAACGTACATAAGCAATACCTTGATCAACATAACACTTAATGATTAATCCAGAATACATTTCGGCGAACCCTGACCTTTCAGTCAGGAATAACCACACCAATTTATTGCAAAGTTAGTGAATTTATTTCCCTATATTAACAAAGCTAGCACAATATAAATGTGTCTCAACACCAAATGATAAACATAGATGAACATTAATAGCTGTCCATATCGTCGAAACAAGTGTAATCTATGTAGCATTTGAATCACAAGGCATTCGATAATGGCAATGCAAAGCACTAATACGATAATCTGTAATGGGCTAATTGGGTACATTTAGTCAGCATAACAAGATTTCAAATTGCATCGTGCGACATATGGAATCCTCATCTAACCTCAAATTAGCATCAGCATGTGGGACTTCATGCAAAAACAATTTATCAACATAAATTTAGAAAACTCCTATCTAGGGATCTTATCAAAAAATCAGCAGTTGGTTACCTAAAAGAAACACAATGCAATTTTACAGTTTCCTTTCATATTTACCAATTACGATCAGCATACAAGGAAGTCTTCGTCTCACAGGTACCGTTTCTCGATCAGCATGGGACGGGACAAAGGGGCAAGGGTGGACGGGGCAATCGCCTCACGGCGGCAAGTTAAGACTACTACTTCATGCAAAGGGACAAATCAAAGTTAAAGTCTCTAGGGCAAGAATCATTAAAGTCTCTTTCTCTCGACTAGAGAAAGCATCAAAGTCTCTCAAAATGGCGTCGCAGCAAAGTGGGCCATAATAGCTACGAAGTCTGCAAAATGGCGGGATGTCCAATAATAGAGAGAGCTTTCCTCTCGTGCACCTGGGTTTTAAAGACAACAGTTCAAGTCCAGTAGGGTCTCCATTGGAGGGTTCATAGGTTAGCTTCAAATTGTCCAATCAAAAACGACAGTTCTCAAGCTTTTACTTAAGCATACATTATCCTTGGAGATGGGTACGCAAATCGCAACATTGTCTACCAATTAGCTCACTTTCAGAGCCTCCATTGTCCGCACCTGCAAGTCGACCTTGAATTAAAGAGAAAATATGCCATGCTGGCACGAAACTTTAAGATAAGCATGTGAACAGTTTCTGTGGAAAAGTACAGCTTCAAGCAGAAATACACGTTTAATAGCACATTGGAAAAATACGAACATCTAAACCGTGAGACCAGGCCACTAGGCCAAAGCCTCCTCTAAAGTAATGCTAAGCTAACGCATTTCAAACAAGCAAATCGTAGCACACGTTTATGATTATGTCAGATTAGTGCAATTCTAATACACTACGTTACATAAAGCACGCGTACAATGTTGGCAAACTACTCTGAGGGCACATTTTGTCCCCGTACAATCTTTATTAGTTCGGTTAAAGTCACACATGAATATTTCACACTACGTTTATGCGTTAATAAATCAAAACCTTCATTTTCTGCTTCATCAGTACCCAGGGCATAAAGTTGTTTTTTAATTATTGTTCGTTCACTTGCTAAACACAAGCTAGATTTCTTTGAAATTTTAGACTCTTACAATCGCAAATTAGTGTTTTTACCTGAGTCCTGGTTGAAGGAGTTCCAATCCAGATATTATAGCAGTTAGACACGATAGACAGGGTAGGCGTGGCGGAGGCCTCGTAATAGTGTTTCATGATGTGCTTATGCTGTTTTGGGACCTTTTTATAATTTCTAATTCGGAGGCCCTTGCTTTTAGTTGTAAGATGTCAAGTAACTTTACTTTTCATGGTATTTTAATATATTGACCTCCGAGTCCCAAGGCTTTGTTCTTGGAGGATATTGGTAACCAATTGGATTCCAGCTAACATTATCCAAATTTTCCTATATTAAGTGATTTTAATTTTCACCTCGATACATTAAACGATAAAGAGGCTATTTTATTAATTGAATCATTAAACTGCTTCAAACTGTGACAACGATTAAAATCTGCTACTCACGTATTTGGCCACACTTTGGATGGTATCTTTTCAAATGACCTAGATTTGAGCCAACACTACCTCTGACTTGGTCAGATCATATGGCATTTCACTTTTATTTAAATATGTCTGCTGGCTTGCAAGGAACTACCTTATTGGTGCACAGCAAAATCACTCGTTCTTGGAACAAGTTAGATAAAAATGTGTTCCCAGATAATTTAGCTTGGACCAAACCTGATCTTGACACGAAGCCAAATGCTGTGGTTTCTATTTAGCACGAATGGCTGAGTGAGGACATTTCAAACTTAGTACCAAATAAAATGGTTAGGTCACATAGGAAACAGCGATCTGCCCCATGGTTCTCCCCAGCCCTTCGAGTCATGAAACAAACATGTCGCAGACTGGAAAGAGCTTGGTGGTGCAACTATAGCAAAGCTGAGAAAGATAGTTATACAAAAGCCATTGGTAAATATAAAAAGCTAATTTGGCAAAAGAAGTCCAGATTCTATATGGACAAAATAGAACTGGCCACTCACTCCATGAAGGACTTATTCAAAGTAGTTCAATCCTCGCCAACTTCTATTCTCTCTCTTAGTTATCCTGCTAAACAGGCTTTTTTTTAAACAGATTAGCAGATTTCTTTAGGAACAAAATAGAAATGCTTTACAAACAATTTGATTCTTCTCTTTCAGAGGTCACTACTAGCCAAGAACCTCTGACCTCCAAGCCCAAGGATATGAATTTTTTCTGGATTTTCCACAAATATGCTTTGAGCAATTGACCAAGTTTATCGATCTGGTAAAGTCAGGGGCTCCATCTAATCCTTGCCCACCTAAGATTATTCAAGCTGCCGCTACTACCATTGCTCCGGTCCTAATGGACCTGCTGAATGTCACTAGCGCAGTGGTGGTTTTTCCTGCTACCTGGAAAGAGGTTTCAATCCTACCACTACTAAAAAACCCTATCTGGATCCTAAGGAGGAAAAACATTTCCGCCCAATATCTTGACTCCCCTATACAGAAAAATTACTTAAAAACATCTTAACGTCAGTTTATCAAAATATCTGGATGATAACAAGCTGCTGGAGATGGCACAGTATGACTTTAGATCGGGACTCAGTACTGAGACAGCCTTGATTGCCATCGCGGAAGAGATTAGAGCCATTAAAGATAATGGAGGCAGGGCAGTGGTGGTCCAGTTAGACATAGCTGCTGCATTTGATACGGTCAGTCACAGTGTCATACTGGACCATTTACTGGCATCGGGAGCAAATGCACTAAAACTAATTTCCTTCTTCTTAAGCGGTAGATGGCAGTTTGTGCCTCTTGGAGATTTTCATTCTAAATCTTTCTTCCTTCCATGTGGGGTCCCCTAGGTGTCATCACTCAGCCCCAAGCTGTTTAATATTTATGTAGCACCGCTGGTAAAGCTAATTCACTCTAACGGCTTTGTTTCTGTAACGTATACTGATGACACACAGATTGTGTTATCCATCTCTGACAAGGTGGACAAAGTTGCTGTCCGGTTCAATAACTGTATGAGGGAAAATGTTCAGTGGACAACTGCTAACAGTCTGAAACTGAATTCAGTAAAACAGAGGTCCTCATTTTTGGAAAGGAAACCACCTTCTGGGGACAGTTTTGTTGGCCACAAGTTTTAGGTTCTCCCACAGAGCTGGTCTCCAAGGTAGGAAACTTAGGGGTAATATTTGATTCCGATCTGTCCTTTTCCACCTAAGTCAATAAGACTACGTCATCCTGTTTCTTACTGCTCAAATCTTTAAAAAAGGCTACACCCATTTACTGCCATTTTTATCTTTTCAGTTTCAAAAAACTGTAGTCAGCACTATGGTTTTATCCAGAATTGATTACTGTAATGCCCTTTATGTGGCCATTCGACAGGCAGGTTTAAATTTAAAAAAAAAACTCCAGACACTTCAAAATACAGCTGCCTGTCTTTTAAAGAAAGTCTCTAAATACAGCTCTGTGACTCATGTCTTCCTGGCAGGGACTTGAATAAGATACTAAAAAAGGGCCTAAACATACCCTTTGAGATTTTTGTTGGAGATCTCTGTTGGGTTGCCTCATATTCAGATGTTGTTTTATCTAGAATGATTTTCAATGTCATCTATATTGTCCATTCAGTCAGGTTGCTACATTTCTAAGCCAGTCATCTTGTGTGAGATGCCATCCTCCTCCTGAGTGTGCACTGGAACATTGTTCTCCATCTGGTTCAAACTAGTTTTTGTCTGTTGAATGTTATGAATTAGTTGAGTTATTTTTTTATTTACGTCCTGCTGCTATGAGGAGATTTGTTTTCAGAATTCTGTCAAAGGTGTTGTGTCTCCTTTTGTGGTGGGTGCTTGCAGATTTGCCTCTGCCTTCTCCACCAGTGGTCCAGACTGGGGTATTTGATCTCATCCTCAACACATTGTGTGTACAGCCCCCGGGAGTGAAGCAGATCCTCCTTAATTGATGATGTCCTAGTCACCTTAATCTCCGATTACATCTTCTTCGATAGGCAGGCAATACATCATTTCACACAGAAGCAAAGTCCCAGATGTACACAGTGGGAGAAGGAGGAGGGAAGTCAGATTCAGGTGGGGGGCCTCCAAAGCAGCAAGAGCCAAGTCTAGGTCACGCTGGTGTGCAGCCATCAGTGGTATGCTACCACTGGTGCAGACTACCCTTGTACATCTATGTAGAAGTGCTTTAGGAACATGATGTTACATTTCAATGCATCAGAGGCCTGCACCACCATACATACCACAACACAGTCACATGAAGGAACAGAGCAGCTGCCCACCTCCTGGGCTCATGGTGCATCAGATGTCAAGGGGCCCAACATTAAGCAGTCTGATGCACCCACCTCAGTTTATTAATTATGTGCAACAGGACCCTTTTATGCCGCTTTCTTTCCTCCCTACCAAGCAGCACCAAAGTCCATTAGAAAGAGAGGGGGGTGGTGACCAGGGGGAGAGGCAGCCATCTTGGGACCCCAGCCACACTGTTACCACTCTGAGATATGGGCCACACGTGCTGCCACAAGGAGATATCCACGATGACCCCAACACCACAAACCTCCTGGACAACCCCAGAACACTTGGCCTCAAACAACTTATCAACGCCCCCACCCACAAAGCAGGACACATCCTTGACCCCGTCTTCCTAGCAGGGAACAACATCACCATCTGTCACACTTCCGAACACCATTGGACTGACCACAAGTGCGTCCGCTTTACCTTCATAAAGAACACTGTATGCCACAATGCCCCCGGCCTATTGTCAGATGCTGGGGCAAAGTTACAAAAGCACAACTGACTAACGCTCGCAACCACTCCCCCCCACTAGACACAGCGAATGTTAATGAAGTCGCACACAATCTACATTATCAAAATGCACCAACAAGGAGCCCCCCTACGGAAACCAGCAGGAAACCAACATAGCAAAACACCTAAATGGTTTACAGATGACCAATAAGAATCCCATCGCTCCTGCAGATGAGTGGAATGGAAATGGAGGAACAGCGATTCAACCGAAGACCGCACAGCCTACAAGAATGCAGTCACCACGCACCACCAGAACATCAGAGCCGACAAAAAAGCTGCCATTCAAGAATGCCTCAGCACCAGCGATCACAACAGCAAAGAGCTCTTCGCCATCATCAAAGAATTCACGAACCCTAGAACAGACAATTCATCCATTCATCCCTCCCAAGAACACTGCACCGACCTTGCCAACTTTTTCCACTGAAAAATCCAGGACATTTACGAAGGCTTCAGGAACCAAAACCCACCTGCACCACCCACAAACACCAACACGCACCCAGCACCACAACAGATCCTGAACTCCTGGACCCCCATCACCAAAGTCGTCACCCAAAGACTCATGAACTCCAACCACTTGGGAGCACCCTTGAATCCATGCCCTCATCATATCTTCAACCTGGCCAGCGCCACCTAAGCACCTGAGCTCTGCCGAACTTTAAACCAATCCTTTGAGACCGCCACCTTCCCATCAGACTGGAAGCATGCCGAGATCGACCCGCTGCTCAAGATACCCAACCCTGACCCAAGGGAGCTGAAAAACGACAGACCTATCTCTCTGCTAACCGTTTCCAGCCAAGGTAATGGAAAAGGGCGTCAACCAGCAACTCTTCAAATTCCTTGAGACACACCAAATCCTAGACCCATCCCAATCCAGATTCAGAGGCAACCACAGAACCGAAACAGCACTCCAAGCAGCCACCAATGACATACGCACCATACTAGACTACGGAGGCACTGCCGCACTCATCCTCCTCGACCTCTCTGCTGCGTTTGACACCATCTCCCACTCCACCCTCTGTACCAGACCACACAACGCCGGCATCCGAGATAAAGCACTGGAATGGATCAGTTCTTCCTCACCGGAAGAATACAGAGTGTCAGATTAATGCTGTTCACATTAGAACCTAAAGACACATGCTGTGAAGTGCCCCAAGGATGATCACTTAGCTTGATGCTTTTCAACATCTTCATGGCCCCTCTAGCCAAGATCATCACACAACACGTGCTGAACATAGTCTCCTATGCCGACGATACTCAACTGATCCTCTCCTTGTTGGATGGCCCTGCAAAGGCCAAGAGAAATTTCCAGAATGGGATGAGAGCAGTTGCCACCTAGATGGAAGCCTGCTGTCTCAAATTCAACTCAGACAATACAGAGATCCCCGGAATCGGCTCCACCCATTTTGCCTTGAATGACTACTGGTGGCCCACCGCACTGGGAAATGCCCCCGCTCACACGGGCCACACACGCAATCTCGGCATCATCCTGGACTCCTCTCTGTCCCTGACCCGCTAAGTCAACACCGTCTCATCATTATGATTCCACACCCTCTGACTCCTTCAAAAGAGGAGTCTGATCCCTTCCGACACAAGGAAGACAGTCACCCACACACGAGTCACTAGCAAACTAGACTACGGCACCGCACTCTATGCCAGCATCTCCAAGAAACTACAATGAAGACTACAAAGAATCCAAAATGCAGCAGCCAGACTTATCCTGGACATCCTCCGACACAGCCACATCTCCTCCATCCTCAGAGACCTTCACTGGCTCCCAGTCAACAAGTGAATCACATTTAAACTCCTGATCCACACCTACAAGGCACTACACAACATAGGACCAGCATACCTCAACCACAACCTCACCTTCTACGTACCTAACAGACATCTCTGCTCTTTTCAGCTCGCCCTTGCAGCCATTCCCAAGATCTGGAAAAGCAAAGCAGGAAGAGGATGCTTCTCCTACTTTGCAGACCAGTCATGGAACACGCTACGTCTCAAACTCAGGCAGACCGCATCACTGAAGCATTTCAGGAAGGATGTCAAGACCTGGCTCTTCGATTGAGCAGCACGTCCACAAACAGGGCCTTGAGACCCTATGGGTGATTAGCCGCACTTTAGAAATCACTGATTGATTGATTGTCTGGGTCAGACTGACAGTTGGGCTGTTTGTGAATTCACTCCAGACAGTGACAGAAAGGGAGATGAGGTGTGTCCTGCATATCCTGATGAGCTTTCGTGAGCTAGAGTGGGAGGTAGGAGCTGATAGCTGCACTTGAATGGGCTGTGTCTGCCCTCATACAAACAGTGTCAAACACTCTAGTGTAAATATGGGGCAGTGCAAGGAAGCAGAAGGGTCTTGTGCACTACAAAGAATTTCCTTTGAAGTTTGCCTACTTCAAAGGCAGAAATGAGTATAAGAAGTGAATCCCAAAACCTCAGACTTTGAGATTAATTCTGGATCAAGGAGAAGAGCTTGATGCTTAAGGAGGGTCTGCCACTCTGCCTGTTGCTTTGTTGTGCTGGCCTGCTGCTGCTGCTTCTGCCTGAAGAGGGAAAGGACTGGACTTTGATTTCTGAAAACCTGCTTGTGAAGTTTCTCCGAGGGCTTGAACTGAGCTTGCCCCCTGCTCTGAAGTCACAGGGACATCAAAGACTTTGGCGGTCATTATGAACACGGCGGTGTGGCGGCGGTGAACAGAAGTCAGCCGTTGGGGGTGAATAGAAACCCGCCATATAATGAACCAAAATCCTGAATCCGCCAAAAATGACCAGTCCACCAGTCATCCCCAGGACCCTGTCAGCAGAAATGTTGGACCTTCCATCCCGCCACCGCTGAGCACACCCACATCCCGCCTTCCAAATAATGATGGACAAATCACCTTGGCAGTTAGTGGAAGCCGAACGACCATTGGCGGTCACGGCCGCCACGATGGCAAGTGGACCCAACAGCAAGAAGTGCACACATTGGATAAGGTTGAAACCCACACACCTGACAGACATCCACAACACCATAAAACACCCACATACACACCCCACAATCCTTTGCAACGTAACCAGGACACAGAAGACAGATAGCAGCAGTAGCAGACACCGAATGGCACTGTACACGAGACTCACACCGACCCACAGAAGCGCACCATCACTGCGATTCCATCCCCGACACCATTCACCACACTCACCATGTCACCCCCCAAACATCCACGCTTCACAGAAAGTGATCTATGGACCATGGTGGATGAGATCCTGAAGGTGGAGTCACAAATATTCGGGGCACAGGTGCAGCACACACCCATCGCCAGGAAGATGGAGCTATGGCAGACCATTGCCAACAAGGTCAGTGCTGTGGGACACCATCCACGCACCAGGGATGACATCTTCAAGAGATGGAACGACCTAGGGGAAGGTCAGGGGCATGGCATCAAGGTACCACATTGCAGTCCAGAAGACTGGGGGAGGACCACCACCAACACCACCCGAATACACCGACTGGGAGGAAAAGGTACTGGCCATCTTGCACCCGGAGGGACTCACTGGACTCACTGGAGGAATGGACTCAGGTAAGTCGTCTACAATTACCCCATATACATCACACCTGGAATGCATGCACCACCCCACCCCACCAATACCCACCAGGACCAGTACCCCACCCAGCCCACAGCCACGGAATCCACTCCCCCTGCATGCTAACAAACCCACTAACAGGCCCACATCCCTCACCTGTGCACAGCCACCTACCCCTGCATGAATTCACAATGGCACTACACCACCAACAATGCTACTACAATTCCGAAACAAAATGCAGTGCAAACCTCACAAAGGCACCCTGCATGGCCCAAAAAAGTTACACCTGCACAAAACAGCCCAGGTCTGTGCACCCCATCCGATCATGCATTTGTAACAGACATGTCCATTTCCCCCAACAGGCACCACCACCTATGCCACCCTGACAGACAGGACAAGGAGTGCCAGTGCCCTCCATGGAGACAGAGGCACCTCACAAGACACTGGGGATGGATCCCTGGACACTGATGAGCAGGCTGGCACTGCACCTTCAGTCACTGTTGCTGATCCTCTTCCTGCACTCACCACAATAGCAGACATCCATACATGTACCCCAGACACCACACCTGCACTCACCACAACTAATGTAGTTGACACATGCAGCACACTCACCAGACTTGCAGACAGCCACACAACATACATCCACACTGGCAGCCTGTTTTCTCCCACTGTGTTCAACCCGCCTCCTCCAAAAACACACAAACGCACCAAGACACCCACCCATCACACATCCGCCACACCGCAGCATCCTGTCCAGTCACCTGCACCCACAACACGCACCCCTACACCACTTACGTACACACCCTCTGCCTCCACTCCCACGCCTTCCTCCAGGCCCAACCCAATTGCTCCTGAAGAAACTTTTCCTCTCCCGTGTTGACCTCTTCCAACCCACTGGCCCACCCCGTCTTGTACCTAAGCGTGCGCACCTCCTTGTCCTTTCCACTCCTTCCACTTCACAGCCCGCCCTGTCCGCCCTTCACATTGCCGTGCCCCTTCCCCAGAGAAGAAGAGGCCCCGTGCAGAGCCAAGTCCATCTGGCTCCACCCACTCGAAATAAACACCCCCACCTTCCAAAGCCAAACCCACACCCCCTCCACCTTCCGAGCGCAAGTCCAAGCCCCACCCCCGTCGCAAATCCCCACCCCCACCACCCCCTGCCCCCATCCCGTGAGGTGCCTGGATGCCCCATTGTTCCCCATTAGGTGGAGTACCGTGAACTTTTGGGAGTCAGGTTGGGGCCATTGTGGCCCATGGGACTTCTTGCACTATGGACTGGCCATTGGCCTTGTTGGAAATAGCTGGCTCTGTGAGCTGGAATAAATATTTATGTGTGGCCTGTGTTTTAGTGGCACACTCTTGAACCCAGGTCTTTCATTTCATTGTTTGTGGGTGTGGGCCATTTGTATGTACTATGGTCAGGTTGGATTTGCCTTGTGTCGGGTAAGTACTTCTTGCTGTGGGGTGTATGGCTTGCGCTGCTGTGAAGGGTTGGGGAGCGTTGCAGGGTGGGTGGAGTGGGTGGGTATGTAAATGTGCCCTTTCCTCCCTTGTTTCATAGGTTGGGGTACTTACCGTCATCGTTGGCGGTCTCGGTCGTGGAGGTATATGGCAAGGAGCAGGGCTGGCATGATCTGCAACTCTCTATCCATGTCTGCATCAGTGCGTTGTGTGGGCCTCCGGTGAGTGTTTCCTTAGATTTGGTTCATTTCCGCCTAGACTTGCGTGGCGGTGGTTCCCGCCCCAGAACTGGGGGCAGACTAGTGGTTCATTATTTGATTGGTGGGTTGGGCCTTTCTGTCGGCCTATGGGTGGACTCTGCCATCGTCGTTGGCACTCCTCTACTGGTGGTGGGTGGTTTTCTGGATGCCTGTATTTCAGTGCTTGGGTTCTCCTGCTGTGAGTTCTGACTTGCTAAGTGGTGCCAAATCCAGTCCCTGGGCTGTTAGAAGTGGAAGCTGGTAACCTGTGGGGTAAAGTCCACACACCACTGTGAGCGTGTCAGAAGAATCAATGCATCGCCTGTTCAGCGGCTGGAGAATCGACGCAGTGCCTATTCTCAATGTAGACACTTTGCACAGCATGTCAGAATTTTCCACCCACCGACCCTGGGAACCAAAGTCTTGAACATCACCGCATGGACCTGAGGCTGCTTGTCCCAAAATCGACTAATCCCTTACCTGTGAGGATAGAATCAACGAGTCGCTTGCCCGGCGTGAAAAGAATCAACGCACGTCCTCACTTGCGAGTAGAACTCGACGCATTGCTTGCATTTCCGATGCATGCTCACCCGTGCTGCTTCATTTTTGACACATACCAGGTACTTTGTGCTAAAACAATGCATCCATTGATTTCAATGGATTAAAACTCTTTTTACTTTATGAAATTCATTATCTTTGCTTCTGTATGTTGGATTTTTGTTGCTTTGGTTTTGGTTTGATTTAGATAAATATTGGCTATTTTTCTAAACTGGTGTAGAGTCCTTTTGTGGTGTTTTCACTGTGTTACTGTGTGTGTTTGTGCAAATACTTTACACATTGCCTCTGAGATAAGCCTGTCTGCTTGTGTCAAGCTACCAAGGTGGAGAGCAGGGGTTATCTGAGTTGCGTATTTCCCTTACCCAAACTTAAGTGAGGGTACCTAGTTGGACAGAGTGTAAACTGACTGCCAACTAAAGACCCCATTTCTAACAGGGTTCACTAGAATTATGGCCCCCAATCCACGAGCTGCTGCTGGGTACATGACTGTTGTAGGCTAAGGCAGAAATCCAGTAGGCGAAGCTGAGATGAGACAGATTTTGATGAGTCCTGATCCTCGCCATGCCTCAAATTGTGTTTATATATATTTCCATGCCCTGCTAATTACCCCATAAATTATGGCACCCATGACATCTTTGATAACATCATTGATAATATCAATGCAATATTTGCAGTAAAATGTCTGACAAAAAAACTGTGCATAGTGGGGGCCCGCATTATAGTTACCTTAGGACACAAGTTATAGTTACTTGAGATAGCACAGGCTATAACATGTGAATTTCTATGGTTTTGTACATTTAAAATGCAAGCCTAACTATAACATTCCTGTATCCTTTGTGTTTATTAAGTGAATATCTGTTTTTTTAAAATTCTATTCCCTAACTATAATGTCCCTGTAACCTTTGTTTTTTTCAGTGAAAATATATATCTATATACAGTTAAGTCAATATTTAAAATTTGATATTCTGGTAAAATATTGTTTCATTCCATGTGTGTCTTTAGGCATTGGGTCATGTCCTTCTTCCTATTCATTTTGTATGGAGGCCTTTGTGGGGCAATATGGATTTGTTTGACCATATTACCTCTCACAATACCTATAAGGTTGAACATGTCTGCCAGCTTTCACAACACTCAGGAGCTCCTGAAGCTGATTGTTAGGTCTCCCCTGACAGCGTATGCACTGTCTAAAAAGTCTACTTTTGTTTAAAAAAACAAAAAATGTAAAAGGGCTTAAAGCCCACCCGTTAGTTATCATTTGTTTACTTCAATGTCATCTTCATTTCTTTGCTTCTCATTGGTCACCTCCTCCAAGGTACCTTACTCCTCTTCATTTCTCTTCCATGCCTACAGCTTCCAGTGGCCAGTATCCTTCTATTCACCATGGACATCTGAAGGTACTTTTTTTCTAGTACTCCCACTAGTGCTTTGCAGTCAGTCTTCCCTTTCCCTCTATGCATCGTCCCCTCCTGCCCTTCATGGTTTTACTGCCTCTTCCCGGGTCACATCATATCGTCTTGTTGCTTACCCCACTCCTGCTTCATTCAATGTCTGGTACATTTGTATAGCCAAAAACGTGTGAAGAAAGAGATGTAAACACTACTGTTGGTCACAGTGCAATGCACACAAGATGTCAGGACTCCCCTTTTTTCCAGCACTCCTACCAGTGCTTTGCAGCCAGTCTTCCTTCTCCCCATCCTCCCAGCCCCGCGTTCTCCATCCTCTTGTGTCCTCTTCCTGAGTCCCATTGTCCCACCTCCTGCATTGTTCACTGTTCCCCTCCCATGTCGTTTGTTGCCCAATCTGTGCTTACCCTAAAAACTCGTAAAGAAACATAGCTGCCAAGCCGTCAGGTTGTGAGGACTACATTACCAGTCAAACATGCCTTGTGGCCATGACACATTTATTGCACATAGGCCCAATGTACAGAGGGAGGGGCAGGGACTTTTGTAAGCCATCCTGTTGTTACAGTATAGTCAACCTCTCCCCAGAGCACAAATTAGTTTACGATAAAGTTCTGCTCGAATTATCAACCATTGTTTTGAAGTATTACCACTATGGATTTCTCAATGATGGTTTAAGGATTGCACCAGATGCTGCAGCCATTACTGTAGTGGGAGGCATTAAGACTGACAGTGCCTGACCTATAGACATGTTGTGCTGAGAAGATTTACTCCCCGGTGATTCAGAAACCACAAATGCTCTGGTGAGAGACCATTACTCTTCTCACCAATAGAGGCTGACTAGATCTTTGGACTTGGCTAAGAGTGCAACAGTCAGAATCATTCAATCACAAATCAATAAACATTATACTTTCAACAATTCTAAACACCATGAACAATTTAACACTAAATCAAACTTCAGACTGAATAAGGTTTCAAAGCCTTATTACATTCCCAAAATCAACATCACGTATATAGTGCGCAAAACTAAGTTATAGCCATACATGCAAACCATGGGCAGACCGAAACATCTGAGAAGATTTAACCTACTGAACATCAATACTGTTAAACACTCCAAAAGAATAATATAAATTAGCAACAACACAATATGCACATTATTGTTAGATTTCGAAGCAGATGATGGTGTCATCAGTAAATCATCAAAATAAACTTTAACATTCAATCTCAGATTTCAGATTTCAGAGCTGGGCCGTTCTTGCCAATAACACAAATTTAGATTTGCATGTGTGAGAATGGGTTAACACATCTGGGGAAGAATAAAAAAGAGAGACAAAAATAATTTTAAAAATCATCTAACTAGGGCAATTCACTATAAAAATACGCTGGTGTAATTATCTAACTAAAAAGGAAACAAGAAACCACATTTAGTTATACCTCTCCTCATTGAACAGCAGACATTAGTACTTCATCAGGCAGAACGGTCACTTTCTTCCAGTGTCAGTTGACAGCAGCATCAGGACAGTGCAGAACACGGGCTGCACATATGAAGGATCAGCAGTTCAGAATTAGTTGGGCTTATTTGTATTGAACCTCCATATATGAATGGGACAATTAGGACTAAGACCTTGATGAGAAAACTCATCAAGGGACTTAAGGAAAACAGGGTGACAGCAGACATAAAACTGAAATAGACGGACTCTGATAGAGTTCTGGACAGCTTCGAGGCAGGAGTAAACTAACTTCAAGTTTCTAAGCCTCTGACTAATTCAAATGACCAGAATCCTCTCGATTGGTCCTTCAGGTGGGTTCACTTCAGGCATCAGATTCAGTGTCCAATAGTTGTCGATGTCACTTTCAAATTTGCAACTATTTTGGATTTTCTCAGCTAAAGTGCATTGTCATTTCAATGATTTCAAACACTTCTGACAAAATATAACAATATCTAATAATTTCCATCATTAGGTTCTTCTCTCCCAATACTCTACCTAAACTAATACATTTTCATTGGAATCATATGTTTCTTGTCTTGTTCGACAGCTAGACCAAATAATGCAACATAGTTATGAACAAACATGTTCTTTGCCTTCAATACAATAGGACATTCACCATCATATTAGTAGCCTAGGAAACGAATTCAGGACAGAGTGTACAGAATAAACAAGTGATTTTCCATTACTTCTGCAAAATGAATCTCTCGGGCTCAGTCAAGTTAAAAAGCCTTAATACACATTAATACACTCAGGGGGTCATTCCGACTCCCGCCGGCGGCGGTAACCGCACGCCCGGCGGGAGCCGCCGAATGACCGCACTGCGGTCAAATGACCGCGGCGGCCATTCTGGCTTTCCCGCTGGGCTGGCGGGCGACCGCCAGAAGGCCGCCCGCCGGCCCAGCGGGAAAGCGCCTTCAACGAGGAAGCCGGCTCCGAATGGAGCCGGCGGAGTTGAAGGCGTGCGACGGGTGCAGTGGCACCTGTCGCGATTTTCAGTGTCTGCTTGGCAGACACTGAAAATCAATGTGGGGCCCTGTTAGGGGGCCCCTGCAGTGCCCATGCCATTGGCATGGGCACTGCAGGGGCCCCCAGGGGCCCCACGACACCCGTGTCCGCCATCCTGTTCCCGGCGGTGAAAACCGCCAGGAACAGGATGGCGGTAAGGGGGTCGGAATCCCCATGGCGGCGCTCCAAGCAGCGCCGCCGTGGAGGATTCCCTGGGACAGCGGGAAACCAGCGGGACACCGCCGGTTTCCCGTTTCTGGAAGCACCGCCAGCCTGTTGGCGGTGCTTCCGCGGTCATTGGCCCTGGCGGTCGGTGACCGCCAGGGTCAGAATGACCCCCTCAATGCTTTAATAATCCTATTGTACATCTTACAATTCAATTTTAATATGCAAAGCAAATTATTTAATTGAAAACATTATTTATGATATATTAGAGCTGATTAAAACGTGCATTTATTTTTCTGCACACATGTAGCTCGTGTAAATAAAATTTATTTATTTCAGAATAAATACAATTAATTCATATTCATTTAATATTTTAAATTCTTAATCTACATCTTGCTAAAACACTCTCAACGTTAACTCATTTTAGTTCTTCATTTAATATGAATGCAAAATAACTTGCGTTAAAATGTTGTGCTTGATACAAATGGTGGCCATACGGTGCACTATAATTTGAACGTGCACAATTTTACAACTTGTGTTATTTTCTCTGCTAGTAGCCATCTTCTGCAAAGTAATGCAATCTTCTCCCGATAGCACAAGTTAGTTTACCACAAAGCTTCTGCTCAGATTATCGACCCTTGATCTGCAGTATTATCAGTATGCTTTTCTCTATGATGGCTAAAGAACTGCACCAGCTGTTATTGTAGTGGGGGACATTAAGGTTGACCCTTGTAGCGCTTAAATGCCCAGAGATGGACTTGAGGGCCTTTGGAAATGAAATTGTAGATGTCTGTCCTCTTGTTCATCCTACACTCTATCCCACTCATGTCTATTTCACTCCCTCCAGTTCCTCTATCCTTCTTTTTCCTCCCTTCTTGATATTGCTACAATTCTTTTCCACTCTCATTAAAATTTCCCCCCTTTCTCTCCCTGTACCTTCCCCCATCTTTTTCCTATCCTAGTTTCTATTTTAGTGTTGCTCTTCTCCATCTTCCTAGTTGCCCCTCCCAATCCCATCTTTCTATCTCTCCTCCACATTAGCATTACATCTTGCTTACTGTCAAAGCGCTAGCTAAATATATATAATGTAATTCATCCACTTCTGTGAAGCTTTATTCAGTGATCGATCAGTCTCACCTGCTGTATGCACTAAATACTTCCTCTGATTTGTATGTATTCACCACACATTTCTGGATGACAATGTGGCCCGTCCAGAGACAGAGGCCAAGGCTTGGTGCGTGCACATCATAGAAGAATCCTTGAGTAAAACTGTAAACAACAATTTATTTTTTGACACTTGTCTTGACTGGATTACTGTGAGACGATAATTAAAACTCTGAGCAACTAGCAGCAGTGCAGCCAGGATAACTGCGCAGGTTGCTTTTAGTATGCAGCCTCAATGAGCACCGTGTACTAGGTCCCAGGGGCTACTATGTGTCACTACAGCATTTTACTGTGGTGATGCAGACACCAGCACTAAAATGCGTTAGTCTAACCCCTTGATGCGTGGTACTTAGCAGGGCTGAAGAAATTGTATGAACTATAAACGCGACTGTTGGTCACAATAGGATGCACGTAAGATGTGAAAGCTAAAGATTTCTCTCTGGTTTCTTTTGCCTCTCAAAAAGTAAAAAACACAATGTTGTGGCACAGTGGCTACATACAGCCTCGCCTGCAGCCGGGCTCCCTCCCACGGTGGTGCACTTCTGAGGCAAAATTGTTTATCTGACCACTGTCTCTCTGACTTGGATGCAAATGCTAACTTTTCTTTCCAAAAATACAGCGGGCGGACCATCAGCTTGGAATGATCTGGGACGATTCACTTTGTGCCTCTCTCACACATCGTTTGTATATCGACTGTCCACAACATTCTTGTCTTAATCATCTTTTACTAAATATTTGACAGATTTTTTTGGGGTGAGTGATATTTTGTAAGGTTTAGTGTGAAAAGGTCACCGTCTTCCCAAAGTGATATTTTCCTAAATGTTTTTAAAGTTGTATGTAGCATATATTTGCGATGTTAAGTGATGCATTACAAGATACATGTCACTGACATTCAAACAATTTGCCCCAACAACCTTTCGAAGTTAATCATTTTGTTGGAACACAGAATCATGCCACTTATATGAAAAAAACCTTTGCCTGATCCCATGTCACATGTAGCAACACCCAAAAGGCTGAGATTATGAAGCAGAGAAACAGATATGTAAAGGTTTTCCTTAGTGTCTGTGTTACAAAAGTCAATTTCAAGGGTCTGGCATACCAAAAAGTTGAGAAATGTTAACATTGTTGCCCACAAAAGAGGGAATTTCAGTTCCTGAATAGTGAAAGGCACATCTAGGAATAGATGAGAGCACATACATAATACTAATCTCCAAGTCCCATCAGGAGCAATGTCATTCCATGCTCTTTCACTTATAATACAGCAGTTACACGCAAATGGCACGCATCCAAAGTTTATGCATTAATTACACTGTATGCCATGTCATATTTCTCAAAACAGAGGTTAAGGTCTGTGACAATAGGATCAGTGCGTGTTGGAAGCTGGCTCCTTATATGGTAGACCAAAATAAGGTACACTGTGCAAATAGTCCAAGCAATCCCCATAGGTATCACAAAGATACAAATGACATCTCAAACGCTCTCTTTTTGGGTAGTGTAGTCGAGCAGTTAGGCATATAAGAGTATAGTGCTAAGCACGTAAGGCACACACATTCAGTAAGTGAAGTGCACACTCAATAAAGAAATCCGACACTGATTTATGAAAAATAACCTGTACTTTAATATAAATGTTGATACCAAGATCACCAGAATCAGGTGAGTACTTTTTCAGTTATAGGTTTTTAGAGTTTTTAAAAGTTAAAAGTGGCTGCAATTTATGGGTGCGGTAATGTTATCCTAAGGGGGAAAACATGTGCTCATTCGGACACGTCACAGTGACTTATGGGGCTGTTCTCTGAGACTGAAGGTGATTATGGGCCACAGTTCAAGACCACACCAACAGGTCACCTGGGGAGGCTCTTGTTTTGTGTCATGGCAAAGGACGTCCCATTCACTTCATTGGGGAATGGTCAGGTCACAAATTTGCTGTAGGGATGGACTGGATGGGCGGGGAAGGACTTGAAGGGGAACCCACAGGGGGGCTTAAAACTTGAGGTCCTCAAGCATGTGGAGACACCATTGGTATACTCCTCCTCAGACTGTAGGGTTCGGATGCAGTGGTTTTGTCTGGAATTGGGTCCAGTGCTGAAATTCCTTACAGTTGCAGGGGGCCCACAGAAACAGTCTGCAGGTGTGGACTGAGGTCCAGTCTGACCAAGCCAGCAAGTGGGCCTAGGTCTCACGAGGCTAGGAGATGTGGGGACACCCTTAGTCCTCTTCTCCTCGGTCTGGGACAGGCAGGTGCAGAAGTGTCCTGAGATATCGGGTTTCTGTCTCCTAGTCACTCGCGGCTGCATTGGGGTCTGAAGGGGGTTCTGCAAAAACAGGCTGCAGACACCATCTTGATGGCCACAGTGAGAGAACTCAGAGTGGGCTTCATTTCTGGAGGGCTTGGGGGCCACGCTGCCACTGTTGGCCTGGCATCGGGTTTCTGGTGGACCCAGTCCTCACAGTTCCTTCTTGGTTGCCTGTGATTGCAGGGGAGCAGGTTGTCTACTCCAAAGGAGTTTTTCCTGGTGATTTGCAAAGCACTGGCAGCTCTCCCAGTTTCTTGGAGGCTGCAGCAACAGGACAGGTTAGTTGCTCCTCAAGAGTTGGGTGCAGCAGGCAGGATGACAGGGTTGGTGCCAAGTAAGTCGTGCTCCTCGGTTCTCGGTTCAGCAGGCTTCTGGTTCACTCCTTCTTTTGTGTCCAGTAAAGATCTGTTTTCCTGGCATCAAGGGGTCCCCTAAATATTCAATTTAGGAGGCATTAAGGGAGAGAAAGTAGTAGTCAGTGGGCTACTTACCTTTGGGGTTACTACACCCTCTAGATGACCACTTCCTTTGGGGAGTGGGCTTCACCCTGTCCAGAGTTCCTAAATTCCACCAAACACAAGATGGCAGAATTTTCTACGTTATGTCCACTTCAGGCTGGCCACCCTAGGGGTGTGCCCAGCCTAGAAATGTAAAAGGAACAAATGATGGAAGGAATGCGGAACAAATCAAACATACACACCGAGTTACAGATCTGGGTTTAATCCATTACGTTTTGTTTGCTCATCACACCACCCTAGTTTGGACCCAGCCATATGCAAATCAGTCTTGACCCTGCTCCCCATAAGAACAGTCCAGCCCGAACTGCCAGGCTAGGTCCTCCCTGGACTGGAAACAAGCATCATGGGGCTGGTTTGGGGTATCACCCTTCATCAGCCAGGCTAGCTTGAATCCAGTCGCACAGCGAGCACAGGACCCACACCTGGGCATACCCTTCCCACTTAGGATGATAAATGCAAAAAGAACAGATGATGGACCAGCTTAGAAATGTGACATGCCACCTGAATAGCTGATTTGTACACCAGTTCAGGTGCCAGATGGGCCCTGGGGCAGGGGGGTTGGCATCTTCCTCTGAGGAAGGCCAGACCTGCATACCAAAGCTTCTTTGAAGTTCCCTGCCTTGGGAAGCTGGTCATCCTGTGGAGAGTGTGTTCCACACCACAGACAGGACAGGCTTTTGATTCTGACTTCCACAGAGCAAAGGGTCTCACACTGGGGTGTCAGGCTCTCGCCTGTTGGTGGCAGACTGGCCAGAACTGGTCAGTGAGCTCACCAGCGGTTGGTAAACTTTCAGGGGGCACCTCTAAGATGCCCTCTGGGTGCATGTATTAATAAATCCATCTCTGTAATCAGTGAGGGTTTATTAATACAAAATATTTGATACCAAACATCTCTAGTTTCAGTGAAGCCATCATGTAGCTGGGGAGCTCATATTGACCAGTGGCCAGCACATGTATTTATAATGGCTTCACTGCACACTTACTATGTGTGAGAATCAACAAATACATAGCGCTGGGGCAGATCTGCTTTTGCAGATATGCCCACACATGTAATGCAATGCACCATGCCTTAAGGTTGTAAGACCTGGTGTAGGGGTGACTTACAAATTTTACAGGCAGTGTTTAGAGGACATGGTACACAAACTGTGTGCCATGTCGTGTTTTCACTCTTAGGGAGCACCTTGTCACGCAGTCTGCACTGGCAGTCTGCATGAGTTCAGTGCTGGGTCCCTTAGTGTGGCACACAATATGCTGCAGCTCTTAAGGTCCTTCTTCAGTAGTACTAAAGTAGCAAAAACTTCTATTTCACCATATTTTTCAGTGAATCATTAAAGTGCCCTAAAGAATTATTAATGTGATGGGAGAGGAAGATAAGAATGCTCCTTAATATTCTGTTTCCGGGTAGATACAATTAAATATCTACTCTGCTTTCCGCTAGGCTTCCAGCAGAACTTAGAATCGCTTGTATGCCCGTGTAACAATACTCTTAAACAGAACAGTTGATGCTACTGCGGGAGCACTAAGGCCCGGGAGAAGAATTTCCTTCTCCCCAGTTCTGGGTTCAACAACACCATCTCCAATCTCACCTATAGAGGTCGATTGAATCTTTGGACTTGGGGAAGAGTTTAATAGTCAGAATCATTCAATCACAAAGCAATGACATTATACCATAAACAATATTAAATGTCATTAACAATTTAACACTAAATCACAACTCCAAACTGAATAAAGTTTCAAAGCTTTATTACAATCCCAAAATCAATGTCACATATATGATATGCAAAACTAAGTTATACATACACGAAAAACATAGGCTGACCAAAGCATCTAAAAAGATGCAGCCTACTAAACATCAATACTGTTAGACACTCCAAAAGAATAATGTAGATGAGCAACTATATGATATGCACATTATTGTTAGAATTCAAAGCAGATGATGGTGACATCAGTAAATCATCAAAATACAGTTCTCACAATCAATTTCAGAGTTCAGGTTTCAGAGCTCGGACATTTCTAACACTAATATGAATTTGTACTTCCATGTGTGGGAACGGGCTAACACATGCAGACAAAAGCAAAAACAAAAGGAAGACAGAAATATTTTGAAAACGCATCTAACTAGGATAACTCACTATACAGTAAAAATATGCTGGTGTAAGTAACTAACTGAAAAGGAAATGAGAACCCATATTTAGTTATACCTCTCCTCGTGGGACAGCAGACAGTAGTAGTTTGTCAGGGAGGACAGTCACCTTCTTTCAGCATCACCTGACAGCAGCATCTAGACAGTGCAGAACACGGATTGCACATAGGACAGATCAGCAGTTCAGAATTAGTTGGCCTAATAGGTACTGAACCACATAAGAGAATGCAACAGTTAAGACTATGATGAGGAAACTCATCAGGGGACTTAGAAAATAGGATGTGACAGTGCACTCAAACAGGTTCTGGACAACTTCGAAGTTGGGGACAAGATGAACTGAACCAAAGTTCAAGGTTTCTCACTAATTAGAAGTATGCACGATCCATTCATTGGTCCTTTAGATGGGTGCATTTCTGACATCAGTTTCAGTATCCAGTTTCTACGGATGGCACCACCAATTCTGTTACTTTTAAAAATCTTTAAAAATCTTCTCAGCAAAAATGCATTGTCATCAAAAGATTTCATTCTCTAGTTATTTCTTCCTTGAAATCCTTTCTCACGTCACACAATAAACTGAACCAATACTTTTCACATGAGAAATACAAGTTTCCTGTTCTGTTCAACATTTAGAACAAATAGTATAACATTGTTGCTTTTTAAAACATGCCTCTTGCCTACAGTACAAAAGGACATTCAACATTCACATTAACAGGTTAGGGAAAGAATTCAGGTCAGAGGAGACAGAATAAGCAAGCTATTTTCCATTAATGCTGCAAATTGAATCTTTTCAGGCCTAATCAAGCTAAGAAGCATTAATACACATCAATACATTTAATACATTAATAAACCTATTACACACCTTACAAATCTTATATCAAATATATAAAGCAAATTATTTAATTGCAAACGTTATTCAAAACATGTTAGAACAATTTAAAATGTGCATTTATTATTCTGCTCACATGTAACTTCCAATAATAAAATCCATTTAATCCAATATTAATATGATTAATTCATATTCATTTAATGCTTTCAATAGGACTTTAAATATTAATTCACATTAGTTCTTCATTTAATATGAATACAAAACTCTTGTGTTAGAATGTGGTGCACAATACGAATGGTGGCCACATGGTTCACCATAATTCAAATATGTGCATTTTACTCACCATATGCTAACTTCTATGGCATTAATTTATTAATAACATTTGATCTCTCCCACTACATTTTACTTTTTTCTGTGTTTGTTATCAGAAGTATTCTAAAATGTTTTAATGCCTTTTAGTAAGTCCAGAAAATTGACACATGCATGCAGTCACAGTATTTTTTTAAACAACTTCAGTATGATGAAACAAACTTTTATGTAAGTCTGTTTTTACTGGCGGCTGTACATTCTCGATGCTCAATGCACCCTGATTAAGTTGCTGCTTGTGATTTGAATGGCTGCATGTTTAGAATAATGTACTGTATTAATGTATTAGAAGTACTTAGCATTTATATATGTTTGCATTTCTTTTATTTATTTTAAGTATATATGATTATTGTAATCAGTTGGTGAATGATACTTTTGTCTTTATGATGGAACTCTGATTTTACACTGTACAACTGATATTTTTCTGTACCTTTATGGTTGCACAACAGCCGAATAAAGTTTTCTGAATTTTAAGTACCTACGCTTAATTTCTTATTTAATACTATTCCATTAATTCTTATGAAGAGAACAATTAGTAAACTACATGGTTTGCTTAGCAGCTTTATTTAGGCATTCAAAGGTTTGGGTCTTTTCAGTTGAAAACTGTAGGGTTCTGAGTGTACATCCAGACCAAATTGAAAGGGACCACTCTGTTTAGCAATGCTAGAAGACATTTGTATATGGAACTTCCTATGTACATTCTTTTCCCTGAAGTTCTTTAAAAAGGTTTTCTTGGAAATCTTGCACACTGCCACAAAGATGATGCACAACTTAAGATCGAAGTTAGGATATCAATACAACTGTAACCTTGCTTTAATCAAGGATTTTTCTGAGCACACTGGATTCTTTAAAGGATTCATGTAGCCTGACTTTGCGGAAGGCTGGGTTTAAGAGCTGGGGCTATTTTATGATGAAATCATTTTTCACTGTGCACAGAATTGATTGCAAAACCAAAAAGATTGGCCATGCTAGGCCAAGAGGTCAATGAGCAGAGATCAGATGCAAGTGCATAAGGCCTAACATTGAAGATGTTCTATGTTCAGTAGCTGGACAGGTTAGCCTTATTCTGGAAATACGTGGCCAAGAGAATCTCTTTTATTTTTTCTCTAAAATATTGAGGTAAAGTGCACTTTAATGTTACTGCAGCAAGATTTCATGAATTTGCTTTTTTACTTATTACTTCTTGTTTGGCGTTAAACATGGAGAGTGAGGGTCACACCATACCCACCTCTGCATTTGAGTGACTACAATCAGTAAAATCAACACATGTCATAGATACACAATGTGCTGAAAAAACAAGAGTCAGGATTCTGGAGGCTGTGTGAGAGATTGCTGGGAAATGACTAAGCAGTCACCCAATTAAGTGAATTATATGGATTGGGATACACATGGGACTTCCACAGAAAATATTTCAATTAACAAAGGGTGGTTCTCCTACTCACAAAGAAGCCTGGATTTGCCTTGGCTCACATAGGGTAGTGTGGGAGCATTTAAAAGTGATACGAGGACAAAATGAAAATATGACATTGTTGTGTCAGTGGATTAGATATCGTTGATTTCCCTGGCTTACCCTTGGATCTTTCTTCTATGATTTACAGAGAAATCTCCTGAATAATTCATGTTTAGCTAGGGTTGGCTCCTGGCATCCTCCCAAAAGTGGGCCCCTCCTTTTGGATTAGTATTGCGATTGTGGCCATGAGCAGATTTTCACATTTTCAAGTTTACACTTTTACCGGACTATTGAATGCTAGATTCTGTGATTTAAACTGGTGGTCTGGTTTCATAAGCAGTCATGTCCTTCCCTTTTAAGTGTAGGAAGACAGCAAGAAAAGTAAAACAGACTTGTACTCCAGCAGGGCAATATTAATTTA
This sequence comes from Pleurodeles waltl, assembly GCF_031143425.1. Classification (NCBI taxonomy): domain Eukaryota; kingdom Metazoa; phylum Chordata; class Amphibia; order Caudata; family Salamandridae; genus Pleurodeles; species Pleurodeles waltl. The sequence goes on from NC_090436.1 coordinate 317,146,662, forward strand.
ATTCTCCTCTCACATTTGTTAGCACTGTAGCAATCTTTTTCCCAGGGAAGATTTATTTTTCTTCTTTTATTTGTTCTTTCCTTAGTCTTCTACTATTTTGAATACAGGCTTACCCATAATTTGTCAGTTTCAGTCTCTGTTTTCTTGAGAGGTGTCTTTGGAAAGGATAACAGAATGTTCTTAGGTGTGCACATAGATGGTGTGCCATTGTTTATTTGCTCTTACGTTTTTAGAGTTTGTAAGGAGTTGTGAAGGGTATCTTACTGGGGAACAATGACAGGTCTCATTAGTTATATGTGTTGATATGGTTGGCTTCTCTTAACACATCCCTATGGTAAGTTATTTGCATGAATTCAGTTTCTGCATTGTTCTTTTTCTTTCTAAAGCTATCAGAAATTGATTAATCCTAAGTGTTGTCCTCAGTACTGACCTTTTCTGAAGCCCATATACTTCTTAGTCTGTAAAAAAAGTGGGTATTTGTCATATATGCCAACAAGAAGTACAAGAGTCATCACACTGATAACTGGAAAGGGGTATCCTTCCAACTGAGCATTCAGCAAGCTCTTCACAAACAACACGTACACCCAAATGTGCACCCCAAAAACATTAAAAAGGATAAGTATCTGGTTGGAGTCACTGGTTCTGATTGATTACAATTGAGAATTGACATTATAACATAACAGAGAGCATCTCCCTGTTGGGATGAATAGAAAGGCATAAATCATTTTCAAATGATTTTTAAGAACACAATCCTTTTGTGGGGAAACTGGATTTCCACAATGACACTGATTGAGAACAAAAAGGACACGAAGACTTAAAAAACAAAGCCATTCAAAAGCCATGAGGAGGTACATTATTCCTCCAGAAACAGGAATGTATGGCTTCATAGATGGAAAATGAAACTAGGATCTATTTCCTCTAGGGCAATATACATAGCCTTAGCATATAAGCAGATCATTTATATTGTGGAACCTTTCATTAGTGATACTGGAAGTACTGCATCTCAAATGACCTGCACGTAGAGTGTTAAGAATCCAGCATGGCAGCAGACGTCAAGGTGGCTTACCGTGTTGGACAGCTACTCTGGAACACTGTCACCCTTGAAAGAGATCAAATCTTACTAATACATTAGTGGCATAGGAGTCAGCATGTGGTGACTTATAAATCCTAAATTTCAAAGGCCTAGCAGAGAAATTAATATGGAAATGAAAAATGTGCAGGTTTAAAATTGTAGTGGACATTTGTGGCTGCCACTCACATTCTGTCATCACGTTTAACATGATGGCACTGTGCATTTATGTTTGAGTGAATTATTAATAAACATTAACATGCAAGTATTATTTTCAAGTAGAAAATGGAAGAAATGAAGTATATTATTATGTGAATTGAACACACTTATATTGAATTAAATGGATTTTATTAATGCAAATTACATGTGTGCAGAAATTAGTTTTAACATGTAATACATTATGTTTGTAATTAAAGAATTTGCTTTGCATATATGATTTGAATTGTAAGGTTTGCAATAGGTTTATTAATGTATTATATGTTTTAATGTGTATTTAGGTTTTCTTTGCTTGACTAAGCCTGGAAATGTTATTTTGCAAGCAGCAATTGAAATTCACTTCTTTATTCTGTCCCCTCTGACCTGAATTCTTTTTCTAGGTTGTTGGTGTTATGTTGAATGTCCTATTGTATTATGAATGAAGAGCATGTTTCAAATATAGTTAATGTTGCAGTATTTGTTCTATCTGTCCAACAGGACAGGAAATTCATAGTACTCATGTGAAATGTATTTATTTAGTTTATTGTGTGTCATTATAAAGTATCTTAAGTAACAAATTATTAGAAAATGTGATATTTTGGCAGAATTATATGAAGTCATTTAGTTAACAATGCACTTTTGCTGAGAACATTTGGAGATGTTGCAAACTTGGTGGCACTACCGCTTTTCATTGAATGCTGAAACTGATGCCCAGAGTGTGCCCACTTGAAGGACCAATTGGAAGAACTGTGCATATTTTAATTAGTGAGATACTTTGAAAATTAGAGTCTTCATGTCCTCTGATGACTTCCTCATCACAATTTTATTTGCCCCATCTGTTATGCGGTTTATGTACCAATGAGCCCAACTAATTATGAACTGCTGATCTGTCCTATGTGCAGCCTGTGTTCTGCACTGTCCTGATACTGCTATTAACTGACGCTGGAAGAAGGTGACCACTCTGCTGGAGAAATCATCCTGTCTGCTGTCCCATGAGGAGAGGTATAACTAAATGTGGTGTCCTGTTTTCCTTCTTAGCTTAGTGACTTACACCAACTTATTTTTAGAGTTAGTTGCCCTAGTTAGATGATTTTTCCAAATTATTTTTGTCTTTCTTTTATTGTTGTGTTTGTCCACCTGTGTTAACCCATTCCCACACATGCTGGTCCCAATTCTGGTAAGTGTTAGGAATGGCCCAGCTCTGAAATTGTATTTTGATTATTTACTGATGTCACCATCATCTGTTTTGAAATCTGATGATAATATTCATATTGTGGTGTTGCTAGCTTATATCATTGTTTTGGAATGTTTAACAGTTTTGATGTTTAGTGGGTTGAATCTTTTCAGATGTTTTGGTCAGCCTATGGTTTTCTTGTATGTTTATAATTTAGTTTTTCGCACCATTTATGTGACATTGATTTCGGGATTTGAATAAAGCTTTAAAACTTATTATTTTTGGAGTTTTGATTTGGTGTTTAAATTGTTCATGGTTTCATGCTGTTGATTTGTGACTGTATGATTCTGACTAGTACCTCTTCCACCAAGTCCAAAGATTTAGTTGACCTCTGAAGGTGAGAATAGTGATAGTGTCTCACTGCAGAGTGCTTGTGGTTTCTGAACCCAAGGCGGCAAGAAGACCTCCGTGGGTGCTCCAACAACCTCATGGAGAGTGGTTGCAGTTTGCTGGGCTAAGTATATATTCAAACTGGGCACTTGAGAGTCAGCCACAGGTATTGTCCATTGCAGCATGGATTGCTGGAATTTTCAATCTGTGCCTCCTTAACTGGCACCCACTAGAATTCTGCTTCTAATAGAGCAGTTTCCTCTTCATAGACCGAAGCTTCTCCGGTGCCATTCGGGAGTACATTGAGTTTTGGCAATGTACCACCTCGCCTTCAAACCACCTTTCTTTAGGGGGCGGATGTACCCCCATTAAATGATAACTTTTCTATATTACTGTTCTAAGATGGCAACAAATATTAGTTTGTCCTTCTAGGAGACCCTCATCCACCATGTTGTGCTTCCAGGTTTTTATGGCATTTTCTGTTTTCCAAGATCTATATTTCCTCTTGGAATTGGTGGCCTATAGTCGCAATCCAGGATAAGCCTTTGGCTTTTTCTATGCCTTAGCTCCAGTGGCCATGTATCTCAGCCTTGTTAATGTACTCACTTTCCAGGGAGCTTTTCTCCACCTATGTATCTTGTTTGTCTGTTTCCTTCACCTGCCTTCAGGAGTTTTTTTCTGCCCAAGGTTTTTTAATCCTTTTAACGTGGCCCATCTCTGCAGATACCAGTTTCTTACACCTGAAGATTGTGTGAGAATATTTCGGTTCCCGGAGGGAGAAGCCTATTCTTCAGACAACCAATAAGACTTCGGCAAAGATTACCTGCTGTCCAGCCTGTTACATAGAGCCAACATAAAAGAGAACCTGCTCTTGAAGATTAGCATCTAGAATAGAAGAATGGAGTGACCCTGTAAGCAGCTTATTCACTGAAATTATATAGGAAATCCATGGGTCTAGAGTAATCTTCCTTAAATGCCCCGAAATTCTCACTTTCATGAAACACCTTCTATTAGTAGGTGTTGCAGATGCTCTTGTTGACTCCCCATGAATTACTTTATAGATCCAGTAAGAGTTAGGTTCTTAATGCTAAGGTCCCTGACCACGAATTGTGTCATAGTTGCCTCATGGGGGCATAACATGAATTGTTCTTTAAAGAAGAGCTGCGATTAAATGATGCCTGTGGGTGTTGTTATGACCCTTGTAGAACGAGGCAGTGAACCTCACAATAGTTATTATTTGAGGAACATGAGTTAACATGTTACTTAAGCATTATTGCCCACTGTGCATTGCGTTACCATTGGTTAATATCCTCGCAGAGAAAATCATGTGATGACCTGTGAGTCTAGAATCTCTGGGTTCCAATTGAAGACTTGGATTCTAGGTGTTCTATGAGAGAGGATTAGCTGAGAGAGATAGGAGCTGTACTCCATGTAATACTTGCTCCTTGTATGATCCTTCTAATATGCTCAATTAACCTGTTTTTCAATGTGTATTGTGTCTGCATGTCTCTTTGTGGATTAATGATGAATCGTTGAGTTGTATGTTTGCATCCTCCGTGTTAGTAGATGCAAGTGTGATGAATATATGTTGCACACGCGAAGGCGGGTATGTAAAAAGGATACTGACAGTATGTGGAAATAAAGAGAAGAAAGGGAAAGTGTGCTGTATGGATTGTGCTTTCAAACATTCGCTGCTTAGTGCTTGCTTCTGCTTGTTGTAGGCAGCATACTCTTGATTGCATGGCAACTGGGTATCTAGGTGTAGAGTATGAATGTGTAACTTGAGTTATTGGCCCCAGGTTTTATGAAACGTGATTGACAGTTTCTTGTTCACGCCAAGTAATGTCCGTAATGCCATTCTACTAAATTTACAGGGTTTGACTGCACCATGAAGGTATGCATGGAGCTGCACACCACTGCATGCTTGAAAAGCATGCACGAGGTATTTTTTGTGTACAAAGCCAATTAGGTGGGCATTAGCTAATGACTGCAGTGCAGGACAGCGCATTAGATTCAGATACACAGGATATTGCATATCGCTGCATGCGAAAGGTGCCTGCTCTTCTGCCTCTTGGTCTTTGTGGTGATGACTGTGAGACAAAGCATTATTGTAGATTCAGGCTCAGATTAGGAAAGACTTTGAAAACACATATATAAAGCCATACCAAGGCCAATTTACGTTTCTTTGTAAGAAAAAGTAACACAACCCAGCACAACGCGATGCCTTGCATTACTTTGCATCAGGTAGGTTTTCAATGGATGGTGGATGGTCCTTTTCGGTGAATCCACATTTACAAACAAATGCAGACATGGGCTTGTGCCAAAATAGCGTACCTGCCGTGCGTAAAGAGGAGACATATCTTTACTTCTCCCCATTATTTCCTCTTTGCATTTGGGCAGCATTTTTTCAGCACACATGCAAAGAGGAAACTTCTTACAAAAGATATATTTTATGCAGGAAGTACTCCTTCTGCCACAAAAACTATCCTGACCACACCCAGACACCCTTGCACTAGGGCACAAGGGTGTCTGCATTGACGCCAGGGCATGGAGAGAGCAGAGCTGTGCCATTTCTTTGAATATAGGGCACAGTTCTTCTGTTCATGTAACACAATACAGTGCAGGTACTTTTGTGTCGGTACTGCGTTGTGACACTTATTTGTAAATATGTCCCTCAGCTCTTTTTATGCTTATGCATTGTGTATAGTTTTTAGCTTGTGTATAGTGAGATGCTTATTGCTGGTCTGGTTTTTCGTGCTTGTATTTCCTCGCATTGGGTCATAATTGTTCAGAACATCGTTTGGTGGATGTGAAGTGATTGCTTGCATTTTTTGTGTTAGTGTGTTTTTTGTGTTGTACATTTTTTGAGAAAGGGAGCAGCGTTTTGTGAATGGGCGTTGTACGGTGACTAAGTTTCATTTTTTGGGTTATTGTGGAACAATTAGTCAGTTTGTATCATTTGCATGGGTGCAGATTTGGTGTGGAGTAATTGGTTTCTTACTTCTCAGATTTTGTACTTTTGAGTGGGAGATTGAGTTTTGTCTTGTTTCTTGTTTTGTAGTCTAGTAAGTGTAACTTATTATTTTCCCTTCACTGTGTTGAGAGGGAACGCATGGTCACAGCACGTCTGTGATGCAATGGGATGCCTAGTTGAGTTTTTCTCTGAGAGGCTGTTTAATGGGAGAGCCCAAGGTTGAACTACAGGTAACGCCTCCTCTCTGTGCAGACCTTCCGACATATTAATTAAATCTACCTACTAACGACTTGGTGTCTGAGTGTCTTTACCACAAGTCAATACCAACACATTCACAGCTGACAATTGCGCACTCCACAATTATGGACCCAAGCCAAAAGTGTTGTTGAATAATGAGGGGAAGGGCATGTAATAATGTCTAACATCATGTGGTTAGGGTTATTAGCAGCCATCTCACTCAACACTAATATAAACAGGCTGTCTCTGTTGGCTCTATGCCCCAGCTAAACACTTCCACTGAAATCAGACGTCAATGCAGCTTCTAAGCATTCTGATTGGCTGAGCCAATATCAACATCTATTGCATGATAGGTTTTGTCATTGTGTTCTTTATTATTTGTTTATTTTTAGTTCCAACAGAAATCAACACAACAGCAGTCTTGTCAAGCGAGCACAGAATGTGTGGCTGAGACCACCCACCAATCAGGAACCTGACATGAGTAAACCGGTGTTGAGCAGTAAAGAAGGTCAAAGTACCAGCGAATCCATCAGACAGCCACAAATACATCCTTTAGAGCACATTAAAGAAAAGCAAGCTCATACAGCACACAATATACATTTTGGCATTGGAACACAGCCTTTTTGTAGATTCAGGCTCATATTTAGGAAGATTTTGAAAACACAAAAAACTTTTCTGCTATTCACAAAGCCATGTAAAGGTAAATTTACGTTTCTTTGTGAGAAAAAGTAACGCAACCCAGCACAACGCGCTACCTTGCATTACTTTGCATCAGGAAGGTTTTCAATGGATGGTCCTTTTCGGTGAATCCTCATTTACAAACAAATGTAGACATGGGCTTGTGCCAAAATGGTGACCCTGCCGTGCGTAAAGAGGAGACATCTTTTCTCCTCCCCATTATTTCCTCTTTGCATTTGCGCCGCATTGAGGCGATCACCTTTTCCAGCACAGATGCAAAGAGGAAACTGCTTACCAAAGATACTTTTTCTGCAGGAAGTACTCCTTCTGCCAGAAACACTATCCTGACCACACGCAGACACCCTTGCACTAGTGCACAAGGTTGTCTGCATTGACGTCAGGGCATGGAGAGAGCAGAGGTGTGCATTTCTTTGATATAGGGCACAGTTTCTCTCCCCATGTACCAGAACGCCGTACCTGGTCCAAAAGTATGAAACAATGAGGAACCACGGAAAAACATCAATGAGCACACTGACAGCAAAGAACAATGGCCCATATTTATACTTTTTGACGCAAAACTGCGCTATCGCAGTTTTGCGTCAAAAAAATTTGCGCCGACTAACGCCATTTGGATGCGCCATTCGGGCGTCAAATTTATACTTTGACGTACGGCGGCGCAACCAACAGGTGGGAGTCATTATTTCGTGACGCAAACAGCGTCGGTCTGTCGTAAGGGAAACCCACGTAAAAGGGACGCAAATCACTGTGGGTCGATTTACGACAGCGCAATCGTGAAAACGCCGGTTTTTTTCACGCTATTGCGTGACATTTTTGCGCGAAAACTGCACTTACAGGAGAGGAGACCCAAAATGGATCCTAGATGCCCCAACAGACCCCAGGAGGATGAGAGCAGACCAGGACCCAGCCAGGAGGAAGCATACAGGAACCAGGACATGTTAAAGAAAAAAAGAAAGTGTCGCTTCAGTGCAGAGGAGCAGGAAATCCTGGTGAAAGAGGTGACGGAACACCAGCACCAACTTTTCATATCCTCAAAATTGCCACTCAGTAGGAGAGAGGCCATCTGGAAAGAAATTGTGGACAAGATAAACAGTGTGGCTGAAGAACGCCGGACAGTCACCGAGTGTAAGAAACGCTGGCATGACTGTAAACGTAGGACCAAAGAGAAAATGGCCAGGAACAGGAAGGCAGCAATGCAGACTGGAGGGGGGAGTCCAGCACAACAGGAGGCCCTGGACCACATGGAGGAGATGGTCGCAGCCGTCATCCCGGAGGAGATCGTCACAGGGATACAAGGACTGGACAGCGCAGACTACCACGACACTACGCACATGCAGGGTAAGTCGCATGGGGAATTACAATGCAATAATGGGGACTGTAAGCAGGGGGGGGATACCTACTACACAATGCATGTAACTTAGCACATATATGAAGTGGCATGGGGAAAGGGGCACAGCACGGGGAATGGCCAGTACTGACCATAGCCGGGGCACGACAAAATACTGCCACCACTACAGTCCCACGGGGACATCCTGTAATTACAACAAGAGAGCCAAGGGAAACCAGTGACAGGTGGGAAGGACACTACCCTGAATCCACATCCAGGCACTTGTTTTGCACAAACTATTCCCCATCAACTAGGTCCCTACCTGTAATGCAGTAGCAAATACAACAACTGCAACTTAACTGTCACCACAGTTGACAATAACACCTCTCATCTCTGGGCAGCTATAGTACCAAATGGCAGGAACCCCACCCTGGAACATACATTCCTAAATTAGGGGGTGAGGATGACATCTGCAACTACTCCTAGAAATAAGACAAAGGTACCAGTACACTTAAATGCCGAATGTCCATAACTGACACATACATAAGCCTAAGTAAACAGCAATAGGAGCCACACAGCACTAACGACACACACATGCTGCATACGTCAGGGTCCCTCACGTGCCTGCCTAACAATGCTACATCACAAATGTCATACTGCTCAGACAACAACATTGACGAGGGGACACAGGCAACTGGTCAATGAAACACATCTGCACAGTCTAACCAAAAAATAGGACATTCATACGATAAACAGGCCAATCCAGTAAGACACACATGAGACCCCATCAGATACAAACATCAACAATGTTTACATCCATACCACATCCTAACATTGACATACATAGGTCATGCCACCTAACATGTACAGATCATGCAATGTGAATAAAAAGTGTATGGTGCAGGGCCTGTGAGGCAAGTGTGCTGGCAGGGCAGTCACAACACCCACAGTCAGTCAAAGTGTAGCGTGGCAAGTGAAACGTATACTTTGCGCAATAGCCTCAGGCTGGAGGCCTTTGTGCATCTTACCCTGAATGTACTTATACTCATTTGCTCACATCTAAGTGCCTCAGAGAACTTTGCACTAAATGAATCTCATTGCCCTTCCTATCAGTTAATGTAGCAAATAGTCAGTCCTAAGGTGTTGGCAATTAGTCAAATCACCCTGTTTTGCCTACTTCTGCACTGGAGTTTGCCAGAACATATTCACTCTGTGCCCCAGTCAAGGATACCGTCTGGTTCGTTGATGATAGATGTGGTAGGGGTTAAGGTTTGCCATTCCTGCGTAGGGAAACTTTGTCATCACAATGACATATGTCTTTTAAATTCACTTCCTCGTCCCAAGACACGCATGGGGGAGTTTACAAACTGAAAATCACATCTAGATGCTGCCTGCCTTGCTGCTGATGCACAACCAGATCCCAGCCCATTCCTCTGATATGAGGGATGATGTCTCCCCTGTGATTCAGACAGCCAAGCTCCAAACTTAACATGCAGTGCTATATATAGAACAAGCAGAGGGAGAGTAGAAACTGTTAGGCACCATGATAGCTGTGTACCAATGTATTACTCTCCTGCGGACTATTTCAGTTCTAACTGTGTGTATTGTTTTGGTTATTGGGGCTCACACCTAAATTCCTAAAAGTCAGTTGTACAATGAAACTTCATATCAAACAAATACTGTCTGTGTCATTTGTGTATGGGAACATACCGGAAAAGATAGAAATGTGTAGGACCTGAGTGACCACCACTTCCCTGAGAAGTCCCAAAGATGTCATGGGCTTGGACTTCTAAACATTCCTCTGTTGTGGGAGACCAGAGGCACTGCTAGTCTGTCTGAGCTAAATAGAATATCTGGGTGACAGAGTTATTTACAAGTGGGTCAAACTTAGTCCCCCACACCATTAGCTATCCTGCTGCCTAGAAAGCCAAGAATCACATGTAGGATAATGAGAGCCCACCCAAACAAATGTCCCTCCATAACAATAGTGAAACACCGAGGGAGGAGTAGGACAAAAAAATGCATATTCCGAAATAATTACAAATCAACACCTAGAGATGACCTGGCAGGCATGTCTGATAGCTCCATATCATACATGTGACACACAGGTGGGCCATAGGCCTACAACAATGCCCTATGACGGACAGCAGATACCAAGACAAAATCAGAGTACAAAGTTAAGGCATCCAAAGGCTTGTATCTTAGTGCTAAATGATCTCAACACAGACACACTAATTGTACCCTGTTTCTTTGCAGAGGAACACGGATCTCCTGCCGATATGCCTGTCCATGAGTTCCCTGATGACATGGATGACGAGACCATCAACCTCACACAAGAGACCATTGACATGGTCCTCGAAAGCCTCCAAACCCCCCCTTCAGTAACAAGGAGGAGCCAAGAAGAAGCAGCCACCACAGTAGAACCACCCGCCACCCCAATTGTAAGACCTGCCAGCTCCAACACAGCTGAGGACTCTGACGACACTGGCACCAGCTTCGAAAGAACAGTCGTTGGGGTCCAGCGGGAGCTGGCCAAGGAGGTGCGGGTGGGGATGCAAACTATGGCAGCCAGCCTTGAGGGGGTGCGTTCGTGCATGCTGTCAACTGCTGATCAGGCAGCTGCAATGCAAGCCAGAACATCGCTGTTGGAGGAACTTTTAGTAACACAGAAGGCAATCTGCACAGCTGTCATCCAGTTGACCAAACAACTCCAACAGCAAGCCAGTCAGCGTGTGCACGAATGCAACATCGAACCCCTCAGGGCCGACCTGGCTGCCTACCATCGGGATGTGGCTGCCATTCTGAAAAACCAGCACGCTCTCCTTGCTGCAGTACTGCCCTTCATAACTGGACAGGGATCGGCCCCCGGGATGTCTGCCTCCATGTCTTCTGACATTGAGGTGTGTGTTGCCCCTTCACAACCAACAACAACAAGGACACACCAGGCAACACACACATCAGAAGAAGAAGACATGGAACAGATAACATTCACTCGCAAGAGTACCCGGAAGCCCTAGTCCCTGCACCATGCCCTACTCTGACCAAGGTCCTACGTTTTGACACATGCCAGCCTCACTCCAACTACCCTCAATGACTGTTCGGCAATCTACTGTTTAACTTGTCCACATTGGCTGTAAATGTTTTTCTCCTACCATTTGGCAATTCCTGTTCCTCTGCACCGTCTGTGACATCACCCCAGCATGTCAGGAGCATCATCCACACCCTGTAAATAGGATCACCATTTAAGAATGCAACATAACGGACTCACCTAACATTGTTAATGGACTTTTTGCACTACTCCACCTAAAAATAAATATCACTTGCACACCTATTGTGTCTCTGTGTCATTTCACACTTCAACTGTGCAGTACATAACTCCAAAGTGGCTGTGTGGCAACCATGTCGATTCTCTATACTACTGTCCTGATTTCATGTATACTGAAACATCTGTGCAGTGGCCAGGATTGCATCATAGCTTTACTAGACTGAGGAAAATAACTGATGTAGGGACTAAGCACACACAATCATGCTGTGTTGGACAGAATGAGGCCCCATCCATAGCTATTCTAGACAACTAATGGTGGCTGAGAAATGTAGGCACCTTGCAATACTAAAACAAGACATTATGCTGTAAAATGAAAGGAATGATAACCAAATTACACTGCATCAATCACCCTTACAGCGTATACTACCATGAAGGAAAGTCATGCTCAAGCAGTACACACATGATGTAGGTCAGCAATGACAGCAACAAGACAAGAGTGTGAACAAATACTCATCTACAAAGCTCTCCCTGAACTTCACAATGCTGTCCGACCTATCTATTTACCTACAAAATCAACTCTGGAAGCACTCTTTGTGAAGTAGGATACATACCAACCCCAAATCTTGATGATCTATGCACACTACCAATGGTGGCTCTCCCACATGGTGGATACTTACCAAGTTAGCACACGGGTAGCTGGCATGTTAAACCTCAATAGCCTGGGGATAGCGAGCATAGGACACAAATGTCATACTAAAACTTTCTGCTACACTGATGTCAAGGCCATGAAAAGGTAGCACCTAACGCATCAGGTAAAGGGTTAACACATTTTTTATTTCCAATAAGTAATAAAAGAGGCAACTAAGGGAAAGATAAACCTACACTAATCTAACCTGACTACTACTAACCCACAACTGTCCCTAACTAACCGAAGCTAAACTTACTCTACACATGTAACGAAGCGATCTAAACATCAACCCCCCACCCACCATTATGAGACAAGACACATGCAGGACAACACTTACTAACCTACACACATACTACACTATCCTAAACAAACATATATTTTTTTGTATTTTTTTTTTTTTATAGTTTTTTTTTTTTTTTCATCCCAACATTGCCCCCCACCCACCCACCCACACAAAAAGATAAGATATAAAGAAGAAGGACCCCCCACCCTCTTACCTAACACTAACTAAGCTAATTTCCTACACTTATCCTATAACTAACCCCCCAAACCCAACTAACAGTATGAAATAGGAAAGAGGTGAGAGGGGAGGGGTAAAAGTTCTGGAGGGCAAAATGTCTACTGATTTGGCCTCCGTAGTGTTCGCCGGATGGAGCGCACCTTCTTCTTCACCTCAGCCATGTCCTCCGTCAGGGTGTCAACTTTTCCAATCAACCTGTCCAATTTCCTTGACAATGCGTGGAAGTCCGCTGGGTTGATCGGAGGGTCAGTGCAGGTCTGGGTGCCGGTGGAGGTGGATTGTGTTGGTGGAGTGGTGTGGGCATGGGACTGCCCTGCTCCCACCACACGGCTGGGTCCAGGTCTGGATGAGGATGCCTGGTCCGTTGCTGGGTCCACTTGGCCAGACCTGGTGGATGTAGTGGCGGGGGTTGTTGGGGGCACCGTTGGGGGAGCCTGTGGTGTGGCATACCACGCCCCGGAGGCCCGTTCCGAATTGTATCTGCGGGCCATCCTCCGATACCCACACTGCACCTGCAGGATGTGGCTGTACCTCATTGCCCGGCGCTCAAACTGGTTGCGAGCTGCGGCACTCAGGTTTGCAGGTGTGAAGGGAAAAGGCAAATATTGAGCATAGAATTTACAGTGGGTTTAATACCACAATGGGTAATTTGTCCATTACTAGCAATGTATTGGTTGCAGCAATTGTTACAACATAGTTCACGTGAAGGCTCAGAGGAAGTACATGTGAATCATGCATACTGAAGGGCATATCACATATAGCATATCCATGTCTCTACATGATGGATGACATCACCCTAAACTACTCATACAATTCATACCTAAGGCATTATACATTATGGCACCAGCTCGTCCGCATACTGACTTCACTACATATGTCATTCTATGTGATAAGAATCACACTCCTCACTCAATGGCATTTCGAAATAGTTGTGTGCTAAGATTGAACCCCTGGCCATGAATCATATGTCGACACTATGGGCCAGATGTAGGAATTGATGGGAAATCAACTAGCAAATTGCAAAGCTGAACGGTGTCTCTGACACCGTCTGCGAGTCACTATGGGGTCCCTAAATCCCACCTCATGAACATCAATGATGTGGGTTCCAACTTGCACCACCTTAGCAACTATGGGCACTCACGGGGATGGAGGCCTGCTGGGAACAGCAGAACTCCATAGACGTGACTGCTTTTAAATGAAGCAAGTTATTTTTCACCAAGTGTAGGCCCTTTATCTGAAAGGAAAATGAGCTGCGATTTGTTTAAATTCACAACAATTGATTTTTCGTAATTTACACAATAATTATTGCTCCCCTAGACCACTGGCTGTTTTGTGCAGGAGTATTTTGGTCCACTCACAAAGGTGAAGGTTCACAATGAGGACCCCTTCCAGTCAGCAAGTTGGTTAGCATCCACTTCAAGTGGATGATAACAGCTACTCACTTTGCAACCACGTACTCGTTAGCAAATGGGATTGCCTACCACTGTGATTTGCAAGTAGGGCTGGTAAACTCCTTTATTTTTTTCATTTAGAAAAGCATTTTGCGAATATGTACATGACCACCAAAAACATTTCGGATTAGGAAACAGACGTTTGCAACTCACTAACATCAAATTATGCTATTTGCAATGTGGAGACATTTTGCTACATCTGGACCTAGGTACAAACTCAAGTCACAAAAGGTGTTAAGTACGTGTAACATACTGGTTGCTACAGTCCTAGGTACCCTGTTTCACAGTAACATCCCAGTCTTTGTGGGTGGTGTGGGAAGAACAAACAACAATCCCATGATCAATGCACAACCAGGAGTGTACAGAAAGTTCAACAAGCATGTGCCTTCACACACAACACCTATGAAGGGCTAGCAACACGTTGGAGTCAGCCCAACCTTGTCACATCCCAGGTCCACACATGTCAAAATGATATGACTTAGCCAAACATAACATACTATTAGTGAGGCATGTTTTACAACACACACAGAGGAGGTAGAACACCCATTCACATGATTCAACAGAACACCTAGGCCATTGCACTCAAGTCACACACACTTCGAGGTCACCTTGTGGAAGTACATGCCCCCGGAAGATCCGACCTACAGTGTACACAGTCCATCCTCAACTAGGAAGAAGCACTTGTCATCGAAGCCATGTGCCTAAGCTATCTGGGAGACTGTCAGTCTGATATGCTGACTCAGTTAATGGCAAGTTCCTGACCAAGTCTAACATTGACCAGTGTATTCAAAATGAGTCATGCTATTCCCAATTGTCGCACTAATTGAATGACCTACTGCCCCTCAATCTGAGAGATGACTAGGTATTGCTTTACAGAAACATTATTCCAATTTGATATCACACCAAAACAACAAAGCCAATGAACGGCCAGCACATCAAATCATGAATTATCCTGAACACACAGTATTCCATCATGCTTCATTTCCAAACAATGTAAATAGCACTTAGGCAACACTCACTGTAGGTATCGGGGTCGTCAAAATGGGCTACCTCACCAACGGTGTACGGGGCTGGTCCACCTGTAAAGCATGAAAGGAAGATTATACTCAGACTGGGTGAACAGACAAATAATTTCTGTTACAATGACAGTGTGTGAATATTACATGGTAATGATACACTTTCACACATGCTCATCCTGCCTGGCTGACTTTGTATTCTAGATTATCATTGGATGAGTCTCCTGCTCCAGTGACACACCCTACTACACTCATGCAGTGGCCAGGACAGTCATGTGTCGTCCAAGTTAATCCTCCATTAGTAGGCCCGAACAATCATGTGATCCATACATCTCAGCATGTGCATCCCAGAGAGAAACATTCCACAACTGGTTCCATGAGGACTGCATGACCACTCACAATCAAACAGGCTATGTGGACAGGTTCAACACACAGCAACCAGACACACATGTGACATATGTGTGGACAACATGACTAACTTCATGTGACGTGAAGGCAACACACAGGTGTAGCATCATCATGTGTTTGCAATTTTCGGTCTAGCTATGGCGTCTACATATGTAGGTATGTTGTTTCTACATGACGTACTCACTGGCCATTATGACCAGTAGAGTACAAATAGAGCAGTTCACGTGTTGCTTTTCAGACACAAATGCAACAGTACATTCCATGCAGCTACAGCCATCTGGTATGTGTTGCAAAAATGAGGCATCGGCCTGGTAGCATAGGTCTTCATACACACCCTGCAACAAATACACATTTGGACACATATGTATACCTTTGTAGCGCAGCATTTGCATCATTTTGTGACGCAGAGAGGGGGCTACTTAGCAAAATACAAATAGATGTTGCATTTTACTGCTGTTATTGGGTGTACATGTGTAGCAAAAATGGGGATTTATGTGTATGCCCATGGGCCTAGGTTTCCCTAGTATAACATGCAGTCAGCTACTTATTTTGCAGATTGGCTACCAATCATCACATGTTCACGCACACATTCCTATTATTCCCATGTAATTGATTATTACTCACCAACATAGCCACCAATCCGGAGTCCCAGGTGGTCCAGCAGGTCCTGTTCCCTGCTGATCAGATCTGCCCAGCGGTGCTTGAGTTGATGGATATTCCTCAGACTCCCGTAGACCCGGACCAGGTGATGGCGCACCTTCTCCCAACGGATTTTCCTCGCCTCCGTGTGATACCCCTGTATCACACGGCCCCCAGCCTCCAGCATCAGTGGGAGGAAATGGCTTACGAGCCATATGAAGCCCCCCAATTCGTCCTCACCCATCCTGGACAGGCGAGGCCTACCTGACATGATGAGAGGTGTAAAAAAGTACAAAAGAAAAATGAAAGAAAAAGTGGGAAATGGGGAAAGGTAGAGGTGTGAAAGAAAAAGAAGAAGGAGAAAAATAGCCCAACTAACCCCCCAAACTATGCTACCCACAACAGACTCCCACAGACAATACAAACTATCACAGGTATAGACAAAATAACACTAAACAGACTGAGACAATGTTAGACAACAATAAAAGATTGACACAAAGACAAAATACAAGGCACACAGGACACTAAAGCAGTAAAACACAGGACAACACCTTTCACACAACCACACAGTCTAGATAACTCTGAGACTGCAAAGTGAAAGTGAAAGTCAACTCCCAGTACAGATTTGGTAAACAGGATATCCTATTACATCACTTCCTGCATAAAATGGCCGCCGTTTTTATTTTCGCGTAATGCGTCATATTTTCACGCATACACCGATGTGCGTCATATTTTTTTGACGCATTACAGTGCACATGATGCGGAGTGTAAAAATATGATATGAATATTAATATTTCAAATTGTACATGAGATGACCAACATATTGTGCATGTAGCATCAATTTCACCACGCATACATCATGGGCGTCGTTTTTTTTACACGTACAGTGGTGCACATGATGCGGAGTCAAAAAATATGATAAGAATATTTTTAATTAATACTGTACATGAAATGACCAACATATTGTCCATGTAGTGTCATTTTGACCATGCATACATCATGGGCGTCATTTTTTTTACACGTACAGTGGTGCACATGATGCGGAGTGAAAAAAAATGGTATGAATATTAATAATTAATACTGTACATGAAATGACCAATATATTGTGCATATAGCGTCAATTTCACGACGCATACATCATGGGCGTGGTTTTTATTACATGTACAGTAGTGCACATGATGCAGAGTCAAAAATATTGTGGATGTAAATAATAATTTGAAGGTGAAATATCAAGACACTTTTGGATACATTTGTATCTGACTCTGCATTGTGTGCACTCATGTACATGAACAAATTATGACGGCCATGCTGTATGCGTAGAATATGGAGCAAATTTATCCAAATGTCTTCATGTGTTTAGCTTTGGAAAGGTGATTTGTCATGGTAAAACGGTGCGATGTGAGACACATTTGTGTTTGTATATGACAAATGTCCGTACTTTTATGTATAGACGGCCTTCACACTGTGATGTTTGGGATACGTTAACTAATGTATTGACCATATTTGACAACATATTTGGTGTAATTGCTGATGGCTATTTTGAAATGAGGTTTTTGATACCATTATGTATTCCGTCTCCAAAATGTCCCCACCTTTATGATGGGGATGCTTTTATCTGTAGTCCTAACAGGGAGTGGGAGAGTCACTTTCAGTTTTTATGGGGCTGACCATGTCCCATTATGATTTTGTGTTTCATATTTGTGTAGGACTTGTGACATGGAGGCCACACATGTGCCTTATGCATGTGTTTAGTTCACAAGTACATGATTCCTGTATGTTTTGGGGGTGGTAGAGGTGGAGTTAGGCCCCCAGCACCCTAGGATTTGACCATCCAGAATAGCTACTGTATCCATGAAGTATTTTTATCATATCCTGGCAAACCTGCAGCAGCGGGCGAATGTAAGGCCATATGGTATGAATGACTGTTGACCATTCATTCATCTCATTAGCCCATTTGACGTTTGCAGTATTGATGATTTGGAGCTAAGTTGCATACCATTTTCATATGACTAAGGGGGTCATTCTGACCGCGGCGGGCGGCGGTCGCCGCCCGCCAAGCGGTTCCTGCCGAAAGACCGCGGCGGTCATTCTGGCTTTCCCACTGGGCTGGCGGGCGACCGCCAAAAGTCCGCCCGCCAGCCCAGCGGGAAACACCCTTCCCACGAGGACGCCGGCTCAGAATGGAGCCGGCGGAGTGGGAAGGTGCGACGGGTGCAGTTGCACCCGTCGCGAATTTCTGTGTCTGCAAAGCAGACACTGAAATTCTTTGTGGGGCCCTCTTACGGGGGCCCCTGCAGTGCCCATGCCATTGGCCCCGTGGCACCCCCTACTGCCATCCTGTTCCTGGCGGAAGACCCGCCAGGAACAGGATGGCGGTAGGGGGTGTCAGAATCCCCATGGCGGCGGAGCGCGCTCCGCCCCCATGGCGGATTCTCAAGGGCAGCGGGAAGTCGGCGGTACACCGCCGACTTCACGTTTCTGGCCGCGGCTGAACCGCCGCGGTCAGAATGCCCATCGGTGCACCGCCAGCCTGTTGGCGGTGCTACCGCCGACCTCCGCCATGGCGGTAATTACCGCCAGGGTCAGAATGACCCCCTAAGTTTGCAAGACTCTCAGCGTTCACGATGTGATAATGCAAAGATTGTTTTGCTTGTCTGTGTCCCTTTCTGCATAAACTGGTTTAGTGTCATGTTACAATCTTCCTGCTAGGTTCAAACTGGGACACAACTGTGATGGCCTACTTTCAAATATTAGGTTGGTTGTATGACATATGTGTACATGTGTGTGGGAATGTGGATCCAGTATGACCTGTCTGTGTGTATGTTGTCACTGTAACTTCAAGGTCTCCTCCTGAGTTAGTGGCAGCTGATGTTGTTGCAATTGTGTATTGCTCACATCATACACTTGAGAGAAGCCATTGATGACATGTTCACGTACACATGGATGGTCCCACCCTGTCTCTGAACACGTGTGATGTGACTTTCAAATGATCTCCAATTTTGGGCTGGATGAGAGACTGTTTCAGTTGTTTGGATCCGGCATGTGTAATTGTCACATTTGTACTCTTGTTGGGCTCTGTGTATGGTAATGTAACATGTCACATCCTACCCTCTGTGCATACAGTTGTGATGTTTATTTTTGGTGTGATGAATTTTAATGGCATTCTTGATCAATGAGACGACATTCATCTTCAGCTATTTCAAACTAAAGGTGGTCAGAAATGAATAGGCCAAAGCATGATGTGGTGTTTGTGATCTGTGTTTATTTACAAGTGTGGAATACAAGTGATTATAATGACTTAAGTAAAAAAATTGTTCACAAGCTGTTGGCGCCTACGCACTCCTGCTGCGGTGTTAGGTTGTTCCCCCTCCTGTTGCAGGCCAGCATCCTCCTCATCATCATCCTCAGGCATGTCTGGGTCCGGTTCAAGGAGGGGAATGTTCCTTTGTACACAAATATTGTGGCACAAGTGAGTATGATTTTGCATACCATCTCTGGGGAGTATAGTAGGCTTCCGCCAGTGATGTCAAGGCAGCGGAACCTTGACTTTAGGATCCCAAAGGTCCTCTCCACAATGCTGCGTGTCCTCTTGTGGGCGTCATTGTATGCCCGCTCAGCAGCAGTATTTGGGTTCCCATATGGTGTCATTATCCAAGGCTGGATGCCATACCCCTGATCAGCTGAAAGAGAAACACAGAATGGTATCAATTAGATGTAGGAGGCACTGTTGTACGTATCTTTGATGGCAGTAGTTGTGTTGTGTTGTCTGTGACTATTTTGTGTACTAATGTGACAACCTATGGTTGTTGGTGGAAACTTTGGCATTGTTTTTTTTCCTTGGCTGAGCAAGTGTTTGTTGTCTAACTGTTTGTCAGCAGGATGTATTGGTTTCTCAAGTACAGTGTGCCCTCCCTTGCATTGTGACTTGTGACACAGGTGTCCGTGTGTCCTCACTGGGGGTTTGATGATAGTTCCATGCAGAGTTGAAACATGAAAGGGTATTAGAAACGTTCATATGAACATAGCCAGGCCATCCCATCCCTTAAAAGTTATGCATTGTATTAGTGTACAGGTTATTGTGAGACTTCCAATTTGCAAGGTGACATTTAGGCAACCACAGTCATGAATGTCTTCACACTAAGCTGTGGAGTAAATTCAAATGTGTGAGAGGTTCAATGGTGACTTGTGACACATGGCTAGTGATGTGAGTACCTCAGTGTGTTCCTGTCTAGGTGTTGCTATTGTGGTGTATGTGTTGTTTATCCTAGAGGGTTTCTGTGCAGTGAGTATATAAGTAGATTTTTGTCCTTACCAACAAGTAGTCCATTGCCATACCGTCCATCCTGGAAGTGTTGGTTGATGGTGCAGTGACGGAAGATGAATGCGTCATGTACACTCCCAGGATATTTAGCCACAATGTTGCTGATCAGTCCTTGGTGATCGACTATGGCCTGCACGTTGATGGAATGTGTGTGCTTCCTGTTGCGGTAGAGGTGTTCACTCGCAGCAGGTGGCACAAGGCGTACGTGTGTGCAGTCAATTGCACCAAGGACGTGCTGAAAGCCACTGATGGCGTAGAACCCCTGTTTTGTTTCCTGCTGCTTCTGCAGTGTGTTAGGGAAGCAGATGTGGCGGGGTGTCAGTCCAATGATGGCATCCAGTACTTTCGGCAGGAATGCGGAGAAAGATGGTTGTGAGATTCCACCAACCAGGGCACCAGTTGTCTGAAAGGAGCCACTTGCCAGCAGGTGAAGTACGGCAAGCAGCTTTGTTTCGGTTGGGATAGTGCGTGGAGTCACTAAAGTGGGGGCCAATTGCTGTTCAATATTTGTCAGCAGCTGCTGAATGGCCTGCCAGTTCAACCGGTACCTCTGGATGATGTCTCGTTCCCTGAGGCCATGCAGGGTTGTTCGTGGGCGGAATATCCTCTCCTGCCTTCTGCGCTGTCTTTGGGGTCCCTGCTGTTGTTGTTGTGGCTGCTGTTGTTGCTGCAGGGCTCTGCGTCTACGTGCACGTTGAAGAAAAAGCACCTCCATGTCTCCCTGTTGCTGCTCTGCTGCTCTGTTGTTTGTTCTGTGTGTTCTGATTAAGTACAGGTGTGTTTGCCCCATTTTAACGCCTGCCCTGACCCAGGCGTTAAAATTTCACGCTATTCGTGCTTTGCGCCATTTTTTTGCGCCGCCTGCCGCGCGGGAGTGATTTTTGCCCTGGAGCATAAATACCACGCACCGCTATGTGCGTCTGTTTTTAGACGGGAACGCCTTCCTTGCATCTCATTAACGCAAGGAAGGCGTTCACGCAAAAAAATGACGCTATTTGCCCATACTTGGCGCTAGATGCGTCTAACGCCAAAGTATAAATATGGCGTTAGTTTTGCGTCGAAAAAAACGACGCTAATTTGGCGCAAACGGAGTATAAATACGGGCCAATGTGCATCAGAAAAGAATGATAACAATGTGACGTTTCTCCTTTGTAGGGAAGGATGGTCCCATAGATGTATTTTTGCCGCTGCCACTTACCAACCATTGTACTTATGTTCACTTTAGAATAGAGAATAAATATACAATTGAAATAGGTTCTGAGACCAACCACGAGTACATATTGATAAACACAGGATTGCAAAACAAAACAATATATCCAGATATGATAACACGAGAATTACGTGGTAACATTACACATTCTAATTTTTCCTGACAGAGGACAAATGTGACGCAAGGGAGTGTAGGATGGAAATTAATTACCTGTTATAAGGAATGTGTGGAAACTGGCATCGCACGTACAGGTGGCATGTCAAAAACTGTAACTAGCTATGTCACATACTGTGACAGGGCACAGATAGAAGCTTGCAACAACTATTACGGGGGGCTTGTCAATGCAGACAATAAATAGCACAACTGGTGGCATGTGCAACCCTGCAACGCCCGTTATTAGTGGAGTAGGGAAACTGACCGCATGTGAAGGTTGACAGTATCGGTTAAATAAGAGAACTCTTGTTAATTTGTATAAAGTTGCTGTAGATTATGTAGTGCATAAAGTTTGTCATTGTTAATGGCACAATTCACTTTGCAATGCACAATCTTACCCTTTTGTTCACAACAGTTCAATATGGGAGGCCCTGCAACATTCCCAATTCACTTACTGAGAGAAAATACCTCTTTTGTCATGGTTAGCTCCCACTTTGTGCCTGGTACTTGATGTAGTCTCAAAGTTGTTTGTTCCCAGGGCCCCTGCTAACCAGGATCCCTGGGCCAGAGCTCTTTCCTTAAAACTGTTGTGATGCATTGGCATAATTGGCAACACCTTTAGCTGCCACTGTAAGTACCTAGTAAATGGTACTTAGGTATCCAGGGCATGGGGTAATAAGGGTAATATTGTGCTACCCTCTAGGGCAATGCATCCATAAGAACCCAGCACTGCCAGTTCATGCTGAGTATTCGGATGCAATCCTCAAAGACAAACTCGACATGGCACACAGCCTGTGTATCCTGTCCACTACACATTGCATGCACTATAGGTAAGTCACCCCTCTGGCAGGCCTTCCAGCCCTAAGGCAGGGTGCACTTTACTATATGTGTGGTCATAGATGCATGAGCAATATTAATGCATGTGCTGGACACTGGTCAGTACAAGTTTCATAGCTACATGATGGCTACGCTGAACCCTGGATTGTTTGGTATCAAACAACTCAGAATGATAAATCCAGACTGGTCCCAGTATTTGATTTATTACCAAATGTAACCAGGGGTCACCTTAGTGGTACCCTCTGCAAAAGCTAACTACCCTGGCATAGTTGCGGGCCAGTCACACCAGCCTGCTATCACCACACAAGATTCTGGAACCATGGGGTGAGAGATCCTGCTTTCTGGGTCCCAGAACAAAGCCCTTCCAGGATGGAGGTGCAAACCCCCTCTCCCTCAGGAATGCACACTGCCCTGCTAGCAAGCTTCAAAGGGCTTACTACCCTTGACACTCGACCCACAAGCCTGCCTCTAGAAGCAGATGGCAGCCACCATTGCAAAACCCCACTTTTACCAGGAGTAACGGCTGGAAACCACACAAAGGATAGGAGGAGTGCTCATCCCCAGCTTGTACCACCCCTAAGGATCTGCATGTGAGGTGACCTCTCCATTTCATTTTCCTCCATCTTACATGGAAGGAAAATAGCCAATGAGGTGTAGGAAAGTGACCTCTGCCCACAGTAAGTGGTTGCTTCATGGGTGTCGCCACTGATTGGTCACTACCAGGTACTCCCCTAAGCACCCACTAAATAGATTCCAAGGTCAAAAGAAGACCAGCAACAAAGAAGAACCAAAACTCGAGAACTGAAGACCTGCTGCACAGAAAAGGTGCCACACCCTGCCTCCTGCACCCAGGACTTGACAAGCACTGCTAAGGGGTTGCTTAGACACTGGATTGACTCTACCAGCCCCCCAAAGGCCTCCACGCTTTGTAAATAGCCAAAGATCTCCCTCCAGAGTGAAGTATTACCTTTACTGCAACAAGGGACCAAAGACCCAGTGAAGGCCCTTCACTGAAGGGCTGCTGACCAAGGAACCAGATGCTGCAGCTGGACCAAACTCTACCCAATTGACTGTGAGGACAAACCCTGAAAGTGTGCCAAGTTTGGTGGCACTATAAACTCAGTGGCAAAACCATTAGACACCAAGAAGGACAGTCCATTCTGGACTGTAAAAGGACCAGGAGGAAGTCGCAATCAAGAGACTTCAGAAATCATCCAGACCTCCCACCAGGGTGCCCCTGCTGACCTGCAAGTGACCCTCAAATATTTTACCAAGTTGTAATCACCAACGTTACTAGCCCAATATATATGAGCATTGTCCGTACATCAGAGACAATTTATGAAAATAAACAAGGTGCTGAATGGCTGCTCACCAACCTGTCTTTCAGATCTGTTTGACACTTACCAAGCAATCAGAATCCTTGGTCCACAAATAACCATATTTCAAAGCACTTTGAGACCATTGCTGGGTGGTAAGTAGTGTTTTACAAACACTCCAAATAAAATAAAAAACATCTATATTTTTGTAAAGTTTTTGCTGTTATTCTGTGTGGGTGGTGGTAATTTCAGTGATGCATCACCATCTGAGCTGTCAACCTTTATCATCTGTTCAGTGTTACAACATACAAATTGCCTCTAGTCATCAAAATGCATCACCCTGAGGTGTGATTACCAGGTCATCATTGGTGATGTAGCGCTCGGTAGTCTTAAGTTCGGAGGCCAATCATGCATCATTGTTTTGGGCTCATCCTCACACAGTAAAAGGATCTTGCGATTTTTCCGGCTGAGGCAGAGGAAACACTCTTGCATCAAGTTGAATATACCCATAGGTGATCAAGGTTGCCATCTCATGGGGGGCGGGGGTTGCCAGCTGTGCACAATGGTGGCCATGTCTTAACATCACTGCTCCAAGTGTTTCAAAATCCTACACCACAATGCTGACCCAGCATAGCAGGAGCAACAGAAGAAACACCTTTGCTTGGGCCTACAGCAAACCCTCGTTTCACCACCGGTGGACTTGTGATCTGAGCTGAAACAAACACAGAGGGACAGCTTTCCTTTGGGGGGTGGAGTGGGTCCCAGATGCCACCAGCTTTGTCCATGGAAGTGTCAGAAGTGGAGTGGACCAATCGGCAGGGGTGGCGATAGTGGAAGTGAGGGGCACTGTACTTGAGTTGGGTCCTCACAGGGCTCCACCAGAGATTGTGGACCAAGCCGCTGCCCGAATACACTGTATATCCTTTGCCGGTTATCATGTTTGCTTTCTCCCCATTCTAGAACTGTTGAAGGGAGATACGTTTGTGTGAGGGGTGTGGGGGATAAACAACATAATATGTCACAATTGTCTTGTTCGAGAAAGTGGAGATATGCATAGTCTACAAATTAGTTGCGTCATTCCAAAGCACCAGCCAGGCATCAAATTTATGGAATGCCGTAAGCCGGCGCTAAACTTGGGCTACCGTCAGGAAAAATGACATTAGCTGGGGGGTGGTGGCGCTAGGGGTGATGGGGGTCTTATCTAAAAAAATGACACTAGGCTGGTTAGAGGCAAAAAAAAAAAACAGCCTGACGTTCAACCATCCATAACATATGACTCCTGTCTGATAAAGACAGAAGTCTTTCCCACCACTCCAGTGGCCAGCACAGAGTACCAGTGTCCCCTGAGCATGGCCATTGCACACAGCGCCATGCAGGGGGCCCTGTGTCAGGGCCCCCAATGGCACTTAGAATCTTAAAATAAAATACTTACCTATACTTACCCTACTTACCTGGGATGGGGTCTCCATCCTCTGGTGTCCCTCTGGTGTGGATGGGGGTGTTCCTGGGGCTTGGGTGGGCACCTGTGGGCCCATTCCATGGTGTTTGGCCAAGAAAATGGGTCCCAGGTACCTTAACGCCTGGTCTGACCCAGGTGTTAAATAATGACGCAAAGCAGGCTTAGCGCCATTATGTAGGCTTGCCTACTACCTGTGCACCATTTTTGCACGGGGGATAAATATGGCGCTATGGGCTTAGAGTCATTTTTGGGTCGAGAATGCCTACCTTGCATCTCATTGACGCAAGGTGGGTTCACGCATCCCAAAAATGATGTTAACCTCCTATATTTTGACGTTAGGCTGGTCTAGCATCAAATTATAAATGTGAAGTTAAGTTTGCATCATTTTTGCATCAAAATAAATGTCTAAATATGCCCCAATGTGTCTGATGCACGCGCACACAAAATCATTTACACTCTACTCCCACTCCCACAGGTCCTCACCAAAGATAGATTATTTATTTTTTCCCAACCTGGTGCAGGGCGTAATTCTCCCTCAGGCCCTCACAGACTATGCCCCCCATTTGGATCAGATTTAGATGCCCTGCACACCTGTGGTCTGGTCTGTGGAGACTGAGGGCTTGGTGACTTTGAGTTACGGCCTTTGTCAAATTCTGCAGGCAAAAGACAGTAGACTACTTTGAAACTAGCAAGGGATCGGTTGAATCCCCAAGCTGTTGTGGTACTGAGAAGCTAGGTAATATCGTACTGAACAGTTGCCAAGTGCAGAAGGCAAAGTGGCATTTTGGAGGTAGAGGCGGATATAGATGGGCAGAGACAGAGATGACTGCAGCCCGAGTGACCAGCTAAGACATGATATTAACATGAAGCAGTTGTAGCTCCGATACAAATTACTTGATTCCGCATCTCCAGTTTGTGCTGTGGCACAATTTAAAATCTAGTAGGCTGGGTATACAACAGGGAAGTTGCTATATTGGTTAGAAACTGAGATCAGGAGCTTAGGATAAGTTAATCAGTGGCGTAGCTTGGTCAGATTGGGCAGGGATGGAGGGGGGGAAGGAAGGCTTTAAATTTCCCAACAATTGGGCTGGCATATAATATTAAACTTAAATTATATGACAGGCAGGGGCATGAGAGGGGCAAAAGGGGCAGTGAGAGACGAATGCTGGTTGACAGGAGCAAGAGATAGAGAAAAAATTATTTTGTAAAATACCTAACCTTGTTAAAGACTTTCAAAACAGAGAGGGAAAGAAAGTGTTTATGTGTTTTTTGTGTCTGTATGTAAAATTACTAGTGAAATCCGACAGTTACCTCACTATACCCGACTGCTGAAAGAACCTGTATCCAACTATTTAGAAGAAAATACATTTATTGGTGATGTGTAACACCACAACCCCCCCCCCCAAAGCTATGCCACTGACAATAATCCCCAGTATCTCTTCTCAGGTGGCATAAACCCCCACAGATGCCCAAGTTTAATGTTCAGGAATTCACACTCTGCTACACTCACCTCTATGTACAACAACCAACAGTTCCAGCAGAACAGAGCAATGCAATTGTTGATGATTTATTAGTACTGCGTCTTTCTGTATTAGGTATGGCAAGGACAGGAGAACCACTGACAGAGGGAGAAAATCTTGAAAGCCATAATTTTAATTACTGCTTGGAAAACAAACCACGGGTGACTACCATATTAAAGACTTTAAGAAATATGCTTTCCACCTGGCTACTTGATTATTGGGGCTGCATATAGAGGCCCTAAAGTCTGGGGAACTGCCATGTGAACTGTGAGGGGCCATAATTTTGGTAATCCTGAAGCCGGGGAACGAGATTTGTACAGACCCAACTCTTTACTAAGCCTGTGTTAGACCTGGCATCCTTGGCTTGCTTTTCCCCTAACTTTTTGCCTTTAAACCTCACGTTTTGCTGACTGTGGTTTTGCTGACTTTTGGACTCTGCACATTGTACCACTGCTAACCAGTTCCAAAGTGCTTGTGCTT
Organism: Pleurodeles waltl; assembly: GCF_031143425.1. Classification (NCBI taxonomy): domain Eukaryota; kingdom Metazoa; phylum Chordata; class Amphibia; order Caudata; family Salamandridae; genus Pleurodeles; species Pleurodeles waltl. Next base: position 317,174,007 of record NC_090436.1, read on the forward strand.
GCTACTAAAACCTGGTAGAACTGGCTTTCACCCAATTGGCATATTTAATTTACTTGTAATTCCCTAGTAAAGTGGTACTGCATGTACCCAGGGCCTGTAAATTAAATACTACTAGTGGGCCTGCAGCACTGATTATCCCACCCATTTACATAGCTCTTTCACACGTCTCAGGTCTGCCATTGCATCCTGTGTGTGCAGTTTTAAATTGCTATTTAGACCTAGCAATATAAACCTTTTGCCAGGTCCAAACCTTCCTCTTTAATACATATAAGTCACCCCCAGGGTAGGTCATGGGTAGCCCAAAGGGAACGTGTAATGGATTAAAAAAGTTGGACATGCACTTTTAAGTTTTACTGTCCTGGTAGTGACATTTTTCACTGATGCAAGGCCTGCATCTTCCGTAGGATAACATTGGAGTTACCCTATACATTTAATACGCTGTAACTTCCAAATAGGGTCAGGTAATCAGTTCATGTTTGGTTTCTTTGGAGTTACATTGAGAAATCCTTTCTTATGGTAAAGTCGGATTTTAAATTGCAACTTGAAAGAGGCACCTGTAGAAAGTTGGCAATTTACTGCCTTAGTCCCTCACCGCCTGCAGCCTGTGTCTGGTTCGCATTACTGGGTGTAGTTGACAGTTGGGCTTTGTGTATTCCTCCTGGACAGCCACACACAATAGAGAGCTTAGGAATTCCTGGGTGGTGCATCACTGGCAGGATGGGAAGCCAGAGCTGGGCACAGCCCTACTTACACTAGAATAGGCTGTGTCCTGCCTCCACACTAAGGGCTGCATATCCCTTGTATTTAGTCAGAAGCCAGGGCAGGGGAGGCAGGAAATCTGTGCACTCCTGCCAAAGTTCTCGGAAAGGCCATCAACCACCAGCTCACAGAACACCTGGAGATTAGCAATCTTCTGGACCCCTCCCAATCCAGATTCTGCACCACCCACAGCACTGAAACTGCCCTGACCACTGCCACTGACATCAGAACCCTCCTTGACTGGGGAGAAACAGCAGCCCTCATCCTCCTTGACCTCTCCGCAGCATTCAACACCATATCCCAACAAAAACTTATCAAGAGGCTTCATTAAAACAGAAACCAAGGAGATCCCCTCAAATAGATCGCCACCTTCCTTACCTAAAAAAACCAGAGAATCTGCCTACTGCCTTTCACCTTGGAGCCCAAGAACATCATCTGCAGTGTTCCTCAAGACTCATCCCTTAGGCTTACAATGTTCAACATCTACATGAGTCCTCAGGCCAACATCATCAGAAGCCACAGATCGAACATCATATCCTATGCAGATGACACCCATCTCATTGTTTTGCTATCAGAAGACCCCACTACCACAAGGGCCAACTTTTTCAGGTGCATGACAGGCATTGCTGTCTGGATGAAAAACAACTGCCCAAAACTTAGCACAGACAAAACAGAAGTGCTGATCTTTGGGAACAACACCTCCCCATGGAATGACTCCTGGTGGCCTTTCAAACTAGAACCAACACCCACTCTGACAGGCCATGCACGCAACCTTGGCATCATCTTGGACAGCAAGTTCAGCACGAAAAACCAGATCTAGGCTGTATTTTCTGCCTGCTTCCTAATCCTTTGCATGCTCCATACAATCTTCAAATGGCTGCCCTTCAACACCAGATGAACCATCACTCAAGCCCTAGTTACCAGCATCATGGACTACAGCAACGTACTCTATGTAGGAATCACCACAAACATCCTGAAGAGACTACAGACCATACAGAATTCAGCAGCCGGACTCATCCTTGACCTCCCCAAATGGACCCACACCACCCCAACTCAAGAAGCTCAACTAGCTCCCCAGTCAGAAAAGATGTCAATTAAAGATTCTAACTCCTACAAGACCCTTCACAATCAAGGACTAGCATACATCAACCACGACCTGAACTTTTACCAACCTTACAGACACCTGTGCTCCATTTCCCACAAACCCCTGCATCCACTGAAGCAACAATGGAGGATGCTCTTTCTTCTACCTCGCTGCAAAATCCTGAAATGACCTCCCCCTTTACCTGCAGACCTCAACTTCTCATGTGGAATTCAGGAAAGGACTCAAGACCTGGCTGTTCAACTGAACCCCTTAACAGCTTTGTTCTCAGTACCTGGATACCCTTGTGAGGGACTAACTATGCTTTATAAATCCTGATTGATTGATTTATTGAGAAACCTCTAGAAGCTTCTCTCATTTCAAAGAGAGCACCTGGTATAAATATTGAAGTTTAGACACCAACTCTTCAGTATACTTCTGGACCTTGGGAGGCTCTGCCAGGAAGAAGGACGGCTGTGCTGCTGAAAGGACTGCCAATATGCTGGACTGCTGCCCTGCTGGACTACTGCCCTGCTGAACTGCTTCCTTGTCAGATTTCTGTACTCAGGTCACCCAGTGTGACTCCAAGGGTGAGCCTGTTTGCCTCCTATTCAGAGCCACAGGGACATAACAGGCTCCCAACCACCTGAACCAGCACCCAGATCCAGATGGAGCAAACCCTGACCACCAAGTGGTGTCCCCTCAGCTTCTGGACCATTGGTGTGGCCTCAATGGACTGAATTGAAGTTTCTGGGCTCTTGAAAATTGCAAACGGGCCCATTGGTGCCAAAACCTTGATTTTCACACTGCTCGCCAACATGAAGTTTTGGCAACTCGACCCTTCCCGCTACAGAATCGACCGCTCACGGTGAGTGTCACTGCAAAGCTTTGACTCAAACCTTCAGACGACAACAGGATCTTTGTGCTACTACAACAACCGCCCGTGACACTAGGCCTGCTCTTCGTGCTACATCAAAGACGATCCATGAAGCTTCCCTGCTCTTCATGAACAGAGATCTTTGCGCTGGACTGAGAAGGTAACTTTTCAGCAGTACTAATCTGGTCCCTGCATCTGACCCTCACTCCATTGCGGTTGGCCTGAACCTGTGACTTTTTCCTGGACTTGCATAACCAGATAGTTGTCAGTGGTGATTTGGGCTTTTTGGGACTATTTTCACTAAAAGGTTAAAAATTCATAACTTCGGTTCTGCTGATTGGAGTTTTGTTGTTTTTATGTCAAAATATTTGTTACATTTTTCTCTCTTGTCTTAAAAGTGTATAGTATTTTTCTTGTGTTGTGTTTTCACTTTATTACTGTTTGACATTCTGCGTAAATACTTCACACATTGCCTCTAATTTAAGCCTGACTGCTGTGTCCCAAGCTACCAGAGGGTTAGGCACAGGTTAATCTGGGGTTTGCTTATGCCTCACCCTGACAAGGATTGCGGTTACTGCGTGAGTAGGGTTTCATCCCCCTCAACCAGTAAGTCAAGTTCTCAGATCCTGGAAACTAAGATCCTTGAAAAAGTGCTGGCAAAGAGGCTGTGATAAGGATCACCAGAACTTTAATACACCTGGAAAATTGATTCAAGCCATGAAACGACACTTGCCTCTCTTAAATCACCTTTATAATGTGATGGTGCTCTCTGGGGGTGGAGGGGTATAGATAAATGGAGGGCCCTAATGTTCATAGGTTTCAAGAAGACCTTCCACGTGTTCCAGTGGCCCTTTTTATTCAGCCTGCTGGACCTTCTGACCCAGAGTGACGGCCCTCTTTTGCCATGAAGCCAGGTACTCCACAGGACTTCCCATTGTCACCTCATTTGTTTGCCCTGGTAGTAGAACCACTCATGGAGTGGGTCAGGCAGGATGGGCGATTGAGTGGCTTTCAGTGGCCAGGTGGCACAGAGGACAAAATATCATATAATGCTGATGATGTCCTTATTTATGTTACCACCCCAGAGAACCCCCTGCCTTGATTGATGCAAGTGCTCCGGATTTTCAGAGATGTGGCTGGACTGAAGTTCAAATGGTCTAAATCTATGTATTTCCCATTAATGGTTACGTACGATAATATTAAGACAACTGCCACCCCCTGATAAGCGAGAAAGTATTTTAGGTACTTAGGCATTTATCTTACAGTTCCAGGACAAAAGGCCTGAGATTTAAATCTTGCACCCCTGAGTGCTCTAGTATCTCAGCATATGGCCGCTGGGAGGATCGTCCCCTCCCTATAGCAGTTAGGGGAGCCCTATTTAGGATGATTTCTCTCCCACAACTGCTCTATACTTTGCAGAATTTTCCCGATGAAATACCACTGGCATTTTCCAATCCCTACAATCGACAATTACAAACTTTCTGTGGCCAAGAGGGTTAATCGAAAATCGCCTATCACAAATGTGCACTGACCCTGTATGATGGCGGTCTGGCGAATACTGACATTAAGCTGTATTATTGGGGCAGTCATGTTGTGATGATTAATAACAGGTTGCATGTTGATAGACGTGACCGAGCAATATCCGCTGGTCTTCGCTCCATCAACCACTATGGTATACTTAATCTACTGATGGTTTCTAAGGGCGCACAGCTATCCCCACTGCAACACAAACGTCTTTGGCATGCTGGCATTATACAATGAAAAGGGTGAAATAGAATAGGGTGCTGATAGTGGGGACCCAGTGTGGAGTGGCAATTTGTTACAGCACACCACGAAGTTGGAAGGTTTTCGGTCATGGGATACCATAGGAATATCCAAGTGGATATCTGTGTGGTGGAGCTCTATACACACATTTTCACATTTCACCATCACATATGATAGGCATAGGTCACAATTTACCACCACCTGCAGTTGAGACACACTCTTGAGACAAAGCAGGAAGAGTTACCAGCCCTCCCAGAAGCTAGGCCTCGGGAGTCATTGGTCACAGTGGAAGAATTAGGGGGAAAAGGGATCTCAAAGATTTACTGCACTCTAGCAAATATTACCCCATACCCATTGCAGTAGCTGAGGGAGAGGTGGGAGACTGATGTGGGCCCCTTGGAAGAAGAGGACTGGGTAGAGAAGATGGCTCCAGGATGCTGGTGGTTTCTATGAGACTTAGACTAATCCAACTTAGATAACTCTACTGGTTGTAATATAGCCCAATGAGATTAAGTCAGATGAGATTTGGATCCTCATTGATTGACATGCAAGGTAGAGTAGGCATGTTGTATCACATGATCAGGAAGTGTTCTGTAATACACCAATGTTGTGGTCAAACATGTGCCATCTAAACCAGGGTGGCGAATAGACCAGTTCTATCTGAACCAAAAATGGTAATACTAGAAGTGACGGATGAGTGCGGTGGAAGACAATCTATTAGACTGCTGGTGGCTATGGGACGTACCAAAGCTAAAAGACACATTACACTCCACTAGAGGTCAGAGGAGGCACCCTTGGTGGCAGAGTCGACCCCTGATATGAACTGCTGCATTAAAGCAGAACCGTTTGTGTTCAGGGGACACCCCGATAAGCACTGGTGGGGCACTTGGCAAAGTTACTTGGCAGACACTGGCACATGGGTTTGCTGTGGTCGAGCTAAATCTTGTACATCAGATGATGTTTAAGGACTACACTTGTAGTGCCACTGGTGTTTATACACTATTGATGCTTGTATTTGTATGTATTATCTTCATAAATCAAATAAAAGTGTTATAAAAAAAAGCTTGTCATTGGTTCTTTTTTGTTTGGCATTTTAGATCCTTCTTCAATCACATGGCTGTTAGGGTGTATTGAGAAGTGACCCTCATACTTCTCTCCTAACACATGGCGCAGAGCAGGCTTCCCCAACAAATAGCTTGTGAAATACTGGTAGCTCTCCACTTACTTGAAGCAGCTCTCCTTTGTACAACCCAGCCTACTAAATTATAAACGGTTGCAAGGTTGGATAAATATATATATCCCAGAATTAGAAAGTGTGCATTCAATGTAAAATGTGTGTATTTTCAGTTCTCCTAAGCTGATGGTTGGAGAAGAATTGGTTGAATATCGAAAATATTCTTGTAAATTATGCTGCGCTGGGGAGACGCATTACTGATATTATTCACTCGGGCCAGAGGCATTGCAGCTATGACTGTCATGTATTTACTCATGCAGAGGCATTCCATATTGACATAACATTTTTAACATTACTGCTGGCAACCCTGCCCAATGAAGGGAGGTGATAACTGCTTGTAATCTTGCAGAACGTGGACACTAAGGTAATCTTGTCCGATGTGCTCACTTTTACAGCATTTCTGAAGGTTCTCATTGAACTTAAGTAGCTCTTACTACATAACAGTTAAACCCCTGGCCTAGAGGGTGCTTACAGATAGTGAACATTAGGTGTGGGCATAACTTGCATAATTTACTTTTGCGTTATTACTTGATATTTTGGGAAAATCATGTGAAATTATACATAATTCTGTGAAATGTAAATTCGTCATTTAGCACAATAATTTAGCGCAAAATGCTTCCTTGCTTCAATTTTTGATGAAAGGATGCATTCGCACTGAAACCTTGTAAACAACAGCCAGTCACATTTTGGATGTGCACATTGTTCCCACATTCCTGTGCTATCATTTTGCCAAGTTCCCCGCCAGCATAATTTAACTTCCGCGCGGGCCTAAGAACATCTGGGAAGAAAGTGAGGGTCCACTTGGTGCCCCACATGACACACTGCATGCGGACTATATCCACACACCAGATTTGTGCTTGTTGGCTATGGTAGAAGAGGAAGGACAGGACCCAATCGAGGGCACTTCGTATTCATTGTTTCAGGTTGTAGAAGTGTCTCATGGTGTCATATAGCTTTTCGTAGTGTCTGTGCTACTTGAAAATCTGCATTTAGTGTCACAGGAAGCACCACTCTGATGTTTAATGGTGTGGTTAATTTACTCTGGAAAACTTAACACCTCACTGCTGGTCATGAAGTAGACATATTTATGATATTGTGGGGCAAGACACAAGCAGTGTTCGACTTCCAGGTAGATATGAGTATAGTGGTGTTAACATGCTGGAAAACAACCCTCAGAAAGTTGTTGTGTCTAGATATTTAGGCAGAAACAATGCAGAATATCGGGCACACTTCCAGTGCCCACATTTGGAATAGGAATTGAGTCCCAGATTTATTCAACTTTAACACATCTCAGCAAGACACCTTGCTGCACTGCACTGCGTGAAAGGGAGAAAGCAGAAATGAGCCGTATTTAACACTATCTGGCACATTCCTGTCCTTTCGCTACACTGGCTCACAATCGCTGTCTTGTGCCAATCCAGGCAACCTTGTGTCGTAGTGCAAGGATACCTGCCTTGTTGCCAGGATTGTTTTTGTGCACAATCGTCTGAGGCTCTCTCCTCTTTCTGTGTGTGCTGCAGAATGCAGCACATGTAGAAAGAGGAACAAATGAGAATAAACATATTTCTCCTCGCTATACCTCCCCTGGGAAGGCGTATCATGTTGACAGATTTCCAGGTTTACCTCTCATGGTAAATCTGGGCATGGGCTAAAATCCATGAGTGAATGAGTGGGAACACCCACTCTCCTCTCATGGAACCCCTCCCTGGAGCAGAGTAACGCAAGCCAATGACTTGAGCCGCCTTGCTTTACTCCAGATTTACAAAGGACTGCATAGCACAGGAGCAATGCACTACTGTGATCTAGCTGTGCTTGAATGTATACCAACCGGAAGTTCGACTTCAACACACCAAAGTTGCTCCTCCTAACGCACAGGGAGTCTCTTTTGTGGGAAGAAATCTCCAGCATCCTACTGATAAACTACAAATGTGGAAGAATGTTTCATGTCTTGCAAAGGTGGTGAACACCACACAAATGATGGACACAAATTGTGCAGCCAAAACTCGAAGTCAGCCCTCAATGTTCATGTTACTGTGAAACTGTGGGACTGAGTGGCAAGAATCTACACACACCACACATCGCAAGAGATAGGTTTGTAGTACACTGTAAATGGTAAAACGGATTGCCTTCTGTTCTGGATTGTAACGCTCATTTATCTGAATAGGGTTTACATCAGTTAGCATTTTTGACAGTCGTGATTAACTCATGGAAAGTTAACCACGGGATCATAGAATAAATAGGAAGCTATAACTTCCAGAAAGGGGCAAAGCATTCACTCTTAAAATGCAGATCACCATTAGTATGCCTTTATTTGTTTAATAGCTTTAAGATAAGTTAGTATGTACACATTTCCTTTTTAGATCGGGTTTAAAAGTGCACCTGTCTGCAAGGTCTATCGCTACTATTTGAAATATATGCAGGAAGAGTATTTCTCTCTCACCTATAGCTAGTGGCGCTTTGATATCTCAATCTACCTCCTATAGAGTGCTTGCATTCCATTGTAATGCACGAGGGACTGTTTTACAGCTGAAAAGTACACTGACATTTGTAGTGTCACGCCAGTGACGGAACTGGTCGCCCAACACTACCATGTAGCGTGGTGCAGAAGGGGTGCGTTACCCTCTTCTCACCTCGTGGTGTTTCCCCCTTTTCGCTGGGCTGTATTGGTGGTGACCCAAGGTCATGTGACCTAGGTCAATAAAGGTGTGGCTGGCCGGGGCGTGGGCAGAGGAGAGCCGCGCGATACACGAGCAAGGGCTGTGTCTTAGCGTGTGCGATATCTGAGCACGCAACCGGCCAAGGCACGAAATACAACTTAAAAGAGTCTGTCTCCTTATTTCAAAATTATCGTAGTGCCGGTCGTCGCCGACACTACATTATCTATCATAGATTTATCAAAGGTGCAATGAAAACACGAAGTAATCAATTTTTTTTTTGTTTTTCACTGTAGTGGGCTTTCTTTAAAAAAAAAATGTAGTCAGGAATTCCATTTTGCCTACTGGAGCATTCCAGGCACATTTATTACCAAGCATTTGCAAAGCTAATAAGAGCGATTTTAATAAGCCAACAAAGGCATGCACAAGTGTTCCCTGAATACTTTCACGCATTAAAGCCAGACTACTGGCTTTGGCAAAGCTTGCACATCCAAAGATACCGAGCTCGAGACCTATCTCAAAAGCCACTGTTCTTGCTGGCGCCTATTAAAAAGTCAACCTAAGAGTCCCTCGTCAATTACAAAAAATGAAACAAGAAGGCTAAATAAGAAAAGTTGAAGAGATAAAACACTTTGACAGCTGAGTGGCTGAGGGAAATGAAGACAATGATTCATACTGCAAAGCCGAAGGGCGATGTTATGCCCAAGGCTAATTCTCCAACCGTGGACTCCACACAGTGTGAACGTTTCCTCAGTGAGTCACTCACAGATTGCGGCAGCATCCAATTATATTTATCTTTAGTATGAATAGGAAGTCAGATTGAAAAACGATGTGTTTTTTTATTTTATTCTAAATATAAAATTTGTGAATGTCTCTTTAGTACTTTCAAACATCGCTGTGATTCTGAGGAGAGTGCAAACAGCCTTCTTAGCTGAACTCTTGAATGAAATTCAATAATTGTTGCAGTCTCGTCAATTAAAGCAGGTATGCAGCGAATTAACTACCAAAACTGTAGTTAATATAACATACATTGAAGTAAAAATAATGCAGGGTAATTTATATAGTAGATGTCACTTTACTTTATTGTGCAAAATTATTACTCTACATTTATCGCGCCTACGTCCAGAGAGTGCGAAATTTGACGCGCTGACGTCACTGGTGATGTTTTGTATACAGCAAAACACATGATACGCAGGAGGGACCCAGTATGTAGAATTCCTAGCTGCTTGGCATTCTCATAAGGGCTCATTCGAGGGAGCAGACAATTAAAAAAACGATGTTGAACTAAATCTCTGATGGCACCAAGAAAGCGAAGAAAGTGAACTCAACCACCCCTATTATGTCTCTTCCATCCAAGCATCTATTCATTCATACTTTCACCCTGATATCCACTATGACACCTATACATTCTGTCGTCCATTAATTATTTCATCCATCATTCAATCTTTCCCTAACCCATCCATCCATCCATCTATTGGTCTGTCCATCCATCCATCCACTCTGTCGTCCATCCATCCATCCACTCTGTCTTACACCCATTCATCGATCCATCCACTCTGCCATCCACCCATTCTGCCATCAACCCATCCATCCACTCTGCCTTCCACATATCCATGCATTTATCCATCCACTCTACGATCCAGTCACTTATCCTTTTACCCACTCATCCATCCATCCCCTTACTCTGCCATCCTTTCAGCTATCTACCCATCTGTCCATTTACTATGTCATTCTTCAATCAATCAATCAATCAGGAATTTGTAAAGTGCACTACTCACCCGTGAGGGTCTCAAGGCGCTGATTCACCTTCCCATCTGCCTATCCATTCACTCAGTCATTCATACATCCTTTAATCTGCCATTCTTTAACCTGCTCATCCACCTTGCCATTCACTCACCCTTCACCCAGTCATTCATCTACCCACTTACTCATTCACTCGTCCTTTCACTCAATATTCCTCCCATCTTTCCCTCTTCTGTTTATCTATATTTCGTTCCTCCATGCTCCTGCTCATTCTTCTGTTGACGCTCTATCGTCCAGACAGATTACAAGGAAACCTAGTCACCTTCACTCACATGTTTATTGTTGGGGGAGAGAGGGACTTCCACACCACACAGATGCATCATTCAGTGAAGAGAGTGTGACAAAGTTGATTTTCTGCTCAATAGGTACTCAATAGGTACTGTCAGGCTTAACCACTGTCAGAGGCATGATTCTATTCCCTGGATGGGGTAACTCAGGCTCGGCGAAGACTCTCCAACTCCTCCAGGGTGGAAAACTCTGAGAGGTTCCAGTAAAAGGTTCAACAGGCCCGGGTCACAAGCCATGGACCATTGGCTGCCAACACCTAACGTTAGTGTCCCAGACTAGCCAAGATATACTGCTGCAGGCCCATGGAGGTTCCTCTAACTCAGCGCAGGGATGAAAGCCCTGATTTATTCTCTCATCAGAGCTCTGGCAGGTCCATGGCGTGGGATCCTGGTGCTGTGCTCCATTGGTCCACCTATGGGGTCAAAGTGCCCAGGACAGGTTCCCATAAGCCCTGGATATGCTTTCCTGCTTTGATGGGATGAAAAGATTTGCCAGGCTCCAGTCAGAATTCCAGCAGGCCCGGTGGTGAGTGTCCCTGGATTTGGGATCAGTTTATTGGCCTATGGTGTCACACAATACCCAGCATCAGGTTCCAAAAGCAAAGGGAGGGCTCCACTACTTCAGCAGGGTAGGAAGTTCTGACCTTGCCCTAGTCAAAGCTTCAGCAGCCCCTTGGGCCTGTGATCCATCTGGTGGCTGGCTGTAGCAAAGTGTCCAGGACAGAGTTGCTATAGCCCAGGGAGGGCTCCTTTGATTTAGTAGGATGGCAAGCTCTAATCTGGCCATGGACAATGGCATTAACAGTGTGGTCTCTGGACATTGGCTCAATGCACCCATCTGTAGTGTCACGAAGTGCCCAGGATGTTATTCTACAGGTCTGCAGAGGGCTCCAATATTTCACTACTTCAGCAGGTTGAAAAGCTCTGACTGGGCCCCAGAGAGAGCTCCAGCATGCCCAGGAGACTGCAGGCTCTGTTCACAGCCATTAGTGTCACAAAGTGCCCATGATGAGGTTCCAAAAGCCTAGGGAGACCTCTCCTGCTTTAGTGGAATGGAAAAATCTGACTGTAAACTTTGCACTTGTATAGCGCACTACTCACCTGTTAGGGTCTCAAGGCGCTGTACTCATACCACTATGGAACCCCTCCTGGCTTTTCCCTGTGAGGTGCCCACTCCTGGGCACCCCCAGGGTGAAGCCAGGCATCCAAGCGCTGTTGGGGCCGTTGTGGAGATTAAGCAAGATATTGCCCAGAGTTGCACTCATTAATTAGATTAGGCACCGAGGCGAGAATTATCTGGTCCAAGGGAATTGAGCCCAAGACCTGCCGAAGCGGGACTTGAACCCTGGTCTTGAGCCAGAGCTCTGCTTCAGGGTCTGCCGCTCTAACCACTGTGCCACACTTCTCCACTGGGTCCCAGTCAGTGTTCCAGGAAGCACAGTGCCTCGCAGGTCCTGAGCCCATGCCCAGGCACCAACTGCACTATCCCTCTGCACTGGCTGGTGCCCCCCAAGAGCAAGCAGAAACTCCACTCATAAGAGAGGGTGAATCCAGATGTCCATTTTGAGTCCAGTTATTTGTATTAAATGTGTTTGTATTTTGGGTTTTGTAAAGCACTCTTCTAAATATACACTACAACTGCAAAGAGACATTAACATTGAGGAAATAACCATCTGGTCGCATGCACTATAGGAAAGCATGTGGCGCTCAAGATGGCCTGGCTGCCCTGGAAATCATGATGAGAACTTATTTGAAGATTGTAGAGTGCAGAGGTTACAATGAAGGCTTGTGGCCTTCCTCTTTATGAGTATATACAGGGTGATTGCATCATTTTATTTCTCCCTGTACAGTGCAATGGCTTCTGTCACCCCATACAAGGCCCTGACTGGCCCAGATACTCAGCTGTCTTTCTGATTTGTTCCAGAGGAACGTCTGAGCCTGCCTTCCAAGACAGCAGGTGAAAGCACCAAGCAGACATCCCAGACAGGGTACCGTGCTTGGGGATAGCCTTGCTCTGATTAGGGATGGACTGTTTAGTATGTCTTGACTTTTTTTTTTAAATAAATCAGTTCCACACTGCTTGGGAACATCCAACTGAGAGGTGTGCCTTACAGGGAGGCTGTGAGGGGGGTGCTCTGCTTGAGGGGGGTAAAACCCCACTCAAACAGCAACCACACTCCTTGTCAGGATGATGCACAAGCAAACCCCAAATTAACCTGTGCTCAACCCTCTGGTAGCTTGGCACAAAGCAGTCAGGCTTAAACTAGAGGCAATGTACAAGGTTATTTACGCAGCACTTCAAACAGTAATAAAGTGAAAACATAAAAACTCCCACACCAATTTGAAACACTAGAGCAGAATTGATTAAATAATTCAAGCCCAAACTTACAAAAACCCAATCAGAAGAACCAGAGATATGCAATTTAAAGGCCCGAGCATCACAGTAGCTCTCTCCGCAAGTGGTTGATGCTGTAGTATGAAATGTCAGGCGGAAGGAACTTCTCGTTGGAAGGCTATGCGAACAAGAAGGTTTTGGCACCAACAGGCTTGTTCAAGGTTGTGAAGAGCCCAGAAACTGCAATTCAGCATCTCTGAAGCCACACAAAGGGGACAGGACCTGAGGAACCCCACTTGGGGGCCAGGGGCTTGCTCTAGTTGGATCTGGGTATTGGTACAGGTGGTTGCGCGCCTGTTTTGTCCCTATGGCTCTGAACAGGAGGCCAACGGAAGCAGACAAGCAATGTTGGAGTCACTCTGGGAGTCCTGGGAGTCCTGGTTTTAGGTGCAGGTCCAGGCTCTCTGACTCAGGCAGGAGAGCAGCAGGCAGTAGCACAGCAATCCAGGAAGGCAGTAGTCCTGTAAGGCAGTAGCCCAGCGGGGCAGCAGTCCAGCTGAGTGACAGTCCTTTCAGCAGCACTGCAGTCCTTCTTCCTGACACACGGCACAGATCTAGACATGTACTGAAGGCCAACTATTCATACTAAGTGACTTCTTTGAAGTGGGAGAAGCTTTAGATTTTTCCCTTTGAAGTGTACAAGTTTCCTAACTCTCCTGTCGTAGTTCCAGACTAACTACAGAGTGTTTGCAGCCCTTTGTGTGGATGTAGGACAAAATCTAATCAATTGTAGGTAGGGCTGTGTCCAGCATCACCCTCCCATCCTGCCAGTGAAGGTCCATCCAGGTACCTCTAAGGTCTCTGTTGTGTGTACCTGTCTAGGAGGAATACTCAAAGCCCACTGTCAGCTACACCAGTCATCTGCCCCCAGGACGGGCTGCAGGCACTAAATGGCGAAGGCCGGAAAATGTGAATTTTCTAGAAGTCAAACAACAATAGAAACCTATGCTGATAACTATTTTATCCACACAGTTTTTGAAAGTGATCAAGTTTTTAATTTTCTTGACCTCATAGTTATTTGGTTAAACCTTTAGATATTTTAAACAGCACATTTATACACTTTCCATATTCTTAAGACAAACACCAAAAAACAAAGGACATAAATCATATATTATACATCAAACCAATAACAAATCATAGTACAATAAAAACAATTACATTATACCAGTCATTAATTCAAGAAATGAATGGAGTTGTCCTATTCTGCCCTATTATTAAGCAAACTCCTTAGAGGGGTTGTACAACCATGTTGTTTGGATAGAGCAAGGCACCCAATGTTCCTTTTTGGAATACCTTTGTGTGGTTATTGATTGTCGTCAACTCCCTTGCTCCCAACGCGTTTCAAATTCCCCTTAATATGGGTTATCCTCAGGACCAAGACTGGTTTCTAGACCAATGCCAGTGTTGAACTCTCCTTTTTAGGTCAAGCGCACAGGCGGTCTGGCATGTTGTAATCTCTGTGGGCTTTTAACCATGCCCATCGCACATCCATCACTATCTCTCATTTATGGGCTTGCATTTCAAAAATCCTTTGTTATCTTTCGTGAATGCTTTACGTTTGTGCCTCCATGGGACAGCTGTATTACTGCCTTGGCCATCGACCCTGTTACATGGATAATTGTACATTTGCCGATATGTTTGACTGTGAGCTAACTTCTTTTTCCTTTTGTGTCTCTCCTTCACGCTCACGCTCATGGCGGCTGTGGCGCTTTAAATTGCTTTGTTAGGATTTGTCTGTACAGCGCTTGTGCTGTGCTTGTGAAATCTACTGTATTTAATATAGATCTTAATAGGGGCTTACATCCCACCATCGCTTTTCGTTGGTTCGTGTGCTTGCCACTTTGTTTTCCTTTTCCTCTGTTTCTATTGGCTGTAGCATACTATTCCCTGTTGTTCCTCTGTGTGTTCCTCTTATCAGTCGTCCATCAGCCAAGTACTGTGTTCATCCACCTGGAGTGGGACTTCTTTTGTATGATCAAGCATGTCAGCCCCCGTGCTTACGCAATTATCAAGGGGCAAAAGAAGCAAGTGCTTCATCTGGGATGAGTGCTTTATCCCTTTACTTTCTTATCCCATCTAGAGCATGATGGGTGCTGTTGTCGGACCGGGCTGCCCGCACTGGTCTGCTTTCACGAGGTGTCTGAAACATGACTTGAAGCACAACCCCTTCAGTGAGGGGTCAGTGACATGCACTACCTGCATTCCCTTCTTGCCAGATCGCCACCTTTGTTGTGTGACAGCTTGGATCAAAGGCACGACCCTGGGGGTCACGGAGACATTGAAGTGCCAGGAGAAGATTTGGGGTGTGCCCCCACATTGCCGTGGTGATCCGAGACTTCCCCGGGATGTTGAACCCAGTCACCATAGCAACCAGGAACCATCACTGGACCAGCCCAACCGCCCGCTCCCTTGAGCAGTATTAACATGTTGCGCCTGCATTCTCAGCTCACCTGTGTCCAGAAGTTGCACTGTGGGGGCAAAATGAGTTGGTGCTTGTCACCGCGTTGTGTGTTAGCAGGCGGCTATGCTTGGGTCTTTCAAAATGCATGGGATCCCTTAAGTCTCCTTGCGGACTCTGCAGTTCTGACTCCACCACTGTTCTTTGCCACATACCTGGGGGGAGAGGCATTTGGTCCATGGGGCAATAGGCCAGTGACTCCGCATTCAATCAATCAATCAATCAATCATGGATTTGTAGAGCGCGGCTAATCACCCATCTCAAAGCGATGTATGTGGGCATGGTGCTCAGTCTAAGAACCAGTTCTTGAGGTCCTTCCTGAACTGCTTCAGAGATGCGGTCTGCCTGAGCTTGAAAGGTTGTGCGTTCCATGTCCGGGCTGCTAGGTAGGAGAAGGATCTTCCTCCTGCTGTACTTTTCTGGATCTTGGGGACGCTGCAAGAGTGACCTGGGAGGAATGGAGACATCTGTTGGATATGTAGAAGGTGGGGACGTGATTGAGGTATGCTGGTACTATGTTGTGCAGTGCCTTGAAGGTGTGGATCAGGACTTTGTACGTGATGCGCTTGTTGACTTGGAGCCATTGTAGGTCTCTGAGGTGGGAGGAGATGCGGCTGTGTCAGGGGATGTCCAGGGTGAGTCTGGCTGCTGCATTCTGGACTATTTGTAGTCTTGATTGAAGTTTCTTTGTGATGCTGGCATAGAGTGCATTGCCGTAGTCCAGTTTGCTAGTGATGAATGTGTGGGTGACTCTCTTCCTCGTGTCGTGGGGAATCCATTTGAAAATCTTCCACAGGACTTGGAGGATGTGGAAGCATGACGAAGAGATGGCATTGACTTGGCGGGTCATTGATAGAGAGGAGTCCAGGATGATGCCCGGGTTGCACGCATGGTCAGTGGGGGTCAGGGCATTATACAGAGCGGTGGGCCACCAGGAGTCTTTCCAGGCAGAAGGGGTGGAGCCGATCACGAGGCTCTCTTTCTTGTCCGAGTTGAGCTTGAGGCAGCTGGCCTCCGTCCAGGCGGCGACTGCTCTCATCCCTCTGTGGAAATTTGTCTTAGCTTGAGCAGAGTCCTGGGACACTGAGAGGATCAGTTGGGTGTCGCTGGCGTAGGAGGCTATGTTTAGCTCTAGTTGTTTGGTGATCTTGCCAAGCGGGTCATGTAGACGTTGAAAAACGTTAGACTGAGTGAAGATCGTTGGGGCACTCCGCAGCAAGTGTCATTAGGTTCTGACATGAACAGCAGTAGTCTGACCCTCTGTGTTCTTCCGGTGAGGAAGGACCTGATCCAGTCCAGGGCTTTGTCTCGGATGCCTGCGTCATGCAGTCTGTCGCAGAGGGTGGAGTGGGAGATAGTGTCAAATACAACAGAGAGGTTGAGAGGATGAGTGCGGCCGTGTCTCCGCGGTCCAGTATGATGCATATGTCATAAGTGGCTGCTAAGAGTGCATTTTCGGTGCTGTGGTTGCTTCTGAATCTGGATTGGGATGGGTCTAGGATACGGTGTGTCTTGAGGAATTCGGTGAGTTGCTGCTTGACCACTTTCTCTGTTACCTTGGCTGGGAAAGAAAGCAGAGAGATGGGTCTGTAGTTCTTCAGCTCCTTAGGGTCGGCGGTGGGTTTCTTGACTAGTGGGCTGATTTCAGCGTGTTTCCAGTCTGAGGGTAATGTGGAGGTCTCAAAGGATTGGTTGAGCTCTGGTGCTATGGTGGCACTGGCCAGTTTGAGGATGTGATGGGGGCATAGGTCCTCTATGGAAGTGGGTGTCCAGGAGTTCACTATCTGGTGAGGTGCTAGGTCCATGGTGGTGAACGGTGCTGGTGGGTTTTTGTTCTTGAAGCCTTCGTAGATGTCCTGAATCTTATGGTAAAAGAAGGTGGCGAGGTCTTGGAAGGGAGGGATGGATGAGATGTCTTCCCGGAGTTCGTGAACTATTTGACAATGGCGAAGAGCTCTTTGCTGTTGAGAGCGCTGGTGTTGAGGCATGCTTGAAAGGCGGCTTTTTTGGTGGCTCCGATGTTCTGGTGGTGGATGGTGACTGCATTTTTGTAGGCTGTGACGTCTTCGGTTGATTTGCTGATCCTCCATTTACGTTCCAGTCATCTGCATGAGCACTTGGATTCCTGTAGGTCTGTCATAAACCACTTGTGTGTTTTGCTCTGCCAATTCCCTGCTGTTTTCCTTAGGGGGGCTACAATGTTGGTGCAGTTTGAGAACCAGCGGTGTAGATTGCTTGTGGCTTCTTTTGTGTCTGCTGCGTCCAGTGGGAGGGAGTGGTTGAGAACGTTGGTGAGCTGTGCTTCCGTGACCTTGCCCCTTCATCTGCCAGGGGAATGGGGGGTGTAGTGGCATGTAGTGTTCTTTGTGTAGATAAAGTGGATGCACTTGTGGTCGGTCCAATGGTGTTCGGAGGTATGGGAGAGGGTGAAGTTGTCCCCTGGTGGGAAAACAAGGTCATGAATGTGTTTGGCTCTGTGGGTGGGGACTTTGGCAAGTTGATTGAGGCCAAGAGTTGTGAGGTTGTCCAGGAGGTTTGAAGTGTTAGGGTCATCGTAGGCATCAAGGTGGAAGTTGAGGACACCGAGTAGGATGTAGTCGGAGGAGGTGAGCGCTTGGGGGACAACAAGATCAGCGATGCCTTCGTAGAATTGGGTTCCAGGTCTGGGTGGCCCATAGATGAGGGTGCCATATAGGGAGATGATTGGGTTGGTCTGGATCTGGAAATGTAGGTGCTCGTGAGTTGACGGAGACTGCAACTTGATGGTGGCAGTCAGGCGGAGGTTGTTCTTGTAGATGATGGCAATGCCTCCTCCAGGCCAGTTGGCTCTGTCTTTGTGGATGATTTTGTATTTTTCTGGGATGGCCATGGTGATGTCTGGGGCAGCGAGGGGGGTGATCCACATCTCCATGAAGAAGGCGACATCTGTGGCTGTTGAGTAGAGGAGGTCCCAGACTTCTACAGCTTGCTTGACGAGGGAGCGTGTGTAGAGGAATATGCCCTTCTGGTGGTTGTCTGATCTTGGGGTGGGGTCATGGGGTGGTCCTTGGAGGGTGCTGGAGCAGTTGTGGCAAGAAAAAGGTCCATGGGTGTTCCTGGGATTGGCTTGGTGGCAGGCTGATGATCTTCCTGGGTTGGGGTGTGTGGAGTTCTGGCGTGAAACCGGCGAATGTAATGAGATCCAGGGTCCGACTGGAGGTGACAGGCTTGGCTTTGGCTCTCCAGTGGTGCTGCCGCATTGCGTCCGCCATTAAGAAGGGGAAGGAGGCGGGGGTCCGGTCAGCTGGAAGAGGGGATGGCGGCAAAAGGCGGGTGGGGTCACAGGGGCATCAGCGGCGCAGGGAAAAATGCAAGTGGGAGAAAAATGTTAAAAGAGACAGAAAACGTGACAGAAGTGAAAATACAACTAAAGGCAGAAATAAAAGGCAGGAGTAAAGAGAGTCAGAAGATACTTACTTGCAGGTGGCCACTAGGCCACCAAGGGCGAGGCGCAGGCAGGAGCCTGAGGGAGGAGGTGGGCCTCCAACTCAGAGCCAGGCAGGCTCTCAGTTCATCGCAAGCAGAGGCAGCAGCAGCAGGAGGGGCTACACTCAGGAGGGCAACAGACGCTGACCAGGAGGTCAGTGGAGTTGCCCTCTCACAGCACTGCGGCTGCCATTAAGAAGGGGGAGGGAGGCGGGGGTCTGGTCAGAGGGGAGATGGGAGGGTGGGAAAAGCACTTCGCGGGGAGGGAAGAGGGGCTGGGCCGCCGGCACAACAGCGGCAGAGGGAATAAAGCAAGAGGAAGAAAAATGAAAAAAGAGACAGACAAAGAGACAGAAGTGAAAAATAGAAGTAAAGGCAGAAGTAAAGAGAGACAGAAGATACTTTCTTGCAAATGGCCACTAGGCCACCAGAGATGAGGTGCAGGCAGGAGCCTACGGGTGGAGGTGGGCCTTGAACTGAGAGTCAGACAGGATCTCAGTTCATCCCAAGCAGAGGCAGCAGGAGGTGCTGCACTGGGGAGGGCAACAGGAGCTGACCAGGAGGTAAGAGGAGTTGTCCTCTCGGAGCACTGCGGCTGCCGTTAAGAAGGGGAGGGAGGTGGGGGAGTCCGGTTAGCTGGTAGGCGGGAGGGCGGGAAAAGTGCTTTGTTGAGGGGAGTGGGGGGGGGACATAGGGGCAGCAGTGGCGCGGGGAAAAACACAAGAGGGAGAAAATGTTTAAAAGAGGCAGAAAAAGAGACAGAAGTAAAAAATAGAAGTAAAGACAGAAGTAAAAGGCAGGAGTAAAGAGAGACAGAAGATACTTACTTGCAGATGGCCATTAGGGCACCAGGGATGAGGTGCAGGCAAGAGCCTGTGGGTGAAGGTGGGCTTCGAACTGAGAGTCAGGAAGGCTCTCAGTTCGTCCCAAGCAGAGGCTGCAGCAGAAGGAGGGGCTGTACTGGGGAGGGCAACACACGCTGACCAGGAGGTCCCCATTTCAGTAGGTTAGGAACATACTTTTGCAGTATTGCAACTAATAGGAGCACAGGTGCTCCAGTGTTCTTGCTCACAATGACTACGAATCAGTAAGGCTTGCAGAATTACCATAACCAATGTAGTAGTTGGGCAAATGGTCTAGCAGCCTACTCTGTTGTTCAAATGCACTCTTGTCAGCTAAATGATAGAGCCTATTTGTGTTTTTTTTAATGACACATCTTATGAAAATGCTGTTTTATTCACACAATTCCCATACTGCTTTGAGGCACTTTCACCCTTTACTCAGACACTTATCAGCCTTCATTTATGCACCACTCACCCTGCACAATGAGCACTCACACCATTTTCTCTGCTCTCATATCCTGCCCCCACACCTCTTACCTTATTAATCCCATCGATGAAACCTAATGCATTTACAAATGCTTGCTCCCTTTTGAAAGGGGTTTTATGTCCAAAGATTGCATCAAGTACTTCAAGCCATCCTTAGGCTTTTTTTCCTTTGTTTCTATACGTTAGTTTTGAATTTTGGTTTGCAGTCACCATTTTTAAGCTTTGCCATGCCATTGTGGTAATTATTTGTTTTCCAACTTAAATTCAATTGCCTCTCTGGGTAAGTGCAGCCTTTCCCAACTTCAATCTGTAGCTCTGTGCCACGTTTTCTGTTAATAAAAAGTTTCTCATCTTCTCTCCGGTTGAACACCCTAGTTGCAGTATTCTCTGCCTCATGGCCACATTGTTAATTATATTTGCCAAACTTGATCACTTTCAAAAACTGTGTCGACAAAAAAAATATCAGCATATGTATCTATAGTTGTTTGATTTTTAAATGGCCCGACCTTGCTGAGTAAATAGGCCCAACCCGATCAATTCAGTAACTTTCTAAAAGTGGCATTTTTAAAATTGTAATTTAAATATGACTATCATAAGACAGGAGTTTTCATTACAATTTGTTATATACCAAACTCAACTTGATACCTATACCTTATTTGAAATTACTGTATATAATAAGATAACATCAATGTTATCCTATGCCAGAGGTAGGACTTGCAGTAGTGAAAAACAAATTTAAGAGTTTTTCACTACCAGGACATGTAAAACTTAAAAGTACACGTTAAACTTTCTGAATCACTCCACCCTGCCCTCTAGGCTGTCTAAAGACTGCCCTAGGGGTGACGTATATTCAAAAGGAAGGTTGGGGCCTGGCAAAAGGTTTATCTTGCTAGGTCAAAATGGCAGATTAAAACTGCACAAACAGGCTGCGATGACAGGCCTGAGACCTATTTAAAGGGCTCTTGGTTCACATAGTACATACCTCTTTCCTTAAACATACAGTTAAATTAAATATGCCAATTGGGTATTAGCCAATTCTACCATGTTTTATGGAGAGAACACACACACTTTAGCACTGGTTAGCAGTGGTAAAGTGTGCAGAGTCCTAAAGCCAGCAAAAACAAAGTCAGCAAAATAGGAGGGTTGAAGGCAAAAGGTTAGGGGGAAAGCCACACCAAGGATACTAGGTCTAACGGAGGCCATCTCAGAGTCCCTTCCCACCCAGCAAAAGCCACAGAGCACAACAGCTCACTGTCTAGTGGTCTGACCAGAGTGCATGGAATTACGTGGTACTAGTCTTGGATTGCACCAGTGTACTTTGGCCCATATATCACCTGTGGCCTTTCTTCACTCACCACATTTCTACAGCAGCTCCAAACGAGGGTTTCCCCACTACCTCTGTCAGTTGTAAGGCGAGAACTTCTATATCTCTCTCAAACTGCGCCTTGGCATGCCTGTACCTTCTGTCATTGTGGAGCAGGTTGGTTCAACCCTACCTAAGCAATCATCCCATCTACCCAGACCTTGAAAGCAGCAAAGCCTGCAAGCTGTCAAGGGTATGAAGGTCGGTCCGAGATGGGCATGTAGCTCCCTCTCCCAGCAGGAGTGGCTACCTGGTTTGTCCTGCTACTAGCATATGCGTGTCTCAAGAATTAAGTACCATTTTCATGCCCTTAACCATGTTCTTGGAGTAAATACAGTTTCCGAGGAACCAAAGTCTTTTGATTCTAGGGCGTAGAGGTGTAGGATGGTTGAAATTTAGAAGGCTTAATTGACTTAATTTGACTCCAGACGGCAAACCTCACCAAGCCCAGATGCTGAAAGGATTGATAGCTTTTTTTTCAATTGTTTGGATGGTGGTGCATGCGGGTTATTAGTTGGCAGAATAACTTGTATGGTTAAGTCTGATAACAAGAGAGCCCCTGTCATCTTAACTAGTTATATGCCCCCCAGTGGTGAACATTCAGCTTCTTAGAAGGACCAGTAGAGTTCAACCACATGGTATCAATTGAAAATAGGTCTGTGATGCCCTCAGATGTCTTGGGCTGGACATGCAGTACAATGAATGGATCATCATATATCTACCCTTCAATGTCAGGTGCAGGTGACCTGCTGAATCATGCTCCTGATAGTGATTGGATCTTACACGTATTTCCCATGAATGAGGAGTTCCCAGTAAGTGTGCATCATAAGCTCACAAGCACAGGTATTAAGCTTGCATTGATTAAGTTCCTGCCCTTTGTACATATCACCCGTTCCTATTACTAATTATATGGTTTAGTGAGGTACGTGGATCAGGTAATCACTTGGGTCCTCAACTGCCTTGTGGGGGCACCAACACTCAAATGTGCCAATCTAAAGGAAGTAAAAGTCATAACAACTGACTTCCAGATGAAGTATATGCATAAGGCTTGGCCCTCCCTTCGCACACTGGTCGATGGAGTGGCAAGCAGCTGCTTAGGCAAGGACTGGCATTGTGGTGTGTGTCTTCCCTAGAAGACCCCACCGTTGCCCAAGGGCCACAGAACATATGGGCAAGCTTGGCAGAATGGCCTGGCAGCAGAGGAGTGTAATGGTGTTAGTCCTGACAGCCTTAAGGTGGTTATCTCCCAATGGTTTGCCTACCTCCCTCCATTTTTCTGAGCCTGTTTTTGCTGGTTTTAGGACTCTGTACACTTTAACACTGCTGGCCAGTGTTAAAGTGCATGTGCTCTCTCCCCTAAACATGGTAACATTGGTTCCTACGCACTTGGCATATTTAATTTACCTGTAAGTCCCTATTAAAGTGCACTACATGTGCCCAGGGCCTGTAAATTAAATGCTACTAGTGGGCCTGCAGCACTGATCGTGCCACCCACATAAGCAACCCCTTAACCATGTCTCAGGCCTGCCATTGCAAGGATGGTGTGTGCAATCTCACTGCCACTTGTACATGGCATTTAAAACTACTTGCCAAGCCTTAACCTCCCCTTTTTCTTCATATAAGTCACCCCTAAGGTAGGCCCTAGGTAACCTATAGGGCAGGGTGCTATGTAATTAAAAGGAGAGACACGTACTTATGTGTTTTACATGTCCCAGAAGTGAAAAACTCACAAATTCTTTTTACACTACTGGAAGGCCTGCTCCTCTCTCATAGACTAGTATTAGAACTGCCCTCATATACTTTTAAGTGGTAGATTATGATCTGGAAGGAGTAGCCCTGTCATGTTTAGTAGTGCCAGAATAGTAATAAAAAGCCCTACTTATTGGTGAAGTTGGATTTAATATTACTATTTTAGAAATGCCACTTTTAGTGGGCATTTCTCTGCAATTATGCCATCCATGCTTTACATCCCTGAATCCAATCCATGTCTGGTCTGTGCTGGTTGACAGCTCCCGTGTGCATACCACCCACACAACCATAACCCCCACAGGGATCCTGGCAGACAGGACAGGGCTGAAAAAGGGAACTTGTGCACTTCAAAACCACTCTTTGAAGTTTCCCCCACTTCAAAGGCATTTTTGGGTATGTAAACCGGATCTCTGACCCCATCAAATCTGGCACTTCTGGATCTACCCATGAACTCTGTCAGAGGAGCTGCCTGGCTGCACAAAGGATGCATCTGGACTGCTTTGCTGAGAAGGACTTCTGCCCTCCTGTCGTCCTGCTGCCTGTTGGCCTCTGACTGTGCTGGAAAGATTCTGCCTTCCCCAAAAGTGCTCTTCAAGGCCTTCGATTGAGCTTGCCTCCTGTTTTAAAGACTCAGGGACAGCAAAGACTTCATCAACTAGCTTCTAGCTACCTTTCCGACTTCAGTGATGCCAAGAATAACTTTAGCGACGCCAGTACCAACGCTGCACCCTGCTCCCACTCCGTGGACATAGCTGCATGCAACAACTGATGCCTGCAGCACAAGTCCAACTTTGAAGAGACACAGCTGATGTCACGCAGTCTCATTGCGACACTGTGAAGTGGACACATCATGTCTTGACTGACTGGATCCATCAGATCTCAAGGAACCGACGCATTGCCACCGATGCTGCGCCAGCCCCACCTTCACCTCACCTCCCCTGCCTCGCAGTACGGAACAAATGCCTCATCTCCCCGGATGTTGTTTGTTTTCAAAGGTACTGAATCTGGGGGTCCGTGCGAGCCTGTGACCGGTGCCTGTGGCGTCAGACTATTGGGAACTACTCCTTCAATGATGCCGTGATAGCCCCAGTTGGAGCTATTGTGTTTCTAAGTGCTTTAGTTGGATTTAGGCCCATATTTATGCAGTTTTGCGTCAAAAAAGTTTAGCACCAACTTGCATCATTCCAGAGCGCAAGCCGGGCTCCAAATTTATGGAATCCCGCAAACCAGCGCTCAGATTGGGCTAGCTTCACGGGTAGGGGTGGCGGTACGAGGGAAGTGGGTATTGCCTTAAAAAATTATGCTAGACTGGTTAGAGGCAAAAAAAAATGCTTTTAACCAGCCTAGCGTCATTTCCTGACACAAAACCATCCATATCACATGACCCACCACCCTAATGGCCAGCACACCCAGTGCCATGTAGGGGCCCATTCCAGGGCCCCCAATGGCACTTTAAAATGAATTAAAAAAATACTTACCTATACTTGCCCTACTTACCTGGGATGGGGTCTCCCATCCTCTGGTGTCCCTCTGGTATGTCATGTCCAATGTGCCAGACTATTTGATCGGGGTTATGATGTCTATCACGTTCGTTATGGTTTATACCTTTTCTCTCAGACACCAATATATGTCTTTTTGTTTCTGTCTCTTACACAGGGCGACCTACCAACCGACTGACATTGACAATTAGTCCACGTACAGTAAGTGACTTTCTAGCACTCACCATTTGGTTTTTATAGGAGAAGTTACAATTTACGGTCCTGATGAAGCGCCGTTGGATCAATTTCTGACCGTCTAGGGGCAAAACATGTCGACCCCTTAGTGTTAGGACAGAGTACATCTCCTCCCCTTTTTCCAGGAGTACAGGGGGACATTATTCCCTACAAGTACTCCCTCGTTTATTTTTTTAATCTTGGCCTGATTCTCATTTTGAGTAATTAAATTGAGATACTGGGGGTCCAGAGCCAATTTTAACACATCTTTCACTCTCCTTCCTTTTCCTTGTCAGCATGTACTGCGGATTCCACTGGATCTGCGATACCATATTCGGTTGAGTGCCACCACCACTTGTGTGGTGGCCCGTCAGATGTTGCAGTGCCGGTCTGGCGAGGAGTTAGCCCAATGATGATGCTCTGCGTCTTAATTGATGCTTCAGGGCACTCCTACCATAGTACTGACTCTTTTCGTCCTTACAGACAGTCTCTTCTGGAACAGTGTACTCATTTCATTTTTAGGTCAATTGAATGGAAACAGACTCTTTATCATCGGATTAGCATCAGCATTTTGGGCTTCATGCAAAATGATTTAGTCAACATTAATTTGGAAAGCATCTAGCTATGGCTCTATCAACAGGCAGCAGTTGGTACCTAGAAACAAAAGACAAATGAATAGTAAAGACATTTGCAGATTAGGATACCTGTCCTTTATGGATCAGCAAAGGGTGATTAGACTTCGTCAGGCGAGCATTAGTTCGGGCAGCTTCAGCAACAGGACATGGAAAGGGGTAATGATTCAGAAATCAGGGACTCTAAGCTCTCTGAACCATTTAAGAGAAATCTCTAAGGCAGGCGGCAAAGGTGCATCGAGTTCTAAGCACTGAGTGCAAGAGTGAACACCGGCATTTATGCATGGAGCACAAAGATAGCAATAGAATAAGCTCTCAGAAGAAAAGTATCAAAGTGACCCAAAGAAGAGCTAATGAGAGTGGCCACAAGTTCTGAGTGCAGTGCAGTTAAGTTAAAGTTATCCTACGTTGTCATTAATCAGAAAATCATATGATAACTATTAGTCCAATAACATTCATATTCTAAATCAGACATATAACTAGACAGTCTTTCACACGTCAATGATTGGTTCTTCTCCCTTTATGCGCGTTAATGAGTTGTCAAGAAGCAACATTTAACGTTCTTCCGTTCCTTCTGTCAGTACATCCATTGTAAGTTCCTGGGAACATCACTTTCTCATACATCTCAAGTTAATAATTGTACCAACTTAAGTACATTCATGTTTCTACACACATTACCTACTACACAGTAGCTTATGAAGACAGAAAAAACATTTGCTCATTTGTATGATTTGATCAACCTTCAAAATCGAAACAATTATTTATCTTCTATTCAGCAAGCATGAGATCATATTTTATTCTGACAATGCATTTTCTAATAAATGATAGTGCAATACTAAGGCTTAGGCCTTGTTAGCTTGAGGCCTACAGTTAACTTAAGCAAATATAAAGCATTTAATCACAAGTATGACATATTACTGCATTTTATTATTAATGGAAAATCTAGATACACATTAATATATCTTTAATACGACATTTTATATTAGGTGGTGGCCATTCAAGTGTGCACATTTTACGAGTTACATGTTATTTTCTATGTTAAGTGATTTTCTACGCATATTCCGAATACAAGATACATACAATATTTATTAATACAATTTCAGCGCTCACAACCCCTCCTCTGATGGCTAAATATGGTATCACACAAATTTATCCCAAAAATGTATTTTCAAAATGTGGTCTCTTTTGTTTTCTTATTTCTTCTTTTCCCTCTTGAATTTTCCCTAAACCAATTTTCCATTTTAATTTCTTCCCTCCTCTGATACTTTTTCAGTTTAACCACATTATACATTTTTCCCATTCCCTATATTATGATTAAGCAAATCACAATAGCCAAAATCACTTGTATTATTTTCATTATTATCCCTTTTCCAAGGTTGCCAAGCCAATTAAACTTGGTTCAGTTAATTCTTTCAAGCCAGATTTATCTTTGGTTAGATTGTTATAAAACCTCTAATCTCTCTACTTTTATCTGGACTATATGAGCAACAATGTTGCAGACTCAGCAATTTACAAATTACACCCTCTTTTGCTAAAAGGATGTCTAATGCAAGGCGGTTCTGAAGAGTCACAGTTCTCAACGCAGCCAACTCTGTATCCACTAGGATAATGGCTCCTGGAAAATCTGACAGCATGTTATCCTCAATAGTAGACAACTTTCGAATCTTAATAGAATTCAGAACAACTCCTACTGAAAGAATTATTGCTCCAAATATGTCTCCAACAATGCCAGAAACTGATTCTTGCTTTTGTCTTTTATGATGTAATTAAATCATTTTAGGTAGTTTGTTTAAGTCTTTAAGATGGTAATTTTTGGGGAAAAATATCCTTAAGTAGCATGTGCCATACCATCCTCTAGGAAGACGGTAATATGCATTTGGTCCACAGATTTAATAAACAACTGGAACAGCCGGATACTGACCATTCAACATAAATGTCCATTTATACTGAAAGAATAAATACACATGCCTGCATACACATTTTGGCCTATATATACAAAGCTTTCCTACGTGTAGCGCATCTAAAGCTAATTTCCCTTGCACTATTGTGTCGCTAAATGCATGATTCTTTCCTGGTGTCCTTATCACTAACCCTTTTTCTATCCGTGCCTTCAATGCTCTTCTTCTATCTTCTGTGTGATCTAAAAAGCTCTTTTCTACTGGTGTAAGCAAACACGTTTGGTTATTCATATGCACGTAAGCATGTTAATATAGGCTCAAACAAATCTCTCACTGCTACTATGTTATGATCCTTAGCTATTTTATTCAGATCCCTAATTCTAGGAACAAACGAAAACACTACATCAAAATTAGCATAGAAATACTGGATATACTGTTAATTATAAAAACTTGTTAGTAAAAGACTATAACTTATGCCATAGGTTAGAGGCAGACTATGATATGTTTGTTACTCCTTCCTCGACTGAGGTAGGAATATGTGTACACGCATAACACTCTTCACATCCATTGTGTCAACGTACTCACGCAATAAGCAATAAAAAACATTAGAAAAAAGTTCTCCCTGTGTGTTATCTACATGCAGATATTTCTCATGTAACCTAAACTTATCCATATTTGAGAGCGTAGTTGTCTCTATAGTTGTAGTATGGTTGGCCTCATTTTCATCAAGAACAATCACACTTACAATCAATATCAAGCACAAAACCACACATACAATCGCCAAACCAATACCCATGAATTTACAGCATCTATTCTTTCTACTGTGCTGTTAGGATTACTCATGTTCTGTAAAGGATCAGAAAGAAGAAGCAATAACATTTTGAGGTATGCAACAAAAACTAAAATCTTCAATCTTCTTCAGCAAATATTTACAGCTTTCAGTATCATTTTCAGGACCCTTGTCAAATTCGATAACTTTGTCAAAATCAGTTTAGCAGCTTGTCACATCAGGCTATCAAAAATGTCTCTTCGGGTTAATCATAACAGTCTCTTTTCTTGCCACTTTTCAATTTTAGATTTTTCAACAGGTTCAGTTTATCAGTTCTCTTCATGTACCAAAATATTGACCTGAAATATCTTGATCAAAACAAAAAAGACAAAAATTCTGTCTGCCACTCACTGGGAGATACATACACCCATTCAGGACCTGAGTACCTTCGATTTGCATTTCTCTTTCTTTTCAGCCTTCGATCTCCACCTAGCTCTCCTTCACTTAAGACTTATTTTCTGGTGGTATCGACTTCTTCCTCGATTGTTGTCACTTTGATTGCTTTCTTTGTTTTCAGCTGTGATTCTGTCCATTTATCTCCTTTCAATGGCCCTCTCGTTCCTGCTCTTTTCAGTGCTGGACTTACAGATCTTTTTTGGCCTACAATACCTTTGTTTGACGTTCTCACAACCTGTTCAGGAGGTGTCAAATGTATGTGGCTTTGATCTGTCTCAACTCCTTCCCCTTTGGGGTCAGTCGTGTGTTCTATTTGCCTCTCAAGACAGTCTGCTTCTGGGAAAACCCTCCTCTAGTCAGGTTCTCCTATTGTTTCAGTAGATGTTGGTTCATTATCACTCTCCTGTATTCTTTCCACTTCGTCTCTCACAGGAGTGTTCATGTTGAATGTGATCCACTCAGTTACTGTCTCCAGTTCGCTTTCTCCTCTCTCCAAGCCTGGAGGTTGGCTGGACGTTGTTGCTAATCTCAACAACTCTGCTTCCTCATCAGAAGGATTATGTACTTTCCGAGTGTGGCTGGCATGAATTCAGAAGACCAGCACACTTTACAGCTATGGTTATGATCAGCACTATCTGGTAGGGGCCCTTCTAATGAGGCTCCAGGCACGACTTCCTTACATGCTTTCTGACCACAACCCAACCACCTGCTTTCAGGTTGTGTCCTTGATCTTGAGACAGTTACAGTTTGGTAGCATCCACCTGATGAGAGAAAGAGCGAAACACATCAGCCAGGCCTTTGCAGTAGTCCAACACCATATCATCTGTAATGTTCACAAGAGCATTTGCAGGGACCGCTGGCAACCTCATCGCTCTGCCCATGAGGATCTTGTGTGGTGACAGATCTGTTTTCTTGTCGGGTGTACCTCTCATTGACATTAAAACTAAAGGTAGTGCGTCAGGCCATTTCAGATTTGTATACACACACATTTTTGCCATTCTTGACTTCAAGGTACCATTAATCTGTTCCACAAATCCTGATGCTTCAGGGCAGTAACTATAGTGCAGTTTCTGCTCAATGCTTAAGGCTGAACATAGCAATTTGATTACTTCATTGTTGAAGTGACTTCTTCTATCTGATTCTAAAGAAACCGGAAACCCAAACCGTGGTATGAGTTCCCCAAGAAGTAACTTTGTTACTGTAAGGCTGTCATTTCTTTGTGTAGGGTAAGCTTCAATCCAATGGCTAAAGATGCCCACAATCACCAACACATATCTCAGATCTCCACATACAGGCATCTCAATGACATTCATCTGCATTCTGCTGAATGGAACTCCGGCTTTTCCAATGTGACCCACATTGACTACTGTTCCCTTCCCTACATTCATCTGCTGGCATACAACGCATCTATGGCAAATTGCTTCAGGTACCTGTCTAAATTTTGGATTGAAACAATTTTGCTTGAAAGTGCGAACCATTGCATCCTATCCAATAAGTGCTTGACCATGATAATATCTAGCCATTTGAGCAAGTAGACTTTTCAGCAAAACTACCCTTTCTTCCTCTGACATCCAAATATCCTCTTCCCTCTGAACACATTTCATCTGAACCCACTCCCTCTTTTCTTCCTTTGACGCATTGTCCAGTAAAGCTTTTAATTCCTCCAGGGTATCTATAACATGTAAAACATAATGTGTAAGTACTTCAGTGTCCCAATTGTCTTTGAATGCCATACTGTTCATTGTGCAAAACCTTGTGAATTGATCCACATATCCATTTCCCATTAAAAAAAAAAATCTTGTGATATCTGATAAGCCCTGCATTTAACCACAGCAATCTTTTTGGTCAATTAAATAGTTTTTAACAATTCAAAAATTCTCTCGCCATCTCTTACTGGTGAACCAAAAGAGGTCAGGAAACCTCTCTGTGACCACAGTTGGCCAAAGTCATGGACTATTCCAAATCCATACTGCCTGTCTGTAAAAATTGTGACTTTAAGCTGTGAGGAAACATGTCTCTCTCTAGTAAGAGCTACCAACTCTGCCACTTGTGCAGAATATAGTCCTTGAAGCCAGTACGCTTCTAGTATCCCAGAGATAATACATACGGCATATCCTGCTCTTAATGCACCCATGTTATCTCTCAGGCGAGAGCCATCAACAAAGATAATTTGATCATTTTCTTCCAAACAAGTATCTCTAATATCAAGTCTTGGTTTTGTGCACAAATCAGTTACTTCCAGACAGTTATGTTAAATGTCATGAATTTTGTCAATTTCAACATTCTGATTCGGAAGTAAAGTTGCTGGGTTAAGCACTGTACATCTTTTAATTGACACATTTGGGGATCCCAAGCTAGTGGTTTCGTACTTGGTCAATCGAGCACTTGTTAAGTGCTGGGTCTTGGATCTAGTGAGCAAAACTTCAATTGAGAGAGTGACCAGTACCCTAAGGGGGTGTCCCATCACAATGCTCTCACTCTGAGTGAGACTCTGTTCAACTGCTGCAACGGACTTTAGACAATCTGGTAAGGCTGCTGCAACTGGGTCTAAGGTAGCTGAAAAATAGGCTACTGGGCGATTTACACTGCCATATGCTTGAGTCAGGACAGACAAAGAACATGCATCACATTCATGACAAAACAACATGAAGGGTTTTGTGTAATCAGGCATACCTAAAGCTGGTGCTTGGCACAGACCCTCTTTCAATTCCGTAAAGGCTTTCATACAGGCTTAGTCTAACTCTAGTGGGTCAGTAACCTCCTTGTGAGTCAGCTTTTGCAGGGGTTTTTAAATGTCCAAAAAATTTAGAATCCATTGGCGGCAGAAGCCCACCATTCCCAAAAACATCCTACCATCTCTCTGAGTAGTTGGAGGATTCATCTGTGATATAGCTGCAACCCTCTCTCTTGATATTTTCCAAATTCCTTTCTCAATTAGGTGACCCAAGTATTTTACTTCTCTCTGACAATATTGCAACTTCTCTGGGGACACTTTATGACTATTTTTCCCTAAATGATTCAGCAAGGCAATTGTATTGTGTTTGCATTCTTCCTTCGCTTTGGAAGCAATCTACAAATCATCAATGTACTGTACGAATGTTGACTGGTAAGACATCTCCAAAGACTCTAGGGCCCTCATTACAACCTTAGCGGACGGTGGAGAAGTGGCGGTAATACCGCAAACAGGCCGGCGGAAAAAAAATGGAATTATGACAATGGCGGTTACCGCCATGGTCATCCGCCACTTCTCCATTCCAACTGCCAGGGAGGTGACGACCGCTGGGCTGGAGACTTCGGTCTCCAGCCCGGCGGCTGTCAGCAGACCGCCGGCGGTATCACGACCCTGCAGACCGCCATGGATTTCGGGTGGCTTGGAACCGCCGTGAAATCCATGGCGGTAGGCACTATCAGTCCTAGGGAATTCCTTCCCTGGCACTGATAGGGGTCTCCCCCACCCCTCACCTGAGTCCTCCAACCACACCCTTCACCCCCCTGCTACCCCCCAAAGGTGGCAGGATCCCCCTCCCCACCCCTACCCCCAACATTGGAACACACCCCCACCCTACACGCATACAGACACCACCAATACACATACCCGTACTCTTACCAACAAACATACCAACAGACACACACACAGTCATACACGCACACATACATACAGACATACACGCACACATACTCACAGACATACAAACAGACAGACACGCACACATTTTCAAACACACAACACCCCCTGCATGCATACACGCACTCACACACCCCCTCTACATACTCACACGCACAACCCCATGCACGCACACAACACACAACATCCCCCCCACCCCCTCCCCTAACGGACGATCAACTTACCTGATCCGTTGATCCTCTGAGAGGGGAGGGGATCCATGGGGGCTGCTCCGCCGCCAGCTCCCCGTCATCAAAACACCGCCACACCGAATCATGGGATGTGATTCGTGGTCGATGTACTGATGATGGGGCGGTGGAGGTGAAGCAAACTCGACTTCCCCGCCGACCGCCAGTATGGCTGCTGGTGGCTCTCTGTCCAAAAAAGGATGGAGGGCTGCCAGCAGTCATAACTTGCCGAGCGGAAAACCACCTGCACTGGCGTTCTTGAGCACAGCGGTTCCTCAGCGGTCTTTGAAAAAGACAGCCGCGGTCTTAATGACCCCCTAGATTCTTTTTCAAGATCTGGTTGAAAATGGAAGGTGACTCTGAGAACCCTTGTGGTATCCTACACCAACAATAGACTTGATTTAAATTTGAAACAGAAGAGAAATTGTTTATCCTCATGAAGAGGAACAGAAAAGAATGCTTGTGACAGATCCACCACGGTGAACCACTCAGAATCACATGGAATTTGAAACATGATCACTGCAGGATTGGATACCACTGGGCAACATTTACACAAAATGTTATTTACTTTTCTCAAATCTTGATCAATTCGAACTTTCCCACATGGCTTTCGCAATCCCGTTATTGGTGAATTATATGGACTGCTCAGCACTTCTTTCAAAACTCCTTTGTCTAGGAATTCTTCAATTATGGGTGCTACACTTTTAGTTGTTTTCTTTGTCATGTGGTATTGCAGAACTTGGGGAAAAACTGCCTTAGGCTCAACTGTAACTTTAACTGGTTCAACCCCTTTTATCAGTCAATGTCTTTTCCTGAAAAAACCCACACCTTCGTTATAAAAGATCCCTGTAAATCAGAAGGAAGGTCTATCACAGTGAAAACTGGAAAGAAGCTAATCAGAGGGTATTTTTCAGTAACTGTGTTATTGTTTGTCTCTGTAATTAAGTCCTCTTCATCATCACTGTTTGTCTGAATTTCAATCCCATCATTTGAGCAAGTAATTGAGCATTTTGTTTTGCACAGCAAATCCCTTCCCTTTAGGGATTCAGGGCTCGAGTTACAAACCATGAATTTGTGCAATCCCTAAAAACGGCCAATATTGACCGGGATTGGTTCTGTAATTGGGTTCTTCAGATATTGTTTTGGATCTCCTAAAATTTGGACTATTCTCCCTGAAAGAGGCAGGCCTGGAACTTCTGCAGTTCCCACTGTAGAGCGTGTAGCTCCAGTGTCCACCAAAAATGAGACTTTGGCCCTCATTACAACCCTGGCAGTCGGTGATAAAGTGGCGGTAACACCGCCAACAGGCCGGCAGTAAACAAATCATAATCATGACCACGGCGGAAACCACCAGCACAAACAGCCACTTTAACACACCGACCGCCACAACAGTAGCAACAAACACCGCAGCGGTAACTGTCAACAGCCAGGCGGAAGACAATGTACTGCCCACTGCATCAAAACACGCCTATCCGCCAGCTTTTCCGGGGCGGTACCAATGCCAACAAAAGCACTGCGGAAACACTACTCTGAAGGGAAACAACTCACCTCTTGACACTCAAGAAAGAACCACGACGCCATGGAACCTGAGCTGCTGCTGTTCCCAATGGTGGTGTGCCTTCTCATACACTAGGAACATGAACGCTGGCGAAGACGACCATGGTGAGTACCGCACCTAGCACACAAGGGAAGGGCGGAGGAAAAAAAATGTGACACACACATGCAACACGCAACACCCCCACCCCCAATACCATACACACAAACAGATGCAACCATATTATATATACACCCTGTAACCCTCAGGAATAACGCAAGGACAACATTTATGGAGTAAAATGAGTGTAATAGTAAAGTCTTAGAAAAATACGTACTTAAATCAAGAAACAGTATGTACAATATATACAATATATTCAAAAGGAGGGACAATGCCCACTCTAAAATGTTCGTGGCCCACTGGCCCAAAAATACATAGGCCAAGGCCACAATTGACTCCTGCCTCATTACCGAGAGAACACTGCAGGGGCATCAGGTCTAAAACACACAGGCACCTCAAGGGGACGGGGAATGGGGGGGCACCTCACCTGGAAGATGGTACAAAGCCACTGGCCTGGAGGAGGCTCCATGCCCACTGCTTGCTCCTGGGGAGTGCAAGGCTACAGTCTCTCAAGTGGGTGGTTTGCCCACTGCTTGGTCCTGGAAAGTGCAAAGCCACAGTCTCTCAAGTGAGTGGTTTGCCCACTGCTTGGTCCTGGGGAGTGCAAATCCACAGTCTCTCAAGTGGGTGGTTTGCCCACTGCTTGGTCCTGGGGAGTGCAAGGCCACAGTCTCTCAAGTGGGTGGTTTGCCCATTGCTTGGTCCTGGGGAGTGCAAAGACACAGGGGGTCATTCTGACCCCGGCGGTCATGGACCGCCGGGGCCAGGGTTGGAGGGAGCACCGCCAACAGGCTGGCGGTGCTCCACAGGGTATTCTGACCGCGGCGGTTCAGCCGTGGCCAGAAAGGGAAAACCGGCGGTCTACCGCCGGTCTCCCGCCGGTTTTCCGCTGCCCTGGGAATCCCCCATGGCGGCGCAGCTTGCTGCGCCGCCATGGGGGATTCTGACACCCCATACCGCCATCCTGTTCCTGGCGGTTCGCCCGCCAGGAACAGCATGGCGGTATGGGCTGTTGTGGGGCCCCTGGGGGCCCCTGCAGTGCCCATGCCAAGAGGGCCCCACTTTGTATTTCAGTGTCTGCCTTGCAGACACTGAAATACGCGACGGGTGCCACTGCACCCGTCGCACCTTCCCACTCCGCCGGCTCAATTCTGAGCCGGCGTCCACGTGGGAAGGATGATTTGCACTGAGCTGGCGGGCGGCCTTTTGGCGGTCGCCCGCCAGCCCAGTGCAAATCCCAAAATACCCTCAGCGGTCTTTCGACCGCGGAGCGGTATTTTGGAGGGGGGAACTCTGGCGGGCGGCCTCCGCCGCCCGCCAGGGTGAGAATCACCCCCACAGTCTCTCATTTGGGCTTTTTGCCCACTTCTTGGTCCTGGGGAGTGCAAAACCACAGTCTCTCATGTGGATGGCTTCTCCACTGGTTCTGGAGGGGGCCTTGTGCCCAGTGTGCTTCATCTTGGCAAGGAGGGGCTGAGTGGATGGCTTCTTCCACTGGTTCTGGAGCGGGCCTTGTGCCCAGTGTGCTTCATCCTGGCAAGGAGGGGCTGAGTGGATGGCTTCTTCCACTGGAGGGGGCCTTGTGCCCAGTGTGCTTCATCCCGGATGGGGCAAGGTCACAGTCTCTCACCTGTGTGTCACCCCGACAGGTTTTGCAGGGGCCAGGATGCACTGCAGCCCATGTAGTCACCACTACACAGTGCTCGCCGGTGGTGACGGCTGCTCAGTGGATGCCAGTTGCGCTGCAGGCGGCGGTGCTGGCAGTGGGGGTGGTAGCCTCCAGGCCTTCACCTGCAGCCTCAGACGGCTGCCCACTGGGGTTGCTGCTGCTGGTAGTGGTGCTACTGGTGGCGGTGCATGTGGCGGTGCTGGCCGCAGTGCAGGTGGCGGTGCTGGCCGCGGTGCAGGTGGTGGTGCTTCCAGTGGTGGTGGTAGCCTCCAGGCCTTCACCTGCAGCCTCGGACGGCTGAAGTGTCATGGCTGGTGTTGTGTACCGCTTCCTGCCCCTGGCAGATGGTGGTGCCTCCTTGCTTCTGCCAGCAGGTGTTTTTTTCTTGCTGGCTGATGGTGCCTCCTTCCCTTTGCTGGCTGGTATCCCCTTCTTGCCTTTGCTAGGTGGCGGACCCTTCTTGGCCTTAGCAGGTGGTGCTGGCACACTGGCTGGGCTGACAGGTGCCTCCATGGAGCCTCTCACACCTGCAGTAGCTGCAGAAACCACAGTGGCCATGGACTGGGTGGCTGAGGTGCTGGGCTGGGATCTGGCCACCCTGGCCAGAGGTGAAAGACGGGGCAGGCAATAGGTCAATGTTGGTGAGGAAAAGCTTCATAGGGACACTGGGGCGGGAAGAGGGTGAAGGTTGGGGAGTGGAGGAAGAGGGAGTGGTTTTAGGAGGTGTCTGTCTGCTGTGTTTGGGTGCAGGTGCATGGGCTGGATGCTGTTGTGAGGTGGATGGCTGTTGGGTGTCTGTGTGCTTGCGTTTGTGTACTTTGGGAGGAGGGGGCACAGACACAGTGTGAGAGGACACAGGGGACGTGTGCATGGATGTGGGGTGGTGATTGCCAGTGAGGGGTGTGTAGTGATAGGTGTGCTGGTGATGGAGGTAGTGGATGAGGATGTAGTGCATACAGGTGTGAGTGGAGACGCTACTGGGAGGGAGGTGGATGAGGAGGAGGAGGGGGACACAGTGGAGGCAGTGGATGTTGGTGTGTCTGCATGTGGATGGTGCTTGTGTGAGTGCTTGTGAGATGAAGTGTGGTGCTTGTGCTTGCCTGAGCAACTTCTGTGTGTGGATTTGGGTGATTGCTGGTCTGAAGGTGTGCTTGGGATAGGCTGGGGTTGAAGGGATTGGGACTGGGTAGAGGAATTTGGAGGGGGGAGGCTGGAGGCTGGAGACAGGGACAATGGCTGCCATCAGTGCGTTGGCCAGAGCCTGGAATGCTCTTGGGCCGCCAAGCCAGAGTGAATGCCCTCCAGATATGCATTTGTTTGTTGTAAATGCCCT
Source organism: Pleurodeles waltl (assembly GCF_031143425.1). NCBI lineage: Eukaryota > Metazoa > Chordata > Amphibia > Caudata > Salamandridae > Pleurodeles > Pleurodeles waltl. The sequence continues at coordinate 317,211,199 of NC_090436.1, forward strand.
GCTACACCCTGGATGGCATTCAGTATGGTTGACTGCCCAACAGAGGGGGATCTCAGGAGGTCAATAGCCTCCTCAATGAGGGCAGCAGGGCTCACTGGGGCAGGGCCTGAGGTGCCTGGGGCGAAGGAGATGCCTACCCTCCTGGGTGAGCGGGCACGGGAAACTTGCTGAGGGGCTGCTAGGAGGGCGGTGCTGGTACGGGGGTGGCAGCTGTACCTGTAGTTGGGGTGGTCACAGAGGTGTCTGCCACCACCAGGAAGCTTCCATCGGAGGAGGTATCACTTTCAGAATTGTCCCCTCCTGTCTCCGCCGTGGTGCTCCCCACTGGTGCCCTCACCGTCAGTGGATTGGGCCTCAAGGCCCATGTGGGATGCAGCTCCCTCCGTCACTGGAGCCTCTGCTCCTCCGCCAGATGATGCTAATGCACACAAGGACAGGGTGACAAAACAAAAAGGGTGGGGAGAGACAGAGGATACACTTGAGGTAATACCTTTACGCACACAAAGTAGGGAATCAGAATCCGTACTCACCCCTTTGTGGCTGCTGTGATGCCTTCAAGCGCCCATCCAACTCCGGATAGGCCTCCGCCAGGATGCAGAACATTAGGGGGGTCAGGGTACGACGGGCACCCTTTCCTCACTGGGAGGCCAGCCTGAGATGGGCCTCCTCCGTCTTCCTTGCCCAGCGGCGCATGTCCTCCCACCGTTTGTGGCAGTGGGTGCTCCGCCTGTCAAAGACCCCCAGGGTCCACACCTCCCTGGCGATGGCATGCCAAATACCCTTTTTCTCATGGGCGCTGACCTGCAGAAAAAATACAGCAGAAAAGGTATTAGTCATACCGTCTGGACTGTTATACTCATGGCCCAACATATTCCCCCCAGCCCCTTACTCACATACATTGACCACCGTATATGCAGCACTCTGCCCAGGACCCCTCAGACCCACCCCCTACACCAGGCTTACACACACAGCAATCCATACATTCATGGCCCACGCATCATGCTCACAGTGTACTCACCTGTTTGTCTGGAGGACCATAGAGTAAAGTGTACTGGGGTAGGACCCCATCCACCAGTCTCTCCAACTCCTCCGAAGTGAAGACGGGGGCCATTTCCCCTGACACTCGAGCCATTGTCGCTTCCAGACACAGGTCACAGCAGCACTTGCAGTGTAGGTCCTCTCCTGTTGAAGGTCAGGTAGCAAGTGAGAGCACAGATAGAAAATGGCGGTCAGGTCAGCGGCGGTGCGTACCATCACCACTGGCATACATCGCTATTGGCTCCTAGAACCCATAGGGCCCAATGATAACCAATGCGGTGTTGCGTGGCGGTCATAAACCGCCGACCGCAACGGCGCACAATGCAAGCGGAATAACCTCATTTCCACTTGTCCCTCCTCACAGGTCAGACAGTCGCCATTTCAGGGGGGCACAGGACATGGCACCTAACTGTGTCACAGCAGACATTGGCACATCAACTGACTTTAGGGTTCACATACTGTTTCTGTGAAGCAAAAAAAGCATATTACGGTTGAAATATGTTTGAATATGACCATCTGTTCTCTCCCTAGAGTTCAACCACTGAGGATGAATATGAGATGGCGACATCCCCCGTGTACAGACCCCTGGTGGACCTTGCGACAATGGAGGACAGCCACATTATCCTGACCTACAGACTTGATAGGGCCACAATCCAAGAACTGTGTGCCCAATTGGAGCCAGACCTGATCTCAGCTATCCGCGACCCCACAGGTATACCCCCTCTAGTGCAGGTCCTGTCAGTGCTCCATCGCCTGGTAAGTGGTTCCTTCCAAGCGACAGTGGCCATGGCATCAGGGATGTCACAGCCTAAGTTCTCCAATGTGCTGACCAGAGTGTTGACTGCCCTGCTGAAACACATGCGCAGCTACATCATATTCCCCCAGGTGGAGGATTTGGCCACAGTGAAGGCTGATTTCTATGCACTGGGACATATCCCCAACATCATTGGTGCCATTGATGGTTCAAATATTGCATTTGTGCCCCCCCCCCGGAGAAATGAACAAGTGTTCAGAAATAGAAAAAGCTTCCACTCTCTGAATGTGCAGATGGTGTGTTTGGAGGACTAGTACATCTCCCATGTCAATGCCAAGTATCCTGGTTCTGTGCATGATGCCTTTATCTTGAGGAATAGCAGCATCCCATATGTGATGGCTCAACTCCAGAGGCACCGGGTGTGGCTAATAGGTGAGCCCATGGTCCCCACCCAGTTGATGTAGGTATATGGGTGTGGGGTTGGCCCTAAGGGTGAGTGTGTGGCTAACAGGTATCCCTCGATTTTGCAGGTGACTCTGGTTACCCCAACCTCTCATGCCTACTAACCCCAGTGAGGAATGCCAGGACAAGGGCAGAGGAACGTTACAATGAGGCACATGGGCGAACAAGGAGGATCACTGAGCGCACCTTTGGCCTCCTGAAGGCCAGATTCCGGTGCCTCCATCTGACAGGTGGATCTGTGTACTACTCACCCAAGAAGGTGTGCCAGATCATCGTTGCATGTTGCATGTTGCACAACCTGGCCTTGAGACGCCAGGTGCCTTTTCTGCAGGAGAATGAGCCTGGGGATGGTCGTGTGTTGCAGCGGTGGAGCCTGAGGACAGTGACGAAGAGGAGGCAGAGGAAGAAGATGTGGGCAACAGAACCACACTAATTCAGCAGTACTTCCAGTGACACACAGATTATACACAGTAACTTCACCTTCCATTGCAGTTTTGTGTTGGACATTGAACATGGCAGCCTGAATTCCCTCCTTTATATGGTCACTTACTGTACCCTTTGGCATCTCTATTTTCAGATCTCTGTGCCCCACTCTGGCTCCTGATGTGTTTACTGCTGGCCACTACTGGTCATACCTATGTAAATATTACAGTACATTTGAATTGCGATGTTTACAGTTTGTGTAACTAATACATTTGTGACACAATTGACAAAGCCCATATTTGATTTTGTTCCAAGGGTGTTTATTTAGGTGCTGATAAATGGAGGGGGCATTGCAATGGGCTGGGTTGATGATGGAGGAAAGTCCAGGGTAGAGTCCAGTATATTTGTATCACAGGTGCATTGTCCAAGGGGGAATAGGAAGGGGAGCAATGGCAGTTCAATGTGGACAGGGTGACAGAGTGGGACACAAGGGTGACACACAGGAGAGTCTTATTTCCTGGTGGGGATCCTTGCAATGTTCTCTTGCTTCTACCTGGATCGCAGGGACTGTTTGCATGGTGGTTTTCCTTCCTCAGGGGATGGGGTGCTGGTGGACTGTTGTTCCACTAGCATCGGCGGAGGTGGAGGGTTGTTCTTCGGTGTGGCTAGTGTCAGGGGCCCGTTGGTGTGCCACTGCCTTCCTCATGGTGTTGGCCATGTCTGCCAGCACCCTTGCAATGGTGATCAGGGTTATGTGGATGTCCCTCAGGTCCTCCCTGATCCCCAGGTACTGTACCTCCTGCAGCCGCTGGGTCTCCTGCAACCTGGCCAGTATCTGGCCCATGGTCTCCTGGGAATGGTGGTATGCTCCCACGATGTTGGTGAGTGCCTCGTGGAGAGTCAGTTCCCTGGGCCTGTCCTCCTCCTGTCACACAGCAGTCCTCCCAGCTTCCCTGTTGTCCTGTACCTCTGTCCCCTGAACCGTGTGCCCACTGCCACTGACCCCAGGTCCCTGATCATCCTGTGTTTGTGGGGTCGCCTGGGGTCCGTGTAGTGGAGGACACACTGCTGATTGACGTGTCCTGGGGACAGAGAGATGAGCCCGCTGGGTGGGTGCTGTGCTGGTGTTTCCCGAGGGGGGAGGCTCTGTGGTGGTTTGGGACTGTGGCTGGGTCACTGACTGTCCAGAGGTCCCTGATGGGCCAGGTTGGTCATCATGATCCAGACGTGCAGAGCTGCTGTCATCACTGTGGGCCTCTTCTGGGGGGGGACTGGGTGCAGCTGGCACCTCCTCTCCGGTGATGTTGAAAGGGGGTCCTGTGGGGTTGTAATTGCAGTTTTATTGTTTCTGCGTGTGCCATCTTGTGCATGGATATGTTTCCCTCTATGGTTGTTATTAGCAAGGCACCTTTGGGTTGCGTGAGATGTTATTGGTTTGCCTAAGTGATTGTGATTGTGATTGTGAATGCTGTAGTGTGTGCTGTCCCTGCAGGTCTGTGATGGGGGTCCATGCATTGTTGTTGCATGCAGGGCTTGGTATTGGGATGGGTGGGTTGTGATGGTGGGGTATATGTAAGGTGGTGGAGTGATGGGGGTGAGGGTAGGGGTAGGAGTTTGTGATGGCATGCTGTTAGGGGGTTGTTAGTAGTAAATATTTGACTTATCAAAGTCCAGTCCTCCTGCTACTCCTGCGAGGCCCTCAGGATGCATGATCGCCAAGACTTGCTCCTCCCATGTTGTTAGTTGTGGGGGAGGAGGCGGGTCCACCGCCAGTCCTCTCTACAGCTATCTGGTGTCTTGCAACCACGGAACGCACCTTCCCCCGTAGGTCGTTCCACCTCTTCCTGATGTCATCCCTTGTTCTGGGATTCTGTCTCACGGTGTTGACCCTGTCCACGACTCTCCACCACAGCTCCATCTTCCTTGCAATGGACGTCTGCTGCACCTGTGATCCGAATAGCTGTGGCTCTACCCAAATGATTTCCTCCTCCATGACCCTTAGCTCCTCCTCAGAGAATCTGGGGTGTCGTTTTGGTGCAATGGGTGTAGTGTGAGTGGTGTGTGTGAGGGAGTGTGGGGTGATGTGTTGGGGTGTGTGCTGTGAGGTGCATGGATGGTGTATGAGTGATGGTGTTTTGTGGCTCAGATTCAGAGGGTGCTCCTGGCTTGTCTCTCTCTCAGTTGGCAATATTTTTGTTGTTGTAAGGTGTTGTGGGTATTGTGGGTGTGTGTTTTATAGTGGTGTGGGTGTGGTATGTGTGTCAGGTGTGTGTATTTTGAATTGTCCAATGTGGTGTAGTTTTGTTAGTGTTTGTGTATTTTGAGCGCAGTGGTGTACTGCGGTTGAATGACTGCTGCGGTGATTCGTGGGTCATGATGCTGTAGGGGTATTTCTGTTGGCGTAACGGTGTGGGTTTTGGTACCTCCATTTTAGCACTGACCTTTGGGCTGGCGGACTTGTGTTTGTGTCTGTATAGTGGCGGATTTCTATGTGTGGGCCATAGCGGTATACCGCAGAGGTCGCGATATATTGTTGGCAGTCAACATGGCGGTAACCAGCACTTACCACCTATGTTGTAATGAGGGCCTTTGTGACCATTCACCTTTCCATTAATGTAGGGACCTTTCTGATATACTTCTAGTGATGCAGCCAACACGCATTCTTCCTCATCTGAGCTCTCACTCACACAATCATTGTTTATTCCATTCTCACTGTGTAGGGGGAATTGGTATACAGTGTTGTTATTATTCTGGTTAAACTTTTGGCCTGCGACCATCTGAGAAAGCATCACTTGCTGCTGTTCCATTGGGGCTTGAGGTATTTGGATTTGTTGTCTAGGCACCATTTACACTTGACTTTGCATTGCCTTTGTCTGATGTACTTGTAATTGAGGCAACTGCACCTGCAGCATGGGTTGAAAACCTTCATTTGATTCACACTATTCTGGAAATTTGGACTTGGACCACTCATGCTCAGCCCTCTCATATTTTGGAAAGAATTGACATCACTCATTTGCTGAACAACACCTCCCTGATTTATCATTGGGCACTCCCATTTCCAATGCCCGAGCCTCTGCAAGCATGACATGATAACATTCTTTTCATACCTTGTGCTTCACCTTGCACCACCACTGTATTCAAGTCAGGACAGCGATTCACACTTTCCATTCCTCCACGGCCTCGACCTCTGCCTTGACTTTGAAACACCATGTTTCCCTACTGCGGCTGTAGTGGAAAACTTCCCAGAATCCCTGTCCATGCTGCTTTACTCTGCATCACCATTGCCTTTTCCTTCAACTTTCTCTGTTTCAATTCAATCTCATCACTACAGTATTTTGCATACTGCAACACTTCATCAATTTGCTTCGCTTGCCAGCAAATCAAATGACTCTTAATCATGTGGCTAATTTCAGGTCCCCATCCTTTGACAAATCTGAACACAAAATGAATCATGTCTTTTGGCTCAATTGTTTCTCTACCACTGTAATGCTTAAACGCTTGCAACAATCTCTAATAGTATGAATGGATCGACTCTTTCGTTTCCTGGGTTGTCCTATCTATGCGCTGTCAGTCAATGTTCTTCGGCGAAATCCTTGTCTTTAAAAATTCGATCACCTTATAGTAATATTTACTTACTTCAGGAGATGGTGCACCTGCCGCTGGATCTCTCTCTCTTTGGTTCCCTTGTTGGCCAATCTACACTCCTCTTGCATGCTACTATCTCTAACATAGTGTTTAAGTCTTCCCATTGGCATTTTACAAGTTTCACAAACCTGTCTGTCTGCTGGTACCATTCTATGGGCTTCTCCCTCAGTCTGGGGTAATCATTTGTAAATGACAGACTGTCACTTCAGCTCCAAGTAACACAAACAAAGTTCCCTCTTGGAATTTCTCTCATCTGTAGTATTTTTATTGCTTCCTCTGCCTGCAGCATGTTTGCAGGGGGAATTTCAGAATCTCTTTCTTTTCTCTCGTTTCTTCACCCATCTGCCTTCCCATTTGTCGAATGATCTCCATATTTGAAAGCTTTGAAGTGATTCCCTAAAGTGCTTTTCATTCCTGCAGTTCTCATGTTTTCGAAGTCTTTTGCATCAAATTCTAACCTGTTACTCCTCTTCAAATGTTTAGTTTTCTCAAGGTCTATGTCATAATTGTCTGCTACCTCTACAATTTCCGATGCACAATTCCTGCTGTCTTAGTGACTATTGGACACAAATATCTCAGTTCACCTTCTGTGTATGATTCAAGTCTGTTTTCTCCCACTGTCCCTTCAATCAGTTCCTCTACTTACATCAGAAGTCTAGTATAGTTTAGGTAATCCCCCCATTGGAAACACCTTGCGGACTATTCAACTTTTCCAACAATTCAGTCAATTGTTGGGCTATCAAACCTTGCAGTGAAATGCTATTAGTCTGTGTATTTGGCAACTGCTGTGCAGTTAGCTTGGGAGGTTGCAGTGTCATTAACTTCAGATTGGAACTGACGCATGACCGTGCTTCAGTATTTGGAGGAACTCTGTAAGGACTCAAGTCTAATAAAGATCCTGCTTCATCAAGGGTCTGTCACATGGGGGATACTATTCCTGAATTTCCATCAAGTCTTTCTCCCAATATATTCTGACTCAGGATTCCCTGGCCATTTGTCCCATTGATTCCTTGAGCAAACAATGGTATGACTGGACCAATAGTAGTGGGTACTGACACTGCGTCTGGACTTGGTCAAACATTCAGGTTCTGAGAGCACATCATTCATTCTGGCTCATCAGTACGGACATCTGTCTGTGTTTGTGTCACGGGGGTAAACTTTGGAATTGTTTGTGGCAGTATTTGAGGCAATAAGTGTGGTGTTGACTCTGTCTGAATCAATGTCAGACTCAAGTAAACCTCTCCTGTCGGCACCGTTAAGTTTGTTGCAGTATCTGCAATAGGCACATCTGGATAAGTTCTAGGAATACTCGGCTGTGACATTGGATTTTGGGTTCCCGATGTAGTAGGTATACTCGGACTACTCTGTACCGGCCTCTGTGTCAGGTTAACTTGTGTCTGAGCTGTAGGATTTACATTTGTGCTCAGACCTCTTTCTTGTGCTGCATATGGTGGGGGACGGTTCCTCAGTAACTGTAAAATGAACTCATCGTCATCTGACTCTTCTTCTTTAGGTGTCAAAGACTTCCTAGTCTCTTTTGATTTCTGCTCTCTACCATCGAAAGGGCTTTTATTTGCCTTCAGGTAGCTTTCCTCCCTTCTTTCCCATTATCCTGTGTAATCACAGGAAACAATTTAATTCCCTGTACAGTCTCAGATCTCCAAAACATCTGATCGCTGTCCCATCTTGCCTCCACTAGTGTCTTTTCTGCCTTTTTTATTCTTCTCTAAAATTTTTACTGTTGTTGCTGTCTAGCTACTTGTTCCCAGATTGCTAATGCTTCGAACTGTGCTGGTCTCGGGAGGGGATTCATTTCATACATCACTCTCCTTAAGTTTTCTAAAATTCTCAAATTAAATGTCCCATATGTTGGAAATGCTAAACTCCCATCCTTTTCTGTTGCTTTGAACCACTGTTTTAACCAAAGGCATGGTGCAGCACCCCGCTCTTCGAATACTACATATGCTGGTGTACCTTCTGGTGGAGTAACTTCCCCTATTGACGCTGGAATATACACTTCTCCTCTTAGGGCACTCTTTAGAGCTTTGAAAACTTTCATCTTTGCAATTTGATGCTACTTCAATCAAATCAGAAAGTGACTTTTAATCCCAAAATCTTCTTCGCCTAGCTTCTTAACCAATTGCGCTTCACGTTTGCTAGCCAATCCGTGCGCAACTCTTCTCACTAACCAACCTATCCCAGCGTGGCTCTAATGATGTCACACTCACATGTACAGTGGCTGACAAAGTCTTGCGGCTTGCCCTTCTAGGTTCAGATTCACACTAGACTAATGCAAAATCTTTGCGATCACTTCAATGAAATCAAAAATCTAACTTGCCTATTTACTACAGGTAGGGTAACACAATTGCTTCAGAACCCTTACGTATTTTTCACTGACAGCTTTTCGCTCTAGCAGCTACTCTTTCTTTCTCAGTTTCCCTGATTCGCAAGCAAACTTCTACCTGCAAATTTTACTCTCAACTGGTCAGTGGGTCTATCCTGGTGCACATAGGACTCGCCAGATCTCAGTCTAATTTTTTTTTCACTCACTTTGATTCACACCAACTTGACGACCACGCCCTATCAACCGACTAAACAGACAAATTAAACAAAAAACAAGTGTCTCATACACTTTTTCAATATATTCCAGAGTCTTAGACCTCGCAGGGCCCGCATAACAACAAGCACGTGGACAATTTTTTAGCACAAAGCGCCACACACAGGTGATGTTCGAGGACTTCCCTACTCTCACACTTTGGAGTACTGAAACTCCTTCTACAACTTCATTTGGAGTATGCAAACTCCCCTAAACTCTCACAAACATCACAATTCACCTGCAATTTGCATAAGCGCAATACCTATTTCATTCACACTGTCACTAGAACGGCGAGAACAATTTAAACAAGAATAGTCAAACTCTGAGGCCCTGGAAAGTCATCCTAGGCTTTTAGGGACACATTGGCCCTCATTCTGACCTTGGCGGTCGGCGGAGAGGCGGCGGTCGGACCGCGAACAGACCGGCGGTCAGAAAAATGGCATTCTGACCGCGGCGGTCACCGCCGCGATCGACCGCCACTTCCCCACTCCGACCGCCACGGCGGTCATGACCGCCGGGCTGGAGTTTGCGCACTCCGGCCCGGCGGTCGTCCCAAGACCGCCAACGGTATCATGACCCTGCCTACTGCCGCGGTTTCTGGCGGTCGGGAACCGCCATGCGAACCATGGTGGTAGGCACTATCGGGGCCAGGGAATTCCTTCCCTGGCACTGATAGGGGTCTCCCCCACCCCCCACTACCCACCCGAGTCCTCCCCCCACACCCTCCACCCCCCTGCCACCCCCCAGAGGTGGTACGAACCCCCTCCCCACCCCCACCCCGACATGCACATACATGCACCCCGACATGCACACACCCCCAACATGCACATATACACACCCCTACACACACATACACAACGGGGACACATACCCGCACACATACATGCAGACATGCGCACCTGCCGAACAGCACACATTACCCATAGACACAGCAGCACCCCCCGCCCGCATACACGCACTCACACACCCCCTCTACACACTCACACGCACACCCCCATGCACGCCCACATCACACAACACCCCCCTCCCCCTCCCCTCACGGACGGTCAACTTACCTTGTGCGTTGGTCCTCCGGGAGGCGACGGGAGCCATGGGGAGGTGACCGCCAACAGAACACCGCCAACAGAAGACCGCCACACAGATATGTGGGTCGTAATTCTGTGGGCGGTGTTCTGCTGGCGTGGCGGTGGAGGTTGACCAGTCTCCACTTTTCCGCCGTCCTCCAGTGTGGCTGCTGGCGGTTTCCCGGCGGAACGCTCCCAGCGGTCGGAATGCGCACAGCGGCATACCGCCGCGGTCGGCGGTCTTCACCGCGGCGGTAACTCGGCGGTCTCGCGAAAAGACCGCCAAGGTCAGAATGAGGGCCATTGTCTCTCTATTTTGCATCATAAACCGAAAATCTCAACCAAATCAAATTTTGATCTCTTATCTTATCTAAAGGACTTTATGGCGATCTCTTAAGGAGACAATCCATAAACTGTAATCAAGGATGTGCTCTTAAAGAGACAAACCATCCTCTGCTACCATTTCTGTTGGTGCGTCTGACCTAATTGGTTTATTGCAATAAGTTAATAAGGGGACACGTATATTGGGTCGATGGAGCCTTGGACCCATTTAAGACGTTCACACCCTCAAGTCACCCTCAAGTCTGTACATCCCATGAATATCAACAAAACAATCAATGAAATTATTTTAGAGACAGTACATTTCACACACCATGACCCATTTGGTCACAAATAACCACATCTTTAATATCAGTTAGAAAGTTTTTTCCCCCTAGATTAACAATACTAGTATCATGTAAATTAGTCTAAAAAACACATGATATAAGTACAGAAACAACACTGGTTGACCAAATCTTCTAAAGAATCTCAACTTAATTAAAGCATTTACAATCAGTCCTTCTAAGATCAGAGTACAGAACAGCAACAAGAGTAATTGCACAATAGAAATAACATACATTGAGGTATTCAGCAATTGAGCAACATCAAACCAGTTGTTAATTGAATAGAAACAGACTCTCTGTCATTGGATTTGCATCAGCATGTTGGGCTTCATGCAAAAAAGTTTTATTCAACAACAATTTGGAAAGCATCTAGCTATGGTGCTATCAACAGGCAGCAGTTGGTACCTCAAAACAAAAGACAAATACATAGTGAAGACATTGGAAGATTAGGATACCTGTCCCTTATGGATCAGCGAGGGGTGATTAGTCTTTGTCAGGCGGGCATCAGTTCTGGCAGCTTCAGCAACAGGACATGGAGAGGGGTAATGGTTCAGAAATCAGGGACTCTAAGCTCTCTGAACCATTTAAGAGAAATATCTAAGAAAGGCAGCAAAGGTGCTTCGAGCTCCAAGCCCCGAGCGCAAAAGTGAACACCGGCATTTACGCATGGAGCACAAAGATAGCAATAGAGAAGGCTCTCAGAAGAAAAGTATCGAAGTGACCCAAAGAAGAGCTCATGAGAGAGGCCGCAAGTTCTGAGTGCAGTGCGGTTAAGTTAAAGTTGTCCACATTGTCATTGGTCAGACAATCATACGATAACTATTAGTCCAATAATATTAATATTCTAAATCAGAGATATAACTAGACAGTCTTTCACACGTTGATCATTGGTTCTTCTCCCTTTACGCACTTCGTTGAGTTGTCTAGAAGCAACATTAAACGTTCTTCCGTTCCTTCTGTCGGTACATCCATTGTTAGATCCTGGGAACATTACTTTCTCATACATCTCAAGTTAATAATTGTAACAAATTTAGTACATTCATGTTTCTACACACATTACCTACTACACAGTAGCTTATGAAGTCAGAAAAAACATTTGCTCATTCGTAAGATTTGGTCAAAACTTCAAAATTGAAACAATCATTTATCTTCTATTCAGCAAGCATGAGATCATATTTTATTCTTACAGTGCATTTTCTAATAAATGATAGTGCAATAAAAAGGCTTAGGCCTTGTTAGCTTGAGGCCTAAAGTTTATTTAAGCAAATACATAGCATGTAATCGCAAGTATGACATATTACCGCATTTTATTATTAAAATAAAATCTTAATAAATATTAATATATCTTTACTACAACGTTTTATATTAAGCGGTGGCCATTCAAGTGGGCACATTTTACGAGTTACATGTTATTTTCTATCTTGTTATTTTCTACGCATATTCAGAATACAAAATACATATAATATTTATTAGTAAAATTTCAGCGCTCACAATATTAATGTGTGTTCAAAAAAGAGACATTTTGGACCCATTATTTTTTAAAATACTGTTTCTGTTGTTTTGGGAGAAAGCACTCTGCGAAAGAACCTTAAGAACAATACATATTGTTAGCACTTTTAGTTGATGAACAGTTGATCCTCAAACAATGACAATGTGAAAATAACCTTGTAGAGTAACCAAGACAGTTTAGCTTTGCAGCAACAGAATGTTCACTTTATTTTTGATGAGTGAACCGTGAACTTTTTAAAACTGTGAACAAAATACGTTAAACCTAGATCCCTTTGTTAATAAAGACATTACAGGAAACATCTTATTAAGAAAATAAACATGAATATCTGATTTTCCCTTTCGTTGAGAAGTCCAGGAGTTATCAATAAAGTGGAGGATAGTGGAGTGTCAGGTACAGAGTGAAATTAGTCATAGTAAGGCTAGGTAAAAAACACAAAAACTAAACTTTAAAGAAAGTTAAAGATGTAGATTCAATCACAAATAATTTGCTTGATTCACACAGAACAAAACAATCAGAAGACCAAGCAGGTGCAAAGGACAATAACATTGTAGAGCAGTACTAGAAAATAGAGGTCAGTGGCAAGCCCAAACATACTTCATAATTTCTCTCATCCCACACCCTTTCCACTTACGTTACTGATCTTGGCCCTTATATGAACTTCACAGAGTGCACCCCGTTTGATGAGGAATCTGGGATTAGATACACCTCATCTCAAGAGACGCACTGGGTGGGTTTTCTGGGTTTTGACAGAGTAAATGTGCTTCTCCATCTCCGAAATGCCTCAGTGAGAGGTGGGTAAAGCTTGCACGGACGTTTGGGGCCTGGTCGCCTGTGTGGACTCCAGGCTCCAGCCAGAGTCACCTTCCCTGCGCAGGGCAGGGTGGTGAATGATCGGGGAGGACTCTTATGATCCTCCTGGCTGACCAGCTCCAAGAAGTCCTGGTGGTAAGTGGGAGGAAGCCAACTTGGATGCCTGGGGCACCGGCCCCTTATCTAGAACTCAGGGCATCGACCAAAGTCACCTAAAGTGTTGAAAAGACATTCAAGAGCCATTCAAGAGGTAATCAGGACAAAAGCAATGCACCAATAAAGTTTTTAAATAAGTAAGCCTTTTTCAAAGTGTTGTAATTTCAAGTGGGAGGCAGTCTAATATTTAACCAGATTGAGAGGTATTTGGTATTGGATACAAAGGGTAATTTTGCCTCCTTCTATTTAAAAACATAAACTGTAAACATTAATGCTAAAACAAAGATACAGTGTCTGCTTATAGAGACCTCCTTCCAGATCAGCTGATGCATAAATAGGAGCTCTAATAACTATTTTTTTTTCTAAACCAGTTGGCAAGGAGGGACCTGAAAACTTACCCATGATGCTGCACATGAAAAATGACTCAATTCACTTGATCTTGAAAACTCGTAATCTCACAATTATTGCTAAGTCAGGTTTCCAAAATTTTCACCAAATGTGTAGACTAATTTGTATATAGAAGGTTTAATAACCAAAACCACACAAAAATACATGTTACCCCACCCTAGAACCATTTGAGAAGAAAATCCTGGAATCTTACCTGTCTATGAGTTCTATGGCCTTGGGCACAAAATCTGACTTTATGTCCTTTTAATTGAAACTTAAAAATGTCACAATTCCTAACAGCCCAGAGGATAGGTACATGTCCTAGAGACCAATCTTAAGCTATTTGAGGTATATCAAGGGGTCCTGATTTCCAAAAGGACCCGTACAACTGTGATTATAATTTATAGTAATAATTAATTAGATGCAATGGAGGAAAGTAGCATCTTTCTGACAGAGTTACACCCACTTTTTGAATGGTGTTAGCATGTGTAGACTTTAATACACTAGGATCCTGTGAACCAGGACCCCAGTGTCAGTGTTCTCGCCTTTAAATTTAGTTGGTAAGTAATTTTTACACCCCACAATTAGCAGACTGCTGCACCCATGTAAGTCCTTAGTATATGATACTTAGGTACCCAGGGGTTTGGGGGTCCACCCTGGGCTAAAGCATGCATTGTGCCACTCAAGGGAGCCCATGCAAACTGTGACTACAGGCCTGCCATTGCAGTATGTGTGAAATCGTACATGCACCTTTCACCCCAGATATAAGGTTTACACTATATCACAGTCACTGCACTCTGATCCTATAAGTCACCCCTAAGGTAGGCCCTTCAGCCCAAGGGCAGGGTGCCTGGTTCGAAGTGTGAGGGCATCCCTGAAAAAGTAGATGTACCACTACAAGCCCCAGCCTCCATAATCTGGGCTTTGTAAGTGCGGGGAAGCCTTCTTAAGTTATGTAGTGGACACTAGTCCACACAAGATGTCCAACTACACAATGGTGTCACTGAACCTAGTCATGTTTGGTATCAAACATGTTAGAATCATGCAACTACACTGATTCCAGTGCTAGTTGCATGGTACCATGTACTCTGGGGGTCACCTAGGGGATCCCACATGTCTGTCTGTACATCCTTGCAGGGTAGGCATGCAAGCCCATGCTGCTGCTGGCCCCTGACACTGTTCTGCCCTCCTGCTGAGCCTAACTCAAGCAGGGGAAGGCAGAACAAAGGATTTATGTAGAGGTGAGGTGTTACCACCTCTACTTTTGTAATAGGTACCTCTGGACTAGGATGAGGGTACCCTCCATACATACATCGGTTTATTCTAGTTCAGGAGCCTCTGGCTCCCTTTCTGGCATGAAACCACACAAAGGATAGGGGAGTGACCACCCCCTGTCCAGCTCCTCCCCTAGGGAGGTGCCCAGAGCTCTGCCAAGTGGCCACTTCATTCTGCTATCTTGGAAATAAGATTAGCAGATGTCCTTGGGAGCATCTGACTGATTAGTCCAACTGGGTGATGTCCCTGACCCCCTGATAGGTGGGTCATTTCAGTAAGTGTCCAACCCCCTTCCTGAGTTACTTAAGGGCTCCCCTAAGAGTGGGACCCTAGATTCATCTAAGGATTTATCTCTGGAACCATCTGAAGACTCTTCTGCAGGACACTTCTGCAACTTGGACATTGGAATCATTGATGGACTTTGGGGGGTCCCAAGACAAGACTGCACCTAGTTGGAGGGCTCCTACTGCAAGTTTATTCCAGTGCATTGCAAGGACTCTGCAACCTCCATGACCGTGCATTCTCCGAAGTCACCAGGACTCTGCTTGCACTTAGGAAAGCAAGAAGGAATTTCAGTGTCGACAACCGGGTTGTGGATCCTGCCATCCCATTGACTCACCAAGATTCTACAAAACAGGTGGTGGTTCTGTGGCTCTCCAGAGGTCTGACCTGTCTTCTTTGCAACTGAGAGGTCTGTGGTCTGTCGCTAGAGCTGCTTAGCTGGAACTCTTGGGCACCGCGTCTGTTTGCCGTTGCCAAGGCTTGTTGGCTCTTCAGTCTGCAGACCTTCTGGCTCCAAGAAGCCCTATGTTCCAGCACTAGACAGCTCCAAGATTGACATACTATCTGCAGCTCCTGCAACATGAGTACCCCTCTTTGCTGTGCTGTTGAGATCTCCCTGCAATGTCCTTCTGGAGGCTCAAACAACTCCTCCTGGTTTTCATGCTTGCTGAGAGCTGGCCCTGACTTACCTGCAAAGGTTGAGTCTCCTGGACCTGGCTTGTCTTCAAAATTCTGCAATGTTTTCTTGCATTTGCCAAGGCTTGTTGATGGTCCTGCTGACCACTGACCCCTCTGTAATCCAGCGACTGGCGTGGAACGAATCGTGGATGACTCTTGGGATCCTCCTGCATCACCTTGATTCCACAGCTGCACGTCTTCAACCACCGCCAACATGAAATCATCACCAAGAAAGGTAGGCATTGCCCCTGCCCCGCCTTTACAACCCTGAGTGGTCTAAACTCTGTTCCCTCTTTCCATAGGTCCTCTTCTTCCAGAATCCACACCTGGGATCCACCACCCTGGTCCATGGGTCACAACAGCAGCTGGACAACTGAGGTCCCCATTGACTTCAACAGGAGGTTCTGACACCACTTCACCCTTATGCATCTGGGCTCCCTGGAGTAGGTACTCCTCTTCTCTGCGTATCTATGGGTGGGGGCACTCTTAAACCTTCCTTGCCCAAAAAGGGTTTCATTGTGGTCCTCTGGGAAGGATCCTAAAACTCAAAAACTCCAACAGCAACTTCCTCATGTTATCTTATGTATACCTAACCCGGGGTAAAATCTCTGCATATGGGCACCTAGGGAATCCTACCTACTTACCTTTGGTGTTCTAGTGCTTCCCCGTTCTTGAGGGTCCTTAGTGGTAGGTTTGATTAGTAGTGATTTTCGCACTGTATTTTTTTGTATATGGTTCCCCCCCCACATAGGGTCCCTTGTTATTCTATAACTTTACTTACCTGTTTCTGAGTATATTTTTGGATGATCATATCTCCGGTTAGGAGCTATAGCAAAGTTATTTTAGTGTTGGTGTTATAATAAATAATATATTATTTTTCTAACACTAGTGTTGTTCTTTCATGTGTGCACATCACTGACTGACCTGAGGTATTTGCAATTGCTTTACACCCTCTTGGATAAGTCTTAGATTCTCTCCAGTGCTACCCTTTGTGAACTCTTGTTATTTAGAACCTCTTACACTATCACTAAGGGTTGTCTGGACTCAGAACAGGGTGCCTCACCTCTAGGTGTACATCATATACTGAGCCAGCCTCCTACATTGGTGGCAGTGATAGGATAAAGACTTGCGTTGCTTTAACACTTGGTTATAGGTGAGTTTCCACAAGAAACCACTGCTGACTTAGGAACAAACTGTCCTTTGTTTTGTGCAAATTGGTATTTCTTTTTTGGGGGGGATTGTGTGTAAGGGGCCTAGCATAGCCCTTTCTCCAATCCCTGAAAAGTTTAGAACACTAGGTTAGTTGTAGGTACAAATACATGCACAACACTAGTACCATGCCTTCAGTTGATTGAGCTGACCAGACTCAGGAATCTAGGTACAGTGGCCTTATGTTCCAGGAACATAGGAGCATGTGTAGAGCAAGAAAACTGAAGACAGATAGTCACCCTCCTAAACCTCATCTCCTAAAGATGCTCATGCATCATGACCTCTTGAATCATGAGGAGCAGGTAGAGCAGGGAGACCAAGGTGGAAGTGGTGACCCCCCCCCCCCCCCAGAGTTGAAGAAGAAAGTACCTGGTACCTCAAGCTTTCACTCTGAACATGTCCAAGAGGACTTAGAAGAGGGCCTTGAGGACAGCTCTGGGCCTTTAGGGTGAAGTATTGATAGGACTGAGGGGGCCACATAGGTAGGGCCACTTTCTCTCTCCGTGTTTTGGTATAAAGGATTACCAGGAGGAATAGATCCTCCTCAACTTCATCCTCACTCTCCTCAGCATCCACTGCTAAGTCCGCCCATTCTAACAACTCAGAGGAGTTAGCTTTAACCCCTTCCCCGCCACGGACGTAATGGTTACGTCCATGGCAGCGCCCGTGTGGCGCCATGGACGTAACCATTACGTCCAGGGACTGGCAGTCGGGGAAGCGCTAGCGCTTCCCCCGAGGGCCGCCCCCCAACACCCCCAGGCCAGGGCTGAAAGGGGAATCCCTTCCCCTTTCACGCCCACCCCCCCACCCCCCCCATGACGTCAGCGCGCGATCGCGCGCTGATTTCATGGAAAGGGGGAATGACGCGCTGGAAGCCATTTGCTTCCAGCGCGTCAAGGGAGAAGGTGAGTATTTCACCTTCCTGCGGGGTGGGGGTGCTCTCAGAGAGGCATCGAGGGAAAGGAAAGGGTTTTCCTTTCCCTCGATGTCTCTTTGAGCATTCCTGCTGCCCGATCGCGATGCGATCGGGCAGCAGGAATGCCCACTAGACACCAGGGATTTCTGTATGTGTGTGTGTGTGTGTGTGAATATTAGTGTAGGGGAGCGACCCCTTGGGCAAGGGTCGCTCCCCTTTGGGGGCACATGCATTTTACGTCGTTTCTGCCCCCCCTGGGGGCAGATTGACCCTATTTTTAGGCCGATCTGCCCCCAAGGGGGGCACAAAGCCACTAGACACCAGGGATTTTATTGTTGCTTTGTATTTTTTGTGTTGGGGGCGGCCCCTTGGGCAAGGGTCGCTCCCCTTTGGGGGCACATGTATTTTACGTCGTTTCTGCCCCTGGGGGCAGATTGGCCCTATTTTTAGGCCGATCTGCCCCCAAGGGGGGCAGAAAGCCACTAGACACCAGGGATTTTATTGTTGATTTGTATTTTTTGTGTTGGGGGGCGGCCCCTTGGGCAAGGGTCGCTCCCCTTTGGGGGCAAATGTATTTTACGTCGTTTCTGCCCCCCCTGGGGGCAGATTGGCCCTATTTTTAGGCCGATCTGCCCCCAAGGGGGGCAGAAAGCCACTAGACACCAGGGATTTTATTGTTGATGTGTATTTTTTGTGTTGGGGGGCGGCCCCTTGGGCAAGGGTCGCCCCCAGGGGCCCTCATGTATTTTTGGGCAGTTCTGCCCCCCTTGGGGGCAGAGAGGCCTATTTTTTTTAGGCCTTTCTGCCCCCAAGGGGGGCAGAATCCCAATAGCGCCAGAAATAGTATGTATGTATGTGTGCTTTGTGTTGGGGGGTGGCCCCTTGGGCAAGGGTCGCTCCCCCCAGGGGCGCAATGTATTTATTGTCGTTTCTGCCCCCCTTGGGGGCAGATTGGCCCTATTTTTAGGCCGATCTGCCCCCAAGGGGGGCAGAAAGCCACTAGACACCAGGGATTTTATTGTTGATTTTTATTTTTTGTGTTGGGGGGTGGCCCCTTGGGCAAGGGTCGCCCCCAGGGGCCCACATGTATTTTTGGGCAGTTCTGCCCCCCTAGGGGGCAGATATGCCTATTTTTTAGGCCTTTCTGTCCCCAAGGGGGGCAGAATCCCCATAGCGCCAGGGATACTATGTATGTGTGTGTGTGCTTTGTGTGGGGGTGTGGCACCTTGGGCAAGGGTCGCCCCCCCCCAAAGGGTGCAATGTAATCTGGGCGATTTCTGCCCCCTCCCCTTGGGGGTAGATTGGGCTATTTTTTTTTAGGCCCATCTTCCCCCAAGCAGAGAAGACTAGACACGGGAAAATGAAAAAATGGTTAGTGGCGGAGTGTTTGTCAACTGGCGAAGTATTTACTTTTATGATAATAACAGTTGTTCTCCTTTTTGTTTTAGTTCAAAGCTTTTGCTTACTTTGCTGTGGCTTGTTGCAGTTTTGGCAGTAGTTGTCCTGCGGTTTGCGCAGTTGCATGTTTTAGGTAAGTAAATAAATTTACTCCAAGTGAGTATTGTTGCAATGCATGAATGACATGTTTGTAGGTGGTGTACTGAATGCAGGATTGTGTGTGAAATTGTCCTTAGAGTTATGCACAATGATTATTGTGTTGTCTTATGTCTAATTTGTTTTTTTTTTTCTCTTTTCCCACTGGATATCGTTGGTGATTGCTGTGGCTGTGCAGAGTAGTTGCTGGTGAGTCAAGCTTTTTCAGGCAAGTGAGCAGTATAGTTTTTGAGTTTATAATTCTTAGTGATAAACCTATACTTTGTTACTTATCTTACACAGTGCTGGTTGTTGGTGGTGTATTTGTCCAGTTAATTTTAGTAGGAAGGATCATGGCCAGCCGTAGGATGACCGCTCAGCAGGTTGTTAGTGTGCTTTTTGAGTCATCTTCTGACCATGAATATGAGACTGACTCTGCATCTGAGGCAGAGGAGGAAGTGCAGGATTCTGGAAGTGAATTTTCTGTCAGAGATGAATCATCTGATGATGAAGCCACTCTCAGTGCTGATGAAGGGCCTGTTTTAGAGGAGGACAGTGATGTGCCAATGGTGCAGGAGCCAGCGGCTGAAAGGCTTCCCATTGGAAGACCTGACGCATGGGTTGCACCAAACATGGAGCAGCCACAGTTGCCTGCGTTTACTGGTTTTCCAGGGTGTCGAGTTAATACGGAAAACTTTTTGCCCGTCAACTTTTTTGAGTTGTTTATGGACGATATATTTTTGGAAGAGATTGTTGAGCAGACTAATTTGTATGCAGAGCAGTTTTTGAGGGACAACGCTGCCAGACTTAGGCCACACTCTAGAGCTAGCCGGTGGATTCCCACAAATCTGGAAGAGTTGAAAAAGTTCTTGGGTTTAACTTTTTTGATGGGGCTGATAAGGAAGCCGTCGCTGTCTTCTTATTGGTCTACTAGTCCCTTGATGGCAACTGCTATATTTCCTGCCATCATGAGTCGTAACCGGTATGAGCTTCTTCTTCGGATGTTGCATTTTGTAGATAATGCTTTAGCCTTGCCACGAGATCATCCTGATTCTGACCGTCTTTTTAAGATTAGACCTGTCCTTGATCATTTGGTAGATCGGTTTTCAGAGATCTATGTTCCAGGGAAAGAATTATCTGTAGATGAGTCTTTGGTCCTGTTCAAGGGTCGTTTGGTTTTTAGGCAGTACATTCCTAGCAAGAGGGCACGGTATGGAATTAAATTGTATATGCTGTCAGAAAGTAGTACAGGATATGTTTATAATTTCCGGGTCTACACTGGTAGGGATTCCAATATTGACCCCCCTGGTTGTCCTCCCACTTTTGGAGTTAGTGAGAAAATTGTGTGGGAACTTGGTAGACGACTGTTTAACAAAGGTCACCATTTATATGTAGATAACTTCTACACTGGAGTTCGGTTGTTCAAGGAGTTGTTCAGAGTGGACACTGTTGCTTGTGGCACAATCCGCTCTAATCGGAAAGGCTATCCAAAAGAGCTTGTCTGTAAAAAACTTGAGAAGGGACAGTGCAGTGCCTTGCGGAATGATGAGCTGCTAGCTCTGAAATTTGTAGACAAGAGGGATGTATACATGCTAAGCACCATCCATGATGAGAGTACTTCACCTGTGGCTGTTTGGGGTCAGGTTGCCGAAGTGCGCAAACCTGTGTGCATCTTAGACTATAATAAGCACATGGGTGGTGTTGATAGAGTAGATCAGAGGTTAGAACCTTACACTGCTGCTCGTAAGTCT
Source organism: Pleurodeles waltl (assembly GCF_031143425.1). Taxonomy (NCBI): domain Eukaryota; kingdom Metazoa; phylum Chordata; class Amphibia; order Caudata; family Salamandridae; genus Pleurodeles; species Pleurodeles waltl. Next base: position 317,232,350 of record NC_090436.1, read on the forward strand.
TATGTGTGGTATAAGAAATTAGCGCTTCACTTGTTCCACTTGGCAACTTTTAATGCTTTTGTTGTGTTTAAGGATAGTTCTCCAGAGTCAAGGATGACATTTGTGAAATTTCAGGAGTCTATCATAGCTAGCCTTGTTGTGCTGGAACAGGCAAGAGTTCCTAGAGAAGCAGTGGTGGAGGATGTGGCTAGATTGAAAGATCGTCACTTTGCTGAGCACATTCCTCCCACGGCCAAAAAAAACTTTCCTGCTAAGAGATGTAGAGTCTGTGCTCGAAGAGGTATCAGGAAGGAGACTAGGATGTACTGCCCTGATTGTCCTTCAAAGCCTGGGCTGTGTGTGGGTGGCTGTTTCAAGAGCTACCACACACAGAAGAATTATTGGGAAATTCTGTGAGCGTAAACTGGTGTTTTATATTTTTATATGTTCGGTTTCACGGTTGGCATTAGTCATGTATTCAGTTAGAGCTTTTGTGTTTGTAGTTTTGTACTAATTTATGATTAGTGGTTTCTTTGTTGTTTAAAAACAAAAAAAAGGGGATGGCATGTGTAGAGTGGCGCTTGGCTGGCGGCGTGGGTGTGGTGGCGCTTGGCTGGCGGTGTGTGTGGGGTGGCGCTTGGCTGGCGGTGTGTGTGGGGTGGCGCTTGGCTGGCGGTGTGTGTGGGGTGGCGCTTGGCTGGCGGTGTGTGTGGGGTGGCGCTGGGCTGGCGGTGTGTGTGGGGTGGCGCTTGGCTGGTGGTGTGGGTGGGGTGGCGCTTGGCTGGCAGTGCCGGCCAAACGCCAGTCCACACACTCATCAGCTGGTGTGATTGCTGTATCAGGCATGTGGGCGTATGAAAGTGATGGGCCCTTGACTGGCGCTGTCTGTGGATGCGAGTCTTGTAATGTGCTGGGCCCGTGGCTGGCGGTGTGAATGGTCTAGTGCATGTCATGTATGAAAGGTGTGTGAATGGACTGTAAAGCGGTTGGTGCCTTGTCGTGGCTTTACAGCTCACGAGCTGTGAGTCATTGGTTCAGTTTTTTGGCCTTTCAGTTATTACCAGTGCATTTCACTTTTGTGAAATCTCTTGTTAATAAAATTTGATCTACTGAACCATCACTCACCCTCGTGCCAAATCCAACCAGTATGTGTGGTACAAATGACAAAACCTGCTCCGCTGTAATCAGGCGTCGCAGCACACTTGAGACACGCTAGGTGCCTCAGGTGGGACCCCGATGATGAAGCATGCCACCAACTTGGTTGGTGGGTGAGGGGTCTTCTTCACATAACCTAAGTGTGTTTCTTTTCACAATTTTAGTGTTTGGCACATCACGGACGTATGTGCACACATCAAAGTGATATATTCCAAAAATACCTGTGTTTGGGGGGGAGGGCCCACCTATGTTTTTGGTCCTGGGTGCGGCCGTCATGTAGGGAAACCTACAAAACCCAGAAACTTTTTAAAACTAGGCACCCCAAGGAGTCTAGGGAGGTGTGGCTTGTGTGGCTCCCCCAACATTTTCTTACCCAGACTCCTCTGTAAACCTCACAATTTGCATAAAAAAGCATATTTTCCTGATTTTTCTTAGTAGGATCACCGCTCCAGCACAAAATTCCTACTCCCCAGTTTTCCCCTCAGTCTCCCAAGTAAAATGACACCTCACTTATGTGGGTCCCCAAAGCAGAGTCCGTCTAAAGATGTATAAAAGAATATGCCCTTATAAACTTGCTGTGCTATCCCTTCTATCCCTTCAGGTTTTGGGCCTTATTATGTTGCAGGCACCTGGGCCACCCACACAAGTGAGGTATCATTTTTATCGGGAGACTTGGGGGAACGCTGGGTGGAAGGAAATTTGTGGCTCCTATCAGATTCCAGAACTTTCTGCCACAGAAATGTGAGGAACATGTGTTTTTTTAGCCAAATTTTGAGGTTTGCAAAGGATTCTGGGTAACAGAACCTGGTCCGAGCCCCGCAAGTCACCCCTCCTTGGATTCCCCTAGGTCTCTAGTTTTCAGAAATGCACTGGTTTGGTAGGTTTCCCTAGGCGCCGGGTGAGCTACAGGCCAAAATCCGCAGGTAGGCACTGTTTTCTCCCAAAATTGTGGATGTGTCCACGTTGCGCTTTGGGGTGTTTCCTGTCGCAGGCGCTAGGCCTACCCACGCAAGTGAGGTATCATTTTTATCGGGAGACTTGGGGGAACGCTGGGTGGAAGGAAATTTGTAGCTCCTCTCAGATTCCAGAACTTTCTGCCACAGAAATGGGAGGAACATGTGTTTTTTTAGCCAAATTTTGAGGTTTGCAAAGGATTCTGGGTAACAGAACCTGGTCCGAGCCCCGCAAGTCACCCCTCCTTGGATCCCCCTAGGTCTCTAGTTTTCAGAAATGCACAGGTTTGGTAGGTTTCCCTAGGTGGCGGCTGAGCTAGAGGCCAAAATCTACAGGTAGTCACTTTGCTAAAAACAGCTCTGTTTTCTGTGATATGTCCACGTTGTGTTTTGGGGCATATCCTGTCGCGGGAGCTAGGCCTACCCACACAAGTGAGGTATCATTTTTATCGGGAGACGTGGGGGAACACTGGGTGGAAGGAAATTTGTGGCTCCTCTCAGATTCCAGAACTTTCTGCCACAGAAATGTGAGGAACATGTGTTTTTTTAGCCAAATTTTGAGGTTTGCAAAGGATTCTGGGTAACAGAACCTGGTCCGAGCCCCGCAAGTCACCCCTCCTTGGATCTCCCTAGGTCTCTAGTTTTCAGAAATGCACAGGTTTGGTAGGTTTCCCTAGGTGGCGGCTGAGCTAGAGGCCAAAATCTACAGGTAGTCACTTTGCTAAAAACAGCTTTGTATTCTGTGATATGTCCACGTTGTGTTTTGGGGCATATCCTGTCGCGGGCGCTAGACCTACCCACACAAGTGAGGTATCATTTTTATCGGGAGACGTGGGGGAACGCTGGGTGGAAGGAAATTTGTAGCTCCTCTCAGATTCCAGAACTTTCTGCCACAGAAATGTGAGGAACATGTGTTATTTTAGCCAAATTTTGAGGTTTGCAAAGGATTCTGGGTAACAGAACCTGGTCCGAGCCCCGCAAGTCACCCCTCCTTGGATTCCCCTAGGTCTCTAGTTTTCAGAAATGCACAGGTTTGGTAGGTTTCCCTAGGTGCCGGCTGAGCTAGAGGCCAAAATCTACAGGTAGGCACTTCGCAAAAAACACCTGTTTTTTTCCAAAATTTAGGATGTGTCCACGTTGCGCTTTGGGGTGTTTCCTGTCGCCGGCGCTAGGCCTACCCACGCAAGTGAGGTATCATTTTTATCGGGAGACTTGGGGGAACGCTGGGTGGAAGGAAATTTGTAGCTCCTCTCAGATTCCAGAACTTTCTGCCACAGAAATGTGAGGGACATGTGTTTTTTTAGCCAAATTTTGAGGTTTGCAAAGGATTCTGGGTAACAGAACCTGGTCCGAGCCCCGCAAGTCACCCCTCCTTGGATCCCCCTAGGTCTCTAGTTTTCAGAAATGCACAGGTTTGGTAGGTTTCCCTAGGTGGCGGCTGAGCTAGAGGCCAAAATCTACAGGTAGTCACTTTGCTAAAAACAGCTCTGTTTTCTGTGATATGTCCACGTTGTGTTTTGGGGCATATCCTGTCGCGGGCGCTAGGCCTACCCACACAAGTGAGGTATCATTTTTATCGGGAGACGTGGGGGAACGCTGGGTGGAAGGAAATTTGTGGCTCCTCTCAGATTCCAGAACTTTCTGTCACAGAAATGTGAGGAACATGTGTTTCTTTAGCCAAATTTTGAGGTTTGCAAAGGATTCTGGGTAACAGAACCTGGTCCGAGCCCCGCAAGTCACCCCTCCTTGGATCCCCCTAGGTCTCTAGTTTTCAGAAATGCACAGGTTTGGTAGGTTTCCCTAGGTGGCGGCTGAGCTAGAGGCCAAAATCTACAGGTAGTCACTTTGCTAAAAACAGCTCTGTTTTCTGTAATATGTCCACGTTGTGTTTTGGGGCATATCCTGTCGCGGGCGCTAGGCCTACCCACACAAGTGAGGTATCATTTTTATCGGGAGACGTGGGGGAACGCTGGGTGGAAGGAAATTTGTAGCTCCTCTCAGATTCCAGAACTTTCTGCCACAGAAATGTGAGGAACATGTGTTTTTTTAGCCAAATTTTGAGGTTTGCAAAGGATTCTGGGTAACAGAACCTGGTCCGAGCCCCGCAAGTCACCCCTCCTTGGATCCCCCTAGGTCTCTAGTTTTCAGAAATGCATAGGTTTGGTAGGTTTCCCTAGGTGGCGGCTGAGCTAGAGGCCAAAATCTACAGGTAGTCACTTTGCTAAAAACAGCTCTGTTTTCTGTGATATGTCCACGTTGTGTTTTGGGGCATATCCTGTCGCGGGCGCTAGGCCTACCCACACAAGTGAGGTATCATTTTTATCGGGAGACGTGGGGGAACGCTGGGTAGAAGGAAATTTGTAGCTCCTCTCAGATTCCAGAACTTTCTGCCACAGAAATGTGAGGAACATGTGTTTTTTTAGCCAAATTTTGAGGTTTGCAAAGGATTCTGGGTAACAGAACCTGGTCCGAGCCCCGCAAGTCACCCCTCCTTGGATTCCCCTAGGTCTCTAGTTTTCAGAAATGCACAGGTTTGGTAGGTTTCCCTAGGTGCCGGCTGAGCTAGAGGCCAAAATCTACAGGTAGGCACTTCGCAAAAAACACCTCTGTTTTTTTCCAAAATTTAGGATGTGTCCACGTTGCGCTTTGGGGTGTTTCCTGTCGCCGGCGCTAGGCCTACCCACGCAAGTGAGGTATCATTTTTATCGGGAGACTTGGGGGAACACTGGGTGGAAGGAAATTTGTAGCTCCTCTCAGATTCCAGAACTTTCTGCCACCGAAATGTGAGGAACATGTGTTTTTTTAGCCAAATTTTGAGGTTTGCAAAGGATTCTGGGTAACAGAACCTCGTCCGAGCCACACAAGTCACCCCTCCTTGGATTCCCCTAGGTCTCTAGTTTTCAGAAATGCATAGGTTTGGTAGGTTTCCCTAGGTGGCGGCTGAGCTAGAGGCCAAAATCTACAGGTAGTCACTTTGCTAAAAACAGCTCTGTTTTCTGTGATATGTCCACGTTGTGTTTTGGGGCATATCCTGTCGCGGGCGCTAGGCCTACCCACACAAGTGAGGTATCATTTTTATCGGGAGACGTGGGGGAACGCTGGGTGGAAGGAAATTTGTGGCTCCTCTCAGATTCCAGAACTTTCTGCCACAGAAATGTGAGGAACATGTGTTTTTTTAGCCAAATTTTGAGGTTTGCAAAGGATTCTGGGTAACAGAACCTGGTCCGAGCCCCGCAAGTCACCCCTCCTTGGATCCCCCTAGGTCTCTAGTTTTCAGAAATGCACAGGTTTGGTAGGTTTCCCTAGGTGGCGGCTGAGCTAGAGGCCAAAATCTACAGGTAGTCACTTTGCTAAAAACAGCTCTGTTTTCTGTGATATGTCCACGTTGTGTTTTGGGGCATATCCTGTCGCGGGCGCTAGGCCTACCCACACAAGTGAGGTATCATTTTTATCGGGAGACGTGGGGGAACGCTGAGTGGAAGGAAATTTGTGGCTCCTCTCAGATTCCAGAACTTTCTGCCACAGAAATGTGAGGAACATGTGTTTTTTTAGCCAAATTTTGAGGTTTGCAAAGGATTCTGGGTAACAGAACCTGGTCCGAGCCCCGCAAGTCACCCCTCCTTGGATCCCCCTAGGTCTCTAGTTTTCAGAAATGCACAGGTTTGGTAGGTTTCCCTAGGTGGCGGCTGAGCTAGAGGCCAAAATCTACAGGTAGTCACTTTGCTAAAAACAGCTCTGTTTTCTGTGATATGTCCACGTTGTGTTTTGGGGCATATCCTGTCGCGGGCGCTAGGCCTACCCACACAAGTGAGGTATCATTTTTATCGGGATACGTGGGGGAACGCTAGGTGGAAGGAAATTTGTGGCTCCTCTCAGATTCCAGAACTTTCTGCCACAGAAATGTGAGGAACATGTGTTTTTTTAGCCAAATTTTGAGGTTTGCAAAGGATTCTGGGTAACCGAACCTGGTCCGAGCCACACAAGTCACCCCTCCTTGGATTCCCCTAGGTCTCTAGTTTTCAGAAATGCACAGGTTTGGTAGGTTTCCCTAGGTGGCGGCTGAGCTAGAGGCCAAAATCTACAGGTAGTCACTATGCTAAAAACAGCTCTGTTTTCTGTGATGTGTCCAGGTTGTGTTTTGGGGCATATCCTGTCGCGGGCGCTAGGCCTACCCACACAAGTGAGGTATCATTTTTATCGGGAGACGTGGGGGAATGCTGGGTGGAAGGAAATTTGTCGCTCCTCTCAGATTCCAGAACTTTCTGCCACAGAAATGTGAGGAACATGTGTTTTTTTAGCCAAATTTTGAGGTTTGCAAAGGATGCTGGGTAACAGAACCTGGTCCGAGCCACACAAGTCACCCCTCCTTGGATTCCCCTAGGTCTCTAGTTTTCAGAAATGCACAGGTTTGGTAGGTTTCCCTAGGTGCCGGCTGAGCTAGAGGCCAAAATCTACAGGTAGTCACTTTGCTAAAAACAGCTCTGTTTTCTGTGATGTGTCCACGTTGTGTTTTGGGGCATATCCTGTCGCGGGCGCTAGGCCTACCCACACAAGTGAGGTATCATTTTTATCGGGAGACGTGGGGGAATGCTGGGTGGAAGGAAATTTGTCGCTCCTCTCAGATTCCAGAACTTTCTGCCACAGAAATGTGAGGAACATGTGTTTTTTTAGCCAAATTTTGAGGTTTGCAAAGGATTCTGGGTAACAGAACCTGGTCCGAGCCACACAAGTCACCCCTCCTTGGATTCCCCTAGGTCTCTAGTTTTCAGAAATGCACAGGTTTGGTAGGTTTCCCTAGGTGCCGGCTGAGCTAGAGGCCAAAATCTACAGGTAGTCACTTTGCTAAAAACAGCTCTGTTTTCTGTGATGTGTCCACGTTGTGTTTTGGGGCATATCCTGTCGCGGGCGCTAGGCCTACCCAAACAAGTGAGGTATCATTTTTATCGGGAGACTTGGGGGAACATAGAATAGCAAAACAAGTGTTATTGCCCCTTGTCTTTCTCTACATTTATTCCTTCCAAATATAGGGGTGTGTGTAAAAAAGACATCTATTTGAGAAATTCCATGTAATTCACGTGCTACTATGGTCACCCCGGAATTCAGAGATGTGCAAATAACCACTGCTCCTCAACACCTTATCTTGTGCCCTTTTTGGAAATGCAAAGGTTTTCTTGATAGCTATTTTTTACTCCTTATATTTCAGCAAATGAATTACTGTATACCCGGTATAGAATGAAAACGCACTGCAGGGTGCAGCTCATTTATGGTCTCTGGGTTCCTCGGGTTCTTGATGAACCTACAAACCCTATATATCCCCGCAACCAGAGGAGTCCAGCAGACGTAACGGTATATTGCTTTCGATAATCTGACATTGCAGGGAAAAGTTACAGAGTAAAAAGTAGAGAAAAATTGATGTTTTTTTCACCTCAATTTCAATATTTTTCTTTTTCAGCTGTTATTTTCTGTAGGAAACCCTTGTAGGATCTACACAAATGACCCCTTGCTGAATTCAGAATTTTGTCTACTTTTCAGAAATGTTTAGGTTTCTGGAATCCAGCATTGGTTTCATGACCATTCCGGTCACTGACTGGAAGGAGGCTGAAAGCACAAAAAATTGCACAAATGGGGTATGCCCCAGTAAAATGCCAAAATTGTGTTGAAAAATTGGGTTTTCGGATTCAAGTCTGCCTGTTCCTGAAAGCTGGGAAGCTGCTGAGTTTAGCACCGCAAACCCTTTGTTGATGCCATTTTCAGGGGAAAAACCACAAGCCTTCTTCTGCAGCCCCTTTTTCCAATTTTTTTAAAAAAAACGAAATTTTCACTGTATTTTGGCCAATTTCTTGGCCTCCTTCAGGGGAACCCACAAAGTCTGGGTACCTTTAGAATCGCTAGGATGTTGGAAAAAAAGGACGCAAATTTGGCTTGGTTAGCTTATGTGGACAAAAAGTTATGAGGGCCTAAGCGCGAACTGCCCCAAATAGGCAAAAAAAGGCCTGGCACAGGAGGGGGAAAAGGCCTGGCAGCGAAGTGGTTAAATAGAGGGTACCCCTTGCTCAAACTTGAGAAGGCTAACTTTAAGTTGAAAAGGGAGCAGCTGGCCCTTGAGTGGGAAGCCCTAGAGGTGGAGAGAGAAAATAAGAATTTGGGGTTAGAACACCATGTTGGCAGCACTAGCGACTCCAGAGTCAGGGAGGAACACTCTGACTCTAAGAATCTCAGCAGGATAGTTCCCACTTACAAATCTGGGGATGACATCCACAAATTGGTAATTGCTCTGGAGAGGGCATTTAAAGTCCAAATGGTCTGCCGGAAGCAGTGGGCAGCTATCCTGTGGCTCTCATTTTCAGAAAAAGGTAGAGACAAACTTTTGGTAGTCAGATAAGAGGATGCAGCCAACTATCAGGATTTGAAAGAGGCACTGATTGAAGAGTTTGGGCGTACTACTGAGGAATACAGGATTAAGTTCAGAGAAACTCAGAAGAAGTCCTCTCAAGACTGGTTTGAATTTGTAAACTGTACAGTTAAGGCTCTGGAAGGCTGGTTACATGGTACTAATACACATGACTATGAAGGGCTGTACAATTTGATTATGAGAGAGCACATACTGTGTGTCTGACAAACTGAGCAAATGCCTGGTGGACACTGAGCTGACCTCCCCCCAAGAATTTGGGAGGAAGGCAGGCAAATGAGTTTGCACCAAGGTGGGTAAGAAAACCCATTGCGGGGGGTGACCAAAAGAAGGGTAGTACTTCCTCAGGGAAGGATGGGGAGATACCTAAAGACAAAATAAAAGAGTCTTCATCAGGTCTGCAAATTCCTTCTGGGTGGTGGGTCCAAATCCTCCTCTTCCTCTGCAAAGAAACCTTGGTGCTTTGCATGTAAAGTAAAAGGCCTTGGGACATCTGATCCCAGTTGTCCTAAAAAAGCACCAGTACTACTGCTACTCCCCTAGTGCCCCTAGCAGTAAAACTAGTAGTAGTACCACAACCAAGGGTGTAGCTGGGTTCACCTTGGGTACTGCAGTGGACCCTAGTCTAGTCATAGAAAGTGAGGCTGTCCTGAAATCAGAGGGTGGCATAGACCTTGCCACTTTGGCTGCCTTGCCTCCTAATATTAGGAAATACAGGCAGCAACCCTCATTAATGGTATTGAGGCAAACGCTTACAGGGACACTGGTGCTAGTGTCACCATGGTGACTGAAAAAACGGTATCACCTGAGCAGATCCTACTTGGGCACACTTACGAAGTAACCAACACAGACAACATCACCAAGTGCCACCTCATGGCAGTGGTTGATTCAGCTGAGGGTGGTTCCTGGCCCTAAGAAAGTTATTGTATCTTCATCCATTCCTGTAGAGTGTCTTATGGGCAATGATTTGGAGACGTCAGCATGGGCTGAAGTGGAGTTGCAGGCCAATGCGGCAACGCTGGGCATCCCTGAGAGCGTTTTTCTGTCAACTAGAGCACAGGTCAAGAAGCAGGGAGAACAGGGAGCATTAGAAACTAGAGCAATGGCCCAAGCAGCTCCTAAGAAGAGAGGTAGGAAGGGTAAGAAGTTATCCTCCCCCAAGACTTAATGTGAGAATCAATCTCCTCAGGAAGATTATCCTGCCTCTTGTGAGGGGACTGTCCCAGAGGAGCTTGGGTCTGACACGGCAGCACATTTAGGGGCAGAGGGATGCCCCCAGGGAGGAGCTGAGTCTGGAGCAGAAAACCTGCCCCTTCTTGAAGGCCTCAGGTATCAAGCTGCTGCATAAGAGGCAGGGGACATCAGTGGACCCCATAGGGTTTACTGGGAAGATGGGCTCCTATATTCTGAGGTTCGAGACCCCAAACCTGGTGCTACCAGGAGGTTGGTTGCTCCCCAGAAACTTAGCGAGTTCCTATTGACCATGGCACATGACATTCCCCTTGCAGTACATCCTGGGCAAAGCAAGACTTGGGATAGACACCAATGAGTTTTGTTGGCCCTGTGTCACCTGCCATGCCAGTGGCAAATCAAGTGGCTCTATAAAGGCCACCTTAATTCTACTAACAGCTGTTACGGTTTGCTTTGTGAGGGTTGGGATTGACATTGTTTGTCCCCTATACCCACCTATAGCCTCTGGGAATTGGTTTATTCTGGTGGAGTGGACCATGCCATCAGGTACCCAGAAGCTATTCTCCGTAGGACCACTTACAACACCTACAGTTGCAAAGGCCCTCTTAGGAATCTTTTCCAGGGTGGGTTTCCTTAAGGAGGTGGTGTCAGACAGAGGCGCAAACTTCATGTCTGGCTCCCTGAAAGCCACGTGGAAGTAGTATGGTGTCACTTACAAATTCACCATCCCCCCACCATCCACAAGGAAAAGGGTCAGTTGAAGATTCAACAGAACCCTCAAAGCTATAATTATGGGACTCTCTGAAAAAGTCGGGAAAAGATGGGATGTCCTACTACCTTGCGTTCTATTTGCATACAGAGAGGTTCCACAGAAGGAAGTGGGTTACAGTCCATTTAAGCTTCTGTTTGGACATCCAGTTAGGGGTCCGCTTTGTCTTGTGAAGGAGGGATGGGAGCAGCCTCTCAAACCTCCCAAACAGGAAATTGTGGATTATGTACTAGCCCTACATTCAGGTATGACTGAGTACACAAAGATGGACAATAAAAACAGTCAGGCCAGCCAAGAACTGCAAATGTTATGACATGACCAAAAGGTTGTTCTGACTGTTTACCAGCCAGGACAGAAGGTGTGGACAAATGGAACGGCCCCACACAGTTGTTGACAAGAAAGGTGAGGTCACCTACTTGGTGGACCTGGGCACTCCAAGAAGCCCCCACAGGGTGTTTCATGTAAATCGCCTGAAACCTTATTTTGACAGGGCTGACATGAGCTTGCTCATGGCCACTGATGACAGAGAGGAAGAAAACAGTGACCATCTCCGTGATCTTCTCTCCGACAACCCAATTGATGGTTCAGTGGATGGGGTATTCTTTGCTTACAGCTTCACTGAACATCAACATACTGACTGCAGACAGTTAGTCAGTTCACAGAACTATTTTCCCTGACACACAGAAAGATCACCTGGTGTGCCCACAGGTGATAGTCTGCCTGCCAAGAGTAAAATCTATAGGCAGCATGACCATGTCAGAGATTGCATCAGGGTAAAGGTCCATAAAATGCTAGAGTTTGGGGTTATTGAGCCATCAGACAGCCCTTGGACTAGCCCTGTAGTCCTTATACCCAAGCCTCATTCCCAGGGCAGAAAGGAAGAAAGGAGATTCTGTGCAGACTACAGAGGTCTCAATGCAGTAACTAAGACTGATGCCTATCCTATCCCCAGGGTAGATGAACTTGCTGATACTCAGGTCACAAGCTACTCGTATGGCTTAAACAGATAAAGGGTGAAAATCCCAAACTGTTGAGGTGGTCCATTTCAATACAGGGGATGGACTTTTCAGTGCAACATAGACCTGGGAGTAACCATGCCAATGCAGATGGACTTTCCAGATATTTCCACTTAGAAAATGAAGACTCACTTGGGTAAGGCTAGTGTTATCCTCTTTCGTTTGGGAGGGTGTTATGTAGGAAAAAAACATCTTTCTGACATAGTTACCCCACCTTTGTGCCTGGTATCAGTATGTTTAGACTGTAGTACACTGGGATCCTGCTAACCAGGACCCCACTGTCAATGTTCTCCCCCTTAAATTTAGTTGGCAAGTAACATTTACACCCCACAATTGGCACACTGGTGCACCCATGTAAGTCCCTAATATGGTACACCAGGGGGCCCTCATAGACTGCAGCATGTAATGTGCAACCCATAAGGGCCCTCACAAACTGTAAGTACTGGCCTGCCAATTCACCCTGTGTGAAATGGTGCATGCACCTTTCACCACACATATAACGTTTACCTTATATCAGGGTCACTGAACTCTGACCCTATAAGTCACCCCTAAGGTAGGCCCTTCAGCCCAAGGGTAGGGTGCATGGTTCTAAGTGTAAGGGCACCCCTGCATGAGCAGAGGCACTCCTACAAACCCCAGACTATATTTTCTGGGCTTTGTACGTGCGGGGAAGCTATCTTAAGGTATGTAGTGGACACAGGTCAACACAAGATGTCCAACTACATAATGGTGTCACCAAATCTAGTCATGTTTGGGATCAATCATGTTGGAATCATGCAACTACACTAATTCCAGTGCTAGTTGCGTGATACCATGTACTCCGGGGGTTCCCTAGGGGATCCCCCCTGTCTGCCTGTACTGCCTTGCAGGGTCTGCCTGCCAGCTCAAGCTGCTGCCGACCCCTGACACTGTTCTGCCCTCCTGCTGAGCCTAACTCAAGCAGGGTAAGGCAGACCAAAGTATTTTCCGTAGAGGAGATTAGAAATAGGTGTCTCTGGATTAGGGTGTGGGTGCCTCTGAGTGCCACCAGACTGCTTTAAAGGGCACATTCAGTGCCCTCCTTTCATAAATCAGTTTACTTCAGTTACTCCTGCTCTGGTGTGAAACCACACAAAGGAGAGGGGAGTGAACACCCCCCTGATTCTAGTGCTAGTCACATGATACCATGCACTCTGGGGGTTCCATAGGGGATCCCCCCTGTCTGCCTGGACAGCCTTGCAGGGACTGCAAGCCAGCCAGTGCTGCTGCCAACACCTGACTCTGTTCTGCCCTTCTGCTAGGCCTAACTCAAGCAGGGGAAGGCAGAACAATGGATGTTCTGTAGAGAAGAGGTGTTACCACCTCTCCTTTAGAAAAAGGGGTCTCTGGACTAGGGTGGGAGTGACTTTGAGCGCCACTAGACTGCTTTAAAGGGTACATTTGTTAATCTCCTTTCATAAATCGGCTTACTCCAGTGCAGGAACCTTTGGCTCCGTTGTGGTGCGAAACCACACAAAGGACAGGGGAGTGACCACCCCCTGTCCAGTTCCTCCCATAGGGAGGTGCCCAGAGCTCTGCCATGTGGCAACTTGATTCTGCCATCTTTAAAATAAGATCAGCAAATGTCCCAGGGAGCATCTGACTGATTAGTCCAGCTGGGCGACGTCCCTGACCCCACTGATAGGTGAGTCATTCCAGAAAATGCCCAACCTGCTTCCTGGGTGGGACCCTAGATTTGTTTGTGGATTCATCTCTGGAACCATCTAAAGACTCTTCTGCAAGACACTTCTGCAACATGGACATTAGAACCGCTGCTGGACTTCACCGGGACCCAAGACAAGTCTGCACATAGTAGGAGGGGTTCTCCTGCAAATTTGACCTCGTGCATTGCAAGTACTCTGTAACATCCATGGCCGTGCATCCTCCAGAGTCACAAGGACTCTGCCTGCACTTATGAAAGCAAGAAGGAATCTTCCTTGGAGTGAAGGAGTCACTCCCCTGCATCTCCTGCTTGCTGACGGCTGGCTCTGACTTAACTGCAAAGGTTGAGTCTCCTGGACCTTGCTGGTTTCCAAAATTCTGCAACACTCCATGCAACCTTTTCATGCATTTGCCAAGGCTTGTTGGTGGTCCTCCTGACCACTCTACAAACCTACAACTGGCATGGGATAGCTTGTGGATGACTCTTTGAATATTTCTGCATTGCATGGACACCACAGCTGCACTTCTTTGACCAATGTCCAACAGGAAAGCATCACCAAGAAGGGTGAGCATTGCCCCCTGTTCAGCCTCGGCATCCTGGGTAGTTTGGACTCTGTCCCCTCATTCCTTAGGTCCTCTTCTTTTGGAATCCATGCCTGGGTTCCACTGACCTGGTCTACGGGTCACAACAGCAGCTGGACAACCAAGGTCCCCATTGACTTCAATAAGAGGTTCCAACACAACTTCACCCCTATGCACCTGGGCTCCCTGGTGTGGATACTCCGCTTCTCTGGGTATCCATGGGTGGCGGTGCTCTTGAACCTTCCTTGTCCCAACGGGTTTCTTGGGGTCCTCTGGAAAGGGTCCTAAGATTTGAAAAATCCAACTGCGACTTGCCCATGTTATCCTTTTGACACCCAACCCAGGGTAACATCTCTGTACATGGACGCCTGGGGAATCCTACCTACTTACCTTTGGTGTTCTAGTGCTTTCCCAGTCCTGGGGGTCCTTGGTGGTAGTTTGGATTGGTAGTGATTTTCACATTCCATTTTGTTAGTATATCGTTTGCCCCTTCCACCTTATAGGAGCCTATGTTATTCTATGACTTTACTTACCTGTTTCTGAGAATATTTTTGCATTTTCATATCTAGAGTTAGGAGATATACTAAAGTTAGTTTAGTGTTTGTATTATAATAAATAATACATTATTTTTCTAACAATGGTGTGGTTCTTTCTTGTGTGTTCATTACTAACTGACCTGTGTGGTGTTTGCAATCGCTTTACACCCTCCTGGATAAGCCTTAGCTTCTCTCCACAGCTACGCTTTGAGAGCTCTGGTATCTAAAGCCTCTTACACTATCACCAGGGTTTACCTGGACTCAGTACAGGGTGCCTAACCTATTGGTGCACACCATATACTGAGGCAGTCTCCAATAGATGCAATATGTAAAAGCGTATGTAAATACACTTACTAGAAAGATCAACAGGTATGCTTTTTGGGGTCTAGGTATGTTTTGGACCATTTTAACTAGTCAGGGGAAAAGCTTGGAATACTGCACGGCATACAGTTCCATGACATTGTGTACAAAAGCATGCCAGGGGGCTGGATCCCACGGGCCACGGCTCCATTCACTAGCCAGAGCCACCTTCCCTACCCAGTTCAGACACACGTCAGTCCCCTGAGTTTTCAAAGTGTACAGATATGTGCCTATTAAACCTTGTCAGCTTCAAAATCACGTTTTACCTAAAATGTCACATAGGGACGATTTATTCTCAAGGCAAATCCGAGCAATAGACAAGTATGAGTGTCCCTTTCATGAACCACGTTTTCTTTTTTAACACAAATTGTCACCTCCCACGTAGGCGTCATTCATTTTGAACACCTTTAGACTGGAATAGGAAGACCGTCAAGGAAAGTGATCCAGCTGCAGATCCAGCACAGGCCGCCACAAAATGCTGAGCTCGTAGCTGTTGTCATTGGAGAGCCCTGGAGGATGTAGAGACATACGCATGCTTATTTAATGTTATTTTAGGCTCTAACTACGGGTGGCAATGTTTGTTAATATACCTAAGTAACAAGGCCCAAAAGAGGATCCAGTTTACTGATGGGAGCAAGGTCAAGTTCTGGAGACTCTCGACAGAAGTAAAACAGTTGCCATGTGTTGTTGCAGCAGGTAGTAGTGGTGAAACTCAACCACACAGGATAACGAGGCCCTGGTCCATGGCCCTGAGGTGGCATGCAAGACCTCGAGGGGAGCAGCAGAGAGGGATTACTGACATAGTTGGAAATGGGTGTAGGAATTCTTCTGGAAATCCAATGGGTAGCAACCGTGGACACTTTCGAGAAGGGTGAGTAGACTGCTTGAAGGCTAGGGCACTGATGGATATTGTGATGAGGGCATCACAAAAAGTGGGAGCACAGATGAAAAAATAACTGTATAGACATCTGGTACTTCACAGCTATGTGAACAGTTGGATGGAGTTGTGGAGAAATTGAAGCTTGAAGATGGGTATGCATGCAGTTTTGACCTGACAGTATTTAGTGATTTCTTAAATCAATCAAATGTGATGAAGACGGGGCTGATGGCTGATTGCAGAACTGGTTCTGGCAGAACCAGAAACTCTAACTGAAATCTCCTTGCGTAAGGCGCACTGTACCTTAAAATAACCCCAGACGGAAAAATGGAATAATTCATGGGAGCAAATGGTAGTGTGAGATTGGATGACAGAGTGCATGCCTGCCCTTATAGCTGGATACCGTCCATCCATGCTGAATTAACAGCCTATTACACCCGAAACAACTCCCTTGTAGCTGCATGTAGGTGTTTAGTTCTTGGTTTGTTTCTTCATATAGGCATTAGACATTTTGCATGTCATATGTGCGGCCGAGGAAAATTTTTAATTAATCCTGCGCCATTTGGGGAATTTGGCATTGTGCAAAATTCCAGAAATAACATCATTAAATTGTTGTTTACGGCAGACTGTCAGACTGTCAGAATGCGAGCGACTGTTCCTGACACCACTTCTGTTTTTTGTGCTATATTTCAACTGCCAAATGCATCCTTGTGTCAAAAGTTGACACAAGGACGCATTTCATGCTAAAATGTAGTGCTAAATGATAGCTTTCCATTTAGCATAACTACGCCTAATTTCACATAATTTACCTTAATTTCATGTAATTACACACACACAAATTACTTGAATTTTGCATATTACTAGTCATATAGCGCTTTATATTATATGCTTGCAAACATCATATTCTATACAGCACCAACCTGTAGGGTTGGCAGGGCACAGTGTTCTCTCACTTCTGAACCAATGGAAGGGTACAGCGCTTTCCTTGTAGCTTTATATAGGTGTCTATCACCTGGTTAGCCCCTCCATATAACTGTATAGCATCACAGCAGCCATATCACTCCTTATTGTATGTATTTGTGGATATCATATTTCATGTAGTGGTGACCTGTGACGTTGGTGGTGCGTGATCTTTTTTCCATGCTGGGCTCCTTTGGAGGCGGATAGCACCTCCTTGTGGGTCAGAGAAGGTGCATGGTACCTGGTTAGTTTCCTCATTTATGTGTATATCATCTCTTTAGTCTTATATTGCCTTACAGTATACGATTGCAAACATCATATTACATCTAGTAACTACTTGTGCCATCTGTGTGACTTGGCCCGTACTGGTATCCATTGTACATGTATTGCACCTCACTTGTGACTTGATGTAGGTGTATAGCAACTGTTTTGGTCTCCATGTAGGTGTATAATTGCTTGCTAGTTATATAGGGCCTGATAGGGTACTTTCAGTACACATCATATTCTGTGTACTATTGCGTTGTAGCTTTCAAAGGGGGCTTTCAAACAGTATGCCTCATGTTGGTGTTTAGAGCATCCCATGGGTTTGAATAACACCCGGATTGAGTACTATGTAACCACACTTTTACATTTTAAATATAGTCACTTACAATATATCTTTGCAAATGTCATATTCTATGTTGCATCGACTTATAGTCATTGTTGTGCCTTGCATGATATAGACTCTGTATCAGTGGGACGTAATTGCTGGAATAAAATTTATGAAAGCTTGGTTTAGAATGTTGGGGTTCACGGGTGCAGGCAGAGGATTAAAGATGTCTGATTTACAGCTGTGTGTGTGGCCTAGCTATTCGGCGGGTACCAGGCTGGGGAAGACACTACAGTCATATCACTTTTTATAATGATTCTCTGTTGACAAATATAGTTATCAATATGAACCATAGAGAGAGCTACTTTTTTCTTATCATATGGTTGCACAGATACAGAATAGAAGGAAAGCAAGTAAGATGGTGGCAATTTATACAGCAGATGCAAGGAAGACATAGACGTCTGTTGGGTGGGCCAGTAAATATACTTCCTGGGTACTTCTCCCACTTAGGAACAGACCTAGATATTGTAAAGTCCAAAGCATCTGCGGGTACGGTTGACTTTTTTCTGAGGCTGGAGACCTTTGTGTTCCTCACTGTCTTCATGCATCAGGTATTGAACATTAAAGAGATTTACAATTCAGCTAAATTGCTAATAAACTCACTAGTTAAGTTACAAATGTCAACTTTCGAGAAACCTTTCATACTCCATAACCTACATCAAAAAGGTAATTGTCTGACCGGATGCAGGGGCCACAGGCAAGCAGTGGCTACTGGGTCTCAACCAGGGGGGCTGAAGTTGCTTTCCTGTTTTGGCCTGGTGTATAGCCAACTACTGGGGCAAGTACCACTCCTTCAGCTCTTGATTCTCAGTGCTAATGGTGGAAAGCAACCACAAGCTTCTCAGGGAGATAGTTTGGTGTATTCAGCACTCATCAAACACACATTAGTATAAGGAATGAATTTCCAACCCACTGATGAGCTTTCAAGAAAGAAAGTACTTTCATACAAACCAGAATTAAATATTACTCATAGAAAAATGTAAATGATGCAATTTAGTACCCTAGCTCTACAGTATGTTGGTGCCTCTTCTTGCTATTGCCCTTGATCACTGTCTTATAGCCCAGGCAGTTCCCTCCCTGAGTCCATCCGTGGTGTGATTATGCACAGGTGCAGATCACTCCTATCCTATTTTTAAAGTTCACAGCCTTTATTGTCAGTCAACTGTTTCTCACCAAGTCTCTTGATCCATGATTGGTCGGCACTCTCAGGCACTGCCCTGCTCATTCCCTGCTCTCCCTCTTCCTTGC
Source organism: Pleurodeles waltl (assembly GCF_031143425.1). NCBI lineage: Eukaryota > Metazoa > Chordata > Amphibia > Caudata > Salamandridae > Pleurodeles > Pleurodeles waltl. The sequence goes on from NC_090436.1 coordinate 317,250,714, forward strand.
TGAGCATGAACTAGCCTCCTTGGCAGGTGTGTTGTTGGTGATGTGGCTTTCTGGTGTGGCAGCTTGGGGTTGTGCTGAATCTCACATGATGGGTACGGTGGGTGCTCAGTGTAGCCCTGTTTGGGCTGATCCATTCTGAATCGGTGAAGGGCATAAGGCCTGGCACAAGCAGGAGGTTGAATGGGAACTAAAGCTCAGATCATGCCAAAGTCTCAGGTCATGCAATGGCTTCACAATTCAGGTGTAGAAGCTCAGAACATGCTGCATCCTTATGATTCAAGAACTGTGGGTCAGGTTACGGCTCAGCTTCACATGTGAGACATGTGACACCACAAATTCACAATTTCCCTCAGGAATGGAAGTACAGAGTTTGGAGCCTCAAATACCAAGGCATGCAGATCAATCTCTGTCACCAACACCATAGCATGCAGAACACTCTCTGCAGTCTTCCTCTTCTGCAGACCCAATGCACCAGGGTTACACTTCACCTTTCGTGTCCTGGAAACTCACTCCTCCGGAAGGGATAGTATCAGCACTGGTTCCTCCTTTAGGGTGGAGGAGGGTCACCCCGCCTGCTGCGAGTGCAGCAGTAAACCAACATCAATACTAAAATGGTCTCATTACCATTTTATTATTTTCTGCATGCCACCAGCGAATGTGAGGCCGTGTCGGAGGTGATTCTCTGATTTAATTGGCAGAGCAGCAGAGAGGATAGATAAAGTGTGGAGTGCACATGTCGAATTGGCCAGCTGTTTTGGGCCAGCCAGCCCGACATGCACACTTCTGCCCGCACCTATCCAGCAGCTATTAGACAACAGCTGGGGGATTTCACAGGCCCCCAGTCTAAAAAAGATCACTGAGTTAGCCTGCTCAATCCTATCCCGATGCCTCTCTCATGCTGAAAACAGCATGAGAGTAGCTGCAGGACTGGTTAGGTTCACGTTGACGTGAACCAGGAGTTTCACCTGACCTCGAGTACTTGACTTACACCAGGCAGCAGTCTCAGACCCTAGGTAGAGCCGCCATTGCGGACAACTCATCATCTATGAAGTTGTGACACACGTCTTCACAAAGTTAGATAATCTGTCTTGGGGTATGGGGCAGCGTGGCAGAGAGGCCACCCATATAGGAAGCCTCAGTGTGTTAAGGGGGAGGGGCTAGGAGACTTTGCTTGGCTCCTTCTCTGCACTTTGCTCCCCTCTCTTTTGCAGGCATCTTTAAAGCGTGCCAGTTAACACGCAGACATAATAAAAACAAAGTGCCCTTTAAAAGACTAATAGCCTCAATCCCCTCCCCTTAACCAGCCTAGGTCTTTCTGGGACCAGCTGAATCATGGCATTCCTGCCCTGCTGGATGGAAAGGCCTGCCAATTCATTAACTTCTATAATGTAGATTCTCCTAGTTATTTATGAAGGAAAGTCTTAATTTTATTGAAGACAAAGAGGCGAGTATTATGCTTTTCTTGGTTAAATTTAATAGCAGCAGTCAAGAACAACAAATAAACCACAAATCCCAGATGCAGAACATTATATGCCAATGGGAAGAGAAATGTAGTACATGAATGGTAACCAATCAAAACATCATACACAGTATTATGACATCACTTGACTGCAAACAGCCCTCTTTTCGTGCTGGAGAAGTTAATAAGAACGAAATAACGGCAAAATAGACAATGAAAAAGGTAGAACCATAAAGACAGAAAGAAGTTTGTGACAAAAGTTCATAAATCCAGGAAAAGGTAAGTTGTCTGGAAAGATGGAACCAACAGGATTGCCAAGGAGAATTGAAGAAGAAGAGTCATTGTATTTGGAATTGACGAAATTGCCAGCAGGGTTACGAGGCAGGTTGAGAAGGAGTCGGAATTGCTGTCAGGGTGGTAAAAAACAAGAGGTTAATCATTGTGGTGGGATAATAACCACCTTAGTTGTAGAAGCATTGTCAACAGTTTTACAATAAAATACTCTAAACACCTTGACGTTAGACCAATCAGCTGATCCAAGAATGTCCCCCAAACGAGAACCAGACCAGAATGCTTTGGAAGCCGTAGCTCCTCTGGAAGAATGGGCCCCAAACATGGAAGTATCAATAGAGGGAGATTCCGACCAGGGAACCACAACTAGACGCTGACTGCCTCGTTGCAGATGCTGAACCAGATCACAGGCCTTTGCTCAGGTATGAGGGCTGATGTCTCCCCAGTGATTCGGAAAGGCAAGCTAGAAGCTTAACATGCTGTGCTCTAAATAGAACAAGCAGAGGGAGAGTAGAAACTGTTAGGCACTATGATAGCTTTGTTCTTATGTTTTACTCTCCTGGTGACTATTTCAATCCTACTATGTTGTATTGTTCTGGTTATTGCGGCTCACGCCTTATTATCTAAAATACAGTTGTTTTATTAAAACATTATATAAAACTTATAGGGGGTCATTCTGACCCCGGCGCCAGGGTCGGCGGGAGCACCGCCGACAGACCGGCGGTGCCCCGCAGGGCATTCTGACCGCGGCGGTTCGGCCGCGGTCAGATGCGGGAAACCGGCGGTCTCCCGCCGGTTTCCCGCCGCCCTGCAGAATCCCCCATGGCGGCGGAGCGCGCTCCGCCGCCATGGGGATTCTGACACCCCCTACCGCCATCCTGTTCCTGGCGGGTCTCCCGCCAGGAACAGGATGGCGGTAGGGGGTGCCGCGGGGCCCCTGGGGGCCCCTGCAGTGCCCATGCCCATGGCATGGGCACTGCAGGGGCCCCCGTAAGAGGGCCCCACAAAGTATTTCAGTGTCTGCCATGCAGACACTGAAATACGCGACGGGTGCAAACTGCACCCGTCGCACATACCCACTCCGCCGGCTCCATTCGGAGCCGGCTTCCTCGTGGGGAGGGGTTTCCCGCTGGGCTGGCGGGCGGCCTCCTGGCGGTCGCCCGCCAGCCCAGCGGGAAAGCCTGATTGGCCTCTGCGGTCTTTCGACCGCGGAGCGGCCATTTGGCGGTTCCCGCGGGGCGGGCGGCTTCCGCCGCCCACCCCAGTCGGAATCACCCCCATAGTGTCTTTGTCATTTGTATATGAGATCATATTGTAAATGAGAGAGTTGGTTTGGATCTGAGTGACCGCGACTTCCCTGAGAAGTTCCAAAGATGTCATGCGCTCGGCTGCCTAATCATTTCTTCCCCGTGGGAGAAATGAGGCACTGCTAGTTAGCCGGAGCAAAAAACGGATTTAGGGTGACAGAGTTCCTTACACGTGGGTCAGACTCAGTCCCCCACACCGTTATCGATCCTGCTACCTAGAAATCCAGTAGTCTCATTTAGGATAATGAGAGCCCACGCAACAGGTTTTTCTAAAGGAGATAAGAAGTTGAAAAACGGAGGACATTCTCAGATCAGTAGTTTTCTGTTCATAAATCTTTAAACATTGTGCAACACACAGTTTGGGACAATCAGGAAAATAAGGGTTAAAAAACCGATGTGAGGTTAGTTTTGGTACATTGAACCACTGTGAACAAAACACCTGTGGGACTAAATTGAGGACAAGAAACGTCAAAGGCTCTAACATCGGACAATCTTTTAATAGAAATGAGGCATAACAACATTATTAATTTTGCAGATAGCATTTTTAGAGAGAGAATAGAATTATTGGGCCATGACAAAAACAGATTTGAAACTATGTTTATGCCCAACAATTGACTGTATTTAGGAAGAGGAGGATTCAAGATTTTTACTCCCTTCAAAAGCCAGCAGACGAGAGGATGTTCACCCACTGGTTTTCCGTTGATGTAGTGATGATTAAGAGAAATTGCTGACCTGTGAAGGTTGATAGTGCGATAAGATTTCCCTTTGCTAGCTTCTGCCGCTAGGAAGTTAATAATAAAGACTACATCTGCTGAAATAGGGTTCAATGTCTTTTCCCAAGCATCAGCTGTGCCATAAAGACCAAGCTGACTTCTAAGCTTTTGTAGTTCCTGGCATCCAGGATTGTTTGATATATTTTGAAGCCTCTGACGAAATGAGTGGGAAAGGTTGAGGATTTTCGAAATTTTCCAAACAGAAAGAGTAAGAAGATTGTCTTAGATTAGGTTGTGAAGATGATTCAGAGGGTCCAACAGAATGTTTGGAAATGAAGGTAGTAGAAAGGGAAAGTCTATGGACAATTCCAGAAGGGTTGGAAACCATACCTGGGATTGCCAGAACTGAGCTATGAGTACCAGGGTAGTTTGTGGCTGCCTCACCTGTGCGAGTGACCTGCTGATCATGAGGAAAGGAGGAAAGGCGTAATTTAGAAAGGTTTAGCAATCCCGTAAAAAGGCATCTGAGGCTAACGCTAATGGATCTGGGTGCTAGCTGTAAAACTGAGGAAGTTGGGAGTTGAGCTGAGAAGCGAAAAGATCTATTATCAAAGGACCCCACTTGTTCTGAATTGACTGGAAAATCGAGGGGTGAAGTTTCCAGTCGCTTGAGTCTCGAAGATGACGTGAGTGCCATTCTGCTACAGAATTGAGATGGCCTGGAAGATATCCTGCATGAACCTCTTTTGCTAGTTTTACTAGGGGTTTGGATTTTGTTCCTCCTAAGTGCTTACAGCTGAAATGTTGCCCATCCTGAGAAGTATAGCACAGCGTACTCTGTTTTTTGCAAGGCTTCTGATTGCAAAGGAGCTGGCAAACATCTCTAAACAATTGATATGCAATCTGGACTCCTCTAGAGACCATGTACCTCCAGTCGATATTGGACCACAGCGGGTCCCCCAACCCGTGCAGCTTGCATCTGATTCTAATACAAGATCTGTGGCTGATGCAAAGATAGTTCTGCCGTTCCAGGCATCTAAATGGTCTATCCACCATTGACGTTCTATGCAAGAGTCCTGATCTAGGGAACTAGTGTCTGAATACATTAGACCTTTTCTTAAGTGCTGGATTTTTAGACTTTGCAATGCCCGGTAATGCAGAGGGCCTGGGAAGATGGCTTGGATAAAGGAGGAGAGAAAACCTACTTTTCGAGCTAGCGATCTTAGAGAAATCAAAGAGCTGTGAAGAATTTGAAGAATTTCTGATTTTATGGATTTTACTTTTGCCAACAGGAGATGAAGAGTGTCTGATACTGAATTTATCTCGAAACCCTAGAATTCTATTTGCTGGCTTGGAGACAAAAAGGATTTCTCTTTGTTGAGTATGAATCCTAGGTCTGATAAGAGTGAGCATGTTAGGGTGATGTGAGATTAAAGGGAAAGAGGACTCATTATTAGGATATTGTCTAAACAGAGCTCTGAGAAGAGCTACCACTAGTTTCATTAACTTGGTGAAGCTTCACGGGGATGAAGAAAGACCGAAGGGAAGGGAGGTAAAGTGGAAGAATTGGTTTAACCACTGAAATTTTGGAATGTCCTGTAATTTGAATGTATAGGAACAGTGAGGTACGCATCTTGCAAATCCAAACAAACCATCCAATCGTTTTGGAGCAGAGTGTCTCTGAGATGAAGAATCGTTTCCATTTTGAAATGTCAATAGACTACAAAATTATTGAAGTGTTTCAGGTTGATTACTCGTCGCATCTTTTTGTTTTTCTTATGAACTAGAAAAGATGGAACTAGTGAAACCTGATGACTCGTTTTGACAAAGGGCAATTGCTTTCTTTTGGAGAAGGGACTGTACTTCTAAGGAAATAATATTAAACATTTCTGTTGAAAAACGTGGAAGAAGATGTAGGAAAGGCTGAAAAGGTTTTGAGTAAAGCTCGATAGGATAACCTTGTACTGTGTTTAACACCCCAGGATCTACGGTGATTGACAACCATTTTGGAAGAAAAAAAACGAAGACGACTCCCAACAGGAGGAAGGCCAGGAGGTAGACTCACCTGTTTGGTTAGCATATCTTGAACGTTTATAACCTCTGTTACGGAAACCTCTGCCTCTTTGTGGATAGAATTGAGGCTTATATTCTTGGTAAGAGGCATTGAAGGATACTCTGGAACCTTGGTTGTTGTAGTTGCGGCCAGCAAAGTGGTTCCTGCATCTGCCAGCCCTGGCAAAAGCCTGTTGAGAAAACATTTTCTTCAGGGACTGCTGGGCTTTTTCTAATGTAGCAAAGGTAGACATGTATTTGCTCAGCTCTTTGATGAAAGAATCACCAAAAGAAGACCATCAGTTTTGACACGAGGATCTACTGTCACCAAATTCACCAACTTTTGATATAGTTTAAGCTGGATTCCTCTTCTGTGCTTGTGTGCGAAAGCCAAATTAGCGTTGCCTAGTGAGCAAAATGCCTCTTGGACCCAAAGTGAACGATCTTCAGGATCAATTGCACAATCTTCTAGCCTAGCAGCCGCAGGTAGGTCAAAAATGCAGGTAAGTGAGCCAACCATATCTAACATTTAGTCCTGACATCAGGACAATGCCTTGTTCACACCCTTGCGTGGATCCTTGCCAAATATCATAAAAAAAGGGCAGGAGAGCTGGATTGATGGTAGGGGTAATGATGACCTTATGAGGGAGAGAAGGACGTGGACATTCAGACTTTAGCTTGGCCCTAGTTTGCTTGTCCAGAGGAGAACATAGTCTGGATGCTACATATTCCCCAACATGATCCGCAGGAACCCATTCCCTGGAGTTCGGGTGGTGAATATGACTGGGATCAAACATAGTGATTCCGTCCGAATCTATGACAGTCTTAGGCTTAGAAATATCTTGTGGAGATTTTGTTTTGATTTTTTGTTGGGGGAGGAGATAAAGACTCTCCGTTGTCCTTGTCAGATAGGTCATTATCTGAATGCATGTCAGCCAAATCGTCATCCATGTCTGGAATGGAAGAGATTATGATAGGTGATGTGATGTGTTTGGACTTTGGTTTGCATTTCATAGATGATTTTTCTTTGTCCTGAATATTACCCTCCTTAGAAGGAGGACTGTGAGGAGCCACGTCCTCTGCCTTATGTGAGGAAACCTCACTAGCCAACAGCGCCAATTAATCTTGTTTTTTGGGATGAGTGTTGGCTGAAGGGCCCTTTCTGCTTTCCACTCGCAGACTGGGCCACAATCATCTTTGACATCATGTTGATAACAGAGTTTTCAATGTTTTTTGACAATTTGTCCATGGAGGCAGCCACTGCCTGTTGTACAGAGCCTTGAATAAAATTATTCAACTCCTCTTTAATGTTATTCTCCTCATCAAGGCCATCCTGCATCAAAGGAGAGCTATCAATCTCCATTACAGGAGGATAAAGCCGAATAAACAAAATGCGGAAAGATATTTTGCAGGGAGGGTTTCATTTTGAGGGAAAGGACTTTAGAGAGCAAGCTCCGCCTATGGACGGAAAAAAGAGAGCAGAAGCAAAAGAATGGGCGTGGATGGGCATATTAGGATGTGTCAGGGCGGGCCAAGGGAGACCTCGCTGCCGGGAAAGGAGCAGACGAGGCTTGGTAAAGGTGGAGACAGAAATACCCTTTTTCCAGCAAAGATGGGCAAAGGAGAAGTGATGAAAAGCAGCGTTGGGAAAATGCTTCAATCGTTCCTCAGAAGGGGAATAAGATAGAGACTGCTCTCTGAGGAACGTTTAAAATAGTTAAAACAGTTGGAATCCAAGCGCGAGAGGTGCAGTGCTCGCAAGCTATGTGGCAATGTGCCGTCTAAACGTTAAGTAAATAAAGACAAAATAGCGCGCAGCGCTATTTACAGACACATTGTTAAAACTGTAAATACCAAATAAAAGCATTCAATTAGGTAAATATGAAGAGAGAACGAATGTACTTAACTTGACTGTGAGCAGCAAGAAAAGAGGACTGTTTGCAGTCAAGTGATGTTATGATACCATGTATGATGTTTTGACTGGTTACCATTCATGTACTACAGCTCTCTTTCTATTGGCTTATGACATTCGCCATCTGGGATTTGTAGTTTATTTGTTGTTCTTGACTGCTGCTATTAAATTTAAGCAAGAAAATAAAAGCATAATAGGTGCCTCTGGTCTTGATTTACTATTATGCGTCTTATATCTTCTTCATTAGCTGATGGTTCCGCCATGTAGTAAATAATGCCACAAAGTCCTTTAGCAGTAGATGTACAAGCTGCTTTATGCATCCTCAGTGCTCCGAATAAAGGGCCTTTTCCTCTCTGCCCCTCCGGTCCATGGGCTACAGAGGGGCAGCGCTTTGCCAATGAAGCGAGTGACGCCCACTTTCTGCACAACGCACGGAAGTTTGACGGGTGAGTCGGGGAATCCAGACAGCTGCTTAGTGCTTCTGGGGTGGTAAACCGGCTTGTGCAATGTTAAAGACCTCATCTCATCTACATAGTGTTTAGGCATTTGGCGTGGACGGTGGAAAGCATTCTAAGTTGTGAGGTGCTGTGCAATGCAACAGTGGCACCTTTCATTTTTCTATGAGAAAATGGCTTCTTTATTCATCAAATGCCTTAGGTGTGTCTCAGAGAAATTAGAGACGTGGTTCTCAAACGTTTTTTTCCTAGAACAATTTTAACCACATTAGCTCACTTATTACAGTAATTTGAAGCATGTGATCTTATCCAAGAAGATAATAAATTAATGAACACAGTGGTTGATTAGATGTACTTGACGTCCTGATGGTTATCTTCAATCACCATTTATAATGATGAAAGAGCCAATATATACTTTGCCCGTAAGTGGCACTCAGGCCTGGGACTTTTTTAAAGCCAAGCTGGTCTGTGTGGAGATATGGTACAGAGTTGAAATACGAACTGGTATTAGAATAATGATCGATGCTTAGGCAACTGTCTTTGACATACATTTTGAGTTGAAACGTTTTCTCCTTAGTAAGGTATGAGGCCGTTTTTTATGTGTTTAAAAAGTTCAAGACAACACGTTCACAGTTGCTCTATAAACCTCTTTCCTTTCTCAAATATGATTTAAAATGCACCAATTTGCCACTGTTTTCTTCAAAATTTCAAATACTCTTTCTGTTGGTCGTTCTTGCACGCTTCGTAAGATTGCAATGTAACACTGATGCCAAACGTTTACACCCCACCACTTTTAAATGTCACCAGTCACCACTGGATGGTAGACTTCTTCCCTCACTCCATAGGCAGGCTGGCTTCTAGGCACTTCAGTATAGGTGAACAGCTTTTTGGTAAAGGGTAGACTCAGCTGATATGCCCTCCTCTCTGCTGCTTTTCAGGAAGACATCAGCTCTAGTTACACAGTGGTCCTCTAAGTACTCTGCAGAGCACTTCCTCCCTTGGTCATAGAGAACTTGGAAGTAGAACATCAAGTGTGCCCTTGGGTCTCACTTTGATACAGTAAAAACGGACAGGAAATGTGTGTCCACTCGCTGCACTTTCAGAACAGGTTTGATGTGGTTCTCCTTTCAAGTGTCCTCTCCAGGATGCTTTTCAGGCACACTTTGTGTAGGGCAATGCGTCTCACAGCATGGTAATCTCCAGCCTGGAGTACCCACAACTGAGGCACATAGAGGTATGAGCTTTCTGCACTTGTCTGTCATCCGCCAAATTGAATGGGTGTTCAGGTAAAGGCAAATGGTTGGGCCGCATCCAAGGATCCCGTTCACCTTGTACAACACAGCCTGTTCACTCCCACCTTCCACCAAATGCAAGTGCCTTAGGAAGGCTTATCAGCAGCGGTTTGCTCATTAAAAGCTGATCAAATTCCTATCAGAGAATTGCCTCCTCTCCCCTCACTTCAGTGTCTACGTGCTCTCCCTCCAGCTTCAGCAATGTCAGCAATACATTTCCACAGTCTATAAAAACAAGCTTACTTCTATTTTCTGCATACCACGAGGCTAGGAACATCCAAAATGGAACCCATAGGCCTCCATGACTCTTTTTTTCCTTGCACACACCATTCATGTAACATGCAAGCAACCCATACAAACACAAACAACATTCACTCTGGATGTTAGCACTAGGATGTGGGTAAGCACATAGAATCACAACTTTAAACAAGTGGGCCAGAAGGCCTCCACTACAGTGACACAAATAATAAGATCTAATCACAACTGTGGATTCCTAAAACATGGTACACTGCCACCACCGATCTATGTACTAAACCCATGACAGGCACAGTGATCCGCTCTCTGTACAATGAGGGCACAACTAGGATGCCTCCAGGTCACAGGACAAGTCCAGGGCCTCACCTCTTCCAAGGGACAGGCCTAGGCCTCTGTGATCAAAACAGATTAATGTCACTTTATGGTCAAAAATCTAAAACCAGGATCCCAGCTACACAGAGCAGGGGGAACACTGATGTACATCTGGAAGGGGGCATTCGCATCCCAACAGTCATTTATTTCACCTCAGACTCAGTTTATCCTTCATAGACAACCATGGCTTTTTCCTCTTAGATACAAAGCTGACTGTCTTTCAGCAAGGCAGGAAATCCACGCACCGTCCCCGGGGCGTCTGAAAACCCTGCAACCCGAAGATGATCCACAACCAAGTGCCGGAAATCGACGCACAGCCGTCCCTGCGTGGAAACTAAACGATGCATCACCGTGTGCGGCCCGAGAAATCAACGCACACCCCTTTGTTTCCACACTCCTCCTCCTCTACGTCCCTTTGCAGAGATTTTTCACGCAAACCAGGTACTTTGTGCTTGAAAGAGACTTTGGCGGTCATTCTGACCCTGGCGGTTGAAAACCGCCAGGGCAGAGTGCTGCGGAAGCACCGCCAACAGGCTGGCGGTGCTTCATGGGCAATTCTGACCGCGGCGGTAAAGCCGCGGTCAGAAAAGGGAAACCGGCGGTTTCCCGCCGGTTTACCCCTGCCCCAAAGAATCCTCCATGGCGGCGCTGCTCGCAGCACCGCCATGGGGATTCCGACCCCCTTCCCTCCATCCTGGTCCTGGCGGTAAAAACCGCCAGGAACAGGATGGCGGGAACGGGTGTTGTGGGGCCCCATGGGGCCCCTGCACTGCCCATGCCACAGGCATGGGCAGTGCAGGGGCCCCCTAACAGGGCCCCATAATGATTTTCAGTGTCTGCCTAGCAGACACTGAAAATCGCGACGGGTGCCACTGCACCCGTCGCACACCAGCAACTCCGCCGGCTCCATTCGGAGCCGGCTTCATCGTTGCTGGGGCTTTCCCGCTGGGCGGGCGGGCGGCCTTTTGGCGGTCGCCCGCCCGCCCAGCGGGAAAGTCAGAATGACCGCCGCGGTCATTGCGGTCTTCTGGCGGTCTCCCTTTGTTTGATTTTTAAAGACTTAAGACACTTTGGCGGTCATTCTGACCCTGGCGGTTGAAAACCGCCAGGGCAGAGTGCAGCGGAAGCACCACCAACAGGCTGGCGGTGCTTCATGGGCAATTCTGACCGCGGCGGTAAAGCCGCGGTCAGAAAAGGGCAACCGGCGGTTTCCCGCCGGTTTACCCCTGCCCCAAAGAATCCTCCATGGCGGCGCTGCTCGCAGCACCGCCATGGGGATTCCGACCCCCTTCCCGCCATCCTGGTCCTGGCGGTAAAAACCACCAGGAACAGGAAGCCGGGAACGGGTGTCATGGGGCCCCTGGGGGCATGGGCAGTGCAGGGGCCCCCTAACAGGGCCCCATAATGATTTTCAGTGTCTGCCTAGCAGACACTGAAAATCACGACGGGTGCCACTGCACCCGTCGCACACCAGCAACTCCGCCGGCTCCATTCGGAGCCGGCTTCATCGTTGCTGGGGCTTTCCCGCTGGGCGGGCGGCCTTTTGGCGGTCGCCCACCCGCCCAGCGGGAAAGTCAGAATGACGGAATGAGCCCCTTTGTTTGCTTTTAAAAGACTCAAGACACTTTACATCACTTTTCAGTGATACCTTTACATTTAGTTATTGCATCTTTGATCGTTTTCACCTGCATTTATCCAGATAAATATATATTTTTCTAAACACTGTGTGGTGTGTTTTTGTGGTGCCGTATGGTGTTATTGTATGATTTATTTCACAAATACTTTACACAAATACTTTACTTGTAAGTTAAGCCTGACTGCTCGTGCCAAGCTACCAGAGGGCGGTCACAGGATAATTTGGATTGTGTGTGACTTACCATGACTAGAGTGAGGGTCCTTACTTGGACGGGGGTAATTTGACTGCCAACCAAAGCCCCCATTTCTAACAACTGTCATATCTGCCTTGGATACCTGTTCCTACCGTGCATTTGGGTGGACTTGGCATTTGTGACTCCTACAGTGATTGTTCTCCCTGTCTTGCTGTACTTTCAGGACAATGTATTGGTGTACTATGGTCCCTGCCTGGCCTGTTGCCTCCCTTGACACATATCTCCAGCCACTGGCTGCTCCACGATTGACCTCCCAGCATTTTGCTCCACCCTTTGTCACCCTCCCATGCATGTGCTGGACGTTGGGTTGCCAGTTGTATACAGATTGGCAGTTCCATGGGTACTCATGACAAATAGATTCATTGGCATGAACTGTGCTCAATTGTCGTTTATTTGGGATAGACCAGTATAAGGGGTGATGAGTGGCGTCATGGAGGCGGAGATCATCAGAGTGATGAGGCCAGCTGTAGGTAGTCCAGGTCCAGTCTGCTGGCCATGGGTAGACAGAGATATGGAAGAGAACAGTCGACAGGGTGACACAGTCACACACAAGGGAGAATGTTCAGGAGAGGGTCACTTGCTGGCGGTGGCCGTGGCCTGGGCATCATGTCCGGCCTCATGTCTACTTGGACGTCCTCACTTGTGTGGGGGTTCCTCAACTACAGGGGTAGGGGTGCTGGGGTTCTACAAGTCCTGGGGCGGGCCTCCATGCCACTGGCTGCTGCTGGCGTGGAGGGCTGCGATGGGATGTGGGCAGTGGTAAGGGCCTGCTGGTGGGTGGTGGACTCACGCATGACAGTGGTCAGGTCCTTGAGCACCCCTACTATGAAGGCCATGGTGGTATTGTGGGCCTGCCACTGTTGCATGGCCTCCTGATGGTGTTGCCCCTGCAGCTGCTGGGTCTCCTGCACAGTAGCAAGCATCTGAGCCCCTGTGTCCTGGGTGTGCTGGTATACACCCAGGACTTGGTTGAGGGCCTCCTGGGCAGTTAGTTGGTGTGGTTGTCCCGAGCCTTGAACCATGGTTCCCCTCCCACTACCCAGGCTCCCTGTGCCTGTGCCCTTGGCACAGTGTGCCCACTCCCAGTAGGAACAGGGCCTAAATTGTCTGAGGTGTGTGCCCTTGACTCTGGCCCCTGTACTATGGGACACACCTCTGACTGAGAGGTCCCTGGGGCACAGGTTTGAGGTTCAGGGTCTGGCTGTGGTGTTGTTGCCACATGGGTAGGGGCATCCAGTGTGTCCAGGGTTGGTGTGCCGTTGGTGGACTGCCCAGTGGCCCCAGATGGCCCAGGCATGTCGTCCTCATCCAGACATCCAGTGGGGCCTTCATCTGGGAGGGCTGTCTGAGCCTGCCATCCTCTGCAGGGTGTCAGTGGCAGGGGTACCTGTGGATGGACATGGTACATGTTAGTTGTGTGACAGTAGTTGTTATGTCCCTGTTGTGATGTATGCAGTGCCTCAACTTGCTTCCCAGTGATGGCAATGACAGCTGCTGCACTGCAGACATTGATTTAGATTGGATTGTGGGAGCTGTGGTTCTTCACATTGTGGTTGTCATCCATTCATTAGGAGTGAGTGAGTAAGGATTGTGGGAGTAGGTTGGTGTGGCATGCAGAGGAGGGGCGTGGAGTATTTGTGACGGGGCCAGTGGGGTGGGTTGTAGGTGGTTGAAGAGTGGTGGGGAGGCATGCTGGGCATTGAGAAGTGTGGCTCAATGGTTAGAGCGGCAGACCCTGATGCAGAAATGTGGCCTGGGACCAGGGTTCAATTCCTGCTTCAGTGGACTCAATTTTCTCAGACCTGACAATTCTTGCATCGGTGCCTAATCTAATTCATGGGTCCCACTCTGTATCTCTGGGCAATAGCTTGCCTAATCTCCACATGGCCCCAACAGCGCTGGGATGCCTGGTTTCACCTTGGAGGTTGCCCAGGAGTGGGCACCTCACAGGGAAAAGCCAGGAGGGGTTCCACAGCGGTATGCGTACAGCGCCTTGAGACCCTAACGGGTGATTAGTGCGCTATACAAGTATGACGTTTTTTTTTACAGTTTACAGGGACGGTTGGTGCTTGGGGGGATTTGATGACTTACCAGAGTCAAGCCCTCCTCCCAGGATCTAAACTAAAGGGGAGTAGGGGGAGCCCACTGCCGGTCTTGTTGCTGGCCATCCTCTGCCTAGATGCCATGGACTGAACTTTCCCCCTGATGTCCTTCTTTGTGCGTGGGTATGTGCCACCTGAGTTGACCCTGTCGACGATCCTTTGCCATAGCGCTGTCTTTTTGGCTAAGGATGTTTGCTGTACCTGGACTCCCATGAGCTGTGGCTCTACTCTGATGATCTCATCCACCATGACCTGCGACTCATTCTCTGTGAACCGTGGGTGCTTCTGGTGTGACATGTTGTGGGGTGGGTATGTGGTGTGTGTGTGTCGAGTGCAGTGTGGGGTGTGTGGTGATGTGGGGGTGTTTGGCTGTGTGTGCTGGTGGGCTGTGGTGTTGATTTGTGCAATGCGTGCTGTGTGATATTTGTTTGCTGTGTTTGGGGTGTGCTTTGTCTTAAATGTGGCTGTGGCTGCTCGTATTTGCCGCAAGGGATTGTGGGCGTGTGTGGAGGGGTGTTATATGGTAGCGTGTGCATGGTTATCAGGTGTGGGGTATTCGAAATAGCCAATGTTGTGTTGGCTACTTTCCGCGGTGTGAACCTCCAACGGTTTACGCCATGCATGTTCCGCTGTACTGGAGGTTGCCTCTTAATATGATGGTCGGAATGGTCTTGGCGTGGTGGGGCTGGCGATTGATCAGTCATTCTTTTGCCATGGGTTGGACTGGCAGTGTTGGTTTTGTGTCTGTATTTGGGCTGTTTGTGTTTTGTGACTCGTAATCTGGCGGTCGCTATACCGCCACCACTGGCGGTATGGTGGTGCCATTTCACATGGCGGTCTTGCCCGGAAACCACCAACTCGTAATGAGGGCCATAGACTGACCTGCATGTGATTGCTCTGCTATTTTCATATGGAACTTTTCTTGGTTCATAAAGGCGCCCTGACTGAACTTACTTACCGCCATTTAATTTGTAGAGCTCAAATCTCCACAACAATTTATGTTCCTGCTTTTTATTCATTCTCATCAATTTACTGCTGTTGATCTATTTGTGATGGATAATAGATTATTGGAGCCACAGTTGTACTATCACGATTATATTTAATATATCTTTATTGGTGGTTCGGTAACCCATTCTGGTATTACCATGATTTAAGATTTACTTTTTGAATATAGCTATTATCATTCTACACCCTTGCTATGGTGATTTCTTTAATTAAAGGTTTTGATAACTCCACATATAGGAAAAACCAGGAATCTAAAATTACATACTCCTGTGATGTCAGTTGCTGAATCTAAAACCAAAGTTGATATCTTTAACTCTTTCTCTGTACTGGATAATATGGAGGAAAATATGGGTACCACTCATGACCATTGGCATCTTCCTCTAATATGTCAGCTGTATCCATGTCTAATACCAAGATATCCTTTAAACCTGCTTCAGAATCTGCTATTTCTGCAACCAAAAAAGATGCTCCTTCTCTGATTAAACCTAACTCAACAATATCAATGGAATTTATTCTTGAAAAGATCAGGGCAATTAAGCCTTATATGGAGGATACTAACAAACAGCTTCAATTGTTAGATAAAAAATGGTCTTTGGTGGAGAACAGAATAAGTCAAGTGGAGTGCAAAGTTGAATATCTTGAGGATTCAGTGCAGACTATTCATGCACTGTAAGCCAAAGTGTTATCTTTAAAAAAAACATGCGGAAGACATGAAAAATTTCACCAGAAGGACTACTTATGGTTTGGCCAAAGGATTAGAAGGTTTGGACCACATCTCCTCAGATTCTGGTTCTTTCCCATCAACTTCTTTAAGCACACTACAAGCACATAGAGTTGTTCATCCCTCTTGCATTGCTTCAATGTCACACAAACCCAGAGGAGTTATCATTTACTTTTTCGAGTACCCCAACCTCCTTACAGTTTACAAATCATCTAAAGCTAAAGATCATATTTCCTGGTCTGGTTCTAATTTATTTTTTGGGTAAGATTTTGCAAAAGCCACCGCATATAGAAAGAAAATATTTTTTTACATGCACTTACCTCTACGTTCACTCAATGCAAGATTTGGATTTTTCCACCCTTGTCTTTTGAAAGTGACTTACAACAATAAAACTACCACATATGAAGATCCTTCTCTTCTCCAAAACTTTATTGATAATCATATCCAATATCTTTTGCTTTGAATGTTTTGTCTTTTTACATACAATTGATGTGTCAGGATGTTAATTTTCCAGTTCTTGACTTCCCTATTAGTTGTTAACTGTTTGTTCTATAATTTTGGTTCTTGTACTTGTTAATATAATGTTCTACTTTTATTTTCCTTTCCAAGACATGTTCCATGTGTACAGAAGATTTCATTGAAGTTCCTTTTATGTGGTCTGCTTCTATCCTGTGTGTCAACTGGGTCAAGTTTTAGTTCTGTCTTCCCCTTATCTGGTCTCATCATCCTTGATTATTTGTTTGTTCTATAGGTATGATATTTTAATTGTTTTTTGTATATTTTTGCTATTTCTTGTTTATTTCCTTTTTTTATTCTTTATTCTGCAATTATATTTAACTTCTTAATATCCTTTCATTCTTTTCTCTCATTGCTTATTCTTGTCAATGTTACTTGGAAATTACAAGTTTATTATTACTTGCCTATTTATCCGATGATCATCTTGTTTTAAAATATTTATTAAATTAGAAATGTCTCTAAGAGGTATTTCTTGGAATATTAAGGGTATGAGCTCCCCTATGAAACTGCCAAGAGTCTTAACACACTTGTCTAAACTTAAAATATTGTCTTATTACTAGAGAATCATGTAAATCAATCAGAAATTGTTAACCTAAAAAAATAATGGGTTTGTCATGAATTTTCTTCCCTGGGTACTGGCAAACGTAATGGAGCGGCCATTTTGTGTAATAAATGTTTCACTGTTCAGGCTATTTCCCAACAGTCATATTCTATTGGCAGGTGGATTATTCTTTCTATTATTATCAATAAAATCTCCATTACAATTTATAATATATATGCTCCCACAAAACAAGATAAATCCCTTTGGCCTGAAAATGTTTCTAAATTAATGTCCATCACAAATAACTGCCTAATTTTTGGCAGCAATTGTAATATGTTTTTTGATCCTTATCTTGACAGACATTTCGCTTCTAAATTTGCACCAACCTGCATGCATATGCAATTTACTTGCACCATAAAACCAACATCTAGCGAGTTTGCAATCCATCCTTACAGGAATACATGTTTTTCTCTTCGGTTCATTCCTCCCAATCCAGAAATGATTATTGAGTGGTACCGAAACCTGAGAGGACTTTTGGCAACATTTCCAGCAACCCCACAGACAAAGCTGCTCTCTGCTGATGAAGGGCTTACCCAGAAACATGTGTCCAGAGATTGACAGCACTTGCTGCACCTACTAAGGTGAAAAACTTTAGTTTACTTTAAGGATAAAAAACAAACTTGTACTGCATTTACCATGATGCACTGGGGCTGACTGCATGCTGGAGTGTGAGGTAGGGTGCTCCCTTTCTGGTTTTCCAGAATTGATTATTTGTTTGTCTCTCAGCCTTTGGTACAGCATGTTTTACAATCAGAAATTGTCTCTATAGTAATTTCTGATCACACCCGGTTATGTTGAGCTTGGATCTTATTATATATACCTCTGAGGGTAGGAGATGGCAGTTCAATAGCTCCCTTCTTCTTGATACTAATTTTACTCAAGCTTTCAAAATGTTTGCCAATAATTTCTTTATTGAAAATGAATCTTCTGATATCTCCTTTCAGATGTTATGGGATTCTTTTAAAGCCACATCTAGAGACTTCATTATCTCTTTTGTGGCCCAGAAGAGGAAATATTCTTCTAAAAAACAGTTCCAACTTTTGAATCATATCAAACAATTAGAACATCAGTATTAGTTATCGAAATCAAGGGAGTGTTTAGATAAATTAATTCAAGCCAAATTCACTTTTAATAAAAATGTAACAGAACTCGCTAATTCTTATTCACTTAATTCTAGAGCCAAGTACTATTGGGGCAAAACGAATCAGGGAAATTATTGGCAATTTATCTTAAAAATAAAAAAACAACATATTAAAATTGACTCTATTTTGTCCCCCTCTAATATGCTTGTTCATAAAAATGAAGATACTGTATTTTAAATCAATTTGCTAATTATTTTAGCGCTCTACATACTCCTGAATCCCTGGCATCTCGAGAACATATTTCCCAATGTTTAAATTCCATCTCTCCACCTTGTTCTACACATATTGATTTTGCTCCTTTAAGCAAAGGCATTTCTCTTTTTACTATGAGATCTCTTAAGAAAGGATAGGCTCCAGGTCCAGATGGTTTTACCATAGAATTTTATTTGCATTTTCCCAAACTCCCAAATTACATTCCCATTTTACTCACATTATATCTTCCAGAATAACTGGAGGTTCGTTCCAGGATGCTCTAATTTGTCTTATTCCCAAAGAAAACAAAGATCTTACAATTATATACCCATCTCTCTTGTTAATTTATATTATAACATTTTTGCTAAGATTCTTGCTCTTTGTCTTGATCCTTTACATCCTCAATTAATAGGTCAGGAACAGTCTGGTTTTATTAAAGGTAGGAATGTCTTGGATAATACTCAATTATTTTTCAATGTCTTACGTATATCCAGAATCTATAAACAATCCTTAGCGGCTACTGCATTAAATGCAGAAAAAGCTTGTGATCGAGTCGCTTGGCCATTTATTTTCTCTACTCTCTCTTGGTTTGGCTTTGGCACGAGATTCATAAATCTTGTTTCTTTGTGATACTCCTTCCCCCAAGACATCTTTCATGGTTAGTGGTCTTGTATCTTCACAATTCTCCCTGCATTGAGGTGTTCGACAATAGTGTCCTTTGTCTCCACTTCTATTTATTCTTGCTTTAGAGACTTTTTTAACCAAACTTTGTCTAAATCCAGATATTCATGGCATTCAATATGGTGACCAGCAATCAAAACGTTCTGCCTATGCAGATGATATCTTTTTGTTTATGTCACAACCGCTCAGTTCTTTACCAGCTTTCTTAACAGAAGTCTTGTATTTTGCCTCTCTAGGGTATAAATTGAATTCCTATAAGTGTAAGATTCTCCCTTCAAATAAATTTCATTACCATGCTGATTTCTCTGATTCTAATATTCATAGGAATTAAGACAAAATCAAATATTTAGGTATTTGGTTTCATCCCACCATTGAAGATTAAGGGCCTGATTAGGATCTTGATGGAGGGGATTACTCCATGACAAACGAAACTGATATCCTGCCGGCTGCATCACAAGTTCAATTATATTCTATGGAACTTGTAATACGGCGTGTGGAATAGCCGTCACGTTTGTGACAGAGTAATCCCCTCCATCAAGATCATAATCAGGCCCACAGTCTCTACCAATATGAAAAAGATTCTCTCTTCTAAAGCTTCTCTTACCTCTAAAGGGAATCCTTTGTTTTTATCCTGGTACAGTAGGTTGGATTAATGAAAAATAATGCTAGTCCCCCTAGTACTATTTACTTTATCTAACATTCCTGTCAATATTCCCTCTTTTTATGCCCCAAGCATTTAGGAGGAGTTAATTTTCCAGATTTCTGCAACTATCATATTGCTTTTTTCCTTAAACAAGCTGCATTTTTACTCAATGAGAACATCCCTACTCAGGTTCTTCTCTGGGTTCATATTGAGCGCTTTCTCATCTCTCCTTTCTTTTCGAGAATTCCTTTCTTGCTCTCAAAAGCCTCTATCTATGACTCTTCCTATTTATAAGATTGCTTGTAAGCTTTTGCATTCAATTTTTATCCTTTCTAATGATTCTAAAAATCTATTTTTACAATCATCTATTTGGCATAATAAATTGGTTAGATTAATAACAAAACTATTTTTGGAGCGCTTGGTACACAAAAGGTTTGAAATGGATTTATCAACTTTTTAAAAATGATTCTTGACTCTCATTTGGTGTAGGTTAGCAAAAATTCTCCCTCCCTTCGTTATTCTCAAGTAAAAACAATTCTTTAACGTCAATTATATTTTCTGTTTATATTAATTTATCAAAATATCCCTCTCCACTTACTCCCTTTACTCATATAGTTTCTGCTTTCCTTTCCTTTCCTTCTGCACCACAATATATCAGGAAATCATGCCTTTTTCAGAGAAAAGACAGATATAGAATTGCAGTGGGAACAGGATTTAGGTATTTCTTTTGCTATTCCTCTTTAGAATAAAATTTGGCCAAAAATACAAAAACCTTCAAGGGCTAGTATCATTCAAACTTTATTCTTTATTTATAATCGCCTATTGTTCACACCATGCACATACTTCCTCTCCTTCTTGTTGGTACTGTAATGCATCGCATTCTGATCTTAAACATATGCTTTTTCAATGTGCCTCTATATATCAATTCTGGCTGAAGGTCTGGAGGCAGATAAATAATATTTTTAATACACATATTCCTTTTAATTTTAATAATTTATTTTTAGGCAGCCTCTCGGAATATTGGTCCCTTTACAGTGATAGAATTATCATTTTAGACTTAGTTCTTGCAATAGCATTTTAACAAATAACCAACATTTTTAAAAAGATTCTTCCAATTTATCTTTTCAAGCATGGTGGTATAGTGTTTGTTACAATCACAGATTAGACAGAGCATATGTTACTCCCATAACACTTATTATCAAAAGAGACCTTCTTTGGCTGCCAGTGACTGACCACTCCACGTAATCCCCGAATCCCCATGATTTTTGTAGTGCTATGCATGGCATTTGCTGAGGACCTGCCCCTTATGCTGTTGGAGAAGGTAAACCATGAAGTGGCACTGAACAGGTGAACAACTCCATTTGAAAAGGTTTAGGATCTCACTACCCTCCATATACTGAAAAGAACTGTGTGAACTGCTTTATTTTGAAGGATGAATGTTCATTCAGTGATTTATAAATGATTTGAGGCAGTAATGAGGCGGGTAAAGGGAAAGGATGGGGATGTCTTGTTGGCTGACATCCAACAGACATTTAGGCCCATATTTATACTTTTTGACGCTAAACTGCGCTAACGCAGTTTAGCGTCAAAAAATTTAACGCCGTCTAACGCCATTCTGAAGCGCCATGCGGGCGCCGTATTTATGGAATGGCGTTAGCCGGCGCAAGCAGACCGGCGCTGCCTGGTTTGCGTGGAAAAAAACCACGTAGACCAGGCAGCGCCGGCGTTGGGAAAAAATGACGTTAGGGCGTCTTAAAATGGGGCAAGTCAGGTTGAGGCAAAAAAATCGCCTCAACCCGATTTGCGCCATTTTTTTACGACGCCCAGACGCCATTTCATGACTCCTTTCTTAGTAAAGACAGGAGTCATGCCCCCTTGCCCAATGGCCATGCCCAGGGGACTTGTGTCCCCTGGGCATGGTCATTGGGCATAGTGGCATGTAGGGGGGCACAAATAAGGCCCCCCTATGCCACCCAAAAAAAAGTAAAAAAATATAAAAAATAATACTTACCTGAACTTACCTGAATGTCCCTGGGGTGGGTCCCTCCATCCTTGGGTGTCCTCCTGGGGTGGGCAGGGGTGGCAGGGGGGGTCCCTGGGGGCAGGGGAGGGCACCTGTGGGCTCATTTTGAGCCCACAGGCCCCTTAACGCCTACCCTCACCCAGGCGTTAAATAGTGGCGCAAATGCGGGGTTTTTTGACCCGCCAACTCCCGGGCGTGATTTTTGCCCGGGAGTATAAATACGACGCATTTGCGTCGCCGTCATTTTTTTACACGGGAACGCCTTCCTTGCATCTCATTAACGCAAGGAAGGCGTTCACGCAAAAAAATGACGCTATTTGCCAATACTTTGGCGCTAGACGCGTCTAACGCCAAAGTATAAATATGGCGTTAGTTTTGCGCCGAATTTGCTTCGAAAAAAACTACGCAAATTCGGCGCAAACGGAGTATAAATACAGGCCTTAGA
The DNA here is from genome assembly GCF_031143425.1 of Pleurodeles waltl. NCBI lineage: Eukaryota > Metazoa > Chordata > Amphibia > Caudata > Salamandridae > Pleurodeles > Pleurodeles waltl. The sequence goes on from NC_090436.1 coordinate 317,272,782, forward strand.
CTCCTGCATGTTCAGACTGAGAGTTACCTACTTTTGAGAATCTCAGTAGGGTATAAGTTATTTTTAGGACTTGGTGAAAGCTTAATAATGCTAGAGTAATCAGAGTAATTCTATTCATTCTCATTACTCTTGTGATGTGAAATTACCACAATTATGTTACTATGGTAGCTTGAGTAATTGAGAGTAATTTGGCGCAAAAATCCTACTGCAGGAGCACAGGAGCAACGATCTAAGAGAAAGCAAGTGGCTGCTGGGTACTGCTGTTCATGTCTTGTAGCCTTTACTTCTGTTTTCTTAGTGCAAAATGCATTCTTTGGCCCATTTTAGACAGAAGAGTGCATTTTGCGCTATGAAAATGCTGGATACATTTCTTATGTAATTACACATAATTGCAAGCAATTTTGCTGTAATTATGAGTAATTACACTAGAGAGAATTATGCCAGTTACTTCCAACCACCACTAGTGATATTATGTCAGATGCTTGCCCATGAGTTGTTCAGTGTATTTGAGAGGTTTAGCATTGTGTGGGAGCCGTGGCGTAGGCTGAAATGTGTTTTAGATGGAGCTGCTTCTTTGTTGGGTGATCTCTTGTTAGTGGTCAGGTGCAACACAAGCAAATGTGCTAGGGCAATGAGGATGTTTGAGGATTTGACTGATAGACTGTGAGTGCTTTATCCCATGAGAAGACTCAGGAATATAACTTTCTGTCCTGGATTTGAGTTAGATAATGTGAAATAGGAAATCTTTTCTCTTGAAACACAAGGTGGAGTTGCTCAGGTTCTGTTTATTGGCAAAGATAATGTCTAAGAACAGGTATGCAACTGCTCTTAGAAATACAAAGTCATGAGTGTTGAGAAGTCAGGAAGGGTGTTAGGATTCCAAAGTGATAAGTCAGGATAAGATGCATGGGTTACATCAGAGGCCACCTTGAGGCACCTGGTGTGCCTATTACATGTAGTACAGAAGCACCTTAGTGTAGGAGACTCGGGCCTCATTATAAGTTTGGCAGGGGGCGGAGGCCGCCCGCCAAACTCTTTGGGCCAGAAAAACACCACTCAGGTTTTCCGCCTACTGGCTCTATTATGAGTTTCTCACTGGGTCAACGGGTGGAAACATCCACTGCCAAGTGCATGGGCAGTGCAGGGGCCCCCATGGGCACCACAGCACCCCGTCTCCACCAGCCTTTGCATGACAGTGGAACCGCCATGCAAAAGCTGGAGGACACAGGAGTCGTAATCCCCAGGGCAGCGCTGTTTGCAGTGCTCCCCTGGCAGATTAATACCGCCGGCACCACCAGGCTATCGGCTGACCTAAAATTGGCCACGGTCGTAATATGAAGGTTGGACCTCCACTTTGGTGGTGGTCCAACCGCCACCGCGAGTGTGGCAGTCTTAAGCTTGCCACACTCGTAATGAGGGCCCCGGAGTGTGCATGCTGATGGACTAGGATGGTTCTCCTTGATCGACTACTATGTAAGGTCCATAATAAGGATCATCCTTACAGAATACAGCTGAGGCACAGCCAGTGCATACACATTCTTTCTGCATAGGGATGGCATCTGAAGCATTAACCGCCAGCATGTCGAAAGAGGCCATCCTCAAGTTGAACTGACAGAAGTCTCAGTGATTTTGGAATTGTGGTTATCTGCTAAGACTGGGGGGTCCCCGACACTTACTTCCATGTAAAGGGGTGCTGCCCTGGACTCAGCCGGTTACCACTAGTGGGGGAAAGGGCAATACAATTTCTCCCTGTCATTTTCTTATGTCTTAAGGGTGGTGGTTTTCACATCAACATGTGCAGAACGACCAATGGAGCAATGTCAGAGAAAGAGAGAAGTGAGAATGCTGCTGTAAAGTATAATACAAAAGTATAACAATCAAATCAGGTGGGTGAATAGCAGCACAAGGGATTTTCCCATTTAATGGTTAAGCTCTAGTTTGGCTGGTTGCATCACTAAACTTTTTGAAGACTGGCCCTGTTTCAGAGTGTTTTTGTCTGGGACTGGGAAAAAAGTAAAAGACAAATCTAATTAACTTCACTGATGCGTGTCAGAGGCGCTAAAGACTGTGATTGGTATGAGACAAGGTGAAGTAATAGTGTGTCTTTTTTGTTTTTTTGAGTGTCTTGAGAGAACATGCTAGTTGAGGCGAGAAGCCAAGGTAAGGTGACTGACCTTTACTGTTGCACGCATCGCACACACCCACCAGCAATTTTGGGACTGTCTATGTATGCTAGAGTTTTAGAGCGAGAGTTTAGCCAGTAGCAGAGATGGCATCTCATTGGATAACTGCTGCTCAAGCCCTAACTCGGGTTACAGAGGACAGCTCTGACATAGGATCAGAGACTGAGACAACAGATATTGAGACAGCATCTAAGGGATAGGACAATGGCGCAGACTCTGGGAATTATTATTCCGACAATTCCTCTTCCAGTGATTCTGAGGGAGTTGATGAGGACAGTCCTGCTGTCCCTTAGCAAGCACAGTCTGTGCAGCTGGACAATAGCGGGTTAGCCCAACCCAGAGAGCTGGTGCATGTGGCAGGAAGCACAGAGAGAGTGTTCTCTTGAGAGCTCCCCAATTTAGTTCAGCCCCAAATGCCACCACCCAAATCGTATTGTGGAGACATCAAAATTATCTATCACAAAACAACCTGGTTTTGCAAGGCAGGCACCTGCGTTTTTGGTCCTGGGCTTGGTGGCCATATAGGGAAACCTACCAAACCCAGACATTTCTGGAAACTACACACCTGGAAGAGTCCACTAAGGTGTTACTTGGGTGGATTCCCCAACGTTTTCTTACCCAGAATACCCTGCAAAGTTGAAATGTTGAATAAAAACTAAATTTTTTCTTGCATTTCTGTCACACAACCTACAGGAATATGCTGGGATCCACAAAATTCTTCACACCCAGTGTTCCCCCACCTGTCTTGATACAAACGCTACCCCACTTGAGTGCCTGTACCTAGTGCATGCGTCAGGAATGGATCACTCCAGGGTCAACAGTTGCCCTCAAATAAGGACTAAAATTGACAGTTTTGTGATCCATTCCTGACACGGGCACTAGGCCTACCCACACAAGTGAGGTACCATTTTTATTGTGAGACTTGGGGGAATGCTGAGTGGAAGGAAATCTGTGGCGCTTCTCAGATTTCAGAACTTTTTATCACCGAAATGTGAGGAAAAGGTGTTTTTTGCCAAATTTTGAGGTTTGCAAAGGATTCTGGGTAACAGAATCTTGTGAGAGCCCCACTATGAATTCATCTAGGTGTCTACTTTTAAAAAATGTATAGGTTTCCTAGGTTTCCCTAGGTGCCAGCTGAGCTAGAGGTAAAAAATCACAGCTAGGCACTTTTCAAAAAACACTTCAGTTTTTTGGGGGGAAATGTCCACATTGTGTTTCAGGGCATTTCCTGTTGAGGGCACTAGGCCTACCCACACAAGTCAGGTACCATTTTTATCAGGAGACTTGGGAGAATGCTGGGTGGAAAGATGTTTGTGGCTTTTCTCAGATTCCAGAACTTTGCAGCACCAAAATCTGAGGGAAAAGTGTTAATTGCCAAATGTTGAGGTTTGCAAAGGATTCTGGGTACAGAACCTGGTGAGAGCCCCACAAGTCACCCCATTCTGAATTCCCCTAGGTGTCTAGTTTCCCAAAAATATATAGGTTTGCTAGGTTTCCCTAGGTGCCGGCTGAGCTAGAGACCAAAATCCACAGCTAGGTACTTTCCAAAAAACACGTCACTTTTCAATGTAAAAATGTTATGTGTCCATGTTGCGTTTTGGGGCGTTTTCTGAAAAGGGCACTGGGTGTATCAACACAAGTGAGGTACCATTTTTATTTGGAAACTTAGGGGAATGCTGGGTGGAAGGAAATTTGTGGCTCCACTCAGATTCAAGAACTTTCCATCACCAAAATGTGAGGAAAAAGTGGTTTTTTTGGCCAAATTTGGAGGTTTGCAAAGGATTCTGGGTAACAGAACCTGGTGCGAGCCCCACAAGTCACCCCATTCTGAATTTCTCTCAATATCTACTTTTCCAAAATGTATAGCTTTTCTAGGTTTCCCTAGGTGCCAGCTGAGCTAGAGGTCAAAGATCACTGCTAGGCACTTTGCAAAAACACTTCAGTTTTCTTTGGGAAAATGTGATTTGTCCACATTGTGTTTCAGGGCATTTCCTGTCACAGGCACTAGGCCTAACCACACAAGTGAGGTACCAGTTTTATCAGGAGACTTGGGGGAATGCTGGGTGGAAGGAAGTTAGTGGCTCTTTTCAGGTTCCAGAACTTTGCAGCACCAAAATCTGAGGGAAAAGTGTTTTTTTGCCAAATGTTGAGGTTTGCAAAGGATTCTGGGTACAGAACCCGGTGAGAGCCCCACAAGTCACTCCATTCTGAATTCCCCTATGTGTCTAGTTTCTGAAAGTATATAGGTTTGCTAGGTTTCCCTAGGTGCCGACTGAGCTAGAGGCCAAAATCCACAGCTAGGCACTTTGCAAACAACACACCAGTTTTCTTTGGGAAAATGTGATGTGTCAACGTTGTGTTTTGGGGCATTTCCTGTTGCAGGCACTAGGCCTATCCACACAAGTGAGGTACCATTTAATCAGGAAACCTGGGGGAATGCTGGGTGGAAGGAAGTTTGTGGCTCTTCTCATATTCCAGAACTTTGCAGCACCAACATCTGAGGGAAAGTGTTTTTTTGCCACATTTTGAGGTTTGCAAAGGATTCTGGGTACAGACCCTGGGGTACAGACCCTGGTGAGAGCCCCACCAGTCAAACCATTCTGAATTCCCCTAGGTGTCTAGTTTCTCAAAATATATAGGTTTGATAGGTTTCCCTAGGTGCCGGCTGAGCTAGAGGCCAAAATACACAGCTAGACTCTTTGCAAAAAACACGCCAGTTTTCTTTGGGAAAATGTGATGTGTCCGCGTTGTGTTTTGAGGCATTTCCTGTCGCAGACACTAGGCCTACCCACACAAGTGAGGTACCATTTGTATTGGGAGACTTGGGGGAATGCTGGGTGGAAGAAAGTTTGTGGCTCCTCTCAGATTCCAGAACTTTGCAGCACCAACATCTGAGGGGAAAGTGTTTTTTTGCAAAATTTTGAGGTTTGCAAAGGATTCTGGGTAACAGCACCTGGTGAGAGCCCCACAAGTCCCCCCATCCTGGAATCCCTTAGGTGTCTAGTTTTGAAAAATGCACAGGTATGGTAGATTCCCTAGGTGCCGGCTGAGCTAGGGGTCAAAATCCACAGCTAGGCACTTTCCAAAAAACACGTCAGATTTCAATGTAAAAATGTGATGTGTCCATGTTGCGTTTCCTGTCACGGGCATTAGGCCTATCCACACAAGTGAGGTACCATTTTTATCTGGAGACTTGGGGGAACACAAAATAGAGGAACTAGTGTTATTGCCCCTTGTCTTTCTCAACATGTTTTTCCTCCAAATGTAAGAGAGTGTGTAAAAAAGACGTCTGTAATTCACATTCTAGTATCGGGACCCCAGAATTCAGAGATGTGCAAATAACCACTGCTTCTCAACACCTTATCTTGTGCCCATTTTTCGAAATACAAAAGTTTCCTTGATACCTATTTTTGACTCTTTATATTTTACCAAACAAATTGCTGTATACCCAGTATACAATGAAAACCCATTGCAAGGTGCACCTCATTTCTTAATCAACCTACAAGCCCTATGTATCCCACAACGAGAAGTGTCCAGCAGATGTAACGGAATATTGCTTTTGAAAATCTGACATTGCAGGAAAAAGTTACAGAGTAAAATGTGGCGAGAAATAGCTGTTTTTTGCACCTCAATTTCAATATTTTTTTATTTCAGCTGTTATTTTCTGTAGGAAAACCTTGTAGGATCTACACGAATGACCCCTTGCTGAATTCAGAATTTTTGTATACTTTTCAGAAAATTTTAGCTGTCCGGGATCCAGCACAGGTTTGACATCTATTTCTGTCACTAACTGGAAGGAGGCTGAAAGCACAAAAATAGTAAAAATGGGATTGTCCCAGTAAAATGCCAAAATTGAATTGAAAATGTGGTTTTCTGATTCAAGTCTGCCTGTTCCTGAAATCTGGGAAGATGGTGATTTTAGCACTGCAAAACCTTTGTTGGTGCCATTTTCAGGGAAAAAAACACATGCTTTCTTCTAGAGCCCTTTTTTCAATTTTTCCAAATTTGTGCTGTATTTTGGCTAATTTCTTGGTCTCTTCCTGGGGACTCTGGTTACCTTTAGAATCCCGAGGATGTTGGAAAAAAAGGACGTAAATTTGGCATGGATAGCTTAGGTGGAGAAAAAGATATGAAGGCCTAAGCGCGAACTACCCAGATAGTCAAAAAAGGGCTCAGCACTGGGGGTGAGGGGGAAGGCCCAGCAGCTAAGGGGTCAATTAAAATGGTGCATAAATTAAAAGGTTAATTCGATAACATAAAAGAAAACATAAAAGATCAATTAGATTAAATGGAGGGGAGGGGTATATAGTTTCAGCTGGGTACTGGATGGGAGAGTGGCATAACCTGAAGAGAACCCCTGTTTCATCATGTTTGGAGTTTTGTCAAGCGTGTGTCCATCTGTTACTTCTGAGTGTTGTCAGAAGAAAAAATAAAGCTGGCAGTTTGTTAAGTGAAGTTAAGTTCCAATAGGGGAAGAGAAATAATTGCCCCAAGTTATTTTAAATACGGATTACAAAATCCTGGGCAAGATATTAGCTAGGAGGCTCCCTCTAGGGCTGCCCGATGTAATCTACTTGGACTGAAACAGCTTTACACGAAGCCAAACTACCTCCCTAAGCAACGAGGAGACTGTTTAGTCTGAGCTTGAGCAGGGTTCTCCTTAAAGACCCAGCTCAGCCCTCATAGCCCCTGAGTTGGCAAAAACCCTTTACACCCTGAGCTGGCGATACCTTTTTGAGACCCCCAAACAAAATTGTTTCAGGTGGAGCATGATAAAATTGATAATGATAGATACCAAGCTTGTGGCCTTGAGCATGAAAAGGCAAATGTATATCTTGAAGGGAATTTGGCGACGCTGTCCACTGTCCACTCTAGCAGCAGTGCCCTTTGCGGTGTTTCCCCAGTAGAGGCGCAAGACTGAGGCATCTCACTGAGAGGGGAGACTCACTCTATGTCGCTTTATACTGATGACATGTTACTCTTTATAAGAGACTTGAAGGCTGATCTAACATCAATTGCACAATCTATTATGTTTTTCAGAAAGGTGTCTGGCTTGAGCATAAATTGGGCAAAGTCTTGTCTGTTTCCCACTGGCCCTGGAGGGGACTTGTTCAGTGGACACCTAAGTAGCACAGAGAAAGTGGAAACAGAAGACATTTCTCTATTTGAGATAAGGATGTATTGCTCTGATGCTGACTCGTTTGATATAACGTCAGGAATGCACTGAGTGTTGTGAAATCTCAGAGAGCATTTTGGAAAACTTGGCTTTTACAAATGATGAGGAGGCTTGAGCTAACCAAATGGTGACACAACCTCACCTTCTCTATTACTTTGCAAACCTTCCAAAATACTTACCTAGGAATTTGTTCAAAGAACTGCAAAACCTACCAGGCGACTGTGTTTGGAATACCAGCAATGTAGAGTGTCCATAGTGAAGTTGAAGCTTCCAACTGGACATGGAGGACTACTCAGGATGACAGAATCTGACTATGCTCTTTGCCTGCCTACCTACAATGAGCAACTGAGTTATTGTCTGTACATTATTTGTCTGAAATGTACCTAACAATTTCACAAATTTAGGAGGGACTACTGTATAGTTTGTTTCTTCTTCATCCTCCAAGCCCTCAACACCTGTCCCATCTGTGTGGGTGGTGTTTGGTTACCTCTGGAGCGGATTGTGAATAACACAACACATTAAACCATTAACTCTAGTGAACATACTGGTCGGTATCTCAAAGCATTAGGGTTTGGGTGTTTACCACAAAAGAACTAGCCAAATGGGAAACAGTTGACTGCACTACAATAGGGGACTTATTCAATGATGATGCCTCAGCCCCCTTTGATACTTTAGAGGAAGAAAGTGGACTCCATGGAGGATAATTATTAATATTCAGAACACTAACAGGCAAGCTATGAGAGACTGCAGGCATAAAAAAGCAGAAGACTGGTCAGTTGTTTTTTATAAACACTACTGGAACACACAGAAGTAGTCCTGGATAACTTCAGAGATAAATGGGAGAATGATTTAGGAGGTAACTCAACAACAAGCCTTGCCTTATCCCCACCGAGAGCCCCAAAAATGGCAAGTTTAGATTCAAATATATCCACTTCAACTTCTTGTATAGCACGTATCTCACCCCGAGGTGCGACAACAGAATGTACTAGAAGTAGAAGTTCACTGGCCAGGTTCACCCACCATTGGAGCAGGTTACAGACACATTATTTAGGCTGTTAGGATGTACAGACATATGCGATATGTAGTCTAGGTAAAAAGGTGCTGAGCTGAGTCAAGATTCCAATATCTAGCATTGCTACCAGCAAACAGAGTCATAATAATTTCATGGAAGGCCCGAGGCTCTCACCTCTTACCAGATAGCGAAAAGCAGTGTCACAATGGGTGAATGCTGAACTTCTTAGAAGAACATAATAAAAACAATAACATGCCACCATGACATACAGGAGACCAATGCAGCATTATCAAGATGAGATTAGACTTCTTGTGTATACAGCTGAAAGAGATTCATTCACCTGAAGCAAGGTCATAAACACTAAGAGGTGTACTGAGTAAATAGTCCCGATAGAACATGATACTTAGACTTGCTTAAATGCTGGCCCCAACATTTCATTGTGTCACTGAGTGTGCCTATTTGACATGATGAAGCTCACTCTTATTCCTGTATAAATTAATCTTACCCACATATGATACTAGCAAGTTAAGAGGTAAACTAAAGGATGCACTGATAAGGTTTATTGTGGTGGCACAAGTAAAAGATAAATGTGTAATGAAGGGCCAGTTAGGAAAGGGATGTCTTCACTGAACTAGGTGATGTAGATTACCCTAATTATTATACTATGGTAAACTCACAAAACACAGTTCAAAAAATAAGTAAGCATAGACAATATTTTTCAGTCGTGATCCCTATTAACGGATTATTCGCAAACCGAGTCTGAAAAGATCGACTTTAAAAACTTTGTTGAAGAACTTGCAGTTGAGTTTGAATCTGAAGTTCCAAAGTGCTAGCGCTTGTACACCCAGTGATCCATCACCATGTCTCTTGGGGGATCGATGCTTGCCCTAATATGCTTTGTGGACCCCGTGTAAGACGTTCATTTTAGCCGTGGTGTGAACTGGAAGCAAGTGGAGTGCTCAGAGGCCAGCTTCGCATTGTCCCACTTACAAAGGTTACTTACTGGCGGTCTGCTTCTGAAGCCTTTAGTGTTTGGCAATGAGTTTTTGGAGAGATTAGAATAAAACGTTTTTACAATCACCAAGGTGTGCTTGCGTCTTCTTGCCAGCTCAAGTAGTTAGTCTTGGAAAATGGAGAATTGCATATTGAGACTATTTGCCAGTGCATTGACTTGTGGGGCAGAAATTACTTTGGTATTAAAAGACATCCCCATGTCCCTAACCTTTTTTGAGGTGCGGAGAGGGCTGCCCAAACCCAGAGGCCTGTCGAAGGGGAATGCATCTGACTTGCGATCTTTGCATAATAGATTCTTGATATTTGTGCCATTCGCGTGGAACAAGCTCTTCTTTAGCCATTGCTAACACACAGTTCAGGCATGAGGTGATGTTGGTTGGGTTCTCCGAACCGTTTTCCAAGTGAACATGAACCTGATTGTTGCCAGGGACACGTGGGTGTTTATCATCCACCCCTTATGAACATGTGCCAAGATGCTTAAAGAAATATTGAGTAAAATACAAGAGAGGGATGATCCTTCAAAAACGCTAGAGTAGACTTGAATTGTGGACAAATCAACTGATCTAATCCTGAATTTTTGACTTTGGTTGGGGAGGAATGCCTGGACTGTTTACAATGCAGGATGTTATTCTACCTCAACCACCTAGTCATCCTGTCAAACGAATTCAGTTGTTCTCTGTTTTGAAACAGTAAGCAGAGTAAAATGTATATACATTCTCTTTATAACATGCCTAAGTTCCTAAGCCTTTAAAAGAATTTAAAAATCAGTGGTATATTTTTGCAGTTACGTTATGATTGGGGCAGTGGAAGGGTCCTGAGCGTCCCACTCCCTGAAGCATGCGAAATCCAGTTCCTGCTACTACTTCATGACCCAGAAACACTTTCAATGTTTTGAGCTTCACAGCCTGCATCTTTTAGGTGACTCCATGTCTTGCGTGTTAGTAGACACATTTTGCCTATTCTGGCAGCATTCTCACTGATGTTTTTGTTGCATTTTAAGATGAAGACCACGGCTCATCCTTTTATTGCAACCACCATGTTTATGAAGATTTAGGGGCAGGTTTAAGAGAAGTGGCGCTGCATCCAGTGCAGCACCACTTTTATTGCACCCCTTAGTGCCCCCCTACCGCCACCATGTGTGCGACGTATTTAAAATAGGGTGCACCATGGCACAGGGTAGTGGGCAGTAGCATCAACATTTTTGACGCAATTGATGTACTGTTCGGGGTTAGTACCAAAATGTTGGCGCAAACTCTGAACAGTACATAAAGGCCCATTGTAACCAATGGTGTTCCCTCTTTTAACGCTTGTTCTCAGCACGCGTTAAAAGTAGCTGCAAAAAATGATGCAGTGGAATCTCTTAGATTCAACTGTGCCGTTTTTGGGGTCCCTCTAACAAGGGAACGTCCCCTTTCCGTACATTATGCACAGTAAATGCTTAATGTGGCACAAAGGGTTACAGCGTGCGCAATGCATGCATTGTGCCACTTTGTAAATATCGCGTGGCAATTTTTGAAGCCAAACGCCACATCAACGTCAAACAAATGACGCTAATGTGGCACTCAAGCTTCTTAAATCTGGGCCTTAGTTTGGTGTCTTCACCCCTCTTCGCCTATATTTTTTAGAATCACTGTTTAATAGACTTTTCGAGCATGTTTAATAATGAAGCCTGCAACTTACCTTCTCTTACCAAAGTATACATTAGGTTATCTGTATTCCCTACTAACTATGTTACAGTGACTTTAAATTGGGTTACACACCTGTGGGTTCATCATCCAACATCCTGTTCCTTTACTGCCTGATCTGTAAGGTGCCATTCCCATCTTTCAAAGGAATTCTATTGATCACATGATTCCGGATGCTAAATTATATGCTTATTATTTTAGGATCGGTCAGCCAAACAACTACAACTTTATCACAATGCCTTTCATTGGGAAAGGGTAAGGATAGCCTAAATCTAAATGATTCTTAAGTGAGCCTCTGAGTACCTCATCAATGATGTGTACAAATAGTTACTCCCTTTAGACAAACATCAGTCCAGGAAAGGTTTGCAGTGCTAAATAGGGGCGGGGTGGGGCGCGTGGATGGTGCACATGTTTGGAGGCAAATCAATTTTAAAAAGTACCTCTGTTGTTGCCACTGCCGCATCATCACCTCCGCTGCTCCTCTCCTGCAGACAGGCTGCAGGCACAGTCTCCCAGCATGCCCTGCGGCCAATCCTGACGCTGCTTAGAGCAGCATTAGGATTGGCTGGAAGAACCCAGGCAGGGCTCTCCCACGCAGACTGTAAGCCTGTGCCTGCTCCACATGTGTGTTTGGCCGGCTCAAGATGCCCTGCCAAACATACATGTGCAGTGAGGGGGAGTTCTGTGCACTCCCCTTCAGTGCTCGTCACAGCCTGTGGCCCCGCCCCTTGTACCAAAAAACAATAATAAACATAGGGGCATATTTAAGTGCCCCTAGTGCCATTCCAACGCCACATTAGTGTCATTTTTTACGCTAATGTGGCATTAGAAGGCCAAAAACACTGCACCACATTTACAAAGTGGCGTAATGCATGCATTGCGCCACTTTGTAACCTTTTGCACTACATTATGCCTGTGCCAGGCATAATGTATGCAAAGGGACATTCCCCGGTTAGGGGGGCCAAAAAAATGGTGCAAGGAAATCTAAGAGATTTCTGTGCGCCATTTGTTTCAGCACTTTTAACGCCTGATCAGAGCGGGCGAAAAAAAAAAAGGCTTCTGGTGCGCGCGAGCCGCCAGGCAAGATGGCCGCCTGAACTTGGAGCTCCGCACGTCGGCAGACGCGTTTTGCACACAGGAATCGTTTTTATTGATTTAATGGAGTTTTGAACATTTTCATGTTTGTTGGAAGACTTGGTGAGCAGTTTACTCTTTTGGAAGCCGACTTATTCCTTTTTTTGTTGTTCTTAAACTGCTTTTTACATTTTACCTCACAAGGCGGTCATTTTAAATCTCAACTACTCATTATTACAGGTGCTCATCCGACTGGATTATGACTTTTTTGTGAGCAAATTCCTATTTCCTTTAACTAACGTTTCTTCTTTTTGATGTTCCATCAATATATATTCTCCTTTTTCAAGGCTTTTTACCTTATATGGGCAAATTAAAGAAACTTAAATCTTTGTCACATCAGTCCTCTTCCACCAATAAACTCTCACAATTTTTAAAGCTGGATACTTTTGTTACAGCATCTTCTTCTCCTGCGTCAAAGATGTCTTCGTCATCTTCTTCTCTGTCTAAGGCTTCTCAGAGTACTTCTTCAACTCCTCATAAGAGGATTAAACAGGATCCACCTTCACCAGTGAAATCTCCTTCACCGATTTCTCTTGAACTTGTGCTTGATGAAATACGCGCACTGCATCCTTTTATTGAAGAAACCAGCTCTCGGATGCAGAATTTAGATAATAAGTGGTCTCAAATGGAAGTGAGAGTTTCTGATTTGGAGCAAAGAGTTAGTGATGAAACAAATAAAATTAAAATTTTGGAGAAAGAAGTAACAACATTAAAGTCACTTACAGAAGAGTTGGAAAACAGAAATAGGCGAAATAATCTTCACCTTTATGGATTACTGGAAGGCCTTGAAGGAAGTGGCCCGATTTCATTTTTTGCTTCATTCTTTCCACAGTTAGTGGATTTACCATCTACAACAGTCTTGAACATTCACACGGCACATCGTATAGAACTCTCCTTTGTTTAGACCAAGAGGAGTGATTGTTTTCTTTCTTGAATTTACTGATGTCTTGAAAGTCCTTAATGCAGCAAAATCCAAAAAACAACTTTCCGGGCATGGAAATAAGATCTTCATTTCACCAGATGTGTCCAAAGTTACAGCAAATAGAAGGAAATAATTTTTGGATCATCGTCCACAGCTTTGTGATTTGGGAGCTCGTTTTGGATTATTCCAACCTTGTTTCTTTAAAGTGACATATCAGAATAAGACAACTTCATACACATCTCCTGCAGCTCTTCTTGATTTTCTGAGATTACACTCTACAAACTCTGTGGAAACAGCTGGGCCCTCTAGACGTTGATTATACGGTTCTCTTATTTTACTATGCTTTTGCTGCCGTTTATTGAGTTACAGCTGATGGTCCTTCATTTGGAGTTTATATATTATATATCTTGATGTTATTATGGTGGTCATTACAACCCTGGCGGTCGGTGTTAAAGCGGCGGTAAAACCGTCAACAGGCCGGCGGTAAAAAACAATGGAATCACGACCGTAGCGGAAACTGCCAACATAGACAGCCACTTTAACACTCCGACCGCCACAGCGGTACAAACAAACACTGCGGCGGTAACCGCCAACAGACAGGCGGAAGACAAGGTTCCGCCCACTGTATTACAACAGTCCAATCCGCCACCTTTTCCAGGGCAGATTCACCGCGAACAAAAACACGGCGGAAACAGGACATGGAAGGGAAAACGCTCACCTCTACACACCCCACGAGGAACCAGGACGCCATGGAACCGGAACTCCAGATACTGCCAGCCTTTATCTTCCTGCTTCTCTACCAGGAACAACAAAGACGGCGGCTAAGACCACGGTGAGTACTGCACCTATGACACAGGGGAGGAGTGGGAGGGAAAAAAGAGTGACACACACGCAACACTCCCACCCCCACCCTCAGGCACTACAACACACACACAAGTAAATGTAGTTACATTACATTAACAACCCCCAACTCTCCCTGGAAGAATGCAATTACAAAAGCAAATGAGTCGAACGTTTGTAATCTATTCAAAAACAGTAATCAAAAATATATACATTCATATACATATATTTACACTAGAAACAAATATATACACCAAGAATACAAGTCCAAGGTATTCCACCATCATAGTCCGTGGACCACTGGGCCCAAAATGCATGGGCGAGGCCCACACTCAATACCCGATCAAGACAGAGAGAACACTGCTGGGGCATCAGATAGAAATACAACAGGCACCTCAGGGGAAAGGGAAGGGGGGGCACCTCAGCCGGATGAGTGCACGACGCCAGATCCATGAGGGGGCTCCATGCCCATTGATGTATACTGGGGAGTGCAAAGCCACAGTCTCTCAAGTCTCTTCAGTGGGTGGTTTGCCGACTGCTTTATCCTGGGGAGTGCAAAGCCACAGTCTCTCAAGTCTCTCCAGTGGGTGGTTTACCCACTGCTTTATCCTGGGGAGTGCAAAGCCACAGTCTCTCAAGTCTCTCCAGTGGGTGGTTTGCCCACTGCTGCATCCTGGGGAGTGCAATGCCATAGTCTCTCAAGTCTCTCCAGTGGGTGGGTTGCCCACTGCTGTATCCTGGGGAGTGCAAAGCCACAGTCTCTCAAGTCTCTCCAGTGGGTGGTTTGCCCACTGCTTTATCCTGAGGAGTGCAAAGCCACAGTCTCTCAAGTCTCTCCAGTGGGTGGTTTGCCCACTGCTGCATCCTGGGGAGTGCAAAGCTACAGTCTCTCAAGTGGATAACAGTCTCCACTGGTTCTGGAGGGGGTTTTGTGCCCCAAGTGCTTCATCCTGCCAAGGACTGAGGTAGTGGATGTGAATCTCCACTGGTTCTGGAGGGGGCTTTGTGCCTAGAGTCCTTCCTCCTGCCAAGGACTGAGGCAGTGGATGCCTTTCTCCACTGGTTCTGGAGGGGGCTTTGTGTCCAGAGTGCTTCATCCTGCCAAGGACTGAGGTAGTGGATGCCTTTCTCCACTGGTTCTGGAGGGGGCTTTGTGCCCAGAGTGCTTCATCCTGCCAAGGACTGAGGTAGTGGATGTGAATCTCCACTGGTTCTGGAGGGGGCTTTGTGCCCAGAGTGCTTCATCCTGCCAAGGACTGAGGTAATGGATGCCTTTCTCCACTGGTTCTGGAGGGGGCTTTGTGGCCAGAGTACTTCATCCTGCCAAGGACTGAGGTAGTGGATGGAATGCTCCACTGGTTCTGGAGGGAACTTTGTGCCCAGAGTGCTTCATCCTGCCAAGGACTGAGGTAGTGGATGTGAATCTCCACTGGTTCTGGAGGGGGCTTTGTGCCCAGAGGGCTTCATCCTGCCAAGGACTCAGGTAGTGGATGGGATACTCCACTGGTTCTGGAGGGGGCTTTGTGCCCAGAGTGCTTCATCCTGCCAAGGACTCAGGTAGTGGATGTGAATCTCCACTGGTTCTGGATGGGGCTTTGTGCCCAGAGTGCTTCATCCTGCTCGTGGCGGCCTCAGTAGCGTCGGAATCTTTGGCGCTCACTGGACTGCGATGCTTGTTGCAGCGGTGTCCTGTTCAGCGGTGCTTGTGGCGGCGGTGTCCTGTTCAGTGGTGCTGGTGGTGGTGGTGTCCTTGGCAGCAGTGCTGGTGGCGGCAGTGTGCTGTTCAGCGGTGCTGGTGGCGGCGGTGTCCTGTTCAGCTGTGCTGGTGGCGGCAGTGTCCTTGGCAGCGGTGCTTGTGGCAGCGGTGTCCTTGGCAGCGGTGCTTGTGGCGATCTTGTCCGCCGTGCAGGTTTTCCCAGACTTGCCTGTTTTACTGTGACACTTCCCCACCTTGGATGGTGGCGCAGCTGTCTCCACACTCCCAACTGTATCCCTGGGAGAGGCTTTGGTGGAAGATTTTTTTCCTCTCTCTTGCCAGGCACTGGGCAACTTTTTGTGCTTTTGAGGTGGGGGACTGTCTGTGCTCTGGCTCCTTGGCACACTGGATGCCCTGCTGCCTGGTGCACTCCAGAAGCCGGATACTACAGGCACCACTGTTCCCGCTGATGTTGTGGCTGAGGCGCTGGGTTGGGACCTGGAGAGGCGGGCCCTAGGAGACCGAAGGGGTGGGGGAGGCCAGGTTCAGGTGCCTCCATATGACAGGTGGGTCCCTATTCTACTCACCAAAGAAGGTGTGCCAGATCATAGTGGCCTGCTGTATGCTTCACAACTTGGCTTTGCGACAACAGGTGCCTTTTCTGCAGGAGGATGGTCCAAATGGTGGTGTTGTGGCAGCTGTGGAGCCTGTGGACAGTGAAGATGAGGAAGCAGAAGAAGAGGACATAGACAACAGGAACACGGCGATCCAGCAATAATTCCAGTGAGACACAGGTAAGAAGACAACACTGCCTGCTACATCTGATTTAAATCTTCTACCTCTCATCTGTCTGTCATTTTCACCCAGTGTATGGACCCTGAGTTGTCACTTTCCCTTTCGATTTCACAGATGTGGGTCCCACTGTGTGACCTCTGCTTTGTTTCCGCATGGACTAGAGCTGTGTGACATAGGTATGTGGATATTGCATTGGATATAGCATTTTGCCACAGTTATTGCTAATACACATTTACGAAAGCACAGACTGACTCCAGATTGTTTTGTGATTTATGGGTGTTTATTTAAGTGCAAAATAGTGGAGGGGGTTGTAAAATGGTCAGGGGTGATGGTGGAGGAATGTACATGGCAGAGTCCAGTCTATTAGTCTCACAGGTGCATTGTCCAAAGGGGCATTGGAAGTGGAGCTGGGGCAGTTGATGGATGGACAGGGTGACAAAGTGGGACAGAAGGATGACAATCAGGGTGGTCTCATTTCTTGGGGGGACCGCTTGCGGGGTGGTTCTCCATCTGCAGGGAGTGGGGTGCTGGTGTTGTGGTCCTGTGGCGGTGCCTCCTGTCCACTAGCGCCGGTGGAGGTGGTGGGCAGTTCATCGTCCAGGCTAGTGTCAGTGGTCCCTTGTTGTGCCACAGTGTCCATCCTGGTGTTGACAAGCTCCTTCAGCACCCCTACAATGGTGCCCAGGGTGGAATTGATGGATTTGAGTTCCTCCTGAACCCCAAATACTGTTCCTCCTGCAGCCGCTGGGTCTCCTGAAACTTGGCCAGTACCGTTGCCATCGTCTCCTGGGAATGGTGGTAGGCTCCCTTGATGTTGGAGAGGGCCTCGTGGAGGGTGGGTTCCCTGAGCCTGTCCTCCCCCTGTCGCACAGAAGTCCTCTCAGTTCCCCTGTTTCCCTGTGCCTCTGTCCCCTGAACCGTGTACCCACTACCACTGCCCCCAGGTCCCTGGTGTTGTTGGGGTGGTGGGTTAGCCTGGGTTCCCTGTAGTGGTGGACACACTGTTGCTTGACGTGTCCTGGAGACAGAGGTATGGGCCCAGTGGGTGCTGTGCTCGTGTTTCCAGAGGGGGGAGGCTCTGTTGTGGCTTGTGTGCAATGGGTGGGTGACCCTGTACCCCAGTGCTTGCATTCTTGTGTGGGACCTTGTGTGATAATGGTTTAGGGGCTGTATGGGTATGTGCAGTGGACATGCTTTGGTGATGGGCGTCCATGCTTTGGTGTTACATGCAGGGCTTGGGTTTGGGATGTGTGGTTTGTGATATTGGGACATATGTGAGGAGTTGGAGTGATGGGGGTGAGGGTGAGGGTGGGGGTATGTGATAGCATGCAGGTGGGTGGGGGATGAAGTAGTTAAAGGTTTGACTTTCCAGAGTCCATTCCTCCAGCTACTCCTGCGAGGCCCTCAGGATGCAGTGTAGCCAAGACCTGCTCCTCCCATGTAGTGAGTTCTGGGGGAGGGTGTGGGGGTCCGCCGCCAGTCCTCTGAACCGCAATTTGGTGTCTTGAGACCACGGAAAGCACCTTCCCCCGTAGGTCGTTCCACCTCTTCCTGATGCCATCCCTAGTTCTTGGGTGCTGTCCCACTGGGTTGACCCTGTCCATGATTCTGCACCTTAGCTCCATCTTCCTAGCTATGGTGGTGTGCTGCACCTGTGATCCGAATTGCTGCGGCTCTACCAGGATACTTTCCTCCACCATGACCCTGAGCTCCTCCTCAGAAAACCTGGGGTGTCTTCGCGGTGCCATAGGGTGGTGTGGATGATGTGTGGGGTGGTGTGTGTTGTGATGTGTGGGGTGATATTTAGAGGTGTGTTGTGTGAGGTGCGTGGATGTTGTGTGAGTGATGGTGTTGAGTGCCTGTGGATGCTATTGTTCTTTCTGGTGGTGTCTCTCTATGGCCTTCTGTCGCAATTGTTGTCGTAAGGGTTTGTGGGTGATGTGGGTGTGTGTTTTATATTGTATTGAGTGTGTGGGAGTGGTGTGTGTATGTGTATCAGGTGTGTGTATTTCGAATTGTCCAATGTGGTTGTGTTTTGTAAGTGAATGTGTATTTTGAGCGCAGCGGTGTGTACTGCCAATGGAATACCGCGGTTGAAAGACCGCTGCGTGGATTCGTGGGTCGTGATAGTGTGGGCGTATTCCTGTTGGCGTGACGGTGTCGGTTTTGTTATCGCCAGTTTATCACTGACCTTTGGTGTGGCAGACTTGTGTGGGTGTCTAGATTTTGGCAGATTCCGAGCTGTGGGTCATAATGGCAGTGGTGGTATTCTGCGGCGGTGTGTTGGCTGTCTTCTGCACGGAGGTAAGCGGCTTTTACCGCCAATGTTGTAATGACCCCCTATATGTTTTATGTTTATGTTGTTAATATAACTGTTCTTTTTTACAGGTTCCTGGTGTTCTCTTTATTATTACTCTTGCACGTATCATTTGTCCGTTGATGTGTTCCGTTTCCTTGCTATGCCGTCTTCAATCTGTGCTGTCTCCACTTCTACCCTATTGTTCATTCATATCAGGTATGTTCTTACAGTCGTCTTTATTTGGCATGTAATGTCTTTTTTCTTTCTCTTGAATATGTTCCTTTCTTTTTCTTATTGTTTTTCTCTTCACTCTTTCTTTCCTTTGTTATTCCTGTTTTCCTATCCCTTATATATTTCTGCAGTTATTTATTTTACAAGACCCTTAGGGCCATATTTATACTTTTCGACGCACAACTGCGCCAACGCAGTTGTGCGTCAAAAAATCTAACGCCGGCTAGCGCCATTCTGAAGCGCCCTGCGGGCGCCGTATTTATTCAATGACGTTAGCCGGCGTTAGCCGGCGGCGCAGCCTGGTGTGAGTCAAAAAAAATGACGTACACCAGGCAGCGCCGGCGTAGGGGAATATGGAGCTTGGGCGCCAAAAAATGGGGCCAGTCAGGCTGAGGCAAAATTTTCGCCTCAACCCGATTTGCGCCACTTTTTTCGACTCCCAACCCCCATTGAAATGACTCCTGTCTTAGCAAAGACAGGAGTCATGCCCCCTTGCCCAATGGCCATGCCCAGGGGACTTTCGTCCCCTGGGCATGGTCATTGGGCATAGTGGCATGTAGGGGGGCACAAATCAGGCCCCCCTATGCCACAAAAAAAATAAAAATAATACTTACCAGCACTTACCTTAATGTCCCAGGGGTCGGTCCCTCCATCCTTGGGCGTCCTCCTGGGGTGGGCAAGGGTGGCAGGGGGTGTCCCTGGGGGCATGGGAGGGCACCTCTGGGCTCCTTCCGAGTCCACAGGTCCCTTAACGCCTGCCCTGACCAGGCGCTAAAAAAACCACGCAAAAGCGGCTGGACGTAATTTTTTTTGACCCGCCCACTCCCGGGCGTGATTTTTGCCCGGGAGTGTAAATACGGCGCACATGCCTCGGAGTCACTTTTTTAGACGGGAACGCCTACCTTGCATATCATTAACGCAAAGTAGGTGTCCACGCTAAAAAATGACGCAAACTCCATGGACTTTGGCGCTAGACGCATCTAACGCCAAAGTATAAATATGGAGTTAGTTTTGCGTCGGAATTGCGTCAAAAAAAACGACGCAATTCCGGCGCAAACAGAGTATAAATATGCCCCTTAGTGTGTACATATAGTTATGTAACGTAAATTCAGAGTTGTTTCCTGGAATGTCAAAGGTTTCATTAATCCGATAAAAAGGCAGAGAATTTTATCCCATTTAGCTAAATATAATCCAGACTTAGGGGGTCATTCTGACCCTGGCGGTCTTGGACCGCCAGGGCAAGAATGACGGAAGCACCGCCAACAGGCTGGCGGTGCTTCATTCCCTATTCTGACCGCTGCCCTGGGAATTATGACCCCCTTACCGCCAGCCTGTTTCTGGCGGTTTACACCGCCAGGAAGAGGCTGGCGGTAAGGGGTGTCCTGGGGCCCCCTAACAGGGCCCCGGCCTGCTTTTCACTGTCTGCATGGCAGACAGTGAAAAGCGCGACGGGTGCAACTGCACCCGTCGCACGGCCGCAACACCGCCGGCTCCATTAGGAGCCGGCTCCATTAGGAGCCGGCTCCTGTGTTGCGGCCTCATTCCTGCTGGGCCGGCGGGCGCAAACATGGTTAGCACCTGCCGGCCCAGCGGGAATGTTGGAATGGGGTCTGCGTTATTGCGGCCGCTTGGCGGTTCCCGTCTGCCGCCGCCCGCCAAGGTTGGAATCACCCCCTTAGTCCTTTTACAAGAGACCCATTTGACTGATCCTGAAGCATTGAAACTTAAAAGAGGCTGGGTGGGTAATGTTTTTACTTCTCCTACAGCCACAAAGAAAAATTGAGAAATTTTGCTTTGCCATAAACAATTATCAGTCAATGTTCTGTCTCAGGATTCAGATTCAGATGGTAGATGGCTCTTTGTGAAACTAATTATTAATAGAATTACACTGACTATTGGTAACATTTATGGTTCTACTCAATCAGATTATCTTTTTTGGCCTAGTGTTATTAAACAATGTATGCAATATAATGATGATTTTTTTCTACTTGGAGGGGATTGCAATCAAATTATTGAACATTTTATAGATAGGCAATCCACAGACAAATTTCCTCCCCACAAAATGCATAAACAATTCATGGCACTTCTATCACAATGCAATTTAGTTGATTCATGGAGAATTTGTAATCCTGATAGCAGGGATTTTTCGTTTTATTCTCCACCTCATGGCTCCTTATCTAGACTTGATTATATTTTTATTTCAAAATCACTTTCCCAAAACCTCATTAATTCCTCCATTGAACCCATGGTTATATCTGATCATGCTCCAGTCATTACAGATTTTGATTTACTCCCAGTGCATCCCAAGTCCAATAGATGGAGATTTGATAATTCTTTGTTGCTTGATCCCAAATTTTCCACATCCTTCATTGCTTTTGCAGAGGAATTTGTTTAATTCAATGATGATTCGCATATCTCCCCGCAATTGTTATGGGATTCCTTTAAGGCTGCAGCTCGTGGGCATATAATTAATTTTGTTTATAAAAAAAGAAAAGCTTATAATGCACAATACCAATCTCTACTTCTAAAAATTAAACGTTTAGAACATCAATACTATTCCTCTTCCTTCCCCTTTAAGTTGCGAGAATTTATTCAAGCAAAACTGCAATTTAATAAATTGTCCTTGGATAATGCCTCTTCCGTTCTCTTACGCAGTAGTGTCCGCTATTATGGAGGTCGAAATAGATCAGGAAAATGTCTTGCTAATTATTTTAAAGCCCGGAAACAATGCCACACAGTGAAGTTTATAACTACAGGTACCGGTAAATCTCTCTTTAAGGATGATGATATTTTATCTGAATTCATTAATTATTATCAAAAACTCTATACTCCTGAATTGGTCCAGTGTTCTTCACAGCTAGATGACTATTTAAAGAAAATTCCAAATCCGAATATGACTTGATTTGATGCTTCTTCTCTTGAAGTAGATATTACTTTGCCAGAAGTTCTTAATGCTCTTGTTTCTCTTAAAAAAGGTAAGACTCCTGGCCCAGATGGCTTTACTGTGGAATTTTTCCTTAATTTTTCAGATTTTCTACTTCCCAAACTTTTATTGCTTTTCCAGTTTTTCTCAGAATCAGGATATACCGGGGGAACGTTTCAAGAAGCCACTATTTGTCTTATCCCAAAGGAGGGTAAGGATCATTCTCTTTGTAAGAATTATAGACCAATTTCTCTACTTAATACAGATTATAAATTGTTTGCTAAATTGTTAGCCTTACGCCTTGATCCTCTTTTGCCTGCTATGATAGGGAAAGAACAAACTGGATTTGTTAAAGGTAGACTTGCTTCTGCTAATTCTAGAATATTTTTTAATGCACTTAGTAAAGCATCCACTCTTTCATGCTCCCTAGCAGCAATTTCCATAGATGCTGAGAAAGCATTTGATCGAATAGACTGGCCTTTTCTATTAAAAGCCTTAGCTTGGCATGGCCTAGGATTCCGTTTTTATTTCTTTTATTTCTTTGCTCTATCATTCCCCAATGGCATCGGTTTTAGTTAATGGAAAATTGTCGGGGGGTTCATCAAGGTTGTCGCTTTCTCCTCTCTTATTTATCTTAGCTCTCAAGCCATTTTTATCCTGTATTAGAAATAATATTAAAATTGAGGGCTTCCAATATGGTGAGAAACATTTAAAACTAACGGCATATGCAGATGACATACTTCTATATATTTCAACCCTGAAATCTCGATACCATCTCTACCCCAGGAGATAGAAGATTTTTCTTTGATTTCAGGTTATAAGGTGAATGCGAATAAAACTGAAATCCTCCCTCTTACAAAATTCTGTTTTAAATTACTGTTTGCTAATACTGGCTTTCATTGGAATACGTCCAAGATGAAATATTTAGGTATTTGGTTTACCTCTTCCATTAAAAAGCTTATTGAACTAAGGCCCGTATTTATACTCCGTTTGCGCCGAATTAGCGTCGTTTTTTTCGACGCAAATTCGGCGCAAAACTAACGCCATATTTATACTTTGGCGTTAGACGCGTCTAGCGCCAAAGTATGGGCAAAGAGCGTAATTTTTTAGCGTGAACGCCTTCCTTGCGTTAATGAGATGCAAGGAAGGCGTTCCCGTCTAAAAAAATGACGGCGACGCAAATGCGTCGTATTTATACTCCCGGGCAAAAATCACGCCCGGGAGGTGGCGGGTCAAAAAACCCCGCATTTGCGCCACTTTTTAACGCCTGGGTCAGGGTAGGCGTTAAGGGGCCTGTGGGCTCAAAATGAGCCCACAGGTGCCCTCCCCTGCCCCCAGGGACCCCCCCTGCCACCCCTGCCCACCCCAGGAGGACACCCAAGGATGGAGGGACCCACCCTAGGGACATTCAGGTAAGTTCACGTAAGTATAATTTTTTATATTTTTCAATTTTTTTTGGGTGGCATAGGGGGGCCTTATTTGTGCCCCCCTACATGCCACTATGCCCAATGACCATGCCCAGGGGACATAAGTCCCCTGGGCATGGCCATTGGGCAAGGGGGCATGACTCCTGTCTTTACTAAGACAGGAGTCATTTAAATGGCGTCTGGGCGTCGAAAAAATGGCGCAAATCGGGTTAAGACGATTTTTTAGCGTCAACCCGACTTGCGCCATTTTAAGACGCCCTAGCGCCATTTTCCCCCTACGCCGGCGCTGCCTGGTCTACGTGGTTTTTTTCCACGCACACCAGGCAGCGCCGGTCTGCTTGCGCCGGCTAACGCCATTCCATAAATACGGCGCCCGCATGGCGCTTCGGAATGGCGTTAGACGGCGCTACATTTTTTGACGCTAAACTGCGTTAGCGCAGTTTAGCGTCAAAAAGTATAAATATGGGCCTAAATATCTCTGATGCTTTAGAGAAAATCGATAGATCCCTTCTATTATGGAACCCTTTATTTTTATGTTGGTGGGGTCGTCTTGACTCGATCAAAATCATGATTTCTTCTATCATTTTATCTATTCTATCTATGATTCCGGTCCCTCTTCCTGTTACTTTTTTCAAACAACTTGATTCAAGATTGTCTAAATTTCTTTGGAACAATAAGAAATCTATAATTTCTTTTAGTCAACCCCGCCATCCTAAACAGGAAGGTGGTGCCAACTTTCCTGATTTTTTACTTTACCATAAATCTTTTTGTTTGCGTCAAGCTTCTAGATGGATTGCCTTGTCAGGTTCTCTGTTTACCCCTTTATGGCTGGATATTGAATGCTCTTTTCTTCTACCGTTTTCTCCTCGTGTGGTGGTGTATTTTTCTTATAAAGTTTTGGTTATCTCCTCCATGCTTCTTAAACATACTACGCTTTCATTGTTTTTCTCCATCTGTCACTTGTTCCTCTTTTTTAAACTCCCCTCTTTGGCATAATCATGTTATAACTATCAATAAAAAACCTCTATTTTGGAAATCCTGGAGACAAAAAGGCGCAATATGGGTCAAAGACTTATTTTCCAATGACACTCCATTTTCGTTCTCGCAATTCCAACTTATTTTTAACTGTCCTAACTCCTTCGTGCCTAAATATCTTCTTCTTATTAATATTATCCTTGATATTTTATTTTCATTGCAAAATTCCCCTTTTTCCACGGAGTTGCTGTCTTCTTTGGCTTCCTTTCTTGCCTCTTTTCCTACGGCATCAAATATCTATAAACTTTTTGATTCTCCTATATTGACAAGACCTAAATCAAAAATTTGATTTGGGATGTACCTGGACTATTCCTTTCTGGAACAGGATATGGGATAAGTCATATAAAATATCTAGATCAGCTTCTACTACACAATCATTGTTTTTTCTTTGTCACAGACTTTATTTTACCCCCTCCACCATAAGTAAATTTTCTGTATCTTCAACTCCATATTGTTGGTCATGTGACAAACAAAAGGGAGATCGTATGCCCATCCTTTTTGAATGCCCACCCACTAGCTCTTTTTGGAGGAAAGTTTGGCATCAGCTCACCTCCATTTTTCATTTGTGAACCCCATTATCTCCATCTGCGCTCTTCCTAGACAGTTTATCTGATGATATTGCTTCAGAAGATGATAACTTAAAGTTGTTAGATCTTATGTTAGCTCTAGCTTTTCAGAAAATTGCCCTTCATTGGAAAAATTATTCCAATATTTCCTATAAAGCTTGGTAGTATAATGTGTGACACTACTATAGGCTTGATACTTCATTTACCTCTTTATGCTGCCCTTCCATTAATAGGGATTTGTATTGGTTACCTTTGACTACTTATCTTGATGCTTCTGCTTGCAAACTTATTAATTGTACATTATCTGAAAATTTTAGGCCACCATAATTGGTTTGCTTTCTCCATGATTGATTGATTTTAATTTTAATTTTATTGTATGCTTTTAATTATAGCTAATGCTCTCTAGTTTTTTATATACATTGTCCCTCTTTTCTTTTTATTGGTCTTGTTCCTTTTATTGTTTCCCCTCACCCTTCTTCCCTGTTTATCACCCCTTGGATTTAAAATGTTAAACAGCTTTTTTTTCAGTTTCTTCTGCATTATACTGTTATCTTTGAGATTGACATTTGTATTGTTACTACGCGATTAATATGTTTTTGATTTCAATAAAGCTGATTTACCTTAAGAAAAGAAGGCTTCCATTGCTTGAAATTGACCTCTGGCTGCTTTGCCGTTTTAGCGTCAGATTTTTTTACGGTAATCCTGCAAAGTACCATACTAGCATAAAAAATTCAGACTCTAGTCCCCTAACTACCGCCATGGTGCACCGCATTTTAAATACGGCGCACATATGGTGGCGTTAGTGAGGCGCTAAGGGGCGCAAGTAAAGTGGAGTGCCACTTTTCTTAAAAATGCCCCATAGTGTATTATCGTTTTTTGGTAAACGTTTTGCAGCTTCTGCTGCTCGCGAGGGGTGATGCTCCTCCATCCTAGCGGAGGAGCCACGCCTGCATCAGACATCCATTTTATTGATGTTATCCATCCCACAGTAGCAAAGCATACCTCCACGTCAATGACTACAAAGACAACAGTCCTTTGAATACACTAGAACGGAGTCCACGTTCTGATGACCATGTTATTTAATGTGAAGTACTTCAAATTCAGCAATAAGGCAAGATTAGCTATAAGAAAGGTCACTTTGGGACCTATGTACAAAACAGTTTTGGAGTTTCAAACCTAGCGTTTCACAAACCACAAAGAATGTGTTGACAAGTACAAAACCTATGTTTATGAGCAGTATTTTCTTTCGAGCCCATTAAGAATTGAAAACAGAAAAGGATATGAAAGGGTAATTCCCCTTCTATTTGGGAATCGCAGCGGAATGTACCAATAATCTGCATTCACAATTATGAGAACAGACATTGCAAAGTGATTGAGATTTCTTCAGGGGACAACTTTCCCCTTGACATTCATGATGGGCAGCCTTCAGGGAGCAGAGAGTGAGCTAGAGAATCACTGGCCAATGTGTTTCCAAATGGCAACCTTTTTTGTAAAGTAGAACTTGTCTCTTCAATGGAAACAATGCACTTTAAAAAACATAATTTCCGTTTGGGAAAGCAATTGCAAGGAAAGTGGATTGCTGTCTCTTCCAGGCCATAAACTTTTCACAGGAGTCCCTAATTGTTAACTAGGTGAATGTTCATTATGCTGATCATTTGCATGCCCCTGTGAATGTAAAATCTGTGATGCAATCTCATTGGTGTAATTTATAATTGCATTCCCATTTTCAAACGAGTCCCTGAATATACTGGTTTCGGAATGAATTTTTGTAACTGTTCCTGGTATCTGTTAGGATTATCTGCAAAACTGGGTTATTAGGAGATAAGATACTGCATGAATATGAACACCTTTTGAGTAGAAATGAAATTCATTGAGGCACACAGACAAGAAAAGCATTTGCAGTGTAATAGGTCTCAAATTTGCTTGAGCTACAGCTATTGCCGTTGTAAGTGCATAACTGGACTTTTCTTGCCACATAAACTGGTCAACCCTGCCGCATAATTTGATCATCTCTGCCATATAATACCAGTGGCCCTGCATTTACCTTCTACCTCTACCTTCAGCAAAAAGTGAAAATATTGCCATTATTTATTATATTTTTAAATTATTATTTTGGGGTCCTCCAATCTAGTGTGGGGGCCCAGAGATGACTTAGACAGAATGAGCACATTGTGCGGTGAGCTATGGACAAACAATGTTTTGTAAAAGGAATGCCCCACAAAGCATTATGGGGTGAGTTTCCAAGTGCAGTGAATATTGTAGTATCTTCACTGCAATGCTCAGAACAGCCACTATTGGGCACCATAATGAAAATAGCATTTGGAAGAAACATGGTCATGTAACCTTATAGTCAGCCCCCAGTGGGCATAACGATATGAAAACAGACCGGAATAAAGTAATGCAGTGTAACCATTTATGTAACACCTAGAGGGCGTAGTGCCTTACACATTTTCAGGCCTAGCAGCAGTGCTTTAAATGGGCCGGTACTCTCCGGTACTGAGTACCGGCACTTTTTTATTTTGAGAGGCTGAGTACCGGCACACCTCAAGAAAAACGTAATACTTTCAATTGGAGAGTACCGGCACTTCTCAGAAACAAGCAGGTACTCTGGCACAGAGTACCTGCACTTTAATTTCTCCATTTCAAGCACTGCCTAGCAGGCTTACTGCAATACTATTACAAACAAGGCCCTTAAACACAAACTACTCTCAGCTGTAAAACAACTCATCAGAATGAGACCTTAAGACACTGGTGAACAAGGAGCAGCACCCAGTGCTTAATTTGATCCGGTGGTTGCCAGTGGGCAGACTTTTTCTGCAAGCAAGACAGGAAAATACACACAAAGGGGAAAGACGAAGGAAGTGAAAGATGGAAACCTTACAAAGGAAAAAAGGAGGAACCCATAAAAGAGAGCTAAAGGGGCACAGTGTGTCTGGCAGTGGATTAAAGAGGCTAGGGGTGGATTCAAGAGTACGCAACCTTGCTATTTGGAGCACTGACATTTATTAGCACCAGAGGGTAATTATGTTGTATGGTATGGATTTATGTGGGGTGGCTTGGATAGAATGTGGAAAGATGTTGAAGCATATTGTGTGGATTGAAATTATGTGGTGTGGAGTGGAATTATGTGGGTTTGAGTGGAAGTATGTGGCATGGAATTGTTTGACTTTGAATTGTATGTGGCTTGAATTGTGTGGCATTGACTGGAGCTATATGTATTGGAATTATGTGGATAAGAATTATATGGTATTGTTTATAGTGGAATTATGTTGCGTGGGATTGTGTGTCATGGAGTGTAATTATGTGGGGTGGTTTGTGTTGTGTTTTAGAATGGTGCAAGGGGAATTTATGTGCGTGGCATTGAATTATAGAGCATGATGTGGAATTCTGTGGTGTGTATTGGATGTACGTGGTGTGTAGTGAAATTGTGTGTCGTGGAGTGGAATTATGTGGTTTGGTGTGGAATTATGTGGTGTGGAGTGGAATTGTGTGGACTGGAATTATGTTGAGTGGTGTGGAATTGTGTGGCATTGAATTGTGCGGTGTTTTGTTTGACAAGGGCAGTAAAGCAAGTCAAAATGAGTGAAATGTAAGCGGTAAAGTAGCACTTCTGCCAGTTATATATCAGACAAAAAACAACAAGTGATGGACGGAATGCTGAACATTGTCAAACATTCACCCCCAGTACAGTGATCTGGGCCTAAATCCATCGTTTTTTTGCTGCCCATGCCATTCCAGTTTGGACCCAGCCATATGCAAATCAGTCTTGACCCTGTTCCCATTGGGAACAGTCCAGCCCGAACTGCTAGGCCAGGTCTTCCCTGGACTGGAAACAAGCATCCTGGGACCGGTTTCGGGGTTTCACCCCTCATCAGCCAGGCTAGCTTGAATCCAGTGGCATGGGAAGCACGGGACCCACGTCTGGGCATACCCTTCCCACTTAGGGCGACAAAGCAAAAAACAACAAGTGATGGACGGAATGCTGAACATTGTCAAACATTCACCCCCAGTACAGTGATCTGGGCCTAAATCCATCGTTTTTTTGCTGCCCATGCCATTCCAGTTTGGACCCAGCCATATGCAAATCAGTCTTGACCCTGTTCCCCATGGGAACAGTCCAGCCCGAACTGCTGGGCCAGGTCTTCCCTGGACTGGAAACAAGCATCCTGGGACCGGTTTCGGGGTTTCACCCCTCATCAGCCTGGCTAGCTTGAATCCAGTGGCATGGGAAGCACAGGACCCACGTCTGGGCATACCCTTCCCACTTAGGGCGACAAAGCAAAAAACAACAAGTGATGGACGGAATGCTGAACATTGTCATACATTCACCCCCAGTATAGTGATCTGGGCCTAAATCCATCGTTTTTTTGCTGCCCATGCCATTCCAGTTTGGACCCAGCCATATGCAAATCAGTCTTGACCCTGTTCCCCATGGGAACAGTCCAGCCCGAACTGCTAGGCCAGGTCTTCCCTGTACTGGAAACAAGCATCCTGGGACCGGTTTCGGGGTTTCACCCCTCATCAGGCAGGCTAGCTTGAATCCAGTGGCATGGGAAGCACGGGACCCACGTCTGGGGATACCCTTCCCACTTAGGGCGACAAAGCAAAAAACAACAAGTGATGGACGGAATGCTGAACATTGTCAAACATTCACCCCCAGTACAGTGATCTGGGCCTAAATCCATCGTTTTTTTGCTGCCCATGCCATTCCAGTTTGGACCCAGCCATATGCAAATCAGTCTTGACCCTGTTCCCATTGGGAACAGTCCAGCCCGAACTGCTAGGCCAGGTCTTCCCTGGACTGGAAACAAGCATCCTGGGACCGGTTTCGGGGTTTCACCCCTCATCAGCCAGGCTAGCTTGAATCCAGTGGCATGGGAAGCACGGGACCCACGTCTGGGCATACCCTTCCCACTTAGGGCGACAAAGCAAAAAACAACAAGTGATGGACGGAATGCTGAACATTGTCAAACATTCACCCCCAGTACAGTGATCTGGGCCTAAATCCATCGTTTTTTTGCTGCCCATGCTATTCCAGTTTGGACCCAGCCATATGCAAATCAGTCTTGACCCTGTTCCCCATGGGAACAGTCCAGCCCGAACTGCTGGGCCAGGTCTTCCCTGGACTGGAAACAAGCATCCTGGGACCGGTTTCGGGGTTTCACCTCCACAGGACCCACGTCTGGGCATACCCTTCCCACTTAGGGCGACAAAGCAAAAAACAACAAGTGATGGACGGAATGCTGAACATTGTCAAACATTCACCCCCAGTACAGTGATCTGGGCCTAAATCCATCGGTTTTTTGCTGCCCATGCCATTCCAGTTTGGACCCAGCCATATGCAAATCAGTCTTGACCCTGTTCCCCATGGGAACAGTCCAGCCCGAACTGCTAGGCCAGGTCTTCCCTGTACTGGAAACAAGCATCCTGGGACCGGTTTCGGGGTTTCACCCCTCATCAGGCAGGCTAGCTTGAATCCAGTGGCATGGGAAGCACGGGACCCACGTCTGGGGATACCCTTCCCACTTTGGGCGACAAAGCAAAAAACAACAAGTGATGGACGGAATGCTGAACATTGTCAAACATTCACCCCCAGTACAGTGATCTGGGCCTAAATCCATCGTTTTTTTGCTGCCCATGCCATTCCAGTTTGGACCCAGCCATATGCAAATCAGTCTTGACCCTGTTCCCCATGGGAACAGTCCAGCCCGAACTGCTAGGCCAGGTCTTCCCTGGACTGGAAACAAGCATCCTGGGACCGGTTTCGGGGTTTCACCCCTCATCAGCCAGGCTAGCTTGAATCCAGTGGCATGGGAAGCACGGGACCCACGTCTGGGCATACCCTTCCCACTTAGGGCGACAAAGCAAAAAACAACAAGTGATGGACGGAATACTGAACATTGTCAAACATTCACCCCCAGTACAGTGATCTGGGCCTAAATCCATCGTTTTTTTGCTGCCCATGCCATTCCAGTTTGGATCCAGCCATATGCAAATCAGTCTTGACCCTGTTCCCCATGGGAACAGTCCAGCCCGAACTGCTAGGCCAGGTCTTCCCTGGACTGGAAACAAGCATCCTGGGACCGGTTTCGGGGTTTCACCCCTCATCAGCCAGGCTAGCTTGAATCCAGTGGCATGGGAAGCACGGGACCCACGTCTGGGCATACCCTTCCCACTTAGGCGACAAAGCAAAAAACAACAAGTGATGGACGGAATGCTGAACATTGTCAAACATTCACCCCCAGTATAGTGATCTGGGCCTAAATCCATCGTTTTTTTGCTGCCCATGCCATTCCAGTTTGGACCCAGCCATATGCAAATCAGTCTTGACCCTGTTCCCCATGGGAACAGTCCAGCCCGAACTGCTAGGCCAGGTCTTCCCTGGACTGGAAACAAGCATCTTGGGACCGGTTTCGGGGTTTCACCCCTCATCAGCCAGGCTAGCTTGAATCCAGTGGCATGGGGAAGCACGGGACCCACGTCTGGGCATACCCTTCCCACTTAGGGCGACAAAGCAAAAAACAACAAGTGATGGACGGAATGCTGAACATTGTCAAACATTCACCCCCAGTACAGTGATCTGGGCCTAAATCCATAGTTTTTTTGCTGCCCATGCCATTCCAGTTTGGACCCAGCCATATGCAAATCAGTCTTGACCCTGTTCCCCATGGGAACAGTCCAGCCCGAACTGCTAGGCCAGGTCTTCCCTGGACTGGAAACAAGCATCCTGGGACCGGTTTCGGGGTTTCACCCCTCATCAGCCAGACTAGCTTGAATCCAGTGGCATGGCAGTTCGGTCTGGACTGTTCCATGAGGAACAGGGTCAAGACTGATTTGCATATGGCTGGGTCCAAACTGGGGTGGCATGGTGAGCAAAAGAACGATGGATTAAACCCAGATCTATGACTGGGGGTGAGTGTTTGACAATGTTCAGCATTCCGTCCATCACTTGTTGTTTTTGCTTTGTCACCCTAAGTGGGAAGGGTATGCCCAGACGTGGGTCCCGTGCTTCCCATGCCACTGGATTCAAGCTAGCCTGGCTGATGAGGGGTGAAACCCCGAAACCGGTCCCAGGATGCTTGTTTCTGGTCCAGTGAGGACCTGGCTTGGCAGTTCGTTCTGGACTGTTCCATGAGGAACAGGGTCAAGACTGATTTGCATATGGCTGGGTCCAAACTGGGGTGGCATGGTGAGCAAAAGAACGATGGATTAAACCCAGATCTATGACTGGGGGTGAGTGTTTGACAATGTTCAGCATTCCGTCCATCACTTGTTGTTTTTGCTTTGTTGCCCTAAGTGGGAAGGGTATGCCCAGACGTGGGTCCCGTGCTTCCCATGCCACTGGATTCAAGCTAGCCTGGCTGATGAGGGGTGAAATTCCGAAACCGGTCCCAGGATGCTTGTTTCTGGTCCAGTGAGGACCTGGCTTGGCAGTTCGGTCTGGACTGTTCCATGAGGAACAGGGTCAAGACTGATTTGCATATGGCTGGGTCCAAACTGGGGTGGCATGGTGAGCAAAAGAACGATGGATTAAACCCAGATCTATGACTGGAGGTGAGTGTTTGACAATGTTCAGCATTCCGTCCATCACTTGTTGTTTTTGTTTAGTTATATATAAGAATCAGCTATTACTGAATGGCCAGTAAGGCACATACATTTTATAGCACATAAATCATATAAATCCCATGCAATGCGATAGGTGCAAGTGTGTGTATAATACTAAAATCAATTTGGGTTTAGGAATTAAAAACTGAGCACGTCATGTGCACAGAGTGCCAGCTAGCAACAAGGTAACTTGTATAATGTATCATTTAGAACATAGAAGGTATAATTTAGAACATACTGATGCAGAATCAACCATATTAAATTTATGTACCATTTTGCTAAATTTGCAACAAATGGGGCTGTAAAAGGCTGATAGAGCATTAGAAATCACATGCCCTAGATCAGAGATGAGATGACTGCACTACCTCGTGTTGTGTAAACATCTAACAGAAATTGAAAAATAAGGCTAGAAACGTTTTGTTTTTTATTTTGACAGAAAGAAAGGTCTTGCAAGCATTCTTGCCTCACATTTCAATGAACAGAGCAGCCTGAGAAGATTTATGGCCCCAATAAAGGAGATAAGCAATGCCTGGTGTGTGAGTGAGGGCAGGAAGGGGCCTGCAGAAACAGCCTCGAGATACGATGCAAGGCTAAGCAAGTTTCACATCATTGCTTCTAGGTTTAGCTACATTCTACCACATATGGCACATATGGCAAAAAGTCAGAACTGACCACTAGCGAGCAAGAATTTTTAAATGACACTGCAGCCAACAAATGAAATCGCTTTAAGCCAAAAGAAGTATACTTAAAGTATACACGAGGTTGGACGCTTAAGCTCAACCTCAACCTAAAAAACTATGTGGTCTCTCCTATGCAACATCCTGAAATCTCAACAGGCCTGGAATGCCAAAGCATGGTGCTTGCACGATTCAGTCTTAAAGACTATGTAAAGACAATATTTATGGTGCAATAAGATAGAGAGGCATGAGATAGTTTGCACTAATTGCCAATACGTGGTTAGAGACTGCTGTTTTTTTGTTTTCTTTTTTGATAAAGGCAGATGTTCATATCTTGTGATGTTCAGAGAAGTTTTAAGGCATGGGCAAAGTGGGCTGTGGCCCAGGACCCTAGTCTTTCAGGGGGGTCCCTGATAGAGGCTGCTCTGTTCTGCAGAGAGTCTTGCCTTGATGAACTTGAATACTTTTTAAAACAGCGCTGTTAAAAATACTGTTTTCCTTGAATTTATTTTTCATCTGGGTGATGTTTGAGAGGCTATTACAGATATTTTGCACAGGAATGTTGTGTTGATGTTTCATGCAACATCCATTAAAACGTTTCTTGTAGTTCAAAACAGGGGACCTCACATATGAGAAATTTGAAGGTGTTACAGAGATTATTTGCAGTAATATTAGTTAGCCGCTGCTTTTTTACAGTATTCAAAGAACATGTCACTATCCCTGAATATTAGATGTAAATACTTTTAGAATTTAGACAAGCCTGTGCTCTGTCATTGGCCTGGACATAGAGGACACGAAAGAGCTGAAACTGGATCATAAATTTCAAGGTGTTCTGAACAGGGACCCCCAAAATACTTTTGGCCCACGCCCCCCAAAATCCTTAAGCTGTCTCTGGTCATGTTGCCCTTCTTAATTGCCCTAATGCTTCTGGGTACCTGGGTGTTTTCCACACAATCTGAAGTCAGTAGTTGAAGTATTAGTAGCCATTGAAGTATTTCTGGCTGTAGTTGGTGGGGCCTACTCCTGCAGCTCGACAACAACACAGCTGTAGGCAAACATGGACACAGAACATGGAGCTTAGAGACATGGACACAAGCACTGGGAAAGGAAGACACAGGAGTGTGTAAAGGGGCATAACAGGACTGTGGCACTGAGACACAAGCACAGTTTAAAAAAATAAAAAAAGTTAAAATTATAGAAGCCAATCAACTGTGGAAGAATAGCACGACCTAAGCAATGGACAAAATTATCATATCAGCGCCCACGCCCCTATCGTGTAGATGACAGCACAATCCTCCGGTCACATCAACTCCTTAGCATGGAGAGAAGCTTATTTTCACTTCAGAAAGCTAAGACTTTAGAATGAAATTTATAAGCTTTGTACAAAAAAGATGCTGAATACAAAAGTGTAGATAATTACACGCACTGGGCAGTCTGGCAATTCGGAATAAGTACTTTCTTCTTAGCAGAACAACTTTAATTATGTAAATTGTTGTACAGGCGGATTTTTTTTCTCTCACAGTTTGACTCTCTAAGACAATTCCAGGCG
Source organism: Pleurodeles waltl (assembly GCF_031143425.1). Lineage (NCBI taxonomy): Eukaryota > Metazoa > Chordata > Amphibia > Caudata > Salamandridae > Pleurodeles > Pleurodeles waltl. The sequence continues at coordinate 317,307,551 of NC_090436.1, forward strand.
AGACATATTAACATATTTTTGCTATATTGCTAGGCTTTGAAAGTAGCATATTACTTGCCCTGAATTCTAGAAGCAAGCCTGACTTCTTCTAGAAGGGCACAGGGATCCCCCCGCTCCCTGGATAACATTTTGCACATTTTAGCGTGAAATTATGCAGTTTATTATCCAATTTTCACAACAATCTGTTCAAGACAAATAGGGTTTGAAAGGGCACTCATTAATATTCACAATGTGTGCCAAGCCAATGAAGCCTGATGCTTCCTAGGAATTGAGCACACTACTTTGTATCAACTGTGCAGTGGGTGTTCCCCTAATGTTAATAACTACTTCAATTGTTCTAGGGCCAGTATTTTGTCATGGGTATCTCCACATATGAAACGGGTGGTCCTTTACACTAATAATTATATAAAATATGCCAGCACCACATTTTGCCTTTGATACCCTAAATGTATACTATGGGTTGACCTCTATGTCAAATATCTATTTTAGACTATCAAGACCAGCATTTTGTAAGACTGCCTGCCCCCACACCTATCTGCCATGATTGCCCTCTCTAATGTGAAGTATTAGGTCCAGCATGCCAGTACCAGTATTTTGCCATAGTTGTCCTATTTGCCAAAAATACCTCTAATGTGTCAGAGCCAGCATGTTGCAATGGATACCGCTTAGGCCAAGAATCATCCCTAATATGCCAGCATTTTGCCTCAAATGCTCCTTATGCTAAGATTTACCTTCTAGTACTAGCCTTCCAATATGGGTACCCAATAGGCCAAGAAATACCTCCAAATTGTCAGTGCCAGCATTTTGCCATGTTGTGGCCCTTATGCCAAGAATTACTTCCAATATTCCTGCTCTGGGATGTTGCCACTGATACTCCAAATTTTAAAAATTAGTTCCAATACGCAGGCAACAGCATTTTGCAATGGATGGTCCCTTAAATTAAGAATTACCTTCAGTATGCCAGTGCCAGCATGTTTCCATGGTTACCTCATATGCCACAAATTCCCTTCAGCATGCTGGGGCCAGTGCCTTAGCAAAGACAGGAGTCATGCCCCCTTGCCCAATGACCATGCCCAGGGGACTTCTGTCCCCTGGGCATGGTCATTGGGCACAGTGGCATGTAGGGGGGCCCAAATTAGGCCCCCCTATACCACGTTAAAAAAAAATAAAAAATACTTACCTCACATTACCTGTACTTACCTGGGATGGGTCCCCCTATCCATGGGGGTCTTCCAGGGGTGGGCAAGGGTGGCCAGGGGTGTCCCTGGGGGCAGGGAAGGGCACCTCTGGACTCCTTCCGAGCCCACAGGTCCCTTATACCTGCCCTGACCCAGACGTTAAAAAACAGCGCACATCAGGCTGTGCAACGTTTTTTAAGGCCCACCCACTCCTGTGCGTCAAAATGACGCTGGGGTATAAATAAGGCGCACAGGCCTTAAAGTCATTTTTTGGGCGGGAACGCCTACCTTGCATATGTATTAACGCAAGGCAGTTTCCCGCCTCCAAAAAATGATGCACACTGTGGAATTTTGACGTCCGCGGGGTCGGGCGTCAGAGTTTAAATATGGAGCAAGGTTTACGCTGAATGTGCGTCAAAAGTTTTGACGCACATTCGGTGCAAACAGAGTATAAATTGCCCCTCAGTCTTACTCACTCTGACTCACTCTTTTTGTTCACTGACTCTACCTTACAGTTTGACTCACTCTCACTCATTCTCTCTGAGTGCCTCTATTGTTCATTTTTGTTGATTCACTCGCATTCACATACACACACACTTGCACACACACATAGACATGTTCTCTCACTCACTCTCATAGCTGCACGATGCACACATTTAACATTTTCTTTAATGACCTTCAACTACCGGCCCCGGTTCACTTCGGCTCTGCAGCTTCTGGTGCATTAACCCTTGGTGCAGGCAAACAGCTGCCTCCTACATCAGACACTGAAGTGGGAAACTGAAAAGAGAAATGTGTGCAGCACATGCAGTCTTCATCTTTCTGTCTCTTGGTTACCCCACTGTCTCACATCTCATCACAGAGTGGGGTAGGTGTCCCGGGCTACCTGTATGGGTGACACTGCAGCACATCACAGTTGGGGTGACAACTAGATATGCCAGAGCCCTGTGGCTTGTGCTGGGACAGCTCCATCCCTGGACAATCAGTTTAATGTTTGCCACAGGTGCCTCTATGTGCTTGCACCAGCCATCAGACAGATGCAATGCCCAGGGTGTCTGCTCAGACCTGGCTCAGGTATGCATTTTTATCATAATAATAATGAGTATTAATTAGGTAATTATTAGGTGAGTATTGAGTAAGAGTATTCACTACTGGTATTTGTTTTAAAAGGGCAGAAAACAAGGAGGTGGAACTCCAGTTTGTCTAATGACAAGCCGCCACTGCGACTGTTCCTCTATGATAATAGGGCCGACTCCATCACTTATCGCTGAAACAGTAGTCTTATTGTAAGACCAGCATAGCAGAATCATTGCTCAGTCTCAGTCTTAGTCTTGCTGCAAGCGTACAATTCCTTCAGTTATTTCTAAATGTAGAACGTTTGCCCTCTTTGTTTTAGAACTAGTCTACTTCAGGCTACCCTTTTCATCATAGAATGAGTACATCTCTGTAAAATGCCAAATAGACTATACGGTCTGATTCCCAAGTTGTTTTCTGTGAGTACATGCTTACTCACAGCTCTGAATGACAAGCTTTTATTCTGTGAGTTAGCATGCTTAACATCTGGAGAATCATATGACTCTAATTCAGGAATAAAATATAGCCACTTACATTAAAATGCTGTGTGAGTGAGGATTGGAAATACAAGGGTAATTCACACCCAAGACAGAAGGAAGACAAAACTACTGGTAGAAAACAGACTCAATTACTGATCGAAAACACTTTTTGAATCAGGTCCATATTCTTTATCAATACCATCTATATAATGAACTGAAGAAATTGCAGTTGTTAAATCAAACATCTCTAAAGTACCACCACCATGAGTCAGGACCTAAACCAGCACAGATTGCACACCACATACCTCGTCTGATGCCTTCCCTTTACTATTGAAATATTGTTAGAAAATGGCCTTTCCTCCAGGGTCATCCCCAAACGTTTTGCCTTCCTCTCCCTATTTTTTCTAATTTGGTGCTTGTTGGCTTTAGTACTCTATGCACTTCACCACTGTTAGTCAGTGCTAAAGTGTTGGTGCTCTCTCCTTAAAACATGGTGACATTGGCTTATGCCCAATTGGCATATTTAATGTACCTATAAATCCCTAGTAAAGTGCACTACATGGTACCTGGTTTGTAAATTAAATGCTACATGGAACCCGTTTAACCATGTCTCTGGCCTGCCATTGCAGAGCTTGTGCGTGCAGATTTACACTGCCATGTCAACCTGGTATAATAAACCTTTTGCCACGCCAAAACCTTCCTTTTTAATATATATGTCACCCCTAGGGTAGGCCCTGGACTGCTCGGGCAGGATGAAATGTATTTAAAAAGCAGGACATGTGCTTCTAGTTTTTACATGTCCTGGTAGTGAAAAACTCCCAAAGTCGTATAGAGCCATTTGGTGCCTGCTTCCTGTCTCTGGTCACTTGTCTGGGGTGGGGTGGGTGACAGCTGGGCTTTGTGTATTCTCTCTAGACAGCCACACACAATGGGAGCTTAGGTGTGACTTGATGGACCATCCTGGTAACGAGGAACTGGACCCAGCCACACTTACACCTGAATAGGCTGTGTTCTGTCCCCACACAAAGGGATGCATACCACCCTGTAGTGCCTCTGGAGTCAAGGCAGGAATGGCAGGACCTCTGTGCACTTCAAAGGTCTGTCTTTAAAGTCTCCCTCACTTCAAAGTCTCAAATGAGTATACGTACTGGACCTCTGACACTACCAACTCTGTACACTTCTGGACCAGTAACTACTCTGCCAGGATGAAGGACTTCTGTGCTGCTGAGGGACTGCTACTCCGATGGCCTGCTGCTCTTCTGGACTCCTGATTTGTTGCACTGTCCCGCTGCCTGCTGTTCCGCTGCCTGAGTAAAAAGGACTAGACTTGCATCCTTGAACCCAGAGGGACTCCAATGACTAGTTGGTTGGCCTCCTGATCTGAAGTCTCAGGGACATAACAGACTTCCAACCACCCTGCTCCTCGGCTCTGCAAGTCTGCCCCTTCCAGGCAGTGCCACCCCAGTCCTGGACCCTTGGAAGTGGGCCAAAAGTGCTAGCTCCAGCAGATCAGATGCATCCTCTGGTGCAGGAGCAGAACTGACTCATCGTCACTGGTGCATGGAGAAAATCAAAGCGTCACCTCTCCTGCGTGGGATAGAACATGCACAACCAGGATTGCATTTCAAAACCCAGCATATCGCCTTCGGAACCAACACTACTGAGTTTTTCTTGGTGCAAGGTCCTCACATCCCCATCAACAGCAGTCTCGCTGCTGACAGCATCACTGCCCCTGCACTCATCAGAACCGATGCATTGACTAAACTGCCAAACGCATCTTCAACGTTGACACAACCCAAATTTACGGTACTTTTGTTCACAGGGCCCAAATGGGTCTGTGTAACTGGCTCATGTTCCATCCCAGTTGGCCTAAACTTTTGACTTTGTCCCAGTCTGGCATGACCAGATATCCCTGCTTGGCACAGCTTGCTTCTAAGCAGTATTGTACAGTTTAATCTTTAAGAATTCAAACTCAAGATCTACTTATTGGATTTTTGTCATTCTGGTGTTGTTTTATTTATTAAATTCTGATCTAGTCTTCTACTCTGTGTGGTGTTTTCACTGTTTTTCACTTGTTTTTAGTGTTGCGCAATTACTTTACACAGTACCTCTAAGTTATGACTGACAGCTCTGTGCCAAGCTACCAGAGGGTGAGTACAGGTTCATTTAGGGTTTACCTGACACTTACCCTGTCCAATTTATAACACATATGAATTCAAACTTTAAATATGTTTGAGAGTTTGTGAATCGTGAAGACCTCAAAGATTTGTGTAATTTTTGGTTAGTGCAGATTGTGAGCTGGATATAGATTTTGGTGGGTGGTGATCTTCTTGGAAAGCTTGCTGAAAGTGGAATATGTGGTCTGCCTCTCTGGTGGGTCAAAGGTGTTCTTACAAATAGGTCCTTTCATGTTTCACAAACACCCTTTGCGTCTCCTGCCAGGCTCTTCCCCTGGGGCGTGCCTCAGGTTCTATATCATTGCCCTCATTTTATTGCCTTTGCCCTTAAATTGTGCCCTTAGCTCAACTAATTGAATCTTTTGGACTTAACTGTTATTTGTACACAGATGGTACCCAACTATTTGCTGGATTTGAGGATGATTATAATTTAGCAGCAGGGGACAGAAGTCCAGTCTTTAATAAATGGCAATTTTCTAAAACTGAATGACTCAAAAATCAAAATTCTCTGTTCTGCAATTACATTTATGTCATTTCCCTTGAAGATGTATGGCTCAGTAGCCTTGGAAATGTCCCTGATTGTTTAACCTCTGTCGTAACAAATCTTGGGGTGTTGATCAATGTCTCTTTATCGTTAAATGTTCAGGTGTCGGCTGATGTCAAATCTTCTATATTTCATACAAGAGTGCTTGAGGTGAATCATTTACCTTTTCACACCTGGCCAGAGATTTCTTATTTTGAAAGCTTTTGTATTGGTGCAATTGAGCTAATTGACCTGCTTGCCCGTCTTATTTATAAGTTAAAACTGGTCCAAAATGATGCTGCTAGATTAGCAAGTGGCCGGAACCAGTGTTCTTACATCTCTCGCTCGACTGCATTGGCTGCTGCTCAGGGAAAGGATCCTTTTCAGAGCTCTCTGTCTTGTCCATAAAGCCACCTACACACCTTTTATGTCTCCTATTCATTCATAGTTTACCCAAAACCATCTTGTAAACAATGTACATAATATGGATCTACACTCCAATTTACATGTGTGCACTTATCTGATGTTTTTGTTTTTTAAACACTTTTGCTATGACCTGTTAATGAGCCTTTCCCTGGCTTATGCTAACTAGGATGTCTTGGTCAAAATGAATGTCTCACCCTGCACATTCACTGTTTATTATTTCGACTATACATATTAATGCAAATCAAGATTGCTTATTTCCAAATGATGTTCTCAAAGACTTTCTAGCATCGGCTCAGTAATGTTTCAGTCTTCAAGGTTTCTTCCCCTTGCTCACTGTATTGCCTTCATTCACAATAGTTCACTGGTGTATTGTAACTAGTGTGTTAAGCAATCTCTGGTTAACATTAGCATAAAGGGAACCACATAAATACTTATGCAGTAGGACAGTGCTTAGGTGGTAAGGCAACATGACTTGTATTATGTTAATGAAGCTGCAGTTTACATGGTGTTCTATGAGAATAAATATACACCCTCAGGTTCAGGGGTGAGCCAGAGACCTCTCCGATGCTTTCAGAACACTGTCTGAGTTCTTACTAATTTGATGCTTATTGGGACTAAGAATATTCTTGATTTTGTCTATAATTCTGAATTGCCCTTTTAGTAAGTGCTTTCATGGCAATGAATTTATGCATCTGCACTTTGCAATGTCTTTATTGTACCGTATGTAATACACCTTTCTAAATGTTCTAATTCCACCCTTGACCTCACTTATTGAGTTTGTCCTTCCTTATTTTACTGTATTTATGTTTCTGTTTTGTACCTTATTTTGGGACAAGTTACCTCATGCATAGGAGGTTTAAAACCGTCCCCGCTCCACCCACTTCTGAGCTTGCCAATGAGGTGCAAGCTTTTAGAGGGTCCCTGCGCACACAGCGGCATGTGATTGGAACTACCTCAGCTCATCTGAAACTTTAAGGCCACCAGGTTAGCTGCTGCACTTCTGCTTCTGACTGGCCAAACCTCACTATTTCTGCCCTCTTTAGAGCAAGGATGGCAAAGTAGTGAAATATGAATGCTGAGAATATGTGTGCAACTTACAGCCACAAGGTCTAATGCCTGCAAGACTGGACAGTAGGTTAACACAGCGATGGGAGCGGGCTCTAAGAACCACGAGTTTGAATCCTAATAAGTTAGCTCATTGTGCTAATGCATCAGATGCAGAAATCAGTTAAGTAACCTGCAGGCCATAGTGTAATATGACGACAGGTAAAGCTTTTTTCTTGGTTGATAAAATGAGTGCCATAGATAGATAGGTATCATCTATTCTTAAAGTACAAACAGGATTTTTCACTTTAGGGTTGGGGCTATATAACTGGTCAATAAAAATATAAATGACATGATTAAGAAGTTACTAAAAGTCCCTTTCAAACATTAAAATGCCCTCTTGTGCATACTGAGAGATGCCAACTATGTAACATAACAGTTTCAAGTAATCTCCTCTCTTCTGACGATCCTTACTCCATATCAGGACACCAGCAAATTCTTAACCCTCCAGAAAAAGCAATTGCTACTTTATCTCATGCCTCTCTTGCCCTGCCTGTATACTGTAATTGTCAGGATGTTGTATCAGCGTTGCATATCGTTTGAATGTGCTGAGAATGTTAAGCTGACTTTTGGCAAAGAGCTGAGAATCTCACATGAATTGGTTAAGCCAAAAGTTCTGGCATTGGTGTCCAGCCATTTGACTTTAACGATGCTTCTCTTGCTTGTAATGGTTTCTGCAAAACTTTGTTGGAGAAGATGCTAGGCCCTTGTCTATCTAGCAAAAAAAATAACATTGGCTATTTTGGGCCCATATTTATACTTTTTGATGCAAAACTACGCTGGCGAAGTTTTGCGTCAAAAAGTTTAGCGCCGGCTTGTGTCATTCTAGAGCGCCAGCCGGGCGCAATATTTAATGAATGGTGCATGTCAGCGCTAAGCTTGGGCTACTGTAAACAAAAAAGATGCTAGCCAGGTGGGAGTGGCAGTATTGGAAAAGGAGGTTGTGCATCAGAAAATGACGCTAGGCTGGATAGTGGCAAAAGAAATGCCGCTAACCTGCCCACCATTATTTTCTGACGCACAACCACCCAAAAATGACTCCTGTCTTAGCAAAGACAGGAGTCATGCCCACCACCCTAATGGCCAGCACAGGGGACCAGTGTTCCCTGGGCATAGCCATTACACCCATTGCCAGGCAGATGGTCCCATGTAAGCCCCCCAAAAAATATATATAATACTTACCTTACCTGAGATCGGGTCCCTCATCCTCTGGTGTCCCTCTGGTGTGGGTGGGGGTGTTCCTGGGGCTAGGGGTGGGCACCTGTGGGCCCATTCCATGGTGTTTGGCCATGGAAATGAGTCCACAGGTACCTTAATGCCTGGTCTGACCCAGGCATTAAATAATGATGCTCGCGTCATTATTTGGGTCCGTCTCTCACCTGTACATCATTTTTACATGGGGATAAATATGGCGCTAAGGGCTTAGCATCATCTTTTGGATGGGAACGCCAACCTTGAATCTCATTGACACAAGGGTGGGTTCACGCCTCCAAAAAAGGATGCATACTCCAAGATTTTGATACTAGACGGGTCTAGCGTCAAAATATAAATATGGAGTTAAGTTTGCATGGTTTTAGCATAAAAATATGACGCTAAAAAGGCGCAAACCACACATAAATATGGGCCTTGGTCTCATGAAGCAGACATTGCCATAGTAGTCCCTGGCACAGAAGGGAACTACTTTGTGTGTGGGTGCATTCCTTGTGAAAGTCCATTGCTGAAGTGAGCTGACACATTGCCCCATGCTCTACGCTGCAGTGGGTGGAAGAAAAATGCAAATGACACAATAACCGCCAATGGATGCACAGAGTTGGCTGATAGTATATTTTACACACAATTTTTGTAAAATTGAAAAGTTTTGGCTAGTCACAGACCTACTTAAAGGGTCCCATTCTTCTCATTGCTTGTTTTGATATAATAGGCATAATTTATATTCATACAGATAACTGACAGAAGCATTCAGCTCATAAATGCGAGGGTGCATGTCTTCACCATACATGCCCTTGACTCACAAGCAGCACCACAAGAGACGTCACAGTTGGCAGCACGAATGCACCTTGGGCAGTTTCAGCATGGCAGTCATTGATTATTAAATTAGGAGGTACATTCTCACTGAATATACTTTAATGGTACTCATTTTAGGAGTGGGTAGAAGGGACAGTGGTCTGAGTGAGCCTTTCTCCAGCTGTTCTTTGAATGCTTCATCTCGGGAAATCACCTGGATTTCAGGTCAAACACTAGGGGCCTTAGTGAGAGTTTGGCTGGTAGAAGACTGACGAACCCTAGCTGATATATCACTTGTCTTATTACAAGTGCTATAAGCTATGCTGCACTTGTAAGATGGTGTACAAGATGTCCGACATGTTGTGACTGAGTTTTCTGTTGGCCAAACTCTAAACAAGGCTCTACTTTAGGGGTAGAAATGGAATCCCAGGCACAAGTTGTGGCAAATAGAGCTACACAATGCAAGTTGGAGGCATATTTTAACTGTCTTTTCATGGTGGCTTTTTTTTGTTTTTCAGTGGGTAGTTATCCTGGTAAGACCACTGAGCTTGAAGCAACCCTATAAAACTGAAGTATGTATCTGGTTTCAGACCTGACTCAGTCCTCAGCATGCCATTTATCCAAAAGTCATGAGCTGCCAAACACACCTTCTTTTCTGTCTTCACACAATCAGACTGGTGACAAAGATTTGCAATCAGACTGGAGGTTGCAGACATTTGAAACGTGTGTTAGTTACATTTTCAGGAGAACTCTCTTAATAATGCCCTTAATTATGTACATCTTCCAGCTACACTAAAACCAATCCTTGGAATAGTCAGACATTTCCTGAATCAATTTACCCAAGTCTTATATCCCACAACTTAAAAATATTGTAATATATACGGATCTTCTTTTCTTCCCATCACCTTTATAGTTACAACTCTGCATGTTTTGCATGTCCAACAAAAGTATGAATGTAATTGTTTCTTGAACGTAGGAATGATGTCACATCCCTCATGTTTTCAAAGGGTTCTTGCACCTATAGGCATATCATACTATCAATGGTAAATATAAATGTATGCAGATGACAACTAGATCATTCCTAATGTAGAGAGAAGGTCTGGGCTCCATCCAAACCAATTATACATATCAAAATCTCAGGAACATGTTTGAATTAAATGCTGCAAAATGTAAGCATTTTTACATTGATGGATGAAAATAGAGGTGCTCCCTATTGGCATATCTACTCTAAATCTTTAGCTCACTTCCCTCTCATGTTCCCTGCATTGTCAACTGGCATGTAGCTCTTCTCTAAGTTACTCACTGTATGTTGGCCCTGCTGCTACACTAATTTAGCACATGCATAAGCATGTTCATGATAATTTCCAGGTCTAGGATATATTCTATGACTTGGAGGGGTGCTTCAAGAGTGCCCCGCTCTTGTTGAAATGAGACTGCATGTCCTTGGTGATTGACAGGAAGTGGTAGTGGCAGCATACTGATTTTAATGAATTGATGGACCGGGATCTCTGTTTCAGGAAGAAATAGGCCCACCAGCCCCACTTATCTAAAGTTCTGCTTTAATGTGGACCACAGGCTATTGTGCTTACATCCTGTGAATGTGTTGAGCGCATGTATGTATGGTACAATTGGCAGCATTGGTGTATGTCATATATTTATGTGTGAGTGGCATCTGTGAGAAACTCTGATTGCTGGGACCAACGAGGTCCATTTTGGACAGTCAATGTTTGACATAGACCAAGATTGAGAAGGGGTAAATCTTGCCCAGAGAGTGGGTGCGTAGTTGTGCATTCCTGAAGCTGAAGGCAGGAGACCCAGACACTGAAATGATGGAGGATGGAGACAGAGCTACCATTAGAAAATGTATGAGGAACTTTTATCAGAGGATTGCTGTTTAGGCTTTCTTGGGTAATATATTTTAGTGAATGGTAAGGGAAGCGGGGTGAGTCAGCATATTCATTTGTTAATAGTAAAGAAGTTCATAGACAAACCCTGCTCTTTTGTCTTTTCTTGAGGTCTACTAAAGGAAGACCTTTGGCAGTCAGGTGCGGCGTCTACATGCTTCATTGTGCCCATGTTGTGGATAGTCCTGCTTGGAGCCAGCATCATCACTACCAGTTCTAAGAACCTTCACCTTGCACAAGGGCCGTGCCTGCACTGCAGTCGTAAAATGACATCTGAAAGGCAACCACCTCAAACGGAGTCATGGGTTTAGACAATGGAACACCGGACCCTTTCTGGAAAATTATCATAAAGGTCTAACACAAACTCTCTCCCTCTCTTCCAGTTTGCGGTTCTTCATGACCAAGAAAGGGAGTGCTCCACAGAACACGTGAAGAGCTGCTGTGATCTAAGGCTGGTGTGATTCTCCCAGAGGTGGAGTAACATCACCTGAAGTCTGTGAAATTTGTTAAGGAAGCTGTGTGTTTGTCTAGCACCTTTGAGCCTGCGTGCCTGCTCAGAGGGTGAAGGAGAATTTCTGGCCCTGCAAGAAGAGAGGCTGTCCAAATTGAGAAGGGCAGCCATGCTCTCAGGTTATGGTACCCCCGTAAGAAGCCACCTTGTGTTCTTGAGTGTGCCCAGCACCACATAAAGCTGAAGTGTGTTCTCCCGGCCTTCTTCCTGTGCATTATGACTTCAACAAAACCCAACCCTTGCAGCGTATATGGCTGTGACAACACCGCTCACTGACCTGCTGTATATGAAACTCCTATTTATGCCATCATGCACTTTATGTGACCACTGGCCAACTTGCTGCCGCCTCCTATTCTCCCTTGCTTATCCATGTATTCACCAATTATGAATCAATATGCAAACTCCACTGCACTACACTGTTTCTGTAATAGTATGTAAACAAGTAGCTCCTCCCTGAACTAGTCTCCTGTTGACATTAGGCACCATAAAGACCAATGAAAATGTAGAAAGTGTGCTTGTTTTTTTCAAGTAAGGCTGTCTCTCTGCTTATTAGTTCCAAACCGTTTCTGTCGTTAACCACATCCCGGATAAAGTCTTCAGAGGATGGTACACAGTTTGCATTATTGTGCATCAGGGTATTAAGATGCAGAAAGACTTGCTAAATTATTATATTAAGGTTGTGTAGTAAATTGTCTTTCGCAATCCTGGATTTTCACAGAATATGCGTTCTAAAAATAACATGTTTTGCATTTTGATTCGGTAAAGACGTACCAACAAAGTTTCCATGAGCGACGCGGGTTACAGCTTTCATTTTGAATGGGTTTTTTCAAAGCTTTTTGTTTGGCGCCTGACATTACACTTAAGAAAAAAAAATATTCATTTGAACCGCAAACAAACCTAATCTATTAAATTCAAATTAGTTTTGCAGACTCTTGTATGATTTTCGTGAATCAGTTCAGTTTTTATATATATTTTTTTTAAACATTAAAATACACATGCAGTATATGGATTTGACGGCACAACATTCAACAGACAAGGATTCCTCTTTTTGGGGGCGAGTCACCATTTTCAAAAGCATTCTGCGCAATCTTGAATGGAAAACAAGAATCTGGACGTGTTTTTCAGTGAACTATTTCCTGACACTGTTAGCCTTGTGAATAGGTCAATAGCTTGTCATATTCAGTCATTTAGAATTTAGAGATGTCTAGAAACTTCTCACAGCGGAACCACTTGAAAGCTCAGCTCCATCTGCTCATGAGGTGGGCATATATATATATATATATATATATATATATATATATATATATATATATATATATATATATATATATATATATATATATATATATATGTATGGATGGGAAATGAAGAATTCATGTTATGAGGGATGCAGATTTCCGTGTAGGAAGAAATGATGTATGTCCAAGTCTTTGCAGGATTTTCCATTGCATCTAACCTGCTTTACTAGCAAATGCTCCGGGTGAATCAGTCCCCGATTAAACGCTCAGTCCTGCAGAGGATTGGGGAGTGAGTATAATCTTATAGCTAAACTATGAGAAGGTTGTTTATCATTTGCAAACTCTGACTTTACTCACTTGGTTATGAACCGTGTGTCCCAGTGCTTGCAGTGACCAAGGGGGTACTTGCGTACGAATTTCTGAACAAGCATCGGGGTTAGTCACAGAAACTCCCAAATTGATTATCACAGAAAGAAGATACAATAATTCCTAGCCTTGGCTTGAATTGGAGAGTTGCAATATTCACATCCTTGAAATGTGTGATAGACACCACCTCTGCCTCCTGTTACATTAGCAGGAGTCGTTAGCTTTACTCAAGGAACAAAATAGCAATTGCACATGGGATGAAATTAATAAGAGTCTCAAACAGGCTTCTAAACATATGACAGTGTTTTAACTGAGCCTCAAATCATCACCCTCCTTATGCCTTTATGGAAACGTTTAAAATGTCTGAAAACCCAGGTGTTCTGCCCCAGGATCCTCCAGACAAGAAGGTTAACATTCAGAATATAGTAGTGCAAGTACAATATATCCATATGATATCACATGCCTCTAAGAATAAATAACTCTTATAGAAACCCAAAGACACTGGAAAGGATCATGAGACAATCCATGTGCTAAAAGGGGAGGGAAGTGTTTGCTAGTGATGGACCATGCCACACATCAGAAGACCACACCGATTGTCACCTTATGTTGAAAGAGTAGGAAAACTCACCAGAATGGGTTACCCTGATGTAACAGCGGCTGTGGATGACTCATAGCAGACATTGGGGTGGGGGGGGCTCGGTAGATGATGTGACCATAGTTTCTGATCCTTGACAGGTCAGTTCATTGCGCTCTTCAGTTCACTTATTGGCTGAAATTGAGACCAATAAGACACCCGTAAACTCAGGTCTGACAGCGCCAAATTCAGAAAATGTAGCCCACACCTTAAAAGACTTTCAACTTACACTTTGAATTTTATACCTGGTTAAAAAAAACGTTAAAAATGTGCAAATGCATACGTTTTACATCTTTGTAATAATCTTACTCATACGTACATTAGTTTTATACAAAAGCTCCAATAATGTGTTAGGCAAGGATTAGGCAACATAATATAATGCAAATGTGATGACCACACGGATATAAATTTGTGGGCATTCACAGATCACACCTTATACAGTTTGTACAACTTTCAGCACATCTGAAACAATCATGTTGGCACCATTTACCTCATGTGTTACATGGAGCTAGTAGCCCGGAGAGGGGACATTTTAGAGACAATATTTTGAAATTGAAATAAAACAAATTTAAAACTTGCATTTTTTTTTTTTAATCATTCAGCATGGCTCAATAATTTAGAAAGAGCGAACATTTTCAAGAGCGTTGGTTGTTCTTAATAGTGATTTATTTCAATAGTGCATCCTTCTCATAATGGTTGATTTGTAAACCTCATAACGCATATCTCACATATTCAAAAGTTCAATTTCAACAAAGGCCCTAAAATTAGTATTTTCTGTTATTGAAAATTAACTGTCTTTTTAATATGCAGCCTTTTGGCATTTGATTATTTCATCAGATCCTGAATAGTAAAAAACAATCTCGTATTGTGGCACATCGATACACACAATTCTATGCCACATTTGAGGCATACTTACACAACAGTGGCAGAAAACGATGATACAGTGCAGAATTTAAAACTGTTTCCAAAACCATGTTTTAAATTGTGCTTAACCTGTATGAACTGTATCTGAATTGCATTCTGCGCTACATTTTCAAATCAAATTTTCCAATATCAAGTGCCTTGGATAAATGCTTTTTGTAGACCATAAATAAAGAGATGATACTGGACCACCGAAAAATTGCTCAGGTCTCTTTTGTTCTTTGAAAATGTAATCAAGGATGCATTCATATAGATAGTTGATATGCATGAAATATCCCGCCTAGATTTTGTTTTACATGACGAAGAAGAAACATAACATGAATCAAGGAGAACCTTTGTGGGATTTTGGCCGCCTCAGGCGAAGGGACATTTTGAATTGCATTGTCTCACCCATTATTAGATGCCAAAGGGAAACCTTTTGCAAAACATCTATTACCCCAGTGTCCTTCCCTCACATCAATTCATAACTCTATGAGGAAGAACCGCACCACATCCATAAAGTCACATTTACAAATCAACGGAAGGCCACCCTGAGTGTCTTGTGTTACTTGGTAAATCTGGAGTGACGCAAGGCAGTGCAAGGATGCCTGTGTTGGTGCTAGGCAGCAGATTGTGCACCAGTACATGCAGAGAGTAGGAATGCACCATAAATGTCTAAATATGGCACATTCCTGCTCTCTCCCATTCACACAGTGCAGCAAGTGGTCTTCCTGCGATGTGCTGGTGAAGGATCAGTAAATCTGACCCTAAGTATACTAGATCAATCGGTTCTGGATGTCATCAGAGATGGCTATGCAATAGATTTCATAAAATGGTCTCCAGGCATGGAAGTAATTGTGACTCACATTCAAAAGATCTCTATGAAGAAGAAGGCCCTTCTTGAAAGGACACAATTGTAATTGGGCAAGGCTATAATTCCAGTTCCCGAAGAGGAAGAGGCAAATGGTGCCTTTTGGATCCTGTTCCAGCTTAAGAAAGTTTTTATTGCCTCTCCAGAATCTGGCAAACAAGAATGATTTCCATACATCAGTAGATTCTGAGGACGTATATTTTCATATACCCGTAAGACAATCTCATCAAAGATTTCTCAGATTCGTCATAGAAGATCAACACTTTAAATTTAGGGCTCTACCTTTCAGTTTAAATTTCCCACCAAGGATGTTCATGAAAGTGTTGTCTCCAGTAATCAGCATTCGACATCAGTAGGGGTATATGCTTATCCTTATTTGAATAACTGACTTGTCCATGTGGCTTCAAAAGAATTGGTTGCTTGTCAGAAATAAAGAGTGCTCAGGATTCTACAGGGACATGGCTTTCTTGTGAACTGGGAGAAATCAAACTCATCCCTTCTCAAGACTTATGCTTTGTAAGATTGAGATTCAAAATAGGTTTGGGCATTTTGCCATTACCAGAAAAGAGAATTAAAAATGTACTGATGTACTGGTGTCTTGGATGCAGGTCCAAGGAGATTTGGAGATTTGGTAACCTCTGTGTTTCTTGTACCGTGGGTAAAATTCCACCTGCATGAACTAATGAGGTTCTTTGTGAAGAACTGGGCACCTACTTATCTGGATCTCAACAATTGAGTTCCAGTGACTCAGTAGATGAAGGTGGAGCTTTTATAGTGGTTGATCAGCAGGAATATTCAGAAGGGAGTTGTGAGAAACCGAGTTGTTGGTTGACTGGGTTCTGAGCCCTTGTCAAGGAACAGACACAGTCCCTTGCAGGGTGAACCCCAAACAGTCACTAAATTAACCTGTGTTTAACTCTAGGTAGCTTGGCACAAAAAAAGCAGCTAGGCTTAACTTAGATGCAATGTGTAAATTATTCATGGAGCACACAACAGTAATAAAGTGAAAACACAACACAATAAAAAGCCCAAACCAATTTTGAAAAATAGAGTAAATTTCAGTAAATTATTGGATGCCAAAATCCAATCAGTACAACCAGAGTTATGAATTTCTAACATTTAAGGTTCAAAATAGCAGAGACATCTGGTCACCCTAAGCACCACAACCAAGGGTCCAGGAGTGTATGGAGACCTCTTGGGAGTTCAGGACTGATTCAAGCTGGGTCCAGGTGCAGGTTCAAGATGATGGGAGCCTGCTATGTCCTTGTGGCACTGCACAGGAGGCCAGCAAACTAGCCATTGGAGTCATTTCTGGTAGTCCAGGGTGCAGTTGCAGATGCAGGGCTGGCCCTCTGAGGGTTCAAGGCAGGCTCCAGCAAGCAGAGCAGCCGTCCAGGTACAGCAGTAGTCTGGCAGAGTGCAAAGCAGGTCACAGCAGCAGGCAGACTTCGGAGGGTTCTTCCACGGGTCAAGTAGTGAATTGAAGAGTGGGCCTGAGAGCCCTATTTTTATACCCTGGTCTCCCGCTCATAGAAGGTGGGAGAAAGTTCTGGAAAGATTGTTTGAGATTCTGGGAGTTTCCTGGCTCCCCTGATCTGACTCCAAGCTGACTTTCCTGACAATACAGGTTCGTTAAGCCTATTGTGAGGGGACAGGGCACAGCCTTTTCAGGTGCAAGTGGGGCTGTGCTTATCTCCACCCACCATCAAGCCCGTTAGTGGCCCATTCAGACTTTGCTAATCCCAATATTGTGTGCTTGTTTGGGAGGAAATCACAAAGTCCTAACTGTCAGTTACACCCATTCATGTAACCTAAGGCAGGCTGCAAGTACACAGGGTTAAGGGCAGGGAAATGCCAGTTTTCTAAAAGTGGTGTATCAACTTGTAATGATAAATTCTAATTTATCGTTCGTAGATACCAACATGGTATATCTACCCTTTCTCCTTTAGAAAATACAGCTTATCAAACATAATAAGGAATCCTCAGTGTTATCCTATGGGAGGTGTAGGCCTCACAGTAGAGAGAAACAAATCTGTGAGTTTATCACTACTAAGACATGTAAAACCTAAAAGTATATGCCCTATCTTTTAATTTTAATTACACAGCACCATACCATATGGGATTTCTAGGGCCAACCTTAGGGGTGATACATGCAATAAAAAGGGAGTTTGAGGCTTGGCAAGGGCTTTTAAATGCCAAGTCGACATGTCAGTGGGACAATGCATTTAGGCTGTAATGGCAGGCCTGGGACATACTGCTACTTAGGTGGGTGGCATAAAAAGTGCTGCAGACCCACTAGTAGCATTTAATTTATAGGCCCTGGGTATATGGTATACCACTCTACAAGGGACTTAAAAGTAATTTAAGTGTGTTAATAAGATATATGCCAATGAAACCATGTTTAGGAGAGTGAGCACAAGTGTGGGAAAAGGCATCTTTTTTGTCATAGTAAGCCCCCACTTTTGCCAGATATTTGATGCATTCTTAACGTTGTTAGTGCCCAGGGCCCTTGCTAACTAGTTTCCCTGTCCCAGATCCCTTTCCCTAAAACTGTTGTGAAGCGCTGGCAAAATTGGCAACACCTTTAGCTGCACTATAGGTCCCCAGCAAATTGTACTTTGGTACCCAGGGCGTGGGGTACTAAGGGTAGGCCCCTGAGGGCAGCAGCACAGATTGTGCCACCCTCTAGGGTCATGCATCTAGAAGTGCCCAGCACTGCCATTGCAGGCTGAGTGTTTTGTTGCAATCCTAAAAGACAAACTCGACATTGCACACAGCCTGTGTGCCCTGTCCACTACACACTTCATGTATTATATGTAAGTCACCCCTCTGGCAGGACTTTCAGCCCTAAGGCAGGGTATACTATACTGTATGTGTGGGCATAGATGCATGAACCATATTCCCGTACTGTGTCCTTGCCAACCTGGGACATAGTAAGTGAATAGGGCAGCCATTTTAATGCATGTGTTGAACACTGGTCAGAGCGAGTTTCACAGCTACATGATGGCTTCCCTGAACCTAGGGTTATTTGGCATCAAACAACTCTGAATGATAAATCCAAACTGGTACCAGTATTGGATTTACTACAAAATGTACCCAGGGGTCACCTAGGAAGAGCCCCCTGCGAAAGCTAAATACCCTGGCACGGTTGCAGGCCAGTCACAACCAGCCTGCCACCACCAAACAAGATTCTGACCCCCTGGGATGAGAGATCCTGCTCTATGGGACTCAGAACAAAGCCCTTCCTGGGTGGAGGTGCCTACATCCACTCCCTCAGGAATGTGCACTGCCCCCTAGCAAGCTTCAAAGGGCTTACTGCCTTGAAACTCTACCCCAAGGCCTGCTACTAGCAGCAGATGGCCACCTTGCTGCAAACCCCCACCTTTGGTGGGAGTAATGACAGGAAACCAGACAAAGGACAGGAGGAGTGGTCAGTCCTGGCTTGCACCACCCCTAAGTTGTTGCATGTGAGGTGACCTCTCCATTCCATTTTCCTCCATCTTGCATGGAAGGAAAATAGCCAATCAGGTGTGGGAAGTGACCTCTGCCCACAGGAAGTAATCACTTAGTGGGTGGTGTGATACTAAGGTAGATGATGCATTGGTCACTACTAGGTACCCCCTCAAATACCCACTAAATATAGTATTTTGTGAGCATCCCTAGACCAAGAAATCAGTTTTCAAGGACAAAAGAAGACCAGCAACAAAGAAGACCCACAGCTCAAAAACTGAAGTCCTGCTGCACCAAGAAGAGGCACCAAACCCTGCCTCCTGCACCCAAGACTCAACAATCGCCACTGTGGGATTGCTTGGACATTGGATGGACTCAACAAACTCCCAAAGGACCTCCACTCTGCACAAATCACCAAAGATCTCCCTTCAGAGTGGAGGCATCACTCCACACCATCAAGGAACCTAAGACCCAATGAAGGCCACTTCACTGAACGGCTGCTCACCAAGGAACCGGATGCTGCAGTCAGACCAAACTTTGCTCATCAGACCATGAGGAAAATCCAGTCAGTGTGCAAAGTTTGGTGGCACTGTACCCTCCAGTGGCCAGACCGTGCAATAGCCCTAGTTATAGGTCACCTCACATCGGACACCCTGAAGGACAGTCCATTCTGGATTGAAAATGGACCAGGAGGACGTCCCAGTCGAGGGACTTCAGGAACCACCTGAATCTCCCACCGGAGTGCCCATGGTGACCTCCAAGCAACCCTCATAGAGACCTACCTCCTGCTTCCAAGGGCACTTCTGCGCACAACTCGTGCTCTCCGATTTGCTATGCACCCGGCTGCCCTGGGCCCTGCACCAAAAATCCAGCTGTGCCCTGAGGGTCCCTCACCCCTTGCAACCTTGAAACCCCAAGGGGACACACCGGTCTTACCTATAAGTCCACCTGTGCAGCGCTTTTCCAAGTGATTAACCGGTGGCCTGGCACCAGCACCAACGACTTTCTGAAGCTGCTCCCGCTAGAACTGGGAGTCACCTGAACTTCTCCAGCTGGTCCATAGTGCCCACTGATGACCTCGTCAAACCTGGAGACATTGGTAAATGAACTGCCTGATTTTATATGCATTTGTAAATTATTTTCCCCTTCGATTCTTATTGTGCATAATTACACACAAAAGACTATTTTTAATAAAACTTCAAAAATTCATAACTTAAAAAGAACTTACCCAATTATGATAATCTTGGTCTTAAAGTTTTAATAGAAATTGTAAGTATGTTTGTAAATTGGTCTTGAGTTGTTCTTTTGAGTGTGTAATCTCATTTATTGATACTGTGAGTACAACAAATGCTTTGCACTGCTCCAAGATTAGCCTAACTGCTCAACCAAGCTATCATAACAACTAGAGCATTAGTGGTCTAGTTTTTACCTCTGTAAACAAATGTGTGGTTGCCTGGATCCCCTGCACAGTGTGCCTAGCTTTGCACACTACATAGAGGACCAGCCTCCTACATCAAGCACTTTAGCACTGACTAGCAGTGGAAAAGTGCCCAGAGTCCCAAGGCCAACAAGATCCAACAAAAATAGAAGAGGAAGGCAAAAAGTTTGGGGGTGAACCTGTACAAAGGGCCATTTCCAATACAAGTGTCTCTATATCATCCTCCTCCTTTCAAGATAATCACATACAGGTGCACATCTGACTGGTTGAAGAGCATGGTTGGGGTTCTGGCAGATTAGGGCCCATATTTATACTTTTTGACGCTAAACTGCGCTAACGCAGTTTAGCTTCAAAAAGTTTTGCGCCGGCTAACGCCATTCTGAAGCGCCATGCGGGCGCCGTATTTATTGAATGGCGTTAGCCGGCGCTAGCAGACCGGCGCTGCCTGGTGTGCGTGGAAAAAAACCACGTACACCAGGCAGCGCCGGCGTTGGGGAAAATGGCGTTAGGGCGTCTTAAAATGGGGCAAGTCAGTTTGACGCAAAAAAATCGCCTCCACCCGATTTGCGCCATTTTTAACGACGCCCAGACGCCATTTACATGACTCCTGTCTTAGTAAAGATAGGAGTCATGCCCCCTTGCCCAATGGCCATGCCCAGGGGACTTTTGTCCCCTGGGCATGGTCATTGGGCATTGAGGCATGTAGGGGGGCACAAATCAGGCCCCCCTATGCCAAAAAAAAATATAAAAAAAATAAAAAATTATACTTACCTGAACTTACCTGAATGTCCCTGGGATGGGTCCCTCCATCCTTGGGTGTCCTCCTGGGGTGGGCAAGGGTGGCAGGGGGGTCCCTGGGGGCATGGGAGGGCAGCTGTGGGCTCATTTTGAGCCCACAGGTCCCTTAACGCCTGCCCTGACCAGGCGTTAAAAAGAGGCGCAAATGCGGGGTTTTTTGCCCCGCCCACTCCCGGGCGTGATTTTTGCCCGGGAGTATAAATACGACACATTTGTGTCGCAGTCATTTTTTTGGACGGGAACGCCTACCTTGCATCTCATTAACGCAAGGAAGGCGTTCACACAAAAAATTTTCGCTCATTCCTCATACTTTGGCGCTAGACGCGTCTAACGCCAAAGTATAAATATGGTGTTAGTTTTGCGCCGAATTTGCGTCGAAAAAAACGACGCTAATTCGGCGCAAACGGAGTATAAATATGCCCCTAGATGTTTCAGGTCTCTACCTCAGAGTCACAAATCCCCAAACTGCAAGGTGCTGGAGGCAATAACAAGATCCTTAAGAGGTTACAGTCACCCAATTCAGAACAAACATACCCTGGCCAGGACAGATAACATTATAGCCAAGGCGTTTATCAACAGATAAGTGGGGAACAAGGTCTAGATCATTGGCCAAAAAATCGGACAAAATCTTCATATAGGCTGTCCTTTCAAGCAGACACCTTGAATCGAGAGATTCCCTCCTTAGTCCACTTTTCTCTTCACCCTTGCATGAGAGGTCATCTAGTGTACAGATCGGGGATGCTAGTTGTGGACCTGTACGTGTCAGAGACAAATGCAATGTTGAGAGATTTTTGTGCCAGATCAGCAGAGTAAAAGGTTTGGGCAGTGTGTGCCCTCTAATGCAGATGGCACTCTGCTTTCCTCTGAGCTCTTTCCACCTTCTCCCCTGATCCAATAGTTTGTGGTAAGGCTCAGGAGAGAGAGAGAGAGCCGAGGTTATTTTCATGGCTTTGGAATGCTCCCACTCCAACTGGCATCCTCAGCTGATGAATCTGAGTGAGTCACAGAAGTGGGAAACCCCCTTCTTTTTCCAGCTTTGTGCACAGCAATCATCGAGGCAACTCAGTTTGAGGGCCTGGAAATTAAAAGGATGGAGTTGAAGGAAAACGGTCTTTCTGAAGAACTAGCTTCTATTCATCAGTTTCTCGCAGAAGTTCTACTCTATGTCCTGTACCATGCATTGGAGGTCCTTTAGAGCTTGGTGTACAGTACAGATTTTGCAGTTTCTGAAAGATGTTGCTTCTATAGGTCTAAAGATAACAACTTTAGGAGTTCAATGGGTGACACCAGAGTGTTTAGAAGTTATGTGGAGGCCCTTAGAAATTATGTTTAATCTCTTCACAGGGTTAAACAATATCAATTCTCCCTCTCAGGAAAAGTTTTCTTCTCATGATTTAGAGATAGTTCTGGGGCCATTATCTTCTACTCCTTTTGAACCGCTAGAGTTATTGATCTCAGACCTTTTAAGTGGCGATTGGCAAGAAGGTTAGGGGAACTGGGAGCTTTATCTCATGAACGGCATATTTAAGATCCCCCAGTGCCACTGGAACATCCCTTTTCGTGATGCTCCTGCGGGCTAAGCACTACTCCATATGTGCAAGTAGGTGTAACGTCACTTTTTGTGGCGTTACGCTTCCCTGTAAATATGGGCACCTCTGACGCAGTTTTCTGTGGCAGAGGGGTGTGCAATGGGTGTTGCTGTGGATATTCCACCGCAACACCCATTGCTTTTGACGCTGCCTCAGATTTACGAGTTGTCGTAAACCTGAGGCAGCGCCAAAAACGAATGCCACCCCAGGGGTGGCATTAGCATGGCAAAACAAGGAGGAGTGCTTTTATTCCTCCTCCTCGTTTTTTGCTTTTTCTTTGTGTGCTGCATGCTGCAGCACACACAGAAGAAGCAAAATGCTATAGACGATTGATTTTGGGCAGGAAGGGACACCTTCCTGCACATAAACAATCATTCAAAATGATGCTTTGGTTCTTCTATGTGTGCTGCATTTTTCAGTACACATATAAGTGCCAAATCGCCGTTATAGATTGTTTATGTGCAGGAAGGGACATCTTCCTACAAATAAACAATCTATCCCCTCAAGGCAGACACCCTTGCACTTTCGTGCAAGGATGCCTGCGTTGGCGCTAGGCAGCTTAATTCAGTTCCAGCGCAGAGGGAAACGTAGGGATGAGCTGTATTCCACTAAATACAGCGCACCTCTGCCTTTCTAAAGTGGCACAGCGCTGCTTCTATTTTTGGAGCAGCGCCAGGCAGCGCCACTTTAACATAAATCCGGGCGAAGTACTTTACTGTAAAATCTTTCAGGGCAGAGTGGTTGAGTTTGTTACCTTCTTACAAACAAAAGATTAACTCTGTCCTTCATAGAATCTGTTATTAATTTTGCCTGAATTCTCTCCTAATCCTTCTTCATAAGAAGCAGAGGCTTCACTGCTTAGATGTTAGGAGAGCACTTTTAAAACTTTTGCATATGGTAGCTTCCCTTAGAAAGTCTGAGACTCTTTTTGTCAAATTTCGTCTGACTAAAAAAGTGGAGAAACCATTAGATAAGGACCTTGATTGCATTGTTACAGTGCTTAATTTGAGACGGTGGTTTCCGGTGTGGGGCACCCGCACTTATTTTTGAGGGCCGGCATTTATGTTTCCACCTCAAGCACTTATTGCGAGCAGAAGACACATATGGGAAGGACGGAGGAATAGAAAAATGAAAAGGCACCACAAAGGCAGAAAGCATAAAGCTGCAGGAGTGAGCTGAAGGGGCAGGGGGTGGCTGTAAATGGATTAAGAAGGCAAGAAATGGCTTTAGGATTAGGCTGCCTCCTATTCTGTACTCGAACATTTGATTGCAGCAGCCCCATGTTTCAGAGGGAAGATTTTGGCACCGGCACTTTTTTATTTACAAGTTAAGCACTGCATGGTTATATGGAGCAGTAGACAGTTTCTCCTTTAGAGCACAATGGCAAATTAACTCAAATCAAGTCATTATCTATGGATGACTTTCAAGGAGCTTCTGTATTTCAAATGTGCAGAGCTGCGACAGACATTGTTTCCGCCATTTCGTTTTGTAAATCATTTTTGAATTGCACACATGGGAGGCTTGGCTTCCATGGACTAATAGAAGGGGATGCATGAATCGGCGTTTCTGTTTTTCTGCTAATAATAAAGGCACGGTGAGGGTGTTATTGGTGCAAAGCTCTAAATCTGGCTTGTTTTATGGCTTGCTAAATCTTATCGAGTTATGAATGTAAGGGAGGGAGGGACGCCGGGTAAGGACTCAATTACCTGATAATTGCATTACTCTGAGTCCTACTTTCTCACTTCAATGTATACGTTCCTCCTGTAGGAAAGTACCATCTTGCCTGGCATGGTACCCCCATATTTCACTGTATACATGTTTTAGTCTATGTGTCACTGGGACCCTGCCAGGCAGGGCCCCAGTGCTCATAAGTGTGCCCTGTATGTGTTCCCTGTGTGATGACTAACTGTCTCACTGAGGCTCTGCTAACCAGAACCTCAGTGGTTATGCTCTCTCTGCTTTCTAAATTGTCACTAACAGGCTAGTGACCAATTTCACCAATTCACATTGGCATACTGGTACACCCATATAATTCCCTAGTATATGGTACTGAGGTACCCAGGGTATTGGGGTTCCAGGAGATTCCTATGGACTGCAGCATTTCTTTTGCCACCCATAGGGAGATCTGACAATACTTACACAGGCCTGCCAGTGCAGCCTGAGTGAAATAACGTCCACGTTATTTCACAGTCATTTACCACTGCACTTAAGTAACTTATAAGTCACCTATATGTCTAACCTTCACCTGGTGAAGGTTGGGTGCAAAGTTACTTAGTGTGTGGGCACCCTGGCACTAGCCAAGGTGTCCCCACATCGTTCAGGGCAAATTCCCCAGACTTTGTGAGTGCGGGGACACCATTACACGCGTGCACTGTACATAGGTCTCTACCTATGTACAGCGTCACAATGGTAACTCCGAACATGGCCATGTAATATGTCTAGGATCATGGAATTGTCACCCCAATGCCGTTCTGGCATTGGGGGGGACAATTCCATGATTCCCCGGGCCTCTAGCACAGAACCCGGGTACTGCCAAACTGCCTTTCCCGGGGTTTCACTGCAGCTGCTGCCAACCCCTCAGACAGGTTTCTGCCCTCCTGGGGTCCAGCCAGGCCTGGCCCAGGAAGGCAGAACAAAGGACTTCCTCAGAGAGAGGTTGTTACACCCTCTCCCTTTGAAAATAGGTGTCAGGGCTGGGGAGGAGTAGCCTCCCCCAGCCTCTGGAAATGCTTTGATGGGCACAGATGGTGCCCATCTCTGCATAAGCCAGTCTACACCGGTTCAGGGATCCACCAGCCCTGCTCTGGCGCGAAACTGGACAAAGGAAAGGGGAGTGACCACTCCCCTGACCTGCACCTCCCAGGGGAGGTGCCCAGAGCTCCTCCAGCATGCCCCAGACCTCTGCCATCTTGGATTCAGAGGTGTGCTGGCACACTGGACTGCTCTGAGTGGCCAGGGCCAGCAGGTGACGTCAGAGACTCCTTCTGATAGGCTCTTACCTTTCTTACTAGCCTATCCTCCTTCCTAGGTAGCCAAACCTCCTTTTCTGGCTATTTAGGGTCTCTGCTTTGGGGAATTCTTCAGATACCGAATGCAAGAGCTCACCAGAGTTCCTCTGCATCTCCCTCTTCACCTTCTGCCAAAGGATCGACCGCTGACTGCTCAGGACGCCTGAAAAACCGCAACAAAGTAGCAAAGACGACTACTGCAACCCTGTATCACTTCATCCTGCCGGCTTTCTCGCCTGTTTCCTGGTGGTGCATGCTCTGGGGGTAGCCTGCCTCCTTCTTGCACCAGGAGCTCTGAAGAAATCTCCTGTGGGTCGACGGAATCTTCCCCCTGCAACCGCAGGCAACAAAAGACTGCATCACCGGTCCTCTGGGTCCCCTCTCAGCACAACGAGCGTGGTCCCTGGAACTCAGCAACTCTGTCCAAGTGACTCCCACAGTCCAGTGACTCTTCAGTCCAAGTTTGGTGGAGGTAAGTCCTTGCCTCCCCACGGTAGACTGCATTGCTGGGCACCGCGTGATTTGCAGCTACTCCGGCTCCTGTGCACTCTTCCAGGATTTCCTTCATGCACAGCCAAGCCTGGGTCCACGACACTCTAACCTGCAGTGCACAACCTTCTGAGTTGTCCTCCGGCATCGTGGGACTCCCTTTTCTGACTTCGGGTGGAGTCCGGTTCACTCCTCTTCTAAGTGCCTGTTCCGGTACTTCTGCGGGTGCTGCCTGCTCCTGTGAGGGCTCACTGACTTGCTGGGCGCCCCCTCTGTCTCCTCATCCAAGTGGCGACATCCTGGTCCCTCCTGGGCCACAGCAGCACCCAAAAACCCTAACCACGACCCTTGCAGCTAGCAAGGCATGTTTGTGGTCTTTCTGTGTGGGAACACCTCTGCAAGCTTCTTCACGACGTGGGACATCCATCCTCCAAAGGGGAAGTTCCTAGTCCTCTTCGTTCTTGCCGAACACCAAGCTTCTTCCACCTGGTGGCAGCTTCCTTGCATCCTCAGTTGGCATTTCCTGGGCATCTGCCCACTCTCGACACTGTCGCGACTCTTGGACTTGGTCCCCTTGTCTTACAGGTACTCAGGTCCGGAACTCCACTGTTGTTGCTTTGCTGGTGTTGGTCTTCCTTGCAGAATCCCCCTATCACGACTTCTGTGCTCTCTGGGGATTGTAGGTGCACTTTACACCTACCTTACAGGGTCTTGGGGTGGGCTATTTTTCTAACCCTCACTGTTTTCTTACAGTCCCAGCAACCCTCTACAAGCTCACATAGGTTTGGGGTCCATTCATGGTTCGCATTCCACTTTTGGAGTATATGGTTTGTGTTGCCCCTATACCTATGTGCTCCTATTGCAATCTACTGTAACTTTACATTGCTTGCATTACTTCCTTTTGCTATTACTGCATATTTTTGATATTGTGTACATATATCTTGTGTATATTTGGCATCCTCATACTGAGGGTACTCACTGAGATACTTTTGGCATATTGTCATACAAATAAAGTACCTTTATTTATAGTATATCTGTGTATTGTGTTTTCTTATGATTTTGTGCATATGACACCAGTGGTATAGTAGGAGCTTTGCATGTCTCCTAGTTCAGCCTAAGCTGCTCTGCTATAGCTACCTTCTATCAGCCTAAGCTGCTAGAAACACCTCTTCTACACTAATAAGGGATAACTGGACCTGGTACAGAGTGTAAGTACCCCTTGGTACCCACTACAAGCCAGGCCAGCCTCCTACACCTCCCATCTCCCAGTCCAGGCCAGTGGAACTAAGTCTATTTTGGGGCTGAGCTCAGTAACTGAAAAGGAAAAAGGAGGAGTTGTGTTAGAGATGGGTTTCTAAGCACAACTTTGGTGGGTGTGGTGTCTTCAGAGTCATCCCTGCCTCATATTGTTAGGTACCGAAGCTAGGGAGTAGCTTGGAGTACTGCAATTACCAGGTGAGTAAATGAAGCATTCTTCTTGGCAAAATGGTTGGAAGTAAAATGACATGACTCGGGAATGATATAGGTCAAATGCTCAAATGTTGGTAACATTTAGAAATAGACGAAATTTAAATTCTGCCAGCATAATTTGCCACTTTTGCGTTATGCTTGTTATGCAAAATTCCTGAAACTACGCCATCACACTGCTATTTGCACTGAGAATTTATCATGAAACATGACAGTTGCTGTAAAAAGCTACTGCAAAGCGGATGACCATAGAACTCGAGCAACTGTTGTTCACATGCTTTGTTTAAATGCATTTGCATGCCAAAAATTGACGCATGGACACATTTTGTACTTGAATATAGCGGGAAATGATGAATTTGTATTTTGCATACTTACATGCAATTTTCCATAATTTTGCCAACATTTTGCATAATTAAGTGAAGGCAAATTGCACGAATTTCGTACAGTTATAGCTATGTTATTGCATTAACTATTCAAGCACAAAGGTCATGAACAAACAAGACTAAAAGACTGTTTGTATGCTATTTGTGCTGTTCAAGGGGGAACTGACCACTAAGAAAAGAACGAAGGAGCTGAAACAAGGCTGTACCTTAGCCTTTCTTTTTCTTCTGTACTTACTTGGCCTGCTAGATGAACTGAAACGTAATGATGGAGATGCACCGAAGCTAGTAAATGTCATAATATCCTATTTAGCATATGGATCAATTACAGTAAAAGCAAAGTAATTACGGGAAAGGCGAAGGAATGTGTTTTGGATTTTGACAACATTCTCTGGGCTGTGGGCACTACAAGGATCCAATATGTGGGATATTCAAGCATTGATCTGTGCCCCTGATCAGGACAGGAGGCGGTGGGGCCACATCCACGATGCACTTATAGCGCCTGTAAGCCTCCCGCAGCACGGGATAGTCAAGCATTGACCCGTGCCCCTGATCGGGACAGGAGGCGGCGGGGCCATATCCATGATGCACCTATAGCGCCTGCAAGCCTCCCGTAGCGCGGGATAGTCAAGCATTGGCCTGTGCCCTTGTGACCCCGAGGATTGCGACTACCAGTGTTCCTTGCACCCAGAGGCGCTTCTGATTGGGAAAGGAGGGGATGGGGCCACAACCACTACACACTTATAGCACCTGCAAGCCTCCCGCAGTGCTGGACGTGCCCATGCACGGCACAGGTGAAAAGTGGGCCAAGAGCGGGCCCATCCGTGGCTGGCCGAGTTTAGGCTGGGCCACCTCTCTGAGGAGTCATTCAAATCCCGGAAGATTTGGTAAGTTCTTTCCTTGTTTGTACTCCTCGCCAAAATGGGCAAATGCAAATTAAAGGGTTGCACCGGTTCACTTCAAAAAGGTGTACATAATCCTATTATTAGGCCGATCTGCCCCCAGGGGGGTCAGAAACCTCTAGGCGCCAGGGCAATTTTTTTTTGGTGGTATTTTTTTTGTTTGTTTGTTTTTTTAGAGATGGGGAGCGACCCATTAGGCAAGGGTCGCTGCCCTGGGGGGCAAATTGTATTTAGACCATTTCTGCCCCCCTTGGGGGCAGATTGGCCGATTTTAGGTCAATCTGCCCCCAAGGGGGCAGAAACCACTAGGCACCGGGGATTTGTTTTTTGGCGCCAATGTCACGCAGGGGGAGCGACCCTGTAGGCAAGGGTCGCTCCCGGGGGGGGTTGGGGGGGCAAATTTATTTTAGGCCATTTCTGTCCCCCCTGGGGGGCAGAAACCTCTAGGCGCCAGGGCAATTTTTTTGTGTTTTTTTTTTGTTTGTTTGTTTTTTTAGAGATGAGTAGCGACCCATTAGGCAAACACCTCTGTTTTCTGTGAAAAAATATGTTGTGTCCACGTTGTGTTTTGGGACATTTCCTTTCGTGGGCGCTAGGCCTACCCAAAGAAGTGAGGTACCATTTTTATCGAGAGACTTAGGGGAACACTGAGTGGAAGGAAATTTGTGTCTCCTCTCAGATTCCAGAACTTTCTGTCACCGAAATGAGAGGAAAAAGTGTTTTTTTGGCCAAATTTTGATGTTTGCAAAGGATTCTGGGTAACATAACCTGGTCAGAGCCCCGCAAGTCACCCCATCTTGGATTCCCCTGGGTTTCTAGTTTTCAAAAATGTACTGGTTTGCTAGGTTTCCCCAGGTGCTGGCTGAGCTACAGGCCAAAATCCACAGGTAGGCACAGTTTTCTATGAAAAAATGTGATGTGTCCACGTTGTGTTTTGGGCCATTTCCTTTCGTGGGCGCTAGTCCTACCCACACAAGTGAGGTATAATTTTTATCGGGAGACTTGTGGGAACGCTAGGTGGAAGGAAATTTGTGGCTCCTCTCTGATTCCAGAACTTTCTGTCACCAAAATGTGAGGAAAATGTGCTTTTTTAGCCAAATTTTGAGGTTTGCAAAGGATTCTGGGTAACAAAACCTGGTCAGAGCCCCACAAGTCACCCCATCTTGGATTCCCCTAGGTCTCTAGTTTTAAAAAATGCATAGGTTTGGTAGGTTTCCCTAGGTGCCGGCTGAGCTAGAGGCCAAAATCTACAGGTAGGCACTTTGCAAAAAACACCTCTGTTTTCTTTAAAAAAATGTGATGTGTCCACGTTGCGTTTTGGGGCATTTCCTGTCGCGGGTGCTAGGCCTACCCACACAAGTGAGGTATCATTTTTATCGGGAGACTTGGGGGAACGCTAGGTGGAAGGAAATCTGTGGCTTCTCTCTGATTCCAGAACTTTCTCTCACCAAAATGTGAGGAAAATGTGTTTTTTTAGCCAAATTTTGAGGTTTGCAAAGGATTCTGGGTAACAGAACCTGGTCAGAGCCCCACAAGTCACCCCATCTTGGATTCCTCTAGGTCTCTAGTTTTAAAAAAAGCACAGGTTTGTTAGGTTTCCCTAGGTGCCGGCTGAGCTAGAGGCCAAAATCTACAGGTAGGCACTTTGCAAAAAACAGCTCTGTTTTCTTTAAAAAAATGTGATGTGTCCACGTTGCGTTTTGGGGCATTTCCTGTCGCGGGTGCTAGGCCTACCCACACAAGTGAGGTATCATTTTTATCGGGAAACTTGGGGGAACGCTGGGTGGAAGGAAATTTGTGGCTCCTCTCTGATTCCAGAACTTTCTGTCACCAAAATGTGAGGAAAATGTGTTTTTTTAGCCAGATTTTGAGGTTTGCAAAGGATTCTGGGTAACAGAACCTGGTCAGAGCCCCACAAGTCACCCCATCTTGGATTCCCCTAGGTCTCTAGTTTTCACAAATGCACAGGTTTGGTAGGTTTCCCTAGGTGCCGGCTGAGGCCAAAATCTACAGGTAGGCAACGTGGACACCTCTGTTTTCTTTAAAAAAAATGGGATGTGTCCACACAAGTGAGGTATCATTTTTATCGGGAGACTTGGGGGAATATAGATTAGCAAAACAAGTGTTATTGCCCCTTGTCTTTCTCTACATTTTTTCCTTCCAAATATAGGAGAGTGTGTAAAAAAGACATCTATTTGAGAAATGCCCTGTAATTCACATGCTAGTATGGTCACCCCGGAATTCAGAGATGTGCAAATAACCACTGCTCCTCAACACCTTATCTTGTGCCCTTTTTGGAAATACAAAGGTTTTCTTGATAGCTATTTTTTACTCTTTATATTTCAGCAAATGAATTGCTGTATACCCGGTATAGAATGAAAACGCACTGCAGGGTGCAGCTCATTTATTGGCTCTGGGTACCTAGGGTTCTTGATGAACCTACAAGCCCTATATATCCCCGCAACCAGAGGAGTCAAGCAGACGTAACGGTATATTGCTTTCGAAAATTTGACATTGCAGGAAAAAGTTACAGAGTAAAACGTTGAGAAAAAATTATGTTTTTTTCACCTCAATTTCAATATTTTTCTTTTTCAGTTGTTATTTTCTGTAGGAAACCCTTGTAGGATCTACACAAATGACCCCTTGCTGAATTCAGAATTTTGTCTACTTTTCAGAAATGTTTAGGTTTCTGGGATCCTGCATTGGTTCCATGCCCATTTCTGTCACTGACTGGAAGGAGGCTGAAAGCACAAAAAATTGTAAAAATGGGGTATGTCCCAGTAAAATGCCACATTTGTGTTGAAAGATTGGGTTTTCTGATTCAAGTCTGCCTGTTCCTGAAAGCTGGGAAGCTTGTGAGTTTAGCACCGCAAACCCTTTGTTGATGCCATTTTCAGGGGAAAAACCACAAGCCTTCTTCTGCAGCCACTTTTTCCAATTTGTTTGAAAAAACGAAATTTTCACTGTATTTTGGCTAATTTCTTGGCCTCCTTAAGGGGAACCCACAAAGTCTGGGTACCTCTAGAATCCCTAGGATGTTGGAAAAAAAGGACGCAAATTTGGCTTGGTTAGCTTATGTGGACAAAAAGTTATGAGGGCCTAAGCACGAACTGCCCCAAACAGGCAAAAAAAGGCCTGGCACAGGAGGGGGAAAGGGCCTGGCAGCGAAGGGGTTAAGCTGCACATGAATCCTGCAATGGTACACTTACTAGTGTATTTGCATACAGACACGAATGCACTGGTCAGATTTGGTAACAAGGGAGAAGTGTCTGATATCATTACTATTGAGTGTTGGGTGCACCAAGGATGTGTGTAGCTCCACTATTATTTATTTTATATACAAATGATTTTAGTTTGGAGCTCATTAGGTGTGCATCTGATGTCCCAATGATATGCAGGTTCCTCTCCCTGCATTATTTGACTACTAATTTTGCTAAATCATTCATTATGTCTTGTGGGGCGAAACAAGCTCAGTTGCCCTCAATTAAGGTGGGCCCGAATACCTTGTCCAACACCCACACTTTTTCCTATTTGGGGGTTAAGTTTACTTCAAATGGTACATAGTCTCCTTATATTGTACAGGACAGGGTTAAGTTCTCCAGAGCAGTAGGCTCCCTCCTTAGTCAACCATCCCCAAAGGAAGGGAGGGTTTTTGCACCGCTTTTGCAGGTATATTCTGCCCAGTGCATACCTATAGCAACAAACGGGTCTGGAATTTGGGGTATAGGTGACCCACTCACACTTCAAAGGGAAGGAAAATGTTTTTTGAAAACAGTACTAGGCCCCTGTAGCACCATATCATTTTATTTGCCATAAGGAGTTAGGTATGACATATTTGAGTGACTACATTCGTTCTTGCCACCTCTTCTGTGGTTGTCCATTTCATGCAGGGAAGAAGCATCTTTAACAAGAAATATAGGCCCATATTTATACTTTTTAGCGCCGCATTTGCGCCACTTTTTGACGCAAAGGCGGCGCAAACTGACAAAATACATATGTATTTTGTAAGTTTGCACTGCTTTTGCGTAAAAAAATAGCTCAAATGCGGCGCAAAAAAAGTATAAATATGGGCCATAGTATCTGATTGTCTGGGCTGTGATAGGGGCTTTTCCATGCTCTGGTTGGCTTTTGTGAAAAAGTCCCTGGAAGAAATTGGTTGCAAAGATATTTTTTCTGTTACAACACCTGGCTCTTACACCCAGCAGAAACCAAACCTGTGACTTATTGCTTGAGGGTGCGCAAAGATATTAGGGAAGGTGGGAAAGAAAGTGACTGTTGCAAGTTATGTGCACCTTTTTTTCTGAGGCCCTTGTGACAAGTTATTTATGGAACATCACCAGCAGTTGGGATCGCGTCTTGTTGTTCCGTTTTAGGGCAGGTATAATGTAGTACTATCTATGCTTTCCGATAGGCTTCAGACTAAGCTCGCTTCCAGAATATGCTAATGTAATAACTCTGCTAAACCAGCCATGATCCATTTTCTTTTTTGAGTGGTTATTACAAGTTTTATTCTAAACAATTTTAGTTCCATTTTAGAGATGCAGAAATTTGCGGCATTGTGCTCAGGCTTATCGTTCTCTACTGGAAGTAGGGGATGAGGATACTTGTCATTGCATGATTGTTTTTATTGTGAGCGGAGGTAGATCTAGAAACTCTATGGGCCTGATTTATACCTTTGTAGCGCTGCATTTGGGTAATTTTTTGACTCAAAAGCGGCGCAGACTTCCAAACTTCAATTATATTTTGTACGTTTGCGCCGCTTTTGCGTCAAAAAATGACGCAAATGCGGCCCTAAAAAAATACAAATCAGGCCCTAAGTGTTCTGAGTAATTAAAAGTATGCATTTGTTCTTGCTGTCGTGGGCCACTGCTGTAAGTAGACTGTCTTTTTTACCGTTAATTGTTTTATTTGTATGTCTTGATTTCAATGATCGGAGGTCAATATGTGTTTTTTAAAGTTAATTTAAGATCATCAACTCCATAGTGTTGCATAAGAATAGAATTGGGCCTAACACCTTTGAGATCAATTATGCGCAGTAATAAAAAAAAAATATTATATGAACTGTCTATCTGCGGAAAAGCATGCTTTAGAAGTATCGTTAAAAGAAAAGTGGAGCATAAACACACAAGTGATAAATACCTATCACTATCTGAACATTATATGACTAAGTTGTTGCTAGACAATCACCTTCCACCAACACGCAAAGATGTAAAATGACTAGATTGGCACAGTAACTAGTGGTGAAACAGACCAATAAACCCAACCATTATTTAATAGACATTAACAAATTATTTTATCATACAAAAATAATAGATATACAGCTGGCATTTACACAATGCAGAGACAATCTTACCTAGATTTTAACATTAGTACACAAACAAACACAAAGTCTTACAATTCAGACTCCTCTATCACCTTTCCACAATTTGACAAGGTAGAAAACCATCCAAGGAGAATACTCTTTGTCAGTTTTGCAACTCATGTGATGTGATGAGAGTATTGATCACATATTCTGCATCTGTTTTGGATTTATTTAATCTACGGAAAAAAATGATTTTCCATCAAGAAGTTATTGACATAAAGCCCATAAGGTCTGACTCCATTTTATGTAGGTCCTGACTCCATAGTAGGTATCGGAAGCCACCATCTTCCTAATCTTACACAACGAAAGTCACCATCTGCCCTGATTTGTGCAGAATTATTGTCATGTCTGCCATTTGATGCAGATGTTATCTCACC
Source organism: Pleurodeles waltl (assembly GCF_031143425.1). Classification (NCBI taxonomy): domain Eukaryota; kingdom Metazoa; phylum Chordata; class Amphibia; order Caudata; family Salamandridae; genus Pleurodeles; species Pleurodeles waltl. The sequence goes on from NC_090436.1 coordinate 317,342,200, forward strand.
TTATCTGTATTAGAACTGTGAATGTGTAAAGTCATTCAACTAATGTCACAGATTTAACACCTGATGCAACATTAGTCTGGGAAAAGTGCCTACTTTTCACCAGGTCAAAGTTAAATAATAACAAATACAGACATATTTTTGAAATAGTGTAGTCTGAATTGACGTCCTTTTACCTAATATTTGCATAAGGAAACATCTGGGATGCACATCTTGATACACATCCTCTCTGTCAGACATTCCTGAATTTATGTCAGAAATTCCAATTTCTGATAAGAATTAGGGGCATATTTATAATGCCCTAGTGACATCTTGTGCCACATTAACGTACTTTTTTAAAACGTTAATGTGGCCAACGAGGCCGAAATCCCCGTACCCTATTTACAGAGAGGTGCAATGCATGCATTGCGCCACTCTCTAACCCTTTGCGCTACATTATTCCTGCACCATGCATAATCTATGCAAAGGGGGGCGTTCCCCCGTTAGGGGAGCCGGAAAAATGGCGAAAGGAAATCTATGAGATTTCCTTGCGCCATTTTTTATGGCACTTTTTACACCTGCTTAAGAACAGACGTTATAAGAGGGCTTCCATTCTTTTGAATGGGGTCCTATGTACTCTACAGGAGTAGTGGCAATAGTGCCGGCAGAGTACAGCAATAGCGTCATGAAAAATTACGCTACTGCCCCCTACCCTGCACCATGGTGCTCCGTATTTTAAATACAGTGCACACATGTGTTCATTCTCCTTAGTACAGGGTGTGTGATATTGTTAACAATGAAATAGGTTTGTTACTGTTACCATGGTGCCCTTCATCCCTTTATAGGGATTGTTAGTAACCCAAAAACAATAACTCTATTCCAAAAAATACATTGAGTTGTGTTCTGTGGGGCTATATTAATCTGTCTCCCGCACTTATTGCTGGCACAATGAATTCACCCATGTTACTCATGGGTGGGAAACCAAACTTGTAGAACTATATTAAAGTCATAGGCCCTCATTATGACTTTGGTGGTCTATTTCTTAGACTGCCAAAGTCACGCCCGCCAGTGTTGGCGTCATCCGACCGCCACATTATAGCTGCTGGCTGCTCACTGCCACTATTTGGTGGGCAAGCAGCCATACTGGTGGTCGGCGGTCTAGTGGAGCTTGGTCCGTTGCCACCATCAGTACAACACCGCCCGCTGTATTACTACATTGTATATGGCGTGGCGGTGTTGCGTTGGTGGGGCACTGGCGACGGAGCTAGCGCCATGGACCCTGTCCTCCCCCGAATGACCACCAGGTAAGGTGATCAACCAACAGGGAAGGGGAGGTGTTGAGTGTTGTGTGCATGAATGGGTGTGTGTGTGTGTGAATGGAGGGAGGTGGTGGTGTTGTGTGTGTTTGTGTGTGTGTGTGTGTGCAAGTGTCTGTGTGCTTGTGTGAATGTGTGTATGTAGGGGGTGGGGGTGTCATGGCTGTGTGTGCATGTTTGTGTGAATGAGTGAGCATAGATGTGTGCATGCATGTATGCAAGTGTGGTGTGTGCGTGCATGGATGGGGGTACAGAATGGTGGTGGGGGCAGGAGGTACAGAACAGGGATCAGTCAGGGGTACAGAATAGGGATCGGGGAGCGGGTAAAAACAAGGATCGGGGAGGGGGGCATCGCTGCTTGGGGGGTGGGGGGCTTCTGATGGGGTCGGGTTTGGGGGGACTCCTACATGGAGGGGGGAGTTGGGGAGTCCTGCCGTGGTGACTGGAATTACTATTCGTGTCACCTGTATCCTTACCACCAGGGATTTCATGGCGGGGCTGCCACCACGGAATCCCTGGTGGGTAGGATACTCAAAATACCACGGCCAGGTCGAAGGTGGTGAACCTTTGGCCACCCGGTCCCACCTCCTTGGCGGTACAGGTGGTGAACAGGCTACGATGCAGCCAGTGGTCATTATTTGGCATTCCTGCACCGCCACGCTGTCGGCGGTCTGGCCGCCACTGCTGGCATGGCGGGGAAGGAGCACCAGGGTCATAATGACCCCCATAGTTTCCGCACCAATAAAAGATCTGTCAATATGGCAAACTTACATAGTTTTAAGAGAAGTCCTCTAAAATAACTAAACGCATCATGAAATTTCTTGAATTAGCTAATATTATTAATGAGAGTAAAAATAATGGAAAGTATGGTAAATTGTTGTTAAGCTGTTTTTGATAGGTTGCGTTATTTTTATTTACATGGTTGTATTAAAACTCATAAAATAAAGAATTATACACACATGTAATGCTTTCTTTTTTAATTTACCAAAAACCTAGTGTAATTTTAGCTCTGTTTGTTTCAATATTCCCAACGTTCCCAAGGATTGACTGCTAACAGTCATTTTTTCAGTATTCAATTATGCAATGTCTTTTCTACATCTAATGTCCTGAGTGTGATCCGCCATGGGTCCCCACAATACCTCTTCCCTCTTTATCTCCTACAGGAAGCCACTGCTGGTAATAGGTAGCTGTTACAGAGGTTTAGCAATTTTCCTGCCTTCTTGCTCAGTGACTTACAGGTTTATTTGGAAAAGGTGAAGACCTTGGTGGTGATCGGGGAATGAATTCTCAGATAAAGGCAGCAGCTGAGAGGTTTGGAAGTAAGCCTTCCGTTGTCTCCACGATACAAATTTTAAAGTTACTCGCTCATATTATAAAGTACTTTATAGTTAGTTTTGAACAAAACGTATTAATACATAAATGGGCTCATTTCTGCTAGCTCTGTATTATTCGGTAATTAGGCACCAATTCTGTTAGATAAAGAGCAACATCTGCTCCCATTGGCAATTCAGCTTCCCAAGATTGACCTAATATAGTATATGCGCCTAAAAAAAGTTATTTAATGAAGTACAAGTGACATTATCAACAGTGGCATCTAATAATAAAAAAAGACAAAGTACCACTCTCCATCTTTCCAATTTTCATGAAACAATTAAAAGACTTCAGCGAGCTATAAAGGCCATAAAGAAACTGCCGGCGGAAAATCAAACTACCTTTATGTGAGGAGTGTCCAGTTTATGCCTTCCGTCCGTTACATGTACCACTGATGCAGACTATGGCAGGGAGGTTGGGGGGTGGAGGTTGGCTACATTTTGGTTCGCCTGTGGATCGTCCATGTCGTTCAGGTTGGCATCTGTCTTCCTCCAGATTCAAAGAAAGCCAATGCACCTGCGCTCAAAATGGTCTTTCGTCAGGTAGTTTCCAAGTTCATGACATAGACATCCCATGTTGTCCCAACTGATACCACTCGTCTCTGCAGTCAGGTCAGTGTGATGACGTCCAATTACGTCCTATCCTATTTGAGTAGGTCCTTCAGTCAGCACTTTGTATCGGGCACCACACAGGACCTCCAAGACATTGCTACTTGTTTTTTTAACAGTACAAGGGCCACGTATTTGGCTTTATACCAGGTAGATAAAAATTGTGGTGTGGTTGGTACAATGCGGTCCGCTAGATCTGATACGACTCCTGTCAAGTGGGCCTGATGCAGGTAGTTGAATTGACTTTGACTGAACCTTGGGTTCCTGGATACCCCTGTCGCATGTTGTGTACCACATGTCCATTCTTTGTCAGAGTTCTGTTCACAAGTGAGTCGACCACCTACCTCTGACTTCTAAGTCTGTCATGTACTGACCAGTCTGTATTGTGTACGTGTCACTGATCTCCTGAAAGGACTACACAATACTCTCAGAATATATGTACTCAGTGAGCAGTACCCCAGCTTCCATCCATGGTCATTCATCATGTCGTGACGTGGTTTTCTGTATTTTCATTAGTGACCAAATTGGAAGTAGGGAGGTATACAGGGTGTGATTCGCTGTTGTGTATGCATGTCTGCTAACATCTATCTGCTACTCACGTGTAGTGAGTTTTGGGGGGTAGCGTCGTGGAAGAGCACAGTAACTAGGGGAAAATGTGGTACCTGTCAAGAACTCGCTGAATTTTTGATCTCTCTGTGTTTGGAGTGGTCCCCAGCAAAAACATTGGCCATCGCAATTGTGCTGCCACATAATACAGTTCATAATTGGGGGCACCAAGGCCCGATCCAGCAAATGATGCTGCATTTTTTTTAACAAACCTGATGTGAGCCTGCGCAGCTTGTTGAAGAACTGTGTAGGAAGAAGTTTTGGTAGGGCCGCAAATAAATACAACAGCCGAGGTAGTGGCACTTTAGCTATTGCCATGCGGCCTAGTGGGGATAATGGTAGGGATATACAGAAGGGAGGAGACTAATGGAACAACGCAAGAGTCTTGTTTAATTTGCCCTTTATTAAGTCTATATTGATGTAATATATGTGTACACCCAAGTATTTAAGTGACCAAAGTATCACATGCATCTATTCGACATCACAACATCTCTTCAATGTTCGTCTGGTACTAAATATAGAATAAAGAGGATTTTGGTCAGTTAATTTTAAGACCTGCTGGTATCGTGCAATTAAATTAAGGCATCCTTCAGGCATAGAGATACCCTGTGCCACCCACCAAAAGCTGGTACGCCCCACTGTCAGGCTCTGGTGAGCAACAGGTTTGCCAGCAGCTCCATGGCGAGTGCAAAAACAATCAGGGAGAGAGGGCATTCTTGTGTGATGCCTCTTTGTATTTCAAGCCAGTCTGATATTGCTCGCCCTGCTCTAACCCTTGTGATCGGTTGGCTCTAGAGTGTTTTCACCAATTTAAGAAACATTGGGCCCACTCCAATTCTTTGGACTACTGCCAGGAAGTACATCCAACCAAGGGCAGTGAACGTCTTTTTGGTATCAAGCAGCACCGTCAGGCCACCCTGAGGTTTCCAGGGCAGGTTCCAATTAATCTAAGTAACCGTTGAATGTTTTAAAAAGTATTTCGGTTCCGGTATAAAACAGTTTTATTCTGTCTGGACCAACGTGCAGATTTCTGAGAACAGTCTGTTTACACGAAGTTTCCCCCGTATTTTATAATCTATGTTGAGAAGTGGAAGTGGTGATTATGACCTCACATCCAAAGGGGCACATCCTGGTTTGTGAAGCGCTACAAGTCGGGTTTCTTGAAGGATTATGGGAGCGTGCCCACTTCTTTCACCTCTTTGTACATTTTTAGTAGTTTCTAGTATCGGAGTTGTGTAATGTAAGTTGCATATTTGATGGGAAAACCATCTATAACTGTAGCTTTATTCCACACATCTTGGGCTATGGCTGTGCATATCTCTTCTACCTGGAATGATCCATCACTGTAGAGACTTTGGGCCTGATTATGACCCTGGCGGTCACCAGACCGCCAGGGTTATGGTGGCGGTCGGACTGCCGCGGTCATGGTGGAGCGACCACCACATTATCTCCGCCACGGGCCCACCCCAACACCGCCAGGCTCTCGCCAGCCTGCAGCCTGGTGGTCCCGGCGGTTGTAATCCGCCAGGGCAGGGCAGCATTACGAGTCTCCATCCACCAGCCTTTCCATGGCAGTTTACACTGCCATGGAAAGGCTGGCTGTGGAATGGGAGAGTCAGGGGACCCCTGCTGTGCCCATGCACTTGGCATTAGCCCCCATGCACAGCCCTGTCACGCATTCCACTGCCCAAATTATGGGCAGTGGAATGTGCAACGGGTGCTGCTGCACCCGCTCCACCTCCACATTACCACCGGCTGCAATGTTAAGGCCCTGTTCCTTGCTGGGCCGGTGGGCAGAAACACTGTTTCTGCCCACCAGCCTAGCAGGGAACTCAAATTAGGGCTGGCGGAGTTCAGGCCGCACAGGTGCCAAACTCATAATGGGGACCTTTATTTGGGGTGGGGAATCAGCTGTAAAAACTCCTGTATTTGACCATTTGTCAATTGGTGCTAGCCATATATAAAGTGAGCTAGCAATCATTGAAGGCAGTATTATGTCTTTTCCATTGTAGATTATTACGCCATTGGCGCACTCTTGATACAGAAGAAATTCAGGACCTTCTCCGCTAGGGCAGTCTGCATCAGCCATTACTCTAGAAACAGCCCATGTGCAGCCCTTGTGCATTCCGGGAAGCCCATGAATCGGACATTGGTACATTTTGAACACTCCACAGCATCCTGTGTTCTCAGCTGAAGGCTTTTAGTGTTGGCCCTAATGCTTTGTCCATCAATCAATCAATCAGGATTTATAAAGCGTGACAAATCACCTGTGAGGGCCTCCAGGCACTGGAAAAGTGGGCTGCTCTGCTGTGCTCTGTTCACTTGAACAGCCAGGTCTTAAGACCTTTCCTGAATTCTAGGAGTAAAGAGGCGGTCCTGAGGTACAGCAGAAGGTCACTCCAGGCCTTGTCGCCAGATGAGAGGAGGAGCGTCCTCTGCTGTTGGCTCGGCGGAACCGGGGAGTGTCTCCGAGAAAGAGGGAGGCAGATCTCAAGTGACTGGTTGATTGGTAGAAGGTCATTCATTTGTTGATGTATACTGGTCCTTCGCAGCTTTGTATGTGTGAGACAGCATCTTGAACTGGCATCTCTTCTGAATCGGGAGTTAGTGTAGTTCCTTGAGGTGTGAGGTGACATGATACCATCTAGGGAGGGTGAGGATGAGTCTTGCAGAAGAGTATTGTATTGTCTGTAATCTCTTCAGGAGGCGTGCAGTGATTCCTATGTAGAAAGGTAGAAAGTGTTTTGGTAGTCCAGCCTGCTGGTGACGAGGGCTTGAGGATGGTCCCTCTGGTGTTGATAGCTAGCCATCTGAAAATCTTAAAGCGCATGCGCCGGGTGTGGAAGAAGGAGGAAGATACTGTATTGACCTGTTTCTGTGTGGATAACTTACTGTCAACAATGATGCCTAGGTTGCGGATGTGGTCTGACAGGCAGGAGTAGGGCAGAGTTCTGCAGGCCACCAGGCGTTGTTCCAAGGCAAGGTGTTGTTCCAAAAGATGAGGACTTCTGTCTTGTCTGTGTTGAGCCTGAGACAGTTGTCCTTCATCCAGTTGGTGACATTTATCATGCATCTGTGGAAGTTGGCTATGGTGGTTGAGGGGTCTTTGGACAGTGAGAAGATGAGTTGGGTGTCAGTGATGTAGAAGATGATGTTGAATACATGCAATCCGACAGTGCTTGCCAGGGGGTTATGTACGTTTTGAATAGGGTGGGGCTGAGGGACTATCCTTATGGGATGCTACAGATGATTTTCTTGGGATCTGAAGTGTAAGTGGGAGACAGATTCTCTGGGTTCTTCCGTTGAGGAATGAGGAAATCCATTTGATGGCGTCTCCTTGGATTCTGATTTGGTGAAGCCTGTTGATCAGGGTGTGGGGAAGACAACGTTGAAAGCAGCTAACATACCTAGGAGGATGAGGGCTGTTGTTTTGATGCAGTCCAGAAGGGCCCAATGTCATCAGTGGCTGCGATGAGGGCTGCCCCGGTGCCATGGTCGGCTCGGATTCCGAATAGAGAGGGTCAAATGAGGGTGTTGTTGAATAGAGTGTTTCAATTGTTCATTGAGTTGCTGGTTGATTGCTGTGAAAACCATTTTCAGGAAAGGGGAGCAGGGGGATGGGCCAGTAGTTCATGTGTTCTGCTAGGTTTGTTTATGGTTTCTTCAGAAGGGCTCTTTCTTCCTCAGGGATAGTGATGGTGAAGGTGATGGTGATGGAAATGTTCAGGACTTTCTTGAGCTGTTCACCAATTGTCTTGCTCCCCAGGTTATAAATGTAGTGGGACATGGGTCCGTGGGTGCTCCTGAAGGTATAGAGTTCATGCTTGAGAAAGTGGCTTGAGTTGTGAGAGGGTCCCAATGGGTGATCAGGTGTTTGGGGATTGTGTTCATGGGTGTAAGTAGGCTGATGCTGTCACTGGTGGGAAATTGGAGGTTGAAGTTCTTGTAGATGATTGAAATCTTGTTGTGGCAGAGGTCCACCAGGCTGTCGCACAGTTCTTTGGAGAGGTGATGTACTTCTCAGTGGCTGTGGGGTTGGAGAATTCCTCCACAGTGACGAAGAGCTCCTTGCTGTGGTTTTTGTTGGCTTTTATTTGGTATGCCGGGGAGCTTCTCTTAGTTTCTTTCAGGAGGTGATGGTACTGGTTGAAAGCTATTTTGTAGGTGGTGCGGTCTCCTGTCTTTTTGCTTGCGCACCAGTTTCTTTCTAGTTGCAAGCAGTTGCTTCTGGTGGATTTCAGTTCTGTGGTGAACTAGCTGGCTCTTCTGGCATGTACTTTGGGTTAAGCAGGCTTGGCAGAGGCGACTGCATCTCTGAATTCTGTGATCCACTGGGAGAAGTTTCTTGCGGCCTGATCTGGGTTGGATGTTGTGCGTGGGAGGTGAGAGCATTGTTCCATTGATCTTCTGAAACCATTTTCCAGTTTCTGTGCAGGAGCTGGGGGTGTAGAGGTGGTGCCAGCGTTGGTAGGATCTGAGATGGTGAAATGTACGCTGAAGTGGTCGGTCCAGGTGAGTTGAGAGATGTGGTTGTACTTGATTCTGTCACTGGATGTAAAGATGGAGTTAAGTGTGTGTCTTGTGATGTGGGTAAGATTGGTGACAAGTTATTTGAGGCTGATGTGGCTCATGCTTTTCAGGAGGGTGTTGTGTTGGTGTCAGTGGGGTAATTGAGGTGGAAGTTGAGGTCCACTAGGAAGACATAGTGCTCAGAGTTTATGGCGATCGAGGCTATGAATTCAGGGATGGTGTTGCAGAAGCAGCAGAGAGGTCCCATTGGTCTGTATGCAAGGTTTTTTTTTCGATTTGCGTGAAGTTGGAATTTGAGATGCTCTATTATCAGGGTTCAGTCATCTGAGGAGGTTGTGCAGCATATGTTGTCCTTGAGGACGATGGCAATTCTACCTGTGTGTTTGTTGCTTTGGTCCCATTGTGTTATCTTGTAACCTTTGGGTATGGTGAAGGAGATGTGTGGCTCAGAGGCAGGGTTCAGCCAGGTCTCTGTGAGGAAGATGATGTCCAGCGTGAGGGAAGAGATCATCTTCCAGATATTGGCTTGGTCAATGCAGTTGTGTTCGCTGTGTCTCAGATGTTGTTGGTTTCTTCTGTGTTACAGGTATAGAAGCAGTACTGGCAAAAGAATGTTGTTGTCAGTGCACCCGGGGTCCAGGGCTATGAGGTCTGTGGCAGTGTAGTTGTGAGGGGCAGAAGAGCCTGGGTTCCTGCTGCTGAGAGAGGTCCAGGTGTGGGTAGGCGCAGATGGGTTTGCCTTTGGCGTGCCAGTGGCACCCAGGGACGCAGCCTCGCTGCGGCCTCCATTACATAGTTCCTGGGAAGGGTGCTGGGCGGGGTTAGCAAGCAGTGGAAAGCAGGCGGGAAGAACAGCAATTCGGGGAAAAAGAGCAGACAGAGGAGCCGAAAATGCAGAATGAACAGAAACGTCTAGAACAAGCAGAAAAGTGTCCAAAAGACACAGAAAAATGTACAATGGGCAGAAAAGGGCACAAAAGACAGAATGAACAGAAAAGTGTACAATGGGCAGAATGACAGAAAAGTATACCAAAGACAGGGTGAACAGAAAAGTGTACAGTGGGCAATACGAGCAAAAAAGGGTACAAAAGACAGAATGACCAGAAAAGGGTACAATAGACAGGCAACAACAGCCAGCAACAGAGATAGTGAACAACAAACAGACAGGCAACAACAGTGGAGCGGAGCAAGGGACAATGTGGGTGCACAAAGGACAAGGCAGACAGCGGAACAGATAGGAAAAGGTACTTTAGAGAACAAGGCACAGCAGATCAAAGGCAGTGGGGGCTCCTTTGCACTTGAGACTGTACTTCCTTTACTGTGGGACACATCGTGGTGATGGAAGATTCTGTGTTGTTGACCCTCTCCTCCAGCTTCATATGATCAATATGAAGTAAGTTCACTTCCAGTGAAACTGTCAATCTTGGTCTCTAGAGAGGATTTGGTATTGAGGATTGTCAGAAATAGGGTTTCTGGTTGGCTAGGGTATGAACCTCAGTCAGGCAGAACCCACCACTGTAGTCAGGGCAAGTAAGTTACACCCCAAAGATAACCTGTGCTCACCCTCTAGCTGCTTTGCATCGAGCAATCAGGCTTATTCTCAGAGGCAATGTGTAAAGCATTTGTACAACATAGTCACACCAGTGATACAATAAGTACACCACAAAAGATACTCCACACAGGGTTATATAAAAATATGTTCTTATACTGTATATATCACCAAAACTACACGAATCATTAATACTGTGCAAAAAATGCAAGTTCTTGTAACAGGGCTCAGTATTGTAATGATGTACAACAAAACAGTAACCCAGATCAGAAACACCTTGGTCAAAAATGGCATCAGGGAATAGATATCCAGTACATACCTCACCAAATTAGTGTAAGAAAGATAACGTGGTTAGGGAAAACACATGAATCATCAATTATCTCCCATAACCATGGGTACATAAATCACAATAGATATACTATACAAGCTAGAGTCTCCAGACAAGTACAGTGCAGGTTGTCATTTTTACAGCAATGGAAACCACATGATAAAGGTTATGAAGCCCTTGTGGGCTACGTGTGACCATTCTCCCTGTGCTGCATCGAGCACTCACCTCCAACGAGGCTAGATCCCGAGACGAAGACTGAATGGACTCTCCCAAGCGTGTACCTTTGAAATGAATGTGGCAATGCCCCGAGTTTCCCCTGGGGCTGCACCGCCTCTGAATGCTCCCAAGGTGTGCACCCTGTATAAAGGGCATGCATGCTGAGATTTTCAGCGCAAAGACCTTGCTGGGTCCCCTGCTCACTAAATTACAGAGGCGGCCACCCCATGAATACAAAGTGTCACCAGGACACGCACCTGGGTGGCACTCAGCCCTCTCCTACAGTGGGTGTGAGAAGGTAGCCTCTTTCTAGCCTTGTTACCCCCACTTTTGGCCTGTTTGTGAGTGTATGTCAGGGTGTTTGTCACTGTTTTCACTGTCTCACTGGGATCCTGATAGCCAGGCCTCAGTGCTCATAGTGAAAACACTATGTTTTCAGTATGATTGTTATGTGTCACTGGGATCCTGCTGGTCAGGACCCCAGTGCTCATAGGTTTGTGGCCTATTTGTATGTGTCACTGGGACCCTGTCACACAGGGCCCCAGTGCTCATAGGTGTGCATGTATATGTTCCCTGTGTGGTGCCTAACTGTCTCACTGAGGCTCTGCTAACCAGAACCTCAGTGGTTATGCTCTCTCATTACTTTCAAATTGTCACTAACAGGCTAGTGACCAATTTTACCAATTTACATTGGCTTACTGGAACACCCTTATAATTCCCTAGTATATGGTACTGAGGTACCCAGGGTATTGGGGTTCCAGGAGATCCCTATGGGCTGCAGCATTTCTTTTGCCACCCATAGGGAGCTCTGACAATTCTTACACAGGCCTGCCACTGCAGCCTGAGTGAAATAACGTCCACGTTATTTCACAGCCATTTTACACTGCACTTAAGTAACTTATAAGTCACCTATATGTCTAACCTTTACCTGGTAAAGGTTAGGTGCAAAGTTACTTAGTGTGAGGGCACCCTGGCACTAGCCAAGGTGCCCCCACATTGTTCAGAGCCAATTCCCTGAACTTTGTGAGTGCGGGGACACCATTACACGCGTGCACTACATATAGGTCGCTACCTATATGTAGCTTCACCATGGTAACTCCGAATATGGCCATGTAACATGTCTATGATCATGGAATTGCCCCCTCTATGCCATCCTGGCATTGTTGGTACAATTCCATGATCCCAGTGGTCTGTAGCACAGACCCTGGTACTGCCAGACTGCCCTTCCTGGGGTTTCTCTGCAGCTGCTGCTGCTGCCAACCCCTCAGACAGGCATCTGCCCTCCTGGGGTCCAGCCAGGCCTGGCCCAGGATGGCAGAACAAAGAACTTCCTCTGAGAGAGGGTGTGACACCCTCTCCCTTTGGAAAATGGTGTGAAGGCAGGGGAGGAGTAGCCTCCCCCAGCCTCTGGAAATGCTTTGTTGGGCACAGATGTGCCCAATTCTGCATAAGCCAGTCTACACCGGTTCAGGGACCCCTTAGCCCCTGCTCTGGCGCGAAACTGGACAAAGGAAAGGGGAGTGACCACTCCCCTGACCTGCACCTCCCCTGGGAGGTGTCCAGAGCTCCTCCAGTGTGCTCCAGACCTCTGCCATCTTGGAAACAGAGGTGCTGCTGGCACACTGGACTGCTCTGAGTGGCCAGTGCCACCAGGTGACGTCAGAGACTCCTTGTGATAGGCTCCTTCAGGTGTTAGTAGCCTTTCCTCTCTCCTAGGTAGCCAAACCCTCTTTTCTGGCTATTTAGGGTCTCTGTCTCTGGGGAAACTTCAGATAACGAATGCATGAGCTCAGCCGAGTTCCTCTGCATCTCCCTCTTCACCTTCTGATAAGGAATCGACCGCTGACCGCGCTGGAAGCCTGCAAACCTGCAACATAGTAGCAAAGACGACTACTGCAACTCTGTAACGCTGATCCTGCCGCCTTCTCGACTGTTTTCCTGCTTGTGCATGCTGTGGGGGTAGTCTGCCTCCTCTCTGCACCAGAAGCTCCGAAGAAATCTCCCGTGGGTCGACGGAATCTTCCCCCTGCAACCGCAGGCACCAAAAAGCTGCATCTCCGGTCCCTTGGGTCTCCTCTCAGCACGACGAGCGAGGTCCCTCGAATCCAGCGACACCGTCCAAGTGACCCCCACAGTCCAGTGACTCTTCAGCCCAAGTTTGGTGGAGGTAAGTCCTTGCCTCACCTCGCTGGGCTGCATTGCTGGGAACCGCGACTTTGCAAGCTTCTCCGGCCCCTGTGCACTTCCGGCGGAAATCCTGTGTGCACAGCCAAGCCTGGGTCCACGGCACTCTAACCTGCATTGCACGACTTTCTAAGTTGGTCTCCGGCGACGTGGGACTCCTTTGTGCAACTTCGGCGAGCACCGTTTCACGCATCCTCGTAGTGCCTGTTTCTGGCACTTGTCCGGGTGCTACCTGCTTCAGTGAGGGCTCTTTGTCTTGCTCGACGTCCCCTCTCTCTGCAGGTCCAATTTGCGACCTCCTGGTCCCTCCTGGGCCCCAGCAGCGTCCAAAAACGCCAAACGCACGATTTGCGTGTAGCAAGGCTTGTTGGCGTCCATCCGGCGGGAAAACACTTCTGCACGACTCTCCAAGGCGTGGGGGATCCATCCTCCAAAGGGGAAGTCTCTAGCCCTTGTCGTTCCTGCAGTATTCACAGTTCTTCAGCCTAGTAAGAGCTTCTTTGCACCAACCGCTGGCATTTCTTGGGCATCTGCCCATCTCCGAGCTGCTTGTGACTTTTGGACTTGGTCCCCTTGTTCCACAGGTACCCTCAGACAGGAATCCATCGTTGTTGCATTGCTGATTTGTGTTTTCCTTGCATTCTCCCTCTAACACGACTATTTTGTCCTTAGGGGAACTTTGGTGCACTTTGCACTCACTTTTCAGGGTCTTGGGGAGGGTTATTTTGCTAACTCTCACTATTTTCTAATAGTCCCAGCGACCCTCTACAAGGTCACATAGGTTTGGGGTCCATTCGTGGTTCGCATTCCACTTCTGGAGTATATGGTTTGTGTTGCCCCTATCCCTATGTTTCCCCATTGCATCCTATTGTAACTATACATTGTTTGCACTGTTTTCTAAGACTATACTGCATATTTTTGCTATTGTGTATATATATCTTGTGTATATTTCCTATCCTCTCACTGAGGGTACACTCTAAGATACTTTGACATATTGTCATAAAAATAAAGTACCTTTATTTTTAGTATAACTGTGTATTGTGTTTTCTTATGATATTGTGCATATGACACTAAGTGGTACTGTAGTAGCTTCACACGTCTCCTAGTTCAGCCTGAGCTGCTTTGCTAAGCTACCATTATCTATCAGCCTAAGCTGCTAGACACCCTATACACTAATAAGGGATAACTGGGCCTGGTGCAAGGTGCAAGTACCCCTTGGTACTCACTACAAGCCAGTCCAGCCTCCTACATTGGTTGTGCAGTGGTGGGATAAGTGCTTGAGACTACTTACCACTCTTGTCATTGTACTTTTCATAAGAGAAAAATATACAAAACAAGGTCAGTGTATATACACATAGCCAAAAAGTTTTGCATTTCCTCTTTTCACTCTTTTCTAAGTGCTGAAAAGTACTTCTAAACTTTCAAAAAGTTCTTAAAAGTTTAAAAAGTTTTTTTTCTGTCTTTCCAAAAAGTTCTGAAAACTTTTTTCTCTTTTTCTATCACTTCAACTCTCTCTAAAAATGTCTGGCACAGGCCAAAATGTTAAACTGTCCAAACTTGCATATGATCACCTTAGCTGGAAAGGAGCAAGGAGTCTCTGCATAGAGAGAGGTTTGAGTGTAGGGAAGAATCCTTCCTTAGAACTGTTAATTAATATGCTTAGAGTACAGGATAAGGCCATAAGTGCCCAATCTGTAGAAAAAGTAGCTAATGGTTCTCAATCTGATCCAGGGACTCCCCCAGGAAAAGGTTCAGGAAAGAAACTTCTCAGCCTGCCCATTACTAGACAGTCTAGCATAGTTGGTACAGAGGTTGAATCACACCATACTGATGATGTGATCTCACATTATGCTGGTAGCCAAGCTGTTAGGGTGCCCTCTGTAAGGGACAGGTCTCCTTCTGTTCATTCCCATCATACCTCTGTATCTAGAAATGTCCCTCCCACCCACCCTGATGACAGATTGTTAGAAAGGGAGCTCAATAGATTGAGAGTGGAACAAACCAGACTGAAGCTCAAGAAGCAACAGCTGGATTTGGATAGACAGTCTTTAGAAATAGAGAGGGAAAGACAGAAGTTGGGTTTAGATACCCATGGTGGCAGCAGCAGTATTCCCCATAGTCATCCTGCAAAAGAGCATGATTCCAGGAATCTGCACAAGATAGTTCCCCCTTATAAGGAGGGGGATGACATTAACAAGTGGTTTGCTGCACTTGAGAGGGCCTGTGCTGTACAGGATGTCCCTCAAAAGCAGTGGGCTGCTATCCTATGGCTATCATTTAGTGGAAAGGGTAGGGATAGACTCCTTACTGTGAAAGAAAGTGATGCCAATAATTTTACAGTTCTTAAGAATGCACTCCTGGATGGTTATGGCTTAACCACTGAACAGTACAGGATAAAGTTCAGAGAGACCAAAAAGGAGTCTTCACAAGACTGGGTTGATTTCATTGACCATTCAGTGAAGGCCTTGGAGGGGTGGTTACATGGCAGTAAAGTTACTAATTATGAAAGCCTGTATAACACAATCCTGAGAGAGCATATACTTAATAATTGTGTGTCTGATTTGTTGCACCAGTACCTGGTAGACTCTGATCTGACCTCTCCCCAAGAATTGGGAAAGAAGGCAGACAAATGGGTCAGAACAAGGGTGAACAGAAAAGTTCATACAGGGGGTGACAAAGATGGCAATAAGAAGAAAGATGGTGAAAAATCTCAAGATAAGCATGGGGATAAGGGTAAAACCAAAGATCCCACTTCAAATCTTAAACACTCTTCAGAGGGTGGGGATAAAACAAATTCTTCCTCTTCTTCCCAACCTGCACACATTAAAAAGCCTTGGTGCTTTGTGTGTAAAAACAGAGGCCATAGGCCAGGGGATAAGTCCTGTCCAGGTAAACCCCCTGAGCCTACCACCACTAATACATCAAGCTCTAGTGCCCCTAGCAGTAGTGGTACTAGTGGTGGGACTGCTGGCAACAGTCAAGCAAAGGGTGTAGTTGGGTTCACTTATGGGTCCATAGTGGAAACTGATGTAATCAGTCCCAAGACAGTTTCTGTCACACCTAGTGGCACTGGCCTTGCCACACTGGCTGCTTGTCCCCTTACAATGGATAAGTACAGGCAGACAGTTGCAATAAATGGTGTTGAGGCCTTGGCCTACAGGGACACAGGTGCCAGTTTCACTTTGGTGACTGAAAACCTAGTGCCTCCTGAACAACACATCATTGGACAACAGTATAAGATTATTGATGTCCATAACTCCACTAAGTTTCTTCCCTTAGCTATAATTCAGTTTAGTTGGGGTGGAGTTACTGGCCCTAAGCAGGTGGTGGTATCACCTAGCTTACCTGTAGACTGTCTCTTAGGCAATGACCTAGAGGCCTCAGGTTGGGCTGATGTAGAGTTTTATGCCCATGCAGCCATGCTGGGCATCCCTGAGGAATTGTTCCCTCTCATTTCAAGTGAAATGAAAAAGCAAAGGAGAGAAGGCCTGAAAACTCAGGATCCCTCTCCATCAACAGATAAAAAGGGTATCACAGTATCACCTAACCACCCTACCATTCAGGATACTATTCCTGTGGTGGGAGAAACCTCTCCTGGGGTGGCACCTGTTCCAAGGGAATCATCAGCTGGCATAGCTGGACTCCCTGAGGTAGAAGTACCTCTCTGTGGGATAACTAACATTGGTGACAAAAAGAGCACCATTTTAGTTAACATGGAGCATCCCTCCAACCCTCCCAGAGAAACTTTAGTGCAGAAACCCCGTACTGCCTCACAACACTTAGGTCAGCATCCCTGCCCTAGTGTGGAGCTCATAGGACAGCATCCCTGCCCTGCTCCAACTCAAGAGAAACAGCATCCCTGTTCTCTCTTCCAGCCAAATGGACAAAGTTTTTGTCCTGCTATGGCTTTACTGAGACAGCATCCCTGTCTGGCATTTCCATCATTACAAATAGGTTCAGTGGATAATTCCCACTGCTCTAAACTAAAACTTACTGATAGAAACTCTGAAAATACATCTTCACATTGTTGGTTAGCTAAAAAACTTCAAACAGGGTGGTTTACATCCCCACAGGGAAGTAACCATATAGTGGATGATAAAGGGAGTAACCAGTCTATTGCAGAGCTACTCTCTACTTATCACCACTTAGACAATAAAGTCTCAACTGGCCAAGGTTAGCCTTATTGTCCTTCGTTTGGGGGGGGGTTGTGTGAGAAGATAGCCTCTTTCTAGCCTTGTTACCCCCACTTTTGGCCTGTTTGTGAGTGTATGTCAGGGTGTTTGTCACTGTTTTCACTGTCTCACTGGGATCCTGATAGCCAGGCCTCAGTGCTCATAGTGAAAACACTATGTTTTCAGTATGATTGTTATGTGTCACTGGGATCCTGCTGGTCAGGACCCCAGTGCTCATAGGTTTGTGGCCTATTTGTATGTGTCACTGGGACCCTGTCACACAGGGCCCCAGTGCTCATAGGTGTGCATGTATATGTTCCCTGTGTGGTGCCTAACTGTCTCACTGAGGCTCTGCTAACCAGAACCTCAGTGGTTATGCTCTCTCATTACTTTCAAATTGTCACTAACAGGCTAGTGACCAATTTTACCAATTTACATTGGCTTACTGGAACACCCTTATAATTCCCTAGTATATGGTACTGAGGTACCCAGGGTATTGGGGTTCCAGGAGATCCCTATGGGCTGCAGCATTTCTTTTGCCACCCATAGGGAGCTCTGACAATTCTTACACAGGCCTGCCACTGCAGCCTGAGTGAAATAACGTCCACGTTATTTCACAGCCATTTTACACTGCACTTAAGTAACTTATAAGTCACCTATATGTCTAACCTTTACCTGGTAAAGGTTAGGTGCAAAGTTACTTAGTGTGAGGGCACCCTGGCACTAGCCAAGGTGCCCCCACATTGTTCAGAGCCAATTCCCTGAACTTTGTGAGTGCGGGGACACCATTACACGCGTGCACTACATATAGGTCACTACCTATATGTAGCTTCACCATGGTAACTCCGAATATGGCCATGTAACATGTCTATGATCATGGAATTGCCCCCTCTATGCCATCCTGGCATTGTTGGTACAATTCCATGATCCCAGTGGTCTGTAGCACAGACCCTGGTACTGCCAGACTGCCCTTCCTGGGGTTTCTCTGCAGCTGCTGCTGCTGCCAACCCCTCAGACAGGCATCTGCCCTCCTGGGGTCCAGCCAGGCCTGGCCCAGGATGGCAGAACAAAGAACGTCCTCTGAGAGAGGGTGTGACACCCTCTCCCTTTGGAAAATGGTGTGAAGGCAGGGGAGGAGTAGCCTCCCCCAGCCTCTGGAAATGCTTTGTTGGGCACAGATGTGCCCAATTCTGCATAAGCCAGTCTACACCGGTTCAGGGACCCCTTAGCCCCTGCTCTGGCGCGAAACTGGACAAAGGAAAGGGGAGTGACCACTCCCCTGACCTGCACCTCCCCTGGGAGGTGTCCAGAGCTCCTCCAGTGTGCTCCAGACCTCTGCCATCTTGGAAACAGAGGTGCTGCTGGCACACTGGACTGCTCTGAGTGGCCAGTGCCACCAGGTGACGTCAGAGACTCCTTGTGATAGGCTCCTTCAGGTGTTAGTAGCCTTTCCTCTCTCCTAGGTAGCCAAACCCTCTTTTCTGGCTATTTAGGGTCTCTGTCTCTGGGGAAACTTCAGATAACGAATGCATGAGCTCAGCCGAGTTCCTCTGCATCTCCCTCTTCACCTTCTGATAAGGAATCGACCGCTGACCGCGCTGGAAGCCTGCAAACCTGCAACATAGTAGCAAAGACGACTACTGCAACTCTGTAACGCTGATCCTGCCGCCTTCTCGACTGTTTTCCTGCTTGTGCATGCTGTGGGGGTAGTCTGCCTCCTCTCTGCACCAGAAGCTCCGAAGAAATCTCCCGTGGGTCGACGGAATCTTCCCCCTGCAACCGCAGGCACCAAAAAGCTGCATCTCCGGTCCCTTGGGTCTCCTCTCAGCACGACGAGCGAGGTCCCTCGAATCCAGCGACACCGTCCAAGTGACCCCCACAGTCCAGTGACTCTTCAGCCCAAGTTTGGTGGAGGTAAGTCCTTGCCTCACCTCGCTGGGCTGCATTGCTGGGAACCGCGACTTTGCAAGCTTCTCCGGCCCCTGTGCACTTCCGGCGGAAATCCTGTGTGCACAGCCAAGCCTGGGTCCACGGCACTCTAACCTGCATTGCACGACTTTCTAAGTTGGTCTCCGGCGACGTGGGACTCCTTTGTGCAACTTCGGCGAGCACCGTTTCACGCATCCTCGTAGTGCCTGTTTCTGGCACTTGTCCGGGTGCTACCTGCTTCAGTGAGGGCTCTTTGTCTTGCTCGACGTCCCCTCTCTCTGCAGGTCCAATTTGCGACCTCCTGGTCCCTCCTGGGCCCCAGCAGCGTCCAAAAACGCCAAACGCACGATTTGCGTGTAGCAAGGCTTGTTGGCGTCCATCCGGCGGGAAAACACTTCTGCACGACTCTCCAAGGCGTGGGGGATCCATCCTCCAAAGGGGAAGTCTCTAGCCCTTGTCGTTCCTGCAGTATTCACAGTTCTTCAGCCTAGTAAGAGCTTCTTTGCACCAACCGCTGGCATTTCTTGGGCATCTGCCCATCTCCGAGCTGCTTGTGACTTTTGGACTTGGTCCCCTTGTTCCACAGGTACCCTCAGACAGGAATCCATCGTTGTTGCATTGCTGATTTGTGTTTTCCTTGCATTCTCCCTCTAACACGACTATTTTGTCCTTAGGGGAACTTTGGTGCACTTTGCACTCACTTTTCAGGGTCTTGGGGAGGGTTATTTTGCTAACTCTCACTATTTTCTAATAGTCCCAGCGACCCTCTACAAGGTCACATAGGTTTGGGGTCCATTCGTGGTTCGCATTCCACTTCTGGAGTATATGGTTTGTGTTGCCCCTATCCCTATGTTTCCCCATTGCATCCTATTGTAACTATACATTGTTTGCACTGTTTTCTAAGACTATACTGCATATTTTTGCTATTGTGTATATATATCTTGTGTATATTTCCTATCCTCTCACTGAGGGTACACTCTAAGATACTTTGACATATTGTCATAAAAATAAAGTACCTTTATTTTTAGTATAACTGTGTATTGTGTTTTCTTATGATATTGTGCATATGACACTAAGTGGTACTGTAGTAGCTTCACACGTCTCCTAGTTCAGCCTGAGCTGCTTTGCTAAGCTACCATTATCTATCAGCCTAAGCTGCTAGACACCCTATACACTAATAAGGGATAACTGGGCCTGGTGCAAGGTGCAAGTACCCCTTGGTACTCACTACAAGCCAGTCCAGCCTCCTACAGTGGGCCACTCATGGAGGAGCGCGGGCAGCAGTTTCTGCCTCAAGGGTCCCCCCCCCTTAGTATCTGCCGAGCTTCTGGGTCTTCGAGGGTCACTCTATGACTACTGCTGGGGAAAGAGACGTTTCCACCAGCCTCTAATAAAGCGTCCTCTTCTCGCCATTGAAGTTCCACCCACTATGGGGCCTTGCAAGGGGGGTTTCTGGACTGTTGGCGGTACTGCTTTCCAGCAGGGTGAAGGGTACAATGGGCCAGCACTTCTCTCCCCCATGTCACAACCTCCCTCATTGAAAGGGAAAAGGGAGGCCCACAAGGAAAGACCACAGGCTGCTCTCTATGGGGAAATTGGGAGTGCTTGATATGTGGTAAGATGCAGAGAGCGGTCCCCCACGATTCCAGGGCAGCCCAACCTGGAAGCGTAGGTAGGATTAAGAGCGCACAACATGCACTGTACTCTCTGGAGAACATTAGGATGCACAAAGTAAACTAGTAGGTGACAGACCAACACATCAGGTGAATGGCTCTGTAGCAGTCCACCAATCAGCAGGCCACTGACCAGCACAAAAGAGCAGGCCGCCTAGATGGCAGTTCCTCATGGTAGCATCACAGTCCTCTGGCAATGTGCAATCTGTAAAATCTGGTTAAGCCAGAGTCAGGGAGCAGACTGGTAGTGGGCCAACAATAGGAAAGCAATCCAGTGACTCCTTTAGGCCCCACAGTAAGTAGCAGGCAGCAGGACAACAACAGAAGAGCAGTCCAGATGAGTCCTTTGTGCAGCACAGCAGTCCTTCTGAAAGAGGTTCAGTCCCAGTTCCAAACATGCTCTAATAAAAAATGGGGCCAACGCTCCTGTGCTTATACTTCAAAATGTCTTTGTTCAAGGGGTGACTTCAAAGGGACTCTTTCAAGTGTAACACAACCCCTTTCAACCCCGCTCTGGTCTCTGGTTCCAGACATCAGTAGGAGGTAAATCAGCCAGCTGTGGGAGGCAGGGAGACAATCTATTGACATGTAACTGTGCCATTGCTTCCTCTCTTCCAGCCCAGGGAGACTATCAGTATGTAGTTGGATGCAGATGTCTCTCTTGTCACAACCAGCCTCTCCTATGTTGTGGCTGTCTGAAAAGTATGCACAAAATGTGGCTGTCACTCTGCCCTAGATGTGAATTTGACTCAGGCTGCAAAACACTAGAGTTATAAGCATAGAGAAATGCCTACTTTCTAAAAGGGGCATTTCTAAAATAGTAATGTAAAATCTACCTACACCAGTAAGCAGGATTTCTCACTACCATTCCAAACATACCACACATGCCCATGCTACTCTTTTCACATCAGAAATTACCACTTAACTATAAATAGGGGAATTCCCAGTGCTAACTTTTGAGGGGAGCAGCTCTCGAGGGAGTGAAAAACGAAATAGGCTGTTTGTCAAAGCTAGAACATATAAAACACAAAAGTACATGTCCTACCTTTTATAAACACAGCACCCTGCCCATCAGGCTGCCTAGGACCTGCCTTAGGGGTGACTTAGGTGTACTAATAGAAGACTTTAGACCTTGGCAAGTAGTTTGAAATGCCAGATCAATGTGGCAGTAAACTGTGCACACAGGCCCTGCAGTGGCAGGCCTGAGACAGGTTTAGAAGGCTACTTCTGAGGGTGCTGCAATCAGCACTGCAGGTCCACCAGTAGCATTTAATTTACAGGCACCGGGTATATGGTATACCACTTTACAAGGGACTTAGAGGTAAATTAAATATGCCAAACAGGTGCAGCCGATCACACCAAGTTTTAAGGGAGAGAGCACAAGCTAGTTAGCACTAATTAGCATGGTAAAGTGTCCAGCGTCCTAAAGCCAACAAAAGAGGGTCAAAGAAATAGAAGGAGGAAGGGAAAATGTTTGAAGATAACCCTGCAGAAAGGGCCATTTTCAACAACGATTGCTTGTAGTATCCTGTCAAACTGCCCAAGTGTTTTTCTAGAGTGGCTACCAGTTGATTCACAACCCCTCCCCCACACCGATGGCATTGTCAAGTAGCCCATTATATCTTTAGTGTGAGTGTGTGGGTTTGAGCACCTTAGGCTTAGCCATCATGTGGTGCAATCTTTCTCTTTAATGTGGGCTCATTGCAGACCATTGAGCCCCCCCGTGCTCCTATAACTTTTACCCAGTAGTCATTGTATGGTTGTGGGGTAATTCGTTCTGTGAGTTCTCTGGGTCCTCGAGAGGGTCTGCACTGATGTGCATGTGTCTGAGGTCTGCATCATGCTATCACCATAGGATTGCTCCTGTGTTGGCCTCATGCGTGGAGCCCGATTTGGATACTCAGTCAGGCAGTAGAGTTATTTTGACTGCACAATACATCAATGCTTCCGTTTTTGATGCGAGGGTCCATTTTGCTGTAAATTATGGCAATAAATGATGGATTAGTGCTTCACGTAATTTTACATCACTTTGTGTAATATTGCTGAAATTGCGTAATATTATGCAAAAGAAAATCATGATAAGTTTGTGCACACCTAGTCTATAGAGACAAGTACCTTGAGGAAGCGTGATCAATTCCAATGGTGATTTTCCCTGGAAATACTCTCAAAATTCAGAGAGATAGGGAGAATAACTGTCAATGGGCATTTCTGAGAAGATTTTCTTGCTAAGCTCACTAACTGGGTGGCTTCTGGACCCTCAATAATAGATTATATCACTTGTTATTGTGCCATATTGAACATGCTTTCTAAAGGGCAGGTCATATAAACACCTTCAGTTATCATTCCATTATTTCACAGGCGAGGAGTGACAGAAAATATCCTGAAATCATAATTCTTCCTCTTTTTAAAAAACGATCAAGAAAAAAACACAAAATGACTGACAAACATGCCTTATTTGATTCAGTGGGGAATATTTCCGCAAAGAATGTCCTTGAAAATCTGCAAGAATAGGTTTACAAGGAAAATATCAACCCTTCTGAACAACCTGGTTTTACCTCCTATTGTTGACTACATAGCTGTTCTTCAATCCTTTCCTCACAAATATATACAGTCAAAAAATAATCTGTCCACACAGCTTTTACAGACTTTTCAAAATGATTTGGTCCAAGTTAACCATCCACTTCTTTGGAAAATCTACTGAGTTTGGGAATTCCATTGACCACCGCATATGTCAAGGGGGGGTGGGGCAGATGACGGGGAGTAGGGGAGAAACAACATTATTTTTTTTTTGTAAAAGCACTTACCATTTCCCTCACGCCGCTGTCTCCTACCACCTCCAGCCGCCTCACTCCTCTAGTGGTGTCCCAGCATTTGCTGGGACACCAGCACAGGCTCCCCAGAAACCTTGGTGCTGCTTATAAGCTAAACATAGCATGTAAGCAGCGTCAGGATTGATATGAGCAGCTCGGAGTGCTGCTCAGACACAAGACTGGGGTCTGTGCTGTTTCTCCAGCCTGGCTCTATATACAGCCGTGTTGGAGAAACCTAAGTGCGCATGTGTTTTTGGCCAGCCTGAGACAGACATCCAAACATACATGCACACTTAGGGACATATTTATACTTTTCGACGCACAACTGCGCCAACGCAGTTGTGCGTCGAAAAAGTTAACGCCGGCTAACGCCATTCTGAAGCGCCATGCGGGCGCCGTATTTATACAATGACGTTAGTCGGCGTTAGCCGGCGGCGCTGCCTGGTGTGCGTGAAAAAAAATGACGTACACCAGGCAGCGCCGGCGTAGGGGAATATGGAGCTTGGGCGCCGAAAAATGGGGCAAGTCAGGCTGAGGCAAAATTATCGCCTCAACCCGATTTGCGCCATTTTTTTCGACTCCCAACCCCCATTGAAATGACTCCTGTCTTAGCAAAGACAGGAGTCATGCCCCCTTGCCCAATGGCCATGTCCAGGGGACTTCTGTCCCCTGGGCATGGTCATTGGGCATAGTGGCATGTAGGGGGGCACAAATCAGGCCCCCCATGTCACAATTTTTTTTTTTTTTTAATCACTTACCTGAACTTACCTTATGTTCCCTGGGATGGGTCCCTCCATCCTTAGGCGTCCTCCTGGGGTGGGCAAGGGTGACAGGGGAGGTCCCTGGGGGCATGGGAGGGCACCTCTGGGCTCCTTCCGAGCCCCCAGGTCCCTTAACGCCTGCCCTGACCAGGCGCTAAAAAACGACGCAAAAGCGGCTGGACGTCATTTTTTTTGACCCGCCCACTCCCGGGCGTGATTTTTGCCCGGGAGTGTAAATACGGCGCACATGCCTCGGAGTCACTTTTTTAGACGGGAACGCCTACCTTGCATATCATTAACGCAAAGTAGGTGTCCACGCTAAAAAGTGACGCAAACTCCATGGACTTTGGCGCTAGACGCGTCTAACGCCAGAGTATAAATATGGAGTTAGGTTTGCGTCGAATTTGCGTAAAAAAAAACGATGCAAATCCGGCGCATACGGAGTATAAATATGCCCCTTAGTGCACTCTCCCCTCCTCCCCCATCCTACCTCCCGTGGCCCAGCCCTGCCGCTCCCTGTACACTCTACTGGCTGAGTTAGCAGATACAAAATTATGAAAAATATAAGGATAGCAAGCCATCGCTTTATTTTTCATCTGCTGGCTCAACCAGAGGGGCGATGCCCCTCCGCTACTGCGGAGGAGCCTCCCCTGCCATTGATTCTGTTGAGTGTGATAATAGTTTTGCACTCTTCCACCTGATTCCGGGTGCTAATAGGTGGAGGTAGAGGGCTCTCCCTAAGGATAAAAACATGCAAGGGTTTACTCTTTTGCCTTTATCTATATGACTTACCCAGAGTATCCCCTTGAGTAAAAAATAACCACCACAATTAGGATAGTTTCGTTGTTATTGACTTATTTCCATTGATGATTTAATTTTCTTTGATCGCTCACCAATTGGCTTACAGTGAAATTTGAATGCATCAAATCTTTTAACAGGTAAACGTTTTCCTAAGCTAAATGTTCAGAAAAGTACAATTTGGGTTTCTATGCTACAAAGTAAAAACAAATATTTAATTGGAATTTAGGGCCCCACAAAATGGAGTGTGTAAAAACGTATCCCTGTCTCGCAGAATATTCTCCTATAACTGTATCCTGAAACCCTAAATAGCACACCCAAATGTCCAAGTAATTACTCAGATAGCTGTTAACAGCCTTTTCCAAAACAGTCAGTAAAAGGCACTTCATATATTCAGAATGGTTTCTGGGTTTGTTCCGGCAATACAAGTCCTTTTTGCTTTACAAACATGACACCATAAGACAGCTTTGTTGGAACGATTAAAGGGACTACGGCAGTAATTTATTTATGATTCAAATAAATATTTAACTGGATGAGACTTTCATACACTTACCTTTTTGAAGCATATATGTATTAGATTTGGAACACTTTATGAACTCCTGTACCTCATTTATTTTGACAAAGAGACAGATTGTAATGCCCTGAAGAGGTCCCTATGCTGACAGGACAAAACGCGTTGGTTGCATTCACATTTAACATATGAAGAAAATAAAGACTATCATCTTAATCACAATCAATGTTGTGGAGACGTTTTTATGGAAGGACTCAATTAGAATCATTTTACTGTGTACCTGTGCCTCCCCCACAATTCTGATTTTTGCTTCTAGGAAAAGGCTCTTAAAACACAATTTTGGCCTATAAATCCAAGACCCCTCTCAATCCTCAACATTGTTATATGGGGTCCAATACTTAACTTATCACAAAATAGAGGGGAGGGTATGTTCCCCTTTCATGGTTATTTCTTCTATCCCAATACAGGTCGTGAGGCTAGAGTTTGGCCTTACATATGTCTCACTGCATTTGTGCACTGGGTATACTAAGGCCCATATTTATAAATTTTTTGTGCTGCATATGCGTCATTTGTTGACACAAAAATAGCACAAATTTACAAAACATAATTGTACTTGGTAAGTTTGCGATGCTTTTAAGTATAAAAATGATGCAAATGCGGAACTTTAAAAGTATAAATATGGGTCTAATTGCTATATGTCAATGAGGGACTAAGATGGCATTTAAGAAATGAACTATTATCAGATTTTAGTTCTAGTAATGATTTTATCAGATTTTCACTCATGCATTATCAATCCTGGAATTTGCGTTGGATTATTTAAAGGATTGGTTATAATGTCAAACTACGATTAGCCCTACGATTAGAGTGATTACCCCTGAAAGCCACAACACAGATAGCTTACTTTGCCATTCCTGAAAGCTTACAATGTTATTGCTAATCCATCTCTTGTAAATAACATGCATTCCTGTTTAGGCCTATTACTAGATCATGACGTCAGAAGAACACTATTTAAGTTAAGATTAAACAGATTGCCTATTGAAGCGATATTGGGTTTTTGGAAGGGTCCTCCCTTTCATCATTAAGATATCACTTCTCTGGTGATGGCTTGCAGAGTTTAGATCACATTTTATTTATGTTCCATATTCTTACTGCTCATCGAGGATGGTTTTTATTACCTCTTTTTACGGAATGGAGAGTTTATTCTCAAAGTGCATTAATGTTTTTTTATAATATTTCCAGCAAATGATCATGTTTGTTAATGCATTTTAAATTTCTTAAAAAGCTTTTTTACATATTTGTTAATAAAAAATTGCTTGCCCATTTTTTTTCTCGTATACTAATAATCCGTATGTTGAACTGACGTTACCCTCTGTTGAGATCTGTATCACTAGAATTTGACAACTTGGTGTTGGTTATTTAAGGGCATTCATAAACGACTAACTATACCAAGCAGTGAACATGTTCCCTTAAGTCAAAGCATCAGATGGCTCACACTGCATCACCTGTAGTATGGTTGCTATGAACTACGCCTGGATTGATTTTATATTGAACAAGTGTAACTAGTGTGTTAGTATGCATTGTTTACATCCTATCTTGTTAATGTGTTGCGTTCTGAATACAATGTTTATATATTTTTTGACAAGCTTTCCATTTTTCACTCCTAACATCCGTTAAGCATACCAAAGCGTAATGAACATTGTTATTTGTGTGTACGTTTTTGACAGTATACTGATTTTTTTTCTGCATCCCAACTCAGCAGTCGCCCTCTAGCCTTAAAAATGTTAAACTGAAAAACACAAGAATGCGCAGAAAGCAAAGGTTGTGTACCTGGGAAGTCGTGCATTGGAATAATCACAACCAGCTCACTAGCGCTTGTACAAGACATTAATGAGCTTAATCATGTATGTATTAATGTCACGTTTAAGGCGCTTTCGCAGGAAGCGCCCATGCAAGGTAGCCAGATACAAAGACAGACAATGACACACTGATGTAGAATAAGAAGCTGAACTACTGTATTGTTTTTGGATGCTGTGGATGGATGAGCTAACGGGAACGGAAGAACATGAAAGAGAGAGAAAGAGATAAACTTTCAGTTCTGGCAGAAAGATGAAAGAGGAAAAGACAACACATGTGGAGTGGGAGAGGACTGCAAAGCAAAAAGGCGAGAGAGTTAAAGGAGCAGAAATAAGAGAAGGCGCGGTGGGAGTGAGAGGTGAGAGAGTGGAGGGCATTCCAGTGAGAAGTGAGGAAGTGGAGGACATTCCAGTGAGAGGTGAGAGAGTGGAGGGCATTCCAGTGAGAGGTGAGGAAGTGGAGGTGAAGTGGAGAACATTCCAGTGAGAGGTGAGAGAGTGGAGGGCATTCCAGTGAGAGGTGAGGAAGTGGAGGTGAAGTGGAGAACATTCCAGTGAGAGGTAAGAGAGTGGAAGGCATTCCAGTGAGAGGTGAGGAAGTGGAGGACATTCCAGTGAGAGGTGAGGAAGTGGAGGTGAAGTGGAGAACATTCCAGTGGGAGGTGAGAGAGTGGAGGGCATTCCAGTGAGAGGTGAGGAAGTGGAGGTGAAGTGGAGAACATTCCAGTGAGAGGTGAGGAAGTGGAAGGCATTCCAGTGAGAGGTGAGGAAGTGGAGGACATTCCAGTGAGAGGTGAGGAAGTGGAGGTGAAGTGGAGAACATTCCAGTGAGAGGTGAGAGAGTGGAGGGCATTCCAGTGAGAGGTGAGGAAGTGGAGGGGAAGTGGAGAACATTCCAGTGAGAGGTGAGGAAGTGGAGGACATCCCATCCATCCATGGAAAAGCTCTTTGGGTCCAATTCACAGACTGCACACAGCCGTGCATAGATATACGCGTTACTGGAATTAACAAAGGTTTTCTAGGTCACCCTTGTAAACCCGCGGGAGTCAGAGATGTCCAGTTTTACTCCTCTGAACTCCATTATCGCAACAGCAATTGTGCATTTGTATATTTTGAAATGGAAATAAATCGGTCGAGCAAAGGCATTTGATAAATGTTCTCTTCTCTGTAGATTCTGTGTGGGGAACACCCTTTGAACAAAGCCCTTCCCAGTACATACCCTCCAGTTTTGGAGGGTAGGGTTTTTAGAGCTTCTTCTCATTCTGGAAAAAGCATCCAGTCCTGCCACTGGCAGGCGTTTATTTCTGACCTTTTCCAGAGTCAGGAGGGATCAGAGATGATTCTGTGAATCCCCACAAACGTCCTGGGTATTTTTACCCTATAAACACCACTGCCCATCCTTGCCTCCCCCACCCCGTTGAACCCCGCCTCAGGGAGGTATTCTTACCTAGCGAGACTGTGCCAGTATTGAAGAGGTAACACACAAGCAGAAAAGAGGGAATGGGTCATGAAATGAGGCAAAGGAGACACAACTGACAGTTATCAATAAAGAGAGGGCGTTGGAAGCAATGGGTAAACATAAACGCGTCAGTGAGCTGGTCGGTGTTTTCGGACCCTGCCTGAACTCCTATTTGCGCAGAGGTTGGAATTCGGACTTGCTTGCTAGTTATCACAGTGGGTAATTCCCGGATGCGTTAAATACCTCACAATTGATTACATTTCAGCAGGTCAAACCTGCCAGAATTTAGCAGGGAAAGCAGTACAGCATTTACATGGATATTAATGCATCAAAATCCACGTTATTTGGGGCCAGATGTAGAACGCGTTTTGCATGGCGCAACCTGCGAAAATCGCAGTTTGCGCCATGCAAAAACGCGCATCGCGATGCACATTCCCATTTTGCGAGTCGGTACCGACTCGCAAAATGGGGTTGCGACTCGCAAAAAGAAGGGGTGTTCCCTCCCTATTTGCGATTCGCACCGCTATGAAGAAATGCTTTGTCACTGCGAAAGCGATCGCAAAGCAATTCGCAGTTAGCACCCACGTGAAGTGGGTGCTAACTCATTCGCAAAAGGGAAGGGGTCCCCATGGGATTCCTTCCCCTTTGTGAATGTTGCTAAAAATATTTTTTCAGAGCAGACAGTGGTCCAATGGACCACTGCCTACTCTGAAAAAACGAAACCAAATGGTTTCATTTTTTCTTTTGTATTGCAACTCGTTTTCCTTTAAGGAAAATGGGTTGCAATACAAAAAAAAACTGCTTTCTTAAAAAAGCAGTCACAGACATGGAGGTCTGCTGTCTCCAGCAGGCCACCATCCCTGTGAGTGCAGGGAATCGCAAGGGGGTCGCAAATTGCGACCCACCTCATTAATATTAATGAGGTGGGTCTTTGCGACCCCCTTGCGATTCGCAGAAGGTGTCTGAGACACCATTCTGCATACGATTTTGTGATTCGGAAATTGCAAGTCGCACCGAGTCGCAATTTCCAGGTCGCAAATTCTATTCTTCCTACATCTGGCCCTTAGTCCCTAAAACACAGAATAGGTGTCATTTGTCACACCTGATAAATTCCGAGCACTGGGAGTCCGATTTCACCTGGTGGAATAAATAGCACCTATTCCTCCAACAAACTCATAACCAGGGCCATATCAGATGTGCAAAAACAGAAGGGGAGGGAACAGGACATAAACCCTCAGGGAACAGGGAGAGGAGATTGAATGGTTGCTTAAGTCAGAAAACGAGAGGTTGGCAGTGGGAAGAGAGGAGGAACACAGAGCGGCAGGCGCGGAGAGCCTGCGGGAAGAGCGAGTGGTGGCAACGAGAGAGTGATCCCCCGTGTAAAATACAGCAGAAAGGCCAAGGCGGATGTGTCTGCCCGGATTAAGAAAGTCGAATAAGGCAGGAAAAATGAATGGGAGGAGAGAAAGTATGTTACTTGGAGCGGGCCACTGTTATTTTCGGTTCTAGAGAAGAGTGGAGGGAAAAAGTCCGTTTACTAGATGCAGTGGAAAGGTGAAGAGAAGCTTTAAGTTTAACATTAAACACAGTTTTGCAGAACGGAAGAGAGAGAGAGACAGACAGAGAGAGAGAACGATTCGAGCCCGGGCAGTGTTATTTATGAGTTGCATTAGGACATAGTTATTAACTTAAGGGGACATTGCTCTCTCTTGCAATTACTAAGTTATATGTACACATTAGACACCCACTCAGTTACTTTGTGTGTAATTCTGCATTGCATGACAACCATTCTAAGGTCGGCAGAAGCGCATGTGAGATGCAGAGGTGCAAAGACGCTGCACACGCCTTTGTAAATAAGAAATGGGACCTACTTGGAGAAGCCCTTGCCCACCTCCATCCCTTAGGAGAACACAGGCCAGGTGACCGCGCACCACATTGAAGATGTGCCTCTCACCTGTGGGTAGGTAACGTCGTCTATGAAGCTCTGGGGCAGGCGGATGTATTTTATGGATGCTTATGTTCTGGGCGCATGTTCTTGTACCTTCTTTTGTGTTGCTTCTAACACAATGAGCACTTCTTTACAAGGTACTGGAGTCAAGGTAAGACATTACACCAACAAAATGAGGGAAAAGGGAACAGAATGTATTGGGTCAAAAATACATAAAGAATGTAAGGGAAAAAACTTCGACTAGAACAAAAGTATTAATTTACAGTAATGTTTTGTACTCTGCCTTCTGGTTTTTGGGTTTCGACCTCGCCCATGAGACATCCAGTACAGAGAAATGAAAACCACACGTTGTATTTCTTCTTTGCCTTGAGGTTTGGACAAGATATTCCCGTTGAAGGCCGGCATTTTAAATCACTTTTGAGTTGTTGCACATTGTTTAAGGTTAATTTGACTCTAAAAACAGGAGGAATTCAAGAAATATGTCCCATGTATAAGATAACTTCCTGCTTGGCATGCAATTCATCCACCATGACACTACATGAATCAGGTAATTTAAGAACAGTTTCCTTTAAAAATGATACAAATTAGGAGCCAACACTTGAGATTACTGCATGGTAAGTAATATACGTGGCAACACGCTACTGGGGAAAGTTCCAGAAAGGAATATTCTCGATCACTCAAAGTAACTATTGTTCAGATGCGTTTCTTGTATATCCTGGTTACAGACTTTGTGTATATACGCTCCATATCAAGAGCTAACACTTTACTTAATTATGTCTAAGTCGTTCTAACCATGGTGCAGGTCACAGTTTAAAAAAAAAAAAGTCTCACACGAATAATCACGTATTTTTGGAAAGTGGAGTTATTTCCCAATACATTTTCTATTCTTTAAGTATATCACATGAAATGAAAGAAAGCGGGGTTTCCTCTGCACTTCGGCCCTGTCAGTCTTGGGCACGCGCCACTCCTGGCTCGCTGGCCTCCGAGGTCACGCGCCTTCACATGATTGTCCTTTCTCGAGCTCTGTGAAAGGGATCGCACCGAGAGGAAGAAGGGGGCCTGGGACCAGCACAGAGCTCCAGGAGTTCCGGAATCACACGGTTCTCACCATTGAAGGGCTATCTGTTTGTGAGCACAACAAACGCCCTGCTGTCTTCAGCAACTAGCCCAGTTGTTCTATTTTTATTGCACCGTGGAAATGAGCACGTGCACACAAAATAAAATGCCTGAGTTGCACTGCTAGCGGAGAATGGAGATGAATCTGACAGTGCGACATTTATGTATTTATTTATTGGTACTGCGTTTTTTATTTATTAATTAATGTATGCCTTGGTTAATTAAGGAGTTTTATACATTGTTGCGAGTCACCTAGGCTACGTCATAGCTTCGGGCAGGAAAAGCCAAGTAGGAATGTCAAGGAATGTTCGGAACACACGGAGAACTGAAATGAGACGAGATTTGGTCCCTTGCCTAGAGATAAAAGATTGAAAAGTTTTTTTTCGAGGAGCTTCAGGGGAAGTGCGCACATGTAGATGTTGGGGCTAATGCTGTAGGGGAGTTAGTTTTGGACCATGCGACCCAGACATACCCCGCTGTACTTCAGTCTCTTAAATGGGCGTTGTTGGATCGGATGTGCTCGTGATGACGTGATTTTAATGTATTCCTAAAATAGGAACGCAAATGTATTTCTATCTCGGGCACCAGGTGAAGAATTGCAAATAAACCACTGGGAGACAAAAATATAGGTAGTTTGTAATTTGGAGGTTCCTGTCACTCAGACTCAGTTGAGGGCTTTCTTAAGCCTCACTAAATACCATTGTAACTTTCTGGATAACTGTGGGACCACAGTAACCCCTTTGACAGCCTTGATACCAGGAAGCAGCTCTGGAAAGTGATCTGGGCTGTGGAATGTCAGAAGGACATTAACAGCTTGAAAGCTGCACTGTGCATTGCGCCTGTCACGAAGACCCTTCATTATACTCAAACCTTCATCGTGCAGACTGATGTTTTCAACAAAGGAGTTCAGGTCATTCTCACCCAACTCAATGAGAAGGGCAGGGAGCATCCGTTGCTTCATCAGCTGAAGGTGGCTGTCTAGTAAGAAGAGATTGGCTGCGATTGAGTAAGAATATTTTGCAAGAGTGTAGGTCCTCTCAAGGTTAAGACCTTACACGTTTGGTTCCAAGTCTAGACATAATACAACCTCTAAATTGGCTGGTAGCTTTCAGGATAGAGACCAAAGTAGTCCTAATGGTCACTGTTTATCGGAATTGGACTTCATTCTGCAGCACAAGGCAGGGTTATAGCACAGGAATCCAGATGGGCTTTTCTGACGTTTTTTCCAAACCAATACCCAGTCTTCTCTAATATTGGGGTAAGATCCAGACATCTTGATCTTTGTGTTAATTGTAGGTAGTGCTTAGTTTGTAAAAGAGAGCATACTGGTGACCTAATCTCTGCTCAGAAGTCAGTGGTCAGTGTAAGTAAATGTCAGTGCGCTGAATACAAGGCTGACACTCTTAAATCCAGTATATTCCTCTCTAATACACTAGCAGACCCTTCCTGTCCCTCTATGTCACTTCTGTAGGTTCCTGCTTTCTTCCTTTGTAAATGTTTTGTTGTCTTTTTCTTCCACTCTCTTTCTGAACTGTGTGTTATTGCCGCTCTTCACTCAGAAAATATCTGATGTGGGAAAATAGGTGCTGGTCCCCAAAGAAAAAGGCAGTGGCCCTGACAGGCAACCATCTGATCCAATTTCAGCTCTGGTTGGAGATCTTGGGTTCCCCATGGTGAGCCTCCGGTTATGTTTGATTGTTTGTGGCCTTTCCTCATACATCAATCATGCATGTAGACTGAGAGGCTGCATGGAAATAGTTTGAAAACCAGAACTGGACTCTGTTCTGGTGTGGCGCACCATGTGCAAACTGTGGCCCATATTTAACTGAAAATGACAGAGCAAGACGCTGTGCCAAAATTGGCAGTGCCGCACTCCGTTATTTTCACAACGCAGGGATGCACAATATTTAATTGAATATGGCATATTGAATATGACCCCTGTGTTGTTCCCTGCATTGACACTAAATTGAGCTGCCTAGCACCAACGCAAGCATCCTTGCACCATCGTGTAAGAATGTCTGCTTTGAGGGGTTTGATTGTTTGTGTGGGAAGGTGTCCCTTCCTGCACATTTACAATGGCTAATGGCGATTTGGCACTTCTGTGTGTGCTGCAAAATGCAGCACACACAGAAGTGCCAAAACCTCATTTTGAAATGATTGTTTATGTGCAGGAAAGGACTTCATTTTGCACCTAATCATGTCTGGCATTTTGCTCTTTCTATGCGTGGTGCAGAATGCAGCCCACATAGAAAAAGCAAAAAAATGAGGAGGAATAAAACTATTCTTCCTCGTTGTGTCTTGCTAACGCCACCCCTAGGGTGCTGTTAGATTTTCGGGCTGCCTCGGGTTTACGAAAACTCGTAAATCTGAGGCAGCGTTAAAATGCAATGGGTGTTGCTGTGGAAGTGCCACAGCAACACCCATTGCAGGGTCTTCCCACACAAAGGGCTGAGTGTGAAGGGGCCATATTTACAAGGTGGCGTTAAGCCACAAAAAGTGGCTTAACGCCACCTTGTAAATACGGCGAAGTGCTTAACGCCATTGGAGTGCCACAAAAAGTGATGCTCCGGTGGCACTAAGGGCTCATAAATATGCCCCTGTATTTCTAAGCATGATTACCATCAGTTTACTGGGCTGTGAAGGACTGACAGTGGTGGAAGCAACTATTTATACCTATAGGACATATCCTTTTCCGTGTCGCTTGAACAGAGAAACAGAGAAAGATGTCTGCAGGTCCTCTTATTTTAAATTTCTGCAAGTTACCTAAAACCAGGCCCTTCGCTCCATCCATGAAGGACACTGAAGGCAAGTACGCTTACACAATAGATGTTAGCAGGGGGAGAAGGGAGCATATGTATCCTACTTGACCGCTATATCCTACATATCAATT
This sequence comes from Pleurodeles waltl, assembly GCF_031143425.1. Lineage (NCBI taxonomy): Eukaryota > Metazoa > Chordata > Amphibia > Caudata > Salamandridae > Pleurodeles > Pleurodeles waltl. Next base: position 317,376,804 of record NC_090436.1, read on the forward strand.
TTGGATCTCTGTTGTGTGAATGGTTCATAAGACAGGGATTTGAGAGATCCTACTAGAGAGCACTATAAATTGCAGGGCTCCCCCAGAGCATACATAAGGTTCTTTGAAATGGACTGCACGCTAGGCTACAGAGGATAAAGTTAAAGTTGCTGACAGCCAACTCTCCTTGCCACTTTCTGCAACAGGTAGCTGGAAGTTCTGCACCCTGCCAGGAGCAGCCAAAAACACCTTTAGGGAAGGAGGTACACCTGCATGAACGAAAACAAGAAAAGAGAAGGGCCATGAGAAGTTAGGTGGGAAAAAGTGAACACACTGTAGTCTTGAAATACAAGGCGATGTGGTGAGGTCTTCTGATCCTGGTTCCCCTGGCATCATGCCCCAAAGTAAAATTGCATACTACCTGAATCTATCCATAGAGAATTGCGTGCAGCTGCCGGTGAGGCCCCACATGAACTACAAAGGACAGACAAAACCAAAGCATCTTGGTGACTGGGATCTGAGAAGACTCACAATTGCAGTATTGGTTATCCCACAAGACCTGTAGGAGCCTCAAAAGGCTTGACACTAGGTTGCAAACTCATTCAGAAGTTATTTCTACCTCCAACTTGATTGCCTCTGCATTTGCAAAGGTTTTTTTTCTTTGTTTGGTGAAGAGCTTCTGTTTGAACCCAAGGAAGATCCATAAAAGAGGTTCCACCCCCAGCCAACCAAGTACTGTCACCCCTCAACTGTGCCTGCACAGCCCCACTTCCCAGCACAGCAGAGACCAGAGACATTGGTGGAGCCAGGTAGGCTGGGGCAAAGTCAGAGCATCCTCTTCCGTCGTTCATGCATAGAGGACACAAATGGAAGCGTCACAGCCCCCAAAATCCAACTGGCAAGAGCAGGACGAATCTGCTTGTAAACTACGTAAATGTGCAGATGGATGCTAGGAAATTCAAATAAAGCAGTTATCTGGGGCAATCTGTTGATACCCTTATTTAAGGGGACAGCTTACTGGCACCAACGTTCTTATTAGTGTGACTTAAAGGGCCTGATTACAACTTTGGAGGAAGGTGTTAATCCGTCCCAAATGTGACGGATATACCACTAGCCGTATTACGAGTCCATTATATCCTATGGAACTCGTAATACGGCTGGTGGTATATCCGTCACATTTGGGACGGATTAACACCTCCTCCAAAGTTGTAATCAGGCCCCATGTGTCAATGGTGTGAAATGTGTGTTTGGTATGTACTCCTTTCAGCATCTCATGCACCTAGAGCATAACACATGTCAGCATCAGTGACTGGAGACACATTTGTGCAAGTTTCGTCTCTTAATACACGAGGATGAAATGTGGCGAGCCTTGGTATTTTATTTGTAGTGTTTAGTTTGGCCGTACCTAATAATATATGACGTTGGGTCAGTTCCCTGCATATACCTTTCAGTCAACCTGATGGTATATGCAGACACACACTACGACTGTATACACCAAAGTGCCTGCACTAGTTTTTTGCAATTTATTTTGCTGTATTATTGTGACGCGTAGGGAAGTTGTAACTCATACTCGTGATTATATTCTTGATTTACTTTACAACAAGTGTGGTTTCAATGTGCGATTAAGCTGAAATTATCGTGCTTGGATTTCCACTAAATAGAATACACTTTCTGAAAATGTTGTGTTCCCTACATTTGTCTGTGATTCATAAATAGATGTGTCCATAGACTGTTTTTACCTACGGACCTAAGATTGAGTTGAGTATCAATGGAAAATACACTAATTTCTGGAGGTAGAGTTAAAAATGGGCGGGAACCGCCAGAAGACCGTACCGCGGTCAAAAGACCGCGGCGGTCATTTTGGGTTTCCCACTGGGCTGGCGGGCGACCGCCAAAAGGCCGCCCGCCAGCCCAGCGGGAAACACCCTTCCACGAGGAAGCCGGCTCCGAATGGAGCCGGCGGAGTGGAAGGGGTGCGACGGGTGCAGTAGCACCCGTCGTGAATTTCAGTGTCTGCTAAGCAGACACTGAAATTCTAAGTGGGGCCCTCTTACGGGGGCCCCTGCAGTGCCCATGCCATTGGCATGGGCACTGCAGGGGCCCCCAGGGGCCCCACGACACCCCATACCGCCATCCTGTTCCTGGCGGCCGAAACCGCCAGGAACAGGATGGCGGTATGGGGGTCGGGATCCCAATGGAGGCGCAGCAAGCTGCGCGGCCATGGAGGATTCCCCTGGGCAGCGGAAAGCCGGCGGTACACCGCCGACTTTCCGTTTCTGGCCGCGGCTGTACCGCCGCGGTCAGAATGCCCAAAGGAGCACCGCCAGCCTGTTGGCGGTGCTCCCGCGGACCACGGCCCTGGCGTTTTTTACCGCCAGGGTCAGAATTACCGCCTTAATCACTGGTGGAATTGTCTCCACCACTCAACGTTATGGTGCTGGCGATTTCACCGGGGGTTTATTACCAGGATGTGGTGCTTTCTGAAGGAATACGATGATTTTCCATTACTGTCATTAAGTCATGCCCAGTGACTCAATAGAGGTTTACTTCGTACAAAGAATGTTTCCTCGCACTAGTTTGGGCAAACTCTCTTTCTGTTCACCCTCCGAAAATCAAGGTTGCTCTGTATGGCTTATTGTGTTAATGGGCAGCTTGGAGCAAATGCTTCAGAAACAGCAACATTGAATAGAGTATGTTTTTTTTCAGAGAAGGAATCGATAACCGCATGAAACCAAGAAAAGACACATAAAGGAACTAAAACAAAAAAGTGTTATTCCCATTTTTTAACAAACGAATTGGACCAAAACACTCATGAAATAATAATAAGGGCGAAGACACTTTTCTCTAAAACCTAGAGGTAATGTAACTTGAAACTAAGGCCCATGTTTATACAGTTTCACGAAAAACTGCGCTAACACAGTTTTGCGTGAAAAAGTTTACAGCCGGCTAGCACCATTCCAAGACACCGGCTGGGCATCTTATTTATAGAATGGCGCAATCCGGCACAAAAGGTGGGCTAACGTCCAGGAAAATGACGTTATCTGGGTGTGGGTGGCAGTATAGGAGAAGGGTTTTTTTGCACAGAAAAATGACGTTAGGCTGGTTAGAGTAAAAAAAGATTACTCTAATCAGCCTAACGCCATTTCATGACGCTAAACCTACCATACCACATGACTCCTGTCCTATAGAAGACAGGAGTCATGCCCACCACCTCTAGTTCCAGCATAGGGGACAGGGGTCCCCGGGCATGACCATTGCACCCAGTGCCATGTAGGGGGACCTATTTCAGGGCCCCCAAAGGCACATAAAAAAAACAAATACTCACCTCTACTTACCTATAGTTACCTGGGATGGGACTCCCCTTCCTCCGCTATCACTCTGGTGTGGGTTTCCCTGGGGCTTGGGGAGGGCACCTGTGGACTTATTCCATGGTGTCCCACCATGGAAATGGGTTCACAGGTCCCCTAACGCCTACCCTGACCCAGGTGTTAAATAATGGCGCTAAGCAAGCTTAGTTCCATTATTTAAGCCCGCCTCCCTCCAGTGCACCATTTTTGCATGGGAGGATAAATAAGGTGCCTGGGCCTTATAGCCATTTTTTGCCCGGGGTCGCCTTCCTTGCATCTCATTGATGCAAGGTAGTTTCCCGCTAGCAAAAAATGACACTAACTCCAAAACTTTGGCGCTAGACGGGTCTAGCGCCAAAGTATAAATATGGAGTTAGGTTTGCACTGAATTAGCTGAAAAAAAAAAGATACTAATTCAGCACAAAGCAAGTATAAATCAGGGCCTAAGTGCACAGCACACGACACCTATGAAAACTGTAATCCTAAATAGTAATAAATGAGAAATAAAACATGATACTATAAACGAGCACACAAGTTCTTTAGTCCCAGGTCTAACAAAGTACAGCCATAAGTGTGCTGCTGAAGATTGGCATGTTTACCAGCCAGTAAGGTGAAAAGAAGTCAGGTGTATGTTGTGTCCAGACCGACCCGTAGATGAGATTGGATTAAACGAATCAATTGGCAACTCTGTGGATCAAATGACAAACGAATATGAAACATTCACACCCTCAGAGTAAAAGTTGAAGAACATGGCCAGCCTATACGAGTGGAATTAAGACGTTGGACTGCTCTCAAAAGATAGCAATTTTGCAGTACATGGAAGTGACTCAATTTATGTGCCTTGCAGCTTTGGAGGATCATTTTAAGTGCATATTTAATAAGGTGGATGACTCATAAGAGATACTTTTCATTTCTAATATTATATTTTGAAAATAATGCACGCTTGTATGGGTAAACTTTACTTCATGGTAGGCATGAACGTCGCCAGGGGGTCGCAGCTGCGACCCCCGGCTTGCCCCTTGTGACTCCTGGCACTGCCTGTGTGACCCCTGGCCTCATACGTGGCACAATCAGGGCAAAGAACACAAGGGCAGCTCGTCCTCATTGATGTCATTTGGGGCTCCACTGTCCCTGTTTTCTGTCAATATTTTATTACACTTATAGTGAATAATATATTGTTCACCATTAGTGTAATACAAAATGGAGCACTATTAACTGGAATAAGACCCTCTCTAGCAGTTGAGATAAGTACAAAATGCTTTTAAATGTATGATTTGTGTGTGAGAATCTGTTTATGGGTGAGTGAGTGTGTTATATGTGAATGTATGTGTAAGCATATGTGTGTGTGAGTGAACGTAAAGGTCAAATGGCATGTGACATTTTGCTGAATTGATGGTCATAGTGGCAGCAGCAAAATTATTGTATTTCGTTATAATTTTGGTCAGTTGGGCAGCAGCATGTTAGACATGTTTGAGCCATACAGGTATTTGAGGAAAATGCTCACAGTTAGGAGCGTGTCTTCTGCCTACAATGTGAATATTTTTAAACTTTGCTAATTACCTGAGCTAATATGACGTTAGAGACTGACTGGTAAAATAGATTATAAATGAGTCAATCTTCACAAAGCCATCTATGGCAGGATAATTGTCCCAGAAAAAAAACATGTTTAAAAGGAAAAATCTCACCATAATACATTTTAGTGAAAAACGACACCCCTCTGCATAGTTTTTCACAGTCCTATAATTAAAAAGAATTTGACATTTTCACCTTTATGCAACATTCCATCTAAAACAGAGTTCCACATAGGCTTCCACTGGAACAAAGACTAAGGTTTGGTTCTAAGTGCCACTCCCTACCTTAACACAGTACCACTACATAAACTATAGTTTTATAATCTTCAACGCCTACCAACACTTCAAACCTACTTTAAAAAACAATTACAAAACAAAAAAAAGCACCTAAAACATTTCTCCTAACATTCTTATTCCACGCTATTTCTGGGTTACTATCTTTATACAACTCTACAATAACATCTTTTGCATTATTAAACCAAACATATGACCAAGCAATACTTAATTAAAAATACAACGTAATTTGCTTTAATTTTCGCTTGAAATCCCTACAATTCCATTTTATTATTTGCAGTCTAATGTGATGTGTGTGAATTACTAGAAAACTAAAACTGAGAAACAACACTGGTGGAAAACAAATCACGGAAAACCAATTTTAAGGAGAAAGAATTTAAAGGAAATACAAAAACAAATTAAAGGATAAATTTTAAAGGAAAGATCATTTTAAGAAAAAGTCCAAAATTACATTCAAGTTGGGTGGAGTTAAGAAGTACTATGGGGCTTTGGGTTCAAGGATGGGTAATGTTTTGGGTGATGAAGGTTTTTTAGGGGTCAGGAATATTTGCAGTTTGCGTATAGAAAGGGGCTTTTATGGTTTAGACGTGGGTGGAGTGTAGAGTTGGTGAGGGGTTATTAGGGTTCACAAATGAGTAGCGTTTAGGTGTGTGAGGTGTTTTTAGGTTTATGGGGTGGGTGGAGTGTGGAAGCGCTGAGGAGTTTTAGAGTTCATGGATGGGCAGAGATTAGGGCTGGTGAGAGTTTGGTGGGGAAGAAAGGGCTTTTGGGATTAAGGGATGAGTGCATTTTTTTTGTTTTTGTGTGGTGAGAGGTTTTAGGGGGCAAGGATTGATGTTTAGGGGTTGGGAGGAGTCAGTGATGGATGGTATTTGCAGTTGATGAATGGTCATGAAATTAAAAGCATCCAAAGAAAGAGATCTAGATATGAAATAATGTTAAATTGTTAGACTTGACAGCCTTAGGGTGGTCTTCCCCCAACATTTTGCCTGCCTCCCTCTATTTTTCTGATCTAATTTTTGATGGTTTTAGGACTCTGTGCATTTTCCCACTGCTGACCAGTGCTAAAGTGCTTGTGCTCTCTTCCCTAAACATGGTAACATAGGCTCCTACCCAGTTGGCATATTAATTAACCTATAAGTTCCTAGTAAAGTGAACTATATGTGTCCAGGGCCTGTAAATTAAATGCTACTAGTCGGCATGCAGCACTGATTGTGCCACCCACAAATGTAGCCCCTTAATCATGTCTCAGGCCTGCCATTGCAAGGCCTGTGTGTGCAGTTTCACTGCCACTTCGACTTGGATTTTAAAACTGCTTGCCAAGACTTAAACTCCTCTTTTGGTACATATGTCACCCCTAAGGTGGGTGGGCCCTAAGTAGCCCACAGGGCAGGGTGCTATGTAACTAAAAGGCAGGATATGTACTTGTCAGTTGTACATGTCCTGGTAGTGAAAGACTCCCAAAGTAATTTTTCACTACTGCGAAGCCTGCTCTCCTCTCATAGGCCGGCATTGGAAATTCCCTATATATATATATATATATATATATACATATATATATATATATATATATATATATATATATATATATATATATATATATATATACTGTATATATATATTATTATTATTTTTTCTTTCTTTTAAATGGTCATTTCTGATCTGAAAGGAGTGGCACTGTCATGTTTGGTATTGTTGGAATGGTAGTGAGAAATCCTGCTTACTGGTGAAGCTGGATTTCACATTACTATTTTAAAATGCCACTTTTAGAAAGTAGGTATTTCTTTGCACTTACTGCACTCTGTGCCTCACATCCGGTCTCCAATCCACGCCTGATCAGTGTTGTTAGCAGCTCCCCTTGTACATTCCACCCAGACAGCCATAAACACAGGACACTCAGCTTCATCTGTATTCATCTGCATACTGATGTGTCTTCCTGGGCTCTCACTTACACTCCAAAGGCCAGTGGCCGGCCCAACACGAAGGACTGATAACCCCTCACAGATCTCCTGGCAGACAGGCCTGGGTTAAAAGGGGAACTGGTGTACTTCAAAACCCCTCTTTGAAGTCTCCTTCTGGGTCTGTGACCGCCTAAAATCCAACACTTCTGTACCTACAACTGGGCTCTGACAGAAGGGCTGCAGTGCTGCTCAAAGGACACATCTGGACTGCTTTTCTTGAAGGGCTGCTCTCTTGCTTGTTGCCCTGCTGCCTGCTGCTCCCTGACCCTGCTGGAAGGACTTTGTCTTCCCATCCAAGTGATCTCCAGGGGCTTGTCAGTTTGCCTCCTGTTAAGAAGTCTCAGGACAATCAACGACTTAATCTAACAAAGAAAATCCACTGCACTGAAAAAATTTCCTCAGTGCCTCAAAATTGATGCAGCGGTTGACCTGCAGCTGAGAAACCAACGGAAGACCTGCAGAATTGATGCAGCGCCTGTTTCATCATCACAGCATGTTTGGATTTTCCACGCATCATCCATGGTCATCAATTTGTCATCAAACCCCGCACCACAGTAAGGAGCCAAGCTGCGTGCCCTGAAATCGATGCATCACCCTGCTTCCACTGCACCGGAAAAATCAACACATCGCTTTACCTTCCAATGCCTCATTTCCTCTGCGGCCCATAGCGTCATTATTTCTGGCACATCCCATATCCTTTGTGCTAAAGAAATACATCCATTGATTCCTATGGATTAAGACTACTTAAACCTCTAAAAAGTGATATCTTGACTTGTGCTGGTTGGATTTTTGTCATTTTGGTCTTGTTGTATTCAGATAAATATTATCTATTTTTCCAAACTGGTGTGAAGTATTTTTTGTGGTATTTTTACTGTGTTACTGTATGAGTTATTTACACATAGTCTGCCTGCTCTGTGCAAAGCTACCGGAGGGTGAGCACAGGATAATTTAGGTTGTGTTGTGACTTATCCTGACTAGTATTGTGGTTCCTGCTTGGACAGAGTGCATACCTCTGCCAACTAGAGACCGCATTTCTAACACCCATGAAGTAAAGCACTCAAATAATTATCTCCAACAAAACTGTTTCTGAAAGTAAGGCCTGCATCCATTCCATTTACACTTATAAAATATGCATTCAAAACCCAATTTCGACCAAAAAGTCTTCTATAAATTGGTTTCTATGAAAGGGTAAATGCATTTAATTCTGAAAATTTCCATTAAACAATTTGGATGAAATGGTTTCTTAGTAATGGTATTCCATGAAATCATTTTTCTATGAAATCACATCAAACGTCTAATGTTGTGAGCACATATATGTAACTATTATAAGTCAAATATATTATACAACTAAATAAATATAAAACATGCTATCCTTCTCTTTTAATTATGTGTTTTTTAAATACTACTTTAAACATAATATACCAGTTCTACTGGTATTGCCACAGCTTGTTTAAAACAATGGAGGAGCAAGACACAGAAAGATTCAGTAAAGAAGATTTTCTGAGAGTGTCTTGAATGACAACCATGATTTATTAACCATTTGAAGACTTAGAATAATCCATCCCATACTTTTTAGGTTATTGGTTCAATGTCATCTCAAGTTCTGGAAGTTAGTACACCAAGGGGTTCATTCCGACCCTGGCGGTCCATGACCGCCAGGGCCGGGGACCGCAGAAGCACCGCCAACAGGCTGGCGGTGCTTCCAGGGCTATTCTGACCGCGGCGGTAAAGCCGCGGTCAGCAAAGGGGAACCGGCGGTTTCCCGCCGGTTTTCCCCTGGCCCAGGGAATCCTCCATGGGGGCGCTGCTTGCAGCGCCGCCATGGGGATTCCGACCCCTTCCCGCCAGCCTGTTTCTGGCAGTTTTCACTGCCAGAACCAGGATGGCGGGAACGGGTGTTGTGGGGCCCCTGGGGGCCCCTGCACTGCCTGCCTGCACTGCCCATGCCAGGGGCCCCCTAACATACAGATTTTCACTGTCTGCTTGGCAGACAGTGAAAATCGCGACGGGTGCCACTGCACCCGTCGCACCCCTGCAACTCCGCCGGCTCCATTCGGAGCCGGCATCCTCGTTGCAGGGGCTTTCCCGCTGGGCCGGCGGGCGGCCTTTTGGCGGTCGCCCGCCGGCCCAGCGGGAATGCAGAATGGCCGCCGCGGTCTCCTGACCGCGGAGTGGCCATTCGACGGTAACCGCATGGCGGGCAGCGACCGCCGGCTGCCGCAGTCAGAATGACCGCCCAAGTCCCTAACATTAGGGTTCATGAACTGTTGACTCTATTGACTCATTGTTGTGAACGCTTTTGTTCATTTCTTTCATTATTGCAGTAGCAATAAAAAAAAATCACAGAAACATTCCTTCCGATTGTGGACTATTGGCACAAATATGTTGAATGTCTAGAAGTGTATCTATTGAGCCATTGACAATTAGAAGTCAGGAAAAGGGGAACACATCTGTGCGGTCTTTTCTGAAGCTCATGACTGGCTTACCTAGTTGAAAGCAGACAATGTCTGCTCTACGTGTGTTCTTCGAAAACACAGGGGCTAATTTAAGAGGCCCTAACGCCATCCTAATGACACATTAGCGTAATTTTTTTTTTTACGCTAATGTGGTGTTAGATGGCCAAAAACCCTGTGCCATGTTTACAAAGTGGCTAAGTGCACGCATTGCGCCACTTTGTAACCCATTGTACTACATTATGCCTGCGCCAGGCATAATGTATGCAAAGGGGGCGTTTCCCGGTTAAGGGGGGGCTGAAAAATGGTGCAAAGAAATGTAAGAGATTTCCTTGCACCATTTTTCTTGGCACTTTTAATGAGTGCTCAGACCAGGCCTTAAAAGGGGGCATGCCATTGAATACAATGGGCCCCTATGTAGTCTGCAGGAGTAGTGGCAAAATGTTGGAACTACTCCTGCAAAGTACGTCAATAGCATAAAAAAATTCACGTTACTGCCCCCTACCCAGCGCCATGGTGCGCCATATTTTAAATACGGCGCACACATGGTGGCGGTAGGGGGGCCACTAAGGGGAGCAAGGAAAGTGGCGCTGCACTGTGTGCAGTGCCACTTTTCCTACATCAGCCCGATCGAGTGTTCCAGATTGTCACCATTAGCCAATCTGCGCTAATCTCTGGCTCCAACATGATTTTCTCGCTGGTTAGAGAGATTACTATATTGCCATGCACTCTCAGTGAACTGTCGACATACACAACCCTACAGAGACTGTTCAAAATAGGTTGAGGGAATGTGAACTTCACATAGGCAGGCATGGACTCAAAAAATACCCTACACCTTTGTTCCATCATGTGAGGTATACAGACTGCCCTTTTACTGACAGCTTATTGTAGATACTATTGCATAACTTTACGTTACTATTTGAGAATCTGAGTAGCTAATACAAATATGCTAAATTATATTTTCTTCCAATGTCTTGTCAAGGTATTCACAACTGATAGGGCCAGTATCACCATGAACTTCTTTCTGTTGACACCATCACGCTACTCTGTTGTCATCTCATTGGGAAATGTGCTGTGTGCAATTGTTTCCCGCTTTGCTTGCTTAAATGAGCCAGCAGTGGAAATTAGCAAGCAGTTGTAACTAACTCACATGAGTAGCAAAACATATGAACTGAGTAAGCTGCTATTTTTGACAACAACTTTGTAAATCAGGCTGCCATGGCAGGCAGTTCCTGGCCAGTACCTCAGGTAAAATGTCTTTGCCTGTTGTACTGTATAGGAAAGTTTCATAGAGAACACACCTTGCGAGTGCTGCTGAAGTGCGCAGAAGCAAATCCTCAATATATTGGTCATAGTGAAGCTCTCAGTAATTAAATGATTTGCACACATCTCCGAGGGACATGTTGCCATAGAAACCACAAAGATGCAATATTGTCAGCTCTGTTTTAAAAGCTAGAGGGTGGCACACTATTAGCTGTGGAAGAAGTATTGTTGACCTGCTTTACTACAACAGACTACTTGGTGACATTCCTATTGTTTGACGGGAATTGATAGGGAGTGGCCTAGGGGCACGATTTGATGGATTATCTATCCAGTGATTATACATTATTTTCCAGTCATCCACCGAGTGACCTCTCTGTCCTGTCGGGATGCCTGACAAACGTAGACATCTTCCTATGGCAGAAAGAGAAACCGACCAAAACTGGGATGTAATCGTTAGTAAGGCGTGTTTTTCTTACTTCAGATGTTAAAGCTCTCTAGCAGAGTTACATGGCTTGGCCACCATATAACTAGCATAGTGGAGGCAGCACTCCTGCCGTGCCAGCCACAGACAAACCGTTTCGTTTAACTTTGTCCGCCATATTGGCAGACATGTTTTCCTAAACAATCCATGGCAGGAACCACTTCTGTAGAACAAAAAACATGATTGCAAGCTCACAATAGAATGCCAAAATGGCAGACTTTTTCTCACTTATATTACCTCTAAAGATAGAGCACCAAATCTGGGGTCTTTCTTCAGGGATAGCATATTTATTGACCCCCTCCACATGCAGGAATATTTCTTTCAGTGTGTGAGGCACATTACAGGGCTTTTTCTTCCCAGGACCACCTGGGTGGTCAGAGAAAGAAAGGACTCTGATTGGAAGGGGTCTGAAACATGGCCCTCAGTTGATGGCTTCACTCATGCAATTTTCATTGGTGTTAGAACTGACATAAAGTATCTCTGTAGTAAGGGAGTTCCCAGACGTGAATATATTACAGTAATCAATAACAAACACAAGAGGAATTTCAGGGAAATAAGTACAGAGCTGTAGTCATCCATGCGGCAAGCATGCATGGCCCCACTCACTAGCTACTATTCCCCTCTATTTGCCAGATGCTCCCTCTGGAGTCTCCAGACATCTCTGCGGCTTGAGGTGACAGACAGTAATGTTGCCTAGGTGTATAGCATATTGTTACAATACACCAAATCCTGCACACGTGACCATATGGACATGAGTGAATGGGCCTCCTTTCCAGCACAAAACTACTGTGATCTTTTACCTAGGTACAGCAACTGAAATGTTACTAAAATACCATAATAATTCAAGTAGCACACGTAGGTGCTATTCACAAAGGTAACTTACACTTGTGAGTAATTTACACATATGTTTATTCTTACACTTTTGAATAACTTCACAGAGTTTGGCTATTCATCATTTCCGACTGTAAAGATACTCAAAGGTGTAGACTTACACATCTCCATCCCCTGAAACACAGGGAGGAGGCAAATTAATGAGTGTTCTTACTACAGCCAAAAAGGAGCACCAGAAAGTCAAGCACCTCACATGGCCAACCCTTGATACTGCAGCATCCTCCAATGCAATTCAGTGGAGTTAGGGACATACATTTTTTTACAGTTAAGTGAAAATATTGAAACCATTTAAAAATGTAAATACATTTAATTTAATGTATAAAAACACATATATTATATAATTGTAAATGATTTCTATAACATTTTTAAATTAAAAACTAAAGCAACATTATTTTTAATAAAACATAAATTACTTTTTCAATCTTATACATCACTTTTAATAATTGATTTTGCAGAAAAAGGTATCTTTTTTTTACTTTAGATGCATTTGTTTTATTTAAACTTTAGAAAAATGACTTGTATTTAAACTAATATATTTAATTAAATAAATATTTTATTCAAATGTAAGTAAATAGAGGCGTAGCATTTTTGTATTTTGTTCTACATTTAAAATATATAGAAAATTCATTTATATTAATATTAATTAGACTTTATCGTAGGGAGATCTCCACTGGAGACTTTTGTGAGTAGGTGCATGTCCCTCCCTAAACCCCTCCCTAACCCTGGCTAAACTCATCCTTACTCCTCTCTTTGCCTCACCCTTTTATTAGCAAGTATGCCCCATTTTCCAAGCACTCCTTTTTGTCGAACCCACATTTACTACAAAAATGTATACTTACATGTGTGTAGCATACAGTGTGTGTATAACCCCCACTCCCCCAAGTGTCAAGTCTCATCCTGTTATCTTCAAGTTAAACCAACCAGCTTGTCAGTATCTCGGCATGGCCAAACAAAGTACATGAAGTTCGATCCTGGAAGGTTACATTGTACACATGAACTATCCACATCTTGGCTATACAGAGGTATATTCACTGGTGTGTAGAAAAGATATTTAAAGTGTAGCAGCCTATGTCGGTTGTTAAAGATACCTCCCAAGATTGGATTTAGCAGTAGGGCCACAGTCCATCAGTTAAAGAGGATGAGCAGTCCTGGTCTCATCCTAACCTAGCCCTGGCATCAATCACCGTCAGCAACCCAAATACAGTGTTTTAAATGCAAGATGCTAACATTTTTCTCTCCAGATCTCTAATGACCTGCATGAGTACTTTGTAAAGAAAAACAGCTTTCGAGGCTACTCAAAGCTATGTTCATTAAACTACAGAACGCAAAATACCAGAGCACTATGCAAAGCATCAAAGATTTCCCATCATAGCAATTAAGCATCTAATATTGGTCACCCACTACATGAGCTTTTTATAGACATTTTGTACTAAACATCAAAAGAAACATGCTTGACAGAAATCAAAGCTTTGGTACCACTGCAGTTGCAAAGCGTTTTTCTGTGCAGAGGCACAAGACCTTGAAAAAGAGATACAAGAACAGTAGCTTCCTATGCTGAGCTATGAAAATAAGGGGCAGATTTAAGAGCCCCTAGTACCACCGTGTGCCAAATTAACATCATTTTTTTAGGCTATTGTGGCCTAAAGCGGCCAAAATCGCTGCTCCAAATTTACACAGTGGCACAATGCTTGCATTGCACCACTTTGTAACCCCTTGAGCCACATTATGCATGCACTAGGCATAATGTATGCAAGGGGGTATTCCCCCATTAGAGGGGCCAAAAAAATGGCGCAGAGAAATCTAAGAGATTTCTTTGTGTCATTTTTTTCAGCCCTTTTAATGCCTACTCAGAGCAGGCGTTAAAAGGAGGCACACCATTGTTTAGAATGTGCCTCGGGCTTCGCAGGATTAGAGTAAAATGTTTTGATGCTAATCCTACAAAGCTCCAAACTAGCATCAAAAATGTTGATGCTAGTTCCCTAACTACTGCCAATGTGCGCCATATCTTAGGTACTGCGTACACATGGTGACGTTAGGGGGGGAGCGAAGGGGCGCAAGAAAATCTGGCCCTAGGAATTCTCACTTAGAATTGCAAAGCATGAAAGAGAGGCTAAATACATCAGCGGCGAGGCAGTGTGAACAGCTATGGTCAACAAGAGCAAACAAGATGGCTGCTGCTATAACAACATGGCATGAGTTGCTACAGTAATCAAAATCAAGGAGGACAGAGGATAACCCTGGCACGTGCCCACTAACATTGCAATTGGGTTGTAAAAGTACACTTTATTCTAATATGAGCCACCAGTTCCGCATGTAGATGGCTAATCCACCCTAGCATCCCCTGTTTTACGCTAATTCTGTGAGAAGTAATGGACACGAAGTCCCTCTTGAGGGAATAAAATGCTTTTTCACAGTTTAGGAAGACAGCAGCTGCTGCCTATGCCGGATACAGTCGATGAAGAATAGCGAAGAGTCTATGCAGATCATAGGAGGTGAAGCCAGACAGCCTGGTAGGTAGGACTGTGTCCGACGTGAAAGGGAACAGTCTCCTTCTACCACTTTTCTCACGGTTGTATTATCTGTGCTTGTAAGTGATATGGCTTATATGAACCTCAGTAGCATGCAGAGTTGTGTTAAAAAATGTAACACTTACCGCTTCATGCAGTGAAGGAGACCAAACGCTACAGCCCTGAACTAAAAGTGAGGGGCGCTCGAAGTAGGGGAGCGGGAGGTGCTGCAGCACCCCCAAGATACCTCTGCCAGACTTCAGGAGGGGGGTGAGCAATGAAGAGCCCTAAAGTTTAGTTTTTACCCTGTTGATTTGCTATGAGTAAAAATGCATTTTGAAACTGTTGCTTATTGAAAATGAAGCCTGGTATTTACGTCGCCGTGCACTCAAAGTGCGCCAAGGGACAATCTTTTGTGGGGTAGGAAGTACAAAAGGGAAGGCTGCAGCATGTCAAATATTTTCTAACACAGAAGAACATTTAAAAACTTGACAATGAACATTACAAATATTTAAAAAAATAATATCAGTGATAAGCAATCGTTAAATAAAGCACATTGTGTTTTTTATAATTCTAAGAAGTGATTCCAGCATATTATGGTGTATGCACTGCACAGGTTTAACGGTGAGGCTGAGTGACGAAGGCAAAGTCAGTGGCCATTTCAAGAGGTCATTTCAATGGAAAACGTGCTCTGTGTCCCAGGCATCGCCCTTTAGCACACCACGCTTTAATTATTTGTTTAGGGCAACGAGATGGAAAACGCACCACAGGACACGCATTATTCACCTTCTATTCTTCAGCTGAATGGACGTGGCCCTTGTGCTTACACTTTGTGTAATACTTGGATTTTTCACAACCCCTATGACTTCGCTGACGTAACATTGAGGGCAGGACCATTACCCTGAAAACTGTTCCAGCACCATTGAGAGTGAGCATTGGTAATTATTTGCATGTTTACGAAGTTGAAAAGCAGCAGACAGTCTTCTTTCAGGACCGTGTAATTCCATGAAGTTTTCGCCTATCCATCCTTGAAACAACAGAGCCGGACAGAAACTCGAGCGCTGTGGAGCACGTCGATGTCTCCTCCAACAGAGAATGCATCGCTTGGCTGCGGTGAAAACCCTGGTACAAAGGGCAACCATGAAACTCAAAGAAAGTGCGCACTACCTCCTAATTGTACTTAGCGCTCGACAGCAGTGGCCCAATGTTACCCGGCGAGGCCCAGCTCTGCCCTGAGGTGTAACTGCGCGCCTTTCATCGCCAACCAAAGCGGATGTTAGGCAGCAAGATCGGTTCTTTGAACACCACGCAAGGGAAAGTACACCGCCCTGAAAGCCGCCAAGAGGCTTCTGTTTGCTCAACGAAAACAACTTTTGTGCCAGTTACTTACCTACAGTCACACTAATACCTTTTAATGCTGCTTTGATAGAAATGAACTATTGTTGAAAACGTAAAGTTTTGGATAATGAATGTCATTTGCATGAACTGCCCAGTGCCAAAAGCCCATGTTCAGGCGTTACCAACGTAGAAGGGGAGGTTTAGCAAGAGACCGAACTAAAGGGCTAAAGGAAGGAGACAGAGGGTGCCCACTGTAGAGCGGCACCAGGGCTCTCCTATATTTTGTAGCCAGGAAGGTCAAGGGGGTTGGGTTTACTGAGGAAAAGTAATAAAGTGGACTGCCATTGACCTGGGCGGCATCTCCGAGATAACCACAATACTTGCATGTTTGCCTCTTTCCAGCGCTCCCCTATGTGACCCCCAGCCACCTTCTACATTGGCAACGAGGGTGAAAGAAACCGCTGTTGTGCTGTGCCCCATAGCGCAGGGGCCTCATCTCAGTGCTTGGCCGTTTGGACAACTACTTTTGTGCCACGAGGGAGACTGATGGTGCAGTGCGTAGGTCCCTGATGTTGCACATGGGTGGGGATGAACTGTTTGAGCTCTTCAGCACTCCCAAATATGGGTGCGGCCAATGACTTTGATGCGGCGGTTGCCACACTGAACCTGTACTTTGATCCCCAATTGAATCCAGACCATGAAATGTTCAAGCACCGCCAAGTGCAGCAAACTGACACAAAGTCAGTGGATATGTTCTACGCCAGATTGAGGAAATTAGCAAGTACCTGCGTAGGCCTGAACCAGCACAAAGAGATCCGTGCACAGATTATTCAGGGATGCCGTTCTAACCTGCTACGAAAACTAATATTATGACAACTGGGCATCACGTTGGATGAGATACTGATCCTCGCCCACTTGCATGAGCTCTCAGCTACACGGGCAGACGCCATGGCCGCCGCAAGAGGACAGGCATCAGCGGCATCCAGTGCTGCCAAGCACCTCGTGGTGAAGGAGGAACAAGTTGACACTCTGCAAACGTGTCCAGCCAGACAGAGACCACCACGTGCCCCAAAACAAGGTGAACGAGAGTGCAGTAGCTGCGGCTATGACCACAAAATGCCCGGCATGTGCCCAGCGAGAGGAAAGACCTGCAATAAGTGTGGTAAGGTGAATCACTTTGCCAGAGTGTGTCGAGCTGGACATTTCAGACAGAACACCGCACTGGATAAGACTGCCACAGTGAGGCAACTGACACCTGCGGAATGCACAGACGGAGGTGCAGGAGGGTCAGGAAGTGTAAGATATGAAGATGAAGAGGAGGAAGAAATTTTTGTCATATCATTCACGGGAGGGAGGTAACAGAAGCGACGCTCGCCCCCCATGTGCAACATGGAAATACATGGTGCTGGGGCGACCGTGTTGATTGACACTGGGGCGTCGGTCAATGTGACGGACAGTTTGCCTTACGACCAGTTGTCCCCGAGGCCACAACTAGTGCCCTACAACACAAAAATCTCTACCTAACGGGGACGAGATCCACTCCTGCTGCAAGGTGCCATTGATGTGGAAGTGGTTAGCCAGGGTCGTTGGACGACAGCCAAGTTTTACATAGCAAAAGGGAACATGGGTACCCTTCTTGGATGCCACACAGCCGAGGACCTGGAACTTGTATTCTTTGCACGTCAGGTCCATGACACGCATACAGAGGCCATACTTGATGATTTCCCACAGTTAATTGTAGGGCTGGGAAAGCTCAAGGGGAAGCAGTTCGAGCTGCACAATGCCCCGCAGTGTCCCCCACGGCGCTGCAGCAAAGCTGTGTTTCATTTCATCTCAGACCGGCGGTTGAGAGAGAGTTGCAAGCCCTAGAGGATCAGGGGGTGATCGATAAGGTTACGGGGCCTACCCCGTGGGTATCACCATTGGTGATCGCACCAAAACCCAAGCAGCCTGGGGCCATCCACCTATGTGTCGATATGCGGCTGCAGAATCTTGACATTAGGAGAGAACGGCACATCACACCTATGATGGACAAGATTGTTGCAGACTTAAACTGCGCACAACGGTTCTCAAAACTTGACCTAAACTCCAACGATCATCAGCTGGAGTTAGCCCCAGATAGCAGGAACATTACTACCTTCTCCACGCACGTAGGACTACTGCGTTTCAAAAGGCTCAGCTTTAGTGAATCGTCGGCCAAAACATTTTCAGAATGCCATTAGAGAGACACTGTTTGGTCTGGAGGGTGTGCTGAACCTAAGTGATGACATTCTGATCTTCTCGGAGACGCGGAAGACCATCACCGCTGGTGGAGGGCCACGCTGCAGCGCTTGTCTGACGCAGGTCTCACACTTCACAAGAAGAAATGTGTGTTTTACCAGAACTCAGTCGATTTCTTTGGATACATTTTCTCCCTTGAGGGGTTGAGAATGGACCCCAAGATGGTGGATGCCATTTGCAGTGCACCAGTTCCGCGAAACGCCACCGAAGTCAGGAGCTTCCTGGGTATGGCAACATACTGCGGTCGCTTCAGACCTCATTTGGCTATGATGGCCGAACCTTTGCGACGATTAACGAAAGTAGATAGCAAGTGGGACTGGAGTCTTGACGCTAGCAAGGCATTTCAGAATGTGAAGGAGGCGTTGCTGGATAAGGTGACAATGGCCAATTTCCACCGCAGGAGAAAGACTGAGGTAGTCGTGGATGTTAGTCCGGTTCTACTGCAGGAACATCATGATCAGGAGTGGGCGCCTGTGGCGTACGCCAGCCGAGCCTTGTCAGAGGTGGTGGCTCGCTATGCACAGATCAAAAGAGAGGTGCTGGCAATCAGCTGGGCCTGTCAGCATTTTCACTTATACCTGTATGGCCAGGAATCCAGGTGAAAACAGATCACAAACCTCTTGTGTCGCTGTTTGTGGGATCCACACGTTTGGCTCCCCGAGGATTGAACGATGGGCTGTTTTGCTTCAACCGTACAGGTTCAAGGTTGCCTAACGGCTGGGAGTAAACATCCCGGCAGATTATTTGTCGAGGCACCCCCCCTTGTCTCAACCAGATGAAGGGTCTGAGGATGAAGGAGAAAGAACAGAAAGTTTTGTGAAGATAGTGGTGCAAGCGGCCTGTCCCGTGGCCCTAACACTAGAGAAAGACCTGGTTATCAGCCATGCCAAGGATGCTTTGAAGCGGCAGGAGTGGAAGCGTTTTCTAGAGGGCACAAGGTCACTTGACCAAGAGGAAAGAGTGGCCATGCAAAGAATCTGGAGAGTAAGAGACAAACTGTTAGTTGGGAGTGACAGTCTTTTGTTGTGGGGCCCAAAAATAGTGCTTCCACAGCGCCTGTGGGACCGGGTGGTTGACCTAGCTCACCAGAACACCAAGGGGCACTAAGACCAAAGCTTGCCTTAGGGCCAAAGGATGCCAATGGATGCCATGGTAGATACTCTTGTTGCAAGGTGCCAATCCTGTGCCATCACCGGTATCGATCAACCCACTGCTCCTGTGATACGGAGCCACCAGTCTCCAAGCCATGGTCAAAGGTCAGTATGGATTTTGGAAGCTTTCCCGACAGGAGGCTGATTGTGGTCATGATGGACTCTTGTACTCAATTCCCTGTGGTGGAGTTAGTTGCATCAACTGCTTGTGAAAACGTACAACCAGCCTTGGAGAAAACGTTCACAGTATTTGACCTCCCTGATGAGATTCGAACTGATAACGGTCTGCCGTTTCAGGGCCAAGAGTTTTGAGATTACTTGGGGCACCTGGCACTTCATCACCGAAAGATGACACCATATTGGCCGCATGCCAATGGCGAAGTAGGTAGAATCATACAGACTCCTAATAGAGCTCTTCGAATCGGGGTGGAACAAGGGGATGATGTCGAGTGGTGTATGCACAAGTTTCTCCGGGCATACGCCCCACAGCACCTCTGGCTGTGCTCTGGCAGCTTTGATATTTAGACAGCCCCCGAGGGACTGTATTCGAGCCGGGCTAAATCGGAAACGAACAGAATTGAATATGGAAGCAGCCGAGCAGAGACGAAGAATGACCAATTAAAAAGCAAGCAATCGGAGAAGAACCCGGTGCCCGGATCTTCAAGTAGATGACTTTGTGGTGGTGAGAAACCGACGTCGGAGTGGAAAGTTTCGGACTCCATATGAGTCAGGACGATGGAAGGTGATCCAAATAAATGGGACCATGGTGACTGCCCAGAGAGCAGCAGGCTCATGGGCCCAATCCTGTGCTAACAACAGGTGATGTGGAATGCAAGGAGACCACAGGTCAGAGTGAGAGGTATCATTTTGGGCCTCACCCAGCACCCAGCCAGAGATTAAAGGATTTTGCATGTTGATGTATTCACTGTTGGGTTTGAGTGAAGACCAAAGTATCAGGGGTTTGAATGTTTCTATATTTTCACTCAGCTATACTTTTTCCTTGTCTCTCTCCATTTTTCTATCATGATCTCTTCCCAGGTGTTCAGGAGATGGTTTTTCCCTACGTGTGTTTTCTATCTTTTTGATAACTAAAACCTGGGAGGGATGTAGAGAGCCACCCGGGCTCTCCTATACTTTGTAGCCAGGAAGGTCAAGGGGGTTGAGTTTACTGAGGAAAAGTAATAAAGTGGAGTGCCGTTGACCCGGGTGGCTTCTCCGAGATAGCCACGATACTTGCATGTGTGCCTCTTTCCTTCGCTCCCCTACGCGTCTCCCAGCCACCTTCTACACCCACTACACCCTTTACTGAAAATCGTCCTCTTTGGGGGCAGCCGCTCTCCCAGAAGTGTCGAACCTGCTCTGGGAAACACCTAGGTTCAAAAGACAAAGCATTAACAGTCCTTCTCAGGAAGCGTTCCCAGAATATGGAATGTGATCCTGCCCGACATAAGCACGGATCCCTCTTTTGAAACCTTCGAGAAAAACTTAAACGCCTGCTGGTCGTGAAATACCCACTAAATGAATTGCCTCTTCTTCACGATTAGTTTAAGTTGGTTTAAGTTTGGTGCTCAGGTTTATGTGCTCTCCTTTTAATCTTAACTTATTTATTCAGTTGTAGACCTTGATCCTGCTAAACTTCAGGTGCTCATTGTGCAGCGCTCTGATAGCCTTGGGTCTGGATAGCACTATAAAATAATACAAACAAATAAATAAATATCATACTAGGAGGAACCAGAGGTCTCATTAATGTTCCCAATTACAAACAAGATAGACCATAAAGATAATATAACTTATTTTTGTAAGTTTGGTCAGCCTAGCCAAGAATTACCTGTCTGCAGCTGCACACATAGGGGCATATTTAGAATAAATTGGTGTGGCACTGCGCCAAAATTAGCAGTGCTGCACCATTTTAGGAACGCAGGGATGCTGTGTATTAACAAGAATACAGTGCACCCCTGTGTTTCCCCCTGCACCAGCTCTAAATTTGATGCTGAGCACCAACTCTGCTGCTCTTGCACCATGGTGCAAGAATGGCTCCGTTGTGGAGGAGATTGTTTTTGTCCAGGAAGGGAAACCTTCCTGCACAAAAACAATCTTCAGTGGCAATTTGCTCTTTCTATGTGTGCTGCAGAATGCAGCACACATAGAAAGAGCAAAAAGCAAGGAGAAATGAAAGCACACATAGAAAGAGCAAGAAACGAGGAGAAATGAAAGCATTTCTCATTGCACAATGCTAACGTCACCCCTAGGGTGGGGTTAGTTTTTGACGCTGCCTCATATTTCCCGAAATTTCATAAATCTGGGGCAGCGTCAAAATGTAATGGGTGTTGCTGTGTACCGCCCACAGCAACACCCATTGCACATCCCTTCCATGGAAAGTGCTGCGTGTTAAGGGGCCATATTTACAGGGTGGTGTTAAGCCTCAAAAAGTGGCTTAACCCTGCCTTGTAAATCCGGCTCAGTGCACAGCACCACCGGAGCAGCACAAAAAGTGATGCTCCGGTAGCGCTAGGAGCTTGTAAATATGTACCAAGTGCTCTATTGAGGTATACTGATTACTGTTAAAAATGCCGGACACAATGGCGCAGCGAAATGTTGTCAATTTTACTGCACCATTTTTTCAGGCCTCCGTGTGCCAGAATGCCCCTCTTGCATACATTATGCATAATGCAGGCACAATGTGGCACAAGGGGTTGCAAAGTAGAACAATGCAAGCATTGCGCCACTTTGTAAATACGACATGGGGAAAAGCCACCTTAACGTAAAATAAATTATGCTATGGCAGAGCAAGGTGGTGCTAGGGGCTTGTAAATATGCCCCTATTTAGTTTAGGAGCAGCCAAAACCATCAAACCATCAGTTGTAACCACGCCAAAGGGCGTGGTTACAACATGCTTTTTAATACATGGAGAAGATTAAACAAAGTTATACAAAACAATTTCATATACAAGTGTTTACGATCACAGAATGGACACAAACGTGTTACATTTGAATCATTTCCGCCTTACTAGCCAAGGTCTTCCATTTTTGTATTCTTAATATTTCCATAACTACAGAATCATGGGGTATCAACTCTCTTCCTTACCTTTCTTTGACTAAGGAATGGTAAGAAGGTCTCTTTAGCCTGTGACATTCTGGGTGAAATTTTAATTAGGATGGAGTAATTGGAGTATTTTTGGTAATCCCAACATACTCTTGTGATGCACAATACCTGAAAATTACACATTATTAATAGTAATTTAGGGTAAAATACTGCAACAGGAGCAAATAATTTAGTGAGTGGCTGCTGGCTGCTCATGAACCCCGTTTGGTTTTATCTTTTTAGAGCACAGTCTGGTCCATTTTGAATGCAAGGCTGCTTTTTGTGATAAGAAATAGCTCTAAATTATGTTCCTCGCTTAATTCCATGTAATTTCACACCTTGTGCTGTAATTCGGCTTAATTGGGCTGCCAATTTTTTTTCGATTAATGTCCACCCCTATCTGTGACCCTGCCGAATGCATTGCTTTCTCGTCTTACCTCTTCTCCCCAAAAGTAGAATCAAATCTCAAAGGAATACCATGATCTGTGAAACGTTAATGTGATATTAAAAACAAAGAAAAAAATAAGAATTGGCCTCAGTGCTCTGGGGCACCTTTTGGAGGAAATAAGTGTAATTTACAAGCTCCCTGTTGGAATAATGGCGATGGAATATTGACCACATTTTCCTTGAGAAGCTCGGGTACTTCTTTGGGTTTGTATAAGCCTCCCTTTTTTATGCTGGCCAACCTCAGTGTGTTTGCTTCTCCATGCCTTCACGTCGCATGCCAGTGCAGCCCCAGCTAACACCCAGGCAGCATACCTATGCAGATATCCAATGAGGAGGGTCCCCTTGTGGCATAGACACAGGGTCTATGATATGCATTACACCACTACATTAACACCCTACATCATGGCTTTGATACTGCTGCCTGTCTTAAGGCGAACTGCCAAGTAGATGGGGACAAACCCACTGTTGTCGCATTGCCTTGGCCACCACCTATGCTATTGAACATGCTTGGGAGCATTCCGAGTGTGCCCTCATTCTAATTCACCCACATTCTGTCAGCATTACTCTTTTAATGCAACTTCTTAGGGGAGCTTTCTTTTGACTGAACTGTTGTTTTTCAAACACTTCAGGCATTTCTTGTGCTCATATCTGTATCATAAATGCATTGAAATATATTTTCTGAAGGGGACAATGGGGTTAGGATGTACCCACGACTTGCTCTACCAGCAAGCAATAGGGCTTTCTTTCATGGACTTACATTGAATTAAATAAATGCAGAGGTTTTACGGAACTGCAGCTTGAAATGGATTGGCATAATATATATATATATGGAGTATGATTCACACTTTTCTATGAAATAGTCTCTATTTTATGAGTTTATATCTGTTCAAGTGGTTTTGAAACCTATTGGCAAACTTTCAATAAAAAAAATGATAATACAAAAAACGTCATCTGCATGAGCACCAGAGGTGCAAGCACAAATCATCTTCTCTATGCACACTTGAGAAGAGGAATGCACAAATCATCTTCTCTATGCACACTCGAGAAGAGAAATGTCTTACGCCAGATTTTCAATGTATCATTTACAGCCTTTGGAGTTAATCAAAGCAGGGGTTGCCATATTGTTCAGTTTGAATAGGACAGCATGTATCCTGTCCTGGACCTCAATTGTATTTGTCCATTCATTTCAATCAGCAAAAAAACTACGATATCAACAGAAAACACTATGGGGCATATTTATATTCTGTTTGCGCCGGATTTGCGTCGTTTTTTTTACGCAAATCCGACGCAAAACTAACTTCATATTTATACTTTGGTGTTAGACCCGTCTAGCGCCAAAGATCTTGGAGTTAGCGTCATTTTTTAGCGTGGACACCTACCTTGCGTTAATGATATGCAAGGTAGGCGTTCCCGTCTAAAAAATGACTCCAAGGCATGTGCGCCTTATTTAAACTCCCGTGCAAAAATGGCGCAGGGGAGTGGGCGGGTCAAAAAAAATGACGTCCAGCCGCTTTTGCGTCATTTTTTAGCGCCTGGTCAGGGCAGGCGTTAAGGGACCTGTGGGCTCGGAAGGAGCCCAGAGGTGCCCTCCCATGCCCCCAGGGACACCCCCTGCCACCCTTGCCCCACCCCAGGAGGACGCCCAAGGATGGAGGGACCCATCCCAGGGAATTTAAGGTAAGTTCAGGTAAGTATATATATATTTTTTTTTGTGTGGCATAGGGGGGCCTGATTTGTGCCCCCCTACATGCCACTATGCCCAATGGCCATGCCCAGGGGACATAAGTCCCCTGGGCATGGCCATTGGGCAATAGGGCATGACTCCTGTCTTTGCTAAGACAGGAGTCATGTCAATGGAGGGTTGGAGTAAAAAAAAATGG
Organism: Pleurodeles waltl; assembly: GCF_031143425.1. NCBI lineage: Eukaryota > Metazoa > Chordata > Amphibia > Caudata > Salamandridae > Pleurodeles > Pleurodeles waltl. Next base: position 317,401,728 of record NC_090436.1, read on the forward strand.
CGCAAATCGGGTTGAGGCAGATTTTTTGCCTCAGACCGACTTGCCCCATTCTTTGACGCCCAAGCTCCATTTTCCCCTACGCCGGCGCTGCCTGGTGTGGGTCATTTTTTTTGACGCACACCAGTCAGCTCCGCCGGCTAACGTCATTCCATAAATAAGGCGCCCGCATGGCGCTTTGGAATGGCGTTAGCCGGCGTTAAATTTTTTGACGCACAACTGCGTTGGCGCAGTTGTGCACCAAAAAGTATAAATACGGCCCTATGGGCCTCATTTACGAGGCCCTAGAGGCACATTGCGCCACCAAAGTGTAATTATTTTAATGCTCCGGTGGCGCAGTATGTCAGCCCATATTTACAAGGCCACGCAAAGCCACCTTGCGTGGCATTTCATGGCCTTGTAAATATACACCCCTTTCACTGCATAAAAAGGGCATTCAATGGGTGTTGTTTGGGGGTGTAATTTTAAAACATCTTTAATGATAAAGTCACATTTTAGGGCACAGTTCTGAAAATGCCGCTTTTAGAAAGTTTGCGTTTTATTGTCCCAACAATTTGGTGCCCGCAGCCTGCATCCTGGGTCACAAGACTAGGCGCAGCTGGCAGTTGGCCTTTGTGTATTCCTTCCAGACAATGAGGCAAAGGAGCATAGGTGTTGGCATAATGGGCCATCTCTGACTTGATGGGGATAGGGTGAGCTGATACCTACCAAACTTGCACATAACAAAGGCTCTGTCTGAGCACACATGCAAAGGGTTTGACTCTAGGCTATTGTAACCCCAGACAAGCTAGGGCAAGGGCAGGGAGACAGGAAATTCCAAACACCTCTGGGGTGGAAACCTCCAGAACCTTGGTCTACTTCAAACTGGGCACCAAGTACAAATGAGGGACCTTAAGACCCAACTTTTGAATACACCTCTAGAGCTCTGGAAGACTCAGAAGGACTCCTCTGCCATCCCTGCTGCAAGAAGAACTGCTACTCTGCTGCCCTGCTGCTTGCGTGAAAGGACTGAACTTGCATTTTGAACCCATGGCCACCAGAGTGTCTCCAAGAACTAGCTCGCTGGCCTCCTGATCACAGACTTAGACAAAAAATGTTCCAACCACCTTGAACCCTGCACTTAGACTCAGTCTGATGTGAGTTTTACCCCCCAAGTGGTGCCACCCCAGCCCTTGACCCTTGGAGGTGGGCCTGGAGGTGCTCTGCCAGCTGAGATGTGGTCTTGTGGACAGAACCGATGCAGCATGATGCATCTACTTCCAGCTGCTTTGGAACCACCACTGTGCAATACATCCTCAATGCAGGACCTCACATTGCAGCCCACAGTTTCCTCACGGCCACTGTTGCGTGACGCATCCTCATGCAGCCCTTCACATCACAAGCCCCCTGTCAATGACATCCTAAAAAATGAAGCAGCACTCCACATCTAAGCCCCACAGGTTTTTCAGAACCGCTAGTCGGCGATTTATCTCTGATGCAGGACTTCGCATAGCAAGCCCCACATTGACGTCATCCTTGACGATAAGCAGGACTCTGCATTGCAGCCCCACTGCTCCTTGGAACCACTGCTGAGCAACGCATCCTCGAAATGGGATCTCTTAATGCTCCACACACCAGGAATTAAACAGAGCTTAATTTGTTTAAAAAAATGCCTGGACTCTCGTCAGCAGGCCACTGAAGCTTGCATCAAACATTGCCCCTACCATGCTCCCAGTTATAGTAACAACACAACTACTAGCCACCACACTCCTACAAGTGTGACAGTTTGGACCAGGCAGGCTCCCAAAGCTATAAGAATGGATTGGGTGGCAGGTAATAGCCATTTTTAATGTATATTGAATTAATATTTAACTGATGTGGTGTTCATCTTGAAATTAGCCCGGCAGCACCACCCTGGGACGACTGTCATAAGAGCTGGCGATGTCAATTATTAAGTGCTGGTGGCAAGCATTGGACTATATCAATATATGAGGGACTGCGGGGGTTAGGACAGGTCCAGTGTGCAGTCTCCCTAAACAATTGGTATGAAACTAAGTGAGCTAATGGTTCCTAAGATTAAAATGGAAAGAAGATATAAGGGCTGAAGCTAAAACTCTCACACATCCATTGGATGTCATGCTTCATCCTTGGGTCTGATCCTTGTCGGGCTGGCGCTGCAATGCCCAACAGGCCCCTGTAAGGGGGCTCTATACCGGAGATCTTTTAATAGTGTGTGCCATGAAGGTGAGTAGGAAAAAATTCAGACCTACTAAGTAAGACAGAGAGCTAGAAACAACTAAAATTGGCTCAGGAAACACCCTACAACCAGTTTATTTTGAATGGTGGGTCTCGGTCAAGGTTAAAAACAAGGGGAGTATATAGGAAGTAATGTTCCTCTACTCTAACCAAACACACGTAGGGCAAAGGACAATGACTTCAGCCCTAACTATTGGGTCGACATGTTTCACGCCTTAGGTGCCCCTAAGGATCAAATGGCATTTCATCAGACCCAAAAAACAAAAAAACCTTAGCTACTCAAAAAACAAAAATGAAACTTACATGAACAGCTACGCAAAAAAAGCCACACTTGGCATGAGACCCTCCTATATTAAGGCAGGGGCATCATGGGAAAAATGTTGGCCGAAGGGCTATCGTCACTGTTTTCTGACGAGGCCCCTGTTGCGAGACCTACCCGCGGCCGCATACCTGGCAAGCACTGGACACCATCAGCTGAAATTAACCACTTGATTTAAGGTACTTTTGCGCAGTGGGCCTAACTGGGTCCCTGTAGCTGGTCCACACTCCATCATAGTCTGCCTGAGCTTGTGACTTTGTCCGGGTCTGGTGCAACCAGATACCCACAGTTGGCTCTTGGTGCTCTTAAGCTCTATTTTTACTTAAAACTTTAAAATTTCATATATCTGGTCCTGCTGATTAGATTTTGTAATTTCGGTGTCAAATGATTTATTAAACTGTGCTCTATTTTTCTAAATTGGTGTGGGATATTTTCTTGTGTTGTGTTTTTACTTTATTACTGGTTGAAGTGCTGCATTAATACTTTACACATTGCCTCTAAGTTAACCCTGAGGGCTTTTGTGTCAAGGTACCAGAGAGTTAAGCAGAGGGTAATTTGGGGTTTGCCTGTGTTTCACCCTTACAGAGGTTATGGTTGCTGCCTGAGTAGGATTTCACCCTCCTCAATCAGTAATCTAATTTCCAACACCACTAAACTCCAACAGACAGAACCACTGTTGTTATTCTGATTTGTAGGTAACTGATCAGGTGTTTTCTCTTCTGGTTTTCTTGGGTTAGTAGATTTATGCTCTGAACATCTGGATGTGTGTAAGCCACTTTTTGCCTATAATATGAAGAAGATGAGGAAGAGTGTCCTGTAAAACACAGAATGTGCTTCCTGACTATTGGACTTTAGTGACCATTTACTCCCATTGGTGACCAAAAAGCTTGCTACCAGTAAACAGGATTTTTATGAACACTGCCAATTATTCTGCCTCAGATGTCCAGCCCTGCATCAACATATGCCTGCTTGCAGGACTTGATGTGCCTGAAGCAATTGCTGAAGCTTTGATGCTATCACAGGCTATGTCTGGGATGACATTTCCTTGTTCCATTTCAACCAAAAGATATGAGCAGCTTTCACCTTCCTGCATTGATGCAACCAGAAATCCAAAATCTTTAAGGAAAGAATATGCTGTATAACCTGCATAGATTCCAGCTCTTAAAGCTAGATTATTTTCAGCACATGCCTTTTTTCACCCTCTGCACGTTTATGCACATATTCAATTAGGCTACACTGTTCTGGATTGACTGAAGAGAACACATTGGGTGGGTCAAGCATAGAGTCTACTTTGATAGCATGTAGTAGAATCTTATTAGCTTCTTCCATAGAATACATCTTCTGCAAGAAGCATGTAATAGTAAAATAATCTAAATCATGTAATTCATACAGGACAAGGGATCGTATTTTGTCATGAAGTGGAAACACAGGCCTTGAAAGTCTATCACCAGAGGTACAAACAAACCTCCAGTTTTATGCCTCCAACTGGTCTCTGGAAAACCCAGATACTCTCTTCAGTGTTGCAAATTGAATTCCAGTCCCCCTCTATGGGCTTACTTGACATGACTAGGAGGCCCAACTTCTTGATCAGAAGATGTAGAATTTTTAGCTGCAGGCTGATCTGCACTGCGATGATGACACTGTCAAGACGTCTCTGCTGCAAATACTTTCTCCACTGCCTGCTCCACCAACAGCTGCACATGAGAGGCCAGATTTCACATAGGGGGCGCTCTTTTTGTTTGTGCTGTGACTCCTCTTTATAGGCAGACCGAGCACAAACATTGACTGTGTACCTTATTACAGATAATATGCTTCTCCTTACGGTCTCTTTGTCTCTGTGCTCACGTCCATAATACTGTGCATGGCGCAGAAGAAAAGGTTTTTTTCCATCACCATGCTGATAACGAAGTGCCCCCATTAGGATTGAGCCATTGCTATATGTGCACCAGCATAATCTGTATTACAGAAGGGGCCACTCCCTTGTTTAATATCAAAGTGCCGATAGGTGAAATTTTGATACGCTGGCATAATCTCATAGAATTTTATTTTAATGCATGTTACACAAAAATTCTGACTTACACTTTTTAGCCACATCGCAAAAATATGAACCGTTAGTGACAAAAAGTTAGCACAAGCACACAGGAATGACCAGAAGGCGAGTGGCTGCTGTTTTTGCCACTTGCGTTTTACATTTTCTACCACAAAATGCATCCTTGCACCCAAAATGGGTGAGAGGACAGATTTCATTCTAAAATATAGCGGCAAATGGGAATTTTGCAATACACATAATTGTGCATAATTTTTCTAAAATTTTACAAAGTTACAGAAAAGCGTATTGCACAAATTTCGCAGAGCCCTACCCCAGATTCTGTCATAAAACTAGCTTCAGCAGAAGATGATAGCAGCATAGATCTACTTCCTTTCCTATGACTCTCACCCTCAACAGAGGAGTTAATAGGAGATAAGTTCCTCCTTTTCTCAGCTCTTTTCTCGGTATCTTCGATCAATATGATCAACAATTCAAAGAATCCCCTTCTCTCTGAAACTGAAGCATCTGTGTGCTGCCTTATTCACCGGTAAGTAAACGGTATTCTTACTTCTTTTTTGTTAACATCAGGAACCCATCAAATCTAAAATGAGAATCTTGTTCTCTGCCTCACTTACACCAGGCAGTCAACTTGTGAGGTAGGAAAACAAAAACTTCCAATACTCTTTCAGTTCTTACACTGCCTTCCTAATCCTTGCGTCCACCCAAACTCACCAGAACTAATTTTGTTGTTTAGAAGATGGCGCAAGCAGACTGTTGCCTACTCCCATCCCGTCAAACTTAGCGAACGATGATTTCCTCGCTTCTCTTAGTCATGCTGAGATTTGGCAAGCCAGCCTCTTATCGAGTTGGCGAGCCCCAAGCCCCTCCCATACTTTTTAGGACTGGCCTCACCAAACTATTGTTTTTTTCAAAAACATTTTGGGCCTGATTTAGAGTTTGGTGGAGGGGGTTACTCTGTCACAAACATGATGGATTTCCCACCCACCGTATCACGACTCTATTATTTCCAATGGAAATCTTAATATGTCAGACGGGATATCCATTACGCTTGTGACGGAGTAAACTGTCCATCAAACTCTAAATTAGGCCCTATTATGCACAACATACATACACAGAGGAGCTTTTGGTCAGTGGTGTTCACCCACTGGTCTGTCAAATTGTCAGTCATTTGTGCCCAACACAGCATACCGTATGGGGCAGTGGATCAGGCTGCTTCAGACATTGGCTTTCTTGACTTTGAGTGAATACATTTTGCTTGTCCACATTGTGCACATCTACCCAAAAAGTTATTTTCAGTGCCAGAGTTTGTGGATCAACTCTCCTTTGTTTTGCTTTCAAGTTATTATTATTATTTTTGCTTAAACATTATTGTTTTTCATTTTTTCCTCTTTTGCGAGAGTCTGGCGCCACATTGCTACATCTCCAGCTCCCCTCCCTCCCACTACTTTGTTTCTCAGTGACAGCCACTGTTCTGTGGTACCGAACCTTTACTTAACATCAGCTTTTGAATTTAACAAAGGAGCACACTTTGGAAATGAAAAGCTTCTGCGGAATCAAAGACCAACAGAGCAGCTGAAGGAAGGTAAGCCCGACCCTCCTAATTACTTCTTCGTTTGTAGCTGTCACAGTGACATGGATGGTATATTTTTATTAAGGTGCCTTAAACCCTGCTGTACTTTCATCAAATATTGCAACTTTATAAGTCATTTTTCAAATGTTCTTATTGTGTTTTAAATAATACATGCACGAGAAGTATGCTTCAGTTCCAGACTGGAGGTCTCCGCTATTTTTAACAGATGTTCAGTCCGACATTTTCAACAGAAGAGAAGCAACGGCCTTTCCTTATTTTTGTACCCAAAAGTGCCCATCATGAAATGTGCTTTTTGCTTTTTTAAAGGTAGACAGGGCTTCCTTTTACAAAATAAAACAGAGTACAACGTGAGCTTGATCATATAATTGGCACCACATTGTGTGTCAATAAACGCAGACTTCACTAGAAGGAAGGGTTCTCAGAGTCACGTGTCGCAGGACAAGTCCGCATCCTGGCCACCTATTGCAGCCTTTAGAAAACGTCTAAACATAGAAATCATACAGTACCGTTGATCTTGCATGGACAAAGCATTTTTTTTGCAAAAGGCTACAAAAGACATTTTAACGCTCTTTTAAATTGGGACTTTAAAACGTGTCAACCGATACAAATATTCAATTGTTCACTCTTTTAATATTTTTTAACCATTAAAAGTATGTTTCCATTGTCACAACTGTTATGAATAATTATCTGTACTAGTTATTCTGTTGGAGAGCACTTCGATTTATATTAACCAATGAAATAGTAATAATGAAGTACAAATGGATGGATATCAATCAGGGCTCATGCCACTACTGGTGAATCGGTATCTCGAATGAGATGACTAACAAAGGCTCTTAAGTAAATGTGTGAATGAGAGCTGCAGTAATAGAGATCATTAAGCACATCACATCTTTGCCACAGGTGAGTTAAAATGCAATAGATTAAAGTTTTTCCCCATTTGATAATGTATAGGATATTGAACTCGCTCCCAGTACCAGAAATATTTATTTACCATCATTATCATTTTTACCACCACCATTACCGTATTAATTTCTGCCACTATCATTGTAACCTCTACCATTAACACCGGCAGCACCGTTAAGAACACCACTACCACATCACCACTATCAATACCACCACTGCCATCACCTGTACTACTAGTACCAGAATCACCACCATTGTAACCACTGCTGACACAATTTTACCTCTGCCACAATTACCTCCACCGTTGCCACCCTAACACCATTACTACAGCTAGTACCATTACATCAATGTTAACACACTATCATCTCCACCAATGCAAACACCACCACCACAACCATCATTACCGCTACCACCATTACAACCCCATTACCACCACAATCACGATTACTATCACAACCATTAAAACCAAAGCACTAGAATCAACATCACTGACCATTACCGCCATCACTAGCACCACCACTATCATGATCACCACTATTCTGAGTACCATTACCACGATGGTAACATAACATTTCTACTTGTTAAGTACATGTTCATCTCTTGGAGCTTTTTGTTGAAAAATAAGAGATGTTTATTGTTGAATAACTCAGTTGTACTTAACGTACAATTACACAATTAAAACTACAGAACCATCTTGGTATGATCAAATGTCTTACATTCTCAACAAATCAGAGCACAGTTTTATTAAGCATTATATTGGCTTAACAATAACATCTAAGCACTTCCCCACTAAATTAATATTGATCGTGCCCACTCTATGCTAATGCCATCTGGAGATGGTGAGGCAAACTAGCTACATGAACAACAGCAAGCGATTATACATGAATAAGGTACTGTGAGCTAGCAGAAGGACCTTGAACTAAAGTTAGAGTTTTATTATTAGGCCAGAGAAGATTCATCGACAACAGTATGAACAATTCCAATGGAATAAAGAAACGTGATTCTGCTTGACTGTGTACTGCAGAAATAACAAGTAGTGGAATGTGCAGGGGGAAACAAGAGAGACATCCATTTAGTAAAATATGGCTGCTAGGCCCAAATTGAGGGGTCGTTCACAATGATCAGGAAAACAAACTTCTACAAATCATAGATATTTTTTTAAGACAACAGTAATATCTCAGTGTGTGCATGTGTAATTGAGTGAAAAAACACATTCTACATGTTGTTAGCAATACACAAAAAACACAAACACAGATAATCTGGACCACCACCCCTGTCACCCTTACTGCCACTGTCAATACCACCACCACTAACACCACCACTACTATTACTAACACCAGAACTATCATCAGTACACTATCACCACCACGATAATCCCACCCACTGTCATCACTGCCACTATTCCTATCACCACCTTTGCTATCATCACTATGACTACAGGCATGCTACTACTACCACCACTAGTACCACCACTATCAACACTGTCACTTCTGCTACCACCATTCTCACCACTATCAACATTACTACAGCCATCACCGCTACTACCCCCAGCACCATTACCACCAACTACTACCAGTATCACCCCAGCACTGTTGCTATCAGCATCACCACTACCATCAGAATCACCACCAATAGCAGCATCATTCCAGCACCGCTGCTATCAACATCACCACTACCATCAGAATCACCACTAATACCCGCATCATCCCAGCACCACTGCTATCAGCATCACCACTACCATCAGAATCACCACCACTAGCAGCATCATTCCAGCACTACTGCTATCAACATCATCACTACCATCAGAATCACCACCGCTAGCAGCGTCATTCCAGCACCACTGCTATCGACATCACCACTACCCTCAGAACCGCCACCACTACCAGCATCACCCCACCACCATTGTTATCAACATGACCACTACTATCAGAATCACCACCACTACCAGCACCACTGCTATCATCATCACCACTACCATCAGAATCACCACCACTACCAGCATCACCCCAGCACCACTGCTATCATCATCACCACTACCATCAGAATCACCACCACTACCAGCATCACCGCACCACCATTGTTATCAACATGACCACTACCGTCAGAATAACCACTAATAAAAGCACATCCAAGATTGCTACATTCTTATGTTTTTATCTGTGTAAGAGCATTGTGTGCTTGACAGTATAAGGAGAGTATAAGAGACATGGGGATGCGGACAGGAGACAGTGTGTACTGTCAGCAATAAAATGTAAGGCCTATTGCCTTTGTAAGTGAATGTTATATTTAGTCCAGTGTTTCTGCGAGTATAAGACCGTCTCAAACTTTGGCCCCAAGCACCAAAGGGAGTGAAGGAGTCCATAATCACATTGAGACCGGTGATCCTTTCTTCAGGGAACGAATCCTATGCCCGGAAGACAGACACCAATGGAATGTCCTCTGGTTAGGTGATCTGGCTATACTTTTTCAGGGTGGCATCACTTTTGTTCATGCAAGGGCATTGGACAAAGGGATTGCCAAATGTGAAGCCACACTCTCCCTTACAGTCTAATGACTGGAAGGAGGAATGGGCCATGAGGTAACGCAATGTTAAAATCAAATTTAAATGTCAGAACTGACTTTGAAAGTGAAATGTTTTGATTTGAAAAGATGTCAGAATGCTACAGATTTCACCGAACAATGCGAATTTACCACATACCTGAGCCCTACTTTCAAGTGAATGTGGTGCGTAGCTAGCATTGGTGAGGTGGCACAGGGTACCAAAGCCCTGAGGGCCTATTGAATCGTGATCACCGCTGTATTTCACCACGCCAACAGCAATCAAAGGTGTCACTTCCCTTGTTTGCACCAGGGCCCACGGTGTGCTTGCTAGCTACAGCTTAGATTCAATTCCCTGCTTTCCAACTGCTTTCCAACTCAAATTGGATTTCAGAGAACTCAAAGGAGAGCTTCTTTCTATAGAATAAACACCTTACACGACACCCACTACCAGGACGCGTGAATGACGTCAAACTCGTATTATCATGCTTCCGCCAATCGCATTTCTCTGGAGAGTAATCGAGAAGACTGTGCGCCTACCGATGTGCTGGGGCGCTGCAGGAGAAAAGGATCTCCGACATGAAGAGACGTCTCTGTTCCCATGGTGACAGGCGCAAGATAAAGTTGCCAGCACTGCATACAAATCAACAACCAGATTCTCTCTGAAAATAACACTATGGATGCTAGGTGAGCTTGCAATTCTCATCCATTTTGTACATGAAATAAAAACAGAGAAATGGACGGAGTCAAAGAAAGGGATCACGCAGCTTTCCTGCATCCACTTCAAGAGAAAACAGAAACAAAACTGTCAACGCAGTCACCATCAGTAGTTTGTACAGAGAAAACGGCGGCGAGGCAAGAGTGAAAAGGTGAAAATCTGTTTGCTAATGGCTTCAATTGATGTGAACGGTGTTAAACAGTAAATCATTCCTTCGCACCTACATATGCCAATTTGTTTTCATATTTTGGTATCCATAGGCCTTCTCAAAGGTCTTCAGTTTGCCCCTTTTTAACATCAGCTTTAATTTACAAAGCGCTAGAACGTCTGCACATATGAACAAAGCATGCATCCTCACACATACCAATCAAATAGCCAACACACAACAATAGACAGTCACAGGTGTCAGTAAAAGGTCAGAAGCGATGCTTTGTGTGTCTCTAGTCTCTTTTGTGGTCCCGTTTTATCATTCCGTTTTTTTGGTAGACAATTGTTAGACTTTTCATCTTGGCGTGGTCTCCCTTAACGTTTTGCCTCTGTTTCCCAGGTTGCTGATGTGTGCTGGACTCTGATTTTACAGTTTTTGTTACTCTGGGCACTTTACCACTGCTAATCAGTGATAAAGTGCAAGTGCCTCTATACAAAATGTGTATGTGATTGGTTTATCCATGATTGGCATATTTGATTTACTAGTAAGTCCCTAGTACAGTGCACTAGAGGTGCCCAGGGCCTGTAAATCAAATGCTACCAGTGGCCTGCAGCACTGGTTGTGCCACCCACATAAGTAGCTCTGTAATCATATCTCAGACCTGCCACTTCAGTGTCTGTGTGTGCAGTTTTAACTGTAAATTCGACTTGGCAAGTGTAACCACTTGCCAGGCCTAAACCTTCCCTTTTCTTACATGTCAGACACCCCAAAGGAAGGCCCTACGTATCCCCAAGGGCAGGGTGCAGTGTATGGTAAAGGGAGGACATATAGTAGTGTGTTATATATGTCCTAACAGTGAAATATTGCTAAATTTGTTTTTCACTGTTGCAAGGTCTGTCTCTCTCATAGGTTAACATGGGGGCTACCTTTAAATAAGATTAAAGTGTAGATTCCCTTTGGGAGTGGATGGACATGTGGAGTTTGGGTTCTCTGAGCTCACAATTTAAAAATACATCTTTTAGTAAAGTTGATTTTAAGATTGTGTGTTTGAAAATGCCACTTTTAGAAAGTGAGCATTTTCTTGCTTATACCATTTCTGTGACTCTGCCTGTTTGTGGATTCCCGGTCTGGGTCAGTTTGACAGTTGGGCGGGTTGCACCTCTCTCTAGACAGTGACACAAAGGGAGCTGGGGTGTAGCCTTCACATCCTGATGAGCCAACTGTGCTAGGAGGGAGGGGAGGAGTGGTCACTCACACCTGAAGGGGCTGTGCCTGCCCTCACACAATGCAGTCTCCAATCCCCTGGTGAGTGTCTGGGGCCTGGCCTGGGCAAGGCAGGATTTCACAATCAAGAGAGACTTTGCTTTGAAGTAGGCCTACTTCAAAGGAGAAATTGGGTATAAGAAGAACACCCAAAACCACAGACTTTAGAACACTTCTGGAAACCAAGAGGAACCTCTGCCTGGAGAAGAGCTGAAGAGCTGGGGAAGAAAAGCTGCCCTGCCTGTGACTGTGCTTTGTGGAGCTATCCTGCAGTTGCTGCTTCTGCCAGAATGAGAGGGCAAAGACTGGACTTTGTGTGCCTTCCATCTTGTGAAGTTTTCCAAGGGCTTGATTTAGAGCTTGCCTCCTGTTGTTTGAAGTCTCAGGGACAGCAAAGGCTTCTCTCTGCCAGCACCTGGATTCTCTGGAGAGACTCCTACTCTGCCAAGTGGTGCCCATTCAGTTCCTGGGATGCTGAAAGGAGAAGCTGGCAGCCTAAGAGGAAGAAATTCACGCACAGAACGCTGTGCGGGGAAAAGATCGACGCAACTCCGATCTGCGACTGAAAAACCGACGCGCCGCAGGCTTTAAGGCTGAAAATCAACGTTCGCCTGCAACGCGACTGAAGAATCAATGCACGAAGTTGGAGAAATGAGGTGCAGCATCGCTGACAGAGGCTGGTAAAATTGCCCGTGCTGCATGGTTTTCGGCTCATTGTGAGGCTGGTTTTCCGATGCAAGTACCGCTGGGCGTGTAAAAACAATGCAAGGCCTGCCCGGACACGAGAGTGCTGACTGGATTGACGCATCGCTCTCCTGCAGAGAGAAGGAACGACGCGCCCCGACTGACAAAAGGAGAAACAACGCATAGTCTTGCTCGTGAGTGAAATCAACACATCGCAAACCCTTTTTGACGCACACTCACCCGTCAGGGGTTATTTTTGACACACCCATTGTACATTTTCACACTAACAGTGTTAGTGTGTGTTTAAAACTACACAAAGACTCTTTTTGCTTTTTAATTGATAACTTGACTTGTGTATTGTGGATTTTTGACGTTTTGGTCTTGTTTTGTTTAGATAAATATTTCCAATTTTCTAAACCTGTGTTGTGTCATTTTGTAATGTTTTCATTAAGTTACTGTGTGTTGGTACAAATACTTTACACCTAGCACTCTGAAGTTAAGCCTGCTGCTCGTGCCAAGCTACCAAGGGGGTTAGCAGGGGTCAGCTGAGGGTGATTCTCTTTTACCCTGACTAGAGTGAGGGTCCTTGCTTGGACAGGGGGTAACCTGACTCCCAACCAAAGACCCCATTTCTAACAACAATATTACTTGCATCATTATTAACGTCAGCATTAAAGAAAACATCAAAATGCATGTGACATATTGCCATACAAGTGGGGATGACAGTCGAACAACAACATCAATAAGTGTGATTATAGTGTTCCACTTCAGGAAACGTTGACCTTTTAACCGAGACAGGGCTCTGCCTTTTTGTATATCAGGTTTCACACATCTAAACCTCAACTACTCTGCTGAATACTGTGCCTCCAACCAATTGGTACCAACAATTCTTACACTACTACCAAAATAGTTTAAATCCTTTTATTCAAAAATTTAGGAAATAATTCACTAAAGTCTGCATTTCTTTCCCACAAGAAATTACTACAAAAGTGAATTGCAGACTTTCTGACTTTTTTGAAATCCATACACATTTTCCAAGAGCACTTCTAAGAAGATGTGACTCTTGCAATTTCCTAGGAGTATTGACATGTGTAAATGTTTAGGACCAGGTCTTGGGACGGTTGTAAACTTGATAACGCAGTTATTAGGAATACATGGCCTTGGAGAATGATCAACCCTCTGTGCATGTGAAACAAGAATATTTCCTTCAACGGTACTTGACTGAGCAAGGCATCGATGTAGGGTGCATTAAGATTCCATCCGCATGGAGAAGAGCCACCAGAGGAGCCAACACCTTCGGGAAAACTTTAATAGAGAATTTTAGTACAAATAGAAGCACTCTGAGTTGGTAGTGAACATCCACCACCATCAACTGAAGGAGCCTCTAATGAGACTCTCTGATGAGAACATGCAGGTATGCATCTTGCAAATCTATTGTTGCTAAACAATCTTCTGGCCTTACCATTGAAATGAAATACTGTAGGGATATCATTCAGAGGTGCACAGTTCTGATCCACAAGTTCATGTATTACTAATTGAGAACAAGTCTGAAAGTGTCTAAAACTAGTCCCCATGTATTCCTCTGGCACCCTTGCAATAGACATCTTCTCCGGTAACATTTGGATTCCTGACAACAATGCCATATGTTTGGGACTACCTTTTGGTAACTATGTCCGAATTACTCATGCATCAAGCGGGCACTCTACAAAGTCTACTGCATTTCCATCTTCGATTACATTCAAGACCCACCAATCTGTTATGTGTCCTTGCCCTGTCTAAAACAAGTAATGAGTCTTTCCTCCCCCTGGATCCAGTTTGGGCAAACCGTAATTGTCAGGATCTCTTCTAAGTTGCCACTTCTGAGTAGAAGCATCCTTTGCAGGGAGAGTAATTCTTTAGTTCATACATGAAGTCTTTCTCTCCCTCTGGGTAGATGTTTTTGAGTAAACAGCTCAAACTTCTGAGAATTGAGCTCCCCTTTATAAGAGTGTGCTAGCGATCTTTGAATGCTTTCAAAATCATTGCATCCAATTAGCCTCTGAATAATATACGCTGTTCAAACAGGAGTTTGAGGAGAGAAGTTTTCTCGGCGGCTTCTACTCTCCAGTCCTCCATCCAGAGAATTTTACTTGCAGAAATCAATGTTCCTGAATATATAGCTGTTGCTCTCACTCTATCTGAAGAAATATCTGCCAACAACCTCCTGTTGCTCCATTATGCCTAAAAGCTCTGAACAGTCATGGCCCTCCTGATAGCCATAGCCAATTTATCAAAGTAATTTACTATTAACTGAGCCATTATTGCCGCATAAGTGGCTGCCTTTAAGACCAAATTTTCTGCTGAAATGTTCTTTTTAGACCCAAGTCCACTTTCCTGTCGGATGGGTCTGATGGATACAGTCTCCTGAATTAATTGATGTTCTGCCAATCAATATAGCCAAAATTGTTTCAATCTTAACATTGTGAGGAAGGTAGTCTACTCCTTTCTGCAAAGACATTGTCAAGGAAGTATTATCTAGGTCTTTCCACCCTCCCAGAACCATCTCTTGAACCTTTTCATGAAATAGCGTGGGCATCAATGAGGCCGCCTTGGGATATTGGAGAAGAATGATTTTAGTCCCCTCCTCAGTCAGACGAAGAGGGAACCCCAAATTATCTTCTCTCTTCACATATGCTGGAGCAATTTCTTCCTTTGCAGGAATCAATGCTAGACGAGTTCAACAGATCTTTGGACGCAGCATAAGAGTGTGGAAAGCCAAACAACAATATTTCAATTCAAACCCATTATATCACACAGTATGACCAATGTGGCCATACAAAGAAAACTCCAGTGTGGAAAAAAGTTAATGCGTTTTATTTCAAACTCAAGCTCAAAGGCATGTATAAAATTCTCAAGAGAAAGTTTTAAAGATACATTGTCACCAAGGGCTGACCATGGCAGTGAAATACATTCAGGCGAACTAATATTAAGAGAACTAGATATTCAACAAAGACAATACAGAACATCAGTTAGATATTCTGAAGGATAGAAAACAAACCTTGCTCAATTTTAATAAGCATTAGGGCAAGTCAGATCATCAAGGTTCAGCTAGTTTGGACAGAGGAAACCCTACAGTTGAGCCAATCAGGGAATAACATGTGCAGGCGGAACACATGCGGGCAAAAGGCAAAAAAGGGTCAAAAGAATTTAGGAAAAGGTAATATAGGGCAACAAGTCACTAACTCAGATGGGCAAAAAGTAAGTAAAAGGGAAAGCATCGTAATATCAGAAGCTCGTTCATGAGTCTTCTTCTATGTGTTAGGGAGAAATCTCTAAGTTTCAGCAAGACATTTCAAAGGGCAAGGACAAAGAGGACAATATCTCTCAAAGTCCAAGGGACTCAGCATGCAATATGGGATGGGGCTAAAAGATCCTGCATGAGGAAGTGCAGGTTCAGCATCTTCAGGATTCTCCTCTCAATTCTTTAGGGATTCTGACAATAGTCCAGCTGGGCATCGGAATATTAAAGTTCATAGGACAAAATGATGTATCAGTTCATCAGTCCACCTGACATTGAAGGGGCAACATCCAATAGAAATCTACCATGTGACTCCAACCTGTAACATCAGTATGGTTTCTCAGGTTTGTCATGAGAATGGTGTCCATCTGTACTATTTCACACAAAAGTGAAACACATTTTTAAACTGTCAGTCCACAATCTAGGATGTTCCATCCTCAAGAACATTTTCTCATACACTCGATCTGTAAAACAGTAGGCATCTATTAGCAGGCCAGCCTTCTCATTTGAATGAAATCTGAAAGAAAGATACACATTAGCAAGATGACTTGGCATTTTCTGCACAATCACGAATACAGGGCATAGTAGGCTTCAGTTAGGCAAGTAAATTAATACAAAACAATCATATATTCAAATAAAACACATGTTAATATGGAAACTATAAATCTGGCATTAATAAGTCTTCATTAGCATTCATGTTACAATACTTTAAAACAAAATAATTCTGTTAATGCATTTCAGTCAGTGTGGTGCAGAACTGCATTTCTCTATTTTCGCATACAAATTTAAAATGCTTGTCATTAGAAATTCAATATTGTTTCAATGTGAACTATTATTTTAGACTCTAAAATATAACATAATGACAGATTATTTCTTCAAACATAATTTAATCATGATCCACCTAAGTTTCAGTGAGTAGTATAAGGTGAATGCACACTAACGTAACTTCTCAGTGCATTAGATTACAATCAAACTATTAATACCTTGACTAATATAATGCATCAGCTGTCATATAGATGATCACTGTGACATTAGGGACAGTACTAACATTTCTGCTACATCAGTCCCCCCTCTGATGGCGAATCAAGCATCACAAAATACTCCAACTCTCATTTTCAATGAAACATCTCAACATTTCAGAGGCTTATTCAGGCAAGGTTTTCTGATTTTTCTGAACTCCACTAGCTGCTTGATAATACTATAGTGTATGCTCCTCGTAGTCTCCATCTCAATCTCAATCTTTCTCCTTTTACTCTTGGCTCATTTCTCTTTAGGTTATTGTGTATGCTTCTATGTGTTGGCTGTGTGTATGCTTGTGGTATGATCTTTAGTGCCTGTCTGTGCGAGTCCTGTCTGTTGTCTTGGGTGCATGCTGGTGTGATTGTGTGCTTGGGATGGGTGGGGGAGAGGGCATTGGGATAGGTGGGGGAGAGGGTGTTGGGACTGGGAATAGGTAGTTGGAGGGGGGACGGAAGAACCAGGGACACTGGCTGGCATCAAAGAGGAGGCCAGAGTCTGAAACGATCTCTGTAGGGCTGCCAAGCTACTGTGAATGCCCTCCAGGTATGCATTGTATTGCTGCATATGGGATGCCAGCCCCTGGATGTCATTCACTATGGTTGACTGCTCTACAGTGATGGATCTCAGGAGGTCAATAGCCTCCTCAGTGAGGGCAGCAGGGCTGACTAGGGCAGGGCCTGAGGTGCCTGGGGCGAAGGAGACGCCCACCCTCCTGTGTGAGCGGGCATGGCCAACTGGGTGGGGGGCTACTGGGAGGGCGGTGCTGGTATGCGGGTGGCGGAAGATGATGTAGCTGGGGTGGTCCCAGAGGGGTCCACCACCACCAGGGAGCTTCCATCAGAGGAGGGATCAGAGTCAGTAGTGTCAGCTCCTGTCTCCCCCATGGTGCTCCCCTCGCCCTCCAACCCACTGGTCCCCTCGGCGCCAGTTGACTTTGACTCCTGGGTCCCATGGGTTGCAGCTCCCCCACTCACCAGTGCCCCTGCTCCTGTGCCAGATGATGCTGATTCAAGGACAGGATGAGAAAAGGGGAGAGGTTGGGGGAGAAACAAAGGCAGTACAGGGTCAGTTTCAGCAACAACAGCACATATGCCATTGAACACATCACAATGACTCACTGGGACTAACACTGTGCAGTATGAACCACAATACCAAACCATTGCCTGGGAACAACAGCAGAAATGAACGCGCACACTATCATCTGCACACCCACTGGGACTCACTAAGCCATGTCTGTCATGGTATGCCAGCTACTTGTCAATTCCAAATGTACATACCACTCTTCATTGCTAAGCAGGACTCTACCGGAATAGCTAAACGGTCATATTGGACAATCCACCGACTAGAACCTATGGTAGACACCAATGCAATTCCAGTCAGCTACATACTTTGGTATGCTTGTAGACTCTGGCACTCAAATTAGATCTCATACCAGTGCACTGCTTGAAGGTGAGTAGTTGACAGTACATTTAAAATGGGATGCTACTAATCACAACACACGACTCCGACTACATCTGTATGACACAATGGCTAATGAACAGTATTGGTATTTTTGAGGCAGTCCGTTTGCATGTAGGGGATACCAGTGCAAATTGCAATCATTGTTGGAGTATATTGGATGTGACTGCTCTGTGTACTGTGATATTGTGTCTCCAACCTTCCTGTAGTCACACACTTCTGATGTTTGGTTTACTTAGATATCAACCACTGCGGAGGAGGATGAGGAGGAGGCAAGCACCCATGTACAGACCACTAGTCAACTTGGCTACACTGGAGGAATGCCACATTATAATGGCCTATCATCTGGACAGGATCACAATCACTGAACTGTGTTAACAATTGAATCCAGATTTGATTCCTGCCATTCGTAGCACTACAGAAATACCCCCTGCAGTACAGGTTCTGACAGTGCTCCACTTCCTGGCAAGTGGTTCTTTCCAGGTGACTCTGGGCTTGGCAACATTTTTGGCATAACGAGGGTCCCCACTTGTAACAAAGAAAAGAGAATTTAAGTAAACAATTCACATGGAAAATTAGTTCGATATATAAGTCCAAGTTACACAAAATTGGTCCTGGAGTCAACCAATATAATTAGTCGATGAGTCCAAAGTTTATTCAGAATCTAATTCACATTCAACAGTCTGAAATCCACAGAATGTAATCCTTCTAGCCAACACGTGTTTCGTCTTGGGAAATATTTCTATCCCTTACAACTTCTTCAGGGCTTGTCTGTTCATCACTAATCAAGATATAATCGATAATGTAAGTTACTCAAATCCAAATGTGCTTCACAACACTAGCAGTATCCCAATGCCAAATCCAGACAACCCGTTAGTCCGTATCTTCTGATATTGTAGCAAGCTGCGCCCACAAGTAAGGACGTTTCGCGAGTGCTTCTGACTCTGGGCTTGGCTGCAGGAACGTCACAGCCAATGTTTTCGAATTTGCTTTAAAGAGTTTTGGCTGCCTTGATGAAACACATCAGCAGCTATATCGCATTCCCCCAGAGTGGAGATTTGCCCACTGTGAAGGCTGCATTCTACACCATGGGACACATACCACATGTCATTGGGGCCATTGACGGGAGCCATATTGCCTTGGTCCCTCCCAGGACAAATGAGCATGTCTACAGGAACAGGAAGAGTTACCACTTAATAAATGCTCAGATGCTGTGCCTTGCAGATCAGTACATCTCTCACGTTACTGCCAAGTTTCCAGGATCTGCGCATGATGCCTATGTATTGAGAAATAGCAGCATCACACAGGTGATGGCACAACTACAGAGGGATAGAGTGTGGCTCATAGGTGAGCTCTAGTTTTCACCCAATGTATGTCACTGTATGCCACCTGAAGTTGCCATTTTACATAAGTAATGTTTGTCGCTGACTACTTCCAGGTGACTCCGGCTCCCCAAACCTATCATGGCTGTTAACACCAGTGAGGAATCCGAGGACAGGTGCAGAAAATCAGTACAATGAAGCACATGGTCGTACCAAAAGGATAATTGAACTGACTTTTGGGCTACTGAAAGCCAGGTTCCGGTGCCTCCATGTATCTGGTGGATCCCTCCTCTACGTCCCTGGGAAGGTCTTCCAGATAGTGGTGGCTTGCTGCAGGCTGCACAATGTGGCCCTCAGATGCCATGTATCATTCCTGCCGGAAGAGGGGGAAGGCAATGCACCTGTGGAAGCAGAAGACACTGAAGACAGTGATGAGGATGAGGAGGATGTGGACAACAGGACACATCTGATACAGCAGTACTTCCAATGACACTCAGGTAAGAATGAACTTCTGTTCATACCTCCATTACAGTTAAGTGCTGTGTGGCTCTGTGTGTTGTGCCAAGCAAAATATGTGTGCATTATGTGAGCTGAAACTGTCCCCTCTGTGGTCAGTCGTGCCAGTGTTATGGTGATGTGCAAGCTTATCCAGCCCATGCAATGTGTCAGTGGCTTAGCTTTCTCAAATCGATGGCTACTGCAAACTATCTAACTGTCCTTATCCCATACAGTACTTAGCATATGTTGCTAGGAATGTCATGTGACTTACAATGTGCTTACACAACTGATCTGTGATTTCTATTTCCCTGACAGTGTTGCCCAGACTAGGTGATCCAGAGGAGGGATTGGCATGCTGACAACATGGCATAGCTAATACTGTGGCATTTTGTATACGGGCCTGAAATGGGTTGTTTCTCCTTACTGATGGTGTCTGGAGTCAATTGTTGTGGAAATTACTGAGTAGAAGGGACCAGCTGAATGTAGGCTGTTATGTTACAGGGGCTCCTGTTGCTCTAATACCTTTACTTCTCAATTGACTGTCACTAATGCTTTCCATTTGTGCAGAGGTTGGTGTGGTCACAACTGAGAACTAATGTGATGACTACAGACTGCTTTCACACATTTGGTGGATGGATTCACACTTTACATTACATTGGCACAGGTTAATACAGGTCAAGACATTGCATATTCTTGTAAATAAAGCACAGAAACGTCAGTTGTGTTCAAGGGAGTTTATTGAAGTGACAATAAGGAAGGGATAGTGCCTTAGAGTGGAGTGATGATGGGCAAAAACATCAGTGTGGTGGCCCAGTTGGTGTGTAGCGCAGGTCCAGTATCCATAGGGCCATAGGAAAAGGAGCAATGGCAATCCAAAGTGAACAAGGTGTCTCAGTGGCACACAAGGAAGACATTCAGGAGGGGTTCATTTCCTGGTGGTGGTTTGGGTCTTGGTTCCAGTATCTGGTTCTGTCTGGGTCACAGGGAACATTTGCGGGGTGGTTCTCCTGCTCCAGAGGAAGGGGTGCTGGTGGCTTGTGAGTCTTGTGGCAGCCCCTCCTGCCTACTAGCTGCAGCAGATGTGGAATGCTTTTGGGTCACCATTACTACCTCACCACCACCGATAGCTGTATGGCATGTCACCCCCTCACCCTGTAGCTTGTGGCTAGTGGAAGAGGCCCGCTGGTGTGTTGTGTACTCATGAATAATGTTCGTCATGTCACCCAGCACCCGTGGAATGGAGGCCATGTTGGCATTTAAGCCCTGCAACTGCTGCATGACCTCCTGGTGGTGTTCCCCCTGCAGCTGCTGGTTCTCCTGCAAGATGGTAAGTACCTGGCCCATCCTGAGATTTCTGGTTGGCTCCCAGGACATGTGTGAGTGTCTCCTGGGCAGTTGGTTCCCTGGGTTGGTCCTCTCCTTGGTGCACAGCTAACCTCCCACTGGCCCTGGCCCCCTGTGCCTGTGTCCCCTGAACTGTATGCCCACTCCCACTAACACCAGGGCCTTTATCATCTTGCCTTTGTGGTGTTGACTCGGGTCCCTGTGCAGGTGGGCAGACTGTTGATTGATCTGTCCTGGGGACAGACGTTTGGGGACGTTGGGTGGCTGCTGTGGTAATGGAGTCGGAATGGGGGGGATGTGGTGGACTTGGTGTTGACCATAGTATCCGACTGACCAGTGGTCCCAGATGGACCAGGGAGATCATTCAGGTCGAGACATCCAGAGTTGGTGTCATCACTGAGGGCTTCTTCTGGTGGAGGACTGGGTTACCGTGGCACATGGTCGCCGATGACATTGGCTGGGGTACCTGTGGAAATGTAAACGATTTGTTGCAATCATTGTCAGATACATATTCAGCATTTCTGGCTTTCCCTATGGGATGGGTGTGGTTTTTCCACCTTTGGTTTGTGTATGGGGATGGATTGTGGGATTGGTAGTGCTACATACTGCCCATGCTTTACTGTTGTGTGTGCATGCAGAGCTGGTAGGGGTGTGCTTGCAGTGGGTGGGCCATGCCAGGGTACACAGTTGAGGGAGGCATCGGGGTGGTTCTCTGTATGGGATGGAGTAGGGTGAAGGGAGTCAGGGTAAGGGGGTGACATGCCATACAGCTATCAGTGGTGGTGAGGTAGTAATGGTGACTTACCAGTGTCCAGTCCTCCATTGATTCCAGTGAAGCCCTCTGAATGCAGGATAGCCAAGAATTTCTCCTCCCATGCTGTCAACCATGGGGGAGGAGGTGGGAGTCCACAGCTAGTCTTCATGATGACAGCGTGGTGCCTGGAGGCCACTGCACGCAACTTCCCCCGTAGGTTGTTCCACCTCTTGCAAATGTCCCCCGTTATTCGTGGGTAGGTTCCACACGGAGTTCACCTTGTCCACGATCCTCCGCCATAGCTCCATCTTCCTGGCAATGGATATCTGCTGGACCTGTGCACCAAACAGCTGTGGCTCTACCCTGATGATTTCTTCTACTATCACCGCAACTCCTCATCAGAGTGAAACAGGGGTTCTTTTGTCAGGATATGCCTATTGTGTAGTGTGTGTGTGTTGTGCAGAGGGTGTTAGGTGCTGAGGTATGGTTTGTGATGCGTGACGGATGTCTGTGGTTTGTGTGTGCAGTTCTAGGGATATGTGGGCTGGCAACATGTAGCAGTCTTTTTGTGTTTGCAAAGAATTGTGGTTTGTGTGGGGGGGTGTTTTTTTAGTGCTGTTGGTGAGTGTGTACGGTGTGTGTGTATATGTGTCAGCTGTGGGTTTTTCCGTCTGGCCAAGGTTGCCTTCTGTTGAGGTGGAGTGGCCAATTTGACCACAGCGGTCCGCACTGCCAATGGCTGACCGCCGTTGTGTGTCCGCTGTGGTGATTCGTGGTTCATTATTTGGATGGCGGTGTGTTGCAGGCATAGAGGGGAGGGTAGTGACTCTGACAGTTTTTTGCCTCCATTGGGTCTGGTGGAATTGTGATTGTGGCTGCTTTCTGTCGGTTTTGTGCTTGTGTGTCATAATATGGCGGGCGGATTGCTGCCTCTGGGGTGGTCTATTGGCGGCAGTCACCACGGCGGTCTTTGAAAAAGACTGCCAATGTAATAATGAGGACGTGGATCATTAAAATGTGATATATCTTTTGGAAACACTTCCTGTAAAAGGCACTCTTTTGACAAATGAAATAAACACTGGTATAGTGTGGACTTATCCATTCAACATAAAGGTCCAAAAACTGTTAAACGTAAACACATGTCTACATTCACTAGTACCTACAAAATGTGTCAGTCTTGGATCTAGGTCTATATACACATAACTTCCCTACATGATGCCAGTCTAAAGCAAGAAATCCTTGATTTCCCGTTACTGAATTTCTCATCTTTTCCCCAACTTTGGAAAACTATTACCTTTCCTATTTTAGTCTTCATAGCTCTTCTCCTTTCCTCAACGTGTCCAATGAACTCCTTCTGTATTGGGGTGAAAATACAGGTCAGATTGTTCTTTTCAGCATAAACTGTACCAAATGTCAACGTAGGCTCAATGAAACCTCCCACTCTGTCGAAGTTTTTTGAGTTTGCAAAGTTGCTCAAATATTTCATGATTATGACAATTGAAAACATATGGTCATAATTCGAGTAGCAATACTGATATTACTCCTGCTGATGCAAAAGTGTTATAATAATTTCTGGCTTCCATGATATCTACATATTCATACAATAACTTATAGCATACATTTGTGGATAAATCATCTCTAGAACCATCAGTGTGTAAGTATTTCTCATCATTGTACAGGGGATTTTGATCTGCTATGGAATTTGCAAAACCTGTGGCACTTGTAGATGGAACTTTCTTTGAATCACTTGTCTTAAGTAGGCTCAGTCATGATTACTGTCACAACCACTAAATCTATACATATGCATTTGCACTTACTACCTCTATTTCTGTTTGACTCTGTGAGTTCTCTAATTTCAGACCAAAATGTTTGAATTGTAAAATCAAAAATCAAGAAATACAAATTGGTTTCATTGTATCACTCTCTCCTATCAGTCCTTTTTATTTGTGCGCAAAGCAAAATCAAAAATAGTCTCTTTGAAAGTTCAAATTATTCACAAAAAGTTTCTTGATCTTCTAGAATGTTCTTGAAAAGTTTTCTCTACTTGCGAGGGTTCACAAGCTTCAACTAAAATTTCAAATGTCTCTTATAAAAGCACATCTCGTAATCATTTCCAAAATGTACTGTCTTTGTTCAGCAAGCAGCAATGAGATTTCTAAGTTCAGTTCTACCACAATTTAAAACTCAAGAATATTGAACTGGATTTGAATTTTAAAGAAAAAAGTTGCAAACTCCTTCTTCCAGTCATTGGTAGAAAAATATGTCCATTCAGGTGCTGAGTATTATTGGCTTGGTACTCTACTTCTCTTTGATCTCCGATCTACTTGACCCTCAGCATTCAATGTTACTTTTACTTGACTCTTCAGTCTACTCAGCTATTGTTGGAGGCACTTGAACAGCTGGCAGTTTGCTCATTTGGTCAATTGTCTCCTGGTGCAGCTCTTTTATCTACAGCAACTGTTCCTTCGTCAGCATCCAAGCTTACATGAGTCAACTGATTCTGTCTCAACATTACTGTACCATACACTGTAGTTGACTCGCTTAGACCCCCTCAGACCATACTTGTGATGTAGCAGCCACTTGTCCAGTTCCAACAATTTGACTAACCTGATCCCTCTCAGTCACTGTAACCAGCCCTTCTGGAACAGGTTCTGTATCAACTAAGGGAACTGGAACTTTGCGAGTGTAGGTTGCATGTACCCAGTTAGGGAGACCAGCACACTTCACAGCTCTGTTGGTTATCAAAACCACCTAGTCAACGCAGTTCCATTTAGGATTTCAATATGTGCTTTTTCAGCATTACCCATTCACCTGGACAGAGGTCATGGCAAAGCTCCTGCTGCAGCTGTACTATTACTTCCCAAACCTGATGAGACAAAGAACTAATCACATCAGCGAGTCCTTTGCAATAGTCCAGTACCAAGTTATCTGTAATGTTCACAAGTGCATTTGAAGTCACAGCTGCAATCTCATGAATCTCCCCATGATGATTTCATGTGGGGACAAACCAGTTTTCCTGTCAGGTGTACTGAGGTGTACTGTTAGGGCTGGATGCAGGGTGGTGCGAGTGGTGCAACCGCAATGGGTGCTGACCTCAGGGGGCTCTGTGTTTAGCAATGACTTATGAAACTTGCGATTTGAAAGCACCTGCTGAAACGTTCTGTGTGTGTCCAGCCTTAAGGAAACAATTCAAATGTCAAGATACCTCTTCTGATTATGTTCCTGCTAGGGAGAGGAATATGAGTTTTGTCAAGGGGCAGCTTTGACTCACCATAAAGAAGCGTAGAGGGTTAATAAGCCTGCTGCAAAGAACAGAACTATGGGCCTGATTCTTACCTTGGCGGGCGGCAGAGGCCGCCCGCCAAAGTACCCCCGCCAGAACACCGCACCGCGGTCGTCAGACCGCTGCGGTGATTCTGGGATTTCCACTGGGCTGGCGGGCGACCGCCAAAAGGCCGCCCGCCAGCCCAGTGGAAATCAACCTTCCCACGAGGACGCCGGCTCTGAATGGAGCCGGCGGAGTGGGAAGGTGCGACGGGTGCTGTTGCACCCGTCGCGTATTTCAGTGTCTGCAAAGCAGACACTGAAATACAAAGTGGGGCCCTCTTACGGGGGCCCCTGCAGTGCCCATGCCATTGGCATGGGCACTGCAGGGGCCCCCAGGGGCCCCACGACACCCCATACCGCCATCCTGTTCCTGGCGGCAGAGCCGCCAGGAACAGGATGGCGGTATCGCTGCGCCGCCATGGAGGATTCTTATGGGCAGCGGAAAACCGGCGGGAGACCGCCGGTTTTCCTCTTCTGACCGCGGCCAAAGCGCCGCGGTCAGAATGCCCTGCGGGGCACCGCCAGCCTGTTGGCGGTGCTCCCGCCAACCCTGGCCCCGGCGGTCCATGACCGCCGGGGTCAGAATGACCCCCTATATGTTATGTGGGTAGCTGAGTGGATTAGTAAAGCTAGCCTTTACAAGTGCTTTAAAACAAATAAATGTATGTGAAAGGGGGCTATGGAGAGATGAGGGGCACATTTTCCAGGTGGTAGTGAGTGAATCTGAAGAGGTGGTCATGGGGTGGGGGTTGGCAAAAAAGACAGTTGCACAGGGCTCCACCAGCGCTAAAGCCGTGTCCTGTGCATACTCATCAAAACAAGAGGCAATAAGTCTGGCAATTTCAAAGTGTTGGATGCACATATTTTCACCAGTCTAGACTTCAGAGTACCATTACTTTGCTCAACAAGTCCAGAAGCCTCAGGTCTGTAGATGTAATGTAACCTTTGCTCAACTTTTAATGCCGCACATAATAATTTCAATGCATCACTGTTGAGGTGGGTTCCTCGGTCTGACTCTAGAGAAGTCGGGAATCCAAATCTTGGTATCAACTCCCTAAGTAACAGTTTTGCTACTGTGAAAATGTTGTTTGTCCTGGTCGGGTAGGCTTCAACCCATCAAGAGAAGATGCTCACTATGACTTAAACGTATTTTACTCCATTCCACACAGGCAACTCTATGAAATCAATCTGCATCCTATTGAATGGTCCTCTTGATGTAACTATGTGATTCAGTGTAACAACTGTGCATTTACCTATATTCATCTGCTGGTATGTGACACACTTCTGGCACATAGCTTCTGCAATCACTCTGATTCTAGGATTAGACCATTATTTACAAGTACCAGGGCAAGCTGAATAGGTAGTAGAAACAAGTCCAACAATCAATAATTCATGATTCATTGAAGTGCTGGTTTATTTCTCAGATGAAAGTGTGACAATATCTCAAGACTGCAAATGATATATATATATATATATATATATATATATATATATATATATATATATATATATATATATATATATATATATATATATATATATATATATATATATATATAAAACCAATAACCACAACCAAATATAAAATAAAAACAATCTTTGCCACTGATGAATCAACAATAAAGACACACTCTAACAAAAACGTTTTGGTGGATTGCACCCATACAGGAGTGGGTTTAGGATGCGATTTAAAAGGTGTACCATATATTAGATTTCATAATCTTGTAGCCTGCTACGTCGAAGAAATTTGAAAATTTATGTAAACATGCACCACATGAAAAATATTTGTCAAAACCACCAACAAGTGCTAACAAGGTGATCAAACTGCACCAAGATCAAATGATGAGGAGCAAAAACATTCTAAAAACGTAAGAAATCGCGACTACAAATGCGAATGATTGGTGAAATACGAAGAACTCATAAGAAAAGTAGAAAAATAAGAAATATTATTAAAAAGAGCCATAGAAAACAGATAAGGTACCTGTTATGTCTGATGTGACAAAGGGCTAGCAAAGTGCTCAGGTCAGATGATTGTCAAATCAATTGCTGTGAGAAAAGTAAATAGAAATGACCCATAGCAACAAAGATTCCATTATAAGCTGTGAAAAAGGTGGAGACACCACCTTGAATGGTATAGGTAGGAAATAAAAAAGGTGTAAATATCCTGTTGGTATGGATGAAGTCAAAAAGCTTTGAGTCAAATCCTTGTGGTGTCACAGATGCAGAGCATTATTCTGTGAAAATGGCAGTGATAAGCCTAAAAATAAATGTAACTGAATGAATGGAATATAATCACAAGGCAAGTAAAAATGTTGAGAAAAATGTGAAAGTCAGTGTGGTTCTCACCTCATAGAAGAATCCAGAATATGTGTCAGACCTCTCTTGTAATGAGAACACCGACGGCAGCGTGAAGTGTAAAACCATGATACATCGGTAAATAGAAATTAAAGAAGGACTAAAGCAGCCTGGCACAGCTAGTAAAAACCCTCTACCACATTGGAACTGCTAACGCGTCCCTTTATGATAAATTATTACACATTGGGACTCGTTTTAGGCCAATTAATCTTTTGACCCTGTTGAGAGACACCTTAGGACGAGATAGCTAATCAACATGTCAATCAATACGTCAATAATATCAACAATATTTATCACAATAATGAATTTAACTTTAGTCAAAGACATTAATCAAACTCAAGACACAACCATACCTTGCAGTCATGAATAACCACACCAGTTTAGTATGAATTTAGTGATATGTATTCCCTATTGGTTACAATACTACTAGCAAATTTATTAGTCTAAAAACCAAGAAACATAATAGCATAGTCACAATATGGCAACTCTGATAAGATTTCATTAAAGCAAGAATCACAAACATTAGAATATAGCACGGCGTGAACATAAACTATCATTAGCAGAGTATATCAGCGCATGATTCAACAAAGCATAGATTCAGTCATTTGTCCATTTGCGTCAGTTTTAGTGACCCCTCACCTAACCTCTGATTAGGATTGGCATGTTGGGCTTCATGCAAAACAATTTCGTAACACCAATTTGGAAAACATCTAACTATGGCTCCTGTCAAAAGAAAAGCAGTTGGTACCTAGAAAGGAAAAACAAACAGACAATCACAATTTCATTGTCATATAGTTACCCTCCAAGTTTGGTCAGCACTCAGGTTCTGTCTTCGTCTTCAGGACATCAGTTGATTCGCCATCAGAAATTCAGCTCCGGGGAAAAAGGGAGCACTTCCCTCTTAAGGAGGTAAAGTGTAAACGGGTAATCTAAGGACAAGGATGGTTCTAAGTAAAATCAGCAAAGTCACTAGGCAAAGTGACAAAGTCTCTGGATCATATCAAATCGCATCAGCATCTCTCTAACTAACTCATTTCCATGTGTCAAGAGGTTTTATCTCTTTTTCAGTGTACATTCCCCTAAAATCTAATTGGACAAAGGGTTGCACCCCACTATCTATAACCAATTAAAAACACATTAAGTCATCAAATTTGTCACCCCAACAGTTCCCACGTATTTTATTGGTGCTTATGATTGACGTCTTTAGCGGGTGGTGTGTCCGGTATGATTTCATCGTCTTGTGGTCCTTTGCACATCTACGGTCAGTGTCTCCATTGTCCGTACCGGTTTAGGCGACCTTGTTAATCCACACTGTTGCATTTAGCTAAAAATGTTACTATTGGCAGGGTGAATTTCATGAGAATGGATCTACTACAGTTATATTCAGCTTCTAACTTTTGGAAAAACAAGAGTTCATGTCCTTTAGCAAGTCAGCACACTGCATGTTAGAAAAATGCATTTAATATGAGAGTCAGGCAGCTAGGCTTCGACTCAGGCTAACTAAGGCCTACTGCTTTATTAGCAAGAATCTAATACATTTAGGGGGTCATTACAACCCTGGCGGACGGTGTTAAAGCGGCGGTAAGACCGCAAACAGGCCGGCGGTAAAAAACAGCCACTTTAACACTCCGACCGCCACGGCGGTACAGACAAACAGCTTGGCGGTCACCGCCAACAGACAGGCGGAAGACAATGTACAGCCCACAGTATCACAATCTACCAATCCGCCACCTTTTCCGGGTGCGGGTTCACCGTGGATAAAAACACGGTGGAAACAGCCATTTCAAAGGGAAAACGCTCACCTCTACACACTCCACGAGGAAGGAGGACACCATTGAACCATAACTCCAAATACTCCCTGCGATAGTCTTCCTGCTCCTATACGACCATCATCAACGCCGGCGTCGAAGACAACAGTGAGTACTGCACCTACGACATAGGGGAGGTGAAGGCAAAAGTCAGGGACACACACACGCAACACCCCCACCCCCACCCCGACCCTCACCCACTACAACACACACACCAATGCATATCCAAACATTACAGTAACAACCCCCAATCCCCCCAGGAAGAATGCAAAGACAAAAGGAAATGAGTTCAACCATTGTAATATATCAAAATGCAGTAACCAAATATATCCAGATATATATACACATTCAACAAAATATACATCACGATTAGTAGTGCAGGAAATGCACCATTCAATGTCCGTGGACCACTGGGTCCAAAATGCATGGGCGAGGCCCACATCAGATACCTGATCAAAATGGAGAGAACACTGCCGGGGCATCAGATAGAAATACAACAGGCACTTCAGGGGGAAAGGAAGGGTGGGCACCTCAGCCGGATGAGTGCACCACTCCAGATCCACGAGGGGGCTCCATGCCCATTGATGTATCCTGGGGAGTGCAAAGCCACAGTCTCTCAAGTCTCTACGGTGGGTGGTTTGCCCACTGTACCATCCTGGGGAGTGCAAAGCCACAGTCTCTCAAGTCTCTACAGTGGGTGGCTTGCCCACTGTACCATCCTAGGGAGTGCAAAGCCACAGTCTCTCAAGTCTCTACAGTGGGTGGTTTGCCCACTGTACCATCCTGGGGAGTGCAAAGCCACAGTCTTTCAAGTCTCTACAGTGGGTGGGTTGCTCACTGTACCATCCTGAGGAGTGCAAAGCCACAGTCTCTCAAGTCTCTACAGTGGGTGGTTTGCCCACTGTACCATCCTGGGGAGTGCAAAGCCACAGTCTCTCAAGTCTCTATAGTGGATGGGTTGCCCACTATACCATCCTGGGAGTGCAAAGCCACAGTCTCTCAAGTCTCTACAGTGGGTGGTTTGCCCACTGTACCATCGTGGGGAGTGCAAAGCCACAGTCTCTCAAGTCTCTACAGTGGGTGGTTTGCCCACTGTACCATCCTGGGGAGTGCAAAGCCACAGTCTCTCAAGTGGATAACAGTCTCCACTGGTTCTGGAGGGGGACTGGTGCCCAGAGTGCTTCATCCTGTTAAGGACAGACGGAGTGGATGCTGTTCTCCACTGGTTCTGGAGGGGGACTGGTGCCCAGAGTGCTTCATCCTGTTAAGGACAGACGGAGTGGATGCATGTCTCCACTGGTTCTGGAGGGGGACTGGTGCCCAGAGTGCTTCATCCTGTTAAGGACAGACGGAGTGGATGCTGTTCTCCCCTGGTTCTGGAGGGGGACTGGTGCCCAGAGTGCTTCATCCTGTTAAGGACAGACGGAGTGAATGCATGTCTCCACTGGTTCTGGAGGGGGACTGGTGTCCAGAGTGCCTAACTCTCCCCGTGACGGTCCCAGTTCCGTCACTGCCCCTGCCGCACATGGGCTAGCGGTGCTTGAGTTGGCGGTCCTTGCCCTGTTCAGCGGTCTTTGCCCTGTTCAGCGGTGCTTGCCCTGTTTAGCGGTGCTTGACTTTGCAGTTTCTGACCTGTTCAGCGGTGCTTGCCATGGCAGTCTTTGCCCTGTTCAGCGGTGCTTGACTTTGCAGTTTCTGACCTGTTCAGTGGTGCTCGCCATGGCGGTCTTTGCCCTGTTCAGCGGTTCTTGCCCTGTTCAGCGGTGCTTGACTTTGCAGTTTCTGACCTGTTCAGCGGTGCTTGCCATGGCGGTCTTTGCCCTGTTCAGCGGTGCTTGACTTTGCAGTTTCTGACCTGTTCAGCGGTGTTTGCCATGGCGGTCCTTCATTGTCCAGCTGGGCTGGGGCTGGCAGTCCTTCATTGGGCAGCTGGGCTGTTGCTGGCGGTGGCCTCCTGGGCACTGACTCTGGTGGTGGCCTCCTGGCCAGTGACGAGGGGGCTGCCCTCCTGGGCCCTGACTCTGGCGGTGGCCCCCTGGCCAGTGACGATGGGGCTGCCCTCCTGGGCACTGACTCTGGCAGTGGCCTCCTGGCTAGTGACGATGGGGCTGGCGGTGGCCTCCTGGGCAGCGGGGATGATGGCGGTCTTCTTTGCCGTGCTGCTCTTCCCAGACTTTGGCTATTTCTTCTGCCCCTTCCCCACCTTGGGAGGAGTCACAGCTGAGTGGACACTCCCCCCGGGACCCTTGTGAGCGGCTTTGCTGGCTGGAGCCTTCCCCCACTCCCGCCGGGCACTGTCCAACTTCTGGTGCTTCACAGGGGGGGGACTGGCTGTGCTGTGGCTCCGTGTCACACTGGCTGCCCTGGTGCCCGGTGCACTCCACATACCTCTAACAGGCACCACTGGTACCGGAGATTTTTTGGCTGAGGTGCTAGTACGGGACCTGTGAATTGTAGGGGGTGGGGGGGCGGGAAAGAGGTCAAGCTTGGTCAGGAAAAGTTTCTTAGGAACACTGGGACGGGTAGCTGGAGGGGGTCTGGGAGTGGAGGAAGAGGATGTGGTTGTAGGAGGTGTAACTTTTATGGCTTTGGGTGCAGGTGCATGCGCTGGAGGCTGTCGTGAGGTGGATGTATGTTGGGTGGGTGTGTGCCTGCGTTTGTGTACTTTGGGAGGGGGCGTCACAGACACACTGGGAGAGGACACAGGGGACGTGTAAATGGGAGTGGGGGTGGTGAGTGCAGGTGAGCGGGGTGTGGTGGTGGGTGTGCTGGTGTGGGACCTAGTGGCTGTAGTGGTAGTGCATGCAGGTGAGAGTGTAGACGACACTGGGAGGGAGGAGGGAGACGACGAGGAGGGGGACACAGTGGAGGCAGTAGATGTTGCTGTGTCTGTTTGTGTGTGATGCTTCCGTGAGTGCCTGTGGGATGTGTGGTGCTTATGTTTGCCTGAGCTTCCCTTGTGTGTTGAGGTGTGTGCAGGCTGGTCTGATGATGTGCTTGGGATAGGCTGGGGTACAGGGGATTGGGTCTGGGTGGAGGAAGTTGGAGGGGGGAGGCTAGAGACAGGGACAATGGCTGCCATCAATGCTGAGGCCAGAGTTTGCATGGTTCGATGAAGGGCAGCCTGACCAGAATGAATGCCTTCCAGGAATGCATTTGTGTGTTGCAATTCCCTTTCTACACCCTGGATGGCATTCAAAATGGTAGACTGCCCAACAGTGAGGGACCTGAGGAGGTCAATAGCCTCCTCACTGAGGGCAGCAGAGGTGACAGGGGCAGGGGCTGAGGTGCCTGGGGCGAAGGTGATGCCCACCCTCCTGGGTGAGCGGGCACGGGGTGAAGGCTGAGGGGCTGCTGGGAGGGCGGTGCTGGTAGGGGGGGTGGTGGCTGTACCTGTAGAAGTGGGGGGCACAGATTTTGCCGCCACCACAAGGGAGCTCCCATCGGAGGACGAGTCCGTGTCACTGGTTGCTGATCCTGTGACCGCCGTGAAGCTCCCCTCGCCCTCCGTCCCACTGGTGTATTCCGAGTCCGTGGTGTGGCCCTCCATGGCCATGTGGGATGCAGCTCCCTCGTGCTCCGGTGCCACTGCACCTCCAACTGATGATGCTGATGCACACAAGAACAGGGAGACCATAAAAAGGGGGAGGGGGGAAAGAAGAAAGACAGGTTGAGTGCATGGCTTACCGCTACCGTTGGCGGACAATACAGACACAGCAGCCCCCTGCACTACGCCGCGCTGTTGGGCTGTACAGA
The DNA here is from genome assembly GCF_031143425.1 of Pleurodeles waltl. Taxonomy (NCBI): domain Eukaryota; kingdom Metazoa; phylum Chordata; class Amphibia; order Caudata; family Salamandridae; genus Pleurodeles; species Pleurodeles waltl. The sequence goes on from NC_090436.1 coordinate 317,435,093, forward strand.
TCCAGTACCTGGGATACGGCCTACATGGCTATGGTGGACATCAGCACACATAGATGACACAGGGGCATGTATACCTGTACTTGGCACTCTACAGAGGTGGGGTGGAGTGCCACATGGCCTGCATTATGGAGGGGCCTAGCCTACGGAACTCGCCCTGGCCTAGGGGAACCCACAGCCCTCCTCCCCCACCCAGACACCTTCACTGCGCGCAAAGTCCGCAGAATGATGTTGTACTCACCCCCTTGTGTCTGCTTTGATGCCCCCAAGCGCCCATCCAACTCAGGGTAGGCCACCGCCAGGATCCAGAACATCAGGGGGGTCATGGTGCGACGGGCACCCCTCCCACGTTGAGAGGCCATCCCCAGCTGAGCCTCCGCCATCTTCTTGCTCCAGCAGCGAATGTCCTCCCATCTTTTAGGGCAGTGGGTGCTCCGTCTGTGGTGGAGCCCCAGGGTCCGGACGTCCTTGGCGATGGCACGCCAAATATCCTTCTTCTGGTGGGCGCTGACTTACATGACATGTACAGGGGAAGAAGAAAAGTCATTACCAACTGCACCGTCAAGGAGAGTGGCCCACATCCGTACCCTTGCCATGTGGCACATGCATTCAAAATCCTTCATGCACGCAGAACTGTGGCCCCTTCCTTCATACAACCAGCCCTCTCCACACAGGCATAGCCCATACAACTTGCTCCCTGTGTACTTACCTGTTGGTCTGGAGGACCGTAGAGTAGCGTGTACTGGGGGAGGACCCCGTCCACGAGCTTCTCCAACTCCTGTGCAGTGAAGGCAGGGGCCCTTTCCCCAGACGCACGAGCCATTGTCTCTTCCAGACTGAGGTCACAGCAGCACTTGCAGTGTAGGTCCTCTCCTGTCGAAGATCAGGTATCGAGTGATTGAACAGAGAGAAAATGGCGGTCATGTCCGCGGCGGTGACGTCCCACTTTAGAGGTCAGGCAGCCGCCATTTCAAGGGCCCACATGGCTTCATTTTCAACTGCGTCACATATACCTAGGCCTAGACTCAAAACACATTGAGACAACTTTTTGGATTATGTTTCGTGTTCTGTGTAGACTGTGGGTACATACCTCTGAGTTGTTTGACTCTGTGGTTGCTGTTGTCCTTCCTAGGCACCGTCCGCTGGGACATGTGAGGAAATGGCAGAATCCTCTGGTGTACTGACCGCTGGTGGACCTGTTGACAATGGAGGAGCGACATTTAATCATCCCCTACAGGTTTGACCATGCCACAATCCAGGAACTGTGTACCCAGTTGGAGCCTGACGTGATGTCAGCAATCCGCCATCCTACAGGGATCGCCCCTCAAGTGCAGGTGCTATCAGTGCTCCATTTCCTTGCAAGTGGGTAATTTCAAACAACAGTGGCCATGGCATCAGGAATGTCCCAGCCTATGTTTTCCAACGTGTTGTCCAGAGTGTTGTCTGCCCTGCTGAAACACATGCAGAGCTACAACGTTTTCTCTCAGGTGGAGGATTTGGCTACAGTTAAAGGTGACTTCTATGCCCTTGGACATATCCCTAACATCATAGGTGCCATTGATGGGACCCATGTAGCTTTGCCCCCCCCCACAGGAGTGAACAGGTGTACAGGAACCGGAAGAGTTATCATTCGATGAATGTACAGATGGTATGTTTGGAAGACCAGTACATGTCCCAGGTAAATGCTATGTTCCCTGGCTCTGTGCATGACGCCTACATCTTGCGGAATAGCAGCATCCCTTATGTGATGGGTCAACTCCAGAGGCACCGGTTGTGGCTATTAGGGGACTCTGGTTACCCCAACCTGTCATGGCTACTGACCCCAGTGAGGAATCCCAGGACCAGGGCAGAGGAACGCTACAATGAGGCCCATGGGCGGACTAGGAGGGTGATCGAACGCACCTTCGGCCTCCTGAAGGCCAGGTTCAGGTGCCTCCATATGACAGGTGGTTCCCTGTTCTACTCACCAAGGAAGGTGTGCCAGATCATCATCGCCTGCTGTATGCTTCACAATCTGGCTTTGCGACACCAGGTGCCTTTTCTGCAGGAGGATGGTCCAGATGACGGTGTTGTGGCAGCTGTGGAGCCTGTGGACAGTGATGAGGAGGAAGCAGAGGAAGAAGACATTGACAACAGGGACTCAGTTATCCAGCAATATTTCCAGTGACACACAGGTGAGAACACATTCCTGCCTACTACAAGTACTTTCACAATTCTACCTCTATCCTGTCTGTCGATTTCAACCAGTATATGGTAACGGAGTTGTACATTTCCATTACGGTTTCACAGGTGTGGTTACCAACGTGTGTCATCTGCTTACATTCATCATGGACTTGAGATGTGTGACATAGGTATGTTGACATTACATTTGAGAACGGATTTTGTCACTGTCATTGCTAATACACATTTTTAAAATCACAGAGTGACTCCAGATTGTTTTGTGCTTCAAGGGTGTTTATTGAAGTGCTAAATATTGGAGGGGGGTGGTAAAATGGTGAGGGGTGATGGTGGAGGAATGTCCATGGCAGAGTCAAGTCTATTAGTCTCACAGGTGCACTGCCCATATGGGCATAGGAAGTGGAGCTGGGGCAGTTCCAATATGGACAGTGTTACAAAGTGGGACAGTGGGATGACAATCAGGGTGGTCTCATTTCTTGGCGGGGGTCTTGCCATCATGCTCTGTCCTGTTCCTGGATCTCAGGGACCACTTGCGGGTGGTTCTCCGTCTGCAGGGGGTGGGGTGCTGGTGTGGTGGTCCTGTGGCGGTGCCCCCTGTCCACTAGCGCCGGCGGAGGTGGTGGGCAGTTCTTCGTCCATGCTAGTGTCAGGGGCCCCTTGGAGTGCCACGGTGTCCCTCCTGGTGTTCAGTATCTCCTTCAGCACCCCTACGATGGTGCCCAGGGCGGTGCTGATGGTTCTGAGTTCCTCCCTGAAGCCCAAATACTGTTCCTCCTGCAGGCGCTGGGTCTCCTGAAACTTGACCAGTACCGTTGCCATTGTCTCCTGGGAGTGGTGGTAGGCTCCCATGGTGGAGGAGAGGGCCTTGTGGAGAGTGGGTTCCCTAGGCCTGTCCGCCCCATGTCGCACAGCAGCCCACCCAGTTCTCCTGTGTTCCTGGGCCTCCGTCCCCTGGTCCGTGTGCCCACTACCACTGCCCCCAGGTCCCTGTTGTTGTTGGGGTGGTGGGTTATCCTGGGTTCCCTGTAGTGGTGGACACACACCTGATTGACGTGTCCTGGGTACGGAGGTATGGGCCCGCTGGGTGGGTGCTTTGCTGGTGTTACCAGAGGGTGGAAGGTCTGTGGTGGCCTGTGACTGGGCGTGGGGAACCGACTGTCCCGAGGCCCACGATGGTCCGGGCTGGTCATCTAGATCCAGTTGGACAGAGCTGCTGTCATCACTGTGGGCCTCTTCTGTTGGTGGGGTAGAGATGTCTGGACCCTCCTGTCTGGTTACTTTGGGTAGTGGTCCTGCAGGGGTGTAAAAGCATGATTATTGCATCTGTGTGTGTCATGGTGTGCAATGGGTGGGTGACCGTGTACCCCAGTGCTAGCATTCCTGTGTTGGGGCTTGTGTGATGATGGTTGGGGGGGTGTTATGGGTATGTGCAGTGGGCATGCTTTAGTGAGGGGTGTCTATGCTTTGTTGTGTCATGCAGGGCTTGGTGTTGGGATGGGTGGTTTGTGTTAGTAGTACATATGTGAAGAGTTGGAGTGATAGGGGGGTGAGGGTGGGGGTCTGTGATAGCATGCAGGTAGGGTGGGGGATATGATAGTTAAGATTTGACTTACCAGAGTCCATTCCTCCACCGACTCCTCCGAGGCCCTCAGAATGCATAATGGTCAAGACCTGCTCCTCCCATGTTGTTAGTTGTGGGGGAGGAGGTGGGAGTCCGCCGCCAGTCCGCTGTACCACGATGTTGTGCCTGGAGACCACGGAACGCACCTTCCCCTGTAGGTCGTTCCACCTCTTCCTGATGTCCTCCCGATTTCTTGGGTGCTGTCCCACTGCGTTGACCCTGTCGACTATTCTTCGCCATAGCTCCATCTTCCTAGCTATGGAGGTGTGCTGCACCAGTGATCCAAATAGCTGTGGCTCTACCTGTACGATTTCCTCCACCATGACCCTGAGCTCCTCCTCCGAGAACCTGGGGTGTCTTTGCCGTGCCATGGGGTGGCGTAGGTGATGTGTGGGGTGGTGTATGTGGTGATTAGTGTGGTGATGTGTAGTGGTGTGTGGTGTTTTGTGCCTGGATGTTGTGTGGGTGATGGTGTTGTGTGCCTCTGTGTGGTGGGGTTGTCTATGCTGTGCTGTCTCTCTGGCCTTCGTAAAAAATGTTGGTCGTAGGGGTTTGTGGGTGATGTGGGTGTGTGTTTTATATAGTATTGATTGTGTGGGAGTGGTGTTTGTATGTGTATCAGGTGTGTGTATTTCGAATTGTCCAATGTGGCGGTGTTTTGGAGATGTGTGTGTATTTTGAGCGCGGTGGTGTGTACCGCCAATGGAATACCGCGGTTGAAAGACCGCCGCGTGGATTCGTGGGTCGTGATAGCATGGGCGTGTTTCTGTTGGCGTGACGGTGGAGTTTTGTTTTCGCCAGTTTATTACTGACCTTTGGTGTGGCGGACTTGTGTGGGTGTCTGAATTTCGGCGGATTCCGAGATGTGAGTTATAATAGCTGTGGCGGAATTCCGCGGCCGCGGCGGTTTATTGGCGGTCTTCTGCACGGCGGTAAGCGGCTTTTACCGCCAATGTTGTAATGACCCTCTTAGTCTTTCAACATTAATGTAAATCACAATTTTAATAAACATTTCATCATTATTAGTCAGTTTCATTAGTCCTCGTATATATTGGCGGCCACTCCCCGTGGTCACATTTCAGGTGCACGTTTTAGCAAAACATGTTAATACAGTTTCTATGCGGCATTATTATACATTAGTTCATAAACATTTCATGTTAATATAGCTACGCTCTCTCAGTCCCTCCTCTGATGACCTTAGTCATCACATAAACCTTTCCCTTTCAACCTTTCACTTTCAATTTTTCACCTTGCGCATAATGCGCATTTCAACATCTTGCCCTTTGTGTGAGCTTTCCCAAATTTCATTAAACATTTTCTCCCTTTCATTTTCTTCATTTCTTTTGCTTCATTTTGTCCAATTTCTTCTAATTCTTTCATTCATTTTGCATGCTCGCCATAAACCCAATAAACAGATCAGGACAATTAATAGACCCCCAAATATTTTTGCAAGAACCCCATTCCAAATGTTACTAAACCAACTTCCTACTCTGGCAATTCCTTTCCCAACTATCTCCCAGACTCCAGGTTCCTTCAAATCCTTTAAATCTGCACTATCTCTAGTTAGGTTAGTAAGCATGCCTCTAATCTTTTTACTATTATCAGGAATGAACGAGCAACAATGACGCTTGTTAAGCATTTTACAGACTCCGCCGCTCTTCGCTAGAAGAATGTCTAAAGCAAGCCGATTTTGAAGAGTCATAGCTCTCTCCGCAGCAAGTTCAGTATCCATCAGGAGTATAGATCCTGTGAAATTCGTCAGCATGTTATCCACAATAGTAGACAACTTTTGAATCTTTATGGAGTTTAAGATAACCCACACTGAAGGAATTATGGCTCCAAATATGTCACCAACGACAGCAGCCGATGTCTCTCTCTTTTGTCTAGCATCTTGTAATTCAGACATTTTAGGTATCTGTTTTAAATCGTCAATCTGGTAAATCTTTGGGAAAACAATCCCCAAATAACATGTCCCATACCATCCCTTAGGGAGACGGTAATAAGCATTAAGCCCACATACATAATAGATCCCAGGGATCGCTGGATCCTGTCCATTTAACAAAATTATTGTGGTGCGCATAAGCTGTGCCAAAGGTTAGTGTCGGCTCAAAGAAACCCTTAACTAATTTTATACTATGCTCTTTAGCTAACTTGTTCAGAAACTCAATCACAGGCACAAAAGATAATACTACATCTAAGTTAGAGTAAAAATATTGCACATGTTCCTGGTCATAGAATCTTGTTAGTAGCAAACTACAGCTTATCCCGTACGTTAGCGGCAGACTATGATAGGTGACACCTTCTTGTACTGATGAAGGAATCTTTGTGCACACATAACAGTTTCTCGCATCCATAGTATCAACATACTCATTCAGCAAGCGATAGAAGACATTAGTGGAAAGTTCCCCCTTTGAATTAGTTCCCTCATGCAAGTGTTTTGTATCTTGCTCAAACGTTTTCCACGGTGTTAGTGTAGCAGTCTCAGGTTTGGAAGCATTGTTAGTCACATTTTTATCCAACCAAGGCATTCCCACAATCACGCCTATAAATATTATTGCACACACAATACCTAATATAATACTTAACCAACCACACACCTTACCCTTTTTGCTACTACCTCTAGTGTAAGCCATGATCTGTAAAGAGTCAGATAGCAGACGATATAAGACAAACAATCAACTTGAGGACGATTTTAAAGCGCTTTTTTTCCTCCAAAGTCTCTCTTTCTTTCTGTGAGTATTTACAGCATTCCACTGACCCCAGGACCCTTTCGTCAAATCAAGTTAGCAGCTTGTCATAATCGGTTTTCAGAGTCAATTCAGGTTATCAATGTCACATCCGTTAATTTTTTTCAGTCTCTTTTCTCAGCTTTTCAGCTCTCAATCTCAATTTTAACACAGTCTCTTTCTCTGGTTGATTTCAGGTGCCGTGATATTGGCCTGGTACCTCCCGGTCAAAACAGAACGCTAAGAATTCTTGTTGCCATTCAGATGTCATTGCATATACCTGCGTACCTTCTGTTCGTCACTCTTTTTCTTTTCACTCTGCGTTCACTTTGCAATTCTCCTTCACTAAGATCCTCCCTTCTAGTTGTATCAATTTCTTCGTCTATTGTATCACCTGGGATCACCTTCTCCCTTGCAGCTTGTTTCTTTGCCAGTTTTCACCTTTATGCATTTTCTTCCTGCTTGGCTTTTCAGCACGCTGAACAGCACCCTCCTCTTGTGCTATAGTGTTTTCTCTTGACGGACCTGCAAGTGGCTCAAGAGGATTTAATGTACTTTGATTTCCCTCTGCTCCTTCCTCCTCGTCTTCAGGGTCTGTAACGGGTTCAAGTTCTAACCCATATCCGTCTACTTCTGGGAGAAACTCTCCTAGACTTAGTTCTCCTGCTGCCTCTACTGAGATAGGCTCATTGTCACCTCTCTCGAACTCGTTTACTGTTTGAGGGACTAAGCCGTCCTCAGTGGGCTCTCCTTCAGTCTCAGTTCCCCTCTGAATATTCTCCGGCCCTGAGACTTCCTTCTCTGGAGTTGGTGAGTCGGAAGCTTCAAGTTCCTCATCAGTTGGACTTGTCTCCTTCTTTGTGTGACTGGCATGTATCCAGTTTGGAACGCCTGCACATTTCACAGCAGTGGTTGTTGTCAGGATTACCTGATATGGCCCCTTCCAAAGTGGCTCCAAACACGACTTCCTCATGTGTTTCTTGACAACCACCCAGTCACCGGCTTGCAGGGTGTGACCTGGATCACTGATCGGTGGCAATGTGTTAGCTTCCACCTGGTGGGAAAAAGAGCGGACCACATCAGCCAGACCCTTGCAGTAGTCCAACACCATATCATCCGTGATATTTACAAGAGCATTTGCAGGTACTGCGGGCAATCTCATACCTCTGCCCATCAATATCTCATGGGGGGATAGTGCTGTCTTCTTATCAGGTGTGTTTCTCATTGACATCAGTACTAAGGGCAATGCATCTGGCCATTTCATATTGGTAGCTGCACACATTTTTGCCATTCTCGACTTCAAGGTACCATTCATCTGTTCCACTAATCCTGATGCTTCAGGATGGTAGCTACAATGCAGATTCTGCTCAATGTCCAAAGCAGCACACAAGAGCTTAATCACCTCATTGTCGAAGTGTCTGCCCCTATCTGACTCTAAAGAGACCGGAAATCTGAACCGTGGTATTAATTCTCTAAGCAACAGCTTTGCTACTGTGAGACTGTCATTCCTACGTGTAGGGTATGCTTCAATCCAGTGACTGAAAACACACACAATCACCAACACGTACCTCAAGCCTCCACACACAGGCATTTCAATGAAATCCATCTGCATCTTGCCAAAACGGACCTCCAGCTCTCCCTATGTGGCTCAAAGTCACCTCAGTTCCTTTTCCTGCATTCATCTGTTGACAGATGATGCACCTGTGACAGGTAACTTCTGCAGCTTGTCTGAATTTTGGATTGAACCAATCAATTTTGAATAACCTGATCATTGCGTCTCTTCCAAGGTGTGCCTGACCATCGTAAAGTCTTGCAAACTGTGACAAGAGGCTGTTTGGTAAAACCAACTTCCCCTCCTCTGAGACCCACAAGTCGTCAGCCCTCTGCACACATTGCATTCTCTGCCAGAAGTGTTTTTCCTCTCTGCTAGCACGGCCCTGTAGTGATTTTAGCTCATCTAATGTATCAACCACTCTTAATGCAAAGTTCAGGGAGGTTTTGTTTTCAGTTTCAGGTAGTAGTTCACACTGTTCCTTGACTGATATAGAGTCCAATGCGCAAAACCTTGCGACTTGATCTGCATAGCCGTTTCCCATTGACACAAAGGGGGTGATTCTGACCCCGGCGGTCTTAGACCGCCGGGGCCAGGGTCGGCGGGAGCACCGCCGACAGGCCGGCGGTGCCCCGCAGGGCATTCTGACCGCGGTCAGACCGGCAACACTGGCGGTCTCCCGCCAGTGTACCGCCGCCCTGTTGAATCCTCCAAGGCGGCGCAGCTAGCTGCGCCGCCGAGGGGATTCCGACCCCCCCTACCGCCATCCAGTTCCCGGCGGTCCGCCCGCCAGGAACCGGATGGCGGTAGGGGGGGTCGCGGGGCCCCTGGGGGCCCCTGCAGTGCCCATGCCACTGGCATGGGCACTGCAGGGGCCCCCGTAAGAGGGCCCCTACAAGTATTTCACTGTCTGCTTGGCAGACAGTGAAATACGCGACGGGTGCAACAGCACCCGTCGCACCTTCCCACTCCGCCGGCTCGATTACGAGCCGGCATCCTTGTGGGAAGGGAGTTTTTCCCTGGGCTGGCGGGCGGTCTTTTGGCGACCGCCCGCCAGCCCAGGGAAAAACTTAGAATACCCTCCGCGGTCTTTCGACCGCGGAGCGGTATTTCGGAGGGGGAAGTCTGGCGGGCGGCATCCGCCGCCCGCCAGACTTAGAATGACCCCCAAAGTCTTGTGACTTGACATGAGCATTGCATTTCACCACGGCAATTTCAAGAGGTAACTGAATCGCATGCAACAAATCCTTAATCTGTTCGCCATTTTTCACTGGTGACACAGAAGAGGTCATAAAACCCCTCTGTGACCATAATTGGCCAAAATCATGTACAATTCCAAATCTGTATCTGCTGTCAGTATAGATAGTGACTTTCAGGTTTACAGCTGCGTGGCATGCCTTAGTAAGGGCAATTAATTCAGCCACTTGTGAAGAGTACACTCTTTCGAGCCAGGAAGCTTCTAGAATACCGGAGATTGTACACACAGCATAACCGGCTCTCAGTATTCCGACTGAGTCTCTTAAACATGATCCATCAACAAACATAATGTAGTCATTTTCTTCTAACTGTGTATCTTTAATGTCAGGTCTGGGTTTGGTGCATAGTTCTGTTACCTCAAGGCAATCGTGTTCCACATCCTCTGTATTACTAATCTCAGCATTTTCAATAGGAAGTAGAGTTGCTGGGTTCAATATGGTACACCTCTTGAGAGAGACATAAGGAGACCCCAGTATAATGGTCTCATATCTTGTTAGCCTAGCATTTGTCATGTGCTGTGCCTTAGTTCGGGTCAACAGAATCTCAGCTGAATGTGGAACCATTACTGTCAAGGGATGTCCCATCACTATGCCTTCACACTGTGTGAGGCTCTGACCAACTGCTGCAACTGCACGCAAACAACCCAGTAAGGCTGCTGCGACTAGGTCCAAAGTAGCTGAAAAATATGCTACTGGGCGGTTTGAACCTCCATAGACCTGTGTTAAGACAGACAAAGAACAAGCATCACGTTCATGACAACACAGTAGAAAAGGCTTTGTGTAACCAGGCATACCCAAAGCTGGCGCCCGGCACATGCACTCTCTCAATTCCATGAATGCCTCAAGCTCTTCTTTGGACAAAATTATGGTACTCGTGTCATCCTTAACTTCCTTGCCTGTCAGTTTTATCAATGGTTTAGAGATAATCGAGAAGTTGGGGATCCACTGGCGACAGTAGCCCACCATTCCCAAAAACATCCTGACATCTCTCTTTGTTGTCGGTGGATTAATCTGCAGTATTGCTGTCACCCTGTCTTTTGATATTCTCCTAGACCCTTTCTCAATCAAGTGCCCTAAATACTTTACCTCTTTTTGACAGTATTGCAATTTCTTTGGGGACACTTTATGTCCATTGTTTCCCAAATGGTTCAGTAAGGCAATTGTGTCATACCTGCAGTCGTCTTTCATTCTGCACGCAATCAGCAAGTCATCAATGTACTGCACTAGAGTTGAACTGAAAGGCAGCTCTAACGACTCTAAGTCCTTCTTCAATATCTGATTGAAGATGGACGGTGACTCAGAAAACCCTTGAGGAATTCTGCACCAACTGTACACCTTGTCCAAGAATTTGAAACTGAAGAGAAATTGTCTGTCCTCATGAAGAGGCACCGAAAAGAACACTTGTGACAGATCCACAACCGTGAATCACTCTGCATCACACGGAACCTGAAACATGATTACTGCTAGATTTGGCACTATGGGGCAACACTTTACCACAACATCATTTATTTTCCTCAAGTCCTGCACAATTCTAACCTTCCCACAAGGCTTTTTCAGACCCATTATTGGTGAATTACACAGGCTGCTCATCACTTCTTTCAGAACTCCTTGCTTTACAAAGTCTGCAATTATCTGTGATACCTGAATGAGGACATCTTGTGCCATGTGATACTGCAGCACCTGGGGAAACACTTCATTCGGTTTAACCTGTACTTTAACCGGTTCTACTCCCTTTATCAGTCCTACTTCTTTTCCTGTCAGGTCCCACACCTTCTCTGTCACTGTTCCTTGCAACTCGGGTGGCAAGTCACTCACTGTAAGCATCGGGAATAAGGTTATCAAAGGGTATTCCTCATTTACGGTCTCTGTCTCCAACTCTGAGAATTGCCCATCATCCCCCTCATCATCACTGTTTGTCTGCACTTCAATTCCTTCATTAGAACAGGTAATCGAACATTTCGTTTTGCACAGTAAGTCTCTTTCCAGGCACACTGGACTAGAATCACAGACTACAAATTTATGTAATCCCTGAAAGTTTCCAATCTCAACTTGAACTGGGTCTGTGATCGGGTTTGTCAAATACTGATTTGCTACTCCTACAACTCTTATGGTACGCCCTGAAAGTGGCAATTTCGGGACCTCTGCCCTTCTGACTGTAGAGCATGTAGCTCCTGTGTCGACCAAGAATTAAACCTTGTGACCCATCACCTTTCCCTCTACATAGGGTCCCCTCTGATCTACTTCTAGGGATGCTGCAAGCCTGCACTCCTCACTGTCAGAACTGTCATCCGACAATTCATAATTTATTCCATCCTCACCACGCATTGGGAATTGCTGCACTGTGTTATTTTGACTCATCATTGTTTGGCCTGTGACCTGCTGAGGAAGCATCACCTGTTGCTGTCCCATTGGAGCTAATGGTAGTTGCATTTGCTGTCTAGGTACCATTGGAACCTGCTGTTGTACCTGCTGCATTTGTGCTGGTTGAACACGCGGCATTTGTATTTGCTGCATGGACTGTAACCCCTGTATCTGAACCATGTTATTCTGGAAGTTCTGATTTTGACCTCTCAATTTTGGACCTCTCATATTCTGAAATGTGTCGACATCAGTGCTTTGTTGAATGACACCATCATGCACCACATTTGGGCATTCCCGTTTCCAATGCCCCACACCCCGCACGCATGACATGGTGACATCTTTTTCATCCCCTGTGCATCATTTTGAACCACCACAGTATTCAAATCTGGACAGCGATTCACAAAACCTCAACCTCGGCCTCTCGGCTGTGACTGAAACCTGCCATTCCCTTGCAGTTGCTGCTGTACCATCTGCTGGATTCCATTTCCCTGCATACCTGCCTGCGCTGCCTTAATCTGCATCACCATCACTTTCTCCTTCAACTTTCTCTGTTTCAGCTCAATCTCGTCACCGCAGTATTTCGCATACTGCAACACCTCATCAGTCGACTTTGCCTGCCAACAAATCAAATGATTCTTAATCATCTGGCTAACCACTGGTCTCAGTCCTTTAACAAATCTGAACACAAGATGGCTCATGTATTTTGGCTCAATAGTCTCAGTGCCACTGTAATGCTTGAACGCTTTTAATAACCTCTCATAATAACCATGGATTGACTCTGACCTCCTGTGAGGTCCGGTCGATTTTCTGCCAATCAGTCACTTTCGGCGACACTTTCTGCTTCAAGAACTCAATCACTTTATGATAGTACTTCATCACCTCCTCAGATGGTGCTCCAGTCACCTTATCCCTTGCCGGCTCCTGTGTCGGCCAGTCTACACCTCTTTTGCACTCAAGCCATAAGTCAGGTGGAACGATGATCTCAAACAGGTTATTTAAGTCCTCCCAGAGACACTTCGCAAGCTTCACAAACCTGTCTGTCTGCTGATACCACTCTATCGGTTTCTCCCTCAGCCTGGGATAATCATTTGTAAATGACAGACTGTCTCCCCTAGACCACGGTACATGGACTAGAACCCCTCCAGCTGTTTCTCTCATTGGTAACATCTTTACTGTTCCCGTATCTGGTGAAGCTTTAGCTTGATTTGATTCCGGACTGTCACCTTTCTCCTTATCTCTTTTCTTTGCCCATCTACCTTCCCATTTTTCTAGTGCACCCCAGATCTGTGCACTGTGCAGTATCTCTTTAAGATGAGCTTTCATTCCGGTAGATCTCATGTGCTCAACATCTTTAGAATCAATGTCTAATCTGTAACTTCTTTTCAAATGTTTAGTATTCTCAATGTCTATATTGTATTTATCTGTCAGGTTCGCCAACCTCTGTTGCACCTTGCCCACTTCTTTAGTAATTTTGGGGCACAGATACCTCAATTCTGCTTCTGTGTATGACTCTAATCGGTTTGCCCCCATTGTCCCTTCTACTAGCTCTGCAGCTTCAACTCCTAGTCTCACAAAAATTAGTTATTCTTCCCTTTCTGGCTTTTCTGCAGTTACTGCAGTGTTGTGTGAAGCATAGGTCTTTTCTAACCACTCATTCAATTGTTGCACAGAAAAACCTTGCAGTGAAATATTCCCTGCATGCATCATTGGCGACTGTGATGAGTTTGTACTTATTGTCTGTGGGGTCAGCACACCTAACACTGCTTGCCTCATTGCCTCTAAAGGTGCTTCGATCGGACTAAGGTCTATCAAGGACCTGGGTCCTTTAGCTGATTACTCTCTCAGTGCCATTAATTGGGGAGTTCCTATGGACCCTCCTCTTATTGCCTCTTGCGTCATCACTCCCTGATCACACACACCAGGCTTACCCTGCGCAAACAATGGTACTGGTGGACCAACAGTAATTGGTAGTGATATGGCAGCTGGTGTCTGACCTGGTCTCAAACCCCATGGAGCAGTAACTCCCAGATCTTGACTCACTGTAGCGGGTGCAGGTACAAACGGAGGTCCTGCTGCTGGACTATAACCCGGAATCAGCTGTTGCTGCGGCTGGGGCAGCAACTGTAGAGTTGGCTCAATCTGCACTAACCTTGATTTTGTATACATTGGGTCAGGCGGCACCATCAGACTCGTAGTAGTCTCTAGTATTGGGGCGTCTGGATAAATCCTCTGTATCTGTGGTGGAGGTTGCAACTGTATCTGCATGTCTGGCGCAGTGGGTACACTGACACCATTGTATCAAAACCATATCACTAGTCTGCACTGTATTTGTAACTTCTTTACCCTGCGTCGGGTTCCCAGGACCCGCACTAGTGCTTGAAGCATTGTCATTTATTGCATAAGGTGGCGGTTGGTCATGCAACAACTGGTTAAGAAACTCTTCATCGTCTGAATCATCTTCATCTATCCAAGACCTCTTAGTCTCTTTAGGCTTATTAGAGCCCTTGTCTGTCTTACAGGTGGCTTTATTTCCCTGCGTCTCATCTTCTTGTGTTATTGCTGGAAACAATTTGAGTCTGTCAACTATTCCCCTTCTCCACATTTTGCTTTCGTTGTCCCATCTAGCCTCGGCTAAAGTCTTTTTTGCCCTTTTCATCCTCCTCTCAAATTTTTGCTGTCTTTGTCGTATGTCCATTAAATCACAGACTGCTAATGCCTCATACTGGGCTGGTCTCGGAGGTGGTTTCTGCACACTTAACATCCACCTCAAATTTTCCAAAATTCTTGTATTGAACGTTCCGTGCTCCGGAAACGCCAAACATACCTCCTTCTCTGTTAATTTACGCCACTGATTCATCCATAGGCAAGGCACGACTCCCTTTTCCTCCATTACTATATAAGCTGGAGTACTCTCAGGCGATGTAGGCTCCCCCTCACTCCCCATAATGTAGGTGTCTCCTTTCAGAGCGCTCCTCAAAGCTTTAAGAAAATTCATTTTCACACTCTTCACCTGCCTTTCTCCATTTATTGCCTCTCACGGATGGCTGCCAATCCATGCACGACTCCTCTCAGTAACTGACCTATCCCAGCGCGGCACCATTGACGTCACACTCAAACACTGCAGCTGACAAAGTCTTGCGGCTTGTCCTCCTTACACTGGATTCGCACCAAACTAATGCAAGATTACTGAAAGCACCTTTAACAACAACTCAAATTTGCTGATTTACTACAGGAAGGGTATACAATCGCTTCAGATCTTTACAGAGATTTCACTTGAAGCCTCGGCCACTACTCTCTCCTTCTCAGTTCCCGCATACGCAAGCAGAATTTGACCCGCAAATCCTAGTCTCGACATGTCAATGGTTTGTTCTAGTGCACTATAGAACTTGCCAAATCTCCATCGAAGGTTTCATACACACAATCTGACTCAAACTCGATTTGTCAACCACGCCCGATTGACCTATTAAACCCCACAAATTAGAACATAAACCCAAGTGTCTCCTACACTTGTCAATATACTCCGGAGTCTTAGACCACACCGGGTCCGTACATTACCAACCAACCACGTGGATAATTTTTTAGCACCAAGCGCCACACTCATATGAAGTACGCCGACTCCCCTACTTTCATACTGCGGAGTACGCCCACTCCTCCTAGAACAACATTACCTTGCCTAAACACACACAACTTCACAAATCACCAGCAAAAATGCATAAGCTGAGCAAGCGCAAATTCTATACCACACATGCTAAAACGCCGAGAACATTCCCAACTCACTTAGGCAGGCTTCTGAGGTCCCAGGAAAGTCATGGGGAATTTAGAAACGCATCATACCTCTAGTTTGCATTGTCTCAGAAAAACAATTTAAACAATAATTCTCTGTCCTAAGGCCCCAAGGGGCCTAAACCGTTGCTCTGCTACCAGAACTGCTAACGCGTCCCTTTATGATAAATTATTACACATTGGGACTCGTTTTAGGCCAATGAATCTTTTGACCCTGTTGAGAGACACTTTAGGGCGAGATAGCTAATCAACAAGTCAATCAATACGTCAATAATATCAACAATATTTATCACAATAATGCATTTAACTTTAGTCAAAGACATTAGTGAAACTCAAGACACCACCATGACCTTGCAGTCACACCAGTTTAGTATGAATTTAGTGATATTTATTCCCTATTGGTTACAATACTGCTAGCAAATGTATTAGTCTCAAAACCAAGAAACATAATAGCATAGTCACAATATGGCAACTCTGATAAGATTTCATTAATGTAAGAATCACAAACATTAGAATATAGCACAGCGTGAACATAAACTATCATTAGCAGAGTATGATTCAACAAAGCATAGATTCAGTCATTTGTCCATATGCGTCAGTTTTAGTTTTAGTGACCCCTCACCTAACCTCTGATTAGCATTGGCATGTTGGGCTTCATGCAAAACAATTTCGTAACACCAATTTGGAAAACATCTAACTATGGCTCCTGTCAAAAGAAAAGCAGTTGGTACCTAGAAAGGAAAAGCAAACAGACAATCACAATTCATTGTCATATAGTTACCCTCCAAGTATGGTCAGCACTCAGGTTCTGTCTTCGTCTTCAGGACATCAGTTGATTCGCCATCAGAAATTCAGCTCCGGGGAAAAAGGGGGCACTTCCCTCTTAAGGAGGTAAAGTGTAAAAGGGTAATCTAAGGACAAGGATGGTTCTAAGTAAAATCAGCAAAGTCACTAGGCAAAGTGACAAAGGTGGTCATTATGACCCTGGCGGTATTATAACCGCAGGGCCAAAACGACGGGAGCACCGCCAACAGGCTGGCGGTGCCTCCCGGCGTATTTTGACCGCGGCGGTAGCGCCGCGGTCGCACCGCCAGGGCCGGCGGTTTACCGCCACAATGGCCCCGGCGGATGTAATCCGCCAGGGCAGCGCTGCAAGCAGCGCTGCCCTGGGGATTATGACATCCCTACCGCCAGCCTGTTTCTGGCGGTTTGCACCGCCAGGAAGAGGCTGGCGGTAAGGGGTGTCCTGGGCCCCTGGGTGCCACTGGCATGGGCAGTGCAGGGGCCCCTAACAGGGCCCCGGCCAGCTTTTCACTGTCTGCATAGCAGACAGTGAAAAGCGCGACGGGTGCAACAGCACCCGTCGCACGGCCGCAACACCGCCGGCTCCATTAGGAGCCGGCTCCTATGTTGCGGCCTCATCCCCACTGGGTCGGCTGCGCCCGCCGGCCCAGCAGGGATGTCGTGATGGGGGCAGCAGGCAATGCGGCCGCACTGCGGTTACCGCTTGGCGGGCGGCGGGCGGCACTAGCCGCCCGCCAATGCCGTAATGACCCCCATAGTCTCTGGATCATATCAAATCGCATCAGCATCTCTCTAACTAACTAACTAATTTCCGTGTGTCAAGAGGTTTTATCCCTTTTTCAGTGTACATTCCCCTAAAACCTAATTGGACAAGGGGTTGCACCCCACTATCTATAACCAATTAAAAACACATTAAGTCATCAAATTTGTCACCCCCAACAGTTCCCACGTATTTTATTGGTGCTTATGATTGACGTCTTTAGCGGGTGGTGTGTCCAGTATGATTTCATCGTCTTGTGGTACATCTTCGGTCAGTGGCTCCATTGTCCGTACCGGTTTAGGGGAACTTGTTAATCTACACTGTTGCATTTAGCTAAAAATGTTACTATAGGCAGGGTGAATTTCATGAGAACGGATCTACTACAGTTATATTCAGCTTCTAACTTTTGGAAAAACAAGAGTTCATGTCCTTTAGCAAGTCAGCACACTGCACGTTAGAAAAATACATTTAATATGAGAGTCAGGCAGCTAGGCCTTGACTCATGCTAACTTAGGCCTACTGCTTTATTAGCAAGAATCTAATACATTTACTCTTTCAACATTAATGTAAATCACAATTTTAATAAACATTTCATCATTATTAGTCAGTTTCATTAGTCCCCGTATAGATTGTTGGCCACTCCCCGTGGACACATTTCAAGTGCACGTTTTAGCAAAACATGTTAATACAGTTTCTATTCAGCATTATTATACATTAGTTCATAAACATTTCATGTTAATATAGCTAAGCTGTCTCAGAACCTTCAGCTGTAGTTGTCAGAGCATACATTTAAGGTTGCAAAATTCGTAGGTGCATGTGCGGTGACAAATTGTTACCTAACTTAACATTAAAATAGAGCGATGCCGAATATATTACATAGTTATATAGCTGAACAAGACAAGTACCCAGTGACCACATTAGGGTAAATACAATTGGTATGATTTAAAAATTATTAACAAAACCATGAACCAGACGAGAACAAATGTTATATTATAAAGATAATTAATGGACCAAAAACAGAAAGTAGAGTAGTAAAAAATAATAAATAAAGAATATGATGACTAGAAACTGCCCAAAAGTGCCCCGAAATCAAATGAGAAGGGCTCATAAACACAATAAAGTAAATTAGTTATAGGTGCCCGTGCTTAAAGTGAAATTGAGACATGGAATCTAATTTACTGGGGAGGGTGTGTCAAGCACATGGGTAAAAGTAAGATTAGTGTGTCAAGTGGTAAAAACAAAATTGTTCAATGCATGCATGGCCTGAAATCCAGCCGCACCAAATTGGAGAAACTACAAGAGTTGTGTAGAGAGAGATAGTGATATAAGCAGAACATTTGTTACACAGATGCAGTGTATGCAAATACAGAGTCCACAAGTAATTCCACATACATATATATATATATATATATATATATATATATATATATATATATATATATATATATATACAAAACATTGATTAGTGAGTAGTAGTGCAGAACACAAGGCCATGTGTTAACATCCAAAGATAATGTAAAATATTACATAGTTACAAAATGTAAACAGTAAGTCGCACCATCTTTTGACTATGTTATGCAAACTGTTCAATAGACAAAATTTATATTTGTGACCATAAATGTAGTGTACATTATCACATTTACTGTGCTTTTTGGGTGTTACAGGAGTCTCTTTGTCCATACTAAAACCTATTACACTAAGCTACTCCTGGATGTGATTGCGCTTCATCATTACCATCGTTCTCTGGGATTAAACCATGTTTGCCTGAAGGCTCTAATCATTGCATCCCTACCTATATGTGCCTGTCCATGATAATGACTAGCATGAGGGACAACAAGCTACACAGCTCTTCCATCACTCGAAACCCAAAATATCATCCTCATTTCTCTTGACAAATCCTGCTCTGGCCCAACTTTGCTGTTCCTCTTTGTCACTTCTTTCTGCAATCTTTTAACTTCCTCCCACATATCAACAGCAGTTAGCATGAAATGTTGACTTGTCTCATCATTTGTATCATTGTTCAAGTCTCCAATAAAGAAGACACAGCTTAGGGTGCAATATCTCGTCACCTCATTGGAATTTGTGTTACCTAAATGTACATAATCAGTTGATTGCTGTGAGCAGCACATTTGACAGTAGCAATTTTTGCGGGCAGCTTTTATGCATTCAACTGATTATAAATCTTATCTCCATTGCAGATCAGTGATCAAGAGGAGGTCATGAACCCACTCTGGGAAACACAACTGTCCGAAATCATGAGCAACACCAAAACCACACTATCAGTAAAGATTGTCACTTTTAGCTATTCAGAAACACAGCATGCTCTAGTAAGAGCAACCAATTTGGCTATTTGGGCACAAAAGTTCTCTCCGAAGCCTGGAGGTCAACAACACCTGAACTTTGATCTACCTGAACACTGCATACTCTACCTCTAGGCTAAATGACATTAGTTCCTTGCTGTTGCACTCCTTGCATACCACCAGTGTTCACCGTCATCTGCGGGCTCTGACTAACTTTCTGTGCAGCTTTCTATTGCATGAACATAACCTTTTTCAACTTTTTCTGCTTCAGTTCCAACTCGTTATTGCAGTATTTTGCATACCTCATGATCTCATCAATCGGTTTGTTCTGCCAACAAACCAAATGCTGCTGAATCATCTCACTTATGTCTGGTTTCAATCCATGCACAAATCTGAACACAAAATAATCCATATCTTTGGCTTCAATGGTCTCTGTGCCACTGAAATGTTCAAAAGTCTGCAACAATCTTTCGTAATAGACAAGAATCGACTCCTCCGATTCCTGTGCCGTGCCATCAATCCTCTGCCAATTAATGCCTTTTCGGAGACACTTTGTTTTTCAATAACTCAATCACTTCTTCTGATGGTGCACTTGTTACTGGAACTCTTGGAGGGTCACGGTCTGGTCAATCAACATTTACTTTGCATTCAGTCCACAAATCACTCAGAACCACAATGTCAAATAATGTATTCAAATCTTTCCACAGGCATTTTCAAAGCTTCACAAATCTCTCTGTCTGCTTGTACCATTCTACTGGTTTCTCTCTCAATCTCGGGTAATCATTTGTGAATGATAAAATATCGCTCCAACTACACGATACATGAACATAACCTCTACCTGATATCCCTCTCATGGATAGCATTTTTACATTGACCTCATCTTCATTTGCTCCTGCCGGAGGCTCATTTGGCTTTGCTTTCTTCTGATCTCTTTTCTTCTCCCATCTACCTTCCCACTTATCCATAACTCCCCATTTCTGAATATACATAATTCGTTCTTAATGTGAAACTTAATTCCAGGGGATCGCATGTTAGCTATGACCATTGTGCTCAAATCCAATCTGTAACTTCTTTTTAAGGGCCTTGATTTTTTCCAAATCCATATCATATTTCTTAACTACTTCCACTAATCTTTCATACGCCTGTCCTGCTCATTGAGTAATGTCTTTGCAACACGAACCGCAGTTGGCCTCCTGTGTAAGCGTTCAATTGGGCTATGTCTGACGTTCCTATTATCATTTAATTGAATTCCAATTTCAGTCTGGGCACATTCACTGATCTATCATTCTCTGGGGTCTCATCTGTCCTCACATTGCAGTTTGTTATGCCAGTAGCACCTTCAGGACTCAAATTGTTTAACCATTCATTTAGCTGCTGTGCAGTGAAACCTCACAGACTTATAGGATTATTCTGAAACACTTCTTCTCTCAAAGAACATACAGTCTGCTGACTCAGGGTATTTAAAATAGACATGTTATCTGGCATTTTAAATGGTACTCCTCCTTGTGGAGTGCTGCAATTAAGGGTACGGATCTGCTCTTGTCTGAGCACAAAATAGGGTGAGGCTCTCTGGGGAAACCTCACATCAGGGATATGTCCTGTCGACTTGTCATCAGGGTCAGATCTGCAATTTGTGTAGGGGTTCACAGTCTCACAAGAGAACCAGTTCTTTCCATTTCTGAGTTGTTAGAATATACAGATCTCTGCACACCAATTGGCGAGATCCCAGTGGATGTAACAGGAGTTTCAGGAGCTGTTGAGGCATTTAATGAATGTGCATTGCTTCCAGACAAACCTGGAGCGTACGAGGGAACAACAGGACCAATAGTTACAGGAGCTCTTGAGGGACCTACCAACATGACTTGTCTGAATCTGTGGAATTATCATCCCTACACTCTGTTGTGTTAAGACAGTACTACAACTCTGTCCTGTTTGGCTTGGCGAAGCATTTGGTATTAATTGACCTGGACTAAACATTTGGACGGGTTGATTCAGAATAAAATTTGGCACAGGCAGATTCACATACGGTTACTGCACTGACTGATTCACATTAGAATTTGGCACAATCTTATTCACAATAGGACTTGGAACAGGCTGTACTATGTTAAAGCTCTGAACTGGTTGATTTACTTCAGGAATTTGTGTCACTGAATTCACAGTTGTACCTAGAACTATCTGACTTGGGGTTTGTGCAACTCGAGCAGTATGCACATTTAGTGTTATATTTTGTGCAGCTCACTTCTTGCTCCTACCTCAACTGAATGGTTCAGAGGTGGATGATTTTACACCATCTGATTTATAAATCCTTTATCTGAATCACTCTCATAGGTCACTGTCTTTTTATCCTCAGTAGCAGTTGTCTGCTTTGCCTTTCCTGTCCTTTTCTTAGTCTTGTCTTTAGTGCTTGCTCCTTCCTTGCTAGAAATAGCTGGATACATTCTAACTCCCTCAATTATGTCTGCTCTTCAAGTTTTCTGTTCTGCATCCCATCTTGCCGAGAAGAGTCTATATTGCTTTATTGACATTTTCTGATGCGCTATGAGCTCCCAAATACTAAGGGCTTCAATTTCTGTGGGTCTCCGAGGCAATTTTATATCATACAGCACTCACCTCAGATTGTCTAGAATCCTTAGCTTAAAGGCTCCATAATGGGGAAATGCTAAGGCACCTTCTTTCTCAGTAATCTTGCACCATTGTTAAAGTCACAAGCATGTATGAAATCCTTGTTCAGACAATACGTAATGAGCTGGAGTCCCTTTGGGTGGGGTCTCTATACCCTCTCTGACTGGAATAAACACATCTCCGTTCAATGCACCTTTTAACGCTTTAAATAACTTTTGGGCAGATTTATGAAAAGTGGTGCTGCACCTAGTGCCCCTCTAACACCATCATGTGTGAGCTATATTTAATATGGCGCACCATGGCTGTAGTTAGGGAACCTGCATCAGAATTTTTTATGCTAGTTTGAAGCGTTGCCGGATTAGCTAAAAAATTCTGATGCTAATCCTGCAAAACACCCAAAGGCCCATTGAAACCAACGGGAGCCTCCTTTGAACACCTGCTCTGGCCAGGTGTTAAAAGTGCTGAAAAAAATGACGCAAAGAAATCTCTTAGATTTCTTTGCACCATTGTTTTGGCCAACTAACAGGGGAGTGCCCCCTTTGAATACATTATGACTGGCGGAGGCATAATATAGTGCAAGGGGTTACAAAGTGGCGCAATGCATGCATTGCGCCACTTTGTAAATTTGGCTTGGCGATTTTGGCCTCGTTAGGCCACATTAGCTTAAAAAAAATGACACAAATGTGGCGCAAGGAGATACTAGAGGCTCTTAAATGTTCCCCTTCATTTTTAATCATATTTAATAAATCACAACTTTTTCTTCAAATCAGGAAGTTACTTCAATACCACAATCCTTTCCCCTTAATGTTTTCAACCAATCTCACCAACTGACCTATACCAGTGCAGCACATAATGACATAACGCTCGCCACTTTCAGCAGTACAATTGCTTCACAATTGTCTCACACGCAACCACTCACACACACCTAATGCAAAAATATTGCAATCAAAAGCCAACAACTTGTTTCCACACCACAGGATGGGTACCCAAACACTTCAAAACTGTACGGAGCTACACTTTCCAGCTATAGCTTTCACAATTATACAACAAGTAAAACCTGAATGGCAAACCTCACTCCAATTGATACTGATCCTTCATGGGCCCACAGGATTTACTTAATGCAAGTCAAAACTCACACTCATTCAAATAAATCTATTGGCACTATCAATAATGTCTCATGACAAGCACCTCACCACAGAAAACCAATTAACCAAGTGTCCTCTACACTTATGCGTTGTCATGGGATCTTAGGCCACAACGGAGTGCCACAATCAAACAAGTACTACGACTTTGCAAAACACTTCACAATATCACACTTTAATGCAATCTTCAGGCCAAAAGCAATGTAAGATTAAATGTCTTGTAATACTCAGGCAATCGTCTTACTCAGGAACAACGCTGGAACGTCATCAGTCTTCGGTACGGACCATGGGATAGGATCCGGGCTGGGCAAAATTTGGACTGGGCAATCATGTAGGGCTAATCCTCGCTCCCTAACACTATACTTAAATGGTTCTTCACCCTCATGGGGCAAACCGTCCTCTGCCTACAGTCTTGTCAGAGCATTTTCTTCCTTCACAGGAATCAATGACGATGAGGTCAACAGATCTTTGGACCCAGCATAATGGTGTGGAAAACCAAACAAAAAAATCTCAATACAAACCAATTAGATTACACAGTATGACTAATGTGGCCATACAATGAAAACTCTAGTCGGCAATAAAGTTAAGGGGTTTTATTCCAAACTTAAGCTTAGAGTCATGTAGACAATTCTCAAGACAAAGTTATAAAGATACAGTATCACCAAGGGTTTACCAAGGCTGCAAAAGAAGTTCAGGCGAACTAACATTAAGAGAACCAGGCATTCTACAAAAACAATACAGAACATCAGTAAGATATTCTGATGGATAGAAAATAAACGTCGCTCAGTATTAATAAGCATTAAGGCAAGTCAAATTATCAAGGTTCAGCAGTTTGGACAGAGCAAACCCTATAGTTTAGCCAGTCAGTGAATAACATGTGCGTGGCAGAACATAAGCGGCCGAAAGACAAAAATGACAAAAAGGGCAAAAAGAATTTGGAAAAAGACAGTGTAGGGCACCAGGTCACTAACTAAGATGGGCAAAAAGTAAGTAAAAATGGAAAGCATCCTAATATCAGATGCTCGTTCGAGAGTCATCTTCTGTGTGTTTGGGAGAAATCACTAAGCCTCAGCAAGGTATTTCAAAGGGCAAGTACAGAGCGACAATGCCTCTCAGAGTCCAAGGGGCTTAGCATGCAGTATGGGATGGGGCAAAAGGATCCTGCATTGGGAAGTGCAGGTTCAGCATCTTTGGGATTCTCCTCTCAATTCTTCAGGGATTCAGACAAAAGTCCGGCTGGGCATCAGTATTTTAAAGTTTATAAGGTAAAATGATTCATCAGTTCATCAGTCCATCTGACATTGAAGTGGCAATATCCAATAGAAATTGATCATGTGACTCCAACTTGCAACATCAGTATTGTTTCCCAGGTTTGTCTTGAGAACGGTGTCCATCTGTACTCTTCTACGCAAGCTTGAAACAAATGTTTAAACTATCAGTCTACAGCCCTCTATGTGTAAAACAATAGGCACCTATTACCGAGCTAGCATTCTCATGGGAACACACATTTTAATACGCAGACCATTAATCTAGCATTAATAAGTCTTCATTAGCATTCATGTTACAATAACTTTAATAACAAATAATTCTGTTAATAAATTTCAGTCAGTGTGGTGCCAAACTGTATTTTCCCTATTTTTGCATACACATTTTAAATACTTTTTATTAGAAATTCAATATTGGTTACATGCAAATTATTACTTTAGACTCTAAAATATGACATATTGACAGATTAATTCCTCAAACATGTCATTTAATCTTGATACCACCTAGGTTTCAGTGAGTAGTCTAAGGTGAATGCACACTAACTTCTCAGTGCATCACATTACAATTAAACTATTAGTACCTTGACTAACGTAATGCATTGACTGTCACACATAGATGATCACTGTGACATGAGGTACAGTACTAACATTTCTGCTTCATCACATATTTTCCTGAAGAGGTGGATTGTCTTTCCAACTCAGAGACTGATGAATCATCATCCACCACAGGCTTTGAAGATTTAGAACCTCTGCTTTCTTTGCCATCTCTAAGGTTCACCACAAAGGCTTTTAGACACAGCTGCTTCGAACCTTTGTTGACCAACAGCTTTAGTCTTAAGAGAAGGTGAAGTGTTGGAATATGTCCTCTGGTCATCAGATCTGGGCCACTTTGCAGGTATGGAGCCTTCCTAATCAGAGAAAGAATAAATAGCATTACCCAATGCTGCAACACCTCAGCCTGTACATGTAAATATATCTCGAACAACTAGAAAAATGCTCCAATGGGGAAAGAAGAGCTCAAAAACTGGAACAAATCAGGAATGAGAAAATACAGATAATTCTGAACAAGAATTTAAAGGCATGTAAAACAAATAAATAGGCAGGAAATCTCGTACCCACTCTCCCATGACACGCTGTATGTAGTCAGTGCAGCCTTCTGTCGAGCTCATTTCCCAGGAATCATAGGACCAGCAGCTCAAGAAACGGATGAACTCAACTAAGGCTTCTCTGCTGCCCTGCCATCTTCAGCCCACTCCAAGACCCAAGCAGGCAGTCGGATAAATTTCCTCTGCGCAGCTCCATGACCTGGGAGTAAGCTCAAGAAATGTTCACAGGTAACTGAAGTATAGTTGTTCAATGAGGCCCTGCCATAGTACACAGTAGTATCGAAACGAGACGAAGAAAAAAACAGAATGAGTGGTGGAGAAGGGATGTTTATTGAATAAAATCATGTGTTAGGGTGCCTAATGAGGCAAGGGAACCTGGCTTATAGTGAATTCAAACTAGGGAGGGATGGCATGGAAATGTCGATTCAGTGAGGTGAACATCGCCTGATTAGGTGATTTTATTGCTTCTGAGAATTTGGTATTTAGTACATGTTCAGTTTACATTGGATTCAATACAAATCACATCTATAATGTGCTGCATGTAATTGAAGCAGCATGTGCGATTTAATGTTCATGTGAGAATGACACACAAAAAATTGCTCTTCTTGAGTCTACACTTGCCCCCATAAAGTTACACAGTTATGGAGGTGACAACTGTATTAGACAATGCCAGGATTAGGTACATGCAGAGCTCAGTATCTGACTAGAGGCCAAAACTAAAGCAAAATTCTAAGCAGCAACTATGTTGTACTTCGACCACCAGACAGGACACAGTATCACATTCTTCAATCCTGGCAGTGCGTCACTCAAATACCATCCAGCGACCATAGTGATGACTGCCAGCACATGGCACAAGAATAATTTCGGTGATCCTGAGCTGGAAGCTCTAGCACAGGAAATGATGACCTACTGTGACGAGTTGTTGGGCCATCAAATGAAGAGCACACCACTGAAGACCAGTAATTGAGTATGGCAGCAGATTGCAGACAAAATAACTGTGGCATCATCATACCAATGTGGCATCAAAGACGTTAAAAAGAGATTTAAGTATCTGGAGAGGACGGTGTGCGATAATATAACATTTCACTTCATAGAGACTTAGATCACAGGTGGTGAACCCACAGCCCACATGCACTTGAATCAATAGGAGAAAAAGGTGCTGTGCAGCCCCGACCCTTAGTTAACACACTGGGGAATAGGTTAGGTGTCACACTTTAAAATACACAGGGGCAAGTTTATGAAAAGTGGCACGTCATATCATGATGCACCATTTTTCTTGCAAACCCCCCCCCCTTGCTAAAGATAACTATAACTGGTGAATTTCAGTTTTATTGAGTCAGAAACTTTACGTTAGCACTGTAATTTCACATAACTGTAATGTCACTTTAACCTTTGTGCATATACAAATATATATATATATATATAAAAAACAAAGGGACGTTATAGTTAGGTTCTTAATTTACTTGATAAAAAACATAGAAATTCTGCAGTTATATTTAGAGTTATTTCAAGTAACTATACTTCTCGCTCCTCTAAGGTAACTATAACGTGCGCCCTAGCCATGCACAGTTTTCTTATCAATAATTTTATTGCAAACATTGCAGTGATAATATCAAAGATGCCATAGAAGATGTCATCAATTATATAATTTGTGGATGGCAATGGCGTGAAATATAGTTACCTTATGGCACGAGTTATAGTTACTTGAAATAACTATAACTGCTGAATTTCTGTGGTTTTGTACGAGTAACTTCGGAACCTAACTATACCATCCGTGTAACCTTTGTTTTTTTCTGAGAATTTCTATTTTTTTTAATGTAAAGTCATTTTAATTACTATATGTTAAAACTAACTACTGCAGCCAAGCCAAGCCCTTATAACCACCCAATCCCTTGCCATGCACGGCATTTGGCCGTGGGCAGCGGGGTTTGGCCATAGGGCCTGTCTCTGTCAATGGATCTGTGAGCAGGCGTGTGAGTCTATGAGTGGGTCTGAGTGGGTGCATGAGTGTTTGAGTAGGTGTGTGAGTAGGCGTATGAGTCTCTGAGTGCATGTATGAGTGAATGAATCAGTGTATGAATGAATCTGTGAATGTTTTTTTTTAATTGTTTTTGCATGTTCTCAAATGTTCTTGAACATCCTTGAATATACTTGAATATTCGAGGATATTCAAGGATATTCTCAAATATTGTGCAATGTGAAAAAAATCATTATAAACCCATAAATTAACCATAAAACACCCCTATGTCACACCCCTGAGGTTAGAGTACCTCCACCCTGACCTCTTATACCATGTATCATTTCCTGGGGACCCTCTCTCATAACATAAAATGGCAGCCGCAACTTTCTAGTCAGGTTGTGGCCAGCCAATTACAGCACTTCTATTCGCACGCACATTCGCGAAAATGTGAGAATATTTACAATTTATTCGCAACCAGGGACATACAAATTTGGATTTTTCCCAATTTCTTGTAAACTACTGAGCAGATTTAAATCAAATAACCAAAACTGAGAGCCTGCTTCTTGCCAAATTTGGTGTAATTCAGTCCAGCAGTTCGGGCTGTAGTTGTGTCTAAAGGTCCTATGGGAATTAACATGGGAAACTAGGTGGGCATGATTAGCCGCCAGAAAAGATGACAGCACACTATGGGAGCTCCAGGGCTGCTGGTAAGCGAATGTCCCGACATCTGTACATCATCGTGCTGAGTACTTTGCAGAAGATGTGAGTTGTGGCGCTGCTGCTCTCCGCTCACCCATGGAGTGATGGCAACCTCGGAGGACGCAGGAAGGCAGCAACTCCACCCATCGACATGGCCGCAGCCCAATTCAAAATGATGGATGGCACTTCGGCTAGGACGAGACAAATGGTGCGGTAGACCAGTGACCCTGCAGATGAACCTGGAGATAGGGGCACTACCACCTGTTGCCTGACTACAGTGATTGAGGGGTTGGTTTTCCCACCCCCGGCAGAGCCACAAGTGAGGAGCACTAGTTTTGTGGCTGCAGCAGACCCGGGAAGGATGGTGTGAAGCGGAGACGGCTTGGAAGCGCTGAGGCAAGATGGCTGCCAGGATTGCGAGGGCCTGGAGCTGTCGGGTTTTTAGAGAAAAGGCCCAGGGGGACAAGGCCCCTGGTCCCTCCACTGCTGCAATTTGGGGACTGTGGCTAGGCGAGGTGGTGCTCATTCACCTAACACGATTCCAGGGCCAGTAGTCAAGGAGCTTGAACTGCCGAAACCTTCGGAGTACCTGAGGGGGCCTGGGAAGATGAGCTGACAGAGAAGACCTGGGTGGCTGATGCCTGTGGTTGAGGTGCTGGGCCTCGACTGGGGCCGTCTTGAAATCTTCGGGGCTATGCGAAGGAGGAGCCGGGCAGACCACAGTAGAGGTGATCCTGATGGGGCACAGTCTGACCGGAGACGGCACAACCCAGAGGGGGCAGCCCAACTGGTTGAAATGGTTTAGACTGTGGGTCAGGGAGAAAACTCATGAAGCCATTGCCCACTCCCTGCCTCAATGCATCCACAGGGCACAACAGAGGACCAACCAACATGTATGTGGTGAGTGGGGGTCAGTATAGCCCACAACTGCCCCGTTAGAGAGCAAGCGGGTCATCACTGTGCTGCACAAGATCAACGTCCAGTAACCCTCCCTTTCAGGAGTGCAGAAGTGGGAGAAGCAGCTAGTGGCTACCTGGGTTATGATGAGGGGCCCCACCCAGATCAAGGCTCAGCTCAACAGCCTCAACAAATTACGGTGAGGATGCCCTCTGGATGTGAGATGCGGGAAGCTGGAGGAGAGAGGGACAGATGGAGAGTCACAGAGGCTTAAAGAACCCTCGCTGAGCTCCATCATGGAGGCGATACCAAACATAAGAGACTCCATAGCATCCATTGAGCCCAAAACTGACGCAGTAACCATCAATGTTAACCTACTGAGGGCGGACTTTCGTAAGATTTAGGAGAAATTAAAGGTGGCATCTTGAGCAACAGGTGCAAACATTAGCACAACAAGGTACAGCAATGGATTGTCGGCTGGAACAACATCCAGGTGGTAGGAGTCCTGGAGGGAATGGAAGGCCTGAGTGTGGATCTGTTACTCGAAGACCTCATCCTTAACAAGCTTAAACCACAGAGACTCCAACTTTTTCTCCATTGAAAGGGTACACAGGTCGATGTGACCACTGCCGAGGCCAGGTGTCCCCCTCGCACAATCATAGCAAGGATCCTGAACTACAGAGGACGGGGCACTATCCTGCTGGTGGCCGGGACACATGGTGACCCTCAAGTGGACAATGCAGTAATCTGTTCCTCTCCGGACTTCACTCTACAGGTACAGCGTCAAAGCAAAAACATTGATAAGGTTAAGAAAGCGCTGAGGGCCAAAGAAGTTAAATACATGATATTATCCCCATTTAAGTTATCGGTGCTTGCATATGGGAAATCGCGGTACTTTACTACGCCTGAGGAGCTGTGGGATTGGATGGAGGGATGGAGAGTGGTGGGCAAGTGGGCCAGTGGTGAACATAAAATGACTCGGACTACTGCAATCTTGGAACAGGAGACCTCTCCCTCACCAAAGAAGCAAGGAACACAGCCTTCCCAACGGGACACATGACCATTGCTCCCAGCAGCTTACTTTGGAAATGTTAGAGTATCACTGATGGGACGAGATGTGTTATAGTTAGACATGTACATAACTAGAGAGGGGACATCAAGAGATGGCATGAGGCACAATATCATTATTGTTCCAGGCAATACTGGTGCATGACACATATGCTACTTGCACTCAAAGCTAAGGGGATTAGATACTTCTGTTAGTCACTCCATAAGGTTCACAGGTTGGTGGCAATAGTCTAGCATCATTACTAGATGTTTCACTTGGGGTGACAGGTGCTCTGCAAGTTGGGGGAGTGGGCAGTTCAAGGCCCACAGTGAAGGGTGGAGGGAGTTTAGAGGGATGGTTCAACTGTTTGAGTTTGCAGTAATCTTGTACACATACAGCTTTTATAGCATTGTAGGGGAGGCTGAGGAGAATGGGAGACAACCCAGGCTGAGATATGTGGGGGGTTTGCGAAGTGGACCCATGGGCGAAGGAAATTGTCTTTTAAGTGCTATATTGTCAACAGTACTCGGGATTAAACATGACCTAACCATCTGGTCGTGGAATGCCAATGGTCTGGACAGAAAAATATAACGCACACTAGTCTTGTAACACTTGAAAAGTAATGGCCCAGACATAGTCATGTTGCGGAAGCTGCACCTCTGAGGTAATTACTACAAAGCCCTGGACAGGTTTGGGTATGTGCTAAGGGCCCATGCGGGGTACACCACTGACTCCAGAGGGGTGGGAAAATGTTCATTGCCATTCATCACTCACCAGGCATGGAATGACTGGCCGTTTTGTGGTGCTGACTGGCACTTGGGAGGGCAAAACCCTAAACATTTGCTCGGTCTATATCCTGCTGCGGTTGCATGGGACTACCTTACCAGATCTGGGAGAACTGGGACCGCTCTCCCAGTTCACAACTGCCCTGGGTCTGACAGACCTGTGGAGGGAGCACAACCCTTAGGGGTTTAGCACAATGGCAGTTTAGCACTTCTATGTGTGCTGCAGAAGGCAGCACACACAGAAGTACCAAATCGTCATTTTTGAATGATTGTTTATGTGCAGGAAGGCATACCTTCCTGCACATAAAAAATCATTCATGGCCTTTTGCTCTTTCCATGTGTGCTGCAGAATGAAGCACACATAGAGAGAGCAAAAACGAGAAGGAACAAAAATATTCCTCCTCATTGTGCGATACGGCACCTCTAGGGTGGCATTAGTTTTTGGCACTTCCACAGATTTAGACCTTCTTGTAAATCTGGAGCAGCGTTAAAAGTAATGGGTTTTGCGGTGGAACGCCCAGAGCAACACTCATTGCACGCCCCTCTGATGCAGAGAACTGTATTGGAGGGGCCCATATTTACAAGGCGGCTTTCAGCCACAAAAAGTGGCTTAGCGCTGCCTTGTAAATGTGGCACACAACACCACCAGAGCATGACAAAAAGTGATGCTCCAGTGGGGCTAGGTCCTTGAAAATATGGCCCCTGGTATCCTTAGGATAAGGGAACTAGGGGGAACAGAGAGTGAGTGCAGACCTCTATTTTAAAGACAATGAGGAATCAGTGAGTTCGTCACTTACTCTTTGGGAAGCATTCAAGACTGAAGTGAGGGGACAGGGTCAGGCGGTTATAGGAGGAAGGAAGAAAGAGACAAAGTTGGAGTGTGTTGCCATTGAAAAGGATTTAGCCAGGTTAGAGGAGAGGACCAATATCACTCATACTGGGACTATTGACACAGGCTGCAACTCTGTCAACAGGACTTGAGGATGCTGGCGGTAAACCAGACACGTACACACTCCTTGGTGACACAACGTCAACTATATGACGTGGGAGATAAAGTCAATAAACTTCGGCCATGGCTTGACAGGGGGGATAGGGAATGCTCGTGGGTGCTTGGGATACACGATGGGTCGGGAATGCTGCAAACATTTAAGGGGCTATTGCAGAGGCTTTTGTCACTTACTATGAATGCCTGTATGCTCCTACAACAGCAGTGCCCGTAGATGACTGTGATGATCTCCTGAAAGATATTTCTCTGCAGCAACTCACAGGGGAGGAACGGGGGACTCTGGAGGAAGATCTGACGGTAAAGGAACTGGCGCAGGCGTTGTGAGGTCTCCAGTCTGGAAAGGCACCAGGCCCAAATGGCTTGGCGGTCAAGTTGTATAAGCTTATGGTAGATATTGTAGCCGAACCCATGCTCGACATGCTCCAGGAGGCATGCTAAGCAGGCTTCTTGCCGGAAGATCAAAGGACAACAACCATGGTAGTGCTACATAAAGAGAGAAGACTGCCAACAAAGTGTGGTTCTTACGGACCTATATCCCTGTTGAACGTAGAGGTGAAGGCACTGGCGAAGGCACTGGCAACTTGGTTGCAGAGGTTAATTATCTCAATTGTACACGCTGACCAGACCGGCTTTATGCCCAACCACAGCACTCGCCTAAATCTCCGGCGGTTGAACAGAGTACTCCATTTAACAACAGCGGGAACGGTGGAACCTGCTGCCCTGATGGCCTTAGTTGCCAAGATTGTGTTTGAATCCATTGAATGGGTGTACCTATTTTCAGTCCTTGGGTGCCTGTGCTTTGGACCCCGGCTTTGTACCTGGATAAGACTACTTTATCAGTCACGCAGGGCTGGAGTGAGGGTAAATGGCACACTGTCTCACAGCTTTGATGTGCGAAGAGACACTTGTTAGGGTTGTCCTCTCTCTCCCATGATTTGTGCTCTGGCGTTTAAGGTGCTAGCGGTGCAGATCTGCGAGGATCAATTAATATGGTGTACCTGGGCAGATGGGAGGGAGGAGAAAACGTCTCTGAATGTCGATAATGTTCTCCTTTATATAACTTGACCCTCTCTCTCTATCGATTGGATCTTGCAATACGATAAACTGGTCTAAATCAGTGGTCTCCCCATTATCGAGGGGAACAGCCCGGCTGCCCCGGGACTGCGGGGCACCTGTTGTACTAGAGGGCTTTCATTAGCTAGGAATTTTTATTACACGGTATCCTGGGACTTCATGCAGGGGAACTTACTTACCCAGGTGGAGAGTCTGCGTGGGGATGTAGCTTATTGGAGCAACCTACTGCTGACTATAATGGGCAGGGCAGCACCATATAAAATGATGAGACTGCCTAGACTCCTATATATTATGCAAAATACGCCATTTAGAATTTCCTCTGAGGTATTCAAGAGGATAGAAGGAGAGGTCTGTTAATTACTGTGGCCCAGATGGTGCTCCAAGGTTTGTGTTATCTAAATTACAGAAAGGGGTGTTTGATGGGGGATTGACAATTCCAGATGTGCGGCAATACTGCTCGGCCTGCAGCTTGTCATAGCTAAGTGGGTCTTCGTGGATTGGCAGGACCCAGCCTAAAAAGTAGATAGGGCAGCTATGGGCAAGGGGAGATATGTGGAAGGAGAAGGAGCTGCCATATCATACCAGGGCAGTGGTCCAGGGCTGGAAATACATCACAAAATATCTTGAATAGAAATGGAAGCTCACTGGAATGACTCCAATTTGGCACAACAATCTACTTGAAGAGGTGGGGGACTCATATATTTTTTTCTCGGTGGGCACCAATATGCATTAAACCCCTAGGAGATGTATGGAGAAGTCAAGCCATAATCAAATTTGAAGATTTTCGCCAAGAATACACAATGGGGAAACAGAACGCTTTTACTATTTGCAATTGGTATACGCTCATACAGGAAGGAGAGCAAGTACCTTAGTCCTCCCCCCTGGAGGATCATGTACATACTGAGCAGATACTCAAACAAAGGCATTTACATGATTTAGAAAAAATTTATAAACAACTCCCTGACATATTAGGACTATTGCTGTTGGCATGGGAGGGAGAACTGGGCGACTTCAACGATGGGGAATGGAAGGAGGCCCTGCTGTGTCCAGGTGAGGTTGCTACTAGAGCCTGTTTCTGACTGTTTCAGCTTAAAATACTATATAGGGCCTACTACCCACAGATACTCTTACATAGGATAAGAAGAGCAGACACACCACTGTACAGAAGGAAATGCATGAGAGAGGGCACATTTCATTATATCACATAGGAATGCCCGAACATACAAGGATATTGGTTGAAAATAATGGGGATAATGTCCGAGTCATATCCTTGGAGGTTCCCTTGGATGCCAAATGGCTGATCCTGTGGATTTCCGCTGAAACAACATCACCCAGATATCATGAAATTTGGCTGAAACTAGGGGCAGGTGTTGCAAAGTACAACATAGCACGGAATTGGGGGCGATGCATGCAGCAGATGTTTTACGGAAGTAGGGGCTGCCCTTCTTTCCTTTCAGCTTGCCTTTGTCATTGCATTTTCTTTTACCCATGTCTTTCTTGCTGTTATTTTTCCTTCCCATTTTCTTTCTAGTTTTCCTTTCTTCAAAGTTTGTTGTTTTTCATTCTTTGTGCTCTCCTTTTTTCTGTTACCTTATACTTTGTTTTCTTTAACTTTCTTGTTTCTTCTTTCTTTACTTGTTGTCCTTCATTTTTTATCTCCCTTTCTTTAATTAGCTCCTTTCCTCTTTTTCCTTTCTGTCCTTGTCCCTTTTTTCTCTTACCTTCCTTTCTTACTTTTCTCTTCTTTCCCTTCACTTCTTTTAGTTATCTTCCCTTCTTTCTATTCCCTTCCCTTCCTTTTCTCTCCCTTCTTATGCCTTCCTTCCCTTCTCTTCTCTTCTTCCCCTTCTCCCCCTGCCTCTCTTTCTTTTTGACTTTCTTTCTTTGTGTTTCTACCTTTCTTTAGGTATGCTTAGTTTTTATCGAGAAATCTCTTCTCGAAGTCGTTTATGTGGCATGGCTGCCTGACAGGTACATGATACGGAGTAACTGCAGAGACATGTTAAATAATGTTTTCATTTTCTTATTTGTGGACTTCAGCCAATGGACGTCAGGACCATTAGCCAGACAGTGAAAGCAGATTAGCAGTCCAGCAGAGTGGCAGTCCATGTAGCAGCACAGCAGTACTTCTTTGGCAGAGTATCTACAGGTCCAGAAGTGTGCTGAGTTGGTAGTGTCTGAGGTCCAGGACCTATACCCAGGTGTGCCTTTGAGGTGGGGGAGACTTCAAAGATAAGCCTTTGAGGTGCACAGTGTCTCCGCCGTTCCTGACCTGGCCCCAGGCTCACTACAGGGGGTATGCAGCCCTTTGTGTGGGACAGGACACAGGCTATACATGTGTGTTTGCCCCTCCATCCGAGCCTGCCCAGGATGACCCATCAAGCTGTGACAGCCAATCAGTCATACCTAAGCTCCCTTTGATAGTGGCTATCTAGAGGGAATGCACAGAGCCCAGCTGTCAACCACCCCAGGCGTGCAGTCAGAGACGAGATGGTTAAAGTAAGAAAATGCCAATTATCTAAAAGTGGCATTTTTAGACTTACAATTTAAAATTCAACTTCACCATAAGTTGTGATTTTAATTTATGATTCCAGAAACACCAAACGTAGGGGGTTCCACCTCTTCCCAATTGGAAATTTTACTCATAGAATGTAATAAGGAAAAGACAATGTTGTCCTTTGAGAGAGATAGACTTTGCAGTAGTAAAAAACGAATGTAAGAGTTTTTCAGTAGAAGGACATGTACAACTTAACAGGACATGTCCTGCTTTTCAAATACATTACACCCTGCCTTTGGGCTGTCCAGGGCCTACCTTAGGGGAGACTTGCAATACTGTTAACTTGCCAGGTCAACATGGCTGTTCAAAGCTGCACACAAAGGCTCTGCAATGGCAGTCCTGGGACAGGTTTGGACAGGATGGGCAAAGAATTCTGCACTGCTGTCAGAGGTCTCAGAGTTTTGCCCACTGCGCTTGGAGCACAGACTTCCAGCAAAACTCTTCCAACCTCCATGTGGCAGAGTTTTTCTTATGCGCAGCTTTTCAATGTTAAGTTAGTGAGCAAGAATTTGCATCCCCTAGAGCAATTTTGGGCACTAGAAAGCCTCCCCACAAGATTTCTCAGTGTGACATATCGTGACTGTTTGCTTGGAGCAATCTGCTGCTTGAGTAGAGAATCTACTTGAGTGACAGAAAGAAACAGTGCCCTCTGGCGCACCTTGCGGTGCCAGCCGTACTCATTTTACAGGGAGGAACAAGCTGCTGGTGCAAAAAAATCAGTGCGAGCAGTGCAATGTGTCCGATTCTGCCCGATCACTTAACTCTGTGGATTCTCGCATTGTTTTTATGCTACTCCGCAGAATTCCATGGAGTGAAACTCCACGAGTTCTGTCCAGGCTTAGTTTGAAGTGCTGCTGAAGTGGGTGGCACAATCAGTGGTGCAGGCCCACTAGTAGCATTTAATTTACAGGCCCTTGGCATAGGTAGTGCACTGTACTAGGGACTTAAAAGAAAAGAAAAGATGCCAATTGTGGATAAGACACCATTACCGTGTTTTAGGAAGAGAGCACATGCACTTTAGCTCTACTTAGCGGTAGTAAAGTGCTCAGAGTCTTGAAGCCAGTAAAAATGAGGTCAGCAAAACAGGAGGTCTGAAAGCAAAAAGTCAGAGGAAACCACTCCATGGATGCCAGGTCTAACAGTCTGCAATGAAAAGTAATGAACGGCAGCACAATGCACTGCTTTACATTACTTAGAGTCAGGGGGCATCCTTTGGGTGGTGCATGGGCATTCCTGTGCATCCACTCATGGATTTTGATGCAAGTCTTTATCTGCAAAGAAATGTAGACATGGATTTGCACCTGTGCCTCCCTATAGCTGGTGTGAGCAGCAGAAATGTTTTTATTTCTCAATTTTTCCTCTTTGCATGTGTACTGTACTATGCATAACAGGTACACTGAGGATATGTCTTAAAGCACAGCTTTGTGTAGGAAGGGATCCATTCCTGCACAAAAAGCACGTTGACCATTACCAAGACACTCTTGCAGTCCTTGCAGTAAGGCAGAATAGTGTCTGGTGTTGATCCCTTGCCGTTGAAAGTGTGCCAGCGAAGGAGAGAGCAGAACTGCACCACTTCTTTGTAGATATGGAGTAGTTTTGCTCACTCCAGTTAATGCAAAGCAGCTCAGAATCTTTGGTTGCTGCCCTGCGTTGCATCAACTCTTTGTAAATATGGGCCCATGTATCATGAGAAGAAAACGGAATGAATGAAAGGTGAACAATAAAATACTTCATTTTCACTTACTTTCTAGTAGCAATTAAATAGCACCTTCAGCTGTGCACCTGCATTGTAATAAGCCTACAGACAGTACTTCCCGTCTTTCTCTGTCATTTCCTAATCCAGGTGTTTAAGGCAGTTCACACAATGAAGAACATCCTGAGCAAGAACGACCATGATTGGAAAGCTAAACAGAGAGACAGGCTATCATTATGAAATCAAGCAACAGATATAACCTTAATAGCAGGGAACATCACATTGTATTTCTGTAAAAGGTCCCTAGACTGCCGACACAAACTGTGGTTGTTGTCTCAGTCATTTTCTTATTTTCTTCTTTTAAATGACTCATACTAACGTATGCTTTATTAACAGCAACATGTGGTGTTTTTAAAAATGGCCGAGCTTTGTAATTGGCAGGAATCTATCTATCTATCTATCTATCTATCTATCTATCTATCTATCTATCTATCTATCTATCTGTATATTATAGAAACAATTTCTACATGTGTGAATAAAGTTGTGCTGTACAAGAGTTTCACTTAGCTCTCTCAATAACATGTTTGTATAACATTTGGGAGCGACTGTAAATGTTCATATAGGGTATCCATGGATAAAATGCACTGCCAAAAACCATAAATATGTAATATTCTCGTTTTATAGTTCTTTTATTTATTCATTTGCTGCCGAGGCCAATTAGGAAGCTCCTCAAGCAGACTTCACATGTGTCCGACATGGTGCTTTTATTAAAACACACTCTTCATTAATTTCGGGCTAAGAATTTCCACCTGATTGAAAATTGAGTGTAACAATTTCCCCCGCTGTTTCCTAT
This sequence comes from Pleurodeles waltl, assembly GCF_031143425.1. NCBI lineage: Eukaryota > Metazoa > Chordata > Amphibia > Caudata > Salamandridae > Pleurodeles > Pleurodeles waltl. Next base: position 317,473,138 of record NC_090436.1, read on the forward strand.
CCACCAATGTCTTCTCCTCCAGATTTAACATGTCATCCAGAAATTGAAGGATTTTCCATGACTATCCACTCCATAAACATATCTGTAACTTCGTCAGTAGTTTTCAGCCTAAACTTGTATGTGTTATGAAGTTATGATAGGCATCATTTAAGACCGGGTTTCCAACCTTTTGTGTAATCAGAGCTACGAATGTTCAATGAAATTCACTGTGATCTACTGATAATATTAGGGTTATAATAGTGACCACATCAGACAGGATTAAATTAGTTTCCACCATAGCCAAGATTACCAGCAGTGATCACCTCAGTACATCAGGAGGGATGAAAGCCACAATGTAAAAATGGCTTTATCAATTTGAAATGCCTTTATGTAGGCACAGCTGCAGTCCCCCTTACATGAAAGTAATCATGTTAGTACTAATTCTCCTCGAATGATTTATCACTCGAAAATCAGTTTCAAATATGTTTTAAAAATTCAGCCATTTTTCTCAAACATCAGCTTTATGAGTTCTGAAAATACATGCATTATCGTTCTGGAATCCACAATAAATATGCATATGTTAATTCAACCAAGCAAAAGGTTCCAATTTAGAAGGCTGGGCTGCACACAGGGGAGCTACTCACAGGTAGCTGGAGAGCTAGCAGTAACTCACAAGCTATTTGTTGGAGAAACCTGTTTTTAGGTCTACACTAGTGTCTTATTGAATTTGTTTTGAATATTATGTATTCATCTTCTATAAAAAATTGATAATGATGCATATAAAGCAATACTTATAAAATGGATTAACAGGTGGGCGAAGGAAAGAGAATGTCTGAAATCCAATATAGAAATGGTAATAAAGCAATCAAATTTATCATTTAATACTGAAGAGCCTGCTCCAAGCCACATTTTCTTCAAATGATGCCTGATATTCTTTTATCTCGCACTGACATTTAACATTCAGGAATCTTTATTACTACCTTTCACACATGCCGCTGGATAGTTCATGAGCAGCAGAGGTCTAAGAGTGCTGATGATTGAGCTATTTGAAATAGGCTGTTTGAAGTGCAAACCCATACAGATACCTAGATTTTGGAATATTGCTGATGACAAAAATTGTGTTGCAGTCTAGTTCTTGGTTTTGACTCTATGGGCCAGATGTAGCAAATTCCGAATTTGCGATTCGGAAATTGCGAGTCGGTGCGACTCACAATTTCCGAATCGCAAATTCAGATGCAGAACGGTGTCTCAGACACCGTCTGCGAATCGCAATGGGGTCGCAAAGACCCACCTCATTAATATTAATGAGGTGGGTCGCTTTTTGCAACCGCATTGCGATTCCCTGCACTCACAGGGATGGTGGCCTGCTGGAGACAGCAGACCTCCATGTCTGTGACTGCTTTTTTAATAAAGCATTTTTTTTTGTTTTTTTTGTATTGCAGCCCGTTTTCCTTAAAGGAAAACGAGTTGCAATGCCAAAAAAATAATGAAACCATTTGGTTTCGTGTGTTTCAGAGTAGGCAGTGGTCCATTGGACCACTGCCTGCTCTGAAAAAACATTGATGGCAATATTAACAAAGGGGAAGGGGTCCCATCGTGACACTGGTGGTAACTGCAAATTGCGTTGCAACCACGTTCGCGGTCACAAAGCAATTTAGCATTGCGGTGCGAGTCGCAAATAGGAAGGGGACAACCCTTCCTATTTGCGAGTCGCATTCACATTTTGCGAGTAGGTAATGACTCGCAAAATGTGAATGAGCATCGTAAAGTGTGTTTTGCATGGCGCAAACTGCGATTTTCACAGTTTGCGCCGTGCAAAACGCTACCTACATCTGGCCCTAAATTCCTTGCCTTTTCCTGGAAAGACATTTTTGTTAATACCAGTTCAAAGTGAGTGTAAGTTAAATTTGTCACTTACTTCCCAGTTCCCATAAAGAATCTTCACCCATAAAGAGTACCACACCTGTTGCAACTGGTCAGCTGTTCTGCTTCACCAGAATAGGCTTCTGGGTGCTCTGCTATAACCTGGTGAACTAACCGGAGTTCTGCCAACACTGATCCTTTCATAGAACAAAACAGTCAAGGCTTGGTTATGGTGGGTCACACTCCCACCTACAGTTCAGCAGTCTCTCATCTGATTCCATGTCCTGCACTGCACAAGTTTGTGGATCTGGTTGTCTTTCCTCCATGGTCTGCCATTCAGCTGTGCACTGTGCCTTGGGGCCTGACAAGTCTGTTCCCCAATGGCTAACAGGCCACAAACAATCCAATCACTTTCCTCTTGGCAAGGGCAGAGTCGACTCTGAAGAATCAAAGTGGTTGGGCGAATATTGCAATACACCAAAGCTCTCAGTCATGGTCTGTTTCAAACAATTGAAGGCTCTGAAATTGAGGCTAACAGCAGTGTGAGTTTCTCACAGTACCAGTCAGTGAATCAAAATTAACTTAGAAAAAAAAAATAAGAAGTGTACTTACCCACTGCAGTGCTTCCGTGTTCCTCTCCATCGCAGCAGTCGAGTACATAACTCTGAAGGCAGACTCTCAGAGTCAACTCCTCTAACAAATCCAAATGCTGCAGTCATGCTGTTAATAATGTTAAGCAGCAGAGAGAAGCACCAGGATTGGTTGGAGTTTTTTGGCTTTATGCTCGCTGACGCAGTGGGAGACAGTGCCTGCTTTCCATGACAGCTCAAGTTATAGTGGTATAAATTGTGCATGTAAGACTGGCTGTCGGAAGACTGCTGGCCAAAGTGACATGCACACTTCAGTCAATCAAGCATCAGGCTTATAGAGCGCACAGCTACTCGGTGAGTGTCCCAGCACTAGTTAGGTCTGTAGACAGATCAAGTACAGCAGGTTATCTAAATGCATTTTCACATAACCACGTTTTCAAGTGGCGTTTAAACAGCAGGTTGTCCTCAATTGAATAGAGCTGCTGAAAGAGAGAGTTCCAAGTAGTTGCTGCAAGGAACGAAAAGGATGAACCACCCCATACATCCTACATACTGTTGTGTAGCCAATTTAGTTAGAGCTCCATGTATGTTATTTTAGCACACTAGGCCTGCCACCGTGCACTTTAGCCTAGATATATTTTTATTCAGCTTCCCAGGGGAACCTGAAGGGCAGAACTAGAGCTGAACATATTGTGCTCTGTTAGAGCCTAGGTAGGAATTAGTCTATTGAGTGTAGTTGCAATATGGTAGTGTTATTTTTATGCTTTACTCTCCTTGTCACAATTTTAATCCTGTCAAGCTTTATCGTCCTGGTTATTGTAGTACATGCTTTATTATCTAAGATGCAGTTGCTTCATTAAAACCTTATTGAAACATATACTGCCTCTGCTTGAGCTTCTATATGTGAGGCTCATGTAACTGAGAGAAAAAGATGAGATCCAAGTGACAACGAGTTCCCTGAGGAGTCAATTGTGTCATGCACTCAGCTGCCCAATCATCCCTGCTCTTGGGTAGAGATGAGGCACTGCTAGTAAGCCGGAGCAAAACACGGATTGGGGCGACAGGTGTCACCTGTAGTGTGTTAGATTCAGTCTCCCACACCGCAGGCAATTCTGCAGCTCAAATCCAGTAGTCTCATTAGAATGAGAGCCTATGTGACAGTACCACTGCTAGCAGCTCATCTGAAGAGCTCAGAGGGTGGGCTGAATGTTACAGGATAACCCTTTCCATAAGGCACCGAAGTCCAGAGAGGTAGAAGGCTCTGGGAGTCAGGACCAGACCCTTAAACCTCACTCCCTCTTTGATGGGAAGCCAGTGTAAGCCACATAAAACCTCTTTTAGGCACTCTGAAAAGAAGCTGAGCCACTGCATTCTGAATGACCTACTATCTTTTCAGTTGATATGCTGGTAGGCCCCAGTAAAGGATGTTTGTGAAGTCAAGTCAAGACGTGACAAGGGCATGGACTATCATGTTCTCATAATGCCCAGGTACAAGGTGTAGACATTTCTTCAAGGATTTTAGAAGGTTGTAATCCATCTACACCAGCACTGACCTGTGTGTTAAAGAAATTTTATTATCAAGTTTTACCCCGAGATTCCTTGCAACAGCGGTGGGGCTGTCGTAATGTTAGTTGTTAGGCACACGCACACATTTATTTTTTTGCCTATTTTATTCTTTTTATTATTTTAGCAGGGCATCATTTTAGTGGTGGTATTTTATTATTATTATCTGTTGTCCTTCCCTGCAGAACTTTGTTGTTCATTGCCTTGTATGACATTTCGTTCTGTTCAGAGAGTACAGTGTCTTCCTTACACAGAAAACGACGTGTTGTCACGTCAGGGCAGTTCCTAGAATAACACAATGGTGGTCATTCCAATCCTGGGGGTCGGCGTGAAAGCAGCGGCTAAACCACCAACAGGCTGGCGGCAAAAATATTGGCATTCCGACCGTGGCGCTAACCGCCAACAGAGGCCGCCACTTTAACACACCGACCGCCACGGCGGAACCAACAAACAGTGCGCCGGTCACCGGCAACAGACAGGCGGGAGTCAATGTACCGCCCACAGTATCACAACCCACCAATCCGCCACCTTTTCTGGGGCGGTAGCACCGCAGATAAAAACACGGCGGAAACCGCTATACCGAAGGGAAAACGCTCACCTCAATACACCCCACGAGGAGCCAGGACAGCATGGAATCGGAACTTCACATACTCCCAGCGATAGTATACCTGCTCCTGTACCAGGAGTACGAACGCCGGCGCAGAAGACAACGGTGAGTACTGCACCTACGACACAGGGGAGGCATAAAATTACGGGGACACACATACGCGACACACCCACCCCCACCCTCACCCACTACAACACACACATCAATGCATAGCAAAACATCACAGTTACACCCCCCAAACCCCTCGGAAGAATGCAAAGACAAAAGGAATTAGTTTGAAACATTTGCATATATCAAAAAACTAGCTATTTAAATATTTACACCAAAACACAATAATAAATACAGTAATGTACAAGTCCGAGCATTGTAGCAGGCATTGTCCGTGGACCACTCGGGCCAAATCACACGGGCAAAGCCCACACAGGATACCTGAATCCAACGGAGAGAACACTGCAGGGGCATCAGATGGCAAAACTACAGGCACCTCAGGGGGAAGGGAAGGGGGAGCACCTCAGCCGGATGAGTGCACGACGCCAGATCCACGAGGGGCCTCCATGCCCACTGTTCAATCCTGGGGAGTGCAAAGCCACAGTCTCACAAGTCTATACAGTGGGTGGGCTGCCCACTGCTCAATCCTGGGGAGTGCAAAGCCACAGTCTCACAAGTCTATACAGTGGGTGGTCTCCCCACTGTTCAATCCTGGGGAGTGCAAAGCCACAGTCTCTCAAGTCGATGACAGTCTCCACTGGTTCTGGAGGGGGCCTAGTGCCCAGAGTGCCTCATCCTGTGCAGGACAGAGGTAGTGGATGCCTTCTTCCACTGGTTCTGGAGGGGGCCTGCTGCCCAGAGTGCTTCATCCTGTGCAGGACAGAGGTAGTGGATGCATGTCTCCACTGCTTCTGGAGGGGGCCTGGTGCCCAGAGTGCTTCGTGCAGGCCTGCCCGACACAGATGCGGCCCAGCCCCTGCCGCTCATGGGCCAGCGGTGCTTGAGACGGCGGTGCCCGGTTCAGCGGTGCTTGAGTTGGAGGGCCCAGTTCAGCGGTTCTTGAGATGAAGGGCCCAGTTCAGCGGTGCTTGAGATGAAGGCCCCAGTTCAGCGGTGCTTGAGATGAAGGGCCCAGTTCAGCGGTGCTTGAGATGAAGGGCCCAGTTCAGCGGTGCTTGAGATGAAGGGCCCAGTTCAGCTGTGCTTGAGATGAAGGGCCCAGTTCAGCGGTGCTTGAGATGAAGGGCCCAGTTCAGCGGTGCTTGAGACGGTGGTGCCCGGTTCAGCTGTGCTTGAGATGGAGAGCCCAGTTCAGCGGTGCTTGAGATGAAGGGCCCAGTTCAGCGGTGCTTGAGATGGAGAGCCCAGTTCAGCGGTGCTTGAGATGAAGGGCCCAGTTCAGCGGTGCTTGAGATGAAGGGCCCAGTTCAGCGGTGCTTGAGATGAAGGGCCCAGTTCAGCGGTGCTTGAGATGAAGGGCCCAGTTCAGCGGTGCTTGAGATGGAGAGCCCAGTTCAGCTGTGCTTGAGATGAAGGGCCCAGTTCAGCGGTGCTTGAGATGAAGGGCCCAGTTCAGCGGTGCTTGAGATGAAGGGCCCAGTTCAGCGGTGCTTGAGATGAAGGGCCCAGTTCAGCGGTGCTTGAGATGAAGGGCCCAGTTCAGTGGTGCTTGAGATGGAAGTGGGCAGGTCAGCGGCCCCGGCCATGGCGGGGTGCTCATTTCCCACCTGACTTGTGGCTGGCGGTGTCCTCCTGGGCAGCTGGGCCGGGCCTGTTGGTGGGGTCCTGCCCACATGGGATGGGGCTGGTGGGCCACTCCTGGCCAGCTGGGCTGATGGCGGTGGTGTCGGCCGTGCTGCCCTTCCCAGCCTTCCCAGTTCGCCTGTGGCCCTTCCCCACCTTGCCCGGTGTGGCAGCTGTCTCCACACTCCCTGGCGGAGGCCTGGTCTGGGTTTTGGTGTCTGATGTCATCTGCCTCTCCCGCCGGCCACTGCCTATCTTCGGGTGTTTCTCCGGGGGTGGGCTGGCCGTGCCTTGGCTCCGGACAAAACTGGCTGCCCTGGTGGGTGGGGCACTCCACTGTCCCTGGCAGACCTTAATGCCAGGGCCCGGTTTTGTGGGGGCTGAGGTGCTCAATCGAGTCATATGACATGGACGGGGTGGGGGAGTTGGTGGGAAGAGGTTGAGTTTTGACAGGAAGAACTTTTTGGGAGCAGTGGGATGGGTAGGTGTAGTGGTTATGGGCGTGGAGGAAGAGGTAGTGGTTGTAGGAGGTGTAGGTTTTGTGGTTTTGGGTGCTGGTGCTTGGGATTGAGCCTGTCGTGAGGTGGATGGCTGTTGGGTGGGTGGCTGCCTGTGTTTGTGTATGTTGGGAGGGGGCGTCACAGACACACTGGGAGAGGACACAGGGGACGTGTAAATGGCAGTGGGGGTGGTGACTGCACGTGTGCGGGGTGTTCTGGTGTCTGTGCTGCTGAGGGACATAGTGGCTGAAGATGGTGTGCATGCAGGTGTGAATGTAGAGGTGACAGGGAGGGAGGAGGGAGACGTGGAGGAGGGGGACACAGTGGAGGCAGTGGCTGTTGCTATGTCTGCATGGGTATGATGCTTGTGTGATTGCCTGTGGGATGTGTGGTGCTTATGTCTGGCTGAGCCCCCCTTGGGTGTTGAGGTGTGTGCATGCTGGTCTGATGGTGTCCCTGGGATAGGCAGAGGTACAGGTGATAGGGAATGGGTGGAGGAAGTTGGAGGGGGGAGGCTAGACACAGGGACAATGGCTGCCATCAGTGCTGAGGCCAGAGTCTGGAACGATCGCTGAAGGGCCGCCTGACCAGAATGAATGCCCTCCAGGTATGCATTGCTCTGGTGCACTTCCCTTTCTACACCCTGGATGGCATTCAAAATGGTAGACTGCCCAACAGTGAGCGTCCTCAGGAGGTCAATGACCTCCTCACTGAGGGCAGCAGGGGTGACTGGGGCAGGGCCTGAGGTGCCTGGGACAAAGGAGATGCCCACCTTCCTGGGTGTGCGGGCATGGAACAAACGCTGAGGGGCTGCTGGGAGGGCAGTGCTGGTGCGGGGGTGGCGGCTGTACCTGTAGTTGGGGTGACCACAGATGTTGCCGCCACCACAGGGGAACTCCCTTCAGAAGACGAGTCGGTGTCACTGTTGTCGGCCCGAGTCCCCGCTGTGGAGCTCCCCTCGCCCTCCGTCCGACTGGTGAACTCAGACTCCGTGGTGTGGCCCTCCATCGCCATGTGGGATGCAGCTCCCTCGTGCTCCGGTGCCACTTCTCCTCTGCCTAATGATGCTAATGCACACATGAACAGGAAGACCACAAAAAAGGGGGGGGGGAACAAAATAAAGACATGTTGAGTGCATGCATTGGCGACACCGTTGGCGGACAGGACAGACACAGAAGCCCCCTGCACTACGCCGCGCACTTGGGGTCGACTACTCAATCCCTGGGACATGGCCTACAAGCCTATGGACGACATCCGCACACATAGATGACACAGGTCCATGATCTCCTGTACTTGGCACCCTACAGAGGTGGGGGGCGGGGGCACAGGGCCATGCCTTACGGGCCATGCCTACAGAACTCGCCCTGGCCTAGGGAGACCCACAGCCCTCCTCCCCCACCCAGACACCTGCACTGCACGCAAAGTCATCAGAATGAGAGTGTACTCACCCCCTTGTGTCTGCGGTGATGCCCTCACGCGCCCATCCAATTCGGGGTAGGCCACCGCCAGGATCCGGGACATCAGGGGGTCAAAGTCCGACTGGCACCCCTCCCACGTTGGGAGGCCATCCCCAGTTGAGCCTCTGCCGTCTTCCTGCTCCTGCAGCGGATGTCCTCCCATCTCTTCTGGCAGTGGGGGCCCCATCTGCGGTGGACCCCCAGGTTCCGGACGTCCTTGGCGATGGCACGCCAAATATCTACCTTCTGGTGGGCGCTGATCTATATGAAAAGTACGGAGGGAGAAGAGAAGTCATTACCTTCTGCACCGTCAATGTGAGTGGCCCCCATCCCTACCCTTGCCATGTGGCACATGCAATCACTGTCGTTTCATGCACGCCTCAATCTCGCCCCCCCAACTTTCATACACCCCACTCCACACAGGCATAGCCCATACAGCATGCTCCCAGTGTATTTACCTGTTTGTCTGGAGGACCGTAGAGTTGCGCGTACTGGGGGAGGACCCCATCCACTAGTTTCTCCAATTGCTCAGTGGTGAAGGTGGGGGCCCTTTCCCCAGTCGCTTGAGCCATTGTCTCCTCCAGACCGAGGTCACAGCAGCACTTGCAGTGTAGGTCCTCTCCTGTCGAAGATCAGGTATCGAGTGATTAAGCAGATTGAAAATGGCGGTCACGTCCGCGGCGGTGCGTACCGCGACCGCCGGCGCACATCGTCATTGGCTCCTGGGACCCATAGGGTTCAATGTTAACCAATGCAGCATTGCGCCGCGGTCTTCGACCGCCTACCGCCACGGTGTACAACGCCAGCGCAGTTACCTCACATCCCATTGTCACACTTCACAGGTCAGGCAGCCGCCATTTCAGGGGCCCACATGCCCTAATATTTCAACTGCGTCACACATACCTAGGCCTTGCCTCAACACTCATACAAGCCATTCTATGGATTAAGATTCTTGTTCTGTGCAAGCTGTGGTTACGTACCTCTGGGATGTTTGACTCTGTGCTCGCTGTTGTCCTTCATAGGCTCCGTCCGCTGGGACATGTGAGGAGATGGCGGCATCCTCCGGTGTACCGACCTCTGGTGGACCTGTCGACAATGGAAGAGAGACATGTCATACTGACCTACAGGCTTGACCGTGCCACAATCCTGGAACTGTGTGCCCAGCTGGAGCCAGACCTGATGTCACCTATCCGCCAACCCACAGGAATCCCCCCTCAAGTGCAGGTGCTGTCAGTGCTCCATTTCCTAGCAAGTGGGTCCTTTCAAACAACAGTGGCCATATCATCAGAGATGTCCCAGGCTATGTTTTCCAAGGTGTTGTCCAGAGTGTTGTCTGCCCTGCTGAAACACATGCAGAGCTACATCGTTTTCCCTGAGGTGGGGGATTTGCCTACAGTGAAGGGTGATTTCTATGCCCTTGGACATATCTCCAACATCATAGGTGCCATTGATGGGACCCATGTGGCTTTGGTCCCCCCCCCACAGGAGTGAACAGGTGTATAGAAACCGGAGGAGTTATCATTCGATGAATGTCCAGATGGCATGTTTGGCAGACCAGTACATCTCCTGTGTTAATGCCAAGTTCCCTGGCTCAGTGCATGACGCGTACATCATGCGGAATAGCAGCATCCCCTACGTGATTGAGCAACTCCAGAGGCACCATGTGTGGCTAATTGGTGACTCTGGATACCCCAACCTGTCCTGGCTACTGACCCCAGTGAGGAATCCCAGCACAAGGGCAGAGGAACGCTACAATGAGGCCCATGGGCGAACTAGGAGGGTGATCGAGCGGACCTTCGGCCTCCTGAAGGCCAGGTTCCGCTGCCTCCATATGACAGGTGGATCCCTATTCTACTCACCAAAGAAGGTGTGCCAGATCATCGTGGCCTGCTGCATGCTTCACAACCTGGCTTTGCGTCGCCAGGTGCCTTTTCTGCAGGAGGATGGTCCAGATGGTGGTGTTGTAGCAGCTGTGGAGCCTGTGGAGAGTGAAGAGGAGGAAGCAGAAGAGGACGACATAGACAACAGGAACACAGTTATACAGCAGTATTTCCAATGACAGACAGGTAAGAATACATAGCTGCCTACTACATGTACTTAACCACTACTACCTCTCTCCTGTCTGTCGTTTTCACCCAGTGTATGGTAACTGACTTGTCACTTTCCTTTGCGATTTCAGAAATGTGGCCCCCAGTGTGTGACATCTGCTTTGTTTACCCATGGACTACAGCTGTGTGACATTGGTATGTTGGCATCACAATGTAAATAAGCATTTTGGCACGGTAATGTCTGATACATTTGTTCAAAATCACAGCCAGACTCCTGCGTTTTTTGTGCAATAACTGTGTTTATTTGAGTGCTCTATATTGTGGGGTGGTTGCAAATTGGTGAGGGGTGATGGTGGAGGAATGTCCATGGCAGAGTCCAGACTATTGGGATCACAGGTGCATTGTCCAGATGCCTGTGGAAAGTGGAGCTGGGGCAGTTTAAGGATGGACAGGGTGACAATGTGGGACAGTGGGATGATAATCAGGGTGGTATCCTTTGCTGGCGGGGGTCTTGGCATCTTACTCTTAGTCTTCTTCCTGGATCTCAGGGACCGCTTGCAGGGTGGTTCTCCTTCTGCAGGGGGTGGGGTGCTGGTGGCCTGTTGGTCCTGTGGCGGGGCCTCCTGTCCACTAGCACCGGCGGAGGTGGTAGGCAGTTCTTGGTCCATGCTAGTGTCAGGGGCCCTTTGTGGTGCCACGGTGGGCTGCAATGAGGTGGCCATCACATTCAGCACCCCTACGATGGTGCCCAGGGTGGAACTGATGGTTCTTAGTTCCTCCCTGAACCCCAAATACTGTTCCTCCTGCAGGCACTGGGTCTCCTGACACCTGGCCAGTACCATCGCCATCGTCTCCTGGGAGCGGTAGTATGCTCCCATGATGGTGGTGAGGGCCTCGTGGAGAGTGCGTTCCCTGGGCCTGTCCCCCCCCTGTCGCACAGCAGCCCTCCCAGTTGCCCTGTTTCCCTGGGCCTCTGTCCCCTGGACCGTGTGCCCACTGCCACTGCCACCAGGTCCCTTTTGTTGTTGGGGTGGTGGGTTAACCTGGGTGCCCTGTAGTGGTGGACACACCGCTGCTTGACGTGTCCTGGGGACAGAGGTATGGGCCCGCTGGGTGGGTGCTGTGCTGGTGCTCCCAGAGGGGGGAAGGTCTGCTGTGGCCTGTGGCTGTCTGAGGGGAACCGACTGTCCCGAGGTCCCCAATGGGCCAGGCTGGTCATCTTGATCCAGGTCGACAGAGCTGCTGTCATCGCTGTGGGCCTCTTCTGGGGGTGGGGTAGACATTTGTGGACCCTCCTGCGCGGTGACGTTGCGTTGGGGTCCTGCAGGGGTATAAAGGCATGATTATTGCATCTGTGTGTGCCATGGTGTGCAATGGGTGGCTGCCCGTGTCCCCCAGTGCTTGCATTCCTGTGTGGGGGCTTTTGTGACGGGGCTTTGGGGGGGGGATGGGTATGTGCAGTGGGCATGCTTTGGTGATGGGTGTCCATGCTTTGTGGTCGCATGCAGGGCTTGGTGATGGGATGGGTGGGTTGTGATGGTGAGACATTTGCAAGGAGTAGGAGTGATGGGGGTGAGGATGAGGGTGGGGGTATGTATTGGCATGCAGGTGGGGTGGGGGGGATGAAGTAGTGAAGATGTGACTTACCAGAGTCCATTCCTCCAGATACTCTGCCGAGGCCCTCAGGATGCAGGATCGCCAAGACCTGCTCCTCCCATGTTGTAAATTATGGGGGAGGAGGTGGGGGGTCCGCTGCCAGTCCTCTGCACTGCAATGCGGTGTCTGGATACCACGGAACCCACCTTCCCCCGTAGGTTGTTCCACCTCTTCCTAATGTCATCCCGATTTCTTGGGTGCTGTCCCACAGCGTTGACCCTGTCCAGTATTCTGCTCCATAGCTCCATCTTCCTGGCAATGGATGTCTGCTGGACCTGTGATCCGAAAAGTTGTGGCTCTACCCGGATGATTTCCTCCACCATGACCCTGAGTTCCTCCTCCGAAAACCTGGGGTGTCTTTGCGGAGCCATGGGGTGGTGTGGGTGATGTGTGGGGTGGTGTGTGTTGTGATGTGTGGGGTGATATTTAGTGGTGTGTTGTGTGCGGTGCGTGGAAGTAATGTGGGTGATGGTAATGTGTGCCTGTGGTTGCTAGTTTGTAGATGGTGGTGTCTCTCTCTGTGCCTCGTTCCTAATTTTTGGTTGTAGGGGTTTGTGTGTGATGTGGGTGTGTGTTTTATATTTAATTGGGTGTGTGGGAGTGGTGTGTGTATGTGTATCAGGTGTGTGTATTTCGATTTGTCCAATGTGGCTGTGTTTTGTAGGTTTGTGTGTATTCTGAGCGCGGCGGTGTGTACCGCCAATGGAATACCGCGTTTGAAAGACCGCCGCGTGGATTCGTGGGTCGTGATAGTGTGGGCGTATTTCTGTTGGCGTGACGGTGTCGGTTTTGTTTTCGCCAGTTTAGCGCTGACCTTTGGTGTGGCAGACTTCTGTGGGTGTCGGTATTTTGGCGGTTTCCGTGTTGTGGGTCAGAATGACCGTGGCGGTTTACCGCGGCCGCGGCGGTATGGTGGCGGTCTTCTGACAGCGTTAAGAGGCTTTTACCGCCGATGTTGGAATGACCCCCAATGTTTATTATAAAACAGCAGGCTGCCTTAGTATCCTGAGAGGGGACATTCCACTCAGATCGCCATCTTATGCTGCCTGTTGCATTTGCAATTTCAGCAGAAACTTGGCGCTTCCTCTTTCTATCACGGAAGAGGATTTCCAGCAGTCTAACTGACCTCTCCTTTACCTTCAACACAAGTATGGGTTCCCGGGATGAGCTGGGCAGATTAGAGCTATCACTGCTACTTGCTCTCATGCAGGAATCTTAGGTGTGTGAGTAGGAATATTGGTAATACTTTTGTGACAAATATGGCAGGACTGTTTCTATGTTTCACTTTGTTAGTCACCGTTGTAATAGTTTCTGGTTTGATTATTCTTATAATCATGCCTTTTTGCGTAGAATGCACTTGCTTCAATAAATCCTATTGAACCAAGATTTGCTTCTGCTTATCATTACATGTATGAGACTTGTGTAACTGAGAGATCGGGGCACGATCTGCTTTCACTACGACTTCCCTGAAGAGTCTAAGAGTGTCATGCGATGGGCTGCCACAAATCACTTTTACCTATTGTATCTGTGAGGTACTGCTAGCTGGCCGGAAGGGTTAGGCTGACAGTTGCCACATAGTTTGGGATCTGACTCAGTCCCCGTGCTTGGGGGTGCTGCGACCCAAAACTCAGCAGTCTCGTTATTTTGGCAAGAGTCTCACGACAGGGCAAGATGTTAGAGAAATGTGACTAGGCCAACAATACCGTCCCATTTTGGTGGGGTTCTTTTAACCACCTTCTTCAGGACAATATGATGTTCTCCCATCATAGATGATTTGGTCATTCAGACTAGAAATATATAAAAACATATGAAAACATGTACTTAAATATAAATACCCCAATATCATCTGAAGGTGACAACGACACCTGAGAAACCACTGAAACGCGTTGGACGCTTGTCATCCTACTGGACCCCTATGGAACCGCCCCATAAAGATCTGAAATCATAAATCTATGGAAAAGGACAAACCATATTGTGGACAGTAGATAACAATAGACGAGGGAATGGTCTGTGTTGTGTCTCCCATGTTGATGCATTGTCTGGTTTTTGAAGTATTTTTATTTGTGAATTTAGACTTTTTATTGGAAACTTTTATGGCAATAACTATTATTAAATTACCTTTTTAATTGAATTTCCTTTATCAAAATTGATTGTGTTATTGTATGTGTGTGGTTTGTTAAGTGATAACGATTGATTAGTGGGTGCCCTTAAGGGGATTTCTTTTTCATTACTGGATACGGTACCCTATCCCCTTGGGGTGTAGATACAGTGGGGTCCTCTCTCAATTTTTTTTCAAAGATTTATAGCACAACCTGTGGGTTGGAGAGATTATTATCCATAGGACTTCACCATGGATACATTTAAAACATTCGGATTCAGTGAAGACCAATATAATAGAATTATTGGCACAAGTGGAAAAACTAGTGGGAAGGTATCAATAGTTTCCACTGATGGAGAAAAAAGGATGAAAATTCTGAATTTAAAAAAGAAGATGGTCAGAACAGAACTACATGCTGATTTCCTAACTGAATGTGTTCAAGCAGGCATTATTCAAATTGGGCTGCAGGTTAAAAACGAACCGTGGCTATTTGTGGAGGATAAAAATGTTTTAGAAACTTGGACCCTTATAGCCAATCGTTGTAGTCACGATTGGATGCTCCTAGTGATAGAGACAGCACAGGGAATGGCCATCAATGAGAAGCAGGCGATTGAAGAGATGGAAAAATCCTTGAGGGAGAATATGGCTTTAGAAAATGCCAAAAAATGCTTGGAGGAACTTAATTATGAAGTGGAGAGTTATAGAGATTACCTTATAAATAAAAAATCGGTAAAACTGAGGAAGGACATCAATAGATTTCACCATGAATTGATATATCCCTGTTAACAGGATGATTACTACCAAAGGAAGAAAGACTAAGGACAGGAGGGTACCCTGAGTAGTAGGTGGTCAGCACCGAGAGGGGTAAGGAAGCATGTTACCTTTTCTGATACTTCTGGTTCAGGGAGTGAAGATGAGGACTATCCCCATGGAGAGAAAGATAATTCAGATATTATGGATTATACTAATGGTAAACATTTTTTAGGGACATGCTCACGTCCGGGCACGAGAAATGGGTTAAACAGAGGAAGGGGTCCTCCACAGAAGAATCAACCCCAACAGGAATATATGAGAACCAGAAATCAGAGCTACTGGAGGTAGATAAGGCACCAATAATTAATCTGTACCAGAGGATTCCGACTAGTAAGGAGATAGAAGTATTAGAAAAGGGCCTCAGCTTTGTGCGAGCAGGGAGGGTAAATAAATTAGAATTACAAAAAGATTTATGAACCTTCTTCAGGAAGATAAGGCTACATAAGTTATTTGAAGAACGGGAATTTAATAGAGACAGAGAGAATATCTCTGGGCTAAAACCAAAAGCCACTTTCACTCCCTCTCTAGTCCAAGTAGGTAAGGAAGTAGAACTATTTGAAAATCTGGTGGAATGAGATATCCAGAGAATTTTAAAGGACCCCCCCCCACATCCAAATTACAATCTAAAAAAAGATCAATATGATGCCCTTGAATCCCTTCAGAAGGACACTAATATTATTATAAAGCCTGCCGATAAAGGAGGTGGAATTGTGATTCTTGACATCTCTGATTATGAAAGACGGGTGGAGGCACTTTTGTCAGTAAAAGAACATTACCAAAGAGTTCCTATGGGTAGGATGGAGACCCTTAAAAGAGAGGTTGGTAGGATCATAGAGAAGGGAGTACTATCGGGTTTGATTTGCAAGGAGGAGGGTGGCTTTCTGAAAAACGATAACCCCATTATCCCAGCCTTCTATGGACTTCCTAAAATCCACAAGGATCTGATGGATCCCCCACTGAGACCAAGAGTATCATGTATTGGTTCGCTATTAGAACCTTTTAGTAAATATGCTGATAGTTTTTTAAAACCCGTAGTAAGGGAACTGACATCATACATAAGGGACTCGGCCCACATTATATCGAAGATCGAGGGTATGCCATTTAATAAGCAGAGGCAGTTTTTAGTTACTCTTGATAGAGAAGCACTCTATACGAACATCCCGCAAGACAATACAATCAAAGTAATTGATGACTGCCTTAGGGCAACTGATCTGAAGGGTGCGGATAGAAACTTTATTGTGAAATGTGTCATCCTGGTTTTGAAGAATAACTTATTTTTATTCAAGAATGATCTTTATTTACAGTTGAAGGGTACGGGCATGGGAGCCACATGTGCCCCAAGTTTGGCCTGCCTATATGTTGGGGAGTTTGAGAGGAAACATGTCTATAACAAACTAGCTCCCTTTTTTAAAAATGTTTCCTCCTGGTATCGATTTATAGACAATATCTTCTTCATATGGAACGGCTTAAAGGAGGACTTGGAGAAATTCTTGACATGGCTGAATCTTGGAGATAGCAATTTAAAATTCACGGCACATGTGAGCAACGAAGCAGTGGATTTTCTGGACATCTCAATTAAAGAGAACAAGGGACACCTAGTGGTGGAGTTGTTCACAAAACCCACTGATAAATATACCTTACTCCATTACTCTAGTTTCTATCCCAAAACCCAAAAGGATAGTATTCCCTTCAGCCAGTTTTTAAGATTAAGAAGAAATTGTACACCACTAGAAGATTTCTACAAACGCTGCTATACTAAAACAGAAATTAAAAAATAGGGGTTACCCTCACAAATTGATCAGTCACTCCTTTGAGAGAGCTAGGGTTTACAACAAGGACAGTATGTTGGAAAATAAATCTAAAAGGGAGGAAAGAGAGAAAATGTTATTTGTGAGTCAGTTTAGTGGCCTTAGTGATATAATAAAAAATATAATCAATAGGAATTGGCACATTCTGAATAGTGAGGGTGAGGATACCATGGAAAAAACACTATTTGCCTTCAGACGGAATAGCAATTTGAAAAACAAGTTAGTCCATACCTATAGAGAGGAACCCCCCCTAGACAATTTGATTTGGTAGGTACTGAAGTGAAGGGGAATTACAAATACGGCAACTGTAGTTGTTGTGATTTATGTATAGAGGCTAAATCTATTGAATATGAGAATTTTCGGGTAACCCCGAATATGATGAATAATTGCTGCAGTAAAAATGTTGTGTATCTAATTTTATGCCCCAGTAATTTGGGGTATGTGGGTGAGACAGGGAGCGAGTTGAGGACACGGATGATTGAACTTGATGATTGGTCGGCCATCAAGACAGGTAAACTGAATGCACCACTTGTGGATCATTTTAGGGAATTGGGACACTCAGATAAAGACATACAATGGTTCATCTTAGATAAGATCCTCCCGAAGAAAAGAGGAGGAAATGGTGAGGGGCTTAGGAAAAAGAAAGAATTGTGGTATATCGTTAGGCTTGACACTGTGAAGAAAGGGTTGAACAGAAAGGAAGATTGGGAGAGGAGTTTAACCATTACTTAACTGTCATATCATTTACTAATAAAGGAAAAAGAAGATGAGACATGTGGATTTAAAGACTAATGTGAGGACCTGAAAGTTTCCATATACCCCCATAATCTCACCCCAAAAAGTACTTCTCTTGAGCAGGATGGGGTGTGGACTAATAATTGTGAGAATAATAGAAGCAACACATGCACTGCTAAATAGGATTGGGACTCGAAGAATATTAATCGAGTCCTATAGGAGAAGTTTGAATATAGGGAGTGAGAGATGTCCGCTGAGATTGTTTAAGTGCAAAATGAAGTCCATGAGATTCCATGGGTTTCGATCGTATTTAACTATTCTTGGTAATAAACGCAATCAATAGAATGGAGACGATGAGGAATCCGAGATATGAGGTGTATATTAACTAGAGTAACATGGGCGTATATCCACAAGGGTTATAAAAGTGGGGTTAGAAACATTAAGGTCTCCCAAGATGGCACCCATTATGCGACACCCTTGGGGCTGTTGCTCGAACCAGCTTAGGCTGGGATATAACAAACTACGAAGAGGAAATGACGTAGATAGGACTGTGGTAGAGCGACGCAGAGAACATGGGAATCATGGTATATAAAGGAGGTAGGAGGACACGCTTGGGTTTATTATTATCCGAGAAGTAAAGACAGAGGACGGAATTACCGCCCCGCGGGAAAAACAGCAGGTGAGTGTAAGATGGGATGTCCAGCTTCACTATAACGAAGGATTGAAGTTATATAGAAAAGATTCTTGTCTGAGAGACTAACTAAGGGAGAGGGGATGGATAAGAGTAATGAGTTAAATCTTGATAGAGGGATAGTTATTATCAAATGCATCCCCGTATAATATTGAAAAAATGGAGTGGGATGTATGTATCACTCACTTGTGGCACTGTTTTAAATACTGTGAAATAGGTGCTGGCTTGTTAAGAATAGGATTAAGGATAGATATCTCATATGCTGAGAAATAAGTGAAGAGGAACTGATTTTTAACCCCATGCATTGATTTATAGATTGAAGAGTAAGATAGGAGCATGAGTAGTCGGCTCCTTGGACTCAGAAAAAAATAAAAAATTGCAAATACTAAGGGTAAGTTGTAAGAAGCACCGGGTACATAATGGACCTTATAACATTGCACGATGACTTTGTCACACATAATATATCGGGTTTGTTATATAGGGGGAATGCACGATGATACAGAAATAAGAGCACATGATAACTATATGTGTAGTGTACCCTTTTAACTACATAATTGATAGGATATTTATATCACTGCTTTATCAATACAGAACTGACCAACGCCGGGGAATAGGTTGCAATAAATAACACCCCAGGAACGAAAAGAACTACTGAGAAGTTTGAATGGGATGATGGTTTTTGAAAAAATCAAAGGAATTGCATGCCGTGGGAGCAACGCACATGATATTTTGATAAAGGAAATGTGGGGTAATAAAGGTGATGTTTTTCAAAAACACTGGATTACTAATATAATACCAGGTATGAGTTTGTTAACTTGGGGACAGATTTGGAGGAAATATATAGGTGTCATTGTCACGTTCAGATGATATTGGGGTATTTATATTTAAGTATATGTTTTCATATGTTTTTATATATTTCTAGTCTGAATGACCAAATTATCTATGATGGGAGGATATCATATTGTCCTGAAGAAGGTGGTTAAAAGAACCTGAGAAACCACTGAAACGCATCAACGCTTGTCATCCTTCTGGACCCCTTTGGAACCACCCCATAAAGATCTGAAATCATAAATCTATGGCAAAGGACAAACCATATTGTGGACAGTACATAACAATAGACTAGGGAATGGTCTGTGTTGTGTCTCCCATGTTGATGTATTGTCTGGTTTTTGTAAGTATTTTTATTTGTGAATTTAGACTTTTTATTGGAACCTTTTATGGCAATAACTGTAAGGAAATGCCTCCTTGGCATGGTTACCCCCTGACTTTTTGCCTTTGCTGATGCTAAGTTTTGATTTGAAAGTGTGCTGAGGCCTGCTAACCAGGCCCCAGCACCAGTGTTCTTTCCCTAACCTGTACTTTTGTTTCCACAATTGGCACACCCTGGCATCCAGGTAAGTCCCTTGTAACTGGTACCCCTGGTACCAAGGGCCCTGATGCCAGGGAAGGTCTCTAAGGGATGCAGCATGTCTTATGCCACCCTGGGGACCCCTCACTCAGCACAGACACACTGCTTGCCAGCCTGTGTGTGCTAGTGAGGACAAAACGACTAAGTCGACATGGCAATCCCCTCAGGGTGCCATGCCAACCTCACACTGCCTACAGGTATAGATAAGTCACCCCTCTAGCAGGCTTAACAGCCCTAAGGCAGGGTGCACTATACCATAGGTGAGGGCATAAGTGCATGAGCACTATGCCCCTACAGTGTCTAAGCAAAACCTTAGACATTGTAAGTGCAGGGTAGCCATAAGAGTATATGGTCTGGGAGTCTGTCATGCACGAACTCCACAGCACCATAATGGCTACACTGAAAACTGTGAAGTTTGGTATCAAACTTCTCAGCACAATAAATGCACACTGATGCCAGTGTACATTTTATTGTACCATACACCCCAGAGGGCACCCTAGAGGTGCCCCCTGAAACCTTAACCGACTACCCGTGTAGGCTGACTGGTTTTAACAACCTGCCACACACCAGACATGTTGCTGGCCACATGGGGAGAGTGCCTTTGTCACTCTGTGGCTAGTAACAAAGCCTGTACTGGGTGGAGGTGCTTCACACCTTCCCCTTGCAGGAACTGTAACACCTGGCAGTGAGCCTCAAAGGCTCACCCCCTTTGTTACAACACCACAGGGCACTCCAGCTAGTGGAGTTGCCCGCCCCCTCCGGCCACTGCCCCACTTTTGGCGGCAAGGCCGGAGGAGATAATGAGAAAAACAAGGAGGAGTCACTGGCCAGTCACGACAGCCCCTAAGGTGTCCTGAGCTGAGGTGACTCTAAATTTTAGAAATCTTCCATCTTGCAGATGGAGGATTCCCCCAATAGGATTAGGGATGTGCCCCCTCCCCTCAGGGAGGAGGCGCAAAGAGGGTGTAGCCACCCTCAGGACTAGTAGCCATTGGCTACTAACCCCCCAGACCTAAACACACCCCTAAATCGAGTATTTAGGGGCTCCCCAGAACCTAGGAACTCAGATTCCTGCAACCTAAGAAGAAGAGGACTGCTAAGCTGAAAAACCCTGCAGAGAAGACGGAGACACCAACTGCTTTGGCCCCAGCTCTACCTGCCTGTCTCCCCACTTCTAAAAACACTGCTCCAGCGACGCTCTCCCCAGGGAACAGCGACCTCTGAAGCCTCAGAGGACTGCCCTGCATCTAGAAGGACCAAGAACTCCCGAGGACAGCGGCTCTGTTCACCCAGGACTGCGACTTTGCTACAAAGAAGCAACTTTGAAACAACTTGCGTTTCCCGCCAGAAGCGTGAGACTTGACACTCTGCACCCGACGCCCCCGGCTCGACTTGTGGAGAACAATCACTTCAGGGAGGACTCCCCGGCGACTGCGAGACCGTGAGTAGCCAGAGTTGCCCTCCCTGAGCCCCCACAGCGACGCTTGCAGAGGGAATCCCGAGGCTCCCCCTGACCGCGACTGCCTGCTTCCAAGATCCGACGCCTGGTAAAGACTCTGCACCCGCAGCCCCCAGGGTCTGAAGGATCCGACCTCCAGTGCAGGAGCGACCCCCAGGTGGCCCTCTCCCTTGCCCAGGTGATGGCTACCCAGAGGAGCCCCCCCTTGCCTGCCTGCATCGCTGAAGAGACCCCTTGGTCTCCCATTGAAACCTATTGAGAACCCGACGCGTGTTTGCACACTGCACCCGGCCGCCCCCGTGCTGCTGAGGGTATACTTTCTGAGTGGACTTGTGTCCCCCCCGGTGCCCTACAAAAGCCCCCTGGTCTGCCCTCCGAAGACGCGGGTACTTACCTGCTGGCAGACTGGAACCGGGGCACCCCCTTCTCCATTGAAGCCTATGCGTGTTGGGCACCACTTTGACCTCTGCACCTGACCGGCCCTGAGCTGCTGGTGTGGTAACTTTGGGGTTGCTCTGAACCCCCAACGGTGGGCTACCTTGGACCCAAACTTGCACCCCGTAGGTGGTTTACTTACCTGCAAAAACTAACTAACTCTTACTCCCCCCAGGAAGTGTTGAAAATTGCACTGTCTAGTTTTAAAATAGCTATATGTGATTTATGTGAAAACTGTATATGCTATTTTGCTAATTCAAAGTTCCTAAAGTACCTACCTGCGAAACCTTTCATTTGAAGTATTACATGTAAATCTTTAACCTGTGGTTCTTAAAATAAACTAAGAAAATATATTTTTCTATACAAAAATCTATTGGCCTGGAATTGTCTCTGAGTGTGTGTTCCTCATTTATTGCCTGTGTGTGTACAACAAATGCTTAACACTACCCTCTGATAAGCCTACTGCTCGACCACACTACCACAAAAAAGAGCATTAGAATTATCTCTTTTTGCCACTATCTTACCTCTAAGGGGAACCCTTGGACTCTGTGAATGCTATTTCTTACTTTGAAATAGTACATACAGAGCCAACTTCCTACAATAACTATTATTAAATTACACTTTTAATTGAATTTCCTTTATCAAAATTGATTGTTTTATTGTATGTGTGTGGTTTGTTAAGTGATAACGATTGATTAGTGGGTGCCCTTAAGGTTTTTTTTTTTTCATTACTGTATACGGTACCCTGTCCCCTTGGGGTGTAGATACAGTGGGGTCCTCTCTCAAAAAATGTTTTAAAAACAATTACTAAATGCCACAGGATGAAATTCTGGCAGAGCCAACCCAGTATTTTTCACCCAGTTATTAAGATGGGTACCTCCATTTGGAGTTATAGTAACACCCAGGCCCATAGTTACAAGCGGCCTGCACTTTTAGTGCTGCACCATCAGCGCAGGATGCTAGCCCATATCTACTAGGCCACGCAAAGTCACTCTGCGTGACTTTTCATGGCCATGTAGATATGGCTGAAGGCAATGTAGTGCAAGTTGTTGCATTGTCTTACTTTGCGGCAGGGAGGCGTTTCCATGGGTGTGCGTGGGTGTTCCCACACAGCATACATAGATTTTGATCCATTCCCAGATTTACAAGGTTTTGTAAAAATGGGAATGTGTCAAAACCCTACTCCACCACAGGGGTGGCATAAGGGTGACGCAACAGGGGAAAATATTTTTATTTCTCCCCCTTTTTTCTCCTTTCTATGTGTGCTGCATTCTTTTGTGATTGTGTCCATTCCTGCTCAAAAACAATCATCCCCACAGCTGAGGCACCCTTGCACTATGGTGCGAGGGTGCCTGCATTGGTGCATGGCAGTCCATTGTTTGCCAGCGCAGGGGGAGAGGACAGAAAAGCTCAGTATCTTGTAGATACAGTGCATTTCTGCCCTTTCCCTATTACACGGGCTGGCGTAGAAAGGCACTTGCTGCGCCGCCCTGTGCCATGGGCCTTGCAACTATGGCCCTCTATGTGTAGGTCACTGGAAAACTTTATTTTGTAGGTTGCACTGTATGACAGACATTATTATTGTAATAATTTTTAAATGTAAAGAGTCCAACAGAGACAAGGACCCTGCACCCTAGTACAATAATAATGTGCCATCCCCAAAGCAGACGTGACTTCACGCTAGCACTGGGTACAGTGAACTAGCACTGGTAACAGTGCAGCAGTGAATGACTAAGCTGTGGTGTCAAATGCTGTGTTGTTTTTCACTGCAGGAAGATCAGCCTAATTTTTCAGAGCATGCAGGCACCACTCCAGATCCAGGTGTTTTATATGATATGATTTCACCCATTTGAGGAGGGATAGCAGGGCCAGTATTAAACAGAGGGCCAGATTGATAAGGCCCTAGCACCTCCATGCACCACATTAACGTCTTTTTTTTACGCTAATGAGTCTCAAGGAGGTAATTTTCGCCAAGACATATTGACAAAGTGACGAAATGCATGCATTGCACCACTTTGCAACCCCTTGTGCCACATTATGCCTGCGTCAGGCATAATGTATGCAAGGTGGGTGTTCCGGCTTTAGGAGGCCCGCAAAAATAGCACAGTGAAATCTACGAGATTTCACTGCACCATTTTTGGTGTCATTTTTAATGCCTGCTCAGAGCACGATTTGAAATGATGCACCCATTGAAATCAATGGGACTTCTTGCACTTTGCTACACTAGAGTCAAAATTTTTGATGCTAGTGTAGCAAAGTACCCCAATAGTGTTCAAAATTTTGACGCTATTGTTTTTAAGACCACCATAGTGCACCGTATCATAAATACGGTGCACACATGGAGTTGCTAGGTGGGGCAAGGGCGAAGTGATGCATCAGTACTGATGTAACACTTTCTTGTAAATCTGGCCCAGAGTGTTTAGTACCAGTTTACATCATGGCACACCTTTCAAAAGGTGTGCCTGGTGCAGACCGGGATAGTGTGGCCTATTATTATGAATGTGCTGCCCACAGGGCAGCTGCAAACTCACTCTGCTGTGGGGCAGTATATTCAGTGAAAGACGGGATGACTGCTTACAAGCCGCTCCATGTTTCACAGTGCAGACTGCAGCCACCTACACTTTAAAGAGAGGACAGAGACCCCCTTGCAGGCAGGTGCAGTGAGTGACTGCACTCACCTGCAGGGAGATTACCTCGAGGGTCCATGAGACCTCTTTCCACCCTTTCTGAGGGCTGTCCTAAAGGGGTGCACTAAAAATGAGCCACTTTTTTGTGGCACAGTCAATGCTCTTCCTATGAGCCTGTTTGCAGCTGCACCCACATCCGTAATGGGATGCAGAGGAAAAATGATTCCCTTATTTGCATGGGGCCAAGCCCCATGGAAATGAGAGAATTCCCTCTCAAGATAGCGCTGGCGATACATGTGAGCTAGCACTATCATTATTACAGAAGGGGCTGCACATGTGTCTGCAACCCCTTAGGTAATACCATAGAGTACCTATGGAGCTCGCAAAGTGGGCACACATGCCTGTTGTGCCCCCAGGGTGCCATAAATAACGTGGCCTCCGCCTGTCACTGGAACTCCACCCCCTGTCGCCACTTTCTAGGTGACACACAATGAGTACAGCTTCCAAGAGCCTTTTTGATCCTGTGTCCACTTTGTTAGCACAGTGCGGGAACTAGAGCAGAAGTGTTTCGACATTTGCTTGGAGCCATGCCACCATGAAAATGAGGAAGGGCTTCTTTGACATTGCTCAAGCACAAAATGTACTCTCACCCAACCAGTGTTACACAGGGATGCAAAAAGATGGCTCATAAACCCATGGGGACCTTCGGCAATCCGATATTTTTAGTTTGAAATCATTGCTCTACGGAAAATAAATAGGGGCATATTTAAATAAGTACTTTAGGGAGGAACTATTAAGCTAAAAATTTGCAGAGAAGTAGCCCAGCTGAACATCAAGCCAGCCCTGCTGTTCAGTGGGAGCATTTTCTAATAAATCTTAGTGCTAGCACATCAAGGTCACATTCCCAAGAAACATGAATGCAGGGAAATAGATTACAACGAATTTGGATGGGCCTATCATGCAACCGGAGATAAAACATTTAGGGCCAGATGTAGTAAGCCGTTTGCATGGTGCAAACTGCGAAAATCGCAGTTTGCGCCATGCAAACAGCCTTCTGCGATGCACATTCACAATTTGCAAATCGGTACCGACTCGCAAATTGTGAATGCGACTCTCAAATAGGAAGGGGTGTTCCCTTCCTATTTGCGACTCGCATCGCAATGCAGAATTGCTTTGTGACCCATTCCCCTTTGTGAATGTTGCTCAAAAGGTTTTTTCAGAGCAGGCAGTGCTCTGAATGGACCACTGCCTACTCTGAAAAAACGAAACTAAATGTTTCAAAATAAATTTTAAAAAACTGCTTTATTTAAAAAGCAGTCACAGACATGGAGGTCTGCTGACTTCAGCAGGCCACCATCCCTGTCAGTGCAGGGACTTGCTATGGGGTCGCAAAATGCGACCCACCTCATTAATATTTATGAGGTGGGTCTTTGCGACCCCATAGCGAGTCGCAGACGGTGTCTGAGACACCATTCTGCATCCGCATTTGCGATTCGGAAATTGCGAGTCGCACATACTCGCAATTTCCGAATCGCAAATGCGGAAGTTGCTACATCTGGCCCTTAGTGCCTCGTACTGGCGCACACATAAAAAACTGCAAGGGCGTGTTGATTTATACATTGGTAATTCCGTAAGGAAATGGAAATTAAGGGGATGTATATGATAAATTGGTGGATTATGCGCTCATATGCACTTCGACTGAAGTAAAAGTAAAAAATAAAACATGTCCTGTTTTGCTAATGTCATAAACATCAAACAAATGGACGACAACATTAAGGGCAGAATGGGGTTCCAAGAGCAGATTTGACTTTGACCAAACCCTTTGCCTGATTTGGAGGTGGGCCATAGCAGGCCTACAGTCAACTGCTGCCACCAGAGGAAGGCAGAACAGGAATGCGGCGGACAGGTATTGATAGCCACAGTGGCCTTATGATGAAATATACCCAGGGCCACGGGAATTATGCGATTGTGCGGCTGCAGCATGTTTGCCTAGTTATAGATTTCCCGCATTTGCCACATAATCCACCATCTACTTCATAATCTGCAGATTTTATTTAAAAAAAATGTTTCCAGCTCAAATGCTTCAAAGGTTACTGCAAACGCTGTGACGTGTTGCTGTGCAATGAAAGGCCCTCTGAAAAGGCATCATCATCGGGAATGCTCCACGTAAGGCCGGCACTGCAACGCCTGACGGGCTCCCCGGTAGGGGGCTCTAAGCCGCGCTGATCTGATAATGACTGATGGGTTCAAACTATAGAGACCAAACGTTAGTGGAGAGAACAGAAGATAAGAAATTTTAAATTGGTTATTCATCCAACAGGATACATCATAATTTTAATCAGTTGCAGTGCCGGCCTGACGTGGAGCATTCCCGATGATGATGCCAGTCATCCATTGTGATGCTTGAGGGCTCTTGCTCCTGAGATATCAGGTCTCCTAGTATGTTATAGTACGTTGGAACAGTGTACCTTTGTTTAAATTACTTAAAGTGGGAGACTGTACACTGGACCATATAAACCTCCCGTTCCTTCCCCCTCCTTGTATTCAGACCTCTGAAAAGGCAGGCTGATCACTTTCTATTGCTTATTGCTATACTTGTGCGTTAAACTGGTACTAATGAGGTGGGCCCAATGCTCTGACTGTGTTAACAAATGTAAGAAGCATTGGGAAGGCCAATAGGTCTCGGCAATGCAAGAGCTATCAGCTTTGTCATTGCCAGTGAGTTTCAGCATGACATGGCCAGATGGTAAGTGCTCCCCAGCCAGATGCAGCACCCAAGAGCCCGCAGCTGATGCACCTTCACTCCTTTGTATAACCATGGGCATAACCACTGGTGTTGGTACCACCTCTTGAGGTAATTGCTGGTTGGACGCCCGGGCTTTGGATACCCGGCATTCCGACTCAAAGGCAGCACCAGTGTGCCAACGCCGCTGTGCCCGTGAAGGCTCCCATGCTGCTGTGTATATGACGTCACCGGAATGAGACAGAAGCATACTTCACACCACCGTCTTAGAATCTGTAAAGATGAAGAAATATTCAGGGGCAGCCATATGCGAAAAGTGTCACCAAAAGCAATTGGGAAAGACAAGCAAGCAATAATAATAAAAAGTGTCACCAAAAGCAATGGGAGAACATGAGCAAGCAATAATAACACATGCTTACATTCTAGAACAAGCAGTGAAGCGGGAGGGAGCACACAACAGTCACCCTGTGTAAACAGCATCTGACATTTGATCTCAGTCTTTAAATGGAGATTGGTTGCGACAATACTAGCTCCCATAACCTTATACAAGCAGTCACACTAAGCAAAATGTGAATAAAAGAACAAAGGGTTTTCACTCACCAACTCCGCATTCGAGGCAGCAAAGCGGAGGGGGCTAGAGACACTTGACCTTGGTCTTTGAATGCACAGCAAATGTGAGGAGATAACAACAAGATTTACAGGCATGTTTACACAGCTCAGAGCCAGTGAAAACACGTGCGATTGTGTTAAGTGCTCTTTAACAAAGAAAAAAATTCTAAAACCCGAGTAGTGGAGGAATAGGAGTAATTGGTCCATGCTCTAGGGGACAGGAAGAGGCATGACTCATACATCCCATGCAGCGGTGGTGCCTCCATGAGGGTAATGGAGTGCTGCCCCACCACTGAAAGTGAAGGGAATCATGAAAAATAAAATGGTAATAAAACACATTTATTGCCATTTTATATTTCATTTTAGAAAGCAGCCGAGTCTGAGACTTTGGGGCCAGCAGCACTTCAGTTTGAAGTGTGTATGTCTCTTTGGCCGGCTGTCTTGTGACAGCCAGCCTGACCTGTGCACTTTAAACCTCTCCACCCAAGCTATCTCAGACAGCTGGGTGGAGAGAATGCACAGGCTTTCAGGGCCTGAAGAAACATTGGACCAGGGTGCTCCAGCCAATCCTGGTGCTGCTCTCATGCAGCCTGAGCAGCATGACAGCAGAGCCAGGATGGATGGAGGGACTTGGACGAGGCTTTTGGAGCTTGCTGCCTGTGCTGGGGAAGCCACCCAGTGCCGAGACAGGTAAGTAAGTCTCCATTTCCATATTTTAATTTAAATTAACTCACTGACAGGCACTGTGAGAAACTCGCAGTGCCTTCAGCCTTAACTCCAGAGCTCTCAATTGTGACCCATTATAAACGCTGTTCAAAACAGACCACGATTGAGAGCCTTCTCTCTGACCCTAAGGGCATTGCTGTTTTTTTTACCAGTGCCTGTAAGAGGGTTACATATTCACCCCACAGTTTTGTTTGCTGCTGGCCACCACTGATGCCATGGACAAATGGGGAGGAAAATAGGAAAGCGACGATAGAGCTAGCAAATGGCAAACCTATGTGTGGGCTGAAGTCCACAAAGCACATACACATGTCTGTTTGAGCAAACGCATGTGCTGTCTCGCAGAGACCTAAAAATGACCAAATAATCATGTTATACTATCAATAAAATGTGCTGCATTACATCTCATAATTTGCCTCTTATTGCTGCATAATTTACTCAACCCTGCCACATAATTTGTCTCTCATCTGCCGCATAATTTCAGTGGTCATGAATATGATCATTGATACTGTCTAAACTACAGCTACCAGTGAAGCAACCAGACTGTGGGGAGGGAGTGGGAAGCTAGTGCCCTCATGCTGCATTGCTAATGTGCCACCGCCCGTTCTCATTCTAGCATCTATCCTGTAACCTTAGGTGAAGGTTGGCTTTATAGGGTCATAATGACTATGCTGCTGTAGTATATATAGAGCAGATGATGTGGTGTAACGGCCAGAGCTGCCCACTTTGAAACTGAGGAACGAGGTTCTTGTGTAATGTAACTGGTGGTTGTATATAGCACTCCAGTACCTTTGGGTCAAGGTCACGCTACATCAAACTGCAAACAAAAAACCTGAATGGGGCACTTACACAGGCTGCCTGTATTCAGTGCATACCATAGACTACTTCTCTGTCACTCCTGAGCTGACCCTATAGAGGATTTATCCTGAGTGTTTGTGTGCTTTGAGATTCACCCTTTGTGAACCCCAGTGAGCATTCAACATGGCTGTACATAGTCTGTGCATGTCAATCAATCAAATATTTATAGAGCGTGACTTATCACCCGGGGAGTTTCAACTTGCTAGAATGGGGGCGTGGGTCAGTCAAAGAGCCAGGTTTTGAGGTCGTTCCTGAACTGAGCCAGTGAGGGGGACTGCCTGAGTTGGAGCAGCGTCGTGTTCCAGGTCTGCACTACAAGGAAGGAGAAGGATCTTCCTCCAACCGTGTTCTTCTGGAACCTGAGGATGGTGGTGAGGGCCAATAGAGGAGAGCTGAGTTGCCTGGATGGTGTGTAGAAGGAGAGCCAGTGGTTAAGGTAGGAAAGTCCGATGTTGTGAAGGGCCTTGTACACGTGTGTCAGGAGTTTGAAAGTGATGCGTTTGTTGGCAGGGAGCCAGTGTAGGTCTCTCAGGTGGGCGGAGATGTCATGGGGGATGTCCAGGATAAGTCTTGCCATGGTGTTCTGTATTCTTTGGACTATGTTTGGAGTTTCTTGATTCCTGTATGGAGTGCGTTACCATAGTCAAGTTCACTGCGGACGAGTGCCTGGGTGACTGTACTTCTTGCGTCAATGGGGATCCACTTGAAGATCTTCCAGAGCAGGTGGAGAGTGTGTAAGCATGAGGATGAAATGGCATTGACTTGGTGGATCATTGACAGTGAGGAGTTGAGAATGATGCCAAGGTTGCGTGAGTGGTCGGTAGGAGATGGGGCATTTCGAGTGTACTGGGCCACCAGCAGTCACCCCAGGTGGTAGGGGTTGGGCCTAGGATGAGGATCTCCATCTTGTCCGAGTTGAGCTTGAGGCAGCTGTCTCTCATCCAGTCGTCGACTGCCTTCATTCCATTGTGAAAGTTTCTTTTTGCTGTCAGTGGTTCATCGGTGAGGGAGAGAATAAGCTGTGTGTCATCGGCATATGAGACAATGTTGAGCCTGTGGTGTCTGACAATCTGGGTGAGCAGGGTCAAGTAAGAATTGAAGAGGGTGGGGCTTAGGGAGGAGCCCTGGGGGACTCCGCAACTGGTTTCTGTCGGCTTCAAGGTGAAAGGTGGGAGCCAGACTCTCTGGGTTCAGCCGGTGAGGAAGGAGCGGATCCACTCCAGCACTTTGCTGCGGTTGCCGGCGATGTGTAGTCTGGCGCACAAGGTGGTGTGGGAAACTGTGTTGAAGGTGGTGGAGAGTTTGAAGAGGATGAGGGCTGCTGTTTCACCGCAGTCCAGTAGGGTGCAGATGTCATCCAGGGCTACTAGGAGTGCGGTTTTGGTGCTGTGGTTTCTCCTAAATCCCGATTGGGAGGGGTTGAGGATGTGGTTGGTCTCGATGAACTTGGTGAGCTGTGTGTTGATAGCTTTTCCGATTACCTTGGCTGGAAAAGGGAGCAGTGAGATTGGTCTGTGGTTTTTCAGCTCCATTGGGTATGCTGAGGGTTTGTTCAGTAGGGGGTTTATCTTTGCTTGTTTCCAGACATCCAGGAAGGTGGCAGTCTTGACTGGGTGGTTGATGGTGCGGCATAGTTTGGGTCCAATGGTGGTGACGGCTTGATTGAAGATGTGGTGGGGGCATGGGTCCGAGGGTGCCCCAGAGTGGATGGTATTCATGAGCTTCAAGGTGTCTACTGGAGTAAGAATGGTCCAGTGGTTCATGATCAGTTTGCTTGCAAATGCTTTGTAAATGTCCTGGATTTTTCAGTGGAACGAAGTTGGTCAGTTTGATGCAGAGGTCTTGGAAAGGTGGGATGTCTGTGGTGTCCGTGCCAGGCTTCAGGAATTCCTTTACTACGGTGTAAAGTTCCTTGCTGTGGTGTGCATTGAGGTTGATCTGCTCTAGAATGGTAAATTTTCTAGCTGAGGTTTGAGGGCATCTTTGAAGGCTTTGTCATCTGTTGTGCTCTTACTGTTTTTTCACTTTCTCCCGAGTCGTCTGCATCCACTTTTGGATTCTCTGAGGTGGGAAGACAACCAACTGGGTCTCCTGTGATGTTCATTGCCGGCTGGTTGGCGCAGGTGGTGATCCATTGGTGGCGGTTGTTGGCCGAGGCGATGGCTTCTGTGGTGTATGGTAGTGGGGTGCGACAGAGAGCGGTGGTGAGCTGGGTTTTGATAACCTTAGTCCAGTTCCTGCAAGGGGGGCAGTGGGCGTGGTGCCGTGCAATTGTCTTGGTGAAGGAAAAATGGACGCCATGGTGATCGGTCCAGTGGAGTTCAGAGGTGTGTGAGAAGGATATGTGGTTGCCAGTGGAGAAGACATGGTCGAGGGTGTGTCCTGCTGAGTGCGCAGGGAAGTTGGCCAGTTGCTTGAGCCTGAGGGTGGTAAGGTTCTTCATGAGGGGTGAGGTGTTCGGGTCACTGTGGTTGTCAAGGTGAAAATGGAGGTCACCAAGGAGGATTAAGTCCATTGCGGTGAGGGCATAGGGAGCGATCAAGATGTCCAGGGCTTTGCGGAAGCCCGGGCAGAGTCTGGGGGGTCTGTAGATGAGGGAGCCATGGATGGTGGTGGTATTTGGATTTATCTAGATCTGAAAGTGCAGGTGTTGGGCAACGGGAGTCTGGGCATAGATGCTGATCGTGAGGCGGAGTGAAGTTTTTTAACACAATGGCGACACCTCCTCCTGGTCGGTTGATGCAGTCTTTATGTATGATCTTTTAGCCGTCGAGGATGGCAGTGGCGATGTCCGGTGCTGAGGAGGTGGTAATCCAGGTCTCTGTGAAGAAGGCAAAGTCGGGAGCGATGGAGTCGAGCAGGTCCCAAACTTCTATTGCATGCTTGATGAGGGAGTGAGTGTTGAGTAGTATACATTTGAGGTGTCCGGGTGGTCTGGCGGAGGGGGGGTTTGGAGTGCGAGGACAGCAGAAGGTGCAGTTGCAGCAGGAGAACGGCCCTGACTGTCCTTGGGCGAGGCATGGTGGCAGGCGGTGGAGCTACCAATGATGAGGGCGTCCAGGGTGCTGGCTTGAATCGGTGGATGGTGTGGGAATCAGGGTCTGTGGCGCTGGGTGCGGTCTCGTTGATGATGGGCACATATGGGCTTGCCTTTGGTGTGCCTTCAGTACACCAGCAGCACAGCCGAACAGTGGCCACCATTAAGACGTGGAGGGAAGCGGAAAGGGTCGCCCAGCTGGGAGGCTGGGGGGCGGGAAACATGGCACTGGGAAAGGGGTCAGGGCTTCATGGGGAGCAGGTGATAACGCGTCCCGACCTAGGTACTTTACTTGCACGGGGACTCGTTTAGGTCGATAAACCGTTTGACCCTGTTTGGAGACACCTCAAGACAAGATAGCTATTCTGCATTTCAATCACTACATCAATAACATCATCAATATTCACAATAACGAATCAACCAAATTTGTTAATTGCATTAATAAGAACTAAACACAATATGACCTTTCAGTCATGAATAACCAGACTTGATTTAGTAAGATTTATGAGATTTATTCCCTATTAGTTACAATCTACTAGCAAATTTATTAGTCTCAATACCAGAAAACACATCAGTATCGTCACAATGTGGCAACTTGAATATGATTTAAGCAATGCAAAGATCATGAACATTAGACCAAAGCACGACGTCAACATGAATCAACTTCAGCAGAGTAGCATTAATACGTTATTCAACAAAGCAAAGATCCAGTCATTTGTCTATTTGCACCCAATTGTCGGTGAACTCCTTAACTAACCTCAAATTAGCATCAACATGTTGGGCTTCATGCAAAACAATTTGGTAACACAAATTTGGCAAACATCTAGCTATGGTCTCTATCGAAGAGCAGTTGGTACCTAGAAAGAAAAGGCAAACAGACAATTACAATTTCATTATCATACAGTTACCCTCCGTAATGGGTCAACATACAGAATCAGTCTTCGTCCTCAGGACAGCAGTCGATTCGCCATCAGCCGGGGTAAGCAGCAAAGTTCAGCAAGTCAGGGCAATAAGGAATACTTCCCTCATAAGGAGGAAAAATAAGTATGGGGCAAGGCCAAAAGATGAGGATGGTTTAAGGAATCAAGCAGCGAGGACTAAATCAGAATATCAGAGCAACACTAAGAGTGTCCTTCTAATGTCTCAGTAAGAGACACAAAAATGGCTGAGAAAAGGGGCAGGATCAAGGCACGCAAATGGCTTGCAGAAAATTGGCTGATTTCTCCTTATGATGCGTTGTTAAATTGAATTCTCCAGAAAAGTCTCTCAGTTCCAATTGGTCCGTATTTGGTGCACCATTTTCGCTATCCAGTAGTCTGTTGGTCACCTTACTACAATTTTCACTTAAAACAGTTCTCATGCAGTTCATTGGCTCCTGTGATTTACGTCTTCAACGGGTAGAATGTCAGGTAGAAAAAGTAACACTCCTTGCTTTAGTCAGTAGCTCCATTGTCTTTACCAGTTTGAGCGACCTTGTACCTGTTGCGAATTACACTGTTGCATTAAACAAGAATGTCTCCTTGAGCAAGCCGGGTCTCATGAGAAAGAATTTACTACAGTTACACACATCTCTAGCTTCTGGAAAAGTACAGCTTTATGTCCTTCAGGAAGACAGCACAGTGCACGTTAGAAAAACACATTTAATATGAGACCAGGCAGCTAGGCCCAGACCCTTGTTAACTGAGGCCTAATGATTAATTCGACAAAACCCTAACATATAACTCTTAATGCTAAAACAGAATCATACATTAGTACATTAATAATCCATTATTAGTCAATTCCATTTATCATCGTATACATTGGTGGCCACTCCCCGTGGGCACATTTCAAACGTGTATGCTAATATTAGGCTGTCACGTTTTCTATGCAGCTTCATTACACATTAGTTTGCAGGCATTTCATGTTAATTTTGATTATAAAAGCTACTCTCCAACACAGGTGAAGAGCGGGGTCGCTGAAGGAGGAAAAAAGAGGCAAAATGAGGTAAAAAGAGTAAAAAGAGCCAAAAGGAATAAAATAAAGGGAAAAAGGCAAAATAGCAAAAAAAGATAGAAGGCAGCAGAGAGAGAGAGACAGAAGGCCACCACTGGCAACCAGGGATGAAGCGCAGGCGGGTCCCTGATGGTGGAGGTGAGCCTCAAACACTCAGAGCCAGGCAGGCTCAGAGGACGAAGGGCAGCAGCAGGTGGTGCTGAGCAGGGGGAGCGATGCAAACCCTGACCAGAGCAGAGGTCAGTAAAGTGACCCCTTCACTGTGCAGCAGCCGTCATTAAGAAGGGGAGGGTGGGGTCGCCAGCTAGGCGGCATGGGGGGGTCACGGCACTGGGAGTGGGGTGGGGCCACAGGAGGTGCAGCGGCAGAGAAAGTGCAGGGATCACAGGAGGAGGAAAAAGCGAGTCAAAAAGAGGCAAACCAAGGCTGCTCTGCTGTTACTTCCTCTTGGATTGAAACTATACTGTATTTATACCATATAGGTGTTTCTAGTGCTTACTGTGGACTTCTCTTTTGCCACTTACTGCATTCCATGGAAGTCCATCAGTCATTTCTGGAGGGACAATTTAGAGAAGGCATCCTGGCTACCTGTGACCAGTGCATGTCACTCACTGGGGTGAGCCGTACCAAACAAAATCTGAAATCTTCTTGGCACATCAATTTTTATTTATGACAATAGGGTGAATATAGTTTGCATGAGTTAGGCATTTAGCCATAGACTCCTTGATATGTAAATGGCTACGATTGTTAGTCTCGTTCTGTATGGATTATTTGTGAGTATGCACACCCAATTGTGACTTTACAGTCGTACTTGCCAGCAACTGCATGCCTGCATAGTGCCCTCTATCACTCCAGGGTAGACCCCAAATAGCAACAAACCATTAAATATAGGTATACTGTCCTTCTACTAAGAATGCTCGTTAGTTACTTTTTGTCATCCCTGAATGGACTTTTTAAATCATTTATAAGGGTTACCTGTGCTCAGTGCTTGGTGTGCACTTATTTTCTGTCACTTCAAGATAAACCCTATGGGGTATTTATCCAAAGTATCAGTATCCGGTCCATACTCATAGGACACTCTTTGCTTGCTCCAGGATGTAATCTAAACAGCTTTAACTCTGGCTGGCTGTAAACAGGACACTCCTCAGGTCGCTACTGGGCAGACCCTAAATAATATTTACTATGGCTGTGTGTCTCCTATGCATAACATTACACAAAGGGAGAGTATGTGGGAGCGAAAAAGGACACACACTGTACTCGACTCCCAAAACACAATACTAAATCACAAATGAGAGTACGGGGTTCTTGTAACGTAAGTAGGTCGATAGTGTATCAACTGTGACACTAGACCACTCGTATACCTCGACTAGAGGTGAAATGTAAGTGAGCTGTGGAGTGGTGTAAGGTCTGTAAGGGGGATTTCCTTTATGGACTAGGTGGTCTCACACACTGTATAGTGTCATGCTTCATCATATGACCACCTAGCCCCACCCAGGTAGGACAGTGCCACCTGGGCGGACTCAACCTCGCTGTTAAAAGAACAGGAGGGAGTGCGTACATTAATTTAATTTCTGGAAAAGGGGATCCAGCTATGCTAGGGAAATAAAAACACCTACTCAGATACCCGGGTGAGTTTAATAGAGGGTTCTGTGTGGTGTGATTAAAAAGAAATGGGGAACCAGTGTGAGAGCAATGACTCACAAGGTCACCTATCTAAAAGAAGTAGCCGACATGTTTCTGCCCTTGTAATTGAGCTATGGAGGGTCTCTGGGCATTCATCAGGGCATTGGATCCCTGTTGCATAAGCTTCTTAAGCACTGCAGAAATAATCACAATAGAAAAGGGGTTGAGGAAGGGCCTACCTTAACTAAGGGAATACCTGGGGAGGACCTATAGTAAATAGGGTAAAAACAGACCAAAATTGATAGTGAAAAGGTAATACACAGCAAACCACAACACACGTGACATAATTCATGCAAGACGCAGGAATACTGGTTGCAATTATGAATAACAGTCGCATCAATGCTAGCTATGCAAAGCGGACAATAGGTAAGGGAAGACAATTTCTTACCCTAACACTCGAGGCTAGTGGCCTCTGGTATCCTGGAGAGGGAGCGTCCCCTTATAGTCAGACTCTAGGGTTCGAGGGAAAAGGCAGAAGGGAAGAAGAACAATTACGATAGAGGGAGAAATACAAAGGAGGCGAAGAAGGGGGGTCTCAAGTGAGTGGAATTGAACGGGAGGGGAATGAGAAAGAGAAAGGAGGGTAGTCCATAATGGAGGAATGGTAGATACCAAGAAAAGGGTTAAGACAAAAGAAGAAATCAGAAAAGGAGGTGAAACAAAGTCACTGGAGTGGGGGAAGAAGTGCGGAAGGAAAGGGAAAAAAAGGGGGGAAAAAAGGGGGGAAGAATGGAGAGCAAGGAGAAAAATAGGAAAAGGAAAAAGAAAAAAGAAACAAAAAAGGAAGAAAGAGAAAAATATGGAGAAATAAAGAAATAGGAGAGGAGAGGTCTCTTATCTGTGAATCCAACGTTGGCCGACTCACTGCATCAAAGGTGGGCGCTCTCTGTGCGCCTATACCGACCTCTCCTTCAGGACCGCTTGAATGAAGTGGCCTGGTTGTGAGTAGTAGATATAGTGATCTTAATTAGGTAGGATAAGCTACAGCTGCTGACAATCACCGTCGCGGCCCGGAGGTGGGCGGAACCGGAAGTGCTGCAAACTGCCTTCGTTTGTAGCTGACGGCCAAATGTGCACCGGCCAAGCCCCGGACATGCCGGGGGCCGGAAGTGGCCATCGGCGAAGGGGAGCGCCCTGAAGTGACACCGCCCTCGCGAAAAAATGTTGTGATCCAAAGGGGATCGGCTGAGCCGCCGCGTAGGGCGGCCGTGGCTCAGGGAGATCCCTTGCGCTGGGCAGTGACGCCCAACCCGCGAGTGTTGCCCGGAAGCGTAGTCTCCCGGCAGCACTGCAGGCTGCTTACAGAGCGAGTCGCTGGGAAACGTAGTTTCCCGGCGGCATGAGAGGCTGCCTATAGTTCGGCGAGGCCGAAAAGGGGAGCGGGGAGGGATATAGGGGCGCGGGGCGGGGGGGGAAAGAAAAGGGAGGGAAAGGGGGAAAACAGATGAGAAAGGGCATAAGAGAAACTAGAAAGAAAAAAGAAGAAAAAAGAAAAGAAAAAAGAGAAAGCAAAAGAACGGAAGGGGGATAACAAAGAGGGGGGGAAGAGAGAGGGGAGGCAGGTGAAGGGGAGGGGTGGGTAAGGGAGGGAGATGGAGATGGGGGAAGAGGGGGGAAAAGAAAGGGGGAAGGGAAAGGGGGAAGGGGGAAAAAAGGAATAAAAGGGGCGCCAGGGGTCGAGGAGCATGGGGACATAAGAAGGTGAAGTGAGTGATGAGGTGTGAAAGAGGGGGAAAAAAAAAAGGGGGAAGGAAAACGAAAAAGAAAGGAGAAAAAGGCAAAGAAGGGAAGGAAGAAAAAGAAAAAGAAAGGAGAAAAAGGCAAAGAAGGGAAGGCAGGGTGGGTTAGGAGCCGGGGGGGAAGTGTGGGGGTTCTAAGTTTGAAGAGAGAACCAAGGTATCTCGTCATTTAGTCCAACCGTGTCGGTGTGTAACCTCCAAATCCAGCGTTGCTCAGCCCTAAACAGTTTTTCAGACATGTTAGGGGTCGAAGGGGAAAAATGTTCCAGGATCGTCCATAACATGTCATCTGGGGAGTGATTTTTTTGTAGGAAATGGCTAGTGAGTTTTGTTGCATCTCGTTTGCACCTAATTGTGCTTCTGTGCTCACAGATTCTGGTGCTAACCTTCCTCGTAGTCATCCCCACATATTTGAGTAGGCAAGGGCTTTTGATTAAATAGACTACGTTTTTGCTGTTACAATTCGAAAGTGATTTTTGCACCCATGGGGTTTTAAGATCAAGATTTATGGTGGTAGATCTGTGGGTAAAAGGGCAAACGCTGCAATTACCGCATGGATAATGACCTGTGGGGGGGGCCATCTGCCAAAGTGTAGTCTGTGCGGGACGTCGCTTCTCCTTTGGTCTTGTGTGGACCACCATGTCGCGTATATTGTTTGCTCTCTTATAAGCGTATAGTGGTGGTTCAAAGGGTAAACCACCTGATGTCAGGATTTTCCAATTATCTTTTATAATCTTCTGGATTTCATTGGATAAGGGATTGAAAGTGGTAACACATACGATCTTGTCCAAGCTTGGTTTCAGTGCTCGGGGCTGTAGCAGCTGGTCCCTATTATTGCTGCGTGCTCTTTTTCGTGCCCTACTAACCAGATGTGGGGGATAATCCTTGGTGTGTAGCTTGGTAGTTAGTTTGTCTGCATGTTTGCGGTAATCGATAACGGATGAGCAGTTTCGTCTTAACCGTAGGAACTGCCCGACCGGGAGGTTATCTCTTAGGGCTCGTGGGTGGAAACTCTGGTATTGTAACAAATTGTTGCAGTCTGTTGGTTTATAGTAAACTTCTGTGGCTAACCCACCGTCATGTTCATAGATGAGTAGGTCGAGGAAAGGTAGCTTGTTGTCGCCTATGCTCATTGTGAAGGTTAGAAAGGGGTTGGCTCCGTTAAGCCAAACAGCGAATGCCTGGGCCTCTTCCTTACTACCAGTCCATATTAGCAGTACATCATCGATGTATCGCTTCCAGAGTTTGATCTGGTCTCGGTAGGGATTATCCTCATGCAGGACCGTATGTCTTTCGAAGTGGTCAACGTATAGACATGCTAGACTTGGGGCAAATGTGCTACCCATCGATGTGCCTTGTGTCTGCAAAAAGAAACTATCTTCAAATTTGAAGTAGTTTCTGGTGAGAGCGAGGTGTGCTAAGTCCAGTATAAAACCAGGGGGGGTTTGGGATTCACCCATATGTATTTCCAGCAGGTTGCTTATCACTTCCAAGGTGGCCTCTTGCGGGATGTTTGTATAAAGTGATTCCACATCGAGAGTAATCAGGAGTTCCTTGGATTTGTCAAAGGCTATAGATTCCAGTAAAAGGAGGACATGGGTGGTGTCCTTAAGGTAGGTAAGGATTCTTTTAACTAACGGTTGTAGGAAGAAATCCACGAACTTTGACAAGGGCTCTAGTGCTGAGCCTATACCGGAAACTATGGGTCTTCCGGGGGGAGGAATCTTCTCTTTATGTACTTTTGGTAAAATATAAAAGTACGGAATTTTTGGGTTGGTCTGTATCAGGTATGATGCCTCATGATCTGTGATCCAGTTGTTTTCCTTCCCTTTGATAGTAGGAAAGCGATTTCTTCTTGGACATCAGTTGTAGGATCACGTGCCAGACGCTTGTAGTGTCTGGTATTACCCAGAAGTCGCTCACACTCGTCTCTATACATTTTTTTGTGGAAGAATCGCTGTAGCCCCGCCCTTGTTTGCTGGTTTGATAATGATATTTGGATCGGCTGTAAGGCTCTTCATTGACTCTATTTCGATTTTGCTCATATTGTAGAATACTTTGTTGGGTGCCTCAGTAAGCCCATTGATCTTAAGGGATACTGATTTTTCAAAAGCCAGTACCTCAGGGGGCATTTGCCCTGCTGGGGGGCAGAAGGTGGACTTAGGACGTAGTCCTGTATTCTGTGCGGGAGTATCATATTCCTTCCCGAGAAAAAAGGTTTTTAGGCGGATCTTACGAAACAGACCCGCTAGTTCTGTTCTGGTTCTGAATAAGTCAACTTTTGGGGTAGGCACGAAATTCAGACCTTTATTTAATGCTTGGGTTTCGGTTTGGCTCAGAGTCCGGTTGCTCAGGTTAATGATGCTGACTGTATTCTCTGAGCCAAGTTTCACTTTGTCTTGCTTGTCCCTGGGATGGCGTCCCTGTGTGTTGGGTTTTCCAAGGCATCCTCTCTTGGGCGCCACTGTACTTCTTTTCTCCTCCCTCTGTCCCTCCCGTGACCTCTGTCTAAAAAAGGGGGTGGGGGCTCAGAGAAGGACCATTGGGCAGGGTGCTGCAGGTAGGGTGCTTGGTATTGTGGAGGGGGGCCATATTGGTTGGGCCAACCCCATTGTTGGTTAAAGTATGGGGGGTATGGAGGAGGTAAGGGTGGATAGTTCCATCCTCCTCGACGTTGCCCACGTCGTCCGCGGCGTTGTCGTGTATTACCTGCCGAGTTACTATCACTATCTAAGCTGTTGTTACTCCCTGAGGAAGTATCAGATGTGTTAGTGGGATTCTTTGCTACATAGTCAGGTTTGGTGTAGGGGTATATCCTTTCTAGGGAAAACCGATTTAGGTCTTTTTGAAATTTTCCTATTTTTTGCTGAGTTAGGTATTCTTTATATTCATTCATGTTTTTATTTACCTCCTCCAGTTTCTTTTTGAAGGAGAGAATGCTCACACCTGACTTCAGGTTATTTTTACTGGTTTTTATCTGGATCAGTAGGGTTTCAGATAACCTAGTGGCGGTTTTTATAATTAATATCAGCCAATCTCGTGTGCATTTCCATGCTATAAGCGACCAATCTTTACGAAACTCAAGGTCGTCTAGGAATATGCGAGGCTCGTTGGTGACAAGTAGTCCGTTTGGTGCAGAGTTACTGCGAAGGTATTCTGTGAGGACAGCTCCGTGTAGTATAGTCTTAACCTGGGAGCGTTTCAATTCCACTAGGGTGTCCCAGTCCCCAAGCTGGGACAAACTCTTTGACAAAGCAGTGTCGCCAAGGAGTGAGGGGGCTGCGAGGATAGCTGATACTTCCTCGTCGTTGAAGGAGAGACCTTCTGCCATAGTGTGGCAGAGGGGGGGTGGGGCTTGGGGCAGGGGGGGTAGTTTGCCTGTGGGTTACACCTCATCAGTTCTGGCTGGCTCTTGATGTCTCTTACCGTGAATGGCTGTATGCAGTGCAAGCCCGTGGGTTACCCGTCTGATGCTCCTAGGTGGACTTAGTAGATGCCTGCTAAATTGTTTAACAAAGTCAGTTAATGTAAAGAGCATTTATTTCATCTCTCACTCCTCTCTGTGTATTACATACCTAGGTGGTCTGACCCGAGACAGACTAAGAGCACCACTTTGCTCAAGGGCACAACACCTTAATGCTTTCCAGAGAAACTCTAATTCAACAACTCCCAAGCAAACACTTCCCTACATTGTAACTTGATTCCCATCTGCTAGTGCGATTTGGTGCCTGGTCAGGGGTATGAAGCACTACTTGAATGCAATTACAATTCAATACAATAAGAGGCCATTCATAAGTACATCACTACATATACAATGAAGTCATTCAGAACAGTATGGCGTTGAAGATTGATATAAAAATGGTGATTGAAAGTGAGGAAACTAGTCAAGATTGTTTACTGCCACCTACTACTCCCATTTGTTGGCGCCCACTGCTGCTTATATGCTGCCTACTGCCACCATAAGCTGTTCTGAGGACTGCTACTTCCTATGTGTCTCCTAGTGCTACCAACATCCTGGGTTGAGGCTCACTAGTGCTTACATTTTTACATTTTCCCAAGTTCCCCCTTTAGCTGTGTTGAAACTCAAGACCAGAATTCTTGCCATGGAGACATTGGAGACAGTGCCAGGGCGAAGGCCAAAGGATGATTTAATTTGTACATATTCTTTATTGGTCAACTACTGTGCTAGTTGCAATATTTTGGAGATTTGGAGCACAGCACAACACAAAACAATAAATATATATATATATATATATATATATATATATATATATCCCAAACACGAAAAGCCCAGGCACCAGTCCATGTTAAAATCCAAGCATTTAATAGCAATTCTGATCAGCAAGACAAAAAATCCTGACGCGTTTCGGCAACAGCATGCCTTGTTCACAGGTAAGTAAGAGCAGGTGTGAGTGAGCCAGTGCTTTTTAAATACACAGTCATGTGACTTCAATAACCAAACTCCAACTCCCATAATGCACAGTTCCATAAAATAACTTCCTGAACTGGAGCGCTTAATTTTCATATAGCTGCAATAGCGTCACAGGCACTTCAGTTCACCATACAAATGTTCTTATGTACATTAGGTATCCATTACTTGATAGTCCACTTGCTTTTACAGTTGCTGCCCAGCATGATAACAGCTATACAAGGAATACATGAAAAGTAAGAGGAGAGGCACACTGTCTCCCTCCTATCCCTTGCTCACCTCCATCGCAATATATTTCTCGGATAAATGCCTTGTTTTCATGAAGGTGAGCGAGTCGGGCCCCTTCCATAAAACTATCATTGTCGCCTCCTGCTCCGTTAGGGGCCACAGACCCTGCAGGGCGGCCTGGGTTCCTGGGGCGAAGCATCCCACAGAAAATATCTCCCGAACACGAAAAGCCCAGGCACCAGTCCATGGTAAAATCCAAGCATTTAATAGCAATTCTGAGCAGCAAGACAAAAAATCCTGACGCGTTTCGGCAACAGCATGCCTTGTTCACAGGTAAGTAAGAGCAGGTGTGAGTGAGCCAGTGCTTTTTAAATACACAGTCATGTGACTTCAATAACCAAACTCCAACTCCCATAATGCACAGTTCCATAAAATAACTTCCTGAACTGGAGCGCTTAATTTTCACATAGCTGCAATAGCGTCACAGGCACTTCAGTTCCCCATAAAAATGTTC
Organism: Pleurodeles waltl; assembly: GCF_031143425.1. Taxonomy (NCBI): domain Eukaryota; kingdom Metazoa; phylum Chordata; class Amphibia; order Caudata; family Salamandridae; genus Pleurodeles; species Pleurodeles waltl. The sequence continues at coordinate 317,515,761 of NC_090436.1, forward strand.
TTATGTGCATTAGGTATTCTGTGGTATGCTTCGCCCCAGTAACCCAGGCCGCCCTGCAGGGTCTGTGGCCCCTTACGGAGCAGGAGGCGACAATGATATATATATATATATATATATATATATATATATATATATATATATACATACACAAGTCCAAGTACCATGCCCCTATTCCCTTCCTCCTGTCCTTCACGGTCCATTTTGCTGTTAATGCCTTCTGCCCTTCATGCTCTGTTGTGCTGCAACTGCTCCTCCTGTCTACCCCTTGTGGTCTGTAGTGAAGCCCCTTCCCCTGCCCTCTGTAGTCTATGTTCTGCTTCTATCCATCTCCTCTGTCCTCCCTGGTCCTTTGTGCATGCCCCTGCCTCTGCCCCCTGCTTCTTGCCCACCATGGCTGTTGTGCTGCCACTAGTCCTTCCGCTTGCCATTCATGGCCTTCTGTGCTGCCACAGCCCTTCCCACCTTCCCTGTTTGGTCAGCGTGCTCTCTATGACCCCTCCGTTGTCTGTGTGCGTGCCATTCTAGTCTCACTGTTGCCCTTCACGGTGTATTGGCTTCCAGTGCCCATCCCACAGGCCCTCCATGGTCAACTTGCTGCTCCAGCCCTGCCCCCTGCCCTACATTTTCCATGTGCAGCCCCATCCCCTCCCTCCTGCCATGCCCCCTGCCCTACATTTTCCATGTGCAGCCCCATCCCCTCCCTCCTGCCATGTCTGGTCCATTGTTATGCCCCTATCCCCTCCCTCCTTCTCTGAATAATCAGTTATGCTGCAACTGTCCTCCCTGTCTGTCCGGTATGGTCAGTGTGCTGCCCTCCCTTGCCTCTTCCCCTCTGCCTTCTGTTGTACATGTACATGGCCCTTCCTCTCCCTATTGCTTTCCATGTTCCGCTGTGCCACACAGCTGTTCCGCTTGCCCTGTGAAGTGTATTGTGCTGCTGCAACCCCTGTCCCTTGCCCTGTATGGTCAGTTTGGTGCCTCTGCCCATCTCCCTCCTGCTTTCTGTTATCTGAGTCTATGTCCTTACCCCATTCTTCCTGTCCTCAGTGATCCAATGTACCATACTTGCCAACATTTTGAACTTGTTAAGAGAGAGAGTTCAAAGAAACGTGGGGATTTGGTTTTCCCCATTGACTTAAATTGAAAAAGAGGAGATTTTAGGCAGGAGACAGATAAAATAAACCGCTTTTGGGCTTAAAAACATCGCAAGATTCCTGCCTGAATCGAGTCTGTTGCCATGTATGGTTGTACTGCCACTGACTCTTCCTTCTGCCCTCAGTGGTCTGTTATATTGCCATGTCCTCTCTTGCCTGCCCTGCATGGTTTGTTTCTTACTCCTGCCCCCCTTTCCCCTGCCCTCCATGGTCAGTTGTGCTGCCACTTCCCCTCCTGCCTGCCCCATATGGTCAACTTGTTGCCTCTGCACCCTCCTCCCTGCCCTCAATTATCTGACTCAGTGCCCCTGACATTTGCCTCCCCGCGATATTCTAATGAACAACTAAATTGGTAGCATTCTATAATTATTACAAAAATGTGGCATGTTTGACGTCATCTTGATGTAATCAAAACTGTATTACCTAAAGCATTTCCTTTAGAAATTATACAAACGAGAGGGTCTTATTCCTATCGAAATTATGATGAGTGCACTAAAAAACTAAAATGGGGACATATTTCCTGAGTTCTCAAATAGTGAGAAAGCACTTTTAAATTATTTGCTATCTTGAAGTTTTTTTATCTGGTTGATCACTTGGTTATATGTTACACTTGGGGAAAGAATGTGGCATTATGGCCAGAGCTGAAGACTTTACAATTGGGGAACCACGTTTGAGTTTCGGCATCAGCTCAACATCCTGGGATTCTGGGCAAATCACTTATTTTTCACATGCCTAAGGCCCAAAAGGAATGTGTCATTGTGTAATGTAACTGATGCACATGTAAAGCACTCCAATACCTTTGGGTAAACACTGTGCTATGTAAAAATGAAAAAAACACAATTAAGCGTGTTGCACACTTCTGTCATTGGGTTATACTTGGGCTGCATTTAGGTGATATTTGTTCTAAATTTGGGCTATTTTTTTTTGGTCGCCTTCATGGGAGACTTATTTGTTAAAAGCTCCCTAATCTGCTCCTTTTCTGGAGTATCCTCAGTACAAAATGTTTTCAGCTTTCCACTTCAATTCCATCAAGATGGCGATCTGATGTGCCACACTTTTGGCATAAATTCTGAATGTTAACACTCTAGTTACTCAGTAGAACACTGTAGTAAACTGCTGATCACCGGTGAGTTACCTGGCAGTCTGCTGCTGGTGTTGAGAGTGCATGTTTCACTCTACATGTCAGAATGTTTTAATGAAATACAAGAGGACGTTATTTGAGAACTCACTGAAAACATGTCCTAAGTGTTCTTTCTACAGCACTTGCCATAATTTCTACAACAAAATGAAACCCCTTATTTTGTTCTTTCTAATTTAAATCAAGATAGCTTAGTTAGACTGTTACTGCTCTAGTTGTTCTTTAGAACACTCTGGGAGGCTGCAGTAGAACACACGAGAATCAAATGACAGGCTGCTCCTGTTGGAAGAACAACAGGAATACATTTCAGAACTCACTTAAAACATGTCCTATTTTTTCTTTGTACAGCAGTAACCACTCGACTATGACAAAATGAACTCCATAATTTTGTTCCTTTCCAAATTAAATATTTTAGGTTTTGTCAGTTTGTTTCAATCAAGATGGCTTCAGGCGGGCCACATTTATGTCATAAGTAAGACTGTTAGCATGCTAGTTATTCTTTGTGACACTCTGGGAGGCTGCAGTAGAACACAAGGGAATCAACTGACAGGCTGCTGTTATTGGAAGTACATGTTTTATCGAGAATGTCAGATTTCATTCTCAAATGATTGAGAAGGATAGTGTGAATATACAGAAAATATGCTCTCATTTTAGCTTTTGGAGCACCTTCCATACCCTCTATGCGAAAATCATGAGAAAACAGTTTTCTCTCAAACATGATTCATGAAATCTCAGCAGAAGGGTTTTTCACAGGGTAACATCACTTTAGCAACAAATGATTTATAATTAACTAAAATCGGTTATCATCCTTTATACATTCTCTTTTTTGTGACCTTTAAAATCTGCCATTCACCACATTGCATTTCAATTGGTGCTATAATGTATATTGGTCCCAAGATGGCTGCCAGCACTTTCTGGTTGAAGTGCTGACAGCCAATCAGATCTCACCATGAGATCTGTCTTTAGGTTCCACCCAGATATCTATATTTATTTTTCCTTTAATATCTCAAAAACTACTGAACTGATTTACACCAAAAAGCACGCCTCCTGGACCAAAAGCTAGCTTTCTGCCAAATTAGGTGTACTTCCATCCAGTGGTTCGAGCTGTAGTCGTGTTAAAAATCTCTATGGCCATTTTTTTCAGCACCTACTTGACGAATCACCACAAAACTTAGGATGTGCAATAAAACACAGTAGGGTGCTTTTTTGGGAACATTTTGTGAAGATTCATCAAATGGCACCAAAGTGAACTCCATAATTTTGTTCCTTTCCAAATTAAATATTTTAGGTTTTGTCAGTTTGTTTCAATCAAGATGGCTTCAGACGGGCCACATTTATGTCATAAGTAAGACTGTTAGCATGCTAGTTATTCTTTGTGACACTCTGGGAGGCTGCAGTAGAACACAAGGGAATCAACTGACAGGCTGCTGTTATTGGAAGTACATGTTTTATCGAGAATGTCAGATTTCATTCTCAAATGATTGAGAAGGATAGTGTGAATATACAGAAAATATGCTCTCATTTTAGCTTTTGGAGCACCTTCCATACCCTCTATGGGAAAATCATGAGAAAACAGTTTTCTCTCAAACATGATTCATGAAATCTCAGCAGAAGGGTTTTTCACAGGGTAACATCACTTTAGCAACAAATGATTTATAATTAACTAAAATCGGTTATCGTCTTTTATACATTCTCTTTTTTGTGACCCTTAAAATCTGCCATTCACCACAATGCATTTCAATTGGTGCTATAATGCATATTGGTCCCAAGATGGCTGCCAGCACTTTCTGGTTGAAGTGCTGACAGCCAATCAGATCTCACCATGAGATCTGTCTTTAGGTTCCACCCAGATATCTATATTTCTTTTTCCTTTAATATCTCAAAAACTACTGAACTGATTTACACCAAAAAGCACGCTTCCTGGACCAAAAGCTAGCTTTCTGCCAAACTAGGTGTACTTCCATCCAGTGGTTCGGGCTGTAGTCGTGTTAAAAATCTCTATGGGCATTTTTTTCAGCCCCTACTTGACGAATCACCACAAAACTTAGGATGTGCAATAAAACACAGTAGGGTGCTTTTTTGGGAACATTTTGTGAAGATTCATCAAATGGCACCAAATTTATAGGCAAGTCAAAAAACCCTTTTCCTATGGACACTAGGTCCTAACTATAACTACCGACTGGTATATTTTGATAAAAACAAGGGTTAGAAGGATGTTATATTTAGGTTCAGATTCTACACTAACAAAACCATAGAAATTCAACAGTTAAAGTTATACTTATCTCAAGACACAATAACTTGTGCTCTAAGGTAACTATAACTTGCACACCTGCCAGGTCCCCAGGGCCATTAATATCTCCTGGAAGGGGGCCACATGGCCCCCTTCCTTTTTTATTTTATTATAGGGCCTGTCCCAGGAAGGTGGTGTTCCCCCAGGGCCGAGAATGGCCACAGATTAATAAAAGGATCTTAACATTAACAAACAGCTTGTACACAGCAACGCTATACCTATACATCAATTTAAATAATAAAAGCCTCACCTAACCAGGGCCCTGGGACCTAGATTAAAGTGCAGGCATGCAGCTCGCGCCCTAAGAGTAGAAAAGGGCCCGTGGGTGCATTTTTATTATGCAGGTACCTGAGTCTTAAAAGTGTTAATTATTTTAAATATAACAGAGCTGAAACCACGCTCCTCTTACAAGAGCTTCATCAGAGGTACGGTTGTTAACTGAAAGTGCGGAAGTTCAACTGATTAAATTGCAAGTGTGCTAGCTAAGTAACTGTCATGCATTCAAAAAACCTTACAGGCCATCGCTAAGAGCAGTTTGCAGTGCACACGTCCACAGAGGTAAGTGCAATTACCTAATCAATGTTACTCGTCGGGTATTGCTGCAAACCTATGCCTTTTATCCAACGATGACTGTTAGAGAGATGGTGATGTGGGGTGCCTATAACTCATAGCCTAAAGTTACTTTCTGGCATGAGTAATAGTTTCTTCAGATAAGTATAACTATAACTGCTGAATTTCTCTAGTTTTGTATGGGTGAAACGTCAACCTAACTATAAAGTCCCTGTAATTTTTTTTTTTTCCAGTGAATTTCTATGTTTTTTTTAACATAAAGAAATATCAAATTACAGTACATAAATACACCCACCGCTGTCTACATGGCTTTCAGCCGTGCACTGAAACGGTTGGCTGCAGTGCCTAGCCTGCGACCACCCCCTCACATGCATTCAAACTGACACAGCACACAACCTTCTGCCACGCGCAGCAGTTTTTTGGTGTTTTAGTAGGTCATTTTTTAAATCCATAGTGAGTTTACACTGGGGAACCATGATGAGCCCCACAGTGGATCCACGGACTGGCCAAAAAAGGGCACTTTTTGCCCACCCTCCATGTGTCGTGTGGTGTCAGGATACCTGTATCCTCAATCAATCATTCATTTGTAGAGCGCGCTACTCACCCACTTGGGTCTCAAGGCTCTGAAAGGAGGGGGGGTGCTACTGCCTGAACAGCCAAGTCTTGAGGCATTTCCTGAAGGTCAGCAGGTCCTGGGTCTGTCGTAGGTGGACTGGGAGGGAGTTCCACGTCTTGGCGGCGAGGTAGGAAAAAGATCTCCCGCCGGCTGTGGTTCGGTGGATGCGAGGGACGGATGCGAGAGCGAGGTTGGTGGAGCGCAGTTGACGGTTGGGAGTGTGGACGGTGAGTCACTCATTGAGGCAGGCAGGGCCAGCGTTGTGGAGTGCTTTGTGGGCATGGATGAGGAGTTTAAAGGTGATCCTCTTGTTGACGGGGAGCCAGTGTAGGTCTCTCAGGGGGCTGAGATGTGGTTGCGGCGTGGGATGTCGAGGATGAGGTGTGCGGAGGCGTTCTGTATACGCTGCAATCCTGATCCCCTATGTGTTTTTTTAGCCCTCGAACCGATGCGAGACACAAAATGGAGACTGCAACTTTACTTTCAGGTTAAAGCCAGCCAATTAGGGCCTTCTTTTTCCCTATGATCCACGTATCCTTCGCAAGTGGATCCACTAAGGATCTGCATCCCTTGATATCTATATATTTTTAAACTTGTAATAACCCTGAAACTCCTGAACAGATTTACACCAAATCACCAAAAGCACAAACTGAGGACCAAGATATAGCTTCCTGCCAAATTTGGTGTAATTCCATTCAAAGGTTCGGGCTGTAGCCGTTGCTAAATAATGGATATTTCCCATAGACAAAGAATGGGGGAAAAACTGTTTTGGGACCCCCCTTTTTCTCGGCCCCTGCTTGACGAATCACCCCAAAACTTTCAAGATAACAGCTGAACTAGTTGGTATACTAGTTTTAAAAATTCTGTGAAGATTTGTTAAACGGCCCCAAAGTTATTGGCAAAACAAATAATACGAGTATGCGTCAAAAAAGGCCAGCGATGCGGCGATTTCTCACCTGCAAGCGAGAACGTGCATCATTTCTTCTCCGGCCAAGTCAGCGTGCGTCGTTTCTTCTCTCCTGCAAGAGAGCGATTGCTTCGATCCAGACAGGCATCTTGGTTCCAGGCAGGCTTTGCGCTGATTTTCCGCAGCCAGCAATGTTGCATCAAAATCAGGTCGCACGGAGTCAAGAAACCGCTCTGCGTGGGTGCTTGAGTCGTTAAGAGCAGCCACTGCAGGTGCTGCATGTCATTTCGCCTACCGCATTGCGTCGATCTCCCAGCTGTGATGCAGGAGGAGCGTCGATTTTAGACGCAAGGCCGGCATTGCGTTGTTTCTCAGGCGCTTGGTGTGTCGAAAGTTTCCCCGCACGGCGGTCTTTGCGTGGATTTCTTTCCTTTTCCACCAGCTTCACCTTTCCAGGGCCCAGAGACAGGTTAGGGCACCACTTGGCAGGCAGGACCCTCAGCAGAAAGCCCAGGTGCTGGTAGAGAGAAGTCTTTGATGTCCCTGAGACTTCAACAACAGGAGGCAAGCTCAGTTCAAGCCCTTGGAGATTCTTTACCAGTAGGAAGTCACACAAAGGTCAGTCTTTGTCCTCTCTCAGGCAGAAGCAGCTACTGCAGGCCAACCCAGCAAAGCACAGTCACAGGCAAAGGGGCAGTACTCCTCCTCCAGCTTCCAGCTCTTCTCCTTGGCAGAGGTTCCTCTTGGTTCCAAAAGTAATCTGATTTTCAGGGGTTTGGGTGATCTTCTTATACCCCTTTCGGCCTTTGAAGTAGGCCTACTTCAAGAGATGTATCTGTTGTTTACACAATCCTGCCTTGTCAAGGCCAGGCCCCAGACACAGACCAAGGGGTTGGAAACTGTATTGTGTGAGGGCAGACACAGCCTTTTCAGGAGTAAGGGACCACTCCTCCCCTCAGCCTAGATGGCCCATCAGGATATGCAGGCTACACCCCAGCTCCCTATGTGTCACTGTCTAGAGGAGAGGTGCAAACAGCCCAACTGTCAAACTGACCCAGACAGGGATTCCACAAACAAGCAGAGTCACAGAATGGTTTAAGCAAGACAATGCCTACTTTTTAAAAGTGGTATTTTCAAACACACAACCTAAAAACCAACTTCACTAAAAGATGTATTTTTAAATTGTGAGTCCAGAGACACCAAATTCCACATGTCTATCTGCTTCCAAAGGGAATCTAATCTTTAATAATATTTAAAGGCAGCCCCCATGTTAACCTATGAGAGAGATATTCCTTGCAACAGTGAAAACCGAATTTGACAGTATTTCACTGTCAGGACATGTAAAACACATAAGTACATGTCCCACCTTTAACATACGCTGCACCCTGCCCATGGGGCTACCTAGGGCTTACCTTAGGGGTACCTTACATGTATAAATAGGGAAGGTTTAGGCCTGGCAAGTGAGTACACTTGCCAAGTTGAATTGGCAGTTTATAACTGCACACACAGACACTGCAGTAGCAGGTCTGAGCCATGTGTACAGGGCTACTAATGTATGTGGCACAACCAGTTCTGCAGGCCCACTAGTATCATTTGATTTACAGGTCCTGGGCACCTCTAGTGAACTTTACTATGGACTTGCTGGTAAATCAAATATACCAATCATATATAAGCCAATGTACATATACAATTTATACAGGGAACACTTATACTATAGCACTGGTCAGCAGTGGCAAAGTGTCCAGTGCAAACAAAAAATAACAAAAACACAGTCCATTACACAGAAGCAACCTGGGAAGTAGAGGCAAAAGGTTAGGGGAGACTATGCCAAGGATGCCAAGTCTAACTCTAACATATTTATCTTCACTGAAAAAAACAAAGGTTAAAGTAACATTATAGTCAGGTGTTTTTCTCAGTGAAAAGGTTAACGTTTTGAACAAAAAGAAAACACAGAAATTCACCAGTTATACCAGTTATCGTTAGCAGCCCCTACCATAGACTGCTTATGACTTCACACATGACATCACTCATGAAATGTTCTATGACATAATTTATGATATCACTGATGACATCAGAAAATACATCACTGATGACATCATCCTATGAGTGAGTTTGTTTTTTTATGGTTTATATAGGAGCGGGTATCTACCATAGTACTTTTCAACCTAATTTTGTACAGTCTGTGTCCAGCTAATGGATGTAAGTGTTTACAAAACACATGTGCACCTAATCCACCATAATTGTGTACATGTATTGAACACAATCTTAAAGAGTCGGATTCAAGAGTAGCTCTGTGCGCCAGTGACAGTTCACTTGTATTCATTATACTTCACACAGCTTTTTGGTTCTGCAGAAAAAGTTTCCAACGGGTGAAAGATTCTACGTAATAGATACAGAGGGCGTCATATACATGCCCCTAGCAGAACAATGCGTCACCAGGGCATAATTTTTGTAATGCTCCGGTGGTGTAGTGTGCCCACACTTATTTACAAGGCCACGCAAAGCCACCTTGTGTGGCTTTTCATGGCCTTGTAAATATGGCCCCCTTTCACACATAACCCTACGTGAAAAGGGACATTCCATGGGTGCGGGCTATGGGTGATCCCACGCAACACCCATGGAACCATATGCATTCCCAGAGTTACTAGGCTAGAAATGCGTCAGATTCCGACGTCACCTTAGGGGTGGTGATAAAGTGGCACAACAGGAGGAAATAACATTATGACTCCATGGTTTTTGCTCTTTCTATGTGTGCTGCATACATAGAAAGAGGAAAATGGCATTAATGACACCTTTCTGCACATAAACAATCATCCCTGCAACACAGACACCCTTGCACCATGGTGCAAGGGTGCCTGCATTGCTGCTAGGCAGCGGTTTGTGCTCCAGTGCAAAGAAGAGTACAGGGAAGCATTCTACTATTGTAAATACAATGTATCTGCACTTTCAAAATGACATGCGTGGTGCAGCCAGCTGGCTTGCAGTGCTACGCTGCATGATTTCTTTGTAAATGAGTCCCTAACTTTTTTAAGGAGCCTTGAGTTATTAGAGAGAATCATGTCAGCTTGAAAATTTATACTATCCATAAAAGAGCATGTGTGCCAGGTATTAACCTATGTATGTTTGCTTGTTTACTTCAGTGGAAGGGCTAACTGTAAATTGTTAACCACAGTATAAAGGGTGCAGGTAGTTTGATCTTGGTTCTGTTTAGCTAATAGTGTATTTTTGACTACTGCTGCATAGAATGTACACTGTTCTGATTAGATACTTTTGAATACTTTTTGGCATATTTCACATGAGATTTTCACTGTTTGCAAATAGTATGGTATAGCACAGAGCAAATACTCTTTAGAATAGTCAGTTCTCTACTAATATCAACTTTATTTCTTAATGTGTCATACGGTTCCCACTAAAAGGTATGACTGTGTAATAGGACAATAGAACTTCAGGACTTGGGGACTGAGTTCCCCTACACCATCAGGAACTGTCGACCGAATTCCTGGCTAGCTCACAGTGCCTCACATGAACCCCCAACCTCCCCAGGGTAACAGATTATTTCGGCAACCTCAAACATGACACTCTGACTCTCAAGGAAGTCATTGAACCAGATCTTCCCCTTTCGTTATTTTAAAGAAAGATATAAATAAAGGTTTTCAAACATTTACTGAAATAATCATATTGTTGTATACAGAGAATGAGCTATGATTATTAGACAGATAAAACAAAGCATTGTAAAAAGCAGTACCAGCATGGTGAATAAAATAAGTAATCCAAGCATACCAATCTTATCTCCCTGTCTATCACTACCTACACTGTGAGAGCACAGCGAGTGTAACCGCTGCCCAATCTAGAAGGATAGCCTAAGACTTCTTAGCAGAAATCAACTCTGAACTTAATGATAATAGGGAGTTCTTAACACAACAAAAAATCACGAAACTACAAAAAGACATCACGAGATTTAGCCGTGAAAAAGTCTACCCCTACATCACTGATGACTTCACTACTGAGACACTTTCCTCCTCTTCTGATGAATCCTCTACATCAAGAAAACAACCACGGAAATATAGCAATAGTTCCTCATCCGACGGGTGGAATACTGATGATGATGGGACCCATCAATTTTATCACTACCCCCAATATCCCCCCGGACACTCCCACTATCCCCCTGGACAACCCTTAGCATGGCAACAACCATTTCCCTTCTATCAACCACGCCCCATGTCCCATATATGCCTTTTTTAGGCCGCGGCCGGGGCAGGGGAAGAGGCAGAAGGAGAGGAAGAGGCAGAAGGGTACACTGGGCACAGGACGAACCACAAATGGTGACACGCAGTCAAGGGAAGAACCCACCAAATCGGATCTAGTGATCAATTTATCATCACGATCACTTTCCCCCATTGAACTACAAGTCTTGAATAAAGGACTGGGCTTTGTCCCTACTCCCAGAGAAGACCCGTTCCGCCTCCACTGTGAAATGTCTCATCTCTTTAGGAAGATTAGACTGCAATTCTTCTTTGAGGACCGCCCCCATATTGACCAACCCACTGACACAGGCCTTCGAAAATCATCCACTTTCATGCCCCCTACCTCCTCTATGCCCCACGAAGTGCTAGCATTTGAAAAAGCAGTACTAAATGATTTATCTGCTTTACAACCCAAACGGAGTTTTTCCAACATCTCCAATGCTGAGAGAGATGCCTTAAAAACTCTATCTACAGACATGAATGTTGTCATCAAACCTGCGGATAAAGGGGGAGCCACGGTGATAATGAATTCATCTGATTACAGACAAGAATGCTTACGTCTATTGGGGGATTCGACCTACTACACACAGACCAACATAGATCCAACGAAGAGGTTACAAACCGAAATACGAGGTATGATTGAGGAAGCCTTAACGAACACTTGGATCTCACGCAATGAGGCCATCTTTCTGGACACTACAAGCCCGCGTATCCCCTACTTCTACTGCCTCCACAAAATACACAAGGGCAAAATACCTCCCCCGGGACGTCCAATTGTCTCGGGGATAGGGTCCATACTTGAACCCCTCTCCACTTTTTGTGACAAATTTTTACAACCGATTGTCCAGACATCCACCACCTATTTGAAGGACACCAAAGATGTCCTCAACTTGATTTCAGCTACCAACTCAACCACTGAAGTTCATGCTCTCATCACTCTTGATGTTGAAGCCTTGTATACAAACATTCCACAAGAGGCCACTTTGGAAGTTGTTGAAACTGCTCTTCACTCAGTCAGCCAGACACTCACTTCCCCTGTACATTTCATCATGCACTGTGCATCTCTAGCCCTGAAAGAAAATTTCTTCCAGTTCGAGGATCTTCTCTTTCTTCAGACTCGTGGCACATCGATGGGTAGCACCTTCGCACCTAGCCTTGCTTGTCTATACATGTCTGACTTTGAATCAAAGTTTATACTCCCTGACACCAACCCCTTTCTTACCAACATTAAACTTTGGCGTAGATATATCGATGACATTTTGATCGTGTGGCAAGGTGCCCTCTCTGGAGTACAAGCTTTTACTACCTGGGTTAATACATTGAACCCTTTTTTGAAATTTACATCTTCTGTCTCGGATACAGAGATACCCTTCCTGGATCTCATGATTTGCATTGAACATGGCAAATTACACACTCATACTTACCATAAAACCACAGACCGTAATAGTCTCCTTATGTATGAGAGTCACCATCCTAAGGCACTAAGAGATAACCTTCCGTATGGTCAGTTTCTCCGACTCCGACGGAACTGTAGTACCACCCGTATGTTCTCCTCCCAAGCTGATGATTTGACCACTAGATTGAGTAATCGCCAATATCCAGAGAAGGTGGTCAGGACAGCCTACAAACGGGCCAAGTCCTGTAACAGAGACAATTTACTATCTACTAATTCGAAGGACCCAGACCCTAAACTCACGTGTGTGTCGACCTTTACTCCTCTTTCCAACACTATCAAAAAAATTGTGAATAAGAGATGGTCTATTCTCTGCAGTGGTGGGGCTCAGATTCAAAAACCTCTATTTGCCTTTAAACGCACCACTAATGTAAAGGACTTAGTCGTCCATACTAGACCCCGCCCAACTTTTTCCCCCCCCTATTCACAAACACTATGGGGTATACCACCAGTGGCTGGGCATTTTCCTTGCGGTACGTGCAACACATGCACCCTTACTAAACGATTAAAAACTATCGAATTTGACTCCATAGGCCCGTGGCATTTACTCAGACACACGAATTGCAACACAAAAAATTGTGTTTACATGATTACTTGTCCCTGCAATTTACAATATATAGGTATGACCACACGAGCAGTGAAACTTAGAATTAACGAACATCGCAGCAACATCAGATGTGGCCGTGCCACGACTAAACTGGCTTTACACTTCCTTGACAAAAGACATAGCCCTAACGACATGTGGTGGGTCGTACTACAAATTGACTCACGCAACACACCTAACTCTCTTTTTGAGTTAGAACAACGATGGGTGTTTAAATTACGCACCCATGTGAATGGCTTGAATGATGAGATCCCTTGGAATTTTCTTTCTAAATGATTCTCCACTGTACCTTTAGATTTTTACAGGTTTTACTGATAATTCCCCTTGAGTTGGTTTATTTTGCCATTTTTCTCTTCCCTTTATTATTCTTTGCAGTTTTTTTCAATGATTATTTACCTAGCATGAGTAGGTGATTTAGATTTAATAATCAATAATTTTGATTTTGTGGCATCCATTATCTCTTCAGAAATCCCTTTTTTTACCTAGAGGCCATATGCAGACGGTTACCTTTCTCTCCCTATTTTTCATCTTTTTCAGAGTCCTATTTTGAGCATCTGATACTGTCAGAAAAACGCACATTGCTGATCTCGATTTATATACTCTCCTGTGTTGACTCCGGGACTCCCTCTGAGTCTTTTTTCACTTTCTAGGAATCTCTAGATCAACGTGTTCTGCGTTGCCTGACTGCCTGACCGGAAATTCTAAATCTTCGATTTCCGGGACGCTACGTACATTTAGCGTATCGGCCCTGGTTCCACCATTCTTCGGGAACCACGGACCGGGGTAGGTCTCCGCCTGGCCAGCATTGCTCCAACAAGTAAGTGCCCTGCCGCTCTCCCCCCCCGTTTCGTTCGTTTTTAGAGTATACTAGCCCCGTTCCTTTCATATCGGGACCTGCTTTTCTGCAGACTCCGTTTTCTATGTTGTTCTGCCATTTGACAGACAACATGTAGTCTTGATCCACCGGCACCGTACGCTGCTATACCTGCGACCTGGGATCGCATTGCTGTAAATACAGTATATTTATCGAGGAGACCTCGGTGACTCCTCTATTTTGACTTCTCCCTTGATCTCGGTCTCCGTGAGGATGGACTCCACATTTAAATTCATATTGAGACAGTCATTGATACCCAAGACTTTATGCATTGCCCAGCCTTCTCTTCTAGACAGGATCTATGTCTAGTAACGCAACATAGTCTGCTATCTTCATTGATTTCTATGGACCACTCTGTCCCACAGCTACTGTACAGATATTCATTGCCGCATTCATCTCGTTTGGTTTACCATACTTCCTGTGACGATACTAATTATGAATCTATGATTACTATATTTGAGACCCCTATGACAACACACATATGAGTTACTTGATTGGAAATTTGATTCTGTTGTTTCGTATTCCCCCTTGTTTAGACGTTGTTTAGCGCTGGACTATTGGTCCGTGTAATCCTAGGATGCCCGCCTTCAATTTTAGGACGGTAAGCTTGTATTCACAAGCACTTGCATGTATGTTGTTCACGAAGTAACACTTGCACTGCACATCACGGTCGCCCTTTCTTTCCTATGATATGTGTAAGGCTATGACTCGCCCCTACTGTGGTATAACCTGTGTACTTCTCTTTTGCAGGGCTCGAGTTAGAATTATTTATTCCATATTTATGTAAGTGATTATTACACCTCCCTACTAATTGCTGGTTGAGAGACACTTGTATTAACTTTTTGATAAATATATGTGGCCCTTATTATTCAGGAGATACATATAGTCACATAAGGTCCTGATGAAGCATCACTGGATCCGTTTGGACCACCAGGATGCGAAACATGTTGACCCATGAGGTGGTAGTCTTTGGAGAATTGCCAGACTCCTCTCACTGATATGTTCTACATTACAAGAGTGATTGATCTTAACTTCTTTATTCACTCTTTTGATTCTAATTTTTAACCTTGGCCCTGACCGTTCATTGGGTCCAATAAAATCCACAGTCCCAGTGGCAGTTTTGAGAGTCAATTTTAACTACTTACCTGCTTTTGATCTCCGTTGATTCTTTAGTCACCTTTGGGGTCACGGCACCACCACATATTAAGATCTCCGGCAAAGAGCCCCCCCGTCAGGGGTGGTGCCCGTCAGACATTGCAGCGCCAGTCTGACGAGGTGCAGCGCCTATGATGAAGCATGACACCCTATGGGTGTGTGAGGCCCCTTGCTCCTAGAATTTAGGACCCCGGTCACTATTTATTTTCTGTTTTATATGATTGGAACAGTGTATCGCTGATTTTCAATGTTCACTTAAGGAGGATATACACTGGACCATAATCCCTCCTGATCCCTCCCTTATTCTCAGTAGCCTAAGACTTCCACAGCTGGAACGTTTAGTCTAGAGTGAAGTTGGCAATCCTTCCCTGCAAACTGGAAAATCAGCGGCAGTAGAGCTGAATGTCGAACACAGGATTTGTTCTAGGACAGTCGTGTCAAGAGTGCTCCTCTGGCCCCCATAGGGAAGAGCACTGCTTATATAATCACAACCACATTGTGTTAGAAGCACAGCTTGGATGCAATGATATGTCTACATTTCAGGAGCTGTCTCCAATGGACAACGTAAACCCTAGGATATCTTGTTCTATGTTCCTAGCCTTGAACGAAATGCAGAGATTACATAGCGAGAAAAGCTTACTAAAAACAAGCAGCATGTACAGCATATGCTCTGAATAATATTGTGCAAGCATAAGGTGTGTAAAATTTCATTGAGAAAAGCAGTGTGAGCCTAAAACGTATAAAATGTAAAACTAAACTAAAATGGAGAACCAAAGTAGGTCCAAAAAAATGCCCGTGACAAATGTAGGTTTAGTGAGTGTCAGGGGTTTGACACAGATTAAAGCTGCCTGTAGTAGAGCATTAGTTTTGGAATTTGGCACTCACTATGTTGGCATTCTGTGAACAATATACAGATTGAATATTGCACTGAATAAGAGTTTCTCATATATGTGTGGTTGATTGTTAGTGTGAACTATCCTTCATGTAAGGTCATAGCAATTTATAGAGCAATATGCAGGAAAACAAAGCTTGGATGATGTCATTAGTGATGTCATCAATTATGTAATTTGAGATGTCATCAGTGATGTCGTAAATGATGTCATAGAACATTTCATGAGTGGTGTGCTATGTGGCGTAATAAGCAGTGCATGGCAGGGGCGCAAATCAAAGTTAGTGCTGCTAACTATAACTGGTGAATTTCTGTGATTTTTTTTTGTTCAAATCCTTAACGTTGTCACTGGAAAATTCACCTATCTATAATGTTACTCTAACCTTTGTTTTTCTCGATGGATTTCTAGGGTTTTTTAAATAAAAATACATTCATAAATACATAGACAGTAAGTACTTCAACAATGTTTGCGCTGAGAATGTTCAACTGCTTTGTTTTTGTAACTAACATATACAGATACATCCCCAGCATAGTTTTCATAGTCTATGTATGTATCTTTACATAAACTTCATATTTCTATTTAAAAAAGACAGTGAGCAGTTTTTCCCATACTTTAAAATATGTTTTTTCACTATGTACCTTTATTTTTAAGGTGTGTAATCGCTCTTGCAAGAGGCTCGCAAGATCGCATAGTGATATACTTTGTTCTGCTCTGTTGTACAGAATTCTTTTCACTTGTTCAGTTATTATCGAATACTAATGTTTAATAATGAAGTCAGCACAGTATGTAAACTGTATTAATTATTTTGTTTCCAAACTTACAGCTCTCTTGAAACAATCACAGGAGCTGAACACGCAGCCTCCTTCGTGTACTACGAGAGGGCTGTACTTCCTGTTCAGCTCTCATGATCCACTCGCAAGATCGTACATTTGGATTTAAGTTCATTACAGTGTATTTTCGTTCTTTTGAAGAAAGTAAGACATGAAAAGTATTATCTAAAGAACAAAACAGTTGAAGTATTGTTGCATTTGAGATATTAAGAAAGTTCTCTGTATTTTATGATCTTGTAGCCCTTTCGTGGGACAATCGTGAGATGACCAGGAGAGGAGGAACATCCCAAGGAAGGATTGTGATTGATTTATATGGATGGGTTTTTTCTTTTTTTAGCAAAGAAAGATTTCTTCCTTGTTGAATCATTTGCCTATTGTGTTTTCTCAGATTACACCTTTTTAGCTACCTCTCTGATTTTGCTGATTTTCTGTGCTCAGGATGTCATTAGCTGATTCAGATGAGAACCCTACTGCTGTTCCTATTTGTCTGCTACCTCAGCCACCAAGGGAGTCCTTGGTCTGGCAATCTTTTCAGATGAGGCGGTGGGAAGAAAGTGTCTGTCAAATATGTAATTTGTAACGTATGCCACAAAGCATTCAGCAGGGGCAGCCAGAACAAGCAATATTCCATGAGTACCATTGAGCTGTGGTGACATGTGAGAGCTATGCACTCTGTATGACGTGCTTGATCTGAGTTAGCCCGTGCAGCAGACCTTGATAGCTCCTCTTTGACAGCAGCATCTTTCCAACCTGGTAACAGTGTGCCTGTGCAGACACTCATGTACAAGCAGATAACAACCCAGCATATCTCAACAAAGCCCTTTTTGCTGTTTCTAAAATGGAGTTCTTTTTTCTTCTAAATCAAGCAGGGGAACATGAAACAGGCATGTCCAGGATCATAAATATTCACCTAGGGAGTAGTTTTTAAAATTTATTTTTAACATTTTTTTCCCTCTTTATTTTGAAGGAGATGTTGGTTTGTTTAACTGTCAGTTTCTTGTTTTTGTTCTATCCCATTTTAAAAAAAGAGTACAAAAAAGTAAAAAAAATTAAAAACACAAAAAATGCAGTTTTTGAAAATGTTATTTGAATAAGTTATTTTCAGAGCTACCCTGCACTTTCATTATGTTTGTTGTTTGTACTATGTACACCCTTTTTATCTTCTTCATGACTCTCGCAAGACACTCAGCCGAGCCATGATGCTCCTATAGATAGTGTGGTTGACTCTTGCGGGCCTCTCGTGAGAGCCAGCTGCACAGTCCTCTATGTCCAATCCGAGGATGCAGTGTTTGCAGCCTTACGCTTGCCAGGCTCTTGCAAGAGCATATTTTTATTATGGAATTTGCATTTTCAGAGACTATATCCTGTTGTAATAGGTATAATTTATATGCAGCAGATTTTCGCTATCCCCTTTTTTTTAATACGATCCTGTGAGACTTTTGTGAGATCATAAAAATACTTCAGAGGAAGAATTTACATTTTCCTTCATTATAACGCCTACCTCTTACAATCTGCACTACTAGACTATGGGGAGACACTGGCTTCTCCACTAAGATCTTGCATGAAGATAACTGTTTTGTAGAGTAGAGTACAAAGAGACACTGCCTCTCCATTCACACCTTTCCCAGGCTGAATAGTATGCATAGTAGGGTGTAGATGGTACTCATCTCACACGTAAGACCTCACTATTCCCTACTAAGTAAAACAAATACTGGCCTTGCCATTGAGACCTCTCCCCAAGACAATAACCATATTTATTAGTGTGTGGGAATTTATTTCCATGTCCACTCACAGCTTTCTCCAGCATGACAGATATATACAGTACTATGCAGGGAAACATTGTCTTCTCCACTAACCCCTATCTCCACGACAAGTTGGATATACAATCAGTGCAGTGAACCAGACCCTGGGTCTGTGAGTGGGTACATCAGTGTCTGAGTGAGTGTGATTCTCCCTTTTTTCTGTGATATTCACAAATCCGTTGCAACATTATACGGGGGGACTTTGCTGGGTGTCACAATGCATTCACAAATATTGCATGTGGAGCAGAAAAACCTCTTCTTCGACGTTTTATGCCCATGTTGTCCGTAATATAAAATGGCAGCCGCAACTTTCTGCTCTGGTTGTGGCCAGCCAATCACTACACTTCTATTCGCAAGCACATTTGCGATTCGTTGCAAATTTGTTGCAAATTCTTCATGACCCTAGATATACAAATTCGGATTTCCTTCAATTTCTCAAAAACTACTGAACAGTTTAACACCAAATAACAAAAAGTGTGATCTTCGGACCAAAAGCTACCTTTCTGCCAAATTTGGAGTAATCATGTCCACCAATTTGGTCTGTAGTCGTGTTCAAAATCTCTGCTGGACTTCAAATGAGAAACACATTTTTTTTGGCTTTCTGAGTGTGTGTGAGACTTGTTGGATTTTATTTGTCTGGCTAATTGGTCAGGGGCAGTGTCTGACACCACGCAACACCGCCGCATTGGCAGCACAGGATTTGCAGCATCTTTATAAGCATTGCAAAAGTGTTTTTTGACTTGCCTATATCTTTGGCAGCTTTTGAAGGATCTTCACACCCTTTTCCAAAAGAAGTGTGCGGGTAATTCTTGTTGAATATTTTAAGTTTTGGGGTGATCCATCAAGCGGGGGCCGCGAAAAAGGGGTGGGGGTCAAAAAAGTGTGTTTCCAATGTAGGCGTTTTGAACACGACTACAGCCCGAACCGTGGGACGAAATTACACCAAATTTGGCAGGAATCTAGATTTTGTTTCGCAGATTGTGCTTTTTGTTATTTGGTGTAAATCCATCCAGAGTTGTTGAGAAATGTAAGAAAATCCAAAATACAAGGAGGAGGGGCACACGTGGGCCTCACCCTTTTTAGGCATTGTTATTCTCCAGGGACCATCACCGCCATAGGGTTTTCATTAATTATGTAATTATGGTCAGGGAGCCTTGCAGAACCCCCTGGCCCTAGGGACCACACCTCCCCAGTACCACAATGTAAGAAATACATAGGGGGTGCGGTACTGACCCCAAGTCCCTGAGGACCACCACCATCCCTGGGACCATAATTGAAAAAAATATAGCAGGCATGTGGACCCCCCAGCCCTGGGTACCACCACCTCCCCAAGGCTAACCCTCTTTTAAAATAACAGAGCAAACACAAACTCCACTCCCAGGAACCGAGAGCTGTCAAACCGCTCTCGCTTGCTGGAAGCGGAGTTTTTCATCTGTTTTTATGCCTGCAGACATGCAGACAGGGAAATATATAAAACAGTTTCTCTCACACACAAGGTGCTGCACATTTAGCAGCTCCCTGTGTGTGAGAGCAGTGCCACCCGGCTGCAACTCTGAGGGCATTCAGGCTCCCCTCGCGGTCCACAACAATACTGACTGGGTGTCCAGGAAACATGGCCAGGCCCGGGGAGGGTGGCGCATGGCCCCCTCCTCTATTCAATGAAGGCCAGGTCCTGGGTGATGGGGTCCCCGGGCTGAGATCAGCCCATGGAAGGGGGCCATGCAGCCCTCTTCCCCAATTAAGTTGAGGCCAGGTACCAGGCGATGGTTTCTCCAGGCCCGTCTGGCTCTGATGATCATTTCACAGACATTAAACCTCACCAGGAAGCACTTACAAATATAAACATAGCAGGTGCCCCAGCTGAAGATCCACTTTTGTAAAGGACAAATGATTCTAAATCCTGGGTTGGTGAAGGCAAGGCAAGTGTATTTTCTCAGCAATTCCATATTAAAAAACTATCTGAAATTCTTCATGGAAGTGAATGCATCGTTGATCTATTGGATGGCAATCTGTATGTGACTGTGACGAGTGGGCTCTTTCTTGTCATCTCCTGGCGAGAACAGAGTCCATGGTTCTCCCTTTACATTTCTACAAGTGTGCAAATGTACAACTCACTTGGTGAACGGGGCTTGGCCTGTCCACCTTAGTAATATGTAAAGATCTTCCCCCTTTTGCCAGGATGATGGACAGCATACCAAAGGGAACCCAGTGCGTTTCCCACTGATTTTGTTGGTGCGTTCTTAAACCTGAGGAATATAAGGACATCTCCACAAAACAAAGAAACACTTACATCATGTAGATAACAGGAAGGGCCCTGGTTTGGTGGAGATTTACATCGTTGTAGTATCATTGGCCTCTCTATAGGAGCATTCATGTTATCACATATGTTTAGATAAATACACACCAGGAACAATTATACTGCCAAAACACACACAAGGTCATTGGCGACATTACCTTGTGCTTCATTATGGACATTTATCCAAGGAGGCAGAAGGAATTCTAATTGTGAAGTTACTTGTGCTTACTGTGGACTCTTGTCAGGTAAAAGGGCAGGTGAGGTTCCTTTGTGGCTGAGTCACTCACACAGGTACTGACACACCCACACAGACACTCAAACACCCACTCATATAGACCCACTCTGACATTCATGCACCCACTCACAGATATTCATGCATCCAAACACAAACCCACTCAGCCTCACGCACCCACTCAGAGACTCATGCACTCACTTACGGACAAACACTCAGAAACTCATGCACTCACTCACATATGCACTCAGAAACTCATGTAGCCACTCACAGACCTACTCAGACACTCACACACCCACTTAGATACTCACACACCCACTTACAGACCCATTCAGGGACTCATGCACCCACTCACAGACCTACTCAGGGACTCACACACCCATTCACAGACACACTCGGAGACTCATGCACTCCTCACAGACCCATTCAGGCTCACACACCCACTCACAGGCCCACTCAGACACACATGCATCGACCCACAGACCCACTTAGACACTCACGCACCCACTCACAGACCTGCTCAGACACTCACACACCCACTGACAAACCCACTCAGACTCTCTCACACCCACTCACAGACCTACTGAGACATTTATGCACTCACTCGCACACTCACTGTCAGAGGCTAGTAGTTATGGTTAGGAAATAAAATGTAAAAACCCTTAGAAATTCACCCAAAAAGCCAAAGGTTACAGGGATGTTATAGTCATGAAATAGAATTTAAAAAATCATAGAAATTCACTGAAAAAACAATGTTTACAGGGACAATATAGTTCACCTCACATTTCGCTCATACAAAACCAATGAAATTCAGCAGTTGTAGTTACCTGAGCTAACTATAACTTATACCCCCACAATGCACTGATTATGACCTCACATATTACATCACTCATGGCATGGTCAGCGACATCTCTGATGACATTACTGATGACATCTCAAATGATATCACTGATGACATCGCAGATAACATCATCCAGTGAATGTGAGTGTTTTCTAAAAGTTTATGAGTGTTAAGCATATATATCAAGGTACTACAAAAGTTAAAATAGTATACTTTCTGTACTACTAATGACTGATACTATTTCTAACGTATATCCAGTGAGTGGCTGTGTTACTCTGTGTATTTGTGTCTGAGTGGGTGTCTGAGTGCCTGTAAGAGTGTGTGAGTGCGTGTGTGAGTGCCTGTATGGGTGTATAAGTAGGTATTTGAGTAGCTTTATGGGTGCATAAGTGGCTGTGTGAGTGACTATATTAGTGAGTGAGTGGGTGTGTCAGTGGCTGTATGGGTGAGTGAGTGGCTGTGTGGGTGGCTGAGTGGGTGTTTAAGTGACTGTATGGGTGAGTGGATCTCTGAATGGCTATATGAGTGAATGATTGTTAGTGTAAGTGGTTGCATGGGTGAGTGAGTGGCTGTTTGGTTAAGTGAGTTGGTGTTTGTGTGGCAGTATCATAGAGTAAATGTCTCTGTGAATGGATGTATGGTGAGTGGGCGGATGTGTGAGTGATTGCATGTATGTGTGAATGGGTATATGGTCATGTGGGTGTGTGAATGTGTGTGTGAGTGCTTGTATGGGTGACTGAGTGGCTGAGTTGAGAGGCTGTGAGGGTGAGAGTTGGTGTGCAATGATTGTATAGGTAAATAAGTGGGCATGTAAGTAGCTCTATGGGTGAGTGTGTGGCTCTGTCAGTTGCTGTATGGGTAAGTGACTGGTTGTATGAGTAGCTGTATGGGTGAGTGAGTGGTTATGTGTATCTGTATGAGTGAGTAGAGGGTGTGGGAGTCGCTTTATGGATATAACATCCCTGTAACCTTTTTCAGTGAATATATATAGCTATGCATTAAAGCTATACAATGAGATCTGTGTCCTTTATGTGTAGTATTTATCCACTTCGGCCTGATTTTTTGCTGGCAAATTCAGCCCTTGAACGATTATTTGTTTGCTGCCATTTCCCAGCCACCTATATGAATTGTTTCAGGGATCTATCGCCTTTAGTGCTTCGGCTCAGCCCTGACACAAGCTCCACTTTCCTCCAGTGGTTTCAGATGACCCACTCAATTTTTACTCCTGGAAGTTTTTTTGTAGCTTGTGTCTTCACTCTCTTACTTGGGGACCTGAGCCTTACGTTTTGATGGAAGGATTGTATATTGCAACCTCTGCTTCTTCACCAGATCTGTGTTCTCACCTGAGAGAGGGCTGATGTCATTTAGGTATTAACTGACCAAAGGTCAAAACCTGGGTTGCTCTACTTTGAATTTACTTCCATCGTCCTTATTGCACTTAAAACTATGGAGTAAGAAAGTATCTATTTTGGATTTGTAAGCTGCCTGACATGATCTGGTGACATGAAGCAAAATGGTCCCCGATGCAGAATGTGAAGAGGGACACCTGAGTCTCTCATATTTCACAGATATTCATTGGCCTTGGGCTGAATGGGGCTTCCTGAAAGGTAGGCGGCCCCTCTGTGCTGCAGAGGCAGCAAGGTTTGCATTCCACCCCTGCTGACATCGACCTTGTTTGACCCATTTTCAAAGTAAAAACAAATTCATATTTAAAACAAAAGTGGTAAGAATTGTAAACCATGTTGGCTAAGGTAATAATTAGAGGTCATGCTCTCAAGCATGCACAACCCACCAACAATAACAATCCGACACCGTAGACCCTAAAATGCATCCTCCTCAATATCCGCTCCCTCTATAAACATGCTACCGAAATCTGAGACCTCCTTGACAGCACAACTTCGGATGTCGCCTTCCTCACCGAGACCTAAACCAACACCACCTCAGGCCCGGACATCGCCATTGCCATTCCTCATGGTTGCAATATCACCAGGAGAGACCGCCACAGCTGCCCCGGGGGGCGGGGGAGAAATCGCCATCGTCCACAAGTCTAACATCCGTCCAAGCACACACTCCGAAGACTCCACAAGCCTGATTGAACACCTTAATTTCCAACTACAGAGCAGCCTGACAACCACCCTCAGGGGAACCCTCATCTCTTGCCCACTTGGACCCCACGCACCCTTCGCCAACTCCATCACTGACTGCATCACCACACAAGCCATCACAGTCACCAACTACACTCTGCTGGAAGATCTCAACTTCCACCTCGACAACCTACAGGACCCCAACACCATATCCCTCCTAGACAACCTCCACAGCAAAGGGCTCTGACGGATTGTGACGGAACCAACGCGCTCAGCAGGACACACCCTGGACCCCATCTTCACAACAGGGACCTCTGTCACCTTCAGCCACACCTCTGAACTTCCATGGACAAACCATTCATGCATCCATTTCAACTTCAACACACCCACCATCCTTAGACCCCAGCACCAACCATCTTGCAGAAGCTGGGCAACAATCAGCGATGACCAGCTCACCGCCACCCTCGCCAACTCCAGTCCCTCCAGCTCATACAACGACGACTCGAACATCAGCCCGCACCTTTCACAAATGGATCGCCGACTGCGCTAACACCATAGCCCATAGAAGCCAAAATCAACTTCAGGGCCGCCACCACCACACACCACCAACTAATCAGAAGCACCAAAAAGAAAGCAATACAAGACAGAATCTCCTCACACCCACACAACAGCAAGGAACTCTTCAGCATCATTAAGGAGTTTGCCCAACCCAACAGTGAAACAACGGACATCCCACCCTCACAGGACCTCTGTGACAGACTCAACACTTACTTCCACCACAAAATCAAGACCACATATGACATCTTCAACAAGGACAACCTACACACAGAACCCCCTCCACCGGAACCCAACACCAAAAAACAACGATCACCAACTGACCCCCCTCACCACCGAAGATACACTGAAGACAATAAAGTCCATTCACTCCGGGGCCCCCACGGACCCATGCCCCCACCACATCTTCAACAGAGCCGCTGACATCATCGCCCCAAGATCCTCCTCCTCACCATCAACCGCTCGCTAGCTGACACCTCCTTCCCCAATGACTGGAAACATGCCAATATCAACCCCCTCCTCATAAAACGGTAGGCAGACCCCACTGACATTAATACTTTCAGGCCCATCTCCCTGCTCCCATTCCCTGTGAAAGTCATTGAGAAAGCAATCAACAGCCAACTTGCCACTTTTATCGAAGACCACAACATCCTCGACGCCTCCCAATCCAGATTTAGAAAAAACCATAGAATCGAAATGGCCCTCCTGGCCGCAACAGACGACATCCACTCCCTGCTTGACAAGGGAGAAATGGCGGCACTCATCCTGCTAGACCTTTCAGCGGCCTTCGATACAGTCTCCTACCACATCCTGATAAGCAGACTTCACAAAGCCGGCATCAGAGACAAGACCCTCGACTGGATCCAATCCTTCCTCTCAGGCAGAACTCAACGAGTGAGACTCACCCCCTTCCTCTCGGACCCAACACCTACCACCTGCAGAGTTCCCTAGGGGTCCTCCCTCAGCCCCACGCTGTTTAACGTCTACATGGCCCTGCTAGCTGCCATCATCAGAAGCCACAGAATCAACATCGTCTCCTACGCTGACAACACCCAACTCATCCTTCCCCCATCCAACGAACCCAACACAGCCAGACAACAATTTCCACGAAGGCATGGGAGCAGTTGCCAACTGGATGAAAAACAGCTGCCTTCAACTCAACACGAACAAGACAGAAGTACTCATCATGGGCCCTCAACCCAACGCGTGGAACGACTTCTGGTGGCCACCCACCCTCGGAAGCCCGCCCACCCCCACGAACCAAGCCACCAACCTCAGGATCATTCCGGACTCCAAACTCAACATGGAGCGCCAAATCAACTCAGTCACATCCTCCCGCTTCCGCACCCTCCGCCTCCTACACAAGACCTTCAAATGGATTTCCCTCGAACACAGAAAGACCGACACACACAGCCTCATTACCAGCAGACTGGTCTACGGCAACGTGCTCTACGCCGGGATCAACAATAAACTCACCCATAAACTACAGAACATCCAGAACGCCGCCGCCAGACTGGTCCTCGCCCTGCACCGACACTGCCACATCTCTCAACACCTGGGAACACTACACTGGCTCCCCACAGGGAAAATAATCACCTTCAAGATCCTCACCTACACAAAGCCCTCCAAAACACCGGACCAACCTACTTGAACAGGCGACTCAACTTTCACATACCCCACAGGACCCTATGCTCAGCCCAGTTCTCTCTCGCAGAAGCACCCCGTATCAAGAAACTAGAACAGGGGAACGCTCTTTCTCCCACCTCGCAGCCACAGCCTGGAACGCTCTTCCACTCCACCTCAGATGAACTGCCCCCCTCCTAAACTTCACGATGGAGCTGAAGACATGGCTTTTTGAAGAACCACCTTACTGATGGATGCTACACGCCCCCCGCAGTGCCTTGAGACCCTTTGTGGGTGAGTAGTTGCGCTTAATAAACACCTGATTGATTGATTGATTGATGTATGAAACCTAGTACTCAATGTAGCATTAAAGCATGGCAGCCGTTTTCCTTTTAACAGTGTAGTCTTTACCACTACTTTCAGTATTGCATTGCAAATAGGGACTTAGGGCACAAATGCACTTATTCAATCATGTAATTGATGCTATTAACACAAAGCATTACCTGTGGCCAAGCCCTGCATACGAACTGCACAGGAGCATAGCATACCTCTGCATGTGGTACACCCAATGCATGCTCATGCTAGGTTCTGACTACCTATAGTGGAAGTGAACACTTAAGCAGTAGGCAGTTTCATCACTGATATCAGTGGAATTGTTGTATGTGATGTCATCAGCAACACCAATATAGAGTTAGCGGAAAATGTATGCTTTTTAATGACAGAGATGTATGTGACCATAAAAGTAAAATAGTATTTTTCAGTGACTTTTTAGGGTTTATAAAGAAATACTCTTTTCACTGTCTCAGTACTCTATGCCATGACATGTGGTATAGGGCCTATAGCCATCTCCTATGACCAGTACATATATCTACAGTGACCACAGGGTTCCAGTCCTGGCTACTTATAGGCTTGATGTAGCTCTCCATAGTAAGTCAGAATAGTAGAAGGAAAACCTCTTGGCTGCGGAGTAAAAATGACTCCTGCTGTCTCAATGTTACACCAGTTGTGGATAGTGTACATTTTCGGTGGGTGGCCCGTGTAGGTAGCACTATATGGATAGAATAGATAGTAGGGTGTTTTCATCAACTACACTTGTACTTTAAGGGCTGTATTAACAATATAGGCCTTGGAAAGTTCCCTTCGGCCTCATTCAGTGTTCAGAGCCAGTTGAGTATCATCAAATACTAGAGGGTAAGAGATATGACTTAGACCACCAGGAGCACGTCAATATCGAATAGGGGTCGTGACAGCGACAATTGATGAGGAACAGAGTTCGGCAAAGCTCTTGGTGACAGATATGACCACAGCCCAGACTCTGAAGTGAAGCAAAGGACTGGTAGACTGCAAACACACTAGGATGGCCACCCAAGAGCCTACTTGTAGAGAGAGACTTACCTGTAACGAGTGTTCTATGTAGAAATTGTAAATCATCTTGCATCCCCTTCTCATGTTTCTGAAGAGTTGTATAATGTCTTGAACCCATCCTAGCTCACTGCTGTGATCTCCTCCTAGGACAGTGTGGTTTGTTCTTCCATTTTATTAACAGTCAATGCTCACTGCTACAGCATATCCGGTATCCAGGGCCTGATACATTCTATAGGGCTGAAGTGCCTTGCAAAATAGGTATTATTACTTTCATTTGAAAGCCAGCAACTATTAGCACAGTCAAACGCTAGGGACAACTGGGCATGTACAACTCATTGACACTAACACATTCCTGAACATCGGTACTCTATTTAACAAGACCTACAACAGCTCAATGAAAGCTGAAATACCCACATTGTTATGAAATAAAATAATAATTCCGCTGAAGAGCTTTTGCAATATAAGGGAGGACTTCTATTTTATCAAGGTAAACACAAACTCTTGATTCAGAATATCACCGGGAGGCGTGATGGAGCTGAGACAATTAGGGATAGTCTAGTACTCAATAAAAAAAGGGTAGCGAAGACAAGATAAGAACAGAAAAAGACGGAGTTCGAGAACCCAATCACACGAGGAAAAATAAAAAAAAGTTGAGTTTTTGGTGCTTTCCCGAAAAACACGCAGTTCAAGATTTGGATTATTTCAAGAGGCAAAAGGTTCAGCAGCTTGGAGCTAGGTGTCGAGGAGAGCACCCAACCCCCAATTGGATACCTATAATTTATGGGAACACCATATTAAAGGGCGTGAGCCGGGCGGTGGGCTTGGCCAGGTTTATACTGCATATTGCTGGAGAATCTTACAGGCGGCCAAAACATGGTCAGATATTTTATGACCCTTGACTGTCCAGAACGGCATGCTATGAACCCATCGCTGTATTTTCGGTGGCTTCCTAGGTTGCCTATAATATACATAGTTAAATAATCCAGTTCACTGTGAATGCAAGTAGCACCAGGTGAAGCATGATCCTCTTTAGAAATCAAAAAAGTACTTTCCAAAGCACACGTTTGCTGAAAAGGTGCTTCCCTTGGCATTCATCTTGTTTTTAAGCTACATGTCCTTATTCATAAGTAGCTGCAGAGATTTAGCATGCAGTGCTTGAGGGTATGGTTGTCTCATACAACCTGGCCCGAGCCTCAGCTATCAATATTGTTACCAAAATAAGCAGCAGCCCTATCTTACTTGTATATAGCTTCAGGAAATCCCTCAGCAATTGCTGGGTGGCTGTTGATGACGCAGAAAAGAAGGTCCAACATATATTCATATATCATGTAACCGAAATCGTATAATGTAGTGTGATTTTAGTATAGAAAATAATGTACGGGAAAAATTGTGCCCTCGGGGTAGTTCGCCATCATTGTAAACGAGCTTTATTAATCATGGAGAATTGAAAAATTGTAGTAATCCGTCATAATTACAAATGTGTGCCATGATTTCTTATTAAAACTGTTTTATGCTTAGCTTAAATTTAGTAGGGGCTTTGGCCTAGTTGCCTGGTCTCATATTCTAACTGCGTGGCTGTTCCTTGAACTAATGAAACATATATTCTTGCTTAAAGTTGTATTTTTCCAGTAGAGATGACTAATACACTTATCTCCAAGGTTTCGTACTAGGCCGGTTTCATCCCCTTTGAAGCAAGGTCAGTCTTTGCAGGTGCGGACAATTAGGGTACAGATATCAAAATAATTGGCAACCCATGTTGCAACTTGTGTTCCAAGGCTCCAAGGACAATGTATGCATAAACGAGCGCTAGTAGAAAGACAATTTTCATTGGACAATTTGAAGCCAACCTATGAACCCTCCAATGGAAGACCCTGCAGAATTTTGAATGTTTCCTACTTAAACTCACTGGACAAAGAGAAGTCAGCCATTTTCCTTGATGCCAATTTGAAGCCAGATGCCAGACTCCATTTTGGACGACACCCTGATGCCCTTTTCTCTATTCCAGAGAAAGAGACTTTAAGAATTCTCACCCTAGAGACTTTAACTTTGATTTGCCCCGTCTTGCCCATGCAGTAACTTTGCCCCATTCTCCTTGCCGCTGCAAGGAAGCTTGCCCTTAACTTTGCCCCTTTGAAACCTGCCCATGCAGATCGAACCGGTACCTGAGGGACGAAGACTTTCTTGAATGCTGATTGTATTTGGTAAATATGAAAGGATAATTGTATTATGCATTGTGTTTTTCCTTTTAGGTACCAACTGCTATTTTGATAGGGCCCAAGCTAGAAGTTTTCCAAATTTGTGTTGACTAAATTCGTTTTGCATGAAGCCCCACATGCCAATGCTAATTAGAGGTTAGTCGAGGTATTCATTCGATGCACCATGCAAATTTGAAATCTTGTTATGCTGACCAATGTATGAAATTATTCAAATACAGTTACTCATATTAGTGATTTGCATTGCCATAACTGAGTGTATCATAATTCAGATTTTGCGTAGATTGCGTTTCTTCCACCGTTATGGACAGCTAGTAATGTTCGTATACATATATCATTTGGTTTTGAGACTTATATACATTGTGCTAGCTTTGTTAATATAGGGAAATAAATTCATTAACTTTTAATAAACTGGTGTGGTTATTCATGACTGAAAGGTCATGGTGCGCCGAAATACCAACTGTTATTGATTTCTGATGTGTTATTTTGATCTATTAATTGAGTATTGAGTACCGATTACAATAATGATTGATTATTGATCTAAGTAACCCGACTATTAAAGGATGAGGAGAGCCCGACTCGGCTAAAAGGTTCACCGACCTCCAACGTGTCCAGGTACAGGTAATTTATAAGGGCTGGACGCGTTATCAGTAGATGGTAGCAGAGATTGATGGTTACGCCCTTTGGGACCCCATCCGAACAATAGACGGAGTCAAGTTAGAATTTTCTTTGATAAAACAAGTTGGAGGGATGAGGATGACCTAAGTCCCCAATGACTTTCCCGGAATCTCAGAGCTTGCGAATGGAAGACATGGGGGTGTGAGAATGTTTTCAGCGTTTCTAGTGACGGTATGAGAGAGGTTAGGGTTTTGCGCTTGCACAGCTTATTGCCGCAGATTAATTGAGAAGGTTGTGAGGATTTTAGGGGGGTTAAAAGTTATTAGAGGAGTGTTACTCCAAAGTGTGAGAGTAGGGAAGTCGTCGAACTTCACATGCGTGTAGCGCTTCGTGCAGAAAAATTGTCCACGTGGTTGTTGATGTTGAGACGGGCCCTGCGAGGTCAAGAGACTCCGGAGTATGTTGAAAAGTGTATGAGACACTTGTTTGATGTCGTGATCTGGTCGGTTTAATAGGTTGATCGGGCGTGGTCAACAAGTCGGTATGAATTTTGAGGAATGAAAGAAAGTTTTCGACTTTGAGATTTGACGAATTCTAAAGTGCACTAGAATACTTCATTGATCAGTTGAGGGTAAAGTTTGCGGGTCAAATTTTGCTTGTGAAAGCGGGAAACCGAGAAAGATGGAATAACTGCCGAGGCTAGTGAAAAATCCCTAAGGTTTCTGAAGCCATTGTATTACCCTTCCTGTAGTAAACCGACAGATTTGTTTTCTTCTTTTGGTTAGTGCTCGCGTTATATTGCAGAAATTAGTTTGTGAGTGAAGTCGAATGAAAGAGGACAAGCCGCAGGACTTTGTCAGCCGCAGCGTGTGAGTGTGACGTCACTAGGAGCCGCGCTGGGATAGGTCGGTTGGTGAGAAGGGTCGCGCTCGGATTGGACACAGTCCGTGAAGCACAATTGGTAGGGGAAAGGCAAGCGAAGAGTATTCCGGGAATTAAAGTCACTTATTGATTACATATTTTAGAAAAATAAAAGACGGAAAGATGACATTTTTTAAAGCATTTAAGAGTGCCATGAGGGGAGATGTTTATATTAAAGCAAATGTAGGAGAAGAAACACCACCTGAGGGTACACCAGCTTACATCGTGATTGAAGTAAAAGGGGTAGCACCATGTTTTTGGCTAAAGCAATGGTGCAAATTAACAGAGAAGCATGGAAGTGTAGCGTTCCCTATCCATGGGTCGTTTAATCTAAGGGTTTTGGAGAATCTAAGATTTGCGCTATACGACATGAAAGTACCCCCTAGACCAGCACAGTTTGAGGCACTAGCAATTTGGAGCTAATAGCCAGAAATCAACAACAAAAGAAATTTGAGACAAGAATAAGAAAAGTAGAAAAGACACTAGCGGATGCTAGATGGGATAGCACACAAAAGGTTTGGAGATCAGATGTATTGCAGGGGATTAAATTGTTTCCAGCAATTACTGATGAAGCGGAGACGGAAGGAAGGAAAGCTACCTATAAGACAAACAGGAGTCAGTCCAGAGATAGAGAGAACAACAGAAACTCGAAAAGGTCAGACGAGTCAGACGATGAGGAGTTCATTATACAATTGCTGAATGATCGCCCGCCACCATATGTGGAAAGCGAAAAAGGCTCAAGCATTAGTACTGCCCCTCCAGAACCAATACAGGGTCATGTAACACCGAATTTGAGAATACCTCAAAGGCAGAGCAGTTCCGATATGCCTTTCTCACCACAAATACCACAGGTCCAGAGAATATATCCTGACGTGCCTAAATTGAAACCTGTTGATAATTATCAGCCACAGGTTCAAAGGCACTGCTGTGATGAGCATAACGTGGGATTGACTTCTGATTTAATGGCACAGGGAGGACAAAATTATCAAAGACCGACATTGATTCAAGCTGAATCAACACAGTTTTTGATGCCTCAAAAGCAGGCACAAGAAGTGCCAAGGTATACTCGAGTAACAGAGAACCAGTTAGGTATGCCAGCAGTGATGAACCATAATGTGGGGATTAACATGCCACAGAATTCGGGGAACAGACAGAATCCAGACGCAATATCTCTGCCTATCACTGTAGGTCCACCAGTACCACTGTACATACAGGCAAACTCAAACGCATGCGATCAAGGGGTAGTGATACCAAGTGGAACAGGGAGAAGATGCGTAGAAAACACTCCAGAAAC
Organism: Pleurodeles waltl; assembly: GCF_031143425.1. Taxonomy (NCBI): domain Eukaryota; kingdom Metazoa; phylum Chordata; class Amphibia; order Caudata; family Salamandridae; genus Pleurodeles; species Pleurodeles waltl. Next base: position 317,548,330 of record NC_090436.1, read on the forward strand.
AACTCTGATAGCGACACTGCCAAATGGATCTGGGTCCTTGTCGGAATTTAGTCCAATTCCAATTTGTGCTCCGTCAACTGTGGTAAGGTCAAGTCCACCACTAATAGTACCATTAACCACAAAGACTGAAACGTTACAGCGACCATCAGTAGCAGTTGATGTAAGTGCTACATTGATGGGACTGAACGCACTGACACAATGGTTCAACAGCCTGAACTCACCACAGAGTACGTCCAGCGGGAAGGGAGAAGAGTACCAGAATAAAATAAGATTGGGCATGGAAGCAGACGAACTAGTAGAGGGAACAATGGGTCTGAACAGATTAGAATCATACACAGAATAAGAGCTGAGATACATGTGCCCTAGAATTACAAGAGAAGTAAGCAGCATACATAAAAAGTTACAAGAAATTGCAGACAGGAATGAGATCGATATAGGTAAGACCAAGCACTTGAGCAGAAGTTATAGGCTAGATTTTGAGACAAAAGACTTTGAACACATGAGGTCTGCAGGGATGAAAACACACCTTAAGGAGATACTGCAGAGCGCGCAGGTCTGGAGATGCTTAGATAAATGGGAAAGCAGGTGGGTTAAGAAAAAGGACAAAAAGAAGGAAAGTACCCCAGATCGAAACGAGAAGGCACAACCAAATCTGATAACCATGTTGTCAATGAGAAAGACGGCAGGGGGGAAACTTGTACATGTACCATGGCACAGGTGCGATATTCAATCCTTTACGGATGATTTTCCCAAATTAAGAGAGAAACCGATCGAGTGGTATCAACAGACAGATAGATTTGTGAAACTCGCAAAATGTCTCTGGGAAGACCTGAATACCTTATTTGAAATTGTGGTTCCGGCAGATTTGAGGGGAAGATTGTAAAAGGGCTGTAAATTGGCCGACGAGCGAACCAGAAAGAGATAGGGACACAGGTGCACCATCGCCTACGGTAATGAGCTTATACCATAAGGTGATCGAGCATTTGAAAACAAAAGTTGCGTCGAAAATGTGGATTGGCAGATTATTGACAGGAAAGCCCAAGAGATTAAAGAGTCAATACATGCATATTATGAGAGGTTGTTGAAAGCGTTTAAAAATTACAGTGGCACGGAAACGATTGAGGCAAAGGACATGCTCCATTTTGTGTTTAGATTTGTGGAAAGGTTGAGACCCGAAATCAGCCAGATGATTAAAACGCATTTGATTTGTTGGCAGTCAAAATCGAGTGTTAAATTATGCAAAATACTGCAGTGATGAGATTGAGTCAAAGCAGAAAAGATTGAAAGAAAAGGTGATGGTGATGCAGCTTAGAGCAGCTCAGACAGGTTTGCAAGGGTTTCAACAACAGATGCTGCAGCAGCAGCAACAGGGAAATGCTATGTTTCAGCCGCAGATGAGAGGCAGAGGCCGAGGAGGTTTTGTGAATAATGGTCCTGATTTAAATACTGTCATGATTCCAAATGGTATACAGGCAATGAAGAAGGGGATGCCATGTCACACGTGCGGAATCGTCGGGCATTGGAAACGGGAGTGCCCAACGATGGTGCAGGAAGGTGTAGGTCAGCAAAACAATGATGTCAATGCATTTCAGAATATGAGAGGACCGAAATTGAGAGGTCCAAATCCAAATTTTCTAAACAAGTAAATCACATGCAGGGTTTACAACCCATACAATCGCAGCAGGTGCAAATGCCCGGTGTGCAAATGGCACAGTTGCAGCCAATGCAACAGCAGTTTCCTATGGTACCTAATCAGCAAATGCAAATACCCTTAGCACTTCAAATGAGTCCCCCAAAGACGAGAAGAGAGGTGAGAAAGTTTTTGGGAAAGGTGAGCTACTGTCGCCAATGGATTCCCAATTTCTCAACTCTAGCAAAACCTTTACTGAAACTGACCCTGAAAGATGCACTGGAAGAAATAGAGCTGAAAGGAGATGAGATGGATGCTTTTATTGAATTGAAGGAATGCATGTGCAGGGCTCCAGCTTTAGGTATGCCTGATTACACAAAGCCTTTCACATTGTTTTGTCATGAACGTGATGCATGTTCCTTGTCTGTCTTGACTCAAGCCCATGGTGGCGTAAACAGACCAGTGGCATATTTTTCAGCTACTTTGGATCCGGTCGCAGCAGCACTGCCAGGGTGCTTGCGTGCCATAGCTGCAGTTGGTATCAGCCTAACTCAAAGTGAAGAAATAGTGATGGGACACCCTTTAACAGTTATGTCCCTCACTCAGTCGAGATACTTTTGACACGTTCCCGAACACAGCACATGACTGGTGCTAGGCTCACAAGGTATGAAACAATAATTCTGGGATCACCTAATGTGCAGCTGAAACAGTGCACTACGTTGAATCCAGCAACCTTGTTTCCCAGTGAAAATGCCGAAATTGAGAACGCTGAAGACATCGAGCACGAATGTCGTCAGGTGACTGAATTTTGCACCAAACCAAGACCTGATATCAAAGATACCCGATTGGAAGAAAATGATCAAGTTATTTTTGTTGATGGTTCCTGTTTAAGAGATGCACTAGGAATATTGAAAGCAGGATATGCTGTATGTACAGTAACAGGTGTTCTGGAAGCATCTTGGCTTCAAGGAGTTTACTCTGCACAAGTAGCGGAACTGGTAGCACTTACTAGAGCTTGCCAACTTTCCGCATTAATGAAAGTTACCATTTACACTGATAGCCAGTACGGATTTAGAATAGTGCATGACTTTGGACAATTGTGGTCACAGAGAGGTTTCATGACCTCTTCAGGATCACCAGTGAAAAATGGGGAAAGAATAAGAGAATTGTTACACGCCATCCAGTTACCAGGAGAAGTAGCAGTGGTAAAATGCAGTGCACACTCGAAGGCACACGATTATGTTTCTCTGGGAAATGGATATGCGGATCAAGTCGCAAGGTTTTGCGTATTGAACTGTATATTGCTCAGGGATGAATGGAACTTGATAAATGAGCCAGAACTTGAACCAAGCGAAATGTTTGCTCTAAAGGTTGTAGATACAATGATGAATTGAAGTCCTTACAGAATGATGTCAGTGAAGATGTGAAACTCTCATGGACCAAATCGCAATGTGTAAAGAGACTTGATGAATTATGGGTTTCAAATGAAGGGAAATTTGTTCTGCCAAACAGTCTTTTGACACAGTTAGCCAGATTCTACCATGGACAAGCCCATCTTGGGAGGGATGCCATGATTAGACTATTTAAAACTGATTGGTTTAACCCCAAATTCCGTCAAGTTGCTGAAGCAGTTTGCCATTGTTGCGTCATTTGCCAACAAATGAACGCAGGGAAGGGAACAGTGGTAAATTTGAGCCACATTGGAAGAGCAGGGGGTCCCTTCAGCAGGATGCAAATGGACTTTATTGAGATGCCTGTGCATGGAGGCTTGAAGTATGTGTTGGTGGTTGTGTGCATTTTTAGTCACTGGATTGAAGCATACCCTACCCGCAGAAATGACAGTCTCACAGTTGCAAAACTACTCTTGAGAGAGCTAATACCACGTTTCAGATTCCTGATCTCCTTAGAATCAGATAGGGGAAGTCACTTCAATAACGAAGTAATAAAATTACTTTGTGCAGCGCTGAACATTGAGCAAAAGTTGCATTGTAGCTACCGCCCTGAAGCATCAGGACTAGTGGAGCAAATGAATGGCACATTGAAATCGAGGATGGCAAAAATATGTGCATCAACAAACTTAAAATGGCCTGACGCATTGCCCTTGGTGTTAATGTCAATGAGAAACACCCCTGACAGAAAGACTGGACTGTCCCCGCACGAGATCCTCATGGGCAGAGCCATGAGACTTCCAGCAGTTCCTGCAAATGCTCTATTAAATATTACAGATGATATGGTGTTAGACTACTGCAAAGGTCTAGCTGATGTGGTCCGCTCTTTCTCTCACCAGGTGGAGGCAACCACCTTGCCACCGATCCAAGGTCCAGGACACGCCCTGAAAGCAGGTGACTGGGTCGTGATAAAGAAGCATGTGAGGAAGTCGTGTTTGGAACCCCGTTGGAACGGACCTTTCCAAGTGATTCTGACAACTACCACCGCTGTGAAGTGTGCGGGAGTTCCCAACTGGATTCACGCCAGTCACACGAAGAGGGTGACGTGCCCCACGGATGAGGAAGTTGAAGCACTGAAATCACCAGTGTCTGACAACAGAGTACCAAACACCGAGACAGAGCGAAGAGGACCTAGAGACGAACAGGTAGAAATAGAGGAAGGAGAAATATTTTCTGAGGACGAAGCAACTGATTCATTTGGGGAGGACCAAGGAGGAGCCTCAGGAAGTTCCGAAGATCCTGAAGGTGACAAAGAGCCTGAAACAGCTGAAGGTGACAAAGAGCCTGAAGCAGGTGACAGTGACAAAGAACTCGAGACAGGTGAAGGAGCAGGAGAGCCTGACCAGAGGAGGGTTTTCCCAGAAGCAGACGATACAGGAAAAGGAAAGAAAAACTTGATCGACCTCCCAGAGGGAGAATACAAAGCAGGACAGGGCGAAACAGTTCAGACTCCTTCAGAAGCGGTTGCAGGTCCATCAAGTGGAAACAGTGCAAAACGAAGACAAAGCATATCGCCAGTAAAGTTAAGGATCAGAGAAACATTAAACGAAAGTGAAGGGCCAAAGGTGAAAGAGAAAAGAAAAGAAGTGTCTGTCGCAATAGCAGCACCGAGCGAAGAGAAAGACTTGGCCAAGGAAGAAAGTACCAGCGAGAAAGAGTCAAGGAGAGATGCAAAATTGAAAAGAAAATGAATACCGAGCAAAAGATAGTCTGGTCCGGAGTGGGCATACTTAGCCACTAACGATTGGTCAGACGAATTCCTGTCACTCAGTCTTGAGAACGAAGAAGCAGAACGACACTTTGGCACTTGAGAAGTGAATTTTCATGAATATTACCGAATACAGACATTGATAACCTGATTGACTTTTGAACCGGCTGAGACATTGCTAACTTGATTGACTTTGAAACCAATTTTGCGACAAAGCTGCTAACCGATAAGAGACTAAGCTGCTAAAGAAAACAGTGTGAACATTGAACTCGTTCAGCTTTCTACATATTTGCAAATCCGATTTGATAAAGTGTCTTCAACTTTCTGATTCTATATAGATCATGATAGGCTACACTACACAGGGACATAAAATGAAGTGTTGTAAATACATGTGTATAGGTCTAATAACTGCATGTCTACTAATCATTGTAGCAATAGTTCTTGGAATGCATGGAAAGGATGAGAAAGGGACGAATGATACTTTTACTTCTAAACCTACTGCTACTACTGAACTAACAGCTCTGAAGAAACTCGAACAAGACGAAAGACATTTGCATGATAAAAAGGAACTTTTGTCTAACGTTTTCTATCGCTTGTTGAGTGAGTATGTTGAGACAATGGATGCGAAAGATTGTTACGTGTGCACACAAATACCTACCTCAGTAGTGGAAGGGGTGACATATCATAGCATGCCTCTTACGTACGGAATTACATGTAGTATAATAACGTCTAGGTTTTATGCTCAGGAGTATATTCACTACTTTTATTCTAATTACGATGTTACCTTTGCATATGTCCCCATAATCGAGTACCTGAGTAAAGTAGCCAGGGATTAATATATAAAATTGATGAGGGGCTTCTTTGAGCCGTTGTCACCTTTTCACACAGCTCACGCACATAGAGAGAACCTTACATGCTTGCTTTCACCGGTGGAGATAAGTTTTTTAGATAACACTGACGATAGGAGGAAAGAAATGAAGGAGACATTAGAGAAGGAACTACACAAAAGAACATCTGTAGATAACTATGCTTTTGCCGCGATAAAGACACAAGGGAAAATAGCTTTAGATACATTGCACATAGGGAGATTCTGTATACATAGACATAAATCTTATTATGACACAGGGGGTTATTCCAACTTTGGAGGAGGTGGTAATCCGTCCCAAATGTGACGGATTTACCACCAGCCGTATTACGAGTTCCATAGGATATAATGGACTTGTAATACGGCTGGTGGTATATCCGTCACTTTACCGTCACTTTTGGGACGGATTACCACTTCCTCCAAAGTTGGAATAACCCCCACAGTCTTTGTGGGAACGAGTGAATGTAAACATACGTTTTTGTTTCAACCCAAATGGACGTTCATGCTGAATGGACAAGACCCAGTTATTCCAGGGGTATATTATATTTGTGGACTTAACGCCTATTATCGTCTTCCTAAAGGATGGTATGGGAGATGTTATTTGGGAATAGTATTCCCAAAGGTTTATCAACTAGACGACTTAAAGAAATTTCCAAAGCTGTCCGAAACATATCGTGTTCAGAAAAGGGAGACAGCTTCTGGTGTGGTAGGAGATATATTTGGAGCATTGATTCCGTCAGTGGGAGTCATATTGAATTCAATTAAAATTTGAAAGTTGTCTACTTTTGTGGATAACATGCTGACAAAATTCTCAGGAGCTATAATCCTGATGGATGCTGAACTCGCTGCAGAAAGAGCTATGACTCTTCAAAATCGGCTTGCCTTAGACATTCTTTTAGCAAAGGATGGCGGCGTTTGCAAAATGCTTGGTACACGTCACTGTTGTACTTATATACCAGACAGTAGTGGAAAAATTAGACAGATGCCTACAAATTTAACTAATGAAAGTACAGATTTGAAGGAATTAAAAGAACCAGGAGTCTGGGAGAAGGTTGGAAAAGGATTTGCTTCTGTGGGAAATTGTTAGGGTTTGTACACAGCAAAGAGCATGTCCCCTCTCACTGCACTAGTGGATTCTGTAATAGCTCCCTTTTAAACTTACTATTGAAAGCCTTTCTTGTTATCTCACCTTCCCCCCCTTAGGCTTCTGTGTATGTTGTTTAATGTGCTGTTTTGTTTACACATTTGGCCTTGCTTTTACCAAGGCTTCTTTAAAATACTCCTCCCTAGGCCATGTGTTAATCCAACTCATTTGCATAATAACTGAAACTCTGCACACCTTTCAAGAACATGTGCAGCATGTGAGGACCACACCCAGCTCTTCAAACCACACCCAGCTCAGCACACCTTCCAAGAACATGTGCAGCATGTGAGGACCACACCCAGCCCTTCAAACCACACCCAGCCCTGTCTATAAAAGGCATCCCCCGAGCCTCACCCAGTGCTTGTGCTCGTCTACCTCCCGCTTACCTGAGAACAGATCCCTCGGCGCTGGCACTCCTGCTCTTTACAGACTTTCATTGACTTCAATGGGCGCAGCTTCTGGCTCTTCCTTCTTCCGGTTTCCGGTTCCTCCTTGCTTTCGCCTCTCTCCTATGAGTAACCTGCAAAAGAGAAAGAAAACAAGGTTAGACTGATCAGGATCTCTTGCCAGCAACAAGTAAGTGCAAAACCTTTTATTACCTGAAAGAACTTTGACAACAATTTCTGGATTCCTGTATAGACAATTTGAAACGAAATACCTTCCACGAACATTGTGATTCAAACTCTTTGTTACAAGAATATCTTGCAGAACTTTGTGAAGCAAACATTGTTTTTTCTCATGGAACTTTTAAGAATCGAACAGTGGAAACTATTAACAGCAAGGCAAACAGTAAATCAAGGACTTGCACAAATTACATGCTGTATTTTGATGTAAAAGTACAGTATTTGTTTTATAAAAGATTCTGGAAATATGGGAAAAGTGAGTCTGCTATTGGGAATTTAGGCTTTAGTTATATTATGATGAATGTTTGATATTGGTAATTCTGATAACGGTATTTGTTTAATGTTTTAGAAGCTTTACAGTAATAGAAAACACATCCCAGAGCAGTAACACATTCCAAACCTGGAAACTAGAGACCAGGATCCAAGAGGTACTTTTAGAAGAGAATTTCTAATAAATAAAGGGATAGTCAGGAACCCATTTAGGAATAGGTTGCACTTATCTGTTCTTTGTTTATGTTTCATTAGGCACCAGTTTCTACAGAAGTCAGAAAGGGCCGCAGATTTGTGCAGCACTTCAACAGTGAAAACGCAAGAACGGTGTTGTCTCTCTTTTTTATTTTATCCACTTCCCCCCTTCCCTTGAGCTTCTGTTCTTAGTGCACTGTTTTAAAAACTAGTGTGCTGGAACAAGCAGTTTCAGGGTGGGGTCGGATTGTCTTCAACCTCCATCAGAACTGAACAAGAACTCAGGTGAGCTGGGCTTTGACAGAAGCACAAGCCTTAAAAAATTTCAGTTCTGATGGACGATGACTACCGGGGAAGAAATAGAGGGCATTGACGTCACGGATATGGTGCAGGCCCTAAATGAGGACTTGGCTCATAATGAATCAGTGTCTGGCATCTTGCAACATATGCAAGAGGAAATAGAGAGATTAAAGATGGGGAAAGAAAGGGAGATAAATACAAACTGGAATCACGGTTAACTTTTATTAGACACGAGAAGAAAGACACAGATAATAAACTCCCTGAACCAGAGCCTATGCAAATAGGGACACTCAGAGGTCCACTCACATCAGAGAAAAAAGAAAGAAGGAGAAAATGTCAATTATGTTTATATTGTGGCAGGGCAGGTCACTTTGCCAGAGAATGTCCAGTAAAGCCTAAAACTCCACGAAAGGGTGCTGTTTCCTCCACCTCCTCAACTGAATCGGGAAACGATTAAGCTCGACAAGGGGAGAGGTTACTTGTTCGAGAAAACATCTTAATCAAACCTCTAATGCTGCAGCCTTCAGGGTACCGCACATACCTAGACATTTCATAATTCAGGTCGTTTTAATTGTTACTACCCAAGTGAGGCATTCTCTCCCTGTCCTACTGGACTCAGGCGCGACAGGAAATTTTGTAGATAATAAGTTAGCTGAAATCTTAGGACTTCCTATGTGCCTAAAGCCTTGTCCAGAAGCAGTATGTGCAGTGGATGGGTCAGAATTGACCTCTGGATTAATCACAAAACAAACAAGTCCACTTGTTATGGTCTGTCAGAACGGGCACACAGAGGTGATTAGCTTTGATCTGATAGATACTCCTAATTTTGGTTTGATTCTCGGGGTACCCTGGTTAACAACTCATAACCCAAAAATTGATTGGGTGAATAGAACTGTTACTTTGGATTCCTCTTTCTGTAGAACCAATTGCTATCAAGAAGCAGGTACAGAACAGAGCACAGTATTACACTGTGCTAGTGTTACACAAGATGAATCAAGTCTCCCTCCTGAATATTCTGACTTTAAAGACGTCTTTGATCCAGTAAAGGCTAGTGTGCTGCCCCCACATCGGTCTTATGACTGCCGTATAGATCTTATCCCAGGGGCCCCTTTACCTAATAACAGAGTATATGCTTTGACTGACGAAGAAACCAAATACTTAAGAACCTACCTAGATGACCTACTACAGTCTGGGTTCATCCGTCATTCCACATCTCCGGTGTCATCTCCACTCTTTTTATCCCGAAGCTGGATCAATCCCTGCGCGCGTGTATCGATTATAGAGGACTAAATAAGGCTACAATAAAGAATAAATATCCTCTTCCTCTAATACCTGTGTTGTTGGATCAATTAAGACATTCTACTGTATACACTAAACTAGATCTGCGGGGAGCTTACCACCTGGTCCGAGTAAAAGAGGGGGATGAGTGGAAGACAGCTTTCAAGACAAAGTTTGGTTTATTTGAGTACACAGTAATGCCCTTTGGGTTATGTAATGCCCCTGCGGCCTTTCAGTTCTTTATAAATGAGGTCCTACACGAATTCCTGGACGTTTGTGTCATAGTATACATAGACGACATCCTCATTTACTCTAAGAACTCAGAAGAACATACCCAACATGTTCGTGCAGTATTATCAAAGTTAAAAGAAAATCATCTTTTTGCTAAGTTAGAAAAGTGTACTTTTAATGTCAACAAGGTGGACTTTTTAGGATACTGCCTGTCACCTCAAGGAATAAATATGGATGTAAAGAAAATCAGTGCTATTGCTGATTGGCCAGAACCATCCTCTGTAAAAGATATTCAGAAATTTCTGGGTTTCGCCAATTTTTATAGGAGGTTTATTGCACATTTTGCAGACATTGCGGCCCCAATAACTACCTTGTTGCGGAAAGGGCAACGATTTCTTTGGACTGATGAGGCGGCACACGCCTTTCAACTCCTAAAACAAAAGTTCACTTCAGCCCCAATTCTGAAACATCCTGATCCTGACTTGCCCTTTTTTGTTGAAGCGGATGCTTCACAAGTAGCTTTAGGAGGAGTTCTCTCTCAACGAGATGCAGTAGATGGCCAGTTACATCCTATAGCCTTCTATTCCAAAAGGTTATTGCCAGCTGAACAAAATTACACTGTGGCTGAAAGGGAACTACTAGCTATCAAAGTAGCCTTTTCAGAATGGAGGCACCATTTAATGGGAGCCAAGTACCCAGTTACAATCTTTTCTGACCATAAGAACCTACAGTTTTTTGGATCACTTAAAGCACTAACACCACGTCAGATGCGCTGGTTATTTTTTTTTAGCACATTTGACTTTGTTATAACCTATAGACCAGGTGCACAACAAATTCAATCTGATGTGTTATCTAGATACGGACATACCTCAGACATGAAACAAGATAAAATAGGAGAACCCATTATTCCTCCCCAAAAGTTGTTGGCACCAGTACAACAGAAGGATTTCATCACAGATCTATATAATGCACACATGCAAATAGCACCTCAGGATTGGTTAAAGGATTCCCATAACACAATACAACGAGGTTTATTGTATCACGACAACATGCTGTTAGTGCCCACCTCTGAATTACAAACACAGGTGATAATTTGGCATCACGCCTCACCGTTGGCAGGTCATCCTGGTTGGGTAAAAACCCTGGAAAATGTGCAAAAACACTTTTGGTGGGACACTATAAGAAAGGACATTAAGCAATTTGTCACTACCTGTCCAATTTGTGCAAGACATAAATCTTCTCATAAGGCTCCTGACGGCTTGTTAATACCAATGCCAACACCCAAACAACCTTGGCACACTGTGAGCGTAGACTTTATTGTAGGTTTACCACCTGTAAAATCCTTCACAACAGTGTTGGTTATAGTGGATTTTTTATTTAAAATGGCACATTTTGTACCATTACGGAAATTACCCACGGCGGCAGAATTTGCCGATATTTTTATAAGGGAAATTGTGCGTTTACATGGTTTGCCAAGCAAAGTGGTGTCAGACCGAGGGAGCCAGTTCAACTCCAGATTTTGGAAAAAATTATGTGAAAAACTGAAAATAGATGTGGCCTTATCCACTGCTTTCCACCCAGAGACAGATGGACAGACTGAACGACTGAACCAAACCTTACTTCAAACGCTACGTTGTTTATTGGCTGATTATTCTAGTGAATGGTTGGAAGCTCTCCCTGTAGCAGAGTTTGTTTATAATAATACTGAGCATTCAGCTCTACTTTGCTCACCATTCTATTTCTTGCAGGGGTATCATCCAAGAGCTATACCCATTTTGTTAGAAGATTCCCTGTTGCCTACAGTAACGGATAGACTAACGAGGTTAGGTGACATACAAGACAAAGCCAGGAAACATTTATTAAAGTACAAGGAAAGCATGAAAAGACAAGCAGACAAACACAGGTCTGAGGCCCCAATGTATAAAATTGGTGACAAGGTATGGCTCTCCACAAAGAACCTAAACATAGAGGGATCCCGAAAGCTGCAACCACGTTTCATTGGACCCTTAAGTATAACTGCCATAGTAAACCCGGTAACAGTAAAATTAGATTTACCAAAAGAATATCCAGTACATACTACATTCCATGTGTCCTTGCTTAAGCCGTACAACTCAAAAACCCGACCTGAACCACCACCTCCACCCATACCAATTAAGGGAAATCTGGAATATGAAGTGAAAAGCATAAAAGACTAAACAAGAATTAGTGGACGTCTGTTTTATTTAGTAGAATGGAAAGGATATGATGAATCTGAGAATTCATGGGAACCAGCATCATATGTACATGCCCCACAGCTGATTAGACGGTTTTATTTAAAAAATCCAGGAAAACCCCGTCCTGTAGGAGGGCCTTTGAGGGGGGCAACTGTTAGGGTTTGTACACAGCAAAGAGCATGTCCCCTCTCACTGCACTAGTGGATTCTGTAATAGCTCCCTTTTAAACTTACTATTGAAAGCCTTTCTTGTTATCTCACCTTCCCCCCCTTAGGCTTCTGTGTATGTTGTTTAATGTGCTGTTTTGTTTACACATTGGGCCTTGCTTTTACCAAGGCTTCTTTAAAATACTCCTCCCTAGGCCATGTGTTAATCCAACTCATTTGCATAATAACTGAAACTCTGCACACCTTTCAAGAACATGTGCAGCATGTGAGGACCACACCCAGCTCTTCAAACCACACCCAGCTCTGCACACCTTCCAAGAACATGTGCAGCATGTGAGGACCACACCCAGCCCTTCAAACCACACCCAACCCTGTCTATAAAAGGCATCCCCCGAGCCTCACCCAGTGCTTGTGCTCGTCTACCTCCCGCTTACCTGAGAACAGATCCCTCGGCGCTGGCACTCCTGCTCTTTACAGACTTTCATTGACTTCAATGGGCGCAGCTTCTGGCTCTTCCTTCTTCCGGTTTCCGGTTCCTCCTTGCTTCAGCCTCTCTCCTATGAGTAACCTGCAAAAGAGAAAGAAAACAAGGTTAGACTGATCAGTATCTCTTGCCAGCAACAAGTAAGTGCAAAACCTTTTATTACCTGAAAGAACTTTGACAACAATTTCTGGATTCCTGTATAGACAATTTGAAATGAAATACCTTCCACGAACATTGTGATTCAAACTCTTTGTTACAAGAATATCTTGCAGAACTTTGTGAAGCAAACATTGTTTTTTCTCATGGAACTTTTAAGAATCGAACAGTGGAAACTATTAACAGCAAGGCAAACAGTAAATCAAGGACTTGCACAAATTACATGCTGTATTTTGATGTAAAAGTACAGTATTTGTTTTATAAAAGATTCTGGTAATATGGGAAAAGTGAGTCTGCTATTGGGAATTTAGGCTTTGGTTATATTATGATGAATGTTTGATATTGGTAATTCTGATAACGGTATTTGTTTAATGTTTTAGAAGCTTTACAGTAATAGAAAACACATCCCAGAGCAGTAACACATTCCAAACCTGGAAACTAGAGACCAGGATCCAAGAGGTACTTTTAGAAGAGAATTTCTAATAAATAAAGGGATAGTCAGGAACCCATTTAGGAATAGGTTGCACTTATCTGTTCTTTGTTTATGTTTCATTAGGCACCAGTTTCTACAGAAGTCAGAAAGGGCCGCAGATTTGTGCAGCACTTCAACAGTGAAAACGCAAGAACGGTGTTGTCTCTCTTTTTTATTTTATCCACTTCCCCCCTTCCCTTGAGCTTCTGTTCTTAGTGCACTGTTTTAAAAACTAGTGTGCTGGAACAAGCAGTTTCAGGGTGGGGTCGGATTGTCTTCAACCTCCATCAGAACTGAACAAGAACTCAGGTGAGCTGGGCTTTGACAGAAATTGGCTCAGCAACGTTTGGAACGGATTGTTACTGAAAATAGTAAAGGGAATATTAATAATATTAATTTGTTTATTAGGTATTTGGGGAACATGGAAAGCTATTAAGATATTGAAAACAAGAAATAAGAGGAAAAGAGAAGAGAAAGAACATACCAAAATGATAGAAATATACAGAGAAAAATCAAAAGGGATTAAAAGAAAAAGGGAATTGACTGAAGCGTCAAATTACTAAACAAAATTTTAATGGAATCAAATTTGTGGGAAGATTTGATGTGATGACATAATTAGTCATCAGAGGAGGGATTGATGACGCAGAAAAGAAGGTCCAACATATATTCATATATCATGTAACCGAAATCGTATAATGTAGTGTGATTTTAGTAAAGAAAATAATGTACGGGGAAAATTGTGCCCTCGGGGTAGTTCGCCATCATTGTAAACAAGCTTTATTAATCATGGAGAATTGAAAAATTGTAGTAATCCGTCATAATTACAAATGTGTGCCATGATTTCTTATTAAAACTGTTTTATGCTTAGCTTAAATTTAGTAGGGGCTTTGGCCTAGTTGCCTGGTCTCATATTCTAACTGCGTGGCTGTTCCTTGAACTAATGAAACATATATTCTTGCTTAAAGTTGTATTTTTCCAGTAGAGATGACTAATACACTTATCTCCAAGGTTTCGTACTAGGCCGTTTTCATCCCCTTTGAAGCAAGGTCAGTCTTTGCAGGTGCGGACAATTAGGGTACAGATATCAAAATAATTGGCAACCCATGTTGCAACTTGTGTTCCAAGGCTCCAAGGACAATGTATGCATAAATGAGCGCTAGTAGAAAGACAATTTTCATTGGACAATTTGAAGCCAACCTATGAACCCTCCAATGGAAGACCCTGCAGAATTTTGAATGTTTCCTACTTAAACTCACTGGACAAAGAGAAGTCAGCCATTTTCCTTGATGCCAATTTGAAGCCAGATGCCAGACTCCATTTTGGACGACACCCTGATGCCCTTTTCTCTATTCCCTAGAGACTTTAACTTTGATTTGCCCCGTCTTGCCCATGCAGTAACTTTGCCCCATTCTCCTTGCCGCTGCAAGGAAGCTTGCCCTTAACTTTGCCCCTTTGAAACCTGCCCATGCAGATCGAACCGGTACCTGAGGGACGAAGGCTTTCTTGAATGCTGATTGTATTTGGTAAATATGAAAGGATAATTGTATTATGCATTGTGTTTTTCCTTTTAGGTACCAACTGCTATTTTGTTAGGGCCCAAGCTAGAAGTTTTCCAAATTTGTGTTGACTAAATTCGTTTTGCATGAAGCCCCACATGCCAATGCTAATTAGAGGTTAGTCGAGGTATTCATTCGATGCACCATGCAAATTTGAAATCTTGTTATGCTGACCAATGTATGAAATTAGTCAAATACAGTTACTCATATTAGTGATTTGCATTGCCATATTTGAGTGTATCATAATTCAGATTTTGCGTAGATTGCGTTTCTTCCGCCGTTATGGACAGCTAGTAATGTTTGTATACATATATCATTTGGTTTTGAGACTTATATACATTGTGCTAGCTTTGTTAATATAGGGAAATAAATTCATTAACTTTTAATAAACTGGTGTGGTTATTCATGACTGAAAGGTCATGGTGCGCCGAAATACCAACTGTTATTGATTTCTGATGTGTTATTTTGATCTATTAATTGAGTATTGAGTACCGATTACAATAATTATTGATTATTGATCTAAGTGACCCGACTATTAAAGGATGAGGAGAGCCCGACTCGGCTAAAAGGTTCACCGACCTCCAACGTGTCCAGGTACAGGTAATTTATAAGGGCTGGACGCGTTATCACTGTCAAACAGCTTCAAAGCTGAGGCCGAAGCTTGCCGATCTACCCTGATGATCAGCTGTGTCATCCGCCGAGGTCAGGACTCGACAAGCATCTGATTGAATCTGATTAAATCATTTTGAACAGAGGACTGACATCAATGTTCAACAGTATAGGAGAAATAGAAGACCTTTGGGGACCACTTAACACATTTAGGGGCATATTTAATAGTCCCTAGCGTCTCCTTGTGCCACATTAGCGTTACTTTTTTACACTAGTGTGGCTCAACGAAACCAAAATCGCTCCACCAGATTCACAAAGTGGTGCAATGCATGTTCACAAAGTGGCGCAATGCATGCATTGCGCGACTTTTTAACCCCTTGCACCACATTATGCCTGTGCCAGGCATATTGTATGCAAGGGGGGTGTTTCCCCATTGGGGGGGGCAAAAAAACTGCACCAAGAAATCTGAAAGATTTCTTTGCATCATTTTTTGTGACACTTTTAACTCCTGATCAGAGCAGTTGTTAAAAGAGGCACACCATTGGTTACAATGGGCCCCTATGTACTGTTCAGAGTTAGCGTCAACATTTTGGTGCGAACCCTGAACAGTATATCAGTACCACCAGAAATCCTGGTGCTATTGCCCCCTATCCTGTGCCATGGCGCGCCATATTTTAAATACGGCGCACACATGGTGGTGGTAGTGGGGAGCTAGGGAGTGCAAGGAAAGTGGAGCTGCACTAGGTGCAGTGCCACTTTTCTTAAATCTGCCCCTTAAACTGTTTCAGTGGGACAAACTCTGGGAACAGCCCTTCATTTACTTAACTCGAGCAGACCTTGTTTCAAATTCACTACATCAAACAAAGGGGAGAGATCTAGCAGGACTTAGTATGCTTTATGTCCATCTTCTATGATGGCTCTGGTTTTACCTGGGTTTCCTAAAGTATAGATTGTTACAATAATCCAGGTCACAGTGAATGCGAGCAGCACCAGGTAAAGCATGATCCTCTCTATAACCGAAAAAAGTACTTTCCAAAGTATATGTATAGCTGGAAAGGTTTCTTCCTAGGGATTTACCGTATAAATTTTTTCTCTAGATTGGAGGGCCACCTCATAAGTGACCCTCACTGACAGAGATGTACACACATCAGGAAAATGTGCTTATATCCATGTAAGGAGAGCGGATCAGCTTCATTATTGAGTTTTAGTTAAGAAAAAAAACATTTCAGTTAATACAGCATGACTAAAGCCTCCCTCTACAAGTGGAACTCCTGGAAGTATCATGAGTTTTGGGATACAGTTTTTTCCGTATATTAATAAGTGTGCAAAAGTATTTAATCCACAGTGCCAGGATGGGCATAAAGAGAAATCGACTAGAACGTGAAATAATAGTTAAACTGGAGTTACCGAAAGTAACTAGAAACAGCAGCAAATGAACACATCAAAATATGCTGTGCAATGGAATGCTGCATATTTTCCACATAAAGTTTGGCAGATGATTTGAGTAATAACGTCCTCAAAATTGAATAATATTACAACTTTGTAGTAAACCTGACTTGTGTAAATCCTCCACTGAACTAAAAAAGGCCAAGATCTGTTAGTATTGCAGATATCTTCAGAGCAGGTTGGTAGCATCCAGTAGAAAAATCTTCTATTGCTGTGGCCATAAAAATTCAGGCCTGGAGCGAGTGTCGCACAGGGCGAGGGTTCATATGAGCTGACGATGCCTCCTCAGGCTGCCCAGGCCC
This sequence comes from Pleurodeles waltl, assembly GCF_031143425.1. Classification (NCBI taxonomy): domain Eukaryota; kingdom Metazoa; phylum Chordata; class Amphibia; order Caudata; family Salamandridae; genus Pleurodeles; species Pleurodeles waltl. The sequence goes on from NC_090436.1 coordinate 317,565,427, forward strand.
AGGCCCAATACTCGTTCTTTTCTTCTTGGAAAAAGCAGGAAATTCCTAGCCTTTGAAGCACACCCTGGAAGTAGAAGGAAAGACAGAAACAGCAGGGTCTTGTTACCAGTTTTAGCCTTCAGAAAAATGTCTTTGTCCTCAACTTCAAACTTTACGAGAAGCAATGATTTCCCAACCTCCAATCCTCTATAATCAAGATTTCACACGAGGTTATGAGGAGGAGGTGAGATGCGAAACTTCAACAAACACTATCATGTAGAAGTATACAGTGCTTTTATGTGCGCCTACACGCTGTGTCTTGAGGACTACTGCTGTGGGTTTGGGACAGGTTAAAGTGTATGCTGGCTGAAGGTGGCCTTTTCTAGTCCCGCCTTGGAGCTGCTCACTTGTTGGCTGGGAAATGAATGGCTGGGCTTGCCATGTGTTGAATTCCTAGGAGTTACATTATGTTAGTTGGAAATGTGTCAGTGCATGAGATTGCCTTGAAAAAATTACACAACTTGTATATGTTGGACCTTGTTATTTGTCACACAGTTTAAAGATTCTCAATGAGGTCTTTGTTGGAAGAGGACCCTGGGAGGATTCCACCCTGGAGGAGATTGGGGAACTTGGTGCAGTTCGAGCACCCAGCTGGGCTATTTTGGGCTACTTGGGCTCTCTGGGTTTGGAGCGCACTATGTATGCAGCAATTTTATCGTGCCAGCCACCATATTGAAGTTGGTACACCTGGTGGCTGGCAGCTCTAGTGTCAGTTTTTTTTCTCTAGTATCAGGCTTTTGTCAGGATTTTGCAGTCATATGCAGCATAACAGTTAGACAGAAGGTTGAGGGTTCTCGTTTGTATTTCTTGTGCTTATATAATGGCACTTGCTGTTTCTGACGACGAGAAGGTAGTGCAGGCTAAAGCTCCTCGCAGAAGCAGGCCTCCTTGATCTAATGATCCGGGACGTTGGGGGGCAGGGCTGCCCCCATGGAGGGCATTGGAGAAGGTGGCAGCTGGGGTCTGGGCCTGCTCCCCGCTGCACTCCCAGCATGTCCTGCGTGCCGCTGTAAGTGCACCGGGCCATCCCTGGGCACGAAAGGTGGCCCCGCGAAGTGCGGGGAGTGTCGGGTCATCGCTGGGGCTGCCAGGGAACCAGGCAGCCCGCATGCCCCACAAGGTAGTGTGTTTGGAGACCCCCAGGGTAGGGAGGGAGGGCCTGAGCAGGAGGTGGGGCAGAGGGCTTCACGGCCGGCGAGCGCCACTGCAGGCCCGAGGGGATACATGTCGCTCAATACATGCTCCTCCATGCGGAAAGGGAGGGAAAAGGGCAGGCTGCAGGTTCAGTGGCAAGTGAGCAGCCTGCCCCCCAGGACACGTCAGTATCATCCAAGGGTGGGGCGGGAGGCAGTCGGAGGGTGCATAAACCAGGTTGAGGGACTGGCCAGGCTGGGGCAGTGGGATGAGCCCCCTAGGAATTTTGAGGTTGGGGGTGCCCGCAAGCCAAGGGGGGGGGTCTTTTGGGTCAGAATGGCTTGGAGGGGCTAGTGGGCTCAATGATGGAAGGGGGAAGAGATCCTAAGAATGGGGAGCAGCATTGGTAGCAGAAGGTTGCTGTGAGGGTAGAGGTACACATGGATCAGGAGCTCCCAGGGCTGGAACAGTGGGCCATAGACCTGGCACAATTGCAGTGGAGTGATTCAGAGACCGAGGAAGAGGGGGAGGGGGTTGATGAATGTCTTTTGCAGCCACAACCCCCGAAGAGGGTTTATGGCAGATGGGAGATGGGTGATCTGGGGTGGGGGGCAAGGGCTGGTGGGGCAAGACAGGATGTAGTGGGTGTGCGACAGGTACGGGCCAGGGAACAGGGGGGCTTGAAGGAGGTGACAATTACCAGGTAGTGGCATAAAAAGAAATCGACTACAACCTGAAATTATAGTTAAACTAGAGTTACCGAAAGTAAATAGAAACAGCAGCAAACAGATACATCAAAATATGCTGTGCAATGGAATGCTGCATATTTCCCACAAAAAGTTTGGCAGATGATTTAAGTAATAACGTCCTCAAAATTGAATAATATAATAACTTTGTAGTAAACCTGCCTTTTGAAATTCCTCCACTGAACTCAAAACCAGCCAACTCTTTTGTCATACAGGTATAGTTGCCACAGGATGTGCCAGACTTGCATGGCTTTGTGATCCCATGGAGAAGAGAAGGCAGGGTCCAGGGCGGCCAGCTGGATAGTGGCAAGGGACCACAGTGTACTGGGGCCGCATGAAGGGGAGTGGGAAGCACTCTCTGGTGTCACGGCCCACAGGGCTGGACGCCCTGCAATGGGGGAACAGGGGCAGCGTGCAGCCCACTCACAGTCCGGAGATGGTCAGATCGTGGTACTCCTGGGGGTGCAGGCCCATGGCTGGGCACAAGCGGACACCTGAAGGGGAGGTGAGCTTTTGCCATTGGATAACACAATTCCTGATTTCGATGAGGAGAGGGTGGATGAAAGGGAGCAGAGAGGGTGGCGTGGAAGAGCATGACGGGCAATGGTGGGCAAATAGCGCAAGGGAGGTCGAGTGGGAGTCTCTCATCGACCTGTTCATTACGTGTTGCAGGCAGCGTGTCCGGGGCAAGTCCAGGGACATCAACGACATGGTGAGACATGGTGGCAGCTGGGAAGGCAGCGAGCTCAGGTGCAGGCACCAACCTTGGCTCCAGGTAAGCCTGCCAAACAGAGGTCACAGATGGTTTCTGTGGCAGTGGAAGCAAAAGGTTTGCTGGATTGCGGGAAGATCCGCTTGTCTAAGGGAGCTTATGTACAGGATATTGGCATGGGCACAGATGACACAGACATCATGCGGGGTGCACGGGTGGAAGGGGCTGTACAAGTGAAGGGGCAGAGCTTGATACGACATGGGGACCCATGGGGAGCCAGGGAAGGAGAAAAAGGGGAAACAGCCAGAGTGACGATCTTAGAGAGTAAGAAACTACAAGTGAAGAAGCTCCCATACATGGGGACCTCTGAACCTTTGGGGGGCCCATTTAATGCTTTCGACAAAAGAAAAGTTTTGGAACAGTGAGTATGTGGAAATGTTCCAGCTGCTGCATAGGGAGCTTCGGGCAAAAGAGGGATCAAAGGAAGAAGAATATGAGCTGGCCAAGGGACCTAAGGTGCCGGTTACCATTGAAAATTGGACGCCAGCCTTTTCAATATACATGAACATGTACAGCGAAAAGTACCCAAAGATGGCACTGTTCAAATATATGGACGTGTTCAGGAAAGCATCCATTGACTATGGAGACTCTGCATGGGTTCAGTATGACGACGAATTCCGGGCACGCATGGCGACCGATCCGGATGTCCAATGGGGGAGATTGACTCGGATCTTTGGCAGCATACAATGGGTCCAGCAAAGTTTGGGAAGACTGTTTTTACAGTCTTGGCCTTTCTAGCCATCAAGATTGACTTGGTGGCCATGATGGCCCGTGTGCCCCCAAACAAGAAGTTTGCAATGCAGTTGTTGCTCAATGACATGATTCGCAAGTAGAAAGTCACCTTTAATCAAATACAAGTACTGCTTGGTCATTTAAACTTTGCTTGTAAAGTGGTCAGGGTGGGACAGACCTTTTGCAGACACTTGGGCTTAGCATTATCAGGATGAGACCTGCCATCCCATTATGTGAGGTTGTCGGTGGGAGTTCGCGAAGGCTTATGTATGTGGTGAGTCTTCTTGGAATCCTTCAACGGAATTCCTTTGGTCAGGTGGCAAGACTGGGACTGGTATGCCCAGATATTCTTTGATGCGGCAGATAGCCAAGGTTTTTGGGATATACTGGCAGGAACACTGGTGCGCAGAGGAGTGGCCACAGGCATGTAAGTGTGGTGGTCGTAGCATAGAGTTCCCTGAGTTATTCCCCTTGGTTGTCGCTTTGACGCTATGGGGACTGCAGCTGGCGCGCGAGAGAGTACTTTTCAGAATTGACAACATGGCGGTGGTTCAGGTCGTTAACAGAGAGTCCTCCAGAGACCCTCAGGTACTTAAATTGCTGCAAATTTTTGTGTTGGGTTTTCCTAGACATGACATTGCCTTCAGGGCCCGCCATGTCTTGGGTGTGGAGAATGACAATGTGGATGCCTTATCTCATTCTCATTGGAGGAGTTTCCATTGACTGGCCTTGGGGGTGGATCCAGCCAGACTGCAGATGCCCAGGGAACTCTGGAATGTAGGAGACAATGGATTCTGCAACTTTTCTTGAACTCGTAGAGGTGCGGATGGAGTGATGACAGAGTGAAGACTGCTGGAAGATGGACATCAGATTGCTTTTGCAGATACGTTAGGTGGGAGGAGGAAGCCTACTGAACAGGTACAGCACCAATTTTGTTTTTGCTTTCTTTCAGGTACGGTGCATGGCCCTGAATCAGTGGCCGTTTTGACCTGGAGTTGGGGGCATTCTTTTATCAGGAGGGCAAAACAGCAAGCTGAGCGTATTGAATTGGGGGACAACTTGGGTCTTGATCGCTCTGTGTACAAATTACGTACAGTGGCATGGGAAAGGGGGATGCAATAGTATCAGTTATTACCTTGTCTGAACGTGTTGAGGAGAAGGGAACATTGCCCAGATATCTTACTCATGCACTTGGGTTAAAATGATATGGTGCAATTGAAGAGTCAGGCTTTCATAAAGCAGATGAAGCAAGACTTGTGGGAGATTAAGGCTCAGTGGTACAGATGTCATGGAATGCTGACAGCTTTCATGCTGATGAGATGTTGGAGGGGTGCCTCATGCCAGGTGGCTATAGAGAGGGCGAGGCACAAGTTGAACAAAGAAATAAAGGCTTTTTGTAGGGAGAAGGGCTTTACTCATATTGAACATAGAGACATAAGGTACGGGGACAGTGAATGTTTTAGGGATGACGGGGTTCACTTGTCCGACACGTGCACTGAATTATACTTGCGACAGTTGAAGAAGAGTTTGAAGGTGGTTTTTCGCTTGTGCTAGGAAACTGGGCTCACGGAATGGGGGCAGAAACCAGCCTATGGGCCTTTTTTTCTGGGTGGCGGGGAGAGAAAAACATTGCTGGTTTGTCACATGTACATGGTTCTAGACAAGGGCAGGCCAGGAGGACAACCAGAGGGTGGGTAGGACCATAGCCCCTAGAGACGGAAGTAAAAAGTTGGGTTCAGAATTTGCATTTGGTAGAGTTTAACAGGTATACAAAATGGATCAGAAAGTCTGGAGCACACAGAGAAGGTGAACAGGATCATAGTGTGGTTTGGCGAGGGAGGGCATTTTAGTGGAGGGGTGTTAGGTTTGTTTCGTGCATAGTGAGGTGATAGATTTGTGAGGCAAAGGCCTAGGTTGCTGTGTTATGTGTACCTGTCTCAATAAAGCGGCCTTTTACACACACCAAGTGGTAATGGTCTGTGACTCAACCCTACTCCCTAAAAGGACATGAGGACATGAAACGCCTTGTATATTATACTCGAAGTACATTTTAAAAAAGTATGGGAACTGTGGTGCTGGGAGCAAAGAGGGTAGGGTGCGCGTATCTGTGGGGTCAAAGCTGTGGCAAAAAAATATATATATTCTGTCATTTTGGGGAATTTTGCTTTCACCTAACTACATATAAAATAAGGCATAGTTTAAATCAGAAATAAATGTGAGTTAAGTTAATCAGTGGGAAATGCTCTATCGTACATTCTGAAACCTTTACTAGTTAATGCCCTGCAGAGGTCTGAGTCTGTACCAAGAGTGCCACTGAACTGAATATTTGTTGGTGCAGTGGAAAATATTGAGTTGTGTTTCTTTAGTGCTACGAGGTCCCAGTCTGTGACAGAAAGTGGAGTGAATATGCAAGTCAATTATTTTCAACTTGCATTACACCCAGTATAAGATAGGCTGCTACAAAATGTGCAAAAAGGTTTACAAAACAATGTGCTTCCAAAATATAAATTTTAGTAATACTCAAACTGTACATTATGCATTTTTGTAACTGTCCTTTAAAAGCACACACTTCACAGCTCAGCTGGTAACTCCTTTGCACTACCACTCAAAAAGAATAAATCTGTTTCATCAGGAACTGTCAGATGACTTTATCAACTAAAGCCAATACCTGCTTCCAAGCCCCCTTTACATTTGCAGAGTGTTCAGTTGTTCACATTTACATTTCTTTCAGGCAGCCTGGCAAGAAGGCTTGTTCAGCTCTCTTCCCCTCTCTCTGTTTCATAACCCAAGAGTATCTCTGCCTGACACTTCATCTAAAGCATTTCAATACTCGGAATTAACCATTCCGAGACGGTTGTCTCTTCACAACAAACACTGGTAAATGCATTAGGTTTTGCCTATGGGATTAATAATAAATTAAGCGGTATGGAAGCAGTGTTTTGTGGAGGAAGAATGGTGTGAGTGCTCTCTGTGCAGGGTGAGTGGTGCATGAATGAAAGTTGATAAGTGTTTGAGTGCAGGGTGAAAGTGCCTCAATTCATGGTGATTGATGTGTGTTTAGTGCAGAATAAGAATTGGGTGAGTGTACAGGGTGAGAGATGTTATCCTGTATAAGGTAAGTTTGCAAGTATAAGGTGAGCGGTATTTCAATAGTATCTACAGAAAGATATAAATAGAGATTCTGAAAGGAGCTCAACCTGTGCTTCTGAGGCAGAGACGAGACTCCAGCCAGAGACAGCTGCCTGGGCACTGCTTGCCTTACCCTGCTCCTGGCGAGGCCCTCACTGATACAAAAGCCTGGAGACAGACCTTTACAAAGGCACCCTGGAGCAGAGGGTGTGTGGCGGGGGAACTGGCACACATAGTCAGACTAGCACTTGTGTTTGCAGATAATTCACTTCCCCAGAAAATGAATATACCAGTTCTGACTATTGTAATGTATTTCGGAAGTTTAGTCTTTGTGAAACATAATGCAATCAAAATACTTAAAAAAATGATTTGTAAATGAAAGAGCAATATGTTAATATGTGCTCTGTGGTGACAGGTACCATCTAGTAACCCTAATAGACATACAAAGCTAAAGTTGTTATGGTGCAAAGGGCTAGTTGTCAAAAGTGGCAAAGGGGGAGGGTGTGGCTTGTGCCAGTATACTGGGTAGCACACAAATTAATAACAGTGTGACACAAACTGAGGGCTCATGATCATCAGTGGCAAGTGATGTGTAACAGCTTTCTGGCTGGCGTCATGACACTCACCAGTAAAATTCCCTGTTGCAGTGCAGAGAGTGCAGGCTGCGGACAAAAGTGCACACAGTAGCCATAGACCTCGGGGGTGAGCGTGCAACATCATGTTTCCTATAGACTTAATCCGTCCCTGCAAATGTGTCTGCACTCATGAAGCATCTCTCACTCCTGTTCTGCGCACAGACCAGAGCTGGCACTGGTCACGTGGCAGCGCCACATGAAGGCCCTTTAGGCCACAGACTGCAGCACTGCCCTGTCATTAAGTGTGTGCACTCAGCAGTTGCCATGTTAGGATCAGGCGAACATGGCTTTATGGTTTCTACAACTTTATAAGGTAGAATATAAGCACTCTATAGAACAGTTGTTACTATTACCAAATTTAGTACAACATTGCTTTGCTTCGTCATTGAGACTGAGATGCGTGTGGGGACAGGCACTATATTTAATGATAAAAGTAGTGATTCATGTAGAGTTTTTGCCAGCCCCCTTGCAAGTGAGTGTGTTTGGCGAGGTGGCGTGCAGGCATTGGACAAACAATATAAAAATGGAGCCAACAAGCATGCTTGAAATGTGTGCAGCCAGGGTGAGATTATGTAGACAAGCACAGAGCAAGCGCTGTGAAGGCAAAACATTAAAATAGTTCCTCAAAAGTGAATGGAAACAGTACTTGGGCAGCGGGATACTGATAAGAGAAGCACCTGAGGGGCAACACAAGGAATGACAGGAAACAGTATGCTACAGCCTAAAGAAATGGATGAAAAGTAAGTGGCAAGCACAGGAACCAATGAAAAGCGAGGGTGAGATGTAAGCCCCTTTTAAGATTTATATTAAATACAATAAATTTCACAAGCACAGTAGAAGCGCTGTACAGGTGAAATCTAAAAAGTAGGAAACTTTTTCTTATTTTCAAAAAGTATGGGTACCAGTGGCGGCCGGCAGCTTTAGGAGGGAGGGGGTGGGCGGGAAGCACACACACACACACACACATGCACGCACACACATCCATTAACAACACTCATAACATTCAAACATGCACACACGCACCAAACATTAATTTTAAAAGTTCACACATACTCATTCTTTCACACACACACGCACATCCATTAACACTCATAACATTCAAACATGCACGCACGCACCAAACATTAATTTTAAAACATCACACACACTCATTCTTTCACACACACAGGCACGCAAGCACATCCATTAACAACACTCATAACATTCAAACATGCACGCACGCACCAAACATTCATTTTCAAACATCACACATACTTACCTTCAGCCTCGGAGGTCCCAGGAGGGTAGGGACTGCTGCCTTCCCTCATTGGCTGACCAAAGGATGGCAGCAGTCCCAGCCTCGTCACAGAGTAGGATGGGGTCAGTGAGACTGCTGACCCCACCCCACTCTGTGACGAGATGTCACTGATTGACACTAACCCTGGGCGCTTCAGGGCTTAAACCTGAAGCGCCCAGGGCGAAATCAATGGGTGGCGCTTTCCTCGTCACCCAGGGGAGGGCCTCGAGGCACCTTTGCCGAGCTGAGGAAGTCACGCACATAGGAGCTGTGACTTCCTCAGCCCAACAAAGTTCAGCTCAGGCAGCCAGGAGTCTGCGCAAATCGCGCATGTCTGCTCCTGGCTGCCTGACCTGAACATAAAGAGTGTCTGTCAGGCTGACCTTTGTTTAGCCTGAGAGACACTCTTCATGAGGGGAAAAGGACGGACCGCCCCTGATGGGCACGTCCTGCCCCTCAGATCCTATCCATTTTGACCACTGATTACTTCTATATCTTATCCGTTTATATAATGTTTAAAGTGTATGTAAGTCATTAAGCTGACTCGCTCTGCCTCTTTCATACGGAACGGGTGTGACGCTCCTTTTGTGTGGGATAGATCCAGCATGTTCTGCAGCAAGTCAAGCTTCCCCCTCACACAGAACAGGTGCAACCTCCTCCACACCATGCATGTGTGCTGAAGCAATGCAAATTTCCCTGGCATCTGAGAGACATCGACAGCTGCGTGCCTAGTAATGCTGGCTTTAGAAGGTATACCCAGTGGATGACGCTGCGAGTACACCAGTAACATGCAGGTGCGGGAAACCGAAACCATCCGAGTGACTCGATGTCATCTTCAGTTGCAAAATGTGTATTCCCTTTCCAGCAGCGTTTGGAAATAACTAACTATTCCCGCTGCGCTATTCCTCCATGTTCATTCTCAGGCGCACTTCCAAACACAGCTGCATGCCGGGACACTGAAGGGTTCCACGTGAGGACAACACAAATCAGTGACCTTTAAGAGCAGGAGGACAGAGGCCCTGATGCTTCCCGCACACAGTGCATCCCTGGAGCGCCCACTAAACCCGCCAGTACTGCCGTGAGGAGTACAGGAATATTACACACTCACTGAAGCATAGTTAAAGCCCCTTGGCGCTATGCTAGTTAAGAGTGACTCACTAGTCCAATCCCTCTCGCATTGCTTCATTGAGACAGAAGGGACTGGGGATTTAACATTAATATTTTACATGCTGACTCAATTCCTTTCTAAGCTATACATCTCATGCAAGGGTATTGTACCTCCATCGAAGACACAGGCACACACAGATATAAAACGACATATGTAGTGAGCATAAATTCCATAAACATAAAGACGATCGTAAAAACGAATTTAATAGCACCCAGTACTCCTATTTTTACAATGTTGATTCTTAAATCTGGTAAAGCACGAGGACACAGTTACAAAAACATTGCGAAATTCCCAAAATAAAGACCACTTTATTTCCTCTTCAGTTGAATGAAGAAGGGCAGAGTTGGAATCCGGGAATTCTTATATGGCAGGGCAACAGTTATGTAGTGGAAGAAACCATTCAGATTGGGTCGTTTTATGAGTTATTTGTTGACGTGGCTAAGTTTCCAGCTGGCGCATCTTTGAGCTGCACTAAGACTACGTGTTACTTGCCCGAAGAGGTTGTACTTGTAGAATAGCAGAAACGAACCCCTCAAAGACATAATGCTGACTTTCTGGAACGTTTCCCAAGTTGGTGACAAAGTTTACTCCTTCTATTTAATGTCTTTTGAGTTTATTGATCCAAGTGAAACACATGTCGGCTGGTGCCCTACTTATACAAGGACATGCCTCATATTTGGCATCACCATGCTGACAGATAGAATGCCTGAGCCTCACACCCTCTTCTGAGCATCAGCACAAGTGGAAGCAATCTCTGTCTGTTAAGTTACTCTCATCTTGCAGATCACAGGTTTACACCACGGGGGAGGGGCTCCTGGACAGTCTGGGGACCTGTGGCGACAGCAGAGAATAGCGTCCTCCTTAGACTGGATGATAAAACAGTTCAACTCGGGTACCTGAAAGGCAAAGGGTTTGTTCAGGTCTGTAAACCCCAAAAGTCGGGGCAAAGACAGCTGCAATTTATTATTCATAACCTTTATCATTATGTTGGTTTTGAAGTACAGTAGAAGCGAGAGCTCGGAATTCAGATACCTTCATCTCTGCGCCTAAACGCCAACTACAGAAGGCAAGATAACACTCGGGTACAGAGGTAATCTGCCGGGATGTGCAATCTCAGCAGCACTAAAGCCTTCTTGGGCAGCAGCAGGATCGCTCAATAACATTTCTGAATCACAGTTATACTTTCAGAAGCCCTTAAGTTTTGGGAAAGAGAGACAGAGCACTGACACCAGAACCCCCACCATAGCCTAGTGGACAAAGTGGAAACACTGGGGTGAGTATGGACAGATAGGATGGTCAGACATGGCGCGCATGGACATGTTTGAATCCAATTAAAGGAAGCGTGGCGTAAACAATAACAATCAGTCATTATATAATAATGCAAAAGAACAAATTGAGCACTGCAACTTTTCCTCTTCTTTTGCCCGCACCTGAGATCACTGGGAAGAACCACTGTAGCGCACCATGAGAGTACTGGGCATTGAAACTAAGAAGGGAGAAATCCTGCTAGCGGAACACTACCTGAAAGTAATAATAACTATCCCGAAGAAGGTAGCTGGAGAAAGAAGGAATACCAATAGAAGTGAAGAACAAGAAAGTGGGCAAAAACTTTGGCATTAGCTTAAAACTGCGCAAAAGATACCATTAATAGGGAGAGGAATTGCTTCACTCACCCTTCTTAATTTTCTGTTGTGGCATCTAATCTTCCCACACACTGTGAAGAGACAGCTATATACTGCCTTCAGTTTGGGCTAAGGGATGCCAAACCAGATTCCACTTGCCCCCTCCTGCTGTTTACTTCCGTGTATCATTTCCGAATTCGATGTCTCCCATGGCCATTCGTTTCAAGCTCCTCCACTTTGTTAATTGCTTATTTTAGATGATGTTGTTGCACGTATTTTTTTTATGTTTCCTTTTATCTTTCTCATGCGAATGCCAGCTAGTGGGCTTTTTAATTAAAATCGAGAAATCTGCCTGAGTACATCAAATATAAGAAAGGTCAGGTACTGCTGAAAAAAGGCTATGACGGAGACCATCGTTCTTCACTCATCTCCAAATTATATGTCTGTGTTGTCACTTCTACAAAATCCAGTGCCCTTGATACCCAGAATACAGGGTTCTCTTTGTGGCTGTAATTATATTTATTGACTTGTTGACAGGTTAATAGCATGGAACATCAGTATTCACCTTAGAAACTCAGGTCGGATACACATACCGGAGCAGAGCAGTCTCGAAGTAGGAGCAGTAATAGGTGCAAAACACCTCAACATATCTTTTTTTGCTGGAGTCCAGGGGGACTCACGCTGTTGTCAGAAACCAAAAAGTCAAGTAGCTGATGGCCTGCTAGGTCTTTGTTGATTGCCTACTTGATCCACGAAGGTAACATTTATATTAAAATAAATTCTCTCAAGGTCTGTAAAAGAATATTTAGGGCCAGATGTAGTAAAGTCCAATTTTGCAACTTGCAAATTGCGAGTCTGACCGACTCGCAATTTGCAACTCGCAAAATTGGATGCAGAAAGGTGTCTCAGACACCTTTTGTGACTCGCTATGGGGTCGCAAAGACCCACCTCATCAATATTCATGAGGTGGGTAGCAGTTTTCCACCCCATAGCGAGTCCCTGCACTCACAGGGATGGTGGCCTGCTGAAGTCAGCAGACCTCCATGTCTGTGACTGCTTTGTCAATAAATCAGTTTTTTTTTTCATTTTGCAGCCCGTTTTCCTTAAAGGAAAACGAGCTGCAAAATGAAAACTAAACCGAAACCATTTGGTTTCGTTTTTTTCAGAGTAGGCTGTGGTCCATAGGACCACTGCCTGCTCTGAAAAAATATTTTTTTCGGCATTCACAAAGGGGAAGGGGTCCCATGGGGACCCCTTCCCTTTTACGAATGAGTTACCACCAGTGTGACACTGGTGGTAACTGCGAGTTGGTTTGCGACCGCATTCGCGGTCACAAAGCAACTCTTAATGGCGATGCGGTCGCAAATAGGAAGGGAACCCCCCCTTCCTATTTGCGAGTCGCATCCCCAAATTGCGAGTCGGTACCGACTCGCAATTTGTGGATGAGCATCGCGTTCGGCCTTTTGCATGCCGCAAACTGCGTTTTTCGCAGTTTGGGACATGCAAAAGGCTTCGTACATCTGGCCCTTAGTTACTAAGGAGCCAGTTGGGAAATACCCTGAATCTAGAAACAAATCAAAGTCATAAAGAGATAGGGGTTGAAGGCAAGTGGGAAAGCTTTAAAGAGGGCTGTATTTTGGGATTAACTGTATTTTGGGATTTAGGGCCAGATGTAGCAAAGTCCCAAATTGCGAGTTGCAATTTGCGAGTCCCAGTGACTCGCAAATTGCAACTCGCAATTTGGGATGCAGAAAGGTGTCTCAGACACCTTCTTCGAGTCGCTATGGGGTCGCAAAGACCCACCTCATTATTGTTAATGAGGTGGGTCGCAATTTGCGACCCCATAGCGATTCAGGGCACTCACGGGGATGGTGGCCTGCTGGGAACAGCAGACCACCATATCCGTGACTGCTTTTAAATAAAGCTGTATTTTTTTTTCTAAGTGCAACCCGTTTTCCTTAAAGGAAAACGAGCTGCACTTTGTAAAAAAAAAAAAAACCTTTTGTTTCGGTATTTTGTCAGGGCAGGTAGTGGTCCATGGGACCACTGCCTGCTCTGAAAAATTATTTTGAATGCCAGACACAAAGGGGAAGGGGTCCCATGGGGACCCCTTCCCGTTTGCGACTGGGTTACCATCCACTTCAAGTGGATGGTAACTGCGAGTCCATTTGCGACCGCATTTGCGGTCGCAAATAGAATTACATCGCATTGCGAGTCGCAAATAGGAAGGGAGCACCCCTTCCTATTTGCGAGTCAGAAATGCATTTTGTGAGTCGGTTCCGACTCGCAAAATGCATTTCTACATCTCAAAGTGGCTTTAGCAACTCGCAAACGGTGATTTTCGCCGTTTGCGAGTCGCTAAAGCTTTCCTAGATCTGGCCCTATATGCCATGGGTTGTCAGAGGTAGAGTGTTAGACCAACATCCATGAGGGTGGTCTTCCCCCAAACTTTTTGCCTACTAACCTCCTTTATCTGAAATTCTTTTTTGTTGGCTTTAGGACTCTGTGCACTTTACCACTGGAAACCAGTGTTAAATTGCTAGTGTTCACTCCTTAAACATGATAAGATTGGCTTACACCCAATTGATTAAGTTTATTTACTTAGAAGTCCCTAGTAAATTGGTACAACATGTACTCAGGGCCCGTAAATTAAATGCTGCTAGTTGGCCTGCAGCAATGATTGTGCCATCCATTTAAGAAGCCCTTTAAAACAAATCTGTGGCTTGCCATTGCAGCCTGAGTGCAGTTTTAAACTGCAATTCGACCTGACAAAATAAACCCATATACATATAAGTTACCTCTAAGGTAGGCCCTAAACAGTCCGGAGGGCAGGGTGCACTTTAAAGATAAGTGATACCTTTTCATCTTTAATGATAAAGTTGGATTATAAGGCACAATTCAGAAAATGCCACTTTTAGAAAGTTGGCATTTTCCCATACTCACTATTTGGTCCGTGCAACGTGTGTTCTGAGGCACATGACTCGGACCTGGCAGTTGGTCTTTGTGTATTCTCCCAGACAGTGAAATTAAGGGGGACTAGATGTTGGCATGATGCACCATCCTGCAAGGGAGGGAGAGGAGGGCTGTTTCCTGCCCCACTTACATTTCAATTAGGCTGCCTCAGCACACTCACAAATAACTTCACACAAGTCCATTGTCACCTTAGACCTTTTGGAGCCTGGGCAGAGGAGGAAGGAAATTACAGAACTAAGGGCCAGATGTAGCAAGTCGGCAATTTGCGACTTGCAAATTGCGAGTCCCTGCGACTCGCAATTTGCAAGTCGCGAATTGCTATGCAGTACGGTGTCTCAGACACCGACTGCGACTCGCAATGGGGTCGCAATGACCCACCTCATGAATATTCATGAGGTGGGTCGCAAATTGCGGCCCCATTGAGAGTATAGGCACTCGCTAACATGGAGGCCTGCTGTCGTCAGCAGACCTCCATGTTCGCGACCTGCTTTTCAATAAAGCAGTTTTTTTTTTTTGAAGTGTAGCCCGTTTTCCTAACAGGAAAACAAGCTGCACTTCAAAAAAACCGAAACCTTTAGTTTCGGTTTTTTTTCAGGGCAAGGAGTGGTCACTTGGACCACTCCCTGCCCTGAAAAAATAATTTGGGGTCCAGTCACAAACTGGAAGGGGTCCCATGGGGACCCCTTCCAATTTGCGAGTGGGTTACCATCCACTTGAAGTGGATGGTAACTGCGACTCCATTGGAATTGCATCCCACTGCGAGTCGCAAATAGGAAGGGAACACCCCTTCCTATTTGCGAATCGGAAATGCATTTTGCGAGTCGGAGCCGACTCGCAAAATGCATTTCTGAATGGCAAAGTGGCTATTGCGCCTCGCAAACGGCGATTTTCGCCGTTTGCGAGGCGCAAACACTTTGCTACATCTGGCCCCAGGTGTGGAGGGAGGCCTAGAACCTTCTCCCACTTCAATTGCTAGCACCAGGTATCAATATTGGAGCCCCATACAAACTCTTCAGTTGTAAGAGTTGAAAAGGCCTGCCTAGTACTCAGAGGACTGCCCTTCTGCTTGGGACCTGTCTTGTTTCTCAGAGGACTGCCCTGCTGCTACCAGAGGACTGTCCTGCTGTTTATTAGACATGAGGCAAACTAGATGGAAGATGAATATTGTGTTTCACTGCTATACAGATAGGATAGGGTGAGTAGGAGGGTGAGGTGGTCGACTGGGTCCAATAATGAGATAAAGTGAGAATAGATGAATGTTTTGATGTGCAGTTGTGTGGACTGCAGAAGCCTTGCAGAGAGCAATTTCTTTTAAGTGGGGAGGTTGTAAACTAGACTGAAGGGCATGAATCGGGGTGAGCTGTGGAGAAGTTGAGTCAAGGGAACAATTAATACCCCCAACTTTGGAAAAGAAGTGGAGGAAGGAAACTTGAAAGCAGTTAGAGGGGATGACTGTTTCTAACATAAGTGTCATGAGCAGGAGGTTACTGGCCCTTTTTAATGATATCATAGAATGTACTATTGAGACACACTTGAGCACAGTGACTTAGATGATAGATTTAGTGTGAGGGTAAAAGGTTTTTTGATCTTTTGGGATATGGGTCAGAGAATGCACAGAAACACGTTGCTCTCTGGACCTTAATGGGAACTGATGAGTAGGTGCCTAGGGGGTCAAAGTACGCCTATGTTTCCACAGATAGGCATGATTTTGGCTCATAAATGGGAAGTAGTAATAGAGTCTGTGCAAGTGTTGTTCAAGGTGGAGAAAGGGTAGTTCAGACAATCCTAAACTAAGCTGTGAGGGTAATGGTTTGGTGTGGGATGTGGGATGATGGATGAAACAGTGCAATGAAGCATGCTTGAGTTCTGTGTCTGGGCATGCAATGGAGGTTGAGGCATAGCAGAAGTGTGTTAGCCGAAGGACATGTCTGTGAGGGCAGATCAAGGAAAGATTTGTCCACATTTTTAAACACTTTAGGCCATAAAGTGAGGATGAGAAGCTCAGGTGGTGGGTGAGGGAATGTGGCTTTTGGGCTTATGCTGGGGCTCAATGGCTTAGAGGCTCAGGTATGGAAAAGGGATGTTCTCTCATTATGATGGGATGGAATTCAGAAGCTCTGGGGTCAGAGGCTCATAGCTGAAGTGCCCTTGCGAGAAACTCAGGCCCAGATTTCAGAAGGCCTAGCACCATCCAATGCCACATTAGAGTCATTTTATTTATGCTAATGTGGCGTTAGAAGGCCAAAAACGCTGCGCCATATTTACAAAGTAGCGCAATGCATGCATTGCACCACTTTTTAACCCCTTGCACCACATTATGCCTGTGCAAGGCATGTATGCAAGGGGGGCGTTCCCCCGTTAGGGGGCCTGTAAAAATGGCACAAAGAAATCTAACAGATTTCATTGCATCATTATTTCCTGGATTTTTAACACCTGCTCAGAGCAGGCGTTAAAAGTGGACTCCCATTGGTTTCAATGGACCTCTGGGTGTTTTGCAGGATTAGCATCAGAATTTTTTATGAAAGTACTGCAAAGCGCTGAACTAGCATAAACAAATTATGACACTAGTTCCCTAACTACCACCATGGTGCACCGTATTTTAAATATGGCGCACACATGGTGGCATTAGGTGGGTGCTAGGGGGCGCAAGAAAAGTGGCGCTGAACTGGATGCAGCACCACTTTTCATAAATCTGCCCCTTAGAGCCTTTTCAAAGGGGTGTTGACCTCTTGGTGATTATCAAGGATCTCTGGATCATGGCTCAGGAGATTGTGACAGTGCCAGAGGTTAAAATGCTAAGTGATCGTACTCCTATGTTAATTAACATGGTGCAAAAAGGCATTGTTTGTCCTGTTGCATAGGTGGGTGATAGGCTATTGTCTGTGTGCTCAGAATTGTAAGTAATCAGATGGTGGGTGTCAAACCCCCTATCAGAGGGACACAGGGTAGGTCCAACTGTGATGGGTGAGGCTTTTTACTCTGGATATCCTGGGGCTAGTCTACTATGGGCTCTGAGCAACTGGGCCACGTATACCATCAGCACCTAGCTCTAAGTGGTAGCAAGGTTTGAGCAGTCCAAGGCTTTCCAAGTAGGAGAAAGGTATAATGCAAGCACAGACTCACAACTCAAAATATGCCCAGCACCCCGAATAAATGAGTTTCTAGTAAAATACTTTCTTTTATATCAAAAGGCATACGTGTCTACTAACACAAAGTGCAATACAGCATAACACAAACAACATACCCAGTCTTCTTAAGGCAGACCTGCTAGTGTTGCCCAGGTCAGGTCATGTCCCATTTCCCTGTCTATGGATGATTGATATTCCCCATTCACAGGCAGCAACATCCAAGCTACCTCCTGCTTATGAGCTCAAGCCTTAGATATTCTATGAGGGTTTTTAGTTAAAGTTCAAACATCTCTCAAAGCAAGTTCCCCCAGGGCCCGGGGGCCCGGTATCCATCTTACCTGCACTCATTTGGATGGCAATCCTGAGTCCACAAGCTCTCATTACCAGCCTGGTGGACAGCAGAATTTTGGAATCTGTTGCTGCTGTGGCACGTGTACACCACGCTCCTCCAATCTGCTGGTAAGTATTTTTTGTCAGGGGGTGAGTCTAGTGTGCTCCTGGGCTCAGGCAGTTCTCTGCAGGTCACAATCTGCTAGTCGATTACAACTGCTTGCTGTCCTAGGTAAACTGCCCTATTCCTGGATTATAGCTCCTGCTAACATACAGGGGATCTTCACAGCACCCACAGGGTGACGGGCCTTATTCTTCTCTGTGATTCCCTCCTGGCATACGGTGATTGTTTAGTAGCATCAGTAAGGCGACGGCCCTCTTTGGGTCCCAGCACTATACAGGGCAGTGTCCCCCCTTTGTGGAAGTACAGCATCAGAGAGGTAACGCTTTCTCTCGGCAGGGGCCCTTTCCTGCCATCATTGGCTCGCACAACGCACTAGTGACGGATGACCTGATAGGTGCAGCAGTCCAGCCCTCTCCACAACCCCAACCTTGTATACGTGTCTCAAAAAACATTCAGGCAGATGACTGGATTGGCACACTTGTCTTGATAGACCAGAATCTCCCACCTCACTTCCGGGACCCTCTCAGTAGTATCCCCACTGGACCTCGCTCCCTCACAGGGCCCACTGGCCTTGGGTCAGGCAGAAGCTGGTGCTCTGGGCTGCAGGTGAGTGTTCTTAATTTTCCTGGATGAAATCCTACCGCCCAGCATGGGAGATTGGCAGTCCCTTTGTCACCAGTCCTGGTTACAATAGGCAGAAATCATGCTGAGCTTTTCGTCACTAATGTATAGCTTCAGTTTGACAATTTGGCAGTCTTAAGCTCTCCATTTTATAATCCATATCCAGATACACTTATGATTTAGGCCCATATTTATACTTTTTGACGCTAAACTGCGCTAACGCAGTTTAGCGTCAAAAAGTTTTGCGCCGTCTAACGCCATTCTGAAGCGCCATGCGGGCGCCGTATTTATGGAATGGCGTTAGACGGCGCAATCAGACCGGCGCTGCCTGGTTTGCGTGGGAAAAAACCACGTAGACCAGACAGCGCCGGCGTAGGGGGAAAATGGCGCATGGGCGTCTTAAAATGGGGCAAGTCAGGTTACGTCGAAAAAATCGTCTTAACCCGACTTGCGCCATTTTTTAACGACGCCCATCCCCCATCAACATGACTCCTATCATTGTAAAGATAGGAGTCATGCCCCCTTGCCCAATGGCCATGCCCAGGGGACTTCTGTCCCCTGGGCATGGTCATTGGGCATAGTGGCATGTAGGGGGGCACAAATAAGGCCCCCCTATGCCACCAAAAAAAAATATAAAAAATAAAAAATTATACTTACCTGAACTTACCTGAATGTCCCTGGGGTGGGTCCCTCCATCCTTGGGGGTGCTCCTGGGGTGGGCAAGGGTGGCAGGGGGGGTCCCTGGGGGCATGGGAGGGCACCTGTGGGCTCATTTTGAGCCCACAGGCCCCTTAACGCCTGCCCTGAGCAGGCGTTAAAAAGTGGCGCAAATGCGCCGTTTTTAGCCACGCCAACTCCCGGGCGTCTCTTTTGCCCGGGAGTATAAATACCACGTAAAGGCCTGGGAGTCATTTTTTAGACGGGAACGCCTCCCTTGCATATCATTAACGCAAGGAAGGGGTTCACGCTAAAAAATGACGCACATTCCGGGAACTTTGGCGCTATTCGCCTCTAACGCCATAGTATAAATATGGCGTTAGTTGGCGTTAGTTTTGCGTTGAAATTGCGTCAAAAAAAACGACGCAATTTCGGCGCAAACGGAGTATAAATATGGCCCTTAGTGTCTCTGTCATAAAAGTGTGTGGTCTGGTGATTGCCCACTTTGAAGTGCCCACTGCCTTTGTGGTGCTCTTCCTCCAAAGAGCAGCCTATCACCAGCAGGACAGTCTCCAGTCATGATAGCCCCAAACACAGACCAGGAGAGTGACTAGCGCTTCACACCTGGGTGACAGCCTGTAGGAGGCTGGCCTGGCTTATAGTGGGTATCTGATGGTACTTACAGCTTGTTCCAGGTCCAGTTTTCCCTTATTAGTAGATTAGTAGTGTTCTAGCAGCTTAGGCTGATAGAGGTAGCTATAGCAGAGCAGCTTAGGCTGAACTAGGAGACATGCAAAGCTCCCACTATACCACTTATATCATGTAGCACTATATGACAAGAATCACAATACTCAGAGTTACTAAAAATAAAGGTACTTTATTTTACTGACAAAGTTTCAGAAATATCTCAGAGGATATACTCCCTTAGGAGGTAAGCAAAATATACAAAATATACACGCAAATCAAAATCAGGTAAGTAAACAGTTCGAAAAGTAGTGCAAACACAGTAGAATACAATAGGATGCAATATGCCTAGGGGCAACACAAACCATATACTAAGAAAGTGGAATGCGAACCACTTAGGGACCCCTGGCCTAGTGTAGTGTGTAGAGGGTCGCTGGGAGTGTACGGAAACACTAAGGGTATCCGAGATACCCCCCCAAGACCCTGAAAAGTAGGAGTAAAGTTACCCTACTTCCACAGAAACACACTAAAGTCGTGAAAGGAGATTCTGCAAAGACAACAACTGACTGCAAAACACTGAAGACGGATTCCTGGACCTGAGGACCTGTAAAGGAAGGGTACCAAGTCCAAGAGTCACAAAAGTGTCCAGGGGGGCAGGAGCCCACTAAACTCCAGATGAAGGTGCAAAATGGCTGCCTCTGGGTGGAAGAAGCTGAAGATTCTGCAACAATAGAAGATGCCAGGAACTTCTCCTTTGTACAGAAAATGTCCCACGGTGTGCTGGAGGATGCATAGTTGTTTCCAAGGAGAAAAACGGCAAACAAGCCTTGCTAGCTGCAAACGTTGCAGTTGAAGAAAATGGGTGCTGCCTGGGCCCAAGAAGGACCAGGAGGTCGCCCCTTGGAGGAAGAGACAGAGGGGGCACTCAGCAGCACAGAGAGCCCATGCAAAAGCAGGCAGCACCTGTAGAAGTACTTGAACAGGGGTTTAAGAAATCTGAGCATGGTGGTCATCTCAACACTACAAAGGAAGGTCCCTCGAATCCGGTGGTCAACTCAGCGAGTTGAGCAATGCAGGACAGAGTGCTGTGGACCTGGGCTATGCTGTGCATGTAGGATTCCTTGCAAAAGTGCACAGAAGCCCTAGCAGCTGCAGATCACGCAGTACATAGGATTACTGTCTGGCGTGGGGAGGCAAGGACTTACCTCCACCAAATTTGGACAGAAGGACCACTGGACTGTTGGGGTCACTTGGATCCAGCTCCTGTGTTCGAGGGACCATGCTCGTCAAGATGAGAGGGGACCCAGAGGACCAGTGATACAGAAATTTGGTGCCTGCGTTAGCAGGGGGTAGATTCCGTCAACCCACGGGGGATTTCTTCTTGGCTTCCAGTGCAGGGTGAAGGCAAACAGTCCTCAGAGCATGCACCACCAGGAAACAGTCGAGAAAGCCGGCAGGATTAGGCGCTACAATGTTGCTGGTAGTCTTCTTGCTACTTTGTTGCAGTTTTGCAAGCGTCCTGGAGCATTCAGCGGTCAATCCTTGGCACAAGTCAGAGAGGGAGATACAGAGGAACTCTGGTGAGCTCTTGCATTTGTTATCTGAGGAGAAACCCACAGGAGAGACCCTAAATAGCCCTCAGAGGAGGATTGGCCACCTAACCAGGTAAGCACCTATCAGGCGGGGTCTCTGACGTCACCTGATGGCACTGGCCACTCAGAGGCCTCCACTGTGCCCTCACACCTCTGCATTCAAGAGGGCAGAGGTCTGGGACACACTGGAGGAGCTCTGGGCACCACCCCTGAGGTGGTGATGGACAGGGGAGTGGTCACTCCCCTTTCCTTTGTCCAGTTTCGCGTCAGAGCAGGGGCTGGGGGATCCCTGAACCGGTGTAGACTGGCTTATGCAAGGAGGGCACCATCTGTGCCCTTCAAAGCATTTCCAGAGGCTGGGGGAGGCTACTCCTCCCCACCCCTTAACACCTATTTCCAAAGGGAGAGGGTGTAACACCGTCTCTCAGAGGAAATCCTTTGTTCTGCCTTCCTGGGCTGCCCAGACCCCAGGAGGGCAGAAGCCTGTCTGTGGGTTGGCAGCAGAGGTAGCTGCAGTGAAATCCCCAGAGAGCTAATTTTGTAGTACCAGGGGTCCATGCTGGAGCCCCGGGGATGCATGGGATTGGCACCCCAATGCCAGATTTGGCATGGGGGGACAATTCCATGATCTTAGACATGTTACATGGCCATATTCGGAGTTACCATTGTGAAGCTACATATAGGTATTGACCTATATGTAGTGCATGCGTGTTATGGTGTCCCCGCAATCACAAAGTCTAGGGAAATTGCCCTGAACAATGTGGGGGCACCTTGGCTAGTGCCAGGGTGCCCTCACACTTAGTAACTTTGCACCTAACCTTCGCTAAGTGAGGGTTAGACATATAGGTGACTTATAAGTTACTAAAGTGTAGTGTAAAATGGCTGTGAAATAACGTGGACGTTATTTCACTCAGGCTGCAGTGGCAGTCCTGTGTAATATTGGTCTGAGCTCCCTATGGGTGGCAAAAGAAATGCTGTAGCCCATAGGGATCTCCTGGAACCCCAATACCCTGGGTACCTAGGTACCATATACTAGGGAATTATAAGGGTGTTCCAGTGTGCCAATCAGAATTGGTACAAATGGTCACTAGCCTGCAGTGACAATTTCAAAGACAGAGAGCGCATAAGCACTGAGGTTCTGGTTAGCAGCGCCTCAGTGACACAGTTAGGCACCACACAGGGAACACATTCAGGCCACAACCTATGAGCACTGGGGCCCTGGCTAGCAGGGTCCCAGTGAAACATATAAAACACACTGACAAATAGGGTTTTCACTATGAGCACTGGGGTCCTGGCTAGCAGGATCCCAGTGAGACAGTAAAAACACCCTGACATATACTCACAAACAGGCCAAAAGTGGGGGTAACAAGGCTAGAAAGAGGCTACCTTCCTACACAGCCTTAGTAATATGTCCATCAAATGTTACAAAAGGGCTGAGGCTGCTTCGACCAGTGACCTCGTTACAGAATCAAAGAGCCCCTATTAATGTGCACCAAAGAATACTTCCTTCCTCCAGCGTGTATCCCATCCAGCTCTCAGGAATGCAGCAAACCACAAATCTGTCTGGGAGAAACCTCTACCTCTCCCTGGTCATCCAGTAAGGCATGGGCCTCCCAAAATGGAACCCAGTGTCTTCCTATCCTTTGCAAGCACACAAACACACCACTACACACACATACACAAATGTCCTGCCACCATCTCACTCGTGCAACCTATGTCCCGGTGAAGGCAACATCCTTCCACCACTTCAGGGTGGTGTATTGGACGTGGTCCATGACAGGCCTAGGCCATACTGCGCATGCATGATCGGTGTTCGTTCATGGACAAAAATCATCACCAATGCCCCGGAAATAACGCATGAGACTTTTTCATCCAGAGAGAGGCTTAAAAATTTAGGGGGTCATTACAACCTCGGCGGTCTTTTAACAAGACCGCAGAGGGACCGTCGTGCGGAAGACCGCCAGTAGTGGCGGTTTGCCGCTCGGCGTATTATGACTGTTGGCTGCTCTCCGTCCTTTTTACGACGGAGAGCCGCCAACAGCCATACTGGCGGGCGGCGGGGAAGTGGAGGTTGCTCCACCTCCACCGCCACGCCAACAGAACACCGCCCAGCGAATCACGTCCTGTGATTCGGCGCGGCGGTGTTCTGTTGGCGGTGTGGTGTCAGCGGAGCAGCCCCCATGGCTCCCGTCCCCTCCCGGAGGATCGACGGACAAGGTAAGTCGATCGTCCGTTAGGGGAGGGGGGTGGGGGGGCGTTGTGTGTTGTGTGGGTGCATGGGGGTGTGCGTCTGTGTATGTAGAGGGGGGGTGTGAGTGCGTGTATGTCTGTATGTCTGTATGGATGTGTGCGTGTATGTCTGTATATGGGTGTGCGTGTCTGACTGAGTGTGTGGATGTAGACATGTATGTTGGTGTGTGTGCGTGTATGTGTGTTGGTGGTGCCTGCGTGCGTGTCGTGTGTGTGTGAGTTATGTGATGTTGGGGGTTGGGGTGGGGAGGGGGCCCCTGCCACCTTTGGGGGGTGGCAGGGGTGGTGGGGGGTGTAGGGGAGGGAGTCGGGGTGGGGCCGGGGGTGGGAGAGACCCCTATCAGTGCCAGGGAAGGAGTTCCCTGGCACTGATAGGGCTTACCGCCATGGATTTCATGGCGGTTCCTATTGCTGGAAATCCACTGCAGTAAGCCGGGTCAAAATACTGCGGCGGTATTGTGACGGCTGCCGGGCTGGAGACCCAGGTCTCCAGCCCAACGGTCGTCTCCGCCCTGGCGGGAGGAACGGTGAAGCGGCGGATGACCATGGCGGTAACCGCCATGGTCATAATACTTAAAAAAAGACCGCCAGCCTGTTGGCGGTCTTACCACCGCTTTAACACCGTCCACCAGGGTTGTAATGACCCCCTTAGTTTGGAGTTAGGATGGGCAAGCACCACAGCCGAGAGGTCCACTGCTCGCATGGCATGCTCCCAGAGATAGTGAAACTTCCCTGTCCATAGTGTTGCAATGTTTTGAAAAAATCTGACTTCAGTCTCACAGGCGCAGTGTGCTATTGGTCATGATCTCAGTCACAAACCGTGAACCTTAATAAAGACCAGCATCAGTGCAGGCACTGGCTGAGGTGCACACTCATTTTAGTGTACTGCAGTGAGCCCCAATGTAGGAACACCTATCCCTTGTCACTCAGTCACCGAGTTGCCAGCTCTGAGGCACTGCCTACTTGTCCAATTATTCCTCTTTCTTTTTTGTTGTTCTGACACACTTTCTCTCCCTCCACCTAATAATTATTGACAGAAATAGAAAAACTGCAAAATATTTCTAGAAACTACAACATCTACAGAAATGGACAAAATCTGTCTGGAACTAAGAAATCTGCAATTTTTCACAGAAACACATGTGCTGCAGATTTGGATTTCGACTATATACTAATCATGAATAGCTGCAAACTGGTGTAATGGCGCAGTCTGTAAAGTCGTCACCATGGAGAAGTGATGCAACATGCAGATTAATTTAAAATCCTAGCAGGACTGACTCAAATTTTCATCCTTCCAAGATTGATAGTTTCAGAGTAACTTGCACTATTACTAAGTGTTGCATATTGACGGTGCTTTGAAACAGTAAGGCCCATATTTATACTTTTTTAGCACCGCATTTGCGCCGCTTTTTGATGCAAAAGCGGCGCAAACTTACAAAATACAATTGTATTTTGTAAGTTTGTGCTGATTTTGCATCAAAAAATGACGCAAATACGGGTGTAAAAAAGTATAAATATGGGCCTAAATCTGTAGTGTCACTTACATGCTTAACTTCAATATAACGTTTTTGCATGCATGAGCTTAAGAGAGGCTATTAGTGAGAGAAGCAATTGCAATTCGAAATTGCATTTATATAGTGCCTACTACCCCTGCCGAGGCATTGAAGCGCTTTGCTGCAAATAGCATGCTACTCCGGAGCCCAAAATAAGAGATAAATAGTAGGTTAATCATTTCTTTCTATGTGCATTGGCAGTGTTAGGTTCGTGCTCTTGATTTCTTGTGTGTTTAGCAGAGTTTAGAGTAGGGAAAAATGATGGGAGTAGCTTTGAAAGGTGAAGTACTAGGTCATTTTTTGTAAGTAGAAATGGTGTGTCCATGTTAGTCGGGTGACATGGGTAAAGAAGAATGGGAGAGATTGAGAAGGATGCTTAGGTGTTCGTAGTCGATTGAAAGGATTGGAATGAGTTAGAGAGACGAGATGGGACAAAGGTTGAATTTTTTTTTTTTTTTTTTTTAAATCAAAAACTAAGACTAACTTAATCAAACACATATGCACGTGATACCTGGTAAGGTTGTATAAGTGGGCAAACACTACTCTATATAAAGTCCCTACATGTAAACAGAAACAGTAATATTTATCATGGCCCGATGTGTACCGTTATCTTGTAGAGATGTATGCACATTTTTTCATGACATTGCTTAGAGCAGGAGTTCCCAACCTGTGGTCTGGGTACCCCTGGGGGTCCGCAAAGCCTGCTCAGGTGGTCCATGACTGCTCAGAAAATGAAATAATCGTAATAGATTAGGCCCCCAGCTTTCAGTAATGATAAAACAGTGGTCCTCAGAATTCATAAGGTTGGGAACCACTGGCTTAGAGTTTTAGCAGCAGGCATAAACTCTTCCATCTATGTATTTAGATGCAGCACTTCTCTTGTGGTGTAAAATACGTTTTCCCCTTACATGAATGTACGTGCTTATAACAGAAAAAATAGTTCAATGTGCAATGAGGCATGTATAACAACCACTTAATCTGTATACAGTGAGACCTGTATCTCTATACAGTGAGAAGTGTTGATCACTATTGGTGATAGGAGCACCATTGTGGTGAAAGGTGACAGGAAGTAGAGAAAGACAGGCACAAACATGAGGAGTGCATCAGAACAGCAGATTTGAGCCAGTTTTCTTTCCACAGGGCTCAGAGGGGGGACCTTCGTTCTTCTGAGTGAAGCCAGCTCTGCACGCGGCGTTGCCTCTCTCTCGTGAGTCACGTGCCGAGGCCGAAGAGGACACGTGCTCTTCATGAGTCACACGTATCGTCTGATAATGGAGGGCTCTCGCAGCACAGGCTCTGAAGCTGCTGCGCTCATTCATAAGTGAAGAGAGGCGGCGGACGTTATATTTAGATCAAGGCAGATATTAAAGGATGTAAACACACATCCTGGCAGAGCCAAGATGTGCAATCAGCTATTTGAAACTACCTCGATATTTTCCTCTTTACTTTGTGTTCAAACCTAGAGCTAAATCAGTTAGTATTATTGTTAGCTCATTGACTGCTGGGCTTTGAGGCCCATTCCAGACTTGGAAAAAAAACGAATTTCAAACCTTAGATGTTTGTTTTATCGGAGATGAACAGTGCAGGTGGGCGTCCGTTCATGCCTAGGCTTTATTGGTGGTTTTCCACAAATCAGTTTTTAAAATAGTGACAGTATGACAACACGATTGGTTTTTATTAATAAAGCGTTCAACAAAATATGTTTTTTAAATGCACCTACAAAATAAGGGGCTTATTTACAAGGCCAGTGCACCATCAGTGTGTCACTTTTTGATGCACCAGTGGCACATTTTGCAGGCCCATATCTACATGGCCACGCAAAGCCACTTTTCGTGACTTTTCATAGCCTTGTAGATACGGTGGAAGCCAACGCAGTGCAAGTTTCTGCATTGCCTTACACTGCGTCACAGAGGCGTTCCAAGGGCGTTGCAGTGGGTTTTCCCTGGCAACACCCATGGGCATTGTAAACCTGGGAATGCGTCAAAATCTTACGCCTCCCCAGGGAAGGTGCATGGAGGAGAAATATCTTTATTTCTCCTCGTTTTTTTTCCTCTTTCTATGTTTGCTGCATTCTGTAGCACACATAGAAAGAGGGAAAAGCCTCTATGGACTTTTTGTGCAGGAAGGTTATCCTTCCTGCACAAAAACAATCCTGCATGCAATGCAGGTACCCTTGCACCGTGGTGCGTCAGCGCTAGGCAGCCTATTGGAAGTAACCTTGCTGTGCTGCCCTGCGCCACAGGGAAAGGGTGTAATCGTGCTGTATCTACAAGATACAGTGTATTTCTGTCCTCTCCCCCACACTGTCCTGCCCTGCGCTGCCCTGCCCCACGGGGCAGGCACTCTCTAAAGTTTCAAAAGTAAAATGAAGATGTGAATAATGAAAGTTTTGCCTTTACAAGTTGGGTCCACAAATGCAGGGCTTTCTCGTCTGTACTAATAACTTTAATGATACATTCCTTATAAAGGTATTACACACAGAAGCCACCCTCTAGACTGCATAGTGCCAGTAGACACCCTCCCCCAATCAAAGCCCTTCATCAAAACCCTACGCAAGATACTTTTGAAAGGAATTAGCCTAGGTTCCTGATGGATACTTCAATCAGGGGTGTATCACATGCACCTGCATCCCCTGTGGTGAATGTGGGGGCCCAACCCTTCTGGACCCCAAAACGTCAGGAGGCCTCCATTCAGTCCAAGGTCAATGAATATCCATAAAATATGGAAGACTCAGAGTCCCCATCACATACTTCAGGGAAGGGGGCATAATTTTGTGTTACATCTCTAACTTGATAGCTTATTTGACTTTACAAACCAGGCTTCCACCTTTTTTCCCACCAGCATGATCCCCCAGGCATCTGTAAACAGGTGACCTATCAAGCTATCTTTTGTAATGTTCGAAAGAGCCATGCCTCATTCTATATGAACTCTTTTGCCCCCTTAGTCTATCTAAAGCACAGGGTTCCCTGTGTGCTTCCTTGCCTGGGCCGTGTGACTATGGATCAGTAAAAACATTGAGAGGTGAGCCTGAAGCTCTCTTGATTGTTTTTTAATCACATCCTGGTTTTCTCCTGTTACCCCTTTTACTCTATGCTTTGTGGCACCCCTACCTTAAATTCACATACTTGTGGTCTTTTCGGTGTGTGGGATTATTTCTCATACAACAGTGGTGTGCAAGCACCCGAAGTGGGAAGTGGGGTGTCCTCATATGAGAGTTGGAAGGCTGTGCGGGGACCTGGGGGCAGGTGCCTGATCACCTTTCCTTCAACAATAGCCCTACCAGTCTGCTCATGCTCTCCCTTTTCTGTGGGAGAAGTTAGTAGGAGACATAGTGGGTGAGCACATGGTAACACAGCCACTTGTGAAAACAGTGCGCATGTAAATGGACCTTCCTTCTACAGTGGCTAATGTATCAGTTTGTTCAGGGATGAATATCTTAACAACTGATGGCACAGGACTGCTTAAGTAGAAGTGTGACATAACTATTCACTGCAATAAACTATTATAAGTGAGTAGTGATGTGTTCTCATTTCAGGTGTGTTCTGAGTTCATATCACGCCTCCAGTAAGAAACATGGGCATTTAAATGGAGGTTACAAATTCCTACCTAAAGATCACAATGAGATATCATAATGACACCGCATGTCACAGATAAGCTCTTTGGCGAAAAGGTACGGACATCCAGGTGACTTACAGTATCCTTCTCATGTACTATTCAGGTAATTCATTTTAGTCAATGGTATACTCTTTTTATAGTTACCTAGGCCCTCGTTACAACCTTGGCAGTATATTCCGCCTACCGCCATGCTGACGGCCGCCAACTTACTGCGACCGAGACAGTATACTGCTACGGGTATTATGACCCACACAGAGAAATCCCCCACTATACAGACACCCACACAAGTCCGCCACACCAAAGGTCAGTGATAAACTGGCGGTACCAAAACCCACACTGTTACGCCAACAGGAATACGCCCATAGTATCAGGACCCATGAATCACCGCCGCAGTCTTTCAACCGCGGTAAACCATTGGCGGTACACACCGCCGCGCTCAAAATACACACACACTAACAAAACTACACATTGGAAAAGTCAAACTAAACACACCTGACACACACCAAACCCACACACTCACACCACTATAAAACACACACCCACATTACCCACAACCCTTTCAATGAAAAAAAAGATTGCAAACAGAGAGAGAGACAAACCAGGAGCACCCACTCAATCTGAGCCACAGAACACCATCACCCATACACCACCCATGCACCTTACAGCACACACCACAACACATCACCCCACACCCCACACATCACCCCACACATCCTCACACATACCACTCACACCACATCCATGGCACCCAAAGACACCCCAGGTTTTCAGAGGAGGAGCTAAGGGTCAAGGTGGAGGAAATCATCCGGGTAGAGCCACAGCTATTCGGATCACAGGTGCAGCAGACGTCCATTGCAAGGAAGATGGAGCTATGGCGGAGAGTCGAGGACAGGGTCAACTCTGTGGGACAGCACCCCAGAACAAGGGATGACATCAGAAAGCGGTGGAAAGACCTACGGGGGAAGGTGCGTTCCATGGTTGTAAGACACCAGGTAGCCGTACAGAGGACTGGCGGTGGACCCCCACCTCTTCCCCCACAACTAACAACATGGGAGGAGCAAGTCTTGGCAATAATGCATCCTGAGGGCCTCGCAGGAGTAGCAGGAGGAGTGGACTCTGGTAAGTCAAATCTTTACTACTTTATCTCCCCCTACCTGCATGCCATCACAAACTCCTACCCCCACCCTCATTCCCATCACTCTAACACCTCACATATACCCCACTATCACAACCCACCCATCCCAATACCAAGCCCTGCATGCTACACCAATGCATGGACCCCCATCACAGACCTGCATGGACACCCATCACCACAGTGTGTACACTAGTGACAATCACCTAGGCCACAAAATCACCACGCACACGAGGCAAACCTGACAGGGCAATCACAACCATACAGGGAAACACACCCATGCACAAGATGGCACACGCAGATACAATAACACTGCATTTTCATCCCCACAGGACCCCCACTCAACGTCACTGGAAAGGAGGTGCCACCAACATCCAGTCCCCCCACAGAAGCGGCCCACAGTGATGACAGCAGCTCTGCATGCCTGGATCACGATGACCAACTTGGCCCATCAGGGACCTCTGGACAGTCGGTTACCCTGCCACAGTCTCATACCACCACAGATCCTACCCCCTCAGGAAACACCAGCACAGCACCCACCCAGCGGGCCCATACCACTGTCACAAGGACATGTCAATCAGCTGTGTGTCCACCACTACAGGGACCCCACAAACCCAAGACAATCAGGGACCTGGGGTCAGTGGCAGTGGGCACACAGTTCAGGGGACAGAGGCACAGGACAACAGGGAAGCTAGGAGGACTGCTGTGCGACATGGGGAGGACAGGCCTGGGGGAACCCACTCTCCACGAGGCACTAGCAGGGATCCTTGGAGCATACCAACATTCCCAGGAGACCTTGGGCCAGATACTGGCGAAGTTGCAGAAGACCCAGCGGCTGCAGGAGAGACAGTACCTGGGGATCAGGGAGGACCTCAAACACATCCACACCATCCTGGTCACCACTGCAGGGGTGCTGGCTGACATGGCCAACACCATGAGGGAGGCAGTGGCACAACAACGGGCCCCTGACACTAGCCACACTGAAGAACAGCCCTCCACCTCCGCCAGCGCTAGTGGACAGGAGGCCACGCCACTGGAACAACAGGCCACCAGCACCCCACCCCCTGCAGAGTGAGAACCACCCCGCAAACGGTCCCTGCGATCCAGGCAGAAGCCAGAGAACATTGCCAAGACCCCGCCAGGAAATAAGACTCTCCTGATTGTCACCCTTGTGTCCCACTCTGTCACCCTATCCACCTTGAACTGCCATTGCTCCCCTTCCTAAGCCCCAATGGACAATGCACCTGTGATACCAAGAGACTGAACTCTAATTGGACATTCCTCCACCATCACCCCAGCCCATTGCACACCCCCCTCTTCTTATTAGCACTTAAATAAACACCCATGGAACAAATACAAATCTTGAGTCTGTCAATTGTTTGAAATATGTATTAGTAAAACAATCTGAAAACATTGCAATTCATATGCACAGTTATATATACATTGGTATGATCTGTAGTGGGCAGCAGTAAACACACCAGGAGCCAGAGTGGGGCACAGAGATTTGAAAATAGAGATGCCAAAGGCTACAGTAAGTGGCCATAGACATAGGGAAATCAGGCTGCCATGTACAATGTCCAACAGGAAACTGAAATGTAAAGTGAAGTTACAGTGTCTTACCTGTGTATCACTGGAAGTACTGCTGTATGATAGTACTTCTGTTGTCCACATCTTCATCCTCTGCCTCCTCTTCCTCACTGTCCACAGGCTTCACC
Organism: Pleurodeles waltl; assembly: GCF_031143425.1. NCBI lineage: Eukaryota > Metazoa > Chordata > Amphibia > Caudata > Salamandridae > Pleurodeles > Pleurodeles waltl. The sequence continues at coordinate 317,597,051 of NC_090436.1, forward strand.
GCTGGCACAAGACCATCTCCAGGCTCATCCTCCTGCAGAAAAGGTACCTGGCGTCTCAAGGCCAGGTTGTGCAACATTCAACATGCAACGATGATCTGGCACACCTTCTTGGGTGAGTAGTACAGGGATCGACCTGTCAGATGGAGGCACTGGAACCTGGCCTTCAGGAGGCTGAAGGTTCTCTCAATAATCCTCCTTGTTCACCCATGTGTCTTATTGTAACGTTCATCTGCCCTTGTCCTGGCATTCCTCACTGGGGTCAGTGGCCATGAGAGGTTGGGGTAACCAGAGTCACCTGCAAATATCGAGGGACAACCGTTAGACACACACACTAACCCTTAGGGACAACCCCATACCAAGACACCAACATGTACTGGGTGGGGACCTTGGGCTCACCTATTAGCCACACCCGGTGCCTCCGGAGTTGAGCCATTACATATGGGATGCTGCTATTCCTCAAGATAAAGGCGTCATGCACAGAGCCAGGATACTTGGCATTCACATGGGAGATGTACTGGTCCACCAAACACACCATCTGCACATTCAGAGAGTGATAGCTTTTTCTATTCCTGAACACCTGTTAATTTCTCCGGGGGGGTGACAAATGGTACATGTGTACAATCAATGGCACCAATGATGTTGGGGATATGTCCCACGGCATAAAAGTCAGCTTTCACTGTGGCCAAATCCTCCACCTGGGGAATACGATGTAGCTGCGCATGTGTTTCATCAGGGCAGACAACACTCTGATCAACACGTTGGAGAACACAGGCTGTGACATCCCTGATGCCATGGCCGCTGTTGTTTGGAAGGAACCACTTGCCAGGAAATGGAGCACTGACAGGACCTGCACTAGAGTGGGGATACCTGTGGGCTGGTGGATAGCTGACGTCAGGTCTGGCTCCAATTGAGCACACAGGTCTTGTAGGTCAGGATAATGTGTCTGTCCTCCTTTGTCGCAAGGTCCACCAGGGGTCTGTACACTGGAGGATGTCTCCATCTCATATTCATCCTCAGTGGTTGAAGCCTAGGGAGGACAACGGTGAGCAAAGGGTCATATTCACACATCTGTTGCAATAATGATGCATCTCTTCATTTACAGAACCAGTATGTGAATCCGATAGTCAGTTGATGTGTCAATGTCTGCTGTGACGCAGTTAGGTGCCATTGCCTGTGCCCCCCTGAAATGGCGGCTGCCTGACCTGTGAGGAGGGACAAGTGGAAATGAGGTAATTCCGCTGGCGTTGTGTGCCGTTGAGGTAGGGAGTCGACGACCGCCACGCATCTTCGCATTGGTTATCATTGGGCCCTATGGGTTCCAGGAGCCAATGGCAATGTACGCTGGCGGTGGCGGTACGCACCGCCGTGGACGTGACCGCCATTTTCTATCTATTCACTCACTTGCTACCTGACCCTCAACAGGAGCGGACCTACACTGCAAGTGCTGCTGTGACCTGTGTCTGGAAGCGACAATGGCTCATGTGTCTGGGGAAAGGGCCCCTTCCTTCACTGCGGAGGAGATGGAGAGACTGGTGGATGGGGTCCTACCCCAGTACACTTTACTCTATGGTCCTCAAGACAAACAGGTGAGTACACTGTGAGCATGATGCGTGGGCCATGAATGTATGGAGTGCTGTGTGTGTAGCCACATGTAGGGGGGGCTGAGGTGTCCTGGGCAGAGTGCTGCATGTATGGTGGTCAATGTATGTGTGTTAGTGGATGGGAGGGATATGGTGGGCCATGAGTGTGATGGTCCAGACGGTATTACTAATCCCTTTTTTGCTGTATTTTCCCTGCAGGTCAGCACCCATCAGAAAAAGGGTATTTGGTGTGCCATCGCCAAGGAGGTGCGGACCCTGGGAGCCTTTGACAGGTGGAGCACCCACTGCCGCAAACGGTGGGAGGACCTGTGCCGCTGGGCATGGAAGACGGCAGAGGCCCAGCTGGGGCTGGCCTCCCAATGAGGAAGGGGTGCCCGTCGTACCCAGAACCCCCTGATGTTTTGCATCCTGGCGGTGGCCTATCCGGAGTTGGATGGGCGCTTGAGGGCATCACAGCAGCCGCAAGGGGGTGAGTACAAATTCTGATTAATGAGTTTGCACGTGTTAAGATTTTACCTGGTGGGGATGTGGACTGTGGGTGCCCCTAGGCCAGGGCGAACATGGCAGGGTAGGTCCCTTGTTGGGCAGGCTCTGAAGCACTCCAACCCCAATGGTGTTAGTGGGCATCTACTACTGGGCAAGGCCCTGTGGGTTTCAGGTGTGCATCTGATGGTGCAATGCAATGTCCCCCATGGGCTGGTGACTAGCATTGTAACTGGTCGTGCATGCCCTAATGCATAGGGCAGCTCCCTGTTTGTTGTGTACACCAAAGGTAGTGTTGTTGCTGGCATTAACCAAGTGTATCCTCTGTCTCTCCCTCCACTTTTTGTTTTGTCACCCTGTCCTTGTGTGCATTAGCATCATCTGGTGGAGGAGCAGAGGCACCGGCAAGAGAGGGAGGTGCATCCCACATGGGCCTGGAGGCCGAATCCACCGAGGGTGAGGGCACGAGTGGGACGGAGGGAAACGGTAGCAACACGACGGAGACAGGAGGACACACAACAGACAGCGACTCTTCCTCCGATGGAAGCTCCCTGGCTGTGATGGACACTTCTGTGCCCACCCCAACAACAGGTACAGCCGCAACACCCCCTGCCAGCACCACCCTCCCAGGATCCCCTCAGCGTGTTCCCGTGCCCACTCACCCAGGAGGGAGGGCATCTCCTTCGCCCAAGGACCTCAGGCCCAGCTCCAGTCAGCCCTGCTGTCCTCAGTGAGGAGGCTACTGACCTCCTGAGATCGCTCACTGCTGGGCAGTCAACCATTCTGAATGCCATCCAGGGTGTAGGGAGGCATTTGCAACAAACAAATGCATACCTGGAGGGCATTCACTCTGGCGTAGCGGCCCAACAGAGAGCATTTCAGGCCTCCGCACTGATGGCAGCCATTGTCCCTGTCTCCAGCCTCCCCCCTCCAACTTCCTCTACCCAGTCCAAATGCCCTCAACCCAGCCTATCCCAAGCACACCTTCAGACCAGCGGACACCCAAATCAACACACAGAAGTGGCTCAGGCAAACACAAGCACCACACCTCATCTCACAGGCACTTACACAACCACCATCACCATGGTAGATACACCAACATCCACTGCCTCCACTGTGTCCCCCTCCTCGTCGTCATCCACCTCCCGCCCATTAGCGTCTCCACTCACACCTGCATGCAGTACATCCTCATCCACTACCTCTATCACCAGCACGCCCATCACTATACACCCCTCACTGGCAGTCACCATCCCCACATCCATGCACACGTCCCCCATGTCCTCTCCCACTGTGTCTGTGACCCCTCCTCCCAAAGTACACAAACGTAAGCACACACCCACCCAACAGCCATCCACCTCACAACAGCATCCAACTCATGCACCTGCACCCAAACACAGCAGACTGACACCTCCTACAAACACCTCCCTCTTCCTCCACTCACAAACCTTCACCCTCGTCCCACCCCAATGTCCCTAAGAGGCTTTTCCTAGCCAACATTGACCTGTTGCCTACCCGTCCCCCCCATCCTTCCCCTCGGGCCAGGATGGCCAAAACCCAGCTCAGCACCTCAGCCACCAAGTCCACGTCTGCTGTGGTTCCTGCAGCTGTCAGAGGCTCAAAGGTGGCACCCGTCAGCACAGCCAGTGTGCCACCAACCCCTGCCAAGGCAAAGAACATTCCGCCACCTGGCAAGGTGAAGAAGGGGACAGCATCCAGCAAAGGGAAGAGCCACAACCACCTAGCAAGGCCACCTGAAAGACTCCAGCTGCCAGACCCAAGGTGACACCACCATCTGCCAAGGGCAGGAAGGGGCACAAAATACCAGTCAAGGCACTTCAGCTGTCCGAGCCTGCAGGTGAAGGCCTGGTGGCTACCAGCACAACTGCCAGCACCACCACCTGCACCGTGGCCAGCATCGCCACCTGCACCACCGTAAGCACTGCCACCTGCACCACCACCTGCACTGCCGCAAGCATCATTACTGTCAGCAGCAGCAGCCGCAGTGGCCAGCTGTCCGAGGCTGCAGGAGAAAGGCTGGAGCGTCCCCCCACCACTGGCAGCACTGCCACCTGCACCGCGGCCAGCACGGCTGCAAGCACCACCGTAAGCCCTGCCACCTGCACCGCTGACAGTAGCACCACTGCCAGCAGCAGCAGCCCTAGTGGGCAGCCGTCCAAGGCTGCAGGAGAAGGGCTGGAGCCTCTCCCCACTGGCAGGACACCCACCAGCACCGGCTATACCACTATTGTGCTGCCTTAGCCGCCGGCGGATGGACTGTAGCCCTGCCTCTATGGACTATCATGCATCCTGACCACTGCAAATCTCGTGCATCTGACACCCAGGTGAGGGACTGTGACCTGGCACCCCTCACGTGCTGCATCACTGAGCACAAAGCCCCCTCCAGAACCAGTGGAGAAAGGCATCCACTCACCCTATCCTTGGCAGGATGAAGCACACTGGGCACAAGGCCCCATCCAGAACCAGTGGAGAAAGGCATCCACTCACCCTATCCTTGGCAGGATGAAGCCCACTGGGTACAAAGGCCTCTCCAGAACCAGTGGATTAAGGCATCCACTCACCCTATCCTTGGCAGGATGAAGCACACTGGGCACAAGGCCTCCTCCTGAACTAGTGGAAAAAGGCATCCACTCACCCTATCCTTGAAGCACACTGGGTACAAGGCCCCTTCCAGAACCAGTGGAGTAAGGCATCCACTCACCCTATCCTTGGCAGGATGAAGCACACTGGGCACAAAGTCCCCTCCAGAACCAGTGGAGAAAGGCATCCACTCACCCTATCCTTGGCAAGATGAAGGACACTGGGCAGAAAGTCCCCTCCAGAACAAGTGGAGAAGCCATCCACTTGAGAGATTGTGGCCTTGCACTCCCCAGGACCAAGCAGTGGGCAAACCACCCAATTTGAAAGACTTGAGAGACTGTGGCTTTGCACTCCCCAGGAGCAAACAGTGGGCAAACCACCAACTTGAGAGACTTGAGAGACTGTGGCTTTGCACTCCCCAGGAGCAAGCAGTGGGCAAACCACCCACTTGAGAGACTGTGGCTTTGCACTCCCCAGGACCAAGCAGTGGACAAACCACCCACTTGAGAGACTTGGGAGACTGTGGCTTTGCACTCCCCAGGACCAAGCAGTGGGCAAACTACCCACTTGAGAGACTGTGGCTTTGCACTCCCCAGGACCAAGCAGTGGGCAAACCACTCACTTGAGAGACTGTGGCCTTGCACTCCCCAGGACATCGCTGTAGGCAAGGAGCCTCCTCCAGGAGCAGTGGCGTTGTCCCATCTTCCGGCTGAGGTGCCCCCCTCTTCCCCATCCCCCTGAGGTGTCTGTATGTTTTTGACCTGATGCCCCTGCCGTGTTCTCGCCATATTAAGGCAGGAGTCAAGTGTGGCTTGGCCTATGTGTTTTGGCCCAGTGGGCCACAGACATTTTGAGTGGACATTGTCCCGCCTTTTGTACATATTGTATATTTTGTAAATACTGTTTTGGGAATATTAATGTATTTCTGACTATTTCTAATATAACACTCATTTTACTCAATTACTTTTGTCCTTGCGTTATTCCTGAGGGTTACAGGGTGTATATGTAATGTTGTTGCATGTGTTTGTGTTTATGGTGTTGGGGGTGAGGGTGGGGGTGTTGTGTCTTGCTTGTGTGTGTCACTCTTTCCCCCCCCCTCCCCTATGTGCTAGGTGCAGTACTCACCGTGGTTGTCGCCGCCGCTGTTGGTACTCCTGGTATATGAGAAGGTACACCAGGATGGGGAGGACCTGCAGGTCGGGATCCATGGCATCCTGGTTCTTCCTTGAGTGTTGAGAGGTGAGTGGTTTCCCTTCTGTGTACTGTTTCCGCTGTGCTTTTGATGGCGTTGGTACCGCCCCAGAAAAGCTGGCGGATGGGCGTGTTGTAATGGGGTGGGCCGTACATTGTCTTCTGCCTAGCTGTTGGCAGTTACCGCTGCGGTATTTGTTGCTACCGCCGTGGTGGTTGGAGTGTTAAAGTGGCTGTTGGTGTTGGCGGTTGCGGCCGTGGTCATGATTCCATTTCTGTTTCCGCCGGCCTGTTGGCGGTATTACCGCCGCTTTAACACCGACCACCAGGGTTGTAATGAGGGCCCTGGTGTCCATTGACTTTTCACAATGTAACCAATCCTGTATTTTGTTTTGTCCAAAAAACACTTTGTATGCTTGGATTTAAAAGCCCTAATTTACAATTTTAACGTCTAAAATACTATTCCCAGTCTGCAGTTTGCTGCTGGTTAAAAACTAGGTGTAGGAGGCTGGACTGGCTTGTAGTGAGTACCTAGGGGTACTTGCACCTTGCACCAGGCCCAGTTATCCCTTATTAGTGTATAGGGTGTCTAGCAGCATAGGCTGATAGATAATGGTAGCTTAGCAGAGCAGCTTAGGCTGAACTAGGAGACGAGTGAAGCTCCTACAGTACCACTTAGTGTCATATGCACAATATCATAAGAAAACACAATACACAGATATACTAAAAATAAAGGTACTTTATTTTTATGACAATATGCCAAAAGTATCTCAGTGAGTACCCTCAGTATGAGGATAGCAAATATACACAAGATATATGTACACAATACCAAAATATGCAGTAATAGTATTAGAAAACAGTGCAAACAATGTATAGTTACAATAGGATGCAATGGAGACACATAGGGATAGGGGCAACACAAACCATATACTCCAAAAGTGGAATGCGAACCACGAATGGACCCCAAACCTATGTGACCTTGTAGAGGGTCGCTGGGACTATTAGAAAATAGTAAGGGTTAGAAAAATAGCCCACCCCAAGACCCTGAAAAGTGAGTGCAAAGTGCACTAAAGTTCCCCAAAGGACAAAGAAGTCGTGATAGGGGAATTCTGCAGGAAAGACACAAACCAACAATGCAACAATGATGGATTTCCAGTCGAGGGTACCTGTGGAACAAGGGGACCAAGTCCAAAAGTCACAAGCAAGTCGGAGATGGGCAGATGCCCAGGAAATGCCAGCTGTGGGTGCAAAGATGCTGCTTCTGGACAGTAGAAGCATAGGTTTCTGCAAGAACGACAAGGGCTAGAGACTTCCCCTTTGGAGGACGGATCCCTCACGCCGTAGAGAGTCGTGCAGAAGTGTTTTCCCGCCGAAAGACTGCCAACAAGCCTTGCTAGCAGCAAATTGTGCGGTTAGTGTTTTTGGATGCTGCTGTGGCCCAGGAGGGACCAGGATGTCGCAAATTGCATCAGGGGACAGAGGGGGTGATGAGCAAGACAAGGAGCCCTCTCAGCAGCCAGCAGCACCCGCAGAAGTGCCAGAAACAGGCACTACGAGGATGCGTGAAACGGTGCTCACCCGAAGTCGCACAAAGGAGTCCCACGTCGCCGGAGAACAACTTAGGAGGTCGTGCAATGCAGGTTAGAGTGCCGTGGACCCAGGCTGGACTGTGCACAAAGGATTTCCGCCGGAAGTGCACGGAGGCCGGAGTAGCTGCAAAAGTCGCGGTTCCCAGCAATGCAGTCTGGCGTGGGGAGGCAAGGACTTACCTCCACCAAACTTGGACTGAAGAGTCACTGGACTGTGGGAGTCACTTGGACAGAGTTGCTGGATTCAAGGGACCTCGCTCGTCGTGCTGAGAGGAGACCCAAGGTGCCTGCGGTTGCAGGGGGACGATTCCGTCGACCCACGGGAGATTTCTTCGGAGCTTCTAGTGCAGAGAGGAGGCAGACTACCCCCACAGCATGCACCACCAGGAAAACAGTCGAGAAGGCGTCAGGATCAGCGTTACAGAGTTGCAGTAGTCGTCTTTGCTACTATGTTGCAGTTTTGCAGGCTTCCAGCGCGGTCAGCAGTCGATTCCTTGGCAGAAGGTGAAGAGAGAGATGCAGAGGAACTCGGATGAGCTCTTGCATTCGTTATCTAAGGAATCCCAAGAGACAGAGACCCTAAATAGCCAGAAAAGAGGGTTTGGCTACCTAGGAGAGTGGATAGGCTAGCAACACCTGAAGGAGCCTATCAGAAGGAGTCTCTGACGTCACCTGATGGCACTGGCCACTCAGAGCAGTCCAGTGTGCCAGCAGCACCTCTGTTTCCAAGATGGCAGAGGTCTGGAGCACACTGGAGGAGCTCTGGACACCTCCCAGGGGAGGTGCAGGTCAGGGGAGTGGTCACTCCCCTTTCCTTTGTCCAGTTTCGTGCCAGAGCAGGGCTAAGGGGTCCCTGAACCGGTGTAGACTGGCTTATGCAGAAATGGGCACCAAATGTGCTCATGAAAGCATTTCCAGAGGCTGGGGGAGGCTACTCCTCCCCTGCCTTCACACCATTTTCCAAAGGAAGAGGGTGTAACACCCTCTCTCAGAGGAAGTCCGTTGTTCTGCCATCCTGGGACAAGCCTGGCTGGACCCCAGGAGGGCAGAAACCTGTCTGAGGGGTTGGCAGCAGCAGCAGCTGCAGTGAAACCCCTGAAAAGGCAGTTTGGCAGTACCAGGGTCTGTGCTACAGACCACTGGGATCATGGGATTGTGCCAACTATGCCAGGATGGCATAGAGGGGGCAATTCCATGATCATAGACATGTTACATGGCCATATTCGGAGTTACCATTGTGAAGCTACATATAGGTAGTGACCTATATGTAGTGCACGCGTGTAATGGTGTCCCCGCACTCACAAAATCCGGGGAATTGGCCCTGAACAATGTGGGGGCACCTTGGCTAGTGCCAGGGTGCCCTCACACTAAGTAACTTTGCACCTAACCTTTACCAGGTAAAGGTTAGACATATAGGTGACTTATAAGTTACTTAAGTGCAGTGTAAAATGGCTGTGAAATAACGTGGACGTTATTTCACTCAGGCTGCAGTGGCAGGCCTGTGTAAGAATTGTCAGAGCTCCCTATGGGTGGCAAAAGAAATGCTGCAGCCCATAGGGATCTCCTGGAACCCCAATACCCTGGGTACCTCAGTACCATATACTAGGGAATTATAAGGGTGTTCCAGTAAGCCAATGTAAATTGGTAAAATTGGTCACTAGCCTGTTAGTGACAATTTGAAAGAAATGAGAGAGCATAACCACTGAGGTTCTGGTTAGCAGAGCCTCAGTGAGACAGTTTGGCACCACACAGGGAACACATACATATAGGCCACAAACTTATGAGCACTGGGGTCCTGACTAGCAGGGTCCCAGTGACACATAACAAACATACTGAAAACATAGGGTTTTCACTATGAGCACTGGGCTCTGGCTAGCAGGATCCCAGTGAGACAGTGAAAACACCCTGACATACACTCACAAATAGGCCAAAAGTGGGGGTAACAAGGCTAGAAAGGGGCTACTTTCTCACACAACCCCCCCCCCTAAACGAAGGACAATAAGGCTAACCTTGGCCAGTTGAGACTTTATTGTCTAAGTGGTGATAAGTAGAGAGTAGCTCTGCAATAGACTGGTTACTCCCTTTATCATCCACTATATGGTTACTTCCCTGTGGGGATGTAAACCACCCTGTTTGAAGTTTTTTAGCTAAGCAACAATGTGAAGATGTATTTTCAGAGTTTCTATCAGTAAGTTTTAGTTTAGCGCAGTGGGAATTGTCCACTGAACCTATTTGTAGTAATGGAAATGCCAGACAGGGATGCTGTCTCAGAAAAGCCATAGCTGGGCAAAAACTTTGTCCATATGGCTGGAAGAGAGAACAGGGATGCTGTTTCTCTTGATTTGGAGCAGGGATGCTGTCCTATGAGCTCCACACTAGGGCAGGGATGCTGTCCTAAGTGTTGTGAGGCAGTGCAGGGTTTTTGCACTAAAGTTTCTCTGGGAGGGTTGGAGGGATGCTCCATGTTCACTAAAATGGTGCTCTTTTTGTCACCAATGTTAGTTATCCCACAGAGAGGTACTTCTACCTCAGGGAGTCCAGCTTTGCCAGCTGATGATTCCCTTGGAACAGGTGCCACCCCAGGAGAGGTTTCTCCCACCACAGGAATGGTATCCTGAATGGTAGGGTGGTTAGGGGATACTGTGATACCCTTTTTACCTGTTGATGGAGAGGGATCCTGAGTTTTCAGGCCTTGTCTCCTTTGCTTTTTCATTTCAGTAGAAATGAGAGGGAACAATTCCTCAGGGATGCCCAGCATGGCTGCATGGGCATAAAACTCTACATCAGCCCAACCTGAGGCCTCTAGGTCATTACCTAAGAGACAGTCTACAGGTAAGCTAGGTGATACCACCACCTGCTTAGGGCCAGTAACTCCACCCCAACTAAACTGAATTATAGCTAAGGGAAGAAACTTAGTGGAGTTATGGACATCAATAATCTTATACTGTTGCCCAATGATGTGTTGTTCAGGATGCACTAGGTTTTCAGTCACCAAAGTGATACTGGCACCTGTGTCCCTGTAGGCCAAGGCCTCAACACCATTTATTGAAACTGTCTACCTGTACTTATCCATTGTAAGGGGACAAGCAGCCAGTGTGGCAAGGCCAATGCCACTAGGTGTGACAGAAACTGTCTTGGGACTGACTACCCCAGTTTCTACTATGGACCCATAAGTGAACCCAACTACACCCTTAACTTGACTGTTGCCAGCAGTCCCACCACTAGTACCACTACTGCTAGGGGCACTAGAGCTTGATGTATTAGTGGTGGTAGGCTCAGGGGGTTTACCTGGACAGGACTTATCCCCTGGCCTATGGCCTCTGTTTTTACACACAAAGCACCAAGGCTTTTTAAATTGTGTAGGTTGAGAAGAAGAGGAAGAATTTGTTTTATCCCCACCCCCTGAAGAGTGTTTAAGATTTGAAGTGGGATCTTTGGTTTTACCCTTATCCCCATGCTTATCTTGAGATTTTTCACCATCTTTCTTCTTATTGTTCTCTTTGTCACCCCCTGTATGAACTTTTCTGTTCACCCTTGTTCTGACCCATTTGTCTGCCTTCTTTCCTAATTCTTGGGGAGAGGTCAGATCAGAGTCCACCAAGTACTGGTGCAACAAATCAGACACACAATTATTAAGAATATGCTCTCTCAGGATCAAGTTATACAGGCTGTCATATTCAGTAACTTTACTGCCATGTAACCACCCCTCCAAGGCCTTCACTGAATGGTCAATGAAATTAACCCAGTCTTGTGAAGACTCCTTTTTGGTCTCTCTGAACTTTATCCTGTATTGTTCAGTGGTTAAGCCATAACCATCCAGGAGTGCATTCTTAAGAACTGTAAAATTATTGGCATCACTTTCTTTCACAGTAAGGAGCCTATCCCTACCCTTTCCACTAAATGATAGCCATAGGATAGCAGCCCACTGCCTTTGAGGGACATCCTGTACAACACAGGCCCTCTCAAGTGCAGCAAACCACTTGTTAATGTCATCCCACTCCTTATAAGGGGGAACTATCTTGTGCAGATTCCTAGAATCATGCTCTTTTGCAGGATGACTATTGGGAATACTGCTGCTGCCACCATGGGTTTCTAAACCCAGTTTCTGTCTCTCCTTCTCTACTTCTAAGGACTGTCTATCCAAATCCAGCTGTTGCTTCTTGAGCTTCAGTCTGGTTTGTACCACTCTCAATCTATTGAGCTCCCTTTCTAACAATCTGTCATCAGGGTGGGTGAGAGGGACATGTCTTGAAACAGAAGTATGGTGAGAATGGACAGAAGGAGACCTGTCCCTTACAGAAGGCATCCTAACAGCTTGGTTAACAGAAACATCAGTTCTACTGTGGTGAGAATGAATGCTCTTGCTATGATGTGAGACAACACTATCTGTATTGTGTGACTCAACATCAGTACCAACTATGCTAGACTGTCTAGTAATGGGCAGGCTAGGAAGTTTCTTTCCTGGATCTTTTTCTAGGGGAGTCCCCGGATCAGATTGGGAACCATTAACTACTTTTTCAACAGATGGGGCCCTTGTGGCCTTAACTTGTTCTCTAAGCATGTTAAGCAATAATTCCAAGGAAGGATTCTTCCCTACACTCAAACCTCTTTCTACACAGAGACTCCTTGCTCCTCACCAGCTAAGGTGGTCATATGCAAGTTTGGACAGATCAACATTTTGGCCTGTGCCAGACATTTTAGAAAGAGTTTAAGTGACAGAAAAAGTGATAAAAAAGTTTTTAGAGCTTTTAGAAAGACAGGAAAAAAACTTTTTAAACTTTTAAGAACTTTTAGAAAGTTTAGAAGTACTTTTCAGCACTTTAGAAAAGAGTGAAAAGAGGAAATGCAAAACTTTTTAGTTATGTGTACATACACTGAACTTGTTTTGTATATTTTTCTCTTATGAAAAGTACAATGACAAGAGTGGTAAGTAGTCTCAAAGCACTTATCCCACCGCTGCACAACCAATGTAGGAGGCTGGACTGGCTTGTAGTGAGTACCTAGGGGTACTTGCACCTTGCACCAGGCCCAGTTATCCCTTATTAGTGTATAGGGTGTCTAGCAGCATAGGCTGATAGATAATGGTAGCTTAGCAGAGCAGCTTAGGCTGAACTAGGAGAGGAGTGAAGCTCCTACAGTACCACTTAGTGTCATATGCACAATATCATAAGAAAACACAATACAGATATACTAAAAATAAAGGTACTTTATTTTTATGACAATATGCCAAAAGTATCTCAGTGAGTACCCTCAGTATGAGGATAGCAAATATATACAAGATATATGTGCACAATACCAAAATATGCAGTAATAGTATTAGAAAACAGTGCAAACAATGTATAGTTACAATAGGATGCAATGGAGACACATAGGGATAGGGGCAACACAAACCATATACTCCAAAAGTGGAATGCGAACCACGAATGGACCCCAAACCTATGTGACCTTGTAGAGGGTCGCTGGGACTATTAGAAAATAGTAAGGGTTAGAAAAATAGCCCACCCCAAGACCCTGAAAAGTGAGTGCAAAGTGCACTAAAGTTCCCCAAAGGACAAAGAAGTCGTGATAGGGGAATTCTGCAGGAAAGACACAAACCAACAATGCAACAACGATGGATTTCCAGTCGAGGGTACCTGTGGAACAAGGGGACCAAGTCCAAAAGTCACAAGCAAGTCAGAGATGGGCAGATGCCCAGGAAATGCCAGCTGTGGGTGCATAGATGCTGCTACTGGACAGAAGAAGCATAGGTTTCTGCAAGAACGACAAGGGCTAGAGACTTCCCCTTTGGAGGACGGATCCCTCACGCCGTGGAGAGTTGTGCAGAAGTGTTTTCCTGCCAAAAGACCGCCAACAAGCCTTGCTAGCTGCAAATCGTACGGTTAGTGTTTTTGGATGCTGCTGTGGCCCAGGAGGGACCAGGATGTCGCAAATTGCATCAGGGGACAGAGGGGGCGTCGAGCAAGACAAGGAGCCCTCTCAGCAGCAAGCAGCACCCGCAGAAGTGCCAGAAACAGGCACTACAAGGATGCATGAAACAGTGCTCACCCAAAGTTGCACAAAGGATTCCCACGTCACTGGAGAACAACTTAGGATGTCGTGCAATGCAGGTTAGAGTGCCGTGGACCCAGGCTGGACTGTGCACAAAGGATTTCCGCCAGAAGTGCACGGAGGCCGGAGTAGCTGCAAAAGTTGCAGTTCCCAGCAATGCAGTCTGGCGTGGGGAGGCAAGGGCTTACCTCCACCAAACTTGGACTGAAGAGTCACTGGACTGTGGGAGTCACTTGGACAGAGTTGCTGGATTCAAGGGACCTCGCTCGTCGTGCTGAGAGGAGACCCAAGGTGCCTGCGGTTGCAGGGGGACGATTCCGTCGACCCACGGGAGATTTCTTCGGAGCTTCTAGTGCAGAGAGGAGGCAGACTACCCCCACAGCATGCACCACCAGGAAAACAGTCGAGAAGGCGGCAGGATCAGCGTTACAGAGTTGCAGTAGTCGTCTTTGCTACTATGTTGCAGTTTTGCAGGCTTCCAGCGCGGTCAGCAGTCGATTCCTTGGCAGAAGGTGAAGAGAGAGATGCAGAGGAACTCGGATGAGCTCTTGCATTCGTTATCTAAGGAATCCCAAGAGACAGAGACCCTAAATAGCCAGAAAAGAGGGTTTGGCTACCTAGGAGAGTGGATAGGCTAGCAACACCTGAAGGAGCCTATCAGAAGGAGTCTCTGACGTCACCTGATGGCACTGGCCACTCAGAGCAGTCCAGTGTGCCAGCAGCACCTCTGTTTCCAAGATGGCAGAGGTCTGGAGCACACTGGAGGAGCTCTGGACACCTCCCAGGGGAGGTGCAGGTCAGGGGAGTGGTCACTCCCCTTTCCTTTGTCCAGTTTCGCGCCAGAGCAGGGCTAAGGGGTCCCTGAACCGGTGTAGACTGGCTTATGCAGAAATGGGCACCAAATGTGCTCATGAAAGCATTTCCAGAGGCTGGGGGAGGCTACTCCTCCCCTGCCTTCACACCATTTTCCAAAGGAAGAGGGTGTAACACCCTCTCTCAGAGGAAGTCCGTTGTTCTGCCATCCTGGGACAAGCCTGGCTGGACCCCAGGAGGGCAGAAACCTGTCTGAGGGGTTGGCAGCAGCAGCAGCTGCAGTGAAACCCCTGAAAAGGCAGTTTGGCAGTACCAGGGTCTGTGCTACAGACCACTGGGATCATGGGATTGTGCCAACTATGCCAGGATGGCATAGAGGGGGCAATTCCATGATCATAGACATGTTACATGGCCATATTCGGAGTTACCATTGTGAAGCTACATATAGGTAGTGACCTATATGTAGTGCACGCGTGTAATGGTGTCCCCGCACTCACAAAATCCGGGGAATTGGCCCTGAACAATGTGGGGGCACCTTGGCTAGTGCCAGGGTGCCCTCACACTAAGTAACTTTGCACCTAACCTTTACCAGGTAAAGGTTAGACATATAGGTGACTTATAAGTTACTTAAGTGCAGTGTAAAATGGCTGTGAAATAACGTGGACGTTATTTCACTCAGGCTGCAGTGGCAGGCCTGTGTAAGAATTGTCAGAGCTCCCTATGGGTGGCAAAAGAAATGCTGCAGCCCATAGGGATCTCCTGGAACCCCAATACCCTGGGTACCTCAGTACCATATACTAGGGAATTATAAGGGTGTTCCAGTAAGCCAATGTAAATTGGTAAAATTGGTCACTAGCCTGTTAGTGACAATTTGAAAGAAATGAGAGAGCATAACCACTGAGGTTCTGGTTAGCAGAGCCTCAGTGAGACAGTTTGGCACCACACAGGGAACACATACATATAGGCCACAAACTTATGAGCACTGGGGTCCTGACTAGCAGGGTCCCAGTGACACATAACAAACATACTGAAAACATAGGGTTTTCACTATGAGCACTGGGCTCTGGCTAGCAGGATCCCAGTGAGACAGTGAAAACACCCTGACATACACTCACAAACAGGCCAAAAGTGGGGGTAACAAGGCTAGAAAGAGGCTACTTTCTCACACAACCCCCCCCCCCCAAACGAAGGACAATAAGGCTAACCTTGGCCAGTTGAGACTTTATTGTCTAAGTGGTGATAAGTAGAGAGTAGCTCTGCAATAGACTGGTTACTCCCTTTATCATCCACTATATGGTTACTTCCCTGTGGGGATGTAAACCACCCTGTTTGAAGTTTTTTATCTAAGCAACAATGTGAAGATGTATTTTCAGAGTTTCTATCAGTAAGTTTTAGTTTAGCGCAGTGGGAATTGTCCACTGAACCTATTTGTAGTGATGGAAATGCCAGACAGGGATGCTGTCTCAGAAAAGCCATAGCTGGGCAAAAACTTTGTCCATATGGCTGGAAGAGAGAACAGGGATGCTGTTTCTCTTGATTTGGAGCAGGGATGCTGTCCTATGAGCTCCACACTAGGGCAGGGATGCTGTCCTAAGTGTTGTGAGGCAGTGCAGGGTTTCTGCACTAAAGTTTCTCTGGGAGGGTTGGAGGGATGCTCCATGTTCACTAAAATGGTGCTCTTTTTGTCACCAATGTTAGTTATCCCACAGAGAGGTACTTCTACCTCAGGGAGTCCAGCTTTGCCAGCTGATGATTCCCTTGGAACAGGTGCCACCCCAGGAGAGGTTTCTCCCACCACAGGAATGGTATCCTGAATGGTAGGGTGGTTAGGGGATACTGTGATACCCTTTTTACCTGTTGATGGAGAGGGATCCTGAGTTTTCAGGCCTTGTCTCCTTTGCTTTTTCATTTCAGTAGAAATGAGAGGGAACAATTCCTCAGGGATGCCCAGCATGGCTGCATGGGCATAAAACTCTACATCAGCCCAACCTGAGGCCTCTAGGTCATTACCTAAGAGACAGTCTACAGGTAAGCTAGGTGATACCACCACCTGCTTAGGGCCAGTAACTCCACCCCAACTAAACTGAATTATAGCTAAGGGAAGAAACTTAGTGGAGTTATGGACATCAATAATCTTATACTGTTGCCCAATGATGTGTTGTTCAGGATGCACTAGGTTTTCAGTCACCAAAGTGATACTGGCACCTGTGTCCCTGTAGGCCAAGGCCTCAACACCATTTATTGAAACTGTCTACCTGTACTTATCCATTGTAAGGGGACAAGCAGCCAGTGTGGCAAGGCCAATGCCACTAGGTGTGACAGAAACTGTCTTGGGACTGACTACCCCAGTTTCTACTATGGACCCATAAGTGAACCCAACTACACCCTTAACTTGACTGTTGCCAGCAGTCCCACCACTAGTACCACTACTGCTAGGGGCACTAGAGCTTGATGTATTAGTGGTGGTAGGCTCAGGGGGTTTACCTGGACAGGACTTATCCCCTGGCCTATGGCCTCTGTTTTTACACACAAAGCACCAAGGCTTTTTAAATTGTGTAGGTTGAGAAGAAGAGGAAGAATTTGTTTTATCCCCACCCCCTGAAGAGTGTTTAAGATTTGAAGTGGGATCTTTGGTTTTACCCTTATCCCCATGCTTATCTTGAGATTTTTCACCATCTTTCTTCTTATTGTTCTCTTTGTCACCCCCTGTATGAACTTTTCTGTTCATCCTTGTTCTGACCCATTTGTCTGCCTTCTTTCCTAATTCTTGGGGAGAGGTCAGATCAGAGTCCACCAAGTACTGGTGCAACAAATCAGACACACAATTATTAAGAATATGCTCTCTCAGGATCAAGTTATACAGGCTGTCATATTCAGTAACTTTACCGCCATGTAACCACCCCTCCAAGGCCTTCACTGAATGGTCAATGAAATTAACCCAGTCTTGTGAAGACTCCTTTTTGGTCTCTCTGAACTTTATCCTGTATTGTTCAGTGGTTAAGCCATAACCATCCAGGAGTGCATTCTTAAGAACTGTAAAATTATTGGCATCACTTTCTTTCACAGTAAGGAGCCTATCCCTACCCTTTCCACTAAATGATAGCCATAGGATAGCAGCCCACTGCCTTTGAGGGACATCCTGTACAACACAGGCCCTCTCAAGTGCAGCAAACCACTTGTTAATGTCATCCCCCTCCTTATAAGGGGGAACTATCTTGTGCAGATTCCTAGAATCATGCTCTTTTGCAGGATGACTATTGGGAATACTGCTGCTGCCACCATGGGTTTCTAAACCCAGTTTCTGTCTCTCCTTCTCTACTTCTAAGGACTGTCTATCCAAATCCAGCTGTTGCTTCTTGAGCCTCAGTCTGGTTTGTTCCACTCTCAATCTATTGAGCTCCCTTTCTAACAATCTGTCATTAGGGTGGGTGGGAGGGACATGTCTTGAAACAGAAGTATGGTGAGAATGGACAGAAGGAGACCTGTCCCTTACAGAAGGCATCCTAACAGCTTGGTTAACAGAAACATCAGTTCTACTGTGGTGAGAATGAATGCTCTTGCTATGATGTGAGACAACACTATCTGTATTGTGTGACTCAACATCAGTACCAACTATGCTAGACTGTCTAGTAATGGGCAGGCTAGGAAGTTTCTTTCCTGGATCTTTTTCTAGGGGAGTCCCCGGATCAGATTGGGAACCATTAACTACTTTTTCAACAGATGGGGCCCTTGTGGCCTTATCCTGTTCTCTAAGCATGTTAAGCAATAATTCCAAGGAAGGATTCTTCCCTACACTCAAACCTCTTTCTACACAGAGACTCCTTGCTCCTCTCCAGCTAAGGTGGTCATATGCAAGTTTGGACAGATCAACATTTTGGCCTGTGCCAGACATTTTAGAAAGAGTTTAAGTGACAGAAAAAGTGATAAAAAAGTTTTTAGAGCTTTTAGAAAGACAGGAAAAAAACTTTTTAAACTTTTAAGAACTTTTAGAAAGTTTAGAAGTACTTTTCAGCACTTTAGAAAAGAGTGAAAAGAGGAAATGCAAAACTTTTTAGTTATGTGTACATACACTGAACTTGTTTTGTATATTTTTCTCTTATGAAAAGTACAATGACAAGAGTGGTAAGTAGTCTCAAAGCACTTATCCCACCGCTGCACAACCAATGTAGGAGGCTGGACTGGCTTGTAGTGAGTACCTAGGGGTACTTGCACCTTGCACCAGGCCCAGTTATCCCTTATTAGTGTATAGGGTGTCTAGCAGCATAGGCTGATAGATAATGGTAGCTTAGCAGAGCAGCTTAGGCTGAACTAGGAGAGGAGTGAAGCTCCTACAGTACCACTTAGTGTCATATGCACAATATCATAAGAAAACACAATACACAGATATACTAAAAATAAAGGTACTTTATTTTTATGACAATATGCCAAAAGTATCTCAGTGAGTACCCTCAGTATGAGGATAGCAAATATATACAAGATATATGTGCACAATACCAAAATATGCAGTAATAGTATTAGAAAACAGTGCAAACAATGTATAGTTACAATAGGATGCAATGGAGACACATAGGGATAGGGGCAACACAAACCATATACTCCAAAAGTGGAATGCGAACCACGAATGGACCCCAAACCTATGTGACCTTGTAGAAGGTCGCTGGGACTATTAGAAAATAGTAAGGGTTAGAAAAATAGCCCACCCCAAGACCCTGAAAAGTGAGTGCAAAGTGCACTAAAGTTCCCCAAAGGACAAAGAAGTCGTGATAGGGGAATTCTGCAGGAAAGACACAAACCAACAATGCAACAACGATGGATTTCCAGTCGAGGGTACCTGTGGAACAAGGGGACCAAGTCCAAAAGTCACAAGCAAGTCGGAGATGGGCCGATGCCCAGGAAATGCCAGCTGTGGGTGCATAGATGCTGCTACTGGACAGTAGAAGCATAGGTTTC
The DNA here is from genome assembly GCF_031143425.1 of Pleurodeles waltl. Classification (NCBI taxonomy): domain Eukaryota; kingdom Metazoa; phylum Chordata; class Amphibia; order Caudata; family Salamandridae; genus Pleurodeles; species Pleurodeles waltl. Next base: position 317,616,324 of record NC_090436.1, read on the forward strand.
TGCAAGAACGACAAGGGCTAGAGACTTCCCCTTTGGAGGACGGATCCCTCACGCCATGGAGAGTTGTGCAGAAGTGTTTTCCTGCCAAAAGACCGCCAACAAGCCTTGCTAGCTGCAAATCGTACGGTTAGTGTTTTTGGATGCTGCTGTGGCCCAGGAGGGACCAGGATGTCGCAAATTGCATCAGGGGACAGAGGGGGCGTCGAGCAAGACAAGGAGCCCTCTCAGCAGCAAGCAGCACCCGCAGAAGGCCAGAAACAGGCACTACAAGGATGCGTGAAACAGTGCTCACCCAAAGTTGTACAAAGGATTCCCACGTCACTGGAGAACAACTTAGGATGTCGTGCAATGCAGGTTAGAGTGCCGTGGACCCAGGCTGGACTGTGCACAAAGGATTTCCGCCGGAAGTGCACGGAGGCCGGAGTAGCTGCAAAAGTTGCAGTTCCCAGCAATGCAGTCTGGCGTGGGGAGGCAAGGGCTTACCTCCACCAAACTTGGACTGAAGAGTCACTGGACTGTGGGAGTCACTTGGACAGAGTTGCTGGATTCAAGGGACCTCGCTCGTCGTGCTGAGAGGAGACCCAAGGTACCGGTGATGCAGTTCTTTGGTGCCTGCGGTTGCAGGGGGACGATTCCATCGACCCATGGGAGATTTCTTCGGAGCTTCTAGTTCAGAGAGGAGGCAGACTACCCCCACAGCATGCACCACCAGGAAAACAGTCGAGAAGGCGGCAGGATCAGCGTTACAGAGTTGCAGTAGTCGTCTTTGCTACTATGTTGCAGTTTTGCAGGCTTCCAGCGCGGTCAGCAGTCGATTCCTTGGCAGAAGGTCAAGAGAGAGATGCAGAGGAACTCGAATGAGCTCTTGCATTCGTTATCTAAGGAATCCCAAGAGACAGAGACCCTAAATAGCCAGAAAATAGGGTTTGGCTACCTAGGAGAGGGGATAGGCTAGCAACACCTGAAGGAGCCTATCAGAAGGAGTCTCTGACGTCACCTGATGGCACTGGCCACTCAGAGCAGTCCAGTGTGCCAGCAGCACCTCTGTTTCCAAGATGGCAGAGGTCTGGAGCACACTGGAGGAGCTCTGGACACCTCCCAGGGGAGGTGCAGGTCAGGGGAGTGGTCACTCCCCTTTCCTTTGTCCAGTTTCGCGCCAGAGCAGGGCTAAGGGGTCCCTGAACCGGTGTAGACTGGCTTATGCAGAAATGGGCACCAAATGTGCCCATGAAAGCATTTCCAGAGGCTGGGGGAAGCTACTCCTCCCCTGCCTTCACACCATTTTCCAAAGGGAGAGGGTGTAACACCCTCTGTCAGAGGAAGTCCTTTGTTCTGCCATCCTGGGACAAGCCTGGCTGGACCCCAGGAGGGCAGAAACCTGTCTGAGGGGTTGGCAGCAGCAGCAGCTGCAGTGAAACCCCTGAAAAGGCAGTTTGGCAGTACCAGGGTCTGTGCTACAGACCACTGGGATCATGGGATTGTGCCAACTATGCCAGGATGGCATAGAGGGGGCAATTCCATGATCATAGACATGTTACATGGCCATATTCGGAGTTACCATTGTGAAGCTACATATAGGTAGTGACCTATATGTAGTGCACGCGTGTAATGGTGTCCCCGCACTCACAAAATCCGGGGAATTGGCCCTGAACAATGTGGGGGCACCTTGGCTAGTGCCAGGGTGCCCTCACACTTAGTAACTTTGCACCTAACCTTTACCAGGTAAAGGTTAGACATATAGGTGACTTATAAGTTACTTAAGTGCAGTGTAAAATGGCTGTGAAATAACGTGGACGTTATTTCACTCAGGCTGCAGTGGCAGGCCTGTGTAAGAATTGTCAGAGCTCCCTATGGGTGGCAAAAGAAATGCTGCAGCCCATAGGGATCTCCTGGAACCCCAATACCCTGGGTACCTCAGTACCATATACTAGGGAATTATAAGGGTGTTCCAGTAAGCCAATGTAAATTGGTAAAATTGGTCACTAGCCTGTTAGTGACAATTTGAAAGAAATGAGAGAGCATAACCACTGAGGTTCTGGTTAGCAGAGCCTCAGTGAGACAGTTTGGCACCACACAGGGAACACATACATACAGTATAGGCCACAAACTTATGAGCACTGGGGTCCTGACTAGCAGGGTCCCAGTGACACATAACAAACATACTGAAAACATAGGGTTTTCACTATGAGCACTGGGCTCTGGCTAGCAGGATCCCAGTGAGACAGTGAAAACACCCTGACATACACTCACAAACAGGCCAAAAGTGGGGGTAACAAGGCTAGAAAGAGGCTACTTTCTCACACAACCCCCCCCCCCAAACGAAGGACAATAAGGCTAACCTTGGCCAGTTGAGACTTTATTGTCTAAGTGGTGATAAGTAGAGAGTAGCTCTGCAATAGACTGGTTACTCCCTTTATCATCCACTATATGGTTACTTCCCTGTGGGGATGTAAACCACCCTGTTTGAAGTTTTTTAGCTAAGCAACAATGTGAAGATGTATTTTCAGAGTTTCTATCAGTAAGTTTTAGTTTAGCGCAGTGGGAATTGTCCACTGAACCTATTTGTAGTGATGGAAATGCCAGACAGGGATGCTGTCTCAGAAAAGCCATAGCTGGGCAAAAACTTTGTCCATATGGCTGGAAGAGAGAACAGGGATGCTGTTTCTCTTGATTTGGAGCAGGGCAGGGATGCTGTCCTATGAGCTCCACACTAGGGCAGGGATGCTGTCCTAAGTGTTGTGAGGCAGTGCAGGGTTTCTGCACTAAAGTTTCTCTGGGAGGGTTGGAGGGATGCTCCATGTTCACTAAAATGGTGCTCTTTTTGTCACCAATGTTAGTTATCCCACAGAGAGGTACTTCTACCTCAGGGAGTCCAGCTTTGCCAGCTGATGGTTCCCTTGGAACAGGTGCCACCCCAGGAGAGGTTTCTCCCACCACAGGAATGGTATCCTGAATGGTAGGGTGGTTAGGGGATACTGTGATACCCTTTTTACCTGTTGATGGAGAGGGATCCTGAGTTTTCAGGCCTTCTCTCCTTTGCTTTTTCATTTCAGTAGAAATGAGAGGGAACAATTCCTCAGGGATGCCCAGCATGGCTGCATGGGCATAAAACTCTACATCAGCCCAACCTGAGGCCTCTAGGTCATTACCTAAGAGACAGTCTACAGGTAAGCTAGGTGATACCACCACCTGCTTAGGGTCAGTAACTCCACCCCAACTAAACTGAATTATACCTAAGGGAAGAAACTTAGTGGAGTTATGGACATCAATAATCTTATACTGTTGCCCAATGATGTGTTGTTCAGGATGCACTAGGTTTTCAGTCACCAAAGTGATACTGGCACCTGTGTCCCTGTAGGCCAAGGCCTCAACACCATTTATTGAAACTGTCTACCTGTACTTATCCATTGTAAGGGAACAAGCAGCCAGTGTGGCAAGGCCAATGCCACTAGGTGTGACAGAAACTGTCTTGGGACTGACTACCCCCGTTTCTACTATGGACCCATAAGTGAACCCAACTACACCCTTAACTTGACTGTTGCCAGCAGTCCCACCACTAGTACCACTACTGCTAGGGGCACTAGAGCTTGATGTATTAGTGGTGGTAGGCTCAGGGGGTTTACCTGGACAGGACTTATCCCCTGGCCTATGGCCTCTGTTTTTACACACAAAGCACCAAGGCTTTTTAAATTGTGTAGGTTGAGAAGAAGAGGAAGAATTTGTTTTATCCCCACCCCCTGAAGAGTGTTTAAGATTTGAAGTGGGATCTTTGGTTTTACCCTTATCCCCATGCTTATCTTGAGATTTTTCACCATCTTTCTTCTTATTGTTCTCTTTGTCACCCCCTGTATGAACTTTTCTGTTCACCCTTGTTCTGACCCATTTGTCTGCCTTCTTTCCCAATTCTTGGGGAGAGGTCAGATCAGAGTCCACCAAGTACTGGTGCAACAAATCAGACACACAATTATTAAGAATATGCTCTCTCAGGATCAAGTTATACAGGCTGTCATATTCAGTAACTTTACTGCCATGTAACCACCCCTCCAAGGCCTTCACTGAATGGTCAATGAAATCAACCCAGTCTTGTGAAGACTCCTTTTTGGTCTCTCTGAACTTTATCCTGTATTGTTCAGTGGTTAAGCCATAACCATCCAGGAGTGCATTCTTAAGAACTGTAAAATTATTGGCATCACTTTCTTTCACAGTAAGGAGCCTATCCCTACCCTTTCCACTAAATGATAGCCATAGGATAGCAGCCCACTGCCTTTGAGGGACATCCTATACAACACAGGCCCTCTCAAGTGCAGCAAACCACTTGTTAATATCATCTCCCTCCTTATAAGGGGGAACTATCTTGTGCAGATTCCTAGAATCATGCTCTTTTGCAGGATGACTATTGGGAATACTGCTGCTGCCACCATGGGTTTCTAAACCCAGTTTCTGTCTCTCCTTCTCTACTTCTAAGGACTGTCTATCCAAATCCAGCTGTTGCTTCTTGAGCTTCAGTCTGGTTTGTTCCACTCTCAATCTATTGAGCTCCCTTTCTAACAATCTGTCATCAGGGTGGGTGGGAGGGACATGTCTTGAAACAGAAGTATGGTGAGAATGGACAGAAGGAGACCTGTCCCTTACAGAAGGCATCCTAACAGCTTGGTTAACAGAAACATCAGTTCTACTGTGGTGAGAATGAATGCTCTTGCTATGATGTGAGACAACACTATCTGTATTGTGTGACTCAACATCAGTACCAACTATGCTAGACTGTCTAGTAATGGGCAGGCTAGGAAGTTTCTTTCCTGAATCTTTTTCTAGGGGAGTCCCTGGATCAGATTGGGAACCATTAGCTACTTTTTCAACAGATGGGGCCCTTGTGGCCTTATCTTGTTCTCTAAGCATGTTAAGCAATAATTCCAAGGAAGGATTCTTCCCTACACTCAAACCTCTTTCTACACAGAGACTCCTTGCTTCTTTCCAGCTAAGGTGGTCATATGCAAGTTTGGACAGATCAACATTTTGGCCTGTGCCAGACATTTTAGAAAGAGTTTAAGTGACAGAAAAAGTGATAAAAAAGTTTTTAGAGCTTTTAGAAAGACAGGAAAAAAACTTTTTAAACTTTTAAGAACTTTTAGAAAGTTTAGAAGTACTTTTCAGCACTTTAGAAAAGAGTGAAAAGAGGAAATGCAAAACCTTTTAGTTATGTGTACATACACTGAACTTGTTTTGTATATTTTTCTCTTATGAAAAGTACAATGACAAGAGTGGTAAGTAGTCTCAAAGCACTTATCCCACCGCTGCACAACCAATGTAGGAGGCTGGACTGGCTTGTAGTGAGTACCTAGGGGTACTTGCACCTTGCACCAGGCCCAGTTATCCCTTATTAGTGTATAGGGTGTCTAGCAGCATAGGCTGATAGATAATGGTAGCTTAGCAGAGCAGCTTAGGCTGAACTAGGAGAGGAGTGAAGCTCCTACAGTACCACTTAGTGTCATATGCACAATATCATAAGAAAACACAATACACAGATATACTAAAAATAAAGGTACTTTATTTTTATGACAATATGCCAAAAGTATCTCAGTGAGTACCCTCAGTATGAGGATAGCAAATATACACAAGATATATGTACACAATACCAAAATATGCAGTAATAGTATTAGAAAACAGTGCAAACAATGTATAGTTACAATAGGATGCAATGGAGACACATAGGGATAGGGGCAACACAAACCATATACTCCAAAAGTGGAATGCGAACCACGAATGGACCCCAAACCTATGTGACCTTGTAGAGGGTCGCTGGGACTATTAGAAAATAGTAAGGGTTAGAAAAATAGCCCACCCCAAGACCCTGAAAAGTGAGTGCAAAGTGCACTAAAGTTCCCCAAAGGACAAAGAAGTCGTGATAGGGGAATTCTGCAGGAAAGACACAAACCAACAATGCAACAACGATGGATTTCCAGTCGAGGGTACCTGTGGAACAAGGGGACCAAGTCCAAAAGTCACAAGCAAGTCGGAGATGGGCAGATGCCCAGGAAATGCCAGCTGTGGGTGCAAAGATGCTGCTACTGGACAGTAGAAGCGTAGGTTTCTGCAAGAACGACAAGGGCTAGAGACTTCCCCTTTGGAGGACGGATCCCTCTTGCCGTGGAGAGTTGTGCAGAAGTGTTTTCCCGCCAAAAGACCGCCAACAAGCCTTGCTAGCTGCAAATCATATGGTTAGTGTTTTTGGATGCTGCTGTGGCCCAGGAGGGACCAGGATATCGCAAATTGCATCAAGGGACAGAGGGGGCGTCGAGCAAGACAAGGAGCCCTCTCAGCAGCAAGCAGCACCCGCAGAAGTGCCAGAAACAGGCACTACAAGGATGCGTGAAACAGGGCTCACCCAAAGTTGCACAAAGGATTCCCACGTCGCTGGAGAACAACTTAGGAGGTCGTGCAATGCAGGTTAGAGTGCCGTGGACCCAGGCTGGGCTGTGCACAAAGGATTTCCGCCGGAAGTGCACGGAGGCCGGAGTAGCTGCAAAAGTTGCGGTTCCCAGCAATGCAGTCTGGCGTGGGGAGGCAAGGACTTACCTCCACCAAACTTGGACTGAAGAGTCACTGGACTGTGGGAGTCACTTGGACAGAGTTGCTGGATTCAAGGGACCTCGCTCGTCGTGCTGAGAGGAGACCCAAGGTACCGGTGATGCAGTTCTTTGGTGCCTGCGGTTGCAGGGGGACGATTCCATCGACCCATGGGAGATTTCTTCGGAGCTTCTAGTGCAGAGAGGAGGCAGACTACCCCCACAGCATGCACCACCAGGAAAACAGTCGAGAAGGCGGCAGGATCAGCGTTACAGAGTTGCAGTAGTCGTCTTTGCTACTATGTTGCAGTTTTGCAGGCTTCCAGCGCGGTCAGCAGTCGATTCCTTGGCAGAAGGTCAAGAGAGAGATGCAGAGGAACTCGAATGAGCTCTTGCATTCGTTATCTAAGGAATCCCAAGAGACAGAGACCCTAAATAGCCAGAAAAGAGGGTTTGGCTACCTAGGAGAGGGGATAGGCTAGCAACACCTGAAGGAGCCTATCAGAAGGAGTCTCTGACGTCACCTGATGGCACTGGCCACTCAGAGCAGTCCAGTGTGCCAGCAGCACCTCTGTTTCCAAGATGGCAGAGGTCTGGAGCACACTGGAGGAGCTCTGGACACCTCCCAGGGGAGGTGCAGGTCAGGGGAGTGGTCACTCCCCTTTCCTTTGTCCAGTTTCGCGCCAGAGCAGGGCTAAGGGGTCCCTGAACCGGTGTAGACTGGCTTATGCAGAAATGGGCACCAAATGTGCCCATGAAAGCATTTCCAGAGGCTGGGGGAAGCTACTCCTCCCCTGCCTTCACACCATTTTCCAAAGGGAGAGGGTGTAACACCCTCTGTCAGAGGAAGTCCTTTGTTCTGCCATCCTGGGACAAGCCTGGCTGGACCCCAGGAGGGCAGAAACCTGTCTGAGGGGTTGGCAGCAGCAGCAGCTGCAGTGAAACCCCTGAAAAGGCAGTTTGGCAGTACCAGGGTCTGTGCTACAGACCACTGGGATCATGGGATTGTGCCAACTATGCCAGGATGGCATAGAGGGGGCAATTCCATGATCATAGACATGTTACATGGCCATATTCGGAGTTACCATTGTGAAGCTACATATAGGTAGTGACCTATATGTAGTGCACGCGTGTAATGGTGTCCCCGCACTCACAAAGTCCGGGGAATTGGCCCTGAACAATGTGGGGGCACCTTGGCTAGTTCCAGGGTGCCCTCACACTAAGTAACTTTGCACCTAACCTTTACCAGGTAAAGGTTAGACATATAGGTGACTTACAAGTTACTTAAGTGCAGTGTAAAATGGCTGTGAAATAACGTGGACGTTATTTCACTCAGGCTGCAGTGGCAGGCCTGTGTAAGAATTGTCAGAGCTCCCTATGGGTGGCAAAAGAAATGCTGCAGCCCATAGGGATCTCCTGGAACCCCAATACCCTGGGTACCTCAGTACCATATACTAGGGAATTATAAGGGTGTTCCAGTAAGCCAATGTAAATTGGTAAAATTGGTCACTAGCCTGTTAGTGACAATTTGAAAGAAATGAGAGAGCATAACCACTGAGGTTCTGGTTAGCAGAGCCTCAGTGAGACAGTTAGGCACCACACAGGGAACACATACATATAGGCCACAAACTTATGAGCACTGGGGTCCTGACTAGCAGGGTCCCAGTGACACATAACAAACATACTGAAAACATAGGGGCATATTTATACTCCGTTTGCGCCGAATTTGTGTCGTTTTTTTCGACGCAAATTCGACGCAAAACTAACTCCATATTTATACTTTGGCGTTAGACGCGTCTAGCGCCAAAGTTCATGGAGTTAGCGTCATTTTTTTGCGTGAACACCTTCCTTGCGTTAATGATATGCAAGGTAGGCGTTCCCGTCTTAAAAAATGACTGCGATGCATATGCGTCGTATTTATACTCCCGGGCGAAAATGACGCCCGGGAGTGGGCGGGACTAAAAAACCCGCATTTGCGCCGGATTTTAGCGCCTGGGTCAGGGCAGGCGTTAAGGGACCTGTGGGCTCAGAATGAGCCCAGAGGTGCCCTCCCCTGCCCCCAGGGACACCCCCTGCCACCCTTGCCCACCCCAGGAGGACACCCAAGGATGGAGGGACCCACCCCAGGGACATTAAGGTAAGTTCAGGTAAGTATTTTTTTTTTTTTTTTTTGTGGCATAGGGGGGCCTGATTTGTGCCCCCCTACATGCCACTATGCCCAATGACCATGCCCAGGGGACAGAAGTCCCCTGGGCATGGCCATTGGGCAAGGGGGCATGACTCCTGTCTTTGCTAAGACAGGAGTCATTTCAATGGGGGATGGGCGTCGTAAAAAAATGGCGCAAATCGGGTTGAGGCGATTTTTTTGCTTCAGCCTGACTTGCACCATTTCTTGACGCCCATACGCCATTTTCCCCCTACGCCGGCGCTGCCTGGTGTACGTTGTTTTTTTTCAACGCACACCAGACAGCGCCGGCCGGCTAACGCCGGCTAACGTCACTCAATAAATACGGCGCCCGCATGGCGCTTCAGAATGGCGTTAGCCGGCGCTAATTTTTTAGGCGAAAAACTGCGTTAGCGCAGTTTTGCGTCAAAAAGTATAAATATGGCCCATAGGGTTTTCAGTATGAGCACTGGGCTCTGGCTAGCAGGATCCCAGGGATCCCAGTGAGACAGTGAAAACACCCTGACATACACTCACAAACAGGCCAAAAGTGGGGGTAACAAGGCTAGAAAGAGGCTACTTTCTCACACTAGGTGTCACTAAGAGTATAAAATTTGACATGGAGCCATCTGGCAGGATACAGAACAGCAGTTTTGATGCTTAAAAAAGATCCTTGTCAGAACTTTGAAATCCAGAAACTAGAAATTTGGTTTACAAAAAAAATAAATTAACTTAACTCTGAAACCCATATTTTCAAATAATCTTCTATTCTAAAAAAATGTTTAGCACCCATTTTTGTTGGAATCCCAGCATTGTCATGGGTTGCCATGATGATTATTTAAACAATGGACCATGACTGGGACACAGCTCTGTGACTGTCATGTGTTGTAGAGACAGCAGATTGACACAAACATTCTCTGAGTTTGTAACGGAAATGGCTCACACACTGAAGAACAATGTGTGTAGCCCGAACGTTTAGGAGTATATTTTTGTTGAGCCTGCTTTCAGTTAGCAGAGAAAGTCAAAGGCCCATATTTAAGAAAAGTTTGTGCCGCCTTTGCGTAATTGTTTTTTTAATGCAAAAGTGACGCTAACCTACCACCACAATTATGATTTGATGCTAGACCTGTCTAGTGACAAAATATCTGAGTTAGCTTCATTTTTTGGGAGCGCCAACCCACCTTGCATCGTTTTGCGACAATGATATGCAAAGTAGACGTTCCCTTCCAAAAAAAGATGCTAGCCCTCCAGCGCCATATTTACATCCTAATGCAAAAACACATACAGAAAATGACGCAAAGCCTGATTTGTGATAAATTTTAACGCCTGGTCACACCAGGCATTAAAATAAGGCCCACACACCACTACTGAAGAAAAACACACAGAAGGAGCATTGGCAACCTCCTGGACAACATGGAACTGTAATGCTCCAGCTTAGCACACAGCGCAGATGACATCGACGACAACAGGTCCCTCCACCAGCACCACAGTAACCACAAAAGCAACGCAGAAGGCGGGAGAGGATATTTCAACAGCGAACAACCATCCTTGGGCTCAGGGAACAAGATGTCATCAGAACCTATGATCTGGAGCAGGTGTCCATTCTGCGCCTGCTGTACCACATAGCGCCAGACATCACTGCAAGGGTGGAAACGCCAGCAAGTATTTCACCCATGACCAAACTCCTCACTGTCCTCCTTATGCTGGCATCAGGATCATTTCAGACAACAGGCGCACAAGTGGCTGGTATCTCACAGCCATCCTTCTCAGCCTTCCTGGCAAAGGTTCTGGATGCACTCATCCACCTCACACCCCACCACATCTGCTTCCCCATCCCCCAGCAACTGCAACAGGAGACCAAACAAGGTTTCTGTCTAATTGCTGGGTTCCCGCATGTGCTGAGTGTAATGGACTGCACCCATATCCAACTTGTGCCACCTGCAGCAATGGAACACCTCTACAAGAACCGCAAATACACCCATTCGATAAATGTGCAGGCCATTGTGGACCACTGTGGGCTCTTCACAAACATCCTAACCAAATATCCTGGCAGTGTCCATGATGCCTACATATTCCGGCATTCCATCATCAATGACGATTACAGGATGGGCAATATGGCAATGGGCTACTCGTAGGTAAGCCACCAGACAAATCAGTACACAGACAACATGCCAACCTTGTAGGACAAACAAGATATGCACCACACTAATCACACACGTGCAGGGGATCACAGATGTACAGACAACAACACATATGCCATATGCCACACTACACCGTATTCATTGCACATCACACACACATACACCCATATGTACATAATACAGCCACAACTTGACTGGCACACCACGTGAGGGACAGGTGGAGCTATGTCCCCTTTACATACAGAAGCTGGGCACAAACCACTACAAGTGTCCACTGGTTGACAACTAAATACAGATCCCACACACATTAAACCAAACAATGAATAGCTCAGCTATGTGAATAGCATAGGCCATATCAATGTAAAGAAAGTCACACATAGGCACAGCCCCACATTTGTCATGGTGTTCAAGCCTCTGGCCGCACCAATATCAAATGCCATCCAAGTGTTGCCATTACCAACTACATATCACCTACACATACCTGACGTACCTATAGTGTACAGCTTCACCTGTCTGATGCATTGTGCCGCACACATAGGAATACAACATCACCGGGCATGGAAGACCGTGGGGCAGATTAATGAGAAGTGGTGCAGCACCTAGTCCTGGGCCACTTCACATGTGCCCTTTAGCAGTGCCTGATACCACCATGTGTGCACCATATACAAGAAACAGCCCACCATGGAGCAGAGTAGGTGCAAAACTGTCAAGAAAATGGATGCCATAGTAGGAATCTGTAGGAGTATTGAGAACATACCTGACCCTTCATGTACCGTACATAGGGACCCAGGCAAAAATATGGTGTGCCTCCTCCCAACACCTGCACTGTGCATGTGTTGAAAGTGTCTGTAATAAATCATGTATAGGAACCTTGGCGAATCATCTGCACCTATTTTGCAACTCCTCCAATGTGAATCACACCCTTGTACACATGATGGCTGGCACAGGCATAATCTGCCACAAAGGATTGCTAAGTGTTGCATTGCATGCGTAGTGCCACATGTTACGTGGAGGCCTGAGTTTGGCTTTGTAGGGCTTCTATGGTGTCAATACAAATGACACCATTGTGGTGCAAGGAAGTGGTAGGTTCCACTAACAATAGGATAAAGCCTCAAATATGGACAACACAACACATATTTGGCATGGTTGAATAGTCATTTCTGATTTATTTTGACAATGACCAGGTCCCTGGGCCACAAACAATTATAGTAATGTCCATCAATACTAACCAATGTAACCATCCCACAAAACAGGAGCACACACAATACCAGAAGTAAGTCTGAGTCACCACTCCACCTAAAACTAACATCTGCCATGGAACATAGGAAACTACAAATATGCATTACAGACACATGTTCTCTCATTCCTTTGTAGCCGACCAAGGTTACAGCATTCAGCCATGGATAATGACTCCTTTTGGCAACCCAACAATGGTGGAAGAGCAGGCATGCATTGAAGGGCACATAAGGACACAAAATGTGGTGGAGAGGACATTTGGGCTACTGAAGTCAAGGTTCAGGTGCCTGGCCTTGACAGGAGGAAGCCTGTTGTATGCACCACCCCTGGAATGCAAGATGATACTTGTATGTGCTATCTTGCATAACATGTATACGGACCAGTGTCCCCTGGGATGAATTGGTAGTTGTCCCTAATTAGGAGGAGGATGACAATGGTGCAGCACAGTTGGAGGGGAAACTACAAAACACTGCTGCTAGAGTTCACAGGAGACAACATATTGTACAGAACTTCTCAACCTAGAAACTGTACAAATAATATCACTTTGTAAATATCACCAATAAATCACTTTGCGCCAGAATGTCCATGGTCTACTCAATCTCCACTACATATACCATTGAAATGTTGCTCATACCTCAGAAAGCAGGAAATAAACACAACAGTTACAAAGATGGTTGGAACGTAGGTTGTGATGTAAGAGGGTCTAGTGCCTCCACGCCACACATCAGTGTCACATAACTAACGGCCCTGTGGCTGTCGAAGGCCTAAATCCATGCACCAAAAAAATATGTGGCATTAAGTGGGCATTGTGCAAATCCCTACCCTTTTTCCAACATCATCCCCATGCCTAGCAAGATGTATGCAAGGGGGGCATACATACGGTAGGGACTGTTTCCAAATGGTGCATTAGAAAAATAGGAACTGAACTGTACCACATCACAGGTGGATAGCTGCTACGCCAGCATTGAGCACGTGTGACAAGGGGGGACCACATTGGTATCAATGGACCTTCATTGACTGTTCAGGGTTAGGAACCAAAGTTTGATCCTAAGTCTGTACCGTATATCAATGGTGTTACGGTCTGGCACCACCACTGGGCCCAACCATGCCACATGGTGTGCTGTACCTCAAATATAACACACACATGTCGGATGTGGAGTGCGCTAAGGGCTGCTAGACAAGAGAAGCAGCAATGGGTGCTGATCCACTCTCCATATATATGGCCCGTAGCCAGGATTTAAGAATACAATGGGAGAATGCACCACCAAGTAAATGTCAGGGTGGAATGTAGGCAGAGTCTGTCCCACTCCCTATGTACATTCTAACACACTTGTCACACAAATCTGCTATCTTGACACATGCCTGCAGCTAATCCGGATATACATGTGAAGACTGATGTACGGGTGTATGGCCTAAGTAGGAAGGGGTTTACAATTTCTTACAATGGTTGACATGTGTTAACAAGGTAAACTAGTATAGTCTATATGATACCATCACACAACATACATGAAAACACAGCTTTCATTGACATTCACATGCCTGACCAAGAGAAAGTTACCTACAGTGACATAATTCCCTAAAATGTCTATGTCTCCAACATGCTACACAGGTGTGGGATTTGCGGGTATGTCTCTCAATGTCCATAACATGTCACAGACCCATCCTAAAATGTATGGGTGAAGAAGGAGACAGATATGTTGCATGTGGCAAATAAATAAATAAATAAATAAAATAAAATAAAAAATCCAGCGCTGAGATGATTTCACACACTAATAGGATACACTCATGGGTACAGTGACATAGGTGGTGGAATGCAGAATTTGGTGCATACCCATGTATACCAAAGGATGTGGAAGGACAGCTGAGAGAATCCCACAGATACTTAGAGATACAACATGGGGAGGTCACTTGGAGACTACACAGGTGGTGTGGCAGGTGTACTGTCATGTGTGTGTGGAACTCATGTAGTCTTGCAGAGCCTGGAAATGGGAGGAAAACTATCATGTAGCCAGTAGTAGAAGATGTGTACATCTTCAAATTACACAAGTCACATGTAGCATCCTGTCCAGGTATGACTGGGCAATGTTGCAGTAGAAGTTGTGTACAAAGTGTAGGCAGCCTGAAGAATGCCAGCAATGTAGGACCTAATATATTCCAAACAAGATATGCCGTAAATGATGGAGACGTTACACACATAGACCACTACTGACTGTGCAACACAACAATGTCATCATGTGATTCCCCAACAAATTTTCAGAGAGGATGCCTAGGTCTGTACAAAACCCACTCATGTTTGCTACAACAACAAGATTGTAGTTGCCCATCGCATACTATTCTGATAGAAGGCAGTGACAGATGGCATCATCTGTCCCCCTGGGTCATACAAAAATTATAACTTACACTAGAGATACAAGCCCTAACCAAGCTGCAAATGGAAATTACTAAGAATGTATTACCATGTCTGTCAGACCATGCCAAATGATGAGACGTCCTACACGTAAAATAGTCAGTCCTCTGTACATGACAGGGCAAGCCTGACATCAAGTACCACAAAGAAAAATGAAACTCCCAGGCCATTTGATCACAAATGTGCATGTGTCAGTCTGCAGGGGACTGCACAGTGCTCTGGTGAAGAGCTATCATGATGAGGCTAGATCCCCGTCCAACGCACCCTAACATCAATGTTGAGGCTACATTGACTCTTGACACAGTTAGGGGCCTGATGCATGTGCACAGTGGACTGTGCAGAGTGGTACACCATAAATCTGTGCCAAAACATGCAACCATGGGTCTTTGTGGGCATAGAAAGTCCCAAGGTAGCAATAATGACTAGGCTGCCATCATTACCTGACTGCAACTCTGCTACACATTTGTATAACATTGTATGTGACAGTCACAACAAACATGTTGTGGTCGATTGCAAGTACCTAGTTTGTGGCATGTACACATATGTCTGATATCGCTACACACTTGTATCACCTAAATGGCACAGGCCTGGTATTGTGTATTGGAGGCTGCACAAAAGTCAACTTTCCACTAATGAAAATGCATTTGTATCACATGGTCATTGACAGACTTAAATGACCATCAGATGTGTTCCCACATTTGGAAACATAGGTGGCACTGATATGACTACAGAGCCATTTTACAAAGTCCAACATGTGTCCATGCAGGAAGATAGATATGTGAGGTTTCATATCCGATAAACACACCGTTGTGGTATACACATATGACACTACACATGTCTTTACACACACACAGCATATACCAACCTTCAATGACACATGTGAGTATACCATCTCCTGCATCATAGATGCACAGGAACTATATGTCACATGTGTAGCAGAGCATCATAAAGCATGAACCTAACAACACACCACATTGTGGATACACACGCACTCACATTGCCAGGGGTAACGTGAAGTCAACCCAGCCATAGTCCACTGCATCCTCTGAGTATGATTTGTCAAGGGTATCAAGTGCATTACCAAGTATCGGACATAGACCATCATGTCTAATGTGTTGTTGTTAAATACACATTTGGAAATCAGACATTACAATGTGTAAACCCACAAATATGTGTTAGATCACATATGTACACTCCTAGTACACATGTGGTAACATGTATGTGGACAAAGTCTAGCAACACATGTACATATGCAAACGGTATCAGTCATCACATGCATCAGACACACATACCAACATAATGGTAACACATACCACTGTTACCGTTAAGATATGAATGCACATGCACACATGCACACAAAGGTAGACATACCATACTGAGTATATACATGCATAGCTCCTGTGACACTGAATGTGAATCTGGGTGCATTGCCAGTTTTTCCAACAACATCCACGCATTCCTGTTATGCGTCAAAAAGTTTGACGCATACAGCAATTTTCCTTATTCTGCTATGCCAAAAAATGACACCTCAGCAGTCCACAGCAGGTCTTGTCAGGCTTCATGGGAAGGAATACCACGCATGACAGTCATGCTTCAGTTTTTTTACATAAACGCCAATACTTCATACTTTGCTAATCTGGCGCCTGTGCGTCAATCGCAAGTCTTGAGGCCTTGTCAGCCTCAATTGGAAAAAATCAACCCATGACCGTCATGCTTCTAAAAAAAAGATGCATATGAGACAATGTGACGCACAGACCCAGGAAGTGATAAAACAGGACTTCCTGGCTGCATATATGGTACAGTGATTTCACCTCACAGTCTTTTTGTCTGTGACTGTGTGAGGGTGTGTGGAGCTGGTGCTGGTGGAGGATTGGTGTTGTTGGAGAGTTTTATGCTGTGTCCTGTTGCTGTTGTGTGCTTTTTGTCTTTTTCCTCTGTCTTTTGTAGCGTTTTTGTCCTATATATTTGTCATTGTATTGTGGGGTGTTTGTCTAGGGGTAGCATAGGTTGTTGGGGTATTTAGGGTTAGGTGGGGTAGCTAAATATATTTATTTTTTTCGGCTCTTACATTTGCAGTTAGCTCATACTGCATAATGTCTGGGAAAGGGAGGGCAGCGAAGATGATAGCAGATGAACTGGGTGGGTTAATACTGGCTGGTGCAGCATTACCTTCCCATGATGCTAGTTTTGGATGGCCACGTAATACAGGGCTACCCCAAAGAGGCACGAAAGCTGCGGCGCGGGAAGGTGTTCCACCACTCACACAGAATATTCTGAGTTGTGCGCACTGACCATCAGTTGAACCACCGTTGGGCTGACCGCATAGCACAGAAGTGCCATTTTCCCCATGCCATATTAACAAAGTGGTGCTATGCATGCATAGCGCCACTTTGTTAAGCCTTGCATAAAATGATGGCTGCGCCATGCATAATGTATGGAAGTGGGGCCTACCCATGTAAGGGGAAGCAAAATAAATGAGGCAGGGAATTGTTTTATATATTCTTGCATCATTTTTCCCGCACTTTGAACACCTGCTCTGAGCGGCATTAAAAGGGGGCATACCATGATAAATGATGGGCTCCTATGTACTCTGCAGGAGTTGTGCAAAATTTTTGTGCTACTCCTACTGGGTACATCATTCGCGTCTATATAAAATGACGCAATTGCCCCCTACCCTGTGCCATAGTGTGTCATTTATTTTATACGGCGCACACATGGTGGAAAGGGGGCGCTAAGTGGTGCAAGGACAGTTGCGATGCACTAGGTGCAGCACCACTTTTCCTAAATCTGCCCCTTTGTGTCTTTGGCCAATGGCATTTAAGGGAGCTTAGCTGTGCACCGGGTCCAGACTACTTGCACATTTATCTTTGTTTACATTGTGTATCACATACACCACTTAATGTTTCTATTGTCCTACACATATGTGCTGAATTTGTACCACAGGCCTGCCCCATTTTACAGACAGTACAATGTACCTCTACCCAATGCTTTATTTAATGCCATGTTCTCCTCATGTATCAGCTGTCAATATGACCCCAGCCGAGAAACATGCATTTGAGAACAGGGCTGACAGGTACAGACACATCATGGAGGTACATGCCGGGTATCAAACGGTGGAAAAGAAATATAGGAGGAAGAAATCCACTGGGGCTTGGCATGCATTTTCTCGTGGGGGACCTCCGCTACAGCCCACAACTGTGCAGGCCACATCGAGGAAGAAATCTGGGATCAGTGGGGCTTTTGATGGTCCTACCCCCTCCATATCTCCTGCACCTTTCCACAGTCAGGCATCCCAACAGCCACCTGCTCGAGCCACAACCTCGACCTTTGCGGCTGACATGAGGCAGGACATGGCAGCCATGATGGCAAGATTGGATAAATTAGAAAAAAGTAATGCCAGGAACTACAAATTGCTTAAATACTGCAAGAAGGCACTGAAGAAGATGTCAACTATTTGTGCCACAGTCTCCCCGTTCCTTTACTTCTCCCTTTTACTAATGTTAACTTTTTTAGTGGGTTTTAGATGGGTAATGTTAGGTTAGTAAAATAGTGTAGGTTAGGTGTAGGTTAGGTGTAGGTTAATGCAAGTATAGTTGGGGGGTAGCTTTTAGTACATTGTTTTATTTTGGGGGGTTATGTTGGGGTTTCTATGCTAATAAAAAAAACTCTAAAAAAATGTACAAAAATATATATATTTGGTTAGGCTATAGGTTATGGTAGTACATGTGTAGCCTTAGTTTATATTGTCCTACTCCTATCTTGTCTCTTAAGGGGGTTGGGGAGACAATGTTATAGTGTGGCATTACATTTGTCAGATAAGTTTAGGATAGGTGTAGGTGAAGTTAAGATACGTTAGTTTAGGTTAGTTTAGTGTAGGGTAGTGTATAGGTTAGGTTTTGATATGATGTTCTTAATATGTTTTAATAAATCCTGTTAGTATTAGACAATTATCTCTCCATGGTGATTGAGTGTCTGAGTGTTTTCATGTGTTCACTGGCCAAGTAGGAGGAATGCCTTAGGGTATGCTTTATGTCTTTATTTCCATGGATATCCATTTGTATCCCCTATGACCAAGGAGCTGTCAGATTGGCAGCTAAATGTCATCAGCTACTCACAGCATTTGTCATCCACAGTTCCAGCCATTCACAGTGTGTATTTGTATGGAATCTGTGACAGGTATGTGTGTAACTTCAACTGCCATCACTGGGGTCTGGCAGAATCATTGGTGGAAAGTGTGGCACATAAGGCATCAGTCATTTTAGGGTCTGTATCCCTCCACACTGACAGCAGTCCATCACTGATGAAACTGACCTCTTCTGAACCACATATATTAGTTGTACTGGTGCTCTCTTCTGGGTAAAAAAGTACCACACACTTGGTTCTGACTCATACATGCCATATGTCAGCTTCCATGGATATCTGTTCAATACATGTATTCAAGGCTCTGTAAGTTGGTTGTAGCCCACAACACCATCATTCACCTTTTTCACGGTAGGATCCTAGTGTGTGGCTTTGTGTCTGACAGTAATGCACACATGTAATTCGGTTCTGTTCTCATTGACATAACTTTACACAATGCATACAGTTAGCTAAGTTGATGGATCACAGTAAATGTTGACATGTTACATGTGAACAAGGAGATTTATTTACAGGTGCAAGTGTATTTTCCAATGCAATACAATGTCCAGTTCACAGACTCCATGAGAGACCCTGAGCCGTTTGTTGTACATTGAGAGTCCAAGGGTGAGGGACATGTCATGAGACATGGTTAGGAGAAGTGTGCAGTAGTGAGGAGGTGTCCAAATTGCCAATAGTTATGAATTGAGACAATGACACTACATAGCAGACAAGTCAACAGTGGTTGAGTGAGGAGGGCACATTGCCAGCTGTCACAACACTGGCATGATCTTAAGAACAGAAATAAGGAGATACTGTCCATGTGACACAGACTGGGGCTACCGGGTGGTTTTCCGTGTGAATATTGTCCCTTCCACATCTTTATGAGGATGATGTGTGTGGTGCCTCCTGTGCCAAGGGTGGTGCTGTTGTTGAGAATGAGGGTGTTACACACACATCAAGGGATAGAGATGTGGAGTCAAAGGTCCCAGCAGCTGCCATTTGTGGGAACACATAAGGCATCCTGTAGCAAGGAGGAACTGCTGATTTCTCAACACCACAGCAACATCACAGTGGTAGGCAGCCATGTTTTCCCTGAGGGAGGCAACTTCCCGCTGTATGGACTCCAGGGTATTCTGTATAGCCCCAAGCCTGTTGTCTATCATACTGCTGCCACTTTGGGAGGGCAATTGCTGAAGCCTCTGCCTCATGACAGCTGCTATGTCGGCCAGGGATCTGCTGAAGTCCATGTAGCGGGGAGTGGGTGCCTCTGATGGCAGCTGGGTTGTCCTTATTTGGACAGAGGCACCTCTGTACATCCTCTAGGCTGCCTGCCACGGTCTCCATCCTGACCCGCACCTGCTTCGCCAGCTCCCGCTGGACTCCTACCACAGTCCTCTGAAAGGTGATGTCTGGGTCCTCGGCGTCCAGGGCTGGTTCAGGACTGGCTGGTGCTGTGTGTTAGTAGTTGGGTTGTTCATTTGGAGACCCCGCAACTCTGTGTGTCCTCCCTGTGACTGGAGGTGGTGTCTGGTGGGAACCCAGTACATCCTGGAGAGTCTCTTCATTGATGGTCGGCAGCTGGTCATCCATGTCATCTGTAAGATTCAGGACAGGCAGGTTGGCAGGAGGTAAGGTATCATCCTCCGCAATGAGGTAGTGATATGTCAATCTTTTGTTACTGGAGGCTCAGTTACATGTTACAGACCCCAGGTTGTAGTTATAAGTTATGAGTTGCATTGTGCATCACACATGGGGCAACCTTTCAAGGTAATTTTGTGCTTTGATCCCACACCATCAACTTCCTTGCAGGATCCCTGCCACTGACACCATGGTGGCATGTAACTAACCTTCCTATTCACCATGGTGGACATTCCCACAGTAGTGTAATGTGTGCTCTCACTCTTCTGGTGCTATAATGCATTTGATCCATGAATTATGGCACTAGTGCAGCAAAGCAAAGGTACGTCCATTGCTTACAAAGCTTGTGTAACATTCTCATCTTCCTCTAGTAGGCCCCACACATGTGCTAATTGGAAGGGACAGTCCAACCATTGGGAATTGTCTACCCCATTAGTTTGTCCCTCCCTAAATGTGGGATATTTCCTTGCATACAGCATATCTGCCACATGCACATGTTGGGCTAAGGATGTAGAATGTGGATCAATGCATGCATTTTGAGCTTGGATCCACATGAGCAACTATTTGCATTACGGGCTAGTGACATTGTGCCAGTAGAGCACCTTTAATGGCACCTGTGCAAGTTCTTACACATGTAGATGTCCCATTAAGCAGTACACTAACCTTTCACGCAACACAGTCAACTTTGTTACATGGTGAGATTACAGCTGCTTGTACGGCTGCACAAATGATGGTCACAGACATACCCCATGTGTTGTATGAGTTCACTTTTGTGCCCATTCCCAAATGGCACATGGAGGTTTGTGGAGTTGTTGTTGGTCCACCCTGTGCGCTTTGCGTTCCACCGGTTTCACACTTACACCCATATTTATACTTTTTTAGCAACGTATTTGCACCGCTTTTTACGCAAAAGCGGTGCAAACTTACAAAATTCAATTGTATTATGTAAGGTTGCGCCGCTTTTGCGTCAAAAAGCGGCGCAAATGCGGTGCTAAAAAAGTATAAATATGGGCCTTAGGACCTGATTTTTTCTCAAGTGGCACAACTCAGCGCAGCAGCAATATAAGTTGCACTTAGCTGTGCCACTTTTGAAACGCAGGTGTGCTCCATGTTTACTGGAATACAGCACACCCCTGTTTTTCCCACTGCGCAGATTTGTTCTCCCTGCACCAATGCAGGCATCCTTGCACCATAGTGAAAGGGTGCCTGCGTTGAGGGGATAGATTGTTTATATGCAGGGACAAGCAATTATGGCATGGTGGCATTTCTATGTGTGCTGCAGGATGCAACACACATGAGAAGGGCAATGACACAAGGAGGAATTTTGCCTTGTTGTGCCATCCTGACACCACCCCTGGGTTGGTGTTGAATTCAGTCACAGTCTAGGATGAACATGTTGTATTGGATCTGGGGCAATAACAATATGCAATGGGTGTTATTGTGACACGGCCACTAATTGCACGTCCCTTCCAGGCAATGTGCTGCATATTTACAAGGTGGTGTAAAGCCACAGTAAGTGGCTTATGTCCCCATTGTGTATATGTTGGAGTGCATTGTACAACCAGAGCGTCACTACAAGTGTAGCTTGGGTAGCGATGGGGCGTTTTGATTCAGGGCCTATGTGTCCCGATGCAACCCTTTATCATGCATTGTGTGTGTCCTATGTGCCTTTCCCTTCTGCCATTTGTGAGATTCCAGATACTCCCCCCTGCAACTTACCTTGCATTTGTGGTAGTTCTTGGTAGTCTGTGCTGTCCTGTCCTGCGATTCAAGTGACCTGCTCCTCCGGGATGACTACTGTCACCATCTCCTCCAGCTCATCCAGGTCCTCCTGTGGTGCAGGACTTCCACCTCCAGTCTGCAGTGCTGCCTTTCAGTTCTTCGCCACTTTCTCCTTAGTTCTACGCTTGCAATCGGTGACAGTCCTCCTCACCTCTTCCTCGCTTTGACTTTGTCTACCATTGCCTGCCATATGGCCTCTCTGCTACCTATTGCCAATTTGGAGGTGACCAAGAGCTGGTGTTGGTGCTCCGTCACCTCTCTGACCAAGATGTCATGCTCCTCCTCACTAAAGCGACACTTCTTCCTCCTCTTCTCCTTCTCCTGGGACTTTTCTGGACCCTCCTGGCTAGTATTTGGCTGATTGTGATCTCCCTGGGGTCTCTCCTGGCCTGCATTCTCCAGCTTGTCTTCCCAAATGTTTATTTCTTGCTCGCACATTTTGTTTTTTTACGCTAATGCGGTTCAATATGGCGTTAACCCATTTTGCGTCAAAAACATGCTGCAAAACTGTCTAGTGCCACTTTTGCAGTATTAGCGTAATTTTTTCTTACGGCATGTCGTGGTGGTTAGCGTCATTTTTTTGGTGCTAACCCTTCCTTAGCGCCATTGTGTGTCATTTTTTAAATATGGTGCACAGATGGCGCTAAGGAATTACGTTAGCTTGCGGTAAATTTATTTACCCACAATTGCAAATTTTGGACACCTTATCCTGCAAAGCTCCGAACTAGCATAAAAAATTCTGATGCTAGTCCCCTAACTACCGCCATGGTGCACCGTATTTTAGATACGGTGCACACATGGTGGCATTAGGGGAGCACTAAAGGGCCCAAGAAATGTGGCTCTGCACTGTGTGCAGGGCCACTTTTCTTAAATATGCCACTATGGGGGTGATTCTAACTTCGGCGGGTGGCAGAGGCCGCCCGCCAAAGTTCCCCCACCAAAATACCGCTCCACGGTCGAAAGACCGCTGAGGGTATTTTGGGATTTGCCCTGGGCTGGCGGGCGGCCGCCAAAAGGCCGCCAGCCAGCCCAGGGCAAATCAACCTTCCCACGAGGACGCCGGCTCAGAATTGAGCCGGCGGAGTGGGAAGGTGCAACGGGTGCTGTTGCACCCGTCGCGTATTTCAGTGACTGCATAGCAGACACTGAAATACTTTGTGGGGCCCTCTTACGGGGGCCCCGCGCCACCCCCTACCGCCATCCTGTTCCTGGCGGGAGACCCGCCAGGAACAGGATGGCGGTAGGGGGTGTCAGAATCCCCATGGATTCTGCAGGGCAGCGGGAAACCGGCGGGAGACCGCCGGTTTCCCGCATCTGACCGCGGCCGAACCGCCGCGGTCAGAATGCCCTGCGGGGCACCGCCGGTCTGTCGGCGGTGCTCCCGCCGACCCTGGCCCCGGCGGTCAGAGACCGAATGACCCCCTATGTGTGTTACCAGTGATTTTGTAGTGCCCTCTTGCCTTTCAGTGCAGTCAACAGTGCCGTATGCAGATTTTATTATGTGCACGCCCATATTAAGGTACACTGACAGAGCTGCAGATACCAGAAAAGGAGGGGACTGCAGATTATGAATCATGATAGAGTTACATAGCAGAGCTGTGTGGGTCTCTGTACTGACATAGTGGACAGTGCTTGAGGTTAGGAATGACTTACGTTGGCAGATCTCTGCGCGGATCCCCAGTTTGTACTACACTAGGAATGAGATTTGTTGGTAGAATAGCATGCAGGTTTTGGATTTATTAGAGACAAAACAGTAAGGGACTGCCCATAAGGGAAAACATACTTAAAAAAACAAACAAAAAACATCTGTTCAATTGTTTTCCCCATGTATATAACCAGCAACACAGTACAACGATGGCAAAAAACTGCATATACCATATATTAACATTTGAAATAAAAAATATCTGATCATAAGCAGGGCCCGCCACACTTATCAAAGAAACATTTCCACGAAAAATAATATGAAATATAACAGGCGAAGGCCAGTTGATTAAAAGTGGTCCCACCACTTCTGTCATACCATTGTATAACCTTTTAAAGTTTACTGAGGCAGCCTCGATTTTGATAGACCGAATCTTCCTTACCAACATCAACCTAGGTCCCTGATCCATTCTGATATCGTTGGGGCTTTGGATGACCTCCAGTTGTGAGCTATATTTTGTTTTGCTGCCAATGTCCAATTGCAATTAACATTTTGTCACCCCGTGCCCATCCCAGTCAGCCTGTATAATACTCTTAGGACTTTGGTTTACCAGGATACTGATCACCTTCCAAAAACATAGGGGCAAATGCATCAAACTTTCATGCAGTGCAATGCAGCAAGCAACTTTGCTGCACTGCGCTGCCTCAAAGGGAAAGGACACGAATGTGCCATATTTAACATTATACAGCGCATTCCTGTCCTTTCCGTGCACTGGCACACTTGTCATGATGCGAGTCTGTCTGTGTTGTAGGCAGGATTCTTTTGTGCAGAAAGGGGTATCTTCCTCCAGAAAAACAATCCTGAGAGGCATATTCCTATTTCTTCATGTGCTGCAGAATGCAGCACACAGAAAGTGGAAACAATGAGGAGAAATAAATATATTTCTCCTTGTTACTCCTCCCCTGGGGAGGTGTAGCATTTGGATACATTCCCAGGCCTGCCACTAATGGTAAATCTGGGAATCTGCCAAAATCCACCCCACACTTCACCCATGGAACACCTTCCTGGGGCGGAGTAACGGAAGGCAGCAATTTGTGCTGCCTTGCATTACTCCAGATTTATCAAGCTATGCAGGACCATGCAAGGTGGCCTTGTGTTGCTTGATAAATCTGACTTTAGTGTTGAGTCACTCTGTCCCCCCTTGCCTGGTGTAAGTGCAATGCAACACTATGATAAATATGCCCCATACTCTTTAAGAGCTCCCTGTTGGACGCTCAGTAGTTGAAACTCCCTGAAGATAGGGAGGATCAGATTCACTTGTCAAGACATTCATTTAAAAAATACTTCTTAGGTGATCCTGTGGAAATTCCCTGCATGACACGTGGCTCTTATAGACCAACCCATAGGGAAATTATGTTTCTAAATGGACCGTTTTGCTTGCTTCTATCACTGACATGCTGCAGTTCCATATGGGGTTTATGTCTCACCAGTTTAAAAGGTCACCAGCTGCTACAACTCCACAATTCTAAAAAAAACCAAGCATTTGCAATGCCAATAGGTCTGGCTTTAAAGGAATGCTGTATGGGAATGGGAAGCTTTACAAGTAAATAGTATGACAATAGATAAATATTTGTGTAGAAGTAAAGAACTGTACAATAATATTGGTGCAGGTTAAAATATCAGGAGACAATTGAACTGTCCAGACAAACCTACAAATCCATGTAGGTGAATGAAACCACTCCTCCGATCTCTGCTGCTGCCTAGGAGAAACAACGTACATGTGGTCTAGCTATCTAAATCACTTTCATAGCATTCCAGTATTGTATGTGTGCCCCTGAAAGTTCGAGCTAAGGCAGCTCGATAAAATAAACATGATCACAATTGTATGGAGGGCAAGCATGTTTTTTGTGGAACCACACAACTTCTGCCCAAAAAAAACATTCACTCCCGGCTCCCAACATGTGGACGGAGCCAAAGCCCCTCTTTATTAATGCTGACATAGTTATCTGCTGACATCTGCACTGTCAAGCCAGACCATAATGATTGAAGTGTGTCTTTCTGGTTTTGGCTTACATAGCTCACTTGGATCTCATCAGTGAGGTGACACTTGAGTTCTGAGGACGTCACACTTGGGGTATTGTAGAGATTCCCCTGACACAGTAGGAGATGACGAAGTGTACTTCATTCCTTAAAAGCATAAAATTGTACAAGGGAGACGTGCAGTTGTTCCATCAGCTTCAAGAACCGTTTCTCGACTGTTGCCGTTCTCGAATGCCTATATGTAAACATAACAAGAGCGTGTGGCATCACGAGCACGAGGCATTCGAGAACGGTGACAACCATTCTCTGCATACACTACACATCTTCTCTCTTTAAAATGGAAAACAATATGAAAATAAACAACATAAACATAACATATTTCTATAAACAAAAACAGTTGAACACATTCCAAATAAACTGTCTCTAAGAATGTTTCTAAGAATAATAGTCATCGAACTTCTTTGGTTTCACAATTCTCCTGCCAGATCTACTCCATCTACCACTTCTACTGAGAATTCCTTCCAAGCCACTAGAGCCACTAGAACTGTTAGATGACCATAGGTCACCCGGTGGAAGGTAACGATCACCAGTGCTCGCCGAATCAACTCTATGTTGACATTGATAGTCATGTTCTTCTCTCCTCTCATCCTTCCCTTCTAACCATTCTTTCCAATTATAACTTTTTGGAATACTATTCTCTTTTCCCGAGTCAACTCTGGTACCCTTACACATTGACAATGCAGATACGTGCCACACTTTACCATCAATGAGTCTCACTGAATTATTGTACACTGCAATTACTCTCAAGGGAGAAGAAAATTTACTTTGACCTTTAATTGTGTGTTTATTGCTCTTGACTCTCACAGCATCGCCAACGCATAACTTAAACTCCTTACACTTTTGGATGTCATCATAATACTTCTTATATTTACCCTGAGCTTTCTCAAGATTTGTTCTCACTTCCTCAGGACACCATTCTACCCTTTTGGCAGCTTTGAGCCAACCAACATTATCCTTTGACATGGGAGACCTACCCCTCATGAGTTCAAATGGACTTGCGTTTGTGCTAGTACATGCAGTAATCCTAAAAGCCCACAAGGTTTTCCATAATTCTGTTTTCCAAACCAAATGATTGCAATTAGATAATTGAATCATTCCTTTGAGTACGCGGTTAAACCTTTCAGCAGCACCGTTACCTGCAGGATGGTAAATCGAAGTGGTATGATGTTTAACTCCATTCCTCCTCACATAGGGGGTCATTCCTACCCTGGCGGTCCGAGACCGCCAGGGTAGGGGACCGCGGATGCACCGCCAACAGGCTGGCGGTGCATCCAGGCCCATTCTGACCGCGGCGGTAAAGCCGCGGTCAGAAAAGGGAAACCAGCGGTTTCCCGCCGGTTTTCCCCTGGCCTGCAGAATCCCCCATGGCGGCGCTGCCCGCCAGCCTGGTTCTGGCGGTTTTGACCGCCAGAACCAGGCTGGCGGGAACGGGTGTCGTGGGGCCCCCTAACAGGGCCCCACATTGATTTCCAGTGTCTGCATAGATGCACGTGTGCAACTGCACCCGTCGCACAAAAGCAACTCCGCGGGTCCATTCGGAGCCGGCTTCATCGTTGCTGTGGGTTTCCTGCTGGGCGGGCGGGCGGGCGGCCTTTTGGCGGTCGCCCGCCCGCCCAGCGGGAAAGCCAGAATGACCGCCGCGGTCTTTTGACCTTTGTACGGTCTTCTGGCGGTTCCCGCTTAGGAATCACCCCCATAATCTTGGAAAGCTGATGACGTGAATTGTGGTCCATTGTCAGACACAATAGATTTTGGTAAACCCTCTCTTACAAAAATTGTATCCATAAATGTAATGATACTGCTTACATCCGCTTTCCTTACAATTCCTACCTCCGGCCACTTTGAAAAATGATCCACAAGTACTAGTAGGAAGGTCTGCTCATCGCCTTCGCCTATGGGTCCCATGACATCAATACCTACTCTTTCCCAAGACATGTTGGGGGAAGGAATAGGATGTAAAGGTGGTCTTACCATCAATTGCGTCTTGTCAGCATTCTCACAAACATGGCAATCTCTCACCATTCTTTCTACCTCCTTCTCTAGTCCCGGCCACCAATACCAATGCTTCACTCTATTCTTTGTCTTACCTCTGCCTAGATGGCCTTCATAGCAAATCTCGAGAATGTTCTTCCTTAAGGCGATAGGAGGTATTACCTTCCCATTTCTAAGAAATAGACCTTCTTCCATGGATAATTCATCCCTTACTTCCCAGAAGGGTAACAAGTTCTTGTTAACCATTTTCTTTAATGGCCATCCTTTAGTAATCATGACACCCAATTCCTTCATCGTCTCGTCCAAGTCCTGTTCTGTATTCCATTCATCTCGTGTAATATACCTGCATATACCTTCATCCACAATAGCCACCCACATGTCTTCTTTCACATCTTCATCGGTATTCTTGGATGGCATGGGCATGCGACTTAAGAAGTCTGCAACTATGTTCTTCACTCCAGGTAAGTATTGCACCACATAGTTGTAGTCAAACAAGTGTACAGACATTCTTGCTAGCCTTGTAGAAGCCTTATACAACCCCTTTGTGGTTAAAAATTTCACTAGTGGTTTGTGGTCACATCTTAAGATGACTGTAGTACCCCACACACACTGTCTACAGTGTTCCAGTGCCCATACACATACAAGTGCTTCACGCTCAATAACTGAATACTTCTCTTCAGTTGGAGTTAGTGAACGTGAGGCAAAGGCATTAGTATCTTCATAGCCTTTCTTATTAATTTGGGTAAGAACTGCCCCAATTCCCTTGCAACTGGCATCAGTTGTAATAACGCATTTAAGACTTGAATCGAAACCTTGCAATGGTGGTGCATTGCAAATATCATTTTTTAACATGTCAAAGGCATTTTGACATGCCTCTGTCCACAGAATCTTGTTTCTTGCTTTGAGCAATTGTCTTAAATTATACGTTTTTGTAGAAAAATTATTGACAAATTTGGAGTTGAATTCTACCAAACCTAGAAAAGCACAGACTTCATCCTTGTTCTGAGGATTAGGCGCCTTGCTTATCGCAGACAATAACTCCTCCTTTGGTTTAATCCCTTGAGCAGATACTACATGCCCCAAGTAGTTGACGTGGTCACATGCAAATTTGCATTTACTGAATTCTGCCGTCAAACCTTTTTCGTCCTACACATTTAACACTCTTAACAAGGTCTGATCGTGATCATCCCTTGACCTCCCCATTATAAGGATATCATCCTGAAAGACCATTGTATTATCAATTCCCGCAAGAATTGAACTCATTTATCTCTGGAACATGGCCACCGCTGATGCCAAGCCAAATGGTACCCTCCGGAATCTGTAACACCCAAAGGGTGTAACGAAAGCAGTCAAGTTCCTACTACTAGGATGTAACCGTACTTGATGATAAGCCGCTTTTAAATCAATGGAAGAAAACCATTTCATTCCTCTAGTGCGTGACAACATTTCATTAATATGTGGTAAGGGGAATTGATCAACTAGTATGCTCTTGTTAAGATCTCTCAAGTCGATGCATAATCGTAAATTCCCATTGGCTTTCTTCACCACGACTAATGGGGCCACCCACTCAGATGATTCTATGGGTTCTATAATTTTCTCCTCCTGCAGTTTATCCAATTACAATGTGACATCTTCCTTTAAGGGAATGGGAATGTTTCTTACTTTATGCACCTGTGGCAGAGCATCCTTTTTTAAATGAATGAGATGCATAAAGCCTTTCATTTTCTCAATCTTTCCCGTAAATATGTTAGGAAATCTCTGTAGAACTAGTTGACCAGTTCCTAACCCGGTTTGTACAGACAATACTGGTTCAGGATTGTTAGGATCCAAAATTATGCCGAATTTTCTCTGATCGATCCAGCCCAAAACGGAGGGACCTGTAACTGCAATATACAATTTTCCTGTAATTAGGCTGTCTTTGTATTGGAATTTCAACTTCTTGAAACCTAACAATTCAATGATTTCTCCAGTAAATGTCTTAATTGTTATATCTGGCAAGCATAACTCCTCACCCACAATATGTTTGAGATTCCTTTCCCACACATTTAGATTAATAATAGTATACGGAGACCCCGAATCTACCACAACGCGTATAGTCATTCCTCCCAACACGATCTCACAACTTGGTTTTTTTCATTCTATTTTTCTCTTCTTGCTTCATGCACAAAATGGTGTCTTCATCTGATGAATTTACACATAAAATACACATGTTCAAAACGTCTTCATCTGAAGAGTTAGTGTCTTCTAGTTCCAACACTTTGCTACAATTCCCACTTTTCCTCTGACACACCTTTTGAAAATGACCCATAACTCCACATTTTGAACACTTCTGCTTCCTTGCCGGACACCATTTATCATTCGCCAAGTGGTCATAACTGCCACATCTGTAACACTTCCTTTTATCATCTGGCTTATAATTTTTCTGTTCAATTCCTGTTTTCCCTGTGCCTTTCTTTTTAAATTCTCTGGTGGATTTTTTTCCTTTCACTCTTGCGATTATGGTTTAATCACTTTTATTTTCATTTAAAACCTCCTTTGCACACCTTCCAGTCAATTCTGCCCTTTTCACAATATCGATGACTTCTTGCAAAGAGCTTTCTCCTTTGGCCCACAGATTGTCTTGGATGTTCGCGTTAGACGAATGCATAACGATCTGATCACGAATAAGCTCGTCATGTAGTTCACCGAATCTGCAATTAATTGCTAAATTCTTTAAGTTTAAGGCAGACACATAGGGGGTCATTCTGACCCTGTCGGTAAATACCGCCAGGGCGGAGGTCGGCGGTAGCACCGCCAACAGGCTGGCGGTGCATCGCCGGGCATTCTGACCGCGGCGGTACAGCTGCGGCCAGAAGCGGAAAGCCGGCGGTGTACCGCTGACTTTCCGCTGCCCATGGGAATCCGCCATGGCGGCGCAGCTTGCTGCGCCGCCATGGGGATTCTGACACCGCATACCGCCATCCTGTTCCTGGCGGTTCACCCGCCAGGAACAGGATGGCGGTATGGGGTGCCGTGGGGCCCCTGGGGGCCCCTGCCAATGGCATGGGCACTGCAGGGGCCCCCGTAAGAGGGCCCCACAAAGAATTTCACTGTCTGCTTTGCAGACACTGAAATTCGCGACGGGTGCAACTGCACCCGTCGCACCTTCCCACTCCGCCGGCTCCATTCTGAGCCGCCGTCCTCGTGGGAAGGGTCTTTCCCGCTGGGCTGGCGGGCGGACTTTCGGCGGTCGCCCGCCAGCCCAGTGGGAAACCCAGAATGACCGCCGCGGTCTTTTGACCGCGGTACGGTCTTCTGGCGGTTCCCGCTTGGCGGGCGGCTACCGCCGCCCGCCAAGCTTAGAATCACCCCCATAATCCTCTACAGGTTCATCCTTCCCTTGTTTCTGATGAAAGAACTTGTAGTGATCCACAGCTATGCAAACTCTAGGTCTATAATAGTTATCTAAGTCTTCAAGTGCATTCACATACAAGTCGCCTTCACCGGCTTGCCTAGGTTTCTTATAAATGTTTTTGAAAATCTTCAAACCTCCTGGTCCTAAACAATGTAGAAGGATCCTATACTTTTTCTCAACAGAAAGTTCCTCTTTATCCTCAATGGCAGAGATATAATTTTTGAAATATTCACACAACTCTTCCCATTTTAATATAGGTGTGCCGGAAACAGGAATGAATGATTGAGGAGGTGACAAGTTCCATGGATTGTTCGAAGCCATTGTGTCTGCACTGTCTCCCTACTTGAAATTTTTCCAATTATGTAAAAGTAACACTTTATTAATGTCACAGTATGAATCCCCAATGTAATATCTATTCATGAGCTGATTAGTTTTATTATGATCAAATATTGGTAGAGATGAGTCAAATGACGTGTTTAAATCACTTATAAGTCGATTTCCAATTAAAAATGGCTGCTTGGAACAGATAAGTCAAACGACGTGTTTAACTCGCTTATAAGTCAGTTTCAAAATGGCTGCCTGGCTTGGTACACGTCAAAATCTCTGCAGTATGCCGATTCCCAAACCAAACCAAAATGGCTGTCAGCTACATGTCGTAGTGACGCGTTTCCGCTTCCACGTTGTGCGGAGGAAATTGATCTCCTACACAAAAGGCTGCTGTTCCGCACTGGCACATATAAAAGGCTAACCGGTAGATATGCAGTGCACACACAACCCAGTGCCGCTGCTCGCTCCAAGAAGGTTCCTTGTCCCTGCAGGTGCTGCATGGCCCCTGAACTCCGAGTGACTCACTGGAACAGCGGGGAATCCAGACGGAAAATCGTTCGCGTAACAGCCCTTGTATGAAGACGCTGGTGTGATCTTGACGCAAAGGGTAGGTGGTTTGATTCGCCGCTCGTCGCCAATTTTGTAGAGATTCCGCTGACGCAGTAGGAGATGACGAAGTGTACTTTATTCCTTAAAAGCATAAACTTGTGCAAGGGAGACGTGCCTTTGTTCTGTCAGCTTCAACAACCGTTTCTCGACTGTTGCCGTTCTCGAATGCCTCTATGTAAACATAACAAGAGCGTGCAGCATCACGAACACGAGGCATTCGAGAACGGTGACAACCATTCTCTGCATACACTACAGGTATCTACTGCAACAAACAACAAAGTGATGAGAGAAATTGCTTAATTAATCTTAGCCTCTGGCAATACCTCCAGGTCTTTCTTTCGATCCACTGTGCCACTCTTGAAAGAGACCAGCCACATGATAATCATTCTTGGTTCTGATACTATGGGAAAAGTCAGGTCCAACCAGGGCCTCGAAATTTTTTACATAGCATCTAGAGAAGGTTAAGTCTCCACAGAACTGTAAGGGCTTTATTTCTTTTAAACAGCATGTTGGCGAGGGAAACCCAGATACAACCTTCTCACACCATAAATATAACAGAAAGACTATGGGCATGATTCACAAAGGTATACTTGGACCAAAAGTTTACAACAAAAGTCTAGGTTTAGACCTAAAGTCTAATTTTACTCGTAGCAAAGTTAGACTTTTAGTCTAAGTTTAGACTTTTGGTCTAAACTTAGACCAAAAGTCTAACTTTACTACAAGTAAAGTTAGGCTTTTGACTACAAGTAATATTAGACTTTTGGTCTAAGTTTAGACTTTTGGTCTAAACTTATACCAAAAGTCTAAACTTAGACCAAAAGTCTAACTTTACTATGAGTAAAGTTAGACATTAGGTCCAAACTTTTACTTTTGGAGTAAACTACGGGGCATATTTATACTCCGTTTGCGCCGGAATTGCGGCGTTTTTTTTTTACGCAATTTAGACGCAAAACTTACTCCATATTTATACTTTGGCGTTAGATGCGTCTAGCGCCAAAGTCCATGGAGTTAGCGTAATTTTTTAGCGTGGACACCTACTTTGCGTTAATTATATGCAAGGTAGGTGTTCCCGTCTAAAAAATCGACTCCGAGGCATGTGCGTCGGATTTATACTCCCGGGCAAAATTCACGTCCGGGAGTGGGCGGGTCAAAAAAAATGACGTACGGCCGCTTTTGCGCCGTTTTTTAGCGCCTGCAAAAGGCAGGCGTTAAGGGACCTATGGGCTCTGAAGGAGCCCAGAGGTGCCCTACTATGCCCCAGGGACACCCCCTGTCACCCTTGCCCACCCCAGGAGGACACCCAAGGCTGGAGGGACCCATCCCAGGGACATTAAGGTAAGTTCAGGTAAGTGTTTTTTTTTTTTTTTGTGGCATAGGGGGGCCTGATTTGTGCCCCCCTACATGCCACTATGCCCAATGACCATGCCCAGGGGACAGAAGTCCCCTGGGCATGGCCATTGGGCAAGGGGGCATGACACATGTCTTTGCTAAGACAGGAGTCATTTCTATGGGGGTTGGGAGTGAAAAAAAATGGCGCAAATCGGGTTGAGGCGAAAAAATTGCCTCAACCTGACTTGCCCCATTTCTTGACGCCCAAGCCCCATATCCCCCTACGCCGGCGCTGCCTGGTGTACGTCGTTTTTTTCCACGCACACCAGGCAGCGTTAGCGCAGTTTTGCGTCAAAAAGTATAAATATGGCCCTAAGACTTTTGGCCCAAGATTTAAGAGGGCCTAGTGCTTCCTTGTGCCACATTAGCATCATTGTTTATGACGCTAATGTGGCCCAACAAGGCCAAATTAGCCATGCCATATTTTCAAAGTGGTGCAATGCATGCATTGCGCCACTTTGTTTAACCCCTTGCGCCACATTATGCCTGTGCCAGGCATATTGCATGCAAGGGGGGTGTTTTAAGAGAATCCACTGCGCCATTTTAGCGGCTATTTTTAACGCCTGCACAGAGCAGGCGTTAAAAGGGGGCATACTGTTGTTTTCAATGGCCCCTATGTACTCTGCAGGATTAGCACCACAATTTTGGCACGAATCCTGCACAGTACATCAATAGCGTCAAACATTTTGATGCTATTGCCCCTACCCTGCACCATAGTGCGCAGTATATTAAATATGGCGCACACATGGTTGAGGTAGAGGGTGCTAAGGGGCGCAAGAAAAGTGGTGCAGCATTGGATGCAGCACCTCTTTTCTTAAATTCGGGCCTCGTCTCTCATTTCTGTTGAAGGCGGACTGAAAAATGTCTACAAGGAAGGCTGCCTTACTCTGCACCATTTAATGAAAGCTGAAAAGCCCAATATTCAGTGGGCAAGTGCAAATTGTGCTACACCTTCGAAGTGGGATTCTTTAGCACCTCTCGTCTGTAAAATAACATGCTTCTGTTATTATGTTCATATTTGCATTTATAACTTGTGGGAATCCATTTTATATTGATTTAGAGATGAATTAACCAACTTTGTACCTCCTGTACGCAACAGGGATTATCACTGTACCACTTTTTAAATATTTTAACTATGAAAAATCATAACGATTTTGATTAATCAACAGCACAAATAGTCAATCAATCATCAGGACTTATGAAGAGAAAAACATTAAAACAATCATTTATGCGAGCTCTAGCAAATGTATGGAATCAAAAGCCCAGAGTGTTTCATCCTGCCAAGGACTGAGGTAGTGGATGCCTTTCTCCACTGGTTCTGGAGGGGGTTTTGTGCCCAGAGTGCTTCATCCTGCTTGTGGCGGCCTCAGTAGCATTAGAATCTTTGCTGCTCACTGGCCTGCGGTGCTTGTTGCGGTGGTGTCCTGTTCAGCGGTGCTGGTGGCGGCGGTGTCCTGTTCAGCGGTGCTGGTGGCGGCGTTGTCCTTGGCAGCGGTGCTGGTGGCGGCGGTGTCCTGTTCAGTGGTGCTGGTGGCGGCGGTGTCCTTGGCAGAAGTGCTGGTGGCGGCATTGTCCTTGGCAGCGGTGCTGGTGGCGGCGGTGTCCTGTTCAGCGGTGCTGGTGGCGGCAGTGTCCTTGGCAGCGGTGCTGGTGACTGCGGTGTCCTTGGCAGCGGTGCTTGTTGCGGTCTAGTCCACCGTGCAGGTTTTCGCAGACTTGCCGGTTTTACTGTGCCCCTTCCCCACCTTGGATGGTGGCGCAGCTGTCTCCACACTCGCAACTGAACCCCTGGTAGCGGCTTTGGTGGCAGATTATTTTCCTCTCTCCTGCTAGGCACTGGCCAACTTTTTATGCTTTTGAGGTGGGGGACTGTCCGTGCTCTGGCTCCTTGCCACACTGGCTGCCCTGCTGCCTGGTGCACTCCAGAAGCCGATTATTACTGGCACCACTGTTCCCGCAGATGTGGTGGCTGAGGTGCTGGGTTGGGACCTGGAGAGGCGGGCCCTACGAGACTGAAGGGGCGGGGGAGGTGAGGGAAAGAGGTCAAGGTTGGACAGAAAAAGTTTTTGGGGCACACTGGGACGGGTAGATCGAGGGGGTTTGGGAGTGGAGGAAGAGGTAGTGGTTGTAGGAGGTGTACATTTGCTGACTTTGGGTGAAGGTGCATGGGCTGGAGGCCGTCGTGAGGTGGATGGCTGTTGGGTGGGTGTGTGGCTGCGTTTGTGTACCTTGGGAGGTGGGCTCACAGACACACTTAGAGAGGACACAGGGGATGTGTGAATGGTAGTGGGGTGGTGAGTGCACGTGAGCAGGGTTTGGTGGTGGGTGTGCTGGTGATGGAGGTAGTGGCTGACGATGTAGTGCATGCAGGTGTGAGTGGAGACGAGACAGGGAGGGAGGAGGGAGACGAGGAGGAGGGGGAAACAGTGGAGGCAGTGGATGTTGGTATATCTGCATGTGTATGATGCTTGCGTGAGTGCCTGTGGGATGTGTGGTGCTTATGTTTGCCTGAGCTTCCCCTGTGTGTTGGCGTGTGTGCATGCTGGTCTGATGGTGTGCTTGGGATAGGCTGAGGTACAGGGGTTTGGGTCTGGGTGGAGGAAGTTCGAGGGGGGAGGCAAGAGACAGGGACAATGGCTGCCATCAGTGCTGAGGCCAGAGTCTGAAAAGCTCGCTGTTGGGCTGCCTGACCAGAATGAATGCCCTCCAGGTATGCGCTGGTTTGTTGCAACTGCCTCTCTACACCCTGGATGGAATTCAAAATGGTAGACTGCTCAACAGTGAGGGACCTGAGGAGGTCAATGGCCTCCTCACTGAGGGAAGCAGGGGTGACAGGGGCACGGGCTGAGGTGCCTGGGGCAAAGGAGATGCCCACCCTCCTGTGTGAGCGGCCACGGGGCAAACGCTGAGGGGCTGCTGGGAGGGCGGTGCTGGTAGGGGGGGTGGCGGCTGTACCTGTAGATGCGGGGGGACAGATGGGCCCACCACCGCAAGGGAGCTCCCATCAGAGGAGGAGTCCGTATCGCTGGTCTCAGCTCCTGTCCCCGCTGTGGAGCTCCCCTCGCCCTCCGTCCCACTGGTGAATTCAGACTCTGTTGTGTCACCCTCCAGGGCCATGTGGGATGCAGCTCCCTCCTGCTCCGTTGCCACTGCTCCTCCACCTGATGATGCTAATGCACACAAGAACAGGGAGACCACAAAAAGGGGGGGGGGAGAAAGAAGAAAGACATGTTGAGTGCATGCAATACCGCTACCGTTGGCGGACACTACAGACACAGAAGCCCCCTGCACTACGCCGTGCACTTGGAGTTCCCTAATCAATCACAGGGACATGGGTTACAAGGCTATGCCCGATTTCTGCACACATGGATGTCACAAGAGCCTGACTAGGTGTAGTTGGCTCTGTACACAGGTGGGGTGGGGTGCCACAGGGCCTGCCTTCAGAAGGGACCTAGCCTACTAAACTCACCCCGGCCTAGGGGAACTCACAGCCCACCTCTCCCACCCAGACACCTCCCATGAGTGCTGAATCAGCTGAAATAGAGTGTACTCACCCCCTTGTGGCTGCCGTGATGCCCTCAAGCGCCCATCCAACTCCGGGTACGCCACCTCCAGGATCCGGAACATCAGGGGGGTCATGGTGCGACGGGCACCCCTCCCACGTTGTGAGGCCATCCCCAGCTGGGCCTCCGCCGTCTTCTTGCTCCAGCGGCGAATGTCCTCCCATCTTTTCCAGCAGTGGGTGCTCCGTCTGAGGTAGACCCCAGGGTCCGGACTTCCTTGGCGATGGCACGCCAAATATCCTTCTTCTGGTGGGCGCTGACCTACAGGAATAGTACAGGGGAAAAGGAGAAAATATAACCGTCCGCACCGTCACAGTCATTGGCCCGCATCCCTACCCTTGCCATGACGCACATGCACTCACTGTTGTTTCATGCACGCCTCATTCTCCCCCCTATCTTTCATCCACACCACTCCAAACAGCCATTGCCCATACAGCATGCTCACAGTGTACTCACCTGTTTGTCTGGAGGACAGTGGAGTAGCGTGTACTGGGGGAGGACCCCATCCACTAGTTTCTCCAACTCCTCCGTGCTGAAGGCAGGGGCCCTTTCCCCAGACACACGAACAATTGTCTCTTCCAGACTGAGGTCACAGCAGCACTTGCAGTGTAGGTCCTCTCTTGTTGAAGATCAGGTATCAATTGATTGAACAGAGAGAAAATGGCGGGCACGTCCGCGGCGGTGCGTACCGTCACCGCCGGCATACATCGTCATTGGCTCCTGGGACCCATAGGGTCCAATGTTAACCAATGCAGGATTGTGCCGCGGTCTTCGACCGCCTACCGCAACGATGTACAACCCCAGCGCAGTTTCCTCATATCCCCTTGTCCCACTTTACAGGTCAGACAGCCGCCATTTAAGTGGCCCACATGGCATTATTTTGGACTGCGTCACACATATCTAGGCCTTGCTTAAAGACTAATACAGCCATATGTCGATTTGCAAACATTTTCCGATTAAGTTGTGTTTACGTACCTCAGAGTTGGTTGACTCTCTGCTTGCTGTTCTACTCCATAGGCAATGTCCGCTGGGGCAGGTGAGGAGATTGCGGCATCCTCCGGTGTACAGACCGCTGGTGGACCTGTCGACAATGGAGAAGCGACATGTGATCATCACCTACAGACTTGATCGTACCACAATCCTGGAACTGTGTGCCCAGTTGGAGCCAGACCTGATGTCAGCTATCCGCCATCCCACAGGAATCCCCCCTCTAGTGCAGGTGCTGTCAGTACTGCATTTCCTAGCAAGTGGGTCTTTTCAAACAACAGTGGCCATAGAATCAGGGATGTCCCAGCCTATGTTTTCCAACGTGTTGGCCAGAGTGTTGTCTGCCCTGCTGAAACACATGCGGAGCTACATCGTTTTCCCTCAGGTGGAGGATTTGCCTACAGTGAAAGGTGACTTCTATGCCCTGGGACATATCCCCAACATCAGAGGTGCCATTGATGGGACACATGTGGCCTTGGTCCCCCCACGTAGGAGTGAACAGGTGTACAGAAACCGGAAAAGTTACCATTCGATGAATGTGCAGATGGTGTGTTTGGCCGACCAGTACATCTCCCATTTGAATGCCAAATTTCCTGGCTCAGTGCTTGACGCTTACATTCTGAGGAATAGCAGCATCCCTTATGTGATGGGGCAACTCCAGAGGCACTGTGTGTGGCTATTAGGTGAGGACATGGACCCTATACAGTGTGAATAGGTGTCTGGGTATGGGGATGTCCCTGTGAGTTAGTGTGTGTGTAACAGTTGTCCCTCGCCATTTGCAGGTGACTCTGGTTACCCCAACCTGTCATGGCTACTGACCCCGGTGAGGAATCCCATGACAAGGGCAGAGGAACGCTACAATGAGGCCCATGGGCGAACTAGGAGGATTATAGAGAGGACCTTCGACCTCCTGAAGGCCAGGTTCCGGTGCCTCCATATGACAGGAGGTTCACTTTTCTACTCACCAAAGAAGGTATGCCAGATCATCGTGGCCTGCTGTATGCTTCACAACTTGGCTTTGCGACAACAGGTGCCTTTTCTGCAGGAGGATGGTCCAGATGGAGGTGTTATAGCAGCTGTGGAGCCTGTGGACAGTGAAGACGAGGAAGCAGAAGAAGAGGACATAGACAACAGGAACACAGTGATCCACCAATACTTCCAGTGAGACACAGTTAAGAAGACAACACTGCCTGCTACATCTGATTTAATTCTACTACCTCTCATCTGTCTGTCATTTTCACACAGTGTATGGTCACTGAGTTGTCACTTTCCCTTACGATTTCACAGATGTGGGTCCCACTGTGTGACATCTGCTTTGCTTCCACAGGGACTAGAGCTGTGTGACATAGGTATGTTGACAATACAATGGACATTGCTATTTCCCTCAGTCATTGCAAATACACAATTGTGAAAGCACAGACTGACTCCAGATTGTTTTGTGATTTAAGGGTGTTTATTTAAGTGCTAAATAGTGGCGGGAGATGTAAAATGGTCAGGGGTGATGGTGGAGGAATGTCCATGGCAGAGTCCAGTCTATTAGTCTCACAGGTGCATTGTCCAAAGGGGCATAGGAAGTGGAGCTGGGGCAGTTTAAGTATGGACAGGGTGACAAAGTGGGACAGAAGGTTGACATTCAGGGTGGTCTCATTTCTTGGCGGGGGTCTTGGCATTGTTCTTTGTCTTTGTCCTTGATCTCAGGGACCGCTTGCGGGGTGGTTCTCCATCTGCAGGGGGTGGGGTGCTGGTGTCGTGGTCCTGTGGCGGTGCCTCCTGTCCACCAGCACCGGAGGAGGTGGTGGGCAGTTCATTGTCCAGGCTAGTGTCAGGGGCCCCTTCTTGTGCCACAGTGTCCCTCCTGGTGTTGATGAGTTCCTTCAGCACCCCTACAATGGTGCCCAGGGTGGAATTGATGGATTTTAGTTCCTCCCTGAAGCCCAGATACTGTTCCTCCTGCAGCGGCTGGGTCTCCTGAAACTTGGCCAGTACCGTTGCCATTGTCTCCTGGGAATGGTGGTAGGCTCCCATGATGTTGGAGAGGGCCTCGTGGAGAGTGGGTTCCCTGGGCCTGTCCTCACCCTGTCTCACAGCAGCCCTCCTAGTTCCCCTGTGTTCCTGGGCCTCTGTCCCCTGAACCGTGTGCCCACTGCCACTGCCCCCAGGTCCATGGTGTTGTTGGGGTGGTGGGTTAGCCTGGGTTCCCTGTAGTGGTGGACACACTGCTGATTGACGTGTCCTGGGGACAGAGGGATGGGCCCGCTAGTGGGTGCTGTGCTGGTGTTTCCAGAGGGGGGTAGCTCTGTAGTGGCCTGTGCCAGTGTGAGGGGAACCGACTGTCCCGAGGTCCCAGATGGGCCAGGCTGGTCATCTTGATCCAGTTGGACAGAGCTGTCATCACTGTGGGCCTCTTCTGTGGGTGGAGTGGGCATGTCTGGACCCTCCTGTCCAGTGACGTTGAGTAGAGGTCCTGCAGGGGTGTAAAGGCATGATTATTGCATCTGTGTGTGCCATGGTGTGCAATGGGTGGGTGACCCTGTACTCCAGTGCTTGCATTCCTGTGTAGGACCTTGTGTGATAATGGTTTAGGGGGGTGCATGGGTATGTGCAGTAGACATGCTTTGGTGATGGGTGTCCATGCTTTGGTGTTACATGCAGGGCTTGGGATGTGTGGTTTGTGATATTGGGACATATTTGAGGAGTTGGAGTGATGGGCGTGAGGGCGAGGGTGGGGGTATGTGATAGCATGCAGGTGGGTGGGGGATGAAGTAGTGAAAGATTTGCCTTACCAGAGTCCATTCCTCCAGGTACTCCTGTGAGGCCCTCAGGATGCAGTATAGCCAAGACCTGCTCCTCCCATGTAGTCAGTTCTGGGGGAGAAGGTGGGGGTCCGCCGCCAGTCCTCTGAACTGCAAGGTGGTGTCGAGACCACGGAAAGCACCTTCCCCCGTAGGTCGTTCCACCTCTTCCTGATGTCATCCCTAGTTCTCGGGTGCTGTCCCACTGCGTTGACCCTGTCCACGATTCTTCGTCATAGCTCCATCTTCCTAGCTATGGTGGTGTGCTGCACCTGTGATCCAAATAGCTGTGGCTCTACCGGGATGATTTCCTCCACCATGACCCTGAGCTCCTCCTCAGAGACCCTGGGGTGTCTTTGCGGGGCCATGGGGTGGTGTGGGTGATGTGTGGGGTGGTGTGTGTTGTGATGTGTGGGGTGATATTTAGAGGTGTGTTGTGTGAGGTGCTTGGAGGTTGTGTGAGTGATGGTGTAGGGTGCCTGTGGATGCTATTGTTCTTTCTGGTGGTGTCTCTCTCTGGCCTTCTTTCGCAATTGTTGATGTAAGGGTTTGTGGGTGATGTGGGTGTGTGTTTTATATTGTAATGGATGTGCGGGAGTGGTGTGTGTATGTGTATCAAGTGTGTGTATTTCGAATTGTCGAATGTGGATGTGTTTTGTAAATGTGTGTGTAGTTTGAGCGCGGCGGTGTGTACCGTAAATGGAATACTGCGGTTGAAAGACCACTGCGTGGATTCGTGGGTCGTGATAGTGTGGGCGTATTCCTCTTGGCGTGATGGTGGAGGTTTTGTTATCGCCAGTTTATCACTGACCTTTGGTGTGGCGGACTTGTGTGGGTATCTGGATTTTGGCAGATTCCGAGCTGTGGGTCATAATGACCGTGGTGGAATTCCGCGGCCGCGGCGGTGTGTTGGCGGTCTTCTGCACGGCGGTAAGCGGCTTTTACCGCCAATGTTGTAATGACCCCCTATATCCTTATGAATTTTTAGAGAGCTTGATCAGCAAAATTTACCAAAGGGTTCCAGAGATATAGATTTTTAAAGGTATTATCACTTTTTAATCCAATCGTAAAGAAGCCTGCTCAACAAAAAGTTTGGAAACTGTTCAAAAGTTTGTAAAAGTTAGTTTGGGTGACCAAATCCTACAGCTTTGAGGCATAGGGGCCAATGGGGTAATTTGACAGTTTCCTGGCCACTACAGCGTTTTCCGGTTCTCTTGCAAACTTTACAGCATGACTATCATAGAATATAATGAAGTGGTCTTGATGCTGGGATACAGGATGAAAATATGTTCAATGATGTTCCAGCTGCTGTGCAGGTGATGAGGGTGCCTTTTTGGTGATTCCTTGGTTCACACTCTAATCAGGGGTATCTTTGGCCACAGAGGTCTACGTCCCACGAAGTCCTCGTTGAGGCAGGAGCGGGGTAGCCGATGCTGGGCTGCCATTTTCCTTTTCCCAGAGGTCAGGTCAAAATCCTTTAGTGGAGGCTAGTGTCTCTCTTAGGCAACCAATCCAGACTCTGATGACACTCCAGAGTCTGGCAGACTCGGTTTCAACTTTCAGCCATCACAGATCGGTCCCTTGTGGCACCCAATTGCAGGTACTTGTGAATCTTTTGTGGTGGCTACAAACTTGCCAGTTTGGGCATCTTTAGCTATTTTGTCCCTGAAGCAGGTTCCAGGGGATCAGTCAATTGATCTTTGGAGTCACTGTTTTGGTCTGGGGCATGACTTTTCCCCACACCAGGAGATACAGGCACAGTCCTAACGTTGCTAGCCCAAGATGCTGCAGATGCAGACCAGCAGATGGTTCGGCCTCTCTTTGTGCAATCCAGGGGGAGCAGGGCAGTCCTTCTTCAGTTTTTGATCCAGTTCATGTGTCATCAGAGGTTCAGAGTCCAAAGGGGTGCCATATTTATCCTGGGAAAGTACCCGAGGCGACCACACGGTCACTAGCCAATGGGCTACCAGGTCCCCTCCCTTGGGGTGATGAATTTCTGCCAATGTGTGGCATTTGGCAATTTCAGAGTGCACTACTGTAGCCACTCTCAAGATGTGAGATGTGAGATGTCTGAACCTTCTCTCAACTGTGAGGAGCTTGGCTGCCACCTTAGAGGTGTAGCTATCTGGGGACTACACACCCACGGGACAAATAGTTTAAGCACTGTTCTTCCCTCTCTGGCCCTGTCTCCAGCCTCTCTACCTGAACAAAGGGCTGCCCCTCATGAGTATTATCACCATTTGCTCACCAACTCACCAAAGGTGGCTTCTCCTTTGAAGCTTGCCTTTTGGGCTAATACCTTGAGTGGCTTCATGCAAGGGGAAGGTGACACCTCCTCCTGCAGTGGGCTGCTATGGTTTCACACTACTCCCCAGGCAGGCAGAAAGCTGTCT
Source organism: Pleurodeles waltl (assembly GCF_031143425.1). NCBI lineage: Eukaryota > Metazoa > Chordata > Amphibia > Caudata > Salamandridae > Pleurodeles > Pleurodeles waltl. The sequence goes on from NC_090436.1 coordinate 317,659,562, forward strand.
TTTGGCCAGTGTCAGTGTGAGGCTAATGAACCAACTGAGCCACCTAGTGGTAACTTTCTAAAAGTTGCACTATTTTAACTGTGACATTAAATTCGACCTGGGCATCAGGCCAGGTTTAATACCACAATTTATTTGATACCTTACAATCCCCAGTTAGGTAGTCCCATTCAGGAGTTACCCAGGCTGGGGTGCCATCCATTAACCCTGTGTTAGGCAATAGGACTACTAACTTTTCCACAGCAATATGACAATTTTGAAATGTTGCTGCTAAGAAGTATGAAAAATATATGTCCTATTTAATAATCCACTGGTCCCTGCCATAGGGCTCTATAGGCCTTCATTAGGGGAGCCTTCCATATATTGTTAAGGGAAGCGCTGGGTTTGCCATTAGTTTAAATTGCAAAGTCAAACTAGCAGTGTGACCACTGCTCTTCCAGTCTGTAGTTGCAGGCTGGGAGCCATTTTGTACTTTGTCACACACAGAGAGGCACAATCAGGGCTGCAGCCCTGAGTGGATGCTTTGGCTTACATGCCCTTGGTACCCTAGGTACCATATTCTAGGGACTTATAGGTAAGTCAGTACTTGTCAATTTGGTATAGCCAATTCAACATACACTTTGCAAGGGGTTAGAACACTGGTACTGCGGTCTGATAAGCAGGCCTCACTGCACTATCAATTTTGAAAAACAAGCAACTAGTAGTCCAACTGGGGACAAAAAGTGGGGGGAAACCTGCAAAAAGCCTGTTTCCTTACACATTTGCAGTTGACAAAAAAATTTCGGCTTACATGTATGATTGACAATTCAAATCTTCCTAAAAAATGTATAAAAACTGTTTTGGCAGTAAACCACTAAGACCCTTGTCAATAGCGTAATTGTGAACCGCTGAAGATAACATTTAGTTAAATTGATCAAGAGCCTTTTAATTTTTTGCCTTTTGCACACACTCAAAATATTATTCTGTGCAAATATATAAATTGTAGAAATCAAGGATTTCGCAAATGAGGTACCCTTATAACATGAGTCACAATGTTAGTCTATGCAAACTAATGCTAGCCAAGTACCTACAAAATGTGCCTGCACAGACTACAATAAATACAATTTAGTCAATCAAAAGGTTTCCTTCAAAAATGGTGCCTACCCTGCAAGAACAGAATCACTGCTCGCTGTCTCCTTCCTGTATACATACCAAAAGCAAGAACGTCTATGGGCACTGTGCTTCTTGTGTAAGGGTAAAAGAAGTAAAAATATAGGTAACTGAATCTAAGGTCTATCTTCCTATGGGTACAAAGGACGTCCTTGAGAAGTTCTACTTCTACTGGAGGCCAAACATGTGCGGACCATTAACAATTACAGACCAATGGGAACCAGTTGCTTAAATGCTTCAGCAAAAACATAGAAAAGTGATGTGAGAAATGCTTGCAAGTAATCTAACCACTAGAAATTGTTTAGAGTACTATTGCCACCAATCGTTAGATGCTCCTAGAAGGTGTGTAAAGAGACATGAAGGAGAATTATGGTACCAGATTATGGTGGCACAGAGTCACTTTTATTTGTTTGTGCCTAATGAGATGTTAACTTGTAACTTGCATAACCATTACTTATATGTGCACACATGTTATTTTGCATTTAGATGTAGTGAAACGAGTGGTTTACATGTTTTCTATTAACTATAGTTGAAATATGTGCATCTTAAAAATGACATGAGTTTACATAAGTCTAGATGCCTGACTCAGTTTGAGATAAAGGTCCATCCTGGTGGACATAGTAGATATTTTAGTTTGTGTGGTACAAACTTCATCCTTATATTTCCTGCTATCAAATATCGTAACCAAACTATTGTGTAACAGAAATATTGTGTCCTGAATATCACTCCATTGGAGTTATTAATAGGAACTCTAAATACAATTGAATGATATCCTGTAAATGATATATAAGAGACAATATTTTAGTCAGAGAATATATGTAATAATATTCTAAGATACAAATGCAGGAGAAGCAATTGGCTGAGACAGAGTCGTGCAAACAATTTCTACCAATGCTCCTGCATAGCAAGAGGCCAATCCTCTTACAAGTCTATGATACCACTGAGCAGCAAGAAGTCCCACACTGTAGAGGTGGGATGAATTTTGGTATTTTGCATGCTCCCTGACAGAACACACGGACACCAGGAATAAAACAGTTAAAATGAATGAAACAAAGCAAGTTAACAACCACTGCACGTAGCTTTTGCATGCATATTTGTAAAGTGAGTGCTCCCAGGGGGTTCTAATTCAATGACACTAATCTCATCTACCTCTAGAGACTGCAAGGCTGTATGGACTGAGTGGATTCAAACCTCTGACTGTGGGGACAAACACAGGTAGCATTTGTCTATTGAGCATTTAGACATGTTCAAGAAGACAAGAGATATGTGTCTGGTAACCACTGGCATGCACTAAGTGGGTATTTCACATGGGAAGATTGGTGACTTTTTTCATGGAAGGGAATGTCTTATGAGGATCAACCCATTTGTTTTGTAGGTAATACTGTCCCATAAATGGAGTCAAAGTATGAAGACAACAACATACTTGTTTCTGGATAAAACTCCCACTGTGTTGATGAAGCAGAAAATGAAGGTTTTGATTTATTAACGCTTAAACGTAGTGCTGAAATAATCATGTGTGACTTTAACCGAACTAATAAAGATTGTACGGGGACAAAATGTGCCCTCAGAGTAGTTTGCCATCATTTATACGTGTGCTTTATATAACGTGGTGTACTAGAATTGCACTAATCCGACATAATCATAAACGTGTGCTACGATTTGCTTGTTTGAAATGTTTTAGCTTAGCATTACTTTAGCGGAGGCTTTGGCCTAGTGGCCTGGTCTCACGGTTTAGATGCTCGTATTTTTCCACTGTGCTAATAAACGTGTATTTTTTTGCTTGAAGCTGTACTTTTCCACAGAAACTGTTCACATGCTTATCTTAAGGTTTCGTGCCAGCCTGGCATATTTTCTCTTTACTTCAAGGTCGATTTGCAGGTGCGGACAATGGAGGCTCTGAAAGTGAGCTAATTGGTAGACAATGTTGCAACTTGCGTACCCATCTCCAAGGATAATGTATGCTTAAGTAAAAGCTTGAGAACTGTCGTTTTTGATTGGTCAATTTGAAGCTAACCTATGAACCCTCCAATGGAGACCCTACTGGATTCGAACTGTTGTCTATAAAAATCAGGTGCACGAGAAGAAGGTAGCCATTGCGCTATTACCAGCCCGATACCCGCCATTTTACAGACTTCGTAGCTATTACGGCCCACTTTGCTGCGACGCCATTTTGAGAGACTTTGATGCTTTCTCTAATCGAGAGAAAGAGACTTTAAATGATTCTGGCCCTAGAGACTTTAACTTTGATTTGATCCCTTTGCATGAAGTAGTAGTTCACCTTGCCGCCGTGAGGCAATTGCCCCGTCCACCCCTGCCCCTTTGCCCCGTTCCAGGCTGATCGAGAAACGGTACCCATGCTGACCGAAGAACGGTACCTGTGAGACGAAGACTTCCTTGTATGCTGATCGTAATTGGTAAATATGAAAGGAAATTGTACAATTGCATTGTGTTTCTTTTAGGTAACCAACTGCTGATTTTGATAAGGTCCCTAGTTAGGAGTTTTTTCTAAATTAATGTTGCTAAATTGTTTTCGCATGAAGTCCCACATGCCGATGCTAATTTGAGGTTAGACGAGGGTTCCATATGTTGCACGATGCAATTTGAGATCTTGTTATGCTGACTAGATGTATGCAATTAGTTCATTACAGATTATCGTACTAGTGATTTGCATTGCGATTGTCGAATGCCTTGTGATTCAAATGCTACATAGATTGCACCTGTTTCGCCGCTATGGACAGCTATTAATGTTCATTTATGTTTATCATTTGGTGTTGAGACACATATATATTGTGCTAGCTTTGCTAATATAGGGAAATAAAATTCACTAACTTTGAATAAACTGGTGTGGTTATTCCTGACTGAAAGGTCAGGGTTCGCCGAAATGTATTCTGGATTAATTGTTAAGTGTTATGTCGAACAAGGTATTGCTTATGTTCGTTATTGATTGTTGATTTTAATGAAATTGATTGATTAAGAGTACAGAGAGTTCCCACTTAGTCAAAAGATTCATCGGCCTAAAGAGCGTCCGAACACAGGTAAATTATTACTACGGACCGCTCTATCAGTAGATGGTAGCAGAGGATGGTTGCGTCTTTTGGGACCCTGTACTCCTAAAGTACATGGTGGTGAATTAACGGTTACGCATTTTGAGATCGAACTCGAGAAGTTGAATTAGATTTTTCTTGGATAAAACTGATTGACAGAATGATGATGGGCTAGGTCCACCGCGACTTTCCCGGGATCTCGGAGCTTGCGAATGGAGAGAACGGAGGTGTGGAAACAGCGTTGGCGGTACTAGTGATGGTATGAGTGAAGTTAGGGTTTTGCGCTTGCACAGCTTATTGCCGCAGGGTGTGTGAAAAGGTTGCGAGGATTTATTATTATTTTTTTTTTTTAGAGGATAGCGGAGGTGCGACTCCGAGTGTAGAAGTAGTGAAGTCGTCGAACTTCATAGAGATAGCGGTGGTGCGGCTCCGAGTGTGAGAGTAGGGAAGTCGTCGAACTTCATGTGCGTGTGGCGCTTTGTGCATAAAAAGGTCCACGTGGTTGTTGTTGTTGAGACGGGCCCTGCGAGGTCAAGAGACTCCGGAGTATGTTGATCCATGTTGTGGTCTGGGCGGTTTAGTAGGTTGATCGGGCGTGGTCAACGAGTCGGTACGTATGTTAGGGAGTGAAAGAAACTTCGACTTCGGGCTTTGACAAGATTCTAAGTGCACTAGAATAGATCATTGACAAGTTGAGAGTAGGTCTGCGGGTCAGATTTGCTTGCGAACGTGGGGACTGAGAAAGACGGAATAGCGGCCGAGGCTAGTGAAAGGTCCCTAAGGTCCTGAAGCGACTGTGTTACCCTTCCTGTAGTAAACCGACAGATCTGTTTTATTTTTGGTAGCTCGCGATACACGCAAAAGTTGTTACGAAAAGAGGTGAGTGAAGGAGGATAAGCCGCGAGGCTTTGTCAGCCGCAGTGTGTGTGAGTGTGACGTCACTAGGAGCCGCGCTGGGATAGGTTGGTTAGTGAGAAGGGTCGCGCACGGATTGGACGCAGTCCGTGGGACTCGATTGGAAGGGAAAAGGCAAGTGAAGAGTATTCCGGGAATTAAAGTCACCTATTGATTACAAACTTTGTGAAATAAAAGACGAGAAAATGAAATTCTTTAAAGCATTCAGGAGTGCGATGAAGGGGGAGTCATACATTAAAGCGAGTGTAGGAGAGGAGACGCCGCCTGAGGGTACACCAGCTTACATTGTAATGGAAGAGAAGGGGGTAGCTCCGTGTCTTTGGCTAAAGCAATGGCACAAACTGACAGAGAAGCATGGGAGCGTAGCGTTCCCGATACATGGGACATTCAATATAAGGATTCTAGAGAATTTGAGATTCACGATGTACGACATGAAGGTGCCTCCAAGGCCAGCACAGTTTGAGGCTCTGGCAATTTGGGAACTAATGGCCAGACAGCAACAGCAAAAGAAGTTCGAGACTAGAATGAGGAAGGTAGAAAAGACACTAGCGGATGCTAGGTGGGATAATGCACAGAAGGTGTGGAGGTCAGATGTATTGCAGGGGATAAAATTGTTCCCCGCAATTACTAAAGAAGAAGAGGAGACAGGTAAGAAAGCTACCTGTAAGACAGACAGGAAGTGTTCCAAGGATAGAGAGGATGAGGAAAAGTTGAGAAGAGAAGAGGAGTTAGAGGATGAGGAGTTAATAATGCAATTGCTGAACGACCGTCCACCACCTTATGCAGAGAACCCGAGTTTATTGTTCACCCCGCAGATACCGCAGGTTAGGAGAATTTATCCAGATGTGCCCATGTTGAAACCAGCAGAAAATTATCAGCCGCAGATGCCAGGGTACTACAGCAATGACAACAGTGGAGGAACAATTCTAGAACCAACCATAAGGGGAGTACAGAATGGTTACAACCAAACAATGGGACAAGCTGAATCAACTCAGTTTATGATGCCTCAAAAGCAGATGCAGGGGGGAAACGCACATGCTCAGATGACGGGGAATCAGATGGGCATGCCGGCAATGATGACCCATGGTGTGGGCATGAACATGCCACAGAACATGGGAAATGGACAGAACCCAGACGCGATATCACTACCCATTACTGTAGGTCCACCGGTACCTCTGTATAGTCAGCCTAATATAGGTATGAGCGGTCAGGGATCAATGTTGCAGAATGGGACAGAAAGGAGGTGCATAGAGAACACTCCAGGGATAACTCCGATAGCGGCCCAACCAAATGGACCCGGATCATTGATGGAGTTTAGTCCCGTATGTGCTCAGTCAACGCTGGTGAGGTCGAATCCTCCACTGATAATACCTCTAACATCGAGCACTGAAAAGTTGCCGCAACCATCAATGGCAGTCGATGTGAATGCTACGCTGATGGGGGTGAATGCGCAACAGTTGACACAATGGTTCAACAGTCTAAATTCCACCCAAAATTCAGCCAGTGGGAAAGGAGAAGACTATATGAATAGGGTCAGGTTGAACATGGAAGCACAAGAATTGGTGGAAGGGACCATGGGTGTGAACAGGTTAGAGTCCTACACGGAAGAAGAACTGAGGTATCTATGTCCCAGGATTACGAAGGAGGTGAACAAGGTACATAAGAGCCTACAAGAAGCAGCTGACAGAAACGGGGTTGACATAGACTAGATGAAACACTTGAGCAGGAGCTACAGGTTAGATTTTGGGACCACAGATTTTGAACACATGAGGTCAGCAGGCATGAAGACACACCTTAGAGAATTGCTGCAGAGTGCGCAAGTGTGGAGGTGCTTAGACAAGTGGGAAAGTAGGTGGGTAAAGAGAAAGGAAAAGAGGAGGGACAGTGCTACAGAGCACAATGAGAAAAGACCGCAGAGTAGTGATACAGTAACAATGTTACCAATGAGGGAGACAGCAGGGGGAAAATTAGTACATGTACCATGGCACAGAAGTGACATTCAGTCTTTTACGGACGATTTTCCCAAACTGAGAGAGAAACCGATCGAATGGTATCAGCAGACTGACAGGTTTGTGAAGCTTGCAAAATGTCTCTGGGAAGACCTGAATACTCTATTTGAGATTGTGGTTCCGGCAGATTTGTGGGAGGATTGTAAAAGAGCTGTAGGTTGGCCGACAAGTGAACCAGAGAGAGACAGGGAGACGGGCGCACCATCACCTATGGTGATGAGCTTGTACTATAAGGTGATTGAGCATTTGAAAACGAAGGTACCCGCGAAAAACGTGGATTGGCAGAAGATTGATCGAACTGCCCAAGAGACTAAAGAATCGATTCATAGTTACTACGAGAGGTTGTTGAAGGCGTTCAAGAATTACAGTGGCACGGAAACAATAGAGGCGAAGGACATGCTCCATTTTGTCTTCAGATTTGTGGAAGGGCTGAGGCCAGAGATAAGTCAGATGATAAAGTCGCATTTGATTTGTTGGCAATCGAAACCGATTGATGAGGTGTTGAATTATGCGAAATATTGTAGCGACGAAATTGAAATGAAACAGAAGAAACTCAAAGAGAAGGTGATGATGATGCAGCTTAAAGCAGCTCAGACAGGGCTGCAAGGTTTGCAAGGTTTGCAGGGTTTGCAAGGGATGCAAGGGTTCCCACAGCAGGTACCGCAACCGCAGCCGCAGTTGCAGGGAAATATGATGTTTCAGCCACAGACCAGAGGCAGAGGCAGAGGAGGTTTTGTGAATAATGGTCCGGACTTGAACACTGTTGTGACGGGTGTGCAGGCAATGAAGAAGGTGATGCCGTGTCACGTGTGCGGAATCGTAGGTCATTGGAAACGCGAGTGCCCGATGGTGGTGCAGGAAGGTGCAGGTGCAGGTGCAGGTGTTGGTCAGCAAAACAATTATGTCAATGCATTTCAGACAATGAGGGGACCGAAAATGAGAGGTCCAAGCCCAAATTTTCAGACCGTAAATCAATTGCAGGGATTACAACCTATGCAGCCGCAGCAGATGCAGATGCCTCGTATGCAGATGACGCAAATGCAGCCGATGCAACAGCAGTTACCTATGGTACCTAATCAGCAAATGCAAATACCATTGGCACCAATGAGTCAGCAGCAAGTGATGGTTCCTCCACAGGTCTCGGGTCAGGTAATGAGTACAAATGGCACAGTACAACAGTTCCCATTACACAGTGAGAGTGGAATAAACAATGTATGGGAGAGTGAAAGTTCAGGAGAAGAAGGAGATTGTGTGCTTGCAGCATCCTTGGAAGTTGATCAAAAGGGTCCGTACATAGAGGGAAGAGTAATGGGTCATCGTGTCTCGTTCTTGGTTGACACGGGAGCGACACGTTCAACTGTTAAGAGCAGTGAAGTACCAAATTTGCCGCTCTCAGGGAGGACAGTTCAAGTGGTGGGAGTAGCAAACAGGCACCTGACGAACCCAATAACAGATCCGGTACCAGTCAGCATCGGTAACTATCAAGGGGTACATCAGTTTGTGGTATGTGACTCAAGCCCAATAGCACTGTTAGGGAGAGACCTATTGTGCAAATTGGGTTGTTCGATAATGTGTTCAAACGAAGGAATAACAATACAGACGAGCAGTGATGGGGAAGAAGAGGACAGTGTAGAGGAGGATGAGATGGAAACTGTAGATGAAGAGTATCCTCTAATTTGTCTTTTCCCGATGATAACTGAAGAAGATATTCCAGCCGAGTTACGGGAGACAGTCGGAAAGGAAGTGTGGGACATGACAGGGAAAGAGGTGGGATTGATGAAAGGAGTGGAACCAGTGAAGGTGGCTGTAAAGCCCAATGCAATCTTTCCCCAGACCCCACAATACCACATGCCACAAGATACCCTCATGTAAGTTGCTCAACTTATTGACGAATTTGTAAAACAGGGAGTACTGAAAGAAGTGTTAAGCAGTCCATGTAATTCACCAATAATGGGACTAATAAAGCCAAGCGGAAAGGTCCGACTTGTGCAGGACTTGAGAAAAATAAATGACATCATAGTCAAGTGCTGCCCTGTCGTACCGAATCCAGCTGTGATAATGTTTCAAATTCCTTGCGATGCCGAATGGTTCTCAGTCATCGATTTGTCACAAGCATTCTTTTCTGTGCCTCTTCATGAGGACAGCCAATTCCTCTTTTGCTTCAAATTCCTAGACCGAGTATACAGTTGGTGTCGAATTCCTCAAGGGTTCTCTGAGTCACCGTCAATCTTCAATCAGATTCTAAAGAAAGATTTGGAAGCATTAGAATTGCCATTCGAGTCAACCCTAGTACAGTACATTGATGACTTACTGGTTGCATCAAAGACGGAAAGTGGCTGCACAGCCGATACCATTGCTCTGTTGAATCATTTGGGAAGGAATGGACATAAGGTGTCTCCTTCCAAATTACAGTTCTGTCAGAAGAAAGTGAAATACTTGGGTCACCAGATAGAGAAAGGGTCACGGAGAATAATGAAGGAAAGAATAACAAGCGTACTTCAAATGAGTCCACCCAAGACAAGGAGGGAGGTGAGGAAGTTTTTGGGAATGGTGGGCTACTGTCGCCAGTGGATTCCCAACTTCTCGACTCTAGCAAAGCCCTTACTGAAACTGACCCAGAAGGATGCCTTGGATCAAATTGAGCTGAAAGGAGATGAGATGGATGCTTTTGTTGAATTGAAAGAGTGCATGTGTAGGGCTCCAGCTTTAGGTATGCCTGACTACACAAAGCCTTTCACATTGTTTTGTCATGAACGTGATGCATGTTCTCTGTCTGTCTTGACTCAAGCCCATGGTGGCGTAAATAGACCAGTAGCGTATTTTTCAGCTACCTTGGATCCGGTCGCAGCAGCACTCCCAGGGTGTTTGCGCGCCGTAGCAGCAGTTGGTATCAGCCTCACTCAAAGTGAAGGAATAGTGATGGGACACCCAGTAACAGTCATGGTCCCTCACTCAGTTGAGATACTTTTGACCCGCTCCCGAACGCAACACATGACCGGAGCAAGACTCACAAGGTATGAAACGATAATTCTGGGCTCACCGAACGTGCAGCTGAAAAGGTGCACTATGTTGAATCCAGCAACCTTGCTTCCTGGAGAAAATGCCGAAATAGAGAACGCTGAAGACGTCGAGCATGACTGCCTTCAGGTGACTGAATTTTGCACAAAACCTCGACCGGACATTAAAGATACTAAACTTGATGAAAATGACCAAATTCTTTTTGTTGATGGTTCATGTCTAAGAGACGGGATGGGGATTTTGAAAGCAGGATATGCTGTATGTACTGTAACAGGGGTCTTGGAAGCGGGATGGCTTCAAGGAGTCTATTCTGCACAAGTGGCAGAACTTGTAGCCCTTACCAGAGCATGTCAATTGTCTGCATTGATGAAAGTCACCATTTACACTGATAGTCAATACGGGTTTGGGATTGTGCATGACTTTGGACAACTATGGTCACAGAGAGGTTTCCTGACTTCTTCAGGATCCCCAGTGAAGAACGGGGAGAGGATAAGGGAATTGTTACACGCCATTCAAGTGCCAGCCGAAGTTGCAGTGGTAAAGTGCAGTGCTCATACAAAAGGACAGGACTATGTTTCTCTGGGAAATGCATATGCGGATCAAGTCGCAAGATTTTGTGCCTTGAACTGTATATTACTGAGGGATGAATGGAACTCAATAAGTGAACCAGAACTCGAACCAGCTGAAGCATTTGCCTTAAAGGTTGTAGATACAATAGATGAACTAAAAGCATTACAAAATAATGTCAGGGAGGATGAAAGAGATTCCTGGATTAAATCACAATGTATAAAAAGACAAGACGAGTTATGGGTTTCACATGAGGGAAAATTTGTCTTGCCAAACAGTCTCTTATCACAGCTTGCGCGGTTCTATCATGGGCAAGCTCACCTAGGGAGAGATGCCATGATAAGATTGTTCAAAACTGATTGGTTTAACCCCAGATTTCGTCAAGCTGCAGAAGCAGTTTGCCATCGATGTGTCACTTGCCAGCAGATGAACCCAGGAAAGGGAACAGTTGTGAACGCGAGCCACATTGGTAGGGCCAGTGGGCCTTTTAGTCGAATGCAAATGGACTTCATTGAGATGCCTGTGCATGGAGGTCTGAAATATGTGTTGGTGATTGTGTGCATTTTTAGTCACTGGATTGAGGCATACCCCACACGTAGAAATGACAGCCTTACAGTTGCAAAGCTATTGTTGAGAGAGTTGATTCCACGTTTCGGATTCCCGATCTCTTTAGAATCAGATAGGGGAAGTCACTTCAATAACGAGGTGATAAAGTTACTTTGCGAAGCGCTGAACATTGAGCAAAAGCTGCATTGTAGCTATCGCCCTGAAGCATCAGGACTGGTGGAGCAGATGAATGGTACACTGAAATCGAGAATGGCGAAAATATGTGCATCGACAAATTTGAAATGGCCTGACGCATTGCCCTTAGTGCTAATGTCAATGAGAAACACTCCTGATAGAAAGACTGGATTGTCTCCGCATGAAATTCTCATGGGCAGGGCTATGAGACTTCCTGCAGTTCCCGCAAACGCGCTTTTGAATATTACAGATGATATGGTGTTAGACTACTGCAAAGGACTGGCTGACGTGGTTCGCTCTTTCTCTCACCAGGTGGAAGCGACCACCTTGCCACCGATACAAGGTCCAGGACACGCACTGAAAGCAGGTGACTGGGTCGTGGTAAAGAAGCACGTGAGAAAGTCGTGTCTGGAACCCCGTTGGAAAGGCCCTTTCCAAGTGATCCTGACGACAACTACCGCTGTGAAGTGTGCGGGGGTTCCCAACTGGATTCACGCCAGTCACACAAAGAAGGTGTTGTGTCCCACAGATGAGGAAGTTGAAGCGCTGAAACTGCCAGTGCCTGATAAAACAGTGCTGAGTGCTGAGACAGAGCAAAACCCAGCTGAAAACGAACAGGCAGAAACGGGAGAGAAAGAGATATTCTCCGAGGACTAAGACACTAACTCGCTTGGGGGAGACCAAGGAGAAAGTTCAGACAGCGACGGAGAAGCTGAAGGTGACAAACAACCTGAAGCAGCTGAGGGTAGCAAAAAGCCTGAAGCAGCTGAAGGTGACAAGGAACCTGAAGCAGCTGAAAGTGATAAAGAGCCTGACGAAAGTAACGGTGACGAAGGGCTCGAAAAAGTTGAAAAAGCAGGAGAGCCTGATCTGAGGAGGGCTTTCCCAGAAGCAGACGATACAGAAAAAGAAAAAGAGAACGTGATCGATTCCCCAGAAGAAGGGGACAAGGGAGAAAAGAACGAAAAAGTTCAAGTTTCCACAGAAAAGGTTGCAGGTCCATCAAATGGACACGGTGCAAAGAGAAGACTAAGTATCTCACCAATAAAAGAAAGGGGTAAAGAAAGTTTGAACGAGGGAGGAAGGCCGAAAGTGAAAGAGAAAAGAAAGGAAGTGACTGTTGTGGAACAATCGTCAAGTGAAGAAAAAGACTTGACAAAAGAGGAAAGTACCAGCGAGGCAGAATCGAAAAGAGAAGCAAAATTGAAAAGGAAAAGGATACCGAACAGGAGATATTCCGGTCCTGAATGGGCATATGCAGTCAATGACGATTGGACTGACGAGTTTGTATCTCTAAGCATCGAGAACGAAGAAGAAGAAGAGATACCAATAGAAAAGAAAAGTTTCATAGACTCTGTCGATTGAAAGGGTAATAAATGATATTGCTTGCTACAATCCAACGCGAAAGAAACAACCAGCTGAGACATTGCTAAACCGGATGAGACATTTGCAAAACCGATAAAAGACTGAGTTATTGCCGAATTGAGACAAATGCTGCTAACCGATAAGTGACTGGCCTCTTGAAGAAGACGGTGTGAACATTGCGCTTGTTCAGCTTTGTAACTGAATTGCTAAATAGTTTCGTTTATAGGTGCTTCTAGCTCTCTGATTCTATACAGATCATGACTAGGTACGCTACGCAAAATAATAGAAAGAAATATTGTAAATATGTGTGTATAGGCTTGGTAATTACATGTGTAATAATAATAATGGCAATAGTGCTTGGAATGCATGGAAAGGGTGAGAATGAGAATATTGAGGCTTCTACTTTTGCTCCTGTTACTGTCACTGAACTAACCCCATTGAAAAGACTAGCATTGGATGAGAGACTTTTGCATGATAAGAAAGAGCTTTCGTATAACGTTTTCTATCGCTTGCTAACAGAGTATGTTGAGACTATGGATGCGAAGGATTGTCACGTGTGTACACAGATACCGACCTCAGTAAAGGAAGGGGTGACTTATCACCACATGCCTCTTACATATGGGATTACATGTAGTATAGTAATGTCTAGGTTTTATGGTCAAACTAACATACAGTATTTTTACTCAAATTATGATGTTACCTTTGCATATGTTCCTATAATAGCGCAGCTAAGCCAGATTGCTAAAGATTGGGATGCTAAAATAATGAGAGAATTTTTCGAGCCAATGCAACCTTTTGAAACGGCTCATGCTCATAGGGAGAACCTTACTTGCTCAGTCTCTGCAGTAGAAATAAGCTTTTTAGATTGCACAGATGATAGAAGGGCACAAATGAAGGCGAAATTAGAAAAAGAGCTACATAAGAGGACTTCAGTAGATAACTATGATTTTGCCGCTATAAAAACACAAGGGAAAATAGCTTTAGATGCTTGGCATGTAGGGAAATTTTGTATATATCGAGGTGAATCTTATTATGACAACATTTTTGTAGGAGCGAGTGAGTGTAAACATACGTTTATCTTTAAGGCCAAATGGACATTCATGATGAACGGACTTGACCCTGTCATTCCAGGTGTATATTACATTTGTGGGTATAATGCCTATTATCGTCTTCCAAAGGGATCGTGGGGGAGATGTTATTTGGGTATAGTGTTCCCAAAGGTTTATCAACTGGATGACGTATCGATGATTCAAAAGACATCTGGATCCCATCGTATCCAGAAAAGAGAGACCGCAGCTGCTGTGGTAGGAGATATATTTGGAGCCATGATTCCTTCATTGGGAGTTGTATTGAATTCCATCAAGATACGAAAGTTGTCTACTATAGTGGATAACATGTTGACAAAGTTTTCAGGTGCTATAATCCTGATAGATGCTGAACTTGCAGCGGAAAGAGCTATGACTCTTCAAAATAGGCTTGCTTTAGACATTCTTTTAGCAAAGGATGGTGGCGTTTGCAAAATGCTTGGTGCAAGACACTGTTGTACCTATATACCTGACAATAGTGTGAAAATTAAAACTATGCTTGCTAATCTAACAAAAGAAAGTGCAGATTTGAAGGAACTGAAAGAACCAGGAGTGTGGGAGAAGGTTGGAAAGGGACTTGCTTCAGTGGGACATTGGATTGGGGGAATTTGGAATGGAATATTATTGAAAATAATAGAATGAATATTAATAGTAATAATTTGTGTGTTTGGAATTTGGGGAATAAAAAGGGGAATTATAATGATCATGGAAAGAATTAAAAGAAGAAAAGAAGAGAAAATTATGAAAAGAATGGCAGAAGAATACAAGGCGCAAACTAGGGGAACTAAAAGGAAAAGGGAACTGACAGAATTTTAATGGAATAAAATTTGTGGGCATGATTTGTGTGATGACAAGTAGTCATCAGAGGAGGGATTGATGAAGCAGAAAATGAAGGTTTTGATTTATTAACGCTTAAACGTAGTGCTGAAATAATCATGTGTGACTTTAACCGAACTAATAAAGATTGTACGGGGACAAAATGTGCCCTCAGAGTAGTTTGCCATCATTTATACGCGTGCTTTATATAACGTGGTGTACTAGAATTGCACTAATCCGACATAATCATAAACGTGTGCTACGATTTGCTTGTTTGAAATGTTTTAGCTTAGCATTACTTTAGCGGAGGCTTTGGCCTAGTGGCCTGGTCTCACGGTTTAGATGCTCGTATTTTTCCACTGTGCTAATAAACGTGTATTTTTTTGCTTGAAGCTGTACTTTTCCACAGAAACTGTTCACATGCTTATCTTAAGGTTTCGTGCCAGCCTGGCATATTTTCTCTTTACTTCAAGGTCGATTTGCAGGTGCGGACAATGGAGGCTCTGAAAGTGAGCTAATTGGTAGACAATGTTGCAACTTGCGTACCCATCTCCAAGGATAATGTATGCTTAAGTAAAAGCTTGAGAACTGTCGTTTTTGATTGGTCAATTTGAAGCTAACCTATGAACCCTCCAATGGAGACCCTACTGGATTCGAACTGTTGTCTATAAAAATCAGGTGCACGAGAAGAAGGTAGCCATTGCGCTATTACCAGCCCGATACCCGCCATTTTGCAGACTTCGTAGCTATTACGGCCCACTTTGCTGCGACGCCATTTTGAGAGACTTTGATGCTTTCTCTAATCGAGAGAAAGAGACTTTAAATGATTCTGGCCCTAGAGACTTTAACTTTGATTTGATCCCTTTGCATGAAGTAGTAGTTCACCTTGCCGCCGTGAGGCAATTGCCCCGTCCACCCCTGCCCCTTTGCCCCGTTCCAGGCTGATCGAGAAACGGTACCCATGCTGACCGAAGAACGGTACCTGTGAGACGAAGACTTCCTTGTATGCTGATCGTAATTGGTAAATATGAAAGGAAATTGTACAATTGCATTGTGTTTCTTTTAGGTAACCAACTGCTGATTTTGATAAGGTCCCTAGTTAGGAGTTTTTTCTAAATTAATGTTGCTAAATTGTTTTCGCATGAAGTCCCACATGCCGATGCTAATTTGAGGTTAGACGAGGGTTCCATATGTTGCACGATGCAATTTGAGATCTTGTTATGCTGACTAGATGTATGCAATTAGTTCATTACAGATTATCGTACTAGTGATTTGCATTGCGATTGTCGAATGCCTTGTGATTCAAATGCTACATAGATTGCACCTGTTTCGCCGCTATGGACAGCTATTAATGTTCATTTATGTTTATCATTTGGTGTTGAGACACATATATATTGTGCTAGCTTTGCTAATATAGGGAAATAAAATTCACTAACTTTGAATAAACTGGTGTGGTTATTCCTGACTGAAAGGTCAGGGTTCGCCGAAATGTATTCTGGATTAATTGTTAAGTGTTATGTCGAACAAGGTATTGCTTATGTTCGTTATTGATTGTTGATTTTAATGAAATTGATTGATTAAGAGTACAGAGAGTTCCCACTTAGTCAAAAGATTCATCGGCCTAAAGAGCGTCCGAACACAGGTAAATTATTACTACGGACCGCTCTATCAGTGTCTCCTGGTTATGTTGATTGGAAACGAGAGTACTGACAACATCTTGTAGGGATCAATCACCATGATAGACACCAGTTGAAAAGCC
The DNA here is from genome assembly GCF_031143425.1 of Pleurodeles waltl. Taxonomy (NCBI): domain Eukaryota; kingdom Metazoa; phylum Chordata; class Amphibia; order Caudata; family Salamandridae; genus Pleurodeles; species Pleurodeles waltl. The sequence goes on from NC_090436.1 coordinate 317,676,027, forward strand.
CAGTGCTCTAGTGTCTAGCTTTGATCCAGACAACCAATGCGATAACAATAAAAGCATTTCACATTGCACATTAATACAGGAAGTATTTGTCCAACCCTATGATTATTATTGAGCCACATAGCAATGAGTTAAAAAAGCCATTTTGCTATTTTCATGGCTGGCCCAGTGGGCACCGAATGGCAGAGATTAGGGGCCTGATTTGGATCCTGGCGGAGGGAAAAAATCTGTCACAAATGGATATCCCGCCTGTCGTATTACGATTCCATAATATCCTATGGAGATTGCAATACGGTGAACGGCATATACGTCACATTTGTGATGTAGTAATCCTTCTGCCACGATCTAAATCAGGCCCTAAGTCTGGGAGGATAGCACTTCCATACAAGATGATGCCCCTGATATCACAGACTATCCATAATGTGCTGGGAAGCAACATTTTCAAAAAATATCATTGCTGTGATTTGAAATTATACATCTGTGTAGTATAAGACAAAAAATATAATGAAAGTATAGATTTGTTGTATAATTATTTAAAATCTTTACAAACAGGTAAAGATTTAAACTCCAACAAATAATTGACAACATTTTAAAACCAGGTTCTAAAATCAACACCCAAAAACTGTGAAGTTTGTCTCAATACGGGAGGGCCCTCCAGTCTTCGGCCATTATGCAGGGATATTGATCATTCAGTCATAAGAATAATTTTTAGTCTCTTCCCTGTAAGGATGCTTTCTGTGCAATGGCCAGGCTGCCCATGGATACTAGGACATATGATTGCTTCTCACCTACTTGTACTCTCCGGAGCGGTTCCCAGTAGAAGCAAAGAGCATTCTAAACTTGCCTGCATCCTAAAGAAATACATATCTTTGTGAACCACAGAAACACTGATTATCTCTCACAGACAATGTCTATTTCGGAGCAGGAACAGCTCTTTTCTCGAACAACTAGCACATGCACCAAAATTATTTATTAATTTCCTCTAAATAGAGCTATAAAATAAAGGTTTTTTAATCTAAATGTATTCAAAATCCTTTATACAACTTCAGTCATGGCTTGCAATGTTATAATGGCCAGCATGTTAATTATTGACTCTGCAATGGCCCTAATGAGCCTTTGTCCCATTTGCTCTACATTTTGTGGCATGGAGGCACTTTCACACTAACCTCAACAGAAGATATTCTCCATTCAATTAATTGTTAGAGTGGTGAAATACTCTGACAGTGTGATTGACTATTAACAAATACTAAAAAGGTAGCTGCTGAATAACTGTGCAGATTTTAAATTAAAGTATTGACATGTATATTGACTCAGTTATTATAGCCATATTTGCAATTATATCTTGCAGGAATCAATTTTATGATGGTAAAGATATGAATTAACCACTTTTTTTTAGCTTCTCTGTGCAACAGGCATCATCGCTGCGCTACAATTCAAATATTTTGAGTATGAAAAATCAAAATGATTTTAATTAATCAGCAGTGCAGGTAACCAAGCAATCACTCATGCGGGCTTAGGAAGTCAAAAACATGAAAAGAATCATTCTCGGGAGCTCTAGCAAACCTATAGAATTCAGTTTCCCTCATATTAAGATAATTCCATCGTGTGAGGGTTTAAAAAGGGCTGTAAATTCTGCCACTTGAGTGTCACTTCTAACTGTGAAGCGTTTTGTGATCTTTAATGTAGTTTTCCGAACTGCCACTAAGTTCGACAGTGATTTTGATCTTTCTCTACCATACCTATTCTGCAGACTGTATTCTCCTGTGTCACTGTTCCCAACTGTTATAAAATCCTTGTTACTGTGCTAGATTACCTTATGCGCTGTCATTTATCACAAATCAATATTTTATTTAGTGATTGTTAAAATCCGTTCTCTTTGTAAGCAGTCTGACACCAATGGGGCCTTGTTCAGACTGTAAAATTACTCAAAAATAAACAACTCTTGTTACTTGCACACATGTTTAATACTTACGTTCCAGTCTTTGTTTCAGATAGGTTAAAGAATAAGGGGAACTTTACAACCTTGGCATAAAGTCTCGCCGTGGTGACGGCCGCAAAAAGACAGTTGCCGCGGCTAACATCTGTCTGCCAAATTATGACCACAGCTGGATTTCGGCCACAAGAAGGGCCGAAATCCAGCTGTGGCCATACTGGCGGATGGTGGTAAGGTGGCGCTGCTACCACCAGTAGTGTCACACCAGTAGACCGCGGCCAGCCATATTATGACAAACAATACGGCCTGGCGGTGTTCTGCTGGCGGGCGCCCTGGATGCAGGTAAGTTGGGTTTCCGACAGGGGAGAGGGTGGAAGGTGTTGTGTGTGTATGCGGGAGTGTGTGCATGAATGTATGAGTGTGTGCGTGAATGCATCTTTGTGTGCAGTGTTGTTTGTGTGCCTGTATGCATGTGTGAGAATGAGTGTATGAATGGAAATGTGAATGCGTGTCAGTGTGAATGTGGTACGGATATGTGTGTGAATGAAGAGATGCATGCGTGTATGCCTATGTGAGTGAGTGTTTGTATGTGTGGTGCATCTGTGAGTTTGCGTGTTTGGAGGGGGGTGGTGTGGCATCTGGGGAGTGTTGGGGGAGTGGGTGGGCCTCCTATCAGTGACAGGGAAGAAATTCCCTGTCACTGGTAGGGCCTACCGTCATGGTTTTCGTAGCTTTACAAACGTCACGAAAACCATGGCAGTAGGCAGGGTCAAAATGACACAGACGGTACATTAGCGGCCGCCGGGCTGGAGATTCTTATCTCCGGCCAGGCGGCTGCTACGGCAATGGTGGTCGGTGTGGTATATTGGCTGGTTGTCTTCAGCCAACCCCCAATGCCATAATGTGGCGGTATGTACCACCAGCCTGTTGGCGGTACTACCGCCACATTATCACGGACCACCGGGGTCATTATGACCCCCTAAGTTCATAAACAACAAAGCTACCTTTAGGCAGCAGTTTTCTCTGTGTGATGTGGTTGTATTGATTATTTTCTACAAAGTGGCTCAGTGTTAGAAACGTTATGGGGAAAGGCAGCGGAAGATGTATCTCTTGAAGTGGCCGTGTAGTCTTCAGTCACAGTGCAGCACACACACGTTAGGAGTTCCCCAGCAGCTAAACTAACTGCAACAGCTGATCGGCTCACATATGGAAACAAGGAAACTGTCAAACCCCCGACTGATCGAGAGTACAGTGAAACCAAGGTCTTCAATGGAGACAGACACTCACCCAGCGTGACTACAAAGAGTCCCTCAGATAGACAGGCTTGTCCTGCCCTGGTGCGAGTTCTCAGCAATTACCAGCTGTGGAAGATCAAAGGCTCGCAAAAGAACCATTCACTTCATCTTCTTGCTAAGGTTGTCGGTTCTTTGCTCGAGGCATTTAATCTGCAAAGCTATTATCTAAAAATACTGACTGTAAAGATTATTTATAATGATTTACTGTTTCATCTAAAGTTCAAAATGTGCCTAAAGATGAGGAGGCACTGCACTTCACTGTGTAGAGGTTAAACTGTTTCCTGTGTTTATTCTCTTTTGTCTGTGGCCTGTTCTGAAATGAAATTCATTGTGCATGTGAACTGGGAGCCAAAACTGGTTGTTTAATTGATGTCAACTGCCGTCCACATTTATTAAAGTTTTGGGCGGGAGCTCTTATGATGCAAAAGATAGTATCAATTTACTTCCATTGTAAATGCCCGCATGCGACAAGCATGATACAGGAGCAGAGGCACAGCTTGAAGTTATTCTTAACCCTCTTTTTACTATATAATTCTATATTTGCATAATTCGCTAACTCTATCGTGGAAGAAAGGTTAGGAAAGAAAAATAAGGGTGAAGCATTATGGGGGCAGGCGCCAGGTTGTGTTAGTGCAGTTTTATTTTTTCGTTTTTCATGTAATTTTGTTCTGTTGTGACCTCACCCAAATACAATAATGCTAATGCCCTGGATAGTATTAGGTAACTTCTAAGACTAATTCCAAGAAACAAGGAAAACTCTAATTTGCTCATGGACTGGATTTCAAATTGTGAGGAATACACTGCACATCTGACCTGATGTACAAAATTGTTTGCAAATTCTCTCAAATCGAAATGTTTAGTATTTCACGAATAACCCAGCTCTTAACCTGTGCTTTTACAAAGCTATTATGTCTCAGAGTAAAGTGATAGAGTGGGCTTAAGGTGTTGCTTTTGCTTATTTGTGAGTAACTAAAAATCACAATTTAAGCTATTTAAAGTGTGAAACTTTAAGGCAAGCTCTTCTCTGCCAAGAAGGTGCAAATAAGCACCCTAGACGCAAGGACTTCACAAAAGATGCTAAATCTTCCTTGTGAAAACACTGCTTACTACAGAAATCTGAAAACCATCGAACAAGCTGGTGACAGATTCAGCAACACTGCTCCAAAGCACAATTTTGTAAACACTCGCTCACCCCAAAGGCTCTTTGTGAAAACAAAGAACTAATTGTGGTTACCTGGTCATGCAGCAGACTGGGACAAATACACAAATTTCGGCCAACCGTGGTGGGGCGCGGGCTGGGTACAGGGGCCAAGTTAGGCCTACTGAAAAAGTAGCTTAAATCCTGATTGTATAGCATTGCAAGTTCCTGCATTAAGGATACGATGCACAGCAGCAGTTCTGATGGGCTGTAGGGCTGCGATGCAAGGTCCTGCATCTAGGATGGATTGTGCAGCAGCAGTTCTGAGGAGGTGCTGGACTGTGATGCAAGGTCCTGCTTTGATGAGGCATCATGCAGCGGAGGTTCAGAACAGCTTGGAGTCCTGTGTTCGGGATGCGTCGTGCAGTGGCGGTTCCACTTCAGAGCTGCGAGGCAATTCAACATACGACTTTGGGTCTGCTTGGACCACACCGGGACTGGCAGAGAACCTTCAGCGTAGCGATGTGAAGTCCTGCATTGAGAATGCATTGTGCTTCACGCAGCAGCAGTTCTGATGGAGCCTTCGATGAGGCTTGTGATGTAAGGTCTTGCACCATCATCGAGGATGCATAGGTGTAGGCTTGCGACGCGAAGTCATGCGTGAGGGATGCATCCTGCAATGGTGGTTCTAATGAGCTGTGGACTGCTATGGGAAGTACCTATGTCAGGGATGCATCGCGCAGCAGCGGTTCTGAAGTGGATCTCTAAGGAGATGCATTTAGCTGGATCAGTTGTGCCCAAGAGACTATAGCTGGGCTGGCAGAGCATCTTCAGGACCACTTACAAGGGTCTAGGACTGGGGTGGCTCCACTTGGGGGGAAAGACTCAGCTCACAGACAGTCTAGGTGCTAGGTTCACTGTGATTGGAGCCCTTTCTCTCCCTGAGGATCTGATCAGGAGACCAGCCATCTAGCCCTTGGAGTCACTCTGGTGGTCCTTGGTTCAAGATGCAGGTCAATTCCTTTTCACTCAGGCAGCAAAGATGCAGAGTAGCAGTCCTTCTTGTACCAGAGCAGTACAACTGTACTTCTGAGTCTTCCACAGTTCAATATGGTGTACTGAAGAGTTGTGTCAGAGGGTCCAATATTTATACTGGTTCCAGCTTTGAAGTAGGAGAAGGTTCTTGAACTCCCCTTCCCCCCTCGAGATGTTTGGAATTTCCTGACTTCAAAAGACTAGTGTCAAACCCTTTGTGCTGAGGGAGGGCCTTTGTGTGTGCAAGTGTGGTAGGTGACAGTCCACCCATCAAGTCAGAGAAGACCCATCCTGCCAACACCTCTTCCGCCTTTGTCTCACTATCTGGGATCAATACACAAAGGTCAACTGCCAGCTACACCTAGTTTTGGTGTTCCACTTGGCATGTCAATGAGGAGGAGTAATCAATGTTTCAGTCTTAAATGGCTGTGAGAGACCACAGGCATCTATCTCCTCGGTTCCACTCTATGATAACGAGTCACCGGGTTTTTTGGTGCTGACTCATTATCATAGAGTGGAACCGAAGAGACAGACGCTTGCGGTCTCACACAGAAAGGTATGATCTTGGTTTTGTATCAACACTGAAGTCCTGAAGATGCTCTGATTGACCCTTGATGGCCATTTCAGACCGAAACATCCACTCCTTCTCCTCATTGACATGCCAAGTGGAACACCACAATTTTACTTGGGTGGACTGTAATTATTCTTTAGGCTTGGGTCAAGAGGTGGCCTACAACTCAACCCTGGATCTTTGGATGTGACTGTATATATTTGTATATTGTGATCTAGGCGGGAGTGTCCACAGTGTTGATGACTAATGGACACATATTTATGTGTATACAGTTTTTAATAAATTCTGCTGCTAATATAATCCATGTTTGAACAGTATGTACATGTATGTTCCATTTATTGGAGATTGGATTTGTTCTGATCACTACGATTGCACAAAAATATTATGTGAATAATTCCTCTAGGAGCATTTGTTTTTGGCAGATTATCTATACCCAGTTACTGGGGGAAAATTGGGTTGCCCTTTGTATTGCTCTAACTTTCTAAAAGTGGCATTTTCAGAATTGTGACTTAAAATCTGACTTTACCATTAAAAATGGTTTTAAATTACAATTCTTTAGACACCAAACACAAACTTCCTACCTGCTCCCAATTGAAAGTTATCAATTTTTAAATGTAATAGAGTAACCCAATGCTATCCTGTGGGAGAAGCAGGATGTTCTGTGGTGAAAAACAAATTTAAGAGTTTTTCATTACCAGGACATTCAAACCTTAAAAGTACATATTACTCTTTTTAAGTACACTGCACCTTCCCCTATGGGCTGTTTAAGGCCTTCCCTAGGGGTTATATAGGTATTGAAGAGGAAGGTTTAGGCCTTGCAAAAGGTTTATCTTGTCAGGTCAAAATGGCAGTTTAAAACTGCACATACTGGCTGCAGTGGCAGGCCTGAGACATGTTTAAAAGGCTATAAAAGTGGGTGTCACAACTAGTGTTAAAGGGGCAGTAGTAGTAGTTAATGTACACGCTCTGGGCAGATTAGTACCACTTTACTAGGGACCTTTAAGTAAATTAAATGTGCCAATTGGGTGTAAGCCAATGTGACCATGTTTTAGGGAGTCGGCACATGCACTTCAGCACTGGTTAGCAGTGGTAAAGTGCACAGAGGTCTACGATCAACAAAAATGAGATGTGCAAACAAAAGGAAGGAGTAAGGCAAAAGGTTTGGGGGGAGACCACCCTAGAGCTGACAGGTCTAACAGCCACCATCTTCCTTAAGTTAAACCCTGATAAAACTGAGACAATCATTACAAAAGAAATGACGAACCAGCAGGACCTCAGACCTATGGGCATAAATAATGGGTGCATCACCTGAATCTATAAAAGCAGGTCACAGCATGGAGCCCGAATTAAACATCCTACCTGCTCTCGTCTACCTGCTCATCTACCACGAGTACGAACTCCGGCGCAGACGACAACGGTGCGTACCGCACCTACGACACAGGGGAGGGGGGGAGGAGGAAGGGTTACGGGCACACACATACGCATCACACCCACCCCCCAACTATCTACCCACCAATCCAGAGCACCAAGTCAAAGTGACCCCACCCAAACCCCCCGGAATAACGAAAAGATATAATTAAAGTGCGAAAATAAATTTATGTATAAAATAGGTTCATTGAAAGATTGGTAAAATAGGAAAATGATTAAAAAAAATCCAAGTGTAAACATTGCGTAACCGATAAATAGAGGCAATAAGTCCAGCACAGTCACTGAAATTTCAACTGTCCGTGGGCCAAAGTGTATCAACACATGGGCAAAGCCCACACAGGAGACCTGAGTCCGTTGGAGAGAACACTGCAGGGGCATCAGATGATAAAACTACAGGCACCTCAGGGGGAAGGGAAGGGGGGGCACCACAGCCACATGAGTCCACGACGCCAGATCCAAGAAGGGGCCACCATGCCCACTGTTCAATCCTGGGGAGTGCAAAGCCTCAGTCTCTCAAGTCTCTACAGTGGGTGGCTTGCCCACTGTCATATCCTGGGGAGTGCAAAGCCACAGTCTATCAAGTGGATAACAGTCTCCACAGGCAATGGAGGAGGCAGGGTGGCCCGAGTGCAGCGTGAACAGTAGCACGACCCCGAAACAGCACTGTCATTGGGCCAGCGGTGTTTGAGACGGCGGGGCCCAGCGGAGCGGTGCTTGGGACGGCGGGGCCCAGCGGAGCGGTGCTTGGGACGGCGGGGCCCAGCGGAGCGGTGCTTGAGATGAAGGGCCCAGCGGAGCGGTGCTTGAGATGAAGGGCCCAGCGGAGCGGTGCTTGAGACGGCGGGGCCCAGCGGAGCGGTGCTTGAGATGAAGGGCCCAGCGGAGCGGTGCTTGAGACGGCGGGCCCCAGCGGAGCGGTGCTTGAGATGAAGGGCCCAGCGGAGCGGTACTTGAGATGAAGGGCCCAGCGGAGCGGTGCTTGACAGGAAGGGCCGAGCGGAGCGGTGCTTGAGACGGCGGGGCCCAGCGGAGCGGTGCTTGAGATGAAGGGCCCAGCGGAGCGGTGCTTGAGATGAAGGGCCCCTGTTCAGCGGTGCTCCTCCCGGCGGTGCCCTGTTCAGCGGTGCTCCTCCCGGCGGGGCCCTGTTCAGCGGTGCCTTTCTGCACGGCGGGGCCCTGTTTAGCGGTGCTCCTCCCGGCGGGGCCCTGTTCAGCGGTGCCTTTCTGCACGGCGGGGCCCTGTTCAGCGGTGCCTTTCTGCATGGCGGGGCCCTGTTCAGCGGTGCCTTTCTGGACGGCGGGGCCCTGTTCAGCGGTGCCTTTCTGGACGGCGGGGCCCTGTTCAGCGGTGCCTTTCTGCACGGCGGGGCCCTGTTCAGCGGTGCTCCTCCCGGCGGGGCCCTGTTCAGCGGTGCCTTTCTGCACGGCGGGGCCCTGTTCAGCGGTGCTCCTCCCGGCGGGGCCTGTTCAGCGGTGCCTTTCTGCACGGCGGGCCCTGTTCAGCGGTGCCTTTCTGGACAGCGGGCCCTGTTCAGCGGTGCCTTTCTGGACGGCGGGGCCCTGTTCAGCGGTGCTTGTTCTGTAAGTCAAGGGAGTCAGACCTGGCCACGACTCCCTGCTCAGTGGCCCTCCGACCGTGCAGTTGCTGGACGGTGTCCTGGGCCCTTGGGTGTCCTCCCTCACACCCGGGATGGGGCTTGTGGGGCCCTCCTGGTCCGCGCTCCTGCTGGCTGACTTCCCTGCCCTGCTGCCCTTGCCCTCCTTCGATGTGGCTCTCTGGGCCTTCCCTCCCCTGGATGTTGTGGCAGGTGAAGTGGCAGAACTTTGGTCCTTGGGGGCAGCCGTGTCAGTCGTCCCGCGGCGGCCCCTTACTTTACGGGTCCTCTTTCCAGGGGGGGGGCTGGCTGTCCCCTTGCTGCTGACCGATGTATCACTGCTGGCAAAGGGGGGACTCCAAAATCCATGCACTACGGTGACCCTTGAAGCCGGGCTGGTGGTGGCTGAGGCGCTCTTGGGACTCCTAGCAGATGGAGGGGGGGGGGGGTCAGGTGAGGGAAAGAGGTCAAGATTGGAGAGGTAAAGTTTTTTAGGACCAGGGTAAAGGGTAGGTGTAGTGGTTATGGGAGTGGAGGAAGAGGAGGTGGTTGTAGGAGAGTCAGGTGTGCTGTCCTTGGGTGAAGGTGCATGGGCTGGAGGCTGTCGTGAGGTGGTTGGCTGTTGGGTGGGTGGCTGCCTGCGTTTGTGTGTCTTGGAAGAGGGGGTGACAGACACAGTGGGAGAGGACACAGGGGACGTGTAAATGGCAGTGGGGGTGGTGACTGCACGTGTGCGGACTGGACTGGAGGGTGTGCTGGTGATGGAAGTACTGGCTGTTGGTGGTGTGCATGCAGGTGTGAGTAGAGACGTCACAGGGAGGGAGGAGGGAGACGAGGAGGTGGGGGACACAGAGGTGGTAGTGGCTGTTGGCATGTCTGCATCTGGGTGTTGCTTGGGTGAATGTTTGTGTGATCTGTGGTGCTTATGTCTGGATGAGCTGCCCTTGGGTGTTGAGGTGTGTGCAGGCTGGTCTGATGGTGTGGGTGGGATAGGCAGAGGAACAGGAGACAGAGACAGGCTGGAGGCAGTTAGAAGAGGGAGGCTGGAAACAGGGACAATGGCTGCCGTCAGTGCTGAGGCCAGAGCATTGAACAATCGTTGATGGGCAGCCTGACCCGAATGAATGCCCTCCAGGTATGCATTGCTACGATGCACCTCCCTCTCTACCCCCTGGATGGCATTCAAAAGGGTAGACTGCCCAACAATGATGGTCTGTAGGAGGTCAATGACCTCCTCACTGAGGGCAGCAGGGGTAACAGGGGCAGGGCCTGAGGTGCCTGGGGTGAAGGAGACGCCCGCCTTCTTGGGAGAGCGGGCAGGGAGCGAAGGCGGAGGGGCTGCTGGGAGGGCGGAGCTGGTGCGCTGGGTGGCGGCTGTACCTGTAGAGGCGGGGGGCACAGATGTTGCCGCCACCGCTAGGGAGCTCCCATCCGAGGACGTGTCGGTGTCGCTGGTGTCACCACGGCTCCCCGTTGTGAAGCTACCCTCACCCTCCGTATCACTGGTGGCCTCGGTGTCTGTGCCATGGCCCACCGGGGCCTTGTGACTTGCAGCTCCCTCGTGCTCCGGTGCCAATTCTCCTCCACCTGATGATGCTAATGCACACATGCACAAGAAGATAAAGAAAAAGGGTGGAGGGAGACATAAAAACAGGTTGAGTGCATGCATTGTCAACACCGTTGGCGGAGAGGACAGACACAGGAGCCTCATGCACTAAGCCGCGCAATCGGGGTACACTACTCAGTACTTGTGACTAGGCCAACAGGTCTAGGGACAACAAACGCGCACATGGGTGATGCAGGACCATGGATAGCTGTACTTGTCACCCTACAGAGGTGGTGGGCGGGGGCACAGGGACATGGCTAAAGGAGAGGACTACACTAAAGAAAGCTCCCTGGCCTAATGTCACCCACAGCCCTCTTCCCCCACCCAGGCACCTCCACTGCGCGTAAAGATAGCTGAATGTGCTGCTACTCACCCCCTTGTGTCTGCTGTGATGTCCTCACGCGCCCATCCAAATCGGGGTAGGCCACCGCCAGGATCCGGGACATCAGGGGGGTCAGGGTACGACTGGCACCCCTCCTAGGTTGGGAGGCCATCCCCAGCAGTGACTCGGCGGTCTTCCTGGTCCCGCGGCGGATGTCCTCCCACCTCTTGCGGCAGTGGGTGCCCCGTCTGTTGTGGACCCCCAGGTTCCGGACTTCCTTGGCGATGGCACGCCAAATGTCGACTTTCTGATGGGCGCTGACCTATTTGACATGTACAGGGTGGAAATTGAAATATCATCAATTTTCCGCATGATAGATGCGATTGGCCCCCCCTCCCCAACCTTGCCATGTGGCGCATGCTCTCATCTGTCGTGCCTTGCACTCGTCATTGTCTCCCCACCCCACTATCTTACATCCACCATACATAACCCAGGCATAGCCCATTCAACGTGCACACAGTGTACTCACCTGTTGGTCTGGAGGACCGTAGAGTCGCGCATACTGGGGCAGGACCCCATCGACAAGTTTCTCCAACTCTTCTGTAGTGAAGGCAGGGGCCCTTTCCCCAGTCGCAGCAGCCATTGTATCTCCCAGACCGAGGTCACAGCAGCACTTGCAGTATAGGTCCTCTCCTGTGGATGATCAGGTCTCGAGTGATTAACCAGATAGAAAATGGCGGTCACGCCCGCGGTGGTGCGTACCGCCACGGTGTGTCACGCCAGCGCATTGACCTCACATCCCACTGTCACACTTCTCAGGTCAGGCAGCCGCCATTTCAAGGGCCCACATGGCTTAATTTCTACTGCGTCACACAGGCCTAGGCCTTGCATTGCCACTCATACAAGCCATTCAATGCATTGAGAATCGTGTACTGTGCAAGCTGTAGTTACGTACCTGTGGGTTGCTTGACTCTGTACTCCATGTTGTCCTTCCTAGGCACCGTCCGCTGGGACTTGCGAGGAGAAGGATGAATCCTCCCGTGTACCGACCGCTGGTGGACCTGTCGACAATGGAGGAACGTCATATAATACTTCGATACTGACTTGACCGAGCCACTATACATGAACTGTGTGCCCAGCTGGAGCCAGCACTGATGTCCCCCATCCGCCAACCCACAGGAATTCCCCCTCTGGTGCAGGTTCTGTCAGTCCTCCATTTTTTGGCAAGTGGGTCTTTTCAGACAACAGTGGCCATGTCATCAGGGATGTCTCAGCCTATGTTTTCCAAGATTTTGTCCAGAGTGTTGTCTGCCCTGACGAAATACATGCGGAGCTACATTATTTTCCCTGAGGAGGGTGATTTGGCCACTGTGAAGGGTGACTTCTATGCCCTTGGACATATCCCCAACATCATTGGTGCCATTGATGGGACCCATGTGGCCTTAGTACCCCCAAAAGACGATGAGCAGGTGTACAGAAACAGGAAAAGTTACCATTCGATGAATGTCCAGGTGGTCTGTTTGGCTGACCAGTACATCTCCCATGTAAATGCCAAGTTCCCTGGGTCAGTGCATGACGCGTATGTTATGCGAAATAGCAGCATCCCTTATGTGATGGAACAGCTACAGAGACACCGTGTGTGGCTAATAGGTGACTCTAGTTACCCCAACCTGCCGTGGCTACTGACCCCAGTGAGGAATCCCCGGACCAGGGCAGAGGAACGGTACAATGAGGCCCATGGGCGATCTAGGAGGATCATAGAAAGGACCTTCGGCCTCCTGAAGGCCAGGTTTAGGTGCCTGCATATGACATGGGGATCCCTAATGTACTCACCCAAGAAGGTGTGCCAGATCATCGTGGCCTGCTGTATGCTTCACAATCTTGCATTGCGACGCCAGGTGCCTTTTCTGCAGGAGGATGGTCCAGATGGTGGTGTTGTAGCAGCTGTGGAGCCTGTGGAGAGTGAAGAGGAGGAAGACGACGGGGATGACACGGACAACAGGGACACAGTCATACAACAGTATTTTCAGTAGCACCCAGGTAAGAATCCCCCACGCCATTTTACATTTACCTCTGGCCTCCTGCATCTCTACTTTCTGTGTTTCCCCCCAGTTCCTTTCAACTGAATTGTGACTTTTCCTTCCCTTTTCAGAGCTGTATGACCCACTGCATGACTTCTGGTTTGTTCGCCCATGGAGTAAAGCACATTGACATTGGTATGTTGTCATCCCAATGTAACTGAACATTTATGAACCGTTATGTGTAATACATTTGTTAAGAATACAAGCAGACTCCTGAGTGTTTTAAGTGCAATTAGTGATTTATTTAAAGTGCTACATATAGGTCAATGATAGTAAAACGGTGATGGGTGGGGGTGGAGTAATGTCCATGGCAGAGTCCAGTTCTCGGTCGCACAGGTGCATTGTCCATATGCCTGTGGAAGGATGGAGCAGGGGCAATTCAAGGTTGGACAGGGTGAAAATGTGGGACAGTTGAATGACATCCGGGGGTATCTTATGCTGGCGGGGGTCTTGGCATCCTACTCTGTCTTCCTTTGTGATCTCAGGCTCCTCTTGCGGGGTGGTTGATCTTCAGCAGGAGGTGGGGTTCTGGTGGCCCGTCGTTGTGTGGGGGCCTCCTGTCCACTAGCGCCGGTGGAGGTGGTAGGCTGTTCCTGGTCCGGGCTGGTGACAGGAGCCCTTTGGGGTGCCACATGGTCCCGCAATGTGGTGACTATTAGGTTCAGGGCCAGGACGATGTTCCTGAGCTCCTCTCTGTACCCCATGTACCGTTCCTCCTGCTGTGCCTGGATCTCCTGGAACCTGGCCAGTACCGTCGCCATCGTCTCCTGGGAGCGGTGGTATGCTCCCATGAGGGTGGTGAGGGCCTCTTGGAGAGTCGGTTCCCTGGGCCTGTCCTCCCCCCCCCGTCGCACTGCAGCCCTCCCAGTTGCCCTGTTTCCCCGGGCCTCTGTCCCCTGGACGGTGTGCCCACTACCACTGCCCCCAGGTCCCTGTTGTTGTTGGGGTGTTGGGTCAGCCTGGGTGCCCTGTAGTGGCGGACACACCGCTGATTGACCTGTCCTGGAGACAGAGGCATGGGCCCGCTGGGTGGGAGCTGTGCTGATATTCCCAGAGGGGGTTAGGTCTGCTGTGGCCTGTGTCTGTGTGTGGGGAACCGACTGTCCAGAGGTCCCCGATGGTCCGGGCTGGTCATCAGGTTCTAGGTCGACAGAGCTGCTGTCCTCACTGGGGGCCTGTTCTGGGGGTGGGATGGACATATCTGGACCCTCCTGGCCGGTGTGTTGGCGTTCGGGCCCTGCAGGGGTGAAAGAGTATGGTTATTGCTTCTGTGTGTTCCATGGCGTGCGATTTGTGGGTGCCCTTGTCCCCCAGTGCTGGCATTCTCTTGTGGCAGGAGTTGTGAGGGTGGTTTGTGGGGGGGATGGGTATGTGCAGTGGTCATGCATAGGTGATGGGTGTCCATGGTTTGTGTTGGCATTCAGGGTTTGGTTTTGGGTTGGGTGAGTTGTGCTGGTGAGACATTGGCAGGGAGGATGTGTGCTGGGGGGTTGGGGGTGAGGGTGGGGGTGTGGGTTGGCATGCTGGTGGTTGGGGGGGGGAGTAGTTGAGACTAGACTTACCAGAGTCCATTCCTCCGCCTACTCCAGCGAGGCCCGCAGGATGCAGGATGTTCAAGACCTTTTGCTCCCATGCAGTGAATTCGGGAAGAGTGGGTGGTGGTCCGCTGCCAGTCTTCTGCACAGCGATGTTGTGTCTTGAGACCATCGACCGTACCTTCCCCCGTAGCTCGTTCCAGCGCTTTCGGATGTCTTCCCGGTTTCTGGGATGCTGTCCCACAGCGTTGACCCTGTCGACGATCCTCTGCCATAGCTCCGCCTTCCTGGCTATTGTGGTGTGTTGCACCTGTGTGCCGAAGAGCTGGGGCTCTACCCTTATAATTTCCTCCACCATGACTCTGAGTTCTTGGTCCGAAAACCTGGGGTGTCTTTGGGGTGCCATGGGGTGGTGTGGATGAGGTGTGGGGTGGTGTTTGTGGTGATGTGAGTGGTGGTGTGTGGTGATGTGTGCGTAGATGTGGTGTGGTTGATGATGTTGGGTTCCTGTGTGTGTTGGGGTTTTCGATTGCTGTGCTCGCTCTCTCTCTCTCTATCGCCTTCTCTCCGATTTCCAACTAGTGGGGGTTTGTGGGTGATGTGGGTGTGTGTTTTATAGTTGCTTGGATGTGTGGGGGTGGTGTTTGTATGTGTATCAGGTGTGTGTATTTCAAAGTGTCCAATGTGGCTGTGTTTTGGAGCTGGGTGTGTATTTTGACCGCGGCGGTGTGTACCGCCAATGGAATACCGCGGTTGAATGACCGCCGCGTGGATTCGTGGGTCGTAATGGCATGGGCGTGTTTGTGTTGGCGTGGCGGTGGAGGTTTGGTCATCTCCAGTTTATCGCTGCCCGCTGATGAGGCGGCCTTCCGTGGATGTCGGGTTTTTGGCGGCTTGGCAGTTGTGGGTCAGAATGACCGTGGCGGTTTACCGCGGCCGCGGCGGTAGAATGGCGGACTTCTGACCGGCGGTAAGAGCCTTTTACCGCCGAGGTCAGAATGACCCCCTCAGTCTGTTACATGAACTAAGATTATCACGGTTATCTGTCTCGTGCACTTACAGCTATTATACTATTCTGAAGCAATGTATTAACTCTCTCTAAAATCTCACACAATCTCTGCAGTGAAATGAAGAATTCTGTTGTAGCTCTACAGGTGAACATTTCTCACGATGTTCACTACGCTTAAACCTATTTCCCTAAGCTAATGCAATCAACTCAGTGTGGCCTTTCTAAAATATCACCTCAATCTTTCATTTGCTCATATAATGCTCTCTAATCACCTGTAGCTCTCAGCTCCGACCTGTATCCACAGCTTTTCACAATGAGTCACAAGGTTTTTCCCACCCATTAATATTAATGAGGAGAGTCTGTGACTTTTTGCTAACAGTTCATTTGCGCTGTGAGGGCCATGACCATCCTATGTGCCACATCAGGAGAAAGTAGTCAGCATCGTTAACAGATCAAAAAAGTTACGTTTTTCACAGGAAAATAAACTAAGGCAGGTTTAATTACAAGTACAGATGAAAATAGAGTACCAGCAACAGAAAGAAATAGAAGAGTCCTAGGACCCTGGGCACCATAGCCATTGAAACTGGCATCAACCTCACCAAAACACAAAATCCAATTTGTAATGCTGCTGCTGTAAGAATTGTAAAATCTTTGGTTTCTGAATTGTTGATATTTGTCCTTCACAACGTTGCTGCGTTGCAAACTGCACATTATTCAAATGAAAGTCACATGAACCATAATCACATTACAACATTCAGCGAAGAAGATGATGACGCATAACATCCTTTTTCTTTCCCCATTGTCTGCACATCAGGCTGTAACATATCTGCAACCAATAACTGGAAGAGAGAATTCATCTCTTTTTTCCACTAGTATCAGCCATAGTGCTAGCTAAATGACAAGCCAGTTTCAAAGCTCTTATTATCAAGAATTCAAAAGTATTCAAAATCATTCTTAAACCCATTTTAAGCAAGGGAAGCTGGCCAAAATATTGATTCTTGTCCACTCTCAATATTATTTGCCAGAGGAAACAAATGGCGTTATTTATTGGACAGTATTTGTCTCAAATGGCAAGTGCCAAGGAGAAATTTGTATGCATGGTCACTGTGTTACAGCTTCATAGAATAATGCCCTTAGTGAGTCATTAATCATACTGTTCACCTCACAATGTACAACTGAGTGCAACAGCAGGCTGACTCTGTTTCACTTGTTCCATTAAGATTAAATTATACCAATGGGGCAGATAGACAAAGGGGCAGTGAAGCATTGAGACAGGTAGATGCAGAGAGGAGGACTGGTGTACATAGAAATTGGGACTGAGACTCTGCAGTAAGGACCAGGAGATAAAGCATAACAGAGAGACCATCTGTAAAAGACATAATGAAAGAACCTATGCAAATAGAAAATGTGAATAAATGTTTGCCCTGAACTGAGAAAAGAGAGAAGACTTGAAGGCTAATGTTCATATTGGGGATAGTAAAGTCAATCTGTCATGCATTAAGGAGAAACATTGAGACCCGAATTACGACTTTGGTAGTATTTCTGCAAGACTGCCGCACTTACGGCTGATAAAATACCACCAGTGATGTCGGTCTCCAGACTGCCGTATTACGAGGCACACACAGGAGACTGCCAAAAATGGGCCACAATCCACCCACCGCCAGGCCGACCGAGAGCAAGAGAGAGGCGGTTCCACCACCAGCACCACCACAGGAAGAAGACTCCACCCGCCAGATTACGAGCCACAGTTCAGCATGGCCGTCACTGCACGGCTGTGAACCATTGGCGGTTCGCACCGCTGTGCAACAACCAATGGGGTACCCTTGCTGCTTATGGGGGACTATGGCCCATGACGTGAAACACCGGTGGTGATGGTCTGGTACGCGGCGGCTGTCACAGCCTTCATCTGCCCCCTACCTGATGACCTTTACGACATGGGCTGCTGTGTAATTCCTGCCAGGTATGTGGGATGACTGTAATAGGGGGGGAGTGTTTGCAAGATGTGTATGTTTGGGGTGTCTTTGGGGTGTTTGTGCATCTGAATGGGTATGTGTAGGTGTGGGGGTGCAGTTGCATGGGACAGGAATGCATTTTCCTGTCTTGTGGTGCGTTACCACCAGGGCTTTGTGGCGAGGCGACTGCCACAAAACCCGGGTGGTGTGCAGCCTTGTAATACGGTCGGCGGTGTCATGCATGCTGCGCCCGGTCCGCCCACACTGGTGGGACTGGCAGCGGTTTGACTGTTTGGCATCGGCCATACCTCCTTCCTCATAATACGGCGGTCTTCTCTGTGAGACCGCCACTTCCACCACAACGGTACCCGGACCGCCAACCTCATAATGACCACCTGAGTCTTGAAAGACAGACTAAAATTGAGCATTTCCCTTTTGGAAAGCTATGTCTCTATAAAGGCACATTGTTTTCTTCCAGTTTTTGGAGCAACTAAGTAAGGTCATATTGTTTTATTAGCCTTAGCCATTTGATGGGCTTCAGACAAATACCCCTTAAACATTTAAAAAGCAGAACAACGTAGTAATTTAAAGGAAGAAGAAACCAGAACCTATTTTTGGGGTTGATGATACTAATCTAACCTCAGCAGATGTAATATATGAAACTGAAACCTTAGGCATGGTCACCAAATCAGGGCAGTTGGAATAGTTGCAGAATGATGCTCAGGGATACTTCAGGGTTTGCCACGAGTTTAGGAACTTTGTGGTTTCAGAGGCATGACTGACCAATCGAGAGGTGAGAGGAAAATTTCTGTTAAATTTGCCAGCAATATTGTTACCTTTGTTCTTCTTCCAAGATGTAGAAACCACTGATGTTTTTTTTACTAGAGTACCCTGATGTACGTAAAAAGTTGCATACTCATAAAGGCATATAAAGACTTTCTGGATATATTTAGTGTGAAAGCAGTGGATACTCTTGCCCCTCATTATGAATATAATTGTACTAGTGATTTAATTCATGGGACAAGGATACAGCATCATGGAATCTGTACACTTACAGTTAAAGAAAACAATAATTTAGATAATTTAGACAATCTGATGCTCCATGTCCATAGTTGGAGCACCAGGTTTCCCAAGCCCAAGGCTATTATTGATGATGTATTAATGTAATCACCATCCGCAAAAGTTATTGTCTACTGTTAATTACTGTTTTGGCAGATCAGATCAAGATGTCTAAAGTATCCATCAAATTAAATTTCAAAGATGTATCAAGAGGGAAGTGAGTGGAAGACTGCTGTTAACACCAAATAGGGGCATTTTGAATATTTGAACATGCATTTTGGGTTATGGTATGGTCTAGTCGCCGTCCTATATTTTATAAATGATTTTTGTAGAGACACATAGGATGCTCATGTCATCATGTACTTGGATGATATCCTGGTCTTTTTAGAAAACAAGAATATGAAGGGTTTCACAGTGAAGTTCTAGATCAGCAAAGAATACATAATCTCACCACTAAGTTAGAGAAATACATTTGTGAAGCCTCTAAAGTATTTTTGGGTTCTGTTATCTCTGAAAAAGGCATCAACATTGACCCAAACAAAGTCACAGTGTACAAGAGTGGCCTCAAACGAAGAATGTGAAACATACAAAGATTGACTGGATTTGCACATTTCTACCTCAATTTTATACCAAAGTGTACTGAGGTTTTCAACCTCAATGTGGACCTTACTCAGAAAGTATATCTTTTAATATAGAGTACAGAGAAAGTTGTTATTTATGTAAACTTAAGACCTCATTTACAACAGCATGATCTTTGAACATCCAAATGCAATTTTTGGAACTGATGCTTCAGCTCTTGCCCTTTTGACAGAACCCTTCCAAACATCTGAAAATTGAATCCATTCACCCAGTAGATTTCTCTTCCAGGACACTCAATAATGTAGGGAAAATATTTATATCTATGACTTAGAGCTTCTGGCAATCAAGGAAACCTTTACTCATTGGTAACATTATTTAGAAGGATCTGGTATTTCGAAGGTTTTGGTTTTTATGAACTTTAAAAATCTTCAGATTCTTAACCCTATGAAGAGTGACAATTTTTGTCATTCTCTGTGGTAATTATTTTCCTGCTTACAATATCTAATGTCCTACCTTCCTGAGAACTAACATGGTAAATCAGATAGACTTGGTTGACATGCAAGAGAGGTAGAGGAGACAGAAAAAGTCTCTTTGATTCTGGCATAATCAACTTCAGGTTCACAGGAAGCTGAAGAGTTCCTGAACAAAGTTGAGGGACTACAAAAATGCAAACAAGCAAAAATGGCTTGCAGTACATTCAACCATCAGGAAACATCAAGATGGTTTGTTATTCCATTAAAACAAATTATACCTGCCTACAGAATAATATGTGTTAAAGCGACTAAATGATATCTTGATTCCCAGGTGGGCAGACATCTGGAAGACATTTGATTTGCTACCTGCCATTTTCAGGTTGATTTCTACAGTCTATTAAAGCTGTTATGCAAAAATGTATGCCATATCCTCAAACGAAAGTTTATCACGAGAGGCCATGGAGTCATTGTCACCAACTTCCAAAAACTTGATCCTTTTCCTTTAGGTCACATCTAGGGATTTAATCGATGAACGCTGAGATTCAAAAAGGTACAAATATAATGATACCGTTTTAGTGGTGCTAGACTAGCTAACGAAGGTGACCACTTTATATCTCTGAAACAATTATAAATAGCCCCAGCCTTGGCCAAGGTCTTTTTTTAAACAAATGTCTTGTCTACATGGTCTATCAGATGGGATTATGGTTGACAGGGAACCCCATTTTATATAGGAATTTTGGAAAGCACCTCTGAAGGTGTTGGCATCCTTTGTGATGAGTCTACGAGCTAGCTGTCATTCACAGATGGATGGTCAGGCTTTCCTTAAGTCACAGCCACAGAGATGGAAGCAGTGGTTGCCGTTGACTCAGTTCGCCTCTGACAATGCATTATACAGTGCTTTTGGGTATTCCCTTTCTTCTGTTTGCAAGGTGCACATCCAAAAGTGTTTCCTTCATCAGTCCCCAATGTTTAGACCTCTTCAGTATAAGCTATTTTTGGGAAATGGAATTCTAGAGTTGGAGGTTAGAACCATTTTAGGCGTCAGGAATTTTCACTGGCTGTTGCAGTACTTGGGGAAATGGAAGAGATATGTAAATCGTCTTGGGAGCCAGCAGAATGTGTACATGCCAATAGAATCTGTGACAGTTTGTTTACTATAATTTCACGAAATGCAGAGCTGAAAGGGAACTTGCTGCTCTGCGTTGTATGAAAGGGAGAGAGCAGAAATGCTCCACATTTATTAAGATATGGAGCATATCTGCTCTCTCCTTCCACTGTGTGGTGCCTCTCGTCAACACAGGCACCCTTGCACCATAGAGCAATGGTGCCAGCATTATTGGCCGGATTAATTTTGAGCAGGAATCGATACTTTCCTTCACTAAAACAATCCAAACTGTAATTTACCAATGTACCATGCGTTGAAAATAGGAATAACAAAGAGAAAAAATATTTATCTCCTTGTTATGCCACCCTCTGGGAGGCTTACAGATTTGACACACTCGCAGGTTGATAAACCTTTGTAAATCCGGAATTGCATCAACTTATGGGTGGATGGCCAGAAACACCAATGCTCCACCCATAGAATGCCTCCTAGCTCAAAATGTAACTTAATGTAGCAGAAGTAGCTGTGTTGCATTACACTTCTTTACAAAGCTACGCAAGGTGGTGCAAATTTCCCCTTACACAGCTTTGTAAGTCTGAATTAAGGAATTACTCTGCCTCGCATCACCTTGCTGGATACAAGGACAACACAACTCCTTAATAAATCTGGCCCTTGATTTTACCACTTTTTTTTCCAAATAAACCAGCACCAACATTCAGGTTGGGGGGGACGGCACTTGTATATGAAATGTGAGGAATGTGAATGACCAGGGATTACAACACAGAAAAAGGGTCTGGAAATGATTAAAAAAAGCAAAAAGGTAGTTAGGAGATCGATTAGTGGTTTAGTGTTCCAACACCATAGAAAAAAGTTTCCTTTCTCTTTAGTTCCTACTACTGAGTAAATGATTGTCCATCTGTATAAGAAGGAAATATAATTCAGCTGCTCACTGCTTGTCTACTGTGCGTTTGATTGTAGCATTTCTTGCTTGCTTTAGTATTACACTCAACCCTCTTGTCCATCTGTTTGCTGTGGTTGTCAATTATCATTTCTTTAGTTCTTTATTCCTTCTGCCTTGGATCAGATCAATTTGATTGCGTTGTGCTGTTCTTGCAAGTACTGGCTCTCTCATACCCTTTACTTTTGCCTAAATGCTGGGAAAGTTTCCTGATCTTCTTCACAATCATAGCCTCATTGGAGGAATTACTGTTAAGAGTGTGACCAATTAAGGAATAGTGTTATGATTGTTATTTCCTCATTCTACTCTTCAATTATCTGTGATTTCTGTCATGGTTCTATGTGTGGGTTTATATCAAGTACAAATTTGCCACTTGTGTGCCATTTTCCACAAGGAAGGTATTCAGTTACCATCATGCCACGGGCACAAACCCAAAGAGATGCTGGAGCAGTTCTGTTCTCTCACTCTCTGTCTGCCTTCCCCATTGTATCCTTGCTGGTCATTTTGTTTTAGCCATTCAATTTAATATAGCAAAATAAACCTTTTTCCAGGCCTAAACACTCCTTTTTAAAACATATAATTCACCCCTAGTGTAGGCCCTAAACAGCCCACATGAGAGGGTGCATTATGTTTAAAAGGCAGGAAGTGTGTTTCAAGTTTTACATGATCTGGTAGTGAAAAAACTCCTACATTTATTTTTCACTACTGCAAGGCCTATCTCTCCCATTGGATAACATTGGGTTAACTTATCACATTCAATAGGTAAATGCAGCAATAGGGGGAGCCCTCATAAAGTAGTCAAAACACTAAACAAATCACACATATATTAACAAAACTGTAGTGTCCAAAGACCAAACATGTACATTCTGCATATTCCATTCAACTTTATTCTTACATCTTCCACAATAAATGCCAGAAGCGCTCACTTTGACCTTGGTTTGATCTGTCATGGGCACTAAGCCCAGTCAGACAAGTGGCGCATAGATTTTATTGGCCCATGTGGGGTTACTCTAGATAGTAGGAATTTTCTGGATTCCTGCAGAATACAGAAGTTTCCATCACAGAAATTGAAGGAAAATGTGTGATTTCAGGCAAAGTTTGAGGTTTGCAGAGATTTGTGGGTAAAAAACCTCAGGGATCCACACAAAGCTCTATGTCCTGGAATCGCCTGGTTGTCTAGTTTTCAAACTGTTTGTGGTTTGTAGGTTTGCATGGGTGGCGCACAGCACAGCACCATTGCTTATCTATCAATGTAATCTTTAGGGCCTTTTGTGTCATGGTCTCTTGGCGCACCCATGCAAGTGGAGTACCGTTCTTATTGGGAGACATGTGGGAACTCAGGGTGGTAGTAAAGTTGTGATTCTTCATGGATTCCAGAAAGTTCCTCCACAGAAATATGAGAACAATGTGTGCTTTTTACTAATGGTTGAAGTTTGCAAAGGCTTCTGGAGAAAATTACCTAGGGAGAGACATGCAAGTCATAAAACCCTAGGGTCCCCTAGTTGTATAGTTTTCAGAAATGTGCAGGTTCTCTAGCTTTTTCTAGGTTGACTTGAGCGAGGGCCCAATCCACAGCTATCTACTTTGCAAAAAAGGGTCAGTTTTGAGTGGAAAATTATGATGTATCGATTTTGTGCTTTGGGCCATTTCTGTCAAGGGCACAAGAACTACCCACACAGCTGAGGTACCATTTGTATTGGGAGACTTAGGGGAATGCTGGGGGAAAGAAGTTTGTGGCTCCCCACAAATTCCAGAACTTTCTATCCCAGAAAGTTTTACTCTGCATATTTCATCATATAAATTGGTTTCTACTCGATGATACACAATGAAAAAACATTGTATGGCGCAAGTCGGTGTTGGCTATAGGTACCTTGGGTTCTTGGAAAACCTACAAACCCTCTAAATCCTTGCAACCAGAAGGGTCTAGTGAATTCAATGGCATATTGCCTTGGTAATTTGGCCATGGTGACAAAAAGTTACAGATGAAAATGTTGGCACCAAATGGCCGTTTTTTTTCCTACTCATTTTCAATATATCTTTATTTCAACTGTTTGGGAAAACCTTGAGTGATCTATACATCTGAGCCCTTGACGAATATGAGATTTTTCTGCTTTCCAGAAATCTATAGCTTTGCCGGATCACCCATGAGTTTCACACTGGTTTCCATCACAAACTGGAAGTAGGTTGAGGGCAAAAAAATAATATAAAATAGTAAAAAGGTGCTATCTCTTTGAAAGATTAGGAAACTGTGGTAAACAAATTCGTTTTTTAAAATTTGGCTCTGCATGTTTGAAAGCTGGACATATGGTGACTTTAGCACAGCAAACCGTTCGTTGATGCCATTTTTAGGGAAAAAAACACTTTTATCCAGAGCACTTTTTTGCTATTTTTCCCAATAAACTCAAAATGTAGCTGTATTGTGGCTGTTTCCACAGTCCCCTCCAGCGGAATCCACAAACCTTTACAATCCCCAGGATGTTGGAAAAAAGAATGCACATTTGCTGTAGATACCTTATGTAGAAAACAGGTTATGGAGCTCTAAGGCTCAAATACCCCAAATAGCCAAAAAAGGGCTCAGTAAAGGCCCATCTGGTAAGGGGTTAAAACCAGTGCTACATATTAATACAAGTATTGAAAAAATCAATAAGTTTGACTTTAATGTGTTATTGGCGGTGTTCTATTTAGTGATTGATTGCTTGATCCCATTGGTTATAATAGCAGGAGGTTCACCATGGTTATCATGAACCTTCAGAAGAGATAGCTGAGTATTGAATTGTAGTTTCCAAGTTGGGAAAGGCTAGTGATCACTGCCACCAAAACTTCACAGCCAAACTCCAAGTTAAAGTTACAGCTCTAGGTTACTTTCCCCATGATGATACTCTTAACAGCAAGTGGAGTGGAAAATGAATTTAAGGGTAGTGAGGATCAGAAATACTTCCTGAGGAGTGGTGTATATTGAAATATTGACTACAGAACCTACATGCTACCAATGTACCATAGCATGTGCTAAAACTGTGAGCATACATTAATTATTTTTCCCTCACATTTATGTGCCTTGAATTATAAATATATAACTCTCTCTCTATATATATATGTATGTATAGATATACATATATATGTATATCACTTACAGAGTGACAGTAGCCACTCTGTAGTTATCATTAGGATTCCCAGAGATATGAATTTTGTGGATTTGTGACTGTTAATAACTTTGGTCTCATTCTACGAATCACCACACAACTTTGTAGACCTATAGCTTTTTCTACATTGGCAAATTATGCTAAGTTTTGAAGTGATTGATCAAGAGTGTGCAAAAAAAATAAAGGAAGGTTCAAAAAAGCGCATTTTCCACCAATGCATTTTCCATAGACTTTGTACTGACATGCATCAGCCAAACATCAGATTTCCCTGAAATTAGCAGTCTTATAGATTATGGTGTGCAGGTGATCCTTTTTTGTAGTAAAGATAAGAAGGGTAAGTTCTTTGGCATTAGAAGGCATTTAAACTTAGTGATATCTCAGGCTGATATAGTTTTGCGAAATTTCATGATGTTTCGTTAAAGTACAGCAGCACATGCCAATGACAGGGTATTATGTGATTGGCTGATGACTGCTTTTACAAGAGTTAAAGTTAACCATGTAGTTTTAAGTACACTTTGGCTGTGGTCTGAGTTATGACCTTAGAAATAGGTAAGTATTAAGTTTTTTTCCCTGTTCCCTTGCAGTTAGCAAGTTGTTCCCTACCAGTTTGGTATCCTTGTGGGTTTCCCCTGTGGATTACGTTTTTTAAACCATGTGAACTTGTAGGTAAGTCTGTAGTTAGCGATTGTACATATGAGCAGATTTTTTCATTTCTATCCTGTGGACTTTCCTGCCCTGTGCAAGCTAATGATTTCATTATGTTTGCTTTTAGAGTGAGAAAGCATAGCTTCATTTAGCTATATCCATGTGTTAGTCCTTCATTTTGGACTACAAATTTGAAGTTGGAGAGTGTTTAATTCAGCCTGTAAGGGATATCTAAGTTCTTTCATATCTAAGGTATTTTATCTTATTTTAATATAAACAAACTAGTCTATTACTATTCTTGACTAGATTCTCTCGGTGGTAATCCAACACTTTTATGCTATACGTGATTCTATTTCTGCACTTTATCTAGTATTTTGCTGGACACTAATGATGCTTTCCTTGGATCTTTAGATTTATTTACCTTTATTAAGCATTGGTTTTATAGACTTTGATCTTGGGCACTTTATCGGTGTTTTTTCTTAATTAAGTCACTTGAGTTGGTCTGGTTGCAAATCTGACATGATTCGAGCCTTCCCCCTATGCAAAGAATTGTAATGAATAATTTTGATGTTTCTTTGATAGGCAGGTTACAAGATGTACGTATGCCAATTATACTGAATCATAAAGTCCTGATGAAGGTGTATTTATATTTTTCTTCACTCACCGAAACGCGCGTCGGCTTGTAAATTGGCATGTCTTGAACATTGGCATGAAGTGTTTGAAATTGGCAAATTTGAAGCCCAGGATTGGCTACCATCAGGCCTGTAACACGAGAATTTGAATCAGGAAATTATAACCTAGAATTGGCTGTTATGTTGAATTTTATACAATCCAAACTACAACGCATAATTGTAGCGTCAAAGCAGTAACTTTATGGTGCTGTTTAAATATCCTCTCATGTATGAGGCGGTTGTAATTTTGTATGTATACTATTTTGTGATTTTGTTGGTTCTGTGTTATTTGTTTATTTTTGCGTATTTACTGTTATGTTATTTATGTTTTCATATATGTATGTTTCATTTAGGGTAGGGGGTTGTATTATATATTTTTTTGGTTGATTCTATGTTGATTATATTATGTGCGAACTGAATGTTTAATTAGCTATAATAAATATCTAAATTGAAATATATTGTATGTTGTATATTTGAATTTAAGATTTCCATTCCTATGTTTGCTATGTTAATGGAGAGTAAACTACGTTATACTCATAGTATTGCTTCCCTGTGTGTTACTCTCTGTATCTAGCTCAGGGACCCTGTTTAGATACGAGGATTACGTTTTTTTCCTACCTATTACTACTTTATTAAAATAGTAATAGGTAGATGAAATTATTTTAAAAAAATGTACAAAGCACAGCTGTACGACACAAGAAGTACTGCAGTACTTAAAAAATGTAAAAAATAAATAAAAGTACACTGCACTACACCATATTTCAGAAATATAGGCCTTCATTACAACCCCGGCGGTCCAAGACTGCCAGGGCTGTTTTGGCTGAAGCACCGGCAACAGGCTGGCGGTGCTTCAGAGGGGATTACGACCACGGCGGTAGCGCCGCGGTTGCACCGCCGGGGCCGGCGGTTTCCCGCCACATTTGCCCCGGCGTTGATAATCTGCCAGGGCAGCGCTGCTTGCAGCGCTGCCCAGGGGATTACGAGTCCCCCTACCGCCAGCCTTTTCCTGGCGGTTGAACCGCCAGGAAAAGGCTGGCGGTAGGGGGAGTCGTGGGGCCCCTGGGGGCCCCTACACTGCCCATGCCACTGGTATGGGCAGTGCAGGGGCCCCCTGACAGGGCCCCGTGCAGCTTTTCACTGTCTGCATAGCAGACAGTGAAAAGCGCAACGGGTGCAACTGCACCCGTCGCACGGCCGCAACACCGCCGGCTCCATTTGGAGCCGGCTCCCATGTTGCGGCCAACATCCTCGCTGGGCCGGCGGGCGGAAACTCTGTTTCCGCCCGCCGGCCCAGCGGGGATGTCATAATGGGCAGCGCGGGAGTGTGGCCACATTTGCGGCCACACGGCGGTTACAACTTGTAATGACCCCCATAGTGTACTACAGTGTATTTTCAAATTTTGACATATTTAACATTTCAAAAAATGTTTTGTGGAGTACTACGGTACTACCTACAAAGTAATGAGCTACTTACAATTTTTTTTTAAAATAGTAAATAAAGTAAAAATGCACCGTACTACACTATGGCCCATATTTATACTTTTTGAGCACAGCATTTGCGCCACTTTTGGACGCAAAAACAGCACAAACTTACAAAATATACTTGTATTTTGCAAGTTTGCACCGCTTTTGCTTCAAAAAATGACGCAAATGCGGCGCTAAAAAAGTATAAATATGGGCCTATATTTCACAAATATGGGGCCGATTACGAGGCTGGCGGGCCTAGGACAGCCAGCATCGCGGTATCCTTCCGACCGCTGCGTTAAAAGGTTGGCGGGCGGACCCACCAACCGAATGCCATATCTGCCAGGGTCTCAGATTCTCACGGGCCGATGGCAGTCTGCTGATTACAACTTTGTTCTCCGCCAGCCTTTTTATGGTGGTCTGACCACCATGAAAAGGCTGGTGGAGAACAAGTGCAGGGGCCACAGGGGGGGCCTGCACTGGGCAGTGATGGGGTCATCCTGCCGAGCTCCCTTGAAATATGCACTGTCTGCTGTGCATACAGTGCGCATTTCAAGGGTGCTAGTGCACCCTGCGTGTGGTAGCATTGCCGCAGGCTCAGTTATGACCTGGGAACAATAATGCCACACCTTTTCCAATGGGCTGATCAATGGGATGTTGTCTACAACATCACCAGTTTACTCTATGTCAATACACTCTACGCTCCTCCACTCTAAGATACAGTACCAGGCACCACTGTATGACACACCATTCCAGTCTGTAACAGTACACTCCACTGTACAACATGCCATTACACTCTTTGCCACTCTATGATATGCTGATCTACTCTACGCAACTCCACCCCATGACACGCCTCTCCATTGCTCGATGTGACACTCCACTTTATGCTCCTCCACTTTAAGACACTCAACAACATGCCACTCTATGACATGCAACTCCACTCTACTGAATTATATGCTACTGTATGCCTCTCCACTGTACGCTATGACACTGTACAGCACAACACTGTACGCCACAACAGTCCACATCACAACACTGTATGCTACAAGAGTGTACAAAATTATACTTTATGGTAATACACTCCATGGCACTCCACTCTATGCTACTCCACTCCACGTGACTCTACTTACCTCAATGCCACTGTATGACACTGTACTCCAGTCTAAGACACTCTACACAACTCCCTACATGCCACTACACACATTTTTAGTCCGCTCTACTGTATGACACACTACTCCAATGTACTCCGCTCTACTCCACTCCACTCTATGCCAGTCCACTCTACCATACTGTACAACATGTCATTCTATAACACACCACTCCACTGTACTCCACGACACACCCCTCGATACAATGACATTCCCTCCACTCTACTACACTGCATCCCACTGCACTGTATAACACACCATTCCACTGTACTCCACTCTACATCCCTCCACTCTATGACACTCTACTGCACTCTGTGCCACTGTACAACACTGCACTGCACTGAACAACATTCTGCGCAACTCCCTCTATGACACTCCATGCAACACCACTCCTCTCTATGCTACTCCACTCACTGCCACTCCACTCTGCTGTAAGCAACAACACTGTACACCATGACACTGGATACCATTCCACTCAATGTCACTCTACTTGATATATCTCTACTATACACTATGACACTGTAGGCTATGACACTGTAGACCCACAACACTCTACCCAACTCCACTTTACGCCTCTCCACTGTACGCTATGACACTGTACGTGATGACACTGTTCATCACTCGACTCAACTCCACTCTACTCCACTGTACAAGGCTGTACCCCTGTCTATGCCAGTGTATGACACCCCACTCCACCCTGCTCCAGTGTACGGCACTCTATTCCACTCTATGCAACTCCATTCTATAAGACTCTACTGCACTCTATGCCACTCTGTGACACTGTACTCTACTCTGTGCCCCTAAACTCCACTGTAGAACACTCTACTCCCCTTTATGACATTGTACGGCACTCTACTCCACTCTATTCCATTCTACAATACTCTAATCCACCCTACAACGCTCTATGCAATTCTCTGCATACAACTTCACCCCACTTCACTCCATTCTACTCCATGACATAGTACTCCACTCTACTCTACTCCACCACTCCACTATATGCCACTGTATGCCATTTGACTCTATGACAGTCTATGCTACTCCACTCTACAACTCTGTACTGTAAACCACTGCACTCTATAACACTGTACCCACTGTACACCACTCCAGTGTGCTCTGACCCTTTCCAACACTGCACAGCATGACAATCCACTCTATGACACTACTACACACATCTACTCCACTCAACTCTACTCCGCTGTACCACACTTTACCCTACTATACGCAACCGTATGATACGCCACTCTTTGACACTCCACTGTTCTACACTGTATGCACCTCCACTCTACAACACTTTATTACATCATATACCACTCTACAACACTCTATCCACTGTATACCCATCCCCTGTATGCCACTCTACTACACTGTATGACACTCTACAACATGCCACTCCACTTCTCTTTGTGGAGCGCTTCTCCACTATGTGGCATGGCACTCCACTTTAAGACACCCATCTCCATTGTACTCTACAACAGTCCACTCAATCACACTCAACTCTATGATGCTCTACTCCACTCTATGACTCTCCACTCTACAACACTCTACTCCACTCAACAATACTCCATTCAAGGACACTTCACTCAACAACACTCCTCTAAATGGCACTCACCATATGCCTCTACATTGTATAACACCACACTGTATGATATTCCACTGCACTGTATGGCCACTCCATTGTGCTGTGTGATACACCACTTCACTATATGCCACTCCACTGTAGAAGACTCTACTCCTCTGTATGCCCATCCACTCTACGCCACTCTGTTCCACTGTACAACACTCCACTCTATGACACTCTATCTTATTCTATGTCACTTCACTTCACTCTATGCCACTCCAGTCTACAAGACTGTACTCCACTTTATGCCACTTTACTACACTGTATTGCACTCTACAGCTGTCTAACACACTACACTGTACAACACCCCACTCTACAACACTCCACTCTACAACACTGTACTGTGCGAGACTGCATTGAGGAACACTGTACTCTAGGACACTATAATGCACTGTACTCCGTTGTATGCCACTCCACTCTACAACACTCTCTACTAGACACTGTAATGCACTGTACTCCGTTGTATGCCACTCCACTCTACAACACTCTCTACTATTTGCCACTTCTATCTTTTCTATGCAGAGATTTCTGCCTGTGTGGTGGAGACCTCCACACACGTAGGTTTACATTTTTGTAGTTAGTGAGGAAGGAACTGCGGAGAGTGGCTGGAAAATGGGGAATACTTACTTATAAATGTGATGGATTTAGGGAGTTGTAAGGAAAGCTTTAGGGAAGGAAAAGGGGAATTCAACAGATGGACATATTAAAATAAACACTCACTCAAAAAAGAGTTGGGCCTTATTAAGAGTTTGGCGGTCCCACCACAGGACCGCCAAGCTCGCGGGAGGACGCCGCCACCATGGCAGTGGCGCCCCCTGCCCTATTACAATGTTCCCGCCGGTCAGACTGGCGAGAACATTGTAATGGAGCGTTCCCGCCGGTCAGACCAGCACATACAATGCTATTGGATAACAGGTGGCTCCCTTAACAGGGGGCCGACCATCAACCTCGAAATGAGCACAGTCTGCAGAGCAGACTGTGCTCATTTCGAGGGTGCTGGACAACAGGGCCCCTGCACCCCCCCCCAGCACACCCACACCACAAGCCTTTCCATGCCTGTCAAACCACCATAGAAAGGCTGGCGGGGGGTTGTAATCAGCCAGGCAGCGCTGAGTTCAGCGCCGACCTGGCTGACTACAACTGTGTCTGCCGTCATGCCATCAGGAACCATATTCTCGGCGAGTATGGTGGTCTGATGGCAGGTCCACCCGCCAGGTTTGTAATTGGGTGGTTGGACTCCCTGGAGTGCGACAGTCTGACCATCATTGCGAGTGGGGCGGTTCTAGGACTGCTACACTCGTAATGAGGCCTTAAGTCAATTACTATTCATAAGATGCACTTCTAAAGTTACTACACCCCAAAAGGTCACAAAAAAGCATTAAATATACTTCAGCCCAATCTTTTATTTATATTGGGCAGCACACATGACCACTCATTGGTACTGCAGCTCAATCCCATAAAAAATAATGGAGGCAGGGACTTTTATATATCCCCATAGGTAAAAATATTAAATAAATTAAAATATTTTAGCTTTTAAACTAAATTTATCTATAATTGTTTTTTATGTTAAACAAAATAGTTAAAATTGGTAATGAAATATTTTGAAATGAAAAAATTCACAATGTATATATATTTAAAAATTGAATTAAACTTTTAATGTAAATGTAAAATTATTGTAAATTAATACAAAACGCATAACTATTAATTGTATTTACTAAATATAAATACAATATTAACATGTGTGTGATGGTGCTTTTTAATAATATTTATAAATTAAACTAATCTTTTTAAAATATTTAATTAGCTAACATTTAATTGATGAGGTAATGTGCCTTGACGTTATTTTATTAGTGGTAGGTAAATAATAATTATTTTAAGTTAATTCACATTTTTATATTACATTAACATATTATATTTTTTAAGTATTAATAAGCTTTATTATTTTCCTTATACTTTTCCATTGAGAGAATTCAGCCCCCGTGGCAGAGATCTCCACCTATGTGTCAAAAGTTACCAGTAGTAACACACATTCTGTCTTAGGTGCACAAGTCTCCACTTAGATGTAAATCTACAGTCAGAAATGCTGAATAGCAAAAAGTGTGGATTCACATATAGGTGGAAGCATACATTTATACCAGTAGATCTACATATGTAAATTTATCTTTGTGACTAGAGTACCAAGGGCCAGATGTAGCTAAGGATTTTTCCCATTCTGTGTCAATGGGAAAATGTGTTCGTACATATGGACCTAAATGTGTTTCCTGGGAGACCAAGGTGAAGTTGCTAAAAACAAAATGTATTTCCATGGCAAAATATTTTAACGTAATATTTAGAGTAATATTTCTATTTAGGTTTAACCTTTACTGCTTGCATAATTTAGAGAGATCAAACAATGCATCAAAGTATTTTAGAAAATGTGACACCCAGATCGTTTTAGTTGTTTAATCAGATAGAGACAAATAAATCTTAATAATAATTATATGGAGTGAAAAAACAGAGAGAAACTATTTTAGGGTAAACTATAATGTCAAAAAACATGAACGTTCCCAAGTGAGTAAATGAGCAATTAAGGGCTTCATGTGTATGGTGGTTCTGGGACGCCGTACTTGCAGTGGTGGTCCGACCACTGCCTCTTTGGCGGTCTGACCGCCAGATTACGAGGATGGCAGTTGGGTTGCCACAAGACCACAGAAACCGCCAGGATCTTAAATCCTGTTGCGGTGGCAGTAGGGAAAGGCCACCAGCACCACTGTGCTGATCACAACCTGTTTTTCCACCGAGCTTTTCATGGTGGGGGCCCCATCGTGAAAAACTTGACAGAAAAGCAGGGAAGGGGTCACAAACAGAGCCCTAGGGTGATGTTTCTCGTGTGGCCTGGGGCACATGTTGTGCCCCCCTATGCCTGCACTCTCGGTGCACCCTGTTTGTCACAACGTTGTGCATGGCAACAGTGTGCCCGAGGTGCATCTGGCGCTGCACTGCGGCGGCATGTGATTCAGGCTCGCTTTATGAGCTGAAGCATGCCGCTGCAGTGCCACCACCGCAGACACACCGCCAGCCTGGTGGTAGGGTTGTAATGCAGTCGTAGGAATGCTATCGGCTTGGCACCTTTCTCCCGACCTTCGCAATGGTGGTCCAGCGGTCAGATCCCCAAAGTCGAAATCAGCCCCTAAATCTGCACAAAAAAAAAAACAACTGCAATAGGCATGTCTTGTGTCAGTTTCTTTGGGCGTGAAACAATTTTCTCTACACATTAAGCTTATGCCAAGAGTTCTTTGGCACAATTTCTAGTGACCTAGATCAGTGGTATTTAACCTTTTGACTTCTGTGGAGCCCCACTGATTCACTACTGGAAACGAGGGACCCCTACCTAAGCAATTTCTATGATTTGAACGCCACAGAACTGCATACTTAAAAGTACAGAAACAAGTACACATCAAACACATACACAAATTATGAAATATTAAATTTATTTAATAAACAAATAAATTACAAAAAAATACAAATCAACATCTTAATGTTAATGGGAAGTTTGGAGCTTCTCAAAATGTGGTTTTATTTCTAAAAGATGAAGCAATAAGCTAGGCTCAAGCATGTAACTTTGGGCCTCATTTTGACTTAGGCAAACCACTGATAGTACTGTTGCCATGGCGTGGGTATCGTACACTGCCAAATTTAGAGATCCGCCAGCCTTCATGGCAGTTCCTGTAAATGCATTGAAAGTGTGCTGTGCGGCTCCATGAACATGACAGGGCCAGATTGCATACTTTCATTTTATTATTTTTATTTTCAAAAACAAAATCCTAAACTGGGATTTTGTTTTTGAAAAAGAAAAACAATGACCACTTACCATGGGAGTTTTCTCCCATAGCGTGGAAATCATTGAAAGCTTCTACTTTTACATACCACCACATTTTGGGTGGAGGTTTGTACAAATAAAAACTGGCCATGTGCCTGCCCACTCTAAATCGGGCAGGCGGACACATGACCAAATCTCCAATGGCCCTTACTCCATTGGGCCATTGGAGTATGTTGGCAGCGTTGATGGAGCAGTCTCTGCTATCTACATAGTAAAGAGCAGCATCTCTGTAAACCAGATGAGTGGACCTTCAGTTTGGCACAGAGGATGCTCCACCGCCGTTGCTAAGGAGTACCCTCTCCGCCAAACTCTAAGTAAGGCCCTCTATCTCTTTTGCTTCTAATGCATGCTCTTTATTGGTTGGCACTTATCAGTGTTTGAATAGAGGTTTAAAAAAATAATAATAATACATACACCATAGCAAGCACAAATAAACAGTTTGGACTAGAGTGAAGGAATGGCAATCACACTGTTCAGTGACTGATGAGTGACAGAATATGAATAGGGCAGGGGAGAAACAAAAGAGTGGCACCCCTTGCCAAACATGCAGGGTCCGAAAACCTAATTACTATCGGGCCATGATCTTTCTTGCTTCCTACATCCATAATGCACCAGTAAGACATGGCAGTCAATGTCCAAGCAAAGGGAGTAGGCCTTGCAGGAGAGGGCTGATTCAGGTCAGGTGATATTCTGTCACTCATCAGTCTCTAAATAGTGTGATTGTCATTCCTTCTCCCTAGTCCAAACAGCTAATTTATTTGTACTTGCTGTGGTGTATGCATTTTAATTGTAGTGAATCCAATTTAGCTTTATTGGGACTCAGGAGGTTAGATTGGCCTATTTGGCTTGAAGGTCTGTGCCCCCGTCACCTAGTGACTTTGACCCTACTTAGCTTGCTCTGTCTTAGCCTATTTATTTTATTATTTATTTTAATACAGCTGCTATTGTTTATAGTTAGAGAAATGTTTTGATTTGCATTATCAGTATCACTGAAGATGTCACTATCAGCGTCATAATCAATTGATGTACGCAGATATTCACATCATGTCCCTTTCTAACTTACATGTGGCAGGACATAAGTACACTTGTTGGGAATTGTTTACATAATTGCCGCTACAAGTCTGCCCCCTTATCTATTGTTTAGGAACATACCTGCAAAAGGGGAACTACAAGATCTGTATAAATACATCTCAAATAGACAAGTTTGTCACAGGGATTCCTTTCAGATGCCGTCGCTGCCATCTATGCTGCACATCACCTTGCTGCAGAAATCAACCTTCCTGTCCCCATGGAGTCTGACCTAGAGTCCTCATTCCAAGGTAACAAGGGTTGGGGGGGAGCTTATCATGGACATGGTACTGGCAGATTAGATTAGATTAGAGATTAGGTTCTCCAAGCGAGGGATTTTACATTTCATGCTTATTGCAAGATGGTGGGGGGTGGTCTTTGTATTTATCCTGATCATTGCGGCTCATGCATTTGATTGTACCGTAGATTGCAGTCTTTTTGATAAACCTACTGAAAACTTCCCTGCATCTCCTTTATTGCTTGTGTGTGACTGAGACTTATTGCTAACATGAGAAAAGGGTAACTTCCATTCCACCATGGCTCCCCTGAGATGTCGCAATCTAGAGTCCATGCGTAAGACTGCCAGAAAGCACCTTTAACTGCTTGGGTTTTAGTGAGGTACTGCTTGTGAGCTGAGAGGGTTGGGCTGACAGTTGCAACTTGTTGTAGGATTGGCTTTGTCACCTATAAACAAAAGTGTTGCCATCCTTAAACCAGCAGTCTCGCCTAGGAGCGAGAGCCCAACGACAACATTATGTAAAATAGTAGTTGCATGAATGCTCACCATCCCTTTGTGGTTCAAGCTCTGGGATGTCACTCCCATCTTAGTCTGGCCACTGGAGCATGGGCAGTGCTGTGAACAGCCTTCCCTTGAGCTGCTTCTGATGTCTTAGAGGCCAGCCTCCTTCTCTTTTCTGCATTCTGTCTCTTTGCATCCCAGCTAATGGTCTGGTGTATCATCCACATTCTCTCGTAAACACATACCAACAGTATGAATCCCCCAAAAGACCAATGGACAGGGTATACAAAACCAACAGATCATAAAACCTTGCTACATTTCACAGCACCCAGTTTCCAGCAGAATATTTGCATGTGTGCTGCACTGTCCAGCACACACACATAGTGGGAAAAGTGTTAAAATATGTGTAAGTAGAGCATTTTGTAATGAAAGGACATCTTTCCAGTTCAAAACCTATGCAGATACCTTAGCACTATGGTGCAAGGGTTTGTGGGTTGTCATCCAGCAGATTAAAGTGTGCCAACCCAGGGGAGAGGACAAAACAGTGCATATCTTAATAAATATGGCTCCATTCTGCTCTCTCTCTTTCACACAACACAGTGCTGAAACCTTGATTCCCTTGCTGCATGTTAGACCTGGAATCCTTGGCATGGTCTCCCCTAACTTTTTGCCTCTACTTCCCAGGTTGTTTCTGTGTGCTGGGCTCTGTTTTTGCTGTTTTTGGGCACTTTACCACTGCTCACCAGTGCTAGGTAGCCCCAGGGGTAGGGTGCAGTGTATGTTAAAGGTGGGACATGTAGTGACAGGGCCGGCTTTAGTGTGGTGCGAGCAGTGCAGCCGCACCGGGTGCTGACCTGGATTGGGGGGACTGACCTCGGGGGGGGGGGCACTGTGTTTAGTAATGACTTACGAAACTTTCGATTTAAAATCACCTGCTGAAAAGTTCTTTGTGCTCCAGCCTTCAGAAAACAATTAAAATGTCAAGAAACCTCTTGTGATTAATGTTCCTGCTAAAGAGAGAGAGAGATGGGAGTTTTGTCTAGGCATCTTTGACTCGCCCTAAAATAGCATAGAGGGTTAATATGCCTACTGTAAAGAACAGAACTATATTTTATGTGGATAGCTGAGTGGATTAGTAAAGCCAGCCTTTACAAGCGCTTTAAAACAAATGAATCTATGTGAAAGGGGGGCTATGGACAGATGAGGAGCACATTTGCTGGATGGTAGCGAGTGAACCAGAAACAGGTGGTCATAGGGGGGGGTGCCAAAAAAGACTGTCGCACAGGGTGCCACCAGCACTAAAGCCAGCCCTGTGTACTGATGTGTTTTACATGTCCTAACAATGACATACTGCCAAATTCGGTTTTCACTGTTGCAAGGCCTATCTCTCTCATAGGGTAACATGGGGTCTGCCTTTAAATATCCTTAAAGTGCAGCTTCCATTTGAGAGCATTTGGAAATACAGAGTCTGGGGTCTCTGAACTCACAATTTAAAAATACATCTGTTAGTGAAGTTGGTTTTTAGATTGTTAGTATGAAAATGACACTTTTAGAAAGTAGGCATTTTCTTCCTTTAACCATTCTGTGACTCTGCCTGTTTTTGGATTCCCTGTTTGGATCAGACTGACAGTTGGGCTGTTTGTGAATCTCCTCTAGACAGTGACACAAAGGGTGCTGGGGTGTAGCCTGCATATCCTGATGAGCCATCTGTGCTAGAATGGAGGGGAGGGGTGGCCACTCACACCTGAAAGGGCTGTGCCTGCCCTCACACAATGCAGTCTCCAACCCCCTGTTGTGTGTGGGGGGCCTGGCCTGGGCAACAGAGAATTTCCTTTGAAATTTGCCTACTTTGAAGGCAGAAAGGTGTATAAGTAGTAGACTTTAGATCACTTCTGGATTCAAGAGGAACCTCTGTCAAGGAGAATCACTGAAGAGCTGAGGAGAAGGGCTGCCCTGCCCTGTGACTGTGCTTTGTTGGGCTGTCCTACAGTTGCTGCTTCTACCTGTGAAAGGGGACAGGGACTGGACTTTTGTTGTGCGTTCTTGCTTGAAGAAATATCTCCAAGAGCTTGAAGTAGAGCTTGTCTCCTGTTTTGAAGCCTCAGGGACAGCAAAGTCTTCAACATCCAGTTTTGAGTCTATATGCTGTGGACTCTAGCTTGCCAGAGGGTGTCATTCCAGTTCCTGGGCTCCTGGAAATGAATTTCAGGTGAAACCCTGTGAAACGATGCTTGACGATGGTGTGCAACTTCGCTAAGGATGCCTTTGCACAAAACCCGCAACGCCGCCTGCACCTGAAGCCGTGGACCACACAGAAGTGCGACGCCTCCGCATCCCACCTGACTTTGCTGATGTTGGAGTGTCGTAGCACCAATGTTTGTGACACCGACTCTGTTGCGGCGCCTGTGACCCCGTGACGTGAGCGCAACCCTGTGAGGTCACCCTACAGCATTGTGACTTTGCTGGACTTTGTCTCTGCCGAAGGTACCAAGGGACCAACACCTCGCTGCCTCACCTCCATCGCTCTGCAGTAAGGACCCAACGCCTCGTCTGGACGCCTCTGCTCCTCTGCCCCGCAGCACCAAAACTGAGGCCACTTCAGATCCAGTGATGCCTCGCTCCCTGACTCAGTGCACCTGCCTGTTTTCTACTTGCTTTACAAAGGAACTGTGCCTGGGGGTCTGTACGACTTCGTAAACGGTGCCAGTGGCATCACATTGTGGGAAGCGACACAGTCATGACGCCGCTTAATACCAAATTGCAGTATTTGTGCCTCTTGGTACTATGTTTCTGTTTTTAAATGCTAAAGTCATATCTTTTATGGTGTATTGTGGATTTTTATCATATTTGGTCTTGTTTATTCAGATAAAATATTTACTATTTTTCTAAACCTGTTTTGTGTCATTTTGTAATGGTTTACTGTATCACTGTGTGTGTTGATGCAAATACTTTACGCATTGTCTCTGAGTTAAGCCTGCCTGCTCGTGCTAAGCTACCAAGGGGGTAAGCGGGGGATAACTGTGTGTGATTCTCATTTACCCTGACTAGAGTGAGGGTCCTTGCTTGGACAGGGGGCAACCTCACTGCCAACAAAAGACCCTATTTCTAACAAGTAGGGAACCTGCGGTGACACTATCATTTTAGACGGCCCATCGTTCGGAGTGATAACGTTCTCCTAAAAGATACAGAGTTTCTGTTTACAATCAGCATAATCAACATCAATGCTGATCTTGGGGTTCTTTGTAGCCAAAGAGAAACAATAATATACTCAGTGCCACCATTCACATCAATGGCAAAAATGGAACAGCCAATAGTAATTTACAACTTATGGCTTTGCGGCGAACATGCCTAATTATATTCAATACATTATTGTGAAATGTCAGGCATTATATATTGTTAGTATCTTATATATGCAGTGCCTGTAGTCTAGTTGTGACATATTACTTGTGTAAATGAAGCTATCATGATTCATATATTGCAGTTAGGTATTCATATTTTCTTTTGTGGTACACACAAATGTAAAAAATCAAGAGTGATGGGTTGAATGCTTAAATATATCTCTGCTGTTCCCATAAACATGAGAAGATATGGGGGAGGTGGTGGGAACACTGTGGTCTGGACACGCTAGACTGAATATTGTCCATTACCATATTGTGACATCACCTGTGATATTGACCACTGATGTGTGTTGTTTTTTATGTTTGGAAAATATTTATAAAAATCCATTTATTTAAATAAATAAAGAAATCTCACCCACTAGTAATGACTAGGGTCATACTTCAGTGCATATATATCGAGCCATCTATGGCTTTCTAAATAGAGATCAGCCGTAAACAAATCAGAATCCATCCTGTTCTGATAGGAACAGTCCAGCACAAAGAGCAAACAAGTAATACCAGACTGCTTTCAGAGGTGTTGGGCCTCCTCAGTGAGTTACAGCTTGGGTTCTATAGCACAATGAGCACTGGACTCATTCCTGGCGCAAATCTGTCACTTAGATGGTCATCCTTTTGAAAGCAAAAAGTGAAGGATAAAATGTTTGGGTTGCCTTTCAGTCCCTCATTTTATTTCTACATTTAAAGAAGGTCATAGGATAGCCCATTCTCGCTTAGGCTGGATGAAACTGAAATCTACATCCGTGCTGTCCTTTATTTCTAATTCTGACACATTCTTAATTAAAACCCTCAATCACACCCAATGGATTACTTCATCACTGAGTTATCGTCATGACTACTTTCAGTGAATGTTGGACTTCTTTTGGAGCCTTGACTTAAGTTTGAGTGTTGCTAACTATTTAGATCACACTCATAACAGAATGGCATGATAACTCCGTAAAGGGTGGAGATATTCCCACGCTTTGTCAAGCTGGTGAGGTTACTTTGCAGGTTAC
Organism: Pleurodeles waltl; assembly: GCF_031143425.1. Classification (NCBI taxonomy): domain Eukaryota; kingdom Metazoa; phylum Chordata; class Amphibia; order Caudata; family Salamandridae; genus Pleurodeles; species Pleurodeles waltl. The sequence continues at coordinate 317,716,437 of NC_090436.1, forward strand.
AAGTTAAAACAAGTATTTTCAATGCAACGGGACTCGCATTTGCTTGAGTTAGAGCTATTTGCGTTGTATACTCCTAACCGGACTTTTCTTGACACAAATTAAAAGAAACAAAAACACAGCACGATCGTCCTGCTGGGAAAATAAACAGATAAAGTAGTCCAGAAACCGGGCTGAAAACATCGAACCTCGAATGGTTTCAGTATTTTACGGGTGCTGTGTAGGTGGGCTAAATACCGTATGCATGCCTTTAACAAATAACAGCAAGCAGATTTGAAAGAGCAAGCCCATGAACCAATGAAAGTGACTGATGTGACCTGGGCGTGGTTTGAAGCCCAAAGAGAGATTACATCGTGGACGGAGCGCTTTGCGCTCGCCCATCAACATGTAGGGGATGGTCACTGTATTTACAGACTAGATTTATATTCGATTTTAGCCAGCCTACTGGACAGGAAGGACGCCTGCAAGATGGGACACTAGTAATGTTCTTCTAATTTTATCTTTCTTTGTGCAGCTAGAGACAGTGTCTGTGTGCACGTCTCTAGGCTATGTGCAAATAGAGTTCACGGTTTATGCCACTACATCAGCGACATAACCCTCCTCTGAGTAGGCCAGGTAGCTATCACCCACTCATTTATATTTTCTTTTCACTTAGCTACGGCTCTATCACCAGCAAGTGCCATTTCCCTGTATAGCATACAATATATTAGAAAACCACAATAAATGAAGAATTCAAGAAACAATTCAAAGTATCAAAATATATTTTCTATAGCGTTAACTGGATCACCTCCCGACTCTTGAGTGTAATGTTGTCTAAGAATGTGCCAGAAGCAAAGCGGATAAAAAGAGATTAGCGTAGAGAAGGGGTAGGCGGCGGGGGATTAGGTGAGGCAAATGTACATCTTTTAGATTTCACGTTGTGATGCATTGCCTTCTGGAAGAGGGGTTTGTGGAACTTAGTGACGAGGCAAAGCAATCTCAGCCCTCCCTGAATTAATAGCATATTGCTGAATATTCTTTGCATTGATGTAATTACAACTTCGGTTCACTGAAGGTATAAACATTACAGCAGTTCTGTCAAGAGGAATAAGAACATACATTCACCCAACAGCTGTTGTGAGATGTGAAACTGCTCCAAGAAGCTGGTGCTCTATTTTCCGAGTTCTAAACACTGGGCTTTACATGCTCCATAAAATGTATTTTCTTCTACATATGAGAGCCAATATAACTGTTGATTTTTCCAGAAGCCATGTCCACCCTTGGATAACATGACATAGGAAATAATGTTCTTCTGGGAAATGTAAAGGTTTCATTTTTGTATTTTATTACATCACTGCATTCATGGTGTAAACTTTTTATGTGCATGATGTAATAAAGGCACCCTTAGGCAAATAGCCTGGGCTACCTGGACATGACTGGTAAGAGAAGAACGAAAAACGCCTGGTCTGAGACAGGAGAGGGACGCTGTGTGGAAGGTGAGAGAAACAAGTAGAACTGGCCTGCACAGGACATTCATTCTCTGAGAAGTGCAAAAGAGGACTAGCCTGGCCAGCATCAGGAGAGAAGAATGAAGATGGATCTCCTTTGTTTTCACTTGCTTCCCTTCTCTCTTTACATTCTTTATTAATAAAATGTGTTTGGGCCCTGATTCAGATATTGGCGGACAGCTTACTCCATCACAATGCTGACGGATATCCCGTCTGCTGAAATCTAAATCCCATTAGAACATTCGAACGTTGGCAGCTCCATTGAAAACAATGGAGTGCTGCGGGCTTTTACTGGCCGGTAAAAGCCCGCAGCGCCAACATTCCAATGTTCGCTTTGTTCACAGCAACAGCTGTGAACAAAGCCTCACGGAGCCCGAGGGGATTTTAATCCCCTCGGGCTCCGTGAGCAATTTTGTTTTTTTAATAGAACATTCTGCCCTGAGTGGCAGAATGTTCTAATAGCCTTAGAACCCTCCGTAGCGGGCTCTACCGGCTATTAAAGGCCCTTTCCCTTGTTAAATGCCCTCGCCTTCGGCTCGGGCATTTAACGCGGGAGCGGGCCCTTAATAGCCGGTAGAGCCCGCTACGGCGGGTTCTAAGGCTATATTATATTCTATGTGATTTAGATTTTGGCGGACAGGTTTCTCCACCATCATTGTGAAGTAGTAACCTGTCCGCCAACATCTAAATCAGGTCCTTGGTATTTGTAAGCTCTATATAAATAACTGATGTTATCATTTTCCAATGTATGGCATTTGCATTTCTTTTAAGGGGTTCCTCCTACATAAGGCACTGCTCTCAACTTTATTGATAGTGCTAAAGCCAGAGCAACCACACTTTGGCAAGTATCTACAGACCTGCTGATCTAGTCTATACCTTGTTTCTGAGCAGAAGCCAGTGAACAGGGCTTTATGTGATGTGAGAGGGCCTATGTGTGCTGCAACAAACACACTGACCTGCAATAGGAAATAGCTGAACAATGACTTATCCTTCATTTCCTTTGGATACCTATCCACCTTCTGGGAGGTGGTACACTAGAATGAGATGCAGATGTCGATGAGGAAAGCACTAATAAACACAATAGCGCAAAATTAACTTTTCTTCCTTCTCTCCAGTAGTTCCTTTACTCTGATCCTCCTTCCATTATCTCTCTCCCCAGTCCCTCTTGCTCTATACTTATGGCTTTTTTTGTTTAGCTAGTGCTGGTACTATGCAATATTTAATCTTCTGATTCCTTCTCAGACTGATCATCTTTTAGGGTACAGCTTGTTGTAGGACTCCTTTAGCGCCTAAGTTGGGCACCCTTATTTTAGAATTAGGCCCATAGTCTAAGCCTCTTATATTCAGACCCATTCTATTCTTTTAATATTTTTTAGCAAAACCAGCTTTTAGTTCATTGTTTTTAAATTTTAATCAATGCTTCTTTCTAACAAGACATAGGGCCTTATTACGATTTCAGTAGATAGAAAAGCCCATCCACAGAAATCCCGACAGAGAGGTTGCTGCCCATTACAAGTTTCCCGCTGGGTCAGGGGGCAGAAACCCCACTTTCAGCCCTCTGGCCCAGCAGGAAAACAGCCCACAGCATTGTGTCCGGCTCGTAATAGAGCTGGCAGCAATGCTGTAGTGTGCAGGCTGCACCAGTGAACATTGCAAGGGTGCTGACCAGGGAGTCCCCTGCACTGCCAATGCCAAGTGCACGGGCAGTGCAGGGTCCCCCCTTGGGCTCCCTGCACCCGTTCTCTGCCAGCCTTTTCATGGCACTGCTACCTCCATGAAATCATTGGCAGAGAACAAAGTCGTAATCCTCAGGGTAGCGCTGCTTGCAGTGCTTCCCTGGCAGATTAGGACCACCATGACCGCCAGACCACCAGGATGACTAATTCTGGTGTTCTGACCAAAGGCAAACCACCGTTGTCATAATATGGCGCTCAGCCTGCCGCATCGGCGGCAATCCGACTGCCACCGCAAACCTGGCGGTCATGAGCTCCAGGTTCATAATGAGGCCCATAGTTGTTCATGCTGCATATTTTGTCAGCCCTTTGTACACAATGCACTCTGTGTTGTGCATAAGACTGTCATGTACAGTACATGACAGACTAATTCATATCACGACTTCAGGAGCTCAGGATTCAGTCTCCATTTTCTAGACATATTATTACGCCAGGTCTGTTCTTAGAATTCTGTATGGGTTATTATATTATCAACACATAGGGCAAAGGGGCAGAGAGCACTTCAGTCATGGCTGTCCTGGGATGCACATCATTCCACTGACAGCTTTGTTTCAGCTTCCCAAAGAATACTGTCTTCCAGACAACAGGCAGACCCTTACTATCACATTCAGGTATGGGGTCGGGGTTACTCCCTTAGATCAGGACAGACAGAAGGGTTACCACTGCTATGCTGTCAGACCTAGACAGATGGTGTAGGATGGAATCAGTAGACTCCCTGGAATCATACAACATTTTTGGGTTGTTTATCTCCTTTGCAACCGTGATGATTACTATACTATGTCTCATCTGGCTTATCACAGCTGCTCATGCCCTTTATACTAGGATGCCCTTGCTCCAATAAATGCATTGTAATCCAGTTTGCATCTTGTGTTCTGCTGTGGCATGTGGGAGTCTCTGAGTAACGGAGCGAAAGGGGTGAAATCTGTTCACCACGACTTCCCTGAGGAGTCAAAGTGTCAGGTTCAGGTTGCCACAAATCACCTCATCCTTTCTAGGGTTGGTCGAGGTACTGCAGGCTAGCTAGGATTTAGGCTGACAACTTTCAAATGGTGTGGAGGTGACTCAGTCTTCCACACTCTGTGGTACTGCTGCCCTAAACATGCAGTCCTCTTATCATAATAGGAACTGCATGACAAGCTTAACTCTGTTAAGTTCTATAGGCATTTAGCCCCTATTGATCCTGCGTAGACTCCATTTAGTGGGTTACAGATGGCTTTACACTGTCTTCAACAATTGTCCTTTATTGTTCCTGCAGAGACTCCATATATCTCACAATTGGCCTAACAGTGGCTCCAGAGGTTGGGTCTCTATTGTAGCCAGAATAATTTACATATAGTATGCTACATATGACCTTCAGGAAAGAAAGACCAAATGATCCAAACCAAAATTGTCATCTAAACATCACAACATATGAGGTCCAAAGGGAAGACCCCACTCAAATGTCTTAAGACACACACAAATTCCTAGTAAAGTCACATGAACTACTGAAATAATGCTCTATCATGGTTTACAAAGCACCAGTGTGGGTCATGGACTGACTTATCCTGAGTGTCCCAATAAAAAATATTTTTTAGCTGCCTGTAACCAGGGTGGACCAGGGGCTGTTTTTCTGCCTCCCAAATTTGACCGATACATTTAATAACATGGCAACTTGCAATCAAGAAAATCAATAAAACTTCCAAATAAATTCAGGTAGCCACCATTAACAATCCTAAACCAACCTCACTGAGTAAGAAGAGTACTTGTATCCAATGCTTGAAGGGGTCAACAATATGACTGGTTGGTCCATAATACTCAGGCTACGAATGGCCTGACAAGCTGACTCAATAATCAGTGCAGGCAGGATGACAGTAGCATCCAAACTTCGCACGAATTATCTCATTTGCACTGTAACATAGCCAACTAAAATTAGCATAGACTGGAAGATCACACTCACTTGGCATTTCTGATAGAACACTTGTAGCCAGGCTGGCTATTTAGGTTGTATGTGTATTAGATGAAGAAGAAACATGAAGACAATAGATCTGGAGAATTTATGCCATTTAATATTATCCACAAGTTTTCTTAGAATGGTGTTCACCAACTTGCCAAAATCAACTCAAAAGTACACCTTTCTTAGAAAAACATTTGTTGCTTCATGTTTGTTTTTCACTTTGTTCCTTTAAGCTCCTCCTCTTAATGCTCCCCCTTTTTAAGAGGGTCCCTGCAAAACCCTCTCATTCCCTCTCCCCTATTCCCTTGCCATTTATTTCACTCCCTTTCCTGTCTACCACTGGTGATGAACCCTCCTGCTAAGACCATAATAGACTGGAACTGCATGAGAAATATGTTACATTTCTCCTTTGAATAAATCAGAGGAGGTGCTACAAAGGAGAACACCAGTTTCTACTTTCCACTTACCATTATTGTAAAACACATTGGGCATTGTGTGCTGATAAACCACACAAGAGTATTTTGATTTTTGGCAAAGAAATGGTGAAAAGCTAAACTCTGAATGTGAAAATGTTGTGTGAAGAGAATGATTAAAGTCTGTGTACTAATTGTGCCCTGTTTACCCTGTTCTACGCTGGAGGAGGAGGAGGAGAGTTTAGGTGAACCCACATATCAAAGGGACTCTGCTACACTACTTCATACAATCTACAATGAACTAGGTGTGTGCGGGCAGTAAGGTAAGAGGTGTGATAGAGCGGTCCGTAGTAATAATTTACCTGTGTTCGGACGCTCTTTAGGCCGATGAATCTTTTGACTAAGTGGGAACTCTCTGTACTCTTAATCGATCAATCTCATCAAAATCAATAATCAATAACGAACATAAGCAACCCCTTGAACGACATAACACTTTACAATTAATCCAGAATAAATTTCGGCGAACCCTGACCTTTCAGTCAAGAATAACCACACCAGTTTATTGCAAAGTTAGTGAATTTATTTCCCTATATTAACAAAGCTAGCACAATATAAATGTGTCTCAACACCAAATGATAAACATATATGAACATTAATAGCTGTCCATAACGTCGAAACAAGTGCAATATATGAAGCATTTGAATCACAAGGCATTCGATAATGGCAATGCAAATCACTAATACGATAATCTGTAATGAACTAATAGCATACATTTAGTCAGCATGACAAGATCTCAAATTGCATCGTGCGACAGATGGAATCCTCGTCTAACCTCGAATTAGCATCTGCATGTGGGACTTCATGCAAAAACAATTTAGCAACATTAATTTAGAAAACTCCTAACTAGGGCTCTTACCAAAATCAGCAGTTGGTTACCTAAAAGAAACACAATGCAATTTTACAATTTCCTTTCATATTTACCAATTACGATCAGCATACAAGGAAGTCTTCGTCTCACAGGTACCGTTCTTCGGTCATCATGGGTACCGTTTCTCGATCAGCATGGGGCGGGATAAAGGGGCAGGGGTGAACGGGGCAATTGCCTCACGGCGGCAAGGTAAAACTACTATTTCATGCAAAGGGATCAGATCAAAGTTACAGTCTCTAGGGCAAGAATCATTTAAAGTCTCTTCCTCTCGATTAGAGAAAGAATCAAAGTCTCTCAAGATGGCGTCGCAGCAAAGTGGGCCATAATAGCTACGAAGTCAAAAATTGCGTAGTGTCCGAAGATAGAGAGTAATGCTCTCCCAATGGCCGTAATGATCTCGCAATGGCCGCCTTCTTCTCGTGCACCTGGTTTTTATAGACAACAGTTCGAGTCCAGTAGGGTCTCCATTGGAGGGTTCATAGGTTAGCTTCAAATTGACCAATCAAAAGCGACAGTTCTCAAGCTTTTACTTAAGCATACATTATCCTTGGAGATGGGTACGCAAGTTGCAACATTGTCTCCCAATTAGCTTACTTTCAGAGCCTCCATTGTCCGCACCTGCAAGTCGACCTTGAATTAAAGAGAAAATATGCCAGGCTGGCACTAACTTTAAGATAAGCATGTGAACAGTTTCTGTGGAAAAGTACAGCTTCAAGCAAAAATACACGTTTATTAGCACAGTGGAAAAATACGAGCATCTAAACCGTGAGACCGGGAAACTAGGCCAAAGCCTCCGCTAAAGTAATGCTAAGCTAGACATTTCAAACAAGCAAATCGTAGTACACGTTTATGATTATGTCGGATTAGTGCAATTCTAATTCACCACGTTATATAAAGCACGCGTATAAATGATGGCAAACTACTCTGAGGGCACATTTTGTACCCGTACAATCTTAATTAGTTCGGTTAAAGTCACACATGATTATTTCAGCACTACGTTTAAGCGTTAAAAAATCAAAACCTTCATTTTCTGCTTCATCAGGTGCGGTATAGTCCCTCAGGTTCTCAACATAGAGGGAACCTAGGCCACTAGCATCATTAACACAAAGAGGAAATGGGAGGAGGCCAAACTCAAAGATCCTCCAGTTTCCACACTCAGGGCAATTAGGAGTTGCTGCAGACATCTGGAACTCAGGCAAAGAGGGAGAGGTGGGTGTCATAATGTCCCTAATAGCCCACGAGTAAAGTACAGAGGCAGAAGTTTCTGAGTTGTATGATGCTACAGGTTTAATACGTGAAGCACCAACATCACCTCACTGTGCTGCCACCATTCCTGACTGACTTCCACCACTAACCAGTCCCTTCCCTACCAAAGATTAGTGGCTAATGGTCTTCTTCCCTCTCATCATGTCAGGCACCTTTTATGTGTTCCTTTTTCAACAAAATCTTTACCAGTAGGCAGTCGGAGAAGGCCATGGATTGCGTCTGTTTGGAAGCAGGCACTCTCAAAGGCCTTTTGGGAGTGTATGTGGGAGTTGGGGCAGCTAAGAAGGAGGTTGAGATTTGCTGACTTGTAAGGAGTCTTAGGCTTTTCTCCATCAGAATCCCACATAATCGTTGTGCTCCTGGCTGCGCAATTGGCCTCATACACACCCAGCCATGTCTCCCTATCTGTACTTTTTTTCCAGCCCTGTCTACTTCTCACTATTTCCTCCCTCTTTCCAGACATGATACCCCTATTTCCCTGGGGGAGAGGTGCATTCCCTATCCTTCTTTTCCACCTGCCATTACAACACGGTCATTACAACACATGACATTTGAACTTCTATTGGACCTTTATCATTTTGAATTTGCTGGATTTTGTATGGTTTTCAACTATTTTTGGACTCTACTAATGTTGGCAGTTTTTACAATATTGGCCTTTCCAAGTTGTGATACAATCTCTAGAGCCAATATTGTTTTTATACTTAGTATAACTATTTTTTGTATTGCATCTCTGTTCTTCCTATTTTCCAGTGTTCCTTTTGCAATACATCCACTTTTCTCACAGGCATTAAAAAAACATTAAAAAAATATATTTAATTTAAATCCTGAACTGCTCTGTGTCATTTGTGTGGGGAGGAGCTAAAGTTGGATGATATGTTGGTCCAGATGGTCCTGGCAAATGATTTGGTACTGGAATGGACAGGATCCTTAAGAATTTCAGTGCAATGCCATGGTGTCATGCCAGATCGTGTTTTGGTCCGGAAAGAGCTTGTTTTGGTTCTGCGTGTAGATGTATGGCTAAATAAGTAGGTGCCTATGTAAACGAGACTCTATTCCATGGTCTTACGCCAATGTCTTCCAATCGTATATCACTGGCCTAGCCATCTATCATGCTGACATGCCGACACTCCATGACAGCCAGAGAGCCATGCAGTCGAATTAAACCAACAGGGTAGGTGCAGTTGGAAATGCACCTTAGGTGGGGACCACACCTAACCTAGGAGTCCTGCTTGGGTGGTTCTAGTGTTGATCCAGGCACTTGTGGAGTCACAACTCAGAGAGTTCCAGAATAGGGTGACATCATGCCAGGAGTCTGAGCATTGCCCTTGTGTGGTGGATGGGGCAGTGACATAGCCCTCATCACTTCTGCAGTTCTGGTATAATCTAATTATCAAGCATGCTATGACTCACCAAGATGGCGCCCTGAAGGTCAAGGGGATTTAACCCCTGGGACAGAATAGTGACATTTTATCCAACGTGATCCGTGCGCTTCCCCATTCCTGAAACATATACAATTAAAGAAATCTCATCGGACACAAGACTTGTTGCAAGGCAGAAGTATGCCAGGATACATTATCAGACTGGTGCTGCATGTTCATTAAGCCATTTTCATTGACATTGGGGTAGTTAACGACATACCTGGCACTGCAACAGGAAGTTTTTAGCTGAACAGTCTGTGGACGAGTAACCTACTCTGTCACATGGTGGTTGTATTGTATTGTTGAATTTATATAGAATTTAGATAGTACCTCAATGCTCTGATGGAATGGGGAAATGCATTTACAGGTAGAGCTGTTAAGAATGACGCAGGGGTCAATGCACAATAGATGGTTAATACATGATTTGAGGTGACACAGACAATTGTAGGGGAATGGGTCATGACACACACAGATATTTCTGTTATACCAATGCTGAACAGTGGAGACATGGCCATATGTTGGTGGCTTAGTTGGTTGGACCCAATGAATGTTGAGAGAGATGAGCTAGAAACACATAGTGGCACATGTCATTATTCCTCAGAACACAGCTGGGATTTAGGTGCATATGTACACCTGTATGGATTACAGGAGATGGCGAAACAGCCATTACAATGCGGCCATTAGCACAGAGCAATTACCAAGCATATGCCTTTACCACGCATGTATTTACCACGAAAATACCTTTACCAAATATATATTTAGGGTTTAGGGTAAGGGCATTTTCAGGTTGTAGGGTGTGTATGGGTTTTTGGGTGGTAAGGACAGTGTTAGGTTTCAGGGTGGGTATGGGTTTTGGGGTATAAAGGGCTTTTTTATGTTTTAGGGTGGGTATGGGTTTTGGGGTGGTATGGGCATTTTTAGGTATGAGTTTTGGGGTGGTAAAAGGTGTTTAGGTTTTAGGGTGGGTATGGTTTTTGGGTGGTAAGGGCATTTTGGGGTTTTAGGGAGGGTATGGGTTTTTGGGTGGTAAGGGGTGTTTAGGTTTTAGAGTGGGTATGTTTTTTGGGTGGTAAGGGCATTTTGGGGTTTTAGGGTAAGTGTGGGTTTTTTATAGTAAGGGCATTTTTCGGTATGGGTTTTGGGGTGGCAAGTGTTTTTTAGATATTAGGGTGGGTATGGGTTTTCGGGTGGTATGGGCATTTTTAGGTTTTAGGGTGGGTATGGGTTTTTAGGTGGGAAGGGAATTTTAGGGTTTAGGGTGGGTATGGGTTTTTGGGTGGTAAGGGCTTTTTTTTAGGTTCTAGAGTGGGTATCGGTTTTGGGGTGGTAATGGGTTTTTAGTTTGTGTGGTGGGTATAGGTTTTTGGGGATAAGGGCATTTTTAGGTTTTAGGGCAGGTATGGGTTTTTGGGTGGTAAGGGGTGTTAAGGTTTTAGGGTGGGTATGGTTTTTGAGTGGTAAGGGCATTTTGGGGTTTTAGGGTAGGTATGGGTTTTTATAGTAAGGGCATTTTTAGGTTTTGGGTGGGTATGTGTTCTTGGGTGGTAAGGGTTTTTTAGGTTTTAAGGTGGGTATGGGTTTTTGGGTGGTAGGGGTGGGTATTGGTTTTTGGGTGGTAATGAGTTTTATAGGTTTAGGGTGGGTATGGGTTTTTGGGTGGTAAGGGCATGTCTATGTTTCACGGTGGGTATGGGCTATTGGGTGGTAAGGGCATTTTTAGGTTTTAGGATGGGTATGGATTTTTTGGTTGTATGGGTTTTTTTAGGGCTCAGAGTGGGTATGGATTTTTGGGTACTGAAGGTATTTTTAAGTTTTAGGGTGGGTATGGGTTTTTTGGTGATAAGGGGTGTTTAGGGTGGGTATGGGTTTTTGGGTTGTAAGAGTAGTTTAGGTTTTAGGGTGGGTATGTGTTTTTGGTATGTGTTTTCGGGTAGAAAGGGCATTTTTAGGTTTTAGGGTGGTTATGAGTTTTTGGGTTTTAAGGGTAGTTTAGGTTTTAGGGAGGGTATGTGTTTTTGGTATGTGTTTTTGGGTAGAAAGGGCATTTTTAGGTTTTAGGGTGGGTATGGGTTTTTGGGTGGGAAGCGGGTATTAGGGTTTCGGTGGGTATGAGTTTTTGAATGGTAATGGTATTTTTAGGTTTTAGGGTGGGTATGAGTTTTGGGGTAGTAAGGGCTTTTTAGGGTTTAGGGTGGGTATGTTTTTAGGTTGTAAGAGGTTTTTAGGGTTTAGGGTGGGTGTGAGTTTGTGGGTGGTAAGGTTATTTTTAGGTTTTAGGGTGGGTATTTGGTTTTGGGTGGCAATGGGTGCTTAGGGTTTAGGGCGGGTATGGGTTTTTGAGTGGTGAGGGTTAAATGTTTGTATGTGAGTATATATATATATGTATACATATATATATATAGGATAGACTTACCATCTTACTTTTTATCATGCATATGCCTTTACCAACCTACCCAAGAACCTATACCCAGCCTAAACAAAATTTTCATGGTAAATGCATATGCGTGGTAAAAACTTTTGTTGTAAGTGAATGTATGATAATGACAATGCGTAGTAATGACCGTGTTGTAAAGGCTTGTGTAGTAAATGCACGAGTGGTTCAGTCAAACATCCCATGAGATGATCTCTGCATTACGGTTTTTTAAGCTGCTTTGAATGTGAACCAGTGTTGTGTTGTGGTCAACATTGTTGGCCATATATGATACAACAGAATTACTCACTAATCACTGTGGCTACTCATAGAGAGTGGTGGGGGTGGGTGCCAGGAAGCTGTGTATGTGTTTTTTTAATAAATTGGGACAGAGAGGAGAGACCATGTTATATGTGGCTTCCCCTTCAATCCTCTGCCACTGTGCAGCTGGTGAAAGCTTTGGAAGGATGATTTTGAGGACCATACATTTATAGAGACTTATAGATGGGTAACAGTGAATTAGAGGAATGTCTTTAACCGAGGGGTTCCAAGTGATATCAAATAGACATCGAGAGTGAAGCTCGCATGTGAACACTGATGCGCCAGTGATGTTATATCCCTTATAAAGTTCACTTAGTTGATTGCAGTCACCCACAGAACGATGATGCGCCAGCAAGTACACCAACATAAACAAAGCACATCCCATTCTGGTGACAAACTACTACAACAAGGCGTGCCTGGAGCCAAAGGGTGTGAAGCTCAGTAGGGAGACAAACATTATTCAATAAAAACCTTTGTAATCCACAGCTAAAATGGCTTGATGGCAATTTTCGCAAAGTTGAGCAATAGATGAGAACTCAATTTTGAAAAAAAAGAGGGGGGTGCTGCTACCCTTAGTTTTACAGCTGTCACAACATAAAAGCGATAGTATGTACATTCTGGATACTTTACAGTACATACTGCTGCAACTAAGCCATCCAATTTGGCACCAAGTCAAGCAGTGTGGCATTGCCTCATGGATTAGAGTCTAAACTATGCTACCAATGAAACACACCCACAACAAGTAATCTTGTTAAATGCCTCACTTCCTTGAACTGCCGTTGCTTTGGAGATTTTTAGGCCTTGCTTCTTTGATGTAAAGGTTCTTGCTGACTAATTAAGGAGTGGAGGATGTTTCTGCGGCAAGGAGTATGTTCGGGCAAGTGACTGGCATTTGATTTTAGAGCATGCAGATTGTGTACCTGGCGGGTGAAAATGAATATCCCACAAGAAAATCTTCTCAAGCTGTACATTAAATATGTACAAATGAAACGCCTACATACCTTTCATTTTTTTAGATTGTCATGACTAATCTGTGATGTAATCACAGACTGGAAAACAAAAGAAGGGCCATTTGGAAGGGCTGTGTTTGACAGCTTAAAACAGAACAGACAGATTTATGTTTCAAGGTTTGCAGAGCTTCAATCAAAGCTAATGCAAGATAAATGAAAGAGGCAAATAATTTCTCAGAAAGACGCATATTGATATTTTGCGTGAAAAAAGATATTTCATGTGAAAAAGAAATATATGTGCTAATGCCTCACAATATGGTAGGATGAATACATACAAGAACGAATTTTAGATTAGGAACATAGTTATAGAATCAAATTGGAGATGCAACCGTGTGATACACAATTTACTTCCATCGTTGTTTACGAAGAAAGATATGACACAAGATACTCAAATAAAATGTCAAGCTGACGTTCAGATTATCTATGAAGAGCACATTCAGGGTGTTATTACGAGTTTGGCAGTCTTTTGGAAAGACCGCTGTGGTGGTGGCAGCCAAAAGACCCCCATGTTGGCGGTAAGCCGTCTGCCGTATTTGGAGTCACACTGTGAACTCTGCAAAAAACAGCCTAATTTCCGAAACCACCAGGACACTGGAAGACTGAAAAGTCCAGCACCACCAGCCTGACAAAACTGCACCCATCAGATTACGATCCACAAATTACAACAGATGTTCTTCCATGACGGAAAACCATTGGCGGTGCAAACCACTGCAGTCTCAACTCACGTCATACTGAACACAACACCACAATGGATAGTTTGAATACCCACACCTGACACACATCCACACACGCAACACACCTACACACTACACTATATAACACACCCCTACACAACCCACAATCCTTTGCAAACAAAACACCACACACAGCCACAGACAAGCAAAATCTTTCTCAGATATAGAAAAACCAACATTAGGTATCCTTATACATTTCACCATGCATACATCCCACCCCTGCACAACATACACAACACACATTTTACTACCACACACAATCCACAACAACCGTCACCCAGTCACATCATAGCACCTGCACCTCACCATATACCTTTTTCTGCAGCCTTTTTCTTTGAACACTACCCCACCACCATCACCACCACTATCATGTCCCCACAAAAGCACCCCATTTCACAGACAATGAGTTGAGGGTCATGGTGGATGAAAGTGTCAGGGTAGAGCCACACCTCTTCAGAGGAGAGGTCCAACAAACATCAATTGCCATGAAAATTGAGTTATGGCAAGGAATAGTTGACAGGGTCAATTCTGTAGGCAGCTATCCATGCACAAGGGAGGACATCAGGAAGAAGTGGAACAACCTCTGGGGAAAGGTACGGTCCATGGCATTCAGGCACCAGCTGGCGGTAATGAAGACTGGCAGTGGGCCCCTAACTCCTTCCCCTACTTTCACATCTTGGGAGGAGAAGGTCTTGGACATACTGCATCCTGAGGGCCTAACTGGAATGTCACCCAATTGTCATGCCCTGTATGCTCCCTCACCACCTTACCCCACTCAAATTAACATACTACCCACTACACCTCGGTCCAAATGTCCTAATACTCCTCTCGGGCATGCCACATGTCCACTAAACTCACCTGGCTCCACAGTCCTTGGAAATGGCACATGAAATACTGTCAACTCATAGCACTACTACTCCTAGAATGCAATATACTACCATTATGAAAATGTGAACAGTGTACCAAATGTGAGATGTCATGCATGTGAACCGAACTACCAAATTAATACATCTTGATTGTGCAAGTGTGTAACAGTTAATGCCAATGACAGCAATGCAATGGACTACTCCCACTATCATCACAAGCAAAACACAGCTATAGCTGGGTGCCAATCCTAATGCCCTTAGAATAAAGATTCCTAAGATTGAAATGTACTCACCTGGGGTGGAAATCTAGTTACCAAAGTGAAGAAACATGCCGTACATCCAGTTACAGGTCAATGTCTATTGCTTATTCCCATACTGCGTCCCTACTCTGACACTATTGTGCATTGTTCAGCTATTTTTTGTGCCATGTGTCATGTCAGACACTTCACTAGGCAACAAAGAAGAACACCCATGTCAATAATCAGACAACATAAGATGGTATCAGCGGTCCAATCTCTACCGACATAGTTTAACAGATTCAAGCATAGTGTATGGCATTGAAATTACAGAGTCCAACGTTTTACTAAGTAAGATTGTAAAGCAGCAGTCATTGCCATTTCTGGGGATTATGTTAAGGCACTGTCTGCATCTCAGACATCAATAATACCCTAAATGTAACAGCAACTCTGTGTTTCACTTCTCCCACAGGGAACCTTGCCATTGTCACCATTGACAGGATGCCAGAGACTGCCACAATCCCTCTGGATGCCCCAGTGAGGACAACACCCTTGAATGTGTGGACACCGAGGATGTAGATGGCCCATCAGGGACACCTAATCAGTCAACAACTGTCAGCCTCATCCTGCCCACCTTGACTCCTCCCAACCCTGTTGCATCTATCTCACAGGCAACCATTTGCCCCCAAACTTGGTCCCCACAGTACAGGTACCTGAGTCTCCTCTTGTCACCCCTTACAATGATGGTCCTGCCACCACCGGGAGTGGGCACACTGTTCCAGGGTCACAGGCACGTGGGGGTAGGGTGCGTGGGAGGTATGCTGTGGGCCAGAGGATGGGGGCTCAAAGGGACAATACTGACCAGGAAACTATCTCCCAAGTCTTGGGAGCCAACCAGAATTCCTAAGGCATGATGGGCCAGGTAATCACCATGGTGGAAGAACTCCAAAAGCTGCAGAGGGACAACCACCAGGAAGTCATGCAGCAGTGGCAGGCACAAAGTGCCATCCTGGCTTCCATTGTTGGGGTGCTGAGGGGCATCCACACTACCCTGAGTAAGTCTGCCACACAATATCAGGCCTCTTCCACTAGTAACGAGTCTTCAGGCCTTTCAATATCTAAGGCTGCTAGTGGAATTGAGGACCTGCCAGGGGAAGGACATGCCTCAGACACCCCCCACCCTCTGTAGAAGAGGAACCCCCCACCAACATGGACGTGCACCCTGACATCCAGGAGGAGCAGATGCCAAGACCGAACCCACTGCCAGAAAGTGAACAAGTCCTGACTTTTCCACTTGTGTGCCACAAATACAACTTGTTGACTGTTCTGAAACCTATCTCCATTTTCATATGGTGCGAGGACACTGGACTTGTGTTTCCTAATGCTGTAGCAGCTACCCTGATGATTTTAGCTACCACGACTGAACCCTTCACTGTTTACTTTGTGTTTTTTAGTTACTAATCACACATATTGTTTTACTGTCCATAATAAATTAGACTTAAACACAGGTCCTGTGTAAGTGTCATTTATCAACCATGTACAACTGTTATGCATGCCACCTCTAGAATCAATAAGTCCCTCTGAATTGTACAACCTTTGTCATGGACATCACATGTGGACTCTATCAGAAGGAGTCTCATTACATTGGGATTATACCATGGACAGATTCCAAAACAGGCGTATACTACATCTACACACATTTATTGCTAGATATGCAAACAGCACATAAAGTATAACTGATAGCAACATAAGGATGTTTGCTACAGTCCCATACACTACTAACCCTTAGGATACAGAAGTTAGGGACATGTCAGTATTCCTACAAGCCAGGAGGCATACAGTTTGGTCCTTTGTATCACCTGGTAAAGCCTTATCACATACTAATACCTTAGCTTCCTAATAATCATACCTCACAGCACAGATAGAGATCAGTACTGATGTCCCAAGTCCAGGGATCTTTCACTTACATTGGTCACGTACATTTAGGCTTGTCACTCACCTATGTCAGTCCACAGAGACATGCTCATTGGTCTGCAAAGTAGGAACACACTGACAGCTATGTACAAGGTGGATTACATACAATAGAAACCATTGTGATGGTAGAGGCTACGGTTCTACATTTTCACGTGTCAGACAAATATGGACACACAAATGAAACCATTTTACCACCTCCAGTACTCTACAGGTCATCTTGATGGGAAAACACAATTCCACCCCAGTGTCCTGACAGTCTGGCCATGTTAGTTACACTCCACATACTCATGGCAATTAGTACCTGGTTTCAGCCATGTCTACTTCTCGAGACTGCAATTCCCATCTGACTTGCCATGAATGAAGAGGCAAACTGGAACTCGGCAAACCTGTGATTGACAGAGATAATGGATAGGACATAGCAGAAAACATTAATCCATTCTGACAAGTCAGGCTCACAAGTGTGGCATGTGCCTTAACAAATCATGACACTGTAGACCACTCTGTTCTGTACACAAAAACAAATTGCAATCTGCATGCATAACTCACTCATTGGCATTGGAGCTGCCTAAAACATCAGAGATGATGGTAAAAGAGGAGGTGACATGCTACCCATCAACTCTAGGTTACAAAATGCAATCTCAGAATTAAGAAGTCGTAATATACCTTGAGTCAGTTGAAGTACTGATTGATGAAACTCCAGTTCATCTTCATCTGGCTCATCATCACTTGGCAAATCTGCATTTCCACCCACAGGTTCTGCTACCTCTCCCTCATCTGGTAGGAATGGTATCTGACGTCTCACGGCAAGGTTGTGGAACATGCGGCAGGCAACAATTATTTGACATACCTTGTTGGGTAAGTAGAGGAGAGCTCCTCCTGACATGTCCAGGTAGTGAAATCTTGCCTTCAGGAGCCCAAATGTCCGCTCCACAACACGCCTTGTCCTTCCAGGGGCCTCATTGTAGTGGACTTTCCCTGGTGTGGTTGGGTACCTCACTGATGTCAACAGCCAAGGATGGTTTGGATAGCCAGAGTCCCCTGTAAGGACATAAGTAGAACATCATAAACATATATCAAGGACATGCACATTTGTGATAGCAGGAGATAAACTTTGCAAACACACATGTCAAATCTGACTTACCAACCAGCCAGGCCCTCTCTGTGTAAAGTTGTGTCATCGGCGGTGGGATATTGCTGTTCCGCATGATGAAGGAATCATGGACTCATCCTGGATACTTTGAACTGACTTGTGAATGTACTGGTCTGCCAAACACACCACTTGAGCATTGATGGAGTGATAGTTTTTCCTGTTCCTATATAATTGTTTATTGACACTGGGGGAAATCAATGCTACATGGGTGCCATCTATGGCTCCAACCACATGTGGAATGTGTGCCATAGCATAAAGCTCTGCCTTCACATAGGCCAAAACCGCATATTGGGGAAACCTGATGTAGCTGTCCATGTGTTTCAACAATGCACACAGTACATCCTTCAAAACCAGACTGGACATGGGCTGAGACATCCCTGCAGTTAGGGCCACTGTATTCTGAAAGGACCCAGTGGCCAGGAAGTATAGCACTGACATGACTTGAATGATAGGAGGTATGCTATAGGGATTGCGTATGGCAGGCATCAGATCTGGCTCCAACTGATCACAAATATCCATGATTGTATGCCTATTCAGGTGATATGTCTGTATAGTATGTCTCTCCTCCATGGTGTGCAGGTCCACTAGTGGGCGATACACTGGAGGTTGTCTTCATCTCCTCATGCCAGGGTAACTATGTGAAAACATAAAAATAGTGTATGTGACATGAACAATCCACAAATAATGAACAGGTCCACATACAAGTCACACATATCTGCAGTTGAGGTCAGTTACATCAACTTACATCTACAGTACAGCATATTGCTATGAATCCTATGACACTCCTCTTGGTGCACATTCCCTGAATTGTCTAATGTACTATACATGCATATTTAACTATGACTGTCAGTGTTTGATAGCCCAACCGAGTTTACATGTGAAACACATTTTGTAGCACATATTCTACATTATCGATGCACATAGGATGTTGAGAATAGGTGTACTTTTCTATCACCACAAATCCTTCTGTTACGCAGCTTTAACTACTCACATGCACAAATAGACTACTAAATCTGAAGGTAGTACTTACTAATATTTAGCACAATATAGGGAATCGTTAATGACACAGATTTCAGAACTTTTCCATGAATGAAATGTGCTCAAAATGGCAGCTGCCTGACCTACTGTACTGGACATGCGGAAGTGACCTAACTACGCTGGCGGATGTCGTCATGGCTGTAGGCAGTCACACCTGTGGTGGAAATTGCCATTGGAACACATTGCTGCCTTTGGTGGACTTGGGCCAACGGCGATGTCTACCGGTGGTGTGATGGTCCTGTACGTGGCGGATGTGACCGCCATCTTCTACCTGAGCTGCTGTGTACTGGCTCTGGAAGCTATCATGCTACATCCTGCAGGTGACATGGCCTCAGCCTTCACCCCAGAAGAGCTGGACGAGCTTGTGGAGGAGGTCCTACCCCTGTATGAAGAGCTATATGGTGCACCAGAGGATCAGGTGAGTCCAATGGTATACCAATGTATGAAAGGTGTGGTGTATGATAGTGTACCTGAAATGTAAAGTTGTGAGGGTGTTGATGCATGAAAATGCTAAATTGTGAATGAGTGTGAACTGAGAGAATGGGAATGTGTGCCTACTTGCTGTGACTGAAATGTTCTGTCCACTTGTGTTGGTATGGTCTATGTGGACATATTTTTTTCCTTTGGTCTGTGTCATCCATGCAGGTCAATGCCCATCAAAAAAAGGGAATCTGGCGTGCCATCACCAAGCAAGTGTGGACCCTAAGGTCCACAGCTGGCGGAGCACCCGCTGGGGGAAGCGGTGGGTTGACCTGAGATGCTGGGCCCGGAAGACTGCAAAGGCCCAGCTGGGATGTCCTCCCAATGAGGGAGGGCTGTCTGTCGGACCTTGACACCCCCTAATGGTCCGCATTTTGGCAGTGGCCTACACTGAGTTGGATGGGCATTAAGAGGACAGCACAGCAGCCACAGGGGGGAAAGTACTGACTACACACATGTACGTGCCTCTGTCCACTGGATCTGGCTCTATGTGCAACATAGGGTCTGACAGACGAGTAACAGGGACAAATATTTATGTGTTCTGAAATAGATGGAAACTGTTAAACTGTGTGTTATCCCAATCAGGAATTTGACATGGTATACTTACTACACTCCCTCTGAGGTGTGAAGAGGTGTACCCATTGTTATTTCTAAACTATACATTGGCAAATGTGATGTTTGATCAGGGTTGACATCTTACATGATGGAAAGCATGATGGTAATGATACATTAACAGTACAGGACATAACATTGACATGTGTGGTCAGACAATTTGTACCATGTATGTGGTATTGAGAAGGTAAGTGGCTAGCCTGCTGATCCCTTAGGCCATGTATTTTATCCATGCTACATAGGTAAGGACCATACCTATATGGGTACATTATACACTGTTTTTTCCTACATAATGTGTCAATTGGTACTTCATGCCTTTTCTATGTGGAGGGCTCAGTCATTTGCTGGACTCTAGGTGTATGTATCACACATGGTTACATTAGAATTGGCTTATGCCAGTGTTGCTTTAGTCCTAAGATGTTAGGTTACACATGTCTAAATTGTTGGTAGTGATGTAGGTATTTTGATGTTGTCATATAGAGGTTTCTACTCAGCATGAATAGTGGAATAGTATGTTACCTTTATGCACATGATTAGTGTCCTTTGTATTGAAGGTGATGGTATGCTCCTTGTAGTTGTCTGTGGGTTTATCCTGTGTGCTAAGCAGGCCCATATTGCTGGACATAACGTTGTTGTCTATGTGTCAATGAGAAAGATAAGTGGGTCCAGAAACTCTGTCTAAAACTTTACTAAAAACTTTTGAATACATGGTATGTCATTTTATGAGCCTCACAGTTTGGGTATGCCATATGTAGTGATTTCATCTGAGGTATTTGACATTGTGAATGTTATGGACAGAGTTACATGTTAGGTATGTGATTGCAAAGCAACAAGCTGTGTTGTAGTTGAAGTGAGATGAGTTTACTTTCATGAAACATGACTATTGGTGATGGACTGGGCAAGTGTGGATTAGATGCAGGCATGATATTGTGATGTCAGTTAACAGCATTTGCTAAGGAAGATTTGTTGATCACAGTGATGATCTGTATAGGGAGAGACTTTTGATGTTGCCAAATCATCTTGTGCATGAATAGTTTGTGTTACAGCAGAATTGGTGGGATGCTGATGTAGTGGTCAGAGGGTTGGCTTATGTTGTGGGTGAGACTGTTGTCATATAGAATTGTTGTAAGCACATAGTTGTGACATGTTGTAGGCTTTAAATATTTCCTACCTGGGGCTTTCTTAGACATAGATGTGATGTTACTGTTGTGTATGGTGTAATGTATGTTAAGAATGTGATGACCCTACCTCTCTCTCTCTGTCTCTCTGCATCAGCATTGGCAGGCAAAGGAGATGGGGCAAAGGGAGTGGGGAAGCTGCTGGCCATGGGGCCTGGAGTACTGATACCACCGACACCGAGGGACCCAGTCGCCTGGAGGGCAAGGGAAGTGCCAAGAGAAAAACAGGATACACGTCTTCATCTTTGAAATAATCCTCCGGGTGGTGGCAGACTCATCTGGGGCCACCCCAGAACCATCTCTGTCAATCACCCCCCTTTCTATCACCGCCCTCCCTGTAGCTCCCCACCCAGTTGGCTGTGCCCGCTCACCCAACAGGGTGGTCATCTCCCTTGCTGCAGGCACCTCTGCCCCTGTCTCTGTCAGCCCTGCTGCACTCATTGAGGAGTCTATTGACCTCCTGAGGTCCATCTCTGTGGGTCAGTCTACCATTGTGAATGCCATCCAGGGACTTGCAACTCAGATCCAACAGAGCAATGCCTTCCCGTAGGGCACTGACAGTGTACTGGCTGGCCTTCAGAGATCCTTTCAGGCTCTGGCCTCCACACTGATGGCAGCCAGTCATCCTTTGTCTCCGTCCCCCCTCCACCTTCTTCTTCCCAGTCCCAAACCTCTCTTTCCCGATCTAGCCAAAGCACACAAACAGACAAGCATGCATCTACCTCAACATCCAAGGGTAGCTCGGACAAACATAAGCACCACAAGACACACCACCGACATACACACAAGCAACATACACCTGCACACACAGCAACAGTTACAACCTGCCCTGACTCCCCCACCTCCCCAGCATCACTGATAGCACACCACTAACACACCTGCTGACACCACACCAACATTCACAGATCCAGCCACTAAACCTATCCTACCCACAGACAGCACCACAGCAGATCCTCAAACATTCAGTCCAGTCACCACATACTCAGGCCCCACAACCACAGACATAACTACATGCAGCATATCCACCAAACCTGCAGCCACCACCCCAACAGATAGTCACAGCATCCACCTGCCCCACCACCCCGTCCTACCAAGACACCCTCACTCACCCACCCAACCGACACCCACCACCCACAAACATACCTCACACAAACATGCACCCAAGACATCCACACCAACACCTCCGACAACAACTCTGTCTTTGGCTATGACCGCCCCGTGTGTCTAAAAAAGATTTCCTTTCAAAGTTTGCCCTTTTCCCTACTCCTCTCCAACCCGTGATACCCCTAAATGGTCTGTATCCCTCCCCAAATCCAGCCCTTCCTCCTCCAAGACCTCCCCAGCCCCCCTGCAAGTACCCCTTCCCATCCCCCTTCCAAGAAGTCAACCCCTCCACCAAAAAGCCAACCCTCCCCTAAACATAAAACCAAGCTCAAACCCCCCCAAGCCAGATCCTAAACCCAACCCCCTCTTTGTCCCCCCCACCAGATAACCCCTGAGGTTACTGCCTGCCCCATAGTTGCCCATACCTGTGGAGGTTACATGCAGTCAGGAGTCAAGTTTGGGGCACACATCTGGGAACTGTGTGCATATAGACTATGAGATTATGGACTAGCCTATGACCTTTGTTGTTGACAGTGTTTTTACCAAATAATAATTTATACCAATATGTAGTTGGTTTCCTTGTTACATCTTCGTCAAGCATTTATTTCCAAGTATGGAGTTGTTCCTGGCTGCTTGGGTTATGTGTGTTGTTTAGGCAGTGTGTGAGGTTGTGTGCAGTGCTTTTGTCTAAAAATGGTCGGGTGTGTGGTGTGT
Organism: Pleurodeles waltl; assembly: GCF_031143425.1. NCBI lineage: Eukaryota > Metazoa > Chordata > Amphibia > Caudata > Salamandridae > Pleurodeles > Pleurodeles waltl. The sequence goes on from NC_090436.1 coordinate 317,739,439, forward strand.
GATAGACATTTGTGTGTTCAATAGTTTTCGTAGTGTTGGTATTGTGTGTTGTTTGTGTTGAGATGTGTTCGTTGGTGTGTTGTGTGGCTCTGTGTGCTTTGACTGTGTGTGTGTTATGTGCATGAAATTTTAGATACGATGTTCTGTGTAAATCGATTGGTAGTAGTATGATTGTGTATTCGTATGTATTTTTTGCCTGTAGGTGTTACATTGTGATGTATGTGTGATGTGTCCCTGGGTAGTGTCTTCTGTGGGTCACTGACAAGCAATTGGATATGGTGTGGTTGTGTTGTGGTTATGACGTGTTGTGGTGTTGTGTGATACTGTGTGTGTGTGTGTGTGGGCCTGTGCAGTGTTCCTGTGCGTACTTGTGTGTGTTTGTGACATGTGTATGTGTGTGTGTATGGTGGCTGTAGCGTGTTTGTTGTATATATGCAAGTGTGTGTGTGGCTGTATGGGAGTGTGCATGTTAGTGTGCTGTTATGTGTGAGTGTCTCCCTTGCACCCCCTTTCTGAATGTATGTTGTGTGAGTGTACAAAAATTGACTATCTACAACAGTACCAGCTAAGTGTGTGTACTTACAGTTGTGTCATCGTCGAAGATTCCGAAATCATTCGGCGAGCAGGAGCTGCGGGAAGACACCTAGTTCAGATTCGTTGGTGGCTCCGAACGAGTATGGCTTCCTGAAGGTGGGTGTCTCCTTTTAATCAGTTGGTTTCCGCCTGGGTTTCCGTAGTGGTGCCACCTCTAAACCTTGGCGGTGTGCAACCTCATAATCTGTCCGGTGGAAACATGGTCTCCACCGGCCTGCAGGTGGCTACCGTTGTCCATGGCAGCCAGTCTGCAGTGTTGGTGCCGGCGGAGCTTAGGCTGTATTCCATTGGGAATACCACCATAGTCATAATTTGGCTGTCTTCTCCACCAGCCTATTGGTGGTATGACTGCCACTGCCAACATGGCGGACCTGAGACCTCCAAAGTCTTAATGAGGCCCTTAATGTTTGTGCATGTATTAACAATAACAAGGAGAGGCTGAATTCTTGTGGTACTTTGAAGACACAGTATATTCCCAATATCTCAATGACATGAAATGTACCTGCTTCAAATTCCAACTTTCTCCAAATGCCAAGTCACTTGGATTCACCCTAGACTTCAACCTTTCTCAAGGAACACATTGCCAAAAAAAAAAAAAAGCCTAGTACAAGCTCTCTCTTCTAAAGACAATAAAACTGTTCCTTCCAGAAAGCTACTTCAGAACTACTTTCCAATCCTCATAATCTTACATCTGGATGGTGGTAATGCCCTTCTCAATAGTCTTCCAGACTTCACAATGGCATCCCCTTAAGAGCATCCTAGGCACTGCAGTCTCATCCAGGACCTGATATAATCACAGGATCTGAAATAATCACAATTGTCATCCTAATGGAACTTTATTGGCTCCCTTTGTCAGCATTCAAGATCTTCAAACTAGCTGTTTTTTAGTACAACTGCAGCCAGGACCCATCTGACTGCCGACTAAGAAGTGTAAAAAAGTAAAAATCAAGGTTGCAGGTCTTATCCATCTATTCACCTAGGATCTGGAACAACATCTCCATAACTATCAGGATCACGTCAATGCTGCTCCAATTTAGATACAAGTAGAAAACAGATATTTAAAGGACACTAGATCATAATCCATTAAATGTCCTCAATCCAACTGTCTATCCTGTCTCTATGACTAAGGGGGTCATTCCGACCCTGGCGGTCGGTGTTAAAGCGGCGGCCAACCCGCCAACAGGCAGGTGGTCAAAAAAATGGAATTCAGACCCTGGAGGGAACCGCCAACACAGCCTGCCACTTTAACACTCCGACCGCCACGGCGGGGCAAACAAACAGCGCGGAAACAGATCACAACGGGAAAACGCTCACCTCTATACACTCCACGAGGAATCTGGACAGCATGGAACCCGAATTAAACATCCTACCAGCGATTGTCTACCTGCTCCTCTACCAGGAGCACGAACGCCGCCGCAGGAGACAACGGTGAGTACTGCACCTACGACACAGGGGAGGGGGGAGGAGAAAAGATTACGGGCACACACATACGCGACCCCCCCGCCCCCCAAATCCCCACACACCAAGTCAGATTTACAGCCCCGAAACCCCCCGGAATAATTCAAAGACAAAATAAAATGATCATTAAAATAGAAGTATATTAAAGCATATTTGAACTTAAGTGAAATATTAGATTATTAAAACAAATAAATCACAACATGAAGAATATGAACATAGTCCAAAAGTCCGGCACATATTGGCTACATGCCATTGTCCGTGGGCCAATGTGCATAAACACATGGGCAAAGCCCACACACGAAACCTGATTCCATTGGAGAGAACACTGCTGGGGCATCAGATAATAAAACCACAGGCACCTCAGGGGGAAGGGAAGGGGGGGCACCTCAGCCACATGAGTCCACGACGCCAGATCCACGAGGGGCCTCCATGCCCACTGTACCATCCTGGGGAGTGCAAAGCCACAGTCTCACAAGTCTCTACAGTGGGTGGATTGCCCACTGTACCATCCTGGGGAGTGCAAAGCCACAGTCTCACAAGTCTCTACAGTGGGTGTATTGCCCACTGTACCATCCTGGGGAGTGCAAAGCCACAGTCTCACAAGTCTTTTCAGTGGGTGGATTGCCCACTGTACCATCCTGGGGAGTGCAAAGCCACAGTCCATCTGGTGGATTACAGACTCCACTGGTTATGGAGGAGGCATGGTGCCCAGAGTGCTTCGTGAAGCCCTGCCCGACACAGATCCGGCCCTGCCAATGGGCCAGCGGTGCTTGAGATGAAGGCCCCAGCGGAGCGGTGCTTGAGAGGAAGGGCCCAGCGGAGCGGTGCTTGACAGGAAGGGCCCAGCGGAGCGGTGCAGAGACGGCGGGGCACAGCGGAGCGGTGCTTGAGAGGAAGGGCCCAGCGGAGCGGTGCTTGAGATGAAGGGCCCAGCGGAGCGGTGCTTGACAGGAAGGGCCCAGCGGAGCGGTGCCTGACAGGAGACGGCGGGGCCCAGCGGAGCGGTGCTTGAGATGAAGGGCCCAGCGGAGCGGTGCTTGAGATGAAGGGCCCAGCGGAGCGGTGCTTGAGAGGAAGGGCCCTGTTCAGCGGTTCTTCTCACGGCGGGGCCCAGCGGAGCGGTGCTTGAGATGAAGGGCCCAGCGGAGCAGTGCTTGAGATGAAGGGCCCAGCGGAGCGATGCTTGACAGGAAGGGCCCAGCGGAGCGGTGCTTGAGAGGAAGGGCCCAGCGGAGCGGTGCTTCTCACGGCGGGGCCCTGTTCAGCGGTTCTTCTCACGGCGGGGCCCAGCGGAGCGGTGCCTCTCACGGCGGGGCCCTGTTCAGCGGTTCTTCTCACGGCGGGGCCCAGCGGAGCGGTGCTTGAGATGAAGGGCCCAGCGGAGCGGTGCTTGAGATGAAGGGCCCAGCGGAGCGGTGCTTCTCACGGCGGGGCCCTGTTCAGCGGTTCTTCTCACAGCGGGGCCCAGCGGAGTGGTGCCTCTCACGGCGGGGCCCTGGTCAGCGGTTCTTCTCACGGCGGGGCCCAGCGGAGCGGTGCTTGAGATGAAGGGCCCAGCGGTGCGGTGCTTGAGATGAAGGGCCCAGCGTAGCGGTGCTTGACAGGAAGGGCCCAGCGGAGCAGTGCTTGAGAGGAAGGGCCCAGCGGAGCGGTGCTTCTCACCGCGGGGCCCTGTTCAGCGGTTCTTCTCACGGCGGGGCCCTGTTAAGCGGTTCTTCTCACGGCGGGGCCCGGCGGAGCGGTGCCTCTCACGGCGGGGCCCTGTTCAGCCGTTCTTCTCACGGTGGGGCCCAGTGGAGCGGTGCTTCTCACGGCGGGGCCCTGTTCAGCGGTTCTTCTCACGGCGGGGCCCAGCGGAGCGGGGCTTCTCACGGCGGGCCCTGTTCAGCAGTGCTTGTCTTGTGTTCCTAGGGAACCAGATCTGGGCAATCATTCCCGCTCAGTCGCCATCCGACCTATCGCTTGCGGGGCCCTCCTGTGTTGGACTCCTGGGCCCGTGGTTGTCCTCCGTCACACCCCAAATGGGGCTGGTGGGGCCCTCCTGGGCAGCTCGCCTGCTGCCGGACTTCTTCGCCCTGCTGCCCTTGCCCTCCTTGGACGAATCTCTGGGGCCCTTGCCTCCCTTGGAAGTATCTCTGGGGCCCTTGCCCTCCTTGGACGAATCTCTGGGGCCCTTGCCTCCCTTGGAAGTATCTCTGGGCCCCTTGCCTCCCTTGGTGGATGGGCCAGGTGACGGTGCAAGGCTGGTGTCCTTGGGGGCAGCCGTCTCAGGCCTGTGGCGCCGGCCCTTCACTTTTTTGCTTCTTTTCCCAGGGGGTGGGCTGGCTGTCCCCTTGCTGCTGGCCGATGTTCCTGCCCTAGGAGCTGGTGGAATCCAATAGCCCTGAACGATGGTCCTAGTAGGTGCAGGGCTTGTGGTGGCTGAGGTGCTGGTTGGACTCTTATGAGATGGAGGGGGTGGGTCAGTTGTTGGAAAGAGGTCAAGGTTGGAAAGGAAAATCAATTTCGAAAGACGGACGGGTAGTTGTAGTGGGTATGGGAGTGGAGGAAGAGGATGTGGTTGTAGGAGAGTCAAGTGTGCTGTCTTTGGGTGCAGGTGCTTGTGTCGGAGGCTGTCGTGAGGTGGATGGCTGTTGGGTGGGTGGCTGCCTGCGTTTGTGTGGTTTGGAAGAGGGGGGGACAGACACACTGGGAGAGGACACAGGGGACGTGTAAATGGTAGTGGGGGTGTTGACTGCACGTGTGCGGACTGTTCTGGTGGGTGTGGTGGTGATGGACGTACTGGCTGATGGTGGTGTGCATGCAGGTGTGAGTGGAGACGTCACAGGGAGGGAGGAGGGAGACGAGGAGGAGGGGGACACAGTGGAGGCAGTGGGTGTTGCTGTGTCTGCATGTGGATGTTGCTTGGGTGAATGCTTGTGTGATCTGTGGTGCTTATGTCTGGATGAGCTGCCCTTGGGTGTTGATGTGTGTGCAGGCTGGTCTGTAGGTGTGTCTGGGATAGGCAGAGGAACAGGGGAGTGGGACTGGGTTGAGGAAGTTGGAGGGGGGAGGCTAGACACAGGGACAATTGCTGCCGTCAGTGCTGAGGCCAGAGCGTTGAACGATCGCTGATGGGCAGCCTGACCCGAATGAATGCCCTTCAGGTATGCATTGCTCCGATGCACCTCCCTTTCCACCCCCTGGATGGCATTCAAAAGGGTAGACTGCCCAACAATGAGCGTCCGGAGGAGGTCAATGACCTCCTCACTGAGGGCAGCAGGGGTAACTGGGGCAGGACCTGAGGTGCCAGGGGCGAAGGAGATGGCCGGCTTCCTGGCCGAGCAGGCACGGGGCGAAAGCTGAGGGGCTGCTGGGAGGGCGGAGCTGGTGCACTGGGTGGCGGCTGTACCTGTTTTTGCGGTGGGCACGGATGGTGCCGCCACCACAAGGGAGCTCCCTTCCGAGGACGTGTCGGTGTCGCTGATGTCTCCACGGGTCCCCGTTGTGGAGCCCCCCTCGCCCTCCGTCTCACTGGTTAAGTCTGAGTCGGTTGCAGGGCCCTCCGGGCCCATGTGAGATGCAGCTCCCTCGTGCGCCACTGCCACCTCTCCTCCGCCTGATGATGCTAATGCACACATGAGCAGGAAAACCAAAAAATAAGGGGGGGAGAGAAGAAAGAAAGACATGTTGAGTGCATGCATTGGCGGCACCGTTGGCGGAGAGGACAGACACAGAAGCCCCCTGCACTACGCCGCGCACTCGGAGTACACTACTCAATTATTGTGACTTGGCCTACAAGTCTATGGACAACAAATGCACACATAGGTGAGCCCGGGCCATGGATAGCTGTACTTAGCACCCTACAGTGGTGGGGGGTGGGGGCACAGGGCCATGTCTAATGGAGGGGCCTAGCCTACAGAAACCGCCCTGGCCTAGAGATAGCCACAGCCCTCCTCCCGCACCCAGACGCCTCCACTGTGCGCTAATATAGCAGAATGTGCTGATACTCACCCCCTTGTGTCTGCTGTGATGTCCTCACGCGCCCATCCAAATCGGGGTAGGCCACCGCCAGGATCCGGGACATCAGGGGGGTCAATTGACGACTGGCACCCCTCCTACGTTGGGAGGCCATCCCCAGCAGAGCATCGGCGGTCTTTCTGCTCCCGCGGCGGATGTCCTCCCACCTCTTGCGGCAGTGGGTGCCCCGTCTGTTGTGGACCCCCAGGGCCCGGACGTCCTTGGCGATGGCACGCCAAATGTCGATCTTCTGATGGGCGCTGACCTATGTGACATGGACAGGGTGGAAAAAGAAATATCATCACTTTTCTGCATGGTCGATGTGAGTGGCCCCCCCTCCCCAACCTGTCGTGCGTTGCTATCCTCATACGCTCCCCTCCCCACCATCTTACATCCACCCCACTCAACACAGGCATAGCCCATACTACGTGCTCCCAGTGTACTTACCTGTTGGTCTGGAGGACCGTAGAGTAGCGCATACTGGGGGAGGACCCAATCAACGAGTTTATCCAATTCCTCAGATGGGAAGGCAGGGGCCCTTTCCCCAGTCGCAGCAGCCATTGTCTCTTCCAGACCGAGTTCACAGCAGCACTTGCAGTATAGGTCCTCTCCTGTGGATGATCACGTCTCGAGTGATTAAGCAGTTAGAAAATGGCAGTCACGCCCGCGGCGGTGCGTACCGCAGCGGTGCTTACCGCGACCGCCGGCGCACATCGTCATTGGCTCCTGAGACCCATAGGGTTCTATGTTAACCAATGCTGCTTTGACCGCGGTCTTCGACCGCCTACCGCCACGGTGTGCCACGCCAGCGCATTGACCTCACATCCCATTGTCACACTTCACAGGTCAGGCAGCCGCCATTTCAAGGGCCCACATGGCTGAATTTCTATGGCGTCACACAGGCCTAGGCCTTGCATTGCCACTCATACAAGCCATTCAATGCATAGCGAATCGTGTACTGTGCAAGCTGTGGTTACGTACCTGTGGGTTGCTTGACTCTGTGCTCCATGTTGTCCTTTCTAGGCACCGTCCGCTGGGACTTGCGAGGAGATGTCATATTTACATACAGACTTGACCGAGCCACTATACAGGAACTGTGTGCCCAGCTGGAGCCAGACCTGATGTCCCCCATTCGCCAACCCACAGGGATTCCCCCTCTGGTGCAGGTTCTGTCAGTACTCTATTTTTTGGCAAGTGGATCATTCCAAACAACAGTGGCCATATCATCAGGGATGTCTCAGCCTATGTTTTCTAAGGTTTTGTCCAGAGTGTTGTCTGCCCTGATGAAACACATGCGGAGCTACATTGTTTTCCCTGAGGTGGCCGATTTGGCTACAGTGAAGGGTGATTTCTATGCCCTTGGACATATCCCCAACATCATTGGGGCCAGTGATGGGACACATGTGGCCTTGGTTCCCCCCAGTGGCAGTGAGCAGATGTACAGGAACAGAAAAAGTTATCATTCTATGAATGTCCAGGTGGTCTGTTTGGCTGACCAGTACATCTCCCATGTAAATGCCAAGTTCCCTGGGTCAGTGCATGACGCGTACATCATGCGAAATAGCAGCATCCCTTATGTGATGGAACAGCTACAGAGACACCGTGTGTGGCTAATAGGTGACTCTGGTTACCCCAACCTGTCATGGCTACTTACCCCAGTGAGGAATCCCAGGACAAGGGCAGAGGAACGCTACAATGAGGCCCATGGGCGAACTAGGAGGATTATAGAAAGAACCTTCGGCCTCCTGAAGGCCAGGTTTAGGTGCCTGCATATGACAGGGGGATCCCTAATGTACTCACCAAAGAAGGTGTGCCATATCATCGTGGCCTGCTGTATGCTTCACAACCTGGCTTTGCGACGCCAGGTGCCTTTCCTGCAGGAGGATGGTCCAGATGGTGATGTTGTAGCAGCTGTGGAGCCTGTGGAGAGTGAAGAGGACGACGGGGACGACACAGACAACAGGGACACAGTGATACAACAGTATTTTCAGTAGCACACAGGTACGAATCAACCACGCCATTTTACATTTACTTAAAGTCTCCTGCCTCTCTACTGTCTGAGTTCCCCCCCAGTTCCTGTTAACAGAGTTGTGACTTTCCCTTCCGTTTTCAGAGCTGTGGGCCCCACTGCGTGACCTCTGCTTTGTTTGCCCATGTACTACAGCTGTGTGACAGTGGTATGTTGTCATCACAATGTAACTGAACATTTTGGCACCGTTATGTCTAATACATTTGTTCAAATTACAAGCAGACTCCAGATTTTTTTAGTGCAAAAAGTGATTTAATTCAAGTGCTAAATTTATGGAACATGATTGTAAAACGGGGATGGGTGATGGTGGAGTAATGTCCATGGCAGAGTCCAGTTCTCAGTCGCACAGGTGCATTGTCCATATGCCTGTGGAAGGATGGAGCAGGGGCAGTTCAAGGTTGGACAGGGTGACAATGTGGGACAGTGGGATGACACCAGGGGGTATCGTTTGCTGGCGGGGGTCTTGCAATCCTACTCTGTCTTCTTGTGAGATCTCAGGTTCCGCTTGCGGGGTGGTTCTTCTTCTGCAGGAGGTGGGGTTCTGGTGGCCCGTCGTTGTGTGGGGGCCTCCTGTCCACTAGCGCCGGCGGAGGTGGTAGGCTGTTCCTGGTCCAGGCTAGTGACAGGGGCCCTTTGTGGTGCCACATGGTCCCGCAATGTGGTGACTATCTGGGTTAGGGCCACGACGATGGTCCCCATTGCGGAACTAATGTTCCTCAGTTCCTCTCTGAACCCCATGTACTGTTGCTCCTGCATGACCTGGATCTCCTGGAACCTGGCCAGTACCGTAGCCATCGTCTCCTGGGAGCGGTGGTATGCTCCCATGATGGAGGAGAGGGCCTCTTGGAGAGTCGGTTCCCTGGGCCTGTCCCCCTGCGTCGCACAGCAGCCCTCCCAGTTCCCCTGTTTCCCTGGGCCTCTGTCCCCTGGACGGTGTGCCCACTACCACTGCCCCCAGGTCCCTGTTGTTGTTGGGGTGGTGGGTCAACCTGGGTGCCCTGTAGTGGTGGACACACCGCTGATTGACGTGTCCTGGAGACAGAGGCATGGGCCCGCTGGGTGGGAGCTGTGCTGGTGTTCCCAGAGGGGGTTGGGTCTGGTGTAGCCTGTGGCTGTCTGTGGGGAACCGACTGTCCCGAGGTCCCCGATGGGCCGGGCTGGTCATCAGGGTCCAGGGAGACAGAGCTGCTGTCATCACTGGGGGCCTCTTCTGGGGGTGGGATGGACATCTCTGGACCCTCCGTGGCGGTGTGGTGGCGTTCGGGTCCTGCAGGGGTATAAGAGTATGGTTATTGCTTCTGTGTGTGGCATTTCGTGTAATGGGTGGGTGGCCCTGTCCCCCAGTGCTGGCATTCCCTTGTGGGGGCTTTTGTGACGGTGGCTTGTGGGGGTGATGGGTGTGTGCAGTGGGCATGCTTTGGGGATGGGTGTCCATGCTTTGGGGAGGCATGCAGGGCTAGGTTTTGGGATGGGTGGGTTGTGATGGTGAGCCATTAGCAAGGAGTTGGTGTGATGGGGGTGGGGGTGAGGGTGGGGGTATGATTTGGCATGCAGGTGGGGTGGGGGAATGAAGTAGTGAAGATTTGCCTTACCAGAGTCCATTCCTCCGCCTACTCCTGCGAGGCCCTCAGGATGCAGGATGTGCAAGACTGCTGTGAATTCTGGGGGAGTAGGTGGGGGTCCGCCGCCAGTCTTCTGCACCGCAATGTTGTGCCTTGATACCATGGAACGCACCTTCCCTCGTAGGTCGTTCCACCGCTTCCTGACGTCGTCCCGATTGCGTGGATGCTATCCCACAGCGTTGACCCTGTCCACTATTCTGCTCCATAGCTCCATCTTCCTGGCAATGGTGGTGTGCTGCACCTGTGCCCCGAAGAGCTGGGGCTCTACACGTACTATTTCCTCCACCATGACCCTGAGTTCTGCGTCAGAGAACCTGGGGTGTCTTTGGGGTGCCATGGGGTGGTGTGGATGAGGTGAGGGGTGGTGTATGTGTTGTAGAGTGTGGTGAGTGTGGTGGTGTATGGTGTTTTGTGTGTGGGTGATGTTGTGATTTGCCTCTGTGTGATGGTGTACTCTATGCTGTGCTCTCTCTCTCTGTCCTTCACTCGCAATTGTGGTCGTAGGGGTTTGTGGGTGATGTGGGTGTGTGTTTTATACTGGATTGGGTGTGTGGGAGTGGTGTGTGTATGTGTCTCAGGTGTGTGTATTTTGAATTATCCAATGTGGATGTGTTTTGTAAAGGTGTGTGTATTTTGACCGCAGCGGTGTGTACCGCCAATGGAATACCGTGGTTGAAAGACCGCTGCGGGGATTTGTGGGTCGGAATGGCATGGGCGTATTTCTGTTGGCGTGACGGTGGAGGTTTGGTCATCGCCAGTTTCCCGCTGACCTTTGGTGTGGCGGAATATTGTGGATGTCGGGTTTTTGGCGGTTTGCCAGTTGCGGGTCAGAATGACCGTGGCGGTTTACCGAGGCCGCGGCGGTGTTATGGCGGCCTTCTGGCCGGCGGTAAGTGACTTTTACCTCCGAGGTCAGAATGACCCCCTAAAAGCTTATATTTGAATCTGTACAGCACCTCACTGTCTTTTGGCTATGTTTACACTATAGAAATACCATATAGATACATACATTCATAATGCTATCTTGGAGTACCAATCTAGAGAAGTTGGTGTCTGTTCGAGATATATGAGGTGAATAAGTGAAGTACAGTGTCCAAACTCCCATGCCATGTTCAATTTGGTATTATGCCTAATGATTTATAAAGTAGGTAATAAGCTTTTATTTTCCTCAGATGTACACATTTTTTTGATGAGTTATGGTGTCCCCCTCAGCTCTAATTGAAAAAACGTTACCTATCACTACCTTTGTGCTTGACAAAGGTGGATGTATGCTGATCCATATGGCAGTGCATCTAAGAATGAAATGCTTTGAGTTTGTTTTTTTCTTGACTTGTAAACATCAAGGGCCCTATTATGAACTCCATGTTGTCACACAGGGAGATACCAGAGCTGGAATACTGGATGGCATCTCTTCAGATAACAGGAATTGCATTTGGTTTACAAGGAATGAGGAATACCAATTAGAATCTAGAATACATGGCCCTTCCTCCTTCTGGGGGATACAATGGAGTCAAATCAGTTACCATTTACCATCAGCCATGAGCAGGTGGTAACTATTCCAGGGGCTTTTTCTGTCACATGTGAGTGGCCTGGAGGGTCCAAGTGCAGTGGGAGGGAAGGTATTCTTTTCACTGATCTCCACATGCTGATGCTGAAATATATGGGCAGGGGAGGGCTAGGCACAGGAGCTGCCTGCAGTCCCTGTAGCTCTGCTGACAGTTCCAATGTCTCAGAGCCAAAATTATTGGGTCTGGAGTTTGAGGATCCAGAGACACCACAAAATGTGTAGTAGTCTGGAACATTATTCCCCACAGGATACAGCCAGCTCTAGATAGATCATAATATGGCCCCATATCATACAAAGTTACATTGAATTATGCACAAGTAGAATATGCAAATTAGTCATTCATTTGTCATGATTGAATCCCATTGTATCCCCAGCAATCCACCTTTCCAACCTATGCTGCACTTTAGGCGCACAAATCCACAAAACTTAAAAATATATTACTTTTAAACAATAATTAACAGACTATTTTATATGGTACTGTTTCATTTTAAATATATATGTTTTTACTTTGGGTTATTGTATCTTCTAAGAACATTTAATTTTATTCTATACATAAAATACATTTTGTGTGACTGTGGAGTATTGATTGTGTATATAAACTCTTAAGTGTCCCACACCTTCTGCAAAATGGTTTAGATTTGAGTTGGAATAGTAAATGTGACCCCCTTTAGTGTCCAGCACGTTCCCCAAAATTGTTTAGATTGGAATGGCAATAGTAAAGGGTGCCCCTTAGGTGTCCATCACCTGCCCCAAAAAAGTTTAGATTGGATTTGAATAGTAATTGTTGCCCCTTTAGTGTCTAACACCTTTCCCAAAATGGTTTAGATTGGAGTGGGAGTAGTGAATGTCATCACTTTAGTGTTCACCACCTTTCTCTAATTGGTACAGATTGGAGCAGGAATAGTAAATACTCCTTTAGAGTGCAAAACCCTCCTCAAAATGGTTTAAATTGTTCAACGCCTTCCTCAAAATGGTTTAGATTGCGGTGGGAATAGTAAATGCCACTCCTTTAGTGTCCAATACCTTTCAAAAATGGTTTAAATTGGAGTTGGAATAGTAAATGTCTCCGCTTTAGTGTCCAACACATTCCCCAAAATAGGTTAAAGTGGAGTTGTAATCATAAATGTAGCCCCTTTAGTGTCCAACACTTTGCCCAAAATAGATTACATTGAAGTGGGAATAGTAAATGTCACCTCTTTAGCGTGCAGCACCTTTCCCTAACTGTTTTAGACTGGAGTGAGAATAGTAAATGTCACCCCTTTAGTGTCCCACACCTTCCCTAAAACGGTCTCGATTGGAGTGGGAATAGTTAATGTGGGCCTTTTAGTGTTAAATCTTTTGGTAAACTGGATTTCCATGTAGTCGAAGTGTATGTCATTTAATTAGAGTTGTTGATATTTAGAAAGATAATTAAAATAGTAGTTGGTTGTATATTTGTAACAGATATGATTATTATTTACATATTCTCAAAGAATAAAGATGTGTCACACAATTTTCAGTTTTTTCTTAATTTTTTCTAATTTTGTTTAATTTATATTTTTATATTATTTAACATACATAGTTCTAGTTATAAAAACATTTAGATATTGGTAAATATAACATTAACATATTGGTATTAAATAAACAATGTAAATCATATTCAAATAGTATTATATGTTTTAAATTTTTCCGTTTTTTTTCTATTGTTTAACATTCATTAATATTAATTCAGCTGTTTCATATACAAGTATTTTAACATATTTTTTACATATTTTTTTCAGCATATATTAAATAACTATATTTTTTATACTATTGTTTTATTTATAGTTGACAGCTTTTTTTTTACATGTTTTAACATCACTGTTTGACATGTTCAATGCTTTTTTACAATTTTAAAAACTTTTTAAACATTTCTAACTTACATCCCCATTCATTTCTGAGGGGTGATAGTCTTTTTTAGTTACATTTAACAGCACTTTTTTTACAACTACCTTGTATTTTGTAGTAAATCATCCTCATTTTTAGTCTATTTTTCGTGATTCAGGTCACAGGAATTTGCTGCTGTTCAGCTGAACAGGTAAGTCCTTTTTAAAAGCTGTTTTTAAGGTTTTGGGGTTAGGTGTGATATAGGGTGCATTTTTAAGGTTAGTTGTACTGTTTTTTGTGGTATCTTAGTACAAGTAGTCATAGTAATTGCAGAATTTTTCAGTAGGTTGTTGGTTTAGGTTTTCCTACAGTGTTTTACAAATGTTTCAGTAAGTTATGTTATATTGTGTTTTGTTACTTACTGTTTGCTGATTAAGTGTGGCGTATATGTAATTTTTTAGTGTATTGTTTTTTGCGTGTGGGTGTTTTTAAAGGAAATATGTTTTGATTTACTTTTTGGAGGTTTCCAGGAGCATTTCTGGAAATTGGGTTAGTATCTCTGTCTGGAGCTATGTAGTCTGCCAACCTAAGGGGTATATTTAAGAGTCCCTAGTGCCATCTTAGCACCGCCATAGCATCATTATTTTTACATTAAGGTGGCGCTAAAGTGACTGTTTCCTCACACCATATTTACAAAGTGACACTGTATGCATTGTGCCACTTTGTAAAACTGTGTGCCACATTATCACTGCGCCAGGCATAATGTATGCAAGGGGAGCGTTCCCACACAGGGAGGCACTCAAAAATGGCGCAGTGAAATTTAACATATTTCACTGCGTCCTTTTCAGCATAATTGCTTATTTTCTTAAAAAGTGCCTTCAAAATAACCCATTAGGGGGCTTAGTTTGTGTTAATGTTGTTGTAGAAAAGACTTTCTATTAGTACATTGCAGTGGATAGCTACATCTGTGACAGGAACATAGGGTAGTGCTCTCATGCTTTTATTTCAAAGGCAAATAGCATATTCCACACTTTGTGCACATTGCTGGAGGTGTCTCCATATGCTTTGATTGAAATGGTAGTAACATCCTTGTATGGCTGTGTGTGAGTAAGATTTTAAATAGTTTGAATCATGGCTTGTTCAAAGTCTATGATTATTTTGTTTCGGTAGTTATTTGTTTTATGCTTCATGTGGTTTAGGAATTTTCAGTAGATGCTACTTTGTTTATTCATTAGTAGGGAATACATAAAAGGGATATTTGAGTTGTGATATTCACCATGCATTTTGTATATCTGAGTGAATGGTTTGGGAAATGTTTTGAAGGCCCCATCCATCATCCAGGTTTGACAATGGCTTAGTTTTAGTAAGTAATCTGCTGTAGAAAATATTAGGATTTGTTTATCATTGTTTAGGTTGTTATGTCACATGAAGGGTTTGTCATTATGGGGGTCATTACAACATTGGCAGTAAAAGCCGCTTACCGCCGTGCAGAAGACCGCCAATACACCGCCGCAGCCGCGGAATACCGCCACAGCTATTATGACACACATCTCGGAATCCGCTGAAATTCAGACACCCACACAAGTCCCACACCAAAGGTCAGTGATAAACTGGCGATAACAAATCCTCCACCGTCACGCCAACAGAAACACGCCTATGCTATCACGACCCACGAATCCACGCGGCGGTCTTTCAACCGCGGTATTCCATTGGCGGTACACACCGCCGCGATCAAAATACACACACATCTCCAAAACACCGCCACATTGGACAATTACAAATACACACACCTGATACACATACAAACACCACTCCCACACACCCAACACAATATAAAACACACACCCACATCACCCACAAACCCCTACGACCACAATTACCGAGAGAAGGCCAGAGAGACTGCACAGCCAAGACAACACCACCATACAGAGGCACACAACACCATCACCCAACCCACACCCACAACACCACACACCACTACACATCACCACACACCTCAACACTCACACCGCCCCACACATCCCACACACCACCCCATGTCACGCCAAAGACACCCCCGCTTCTCCGAGGAGGAGCTCAGGGTCATGGTGGAGGAAATCATCTGGGTAGAGCCACAGCTATTTGGCTCACAGGTACAGCACACATCAATAGCCAGGAAGATGGAGCTATGGGGAAGAATAGTCGACAGGGTCAACGCCGTGGGACAGCACCCAAGAAATAGGGAGGACATCAGGAAGAGGTGGAACGACTTACGGGGGAAGGTGCGTTCAACGGTCTCCAGGCACAACATCGCGGTTCAGCGGACTGGCGGCGGACCCCCACCTCCTCCCCCACAACTAACAACATGGGAGGAGCAAGTCTTGACCATCGTGCATCCAGAGGGCCTCGCAGGAGTCGGTGGAGGATGGGACACTGGTAAGTCAAATCTTAACTATCATATCCCCCACCCACCTGCATGCTATCACACACCGCGATCCTCACACCCTCCCCTATCACTCCAACTCCTCACTAATGTACTAATAACACAAACCACACATCCCAACACCAAGCCCTGCATGACACAACAAAGCATGGACACCCAGCACTAAAGCATGCCCACTGCACATACCCATACAACCCCCTAAACCACCATCACACAAGCTCCCACACAGGAATGCTTGCACTGGGGTACACGCTCACCCACCCATTGCACACCATTACACACACACATGCAATAATCATGCTCTTATGCCCCTGCAGGAACCCGAAGGACCGTCACCACACTAGAGGGTCCAGACAACACCACTCCACCCCCCAGAAGAGGCCCACAGTGACGATAGCAGCTCTGCCCTACTGGATCCAGATGACCAGCCCGGACCATCGTGGGCCTCGGGGCGGTCGGTTCTCCTTGCACAGGCACTGCCCAACACCAACCTTCCACCCTCTGGTAACACCAGCACAGCACCCACCCAGGGGGCCCAAACCTCCCTACCCAGGACAGGTCAATCAGCGGTGTGTCCACCACTACAGGGAACCCAGGATAACCCAGCACCCCAACAACAACAGGGACCTGGGGGCAGTGGTAGTGGGCACACGGTCCAGGGGACGGAGGCACAGGAACACAGGGGAACTGGGAGGGCTGCCGTGCGACAGGGGGCCGACAGGCCAAGGGAACCCACTCTCCATGAGGCCCTATCCTCTATCATGGGAGCATACCACCACTCCCAGGAGACGATGGCCACGGTCCTGGACATGTTGCAGGAGACCCTGCGCTTGCAGGAGGAACAATATTTGGGGTTCAGGGAGGAGCTCAGGACCATCAGCTCCGCCTTGGGCACCATAATAGGGGTGCTGAAGGACATACAGCAGACCTTGAGGGACACCGTGGCACTCCAAGGGGCCCCTGACACTAGCCAGGATGATGAACTGCCCACCACCGCCGCCGGCACTAGTGGACAGGACGCCCCGCCACAGGACCACCACACCAGCACCCCACCCCCTGCAGACGGACAACCACCACGCAAGCGGTCCCTGAGATCCAGGAACAGGACAGAGCAAGATGGCAAGACCCCGCCAGGAAATGAGACCACCTTGTTTGTCCTCCCACTGTCCCACCTTTTTACCCTGTCCATACTTAAACTGCCCCAGCTCCACTTCCTATGACCAGATGGGCAGCGCACCTGTGAGACTAATAGACTGGACTCTGCCAAGGACATTCCTCCACCATCACCCATCCTCATTTTACAACCCCCTCCCATTTCTGAGCACTTCAATAAACACCCTTGAAACACAAAACAATCTTGAGTCAGTCTGTGATTTAGTAAATATGTATTATCAACGACAGTGTCATAATGCGTTTCCTATTGTAAGGCTAACATACCTATGTCACACATCACAAGTCCTTGAAGGATGCAAGCAGATGACACGTTGGTAACCACACCTGTGAAACCGTAATGGAAAGGTACAACTCAGTTACCAAATACTGGTAGAAATCGACAGAGAGGATAGAGGTAGACGTGTGAAAGTTAATGTAATGTTAAACATGAAAATGTTCTCACCTGTGTGTCACTGGAAATATTGCTGTATGACTGACTCCCTGTTGTCGTTGTCTTCTTCCTCAGCTACCTCCTCATCACTGTCCACAGGCTCCACAGGCTCAACAGCTGCTACAACACCGTCATCTGGATCATCCTCCTGCAGAAAAGGCACCTGGCGTCGCAAAGCCAAATTATGAAGCATGGAGCAGGCGATGATGATCTGACACACCTTCTTCGGTGAGTAGAATAGGGATCTACCTGTCATATGGAGGCACCTGAACCTGGCCTTCAGGAGGCCGAAGGTGCGTTCGATCACCCTCCTAGTCCGCCCATGGGCCTCATTGTACCGTTCCTCTGCCTTGGTCCTGGGATTCCTCACTGGGGTCAATAGCCACGAAAGGTTGGGGTAACCAGAGTCCCCCAATAGCCATACACGGTGCCTCTGGAGTTGACCCATCATATCAGGGATGCTGCTATTCCGCAGGATGTAGGCGTTATGCACTGAGCCAGGGAACATAGCATTTACCTGGGAGATGTACTGGTCTGCCAAACAGACCATCTGTACATTCATAGAAGGATAACTCTTCCTGTTCCTGTACACCTGTTCACTCCTGTTGGGGGGGGACCAGAGCTACATGGGTCCCATCAATGGCACCTATGACATTGGGGATATGTCCAAGGGCAAAGAAGACACCTTTCACTGTAGACAAATCTGCCACCTCAGGGGAAATGATGTATCTCCTTACGTGTTTCGAGCAGGGCAGACAACACTCTGGACGGCACGTAGGAAAACATAGGCTGGGACATCCCTGATGCCATGGCCACTGTTGTCTGAAAAGACCCACTTGCAAGGAAATGGAGCACTGAGAGCACCTGCACGTCAGGGGGGGATTCCAGTCGGATGGCGGATTGGTGACATCAGGTCTGGCCCCAACTGGGTACATAGTTCCTGGATTGTGGCACGGTCAAACCGGTAGGTGACGATGACATGTCGCTCTTCCATTGTCAACAGGTCCACCAGCGGTCGGTACACCGCAGGATTCCGCCATCTTCTCACATGTCCCAGCTGACGGTGCCTACGAAGGACAACAGCGACGAATCAGTCATTATTCCTCCAGGTATGTACCCACAGTTACTCACAAGACTACACCACTCACAAAACCCTTCCTGTATGTGTGTTGAGTGTAGGCCTAGCTATGTGTGACGCACAGGTAAATGAAGCCATGTGGGCCCCTGAAATGGCGGCTGCCTGACCTCTAAACTGAGACAATTGGATTGTGGGGTAACTGCGCTGGCGTTGCACACCGTCGCGGTAGGCGGTCGTAGACCGCGGCGCAATGCTGCATTGGTCAACATTGGACCCTATGGGTCCCAGGAGCCAATGAACAGGTGCGCCGGCGGTGATGATGCGCCCCGCCGCGGACGTCACCGCCGCGGACGTCACCGCCATTTTTTATCTGTTCAATCACTAGATACCTGACCTTCGACAGGAGAGGACCTACACTGCAAGTGCTGCTATGACCTCGGTCTGGAAGCGACAATGGCTGCTGCGTCTGGGGAAAGGGCCCCTGCCTTCACTGCACAGGAGTTGGAGAAACTGGTAGACGGGGTCCTCCCCCAGTACACGCTACTCTACGGTCCTCCAGACCAACAGGTTAGTACACAGGGAGCACGGTGTATGGGCTAGGCCTGGGTGGAGAGGGCTGGTTGGAAGAGGGAAGGGGCCAGAGTTCATAGAACATTAATGCATGGGAATGAATGGGCCACATGGCCAGAGTAGAGAGGGGGCCACTCACATCGACTGTGCAGTTGGTAATGACTGATCCTCTTTCCTTGTGCATGTCATGTAGGTCAGCGCCCACCAGAAGAGGGACATTTGGCGTGCCATTGCCAAGGAGGTCCGGACCCTGGGGGCCCACCAGAGACGGGGCACCCACTGCCGTAAAAGATGGGAGGACATTCGCCGCTGCAGCAAGAAGACGGCGGAGAGTCAGCTGGGGATAGCCTCCCAACGTGGGAGGGGTGCCCGTCGCACCATGACCCCCCTGATGTTCCGGATCCTGGTGGTGGCCTACCCTGAGTTGGATGGGCGCTTGAGGGCATCACAGCAGACACAAAGGGGTGAGTACACTCACATTCTGCTGACTTTGCGCGCAGTGGAGGTGTCTGGGTGGGGGAGGTGGGCTGTGGGCGTGTTCGGTAGGCACGGCCCCTCCGTAATGCAGGCCATGTGGCACTCTACCCCACCTCTGCAGAGTGTCAAGTACAGGTATAGTTGCCCCTGTGGCATCCATGTGTGCAGATGTCCACCATTGTCATGTAGGCCATATCCCAGAGATTGCATGTGCAGAGGGCAGGACCACGGCGTAATGCAGGGGGCTGCTTTGTATGTCTTGTCCGCCAACGGTAGCGGTATGCCATGCACTAAAACTCTCTTTATTCTGTCCCCCCCCTTTTTCTGCTCTCCCTGTCCTTTTGTACATCAGCATCATCAGGCGGAGGTACAGTGGCACCGGAGCATGAGGGGGCTGCATCCCACATGGCCATGGAGGGCCACACCACGGACTCTGAATGCACCAGTGGGACGGAGGGCGAGGGGAGCTTCACGTCGGCCAACGGATCACCAAGCAGAGACACAGACTTGTTCGCCCCTGGCATGGGCAGTGCAGGGGCCCCCTAACAGGGCCCCATAAAGATTTTCAGTGTCTGCTTTGCAGACACTGAAAATCGCGACGGGTGCCACTGCACCCGTCGCACCCCTATAACTCCGCCGGCTCCATTCGGAGCCGGCTTCATTGTTGAAGGGGCTTTCCCGCTGGGCCGGCCGGCGGTCGCCCGCCGGCCCAGCGGGAAAGCCGGAATGGCCGCCGCGGTCTTTTGACCGTGGAGCGGTCTTTCGGCGGGAACCGCTTGGCGGGCGGCGACCGCCGACCGCCGCGGTCAGAATGACCGCCTATGTCTGAAAATAGTGTAATTGTATAAAGAATTACAATTTTAAAATGTTTATATGTTTGTTATTTACATTTAAAATTATGCAACTAGTTTTCTTTATACATGTATGTTCTTCTTAAACCCCTCCCATCTTTGTGAGGACTCACGCCCCAACCAGTGACCACCCTTCCTCCCCAGCAGGTTCCGTTCCTTTAATTGTAATTATACAAGTACCAGTGAGCCTTTGCTGGGATAAACGTGGCCGTAGGTTATTAAAATAATAAGAAAAACATATCAGAGGCATTCATGATGCATTATTATCACATTTACTGGTCATTCAATGCCCCATGTATTCCCTTTAACATGAACTTCCTGTCTTAATTTCTGTCTGTAGGTCTGATTTGGTCTTGGTAGACTTCAAGCCTTGCCTCATCTGCATGTCGCTCTTAGCGGTATAGTCAGCAGTGTAGACCGGCCACTTGGCTCCCCCCCTTGTTACCGCTGGGTGGTACCTCTGACCTCTTGGGCTACAATTGCTGTGGCCACCAGCTGTGTCCCTCCACCTGTTCCTTATGTCTCTGCCATGAAGCATTCCAAGGACCTTGCCTGTTCCCCCTTTTGTCCCTGCCATAAGGCATTCCAATGACTTTGTTGGGGCAGGCCCTTTTAGACTTCTTAGCTTCAGACCAAATCGAATTTATCTCCACCTCACTTTTCATCTTGGCTGCACCTCCGCAGCTGTGACGCCCTGTTTCCTTTGGTGTGGGTGGGTGGGTCACAGTTCATCACATTAATTGTGGCAGGCCCTGTCCGGCCTTCCTTTTCAATCCTTGTTGCCCTCCCAGATTGGCCGGTTCAAAGGTTGCCCGCCATTCCGGGTGCACTATTTTCACGGGCTTCTTCTAGACGCCCCGGCTCCGTCCCGCCCCGCCCCAGGGAGGTGTTACGTGTGGGCCCTGAACTGGGTTGCTTCGCGACCAGCCCACCTCTAAACCCCTCCCATCTGTGGAAGGACTCACGCCTCAACCAGCACCCACCCTTCCTCCCCAGCAAGTTCCTCTAATTGCAAATATACAACTACCAGTGTGCCACTGCTGGGATAAACATGGACGCAGCTTATTAAAAAAAAAAAAAAGCATATGAGGCATTCATGGTGCCCCCTGCATCCCCTATGAACTTGCTGTATTAATTTCTGTATGAAGGTCTGACTTTCTCGTTTAGAGTTCAAGTATTGTCTCATCTTCATGTCGCTCTTAGCGGTATGCTCAGCAGCGTAGAGCGGCTACTTGCCTCCGCCATATGTTACAGTCAGGTGGTGTCTCTGACCTCCTGGGCTGCAAGTGCCGTGGCCGCCAGCTGTGTCCCTCTGCCTGTTCCTTATGTCTCTGCCGTGAGGCATCCCAAGGACCTTGCCTGCTCCACCTTTTGTCCCCGCCGTAAGGCATCCCAAGGACTGTGTTGGGGCAGGCTCTTTCAGGCTTCTGAGCTTCAGACCAAATCAAATTTATCTCTGCCACTCTGCATTTTGTTTACCAACCGCAAGCAGCTCCCCCTTGATTGGGGCTAACTGAAACTATGAAGCTCCAGGGATTCCACCAAATTTAATATGAACATGTCCATGCCCGCGGCCAATAAGTGGACACTATCTGACACGTAATAGCCTGACATTTTGAGATTGATTAAACCATTACTCACTGAGCCCCAAGAATTTGCCTTGCACTTATTTGACATGGATATGTTCAGCTTGTGTCTGGACCTCTCCATGGCTCCTTGGTCCTGCGCTCTCCTCCAATAAGGATGCACTATTATTTGACCAGACAATGTCCGCCGGGTGCAGCAGTCTTGAAAATGCTGTCAGCCCCATGACCAAGGGTGTTAGGAGGTCCTTTCACCCCAGGTCTGTGCGCATCTCATGCCAGGTCTACTAGGCCACATCACCTCCATGTTCTTGAACCAAATACCACCACCGTTTCTCCATACTGCCACCCACTGCTGTGCCCGCATGATGTACGAGTGATCAATGAGCCATACCTTGCGCTTTTCATCAGCTGTACCTACATAAAGAGATAACACGGCTTTAGGACACTGAGGGGTTATTCTAACTTTGGAGGAGTGTTAATCCGTCCCAAAAGTGACGGTAAAGTGACGGATATACCACCAGCCGTATTACGAGTTCCATAGGATATAATGGACTCGTAATACGGCTGGTGGTAAATCCGTCACTTTTCCGTCACTTTTGGGACGGATTAACACCTCCTCCAAAGTTAGAATAACCCCCTGAGTGTCTGATGTACCATTTGTAGGCCGTTCAAGACCATCTTCCTATTGCTTTTATGTGATCTGCCCCTAAGCCACTCCTTGTGGCCGTAGTGGCTGCACCGATCCTGAAGGAGTGTGAGCTAAACTTGTCTGGAGGAAGACCCGCTTTGGCCAGGGCCATCTTTAATACTGCTATGAATTGAAAATGGCTGAGAAATGAGCCATCATTGTGGAAAAACAGGGGCGATCCCTTGGGCAGCCCTGCTAGCGCATAAGCTCAAATGCAGCAGACTGGGCAGCATGTTGAATTCTCTATTCACTCCAATCTTGAATATGCTCCTCTCCCCATTTAGTCTGTTTGGACTGCTGTAGATGTATAACCATGTGTGTGCTGTGTGTGCTGTCCAGCTGCAGGTCATCCCCCAGTAAGCACCTGCTCCCCAGTTCAAACTTGGAAGGTGCAACCAGCACACTTATTCGGTATGCTCCAAAAAATGCCAGCATGAAGACAGCTTTGAACAGGACAAGCTTGTGGCTGGAGGTACAAATGTTTCCTAGCGCCGCCGACACTCTACCCAATGTTTCGAAATCCAGAGGTCCCTGCTGATCCCCACTTGAGGATTGTAATCGAACCCAGCCCTTCATGGCTGCTCTGCAGTAAAATGATTTGGCTGGGTTCATCCCCGCTGTCAACTTCGTGTAATAGGCCACCGTAGTGGGGTGTGTCTGTACTCAAGTGTGAGCTCTGCCTTCTTTAAAAGCCCACTCCATAAAGTTTCTTATGTCCTGCTCTGAGACTGCCTCTCCACCCGATATACCTGTAACCTTTTGGAAAGTTCCCCAAAACTTACAACAGCGCGCACCAGTTTTGTCACCAGCTTGTTATCCACCAGCATGGTCGGAATGGCATGGCTACTGGGTATCATGGTCCTGATGGGATCTTCCTGTGGCACCAGCTCCCTGAAATGCCACCACTGAAAATGAGACAGAGCGTCAGCTACCGTGTTCTCCCACCCAGGTATGTGCCTCGCCTTCACTGTTATGTTGTGTTTGAGTTGGCACCCCACCAGATAGCGTAGCAAATGCACCATTCTTGGGCAATGCTCCGATCCAAGGTTCACTGCTTGTACCACCCCATGATTATCCGACCAGAGAGTACTCTGTTTGAGCTTCAGACGGTCCCCCATATGGAGAAAGCCACTATGATGGGAAAAGCTCAAGTAGGGTCATGTCACTTGTAAGGCCATTCCGCACCCATTTAATGGGCCAACAGGCTCCGGCCCTTGTTGTACCTAAAATAGCACCAAACCCTTCTCCCCCTGCTGCATCTGTGAATAGCTCCAGTTAGTCCGCTGTTACCCATGGGGCGCGCCATATGACCATGCCATTGAAATTAGTAAGAAAGGTGAGCCACTGCATTATGTCCTCCTTGACCCCTTGTGTCATACTCACCCTGTGGTGCTTCTCTGACAGACTCCTACATAGCCACGCTAGCCTTCTAGTGAATGGTCTGCCCACTGGTATGACTCTGCCTGCAAAATTAAGGCACCCAATCAGATGCTGCAGCTGACCTAGCGTGCCTTTCTTCTTGTGGGAGACAACGCTTATGGTCTCTTTTAGCTCCTGTACTTTCCCATCTGACAATCTGCAAATTCCCTCTAACGTAGCCAACTCTATCCCCAGAAATGAAAGGCGTGTTGTAGGGCCTTTGTCTTTGCTATAGGCACCCCCAGTTGTGTTGCCAAATCTTGGAAGCCCTCGAGTAGCTCCAGGCAATCTGCTGTGCCCTGCCTGCCAATGAACAAGTCATTGAGATAGGGTGACCCAGCCCTTCCCGCAATGCTTGGTGACTGCCCATTCCAAGAATGTGCTGAAAGTTTCAAAATAGGCACACGAAATGGTGCACCCCATAGGCAGATATTTGTTATAATAGGAGGCCCCATCCATTTGGAAGCCTAGCAGGTGTTAGCTATCAGAGTGCACTGGTAACAAACGGAAAGCCGATTCTATGTCAGTTTTTGCTAGCAAAGTGTCCCTGCCCATCGCCCTAATACAATCCAGGGCATCATCAACTGTGGCGTAGGATACTGAGCAGCTGTCCTGCCTCAGACCATCATTCACTGACTCACTCACCGGGTACAACAGCTGTTGTATCACCCTGAACCTGCCCACCTCGTTTTTGGGAACCACTCCTAAAGGTGACACTACAAACTTACCATTAGGGGACTGGGGGAAAGGACCCACTATTCTACCAAGTGGAGCTCTTTTTCTTTCTTTTGCCTAGCGACTGTACTGTTGTCCTTCACAGACTTGAGGTTTTTGCACGATCTGAATTCCTGTGGGCCGTAATAAGGAATAGGAAAGATGTATGTAAACTCCTGTATTAGTACTTGTCTGTCTTTGACTTTATGGAATGTGCTTAAGAAGTAGACCAGCCAACTTACTTCAACGGGTGTTGGTAGAGGGTTGTCGGCATTTTGAGGCTCCTTCTGTCGAGACGGGGCCACTCACCTGAAAAGCAGGATGTCTGCAGTGGTGATGGTATGCCCCCGACCTCCTGGAACATCGCTCAGCACTTCCTGGTGGATACAGAAACCCCGGCAGGTGTCCCAGAAGGAAAGGGGAAGTGGAAGAGAAAGAGACAAAACACTGCCACGTCTTGCCGGTCCAGCCAGGCACCCTGTATCTTCGGAGGGGCAGGTCGTTGATGACAGAGTGATGGTAGAGTTAGTGCACTCAACTTCCTTGAAACTGAATCTCTCTTTCTGATATGGGCACGGGAGTGGTAGAAGAACACTGGGATGCTCCAGCACTTTTCTTGGATAATAATAACTGTTGGCACAATTACTAACACTGCATTACCAAAAACCCAAACTAAGTACCATAACAATAAGTACTGTGACACTAGGGCTGGCTTCACAGAGATTCACCGTTGCACACTACAATAAGAACTGTGGTTGCATTTATCATGCACAAAAAAGACAAACAAGGGCATTAATTATATCACGTATAACGTTCCTGCATGCATAGGGTTAAACTAAAAGGAACAAAAACAATCCAAGAAATACAAATGTCCACTCTGGGTTTAAACAGTTAGGGTGGCACCGTTTGGTTTGGTTTCACTGTGTGTGTGAAAAACCCTTCAAAAGCAAATTCCTCAAACCTGAAACACAGGAATGACCCAATTTAAATCCAAGAGTTATGCTATTAGAGCAAGAAAAGTCATGTAAATGCTCTTTTAAAATTGCACTGTCACTTTTTGTAGTATTTGACCTCAAGCAGATTTCCTGAAGCACATTTAGGCAAGTAACTACAATAACAATGTAGAATGTTCAGAAATGCATTTGTGTCTTCAAGATAAGCACTCTGCCAAAATACGAGGTCTGAAATACACCAGCTGTTCTAGGAAAGTGCAGGGCTCAAATAACAAACTCCCTGGAGAATACTAGTCACTTGGCTGCAATCTTTTCCGGAGTGCTGGAGGAATACCTGGTGTCAGCTGGTACAGGAACGAAGAAAAGAATTGCCTCAAAAGTCCTGAATATGAGGATGACAGCAGGAGCTGGACTGCCAAATCAGATGCTGAGATCAGGAAGCAAAACAAAGCCAAGCAGGGAGGCATGCTTTACTCTGCTGTCTACAGCCAATCAGGAAAGCAGTTGAGTTTCCACATGTGGATGAAACACCATTTAGAAGCACATGTCTACACCACACCCAATTAAAGGCACATGTCTACACCTGCTCACATTAGCAAACAAGCATTGGTAAAACAAGCATTGATAAAACCAATTGTGTAACACAGCACATTATGTTTACTTAGAAACATGTAGGTTTAACCAAGAACAGAGATATGATTTAACCCTAATTACTCATAACGCAGGAGGCACCTTGGGGGTTCCTGACACCTTCTGCCTTTTTGGTCCCTACTTTTTACTACTATGTTCCTTCCTTTCGGGATTACCTTTTGCCTTCCTGCACTCAATTCCTGGATGAGCTCCCCCGTAATTGCTGCAGCTGTGCTTAAATTTGTAGGACTGGCCCCACTTGCACTCATCCTTCTAGTACTTCTAGCATGTGGGGATTCTTGCCTTGTTCTGTCTGCCACCTGCCTGCAATTTACCCTTGGCATTCCGGTTAGGCCCTTCTAATCTACCTTTACCCCATGAGTAACAAAAATGATATTCTGTGTCTCTAACCCCTTTTCTGGCTGCCACCATATGAGTTGTGAACTCTTCAACGTCCTGTTGGTCCCACTCTATGACTGGCCAGATTAGCATCTTTTCCCTGAATCCCTCATCATACTGTAGCAAGGTGTCCCCTTGGTACTTTTGCTGGGCACTGTGTACTCGCTGCTCATGCAGAAAGTGCTGCTGTGCTTTCTGGGAATTTCTCAACAAATATGCTGATGGAAGGCCTTAAGCCTGTTTTCTATTGACCTTTCCACCTGTGGTCTCATCATCCGGAGTATTCACTCGGCTGCCGGTGATCCTTGAGGCAGCCACCGTTCTGGCTCCAGGCCCCTGGGCTTCATCCGCACTGTCCAGCTCCATGTTGTCAGACCAACACTCCTCGATGCTTGTGGCTGTGCTTCCAACTCCTTTCACTTTCTTGCTTTTCGTGGCTGCGTGGCATCTTACTCACCCCTTCTTGAAACCCAGGCCTGTGCTCCACTGTTGGTTTTCTGCTGCACTGGTGAGCGCTGCTGTAGTGGCTAAACACGCCCAATGTTTGCTCTTGTTGGTTTTTTCTATCTCCCGTCCAGCCTTTTTGTGGGTAACCCCGCCATTGACCTTGCCTCCTTGCACTCTGCTTTGCTTCACCAGAAGCTCACGTGCCTTGTCTAATAGTGCCTCCAAGTCAGCGTCCAACTCATGCTGCATTGAATACCAGGTACACATTTGCATAAGGCTCTGAACTTCAGTCTAGTGAGGCTGACTGAAGCCTAAATGGTTCCAATGTGTTGGTTGAGATCCTTCCTTTTTTAATATTTTGTCATATTTACAAGCAGCCTTCTTTTTAAGGTCCATTAATTCATTTTTTATTATTTTGTTCATAGTGGACACTGTACCTACCACTGCTGTTCTTTTCCTTTTTTCCTATTTTTTTCTACAATGGAGCCATCTTTATGTGCTTAGGTCCGCTTTGGTTCTCTACTACTTAGGCACTTGACCATGACCCCAGATTTGTGACTCTTGCCCCTAGTTCCACACCATTAACCTATATCGAGTCTGTTGGGTCTCTTTGCATTTCTCTGCCCTTATCCAGAGTGTTCTACTCATCCATGGTGCCTGCTTTGTGCCCTAGTTTGCATGACTTTAGCTCCTAATGGAACCTGCTATCAATTAGGGAACTAAACTGGTGCTTCCTTACCATTTGTAACAGACACAAATCATGCTTTTAAAAGTTTATGCATTAGGCTTTATGTTCAACTCCCTCAGCCTAATAACGCATATGCGTTTGATCTAGTTGATTTTTGCTAGCTCTTGTCATCTTGGGGATTGGGGAAATAGTGTGCTAGGCTGTGGTGTTCTAAGGATCTTTAACAAATACTATCATGTTATGAAATGTTTCTAATGAAAGATGTCCTCATGAACAGACATATGCCTTGCTTATAATGAAAAATTTAAAATTAAGATGACAAATTTTGCTATCTATGCTATGACTGCTGAATATAGAAGATAACCATTGTGTTTTTTTCAGACACATGAATTTATATCACCTTTTATTTAAAAAAAAACCAATGTTTTAAGAGTGCAACTGTATGGATACTTATATTTAATGATTCTGTCAAGATGGAAACGTGATTACATTTATTTTTGAATTATAACAGACAAGATCCTTCCTGTTATAGACCAATTTCTCTTATTGATTCAACGGCAAAGATTTTAGGAAGTGTGATCTTATCCCATTTAGAAGATTGGGTGACTGAGGCCCAGATTTTATCCCCAATTCAATTTGGTTTTAGACCCAGTGTAGCGACACTGTTGAGCAAGATTTAAATCTGCATCTGATACTTAGTAAATACGTAACAGCCAAAAAAAAGTCTATTCGTATGGCATTTATTGATTTAACTAGTGCTTTTGATATGGTTAATAGGTCGAAGTTATGGCAAATTCTGGGAGCTTTAGGTTTTGATACGTCCCTTTTGGAGCTTATTAAACGCCTAAATACAGATTTAACGGTTTCAGTTCAGACTGGTTTATATGGTCAGATAACTTCTCCTATTCCGTCAACAAAGGCGTAAGACAGGTATGTATCTTAGCGCCTTTTCTTTTCTTGATATATATAAATGGGCTTTACGATTCACTGGTAAAACATGGAAAGGATGTACCAAAGATGGGCCAGAGACCGCTTCCAGTTTTATTATATGCTGATGATGCAGTTTTAATTGCTCGTACCGAAAATGGTTTACAGGGACTCTTGGACCTATTTTACAATTTTATGTTGGACCTTGATCTGAAAGTAAACTACCCTAAGAATTTTGTTATGACATGTGGCCCACGTAATACAAAGTCTAAACAATTTATTATGGGAGGACATATTTTAAATAAGGTAAAAATAAATTGTTATTTATGTATGTATATGAGTTCCTCTTTGTCCTGGAAGACTCACATTAATTTCAAGTTCCAACAGTTGACAAGGAATAATGAAGGGATTTTTCGCTTTACTAGTAAATTAGGTCCCAGACCCCTTGCACACATGAAAACACTTTATAACTCCAAGTGTGCTGCAGCAGTCCTATACGGGGCAGGAGTTTGGGGCTATAACAAAATACCCTCTCACCAAGGTGCTGAAAATAAATTCCTGCGTAGACTACTGACGGTTCCAAAATGTATAGCAAACATTATCAGTCATGAGGAAATTGGTCAACGTTTTTTGGAGGACAGGGTCTCCATCGCTCCTTTACTGCTCTGGATTAGATGCTGGCTGAACCCTGTGGCAAAACTTGTTCAAGACTGCATTTCTGATTGCTTACAATTGGATAACTCAAATAGGATTCCCTGGCTTGTGTTCCTGCGAAACTCCTTTGAGAAGCAAGGGCTCAGGTACATGTTTGAAGAACCCCAATTGTTAACCACAAACTCTAGGTCTGTCTTGAAGTCAATTTATTTTGAGCACATATCAGAGTTGAGATTTTATAGCTCCCTGAAACTGAAATCTTTTGATCCCTACATCCGGATTGTAACTGTCCCATGTCTTGGACCTTATTTGATCTGGTTATCAAGTTCTAAAATAACCTCTCTTTTAAAAAAATTTAGATTTAATTTGATTCATTTTAAGGTAGCCTTTCCCAAACCATGCTTTTGGAAAAATGATTTACCACCCTGCCCCTGTGATTCCAAATCAAAGCAGAGCA
Source organism: Pleurodeles waltl (assembly GCF_031143425.1). Lineage (NCBI taxonomy): Eukaryota > Metazoa > Chordata > Amphibia > Caudata > Salamandridae > Pleurodeles > Pleurodeles waltl. The sequence continues at coordinate 317,769,116 of NC_090436.1, forward strand.
CCTCACATTTTTTTCTCTTTTGTTCTCTATATGCTGCTCCTAGAAAGGCTTTTATTTTACCCATTTTATGTCATCTTAGACCTATCCATAATAAGGAAGCTCTATTATATTTTCAGAGACTGCCAGATATCCAAACTTGTCATCACGTACTAAATTTTGTTACAGCTTCTTTAAGTATCAGGAAAAGGTCTACTCCATTTTAATCTCTATTTGTTTGTGAGAGATTTCTATTCTGAGATAACATCTGTAATTTTTGTGTTTTTGCGATTTTTAATTATGTTTTAGTATACTTATTTGTTACATGTCAAGGGGTTTTTAGATCGGATGCTTACATGGTGTTTTTAGAAATTGTTTGACAGTTTTTAATTGTGTTTTATACTGTTTACAGTTTCATAACATGTGTCTTTGTATGCACTTTTATGGCAATTGCCGAATAAAGTTCTTTGACTGACTGACTGAATTATAATAATTATTTAACTGTGTTGCATGATAAAAAATTTTCTTTTGGTCTCTCTTTCTCACTATTCAATTTTAATCTATCTTCTTATTTTCTGTTTTTTTAATATGTTTTATTTGTCCCTTAGGAGTCTGGTCTTTTTATTGCATGGCTTATTCCAAGTTTTTTATTACATAAGTCCTAAAGAGGCACCAAATTTATTATTTTGGTCGCAAAACACATATTGGCTTCTTCGCTTATGTTCTTTGTCCCTCAGCATATTGATTATCTGATTGGATGTAATACTAATATAATATACTGAAGTAGACCATCTTTATTGAAAAGAATCAATTAATGAAAAGAAAATTTACATTTGAAAACAGTTTTATCTGGAACTCACTTGTGCCTATTGATAAGTAAATGCAGTCGGTTTTGGAAATAACTTGACAATGGTTTCCAGTCTTTTTTTGTGTGTTTTATGAACCTTTCACCCCAGTGAGAAAAAAATTCATAACTTCCTTACTGTTTGATTGGAGGCATGGGGAATCCCACTGCCCACACCAGACAAACATTGCACCACTGACAGCCTCCCACAAAGGAAAGAAGATTATGACATCTGTGGCAGGGACACAATGTGATCAGGCACTCAGGCATAAGGCAGATATGTGTCCAATGCTTAAGCTCCTGATTACGAATTGTCGAATGAGCTGACCGCCACAGCTGCAGGGTGGAGGATGCCGTCATACTGGCGGCCTGCCTCCCAGCAATAGTACTATGTTTATACTGGGCTGACCGGCGGAAACATTGTATTATGACATTTCTGCCAGTGAAAATGGTGGAAACAGTGCCACGGCACTGGCCTTTGCAACCTTAAGGGAACTGAGGCCAATGCTGTGGTACTACAGCACCCTCGAAGTGTGCACTGTCTGGACAGCAGACAGTGTGCATTCCTAGGGTGCTGGCAATGGGGCCCACACTGCCCATGCAATAGCTGCCCATGCAATAGGCATGGGCAGTGCAGGGGCCTCCCTACACTCCCAGGACTGGCTTTCGATCAGCCTTTTCAATGCGGAGACCCCGCCATGAAAAAGCTGGTGGAAGGAGGATTTGTGATCAGCACAGCAGCAGCTGAACTCAGCGCCACCGTGACAGACCACAAGTCTGACAGCCGCCACCCCATCGGGAACCATGTTCCTGGCAGTGGTGGCGGTCCCCTGAAGGTCCGACTGCCAGGGTCGTCATCTGGTGGTCAGACCACCAAAAGTGCAGTGGTCCGACCCTAAGTCTGGCGGTCTTAAGACCGCCAGACTAATAATGAGGCCCTAAGTCTCATATGGGCACAGTTCTTTTTTATATGGAGACCAACAGACAACAACAAAATACCAATTACATAACTGTGACAAGTTGCATACATCCTCCATAGACTCTGTTAATACAAAATCAAAGTGCCACTGTAGGAGACACAGGATTTTTTTTAGTTTAGTATTTTTATTGAAAGATTTAAATTAATACACCAGCTCCAACATTCAATCCGTTAACTAAGCATTACATCAGTAAATAGAATTAACATCATTATTAACCATCACTAAAAAGTATTGTAATAAGTTAAGTAAAACCATGCGTAACAAATTATAACTATTTGACAATACTATAGAAGGAATAAAAGAACAAGTAAGAGAAGAAAGAAGAAGGAAGAAGGCAAAAAGAATATTTAATAATAATTTATAGGAGAAACCTAAATTTTCTAATACAATACTCAGAAAATAGGAAAATTAGAAAAAATAAAACATAAATAAATATACGTATAAATACAGAATATTACATTAGAAAAAGAATATGTAACAACTTGGCTTTTTACCTAAACAATAAAGTAACATAATAAATTGTACGTTGAGAAATCTTAATAGGCATTCTTTGCATCCAAAGACAGGTATGATGTTAACATTTCCCACAATTTTTCTCTCTTAGCTGCTAACAATGTTGTATGCAGGTTATATCTTTCCAAACAATGATTGTGACAAACTAGATTCCACCAGTGTTTCTTAAGAAATATTTTCAGTAGATTTCCAATTGGAGGTAGTCACCTGGTAAGCATTCGCTACAAGTAAATCTATTAGTTTATGACTCAATTAACTGTAAGACCATAAATTATTCAAACCACCCAAAAATACTGCATTAATGGAGAATGGAGTATATACCCCTATAATATTTCTAATTGTAGATCAAACATTCACCCAAAACTGTGTAACTATAGGACATGAAAACAGCATATGAATTTAAGTACCCAGAATAGTATTACAATGCCAACAAGTGTCTGCTTTAAGTAACTTTGGCTTAGAAAAATGTGTTGGAGTATAGAACAGTCTATTATAGAAAAAATATAACGTTTGATTGAGATTGGCTGGACGAGCAGTAGAGTGAATATTATCCCATATTTTCTGCCACATGGAGATTGGCCAACTACAGTGTAAGGGCCTGATTGTGATTTTGTCGTGGTGGCATTTGGACCACCCCCATCCTGGCAGTCCAACTGCCAGAATATGGTCCTGCTGGTCGGACCGCCAGGAGACTGCCACCACCACCAGAATTACAAATTGCAACGGGTTGGTGTTGGGGAAAGTCATGGTCAGCCACGGCGCCGCCAAGTTTGGCACCACTGGGCTGATTACGACTTTCCTTTCTGCCAACCTTTTCATGGCAGGGTCACCACCATGGAAAGGCTGGTGGAAAGGTACAGTTGAGGCCACAGGGGAACCATGTCATGGACAGTGCAGTTGCTCCCCAGTGAGCACCCTCGGAATTTGCACTTTCTGCTATGGCAGGCAGTGGGCATTCCGAGGGTGCTGTGTGCAAAGACATTGGCCTTAGGAGCTGAAACCAATGCTGCTGCACTGTTTCGGCCTGTCAGCCCCAACGGGAACGTCATAATACGACGTTTCTGCTGGCAGCATGGTGGAAACATCGCAATACAATGGTGGTGAGGCCACCAGCTTGATGGCCACCTCCCCATCGCCATATTGGAGTTTGGGCGGTTCAACCACCGAACTCATAATTGGGCCCTAAATCTTTTTCCATTAGAAGTTCTATTTTGGATTTAGGCCTATCTACTGGGGGAGTTGCTAACGGTTTATATCTGAATGCTGCTTTGGAGGTGTTTTTGATAGAGTTAGGGGGTGGTTGTGTGATGAAATGATTAGAAGGGGAAGATGAAAGAGTTGCTAATGATAAGCAAAATCTAACATTGTTTAATACAGTTAGGGGATAGATTGTAGGATGATAAAAGAGAGTGAAAGGGAATAACTGCATAGTTGGTGAGAATTAATTGAGAAACTGTAAAAAAATATCTTTCTGTGTCCAACTACGCCAGAATAATGGTTTCCCATTGTGCAAGAACTGTTTATTGTACCAAACTGGACTTCATAGGAATGGTTCCAATGAAGAAGAATTAGGGCCTCATTACCAGTTTGGCGGTCTTTTGGCAAGACCGCCACGATGGCGGTTGACGAAAGATTGCCATGTTGGTGGTAATCCGACCACCCTATTACGACTCACACAGCGAAGTCCACCAGAATCCAGCCAAAAGTCTGGAGTATCCAGTACACTGGAGGATGGGAAAGAGGCAGTCCCAGCACCAGCACCGCCAGCCCGCCAAAAAACCTCAGATCCTATTACTACCCACAAATCACAATAGCAGTTCTTCCATAATAGTAATGAAATAGGGCTTAGATAGAGAACAGGAGTATGAGATAAGTGAAGGTGACGAATATTTAGGGGATTGAGACATACATGGAATATGTTCATGAGAAAAAGGGCCCGTTCCAATTAATACCATAGTTTAGTTTGGGGCTCTAACGGGCTCAGAAGTGATCCTTGACATTGCTTGATAGTAAATGCTTTGTGATAAAGTGAAAAGTTGGGGAATTAAAAAATGTTGGTAATTTCAGATGACTGAGGGAGATACAAGATGTTTTACCATTCCACAAAAATGATGATAAAGTCTTGTCAATAGCAATGAAGTATTTACCAAGGATTTTTAAACGGCAACATCATTTATAAAAAGTTGAGTACAGGAAGAGTCATCATTTTAATTGTGTCAAGACAGCCCCACCATAATAAAAATAGAGGTGACCATTTGTGAGACAATTTAGTAATTTTAGACAGCATAGCATCCATTTTTGCTTTCAGTGTGTCCCTGAGATTATTACGATAATATATTCCTAAACATTTAATCTTGTCAGGTTGCCATGCCAGACTTCTGAATGTTTGTGCAACTGATCAAAAAAAAGGAAGAGAGGTATCTGGTTTAGAGGTATAAAGCAATATATCATCTGCGTATGCAGTGAAGTAAATATGGACATCTTTCTGTAGAAAACTGAAAAATTATCAAAGTGTTTGAGTCTGTATAAAAAAGGTTCCAGAGCTAGGAAGAAAAGTAATGGCAATAAGGGACGTCCCTGTCTATAAACCTTTGAATACTTGAACTGAATACCATTTACTAATACAGAGGAAAGTGATGAAGAGTATAAAAGGGAGATTAGTTGAAGAAAGCCTGTGCTGAAACCATGCCAACAAAGAGCATGCATTAAGAATTGCCAATTGACTCTATTGAATGCTTTTTCCGTGTCTAGTGCTATTACCGCCAGAGAACGCTTACGCTTGGGTGCGTTACTGAGGATATTGAGTAAGACGCGTGAATTATCTGCTATATTCTAATTCTTAACAAAGCTGGATTGTTCAATATTGACTAAATCAGGCATAATATGGTTTAATCTGATTGCCAGAGTTTTTGCAAAGATTGTTACATTCAAGTAAATCTCTATCTTTCTTAAGGATAACACATATCATAGCTTCACTAAAAGTGCCAGACAATTTATTAAGTGAGAGAAAATTATTGATTAATTTAAATAATTTAGGGAAAATTAAGTTTGAAAAATGAAGGTAAAATTCAACCGTGAATCCATCTGGTCCTGGTGACTTATCAGAAGGTAGGCATTTGACTGCTGTAAAAGACTCTTCCAGTCATAGAGGAGCGTCTAAAGAGGTCAAATCAATCTGAGAAGTTCTGTTCATTAAAGGGTAAGAAAAACAGGTATTAAGACAATCTTCAGAGAGTGTTGATTTAGGAGTATAAAGTTGTTGATAGTAATCTGCAAACGTTTGAGCGATGTCTGAGTTTCGAAAAAGAGTAGCGTCTTTTTGATTAATAATTGATTTCCACATGCTTTCTCTGTTGTAACCTTGTTAAACTGAATTTTAGCTATGAAAAGCACTTCTAAATCTGATTTATTATTATTTGGGGTATAATATTTATGCTCTAGTGTTTTATTGTTTTTTAGGATGGAAACAAACTTCTTTCCCTATTTTTTCATTCATTGGAGAGGTAATTAATAATAAAAACCTCTAGAAGGCGCCTTGAAAACATCCCAGACAAATTGAAAGGTAATCTCACCCGTATCGTTGTCATCAAAATACTCAAGAATATAGGCCTTCATTACAACCCTGGCAGTCGGTGTTGAAGCAGCGGTAAGACCGCCAACAGGCCGGCAGTAAAAAAAATGGAATTATGACCGCGGCGGAAACCGCCAACATAGACAGCCACTTTAACACTCCGACCGCCACGGCGGTACAAACAAACAGCATGGCGGTCACCGCCAACAGACAGGCGGATACAATGTACCGCCCACACCATTATGAGAGGCCAATCCGCCACCTTTTCCGGGGCAGATTCAACGTGAACAAAAACACAGCAGAAACTGGACTTGGAAGGGAAAACTCTCACCTCTACACACCCCACGAGGAACCAGGACGCCATGGAGCTGGAACTTCAAATTCTACCTGCGATTGTCTTCCTGCTCCTCTATCAGGAGCACGGCCGATGGTGGTGACGATCACGGTGAGTACTGCACCTACGACACAGGGGAAGGGGAGGGAAAAGAGAGTGACACACACATGCAACACCCCCACCCACACCCTCACACGCAACACACACACCAATACATGCTGAAACATTATATTTACACCCCCCAACCCCTCCCCCGGAAGAACACAAGGACAAAAGGAAATGAGGTGAACGATTGTAATCAGGAAAAATCCATTAGTCAAAAATATATATACACTATTAACAAATATGTACACCAAGAATTCAAGTCCATGCACTGCACCTACATAGTCCGTGGACCACTGAGCCCAAAATGCATGGGCGAGGCCCACACTCAATACCTGATCCAAATGGAGAGAACACTGCAGGGGCATCAGATCGAAATAAAACAGGCACCTCAGGGGGAAGGGAAGGGGGGGCACATCAGCCGGATGAGTGCACGACGCCAGCTCCACGAGGGGGCTCCATGCCCACTGCTTTATCCTGGGGAGTGTAAAGCCACAGTCTCTCAAGTCTCTCCAGTGGGTGGTTTGCCCACTGATTTATCCTGGGGAGTGCAAAGCCAGAGTCTCTCAAGTCTCTCCAGTGGGTGGTTTGCCCACTGCTTTATCCTGGGAAGTGCAAAGCCAGAGTCTCTCAAGTTTCATCCTGCCAAGGACTGAGGTAGTGGATCTGACACTCCACTGATGGTGGGGCAACATGGAAGCTGTCCAGGCCCCTGGAACTGACCACCAGCCTTGACTGACCACTGGGGATGGCAGCCATGACTGCGGTGGTGCCACTGGCACAGGATGTGGCGTGGCGGCAGGCGGTGCTGGCGGCGGCCTCAGTAGCTGCGGTGCTTGCGGCGCTCATTGGGCAGCAGTGCTGGTGGGGGGCTCTCACTGAGCGTGCTGCTGGCGGTGGTGTTCTGGGCGGCGGTGCTGGTGGGGGGCTCACTGAGTGTGCTGCTGGCGGCGGTGTCCTGAGCGGTGGTGCTAGTGGGGGGCTCACTGAGCGTGCTGCTGGCGGAGGTGTCCTGAGTGGCGGTGCTGGTGGGGGGCTCACTGAGCGTGCTGCTGGCGGCGGTGTCCTGAGCGGCGGTGCCCGTGGCGGCGGTGCATGTGGCGGTCCCGGTGGCAGTCTTGTCCACCGTGCAGGTTGGCGGTGACTTCTCTTTCTTTCTCTGGCCAGTCCCCACCTTGGATGGTGGCGCAGCTGTCTTGCCACTCCCAACTGTTGTCCTGGCTGAGCCCTTGGTGGCAGGTGTTTTGGCCTTCTCCCTCCAGGCTGTGGGAAACTTCTTTTGTTTTGGAGGTGGGGGAATGTCTTTGGCCTGGCTCCTTGGGACACTGGCTGCCCTGCTGCTTGGCGCACTCCAGAAGCTGGTTACTGCTGGCACCACTGTTCCCGATGATGTGGTGGCTGAGGTGCTGGGTTGGGACCTGGAAAGGTGGGCCCTAGTGGACGGAAGGGGTGGGGGAGGTGAAAGGAAGATGTCAAGGTTTGACAGGAAAAGTTTTTTAGACACACTGGGATGGGTAGATGGAGGGGGTTTGGGATTGGAGGAAGAGGTAGTGGTTGTAGGAGGTGTTCGTTTGCTGACTTTGGGTGAAGGTGCATGGGCTGGAGGCAGTCGTGAGGTGGATGGCTGTTGGGTGGGTGTGTGACTGTGTTTGTGTAGTTTGGGAGGAGGGCTCACAGACACACTGGTAGAGGACACAGGGGATGTGTGAATGGTAGTGGGGGTGGTGAGTGCACATGAGCGGTGTGTGGTGATGGACGTGCTGGTGATGGGCGTAGTGGCTGAAGATGTAGTGCATGCAGGTGTGAGTAGAGACGTGACAGCGAGGGAGGAGGGAGACGTGGAGGAGGGGGACACAGTGGAGGCAGTGGCTGTTGGTATGTCTGCATGGGTATGATGCTTGTGTGAGTGCCTGTGGGATGTATGGTGCTTATGTTTGCCAGAGCTACCCTTGTGTGTTGAGGTGTGTGCATGCTGGTCTGATGGTGTGCTTGGGATAGGCTGAGGTACTGGGGATTGGGACTGGGTGGAGGAAGTTGGAGGGGGGAGGCTGGACACAGGGACAATGGCTGCCATCAGTGCTGAGGCCAGAGTCTGAAAAGCTTGCTGTTGGGCTGCCTGACCAGAATGAATGCCCTCCAGGTATGCATTTGTCTGTTGCAACTGCCTCTCTACACCCTGGATGGCATTCAGAATGGTAGACTGCCCAACAGTGAGGGATCTCAGGAGGTCAATGGCCTCCTCTCTGAGGGCAGCAGGGCTGACTGGGGCAGGGGCTAAGGTGCCTGGGGCGAAGGAGATGCCCACCCTCCTGGGTGAGCCGCCATGGGGACACACTGAGGGGCTGCTGGGAGGGCGGTGTTGGTAGTGGGGGTGGCGGCTGTACCTGTAGATGCGGTGGGCACAGAGGGGCCCGCCACCGCAAGGGAGCTCCCATCAGAGGAGGAGTCAGTGTCGCTGGTCTCAGCTCCTGTCCCCGCCGTGGAGCTCCCCTCGCCCTCCGTCCCACTGGCGAATTCTGAGTCCGTAGTCTCGCCCTCCAGGGCCATGTGGGATGCAGCTCCCTCCTGCTCCAGTGGCACAGCTCCTCCGCCTGATGAACCTAATGCACACAAGATCAGGGAGACCACAAAAAGGGGGGGCAAGAAAGTAGAAAGACATGTTCAGTGCATGCAATACCGCTACCGTTGGCGGACACTACAGACACAGCAGCCCTCTGCTCTACGCCATGCACTTAGGGTTCCCTAATTAATCACAGAGATATGGGGTACAAGGCCTATGCCCGATTGCTGCACACATGGAAGTCACAGGACCCTGACTAGGGGTAGATGGCTCTTAACACTGGTGTGGTGGGGTGTCACATAGCCTGCCTCACGAAGGGACCTTGCCCACAAAACTCGCCCTGGTCTAGGGGAACCCACAGCCCACCTCCCCCACCCAGACACCTCCAATGCGTGCTGAATCAGATGGATGTGACAGTACTCACCCCCTTGTGGCTGCTGTGATGCCCTCAAGCGCCCATCCAACTCCGGATACGCCACAGCCAGGATCCGGAACATAAGGGGGGGTCATGGTGCGACGGGCACCCCTCCCACGTTGGGAGGCCATCCCCAACTGGGCCTCTGCCGTCTTCTTGCTCCAGCGGCGAATGTCCTCCCATCTTTTATGGCAGTGGGTGCTCCGTCTGTGGTGGACCCCCAGGGCCCGGTCGTCCTTGGTGATGGCACGCCAAATATCCTTCTTCTGGTGGGCGCTGACCTACAGGAATATTACAGGGGAAAAGGAAAAACTATAACCGTCTGGACCTTCACAGTAGTCATTGGCCCACGTTCCCACCCTTGCCCTGACGCACATCCATTCACCGTAGTTTCATGCACTCCTCATTCCCCCCCCATCTTCCATCCACACCACTCCAAACAGGCATTGCCCATACAGCATGCTCACAGTGTACTCATCTGTTTGTCTGGAGGACCATAGAGTAGCGTGTACTGGGGAAGGACCCCATCCACTAGTTTATCCAACTCCTCCGTGCTGAAGAAAGGGTCCCTTTTCCCAGACACTTGAGCCATTGTTGCTTCCAGACTGAGGTCACAGCAGCACTTGCAGTGTAGGTCCTCTCCTGTCGAAGATCAGGTATCAAGTGAGTGAACAGAGAGAAAATGGCGGTCACGTCCGCGGCGGTAAGTACCGTCACCGCCGGCGTACATCGTCATTGGCTCCTGGAACCCATTGGGTCCAATGTTAACCAATGCAGGATTGCACCGCGGTCTTCGACTGCCAACCGCGACGGTGTACAACACCAGCGCAGTTACCTCATATCCCCTTGTCCCACATTACAGGTCAGGCAGCCGCCATTTCAGGGGGCCACATGGCATGAATTTTAAATGTGTCACAAATATCTAGGCCTTGCATACACACTAAGACAGGCACATAGCGGATTGACAAATGTGTGCAGTACTTCAGTGTTGGCTGACCCTCTGATCGCTGTTCTCATCCATAGAGCACGTCCGCTGGGGCAGGTGAGGAGATGGCGGCATCCTACAGACTGCTGGTGGACCTGTCGACAATGGAAGAGCAACATGTAATAGTCACCTACAGACTTGATCGTGCCACAATCCAGGAACTGTGTGCCCAGTTGGAGCCAGACCTGATGTCAGATATCCGCCATCCCACAGGAATTCCCCCTCGAGTGCAGGTCCTGTCAGTACTCCATTTCCTGGCAAGTGGGTCCTTTCAAACAACAGTGGCCATTGCATCAGGCATGTCCCAGCCAATGTTCTCTAACGTGTTGTCCAGAGTGTTGTCTGCCCTGCTGAAACACATGCGCAGCTACATCGTGTTCCCTCAGGTGGAGGATTTGCCTACAGTGAAAGGTGACTTCTATGCCCTGGGACATATCCCCAACGTCATAGGTGCCATTGATGGGACACATGTGGCCGTGGTACCCCCCACGCAGGAGTGAACAGGTGTACAGAAACCGGAAGAGTTACCATTCAATGAATGTGCAGATGGTGTGTTTGGCAGACCAGTACATCTCCCATGTGAACGCCAAGTTTCCTGGCTCAGTGCATGACGCTTACATTCTAAGGAATAGCAGCATCCCTTATGTGATGGGGCAACTCCAGAGGCACTGTGTGTGGCTATTAGGTGAGTCCATGGACCCTATACAGTGTGAATAGTTGTCTGGGTCTGGGGTTGTCTCTAAGGGTTAGTGTGTGTCTAACAGTTGTCCCTCGACATTTGCAGGTGACTCTGGCTACCCCAACATGTCATGGCTACTGACCCCAGTGAGGAATCCCAGGACAAGGGCAGAAGAACGCTACAATGAGGCACATGGGCGAACTAGGAGGGTTATAGAGAGGACTATGGGCCTCCTGAAGGCCAGGTTCAGGTGCCTCCATATGACAGGTGGTTCCTTATACTACTCACCAAAGAAGGTGTGCCAGATCATCGTGGCCTGCTGTATGCTGCACAACTTGGCTTTGTGACGACAGGTGCCTTTTCTGCAGGAGGATGGTCCTGAAGGAGGTGTTGTGGCAGCTGTGGAGCCTGTGGAGAGTGAAGAGGAGGAGGCAGAAGAAGAGGACGTAGACAACAGAAACACCGTGATCCATCAATACTTCCAGTGAGACACAGGTAAGAAGACCTCACTGCCTCCTACATCTGATAAAATTGTTCAACCTCTCATCTGTCTGTCACTTTCACCCAGTGTATGGACCCTGATTTGTCACTTTCCCTTTCGATTTCACATATGTGGGTCCCACTGTGTGACCTCTGCTATGTTACCTCATGGACTAGAGGTGTGTGACATAGGTATGTTGACAATACAATGGACATTGGTATTTTCCTTAGTTATAGCAAATACACATTTGTGAAAGCACAGACTGACTCCAGATTGTTTTGTGATTCAAGGGTGTTTATTTAAGTGCAAATTAGTGGAGGGGGTTGTAAAATGGTCGGGTGATGGTGGAGGAATGTCCATGGCAGAGTCCAGTCTATTTCTCTCACAGGTGCATTGTCCAAAGGGGCATAGGAAGTGGAGCTAGGGCAGTTTAAGGATGGACAAGATGACAAAGTGGGGCAGAAGGATGACAATCAGGGTGGACTCATTTCTTGGCGGGGTCTTGGCATTGTTCTCTGTCTTTGTCCTGGATCTCAGGGACCGCTTGCGGGGTGGTTCTCCATCTGTTGGGGGTGGGGTGCTGGTGTCGTGGTCCTGTGGTGGTGCCTCCTGTCCACTAGCACCAGCAGAGGTGGTGGGCAGTTCATCGTCCAGGCTAGTGTCAGGGGCCCCTTGTTGTGCCACAGTGCCCGTCCTGGTGTTCACAAGGTCCTTCAGCACCCCTACAATGGTGCCCAGGGTGGTATTGATGGATTTGAGTTCCTCCATGAACCCCCAATACTGTTCCTCCTGCAGTCGCTGGGTCTCACACCACATCCATGGCACCCCAAAGACACCCCAGGTTTTCAGAGGAGGAGCTACGGGTCATGGTGGAAGAAATCATCCAGGTAGAGCCACAGCTATTCGGATCACAGGTGCAGCAGTCATCCATTGCAAGGAGGATGGAGCTATGGTGGAGAGTCGTGGACAGGGTCAACACTGTGGGACAGCACCCAAGAACCAGGGATGACATCAGGAAGAGGTGGAATGACCTACGGGGGAAGGTGCGTTCCGTGCTTTCTAGACACCAGATTGCTGTACAGAGGACTGGCGGTGGATCCCCACCTCCTCCCCAACAACTAACAACATGGGAGGAGCAAGTCTTGGCAATAATGCATCCTGAGGGCCTCGCAGGAGTAGCAGGAGGACTGGACTCTGGTAAGTCAAAACTTTACTACTTTATCCTCCACCCTACCTGCATGGCATCACAAACTCCTACCCCTTCCATCACCCCCATCACTCCACTACCTCACATATATTACACTATCACAACCCACCCATTCCAATACCAAGCCCTGCATGCAACAACAATGCATGGAAACCCATCACAGACCTGCATGGACACACAACACCACAGCATGCCCAGTAGAGAGACTCACCCAGCCCACATAATCAGCACTCACACAAGGCCAAGATGACACGGAAAGCACAATTATACAGGGAAACACACCCATTGCACAAGATGGCACACACAGATACAATAACAATGCATTTGCATTCTAACAGGACGCCTACCCAACGTCACCGGAGAGGAGGTGCCACCAACATCCAGCCCCCCCCCATAAGAGACCCACAGTGATGACAGCAGCTCTGCACACCTGGATCACGATGACCAACATGGCCCATCAGGGACCTCTGGACAGTCGGTTTCCCTGCCACAGTCCCAACCCACCACAGAGCCTCCCCCCTCAGGAAACACCAGCACAGCACCCACCCAGCAGGCCCATTCCATTGTCCCCAGGACACGTCAATCAGCAGTGTGTCCACCACTACAGGGACTCCAGGCAACCCCACAAACACAGGACGATGAGGGACCTGGGGTCAGTGGCAGTGGGCACACAGTTCAGGGGACAGAGGCACAGGACAGCAGGGAAGCTGGGAGGACTGCTGTGCGCTAGGTGGAGGACAGGCCCAGGGAACCGACCCTCCACATGGCACTCTCAAACATCATGGGAGCATACCACCATTCCCAGGAGACCATGGGCACGGTACTGGCCAAGTTACAGGAGACCCAGTGGCTACAGGAGGGACAGTACCTGGGGATCAGGGAGGACCTAACAAAAATCTACACTATCCTGGTCACCATACCAGGGGTGCTGGCTGACATGGGCAAGACCATGAGGGAGGCAGTGGCACAACAAAGGGCCCCTGACACTAGCCAAACCGAGGAACAGCCTTCCACCTCCGCCGGCACTAGTGGACAGGAGGCCCCACCACAGGACCAACAGGCCACCAGCACCCCACCCCCTGCAGAAGGAGAACTACCCCGCAAATGGTCCCTGTGAACCAGGCAAAAGACAGAGAACATTGCCAAGACCCTACCAGGAAATAGGACTCTCCTGATTGTCACCCTTCTGTTCCACTCTGTCACGCTGTCCACCTTGAACTGCCATTACTCCCCTTCCTATGCCCCTTTGGACAATGCACCTGTGATACTAAGAGACTGGACTCTACCCTGGACCTTCCTCCACCATCACCCCAGCCCCTTTCACTGACCCCATACTATTTATCACAAAAAATAAACACCATTGAAATATAAAACGTGCTGGAGTCAGTGTAATAATTGGAAAGATGTATTCTTACAACATTCTCAAAACATTGCAACGTCTATGTTCATTGAATTATACCACAGTATGATAGTTGGTGGGCAGCAGTACATATAGCAGAAGCCAGAATGGGATACACAGATCTGAAAATGGGAATTCAAAAGGAACAGTCAGTGGCCATAGACAGAGGGTAAGAGGCTGCCATGTACAATGTCCAAAAGTATACTGAAATGTGAAGCTGAATTACAGTCTCTTACCTGTGTATCACTGGAGGTACTGCTGTATAATTATTGTTCTGTTGTCCACATCTTCTTCATCTGCCTCCTCTTCCTCACTGTCCACAGACTCCACCGCTGCCACAAGACCATAACCATGCTCATCCTTCAGCAGAAAAGGCACCTGGCGTCTCAAAGCCAGGCTGTGCAACATACAGCATGCCACGATGATCTGGCACACCTTCTTGGGCGAGTAGTACAGGGATCCACCTGTCAGATGGAGGCACCGGACCCTGGCCTTCAGGAGGCCGAAGGTCCTCTCAATAATCCTCCTTGTTCGCCCATGTGCCTCATTGTAACGTTCCTCTGCCCTTGTCCTGGGATTCCTCACTGGGGTCAGTAGCCATTAGAGGATGGGGTAACCAGAGTCACCTGTAAATATCAAGGGACACCTTAGACACACACTAACCCTTAGGGACAACCCATACTCAGGCCCCAACTTATACTGGGTGGGGCCTGGCCTCACCTAATAGTTACACCCGGTGCATCTGGAGTTGCCCCATCAAATAAGGGATACTGCTATTCCTCAAGATATAGGCGTCATGCACTGAGCCAGGATATTTGGCATTCACATGGGAGATGTACTGGTCTGCCAAACACACCATTTGCACATTCATCGAATTATAGCTTTTTCTATTCCTGTAGACCTGTTCACTCCTGCGGGGGGGACAAATGTACCATCAATGTCACCAATGATGTTGGGGATGTGTCTCAGGGCATAGAAGTGAGCGTTCACTGTGGCCAAATCCTCCATCCGGGGGGAAGACGATGTAGCTGCACATGTGTTTCAGCAGGGCGGACAACACTCTGGTCAACACGTTGGAGAACATTGGCTGAGACATCCCTGATGCCATGGCCACTGTTGTTTGAAAGGAACCACTTGCCAGGAAATGGAGCACTGACAGGACCTGCACTAGAGTGGGTATTCCTGTGGGCTGGCGGATAGCTGACATCAGGTCTGGCTCCAATTGGGCACACAGTTCTTGGATTGTGGCACGATCAAGTCTGTATGTGATGATAATGTGTTTGTCCTCCATTGTCGACAGGTCCACCAGGGGTCTGTACTCCGAAGGATGCCGCCATCTCATCATCTGCCTCAGCGGTTGTAGCCTATGGAGGAGAATGGTGAGCAGAAGGTCATTTTCCACATAGATGGCACAACTGTTTTTGAATTACTGTCACAGAAGCAGTCTGTGAATTTGAGAGTCAGTATATGTGCCAATATGTGCTGTGACGCAGTTAGGTGGCATGCCATGTGCCCCCATGAAATGGTGGCTGCCTGACCTGTGAGGAGGGACTGCGCTGGCGTTGTGCTGTGTCGCGGTAGGCAGTGGATGACCGCCGCTTAACTCCGCATTGGTTATCATTGGGCCCTATGGGTCCCAGGAGCCAATGGTGATGTACGCCGCCGGAGACGGTACGCACTGCTGCAGACGTCACCACCATTTTCTAGCTATTCATTCACCTGCTACCTGACCATCAACAGGAGAGGACCTACACTGCAAGTGCTGCTGTGACCTGAGTCTGCCAGCGACAATGGCTAGAGTGTCTGAGGAAAGGGCCCCTGCCTTCACTGCGGAGGATTTGGAGAAACTGGTGGATGGGGTCCTCCCCCAGTACACGTTACTCTACGGTCCTCCAGACAAACAGGTGAGTACACTGTGAGCATGATGTGTGGGCAATACCTGTTTCGAGTGGTGTGGATGTAAGCCACATGTTGGTGGGTGCTAAGGCGTCCTGGCCTGAGTGCTGCATGAGAGGTGGTCAGTATATGTGCATCAGGGCATGGGTGGGAACTGTTGGGCAATGAGTATGACGGTCCGGACAGGTGAGTAATTACATTTTCCGCTGTCTTTTCCCTCTAGGTCAACGCCCACCGGAAAAAGGGTATTAGGCATGCCATCGCCAAGGAGGTGTGGACCCTGGGGGTCTATCACAGGCAGAGCACCCACTTCTGTAAGAGATGGGAGGACCTGCGCCGCTGGACCAAGAAGATGGCGGAGGCCCAGCTGGGGCTGGCCTCCCAACGTGGAAGGGGTGCCCATCGCACCATGACCCCCCTGATGTTCCGCATCCTGGCGTTGGCCTGTCCGGAGTTGGATGGGCGCTTGAGGACAGCCACAAGGGGGTGAGTACAGATTCAGAAAGCTGACTTTGTGCGCTTTAGGAACTAGCTGGGTGGGGTATGTGAGCTGTGGGTGCCCCTAGGCCAGGGCGATCAAGGCAGGGTAGGTCCCTTTTTTGCAGGCTCTGAAGCACTCCTACCCCAATGGTACAAGTGGCTAACTACTACTGGGCAGGGTCCTGTGGGTGTCAGGTGTGCAGATGCTGGCGATAGGCATTGTACCCCATGGGCTGGTGGCTACCTTAGTGACTGGATGGGTGTTAGAAATGGGGTTTTTGGTTGGCAGTCAGGTTGCCCCCTGTCCAAGCAAGAACCCTCACTCTAGTCAGGGTAAGTCACACACAATCCAAAATCAGCCTGGGCTCACCCTCCGGTAGCTTGGCACGAGCAGTCAGGCTTAACTTAGAAGGCAATGTGTAAAGCATTTGTGCAATAAATCATACAACACCATAGCATAACACCACAAAAAATACACCACACAGTGTTTAGAAAAATATATAATATTTATCTGGGTATCTTCAGGTCAAAACGATCAAAGTTGCAATATGAATTTGTAAAGATATCACTGAAAAGTGATATAAAGTGTCTTAAGTCTTTAGAAAGTAAACAAAGTCTCTTTCAAACACAAAGTACCTGGTTTCTGGTGGAAAATCTCCTCAGAGGGCCACAGGAGAAGAGGTACGTGGAAAACTGGTGTGTGCGTCGATTTCTCCTCAGCACACACGGACTTGCGTCGTTATTTTCCACGCGGGGAGTCGTGCGTCGTTTTCCGGCACGCGGACAGTCTCTTTCTGTGGTTCGCGGGGAGTACCAGATGTCCCGGGTCTGTGCGTGGATTTTCCTGCTTGTTTTCCGGCTGCGCGTCGTTCTGCGGGGCTGCGCGTCGAAGTTTCGATCTCACGGCAGGCGTCGCGTCGATTTCTCCTGGGGAGTCAGCCGGCGTTGTCCTTGCGAGGCCGTGCGTCAAACTTTTGATCTCACGGCAGGCGTCGCGTCGATTTCTCCTGGGAAGTCGGGCGGCGTTGTCCTTGCGAGGCCGTGCGTCAAAGTTTCGATCTCACGGCAGGCGTTGCATCGATTTCTCCCGGGAAGTCGGGCGGCGTTGTCCTTGCGAGGCCGTGCGTCAAAGTTTCGGTCGTCCCGAAGGCGTCGTGTCGATCAGCGTCGGTGTGCGGCGTTTTTCTTGCCGCGGAACAAGCTGTGCGTCGAAAATTTCGGCGCACGGAGCGTCCAAGAGGAAGAGAGAAGTCTTTTTGGTCCTGAGACTTCAGGGAACAGGAGGCAAGCTCTATCCAAGCCCTTGGAGAGCACTTTTACAGCCAGACAAGAGTTCAGCACGGCAGCAGGCCAACAGCAAGGCAGCAGTCCTTTGTAGAAAAGCAGACAGGTGAGTCCTTTGAGCAGCCAGGCAGTTCAGCAAGGCAGCAGGCCAACAGCAAGGCAGCAGTCCTTTGTAGAAAAGCAGACAGGCAGTTCTTCTTGGCAGGATGTAGTTTCTGATTCAGGTTTCTTCTCCAGCAAGTGTCTGATGAGGTAGGGCAGAGGCCCTGTTTTATACTAAGTTGTGCCTTTGAAGTGGGGGTGACTTCAAAGAGTATCTAAGAAATGCACCAAGCCCCCTTTCAGTTCAATCCTGTCTGCCAGAGTCCCAGTAGGGGGTGTGGCAGTCCTTTGTGTGAGGGCAGGCCCTCCACCCTCCCAGCCCAGGAAGACCCATTCAAAATGCAGATGTATGCAAGTGAGGCTGAGTACCCTGTGTTTGGGGTGTGTCTGAGTGAATGCACAAGGAGCTGTCAACTAAACCTAGCCAGACGTGGATTGAAGGGCACAACAAGATTTTAGTGCAAAGAAATGCTCACTTTCTAAAAGTGGCATTTCTAGAATAGTAATATTAAATCCGACTTCACCAGTCAGCAGGACTTTATATTACTATTCTGGCCATCCTAAATATGACCTTCCTGCTCCTTTCAGATCAGCAGCTGCCACTTCAACAGGGTATGAGGGCAGCCCCAATGTTAGCCTATGAAGGGAGCAGGCATCACAGTAGTGTAAAAACGAATTTAGGAGTTTTACACTACCAGGACATGTAACTACACAGGTACATGTCCTGCCTTTTACCTACACAGCACCCTGCTCTAGGGGTTACCTAGGGCAACATTAGGGATGACTTATATGTAGAAAAAGGGGAGTTCTAGGCTTGGCAAGTACTTTTAAATGCCAAGTCGAAGTGGCAGTGAAACAGCACACAAAGGCCTTGCAATGGCAGGCCTGAGACAGGGTTAAGGGGCTACTGAAGTGGGTGGCACAACCAGTGCTGCAGGCCCACTAGCAGCATTTAATCTACAGGCCCTAGGCACATATAGTGCACTCTACTATGGACTTATAAGTAAATTAAATAGCCAATCATGGATAAACCAATCAATAGTACCATTTACACAGAGAGCATATGCACTTTAGCACTGGTTAGCAGTGGTAAAGTGCCCAGAGGTCAAAAGCCAACAACAACAGGTCAGAAAAAATAGGAGGAAGGAGGCAAAAGGTTTGGGGATGACCCTGTCAAAAAGCCAGGTCCAACAATGGGCATGGCCTAGTGCATAGGGCAGCTCAGTGTGTGTTGTGTACGCCAACGGTAGTGGTGTTGCTGGCATTGACCAAGTGTATCTTCTGTCTCTCCCCCCCCTTCTTGTTTTGTCACCCTGTCCTTGTGTGCATTAGCATCATCTGGCGGAAGAGCAGAGGCACTGGCGACGGAGGGAACTGCATCCCACATGGCCCATGAGGGTGAATCCACTGAGGGTGAAGGCACCAGTGGGACGGAGGACGAGGGGAGCTCCTCGATGGGGACAGGAGGGGATACGAGTGACAGCGATTCCTCCTCCGATGGAAGCTCCCTGGCGGTGGCGGACACCTCTGTGCCCACCCCCCCACGAGCACCGCCCCCCCAGCAGCCCTCAGCGTGTTTCCTGTGCCCGCTCACCCAGGCACCTCAGGCCCTGCCCCAGTCAGCCATGCTGCCCTCAGTGAGGAGGCTATTGACCTCCTGAGATCCCTCACTGTTGGGCAGTCAATCATTCTGAATGCCATCCAGGGTGTCGAGAGGCATTTGCAACAAACAAATGCATACCTGTAGGGCATTCATTCTGGCGTGGTGGCCCAACAGAGAGCATTTCAGGCTCTGGCCTCAGCACTGATGGCAGCCATTGTCCCTGTGTCCAGCTTCCCCCCTCCAACTTCCACTACCCAGACCCAATCCCCTCTACCTCACCCTATCCCAAGATAAACTTCAGACCAGCATGCACACACATCAACACACAAAAGTGGCTCAGGAAAACATAAGCACCACACATAATCACACAGGCACTCACACAAGCACCATCCCCATGCACACATACCAACATCCACTTCCTCCACTGTGTCCCCCTCCTCCTCCTCTTTGTCCACCTCCCTCCCAGTAGGTCTCCACTCACACCTGCATGCACTACATCTTCACCCACTACCTCCATCACCAGCACACCCATCACAACACACCCCTCACGAGCAATCACCACCCCCACAACCATGCACATGTCCCCTGACCTTTCCCAGTGTGTCTGTGAGCCCTCCTCTCAAAGTACACAAATGCAGGCACACACCCACTCAACAGCCATCCACCTCACAACAGCCTCCAACCCATGCACCTTCACCCAAACTCAGCAGACGTACACCTCCTACAACCACTCCCTCTTCCTCCACTCCCACACCCCCTCCATCTTCCCGTCCCAGTGTGTCTAAAAAACTTTTCCTGGCTAACATTGATCTCTTCCCTATACCTCCCCCCCGTCCGTCCCCTAGGGCCAAGATGTCTAGATCCCAGGCCAACACCTCAGCCACCAAGTCGGTGTCCGCTGTGGTCCCTGCAACTCCGAGAGGATTGAAGGGGGCACCCATCAGGGCTGGCAGTGTGCCACCTACCAATGCAAAAGACCAACCGATTCCGTCACCTGCTAAGGTGAAGAAGGGCCCAGCATGCAGCACGGACAAGGCGCACGACCCACCCAGCAAGGCCTCATCCAAAAAAAAGAGGACAGTGCCAAGGTCCCAGCAGCGTCTTCCAAGGTGGGGAAGGGAAGAAAAAGCAAAGGCAAGGCACTTCAGGGCTCGGAGCCTCCAGGTGAGGGACTGGTGATCACCATTTGTCTTGACAGGCCTGCAACCTGTACCACGGTAAGCACCGCTGCAACGACCGCCACCTGCACTGCCACCTGCACCGCCATCTGCACCGCCATCTGCACCGCCCCCTGCACTGCCATTGCCACAACGACAGTCACCAGCATCATCCACAGTGGGCAGCTATCCGAGGCTGCTGGAGACGGCCTGGTGTCTCCCTCCACTACTACCAGCACCTGCACCACAGGCAGCACCGGCAACATCTCCGCTGCACACACCGCCGCAGACACGGCCGCAGGCACGGCCACCTGCGCCACCATATGCCCAGCCACATGCCCAGCCGGTGCCACTACATCGGACATCAACAGCATTCCCAGTGGGCAGCCGTCTGAGGCTGCAGGAGACGTCCTGGACCCTGCACCCACCACTTGAGGCACCACCACCAGCACTGGCACTACCAGCAGTTTGCAGCCTAAGTCGCCGCAGGATGGAGTCTGGCTCTGCCTCCATGGAGTATCATGCTACCTGTTCCTTTCACCCTACATCTCATGCCTCAGACACCCAGGTGAGGGAATGTGAACTGCCACACCCCAGGTGCAGGATCACTGGGCACAAGGCCCCCTCCAGAACCAGTGAAGAGATGCATCCACTCCCCATATCCTTGGCAGGATGAAGCAGACTGGGCACAAAGCCCCCTCCAGAACCAGTGGAGAGATGCATCCACTCCCCCTATCCTTGGCAGGATGAAGCAGACTGGGCACAAGGCCCCATCCAGAACCAGTGAAACATGTCACCCACTTGAGAGACTGTGGCTTTGAACTCCCCAGGAACAAGCGGAAGGCAAACCACCCACTTGAAAGACTCGAGGGACTGTGGCTTTGCACTCCCCAGGAGCAAGCAGTGGGCAAACCACCCACTTGAGAGACTTGAGAGACTGTGGCTTTGCACTCCCAAGGAGCAAGCAGTGGGCAAACCACCCACTTGAGAGACTTGAGAGACTGTGGCGTTGCACTCCCCAGGACCAGGCAGTGGGCAAACCACCCACTTGAGAGACTTGAGAGACTGTGGCTTTGCACTCCCCAGGACCAGGTAGTGGGCAAACCACCCACTTGAGAGACTTAAGAGACTGTGGCTTTGCATTCCCCAGGACATCGCTGTGGGCATGTTGCCCCCTCCAGGAGCAGTGGCATAGTACCATCTTCAGGCTGAGGTGCTCCCCCCTCCCCTTCCCCCAGAGGTGCCTGTGTTTTTTTGACCTGATGCCCCTGCAGTGTTCTCTCCGTTTTGAGGCAGGAGTCAAGTGTGGGCTTTGCCCATGATTTTTTGGGCCACTGGTCCATGGACAATTGCAATGGACAGTGTACGGCCCTCTGTACATATTGTAAATATTTGTATAAACTGTTGTTTACAATCGTTAACTTTATATGCATTTTCTATATATCACAGATGTGACTCAATCCCTTTTGTCATGGTGTTCTTCCAGGGGGTTACGGGGTGTACCTGTAACATTGCTGCATGTGTTTGTGTGTATGGTGTTGTGGGTGAGGGTGCGGCTGAGGGTGTTGCGTGTGCGTGTGTCACTCTCTTTTTCCTCCCGCCTTCCCTGTGTGCTAGGTGCAGTACTCACCGTGGTCGTAACCACTGCCTTCTTTGAAATTCCTGGTGTATTAGCAGATACACCAGCATGGGGAGGACCTGCAGTTCGGGCTCCATGGCGTCCTGGTTCTTCGTTGAAAGTCGAAAGGTGAGTGGTTTCCCTTCCAAAGACTATTTCCGCCGTGCTTTTGATGTTGTTGGTACCGCCCTGGAAAAGCTGGCGGATTGGTGCCTTATAATACGGTGGGCGGTACATTGTCTTCCGCCTGTCTGTTGGCAGTGACCGCCTCGGTGTTTGTTACTACCGCCCTGGCGGTCGGAGTGTTAAAGTGGCTGTCTATGTTGGCGGTTTCCGCCGTGGTCATGATCCCATTTTTTTGTCCGCCAGCCTGTTTGTGGTATTACCACCGCTTTATCACTGATCGCCAGGGTTGTAATGAGGGCCTATATTACTAAAGAGAAGGATGTGCTAGTTTCCATGAGTCTGAAAGAGCATTATGGTTGATTGTGTGTTGAAAAGCTTTATGAGCTTTGTGAGGTACAAATTTAGTTGCTGAATGTCAGTCTAGGAAAGGGTCAAGAAAATTATTGAAGTCTCCTCCCAGAAAAAAGTTTTTAGTATGTTCAGTGATCTTTTGGGAAACAAGCCTCTAGAAACTGGGATCAGGATTTGTGGGGCCACAGATGTTCAAAATCGCAAATAAAATTTCATTAAGTTTAAGTTGGAGAGTAACCCATCAACCTTCATCCTCATTCTCTTCTTTAATTAAAATTTTATTTAGCTTTTTATGACAGAGTATAGCCTCTCCGTTATTATTGTGGACCAACTGGGAAAATTATAGCCCCCCCACCCATTGTTTTTTGAGTTTGTTTAAATCTAAATTTGTGAGGTGTGTTTCTTGAATCAAAGCAATGTGACAATGTAAACAAGATAGGTGTGAGAGCACTTGTTGGTGTTTGACTGGGTTTTTCAAGCCTTTAACATTCCAAGTTGTAATTCTCAATGGTCTATCAGAGAAAATCATAGATACAAATCATAAAGTTTTAATAACTTCCTAAAATTAAACAAAAGTAGTTTCGGTAGTGAAAGACGAGTTTGCAAACAGTATTGAAGTTAAAGACAAAAATAATGAAAACTAGAAAAGAGAGCTAAAAACCCCTCAAAAAGCATAGTGAAAAAAAAGGCAACACAGGAGGAAGGACCCTTAGTTACAATGTTACTGGTAAGTTGAAAGGGAAACATCCTGAAGGATACAGAAAGTGTGGAGTTCCAAAAAGAATGGGGCCAGACTCAACCCTGCAGTGGTATTGTAGAATATAAGTGATATACATATGCTTTATAATCCAACAATCTAAAGAACACACAATTATAAAAAGAACAAAAACACATCATGAAGCAGATAATTACTCCATTAAAAAAAACATGAAGAGCTTAACATATTAGTAGACTTACCAGGAACAACAAGGGTACAGGTGTGCACATATCAGCCCCCTGCACCTGTTCTCTACCAGCCTTTTTATGGCAGTGTTACTGCCATGAAAAAGCTGCCAGAAAACAAGGTGGTAATCCACAGCGCAGTGTTGCATTCAGCACAGCCCAGGTGGATTACGAGCTCCGCCACCACCGGGATCATGGATCCAGGCGGTGCTGGCGGTCTGACTGCCAGGGTTGCTTTGTCCCATTGTTTAACGCCTGGTCAGGGCAGGTGTTAGGGGACCTATAGGTCTATTTCCATAGAATACGCCCACAGGTGCCCTCCCCAGCCCCAGGGACACCAAAACCCACGCCAGAGGGACAGCTGAGGATGGGGGACCCCATCCCAGGTAAACATAGGTAAGTACAGGTAAGTATTTTTTTTTTAAGTGCCATTGGTGGCCCTGAAATGGGCCCCCCTACATGGCACTGGGTGCAATGGCCATGCTCTGGGGACCCTGGTCAGGTGGTGGGCATGGCTCCTGTCTAAAACAGAAGTCATGTGGTATGGATGATTTTGTGTCAGGAAATGACTCTAGGCAGGTTAAAGTCTTTATTTTTTTTACTCTAACCTGCCTAACGACATTTTTTGGTGCAAAACCCCCTTCTTCTATACCGCCAGCCCCACCCGACTAATGTCATTTTTTTTACGCTATCCTTCCCTTTGCACAGGTTTGCACCATTCCATTAATATGGTGCACAGAAATGGTGCAAGCCGGTGCTAAACCTTTTGGTGCAAAACTGCATTAGTGTTGTTTTTCACCAAAAAGTATAAATCAGGGCCTAGGTGTTTCTTTGTTTTTCTGTCTCAAAGTTTTACCCCTGAAGGAAAATGGAGCATATTGATTGTATTTGCCAAATAGTTTCTGTTTAAAAGCCATAAATATGAATGACGTTATAGGCAAAAGTGCTAAAAAAGGCTTAGAAGTATAATAATAGATCGTATCACTGGGTAAAGTAGTCTAAAAGAGCCTATTTGAGCGATATGAAAGGCAGGGGGCAAGTGGTTTGAAGGGAATTGTATGAGATCACGTCAATTGTCACGGGATCTTGACAATTGTTAACTAGTTCGGTTCCCTTTGAGTTGAAGACAGGAGCCTTTCATTCCACTGTGTTATTCTCCTCCCGAGTTTTAGTCATGCTGACAAGATGGTGGCTGAAGGATTGGTGCGATGTATTTGCTACCCTGAAATTGAGAAAGTACTGAGTCCTGGGACTCAATAAACACATCAAAGGAAGGCCCCTACCTTCCGACATTGTAATCCGCACTCAAGAAGAGGCAGCCTGAGGAAAAACACTCCTCATAAAGCCTGTGTTGCTCAGGCCGGCCTGGAGGCTCAGAATCCAGTGCCCATTTTGAACAGCGCTTCTGAGTAGAGCTGAAGGTGGATGAGTTCAAAGTACGTTTTGGCTTTCTTCCTCGCAAGTGCTGTTCTGTGGATTCTCTGCACGTATATTTTTGTGGGCAAATTATTTTACAGATAGTATTTTTTATTTATTTTTACAAATACTGCATTCATTAGATGTTTCACTTGCTACTGTTGTAAACGCTTTGCCAACTCTATGGCACTGGCAACATTGGGGAAGGTTGAAATAAATCACCCTTAGTCAGGTAGTCTTTGGAGGGCAGAGTTTGCAGAGCTGAATCTGTCAGGAGAGCAACTATCTCTATTCTCTTGCTGATTACAAGTGAGTCAGATTTAGGTGTGGGAATACTGAGTTGTCAGAATTCAGTGGGGACACCAGGAGTCCAGCATGACTCTAAGTATGGTTGCGGAGGTCCTCTGCCACTTGCCCTAGGCCAGCAGCTGCAGCATACCCACGGCCCTTCCTCAGAGTGGCCATTTTTGTGCATTTCAGCTCCACCGCCTTCATTCTTTCTGAGTGTGGAAAACTCTTTCAATTACATGATTCTTTCTAAAAGGCCACAGAGCATCACCTTGTAAATGGACAATGCTTCTACTTTACCCTATTTACTTCCCACCATATTTCCTGCTGCATTCCATAAAGCCCCTGCAGCAGTTCGGAAACATGCGCTCCATGAACCATGCAGCATTACGTCACACCTCACACTACCAGCCATTTTAGGCCTGGAACATATCCCAATGCAGTGGACTCTACGTGCTTCAGATCATTTCTTTGCACAAAGGCCTCATTTCATTGTGAAAGTAGCAATTTGCATACAGAATGGAGGCGTCGCTTTAACATTTGTCCCTGCCAATGTCGAGGTGTTGGCTCATCCCTGGTTCGCTGTTGAATTTTGTCTTGATTCCTTCTGACAGAGTCTAAGTGCAGCAGAGGCAGCTCAGATTGCTGCTGGGTGTTGAAGCTACTATAATTAAGCTGTGATGGCCCCTGCCGAGTGAAGACAATACATGAATGCCTAATACGTAGAAAACAAGTGCACTTCAAATTTAAGCCAGGGAGACGCTGCTGACAATATTTGTTCTAAGCGCTCCTTGTTATTAGGTATGGCTTTCAGACACCTTTAGCCAATTCACTAGATTCATTTCCATAATAAAAAGAACCATACATAAAAAATACTTCTCTATAGATGCACACAGAGGGCATTGCGCCAGTCTTTCACACCCACTAGTCTGTTAAATTGTCGTTCACATTTTGCTTCCACGCACCGCTGCATACAGCATTGGCAGTAAGTCAGCCCACCTTGGTCACTGAGGGGCATATTTATGTGATTGTGACACAGCAGAGCAAGCCACCTTGCTGCGCTGTGTCACAGCGAAATGGCAGTAGTGTGCCGTATTTAAAAGAACACAGCTCATTCCTATCTTTGTCCCTGTGCTGACACCGTTTTGGCAGCCTAGCGCCAACTCAGGCACCCATGCACCATGGTTCAATGCTCCCTGAATTGTAAGGAGGATTGTTTTTGTGCAGGAAGGGGCACTCTCCTGCACAAAAAACAATCCCCTGGGGCATTTTCTGTTTATGTGTGTGCTGCAAAATGCAACACACATAGAAAGAGGAAAAACAAGGAAAAATAAAGATTTTTCTCCTCTATGTCTCACTTGGGAAGCCCTAGTAGTTTGGCAAATTCCCAGGTCTACCACTTCTGTTAAATCTGGGAATGCATCAAAGTCCATGGGTTCTGCATGGGAACACCCATGCCACACTCATGGGAGCTTCCCCGAGGAGGAGTAATGCAACACAGCCATTTGAGCTGCTCCAGATTTATGAAACCACTCAGGGCCACACAAGAAGGCCTTGTGTGGTTTCATAAATCACATTTTTGAGTTGCATCGCTCATGCACCACGTTGCGTGGTGCAAGTGTGCTGCAACTAGACTCATAAATATGTCCCTGGCTATCTTGCACTTCAGTGCCAGTGCTGGTTGCTAATCTCTCTTTTTGTTGTTTTTTTATGTTTACTTTTTCCTTTACACTTTTAATTTTTTGGGAATATGTTTGCAACATATATATAATATATATATATATATATATATATATATAGAGAGAGAGAGAGAGAGAGAGAGAGAGAGATGCCAATGCTTATTTGTCATGTTTAAACATTGTTGCTTAGAATTAACATTAGGGAATGTAATAGTGTCCTTTCTATATTCAAGAAACCTATAGTGATGTAAAGCTAGTCTGTGCATTTCATTTTTATTTATAGCAATATGTTCCTAGGCTTTCCATCTTCTCTGTTCGTAAAGCCATAAGGTCATTAGGTGCTGATTAAGAGCTATAAGTGACAGACATCCTGTAAGAAACCTTCTTTGCAGACTGAGGGAACAAGAGTAGCCAAAGTTGTTTACATGAACTCCCACCAATACTCTGCTCTAGAGTCCCTTTCAGAGGGAAGTCAAAGATTTCCTAAAAGCAAGTGTGCCACAAATTTTCTGTAAAGTGACCTGAGCTCAAGGCTCAGTCTTAGAGCAGTGTTGTAATACAACTCACCAAAGCAAAATTATAAAAGGAATAATGACTGTCAGATCGAAAACAAGTCACTAGAAACAAAAAACATTTAAAATGTGATGAAAAAGACATATGTGAAGCGGTGAAAATGGTTTGAACTATTCTAGTATATATCAAATGGGGAAAACGTTAAAGTGGACCTGAATGTGTCTCCCTGGAACTTCTCAGCAGGGCGTAGACCACCAGCAAGACATGAGCCACAATTGCACATGGCTTAAAAAGAGGTGCAGGGTAGACTCAACGAGTGAAGGTACCATAGAGACTCATATCGAGGTGGACAGTAATGGGGCAGCGGATGCCTTCTCTACCTAACTCTCACTTCCCCCAATTTAGTTAAGGTTGGGGAGATCACTGTGCCTCCTCACCTAGAGACAAATCAATGCATGATTGTTTGCAGCAGAAAAATATTTTCAATGCATTCATACACTTGGTGAAATCTCCCGGTACACCAAGGACATTTTGAGCCTGACTTATGAAAAGTGGCGCTGCTCTGAGCAGGCGTTAAAAGTGCCGAAAAAGTGACGGGAAGAAATCTCTTAGATTTCTTTGCACCATTTTTTCAGTCCCCCCTAACAGGGGAACGATCCCTTTGCGTACATGATGCCTGGTGCAGACATAATGTAGCGCAAAGGGTTACAAAGTGGTGCAATGCATGCATTGCGACACTGAAAATTTGGCACAGTGATTTTGGGCTTGTTCGGTCACATTACTGCAAAAAAGAGTTGCGCAAATGTGGTGCATGGAGGCGTTAGGGGCTCTTAAATCTGCACCTTAGTGTTTTCTTTTCCCCAAAATAATCCCGCATTTTCAGGTTTGTGGGTAGAAAATGTTAAAATCCTGATCTGCCCGTCATGACTCTGTGGTATGTTGGACCAGTCAGAACTGTATGAACAAGCCTTGCAGCTATATTGTGGCCCACCCCCAACGCTTAAGTAACCCCATTATCGCAAAACGTCGTCATCAGAATTGGTCTCAAGGTTTTCCTCCCATCTTTTAGATCTTTTAGGGTTCACGAGACCATGGCAGTGAAAAAAATAAAAGTTCAGGAAACTCCAGGTTGTGTAACATGACTTTGGATAGTTGATGTTTGATGCAAGGGTATTCTTTGCTCTGAACGGCTTTGCTGGTTTGGTTTCCCTTTTGCAGAAGCTACAGGGAGTTTCTCTTTCTTCGGGTCAGGGATAGCAGACTCTGACTGACCAGTGCCCCGGGAACTCAGTTAGGGCTATTTGGAGCTTATGGTGGAGAGGTTTGTAGCAAATATAAAGGTGAAACTAGGGTATGGTAGCTCGCAAATATAAGAAAATCCTCTCAATATCAACACAGACTTCTTAACTGTAGTCTATCCATAGGTCTCGACATTTGTATAGTTTTTAAAAAGTTTTGGCAGCATTCTTGGGAAATTGGGAAAGAAAATCCACAGATGCCTTCGAGTTGGTTAACATATGGCCACCTCATTTTGTGTCAAACCTCAACATTGCGTAAAGTGCTACCAAGCCTCATCAGGCATAGTAAGTGCTATATAAATACAATTAAAATTAAAATGGCTAAATTTCTCTTGTTTTTATCCTATGGTAAAGCTATATTTTAGGAGAAAGATCTTGCCAACTAGTATCAGGTTAGCTTCACCGAGAGTTTCATATATCGTTGAACTTTCACAATTACTAATTTTTTGATGATACTCATAATGTGTTTTTTTATTTCACTTAACACCCATGCTTTGATCTATCTAAGCACTGTAAACAACATATCTTGCTGCCAACAGAGATAGCTTAAAATATTAATATTCATGCCAATAGGTTAGGTAACACCAATCCTCTGTGTCTCTATTCACATGACTGCACACATTCAGGCAAATCACAAGAGGGAGAAATGTGATGTTTCTACCCTGTGTTTATGAAAGTATAACAAGACTGACAGAGGTGGTAACACAAAATCTGTATGCTCCTAAATCAGTATGCTATGCACAGACCGTCGGGCTTGAATGGTGGGAGGTTGGGCTCATTGGGCCAGTGTGACCTGACAAGGGAGAAAGGTTATAAACGTTTTCAAAATTGCAGGCTATCGCCTATGGCTGAGTTTATGAACTGAGTGCCGCAAAAGCAAGAAGTGTGGGTGTTTCGTCACATAAAACATATGGAATCCCCACACAGATTATATCAATTGTAACACACTCGTTTTTAATGCACAAAGGCCAGTGGCCCTCGTTCAAGGAAGGAAATGTCCCCCCGGACTGCTGTTTCAGCTGTGAAACGTAGCATTAATCAGGGTTCCATGGGCCCCTCTGGTTTCTGGGACCCGGTGCCACTGCACTTGCTGCACCAATGGAAGCCACGCTCCTGAAAATATACTGATGTTGCTTATAGGAAATCATTGAGAGGCTTGGTATATTGGCGGTCTGGGACAGATTCATTCACTGGCTGGTTTGTGCTCAGTGCACGTTGGCATTGAAGAAGAGCGTGTATGGCCCAGCTAGATGGATAGGGTGAGAAATTCATTGGGGTCTACAGAACACCTGTGGTTTTAAGTATCCAGTCAGGGCACCCCTTCAGTGATATGTGTCAGGTTTTGGTGTTGTGCACCCGCTGAAAGGCACTGCCATCCCATGCCACCTGTGCTGCTGAACAAGACACCAGACACAGCCGAAAATATGCAAGTGATGCCCCCTGGACTCGGACAAAGGATATGGCGCATCGCAATGTGGAGGCTGTGTGACAATGCAAGGGTAGAATCAGTTCTCAGAGAACGGTTTCACCCAGGTGTTAATTATTAGGAATTAAAATGATATTATGAATATAGACGTGCATAGGAATAATCAACTCGCCATTACTTAATCCACTTGCCTGTTGTTGTGTGTGCACGACTCAGAGAAATCCCTCAGCTGGCTGCATCATAAGCAGTGACCCAAACATTTAAAATCATATAGGGTGCTGGAGTTTCTGTTATTTTGGGAATGATTGAAAACACGAATTTGTAAAGCAAATATGCCCGTTTTTTTTAATTACTGAAGGTGTTCTTATTGATTGGCAAGCTTGTGTTTTGTTCTGGTGGAAGGCACCAATAGTACAATGGGTGGATGAATGGAAGGATTATTGACTGAGTGCATTGATTAATTAATGCATGAATTATTGGATGCAGGGTTGGAGGAGGGTCGAGAGAATGCATACTGACCTCTCATAAAGTGAGATTTATGCATTTGAAATGTTTAAATAAAAAGACCTGCCATCAGGTCTCGGGCCTGCGAGACTCAATCAACAGCATTATGTTAGAGAGGACTATCAACAATTATGAAATGGAGGAAGCCAGGAATATCCAGGTATGAGGCATAGAAGCTCAGTTTTCTGACCCCTTTTTCTGATTTTGGAGTGCAAAGGAGGTGCCCAATTTCCTCTGGAATGCTGCCCCATAAATATCAAATCTGCAGTCCCGTGTTTATTAGCTGCTTGAGTAAGGCCACTGGAGTAAAGGCCACATTTAATGGACCTAACTTCACAATTTTCCTCCAGTGTTGTGTGAGTGTGAATGACAGAACCCTGTTGGCTCCTGAAAGGCTTTGTTCAGCGATAACTGGAGTGTTAGAATGTGGTAAAGTGAATGCAGATTTAGACTGATTTGCGGTTATAGGCAGACAAGTAAAGACTTGTAATACATAACTCCGTGTGTGGCATATTCATTTGTGGGTACCTAGGTTAGGAGGACAGTACAGGGAGTGCAGAATTATTAGGCAAATGAGTATTTTGACCACATCATCCTCTTTATGCATGTTGTCTTACTCCAAGCTGTATAGGCTCGAAAGCCTACTACCAATTAAGCATATTAGGTGATGTGCATCTCTGTAATGAGAAGGGGTGTGGTCTAATGACATCAACACCCTATATCAGGTGTGCATAATTATTAGGCAACTTCCTTTCCTTTGGCAAAATGGGTCAAAAGAAGGACTTGACAGGCTCAGAAAAGTCAAAAATAGTGAGATATCTTGCAGAGGGATGCAGCACTCTTAAAATTGCAAAGCTTCTGAAGCGTGATCATCGAACAATCAAGCGTTTCATTCAAAATAGTCAACAGGGTCGCAAGAAGCGTGTGGAAAAACCAAGGCGCAAAATAACTGCCCATGAACTGAGAAAAGTCAAGCGTGCAGCTGCCACGATGCCACTTGCCACCAGTTTGGCCATATTTCAGAGCTGCAACATCACTGGAGTGCCCAAAAGCACAAGGTGTGCAATACTCAGAGACATGGCCAAGGTAAGAAAGGCTGAAAGACGACCACCACTGAACAAGACACACAAGCTGAAACGTCAAGACTGGGCCAAGAAATATCTCAAGACTGATTTTTCTAAGGTTTTATGGACTGATGAAATGAGAGTGAGTCTTGATGGGCCAGATGGATGGGCCCGTGGCTGGATTGGTAAAGGGCAGAGAGCTCCAGTCCGACTCAGACGCCAGCAAGGTGGAGGTGGAGTACTGGTTTGGGCTGGTATCATCAAAGATGAGCTTGTGGGGCCTTTTCGGGTTGAGGATGGAGTCAAGCTCAACTCCCAGTCCTACTGCCAGTTCCTGGAAGACACCTTCTTCAAGCAGTGGTACAGGAAGAAGTCTGCATCCTTCAAGAAAAACATGATTTTCATGCAGGACAATGCTCCATCACACGCGTCCAAGTACTCCACAGCGTGGCTGGCAAGAAAGGGTATAAAAGAAGGAAATCTAATGACATGGCCTCCTTGTTCACCTGATCTGAACCCCATTGAGAACCTGTGGTCCATCATCAAATGTGAGATTTACAAGGAGGGAAAACAGCACACCTCTCTGAACAGTGTCTGGGAGGCTGTGGTTGCTGCTGCACGCAATGTTGATGGTGAACAGATCAAAACACTGACAGAATCCATGGATGGCAGGCTTTTGAGTGTCCTTGCAAAGAAAGGTGGCTATATTGGTCACTGATTTGTTTTTGTTTTGTTTTTGAATGTCAGAAATGTATATTTGTGAATGTTGAGATGTTATATTGGTTTCACTGGTAATAATAAATAATTGAAATGGGTATATATTTTTTTTTGTTAAGTTGCCTAATAATTGTGCACAGTAATAGTCACCTGCACACACAGATATCCCCCTAACATAGCTAAAACTAAAAACAAACTAAAAACTACTTCCAAAAATATTCAGCTTTGATATTAATGAGTTTTTTGCCTTCATTGAGAACATGGTTGTTGTTCAATAATAAAATTAATCCTCAAAAATACAACTTGCCTAATAATTCTGCACTCCCTGTACAAGGGCCTTTTGGTTTCAGCTCACTATTGAAATCACATTGTAACGAGATAAACACATCTTTGACTTTCAGTGTCCTAATGTAGTGAGAGCCTTGTAAAACGGGTCCAGGGGCATGTAAAATAAATTACAGCATGCAAGCTCAGTGCTGGAAATGTACATCAGTGAAATCACTGTGCATGAATAAATTCAATACTCTCAGCTTAGACAGAAATGTGGTGCCCTGGCTACATGCTGGTCGGTGATAACCAATGACTTGGGTTCTTGTTCCACCTTCACCAACTAGAGGAGACTCTCCACAGCTCAAAGAGACTTGCATTGTTTGTGGTAGTATAATGTCGGATTGTCTCACAAAGACACACCTAGGGCCTGATTTGCATGCTGTGAATAGAGGCAAAAGACAATTGCAAATAGCAGTTCACTTGGTGAATTCAATAGCAGAATATCATAACCAAAATATCACCTGACAGAAATAACCAGTGCTGAATATAATTCATAAAGTATAGCCCCACTGGAATTAATAATTGTGACTCACTATGATCAGATGCCATTGCAACAGGGATGGTGGCTTGCTGGAGTCAGCAGGCCACCATGTCTACTGCATTTTAAAGTCAACTTTTTTTGTAATCCAGCCCATTTTACTTAAAGGAAACTGAGCTCATTTAAAAAAATGTATATATATTTTTTTTAGATTTGACAGTGGTCCTCACTACCCACTCCGCCACAAGCATTTTTTGACCTTCACAATGAGGAAGGGGTCCCAAAGGAATCACTGCCTATTTGTGAATAGGTTGATACCACCTTTGATTTATCTGCAAAGAATAAGACCCACTGTTATCAATAAACAAAATGCTCAGATTTATGACGCTGCGAATATATTTTGTAACTACTATGGGGCATATTTATACTCTGTTTGTGCCGGAATTGCGTCGTTTTTTTTTACGCAAATCCGATGCAAAGCTAACTCCATATTTATACTTTGGCGTTAGACCCGTCTAGCGCCAAAGATCTTGGAGTTTGCGTCATTTTTTAGCGTGGACACCTACCTTGCGTTAATGATATGCAAGGTAGGCGTTCCCGTCTAAAAAATGACTCCAAGGAATGTGCGCCTTATTTAAACTCCCGTGCAAAAATGATGCATGGGAGTGGGCGGGTCAGAAAAAATGACATCCAGACGCTTTTGCGTCATTTTTTAACGCCTGGTCAGGGCAGGCGTTAAGGGACCTGTGGGCTCGGAAGGAGCCCACAGGTGCCCTCCCATGCCCCCAGGGACACCCCCTGCCACCCTTGCCCACCCCAGGAGGACGCCCAAGGATGGAGGGACCCATCCCAGGGAAACTTAAGGTAAGTTCAGGTAAGTATTTTATTTTTTATTTTTTTGTGGCATAGGGGGGCCTGATTTGTGCCCCCCTACATGCCACTATGCCCAATGACCATGCCCAGGGGACATAAGTCCCCTGGGCATGGCCATTGGGCAAGGGGGCATGACTCCTGTCTGTGCTAAGACAGGAGTCATTTCAATGGGGGTTGGGAGTAAAAAAAAGTGGCGCAAATCGGGTTGAGGTCAATATTTTGCCTCAGACCTGACTTGCCCCATTTTTTGACGCCCAAGCTCCATTTTCCCCTACGCCGGCGCTGCCTGGTGTGGGTCATTTTTTTTTACACACACCAGTCAGCTGCGCCGGCTAACGTCATTCGATAAATAAGGCGCCCGCATGGCGCTTTGGAATGACGTTAGCCGGCGTTAAAATTTTTGACGCACAACTGCGTTGGCGCAGTTGTGCGTCAAAAAGTATAAATATGGCCCTATGTGTATTGGCTGTTGTTAAAATAACAAAATGACAGCTACACACTAAATTTGTGTCCCTCTCATATTGGGTGACTCAGTTCAAAATGTACTTTTCAGACACTTTACAAGACATATTTCATTTACTTATAAGGATGCAGTTGCCTAAAATACAACTGAAGTACATTGAAGATGATGTACGGGTGACAGGAAAAGTGGGTCTCTTCTATCACCAAAATAACCTGATGTGTGGGCACCTTCAGCAGGGTTGCTCTCTTACAGGTACTTGGCAACATAGCATGGTCTTATATCCAACTGAGACATCTGTCATAATCCACCCCCCCCCCGAATGGACAAGCACAAATAGGTTTAGAAAACGGCGATAAGATAAAACCAAAGACACGTAATGTAAAAGATCTGATAAGTACAATTTTACTACAAATTCACAACTATGATTGATTTTTAGCACATAGTACTGGATGGTTCCTGGGCCCATCATTACTCCCCTATTCACTTGTCACATGCTGCACTTCCTGCATGTCACCCCCCACTCTGCCATTCTATTAACCAAATTTCTGCCACTATTCAGCTTCCTCTGTGCCATCTTCTTGTGCCTCCTCTATTCCCTGCTCTTACCCATGGCCTTAAACGCTGACTCTTTTGAGGTCCACTCTAACAATGTCAATGCTCCTAAATTGAGACTTTTCAGAAGCCACACTAACGCTCAACTTTGATACCTGCTTCATCGCTAGAATGGATTGGTACCTTTAACAAAATCCATAACGCGTATGCAGGAGGGGCAGTGAGAGTGCTGCATAATTGTCATAATGATGACATCATCCATTTTTTTTGCACTTTCCAAAAATTATTTCCCTAGCAAGGATGCAGACATGCTGTTCTCCCTACTGCACACCTTAAAGCTTCTACATACATCTGTGAGGTCACACACCAACGCCACCCTGTAGGAAAGTACCATCTTGCCTGGCATGTTACCCCCATATTTTACTGTATATTTGTTGTTTTAGTCTATGTGTCACTGGCACCCTGCCAGGCAGGACCCCAGTGCTCATAAGTATGTGCCCTGTATGTGTTCCCTGTGTGATGCCTAACTGTCTCACTGAGGCTCTGCTAACCAGAACCTCAGTGGTTATGCTCTCTCTGCTTTCCAAATTTGTCACTAACAGGCTAGTGACTAAATTTACCAATTCACATTGGCATACTGGTACACCCATATAATTCCCTTGTATATGGTACTGAGGTACCCAGGGTATTGGGGTTCCAGGAGATCCCTATGGGCTGCAGCATTTCTTTTGCCACCCATAGGGAGCTCTGACAATTCTTACACAGGCCTGCCACTGCAGCCTGAGTGAAATAACATCCACGTTATTTCACAGCCATTTACCACTGCACTTATGTAACTTATAAGTCACCTATATGTCTAACCTTCACCTGGTGAAGGTTGGGTGCAAAGTTACTTGGGGCCATATTTATACTTTTTGACTCAAAACTGCGCTAACGCAGTTTTGCGTAAAAAAAATTAGCGCCGGCTAACGCCATTCTGAAGCACCATGCGGGCGCCGTATTTATTCAATGACGTTAGCCGGCGTTAGCCGCCGGCGCTGCCTGGTGTGCGTGAAAAAAAATGACGTACACCAGGCAGCGCCGGCGTAGGGGAATATGGAGCTTGGGCGCCAAAAAATGGGGCACGTCAGGCTGAGGCAAATTTTTCGCCTCAACCCGATTTGCGCCATTTTTTCCGACTCCTAACCCAACCCCCATTGAAATGAATCCTGTCTTAGCAAAGACAGGAGTCATGCCCCCTTGCCCAATGGGCATGCCCAGGGGACATCCGTCCCCTGGGCATGGTCATTGGGCATAGTGGCATGTAGGGGGGCACAAATCAGGCCCCCCTATGCCACAAAAAAAAATATATATACTTACCTGAACTTACCTTAATGTCCCTGGGATGGGTCCCTCCAGCCTTGGGCGTCCTCCTGGGGTGGGCAAGGGTGACAGGGGGTGTCCCTGGGGGCATGGGAGGGCACCTCTGGGCTCCTTCCGAGCCCACAGGTCCCTTAACGCCTGCCCTGACCAGGTGCTAAAAAATGGCGCAAAAGCGGCTGGACGTCATTTTTTTTGACCCGCCCACTCCCGGGCGTGAATTTTGCACGGGAGTGTAAATACGGCGCACATGCCTCGGAGTCAATTTTTTAGATGGGAACGCCTACCTTGCATATCATTAACGCAAAGTAGGTGTCCACGCTAAAAAATGACGCAAACTCCATTGACTTTGGCGCTAGACGCGTCTAACGCCAAAGTATAAATATGGAGTTAGTTTTGCGTCGGAATTGCGTCAAAAAAACAACGCAATTCCGGCGCAAACAGAGTATAAATATGCCCCTTAGTGTGTGGGCACCCTGGCACTAGCCAAGGTGCCCCCACATCGTTCAGGGCAAATTCCCCAGACTTTGTGAGTGCGGGGACACCATTACACGCGTGCACTATACATAGGTCTCTACCTATGTATAGCGGCACAATGGTATTTCCGAACATGGCCATGTAACATGTCTAAGATCATAGAATTGTCTCCCCAATACCATTCTGGTATTGGGGGGACAATTCCATGATCCCCCGGGTCTCTAGCACAGAACCAGGGTACTGCCAAACTGCCTTTCCGGGGTCTCCACTGCAGCTGCTGCCAACCCCTCAGACAGGTTTATGCCCTCCTGGGGTCCAGGCAGCCCTGGCCCAGGAAGGCGGAACAAAGGATTTCCTCTGAGAGAGGGTGTTACACCCTCTCCCTTTGGAAATAGGTGTGAAGGGCTGGGGAGGAGCAGCCTCCCCCAGCCTCTGGAAATGCTTTGATGGGCACAGATGGTGCCCATCTCTACATAAGCCAGTCTACACCGGTTCAGGGATCCCCCAGCCCTGCTCTGGCGTGAAACTGGACAAAGTAAAGGGGAGTGACCACTTCCCTGACCTGCACCTCCCAGGGGAGGTGCCCAGAGCTCCTCCAGTGTGTCCCAGACCTCTGCCATCTGGGAAACAAAGGTGTTGGGGGCACACTGGATTGCTCTGAGTAGCCAGTGCTAGAAGGTGACATCAGAGGCTCCTTCTGATAGGCTCTTACCTCTCTTGGTAGCCAATCCTCCTAACTTGGTAGCCAAACCTCCTTTTCTGGCTATTTAGGGTCTCTGCTTTGGGGAATTCTTCAGATAACACATGCAAGAGCTCACCAGACTTCCTCTGCATCTCCCGCTTCACCTTCTACCAAAGGATCGACCGCTGACTGCTCAGGACGCCGGCAAAACCGCAACAAAGTAGCAAGACTACTACCAGCAACATTGTAGTGCCTAATCCTGCCGGCTTTCTCGACTGTTTCCAGGTGGTGCATGCTCTGGGGGTAGCCTGCCTTCACCCTGCACCAGGAGCTCTGAAGAAATCTCCCGTGGGTCGACGGAATCTTCCCCCTGCTAACACAGGCACCAAAAGACTGCAACACTGGTCCTCTTGGTCCCCTCTCATCCTGACGAGCGTGGTCCCTGGAACACAGCAACTCTGTCCAAGTGACTCCCACAGTCCAGTGACTCTTCAGTCCAAGTTTGGTGGAGGTAAGTCCTTGCCTCCCCACGCTAGACTGCAAAGATGTGTACCGCATGATTTGCAGCTGCTCTGGCTCCTGTGCACTCTTCCAGGATTTCCTTCATGAACAGCCAAGCCTGGATCCCCGGCACTCCACCCTGCAGTGCACAACCTTCTGAGTTGTTCTCCGGCGTTGTGGGACTCCCTTTTGTGACTGCGCGTGGACTCTGGTTCACTTTTCTTCTAAGTGCCTGTTGGGGTAATTCTGTGGGTGCTGCCTGCTTCTGTGAGGACTCCCTGAGTTGCTGGGTGCCCCCTCTGTCTCCTCCTTCAAGTGGCGACATTCTGGTCCCTCCTGGGCCACAACAGCACCCAAAAACCTCTACCATGAGCCTTGTAGCTAGCAAGGCTTGTTTGCGGTTTTTCTGTGTGGGAACACCTGTCCAAGCTTCATCGCGACGTGGGACATCCGTCTTTCAAAGGAGAAGTCCCTAGTCCTCTTCTTTCTTGCAGAACTCCAAGCTTCTTCCAACCAATGGCAGCTTCCTTTGCACCTTGAGCTGGCATTTCCTGGGCTCCTGCCCACTCTCGACACTGTCGTGACTATTGGACTTGGTCCCCTTGTCTTACAGGTACTCAGGTCCAGAAATCCACTGTTGTTGCATTGCGTTCTTCCTGCAGAATCCCCCTATCATGAATTCTGTGCTCTCTGGGGGTAGTCTGTGCACTTTACACCTACTTTTCAGGGTCTTGGGGTGGGCTATTTTTCTAACCCTCACTGTTTTCTTACAGTCCCAGCGACCCTCTACAAGCTCACATAGGTTTGGGGTCCATTCGTGGTTCGCATTCCACTTTTGGAGTATATGGTTTGTGTTGCCCCTATACCTATGTGCTCCTATTGCAATCTATTGTAATTCTACACTGTTTGCATTACTTTTCTTGCTATTACTTACCTAATTTTGGTTTGTGTACATATATCTTGTGTATATATCTTATCCTCTTACTGAGGGTACTCACTGAGATACTTTTGGCATATTGTCATAAAAATAAAGTACCTTTATTTTTAGTAACTCTGTGTATTGTGTTTTCTTATGATATTGTGCATATGATACAAGTGGTATAGTAGGAGATTTACATGTCTCCTAGTTCAGCCTAAGCTGCTTTGCCATAGCTACCTTCTATCAGCCTAAGCTGCTAGAAACACCTCTTCTACACTAATAAGGATGACTGGACCTGGCACAAGGTGTAAGTACCTCTAGTACCCACTACAAGCCATGCCAGCCTCTTACACACCCTTACTTTGAGAAGCATTTACACCTGTGGCCCTTAGGCTGACATCACAAGTTTTTTTACTAACCGTTACTATGACTTGAGCACTGCAGAGGCGGTCCATCACTTGTACACTTGCATCCTCCAAGTCTTGCAGCAGCCGTCATAGACCATAGAGGTACTTCTGCAGGTCCTACAGAAGAGCTTAAACAGAAATGTCATCTTGGAAATAAGACTTTCCCGTTCCCCCTCTAAAAGCAATACTGGTGTGTGTGACTCTTTAAGTTTATTCTATAAAAGTACGTTTTGTCACCAATATAGCTGTCAGGGCTTATTTTTCAAGGAAATCAGTTGTTCCATTTTTCATTTGTAGCTTTGCTGTTTCTTGCAAAAAATTATTTATTGGAAAATAGGACTGTGATATTGGATTTACGTATGTACTACATGCCACTTTAAGCTAAGGTATGTTTTCCATGAGATCTCTTGCTTGTATATGGGTAAGGCTACTTTTACGTATGGCTATTTGGTGCACTTCTCTAAAAGATGGCATAGCCCTTATTGACCTGTTGATCACTACTCCTCCCTACTCCCCCTACTCCTCCATACGTTCCTGAACATGAAGAATATCCTGCCAATGAGAGGCTTGTTGCACTTCTTATATGGGTCTTTCCAGGGTGATGGGTGGAAAAAGAGTATAACTTACCCCTGTAGGCTCATACAACTGCTGTAAACAATGAAATGACTGGTATTATGGCTACATTTGATATGGTTATACCAATTCTGCATATTATGCCCCATTTCCAAAGAAAAAACTTGGAAAGAAGGTATTTAATACACCCAGTAAGTACCACACCCGACGGCAATGAGATTTACCAGGATTGTTAAATTCCACACCCTATTTCACAAAACATGCAGTCCTAACCAGAAAGTCCTTTAAATGCACAAGGAGACAGCTGCAAAAGATTTCTGCTATCCTTTGAAAACTGAAAAACACAATATTGTTTGATCAACAAGAGACACACATTCTAAATGAAAAATCTTCCATCGAAAGAACCAAAAAAAGCTGTTGAAAACTATTGACTTTTTTCGCAGATGAGACAAAGCTTCAAGTATGTAGGAAATAACTTTATTTGATAGTAGGCGACAACCAAGAACATGCCTTCTCCCCACAACTCACCCACTCCAACTGCCCCTTTTCAGAATGCACTTACCTAAAGATTCCAGACAACACAATGACAAAATAATAAGCAAACCTTTACATACTCAGACTATCTTAAGTACAACACAACAGAAACCTAAACAAAACTTCACAAAAAAAATCCTTGAAAAGGAACGTCTGGAAACAATGAAAAGTAGAAAATACCTTGTTATGTAATATTTTATATGTGCTGCATTTACATAGGTGATGTTGGAAATGACCCTTTCTGTAGAGTTATCCACAAACTTTTCCCTTAATCCCAATTTTTCTGACCCTCTTTGTTGGCTTTAGGACTCTGGGTACGTTACCACTGCTAATCAGTTCTAAAGTGCATGTGTTCACTCCCCTAAAATTTGAAATGATTGGCTGTGTAGTTTACTGCCACATTGACTTGGCATTTCAAACTACTTACCAAGGCCTAAACTTCCTTTTTTGCTACACTTAAGTCACCCCTAAGGTAGACTGTAGATAGCCATATGGGAAGGGTGCTGTGTATGCAAAAGGTAGGACATGAAACTATGTTTTACATGTCTTACTAGTGACAAACAGCCTATTTCACTACTATGAGGGTTGCTCCTCTCATAGGTTGGCATTGGGAATTCTCTTATATGTTCTTAAGTGATAATTTCTGATCCTAAAGGAGTAGTGCAGGCATGTTTGGTATGTTTGTAATGGTAGTGTGAAATCCTGCTTACTGGTGTAGTTGGATTTTACATTACTGTTTTAAAAAAGCCACTTTCAGAAAGTGGGCATTTCTCTGAGCGTATATATCTCTATGTGAGTTACAGGGCAGAGTGATAGCTACACTTTGTTCATACTTTCCAGACAGCCATCACACAGGAGGGGCTCGGTGCATCTGCATACTGATAGCCTTTCTGAGCTGGGAGAGAGGGAGACGGGGGGCACTTACATTTGTATAGGCTGTGTCCTTGCCTCACACAATGGGCTGATTTATCCCTACTGATGTCTGGAGCCAGGGCTGGATTGAAAGGGGTTGTGTTACACTTGAAATGGTTCCTTTGAAGTCAGCCCTGGAGCAATGACATTATGGAGTATGCATATAGGGGCTTTGACCCCATGATTTTTAGAGAAAAGCACTTTTGGAACTGGGACTGAACCTCTGTAGGATGGACTGCTGAGCTGCACAAAGGACTCATCCTGACTGTTCTTCTTCTGTTGCCCTGCTGCCTGCTGGGATTACAAGCTGCTCCCTGATTCTGTTCTACTAGAGGATTGCTGGGCTGAGGTCGGACTCCAACCTTGAGTGCTGCACCAGAACCGTCACCTCATACCAGACAGTGTCCAAGGCAGCCAAAGCATCTTGCACTGCCAAGTAGCCTTAACCCCCCCCCCAGGAGCCATGGATAGTGAGACCCGCTCGATCTCAGTGTCTGCCTGGTATGTCTTCCAGATGGTTAAACCTTAACTGCATGCACTTACTTTGGTCAGGCTGCGGGCACTGACCCTTGTATTTTCCCGCCTTACCGGTCCCGAACAGTGGGACCCAGGACTGCCGGATGACGGTGTGCTTCGACCATTGTGGGTTCTCGATTCATACCGGTCAAATAAGACCATAATGGAGACCCCAGTCCTAAGCGCTTGCATTATTGTAATGCACCGACTAAAACAGAATGTGATTTCAGGCATTTAACATAAGGTTTTTCACCTACGCATATTTTCAAAAGCATACCCATGATTATTATGTCATGAATAATGGTATTTGGA
The DNA here is from genome assembly GCF_031143425.1 of Pleurodeles waltl. NCBI lineage: Eukaryota > Metazoa > Chordata > Amphibia > Caudata > Salamandridae > Pleurodeles > Pleurodeles waltl. The sequence goes on from NC_090436.1 coordinate 317,811,514, forward strand.
CGTGCTCGCTGTAACCTACCCTTGGTGATGTGTCACCGTAAAACTTGTGGCAGGACCGCAGATGTGCTGTGGCTAGGTGATCAGTGTAAACCCAGGAGATTTACCCTGCACACTTTGCATTACCTACCAAGTATTTATGGTTTCTTGGTGATCTTCAGGTTTCATTCTGCAATCTGTTGTGTTTCTTGCCCTGAAGATTTTCTGTATGCCGTTCTGGGTACCTGCAAGGTCGGGATGACAAGTATTACATGTAATGCACAACATTTATGGTTTATGTCATTTGTGAAGGGTAACAAATGTTATTTCAGTGATGGAAGACCATGCACAGAATTCATGAATTATGTCATGTGAGATGTATACAATATAGAAATTGAATTTTTTTACAATCCTGTGTGGAGTTTCATTTGTGGTGTATTTACTGTGTCACTGGTGTGAGTGTGTTGCACAAACACTTTACACATTGCCTCTGGGGGTAAAGCCTGACTGCTCTGTGCTAAGCTACCAGGGGCAGAGCACAGGTTATCTTTGGTGTGTAACTTATTTGCCCTGACTAGAATGGTGGGTTCTGCCTGGCTTAGGTGCATACCCTAGCCAACGAGAAACCCAGTTTCCAGTCGGTTATAAAAACAGTGCTCTAAGACACATCAGGAAAAATATTTTCAGTTACATTTAAAATCAGCATCAAACACAATCATAAAAATACACCTTTATCAAGAAAAATGTAAATGAGGTTTTATGGCTTTAAATTTAACAAGCATGCACAAACATTATATCTCGGCATTGTCAGTAGGTGTAAATGGTAGAGGGCATTTTATATGACTTTGCACTTGTCTTGTTGATTTGCTATGTTTTTTTCATTTTTTGACCTAGGATACAGATTGTAAATAGCAATGTTCAGTCCTCGTGCCTAAACCTGTACCTTCGGTTGTGCAATAAGTGGTACATAACGTACCTGTAATAGTGAATTTAGATTTTAGAATCTTGTGAATGGAACGTTTTCTGTCGGCTTACGATCAGAAGCGTTTTGTTCGTTAGGAGCGTGTGTGAGTGCTCCAATAAAGGTTACTTGCTTAAGGACATCGTTGTTCCTGGTGTCATTTGATTACAACATTTTGGCGACGATTTAAAAACCAGGAGCACTCACCACAGACTCGAGGATTTTCACAATATTCAGCAATTTGTAGATGGCAGACGGAGACGGTTTAGGAGTGTTTAGGAGTGTTCCTGCATTCCGGTGATGTTGGATTTCTAGGAGGATAGATTCAAAACTTTCAGGAACTGGAAGTGGTGAGGCAGAACATTTTTTTTTATTTTTTATTTTTGACTGAACTGCATACTATTTCTCAGAATTGGCAGTTGTTTGGCAGCCATCTTAGAGACAGTGTTGTTCGTATGAAAGATTAGTAAGAGAACAACGTCATGAATCGGCGGCCATCTTAGGTTAACAAGTTTTTTTGTTTTTTTTTGCAATTTCAAAGTGAATTTAAAGGCACATTATCGCAGTTTAAAAATAAAACAAGAAGAAAAACTCTCATTTATATTTTCTATCCTTGACTATTCAGTCATAATGAATAACATTTGTGGTAATCCTCCTCCGCCATTTTTAAACTCTGCTAATGAGGCTACTATGAAATGGGAAAAATGGTTCAGACATTTTAAAAACTACATGTTGGCAATTAATGGAGATTCTTTTGAATCACACAGAAAAAAAGCGTTACTACTCAACTTAATTGGCTTGGAAGCTGAAGACATCTTTGAGCATCTACCTCCAGTTTTACCACCATCTGGCACAGACGCTAGAGATTATGGCTGTTTTTCAGAAGCTGTAGATAGGTTTAAAAAAAGGTTTTCAGAGGAACCACACATTGTTATGGAAAGGTATAAGTTTTTCACACGTCATCAACAACTTAATGAGTCAGTTGACTCCTATATTTCTGCTTTACGAATTTTGGCTGCAGACTGTGAATTTGGAGAAACAGCGGATATTTATATTAGAGATCAGTTAATTATTTTCTGTTCGAATAAAAAGATTCAGGAACAATTGCTTAGACAACGCAATCCCACTTTGAGAGAAGCAATTGACACGGCTAAGAGTGTTGAATGTACAATAAAATCTTTCAAAGCCATTAATGTGGATGACATTAACAAAGAGATTGCAGCTGTAGCTTTAAATGATACAGAGAAATATGAGGCTAGTAACAAAGGAAAATGTTCTAAAGGAAAACAAGTCAGTATTAACAAACAAATTTCAGGATACAATGTTAGTAAGACATTTTGTGATAAGTGTGGTTCCAAAACACATGCATCTCAATTCAAGTTTTGCCCAGCCAAAGGCAAAGAATGTTTCAAGTGCAAGAAGATTGGTCATTTTGGCAATGTTTGCAGATCGGTAGCCAACAGAAGAATATCCACGCTGGAGGAATCAAAGTGTGATAACGAGATGGAAGATCATTTCGTTCTCAGTCTTAAGGAAAAGGTTTCATGCACAAATAAGTTTGATACAGAAAAGACCAGGAAGGGTATTAACTGCACTAAAATTGACAAAGAACCCTATATTCCACCTGATTGTGAAATCGTCATTGATGGATTGAATGTGAAAGTTTTGGCAGATTCTGGATCACCATATACTATCTTATCAGATCAGTTTTTTAATGAAAACTGGGATGATAAAAAGTTAGAACCAAATGATGTCAAAGTATATGGTTTTGGGGGCAAAGAGATTGATATGCTTGGATTTTTCATAGCGGATATCAAATTTTTAAACAGGTCAATTATTGGAAAAGTATATGTTGCCATTGATGGGTTACATGTTATTGGTTGGCGTCATCAAAAGAAAATGGGAATGGTGCTCAATCCAAATGCCAAGAACCCAGTGTATCTGTCTGATAATATACAGTCTGTCCAAGTTTTGAACACAAGTACAGATAAGTTGGAGTTGTTATTAGACAAATTAAAAAATTTGTTTAGCAAAGAGTTAGGTAAGGTGACAGGATTTTCACATCACATTCAACTTAAAAAAAATGCTGTTCCTATCAAACACAAATTAAGGCATGTTCCACTTTCGGTCAGTAAGGAGTTATCTGAGATGTTAGTCAGAATGTGTAAGGAGGATATTATTGAGCCTGTTGATGCTGCAGAATGGGTTTCACCAATTGTTCTGGTGCGGAAAAAATCAGGAGATTTGCGTTTGTGTGCTGATTTAAGATCTGTGAACAAGCAAATTTTGGTGGATTGTTTTCCACTTCCACGCATTCAAGAGCTTTTCACAAAGTTAGAGGGTTCTAAATTTTTTTCAAAGATTGATCTGAAGGCAGCATACCACCAAGTAGAGTTAACTCCCGAATCTCGTTGCATTACCACTTTTATTACTCCAGATGGTGCTTTTCAATATAAACGCATGCCTTTTGGTTTGGCATCAGCTGCTTCTGTTTTTCAAAAATTGATGCATTGTGTATTTAAGGATGTTGGGAATGTCATTGCTTTTCAGGATGATATTTTGATCTACACAGCTACAAAAGAGGAACACTATACGAAGTTGGACAAGGTGTTGTCAATCCTTAGTGATAGGGGTATGACGATTCAATTCGACAAGTGTACATTGTTAACTAATGAAATAGACTATTTAGGTCATTCTATTTCAGGAAAAGGTATCACACCTATTAAGAATTCTCTACAGGTGATACAAAACATTGAGGAACCCAGAAACAAAGACCAGGTTCATTCCTTTTTAGGCCTATGTGAGTACTATGCTAAATTTGTCAAAAATTTTAGCGATTTAGCTATGCCTTTACGTGTATTACTTAAGAAAAATGAAACATTTAGGTGGTCTAATGATCAGGTTGATGCTTTCAACAAGTTAAAGAAGTCTATTGTAAATTCGAAACCACTTTCTCCATATTCTGGTGATGCAGTAAATGTTATTACTGTGGATGCAAGTTCAACAGGATTAGGAGCAGTATTAACTCAAGTCAAAGGGAATGTTGAACAAACCATTGCTTTTGGTTCTAGGGCATTGTCTGAAGCTGAGTGTAGGTATTCAACTATTGAACGTGAGGCACTTGCCTGTGCGTGGTCCGTTGAACACTTTAAAATATATATATGGGGGAAACATTTCAAATTGAGAACTGATCATAAACCACTGATTTCTTTATTATCTAAAAATGGCATGGGTAGAGCGTCTTCAAGACTCATACGTATTTTAGCAAAATTGTATGAATACAATTTTACTGTGTCTTATTTGCCAGGTACACGGAATACCAGAGCGGATTGTTTTTCGAGATTATCTGGCAGTAAGGAAATGTCTACAGATTCTGAAGTGATTGAAGAATGTGTTGTTGCAAGTGTGAGAGATGCAGTAGTGTCAATTTGTGAAGTCATTTCAGAAAAAGAATGGGTTTCAGCATATGACAAAGATGAAGTTCTTGGAATTGTGAAGGGTTTTATCATAAAAGGTTGGCCACAAGAGAAATCTTTAACAAAGGATTTACAAGTTTTCTGGAAAGTTAGAAATGAATTGTCCATAGAAAATGATTTGTTACTTAAGGGTGAATGTTTTGTACCTCCTACAGAAATAAGAAGAAAGTTGATTTCTATAGCTCATATTGGACATTTAGGACAATCTGGAACTATTAAAAAATTGAGAGATCAGTTTTGGTGGCCGTACATGGATTCAGAGGTAGTTGTTTTCATTAAGAATTGTTTGTTGTGTCAGGATTCTGATAAAGTTTTGAAGACACAGAAAACTGAGGTTAATGTATTACCTTTTCCAGAACAACCATGGAAGGATTTAGCTATGGATTTACTTGGTCCTTATGAAGGTATTAGTTTGGAAAAAGTGTATATATTGGTTATTATTGATTATTTCTCCAAATGGGTTGAGTATAAGTGGATTGAGCGACCCAGTACTGATGAGGTAATTGAGTTTCTAAACAATTGTTTCAGAAAAGAAGGTTATCCTGATAGTATCACTACTGACAATGGTACACAGTTTACTTCTTCTAAATTACAAGATTTCTTGTCTAATTTAGGGGTTAAACATAAACGAACTGCTTTATATGCACCCAATATGAACGGTTTAGTTGAAAGATTCAATAGAACTTTAGTAGAGGCAGTGCAACTGGCTCTAAATGCTAAGATTAATGTTAAGGAACATGTTGCACAAATGATTTGGTCTTATCACTGTACACCTCATTCTTTAACTAAATTTTCACCGTTTTTGATGTTGAAAGAAAGGAAACCAAGACTAGGTCTAAATCCATCTTGGTTGCAAAACAATGTACAGATTTATGATATGAATAGGATATACAATGAGGCCAAGGTGAATGTTGAGTTTAGGAACAAAAATAATTGCAAGGAAAATGGACAAAGGAGTCTAAGTTTAAATGTTGATGATTGGGTTAAGATCAAGCTTCCCACACATGTCAGAAAGGGAGAATCAAAGTATTCAAAACCTTGGAAAGTTATTAGGGTTGGGAGGTCTTCAGCTATGTTGAGTAATGGTTCATGGTGGCATTGTTCCAGATTAGCACGTGTAAACTTTGAAGGCTGTGACAAGTTAAGTCATCTATCTGATCCTGATTTTGGGTGTGAATCATTCAAGGCTTATTCAAACAGTAGAACAGGTTATACCGACAATACTTTGTTGGGTCATCGTGAAGAATATAGTTCTTCAAATGTTAATATGAATGAGTTTGGTGTCAGGGCCAGCAGACATAAAAAATTGCCAAACAAATACAATGATTACTTAATGTATTAGACAACTTTTATTTAGGGTTTAAAATAAAAAAAAAAAAAAATTATATTACGAGGTTTTAAGAACGTATATTACAAAGTTTAAGGCAGTTTTTATTTTTTATTTGTTTGGTTTTATTCACTTGTTTATTTCATCTTGTTTGTTTGAAAAGAAGGAGATGTGTAATAGTGAATTTAGATTTTAGAATCTTGTGAATGGAACGTTTTCTGTCGGCTTACGATCAGAAGCGTTTTGTTCGTTAGGAGCGTGTGTGAGTGCTCCAATAAAGGTTACTTGCTTAAGGACATCGTTGTTCCTGGTGTCATTTGATTACAACAGTACCTCTATATATTCCCCATATAGTCTCCATGGGCTCGACGGAATGTTTGTAAGTTGAACACGTTGTGCACATCAATACTGTGCGGTACAAAAAGTGCCTCTAGACATGTTATTTGCCGCTCGATTAACTCTGAAAGCATCCTTTCGTACTCTTCTAATCCGTGTCTATTGATTAAATCTCTATCTGAAGTAGCAAGGTTGGACAGTTTTCATAGTCAATCTCCTTTTGTATCAGTCGAAAATATGCACTCATTGAGCATCATCTGCGAAGTAGCTATTTTTTTCGCTTTTCTGTTAAACAAAGGAATAATGCATAAAGTCTATTCTTTGTCAGGCATAACAAACTCGCCTAGATTCTATCACCCCTTCTTAGATCTTAATTTGTATTCCTTACAATAATTATTGTGTTTTTTTAATTAGAAAAATTAGGAAAAACAAGCATTTATCATTTCAGAACTATAGTCGAGTTTTAGGGTTCATTTAATTGCATAAACATTATTTATAATCCATTTTGCTTGAGTTACTGAATTAACGTTGTGTAGTAAGAATAAATTGAGAAGATATTGTAATCATAACTGCTGTTGCTAAAATGCTGTCTCATACTCAACATTTCATTTAGCAGGAGTTGCCAATCAAATATCATTATCATTTCATGATCATGAATGACTGCAACCTACTTCTAAGATACTCTTTTTGTGAGGTCTCCATGCCCACTCCCTCCTAATCCTCCCTGCTCTCAAACGTATGAAGAATCTTCTGCTTGATTGTGGTAGGTAACACTACACAGATACCTTTCTAAAGGATACTGATCTATTAGGTTGCCCTTGGGTATGGACCAGAAGCATACAACTAAGCAACATATAATAACACAGCACCCCGTGCTTTGACTTGTTGTAATAAACAGGGTTATTAGCTTGAAAGATGTGAATACTTCACAATTGTGTTTTTACTGGGAATCAAGTACTCCATAGTAGCCCTGGTATGGGCTAGTAAGACCAGCTCACTGGTACACAACAACAACATTAAAAAATGATCACCACTCCACCCCTGTCGCAACCTTCCTGCACAACATTCTATGACTAACTAAGTGCAAATTTGTTTGGACTAAAAAATTAAAGAGTTTCTTTTCCTTGAAGATGTCTAAATCTGAATATAAGAGTTGGAGGGTGGCAATATCAAACTTCACAATTTCGAATATAAGAGATGTACATTGCCTGCATTCACCAGAAGACAGATATAACCGAGAGATACTAAAAGTATTGAATGATTAAAAGATCATGAAGATTTGTGTTGTGACAGTGACCTCAAATCACGTTTGGAATTTATACCACAGAACACACAATCTAACGACATTGATTTGTTTGCAAAAAAGACAATAGAATAACTTTTTGCCTAGAAGAAAAGGATACTGTATCTCCAAATTCGAAAACCTATAAGAATAACTTAATTCTTGAGAGAGATAAAAGTCATGCAGAGTCTTAGACTTAACCAGACCATTATTATACGAGAAGCTGACAAAGGTGCTAACGGTGTGGTCATTATTAGATCTAACACCCATGCAGAGATTTTAAGACAACTTTCAAGCACAGAGAGTTATAAAAATAGTAGTAGATCCCATTGGTACAACCCAATTAACACTCACTAGTGCACTGGCAAGAAACAGGACTGACATATGAAAGTGAATTTACCTACTTCAAATTAGACTGCCCTAGATAGTCTCATACCTATTCTCTTTCTAAGATCCATAAGGATGCTCCTTTCCCCCTGATTGGCCCATTATATTGGGCATTGGCTCTACTGCTGAACATCTTTTGGACTGTGCAGTTAGCATTTTTTTTAAACCTTTGGCTGTCGATATTAATCATTTTATCACCTTCTCAAGATGGTGCTGTTGGAGGCAGAGCATGCGGGGGTTTAAGTCGCATGAAAAAAGTTCCGGGGTCTCTGAAAGGGACATGTCCGATGTAATTAAGGGGGTGGTGTAAAAATGTCAATGACATTTATATGATTTCCATAGTGCAGCACTCGAACAGTATTTTGGTTCCTCTCTAAGCTTTCTGTTATTGTATCCAGTTATATAGCACAACATCCAACAAACACCTAAAACCAGCCAGGACTACTGGCTTGGTCAACGCTGAAAAGTTTTAATAATGAGTCTGTGAATTTTGACAACTGTGTACCTCCTTTTTTCCCATATATCTTTATTTGCATTTTATATTAAACAGAAACAATTATCCAACTTACTTCTTACTACATTTAGAACATTGTGAAAAACAGCAAACAAATTAGGTGGTGATGCATCACACAATGCCAAACAATCCAACCCGGGTGAGACTCACCAAGCAGTTTGGTTTGCCTTGCCTTGTTAGTTACATTTGTGTAAATGTGCTGTCTATATTAGTCATTTCATCACCTTCTCAAGATGGTGCTGTGCATTACACAGGGCTTTTTACGAACTATTCATTTTTGTTTAGGGCTGATCCAGTAACATGATATAAACACAAGAAAACTTAACATGCCTTCTTTCAGGTACGCAGTTGTACTTCGATGTTGTACAAAACATACTATAGGTAATATCTCTTTTGCTGTTTTCCGATTGCTATTCGCTTCCATGTTTGGCCCAACATTTCCGGTCACAGAGCTTAAATACATGTGCGCAATACCATGGTGCCTTGCAGACTTGCCATCGCACATAGATGCAACATGATCTACATTACAGGTAACAATCTTATAACCACAAGTATGAAGTATGCATTCTAATCAAGAGGGCAGTGCACAACCACAGTGTTCTTATTGACAACCGTCTTATAAGAACAAAATCGGTGGTTTCATTGTGTGATTACCACTGTGGACAAAGAACAGGGCGGCATCACACAGTAATCAGATAGTACATGAAGGACGATAGCTACATGTTGGGCTAAAAAGAAATAGGATGGTGTTGATGTTCCGAAGTCTATGAATAGTGGAATACTTACCAAGACCACTCTATAAGAATCAAAATGTGGATTGAAAGTACTGAATTTACTTTAGCACTTATTTAGAGGGAGCCTCCCTCATTTCAAATATATATCTTTGGGGGTATTTTAGGACTGCTGCCCCTGAAAGGTGGGTACCATCAGAGCACATAAGTTTAGTACAACTAATTGGTGCAGCACTGTTGCGATGACTTCCTTTTTGACAATTAGTAAAACAAATTAAAATGGCAACATGGCAAAATGGCCATCAGGTTGCCTATGGAAATAGCTTCCCTGTAAGCATCAGCTATACCCCTAGCTGACACAGATGCCTGATCCCTTCCTACCAAAACTTCAAATTCAAGCCCTTCCAGTGTTGGCTCCAGAGGCCTGGTCTTTATCTTTTGTTCCTGTGGGCCTGGACTATCCCAGCCCAAGTGTAGTGTGGTATGCAAACTAAGAGATGCAGATTTCCTCCCCACCCTTTCCTTTACGGGGAACTGAGTCAAGCACTGCAGTTTGCTCTATTGTGTGGGTAGGCCTTTGAACCCTCTGCAGGCACAATAGTGGGGTAAAAGGCCTGGAATCTGATTCTGAGCTGAGCCAAGGAAATATGACAAGTCTTAAAGAGCCATAGTAAGTGTATGTGGGATTTTGGTGACTGTATTTTGACACATGGGGTGCATGTTAACTCAGATTGGTACCTCACTGGATCCTACATGTCTATGTAGAATGAAGATGTACTGTAGGGCAGATTTCACTTACAATGTGTACATAGTATACACAGTGGAAGCACCACAGACCTTCAGTAAGCACTACAGACCCACACTTTGAAAGTCCACCCACTATGTAAGGTATACCTGAGTTCAGCACTAATCCCGGAAGTGTCCTTTTTGCAACAGTGTACCTGTGTGCAGGCACTGCACTGCGCAGAATGATAATCTCACATACGCAGCAAACATACATGCGCACATGGTTGTACACATGTGTTCACATGCAACCCACAAACAGCCTATTACTTTAGCTGCCCAACACTGGTCTTATCTTAAAAGGCAGACACTGGTGGTTAACACACTCAAATGATTTATGGTGGTTTTCCCATGAATGAGATTCAGGGAGTGAGACCCACTCACAGTAAAAGACCAAATACTGGGTAGTCAAAAGTGGAATATCCTAGGGGACTGAATGGGCAGAACCCATTTGCTACACATTTGTATATATTGTGGCATTTGTAATATGGTCAGATCATTGCCTCCTTTCCTGCTTTTTAGTCCCATGGGGTTTTCTTCCTGTGTTCCTGTTTTAACTCCACAGACTAAGAAAGTGTTTTCAGATTGCAGTACAGCCCTAGACTGTGGTGGGGCAGAGAAGGCACTATCTGTGGGGTGCTATAATTCATTGCAGCTGTTCAAGCAATCATGTGGAACTGGTAATTCAGGTACTTTGGAGGCCAGCAGCTATGAAGAAAGGTGGATCCAGACAGTTGGGAGTAAAAACTAGTACTGTAACAGAATTGTAAAGCTGTCACTACTGCTGTTGCCATGGCTACAGGGGCCTGTCCCTATGGAGAACAATATAGAACACAATTATCAATGTTCGGCCCACGCACCGTAAAAGTCCAAAAACTGGGTGGTCAAAAGTAAAATATACTCTGGGGCTAAATGGGTGAAACCCATTTGCATCCAAATTGTGCACACTGTGGCATTTTCTAACATGGTCAGATAATTGACTTCTTTCCTGTTTATTAGTCCCATAGGGTTTTCTGTCTGTGTTCCTGTTGTTACTCCGCAGACTAAGACAATTGGTTGAGATTACAGTACAGTCCTAGACTGTTGTGGGGGCACAGAAGGCACTATCTCTGTGGTGCTGTATTTTATTGCAGCTGGTCCAGTATTGTACTGAACAGGTAAATCATTTACTTTGGAGGCTAACAGCTATGGATAAAGGTGGATCTGGACAGTTGGGAGTAAAAACCAGCACTGTAACAGAATTATAAAGCTATGAGTACTGATGCTGCTATGGTTACAGGGGCTTATCCACTATGGGGCACGATATAGAACATAGTTATCAAGGTTCAAGAACGCTGAAAAGATTGACATGGATTAAAATGGAAGTGAACTGGTATCAGAGAACATATCTCAGGCTGTCCCCCTCTTGCACCAGTTGTGCCTCAACCCCAAGGACCACCAGCTCAGAGAGCATCAGTATCTGTCCTGCATTAACACAGCTGCAGTTTCGGACACTTAGCAGCCACCAATGATACCTTTGCAGATCCAGCTATCGGGGGCTCCAGAGTGTATGCCGTGTGTCTTACACTTCCACCTCTGCTGCACTCTCAGTTACAGCTGACGGGTAACAGAGACAGCACCGCTGCTTGCCAGCTGCTGCACAAGGACTAGTGCAGGATGTTCCTCATATCAGTGCTAAGGAGGTGAAGCAGCATTGTTGCCTTTGCAAACTTGAGAAGAGAACTTCAGGCATGTGTGCCCCGGAATTGACCCATGAACCCACTTAAAGGAAACGGAGGTAAATGATACTGTTATCACGGAACCCCAGGCATCCAGTGTGTTGGAGTGTAGCTTTTATAATCGAAATTAACATGAAACGCTTGCAAAATAATGTGTAATAAAACTGCATAGAAAATGTGATAGACTAGTGTTAACATACTCGTTTGAAATGTGCCCACGGGGAGCGGCCACCAATGTATACGATGATTAATGAAATTGACTAATAATTAATTATTAATGTACTAATGTATGATTCTGTTTTAGCATTAAGAGTTATATGTTAAGATTTTATTGAATAAGCCTTAGTTAGCAAGGGTCTATGCCTACGTGCCAGGTCTCATATTAAATGTGTTTTTCTAACATGCAATGTGCTGTCTTCCTGAAGGACATAAAACTGTATTTTTCCAGAAACTAGAGATGTGCGTGTAACCGTACAGTAGTAAATTCTTTCTCATGAGACCCGACTTGTTCAAGGAGACATTCTTGCTGAATGCAACAGTGTAATTCCCAACAGGTACAAGGTCGCCCAAACTGGTAAAGACAATGGAGCTACTGACTGAAACGAGGATTGTAACTTTCCCTACCTGACACTCTACCAGTTGAAGACGTAAATCACAGGAGCCAATAAACTGCATGAGAACTGATTTAAGTGAAAATTCTAGTAAGGTGATCAACGGACTATTGGATAGAGATAATGATGCACCAAATACTGACCAACTGGAAATTAGAGACTTGTATTGCAAATTCAATTTAACGACGTGTCACAAGTAGAAATCAGCCATTGTGTGCCTTTATCCTGCCGCTCTTACTCAGCCATTTTCGTGTCTCTTACTGAGACATTTAGAGGGACACTCTTAGTGTTGCTCTGATATTCTGATTTAGTCCTTGCTATTGTTACTTTAAATCATCCTCACTTTGTCTTGCCCGATATTTACTTCTCCTTCTTATGAGGGAAGTATTCTTGCCTACCCTATTCTGTCGAGACTTTACTGTTCTATCCTGGCTGATGGTGGATCGACTGCTGTCCTGAGGACGAAGACTGATTCTGTATGCTGACCCATAACAGTGGGTAACTATATGATGATGAAATTGTAATTGTCTGTTTGCCTTTTCTTTCTAGGTACCAACCGCTCTTTTGATAGAGACCATAGTTAGATGTTTTCTAAATTTGTGTTACAAAATTGTTTTGCATGAAGCCCAACATGCTGATGCTAATCAGAGGTTAGATAAGGAGTCCACTAAAACGAGTGCAAATAGACAAGTGACTGATCTTTGCTTTGTTGAATAACGTGCTAATGATACTCTACTAAAGTTGATTCATGTTGACATTGTGCTTTGTTCTAATGTTCATGATCTTTGCTTTGCTTAAGTCCTACTCTAGCTGCCATATTGTAACATTGTTAAAGTGTTTTCTGTTATTGAGACTAATAAATCTGCTAGTAGAGTGTAACCAATAGGGAATAAATATCATAAATCTTACTAAATTTGCGTGGTTATTCATTGGCTAAAGGTTATGTTGTGTTTCTACTCTTATCAATGCAATTAACTAATTTGATTGATTTGTTATTGTGAATAATGATGAGATTATTGATCTAGTTATTGAAATGCGGAATAGATATCTCGTCTTAAGGTGTCTCCAATCAGGTTCAAAAGGTTCATTGGCCTAAAACAAGTCCCTGTGTAAGTAAAGTACCTAGGTCGGGACGCGTTATCAAGTGCATTTAATGCTATGGCTGCAGCCACTGGTAAAGATCTGGCTCCTCCTGATTTGTGCTCATTTACCTTTCTCAATCTCACACGTATTTCATCTACTACAATAGTCTGACTGATTTTCTAAGTAACTTTTATTTGAATACCTTTAAGGGGAGTAATATATCTACTAGTGAATGCCTTTACTAATTCAAATGAAGAATCACTGTTATCGACCAACTTCTCTTTTAGTAAATCAATTGAATTACAGCATTAAGGGAATGTATGGCTGATATTATAATCCAGGGATCAGAAAGTGGGTTAATCATTTGCGATGGAGGCCCATGCCACCTCAATAAACACACCTAGGTTATGTATTTACATAATTCTCAGAGAAACTCTGCTCAACCCCTAGCAGCTTTGGCACAAGCAGTAGGCAATTCCCGAATGAAATGTGTGTTAAATAATATCAGTACCAACACAAAAAAACAAGACACCAAAATAATTAATGTTACAGGAGGGGAACAAGATTTATTGTTTTAAAATATTTAATGTAAAAAGTACCTATGAAAAGTAAAACGCCAATAGGAAGTAACAGTATTCAGTTGAACTGAAACTCAACTTGATTTAAGGCCTACTGTGATGGAGGTAAGGTACACTACACCAAGTGGGTCATCCAGTCACAGTTTTTACCTTCTCACTTTTCCTCTGACTCCTTTGTCTCCTGGAAGTCAGTATCCTCCAGCTGGGCAAGGTCCACGGCTGAAGCCAACAACAGTCCCTTGAAGTCAGATATGTTGTTTTCAAGCTCCCACACAAGTTGTTGGTTTTCATGCTAAAAGCTTCTGTTAGACAAAGCTTGATTCCATAGCCACCAAGGTTGCTCCATCTTTTGAATGGATTTGCTGCCTTGCAGTAGTCCAGACTAAGGGCCTAATTTAGAGTTTGGCAGAGGGGTACTTCGGCAGAAAATGTAACAAATATCCTGTTCACCTTATTACAAGGACATTATGGGGGTCATTCTGACTTTGGCGGGCGGCGGAGGCCGCCCGCCAAAGTCCCGCCGTCAGAATACCGCTGCGCGGTCAAAAGACCGCCGCGGTAATTCTGAGTTTCCCGCTGGGCTGGCGGGCGACCGCCAGAAGGCCGCCCGCCAGCCCAGCGGGAAACCCCCTTCCATGAGGATGCCGGCTCCGAATGGAGCCGGCGGAGTGGAAGGGGTGCGACGGGTGCAGTTGCACCCGTTGCGATTTTCAGTGTCTGCTTGGCAGACACTGAAAATCTCGGTGGGGCCCTGTTAGGGGGCCCCACGACACCCGTTACCGCCAGCCAGGTTCTGGCGGTCAAAACCGCCAGAACCAGGCTGGCGGTAACGGGGTCGGAATCCCCATGGCGGCGCTGCCTGCAGCGCCGCCATGGAGGATTCCCTAGGGCAGCGCGAAACCGGCGGGACACCGCCGGTTTCCCGTATCTGACTGCGGCTGTACCGCCGCGGTCAGAATGCCCATGGATGCACCGCCAGCCTGTTGGCGGTGCATCCGCGGTCCCCAGCCCTGGCGGTAGTCAACCGCCAGGGTCAGAATGACCGCCTATATCCTTATAATAAGTTGGGCAGGATATCTATCACTTTTGTGATGGCGTACATCTGCCAAACTTTAAATCAGGCTCTAAGTCACTTTTTTGGGTCTCAGTATCCTCCAGTGGGTCCAGGCAGGTCTCCGGGGGAGTCAGATACCTCACAACAAAGTCACACTGCACCTGTTTTCAGTTCAGCAAAAAGCTTTGAGCTAGACAAGGCTGGTTTTGTTGTTCGTCTTGGATGAAACTTTCCTGGGCAAGCCCCATAACCTTGTTCTAGTTGCCTGGAGGTGGAAAAAATAACAAAGCCCCATTTCTCTCCAGCTATTGGGAAAGTTATTTCTGGTCACTCCTGCAGCCCCCAAGACCGCAGACAGGTTTTAGCCACAAGGAACTGTATTATGCATAGTGCTGTGAGGACTCAATGGGTGCTTGCGCCCACTCTGTGTGCTTCTGAGGCCCTATGACCTCACGGATGGGACTGCAGACACTTGAGTGGGCCCTTCTGCAATGCTGATAACTCTGGTGCACATGTAGCGCGAGTCATGCAAATGACAGAATCCCTTGCCACTGTTCCCTCACCCAATTACTGACACAGGTGAGGAGGCAAACTGACACTTAGGTAGTGCACTAACAGGTGGTGCATTGCTAAATCAAATCAAAATCAAATCATTAACATTTATAAAGCGCGCTACTCACCCGTGCGGGTCTCAAGGCGCTAGGGGAAAAAGGGTGGGGTTATCGCTGTTCGAACAGCCAGGTCTTTAGGAGTCTCTGGAAAGCGGAGTGGTCCTGGGTGGCCCTGAGGCTGGTGGGGAGGGAGTTCCAGGTCTTGGCCGCCAGGAAGGAGAAAGATCTCCCACCCGCCGTGGAGCGGCGGATGCGAGGGACAGCAGCGAGTGCGAGGCCAGAGGAGCGGAGGAGGCGGGTGGGGACGTAGAAGCTGAGGCGTCTGTTGAGGTATTCCGGTCCCTTGTCGTAGAGGGCTTTGTGTGCGTGGGTGAGAAGTCGGAAGGTGATCCTTTTGCTGACAGGGAGCCAATGCAGGTGTCTCAGGTGTGCGGAGATGTGGCTGCTGCGGGGTTTTTCGAGGATGAGGCGGGCCAAGGTGTTTTGAATGCGTTGCAGGCGATTTTGGAGTTTGGCTGTGGTCCCGGCGTAGAGGGTGTTGCCGTAGTCCAGGCGGCTCGTGACGAGGGCGTGGGTCACAGTTTTTCTGGTGTCGGCGGGGATCCAGCGGAAGATCTTGCGGAGCATGCGGAGGGTGAGGAAGCAGGCGGAGGACACGGCGTTGACTTGCTTGGTCATGGTGAGAAGAGGGTCCAAGATGAAGCCGAGGTTGCGGGCGTGGTCTGTGGGGGTCGGTGCGGTGCCGAGGGCCGTGGGCCACCAGGAGTCGTCCCAGGCGGACGGGGTGTTGCCGAGGATGAGGACTTCCGTTTTTTCAGAGTTCAGCTTTAGGCGGCTGAGCCTCATCCAATCTGCGACGTCCTTCATACCCTCTTGTAGGTTGGTCTTGGCGCTGGCGGGGTCCTTGGTGAGGGAGAGTGTAAGTTGGGTGTCGTCGGCGTAGGAGGAGATGATGATGTCGTGCTTGCGTACGATGTTGGCGAGGGGGCTCATGTAGACATTGAAGAGTGTCGGGCTGAGTGATGAGCCTTGGGGTACGCCGCAGATGATCTCGGTGGGTTCTGAGCGAAACGGAGGGAGGTAAACTCTTTGCGAACGGTTTGAGAGGAAGGAGGCGATCCATTCTAGGGCCTGGCCTTGGATCCCGGTGGAGCGGAGGCGGGTGATTAGGGTGCGGTGACAGACGGTGTCAAAGGCAGCCGAGAGGTCGAGCAGAATGAGGGCGACTGTTTCACCGTTGTCCATCAGGGTTCTGATGTCGTCAGTGACTGAGATGAGGGCGGTTTCAGTGCTGTGGTTGGTTCGGAATCAGGTTTGTGAGGGGTCGAGCAGGTTGTTGTCTTCCAGGAAGGTGGTCAGCTGTTTGTTGACGGTCTTCTCTATTACTTTGGCTGGGAAAGGCAGAAGAGAGATGGGGCGGAAGTTTTTTAGGTCGCTCGGGTCAGCCGTAGGTTTCTTTAGTAGGGCGTTGACTTTGGCGTGTTTCCAGCATTCGGGGAAGGTAGCAGAAGAAAAAGAAGAGTTGATGACGGTCTGGAGGTGCGGGGCGATGATGTTGTCGGCTTTGTTAAAGATGAAGTGCGGGCAGGGGTCCGAAGGGGCGCCGGAGTGGATAGAGTTCATGATGGATTTGGTTTCTTCCGTGTTGATGTGGGACCAGTTGTTGAGGGTGATGGCTGTGGATGCCGGTTCGGTGGTGTATGGTTGGGTCTGGTGTCCGAAGCTGTCGTGGAGGTCGCTAATCTTGCGATGGAAGAAAGTGGCGAGGGATTCGCACAGATCCTGTGAGGGCGTGAAGGCGTTGGCGTTGGCGCTGGGGTTGGAGAACTCCTTGATGATGCTGAAGAGTTCTCTGCTGTTGTGTCCGTTTTTGTCCAGTCTGTCGGTGAAAAAGTTCCTTTTGGCAGCGCGGATCAGTAGCACATTGCTAGTGTGCCAGCTGATGTCAGCCGTCTGGAGGGGAAATGGGGGAATGGCTTGTAAGCAGCCACTTTATCTCCCCTTTAATGCACTGCACCCAGGGAAGCCATGAGTTTGTGGCTGCACTGGAAGCAGCACATTTATGACATGTGCACCTAGCACAGACCCGATAGGTGTCAGTCCCTGGCTGCTGGCTAGAAGCGAGGAGTCTTCTTTCTTCCAACAGGGCCTTCGCCAAAAGTTATAGTTTTCCAAAGTTTTCCATAATTGTTCTGAGGGGGGGTGAGGTATCAGTATTTTCCTATGCACTAGCCATTGACCGGAGAAGTTTTCCTACCTTATCCCGTCTGCATTCTAACCCTATACTCACCTTTATTAGCAGCACATCCTCTTCACTTCACAGCAAAAATATCCAGAAGTCCTCAATCTAATATGGCTGAACCCTTCTTCTGCTAGGAGTTTCCCTGACTCTCTCCAAAACTACTCCCCTTTAGATGTCCTTCTGGTAGAGTTTTAACTAGGCATGGGCACAATTTAAATAAAGCTTTGTAATTCATGCAATATTGAGAATTTCGAGTTATGTAGTTGATCCAGAAAAGCTGAAACAGAAGCATGTCAAGGTAAGCAAACGGCTAACTTAGTCACTGCTTTCTGTATGCGTTGGACGATTTTCTATAGAGGCTCATATAACAAGTCCAGGTGACACAAAATGGTAGCCGGGACCACCACTGGACATACAGAAAGTACAGCGACGGGAGGATTTTGTTTTTGTTTTTTCTAATTTCCTTGATTAATTAATTAAGTTTTGCTTTCTGTAATGACACTATTATTTGCAGAAACCTACAAATATTAAGAAGTGGAAAGCCTTGTTGTTCAAGTTTTCTTAATTATTTGTTTCTGAGTGTTAAGGTTCAAGATTCTCCCTTTCCTGTTTTCCTGTTGGTTGGGCCTTCTTAAATAATTAAAGCTAGATCATCAACAAATGTATGCCCTTCTTTTATTTGGTCATGATGGGGGATATGGCAGCCATGAGATCCCCACACCCTCTATGCAAGCAAAGGGAGAGGAGAGTCAACCATTCCACCTGCCCTTGGGCAAGACAGTGGGCAACAAATTACCATCCCCACCTGTTGCCAAGGGAAAGGACAGGAAGAGAAAGGCATGATTTAGGGGGTGATTCTAACCCCGGCGGTCTTAGACCGCCGGGGCCAGGGTCGGCGGGAGCACCGCCGACAGACCGGCGGTGCCCCACAGGGCATTCTGACCGCGGCGCTTTGGCCGCGGTCAGTGCAGGAAAACCGGCGGTCTCCCGCCGGTTTTCCGCTGCCCGTTGGAATCCTCCAAGGCGGCGCAGCTTGCTGCGCCGCCGAGGGGATTCCGACCCCCCCTACCGCCATCCAGTTCCCGGCGGTCCGCCCGCCGGGAACCGGATGGCGGTAGGGGGGGTCGCGGGGCTCCTGGGGGCCCCTGCAGTGCCCATGCCACTGGCATGGGCACTGCAGGGGCCCCCGTAAGAGGGCCCCTAAATGTATTTCACTGTCTGCTGCGCAGACAGTGAAATACGCGACGGGTGCAACTGCACCCGTCGCACAGCTTCCACTCCGCCGGCTCGATTCCGAGCCGGCTTCATCGTGGAAGCCTCTTTCCCGCTGGGCTGGCGGGCGGCCTGAAGGCGGCCGCCCGCCAGCCCAGCGGGAATGTCAGAATTACCGCCGCGGTCTTTCGACCGCGGAACGGTAACCTGACGGCGCGACTTTGGCGGGCGGCCTCCGCCGCCCGCCAAGGTCAGGATGAGGGCCTTAGTCTCTTTAAGGAAAGTGAGTGGCAAACTCGAAACAGTTGTGAACCAACGGTTGTAGCAACAGACTGATACCAAATATATTTTGGTTCTCCGAAATGTCATTGCAACATTGCCCTGCACCAGTGCAAACATTTCCAGCAACCAGTGGAAAATTGCCGGCTACTTGTTCAATTTACATCAAATGGCCACTTGGCACTGATTTTAAAAGTGATAGCGAGTGGTATGGCAAGACATTGGGCGAACAATGCACGTCATCTGCTCCTATCACCTATTCCTTAGGAAATGCTGATCTACTATCAGCAAACCCACAGTGCGGAGGGGCGTCCTCGGGGTAGGAGCAGTGCTCCTGGGGGAGGGCTTTAGAGTGGGTCGCACTAGTGGAACCTGAGCACTGTTGAGACAAATGGAACGGTGGCAGTGAAGTGAAGGTGGAACTTCCAAACCTCAACGCGTAGGTTTTCTGTACATCAGGTTAACATGGTATTCCCTTCTCTCTGCTAAATGTGTATGTCTTAAATAGCCCCAGGACAAAAGAGACACAATGACTTGGATCAAGCAGGAAGAATATCATCCGCAGTGTGCTGAGTTCCCTTCACCGCGCCAGAGGCACAGCGCCAACATCATCAAAGCTGTTACTGTGAAAATCAGAACAAAAAGCTTCAGAACACTTTGAGATTGACAGCAGTTGTGTTCCTTCCATTGGCAGATCCTATTATAAAACGACTGAGCGTTAATGCGTCCATAGATTTGGATTGTGCTGTAAAAAAGCTTGAATTGCTGCAAGAACTATGTGCTTTCATGTACAAAAGGTAAAAGTGAGTTTACATTCTTCACAACTAGCATCAAATGATTTTTCTTATCTAGCGTTTGTAGTGTTGTATTCAATAACTGTTGTCATTTGCAGTAATATAAAAAACATCAGTATAAAGAAACAAAACAAAAGTATATGGAGCATGTACATTTGATTTATAGCACTCACAGAAGCAATGCAGCCTATCAAGAGGAATGCCAAAATCAAATTAAACAAACCACTGAAAATATAGTTTTTGTTGCATTGGAGTATTGGAAGCATTTATCCTCGCTCTCCCTACCTTTCATGGATGTAGATATGTATGTTCACCTTTGTAAATGGGTATCTAGAGGCATGTTAGTCTGTGTTCAAGCGTGCTATTTATTCTTTTGGCCGGTGTCCATGGCTGGGTGCATGTATGTCTGTTTGCCTGTGTGCAAGAATGGCTTTTGATGTGCATGGGTGCCCAGAAAGACTGTTGGCCCGAGTGCATAGATTAGTCTATGTCTATTGATCTGTGGGCATACATGGGATTATGTCTATTAGTCTGTTGCACGTGTGTGTCGGTCCATAAGCAAAAGGGCTCCAGTATGTCCTTTGACCTGTGTGCACGTACCTGTGTATTTCTTTCAGTTGCTTGTCTGTATGTGTGTGTGTTAAGCAGTATGCATGGCTGCCTGTAGGACATTTGACCACGTTCTTTAGTCTGTACATTATCTCTTCACCAGGAGGTGATTTTGCAATAGCTGTTTAGTAAAATAATAGTAATGCACTCAATAATTCAAGCTATTGTGTCCATACACTCATAGACATGCCCTAATGTTTCCCATGACGAGCACAAGTTGATCTAATAGATTACTGTATCTCATATGACCTTAGTATGATGGAACAGAAGGATGGACGGCCAATAAACTAAACAAAATAGAAGACGCCATATTTCTGTATGTATTTCAGAATATATTATGGAATGTAAAAGCATAGTTCTTCGGTTCTAAGTCACACTTCTACCTTCCATACTTTTTCCAAGAATACAGACTTTGTATCCCTCTGTCACTGAAGGAGTGTCTACTTGTGCATAGGGGTGTTAGGATGTTCCTTATTCCCCCACACAGTGGCCTGCCACTCACAAGAAATAAAAAAAACATTTTTTTTTGTTTTGTACTTTTTCATATCAATTGTTTACCGTTGTAGGGGCAAGGCGAAGTGCTCTCTTAGCACTGAGTGTGGTTTATGGCAAGGCATTCAGTAACCAGTCAGGTGAAAACGGGAAGAGAGGTGCAGATCAGGCGGGAGAGGAGCTTCACGGGAGGTTTATACCCTCCCAAATAAATGTATTTTCTGGTAAACACTTGGGTACAAGTGCTATCAGTCAATTATGGCCAGATGTCTCCCCTGATTTCACCAGTGATTGTTACATACAACAAGACAAAAACGCACAAATACACTCTCTCTGCTTTAAACACCTTAAAAATGTTTGGTATTTTACTAATATTGCATTTGCACTCCCTCACTTAGTGCCCATTCCAATCTGCATTCGTCTACCTTTCAATTTTTGGCCCTCAAGCCCCCCTCAATCACTCTGCTTGTCGCATAATGTGCTTTCACATTTCACCATTATTGATGGAAATTCTGAAGGTCGCATCCAACCCTAGTCTTACTGACCAAGCTACGCCCTTGTGCAGATGCAGAAGTGGCTCGTTTCTCTTCAATCTGCAACCCGAAATGTCAGGAAGCTGAGGACAAGACAGAGTTTTCCTGATCAGCCAATCCTGACACATCTCTCATGCTACTTATTGTTATAAAGGGCATGAGTGCGGCACCTTAATTGGCTATGATCAGTGGGCTGTAGTTCTCCTTGGACCCACACACATCAACAGGCAGGTAGCACATGTCAAGGCCACACCTGTATTTTCGTACCTTCGCGGATAGCTGCAGGAACATCGTGGATCCCGAAAATCATACGAGCAGGTACGCTGACCAATTGGGTTGGACAATGTGTGTGCACACCCTACCAGGCTAAGTGGGAAATGGGAGATGTTAGAAATGGGGTCTTTGGTTGACAGTCAGGTTACCCCCTGTTCAAGCAAGGATCCTCACTCTAGTTAGGATAAAAGAGAATCACCCTCAGCTAACCCCTGCTTACCCCCTTGGTAGCTTGGCAGAGCAGTAGGCTTAACCTCAGAGTGCTGGGCGTAAAGTATTTGTACCAACACACACAGTAACTTAATGAAAACACTACAAAATGACACAACACCAGTTTAGAAAAATAGGAAATATTTATCTAGACAAAACAAGACCAAAACGACAAAAATCCAACATACACAAGTCAAGTTATGATTTTTTTAAAGGTTTAAAATAAAAAGAGTCTTTAGGTAGTTGTAACAACACACTAGCGCTGCTAGCGTGAAAATGTACCTGGTTTGCGGCAAAAATAACCCCGCACGGGCGGTGTGCGTCGAAAATAACCCTGCACGGGTATATGCGTCGAAAACAGCTCGGCACGGCGAGGCGCGTCGAAAAAGCCAGCCACGCGACGGTCCGAAAGTCCCGCGGCGCTGGTTGCGATCTCTCAGCCTTCGTCAGCGATGCTGCGCGTCGTTTCTCCTGCTCCGGGCGTCGATTCTCCGGTCGCGTTTCCTGCGGCGTCGTTTCTCAGCTGCGGAGCCGGCGTCGCGTCGTTTTCTCAGCCGCGATCGGATTCGCGTCGATCTTTTCTCCGCACGGCGCTCGGTGCGTGTATTTTTGTCCTTAGGCTGCCAGCCTCTCCTTTCAGGGTCCCAGGAACTGGAAGGGCACCACAGAGCAGAGTAGGGGTCTCTCCAGAGACTCCAGGTGCTGGCAGGAAGAAGTCTTTGCTATCCCTGAGACTTCAACAACAGGAGGCAAGCTCTACATCAAGCCCTTGGAGATTTCTTCTTCAAGATGGAAGGCACACAAAGTCCAGTCTTTGCCCTCTTACTCAGGCAGAAGCAGCACTGCAGGAAAGCTCCACAAAGCACAGTCACAGGCAGGGCAGCACTTGTTCCTCAGCGATCAGCTCTTCTCCAGGCAGAGGTTCCCCTTGGTTCCAGAAGTGTTTCTAAAGTTTGTAAGTTTGGGTGCCCTTCTTATACCCATTTTAGTCTTTGAAGTCACCTTTCTTCAAAGGGGACTCACACCTTCTGGTGAAATCCTGCCTTGCCCAGGCAAGGCCTCAGACACACACCAGGGGGCTGGAGACAGCATTGTCAGAGGCAGGCACAGTCCTTTCAGATGAGAGTGACCACTCCACCCCTCCCTCCTAGCAGAGATGGCTAATCAGGAAATGCAGATCACACCCCAGCTCCCTTTGTGTCACTGTCTGGTGTGAGGTGAAAAACAACCCAACTGTCAAACTGACCCAGACAGGGAATCCACAAACAAGGCAGAGTCACAGAATGGTTTAAGCAAGAAAATGCTCACTTTCTAAAAGTGGCATTTCCAACCTCACAATCTTAAAATCAACTTTACTAAAAGATGTATTTTTAAATTGTGAGTTCAGGGGTCCCAAGCTCCACATGTCCATCTACTCTCTAGGGGAATCTACACTTTAATCATATTTAAAGGTAGCCCCCATATTAACCTATGAGAGAGAGACAGACCTTGCAACAGTGAAAACGAAATTGGCAGTATTTCACTGTCAGGACATATAAACCACATTACTATATGTCCTACCTTATCCATACACTGCACCCTGCCCTTGGGGCTACCTAGGGCCTACCTTAGGGGTGCCTTACATGTAAGAAAAGGGAAGGTTTAGGCCTGGCAAGTGGGTACACTTGCCAAGTCGAATTTACAGTGTAAGAATACACATACAGACACTGCAGTGGCAGGTCTGAGACAGGATTACAGAGCTACTTATGTGGGTGGCACAACCAGTGCTGCAGGCCCACTAGTAGCATTTGATTTACAGGCCCTGGAACCTCTAGTGCACCTTACTAGGGACTTACTAGTAAATCAAATATGCCAATCATGGATAAACCACTTACATACAATTTAAACAGGAGAGCATATGCACTTTAGCACTGGTTAGCAGTGGTAAAGTGCTCAGAGTTGAAAAGCCAACAGCAACATGTCAGAAAAACATAGGAGGCAGGAGGCGAAAAAGACTGGGGATGACCCTGCATAAGCAAAAGTCCAACACAACCCCCTACCAGCCTAAAGCCAGGGGAGAACAATCAATACCTTGATGTACTTCCCTGATTGGGGCGATAGAACAGGGACCCAGGCCCACAACAGCAGGGGCATGTTCCCGTTCTACGCCTTCCTGACTCCAGTTGGATCCCTCTGTCCATACTCTCAGGGCCCACTAAGCTAACCCATGGGGAACCCTTCTCCACATCTACAGACACCATCTGTGCAACACCTAACTTTACTTTGCTCACAGATGTATTGCAATGGGCAGATAGTACCACCAGGGCCAACACAGTGGTGTTGCCCACTCCACCCCCGGGGTGTGACTCTCGTCCTCCCCCCCCCAGGGGCAACTCTGTCCACCAGGACAGCAAGCCACAGTGGCCCCAGACAACTGTCAGGGATGAGAGCCCGACCTCAGGCCTCTCTAACCACTGTGACTGTGGAGAGTGGGGGGTGGTAGCCCCAGGTGCCTGGCACCCTTTGACCACTCTCTCTTCCACCAGGTCAGGGATGTTAACCTGACCCTGGTCCTCCCCTCTGGGGCTCTGTACCCTCCCCGCAGAAGCGGCACCCCCAGAGTCAAAAACTGTCAGGGTGCTTGTAGAAGCAGTCCTGCACAATTCTTCCATCAGTGCAGGGATGTTAACCTGCAACTGATCCTCCAACCTGGGGTCTGTACCTTCAGGTTGGACCAGGGCCAGGGGTGAGGCTTCCCTCCCCCTGCCCTCTCTTCTGGGGTCCTGAACCACCCAACTAGGAGTGACCCCCCCAGAAGACAACATGGTAGGGGCACTGTTAGCAGTAGCCCCTTCCTCCAGGTCAGGGGGGACACCCTTAACCTGGCCTCCCAATCCAGGGCCTGTACCCACAGACTGGATCACTGCCTGGCAAACCAGGACTTCTTGGGGGGCATACCTACCCCCTACCAGGTCAGAGTTTACCCTCTGAACCTGGTCATCCAACCCAGGGTCACCACCCTGCGGTTGAACCACTGCCTGGCACACCAGGACTTCCTGGGGAGCACACTTACCCCGCATCAGGTCAGAGTTTACCCCCGGAACCTGATCATTCAACCCAGAGTCACCACCCTGCGGTTGAACCATTGCCTGGCGCACCAGGACTTCCTTGGGAGCACACGTACTCCCCATCAGGTCAGAGTTTACCCCCTGAACCTGATCATCCAACCCAGAGTCACCATCCTGCGGTTGAATCATTGCCTGGCGCACCAGGACTTCCTGGGGGGCACACCTACCCCCCACAAGGGAAACACTTTCCCCAAGGGCCATACAAGAGTCTGGCTGGCGCAGGTCTCCTGACCTCTGCCCATCTGACAGAGTCTGGATTCCCCCCAGCCCAGAAATGGTCTCACCAAGGTCATTCCTGGGGGGCTCTGCACTCAGAGCTGACCCCTGACCCTCCAGGTTCTCCACTGGGGTCCGCAACCCCCCCTCAACCCTCTGTCTGGACTTCTGCAACCCCTCACTAGGAGTGGTACTGCCAGACACCAGAACTGGTGGGACGCTGGCTACAGCCGCCCCCCCAAGTTCTCCTGACACTGTGGGGTCTCCCTCAACAGAGGGCCCTATGGTACAGGCTAGGCTCCCCTCCTGGGGTTCCCGCAGGGAACCCTCCAGGACCTGGGACCGGATCTCGGGCACCTTGGGCCTCAACCCATCCCCATTCCCTCTCCTCTGAGACTGGACATGGGGTCCCTCACCCATCCCACTACACTGGGACCTACCTGGGACGCTACAATCCTTCCCTACCTCACCTGGTTGGGAACTACCTAGACCACTCCTCTCAGGAGCACCCCCAAATGCCTCTTCAGACTCTCTGGTACTCACCCAGAAGTCTGCCTCCATTGTAAGCTCCCTGGGGTCAGAGAACTCACACTCCACCTGGTGTTGGCATAGCTCTGGAAAATAAGGACTAGACATATGCTCTCCAGCAATTACATCACTCAGCCCCTCACATGAATTAACCAAAGTACCCTTCACCCAACCATCCAGTGACTCTGCTTTGAAAAAGCACCCCACATCACCCTCTAGAGACTGGTGAGACAGTACCTGACTGTCCCTGACACTCAACCCACACTCTTCTGGGATGTTTTCACACTCCATAACCAGGACTTCTACCTGGGGGGAACCCCTCTCCCTGTCACTCTCAACTAGAGTCAGTAGAGTGTCCCTCCCACCAGTAGGAATATGACTCCCCATGCCAGTTCCCCAATCCACCTCAGGGACCCTGTGCATCACTGGAGCTACCTCATACCCCTGAACCTCCTGGCGTGTGTTAACTCCCTCCTTCAAGTAGGGCACCACATCTCTGGGCATGTGCACTGCTTCAGCAGTACTGGATACAAGATTTTTGCTGCCACCATCTGAACTGGACTCAGCCCTCATGGCCTCCAGCTTCAGCTCTTCACAGCTCAGCTCTTGAGCTGCAATCCTTTCTTTTTCTAGGACTAAGGCTCTCTCCTCCTCAGCCCTCTCAAGCTCTGCATCTAGCTCTTCCAGACTCCGGATTCGAGCTAGGAGCCACTCATCTCTTTCTGTTTCCTCCTCCTCAGAGTAGTTATCCTCCTCCTCAGAGTAGTTATCCTCCTCAGACTCATTTGGTGGTGTTGCCTGACAACGTTTCAATTCATACTGAAACAGGGCTGACTCAAGATCCTCCCTTCTGGATTTCCTGTTCACAGCCAGTCCCCTTTCCATGCAGAATGCTTTAAGCTGCCACTTTTTATACATAAATAGGTGCCAGAAATTGACTTCCATTCTGCAAAGGCTTCACAACCCAAAAACAAAGTCCAAAAATATTATCAATACTTCCAGGAGGACATCAGAGAACAAAAAGCAGAATCACAAGACAAGTAGTATGTGGTCACGTAGTGGTCTGAGATCAAAACAGTAGTGTACACTTAATTACTGTATGTCAAGTACAAATACAAGTCCAATCCCGACCGCTGGTCACCAATGTTAGAAATGGGGTCTTTGGTTGACAGTCAGGTTACCCCCTGTTCAAGCAAGGATCCTCACTCTAGTTAGGATAAAAGAGAATCACCCTCAGCTAACCCCTGCTTACCCCCTTGGTAGCTTGGCAGAGCAGTAGGCTTAACCTCAGAGTGCTGGGCGTAAAGTATTTGTACCAACACACACAGTAACTTAATGAAAACACTACAAAATGACACAACACCAGTTTAGAAAAATAGGAAATATTTATCTAGACAAAACAAGACCAAAACGACAAAAATCCAACATACACAAGTCAAGTTATGATTTTTTTAAAGGTTTAAAATAAAAAGAGTCTTTAGGTAGTTGTAACAACACACTAGCGCTGCTAGCGTGAAAATGTACCTGGTTTGCGGCAAAAATAACCCCGCACGGGCGGTGTGCGTCGAAAATAACCCTGCACGGGTATATGCGTCGAAAACAGCTCGGCACGGCGAGGCGCGTCGAAAAAGCCAGCCACGCGACGGTCCGAAAGTCCCGCGGCGCTGGTTGCGATCTCTCAGCCTTCGTCAGCGATGCTGCGCGTCGTTTCTCCTGCTCCGGGCGTCGATTCTCCGGTCGCGTTTCCTGCGGCGTCGTTTCTCAGCTGCGGAGCCGGCGTCGCGTCGTTTTCTCAGCCGCGATCGGATTCGCGTCGATCTTTTCTCCGCACGGCGCTCGGTGCGTGTATTTTTGTCCTTAGGCTGCCAGCCTCTCCTTTCAGGGTCCCAGGAACTGGAAGGGCACCACAGAGCAGAGTAGGGGTCTCTCCAGAGACTCCAGGTGCTGGCAGGAAGAAGTCTTTGCTATCCCTGAGACTTCAACAACAGGAGGCAAGCTCTACATCAAGCCCTTGGAGATTTCTTCTTCAAGATGGAAGGCACACAAAGTCCAGTCTTTGCCCTCTTACTCAGGCAGAAGCAGCACTGCAGGAAAGCTCCACAAAGCACAGTCACAGGCAGGGCAGCACTTGTTCCTCAGCGATCAGCTCTTCTCCAGGCAGAGGTTCCCCTTGGTTCCAGAAGTGTTTCTAAAGTTTGTAAGTTTGGGTGCCCTTCTTATACCCATTTTAGTCTTTGAAGTCACCTTTCTTCAAAGGGGACTCACACCTTCTGGTGAAATCCTGCCTTGCCCAGGCAAGGCCTCAGACACACACCAGGGGGCTGGAGACAGCATTGTCAGAGGCAGGCACAGTCCTTTCAGATGAGAGTGACCACTCCACCCCTCCCTCCTAGCAGAGATGGCTAATCAGGAAATGCAGATCACACCCCAGCTCCCTTTGTGTCACTGTCTGGTGTGAGGTGAAAAACAACCCAACTGTCAAACTGACCCAGACAGGGAATCCACAAACAAGGCAGAGTCACAGAATGGTTTAAGCAAGAAAATGCTCACTTTCTAAAAGTGGCATTTCCAACCTCACAATCTTAAAATCAACTTTACTAAAAGATGTATTTTTAAATTGTGAGTTCAGGGGTCCCAAACTCCACATGTCCATCTACTCTCTAGGGGAATCTACACTTTAATCATATTTAAAGGTAGCCCCCATATTATCCTATGAGAGAGAGACAGACCTTGCAACAGTGAAAACGAAATTGGCAGTATTTCACTGTCAGGACATATAAACCACATTACTATATGTCCTACCTTATCCATACACTGCACCCTGCCCTTGGGGCTACCTAGGGCCTACCTTAGGGGTGCCTTACATGTAAGAAAAGGGAAGGTTTAGGCCTGGCAAGTGGGTACACTTGCCAAGTCGAATTTACAGTGTAAGAATACACATACAGACACTGCAGTGGCAGGTCTGAGACAGGATTACAGAGCTACTTATGTGGGTGGCACAACCAGTGCTGCAGGCCCACTAGTAGCATTTGATTTACAGGCCCTGGCACCTCTAGTGCACCTTACTAGGGACTTACTAGTAAATCAAATATGCCAATCATGGATAAACCACTTACATACAATTTAAACAGGAGAGCATATGCACTTTAGCACTGGTTAGCAGTGGTAAAGTGCTCAGAGTTGAAAAGCCAACAGCAACATGTCAGAAAAACATAGGAGGCAGGAGGCGAAAAAGACTGGGGATGACCCTGCATAAGCAAAAGTCCAACACAACCCCCTACCAGCCTAAAGCCAGGGGAGAACAATCAATACCTTGATGTACTTCCCTGATTGGGGCGATAGAACAGGGACCCAGGCCCACAACAGCAGGGGCATGTTCCCGTTCTACGCCTTCCTGACTCCAGTTGGATCCCTCTGTCCATACTCTCAGGGCCCACTAAGCTAACCCAGGGGGAACCCTTCTCCACATCTACAGACACCATCTGTGCAACACCTAACTTTACTTTGCTCACAGATGTATTGCAATGGGCAGATAGTACCACCAGGGCCAACACAGTGGTGTTGCCCACTCCACCCCCGGGGTGTGACTCTCGTCCTCCCCCCCCCAGGGGCAACTCTGTCCACCAGGACAGCAAGCCACAGTGGCCCCAGACAACTGTCAGGGATGAGAGCCCGACCTCAGGCCTCTCTAACCACTGTGACTGTGGAGAGTGGGGGGTGGTAGCCCCAGGTGCCTGGCACCCTTTGACCACTCTCTCTTCCACCAGGTCAGGGATGTTAACCTGACCCTGGTCCTCCCCTCTGGGGCTCTGTACCCTCCCCGCAGAAGCGGCACCCCCAGAGTCAAAAACTGTCAGGGTGCTTGTAGAAGCAGTCCTGCACAATTCTTCCATCAGTGCAGGGATTTTAACCTGCAACTGATCCTCCAACCTGGGGTCTGTACCTTCAGGTTGGACCAGGGCCAGGGGTGAGGCTTCCCTCCCCCTGCCCTCTCTTCTGGGGTCCTGAACCACCCAACTAGGAGTGACCCCCCCAGAAGACAACATGGTAGGGGCACTGTTAGCAGTAGCCCCTTCCTCCAGGTCAGGGGGGACACCCTTAACCTGGCCTCCCAATCCAGGGCCTGTACCCACAGACTGGATCACTGCCTGGCAAACCAGGACTTCTTGGGGGGCATACCTACCCCCTACCAGGTCAGAGTTTACCCTCTGAACCTGGTCATCCAACCCAGGGTCACCACCCTGCGGTTGAACCACTGCCTGGCACACCAGGACTTCCTGGGGAGCACACTTACCCCGCATCAGGTCAGAGTTTACCCCCGGAACCTGATCATTCAACCCAGAGTCACCACCCTGCGGTTGAACCATTGCCTGGCGCACCAGGACTTCCTTGGGAGCACACGTACTCCCCATCAGGTCAGAGTTTACCCCCTGAACCTGATCATCCAACCCAGAGTCACCATCCTGCGGTTGAATCATTGCCTGGCGCACCAGGACTTCCTGGGGGGCACACCTACCCCCCACAAGGGAAACACTTTCCCCAAGGGCCATACAAGAGTCTGGCTGGCGCAGGTCTCCTGACCTCTGCCCATCTGACAGAGTCTGGATTCCCCCCAGCCCAGAAATGGTCTCACCAAGGTCATTCCTGGGGGGCTCTGCACTCAGAGCTGACCCCTGACCCTCCAGGTTCTCCACTGGGGTCCGCAACCCCCCCTCAACCCTCTGTCTGGACTTCTGCAACCCCTCACTAGGAGTGGTACTGCCAGACACCAGAACTGGTGGGACGCTGGCTACAGCCGCCCCCCCAAGTTCTCCTGACACTGTGGGGTCTCCCTCAACAGAGGGCCCTATGGTACAGGCTAGGCTCCCCTCCTGGGGTTCCCGCAGGGAACCCTCCAGGACCTGGGACCGGATCTCGGGCACCTTGGGCCTCAACCCATCCCCATTCCCTCTCCTCTGAGACTGGACATGGGGTCCCTCACCCATCCCACTACACTGGGACCTACCTGGGACGCTACAATCCTTCCCTACCTCACCTGGTTGGGAACTACCTAGACCACTCCTCTCAGGAGCACCCCCAAATGCCTCTTCAGACTCTCTGGTACTCACCCAGAAGTCTGCCTCCATTGTAAGCTCCCTGGGGTCAGAGAACTCACACTCCACCTGGTGTTGGCATAGCTCTGGAAAATAAGGACTAGACATATGCTCTCCAGCAATTACATCACTCAGCCCCTCACATGAATTAACCAAAGTACCCTTCACCCAACCATCCAGTGACTCTGCTTTGAAAAAGCACCCCACATCACCCTCTAGAGACTGGTGAGACAGTACCTGACTGTCCCTGACACTCAACCCACACTCTTCTGGGATGTTTTCACACTCCATAACCAGGACTTCTACCTGGGGGGAACCCCTCTCCCTGTCACTCTCAACTAGAGTCAGTAGAGTGTCCCTCCCACCAGTAGGAATATGACTCCCCATGCCAGTTCCCCAATCCACCTCAGGGACCCTGTGCATCACTGGAGCTACCTCATACCCCTGAACCTCCTGGCGTGTGTTAACTCCCTCCTTCAAGTAGGGCACCACATCTCTGGGCATGTGCACTGCTTCAGCAGTACTGGATACAAGATTTTTGCTGCCACCATCTGAACTGGACTCAGCCCTCATGGCCTCCAGCTTCAGCTCTTCACAGCTCAGCTCTTGAGCTGCAATCCTTTCTTTTTCTAGGACTAAGGCTCTCTCCTCCTCAGCCCTCTCAAGCTCTGCATCTAGCTCTTCCAGACTCCGGATTCGAGCTAGGAGCCACTCATCTCTTTCTGTTTCCTCCTCCTCAGAGTAGTTATCCTCCTCCTCAGAGTAGTTATCCTCCTCAGACTCATTTGGTGGTGTTGCCTGACAACGTTTCAATTCATACTGAAACAGGGCTGACTCAAGATCCTCCCTTCTGGATTTCCTGTTCACAGCCAGTCCCCTTTCCATGCAGAATGCTTTAAGCTGCCACTTTTTATACATAAATAGGTGCCAGAAATTGACTTCCATTCTGCAAAGGCTTCACAACCCAAAAACAAAGTCCAAAAATATTATCAATACTTCCAGGAGGACATCAGAGAACAAAAAGCAGAATCAGAAGACAAGTAGTATGTGGTCACGTAGTGGTCTGAGATCAAAACAGTAGTGTACACTTAATTACTGTATGTCAAGTACAAATACAAGTCCAATCCCGACCGCTGGTCACCAATGTTAGAAATGGGGTCTTTGGTTGACAGTCAGGTTACCCCCTGTTCAAGCAAGGATCCTCACTCTAGTTAGGATAAAAGAGAATCACCCTCAGCTAACCCCTGCTTACCCCCTTGGTAGCTTGGCAGAGCAGTAGGCTTAACCTCAGAGTGCTGGGCGTAAAGTATTTGTACCAACACACACAGTAACTTAATGAAAACACTACAAAATGACACAACACCAGTTTAGAAAAATAGGAAATATTTATCTAGACAAAACAAGACCAAAACGACAAAAATCCAACATACACAAGTCAAGTTATGATTTTTTTAAAGGTTTAAAATAAAAAGAGTCTTTAGGTAGTTGTAACAACACACTAGCGCTGCTAGCGTGAAAATGTACCTGGTTTGCGGCAAAAATAACCCCGCACGGGCGGTGTGCGTCGAAAATAACCCTGCACGGGTATATGCGTCGAAAACAGCTCGGCACGGCGAGGCGCGTCGAAAAAGCCAGCCACGCGACGGTCCGAAAGTCCCGCGGCGCTGGTTGCGATCTCTCAGCCTTCGTCAGCGATGCTGCGCGTCGTTTCTCCTGCTCCGGGCGTCGATTCTCCGGTCGCGTTTCCTGCGGCGTCGTTTCTCAGCTGCGGAGCCGGCGTCGCGTCGTTTTCTCAGCCGCGATCGGATTCGCGTCGATCTTTTCTCCGCACGGCGCTCGGTGCGTGTATTTTTGTCCTTAGGCTGCCAGCCTCTCCTTTCAGGGTCCCAGGAACTGGAAGGGCACCACAGAGCAGAGTAGGGGTCTCTCCAGAGACTCCAGGTGCTGGCAGGAAGAAGTCTTTGCTATCCCTGAGACTTCAACAACAGGAGGCAAGCTCTACATCAAGCCCTTGGAGATTTCTTCTTCAAGATGGAAGGCACACAAAGTCCAGTCTTTGCCCTCTTACTCAGGCAGAAGCAGCACTGCAGGAAAGCTCCACAAAGCACAGTCACAGGCAGGGCAGCACTTGTTCCTCAGCGATCAGCTCTTCTCCAGGCAGAGGTTCCCCTTGGTTCCAGAAGTGTTTCTAAAGTTTGTAAGTTTGGGTGCCCTTCTTATACCCATTTTAGTCTTTGAAGTCACCTTTCTTCAAAGGGGACTCACACCTTCTGGTGAAATCCTGCCTTGCCCAGGCAAGGCCTCAGACACACACCAGGGGGCTGGAGACAGCATTGTCAGAGGCAGGCACAGTCCTTTCAGATGAGAGTGACCACTCCACCCCTCCCTCCTAGCAGAGATGGCTAATCAGGAAATGCAGATCACACCCCAGCTCCCTTTGTGTCACTGTCTGGTGTGAGGTGAAAAACAACCCAACTGTCAAACTGACCCAGACAGGGAATCCACAAACAAGGCAGAGTCACAGAATGGTTTAAGCAAGAAAATGCTCACTTTCTAAAAGTGGCATTTCCAACCTCACAATCTTAAAATCAACTTTACTAAAAGATGTATTTTTAAATTGTGAGTTCAGGGGTCCCAAACTCCACATGTCCATCTACTCTCTAGGGGAATCTACACTTTAATCATATTTAAAGGTAGCCCCCATATTATCCTATGAGAGAGAGACAGACCTTGCAACAGTGAAAACGAAATTGGCAGTATTTCACTGTCAGGACATATAAACCACATTACTATATGTCCTACCTTATCCATACACTGCACCCTGCCCTTGGGGCTACCTAGGGCCTACCTTAGGGGTGCCTTACATGTAAGAAAAGGGAAGGTTTAGGCCTGGCAAGTGGGTACACTTGCCAAGTCGAATTTACAGTGTAAGAATACACATACAGACACTGCAGTGGCAGGTCTGAGACAGGATTACAGAGCTACTTATGTGGGTGGCACAACCAGTGCTGCAGGCCCACTAGTAGCATTTGATTTACAGGCCCTGGCACCTCTAGTGCACCTTACTAGGGACTTACTAGTAAATCAAATATGCCAATCATGGATAAACCACTTACATACAATTTAAACAGGAGAGCATATGCACTTTAGCACTGGTTAGCAGTGGTAAAGTGCTCAGAGTTGAAAAGCCAACAGCAACATGTCAGAAAAACATAGGAGGCAGGAGGCGAAAAAGACTGGGGATGACCCTGCATAAGCAAAAGTCCAACACAACCCCCTACCAGCCTAAAGCCAGGGGAGAACAATCAATACCTTGATGTACTTCCCTGATTGGGGCGATAGAACAGGGACCCAGGCCCACAACAGCAGGGGCATGTTCCCGTTCTACGCCTTCCTGACTCCAGTTGGATCCCTCTGTCCATACTCTCAGGGCCCACTAAGCTAACCCAGGGGGAACCCTTCTCCACATCTACAGACACCATCTGTGCAACACCTAACTTTACTTTGCTCACAGATGTATTGCAATGGGCAGATAGTACCACCAGGGCCAACACAGTGGTGTTGCCCACTCCACCCCCGGGGTGTGACTCTCGTCCTCCCCCCCCCAGGGGCAACTCTGTCCACCAGGACAGCAAGCCACAGTGGCCCCAGACAACTGTCAGGGATGAGAGCCCGACCTCAGGCCTCTCTAACCACTGTGACTGTGGAGAGTGGGGGGTGGTAGCCCCAGGTGCCTGGCACCCTTTGACCACTCTCTCTTCCACCAGGTCAGGGATGTTAACCTGACCCTGGTCCTCCCCTCTGGGGCTCTGTACCCTCCCCGCAGAAGCGGCACCCCCAGAGTCAAAAACTGTCAGGGTGCTTGTAGAAGCAGTCCTGCACAATTCTTCCATCAGTGCAGGGATGTTAACCTGCAACTGATCCTCCAACCTGGGGTCTGTACCTTCAGGTTGGACCAGGGCCAGGGGTGAGGCTTCCCTCCCCCTGCCCTCTCTTCTGGGGTCCTGAACCACCCAACTAGGAGTGACCCCCCCAGAAGACAACATGGTAGGGGCACTGTTAGCAGTAGCCCCTTCCTCCAGGTCAGGGGGGACACCCTTAACCTGGCCTCCCAATCCAGGGCCTGTACCCACAGACTGGATCACTGCCTGGCAAACCAGGACTTCTTGGGGGGCATACCTACCCCCTACCAGGTCAGAGTTTACCCTCTGAACCTGGTCATCCAACCCAGGGTCACCACCCTGCGGTTGAACCACTGCCTGGCACACCAGGACTTCCTGGGGAGCACACTTACCCCCCATCAGGTCAGAGTTTACCCCCGGAACCTGATCATTCAACCCAGAGTCACCACCCTGCGGTTGAACCATTGCCTGGCGCACCAGGACTTCCTTGGGAGCACACGTACTCCCCATCAGGTCAGAGTTTACCCCCTGAACCTGATCATCCAACCCAGAGTCACCATCCTGCGGTTGAATCATTGCCTGGCGCACCAGGACTTCCTGGGGGGCACACCTACCCCCCACAAGGGAAACACTTTCCCCAAGGGCCATACAAGAGTCTGGCTGGCGCAGGTCTCCTGACCTCTGCCCATCTGACAGAGTCTGGATTCCCCCCAGCCCAGAAATGGTCTCACCAAGGTCATTCCTGGGGGGCTCTGCACTCAGAGCTGACCCCTGACCCTCCAGGTTCTCCACTGGGGTCCGCAACCCCCCCTCAACCCTCTGTCTGGACTTCTGCAACCCCTCACTAGGAGTGGTACTGCCAGACACCAGAACTGGTGGGACGCTGGCTACAGCCGCCCCCCCAAGTTCTCCTGACACTGTGGGGTCTCCCTCAACAGAGGGCCCTATGGTACAGGCTAGGCTCCCCTCCTGGGGTTCCCGCAGGGAACCCTCCAGGACCTGGGACCGGATCTCGGGCACCTTGGGCCTCAACCCATCCCCATTCCCTCTCCTCTGAGACTGGACATGGGGTCCCTCACCCATCCCACTACACTGGGACCTACCTGGGACGCTACAATCCTTCCCTACCTCACCTGGTTGGGAACTACCTAGACCACTCCTCTCAGGAGCACCCCCAAATGCCTCTTCAGACTCTCTGGTACTCACCCAGAAGTCTGCCTCCATTGTAAGCTCCCTGGGGTCAGAGAACTCACACTCCACCTGGTGTTGGCATAGCTCTGGAAAATAAGGACTAGACATATGCTCTCCAGCAATTACATCACTCAGCCCCTCACATGAATTAACCAAAGTACCCTTCACCCAACCATCCAGTGACTCTGCTTTGAAAAAGCACCCCACATCACCCTCTAGAGACTGGTGAGACAGTACCTGACTGTCCCTGACACTCAACCCACACTCTTCTGGGATGTTTTCACACTCCATAACCAGGACTTCTACCTGGGGGGAACCCCTCTCCCTGTCACTCTCAACTAGAGTCAGTAGAGTGTCCCTCCCACCAGTAGGAATATGACTCCCCATGCCAGTTCCCCAATCCACCTCAGGGACCCTGTGCATCACTGGAGCTACCTCATACCCCTGAACCTCCTGGCGTGTGTTAACTCCCTCCTTCAAGTAGGGCACCACATCTCTGGGCATGTGCACTGCTTCAGCAGTACTGGATACAAGATTTTTGCTGCCACCATCTGAACTGGACTCAGCCCTCGTGGCCTCCAGCTTCAGCTCTTCACAGCTCAGCTCTTGAGCTGCAATCCTTTCTTTTTCTAGGACTAAGGCTCTCTCCTCCTCAGCCCTCTCAAGCTCTGCATCTAGCTCTTCCAGACTCCGGATTCGAGCTAGGAGCCACTCATCTCTTTCTGTTTCCTCCTCCTCAGAGTAGTTATCCTCCTCCTCAGAGTAGTTATCCTCCTCAGACTCATTTGGTGGTGTTGCCTGACAACGTTTCAATTCATACTGAAACAGGGCTGACTCAAGATCCTCCCTTCTGGATTTCCTGTTCACAGCCAGTCCCCTTTCCATGCAGAATGCTTTAAGCTGCCACTTTTTATACATAAATAGGTGCCAGAAATTGACTTCCATTCTGCAAAGGCTTCACAACCCAAAAACAAAGTCCAAAAATATTATCAATACTTCCAGGAGGACATCAGAGAACAAAAAGCAGAATCACAAGACAAGTAGTATGTGGTCACGTAGTGGTCTGAGATCAAAACAGTAGTGTACACTTAATTACTGTATGTCAAGTACAAATACAAGTCCAATCCCGACCGCTGGTCACCAATGTTAGAAATGGGGTCTTTGGTTGACAGTCAGGTTACCCCCTGTTCAAGCAAGGATCCTCACTCTAGTTAGGATAAAAGAGAATCACCCTCAGCTAACCCCTGCTTACCCCCTTGGTAGCTTGGCAGAGCAGTAGGCTTAACCTCAGAGTGCTGGGCGTAAAGTATTTGTACCAACACACACAGTAACTTAATGAAAACACTACAAAATGACACAACACCAGTTTAGAAAAATAGGAAATATTTATCTAGACAAAACAAGACCAAAACGACAAAAATCCAACATACACAAGTCAAGTTATGATTTTTTTAAAGGTTTAAAATAAAAAGAGTCTTTAGGTAGTTGTAACAACACACTAGCGCTGCTAGCGTGAAAATGTACCTGGTTTGCGGCAAAAATAACCCCGCACGGGCGGTGTGCGTCGAAAATAACCCTGCACGGGTATATGCGTCGAAAACAGCTCGGCACGGCGAGGCGCGTCGAAAAAGCCAGCCACGCGACGGTCCGAAAGTCCCGCGGCGCTGGTTGCGATCTCTCAGCCTTCGTCAGCGATGCTGCGCGTCGTTTCTCCTGCTCCGGGCGTCGATTCTCCGGTCGCGTTTCCTGCGGCGTCGTTTCTCAGCTGCGGAGCCGGCGTCGCGTCGTTTTCTCAGCCGCGATCGGATTCGCGTCGATCTTTTCTCCGCACGGCGCTCGGTGCGTGTATTTTTGTCCTTAGGCTGCCAGCCTCTCCTTTCAGGGTCCCAGGAACTGGAAGGGCACCACAGAGCAGAGTAGGGGTCTCTCCAGAGACTCCAGGTGCTGGCAGGAAGAAGTCTTTGCTATCCCTGAGACTTCAACAACAGGAGGCAAGCTCTACATCAAGCCCTTGGAGATTTCTTCTTCAAGATGGAAGGCACACAAAGTCCAGTCTTTGCCCTCTTACTCAGGCAGAAGCAGCACTGCAGGAAAGCTCCACAAAGCACAGTCACAGGCAGGGCAGCACTTGTTCCTCAGCGATCAGCTTTTCTCCAGGCAGAGGTTCCCCTTGGTTCCAGAAGTGTTTCTAAAGTTTGTAAGTTTGGGTGCCCTTCTTATACCCATTTTAGTCTTTGAAGTCACCTTTCTTCAAAGGGGACTCACACCTTCTGGTGAAATCCTGCCTTGCCCAGGCAAGGCCTCAGACACACACCAGGGGGCTGGAGACAGCATTGTCAGAGGCAGGCACAGTCCTTTCAGATGAGAGTGACCACTCCACCCCTCCCTCCTAGCAGAGATGGCTAATCAGGAAATGCAGATCACACCCCAGCTCCCTTTGTGTCACTGTCTGGTGTGAGGTGAAAAACAACCCAACTGTCAAACTGACCCAGACAGGGAATCCACAAACAAGGCAGAGTCACAGAATGGTTTAAGCAAGAAAATGCTCACTTTCTAAAAGTGGCATTTCCAACCTCACAATCTTAAAATCAACTTTACTAAAAGATGTATTTTTAAATTGTGAGTTCAGGGGTCCCAAACTCCACATGTCCATCTACTCTCTAGGGGAATCTACACTTTAATCATATTTAAAGGTAGCCCCCATATTATCCTATGAGAGAGAGACAGACCTTGCAACAGTGAAAACGAAATTGGCAGTATTTCACTGTCAGGACATATAAACCACATTACTATATGTCCTACCTTATCCATACACTGCACCCTGCCCTTGGGGCTACCTAGGGCCTACCTTAGGGGTGCCTTACATGTAAGAAAAGGGAAGGTTTAGGCCTGGCAAGTGGGTACACTTGCCAAGTCGAATTTACAGTGTAAGAATACACATACAGACACTGCAGTGGCAGGTCTGAGACAGGATTACAGAGCTACTTATGTGGGTGGCACAACCAGTGCTGCAGGCCCACTAGTAGCATTTGATTTACAGGCCCTGGCACCTCTAGTGCACCTTACTAGGGACTTACTAGTAAATCAAATATGCCAATCATGGATAAACCACTTACATACAATTTAAACAGGAGAGCATATGCACTTTAGCACTGGTTAGCAGTGGTAAAGTGCTCAGAGTTGAAAAGCCAACAGCAACATGTCAGAAAAACATAGGAGGCAGGAGGCGAAAAAGACTGGGGATGACCCTGCATAAGCAAAAGTCCAACAGGAGATAAATCTGGGTTCTGGTGCAAAACGTCTGAAGTTTGGTGTTGGGAGTGATTCTCTCTCCCTCCTCCTCTCTCATTCTCATGTTTGTTGACCTTTGGCCAAATGCTTCATTGGTCAGTCGTTATCAAAACTGATCTGCACAATAAGCATCCTCATTAATGCACACATGTAAGAAATATCCTTGTTCACACTTTACAAGTAAAGGCTCAACAACCCTGGTGCAATCTCACCATTTTTGTGAATTCCTGTCACTATTCCTTTTCTTATCCAAATCAAAGCACTGGTACCCAGATTTATCTAGACTTTTTTAGCTGTGTGGATTTATGTATTTAAGGAGAAGGATAATCACCTCTTTGTTCTTGTTGTTGCACAATCCACTAACCTGGTTTCCTGTGTTTTTCTTTATTTTCCTTGTAAGAACTTGCTCTCTGTCCAAAGGCCTCGACCACCAGTGCTAACAATGAGATTACCTCTTGTGAGGAGTCATAGGACCAGATTCTGGACCAGTCAGGCAAGTACAGAAAAGTATTTCCTCCCTTCAGCAACCAGAATGCCACGCAACCGTTTGGAGATTACCTTGTGGGTTTTATATCTTTGTGATACCAAAAATGACCGCTGGGTCAGGGGATTGAAGCAAATATAGAGATGTCTTGGAAGACTGGCTCCACATCATCTCAGGCTTCCCTTGTGTTGGAAAATCCATAGATCCTATGAGGGCTCTCCAGGGGAGGCGGATTTGGTGGGGCCAAGAGAGAACTTTGGGGGTCAGCTGGCCTTTGGGTCAGAGACTTCAATGGGATCGCAATGGTGGAGGAACCCAAGTTTTATTCAGAGGCACTGTCATTGATTAGGGCTCACCAGGGAAATAGTGCAGCAGATTTCCAAGTCTGCCTAAAGTGCATGTCGCAACAGTGTTGGGGCAGGAGGACTGCAGAGCATGGCCAATCACAATGTGTCATTATTTTAAAGCCACACAGTGATTGACCAATCTTCTATCTCTCAGGTTTGACAGCATTCTCTTGCCATTACCTCCTCATCCATCTTCCCCTCCACAGTCATGAGTGGAAGCTCCTGTGGACAGTTGTAGACACCAAAGAAAAAAAATGCAGCCAGCTGTTCCCATCCCTCCCAAATTTGGTCGAATTCCTTTGCCACCACTCAAGAATAGCACTTAACATACTTTGTTTAGATGTTTTAATATCAGAGGGCTTGCTTTAGTTGGTCAATTTATTACCTAGATTACAGACCTGGCCATAATGAGTAAATTCTAAAGACGGGGGGAAGGGTTTGCCCTTGAGAATTCCTGTTAGGTACATTGGATGACTTTTCTTTAAGAAGCACATGGCGTTTCAACACACAGTTTTATTAATAGTAGCCTCTGCACTTTAGGAAGTGTTCTCACAGAAAAAAAAAAACTTTGTGGCATTGCTGGGGTTTGAATAATGCAGCAGCCCAAAAAATGCACTGAGAAAAGCCTACATTTCTAAGACTCAGGTCAAGCAGAGGCAGTGGAGTATTTTGAGGGTGATGCCAAATATGACAATCATCCAGCACATGATAGAAATGACTGTAGATGTTGCTTTGAAAGTAAGATACAATTCTTTCCTGAAGAGGTTGCATATGGATTTACTCTGTCCAGGTAATGATGAGCAGGAGGTTAAAGGTAGGTTCATTCAGGTCTTGCCCTTAAAGATGTCCTGGAGCCTATCAGGGGAAAGTAGATTAATTGATGATGGGTTGGCATCCTATGGAACTATAATACTGGAAGAAGTAGGGCCATCTAACTCAGTCGACAAAAGGGTTAATTTGGTGGTGAAAAGGGGTTATGCAACATATAGCTATTTTATGGAATATTGATGTAGTACAGAAGAGCCTCCTCACAAAGGGTCCTTTTGGGGACATACAGCTGTTCGGGTGCCAACTAGAAGACATGGTTAAGAGGTCAGCTGAAGATAGGAAATCCCTGGTTCTGATCAAACAACCTCTTAGAGGAAGATCTTTTGACAACCAAAGAGATTCTGGGGCCACCTTTCAGGCTAGGAATGCAAATCAGACCTTTTGTGGAAGGGTTGGTGTGGACAGGGCCCCCCTTCTGTTGAAATAACCCAGTCTCAGCAAGCTGAAGGATTATTTTAAATTTAGCTTCCATCCAAAACATGACTATGCCACAACGTCAGAGGAGTTTCCAGTGGGAAGTAGATTCACATATTTCCTGGAATAGTGACGAAGGTCAATCTCAGATCAGTGGGTATTACACACTGAACACAAGGATTCCCAGGTATTGGTACACTCATTATGCTAGCATGGTTTTGCTACAACTATGTTCCTCATAACAAACCACTGTGATTTCAGATCAGTCCTGGACTTAAGAAAAGTCAACTTTTTCATTCCTTATCTAAAATTAAAAATGGTAACCCTGCAATCAATTCTTCCATTGATAAGAAAGTCAGTTTTTGTAGCATCTTTCGATCTGCTAGATGCATACCTGCATGTATCAGTTCATCCTGGGTCTTGGAAATGCCTTTGTATTTGCATCCAAGGAGAGCATTATCAATTCCAGGTACTGCCATTTGGTTTGTCTTTGTCAACTGTTTACTAAAGTATTAACAACTTTGATGGGAGTTATTTATTCTAAGGGAATTCAGCTATTTCCTTACCTGAATGACTGGCTTATTTCTTCTTCTTCTTTTCTTAAGGCTCAGCACCACATGGAAGAGATGAGCGAGCTGGTCCAGAGACACAGACTTTTTTAAATCACACAAAGTCCAATTTGACTCCAGTATAAGATCTCCAGTCCATAGGTGCTCATTTCAACACTGAGCTGGGACTGGTTTCTTCCATAGAAAAACGGCAGAAGTTGGTTTTGGAAATGCCATCGCTCTTCAGTCTCAAATCACTCACAGCTAGAGTCTAGATGAGGGCACAGGGATTAATGTCTCCTACAATAACCATCCTTATTAAGGCCTGATTGCACATGTACCCCTATATAAATCATTTTTATCCCACTGGAATCCAGAGTCATAAAGGCACGAACAGGAGGTTCCAATGTCTATGCAGGTTTAGCAAGCACTTCAGTGGTGGTTGAGAGAGGGGAATTTATCACAAGGGTCTCTCTTCAAGGTGATGCAACCCATACTAGTGACCACAAATGCCGGCAGTCTAGACTAAGGATTTTTTCTAGGGGAGATTTAAATCTAGTACAAACGTTCATTTCAGGAAATGAAGGTATCATTCAATGGGATAGAGCTAAAGGCTATTTTCTGGTCCCTCACCTGTCTGGGCATGCTGATTCAGATTCAGTCTGTTCAGATCAGGACAGACTAAGGGGGTCATTCTGACCTTGGCGGTCCATGACCGCCATGGCGGAGGGCGGCGGAAGCACCGCCAACAGGCTGGCGGTGCTTCCTGGACGATTCTGACCGCCGCGGTCAGAAAAGGGGAGCCGGCGGTTTCCCGCCGGTTTCCCGCCGGTTTCCCGCTGGCCCAGGGAATCCGCCATGGCGGCGCTGCTTGCAGCACCGCCATGGGGATTCCGAGCGCCTTCCCGCCAGCCTGTTTCTGGCGGTGTCCACTGCCGGAACCAGGATGGCGGGAACGGCTGCCATGGGGCCCCTGGGGGCCCCTGCACTGCCCATGCCAATGGCATGGGCAGTGCAGAGGCCCCCTAACAGGGCCCCACAAAGATTTTCACTGTCTGCTGTGCAGACAGTGAAAATCGCGACGGTGCCACTGCACCCGTCGCACCCCTTCAACTCCGCCGGCTCCATTCCGAGCCGGCTTCATTGTTGAAGGGGCTGTCCCGCTGGGCCGGCCGGCGGTCTTCTGGCGGTCGCTCGCCGGCCCAGCGGGAAAGCCGTAATGGCTGCCGCGGTCTTTTGACCGCAGAGCGGTCTTTCGGCGGGAACCGCTTGGCGGGCGGCGACCGCCGCGGTCAGAATGACCGCCTAAGTCATAATCAGCTATATCAACCATCGGTTGGGATGTCATGTTCACTTACTGAGTGCACTAGCTTCAGAAAATTGGATTTGGGCAGAGAGCATTCTTTTGAAGGTAGTTTATTTACTAGGGTGAGACAATAGGGCAGCAGATAATCTGAGTAGGGTGTCCCCCCACACAGATTTCTTGCCATGGACACCAGAGCTATTACATCTGTTGGTGAGGTGGTTTGGATCACCAGATTACCAGAGATTTATCTATTTGCTTCAAGGGATTATATTGCCAGATTACAATTGATGGACCTATTTGCTTTAAATTCTCTTTTCCTTCTTCTTGTTCAGAGGCATCAGAAGTTATTGCATTGTTATACGGGTAGCTCAAATCTCTGCTGTATGTGCTTCACCCAATAGCTATTATTTCAAAGGTATTACAGGAGGTTACGGTCAATCATGCAACACTTCTTTTGGTAGTTCAATCAATCAATCAATCAATCAAGAATTTATAAAGCGCGCTATGTACCCGACAGGGTTTCGAGGCGCTGGGGGAGGGGGTGGGGGAGGTGCTGCTAGCGTTCGAAGAGCCATGTCTTGAGGAGTCTCCTGAAGGTGAGGAGGTCCTGGGTCTGGCGTAGTGAGGTGGGGAGAGAGTTCCAGGTCTTGGCGGCGAGGAAGGAGAAGGATCTGCCACCAGAGGTCTTGCGCTGGATTCGGGGGACGATGGCGAGGGCGAGGTTGGCCGAGCGGAGTTGACGTGTGGGGACGTAGAAGTTGAGTCTGGTGTTCAGGTAGGTGGGTCCGGTGTTGTGGAGTGCCTTGTGTGCGTGGATGAGGAGTTTGAAGGTGATCCTTTTTTCCACAGGGAGCCAGTGGAGGTCCTTCAGGTGGGGGAAGATGTGACATCGGCGGGGTATGTCGAGGATCAGGCGGGCGGATGCGTTCTGTATGCGTTGGAGTCGTTTGATGTCTTTCGTTGGGATGCCTGTGTAGAGTGCGTTGCCGTAGTCAAGTCTGCTACTGACGAGGGCTTGAGTCACCGTCTTCCTGGTTCCTGTTGGAATCCACTTGAAGATCCTGCGGAGCATGCGGAGGGTGTTGAAACAAGAAGAGGAGACGGCGTTGATCTGTTTGGACATGGTGAGAGCAGAGTCGAGGATGACGCCGAGGTTTCGTGCGTGGCTGGCTGGGGT
This sequence comes from Pleurodeles waltl, assembly GCF_031143425.1. NCBI lineage: Eukaryota > Metazoa > Chordata > Amphibia > Caudata > Salamandridae > Pleurodeles > Pleurodeles waltl. The sequence goes on from NC_090436.1 coordinate 317,856,018, forward strand.
GGGTGGGGGTCCGAGGGCGGTGGGCCACCAGGAGTCGTTCCAGGCCGAGGGGGTGCGTCCGAGGATGAGGACTTCCGTCTTGTCGGAGTTGAGCTTCAGGCGGCTGTTGCTCATCCACTCGGCGATGGATTTTAGTCCCTCGTGGAGGTTGGTTTTGGCGGTGAGCGGATCTTTGGTCAGGGAGAGGACGAGCTGGGTGTCGTCGGCGTAGGAGATGATGCTGAGGTTGTGTTGACGGGCCAGTCGTGCGAGGGGGGCCATGTATACGTTGAACAACGTTGGGCTAAGAGATGATCCTTGGGGGACGCCGCAGATGAGGTTGGTGGCTTTGGAGCGGAAGGGTGAGAGTCGGACTCTCTGGGTTCTGTCGGAGAGGAAGAATGAGATCCAGTTGAGGGCTTTGTCTTGGATGCCGGCTTCGTGGAGACGGGTTAGCAGGGTGCGGTGGCAGACTGTGTCGAAAGCGGCAGATAGGTCGAGGAGGATGAGGGCTGAGGTTTCGCCGTTATCCATTTGTTGTCTGATGTCATCTGTGGCGGCGAGGAGTGCGGTCTCAGTGCTGTGGTTTCGTCTGAATCCAGATTGTGAGGGGTCTAGGATGGAGTTGACTTCTAGGAAGTGGGCGAGCTGTGCGTTGACGATCTTCTCGATGATTTTCGCTGGAAAAGGGAGGAGAGAGATCGGTCGGAAGTTTTTGAGATCGTTGGGGTCAGCCTTGGGTTTCTTGAGGAGGGGTTGGATTTCTGCGTGCTTCCAGCTGTCTGGGAAGGTGGCGGAGTTGAAGGAGAGGTTGATGATCTTGCGGAGTTTGGGGGCGATGGTGGCGTCGGCTTTGTTGAATACGTGATGTGGGCACGGGTCCGTGGGAGAGCCTGAGTGGATAGAATTCATGGTTGTTAGGGTTTCGGCGTCGTCTACTTGGGTCCAGGTGGTGAGGCTGCAGGCGTGGGAGGAGTCGTCGGGGGTGGGGTCTGGCGGAGGTGCGGTGTTGAAGCTGTCGTGGATGGCTGCGATTTTCTGGTGGAAGAAGGTGGAGAGATCGTCGCAGAGTTTCTGGGAGGGAGGGACGTCGTTGACGTTGGCGTTAGGGTTGGAGAGCTCCTTCACGATGCAGAAGAGTTCTTTGCAGTCGTGGGCGTTGATGTTGAGGCGTTCTGTGAAGTGGGCGCGCTTGGTGAGTCGGATCCGTTGGTGGTGTTCACGGTTGGCGTCCTTGAGGGTGGCAAGGTTGTCGGGTGTGCGCTCGAGGATCCATTTCTTCTTGAGTTTCTGGCAGGTGCGTTTGGAGGTGGTCAGTTCGGCTGTGAACCATGCTGGTTTTTTCTTTTCTTGGTTGGCGGTGGGTTTCTTGAGTGGGGCTAAGGTGTTGGCGCAGTTGAGGATCCATTGATGGAGGTTGATGGCGGCGGTGCTCGGGTCGGTGGGTTCGGGTGGTGGGTTTTTGGCGAGTGTGCTGGTTAGTTGGTCGTTGGTGACTTTTCCCCAGCGGCGGTGAGGCGGTAGAGGGATGCGGTGGTGTTCGGTGTTTTTCTTGAAGGAGAAGTGGACGCAGTGATGGTCGGTCCAGTGGAGTTCGGAGGAGTGGCTGAAAGAGATGTGGTTGCTTGAGGTGAAGAGTGGGTCAAGTGTGTGTCCGGCGATGTGGGTGGGAGTGTTGACCAGCTGACGGAGTCCGAGGTTGAGGAGGTTGGTGGTCAGTGATGCGGTGTTGGCGTCGTTGTTGTTTTCCAGGTGGAAGTTAAGATCTCCCAGGAGGATGTAGTCTGGAGAGGTGAGGGCGTGGGATTCCTTGCTGGGAATGCCACGCTTGGTTTTCACTGTTATTTAGGGGCATAGCGTCAGGGGTGTGGTGTTTGGAGTGTTACACCTCCCTAATAAATGTATTCTGTAGTAAATATTTGGATATAAGTGCTTTCATTCAGGTATGGTGAAGTGTCTGTCGATTTGACCTTTGATTTTTGCTCACACTGACAAAAACACGTACTGTTTTGAAGGCCTTAAAGATGTTGCTTAGTTTGAAAAATATTACTTTTTAAATATACCTAACAATTTGAAGACTTCCTCTTGTCCTGCTTGTCATATAATGTGTTTTAACAAGATATCCCAGTGTGATTTTGTTGCAGCGTAAAATTTTGCAATGCTTTTAGTGACCCAGACATCAGCAGACATGTTTTATGTTAAAAGCTTAAGGCAGAGAACAGCTGCACTGGCACATATTTTAAAAGTGCTCATGTTTTTATGTTGTGGTGGACACCATTGTGCCTACCAGAACTGACAATATGTTAACAAGAATGAAATAATGTTGAAGTATATTTTATGCATTAGAGTAACTATTAGTAGTCAAACAAATTGATTTATAATGTTTAATGTTTGATCTATTAGTATAAAGTTCTGTGAGCATAAAAATAAATGCACTTCTATGTCATACCTGATTTGATGCTTTCACAAAGATTGCAATTCTTAATTAAATGTTTTTACATATTCTGATGATATATTATTAATGCTGAATGTATACGTTTGCATATTATGTGTGTTTTATTAATAACAATACTAATGCATTATGTTTCTTGTGTTAGCATAAGTAGGCCTGAAAACTTTGTATTTGCAGTCATGTAAAAGTGATGAATCATTTCTTTTTCTCTAATATGATTTTTGTCCTTGGGTTGTTCTTATGAATAGTAAAGGGTCTCATTGTTTAAATCTCACAATATATTATTGATGCTGAATGTATACATTTGCATATTATGTGTGTTTTGTTAATAACACTATTAATGCATTATATTTCTTGTGTTAGCATAGCTAGACCTGAAGACCTTATTTTTGCAATCATGTAAATTTGATGAATCATTTATTTTTCTCTACCACACATTTTTTCGTTAGGTTGTTCCTATGAATAGTAAAGGGTCCTATTATTTAAATATCACAAGTTTGTTTCTAAGTGACCTTAATTCTGGAACATTTAGGTCTGTGGACTAAACATGAAATAAAATTGTTTCTTTCAACATGAACATTCACATGGAAAAAAGATGGGTCCATTGTGTACCCTGGGAAGAATTCCTCTTGTTGCAAAGTATCAGAAAATTGCTATAGACTATTGGATTCACATGAAAGGAGGAGATGACTTCAGACCAAGCCTGAGAAAACTTAGTCATGTTGCAAGTTTGGTTTGTGCTATGACACTGATTGGAAATTGCCCCTTTTGTGTGCTGTGGAACCAATGAAATGTCGAATCAGAGTCATTTGTGAACTTTACTTTTGGGATGGACTTCATAGATTTCAGCTAGTCACTCTCGAGTTGTTCTTCTCGAGTTCTTCTCTACTTGTCCCGTGGATGCCTTCTGGTTGCTTCCCTGTGCAGCTCGTGTTCTGCACTGATCCTGATGATGCTTCTAATGGACTTTGCTGATGATGTACATGCTTTGCTGATGACGTTCTCTTGAATCCTATCTCTAGGAGAGGTATATTTTCATGCTAATGCTGTGTTTACCCTGACCTGTTTTATCTAAAGGAAGTTAACATGCTGACACATGCTTATGTCATTTTTTGGTTATTAAACTTACCCCAAGATAGATGGTTTTCCAAAATATTTTTGTCCTTCTTTTGTATTTTGTCCCCATGTGTTAGCCCATTCCCACTCATGCATTTAATAATGTGGTTAGTTATAGGGATAACCTCTGTCCTGCCCTGATTATTAAATGTCAGTTTAATTTGATTTGTCAAATGTCAACACAGACTGATATGAGGCATGTTCCTATTGCTCAAATAATAACATTACTGATACGTGTTGTCATGTTTGAATGTTTAATGGTTTTGATGTTGAGTAGATCAACCATTTTGGGCAACAAACGGTGTTCATTTATCTTTCCAATTTGATTCTGCGCACAATTTACAAAACTTTAGCTTTGTGGGTGTGACATAAAGGCTTGAAATTTTACTGATTGGAGCTTTACTTCTGTGACTATGTTGGTCATGCTGTCTGAATGTGTTGAGATAAGTTTGAAATGATTGTGTATGGTTACCCACCTTTTTCCCTGGGTCCAAAGGTCCATTAATCTCAGTGAAGCATTTCTGATTCAAGGAAGATGAAGGATGATGAAAAATTTGTTAACAATTGGTGGGAAAGATGAATCTCACATCCCCCAAACTTACAGACTAGGCTACATCCCTGGTATTATTACAACTAGCAGTGATTCCTCATTGGAGGATTCCATTGGTTCCATACCTTTGGAGGGTCTTCAGCTTACACAGCAGGTGTTGTATTGACTTCAGTTAGCTGCCTGGATATTGAGAGGCTAGTTTAATGGATAGGGGTTGTTCATTAGAAGTAGCTAATGTGTTGCAGAGATTTAGGTACAATCCTATGTTAAAATCATACGTCTAGCATTGGCAATCCTTCAAGAAGAGGATTGTCTGGAATATTGGTAGAACCCTTAGAAATATTTGATTTCTTGAAAGATGGGTTTCTGATGGAGTTACTACCAGCAACTCTTAGGGCCCAGTGGGTGACTTTGGGAGATTTCAAGAGCCTTCAGTTTGAAGACATACGGCAATTAGTCTCTAGATTGTTAAAGACAAATTTAAGAAACCAGTGAAACGTTCCCCAACTCCAGCTTGGGACTTGCATGAGCTTTACAGGCTTTACAGGCTTCACAACAGCTCTCATTTGTATCATTAGATAAAGTATATTTGAAATATTTGACATACTAGCTTTTTTTTCTGGTAGCTAACTCTTCAGCTAGAAGGGTTGGAGAATTAGAGGCATTGATGAGAACCAAACCTTTCCTAAAGGTCTTTCCTGATAAGGTGGAACTGCTTTTAGTTCTCAATTTTTGCATAACATTTCTTCCAGTTTTCGTTGTGACAGAGATATAACCCTGCATGATTTTTTTCCAAATCCGTCTATGGTTGAAGAGCAATATTTGCATACCCTAGATGTAAAGAGGGCATTTAGTAGCTACTTTTCTCGGCCAGAGTCTTTTGGAAAGATATTAGATCTGTTTGATACTTTTGTAGTAGTGGGGCTAGGATTAAAATCAGCAGGTTCAAACCTTAGTCAATGGCTAAAAAGACAATCACTTGAGATTATGTCCTTCAGGGTGTACGACTGAAAGGAAAAGTACAGGGAAGGTCAACCAGAGCCATGGCAATGTCATGGGGTTCTTTATAAGGGTTGTTAATGGAAAATATATGCAACACAGCAACTTGAGTTACACCTCACACATTTATGAAATATTGTAGGTGGCAGCTCATCAGAGATGTTGCAACACCCTTGGTTTTGCAATGCTGAGTTGTGTAATCAATGCATAAATACATTAATTTTCTTTGGTTGTGTATATAAATATGTATTCAGTACCAAACATATATGGCACAGGAAGAAAAAGTATTTGTGGTGCCTAGGAAGCCTATTCTTGGTTTGGTATCAGTTGATGACATGAGGTCTGTGGAGAGTGGAGAGAAAGATGGTGGCAATGGCTCAGTTACCTAACAGTAATTTTCATTACTCCATAGTCAAAGTTTCTCATCCCTGCATTCCCTTATTTTCTACTTCAATTTCAAAATAGCTTAGTAATAGAGGAAAGGGTGTGGGTACTTCCTTTTTTGTTGTCCTCGAGTGGTGGAAAGGAATTTGACCCCATTGTGGAGGGATGGGAAACAATTGGGGGTGGCTTTTTGCCTTGGTGTCTACTTCTGTCCACAGGAAATTCCACTCATGGCATAAGTAGTGGGGAGTGGAAGATCTGGAGATGAAGAAATTAATCTTACCAGTAAGTAGCCGGGCCAAGATGCATAGCACTAGTGACGGCATTTTGCGTGAGGATGTTGAAGGGAGAGAACTGAGTAGTCCACTACATCTTCTCGCCCACACTCGCTTAGCAGTCCTGCCTCTCACTATTGTGACGAGCAATCAAGCATGAAGATAAGATCCTGTATGAAGGCTGTTAGAAATAGGGTCTTTGGTTGGCAGTCAGGTTACCCCCTGTCCAAACAAGGACCCCCACTCAAGTCAGGGTAAAAGAGAATCACCCTCAGCTAACCCCTGCTTACCCCATGGTAGCTTGGCACGAGCAGTAGGCTTAACTTCAGAGTGCCAGGTGTATGTATTTGTACCAACACACACAGTAACTTAATGAAAACACTACAAAATGACACAACACAGGTTTCGAAAAACAGGAAATATTTATCTAAACAAAACAAGACCAAAACAACAAAAATCCACAATACACAAGTCAAGTTATCACTGAAAATGCAAAAAGAGTCTTCATGTAATTTTAAACACACACTAACACTGTTAGCTTGAAAATGTACCTTGGGTGCGTCAACAATAACACAGCACGGTCGAGTGTGTGTCAAAAAGGGCTTGTGATGCGTCGATTTCACTCATGAGCGGACCTTACGTTGTTTCTCCTTTCGTCGGGTCAGGCATGTCGTTTCTTCTCTCTGCAGGAGAGCGTTGCGTAGATCTGGTCAGCACTCTCGGGTCTCAGCAGGCCTTTCATTGTTTTTACACGCCCAGTGGTGCTTGCGTCAGAAATCCAGCCGCACGATGATCCGAAAGCCACACAGGGCGGGTTGGGATCTCAGCAGCCTCCGTCAACAATGCTGGGTGTCGTTTCTCCAGCTCCGTGCGTCGATTCTTCAGTCGCGTTACCGGCAAGCGTTGATTTCAGCCGTGACTCCGGCGGCGCGTCGATTTCCCAGCCGCAGATCGGAGTTGCGTTGATCTTTTCCCGGCACGGCGTTCTGTGCATGGATTTCTTCCTCTTAGGCTGCCAGCTTCTCTTTTAAGGGTCCCAGGAACTGGATGGGCACCACTTGGCAGAGAGGTGCTGGCAGAGAGAAGTCTTTGCTGTCCCTGAGACTTCAAACAACAGGAGGCAAGCTCTAAATCAAGCCTTTGGAGATCTTCACAAGATGGAAGGCACACAAAGACCAGTCCTTACCCTCTTACTATGGCAGACGCAGCAACTGCAGGATATCTCCACAAACCACAGTCACAGGCAGGGCAGCTCTTCTTCCTCTGCTCTTCAGCTCTTCTCCAGGAAGAGGTTCCTCTTGGTTTCCAGAAGTGTTCTAAAGTCTGTGGTTTTGGGTGTCCTTCTTATACCCAATTTCTCCTTTGAAGTAGGCCTACTTCAAAGCAAAGTCTCTCTTGAATGTGAAATCCTGCCTTGCCTAAGCCAGGCCCCAGACACTCACCAGGGGGTTGGAGATTGCATTGTGTGAGGGCAGGCACAGCCCTTTCAGGTCTGAGTGACAACTCCTCTCCTCCCTCCTAGCACAGATGGCTCATCAGGAAATGCAGACTACACCCCAGCTCCCTTTGTGTCCCTGTCTAGTATGAGGCGCAACAAGCTCAACTGTCAAACTGACCCAGACAGGGAATCCACAAACAGGCAGAGTCACAGAAATGATATAAGCAAGAAAATGCTCACTTTCTAAAAGTAGCATTTTCAAACACACAATCTTAAAATCAACTTTACTAAAAGATGTATTTTTAAATTGTGAGCTCAGAGACCCCAAACTCCACATGTCCATCCGCTCCCAAAGGGAATCTACATTTTAATCAGATTTAAAGGTATCCCCCATGTTAACCTATGAGAAGGACAGGCCTTGCAACAATGAAAAACGAATTTAGCAATATTTCACTGTCAGGGCATATAAAACACATTACTATATGTCCTACCTTAACCATACACTGCACCCTGCCCTTGGGGATACCTAGGGCATATGTTAGGGGTGTCTGACATGTAAGAAAGGGGAAGGTTTAGGCCTGGAAAGTAGGTACACTTGCCAAGTCGAAATTACAGTTAAAACTGCACACACAGACACTGCAATGGCAGGTCTGGGACATGATTACAGAGCTACTTATGTGGGTGGCACACCCGGTGCTGCAGGCCCACTAGTAGCATTGGATTTACAGGCCCTGGACACCTCTAGTGCACTTTACTAGGGACTTACTAGTAAATCAAATATGCCAATCATGGATAAGCCAATTACATACACATACTGTAAAGGAGAACTTGCACTTTAGCACTGGTTAGTAGTGGTAAAGTGCCCAGAGTAACAAAAACAGCAAAATCAGAGTCCAGCACACATCAATAACCTGGGAAACAGAGGCAAAAAGTTAAGGGAGAGCATGCCAAGGATGAAAAGTCTAACAGAGGCCATTTAGTGATTGTATCTGCTTTATGGAAATGTTGCTAAAAAATAAATCATATAATAATTACTTTCCATTTCTAATTGGTGAGAAATCTCCTTGCACTAACCCATGCTACTATTCATGATTGTTTAGTCATTAGTTTTAAAATGCTTCTCTCAGCCTCATTTAAAATATCCTCAGAACTTAGGGGCGTATCTACAAGCCCCTTGCACCACTATTGCATCAATTTTTATGACCCAATGGCAGCACAAACCTTGAAATCATGTCTGTGAGGCCATGCAAAGATATGGAGTAAGGCAAGGCAGGACAAATCGCTGTGTTGCCTCTCTCTACTCTAGCAGTACACAACGGAGATATCCACATAAAGTATATTTATGTGATCTCCATGGTTCACTTTCTATACTACTTATGAAGAGTCAAAACTGATCGGTCTCTCTCCAGCAGGAACATTAATCACTAGCGTTCTCTATTTATTGTTGCCTGAAAACTGCCAACAGAGAAGGAACTCTGCAGCACAGTGCTTTTAAACCCATAAACTATTTCTCAAGACAGCGCTCCCCCAGCTCGTCGCCAGGTGCAGCACTGTAAAGACGGCTCTTATAGCGTGTGATAACTATTCATTATAAACCAGAGCATTTGTGCAATCAGTTAAATATTCATTACTTGAAGCAGTAATTGGCAGATGACTGTTTACATTCCCGCAAGGCCAACTCATAATTTCATCCTCTCAATGGCCAGAAAATTGAGTACTATACATTGGGTAATACTAACATCTGTTGACAGATGGGTAGTATGGACTGTTTCATAAAATTAACGTTTTTGCTTCTCTTTTGAGAGAGAGAGAGAGAGAGAGAGAGAGAATGGAATGGGAGACAGATAGGGAGAGGCATGGAAGCTAGCAGGGTTGGATTGGGCATTTTTGCCAGGGCCCCTTTTGATTCCCGGTCTGGTCCTGCATGTCACTCAGTATTAAAATGAATGTCCAGTGGCCTCGCTTTCCAGTGCAGGTGGCTAGGACCGCACTAGGAAGGATGACGTATTCTTGGTTAATCATTCAGTCACTCTGTGCGTGCACTTCCTTCCGCCACTTTACTGAGGCACGGCCCAGGAGAAACAAACACTAAAGACCGAACACTGATTCACATTCATACGTGTTTGCTTGAAGACTCCAAGATATGACCTCTTACTCCACGGACCCCAGTTCACCAACCTCCCGGAAGTAGCAAAAGTGACATGATACATAAGTGGCCCCCCTGATAACATCACTAGTTCGAACTCTTGATCGCCTCTTAACCCCTGAGCTGCCTACTTGGGGTATCAAGGCCAATGTCAGAAATACAAAGCGGGGGTGGCAGCATATACAATTGATTACACATGATTGACATCTATGCCTTCATCGCCTCTATCGTACTTCTCTTTTGGGAAACCCCAGAAATGGCAGACACTCAACTCAAAATGACCTGACTGACCCGTCGTCCCATAGAGTATCACCACAGCAAAACCCCACAACCTCCAGGTGACACTGAAAACACCGACCGGTCAGCTGTAAGTTCCAAAGCCACACCTCCTTCCTCTGGGTTCAACCTTAAAGGAAATCCACAACCTGCACTATACGCTAAACAGGACAAGGGATCACATTTCTATTTGAAAGTAATTCACGAAAGAAAACTCTAGATTATTACATTAATTTGAATGAACACCAGAAAGGCTGTAAATAGAAAAACAACTAGAGCTCAAATGGCTTAAACTTCATTTCTTAAAGAAGACCAGTAATTGCAGAAACGTGGTTGAAGGCAGGCTACATGGGCCTTACAGGGTAGTCATGAATGCACAAGATGCAGTGCATGCACAGGGTAACATCTCCATGCACTAGCATTTCCTGGTTCTGAGGTACTCCCGGTGTGCTGTGTGAGAGTCGGAGGTCCATGTGAAAGAGGGATGTTATGGTACACTCCACATTCGCGTTTCCTTGTTTGACCCCAGTTCGAGCGTGCTGGAGGAAGCGTCTCAGAAAGATGAGTCTCTTTTTTTAGACTTACAGGAAAAACGACGTTGTAATAACGATTCTTGATGTCAGATTCAATTTCCTTCGCTTCCATGTGGAAACTGTGTTTCCCATGTATCCTCGTATAAAAATAGAAAGAAAAGGTTCAGTGGTTTTGTTTGTTATTATGCTAGCTGAAGAACGAAGGAGGTCTACGATGAATGCACCCACAGCATATTTTTTTAAACGTTTAGTCTGAATCGGGCAAAATGTCTATTCTCATAAAGCGACTCAGCGCTCCTCGAGGGTGGTAGCCGCTATATAGAGGGTCGGAGTGGCCGTAGCGGGCATCCGGCGTTTTCCTGGTGAGCTGGAAGGGTGGGGGCAGTTTTTTTGGTGGTGGGGGGCAGTTTTGTAACTGGGGGCGGTTTTGAAGCATTGCTGCACTATTGCCCCCCAGTAAAAAAAGAACAAAAACAGCAGTGCTTCGTCCTCCACCACGCCCGCCCCCAACCTGGGTGGTGGTCTGACAAAATTGCCAGGGCTGCTTTGGGTTTCCAGTCCAACCCTGGCATTTTAAATGCAACTATAATTACAATTGCGATTCAGACGTGTCCGGCCAGAAACTGAGTGCAAATTGTGCATCTGCTAATTACCACACCTTGTACATATGATAACCAGGAGGTGTTCAATTTGCACCAATGACAGTTCATAACTTGTAATAGGATCCATTGCTTTTTAAGGAGTTCATATTGATCATTTGTTGCTAAAACAAGAACAAATGTTGCATAAATGTACATTTCTGTACATGATATTGAGTATGGACTCAACATCATCTCCTACGCCGATGACATGCAACTAATACTCTCCCTTTCTGAAGACCATACCACCCCCAGAGACAACTTCATGCTATGTAAGATCTTCAAATGGATCCCCATCAAAATCAGGAAGACAGTCATCCAGGCCATCATCACCCGCAGACTAGACTACAGAAACGCCCTTTATATCGGACTCCCCACCTAGCATCTCCACCGCCCCCACACCATTCATAATGCAGCTGCAAGACTCGCCCTAGACCTCCTCAAAAGGGCCCACATTACCCGCACCTCAGAGAGCTACACTGGCTACTGGTGTACAAGAGGTGCAAATTCAAACTACTCACCATCGCATACAAAGCCCTCTACGACATCAGACCCAAGCTTATAAACCACAAACTATCCTTCCACCAGCCAACCACGGTGCTTCATTCTACTACCCTCGCCCTCACGCAGCTCCCGAGAATCCGCTGCAATGGCAGCAGAGGTTGCTCCTTTACCTACCTTGCCGCAAAGTCCTTGAACGACCTCCCCCACCACCTGCGCACATCGCACACCCTCCTCAACTTCTGGAAAAAGCTCAAAATATGACTGTTTGAGGAGTAGCCACCGGCCCACATCAAACACTCCCAGAGCATCTGGATGCTCTCCAGGGTGATAAGCCACATTTTACAAATCCTTGACTGATTGATTGATAGCACCGCTGTAAATATTCCAGACCCATGGTTTGTGGACTGATAATAGTCTCATGCAGTGTTTCCACATATTGATCCAATTTTCACGTATTATAATTTGTAACAAAGGTGAGTGGGTTGAACACTGGCTATGGAGACCTCTATGTATCATGCAGGTTCATACTCACTCATATTCACTCATGTGCTAGTCCAGACGTATCCTCTAAATGTTTGTAGAATGAGTACCGTCAATTGGGCAAACAATGATATCGACTATTTAGCCTGCACTTTCAAGTCTATGCCATATACATGTACTATATATCACATAGCCCAAACAAGAATATGTACATCCTTACATATGTACCAGTATTCTGTTGCTTCAACCATATTTTCATTTTAGTGAAAGTTTTCGTTTCATTTCATCTAGCAACTTCACTTGATTCTGTGCCTCAGTGAGCTAAGAGGTTTTGCTGCCAGTTGTCCGTTGGGAGCTGTGAAATGGCTTTGACGTACAGGTGGGGGGAAACACTGTGCAAGGACAGGGCTTGTTCTCCAAGACAGGCTTCTTCAATCTTCTCCTGGCCATTATATGCCCCGTGATATTTGCTTTACCAAGTAGTACATCTCACAGCCTTCTATTACATCACCTTGAAGTATAAGAAGGTGTGAAGGTGTAAGACACTTGAGGGCAATTAGCGAATATGAGGTTGGGACAGTGTTTTGGAACGTTGGGGCAGTGCCAATGTACGTACAGGCGAGTGTCTTTGGGGTTGAATGTAAAGTTGATAAGCTTCACTTCAAGGTAGTAATGGGGTGGTCAATTACACAGTGTCCAGGACATGTTACCATGCTATGTGGCTATTCCCAATTAACTCCTTTTTTGTTTGGAATACAGCAAGCCTGTTGCAACATTTTCAGCATATACACATAGGTGTATACCTCCATATAGTAAATATAACATTACAGGAAATATAGGTGATTTAAGTGTTTGAAAGGAGGACACTGTAAACTTTAGTCACATTGACAAAAAGTCTCCAGGCAGAGGACTGCTATTTGTTATCTGCTCCCCTTTAGAGATCTTGTGTCTTTGCCTAGTATATTGTTGGAATGTGATGGGATGCTATGAGTTTGGTTCAAAACATAGTTGGAATCAGCAAGATCACTGTTGTTAAGGAATATTTACCAGGTCTTCCCAGTCAAAACTCAAGAACGTCTTGTGAGCAGTTATGTAATACCACTGATTCCTAAGATGTTCTTGTGACTAGTGTTTTTTAATGAAAACTGCAGGGATCAGTAACGAAAATGCAATGTCAGGCAACCTAGAGGCCAATTTAGACATAACTTTCCACTAGGGCCAAGGAGGGATGCAATCCACTGCCCTGACGAACTGTAGCCAACAATTGTTTAAATCTCCGCCTGTCTGGCCTCCTTTAGAGAGGCTACTGAATTCAGAGGAGCAGTCACCATTCTGAAGTGAGACTGCATAGCAAAGCTTTTTAGTTTTCAAAATCAAACTCTCAAAGAACAAAAGTTTGTAAAAAAAATACAAATAATAAATGATCCTGACACACAGATATTTCTTCCAGCTTGCAGTACTCATTTATAGGAATTCCCTGGCAGTATAAAGAAGGAAAACAGTACATTGTAATGTCTACCCGAAATAGGGTGGGCAGTTTTAGACACCTTGAATGATGGCCCAGCACTTTGACTGATGGCCCAATGTTTGTCGGCCATCAGTGAAATGTTTCCACAATTAGCAGAGTGCTCTACCAAGTTTCTTACAGAGTACCCTGTCTACCCTGTCCTCCAAACTCCAAATAAGCACCTTTGTCTTTACAGTCCTAAAGGTTGGGGGCTCAAGTGGTCCCTAGTAATAGATTTTTTTAGAGGTGTAACATACGATCCTAATTAATGGAAGATGTAAGGGAAACTTTCAGGTAACTGAACGGATCTTGGTGATAATTACTAAACATATTGTGCAGTGGTGGAATAAAAAAAACTAGACATGGTTGTCAAGATACTTACAATTGTGGCTTCTGGGAAGTTTTATTACACAAAACTGCATTTGAAGTGAACTAAACTGACATTAACATCACATCAATCTGAATTCTTCTAAGCAAAGTGTTTGCAAACCTCTATGACAAGTAATGTCCTAGCAACTTCTTGTTAACAAATATATATTTCTAGGCACAGTATGTAAGGGATAAAGTACCCCCGCCATACATTAAAATGGCATTGCAAGTCACAGAGGAGTTACATAGCCATATAGAGGAATGAGGCCGAAGACCGAGTTCCTTTATATGGTTATGGAACTTTGAGGTGACTTGCAATATTCTTATCATGTATGTCAGAGCATACTTTATCTCATAAAGTGAATGGTCTCTCCATCACCATTCCCACAAACCACTTAAACTTTGGAGCACAGCTCTTTCATCTGAAAGAGCGAGCATGTTTGCAAACATGAAGAATAAAAATAAAACCTCTAATGCAAAATTAAACACATCAAAATCTTGTAGTCATTTAAAAATCCAAGCGAAGGAGCTGGGTTCCAGCATATCCTGAAACCTTCACATGTCTCGCTGATCAAGGCAAACCTTTGCCTTCTGGCAACTGCCAACCTGGTTCTTCTACTATGCAATGTGTGCCTTGGCAACTTCTTTCTGCCCGTGTGCAACATCAGGGTATTGGATCAGAATATCAGGTTTGCCACCGTAATAGTTGTTTTCTCGTAATTATTATTTTACAAGCTTCTGGCTGTAAAACTATAACAACTTGCGCTCTGACAATCCAGGTACTGCCTGCGCTTCACATAGGTGCTAATGAATAGATAACGTCTCAACATAACTTGATTAACCATATTGAAATGCGCAACTCATTGACAACCACAGAGAAATCTGTTTTAGGATGACTTTATAAGTGAGCATAGCAGGGGGCATGGCCATGATGGTGACCAAGATGATCGCGCAGCAGTGAAGCTTCAGTGCCTCTAATTCCCAAACCTTGCCTGAACGGGCCTTATCCATCATCTATGACCATTAGGGCCCAAAGTGTGCTTGGCATAGTGTGCGGACCTGCATGGAGCGACCTCATGAAATTGTGCAGCAGGGGTAGTGCAGAACTGAGCCATATGGCTAGAGACCCAGCCCCTGCCTCGGAGGCCCCGTGGAAACAGAGGCCATGGGTGAACCTGAGGCTGTGGGCTACCGAGCCCCACTGGGTCACCTGCACAGCCCTCCAGCATCGATAGTACCTCAGATGCCTGCTACAGGCCTGACGATCACCCAAGCACACTAAATCAATGCTGATGCCAGGTCAGGGCATGACTATAAGAAACCTAGAGACAGCACTGCAGCCTCCTGGGGTGCCTGGCCTTAGGAGCGGAGTGATGACGCCAGGGCACGCAGGTAATGCCGCCCTACTACTGACACACTGTCCGCCCATCTTCAGGAAGTGCCAGTTCTTCATCCTGCACATCTCGCCCTGTGGAGAAGCTTCCTCAATGACACTGCCTAGCAGAGACCAGGTGGGGCTCGAAGTTGCGCACCCCTGACACGAGTGCACCAGCCCCGCAGAGGACCCCTCAGCACCATCCATTTAGCACTGCTTCTGTGGTGCGGACGGTCGGCAGGATAGGTGGAGGCAGACAGCACTTGCTAACCCATGCATTGGTCCCATCTGACCTTTTGCCTGTACCCTTCAGCCCCCACCACAGCGATTGGCCCACAGCAGTCTTTTACATCTTGGGGGCAACGGTCTCACTTATAAAAATTGGAGAGGCGCTAAAGGTGCATCACTGCACATCCAGTTTGGGCAAAGACCTTCGACTTGCCTGGAGCATCTGGATCGCAATTCACCCTTCGCTGTTCCCAGAGATGCGGCCAGCAGAGAGGGGTGCTCCACCTATGATGCTGAAGTTCCTCTCTCCCAGTGCCCATCCACCTAATCCTGGACTACATAGTACTGCCAAAGGGTCATGCTGATCACTTCTGGCACTGAGGGAGGTATTCTTAGATCACATCCAACTGTTCTTATCTGACACATGAGACACAATCAACACCTAGGTCATCACTGACCATAGTACGTAGGGACCCTAAACAGCGCACGCTCCCCTTTGAAAGTGTCAGAGGAATGGAGAGATCGGGGCCCCTAATGACATGGAGGGGGAAGCCGCTGGCACTGCAGAGCAGGAACACTCATCTGTCACAGCAGCAATCAATGCGGAACCCCACGTGGGGTTCTGCTCCTTAGATGCTCGGTTTGACTACTTTACGAGCCAAATCAATGGCCTTATGGAGTACCTGAATCACCAAAATGTCCAACTGGATGGTGCAGAGGAGCGTATTTCAACCCTGGAGGATGAGTCAATGACAGTGACTAAATAGCTAGAGAAAATGTAATGGATCTTCAAGTCCCCAACCATCAAGACTAAGAACCTGGGCACCAGATCTTGCTGCAACAATCTGTGCATCTTGGGAGCCCACGGACACAGAACAAATGGATCTCCTTGTTAAGTCTCTCCTCTCAGACCTATTGGGTCATCAAAATTTCATAAGCACATTTGTAGTGGAGCATGCGCAAAACTCACTGGGACCACGGCCCTCCCATGGTGCCCAACTGTGATCCATTATTCCCCATCTCCTCAATTTTTGGCATCAGGACACTGCACTCAAACTGGCACTTGGGATGGGGCAAATACAACATCAAGGCTCCCGACCACCCTTATTCCCTGACTTCACCATAGTGGTGCAGGATGCTCATTGCAAATATGCTAAAGCCAAGAACATGCTAAAGAAACTGGGACTGACATACCTCAGGCTCTACCCGACCCTATTGTGGGTGGAGGTCAATGACAAAGCCCACTTCCTTGACACCCCTGCAGATGTACGGGCCTTCTGTAAGCAATATGGCAAGGAAAAGTCACCTTCCTGCTCGCCCCTGGGCCTACACGCCTTGGCCAGCACACATCTATTTTCACCTGACTGATCAATGCTATGAACTGAACTACCTTAAGGGACTATAACACAAATGTGAATGGGGGATACTAGGAGCAGGCCCCTCTGGCCTGTTCCAAAGGTGAGTAGGTCACCGGCTAGGCGGTCTACTTCGTAGACATGGGAAATGGTAACGACGAGGCAAGCAGCTGGGAACCCTCTAAGTGGACACAAGAGATGCCGTCTTTGGAGTAAGTGTGGCTACAAGGGGCAACTCCCCTCCCTGTGTTCCCAGACTTGAGGCAAACAGCCTCTATACCACAGGGCCTTCCTCAGACACTTTAAACAGGTAGGCCCTGCATGCATTTTAATGCATGTGCCCACAATCTAGCTGAGTTAGCTAACCCAATATACAATAGGGATCCTAGGCCCTGACGAATGCCCCAGACCAGTTTTGGCTATAGGAGAGGGCAGAAAGATGTTGACCATAGAATTCTGCAAGACACCTTGAACCATTATGTTCAAGATTGTCACATATTGTTTTTAATCTTACCAACAAACACCTTCATTAAAGTATAGTACCATATAGGTGATTTGTTAGGTAATTTTAGTATCTATTTTCTCTTCAACCTGGATCCCCCTTTTATCCAGAAAGATAAAGTTTCAGCACTCCCTCAGAGTTCGTTTAACAAGGTTGAGTCCGCCCAGGTGGTATCATCTTACCTGGGTGGGGTAGGAGGTCAAATGATGAAGCATGACACTTTAATGTGTGTGAGACTACCTAGTCCCGTAAAGGGAACTCACCCCCCGTCCCTGAACACTCGAACGTCACTACCATTTCCCATGTCTACGAAGTAGACCACCTAGCCGGTGACCTACTCACCTTTGGAACAGGCCAGAGGGGCCTGTTCCTAGTATCCCCCATATACGTTGTATTATAGTTTCATGTATAAGGGAGATTGTATGGGGTTGTTGTACTCCCAGTTCTCTCTTTTTGTGTGGCACTACCTTAAGGGACACCTTCCTGCACCTAAGCAGAATGCAGCACACATAGAAAGAGGGAACAATGAGGAGAAATGAAGGTATTTCTCCTGTTTGCGCCACTCTTATGCCACACCTGGGGTGGCGTAGGAATCTGACGCATTCCTAGGTTTACT
The DNA here is from genome assembly GCF_031143425.1 of Pleurodeles waltl. Lineage (NCBI taxonomy): Eukaryota > Metazoa > Chordata > Amphibia > Caudata > Salamandridae > Pleurodeles > Pleurodeles waltl. Next base: position 317,873,740 of record NC_090436.1, read on the forward strand.
AAACCATGTAAATCTGGGAATGTGTCAGAACCCAGGGGTATTGCAAGGAACACCCACAGCAACACCCATGGAATGCCTCTTTCAGACATACTTATGTGTGAAAGGAGGCTATATTTACAAGGCCATGAAAAGCCACACAAGATGGCTTTACATGGCGTTGTAAATATGTGTGGGCAAACTGCGCCACTGGAGCGTCAGAAAAGTGATTCTCTGGCGGCGTGATTGTGCCACAAGGGCATTGTAATTATGCCCCTTAGAGACCAGTTTTTTCAAACAACTTAATTTAGCTTTTTAATAGAAAAGGAGAACATGACACACAATGCAGCATCATCAAGAACATTGATGGAGACAAGAGGACCCATAACCCAACACCCCCCAGGTTTACATATATTTGACATCCAAGAGAAGTCCAACAGTAGTCATTTAAAACAGTAGAATACATTCCTCCCCAAGTTAGTGTTATACTACAGTGAGGATTGTCCTAAGGGGCGGACAGGTCAGGGTGGGTCGTTTTCAGATTCTGAGGAAGAGAAGACCCAGATGTCAGAAGTTCTAAGGATCTTATAACATGGTGATATATATACCTCCCGCTCTGTCTTGTCGGCAGATGTGTATGACAAAGGGACGCCATATTGTATCGAATTTAGCCACTCTGTCCCTTAGAATAGCAGTAAGCTTTTCCATTGCATATAAATTCCACAGCTTTCCTCACCACAGGCTTAATGTGGGCATAATTGTGCGGCTAAGAGTAGATGGAAAATAAATCACCCCGTGGAGTCAACATGGGAAGGGCTTTCTCTGCGCCTGGGTTACCCAGGAGGACCAGCAGTGGATCATGCATGAGGTAGTGTGACATTAGCTATACTGCATATGGTAAGGAGGACCTCGTCCCAGAGGCACTGCACTCTCGGGCACGTCCACCATGTACATAGGAACATACCCCGTTCCCTGCACCCCTTCCAGCAAGAATCCAAGCTCCCAAACATTGGGCCGGATTTACAAGAAAGTGGTGCATCAGCTTTGATGCGCCACTTTTCTTGTGCCCCCCCTGCACCTCCCTAATGACACCATGTATGCACCGTATTTACAATACGGCGCACCATGGCACACTTTCCCCAATAGCGTCATCATTTATGATGCTATTGTGGCGCTTTGCTGGATTGGCACCATAAATTATTGCGCTAGTGCAGCAAAGCACCAGGGAGGCTCATAGGCTACATGGACCAGTCACTTTAATGCCTGCTTGAGCAGGCATTAAAAATGACAGAAAAAATGTTGCAGTGAAATCTTGTAGATTTCAATGGGCCATTTTTTGCGCCCTCACTGCGTGGGAATGCCCCTTGCATACATTATACCTGGCGCAGGTATAACGTGGTGCAAGGGGTTACGAAGTTGTGCAATGATAGCATTGCGACATTTTTAAAATATATTTCAAAGGAGAATGGCCTCCTTAACACCACATTCGTGTAAAAACAAATTATAGTAGTGTGTCGCTAAGGGGTGCAAGGGCCTTGTAAAACTGGCCCATTCTGTGCAGCTGTACTGGTATCAGATACCAAAGTGTAAGAAGTTTATAGGAGTTTTCTCTATAACGGAGGCAAATTGAGGATTTAGATGCCCTTTGCCAAATTGCTCCCCATGTATCCATCTCTAATTCCCTTTCCCATTGCTTCATATATGCGTGTTTCTTTGGTGCGGTAAGGTTGACTATGTAGCGGTAGAGCCAGAAGATGCCTTTGCGCCTGACATTCAAAAGATACAATGATTCTATTGGTGTTTCTTCCCTTTCCAGGGTCAGACAAGCAGTGGGTCGTCCAGCCCAGTGTAAGGCTTATCCTACTTGATATGTGTCTCTTTGAGTCAGGGCAAATTTGTCCCTCAAGGACGCGTAGGAGCACAACTCGCCATCTTCATACAATTCTCTCAGTTTAGAGGCTTGGCCCCAACCCAGCCAAAAAAAATCTCTGTGGAGCTCTCCCAGCAGGAAATCACAGGACGGGAAATAATTGCCTACCTCAGACCTCACACCAGCAAGTTATTAGGGGGAAGGGTTAAGATGGAAATAATTGCCTACCTCAGACCTCACGCCAGTACGTTAGTAGTGTGGAAGTCAACGGGAGCAGTGGGGACCTGGGACACTCCACAACAGAGGAAGCCATAAGGGGCCATCCAGAGGGATTAAGGGGAAAAAGCCTGTTCAAAGTGTACCCATAGATTTTCTTTGGGGTCATGATTCCAATCTAATGAGGGCCAAAGTTGTGCCACCTCTATGTAGGTGGAAGGATCAGGAAACCCGAGGCCTCCCTCAGTTGTGGATCAGTATAGAGTCACCCTAGCCACTCGTGGTGACTAGACAAAACTAAGCATTTTAGTAAAAATTTGTATTTGGTTTAGGGATAGCCAAGGGGAGAGTCTGGAGGACGTAAAGCGAGTGCTGCATGAAGTTCATTTTATGACAGTTTAGTCAGCCTAGGCAGGAGATTTCTTGCTTGCCTCATTGGTAGAGGACCTTGAACAGGGCAGTGAGCAGAGGAGGTATATTGCTATATATGTCCCTAGTTTGTGACAGAAGTTAAATCCCTAAATACGTTATCGCTGAGTTTGTCCATTGGAATCCCACCCGCTGAATGGGTTTCTTAAGGCTACCCTGTGGATCAGCCACTCATATACGATAGGATTTAGAGAAATTGACCCTAAAGCCAGAAGCTCTCGCAAACAGGTCTAGTTCCTTCATCAAAGCTGGGACGGAAGACTCTTGGCTGGTAATGAAGTACAGTATGTTGTCTGCGATGAGAGCAGGTTTATGATATGTATCCCTTGGCTACCTTGGCTCTCCGGAATACACTGGATTTTTGCTACTAGGTGCTCTATGGATAGGACAAAGAAAAAGGGGATAGAGGCCACTCCTGGTGAGTCCCTCTCAAAAGAGTGATAGTGGGTGAAAAAGTAGCATTAATCTTCTGCTTGGCCACTAGCTTCTGAAAGTTGGCTTGTATGTAAGTTTTCATCTTGGGACCCATGTGTATTTTAGCCAAGATTTTTGACAGGTATAGCCAATCTACCCTATCAATGTCTTTCTCAGTGCCTAAGGAGAGGCGGGCTAAGGGTTTATATTCTGCTGCTTCCATAAGGGCAAAAGCCAAATTAATAGTATCATTAGCCTTTCTATTGCGGAGAAAGCCTGATTGCTGGGATGCTGATTGTTGGCCAAATATGCTGGAGACGCGCTACGAGAATGAATGTGAAAAGTTTAACATCAGAATTTTAATGCGCATTAGGGCAATATGAAGAACAATTGGTCGGGGGCTTGTGAGGTTTCAGAAGTAACATAACTTGGAATTCTAGCTGTGTTCTGGTAACTCTGCCCGATGTTAAAAAATAATTAAACACTCGTGACAGGGTTTCAGCCAGTAAAAATGTGAAAACCTTGTAAAAATTAAGCAGGTGCTCATCTGGCCCTAAAGCCTTACATGTAAGGAGATTGCCAATTGCTGCTCTGACCTCATCCGGGTTAATGTCTTCCTTCAGCGGGTGCAACTCCTCCCTTCTGTCCGAGAGTGTATAGTCTCTAAGATAGTCGTCTTGGTGCTGTTCAACAAGAGTTTGGGCTCAGTAAAGTGCAGAATAGTAGTTGTGGAAGAGCAACACTATCTCAGATGTTTCAGTATAGGTCCATCCCTCTCCATTACAAAATTTGTGAGTGTAGTTTTACGTGGAATGTAAGCGTATTTAATGGGCCATTAGCCGGTCATCTGTCTCCCTGTTCATAGTATGTTTGACCCACATAAACGATTTTCGTAGCTGCTGTTTATGGAGTGTGGCTGCCCTTTCGAACGTTGCTGTGTGTGACAAGCGCACCCCCCATTGACCGCAATAAAGTTGTTTGGGTCGTTTCGCTAGTGTCATTGTCAGGGAACTAATGTTTGATTGTATCTTTGATGAGGTCACGAAGGGTCAGATCACGGAAGTCTACCTCATTCATGACCCAGGGTTTTGGGAACAGGGGCTGAGGGGTGCCAGGACCTATGTCCAAACTCACCGGGGCATAATTGGACAGGACCTTGACCTCCATCGTGGAGTTAATCAAGTGAGGGAGTAGTAATCAGGAGACTTAGAAGTAATCGAAACAGAAGTAGATCTTGTGGACATTGGAATAAAATGTATATTCCCATTCGCCCGAGTGTGGATGGCGGAAAGCATCAATTAAGGAAAGGTCTAAAAGGCCCTGGGTTAGAGTTTCGGTGAGGAAGATCTCCCTGCCAGGAGTGACAGCAATCGCAGCTAGAGTCAACCATTAAGATCTCCGCCAAGGAGAAGGTCGCTCAATATTAGGCCCATAAATGGAGAAGATAGAAATGATAGTGGTGCCCAGGATTCCCTCAATACTCACCAAGCGGCCCTCTCTATCCCTATCCGTACTGTCCAGTTTAAACATAAGGCCAGGGAGAACGAGTATCGCCACACATCTTGTTTTGCTTGTGTATTAAGAGTGATACTATGTGGGGTACAGTAGACGGGTAAGTGACAAGTGTCTTCCCAGAACAGGTGTGCCTCCTGTAAAAGGGGGACATCCACCTCACATCTGCAGTTTGTGAATGACCTACACTTGGGAATTTAGGCCCTGGACATTTAAGGTGGTAACATGGAGAGTCATCATGAATGTGTGGGGGGACTATTGCCATTCTCAGGGAACGCGCCAGGGGGCAGGCACACATCTCCCCCGTCTCCTCTTAGAATACCCCATAATGTGACGAATAGTGTGGAATGAACTTTTGAATTAACCACAGGTAACTAAACAAGAACACAAGGAAAATCAAGAAGGGGGTCCCACCTGACCCCAAAGTAGCAAGGGGCCAGACAAGCAACCCCCCCCCACAAAAGTAACATACTACAGGGAAATATATATGTCTCATGAGTCCACGAAGTGAGGGGTGAGCTCCAAACATAACACAGCAACTCCCCCTATACAATTAGACACAGTCTGGGTCAATGATGGTGAAACAAGGTTTGTGGAAACATGTATCCCTTTGCCACTGCTGGGTAGGCTCAAACCCATGGCCCAGCTACCACTAAGGAAAATCAAGCTGGGGTGTCATCATCAGAGGAGGCCTGTCTGTGCTATTTCCTCTGTGCTGCTTCCCAGCCCAATGTTTCTGTTTGCATGCCTTCTTTTTCATTGACTGGGTCGTTTGTAATCACCAGCCTCTTTCTCGGTATATCAGTGACAATGTAGTCAAGTCCTGGGAGCCTCAGCATCTGGTGGTGATTGCAGAATCCCCAGATTCTCCCTCATCTTCCTCGGCGTGCAGGCAATTATTATTTTGTCCTGAAAGTTAAAGTGGAGGCATAGCAGTAAGCCCTGCAGGTAGGAGATCTTGTGCTCCTGAAAGTGCTGGGTGACGTCTTTGAATTCCTTGTGGTGGGCCAATGTGTGGGCGGAAATGTCCTGATATATGGAGATAAACCATACTCCAAAGGCCCCTACTAGCTACTGATTGATAATTTAATAAGAAGACACAAAACAGTATCTAAATCTTGTGTGTCAAAAATATTTCATTTCCCATCAAATTGTATCATTTGTTAGGTTGTTCACAAGACTCTATATACATTGAAACAATAGTACATACAAACAAATTACCTGAGAAATTGTCTTGTTTCAAGAAAGGCAAGAGTATTTACATATAAAACACATACAAATTATACATGTGACATGCATAAAACGTTTATCCTCCTAACTTGGAGCCATTTGTTACACCCATATCTCTTATAACGAATATTTTGAACGTCAGATGTATACTATACACGCAAGTCTCCCTTTAAATATTTGTTGACACACAGGGGGTCATTCCAACCCTGGCGGTCCATGACCGCCAGGGCCGGGGACCGTGGAAGCACCGCCAACAGGCTGGCGGTGCTTCCTGGCCAATTCTGACCGCGGCTGTAAAGCTGTGGTCAGAAAAGGGGAACCAGCGGTTTCCCGCCGGTTTTCCCCTGGCCAAAGGAATCCTCCATGGCAGCGCTGCAAGCAGCGCCGCCATGGGGATTCCGACCCCCTTCCCGCCAGCCTGTTCCTGGCGGTTTACACCGCCAGCCTGTTCCTGGCGGTTTACACCGCCAGGAAGAGGCTGGCGGGAACGGGTGTCGTGGGGCCCCTGGGGGCCCCTGCACTGCCCATGCCATTGGCATGGGCAGTGCAGGGGCCCCCTAACAGGGCCCCATAAAGATTTTCAGTGTCTGCTTGGCAGACACTGAAAATCGCGACGGGTGCCACTGCACCCGTCGCACCGCAGCAAATCCGCCAGCTCCATTCGGAGCCGGCTTCATCTTTGCTGGGGCTTTCCCGCTGGGCCGGCGGGCGATCTTTTGCAGATCGGCCGCCGGCCCAGCGGGAAAGTCGGAATGTCCCCCACGGTCATCTGACCGCGGGGCGGCGTTTAGGCGGTTGCCGCCCGCCGGGGTCGGAATGACCCCCACAGTATCTAGATACTGTTTTGTGTCTTCTTATGAAATTATTAATCAAGAGCCAGTGGGGGCCTATGGTGTTTGGTTTATTGAATGGTCCCGCTCCCTCTGAGGCTCTACAGGACCACACCCTATTGTTCTTATTCTCATATATGGAAATGGCATCTCCCCTAAAGGTTAGTGGTTATCAGGCTGCCTGCATCAGTTTTTCTTTCATGTGGAAGTAGTGGACTCTGGTGAGGGTGTGCGGTGGCAAATTCTTCAGCTGTTGAACACCGAGAATACCCTGTGAGTGCGATCAAGGAGCACTGGCTGGTCACCTGGAAGGTGTAATAAGTGGGCAAAGAGAGCTTGAACATGTGCTTCAAGTTCAGATGGCAAGATAGTTGCGGCTATACCCATGATGCAAATGTTGTTTCATCTCAAGCGATTTTCTAGGTCGTTGACTTTATCTTGAAGTAATTCATAGCTTGTCTCCAACTTTTCAATGCATGTTGTTCGATCCACATTATCCATTGTGTGTTTCATGGTGGTGGTTTCCACGACAGTCAGGATGGAATCCATTTGGCACATGGACTCATCCAAGTCGGAGAAGATTCTAGTGAAGTCTTGGCAAAGTTATGCAATATCGTTGTGGTTGGTACTCGAGCATTCGTATATTTCCCCGTGGCCTGGGCTGATACCGCAGGATTATCCCCCTGTGTTAAGGGGGATCAGGCATCTGCAGCAGGTCCTTGAAGGAGAAGGGGAACAGAGTCTTAGCTCGGTTTGCTGCCATTATGGTCCTAGGAAACACCACTCTACTAGAGAAATCAAACCCAGCTCCTTGTCAAAAAACGGAGTGATACAGTCCAGGACCCCTCAAAGTACCCCCACACTTGCGGGTGCCACTCTGATTGCCACTTCAATTTTGCAGCCCTCAAAAGCCCCATCACGGATATGGTTCACCGAGGTTAGGCCTTCACATGGTAAGGAGTTTGCATGACCCCCCCCCAGAGAGACCTCTGACCTCCAACGCTCTGGATACATATGCTGATTTGCATTCTGTACCTCAAAGTACTCTGGGTAACAAGTCCAGAATTTTAGGCCGAAACAAGGGGCCCTTCTGAGGTATAACTGGTGACTATGGGCCCTCACATTCAAATCACTGTCCACATCAAACTGTTCATTCCCCCATTATGTGCACAGTGACTCTCTGGTGTCGTTCAAAGGTGTAGACGATTCGGGTAGCAACAGTATAGGGCCATAGGACAAGGATGGGGCACTATGGCGTTGCACAGGATATCAGGCAAACAACGCTACAAATTTCAAGGGCATATATTGAAATCAGGCAAAAAGGCAGTTCCGGGTCATTGAGGCTCAACATCCACCCAGGTCAATATCGATGAGAGGCCTCATCTGGGCCGATGCACACTCAGCCCTCACCTAGTGGACCGCACCAATCCAGGTGTGGCTCTCCAGATGCTTCTCTGGGACTCAGAAAGTTCTTAATGCAGGAAGGGATCAGCATTCTGCGCCTCTTCGCTGGGCCCCGCACAGCCACCCAACTTCATTCTGACCTTTGTCAGGCAGTTCCGGTGATGCCTGGACTTGCTGAATAGGAGGGCTCCGGCGACATCCCCTGTGCCCCGCAGGCAAATTTCCCGTTACATGGCCTCAAGATGGCTGCAGTAATCCCAGTCACCATAGCAGGGATACAATGTCGGAGATAGCAGTCCTGTAGGGCCCTAGACAGCCGCACCGTCCCCCCATAGCCTGCATCTAGGCCCCTCCTAAGAGGCATTGCGAAGAGGGTTCACCAGGCAAAAAGGGGGGATCGTCATGTGGACATCAGGGGAAATGTGCCTTCTAGGTCTCTTTCAGAGAACTGACATGCTCTTCCATAAGTAATTAAATGAAGCGGTGAGCTACGCTAAGCATTAAATAAGCAGCACTTCGACACGGTGGTGCATTGACAAAGGAATTATATGCATGCTCTGCTAATTACTATGGTTTTGGACATTGTGAACTTGCGGCACTATAACACAGCGGTGGATTGATAAAGTTATTAAATGCATGCATCACTGATTACTATAGTTCAGGCCACTGAGGTCAAGGTGAAGTACCACCATGAGGTGTTACTTATAAAAACTGGGAAGATATTGATTCTGGTGATAAGATCGCTGAGGGATACTCACTAAAGTTAACAGGAATAACAAGCATGGGAAAGTAAATATCCCCCTAGAGACTGAAATTCAATGGTGGTGACTTGCACGAATGGTTTATATAATAATAGAGTAGCAGGATTTGAAAAGAGACAATTTTGGTTCATTTAGCGTTTCCTTGTATATTTGTTCATATATATTAGAGTCCGCATCCTGGTGTGAAAGAGACAAGCTCTAATTATGACCTCGTGTTGAATATGATTGCCCGTTGCATAGAGGTAGAAACACTTTGGCTACCTTTTCGTCAAGGGGAGTGCCTGATAATTTCCCTGTTCAGCATTGTATGCATTTTGAAAAAAGAAAAATGTTTTAATTTGTTGATGGACACAAGATAATTTTAATGGTGATCTCTTTATGTGAGGAAGGAAATATGTTTGAATTATTTTGTAAGTAGCTTTGTGAAAAACCAACAAACTAGATCATCTGGTGATAAATGAAGTAATTATTGACACAAAGGATTGCTGTACTGGCTGGGGTCTTTTAAAAGAAAGTATTAATCTATACCTAGTGTTTTTTTTTACTGTATGTAAGGTCTCCTCCCTGGCCATCCCCTCATTGACCAGGTTTGACCCATGCTGTTCCAAATATGGTCTATAACTGCGGCTAAGTCACTTGTGTTGTAATCTCCCTGAAGTGTCCACCACATTGCGGTCTATTGGGGTGTTTGACGTTCAGTTGTTTGTAATGGGCACAGCTATCCACTGGATATCTAAATGCCCAGTGTGAGTGGGGGGTTGTGGTTCTGGTGAGTTCAGTTTACATTTGTTTGTTTGTCTCATAGAAAAGACCTATCCTCTGGGAAGCACAGGGCTATGTTCATCAACATGACCTTGCATGATGGTAACACATGATGGTCGGGGCCCAGTAGCTGAGCTCTCATTCCTATCCTGGAATATCAGAGGTATAAACAATCCACACAAGGGCAAACAGGTATTGCAATATCTCACACGCCATGGTATGTAAGGTCTCCTCCCTGGCCACCCCCTCAGTGACCAAGTTTGACCCATACTGTTCCAAATATGGTCTATAACTGGGGCTAAGTCACCGTAGTGTTGTTCACTCCCTGAAGTGTACACCACATTGCAGACTATTGGGGTGTTTGATGTTCAGTTCTTGGCAATGAGCACAGCTATCCACTGGATATCTAAATGCCCAATGTGAGTGGTGGGTTGTGGTTTTGGTGAGTTCAGTTTACGTTTGTTTGTTTGTCTCATAGAAAAGACCTATCCTCTGGGAAGCCCAATGCTATGTTCATTTACATGACCTTGCATGATGGTAACGCATGATGGCCGGGCCCAGTAGTTGAGCTCTCATTCCTATCCCGGAATATCAGAGGTGTAAACAATCCACACAAGGGCAAACAGGTACTGCAATATCTCACACGCTGTGGAATAAAAATTGAATTCTTACAGGAGCCACCCCGTCTCTCACACACTTTTGCCTCCTCATGGGGTCCACATCAATACTTCTCCAACTATAGCACCTACTCATGGGACATATGCATCCTGATACATAGATCCATCCCATTTCACCCTACAATCCACTTCACCAACAACAATGGCAGGTACATGGCAGTCACAGGTACCATAGTAGGCCAATGCATACTGCTTATTAATATTTACACCCCAAATACGGACTCCCCGGCCTTTTCCCACTCCCTGGTCTCCTTAATAGGATGCGTAGATATGGACTATATCATATTGGGGGTAAACTTTAGCCTCATAACAGATTGTCTCCTAGACTTCACATCCACGATCCCGAGTGGCAAACCGCGATCATTGCAGGTGATTCATGGAATTTGCAACATGTATGTGCTGAAGGATGCCTGGTGCGTGGTGTATGCCAAAACCCCTGGCTATACATTTTATTCTGCACCCTAATAACACATGGACCTGCATAGATTTTTGGCTACTCTTGGCTACTACCGTTCCGTGGCTAGACAGCATGACCCATTTCCCGCACACTCTTTCTGTTCACTCCCCAGTACAGATGTTATTGGTGATGCCAAGTGGGGAAGGAGTGGAAAGAATCTGGTGCTTCCCATATAATGCCCTGCTTGACAAGGTGTTTCAGTCCGAGCTTCACACTTCTATTGTTGAAATCTCTTGAGCTGAAGAAAGGTTCAGTCTCCATACAAGCCACCCTCTGGGAGGCATTCAAGGCCTTTATTGAGGGATATCAATCCAGAAGCACTTGGGTGTGCTGCGCGACATACACAATAATCTATCCCAAATAGAAACTGAACTATGTGTTATCGATAGCATAGAAACTCAGCAATGGCATGGCCCACAGTTGTAGCTGCAGACGATGCTACTGGATGAATTCTGGGACCTGACTGAATGGCAAGTGGCATTCCTGGGAAAACACACCAGAGCCGGGTGATATGGGGAGGGCAAGCGTCGGGGCTGCACCTTGGCACTACTGCTATACCCACTTCGGGGCAGTGCATTCATCCCTGAGCTGGTTCTGTCCAGTGGGGCTAGAGTGATGGACAATGCTGACATTCTGGCAGAGTTAATCAGGTATTACTCACACCTATTTACTGCCCGCACTTCTAGCGAGAATGAGACCAGGACAGGCTACCTAACTGCGATAGCCATGGTCTGGATCACGGATGCTCAGTGGAAGTTCCTCAGTGAGCCGATCTCAAGTGAGAGATTGTACAAGCCATCGACACCATCGATGGGTCCAAGGCCCACGGTCTAGATGGTCTTACCGAGGACTCCTATAAGGCTTATAAACATTTACTAGCTCTGCATTTACTCGAAATGTACGTTGTCTCTCTGGATGTTTGGGCTTTGCCCCCATTGCTGTGCCAAGCTTTTAATCACGTTATTAGTGAAGCCTGTGAAGGACACACTGCACTGTACCTCATATCAGCCCTTGTTGCTGCTTAATTTTGATAACATGATATTAGCTAAAGTAATGGCTACCTGATTATCACTCCTGCTAGATCAGATCATATCACCTTTGCAATTCGGGTTCATCCTGTGGTGTTCTACCTTTCTCAACTTGCATATGGTGTTTTCTGTGCTGAACAGGATCCCCCCCGTGGTGCCAGCGGGCCTGCCCTACTAGATGCAGAGAAAGCATTAGACTCTCTAGAGCGGCCTTTCTTACAGGCGACACAGCAGAAACTAGGACATCCTTGCAGGTTCATTGCACTTGTCAGGTTATTATACTCCCATCCTAGTGCTCGCATATGGGCCAATGGCTCTCTCCCGGCCACTTCTGACATCACTAGAGGTACTAGACAGGGATTCCCTCTATCAATGCTCCTATTAATAACAGCAATGCACCCCCTGGTCTGAAATCATCAGGAAAAGCATCTCCACCGAGGATTACAATTTAAACCGGGCCCGTTACTCCTGTCCCTATATGCAGACAACATAATATTGTTTGTCCATTGCCTGGCTGAGAATTTGGCCCCCATAACTCAGGAGGGGGTTTGCTTCAGTGGGTTCTCCGGACTCATCATAAACTGGAACAAAACCGAACTCTTTCTGCTTACAGACGCCACCTCACCGATAACATGTGAGTTGCCCCTGAAGTGTGCGATGGCCCCGTCCTCTATCTTGACATTTCGCTACATGGGGACAAACAGCAGGTAATTCACCTGAATTATGGCCCAGCTATAGACAAATGAACAACACAAATTGAGGGGTGGCTTCGGCTTCCACTGTCAATGGCGGGCTGTAGAGCCATTATTAAAGTGGTCATACTTCCCCTCTTTCTGTATCTTTTTCTAGACATTTCAATATCCCTCACAAATACATTCTTCTCCATGATGTGGAGTCTCCTCTTTCGGCTTGTCTGGGCGGGTCGTAGGCCATCGGTTGGCTGGGACACCTTAGTGCTCCCTTATGACCACGGGGGGCTCAGAGTACCACATTTCCAACTTTTATTATTTAGCTGCTCAATGTCATTTCACATACCATTGATACCACAGAGATGCCCGGCTCCCATATGCCATACCAGGACCCGACCAACCAGAATCCTCACCACTCCTGTCCATCCTTCCGCAGAGTATCCTACTATACCCCACCGACATACAGACACTCTCTACCACCAGGAGGAAGCATGGAGGAATCTCATTTATCTGCGTGGGGGTCCTCCTTTACTCTCCTGCTCTGTCAGTAGCAGATAACCAAAGGCTACCCCCACATGAGAGAGGTTGGTCCAACTAACATTGCCACATCATGCTTTACACACGTTTGGGGATCTCTTCCCAGATGGGCATGTCCTCTCACATGCTGACGATGTTCGATTTGCCAACGCTACCACCAGAGACCATTTTATACGGTGGCGTGTGAACAGTACCCTGTGTGCGCAAATCAACTCATACCCAGTGGCCCCAGAGGTTTTCATTCCCTTGACGTTCATAATAACTGACCCTGATGGAGGACACCTGGTGTCAATACATTCTTGTGCAGCACTGTTGCAGACCCGAGCCGCAAAGCTCAGGGAAGTCTGGGAGCACAAACTGGGTCACCCATACCCAACAAAATCTGGTATGACTGCGGCAATAAACAAACTCATATCAACTAAGCACAAACACAGGCTTATACATTACAAATTCCTACAGCGCATATAGACCACACCCAGCACCCTGGCTACAATAGACCCATTGAGATCCTCAAATTGCCCAAAATGCCATGCCACTGGCCCTGACTTTGCACATTTAAAATGGTCCTGTGGTCCTGTGGTCCTGTGGGAGGTTTTTGGAGCTCAGTTTTCACTCAAATCTCCTTAATGATTGGGACCGACCTTGCGTCAAACCCACTTCTTGCCTTGCTGGGATATGTGGCAATTAAACCACGTGGAGTTCGTAGATTCACAGCTCTTGCACTGCTTCTAGTGACGCGTGAGATCGCCCTACACTGGGGCAGCCGGCGATGCCCTTCTGTTCCTGACTGGCTGAAAACCCTAACATACTGCAACATCATAAGTGAGATATATGCCACGCTACAACCCCTCACATCTAGGCCTAAACATCTGGGAACCACTCTGTGCCTATCTTTTATTACAGGAACGCCAGGATTTGGACTGACTGGGACTGTATTTTGCATGTTATCTCTGCTATCTTATATTCCTTATTGATCTCTTTAATGCCTAAGCCTAACAGCTGTAATACCCTATTCTGCGCTCAGCTGATGCCCCTTTTACTGATGGATGCATCAAATACCCTGCTGTCCTCTGTATGCCAATGTGTCCACCTTATTAAATGGCCCCTCCAGCAACATCTATATTTACGTTTTTTCCGCTAAGTATGCCCAAACTCTGAGTTGTTTTTGTTGTATGTTTTGCACCTTTCCAAAATGATAAAGACCGAAAAAAATGGCAAAAAGCAAAATAGAAATGCAGTGGAACAATATGCAAAATAAAATACCTAAAACAAATGTCCCACATGAAAATAACAAACCAAAATAATAAAATAGAAATTCTGTGCAGGTGTACCTTGCATATCAAGTCCTCAGTATACAAGATTCCATGTCTGTAAAGTTCTTCTGTGCATTGCCCTTCAGGAGAGTTCTTGTATCATATCCATAACTACTTAATTAAAGAAATAAAACAGAATGAAAAAAGGATCACTCTAGCAAATCATACTACAAAATTGTGCTACACAGTCATTCACTTCATTATTTTCTAACAGGTCATTCTTGAAGGCCGAAAATTCCAAATAAATACATAGATGTATATTGCTTAAAGAGTTAGATAAAGAAGGGCTACATGTACGTAGCATTTTGCACATCGCAAACAGCGAATCGGGCCGTTTGTGACATGCAAAATGCTTTGGTATGATCAAACCCATTTTTGCTATTCGGTAAACTATTTACCGAATCGCAAAAAGGGATTGCGAGTCGCAATTAGGAAGGGGTATCCCCTTCCTAATTGCGAGTCGCAGTCCCATGTTTGATTGTTTTGTGACCGCGAATGCGGTCGCAAAACAATCGGAGTTAGCACCAGTGTCACACTGGTGCTAACCCATTCGCAAACGGGAAGGGGTCCACATGGTACCCCTTCCCCTTTGTGAATGGCAGTAAAAACATTTTTTCCTACAGACCACTGCCTGCTCTGAAAAAATGAAACAAAAACGTTTCATGTTTTGTTTTTGAAATGCATCTCGTTTTCCTTTAAGGAAAACGGGCTGCATTTAAAAAAAAAAACTGCTTTATTTAAAAGCAGTCACAGACATGGTGGTCTGCTGTCTCCAGCAGGCCACCATCCCCGTGAGGGCGGCCATTCCCAAGGGGGTCGCAAATTGCGACCTACCTCATGAATATTCATGAGGTAGGGCATTTGCAACCCCCTTGCGAATCGCAAACAGTGTCATTGACACTGTTCAACATAAGGTCTTGCAACTCGCAAATTGTGAGTCACAAAACCTATATTTCATACATGTAGCCCGAAATGTCCATCTGACTTCTCATATAGCCCAGCTATAATCATATGTTCAGATATGGCTTGATGATGCCTTGCAGCATCCTAGGCTGTGGGCTTGGTCCCCACTGTGAGGATGCTGTCAAATATTTTCAAAACTTGAAAACACAAACCCTCATTTAGACTTTGGAAGGAGCTATAATCCTTAAATATTTGGAGGAAACTCTAAATACGGATTAGAATCCACTAGCTGAATTTTCTTCCCTGTACTATATGGGAGAAGGAATTCAGATGGTTGTTCCTCTTCATATTCAAAGTTTTTTTTTTAAATTGGAGGGTTTGCTGCTCCTACAAACTCTAAATAATTGCCCCAATTGCTAGATGATCAGGGTACACCGCCATTGAGGTAAGAGAAGAATTATTTTACTGAACACAACACAAACGCAGATGTCTACAAACAAAACAAATTTCAAATGCCATGTCTCACACAGTTTGTATTTTTAGATTCAGGGCTTTTTAGTTGAGTTGAGGCATAACTGTAAATCCCCCAGTTTTTAGTAATGTCAGTGGAGGATTTGGTATGACTTTCACTTTTGGGAATAGTGTTACAGCAGTAATTCCACTAGTGGGTTCTCCTCTGTCCAAGATCCCCCATCAGAGGACTTACGACTTCCTTCTTAAATCATTGAATTTACAGTGACCACTCAGCTCTTAATCAGACCTTGGGTGTGGAAATTTGAGCTCATATTTATCAAGGCTATGCATCACCCATGCGCCACACAAGGGGACACAAAACCTAAGTGAGATTTATCAAGCCACACAAGGGCCTCTTGTGTGACGTGATAAATCTAGAGTAGCACAAGGCAGAGCATATCGCTGCCTTGCTTTACTGTCTTGGAAGGAGGCTTGCCGTGGGTGGAGCGTGGGTGTTGCCATTGTTTCACCCATGCATTCTGATACATTCCCAGATGTACCAACACTGGCAGACCTGGGAATGCGTCAGAATTGTACGCGCCCCCACCAGAGGTGCAACGAGGAAATATATCTTTATTTTAACTCTGTGTTTCGTCTTTCTAAGTGTGTTGCAGCACACTTGGAGGAAAATGCCTCTGAGGATTCTTTTTGTACAGGAAGGTTGCCCTTCCTGCACCAACCCAATCCTATCTACAGCTGCAATACGAATTAACATGTTGTTTAGACTTTACAATTCAGAAATGGATTGAATATAAAAATGGCAGATATTATCAATGATGACACCTTCTGCTTTCATCCTTCACAGGACTGGCTTGCACTATCAAGGCAAATGTGTGTGGATAATTTAAGGCACCACTAAGAGGACCAGCCTGCAACAAAATGCCTCAAAACGCCACAATCTAGAGAAGATGAAAAAACAAAAAACAGGCGCTGCTAACCCTTTGCCCAGATTTCAGCACTGCAAACAAAATATATTATTACATTATTTGTAACACTGTAAGCGAAAATGTAAACACTAAAATCAAGCGCAATTGGCATTTTGTGTGATATCTTATTGTGAGTCAAAAGAGGCCACGCTAAGTTCACAGTTTGTAGAGACCAGAAGCTAGATGCTTTGTGAACAAGCATTTTTGAAGGTGGTGTTATGGAGCAACCTGCCAACTATTTTTAAGAAGCCAATTGCCCCAGTTCATGATATGGTGTCCGACAGGATGGCATAAAAGATTGTCCACTGTGTGGTATCAGCTTCAAAATGTTTCTTTTAAAATGTGGGTAGAAAATTGTTGAAGGACCTCAACCTGGTACATAAAAAATAGGCTTTGGGTCTGCCCTCTTCAGCCAATGGCTTGCTTGAGTGAACCATGCACTGGCTTGATGGGACTCATTCATGTTTCAGATCTGCCCGCTGCATTTAGTGGATGTGTACACTTCTGCTGGAGCTTCCAGTTGTAATTAGTGATGAATTTAAAGTAGTTTTTGCAGCCAATGCCTTGACTCAGCACACATAAACCCTGCCGCGGCCCCTTGTCGTTCGTGTAGGTGTAAGAAGACATCTGGTAAACCTATTCTTTTCTTTCCACTCGTCGCACATGAGGCAACATTTAAAGCAGGAATAGTGGCAGCATCTGAGGCGTTCTATGCGCAACACTCGCATCGCCGCTTCTTCAGTTTAATCATGGTTCAGTGCTCCGGAGCACTCCTAATGCCTTCTCGGGGGACACGATGGAATACTGTTGGCACCAGGAGCCATTGCCGGGCCGTTTGTTGGCCGTTTGTTGGCCCGTTTTATGGTCTGGACGGCCGGTTTTTACTGTTGATTTTCCTGATAGTATCGCAAATAATACCTGCAGCAACCTCAAATCAACGCACTCTTCGAAACCTTACAAAACGCTTATGCACGGAGACTTTACAAGTTGAAAATGCCCCAATTTGCCATCTTGGGCCACATTTTTAGCAATAAACCTCACTAATTAGGGCCACTTTTATTTTGGTGCCTGGACCTATATTCTGCCCCAGGTCGACCGTGGGCACCCTCAGTTACCCTGTGGGTTGCAGCAGGTCTGAGGCACAGATCCTGCTATCTACAACAACCTGCCCACACCTGCACTCTTTGCTCATCCCACTGTGATATACTCTATGGGAACAAAGACTGTAATTCAGTGCAGCAGGCTCCTTTTCTCGTGCATGGCAGGTGTGAATTACAGTGTGTGTGTGCACCTTTATCAGAGCCAAGTCGGTGAGGAGCTCATGCATGAGGAGTGCAGCTCCACTGCTCTCCAATGGGATAAATAACACCATTAACTGAAAAGCTGGAAGCAAATGGTTGAGCCGTGTTGGCACTTCCACGTTGCTTTGCAACAATTCTTATCCCCATGACCATCAAGTGTCATTAGACAGCGATTTAATCATTGATGAAAGATGTCATCAGTTTAGCTAACGCCTCAAACCTCATTGGTGACATAGGGCCATATGTACGAACACATTTTCCCATTGACACAGAATGGGAAAAACCCTTTGCTGCATCTGGCCCATAGTGTGTGGGACAAATCGCTGATGTGTGCTGCTAACAATCTGGGGACTCCCTTTGCGAATGGCTGAAGTATGGCCTGTTTCAGATTTTAACACACAAAGGGCCATATGTACGAACGAATTTTCCCATGGACACAGAATGGGCAAAACTGCTTGCTACATCTGGCCCAAAAGGTGATGCGAGGAATGTTTGCAATAAGTGTAACTATTGGCAGGTGCTCAGGGTAGCATTCCAACCTACTTTCTCCTCAGTCCTAACCCTGTTCTAATAGGAACAGTCCAGGCAGAATCGGGGAGAAACCAGTATTGGGCTGCTTGTGTTCTGGTTCAGGGAGACCTGGCCTGGAGGTTTGGGCTGAACTGTTCCCAATCCAGCGGAGTCAAGAGTGATTTGCATATGACTGGGCCTAAACAGAAATGGCATTGAGGGCAAAAGAACAATGGGTTGGAAAGCGAGATTGCCAGTGGTTAGACTAATTACAAGCATTCCTTCCATCAATTTTTCAGTGCTTTTGTTACATTCTGCCATGCAAGTGTACCCCTTTTCTCACTAAAAAATAAAGATGTTTCTGTGTTAGATCACCCTTTTTTATTGTTCATCACATAAAAAAGATATTCTAAAAACAATGTAGTGGTCATAGGCAAAGTTGTGCTGAGTATAACCTTTACATGTGCTAGCTAGTTTGACATGAACAGTTATTTCAAAACAGTAGTCCTCAACTCACTTTTGGGTGAGGGGGTGTCGCCAACCGCCAAAGATGGCTGTCGCGTAGAGCAGAGGTTCCCAACCTGTGGTAAAAGGATCCTTGGGGTCCGCGAAGCCTCCTCAGGGGGTCCGCGACTGTTTAGAAAATTAAATAATATTAACAGATTAGGTCCCCATCTTTCAGTAATGACTCAGTGGGGGTCCATGGGTTCCCGTAATGATGAAGTGGGGGTCCACAGAAGTCAAAAAGTTGGGAACCACTGGCGTAGAGGAAGAGCTCCGGCCCAGCCTACAGCGATCCTCCTGCACAGACGCCCCAGCCGGGGGTGTGGAATCGAGCCCCCCACCACCTGTGCAGTGGGCAGGACCGGCGCAGGCAAGAAAGTAAGATGGTGGCCGCGCAGAAGTGAAGATGCCGCGCGCCACGAGGAGGAGAGCCGGCGGTAATTGAGGACGGGGGCGGCCCACGACATCAGGGAGTGAGGTCACGAGCGCAGACCTCGAGCAGGCAGTGCCGGGTGAGAGACTGTGGAACAGTGATGTCGGGCCCCTCTCCTGTTGCTGTCGGAGGAGACCCATGGCTGGAGGACCCTGGTGGCCCTGATGACTTGGTGAGGGGGGGGTCGGGCATACATTGGTGCTCTCTCCCCCAGCGCTGAGTGGCCGAAAGAGAACAGGGCTGCCTGTGTGCCTGGGCCTACACACCCCTGCTGGGCCAGTCGAGGAGGGAGGACCTGGTTCGGGGGGCAGGCAGATCCCCTGAAGAAGAAAGGGAACTCAGGAGGTCCTGCAGCGGAGGCACCCAGACTGAGGTGGATGCTTGGGGGAGCGCTGATGCCCTGCTAAGGCCTGGAGGAGCTGCTGTTGGGGCCGGGCCCCTTAAGAAGCAGTACACTGTAGGGGATTGGTGACTGTTGGCCCCTCGAGAATCTCTTTGTATGAAGGGGAATGGAGCGGCCCCCATAGCCGGAAAGGGGCGGAAGAGGAAGGGCCCCTTCAGGAACGTGGTGCAAACCCCCGTACTGGAGGGGAGGCGGAGGCACATTTGCAGAAGGCATCTGGGACAGGCCCAGACGAGGAGGCTAACATTGGTGGCAAGGGGTCCCGTTTTCGGCCGCCTCGCACGGGGGCTGTCTTGACAGCTGGGGGACTGCCCGTGGAGCCCTTCAATGGGGAAAAAATGCCTCAAACCCCAGTCCCAGAGACCACTCAGCTCCGACAGTGATCGGGGTGTGGGGGAGGTGACCCTAAACCAGTCTGTGTAGTCCCCCCAGTACAAGCTACTCTCCATGGTAGGTGGTGGCAGAACTGGGCCACCTGAGGACAGACCACTGAAAGCTTGTGGACATAGTGAAGACTACAGAGGAAAGGTGGCGAGTCTTGGAACCCAACAGCGGTCGCAGGAGACACAGATAGCCCACCTCACAGACAGAGTGCAGAGACTAGAATACCGAGCGGAGGATGCCAAGGGTCGTAGCTGCCGCAACAACGTCCACATAGTGGGGCTACCGGAAGGGGTCGGGGATACCGAGATGGTGGGCTGCCTGGAACCCTGGATGAAGTCCATTCTTGGCGAACAACAGTCACCACCTTTTTTGCACTGGAGAGAGTGCACAGGGTGCCCCTTAGCCCCCCCCCCCCAAGTCGGATAGTCCTCCCAGACCAGTGGCGGCAAAACTGCTACACTACAGGGACCGAGACATTCTGTTACAGAGAGCAAGGGAGGTGGGCCCTTTTTCTGTGGAGAACGGCAAAGTCTATATATTTCCTTTCCCGACTACACAGCTGCAGTGCAGTCGAAGCGGGCTTCCTACTTATCGGTGAAGAAGGCATTGCGAGAGGAAGGAGTCCGCTATGCGCTGCTCTTCTCCCCTAAGCTGAAGAAAATGGGGGACGGCAAGCCGCACTTTTGCCAGATGTCGGAAGAAGCATGGGACTGGCTAGAATCCTACAAAGGTGGCAAACTTGATTGTGCCAGGGACGCACATGGTGCAGCTCGTCGGCGGCAGCCGCAGAGGTGCCGCTCTAAGGATAGACCTACCACTGACCGCTAGAGGCGACCTACACAACTTCAAGTAACCCAGGAACAGCGCACAGCAATCCAGACTGTGGCATCACTGACTGATTCGCCGGCCTCACACAGAGATAGGATCTGTTTATCTGACATCCGCGAAATGGAGGACACATCTGACCTTGAATTTGTTGTCAATGTGAATGAGGAGCTCCCCCAGGTGACACCCCAGACGGCGGAAGACATAATCTGACACTTTTTGGGGGGGTCCTCCATCGGTCCGCTAGCGGCCCCGGGCTGGAGAAGCGGCATGTAACTGGATGGGGTCAGCTTAGTCAAGCTCAAAGGACTATAAAAGGCATCTGGACATCTTCCCCCTTATTCGCCCATGGACTGCTCCAGAAGGGCGACGATGAGAGACTGTAGAAGTTCGGTTCCACCGGTCTGGGCGGTTGGCTGTTGCTGGACTGCTGTTGGGTCAGGGAGTTGGGTGTTGCATTTGGTTCCTTATTTTTTTTCCCTCATGTTATGGCCCAGATATACAATAGGTGTGGGGCTTGCGGTGTGGGGGGGAAGAGGGAGAATGGACCTGAGGACATTGCAACTCACAAAACAAAATGCTGAATACTGATACACCTGTTAAATTGATGTCTTGGAACATTCGAGGGATAGGGACCACATTAAAGCGGCAAAACATGCTGACCTACATGAAGAGGAGGGGGGTACAGGTGGCACTCCTACAGGAGACAGACCACACGAAGTCGAAGGCTGATAGCCTCCGCAGGCTTTGGCGGGTGCAGCTCTTCACCACTACTTACTCGGCATATGTGCAATGTACTTTGCTGTGGGTGCGGGCGGGGTGCCCTTTGAGCCTACCACACTACACGTGGACAAAGAGGGGCAGTATGTCCTAGTGGAGGGACGCCTTAATGACAGGCCTATAGTACTGCGGAGCGTATACGCTCCTAACCAAGACCAGAATCATTTCTAGCAGACTCTGTCCGCCTGACTGGGGTGATTCCCTGACGTGCCATACTTGCTGGGGGGGTTACAATAGTGTTGTTAATCCGGACAGAGGACCGCTCTTCTCCACCGCTATCGGGAGCTGCAGCACTCAGAGAAGCGAAAGGCTTGGTGCAATGGCTAGACCACTGGACATGGCAGATGCATGGTAGACCCAGCACCCCCACAGTAAGGAATACTCGCACTACTCTTCCCTCCACCAAGAACACATGAGGATAGATCACATGTCCTGCTCCACAACACTCATGAGCGATGTTCTACATACCGAATACCTGGGTAGGATGTTTTCTGACCGAAGCCCATTGCTGCTGGCACTACAGACACTGGGGAGGTGCAAGAACACAAAGCGTGTGGGGGATGTCAAGGACATGTCTCTTGTGGCCTATTTAGGCCAAGAGTACGCTGGTTAGGCGATCTCCTTCATGAACATGGGAAGTGAAAGTGGCAGTTAGGTGTATGAGGGAGTTCTCTTTACGGACTAGGTCGTCTCACACACATTATAGTGTCATGCTTCATCATATGACCACCTAGTCCCACCCAGGTAAGGTAATACTACCTGGGCGGAGTCAACCTCATTGTTAAATGAACTCTAAGGGAGTGCTGAAATTTTAGCTTCCTGGATAAGTCAAGGTAACCAGTTGAAAGGTGAAATAGATAATAAAATTACCTTACAAATCACCTATTCGATATAGGTGGTCACTACAACCCTGGCGGTCGGTGTTAAAGCGGCGGTAAAACCGCCAACAGGCTGGCGGTAAAAAAAATGGAATTACGACCGTGGCGGAAACCGCCAACATAGATAGCCACTTTAACACTCCGACCGCCACGGCGGTAGAAACAAACACTGCGGCTGTAACCGCCAACAGACAGGCGGAAGACAAGGTTCCACCCACTGTATTACAACAGTCCAATCCGCCACCTTTTCCGGGGCGGATTCACCGCGAACAAAAACACAGCGGAAATAGGGCTTGGAAGGGAAAACGCTCACCTCTACACACCCCACGAGGAACCAGGACGCCATGGAACCCGAGCTCCAGATGCTCCGTGCCTTTGTCTTCCTGCTCCTCTACCAGGAACATCAAAGACGGCGGCGAAGACCACAGTGAGTACTGCACCTACGACACAGGGGAGGGGGGAGGGAAAAAAGAGTGACACACACACGCAACACAGTCTCACAAGTGGATGCCTTTCTCCACTGGTTCTGGAGGGGGCTTTGTGCCCAGAGTGCTTCATCCTGCCGAGGACTAAGGTAGTGGATGTGATAGTCCACTGGTTCTGGAGGGGGCTTTGTGCCCAGAGTGCTTCATCCTACCAAGGACTGAGATAGTGGATGCCTTTCTTCACTGGTTCTGGAGGGGGCCTGGTGCCCAGAGTGCTTCATCCTGCCAAGGACTGAGGTAGTGGATGTGATTCTCCACTGGTTCTGGAGGGGGCTTGGTGCCCAGAGTGCTTTATCCTGCCAAGGACTGAGGTAGTGGATGTGACTCTCCACTGGTTCTGGAGGGGGCTTTGTGCTCAAAGTGCTTCATCCTGCTCGTAGCGGCCTCAGTAGCGCCGGAGCTTTTGATGCTCATTGGCCTGCGGTGCTTGTGGCGGCGGTGTCCTCTTCAGTGGTGCTGGTGGCGGCGGTGTCCTTGGCAGCGGTGCTTGTGGCGGCGGTGTCCTTGGCAGCGGTGCTTGTGGCGGCAGTGTTCTTGCCAGAGGTGTTTGTGGCGGCGGTGTCCTTGGCCGTGGTGCTTGTGGCGGCGTTGTCCTTGGCAGTGGTGCTGGTGGCGGCGGTGTCCTGTTCAGCGGTGCTGGTGGCGACGGTGTCCTTGGCAGCGGTGCTGGTGGCGGCGGTGTCCTTGGCAGCGGTGCTGGTGGCGGCGGTGTCCTGTTCAGCAGTGCTGGTGGCGGTCTTGTCCGCCGTGCAGGTTTTTGGCAACTTGCCTGTTTTTCTGTGCCCCTTCCCCACCTTGGATGGTGGCGCAGCTGTCTTCCCACTCCCAACTGTACTCCTGGGAGAGGCTTTGGTGGTAGATGTTTTGCCTCTCTCCCGCCGGGCACTGGCCAACTTTTTGTGCTTTTGAGGTGGGGGACTGTCTGTGGTCTGGCTCCTTGGCACACTGGCTGCCCTGCTGCCTGGCACACTCCAGAAGCCGGTTACCACTGGCACCACTGTTCCCGCAGATGTTGTGGCTGAGGTGCTGGGTTGGGACCTGGAAAGGCAGGCCCTAGGAGACTGAAGGGGTGGGGGAGGTGAGGGGAAGAGGTCAAGGTTGGACAGAAAAGGTTTTTGGGACACACTGGGACTGGTAGATGGAGGGGGTTTGGGAGTGCAGGAAGAGGTAGTGGTTGTAGGAGGTGTAAGTTTGCTGACTGGATGGCTGTTGGGTGGGTGTGTGGCTGCGTTTGTGTACCTTGTGAGGTGGGCTCACAGCCACACTGGGAGAGGACACAGGGGATGAGTGAATGGTAGTGGGGGTGGTGAGTGCAAGTGAGCGGGGTGTGGTGGTGGGTGTGCTGGTGATGGACGTAGTGGATGAAGATGTAGTGCATGCAGGTGTGAGTGGAGACGAGACTGGGAGGGAGGAGGGAGACGAGGAGTAGGGGGACACAGTGAAGGCAGTGGATGTTGCTATGTCTGCATGTGTATGATGCTTGCGTGAGTGCCTGTGGGATGTGTGGTGCTTATGTTTGCCTGAGCTTCCCTTGTGTGTTGAGGTGTGTGCAAGCTGGTCTGATGGTGTGCTTGGGATAGGCTGAGGTACAGGGGTTTAGGTCTGGGTGGAGGAAGTTGGAGGGGGGAGGCTGGACACAGGGACAATGGCTGCCATCAGTGCTGAGGCCAGAGTCTGAAAAGCTCGCTGTTGAGCTGCCTGACCAGAATGAATGCCCTCCAGGTATGCATAGGTCTGTTGCAACTGCCTCTCTACACCCTGGATGACATTCAAAATGGTAGACTGGCCAACAGTGAGGGACCTGATGAGGTCAATGGCCTCCTCACTGGGGCAGCAGGGCTGACAGGGGCAGGGGCTGAGGTGCCTGGGGCGAAGGAGATGCCCACCCTCCTGGGTGATTGGGCACAGGGCACACACTGAGGGGCTGCTGGGAGGGTGGTGCTGGTAGGGGGGGTGGCGGCTGTACCTGCGGGGGGCACAGAGGGGCCCACCACTGTAAGGGAGCTCCCATCAGAGGAGTCGTCTGTGTCACTGGTTTCAGCTCCTGTCCCCGCCGTGGAGCTCCCCTCGCCCTCCGTCCCACTGGTGGCTTCTGACTCCGTTGTGTCGCCCTCCAGGGCCATGTGGGATGCAGCTCCCTCCTGCTCCCGTGCCACTGCTCCTCCGCCTAATGATGCTAATGCACACAAGAACAGGGAGACCACAAAAAGGGGGGGGGGAGACAGAAGAAAGACATGTTCAGTGCATGCAATACCGCTATTGTTGGCGGACACTACAGACACAGAAGCACCCTGCACTACGCCGTGCACTTTGAGTTCCCTCATTAATCACAGGGACATGGGGTACAAGGCCTATGCCCGATTGCTGCACACATGGAAGTCACAGAAGCCTGACTAGGTGTAGTTGCCTCTGAACACAGGTGGGGTGTGGTGCCACATAGCCTGCCTTAAGAAGGGACCTTGCCTACTAAACTCGTCCTGGCCTAGGGGAACCCACAGCCCACCTCCCCCACCCAGACACCTCCACTGCGCGCTGAATCTGCAGAATGAGAGTGTACTCACCCCCTTGTGGCTGCTGTGATGCTCTCAAGCGCCCATCCAACTCCGGATACGCCACTGCCAGGATCCGTAACATCAGGGGGGGTCATGGTGCGACAGGCACCCCTCCCACGTTGGGAGGCCATCCCAAGCTGGGCCTCCGCCGTCTTCTTGCTCCAGCGGCGAATGTCCTCCAATCTTTTCCGGCAGTGGGTGCTCCGTCTGTGGTGGACCCCCAGGGTCCGGACTTCCTTGGCGATGGCACGCCAAATATCCTTCTTCTGGTGGGCGCTGACCTAAAGGAATAGTACAGGGGAAAAGGAGAAGATATAACCGTCTGCACAGTCACAGTCATTGGCCCGCATCCCTACCCTTGCAATGACGCACATGCACTCACCGTCATTTCATGCACGCCTCATTCTCCCCCCCCCATCTTTCATCCACACCACTCCACACAGGCATTGCCCATTCGGCATGCTCACAATGTACTTACCAGTTTGTCTGGAGGACCGTAGAGTAGCGTGTACTGGGGAGGACCCCATCCACTAGTTTCTCCAACTCCTCCGTGCTGAAGGCAGGGGCCCTTTCCCCAGACACATGAGCCATTGTCTCTTCCAGACTGAGGTCACAGCAGCACTTGCAGTGTAGGTCCTCTCCTGTCGAAGATCAGGTATCAAGTGAGTGAACAGACAGAAAATGGCGGTAACGTCTGCGGCGGTGCGTACCGTCACCGCCGGCGTACATCATCATTGGCTCATGGAACCCATAGGGTCCAATGTTAACCAATGCAGGATTGCGCCGCGGTCTTCGACCGCCTACCGCGACGGTGTACAATGCCAGCGCAGTTACATCATATCCCCTTGCCCCAACTTACAGGTCAGGCAGCTGCCATTTCAGGGGGCCACATGGCATTAATTTTGACTGCGTCACACATATCTAGGCCTTGCATAACCACTAATACAGGCATATATCGATTTAAAAAAATTATGGAATAAAGTTGTGTTTACGTACCTCAGTGTTGGTTGACTCTCTGCTCATTGTTCTCCTCCATAGATCACGGCCGCTGGGGCAGGTGAGGAGATGGCGGCATCCTCCGGTGTACAGACCGCTGGTGGACCTGTCGACAATGGAGGAGCGACATGTAATTGTCACATACAGACTTGATCGTACCACAGTCCTGGAACTGTGTGCTCAGTTGGAGCCAGACCTGATGTCAGCTATCCGCCATCCCACAGGAATCCCCCCTCTAGTGCAGGTCCTGTCAGTACTTCATTTCCTGGCAAGTGGGTCTTTTCAAACAACAGTGGCTATAGCATCAGGGATGTCCCAGCCTATGTTCTCAAACGTGTTGTCCAGAGTGTTGTCTGCCCTGCTGAAACACATGCGCAGCTACATCGTGTTCCCTCAGGTGGAGGATTTGCCTACAGTGAAAGGTGACTTCTATGCCCTGGGACATATCCCCAACATCATAGGTGCCATTGATGGGACACATGTGGCATTGGTTCCCCCCCGCAGGAGTGAACAGGTGTACAGAACCCGGAAGAGTTACCATTCTATGAATGTGCAGATGGTGTGTTTGGGCGACCAGTACATCTCCCATGTGAACTCCAAGTTTCCTGGCTCAGTGCATGACGCTTACGTTCTGCGGATTAGCAGCATCCCATTTGTGATGGGGCAACTACAGAGGCACCGTGTGTGGCTATTAGGTGAGGACATGGACCCAATACAGTGTGACTAGGTGTCTGGGTCTGGGGATGTCCCTAAGAGTTAGTGTGTGTCTAACAGTTGTCCCTCAACATTTGCAGGTGACTCTGGCTACCCCAACCTGTCATGGCTACTGACCCCAGTGAGGAATCCCAGGACAAGGGCAGAGGAATGCTACAATGAGGCACATGGGCGAACTAGGAGGATTACAGAGAGGACCTTCGGCCTCCTGAAGGCCAGGTTCAGGTGCCTCCATATGACAGGTGGTTCCCTATTCTACTCACCAAAGAAGGTGTGCCGGATCATCGTGGCCTGCTGTATGCTTCACAACTTGGCTTTGCGTCGACAGGTGCCTTTTCTGCAGGAGGATGGTCCAGATGGAGGTGTTGTGGCAGCTGTGGAGCCTGTGGACAGTGAAGACGAGGAAGCAGAAGAAGAGGACATAGACAACAGGAACACGGTTTTTCATCAATACTTCCAGTGAGACACAGGTAAGAAGACAACACTGCCTGCTACATCTGATTTAATTCTTCTACCTCTCATCTGTCTGTCACTTTCACCCAGTGTATGTACCCTGATTTGTCACTTTCCCTTTCAATTTCACAGATGTGGGTCCCACTGTGTGACATCTGCTTTGTTTCCGCATGGACTAGAGCTGTGTGACATAGGTATGTTGACAATACATTGGATATAGCATTTTTCCACAGTTATTGCAAATACACATTTTCGAAAGCACAGACTGACTCCAGACTGTTTTGTGATTTAAGGGTGTTTATTTAAGTGCAAAATAGTGGAGGGGGTTGTAAATTGGTCAGGGGTGATGGTGGAGGAATGTCCATGGCAGAGTCCAGTCTATTAGTCTCACAGGCGCATTGTCCAAAGGGGCATAGGAAGTGGAGCTAGGGTAGTTTGAGTATGGACAGGGTGACAAAGTGGGACAGAAGGATGGCATTCAGGGTGGTCTCATTTATTGGCGGGGGTCTTGGCATTGTTCTCTGTCTTTGTCCTGGATCTCAGGGACAGCTTGCGGGGTGGTTCTCCATCTGCAGGGGGTGGGGTGCTGGTGTCGTGGTCCTGTGGAGGTGCCTCTTGTCCACTAGGGCCGGCAGAGGTGGTTGGCAGTTCATCATCCAGGCTAGTGTCAGGGGCCCCTTGTTGTGCCACAGTGTCCCTCCTGGTGTTGACGAGTTCCTTCAGCACCCCTACAATGGTGCCCAAGGTGGTGTTGATGGATTTGAGTTCCTCCCTGAACCCCTAATACTGTTCCTCCTGCAGCCGCTGGGTCTCCTGAAACTTGGCCAGTACCGTTGCCATCGTCTCCTGGTAATTTTTGGTAGGCTCCCATGATGTTGTAGAGTGCCTCGTGGAGAGTGGGTTCCCTGGGCCTGTCCTCCTCCTGTCGCACAGCAGCCCTCCCAGTTCCCCTGTGTTCCTGGGCCTCTGTCCCCTGAACCGTGTGCCCACTACCACTGCCCCCAGGTCCCTGGTGTTGTTGGGGTGGTGGGTTAGCCTGGGTTCCCTGTAGTGGTGGACACACTGCTGATTGACGTGTCCTGGGGACAGAGGTATGGGCCTGCTGGGTGGGTGCTGTGCTGGTGTTTCCAGAGGGGGGAAGCTCTGTAGTGGCCTGTGTAAGTGTGAGGGGAACCGACTGTCCCGAAGTCCCATATGGGCCAGGCTGGTCATCTAGATCCAGTTGGACAGAGCTGCTGTCATCACTGTGGGCCTCTTCTGTGGGTGGAGTAGACATGTCTGGACCCTCCTGTCCAGTGACGTTGGGTATGGGTCCTGCAGGGGTGTAAAGGCATGATTAGTGCATCTGTATGTGCCATGGTGTGCAATGGGTGGGTGACCCTGTACCCCAGTGCTTGCATTCTTGTGTGGGACCTTGTGTGATAATGGTTTAGGGGGGTGTATGGGTATGTGCAGTGGCCATGCCTTGGTGATGGGTGTCCATGCTTTGGTGTTGCATGCAGGGCTTGGGCTTGGGATGTGTGGTTTGTGATAGTGGGACATGTGTGAGGATTTGGAGTGATGGGGTGAGGGCGAGGGTGGGGGGTATGTGATAACATGCAGGTAGGGTGGGGGATGAAGTAGTTAAGATTTGACTTACCAGAGTCCATTCCTCCAGCTACTCCTGCGAGGCCCTCAGGATGCAGTATAGCCAAGACTTGCTCCTCCCATGTTGTTAGTTCTGGGGGAGGAGGTGGGGGTCCGCTGCCAGTCCTCTGAACCGCAATCTGGTGTCTTGAGACCACGGAACGTACCTTACCCCGTAGGTCGTTCCACCTCTTCCTGATGTCATCCTGTGTTTTTGGGTACTGTCCCACTGCGTTGACACTGTCCACGATTCTGCTACATAGCTCCATCTTCCTAGTTATGGTGGTGTGCTGCACCTGTGATCCGAATAGCTGTGGCTCTACCTGGATGATTTCCTCCACCATGACCCTGAGCTCCTCCTCAGAAAACCTGGGGTGTCTTTGCGGTGCCATGGGGTGGTGTGGGTGATGTGTGGGGTGATATTTAGGGGTGTGTTGTGTGAGGTGCGTGGATGTTGTGTGAGTGATGGTGTTGAGTGCCAGTGGATGCTAGTGTTGTTTCTGGTGGTGTCTCTCTCTAGCCTTCAGTTGCAATTGTGGTCGTAGGGGTTTGTGGGTGATGTGAGTGTGTGTTTTATATTGTATTGAGTGTGTGGGAGTGGTGTGTGTATGTGTGTCAGGTGTGTGTATTTCGATTTGTCCAATGTGGATGTGTTTTGTAAGAGTGTGTGTATTTTGAGCGCGGCGGTGTGTACCGCCAATGGAATACCGCGTTGAAAGACTGCCACGTGGATTCGTGGGTCGTGATAGTGTAAGCGGATTCCTGTTGGCGTGACGGTGGAGGTTTTGTTATCGCCAGTTTATCACTGACCTTTGGTGTGGCGGACTTGTGTGGGTGTCTAAATTTTGGCGGATTCCGAGCTGTGGGTCATAATAGCTGTTGCGGAATTCCGTGGCCGTGGCGGTGTGTTGGCGGTCTTCTGCACGGCGGTAAGCAGCATTTACCGCCAATGTTGTAATGACCCCATAATATTTTAATGAAGGTGTTTGTAGGTAAGATTAAAAGAACAGTATGGACAAATTTGAATATAATGATTCAAAATGTCTGACAAAGAATAGGGACAACATGTTTCTGCCCTCTCTAAGCGCCAAAGTGATCTGGGGCATTCTTCAGGGTCAAGGATCCCTAATATATAAGGGGCTAGATAGATATGCTAGACTGTGAGCAGATACTTTAAAATGCACATGGGGCCTACCTGGTTAGACTGCAGAGGTAAGGCCTAGAAGGAGAAAGAGTAGATGAGAGTTCAAACAGTGAAATACATAGTGTATGTGCCACATCACTCCACATCACTGCACACTAAAGTCTAAAGACCATGCCATGAGTTGCACACACTTTCATGCAAACTATAAAAAAGCCTTAAAATGGACTGTAAGTCCAGTACTACGAGAAGGAAAACAGGGCGGTGGATTTCTTACCCTATGGAGACAAGGCGGTTTGCCTCAAGTCTGGGAACATGCAGAAGGGAGCTGTCCCTTATAGTCACACTCTACGGAGGAATAGTGGTTCAAAGTATGCAGAAGTTAGTATAGGTTAAAGTAAGGTTTTTCAGTTGAAAGTAACATTTAATACGTTCTGGCAGTTGAGCTCAATATCTGTGTAATTGATCAGAACATGCTTGTAAGTTCTATGACATCATTTAAGGGGTGCAAATTACTAGGATGAGGGCTTACAGACAAAACAACAAAGACTAAGTAGGACACACAGACATAAGATGACTTATCTTTGATTGGGTCTATCGTGCTCCTGGAGGGGGCAAACTTACTGCTCCAAAGGCGGCATCTCATCGATACACCTAAGCGTTCCGCATCCCAGCTGCTTGCTCGAATGCGCTGGGGTGCGGCGCTCTTATAGGATTCTTGTTCGTGAAATTGTCAGTGCCTTGAAGGTGGTCGCGTAACTCCCTCGTGTGAGGGGTACGGCCACAAGGCGACTCCCGAATGCCCCGGCCTCTGGGAGTTGGAGTCCCAGAGACTCAGGTCATCAGGGAGATACAGGCACTTCCGTGAGACGTTGCGCCGGTGCCTGGGCTCATGTGAAATGTAGTCCCTTAGCTCACGGTGGCCTGGCCGTGTCCGCCACAGAGGAAAAGGAGAGGAAATATGAAACTGGAGGAGGGAGGGCCAGGGGTTTAGGGTGGTGGAGGGGTAAGGGGTGGCCAAGAATGAGGGGTGGAGATAGGGGACAGAGTGAAACAAGAGTAGAGAAGTGAGAGAAAAGAGAAAAAGGAAGAAAGGGAAAGAGTGCAAGGGGGAGGGGTAGGGGTTGATCAAAGATAGGGAGTAGAGAGCGGGGTGAGAGGAGAGAGAAAAAAAAAGAAAGAAAAGAAGGGTGCAAGAGGTATGAAGAGAGTTAGAATCAGGCGTAAACCCAGCAGGCGACAGAAAACTGGGGAAAAAAGGGAGAGTAAAAGAATATCTCGAAGCACGGACCTAAAGAGGTGAGGAGAGGGATGATAGAAAATAAAAAAGGGGGAGAATGAATACAGGCGGATGAGAGAGAAAACAAGGAAGAATAAAGTGAACGGAGGAAAAGATGGGGGAGGGGGGTTGAAGAAGGTTGTTGGTGGTTGTTTAGGAAGGTTATTCATACAAGGTAGACCATTGGATCTCATCATTGAGTCATGTGGTGTCAGTGTGTAATCTCCAGACCCATCTCTGTTCGTAGTATAACAGTTTTTGTTTCATATTTGTTATTGCGTTGTTTAATTTGGCTATGACAACCCATTCCATATCGTCGGGGGTGTAGTCGCTCCTAATGGAACGGTCTGTTAGTCTGGTTGCATCCCGTCGGCATCTGATGGTGCTTCTGTGTTCACATATGCGTGTACCTACTCTCCTTGTGGAGATGTCAATGTACATGAGGTGGTAGGGGCATTTGATCATATAGTTCACATTCTTGCTGTTGCAATTAGAGAGTGTTCTCATTCCCATGGAGTTTGTAGACCAAGTTCCAATTTGGTAGTTCTTTTTGTAAATCGGCAAACACTACAGTTGCCACAGGGGAAATGTCCAGTAGGGGGTGGTATCTGCCACAGTGTAGTTTGTTTGTTCACAGGTGTCCCAGCGCGTGGGTGCGTATGAACAACCGAATCACGGATACTTTTAGCTTTTATAAAAGCATTAAGCGGAGGATCCAAGGGTAGTCCTCCGGATGTCAAAATCTTCCATTCCTCCTTAATTATCTTTTGTACTTTGTTGGATAAAGGGTTAAAAGTAGTTATACAGATTAAGTTGTCCTTCTTTTCGGTTCATTGGGACGGTTGCAGCAGCTGATCCCTATGACTGTAACAAGCCCTTTTTGCTGCTCTTTTAATAAGGTAGGCAGGATATCCTTTGACACGAAGATTGTTGGTAAGTTTTTTTGCATGTTTGGTGTAGTCTGACACCTCAGAGGAATTGTGTCATAGGCGGAGAAATTGGCCCACTGGCAAGTTCTACTTCAGAGAACGTGGGTGAAAGCTCTGGAATTGAAGAAGGTTGTTCCGGTCTGTAGGTTTATAGAAGACTTCAGTCTTCAAAAGACCATTCTTTTCAAATGTGAGGAGATCTAAGAATGGAAGTTCTGTGCCACCTATAGTTGAAGTAATTCTCAGGTAGGGATTTAAGGCATTTACCCAATCCACAAATGTTGCTTCATCTCTTGTTCCTGTCCAGACCAAGAGGACGTTGTTGATATATTGTTTCCATAGTTTGATGTGCTCATAGTAGGGGTTTTCTTCATGCAAGACATGTTGTCTCTCAAAATGATCTATGTAGAGACAGGCCATACTCGGGGCAAATGTGCTGCTCATTGATGTTCTGTGCACTTGTAAGTAGTAATTATTATTGAATTCAAAGAAATTTCTCGTTAGTGCTGTATGGGCAAGGTCAAGTATGAACTCAGGGGGTGTTATTGAGTTCCATATACTGTTTTCGAAAAGTTTACAAATAACCTCAAGGGTAGCTTCCTGTGGTATATTAGTATTCAAAGACTCTACATCCAAGGTTATCTGACACTCAGTTTCCTTATCAAAATCTAACCCATTGAGTAAGTTGAGTACATCTCCGATATCTTTCAAACTTTCGGTATCTTTTTTACAAAGGGTTGTAGAAATGTGTCGCAAGATTGTGAGAGGGGCTCCATGATAGACCCTATCCTGGATACTATTGGTCTCCCAGGAGGAGGGTGTTTGTTTTTGTGTATTTTTGGCAAAACGTAAAAACAAGGTGTTTTAGGATTTGCTTGTTTCAGGAAAGCTGCCTCATGTTTAGTGATCCACTCACTATCTTGTCCTTTAGATATTAAGAAGGCTATTTCTTCTTGGATCTCAGGGGTAGGATCTCTGGAATTGTTTTTATAATGATGGCTATTCCCAAGCAGGCGCAAACATTCCTCATTGTACATTGTTGTTGGCATTATCACCATAGCACCACCTTTGTCTGCTGGTTTTATAGTTATCCTGTTGTCTGAGGTAAGCCCACCTTAGTGCTACCAGTTCCTGGGTGCTAATGTTTTGGAAATTCTCTGAGGGTGCCACTCTTAGGGTGTTGACTTTACGACTGACTGATTTTTGAAAGCTAAAACCCCAGGTGGCATTTGGTTGCTGGAGGGGGTGAACTTGGACTTTGGTCGTACACCGGTATTTCTGTCTGATCCTATATTGGTGATAGGATGTTCGAGGAAGAAGGTCTTGAGTCTTACCTTCCGGAAGAACTCTGCTAACTCAATTCTCAATTTGAAGATGTCTAATTTGGGTGTGGGGACGTAACTTAGTCCCTTCTCTAAGGCTCCTATCTCAGTTTCATTTAAAATTCTCTCAGTCAGGTTAACTGTGTTTAATCTGTTGGTCAGATCTTGTTCGTTCTTGGGGTGTTTTCTTTGTGAGTCTCGGTCTCTGATGATTCCTCTCTTCATCTCCAACTGACTCCCTTCTTTTTCCCTCTCCTTCTTCTCTGGCCTCTTTCTAAAAAAGGAGCATTTGGATAAGCCCAGGGTGCAGGGGGGTGAGTGTACATTGGCGTCTGAAAGTGAGTGGAAGGCCCATGGTGGGGGATCCATCCCCATGGTTGATTGCTCATTGCAGGGAACAGAGGCATCATTTGTGGATGGTTCCATCTGCTCCCTTGTAAGCCACGGCGGCCACGTCTTGGACGTGACACTTGGTGAGGCCTGAGGATGTATATGAGGGGTTAGAGGATTTGGGAACATAGGGGGTCATTCTGACCTCGGCGGTAAAAGGCGCTTACCGCCGGTCAGAAGACCGCCATAACACCGCTGCGGCCGCGGTAAACCGCCACGGTCATTCTGACCCGCAACTTGCAAACCGCCAAAAACCCGACATCCACAAAAGTCCGCCACACCAAAGGTCAGCGAAAAAATGGCGATGACCAAACCTCCACCGTCACGCCAACAGAAATACGCCCATACCATTCCGACCCACAAATCCACGCAGCGGTCTTTCAAACGCGGTATTCCATTGGCGGTACACACTGCTGCGGTCAAAATACACACACACATAGAAAACTCAGCCACATTGGTCAGTTTGAAACACGCACACCTGATACACATACTAACACCACTCCCACACACCCAACACAATATAAAACACACACCCACATCACCCACAAACCCCTACGACCCGAAATTATTGACAAAGGCTAGAGAGAGAGCACAGAATAGACAATCCCACAACACAGAGGCACACAACACCATCACCCACACAGAATCCACGCACCAAACACCACACACCACCACACGCACCACACTCATCACCACAAACGCCACCCCACACCTCATCCACACCACCCCATGGCACCCCAAAGACACCCCAGGTTCACTGACGCAGAACTCAGGGTCATGGTGGAGGAAATAGTCAGTGTAGAGCCCCAGCTCTTCGGGGCACAGGTGCAGCACACCACAATTGCCAGGAAGATGGAGCTATGGCAAAGGATAGTGGACAGGGTCAACACGGTGGGACAGCATCCACGCAATCGGGATGACATAAGGAAGCGCTGGAATGACCTACGGGGGAAGGTGCGTTCCATGGTATCAAGGCACAACATTGCGGTGCAGAAGATTGGCGGCGGACCCCCACCTACTCCCCCAGAATTTACAGCATGGGAGGAGGAAGTCTTGCACATCCTACATCCTGAGGGCCT
Source organism: Pleurodeles waltl (assembly GCF_031143425.1). Lineage (NCBI taxonomy): Eukaryota > Metazoa > Chordata > Amphibia > Caudata > Salamandridae > Pleurodeles > Pleurodeles waltl. Next base: position 317,909,171 of record NC_090436.1, read on the forward strand.
CGCAGGAGTAGGCGGAGGAATGGACTCTGGTAAGTCAAATCTTCACTACTGCTTCCCACCCCCACCCCACCTGCATGCCAAATCATACCCCCACCCCCATCACACCAACTCCTAGCAAAAGGCTCACCATCACAACCCACCCATCCCAACACCAAGCCCTGCATGCGACCACAAAGCATGGACACCCATCACCAAAGCATGCCCACTGCACACATACATCACCCCCACAAGCCACCCTCACAAAAGCCCCCACAAGGGAATGCCTGCACTTGGGTACACGGACACCCACCCATCACACGAAATGCCACACACAGAAGCAATAACCTTACCTTTATACCCCTGCAGGACCCGAACGCCACCACACCGCCACGGAGGGTCCAGAGATGTCCATCCCACCCCCAGAAGAGGCCCCCAGCGATGACAGCAGCTCTGTCTCCCTGGACCCAGATGACCAGCCCGGCCCATCGGGACCTCTGGACAGTCGGTTCCCCACAGACAGCCACAGGCTACACCAGACCCAACCCCCTGTGGGAACACCAGCACAGCTCCCACCCAGCGGGCCCATGCCTCTGTCTCCAGAACACGTCAATCAGCGGTGTGTCCACCACTACAGGGCACCCAGGTTGACCCACCACCCCAACAACAACAGGGACCTTGGGGCAGTGGTAGTGGGCACACCGTCCAGGGGACAGAGGCCCAGGAACACAGGGGAACTGGGAGGGCTGCTGTGCGACGGGGGGGGACAGGCCCAGGGAACCGAGTCTCCAAGAGGCCCTCTCCTCCATCATGGGAGCTTACCACCACTCCCAGGAGACGATGGCGACGGTACTGGCCCGGTTCCAGGAGATCCAGGCACTGCAGGAGGAACGGTACATGGGGTTCAGAGAGGAACTGAGGAACATCGGTTCCGCAATGGGGACCATCGTCGTGGCCCTTACCCAGATAGTCACCACATTGCGGGACCATGTGGCACCCCAAAGGGCCCCTGTCACTAGCCCAGGCCAGGAACAGCCTACCACCTCCGCCGGCGCTAGTGGACAGGAGGCCCCCACACAACAACAGGCCACCAGAACCCCACCTCCTGCAGAAGAAGAACCACCCCACAAGCGGAACCTGAGATCTCACAAGAAGACAGAGTAGGATTGCAAGACCCCCGCCAGCCTAAGATACCCCCTGATGTCATCCCACTGTCCCACATTGTCACCCTGTCCAACCTTTAACTGCCCCTGCTCCATCCTTCCACAGGCATATGGACAATGCACCTGTGCGACTGAGAACTGGACTCTGCCATGGACATTACTCCACCCCCACCCATCACCGTTTTACAATCATGTACCTATATGTAGCACTTAAAATAAATCACTTATTGCACTTAAAATAACAGGAGTCTGCTTGTATTCTTAACAAATGTATTACACATAACGGTGCAATAATGTCCAGTTACTTTGTGATGACAACATACCAATTTCAATAAGCTTTAGTCCATGGGCAAACAAAGCAGAAGTCAGGCAGTGGGTCATACAGCTCTGAAAAGGGAAGGGAAAGTCACAAATCAGTTAACAGGAACTGGGGGGAAACACAGACAGTGGAGACGCATGAGGCCTTAAGTAAATGTAAAATGGCGTGGGTGATTCTTACCTGTGTGCTACTGAAAATATTGTTGTATGACTGTATCCCTGTTGTCCGTGTCGTCCCCGTTGTCTTCCTCCTCTTCACTCTCCACAGGCTCCACAGCTGCTACAACACCACCATCTGGACCATCCTCCTGCAGAAAAGGCACCTGGTGTCGCAAAGCAAGATTGTGAAGCATACAGCAGGCCACGATGATATGGCACACCTTTGGTGAGTACATTAGGGATACCCCTGTCATATGCAGGCACCTAAACCTGGCCTTCAGGACCCTGAAGGTCCTTTCTATGATCCTCCTAGTTCGCCCATGGGCCTCATTGTACTGTTCCTCTGCCCTGGTCCGGGGATTCCTCACTGGGGTCAATAGCCACGACAGGTTGGGGTAACCAGAGTCACCAATTAGCCACACACGGTGTCTCTGTAGCTGTTCCATCACATATGGGATGCTGCTATTTCGCATGACATACGCATCATGCACTGACCCAGGGAACTTGGCATTTACATGGGAGATGTACTGGTCAGCCAAACAGACCACCTGGACATTCATCGAATGATAACTTTTTCTGTTTCTGTACACCTGCTTACTTTCTTTGGGGGGAACCAAAGCCACATGGGTCCCATCAATGGCACCAATGATGTTGGGGATATGTCCAAGGGCATAGAAATCACCCTTCACTGTAGCCAATTCGCCCACCTCAGGGAAAATAATGTAGCTCCGCATGTATTTCATCAGGGCAGACAACACTCTGGACAAAACCTTAGAAAACATAGGCTGAGACATCCCAGATGATATGGCCACTGTTGTTTGGAATGATCCACTTGCCAAAAAATGGAGTACTGACAGAACCTGCACCAGAGGGGGAATCCCTGTGGGTTGGCGGATGGGGGACATCAGGTCTGGCTCCAGCTGGACACATAGTTCATGTATAGTTGCTCTGTCAAGCCTGTATGTAAGTATGATATGTCGTTCTTCCATTGTCGACAGGTCCACCAGCGGTCGGTACACGGGAGGATTCATCCTTCTCCTCGCAAGTCCCAGCAGACGGTGCCTAGGAAGGACAACATGGAGCACAGAGTCAAGCAACCCACAGGTTCGTTCACACAGCTTGCACAGTACACGAATCGCTATGCATTGAAAGGCTTGTATGAGTGGCAATGCAAGGCCTAGGCCTGTGTGACGCAGTAGAAATTATGCCATGTGGGCCCTTGAAATGGCGGCTGCCTGACCTGTGAAGTGTGACAGTGGGATGTGAGGTCACTGCGCTGGCATGGCACACCGTGGCGGTAGGCGGTCGAAGACCGCGGTGCTAAGCCGCATTGGTTAACATTGCACCCTATGGGTTTCAGTAGCCAATGAAGATGGGCGCCTGCGGTCGCGGTACGCACCGCCGCGGGCGTGACCGCCATTTTCTATCTGATTAATCACTCGAGACCTGATCATCCACAGGAGAGGACCGATACTGCAAGTGCTGCTGTGACCTCGGTCTGGGAGATACAATGGCTGCTGCGACTGGGGAAATGGCCCCTGCCTTCACTTCCGAAGAATTGGAGAAACTTGTTGATGGGGTCCTCCCCAGTATGCGCTACTCTACGGTCCTCCAGACCAACAGGTTAGTACACAGGGTGCACGTTGAATGGGCTATGCCTGTGTTGAGTGGGGTGTATGTAAGATGGTGGGGAGGGGAGCGAATGAGGAGTGCAACGCACGAAAGATGAGAGCATGTGCCACATGGCAAGGTTGGGGAGGGGGGGGGCCACTCACATTGACCAGGCAGAAAACTGATGCGATTTCCTTTACCACCCTGTACATGTCACATAGGTCAGCGCCCATCAGAAGATCGACATTTGGCGTGCCATCGCCAAGGACGTCCGGGCCCTGGGGGTCCACAACAGATGGGGCACCCACTGCCGAAAGAGGTGGGAGGACATCCGCCGCGGGACCAGAAAGACCGCTGAGTCTCTGCTGGGGATGGCCTCCCAACGTAGGAGGGGTGCCAGCCGCCAATTGACCCCTCTGATGTCCTGGATCCTGGCGGTGGCCTACCCCGAATTGGATGGGCGCGTGAGGACATCACAGCAGACCCAAGGGGGTGAGTATCAGCACATTCTGCTATCTTTGCGCGCAGTGAAGGTGTCTGGGTGGGGGAGGAGGGCTGTGGCTATCTCTAGGCCAGGGCGCATTCTGTAAGCTAGGCCCCCTCAGTTAGACACGTCCCTGTGCCCCCACCCCCCACCTCTGTAGGGTGCCAAGTACAGGTATCCATGGTCCGGCCTCACCCATGTGTGCATTTGTCGTCCATAGACCTGTAGGCCTAGTCACAATAACTGAGTAGTGTACCCCGATTGCGCGGCCTAGTGCAGGGGGCTTCTGTGTCTGTCCTCTCCGACAACGGTGTTGCCAATGCATGCACTCAACCTGTCTTCATTTCTCCCCCCCGCCCCCATTTTCTTTGTCTTCCTGTTCATGTGTGCATTAGCATCATCAGGCGGAGGAGAAGTGGCATCGGCGCACGAGGGAGCTGCATCTCACATGGCCCTGGAGGGCCATGCAACAGACTCCGAGTACACCAGTGAGACGGAGGGCGAGTGGAGCTCCACAACGGGGACCCGTGGAGACGTCAGCGACACCGACACGTCCTCGGAAGGGAGCTCCCTAGCGGTGGCGGCAACATCCGTGCCCACGGCCACAACAGGTACAGCCACCACCCAGCGCACCAGCCCCGCCCTCCCAGCAGCCCCTCAGCCTTCGCTCCGTGCCCGCTCGCCCAGGAAGGCCGGCATCTCCTTCGCCCCAGGCACCTCAGGCCCTGCCCCAGTTACCCCTGCTGCCCTCAGTGAGGAGGTCATTGACCTCCTCAGGACACTCATTGTTGGGCAGTTTACGCTTTTGAATGCCATCCAGGGTGTAGAAAGGGAGGTGCATCGGAGCAATGCATACCTGGAGGGCATTCATTCGGGTCAGGCTGCCCATCAGCGATCGTTCAACGCTCTGGCCTCAGCACTGACGGCAGCCATTGTCCCTGTCTCCAGCCTCCCTCTTCTGACTCCCTCCACCCAGTCCCAGTCTCCTGTTCCTCTGCCTATCCCATCCACACCATCAGACCAGCCTGCACACACCTCTACACCCAAGGGCAGCTCATCCAGACATAAGCACCACAGATCCCACAAGCATTCACCCAAGCAACATCCAGATGCAGACATGCCAACAGTCACTACCACCTCTGTGTCCCCCACCTCCTCATCTCCCTCCTCCCTCCCTGTGACGTCTCCACTCACACCTGCATGCACACCACCATCAGCCAGTACTTCCATCACCAGCACACCCTCCATTACAGTCCGCACACGTGCAGTCACCACCCCCACTGCCATTTACACGTCCCCTGTGTCCTCTCCCAGTGTGTCTGTCACCCCCTCTTCCAAACCACACAAACGCAGGCAGCCACCCACCCAACAGCCATCCACCTCACGACAGCCTCCGTCACAAGCACCTGCACCCAAAGACAGCACACTTGACTCTCCTACAACCACATCCTCTTCCTCCACTCCCATACCCACTACACCTACCCGTCCCTGTCCTTCCAAAGTCCTTTTCCTTTCCAACCTTGAGCTCGTTCCAATCACTGACCCACCCCCTCCATCTGGTAAGAGTAAAAAAAGCACCTCAGCCACCACCAGCCCTGCATCTACTGTGACCATAGTGCAGGGCTATTGGAGTCCACCAGCTCCTAGAGCAGGAACATCGGCCAGCAGCAAGGGGACAGCCAGCCCACCCCCTGGGAAGAGGACAAAAAAAAATAAGGGCCGGCGCGACAAGCCTGAGACGGCTGCCACCAAGGACAGTAGCCTTGCCCCGTCACCTGCCACATCATCAAAGGGAGGCAAGGGCCACAGAGCTTCAGCGAAGGAGGGCAAGGGCAGCAGGGCGGAGAAGTCAGGCAGCAGGCGAGCTGCCTAGGAGGGCCCCACCAGCCCCATTCCGGTTGTGACGGACGACACCCAGGGGCCCAGGACTCCATCACAGGAGGGCCCCGCGACCGCAAGGTCAGATGGCGACTGAGAGGGAAGTCTTGGCCAGGTCTGGCTCCCTAGAAACACAGGACAAGCACCGCTGAACAGGGCCCCGCCGGGAGAAGCACCGCTGAACAGGGCCCTGCCGGGAGAAGCACCGCTGAACAGGGCCCCGCCGGGAGAAGCACCGCTGAACAGGGCCACGCCGGGAGAAGCACCGCTGAACAGGGCCCCGCCGGGAGAAGCACCGCTGAACAGGGTCCCGCCGTGACAAGAACCGCTGAACAGGGGCCCGCCGTGACAAGAACCGCTGAACAGGGCCCCGCCGGGAGAAGCACCGCTGATCAGGGCCCCGCCGTGACAAGAACCGCTGAACAGGGCCCCGCCGGGAGAAGCACTGCTGAACAGGGGCCCGCCGTGACAAGAACCGCTGAACAGGGCTCAGCCGGGAGAAGCACCGCTGAACAGGGCCCCGACCGGGAGAAGCACCGCTGAACAGGGCCCCGCCATGAGAAGCACCACTGAACAGGGCCCCGCCGTGACAAGAATCGCTGAACAGGGCCCCGCCGGGAGAAGCACCGCTGAACAGGGCCCCTCCGTGAGAAGCACCGCTGAACAGGGCCCCGCCGTGACAAGAACCGCTGAACAGGGCCCCGCGGGGAGAAGCACCGCTGAACAGGGCCCCGCCGTGACAAGAACCGCTGAACAGGGCTCCGCCGTGAGAAGCACCGCTGAACAGGGCCCCACCGTGACAAGAACCGCTGAACAGGGCCCCGCCGTGACAAGAACCGCTGAACAGGGCCCCGCCGTGACAAGAACCGCTGAACAGGGCCCCGCCGGGAGAAGCACTGCTGAACAGGGCCCCGCCGTGAGAAGCACCGCTGAACAGGGCTCCGCCGTGACAAGAACCGCTGAACAAGCCCCCGCCGGGAGAAGCACCGCTGAACAGGGCCCCGCCGTGACAAGAACCGCTGAACAGGGCTCCGCCGTGAGAAGCACTGCTGAACAGGGCCCCGCCGTGACAAGAACCGCTGAACAGGGCCCCGCCGTGACAAGAACCGCTGAACAGGGCCCCGCCGGGAGAAGCACCGCTCCGCTGGGCCCTTCATCTCAAGCACCGCTCCGCTGGGCCATTCATCTCAAGCACCGCTCCGCTGGGCCCTTCATCTCAAGCACCGCTCCGCTGGGCCCCGCCGTCTCTGCACCGCTCCGCTGGGCCCTTCATCTCAAGCACCGCTCCGCTGGGCCCTTCATCTCAAGCACCGCTCTGCTGGGCCCTTCCTTTCAAGCACCGCTCCGCTGGGCCCCGCCGTCTCTGCACCGCTCCGCTGGGCCCTTCATCTCAAGCACCGCTCCGCTGGGCCCTTCATCTCAAGCACCGCTCCGCTGGGCCCTTCCGTTCAAGCACCGCTCTGCTGGGCCCCGCTGTCTCTGCACCGCTCTGCTGGGCCCTTCATCTCAAGCACCGCTCCGCTGGGCCCTTCCTGTCAAGCACCGCTCCACTGGGCTCTTCCTGTCAAGCACCGCTCCACTGGGCAACGCCGTCTCAAGCACCGCTGGCCCATTGACAGTGCCGGTTCTGTGTCGAGCAGGGCTCCACGAAGCACTCTGGGCACCATGCCTCCTCCATTAACAGTGGAGTCGGTAATCCATCTGATGGACTGTGGCTTGGCACTTCCCAGGATGGAACAGTGGGCAAGCCACCCACTGTAGAGACTTGAGAGACTGTGGCTTTGCACTCCCCAGGATGGCACAGTGGGCAAGCCACCCACTGTAGAGACTTGTGAGACTGTGGCTTTGCACTCCCCAGGATGGGACAGTGGGCATGGAGGCCCCTCGTGGATCAGGCGTCGTGAACTCATGTGGCTGAGGTGCCCCCCCTTCCCTTCCCCCTGAGGTGCCTGTACTTTTATCATCTGATGCCCCAGCAGTGTTCTCTCCAATGGTATCTGGTCTCCTGTGTGGGCTTTGCCCATGTGTTTGTGCACATTGGCCCACGGACTATGGAACTTTGATAGAATGGGCAGGACTTATTGCCTATGTATATATTTTTGACTATGTTCATTCCTTATTTTGTATCTTTCATATTGCATATTTCCCATACCTTCAATGGAGCTATTTATACATATATTTTATAGATCATTTTAATTGTGTCTTTGAATTATTCCGGTGGGTTTGGGGGGTGTCACTCTGACTTGTTGCTCTGCATTGGGGTGTAGGTATTTGGGGTGGGGGGGTGGGTGTATGGCGCATGTGTGTACCCGTAAGCTTTCCTCCTCCCCCCTCCCCTGTGTCGTAGGTGCAGTACTCACCATTGTCGTCTGCGCCGGCGTTCGTACTCCTGGTAGATGAGCAGGTAGACAATAGCTGGTAGGATGTTTAATTCGGGTTCCATGCTGTCCTCCTTCGTCGTGGAGTGTGTAGAGGTGAGCGTTTTCCCGTTCGTAGTCTGTTTCCGCTGTGTTTTTATCGGCGGGGCTCCCGCCCCGGAAAAGGTGGCGGATTGGTGAGTTGTGATAGGGTGGGCGGTACATTGTCTGCTGCCTGCCTGTTGGCGGTGACCGCAGAGCTGTTTGTCGTGGCGGTCGGAGTGTTAAAGTGGCGGCCTGTGTTGGCGGTTCCCGCCAGGGTCAGAATTCCTTTTTTTTGATCGCCTGCTTGTTGGCGGGTTGGCCGCCACTTTATCACCGACCGCCAGTGTTGGAATGACCCCCATAGTCTTCCCTGGTGTATATAGGTATATTTTCTCAAGTGAGAATTTTTGCAGGTTCTTCTGAAATTTTGAAATTTTTTGTTGTGTTAAATATTCTTTAAATTTGTTGACGGTCTTATTTGTTTCTTCTAATACAATTTTAAAGGATAATGTCGTTAGTCCTATTTTTAGATTATTTTCTGCTGTCTTTATCTGGATTACTAGGGCCTCAGATAATCTGTTAGCTGTCTAAATATTTAAGACCAACCAGTTTCGTGTACATTTCCAGGCAATCATAGACCAGTCCTTTCTGAACTCCCAATCTTCTAAGAAGATCCTAGGCTCCGTAGTAACAATTAGTCCATTGGGTGCTGAATTGTTATGCAGATATTCTGTCAGGACTGCTCCCTGAAGGATTGTTTTAACTTGTGTCCTTTTCAGTTCTACTAAGGTGTCCCAATCGCCCATTTGGGCCATTGTTTTAGATATTGTGGAGTCTCCTAAAAGGGACGGTGCTGATAGGATTGCCAGGACTTCTTCCTCATCATAAGCAATCCCTTCTGCCATAGTTTTGAACCAGTTCTTCCTGTAATATTGCTTGTTCTTTATGTTAACTGAGTTTGCCCGTAGAGGTGAATTACATAAAACAATAACTCTCACAGCTTACTGCTGTTCTAAACTGTTATAACACAAGAAGGGAGTATTGGGAGTGTTTCAACCCCACACCCAAGGAACTAGAACACAAAGTGTGTGGGGGATGTCAAGGACATGTCTCTTGTGGCCTATTTACCCTACGGTCCTTGAGGACAAGGCCTTCCATACTGCACTAGCCGCTAAATTGAAGGACTATTTTCCCTGAACAAGGGACTGCCTCCTCTATGGGAATGGAATCGGAAGCCCTGAAAGTGGTTATAAGGAGGCACTGCATTGGACACAGAGTGGGGATCAGGAAGGAGCTAGAGTTAGAACTTACCCACTTAGAGACAGAATTGCATAGGTGGGAGTCAGGGCTGGGGATGGACGCAGGAGCCGCTCGACAGCTGGTGAAGCTCACACTGAAGCCTTAGAGCGCCTCCGTTGTCATGACTACAGGACGTGCCTGGGCAGTCTGCATGCAGAAGAAGGCAGGGTCGGGAGATTGCTAGCCTGGCTGGTCAGACCAGAGTGTAGGGGCATGCGGATTACCCACTTGACGTCCAGAACCAGGAATCCACTTTACTCTCCGATGGACATCAACGAAGAGTTTAAGTCTTACAATACAAGTCTGTATAGTGTGCTGGAGGGGGTGTGGACGTGGACTCTCTCCGGACCTACCTGGCTTGCGTGCATTTGGTGACGGGCTTGGAAAAGGACGGGGAGGAGTTGGGGGCACAGAGGGACAACCAGGAAGTGGGAAATGCCATCACAGCTCAGGCGACGGGGAAAACTCTGGGTACTGATGGACTCCCACTGTAACTCTACCAGAGGTTTGCTGGAACACTGATACCCCGGCTGGTAGAGCTGTACACAGAGGCTTATGAGATGGGTGAATTACTGCCATAGACTAGGGATGCCCTGGTGATCCTGCTTCCCAAGGATAAGCGGAGGGATATGGCGGTGGCTGACTACCATGCTAAATTCCGACATCAAGGTACTGAGCAAGACCCTTGTGACAAGGTTGCTCCCCCACATGCAGACCCTCATTCATACAGACCAGAATGGGTTTATACCCAGACATAGTGTATCACATACCTTAAGGAGACTCTACTCTCTCCTTTATGAAGACCCACAACACCCCAGGGTTAGCGGCTACGATAGTGTCGGTGGACCTGGAAAAGGCCTTCGACACTGTGCGCTGGGACTGTCTGGAGGCGGTGATGTTGTGGATGGGGCTGGGGCAGCGATGGGTGTGATGGGTTGATCTGCTTTACACTTGGCCTACAGCGAGAGTGAAGACAGGGTGCACAATCTCAAGCAGCTATGAGATTTGCAGGGGAACCAGGCAGGACTGCCCCCTCTCGCCCCTATTATTCGCCCTTGGGATCGAGCCCCTAGCGGTGAGTTTCTGTGCAAAGGCCGGAGAATGGGGAGTGATTAAACAGGGAACACCGCACATTATCTCCCTCTATGCAGACAGCCTCCTCATTTATTTACGTGAAGGGAACATGGCGCTTGTTGGAGGACTGTGGATGTTGGAGGACTTTGGCAACCTCTTAGGCCTGCACCTTAACAGGCGCAAGATGTGTGTCTTCCCGATGGTGACGTGGGGCGACACATCTGTCTCCCGCCCTGAGGATGTCCAGTGGGCTCCCTGTACTTTTAAATATCTGGGTATTCAGATCTATTATGACCTGAAAGACTTGCACAAGGGCAACTTGGGAGGAGCATACAGGGCACTGAAGGCGACGGTAGCCTTTTGGCAATAGTTAAAACTTCACATTATGGCTCAGATTGTCCTGTCCAAAATGGTGATGCTCCCCAGGCTTCTTTACTGCTTTGCCAACCTGCCGTTGCTTATCCCAGTGGCCTGGTTTCGCACCATGGATGGGCTTTTTTGGAGCTAGTGTGGTACATGGGCGCCAGTGAGTGACACTGGCGACGCTCTGGTTGTCGCCGGAGGGGGGGCTTGGAGTGCTCGATTTTTAACTGTATCATGTGGTGGCTCAACTACAGCGGCTGGCGAGATGGCTCCACGGACTGGACTCCTCTATGGTCTACCTAGACGAAAAACATACTCAAGAGGCAGTTCTACTGGCCAGCCTACTACGGGGGAGACACCCCCCCTCCCGGGATTGAACCTATATGTGGCTGCGGCTCTGGCGGCCTGGCGCAGGGCCCTCATATCAACCACACAAGCCCCTATGACTCTGCCTTCCCGCTGGTAGGCCTCCCACACGGAGACCCTTGCACCTCCTTTAATGCGCGACAGATACAACATTAGACGGAGGGGACCTGTTCCAGGGTAGGATACTGATCCCCTTTGGTGACCTGACGGATCAGAAGGGCCTTCCTGACGGTCAATTCATTAACTATGAGGCTATCGTATGAGCCCTGAGAGACATTTGGGGGGAGGGAAGAGAGGACCCCACAGCGACCGCAATCTTACAGTCTATGATGACATTGGTAGGCGGATCCCACCTGGTAAAGCTGTTCTACAGATCCCTGACCGGGATGGCGGTCCGCTCCTTGGGAGGACTGAGTGCTAGGTGGGACACAGACCTAGAGAGACAGTTGATGTACACTGAGTGAACTCGAACCCTGGCTTACCCATACAAAATCTCTCGAAACACCCACTTGAAGTATATACCGTATAATTACATCCATAGGTCATACCTTACCCTGCATAGAATCAACCAAATATACGGCATGACATCAGGGGCCAGCGGTGTTGGCTGGGCAACACTGCCTTTTGCCATTTGACTTGGGGATGCCCGGAACTGCAACGCTTTTGGAGGGATGTGATTGATTGTCTAAACAGCACACTCAACAGGCAGATGGACTATGGCCCGGCTGTCTGCTTACTGGGACTCTTCGGCAGGCCTCCTCCAAAAAAGGTGGGGAATAGATTTATTGACCTAGCGCTTGGACTGGCACGCAGGAAGGTGGCGATGGCCTGGAAGTCTAGCACGGGACCCAGACTGAGTACATGGGTGGCAGATGTTACACACTGGGCTAGGGTGGAGGAGTGGGTCCTCCAATGGGAAGAAATAAGAGGGATGAGGAACAGACCGATAGCCCTCTTGTGGATGGAAGTGGTAGGAACGTGGGAAACACTTGAGGCCACCATGGACTACTTTTGAAATGGACTCCCCGAACATGGAAACTAGGATCGCAACTGTGCCAGACACCTGGGACCACCAGACGAAAGCACAACCGACCCGCATCCTGTCATCCCGCCCGTCTCCCCCCACCTCTAGCGGCCAGGACCCGGGTGCTTGTGGACACACCTGCAGACCACGTAGTTTGGTTCACATTACTAGGCAAGTTGCACTGTTTTATATGTTGAGATTGTTCATTACAGCACTTGAATTAGTTAGGTACCTGACAGCCTAGAGTCAACGCTGGTGGTGTATAGCCACTTGGCCTTCTGAATACACCACACAAACTGGAGAACCATTGATAACTCACACTGTACTTGCTCTATCTGTACACAGAGTAAGATGAGGGTTAATCATCAGTGTGGGGTGCATATCAAATGACAAGAGCGTATGTTGGTTATGTAATGATTGTCATGAACATATGACTTATAAGACTATAACAGTAGAGATGATCCTGTGACTAAGATGATGTACCAATCGAAATTCCAATAAATAAACATGTTAAAAAAAAACTCACTCTTGGGTGATAAATAAAGGTATTTCGTTTTGGTAGCACGTTGGCAAGTATCAATGTTGTATTTTTTGGCTAGTATGTGTTGATGAGGCCACACTCTGGAGAGCAACAGGACTCAGTGGGTTCTTGGTTTGAGACAGAAGCGCATGAGGCCACTTGTCAATTCGATTGTGGAGTGAAAAATATTTGTGAGAGTATGAATGAATTGGGATCTTGTATAAGCAAGTAACACTAAGCAGAAGGCCCTGGTAGCAGTCACAATGGGGTGTTCATTGGAATGGGTGCATAGCTCCCATTTATATAGGATACATCTATTTAGATTTTCCTAGCTTTGTGTAGTCACAGATACAGCCAACTCTCTGAGTGGAGAAAGAAATGGCCAGGTACTTCATAGCCCTCTCTGTTGGCTGTCTATCTTTGCAAGAGGGACCCTTCAAGGACAGACCTGCCTGGGAACTCACTTACCACACTATCAGCTCCCTCCCTATTGGACCTGTTGGACCTGACTCTTTTTACAGGGTCAACCCCAGCTTTTTGACTTCTGCTGCAGAACCAGTTTTGTTGGCATTAGGAATCTGTTTTCTTTTTACCTGCTAACCAGTGGTAAAGTGCTTGTGCTCTCTCTCTCTCTCTCTCTAAAATATGGTATAATTGGCATATACCTGATTGGTACATTTAATTTACTTGTAAGTCCATAGTAAATGGTTCTGGATGTAAAATAAATGCCACTAGTGGGCAGCAGAACTCCTTGTGTCACCCACTAAAGTAGTCTTTTAAAACATGCCTCAGGACTGACACTGAGTCGATAGTGCAGTTTTGAACTACCATATTGACCTGGCAAAATAAACCTTTTGTTAGGCCTAAACCTTACTTTTGTATACTTATACGACACCCATAAAGTAGGCCCTAAGGGCCCATGGGCAGGGTGTACTGCATTTAAAAACTAGGGTATGTGTCCTTAAGTTTTACATGGCCTGTTAGTGAAAAACTCCTAGGGGCATATTTATACTCCGTTTGAGCCAAATTTGCGTCGTTTTTTTCGACACAAAACTAACTCCATATTTATACTTTGGCGTTAGACGCGTCTAGCGCCAAAGTTCATGGAGTTAGCGTCATTTTTTTGCGTGAACACCTTCCTTGCGTTAATGATATGCAAGGTAGGCGTTCCCGTCTTAAAAAATGACTCCGATGCATATGCGTCGGATTTATACTCCCGGGCAAAAATGACGCCCGGGAGTGGGCGGGTCTTAAAAACCCGCATTAGCGCCGGATTTTAGCGCCTGGGTCAGGGCAGGCGTTAAGGGACCTGTGGGCTCAGAATGAGCCCAGAGGTGCCCTCCCCTGCCCCCAGGAACACCCCCTGCCACCCTTGCCCACCCCAGGAGGACACCCAAGGATGGAGGGACCCACCCCAGGGACATTAAGGTAAGTCCAGGTAGGTATTTTTTTTATTTATTTTTTGTGGCATAGGGGGGCCTGATTTGTGCCCCCCTACATGCCACTATGCCCAATGACCATGCCCAGGGAACAGAAGTCCCCTGGGCATGGTCATTGGGCAAGGGGGCATGACTCCTGTCTTTGCTAAGACAGGAGTCATTTCAATGGGGGATGGGCGTCGTAAAAAAATGGCGCAAATCGGGTTGTGGCGATTTTTTTGCCTCAGCCTAACTTGAACCATTTGTGGACGCCCATACGCCATGTTCCCCCTACGCCGGCGCTGCCTGGTGTACGTCGTTTTTTTTAACGCACACCAGACAGCGCAGGCGGCTAACGCCCGCTAACGTCATTCAATGAATACGGCGCCCGCATGGCGCTTCAGAATGGCGTTAGCCGGCGCTAAATTTTTTGACGCAAAACTGCATTGGCGCAGTTTTGCGTCAAAAAGTATAAATATGGGCCCTAAAGTTGTTTTTGGCTGTGGTAAGGCCTATATCTCCCATTGATTAACACTGGGTTACCTTATTACATTTAATAGGTGCTAACTTTAGATTTAGAACATATATGATGTTTACACTCAAATGAACCGCTGAACAGGGCCCCGCCGGGAGAAGCACCGCTGAACAGGGCCCCGCCGTGACAAGAACCACTGAACAGGGCTCCGCCGTGAGAAGCACCGCTGAACAGGGCCCCACCGTGACAAGAACCGCTGAACAGGGCCCCGCCGTGACAAGAACCGCTGAACAGGGCCCCGCCGTGACAAGAACCGCTGAACAAGGCCCCGCCGGGAGAAGCACCGATGAACTGGGCCCCGCCGTGAGAAGCACCGCTGAACAGGGCCCCGCCGTGACAAGAACCGCTGAACAAGCCCCCGCCGGGAGAAGCACCGCTGAACAGGGTCCCGCCGTGACAGGAACCGCTGAACAGGGCTCCGCCGTGAGAAGCACTGCTGAACAGGGCCCCGCCGTGACAAGAACCGCTGAACAGGGCCCCGCCGGGAGAAGCACCGCTCCGCTGGGCCCTTCATATCAAGCACCGCTCCGCTGGGCCCTTCCTGTCAAGCACCGCTCCGCTGGGCCCTTCATCTCAAGCACCGCTCCGCTGGGCCATTCATCTCAAGCACCGCTCCTGCTGGGCCCTTCATCTCAAGCACCGCTCCGCTGGGCCATTCATCTCAAGCACCGCTCCGCTGGGCCCTTCATCTCAAGCACCGCTCCGCTGGGCCCCGCCGTCTCTGCACCGCTCCGCTGGGCCCTTCATCTCAAGCACCGCTCCGCTGGGCCCTTCATCTCAAGCACCGCTCTGCTGGGCCTTCCTTTCAAGCACCGCTCCGCTGGGCCCCGCCGTCTCTGCACCGCTCCGCTGGGCCCTTCATCTCAAGCACCGCTCTGCTGGGCCCTTCATCTCAAGCACCGCTCCGCTGGGCCCTTCCTGTCAAGCACCGCTCCGCTGGGCCCTTCCTGTCAAGCACCGCTCCGATGGGCAACACCGTCTCAAGCACCGCTGGCCCATTGACAGTGCCGGTTCTGTGTCGAGCAGGGCTTCACGAAGCACTCTGGGCACCATGCCTCCTCCATTAACAGTGGAGTCGGTAATCCATCTGATGGACTGTGGCTTGGCACTTCCCAGGATGGAACAGTGGGCAAGCCACCCACTGTAGAGACTTGAGAGACTGTGGCTTTGCACTCCCCAGGATGGCACAGTGGGCAAGCCACCCACTGTAGAGACTTGTGAGACTGTGGCTTTGCACTCCCCAGGATGGGACAGTGGGCATGGAGGCCCCTCGTGGATCAGGCGTCGTGAACTCATGTGGCTGAGGTGCCCCCCCTTCCCTTCCCCCTGAGGTGCCTGTACTTTTATCATCTGATGCCCCAGCAGTGTTCTCTCCAATGGTATCTGGTCTCCTGTGTGGGCTTTGCCCATGTGTTTGTGCACATTGGCCCACGGACTATGGAACTTTGACAGAATGGGCAGGACTTATTGCCTATGTATATATTTTTTGACTATGTTCATTCCTTATTTTGTATCTTTCATATTGCATATTTCCCATACCTTCAATGGAGCTATTTATACATATATTTTATAGATCATTTTAATTGTGTCTTTGAATTATTCCGGTGGGTTTGGGGGGTGTCACTCTGACTTGTTGCTCTGCATTGGGGTGTAGGTATTTGGGGTGGGGGGGTGGGTGTATGGCGCATGTGTGTGCCCGTAAGCTTTCCTCCTGCCCCCTCCCCTGTGTCGTAGGTGCAGTACTCACCGTTGTCGTCTGCGCCGGCGTTCGTACTCCTGGTAGATGAGCAGGTAGACAATAGCTGGTAGGATGTTTAATTCGGGTTCCATGCTGTCCTCCTTCGTCGTGGAGTGTGTAGAGGTGAGCGTTTTCCCGTTCGTAGTCTGTTTCCGCTGTGTTTTTATCGGCGGGGCTCCCGCCCCGGAAAAGGTGGCGGATTGGTGAGTTGTGATAGGGTGGGCGGTACATTGTCTGCCGGCTGCCTGTTGGCGGTGACCGCAGCGCTGTTTGTCGTGGCGGTCGGAGTGTTAAAGTGGCGGCCTGTGTTGGCGGTTCCCGCCAGGGTCAGAATTCCTTTTTTTTGATCGCCTGCCTGTTGGCGGGTTGGCCGCCACTTTATCACCGACCGCCAGTGTTGGAATGACCCCCATAGTCTTCCCTGGTGTATATAGGTATATTTTCTCAAGTGAGAATTTTTGCAGGTTCTTCTGAAATTTTGAAATTTTTTGTTGTGTTAAATATTCTTTAAATTTGTTGACGGTCTTATTTGTTTCTTCTAATACAATTTTAAAGGATAATGTCGTTAGTCCTATTTTTAGATTATTTTCTGCTGTCTTTATCTGGATTACTAGGGCCTCAGATAATCTGTTAGCTGTCTTAATATTTAAGACCAACCAGTTTCGTGTACATTTCCAGGCAATCATAGACCAGTCCTTTCTGAACTCCCAATCTTCTAAGAAGATCCTAGGCTCCGTAGTAACAATTAGTCCATTGGGTGCTGAATTGTTATGCAGATATTCTGTCAGGACTGCTCCCTGAAGGATTGTTTTAACTTGTGTCCTTTTCAGTTCTACTAAGGTGTCCCAATCGCCCATTTGGGCCATTGTTTTAGATATTGTGGAGTCTCCTAAAAGGGACGGTGCTGATAGGATCGCCAGGACTTCTTCCTCATCATAAGCAATCCCTTCTGCCATAGTTTTGAACCAGTTCTTCCTGTAATATTGCTTGTTCTTTATGTTAACTGAGTTTGCCCGTAGAGGTGAATTACATATAACAATAACTCTCACAGCTTACTGCTGTTCTAAACTGTTATAGCACAAGAAGGGAGTATTGGGAGTGTTTCAACCCCACACCCAAGGAACTAGAACACAAAGTGTGTGGGGGATGTCAAGGACATGTCTCTTGTGGCCTATTTAGGCTAAGAGTATGCCAGTTAGGCGAGCTCCTTCCTGAACATGGCGATTGTACCCTACGGTCCTTGAGGACAAGGCCTTCCATACTGCACTAGCCGCTAAATTGAAGGACTATTTTCCCTGAACAAGGGACTGCCTCCTCTATGGGAATGGAATCGGAAGCCCTGAAAGTGGTTATAAGGAGGCACTGCATTGGACACACAGTGGGGATCAGGAAGGAGCTAGAGTTAGAACTTACCCACTTAGAGACAGAATTGCATAGGTGGGAGTCAGGGCTGGGGATGGACGCAGGAGCCGCTCGACAGCTGGCGAAGGCGTGTGAAGCTCACACTGAAGCCTTAGAGCGCCTCCGTTGTCATGACTACAGGACGTGCCTGGGCAGTCTGCATGCAGAAGAAGGCAGGGTCGGGAGATTGCTAGCCTGGCTGGTCAGACCAGAGTGTAGGGGCATGCGGATTACCCACTTGACATCCAGAACCAGGAATCCACTTTACTCTCCGATGGACATCAACGAAGAGTTTAAGTCTTACAATACAAGTCTGTATAGTGTGCTGGAGGGGGCGTGGACGTGGACTCTCTCCGGACCTACCTGGCTTGCGTGCATTTGGTGACGGGCTTGGAAAAGGACGGGGAGGAGTTGGGGGCACAGAGGGACAACCAGGAAGTGGGAAATGCCATCACAGCTCAGGCGACGGGGAAAACTCTGGGTACTGATGGACTCCCACTGTAACTCTACCAGAGGTTTGCTGGAACACTGATACCCCGGCTGGTAGAGCTGTACACAGAGGCTTATGAGATGGGTGAATTACTGCCATCGACTAGGGATGCCCTGGTGATCCTGCTTCCCAAGGATAAGCGGAGGGATATGGCGGTGGCTGACTACCATGCTAAATTCCGACATCAAGGTACTGAGCAAGACCCTTGTGACAAGGTTGCTCCCCCACATGCAGACCCTCATTCATACAGACCAGAATGGGTTTATACCCAGACATAGTGTATCACATACCTTAAGGAGACTCTACTCTCTCCTTTATGAAGACCCACAACACCCCAGGGTTTGCGGCTACGATAGTGTCGGTGGACCTGGAAAAGGCCTTCGACACTGTGCGCTGGGACTGTCTGGAGGCGGTGATGTTGTGGATGGGGCTGGGGCAGCGATGGGTGTGATGTTTTGATCTGCTTTACACTTGGCCTACAGCGAGAGTGAAGACAGGGTGCACAATCTCAAGCAGCTATGAGATTTGCAGGGGAACCAGGCAGGACTGCCCCATCTCGCCCCTATTATTCGCCCTTGGGATCGAGCCCCTAGCGGTGAGTTTCTGTGCAAAGGCCGGAGAATGGGGAGTGATTAAACAGGGAACACCGCACATTATCTCCCTCTATGCAGACAGCCTCCTCATTTATTTACGTGAAGGGAACATGGCGCTTGTTGGAGGACTGTGGATGTTGGAGGACTTTGGCAACCTCTTAGGCCTGCACCTTAACCGGCGCAAGATGTGTGTCTTCCCGATGGTGACGTGGGGCGACACATCCGTCTCCCGCCCCGAGGATGTCCAGTGGGCTCCCTGTACTTTTAAATATCTGGGTATTCAGATCTATTATGACCTGAAAGACTTGCACAAGGGCAACTTGGGAGGAGCATACAGGGCACTGAAGGCGACGGTAGCCTTTTGGCAATAGTTAAAACTTCACATTATGGCTCAGATTGTCCTGTCCAAAATGGTGATGCTCCCCAGGCTTCTTTACTGCTTTGCCAACCTGCCGTTGCTTATCCCAGTGGCCTGGTTTCGCACCATGGATGGGCTTTTTTGGAGCTAGTGTGGTACATGGGCGCCAGTGAGTGACACTGGCGACGCTCTGGTTGTCGCCGGAGGGGGGGCTTGGAGTGCTCGATTTTTAACTGTATCATGTGGTGGCTCAACTACAGCGGCTGGCGAGATGGCTCCACGGACTGGACTCCTCTATGGTCTACCTAGACGAAACACATACTCAAGAGGCAGTTCTACTGGCCAGCCTACTACGGGGGAGACACCCCCCCTCCCGGGATTGAACCTATATGTGGCTGCGGCTCTGGCGGCCTGGCGCAGGGCCCTCATATCAACCACACAAGCCCCTATGACTCTGCCATCCCGCTGGTAGGCCTCCCACACGGAGACCCTTGCACCTCCTTTAATGCACGACAGATACAACATTAGACGGAGGGGACCTATTCCAGGGTAGGATACTGATCCCCTTTGGTGACCTGACGGATCAGAAGGGCCTTCCTGACGGTCAATTCATTAACTATGAGGCTATCGTATGAGCCCTGAGAGACATTTGGGGGGAGGGAAGAGAGGACCCCACAGCGACCGCAATCTTACAGTCTATGATGACATTGGTAGGTGGATCCCACCTGGTAAAGCTGTTCTACAGATCCCTGACCGGGATGGCGGTCCGCTCCTTGGGAGGACTGAGTGCTAGGTGGGACACAGACCTAGAGAGACAGTTGATGTACGCTGAGTGAACTCGAACCCTGGCTTACCCATACAAAATCTCTCGAAACACCCACTTGAAGTATATACCGTATAATTACATCCATAGGTCATACCTTACCCTGCATAGAATCAATCAAATATACGGCATGACATCAGGGGCCAGCGGTGTTGGCTGGGCAACACTGCCTTTTGCCATTTGACTTGGGGATGCCCGGAACTGCAACACTTTTGGAGGGATGTGATTGATTGTCTAAACAGCACACTCAACAGGCAGATGGACTATGGCCCGGCTGTCTGCTTACTGGGACTCTTCGGCAGGCCTCCTCCAAAAAAGGTGGGGAATAGATTTATTGACCTAGCGCTTGGACTGGCACGCAGGAAGGTGGCGATGGCCTGGAAGTCTAGCACGGGACCCAGACTGAGTACATGGGTGGCAGATGTTACACGCTGGGCTAGGGTGGAGGAGTGGGTCCTCCAATGGGAAGAAATAAGAGGGATGAGGAACAGACCGATAGCCCTCTTGTGGATGGAAGTGGTAGGAACGTGGGAAACACTTGAGGCCACCATGGACTACTTTTGAAATGGACTCCCCGAACATGGAAACTAGGATCGCAACTGTGCCAGACACCTGGGACCACCAGACGAAAGCACAAGCGACCCGCATCCTGTCATCCCGCCCGCCTCCCCCCACCTCTAGCGGCCAGGACCCGGGTGCTTGTGGACACACCTGCAGACCACGTAGTTTGGTTCACATTACTAGGCAAGTTGCACTGTTTTATATGTTGAGATTGTTCATTACAGCACTTGAATTAGTTAGGTACCTGACAGCCTAGAGTCAACGCTGGTGGTGTATAGCCACTTGGCCTTCTGAATACACCACACAAACTGGAGAACCATTGATAACTCACACTGTACTTGCTCTATCTGTACACAGAGTAAGATGAGGGTTAATCATCAGTGTGGGGTGCATATCAAATGACAAGAGCGTATGTTGGTTATGTAATGATTGTCATGAACATATGACTTATAAGACTATAACAGTAGAGATGATCCTGTGACTAAGATGATGTACCAATCGAAATTCCAATAAATAAACATGTTAAAAAAAAAAACTCACTCTTGGGTGATAAATAAAGGTATTTCGTTTTGGTAGCACGTTGGCAAGTATCAATGTTGTATTTTTTGGCTAGTATGTGTTGATGAGGCCACACTCTGGAGAGCAACAGGACTCAGTGGGTTCTTGGTTTGAGACAGAAGCGCATGAGGCCACTTGTCAATTCGATTGTGGAGTGAAAAATATTTGTGAGAGTATGAATGAATTGGGATCTTGTATAAGCAAGTAACACTAAGCAGAAGGCCCTGGTAGCAGTCACAATGGGGTGTTCATTGGAATGGGTGCATAGCTCCCATTTATATAGGATACATCTATTTAGATTTACCTAGCTTTGTGTAGTCACAGATACAGCCAACTCTCTGAGTGGAGAAAGAAATGGCCAGGTACTTCATAGCCCTCTCTGTTGGCTGTCTATCTTTGCAAGAGGGACCCTTCAAGGACAGACCTGCCTGGGAACTCACTTACCACAATATCAGCTCCCTCCCTATTGGACCTGTTGGACCTGACTCTTTTTACAGGGTCAACCCCAGCTTTTTGACTTCTGCTGCAGAACCAGTTTTGTTGGCATTAGGAATCTGTTTTCTTTTTACCTGCTAACCAGTGGTAAAGTGCTTGTGCTCTCTCTCTCTCTCTATAATATGGTATAATTGGCATATACCTGATTGGTACATTTAATTTACTTGTAAGTCCATAGTAAATGGTTCTGGATGTAAAATAAATGCCACTAGTGGGCAGCAGAACTCCTTGTGTCACCCACTAAAGTAGTCTTTTAAAACATGCCTCAGGACTGACACTGAGTCGATAGTGCAGTTTTGAACTACCATATTGACCTGGCAAAATAAACCTTTTGTTAGGCCTAAACCTTACTTTTGCATACTTATACGACACCCATAAAGTAGGCCCGAAGGGCCCATGGGCAAGGTGTACTGCATTTAAAAACTAGGATATGTGTCCTTAAGTTTTACATGGCCTGTTAGTGAAAAACTCCTAGGGGCATATTTATACTCCGTTTGCGCCGAATTTGCGTCGTTTTTTTAGACGCAAATTCGACGCAAAACTAACTCCATATTTATACTTTGGCGTTAGACGCGTCTAGCGCCAAAGTTCATGGAGTTAGCGTCATTTTTTTGCGTGAACACCTTCCTTGCGTTAATGATATGCAAGGTAGGCGTTTCCGTCTTAAAAAATGACTCCGATGCATTTGCGTCGGATTTATACTCCCGGGCAAAAATGACGCCCGGGAGTGGGCGGGTCTTAAAAACCCGCATTAGCGCCGGATTTTAGTGCCTGGGTCAGGGCAGGCGTTAAGGGACCTGTGGGCTCAGAATGAGCCCAGAGGTGCCCTCCCCTGCCCCCAGGGACACCCCCTGCCACCCTTGCCCACCCCAGGAGGACACCCAAGGATGGAGGGACCCACCCCAGGGACATTAAGGTAAGTCCAGGTAGGTATTTTTTTTATTTTTTTTTGTGGCATAGGGGGGCCTGATTTGTGCCCCCCTACATGCCACTATGCCCAATGACCATGCCCAGGGGACAGAAGTCCCCTGGGCATGGCCATTGGGCAAGGGGGCATGACTCCTGTCTTTGCTAAGACAGGAGTCATTTCAATGGGGGATGGGCGTCGTAAAAAAATGGCGCAAATCGGGTTGTGGCGATTTTTTTTGCCTCAGCCTAACTTGCACCATTTGTGGACGCCCATACGCCATGTTCCCCCTACGCCGGCGCTGCCTGGTGTACGTCGTTTTTTTTAACGCACACCAGACAGCGCCGGCGGCTAACGCCGGCTAACGTCATTCAATAAATACGGCGCCCGCATGGCGCTTCAGAATGGCGTTAGCCGGCGCTAAATTTTTTGACGCAAAACTGCATTGGCGCAGTTTTGCGTCAAAAAGTATAAATATGGGCCCTAAAGTTGTTTTTGGCTGTGGTAAGGCCTATATCTCCCATTGATTAACACTGGGTTACCTTATTACATTTAATAGGTGCTAACTTTAGATTTAGAACATATATGATGTTTACACTCAAATGAATTGTAATTTAAAATCTTCTTTAATGGTAAAGTCGGATTTTAAGTTAGAATTCTGAAAATAGCACTTTTAGAAACCTGGCATATTATTTTCCCAACCATTTGTGCCTTCTGCCAGTATCCTGGGTCACATAACAGTGTCTGACTCTGCTTTTGTGTTTTGTGTATTGATTCCAGGCAGTAGCATAATAGGGGCTTAGGTGCAGACAGGATGCAACATCTGGTAGGATGACTGGGAGGAGACGTACCCAGCATCACTTGCACTTCAAAGGGCTTTGCCTTCTAGACAAGCAAAGGAATCTGATATCAGGCTTTCCCTGCCTTTTGTCACTCCCAGACAGTTTGGAGCCTTTACAGGGGAAGGGGAAGAACTTTCTAGAACATGTTGTGGGGATACAATAGGGAGCCCCCCCACACAAAAGCTGGCACATATTGAACCTCCAGAGTCACTCTTATGAACATTCCTGGATGTGTGGAAGTTACAGAAGAACTACCATGCTGCCAGAGGACTGCCCTGCTGCTTGAAGGACTGCTTTGCTGTCTGAGAAGGAAGTCTAGGCATGCTTCTCAGGCTCACCAGAGTGACTCTATGAGTCAGTTGGGTGACCATCTGCATGAGCTACAGGACACAACACGCTTCAGAGGCCTCCCTGTACCTGCCCCGCAGACTTGTTGCAACTGGACTTGCCTGGACCAGCAACTGGACCTGCCTGAGCCCTACTCAACTCTGCTGGAGTAAGTCCCCCATCCCCTAGAGCTGCCACCCCAGGTCTTGTCCCCTTAACTGGCATCATAGTGTATTCCTCCTAAATACAAGGTGAAAATCCTGAAGTTTGGGCTTGTTGCAACCGCAAACAGGTGCATTTGTGCCAAGACTCTGCTGCCCACAATGACCTGCTCACAACATTCTGGTGAGACTTACTCTTTGAGCCAAAAACAACCACCAGCAATGATCGTTAATGCAGGACCTGCCCTTCACACTACAGCGGCAACTTGCAATGGCAACCAATATGAAGCTACAGCAATGACTGTCCATGACACTTGATCCCCCCCTTCAAGCTACAGCACCAGCACTCTGTGACGCCCACCTGCTTTTTGCTCTACAGCGATGACCTGCCACAAAGCTCAGTATCCTCCTCGTAGCCTCTTCCAACAGAAACTGAACTCTTCCCACTGGACTTTGAAGGTAACATTTTCAGCGGGACTGGCCAAGTCCTTGTATTGTCTTCCTGAACTTTTAGGGGAAGTTTGGTATCAAAGGGAGTAGTCAAGGTTGTGATGTTTACAAACAATTGATGTTACTACAATACAAATCACCCCTATTTCATGTCCATTAAAGCTTCGTGGGTCACAAAAGGTTATTGTTCTAAAAATAGGGTCATTGTCTTAAAATGTGTGGGGAACATTGGAACATTCGTTCACAGGTCCACCAAACAATATTACATTTCTCCCAGACACCTTGGTAAAGCCCACAAGACTTATCTTCCAGCTTACTGGTGGAAAAATGACATTGTCTTGGTCATGGCTCCCAAGTGTGCAAGTGGGGCTTGACTTCCTCACAGTAGAGAAAGATTGAAGAGTTTTGTGCGTGGTTACAGTGACTGACAAGCAAAAATGGCAACTCTTGATTTGGTGAAGGTCCACAGGAATGCTGGGTTGGGTGACATTCTATTAATGGGTATGATTGATCAGTGCCCGGTGGCTGAGCAAGGCAATAGGAATCAAGCTCATTGATGAGCTCAACATTCTGGGACTGCTCTTTTCCTATTCAGAAACTACCTGACCTCCCTGGCAATTTGGGTTGGCATGCCCCTACAAGCCTGAGTTGCATGATGATTGTTCTTGTCTGGAGTGGCAGAGTGGGGAAAAAAAATGGACCCAAATATGTTTGAGTAGTTATGAGATTAGTTCAAGCTTTTCAGATATCATCTGTTTATTCTCACCTGTTGCCGGTCAAGGTATTATGGCAACCGTTCCTCCCAAGGAGTTTTCAGTGCAGAAGCCTTTTATTAAATTCAGGAGCGGCTCATGGTGGTGACAGAGGCAGGGGCGGAGTGCCCGAGGGTGGGGGGTGGGAGGGGGGGGGGGGTTGGAGGATGAAATAATAAAAAAAATTAAAAAACTTACCTTAATGGCTCCCAGCCTGCCCTGCGGCCAATCCTGACACTGTTCAAAGTAGCGTCAGGATTGGCTGGGACCGCCCAGCCAGGGTGCTCCCAGGCAGACTGGGAGCCTTTGCAGGCTCTCTCCAGCCTGGCAACTGTGTTGCTGGGCTACACAGAGCCTACTGCGCATGTATGGATGGCCAGCCCGAGACAGCCGGACAAACATACATTTGCAGTGTGCACTCCCCCTCAGTGCTTGTAACAGCCTGAGGCCCCGCAGCAGCTGCTTCTGGCAGGGGGGTGACGCTCCTCCGCCCTAGTGGAGGAGCCGCACCTGATTAAATTGCACATTAGTAAAGACTGTTATTTTTAGGGTTAGATAGAACAGGCGTAAGTTCTTCTTCTTATAAAAGCATTGCATTGGTAGCATGTTATCATTATCACCAAATGCACACAACAAACATTGTTTAGTTCAATAGGTGTGTATCTGAATAAGACAGCTACTAAGTGTAATTAAGAAATCTCTATACCCTGGGTAGAAATACTCTTTCCTACAATATAATCATATTTATGTGTCATGTGGCGCAATGCATGACATAATAATAATAAATGCCTCCCAATGAGAGGTTAGGACCACACCATGAGGGCCTGTACTTGTGACGTGCTGAAATAGTGTTTTACTATGCCTAGGTTATGATGACACTGTACAAATTTTCCTAGAACAGAACATTTCTGTAGAAAGTTTGATCGAATCTCTGTAAATTCTGCCTTCCACAGTTTTGAAGAGCTATGTTGCCTACATATGGCCCTACTACAAATCGATTACATGTAGCGTCATATCTGTCTACAATAGTCAAATGTGCCCATTTTAAACACTGGGGGGCATATTTATACTCCGTTTGCGCCGGAATTGCGTCGGTTTTTTTTACGCAATTTCGACGCAAAACTAACTCCATATTTATACTTTGGCGTTAGACGCGTCTAGCGCCAAAGTCCATGTAGTTAGCGTAATTTTTTAGCGTGGACACCTACTTTGCGTTAATTATATGCAAGTAGGCGTTCCCGTCTAAAAAATCGACTCCGAGGCATGTGCGTCGGATTTATACTCCCGGGCAAAATTCACGCCCGGGAGTGGGCGGGTCAAAAAAATGACGTACGGCCGCTTTTGCGCCGTTTTTTTGCGCCTGCAAAAGGCAGGCGTTAAGGGACCTGTGGGCTCTGAAGGAGCCCAGAGGTGCCCCCCCATGTCCCCAGGGACACCCCCTGTCACCCATGCCCACCCCAGGAGGACACCCAAGGCTGGAGGGACCCATCCCAGGGACATTAAGGTAAGTTCAGGTAAGTGTTTTTTTTTTTTTTTTTGTGGCATAGGGCAGCCTGATTTGTGCCCCCCTACATGCCACTATGCCCAATGTCCATGCCCAGGGGACAGAAGTCCCCTGGGCATGGCCATTGGGCAAGGGGGCATGACTCCTGTCTTTGCTAAGACAGGAGTCATTTCTATGGGGGTTGGGAGTGAAAAAAAATGGCGCAAATCGGGTTGAGGCGAAAAAATTGCCTCAACCTGACTTGCCCCATTTCTTGACGCCGAAGCCCCATATCCCCCTACGCCGGCGCTGCCTGGTGTACGTCGTTTTTTTTAACGCACACCAGACGGCGCCGGCGGCTAACGCCGGCTAAGGTCATTCAATAAATACGGCACCCGCATGGCGCTTCAGAATGGCGTTAGCCGGCGCTAATTGTTTTGAAGCAAAACTGCGTTGGCGCAGTTTTGCGTCAAAAAGTATATATATGGGCCTGGATTTATAAAACCATGAACCCAGATCAAAATTACTTCAATATTGCCAATTGTCAACAGGTCATTCAAAATAATACGTCCACACATTGACAATTATACCATTTATTCTTGACTTTCGACTTTTGTTTAGTTCATGTTTACATCTAGTTGTGCCTATGATATCACACTGTCAAGCTTAAGCAGGCTAATTCTAATAAATGAGTGCACTTCTTTAGTGCTTGACAAATATTTTTCAGTAAGTTCTCTTCTCCAACCATGGCACCAAATTCAGCAATATGCTGGTGAAATTCAGCTGCACCTTATCTCTTCCATAAAGATAGTGACTGCCTAACTGACTGCGTATCCAACATCCAAAGATGAAGGATAAACACTGATCTGTAGCTAACCCCTGTTAAAAAGAATTTATCTTTATTGACAACCACATTTTTGTTTTATAAAAAGGGTGAAGAAATTTTAACCTCCCAGATTGGCGTAAAATATGGTAGGTTTAGACCATTAAGTTTACATTTCGGTGAGTGGTAAATCTGGGAGCATAACTGAGGCAGATCACATAAATTGTATAGGTGGGACATTTTGGTGGACAACATTATAACAAGGGGAACAAAATAATATGCTTGCTAGTTTATAAATGCACTACAAAAGTGCAAAACTGCCTGGTACCAATGCAATTTATGTAGTCTTTGTGTAGAAATCCACCACAGAAAAAGGTGTGTAAAGCAGAAGGTAAAGATGGGCATCATGGGCCCTTTTAAAAAAACGTTCCCTGGATGTGCATCAGTCTTTGAGGCCTCTTCTGGATTTAGACACTGTAGGGACCAAAGACATTTTCATAATGTGTTATACCTCCCAGGTTGTTCACAATACTGATGCTGTATTTATTCTTAAATTACCCTGTTGTCTTTCCAGTTTCATCTCATCTTAAGGCCCTTCACTAGCTCCCTATCAGGAAAGATCCCTTTCAAGGATCTCTGTCTCTTTCACAAACCCTGGCCCATCAGAGGCCCTCTCTATATTCAGTAAGCCTGGGCGGAATTCGTAGAAGAACTCTGCAAAGTGACAAAAAAACTCTATCGCACTACACAGACTTCTTCGAGCAGTGAAATTTCGGTAAGTCATGCTGTTCACACAGATTTTCAGCACCAGGGGTTTCTCCCGTGCTGTAAAATCAGCACAAATGGCATCTCGCTGAGTGCCAGAGGTCACTAACGTCTTTCTCACGCTCGAGTAGATTTCCTACTTGAGCAGCAGCTTCCTCAACGTGAGCGGCAGCTTTCTCAATGTGAGCGGTAGCAACCTGCTGTGACCACCCATGTTCAGAAATCTCACTCGCGCTCGCCAACTTAGCAATTTCTCTTGCTCATGCTCACCAACTTAACATTGGCGAGCGGAGTGAGAGAAAAAACTCAGTTCCGTGTCACTTTGCAGAGTTTTTCAGAACTCCATGCGGAGGGCGGAGGGCAGAGTGGGAAAAACTTCATGAACTCCACCGGCGGAGTAGAATTCTTCACCCACCCCTAATATTCAGGGCAAGAGCCTGCCTTACCATCTGACTAGGTCACAACATCAGCCTCTCTGAACATATTTTAAATCCATCTCAATCATCATTTCAAATCCCTCTCAAACATCACTGCTGCTTTGGTGGAAACTTGTTTTTTTCCAGGGTAGATAGATAGATAGATAGATAGATAGATAGATAGATAGATAGATAGATAGATAGATAGATAGATAGATAGAGCCTTAGACTCCAAGGACTACATCTTCCTCCGTGACCTAAACTCCCACATGGATGACCTCAGCGACAACAAAACAAAGACTAAAGCACTGCACACCTCCTTGACAGTATGATCAGCCAGATTGACCCAGATCATCCACGACCCCATGTACACCACAGGATACACTCTGAACCCTATATTCACCTCCAGCAACCACATCAAATACAGCTACGTGACCAAACTCACATGGACCGATCACTCCATCATGTACTTCAGCATCTTCAGCCCCGCTCCACCACCCCCAAGACGACCAACACTCCCCACTGGGCGTGGAGTAAAATTTCAGAGAACAGCTGAATGGACCCCCTCAACACCTCCAACCCCACCTGTGCCACTGACCTCAAACAGGGAGTTACAAAATTTCAGCTCCTGGGTTACCAATTGCCCCAACAGCATTGCTCCCATCAAGAGCACCATCCAGAAAAAACTTCCTACAAGGCCAGCTGGTACACCCCTAAACTTGGAACAGCTAAACAAGACAGCAAACAGCTGGAGAGAAAGTGGTGCACCAGTAAAGCCACCTCCAACAGGGAAGCCTTCAAGACCTCCCTAAACCTCTACTCCCACCTACTGAAAGCAACAAAGAAAGGAGAATTAGCCACACAATCGAAACCAGCAACAACACCACTAAGCAACTTTTCAACATAGTTAAGGAAGTCTCCAATCTGGTTGCCAGTGAAAACAACATCACATCATCACAGGAGCTGTGAGACCTGTGAGACAACCTCACCAACTTCTTTCACAGCAAGATTGCAACCATATACAGAAACTTCAAACTCCAACTTACATCTACTGACTTCATTGACAGAGATGCCACCACCACAACCAATACAAACCACAAACTGGCCACCTGGAACCTCCTCTCCACTCAGGACACCACCTCCGCCATGAAATCCATCTACTCAGGAGCCCCGACAAACCCTTGCCCACACCACATCTTCAACCTCAGAAACCAGAGGATCAGCCAGGAACTTAACACTCTACTTAACACCTCCATCACTACCGCAATATTTCCCGATGCCTGGAAAAACGCAGAGTCAAACCACTCCTCAAAAAACCTTCAGCAGATTCCAGAGTACTCAAAAACTGTTGGCCATTCTCCCTGCTCCCATTCCCACCAAAGGTACTGAAAGGAAATCATCAACCAACTCATGACTTACCTGGAGCAGAACAAGAAACTCAACTCCTGCCAATCCAGCTTCCTGAGCAACCAGAACTTCGAGACCACATTTATCTCAGCCACTGACAACATCCAAACCCTCCTCGACCAAGAAGAAACAGCAACTCTGATCATCATTGACCTCCCTGCAGCCTTTGACATTATGTCCACCACACCCTCATCAAAAGAGTCTACCACATCAGCATCCAAGGGGATGCACTCAGATGGATCACCTCCTTCCTCACTGGGAAAACCCAGAGGATCCACCTACCTCCTTTCACCTCCAAACCCAAAGATATCACCTGCAGTGTCACCCAAGGAGCATCCCTCAGCCCCACACTTTTCAATGCATATATGACCCCGCTTGCCAACATCTTCAGATCCCACGGTCTCAACATAATCTCCTATGCAGACAACACCCAACTCATCCTCTCACTCACTGACAACCCCACAACTACCAAAACCAACTTCCACAAATACATGACAATCATCACTGACTGGATGAAAGACAACTGCCTGCAGCTGAACAAGATAAGACCGAAATTCTGATCTTCGGCAAGAGCAACAACACATAGAATGACTTCTGGTGGCCTTCAGGATTAGGACTTGCACCCACTCTGTCTAAACATGCCAGAAACCTTGGAAAATCATTGACAACAGACTTACCATGAAAACACAGATCAGCATCATCTCCTATGCCAATTTATCCACTCTGGGGATTCTACGCAACATCTTCAAGTGGCCAACCCTATACATAAGACACATCATGACACAGGTCCTCATCACCAGCCAACTGGACTATGGCAATGCCCTCTATGCAGGCATCACCTGCAAAAACTTCAGACCATATGGAACTTCACAGCCAGACTCATCCTCAACCTTCCCTGACAACCCCACATCACACCACACCTTAGGCAACTCCACTGGTTCCCCCTGCAGAAGAGATGCCATTTCAAGTTGCTGACCCATTCACACAATGCTCTACACAACCAAGGACCCACCTACATTAACCACCACCTGAAATACCACAAGCCGCCAAGAAAACTACGCTCTGCCTCCCTATCATTCACCCACACTCTTTGCATCCACCGAAGGAGAAGGAGAGGACAATTCTTTTCTCACTAAGCAGCAAAAAGCTGGGGCAGCCTCCCTACGCAACTCCAGACCATCATCTCACATTTGGAGTTCTGTCTGGCTCTCAAAACCTGGCTGTTTGAATGAGTTGTCTAACCTGGAAGCACCTGGTTAAGTTTGCGGGTTCTTAGCTGCTCTTTACAAATCCTGTTTGATCGATCATTCACTCTTCTCATTGTTGGACTCTGGAATGATGTTCCTACTAGCTTTAGACTTGCTCTCTCTTAAGCAATTTTTTAGAAAAAGAAATGAAAAACTTTCTTTTGAACTCTGCAGTCTAACCTTGTTCTCATCTGACCTATGCTGCTTGTGCTCGGATGCCTCTGTGGAGGCAGCAGTGTGCTTTAGAAATTGTTTTGTATTGTACTGTATTTATAAATACACACACCATCGGTAGTGGTAGCTTAAGCCCAACATTAGTAAGACTGGCTACCTGCACTCAAATATGGAGTAGCGGGTGACTACTACTATGTGTTGATGTGCTGCAAGACCTGCAGTGCACGTGCTGACTATTTGACTATTAGAGCTAGGGCATGTGTGGGAGATAGCCCTTTTTATTAGTGGGGTGCACTACCCCGGTTTACCCTTAACATACCTAAACTGAGTGCAAGATAATAGCATGGCTCCCTATATGGTCTTTGAAAAATAAGCAGGAAAGTAATGAATGCATGTGTGAATCTAATGGGCCCCTTTGCTGAAAGGTTTCATGTGACTCACCGTGGCAGATTATGCAAGTGAAAACAGAGTCAGCATTTGCAGGACAGCAGACTGGGCGTAGACCAGGGCTGGGCAGAGGATAGCTGCCAGCTGTTTTAAAGTGTGCCAGAATAGAACTATTCATAGCTATTTCCAGAAGAGGTGTGCTTCGCCCACAATTGTGCACACTACATCTTAGAAAGAATGTGTCACATTGCACATGTCTGCTTATGACAAGTGATTATAAGCATTGTGGACAACAGAACTAGGGCAATGAGTATATATGGAAATGAAATTCTGACGTCCTGGAAGGGGTAACCTCTTCTGCTGCCACTGTGGCACATTACATTGGGTGGAAGTATCCAAATAAGTAGCACTTAACAGTGGCAACTAGCTATTCTTAGGCTCACATAATCACCAGTATGAAACACTGCCTTTACATTACTGTATTGATGTAACATTTTAATTAAATCGTAGTTAGAAGAGCGAGTCTCTTCTGCAGAAATGGCATGCCTGCTACTTTTAGTAGTACTTCAGTATATGGTTGGAATCACTTATATCAAGGACTGCAGGGGACGGCCAGAAAAGGCATGGATGCCCGGGTACAGAGAAGGGAAGTCATGCTCTGCTCACTCCAATCAAGAGTGAGGGAAACTCAATCTATGGGGCTTGCCTGGGCCCATACACAAGCCCAACATCCAAACAAGACTTAGAGCCCACTACGGCGCACAACAGTGATCACAGTTAGAGGTTTTGAGGTGCAACTGCAGTTGTGATTCTTCATAGCGTGAAAATGTCTCAGGTTCTGTTAGGTTGAAAATGTCAATTTTTCTCATCATAGGACCTCGTTAGTCACTATCTGAAATTCTCTGGTTGGGGGAAAGAGCCCAGAGTGTTCATATTTCAGCATAGGTTCAGGGAGCAAGCGATCCTGCTCTGGGGCATATTCCCGAGCTATCTCATGTCATATGTCCTCATAACATAGCTTTGCAGTGCAGATCCCTGCCTGGGCTACAGACAGCCAGATTCAGCGCTCCCTGCACAGCTCCTCATGGCCTCCCTCTTTTATGCCACCTGTCTTTTGTGCAAGGGGATTGCCAGCACCCTTCCTCAGTAGTCAGTGTGCTCCTTCCCTTAAGGTGTTACCACGGCTGCATGCCCTTGCAGACATCAGATCTTACAAGTTGCTGTTCCCGAACCTGATTCATGGGAGTTGGTAGTCAGTGATTCCAGTCTTGGACACAGACGTCTCCAATTCCAATGCTGTGGCATCTGTTGCACTAGTCAATAAAGACTCCTAGCACACTGACTTTCAGTTTCTGCCCTATACTTGCTCCAAGTATGCATGTAAAGTTTGTGTATTTCATGGTTCCAACTCTGGGATCATTTCCTGACTTTGTTTATTCCTCCCAGATTGGTTAAGCTACAGTCGGAGATGATTTAGAGTCTGGCATAGAGGACACTCCATCGCAAGAGCAGTGGAGTACCATGTCCACCAAACTTATCAGCCGCCTGCCCAATTTAGAGGTGGATGAAACAACAGTGCGTCATTGACGGAGCCTACTCTGGCTCTGTCATCGACAAACTCCAACGGTCTGATAGAGCCTGAGCCACGCTGGGCCATCGGAGGTTAGACATCCGACCACCCAATTTAGAGTGGCAGTCGGATGGCTTTTTTTTTAACTATCTATCATCACCACATAAAACCTGGTAGTGAGGTACAGAAAAGGGTAACGATTTAACCCCCCACACCATGAGAGAAAGCTCCCTTGCTGTGTGGTCATTACTTTTTTTCAAAAACAAACTCCCAATTTGGGAGTTTGTTTCAGAAAATATTAAAACTTTGTAGCGTGCTGGCCATCATGTTTGCTCAAGCTTTCCATCAAACTTTTGCCCGAGAACATCTCTTAATTTTGGGGCCATGATGTCCATCAGGGTGATAAAGTAATTTTCACCATCATCCTGATGGACATCGCTCCATCCTCTAAATCAAGCCCTTTATCTTCTAGCACCAGCAGGAAGGTGTGGAGGGACATGGAGCTTCCTATTAGGAAAACCAAAAGCACAAAAGAGGGAGGGGCTTCTCAACTTTGCTGCCTCCCAACCTGTTTGGGGTAACACTTCTGGGGATGAATGATGCAGAAAAGGGTTAAAAGCTATTCCTACACTTGAAAATGAGCCTTTATCCTTTACCTTCTACATTCTAGAGTTCACCACAAACGACCTCATCAATGTGTAGAAGCCTTGCGACTCACATTGCTGACTGGCAGACAGGCTCTCCACAACCTCCATCCTATGCACCAGTCACACACAGGAGATCCAAAATGGATTCCAGGGTTGCCAGTAATGCACTACACACACACCCCATGGTCATCCTCCACATATACAGGCTAAGCATTCATGTGACATCCTTGTAAGGTATGGATTTAGCAAAGGACCTGCTTTCAGGGGACAGACAAACAGTTTAATCAGGAGTATCCCGTATGTAACTCTCCTCGTGCAGGCAACATGAAAAAAGGCCTGTCTAGCACACACAATCAGTTGCCACAACAAGTGTAAGTACTCCATAGCCCGGTAAGCTGACGGCAGTCACAATCAGCAAAGGAGGGTGCACATGGTTTGACCCTCAGTAACACAAAGACTAGCTCTCTGTTGCAATCTGTATCACAGTGGGTCTTCAACATATGCCACGGAATGTCATATGCACTCTGGCCAAAAAACAAAAATATTCAGAGGCTAGCTACGGGAAACTCATCATAACGGTCCAGGTCTGCTGTGTCAGGCAAAGGCCTTTTGCTGTTCCAACATTTAGGGCCTCATTTTGAGTTTGGCAGATGGGATGACGCGTTCCCTGAACTTCCAACATTGAGGTCGCCGCCACACGGACGACCCCCCACCGTACTTATTACGAGTTTCCCACTAGGCTGACGGGCGGAAACCAAGGTCTCCGCCCATCAGACTAGCGGGAAACAGGCGCCCCTTGTCTAAGGCTCAAAATCGAGCTGGTGGCAATGCTGTTGCCTGCAGGATGCCCTAGCACCCTCGCATTGTTCACTGCATAGCAGACAGTGAACATTTCGAGGGTGCTGGGCAGGGAAACCCCTGTACTGCCCATGCAAAGTGCATGGGAAGTGCAGGAGCCGCCCTGTGGGCCCCTGCACCTGTTCCAAGGCAGTCTTTTCATGTCGGTAAAACCGCCATGAAAAGGCTCCCCGAGAACGAGGTCATAATCAGCAGGGCAGCGCTGCATGCAGGGCTGCCCTAGCTGATTGCAATCTCCACCCGCTATCAACCCGTCTGGATCACTGATCCTGGCGGAGACAGCAGAACCCTGGCGGTCTGACCGCCAGGTTCTTATTGTGGCAGTTGGACGGCCACAGCAGCAGCGGTCCTAACTGCCACCGTGAGGCTGGCGGTCTTAAGACCACCAGCTTCGTAATGAGGCCCTTAGTCTTTCAACTCCAGATTTATAAGAGCGGATGAGAAATGATGATTAGTTATAAAATAATGCAAATGATGATGGTAATGCCAAATCATACAAAACTATGAAATTATCATCTCAAGGTTAAAGCACAATGACAAATTACATTGCAAAAAGATGCTCTAATCTTGATGAAGTATGCCAAGCTGGAATGACTGCATTCCTGTACGTCTATCACTATGGATGAAAACCATCTCTGTATTTCTTGTAAAACTACAGCTTTCATCACATGCCTCACTTGGAGTAGACTATGCTGTGGTGCCAGAAACGAAGTTCCACCAACAGCAGCAGAGGAAACTTGTTGAACAGAAATTTTACAAGCACAATGGTAAATTAAAGCTAAGTACAACATGTGCAAAAAATGTTTCGAAACTGTGACTAAATGTTGCATTTTTGCATGTATAGATACACAGGCATGAGAAAAGGCTTTCTTGTGGTCGTAAAAATAATCACAAAATAATTCAAGTAGTGTGCCTAGAAAATGGCTACTGTTGCAGCTCCTGGCGTGCTCCTGGTCTCCTTTCTGAATTTCCTAAAATCTGTACGGAGAACCAGACGGCTGACACTCAGAGAGGCAGGTTTCAGTGCCAGTCTGGATGATGACAGGTGATTAATGTCAACAGAATCCGTGGGAACCTAGAAGCAATCTTTCCTGAGTAAATTTCCAATTTTGAGAATTGGGCCCAGAATTGTCCAAAGTTTAACTGGATAACACTTCTAACCGTCAGCAAAGAGGTCAAGACCATCTTCATTTCTCAGCATAGTGAAATCCCCACCTCATCCATTTACACCCACGACAACCGAGTTCATTTGTACACTCTGGTACCGTCTGCTATGCAGCTACTTCTCTAAAATTGATGCGTTTGTAAGTGCCTTTGCTTGCTCTTGTAACCCGAATGTGGTAACAGTGGCGTAACGAAACTTGAGCGGTCTCCCCTGCAAAGTCGCTGGAGCCCTCCCCTCCCCCCCTTTGACCCAGTCAGGGGCCTGCCGCCCATGCACATTGTACTGTGCTGAGGGGGGCCCCTGGTGCTTGCCCCTCCAAACTCCCCCTGAACCACTGGGGCTGCGGGGGCCTTTGTTACGACACTATGTAGTAGGATATGTATGTCTTGTTGTAGTTAATGTGCTCCACTGCACTGCCCTCCCTCCGTATCACAACTCCTCAGTGTCTGAGCCACCTAAGATACATACTCCCTCCTAAAGGCAGTTTTAAAGGTCCTGTGTGTGAGACAGAAAGTCCTCCTTTATTTATGTAATCAAACACATACAATTATACGGATTAAGGTAATCGGAAACCTTTATATTTTAGCCCGGAAGTTGTTAAAGACGGGCCAGGAGCTTTGATATGGGCGTATCGTGTTCCACCTCGAGAATGCGGCGTGAAACACCCTTCACTGCAGGCAAGTGATACAATCACCGCAGCTCAGGAGGTGATGCCTCGCTGCGGCATGAGACAGGCTGGCCTCCTCCAGCTCTCCCCAACAATGTGCTTCCGACATGTGCGTAGGTGTGTCACAGTACCGAGAGTCGCCCTTCCCAGACGGCGGACTCTCACAGGCACGTTTTCACTGCCTGTCTGGGTGATGACAGGTGAATAAAGCCAACAGAACGTGAGCGAGATCTGCTTTTAGAACAAGGTATATTTCTCTCAGATGACAATTAAATGGTGCTCGAATCCTTGCCTTATTAAATGTCTAGCAGAATAGACACCATTTTATATTTAGTTTTATAGAGCCTAGGTAGAACATATTGCTACTGCCATGAAATATGACGCCAATATAAAAGGACGCATCAGTAACTATTACAAAACTTTCTTCACGCAGCCTCTGCCTAAGTCATTAATAATAGCTGTAAAGATAACACTAGAAGCATAAAAAATAGATTCCTTCCTAGGACGTTGGGTTATCCGTAACCAAATATCCCTCAGATTTCCTTCTGATCCCAGTCAGATCTAAAGGAATTGCTTGAAATTGTTGAACATAGACTCGTGCCTCCTCAGCCGTACCCTATGAGACATGCTGGGTGGTGTCTTTGTGAGTCAGTGAGGCTTGATTATGTAAAGGGAATCTTAAACGTCATTGTCTACAGAACAGGCGGTCACTGCATACTAGAGTGATATGTTAGCAACCTTGATTGACTACATTGGCCTCTTGCTTCTTTCCTTTTCCTGCTCATGTCCAGTGTAAGCAAGTTCCAGACAAGAGTCCAAATGCAGAAATTGACAGCCCAGATTTTCTGTAAATGCTGCAAATAGGATTGTCCAACAAGGTGGTGGCCTTGACTTGTGGTGCAATTAGGATCGTAGCTGGACATGAAGTGCCTTTAAGATCGTGGCTGGACATGAATCATTTAGACGTCCATGGATAAAGTGTATTTTTCTTTAATAGAGAAGTCAGGATGAAGCCCCTGATGGTTTTATGACACTATACACTTACTTTGAAATATAGTGGTTAGGTGATGTTGTAGGTGTAATATTTCTTATAATGCAATAAATGCATTTGATATAGTGGAATTATGGTGCTATGGCAGGTAGGTGTCCTTGTGGGAAGAATAAGAACCTAATCTAAAACTTGGCCGTCGGGCCAACTTCTGCCACAGCACCGGAGTAAATTACTCTGTTGGCATGACAGACGTCCCAAGAACTAACTTGTGAAAAGTCAGCTGGGCTGGCAGACATTTCAGGCATTGACCGGAACTGCTGTCAAGGCAGTTGCTTCCAATATATTGTAACTTTGCCATAAAGAACCATCAAACAAGACGATGACATACCGCAAGTTCTAATTTTTTTTTATTTTCAAAAACAAATCACCAAAGCAGGATTTTATTTTTGAACATAAAAGACAATATCCCCTGACCATGGGAGTTATCTGCCAGGGCGAAGTGTGTATTTCATAATTTTTGCAGCCCCTTACCACCAGGGTTTTCTTGACAGTGACAGCAAGAAATTAAACCGGAACACCAACATATTCAAAAAGTGATTTCAGTTTAAAGGATTTCATAGTGGAACTGAACAGACCCTGTGTGAATCAATGAATTAGTTGCCGTTATTGAGTACGGAGTATATATGCTGCACAATTAATACTTGACTATGCAGCATTACCAGAGCCATGCTGGTGGATCCTTTTACTCTGCAGCATGTTTTTGGGGCAGCTGTAGCATATTATGTTATTAACATAATTCCAATGACCATGCTGTTCTCCAACTCCGTCTTCAATTCTACTCTGAGTCCAAACTTAGGGGCTGATAGATTCTGGCAGATGGGATACTCTGTCACATATGTGGCAGATGACGACTGGATATCCCATCCACCATATTATAGTAGACAGTGCATAGAATTTAATGATGAACTGCAGTACAGTAACAGGATATATATTTTATTTGTCACATTTGTCACAGAGTATCCCAACCGCCAAACTCTAAATCAGGCACTTACTCCAACATTACAACCTGGCCTCCAACAAAGATTATTTTCGACAAGTACCTTCACTCTGCAATGAAGAAAGTTAGTCTACAGGGAGGTAAGGTATAGGGTTTGGGCTAGATAGAGGGTTAGCTATGGAACGGTTGGGTGTAACTGATAATGTATTATGCTTTTGCTTAGTCACGCTGGTTAAACAAAGGAAAACAGTGGAAGCCATGAAATATGTCACTTGGGCAGAAAAATGTTTCATATGCCAAGATAGAATTTACATTTTTGGGTAGGCTGGGACAAAAAGAAAGAATGATGAAGTGAAGAACTAGTAGGTTACTGAGATGGCACTGGGAAACACACCTTGTCTTCAGTATGTATGCATTGCAGGCTTACTTGTGCCACAGCAGACACATATTTCACCGCCTGCACTGCAGTGCTGAATTAAACTGCATTGCAGGTGGTGAAATGCCATGGGCAGGGAATGGACTGGAGGTGATGGGCAGGATCTCTGCCATGATTAGCAACACAGTATTGTCAATAAGAAAGCATGGTGACTTACCACTTTTCCTTGCCACCACTGGGACTTCTTTACCTCCCTCAAGTGGCTGGGCCTCCTCCGAAGTCCATGGCTGGCTGGTGCTTGTTGTGGCTGCACCGGTAGTCTGTGTGCAGAGAGGAAAACACAATGCACCCATTTTAGATGCCGGATTAGCTACCTAAGTATTTATTTTGCACATGACACAACAGCAATACCTCATTACATTTAGGTTAGCTATCAGTTTCTTCTACTGAAAGTATCCCTTTTGAGAGGTTTGTTTGTTGGTTGACAACTTATTAAAAACCAGCTAGTAAATGAGTCACCCTAAACCTTTGGTTGGTTATGGTAGCTCATTCCTGCCATGCTGCACTGTCATGGATACTGGTACTATGAGACAACACTGAGGGTTCATGACCATTCTATCTCTGTCTCTATTCGTTTTGACTGTTTGAGGAAGAAAGCCTTCTCAAGCAACATGTGTGATGAATAGAATACTTGAGTATGGATGTGATCCTCTTCACATTGCCACAAATCTGTTCTCCTCCTAACAGTACTGCACAAGACAGTAAAAGATGGGTGAGGGAACGCTTACTAAAAAGAAAAAAAGAAGTCAGCTGCGGAAACAGGAATTATAGACAACACAGGGAAATACAGAGATAACAAACATTAAAATGGGAGTTAAGAAAAAAGTAAATAGTAAGTCTACACAAGGCCATAATTGTACCAGTGGTATCAGAAAGTCAGAAATGATACACATGATTTACTGGGGCCAGGAGAACCATCTACTGTGTCCGCGGCGCTGGTGGTCATCCCACCCACCACAGCACTGGTGGTGGTGGCAGCTGCTTGGCGAGGTGCCCTCTTGCCCTTGGGTGTTCATGAAGGAAAGAAGATAAAAACAATGATTAGTGGTACTCTCTACAAAAAAATAATTTAGACAGGCACAGCACTGTACTTTTTAAATCAGCTAGCCTATTCCTAGTTTCCTAATCTTAACCTAAAATTACATTTTGAACTATTCATCCATTCAAGCAAATGATCTTTACTTCCCGCCCCCTTTTGATGAGTCAAGTTGGTCCTTTGCATACTGCACATCAGGAAAATTGGGACTATGAGGTACATAAAACCACAGAGAAGAACACTAACACCCCTGCCATACTACTTCTTTAAGAGTGAATGACATGAGTTGACATCCCTTGAATCAACTCAGGCGAGCACCTGAACAGAATATTGGCAGTATCATTCACTTGATGTCCACTCCACTCCTGTATTCCTATACCCTACCTGTGAGGCTGGCACCATGCACCACTGTTCTTATCAAAAGTTTGTGTTGCTCTTCCTCTAAGAATTGTTTTTGTGCAGGGAAGTGTGCAAAACAATCCAGAGTTCCGTGTAACTTGGCACCACTGCACCATCAAAAGAATGCACTCATGAAAAAATGCATTTATTATGTGTGTGGCACACTCTAACATTAAAAAACTATTGCCTGAACATGGTACAACACTCATAAATAAAACGTCCCTTTTTGAACCTGCGGGCACATGTGGCCACTGACCACAATCACTGTGAAAATATATATCTTTACATTATCTATATCTATGTAACATATGATATATATAGAAAGGAAATACGACAAGAGGATACACAAAAACAACATGATCACATACCCAGTGAATCCAGTTCCGATATTAGCACTGACACAGATGATGTGGCTGACCCCTCGATGACTGCTAATCCCGTTGGGGTTTTTACAACAAATATTGACTACTTCGCCAAGTGTCAAGCCAAAAAAGGACAGATCACTTGTAAGAAGCAGAGGAAGAGGCACACGCAGAGAAAGAGTATGAGAAGAAGAGGAACATGACTCACCGCAACCCAGGAGTAGTCTTCTAAACAGAAAAACCTAATGCATAAACCTACGGTTATCAATCTATCTTAAAGAACATGACCTGATGTGGAAATATCTCTTCTTGAGCTGGGACTGACTTTCTGTCTTATTTTGGACTTTACTTATGCACAAACATGAGTTGATTTGTATCTATTTATTAGAAAGTTACAATTTTGGAAATTGCATGAAATGTCCCTCAAAAAATGTACTCATTCTGATAACTTTATTAGGAATAGTTACATCAAAATTGGTGATGTAGATTGCTTCCTAGA
This sequence comes from Pleurodeles waltl, assembly GCF_031143425.1. Taxonomy (NCBI): domain Eukaryota; kingdom Metazoa; phylum Chordata; class Amphibia; order Caudata; family Salamandridae; genus Pleurodeles; species Pleurodeles waltl. Next base: position 317,950,546 of record NC_090436.1, read on the forward strand.
TCTTGAAACATTACTTAGGGAGGAAAAAGCAGAGAATCCAGATGTTGAATTAAGCCAACTTTTTGTGTCTTTGGGAACAGATGTGAATACCCCACATGGGAATGGCTTTAACATGAAATCTAGAATGATGCCTTCAATGCATCATGATAATATTGATGTATTTTACGATATCATGGTGAAAGAATTAATGACCCTGAGAAATAAGACTAACAGAGAACCTGACAATCTGTCTAATGCACAAAACAAGCATTAAATATATTGAAATCTGATGACACCTTAGTCATTACACCATCAGTCGAGGGTGGTAACATTGTGGTGATGGATGTTGCAATGTATAAAAATGAGGTATTAAGACAGCTGAACCTGTCAGAACGTTATTTGACCTTTGTGTTAAACATGCTTAGAGTCAGTACGCAAATACCCTGATTGTTCAGAATGGCATGATCAAGGCATACTGGATTTTGACAAACACCTATTTCTGAAGAAGGACTATCCCAAGATGCCATGCTTTTAATTATTACCTAAAATCCACAAAAGCATGTGCAATTCGCCATGGAGGACAATAGTTTCTTCTAATGAGGGATTCTTAGAAAACACAGCCATTTATATCAATCATTTTCTTTTTCCTTTCATTTTTGCCTTACCCTCCATTGGTAGGGACAGCAGCGATTTCCTTACCAAGATACAAGACATTGAATGGGTAGACACCCATGTGTTGATTACCATAGATGTCTCCTTGCTTTACATTTGTATTGATCACCAGTTTAGAGTGCGTTTGTGAACATTTTCTGAAAACTAGCGCTGTATGTTTTTATGAACATAACAAAATGTTACACAATATGATCAGGTATTGTTTTAAAGAGAATATCTTTATATTTGATGGTACATACTACAGACAGCAGATTGTTACCGTGATGGGCACCTGCTTCAAATCTTGTGATTGGCTGTTGGGAGGAGCAGGTGGCCTGGGCGGAAAAGAATGAGGAGTTCACTAAACCTATATCTTTGTGGGCTAGGTACATCATTGATTTATTTATATTGTGGACTGGGCCCTTGGAGAAAGCACAGATATTTTTGCAGAGATTAAATGAAATCCCCTTAATCTGAGATTCACGACTAGAAGGAGCCAAATTGAAACTGCACACTTAGATGTAAAAGTTTGGGTGAAGAAGGGTAAAATCTGTTCCACTATATTTCAGAAGGAAACAGCAGGAAATAGTGTGTTATACTTTAGAAGTCATCATCCCAAAAACTTAGTTAATAGTATTCCGTACGGTGAAATATTGAGGATCAAAAGGGTGTGTAATACTGAGAATGAATTACGGAAATAAAATACTCGTATGAATATGAGGTTTAAGGAGGGAGGCTACACTGCCAAGATTTTGAATATGGCTGACAGAAAAGCAGATTCAGTAACTAGAGATCTCTTATTTCAAAAAGATGAGTGCATACGTCTGATTACCACCTACAGCAGATCTTCACATGTGATAAAAAATACCACGAGTAAACATTGGGCCCTTTCTAGGAATGATGGGGTAATAGGCCCTGGATTGCCGGTCAGACCCTCCATTACTTATAGGTGAGGTAAATCACAGGGTGATACTTTGACACATAGCTATCATGCCAGGTGATTGAAGGGGGACATTTGGCTGTCCAAATCGATGGGTTTGTTTAAATGCAGTCAATGTAAGGCCTGAAAACAAATCTTGAATACTCTTGAATATGTGTCATCTAGTGGGCAAAAGAGACACATTAGCCAGTTCCTCACATGTTCATCACACTTTTATGTTTACATACAGAAGTGCGCCCGGCAATCTTATGTGCGTAGGGAGCACCACTTTTCCGCTCAGAAAATGAATCCTTGAGCACCAAAGAGCAATCAGGAATGTGTATATCTCTTATCCTGTGTCAAGGCAGTTCTCCCTAGTTCATCAGTCTGATGTATCACAGCTTGCATTATTTCTCAATGATAGGAACAAAAATGTGTGTGGGGGCAACAGAGTTAGGCAGCTAAGACAACTGGAATCAAGGTATTTTCTTGATCTACAGACAAAATAAGAATGAAGAACTAGAGGTGCATGTTGGCTAATTCAATATAAAAAATGAGTCATTGATAAACTATGTTCTGTAGGGGATGTACAGGATTTAGTACATGGATATTACCATCTATCCTGCTGGCATTCTAACTGTGGCTTGGTAGTTTTGTCCATTTTTATTGGATTTGATGTAGTTATTTTTATTGATTTTCTTATATTAGTATTTCTCATTTTCCAATAGCAATGATATATTGTTTATTAAAATGTGACTTTGCACACATGATTGCATTTGCAACCAAGGCATTTAAACCTATAATTTAGGGATGCGTAGAATATACAATATTATGCTGTTATATTAATACTCTGTGTCCTATATATTGGGAATAATGACTATGGGGGTCATTATGACCCCGGCGGTCGGTGTTAATTTGGCGGTAGTACCACCAACAGGCTGGCAGTACATATTGCCACATTATGACAATGGCGGGTTGGCTGGAGCCAACCCGCCAATATACCACACCGACCGCCATGACGGTAGCAGCCACCGGGCCAGAGATAACAATATCCAATCCGGCGGCCGCTACTGTACCGGTGGCGGCATTTTGACCCTGCCTACTGCCATGGTTTACGCGGCCTTTGTAATGCCACGAAAACATGGTGGTAGGCCGTACCAGTGACAGGGAATTCCTTGCCTGTCACTGGTAGGAGGCCCACCCACCCCCCTAAAACTCCGCAGACAACCCCCACCCCCCTCCATCCACGCTCCCCCTTCTAATCCCCACCCATACATGCACATTTGCAGGCACACACCACGCATTCACACACTCACTCACACAGGCATACACGCATGCATCCATTCATTCACGCACACACATTCATACTGACACGCAGACACACATTCACATTTCCATTCATACACGCATTCTCACCCATGCACACACACACGCAAACAAAACTAAACACACAATCGCAGTCACGCACACACTCGCACGTTCATGCACACACCCCCACACACACACACACACACACAACCCCCCACCCCCTCCCCTGTTGGCAACCTGACTTACCTGCATCCAGGGGGTTTTCCGGCAGGGAACGGGGCACTGCTACCGCCAGCAGCGCCCGCCAGCAGAACACCGCCAGGTGGTATTATTTGACATAATATGGCTGGCAGCGGACTACTGGCGTGCCGCTGCTGGTGGTAGCAGCGCCACCTTAACACCGCCCGACAGTATGGCCACAGCCGGATTTCCACCCTTCTTGTGGCAGAAATCCGGCTGTGGTCATAATTTGACGGACGGATGTTAGCCCCGGCGATGGTCTTTTGGCGGCCGTTGCCGCGGCGGTAGGTGGCATTACCTCTATTGTCATAATTAGGGCCTATGTGCACTGCTTACTTTGGCAAAATCTTGCTATATTGATGCATATATTGAGTATTTCATGTATATATACTGCTCTGCATGCATCATGCTTGGTAATATATTTTATACATATGAATTGCTCATTTGTGCGAAATTTGACTTTTTGTTTGATTGATTGTCAAATATCATTATTTCTGGTAATAATGTATTATATAAAGAGTGCTGCTTTGAGCTGACACTGAGTCCCATATCCTAGAAGATAATACTCCAGTTAATGAATTAGTTTCCATTACATCTGGAAAATAGTATTTCTTTCATGTCAAATGTGTTCCCCTTTATGGTTTATTTATTTGTTTATTTTTTTAGCACTTTTAGGATTATATTGTATGACTTTATGTTGGTATTTACACGTAGAATTCAATATGTATTTTGTTATGGTTATGATTACTTGAGTATGCATAGTACACTGGTCCAATACCTAACACAAAAACTCTTCAGTGTTTATGCTTGTATGTTTATTTAATTCTAATGGTAGTGGGGCTTGTCACCTTGAGAAATTTTCATGTGAGCCGAAACTCATCGATGTCTCTCTGCTGTGAATAAAAAGCTTTGGCAAGCATGGGTTGAGAAAGGTGGGGGGCAAAACACTCTTTTTCCCATTCTGTGTCAATGGGATTTTTCAAAAATATTAACACGACTACAGCCCAAACCTCTGAACGGAATTACACCAAATCTGGCAGGAAGAATGCATGCTTTTAATGATGTGATGTATATCTGTTCAGTAGCTTTGGAGTTATCTAAGACCAAAAATATAGATATCTGGGCATGCAGATAGTCCACAGATCCACTGCGGATTGATCCGCAGGTCCATGAGCCATAGGAAGCTTACGATTGGCGGGCCACAACCCGACAGGGAAGATTCAGCTGCCATTTTGTTTTATCGGGGAACGGTCCCCGGGGCTGAAATGTGGGCTGCAATTCATATAATGGGGTCAGGGTAGGAGCTCCCTGACCCCAGATACATCATGTGAATGTGCCTGAGGAATAAATAATTTGTAAAAAATGTGTACAAAGAAAGGATTTTCTGAGAACCACAGATCCACCTACTGAATCACAAGGGGCTGCGCTGAATCCCGTTGATGGATCTTCGGATCTCAGAAAATGTTTTAAAAATACTTTTTACGCATACCCACATATTCAGATAGATACTCTTACAGCCACTCTCGTATCCAGTCACACACTCTTATGCACACTTTCACCCTCAGAGAGCTACTCATACAGAGTAGGGTGGCTGTGAGCTGAGATGCATGATTGTGGGTGCCAGGGGAAACAATATGGGCAGCAACACAACACATATGTAAGCCTCCGGGTATGAGTTCTCTGACCAGAGGGGCTCATATATATGTGGCACATTAGGAATTATTGAGAAGAGAATGTGAACAATTGTTTATTTTTTTTTTCAAGATCCAAGGATGGATCTTCGGATCCAGATGAGATTTAATACAAAAAGTAAGTGTTTAAACATAAATTAATGTGTGTATGGTAAAAGGATTGGCTCTGAAAAGTCTGTGTGTTTATGATGCATAGGTGATCACTACACATGAAACAGGATCCAGTCTCTCAAGTTCTGCAGGAACACCCTGTTGCCTTTCTCTGACAGGTGAACTCCATCATTTCTATATATACCATCCTTATCAAACTGTAACTCATTGTGGTATCTAGAGACCAAGTTATGGTCTCTTAGGAATCTCTTAGGAATCCAGAAAGAGTTTTATTAACATGTTTCTTGGATTTGTGGACATAATTCACTTGACCACTTCCACATCTGCCTTTTGCAAATGCTAGAAAAAAATACAATAGTGTGTGGGAAAAGTGCCATTAACTTTCCAAAGGTATCCTTTCCAATCCTACCCCTGTAACTGTGCCTAGGTTGTTTGCCACCCCAGTGTCATAAGATCTGGATTTTGGCAATCCTTAATGTTTTCAAGCAAAGGCAGCAATTGATTCCACTTTAACCCTCTCTGGCCAATCAAAGTAATGTCCACATTACATAAACCCAGGTCCCTGTCTATGTCACTCCTTCTTGCACTCTCTTTAGCCCAAAATGCATAGCTGTGTCCCACAATCAACACTCTGAGCATTCTGGAGTGAAGCCGAAGTACCACAGAAGACAAGTCTACAGCTGAAAGAGGAAATGTTGAAATGAAATGCAGGAATGGAGTTGAAAATAGAGGGTATTAGTTAAAACTTGAAACACGTTTTTATTGGTTGTTTTAAATATGGTGGTACATAAAGGTAGGTAGTGATATTATAAGAAAAGAAAACAGATGTGGGATTGGCAGAAAAAGTGCTGCCCTTTGTGATGTGTCTATTATTTGAAAAAGTCAACCACACTTGCTATTTTTCATTTAAAAGTAAGCATGGTGGTTTCAGAAACTGATATGAACATGTGATCTACTGCTGCAAGAGAACATGCTATGTTATTATGGTAGCACAGCTAGAGGATCATGGGGATAAGACTATAAAAAGTCTATAAAAAGACTAGACTGTGACTTTGTAGTTACAGTTCCACTGGGGAAAAAGATGTTTAAAAGTATGTTTGGGGGTCAGTACATTTGTTTATTTAAAGATAGTGTATAGCATTATTTTAGACTATATGCTAAAAATAAATTGCGGTGTTACACAGGGGGGCCGCGCTTAGCGCTGCAGTAGATCCGTGGATCTGACGAAAACTGGTATAGATTTGGGCTATCTTTTGAGAAGTGTTGGAAAGGGTTAGCTATGATAACCAGTCACAGGATGTATAGCATAACTTACATGTGAAAGAGAGATTCTGATTGGCTCTGTCATTGAGTAACCTTGAAAGCAAAGTTGAAAAGCTTGCCGTTAATGGTTCACTTACTTGAGAGTGCTGGGTCATTCTGCTGCTTGGTTTTTGCGTATTTTAAGTGAGAAGAAATTCTAACTAATTCTGAGACTAATATACAGAGCAAGAAACATACTTAAGAGGTATGTGTAGTATAACATGGTTTAAATTAAAATGTGTTATTAGAGGGAACATTGTATATTAGATGTATGAGAATGAGTCGTATCTTCATAAGCACTAAAAAGGAATATAAATAATATCTATATCATAACAATAAAACAGGTATAATAATCAGAAAAGAAAGATTACAGTTCCTTTTTACCACAGAAGAGTCAACATTTAGGCAGGCTATAGGGGGCCCATAAAACAGGATATGTTGTTAATAACAGAAGGAACATGTTGTTCTAAGTTTAACCGAGTTACATGTGGCCTTGCAAAGCATTATGCTCACATATGTATTAACTCAGAAGTAGAAACTACAACTCATATTACTATTAACACAGGGATAGAGCCGCTGACATAACACGTATGTACTTAAATGGCTGCTTATACACCCAGACAAACAATGATATATACATTGCCACATACACACACAAACACATATCCATACAGTAACAGAACCAGACAAACAATTATGCATACAGTAACACACCCATGCTCACACTGATCCATAGACTAACACACCTAGGCACACACTGGTATATACCTTGACACACCCAGGGACACACTGATTTGCACACTGATACATATAGGTACATACTAATCCAGACACTGACACACCTAGATAGACACTCATGCATTCACTGGCACACCCAGACAAACACTGATCCATATGCTGACATACCCAGGCAAAGAGTGATGTGCACACTAACACACCCAGGCACATACTTATCCATACAGTCACACATCCAAGCACACCCTGACACATATGCTGACATACCCAGATACACACCGATGCATATACTGATACACCCAGGCAAGCACTGATGCATACACTAACAATGCCAGGTACACACTCATCCATATACTCATACCCCCAAGCACACACTGACGTATAGACTAAAACACCCAGGCACAGACTAATGCATACACTAACACACCCAGGAAAACACTGACACATACAGTAAGACACCCAGGTACACACTGATATATATCCTGACACACCCAGGGACAGACTGATACATACACTGATAAATACAGGCACATACTAATCCAGACACTGACACACCCAGATAGATATTCATGCATACACTGAAACACCCAAACACTGATGCATACGCTGACATACCCAGGCAAAGAGTGATGCCTACAATAACACACCCATGCACATGCTTATCCATACACTCACACACCCAGGCACACCCTGACATACCTGCTGACATACCCAGACACACAGTGATGCATACACTAACATACACAGGCAAACACTGATGCATACACTCCCATAGCCAAGTACACACTCATCCATACACTCATACACACAAGCACACACTGATGTATATACTAACACACCCAGGCACACACTAATGCATACACTAACACCCCAGGCAAACACTGATGCATACATAAAGACACCCAGGTACACTCTGGTATATACACTGAAACTTACAGGCATGTATTAATCCAGACACTGACACACCCAGATAGACACTCATGCATACATTGAAACACCCATACAAACACTGATGCATACATTAACACACCCAGGGACACCCTGACATATATGGTGACATACCCACACACTGATGCAAACACTAACATACCCAGGCAAACACTGAATCATACATTGACACACCCAGGAACAAACTCATGCATACATTGATACACCCAGACAAACACTGATGCTCAGAATGAGAAACACAGGCACACACTGAGGCACATACTGATACCCCCAGGAACACACTGATCCTCACACTGACACAGCCAGACATACACTAGTATATACTGATACACACACTTGTATACCAACACAATTAGTAGTATATACACTCAAAAATAAAAACAGAGACCCATCTCTGTAGTAAATATGGTGGTTCTAAAAAAGAAGCATTTTTTTGTAAAATGTTTGGGGAAAAAACTTTTTTTATTTTTTGGAGTTTGTTTTTGAAAGAAGACTTAAAAATAGAAAGTCTAAAAACGGTAAAAGTGCATCCAACACGTATGCCTATTCAACAAACTAGTGTGTTGTAACAAAAAAAAGAACACAAATCAACAATGGTGGCTCTTAACCTTCTAGAGCATGGTAAGGATGTCTTCATTTTTCTTAATAATGAGTTCCTGGCACTTGCCACAACGAGTGACCATGTCATTAAGGTCTTTGCATGTAGGTGCAATAGAGATGTTCTGAGGAGCTTCAGCAGCAGAAGATGTTGCTGGTACAGGAGCTGAAGTATCAGTGGCCCTCTCTCTCATCCTACACAGATATGTTAGTTCATGGTAGCTTCATATGTGTTTCCACATTGTGGAAAACCCTAGATGTATTTCTTTCCAGTGCCTCCAGAAAGTTGCTTCCTACATAGAGTGCATTCCACGAACACTGAACAAGCCTTTTTCTCACCACTAGGGACTGCAAACATCACTTTCTTTCCTGCACCTCCTTCCTGATGATCTTCCACATCTTCCAATGCTGCAACCTGCCTGGATCTCCACCTTCTGCCATTTTTCTTTTCCAGTGAAATAATGAAACCTTCTTCACCAGCAGAGAAAATAAAAATGACTCTGTTGGGCGTGTTCTTTCAAAAGTTGGGTGTGTCATGGATTCGGGCGGGTCTGATCAGAACTCTGGTTGGGACACCCCTTGAGGTCACCGAATGTCTTAAAGAGGTAGTGCACTGGGACAGAAGAGCAGCTAAAGGCATACACGGAAAGGACAGCTATGGACAGGCACAGGAAGAAGGAAAGTAAAAGCAGAGCAACCCTTGTGTGAACAAACAGGAAACAAATTACTAATGGACAAACACGCTGGGGTTGTACACAGAGTAGGGTGCAGAACCTCCCACAGTGACAGGGAATGCCAATGCCTCTGTGCAGTTTGCTCTTACAGATAATCACCCTGCCAGCCTCATAGAAAGGAGGCAGCAAAAGTGATTCTGTCTCTGGACCCTAGATCACAAACAAGGATAGTACTTACATACACAAGACACGCTCTTGTGGGTCCAGCTGGAAATACAGTGGCGATTCCTGAGAAAACAGCAATAGCACGCTGTCACTGTTAGGCACGAAAGACAACGTATAACACTAGACAAGGATGGGGGCTGGAATTGCCTCCTGGAAACCAGGAGCCAACCCCAGTACAAAGGACTGGTGAAGACTGATAGAACACTTACCAGACACAAATAACCAAGAAGAAATGGAAACAGAAGGGACAAACTAAGAGGCAGAGGCAAGAACTGGGAACATGCTCAGGCTGAAGCAAAGCCAGGACTAGGACTGGAAAACAGGGTGCAAATTTCTGGCTGGAACAAACAGAGACAGGACTGGGAATCAGAGAGCAGGCTCTGGCTGGAACAAGCAAGGACAGGGCTGGAATACAGGGATCAGGAATACGCAGTAAACAGGACTGGGAAACAACAGAGAGCAGGTTCAGGCTGAAACAAGGCAGGAGCAGGACAGAGAAACAGGGAGCAGGCTCTGGAAGAACCAAACAGGTACAAGGCTAAGAGATGGGGAGCAGACTCTGGCTGGAACAATCAGGAGCAGGGCAGAGAAACAGGAAACAGGATCAAGCTGGAACAGAACAGTAACAAAATTGGAACACCATCCGATAAGGGGTCTGTAACACAAAGGAATCAAACTCCAATGCACAACAGGGATCTTGAGGAAATGGCTGCTTATAAGCAGTTCCAAGCTGCAGAAAACCCCAGATGGAATCACATGACTGGGCTGCACAGGAGAGGTCTCAGGTGTGTGTAGTTTCAGACACTTGCAAGTCCTGGAGGAGAGGATCCGGTGAAAAGGAGCAACTGGAATTCTCCCATAGAAAACAATGGGAAACAAAATCCAGGCTTTCCTGACTACCAGGCTGTGCATTATGGGATTTGCAGTCCCAGGAAGAAAATGTAGTACTACACAAGTATACCATGGCGAAAAGAGAAACAAACAGGAGTCAACAAGGGACTCTAGATAAGTGTTCAAGCTGATTCCCAGGCTACCGAGAGTCCCCTTACAGTGCCCCCTAGAAATAGGACGACAGAGTCGTAACAGGGTGTGATTCATATGAACCAATAGAAAAGCAGATTTATTTTTCTAATTACCCGACTCCGCGGATTCGCCATAATCTGAAACGACTTTATTTATACACAAATAAATACCACAATCATTAAACAGCTCTGAAATATGTCCATTCTTACAGTAGAATTAAATTTAGAAACTCATATACATAAAATATTTTTAAAATAAATCAGCCTATCTGCAGATCCGAATCCAAACCAACATGTGATGGGACCAAAAACCATAGAGTTTACTCACAGGACAATATGCAGATCTGCAGAAAATCCAAGGATTCGCAATTAAAAAAATAAAATAAAACTAAAACATTAATTAATGTTCAATATAGTTATTTTATATTATTATACCTCCTATAAAATTACTCCTGTTTCTTTATGTTTTCTCTTATTCACTATAAGTGGATTACTGTTTTTACCACCATCTGCTAAATAATACAGGAGGTAGTCACATTATTCCTCACTCTTGATTAGTTATACAAATTAATATATAATATATAAAAGTTTGCAATAGTATCTCTTTATAAAAACATAAAAAATCTCTGAAAAAAAACCAAATGTTATAAGGACTTTATAGTTAGGAAATAGAATTAAAAAACCTTAAAAATTCACTGACAAAACCAAGGTTACAGGGACGTTATAGTTAGGAAATAGAATTTAAAAACCTTAGAAATTCAATGAAAAAAAACAAAGGTTACAGGAACGTTATAGTTAGGCTCATATTTCACTCCTAAAAAAACAATGAAATTCAGCAGTTATAGTTACCTGACCTAACTTTATACCTTCTGCCCCCGCAATGCACTGCTTATGACCTCAAATCACTCATGACATGATCAGTGACATCACTGATGACATCTCAAATGACATTACTGATGACATCATCCAGTGAGTACGACTGTTTTTTAAAAGTTTGTGAGTTGTAAGGATATATAGCATGGCACTACAAAAGTTAAAATAGTATACTTTCTATACTACTAATCAATTATGCTATTTCTATTATATAATATGTAATTGAGTGTGCAGCTCTATATATCCATGTGTACGTGTGCGTGTGACTGATTTTATAGGTTTGTGAATCGGTATGTGAGTTGTTCTACGGCTGTTTAGGTAGGTATGTGAGTAGTTGCAGGCTGGAGGGCCCCCTGCACCCGTTCTCCACCATCCTTTTCATGGCGGTGCTACCGCCATGAAATCGCTGGCAGAGAACAAAGCCGTAATCCCAAGGACATTGCTGCTTGCAGCGTTGCCCTGGCAGATTAGGACCACCGGGACCGCCAGACACCCAGACCGCCGGGACAACTAATACTGGAGGTGCTGACGGTCCGACTGCAGCATGACTGCTGCGGTCATAATATGGTAGTCAGTAATGAAGGCCTTAATCTGGAGAGTGGTCAATCTCCGTTGTCTGCACCAACAGCAAGAGCACACCACTTATTTGACCACATATATATAAATATATATATATATATATATATACACAACTTCGGAGCTCCTAAATGCTTGGACCACCATGTGGGAGCAGCCCAAATGCTGTGGGAGCACAGTAGGCAACAGTATCCACAGTTTAAAGGCAAAGATAGGCGGTCACATGGTGAAAACTGTAATAGTATAATTTACTCTACAAACACACATACAACACTTTTTGGCCCTCAGGGCCTTTGTCACATGATCATGCTGAAATTCAAAGCTACAAATAGTCACCAAACATACATGAGGGATGAAAAATTAATCTCTAATGAAAGCGCCATTTTGGAAAGTTATGTTCATTACTAGAACAATACAAGTCAGTGTTAATATCACTCCGCAACATGACACAGATAGGTAATTCTTCTGGAAGCTACAGATATATATGTATCACAAGTATAGGTAAATAATTCAATAAAATTAATACATCAGTGGGAACCAAAATTACATATTGGATATCCTAGGTCTAACCTCATAGCAATCAAACTCAAATGTTAACTAGTACTGAGAAACCAACATACTGGTACAAAGGTACTTAAAAAGGGGGGGGCAAATGCTCTATGAAACAAAAGAGAACACGTTTGGTCCAAGTGGGCTATTGATAAAATAAAAGCTTACTATATACATAATAGTTGCCCATCTAAGTTAAAATGACTTTCAACTTGCAATAATGGAAATGCATAATGCAAAATCAAAGTGAAGACAGAGAAGAAATTAAAAAATTAAAAACAGAATGTCTAAGGGCCCGAAGTCCACCCACCTTGCCAGTGCCGACAATGTCCCCCCATGCAACAATCATGAATAAAATTACCATAAAAAACAAAACATATAGACTCCACATGAAGAGCTAGCATGACAAAATATGTGACATGATATAATCAAATTTATGTAATGGAGAGCAACATGTCACTGTGTTAAAAAAAGAACAGAATTAAGCTCTAAATAAAAGAGCTCTAATCTGTAAGTTCCTTCACCCCCAAGTGACATGCTGGAAGAAAAGGGTAAGGGGCTCCTGACAGCTTGCTGAGTTACATCTCAAAGAGATTCCCGTCCTTTCCTTCTGTGAAAATAACATTGATTAGTTAAAAACATAAAAGTGAAGGTAAGAGGCTAATCATAACTTACAGGAAGCAACAAAAAACAGAACACCAAACAAACGGGCATTGATTTCATCAGAGGGTATTCACTAAAAACGTACCAAGGTGGATCTTGATTTCCTCTTCCACATTCTGCCTTCATGGACCTTTGGTTTCTAGACTGATAATGTAGTTTTTAAGCTAATCTTTGCAGAGCTAGAACTCTATTCTCACCTCTGATCTCATTACACACTTAATCAACAATGTAATACACCAGCTCGCTCCTATCACTGCAATGTTCTTTTCCACAAGGCCATTACATGGGATATTGTAAATCCTTGTTATCAATAGTATGCATATGTTCTAAGATCCTCTTTTTAGCTGGGCGTATTGTACTTCCAACATAACTTTTTTTGCAAGGACATTCCAGTAAATATGCCACAAATTGCAAGCTACAAGTGAGGAATTTGTTTATCTTTTTGGTTTTATGGCCATATGTGGTGTCATATTACATTCTCACTGTGCTGTAGCAGCAAACCTTACACATTTTACAAGGAAAGAAGCCCTTAAGGTCAGCCCCATTGCTGTTAATTCTCAGGGAAATGGCACTGCATACCAGTATGTCTCCAAGGGATCTACTCTTTTTGTAAGTAATACTATGAGGGGGTTCAAGAATAGGGCGATAATTTGATCATTGGTAAGCTCTTCCTAAGAATTCTTTCCACTTCTCTGTTTTGAATATTAAAAGTAATTATAAATCTGATAGTGCCATGGTATGTCTTTCTTCTTTAGCGACCTTGTCCACTGCTCTTTTGAGTACCCAAGAAGGGTATCCTCTAGTCTTCAATCTCATAAGCCTCCTATGCTGTTCTTTCTCAAAAGTTGCATTAGTGCTACATTTTCTCTTGGCCCTCAGTAATTCCCTGTAGAGGATTATTACAAGTAGTCCATTTGAGTGTTCCGGATCACTGCTGAGTGCACGTAATAGGGTATTCCCTGCTGTAGGCTTTTGATTAAATGTCCCTCTCAATTTGTGTTCTGCAAACTAAAGGGGTATGGCCATATAAACCCACTACAACTGGGGCACATTACCTATATATATGAAGAAATGTATAGTGGGGACCAATTAGTTTAGCATTAAGCTATACAGGTAAGTATATTAAATGGTCAAAGGCAAAACTTAAGAAATAATTTTGAAAGAATTATTTAACAGAAGCATCTCAGGAAATAAAGAATCCTATTTCTTGGTTTCGTGTATTTCAAAGGTGTGTGTAATTTATCATAATGGAAATGTGTTATTTATGATTATATATACATTACAAGCATAACATATATCAGTTGTACATCACAAACAACAATATCCATAGACAAATCAAACGAACACGAGTCAATATAACAATTCAGTGAAACATTTTTGATGTCATCCACTTATTTTTTATGCGGCTGCACCCTTATTTTACTACTGCAGTCCTCGTGGGAGGCATACCGAAAGGACAATATCACATGTGGAATACAAGCTGTCCTCTGATATCTAAAGCAGGTATATGTCCCTTTAAAATGCTTTTCATTCCACTTTGAGATCTGGGTGGCTCCTCCAAGAAAACATTTAGGCCTCTAGGTTTCAGGCTTCTTCAGGACAGAATAATCTAAAATAAGCACATTTTCCACAAATAAAATAAACTTCAGGGATAACAGCGTTCTCTCCATCCAAATACAACTTATGGTTCACTCGAACCTCAAAGGTGTATTTACATTCACTCTTTCCCACAAACACATTATCAATCGCAGATTTTTCCATCCAGATGCACAATCTTCCTTTGTGATCCCAGTCTAAGGCTAAGGTAGCTAAGTTCCCAGCTAAATGATGTTCTATTTTTTCCTTTGTCCACTTATTTTGACTCTGAAAATGCTCATCTAACAATGAGGTAGCTTCCAACCCTCACTTTCTGTCCTCGACTAAATTCAGAAATTTGTTCTCAGCATCTAATAATATTCAAGTTAAATTGTGTTGGTGTGCATAAACTGTGTTTAAACTGGATACAGGCTTGAAAAATCTTGCAATTTTTTTTATTTCCAAGGACGCTGGACGTCTGTTCAAATGATTAATTATAGGGATATCTAAAAGAACTAAATTGTATTTTGAAAAATAATATTGATAATGTCCTGTCCCATAAAACAAAGTCAACAAAAGACTACATGAAATCTCATAAGTCATGGTAATATAATGGTAAGTAATGCCTTCTGAAACAGAAGCTGGCAACTGAGTTCATACACAGCAATCCCTCGCCTCCATAGTCACTTAATATTCATGTAATAAGTGAAAATATACGTTTGCAGAATAATCACCCCTAGATGCATCTAAATGTATTGCTTTCCCATCTAACATACTACTTTTCTTAGAATTAATACATGGGGGGGATCACTAGAAAATACCGCTTCTTCTATAGGTCTGGTAGGGGAGAACACTTCTACTAGCAGATTTATAAGTATTACAAAGGAAAGGAGCAATGAAGCACCTACTGTGTATTTACATCTATTTCTCTTATTTGGCTCCATTATGTCTTTAGAATCAGATCTCTTATTCAGCTAATATAGCCGCAGCAAAATATATCTTCATTGATTTCACCAATGCAATTAGCAAAAGAAAGTTCATTCATCAACAATACAGAATCTTCGTGAGACTTCCCTAGCCCTACTCCCTGTTCTTCTAAGTGACAACCCTCTTTCTTCTACTGGGACCTAGGAAACCATCCAAATTCTTGATCCCAATCAATGTAAATCTCTCTAATGGGCATGCAAACAAAAATTATATGACAATGAAAGTTCAAGGTATAATTCGATCACAATGTTCAGTTCATGGAGGTTCAGCCGAACCTGTATGTTGACTCCAATACTCCTAGGTTTCTTGATCTGCATCATTTGCAAAGTAGGTTCCACTCAGATGCACAATACCTATGACTAGGCACTCTTGTTCTTTTTGACTTTCTCAATGCCACACCTTCGTCTTCATTTTAGCGCACTTCAGAGTTCTCAGTTTCCTCAGCAATCGCTGTTGGCATACGCTGTTTACACAGACTCACATTTCTACATACTTGTCTTCTGGGTCAACGGTCTCCAGCTTTCACTCACTTTTTTCCAGCACTTGTTCCTTCTCTGGGGTCTGATCCTGAATCTGACTCATTCGCCACAGAACAAGACTCTACCGTTTCAGCTTCAGAGTTGGTCATGACTTGCGCAAGACCCTTTTCAACTTATTGAGTGCTACTTCCATCTCTGCTTGGTCCCTGACAGCTGACTAACCTGTTCAGACTGTCTTTCTTCCACCACTCTGGGATGGGCGCTGTTGTATCAAGGGGATACTCAACTCTGCGATTATTGGAAGCGCAGATTCAACTGGGTGGCCCACCACACTTCACAGCAGTCATGGACACTAGGATCACCTGTTAAGGGCCATGCCACTGAGTTACATGTTTTTCAAACTTTTTTCTTCACCAAGACCCAGTCGCCGGGAATAAGGTCATGGCACTGTTCCTGTTGTGAACAGGCTGCACTCGGGCCATCCTAATGAGACACAGACCGCTCCACATCAGCGAAGCCTTTGCAATAGTCTAGGACCATATCATCTGTTATATGCACTAGACCATTAGCAGGAATCGCCGGCAGTCTCATTGCCCTCCCCATCCAGGTTTCGTGGGGGGACAGTCCAGTCTTTCGATCAGGTACACTGCGAAGACTCATCAACACAAAGGGCAAAGCATCAGGCCATTGCAGAGATGTTGATGCACACACCTTTGCTAATCTCAATTTCAGTGAGCTATTCAGTTGCTCAAGAAGACCCAAAGCCTCAGGTCTATAACTGCAGTGCAAGCTCTGTTCCATTTGCAATGCTGGGCACAACAATTTCAGGACCTCATTGTTGAAATTAGTACCTCGATCTAATTCCAAAGATCAGAAAGCTAAGCCTAGATATTAGTTCCCTCAACAGCATTTTGGCTACAGTAAGACTATCATTTTACCTAGTTGGGTACGCTTAAGCCCAATGGGAAAAGATACACACAATCACCGAAACATACCTCAATCCATGGCACACATCTCAATGAAATCCATATGTATCCTGTTAAAAGGTCCTCCTGACCTTTCTATGTGACTCAATGTAACTGCAGATCCATTTTCAACATTGTTTCATTGACACACAGCACATCTGTAACACAACGCTTCAGCCATCAATCTGAATTTAGCATCAAACCAAGTGCCAACATCTCTTTTGACACAACCTGCTCTGACCCAACTCTGCTGCTCATCATCAGATGCTTTCTCTTGAAACCTTTTCACCTCATCCTAAGTATCACCTGTTGTTAACAATAGGTTAAAGTTAGTCTCATCCATTCCCTCGTTTGTGAATTCACCATTAAAGGTACAGACGTTATGGGCACAGTAACTTGCAAACTTTTCAGCATACCTATTGCCAAAGTCACATGATCATCTCCAGAATGGTGAGCAGGGCACTTGACCACTGCAACCCGTCCAGGCAATTAAAGTGCATCAAGGAGGTTTTTAGCTTGTTCATCATTCTGGATCAGAGATCCAAATGACTTCATAAAACCTCGCTGAGACCACAGTTGTCCAAAGTAATGAAGACTGCCAGAGCAGTATTGACTATCAGTAAAGATTGTTACTTTCAACTGATCAGAGACACAGCATGCTCTAGTTAGGGAAATCAATCCAGCTACCTGGGCAGAAAATATCCCTTGGAGCCAAGAAGCTTTGATAACTCCAGACAGAGTACAAACAGCACAAGCTGTTGTCTAACTTCCTCAGTTGTCTCTCAATCATGAACCATCAACATAAAGGACATAGTGAGGTTCAGGTAATGGTTCATCTTGTATGTCTGGTCTCTATTTGGTGCATAGTTCAGTGACATCAAGACAACCATGGTCCCCTTCTCAATCTTCGTTAGCTCCTTGATCCACTATTGGCAGCAGAATAGCAGGATTCAAAACCTCACAACGTTTGATTGTCACATTCTCTGCGGCCAATATGATCTGCTCGTACTTAGTAAGGTGGCTACTTGTCAAGTGCTGTGTTCTAGTTCTGGTCAAAAAAAGCTTGACTGAGTGAGGGACGTACACTGTTAATGGGTGATCCATAACAATATTTTCACACCTCTCTATACTAGTGCTAACCGCAGCTACTGATTTTAAACATCCAGCCAATGAAGAAGCAACAGGATCTAATGTGGCCAAAACATATTCCACAGGTCTCTTAGCATTTCTATGCATTTAAGTCAGCACTGAGAGAGCACAGCCCTCCCTCTCACTGCAGAAAAGTACAATTGATTTGTAATAATTAGGCATCCCTAGAGACGGGGAATGACAGAGACATTCTCTCAGCTCTAGAAATGCAAACAAGACAACCGCTGTGCCATGGTACCAGATCAGACACATCCTTGTGTGTCAGCCTATGTAAATGCTTAGCCACCAGAGAAAAGTTGGGTATTGACTGTCTCTAGTAGCCCACCATTCCCGAAAACATCCTGACTTCTTTCTTGATAGTTGGCGGATCCATTTTCAGTACAGAATAAATACTCTCTTGTGACACTTTTCTCACTCCTTTCCCAATGTGGTGTCCAAGGTTTTGGACCTGTGTTTGACAATATTGCAACTTTCCTGAGGATACTTTATGTCCATTCTCAGCCAGGTGGTTCAGTAATGCAATGGTATCCTGTTTACAAGCTTCATGAGTATTCAGCGCCACCATGTGATCATTGATATACTGAATCAGAACTGAATTGCATGGCATGACCAAGGATTCCAAATTTTTCTTTAAGAGCTGATTAAAAGTCAATGGTGACTTGGTATACCCCTATGGAATTTGGCACCATGCCAAAACCCTGTTTCTGACCTGAAATGTGAAGAAGAATTGACAGTATCGAAAAGAAGGCTTGACACAAATCAATGACAGTGAACCACTCAGCTTCACATGGAATCTGAAACAATATTGCAGCTGGATTTGGTACCACAGGGCAACAATGGGTAAAAATATTGTTTGTTTTCCTAAGGTCCTGTACAATTCTATATTTCTCTACTTTCCACTTGTTTTCTGAAGACCCATGATAGGAGAGTTACAAGGACTTCCCATTATCTCTGTCAGAATTTCTTGCTGTATCATGGATTCAATTCCAGGAGTTATTCCAGGAATCGTTTTGGGGTTTTTGGAAGTTCATCATTTGGCTTATCAGTGATTCAAACAGGTTCTACACCTTTTATCAGTCCAATATCCTGAAAAATCCCACACTTCAAGTTTGACCGTTTTTCTCAAATCTGGGGGCAAATCATCAACTGTCAATAAAGTGCAATGCGTCAACCAAAAATGACACGGAATGGCCATCCACTTCACTATCTACTAATGGTCCACTGTTATCTATCTCTAAGGCTGTGCCAAGTACACAGTCTTCCTCCTCTTTCAGGCACCTGACAGGCTGACTGATTAGACCCATTTCGTTCACATGTGTCAAACAAAGGGAACTGTTGAAATGGATTAGTATCCTGTACCCCATTCTCATTCATTCTAATGTCCTAATTTACATACTGGTGTGATCTAACAGCATTCTGCTGTGGCATCAAGGGTCGGGGACCATGCATCACCAGAGTTAAGGGCACATTAAAATTTTGACTCCTGGGTCTTTGGACACCCTGCATCTGGTTAAGATTACTATTCTGATCAGGCACAAATCCTGAGTTTTGGACCTTATTAGCCAGATTAAAACAACTTTCCTGCTTCTAATGTAACCGCTCATTGCAGAGGTGACAAGGAGTTGATCTTTTTAGACTATTTACATCCATTCCTGTACTAGGATCTATGGGGACTCCTCCACCTCTACGTTGCATTGGATTCTGTGGTGGTTGATATATACCTTGCATTTTACCAGCATTATTTACAGTTATGCACACCTGGCTAGTTCTTTGAGCTGCTTTCATTTGGGCAAGCATCAACTTTTGACATCATAACAATATTTCTCATAACGAAAAATGTCATCAATAGATGTAGTCTGCCAACAGATCAAATGCTACTGAATCATCAGGCTTATCTCTGGCTTCGATCCTGTCACAAACCT
Organism: Pleurodeles waltl; assembly: GCF_031143425.1. NCBI lineage: Eukaryota > Metazoa > Chordata > Amphibia > Caudata > Salamandridae > Pleurodeles > Pleurodeles waltl. The sequence goes on from NC_090436.1 coordinate 317,970,686, forward strand.
TGACACAAAATGTCCCATATCCTTTGCCTCTAAAGTCTCCATTCCGCTATACTGTTTAAATGTTTATAACAGCATTTTATAGTAAGCAAAGATCAACTCCTTTGGTTCTTGAATTGTTCTATTGATCTTGACGCAATCAACATCTTGAGGAGGCACCTTCCCTTTCAGGAATGTAATTACCTCCTGATATTTCTTCAGGGCCCTAAGTTACTACGTTCCAAGTTGGTTCTCTCTCAGGCCATTGAACAGCTAGTTTACACTGAGTCCACAAGTCACTTGGAACGACAATGCCAAACAATGTATTCAAATCAATACACTACACCTGTGAAATTTTCCCAATCCTTTCAACCTGTTGATACCATTCCATTGGCTTCTCTCGCAATTTTGGAAAATCATTGGTAAATGATGCAAGACCACTTCAACTCTAAACACATAAACAAAACCACCACCAGGCACTTCTCACAAGGGGAAGGTAGTAACAACTCCCTCTGCTCCAATTGGTGGTGGTTCACCCAAAGGTTTCTTCACCTCCTTACTTTTTGCCCATTTGGTCTCCCACTTATCTAATTCATTCCATTTTCAAATATTTTGAATCAATTCCTAAATCTGAGTTTTTAATCCCAGATTTCTCATATCAGCAATGTCCCTTTCACCAAACACACTTGATAGTTCCTTTGCAATGCCTTGGTTTTATTTAAATCTACCTCATATTCTTGAGTCAAATCTGCCAATTTGTCGTGATCTTGCCCGCTTGCTTAGTACTATCTCTACACATGAATGCAAGTTTATCTGATTGAAAAGTCTCTACCTGTTCCAAACCAAGATTTCCAACAATCATTGCGTCCAACTCTGTTGTCAGCTTTGCCACATTTAAAGTCCTCTCTCGTGGTGTAGATGGAAGTGATCCCTGACTCACTTACGAACTAGTACTCTCTTAAGATGGAGTATTTCCATTAAAGAATTGTACCCAGTCATCTACGTCTTTTACACTAATGGATCATGTCACCAAAGGAATTTTAGGTGTGGAATCACTTCCCTGAGCACTGTTTTCCAAATTCAAAATGGTTCCCATGCAGAAGTGGGGGCAGATCTACCATACTTTCCAGCAATGCAGCGCAGCAGTCAAACAATCTGCTCTGGGTTGCACGAGGAGCGGGGAGCAGGAGAGCGCCATAGCTGCAGAGATATGTCTCTCTCCTCCCCTTTTTCCTAGCGCTGGTGCTGATTTCAGCTGTTGTGCACATGCACACTGCCCGTAGTCTGTGTGGGTATCTTCTGATAAGTAGCTATTGAAGTTCATCCTTACATATTCAATGTTGTATCTGCACTTGCTCCACATAGAGTGCTAGTGTGTTTTGGAACTAAAAGAATAAACTCCCTAACACCTGAAGTATTTGGAACGCCACTCTTTTAGCATTATTAGGTACAGTCAAATTGTGCATATTTCTCCTGGAGCCTTCTGGTTTATACATAAGGACTACTGGGCCTATAATAACTGGGACTGTAAGAGCATCAACAGACCTCACTGTAGGATCAACTTGGGCACATTCTCTCAATCCTTCAATTCTTAACTCAAAGGGGACTCTAGTGGAAGTAACTCCCGCCAGACTAGGGGTCTTCTTAGTTGGAGCAGTTTTGGCCGTAGTTGGACCACTACCACCAACAGATTGACTCCCCCCTCCACCCCTAACTCCATTATAAGGTGGTGGATGTTCGGAAAGTAACACATCCAAAAGACTATCTCCAAGCCTTCATCACTGTCCATACTCACATCATCAGGCTGTTTTTGTTTTCACTCTTTTGGTTTCCGAGTCATTTTCCTTTCCTCTTCTCCCTCAAGTGTATCTTTCATCAAAACTGGATACATTCTGACTCCTTCTAGCATATCCATTCTCCACCTTTTCTGCTCCACATCCCATCTGGCATCTGCATAAGTACGCGCAACTTTCTTCACTTTGATCTGATATTTTTCTCATCCTTTCACATGACCAGCATGTTCCCAATCATTAAGTCTTTCACATTGTGTGGGTCTAGCAGGTGGCTTCATTTCATATAATACTCTCCTCAACTTTTCAATAATTCTCACGTTAAATGTGGCCTATTATGGGACTCTCAATGGGCCATCCTTTTCTGTTATCTTGTGCCATTAACCAAGCCAAACACAGGTATGGATCCCTTCAATAATTGCAATATAGTGACATGGACTACCTTCCAGAGGTGCCACTTCTCCCTCCCTTCTAGGAATATAAACATCTCCTCTAAACATATCTTGTATAGCTTTAGAGCATTTCATGTTTCAAAACTTTTCACAATATACCAATTTGGCTAAAATTAACATTGAAACCACAATCCTTTGCTCCGACACAACCACCATTCGAGGCATGGCACCTGATGACGTTGCCCACCAATAGCAGACCAGTACCATGACAACCAACCTAAACCAGCGGGGCACACTGTGACATAGATCTCGCTTCTTGCAGCAGTTTCCCCTCCCTTACAATCTGCATGCACACTTGCTTTGAACTATCACATAAATACAAATAAAATATAATAACTTTAGTCTGCTTCACTAAAGAATGAGTAGTTTCAATCACACCAGAAAGTTTACATCAACTTCTGATGTGACCTTGACCTGCGGGGTAATATCTAAATTAGTACAGTTTCTCTTTGAGCATTTAGATCCGCTACACCAATTTTCTCATGCTCACACAAATTAGGTCCCTATTTTAACCGTGTAGTTGACAACGTCTCACAACGAACACAATCACTCAGCAGACAACATAATATGGTATTTTTTACATCTTTTAAACTATCCCAGGATCTTAGGCTATGTCGAACCCGATAACCATTTCATGTCTCCATAAATCCCCACACTCACACAACATCCAAATCATCTCTGCAAAACACCATCAAATTTCACAGTCACCACAAGCTAAACCCAAAACCACTGCACTCAGCAACCCTATTAATACTCACTCTTCTGTTGCCCGTACAATTCTCTTCCCATCCTCCGCAACTTTACTGATTCTCCAACTCTGGATGTGGGCACTAGGATTTGGGCTCCAGGGACTAATCACTCTAGATTATGATTCCAGTTTTCTCCACATTGGAAAGTGAACCATCCTCTGCTACCATCTGATCCAGCACGGGGTCCTATTTCTCTTTCTGGCATCCAATGAATCTTTCTTCTCTGTTCCGAGGGGTGGAGAAATAATTTTATCAGATTATTCAAATCAATTACAGTGCAACTCAAAAGTCACACATTAAGTCCAATTTAAAGTTTCAAAGGATTTTATTACAGACTCGAAGACAAAGTTACACAAGTGAGTCTCAGAACCATAGTATAGAGAGACAAAATCACCAGTGAAGAATTAAGGCATCAAACAATATTAAATCAAAGAAACATGTAAAAGACCATGGGGCAGATTTAAGAAAAGTGGTGCTGCACCTAGTGCAGAGCCAGATTCCTTGCACCCCATAGCACTCCCCTACTGCCACCATGTGTGCGCCATATGTAAAATACAGCGCACCATGGCGAAGGGTAGGGGGCAATAGCGTCATTTTTTTTAATGCTATTGATGTACTCTGCAGGAGTAGCGCCAAAATGCTGCAGAGAACATAGGGGTCCATTATAAATAATGTAAGTCTCCTTTTATAGCCTGCTGTGGGCAGGCGTTAAAAGTGCTGAAAAAATGGCGCAAGGAAATCTCTTAGATTTCCTTGCACCATTTTTATGACCCCCTCTAATGGGGAAACAGCCCCCTTGCATACATTATGCCTGGGGCAGGCATAATGTGGTGCAAGGGATAACAAAGTGGCGCAATGCATGCATTGTGCCACTTTGTACACATGGTGTGGGGAAAATGCCACTTTAGCGCCACCTTAGCATAAAAACAATGATGCTATGGTGGCGTAAGGTGGCGCTAGGGGCTCTTAAATCTGCCCCTAAGACTTCAATAGCAATAATGCTAAAAATCAGGAAAAGTACATGATGTCGGGATTCTAAAATCAAGTTCTCTTGCCTAACCATTGAATCTAGCTTCTAAAATATTTTAATACACAAAAATATCTGAGAAAGGTTAGCAAACAGAACTTCTGTAGAAGATACTGTTTAAGAGCGGTGCGGTGGCATAAAGCCACATAGAAAGTATGAGCTTTCTTATCTCTCGTGCACAACAAGCTCCTTGTTAGCTTCGGCACCTGCAGCTTTGGAAAAACAAGCTTTCACGTTGAATGTTAGAACACAGAAAAAGAATGCAGCCTTCACTCTGACCAAATTAAAATGAGCATGAATATACTTTCAGTTCAATATGCTTTAAATGTTATCCTTGTTGAATATAAAATGATTGTAAAGAATAACATTTCTAAAATACTATAACATTGACATTCTTACAAATGAGGATTAAATGCGGCATACATGAAACGTTAACTTCATTGTGCACTTTAACTGATATATTGCAGTCCATTACATTTAACAGTTTGTTTTAATATTACAAAAAGAAAAATAACCACCCCTTCTTCTCACGTTTTTTAGAGGCATAATGGCATGGTCTGGCTATGCTCTTTCACAGCCTACGGAGGTAGTGTCCCCCTCCAGCTCAATCAGTCAGAAGTCTCAGAGTATGTGGTTTGAAAAATATCTCTCCTTCACAGCCACATCACTCTATTCACCAAAAATATCAAATACCAACTTATGCATTTCAGAAGGATCTTATCTCTCCTCCAGATAAGGTATAAAATCAAACTCAATAGTCATGATTTAACAATTCAAATATAATCAACTTTAACGCACAAAGACATCCAGAAGCTATGGAGGGTTCAAAACCAAGCATTCAGGTTTTGCTCAACCTAAAAAGGTCTGATCATATACCCCCAAGCCATTAAGAAGTTCATTGACTCCCAGTGGCCCAGAAAATTATGTTCAAACCACTTTACATAATAATTGATGGCGCTGGCTGGATTAACTGCAAAAATTAACATCTCATAGCCAGCCTTCTCACAACCTCAGATCAAAGTAAATCTGATTGTTCGAACCAGAGGAAGAATGATCAGATTTCTCTTCTACCAAAACATGGAACTCTCTAACCCTGACGTGCCAAACCTGCCTCATTTAAATTAAATCTGATAAGAAGAATGCTAGCTTTAAATCTAAGCACTGGCAATTGTTCGAGGTAGCATTCTAGCCCATTATTCTTATGCCCACCATGCTAACTCAATATGAATACAGCTAAATGCAATTATGTCTTTGCCCTGCTCCAATAAGAACAGTCTAACCCGAACTGTCGGGCCAGGCCCTTCCTGAACCAGAGCACAAGCAACCCCAGACTGGTTTCGTCGTCATTGGAGCTTTTCAGTCAGGTGTAGTTTGGTTGCAGTGGCACAGTGCGCACAGAGCTCACATCTGGGCAAACCCTTGCTACTATGGATGGTACATCAAGCACAGAAAAGGTTATGAGAAGAATGCTTGCACTGTGTCTAACCACCGGCTTTTGCTCGGGGTAGAATACCAACCCATCTTTCTTTTGCCCACCACACCACCTCAGCTTAGATCCAGTCAAATGTAAATCAGTCTTGGCCTTTCCGCTTCCCAGCATCAAATGCATGGCGCTGGAGGGAGCTTCTACGTTAACCACCTCCACCTTCCTCCCACCTTACTGAGGTGCTTAAAGTAAAAGCTAACTCCTGCAACATGTATTTAATGCTTCCAATTGTGCATAAAGGATGCCACAGAGTGGAGGGCGAAAAGGAGGAGGACTAGTGGCAGAGGGGAACGGTGAGGGGAGGAGGTTGAGGTTCCATTTAGGAAGACTGCCCCGCTAATGAGGGGTGGGGTGAGGAAGAAAATAAGTGCAGCGGGATGGTGGCGGAAAGGGCCAGGAGACTACCAAAAATTAACATACCTGCATAGTCCTGGTCTCCTGCACTCTTTTGCTCTAGCTATGGGTTTACAGAAGGCAGGCGCCGCATTTCCAAGATGACATAGAGCAGAGAGAGTGAAAAACACACCTCTTTTCTGCCAGGCCTCCTCTTATTAGCCCAATGCGGCAGCACAGGATCAATAATTCTGAGTTGAAAAAAGGGTTTGTTTCAGAGTTTGCTGGAGCTTTTGTAAGAATCGTGATTCTTTTTTTTTTTACAAAAGTCACAAGTTGACCATTGTTGGGCGAACCGCGATATTTAAATAAATGATCCTCAAAATCCTCATGTCCTGGCTCATTTTCACAGTGGCACTTGTTTATTGCATCTAGTGAATAACGGTAATGATTAGTTATTTTGTGTAGTAAAAAGAGAGTGGAATTATGCAGCTCCGTAATCGAGGTCTTATTGCAAAGAGTATTATAATAGTTGGCATGTCTAAAAAACGGATGCATTAGCAGAGCTCTTTGTAAAGTATTCTGCTGAGATGTTTGCGAGGTGCGGGAGCTACCGCGGGGCCTGCTGGATGCCATGGGACCTGCTGGATGCGAAGGGACTGGTGGATGCGGTAGGGCCCGGTGGATGCCGTGGATGCCGTAGGACCGATGATGCCGTAGGACCGGTGGATGCCGTAGGACCTGGTGGATGCCGTGGATGCCGTAGGGCCCGGTGGATGCCGTGGATGCCGTAGGACCGATGATGCCGTAGGACCGGTGGATGCCGTAGGGCCTGGTGGATGCCGTAGGGCCCGGTGGATGCCGTGGATGCCGTAGGACCGATGATGCCGTAGGACCGGTGGATGCCGTAGGGCCTGGTGGATGCCGTGGATGCCGTAGGGCCCGGTGGATGCCGTGGATGCCGTAGGACCGATGATGCCGTGGGACCTGCTGGATGCGTAGGGACTGGTGGATGCGGTAGGACCTGGTGGATGCCGTGGATGCCGTAGGGCCCGGTGGATGCCGTGGATGCCGTAGGACCGGTGGATGCCGTAGGGCCTGGTGGATGCGGTAGGACCTGGTGGATGCCGTGGATGCCGTAGGGCCCGGTGGATGCCGTGGATGCCGTAGGACCGGTGGATGCCGTAGGACCGGTGGATGCCGTAGGGCCTGGTGGATGCGGTAGGACCTGGTGGATGCCGTGGATGCCGTAGGGCCCGGTGGATGCATTGGGCCTGCCATGTTACGTGGGTGCGTGCAGCACAGGCCGTCCGGCAGCTGCTGATCTGAAGATTAGCTGTTCTGAGTAAGGAAAGATGTGCTCCTACTAGGAAATATAAATGGAGGCGATGAGCATCTAATTGAACGTGACAGTGAATAGACAGTGAGGGTGAGGCGGCTTTTAAGCCGATGGATAAAAAGGGATTTACATGGCTGACAACTTTCCAAGTTTTCACATGCTTTGGATTTGTATCACAGTAATGACAGAAACATTTAAGTGTCTGCAGTACACTTCAACGAGTTGCTTCAATACCTGGAAAATGATGAAACCATAAACCTAAAGGGGTGTTGGAAAGCAAGTTTTTAACAACACAAATGGAATGTTCGTCCGTGGATAATAAACTTTTATTTAAACATCATAAATGCTTTGGCAGATTAATTAGACTTAATATAGCAGTTAGGACGTGGGATCCCAGCAGGACTACATAGAATGAGAGTGTAATAGGGACGCTGGTGACCTGAGGCACATGTGGGCTTGTGATCTATTAAACCAGTGGTTCGCAAACTTTTGACTTCTGGGTACCCCACTGAATAATTATTGGAATCCGGGGACCCCCTTCCAATGAGTGATTACTGAAAGATGGGGACCTAACCTGTTAATATTATAAAATTTTCTAAGCAGTCACGGACCCCCCTGAGAAAGCGTCGTAGACCCCCAGGTGTCCCCAGACCACAGGTTGGGAACCACTGTATTAAACCATTGCTGGCAGTGGCTGACTAACTCTACAGGAAACCTTGCTTAATATATATGATTTTGCATTATTTGAAATGGCTGTAAATTAGGCCTATTTGACAAGCCCTGAAATGTACACAAAATGTAGCCAAAAGAAGGTTGGGGTATCTGCATGGTCAAAAAAATAAAGAAAGAATGTAGGTCACACACATAATTAAAAGAGGTCCCCCTCATCAATTCAAATAGCCTGAAAGGTGCCACTCACTTGAAATTCGGCGCAGTTTTGAATGTGTAAAGACGTGTTGCATATGTGTTTTGCAATATATGGGGGACTGCATGCATTTGTGCTTGCTGAATGCTGTGGCATTATCAAAGAAATCAACAAAAATCAACAGAAGTCAAGAAAAAACTGGCCCACCACACCATAAAAGAGGCCCACAGGCAGACACAAAAACAGCCCACACTTGAGCTGTCAGACCAGCACTTCTGGTACTGCTAGATTGCCGTATAGGCAAGTCCGACCCTGGGTATCTCGTATTGAAATGAAATGTAAAGGTATACCTTATGTGCAAAACTCATGGCTGGTAGAGACGAATGGGAATGGTTTGAAAAGAAAATGTGTCCCAAGAGAATTGTTCTGGTTCCATTAAACATTTTTTGCTTCAAATAGTCTCCCAGAAAAGAAAACTGCTAAATTGTGTAGCTTTTAGGAGCAATATGAAAATTCATCACAAGCCTACTCAAAATTATCTGCTCTCAAATGAAAAAGTGGTTCTCCTAAGCACTGTAGAAATAGCACGCAGAGTGAGGGCCTGATTTAGATATCGGCGGAGGTGAATACTCTATCACAAATGTGACAGATATCCCGTCCTCTGTATTACGATCCCATTATGTCCTATGGAGACCGTAATACGGTGGACAGGATATCCGTCATTTTTGAGACAGAGTATTCCATCTGCTAAGATCTAAATCAGGACCTGAGTCCTCAACAAAGGAGGAGACCACTTGCTTTGAACACCGGTATCTTGCTAAGGTTTAAAAGGGGTGTGTGAAATCCACGAAATTTGCTTCTGAGTAATTACACAAAATTTTGGAAAAAAGTTTAAATTATGCATAATTATGTGAAATGAAGAACTCAAATGTGGCACTATATTACAATGCAAAATACATCGTTGATCCATTTTAGATGTGATTGAGCAAACATCTAGTACTAAAAAAAGTGCAAAAACACAAGCACCACAGAGAGCAGTCTGATTCATCTTTCATCACTGAATTCTCCACTGTTCTATAACACTTACTCTCGTACCTACTTAGGTACTATTCTCATGGACTCATCCATCATGAACATATCCCCATTTTTGCCTCCATCTTCCCTTCTGTATGGCTACTTAAAAGAACTTACTATGGGCAAGTGTTCTAAAAACTGGTTGCAATTATTTTTGCGACCAGTATGGTAATCTGTGAACCAACCTATGTACCAATAGTTTGGTTTACAAACTATCAATTCCTAGTGGGTCCTAATTCAGCCTACTTCATGAATATTGATGAGGTAGCTCACAATTTGCAAGCCACTAGGAATCGCCGCTTTCACTGGGAATGAGGCCTGCTGAGGTCAGCAAACCATCATGTCTGTGATTGCTTTTATATAAAGCAATCTTCTTTTTTAAATGCAACTCATTTCCCTTAGAGGAAAACGGGATGCACTTGAAAAAAATGGAAAATTACGTTTTATTCTTTACCAGTAGGCACTGATCCATGGGACCATGCTCTACCCTTAAAAATGTTTTTGTCAGCATTCACAAAGGGGAAGGGGTCCCTTGGGGACTCCATCCTGCTTTTTGACTGGTTTACCACCTGCTTTAAGAAGTGATAAAAGATTAATGTTTTAAAACTGGAATTCGGTTGCAAAACATTAATACGTACCAATCCGATTCAACTTTTGGAAGACGCGTCCTGAACAGATCCCTTCCAAATATCAAATCAGTATTTGGTTGCAAACCTAAATTGCGTTTTGGTAATCTGTTATAGAATTGCATTTTAATTTTGTGCATAAGAAAGGACTTTTTTTGCGGGTGCAACCGGCTGATTCCAGAATCGGACCCTTTGCAACCACAAAAAGCCTTCCTACATCTGGCCCCAGGTTACGTGGTTTATATGTAAGAATTTCAATGTAAATTGATTGAATTTAAAATAACTCATTGCCATTAATCAGCTGGAATGTCTAATCTAGCACAGCTAGCTTTGACACTGCTCTTTCAGGTGTGTCACTATATCCCAGAAATACCCGCTCACTTTTTAACAAACGAGTCAGTGTCATACAGTGGCAAAATACAAATATCAAATCTTGTTACACTGAGCTCTGATCTGCGCGATAATTACAGCTCATCAGGGCAGGGCTTCGGAAAGCTAAAATAGGTAATGTAAATACCAACCAATTTATGGATTATATGTTCTACATAAGAACAACGATTAGGTGTTTTTTTCAAGAAAAGCAATTTAGTTGTGGAAACTGTTCAAAATTGTCAGGCTGAAGGCGAGCACATTTTCCAGAAACTAAAAGAAACCCTAAAACACATTTTGGGGCTCATTCTGAGCCCGGCGGGCGGCGGGAGCCGCCCGCCTGGAGGGAGCCGCCAAATGACCGCACCGCGGTCGAAAGACCGCGGCGGCCATTCAGACATTTCCTCTGGGCCGGCGGGCGCTCTCCAAAAGAGCGCCCGCCGGCCCAGAGGAAATGCCCCTGCAACGAGGACGCCGGCTCAGAATTGAGCCGGCGTAGTTGCAGGGGTGCGACGGGTGCAGTTTGCACCCGTCGCGTATTTCAGTGTCTGCATTGCAGACACTGAAATACACAGTGGCATGGGCACTGCAGGGGCCCCCAGGGGCCCCGCGGCACCCCCTACCGCCATCCTGTTCCTGGCGGGCGAACCGCCAGGAACAGGATGGCGGTAGGGGGTGTCAGAATCCCCCATGGCGGCGCAGCAAGCTGCGCCGCCATGGGGGATTCCAAGGGCAGCGGAAAACCGGCGGGAGACCGCCGGTTTTCCTTGTCTGACCGCGGCCGAACCGCCGCGGTCAGAATGCCCTGCGGGGCACCGCCGGTCTGTCGGCGGTGCTCCCGCCGACCCTGGCCCCGGCGGTCTGAGACGCCGGGGTCAGAATGACCCCCTTTATCTGTTAAATTGGTGTTATCATAATACTACTGCCCTATTATAGACATAGCACAAGTGAAAATTATGAACGCTGTAACAAAAAGAAAACGTTACCAAATTGCCTGTGTCCTCCGAACAGGACAGTCGCAGGAATCAGCTGATGAAAACCGTAATTTTGCCTAAAATGTTCAGGGAGAACCTCGTTAGTCAGTGTTCAGCAGGAATGAGTGGAGGAGTGGGGTGGAGGTTGGATGGGCACTGTCACCAGCATTTAGAAGACGAAAACTCCAGCTTCTGTTTAATTTTGGGCTTCTTGTCATTATGTAATGTTTCCTATTTCAGATCCAAAAAGTTTCTAAAATATGTATATTGAATTTAAAGTGCAGTGTTTGAGCTGTCATAATCTAACAGCAAATGAGCCACTGTAAAAGGGGGATCTATAAGAGTGAGCCTACTGGCACAGTAGCCATAAGGCTATGTGATGGTGATGGCAGTAGTGGCTTGTTGGAAAATGGGTTATTGGTAAGGGAAGGTAAGTACCTGCACTTAGGAATAGGCCACTAACCTCCTCTTCGGTCCGGTTAGGTCTCAGTAAATTAAACCTAGTTCAACCCTTGGTAGCTTGGCAACGAGCGACAAGGCTTAATATAGGAGACAAAGCATAAAGCATTCAAATATCACAAAACAGTAATTAAATAAAACACAGGAAACGGTTTAAAAATCCCAAACCAATTTATAAAAATAGGAATTGATTTTAGCTTTAAAATGACACCAAAACGAATATATCTGAAAAAGGCAACCAGAGATATGTATTTTTAAAGAATTAATGTTTTTTAGCACTTAGAAACGAATAGCACCAACCTGGTCATCTGGCTACAGCCTGCGGGAGGCCTCAGTCAAAAGTTTACCTTAGGACTTAATCGTTTTTCTGGATATTTTCTTCAGCGGGACCAAATCGCCAGTCCAATTTGCCCTCCTGGAACTCTTCTTCGGATACCCGTCGCAGGAGCCCTCGGTGAAGATTTTTACCTTCACACTTAAATTGTTTGAGATGAAAATCCCTTGACTGGGGCAAACCTGAATCTTGATCCGGCGGCCTTTCGAGCCTCTTCGGATACACTACCTGGGTGGTCCCAGTCAACTTTCTACATTCGGACTTCACTTATTCAGAGATTTTCTTCACCGGGATGAACCTGCAAGCCAGGCCGGGTCACTGTTGAGGCAAGCTGGCTAGAGTTGCCGCGGCGGGTCGGTCCCTTTCTGGAGCTTTTAAAAAAAAAATCCTGGATCTTCTCCCAGATGTTTTTTAAAGGTTCCTTTTGAAGTCCACAGCTCACCCCAAGGTTCCAGAAGCTCTGAGATGCTTCTTGAGGGTGCGGACTGCAACTCTCAGAATGCACCTGGCACAAACTCCAATTTGGCCACTGGACAGTGGTCAGCTGGTCAGTTTCTTCAGGAGTTGGTGCAGGGGACTCTGGCTAGACATTTTCACCTGTAGCAAACAGGGAGTCCCTCTTTGAACCAGTTGATCCCAGGCAAAGTCCTTCTTGTGGTGAAGCCCCAGTGTGCAGCTGGTGCAGTCCTCCAGAGTGCAGGTCAGGGGTCCAGAAGAGCAGTCTTTCTTCTCCTGTAGATCTTCCTTGTAGGGATATGAGGTGTGGGTGCAGGTCTACCAGTTTTATCCTTGCTCCTAGGTGAAAAACAAGGGGGTCCTGGTTCTCCAATCAGGTGCAGGGCCCTTCCCCCTGTGATGACCACTTCCTGGGAAGTGTGGCAAAAAACAATCCCAGGGAGCAACATTCCTCAAAAATGATTTTTGGAGGTTACATTTGGCTGAGCCCACCAACTGGTGTGGCTAAAAATCCTAAACACACCCCTCTCGTGCCCTCTCATGATCAAATCAAGGGTGCTCCTAATTGCCTGGATTTGCAGGGTGTGAGGGAGGTGCTGGGTTGCTCCAAATGTCCTTCCCTGCCTTTGCAGACCAGTTTGGCAGCCCTCCCCCTTCCTGCTTTGCCATCTGCCGTGGGACAATCTCCTGCCCCAGGCACATCTCTGTGTTGAGCCCAGGCTACTTAACACCTCATCAAGGCAGCTAGGCCAGGCTGACAGAGGCTGGCCAATTAGAGCAAAGCACTACAGGGCTGAAGTTGATAACTTTTTAGGTAAAGTTTAAAAATCTTTACCTGAACAAGTTATATTAAATCCATCAATTGTACGTTGTGGGATTTATTATAACAATTATTTTGATACCAAATGTGAGGTATCTGTCACTTAAGGGGACTTTATACATTAAAATAAAGTCTCCCAATTCTAGCCTATGGAGGCCATTCACTACAATGAGGGAAAAACGAATTTGGCTGTTTTACCTCACCAGGGCTCATAAAACTATTTTTAAAAGGTCCCTGCTCATAGTTACATGGCACTCAACCCTAGGGGCATATACGGCACACCTTAGGGTTGTCTAATATGTAAAAATAAGGTAGTTTAAGACTTTGGAAGTACTTTCAATTCCAAAGTCGAATTTACATGTAACTTTCATTTAAAAGCAGCCAGCAAGGCAGGCCTGCCTTTAAAATGACACTTGGCACCTCAGCAGTGCACCTATGGGTGCACTATCTATGCTGGGGTCCTAAAACCTACATGCCCTACCAAATACTAGGGACTTATAGGTAGGTTAATATTGCCAATTATAATTAGCCTAATTTGCATATCCACTTTACACAGAGCACTGGCCCTGGGACTGGTAAGCAGTACCCAAGGCACAGCCAAGAGTCAGTAACCACCAGTATCTGTCTGTAACGTTTAAGGGAGACCAGGGCAAAAAGGAGGACTTTACTACATTGCTCATGGGAGGGGAATGGGGTTGTCCATGGAGTGGGGCGAGGGGCAACAGAAAAAATATGTAATAATAAGAAAAAACTGACCTTTCTCGCTGCACTGCTCCGATCTGCTCCTCGGTCCTGCACTGCAGGCACAAGCTCCCCAGCCTGCCCTGCATCCAAATCCCAATGCTGCTTTCATGCTGCTGACAGCATAAAAACAGTTTAGGATTAGATAGAGTGCCCGGCCAGGGTGCTCCGAGGCAGAGTGAGCATCTCTGCCTGCTCTCTCCAACCCGGCAAGGCTACGACATAGGAGCCCGCCCGTGGGTGATGGCACAACCAGAGGTCGAAGTGGGTAGGATTGGAGGGGCACTATGTGCCCATACATCTTTGATTTATGAAAACCCCTCTCCTACTACTTGTGAAAAGACAAACATCCTGGGACAGTTAATTCTGATAGTTTAAATGCTTCAGCTGAAGTGTCATTCAGTGAGTCTCCTGTGCAGTGAAACAAAAGCTGTGCAGACAGCTAAACAAGCCTTCCTGCTAGGGTGGTGCTTGCCTGAAAGAAATACAAATGAGTGCAGCCAGCTAATCTGCAAATGTAAAGGGTAATCTGCAAATGGAAAGGATACTTAGGAACCAGTACTGGTTTTAATTGATTGAATCACTCAAAGCTTTGTGATGTAAAAAAAAAATGCATTATGTACAGTCTGGGTATTACCGGAAACTATATTTTGGGAGCCCCATGTGATCTTAAACCTCTCTGCACATTTTGTAGCAGTCTATCTTATACTATATGTAATGCAAGCCTAAAATAATGAGTTACATATTCACAGTGCTTTCTGTCACAGGCTGTGATCTCGTAGAACTCAAAATAGCCACTACTCTGCACTGCACCAACCAAGATTTAAGCCCATGGCTTTCTGGTTACACACAGAGCTCTGCAGTCCACTAACTAAGAGAGTTTTCACAATGTACTATAGTGCATTTCCCACTAGCAACTTTAAAATTTATTTTTCATTTAAGCTGCATAATATTTTATATGTAGTTACCTGATGGTGAAAGACCAAAGAACCTTACGGAACATTTAGTTGCTTTAGTTGCACCTTTGATCCCGCCCCCACTGACCCCGCCTTCACTGCATGCAGAATCTCAGTTGCTGGCCATTTTCTTAATGCACTTTGACCAAGGGGCACAACGCACCAGCCAGGGCAGACTTTAGAATGGTGCGACCGGTGCCACTGCTCCTGGCGCCATGATCGTCACAAAAGCCAGCACTGTAAGCACCGTTGTCCCTCTTTTCTTTCAACAATGTTGGTCCTTGAGGAAATAAAGGACAGACAAGAGCGTTCACACCATCACTGATGATGTAGCCTTAGTGACGGCCTGCACTCCGCACTGCTGTGCCTTTACAAAATCACAGAACGACTGCTTAATTGGAGCCGTCTGGGAGTCAAAGAAAAGCTGTATGCCTTTCTGTGACAGGATTAGCAGTGGCAACATTTTGGTCACATAAGTTGCCCCATCAGAGTGTCTACCTGACGTACACCTGCCTCTTTTTTAATTCGATTCTAATAATTCTCAAACGGAAGTCAACTCGAAAAAAGCTTTTTAGAAAGTAATGGTTTAGTTGGTGCAATGGATCAGATTTGGTCCATGCTGTAAAATGTTACACCTGTACATTAAAGCCACATAAAACAGGAACATTGTAATTGTATAGTTGTAAAAAACACGTTAACGTTTTATGTCGTGATGAATGATCTGTAAGAGTGACATCAGGTTTTGGCCTCTCTTGCTTCAGAAAACATTTCGATAGAATGTGATCTCCTAAACACCAATAAAATTTGATTCCAGAAGTTTATTTTTGCTATACTCAAACAGTGAAATACAAAATAGCCCTCATAAAAATTTACAGAAACCACAGATATTACTAATGCGTGTCAGATGCTCTTGTTGCACTTAAAGTTTGAGCCAGCAGACTTATTATTTGCTGATCATAAATTGATAATAATAAACATGCTGGAAAGATTGGAGTTTTATCTAGTGACAGCTTTCGCTCACCATAAAGTAGCACAGAGGGATAATATGCCTGCTGCAAAGAACATGTACCCTGCAGATCACAGAACTGTATTTTATGTGATTAGCTTAGTGGGTTACTGCTTTTGTCACATAGAGATCCTTTTGCTACTTGCAATGCATAAGTTACAATTCTAGTATAGCACAGTGACCTCAGAACTGTCAACAAAGAGCTCAGATAAATGTGAACTGCATGGTATAGGTTAGAATGTTATGTTTCTTTCTCTTGTCTTTCAATATACTAATGTCAGTAAAAAGGGTTAGTTTGGGTAGAAAGGCATCTCTATTAGTAAAGCCAACCCAACCCAACCACAGTGGTGCACTTTATATCCTGAGTGTGCGCTGTTCCAGACCGAACACTTTTAAAATATATTGCCTAATGGTATGTATGACATTTGAGTCCTACAGTAATTTTCTTATATAACGTGTCCTATACCCTGATTTACACACATGATTCATTGATTCTGTATAATGTGTGTGTGATGTAAAGTGCTCTGACACTCTACAGTGGTATAAGTAGCATTGTAAAACAAATAAAGTGCATGTGATAGAGGGTTTATGGTGAGATGAGGGGCCTTGTTGGAGGGTGATAGTGAGGGAATCCATGGAGGGAGGTCCTTGGAGGGGTGCCAAAAAGGGTACCACTGTCACACCAAAAGCACTCAAGCCGGCCCTGCCACCAGCATACATGCAAAAATTTGCATTTCAGGCTGGTGACTCCCGATTTTTAATGAAAAAATGGATTTAATTTAGAAGACTCCAGCCTAAAATGTCCTCCAGTTCAATATGCATAAATGGGGAAAATTAATTCCCGGTTTACTATTCAAAGGCTCCTCCGTTCTTCCTTCCAAATGTTGCCTTGTATGCATCAGTCACCACAGCTTCCACGATGATTTGCGTGCAGCACAAGCTAGCAATGCTCTCTCCCAAGCAGGCTGCTATCTTCTCCATGAAGTTATGACCTCCACGAAATGTTTTAAGTACAATTAAAGGGGCTTGGAGTGATAGAAAATACTTATTCAGCATAAGCCCTAAAATTTTGGGCATGGCCTAAAAATCATGATACATGGACCATGAAGTTCAGCAATGAATACAGACTGGAGGGACTTATCAAGCCTACTCACATTTGGCAATGAATGATTCAGGGGGAGACTGCACAGTGACTTCTGCAGTACCCACAGGTCAGGAGTGTACTGAAGAGTTGGAGCCTGAGGTCCAATATTTATACTTGGTGCTTCCTTTGAAGTGGGATAAGCTTCTAAAGATTTGCCTTTGGGGTGCACTGGGTTCCTGCATCCCCTTCCCTGCTCCAGGATTAACTACAGGGGGTATGCAATCCTTTGTGTGAAGACAAGACACAACCTAGTCAGGTGTAAGTGGGCCTATGTCTAACTCTGCTCTCCCTTTCCGCCAGGGATATCCCATCCAGGCACACCCAAGCTCTCTTTTGTGTGTGGCTGACTAGGAGGAATACACAATGCCCAACTGCCAGTTGCATCCAGTTGTATGACCCAGAGACAGCCTGAAGGCACAAAATGACTAAGGCAAGAACATGGCAACTTTCTAAAAGGGGCACTTTCAAAATTATAATCAAAACTTGACTTCACCATAAAAGAGGATGTTTTCATTATAGTTGCTAAGACACCAAACATGATCTGTTTACCAGCTTCCATTTGAAAGTTATAGTTCATTGAATGGAATAAGGTAACTCCAATGTTATACATGGGAGATGTAGGCCCTGCAGTAGTGGGAAAAAAATAAGTTGAGTTTTTCATTATCAGGACTTATAACAGTTATAGGTACATGTCCTACTTTCTAATTACACTGCGCCCTCCCCTCTGGACTGTCCAGGGCCTACCCTAGGGGTACCTTATATGTACTAAAAAAAGATTGTTTCGGCCTGGCAAAAGGTTTATCTTTCCAGGCCGAAATTGCAGTCTAAAACTGCACACACAGGCTTCCATGGCAGGCTTCAGACACGATTAAACGGCTACTTAACTGTGTGCACAAACAGTGCTGCAGGCCCACTAGAAGCATTTAACTGACAGGCCCTAGACACAAGTAGTGCCACTTTATTAGGGACTTACAAGTTAATTAAATTGGCCAACTGGGCAGAAACCAGCACTGGTTATCAGTGGTAAAGTGCACAGAGTCCTAAGTCCAACAAAAACGAGATTCAGAAAAATATGGAGTAAGGCAAACATTTTGGGGTAAGACTACCCTAAGGCTGACAGGTCTAACAACTGTGCAGTAATTGACAAAATTACATAAAGCTGGTGGAAATATAGGGCCTGATTACAACTTTGGAGGACGGTGTTAAACCGTCCCAAAAGTGACGGATATACCACCTACCGTATTACGAGTTCCATAGGATATAATGGACTCGTAATACGGTAGGTGGTATATCCACCACTTTTGGGACGGTTTAACACCGTCCTCCAAAGTTGTAATCAGGCCCATAGTGAGAAGCTGGAACCTTGATGCAGTACCCCCGTCCCCACACTTTTTGCCTGATTTCCTGATGCAACTTGAAATGGAGTGCACTGGGAACCTGCTAACCAGGTCCTCAGTGCCAGTGTCCTCTCCCTAACAATTGCAAAGCTAGTGATTCAATTGGCAGCACCTTTAGCTGCCACTGTAAGTTCCTTGTAAATAGTACTTAGATAACCAGGCTTGGGGTAATAAGGGGAGGCCCCTAAGGGCAGCAGCACATATTGTGCCACCCTCTAGTGCCATGCATTCAGGTGCACCCAGCACTGCCTTTGCAATCCCAAATTGCAAACTCAGCATGGCACACAGCCTGTGAGCCATGTCCACTATACACTGCATGCAATATAGGAAAGACACCCCTTTGGCATACTTTCTAGCCCTAAGGGAGGGTGCACTATAATGTATGTAAGGGCATAGCTGCACGAGCAATATGCCCCTACTGTGTCCTTGCCACACCTGGGGCATAGTAGGTGAACAGGGCAGCCATTTTAAATGCATGTGTTGGACACTGGTCAGTATGCATTTCCCAGTAACAGAATGGCTATTCTGAACCCTGGGTTGTTTGGTATCAAACAACTTAGAATGATAAATCCAAACTGGTACCAGTATTGGATTTATTACAAAATGTACCCAAGCATCACCTTAGAGGTGCCCTCTGCAAAAGCTGGCATGGCTGCTGGCCGGTCACAACCAGCCTGCCACTACCGGACAGGAGTCTGAATCCCTGAGGTGAGAGATCCTGTTCTCTGAGATTCCGAACAAAGCCCTTCCTGGGTGGAGGTGCTAACACCCCCTCCCTAAGGAATGTGCACTGCCCTGCCAGTGTGCTTCAAAGTGCTTACCTCCCTTAAAATTCGACCCCCAGGCCTACTGCTAGCACCTGATGGCCACCCCAATTGTAGACCCCCACTTTTAGTGGGAGCAATGGCGGGAAGCCAGACAGAGGACACGAAGAGTGGTCAGTCCTGTCTTGCACCACCCCAAAGGTGTTGCATGTGAGGTGACCTCTCCATTTCATTTTCCTCTGTCTTGCATGTAAGGAAAATAGCCAATCAACTGCAGGGATGGGACCTCTGCCCACAGGAAGTAGTCACTTAGTGGGTGTGGCCACCTTAAGGTAGATAACCCATTGGTCACTACCAGATTCCTCCCTAAAACACCCACTAAATACAGTATTTAGTGGGCATCCCTAGACCAAGAAATCAGATTCTAAGGACAAAAGAAGGCCAACAGCAAGGAAGATCCAAGGCTTGAGAACTGAAGTCCTGCTGTACAAAGAAAAGGTGCCAAACCCTGCCTGCTGCACCCAGGACTCGACAATCGCCGCTGAGGGGTTGCTTGTATGTCAGACAGATTCTACAAACACCCAGAGGACCTCCACTCTTAGAAAATCTCCAAAGATCTTCCTCCAGAGTGAAGGCATCACTCTGCAACACCAAAGAACCAAAGACCCAGTGAAGGCCACTTCACTGACCGGCTGCTTACCATGGAACCAGACACCGCAGCCAGACCAAACTTCACCTATCGGACCGTGAGGACAAATCTAACTAGTGTGCTAAGTTGGTGGCACTGCCATCTCCAGTGGTCACACTGTGGAAAAGCCCAAGATTCAGGTCACCTCACATCAGACAACCAGAAGGACAGTCCATTCTGAACTGAAAAAACACCAGGAGGAAGCCCCAGTCGAGGGACATCAGGAACTACCCAGCCCTCCCACCAGACTGCCCCTGCAGAGCTGCAAGCAACCATCATAGTGACTTACCTCCTGCTTCCAAAGACACATTTGCACACAGCTCCTGGCTCACTGATTTGCTCTGCACCCGGCCGCCCTGTGTCCTGCACCAAAGATCCAGCTGTGCCCTAAAGGTCCCACACCTTTTGCAAGGGTCGATACTGTTGACACATCTTGGGATTTCTTGTAGGAGAGCTTCAGTGTTCCAGCATCTCCCTCACACTCTATTTTGTATGTTGGTGGTGCCCCCCATCCTAAGGCCACCACAAGCAGTAGAAAGGTGTGTTGGTCAAGTTCCACCCCACATGCCTTCATGGGGTGCTTCCTCCAGGAGTTTGAATAGAAATTAATGACTCTGTCTTCTTCTGTCTGTTGCCCCATGCAGCATGTTCTTTTTACTTTTATAATTTTTATCATGTCACCCCGCATGCTCCCAATGGTGAGGGCAGCTCAAGGAGCCCACCTTTGGCTGCCACACTGGTTCCCTCACACAGCATGCACTTCCATGTGTGATTGTGGGAGCTGGCAGCTCGCCCTCCATGCCCTCTCCTGAAGGCACAGTGGTGCATACAGTGATGTCTCCCCAGGCACAGGCCCTGGGCGCAGGGCAGGCCCACCACTACTCGGAGGAGGGATGGTGACAGCGATTCTCTGGCATTTCTTCTATTGTGGCATCACTTGAGGGCACAGTGTCACTCCCTGGCGTAATGAAAACTGGGGGGGTCAAAAGTAAAATCCTTTCTTTGGCGGTTTGTGCTTTTGGGCTCATTTTGCTCCTGGTGGTGAGCCCTAGCCACTTGGAGCACATTCCTCAGGCTTCCAAGGTGATGAACTTTGCAGGGAGCTGGTTCCACTGGCTCACTGCACCAGCCTTCGTACTTTTTCTCCTCTGGTGTTTCCCTCCTCCTTGGCACAGAAGTTCAGTTCTTTCCCCGACTAGTCCTTAGGGGGTGTAAGGAGACCAGCTTCCCTTGTCCTCAGAAGAGCCTCATTGGTCCTTAGGTCAACTGTAGTCAGAGACCTTAGTCAAGATGGGCATCAGGGGGTCCCTCCTTCCAGTTGCCATTGGCTGCTGCCTCCAGTCCCAGTGTCTAGCAAACCAGAGAGTGCTTTTCCCCTTTTGCAGGACCTTTTAAGTGGGTTTAAAGGTTCTAGAAGTGAGGTACCTTTGGCCTATTGTGGGGTGCTACATCACCTCTCAGCCCCTGCCCCAACTCTCTTAAACAGCATGCTGGGACAGTTCAAATTGGCATCACCCAGGAGTCACTGGTCACATCTTCTCTAGGGGCCTCAGCTCCACTCCTCACTGACATTGCTGCCAGGGACTTTCCCACCAGATCTTCAAAGAGGAGCCCCCTCTTGTGTTGGTTCCAGAGGTCTGGGCTCCCTCCTTTGTTCCGGAGCTTAGGTAATTTATAAATTTAAGTGCAGAAAGGGTCAAGGCCTCTGCTATCAAGAGAGACATAAAGACAAATCCAAGCCTCCACAATCAGAGTACAAGTAGATTCTCTGTCTGGCATGTATATATAGGGGGTCATTATGAACACAGCGGAAACAACCGCCGTGTTCATGCTGGTGGTCAAAACACTGACCAGATAATGAACCTTTAATGTTTCCGCCCGCCGGCTCACAGAAAGGCTCGGCCGGGACATTGATGGCGGCTCCACGTGGAGCCGCTGTCAATGCCTCTGTGTGGCAGGTGCAGTTGCACCCGTCACGCAGATCACTGCCTGAAAATTGGGGAGTGACCTGCGCAACAGGGCTCTGCACCGGGGCCCCTGCACTGCCCATGCAAAGTGCACAGGCAGTGCAGGGGCACCCCCTCAGCCAGCCTTTTCCTGGTGGGATATCCCTCCAGGAAAAGTCTGGCGGGAAATGAAACACAATCCGCAGGGTAGTGCAGCTACCCTGGGGGATGGTGTATCAACCTGCCGCCCGAATGACTGAGGGTGGGAGCCTTCGCGGTGGGTGACGGCTGCCGCTGGCGGTCGTCACCATGTCCATAATATGGCGGTTCGGCCTGCCACTACCGGCACTGCGGGCCGAACCGCCATGTTCTAAATGAGGGCCATAGTCCTAAGAGAAAGACCGCAGAGGAAAGTGGTATGAAGGCAACAGCAGGAGTGTATGTGACTCTTTGAAGATCACTTCCTGATCCATAGACCATGGTACTGTTTAATTCAGAAGCTCATATTTTTTAGAACTCAAACATTTTCAATTCTAATTGGTCACAAAAAAGTAATTGTTTTTACCCATTTATCTCATACTGTTACATGCTTGGCAAGGCTATTTAAGTGTGGGCTTGTTGTTATGCAACTGGATTTGTCAGGTTATACCACCTATTGTTGATGTCAGTTTGTATTAGATCGTATATAAATAGGTATAAGTACACCTTTGATATACATTACACACAATGTACATTTAGTAGGCATGCCATTATAGTCAAATTTTCAGTATCAATATAATCATTCTGTAGATATATACAATACATTACATGTAATCTTCATTTAGAAAGCATGTAATTTACCTTACCTACTTTTAAGACAGTATTCAGGATATCTTTCAACGATTTCTGCTGTTTTTCTATGTACATGTTTTATTTTATTTTATTTATTTTTAAATAATTTTCCTTTTCAGAGTGCTTGAAAAGTGCTTTGCTTTCTATCTCTGTTGGACATGAGGGCATCTAGGTGTGCCCAGGCCCCCACATGTGCACCCTACCAGGATACAATGCATAAAACACAACCCAACAAATAGGTCAATCACACCTGTCACACGCGAGCAGGGAGCTCTCATGTCCCGGTTGGTTCCACTGACCTCTGTGCAGCCACATCTAGTCTGCGTGGCCAGGTTTGCTCTGTGATGGCAGTGCTCTTTGCAGCCTCAGGTTTGATGCATCCACTGCAGGGCCCTGCTGGAGAGGGAAGGGAGACCACAATACCGAGCCCTCATAAAATGGCGCCAGTGACCACTCAGCTGCTTTACAGAACCGTGGAAGGCTTCCAGAAGGGGAGAGGCGCATTGTGTTTACAGCGCGTGAGAAATTAATATTTGTTCAAATAAGGCTGAGTTTGTTTGTTTACACTTCCAGCTTTGGAACCTTTCTTGAACTAATAGTAAGATGCACATTTATATATTTAACAAATCATGCTGTGATTAAAAAATAAAAGAAATACAAAATGGAGAGGGGAAAGCAGACGAGAAAGGGATTCAACATACAAGCATCAGAGGTGTGCGCTCCGGGATCTGAGGGTACGGTCCCTTGCTGGCGTAGATGTGTGCCTGGCATTATCTGAAGGTACGGTCCCTTGCTGGCGTAGATGTGTACCTGGCATTATCTGAAGGTACGGTCCCTTGCTGGCGTAGATGTGTGCCTGGCATTATCTGAAGGTACGGTCCCTTGCTGGCGTAGATGTGTGCCTGGCATTATCCGAAGGTACAGTCCCTTGCTGGCGTAGATGTATGTTTGGGATTATATAGAGAATGCCACAGATGGTCCTAGTGATAAACATGTAAAAGCCATGTAGCTGTTCTTCCGTGCTTTCGTTTACTTCTCACGGAGTGACCACGCCTCTCGAAGAAGCCGGCCACTCTAGTGAGTACTTCCTCAGCCTCCTGCCCCAGGGGGTGTGTTGTCACTTTGGAGTCGCTGTTCAGTGGCTCTTCTTCTGTTCTGGTAGGAGGTCTGGCATTGAGGCATAAAATGTGCCCCGTAGCTTGGACAAGGAGACCCCGATTGGGCTCAAATATAGACATATCTTAAGCCCCAGTCATAAGTGGGGCAGAGGGGTTAAGGTATTTATACCTACACCATGGGCAAGGTGTCGGATTCGGAGTTCAAACTTGTAATTAAGGAATAACGTGCAGAATTCGGGCATTTCTTCCCCTTCCTACCAGCATAGGTTTTGCAGGGTTTGACCAGCTGAAACTGACCTGGAGGAAATTGTGAGAAGCTTATCACACTCGCTAACTAATTGTAATAAGTGCATTTAAATCAGACAATAAAACGAGCTCTTACATCAAAATCTGTTAGCATTTCTTGCAGATATCTATAAAAAGATGCATTATTGCTTTGTTTTGTCTTGTGATCAGGGTAGGACAGTTGCAGCATTGTTGGTGCATGCTGATACCGAAAAGGGCATAGTATTAGAAAAGGGACTCCAAAGTAGGTAACAGGTGTGGATATGTGTGAATATCTGCCAACTGGGATGGCTATAGTAGTACATCAAAACGCAACGGGAGGAATGCTTGCAATAAGTCTAACAACTGGCAATCACTCAAGGTAGCATCACAACCCATCATTCTTTTGTCCACCATGCCACCTCAATTCATCATTCGACATGGACCACTCTGGTAGCACACAGGCACTGTGCCAAAGGTCCGACATCTACCTAGTGGCTAGGGACAGTGTGCATAATTAGTTTGCTACCCTCAAAACCCTCAATGACACATAGGTTCCAGAATAGAGTAGTGAGCACTCACCCAGTGACAGCTCATGAAATGTCCATGCATTTGACATAGGGGCATGAAATGATAGGGTAGTTGAGTTATGATGGAGTGTCACAGTTGGTACGGTGAGACCATAGTGCTAGGTAATAGTGCAGCACTGGAGTGCTTGTTTTAGTTGTAGATAAGTATATCGTATATCTTTGGGACGATGAGTCGGCATTACAGCAACTGATGGAACTCCTGCAACAGTTTGGGGGGGGCATCGGGTCTGACGTTGAACTGGGAGAAATCCTGTCTGTTTCCTCTCACGGCCCAATCAGAGGAGCAGCGGTGGAGGCTCCGGCTTACCCACTTCCATGGGTACACAACTCATTTAAATATTTAGGCATTCACGTATACCACTCAGAGAAGGACCTGATAGATGGCAACATAGGCAGGGCGCTTGTGGGAGTGCGAGCATCCGTTCAGCTTTGAACCTCTCTTCCCCTTTCTCCGGCAGGTAGAATCGCTATATCCAAGAAGTTGATACTTCCCCGGCTTCTATACTTTTTTTCAGCTGCCCCTGCCCTACTGCCCCACACACTGTTTGCGGATATGTGCTCCTTGTTGACAGCACTGATATGGGGCAGGGGCAGATGCCGTGTGGTCCTTTCCAAAATGTACACACCCTGCTAGACTGAGGCGGGGCGGGCGCCTCCAACTGTGAATAATATTATGCGGCCTCTCAGCTCAAGTGGCCAATGTGAAGGCTGGTGGGTCAGAACCTAATTGAACTGGGGAACTGGCCAGGGGGACCACTACCAGCTCTTAATCCCAAATGAAGTACCACCCACAGCAGATTCCAATGTCCTAATGTGAGTCACCAAGAATTGCTAGACCACATACACACCCATGAAATGCACCTGCTCACCAAACGCCCCAGGGTTATCCCTTTGGGCAATGCCAGGTTGCTTGGAGCTATGTTTACGCCCGACTCAATTTCTTGGGCCGAAATGCTCCTCAGCGAACAGGGAGATCTCTTTACAGATAAGATATTAAATACATTTTAGAACCTGGTGGATGACTATAGCATCCCGCCAGGGTATTTTCTGACATTTGCTCACATGCTATTTACATTAGATATGGCATAAAACTCACGATGAACCAGAGACATCACATTTGCTCCAGCTGCTGCTGACACTCAGATCTTACTGGGAAGCAGCCCTAAACACTGCACTCACGGACAAACAATGGACGCAGAGTTTGTCAATACCGAAAATCATCTCCACCAACGCTAGACTGAAAAACGCAGAGTTCAATTATCTGCACCACACCTATCTCAAGCTGGAATATTTGGTGCGGATATACTGGGGAGCAGCAGACACATGCCGGTGTTGCCAAACACGGGCAGCAGATTTCACACATATGGTTTGGACTTGCCCTGGTTTTGGTCCCTACTGGGAAGACATCACTGAGCTGCTCTCCACAGTGACAGGTATGCAACTTCAGAAGGAGGGGCTACAATACATTCTGGGGGTTACCTCCTGCACTGCAGAGCGTAAATCTGTAAACAAACTCATCGACTTATCATTAGTGCTAGCGAAAGGCCTTGGAATAGCAATGTGCTGGGAATCAGCCACTGCCCTGTCCACCAGCGGGTGGAAGTCTGACTTGAGCACGGCGATAATAGCAGAGCAACATGCATTATTGACTGCCAGAACATGAGGCACACCACCAACTAGCCCCCGAAGCTGGCAGGGATACCTAGAAAGACTGGAAGCACAACCCAACTCAGATTCACATTAGAGGAGTCCTCACCCCCGTATATATCAAAGCATACAGATAGTAGGAACCAAAGCCACCCAGTCCAGAATAATTACCCCAACCACTATGCTCCAGCAGAAAGTATGATGCGTGATTAGCTGCCCCTCAAATCTCACACCCACTCTCTTGCCAGATACACTAGGGTGCACCACAAGCCACACACCACAGTTTAAACTGTTATTTACTTTTGTTCATACTGGGTATGCAAGAAAGTATGGATGGGGACAGGTCACGACCATCCCAGACAGGGCGTTACACCATACCTAACATGACAAATGATCCTCAATGTTCTGTATGACGTAATGGCTGTATATTGCAAACTGCTAAATTTAAGTTGTAACATCCAATCATACATTGCATGTAATATGTGACTTGTACTCATCCAACCTACCACTTGCAAACCAACAAAAATATAAAAAAAAAATGTTTTTACCATCATTCTATGTGCATAGTATTCTTCACATGGATCTGGCACTACACTTTGCATTGAATGTTTAAAACCTGGAGTGTTTGGCAGTTGTCCTGCTATCAGCACTCTCTTGCTAGAAAAGAGGACTAACGTATCAAAGTGGTTTACCCATTCTGTGTGTAAATGAGATAGTACAGTGATTCTTAACCTGTGGTCCGTAGACCTCTGGGGAGTCCTTGACTCTTTAGACAATAAACCAATATTAGCAGATTAATAAATAAAGAAGCAAAATTGAAAATGTGAAGGGATTTGAACTTGATTAGTATCCTTGGCTTAATTTATGGGAGCATCGCAGATACAGCAAACTCAATATAGTATGGATGTCGGGTGGCCTCAATTGAAGTGTCAACAAAAGAGAAGTAGCATTGGGAGCAAAAAATACAAAGTGATATGCTAGGGTGTAGCATAATGCTTCATCTTTTAGAATTAAAAAATGCATTTAGAAAAGCTCCAACCTTTGCATTACAACTAAAAACTATGGCCTTCATTATGAGTTTGGCGGCCCTAAGACCGCCAGACCCGCGGTGGCGGTCTCACCGCCGATGGACCGGCTGTGAAGACCACAAAATTACGAGTTTGGTGGTTTGGCCTAAGCCAAACTTACGATACTCCACTTGTCTTGCCACTTTTCCACCGTCCGCCAGGCTGTATTACAACACGGAAGACTGCCATCATTTTCTGGCGTTCAAACTGCCAGAAAAAGCTGTCAGTCTTGTATCCCGGTGTCAGGAATCTGCATTCCTGTCACCAGGATACTCCTGCACACACGTCCACATACCCGCACACATGCACCTACATACTCCCACACTCAAACACACCCCCACTCACCCACGCACTTGTGTCATACAGCGCCATTCATAATAACATACATACAACAAACACGGCATGCATTCACTCCCCTCTCCAGCGCATACATACATTCACACGTCCATCCCCCTCTAGCGCATACATACATTCACTACTCCTTCTACCCAGTGCATACGTACATTCACGCCCCCTCCCCCTGCACCGCATACACGCACTCACCCGCTCTCTCCATCCACTGACACACACGCACCCCACTCCCCTTCCACTCACACAAACCTCTACCCCTCCCCATCCACTTACACACACATGCACACACGTACACACACTCACCCCTTCCACGCACTCAATCACTCACACCCGCACAGAGGCACTCACCCCCCTCTGCATCCACAAACACTCACACCCCCAATCCACTTACACACACGCACCCCCACCCCAATCCACAATCACTCACGCACCCCTTTCACCCTGCCCACAATCACTCACACGCGCAAACACGCACCCACAAACAACCTCCCTGCCCCTGAATTCATGGCATTCACACACGCACTCACACACTTACACACACAGACACCCCCCTTCCCCTGTTGGATGATCCACTCACCTCATCTGTCGAGCTGGCAGTCGGCGGTGAAGAGCCAGTTCCACCGCCGGCAGGTCCCCCCCTCAGGACACTGCCACACTGTATTACGGGTTGTAATACAGGGTGTGGTGTCCTTTTGGCGTGGAAGTGCCGGCGGTGGAACCGGCTCTTCAGCGCCGACTGCCAGCATGACTGCTGTTGGAATTCTACCCGATTTCGGGCAGAATTCCGAAATCAGTCAAAATAGGGTGGTCCTAAGACCCGCACCTTCTTACGAAAAGACTGCAGAAGTCGCGATGAGGGCCTATTTTTTATATTTGTTTGTGAATTAAATATTTCATTATTTGTATATTTTAGCTGTATACTTGTTTCTGTATTTATGTGTCTTGTTATGATGTTCAAAATGAAGAAATTGCTTTGGCTGTGGTCATCAGTTCCCAGTAATCATACAGTGGGGATCCCCGAATTCCAGTAGTGATTTAGTGGGGCCTCTGGTATCCAGTAATAATTCAGTGGGGGTCCACAAAAGTGAAAAGGTTAAGAACCGCTGAGATAGTACATATTGGTAAAGATTCTTAAAAGCCAGTTATTTGACCAATCAGTGAAAAGGATAAAACTCTGCCTAAAGATCAAATATGATTTTAATATTCCCAGATTCTCGACAGTGTATAAAATATTTAGTTCAGATCTAAAATATTCTTCTAAACCTTGCACCTTCAATCCAAACATGCAAAACCGGAGGAAACAGAAGTTAAAAGAAAAAATATTTAGTGACATCTGGAAGAAACGAAACACAAGCAGAGTAATATTATACCAGTTTTTCTTGCTGATACCTTGCATAAGAAAGTTAAATTGTGTAGGTAATGAAGAAAAATTCCCCAGTCTCTCTCACTTTCTCCTCATTGAATGGCATTTTAGTTTGTGGTTGTGCATGTGTTTATCAGAGCTTATATGCTTAAACTGATAAGGGCTGTTTTCCTTTTGGTGGGGTTTTATCAATTTGTATAAATTTAACCCTAAAATAGGATAGCCTAGACATAACACATGTGATGCAATGGGAGTACACCCCATGATGTACTGGTGATATGGCAGGTAGCTGTTCTTATCGGAAGACTAAGCCACACATTTGGTTTCCCAAGGATTGCCTCAAATAAGGGTCTCACATTTGTGAGAGGCAGTTTTTGTTGCCTTGAGAGCAACTCCGTCATTTCAGGATTGTGTAAGAAGATGTCCTCAAAAGCCTACTGCTATTGTACAAATACAAGGTCAGACGTATCAAAGACCCATTTAGCATTTCTTAAATAGCGAATTTTAAGAAATCGCTGTTTGAGAAATGCTAAATCGGATGTAAAATTCGCAATCGCTATTAGGGAATCGCTATCAGGTAATGGGACTCCATTCATCTCTATGGGCCCCATAGATGTGAATGGTTTTGCATTTCCTAATTTGCAAATTCCTAATTGGATAATGGAAATTCAAGGGTGCTGGGGGACTAAGGCCCCCTTTGATGCACGCCCCCGAAACAAATTGTGCACATGTAAAGCGCACTTATGCCCCTGGGGTGTGCAACATGGCACTTTTAAAAATGCATTTTAAATGCATTTTTAAAATTGCACATGGTTACTACCAAATTGGATTTGTTGGTAATTGCATTTCCTAAATGCACAGTTTGCATTTAGGAAATGCATGATACATGTGCATAGGAAATCGCAAATAGGAATTCCCTATTTGCGATTTCCTATTTAGAGAATTGCAATTTGTGATTCCTTATTCGGAGTCGCAATTTTAGGGAATCACTAAAAATTGCGATCCCCTAAAATTGCACTGCAATGCCTTTCATACATCGTGAAAGGCGATTTTGCATTTGTAAACAGTGGAATCTTGTGATTTGCACTGCTTGCGAATGCAAAATACCTTGATACGTTGGGCTAGAGTGCCCATGGCTTGCTGTGCTTCTAGGAATTGCCAACTTTACTAAACAAGAATTGGTGCTTGCCCAGTGTTGTTACATGGGTTATCTGCTAATCATACAAATCATATATGTTAATTAGAAGTAGCAGCCACACCCTTTGCTTTTCTTGTCACCGCCCTGCCTACACCTGGCCTCAATGTTCATGAATGCAGCAGCAGGGACAGAAAGTATGGAAGGGGCTCTACACGCACAATTTACTTCATATAGTTTTGAATCCTTGGCCTTACAACAGAGCCACAGGAGCAAATAGGGGCCATTAAGAGGTGAAATGTGGTATAAGGGGCCTACTTGGTATCGTCATTAGGTCAAAAGGTGCATGATGTCCCATTATTTATTAAAGGATGAGGTTAGTAGGTGGAGTGCTCAGGGACCCAGGAATAAAATATCTGGGGCCATCTAAGCCCAAAACGATGCCTGGAAGTGGACTTCTGTTGCTGGCTCATCAAAGAAAATATATTAATTTCCTCAAACTAGAATTTCAACATCCATAAAATTAGACATTTTAGAGGTATACACTCCAGAAATATGCCGAACCATTGCAACTGTAGTGCCCTCTGAAGTGACAGTTGAAATGTTGGGTGGGCCATAGGAGGGGAAACTTCTCATCAGCAAACTTGTGAAACTGCCTGACCTAATGGATGGAAGGATTTCCTTACCCACTACTAATGGCAATTCACCAACCATTTTCTGTGAGTTGTTTATCTTACCCTTGCCTTAAGAGTGCATTACTTATGATTTTCCAGGCATCATTCACAAAATATTCTCAATGAGTAGTTTTATCTTACTCCAGATTTCGGTGTGAAGTACACATTTTCTGCAGAATGATGTTTTTACCCATAAATCTGACTCACATAACTTTTTTACGTAAGTTTAAAGTCTGCCTTACTTTTGGATATTCAGGAGGAAGTCACACAGACATCTGCAGAAAGGCCCACTTGCCTACAGAAAATGTTTTGTGAACCAGGACCTCAGTCTAGAAGGCCATATCAAAACAAACACACTTCTAAATGCTTAACTAATACATATATAATGCCCACAACATTCTATTTGTGTACTTAGGTACCAAAAGACTGCAAATCAATGATCGGTTAACATCTGACACGTAAGATTCTTATGCTATGCAGGACAGTTTGGTACTGCTCATTTTCTATCTTTCTCCTTTATCATCTATCCCTTCTCCTTTTGTGTATTAGTCTTACCGCATTCACCCATCATTCACCCCTTTCCTTCCATAGCCCCTCCCTCTCTTCATATCTAACTCACCTAGGGGCGCCACCTCCGCTCTGGTGAAGGAGCATAGCCCCGCTGCTGAAAGCAGAAAATAAAGTGATAGCAAAAGGATTTATCACTTTATTTTTCCGCTTAGTTAGGGTGGGGTGGGGCCATCATGCTTCCTGTCAGCAGGTGGAGGCCTTGTATGTGCACTTCTAAGTGTGCATATCAACTTGGCTGGCCATCTGAGGCCGGCCAAATTGACATACGCACCTAGAACTCTCCACCCGCATGTGTTGCACAGCTGGGTGCCGACCAAGCACAGTCTCTCACTCCCTCCCTTGGCGGCATTTCAGCCCACTCAGGCCTGTCCCAGTGCTTCTCTCATGCTGGTTAACAGCATGAGAGAAACTTTGGAATTGGGTGGGGAGGAGAGGAAGAAGACGAGAAGAACTGAGGTGGTGGGAGCTGCGGAGCACAGAGGCAGCAATTACGTTTTTTATTTTTTTATTATTGTTGCCCCACCCGCCCTCCGCTCTGCACCCCCAGCCCCTTATCCCTCCTGGCAGCAGCCGCTACTGAACTCACCACTCTCTTCACCCCTGCTCTTTCCTCTGCCACCTCTCTCATTTCCTTGCTTTGTTCTTTCACACTCCCTCATTTTCTTCTTCAAAGTCTTCATATTCTCATTCCTCATACCTCATTTCCCATCCCTTACTCCTCTCCCAATGCACATTTGTACAGCACATCTTTCTCTATTCTCATCCCTCATTTTCCCATGCATTCCTCTTTCTTCCCGCTCACTCTTCACATATCAACTCTCATCAGACTTCTTCTTCACCATCCCTCATTTCCACTGTTCATTTCTATCATTCAACACACTCCCTTTGGTTCTGCATTGACATTACACATCTTCTATTCACCATTCTCATCTCCCTTGCTTATTTTACTCCTTCGTGTGTAGGTATGAAGAGGAATAAGGGGTAGCAAGGAAGTACATACCCTCACCATGGAGTGCTCAATGAAAAGTTTAAAAATCTTATTAGGTATGCTGCGGAAGGATACTCATCCAATCAGATGATTGTGAGACCCAAATGCTCCTTGGTAGTAAAAACACATGAATTTGCGGAAAGTAATTTAATCAAGAGCAGACAACAGAGACAGACAACAAGCCATCCAATTATGAGCAGGGGGATGACTCAAAGCCCCCTCTAAACATGTGTTATGTATTGAAAATGCGAAGGGGTATATTTACTGGAATAGTGGCACAGGGCAGCGCAGCAAGTTACGTTGCCACGCTGCCCTGCACCACAGGGAAAAGGCAGCAGTTTATGTAATACGGTGCATTCCTGTCCTTTCCCCTTGCGCTGGCACAGTTTAGGCAGCTTAGTGCCAACGCAGGTACCCTTGCACCATGGTTCAATGGTGCCTTCAGTGCATGCAGGTTTTTTTTGTGCAGTGGCAGGACTGTTTTGTGCAAGGGGCACCTTTCTGCACAGAAACAATCCATGGAGGCATTTTTCTCTCTTTTTGAGTGCTACAGAAAACAGCACAAATAGAAAGAAGAAAAAACAAGGAGAAATAAAGATATTTCTCCTCGTTACGCCTCCCTTAGGGAGGCATAATATTTTGAGCATGCCAAGGGTTACAAGTCCTTGTAAATCTAGGAATGCCTCAAAATCCACTGCAATGTCCATGGGATGCCCCCCTGACGCAGAGTAAGGCAAAGCAGTGACTTGCGCTGTTTTGCCTTACTCCATATTTATGAAACCATGCGTGGCCTCATTGATATGGGTCTGCACTCTGTGTCGTCGCCGGAGCATCAAAAGAAGAGATGCTCTGTTGGCGCAAGGGCCTTCTAAATATGCCCATAAGACTTCCTGTGGACAGCTAAGGCTGTGTTCAGCCGAGATCTAGAAATGGAAATCCAGACATAAGGGAATCATAGTAAAGAAAGCTGCAATATCACAACCTACTCTTTGTTTCTATAGATTCAAGGAAACTCTTGCCTATCTGAGGCAAGCAAGAAGGGAATACACGCAAAAGAGTCACTCCCAATTTGACAACTGCTGCCAAGTGTGGTCGGTGTTCCCGGCTCCTCTGCAAGAAAACAAGGAGCAAATTACCCTGTGGATTGGAATGCAGACGGGAACCCTAATGGAACTTGAGAGGGTGGACTGAGGCCAGGTGGGTCGCATATTGTTTAGGCGTGTATGAAAGTTGAAGGAGTTATACAAGTATGGTAATGGACCAGGGGTTTCATATTTGTGCAATCTTTCCTCATGCCCCCTCTTCCATACTTTTCTCGTGTCTATAGATAGTTAAAGTCCTGCGTTTTGAAAAAAAAGGCAATGTTTGTGAAAGTAAAATTAACACAACGATAATAGCAGTCGATATTATATTATGGGGAGAAAGAGTTTAAAAAGTTGTAATATGCCCATAAACCATGGGTACTCACAAACATGTTCCCAGGGGCCAAAATGTTTGGTTTGTGACGTGCCTGGGG
The DNA here is from genome assembly GCF_031143425.1 of Pleurodeles waltl. Lineage (NCBI taxonomy): Eukaryota > Metazoa > Chordata > Amphibia > Caudata > Salamandridae > Pleurodeles > Pleurodeles waltl. The sequence goes on from NC_090436.1 coordinate 318,004,571, forward strand.
GCCGAATTGATGTCAGGGCAGAGGCAGTCGTGTGGGGTGGCTGGGGGGATTTGTGACAAGGTAGGTGTAGGAGAAGCAAATGATATACATCTAGTGGCTGAAAAAAACTATGGGAAACCAGAAAACCTGGAATTAATCCCAGCTTACCCACTTTTCCAAATTGTGTGATCCTAGGCAATTGTTTAATCTCACTTTCCCTCCTTTTTCTGCATTATCACATTTAAGATGACCTTGGAATACATGATGCATGGTGTGCGCTGCACAAAACCTGCTTCTATGTTTGATTTATTAAACTATAATGTTGTTCATATATGATAGGAACCAAGGCCACCCATAAAGTGCACATACCAAGTGACTTGCCTCTTTAATTTACTATTGGTGGTGTTCTCAGGGTAAGGGAAATAATTTATGTTTCCAAATTTACGTTTGAAAACTATCACTTTTAAATGAATACATCTCAATGCACTGATAAAATAAATTGTACTAAGGCGAAAAGGTTCTGCATGTTAACTAAATACACTTTTTTTATTTTGAAGAGACTGTCTTAGTTTTACACTTGTGCTACAAGATGTCTTTAAAAATGAAGGTGTTTCTAAAGTTAAGTGCAGGAGTCCCTAGTTACTTCCTTTCTTTAACACCAAATACGTTTGAAATAAATGATTGTGTTTCTATTTAATATTTTTATTGTTAGTGGAGTCTAGCAAACAGCTGCCCAGTGCTCCTGTTGCCCAAGGGGCCACATGTAAAGGTCAGAGGGGCCGCATGAGGCCCGCGGGGCCGTACTTTTAGTATCCATGCCATAAACCATATTGTGGGTGCATTCCAAAAACAAAACTGCATAAAACGAATTCAAGGGTGCCTTTTTGAGCTCTTGTAGCACTATGTGCCTTTTAATTATGATCTGAAGCTCATCACCGACATTATTGCTGCATGGGTCCTTGGCTTGAAAGCCCAAATTTTCAAGTCCCAGTGCATTGTGATTATTGTATTTATTCATGTGGAAAGACATTTCTTCACATTTTGATTGAATGCCCTCCTAATTCGGGTTTCGTTCTAACTGTTGCTCATTAGAGAAGCAGTTCAGTCAAACATTCACTCTATAGTGCTTCAGAACCTGTTAAGCACATTTCATCCAAGAGAACTTCTCCTACAGGGTAGCACCAGCCCCTTCTGGGCACAATTTAAGTCAAAAACAATATATTGTGGACAAACTCGCTCAAACTCACACTAATGGCTTTGAGGGGTTGTTTTATTTTTGTTGCTTGAATTTGATTTGAATGATTTGCTGTTTAATGCAACTCACTCCTGATATATATTTTATCTGAGGACCTTAAAAGTAGTGTTAGAGCTACTCAGTGCACACAGCTTAAATGCTTCAATGACATTCAATGACCTTCAATAAAGGAAACTTCATGAAGACTGTTTTTATGTATTGAGTGTGTATTTTTCACTTTAGATTGACCATAATCAAAATAGGTCTACATTTAAAATATGGATTATATGTGGTTGCCACCTTGTTTTCTAATGTGTCTTTTAATTCCAGGAGAAATCGCCTCCCCATGTACTATCTTGATGTGCCCTTGTTTTTCTGTTCTCATGTGAATTTTCTTTTTACGCAAACTTTGTAGAATGTGTTAATGAGCCATTGTGATGTACCTGCAGAGTAGTCTTTGTCCAGTGTATCTCTTTATGTTGCAGATAACTGTGAATTTGAAGGACATTTTAGAATAGCCTCATTGTATAGTAGCTTGTGAAAATAACAAGCTTAGATATATACTTGTGCCTTAACCCGATTGGTCCATTGTAGGGAGTAATGCTTGGGTGCATCAAGTGTCAGAACTGTGTGATTTAAGCTAATGCAATGTAGATGAGAACTCAGAAGATTCTCTGCCAGTTTTCTTGTCTAAATCTTAGTAAAAACCTATTTTCTACATTTGCTAGCAGATCCTTTCCCTCGACTCTTTATGGGAGGACTGATTTTACCTAGCTTTTCTTTTGAGACAACTTTGTAATAGCTTGTCTTTGCTTTTATGGCTTAGAATTGCATTGAACTATACCTTGAATACTTCCTCCATGTACTGATGAATTTGAATTTGTTGTTTGCTAATCCTCTAATAAATCTTTATAGTTTGAACATAACCAGTCTCTGTCTTACTTGTGGAGCCTAATGTGCTTTATTGAAATATATTGAATTATAATGTTTAGATGCAGGTGGAAGTAAAGATTCATTGGAGAGGGCTTCATGAACCTGATTTTGCACAGGAATTTGCCCAAAGCATTTCTCCATTTCTGATGTGTGCCTCTGGCCCAGAGGAAGACATATTTCGAATTCAAAGAATATGTTGTGGTTGTATTCAAACAAGCAAGTTTGATGATTTCAGATGTGCTTCTTGGCTTGAATGATTCTTTCCGGTGTGTGCATGACATAATATAGGCATGATGTGACAGGAGGAGTTCTATCCATAATTCTTGATAAGAACACTTTGTTGCAGAAGAACAGCTATTCGTAAACATTACACAGAGTGAAATAAAACGCAATGTAATAATATAATAATAAAGGTATAAACTTAAAGAGGTGTGGGAAAGCAAGTTGATGTTCAAAACGGAGGAATGTGTTGGACCGCTTTAAGGACAAAAGTGGAAGGTGCAGTATTCTATCTAAACATCATAAATGCTGTTGTGGATTTAATGAATTCCATATAGCATGTAGTATGTGGGATTACAGCCGGGCAATAGAGAATAGAAGAGCAAGGGATACTCTGGTGATCTGAGGCACATATTATGGGTTTGTGATCTCTCAACCCATTGTTGCCCGTGGGTGTTTGATTCTACAGAGAAGAATCCCTACTAACTATGATTTTGCAATAGCTAGTAAGGTCTGCTCTAAATTAGGTCTGTTTGACAAGTCATGAAAATTGCAAAACTTTTGCAAAAATAATTTTAAGGTATTGTAAGGGTCTGGGAACGAAATTACATTGGGCATCAAAATAAAAATGTCCCCAATTATCACAATATCACTAGAAAGTGATTCATATTTACAATTTCCAGACATTTTTGAACTTGTTACCCAAGGTATGTCAGACCGCATGCATTTGTACTTGATGCAGTAAATATTTGTGGTAATGTTAAAGTAGTAACAACTGGCCTGCACACCACAAAACAGGCCTGCAAGTTGCCAAAAACAGCCTATACATTGACCTATTAGACCAGCCCCTCTGGCACTGCCAGATTGCTCTATTGACCAGTCCCACCTTAGGTTGTCTTGTGTGGAAATTAAATGTAAAGGCATACCTCATGAGCAAAACTCATGACTGATACAACGAAGGGGAATGGTTCCAACAGAAAATGCATTGCTTGAGAATTGTTTTCATGCTGCAAAATATTTTCTACTCAAAATAGTCCCACAGAGGAAAACTGTGCTAAATTTGAGAACTTTGTAAGCAGGATGAACACTTGTCCCATGCCTGTTCTAAATCATTTCCTTTCATATGAAACATTGGCCCTCATTTACAAGGGCAGTGCGCCACCGGAACATCACTTTTACTAATGTTCCGGTTGCGCAATGCCCTTCCCCATATTTACAAAGCTGTTTTAAGCCACTTTTTGTGGCTTAACACTACTTTGTGTATACCGCCCCTTTACATGCATCACTTTGCATGAAAGGAGCGTGCAGTGGGTGTTGCTGTGTGTGTTCCACGGCAACACCCTTGCATTTTGGGGCTGCTTTTGAGACTGGGAAAATAAACAAAAACAACTTGTATTATTTAGCTCTACTTAGTGGCCTGAAATCATCAGCCAGAGCTGTCGAAATCATTGTCCCTCATTCAGCTTGGCTACTCCTCACAAAAGAATTCTTAAGATATGGGTTCACGTGCGCACATGGCAGCCCCCGAGAAGGTTACCAGCTTGCCTAGCTGGTACTACTCCTCGCCTGTTGTGACAACTATTGCAGTATACCTAGGAGACTTCTCAGGGCTTTCCTCATTCCTTCCATTTCAAAACTGCTGTTTCCATTGTCCTGCCTGTTCTGCAGTGTTTGAGGTAAACTTAAACCCCAGAAATGAAGAGCCATTTGTTGAATACAGGACGTCATTCCTGACATTGAAAACTTCCTTAAAAATCAGAACAAAGAAAGTGAGAGATGCATTCTTCACTTCGGGAAAGAAGGAGTTCTTCGTTTCAGGAAAGAAGGCAGTCTTCCCTTCAGGAAAGATGCCACACAAATGGACTCCCACCATTCTGATGAGAAGTTCTTGTCTTATTTTTAAACTGGTCTTTCTTGTTGCACGAGGACAGGTTGAGTTTCCTTCCTGGCCTCGATTACAAGTATCTCATAAAATCTGAACAACCTTGCAAAGCACTGTTTGCCCATGATTGTCTTAATTATAAGTTTGGCACATTTTACCAGCAGTCAGACCCAATAACGTTTGGCAGGTCAGATGTGCTGACATTTACCAGTTGAAAAAGGCCCAGTACAAAACACAACATGAGTATTTGATATGGTAAGTCACCCCCCCCCCCACCAGGCCTGTTTTGCCAAATCTTGTGGCCTGGTAATAAATACACTGCTTCCAGAACAAAAGATACATTTGTGGTATTTTTGAGACAAGCCCTAATCATACCTAGCACAAAAATGCCAATGCCCAGATATGGGGCCACAAACCAGCACTGCACAGCGCAAGAGAGCTGTGAAGAGAAGTATTTGCTTCCCTGGACAGTGTTGTGTGACTCTTGTGATTCCACAAGACTGCTGAGCTTTGGGGGGGCAGCACCATGGCTTGCGGGTGACTGAGTCTTACCCACTCTGGTTTGGCAACTGTCGGCCTAACCCTACTGGCTTGCTAGCAATACCTCATCCGGACAGAAAGGATGAATGTGATTTGTGGCAGTCTAGTGCAAGACACTTGTTAGACTTTTCATCCTTGGCGTGGTCTCCCTTAACTTTTTACCTCTGTTCCCCAGGTTGTTGATGTGTGCTGGACTCTGATTTTACTGTTTTTGTTACTCTGGGCACTTCACCACTGCTAAACAGTGCTGAAGTGCAAGTGCTCCTTTACAAAATGTGTATGTAATTGGCTTATCCATGATTGGCATATTTGATTTACTAGCAAGTCCCTAGTAAAGTGTACTGGAGGTGCCAGGGCCTGTAAATCAAATGCTACTAGTGGACCTGCAGCACTGGTTGTGTCACCCACATAAGTAGCTCTGTAATCATGTCTCAGACCTGCCACTGCAGTGTCTGTGTGTGCAGTTTTTAACTGTAAATTCGATTTGGCAAGTGTACCCACTTGCCAGGCCAAAACCTTCCCTTTTCTTACATGTCAGACACCCCTAAGGTAGGCCCTAAGGTAGCCCCAAGGGCAGGTTGCAGTGTATGGTTAAGGTAGGACATATAGTAATGTGTTTTATATGTCCTGACAATGAAATATTGCTAAATTCATTTTTCACTGTTGCAAGGCCTGTCCCTCTCACAGGTTAACATGGGGGCTACCTTTAAATCTGATTAAAGTGTAAATTCCCTTTGGGAGCGGATGGACATGTGGAGTTTGGGGTCTCTGAGCTCACAATCTAAAAATACATCTTTTAGTAAAGTTGATTTTAAGATTGTGGCCCTCATTACAACCCTGGAAAAAAAATTGAATTACGACCGTGGCGGAAACCGCCAACATAGACAGCCACTTTAACACTCCGACCGCCAGGGCGGTACAAACAAACAGCGCGGCGGTCACCGCCAACAGACAGGCAGAAGACAATGTACTGACCTCACTATTATGAGAGGCCAATCCGCCACCGTTTCCGGGGCGGAACCAACGTGAACAAAAACACGGCGGAAACAGAACTTTGAAGGGAAAACACTCACCTCTCCACACCCCACGAGGAACCAGGACGCCATGGAGCCAGAACTCCAGATACTCCCTGGGATGGTATTCCTGCTCCTCTATCAGGAGCACCAAAGACGGCGGTGACAACCACGGTGAGTACTGCACCTACAACACAGGGGAGGGTGGATGGAAAAGAGAGTGACACACACATGCAACACGCAAAACCCCCACCCTCACCCACAACAACATACACACAAATACATGCTGCAACATTACATTTACACCCCCCCCCACACCCAGAAGAACGCAAGGACAAAAGTAAATGAGTTGAACGATTGTAATCATGAAAAAAACAGTAGTCAAAACTTGAAATACAGTATATACAAATATGTACACCAACTACACAAGTCCGGGCCCAAAATGCTTGGGTGAGGCCCACACTAGATACCAGACTTCAAATGGAGAGAACACTGCAGGGGCATCAGATCGAAATGAAACAGGCACCTCAGGGGGAAGGTAAGGGGGGGCACCTCAGCCGGATGATTGCACAATGCCACTGCTCCACGAGGGGGCTCCGTGCCCACTGCTGTATCCTGGGGAGTGCAAAGCCACAGTCTCTCAAGTCTCTCCAGTGGGTGGGTTGCCCACTGCATTATCCTGGGGAGTGCAGAGCCACAGTCTCTCCAGTGGGTGGTTTGCCCACTGCTGCATCCTGGGGAGTGCAAAGCCACAGTCTCTCAAGTCTCTCCAGTGGGTGTTTGCCCACTGCTGCATCCATGGGAGTGCAAAGCCACAGTCTCTCCAGTGGGTGGGTTGCCCACTGCATTATCCTGGGAAGTGAAAAGCCACAGTCTCTCAAGGCTCTCCAGTGGGTGGGTTGCCCACTGCATTATCATGGGGAGTGCAAAGCCACAGTCTCTCAAGTCTCTCCAGTGGGTGGGTTGCCCACTGCATTATCATGGGGAGTGCAAAGCCACAGTCTCTCAAGTCTCTCCAGTGGGTGGTTTGCCCACTGCTGCATCCTGGGGAGTGCAAAGCCACAGTCTCTCAAGTCTCTCCAGTGGGTGGTTTGCCCACTGCAATATCCTGGGGAGTGCAAAGCCACAGTCTCTCAGGTGGATGCCTTTCTCCACTGGTTCTGGAGGGGGCATTGTACTCAGAGTGCTTCATCCTGCCAAGGACTGAGGTAGTGGATGCCTTTCTCCACTGGAGGTGGTGCATCATGGAAGCTGCCCAGGCTCTTGGAACTGACCACCAGGCTCGGACGGCTGACCACAGGGAATGGCAGCCATGTCTGCGCTGGTGCCACTGGCTCAGGATGTCGCAGGGCTGCTAGCGGTGCTTGCAGTGGTCTCTGTGGCAGCGGTGCTTGCGGTGGGCTCTGTGGCATCGATGCTGGCGGCGGACTCTGTGGCAGCAGTGCTGGCGGGTGGCTCTGTGGCATCGGTGCAGGCGGCAGGCTCTGTGGCATCGGTGCTGGTGGCGAACTCAGTGGCAGCGGTGCTGGCAGCGGGCTCTGTGGCGGCGGACTCGGTAACGGCGGTGCTGGCGGCGGGCTCTGTGGCGGTGGTGCTGGTGGCGGGCTCAGTGAGTGCGTTGCTCGTGGCGGGCTCAGTGAGTGCGGTGCTGGTGGCGGGCTCAGTGACTGTAGTGCTGGTGGCGGGCTCAGTGACTGCGGTGCTGGTGGCGGGCTCATTGACAGCAGTGCTGGTGGAGGTGCATGTGGTGGTGCAGGTGGCGGTCTTCTCCGCCGTACAGGTTGGCGTTGACGTGGACAGAAGGTGTGACACTGGTCACATTGTCAGTGCCACCATGCTCTCTCCTGACCTGCCCTTTATTTTCTGGCCCTTCCCCACCTTGGATGATGGCGCAGCTGTCTTGCCACTATCCCCTTTTGTTTTCCCTGAGCTCTTGGTGGCAGGGGTTTTTGGCTTCTCCCTCCGTAATGTGGGCAACCTTTTTACTTTAGCAGGTGGCAAAATGCCCTTTCCCTCGCTCCGTGGCACACTGGCAGCCTTGATGCTTGCCGCACTCCAATAGCCCGCAGTTGCTGGCACCACTGTGTCCGGTGATGTGGTGGCTGAGGTGCTGGGTTGGGACCTGGAAAGCCTGGCCGTAGGGGACGGACGGGGGGGGAGGTATTGTGAAGAGGTCAATATTAGCCAGGAAAAGTTTTTTAGACACACTGGGATGGGTAGATGGAGTGGGTTTGGGAGTGGAGGAAGAGGTAGTGGTTGTAGGAGGTGTGCGTTTGCTGAATTTGGGTGAAGGTGCATGGGCTGGAGGCTGTTGTGAGGTGGATGGCTGTTGGGTGGGTGTGTGCCTGCATTTGTGTACTTTGGGAGGAGGGCTCACAGACACACTGGTAGAGGACACAGGGGATGTGTGAATGGTAGTGGGGGTGGTGAGTGCACATGAGCGGTGTGTGGTGATGGGCGTGCTGGTGATGGAGGTAGTGGCTGAAGATGTAGTGCATGCAGGTGTGAGTGGAGACGAGACAGGGAGGGAGGAGGACAACGTGGAGGAGGGGACACAGTGGAGGCAGTGGATGTTGGAATGTGTGCATGGGTATGATGCTTGTGTGAGTGCCTGTGGGATGTGTGGTTCTTATGTTTGCCAGAGCCAACCTTGTGTGTTGAGGTGTGTGCATGCTGGTCTGATGGTGTGCTTGGGATAGGCTGAGGTACAGGGGATCGGGTCTGGGTGGAGGAAGTTGGAGGGGGGAGGCTTGACACAGGGACAACGGCTGCCATCAGTGCTGAGGCCAGAGCCTGAAATGCTCTCTGTTGGGCTGCCTGGCCAGACAGAATGCCCTCCAGGTATGCATTTGTTTGTTGCAAATGCCTCTCGACACCCTGGATGGCATTCACAATGGTAGACTGCCCAACAGTGAGGGATCTCAGGAGGTCAATGGCCTCCTCACTGAGGGCAGCAGGGCTGACTGGGGCAGGGCCTGAGGTGCCCGGGGCGAAGGAGATGTCCATTCTCCTGGGTGAGCGACCACAGGACACATGCTGATGGGCTGCTAGAAGGGCGGCGCTGGTTGGGTGGGGTGGCGGCTGTACCTGTTGATGTGGGGGCACAGAAGGCCTGCCACTGCAAGGGAGCTCCCATCAGAGGAGGAGTTGCTGTCGCTGCTGTCACCTCCTGTCCCCGCCATGGAGCTCCCCTCAGCCTCTGTCCCACTGGTGGCTTCAGACTCTGTTGTCTCGCCCTCTAGGGCCAAGTGGGATGCAGCTCCCTCCTTCTCCGGTGCCACTGCTCCTCCGCCTGATGATGCTATTGCACACAAGAACAGGGAGACCACAAAAAGGAGGGGGGAGACAGAAGAAAGACATGTTCAGTGCATACAATACCACTACTGTTGGCGGACACAACAGACACAGCAGCTCTCTGCACTACGCCATGCACTTATAGTTCCTAGATTAATCACATGCCCATGGAGTACAAGGCCTATGCCCGATTGCTGCACACATGGAAGTCACAGGAGCCTGACTAGGTGTAGATGGCTCTTACCACTGGTGGGGTTGGGGTGCCACATAGCCTATCTCACAAAGGGTCCTTGCTTACAAAGCTCGCCCTGGCCTAGGGTAACCCACTGCCCACCTCCCCCACCCAGACACCTCGTAATGCACCAGATCATCGTGGCCTGCTGTATGCTGCACAACCTGGCTTTGTGATGACAGGTGCCTTTTCTGCAGGAGGATGGTCCAGAAGAAGGTCTTGTGGCAGCTGTGGAGCCTGTGGACAGTGAAGAGGAGGAGGCAGAAGAAGAGGATATCGACAACAGAAACAACGTTATCCAGCAATACTTCCAGTGAGACACAGGTAAGAAGATGTCACTGCCTCACACATCTCATACTAAGTCTGTCACTTTCACCCACTGTATGGACCCTGACTTGTCACTTTGCCTTTCCATTTCACATATGTGGGTCCCACTGTCTGCCCTCTGCTATATTACCTCATTGACTAGAGCTGTGTTACATCGGTATGTTGACAATACAGTTGACATTGCTATATTCCATAGTTATTGCAAATACACATTTGTGAAAGCACAGACTGACTCCAGATTGTTTTGTGATTCAAGGGTGTTTATTTCAGTGCTAATTAATGGAGGGGGTTGTAAAATGGGCAGGGATGGAGGTGGAGGAATGTCCATGGCAGAGTTCAGTCTATTTGTTTCAGAGGTGCATTGTCCAAAGGGGCATAGGAAGTGGAGCTAGGGCAGTTGATGAATGGACAGTGTGACAAAGTGGGACAGAAGGATGACATTCAGGGGGGTCTCATTTCCTGGCGGGGTCTTGGCATTGTTCTCTATCTTTGTCCTGGATCTCAGGGACCGTTTGCGGGTGGTTCTCCATCTGCAGGGGGTGGGGTGCTGGTGTTGTGGTCCTGTGGCGGTGCCTCCTGTCCACTAGCGCCGGCGGAGGTGGTGGGCTGTTCATCATCCAGGCTAGTGTCAGGTGCCCCTTGTTGTGCCACAGTGTCCCTCCTGGTGTTCACAAGGTCCTTCAGCACCCCTACAATGGTGATCAGGGTGGTGTTGATGAACTTAAGTTCCTCCCTGATCCCCAGATACTGTTCCCCTGCAGCCGCTAGGTCTCCTGAAAGTTGGCCAGTACTGTTGCCATCGTCTCCTGGGAATTATGGTACACTCCCATGATGTTGGAGAGGGCCTCATGGAGAGTGGGTTCCCTGGGCCTGTCCTCCCTCTGTCACACAGCATTCCTCCCAGTTCCCCTGTTTTACTGTGCCTCTGTCCCCTGAACCGTGTGCCCACTGCCACTGCCCCCAGGTCCCTGATTTTCTTGGGGTGGTGGGCTTGCCTGGGTTCCCTGTAGTGGTGGACACACTGGTGCTTGACGTGTCCTGCGGACAGAGGGATGGGCCCGCTGGTTGGGTGCTGTGCTGGTGTTTCCTGAGGGGGGAGGCTCTGTGGTGGCATGTGCCAGTGTCAGGGGAACCAACTGTCCGAGGTCCCCGATGGGCCGGGCTGATCATCTTGATCCAGTTTGACAGAGCTGCTATCATCACTGTGGGCCTCTTCTGTGGGGGGAGTGGACATGTCTGGAACCTCCGTCCGGTGACGTTGGGTAGGGGACCTGCAGGGGTGTAAAGGCATGATTATTGCATCTGTGTGTGCCATCGTGTGCAATGGGTGGGTGACCCTGTACTCCAGCGCTTGCATTCTTGTCTAGGGCCTTGTGTGATAATTGGTTTGGGGTCTGTGTGGGTATCTGCAGTGGACATGCTTTTGTGATGGGTGTCCATGCTTTGGTGTTGCATGCAGGGCTTGATGTTGGGATGGGTGGGTTGTGATAGTGGGACATTTGTGAGGTGTTGGAGTGATGGGGGTGAGGGTGAGGGTGGGGTATGTGATGGCATGCAGGTAGGGTGGGGGATGTCATAGTTAAGATCTGACTTACCAGAGTCCATTCCTCCTGCTACTCCTGCAAGGCCCTCAGGATGCAGCATAGCCAAGACTTGTTCCTCCCATGTTGTTAGTTGTGGGGGAGGAGGTGAGGGTCCGCCGCCAGTCCTCTGTACTGCAATCTGGTGTCTTGAGACCACGAAACGCACCTTCCCCCGTAGGTCGTTCCACCTCTTCCTGATTTCATCCCTAGTTCTTGGATGCTGTCCCACTGCATTGACCCTGTTGACGATTCTGCGCCATAGCTCCATCTTCCTAGCAATGGACGTGTGCTGCACCTGTGATCCGAATAGCTGTGGCTCTACCCGGACGATTTCTTCCACCATGACCCTGAGCTCCTCCTCAGTGAACCTGGGGTGTCGTTGGGGTGCCATGATGTGGTGTGGGTGACGTGTGAGGGGGTGTCGGTTGTGATGTGTGAGGGGATGTGTTTGTGTGTGTTGTCTGAGGTGCGTGGATGTTGTGTGTGTGATGGTGTTGTGTGCCTGTGGATGCTAGTGTTGTTTCTGGTGGTTTCTCTCTCTGGGCTTCTTTCTCAATTTTGGTAGTAAGGGGTTGTGGGTGATGTGGGTGTGTGTTTTATATTGGATTGGGTGTGTGGGAGTGGTGTGTGTATGTGTATCAGGTGTGTGTATTTTGAATTGTCCAATGTGGTTGTGTTTTGTAAATGTGTGTGTATTTTGAGCGCAGCGGTGTGTACTGCCAATGGTTTACCGCGGTTGAAAGACCGCCGCGTGGATTCGTAGGTCGTGATAGTGTGGGCGTATTCCTGTTGGTGTGACGGTGGAGGTTTTGTTATCGTCAGTTTATCACTGACCTTTGGTGTGGAGGACCTGTGTGGGTGTCTGGATTTTGCCGGATTCCGGGCTGTGGGTCGTAATAGCTGTAGCGGAATTCCGCCGCTGCATTGGTGTGTTGGCGGTCTTCTGCACGGCGGTAAGCGGGATTTACCGCCAATGTTGCAATGAGGGCCTGTGTGTTTGAAAATGCCACTTTTAGAAAGTGAGCATTTTCTTGCTTATACCATTTCTGTGACTCTGCCTGTTTGTTGATTCCCTGTCTGGGTCAGTTTGACAGTTGGGCTGGTTGTACGTCAAACTAGACAGTGACACAAAGGGAGCTGGGGTGTAGCCTGCATATCCTGATGAGCCATCTGTGCTAGGAGGGAGGGGAGGAGTGGTCACTCACACCTGAAAGGGCTGTGCCTGGCCTCACACAATGCAGTCTCCAAGCCCCGAGTGAGTGTCTGGGGCAAGGCAGGATTTCACATTCACAAGAGACTTTCCTTTGAAGTAGGCCTACTTCAAAGGAGAAATTGGGTATAAGAAGGGTACCCAAAACCACAGACTTTAGATCACTTCTGGACATCAAGAGGAACCTCTGCCTGGAGAAAAGCTGAAGAGCTGAGGAGAAGTGCTGCCCTTCCTGTGACTGTGCTTTGTGGAGATATCCTGCAGTTGTTGCTTCTGCCTGTGCAAGGGGACAAAGGCTAGACTTTGTGATATATTCCTGCTTGAGAAGGACTCTCCAAGGGCTTGGACTGAGCTTGCCGTCTGTTCTGGAGTCTCAGGGCCATCAAAGACTTCCCTTACCAGCACCTGGACTTTCTGCTGAGACTCCTGCCCTTACAAGTGGTGCCCTATCCAGTCCCTGGGCCCTTGAAAGGGAAAGCTGGTGAAAATTCAAGGAAATCGACTTCAGACGACTCCGGACCGACACCGCTGCTGAATCCGGTGATGCCACCTGCAACCGACTCCCTGATCTTCGCTGGAACATGACGACCTTCGCAGGCCCGACACTGCTGCAGCCCTGCCGAAGTCCACGACTCCGTGGAAGTCGGCGCACCACATCGTGACTGACGCCGCTCAAACTGTGCGGATTCAACATTTCGCACAGACACCGCGATCCTCGACTTCGCTCATCAGCTTGTTTTCATTCTTCACCAAGGTACTGTACCTGGGGGTCTGCGTGACTCCGTGGCCGGTGCCGTTGGTGTCAGATTGTTGGGAACGACTCCGTCACAATGCCATGTTAACACCTCATCGAAGCATTTTGTGTTTCTAAGTGTTGTTTGTGAATTTAATCTTTAAAAATTCATAACTTGACTTGTGTATTGTGGTTTTTTGTCATTTTGGTCTTGTTTTGGCTAGATAAATATTTCCTATTTTTCTAAACCTGTGTCATTTTGTAGTGTTTTTATTAAGTTACTGTGTGTTCTGGTACAAATACTTTACACCTAGCACTCTGAAGTTAAGCCTCCTGCTCTGCCAAGCTACCAAGGGGGTAGGCAGGTGATAGCTGAAGGTGATTCTCTTTTACCCTGACTAGATTGAGGGTCCTTACTTGAACAGGGTGTAATCTGACTGTCAACCAAAGACTTCTCAGGGGAGTCACGGTGAATGGGTCATACCCTTTTCTCTCACCAGCAATGAGTCTCGTACACACACACAGGCAAGGAAGGAGATGCGGGATAGTTTCCAATCGAATTATTGAAAAGACTGCAATCTACAATAAAATGCATGAGCTACAATGATGAGGATAATAAGCCATAACAAAATTAGGATTGTGAAAATTTGTGATGTAAAAATGAGCAACCCCAACATATTACAATAAACACAGATAAATGATTCCTACCTAATGCCTAATCTCTAACCTATAGCGAGAGCATAGCAGTGTTAGCCCAATCTGTCCATTCTGAGTCCATGAGAGACACACCCACGCATGTTATCTTGGCACAAGGGTCTGCCTCCGTCTCCTGATTTAGCTGCAGAGACAAGGCTGAGGTCGACTTCAAAATGGCGTGCAACTTAGATCGAAATTCCTGGTGGGAAGGACCCCTCGTACGACCCTTGGACCACATTGTGTTTATATAGAAAAACATGTTTTGTTCTGCATTGCATAACAATGATAATGGCACATTTGCTAAATGACAACTGATTATGAAAATAAAACTTTTCCTCTGAAAGTAGGCTATTCTAAAATGAATAAAATAAATGAATGAAAACAGTGCATGTTATCTAGGTAAAAGGGCACAGGCCTCAGCTAAGCTAAAATATATGTTCCCGAACAAGACTAAAATGAACCCACGACGAAAGTACAGATTTCAATTCAATTCAATTCGCTTTAATTCAATTCAATGCATCCTTCCGCTTCCCAGCATCAAGTACATGTTTGTAGTAGCTTTTATTAAATGTGCAATTTTGTGTGAAAAGTTATTTTAAAATACTAATGATTTTTATGATGAATATAGTCATAACCAATGAATTATTAATGTTTCACATGAAACAATTTTTGTTAGGTGAATAGAAGTGTGTTTATTCATATAATTCAGTTGTGCCACATTTTTGCAGAGTCACCAATTTACTAATATGGATGCTGTTTTGGTTTTTTGTTCATCTTGCTCCTTTTCATTACCCCTCCCAATCAATATCCCCCCTGTGTGTCTTCTCTATATATAGACCTCATTACGACCCTGGTGGTCGGTGATAAAGTGGCGGTTACAACGCCAACAGGCTGGTGGTAACTACCGCCAAATTATGACCATGGCAGAAAAATCTCAGAAAGACTGCCAAAGTACCACACCAACCACCAGGGTGGAAACAAAAGGCACCATAGTGGTAGCCGCCAAAGCCTGGCTGAAACACTTTACAGAAGTGAAAGGACTCACCATTGGAGACACAGGGAAGAACCATGCTGCCATGGAACCAGAACTGCAAGTTTTCCCGATGATATTCTACGTCATGCTCCACCACAAACACCAATGCCGGTGATGCCGACGACAGTGAGTACAGCCGCCTAGCATACAAAGGAGAGGGGGAGGAAAACGAGAGTGACACACTAACGCACCATACACACCCCAGACACACACACCATACACACAACCAGCTACCCAAGAAAACAAGTTAATCCCTGTAAATCGGCTGAATAATGCAAGGACAACAGAAATTGACTAAAGTGATTGTAATAAGATCAACACAATATTAATAATAATTTTGCCAATGCAACGGATATGTACAAATGTACATGAAAGGGACACTGCCCATTTCTCAGTTCGCGTGGGCCACATGGCCACAGGGTAAAGTCCAAGGCCCCACTTGTTACCTACATCAATACGGAGAGAACACTGCAGGGGCCTCAGTTGGCAAATAGGCAGGCATCTCAGGAGAATGGGGGGCACCACAGCCAGATGCAGAAAAAAGACCACTGGTTCTGGAGGGGGCAATATGCCCTGTGCTTGGTCCTGGGGAGTGCAAGGCCACAGTCTCTCGGGTGGCTGTCTTTCCCACTGGTTCTGGAGGGGGCAACATGCCCTATGCTTGGTCCTGGGGAGTGCAAGGCCGCAGTCTCTCTGTTGGGTGTCTTCCCCACTGGTTCTGGAGGGGGCAACATGCCCAATGCTTGGTCCTGGGGAGTACAAGGTGGCAGTCTTTCAGGTGGGTGTCTTCCCCACTGGTTCTGGATGGGGCAACATGCCCTGTGCTTGGTCAAGGGGAGTGCAAGGCCACAGTCTCTCGGTGTGTGTCTTCCTCACTGGTTCTGGAGGGGACAGGCCACACAGCAGCCCAAGGAGGCTGGATCACATTGCGTCCTCCGGCGGTGATGGCTACACTGTGGTGGTGATGGTGGTGGTGGTGGTAGTGGGAGGCTCTAGCTCAGCCCCTGCACCCTGATATGGCTGCACTGTGGTAGTGGTGGTGGTGGTGGTAGTGAGAGGCTCCTGCTCAGCCCTTGCATCCTGAATGGCTTCACTGTGGTGGTTTTGGAGGTAGTGGGAGGCTCCTGCTCAGCTCCTGCACTCACTGATGGCTGCACAACCATAGTTAGTAATGGGGGCTCTGTGACAGCTGCTGGTGCAGGCTCCTTCCCCTTCTTGCTTGCGGGTGCCGGCGCCTTCCCCTTCTTGCTTGCTAGTGCAGCCTCCTTTCCCTTTCTGTTGGCTGGTGAAGGCTCCTTCCCCTTTCTGCTGACTGGTGCAGGCCCCTTCCCCTTTCTGCTGGCTGGTGCAGGCTCCTTCCCCTTTCTGCTGACTGGTGCAGGCTCCTTCCCCTTTCTGCTGACTGGTGCAGGCTCCTTCCCCTTCTTGCTTGCGGGTGCCAGCGCCTTCCCCTTCTTGCTTGCTGGTGCAGCCTCCTTTCCCTTTCTGTTGGCTGGTGAAGGCTCCTTCCCCCTTCTGCTGACTGGTGCAGGCCCCTTCCCCTTTCTGCTGGCTGGTGCAGGCTCCTTCCCCTTTCTGCTGACTTGTGCAGGCTCCTTCCCCTTTCTGCTGACTGGTGCAGGCTCCTTCCCCTTCAGAATTTGTGGCCTGGAATCCTTTCCACCACCAGTAGGTGCGGATGGAAGTTGACCCGTGGACTGTGTGGCTGAGGTGCTTGGCTGGGTTCTTGATACCTGGCCAAACGTGCAGGACAGGGGGAAGGGATAGGGAAGAGGTCAATGGTGGAAAGGAAAAGCTTTTTAGGGACATTGGGGCGGGAAGATGGAGAAGTAGTGGGAGTGGAGGATGAGGGAGTGGTTGTTAGAGGTGTTTGTTTGCTGGATGTGGGTGTAGGTGCATGGGCTGTATGCTGTTGTGAGGTGGATGGCTGTTGGGTGTCTGAGTGTTTGCGTTTGTGTACCTTAGGAGGGGGGGGGGGCAGCCACAGTTGGAGAGGGCACAGGGGACGTGTGCATGGCTGTTGTGGAGGTGTCTGCCAGTGAGGTGTGTGTTCTGCTTGTTGTGGTGATGATGCAGGTAGTGGATGATGATGTAGTGCATGCAGGTGTGAGTGTGGACATAACTAAGTGGGAGGCGGAGGAGGAGGAAGAGGGGGAGACAGTGGAAATAGTGGATGTTGTAGTGTCTGCAATTTGATAGTGTTTGCGTGAGTTCCTGTGTGGTGCTTGTGTTTGCCTGTGACACACTTTGGTATTGTCTTTTGTGCATGCTTGTCAGGCTGTGTGCTTGGGATGGGTTGGGGTTGAGAAGAATGGGCCTGGGAAGTGGAAGTTGGAGAGGGGATTGTTCAAACAGGGACAATGGCTGCCATCAGAGAGGAGGCCAGAGCCTGAATCGATCTCTGTTGGGCCGCCAATCCAGAGTGAAAGCCCACCAATAGTGCATTGGATTGTTGCATCTGGGCTGCCAGCCCCTGGATGGTATTCACAATGGTTGACTGCCCTACAGAGATGGATCCCAGGAGGTAAATAGCCTCCTCACTCAGGGCAGCATGGCTCACTGGGGCAGGGCCTAAGGTGCCTGGGGCGAAGGAGATGCCTACCCTCCTGGGTGAGCGGGCACGGGCAACTCGCTGATGGGCTGCTGAGATGGCAGTGCTGGTACAAGGGGTGACAGCTGTACCTGTAGCTGGGGTGGTCACAGATGTGTCCGCCACCACAAGGGAGCTCCCATCAGAGGAGGTATCTGAGTGTATATTGTCCCCTCCAGTCTCAGCTGTGGTGCTCCCCTCACCCTCCGTCCACTAGTGCCCTTAGCATTGTTGGACTCTGCCACCTCGCTCCTGTGGGATGCCGCGCCCTCCGTTGCCTCTGCTCCTCCTCCAGATGATGCTAATGCACATAAGGACATGATGACAAAAAAAGAAGGGGGGGAGAGAGACAAAGGATACAATGGGTCAATGACTGCAACAACACCACCGTTGGCGTACACAGCACCCTCACACACAGGGAACAGGCCTACGCACTATGCATTGCACTACCAGTGATATTGCTAGCCACCAAGGCATGAGGAGGGGCACACACATCAAAATGCAGAACACCTGGGACCCACGCAGCCCTGGCCAGTAGTGGATGCTAACAAGCTAGGTAGCCATTATTTTCCCTTCAGACCCCTAGCCACCAGAGGACCTACTTTGCTATGTCTGGCCTGGCCTAGGGGCACCCACTGACACACAACCACCACCTGGATACCACCCCACCAGGCGTAAGCTGTAGTGATAGCCACTGTATTCACCTCCTTGTGGCTGCTGTGTTGCCCTCAAGCGCCCATCCAGCTCTGGAAAGACCACCGCTAGTATGCGGGCCATCCGACGGGCACCCCTTCCTCATTGGGAGGCCATTCCTAGCTGTGCCTCCGTGGGTCTTCCATGCCCAGCATCTCAGGTCCTCCCACCGTTTGTGACAGTGTGTGCTCTGCCTGCCACAGACCCCCAAGGTCCACACCTCCTTGGCGATGGCACGCCATATACCCTTCTTTTGCTGGGTCCTGACCTGCAGAGGCAATACAGACAGGAGAACACAATTAGACAAACAGTCCAACCTGTCACACACATGGCTTACCATACCCCTTTCCATAACCATTGGCACATACATAGCCCATCTCACAACTTGCACACGGCTAACAGATAATCCCACCTTACACAATGCCTTCACACACATCTCTTTGCATCCATGCCACATGCATTGTGCCCACAGTGTACTCACCTTTTGGTCTAGAGGCCCATACAGCAGTCCGTACTGGGGTAGGACCCCATCCACCAGTCGCTCCAACTCCTCCAAAGTGAAGGCTGGGGCCCTTTCCCTGGTCACATGGGCCATAGTAGGTTCCAGACACAGGTCACAGCAGCACAGGCAGTGTAGGTCCTCTCTTTGGAAGGTCAGGTAACAAGTGAGGAAAATGCTAGAAAATGGCAGTCATGTCTGTGGCGGTGCATACGGTCACCGCCAGCATAGATCACCATTGGCCACTGTAATCCATAGGGCCAAATATTAACCAATGAGGAGTTACACGGCATTTCTCGACCACCTCCTGCCACAGCGTACAACGTCAGCAGAATTACCTCACTTCCACCTGACCCTCCACACAGGACAGGCGGACGCCATTTCAGGGGGGGGCAGCCCTACGGAATAATGTGCGTCACAGGAGAAATAGGTACATACTGGACAAATCACACTGACCCATTACATGTTTACAGAATGCAAACTACTGTTGTGGCTCCATTGTACAGTTTGTGACAGGCTGCTCACTAGTTTGTCCCATAGATTCCTACTGCTGCGGATGAATAGGAGATGGAGACATACCCCCATCTACAGACCCATGGTGGACTTGCCTACACTGGAGGACAGGCACCTATAGCCTGGACAGGGCCACAATCACAGAGCTGTGAGCCCAATTGGAGCCTAACCTGATATCTCCCATCCGTCACCTCAGTGGGATCCCCCCTTCTTGTGCAAGTGCTATCAGTACTCCATTTCCTGGCAACTGGTTCTTTCCAAGTGACAGTGGGCTTGGCAGCAGGAATGCCACAGCCAATGTTCTCAGTAGTGCTGACAAGAGTATTGTCTGCCCTGATAAAACACATGTGCAGCTAGAATGCATTCCCCCAGGTAAGGATTTGGCCACTGTGAACGCCGAGTTTTATGCAATAGGACATATCTCCAATATAACTGGGGCGATTGATGGAACACATATTGCATTTATCCTCCCCCTGCCAGAATGAACAGGTGTTCAGGAATCGTAAGAGTTTCCTATCCATGAATGTGCAGATGGTGTGCTTGGCGGACCAGTACATCTCCCACATCAATTCTAAGTATCCTGGGTCGGTGCATGATGTCTTTGTCCTAAGGAATAGCAGCATCCCAAATGTAATGGCCCAACTACAGAGGCACAGGGTGTGGCTGATAGGTGAGCCCTGGTTCCCACCCAGTATATGTTGGTGTATGGGTATGGTGTGGGCCATATAGGATAGTGTGTGGCTAAATGTTGTCCCTCAATAATTGCAGGTGACTCTGGTTACCCAAACGTATCATGGATGCTGACCCCTGTGAGGAATGCCAGAATAAGGGGAGAAGAACGTTATAATGAGGCACATGGGGAAACCAGAAGGATAATTGAGAGAACCTTTGGCCTCCTGAAGTGCCTCCATTTAACAGGTGGATCTCTGTGCTACTCTCCCAAGCAGGTCTGCCAGATAGTAGTGGCATGTTGCACAACCTGGCCCTTAGACGCCATGTACTTTTTCTGCAGGAGGATGAGACTGGAGATGCCCCTGTGGCTGCAGTGGGCCCCATGGACAGTGAGGATGAGGAGGCAGAGGATGAACTTGAGGACAACAGAACATCTGTGATCCATCAGTCCTTCCAAAGACACACAGGTAAGACAGTGCAACTTTACATTTCAATGACTTTAGTTGTATTCTGTGTGGCATTGCATGCGGGTAATTCCCAATTCAATGCCCACTTACTGTTCCCTCTGGATATTCATTTTGCAGATGTTGGTGATATGACAAATACTCCTGGTGTGATCACTACAGCCAGGTACAGGTCATTAATCTATGCTCATTCTATATACAGTTCATTTGCGATGGTTGTACCTGTTTCAAACAATACATATTTGATATACATGACATACTCAAAATCGATTTTTGTCAAAAGGTGTTTATTGAAGTGCTAACATATAGGGGGAAAGTGCAATGGGATGGGGTGATGAAGGAGGAAAGTCCAGGGTATTGTTCCAGTCTGTTTGTAGCACAGGTGTATTGTCCAGGGGACATAGGAAGGGGAGCAATGGCAGTTCAGGGTGGACAGGGTGACTGAGTAGGACACATTGGGGACAATCAGGAGAGTCTCATTTCCTGGTGGGTGTCTTGGCAAGAGTCTCTGGCTTCAGTCTGTATCGCAGGGAACATTTGTAGGGTGGTTCATCTTATGCAGAGGGAGGGGTGCTGGTGGCCTGTGAGTCCTGTGGTGGGGCCTACTGGCCACTAGTGGAAGTGAGTGGCTGTTCAGATGACTGGCTAGTGGCAGGGGCCTGCTGGTGTGAAACTGCCTCCCTCATAATGTTGGCCATGTCTGCCAGTACCCCTGCTATGGAAATCAGGGTGTTGTTGATGGCCTGCAAGTCCTCCCTAATCCCCTGGTACTGACCCTCCTGCAGCCGCCTGTTCTCCTACACGTTGTCCAGGATCCGGACCATCGTGTCCTGGGAATGTTGGTAGGCTCCCAAGATCTCGGAGAGTGCCTCCTGGAGAGTTGGTTCCCTGGGCATGTCCTCCCCTTGGTGCACAGCACTCCTCCCAGTTTCCCTGTTGGCCTGTGCCTCTGTCCCTTGAACCGTGTGCTCACTGCCACTGACCCAGGTCCATGATTGTCTTGGGATTGAGGTGTGGCCTGGGGTCCCTGTACAGGTGAACACACTGCTGATTGACGTGTCCTGGGGACAGAGGTGTGGATTCGCTGGGTGGATGCTGTGGTGGTGTTTCCTGAAAAGGGAGGCTCTGTGGTGGTCTGTGACTGGGCTTGGATAACCAGCTGTCCAGTGGTCCCTGATGGGCCAGGTAGATCGTCCAGATCCTGAAGTCCAGAGTTACTGTCGTCACTGTGGGCCTCTTCAGTTGGGGGACTGGATAGTGCTAGCACCTCCTCTCCGGTGACATTGGCTAGGGTACCTGTGGGGATGTAAATGATGTGTTATGGTTGATGTGTATGACATATTGTACATCCCTGGCTTCCCCTCTATGGTTGGTTTTGCCCTGCCAGCTTTCACTTTTGTATGTTAGTGTACGGTGGGATTGTTAGTTCTCTTTGCTGTGCATGCTTTAGTGATGAGTGCCCATGCAGGGCTGTGAGGGGTGTCCAACCATTGGTACAGCATGCAGGGCTTGGCATTTGGATTAGTGAGATGTGATGGTGGAGTGTGTGGGATGGAGTGGAGTGATGGGAGTGAGGGTGGGGGTATGTGATGGCATGCAGATGGGGGGGTGATAATAGTAGAGAGTTGACTTACCAGAGTCCAGTCCTCCTCCAACTCTGGCGAGGCCCTCAGGGTGCAGTATTGCCAAGACTTACTCCTCCCATGCTGTGCGTTGTGGGGGAGGTGGTGGGGGTCTACCGCCAGTCCTCTGTATAGCGAGCTGGTGTCTTGCTGCTATGGTAGGTACCTTCCCCCGTAGGTCATTCCACCTCTTCCCGATGTCGTCCCTTGTTCTGGGGTGCTGTCCCACAGCATTCACCCTTTCCATGATCCTCCGCCATAGCTCCATCTTCCTAGCTATAGATATTTGCTGCGCCTGTTCTCCAAATAGCTGTGGCTCTACCCTGACAATTTCCTCCACCATGACCCTTAGCTCCTCCTCTGTGAAACGGGGGTGTCTTTGTGGTGCCATGGGTGTTATGTGAGGTGTGTTGGTGAGGGTGTGTTGGATAATGTTTTGGGGTGTGTGATGTGGAGTGCATGAGTGGTGTATGGGTGTGAGTGGTGTGTGGCTCTAGTTGTCTCAGTGGTCTTGGTGTCTCTCTGGTGGCAATGATTTGTATTAATAAAGGGTTGTGGGTACTGTGTGTGTGTGTTTTATAGTGGTGTGGGTGTGGTGTGTGTATGGGTGTCAGGTGTTTGTTGTTTGAATAGTCCAATGTGGTGTTGTTTTGTCTGTGGGTGTCCATTGTGAGCGCGGCAGTATGTATCGCCAATGGTTTACCGCCATTAAATGTCCACCGTGGTGATTCATGGGTCATAATGTGGTGGGCGTTGTTCTGTTGGCGTAACGGTGTGGGTTTTGATACTGCCACTTTAGCAGTGACCTTTGGTGTGGCGGATTTGTGTATATGGCTGAATTCTGTCAGATTGGTGTGTGTGTCATAATATGGTGAATGGATATCCGCCGCCGCCGCAGTAAGTTGGCGCCCTTCAGCGTGGCCGTAAGCGGTATTTACCCCCAATGCCATAATGAGGGCCATAGTCTTCACAGCACATAACACTGTGATGCAACTGGTCATTTTACTTAGAGAGCATGTATTGGGAATGAAACTGTCTACCTGTACTAAACGCATCAATCCTAAGGACACTTCCACAAGACGTTTTGATATGGGCTTGATAGAATACACTACTCTATAGGCTTTGCTTAAAAATATTTCATATTGTGCATCTCCCCACAGCAACAGTGCAAAGGCTGCTGGAGTTTCCTTTTCCTTAGAAATGTGTTAGTGTTATAAGTCTATTTGTAACAATCTAAATTCTGATTTGCTCAATATATGTTGTCACTGGTCAAGCCATGCTGAATTTGCAGTATTTGCTTAGTATTTATTCATATCATGTGCATAAAAGCTCCTTTGTTTTGGGGTTTAGCCAGATGATTTCAGTTTCCTTCCAGGGTCTCTGTCCATGCAACTTATGACGTTTGCTGCTCATTAGGATTTAACATAATTCTGATTTCTATGGACTCCGTATCTGAGCCTTCATTGCAATCATTTTACATTTCTCCGTAATGTTTAATTTGAGATTTTTGTAATAAAACCCTTTAATTTTTCATTGGTTTAGAACTCATTTATTGAGTGGTCCCAGTTACTATTTTACTGCTCGTCTAAACTAAGGTTGGGTCTGATGTTGAGGCGGGTGTTCTTTAACACTAGATAAGTGCTGCGAGGAGCAGAATTTTGGAAGGTAATATTTTGGGGTGTCTGAGATTTTAGAGTTCGGGGTTCTCCTCCCACTTGTTACTGGAGGGAGCTGTTACTTTATCCACCTCCCTCCACTCCTCCCAACTTATATTAACGAGTGGATGGAGGTGGTTAAAGTAAGATCTCCCTCCATCACCAGGTATTTCACACTACCTGAGTGTGATGGGTGCTACAGGGAAGCGGTGGTGACAAGGAGGACTGGTGGCAGAGGGGTACTAGGGTAAAAGGCAGGAGGCTGGGGAGGGGACTACAATTTAGGAAGACTGTCCCGCTAATAAGGGGTGCGGGTGAGCAAGAACGAAAGTGCCACGGGATCAATATACCTGCTCAGTCCTGGTCTCCTACGCTCGTTTGCTCTGGTTGTGTGTTTACAGAAGGCTGGCGCTGCCTCTTAAAGATGCCATGCAGCTATCAGAAAGTAAAAGAAATCTCTCTTGTGCCCAGCATTGTTTTATTGGCCCATCGCAGCATCGCAGTGTCAATGAATGGAGGCTTGAACAGAGAATATGTATATGAATCTGCCGGGGTTTTGTAAAAATAACAG
The DNA here is from genome assembly GCF_031143425.1 of Pleurodeles waltl. Lineage (NCBI taxonomy): Eukaryota > Metazoa > Chordata > Amphibia > Caudata > Salamandridae > Pleurodeles > Pleurodeles waltl. Next base: position 318,028,758 of record NC_090436.1, read on the forward strand.
TTTTATTTTGTTTTTTTTAGAACAAGTCCCAATTTCACATTTTTCTGGAAGTCCCAAAAACTCAAAATCCTGAATAGGCTGGTAAGTATTAAAATCTGCAAGTTATGCCTCATTTTCAGAGCGACACTCATAAATTGCATTATGTATTGCATCTGTTAAATACCAATCCCTACAAAATCAGCATTTATCATGTGCAATTTAAAAAGTATTGGAATCCCGCAGTCTTTGTAGCTGAGAACCCAGTAAATGCAGAGAGTATTATAGCACCCAGCATGTCTGAAAACAGATGCATTGGCAGAGCTATTTGTAAACTATTCGGCTGAGATACGCTCTGAGGTGCAGGAGCTACTGCAGGCAGGCTGGAGGCAGTAGGATTAGTGGATGCAGTTGGACTTGCCGCATGCTGTAGGGACCTGCCAGAAAGCCATAGGACCCGTTGGATGCAGTAGAACCTGTCGGATGCACTACTGCTCTGGGCACGTGCAGCACAGGCCGTCCAGCAGCTGCTGATCTGAAGATTACTGTTCTGAGTAAGGGAAGATGTGCTCCTACTAGGAAAAATAAATGGAAAAGATGAACATCTAATTGAACATGTCTCGAGACAGCGAGGACGAGGAGGCAATTAAGCCGATGGATAAAACGGGATTTACATGGCTGACCTTTATTTAAGTTTTCACACGCTTTGAATTTGAATCTGTGTCATGACAGAAATATTAAAGTCCATATCTAAGAGATCCTGTAATACCTGAAAAATAATAAAATGCATAAGGTTAAAGAGGTATGGGATAGTAGGAAAATGTTGAAATCGAAGGAATGGGTTGGGCCTCTTTCGCAACACTACAGGAATGCTCTTATTAGGAGAGAGTAATACTTTTATTTCGGTTTTTCAAAAAACTAAAAGCGATACATACAAAGCTAATAAAATCATTTACATCAATAGAATACAGTACACAGTGCATTTAAAATAATAATACAATCCGCCAAAAGGTCAGGCTCCCATTTAAATATTTGCAACAAAAACTAGTACAATACAGCTTTCCCCATAAAATACAAAGTGTTAAAACTGTCAGGGCAATAATTACCGCATGCCCACTCTCCTACCTGCCAACTTTTTTGTGCAAGTTCACCATGCCCAGGTTAAGAACCTAGAGAGGCAAAAGCAATGTATTCTGTGGTGTCATATTTAAGAATTCTACTCGCTACCCCATGTTGAGATGTACCTAGTAGCTTGCAGACAGGAATAATCCTCCTCCTTCGAGGTATGATGTAGGTTGGGCCAAAAAACAGAAGGTTGTCTTCCGTTTCTAGGGTGGTGAAGTAGAATGGGCAATTTGGGGATGCAGAACCTTTCTTGTCCCACTGGCTTGTAAGGGAGTCCAGGAGCAAAGTGCCAAATCTGAACTTCATGTACAGTGTTTTTGTTTGAGAGGGACTGATCCTATCCAGGTACAACTCAAAACCAAAAAAGCATTTGTAGGATACAAATGTTTCAGTAAGGCTGACCCCTTTTTTGCTCATTCCATATTCGTTGCAGTGCTTGTTTCAGTTTAATAAAGATACTTTTCTTTAATGCAGCAGGGTATTCCCACACTTTTGGCATCCTAATTGCTTTGGTTAGGTATTTGGGGGCATATTTACAAGAAAGTGGTGCATCAGCTATGGTGCGCCACTTTTCGTGCGCCCCCTACCCCTCCTAATGTCACCATGGTTGCTCCGTATTTAATACACGGCTCACCATGGTGCACGCTCCCACAATACTGTCAAAATATTTTATGCTACTGTGGCACATTGGTCGACTAGCGCCAAACATTATTGTGTGGGGAGGCCCATTAGAAACAATAGAAGCTTCACTTTAAAAATGACGGGAAATGGCACAGTGAAATCTCTTAAATTTCACTGCAACATTTTTCCGGGCCTCCTAACTGGGGATCTTCCCCCTTACATACATTATTCCTGGTGCAGGCATAATATGGCGCAAGGGGTTAGAAAGTGGTGCAATGGGTGCATTGCAGCACTCTGTAAATCTGATCTGGGGAAAAGGCCTCCTTGATGCCACCTTAGTGTAAAAAACAATTACGCTAGGGCGGTGCAAGGAGGCGCTAGAGGTTTGTAAATATGCCTCTTGATTTTACTCAGCCAAGGTGTGGGTGCATATTTATCAACTTCAATGTACTCAATCAGTACTTCCCTGAACAGGGTCAGTTCCTCTGTGGACACCAGATGCACCCAGTAACTCAATAATTTTAGATGGATACCGTGGTCTATTTTTCATAGAGAAAGGTCCATATGAAGGGGGATGAGGGTACTGCTCTGGGGAAGACTGAACAATGACCTGGTGAAGGTAAGTGCAGACACGTTCTCACATCCCCAGAGCTCTGCCCCATATGTGGCACCTGCTATAGGAGTAGCCCTATAAACCTCAAGGGCAAGGGAAACAGTGCCGCTAGAGGTGGGCTTGAATTTCCTGGCTATAGCAGAAGACCTTTGACGAAGAACTGACCTGCTTTTCACAACCTGAGGAGCCCAGGACAAGTTTAACATCCAAATAATCAAAGTATTTGACTTGCTCCAGGGGTACCCCATCCAACCACATCCTACCTCTTAATGAACTGTGAGGGTTCAAAGTCATAAACTTGGATTTGGACAGATTCACCTCTAGACCTCTTACAGAGCAGGATTTGGAAAAGCTATCCAGGAGTGCTTGGAGACCTGATGGCGTTCTGGAGATGAGGAGTGTGTTGTCTGCAAACATGCATATTTGCAGGCTAGTTCCTGCAGCTTTAGGGGTATCATGTCTGCATTGGGTCATCCAATTGACTGCTATGTTTATATGCAAATTAAAAAGCGTAGGAGCTAGTACACAACCTTGTCTGATCCCACATTTAATTTGAATCCTGAGAGAGAGGTACCCAGCATTGTTCCACCTAACCTGAGCATATGTATCTATGTGTAGTAGCTGAAAGAGTCTCAAAAGGACTGCAGTAATACCTTAGGAGTCAAGAACCTTCCAAAGGTTTTCCCTGAGTACCAAGTCAAAGGCCGCCCTTGGATCAATAAAGGCAACATAAAGATGATCCCGCCTGATGGTAAAATAGTTCCCACATGTCAGAACGAAGCAGAAAACTTGGTCCACTGTACTAACTTTTGACCTAAAGCCAGCTTGGCAGTGTGAGAGCATTCTGTTGTCTAACATTCATGTTTGCAGTCTTGCCAACATCGGACTATAGAATTTTTTTGACTGTTGATCAGAATGATTGGTCTGTAGTTGGATAGTATTTCCCTCCTTCCCTTTTTATATATCGGGACTAGGATAGATCTCTTCTAGGAGGGGGGAGTCTCCCCTCTACTCGCGATGGTGTTTCCCAAGGCATTCAGAAAGGGGATCTAGATCTCAGGTTGTGAAAGGTATAGGTCACCGGGAACACCATCAGAGCCCGGTGCTTTCTCTTTTCTCATTTGCTTTCAAGCCTGAGCTGTTTCCTCTTTGCTGAAGCCTAGAAGGTTACCTGTACTATCCCCTGTCATGTGTGATGAATAAACTGGGAGCAATCATTCTCCTTCCTCTTTAACAACACAACAGGAATGCTGTTATTAATTTCAACCTTCAACTTAAACACCAAAAATGACTTTGTGAACTTATTGGACTCCATACAGCAGTTAGGACGTGGGATCCCAGCGTGGCAATATAGAATGAGAGTGTAAAGGAGACACTGATGATCTGACGCACATGTTATGGGCTTGTGATCCATCAGCCCATTGTTGGCAGTGAATGTTTGACTCTACAGGAAATGATGCCTAATTACTATGATTTTGCCTTGATTAGTAAAGTTTTCTCAACATTAGGCCTTCTTGAAAGGCAATGGAAATTGCACAACATTCTGCAATAAGAACGTTGGGGTATCTCGAGGGTAAGACTGGGTAAGAAACTAGGACAGATACAAAAATAAAAGAGGCCCCACTATCATCAAATAAAATAGCTTAAAAAGTTATCCTTTTTGCAATTCGAGGCAGTTTTGAACTTCTAAAGACAAGCTATGTAGGAGTTTTGCAAGTTAAGGGGGACCGTATGCATTTGTGGTTTCCGGAGGCAGTTTTGTTGGCATGATCAAATAAAGAAACCCACCACAACATAAAATAGGACAACAGGCAGTCAGAAAACAGCCCACACTTGAACTGTCAAGCCAGTCCCTTTGACACTGCTAGATTGCCCTGTAGGTCAGTCCGACCCTGGGTATCTCATGTGTAAATGAAATGTAAAGGCATACCTCGTGCAAAAGTTATGAATGATACGATGAAGTAAAATGGTTTGAATGGAAAAATGTCTCCAATGAGAATTTCTATGATCCCATGAAACATTTTCTTCTCGGAATAGTCTCCCACAGAGAAAAACTGCTAAATTGTGTGGCTTTCATGATTTTGGGATCAGTATAAACATTTCTCACATGCCTACTCAAAATCATTTGCTTTCAAATGAAAAATTGGTTCTCTTAAGCAGTGCATTAATAGCATTCAGATTGAGCCTTCAGCGCAGGAATAGTCCTTTAGCATTGAAAACTGACAGGAAATTCATGAAATTACACAAACCTTTGGAAATTACAAGTAATTATGTAAAATGGAAAACTCAGATTTGGTACTATATTATAGTGTGAAAGAGTCTTTGCATCCTGTTTAGATGTAAGGACATATTCAGGGGCATATTTAAGAGCCCCTCGTGCCATTCTAATGCCAAATTAGCGTCATTTTCTGATGCTAATGTGGCATTAGAAGGTCAAAAACGCGGAGTCATATTTACAAAAGTGGCGCAATGCATGCATTGCACCAGTTTGTAAACTTTTGCGCAACATTATGCCTGCGCCAGGCATAATATATGCAAAGGGGGCATCCCCCCTGAAAAAATGGCGCAAGGACATCTACTAACAGATTTCCTTGCGTCATTTTTTTCGGCACTTTTAATGCCTGCTCAGAGCAGACGTAAAAAGGGGGCATGCCATTGAATACAATGGGCTCCTATCTACCCTGCAGGAGTGGTGCCTACATTTTGGCGCTACTCCTACAGAGTACATCAATAGCATAAAAAAATGACGCTATTGCCCCCTACCCAGCGCTATGGTGCAGCGTATTTCAAATATGGCGCACACATGGTGGTGGTAGGGGGTGCTAAAGGGTGCAAGAAAAGTGGCACTGCACTGTGCCCAGCGCCACTTTTCTTAAATGCCCCTCAGTGTTAAAAAAAAAGTAGCAAAAAACACAAGCATTGCAAATAAAAGCAGCTCACGTTCGAGGGATTCACTGTATTTGCGTGTGCTCACAGTAAATTGTAATGCAAAATTACTGTAATCCCACAAGTTTATGTCAGGGTAATGTAAATGTCGCCTAGTCCTACTATGAGACATGAATAAAGCTGCAGTGGAACACCTCTTTGGAGATGCGCTGCCAAAGTTTGAAGTTATCCAGACAGCCTTCCAGAAGCATTTTAGCTAGATTACTTTCCTGATACTTCAAATTGATAAGAAATAATTGCTTTCATTGTAATACCTTGGTCATTTTGTTATATACTCAGTGAGATCTTATCCCAAGCGTACAGAATTGATAGTGTTGATTTACGTGTTTTTGTTATTTTTTAAATAAGCTATTATCTTGTAAACATTGTAATACAAGCGATATTTATTAAATTGCATATAAAGGAGAAAAGCGTGTCTGTTATCTATCTACAACAGTAGCAAAACGTATATTGCCCCCTAAAGACCAGCCTGTGTGAAAAGCAATTTAAGTATGGATATAACAAGCTAATAAAATACAAAGCGAGATAAAGATTAGACTTCTAGACCGGTGATCTGCAGTCTACATGTGTAGCTTTAACTTTCAAAACTCTTCTGAGAATAAAAGCATGCTGGAAGACTGAACTCCCACCAGCTGTCAATTATTGCTCAAATTCGATATGTAATTTTCATAGGATTGAAACCAAATTAGCAGATAACAACGCTGATCTCCCAGGACTTCGAAAAATCTTGTCCACACCAACTACCTAAGCAGCACCTATACAGCAAGGAGTAAAATATTAACAATGGAATAATTTAAGATGATGAAATCTGAAAAAAGACAGCAAACATAAGGCCGTATTTATAGTTTGGACAAAGGGAGACTCTGTCACATACGTGGCGGATATCCCGCCTACAGCATTGGAAGTGCATAATTGCCTATGACACTTGCAATACAGCAGACAACATTCCCTCCACGTTTTGACAGAATATCCTGTGCTCTAAACTATAAATAAGGCTCATAGATATTACTATACTGCTCAAAACCAGTTTTTGTTTTTAATGCATGTTTTGTTGTCCATCTTCCTTCAGTTCTTGCCCTCCTCTTTCTCTATCATCACTGAATTCTCCAACATTATACAACCTTCACTCTATAAACTATTGGATACTACACTCATGGGCATGTCAATCCTGAACCTACCCCCATTTTTGTCTTCTACCTTTTTTCCCTTCCAAGATGTCTGCTGACAATCACTCAACATGGGCCAAATGTACTAAGAACTGGCCACAAAATACGGTCACATATTGCCACCAGTATGTTGCAACCAGTGTGATAATTTGCAAATAGACCCATGTACTAATAGGTTGGTTTGCAAATTATTGCTTTCTAGTGTATCACAGTTCGACCTATCTAATGAATATGAATGATGTAAGTCGCAAATCGCGATGGACCCACTAGGAATCACAGCCATCACAGAAGTGGTGGCTCACAGAGGTCAGCAGACCACCATGTCTGTGATTGCTTCCGCCAGCTATCCGCCATCCCACAGGGATACCCCCTCTAGTGCAGGTCCTGTCAGTAGTCCATTTCCTGGCAAGTGGGTCTTTTCAAACAACAGTGGCCATTGCATCAGGGATGTCCCAGCCAATGTTCTCTAACGTATTGTTCAGAGTGTTGTCTGCCCTGCTGAAACACATGCGCAGCTACATCGTGTTCCCTCAGGTGGAGGATTTGCCCACAGTGAAAGGTGTCTTCTATGCACTGGGACATATCTCCAACATCATAGGTGCCATTGATGGGACACATGTGGCATTAATACCCCCACGCACGAGTGAACAGGTATACAGAAACCGGAAGAGCTACCATTCGATGAATGTGCAGACAGTGTGTTTGGCAGACCAGTACATCTCCCATGTGAATGCCAAGTTTCCTGGCTCAGTACATGACGCCTACATTTTGAGGAATAGCAGCATCCCTTATGTGATGGGGCAACTCCAGAGGCACAGTGTGTGGCTAATAGGTGAGGCCAAGGACCCAATACGGTGTGAATAGGTGTCTGGGTATAGGTTTGTCCCTAAGGGTTAGTGCGTGTCTAACAGTTGTCCCTCAATATTTGCAGGAGACTCTGGTTACCCCAACATGTCATGGCTACTGACCCCAGTGAGGAATCCCAGGACAAGGGCAGAGGAACGCTAAAATGAGGCACATGGGTGAACTAGGAGGGTGATCGAACGCACCTTCGGCCTCCTGAAGGCCAGATTCCGGTGCCTCCATATGACAGGTGGTTCTCTATACTACTCACCAAAGAAGGTGTGCCAGATAATCGTGGCCTGCTGTATGCTGCACAACCTGACTTTACGACAGCAGGTGCCTTTTCTGCAGGAGGATGGGCCAGCTGGTGGTCTTGTGGCAGCTGTGGAGCCTGTGGACAGTGAAGAAGAGGAGGCAGAAGAAGAGGATATTGACAACCAAAACAACATAATCATGCAATACTTCTAGTGAGACACAGGTAAGAAGATGTCACTGCCTCCCACATCTCATACTATTGTTGGAGCTAGCATAAGTCTGTCATTTTCACTCACTGTATGGACCCTGACTTGTCACTTTGCCTTTCCATTTCACAGATGTGGGTCCCAATTTGTGCCCTCTGCTATATTTCCTCCTGGCCTACAGCTGTGTTACATTGGTATGTGCACAAGTAAATTGACATTGCTATATTACATGGTTATTGCAATTACACATTTGTGAAAGCACAGACTGACTCCAGATTGTTTTGTGATTGAAGTGTGTTTATTTCTGTGCTAATAAGTGGAGGGGGTTGAAAAATTGGCTGGGGGGATGGTGGAGGAATGTCCACGGCAGAGTCCAGTCTGTTTGTTTCACAGGTGCATTGTCCAAAGGGGCATAGGAAGTGGAGCAATGGCAGTTTAAGGATTGACAGGGTGACAAAGTGGGACAGAAGGGTGACATTCGGGGGGTCTCATTACCTGGCGGGGGTCTTGGTAATGTTCTCTGTCTTGTTCCTGGATCTCAGGGACCGTTTGTGGGGTGGTCCTCCATCTGCAGGTGGTGAGGTGCTGGTGTTGTGTTCCTGTGGTGGTGCCTCCTGTCCACTAGCGCCGGCAGAGGTGGAGGGGTGTTCATCGTCCAGGCTGGTGTCAGGGGCCCCTTGTTGTGCCACTGTGTCCCTCCTGGTGTTGACAAGGTCTGCCAGCACCCCTGCAATGGTGACCAGGGTGTTGTTAATGGACTTCAAGTCCTCCCTGATCCCAAGGTAGTGTTCCTCCTGCAGCCGATGGGTCTCCTGAAACTTGGCCAGTACCGTTGCCATTGTCTCCTGGGAATGATGGTAAGCTCCCATGATGTTGGAGAGGGCCTCGTGGAGAGTGGGTTCCCTGGGACTGTTCTCCCCCGGTCGCACAGCAGTCCTCCCAGTTTCCCTGTTGTCCTGTGCCTCTGTCCCCTGAACCGTGTGCCCACTGCCACTGCCCCCAGGTCCCTGAGCATCCTGTGTTAGTGGGGTTGCCTGGGTTCCCTGTAGTGGTGGACACACTGCTGATTGACGTGTCCTGGGGACAGAGGGATGGGCCCGCTGAGTGGGTGCTGTGCTGGTGTTTCCTGAGGGGGGAGGCTCTGTGGTGGCTTGTGACTGTGTCAGGGGAACCGACTTTCCCGAGGTCCAAGATGGGCCGGGCTGGTCATCTTGATCCAGTTGTGCAGAGCTGCTGTCATCACTGTGGGTCTCTTCTGTGGGGGGACTGGATAGGTCTGGCATCTCCTGTCCGGTGACATTGGGTAGGGGTCCTGTAGGGGTGTATAAGCATGAATATTGCATCTGTGTGTGCCATCATGTGCAATGGGTGAGTGACCCTGTACTCCAGTACTTGCATTTTTGGCTTGGTCCTTGTGTGATAGTTGGTTTGGGGTCTGTGTGGGTATCTGTACTGGACATGCTTTGGTGATGGGTGTCCATGCATTAGTGTTACATGCAGGGCTTGTTTTTAGGATGTGTGGGTTGTGTTGGTGGGGTATCTGTGGGTTGTTGGGGTGTTGGGTGTGAGGGTAAGGGTGGGGTATGTGATGGCATGCAGTTAGGGTGGGGGATAAAGTAGTAAAGATTTGCCTTACCAGAGTCCAGTCCTCCTGCTACTCCTGCGAGGCCCTCAGGATGCAGTATCACCAAGACTTGCTCCTCCCATGTTGTTAGTTGTGGGGGAGGAGGTGGAGGAGTCCTCTGTACTGCAATCTGGTGTCTGGAGACCACGGAACACACCTTCCCCCGTAGGTCATTCCACCTCTTCCTGATGTCATCCCTAGTTCTTGGATGCTGTCCCACTGCGTTGACCCTGTCGACAATTCTCCGCCATAGCTCCATCTTCCTGGCAATGGATGTCTTCTGCACCTGTGATCCGAATAGCTGTGGCTCTACCCAGACGATTTCCTCCACCATGACCTTGAGCTCCTCCTCAGAGAACCTGGGGTGTCGTTGAGGTGCCATGATGTGGTGTGGGTGATGTGTGAGGTGCTGCCTGTTGTGATGTGTGAGGGGATGTGTTGTTGTGTGTTGTTTGAGGTGCGTGGATATTGTGTAAGTGATGGTGATGTGTGTCTGTGGATGCTGGTGTTGTTTAAGGTAGTGTCTCTCTCTGGCCTGCTTCTATATTTCTGGTAGTAAGGGTTTGTGGGTAATGTGGGTGTGTGTTTTATATTGGATTGGGTGTGTAGGTGTGGTGTGTGTATGTGTATCAGGTATGTGTATTTCAAACTGTCCAATGTGGTGTGTGTTGGATATGTGTGTGTATTTTGAGCGCAGTGGTCTGTACCGCCAATGGTTTACCGCGGTTGAAAGTCCGGCGCGTTGATTAATGGGTCGTGATAGTGTGGGCGTATTCTTGTTGGCGTGACAGTGTCGGTTTTGGTATCGCCAGTTTATCACTGACCTTTGGTGTGGCAGACTTGTGTGGGTGTCTGTATTGTGGCGGATTCCAAGCTGTGGATCGTAATACCTGTAGTGGAATTCCGCGGCCGCAGCAGCATGTTGGCGGTCTTCTGCACGGCGAAAAGCTGGATTTACCGCCAGGGTTGTAATGAGGGCCATAATGTATTATAAGGACAACGTTTGAGCTGTCATAATCCTAACAGGAAATGATCTACAGTAAAACGTTGGCTAGTAAGCATGCCCCTATTAGCACAGTAGCCATAGAATTAAACTAGTTATGTGACACAACAACCCACCACTAATCACACCCTCCATGATGATTCATGCACACCAGCAGCTAACAATCAGGGGCGGCTCCTCCGCAATGGCTAAGGCCAGCAGCAGAAAAATAAAACAATACTTCAATATCATTTTATTTTTCTGCTGATGGCGCAGCCAACATGTGAAAGGAGGGGAGGGGCTGGGCCATGGGAGGTGGAATGAGAAATGGAGTGCACCTAAGTGCGCATGTGTGTTTGGCCGTCTGTCTTAGGCTGGCCTAACACACATGCGCACTTAGGTTTCCCCAGCAGCTGGGCTGGAGAAACTGCACTGGCCCCAAGGTTGTTTCTGAGCAGCGGTTTGAGCCGCTCGGACCAATCCCGATGCTGCTTTCATGCTAAGTTTAGCATGAAAACAGCACCAGGATTGCTGGGGAGCCTGTTCTAGTGTCTCAGTGAATGCTGGGAAACCGTAACAGAAAAGAAGCGAGGTGGCAGGAGACAATGGCGGCGGGAACGGTAAGTTTTTTAATTTAATTATTTGTTCCCCCCTCTATTCCCATCCTCCCCCCCTCCCCTTGATATTTGCGGTGGCCACCGCTGTTAACAATGCTTTCCCCTAAGCAGGCCGCCATTCACTCCAAGGAAGGAAGGGGGCATGGACGTCACAAAACAATATTCATTAAGCATAAGCCTTAAAGTGTTGGGCATGGCCTAAAAATGATGGCACGTCGACCATGAAGTTCAGCAATGAATACAGACCTGAGGGACTTCTCAAACCTACTGACATTCTACAATGAATGACTCCGGGGGAGGCTACAAGGTGGCTTTGTTTCACAACCTATCTCCATGCAAATCAATGAACTAAACTTTACATTGAAATTCAATGAACTGCAGGGATAATATGAGACATAGGAGGAACCTGGCTATTTTAATTCAAACACAGTACATTAATCTGCCCAGAAGAGCATTTTATACTTAATTTTCAAAACAGAGTAGAGGATTAGAGGAGAAAAGGCAACCAAGTGACTCACGTTTGAAGTGCCTGAATTATGGATTATTCTTTAAGTGTGTCACAGATGTGTTCAGACTACACCCTCATCCAGTCCTTGGCCTCTTGGCAAAGCACACAGAGCAATTGTGACATATGTGGCAATTGTAATTAAAAAAATCTGTTAAGGAGATATCCACAGTTATTCAAATAATGACATCACCAAAGGAAAAGAAATAAAATGGGCAGATTTATGAAAAGTTGCACTGCACCTAGTGAAGCGCCACTTTTCTTGCACCCCTTAGCACCCCCCTAATGCTGCTATTTGTGCGCTGTATTTAATATATACGTGCTGTGACCTATCTGACCAGAAGTCCATGGAAAGCTTGAGAATGAGACTGACAATCCCATTGAGAGGGTGGATAAACAACTGTGTGTGGCACCCAGCCTGGCTACCTCTCTGACACAGAAGGTCCAACCCTCACACCTTCAAGCACAAAGCCCTTGGTAAAAGACCCACCCCGAAAAATAACAGCACTCCACTGATCTTGACCCAACAAGGAGGTGCAGAGATGTCCACCTCAAGGAGAATCCAGCCCTGTCACAGCAGTATGAAGATCCCGTCAGCCATATTACAATTCCATTACAGCCTATGGAAATTGTAATTCAGCAGACGGGATATCCCTCCCCTTTGTGACAAATTAACCCCCCTGCCAATCTCTAAATCAGGCCCTTTGTATCAGACTAGCAACAGTCATCCCATTTCTTTAATCGTCAACCGAATTTATGTTGTTGAATAGTGTTCTTAATGTTTTTTGTGGTGTTGTGTTGTTACTCCTGAGTAAGGGAAGGATATACTGCCATAGGCCGCGAGGAACCGGCCACCAGTGTTTAGTTTAAGGAATTGGTATGGTCTGCTGTCCAAATGCTAGGGGATTAATAGAAGTGCTGTGATTCACAAAACAAAGAAATACAAAAGGGATGGGGCTAAAAGCAGAGGAGAAAAGGATTCAAAACACAACCACCAGAGATGTGAGCTATGGGATCCGGAGGTGGTGTAGGTGTATGTTTGGTATTATATAAAGTATACCACAGATGGCCCTAGTGAAAAACACGTAAAGGCTATTTAGCTGTTATTTCATTTACTTCTCACCGGGTGATCCTCTCAAGGAAGCCGCTCACTCTAGTGAAGATTTCCTTAGCTTTCTGCCCCAGAGGATGTGTTGTCACTTTCCTGTCACTGTTGGCTCGTTTTGTGATTTGTGATCTAGTAGGCTTGTCATACAGGAATAAGTGTGACCATAGCTCTGACTAGGTGACTCCGATCGGTCTCCAATATCGAAATATCTTAAGCCCTAATCATAAGTGGAGCGGAGGAGTATGAGGTATTCATACTGACACCATGGGCAGGGTGTCGATTCAGAGTTCAAACTCGGAAAATGGTGCATGACATGCAGAATTCTGGGCATTTGTTTCCCCTCCTACCTGCATAAATGTTGCCTGATTTGACCAGCTGAAACTAGCCTGGAGAAAATTGTGAGGAGTTTATCAAACGCAATAGTTTTGGTGTGTTTGTTTTAAAATCTGCATTAGTTGGAATTCCTATCCCAACTTAAACAGTGGTTTGGGCACGGCTCAGATTTTAATGGCCAACTTGAGACTAGGGACTAGTCGCGGCCCCTCCGCCAGCAGCAGCAGCTGCAAACCTTTTACCAAAAAACAATAATAAACTACGTTTATTATAATTTTTTGGTAAAAGGGGCGGGCCACAGACTGTAACGAGCACTGCGCATGGATGGTTGGCTGGCCGTCTCAGGCTGGCAAAACACACATACGCAGTAGGCTCTCTCCAGCCCGGCACTGTGTTGCCAGGCTGGATAGAGCAGGCACAGGGTCCCAGTCTATAGCGCCCTCGCTGGGTGCTCTCAGCCAATCCTAATGCTGCTCTGAGCAGCGTCAGGATTGGCCGCAGGGCAGGATGGGAGCCTACACCTGCAGCCTGTCTGCGCAGGAGAGGAGGAGCTCGGTGGTGACGGCGGTAACGACGATTCAGGTACTTTTTAAAAAATTAATTCCCCTCCCCAACCCCACATGTGCGTGTGCCACCCTGCCCCTCGTTAGCACCACGGGCCACTTCTGCTAGTGACTGCATATCTTAGTTAGAGGTGGGCATAATTCCCTGAAGCATAATTACACAAAATGATGGTAAGATTGTGCAGAATTGCGCTAAGAGCGTAACCCAGCATTTAGCGCTATTTTCTTAGCATAAAATGCACCCCTGCATCCAAAATAGACCAGAGGATGTATGTTGTGCTAAGAAAATAGCACCATACAAAACATACCATGAACAGCTTGCTAAAGTCATTGTTCCTGTGGTAGGATTATTGTGTCAAATTATTAATAGGAATATGAATGGATATGAGTGTGTTATTTTTTGTAAGTAAATTAAAAAAGTGACACAAAAATACCAAAATTAGTCCAATTACTCAAGCATAATTAAAACTTTGCCCCGGCCTAATCTTACTTGTGCAGGATTCAGTGGGCTGGAATGAGGTACGTAGCCTATTGTCTTTTCTAGTTCAATTTTTTTTTAATCCTAATATAAGCTGCCTGTCAGTCGCAAAATGTTCTAACCATAGCAGATTTTTGCTTATTGCTCTACCAAATACAATTATAATAAAGAAATATTCAACTATTTGTCTGGATTTGTATCGGACAATAAAACCAGCGCTTATATCAAAATCTGTTCGTATTTCTTGCAGTGAGCTATAAAGACCTATGTATTGCTTATTCTGTCTTCTGGTTAGGATAAAACAGTTGCAGCATTGTTGTTGCATGTTGATATCAATGACAGAGTGAACTTCCACACTCCCACCCGCAACCTCCGATCAGCCGACCTCGCCCTAGCCACAGTCCCCCGCATCCAACGCACCACCACAGGAGGCAGGTCCTTCTCCTACCTCACCCCCAAAACCTGGAACTCCCTCCCCACCAACCTCCTCAAAACCAAAGACATCCTGTTCTTCCGAAAGAACCTCAAGACATGGTTGTTCGAACAGTGACCCTCCTTGCCCCTCCCCCTTAGCCACCCCCCCAAGCGCCTTGAGACCCTCACGGGTGAGTAGCATGCTCTATAAAAAATCGTTTATTGATTGATTGATATCAAATAAAGGGGCATAGTACAGGAAAAGGGATTGGAAGTTAGATAACAGGTGTCAACCCAGGTGAATATCTGCCACGTGGGATGGCAATGGTGGTATATCAAACACAAAAAAGGCAATGGGAGGAATGCTTGCAAGAAGTCTAACCCCTGGCAATCGTTCGGATAGCATTCCAACACATCTTTCTTTTGTCCGTCATGCAACCGCAGTTCATCATTCAGCATGGAGCCCTCTGGTAGCACACATGTAAGGTGCCCAATGTCTGACATCTTCATGGTGGCTAGGGACCATGTGCATAAATATTTGCTAACCTGAGTGACAAAGAGGTCCCAGAATAGAATAGTGGGCGCTAACCCAGTGACAGCTCATGAAACCTCCATGCCATTGACACAGGGAGGCAGAAATGATGGTGGTAGCACAGGAAGGACGGAGAGTCAAAGTTGGCATGGTGAGGCCATAGTGCTAGGTAATAGTGAAGGACTGGGGAGTGTATGTTTACTTGTAGATAAGAGGAACCTTGAGAGAGTTATAGTGAAGTAAGAAAGGACTGCCAGACCTTCAGAAATTACTTGACATAGCACTAGAAGGAAATTTATTATTTTCAAAACTTACCATCGGGTATGCTGAGAAATTGATAAACCTCAGATTTATTGGGGAGATGTTAGGAGGTTGATCAAAGAGAGAGTGGCATCCTACATCCCGGCAACCAAATAATAACAATGGGAAAGAGGGAAAATAGAGACTCCCATGGATCTGAAAAGGCTGGGTGGTTTACATATAGAGAAGCTAATTCTGTGAAGATGATGGCTGCATACACAGTGAATATCGTACGTCTCTCTGATGTAGCAACATGGTACTTAAATAGACATTGTAGTACCATAGTGTTGTTGGGGGGCATTCACAGCACAGGGTGATGAGTTGAAGAAGTAGTTATGGCCTTGCTTGCTGCTTGGTTTGCCGCTCAGACAGCACACTGGAGCCTGTGCAGTTTCTCTATGTAACGCCTGAGACGGCCTGCCAAACACACATGCTCACTCAGTGCACAGATTCCAATCTCCTTCCCTTTACCCCGCCCCGTGGCCCAGCCGCACCCCTCTCCTCCCCGCACATACTGCTGGCTGTTGTAAAACGATAATGACTTATACCTCATTTCCTCCACATGAGTTTGCCCTGTGATTATAACTACTCCTTTGGTGCAATGTTCTTGATCAGTGGCTACAACTTTCTCTGCCCACTTCTGGTTCCACATATGATCCCTGCACTCTTGCTTCAATACGTCAGTCTCATGCAACATAACCACTTATGCCTTGTTTTCTCTTAGGTATTGCAGAATCTGATGCTGCTTTTTTTTAGCCATAAGCCATTCACGTTCCAACCTAGTATTGACAGGGCCTACCCCCCTATCCAATCATCATTTCCCAACCCTACCCCTTGAAATTGATCTAATCTGGGTTAGACATGGCAGCAGCTTGCTGCTATAAGAGGACATATATATTTTTTAAATTTATTCCCACTGCTCCACAACTCATAGTAACCCATCCATTGGACACCTCCCAACTCTTCTACTTGGCATTACCTTTGCCTATTTGACCACCCCACCCCATTATTGGTTATTCTTGTAACTTTATTCTACGTGTTTCCCCCACCTGATCTAATGTGCAATATAAATTTGCTCCTGAAAAGTTGTGTATCTTGTTTCCCCACATTACTTTCACCATTGCTTTGTGTGGCTTTTCAGGGCCTTCTACATATGGTTTAAGGCAATGCAGCATAAGTCACTTTGTTGCCTTACGCTGCGTTAGGGAGGCGTACCATGGGTTTTGACGCATTTCCAGATTTAAGAGACTCTGTAAACCTGGGAATGCATCAAAACTGTACGCCTCCCTAGGGCAGGCGCAACAAGGAGAAATATCTTAATTTCTCCTCACTGTTTCCTCTTTCTATCTGTGCTGCATAGAAAGAGGAAAATGTCTCCCAAGATTGTTTTTGTGCAGGAAGGTGCCCCTGCCTGCACAAAAACAATCCTGTAGACAACGCAGACACATGGTGCAAGGGTGCATGCATTGGTGCTAGGCAGCAATTTGTGCACCAGTGCAGGGGAAAAGGACAGAGATGCACAGTATCTTAGATACGGTGCATTTCTACCTTTTCCTTGTGGCACAGGGCAGCCAAGCAAGGTCACTTGCTGTGCTGCCATGAGCCACAGGGTTTGTAAATAGGCCCCCTGCTCCAAATTTCCTCAGCTCCTCCATGAGCTTATTCCCACTGCCTTTCTTCAGTAGTACGCGGAATATCAGATCTAGCTGAGAAAGTAATACTTTGCATGTGGAGGCACTTTTCCTTTAAAGCTGATGTCAGTATCTTTTCTTTTACTGAGTATGACAAAAAGTGTACTAGAATTTCACAAGTTTTTTTCTGCTCAAGGTTTAACTGGAACGGGTCTCTATGTATCCTTTGGATTTCGTGCATAAGGTCAATTGTAGAGGTTAGCTGTGGAAATGCCTCCTTTAAAAAGTTCACAATAAAGAGCTTCACATCACTTCCTTCTGCTCCTTCTGTCACATTTAAAATTCTAATATTATTCCACCTTGAGTTATTATCAAATCTTTCAAGCTTGTCTGAGGGCACTTTGCCTTTCTGTTTTTACCAACATATTTTTTTTGTGTTCATACTGCATGTAGCTCTGGAACCTAACTTTCAAATGCTTCTGTGCACTGGGTTAGCCCATCTGTTTTCTCATCTAGCTTAGAGCAGGCTTCCTGGATTTCTTTCTGGTTCGTGTCAGAGATAGAAAAATGGGTCTTAATCTCTAGTGATGAATTCACAATCATTTCCTGTACCCTATGGAAGCCATCTGAGCTATCTGAGCTGCCATTCCCATCATCATTAACTATTGCTACTGCTAAATTCTTTCTGCAACCTATTTCTGAGCCTACTTCAATGACTTCTTTAGGACCAGGTGTCTCTTCACCTTCCTGCTCTTGTATCACAAGGGGGGGGGGGGCAAACCTATTTGCCTTTTTATCTCTGTGGATGTATTTGCTTTCTTTCTCCATTCATTACACAAACATCACTCCCTACACACACAACCTCCAATATTTTTCTCTCTTTGTTCGGAGTGTGTAGATTGAACTCTCCCACCAGACCATACCTTAAAAAAGGACATTAGTGATGGTGTGACTCTGGTGTTTCTTATAGCCTGCTTTGCTAATTTGTCATTTTGTGCCTGCCTGTCCTTTAATGATACTCTTGCTGTGGGTCTCTTTAGATATCTCACGTTCATTCTTCTGCTAGTCTGCATATCATTCCCATGTTCCCCCTACTTTGCACTGGCTGCGGAATCCCCAGAAGGGTTTTTGTAGATCTTAAAATATACCTTCTCCCTACAATCTCTCTCTCCCTCCTCTGAGCCTGAGCAATATTATGTCTCACCAATCGAATAGCTGACTGAGGCCCCTCTGCAGTTTTCTTACACATCAAATGCCCCAAAGTACCATTATCCTCTTCCATTGAGTGACTTACCTTCTTGCTGCCAGCATTTTCTTTGTTCATTTTCACCAGTCATCCCCACTCCTGCGAGGTCCTTGACAGGTACAATTCTGTTGGCTGGAGGCATCTTCTCACTCTTCTCTTCTTGGAGATAAACAAAGCAGGTCAAGCCCCAGGCCCTCTATCCACACCTCTAGCCTTTGCTGACTCTACCACTTCTGTGTCTGTGTGAAACACGCAGTGCAGCTTGGTGTGCCCTAGACAAGCCTCCTGTCACCCTGAACCAACTTAGTCCAGCCAACAACATCAACATTGAAAGCTCCCCATAAAAAGTGAATCCAGGCCACAATGAAAGGACCAGATAACCGCCTCCATGGCACCAAGTGCTGCCGAAAAGTGACTTGAAATGGAGGAGGTTAGTGAGCTGGTAGAAACTTTGTGCTAACACAAACCCAGAGGAGGGAGCTCCTGACCGGCTACTCCAGCTGGCCGCTATGTTCCCTCCGAGCTCCTTCCTCCTGCATCCCTTAACAGCTTCATATTACCAGACATAAATAATGACATGTTTTCTGGAATATGTAGTAATGATGTCCTCCATCAGCTGAAACTGTATAGAAATTTCCAGTCAGTGTAGTCATGGACAGTTGCCCTTTAAATTAACCTTATTTACTGGTGGCTTCTCTTCCGTCACCCAATGTTTATCTTGAGTATGCCAGTCTGGGGAAGTTGCATTTTTGAGGAGGAGGAGCTCCTCCTGTAAGTTCTCATCACTGGCATTTCTGTTGGTTTTGCATACATTTGTATGTATATTTTCACTGCATCTTCAGGAGTTCATGTAAAGTAGGAAATGCAAGGCAAAAATTATAAATCAACAGTTCTGGACCATCTTTTTAAGGGATGGTATGTCCATTCTGATGGGATATGATCAGTAACTATTGGAACTCATATTATTTCTTATCCAGATCCTAAAGACATGGAAAATACTGTTATGTAAGGCTTACTTACAAAGTCCTAATGGTGAAAACCTGATTCAAAATCTGCCTATTCAATGCTTTTATGTCACAGAGAAATTGAGCCAAATGGTGTAAGGACAGGAACTAATTCACAGACTCCACCAGGTTTCCAGAAACCTGAAGGGAGTGGTGGAATAGCAAATGACAGACTACCATTTTCCCTGTCTTTCTGTGTGTTGTAAATCAGATGTTATGCACACGACAGGTAGGTTAGTTGAAAATCATTTATTGCGGAGCAACAAACGAGAGCAAACGTTCCCAAGCTGGTCAATGTGTAACTGACCACCTGAGAATGTTTCCTCATCCATACAAAGCACATGGATTCGGACAGAAGTCAGATTCCATCACTAAAGCCTGCGCAGTAAATACACCTTCCCCTTCCAATACTGCATCTTTGCATCTTCACCTGATGCTACAGCACCATCACATTCACTATTCAAAGCCGGGGGACCGTCTCCATTCCACTAACAATCTGGACAAACAGTAAGCCTGAGTGTTTTCCAACCGTGAACATGTTCCACAGTATATTGATATTCCTGAAGCTTTGCTGCCAATCTAGCCAGTCTTGCTGAGCCATTTCCTGCTCTTCTCGGAAGTAAAACTTTGACCAAAGGTTTGTGATCTGACCTCAAGATAAATTGAGAGCCCCACACAAACATGTGATAAAACTCCACACACCAAGCCACTGTTTGTGACTCCCTACCTCTAACAGAGTAATTTCTTTCCGAAGTAGGGAGAGTCCTATAAGCAAACTCTACTGCTTTTTCTACAGTTCCATGTTTTTGAGAGAGGATTGAAGCTAAATCAGTTGCTTTATCAACTTAAAACAATCTTCTTGTTCTTTGACCAATGCAAAATTTGCTCCTTTTCTGTGTAATAATCTTAAACACTCTGTTATGTCTGCAAACCTCTCTACAAACTTCACATAGTATTCAATTAATCCCATGGGGGGCAGGTGATCCCATGAGCAGAAATAGTATACCCCAAACATTCATTCTGTTCCACCAATAACAAACATTTCTCTTTGAGGAGTATTAAGCCTGCTTCTTCAATTCCATGCAAAGCTTGTTTCAGTACAACATTACACTTTTCTGTAGTTTCACCAGAAATCAAAATGTCATTTTGAAAGTACGCTATATTATCCAAACCTTTGAAGATCTCATTGACCATGCTTTGAAATACGCTTTCTGCTGATAACAAACCAAAGGGCATGTGAGTAAATTGAAAGGTACCTTCAGTGGTGATAAAGTCTGTCAAAGGTTTGGATTCCTAGTGAAGTTTTATATGGTGGTACTCACTCTTCAAGTCTAGCTTGGAAAATTACTTGCCACCCTTTAACATCAAAACAAGTTCTCTGATGTTGGGTAAGGGAAAAGTGTTGGCTACCACACTTTGATTAACAGATCTGAGATCTACACAAAATCTCAGCCTCTCATTAGATTTTTTTCCCTTATCACAATGGTTGACACCCAACTGGAAGTCTCCAGGGGTTCTGCCACTTCATATAAAATTTCCTGGATCAATTTCTTTAATTCATCTCAAATTAGGATAGGTAAACTCGTACGTTTGTGTTGCACTGGTACAACACCTTTTCATAAGACAATTTTGTGAACATAACCCTTGAGTTGACCAAGTTTCAATCAAAAACATGTTTACGCTATTCAACATCTCTGATATAGATTCTTCCTCCACCGCCTTACCCTGGGTTGGAGTTCTAGGATTAACTATTATATGAAGGTCATACTGATGCATCCACCCTAAAAATGACGGTCACTGCTCAGCCACATATACTTTGTCCTGCATTACTCTTTTTGCAAAAGGTATATGTGCATCCATGTAACCTAATATATCTATTGATTTGCCTTGGTATCTCACTGGGTGAAGGAGGCTGGCCTGGCTTGTAGTGGGTACCAGAGGCACTTACACCTTGTGCAAGGTCCAGTTATCCCTTATTAGTGTAGAAGAGGTGTTTCTAGCAGCTTAGGCTGATAGAAGGTAGCTATGGCAAAGCAGCTTAGGCTGAACTAGGAGACATGTAAAGCTCCTACTATACCACTTATATCATATGCACAATATCATAAGAAAACACAATACACAGAGTTACTAAAAATAAAGGTTCTTTATTTTTATGACAATGTTCCAAAAGTATCTCAGTGAGTACCCTCAGTAAGAAGGTAAGTTATATACATAAGTTATATGTACACAAAACAAAATTAGGCAAGAAAGAGCAAGAAAGGTAATGCAAACAGTGTAGAATTACAATAGGTTGCAATAGGCAAGCATAGGTACAGGGGCAACACAAACCATATACTCCAAAAGTGACATGCGAACCACAAATGGACCCCAAACCTATGTGAGCTTGTAGAGGGTTGCTGGGACTGTAAGAAAACAGTGAGGGTTAGAAAAATACCCCACCCCAAGACCCTGAAAAGTAGGAGTAAAGTACACCTACTACCCCCAGAGAGCACATAGTGGTGATAGGGGGATTCTGCAGGAAGAACAAACACCAGCAGTGCACTGACAACAGATTTCCAGACCTGAGGACCTGCAAGGCAAGGGGACCAAGTCCAATAGTCGCGACAGTGTCTGGGGGGGCAGGAGCCCAGGAAACCCCGGATGAAAGTGCAAGGAAGCTGCCTCCGGATGGAAGAAGCTTGGAGTTCTGCAAGAAAGAAGAAGACTAGGGACTTCTCCTTTGGAAGACTGATGTCCCACGTCACGATGAAGCTTGCAGAGGTGTTCCCATGCAGAAAGACCGCAAACAAGCCTTGCTAGCTGCAAGGGTCGCAGTAGAGGTTTCTGGGTGCTGCTGAGGACCAGGAAGGACCAGGATGTCGCCTTGTGAGTATATGTCAGGGTGTTTTCACTGTCTCACTGGGATCCTGCTAGCCAGGGCCCAGTGCTCATAGTGAAAACCCTATGTTGTCAGTGTGTTTGTTATGTGTCACTGGGATTCTCCTAGCCAGGACCCCAGTGCTCATGAGTTTGTGGCCTATATGTGTTGCCTGTGTGGTGCCTAACTGTCTCACTGAGGCTCTGCTAACCACGGTAACAGGCTAGTGACTAAATTTACCAATTTACATTGGCATACTGGTACACCCATATAATTCCCTAGTATATGGTACTGAGGTACCGAGGGTATTGGGGTTCCAGGAGATCCCTATGGGCTGCAGCATTTCTTTTGCCAACCAGAGGGAGCTCTGACAATTCTTACACAGGCCTGCCAGTGCAGCCTGAGTGAAATAACGTCCACGTTATTTCACAGCCATTTACCACTGCACTTAAGTAACTTAGAAGTCACCTATATGTCTAACCTTCAGCTGGTGAAGGTTGGGTGCAAAGTTACTTAGTGTGTGGGCACCCTGGCACTAGCCAAGGTGCCCCCACATCGTTCAGGGGGCAAATTCCCCGGACTTTGTGAGTGCGGGGACACCATTGCACGTGAGCACTATACATAGGTCACTACCTATGTATAGCGTCACAATGGTAACTCTGAACATGGCCATGTAACATGTCTAAGATCATGGTATTGTCACCCCAATGCCAGAGATCCCCCGGGTCTCTAGCATAGTACCCGGGTACTGCCAAACTGCCTTTCTGGGGTCTCCACTGCAGCTGCTGCTGCTGCCAACCCCTCAGACAGGTTTCTGCCCTCCTGGGGTCCAGGCAGCCCTGGCCCAGGAAGGCAGAACAAAGGATTTCCTCTGAGAGAAGGTGTTACACCCTCTCCCTTTGGAAATAGGTGTGAGGGCTGAGGAGGAGTATCCTCCCCCAGCCTCTGGAAATGCGTTGATGGGCACAGATGGTGCCCATCTCTGCATATGCCAGTCTACACCGGTTCAGGGATCCCCCAGCCCTGCTCTGGCGTGAAACTGGACAAAGGAAAGGGGAGTGACCACTCCCCTGACCTGCACCTCCCAGGGGAGGTGCCAAGAGCTCCTCCAGTGTGTCCCAGACCTCTTCCATCTTGGAAACAGAGGTGTTGGGGGCACACTGGACTGCTCTGAGTGGCCAGTGCCAGCAGGTGACGTCAGAGGCTCCTTCTGATAGGCTCTTACCTCTCTTGGTAGCCATCCTCCTAACCTGGTAGCCAAACATCCTTTTCTGGCTATTTAGTGTCTCTGCTTTGGGGACTTCTTCAGATAACGAATGCAAGAGCTCACCAGAGTTCCTCTGCATCTCCCTCTTCACCTTCTACCAAAGGATCGACCGCTGACTGCTCAGGACGCCTGCAAAACCCCAACAAAGTAGCAAGATGACTACTAGCAACCTTGTATCACCTCATCCTGACGGCTTTCTCAACTGTTTCCAGGTGGTGCATGCTCTGGGGGTAGCCTGCCTTCACCCTGCAACAAAAGCTCTGAAGAAATCTCCAGTGGGTCGACGGAATCTTCCTCCTGCTAACGCAGGCACCAAAAGACTGCAACACTGGTCCTCTGGGTCCCCTCTCATCCTGACGTGCGTGGTCCCTGGAACTCAGTAACTCTGTCCAAGTAACTCCCACAGTTCAGTGACTCTTCAGTCCAAGTTTGGTGGAGGTAAGTCCTTGCCTCCTCACGCTAGACTACATTGCTGAGTACCGCGTGATTTGCAGCTGCTCCGGCTCCTGTGCACTCTTCCATGATTTTGTTCATGCAGAACCAAGCCTGGGTCCCCGACACTCTATCCTGCAGAGCACAACCTTCTGACTCCCTTTTGTTACTTCGCGTGGACTCCAGTTCACTTTCCTTCCAAGTGCCTGTTCAGGTACTTTTGCAGGTGCTGCCTGCTTCTGTGAGGGCTCCCTGAGTTGCTGGGCACCCCCTCTGTCTCCTCCTCCAAGTGGCGACATCCTGGTCCCTCCTGTGCCACAGCAGCATCCAAAAACATCTACCGTCACCCTTGTAGCTAGCAAGGCTTGTTTGCGGTCTTTCTGCGTGGGAACACCTCTGCAAGCTTCATTGTGACGTGGGACATCCATCCTCCAAAGGGGAAGTTCCTAGTCCTCTTCTTTCTTGCAGAACTCCAAGCTTCTTCCAACCGGTGGCAGCTTCCTTGCACCCTCAGCTGGCATTTCCTGGGCTCCTGCCCACTCTCGACACTGTCGCGACTATTGGACTTGGTCCCCTTGTCTTAAAGGTACTCAGGTCCGGAAATCCACTGTTGTTGCATTGCTGGTGTTTGTTCTTCCTGCAGAAACCTCCTATCACGACTTCTGTGCTCTCTGGGGGTAGTAGGTGCACTTTACACCTACCTTTCAGGGTCTTGGGGTGGGCTATTTTTCTAACCCTCACTGTTTTCTTACAGTCCCAGCGACCCTCTACAAGCTCACATAGGTTTGGGGTCCATTCATGGTTCGCATTCCACTTTTGGAGTATATAGTTTGTGTTGCCCCTATACCTATGTGCTCCTATTGCAATCTACTGTAATTCTACACTGTTTGCATTACTTTTCTTGCTATTACTTACCTAATTTTGGTTTGTGTACATATATCTTGTGTATATAACTTATCCTCATACTGAGGGTACTCACTGAGATACTTTTGGCATATTGTCATGAAAAGAAAGTACCTTTATTTTTAGTAACCCTGCGTTTTCTTATGATATTTTGCATATGACACCAGTGTTATGGTAGGAGCTTTAGATGTCTCCTAGTTCAGCCTAAGCTGCTTTGCCATAGCTACCTTCTATCAGTCGAAGCTGCTAGAAACACCTCTTCTACACTAATAAGGGATAACTGGACCTGGCACAAGGTGTAAGTACCTCTGGTACCCACTACAAGCCAGGCCAGCCTCCTACAGGTACAAGCAACTATAACAAGCATTTTCAATGCAACGGGTCTTGCGTTTGCTCGAGTTAGAGCTATTAGCGTTGTAAACTCCTAACCGGACTTTTCTTGCCACATAAACTAATAATGAAAAGTAAAACAGTGCAATTATCTATGTAACAGGGTTGATGTCATGCAAAGTGCTCGACTTCTGCCCAGCGAAATTGCGGCGTGCAGGAAATGAAAAGATAAAGTAGTCCAGAAACCAGCTGAAAACAGCGAGCCTCGAGGAGGGCTAAACACCGGAAAAGGCATGACGTATGCATGTCTTTCACTAATGGAATCAATCGATTTTTAAAAGGCAAGCTCACGAACATATGAAAGTGACGGGCGTGAGATGGGAGTGGTTAGAAGCCCACATAGAGATTACGACATGGCCCAGAGCGCTCACGCGTGCTCGACCCTAAAAATGGGCTTGCACTAATCTTCAAGTGACACGAATAACAACTCTTCTCTCTTGCAATATGCAGGGTCTTTTGGAATACCCTGGTGGGGACCAATCCAATTATTTACATTTCCCACATATATAATCCTACTATGCTTGTTAAAATTGCTGCTGCACTGTGCAACCAAATCAGGATTCCAAGTTTTATGGTGATTTCTGTAGCTGCTGTTTTTCCCCTCCCAGTTTTCAATAGGTAAAATGTGGCAGAATTTATGCAGGGAAAAAGGCTCCATTGACAGTTTTCACACCTCAAATGATGAACATTCGCTATATTAATGAACACAAAAGATCTGGCTGTCTCTCATGCAGGACTACAACACTAAAACACTAAACTAAAACTCTAAATGAGTACACTAAGGTAGAAACAAATACAATTTAAGGAAAAAATCCCTCACCTGCCCATGTTTCATCATCGGGCCCCTCGTGGCACCGACTTCACATTTCTATCAGCAGTTGCAGGTTGTACTCGATTTCATGTTTTTAGGGTCGAGCCTGCGTCGCATGCGCTCGCGCACGCGTATCGCTAGCGAGACACTTTAGGTATTAGAAAAGGGCTCGGAGCCCTGTCGACATCACGTCAGTGTCTTTCATTGGCAAGTTGGCTTGCCTGTTAGAATCCGCTTCTTTTGATTAGTGGAAGGCACGCATACGTCATGCCTTTTCTGGTGGTTAGCCCTCCTCGAGCGCAGCGACCAAGTACAGAAAACATGCGAGGCTCACTGGGTTTGTGGACTACTTTTTCTCTGTTTTCGCAGCGCGATCTCGCTGGGCAGAAGTCCAGCGCTTCGCATACTATCGACCTTGTTCCTCAGTTAATTGCACTTTTGCCAGTAGGTATTATTAGTGTGAACTGTAGTGCTGTTTTTTTTTTAATGCAAGAAAAATCTGGTTGGGAGTTTACAGCTGTAACACTGACAAATGCGAGACCCTAGTGCATTGCAAATGCTTTGTTACTATATATTTAAGCCAGAGTGGGCGTTTATGGTCTTGAGGAATGCCGATGACACCTCCTTAGAGGGTTGGAAATGGAAGAAACATGTTGTCCTCTGCTGAGTGGGCAAAATACTCCCCACTTTCCCTTTTAATCACAGCTCTGAGGATATTCAAATAAACAAACATTTCAATCCAGTAGGTGTTCTTCACCTTCGCTATTTTCGTTTCCGCTCTGCATATAGCTTTCGCTTTTGAGAGACCATCTGAGTGGCACAGCTTTACAGCCATCAAAATATTCTCCCTAAGCTCTCCAAAAAGTTATGGGCCTGATTTAGATTTAATCGGATGGGATAACAGTCACCATTGCGATGGAGTAACTTCTCTGACGAGATCTAAATCAGGCCCTATATTTCTTGGGTGGTAGCTTGCAGCAGAGGACTCATTTGGGTTGGCGCTAGGTACGGGCCAATGATGAAACATGCCACCCAATGGGTGGGTGAGGGCTTTCGTCCTTAAACATCACTAGTTTCCACCTTAAGGTGCTCTTTTGGTGTTAGTCCTACATGAGAGACAGTCAGAGCTTTTGGGTTTATTAGTATTAGTAGGAGGACTGGACTGACTGCCTTCATTCCTACGGACTCTTTTGTGTTTGATCATTCGCTATATCACCCTCTTATAGCCTAATCGGAGGAGCGGAACTCAGACCCGTGCTGTGAACTAATAACGCACCGAGGGGTATAGATATAACCTATGTGCAGGAGTTAAGAGCCGCTATACATGTTCTCTGGTTAATGTGCTGAACTGCAGAATTATTCATTGCTGGTCAAGCCTCGTGCGATCAAAGCAATCTACAAACATCTACAAAGAAGTTACACACGAGATTTAGGTGTTTTGTACCCCAATCCCCATATTATACATCAGCAAATAAGTCGCACACGAGATTTATGTAACATATAACTTCAAGCAAAGTGTTTGAGGCTGAGGCAAACAGGCCTATTATCCACATACAAAGAGATAACATAACTCCCGCTGTTGTTTTCGGAGCAGATGTGAGAAAACAAGACTCACCGCTTGAAAGTTATTTTTCCCTCTCGTACGTCAACAAGATCGGCGATTGTTCGCGAACGTATTTTAGGTCTGCTGAATAATATTTACAGTTTGAGAACAAGCACTTTGTTTGGCTGCAGCTATATTGGCACAGCTTTCCTGTTGTATTGACCCGCATCCGCCGTGGAAAATCAAACTCCCTGGATGACTTCCCAGCTGTCGTTTGTGGAGCACGAGGAAAGAGGTCGCATGATCCCAGGCCTTGTTTTAATCGAAAGATACTTTATGTAATGTGCCCCGAGTGTGTAATAGAGTGTGCAAATGTGATCCTCTCAGCATTGTTTGTGAGATTTGCATTATTTAAACAATAGCTAAACTGTAAAATGTACTGAATTTATTTGTCGGTGATTCATGAATGGGAAGACTCAGATTGTAATCTCCAACATTATAAAAGTATGACTAATGTGATAAGGCAGTGGCGAAACAGGAAAAATTCTCCAGACACGCAAAACTATTGGGTCGAATGGGAGCTTGAGCAAGCGGTGAAGTCATGAGGATCGGGGTCAGTGATTGTCATTGCATGGGTCCGTCAGTTCATTTGCATTTATTTTCCAAACTCTGCCCGAAAAGAAATTAACATCAAGAACAATATCTGAAGAAAACCTCTTTACTTAAATTCTCACCAACAGATTTTGTTATGTGATAGCTTCGGGGGTTGAGAAACCTGGTGCAGAACCTTAAATAGCGTAAATGGTTAATGCACTTCTGGGAGAGAAATGTGTGGTCACAGAATCAAATTGTCATAAAATAGCTTACATTCGCCACTTGCGAAAAACCTTACCTTTCTTGCTGCGCCGCTCCTTGGTCCTCACAGCAGGCACAGGCCCCCAGCCTGCTCTGCAGCCAATCCTAACGCAGCTTTCATGCTGCTAGCAGCACGAAAGCTGCGTTAGGATTGGCCAGAGCACCCTGGCTTGGCACTCTGAGGCAGACTTGGAGCCTCTGCCTGCTATCTCCGACCCGGCAACACAGTGCTGGGTTGGAGACAGCCCAATGCGCAGGCCAAACATATATGTGCACTGAGGGGAGTGCTGTGAACTTCCCTCCATCCCTATCACCGCCTATGGCCCTGCCCCTTTTACAATAAAATGAAAATAAACATAGGCCCAGATTCAAGAGGGCATAGTGCCTCCTTGCGCCACATTACCTCAACTTTTTATGACACTATTGTGACCCTACAGGGCCAAATTTGTTGCACCATATCTACAAAGTGGTGCAATGCATGCATTGCGCCACTTTGTAACCCCTTGTGCCAGATTATACCTGTGCCAGGCATAATGTATGCAAGGTGGGGCGTTCCCCTACTAGGGGGACCACAAAAATGGCACAGCAGAATCTAAAAGATTCCACTGTGCCATTTTCGTTGGCTATTTTTAACGTCTGCACAAGGCAGACGTTAAAAGGGGCCATACTATTGTTTAAAGTGGGCCCCTATGTACACTGCAGGATAGGCGCTAATCCTGCACAGTACATCAATAGCATCAAAAATGTTGACGCTATTGCCCCTACCCTGCGCCATGGTGCGCTGTATAGGAAATCCAGCGCACACATGGTGGTTTGCAGCTGCTGGCGGGGGTGTATGACGCTCCTCCGCCATAGCAGTGGAGCTGCTGCTGATAACTTAGCTGGTAAAATGCATTCTACAGGGAACTGCAGTTAATGTGAAGGCCCAAGAATTGAGTTTTATTTAATAACTAGTTAACTGAGTAGCAAAAACAATCTCCCTTGTATTGTGTTTGGTTTAATTGATCACTACTGGGGAAATTCTCACAGAAAGTCAGTCATAGCAGGCAGCACACATAGGCTTGCATATTGTATGTGTATACAGAGTTTGAGAAAGTTTTAAATAATTTCTTAGAGCAATTTATATTTTAGAAACATGTGAAGTGACAGGTAATACCATTGTAAATTGTTAAGTCTGACACAGGCAGTCACTATCTCAATTCAAGAAGAACCTCAAGACCTGACTCTTCGACTGAACTCCTACTACCCCCAGCACCATGAGACCCACACGGGTGGTGATTAGCCATGCTCTACAAATAAACGTTGGTTGATTGATTTGCATCAAGGTGCAAAGGTCCAGCTGGGCTCAGGTTGACATCTGACTTCAAAGACAGAACTTTGACAAAAGGAAATTTTAGTAGTCTTTGAGCCAAACATTTTCATATGCGCCCATACTGTTGAGGGAAAAAAAACATTCATATCCACTGCAATTTTCAGTTTTTTTAACAGTAGGACACACACTGGACGAGCCCGGTGCCTCCGATTCTGTCCCAACAAAATGTGCTGGTATGAAGCAGAGTTGATACAGCCAGAATGTGGATGTTTCTAATAAAAGCCAGCACTGTGGTCAGTTGTCCTTTAAGTATAGCGACAGCTAAAGGGTAAAGTTGTTCGAATAACTCACCAAAATAGCAATGGTAAAGAAGCACTGACTAGCCAAAGTGCAGGCTTGAATTTTGAGTCCTGAGCAATATATTTCCTGTTGTATTGAAAACAAAAAGAAAGGAGAATCAACAAAGCCAGTAGGTCTGAGTTAAATTTGCTAATGCATCAAAATAAAGCATAAGGTCATTTAAGCCAGACGCATCTACAAAAATGAACTGCAGTCTGTACTGAAGGGTCCCTTCCTTGTCTTCATTGCAGTTATTGAAACCTTATTTAAAGTTCTTCGAACATTTCAACGATACAGAGAGAAATGAAGGACTATAAACAAAGGTCCCTTGTAACCCAAGCCTCATTACACATAGAAACAAAAAGAGCAATATCATGGACAAAAAGGAGCATTGGGGAAGATGGAACAATACCACAACACCATTGCTGTGTCGAAAAGGCCTCTTTATTGGAAACAGGTGCATTTACAAATAACAAACATTGGCCTTTGCCTTACAAAACTAAAACCTCACTAAACATCCAAATCACCTATCCAAAATCCTCCCTTCTCCCCTACCCTACCCTCTCCCCCTCCCTTTAACCTTACCCTGCTGTCTCTTCTTCCGTTCATGCTTTTAATACTGTTTTCCTTGTCAAACCAGTTTGTTCACCTTATCCAGTTCCTAATGCCACCTGACAATCGCATCTGCAAAGTATCATAACTGCTAATGCCAAGCTTCGTTCCTGTCCGTCGTGTCTTGCTGCTGCCCCCCCCCTTTAATATCTGAAAGTGTCCTGCCAGATTTGTTTTCCATATGTATTTCATTTGTCATGTAAACTCTCTCTGCCTTTGCAAGCTCCTGCTCCAAGCGACAACATAGACAACTCACACCACGTGCACCCTTTTCTCCTCTGCCACGCATTGACCTACATCAGCTGTCTCTGAAAAGTCCCCTTTCTGACTTAAAAAGAGAGGGCGGGTGGGCATGGATACATTTTGTCCCCACCTAAAACCAGCCACTGTGTCACCTAATGACAAAATGGTGGCCGGGACCTAAATGTCTCCCATATATACCCCCACCCCCAGCCCAAACACATAGCCCAACCAGCCCAACGTCACCCTGGGCCGTACCACATTCCCCAAAAACCCAGGGGGGAGATCTCTCTCCGCTTGGCAGTCCCCCCCCCCCACCAGGGCCCCATTGGGGAAGAGGGAACAATGCCATGACACCGTTGCTGTGTGGAAAATGCTGCTTTATTGGAAACAGGTGCACTTACAAATAACAAACCTTGGCCTTCGCCTTACAAAACTAAAACCTCACTAAACATCCAAATCACCTATCCAAAATACTTCTCCCTCCTCTATCCTGTCCCCCCTCCCTTTAACCTTACCCTGCTGTCTCTTCTTCCATTCATGCTTTTAATACTGTTTTCCTTGTTGAACCTGTTTGTTCACCTTATCCAGTTCCTAATGAAACCTGACAATCAACTCTGCAAAGTATCATAACTGCTAATGCACTATCCGTACGTATTTCGTTTGTCATGTAAACTCTCTCTGCCTCCGCCACACAGAAAAAGTCAGCTATCCTGACTCTTTCTGCCCCATCCCGCTTATTTTGTCCTCCGCGGCATCACACTTCCCGAAGCATCTCTCTCAATGTTTCCTTCATATGTAGGAGAAAAAGCTCCATCCCCATAAAAGACAAATGAACACCCATCCCCCCTAAAGAATTCCACATCCTCAAACCTTCTCCACCAGGTCATTCTCTCCTACATGCAAAAGCAAAACAACTGTGCAAACACCTCGAACCACTAACTTCTGTAAATGGGGTAACAACTCTTTCCATTTTAGGATCCCTTTTCCATAACTGCGCACATGATATCATGCCCCATCAAACCCGAGGTTTTCTCCAATGGCTGTTTGGCGTGCTTAGCGCTGCTCCCACTTCATGAAAGAAAGCCCCACAACCCAGATAAAAGAAAAGACATGTCCGGACCTAGCACCACACCTGTGGGGAAAAAGCAAAAAACATTAGACCCCCCCCACCCTTTCTAACATACCTCCTAAAACTGTCTGACGTCCACCTCCCCAAGCTCATTAAATCCTCCTTACCCCATCCCCTCCTTCCAGCCTCCATAGCGACACCAATCCTGAATGAATGAGTACCGAATTGCCCTGCATCTTAGCCTATCACCGCCAGACCCTTCCACATGATAGCTAAAAGCTGGTATGCGGTCACCCTCTGCCCATCACCATGCAGAAATACCAGCCCCTCCCGTGACCTGCTGTGTGCCTTCCACTGCTGCCCAAGTAGTAAGGGGCATATAGAAGCCACCGGATATCGCAGCAGGACCACGTCAACCCCTCTCCCCAGCTGATCAGTTTTGGAGCACCGAAGCCACATTGTTACTCCGTGCCCATCAAAATACACATCCTGTCATGTAAGGCCCGCCTTTCGCCCACAACCCAATACCTCAGAGACCCAGAAAGCCCCAAAAAACATCCAAGCCATAAGGGTCCTAAACAGCAAAGTTTCCTGTTCATCCACATACACACCTCCCAAGGTCCCCAAAATGCCCTTCAACACGCTCAACAACAGCAGCTGTCTTGCTCTCTCTCTCTCTCTCTTACCCCCTTCTTTTGCCCAACCCTCAAGAATCCACTGCCCCAGCTCTCCCGCCGATGGGTGGTAGCCCCACAGAAGCTTTCCATAAACCCCAGCGCAGCTAGCTTACCTGCTATGGTTACCCTGGACTGCCCACGGCCGATTAATCCCATTATAAAGTGGACCACATCTTCCACTCTTTCACTCTGCAGATCCCTCCTACATGCTCCAGAACTTAAAAACTCCTGCCAGGCACTCGCATCAGTATTTTGCGTAGATGGGGCCAAAGAATTAATCAACAATCGAAGCATCCTCTTGTGCCTATGTTCCACATTGCGGCTGGCATTTCCATCCTGCTCAGGTCCTCGCCCAAGACTAACCCTCGGAAACTCTCCCACTGTGAACAAGACAAAGCGTCCACAATGTCATTGTTCACTCATGGCACACGCCCTAAACAAAATATCCTGACGTAAGCACTGCAACACAAACACCCTAAGCAGCTGCAAGATTTGTGCCTCCCTGGCCGACTGCCTATTAACCATCTGCACCACCGCCAAATTATCCACCCGGAACACTACCCGCTTGTGCTGCACAAATGCCCCCACAAACCAACTACCACAACCAAAGGAAACAACTCAGGAAACGCTATGCTGCACCCCCCATTCTTCCATTCCGCAGGCCAACCCTCCGCGCACCACCTGCCTGGCCAGTAAATCCCAAATCCATGTGCCTCTGCTGCATCTGAGAAGATCTGCGCATCCCACTCATAATCCTGCCACGACCGCAGCGGTATGCCGTTAAAAGACTCCAAGAATGTTCACCACATGCACAAATCCTCCCGCATACCTGCCTTGAGTCGCACATGATGATGGGGGAGGGACTGCCCCACTAAATCCATCCCCAGCCACCTACAGAAAGTCCTCCCAGCTCTTACCACCCTACAAGCAAAATTTAGATGTCCTAGCAATACCTGCACTTCACTCACTGTTACCTTACTCTTCTGCTGCATGGCCTGAATCTTCTGTAACATCCCCACCCTCTTCTCATCAGGAAGTCATGCCATCCCAGTCACCGTATCCAGCTCAATTCCCAAAAACAATAAAGACGTACAGGGGCCAACGGTTTTCTCAGGGGCCAAGGGCACACCCAGGTCCCCATCACATCCTGAAATTGCTGCAGACCCCCTGTGCACCTCGGAGAATCCGCTGGCGCTGCTAAGAAAAAAACGTTGGGGTAATGCATCATGTGTCTGTGCCCCGTGACCGATGTGAAAATCCATTGTAGACATGTACTAAAACATTCAAATAGGGAGCGGGAAATAGAACAACCCATCGGCAGAGCCTTCTCCACATACCACCGCCACTGAAACTGGATCCGCAGCAATTCAAAATCGAGTGGGTGAGCCAGTGGCAGGCAAAAAGCCGACTTAATATCTGTCTTTGCCATAAAAACCCGGGGCCCCAGCACCTCCACCATGTCAATAGCCACGTCGGCCGACGCATAGGACACTTTTGTCAGCTCCTCTGGGATAAAATCATTAACTGAGGAACCTTTCGGCCAGGAAAGGTGTTGAATTAACCGGTATTGACCCGCCTCCTTCTTGTGCACCACCCCAATTGGGGACACAATAAGGTTCAGCATCAGCCACGCTGAAAAAGGGCCAGCCATGCGACCTTCCGCCACTTCCTTGTCCAATTTTTTTCTCAGAACCTCCTCTCTACCTCTCACAGATCTGAGGTTCTTAGCCCACCTATGCTCTCTTGGTCCTGTATATCCCAGCCGGAAACCTTAGGTGAAACCTTGTATCAACATGTCAGCATCTTGTCTCCTGTTATAACCCTGTAACCAGAAAGTAAGTAGGTCGGCCTTAACCGGAGTATGTGCTTTTTCCCACAGGGCCCTGCCTAAGTAGCTGTCCTCCCGGGACTGGGTGCTGTCCCCTAAGGCTGGCCTGTCCCTGTGCTGCTCCTGGCATTGCAGGGGTGGGCTGTCCGTAACAGTGTATGAGAGCATGCTGTTCTGCACACCTCGAGCACTTGTGCCTGAATTTACAGTACTCTCGAGTGCAAGTACCCTTGTTGTAATCCCAGCACACTCTGACCCTCCCGTTCACGCTGGTAGCCGGAAACGACCGCCCCTTATCTGGTGCCCCCACCCCTTGGGTGGGGCGCTCCCAAAAGGGCTGATAAGTAATAGGGAGACCACTGGCTGTAAAAATGGTCCTCCCGAACTTTGCAGGACCCCTGGTATGCTGCCAAAGATCCACGTCTATCTTACACCACTGCAACTCCGGATCAGCCGCCATTCTTGCCCTAAATTCCTCATCATATTGCATCCAAGCCTAACCACCATAATTAATCTGCGCTTTGCAAATAATGTCCATATATTTAAAAAGGGCCACTGACCTGTCAGGATAGGGTTCGCAATAGCCGCTAGCAAAAATCAAAAAGGCTGCCGTCCAATTCTCAGTGGTGACGGGCACCTTCAGCCGCTTAGCGTGCTCATATTCTTCTTCTTTGGATCCCTCCTTCGACCTGACCTCCCTGTGTAACAATTTTAAGATCTCGACATGAGGTGTGCCCGCAACGGCTTGGCTGTGCCCATCTAGGGCTATTTTGTGCCCTTCGTGACTCGCTGATCCGACTTGTCCTCCACCTTAGCTGTCCTATCACCTTGTGTCTCACCCTATTCTGCCAATTATGTCCCACCACCCGTCGTCACCCTCACGTCTGCTACATACACACCCTTGACCAACCGAGCCTCCTCTATGCCTGCACCATCCCTCGCCTCAATAGCTGCCGAAACCATGTGCGCTTTACCACCGCACGAGCCCTTACCTGGCCCCAAGGACGGCGGCCGCTCCTGTGACTTCCGCCAAGCCAGCTGGGCTCCTTCCTGCATGACTCTGCTTGACCGCACTGCCATCCGGGATTCCTGGAATGACTGACCAACAGGGTTAACAGTACTCCCCCCTTGCTGGTTCCCTACCAATCCTGCTCCTCTTCCCCAAACTCATCTGAAATTTCCCCTTCCTCAACACTCTCTACCTAAAAATCCAACTCTGCATCCGCCTTAGCCTCTCCGTTGTCCTCTCCAATCCCCTCCTGACCCCACATCACCGTCTCATTACTTACCAACAGACCCAACTCTCCAACCTCATCGCAGGGGTCGCCATCAGCCCTCTGTACCCTCTTGAAGTGCCAAAACGCTGCCCCCCAGGGAAAACGACATCGGTGGGCGCACAAACCCTACCGTTACACCTACCCTGGGGAGCGTCCATGGCCCTTTGTGGCCACATCCCGTCCTCTGTTGATGCCATCCAGCTGCCCACCCTTGGGTCTGCCTTCTCTTCTCCCCAGTGCCGCTGAGCCGCACCATGCGCACCTGGGTAGTCGCCGCTCGTCCCTGCATCTTCCTCCAAAAAAGATTCAATGTGCCGGTATGAAACCTGTCTCTTGTTCCCCCTATGACATGCAAAACCAGAGCTTCCCCCACCGCCGGACGCCCCATCACTGCTGGAGATTGCCCTTCTCCCCATCCTCTCCAACTCACTCCCGGTCTGGCCCCCGCAAACCCCTGTTCCCGGGTACATACAAGCGCCCGAGAGCTCTTACTTGCATAGTCGGCGAGCGCTTGTCAACTCGGTTCCCGTCGTCCTGCCCCTCCTCACTACCCCCTTCACTGTCAGATTCACTCCATACTAACATTGTAGGCCACTTCTGCCAGACCAGAATTCGGATCTCCACTCCCTGCACCAGTAAGCTCATCTCTTCAACCCTAGGTTCCCCCTCCCCAGCTTTTTCCTCCCATCACCCCCATAGCCACTTCTTAACCCTGCCCCAATCGATCCTGCATGACCACCCGCTCCTTCGGTCCTCTTGAGCCTTGCAGCCTGTCCTTTGGGTCACCCCACCCCCTTTCTGCCTCCCGTGCCTCATAGCCTGCCCCTAGGACACAGGCACCTCTTTGTCCTCCCTCTTCCCCCCTTGTCACACTTCGTCCTGCCGAGCGGCCGGCTCTAGGCTTCCCCATCGTGTTTGGCCCATCCCCTCCCCTTCTGCAAAGACGTTGTGGCCGCGCTCAGGTCTCGTGCCCTAGCGCCGCCCACCACAACTGCCTGCCTGACTCCCTCGACACGCCAAGTCTTCCTCGCTGTGTTGTCAAGCCGGGGGGAGCCTCTGCGCACTCCCCGAACACACCACGCCGCCCCCCCACTGGCCCCATGCCCCTTCCCCCGCCCTCCACACCTCACCTGCTCATCCCGGCTTCGTCATCGGCGCGGTGGTGAACAAGCCCATACCGCCGCTGCAACGCCTTCCGTCGCAACTGCAACAGGGTCTCCGTTTTTATGAGGTCCATGCGCCCGGCTTCTTCCAGGAGAAGCAATGCCCGCTGCACACGTTCGTCAGCCATGCCCGACCGCCTTACCGACCTCATCCGCGACAGAGACGCCATGACCAGCCCGACACGAAAGATAAGAATAATTCTCTCCCTTTTTGTTTGTATTTATTGTATATATATATATATTTTTATATGCCTCTAAGCTCTCAACGTGTGGATATGTCTGATACTAGGTCCCTGAGACGAAACTAAGCGCTGAAATCTAGCGCTAAATTCTCAATAAATGTTGTCCCCACCTAAAACCAGCCACTGTGTCACCTAATGACAAAATGGTGGCCTGGACCTAATATGTCTCCCATAGATACCACCATCCTCAGCCCAAACACATAGCCCAACCAGCCCACCGTCGCCCTGGGCCGTACCACTTTCCCCAAAAATCCCAGGGGGGGAGACCTCCCTCCGCTTGGCAGTCACCCCCGTGACCCCATTCAAAACAGACCACCTCTTGTTTCTATGAGAAACGGGTATTGCAGAAAATGAGGTTTGCCCATAGCTCTCTGGGACTGAGATGTGGGACTGGGAGTTCACTCATTGAGAAGCCAAGAGAGGCAAGTAGTGATACAATGGTTCCTCTTGTAGTGAGTGTAAGCACTCAATTGGAGGCGGAAGGAAACAGTCAGTAGCATTTAGATGAGAAAAAAATCCTCCAATGCACTAAGCTACGACGTGCGTGACCAAATCTAAAGCCAATGACTGAAAGAGGCTGGTAACTAACATGTGGAAGAGGCGGCCCATGGTAAGTATTTTAAATACAGTAGTTCTGTTTGACAGCCCCCCTGTCAAAATCCAGACTCAAAAATCATTGCTTTTCATATACAGTGCATCTGTGAGATAAAAAATTGAATCTGTGACTATTCGGAATACATTTCATATGTAAAATAGTCCCTCAAGCATTCCAAAGCAAGAACTCCAGAGGAGGTGGAATGAAAACACCAATAGCTTGAGATGAGAGACAGAGTTCACTGGTGCAGCCAAAACCCATTTAAAGTATTTTTTTTTAAGAATCGAAAATAGGTCGTGCAGACAGCTGTGCTTTCAAACTGAATAAAAAAACAAAAATATGTGTTTGTTTAAATACTAGGAAATCAGTTCCAGGTCGACCATATTCTGTGCAAGGGAAGGTACAGCCATGGTAATTTTCAATACAGGCGAAAGACTTATTGCTGGTATTAGGACACATTTATGTGCCACAACCACATTGTTGTTGTGCAGCCTATTGGAGACCTTCAGTTACTAATTCCAAACACATTTTATGATCAAATAGATTTCTGAAGACAAAATTAATGTAGATATTATTATTTCAGCTTCCGTAGACAATTTTCTTTGAGGCCACCACTACAACTACCAATGCGTAGGGTGGTCGGATAGTGACACTACAGCATTATCCCAGACCAGTTGTAGAGGAACTTGGCATTTGCCCGTGGATGTGTTTCCGACAAATACACAAGTAAGGACTGTACATGATTCTACAAACTCTTACAGCAAGAAAGGGAGCACTTACCACCCATTGGAGTACTTCAGGCTACAACTCCTCTCATAGCCAGTGGGCACCACAGCTATCTATACAGGCTCACGCACTGTAGCCAGCACAGGGAAGAGAAGGGTGAAAAAGACAGACGTGGTTAAAAAGGCTATTCTCATCGCCAGGGTCTGCATGGAGGTTTCTTGAGTTCTTCCATTGGTGGTCAGAACTCTGCTAGGGGGAAGATAAAGAGGTGACATAGAGAGACATTCAGAAATTATCTCTTCATACAGTTCGGTTAACTAGGGTGGAATATGTCATTGTAACAGCACTTCAGTCTTGATACGGTTGCTCTTACAGCAGGTTTTCACTGCAGGTTCGAAACAGCTGATCCTTCGGGTTTGTGAACTGAATTTGAGGCAGTACTCCTCACTTGTGTTAGTTGACTACCTTTTTCTTAGGAGGCACCACCTATAGACTTCTTCCCAAGTCCTTGAGCATGTCCTTAGCTCCAAAGAAAAGCAGCAACAGGTAATCTTGCCCACTGCCTGGCTGCTCCTCTATGATGGTGCTCAAATATTCTATAAAATAGAAGGTTTACTGACATTCCAGTTACAAAAAGCATATTTTATTCTACTGGCTGAAGCTTGACCAACCAGTCAATTAGATGCTGTGCTACAATTGAAAATTTGATGAAAGCTACCCAAATTAAATGCATCTTCCTTTGGCTAGTAGTAAGTGTCATGCGGACGAGGTTTCCATACTTTTTTTCAGTGTTTCAGGATCCATAATAATGGGAAACATCCCATAATACTTACAGTGGTTGTGAACGTGCTCAGACCGGCTTCTGGGTGTTCGGTCTACTTTATAAGCTGAAACATGAAATGGCTGTAAAGGCATAAGGGCTTACTCAGGTGTAAGCAAGTTGCCAGTCCCTTGGCCTTTCATTTCGAAAGTGTCATCATCTTGCAGGTGCAGGTCATAGGCTGAACCGATGAATCATGTTTGAGTTATGGGGGAAGGTGTCAGGCTACTTTCCCAACCCTTGCAATTGTAGAGCTGACTAAACATTATCTAAATTGAAAGCGCTGATGCTGCCCACCAAAGAGGAAACTGGGTATTAGGTCAGTGATGGAAAATTAACTATCTGGAATAATTATGCAAATGAGAACAGTCTAACCTTCGCTTTTAAAGTATTCCAGAGATTGGGAGACAGGCCTGTGATTATCTGTCTTTCGGGGCTTCAAGAATTAACCCGATTAACTTCGTTTTGCATGAGCTGGCAGATAAGCTGAGCCATTCCTGTACATAGGTGGCTAACTTAGCTTCAGTGATTTGAATATGATGCAAGATATGTTGAAAGTTCTGTTAGCATCAAGCATCAAGTGGTATCTAGAGTATTTTTATCAGGAGTGTAGTAAATTCATTGCGTGTCTGCAGTCTACCCACCTTTATTGCTACGGCAAGCAATTTCTTTTTTTTTTTTCTTGCCTGTATCCGTAGACATTTTGGCCCATATTTATACTTTTTGACGCTAAACTGCGCTAACGCAGTTTAGCGACAAAAAATTTTGCGTCGTCTAACGCCATTCTGAAGCGCCATGCGGGCGCCGTATTTATGGAATGGCGTTAGCCGGCGCTGCCTGGTGTGCGTGGAAAAAAACCACGTAGACCAGGCAGCGCCGGCGTAGGGGGAAAATGGCGTTAGGGCGTCTTAAAATGGGGCAAGTCAGGTTGAGGCAAAAAAATCGCCTCAACCCGATTTGCGCCATTTTTTTTGACGCCCAGACGCCATTTAAATGACTCCTGTCTTAGTAAAGACAGGAGTCATGCCCCCTTGCCCAATGGCCATGCCCAGGGTACTGATGTCCCCTGGGCATGGTCATTGGGCATAGTGGCATGTAGGGGGGCACAAATAAGGCCCCCCTATGCCACCAAAAAAAATTAGAAAATATAAAAAATTATACTTACCTGAACTTACCTGAATGTCCCTGGGGTGGGTCCCTCCATCCTTGGGTGTCCTCCTGGGGTGGGCAGGGGTGGCAGGGGGGGTCCCTGGGGGCAGGGGAGGGCACCTGTGGGCTCATTTTGAGCCCACAGGCCCCTTAACGCCTACCCTGACCCAGGCGTTAAATAGTGGCGCAAATGCGGGGTTTTTTGACCCGCCAACTCCCGGGCGTGATTTTTGCCCGGGAGTATAAATACAACGCATTTGCGTCGCCGTCATTTTTTTAGACGGGAACGCCTTCCTTGCATCTCATTAACGCAAGGAAGGCGTTCACGCAAAAAAATGACGCTATTTGCCCATACTTTGGCGCTAGACGCGTCTAACGCCAAAGTATTAATATGGCGTTAGTTTTGCGCCGAATTTGCGTCGAAAAAAAAACGACGCTAATTCGGCGCAAACGGAGTATAAATACGGGCCTTTGTTTTGCCAGCTTAAGTGAGAATCTAGACATTCATATTTCGAGGTTGCTCAGCAATTCAACTCTAAGAAACAGCTATATCTGCCTTAAGTAGACGTCCTAGTGGTTCCATGTACATGATGACCAAGGTTGAGACATTTGATGTACATCACAATCTAGGTTCAAGACATTGGCTCTAAATGATCCTCCTTATACAACCTGGGATCTCTTTGTAGTTAGAATATTAGCGTAGAGCCCTCTGCACATATATACGTACCGATAGGATGATGAAAAATAAAAATATAAATAATGGACGGTGGCAAAGACTGCAAAGACATTCAATAATATTAGGAGGCATGCACTCCTCTCATCCGGTACAGAGAGGTTCCCATCCATTATCCGAAGGGTTTCATTCTAACATATGTGTAAAGTAATCACTATAATGGGTAGTCAGGGTCCATTTCTTCATTTGTTTCTTTTGGACTATCTTTTTGACTTGGGTGCCCTGTAACACTTTTCCAGTAATAAACTGGTGCACGCTGAAGCCATGTCCCCTACGGTTCAAGGTTTTGCCTTTTTTTACAGTGCCTTTAATTTTGTCACTTTTCACGTATCTGTTCTCTGTATATAATGTTACTATCATGTCACACTTTATATTGCGTTCTGTACTGAATTACTATACTTATATTAGGTATACATATATATGTTTATTTACAGCCTTGAAAAAGTCACTGGTGTGACGAAACACGTGTTGGCTGTTTGGCTGTTTTTGGAAAAACGGTTTCTGTCTCACTGAACGTTACTTCGTTCCGAATAAATTAACCTTTCTTTGAAGACAAGACTCTAACTCTTATCTGTTTGACCATCTCATACAACGACAAAATATTTTAATCTTGTTGATGTTTTACCACTGTATACTGTGTGCTGTGATCTCTCTTGTATTATATTAATTGTGTACCAACCCTACACAGTATTGTTGCCTAAGGGTAGTAGGGCATATGATCACTTGCACCACACCCTACTTTCAAGACTTATAACTCATATGTACACTCGCCATGAGTGCGGCCGCTTTGCACCCTGACTACCCATTATAGTGATTATTTTGGCCTTCTTTTTGGCACTCTGGGGTAGACCGCACCTTGGGCTACAGTTACTTATCTACTAGAACCCTCATACTTCTCACGTGAATAGACATGGCTTCCTTTGAGGACAATCGTGATACAATAGCCGCTGAACTATTCGCAAGAACACCTATCTCCTCCTCTACCTCTACCACCACAAATAGAAAGGAGGGTCTAAGATATAAATTCATTAAACTGGAAAGGCTCAAAAAACAGGAGCTAGCTAGATGGTGGGATGCTACCACATTAAAACGATACATAGAACTGAAACAAGTACCCAGGGGACTGCGAGTCATCATTTTTCCTTCCTTTGATGACCTTGACCCTGACCTCTTGGGGGAATGGGAACATCTTATCTCTTCCACATCTTTTGGCATGATGAACATTCTCATAAAGCACGCAGATAGAAAGAGAGAAAAACTACTTTTGGAAATTTCCTCCCTAGAGGATCAAATTAAGAACCTGAATCTCCCAGAGGCTACGGCCAAAAATTACAACATACTGAGAGATATACTCAATGATTATCAACTATACATTAAGGATAAAAAACTCAAGAAAATCATTAGAGACGAAAATGACTATGCCAACGGCCGCATCTATACCTTTGCTCGCCGTTTTGACCAGGTCAACAAAGATCGAACTAACAAAGGTAGCAACACCAACCTCTCAGATGTGTCCACTCTCAGCAGTAATTTATCAGACATCTCTAATGCCTCTGGGATTAGCTTGGACCCTTCAACGGAAGAGCCCAACCCTAATTTGACTATATCAAATGTTCCCAAACCTTCTCCTTTTTTAGAAGAACTGGGACGATACAGGATAGGTATACGCCAGAACTACAACAGAAACCAAAACATAAACCCACCCGCAGGGGGGGGA
Organism: Pleurodeles waltl; assembly: GCF_031143425.1. Taxonomy (NCBI): domain Eukaryota; kingdom Metazoa; phylum Chordata; class Amphibia; order Caudata; family Salamandridae; genus Pleurodeles; species Pleurodeles waltl. Next base: position 318,071,406 of record NC_090436.1, read on the forward strand.
AGAAACATGGCGGGGGGCACAAGAGAGGGCGTGACCACACGCTCTACTGCCAAGACCAAAACAACTTAAATTGCTCATCACCTCCTGAACCGTCCCACACAGTACAAGTTATTAACTTGTCTAAAGTAACTTTGACTACTGAAGAGGTTAAAGTATTGGAAAAAGGCTTAGGCTTTTGTCCCGTATCCAAACCTGACTTTTCTGAGATCAAGATAGACTTGTTTAAGTACGTACGCCGTCTTAAATTTAAAAAATTCTTTCTTAACAAAACTACTCAGGACAAAACATACCAACAACCTCCTAGCATCTGTAACAGATCCATTAACGACATATTAGACATACAAACCATCATATCCCTAGATCCCATTACACCTGCGGGTGTGAGCATGGAGGACTTACTCTTCCACCTTGACATACGACCAAACTTAGATCTTGAAAGTGGCTTTAAACCTAAGTCTAGTTTTGTACCCACGCTTCCTCCTGACAATAACATAGATGTTTTCTATAAGGCTGTCAATATGGACCTATGTGAATTAGAGGACAAATTTAGACTTCAGAATCACAAATCCAAACAAAACCTTACACATACCGAATTTCTGGCATTACGACATTTGGCGTCATGTGCAGAAATTGTTATCAAAGAAGCCGACAAAGGGGGCAATATAGTGGTCATGAACAAAATGGATTACCTCTCTGAAATTGATAGACAACTCAATGACACAAAAGCCTACAAACACTTACCTGAAAATCCCCTCAATAAAACTGGAAGACTAATTCAGGACAAATTGACACACTGGAAAAACCTATGTCTCATCACAGAACAGGAATACAAATTCATGTTTAACAACACACCACGGGCCCCGTGCATTTACATTTTGCCGAAGGTACACAAACCAGGACCCTTTCTTGCAGGCCGGCCCATTATCTCTGGCATAGGTTCCCCTACAGAGCAGATCTCGGAATACATTGACTCTTTTTTACAGCCTTTAGTACACAACCTACCATCTTACATCCAAGACTCCAGGGACCTACTCTGTCAGCTAGAGGACCTAGTCTGGACAGACGAATGTGTCTTTGTGACACTGGACGTTAGTTCTCTTTATACTTCTATTCCCCTAGAAAAAGGCTTACACATGCTTTCTCTGGCACTTGCCGATCGAGACGCGACTCTGTTTGAACACACCCAAATGCTCTTGGACCTCACCCGACTGGTACTTGAAAACAATGTTTTTTTACACAATGGACAATGGTAACAACAATGTCAGGGAGTGGCTATGGGTGCCAAATTCTCGCCCTCTTTTGCAAACCTATACATGGGGCAATTCGAAAAACAACATCTTTGGACCCAATGTCCCGCTTACATCACTTCACATATTCTTTTTTGGGGAAGGTACATTGACGATATCTTGGCCATTTGGACAGGAGATACTGTTAACCTTACACTACTCCTTGAACACCTTAATACCAATGATTTCAATCTACAGTTTACTCACAAGAGCGACAAACTACAGATTGAATTCCTGGACCTGTCTCTCTATGTTACCGGGAATAAAATAGCATCCCGACTTTACAGAAAACCCACAGCATGTAATTCAATTCTTCATGCACACAGTGCCCACCCTAGATCTCAAATTCAGGCCTTACCCTATGGGGAAATGATACGCTTACGACGTAATTGTAGTGATGACACTATCTTTATACAAGAGTTAGAAGACCTTAAACAACGGTTCCTGGCCAGGGGTTACTCTAAAGACCTTATTGTTAAGGCTAGCAAACGGATTACTACCATACCACGGAACCAATTGCTTATCAGAGGCCAGAATAAAAAGAAAAACAATACGACCAAGAGGAAGGCTATCCCTTTTATTACCAAGTTCAACCCTGCCAGTATGTTTGTCTATCGGATTTAAAAAAAACACTGGCATCTGCTACTTTTGGACGACAAACTAACCTCCGCAATCCATAAGACTCCATCACTTGTACATAGTCGGGGGAAAACTCTGAGAAATCATTTATGTCCTAGCTTCCTGACTTCACCTACTAACCCAGCCCGGAGTACCTGGCTCCCCAATGCACCAGCGGGTTTCTACCAATGTGGCTGCTGCATCTCGTGCACATTGGCCCTCAACAAAACCATAACTTTCTCCTACAATACTGGGGTCATTTACCATATCAGACAATTCATTAATTGCAACACTAAATACACAGGTGGTCATTCTGACCTCGGTGGTAAAAGGCGCCTACCGCCGGTCAGAAATCCTCCATAATTCCGCCGCGGTCGCGGTAACCCGCCACGGTCATTCTGACCCGCAGCAGCCAAACCTCCGAAAATCCGACAGCCACAACAGACCGCCAGACCAGCGGTCGGCGGAAAAGTGGAGGTGACCAAACCTCCACCGTCACGCCAACAGAAATACGCCCATGCCATTACGACCCACGAATCCACGCGGCGGTCTTTCAAATGCGGTTTTCCATTGGCGGTACACACCGCCGCGGTCAGAATACACACAAACGAACAAAACTCAGCCACATTGGCCGATTTGAATTCCACACACCTGATACACATACACACACCACTCCCACACACACAATACAATATAAAACACACACCCACATCACCCACAAACCCCTTCGACCAAAATCAGAAAAGAAGCACTGAGAGACACATCAGCGATCACAGAATACCATCACACAGAGGCACACTACACCATCACCCACACAATATCCACACACAAAACAACACACACCACCACACTCAACACACTTAACTACACATACTCCACTCCACCCATCATACACACCACTCCATGGCACCCCAAAGACACCCCCGCTTCTCAGACGAAGAACTCAGGGTCATGGTGGAGGAAATCGTTCGGGTAGAGCCCCAGCTCTTCGGCACACAGATCCAATACACCAGCATTGCCCGGAGGACGGAGCTATGGCAGAGGATTGTCGACAGGGTCAACGCTGTGGGACAGCACCCCAGAAATCGGGAAGACATCAGGAAGCGATGGAACGACCTACGGGGGAAGGTGCGTTCCATGGTATCCAGGCACAACATCGCCGTGCAGAAGACTGGCGGAGGACCCCCACCTCAACCCCCACAATTTACAACATGGGAGGAGGAAGTCTTGAACATCCTGCATCCTGACGGCCTCGCAGGAGTCGGCGGAGGAATGGATTCTGGTAAGTTGAAGCTTCACTACTGCTTCCCCCCCATCTGCATGCCAAATCATACCCCAACCCTCACCCCCATCCTCGAACCCCACCCTCACCCCCACCCCCATCCTCACCCCCACCCTCACCCCCACCACCATCCTCACCCCCACCACCATCCTCACCCCCACCCCCAGCACACCTATTCCCTGCCAATGTCTCACCATCACAACCCACACATCCCAAAACCTAGGCCTGCATGCGTCCACTAAGCATGGACACCCATCACCAAAGCATGCCCAATGCATATACACATCCCCCCACAAGCCACCCTCACCAAAGCCCCCACACACGAATGCCAGCACTTGGGGACACGGGAACCCACAGATACACCCATATGCCACACATTGAAACTATAACCATACCTCTATACCCCTGCAGGACCCGACCGTCAACACACCGCCACGGAGGGCCCAGAATTCTCCACACCCCCCACCCAAGAGGCCGTCAGCGATGACAGCAGCTCTGTCGACCTGGACACTGATGACCAGCCCGGACCATCGGGGACCTCTGGACAGTCGGTTCCCCTGACACAGGCACAGGCCACTACAGACCCAAACCCCTCTAGGAACACCAGCACAGCTCCCACCCAGCGGGCCCATGCCTCTGTCTCCAGGGCGCGTCAATCTGCGGTGTGTCTACCACTACAGGGCACCCAGGATAACCCACCACTCCAACAACAACAGGGACCTGGGGGCAGTGGTAGTGGGCACACCGGCCAGGGGGCAGAGGCCCAGGGAAACAGGGCAACTCGGAGGGCAGCTGTGCGACGGGGGGGGACGGGCCCAGGGAACCCACTCTCCACGAGGCCCTCACCACCATCATGGGAGCATACAACCGCTCCCAGGAGACGATGGCGACGGTACTGGCCCGGTTCCAGGAGATCCAGGTACTGCAGGAGGAACACTATCGGGGGTACAGGGAGGACATCAGAGCCCTCACCTCCACCCTGGTTACCATGGTAGGGCTGCTGCGGGAACTCATCAACACCAGGACGGACACTCAACAACAACAAAGGGCCCCTGCCACTAGCCTGGACCAAGAACAGCCAACCACCTCCGCCGGCGCTAGTACACAGGAGGCCCCCGCACAACAGCAGCCCACCAGACCCCCACCTCCTGCAGGAGAAGAACCAACCCGCAAGAGGGCCCTGAGATCTCGCAAGAAGACAGAGTAGGATGTCAAGACCCCCGCCAGCAAAGGATACCACCTGATGTCATCCCACTGTCCCACATTGTCACCCTGTCCATCCTTGAACTGCCCATGCTCCATCTCTCCACAGGCCTATGGACAATGCACCTGTGTGACTGTTACTCTGGACTCTGCCATGGACATTCCTTCACCATAGCCCCCACCCACTTGAAACCACCCATCCCATTTTGAGCACTGAAATAAACACCTATTTTGCACAAAACTATCTGGAGTCTGGCTGTGATTTCAAAATATTGTAATTGACATGACAGTGCAAATATGTCCTTGTACATAGTGAAGTCAACAAACAGCTGCCACAAAGCTGTAGTCCATGGGGAAACGAAGCACAGGACTCGTAGTGGGGACCCCAGATCTGAAATAGGGAGGGAAAAGCCACAACTCAGTCATCATACACTGGGGCAAATAGACAGGCAGCAGAGATGCTGGAGAGTAGTTTACATTAACAAAATTATGTTTTAATTGTTACCTGTGTCCTATTGGAAGTACTGTGCAATGATTCTGTCCCTGTTGTCTGTTTCAGCCCCGTCGTCTTCCTCCTCTTCACTCTCCACAGGTTCCACAGCTGCCACAACACCACCATCTGGACCATCCTCCTGCAGGAAAGGCACCTGGCGGCGCAAAGCCAGGTTGTGAAGCATGCAGCAGGCCACGATGATGTGACACACCTTCTTAGGTGAGTACATTAGGGATCCACCTGTCATATGCAGGCACCGAAACCTGGCCTTTAGGAGGCCGAAGGTGCGTTCGATCACCCTCCTAGTACGCCCTTGGGCCTCATTGTACCGTTCCTCTGCCCTGGTCCGGGGATTCCTTACTGGGGTCAGTAGCCACGACAGGTTGGGGTACCCAGAGTCCCCCAATAGCCATACACGGTGTCTCTCTAGCTGTTCCATCACGTAAGGGATGCTGCTATTCCTTAGGATGTAGGCGTCATGCACTGACCCTGGGAATTTGGCATTTACATGCGAGATGTACTGGTCAGCCAAACACACCACCTGGATGTTCATGGAACGGTAACTTTTTCTGTTCCTGTACACCTGCTCCCTGTCTCTTGGGGGAACCAAAGCCACATGGGTCCCATCAATGGCACCAATGACGTTGGGAATATGTCCAAGGGCATAGAAATCACCCTTCACTGCAGCCAATTCGCCCACCTCAGGGAAAAGGATGTAGCTCCTCATGTATTTCATCAGGGCCGACAACACTCTGGATAACACCTTCGGAAACATGGGCTGAGACATCCCAGAAGCAATTCCCACTGTTGTCTGAAATGACCCACTTGCCAAGAAGTGGAGTACTGACAGGACCTGCACCAGAGGGGGAATCCCTGTGGGTTGGCGGATGGGGGACATCAGGTCGGGCTCCAGCTGGGCACACAGTTCATGTATAGTGGCACGGTCAAGCCGGTAGGTCAGGATAATGTGGCGTGCTTCCATTGTCGACAGGTCCACCAGCGGCCTGTACACGGGAGGATTCATCCGTCTCCTCGCCAAACCCAGCGGACGGTGCCTAGGAAGGACAACATGGAGCACACAGTCAAGCAACCCACAGGTACGTACTCACAGCTTGCACAGTAAACGATTCTCTATGCAGTGAATGGCGTGTCTGAGTGGCTATGCAAGGCCTAGGCCTGTGTGACGCAGTTGAAATTGAGCCATGTGGACCCTCGAAATGGCGGCTGCCTGACCTGTGAAGTGTGACAATGGGATGTGAGGTCAATGCGCTGGCGTGGCACACCGCGGCGGTCGGCGGTCGAAGACCGCAGCGCGAAGCCGCATTGGTTAACATTGAAGCCTATGGGTTTCAGGAGCCAATGGCGAAGGGCGCCGGCGGTGGCGGTACGCACCGCCACGGTACGCACCGCCGCGGACGTGACCGCCATTTTCTATCCACTTATTCACTTGCGACTTGAACTTTCACAGGAGAGGACCTATACTGCAAGTGTTGCTGTGACCTCGGTCTGGAAGGGACAATGGCTGCTGCGCCTGGGGAAAGGGCCCCTGCCTTCACTGGAGAAGAGTTGGAGAAACTTGTGGATGGGGTGCTCCCCCAGTATGCGCTACTCTACGGTCCTCCAGACCAACAAGTGAGTTTAATTCAATATGGATTTGGGGCCACTGGCTGGCTTGGGGGCCTGGCGGGGGGCCTGGCGGGGATGGGGGGCATGTTGGGCCTGGCGGGGGGCATGGCGGGGGGCCTGGCGGGGATGGGGGGCATGTTGGGCCTGGCGGGGGGCATGGCGGGGGCCTGGCGGGGATGGGGGGCATGTTGGGCCTGGCGGGGGGCATGGCGGGGGGCCTGGCGGGGATGGGGGGCATGTTGGGCCTGGCGGGGGCATGGCGGGGGTCCTGGCGGGGATGGGGGGCATGTTGGGCCTGGCGGGGGGCCTGGCGAGGGGCCTGGCGGGGATGGGGGGCATGTTGGGCCTGGCTGGGGGCCTGGCGGGGGGCCTGGCGGGGATGGGGGGCATGTTGGGCCTGGCGGGGGGCCTGGCGGGGGGCCTGGCGGGGGGCCTGGCGGGCATGGGTGGCGTTGGGCCACTGGCAACGAAAATGCAGACAAACTTGAACGTGGTATTTCTCCCTCCCTGTACGTGTCACATAGGTCCGCGCCCATGAGAAGATCGGGATTTGGCGTGCCATCGCCAAGGAAGCCCGGACCCTGGGGGTCCACCATCGGCGGGGCACCCACTGCCGCAAGAGGTGGGAGGACATCCGCTGCGGGACCAAGAAGACCGCTGAGTCTCTGCTGGGGATGGCCTCCCAACGTAGGCGGGGTGCCTGCTGTCAACTGACCCCCCTGATGTTCCGGATCCTGGCGGTGGCCTACCCTGATTTGGATGGGCGCGTGAGGGCAGCACAGCAGACACAAGGGGGTGAGTACAAGCATAATCTACTCTGTTGTCGTGCAGTGGAGGTGTCTGGGTGGGGGAGGAGGGCTGTGGGTCCCCCTAGGCCAGGGCGATATCTGTAGGCTGGGCACCCCCGTAAGCCCCTGTGTCCCCAGCCACCACCCTCAGTAGTGTGCCAGTACAGCCATCCCTGGGCAGTGTCATCCATGGGTGCAGTTGTCAACTCTAGGCGTGTAGGGCATGTTCCACGGAATGCGTAGCGGACCCCAAGTGCGTAACTTAGTGCAGGGGGCATCTGTGTCTGTCATGTCCGCTAACTGTACCGGAGATCCATTAACTCAATATCCCTTTATTTCTCTCTCCCCCCCCCTTTTTTGTGTGTCTTTCTGTGCTTGTGTGCATCAGCATCATCAGGCGGAGGAGAAGTGGCATCGGGGCAGGAGGGAGCTGCATCTCACATGGCCCAGGAGGGCCATGCCACAGAGTCAGACTGGACCAGTGAGACGGAGGGCGAGGGGAGCTCCACAACGGGGACGACTGGACCCTGCAGCGACACGGACACGTCCTCGGAAGGGAGCTCCCTTGCGGGGGTGGCACCATCCGTGCCCCCCGCCATTACAGGTACAGCCGCCACCCAGCGCACCATCTCCGCCCTCCCAGCAGCCCCTCAGCGTTCGCCCCGTGCCCGCTCTGCCAGGAAGCCGGGCATCTCCTTCGCCCCAGGCACCTCAGGCCCTGCCCCTGTTACCCCCGCTGCCCTCAGTGAGGAGGTCATTGACCTCCTCCGAACGCTCATTGTTGGGCAGACTACCCTTTTGAATGCCATCCAGGGGGTGGAGAGGGAGGTTCATCGCAGCAATGCGTACCTGGAGGGCATTCATTCGGGTCAGGCTGTCCATCAGCGATCGTTCCAGGCTCTGGCCTCAGCACTGACGGCAGCCATTGTCCCTGTCTCCTGCCTCCCTCTACTAACTCCCTCCTCCCAGTCTCCTGTTCCTTTGCCTGTCCCACCCACACCATCAGACCAGCCTGCACACACCTCAACACCCAAGAGCAGCTCATCCAAACATAAGCACCACAGATCACGCAGACATTCACACAAGCAACATTCCGATGCAGACATGCCAACAGTCACTACCACCTCTGTGACCCCCACCTCCTCGTCTCCCTCCTCCCTCCCTGTGACGTCTACACTCACACCTTCATTCACCTCACCATCAGCCAGTGTTTCCATCACCAGCACACCCTCCAGTACAGTCCGCACACGTGCAGTCACCACCCCCACTGCCATTTACACGTCCCCTGTGTCCTCTCCCACTGTGTCTGTCACCCCCTCTTCCACACCACACAAACGCAGCCACCCACCCACCCAACAGCCATCCACCTCACGACAGCCTCCCGCTCCTGCACCTGCACCCAAAGACAGCAAACTTGTCTCGCCTACAACCACATCCTCTCCCTCCACTCCCATACCCACTGTACCTACCACTATCCATTGTCCCAGGAAAATCTATCTCTCTACTGCTACCTTCTTTCCTGACCCTGAGCCCCCCCCCTCCTTCTCGTCGGGGTAAGAAGAGCACCTCAGCCACCACCAGCCCTGCAGCCCCCTTGACAAGGGTGCAGGGGTATTGGAGCCCACCAGCCCGCAGGTCTGGATCTTCGCCCAGCAGCAAGGGGACAGCCAGCCCACCCCCTGGGAAGAGGAGCAGAAGGCGGAAGGGCCGCCGCCGGAGCCCGGGTTCTATATCCCCCCAGGACACTAGCCAGCCACCGTCAACAGCCACAGCTCCAAAGGGAGGAAAGGGCCACAGACTCCCGACTAAGGAGGGCAAGGGCAGCAAGGCGGAGAAGACAGGCAGCAAGCCTGCTGCCCATGGAGGACCCGTCACAGCTGCCCAGGAGGAGCCCACCACCCCCATAGCCGCTGCCCAGGGAGGACCCAGCCCAGCTGGCCAGGAGGGCCCCACCACCCACAGCCCAGGTGGGCATTGAAGGAGCACCATCCCCGCTGCCCAGGAGGGCACCACCAGGCAATGAGCAGTTGGCCATAGAATGGCCGCCGTCTCCAGCACCGCTCCGCTGGGGACCGCCGTCTCAAGAACCGCTGAACTGGGCCCTTCAAGGCAAGAACCGCTGAACTGGGCCCTTCAAGGCAAGAACCGCTGAACTGGGCCCGCCGTCTCCAGCACCGCTCCGCTGGGGACCGCCGTCTCAAGAACCACTGAACTGGGCCCTTCAAGGCAAGAACCGCTGAACTGGGCCCCGCCGTCTCCAGCACCGCTCCGCTGGGGACCGCCGTCTCAAGAACCGCTGAACTGGGGCCCGCCGTCTCCAGCACCGCTCCGCTGGGGACCGCCGTCTCAAGAACCGCTGAACTGGGCCCTTCAAGGCAAGAACCGCTGAACTGGGCCCCGCTGTCTCCAGCACCGCTCCGCTGGGGACCGCCGTCTCAAGAACCGCTGAACTGGGCCCCGCCGTCTCCAGCACCGCTCCGCTGGGGACCGCCGTCTCAAGAACCGCTGAACTGGGCCCTTCAAGGCAAGAACCGCTGAACTGGGCCCCGCTGTCTCCAGCACCGCTCCGCTGGGGACCGCCGTCTCAAGAACCGCTGAACTGGGCCCCGCCGTCTCCAGCACCGCTCCGCTGGGGACCGCCGTCTCAAGAACCGCTGAACTGGGCCCTTCAAGGCAAGAACCGCTGAACTGGGCCCTTCCAGGCAGGAACCGCTGGCCCTTTGGCAGACGTGGCAGGGCAGGATCTGTCTCGGGCAGGGCTGCAGGATGTCCTCTGGCCAACATGCCTCCTCCAGTGGCAGTGGAGTCTGTTATGGACTGTTTGGACTGTGGCTTTGCACTCCCCAGGATGGCCCAGTGGGCATGCCACCCACTGTATGGACTGTTTGGACTGTGGCTTTGCACTCCCCAGGATGGCCCAGTGGGCAGGCCACCCACTGTATGGACTGTTTGGACTGTGGCTTTGCTCTCCCCAGGATGGCCCAGTGGGCAGGCCACCCACTGTATGGACTGTTTGGACTGTGGCTTTGCTCTCCCCAGGATGGCCCAGTGGGCAGGCCACCCACTGTATGGACTGTTTGGACTGTGGCTTTGCTCTCCCCAGGATGGCCCAGTGGGCAGGCCACCCACTGTATGGACTGTGGCTTTGCTCTCCCCAGGATGGCCCAGTGGGCAGGCCACCCACTGTATGGACTGTGGCTTTGCTCTCCCCAGGATGGGCCAGTGGTCATGGAGTCCCCTCGTGGATCTGGCGTCGTGCACTCAAGTGGCTGAGGTGCCCCCCCTTCCCTTCCCCCTGAGGTGCCTGTCCTTTTTTCTTTCTGATGCCCCTGCAGTGTTCTCTCCGTGGAGTTCTTGTCGTGGGACTGGGCCTTGCGCCTTTGCTCAGGACCCCTGTGGTCCACGGACAGTGGTTGGACTACATTTAGTAGATGTATATATTTTGAACATAGTTTATTTATTTATTGGGATTACTGCTGTCCATTTTTCAATATATCTGCCCGTTTAAGATCTCTTCTTTTGGTCTTTGCATTATTTTGGAGGAGGGGGTTTGTGGGTTGTGACAGTGATCTGTGGGAATGCATTGATGTGTGTGTTGTAGTGGGTGTGGGTGGGTGGGTGTGTGCCGGTAATCTTTTCCCTCCCCTGTGTCGTAGGTGCAGTACTCACCGATGTCTTCCGCGCCGCCGGGCGTGCTCCTGGTACAGGAGCAGGTATAGGAGTGCGGGGATGACCTGCAACTCGGGTTCCATACTGCCGGAATCTCGTGTGGAGTATGTGGAGGTGAGCGTTTTCCCGTTCGTAGTCTGTTTCCGCCGTGTTTTTATCGGCGATGCTCCCGCCCCGGAAAAGGTGGCGGATTGGTGGGTCGTGATAGGGTGGGCGGTACATTGTCTGCCGCCTGGCTGTTGGCGGGGACCGCCGCGCTGTTTGTTTGTTCCGCCGTGGCGGGCGGAGTGTTAATGCGGCGGCCTGTGTTGGCGGTTCCCGCCAGGATCAGAATTGCATATTTTGGACCGCCGGCCTGTTGGCGGGTTGGTCGCCGCTTTATCACCGACCGCCAGGGTCAGAATGAGGGCCACAGTGTACTGCATAATCTGTGTCTGTGGTCTAATATACGTGGGCAGTACAATCCGCCCTCTGAAGGAACGCATACAGGAACACATTAGGGCCATCAGAAATCAGAATCAGTTGTACCCTCTTGCCACACATTTCAATCAACAACATGGAGAGGATGACATCCGTAACATCAGATTCCATGGTATCACACATGTCGCTACTGCACCTAGGTATGGAAATAGGACACTGGACCTACGAAAAAGTGAAGCGAAATGGATACTGAAACTTAGGGCAGTAGAGATGGGTCTTAATGTGGACAGGGAATTATGAGGGTCATTCTGACCCTGGCGGCCGGTGGCCGCCAGGGCCACCGACCACGGGAGCACCGCCGACAGGCTGGCGGTGCTCCAATGAGCATTCTGACCGCGGCGGTTCAGCCGCGGTCAGAAGCGGAAAGTCAGCGGTCTCCCGCTGACTTTCCGCTGCTCATTGGAATCCTCCATGGCTGCGGAGCGCGCTCCGCAGCCATGAGGATTCTGACCCCCCCTACCGCCATCCAGTTCATGGCGGGAAAGCCGCCATGAACAGGATGGCGGTAGGGGGGGTCGCGGGGCCCCTGGGGGCCCCTGCCGTGCCCATGCCAATGGCATGGGCACGGCAGGGGCCCCCGTAAGAGGGCCCCAAAATGTATTTCACTGTCTGCCTTGCAGACAGTGAAATACGCGACGGGTGCAGTAGCACCCGTCGCACCTTCCCACTCCGCCGGCTCGATTACGAGCCGGCATCCTCGTGGGAAGGTCGTTTTCCCCTGGGCTGGCGGGCGGTTTAACTGGAACCGCCCGCCAGCCCAGGGGAAAACTCGTAATACCCGCCGCGGTCTTTTGACCGCGGCGCGGTAATTTGGAGGGCGCGATCCTGGCGGGCGGCCTCCGCCGCCCGCCAGGGTCATAATGAGGCCCAATGTGTCTTTCTGAAATAAAACAGCAATCACCACTGATGTTTGTTACCAACCTGACCTGATTTACATGTATAAATATCATTGTTGCTACCTGTGGATATGTTACGCCAATGTTAACCTTTGTTCAAAGATATTTTTCATTTCTCTGTAAGAAACCTGGTGAATCTTAGGACAAATGGCCTTTTCCCTTTTGGGTCACGGGCCCCCCCTTTTCTGTCATTCTGCCTTATATTACAACTTTCATTTGACTATTACACTTGCATGTTCAACTAATTTTACCCGTGTTCTACACTTCAGTTTGTGGGTCACGGGCCCCCCCCTTTTTCTGTTACTCTGTCTTATATTACAATTTTCATTTTACTATTATACTTGCATGTCCAACTAAGTTTACCCATGTTCTACACCTTAGTATGTTTGTATAATAATTATTATACAAAAATAATATGGTTTCACTCTTAAATATGTTTTATACATCCCGTCGTTTGAGTTTGCCTACGGAGTCCTTTTTCATTGCGCTGATGGTTGTAGTCCCCTTTTCATTGCGCTGATGCTGTGAGTCACGTGTTAATTCACACGAGACTTCAACATACTCACTACACTTGATCTCGCTTCAGAGATCACAACACCGGCACACGGACTGGGCGGCTGCCCCTTTCTCAACCATTGGTAAGTCATCTTTTGAGGGCATCTTTTAGTGTTTAGTTTTTAGTTTGTCTTTACTCTTAACGTCTCTAGCGCTTGAATTAGATACACGGCTGGACATTTACATTTGTCCTACGGGGAATCTGAACCCCGGTCTGTTCCAACCCCAGTACCTCTTTGTAGGCATTTTTATAGTCTATTTGTTAGAGTATCTTCGTGTAGCAGCTATTTGCCGACTATATGACTCTGTCCTATTGAATAGTTACGATAAGTGTCCGCACACCCTTGTGAAATTACGGACAGCATTAACATCTTCTGACAACTACCACCCATGTCACTATCACTGCCTTTCCAAAGTTTAAAAACATTACCTTTCTTAAATCACGATTAATTCACACTGGGATATCATAACCAGTTTCTTTACACACCCTGGACATTTACCCAGAGTATACCGACTGAATGGTGAATTACCTTCTCATCATTCTTTCCCCCCCTTTTTTAAAGTAAGGCCTAACGTTAGAGGTACGTGCCCGGTGCCTCATATTTCCATTCAGCTTACATGGAATTTCCTTCTCTTCCCCCGTTTTTACTCGTGCATTTGTTATCTTTTATCTACCTATAGAAAATCACATGCGGACTTACCAGGGTCCCTTACCATAGATGGATCATTTCCCACGTTTCCCTTGAATCGCCTATTTTCGGCGTTGGAAAAAACTACTTAAAGGTATCTTTTTCCTATTTATCTTCCACTCAAACTAATACTTTGAGCTCATCACAATATTTCTCACCGAAAGCATATATTTTTACTTTTTCCCGTTTGTTTTTTCTCATTATATATTTTTTCCCCCTCTTAGAAAACTAAGTATTATTTGGACTTCATAAAACTTCTAAGACGCAGTGGATTTTTTGCTCGCAAAACTCTTTCCGCAAACTCTCGGGTATGATTAGAGATGTACACATATACTTTTTAACATTTTCTCATCACTACACCTCTTGGTTTGCTGGGTTTTCACCACTACAGTAAAAGTTGTTGTGACTACCTCTATTTGGATAATTGTCTTCACCATACTCTCTTCTCGATTCTCTTAGGTCACCTGGGCTGTTTTCTTTTTCTTCATTTGTTTCTTTTGGACTATCTTTTTGACTTGGGTGCCCTGTAACACTTTTCCAGTAATAAACTGGTGCACGCTGAAGCCATGTCCCCTACGGTTCAAGGCTGTGCCTTTTTTTACAGTGCCTTTAATTTTGTCACTTTTCACGTATCTGTTCTCTGTATATAATGTTACTATCATGTCACACTTTATATTGCGTTCTGTACTGAATTACTATACTTATATTAGGTATACATATATATGTTTATTTACAGCCTTGAAAAAGTCACTGGTGTGACGAAACACGTGTTGGCTGTTTGGCTGTTTTTGGAAAAACGGTTTCTGTCTCACTGAACGTTACTTCGTTCCGAATAAATGAACCTTTCTTTGAAGACAAGACTCTAACTCTTATCTGTTTGACCATCTCATACAACGACAAAATATTTTAATCTTGTTGATGTTTTACCACTGTATACTGTGTGCTGTGATCTCTCTTGTATTATATTAATTGTGTACCAACCCTACACAGTATTGTTGCCTAAGGGTAGTAGGGCATATGATCACTTGCACCACACCCTACTTTCAAGACTTATAACTCATATGTACACTCGCCATGAGTGCGGCCGCTTTGCACCCTGACTACCCATTATAGTGATTATTTTGGCCTTCTTTTTGGCACTCTGGGGTAGACCGCACCTTGGGCTACAGTTACTTATCTACTAGAACCCTCATACTTCTCACGTGAATAGACATGGCTTCCTTTGAGGACAATCGTGATACAATAGCCGCTGAACTATACGCAAGAACACCTATCTCCTCCTCTACCTCTACCACCACAAATAGAAAGGAGGGTCTAAGATATAAATTCATTAAACTGGAAAGGCTCAAAAAACAGGAGCTAGCTAGATGGTGGGATGCTACCGCATTAAAACGATACATAGAACTGAAACAGGTACCCAGGGGACTGCGAGTCATCATTTTTCCTTCCTTTGATGACCTTGACCCTGACCTCTTGGGGGAATGGGAACATCTTATCTCTTCCACATCTTTTGGCATGATGAACATTCTCATAAAGCACGCAGATAGAAAGAGAGAAAAACTACTTTTGGAAATTTCCTCCCTAGAGGATCAAATTAAGAACCTGAATCTCCCAGAGGCTACGGCCAAAAATTACAACATACTGAGAGATATACTCAATGATTATCAACTATACATTAAGGATAAAAAACTCAAGAAAATCATTAGAGACGAAAATGACTATGCCAACGGCCGCATCTATACCTTTGCTCGCCGTTTTGACCAGGTCAACAAAGATCGAACTAACAAAGGTAGCAACACCAACCTCTCAGATGTGTCCACTCTCAGCAGTAATTTATCAGACATCTCTAATGCCTCTGGGATTAGCTTGGACCCTTCAACGGAAGAGCCCAACCCTAATTTGACTATATCAAATGTTCCCAAACCTTCTCCTTTTTTAGAAGAACTGGGACGATACAGGATAGGTATACGCCAGAACTACAACAGAAACCAAAACATAAACCCACCCGCAGGGGGGGGAAGAAACATGGCGGGGGCACAAGAGAGGGCATGACCACACGCTCTACTGCCAAGACCAAAACAACTTAAATTGCTCATCACCTCCTGAACCGTCCCACACAGTACAAGTTATTAACTTTCTAAAGTAACTTTGACTACTGAAGAGGTTAAAGTATTGGAAAAAGGCTTAGGCTTTTGTCCCGTATCCAAACCTGACTTTTCTGAGATCAAGATAGACTTGTTTAAGTACGTACGCTGTCTTAAATTAAAAAAATTCTTTCTTAACAAAACTACTCAGGACAAAACATACCAACAACCTCCTAGCATCTGTAACAGATCCATTAACGACATATTAGACATACAAACCATCATATCCCTAGATCCCATCACACCTGCGGGTGTGAGCATGGAGGACTTACTCTTCCACCTTGACATACGACCAAACTTGGATCTTGAAAGTGGCTTTAAACCTAAGTCTAGTTTTGTACCCACGCTTCCTCCTGACAATAACATAGATGTTTTCTATAAGGCTGTCAATATGGACCTATGTGAATTAGAGGACAAATTTAGACTTCAGAATCACAAATCCAAACAAAACCTTACACATACCGAATTTCTGGCATTACGACACTTGGCGTCATGTGCAGAAATTGTTATCAAAGAAGCCGACAAAGGGGGCAATATAGTGGTCATGAACAAAATGGATTACCTCTCTGAAATTGATAGACAACTCAATGACACAAAAGCCTACAAACACTTACCTGAAAATCCCCTCAATAAAACTGGAAGACTAATTCAGGACAAATTGACACACTGGAAAAACCTATGTCTCATCACAGAACAGGAATACAAATTCATGTTTAACAACACACCACGGGCCCCGTGCATTTACATTTTGCCGAAGGTACACAAACCAGGACCCTTTCCTGCAGGCCGGCCCATTATCTCTGGCATAGGTTCCCCTACAGAGCAGATCTCGGAATACATTGACTCTTTTTTACAGCCTTTAGTACACAACCTACCATCTTACATCCAAGACTCCAGGGACCTACTCTGTCAGCTAGAGGACCTAGTCTGGACAGACGAATGTGTCTTTGTGACACTGGACGTTAGTTCTCTTTATACTTCTATTCCCCTAGAAAAAGGCTTACACATGCTTTCTCTGGCACTTGCCGATCGAGACGCGACTCTGTTTGAACACACCCAAATGCTCTTGGACCTCACCCGACTGGTACTTGAAAACAATGTTTTTTTACACAATGGACAATGGTACCAACAATGTCAGGGAGTGGCCATGGGTGCCAAATTCTCGCCCTCTTTTGCAAACCTATACATGGGGCAATTCGAAAAACAACATCTTTGGACCCAATGTCCCGCTTACATCACTTCACATATTCTTTTTTGGGGAAGGTACATTGACGATATCTTGGCCATTTGGACAGGAGATACTGTTAACCTTACACTACTCCTTGAACACCTTAATACCAATGATTTCAATCTACAGTTTACTCACAAGAGCGACAAACTACAGATTGAATTCCTGGACCTGTCTCTCTATGTTACCGGGAATAAAATAGCATCCCGACTTTACAGAAAACCCACAGCATGTAATTCAATTCTTCATGCACACAGTGCCCACCCTAGATCTCAAATTCAGGCCATACCCTATGGGGAAATGATACGCTTACGACGTAATTGTAGTGATGACACTATCTTTATACAAGAGTTAGAAGACCTTAAACAACGGTTCCTGGTCAGGGGTTACTCTAAAGACCTTATTGTTAAGGCTAGCAAACGGATTACTACCATACCACGGAACCAATTGCTTATCAGAGGCCAGAATAAAAAGAAAAACAATACGACCAAGAGGAAGGCTATCCCTTTTATTACCAAGTTCAGCCCTGCCAGTATGTTTGTCTATCGGATTTTAAAAAAACACTGGCATCTGCTACTTTTGGACGACAAACTAACCTCCGCAATCCATAAGACTCCATCACTTGTACATAGTCGGGGGAAAACTCTGAGAAATCATTTATGTCCTAGCTTCCTGACTTCACCTACTAACCCAGCCCGGAGTACCTGGCTCCCCAATGCACCAGCGGTTTTCTACAAATGTGGCTGCTGCATCTCGTGCACATTGGCCCTCAACAAAAGCATAACTTTCTCCTACAATACTGGGGTCATTTACCATATCAGACAATTCATTAATTGCAACACTAAATACACAGTGTACTGCATAATCTGTGTCTGTGGTCTAATATACGTGGGCAGTACAATCCGCCCTCTGAAGGAACGCATACAGGAACACATTAGGGCCATCAGAAATCAGAATCAGTTGTACCCTCTTGCCACACATTTCAATCAACAACATGGAGAGGATGACATCCGTAACATCAGATTCCATGGTATCACACATGTCGCTACTGCACCTAGGTATGGAAATAGGACACTGGACCTACGAAAAAGTGAAGCAAAATGGATACTGAAACTTAGGGCAGTAGAGATGGGTTTTAATGTGGACAGGGAATTATGTGTCTTTCTGAAATAAAACAGCAATCACCACTGATGTTTGTTACCAACCTGACCTGATTTACATGTATAAATATCATTGTTGCTACCTGTGGATATGTTACGCCAATGTTAACCTTTGTTCAAAGATATTTTTCATTTCTCTGTAAGAAACCTGGTGAATCCTAGGACTAATGGCCTTTTCCCTTTTGGGTCACGGGCCCCCCCTTTTCTGTCATTCTGCCTTATATTACAACTTTCATTTGACTATTACACTTGCATGTTCAACTCATTTTACCCGTGTTCTACACTTCAGTTTGTGGGTCACGGGCCCCCCCTTTTTCTGTTACTCTGTCTTATATTACAATTTTCATTTTACTATTATAGTTGCATGTACAACTAAGTTTACCCATGTTCTACACCTTAGTATGTTTGTATAATAATTATTATACAAAAATAATATGGTTTCACTCTTAAATATGTTTTATACATCCCGTCGTTTGAGTTTGCCTACGGAGTCCTTTTTGATTGCGCTGATGGTTGTAGTCCCCTTTTCATTGCGCTGATGCTGTGAGTCACGTGTTAATTCACACGAGACTTCAACATACTCACTACGCTTGATCTCGCTTCAGAGATCACAACACCGGCACTCGGACTGGGCGGCTGCCCCTTTCTCAACCATTGGTAAGTCATCTTTTGAGGGCATCTTTTAGTGTTTAGTTTTTAGTTTGTCTTTACTCTTAACGTCTCTAGCGCTTGAATTAGATACACGGCTGGACATTTACTTTTGTCCTACGGGGAATCTGAACCCCGGTCTGTTCCAACCCCAGTACCTCTTTGTAGGCATTTTTATAGTCTATTTGTTAGAGTATCTTCGTGTAGCAGCTATTTGCCGACTATATGACTCTGTCCTATTGAATAGTTACGATAAGTGTCCGCACACCCTTGTGAAATTACGGACAGCATTAACATCTTCTGACAACTACCACCCATGTCACTATCACTGCCTTTCCAAAGTTTAAAAACATTACCTTTTTTAAATCACAATTAATTCACACTGGGATATCATAACCAGTTTCTTTACACACCCTGGACATTTACCCAGAGTATACCGACTGAATGGTGAATTACCTTCTCATCATTCTTTCCCCCCCTTTTTTAAAGTAAGGCCTAACGTTAGAGGTACGTGCCCGGTGCCTCATATTTCCATTCAGCTTACATGGAATTTCCTTCTCTTCCCCCGTTTTTACTCGTGCATTTGTTATCTTTTATCTACCTATAGAAAATCACATGCGGACTTACCAGGGTCCCTTACCATAGATGGATCATTTCCCATGTTTCCCTTGAATCGCCTATTTTCGGCGTTGGAAAAAACTACTTAAAGGTATCTTTTTCCTATTTATCTTCCACTCAAACTAATACTTTGAGCTCATCACAATATTTCTCACCGAAAGCATATATTTTTACTTTTTCCCGTTTGTTTTTTCTCATTATATATTTTTTCCCCCTCTTAGAAAACTAAGTATTATTTGGACTTCATAAAACTTCTAAGACGCAGTGGATTTTTTGGTCGCAAAACTCTTTCCGCAAACTCTCGGGTATGATTAGAGATGTACACATATACTTTTTAACATTTTCTCATCACTACACCTCTTGGTTTGCTGAGTTTTCACCACTACAGTAAAAGTTGTTGTGACTACCTCTATTTGGATAATTGTCTTCACCATACTCTCTTCTCGATTCTCTTAGGTCACCTGGGCTGTTTTCTTTTTCTTCATTTGTTTCTTTTGGACTATCTTTTTGACTTGGGTGCCCTGTAACACTTTTCCAGTAATAAACTGGTGCACGCTGAAGCCATGTCCCCTACGGTTCAAGGTTTTGCCTTTTTTTACAGTGCCTTTAATTTTGTCACTTTTCACGTATCTGTTCTCTGTATATAATGTTACTATCATGTCACACTTTATATTGCGTTCTGTACTGAATTACTATACTTATATTAGGTATACATATATATGTTTATTTACAGCCTTGAAAAAGTCATTGGTGTGACGAAACACGTGTTGGCTGTTTGGCTGTTTTTGGAAAAACGGTTTCTGTCTCACTGAACGTTACTTCGTTCCGAATAAATGAACCTTTCTTTGAAGACAAGACTCTAACTCTTATCTGTTTGACCATCTCATACAACGACAACATATTTTAATCTTGTTGATGTTTTACCACTGTATACTGTGTGCTGTGATCTCTCTTGTATTATATTAATTGTGTACCAACCCTACACAGTATTGTTGCCTAAGGGTAGTAGGGCATATGATCACTTGCACCACACCCTACTTTCAAGACTTATAACTCATATGTACACTCGCCATGAGTGCGGCCGCTTTGCACCCTGACTACCCATTATAGTGATTATTTTGGCCTTCTTTTTGGCACTCTGGGGTAGACCGCACCTTGGGCTACAGTTACTTATCTACTAGAACCCTCATACTTCTCACGTGAATAGACATGGCTTCCTTTGAGGACAATCGTGATACAATAGCCGCTGAACTATTCGCAAGAACACCTATCTCCTCCTCTACCTCTACCACCACAAATAGAAAGGAGGGTCTAAGATATAAATTCATTAAACTGGAAAGGCTCAAAAAACAGGAGCTAGCTAGATGGTGGGATGCTACCACATTAAAACGATACATAGAACTGAAACAGGTACCCAGGGGACTGCGAGTCATCATTTTTCCTTCCTTTGATGACCTTGACCCTGACCTCTTGGGGGAATGGGAACATCTTATCTCTTCCACATCTTTTGGCATGATGAACATTCTCATAAAGCACGCAGATAGAAAGAGAGAAAAACTACTTTTGGAAATTTCCTCCGAAGAGGATCAAATTAAGAACCTGAATCTCCCAGAGGCTACGGCCAAAAATTACAACATACTGAGAGATATACTCAATGATTATCAACTATACATTAAGGATAAAAAACTCAAGAAAATCATTAGAGACAAAAATGACTATGCCAACGGCCGCATCTATACCTTTGCTCGCCGTTTTGACCAGGTCAACAAAGATCGAACTAACAAAGGTAGCAACACCAACCTCTCAGATGTGTCCACTCTCAGCAGTAATTTATCAGACATCTCTAATGCCTCTGGGATTAGCTTGGACCCTTCAACGGAAGAGCCCAACCCTAATTTGACTATATCAAATGTTCCCAAACCTTCTCCTTTTTTAGAAGAACTGGGACGATACAGGATAGGTATACGCCAGAACTACAACAGAAACCAAAACATAAACCCACCCGCAGGGGGGGGAAGAAACATGGCGGGGGCAAAAGAGAGGGCGTGACCACACGCTCTACTGCCAAGACCAAAACAACTTAAATTGCTCATCACCTCCTGAACCGTCCCACACAGTACAAGTTATTAACTTGTCTAAAGTAACTTTGACTACTGAAGAGGTTAAAGTATTGGAAAAAGGCTTAGGCTTTTGTCCCGTATCCAAACCTGACTTTTCTGAGATCAAGATAGACTTGTTTAAGTACGTACGCCGTCTTAAATTAAAAAAAATCTTTCTTAACAAAACTACTCAGGACAAAACATACCAACAACCTCCTAGCATCTGTAACAGATCCATTAACGACATATTAGACATACAAACCATCATATCCCTAGATCCCATCACACCTGCGGGTGTGAGCATGGAGGACTTACTCTTCCACCTTGACATACGACCAAACTTAGATCTTGAAAGTGGCTCTAAACCTAAGTCTAGTTTTGTACCCACGCTTCCTCCTGACAATAACATAGATGTTTTCTATAAGGCTGTCAATATGGACCTATGTGAATTAGAGGACAAATTTAGACTTCAGAATCACAAATCCAAACAAAACCTTACACATACCGAATTTCTGGCATTACGACATTTGGCGTCATGTGCAGAAATTGTTATCAAAGAAGCCGACAAAGGGGGCAATATAGTGGTCATGAACAAAATGGATTACCTGTCTGAAATTGATAGACAACTCAATGACACAAAAGCCTACAAACCCTTACCTGAAAATCCCCTCAATAAAACTGGAAGACTAATTCAGGACAAATTGACACACTGGAAAAACCTATGTCTCATCACAGAACAGGAATACAAATTCATGTTTAACAACACACCACGGACCCCGTGCATTTACATTTTGCCGAAGGTACACAAACCAGGACCCTTTCCTGCAGGCCGGCCCATTATCTCTGGCATAGGTTCCCCTACAGAGCTTATATGTGTAAAGTATATCCATAACATGTTCATTCTCAGAACGATAATAACCGTAAACACAGTTGCAATTGAGCAACTGTGAGGTACACTCATTTTCCTTCACCCCACTGGGCTTCACACTCTTCCCCATTGAAGGTACTTTGATCCGTCATGAGAGATCGAATTTGTGATGTGTCCCACCTTAGTGCAATAGTTGCAAACCTTGCTCATCTGACTCTGTCATTGACATAGCTCTCTGTGTAGCATAAAAACATGTCCATGGATAGGAGGAGAGGAATATTTGCATACTTAATATCTTGAGTTTGAAATCTTGTTTGTATACCACAAAGGTAGAACCAAGGAAATATTCCTCCTATGACAATCCTCAGTGGGTGCGCCAAGGAAACGGATAGACAGTCACTGTTCCATGCTCCCGAGCTGAGCTGTATGATTCTAACGTTGTGCCACTAACTTAGTATCTGCACTGGTATATTAATCCAAACGGGAGCACCGATCTGGCCTGTGCTTCTGAGCAGGTGCAGACCATGTTCATGATGTGGCCCTCAGCCTCTGTTCACAAGCGCTCCACTGCCAGAACAAGGCTCTCTTTGCAAATAGTAGGATTGTAAGTTATGATCCTGCCATAGTTTTGGCCATGCTGAAAGTGCCTCGATCTCAGTGATCCGATGCATTGGAATTGCGATTGATTAGTCACATCATTGAGAGTCTCTAATGGTATGGCAGGCCATTGCACTGGTTACGATTACTAAGCCAAAACTTTTATAATAAACTGTAATCTCACAAAATTCTCGAATATTTTGCTTATTCTTTTCTTTTATTGGGTTACATTTTTTGCATCGTTTATCTCTCATTTACGAGCTCCTTGCGAAGCTGTAGAGTAATTTTTTCTGATGCTATGGCATCGCAGAACAGTCACCTTCCCTGCACCGTTTTTACAATCGTACCACTGTGGCAGTTTGTAAACCCTTGCGCCACATTATACCTGTACCAGATATAGGTGGTCATTCTGACCCCGGCGGTAAAATGCACTTACCGCTGGTCAGAAGACCGCCATAACACCGCCGCGGCCGCGGAAACCCGCCACGGTCATTCTGACCCGCAGAAGGCAAACCTCCGAAAATCCGACAGCCACAACCGACCGCCAGACCAGCGGTCGGCGGAAAGGTGGAGGTGACAAAACCTCCACCGCCACGCCAACAGAAATACGCCCATGCCATTACGACCCACGAATCCACGCGGCGGTCATTCAAACGCGGTATTCCATTGGCGGGACACACCGCCGCGGTCAGAATACACACAAACGAACAAAACTCAGCCACATTGGACGATTTGAATCCCACACACCTGATACACATACACACACCACTCCCACACACACAATACAATATAAAACACCCACCCACATCACCCACAAACCCCTACGCAAAAAAATTCTGAAAGAAGGCCAGAGCGAGACACCAGCATCCACAAACTAACAGTCACAGCCACTCAACACCATCACCCACACACTATCCACACACAAAACAACACACACCACCACACTCAACACACTTAACTACACATACTCCACCCCACACATCATACACACCACCCCATGGCACCCCAAAGACAACCCCGCTTCACAGACGAAGAACTCAGGGTCATGGTGGAGGAAATCGTTCGGGTAGAGCCCCAGCTGTTCGGCACACAGATACAATACACCAGCATTGCCCGGAGGACGGAGCTATGGCAGAGGATTGTCGACAGGGTCAACGCTGTGGGACAGCACCCCAGAAATCAGGAAGACATCAGGAAGCGATGGAACGACCTACGGGGGAAGGTGCGTTCCATGGTATCCAGGCACAACATCGCCGTGCAGAAGACTGGCGGAGGACCCCCACCTCAACCCCCACAATTCACATCATGGGAGGAGGAAGTCTTGAACATCCTGCATCCTGACGGCCTCGCAGGAGTCGGCGGAGGAATGGATACTGGTAAGTTGAAGCTTCACTACTGCTTCCCCCCCACCTGCATGCCAAATCATACCCCAACCCTCACCCCCATCCTCGAACCCCACCCTCACCCCCACCCCCACCACCATCCTCACCCCCACCACCATCCTCACCCCCACCCCCAGCACACCTATTCCCCGCCAATGTCTCACCATCACAACCCACACATCCCAAAACCTAGGCCTGCATGCGTCCACTAAGCATGGACACCCATCACCAAAGCATGCCCAATGCATATACACATCCCCCCCACAAGCCACCCTCACCAAAGCCCCCACACACGAATGCCAGCACTTGGGGACACGAGAACCCATAGATACACCCATATGCCACACATTGAAACTATAACCATACCTCTATACCCCTGCAGGACCCGACCGTCAACACACCGCGGCGGAGGGGCCAGAATTCTCCACACCCCCCACCCAAGAGGCCGTCAGCGATGACAGCAGCTCTGTCGACCTGGACACCGATGACCAGCCCGGACCATCGGGGACCTCTGGACAGTCGGTTCCCCTCACACAGGCCCAGGCCACTACAGACCCAAACCCCTCTGGGAACACCAGCACAGCTCCCACCCAGCGGGCCCATGCCTCTGTCTCCATGGCGCGTCAATCTGCGGTCTGTCTACCACTACAGGGCACCCAGGATAACCCACCACCCCAACAACAACAGGGACCTGGGGGCAGTGGTAGTGGGCACACCGGCCAGGGGGCAGAGGCCCAGGGAAACAGGGCAACTCGGAGGGCAGCTGTGCGACAGGGGGGGGACGGGCCCAGGGAACCCACTCTCCACGAGGTCCTCACCACCATCATGGGAGCATACAACCGCTCCCAGGAGACGATGGCGACGGTACTGGCCCGGTTCCAGGAGATCCAGGTACTGCAGGAGGAACACTATCGGGGGTACAGGGAGGACATCAGAGCCCTCAACACCACCCTGGTTACCATGGTAGGGCTGCTGCAGGACCTCGTCAACACCAGGGCGGACACTCAACAACACCCAAGGGCCCCTGCCACTAGCCTGGACCAAGAACAGCCAACCACCTCCGCCGGCGCTAGTGGACAGGAGGCCCCCGCACAGCAGCAGCCCACCAGACCCCCACCTCCTGCAGGAGAAGAACCACCCCGCAAGAGGGCCCTGAGATCTCGCAAGAAGACAGAGTAGGATGTCAAGACCCCCGCCAGCAATGGATACCACCTGATGTCATCCCACTGTCCCACATTGTCACCCTGTCCATCCTTGAACTGCCCATGCTCCATCTCTCCACAGGCCTCTGGACAATGCACCTGTGTGACTGTTACTCTGGACTCTGCCATGGACATTCCTTCACCATAGCCCCCACCCACTTGAAACCACCCATCCCATTTTGAGCACTTAAATAAACACCTATTTTGCACAAAACTATCTGGAGTCTGGCTGTGATTTCAATATATTGTAATTGACATGACAGTGCAAATATGTCCTTGTACATGGTGAAGTCAACAAACAGCTGCCACAAAGCTGTAGTCCATGGGGAAACGAAGCACAGGACTCGTAGTGGGGACCCCAGATCTGAAATAGGGAGGGAAAAGCCACAACTCAGTCATCATACACTGGGGCAAATAGACAGGCAGCAGAGATGCAGGAGAGTAGTTCACATTTACTAAATTATCTTTGAAATGTTACCTGTGTCCTATTGGAAGTACTGTTCAATGATTCTGTCCCTGTTGTCTGTTTCAGCCCCGTCGTCTTCCTCCTCGTCACTCTCCTCAGGTTCCACCGCTGCCACAACACCACCGTCTCGACCATCCTCCTGCAGGAAAGGCACCTGGCGGCGCAAAGCCAGGTTGTGAAGCATGCAGCAGGCCACGATGATGTGACACACCTTCTTAGGTGAGTACATTAGGGATCCACCTGTCATATGCAGGCACCTAAACCTGGCCTTTAGGAGGCCAAAGGTGCGTTCGATCACCCTCCTAGTACGCCCATGGGCCTCATTGTACCGTTCCTCTGCCCTGGTCCGGGGATTCCTTACTGGGGTCAGTAGCCACGACAGGTTGGGGTACCCAGAGTCCCCCACTAGCCATACACGGTGTCTCTGTAGCTGTTCCATCACGTAAGGGATGCTGCTATTCCTTAGGATGTAGGCGTCATGCACTGACCCTGGGAATTTGGCATTTACATGCGAGATGTACTGGTCAGCCAAACACACCACCTGGATGTTCATTGAATGGTAACTTTTTCTGTTCCTGTACACCTGCTCCCTGTCTCTTGGGGGAACCAAAGCCACATGGGTCCCATCAATGGCACCAATGACGTTGGGAATGTGTCCAAGGGCGTAGAAATCACCCTTCACTGTAGCCAATTCGCCCACCTCAGGGAAAATGATGTAGCTCCTCACGGATTTCATCAGGGCAGACAACACTCTGGATAACACCTTCGAAAACATGGGCTGAGACATCCCAGAAGCAATTCCCACTGTTGTCTGAAATGACCCACTTGCCAAGAAATGGAGTACTGACATGACCTGCACCAGAGGGGGAATCCCTGTGGGTTGGCGGATGGGGGACATCAGGTCGGGCTCCAGCTGGGCACACAGTTCATGGATAGTGGCACGGTTAAGACGGTAGGTCAGGATAATGTGGCGTTCTTCCATTGTCGACAGGTCCACCAGCGGTCGGTACACGGGAGGATTCATCCGTCTCCTCGCCCAACCCAGCGGACGGTGCCTAGGAAGGACAACATGGAGCACACAGTCAAGCAACCCACAGGTACGTACTCACAGCTAGCACAGTAAACGATTCTCTATGCAGTGAATGGCGTGTCTGAGTGGCTATGCAAGGCCTAGGCCTGTGTGACGCAGTTGAAATTGAGCCATGTGGGCCCTGGAAATGGCGGCTGCCTGACCTGTGAAGTGTGACAATGGGATGTGAGGTCAATGCGCTGGCGTGGCACACCGCGGCGGGCGGCGGGCGAAGACCGCGGCGCGAAGCCGCATTGGTTAACATTGAAGCCTATGGGTTTCAGGAGCCAATGGCGAAGGGCGCCGGCGGTGGCGGGACGCACCGCCGCGGTACGCACCGCCGCGGACGTGACCGCCATTTTCTATCTACTTATCCACTTGCGACTTGAACTTTCACAGGAGAGGACCTATACTGCAAGTGTTGCTGTGACCTCGGTCTGGAAGGGACAATGGCTGCTGCGCCTGGGGAAAGGGCCCCTGCCTTCACTGGAGAGGAGTTGGAGAAACTTGTGGATGGGGTCCTCCCCCAGTATGCGCTACTCTACGGTCCTCCAGACCAACAAGTGAGTTTAATTCAATCTGGATTTGGGGCCACTGGCTGGCTTGGGGGCCTGGCGGGGGGCCTGGCGGGGATGGGGGGCATGTTGGGCCTGGCGGGGGGCCTGGCGGGGGGCATGGCGGGGATGGGGGGCATGTTGGGCCTGGCGGGGGGCATGGCGGGGGGCCTGGCGGGGATGGGGGGCGTTGGGCCACTGGCAAGGAAAATGCTGACAAACTTGAACGTGGTATTTCTCCCTCACTGTACGTGTCACATAGGTCCGCGCCCATGAGAAGATCGGGATTTGGCGTGCCATCGCCAAGGAAGTCCGGACCCTGGGGGTCCACCATCGACGGGGCACACACTGCCGCAAGAGGTGGGAGGACATCCGCCGCGGGACCAAGAAGACCGCCGAGTCTCTGCTGGGGATGGCCTCCCAACGTAGGCGGGGTGCCTGCCGTCAACTGAGCCCCCTGATGTTCCGGATCCTGGCGGTGGCCTACCCTGATTTGGATGGGCGCGTGAGGGCAGCACAGCAGACACAAGGGGGTGAGTACAAGCATTATCTACTCTGTTGTCGCGCAGTGGAGGTGTCTGGGTGGGGGAGGAGGGCTGGGGGTCCCCCTAGGCCAGGGCGATATCTGTAGGCTGGGCACCCCCGTAAGCCCCTGTGTCCCCAGCCACCACCCTCAGTAGTTTGTCAGTACAGCCATCCCTGGGCCGTGTCATCCATGGGTGCAGTTGTCAACTCTAGGCGTGTAGGGCATGTTCCACGGAATGCGTAGCGGACCACAAGTGCGCAACTTAGTGCAGGGGGCATCTGTGTCTGTCATGTCCGCTAACTGTACCGGAGATCCATGTACTCAATATCCCTTTATTTCTCTCTCCCCCCCCCCTTTTTGTTTGTCTTTCTGTGCTTGTGTGCATCAGCATCATCAGGCGGAGGAGAAGTGGCATCGGGGCAGGAGGGAGCTGCATCTCACATGGCCCAGGAGGGCCATGCCACAGAGTCAGACTGGACCAGTGAGACGGAGGGCGAGGGGAGCTCCACGACGGGGACGACTGGACCCTGCAGCGACACGGACACGTCCTCGGAAGGGGGCTCCCTTGCGGGGGTGGCACCATCCGTGCCCCCCGCCATTACAGGTACAGCCGCCACCCAGCGCACCATCTCCGCCCTCCCAGCAGCCCCTCAGCGTTCGCCCCGTGCCCGCTCTGCCAGGAAGCCGGGCATCTCCTTCGCCCCAGGCACCTCAGGCCCTGCCCCTGTTACCCCCGCTGCCCTCAGTGAGGAGGTCATTGACCTCCTCCGAACGCTCATTGTTGGGCAGACTACCCTTTTCAATGCCATCCAGGGGGTGGAGAGGGAGGTTCATCGCAGCAATGCGTACCTGGAGGGCATTCATTCGGGTCAGGCTGCCCATCAGCGATCGTTCCAGGCTCTGGCCTCAGCACTGACGGCAGCCATTGTCCCTGTCTCCTGCCTCCCTCTACTATCTCCCTCCTCCCAGTCTCCTGTTCCTCTGCCTGTCCCACCCACACCATCAGACCAGCCTGCACACACCTCAACACCCAAGAGAAGCTCATCCAAACATAAGCACCACAGATCACGCAGACATTCACACACGCAACATTCCGATGCAGACATGCCAACAGTCACTACCACCTCTGTGACCCCCACCTCCTCGTCTCCCTCCTCCCTCCCTGTGACGTCTACACTCACACCTCCATTCACCTCACCATCAGCCAGTGTTTCCATCACCAGCACACCCTCCACTCCAGTCCGCACACGTGCAGTCACCACCCCCACTGCCATTTACACGTCCCCTGTGTCCTCTCCAACTGTGTCTGTCACCCCCTCTTCCACACCACACAAACGCAGCCACCCACCCACCCAACAGCCATCCACCTCACGACAGCCTATCCCTCCTGCACCTGCACCCAAAGACAGCAAACGTGACTCACCTACAACCACATCCTCTCCCTCCACTCCCATTCCCACTGTACCTACCACTCTCCATTGTCCCAAGAAACTCTTCCTCGCCACTACTAACTTCTTTCCTGACCCTGAGCCCCCCCCTCCTTCTCGTCGGGGTAAGAAGAGCACCTCAGCCACCACCAGCCCTGCAGCCCCCTTGACAAGGGTGCAGGGGTATTGGAGCCCGCCAGCCCACATGTCTGGATCTTCGCCCAGCAGCAAGGGGACAGCCAGCCCACCCCCTGGGAAGAGGAGCAGAAGGCGGAAGGGGCGCCGCAGGAGCCCGCCTTCTACATCCCCCCAGGACACCACCCAGAGACAGTCACCAGCCACAGCTCCAAAGGGAGGAAAGGGCCACAGGCCCACGACTAAGGAGGGCAAGGGCAGCAAGTCGGAGAGGTCAGGCAGCAGGCCTGCTGCCCAGGAGGAGCCCACAACCCCCATAGCCGCTGCCCCGGGAGGAACCGGCACAGCTGCCCCGGGAGAGCCCACCACCCCCATAGCCGCTGCCCAGGGAGGACCCAGCCCAGCTGGCCAGGAGGACCCCACCACCCACAGCCCAGGTGGGCATTGAAGGAGCACCATCCCCGCTGCCCAGGAGGGCACCACCAGGCAATGAGCAGTTGGCCATAGACCGGCCGCCGTCTCCAGAACCGCTGAACTGGGCCCGCCGTCTCAAGCACCGCTCCGCTGGGCCCCGCCGTCTCAAGAACCGCTGAACTGGGCCCCGCCGTCTCAAGCACCGCTCCGCTGGGCCCCGCCGTCTCAAGAACCGCTCCGCTGGGCCCCGCCGTCTCAAGAACCGCTGAACTGGGCCCTTCAAGGCAAGGACCGCTGAACTGGGCCCCGCCGTCTCAAGAACCGCTGAACTGGGCCCCGCCGTCTCAAGCACCGCTCCGCTGGGCCCCGCCGTCTCAAGAACCGCTCCGCTGGGCCCCGCTGTCTCAAGAACCGCTGAACTGGGCCCTTCAAGGCAAGGACCGCTGAACTGGGCCCCGCCGTCTCAAGAACCGCTGAACTGGGCCCCGCCGTCTCAAGCACCGCTCCGCTGGGCCCCGCCATCTCAAGAACCGCTCCGCTGGGCCCCGCCGTCTCAAGAACCGCTGAACTGGGCCCCGCCGTCTCAAGCACCGCTCCGCTGGGCCCCGCCGTCTCAAGAACCGCTGAACTGGGCCCTTCAAGGCAAGGACCGCTGAACTGGGCCCCGCCGTCTCAAGCACCGCTCCACTGGGCCCCGCCGTCTCAAGAACCGCTGAACTGGGCCCTTCAAGGCAAGGACCGCTGAACTGGGCCCCGCCGTCTCAAGCACCGCTCCGCTGGGCCCCGCCGTCTCAAGAACCGCTCCGCTGGGCCCCGCCGTCTCAAGAACCGCTGAACTGGGCCCCGCCGTCTCAAGCACCGCTCCGCTGGGCCCCGCCGTCTCAAGAACCGCTGAACTGGGCCCTTCAAGGCAAGGACCGCTGAACTGGGCCCCGCCGTCTCAAGAACCGCTGAACTGGGCCCCGCCGTCTCAAGCACCGCTCCGCTGGGCCCCGCCGTCTCAAGAACCGCTGAACTGGGCCCTTCAAGGCAAGGACCGCTGAACTGGGCCCCGCCGTCTCAAGAACCGCTGAACTGGGCCCCGCCGTCTCAAGCACCGCTCCGCTGGGCCCCGCCGTCTCAAGAACCGCTGAACTGGGCCCTTCAAGGCAAGAACCGCTGGCCCTTTGGCATACGTGGCAGGGCAGGATCTATCTCGGGCAGGGCTGCAGGATGTCCTCTGGCCAACTTGCCTCCTCCAGTGGCAGTGGGGTCTGTTATGGACTGTATGGACCGTGGCTTTGCACTCCCCAGAATGGCCCAGTGGGCAGGCCACCCACTGTATGGACTGTATGGACAGTGGCTTTGCACTCCCCAGGATGGCCCAGTGGGCAGGCCACCCCCTGTATGGACTGTATGGACAGTGGCTTTGCACTCCCCAGGATGGCCCAGTGGGCAGGCCACCCACTGTATGGACTGTATGGACAGTGGCTTTGCACTCCCCAGGATGGCCCAGTGGGCAGGCCACCCACTGTATGGACTGTATGGACTGTGGCTTTGCACTCCCCAGAATGGCCCAGTGGGCAGGCCACCCACTGTATGGACTGTATGGACTGTGGCTTTGCACTCCCCAGGATGGCCCAGTGGGCAGGCCACCCACTGTATGGACTGTTTGGACTGTGGCTTAGCACTCCCCAGGATGGCCCAGTGGTCATGGAGTCCCCTCGTGGATCTGGCGTCGTGTACTCAAGTGGCTGAGGTGCCCCCCCTTCCCTTCCCCCTGAGGTGCCTGTCCTATTTTCTTTCTGATGCCCCTGCAGTGTTCTCTCCATGGAGTTC
Organism: Pleurodeles waltl; assembly: GCF_031143425.1. NCBI lineage: Eukaryota > Metazoa > Chordata > Amphibia > Caudata > Salamandridae > Pleurodeles > Pleurodeles waltl. Next base: position 318,103,346 of record NC_090436.1, read on the forward strand.
TTGTCGTGGGACTGGGCCTTGCCCCTTTGCACAGGACCCCTGTGATCCACGGACAGTGGTTGGACTACATTTAGTAGCTGTGTATATTTTGTACATAGTTTATTTATTTATTGGGATTACTGGTGTACATATTTCAATATATCTGCCCGTTTATGATCTCTTATTTTGGTCTTTGCATTATTTCGGAGGGGGGGGGTTTGTGGGTTGTGACAGTGATCTGTGGGAATGCATTGATGTGTGTGTTGTAGTGGGTGTGGGTGGGTGGGTGTGTGCCGGTAATCTTTTCCCTCCCCTGTGTCGTAGGTGCAGTACTCACCGATGTCTTCCGCGCCGCCGGGCGTGCTCCTGGTATATGAGCAGGTATAGGAGTGCGGGGATGACCTGCAACTCTGGTTCCATACTGCCGGAATCTCGCGTGGAGTGCGTAGAGGTGAGCGTTTTCCCGTTCGTAGTCTGTTTCCGCCGTGTTCTTATCGGCGGTGCTCCCGCCCCGGAAAAGGTGGCGGATTGGTGGGTCGTGATAGGGTGGGCGGTACATTGTCTGCCGCCTGGCTGTTGGCGGGGACCGCCGCGCTGTTTGTTTGTACCGCCGTGGCGGGCGGAGTGTTAATACGGCGGGCTGTGTTGGCGGTTCCCGCCAGGGTCAGAATTGCATATTTTAGACCGCCGGCCTTTTGGCGGCTTGGCCGCCGCTTTATCACCGACCGCCAGGGTCAGAATGAGGGCCATAATGTCTGCAAGGGAGTCTTTCCCTGCAAGGAGGCCCTTAGGAATGTCGCAGTGAAATCTGCAAGATGTCACTGTGTCCTTCTAGCATGATTTTTTAATGCCTGCTCAGGGCAGGTGTTAAAGTGACACTGTGCTGTGTTCTGTGGTCCTCCCTGGGCTTAACTGGACTAGCGTCAACATATTGTATGCTGGTCCAGCAAAGTGCCACAACTGTGTCAGAAATTCTGACGCACCTGTGCTGACAAGCAACATGGTGTTCTGTACTGTAAACACAATGCTACCATGGTGTGGTTAGGGTGGCGCAGGGTGGCGCAAGCAAACTGACGCATTGTGAGCGATGCACCACTTTGTAGTAAATGAGACCCATAATTTCTGCTCAAACGAGGCTGCCAGTAGAACCACTGCTGCCTTTCGTATGCACAGCATGCCCTCACATTTAATTTTCATATGAGCTACTGGCCAAGCTGATTTGATGTTGCAGTTGTAGTTTGGTGAGCGAAAAATGTTGTAATTTCACCCGCCCCTGGTAATTACCTAAACATTTTATGATGGCACACTGGAGCCGTCATATTGCTACTTTGTGACTCCTGTTCCTTGCTCCTGTTTATCCCAAGCACATGGGCAGTGCTTCCTCATATGTTATGTATGTATTTTCAGACACATACCAAGGTTACCATTGTGCACAAAATTCAATCACATAGGGCTAGTGACAACATGTACTCGTTTACTGGTCTGAATGAAAAAAACTGGCAATATTCAGCCTTGTTGCATATACATTTTTCAGACCAAGTCCGGGGGGAAATTATTCTCCAGCTGTACTTTATGGTAGTATCAGAGTGCTAAGAGACTAAGGTGGTCATTACAACCCTGGCGGTCGGTGTTTAACAGGCCGGCGGTAAACAATTTGCAATTACGACCGTGGCGGAAACCGCCAACAAAGACAGCCACTTTAACATTCCGACCGCCACAGCGGTACAAACAAACAGCTTGGTGGTCACCGCCAACAGACAGGCGGAGGACAATGTACCGCCCACAGTATCACAACCTACCAATCCGCCACCTTTTCCGGGGCGGATTCACCGCGGACAAAAACACGGCGGAAACAGGACTTCGAAGGGAAAACGCTCACCTCTACACAACCTATGAGGAATCCGGACGCCATGAACACCAAGCTCCAGATCCTGCCAGCCCTCATCTTCTTGCTCCTCTACCAGGAGCACGAACGCCGGCGGTGAAGACAACGGTGAGTACTGCACCTACGACACATGGGAGGGGGGGAGGGAAAAAACAGGGACACACACACACAACACCCCCACCCACACCCACTACAACACACACACTAATACAGCATGATACATCACCGTTACACCCCCTAACCCCCACCCGGAAGAATGCAAAGACAAAAGCAAATTAGTGTAACCATTGTAATCTATTAAAATCCAGGACGCAAAAATATATATACACTATAAACAAATATATACACCAAGAATAGTAGTCCAGGTAGTGCTCCATTGAAGTCCGTGGAACACTGGGCCCACACGGCATGGGGTGAGGCCCACACTCAATCCCCGAACATGACGGAGAGAACACTGCAGGGGCATCAGATAGCAATAAAACAGGCACCTCAGGGGGAAGGGAAAAGGGAAGCACCTCAGCCGGTTTAGTGCACAGCGCCATATCCACGAGGGGGCCATATGCCCACTGTTCAATCCTGGGGAGTGCAAAGCCACAGTCTCTCAAGTCTCTACAGTGGGTGGGTTGCCCACTGTTCCATCCTGGGGAGTGCAAAGCCACACTCTCTCAAGTCTCTACAGTGGGTGGGTTGCCCACTGTTCCATCCTGGGGAGTGCAAAGCCACAGTCTCTCAAGTCTCTCCAGTGGGTGGGTTGCCCACTGTTCCATCCTGGGGAGTGCAAAGCCACAGTCTCTCAAGTCTCTCCAGTGGGTGGGTTGCCCACAGCATTATCCTGGGGAGTGCAAAGCCACAGTCTCACAAGTCTCTACAGTGGGTGGGTTGCCCACTGCTTTATCCTGGGGAGTGCAAAGCCACAGTCTCTCAAGTCTCTACAGTGGGTGGGTTGCCCACTGCTTCATCCTGGGGAGTGCAAAGCCACGGTCTCTCAGGTGGATGCCTTTCTCCACTGGTTCTGGAGGGTGCCCAGAGTGCTTCATCCTGCTCGTGACGGACTCAGTAGCGTCAGTGCCGTTGGCGCTCATGGGCCAGCGGTGCTTGTTGCGGTGGTGTTCTTGGCAGCGGTGCTTGTTGCAGCGGTGTCCTGTTCAGCGGTGCTTGTGGTGGCGGTGTCCTGTTCAGCGGTGCTTGTAGCGGCGGTGCCCTGTTCAGCGGTGCTTGTTGCAGCGGTGTCCCTGGCAGCGGTGCTTGTGGCGCTGGTGTCCTGTTCAGCAGTGCTTGTGGTGGCGGTGCCCTGTTCAGTGGTGCTTGTTGCGGTGGTGTCTTTGGCAGCGGTGCTTGTGGCGGCGGTGCCCTGTTCAGCGGTGCTTGTGGCGGCGGGGTCCTTGGCAGTGACTCATGGTCCAGCGGGGCTGGTGCTGGCGGTCCTGTCTGGCCCAGCTGGACTGGTGCTGGCGGTCATGTCTGGCACAGCAGGGCTGGTGCTGGTGGTCCTTCATGGCCCAGCGGGGCTGCTGGCGGTCCTGTCTGGCCCAGCGGGGCAGGTACTGGCGGTCCTGTCTAGCCCAGCGGGACTGGTGCTGGCGGTCCTGTCCTGGGCAGCTGGGCTGGTGCTGGCGGTGGCCTCCTGGGCAGCTGGGCTGGTGCCGGCGGTCCTGTTTGGCCCAGCGGGACTGGTGCTGGCGGTCCTGTCTGGCCCATCGGGGCTGGTGCTGGCGGTCCTTCATTGTCCAGCAGGGCTGGTGCTGGCGGTCCTGTCTGGCCCAGCTGGACTGGTGCTGGCGGTCATGTCTGGAACAGCAGGGCTGGTGCTGGCGGTCCTTCATGGCCCAGCGGGGCTGCTGGCGGTCCTGCCTGGCCCAGCGGGGCTGGTGCTGGCGGTCCTGTCTGTCCCAGCGGGACTGGTGCTGGCGGTTGGGAGTGGAGGAAGAGGTTGTGGTTGTAGGAGGTGTTCGTTTGGTGACTTTGGGTGAAGGTGCATGAGCTGTAGGCTGTCGTGAGGTGGACGGCTGTTGGGTGGGTGTGTGCCTGTGTTTGTGTATCTTGGGAGGTGGCGTCACAGACACACTGGGAGAGGAAACAAGGGGCCGTGTGAATGGCAGCGGGGGTGGTGACTGCACGTGAGCGGGGTGTGGTGGTGTGTGTGCTGGTGATGGAAGTAGTGGCTGTAGATGTAGTGCATGCAGGTGTGAGTGTAGACGAGACTGGGAGGGAGGAGGGAGACGAGGAGGAGGGGGACACAGTGGAGGCAGTGGATGTTGGTGTGTCTGCATGTGTGTGGTGCTTGCGTGAGTGCCTGTGGGATGTGTGGTGCTTATGTTTGCCAGAGCTTCCCTTGTGTGTTGACGTGTGTGCATGCTGGTCTGAAGGTGTGCTTGGGATAGGCTGAGGTAGAGGGGATTGGGTCTGGGTGGAGGAAGTTGGAGGGGGGAAGCTAAAGACAGGGACAATGGCTGCCATCAGTGCTGAGGCCAGAGCCTGAAAAGCTCACTGAAGGGCTGCCTGACCAGAATGAATGCCCTCCAGGAATGCATTTGTTTGTTGCAACTGCCTTTCTACACCCTGGATGGCATTCAAAATGGTAGACTGCCGAACAGTGAGGGACCTGAGTAGGTCAATGGCCTCCTCACTGAGGGCAGCAGGGGTGACTGGGGCAAGGGCTGAGGTGCCTGGGGGGAAGGTGATGCCCACCCTCCTGGGTGAGCGGGCACGGGGCAAAGGCTGAGGGGCTGCTGGGAGGGCGGTGCTGGTGGGGGGGTGGCGGCTGTACCTGTAGATGCGGGGGGCACAGATGTTGCTGCCACCACAAGGGAGCTCCCATCAGAGGACGAGTCCGTATCACTGGACTCAGCTCCTGTCCCCGCCGTGGAGCTCCCCTCGCCCTCCGTCCCACTGGTGAACTCCGAGTCTGTAGTGTCGCCTCCAGGGCCATGTGGGATGCAGCTCCCTCCTGCTCCGGTGCCACTGCTCCTCCGCCTGATGATGCTAATGCACACAAGAACAGGGAGACCACAAAAAGGGGGAGGACGACAGAAGAAAGACATGTTGAGTGCATGCATTACCGCTACTGTTGGCAGACATGACAGACAAAGAAGCCCCCTGCACTACACCGCGCACTTGGGCTCCACTGTTCAATCACTGGGACATGGCCTACAAGGCTATGGCCGACATCTGCACACATGGATGACACAGGAGCCTGACTAGGTGTACTTGGCACTGTACACAGGTGGGGTGGGGTGCCACAGGGTCTGCCAGAACAAGGGGACCTAACTAGCACACTCGCCCTGGCCTAGGGAAACCCACACCCACACATCCCCACCCAGACACCTCCACTGCGCGCAAAATCAGCAGAATGAGAGTGAACTCACCCCCTTGTGGCTGCTGTGATGCCCTCAAGTGCCCATCCTACTCCGGGTATGCCACAGCCAGGATCCTGAACATCAGGGGGGTCATGGTGCGACAGGCACCCCTCCCACGTTGGGAGGCCATCCCCAGCTGCGCTTCCGCCGTCTTCTTGCTCCAGCGGCGAATGTCCTCCCATCTCTTACAGCAGTGGGTGCTCCATCTGTGGTAGACCCCCAGGGTCCGGACGTCCTTGGCGATGGCACGCCAAATATCCTTTTTCTGGTGGGCGCTGACCTACATGAATTTTACATGGGGAAAAGAAAAGTTATTACCAACTGCACTGTCACAGTCATTGGCCCCCATCCCTACCCTTGCCATGAGGCACATGCACTCACCGTCGTTTCATGCACACCTCAATCTCCCCACCCCATCTTTCACCCACCCCACTCCACACAGGCATTGCCCATACAGCATGGTACTTACCTGTTTGTCTGGAGGACCGTAGAGTAGCGTGTACTGGGGGAGGACCCCATCCACGAGTTTCTCCAACTCCTCCGATGTGAAGGCAGGGGCCCCTTCTCCAGATGCACGAACCATTGTCTCTTCCAGACCGAGGTCACAGCAGCACTTGCAGTGTAGGTCCTCTCCTGTCGAAGATCAGGTATCGAGTGATTGAACAGATAGAAAATGGCGGTCACGTCCGCGGCGGTGCGTACCGTCACCGCAGGCGTACATCGTCATTGGCTCCTGGGACCCATAGGGTCCAATGTTAACCAATGCAGAATTGCTCCGCGGTCTCCGACCGCCTACCGCAACAGTGTACAACGCCAGCGCAGTTACCTCACCTACCATTGTCCCACTTTACAGGTCAGGCAGCCCCCATTTCAGGGGCCCACATGGCTTAATTTTTAACTGTGTCACACATACCTAGGCCTTGCCTCAATACTCATACAGGCCAAATTTCAGATTATGATTCGTGTTCTGTGTAAGCTGTGAGTACGTACTTCTGAGTTGGTTGACTCTGTGCTCGCTGTTGTCCTTCATAGGCACCGTCCGCTGGGACATGTGAGGAGATGGCGGCATCCTCCGGTGTACAGACCGCTGGTGGACCTGTCGACAATGGAGGAAAGACATGTGATCATCACCTACAGGCTTGGTTCAGGTGCCTCCATATGACAGGTGGACCCCTATTCTACTCACCAAAGAAGGTGTGCCAGATCATCGTGGCCTGCTGTATACTTCACAACTTAGCTTTGCGACAACAGGTGCCTTTTCTGTAGGAGAATGGTCCAGATGGTGGTGTTGTTGCAGTTGTGGAGCCTGTGGAAGGTGAAGGCGAGGAAGCAGAAGAAGAGGACATCGACAACAGGAAACCGGTGATCCTGCAATATTTCCAGTGAGACACAGTTAAGAATACAAACCTGCTTACTACATGTACTTTAACAATTCTACTTCTCAACTGTCTTTCATTTTCACCCAGTGTATGGTCACTGAGTTGTCACTTTCCCTTACGATTTCACAGATGTGGGTCTCACTGTGTGACATCTGCTTTGTTTCCTCATGGACTAGAGCTGTGTGACATAGATATGTTGACATTACATTTGAAAGAGCATTTTGACACTGTAATTGCTAATACACTATTTCAAAATCACAGACTGACTCCAGATTGTTTTGGGCTTCAAGGGTGTTTATTTAAGTGCTCAATATTGGAGAGGGTTGTAAAATGGTGAGGGGTGATGGCGTAGGAATGTCCATGGCAGAGTCCTGTCTATTAGTCTCACAGGTGCATTGCCCAAATGGGCATAGGAAGTGGAGCTTGGGCAGTTTGAGGATGGACAGGGTGACAAAGTGGGACAGAAGGATGACATTCAGGGTGGTCTCATTTCTTGGCGAGGATCTTGGCATCGTTCTCTGTCTTTGTCCTGGATCTCAGGGACCGTTTGTGGGGTGGTTCACCCTCTGCATGGGGTGGGGTGCTGGTTTGGTGGTCCTGTGGCGGTGCCTCCTGTCCACTAGCGCCTGCAGAGGTGGTGGGCAGTTCATCGTCCAGGCTAGTGTCAGGGGCCCCTTGTTGTGCCACAGTGTCCCTCCTAGTGTTGAGGACTTCCTTCAGCACCCCTATGATGGTGCCCAGGGTGGAATTGATGGATCTGAGTTCCTCCCTGAAGCCCAAATACTGTTCCTCCTGCAGGCGCTGGGTCTCCTGAAACTTGGCCAGTACCATTGCCATCGTCTCCTGGTAATGGTGGTAGGCTCCCATGATGTTGGAGAGGGCCTCGTGGAGAGTGGGTTCCCTTGGCCTATCCTCCCCCTGTCACACAGCAGCCCTCCCAGTTCCCCTGTGTTCCTGGGCCTCCGTCCCCTGGACCGTGTGCCCACTGCCACTGCCCCCAGGTCCCTGTTGTTGTTGGGGTGGTGGGTTACCCTGGGTTCCCTGTAGTGGTGGACGCACTGCTGATTGACGTGTCCTGGGGACAGAGGTATGGGCCCGCTGGGTGGGTGCTGTGCTGGTGTCTCCAGAGGGGGAAGCTCTGTGGTGGCCTGTGACTGTGTCAGGGGAACCAACTGTCCAGAGGTCCCCGATGGGCCGGGCTGGTCATTTAGATCCAGTTGGACAGAGCTGCTCTCATCACTGTGGGCCTCTTCTGTTGGTGGCGTGGACATGTGTGGACCCTCCTGTCCGGTGACGTTGGGTAGGGGTCCTGCAGGGGTATAAAAGGATGTCTATTACATCTGTGTGTGGCATGGTGTGCAATGGGTGGGTGACCGTGTACCCCAGTGGTTGTATTACTGTGTGGGTCCTTGTGTGATGGTGGTTTAGGGGGGTGTATGGGTATGTGCAGTGGCCATGCTTTGATGATGGGTGTCCATGCTTTGTTGTTGCATGCAGGGCTTGGGTTTGGGATGTGGGGTTTGTGATATTGGGACATTTGTGAGGAGTTGGAGTGATGGGGGTGAGGGTGCGGGTATGTGATAGCATGCAAGTAGGGTGGGGGATGTAATAGTTGAGATTTGACTTACCAGAGTCCATTCCTCCATCTACTCCTGCGAGGCCCTCAGGATGCAGAATCACCAAGACCTGCTCCTCCTATGTTGTTAGTTGTGGGGGAGGAGGTAGGGGTCCGCCGCCACAACTAACAGCAAGGTGGTGTCTTGAGACCACAGAACACACCTTCCCCCGTAGGTCCACCTCTTCCTGATGTCATCCCTATTTCTTGGGTGCTGTCCCACTGCGTTGACCCTGTCCACTATTCTTCGCCATAGCTCCATCTTCCTAGCAATGGAGGTGTGCTGCACCTGTGATCCGAATAGCTGTGGCTGTACCCGGACGATTTCCTCCACCATGACCCTAAGCTCCTCCTCAGAGAACCTGGGGTGTCTTTGCCGTGCCATGGGGTGGTGTGGGTGATGTGTGGGGTGGTGTGTGTAGTGATAAGTGGGGTGATATTTAGTGGTGTGTTGTGTGAGGTGCGTGGAAGTTATGTGGGTGATGGTATTGTGTGCCTGTGGATGCTTGGTAGTTGTTTGTAGTGTCTCTCTCTGGCCTTCTCTCAGTAATTTTGTTGTAGGGGTTTGTGGGTGATGTGGGTGTGAGTTTTATATTGTAATGGGTGAGTGGGAGTGGTGTGTGTATGTGTATTTCAAATTGTCCAATGTGGCTGTGTTTTGTAGATGTGTCTGTATTTTGAGCGCGGCGGTGTGTACCGCCAATGGAATACCGCAGTTGAAAGACCGCCATGTGGATTCGTGTGTCATGATAGTGTGGGCGTATTTCTGTTGGCGTGACGGTGGAGGTTTTGTTTTCACCAGTTTATCACTGACCTTTGGTGTGGCGGACTTCTGTGGGTGTCTTAATTTTGGCGGATTCCGAGCAGTGGTTCATAATGACCGTGGCTGAATTCCGCTGCTGCGGCGGTGTGTTGGCGGTCTTCTCCACGGCAGTAAGCAGCTTTTAACGCCAATGTTGTAATGAGGGCCTAAGGCCTAATTTAAATGTTGGCAGAATTGGCCCCTCTGTCAGTTTTCAGTCAAATTTAATGCCTGCTGACTTGGGGGTCCACCAGCTGTATTTAGATGTTGGTAGTATTATAGACAAAAGACCGCCTGAGTCCCGCCAGAAATCTCCACCCACATCAATGGTGCAATTGGATATAGTGGCTGGTGGCGGGACTCCAGCCACTGTTCTCTCTGAGCCAATTATGATGTGCCTTCCCCCAAGGCAACTGTGGCGGAGTTTCCTCCACACCTGAGTTGGCGGCTCGAAAGGGGAATTAGGTAAAAACACTATCATTTTTTTATCTTTTCCACTTCCATTTCTGACTGAACCCAACCAGTCAAGTCTTGCTATTGCTGCTGCAACTGGACCCCGATGGAAACAGGACTCCGTTGTTGCTGGACTCAAAGGTAGACATTGCACATAACTAGTGAACGTAGTCTTGTCACTTAACATCAGATCAGAACCAGTTCATTAACATACATGTCACATCAATATTTGAAAAAAAAAAAATTGTGACATGCAGATGTCTGTAAAACATCTGTGTCAAACATTAATGGAGACACACCTGTATAAAAAATAACTTGATGATGTACAGAATTTTTATTTTGGTGTAAGTATTTATTACCAAATGAATGCTTGCACCAAAATGAAAAAATACCATCACAATTGTAAACTAAGGGTTATATTTAAGAAAAGTGGTGCTGCACACAGTGCAGCGCCACTTTTCCTACGCCGTTTACCACCTTACTACTGCCACCATGTGTGTGCTGTATTTAATATACAGCGCACCATGGTGCACGGTAGGTGGAAACAGTGTCATTTTTTATGACGCTATTTATGTACTCTGCAGCAGAGGTTCCAAAATGTTGGTGCTACTCCTGCAGAGTACATAGGGGCCCATAATAAATAATGGTATGTCCCCTTTTAATGCCGGCAAGATTTCCTTGCAACATTTTTTCCGGCCCCCCATATGGGGCAACGCCCACCTTGCATACATTATGCCTGGCACAGGCATAATGTGGCACAAGGGTTTAAAAAGTGGCGTGGGGATATTGGCCATTTAACGATTCATTAGCGTGAAAGAAAATGACGCTAAGGTGTCGGTAGATGGCGCTAAGGGGTCTTAAATATGCCCTTATGTCTATGTGTGCACTTTGCAATGGGACCTGTAAGTGAAATGTTGTGCTTCCAGTTGTGAATTTGAGTCAGTACATATATTTCACTGGAAGAAAGTTCCATCCCGATGATAATTAGGGGCATGTTTATACTCTGTTTGCGCCGGAATTGCGTCGTTTTTTTTTACGCAATTCCGACGCAAAACTAACTCCATATTTATACTTTGGCGTTAGACGCGTCTAGCGCCAAAGTCCATGGAGTTTGTGTCATTTTTTCGCGTGGACACCTACTTTGCGTTAATGGTATGCAAGGTAGGCGTTCCCATCTAAAAAATTGACTCCGAGGCATGTGCGCCGTATTTACACTCCCGGGCAAAATTCACGCCCGCGAGTGGGTGGGTCCAAAAAAATTACGTCCAGCCGCTTTTGCGCCGTTTTTTAGCGCCTGGACAAGGCAGGCGTTAAGGGACCTGTGGGCTCGGAAGGAGCCCAGAGGTGCCCTCCCATGCCCCCAGGGACACCCCCTGTCACCCTTGCCCACCCCAGGAGGACACCCAAGGATGGAGGGACCCATCCCAGGGACATTAAGGTAAGTTCAGGTAAGTTTTTTTTTTTTTTTTTGTGTGGCATAGGGGGGCCTGATTTGTGCCCCCCTACATGCCACTATGCCCAATGACCATGCCCAGGGGACAGAAGTCCCCTGGGCATGGCCATTGGGTAAGGGGGCATGACTCCTGTCTTTGCTAAGACAGGAGTCATTTCAATGGGGGTTGGGAGTCGAAAAAAATGGCGCAAATCGGGTTGAGGCGAAAAATTTGCCTCATCCTGACTTGCCCCATTTTTTGGCGCCCAAGCTCCATATTCCCCTACGCCGGCGCTGCCTGGTGTACGTCATTTTTTTTAACGCACACCAGGCAGCGCCTGCGGCTAACGCCGGCTAACGTCATTGAATAAATACGGCGCCCGCATGGCGCTTCAGAATGGAGTTAGCCGGCGCTAATTTTTTTTACGCAAAACTGCGTTGGCGCAGTTTTGCGTCAAAAAGTATAAATATGGCCCTTAATTTTACTGCAATACACAATGTGGGCACACTGTGTGAAAGTTGGACTCAAGTCATCAGGCATGTACTCCTACTCTCGTATATTATTTTGGAATGTAACTCATATGTGACAATGAACAATATTTGTATGGTACAATTCTGCAATACATCTAAATACAGTAGTCAGAACTCCGCTGCCTTGACGGAGTACTTGAGACCGGCGTGGGACGGCAGCATTCCAGTCAAGATCTAAATCAGGCCCTAAGTTTTGTCGGCATGTAAATGCCACACTCTTTGGCAATAGTGCACACTCCATTTCATTGTGTAAAATTTCGCTGATTGTAGCCAATCACAGCCTCTACTCCTTATTTCTACTGCCAGACCACCTGGGTATCCACCACACCCGGGGGTGTACAGCTAAGAGCAGACAAAGAGTACTGTCTGTTAGGGCTTGTTCGGACTGAGGGATGGTACCCCTGCCATCAGGTCAGCTATTAGCAACAGGTATGACACACACATTGCAGAAATCACCATATCAGTGCTCACACCGAGCTCAAGCAAACACAAAAACCTAACCCACACATCTAACACAACAATCTTAATCACATATCACTCACCAGCACACAAACCAACTACAGCACTAACTTTTCGGCTCATGTTCACATCAGTGCACACTATGCAGTCACCTACGTTCCAGACAAAACTTACATCATCACACTAAAGAACCTAGTTGCACTGCTAATCACAAAAACATTGGCCAATATTTATGGGCATTTGACGCAGGGCAGCCCAGCAAGTCACATTGCTGCTCTGCCCTGCCTCAAAGAGAAAGGGCAGGAATATATTGTATCTATGCAATACAGCACATTCCTGTCCTTTCTCACTGCACTGGCGCCATTTGGTTGCCTAGCACAAATGCAGGCACCATTGCATCAAGGATGTCTGCGTTGAGGGCAGGATTGCATTTGGCAGGAAGGCGGACCTTCCTGCACAAAAACAATCCTGGGAGGCTTTTTACTCTTTGTATTTGAGCTGCACAATGCAGCACACATAGAAAGAGGAAACAAAATGAGAAGAAATAATGATATTTCTCCTTGTTGCACCTCCCCTGGGGAGGTGTAAGGTTTTGGTGCATCCTCCTCGGGTTTACAAGCTCTTGTAAGTCTGGGGATGCATCAAAGTCCATGGGTGTTGTTTGGGAAACCCACCGCTCTGCCCATGAAATGCCTCCCTTGTGCAGAATAAAACAACGCAGCGATTTGCGTTGCCTTACCGTACTCCAGTGGCTTTGTGTGGCCACATAGATATGATTTCAAGGTCTGCGCCGCCATTGCGTCTCAAAAAGTGAAGCATCAGCAGCGCAAGGGGCTCATAAATATGCCCTATTGCTCATAACCCACCTCCATGTACATACTAGGCATCTTCATCCCTTCAGACTACAACAATTAAAACATAGACAAAAAAGGAGGTGGTGTCACGGTCATCAACAAGTCCTCTTGGGGGTGCTTCATTAGTTGGATCATTTGAGCTTATTATCTATCTATCACTTCTCTCGCCCTTCTCTCAACATTTCAGACAATTTCTGTTCCTCTGATCCACAGATCCTCTGGACCCTAAAGAAGTTTATAAAAGTAATCTCAGATCTCATCACGTCTGTTTTTGAAGCACGGCCACTCTAGCTTTCTAATACACCTCCACCTACTCTTTAATTCCATCACCAAGACAATGAAGGAATCTCCTTATACACTCCCCAATACTCTAGACATCAAGCAACATGCGACCAATCAAACCCACTGCAAAGGTATCACACTCATTTTCATCTTGTCAGCCTCACCCACATTCAACTGCAATATTCTGACACCATGGGCTAAATTAACCACTTTACCACACCCTCTCCTGTCCTTCACAACACACCAGTCCATCAAGGAAAATGAGAAAAATGCAGCTAACATTCCTTCAAAGACCTAAACATGGACACGTGAGAAAAGCTCATCAACCAAAAAACATTCTTCAGTCCACATCATATCAACACACATCACAACATCTACAAGCAACTCCGAAAACCATGCAGATCACAACATTCTATCAAGAAAAAATTCTCCAAACCTAAATCTTCAACACTGTAATATGTGCAAGAATGCATTGTGATCAGACGGGCCAGATGCTGGCAAGAAAAGAAATATAGGTGCTCCAATATCCCAGACGACCGAACCCAACTGAAAACAGTTTGCTGTGTGCACAGACCCCTCATCGCTATAACTAAAACCACTTTCTACAACAGCATGATCAAAAAGGTATTAAACAGAAGCAAAGCATTGTTTAAGGCCTTAATGGTCTGCATCTGGACAGAAGCCAGCCGTGGTGCAGTGAGGACATGTTCTACAATGCACCCAAGAGGGCTGATAAGAATAAGCTGATAATCAACCAATTGCATAAAATGAGACATCATAAAGGAAAGAGGAACTGATGCGCAACAAGAGGCTACCAGTAGTAGCATCTGAAGGGCCCAAAAGCAAAAATAAAGCTACAACAGCTGGCAGCTCCCTCTGTGCAAGAAATCCAAAAAGCTGGTTGAGCCATGCAGAGACATGGTGACCGGTGGCCGGTTCTTGGAAAAAAGGACGAGCTAGGGAATCGTTGAAGGAACACGCACTTGATAGGCTGGGTTGAGGCATACTGATTAACGGAAGAGATTCCAGGTGTAAAGTACCCCAGAAGAAGCTTAGTGGAGACAACAACGGTTGGCCCAAGACTACCTCTGTCACTGAAACAGCAAAACCACTGAGATGGTCACTCAGATGAAGAGGGACAGACAAGAATGAAAGTACCTACTTGAGTAGCAGTATAATGCTAAATGCCCCACTTCATCATAAAATCACAGCGAGAACAAGATACTAGAAAGAGAAAGGAGCACAATTTCGATATGGGGGTGCTCAAAGTGAGAGCATACCAAAGAGAAAGTCCTGAGTTAATACAAAAGTTAAAGTGAATGGCATGGGCAGATTGCAGTGGGGAACAGAGTGGTTGAATTATTGTGTGACACTAATATTTAAAAAACACACATGCACACAGGACAGGGAATCACTGAACTACTACAGAGCAGGAAGTGTCACTACTCAAAGAGCAAGCCATGAAGAAAAACAATGGAAATCTAGGGCCAGATGTACAAAACGTTTTGCACATCGCAAACAGTGAATTTTGCTGTTTGCGATGTGCAAAAAGCACATCGCAATGCCCAATCACCGTTTTGCGATTCGGTAACCTGGTTACCGATACGCAAAACGGGACTGCGAGTCGCAATTAGGAAGGGATATTCCACTTCCTAATTGTGAGTCGCAGCGCGATGTTGTATTGCTTTGTGACCGCAAACGCGGTCGCAAAACAATCGCAGTTAGCACCTATGGACCACTGCATGCTCTGAAAAAATGAAAGGAAAACGTTTAAATTTTTCGTTTTGTAATGCATCTCGTTTTCCTTTAAGGAAAATGGGCTGCGAGTCGCAATTAGGAAGGGGTTTCCCCCTTCCTAATTGCGAGTCGCAGCATGATGTTGTATTGTTTTGTGACCGCGAACGCGGTTGCAAAACAATCGCAGTTAGCACTGCTGCTCTGAAAAAATGAAAGAAAACGTCTAATTTTTTCTTTTTGTAATGCATCTTGTTTTCCTTTAAGGAAACCTGGCTGCATTACAAAAAAAAAAAAACTGCTTTATTTAAAAGCAGTCACAGACATGGTGGTCTGCTGTCTCCAGCAGGCCACCATCCCTGTGAGTGCCGCGATTCTCAACGGGGTCGCAAATTGCGACCCACCTCATGAATATTAATGAGGTGGGCCTTTGCGACCCCCTGCAAATCACAGATGGTGTCAGGGACATCATCCAGCAGTCAGACCGAATCGCAATTTGTGAGTCGCAGTTCAGAATTTCGCTACATCTGGCCCCTAGAGTGGATGACTGAGCACTGCCTGCTCTGGAGAGCCTTTAACAAATAACTGAAAGCCCAATCTAAGGAGTTTGAGACTAGAACACTACCAATCCAAGCTTGAAAAGAAAGACGTCTGGAGTGCCCCACGTGAAATCTCTGAATAACCCAAAACAGCAGATGGGAACAGCGGCAATAGAGAAACAGAAATGGTCAAAGACAAAGCACAGAGAGTAACATCTCACTAAACTAACACAGTCAAAAATACTGAACCAGCATCCGCCCATTAACAGCTTCCAGAGGAACCAGCCTAGAACCCTCTGGTGTCGCGCCGCACCGCGCGGCGCGAGCCGAGCGTTCGGCACAAGCCGCGCGTTCGGCTCGGGCCGCGCTTCGCGTCTTTAAGACGCGGCGCGCCCGAGCCTTTCCTGCACCCTACGAGGCCCCAGGGCTTACTTGGGGCCTCGCGCTGCTCTCTCCCTCTGTCTTGTTGGGGTCTCCTGACCCCTCTTACCTGTTTGGGCTCCTTTTCTTCTTTTTTCTGTCTTCTTCCTTTTTTGGGTCTGTTTCTTACTCTTTCCTTTATGTCTTTTCCCCTTCCCAGGTTACCCTTGTCTTCCCAGCATTCCTCCTTCCCTATTCTCTATGGTTTCTGCTCCAGTCTATTCTATCTACTTTTCCCTATCCAAGATGGTGTCCTTTTTCTTCCTGTGGGTCACTTCCTGTTTTATGGTATTTAAGGGTGGTGTTTTCTTTTCCTCTTTGCGCTGCAACACTCTCTGTTTCAGTTAGTGTCCTCGCTCCTGATTTCCTAGCCTTTGGCTCTGGATTTCGCCATTTCTGTGTTATTACGTCAGTTCCTTTGATTCCTGTTCCTCTGTTCTTGTTCCAGGAATCCTCTGCGAATCTTCTTGGAGGTTTTTTCCTCTTCTTCTGAAGGGGTTTTTTCCCTCTGGCGCTACTTTCTCACGGTCACGGTCTGTCCTTGGCGTTTCCTTGCCTACAGCACCGTGGCTACCAGAAAGAGTCGCCCCTTTTTGGGCCAAAGTCGAACTCTCAAGATCCACGCCTCAAGATCTGCAAACCCCAGGCGCAAGCAGCACGTGAGTCGTGACAGATTGCAGCGCCTAACCATCCCGACGTCTTCTAACACCATGGAAGACACTGTGGTAGCTGCTGCGGATCCGGATCAAGCTCTGCTAACTACAATTCAGCAACAAGCTCAAGAATTACAGCAACTACGCAGTGAGAATGCTGCGCTGCGACAGGCTTTGGCTTTCCGCAGTGGTGAGGTCCCGACGCTCTCTGCCTCTACCCATCGTTTTTCGGGTGAACCAACCAAGCTGCGTGAGTTCCTTGATTCCTTAACAGTGTACTTCGCCTTCCGACCCACCCAATTCTCCCATGACAGAACAAAGGTGGGTTATCTCATCAGTGCCTTATCTGGTCCTGCCTTGGCCTGGGCAACCCCGATGGTATCATCTAACGATCCGGTATTGTCGGATTATTCCGCCTTTGTGAACCGCTTCAAGCTGATGTTTAGTCGTCCGGGATTGGAGGCTTCAGCGGAAGAGGCCTTATGCGATATTCATCAAGGTTCACAAGATGTCCTTCAATACATTACACGCTTTCGTCAACTAGCGGCAGAGACCACCTGGGTGGAACGTACTTTGGTGACTTTGTTTCGTAGAGGACTCAAAGAAGAAATCAAAGACGAACTAGTACATTCCACCAGAGTGGAAGATCTTCGTGGCCTGATGGATCAAGCCCTCTCCATCGAGTATCGCCTTCAGGAACGGAGAGCAGAGAAGAGAAAGAGCAGAAGGTCTTTTCAACCAAGCACCTCACGAGTTTTTCCGCATCGTTCTGAGGAACCTCGCCCTCCTGTCAGAGACACCGAAGGAGAACCCATGCAGGTGGATACAACTCGAGGCCCTCTCTCCGCTAGCGAACGAGAAGATAGACGAAAGAAGGGTTTGTGTTTATACTGCGGTTCTGCCACATACTGCGTACCTGTCCAGTACGTCCATCAAGGCCATCGGGAAACGCCGCTTCCCGTCCTCTGTAAGAAGGGAGGGGACGGGATTAGCAGCTATACCTTCCATCAGTTCTTTCAATGACAATACCACATCCTTGTTCATTTTACCAGTAATGTTACAATTACCTGATGGCCGTCAAGAGAAGACTATGGCACTACTAGATTGTGGAGCTAGTGGTATTTATATGGATAAGAAGTGGGCCACCACTAAACAAGTTCCTATACAACCTAAGGAGATTCCAGAACAAGTACACACGGTGGACGGATCTTTGATATCATCGGGTCCAGTAGATACAACTACCCTGATGCTGAATCTACAGATCAGTAACCATCAGGAACACATCTCCTTTGATCTTATAACTTCCCCCAACCATACCATCATTCTTGGAATCCCGTGGTTCATCAGACATAATCCATATGTGAACTGGGCTACCCGGACGGTTTCCTTGTCTTCACAGTTCTGTCACGAGCACTGTTTTGCTTCAGACAAGTATTGGTCGCCTAAGAGATCAATAATCACGGAGGGTACTACCGGTTCGACCATAAATACAGTCCAAGGAGTTCCTGAACACTATTTGGATTTTCAAGATGTCTTCCAAAAACCTTCCAAACCTGTGTTACCTCCACATCGAGATTACGATTGTGCTATTCCCTTGGAACCTGGCACTATCGTTCCTTTTGGCAGGATGTATTCCCTCACGGAAACCGAAAAGGAAGTACTAAAGGAGTATTTGGATGAAAATATTCAAAGTGGTCTTATTGTTCCATCGTCTTCTCCGGCCGGGGCTCCTCTCTTTTTCGTACCCAAGAAGACAAAGGATCTTCGCCCTTGCCTGGATTTTCGAGGCCTGAATAAAATAACTATTAAAGATCGTTATCCCTTGCCTCTCATAAGGGACATTTTAGAGGCAGTCAGAGGGGCCCAACGGTTTACCAAACTAGATCTACGGGGAGCCTATCACCTCTTACGCATTAAAGAAGGAGATGAATGGAAAACGGCCTTTAGGACTCCATTTGGTCACTTTGAATACAGGGTAATGCCTTTCGGTCTTACTAATGCCCCGGCAATCTTTCAGAGATTTATGGACTCAGTATTCTCGGATCTCCTGAATCAGACAGTTGTAATCTACCTTGATGATATTCTTATTTATTCCAGAAATCCCGAACTCCATTCTTCCCATGTGAAACAAGTCCTTCAACGACTCCGGGCACATCAACTATTTTGCAAACCCGAAAAGTGTGAGTTTGACAAGACGGAAGTCAAATATCTAGGATATCATTTAAGTACCACCGGAGTAGCTATGGATCAAGAAAAGGTACAAGCTATCCTAGATTGGCCTTCTCCATCTTCTATTAAAGAAACACAATGCTTTCTAGGATTGGCGAACTTCTATCGACAATTCATCGCAGACTTTGCAAAACAAACTAGCCATATAACTCACACTTTAAAGAAGGAAAATCTTATTAAAGGGTTTGTCTGGACTAAAGCTGCCGAAACAGCCTTTCAGGATTTAAAGAAGGCATTTACACAAGCTCCCATCTTAAGACATCCAGATAACAACAAACAATTTATTGTCGTCACCGATGCTTCTGAAAAAGCCATTGGTGCCGTCCTACTCCAACAACAAGAGGATGATGGTCTTGAACATCCTGTTTTCTATTTGTCTCATATACTCTCTATTGCAGAACAACATTACTCAGTATTGGAAAGAGAATTGTTGGCTCTGAAAACAGCTTGTATTGAATGGAGGCAGTTTCTGATGGGTTCCAAGGAACCTTTTGAAGTGAGAACAGACCATCGAAACTTACAATGTTTACGAAATTTCGTATGCCAAAATAGTCGTCAAGCTCGTTGGGCCTTCTTCTTCAGCCAGTATGATTTCTACATTACATATATTCCTGGCTCCCAAAACATTCTGGCTGATGCTCTGTCGCATGGTTATCCAGATTGTACTCCTGTCCCAGCTCAACCCCTACTGGAACCTAGTAAGATCATTGGGGTAGCTCAGTCTTTTCTGGAGGAGGTACAACTGGAATACCCCAATCTATCTGATGATGAAGTAGAGAACTTAAGGCCTCTTTTACATAAGAGACAAGGATACTATTATTATCACGATCTGTTATTCATCCCTACTAACAGAGTGAGAGAAAAGGCATTACAAATGTGTCATGATTCACCGGTTGCTGGTCATAGAGGCATCAAGGCCACACAAGAACTGTTATCACGATTTTTCTGGTGGCCTACTTGGAAACAGGATATTGAAACATACGTTCAGGCTTGTCCCACATGCGCTCAAGTCAAGATTCCCCGAACCAGACCTGCAGGATTACTCCAGCCCTTGCCGGTCCCGCCAACTCCATGGCACACCATCTCTAATGATTTCATGTGTTCGTTACCACTCTCAGCAGGAAACCGGGTAATCATGGTCACTGTGGACTCCTTTACTAAGATGGCTCACTTCACTGCCTTGAAAAAGCTACCTACATCCCAAGAATTAAGCCAGATATTCATCAAACATATCTTCCGTCTTCATGGACTTCCTCATACTCTTATATCTGATAGAGGACCTCAGTACATTTCCCGGTTTTGGAGGTATTTTTGTAAGACACTAAACATCGATAGAGCTCTGTCATCGGGCTTCCATCCTCAGACCAATGGACAGACCGAGCGTCTGAACCAAGGCTTAGAACAATACCTTCGTTGTTTTTGCAACTCAACTCAAAGCAACTGGAACACTTATCTCCCTATTGCTGAATTCTCTTACAATAACTCAGTCCATAGTGCCTCCAAGACCACTCCTTTTTTCTGTTCTTATGGTTTTCATCCTACCTCTTTTCCTACTTCTTCTCTGTCTCCCACTCCCTTGCCCGCTATTACTCATTTTTCCAAACGTCTTCTACAAATCCATAGACTGAGTCGTTCTAATCTCTTACACACCAAGAGATATATGAAGAAAGTAGCAGACAAGAAACGTAGGGCCACTCCGGACTACCATCCACAGGATAAAGTTTGGCTTTCTTCTAAATTCTTACCCTCACGTCTTTCTCAGAACAAATTCACACCTCGCTACTACGGGCCTTTCCGTATTCTCCAGTTGCTTAATCCTGTCACTGTCCGTCTCCACTTGCCTCACACGTGGAAGATTCATCCAGTCTTCCATGTCTCCCAACTCAAACCTTATGTACCAGATCCGTATTCTCGTCAGTTTTCCTGTCCTCCTCCTGTCTTAGTGGATGATGTTCCTGAATATGAGGTTCAGGAGATTTGTGACTCTCGTCTTTTTCACACCCGTCTGCAGTATCTGATTCATTGGAAGGGTTATCCTCTCAGTGAATGTTCTTGGGAAGATGCATCTTCTGTTCATGCTCCTCTTCTGACTCAGCGCTTTCACCGTTTATTTCCTTTCAAACCAGGGCCTTCGGGAGGGGGGCCTACTGTCGCGCCGCACCGCGCGGCGCGAGCCGAGCATTCGGCACAAGCCGCGCGTTCGGCTCGGGCCGCGCTTCGCGTCTTTAAGACGCGGCGCGCCCCGAGCCTTTCCTGCACCCTACGAGGCCCCAGGGCTTACTTGGGGCCTCGCGCTGCTCTCTCCCTCCGTCTTGTTGGGGTCTCCTGACCCCTCTTACCTGTTTGGGCTCCTTTTCTTCTTTTTTCTGTCTTCTTCCTTTTTTGGGTCTGTTTCTTACTCTTTCCTTTATGTCTTTTCCCCTTCCCAGGTTACCCTTGTCTTCCCAGCATTCCTCCTTCCCTATTCTCTATGGTTTCTGCTCCAGTCTATTCTATCTACTTTTCCCTATCCAAGATGGTGTCCTTTTTCTTCCTGTGGGTCACTTCCTGTTTTATGGTATTTAAGGGTGGTGTTTTCTTTTCCTCTTTGCGCTGCAACACTCTCTGTTTCAGTTAGTGTCCTCGCTCCTGATTTCCTAGCCTTTGGCTCTGGATTTCGCCATTTCTGTGTTATTACGTCAGTTCCTTTGATTCCTGTTCCTCTGTTCTTGTTCCAGGAATCCTCTGCGAATCTTCTTGGAGGTTTTTTCCTCTTCTTCTGAAGGGTTTTTTTCCCTCTGGCGCTACTTTCTCACGGTCACGGTCTGTCCTTGGCGTTTCCTTGCCTACAGCACCGTGGCTACCAGAAAGAGTCGCCCCTTTTTGGGCCAAAGTCGAACTCTCAAGATCCACGCCTCAAGATCTGCAAACCCCAGGCGCAAGCAGCACGTGAGTCGTGACATCTGGAGCCTATCGATCAATCAAACAATGATTGGATTTATTGTGTGCGCTTATCACCCATTAGGGTATCAAGGTGCTCTGTCAGCTGCCAGGGGTCAGTTTGAGGTCTCAGTCGAATAACAAGGTTTTGAGCTGTCTTCTGAATTCCAGGATGAAGGGGTGGACCTCAGGTGCAGGGGAGGATCTTTCCATGCTTTTGCTGCCAGGTATGAGAAGGCACAACCTCTGTGATTGTTCCTGCGGATGCGTGGAGTATGGACAAGGTAGAGGGTGGCTGACCGTAAGTGTCCAGTGGACTCAAACAAAAAAAAAGTAGCAGTGGTATAACAACACCACACTTCCTGTATGTGTAAAGTATTTCAATGTCTGTGCATAATCTGCTCAACATGTAAAGGCACTATGCTACCCAAATAGTGTCTAAAGTTGTGGGAAATAAACCCACCCCTATCAAAACCTTAATGAAGTTACCCAAAGCAGAAAACAGTCTCACAGTGTAAATACTTCACAAATCGTACAGTCAATTGGGAAACTAAACCAATATAGTACACATTTGGTGAATGAACAGTTTATTCCACAGCAGACAGCCAACACATGTTTCGTCTTTAGATGAGTTTTTCAAGGCTGCAAGAACATATAAACAGAGAAAGAATATGTAGATACATAGTTATAGTACAAAAACAAATACCATGATTGAAATATATCAGGTATAAAAAATTGGTATGTGTCGTAATTCCCAACAACAACAAATCCAAGAAAAGCAAGTGACCACAAAAGAGAACCATAGGATTAGCCAAGTGAGAAATGTAAAGAAAAAAACAAACCGCGCCATAGATTGTATACCCAGATGAAGGCAAAAATGGCTTAGTGTATTTAAGCCAGAGAACACCTATGCTACCAAAAGTGATAAGTAAGAAGATAACAAGTAAGAAACCCAAGGATATCATTACCTCTCAAAGGTATGTACATATCAAGTATATCAAATGATCCAGTAGTAAAAGATGAGTAACTAGTCCCAACAAGTATCTAAAGTAAGATAACAAACACAAGACCAATGCTATGAAAAAAGAGGAAGAGGAATGGCCAATTGTGAGTAACAAATAAAAGTGTAAATAGACATATATTCAGAAAAAGGCGTACCTTACTCAAAAAACGTATGACAGTAACACTGTCAACTACATCCATGTCAGATGGAAGTAACAATGTTGCAAAAAATGTCTCCAGCGCTTGTAGAGAACACAGTCAAACTATTTATCTAGTTCCAGAAAAGAGGAGACAGAGGCCAATTTGTTCATCAGTAAAAATAATGGCCACGTATACATGCAATATAGCATTAATCAAAAATACCCAAGTCACTGAAAGTAATAAGACTAAAGAAAATGTCAACAGACCATTACTGCGTTAAAGAGTCACAAAATGTGTCCAAATCTATAAAACAAGAAAGATAAGAGTCAATTACGTATTTTTGAAGGAAACGAAAAGGAAGAAGCCACATCTAACAAAAGAGAGAGCGTAACAAAACCAAGGGCTAGATGTAGATCGCAAAATTGCATTTTGGTATGTAACAAGTCCAATTTGTGATTTGGTAACTTGTTACCGAATCACAAATTGGATTTGCGACTACATACTGATTCGGTTTTAGGAAGGGGTGTGTCAAGGGCGTCCCTTCCTAATACCGAATCCCAGAGGTGTGTATGATTGTTTTGTGACCGTGAATGCGGTCCCAAAACAATCTCAATTTCAAGTTGGTGGTAACCCATTCACAAAACTTCCCCTTCCCCTTTGTGAATGCATGTGAAAACGTTTTTTAAAAGCAGGCAGTGGTCCCAGGGACCACTGCCCACTCTTAAAAAATGAAAGAAAACTTTTAATTTTTCAATTTTAAACGCATCCTGTTTTCTTTTAAGGAAAACAGGTTGCATAAAAAAAATTAAAAAAAAGATTGCTTATTGAAAGCAATCACAGACATGGTGGTCTGCTGAGCCCAGCAGGCCACCATCCCTGTGATTGTAGCCATGCGCAATGGGTCGCAAATTGCGACCTACCTCATGAATATTAATGAGGTAGGTCCATTTGCGAGCCCTTGCGAATTGCAGTATGAAACTCCTCGAGTTTCATATATTCCAATAGCGATTACTTAATTGCGATTAGTTAAAAATCGCAATTAGGTAATCGCAAATGTGAAGAATTATACATCTGGCCCCAAGTGCTCATTCATAGTCGGAAGGAGACCAAACCCATGTGCGATAAATGTGTACAAATACCTGTAGCCTTATTTGTGACGGGTTCCAAATTGAGATGTAAATATAAAGTATCAGGAGGAGCCGTGATAAGTCCCCCATAAGTCTGGAAATAAATATGAGACATCGAAAACAAAGTAATGTAAAACAAAATGGCCATGCAACGAGCGGATTCTCAAGAGTATTGCCTGCCGTCCGTTATAGATGTAGTCATCGAGAGCACAAGGCACGGCGCCCGATCCATTGGAAACTTTGCCTTTTTTCCTGGGGTAGGTCACCACTGCATGTGATTGAGAGTGTTTCTATTCCAGCACTGGTTATCCACGATGTTTGCTGTGTTGTATGCTGTGGTTTACCACATTGTTTTATCTTACTTATTATAATCTCCAGTCTATTAATTTCCCCTACAGACCTACCCTAAGTAATGAACCATCTGTTCAGGTAGGCCCTTTGACCTCCTTTCTTCAACTTAGCGTGCACACCCCATAGTAGCTGTGCTCAGGGGATCCTAGACCCTGACGAATGCCCCTGACCTTCCAGCACTTAGAGAGGGCAGAAACATGTTGGTCCCTGTTTTTTAGACTCTATGAGACATTAGCACTCAAATGAGTCTCACTCCCACTTTTTAACCTTACCTGCATGCACCTTTATTAAAATGTAATTAATTGAGATAGGTGATATGTATGGTAATTTTATTCCTACCCCATGTGGATCCCTGATAATTATCCAGTAAGATTTATTTCAGCACTCCCTCTGTCGTTCCTTTAACAACGAGGTTGAGTCCGCCCAGGTAGTACCATCTTACATGGGTGGGGCTAGGTGGTCAAATGATGAATCATGACGCTATTATGTGTGTGAGACCACCTAGTCCGTAAAAGAAACTCCCCTTTGTAAGATACATCTACCCTTATAGAGACACTGAATACACATCTCCCCATAGAACTAACCCACGCCTAACCGGTACTACTAACTGAGGATACACTAATCCAGCCTCAGCCTCACCTCTGACCACCCCACACTTCCAGTGGTATATGGATATGTAGATTTGTCTTGGGAGTATGTGTGGGGCGGTATGACTCCCACAACTCTCTTTTGTGTTCTATTATTAGTATTTAGCCATCATTCACTAAAGGTTTATGCATAGGTGTATTAGGCTAATGTAACCTTATTCATTAAGCATTAACGTTTGATTAGGATTTATTGCTTTTCACAGATTTATAATACTGTAGCATGCATCCATTTGGATTCTCGAGTTAACTTACCTTGACATTAGGCTTTAGCTGCGATTGTTTGCTTTAATTCTGCTAAGTATGCTGTTTTCTCTTCTCTGCAAGTGTGTTATTGTGCTTCTCCTTAGCTAGAGAAAGGCTTCTTGGTATGTATGAGACTGCTGATGGTGAGGTCTGAGAGAGAAAAGGTGGCAAGGAACGTGGAGCGATGGTGAGAAAAAGCCTCCTGTTCATGGTGCACCAGGAGGATGAATCACACAAGGAAAACAGATATGTACCTCATTATGTGGAGCTGAGAACTTAGGGAGTATGTCGAGTCCCCTCAAATGCATATCTGGGATTGGCTCCCAGTGGTGGGAACAAGAAATGGATGTTCTGGAAGCCGTTAACTGTACCATTAATTGGTGTTTCATTGTTAGTTATGCACACTTCATCCTGACTTTGAGAGGAAGCGGATCTCTCTCTGCTGGGCTTTTCCCCCAGGGTAAACCTTTATGCTGAACACTCTTCCATTTTCTTTGGATTTCCACTGAAGATTCCCCTTTAGATAACCTTATAACATCTCCACTTTAGCTTATATTTAGTCTAGAAAGGGTAAGGTTCTTTATGAAACACCTAATAGTGTCAATCTGTTTCCTCTGCATTGTGGCTGTCACTATTTTGTGTCTCATTTTATTACAAGTCACTGGAACAGTTTAGTCTCTAAACTGTACTGTTATATCTTCTAAATGTGTTCCTGCTATGCATATATACTTGTTAGATTAATGTTTTAAAATAAACCTTCACAGTTGAAATACTGCTTCTTGGTCTTCAATGTGGAGCCACACTGATTTCATAGAGATAGAAATGTGTTTCTGATGTTAGCTCTTTCACAGCACTTTAAGTCGACTACCAAAGGTCCATATGACCAATAGGGAGATTTGTTTAATGATTTCACGAAGAGATTGAGGTTCAGATATCCACACTCCATAACATGTATCTTGTGTATTTTGTGAACTTGTAAATAGATCTGTATGTTTCTACATGCAAGTCTACAGATACTATTTACAACGGCAGTCTGTATTTTGCCGAAAACACAGCTTTGTTTGGACTCCAGACTGCCCTACACCAGGAGCCAGGGCATTGCTAGACTAGACAGGTGCAAGAGATGCCACATTTTATATGGTTGATCACACCAATCTTTTTCCAAGACTTGAAAAGGAAGGTATTTTAGGAATGTTGGGTTATCGGTTTGCATCTTTTCTATCTGACTGTATCTATGTTCTCTTATTACATCTTTTAGTTCACAGACTCACAGCTCCACTTCCATAGTTCCCCACATTTCCTACTTGTTTCTCTTCTTGTTTAATGTATGTGAGAACTTTTTTGGGAGCCTAAGAGCATCCAAGAGTTATTGAACAGCAATTATTTCAATCAAAGTTATTTCCTACTTATATCCCAAGGCTACTGCAACCACAAATAGTAAACCTAGCACAATGCCTCAGTACTTGACTCTTACAATAGATGCAGCTGGGCAGTCCATTGATTTCTCATGGAGATTATGTGACAGGTATATCTTGTTGGAACTCAGAACTCACTAACTTACATAATACATCGCAATAATCATTGCTCAGTCAGTGATTTTACCTTTAACAAGGAAAATGAAAATGTGTTTAATATACACAAAGCTAAGTGCTACGCACATAATCACAAATATATACACTGTTGGCAAAACAGTATAATAAACTGTAATCACTTTTTACAGTGAGAACTCATTGTAGAATCCTTCCTAAAATGGACCTTGCTGATAACTAATGAAAAATTAAGCCTACAGACTTTCAGCCCACAAGGATTAGGGGAGGCCTTCTGCCTTTGGCAATGCTTGTAGCACAATAAACAAAAAACATGTGTCATAAATTGTTAAAGGCTAGACCCTGGTTTTGATATATTTAAAAATAAATACAGTCAATCAAAGGATTCTTTACCAGAAATGACCATGTAGCCAAACATGAACATTTCCCTAGAAATACATAGCTGTCTAAGAATTAACATTTCATCTAAAATGCACAAATTTAACATGCTTCTCCATTGCACACTGGGCTCCTGAGCAACCTCTCAGGACTCAAACTGCAAAGCGGTCCTACACTCCTTACAGCTCACGAGGGCAAGACCCTGACAACTTTTCAAAACAAAACCCCAGGTTGTTCAGGAGGCAATGGATCTCCCTCCTCTACTTCTAAACTGGGGTAGTGGTGGTGGGGATAGAAATGCCATGGTCCTGGCAGCTCCCACAACACTTCTAACAATTCTTGATTGTGTTGCTACTCTTTGGGGCAACACGATAAACAATATGCAAATCTTTTTTTCTTGTGATGCAGCTGTGAAAATTGCTGTTTTTGTTTACACATTTGGTGCAAATACTGGACCTTCAACTGCAGTTGCTCTGCTTCCTTTCCAGGGTATCTTCACAATCCTTAGGAGCTCTGCCTTTAAGAAATGTCTTGGTGTCAAGTCAGTCACTCTCTCAGCATTCATCTCAATTTGTACCTCTTTGTCACCAAAAATATTCTCTTCTCTCAAAGGTATATTTAACTTTTCCTCATGCTACAAAACTGTCTTATGTGATACCTGGCTACAGAGTCTCTGGCTGATTATCATAAGGTTCCAAGCATATGCCCCTACACCTCCATCCACTTGCCTTGCTGCGTTCAACCTTTATGTCTTCTCTCTCTCTATGTTTGTTGCCTGGCTAGTTCCTTCTTTTCAGTGTTCACCAAATTCAGTCTTGAACTAGTTGGAAATCATATCCCATGGAAACCATCAACTGTTTTCCATTCCTTAAAATCTTTAGGCTGTGCTCGGATCTTGAGTCTTTCATTATTTTGCCTCATCCCCTCTTTCTGCCCTTTAAAATCCCTGTCTTTCTGAAGCACATTTGTCTCCTTCCTCACCGCTGCTCAAATTCAACATTTAAGTTATTTTATCCTTTGACTTCTCTTTCTGACAGTATCGCCTTGCAATGCAGAGGGCCCTGCTGAACCTAGAATTACCTTCAGAACAACTACAAATGTCTAGAAACCCCCAGTCACTCTGAACCTGCACAGGGGCATAGCTTTGTCAGGGAGATTGGGGCAGTTTGAATCTCAGATTTCCCAGCGAAAAAAGCAGTAGGCGATAGGGTGAATGAATGTGTGAGGTGACCAATGTATGGGGTGGACTGTTCCCATAATGAGCAGGGTCAGTACTGATTTGCATTAGGTGGGTCTCTGGATCTGATTTAGAGTTTGGAAGATAGGTACTTCATTGCAACTGTGACAGAGTACCCTGTCCACCAAACCCAAGGTCGGCCCACCAGATTTTGAGTCAAGCACACCACAAGGTTTATGCTGACGGAGCAAAATTTACTCCATTGGTGTGAAACTTCTTCCAGTGGCCTAAAAGAGTAGGTGTTGTTGGAAGTAAACGATCAGACCTTCCATCCAACATTAAAAAATAAATTTAAAAAAACGCCCCCTCCCCTTACCCCCACACACACACACCATGGGAGAAACGGCCCATGGTGTAGAGTTCTTTTTTTTTTTTTAAACAAATGCTTTGGAGAAATAAACAAATACTTTGAAAAACTTCGACATCCAGCCGTCATGTTTGATGAAAGTCCTCCGCCACCCTGTCTGCCTTTACTCTGTCTGTTAAATCCTAAATCAGACTCTATGTCCAGTGTTGCACAGTGGCCAAAAAACAATGGTTTGGAATGCTACCCCAAAGGATTACCAGGTATTAATCTATTTGCAAGCTTTCATCACATCACTGTTTGATCGCCAGTATGTCTGGCAACGTCAGCCTGGAGTAGTTTTCTAAGCATACTACTGCCAATCTTTGTGAATTCTAAAAAAGCATGACTTTGCATTATTTCAAGGAGTACTTTTATTGATGAAGATTTACTACTTTTTTGGTAAAACAGTCAGTCAGTCAGTAAATGTTTATTCAGACCACAAGTCTTTAAACAACATTAATAAAAAACATAAAAACCCCTACTTACAATACATCCCATCAATAACATAAAATCAATGACCACCAATAAAACTTCTATTCTCCCTATTGAAACCTGCTCACTATACACCCTCTTGATTATCCCTTAGTGGTCATATTAAAGCTATAGAAAACACAGGTTAAAACCCATGTACATAAAAAGGCACTTTCAGAAGCCCCTAAAAAACTTTTCTACATCGATCACAAATCTTCCAATGGCACATACAGGGCCGTATTTATACTCCGTTTGCGCCGAAATTGCGTCGGTTTTTTTGACGCAATTTCGACGCAAAACTAACGCAAACTAACGCCATATTTATACTATGGCGTTAGAGGCGAATAGCGCCAAAGTTCCCGGAATGTGCGTCATTTTTTAGCGTGAACCCCTTCCTTGCGTTAATGATATGCAAGGGAGGCGTTCCCGTCTAAAAAATGACTCCCAGGCCTTTACGTGGTATTTATACTCCCGGGCAAAAGAGACGCCCGGGAGTGGGCGTTGCTAAAAACGGCGCATTTGCGCCGCTTTTTAACGCCTGGGTCAGGCATGGCGTTAAGGGACAAGTGGGCTCAAAATGAGCCCAGAGTGCCCTCCCCTGCCCCCAGGGACCCCCCCTGCCACCCTTGCCCACCCCAGGAGGACACCCAAGGCTGGAGGGACCCACCCCAGGTAAGTTCAGGTAAGTATTTTTTTTTTTTATTTTAATAATTTTTTGTGGCATAGGGGGGCCTGATTTGTGCCCCCCTACATGCCACTATGCCCAATGACCATGCCCAGGGGACAGAAGTCCCCTGGGCATGGCCATTGGGCAAGGGGGCATGACTCCTATCTTTACAATGATAGGAGTCATGTTGATGGGGGATGGGCGTCGAAAATAAATGGCGCAAGTCGGGTTAAGACGATTTTTTCGACGTAACCTGACTTGCCCCATTTTAAGACGCCCATGCGCCATTTTCCCCCTACGCCGGCGCTGTCTGGTCTACGTGTTTTTTTCCCACGCAAACCAGGCAGCGCCGGTCTGATTGCGCCGTCTAACGCCATTCCATAAATACGGCGCCCGCATGGCGCTTCAGAATGGCGTTAGACGGCGCAAAACTTTTTGACGCTAAACTGCGTTAGCGCAGTTTAGCGTCAAAAAGTATAAATATGGGCCACAATGTCCAAGAAAGGCATGTCAGTTAAGAGTGCTATAGCTTCTGCTCGATACCTAATGCCATATTTTATGAAATGAGGACATAGAATAATTCTCCAGAGGTGCAAAACTGTTAAACGCTCCCTTATAATGTGCAAAATGTTGCATTTAGTCCTCAAGCCAGAGGTACATCTGCCTGTGGCATCTATTATATCCTTTGTTATCTCTTAAATCCCCGTACCAGGGATGAGTTTCCATTCTAATTCTTAATACTTCATGTCTCAGTCTTCGGTTGGGCACCAAGTCCAAATAAGGGAACCAATCTTCATTTTGCCATGCCAAAATCATAAATTGAACAGAGCTTTTACCCTCTAAGGTACTGCAGGTCGTACTCGCTGGACAGCTCTTTGGAATATACCTTAAGTTCCAACTTGGAAAACTCCATATTTAGATCCTCTGGGTCCAGCTTCACTTTCATACTACCAGAAATATCCTCCAACCTTTTCCTTACCCACTTAGCCCATTTCCTTCCACTTTTCACCATCTCATTCCAACACAATAGAGCAAGCTTTTGCCCTTCTCCCGCCCTTAGCCGTAGCCAGAATCTGATTAGGGGTACTTGTGAGAATATATTCCATGCCACCATGCCTGATTCCAATCTCACTGCTTGTACCATAGCTGATGTCTGTAGGGACAACAAGCTTTTTAAACATTTCCCCTCCTCCCTGTCACAATCATTTTTACCATTCACACACTGAAGCTCAGCACTGTATAAAAAGTGTGAGGGTATCATGACGGCATAGGCTTTTAACAATGGTTTATGGTACATCTCTCCGTCCCTACTAAATTGTTTCAGGCCACTTACCGAGGCGAGTACTTTTGCCTTTGCTGATTCATTATGCACAACCCATCCCAGGGATGCCTCAAACCAGACCCCGAAATACTTGTATTCTGTTACATGCTCCAGCTTTATACCACCTAAATACCAGCTAAATCTAGAGGTTTTCCTACCAAAACACAGCACTTTAGTATTCTTAGTTTCTTTGCAGACCCAACTCTGTTTGATCTACAATCGCAAGATCATCGGCATACAAAAGACATGCTACATGGTTCCCATCCATTTTGGGACTGAGGCCCCTTTACACCACCAGTGCTGCTGGCAAATCAGCAATAAACAAAGAAAAGAGTAAGGGAGCCAACACACAACCCTGTTGCAACCCATTACTATTTACAATTTTCTGTGTTAGAGTCCCCTCAACATCTGTAAACTTGAGCCCAATTATTCATATGCAATTCTTGAATTAACCTCAGCACACTCTTTTGAATACCCAGCTTAATCAGTGTTTCCCATAAACACTTATGGTCCACCATATCAAAGGCAGCGCGGAAGTCAACAAAACAACCTTCCCCCTTGACCTATCGACTTCGGAGCAATGGACCAAAGGGAGAAACAATGGTCAATAGTTGAATGGCCCTCCTTAAAACTACCCTGCTCTAGGGAGACAATATGCTGCAGTTCACCCCATTCCTTGACTCTCCCCAGAATGATTATTGAGAACAGCTTTTCCCCAACATCCATCAAATTGATCAGCCCATCTTTTTGTTCCCCCCTTTGATAAATAAGTCTCATGATTTCACCTCTCCAATTTTCTGGGAGCAGCTGTGAGTCCAATATATTGTGGAACATCCGACCAAAGAATTCCACCCACCAATTGGGTTTGGTCTTTACAATAATAGTGGGAAGATTATCCGTGCTGGCTGCCCTGGTCAGTACCAGGATATAGGGGGTCATTCCGACCCTGGCGGTCCAAGACCGCCAGGGCCGGGGACCACGGAAGCACCGCCAACAGGCTGGCGGTGCTTCCCAGCCCATTCTGACCGCGGCGGTAAAGCCGCGGTCAGAAAAGGGGATCCGGCGGTTTCCCGCCGGATTTCCCCTGCATGGGCTGAATCTCCATGGCGGCGCTGCAAGCAGCGCCGCCATGGAGATTCCGACCCCCTTCCCGCCATCCTGTTTCTGGCAGTTTTTACCGCCAGGAACAGGATGGCGGGAACAGGTGTCATGGGGCCCCTGGGGGCCCCTGCACTGCCCATGCCACTGGCATGGGCAGTGCAGGGGCCCCCTAACAGGGCCCCATAAAGATTTTCACTGTCTGCTTAGCAGACAGTGAAAATCGCGACGGGTGCAACTGCACCCGTCGCACCCCTGCAACTACGCCGGCTCCATTCGGAGCCGGCTTCCTTGTTGCAGGGCCTTTCCCGCTGGGCCGGCGGGCGCTCTTTTGGTGGTCGCCCGCCGGCCCAGCGGGAAAGCCAGAATGGCTGCCGCGGTCTTTTGACCGCGGAGCGGCCATATGGCGGTAACCGCGTGGCGGGCGGCTACCGCCGCCCGCCGCGGTCAGAATGACCGCCATAGTCTGTTTGACGTTTACTACCGAAAATAAGGATCTGATGTCTTCGTCTACCTCCATCCACTGGGTTGTTGACCTTAGTACCTCCTCCGACCTGTCGCTGTACATCTTCTGTAAATATTGTGACCAGGTAACTTCATCTACCCCACACTTCATACCCCCCTGCGTTTTTCCAGAACCGTCCTTTACTAGCTTTCAGACCCTTTTTGAATTTTTGTTTCTATTGCTTCCAAAAATTTCCCCCAACACTTCTCCTTATATATTATTTTCTGATTTCGTACCATATTTTGATATACCTTCTTGAAGATCTGGAGGCTAATATGACTGACCCAACCATATCATATCATAACATATCATAACCAGTCTCTAGATGTATTTGAGTTTCTGATCCGAAAAATAAACAAGATTAAACCTTTCATGGAAATCGGGATGACAAAAAAAAACAACACAGACACACATACCTGACTCAGGGACCCCGGACAGAATACCAATCCAAGAATGTATTTATTAGGAGGATGTCACACCCCAAACATCCCCCCTGAAGCTACTCCGATTAATCTGAAACCTGCCTGCTATATGCTCCATCTAGACAATTATCTACTGGTGCTTACAGAACATCAGAGGACACATGCACTTCGCTTGCTCAGGCCCTCACTGTGGAATGACACCTCTCTACATAGTTATATGGCCCCCAGACTCATGACATTGGGATAAAAAATAAAAACGCACCAATGCCCTCCAATGATATACCACTTGAACTGAAATGTAACCTTACATGAGCCCCTTTGACACTGTTCAGGCAACGTCACTTCTTTTGTGAGACATCCAAGTCATGTTTTATGATGTACCCTGCTTGGAAAGTGTGTAGAAGCGACTAAGTTAACAGTGAGCACTATCTGAATAAATGATCTTAAGCGTATCGTGAGTGGATCCTGAGTGGGTCATTCACTTCCAAATGCTTTCGTTTTTAGAATAGGATGCCAGTTCTCGTGTTATTAGAAATGACTCTAAGTAAGATACTGTTAATTTATTAAGTCTTAGGATTCACAACCATGCACGTTTTTTCTAGAACTATGGGAGCTTCGAAAAGTTTGAATTTAAAAAAAAAGCAACTGGTCACCTCATGATGAGGCAACTGTTCCTATTGTCATAAGAGGGGCTGCTCAGGAAACAAAGGGATTGGTGCCATTTGGCAACTGCCTCTTGTTCCCTCCTCTGAGTCCAGTTGCTACCAAACCAAGAACCTCGTTTATGAGGCCCGTGGTGCAGGACGATGCAGCAAGTGTCTTGCTGCGCTGCCCTGAGCCCCCGGAAAAAGGTAGAAATGTGCTGTATCTAAACGATAGAGTGCATTTCTGTCCTCTCCTCATGCGCTGGTGCACAAATTGCTGCCTAGCACCAACGCAGGCACCCTTGCACCATGGTGCAAGGATACCTGAATTGTGGAGATGACTGTTTATGTGCAGGAAGGTGCATCTTCCTGCACAAAAACAATCACAAAAGGTGTTTTCCTTTTTCCATGTGTGCTGCAGAATGCAGCACACAGAGGTAAAAACGGGGAGAAATTAAGATATGTCTCCTCATTGCGTCATTCTTACCCTACCCCTAAGGTGGTGTAGAAATCTGCTGCATTCCCAGACTTGTAAATCTGGGAATGCATCAGATTCCTTCCGGTTCCATGGGTGTTGCATGGGAACACCCCAAGCAACACCCATGGAACAACCCTTTCACGCATTGTTATGTGTGAAAGGGGCAGTGCTTCATTTCTAAACAAAAGGTGCCGGTGCTCAAAGCCCTCCTCTTAAACACGCAGCTGCTGCAACTAAATGTGTGAACATTGAATACTGAGGCGGCGTAATCCTGGAGCCATCTCGGGCCTCTTTAATCTATACAAAGCCACTCCCTGCCCCTTCAGTTCACTCTTGCAGCTTTCTACTTTATTCCTTTGTAACGCATTTTCGTTTTTCCCTTCAACCGTGCTTCCCATCTGTGTCTTTTGCTCCCAGCAAATGCTTGAGGCAGAAGAATAAGCCCTGGCCCTCAAAAATGAGTGCTCAGCACCGGAAACAACAAGCACAAATTAAGCACTGGAAAAGGGTCCATACTTATAAGGCCATGGAAAGCCATGCAAGGTGGCTTTGCATGGCCTTGTAAATATGGGGCGCCACAATGCGCCACTGGAGTGTAAAAAAAAAGATGCTCCGGTGGTGTAGTTTGTCATTAGGGCCTCGTAAATGAGGCCCAAAATTTCCTGACTGGTCTGGCCCTGCCGCCTAGGGTAAGCTGTGGCAAGTCTGCTACTATGTGTTGTGTTCTACTTTTTAGTTGTTTCAGCCTCTACCACACATGACTGTTTAACTGTAGGCTCTGACAGACATTGCCGCTGATAACACTTTTTAGGCGTTTGCTGTATTTGTCACTGCCTGGTGCTTCTATGTGAGGACGCACTATGCCCTTGTCAAACAGAGAACCCTGTATATCGCTGGGCACACTACCCTGTCTTCATATTATTC
Source organism: Pleurodeles waltl (assembly GCF_031143425.1). Taxonomy (NCBI): domain Eukaryota; kingdom Metazoa; phylum Chordata; class Amphibia; order Caudata; family Salamandridae; genus Pleurodeles; species Pleurodeles waltl. The sequence continues at coordinate 318,138,416 of NC_090436.1, forward strand.
TGCCCTCACATTCTTCCCATGCAGTTCCTGTTCCTAATCTTTTTCTTGGTGGTCCAAGTCTGTATCTGTTGGCCCCATGAAGAGACCGGGGGGGCGCATTAATATATCCAGAAAACCCATCTCACCCAGGCGATCCCCTTCAGTTCTTCTGCTCTGCTCCATGATAATCCACTGGCCGCTGGTGTGCCTGTGCTGTCCCCACCTGACCTGCCACTCTGGTGTGCATCTTGACCATCTGAGAGAAGCACCCCCCTACCAGACCTCTCTTTCTACACCCTCGGTAGGTTCACCTCAGTCGGGTACTGGCTAAGGGAGGTACCCAGGAGGGATACTTCCATGTCTTTCTATGCGGCCACTAGACAATTTCTTATTTCAGAATTTAACACAGATCTGGTTGAACTTTCAGAGATCCCTCTAAGCACACGTGCACGTGTCGTGAGTGGAGGCACACGCTATGCTCATAACTTCCATAAATTAGCATTTTACAGCCATGAGAGTGACGCGACTGGCAAAGCGCCAGGATATTAAGGAACGCAGGAGCACGTTTCTAATTCATCAGAGTATGTCGGAGAAAACATCATTTCTGAAACGAGGTGATTCCACATTTAATGAGGTTTGCTTCATCACAGTATACTCTATGCTCTTAGCATACATGCTTCAACGAAGTATGAGGCACCAGCGTGTGATAATTGGGTATGGCTCAGGGAATCATGCATTAATTCACTCCATATTAAAATGTTCACTCTTCTAAGAATAATTACGGCCTTGTCGCACGTTGCAAAGGAGGGTGGGCTGGGGGCACGTTCTATTTAATTCACTAAAATTGAAAGCCTCGGCCATGTGTCACTGTATTAAAAAATGGGAAAGACATGCTTTACTTTTATTGCAGGTCTCACGCCTTATTGAACTGCGCCCCCAAGCCGGAGCCGTGCAGGTGAGGTCAGACGGACAGTGTTATGGGAACAGAGGATGCAGTCACCGCGAGACTTCTATTACACCGCACGTGCTACTTGCCGTCACAGGAATAATAATTTTTATGCAGCAAGTGACTACACAGACAGCCAACTAGACAACTGATGCACATGCAACGAATTACGGTGTTGTGAAACTACCCTTCAGCACAATTTCAGCCTGGTAAGTTTTACAGGAATGCTGAATCATTAGAAGTGTAATATGCTGCTTAATGTTTTCGACAAAGATGGCTGCTTGGTGTCCATGTTATGTTGGGTTAACCAATAGTGTTGAATCTGCTACTTGGAATCAGTCTTTCAAGAAATGTATCTTCAGAGGAAAGCGAGGGCGTTTTCTCTCTGGCAAAATGTAGGTCTAATAAATCCTTACTAAACAGAACAATTTGTAAAATATTTAAAACATGTCTAGCTATTGCGTCAATAATTTTCAGTTCCATTAGCGAGGATTATGCTTTCTATTTCTTTACTGAGAAAATGACAGCAGCCAATCAACATTAAAATAAAAAATAAAAATAAAAATTCCCAATACCACTTGTAGTCCATATCATGCCCAATCCTAAATGTCTCTGCAACCTTAGTCCTTCCCCTTTCTTTGCAACAAAAGAACATTTCAACCTGAATCCCAACAAACTGGAATCTTCATAAGTCCCAAACGAAGAACTCTGAACTTCAGCCTCCAGCTGAATCTGGAACAACCATGTTGTCTAGTCTGCAAACTTCTGGATCATTCATGCTCTCTTATTGTCCGCGCCTAAGGTTAAAAGAAATATGCTACACAAATTACAAATTACATAGGTGGGTATAAAAGTAAACTGCATAAGAAATACAACATGCGTATAGTTCAAAGTGTAAAATTTACATTATAAATACATAAGTGCTCAAAATCAGCATTTTGTATACAAATCATGGTACGGGTGGGATAATCCTCGCCTCCGTGTCAATAGAATTGAAAATTCTTGGTGCAAAAGCTAGAAACTTTTTTTGTCTCTGTTAGGACCGGAGGCTTCGGATTATGCTAGTTCAAAGATGATCCACCACTGTAGATGCCACATACACAATGGGTTTATGATAAAACAAAAATTGAAAGTAGAGTCAGAAGACCAATCTGCGGTGCCCATGATATCTTCTAAACGAGAGACAGCTTCAAAGGACTTAGATGCCATAGCCCCACATACAGAATGTGCTCCGAGTCTAGTAGTATCTATGCCAGCCTCCCCTAATAACCATTTGACCCATCTGGGTAATGTGGCTGAGGATACCAGCTCAAGTGGTCTTTGCAGGGATATGAGTAATTGCCCCTGAGCATCTCTACGAATCTCCTGAGTACAATCCTCATAAGGCTTTAAACATTTACCAACACATAACTTCTGGTTATGGGGAAAAGCTGGATATGAAATGCACCTAGTCAATCAGTTTTTGTACAGCTCAGCTACTCACCGTGAGGGTCTCAAGGCGCTTGGAGGGGGAGGGTGGAGCTTCATCAGAAAAGCCACATCTTGAGGTTCTTCCTGAAAATGGTGAGCGATGGGCTTTGTATAGGGGTAGGTTGTTCCAGCTCTTTGCTGTGATGTCGGTGAAGGATTGTCCTCCGGCAGTGGTTTTCCAAATGCGTGGGATAGTGGCCAGAGCCAGTGGCGGTATCTGCTGGGGATGTGGAAGGAGACGCAGTGATTCAGGTAGGCCGGCCCGATGTTATGTGTGGCTTTGTATGTGTGGGTGAGTAGCTTGAAGGTGATTCATTTTTCTATCGGGAGCCAGTGGAGGGTCCTCAGGTGCTGGGAGATATGTTCTTGGCGTGGGAGGTTAAGGACAAGTCTGGCGGTGGCATTCTGGATGAGTTGCAGCTTTTTGATGTTTGTCGTCGAGGTGTTGGCATAGAGAACTTTACCATATTAAAGGTTGCTTGTGACTAAAGCGTGGGTGATTATCTTGTGGCAATCTGCTGGGATCCATTTGAAAATTTTCCAGAGTTTGTAGAGGGTGTGCAAACAGGAGGAGGTGACTGAGTTTACCTGTGAGGTCATAGTTAGGGAGGAGTTGAGGATTTTGCCTAGGTTGCAGGTGTGCTCAGTCGGTGAAGGCGGGGTGCTGAGAGATGTGGGCCACCAGGAGTCGTCCCATGCTAAGGTGGCGTTTCCAAAAATGATGAGCTCTGTCTTGTCAGAGTTGGGCTTGAGGCATCTTTCTCTTATCCAGGTGGCAACAGCTTCCATTCTCGAGTAGAAATTCCTTTTGGCCATGTCCGGGTCTTCAGTGAGGGAAATGATGAGTTGTGTGTCATCGGCGTATGACACGATGTCCATTCCGTGGCTTCTGACAATGTCTGCGAGTGGGGTCATGTATATGTTGAAAAGAGTTGGGCTCAGAGAGGATCCTTGGGGAACTCCGCAGTGGACTCCTGTGGGTTTAGATGTGTAGGGAGGGAGCCTCACACTCTAAGCCCTTCCAGAGAGGAAGGAGTGGATCCATTTCAGGGCAGTTCCGTGGATTCCTACGTCGTGGAGTCTGGTGCATAGTGTGCTGTGCTGTGGGAGACACTGTCAAAGGCCGCTGAGAGGTCGAGGAGTATGAGTGCTGTGGTGTGGCTGCGGTCTAGAAGTGATCGGATGTCATCGGTGGCTGCAAGAAGAGCTGTCTCCCTGCTGTGGTTGCTGCGGAACCCGGACTGGGAGCTGTCCAGAGAGTTGTTGACCTCAATGAAATTTCGCAGTTGTGTGTTGATGGCTTTCTCCAGTACTTTGGCTGGGTAGGGTAGCAGCGTGATGGGCCGGAAGTTCTTTAGTTCCTATGGGTTTGCTGAGGGTTTCTTCAGGAGGGTGGAGTACTTCGGCGTGTTTCCAGTCCTTGGTGAAAGTTCCAGTGTTGATGGAGCGGTTTATCGTATTCCGGAGCTCAGGTGCGATGGATGTGCTATCTCTGACATAGATGTGGTGCGGTAAAGGGTCCGTGGGGGCTCCGGAGTGGGCGCTGTTCATGATGCTTTCTGTTTCTTCCATGGTGAGCGTGGACCAGCTGTGGATGGTCTGGGAGGGTTCTGGGGGGGGGTGGGTCGGTCATACATTCTGGTGCTGGGTTGGTTTTCCGGGAGAAAGCTGACATAGATGTCTTCGATCTTGCTGTGGAAGAAGGTGGCAAGTTTGTCGCAGAGGTCTTGCGATGGGGGGTGCTGATGGATTCTGATGGGGGATTTGTGAACTTGTTTATGACTGAGAAAAGTTCCTTTGTGTTGTGTGTGGAGGAGTTGATGCATTCCCGGAGTGAGTTCTTTCTCGCATTCTTGATATGTCAGTCAATGCGGCTCTGAAGGGGCCAGGTCTACGCTGTGATTGGCTATTCCTCAATTTTTTTCCTAGGCACCTGCGGGTGCGTTTGGATTTTTGGAGTTCGGTGGTCAACCAGCTGGTTTTCTTTGGTATGCGATTGGCCGATGTCAGACAGAGGGGAGCTAGAGTGTTGGCCCATATGGTGATCCATGTGTTGTTATTACGCGCTGAGGTGTTGGCGTCATCATAGGGAGGCGGGATTTGGTGAGAGTTGTGGTGAGTTGCTCGCTGGTTTTTTCATTCCATTTCCTGTGAGGGCTCTAGGGGCGCGATGCGGCTACTGGGTGAAGTGATGGTGAGTTGTAGGCAGCTTTGGTTGGAGTAGTCTGGAGTGGAGATGGTCTCAATGATAATCTGTGTGCTTGAGGTGAAGATGGGGTCGAGTGTGAGTCCTTCGATGTGCATGGGCGTGGGGATCAGCTGTCTGAGGCCGAGAGTGGTGAGGTTGTTGAGTAGAGAGGTGGTGTTTGGATCTTTGCAGTCGGTCCTCGAGGTGGAAATTCAGGTCGCCGAGGAGGAGGTAGTCATTGGATGCCCTGGCCTGGTGGGTGGCAATGTCTATGATGTAGTCGATGAATGCTGGGCTGGGGCCAGGTGGAGACCATGGGGTCACGGATGGAGAAGTTGTTATTGGTGTGGACCATGAAGCGAAGGTGTTCCATGGTGGTGCACTGTTCTTCTGAGTTGGCTTTGATATGTAGTGAAGACTTCTGTACGATGGCGAGTCCTCCGCCTGGGCGAGAGGACCGGTCCCTCCTTAGGATGCTGTATCCGTCTGGGATGGTGATGTCAGGTCCTGAGGTGGGGTTGGTCCAGGTGTCGGTAAGGAAGGCAAGTCCGGTCGGGCTGTGTCGAACAAATCCCAGAGCTTAGTGGCATGCTTGTGGTGGGAGCGGATGTTCAGAAGGAGGCAGTTCATGGGGTTGTGGTGGGTTTTGTTGTTTCCGGGTGTGAGGAGTACCTTCTGCTTCCTGTGGCCAGCATTGAAGTTGCAGTTCCTGTACAAAAAAGGCCATCTCTGTATGTCTGGAAATAGTGACAGAAACTCCTGAAGTAGTAAATACTCTACCTGCTAAGTCCAGAGCGTGCACGTCGACAGAAAATGAGACAAAGAAGCATTGTGAGCTTGGCTAACAATTGTTTATGAGAGAGGTCCTCGTCACATGGCCAGGCTCTCAAAAACTGTAAAACAATATCTACATCCTATAAGGTAGCATATTTGGGTTGAGTACATCAGACCATTCAGATGCCCCGTAAAAGCTTACAAATCAGAGGATGCTCACCTACTGTTTTGCTCCCTAGACAAGGATGTCCCACTTAAGTCGTGGATCTGAAATTATTTATGATCTGGTACACTAAACCCTGAGATGCTAAATCTGAAAGATAGTTGACAATCATACTAATGTGGGCCCCAATGGGATCAATAAGTCGTTTATCACAACAACCCACTCATCGTCTGCGAGAAGCCTCACAGCGTTTATGGGTGAAGGGAGCCCAAGACTGTGATAAGAAGAACATTACATCCTTTGAAACTCTCAGCACTTGCCAACGTCTCCTGAAAGTCTCCATGGCAAGTGTCCCTGCAATATCAATGGATTTAGGAGCAGGTATGGAAAGGATGGGAGTGGAGCCGAAGGAGCACATGATAGCGAAATTGCTACTGGAAACCACGACTGTGCTCTCCAGAGAGGGGTCACCAAAATGATCTCCACCACTTGTCTCTTCACCTGAGAGAGAACTCTCTGAATCATGGAAAATGGAGTGCAAGCATAAAGGAGACCAGGGACCAATCCTGGAGAAAAGTATCTGATCCCAGGGCTAGGGGATCCGGTCTCCAGATGTAAAACAGTGGGAGCTGAGCATTAAGCCATGAAGCAGAAAGTTCCATTAAGCACTCGCGCCACCGTCTCACCAAACTGTGAAATACTGACTGGTGGAGTTTCCAGTCGCTGCCATCCCTCAAGAAACGCAAATTCTAGTCCGCCACCACATTGGAGCGTCCCGGAATGTACTCCGCTTTCACTGATATCTGATATTGGAGGCAAAAGTGCCAAAACTCCTTGGCAATCTCCACCAGAACATGCAAGCTGGTCCCTCCTAGGCAATTTTTGTATCTCACCACTGAAATGTTGCCCATAAATAACAGTATGCAACAACTGTCCCTGTGGGGAGAGAGAAATCAAATCACAAAGGCCCCCACTAGAAGCTACAAACAATTCATATGAAGACTCGATTCCTCCGGGGGCCACCGGCCCCCGTCTCCACAGCTCTGCACTGAGCACCCCAGCCCCATTGGCTGGCAGCTGACTCTATCACTATCTCCGGGGAAGATGCAAAAATGGCTTTGCCATTCCACATATCCATGTGGTCCGGCCACGAAATTATCTCTGATCTGGCCTCATCTGATAACGTAACCTGCTCCGAATAGCACTGCCCCTTGCAAAGATGAAGGCTCTTCAGACGTTGAAGGGCCGAATAGTGAAGAGGGCCCGTAAAAATCTCCTGGATGGAAGAGGCTAAAAGCCCCACCAGACGAGCAAGGGTCTTCAATGATATAGTCATAGAGGCAAGGGCTCTCCTCAACTCTTTCCTGATCGTAGCCCGTTTCGGTAGAGGTAATTTCAGCTGAGCTCTAATGGAATTCAACTGAAAACCTATGAATTCTATACATTGAGAGGAATTAATGACCGACTTGTTTAAGTTTATCAGAAAACACAGATTTTGAAGAATCTGGATAGTCCAGAATAGGTGCAGTAGAACCGACTCTTTGATTTGGGCCGTGATCAGGATGTAATTGAGATACATAATGAGGCATATGTCCCTTTCCCGAATTAATTGCACCTCTGGCTGCAGCAGTTTGGTGAAACACCAAGGGGCCCAGGATAGACCAAAGGGGAGGACGGTGAACTTGCACCACTGATCTCACCAACAAAATTGAAGAAAACGCCGGTGAGGAACAAAAAATGGCACTGTTAGAAATGGGTGTCTTTCAGATCTAAACGTACAAGCCAATCTCCTTCTTGTAAAAGATCTCATAGAAGATGGATACCCTCCATTTTGAAATGGCGGTACACTGTCCAAGAGTTGAGCGTCTTTAGATCGAGGACCAAGCGGAAACCACCGCCTTTTTTCTTCATCAAAAATATTGTGCTTATAAAACCTGCCAGTTTTGACTATCGCCTGTTTACAAAGAAGCTAGCTAATTCTGTTGTCTATGAAACTGCTCTCTGCTTGGTAAAAAAGAAGCAGAAGGGGAAGAAACTATTGTTTTGGAGGGGAGCAGAATTCCATTCTTTAACCCTGGACTGTTTGCAAGATCCATGGACTTCTGAAAAGGGAATTACTCTCACCTGATGCTATGTTGTCTGTTGTATTGACGCCACCTCAACCTCTGCCTCTATAGGCACAACCACAACCTCTCCTGGTCCAGGTGGGGTAAAATCCAGATGCGGTTTGGTAATTATCTCGACTCTTCTGGGGATATCCTGATGAGGCCTGGTAGAAGCCCCGGCCTGGCACTCGGCCTCAGTAGCATCGAGCCCTGGTAAAAAGGCCCCCACTGAACATCTTCTTCATAGATGTGGGAGCCTTGTCAAGATCGGAGAAGGTGGTCACATATTTTCCTACATCTTTCATGAATTTGTCGCCGAATAGCACACCATTCACCAACGTTTCTGGTTCTGAAGGGGCCAATTTGGCCAGTTCAGGATCGATCCTCATCAAGAAGGATTTGTGGCACTTTGTGTTTATAGCACAGTTGGCATTAAGTAGTAGACACATTTCTCTCTGTGCCCATTCTAGAATCGCCTCAGGGTCCAATTGTGAGCTGGATTCTTTCACCTGCACCACCAGCTCAAGAATCTTAGTCATAGGGCCCGAGACGTTGAGAAGTTTGTCTAGACAACTTCTTCATGCTCGATGTAGGCCCTTCTTTGGGTCTCTAGCAAACCTTTTGAGGAACATGGCCATGCTAGGGTCTAGTTCTGGAGTATCAGCCACCTTGCCTAACAGGGAGGGGTGGGGACACTCCTAGCACAAGATATTACGCACGTCCTTGTTGAAACTCTTTTGTAACCTTTCCTGCACATAATGTGCTACTTACACACATGGAACCCGCTCTGTGGATTGTGGGTGTATGATATTTTCTGAGTTGAAGAATACATTATTTTGACGAAGTGCCTCTTCAGTGGTATGGCAGGTCTTGCGTTTGCATTTGGCTGGTTTATTGGGCTCATCCAGTGCTTGCTCAGAATAAGAAGTGTGAGAATAGGAGGAGTGGGCTGCTCTGTATGTGGTGCAGAAGTGCCTGAAAAGAGTGCAGAAGAATTTAAGGAGGCCATGGGTCCATATTCGTGGTCTTTATAGACTGATGCTCCCATTTGTGCAAAAATTTCCACTGAGGAAGTAGGCCCCACTGAGGCTCTCGGGGCAAGGCCCACATCAGACATCTGACTGTCCCTATTCAGTGTCTCAGAAAGAAGGTCTTCCCATCAACTCTGGTTGTCCAAACATCACTAGAGGTTGAGTAAAGGGCTTTAGGGTTTTTATAAGAGCCTGATTAACAGAGTACTGTACATAGGGCCAGATGTATGAAAAGTTTTTGCACTCGCAAACGGTGCGAATCGCAAAAATCGGCCATTTGCGAGTGCAAAATCGTGGTCTGCGATGCATGAAAGGCATTGGCAGACCAAAATTAAGAAATCGCAAAATTCACGATTTTTTGTGGTGTGACCAGGTTTTGCGAGTCGCATTTTGCGATTCGGTATTTCCAGTAGGAAATTGCGAGGTGCAAAATGCGATTCGCAAAATCCAAATCGCAAATAGATGCATCAAAAAATCGCAATTAGCGATTTTTTGCAGAATGGCATTTTGCACATGCAAAATACCACTAAGTGAAACCAGGTGTTAACCAGGTGCAACCTATATAAAGAGGCCCAGAATGCCTCAGACTCTTTTCCACAATGGCTGCACTCTACGTCATGGCGAGGAGGATGAGGATCTTGGCAGGTTTGAGGAGAGGTAGGAGGAGACAGGAGCGCATTTTCAGAGTGGCATTACACTATTTGACCTGACAGAGGAGGAAATATTTGAGAGGTATAGGTTGAACTCAGCCATTATACTTGATCTGATAGCTGAGCTACAACCCATACTGCAGTGCAGAACACTAAGGACTCACAGCATACCCACCCATGTGCAGGTATTATGCTCCCTACACATACTCGCCTCTGGGAGCTATCAAGGGGTCATAGCAGCAGCTGGGGGGGGGTCATAGAGTACCCTCTCCAGATTTTTCAATGCATTTATCAACGCCATGCTAAGCAAACTCCAACAGTACATCAGATTCCCCCACACCCCACAGGAAATACAGCAGACAAAAATTGATTTCTACCAGATAGCACAGTCCCCCCACGTCCTAGGTACCATAGATGGCACACATGTGGCAATATGTCCACCAGCAGTCACAGAGTACCGCAACCGGAAATACCAACATTCCATGAATATACAGGTGATATGCAATGCCTCCTATATCATAACTGATCTCGTGGCCAGGTACCCAGGGAGCACACATGATTCTTACATCTTTCGCCACAGCGGCATTCACACAAGACTGCTAGCTGGGGAGTTTGGTGAAGGATATCTACTAGGTAATGTCACTTTGTACACTGGCACATAGATGACAAACCCATGTCAGATGGCTGAGTTACTCATCACACCTTCTGTCCCTTCCAGGAGACAGTGCCTACGCAGTGCACACCTACATGATGACACCCTACCTCAATCCTGCAACACCAGCAGAACGGAGATACAATGCAGCACATAGGGCAACCCGCAACGTTGTGGAGCGCACATTTGGCCTGCTGAAGAGTCGCTTCTGTTGCCTCCACAAAAGTGGAGGGGCACTACAGTACAGCCCAGAAACCACATGTAGAATAGTGGCTAGTTGCGCAATCTTGCACAATAGAGCTACAACCAGGGGCATACCTATAGAAATCAGTGACACTGAATCAGATGAGGATGACGATCCCATACCACCTCTAAAGCCAGCAGACAGGACCAGTGCAGCAGAGGGAAGGCAAAGGTGTGCCGACATCACACACAACCATTTCAGACGTGAGTATGAATGACAAAAATCCACTGACAACTGTACCTTTAGTGATAGAAATTTATTACCTTACGTCAGGTAATGAATATGTGATAAATAAAGTAAACAGGTGATGTAAAAAACTAAAATTAACAAAAGAACTGAGTCACGCACTATTAAGTCATAGTGGCAACACCAGTGTAATTGGTGCAAGAGTCACTTTCTCCTCCCACGCACACCACTCGGGTGCCCAGTTAACTCACTGGCACCTTGAATGTCTCCTTCAGTGGCAGTGCTGCACCTGGCACTGCGCCGTCTGGTGTCTGCTGCAGGTATGGCCACACTACTGAGGCTAGAACTGTCCTCAGTGTCCCCCAAGGCTACCTCACTGGGAGTGGCAGATCTCTGTCCCATGACATGTTCTATCACATTAGTGATGTGCACAAGGCCCTGGACCACGTCCCTGCTGGTGTGTGCAGCCTCCACTTGTGCCTCCACAGTGCGACCGGCGATGATTGCTGTGGAGTTCGCCATCCTATTGGAGGACCTGCAGTAGCTGCCAAACATTGTCCTGAATCGGTGTTCCTGTCTGCACCGGCTAACCCTTTCATGGCGCAGCTCCTGGCAGAGGTCACGCGCTGCACTAGTAAGGTTCCTAGTGTCCTCAGAAGCCTGCACCTGTCCCTCACGCAGCTGTGTGATGTTGCTGTTCAGTGTGTCCAGTTGCCGATGCAGGCCCATCATGTGTCTATTGTGGACTCGCAGGTTCCGGTCGAAACAAAGTATGCGCTTGTTTTGCAGGCACTGCTGCTGCAACATAGCAGCCTCAAGGCCCCCGAACAAGGACGGACCCTCACCTGCCTCATGAGGTTGCTGCTGGGACACTGTGGCACTCCTGCGTTGTGCTGGCTGACCCCTGCCCTCCAGTATCTGGCTGCGCCTGTCTGGTGCAGACGGTGTGCTTGGCCCCTCCTGCTACACATCCGAGTCGCCGCTGAAGTCTGGCAGTGGTAGTGCCCTGGGCCTGCGACGCACAGTGGAGATGTGGAGGGACCCACTGGTGTTGGTGTCAGAGGGCTGCTGGGTGTCCGTCTCGCCTGCACATGGACTGTGTGTGGCTGCTGGGCCTGGCCCACCTGCAACAACAATATGCAGCATGTCAGTTCTGTATGTTACATTATCTGTCTGAAAATGGCAATAAAGGTACAGGTACTGCTCTACATGGTGTTGTGTGTGTTGTGTTACCTTGGGTGTCACTATGCTTCATTACATTGTTATGCTACTGTCTGTACTAGTTTGTGAACCGCAACTCCCATAATGCATTGTTGTGCTGCTTTTAAGATGTGGACTGGACTACTTCACACACTACTTCACATTACATGCTAATTCCCAAGGGGCTTTTGTGCATACACATATTGGGTTCACAAACAACATTGCACTTACCTTGGCTGGTACTCGGTTGGTGTCAATATCTGTGACCCCTGTCACAGCTTCAGGGAGGAGTGTGGATTCCACCAGGTCCTCCAGTGGTGTGGATGCTGTTTCTGTTGGTGGTCCGCCACCTGTACCCCTGGCCTCCGCAAGTCTCCTTGCCACCCTCTCCTTTGCCCGGGAGCGCAGGTCGTACCACCTTTTCTTAATCTCTTCTATGGATCGCTGTGCCACTCCAATGGTGCAGATTTTTCCCTGGATGTCCAGCCATAACCTTCTTTTTTCGCTCTCAGGAACCTGGAGTGAAGATTTCCCAAACAGGCGGTCATGGCTCCTCACAACCTCTTCAGTCAGTAACTCCAGCTCCTGTTCACTGAACTTGAGCTTGCGCTTCCTCTCCTGCTTCTCCTGTGATGTTCCTGGGGTCTCCATCCTGGCTCAGGTGTTTCTGCTCCTGCTGAGTGCTGCTCTATGTGGCAGGGCTGCTCTCTCTCAGGATGCTGGTTTGGTTGTGGCACCTGAAACTGCCTGGGATAATTAATTTCCTGCTTGTGATGTCATCAGGCTCCTCCAGGTGTGCATTCTCGAACTTTCTCGCAATTTGCGATTTTTTACTGAATCGCTAAAAAAAACGCAAATTGCGAGAATGCAATTTGCGATTCAGTAAATGGGCCTCGCAAACCACAAATAGCAATTTTTAAGAAATGGCTAATTCCGAATTGCAAGTTTGTTACATGGCCACTTGCGACTCGGAAATAGCGATTTCTTAAAAATCGCTATTTGCGATTCGCAAACCCCAGTTTTCATACATATGGCCCATAGTTACCCAGGGCCTGCACTAGTCTCTCTTCCATCTGGTATTCATAAGGCACATGAGCCATCTCTTTGAAATATTTGTCCTTTTCAGCATAGTACGCCATGCTGGTTAAGCAAGAGGATATGGAAGAGTTCGGGGGTTGGGGGAGAACAGGCCCAGCAGGTCAAATAAGGACAAAACTCCTATATAAAAAAAAAAGAGCCCAAAGGTCTCTGTCAGCCCAAATTAAATGTGGAGGAAGCATCTGCTAGAAATTCTCCTAGGGCAAAGCCCTAAATTGCACCCCATTGGGCATTCCAGGGGATGCATCACACGTGTAGATGTGCCACGCTATGCCCGAGCCGGTCTTCAAGACTTTTCTGAAGTCGGAGATCGCCTTGCGTGCACATGCGCACATCGAAATATCAAAAAAGGACTAAGTCCTCAACACTAAAGCGTTTGCTTGGCCTCGCTGAGCGGAGGCAAGGAAAACAGCATCTGAGTGAGGAGCACTCAATGCGGTCACTCCGTCCAACAAGAGACTTTGCCTACTGTCAGCGGTGAACCGGACCTGTTAGCAGAAGGGTAATCGGTCCATGCACGAATGCAGAGCCGGGAATGTTTGAGGGCAGCCATCTAAATGGGAAGTGCTGAGCAATCCCCACCCCCATTCCATGGCCTTAAGTGATACCAATACTACAGACAATAAAATAAAACAATATATTATCAAATAGCACATAAATATGAAGAACGTCTGTGTGGCTGCAAGCAGCAAAGAAAGAGGCAGGACTAAGGTTGCAGAAACATTTCTAAAGAGAGCAGGCCTAGGTTTGGGCATGATATAGACTACAAGTGATATTGGGAAAAGTAGTTTTTTGTAATTTTAATGTTGATTGGCTGCTGTCATTTTCTCAGTAAAGAAAGAGAAAGCATAATCTGAAGCCTCCGGTCCTGACATAGAAATGTTGCCGTACAATACGCAACAGAAATGTCTACATGAATACTGCGGCATATATATCATATTTCCACTCAAGGCAACGCAGCAAGCAACCTTGTTGCACTGTATGAAAGGGAGTGGGCAGGAATGTACTGTATTTAACATTATAAGACGCATTCCTGCTGTCTGCCTGCACTTGCACACAAACTCCTACCGAGCTCCGATGCAGGCACACTAGCAGAATGGTGCAAGGGTGTCTGAGTTCAAAGGCATTTTCCTCTCTCTATGTGTGCTGCATTATGAAGAATTTGAAGTGCCTGGCCTAGATAGTTCTAGAGGAAAAAAATGAGGAGAAATAAACATATTTCTTCCCATTACTGCTCCCCTGGGAAGGTGCAGCATTTTGCAGCATTTTAACACCTTCCCAGGTCTTCCACTCCTCATAAATCTGGAAATGCGCCAAAATACATGGGTGGATGCGTGGGACTTCACCCGTGTAACGCCTTTCTGGGGCAGTGTAATGCAAGGCAGCGCTTGCGTTGCTCTACATTTACTAAGCCATGCAGGGCCACACAAGGTGGCCTTCCATGGCTTGGTAAATATCGGAGGACGCTATTTTCTTCACTGTTGCTTCTCCTGGGATGGTACCTCGCCCCCTAGGAGTTATTTGGACTTGGGAGGAAGGGCTAGCTACTCCATCACGCTATATATCGCTGTAAGGCCCACTGCTGCGCGAGATTCTGTTTTCTTCACCGATTCTACTCCTGGGTTGGGACTTCATCCCGCATGAGTCATTTGGACTTGGGAGGCGGGGCTAGCTACCCCATCACACTATATAGCGCTGTAAATTCTGCGGTCAAGGACGCGCATGGGACATGCCCGGGCTGTGCATATCTGTGGCCAATTGAGGCTCGGCTGGGCACGGTCTCTTGGTCTGGGAGTTTTGTTACATGCAACTGGTGAATCATGGGGGGAAGAAGTCCCAATGGAAAAGTCTGGTCTTTCCATACCCAATGGTACAACCCTGGATTATTTCCTAGCTCAAGCAGTAAATGTGGTCTCCAAAGAAATCGAGTAAGCTGAGAGACTGTTATCACGAGCTTCTGTTGATGTTCATTGCCCCTCTCTCAATACCCCTGAGACTGTCTTCCTGAAGCACACATGGATCTAGTATCATAAGGCATTCATGGATTGGCCTGTGAGACATATGCAAAACAGTCTGAGGCAGTGCCGGCCAGTAATTCATTGTGTGACTCTGTTGTTAGTCTACATAGTGACTCTCGTCTGTGTGCCAAACGCAAGAGAAAAGTAAAGAAAGGGGGGTGACACTGTATATGCTAGGGGCAAGAAGTGTTGTGGATCTAGAGAACTGGCTGACCCCTGTGGGCCTCCCTCTGATGCTGTTTGTCCTACTGATTAGGAAAGTGCCATGGCTCAGTTCGAGTCCATAGTTCGGGCATGTCTGTCACCTTTGATGGACAAAACTTGCTCACTTGAGGCTGCCTTTAAGCATTTTACTTTACCAGCTGGTTTTTCCATTTGTCACAAAGCCCCTTTGCTTGTCTGCACGGAACCGGTCATCACTGAGGCTGCACCTGCGCAACATAGGCCCTTGACTACTGCTACTACAGATCTGTCTGCCTGTGTGCATCATCCGCAGATGGTTGCAGATAGTGGGGGATTGACAGGATTGACAGGGGGCCATGCTATTAATAGCAATGTTCCAAGTTGGGCACACACCAAGCAGTAAGTGGCAGATATTGATAGTGTAGGAAGCTGGCCTGGTGCGTGGTGGGTTCCTAAGGTACTTACATCTTATACCAGGTCCAGGTGTCCCCTATTAGGGTAGTTTAGGCAGTGTCTAGAAGCCAGGCTTTCTAGAGGTAACTGTGGATGAGCAGCCAAGACTTATCTAGGAGACATGCAAAGCTCATGCAATACCACTGTAGTCACACAATACTTGTACACATGAAAGAAAACAGAGTTACAAAACTAAAGGTACTTTATAGTGGTAAAAATACTATAGAGGCAACACTCCCTTAGGAGGTAAGTAACACAGAAGTTATATACACTAGTAGTCAAAAATAGGCATAAGAATTGTTAGAAAACAATGCAAAACAGTGTAAAACACAATAGAGAAGAGTGACCCTAGGGGGAGCACAAAACATATACTAAAAAAATTGAATGCGAGAGTTGGACCCCCACCTAGGTAAGTGGAGTGTGTAGAGGGGCTCTGGGGGTACCAGGAAATCACAAAGGTAAGTACCACAACACGCCCCAGCGACTTGGAAAGCAGGGGTAACTCACATGAATTTCCCCAAAACACCCACTTAGAAGAAAAGAAGAGCATTGCAAAACTCAGAGATGACAGGAAGAAACCAACGGTGGATTCCTGAAGAGGAAGACCTGTGGAAATAGGCGACCAAGTCCAGAAGACACAGTAAAGTCCAGTGTGGGTAGGAGCCCCTACCCACCAAGATAAGGATGCAGGAGTTGGTCAACGGTGAAGAAAGGAAGTCAGCATTGCAGCCCTGGAGTCGGAGTTGAGTTCCTGGAGGATGCAATTGATATCCCACGTCGGAAGGAAGATTGCATTTGGGTTTGCGTGTTCGGATTCCATCAACAGGCCTTGGCACAGGCAAAACTTGTGGTTGGCGGAGGGTGATGCTGCCGGGGACCAGCAAGGTCCAGAAGGACTCAACGCAGGAGGGGCAATCAGAGGGGGCCCTTTGTGTAGCAAAGAGCCCACAGAAGCACAGGCAGTGCTCACAGGAGTCCCACAGGATGGGGACACGGAAGTTGCAAATGGAACCCACACAGAACTACAAAAAGAAGTCCCATGCTGCAGGAGAGCCAATCAGGGAGCTGTGCATCACAGGAAAGAGTGCTGGGGGCATGAGCTACAATGATGCTTGAAGACCCCTTGGAAGAAGTGCCAACAAGCCTTGGCAGCTGCAAAAGATGCGGTGCACCGGGGTACTGTTCTGCGTGGGACAGCTCATAGAGAGGACCGACAGGACCACTTCTGACCACCGCCCGTGATGCAGGATCCACGCAGTTCAGCAGGAGAGGGGGTCCACGCAGCTGGTCATCAGTGCTGTTGTTGCCTGCAGATGCAGGGGAGTGACTCCTTCACCCCAAGGGAAATTCCTTCTTCTTTCCTGTGCAGACTGAAGACGAGCTGTTCTCACAGGATGCACAAGCGGGGAAATGTTGCAGGAGCTGGAGGGAGCCGAAGAAACAATGTTGCAGGCAAAGTCTCCGTCTTTTTTGCAGATTGTTGGGGCCTCGAGGGTCCAGATGCAGTTTCTTCGGTCAGAAGTCGAAGTGGTGGTTGCAGAGGAATCCTGCTGAAATCTTGCAGGCCAAATCTGAGGAACCACCCAAAAGAGAGACCTTAAATAGCCCTGATAGGAGGACTGGTCACCCAGCTGTGTGACCACCTATCAGGAGGGAGCTCTGACCTCACCTGCCTGACCTGGCCACTCAGATGCTCCCAGAGTTCCCTGCCAACCTTAGATTCAAGATGGCAAAGCCCAGGGACCCTCTGGAGGAGCTCTGGGCACCACCCTTGGGGTGGTGATGGACAGGGGAGTGGTCACTCCCCTTTCCATTGTCTACATTTGCACCAGAGCAGGGACTGAAGGTCTCTGGACCTGTGTAGACTGGTTTATGCACAGAGGGCTCCAAATGTGGCCTTCAAAGCATAATAGTGGCTTGGGGAGGCTACCCCTCCCAAGTCCAGTATCACCTATTTCCAAAGGGAGAGGGTGTAGCACCCCTCTCCCAAAGGAAATTCCTTGTTCTGCCTTCCTGGGCTTCAGCTGCTTAAGCAACGGGAGGACAGAAACCTGTGTGTGAAGTAGCAGAAGCTTGGGCTGCCTGGAAAACCTCAGAACTGAGCTGTTAGAGCAATGCTGGGGGACCTCTAAGGAGCTCCCAGAGTACATGGAATCATACAACAATACTTGCAAAAGTATTGGGGTATGATTCCAACATGTTTGATACCAAAGAGTTACCATTATGTAACTTGACATAGGTACTGACCTAAGTCCAGTGCACGCGTAAAATGCCATCCCTGCACTCACAAAGTCCAGGAAAATGGGTCTGGAGTTTGTGGGGGTACCTCTGCTAGTGCAGGGGTGCCCTCACATACATGTATCAGCACCCTGCCCTCTGGGCTGTGAGGGCCTACCATAGGGGTGACTTACAGTGACCTGGTGCAGTGACCTGTAGTGAAAATGGGTGCATGCACTCGGTTCACGAAGACTGCAATGGCAGGCCTGTAGAACCCTTTGCATGGGCTCCCTATGGGTGGCAGAATAACTGGTGCAGCCTATAGGGATCCCCTGGAAACCCAATGCCCTGGGTACCATATACTAGGGGCTTACATGCGGGTATCAGTATACCAATTGTGGGATGAAATACAGAGTTTTGGGAGAGAGTGCATAATCACTGGGGTCCTGGTTAGCAGGATCCTAGTGAACACAGTCAAACACACTGACATCAGGCAGAAAAAGTGGGGAAACATGCCAAGAAAGAGTGTACTTTCCTACAGATGCACGGTCCAGCTCCCACCTAAATCTCCCTTCGGACTGCCCCCCTTACATAGCGATCCTTACTGGAATACCTTCCCTTTAAAAAGCCCATGTGGATCTTAGAAACAAGTTCTGTTATTTGTTAGGTCGGAACACAGACTTCTGTCAGGCTGAGTACAATGACATTTTGTTTATAAGGAGGGTGGATTGGGTTGGCCCTACAATGAAGAGCATCAGTGGGGATTGTGTGAGTCCAGAGCTAGCTAGATGTTTGATCTAGAGTGGTATGGGGCTACGCATAAAGACCGCTGGTATAAATTTGGTCCCTTTGGGGTTCTTTTATAAGCACCTTTATAGTGGAAATAGTGCTGCTTGCTGTGCATTGTTACCTTGGGTGGATAGAGCTGCACGTCCCCAGGTTTTGACCGCAAATAGATTCCAGCCCTTAGCTGATCTGGATAGTTTTGATTGACGCCAAAAACATAACAATGGTAAATGTGTGTCTTGTTCAGAAGAGGTAGCTGGGGTTCTGGGAGACAAAGCCAAATTGTTATATCTGGTAGAAACAGCTCCCTATTTGAGCAATGCCCTGAACTCCGCAGGTCTGCTTCATGGTGCATGTGTATTCTCAGCCGTGGGTGGTGGTACTGTCCCCACTATACTGTCACCTCTATAACCTTCTAGGCCAGACACTTCAAATTCCTTCTCTCAACTAACTACCAAATTAGTTTCCTTGAACATTGCTGGGTTAGCAGCCAAGCTGGCATGCCCGTTATGGGGCTCGTTTATAGACTTTTTTGACATCTGCTTTTTCCAGGAAACTTGGGCTCTAGTTCGGTATTATTGGGCAGGGTTTGTAACTATTCTTGTATCAGTCATGACCTTGGGGAAGAGGAGGCCTTTGAGTGGGCTAATTGTCTGGTTTAAGAGCATCTTATGTTGCTTGTCGAGGGCCCTTAGTTTGGGCAGCCCTAATACTATTTCTCTGTCCTTTCCAAATGGTCAGGTCTATTATTTGTACAATGTATATTGCAGACCTGGGGCAATTGGTGATGAATTGCAAGTGATAAATCTTATTAATGGGCATCTGTCAAAGCAAAATGGGGAATCTCTTAAGATTGTGGCAGGGGATTTTAATTGTAAATTTGAATCACTTTCAGTTGACCGGGAGGATATCTGGGGTTCCAGGTGTTTCTATCTGTGACTAGGTGGTCTGCTGCAATATTGCAACTCAGTGCATTCACGCATAATAATGGCCGTAGGGCGTGCAATGGGAGAACTATGTCCGATGTGAATGGGGGACACACATTCCATCAGCAGCAATACACCAGTTTAATAGATTATATATCCTTTTGGATATTAGGCTGTGGCCATTCATATTTGATATGGACGTAGTACCCAGGTGGACAGTGACCACTATGCACTGAGTTTAACTCTAGCCCCCCCAGACAGCTCTCTTACAAAAGAATCCCAGTGAGATTTTAGATCGGAGATTACGCCTTGCAAATAACCGACGTAGGCTCAAATGGTGTACGGTGGTCGAATCGGAAGGTACCCTAGTCAAGGTATCATAGGCAGAAACAACAGGGCTGACTGTATTGCCATCAGATGGATCCTCCAAGGACTGTATGGATTGGTGGATGAAAATATGCACAGTCCACAATTCTATGTTTGATTCCTTTCGGGATCTGCTTACTAGGGAACCTAAGCTGGTACTTGATATAAACAGGGAGGTGTTGTGGTCTGTTTTTAGCTCCTTGCCTGGGCACAGTATTTGGCCTAGCTTAGGCTTGCGGCCTGTGCCCTTTCACCCAGATAATATGCTCTGTTTTCATTTATTCATTTTATTTCTTTTAGCACAGCTTGTTTATGTGGAGATGTTTCCATTTTCATAATCAGTTGCTATTCTGCGACAGTGTCACTGTCAGTGTTATACATGACATGTTTTCATTGTGTTCTTCTGTGCGGGTTGATAAGAACAGAATGGAAAGAACACAGGATAATATTTTTGTATTGCCACCACAAGACTGCACAAGCAGTCTAGCACTTTGATACAAACCCGCATCAGGCTTATTTTGCAAGAACAAAATATGTTCCTTATAAAAACACCTTGCAGGACAAAGGGCATTAGAGTGGGTTCGAGACAGGACTTTCCATCTACTCTGTATGCCAGTGTACAGCCAACCTCAGCCTTTGTGTGTTTACGGAGCCTGATCTGGAGACTGGAGGCCTGACCTTGTATTAAGGTAACTGGGGTGGGGAGTGCTTCTCATGAACATTACAAGGACAGATTGGGCTTACACTGCCATGCTCTCGCTAGAGGCTAGAAAATAGGCTTTAGGTAGGAATTATATATTCATGTTTATTGCAATATGTGGGGGTTGTTCATCTTTACATCTCTGATCTTCACGATTCTGATTTTATTATTCCTCATTATCCTAATCATTGCAGCTGCTGCATTTTATTGTAGATTGCAGTCTTTTCAATAAATGTCTTGCATCTCCTTTCTTGACTGTATGTGTGTAAGAGACTTGTATTTAGAGAGAAATTAGTAAGGCTTGCTCACCACAACTTCCCTGAGGGGTCTTCAGAGTCCATGCACTAGGCTGCCACAAATCACCTTTACTATTTAGGTTTCAGTGGGGTGCTGCTAGAAAGCTGGGAAGGTTGGGCCAACAACTGCCAACTAGTGTGGGAGTGACTCAGTCACTTACAAGCAGAGGTGCTGCCGCCCAAATCCAGCAGTCTCATTGAGATATGAGAGGTCTTACGATGGATGCCTCGTGGCATAATAAGTCTTGTAGGGAGGCACATAGCACCTTGCTGGGGCCTGTTAAAACTGAGATCAGGGAAAACACAGAGTCGGCCAGGGCGAATTACAAAGCCACTATTAAGGTGGCCAAAAAGGACTGGGAGCAGGGGAAAATGGGCCTCAATGCTGGAAGTTATCAAATGTAAAGATCTTTGTACTTTTTGGCATGCTGTGACATGGGGTGACCCGGGAAGCGAAGCTCCGCTTGACAGTAATATTGCTGGGGAACCCTGGGTAGAACACTTTTACCAGTCGTACACAGTTGGCACTACTTGTGATTCAACAATGAATGATGTGTTACCATGTAGTTATGATTGCCCAGGGGCTAATGCCTGTACTGCCTGCAATGATGTTGCTGATGCCCCCTGTGGCAAATATGACTACCAGGGTATGTCTAGTGGCATGGGATGCTGCTGGGAGGGTAGAAAATGGGTTGCAGAGACACCTAGGCTCAGAATTAAGAGGCCCCAAAGCCATTTTTATGACACATTAACATATTTTTTTTACGCTAATGTGGCGTTAGATAGCCAAAAACACTGCGCCATATTTACAAGGTGGTGCAGTGCATGCATTGGCCCACTTTGTAACCCTCAGCGCTACATTATGCCTGCTCCAGGCATAATGTATGCAAAGGGGGCATTCCCCCATTGGGGGGAGGGCGAAAAAATGGCACAAAGAAATCTAAGAGATTACTTTGTGTCATTTTTTTCAGCACTTTTTAATGCCTGCTTTGAGTAGGTGTTGAAAGCAGGCTCCCATTGGTTACCATGGGCCTCTTGGTGCTTTGCAGGATTAGCATAAAAAATGTTTACGCTAATTCTGCAAAGCACCAAACTAGTGTAAAAAATTCTGTCGATAGTTCCCTAACTACCGCCATGGTGCGTTGTATATTAAATACGGCGCACACATGGTGGCATTAGGGGGGCGCTAAGGGGAGCAAGAAAAGTGGCCCTGCCCCGGGTGCGGCACCACTTTTCATAAATATGCCCCCTAATGTGTTATTACAGTTTTTGTCACTAATATCCAGCATAATGGTCTCCAAAGCTTTGGATTTGATTGTTCCAAACAAGGCGCTTGGGCTGGATAAAGTCCTTGGCGATTTGTTCAAGTTATTTAAGGGTACTTTGTCATTCTTTTTAACGCCCTATTGGCTCCTTCGTGGGCCAGGGCGGAGATACCTCCCATTCTAAGAAAGGTTGTCAATCTCCACCTGACAATTACAGGCCAATCAGCTTTAATTGATAGCATACAATAACTGCTTTGCCGCATAATCTTGAATAGATTGAATGAGTGAGTGGCTGATTTGGATGTTCTATCCCCACTGCAAGTTGGCTTCAAAAAGGAGGTAGGCACAATTGATCAGATTTTTCGCCTCCAGCTGCTGTTTTGGAAGTATGTTTTTCTGAAGGGCAGTAGCTACATTGTAATATTCGTGGATCTGTATTCCGCTTTTGACCTTGTCCCCAGAGAGTCCTTATGAAGTGTTTTGAGGGAGTTGGGTATTCCTGCTTATTTGTTAAAAGCCATAGAATCACTGCACACTAAGAACTTTGCCCAGGGAGTGCTTACAAATTATATCTCTATTAAGCTGGGTGTGGAGCAAGGATGTAAGCTGGCCCCTACCCTTTACTTCCTTTATATCAATGGCCTAGTGGCTTGCTTGGAGAAGTGTGAGGGTGGCTCTCTATGCTTGGCTGGTTTTAAGGTCCCTGCCCTTCTGTTTGCGGATGATACCCTGTTGCTTTCGAAGTCCCCTATTGGTAATCAAAAGCTTCTGGACTGCTTTGGGGTCTTCTGTAAACTGTGGGGTTTGGAGATGAATCTCAGTAAAACAAAATATATGGTGTTAAACTCTTGTTCATCCTCGTGACCAAATCCATCTTTAAATGGTGAAATGTTGGAACGAGTACAGGTATTTGATTATTTGGGGCTTACTGTTTCAGAAAAATGTGATTGGTCAGTCCACATTCAGAAGTGCAGGCTCAAGCTGGAACAATATTGTGGGGCCATTATAAGGGCACAGCGCAATTCCCACTTTTGCCCGATTTCATCAGCATTAGAGATTTATAAGTGCCAGGCTCTGGGGCCTTCTTAGTATGGTGGGGAATTGTGGGGTAATTTAGATCTGAACTCCATTGATCAAGTAGAGAACCATTTTATGAGGAATCTATGTAATTTGCCTGCAAGTGCTCCCCTGCACCCACTGCGGCTTGATCTCAGTTTAAAACGGATTAGCGATGTAGCCAGGTCAAGACCCCTCTTATATTGGAAAGGGGTGTGGTCACCCCCGGAGCTAACATCCTTCCGAAGAGCACTAGAAGAAGTGATGGGGCTCCCAGGTGCTAGTACGATCTTGTGGCTAAAGGAGGTTAGGCTCCATTTACGGCAGATTGGGCTAGAGAACCTCTGGTCTTCCCCTGCAAGTGCCGCCCTAGTTTCCAAACAGGTAATAAAAAGAGCCTTTGGGCGGTTTACTAACTCCTAAAATATGAGCTCTGGTCGCCTTATTGCCTCTTTTCTAGAGCTTGAAGATGAGTATCGGATGGAATCATTCCTGTATGACATTGAAACACCAGGTACAAGATCTTTGTACTATCAATTTCGTCGGGCACTCTTCCTTTACGTTAAATTACAGCTATATGGAACCATAGAGGTGCAGATTGTTTTTAAAGTTGTCCCTTTTGCCCTGAAGTGGTTGAATCTGCAGTATATGTCATACTTTTTTGTCCTGCCTATTAGGGATATAGGAAAAGTGGATTTTCCTGGTGTGCCGCAACTTGGGCCTCAGAAATGTTAATTTGGCATTGAGAATCTTAAGGAGTGAAACTAGCCAGCCAGTAGTTTTTGCTGTGTCGAGGTATCTGATGTTTATGTGGATGTACAGACTTAAAAAGGTATCCCTTTAATGTAGTGGGTGGTTTGTTAGATTTCTGATTTTTATTTTATACTTTTGTGGTTTTATTGTGCGTTTATTATGGTTTTATTGAGCTTAAAAAATGTTGTTTAATTTTTTTCTTTATTAAACTATTCATTGGATATGTCTGATGTTGCTCTGCTCAAATTTGATGATTGCACTTTGTAATAAGATTGTTTAGTGTTGAAATATTAATACTGTTTTTATAATTTTATTCTTTTATGGAACATTTTGCCAAAAAAAGATTTAAACAAACAAACAAAAAATATAATTCAAGATTTTGCATCACCGTTGTGCCCAATGTTGTGATGTAAGGGTCACCCAAAAACATGATAGATATGGGCCACTGTTTTTAGGTACACTGTTGCCATACCTTATGTGATCAACAGAAAAAGGAAAAAGAGCTTCAAGAAGCACTACTGCAGAGGGGCTTACACTCCGTCTACTTGTTGATTTGCTTAAATACAGCATTTAATTGCTTTGACTAAAAAAGAATGCTTGTGCTACACTTTATACCTTTTTGCGACAATTGCAACAACAGCCGTAGGCTGGACTTTTTCATTTTGAAAAGAAATTGTTAAAGTCAATAGGCCTGTACAGGTGTATTGTTATTTCAGTGTGGTAAACCCTGTGTGCAAATATTTTGCAATATAGAAACGTATTACCATAGTAGGTAAGTTTTTTTTTTTTTTTGCGTGGGTTCCCATCTCTGCCAGACCCCTAGTGTAGAAGACTTGCATCGTGAGGATCTCTGTTAGTCCCAGTTAGGAGGGGGGTAGATTGTTTTGCTGACTGCAATGTGAACATCTTTGTGATTGTATGAGTGAACGCCAGCGGTTTCCCTGATGGGAAGCTTATGTTCAATACAGTATGTCTAAATTGATTCTGGTGGCAAGCCACTGATGACGACTGTTGGGCGGATGGGTTTATTGTGAAACGTTACACCAAATGTCAAGCTTTTGACAGGTATACTATGAAAAGTTGCAATATTAGTGAAGGCATATGTTAAAGCCAATAAGCCTGCAAGGGTGGATAGTTATAATAAAGGGTTAAATGTTTTTATGTGGGATTATCACCGTTATAAACCCTGATTGTAGAAGATTTGCAGTGTGATAATCCTCATATTGTTTTGTCAACTATATCTTTCTGCTTATTTGTAATTTTATGCCTGTTTGCCTAATGGCCGCTTTTTGGAAACCTTACATTCAATACAGTACTTGTTGTGGTGACAAGCCAATGATAAAGGCTACCGACCTGATTGGATAACTGGAAATAATTATGTTCGACACCATATGCCTGGTCTGTTTATTGCAAACATATGTGAGAAAGACAGTAGGTTTGGCTTATTTATTATGAAAAACATATGTTAAATACAATTGTCCTTGAAATTGCTTTTTTACAAGATTACTGCATTAGGTAAGGGTTCTTATGTTTGTTGCCCCCTGACAAGCCCCTGGGAGTTGAAAATTAGCATCTCATTTAGTAAAGGTTGTATATTTTCTCCAACTGTAAATGTGTCCAAGTATGTCATTTTATGATTGCATTGAATAGATTTTTATTGCAGCATTTATATAGTGCTCACTACCCCTATGTGGGCTGCTGAAGCGCTTGCCCACATGAGTAGCATGCTGCACCCTGTAGAGGATGTTGTTGGAAGGATGTTGTTTTTGGTTTGGGAAATGTTCCAAGACCGCCGGGTACAGTTATCGTGTTAACTGTACGCCTTATGAAAAACTTATGCTTAATATGGTAGGGCTGAGTTGGTTACAGTGACAAGCCGATGTTAAAAAATCTAGGTCTGAATGGTTAATTGGGAAAGTTAAGTGAGATGCTATAAGTCTGGTCTGTCTATCATGAAAAGTTAAACAAGCATTTTCAATGCAACGGGTCTCGCATTTGTTCGAGTTAGAGCTATTAGCGTTGTAAAGCAAAAAACGCAGCGCGATCGCGCTATGTAAAATGCAGCACGATCGCGCTGCCTGAAAAATAAACAGATAAAGTAGTCTGGACTCCAGGCTGAAAACATCGAGACTCGTATGTTTTTGGTAGTTTACCGGTGCTGTGTAGGCGGGCTAAACACTGGAAAAGGCATGACGTATGCATGCCTTTCACAAATGAAAGAAAGCCGATTTTAAAAGGCAAGCCCACAAACCAATGTAAGTGACTGACGTGGCATGGGCGTGGTTTCAAGCCCAAAGAGAGATTACAGAGTGGATGGAGCACTTTGTGCTCGCCCATAAAAACGCAGTAGGGCATATGTATTTATTACTTGAAAGCCAATAGGCCTTTAAGGCTGGATTCCTATCACATCTTATTTAAACCTTAGACAGTTGTTTTGTTACCAGGAATCTGACAGATTACTGTAGAAGCTAACTTTTTTGTGACAGGTAACCACTCTTACAAACCATTGGAGAAGAAGATGTTCTCAGTTCTTGTTAGACTCACTTTAGAGGTCATGCCACTTTAGCCATTTGTGCAATTTCCTTCTGAGTATTTGGCCTGATCACATAGCCACATCTGCCTGAAATTGAGAGCACTACGGTGCCATGGTTTGTGCACCAGTCACTTTAGTTTTGCTTTTCTCTTTTAATGTCTCTCTTTTCCTTCTCTTTCTTTTTTTTTTTTTTAGTGCTGACCTACTTCGCCGCTCATGTGCAGCTCATTTCACTTGCAGGACACCACATGCCACGCAGCTGCTGTTTCTAAACAAGGGGGACATCTGAAGGGTATTGTCCATAATGGTTCATTGTTTTTCTATTGCACGCTATTCCACGGTGCCACGCTGCCTGACACATTTAGAAGCAGCATGCCAGCCCTCTGATAAGTATAACAATTAGTCACCATACACAATACCAACTATGTTTCATGTTTTCATTATTTCAGAAACCCATCGCGATGATGCAGTGGTGTTTTTGCTCTTCTGTTTCTATTCTTTTGATTTTTTGCATTTGGTTGGCGAGTTTGTTCATGTGCTTTATTGTGGATGGCTAGCTGGATGACCGTAGGAATAAGCCAATGGATATTTGAAAGTATGCATGAGTGCGAGGGTAAGTAGTAGAGTGCATGTACTCTCCAGTGACTGAAGAGGCACTTTGAGATTTAAGCCAGACCAATTGTCATTACTCAACGTGCCTTCTCGCTTTTCTTCCTAACACATGAGGCAGTCCTGCTTTTAGACAGCAAACCCACAATGCAAAAACTCAAAATAAAACAGTTCCTTCCTCAAACCGTCCCTGTTCTTTTCTGTCTTCAGGTGACAGGCCAGAGGCGCAGTGCCAGATGCACTTGATATATGTTTATTCTTTGTATGCAGGGGCAGGGATGTGCCGGGCAGTTCTTGGCCTTTTCGGTTCGGTTATGGCGAGGGTGCAGTGCAGAGCTCATTGGGGCGAGGAGCACAGCGTCTCTCTCGGCCAGGTCGTGGAGGTGTCCGGCCGGTCTGAAGTAGCTTGTGCTGCGCTCCCGAAGTCAGGAGCTGCTGGCGGCAGAAGGTGTATGGAAGACATATTTCCTTCCATACTGGACAGCACACTGCCCTGGTTGAAAGGTAGGTTGCCCTTTGGGTCATTGAACTTGCCTTTTTTCATATATTTATGTTGCTGGCAGGACTTTGTGAGCCCTGTGTCAATTGGTCAGTTTACGCTTTTTGTTCATTGGTGACCAAAAATTACTTTCTTTCCATTTAATAATTTTTGAGGACGGTCAGAGGTTTTTCTTCAGTGAGTTTCCTCCCTTTGTGTCATTTGATGGTGGCATTATGGAGGGAAAACACAAAGCAGAGGGGAGGCATGTATTTCCTCTTCTTCTACAAAGATGGAAGAGGAGACGGGTCAAATCCCACCAAAGAGAATTTTGCTCTCCTTTGCCACAACAGACTCCGACAGATGATCTGGCCTTACTGACTGCAGAAGAGGTGCAGAAAATGACTGAAGAGACAGTGGCACAGACCGTAAGAGATAAAAGAAAGAAGCACAAGTAGGCCAAGCAGGATTCATCTTCTTCATCATCAGATGAGGGCATGACTTCTACTTTCTCAGGAAAATATGTAAGGAGGGAGGTGGTGCCAGAGATGCTTGGGCACATCTGGCGGAATCTGGGGTTTCTTCCATTCCCAGGCCAGGGTAATGAAGATTTGTTCTTTCCGCAGTAGGCAAAGCCCCTGTAATAGCTGTGCCACCCAATGCTAAGATCAATAATTTGGTCTTTGTAGAATGGAAGGAGCCAGTTCAAGTGCCAATCTCTTGTTTCCTAGAGAAACTCTACATTACAGAAGAGTCCAATGATTTGTTGTCTCCTATTCTAAAATGTGATGGAGCCGTGGCACCTTTCATTGGTAGAACTTCCATTAATCCAGCTGACTGCTTGCCTACAGAGAATACGTTTAAGGAAGTTGAGAGCGCCATGAAAAGGGTATTTTCTTCCCAAAACATTTCCTTAAGGTTTTTAATGTACACAGCATACTCAGCACAATCATAAGCGAAGAACTTTGATGGGATATTAACAGCTTTTCAAAATAGTCAACAATTATTATTATTATTATTATTATTATTATTATTATTATTATTATTATTTAACTTATTATGTTTTTCTATTGACAAACGTTTTCTTATGTTTTTCTTAGATTCAATCACTCGGATTGTCAGGTAAATTCTTTCAGTCTCCAATAATGTTAATGTATCTTGGCTAATGTCTTTGTACCCTCTTTGTTTATTTAATACTCCAGTCCAATAAACTTTGCAAAAACCTAACAAAATAATATTCTCACATTCAAGTCAGTACCTTAACTCTGAGTTTTGAGTATTACTCGTTCCAATGTGACTTCAAGGTATTGTGGAACTCAAAGAGAAGGCTTAACTTAGTTTAATCAGATGTTACTGCTTCCATGATAATTTCACACTATTCATTGCACTGGAACACTTCTTACACAGAAGAGTTGATATCATAGAGATGCGACTGCATAGAAGAACACTGCATTGTATCCTGTGTGCACTGGCGCGATAACCGAGACACTCATTTCTGAATAGCTCCAAACAGGTGCCCTCGCTAAATACTTATCTCATTGTTGGCTTTTATAAAAGAGATGTGACTCCCATGATGAACACTGCTTCCTCTTCCCATGAATGCGCAGACTCAATAATGGAGAAACTAGTTTCCAAATACTCCACCTCCACAAAACAAGTCTAAGAACCGATGCCAACCTGCGACTAACTACCCTATCTAATCTCCTCACGACGAACCTCTACGAAAATAGGTGTGAATTCTAAAATAACTTCAGTGAAGTGCGTAGACTTAGGACAGCATGCGCTTCACTTAGAATCTTGAGAAAAGTTGCCCTTTAGTTTGTAGGATTCTGACAGTACCCCCTTGCAAGGGTGATCCTTCCGGTCAGGGTTTCATTGGAAACTTTTGATGAAAGACCTTGACAAGTCTAGGTGCATGCACATTAGTGTGCAATTCCTAAGACCTTTCCTCAGGAACAAAACCTTCCAAATCAACCTGATAATACATCTGTTTTCTGACTCTTTTTGAATCCAGAATTCCTATTACTTAGAATTCCGAACCACGTTCTAGCTGCAGAGGTTTAGGTATTAAGTTTGGAGGTGCGATCTTCAGCAACGAAACATGAAACACTGGATGCATCTTCATTCTCTCTGGCAGTTTTCAACAAAATGTTACTGGATTTACAATCTTCTCAATTAGGTATAGCCCAATGAACCATGGTTGAAACTTTTGAATTAAGCCAAACTCTGGCAGTCATTACAACATTGGCGGTAAAAGCTGCTTACCGCAGTGCAGAAGACCACCAACACACCGCCGCGGCTGCGGAAATCTGCCACAGCTATTATGACCCACAGCATGGAATCTGCCAAAATTCAGACACCCACACAAGTCCGCCACACCAAAGGTCAGTGATAAACTGGCGAAAACAAAACCTCCACCGTCACGCCAACAGAAATACACCCACACTATCACGACCCACAAATCCACGCGGCAGTCTTTCAACCGCGGTATTCCATTGGCGGTACACATTGCTGCGCTCAAAATACACACACACATACAAAACACAGCCACATTGGACAAATTGAAATACACAAACCTGATACACATACACACACCACTCCCACACACCCAAAACAATATAAAACACACACCCACATCACCCATAAACCCCTACGACCACAATTACTGAGAGAAGGCCAGAGAGAGAAACCACCATCAACAATACTAACATCCACAAGCACACAACACTATCACCCACATAACTTCTACGCACCTCACACTACATACCACTACATATCAGCACACTTATCACCCCACACCCCACACCCCACCCCACACATCACCTACACCACCCCATGGCACGGCAAACACACCCCAGGTTCTCGGAGGAGGAGCTCAGGGTCATGGTGGGGGAAATCGTCCGGGTAGAGCCACAGCTATTCGGATCACAGGTGCAGCACACCTCCATTGCAAGGAAGATGGAGCTATGGCGAAGGATAGTGGACAGGGTCAACGCAGTGGGACAGCACCCAAGAAATCAGGACGACATCAGGAAGAGGTGGAACGACCTACGGGGGAAGGTGCGCTCTGTGGTCTCAAGACACCACCTTGCGGTTCAGCGGACTGGCGGCAGACCCCCACCTCCTCCCCCACAACTAACAACATGGGAGGAGCAGGTCTTGGCGATTCTGCATCCTGAGGGCCTTGCAGAAGTAGGTGGAGGAATGGACTCTGGTAAGTTACATCTTAACTATTACATCACCCACCATACCTGCATGCCAGCACATACCCCCACCCTCACACCCATCACTCTAACTCCTCACAAATGTGCCAACATCACAAACCACACATCCTAACACCAAGCCCTGCATGCAACAACAAAGCATGGACACCCATCACTAAAGCATCGCCACTGCACATACCCATACACCCCCCTAAACCATCATCACACAAGGTCCCACACAGGAATGCAAGCACTGGGGTACACGGTCACCCACCCATTGTACACCATGGCACACACAGATGTAATAAACATCCTTTTATACCCCTGCAGGACCCCTACCCAACGTCACCGGACAGGAGGGTCCACACATGTCCACACCACCAACAGAAGAGACCCACAGTGATGACAGCACCTCTGTCCAACTGGATCTAGATGACCAGCCCGGCCCATCGGGGACCTCGGGACAGTCGGTTCCCCTCACCCAGTCACAGGCCACCACAGAGCTTCCTCCCTCTGGAAAAACCAGCACAGCACCCACCCAGCGGGCCCATACCTCAGTCCCCAGGACACGTCAATCAGGAGTGTGTCCACCACTACAGGGAACCCAGGCTAACCCACCACCCCAACAACAACAGGGACCTGGGGGCAGTGGTAGTGGGCACACAGTCCAGGGAACGGAGGCCCAGGAACACAGGGGAACTGGGAGGGCTGCTGTGCGACAGGGGGCGGACAGGCCCAGGGAACCCACTCTCCACGAGGCCCTCTCCAACATTATGGGAGCCTACCACCACTCCCTGGAGACGATGGCAATGGTACTGGCCAAGTTTCAGGAGACCCAGCGCCTGCAGGAGGAACAGTATTTGGGGTTCAGGGAGGAACTCAGAGCCATCAATTCCACCCTGGGCACCATCGTAGGGGTGCTGAAGGAAGTACTCAACACCAGGAGGGACACTGTGGCACTACAAGGGGCCCCTGACACTAGCCTGGACGATGAACTGCCCACCACCTCCGCCGGTGCTAGTGGACAGGAGGCACCGCCACAGGACCACCACACCAGCTTCCCATCCCCTGCAGAGGGAGAACCACCTTGCAAACGGTCCCTGAGATCCAGGACAAAGACAGAGAACGATGCCAAGACCCCCGCCAAGAAATGAGACCATCCTGAATGTCATCCTTCTGTCCCACTTTGTCACCCCATCCATCCTTAAACTGCCCCAGCTCCACTTCCTATGCCCATTTGGGCAATGCACCTGTGAGACTAATAGACTGGACTCTGCCATGGACATTGCTCCACCATCACTCCTCACCATTTTCCTACCCCCTCCAATATTGAGCACTAAAATAAACACCCTTAAAGCACAAAACAATCTGGAGTCAGTCTGTGATTTCGGAATACTGTATTAGCTTTTACTGTGGCAAAAAGCTCTTTCATTTGTAATGTCAACATCCCTATGTCGCACAGCTCTAGTCCATGAGGAATCAAAGCAGATGTCACACATTGGACCCCCATCTGTGAAATTGTAAGGGAAAGTGACAACTCAGTGACCATACACTGGGTGAAAACGACAGACAGTAGAGAGGTAGTAGTGTTTAAGAACGTGTAGTAGGCAGGTTTGTATTCTTACCTGTGTTTCATTGGAAATATTGCTGGATCACTGAGTCCCTATTGTCCATGTCTTCTTCTTCTGCTTCCTCGTCTTCACTGTCCACAGGCTCCACAGCTGCAACAACACCGCCATCTGGACCATCCTCCTGCAGAAAAGGCACCTGTCATCCCAAAGCCAAGTTGTGAAGCATACAGCAGGCCACGATGATCTGGCACACCTTCTTTGGTGAGTAGAATAGGGATCTACCTGTCATATGGAGGCACCTGAACCTGGCCTTCAGGAGTCCAAAGGTCCGTTCGATCACCCTCCTAGTTCGCCCATGGGCCTCATTGTAGCGTTCCTCTGCCCTTGTCCTGGGATTCCTCACTGGGGTCAGTAGCCATGACAGGTTGGGGTAACCAGAGTCACCTGCAAATGGCGAGGGACAACTGTTAGACACACACTAACCTGTAGGGATATCCCCAGACCCAGACAACCATTCCCACTGTCCTGCTTCCAGGTGCTCACCTAAGAGCCACACACGGTGCCTCTGGAGTTGACCTATCACATAAGGTATGCTGCTATTCCGCAGGATGTAGGCGTCATGCACTGAGCCAGGGAACTTGGCATTCACATGGGAGATGTACTGGTCAGCCAAACATACCATCTGTACATTCATCGAATGATAACTCTTCCGGTTTCTGTACACCTGTTCACTCCTGTGGGGGGGACCAAAGCCACATGTGTCCCATCAATGGCACCTATGATGTTGGGGATATGTCCCAGGGCATAGAAATCACCTTTCACTGTAGGCAAATCCTCCACCTGAGGGAAAACGATGTAGCTCCGCATGTGTTTCAGCAGGGCAGACAACACTCTGACAACATGTTGGAAAACATAGGCTGGGACATCCCTGATGCTATGGCCACTGTTGTTTGAAATGACCCACTTGCAAGGAAACGGAGCACTGACAGCACCTGCACTTGAGGGGGGATTCCTGTGGGATGGCGGATAGCTGACATCAGGTCTGGCTCCAGCTGGGTACACAGTTCCTGGATTTTGGCATGGTCAAGCCTGTAGGTGATGATCACATGTCTTTCCTCCATTGTCGATAGGTCCACCAACGGTCGGTACACCGGAGGATGCCGTTATCTCCTCACATGTCCCAGCGGACGGTGCCTATGAAGTACAACAGCGAGCACAGAGTCAGACAACTCAGAGGTACGTACCCACAGCTTACACAGAACACGATTCCTAATCCAAAAAGTGGCCTGTATGTGTGTTGAGTATAGGCCTAGGTATGTGTGACGCAGTTAAAAATGAAGCAATGTGGGCCCCTGAAATGGCGGCTGCCTGACCTGTAAAGTGGGACAATTGGATGTGAGGTAACTGCGCTGGTGTTGTACACCATCGCGGTAGGCGGTCGAAGACCGCAGCGCAATGCTGCATTGTTTAACATTGGACCCTATGGGTCCCAGGAGCCAATGAGATGTATGCCGGCGGTAACGGTACGCACCACCGGGGAAGTGACCGCCATTTTCTATCTGTTCAATCACTCGATACCTGATCTTCGACATGAGAGGAACTACAATGCAAGTGCTGCTGTGACCTCGGTCTGGAAGAGACAATGGCTCGAGTGTCTGGGGAACGGGCCCCTGCCTTCACATCGGAGGAGTTGGAGAAACTTGTGGATGGGGTCCTCCCCCAGTACATGCTACTCTACGGTCCTCCAGACAAACAGGTAAGTACACTGGGAGCATGCTGTATGGGCTATGCCTGTGTGGAGAGGGGTGGATGTAAGAAGGAAGGGGGGAGAGTGCGAAACTACGGACTCGGAGTTCACCAGTGGGACGGAAGGCGAGGGGAGCTCCACGGCGGGGACAGGAGCTGACACCAGCGACATGGACTCGTCCTCTGATGGAGCTCCCTTGTGGTGGCGGCAACATCTGTGCCCCCCGCATCTACAGGTGCAGCCGCCACCCCCCCTACCAGCACCGCCCTCCTAGCAGCCTCTCAGCCTTTGACCCGTGCCCCCTCACCCAGGAGGGTGAGCATCACATTCGTCCCAGGCACCTCAGGCCCTGCCCCAGTCACCCCTGCTGCCCTCAGTGAGGAGGCCATTGACCTCCTCAGGTCCCTCACTGTTGGGCAGTCTACCATTTTGAAAGCCATCCAGGGTGTAGAAAGGTAGTTGCAACAAACTAATGCATTCCTGGAGGGCATTCATTCTGGTTAGGCGGCCCTTCGGCAAGCTTTTCAGACTCTGGACTCAGCACTGATGGCAGCCATTGTCCCCGTTTCAAGCCTCCCCCCCTCCAACTTCCTCCACCCAGACCCAATCCCTTGTACCCCAGCCTATCCCAAGCACACCTTGAGACCAGCATGCACACACGTTAACACACAAGGGAAGCTCTGGCAAACATAAGCACCACACATCCCACAGGCACTCACGCAAGCATCACACACATGCAGACACACCAACATCCACTACTTTCACTGTGTCCCCCTCATCCTCGTCTTCCTCCTCCCTCCCAGTCTCGTCTCCACTCACACCTGCATGCACTACATCTACAGCCACTACTGCCATCACCAGCACACCCACCACCACACCCCGCTCACGTGCAGTCACCACCCCCACTACCATTCACACGTCCCCTGTGTCCTCTCCCAGTGTGTCTGTGATGCCACCTCCCAAGATACACAAACGCAGGCACACACCCACCCAACAGCCATCCACCTCACGACAGCCTCCAGCGCATGTACCTTCACCCAAAGTCACCAAACGAACATCTCCTACAACCTCTTCCTCCAGTCCCAAACCCCCTCCAGCTACCCGTCCCAGTGTCTCCCAAAAACTTTTCCTGTCCAACCTTGACCTCTTTCCCACACCTCCCCCACCCCGTCTGTCTTCTAGGTCCCGAACTAGCACCTGAGCCACAACATCTCCGGGACCAGTGGTGCCTGTAGTCACCAGAATCTGGAGTGCACCGGCCACCAGGTTAGCCAGTGTGGCACGGAGCCACAGCACAGACAGTCCCCCACCTGTGAAGCATCAGAAGTTGGCCAGTGCCCGGCGGGATAGGGGGAGGACTCCAGCCACCAAAGCCACTCCCAGGGGTCCCGGTGGGAGTGTGGAGTCAGCTGCGACACCTTCCAAGGTGGGGAAGGGCCACAAGAAAGCAGGAAAGTCTGGGAAGAGCAGCACGGCGGAGGAGACCGCCATCATCCCTGCTGCCCAGGAGGCCACAGCCATCATCCCCGCTGGGCCAGAGAGGACCGCCAGCACAATCCCCGCTGGGCTAGAGAGGACCACCAGCACAAGCCCCGCTGGGCCAGAGAGGACCGCCAGCACATGCCCCGCTGGGCCAGAGAGGACCGCCAGCACAAGCCCCGCTGGGCTAGAGAGAACCGCCAGCACAAGCCCCGCTGGGCTGGAGAGGACCGCCAGCACAAGCCCCGCTTGGCTAGTGAGGACTGCCAGCACAAGCCCCTCTGGGCTAGAGAGGACCGCCAGCACAAGCCCCGCTGGGACAGAGAGGACCACCAGCACAAGTCCCGCTGGGCTAGTGAGGCCCGCCAGCAGCTGAGTCACTGCAAAGGAGCCCGCCGCTCCAAGCACTGCTGAACAGGGCACCGCCGCTCCGAGCACCGCTCAACAGGGCACCCCGGTCTCAAGCACCGCTGAACAGGGCACCGCCATCTCAAGCACCGCTGAACAGGGCACCGCCGCTCCAAGCACAGCTGAACAGGGCACCGCCGTCTCAAGCACTGCTGAACAGGGCACCGCCGTCTCAAGCACCGCTGGCCCATGAGCGCCAAGGGCACTGACGCTACTGAGTCCGTCACGGGCAGAATGAAGCACTCTGGGCACAAAGACCCCTCCAGAACCAGTGGAGAGAAACATCCACTACCTCTGTCCTTAGCAGGATGAAGCACTCTGGGCGCAAAGCCCCCTCCAGAACCAGTGGAGAGATACATCCACTACCTCTGCCCTTAGCAGGATGAAGCACTCTGGGCACAATGCCTCCTCCAGAACCAGTGGAGACTGTTATCCACTTGAGAGACTCCCCAGGATATGGCAGTGGGCAACCCACCCACTGTAGAGACTTGAGAGACTGTGGCTTTGCACTCCCCAGGATTGAACAGTGGGCATGTGGCCCTCTCGTGGATTTGGCGTCGTGCACTCAACCGGCTGAGGTGCCCTACCTTTCTCTCCCCCTGAGGTGCCTGTTTTATTGCTCTCTGATGCCCCTGCAGTGTTCTCTCCGTCATGGTCGGGGATCTTGTGTGGGCCTCGCCCATACCGTGTGGGCCCAGTGTTCCACGGACTTAATTGGAGCACTACCTGGACTACTATGCTTGGTGTATATTTTGTTAATGGTGTATTTATATATTTTTGCATACTTGATTTTAATATATTTCCATGGTTACACTCATTTGCTTTTGTCTTTGCATTCTTCCAGGGGGGTTGGGGGTGTAACTATCATGTATAAATATGTATTAGTGTGTGTGTTGTAGTGGGTGGGGTGGGGGTGGGGGTGGGGGTGGGGGTGTTGCATGTGTGTGTCCCTGTTTTTTCCCTCCCCTCTCCCCTGTGTCGTAGGTGCAGTACTCACCGTGGTCTTCGCCGCCGGCGTTCGTGCTCCTGGTAGAGGAGCAGGAAGACTATCGCAGGGAGAATTTGGAGT
The DNA here is from genome assembly GCF_031143425.1 of Pleurodeles waltl. Taxonomy (NCBI): domain Eukaryota; kingdom Metazoa; phylum Chordata; class Amphibia; order Caudata; family Salamandridae; genus Pleurodeles; species Pleurodeles waltl. The sequence goes on from NC_090436.1 coordinate 318,175,218, forward strand.
TCCGGCTCCATGGTGTCCTAGTTCCTCGTGGGGTGTGTAGAGGTGAGCGTTTTCCCTTCGGAATCCTGTTTCTGCCGTGTTTTTATCCACGGTAAATCCGCCCCGGAAAAGGTGGCGGATTGGCCTGTCGTGATACTGTGGCCGGTACTTTGTCCTCCGCCTGTCTGTTGGCGGTGTCCGCCGCGCTGTTTGTTTGTACCGCCATGGCGGTCAGAGTGTTAAAGTGGCTGTCTTTGTTGGCGTTTTCTGCCACGGTAGTAATTGTAAATTTTTTACCGCCGGCCTGTTGGCGGTCTTACCGCCTCTTTAACACCGACCACCAGGGTTGTAATGACCACCTCTGTCTCCAACTTGCAGATGTGGTTCTTTCTTTCTCTTTTTATCTGCATATGTCCTATAATATTATTTAGCCTGTGTTAAATTTTGGGTTGCAGATTGATGTCCCGAAGCTAAGTGCTGTTTTAAAGTTTTAACACCTGGCACTGAGAGGTCTCTGAATTCTACCAATGAATAAGGATGGCTACTGTAGTTTAAATAAAAAGGGGAATAGCCTGTTTTAACACTTTTTGCATTATTGTGTGCAGATTCTGCTGACACAGATACTTTGGCCAATCTTTTTCCTGGTCTAATAAGAATAGCCTCAAATATTGCTCTAACTCTTAGTTAGTTCTCTCAGTCTGACCATCTGTCTCTGGGTGGTAACTCGTGGAATACCTTGTCTCAATTTCTAACTCACCCACAAAAGTCTTCCAAAATGGGACAAAAACTGAGACTCCCTGTCAGAGTTTATTACTTTTGGAATACCATGGATTCATACTATGGCCCATATTTATACTTTTTGACGCACAACTGCTCCAACGCAGTTGTGTGTCAAAAATTTTAACGCCTGCTAACGCCATTCAAAAGCGCCATGCGGGCACCTTATTTATTGAATGACGTTAGCCGACGCTGCGGACTGGTGTGCGTCAAAAAAAATGACTCACACCAGGCAGCGCCGGCGTAGGGGAAAATGGAGCTTGGGCGTCAAAAAATGGGTCAAGTCAAGTCTGAGGCAAAATTTTGGCCTCAACCCGATTTGCGCCATTTTTTTTTACGCCCAACCCCCACTGAAATGACTCCTGTCTTAGCAAAGACAGGAGTCATGCCCCCTTGCCCAATAGCCATGCCCAGGGGACTTATGTCCCCTGGGCATGGCCATTGGGCCATAGTGGCATGTCGGAGTGGCATAGTGGCATGTAGGGGGGCACAAATCAGGCCCCCCTATGCCACAAAAAAAATACGAAAAAAATACTTACCTGAACTTATCTCAACTTCCCTAGGATGGGTCCCTCCATTCTTGGGTGTCCTCCTGGGGTGGGCAAGGGTGGCAGGGGGTGTCCCTGGGGGCATGGGAGGGCACCTCTGGGCTCCTTCCGAGCCCACAGGTCCCTTAACGCCTGCCCTGACCCAGGCGTTAAAAAACGGCACCCATCAGGCTGGGTGCCGTTTTTTAAGGCCTGCCCCCTCCTGTGCGTCAAAGTGACATCACAGTATAAATATGGGGCACAGGCCTTAAAGTCATTTTTTGGAAGGGAACGCCTACCTTGCATATAATTAACACAAGGCTGGTTCCCCCTTCCAAAAAATGGCGCACATGGTGGAACTTTGACGCCCGCTGCGTCAGACGTCAAAGTATAAATATGGGGCATGGTTTGCGCAAACAGAGTATAAATATGCCCCTATGTGCTTACTACAATGGATTGAAAGTTGTTTGGCAGTAATAACTCTCTTTAAGGCAGTGAAGTGAGTCATCTTAGTGAAAGCATCTACAAACACCAGTATTGTATCATACCCTTGAGTGGAACGTAAATCCACAATAAGGTATACGTTACTGTATGCCAAGGATGGGGAGGGGTGGACATTGGTTATAACAATCTCTTAGGTGCCTGTTTCTCCAATTTCCCTGGAGCACAAATTTCACAAGTTCTCACACATCTATGAATGTCCTTTGTCATTTGTGGCCATCAAAAGCTTCCTTTAACTAGATCTTCAGTTGATATCCTTTCTGGCAAGCTAATTGACTATCGTGGCACTCATTTGAGGCTTTTCTTTGCAGCTCCAGAGTGAGCAGGCATAAGGCTGCTTCATGGTATGGTAGTTTATTAGGGGTTTTTGTTCCAGGGTGTTGTTCCACCTATAATTGTATTTCATCTGAACTAATTTTATCTCAAACGTGCTTCTCTATTGTTTTGTGTGACACAATACCTATTTTTTTTTGACTTGGGAATGATATTCTGGGCCTCTAACAATTTTTTTTCCTATTATCTATTTATGAAAGGCATTGGCCTTTCCATTTTTGCTGACTGGTCTACAAGTGATAGTAAATCATAGTCAGAAAAGTATAAGGACCATCTAAGCTGTTGTGGGGTCAAAGTCTTTGCAGACTTCAAACATTTGAGATTTCGAAGGTGGGTGAATACTGTGACGGTGTCCTTGGCTGCCATTAAATAATGCCTCCACTCCTTAAATGCATCCTTTATGGCTAGCAACTCATTCTCTTTGATGGAGTAGTTAATTTCTGCTAGGGTTAGTTTCCAAGATCAGTAAGCCACTGTGTGAAATTGTCTATTCTTCTGATGCCTCTGGGACAGTTCTTCTCCTATTGCCAGGTCAGATGCTTCAGTTTCTAAATAGAAAGGCTCGAAGGATCATAATGGAGTAAGATGGATGTATTTGTGAATTATTTCTTCAAGGACTCAAAAGCTTCTGTCCATTTGAACTGGGCCCCTTTTTTCAGCATTCGTGTGAGTGGAATTATTTTGTGTGAATGCTCTTGGATAAATCTTTGATAGAAGCTTGTGAAACTGATAAAGCTTTGCACTTCTTTTACACATGTCGGAGAGTTCCATTCATCGCCCTCTCTAATCCTGATTAAGTGGTAAGCTCCTCTTAAGTCAAGCTTCATGTAGATTTGTGCTTCTTTTAACTGCTCCAAATAAACTGAGATAAGCGGCAAAGGGTAAAGATTGTATATTGTGATTCGATGTATTGTTCGATAATCAATGCACGTTGTAAATGCACCTTTTTTCTATGAGACAAAGAATAGTGCGATGAAACAGGGGATTGAGAAGGTCTAATGAATCCATTAGCTAGATATTTTTAGATGTAATCTTGTAGATGCTGGTTTTCCTTCTCAGTTAGAGCATTCACTCTACTACACGGTAAATTTGACCCTAGCTCCAGATCTATTTTACAATCATATGGAAGATGAGGTCGGAGCTTTTCTGCTTCGACTTCATTGAATATGTCCTAAAAATCTTCATACTCTTGAGGAATCTTACTTGTATGTATAACACAACTGAAACCCCTCCATCACACAATAATGTTGCCAGATTCGCTTCTTGTGAGATTCATATTTTCCAAAACAGTTTTCTTTGCACAAATCAGAATCCATGATGATGGTTCTGGCACTCTAATCTATTGTTGGATTGTGCTCGGTTAGCCATGACAATCCCAATATTATCTGAAATTGGGGAGCATCTATTAGGTTGAACTTGATGAGCTCCGGCTGGCCCTCTTGAAAGATTAGTTCTACTTGCTCAGTGTGACACACTATCGGTCCAGATGATAGATTAGTTCCATCCACAGCTCATGCAGGTTCACTCTTACCCTTTTGGATTGCTTTGAACTCAATCTTGGCAGCAAATTTCAGGTCACAAATGTTTCCTGTGGCCCCAGAATTAATCATTACACAGATCTATAAAATCGAAAAGTGTTGAAACATAAGCGTAATTTGTAAAATCTGATGGGGGAAGACTATTGTGAGGTATTTCTAACTGATGTCCGTCTGAAGTTGTTTCCTTATTAGCACTCATCAGTCCAACTCATCCTACTGATGGTGTCACAAGTTTTCCTTGAGGGGCTTATGGTATTACTGGGGATGATGAGTGTACTAACTGAGTTGCTAACCTGGGTGTCGAACTCACGGTAGACCCAGAAGCCTCATTCTCAGGGGTGGATAGTCTAAAATTAGTACCTGAACCCAATCCACTCAAATTTGAAGCTAAGTCTGTGGTCATTCTCCTGAAGTCTATTAATTTGTGTCTTAGACTTTTATTCTCCTCCCTGACTGCCACGAATTCCTTTTGGATTACCTCTAAAACTTCTCCCAAGTTCTGTAAATGTATTCCCTTCGCCATTCTACTCAGGTGAAGGTTTTAGAATGTGGACACTTCACTCTGTCAGACTTGTTCTTACCTTTCTTTTGACTTGCACAGGAGCAGAAAGATGACTGGTCTCAATGCTGTTCCCAAAAGCCTTCCTACATCCAGAGATTTAGTGTAAATCAGGAATGCCCTGAGGGGGAAAAGGAAATGAGGAGAAAAAGAAGAGACTGCCTGACGTCTTCTGGTTCCTATTTTTTTCTCAGATCTATGACTTCTTCAGCCTAGTGTGTAGTATAAGGCTGCATTCAGTCCTGTGCTGTCTGTGGGGAACTAGTAACATAAGACATCTATTAGAATCTATTACATTCTATTACTTATCATCTATATATGTGTTATGTATTCTTAAACGTTAATAACTATAGCATACCACTGTAACAAACCCAGAATAACTTAAGCAATTGCTCCTTTTCTGTATTTGAGTGTGATTCAATTATATTCCCTTTGGTGGCTGAATTAGTTATACTATGTAGTTTCTTCTTTGTCAACAATTATTGCATCTTCATTGGATCAGTGATCTTGGGGTCATTTCTCTCGTTCCTCTCCCACACATGATTTTAAGTCCTCTTGTTGCAGTAAGATATTTCAGCCTAAGAAGCACAAAAGCATGAGTCTGCAGGTCAACCCGGTACCTCAGAAAAGGGACTCTTACTATTCGTCATCAACACATTTTTGCCTTCATCCATCAATTTTTATTCAGAATATCAGACGTTGGAGTTTGTCTATAATAGATATTTTTCCAACCAAATCAAATGAGCTCATGAGCAGGTTCTGCTCCAGAACAAAGGAATATCAAGCATTGGCTGTGGATGCCTTAACCTGCCATTAGACTCCCAGCCTTCTCTATGATTTTCCCCCCTCTTCTTTTAAAGTTTCTTTGGAGAATAAGGAGGGATAGGGTTACAATTCTTCTAACTGCCCCAACATGGGACCACTCATGTTGGTTTTGTCTGCTGACCTCTCTGAAGATGGAGAAGGAGCGAAGACTTGCATCAATCCATCTCCAGTAGCATTTTCAGTGCTACAACAGAAGGTTTTCTTGGGGCTCAAGCTAGCAGTCTAGAAGCTGAGAGGAAGGGAATGAGGGGGCGTGGTCTCCCTTATTATTTAGTTCATACTTTGCAGGTATCCGGACAGGCCTTTGTTGTAAAGGCTCAATTCAGACACTGGAATTCCTTTAGTAAATGGTGTGGGGAAAAACAGTGGAACCATCTATGGCTGATCTATTTCAGGTTATGTAATTTTTGTAGGAGGGGCTTTCCCTTGGGTTTCAGAATCACTGCTCTGAATTTGTAGTGGGCATCTATTAGAACATTCAGAGCATCTTGGGAAATTTTGCATGACCCTGGTGCACTGGTTCCTAGATTCCTTAAGGGTATATGTAATCTCCATTCTTACCATCTGCATCAATACCATTCTTAGAATTTGTTGTTGATTCTGGAGGCATCAACATCTACTTTTGAACCTATGGAGCAAATTGGCCTTCTTAGTTGGCATCACATCAGCCAAATGACTCGGAGAATTATCACCTCTCTCTCATATGCATCCCTTTTACAGAATAGTTGAGGATAGGGACATTTTATGTGCTCTTCCCTCTTTCTGCCCAAACGTTAAATCAACTTTTCATCGAGAACATAAAAGTTATTCTTCTTCGGTTTTTTCTTTCTTCAAATTCTGAAGAGCAAGTACATCTTCACAAATTAAAGTTAGGAGAGCCCTCCTGATATTTCTAGAAAGAGTAGCATATTTTAGTCAGTTTGAGTCCTTGTTTGTTAAAACTGGGCCTGCTCGATGGGCTTGGAAGCTGTCTGTAGCTTCTTTAAGTCATTGGTGCAGGTCTCCTATTTTTAAGGCAAATATGTCAGAAGGTGTATCTACTCCAAAAGGTATTCAAGGCAGATCGACTTGTGCAATGTCCACTTATGTGGCAGAAATCTGGGGAGCTTCTATAAATGAGATCTGTAGAGCAGTGGCGTGTGCTTCTCCATCCACTTTCATTAATCATTACAGGATTGTCAGAACATTGAGTTGGATGATGTTTTCAGTTACTTTTCAGTTAGTTTTGCACTTTGAACACATATCCTGCTCCACAGCACTTTGCCCTGGTATTATGGGCTGCATTTTGAATGTGTATTTCAAAGATTTGCACTGGTTGCACAGGTTGCATTATGAATGAATATCGCCACACCTCCCACAAACACACCGCACTTTACATTGCTAATTACAGCAGCACTTTGAATTTTCCTGTCGTGTTTCAGTTAAAGCTTCCTTCTACATTTTGACCCCGAGTTCTCCCTTCAAACCTGAAAGTTCACATCACACTCCAAAACACTAGGGGGGTTTGCTCAGTTTTCTTCCACATTTTAATCACAAAAAAAGACAGTGCAGCCGACAACACTGATAAGGCAAGGAAGATAAACTAGAAGTGACACAAAGGGAGCAATGTAATACAAATGCACTGCACAGAAGATGTGACTGGCCTCTCTGCCATGAACATACCACAAACCTGTTTGGTGACCGGTGTGCACATGCGCAGTGGCTTAGGCATGTTGGCGAAAGCTAAGAGAAAAAAAGCCGTACATAGGCAGGGGGTTCGGCATGGTTCGGTTTCTCTATTGTAAGGGTGCCTGTGAGCTATCAGTGATGTCAGTTTCGTAAATTGAGCACAACGAACATTCACCAGTGGTGCTGCAGGTGCAGTGGGCACCGGGACCCAGAGGCATGAGGGGCCTTTTGAACCATAATTATGTCTATATCTTGTTTGCAAGCAGTGGCTTGGTTCATTTTCCTTGCTTGCATGAGGTCTATAGCACCCTAAGTACGCCCCTGACCTACATATGGGTGAATGCGCAAGGTAACGACAGCCCCTGACATCAGAAGGATGGGTTCCGTCTATACCCATGTGGAGAACTATGAGGAGAATAGTTAATCAGTATTAATATTGCTCCTCCAAGGCACAATTCATAACAGATGGGGCTCCACTAGCAGATCACCCAGTTAACAGCCTTAGAAAATTATAAGTACTGAGGAGCAAACTAACAATCTGTACAGTTTTAAAACAGCTCCACAATGATTTTCTGGCAGGACTTAAGGAGCATATTGTGTTACTACTGAAAAACAACAAGCACTTGGCTTACAAGTTTGAGAGAACTCCACATAGCTGTAGTGTTTAAATCTGTTTTTACTCCACTAACCCTTGGAGAGTCAAGGACACTTATTGCACGCTATGCCAATAAGCAGAGCGTGAAGTGTTCTCAAAAGCACGCATACAGATGCTTTTGATCACTGAGTTAGGTGCACATAAACACCACAAAGGGAACAGTAAATCAAAGCTTCCAGAACAAAATAGCAAAGTGCTAACTGCTAACAATAAATCTATACATGTCCTCTTGCTACAAATGTACAACAGTGAAGAGACAAGCAAGAAAGAATGAATGAATTGTAATAAATAGTCACCTACCTTCCTTGCATGCTGCATGACATGTCATCCTTGCTCTAGCATTCTTCTTCTCTCCTCCACACATCTTTTAATCAGCCCTGGCACTGCTCTCATGCTGTTAACCAGAATTAGAGAAGTGCCAGGATTGGAGGAAGCAGCTTCTCTCTATGCTCTTAAGGGAACTGGAGGCCTGTGCTTACTCTCAACCTAGCTGCTGAAGACGGATTGGTTATAGAGGCTGAAAATGTGCATGCCTGGCTGGACGCCACAAGACAGCTGGCCAAAAAGACATGCACACTTTAAACTTAAGTTCCCAGCCCACCACTCCTGCCTGCTGCCACTCAGCAGTGCAACACCCCTTCCTGACACTCGATTCAGGACAGGTTGGCCATAAATTAACTTTATTACCATTTTATTGTTAGGTCATAAGCGTTTGACCTCGTGTATACTTTTAGTATACTTCTTATGGCTTAAAGCGATTTCATTGGTTGGTTGCAGTGTCCTTTAAAAATTCTTGCTTGCTAGTGGTCAGTTCTGCCTTTTTCTCCCTCCTTTTTCTGTTTCAAAGCAGTGACCAACTACTGTATTATTCCACTTTGGTTTATTTATGTGTTGCTGCGATGGACTATTTTTGTTATTTCTTTGGTACTCCCTTTTTTACTGCGGGTGTTTTAGGCTGGTAGCTGCCTCGTTTTATTGAAGCATTCCGTTCCTCCCACCTCCTCCCAGGTCGCAGATCATTTGTTTTGGCTCTTATACAGTGCTGTCCTCGTTTGCTGCTCACTGCTCACTAAAGCCGCAATATGCCTTTCCTGGTAGAATGTAGCTAAACCTAGAAGCAATGATGTGAAACTTGCTTAGCCCTGCATGAGTCTCTCTCCCTCCATGGCCCCTCCCTGCCACCACTCAAGACATCGCACACAGGGTATTGCCCATCTCCATTATTGAGGCCATACATTTTCTCAGGCTGCTCTGCTTTTGTTAACTTCATTAAAGCTTTGTGGAAATGCAAGGGCTGGCAAGACTTTTCATTCTGTTAAAATAAAATAAAAATATTTTTCCAGCCTTATTTTCCAATTTCCGTTAATGGTGCAGTCATCTTCTCGTCTCTCTTCAAGGGCTTGTTTATTATTTCTTGTACAACTCTACCACAAGGACTTCCTAGCACTAACAGAGAAAATGCAAACAAAGCAAGAGAATTTACTGATCCTTAAGTTAGTGGATTTTTTAAATAACATTCTCAGCCTTTAATTAAGTAGTACACTTGCATTACGAAATGTGTTCTAATATCCATGTGCCTTTATACTGACAGAAAGAAAACACTTTATTGAAGAATATCCCAATCAAATGCAGTGTAAAACCATTAAACTTCCACATGATAAGTTACAAAGTACAAGAGAGGGTGCTAGTCAATTTTAGTATTCTCTGTAATACAAATGCAACCTGTTTTCAGAATGTTCTTCTTCTGAATTTCTTGTTTTGGTTGACACCAGAAATACCTATATTTTTACAATTAGCTCGTCCAACTGACCACTGTATAAAAACCCAAAACACTAGTAACATATTTTCAAAGGTCCACGGTGAAACAAATCCTTTGCTAATGGCCACATTAAAGGTTGTATCAAATCTTTATCATTATTTTTATGAAACTTGTTTTGCACCACTTTGTTCCCCTGCACAGAATTAGTGTTATCCACATGGGCAAAACATAGAGTCACCATTTACTCTCTGTGTTTTTTCATTTCATCCATTTTATATCATGGTAAGCGACATGTTTTGAAAATGGCGACCCATCTTTTCAAGCAAATAGAGCTGTATCATGAACAGGAGAACAGGAAAAACTGATTTGTGGGCTTGTTTCTCTGCGCTGTCTGCACTAGGGGCCAGTGATACTGGAACAATATTGAGAGTGGGGGTGCTACCTTTTATGTTATGTCACAGAGGTCGCCTGGACTGTGAAAAATCCAAGCGTCATTCTGAGAAATCTGCTAGAAGTGTAGTAATGTGCAATTCCGATTCAGCAAGAGAGTGGCAAGGGAGGAGCATTTTGCAGCCCTGATGTGGTAGCGTACTGTTATTTGCAGACAGCACATTTCCATTGAAATTGCTACTAAATTTGCATAGACATGTAGCTTTCCTGGTTAAACAATATATCACTCAAAAGGTAATGGTGGAAACTGGATTTCAGCGAATATTTATCATTTGCGCATCATCAAGTATAGTGCCATGATTTGTTTGGATTCTGTTAAAATATTTGTTTTCCTCTTCATTTGTGCTTTTCTAGTTGCTAATATATTTTGAAATTTGTGTATAGCTAATTGACAGGTGTTTCAATGGTGTATAGTTAATTGACAGGTATTTAAATGTTGTTGTGTGTTAGAAAAAAACTGTCAGACTACATACAGCCTTTCCTTTCACTTACTCTACCTCAGCAAGATTGTCACCCTAGACACTTTCACGAAATCCTCTCACTTTGTAGTCAGGGAAAGAAAAGTAGATACTAGTTTCCCAATAAGCAGCTATTTGTCAGAATAAATAGCCTGAGATTTCACCTTTGTCTTCAAATAAAGGCATCTCTAATGCTCATCACCTTCTGAACTCCAGCATCTTTATTTTCAGGGGAGCTGCTAATTCTGGCACTTATGCTACAGGCAACTTTACAGATATGCCACACTGTCCCACTCTTCTGTTGTGGCACTCCTTTAAGTCTGTGCATCGTGGGACTGAACCTGCCTTCAGGAGGATGCCTGGTGGGTCACTAGGATCTCCATATCTCTGTCACAAGGGGTACTGTGGTATCAAAGTACAAAACACCTTCTTTAATTTTCCAGCAGAAATGATACAGTAGACTTCAGCCATCATCAAAATAAACAGAGCATCAACTGACCATTTTTCAGAGTATGGATAAAGAAATACAGTCCACTGAAGACCCATGCCTAAGAAATATGTTAAGAACACTAGAGTGAATAATGAAATACCACACACCTTCCCCCCAGCCCTCGAGGGTGTACTTATTGTGTGCCACCTCTGTATTCATACAGAGATTGCGGCTCCTGACGGCTTCTTTGCCTTTGCACCCACATACGCAATATGACATTTAACCAAAGGCAAAGGACTACCTGATTTACATGGGGCCTAATTACTTGTCAAATGAGGGCATGACCCTAAGAGGCACATTAATGCACATTTAATACCAACGCAATCCATATTACAGAACTGCCGTCCAAGCTTCTGCGGCCCTGTTTGGAGTTCCATAGTGCCTCTGGATGTAAAAAGTGGGCACCAATGCCTGTTTGTCTCCAACTGCACAATATGTATAAAACAGCCCCAGGTACACCAACTTGGTAATTGTACGAGTGACATACTGCACAGTTTGGTAGCACAAAGTGGTAACCAAAAAAACTGTTTCTGAGCTCTGATATGTGCAGGCCATGCTCTACTGGTACAGTTACTGAGTGTAGAATGGACATTTTCTTTGAAAACGGTTCCAGTATCATGATCCCTTTCTGTGCACTGCAATGACACCAAAGGGATATGTGTGCTTCGCTTTCCACTCTACAGAGCACACATTAACTCCAAAAAATCTCTGAGCTTGTGGAGAACACAGAATATTAATTGTTTCTTTGTGTAGGGATTCATAGAAGGGGTCATGAAAGCACAATACAAATGAGGTAAAGACCTTAACAGTTGGAACTTCGTGAATTTTCACAAGCATTGGAAATGCTTTTAAAGCACCTACGTGCAATTCAACACTTGAATAACCCAGGTGTATACATTGAATAGGTATGAAAACATAGATGCAGTGCCCCACGTTTCTTGGGGCAGTTGTGATAAGAGAATGCTTCACTTAGAAAAATATTTTTCATGTAACACAAATGAGAACATACCTTTTTTTTTAATGAAACTATGTTCTCGATCATATCCAAATGGATTCTTTGCAATGCAGTAGTTTTAGAAATATCTGATTTACAGTTATTTAATATTATTAAACAACTTCTTAGGGTCAAATTGGATTTTTGACTTTGAATTTTGTCCAGATTCTGGGTTATAGGCACCAGCCATCTTTGTGATTATGTTTATACATTGGGGCAGTGCAGCACACTGATCTAATGTCACCGTTGCTTTGGTTCTTACATTAAGAGTGTGATTGGTGCAATTTCATCTGGAGTGATGACTCTGGGTGGAATTACATCATCTGCAATTTTCAGACTGCAGACCAAGTAATTCTGGGCCCAGAGGCACCGGCCTGTCTTCACTACTACAGGGAATGCAAGCAGCCGCATACCCTGTCCTTCGTCCGAACCATGCAGTAGCATGGAGGGAACAGACATATCCTACTCCCCTCTCTTTCACCCAACCTCTTCACCCTCTACTGGCCCTCCCTCTATCAGTTTCCACCTACTCTGAGTAGGTGCAAAATGGTAGCAGTTTCCTTCCTGGAATGAGGAAAAAGACATTGTAAAGGACCTGGCATATCTGGGTTCATGCAGTTATTCCTCAGTCTAGATGGAAAACTCAGAATAGCAGAAATTTAGGGATGAGGGACGGTAGAAATAAAACAATGGCCTCCACAACCATGGTGTGAAGGCCATTAGTTTTACTTGTTCCTTAAACAACTCCTGCTGTTTGATGGAGCTGTCCCTCAAACTTTCACAACATTAGCAGGAACCTCCATGACGGTGGTTCCTGACAATGGTAAGCAATTCCCATGGGACCAGTGGACATTGATTTGGAGGACAGGATGTCTGTCAGAGTGATGGAATGAATTACTCTGCTGCTCTGATGGACATACACCCATCTTCATACTCGAAATCATGCCCTGTGTGTTTTTTCATCCAAGAAAAATACGGATTGGGTCATTAGAAATGATAGGATGAACTGAACATAAACCTTTCCTTTGCAGGTAATAATTATTCCATCAGTTGAGAGAGAAGATATTGCAGTGATTCTGCTTGGAGATGCTGTTGCTAATTAGGTGCTAGTATCGTTCTAGATCTCCCTCCGACAGTCTCCCCCACAAAACCCTTCCCCTTATCTAGCCCCTCTGAACTATTGTGATGTTAACCTCATAATTGGAACACCTGAAATTTGGGCTTTGGAGGCCACTGCTTTTGCGGAATGGCTGGCCCTGCAATAATATTTATAGTTTGCATGTGTCTGAATTCAGCAGAAAATTACAAATAAGACAGGAATTTTTCTGGATCACGTCAGTAGTCATAAATCTCTACTCTGCAGTTGAGGCATGCTTCACAACCAAACTTAATCAACTGACTGGTGATTCTATGTGCCTTTTTAGGTCGAGCACACAATTGCTTTTCGACCTGTTGTAGGTATTCTGTGGGCTTTTAGCCATGCCCATCTCAGACCCATCACTTTCACTCGTTCGTGAGATTGTCTTACAAAAAACCTTTGATGTGATTGGTAAATTCTTTACATTAATCTCGCCTTGGAGTGGTTTTTTTACCACCTTGAAGACTGACCCTGTTGCATGGATTAATGCATGATTGCCAATATACTTCAGTGTGGGAAAACTAGTTTTTTCTTTTGTCCCTCCCCTTTGTGCTCCATGACAGCCATGGCACTCACAGCGCGAATTCCATCAGCGATATTTAAGCGCTGGTCACATTGTTCACACTCTTACCTAATCAGAGTCATTTCTTTTGTCCCTCCCCTTCACGCTCAATAGCTTTCACAAATACACTTGTAATTTATAAATGCTTTACGTAAAATACACAGAAATCCTCAAAGCGGCGATCCCGACACATTGGAAGAGCCGATACTATGATATTCACTGCACTCGGAAAACTCGCTGCAAAATGCTTTGCAGACCATTACTTTACAAAAAACATTGTTGCTCATAACTCAGCCTGTGGTGGTCCTAGGACAATGGCACCAATGTGGTATTTTCTGGTTCCTCACACTAGGTTAGAAGGGACCCCCAAATAATAACCCCTCACACCATTCAATGTCTGTTTAAGCTTTCTCATGGCTGGGACTTTTGTTTTATACCTGGGAGTAGTTTGTGTTTTAAGGGTCTTGCTTGTCATATAATTGCAGTAGGCCTGCTAGCCCTGAAAATGTGTAATGCACTAGGGCCTCTAGGGGCTAAATATATGGTTACACTGCATTACTTTCTGTCATTTTCTTTTCATGTGGTTATGCCTTTTAGTAGCTAACTGTATGGTTATATGATCACGTTTCTTACAAATGCTATTTTCATTGTGGTGATCTCTAGGAGCTGTTCGAAGCATTACAGTCAACATGCTACAATATTCGCAGCGCTCAGAAACTTGCCCCATAATGCCTTGCAGGGCATTACTTTTACAAAACATTTTTGTGCATAACTCAGCCTGTGGTGGTCCTAGGACACAGAGACCACCTTCAATACATTCACCACAACTTTCTCTTTCTGACTACATCATCTCTGGGTCCCCACACTAGGTTAGCGAGGATCCCAAAAAAATAAGACCGTTTAGTGCCTTTTTAACCCCTTCGCTGCCAGACCTTTACTCCCTCAAGTGCCAGGCCCTTTTTTGGCTATTTGGGGCAGTTCGCCCTTCGGCCCTCATAACTGTTTGTGCACAAAACCCTTCCCCTTATCTAGCCCCTCTGAACTATTGTGATGTTAACCTCATAATTGGAACACCTGAAATTTGGGCTTTGGAGGCCACTGCTTTTGCGGAATGGCTGGCCCTGCAATAATATTTATAGTTTGCATGTGTCTGAATTCAGCAGAAAATTACAAATAAGACAGGAATTTTTCTGGATCACGTCAGTAGTCATAAATCTCTACTCTGCAGTTGAGGCATGCTTCACAACCAAACTTAATCAACTGACTGGTGATTCTATGTGCCTTTTTAGGTCGAGCTCACAATTGCTTTTCGACCTGTTGTAGGTATTCTGTGGGCTTTTAGCCATGCCCATCTCAGACCCATCACTTTCACTCGTTCGTGAGATTGTCTTACAAAAAACCTTTGATGTGATTGGTAAATTCTTTACATTAATCTCGCCTTGGAGTGTTTTTTTTACCACCTTGAAGACTGACCCTGTTGCATGGATTAATGCATGATTGCCAATATACTTCAGTGTGGGAAAACTAGTTTTTTCTTTTGTCCCTCCCCTTTGTGCTCCATGACAGCCATGGCACTCACAGCGCGAATTCCATCAGCGATATTTAAGCGCTGGTCACATTGTTCACACTCTTACCTAATCAGAGTCATTTCTTTTGTCCCTCCCCTTCACGCTCAATAGCTTTCACAAATACACTTGTAATTTATAAATGCTTTACGTAAAATACACAGAAATCCTCAAAGCGGCGATCCCGACACATTGGAAGAGCCGATACTATGATATTCACTGCACTCGGAAAACTCACTGCATAATGCTTTGCAGACCATTACTTTACAAAAAACATTGTTGCTCATAACTCAGCCTGTGGTGGTCCTAGGACAATGGCACCAACGTGGTATTTTCTGGTTCCTCACACTAGGTTAGAAGGGACCCCCAAATAATAACCCCTCACACCATTCAATGTCTGTTTAAGCTTTCTCATGGCTGGGACTTTTGTTTTATACCTGGGAGTAGTTTGTGTTTTAAGGGTCTTGCTTGTCATATAATTGCAGTAGGCCTGCTAGCCCTGAAAATGTGTAATGCACTAGGGCCTCTAGGGGCTAAATATATGGTTACACTGCATTACTTTCTGTCATTTTCTTTTCATGTGGTTATGCCTTTTAGTAGCTAACTGTATGGTTATATGATCACGTTTCTTACAAATGCTATTTTCATTGTGGTGATCTCTAGGAGCTGTTCGAAGCATTACAGTCAACATGCTACAATATTCGCAGCGCTCAGAAACTTGCCCCATAATGCCTTGCAGGGCATTACTTTTACAAAACATTTTTGTGCATAACTCAGCCTGTGGTGGTCCTAGGACACAGAGACCACCTTCAATACATTCACCACAACTTTCTCTTTCTGACTACATCATCTCTGGGTCCCCACACTAGGTTAGCGAGGATCCCAAAAAAATAAGACCGTTTAGTGCCTTTTTAACCCCTTCGCTGCCAGACCTTTACTCCCTCAAGTGCCAGGCCCTTTTTTGGCTATTTGGGGCAGTTCGCCCTTCGGCCCTCATAACTGTTTGTGCACGTAAGCTACCCAAGCCAAATTTGAGTCCTTTTTTTTCAACATCCTAGGGATCCTAGAGGTACCCAGAGTTTGTGGGTTCCCCGGAAGGAGACCAAGACATTAGACAAAATACAGCAAAAAGCTCGATTTGTTTTTCAATAAAATGGGAAAAAAGGGCTGCAGAAGAAGGGCTGTGGTTTTTCCTCTGAAAATGACATCAACAAAGGGTTTGCTGTGCTTCCCAGCTTTCTGAAACTGGCAGACTTGAATCAGAAAACCAAATTTTTCAACACAATTTAGGCATTTTACTGGGACATACCCCATTTTTACTATTTTTTGTGCTTTTAGCCTCCTTCCAGTTAGTGACAGAAATGGGTGTGAAATAAATACTGGATCCTGGAAAGCTAAACATTTCTGAAAAGTAGACACAATTCTGAATTCAGTATGGGTTCATTTGTGTACATTCTACAAGGTTTTCCTACAGAAAATAACAGCGAATATAAAAAATAAAAAATGAGGTAAAAAATACAGCATTTTCTCACCACGTTTTACTCTGTAAGGTTTTCCTGCGATGTCAGATTTTTTAAAGCAATATATTGTTACCTCTGCTGGACTCTTCTGGTTGTGGGGATATATAGGGCTTGTGGGTTCATCAAGAACCCTACGTACCCAGAGCCAATAAATGAGCTGCACCTTGCAATGGGGTTTTATTCCATACTGGGTATACAACAATTCATTTGGTGAAGTATAAAGAGTGAAAAATAAGTATCAAGAAAACCTTTGTATTTCCAAAATGGGCACAAGATAAGGTGTTGAGAAGCAGTGGTTATTTGCACACCTCTGAATTCTTGGATCACCATACTATCATGTGAATTACAGGGCATTTCTCAAATAGACGTCTTTTTTATACACTGTCCTACAGTTGAAAGGAAAAAAATGTAGAGAAAGACAAGGGGCAATAACACTTGTTCTGCTATTCTGTGTTCCCTCAACTCTTACCACTTGCGTGGGTAGGCCTAATGCCCACAACAGGAAATGCAACATGGACACATAACATTTTTACACTGAAAACTGACGTGTTTTTTGGAAAGTGCCCAGCTATGGATTTTGATCTCTAGCTCAGCCGGCACCAAGGAAAACCTACCAAACCTGTGCATTTTTTAAAACTATACACCTAGGGGAACCAGGATAGGGTGACCTGTGGTACTCTCACTAGGTTCTGTTACCCAGAATCTGTTGCAAACCTCAACATTTGACCAAGAAAACACTTTTTCCTCACATTTCAGTGACAGAAATTTCTGGAATCTGAGAGGAGCCACACATTTCCTCCCACCTAGGGTCCCCCAAGTCTCCCGATACAAATGGTACCTCACTTGCATGGGTAAGCCTAGTGCCCACAACAGGACATGCCCCAAAATACAATGTGGACACATCACATTTTCCCAAAGAAAACAGTGCTGTTTTTTAAAAAGTGCCTAGCTTTGGATTTTGGCCTCTAGCTCAGTGGGCACCTAAGGAAACCTACCAAAACTGTACATTTTTTAAAACTAGACACCTAGGGGAATCCAAGATGAGGTGACTTGTGGGGCTCTCACCAGGTTCTGTTACCCAGAATCCTTTGGAAACCTCAAAGTTTGGACAAAAAACACCTTTTCCTCACATTTTGGTGACAGAAAGTTCTGGAATCTGAGAGGAGCCGCAAATTTCCTTCCACCCAGCATCCCCCAAGTCTCCCTATAAAAATGGTACCTCACTTGTGTGGATAGGCCTAGCGCCCGCAACAGAAAAATGCCCCAAAACACAACGTGGACACATCACATTGTCCCAAAGAAAACAGAGCTGTTTTTTGCAAAGTCCCTAGCTGTGGATTTTGGCCTCAAGCTCAGCCGGCACCTAGGGAAAACTACCAAACCTGTGCATTTTTTTAAAACTAAACACCTAGGTCAATACAGGATGGGGTGACTTGGGGGGCTCTTACCAGGTTCTGTTACCCAGAATTATTTGCAAACCTTAAAATTTGGCCAAAAAAAACACTTTTTCCTCACATTTCGGTGACAGAAAGTTCTGGAATCTTAGAGGAGCCACAAATTTCCTTCCATCCAGCGTACCTCCAAGTCTCCCAATAAAAATGGTACCTCACTTGTGTGGGTGGGCCTAGTGCCTGTGAAATGAGATGCCCCAAAACACTATATGGGCACATCAAAATTTTCAAATACAAAACTACCTGTTTTTGCTGGGGCACCTGCGTTTTTGTTCCTGGGTTCAGCAGCCATACAAGGAAACCTACCAAACCCTGACATTTCTGAAAACTAGACACCTGAGGGAGTCCAGGGAGGTGTGACTTGCGTGGATCCCCCATTGTTTTCTTACCCAGAATCCTCAGCAAACCTCAAATTTAACTAAAAGAAAATTACATTTTCCCACATTTCTGTGTGGGATCACTGCACCGGGACACATTTCCAACCACCCAACGTTCCCCTCAGTCTCCCGTTAAAAATGATACCTCACTTGTGTAGGTGGGCCAAGTGCCTGTGATAGGGAAGAGCCAAAAACATGTTGATATTGAGGAGGAAACAAAGCGGGTCCAAAAGGGCAGCTTGAAAAAAATATTTTTAGGCTGACAAGTGGGGCAGAATTTTTATCGGTATAGATGAGACAGTGCTGGGTGGTAGGAATTTTGTGGATTCCTGCAGATTCCGGAAGGTTCCATCACAAAAATGTGGGAAAATTGTGATTTCCAGCAAAGTTGGAGGTTTGCATGGCTTTGTGGGTAAGAAAATGGTGTGGGGTGCATGTGAAGCACACCACCCTGGAATCGCCCAGATGTTTTGTTTTCAGATGTGTCTAGGTCTTGTGGATTTTCCTACATGGCAGCGTCCCAAAGTCCAAAAAGTGCAGCCCTCACCATTTCAAGTGGGACGATTTTGAGAGTTAGCCAAGCTCTCATGGCCCAAATGTAAAACTAAAAGCCAAAATAATCAAATGTCCTCTTGCTTGCCATGGGATAAGATATTTTAGTGTGCGGGGGCGAGCTGAAAGACTGTTACACACTTCAGTTGGAGTGGGGGCATAACCAGGCCCATACTGGTTGGTAGCCACCAGCCCACTATTTTTTATTTTTCCATTCCCTGGTATCTAGTAGACTTTCTGCCCCCCCCCCCCCGGGGTGTGGATCGGGGTAATTGCCCCATCTGCCCACTGCTGGGCAGAACACCTTTGGCCCCATTTTTTTGGGGTGGGGGTATATCCATACCCCCATCCTCTTATTTTGAAAACAAAATCTTCCCTGGCCTCTGGTGGGCTTTCTGTCCCCTTTGGGGGCAGATGGACCTCCCAAAAATAGGCAGATCTGCCCCCAAGGGGGGCAGATATGGCCAACAGTAATGTGCCCCAATGGGGAGCGACCCTTGGCCAAGGGGCTGCCCCCCCAAACAAAATGCACACATACACACACACCAATCCCTGGTGCCCAAGTGGTTTCTGCCCCCCCAAGGGGGCAGATTGGCCAAATAGAAATAGGCCGATCTGCCCCCAAGGGGAGCAGAAATGGCCCAAAATAAATTCCCCCTCCCCCCAGGGAACGACCCTTGCCTAAGGGGTCGCTCCCCTTGCGTGAAATTGACGCAAAAAAATAAAAATCCCTGGTGTCTATGGGTTTCTGCCCCCCGGAGCAGATCAGACTAATTACAATAGGCTAATCTGCCCCCAAGGGAGGCAGGAATGGCCTACAACAAATTTGCCCCCCAGTGAAGCCACCCTTGCCTAAGGGGTCACTCCCCTCAGGTGAAATTGACAAACAAATCCCAGATGTCTAGTGGTTTCTGCAGCCAGGGGAGCGACCCTTGCCTAAGGGGTTGCTCCCCACATATAAAAAAAACCAACACAAATAAAAAGATCTCTGGTTTCTAGGGGTTTCTGCCCCCCCCCGGAGCAGATTGGCCTAATTATAATTAGGTGATCTACCCCCAAGGGGGGGCATAAAAGACCTAAAATGTTTTGCCCCCCTGGGGAGCGGCCCTTGCCCAAGGGGGCCCTCACCTTATGTGTAAATATATATATATATATATATATATATATATATATATATATATATATATATATATATATATATAAAAAAAAATCCCTGGTGTCTAGTGGCATCGCGATCGGGCAGCAGAAATGCTGAGAGAGACATGAAAGGAGAGGAAAGGCCTTACCTCTCCTTTCATGCCTCTCTCGCCCCCTGTAAGTGATCAGAGGAGAAATGCTCTTGCATTTCTCCTCTGATCTGCGTTGGAAGCTGACCTTCCAGCACGGAGGGGTAGGCCTCTGATGAGGTCAGTGCGTGATTGCGTGCTGACATCATTAGATGCCACGGTGCGGTCAGGGGGCGTGGAAGGTGAAGGGATTCCACTTCCATCCCTGCCCAGAGGAGGGTGGTGGGAGGCCGCTGCCGGGAGCGCTAGCGCTTCCCTCAAAGGCCCCTATCTGGACTTAACCGTTGCATCCTGGGCACTCGAGCGGTGCTGCCCAGGACGTAACCGTTACATCTAGGGCACCCAAGGGGTTAAGTTCTTTCATGGCTGGAACTTTTGTTTTGGAGCTGGCAGTAATTTTGTTTTAAGGGCCTTGTTTGTTATATCATCGCAGTCCGCCTGCTAGTCTTCAAAATGTGTAATGCACTACACCCTCTAGGGGCTAAATATATACTTACACTAAATTAGTTTCTGCAATTCTCTCTTCATGTGGTTATGCTCTCTAGGGGCTAATTATATGGTTACATGGTCATGTTTCTTACAAGTGCTATTTTTATTGTGGTGTTCTCTAGGAGATGTTCTGAGCATTACAGTCAACATACTACAATATTTTCAGGCACAAACACTTGCCCCATAATGCTGCGCAGGGCATTACTTTTACATAACATTTTTGCACATAGCTCAGCCTGTGGTGGTCCTACGACAGAGAGACCACCTTCAAAACATTCACCGCAACATGCTCTTTCTGTCTACATCATCTCTGGGTCCCCATACTAGATTAGTGGGGACTCCAAAATAATAACCCCTCCCACCATTCAGTGCCTTTTTAAGAGCTCTCATGGTTGTAACTTTTGTTTTACAGTTGGTGGTTGTTTATGTTTTAAAGGCCTTGTTTGTAATTTCATTGCAATAGGCCTGCTTACTCTAAAAATGTGTAATGTGCTATTCCCTCAAGGGACTGAATATATAGTTAAACTGCATTACTTTTCTCATGTGGTTATGTTGTCTAGGGGATAACTATAGGGTTACATGACCATGTTACTTACAAATGCTATTTTCATTGTGGTGTCCTCTTGGGGCTATTCTGAGCATTACAGTCTAATATCAAAAGTTTATTTCTGGTAAAGGTTTTTATTGGGTTTACATGATAATTATATATGTTTTCGTAATCTCTCTTTATTGCAAGTATGACCATGATTCAGGTCGACTTAACATCCTTATTACGCTATGCCTGTTTGAACACTCTTGATGTGTTTAGGTGACCTTTCCAGTGTACTTCTCTCCTTACTCCTCAGTGGCTGCTGTGTGTCTTTTTTTGGGGAATTGTCTTAGCCGCCAGCAATTCTGATGGTGGGGTGCTGAAAGTGATATTCTATTGGAATTAGCATGGCAGATTTAAATGAGAATGCTAAAGGGCAACATTAACATTTTTGGCTGCAGATAGAGGAAGAAGGTAAATGGAAGAACTTTCGTTATATGCAGGGCCAATTTATGTGTCAAGAAAAGTCCAGTTATGAAATTACAACTCCAACAGCTCTAACTCACGCAATGCAAGACCTATTGCATTGCAAATGCTTGTTTATCACTGGGGCTTTTGTGGAGGCATTTAAAGTTAGTGAGACGACTCTCCTCCGCTGGAATGGAGAAGCCACTTTTGCCCATGCATGTGATAAATTAATTCTTCCAGGCAGATTGCCTCACCGGTTCTGTTCTGTTATGCTGAACGTGGGATTGTATTGTCTGACACTGAAGGGATTTTTAAGCCAGTTAAATATGGTCTCTTATCATTTTATATTGAACATCTGCTGTCTGTGATTTCCTGACCACCATGTCATTTTTGGGGCTGCATAAAGCCTCTGGTCACTGTAAATTGTTTGAAAAACATGATGACAAAGCAGCTATGGTAGAAAGGATGGTTTTGGGGTGAGAGTGGGAGAACTGCATGAGATAATTGGAGTAAGAGCACAACATGAGCCAAAACCACAGGCAGTAAGCACTCAAAAAAAGTTTTTCTGTAGCCCCTGAAGTAGCATTAATCTTGTGCTTATGACAGAACGCTGTGCCACTCCAAGCAGGACTCGACACGTGACACGGAATCTATCTCAAAATCTGTTCACTTGATTAACTTTAAAAGATAGGAACACATTCAATACAAAACAGATAACAACCATCTTTACATTTGTTTTCTGGGCTGGAGTATATTTTAAAAGACTGAAGTCGGTAATAAAAAGAAAGTTTTCCTATATGTTGTGGAGGTCCAGGCTTCCCTTCCTGTGTAAATGCCCAATAGGAGATTGAAGAATTTAAGAGTGGGAGCTCAAATAGGGGTATGGACCAGGTTTCCCCTAAGAGAACAAAAGTCACTGGATGTTGAGTTTGAGGGCCCACTAGACCATTCCAATATGGCGCCGAAATAAGGTGCCGATTCGGTGGCTCCGTGACGATTTCTTTTTTGACATCACAAACGGTATTTGGACCATATACAATATCATGTTTTACTTGATATGAACATTGTGTTGCCTTGAGAAAGCCCAGGTGAACACACCCCAGAGGGTGAAACAAGTGTCGGCTGTGTTGAGTGTGCAACCATCAAGCCTTTAAAGATTGTATATCACCGAATCAATCAATAAATATACTAGAATCACAACCTATGGACTAGAGGATGTTTGATTTGCAGATTAAAATTGCATTATGCAGTACTATTCTTACAACACTACTTAAGTGGGCCCTCAAACTCAATATCCGGTGATAAAAAGAAGACAGTATTAATGACCCTTTTGCACTGTTCCTTATTTAACGACTGGTATAATATTGAAATTTTGTGCAAATACTTCTAAATGTTGTAATCGGGAACACAACAGTTCTAATTAGGAGACCACAGATATAGCTGCTCTTCCCCCATGCTGGGACCCGCATTATACTTAACTTGTGCTAAAACCTAGGCTCTGAAACCTCGACTCCTCCGGCTACCCATTTTTCACAACACATTTTCCAATAGATGCCTTTTCAATTTGGCCTTAGAGATCCAAAAGTCTGTGAAGTGGGGCAGGGTTGAAGAAAGGAGTTTAGCAACCACTAGACTGAGTAGCTTTCACTGCCTTTTCTGATCATTAGTTAGGGCCCACCAGTACTGATGTCCCTAGAGAGGGGCCAGACGGATCGCCATCTGTCGTGCCCTCCCCCCCTTGGGCCCCACCACTGCATCTGTTAAAAGTGCCATGAGGAAGCATAGAAAACAACAGATACTGCACTTTGCCACACACATCATTTTGTCCAAATACCTTTCACTGCAAAGCACTGTTGTTTTCTTAAAACTTTTGTATGGATGTGTGTATACACCTATATACACATATATAATAAAATATATATATATATATATGTATACACACACATACACAATATATATTTATTTATATATATATATATATATACGCACTCTTGTGGGGTTATTTTAGTTCTATACAAGGGCACACATATTTTAATTTGGGCCTGCCGCTTGTGCCCTTTTGCTTAGTTTTTTTAATTTATTCCTTATTATTTTAGCATGGCTTAATTTTAACGGAGATGTTTTATCAATTCTTATCAGTTGCTTTTCCATGCGATCTTTGTTATTAGTTCTTTTGCACAACAGTTCATCTTGTCCAAGGCTGTGATAGAGTGTGAAAATTACTAATAAAATTGTGTGATTAACTGAAAGAAAAACGTGCATTTAAAAGTGCAAGGCTGAAATGAAAATGAGGTCTACACTGATAATTGACACAGATTTGTTGAAAATGAAAATAAATCACTGTCTAATTAAATGTATTTTATGTTTTACTAATTGAGAGTAATGAAAAATAATAATTACATGTTCAGAAAATAAATAGTTTGAGTTTTATAAAATGTTGTACACTGCACATCTTACTGCGTGTTTGAAAAGGCATATAAGCTAATTCAGAATAAAATAAATGTGATGCTTAGAAAATGCTGATAGCAGTGGAAAGTTTTCTGTTCTTTCTGAAACATCCTATGTGATGATCTAATGTCTGAGAGAAATGTTCTTGTGCTGTATATTTTTATACATTTATTTAGTTCCTGTTAGACAGTGTTCCACAGAATACAATGCCTTTCAGTAGTTTTATGTAGTTTGAAACAATTTATTTCTGCAAACGGAAACTGGTGATGGCAGTGAAAGAAGCTGAACCAATGAGGGAAAAAGCAGGAGAAATGCAACATGAAGAAATGTGCTTTAGTTTTAATTGGTTCTGTCCAAAACCACCTATAGTCTAAACCAATAGTAGAGTAGTTAGTTATTTTTGGGACTTTAATATTGGGATGTTAGCTCAAACTTGAGGGAGATTTTTCTTTTTCTTTTGCTGTGTTCAGATGTGCTATTATTTCTGCTAGTGAAATAATGTGCTATGTGCCTCTGACAGTTCAGATACATTAAGGCCAAATATTACTGAGCTGTTTCCCTATATGTCACAGTCCACTAAAGATGACCAGAAGATGCTTCACTGAAGGAGACTTTGCTGCCTGCTGAACCCATTAAGGAGAGGTATAACATAGTGTGTGCATTTGTCTTTCTTGCAGGTTTAGATGTTTTTCTCTTCTAGAAACTCAACCGATATTTTTGCTAGCGCCATAGATAGATGTTTTCCAAATTAATTTTCCAAATTAGTCTTCTTTTCCTTTTTGCATGAAGTCCAACATGTCTAATCTAATTAGGATCATAGTTAGAATGTCACATTCTGAATTTGGCTGTGCAAAATAACTGATTGTGCATACTAAATCTGTGTTAACTCAATGTATTCAATCTCAATTGTTCATCTGATATTGCCTGTTATTCTATATGGTGATTCTTGAGTGCTGAATAATTCATATTCTGTCAAAGCTGAGATTCTTTAGAAGGTTTGGTCAACCTGTGTTATCAAGTATCTTTATAATTGGTTTTGTGCTTAGTTTACATTAATTTAGCATTGTTAATCTAAAGGGCAATAAATGTTTTGAACTTTACTAAACTGGTGTAGTGATTCATAGCCAAATAGGTCATGGTGTGTTTAAATTACTCACTCTAATGTTGATTAATGATGGTAGTGTTTGGTTGTTATTGTTGACTTAGTTTTGTTCATAGCCAAACACTCACACTTATCTGAGTCCAAAGGTTCTTTCAACCTCATGAGGGTAGATGGTTGTTTACCCTTACGTGTCACCTTATAAAATAAATTATAAACAAATATATAAGTTAGGAAACGGCCACTGCTGTAAATTATAATTTACTGAGTATTGCCTGTCCAAGAGCACAATGTAAACCTTACACAGAAAAGATGCATTAGCACATCAGAGCAGTTCTCAGAACAACAACACAGTTGATATAAAACAGCACGCTGTCACAAACCAGGTTAAAGGGGACATTCCAGCCAGCCATCTCACTCTGTACCATGTCGTTGCAGCTCTGCTGAACTTGGCCTAGTCACTCCATCCACTTGGAAAGACTGCCAGCAGACCAACGGGCAAACCCCTGCTTATTATGCAGGGGTGGGGCTTCCTTGCAGAGCTTAGTATGGGCAGATTAGGGCTAACACTGCTAACACTCTCATGTAGAATTTTTAGTAGTGTAGATAGGGATTTTAGATTCACTAGTGTGACAGGATGCTGGGACTTTTTATCTGTTTCACGTTCTTTGTCACAATGGTAATTGTGTTGTGTTTCATCTCTCTAATAATTGTAATTCATGTCTCTTTACACATGAATGTCATGCCCCTTTATGGCATGAAAGCAGTTGCTTCAATAAATGTATTGAATCAACTCCTGCTTCTGTTTGACTTTGCATGTATGAGACTCATGTAACTGAGAGAAAGGTGTAAGGTCTGTTCTACCACGACTTTCCTGAGGAGTCTGAGTTTCATCAGGCTGCCACAAACCAGCTTTACTATTGGGTTTGGGTGAGGTGCTGCTAGCTAGCCGAAAGTGTTAGGCTGACAGCTACCAGACGGTGTGGGATAGACTCAGTTCCTCACATGCAGTGGTGCTGCTGCCCAAAATCAACAGTCTTGTCCCCATGACTAGAATACTCTGACAATACAAAGTCATATTTAACCACATTAAGCAAATTTACATAGATGACCTTTGCAGGTTCCCTCCCACGTCCATGGCCCAATTTAGACCTCCTTTAAAATTCACTTCTAAGGTCGCCACTGACAAGCAGTTTGGAATATAAGGCAGAACAGAAAGCGTACCATGTCACTGAAGTTTAAATTGATTTGGAGAATATAAAAGAGCAAGACAAAATCACACACGGAACTCGAAATCTGGTCTGATTAGTGAATGGTAGCCAAACCAGCATATTTTTATATCAGGAAATATTGTCCATGTACCATAGCATAAATATAATACTAAGTGCACACTTTTCAACTGTTTGAAGGATGTTAGTGCAATGTGAGGAAGGTCCAGGCACATGGTTGAACAGTAAAAAGAAATTCAGGCAGAAATATTTAAAGAAAAATTGAATTCTGAGATATTGTTCAGGTGATAATGATCTGTCTTGACTTTTGCATGTACCGGCATATAAACGCATGATTTTTGAGCCAATTATTTCTCACAGGTGGAACTGCTGATGGGAGTTCATCTAACACAGAAGGCTAATCAAACCTGCAGAATGAACCATACCAATCAAAAAGATGTCCGTTTTACTAGCATTTCAACTTTCACGCCTTTGATGCAGAGGGTTATGTAATGCTGGTGAGAGGAACAGTAGAGTAGCAAGGATGCCATGGGCCTTGGCAAAGAAAATGGCCCCTGTGACTACTGTTGGGGGGATAGTAACACAGCATTGTCAGGGTCAATGCATCATCTCAGAGCCGCGGGCCCTCGTGCTACTGCATCTTCTTTACCAATGGCCACAAGCGAGCTGGACTACAGGAACACCCTCTTTGCTGAGATCAACAAAAAACTCATCAGAAGGCTGCAGACCAGTCAGAACTTGGTGGCCAGAATCACTGTAAAATCCTATTTAAACTTGATTTAATGCTAAACTGTGCTAAATTCATCAAAATCTATCCATGCCACTATGTACACAGGCACTATGTACATAAGCACCGCCACATCGCCCTTCCCCCCATTCACAGACACTCTATACTTCCACACACATAAACACACACAGACACAGAATCACAATCTCAAAGCCCACTGGTACACACTCACCCTCCTGCCCCTCCAAATACACAGTGCCATACCTACACAGTAACACCTACAGTCAGATGAACATAAGGCATCTATCTCTCTCAGTAAAATGAGCATGGTAACAAACTTGGATAACAGACATGGATCCAAGCAAAGCATCCGCATGCAAGAAGAAACATAGGAAGGCACTATCAGGCACATATAGGCATACAGAAGCAGACAGTAAAAAAATCAAACATAAAACACAGACAGGTGGACTGGTAGGAATACTAAGGCATATAGAAAAACAAACAAAACACATACAACACCCACATAAACAGCCAAAAATAGGCACATGCCGACTCACAGTGGACACACACAAGCAAACACATATGTACAAAGAGATGTACAACAAGATGCACTGAGGCATACAGCGCAGGACGCCATGCACTAAAGCAGGCACAAAGATCCTTAGAAGGACAGACAGAAAAGGGCACCACATAAACATGCACAAACAGTCATAGGCAAATATAGGCACATAGACATTCAGATGGAAACACAGGCACACGCAGACATACAGATACAGGCCAGTCACAGAGGAAAGAGTGCATGTTCACACAAATACAGACAGGAGTATGCAGATATCCACAGGAAAAGGCACATAGACACAGACAGACTCATAAGGTTCCACACAAAGATCCCACTGCACCAACAACTTTGCTGCTTGTGTGATATTTCACTGAAGCATATACAGCAGATCAAGCTGTGTTTCAATCCTTCATTTGTGAAGATCCAATACCTACCCTGTGATCACAATGCTCTTATACGGCTTCTTAAAAAGCCACCTCAAAAGGCAATGGTCTAGTCCCACCCTCTTCTAAGAACTACCAGTGATGACAATATTGCGACATTCACCATATGACAGGCAGCCATTCTTCATTGGATATCATTTTATAGCCCCCGTTCAAGACACCTGCTGTTAGCTGATTCAATGTGCAGCAAGAGTGTTGTTCGACAAGTACTTTATACCCACAATAACATATTGTCTACAATTTAAATCCTCTTCAGATAAAATGATATGCAGCATAGCTCTCATTCAGAATAGAGTGGTGTACAGTACCCAGGGATTGGTTTGTCATACTGAAAAATAACTAGTAAAGATTTACACAAGGAACAAGCATTTGTAATGCAGCGGGCCTTGCATTTGCTTGAGTTAGAGCTACTGGTGTTGTAAATCCATAACTGGACGTTTCTTGCCACATAAATTGATCCACCCTGCTGCATAATTTGGTCCTCTCTGCAACATAATTCCAGTGGCCCTGCATATAACTAAAGGGCTAGCAGGCCTACTGGAACCTACTGGAATATTATTACAAACAAGGCCCTTAAAACACAAACTACTCCCAGCTGTTAAACAAAAGTTCCAGCCATAAGGGAGCTTAAAAAGACACTGTATGGTGGAAGAGATTATTATTTTGGGGTCCCCACCAACCTAGTGTGGGGACCCATAGATGACCTAGTTAGAAAGAGCTTCTTGTGTTGAATGTTTTGAAGGTGGTCTTATTGTCCTAGGACCACCATAGGGCGAGTTATGAGCAAAAATGTGTTGTAAAAGGAATGCCATGCAAAGCATTATGAGTTTCCAGAGTGCAGTGAATATTTTAGTATCAACTCTCCCGCTGTGCTGGGAGAGCCGCTTTGAGAATTTCTGTGTTTTCACTTTTGAAACGGCTGCAGGATTCCAATACCTCCGATCTAGTTTGTGATTCAAGCTGCCATGGTTGCCATGAAGCACGAGGGGGAGAGAGAAAAATTGAAATGACTTTGATTCTGTAATAGTGTGATCAATGTGATGTAACCTGCAGTTATGCAAAGAGCTCCAATACTGCCGATCGAATTGGTGGTTTATGAAGCCTCAAAGAGACATGGCTGCCATGGAGCACAAAGAGGAGAGACAAAAAAACAATGTGATGTAACTGGTAGTCATGCAAAGCACTCCAATACCGCCGATTGAGTTTGCGCTGTATGAATCTTCTGAGTGTCATGACGACGATAGAGCGCGTAGGGGAGAAGCAAAAGAAAAAGGTAGTTTGTCCACACCAAAGTAAATCGGCAATCGTGCAATAATCCATGTAACACGGTCAGTTTGCAAGGCATAACAAACTGCTTCAAGATGGACAAATGTAAAGCGTTTACCAATTACATCAAGGGATTTATGAAAGGCAAGCCCAGGAATGAATGAAAGTGATGGGCGTGGTTTAAGCTCACAGAATAGATTACATCCTATTGAAAAGCAGTGCTTGTGCGCTCCTATGCTTGAGCTACAAATTAGGAAATGAGCCTTGACTGATGCTGGATCCAAAGCATTGTATGATTGTATGACTGTATCAGATGGAGTTATTGCTTGGTAAAATCAGGTCCAGTGTTTCAACACCCAGGAACATTGGGTGCAGGGACACCAGTTAAATCATGATCACATGGAGTGGAATTCCATACAGTAGCTCCTCACAATCTGGGCCTCTGTGTGTAAACAGGCTTTGAATCAACCAGCAGAGGAATCAGGCAAATGCAATGTATTTATCCAAAATGTGACATTCAAACAAAAGCGTAGAGAAAGGAGTAGCGCAACCAATCTATGAAATTGTAAAGCAAACCCACATTTAATTTCTGTATTTACTCCAGTCATAAGGAATTCCGCATCTACTTACAGTTCAATATGTAAATTATTTGATCAGAAGATGGAAAAAAAGGGAAGATATGTAACAGATGTACACCTGTGTGAAACTCTTTGTATACTATGTACCGTGTGAAATAAAATATGCTACAAAATACAATTTCTGTAAATAAAACAATTATTGGTACTGCCATCGAGCGTTGCAGGCAGACGCTTTGAAAAGTTAAGCTGCATTACAGTCACTGAAAGGTTGTTCTGAATCCTCTGAACAGCAGTGTGGACTGGTTGACTACACACTGCTGTAAGAACACATCAGGGCTAATGGCTGTTTTGTGCTTAAGTAATCCCTTATTTTTTTGTGCTTCATTTTCCATTACTTGTTTCAGCTAGGGCCAAAGTACAGCACTTCTTCCCAATCCCGGTCGACGAACAAACCCACTTGAGATGGTGGCCTAGTACCTCATTGGCCTAGTTTTAGGCTCCTTTTATTTTTTCTGCTTTGTAGCTTAAAAACTGCTTTATATGTTGTTTTCCCTATTATGAACAGTGCGTGTAGATTTTGGGAAAAAACACTTACAAAATGTAAATCTATGACACTTTTTAAACTCAAAATGTGAAAGCAAAACACAAATCACATGTCTTCCCCTCGCCTCAATTGCAGTGCTTTTCAGAAAATGGTGTGCAGTCCTGAAAAGGATGCCTGAGGCTGTGGGGGAGAGGGTGTATTAGAAATGGGGTCTCTGGTTGGCAGTCAGTTTCCACTCTCTCCAAGCAGGGACCACACTCTAGTCAGGGTAGAGAACTACACACCTAGTATAACCCCTCCTCACCCTCTTGGAAGCTTGGCACAAGCAGTCAGACTTATCTCAGAGGCAATGTGTAAAGTATTTCTACAATCACACACAGTAACACAGTGACAACACCATAAAATGACTCATCACCAGTTTCGAAAAATAGCCAATATTTATCTGATTAAAACAAGTCCAAAACAAATAGAAATCCAACACACACAAGCAAATTTATGAATTTTCAAAGATTAAACTTGAATATAGCACTTAGAAACACAAATGCTTCAATTTTGTGTTATCACCAACAATATGACGCCAATGGTGCCGGTCATGGAGTCACACGGACCGCCAGGTACAGCACCTTGTGAAAGTGAGGAAACAAGCCGGTGTTCGGATTCAGGTAAGTGAAATGTTGCTGGATCCAGTGCGGTATCGGTTCTGGTGCTACAGAGGAACGGAGGTGTCAGGTCCTTGCTGAAGAGCAGTGGAGATGAGGCGGCTTTGGTGCGAAGAGTTAGTTCCTTATGCTTCTGGCAGGGTCGATGGCCTGCTGGGTCAAGACATGGTGGGGCAGCCTCACGGGGTCACAGTCATGCCACAGGGCTGCTGCCGCTGCAGTGGAGTTGGTGTGATGAACGTCAGTGACAGAGCACTCCGGACTCACAAAGTCAGGGGACATCAAGGGACATCAGCTGCTGCTGCAGCGTCAGGCCTCCAATGTTGGTTGGGGTTCTCGCACTCCAGGGGGGACCACGCTTCAGTTGCAGGCGGTGTCGCAGGGCCAGGCAGCGGTATCAGTCTGGTCTTCGTCTGAAGTTGGTGCACTTGGCTTTTTATGGTTTTTCACCAACTTTCACTCCCAAGGGCCAGAAACTGGAGTAGGCAAGTTAGAGTCCACATCAACTGAACCCAGAGCCCGGTAGATAAAGTTGTTGCTGTCCCTGAGACTTATTAACAGCAGGCAAGCTCAGTCCAAGCCTGTGGAGAAACTTCACAAGCAGGATACACAGCAAAGTTCTATCTTTGCCCTCCTTAAGACAGAAGCAACAACTGCAGACCACCCTACCAAAGCACACTCAGCTCCTCCCTCCTCAATCTAGCCGAGGAGACTCATCAGGCTATACATGGCATTCCTAGCTTCCTTTGTGACACTGTCTAGAGAGAATTCACAAATAGCCCAACTGCCAGTCTGACCCAGACGTCGATTCCACAGGCAGACAGAGGCACAGAATGGTTAAGCAAAACAAATGCCCACTTTCTAAATGTGGCATTTTCAAACTGACAATCTAAAGATCAACTTTATCAAAAGATGTGTTTTTAAATTGTGAGTTCAGAGACCCCAAACTCCAGATCTTCATCTGCTCCCAATGGGAAACTGCACTTAAAAGATATTTAAAGAAGGTCCCTGTGTTAGGCCTCACAGTAGTGAAAAACAAATTCGGCAGCAGTCCACTATCAGGACATGTAGAACACACAAGTACATGTTCTACCTTTTAAATACTGTGCACCCTGCCCATGGGGCTACCTAGCGCCTATCTTAGTGGTGCCTTACATGCACAAAAAAAGTGAAGGCTTGGGCCTGGCAAGTGGGTACACTTGCCAGGTTGAATTGACAGTTTAATACTGCACACACAGACACTGCATTGTTAGGTCTGAACCATGTTTACAGGGCTACTCATGTGGGTGGCACAATCAGTCCTGCAGGCCCACTAGCAGCATTTGATTTACAGGCCCTTGGTACCTCTAGTGCACTTTACTAGGTACTTACTTGTAACCCAAAAAGCCAATCACCAATACAATTTACACACAGAACACTTCCACCTTAGAACTGGCAGCAATGGTAAAATGCCCATAGTACCAAAACCAGCAAAAACGAAGTCCAGCACACAGTCAAAAATACACGCAGCACAGACAGAAAGATGGGGAAAACCACGCCAAGGATGCCAGGTATAACAGGGTGTAGTACCTATTGTGTTGTAGTTGTCCAGAGGACATTCTTATGAAAGTCTGGAGAGACCCAGTTCAGCTTTAGTAGCAAAACCTTGTATGAGAACCCTTGAAGTTGCAAATTAGCAATTTATACATTGACGAGCACTAAACACAATTTGGATTAGGAACATAACTTTTCAGAACTTCGTATGGAGACCTGTAGAATTTACATGTCAGGGCTGTATGATTATATAGCCATTGCATGTGGAGTGAGTGGATGGCTCCATGTCAGCTGGATGTCACTTTTCCGCTTCTGGAAGTTGCTTTTTTTTATGTCATTGTTAGCAAGTGTGTTGGTACAGTGGGCTCAATTAACATTAACCCAGACTACAACTCCCAAAATGCACTAGTATGTAAAATCAAGGTTCGGGAATGGAAAAATGGTGTCCTTGTAACAACGAGCCATGATGTCACCCTAGTTACGTATGCATTTCCCGTCAGAAGGGAACAAAGTAGTTCCTGGGGAGGGGGGATGTGTTAGGATTTGATATGACCATACCTGCCTTGTTAATGTTTATTTTATGTTCGGATCTTCAAAAGATTAATTTAGTGTTGTGTAGTTGTGATTTGAGCAAATGGAAGCAGTCGATTTTAGGGAGAAAGGAGGTAGCGAATTTAGTATGGCTCGAAACATATGTCCCGGCTTGTCCACTGTAATCTGATGCTATAACCCATTCCTGACAGTAAATACTGCAAACTTGTCACATTGCACTTCACGTCAAGTATATGCGGAACTGAGAACTGGGAGGGAGGAGGCTGGCTAGATACACAGGAACGTTTTTCTTTTCCAACCAGCCGTTGTGGGAAGAGCCCTCCCCACTGTTATCTCACTGAGAGTTTGGCCAGACTTGCACAAGTGCAGAGTATGGGGGACAGTGAGTTGGGCTTCAATGCACAGGGGATGAAATTACATTCTCTACAATACCCAAGCAGGCCAGGCTTTTATTTAAAGCTGGGCACGCTGGGTTTTAGTCCCCTGGCTGTGAACAGCTTTAGTGTTTCCATTCTACCCCGCAAATACTAACAGTGTGAACAATGCGATGAGTGCTCCAATACCACCGATTGAGTTTGCGCTGTATGAAACTTCAAAGAGCAATGGCCACCATGGTGCGCGAAGGTGAGAAACAAAAGAAAAATTTTGTTCGCCCACACTAAAGTATATTGGTAATCATGCAATGTTCTCTGTAATAGGGTCAGTTTGCAAGGCGTAACAAAACAGCCTGACATCAAGGTATTTTTGAAAGGCAAGCCCAGGGATGAATGAAAGTGATAGGTGTGAGATGGGCGTGGCTAAAGCCCACAGAATAGATCACAACATGTCAAAAAGCAGTGCTTGCGCGCAGCTATGGTCAACCTAAAATGTGTGTTAAGCTTGTGAATGCAGAAAGATCCTGATTAAGAACATGGCCTTGGCAAAGTCAGAAATGTTCTAAAGTACATGCATACACATATTTTGAGCATATTTCCTATTTTTCTGGAAAATGTTAATGAATTTGAGGTGTAATCCTTGGTTGGCATTTGAATACTCACCCTCATTTCAATTTATGCTCACGGTAATGTGCAGAAATATGAGGCTAAAGTGCACTCACAATTTGCATTATTTGTTTGGTTTCTACACGGAACAAATATTCTCTACTACTGTTTTCAGGGTGGGAATAAATGTGTGGGTGTTCACAGTCTGTCCCGTGTAGAATCACCCCATTGCCAGAACTCTAATGTGACAATAGACCTTTATAGAAACAAAAACCCACCATCACTAATCTAGTGACACCAGAACCTGATTTTGCTCTTGTAAATGTCTGCACTGTCATACCTACGTTTTACATGGGTACCCAAACACTTTTGTTTATCAGTCACAAACTGAACATGAAAGCAACTAGCTCACATTTACAATGTTCAAAGTTAGTTTAAGTTCCAGGTACAAGTTTATACAGACATGCCAAATAGACATGAGGGCAAGCAAGTCGCAAATATAAATGCGGTTTGTCATGCATAAGCAGAATTTCTCATCTGAACATGTACCATTAGTTTAATGCCTTGTTAAATAAATGTCTTCCTACGCACACCACGCAGGACAAGTGCTTAATTTTCACTCTTCTTTTGATGCTTTGTTTCAGAACACAGTCATGGGTGTCCCTTGTAGGCCTCCATACTTCATAATTGCCTTTCTTCTGACATCTGAGGCTGCTTGCATGTGAAGAATCATAGAGCTGCTTTGTGCCTTATGTACAAAAGTGCATTCACCTGTACTTCCCAGAATCAAGTATACACATAATCTCTAAACATATCTGTGCTAATACACACCTCTAGCATTATGAAATTAGACATGTATACTGTCTACTGTATAAATCTAGTGCACCTGTAGAGGAGGCACATGTTACCATTCTTTAGATGCTGCTAATGTGTAATGTGGAGCTTGTAAGACACAGTACCACTGTGGAGCACAATACTGCTCAAACACACCGAAGACTAATATGCACACTGAGGGACATATTTATGGAAAGGTCACGCAGAGCAGCGCAGCAAGAGTACGGCACATTCCTGCTTTGTCCCTGTGCTGGTGCCATTTGGGCTGCCTAGCGCCAACACAGACACCCTTGCACCATTGTGCAAGGGTGCCTGCTTTGTAAGGAGGATTGTTTTTGTGCAGGAAGGGGCGCCTTCCTCCACAAAAATCAATCCCATGAGGCATTTTGCTCTTTCTATGTGTGCACAATGCAGCACACATGGAAAGAGGAAGTAACAAGGAGAAATATAGATATTCCTCCTTGTTACGCCTCACCTGGGAAGGTGTAGCATTTTAATGCATTTCCAGGTCTACAGCTTTTGTAAATCTAAGAATGTGTCAAAATCCATGGGTGTTGAGTGGGAACACCCACACAGTACTCTTGGAATGCTGTCTGGTAGGCTTCTACCTAAAAACAGCCTAATTATGACAAGGATTTGTTTCTGCAATTTTGATCTGTCCTGTGTGAGCATTAAATGAGTGAAAGGGTAGCACTGGCTTGAAGTTATCCTGCCCCCGTATAAAGATGCACCGCAAACTCATGGACATCAATCCACCAACATTACCTGTTACCCTCAAGTGACATCACACACCCTAACGAGCCCCCAGAGTGCATGGAATCATACTTCCAATACTGGCAACAGTATTGTGGTATGATTCCAACATGTTTGATACCAAACATGCCTAGGTTCGGAGTTACCATTATGTAGCTGGGCATAGGAAGTGACCTATGTCCAGTGCACGCATAAAATGGCATCCTTGCACTCACAAAGTCCATGAAAATGGTACTGGAGTTCGTAGGGGTGCCTCTGCTAGTGCAGGGATGCCCTCACACACAGGTACTTGCACCCTGCCCTCTGGGCTAGGAGTGCCTGCCATAGGGGTGACTTACAGTGACCTGGTGCAGTGGCCTAAGGTGAAAAATGGTGCTTGCACCCTTTCACGCAGACTGCACTAGCAGGCCTGCAGAACACTTTGCATGGGCTCCGCATGGGTGGCATAATACATTCTGCAGCCTATGGGGATACCTTGGCACCCCAATGCCCTGGGTACCATATGCTAGGGACTTACATGGGGGCACCAGTATGCCAAATGTGGGGTGAAAATGGTACAAGATACCAAGTTAGAAGGGAGAGAACATAATCACTGTGGTCCTGGTTAGCAGGATCCCAGTGAACACAGTCAAACACACTGACAAACAGTCAGAAAATGAGGATAACCATGCCAAGAAAGAGGGTACTTTCCTACAGTAGGGCTCTCAAAAATGTGTAGTTTGTGTGCATGCAGCTTACCTATCTGCATGGCAGAGTATATTTTCATTAATGCAAAATGCACTATACTTCTTTGGATACTACATCTCATGCACCAAATGTAAACCAATTAAACATAAAATATTGGAGTGAATCAAAATAACATACTGGAGTTAGTAGTATGGTATAATAATAATGGCTATTTAAAAGTTATATTTTTAAAGGAAGATGCATTTTATATTTTTTAATTCGAAATGTTGAAGATGCATTTTTTTCATTTTGAAGGAAGACATTCTAACAGAATGTGACCACATTCAGTCAAAGCAGTACAGAACCTGTCATAGGTGTATGTCTTCAGTATGGCCCCGCAGCATCGTGGTATATATGGTCCTCGTAATTTTTTATTTCCCTTTTCAATCTTCAATTAAGTAGTTAATATTGATAACTTTTTAATCAGATGATTAGGGTAACGCGCTATTGCAACATTTATTTTCACGAACTAATATGCAAAGATGCAAGATGTTTTCTTCTTGGACAAATCCCCCCGCGAAATAAAATTGTTCAGAATGTCACTAGCATAAACCAAATTTTACACAGGACAAGAGGCACTTTTTCATTTAAATAGTAAGGACACCTCAATGTTAGTTTCATTGCAGTTCTTTAGAAGAGATGAACCTTGTTTCATAGCTGTGAATTAGAACGCTATTGCATCTCGTTTCCTTGTATCTCGATGCTGAACATACTGGGTTGAACTGCACTATACCTGCGCCTCTTGGCCATTCCCCGTACAGTCCGAGAGTCTCAGTACAAGGCCATCATTTCTTGCTCCAGTACGCTTCAGCATGGGAAAATCTGCCAGGTGCTACCTTTGAGCTTTTGCTCCTCGGTGATTC
Source organism: Pleurodeles waltl (assembly GCF_031143425.1). Taxonomy (NCBI): domain Eukaryota; kingdom Metazoa; phylum Chordata; class Amphibia; order Caudata; family Salamandridae; genus Pleurodeles; species Pleurodeles waltl. The sequence continues at coordinate 318,212,461 of NC_090436.1, forward strand.
TCAGTTACCATGGCAACGACAGGTCTCTCTTTTATAAGGACACAGGCAGCTCAGGCTATCCTTCAATTCGACCAGTGTCAGCCTTCTAACCAGCTGTCGGAGATTGCATAATGAAACTGCTTTCGAGCCAGAGCAGTGACTGATGCCCAAAGTCCTGAAACCTGGCAAGTGAAATCCGCCAGTCAAAAACGGAAAGGAAAGCAAAACGCTTCCTAATCTAGAAAATAACTAAATAAGGTATGCATTAGTGTAGCAACATATAGATATTTTGTCGTTTTTTTAAATTTCTCTAAAAACGTGTCTGAAATGGATTATTCATTCTTCTTCAGGTACACTTCAAAGGAGACAGCTGTGTGTGCGCCTCTGGAAATCAGCACCATGGGCCCAGCTCTCGAGTGCCAAAACCTGCCCCTGTGGTGTCAACTCCCGTGTTTGGACTGCCAATTGCTACTCATTGGATTGCTTTGTTGTTCAGGCAGGTGCAGCTATTCCGATTCTCTGAGACTGTAATAAACACTGCGGCCTGTATTTATACTTTTTTAGCGCCGCATTTGCGTCATGTTTTAACGCAAAAGCGGCGCAAACTCACAAAATACAATTGGCCCGTATTTATACTCCGTTTGCGCCGAATTTGCGTCGTTTTTTTCGACGCAAATTCGGCGCAAAACTAACGCCATATTTATACTTTGGCGTTAGACGCGTCTAGCGCCAAAGTATTGGCAAATAGCGTCATTTTTTTGCGTGAACGCCTTCCTTGCGTTAATGAGATGCAAGGAAGGCGTTCCCGTCTAAAAAAATGACGGCGACGCAAATGCGTCGTATTCATACTTCCGGGCAAAAATCACGCCCGGGAGTTGGCGGGTCAAAAAACCCCGCATTTGCGCCACTATTTAACGCCTGGGTCAGGGTAGGCGTTAAGGGGCCTGTGGGCTCAAAATGAGCCCACAGGTGCCCTCCCCTGCCCCCAGGGACCCCCCCTGCCACCCCTGCCCACCCCAGGAGGACACCCAAGGATGGAGGGACCCACCCCAGGGACATTCAGGTAAGTTCAGGTAAGTATAATTTTTTATATTTTTTAATTTTTTTTGGGTGGCATAGGGGGGCCTTATTTGTGCCCCCCTACATGCCACTATGCCCAATGACCATGCCCAGGGGACACAAGTCCCCTGGGCATGGCCATTGGGCAAGGGGGCATGACTCCTGTCTTTACTAAGACAGGAGTCATGAAATGGCATCTGGGCGTCGTAAAAAAATGGCGCAAATCGGGTTGAGGCGATTTTTTTGCCTCAACCTGACTTGCCCCATTTTAAGACGCCCTAACGTCATTTTTGCCCAACGCCGGCGCTGCCTGGTCTACGTGTTTTTTTTCCACGCACACCAGGCAGCGCCGGTCTGCTTGCGCCGGCTAACGCCATTCCATAAATACGGCGCCCGCATGGCGCTTCAGAATGGCGTTAGACGGCGCTAAATTTTTTGACGCTAAACTGCGTTAGCGCAGTTTAGCGTCAAAAAGTATAAATATGGGCCAATTGTATTTTGTGAGTTTGCGCCGCTTTTGCGTCAAAAAGCGGCGCAAATGCGGCGCTAAAAAAGTATAAATACAGACCTGCATATCCTGAGTGGTTGAAAGACTATTTATCAAACTTACTAAAACGGCAAGTTGTTCCATCAGCTCTGAAGGACCGCCTATCAACCAATTATATGTAACCTCTGCGTGTAGACCATTCTGATTGGAACCTGGACAGTCAATCAGAATGTCATTGGCATCCCAATCACATATTGCCCGTGATGAGTGAAGAGACTGACAATCTCGCAGTGGAACATGGCAGTGTGTAGACTTATACAAGATGCCTTTCTCTAGTGCCACATTTCAGATATTAAGAGAAGTCTCCTTCACTACGTACTCCTGAATACCGTGAAAAGAAAAATAATTCACCCTTCCTTACTGCTAATGACCCAGTAGTTGCAAACTACTCACAGCAGCAGGTACAGTAAATCACTGAGTGATTTCTGTCTGAAGTCATCAGAAGGCCGCACCTCCAAGTAACCATGCATTCTGTTAACGACATCTTCTTGGAAGGGCATGTTTAAAAACAGAGTCGATGTAAAAGAATCACACCAACAGAATAAAACATGAATGAAAATCACTCAAACCAAAATCAAAACTTCAAGCAAAACAGTGATTGCTGTTGGAAATATCAGGAGTTTTCTCTGTACCTGGCCATAGTATCTTGGTCATTCACCTGGCAGATGCCGGCTTGTCTGGACCAGTTCTAGACACGTTCAGGTAATTTTTCTTTGGCTTGAACTCAGGTTGTTGCCTTGCCACCTTTTAGATCTATGGCAGCCAACCCGCTCTGTGAGGTCCCTCAGAGTTACGTATAACAGGATGTTTTGCAAGATAACGACACACAAATGAAAAAAACACCAACAAAAAGAGCATAGAACGTTTACTAGCAGATTCTATCCCTAGAATTGTCTATTTCTTTGTTAAATTGGATGAGTTTGGTGATGTAATTTGGTTTTAAAACCTTTTCATTTATTTACTGGAGACATGCAGCTAATTTTTAGATTAGTGCAAATGATTACCAAGGCTGCTAAATATGCGATTGTTGATGTGTCAGTCTGAAATGGATAACGGGACATCTTTTGAAACTGAATAGGGATAGGATGGAAACACTTGTAGATGGCAATAGTTCATGCCATGCACCGCATCATGCTCGGCTCATCATTAAGGTCCAATATCTCATCCCTTGATGGTCGTCCAAAATCTCGGTACGGTGTTCAGTAAACATTTTACATTTGAAAATCAGCCACAAATCATATGGGCCTCAGACTACCTACAAATTAAGGGTCATATTTATTACCTGGTTTGCATCGCTCTTGCACCCTGCAATGTGCTGCAACAGTGACTCAAACCTTAAGTAAGATTTTTCAAGCCACACAAAGGCACTTTGTGTGGCTTTGAATGGCTTAAAAAATCTGGAGTAAATCGCTCCAGATCTGGAGTAAATTGCTGCATTGTATTACGTTACCCAAGGAAGGCGATCAATGGGCACTGCGTGGTAAACCTGGGAATGCGCTAAAGAGATACGCCTCTCCAGGAGAGGCATAATAAGGAGAAATATCTTTATTTCTCCTCGTTTTTATCTCTTTCTATGTGTGCACACATAGAAGGAGGAATACGCCTCTCTGGATTGTTTCTGTGCAGGAAGGTGCCCCTTCCTGCACAGAAACAATCCTGCCTACAACACAGGCACCCTTGCACCGTGGTACAAGGGTGCCTGAGTTGGCGCTAGGCTGACATAACGGCGCAAGGGAAAAGGACAGGAAAGTGCTGTGTTGAATAAATACGGTGCATTCCTGCCCTTTCCGTCTGATGCAGAGAAGAGCAGCAAGGTGACCTGCAGCACTGCCCTGTGCAACAAAAGTCATAAATATGCCCCTAAGTGTTTTAGGAAATCCTTCTTTTTCTAACCTTCAGCTTGTTGTAACAGTGGTAGAAGCAAGAATCTTGTCACACAGTGAATATTGTAATGGCGTACTTGGGGCTACCAGCAAAGTATGTCAGTAAACGTCAAAGGCTATAAAACCTGCTGGTCAGGTTAGTTTGTGGCCTACGGTATTACAAGCGCGTATCTTCTACCAGGCAAGGTTTGGGTAGAAATCCATTATTATTAAAGTCAACCACTGTGATAGGCTTTAAATCCTGTGTGTGCGCTTCTCGAGACCAAACACAAACTACACCTTAGACTCCTCATTGTTTTATGTAACATTTCCTATAGGCTAATTTCACATACATATGATTCATTGGCACTGCATATGATGTAAAGGGCTCTGACACCCTACACTGGTATGAGTAGCGCTATAAAAGAAATGAAATGCATGTGAAAGGGCCTATCGAGCTATAAGGGGCTCCGGTAGAGCGTGGCAGTGACGGAATTCGTTGGGAATGAGTTTGTTTTTGGAGAGCGGGAATTTGCCAGAAAGATTGTCAGAAGTGGGGGCACCAGCGCTAACGCCGTCCAGGGCTCCAGGACTGTAGTCTTTTGGGGTGGGAGCTACATAGCTATCGTTGTAAGCAGGTTTGTCAAAAGGTACCGTCTGTGCAAGAAAAATAATTCGTTATATAATGGCTAACAACTATTTCGGTGACCTTAAAAAACGTAAGAATCAAGGCCGAACAAAAGTCACCTGCCGAAGCACCATTCACAGACCAAAATATCTGGTGAGCTCAGAATGCCTCCCAGTTTTGACTCAGACGTTTGTTTTGAAACTGCTTTGCATACAATAGTCGCTGTCACTTACCCAAGGGCCGGTTTAATCAGCTCTCCTTGGGGATTTCTTGGTGTGTGCCGCTGTTAAGCTGTTTCCTTCCTTCTGAGCAGGAGGTTCCTTGTTTTCCTGGCCCTGACGTGATCCGAGATTTTCTCAGCTCCACCGTATTAGCAGTGACTGAAAATATGCACCGAGCCTTCAAAAGTAATACATGTCGGTCGCAGGGGGCTTGTTCTAGATATTGTGAAATAGTTATGTTAACAGTGTCGAGTGCAGAAAAGCAATCTAACATATAGCGCTAGGTCTTTAAAAAACGCCTTGCTGATAAAAGTGTTAAAATACCGCCATCGAATTTAGAGCCAATGGTTCCCAGCATTCAATGCGTGCTGGATTATTTGTGTCTTTCCGAGGATCGGTTCTAGAGTACACAACGGAATTTACATTTGATTAAGAAACAAAAACAGGCCCGAATGATGCCATCTCCCGGCCTATCTAGTGGCGCTCCTTATCTCTGGTTACTTGGCGGTCACTCTGTGTTTGATTTCCTGTCCGTCTGGCCATGAGTCCATCTTCTAATCTCGTCAGCCAACTGTTTGCCTTTGTGCCCCACGCTCTTTCTTCTGCCTGTCTTCGCTTGTCTGTACACTTCTTGCTGCTCATTGTAAATGATCGTGAATCCCACCCCTGGTCTCTGACCCATTGTTCAACGCTGTTGCGCCAATAGCGGCTTTAAAAGTGAATTTTAAGGGGTGGGGGTAAGTGTGCACACATTCGGCCACATATCTTGTGAGGCCAACTACAAAGGAAAAGTAGTAAAGACTGAATGTATAAAAATAAACATATACAGGGAGTGCAGAATTATTAGGCAAGTTGTATTTTTGAGGATTAATTTTATTATTGAACAACAACCATGTTCTCAATTAACCCAAAAAACTCATTAATATCAAAGCTGAATATTTTTGGAAGTAGTTTTTAGTTTGTTTTTAGTTTTAGCTATGTTAGGGGGATATCTGTGTGTGCAGGTGACTATTACTGTGCATAATTATTAGGCAACTCAACAAAAAAAAATATATACCCATTTCAATTATTTATTATTACCAGTGAAACCAATATAATATCTCAACATTCACAAATATACATTTCTGACATTCAAAAACAAAACAAAAAAAAATCAGTGACCAATATAGCCACCTTTCTTTGCAAGGACACTCAAAAGCCTGCCATCCATGGATTCTGTCAGTGTTTTGATCTGTTCACCATCAACATTGCGTGCAGCAGCAACCACAGCCTCCCAGACATTATTCAGAGAGGTGTACTGTTTTCCCTCCTTGTAAATCTCACATTTGATGATGGACCACAGGTTCTCAATGGGGTTCAGATCAGGTGAACAAGGAGGCCATGTCATTAGATTTCCTTCTTTTATACCCTTTCTTGCCAGCCACGCTGTGGAGTACTTGGACGCGTGTGATGGAGCATTGTCCTGCATGAAAATCATGTTTATCTTGAAGGATGCAGACTTCTTCCTGTACCACTGCTTGAAGAAGGTGTCTTCCAGGAACTGGCAGTAGGACTGGGAGTTGAGCTTGACTCCATCCTCAACCCGAAAAGGCCCCACAAGCTCATCTTTGATGATACCAGCCCAAACCAGTACTCCACCTCCACCTTGCTGGCGTCTGAGTCGGACTGGAGCTCTCTGCCCTTTACCAATCCAGCCACGGGCCCATCCATCTGGCCCATCAAGACTCACTCTCATTTCATCAGTCCATAAAACCTTAGAAAAATCAGTCTTGAGATATTTCTTGGCCCAGTCTTGACGTTTCAGCTTGTGTGTCTTGTTCAGTGGTGGTCGTCTTTCAGCCTTTCTTACCTTGGCCATGTCTCTGAGTATTGCACACCTTGTGCTTTTGGGCACTCCAGTGATGTTGCAGCTCTGAAATATGGCCAAACTGGTGGCAAGTGGCATCGTGGCAGCTGCACGCTTGACTTTTCTCAGTTCATGGGCAGTTATTTTGCGCCTTGGTTTTTCCACACGCTTCTTGCGACCCTGTTGACTATTTTGAATGAAACGCTTGATTGTTCGATGATCACGCTTCAGAAGCTTTGCAATTTTAAGAGTGCTGCATCCCTCTACAAGATATCTCACTATTTTTGACTTTTCTGAGCCTGTCAAGTCCTTCTTTTGACCCATTTTGCCAAAGGAAAGGAAGTTGCCTAATAATTATGCACACCTGATATAGGGTGTTGATGTCATTAGACCACACCCCTTCTCATTACAGAGATGCACATCACCTAATATGCTTAATTGGTAGTAGGCTTTCGAGCCTATACAGCTTGGAGTAAGACAACATGCATAAAGAGGATGATGTGGTCAAAATACTTATTTGCCTAATAATTCTGCACTCCCTGTATTCACTGAAGACACCAAAGGTTACTGGGATGTTATAATTAGGTTGACTTTTTACCCCCACAAAACCATAGAAATTCAGCAGTCATAGTTTTAGTTATACTTATGTTAAGAAACTATAACTCATGGCCTAAAAAAGTTACTTTAGGGCAGGAGTTGTAGTTTCGTCAGATAAGTATACCTATATGTATAACTGTAACTGCTGAATTTCTATGGTTTTGAGTGGGTAGAAATCAACCTAATCATAATGTCCCTGTACCTTTGTTTTTTTTCAGTGAATTTCTATGTTTTTTTCATGTAAAGTAATATAAGGTGGCCTTGTGTGGCTTGACAAATATGATTTAGGTTTTTTGTCAACCTTGCACCCCCTTGCAAGGGTGGCACAAAACCTTTAAAAAATATGCCCAAATGTGTAAAAACGTCACCAATTCCTAAAGCTGACAATCAAAATGAAAGCCCACAATAGAGCAATAATTGGAACATTGTGCCTTTTAGAAGATTTAGAGGAAGGGTTATTACCAAACAGAATATATTGCGAAGACGCTCATTAAGGTTCCGTAAAACATATGGTTTCTGTTCACACTTACAAAACGTAAAATACAAAAAACGAAGTTTCCGATTTCTGATACAAAAACAAGTAGGAAAAGGCTGTGTTTTAGTTTGGAATTATGAATTCATAAATCACAGAATGAGGACTGAAGGACTTTTTTGAATAGCAAGAAGTAAACACGATTGTGTAAAACTACCAGTATGAAGAGGGAAATGGTGGGACTTGGGTGTTCTATGAGGAGAGGTGAGAGGATTCCCACTAGGGATGTGTTGAAACACGCATTACTTTGTGGGTGTTTGCAAACATTCCCAATTAATGGCACATCCAAACTGAGCGCTTAGTGGTAACAAATGCGGAGATGTATAGTGTGAAATACAACTTGGGAGGCTTGCTCAATCACCGATGGAAGATTGCTGAATTTTCATCAGTCCAGTAGGGGGAGTTGCAGTTATAAAAACCCAGAGAACGTGCTTGAGGTTGTGGGTTTGATCCAGCAGGTCTCTGTTTTAGTTTTGAGGTGGGAATTCAGTGTTTACTTAAGGTGTGGCAGCACGCACCATAAAGAGTGCTAGAGAAGATCCCTTGCCTCCTGAAAGAGGTGTTTTTTTTAAATTCAGATCAGTTTTAGGAGAGATCAGCACGGAACGCCAAGTAAAGCATACGTTGTCAGACATTGACTTTTGTGATAGGTTAACCTCTTGTTATTATTCGATTGCACACAAAACGGGTGTGTAGTCCTTGCCTTGGCAGTGCCTGCTGTTTGATGCAGGCCTAGGTTGTGGGGCACGTCATTTAATGGTTCCTTGGTTTTAGGTCTTTTGAGGCACACGATTATTCCTGCTCCAAGAGGATGCAATAATGCATAATTCATTAGTTTTGAAGGGGATTACCAACACTGCGATGCTTAGTTTTTCACGAATGAGATATTACTGTATATTTACTCATTCTTGTGCTCAGAATGAGTCAGAGCAAGCGAAAAGTGAGTTTTTTGCACAGATTTCAACGTTTTTAACTCTTTCTCTGCTCACATTTCGTCCGATTTTCCTGGCGAATTGTCTTTGAGGCGGTGTAAGTTTTGGCACAAATCTATTTCTATGATTTTAGGAGATCAGGATTGATGTCAAACCCAGGGGTGATTTCAATGAAATGCTCATCTGCCCCCCATGGAATACCCCCTTGATGCAATAGTGCTCAAAGTAGCACAAAAGAGTGCACAGCATAATTACACTTTGCATTATTTTTACCAACTTTCCAACGCAAATCCTGTTTTGTATTGGAAAATAAATGCACAAGTTTGTGTTACAAATGTAGCTTAAACTTGGTGCAAAGTGTTAGTAAATCTGGGCCAACATATTAGTAAATCTGCCCATTAGTTTGGCAGAAAAACTTGAATATCAAACATTTTGTTCCCTGCAGGCAGGTGTAACAGAGGTGAAACGTTTTAACTTCTCCATATGTCTCAAACTTTGCATGTGTGATGCACTGTACAGCCCAATACAAAGTGGGGAAAGTATTCAAGCATAACCATGACTTTCCTTTTTATGTGACTTTGAGCAGTCACAAAAGTGGACATTTTCACTGCTCCGCCAGCACTAAGTCAGGCAAAGTGATGGAAAGTGGCAGGAAATGTGCTGTTTTCCCAACGCAGATTGCACTTTGTGTTGCTTTGCTCCACTTTGCATCAAGGGGGGGTTAGGTGGGTGACATTTGGGTGACCAGCACAAGCACTCATAGTTTTTTATATGGAGCCCGCTCTTCTTAAGCTAGTTAACTGGGCTTTGCATTTAAGAATAATACCTCCTCTAAGCAGATAAAAAGTTGGAGACGCTTTAATTTCCTCAAACATTCCACACATTGAATGTGTGCTGCACCGTACAGCACAGATCAATGAGTGGAATGTAACAGATATTGTCCATGCTTAAGGTTTTGTACTCTAGGGGTATTCTTCCAGGACAAAGCCTATGTTAGACATCATGCACACACCTTTGCACCACATTCATAGTGCTAGGCTGCCTGCCTTTGTGCCAGAGCAGAGGATGCGCGCGGCAGTAGGCCATTTTTTGTACTACAGCTCTGCTCTGCTTGCTGCCCCTTGTGCAATGCAGCTCAGCAACTTTGATGGATGTGATGTGCCAATCTGCCCTACGCCCTGATTTGGGCTCAGACGCTTTAAATGCACAGTTCTAAAGACGAGGAAATCATTTTGCAAGAGTCTATGCTACTATTTATATTTTTAACTATAATATTTTTACTTTTAACTTTAGCACAGGCAGGTTTTAAAAATAATGAAACGTACCTTCCTCCTCAAAATCTGCAAGCGCACACAACCTTTTTTTACTTTGTTCATTTTTTTCTTTACGCAGAAAAACATATCTATGTTTGTGTTAATGGGATTTTGTATTTACGAGGAACCCACGTGAAAACATATAAAACATTAACTGGCCCATTAAACACACATTTTCCATTCAGAGAGAGTCAATTGCTTCTAAAAATCAAGCTTAAGTACAACTAGTATTATTAGAAATATGTTGCGGGGATGAAGGACTAGGGAAACCGAAAATACAGGAAAGATTATAGGAGAAAATCGATTAAAAAGCACTGCGCATGACGTGAAAATAAACGCTGCTAACAGAAGCTTAGCCATCATTTTTTTATTGCTATTTTTGTGTAGTGGTTTGAGGCAAGTCTGGAAGCTCCACCAAGCTTCCCACACGTCATTCCTGGCACCTGTTTCCTGCTCTCTGTGACCTCTGCTGACATTCATCACATCCCTTAACAAAGCACTTTTTCATGTGGATGCGCGTTTCATAACAACTTCCACGTCTCCTCCTTTAAGCAAACACGCAAAGGTGGCACTGGGCTGCCGCTAGCACCAAGGGTCACTCGTGACACCAGATCTTGTGTGCTCTGCCGGTGCCCCGACGGTGTCCCACCCGCTACTTTTGCACGCCATAGCTGTTAAAGTGGGAAGAGCCGGCGCCATTTCTAAGAGGTATTGAAAACTCAAATTTCACTTATAAATGACCCTCAGCATCCGCCACATGAATGTAATTGTATTTGGCAATGCATTATGGGCCTTGTTGCATCTGAGGGGCGGTTGCGCTGTGTAATACATTGTTAAATAACACGGAAGGACACCACACCAGTCTCGTGGGTGAAATCTTACTCCCCTGCGGGAAGCTCGATACCTTTTTATTATCTCTGCCCTGGCATCACTGCCAGGACCAAACGGGCATCATGTGTAGGGGTCGCTGATAATCTCCCCCGTGACATAGGGAATACATGGGATGTAAAGAACCATCACACTGTATGTTAAACAGAAAAATAAAACACAAAATCATACAAAGAAAAGACTGTGCTACGCGCACAACACTGCGACTGTATGTCTTTTCGGTTCTCACTCACGGAAGGACACTGCCGGCGAGGGTGAAGATGGTACCTCTGATTGTGGGACAGCTGATCTGTTGACACACGCCTAGTAGGGTTGGCTCGACAACCTCAGAGTCAACTTCAGGAATGCGCATGAGCGTACCACTTTGTGATACTGGATCTTCAGTGCCAACAGACTCCTCTCCCTCGGAGCATGCAGTCCCCGAAACTCTCCCTCCTTCGGCCCCGTCAGCAGATCTGTGGCCGGATGTCAAGGAGTCATCCACACAGGTTCCTGCAGGCGGATGGTCTTTAAAGTGACTTGCATTTCTCGTGATTGTCTCTAGGCCTCTTGCAGCGGTAACCATGGTGCCCTTCACTGTACTAACTTTCATGGAGTGGGTTCAAAAGGAAGATGGAACTTACTCCCAGGGTGTCTGTGTCTTATGAGCACCAGGTCTCCAAGTATCGATGTGGGGCCCTCCTCCGGGAGGACATCTTGTTATTTTTGGTTTTCCTCCGATGTTGGGCGTTTGGTGCTTTGTCTCGGAGAGTGGACAGTAGTTGCAGGGATGGTAGTCATGATGATGGATTCCGGAGGCTCAGCAAGAGTAGCTGCTTGGCACATCGAGCACTGCCTGACGGTCTGCTCTGCGAGGGTGTCCAATGAAGGGAACCACACTTTGCTCTGCAATCTGGCCTTGGTTTTCATGATGCCCTGATGTGCAGAGTGGGCTAGGTCAACAACTCATTGTTGAAGGGTGTGTGGAATTACTATGCAAGGTCCTCTCTATAAGACATCCTTCAGAAGATAGTGCTAACTCATTACGAACATTCCTAAGAGATATGATACTTTATTCAGCCTCGGCTATGCGACGAGACAAGTTACTAGTCATCTGATTCCAGCTGCCTAACAAGACAGAGGTCTTTACTAGTTGAAGACAGTCATCCTTTTGAGCTTCCTTGAGGATGTGATCCAGTGATATGGGAAGTGGTCGTGACCTTTTCACGATTAGCTTTACATACTATTCCACATCTTCTGCTTCCGATTCCTCTCCCACGGTGGTGGGTCAGGCGTGTCAGGACAAATAATCAGCAGGGTTCTGTGATCCAGGCCAATAGACAACCAAGAAACAATATTCTTTGGAGCTGCAAGATCCATTCTCGATTCATGGTGGAGGTTTGGAGGACAATCATGAAAGCAGTGGAATGTGCAGCTTATGGTCAGTATGAGCTGTTCAAGGGTTCCCGTAAAGGTACAGATAGAAATGTCGACATCCCCAGTGAATGGCGATGGCCTCTCTCTCAATGTGAGAGTATCTTTGTTCGGTTTCAGTGAGTGTTTGGCTGGCATATGCAACTTGGGTCCATTCTCCACTTCATTGTCTCTAGGAGAGTACCGCCCGAGTCCTGTGGGGCTGGTGTCCACCGATAATTCCGACTCCAGCTGTGCGTCAAAATAGGCTAGGGTCATGTTTTTGGACAGAGTGGCTTTTGTTGCTTGGAATGCTTGTTCCTGATCGGGGCCCCACTCCCAGATGGTGTTGAATCTCGGGGTTGTCAGTGAAGTGAGGTTGGGGATGAAACATCCACAATAGGTTACCATCCATAAGAAACTACGTACCCTGGTGACGCTGGCTGGTGCCAGTGAAGAGCGGATGACTTGGACCTTCTGTATTGCAGAAATAACATATTTAATTGTCCTCATTTGTCGATGATAAATATGCTATTACAATTGCTTTTCTACAAATATGCATAATAGGCATGTACGTTTTTCCTCACTAAAACCAAGATAAGGCTGTCTGGTTGGTAACATCATACCGTGTTACACCATAAACATTTGAGAACCTAAAACATGGAAGCAGATTACAAGGCCCAAAGCTCTGGAATGGCCTTAGCTCCAGGGCCAAACCAAGGAGCAGATTTATGAAAAGTGGCACTACACCTTGGGCAGCACCACTTTTCTTGCGCCCCTTATAGCCCCCCTAATGCCACCATACGTGTGCCGTATTTAATATTCGGTGCACCATGGCGGTAGTTAGGGAATTAGCATCAGAATTTTTTAAGCTAGTTCAGCGCTTTGCAGGAATAGCATAAAAAATTCTGATGCTAATCCTGCACAGCACCCAGGGGCCCATTGAAACCAATGGGAGACTCTTTTTAACACCTGCTCTGCTCTTTGCACCATTTGTTTGCCCCCCCTAACAAGGGAACACCCTTTTTGCATACATTATCCCTGGCGTAGGCATAATGTAGTGCAAAGTGTTACAAAGTAACGCAATGCATGCATTGCTCCACTTTGTAAATTTGGCGTGCCGTTTTTGGCCTTCTTGGGCCAAATGATGCTAATGTCGTGAAATGAGGTGCTAGGGGCTCTAAATCAGCCTCTAAAACTCTTAGTATATGAAGGATTCAGATTAACAGTTGGCTAAGGTCTTAACTTTGGTAGTGAGGGAGGAATAGGACCCAGCCAGTATTCATGTGGACTCTTTCTACCCTCTAATCTTTTGACAATGACCTCCAATTTGGTATGCCTCGTGCTCTGTAGCTGTAACCTGATGTGCAGTGCTATATAAACCTACTAAATAAATACATGTTGAAGACAGTGAATGGAAGTGGATGGTTAAGGTCGAAGGAGGAAGACAATGGTCAAGCGGCAGAGATGATGGTTTATTATGTTTTGAAAATAGGAAGGATTATGAGAGCAAAATGAAAACCTGCGGGTGAGCAACACACAACAGGGTTTAAAACTGTATTGTACTGGGGTGGCTAACCTCTCCACACAGGAAAAGACCACAGCAGATCAGCAGGTCTTAGTAGCCAACCTCACCCAGAAAGAAGACCAGTAAGACAAATTAGAACTAGAAAGAGGATACAGTGGTGAAAGAGTGTAGAAGAGGCACCAGGAAGAGGTCTTGTAAAGTATGACCAACAGCAAAAGCGTACTGAATGATGATGGGGAGATGAGAGGTTCCACTCGGCAATTGTATCTTCAGGACACTGCACAGGGCTGACGGTAATTAGGCTGTGTATGAATGGAGACATGCTGTAACCAGAAACACAACCCTTTCCTTTACAGATTTACCAATGTCACATGGAGGCTACTTATGGGATTCCTACCTTGTAAATATCTATAAGATAGGCTATCACATTTACTCTGGTGATACCCTGTTCCACCACAGACCAAAACAGGATTTATTCACTCTTACTAATGTTGCTCATTCCCTAACACCGCTAATTACCCCGGTTATTTGAACAGGACTCATGAGAACTTTTTTAACATCAATACAAATATCAATAAAAGATTCAAAGTCAGATTATTGAAGAAAAAACTGTGCATGGCGGGGGAGCGAGTTATAGTTACTTTAGGCCACGAGTTATAGTTACATGAAATAACTCTAACTACAACTGCTGAATTTATCTGGTTTTGTGTGAGTAAATTCAGAACCTAACTCTAACGTCCCTATAACATTTGGTCTTTTGAGTGAATTTCTAAGATTTTTTTTTAAATTCTATTTTCTAAGTAAAACATCACTGTAACCTTTGTTTTTTTCAGTGAATATACAATTATATAAGGCCTGGGCGGAGTTCCTTCCCAAAGTGACCAAACAACTCTGCTGCACTACTTGGAGTTTCCGCAAGCAGTAAAGTGTTTGCGCTGATTTTTATCACCGAGTGTTTGTCCCACACGTTAAAATCAGCACGAACAGCTTCATGTGCAATGCAAGAGGGCACTACTTCTTTTCTGCCACTCAAGAAGATTTTCTACTCAAACGGCATCTTCCTCAACGCGAGCGGAAGGTGTCTCAACGCAAGCGGTAGCGGGCATCCGTGACTGCTCGCGTTAAGAAATATTGCCGAGAGGTGGTCTGGAGTAAGATTTTCCTTGCTCGCGGGCGGCAACTTAACGTTGGCGAGTGCGAATGAGGAAAAAACTTTCTCCGCAACTCTCTAAGCAGAGAAAGGAGTTGGAAAAACTCAGCAAACTCCGGGAGCGGAGCGGAGTTCACCACCCACCCCTAATATATATATAGCTACTTGTTATATTATTAAATAAAAAAAAATGAGCAAATTATATTATAAATTAAAATTGTTATTTTAATAATAGTTTTACATTATATATGTGTAAATAAACATCCACACATACATATGTATGTGTGTGTTTGTCTTTAACCCCTTCCCTGCCATGGACGTAACGGTTATGTCCTTAGCTGTGGCGCTGAGGTGCCAAGGATGTAACCGTTACGTCCATGGACTGGCTCATGGGTGGAGCGCTAGCCTCCCTCCCACCTCCCATGGACAGGGATGGAAGGGCAATCTCTTCCCCTTCCACCTCCATCCCCCCAGTGACGTCTGATGACATCAGCATGCGATTACGCGCTGACCTCATCAGATGCCGCCCCCATTACACTGGAAGCATGGCTTCCAGTGCGATCGGAGAGAAATGCTTTGCATTTCTCTTCCAGTCCTGGGGCTGGGGGCGGAACAGAGACATGCTCTCTTTGAGCATTTCTTCTGCCCGATCGTGAAGCAATGGAGCAGCAGAAATGCCCACTAGACACCAGGGATGTTTTGTTTCTTTTTTTTTTTTTTTTTACTTATGCATAAGGGGAGCAGCCTCTTAGACAAGAACCAGTCCCCAGGGGGGCAATATACTATTAGGCCTTTTCTGCCCCCACTGGGGGCAGATCGGCCTACTTTAATTAGGCTGATCTGCCCCGTGGGCAGAAGCCACTAGACGCCAGAGATGGTTTTTTTTAAACTTTAGGAATGAATGGGAGCGATCTCTTGAACAAGGGTCTTTCCCATGGGGGGTAATTTTTTATTAGGTCTTTTTTGCCCCGCCTCGGGGCAGATCGGCCTACTTTAATTAGGCCGATCTGCCCCTGGGGGGGAGAGAAGCCACTAGACACCAGGGAGTTTTTTTTTTTAACATTAAGAATCAAGGGGAGCGACCCCTTGAGTAGGGGCCGCTCCCCTGGGGGGCAATTTTTTGTTAGGCCATTTCTGCCCCCCCTGGGGGCAGATCGGCTTATTTTAATTAGGACGATCTGCCCCCAGGGGAGGCAGAAACCACTAGACGCCAGGGAGGTTTTTTTTAATGTTAAGAATCAGGGGGAGCGACCCCTGTAGCAAGGGTCACTCCCCTGGGGGGGGATTTTTTACTAGGCAATTTCTGCCCCCTCGGGGGCAGATAGGCCTATTTTAATTAGGCCGATCTGCCCCCAAGGTGAGCAGAAACCACTAGCCACCAGGGATTTTATTTTTTTACCTCAGTTTCACGCAAGATGAGTGGCCCCTTAGGCAAGGGTCGCTCCCCTGGGGGGCAAATTTATTTTAGGCAGCTTCTGCCCCTCTTGGGGGCAGATCGGCCTATTTTAATTAGGCCGATCTGTCCCCAAGGGGGGCAGAAACCACTAGGCACCAGGGATTTTTTATGTTTTTATTTTTACAAATGGGGAGTGACCCCTTAGGCAAGGGTAACTCCCCCAGGGGGCAAATTTATTTTAGGCCATTTCTACCCCCCTTGAGGGCAGATCGGCCTATTTCTAGTTGGCCAATCTGCCCCCAGTGGGGGAGGAAACCACTTAAACACAGATTGGTGTGTGTTTGTGTGTGTGTTTTGTTTGAGGGGAAAACCCCTTGGGCAAGGGTCCCTCCCCATAGAGGCACATTACTGTTGGCCATTTCTGCCCCCCCCCCCTTGAGGGCAGAACAGCCTATTTTTGTAAGGCTCATCTGCCCCCCCAGGTGGGCAGAAAGCCCACCAGACACCAGGGAAGATTTTTTTTCAAAAAAAGAGGGTGGGGATATGGCCATACCCCCACCCCAACTGGGGACAAAGTTGTTCTGCCTACCGGTGGGCAGATGGGGCAATTACCCCTGAGCCACTCCCTGGGATAAGGGGGCAGAAAGCCTACTAGATGCCAGGGAATAAAATAAAAAAAAGTGGGGTTGTGGCTGCCAACCAGTATGGCCATGGTTATGCCCCCACCCCAGCTGAAGGGGGTAACAGTCTTTCAGCTCTCCCCAGCACACTAAAACATCTTATGCCACGGCAAGCAAGAGGATATTTGATTATTTTGGGTTTTGGTATTACATTTGGGCCATGAGAGTTTGGCTAACTCTCAAAATCATCCCATTTGGACAGGTGAGGGCTGCACTTTTTGGAATTTGGGATGCTACCATCTAGAAAAATCTACGAGACCTAGACACATCTGAAAACTAAACATCTGGGTGAGTCCAGGGTGGTGTGCTTCACATGGACCCGCACCATTTTCTTATCCACAATGTCCTGCAAACCTCCAACTTTGCTTGAAATCACACATTTTTCCCATATTTTTGTAATAGAACCTTCTGGAATCTGCAGGAATCCACAAAATTCCTACCACCCAGCATTGTCACATCTATACCGATAAAAATTCTGCCCCACTTGTCAGCCTGAAAACATTTTTTTTCAAACTGCCCTTTTGAACCCGTTTTGGTTCCCCCTCATTTTGTACATGTTTTTTGCTCTTCAGTGTCCCAGGAACTTGGCCCACCTACACAAGTGAGGCATAATTTTTACTGGGAGACTGATGGGAATGTTAGGTGGTAGGGAATTTGTGCCGGTGCGGTGATCCCACACAGAAATGTGGGGGAAATTTGCGTCTAGCGCCAAAGTCCATGGAGTTTGCGTCACTTTTTAGCGTGGAAACCTACTTTGCGTTAATGATATGAAAGGTAGGCGTTTCCGTCTAAAAAATTTACTCCGAGGCATGTGCGCCGTATTTACACTCCCGGGCAAAAATCACGCCCAGGAGTGGGCGGGTCAAAAAAAATGACGTCCAGCCGCTTTTGCGTAGTTTTTTAGCGCCTGGTCAGGGCAGGCGTTAAGGGACCTGTGGGCTCGGAAGGAGCCCAGAAGTGCCCTCCCATGCCCCCAGGGACCCCCCCTGTCACCCTTGCCCACCCCAGGAGGACGCCTAAGGATGGAGGGACCCATCCTAGGGAACATAAGGTAAGTTCAGGTAAGTAATTTTTTTTTTTTTTTTGTGGCAAAGGGGGGCCTGATTTGTGCCCCCCTACATGCCACTATGCCCAATGACCATGCCCAGGGGACAGAAGTCCCCTGGGCATGGCCATTGGGCAAGGGGGCATGACTCCTGTCTTTGCTAAGACAGGAGTCATTTCAATGGGGGTTGGGAGTTAAAAACAATGGCGCAAATCGGGATGAGGCGAAAATTTTGCCTCAGCCTGACTTGCCCTATTTTTTGGCGCCCAAGCTCCATATTCCCCTACGCCGGCGCTGCCTGGTGTACGTCATTTTTTTTCACGCACACCAGGCAGCTCCGCCGGCTAACGCCGGCTAATGTCATTGAATAAATACGGCACCCGCATGGCGCTTCAGAATGGCGTTAGCCGGCGTTAGATTTTTTGACGCACAACTGTTGGTATAAATATGTGCCATAGTGTTTTGGGACATTTCCTGTCGCGGACACTAGGCCTATCCACACAAGTGAGGTACCATTTTTATCGGGAGACTTGGGGGGATGCTGGGTGGAAGGAAATTTGTGGCTTCTCTCAGATTCCAGAACTTTCTGTCACCGAAATGTGAGGACAAAGGGCCATATTTATACTTTTCGACGCACAGCTGCGCCAACGCAGTTGTGCGTCAAAAAATCTAACGCCGGCTAACGCCATTCTGAAGCGTCATGCGGGCGCCGTATTTATTCAATGACGTTAGCCGGCGTTAGCCGGCGGAGCTGCCTGGTGTGCGTGAAAAAAAATGACGTACACCAGGCAGCGCTGGCGTAGGGGAATATGGAGCTTGGGCGCCAAAAAATGGGGCAAGTCAGGCTGAGGCAAAATTTTCGCCTCAACCCGATTTGCGCCATTTTTTTAACTACCAACCCCCATTGAAATGACTCCTGTCTTAGCAAAGACAGGAGTCATGCCCCCTTGCCCAATGGCCATGCCCAGGGGACTTCTGTCCCCTGGGCATGGCCATTGGGCATAGTGGCATGTAGGGGGGCACAAATCAGGCCCCCCTATGCCACAAAAAAAAAAAATAAATTACTTACCTGAACTTACCTTATGTTCCCTGGGATGGGTCCCTCCATCCTTAGGCGCCCTCCTGGGGTGGGCAAGGGTGACAGGGGGGTCCCTGGGGGCATGGGAGGGCACCTCTGGGCTCCTTCCGAGCCCACAGGTCCCTTAACGCCTGCCCTGACCAGGCGCTAAAAAACGACGCAAAAGCGGCTGGATGTCATTTTTTTTTACCCGTCCACTCCCGGACGTGATTTTTGCCCGGGAGTGTAAATACGGCGCACATGCCTCGTAGTCAATTTTTTAGACGGGAACGCCTACCTTGCATATCATTAACGCAAAGTAGGTGTCCACGCTAAAAAGTGACGCAAACTCCATGGACTTTGGCGCTAGACGCGTCTAACGCCAGAGTATAAATATGGAGTTAGTTTTGCGTCGAATTTGCGTAAAAAAAACCGACGCAAATCCGGCGCAAACGGAGTATAAATATGCCCCAAAGTATTTTGTTGCCAAATTTTGAGGTTTGCAAAGGATTCTGGGTAACAGAACCTTGTGAGAGCCCCACAAGTCACCCCATCATGGATTCCCATAGGTGTCTAGTTTTCACAAATGCACAGGTTTGGTAGGTTTCCCTAGGTGATGGCTGAGCTAGAGGCCAAAATCCACAGCTAGGCACTTTCCAAAAAACACATCAGAGTTCAATGTAAAAATGTGATGTGTCCATGTTGCGTTTCCTGTTGCGAGCATTAGGCCTACCCACGCAAGTGAAGTACTATTTGTTCTACATTTTTTCCTTCCAAATGTAAGACAGTGTGAAAAAAAGACGTCTATTTGAGAAATTCACTGTAATTCACATGCTAGTTCGGGCACCCCGGAGTTCAGAGATGTGCAAATAACCACTGCTTCTCAACACTTTATCTTGTGCCCATTTTGGAAATACAAAGGTTTCCTTGATACCCATTTTTCACTTTTTATATTTCACCAAATGAATTGCTCTATACCCAGTATACAATAAAAACCCATTGCAGGATGCAGCTCCTTTATTGGCTCTGGGTACCTAGGGTTCTTGAGGAACCTACAAGCTATATATATCCCAGCAATCAGAAGAGTCCAGCAGACGTAACAGTATATTACGTTTGAAAATCTGAGATTGCAGGAAAAAGTTACAGAGTAAAACGTGGAGAGGAAGGGCTGTTTTTTTCACCTCAATTTCAATATTTCTTTTATTTCAGCTGTCATGTTCTGTAGGAAAACCTTGTAGGGTCTACACAAATAACCCCTTGCTGAATTCAGAATTTTGTCTACTTTTCAGAAATGCTCAGATTTCCAGGATGCAGCACTCGTTTCACACCTATTCCTGTCACTAACTGGAAGGAGACTGAAAGCACGAAAAATAGTAAAAATGGGGTATGTCCCAATAAAATGCAAGATTGTGTTGAAAAATGTGGTTTTCTGATTCAAGTCTGCCTGTTCCTGAAAGTGGGGAAGATGGTGATTTTTGCAACCCAAACCCTTTGTTGATGCCATTTTCAGGGGAAAAAACACAAGCCTTCTTCTGCAGCCTCTTTTCCCATTTAAAAAAAAAACAAAAACAAACTTTTCGCTGCATTTTGGCAAATTTTTTGGTCTCCTCCAGGGAACCCACAAACTCTGAGTATCTCTAGAATCCTTAGGATGTTGGGAAAAAAGGACTCAAATTTGGCGAGGGTAGCTTATGTGGACAAAATGTTATGACGGCCTAAGCACGAACTGCCCCAAATAGCCCCAAAAAAGGCCTGGCACCTGAGGGGGAAAAGGCCTGGCAGCGAAGGGGTTAAATAAGGAAGTATTTATACATATCATTTATATTATATAAATATATTTAATTTACATTATATTACTGTTACATGCTAACATATTTAATGGATACTATTTTTAACTATATATATATATATATATTTTAAAAAACAATATTTTTGTATATACTTTTTGATATAAGTGTAAAACGCTATTTTTTTTGCAATTTTTGTATTTTCAATTATAAGTATAGGATAACTCTATTTTTGTACACAATATTTTTGTATTACAATATTTAGGGTTTCGATATTTTGTCAGTGAACCATAGAGGCTGACAGCACGGAGAAAGCAGTGAGAAGTAGGTAAAGGCATGCAGCAGGCATTTATAAAATGGGCTGACAGTGAGGAGAAAGCAGTGAGAAGGAGGTATAAGCACGCAGCAGGGATGGACAAAAAGCGCTGAGAGCAAAGAGAAAGCAGTGAGGAGGGTAAGGCTCACAACAGGCATGCACAAAACAGGGCTGATCACTAGGAGAAAACAGCGAGAAGGAGGGAAAGACATGCAGCAGGCAAGCACAAAACAGGGCTGAGAGTGAAGAGAAACCAGTGAGGAGGGACAGGCAAGCAGCAGGCATGCACAAAACAGGGCAGAGAGGAAGGAGAAAGCAGTGAGAAGGAGGGAAAGGCAAGCAACTGGCACACATAAAATTGGCCTGCGAGCAAGAAGAAAGCAGTGAGAAGAAGGGAAAGTCAAGGAGCAGGTAAGCAAAAGAACGGGAGGTGAAGGAAAAACCAGTAAGGACAAGAGAAAGGCAAGAAAAAGGCAGCATAAAAAGGGGCTGAGAGCAAGAAGAAAGCAGTGAGAAGGAGGTAAAGTCAACGAGCAGGCATGCACGAAACGGTGCTGAAAGCAAGGAGAGATCGGTGAGAATGAGAGAAAGGTAAGCAACAGGCAGCACAAAATGAGGTTGAGAGGAAGAAGAAAACAGTGAGAAGGACGAAGAGGCAAGTAGCAGGCATGCACAAAATGAGGCTGAGAGCAAGGAGAAAGCAGTGAGAATGCGGGAAATGCAAGCAGCAGGCATGCACAAAATGGGGCTAAGTGTGAGGATAAAGCATTGAGAATGAGGGAAAGGCACAAAACAGGCATCACAAAACAGGGCTGAGAACAAGGGGAAATCAGTAAGAAGGAGGGAAAGGCAAGCAGTAGGCAGCACAGAACAGGGCTGAGCGTAAGGAGAAAGCAGTGAGAAGGAGGGAAAGGCAAGCAGCAGGCACGCACAAAATGGGGCTGAAAGCAAGAGTAAAACAGTGAGAAGGAGGGAAATTCAAGAAGCAGGCATACACAAAAACAGGTTGGGCAAAGGAGAAAGCAGTGGGAACAAGAGAAAGGCATGCAACAGGACGCACAATATGGGTCTAGGAGGAAGAAGAAAGCAGTGAGAAGGAGGGAAAGTCTACGAGCTGGCATGCACAAAACTGGGCTGAGAGCAAGGAGAAAGCAGTGACAATGAGAGAAAGACAAGCAGAAGGCACACACAAAATAGGGCTGAGAGCGAGGAGAAAGCTGTACGAACAAGGGGAAGGCAAACAACTGGCACTCAGAAAACAGGGCTGAAAGCAAGAAAAAAGCAGTGAGAATGAGGGAAAGGCAAGCAACTGGTACACACAAAACAGGACTGAGAGCAAGGAGAAAGCAGTGAGAGCAAGGAAAAGGCAAGCAGTAGGTATGCACAATACCCCCATTTTTTTGTGCCTTCTCCTTGCCTTTCCCTAGAAGGCTGTGCATGTTGTGGGGTTGGATGCACACACGGGGTTGGATGCACGCAGCAGTAGCTTTAGGCCAGGACCTGTGATCAACCCCCTTTGTGCATTAAAAAAAACCTAAAAATATACTGAAAAAAACAAAGGTTACAGGGATGTTATAGTTAGGAAATAGAATGAAAACAAACGTTAGAAATTCACTAAAAAAAGGTTACAAGGACGTTGGAGTTAGGAAATAGAGCAAAAAAAACCTTAGAAATTCACTAAAAAAACAAAGGTCACAGGGGCATTATAGTTAGCAAATAGAACAAACAAAAAAAGTTAAGGGGATGTTTCAGTTAGGAAATAAACTTTTTTTTAAACCAATTTACTGAAAAAAAACAAAGGTTACAAGGACTTTATAATTAGGAAATAGAATAAAAAAAACCTTAGAAAAAGCAAGTGTTACAGGGAAGTTATAGTTAGGAAATAGACTAAAATAACCTTAGAAATTCACTAAAAACCAAAGAGTACAAGGATCTTATAGTTAGGAAATGGACTTAAAAAAGTCTTAGAAATTCACTGAAAAAACATAGATTACAGTGAAGTTATAGTTAGGAAATAGAATAAACAAACCTTAGAAATTCACTGAAAAAATCAAAGGTTACAGTGACGTTATGGCTAGGTACTGCATTTAATTCAGCAGTTATAGTTATCTGTCCTAACTATAACTTACATCCCCACAATGCACTGCTTATGACCTCACATATTACATCACTCATGACACAGTCAGTGACATCACTGATCACATCACTAAAGACATCTCAAATTGCATGACTGATGACATGACTGATGACATCATCCACCTAGACTAGTCACATGCCCATACAAACCTCTCATACACCCACTCATACCCCACACAACTACTCACATACCCATTCACACACCAATACAACACACACAACTCACTCATTGTAAAATGCTCTCACACACCCATTCGCTTACTTAGATAGCCAGTCACACAACCATTCTTTTTTCCATGCAATTACTCTCACACCGACTTATACACCCCAATAAAGCCAGTCAGACAGGTACACAGCCACCTACACAGCTAATTTACTCTTCACTTATTCTCGTACACAGCCACTGACTGAGCCACTCACACACCCGTACACCCACTCATACACCCACTTACTCAGCAAAAAGGCCACACAGCTCCCAGTCACACAGACATACAGCCACCCAGCCAAAGAGTCACTCATCCATACAACTACATGTACACCCACTTACTCACAGATACAACAAATAACACAACCAGTCACTCACCCAGCCACTCACTTAGTCCTATAGATATTAACACATAATCTCACTCTCCTAAACAGTTGATGATGCAGGTACACACTCACCCATAAATTCACTGACACACTCACTCACTCATACAGTCACTAACACACCCACTAACTCTCTCATAGAGATACTGACAGAGCCTTCAACTCACTCAAAGAGCCACTGACACAGCTACTCAGTCATAGTCCTCATAACACCACCTGTTTTTAACCTTATCCCCATCCTTTTTTGGGCATAAGTAAATGAATGGAGAGGACAGGAGGTCATTCTAAACCCGCTCTCACCTTTCATACCACTGAGACATCTGTCCTCTGGGTAGGAAGAGACATTCCAATGGAGAATGGGACATTTAAGTGAATAATGACCACATGATGATGCTACCCATGAACTCACCCCACAGTGATGACATACACCGTTGAGGGTAGAATACATGGTTGAGGGTCAGGTGAGAAATATCTCTGAGGGCTGGGAATACCTTTATATGAAGGTTCACTTCTTTTGGTATTGGTCAACTTCAAAGGGCCTTCATGAATTTTCTAAGTGGTACCTACAATCCACTACCTACCGTCTGTATCCCTGTCTGGAAGGCTCTCTCCATTACCCATCTAGTGAGCCGCCCTTACACACGACATCCAAAATGGATTCTGTATGTGTGTGTCCAGGCAGACAGACAGGCACACACATACACATGCCACACAGTCACAGAATATTAAGAAGGGCCTCAGTAAAGGGAATGGCAAAACCATTCTTTTAACAGAAGAGGACAGTAGGATGCTCTCCCTGTGTAGGTAACATGAAAGAGTCCTGCACCCCCTACACCTATTATCTTCTGCCACAAATGCCAAGGATTCCCAGTAAAGCAAAAAGGACAGTGGTTACCTCCAACAAAGAAGAGTGCACTTGGTGTGCCATTTCAGGCTACAGAGCTGTGCTCTGGATCTCAGTTCTTGCCACAGGCCTTCAGCACATGTGAATGATTATTATGTACACTGAAGAAAAAAATCTGCAACAAGGTACAGTGAGTTGTTAAGGCAAAGTCAGAATTGGTGTGCATTCTTCTTTTTTTTAAAGCAGATTTTATTAGTAGTTTACACACAGCAATCAAGCAGCTTTCATTTACAGAGAATTCAATCTGTTCAAATATTCCATCTATCACAGTACTTTCTTTGCTAGTACAATAAAACAATTCCCATTAAACTTTCCTCCTACCCCTCCCGCTGTGCCTCCCATCAACTTGGCATCTTGGTAATCAAAGTCTGAAGTGGTCAGTTGGTTCCATAACACTGAGGCAATTCAAAGTATTCCTTCCCCTCTTGTAGGATATAATAATTTATAGAAGTCAAGTAGTGTACAATGCCTTAAGGAACAATTCCCATCAGTCTAATAGGAGGAATTACCATCTTGGGATTCACTGTGGTATTCCCAGTGGAGAGGGCTGCAAGTGTGTTAAACTATCTAGTAAGGCTTCCCATGCCCTGTCCGTTTCCATAGACCCCCTAACTCTCTGGGCTTCACGTAACAGTACCTCTCTCTCATAGCCTGCGCATCTTAGAAGTTCATTTCTCCACATCCCTACCCTAGGATTTGCTGGAGGGCTAAATCTTTAAATCTGTTAGTAGCTTTATTTTTGTTTAGTAAGCAATCTTGCAGGGGTGCAAGGGACTTCCCTTTCAATGATATCAGTAAGAGTGTCTGTTATGTATGCTCAATATGATGTGAGTTGCAGGCAAACCCAAAGCATATGCAACAGTTTTGCTCCCTCCTCCCCACATCTAGGGCATTTGGCGCTGGTTATATGAAAGTGTTGGTTGAGCTGTCATGGTTAAAGGTACGCTCTGTGAATCACATACAAGTGTAGTAATCTAAAGTGGACGTTCCTTGAGACCTTGGGTGCCCTTTCTAGAATAGCATCCCAGTCCTAATGAGGTAACGTCTGGTATAGGCTCCAAGGGTTCCACTGCCAGTGCAAATAGTATGGGGGAGAGAAAGCAGACCTGCCTGGTCCCCCTGCCCACCGGGTACCTCTCCGATATACATCCCCCTTTGTGCAATCTGGCTGTCGGGGTTGTATGCAATAGTCTAGTCCAGGCAATTAAATCTACTCCCAGTCAAAATTTACCCATCACTGTGTAGAGTAAGGACCATTCAAGAGCAAGCCTATCAAATGCCTTTTCAATATCTACAGTGAAGATTGCGTGTTCTATAAGTCATATGTATCTGCCACCAATATGGCGAGCAGTCTTCTTATGTTAATAGCTGTATTGCGGCCAGGAATGAAAACCACTTGATCTGGCTGAATGAGGGTGGTCATATGGGAAAATCTGGTGGCCAGGATCCTACTAAGCAACTTCTAATTGGTCAAATCCAGAATATATGGTGACTATGCTTTAGTTGTTTGCACATCCCAAAATGAACTCCCACATTTTTAGGGGTGATGTTGTATACAGAAAATATTTAATAGGTGCCGTCCTGGTGAGAACACCCTGCCACCTACGGTGTAACCCCCATAGAGGAAGAAAATCTCATCAGGCTAATAAGTCCATCAAAATCACCAAGGCACACAACAGATGTCCAAAGAAAGAATGTCTGCTCCAAATACATAGAACCCTCCAGCACGTCTGGAATAAATTGTTGTATCTATTCTCATAGACAATGTGTCCGGTGTGATTGTTCAGCTGACAAGTGTTTCGTCATCATGACTTTTTCAAGACTGTAAAGAAATTATACATGGTGTTACAATTATATACATAATAATACCAACAGGGGTAAATAATTACAAATTAAGTGCATACAAACATATCCAATCAACTCATCAGTAAGTGTCAGTCCCTATCAAAAGTGATGCACACCAACAATAAAATGACCATCTATGTGCCACCAAAACAGTAACCGGATTTACAGTACATAAGAATTTCTGAGCCATTGTGATCACATTAAGCCCAAGAACCTGAAACAGGAACACTGAGTGCTGCACCAGATAAAAGATAATGATTCAAAAACACAGCTAGGAATCAGTCTAGTAACCATACAAAAAGTAAGTATACGACACAGCCTACCCAAAATTTGGAAAAATCTC
Source organism: Pleurodeles waltl (assembly GCF_031143425.1). NCBI lineage: Eukaryota > Metazoa > Chordata > Amphibia > Caudata > Salamandridae > Pleurodeles > Pleurodeles waltl. The sequence goes on from NC_090436.1 coordinate 318,239,032, forward strand.
CATAGGATGTAAATCACGTATACAAATGAATTGCTAAAAAGAGCAAAGGAGAAAAAGAAAACATGTAAAGTAATCTAGCTATAGACAACCCACTAAAATACATTTTCCTGCTGGTCCAATAGTATAAAATGTCATGTTTTAATCTACACACCTGAGAAATTAAACCTCATCAAGGACCTATGCGGAGGTGGTTGGTGTATAAGTGGAACAAAGCCAGACTCTCAGCTAACAGAAGGTGCAAAATCTTATCCGTAACTTGGTCAACGTGCCTAATATAAATAAGTAACACGCATGTTCATACTCCACTTTCCTCCTGAACACAAGTCCCCATGTAAACGGTTCGGTTCAAATATACCTACCCCTTTAGAACTTGGGGTATGCTTAATTATCCTCCATATGGTTGTAGTAGACCTGAATGACCCGCTTCCTATTAACCTACAATTTCATGTAAGTATTGTGTAAGAGCTCCATATACTTAAAGTAATGCCACTTAGTTAGTACTGGTCCACAACATTCCTGGGGAAAAGGAGTCAGTGTTCGAGTATCAGACCGGACGTCTATCAAATGGTAAGGCTGTGATAAGCCTAAAGAAAACCGGGATATGACAACATGTAAACACTTAGGCCCATATTTATACTTTTTGACGCTAAACTGCGCTAACGCAGTTTAGCGTCAAAAAGTTTTGCGCCGGCTAACGCCATTCTGCAGCGCCATGCGGGCGCCGTATTTATTGAATGGCGTTAGCCGGCGCAAGCAGACCGGCGCTGCCTGGTGTGCGCGAGAAAAACCACGTACACCAGGCAGCGCCGGCGTAGGGGGAAAATGGCGCATGGGCGTCTTAAAATGGGGCAAGTCAGGTTACGTCGAAAAAATCGTCGTAACCCGACTTGCGCCATTTATTTTCGACGCCCATCCCCCATCAACATGACTCCTATCATTGTAAAGATAGGAGTCATGCCCCCTTGCCCAATGGCCATGCCCAGGGGACTTCTGTCCCCTGGGCATGGTCATTGGGCATAGTGGCATGTAGGGGGGCACAAATCAGGCCCCCCTATGCCACCAAAAATTATTAAAAAAAAATAAAAAAAATACTCACCTGAATGTCCCTGGGGTGGGTCCGTCCAGCCTTGGGTGTCCTCCTGGGGTGGGCAAGGGTGGCAGGGGGGGTCCCTGGGGGCAGGGGAGGGCACTCTGGGCTCATTTTGAGCCCACTTGTCCCTTAACGCCATGCCTGACCCAGGCGTTAAAAAGCGGCGCAAATGCGCCGTTTTTAGCAACGCCCACTCCCGGGCGTCTCTTTTGCCCGGGAGTATAAATACCACGTAAAGGCCTGGGAGTCATTTTTTAGACGGGAACGCCTCCCTTGCATATCATTAACGCAAGGAAGGGGTTCACGCTAAAAAATGACGCACATTCCGGGAACTTTGGCGCTATTCGCCTCTAACGCCATAGTATAAATATGGCGTTAGTTTGCGTTAGTTTTGCGTCGAAATTGCGTCAAAAAAAACGACGCAATTTCGGCGCAAACGGAGTATAAATATGCCCCTTAGCCCAGTTCCCCAATCCTTCTTGTAACAAAAGGGCACTAACATGAACAGCCACTCACCTACTCACACTTGTGAAAGTTGCATGTTTACGAGGATGCCGGTGAACTGAATCGCACGCAGAGATGCTGTTTTATCCAGTCTCCGAAGAACAAGAACACAAAGGAAGGAATGCTGTATAGCACCCGACCCCCAAAAAAGGGCCATCTTGAAAGAGTATAGAATGACTCATTTAAAAGTTTCACAATCAATGGCCCATATTAACCCCTTCGAAGCCAGGCCTTTTCCCACCTCAGGTGCCAGGCCTTTTTTGGCTATTTGGGGCAGTTTGCACTTAGGCCCTCATAACTTTTTGACCACATAAGCTACCCATACCAAATTTGCGTCCGTTTGTCCCCAACATCCTCGGGATTCTAGAGGTACTCAGAGTTTGTGGGTTCCCCTGGAGGAGACCAAGAAATTAGCCAAAATACAGCAATATTTTTGAAATGGGAAAAAAGGGCTTCAGAAGAAGGCTTGTGGTTTTTCCCCTGAAAATGGCACCAACAAAGGGTTTGTGGTGCTAAAATCCCCATCTTCCCAGCTTTCAGGAACAGGAAGACTTGAATCAGAAAACTACATTTTTCAACACAATTGTGGCATTTTACTGGGAGATTCCCCCTTTTTACAGTTTTTTGTGCTTTAAGCCTCCTTCCAGTTAGTGACAGAAATGGGTGTGAAACCAAAGCTGTATCCCGTACAGTTAAACATTTCTGAAAAGTAGACTAAATTCTGAATTCAACAAGGGGTCATTTGTGTAGATTCTACAAGGTTTTCCTACGGAAAATAACAGCTGAAATAAAACAAATTGAAATTGAGGTGAAAAAAAGCCCTTTTGATCTACGTTTTACTCTGTAACTTTTTCCTGTGATGTCATATTGTCAAAAGCAATATACCGTTACGTCTGCTGGACTCCTCTGGTTGCTGGGATATGTAGGGCTTCTTGGTTCATCGAGTCCCCTAGGTACCCAGAGCCAATAAATGATCTGCATCTTGCAATGGGTTTTCATTGTATACGAGGCATGCAGCAGTTCTTTTGCTGAAATATAAAGAGTGAAAAATAGGTATCAAGGAAACCTTTGTAGTTCCAAAATGGGCACAAGTTAAGGTGTTGAGAAGCAGTGGTTATTTGCACATCTCTAAATTCCGGGTCCCCAATACTAGCATGTGAATTACAGGGCATTTCTCAAATAGACGTCTTTTTTTACACACTGTCTTACAGTTGGAAGGAAACAATGTAGAGAAACACTTGTTCTTCTATTCTGTGTTTCCTCCAAGTCTCCCGATAAAAATGGTACCTCACTTGTGCGGGTAGGCCTAATGCCAGCGACAAGAAACGCTACTTGGACACATCACATTTTTACACTGAAAGCTGATGTGTTTTTTGGAAAGTGCCTAGCTGTGGATTTTGGTCTCTAGCTCAGCCGGCACCTAGGGAACCCTACCAAACCTGTACATTTTCTAAAACTAGACACCTAGGGGAATCCAGGTTGGGGTGACTTATGGGGTTCTCACCAGGTTCTTTTACTCAGAATCCTTTGCAAACCTCAAATGTTAGCAAAAAAAACACTTTTTCCTCACATTTCAGTGATAGAAAGTTTTGGAATCTGAGAGGAACCACACATTTCATTCCACTCAGCATTCCTGCAAGTCTCTCGATAAGAATAGTACCTCACTTGTTTGGGTAGGCCTAGAGCACACAACATGAAATGCCCTAAAACACAACGTGGACACATCACATTTTCCCAAAGAAAACGGACTTTTTTTGCAAAGTGCATGGCTGTGGATTTTGGCCTCTAGCTCAGCTGGCACCTAGGGAAACCTAGCAAACCTATACATTTTTGAAAACTAGACACCTACAGGAATTTAGAATGGGGTGACTTGTGGGGCTCTTGCCAGGTTCTGTTACCCAGAATCCTGTGAAAACCTCAAATTTGGCAAGAAAAACACGTTTTCCTCACATTTCGGTGATGGAAAGTTCTGGAATCAAAGGCAAGCCACAAATTTCCTTCCACCCAGCATTACCCCAAGTCTCCCAATAAAAATGGTACCTCAGTTGTGTGGGTATGCCTAGTGCCCGTGACAGGCAATGCTCCAAAACACAACGTGGACACATCACATTTTCCCAAAGAAAACTAACCTGTTTTTTGCAAAGTGCCTAGCTGTGGATTTTGGCCTCTAGCACCTCGGAAAACCTAGCAAACCTGGACATTTCTGAAAACTAGACACCTAGGAGAACCCAAGATGGGGTAACTTGTGGTGCTCTCACCAGGTTCTGTTACACAGAATCCTTTGCAAACCTCACAATTTGGCAAGAAAAACACGTTTTCCTCACATTTTGGTGCTGCAAAGGTCCGGAATCTGAGGGCAGCCACAACTTCCTTCTACCCAGCGTTACCCCAGGTCTACCGATAAAACTGGTATCTCACTTGTGTGGGTAGGTCTAGTGCCCGTGACATGAAATGCCCCAAAACACTATATGGACACATCAAAATTATGAAATACAAAACTATCTGTTTTTGCAGGGGCACCTGCGTTTTTGGCCCTGGGCTCAGCAGCCATATAGGAAAACCTACCAAACCCAAACATTTCTGAAAACTAGACACCTGAGGGCATCCAGGGAGGTGTGACTTGCGTGGATTCCCCAGTGTTTTCCTAATCAGAATCCTCAGCAAACCTCAAATGTAGCAAACAAAATCAAATTTTTACAACATTTCAGTGTGGAATCACTGCACCGGCACAAATTTCCTACCACCCAACGTTTCCCTCAGTCTCCCGGTAAAAATACCTCACTTGTGTATGTAAGCCAAGTGCCTTTGACAGAGAAGAGCCAAAAACATGTCGAAAATGAGGGGGAACTAAAATGGGTTCAAAAGGGCAGTTTGAAAAAAAAAGTTTTTAGACTGACAAGCTGGGCAGTTTTTTATCGGTATAGATGTGGCAATGGGAATTTTGTGGATTCCTGCAGATTCCAGAAGGTTCCATCACAAAAATATGGGAAAAATGTGTGATTTCAAGCAAAATTAGAGGTTTGCAGGACATTGTGGGTAAGAAAATGGTGCAGGTACATGTCAATCACACCACCCTGGACTCACCCAGATGTTCAGTTTTCAGATGTGTCTAGGTCTCGTAGATTTTTCTAGATGGCAGCATCCCAAAGTCCAAAAAGGACAGCCCTCACCATTCCAAGTGTGACGACTTTGAGAGTTAGACAAGCTCTCATGGTCCAAGTGTAAAATTAAAACCCAAAATAATGTCCTCTTGCTTGTTGTGGGAAAAGATGTTTTAATGTGCGGGGGAGAGCTGAAAGACTGTTACCCCCTTCAGTTGGTGTGAGGGCATAACCATGCCCATACTGGTTGGTAGCCACCACCCTACTATTTTTTGTTTTTTTTTAATTCCCTGGCATCTAGTAGGCTTTCTGCCCCACCCCCGGGGAGTGGATCGGGGGTAATTGCCCCATTTGCCCACCGGTGAGCAAAAACACCTTGTACCCATTTATTTGGTGTGGGGGTATAGCCATACCCCCACCCTCTTTTTTTGAAAAAAAATCTTTCCTGGTCTTTGGTGGCCTCACAAAAATAGTCCGATCTGCCCCCAAGCAGACAGAAATGGCCTAAAAAAAAAATTCCCCCCCAAGGGAGCGATCCTTGTCTAAGGGATTGCTCCCCTTGTGTGAAATTGGCACACAAAAGAATCCCTGGTGTCTAGTGGTTTCTGCTTCACTTGGGGACCAATTGGCCTAAGACAAATAGGCCAATCTGCCCCCAAAAGGAGCAGAAATGGCCTAAAATAAAATTGTCCCCCAGGGGAGCGACTCATGCCTAATGTGTCACTACCCATCTGTAAAAAATAAAAAATAAATCCCTGGTGCCTGGTGATTTCTGTCCCCCTTGGTGGCAGATTGGCCTAATTAATATAGGCTGATCTGCCCCCGGGAGGGGGGGGAGCAGATAAGGCCTAAAAAAAATTGCCCCCTCGGGAGCGACCCTTGTCTAAGGGGTCTTTCCCCTTATCAATGTAAACAAAAAAAAATCTTAGGTGTCTAGTGGCTTCTGCCCCCCCTGGGCCCCCTGGGGGCAGATCGGCCTGTAAAAATCCCAGGTGTCTAGTGGCTTCTGCCCCCCCACCCCCTAGGGGCAGATCAGCCTATATTAATTAGTATAGGCCGATCTGCCCCGGGGTGGGGGCAGAAAAGGCCTCATAAACAATTTGCAGCTGGGTCGCTCTCCTTATCAATATAAATGGGAAAACAATCACTGGTGTCTAGTGGCTTCTGTCCCCCCCTTCCCCAGGGGCAGATTTGCTATATTAATACAGGCCGACTTGCCCCCAGCGGGGGCATAAAAAGCCTAATAATAAATTGCCCCCGGGAGAGCAACCCCTGCCTAAGGGGTCGCTCACCTGATAAACATAAAGAAAAAAAAATCCCTGGTGTCTAACGGCTTCTGCTCCCCTCCCGGGGGCAGATTGGACTAATTAGTATAGGCCGATCTGCCGCCACGGAGTGAAAATGGCCTTAGAAAAAAGAAAAAATGCCCCCCCCCCCTTGGGGAGCGACCCTTGCCAAAGGGGTTGCCCCCCCTTATGCCAATTTCAACAAAAAAACAAACTTCCTGGTGTCTAGTGGCATTCCTGCAGCACAAACGCTATGTGATTGTGCTGCAGGAATGCTCAGAGAGACATGAAAAGGAAAGGAAAAGCCTTTCCTTACCTTTTCATGCCTCTCTGACCACCCCTGACCCCATAACTAGGAGAAACAAATCTGTTTCTCCTTGGATCGCGCTGGGATGGGAGGTGACCTCTGATGAGGTCAGTGTGCAATCATGTGCTGATGTCATCAGATGTCTCTGGGGGGTGTGGGGGGGGTGGGTCAGGGGTGGAAGGCCCTCTACCAGGATGTAATGGGTACATCCTTGGCGCCTTGAACATAAGTCCATGATAAATCGGGATAAAACAATAAATGGACACATGGCCCAATGCCCCAATCCAACTTGTAAAGAGAGGGCACTGATGTGAACGGCCAATAACCTAATCCTTCACATGACAGTCATCCATTCACTAGTACGCTGATAGATGAAAAACCCGAGCAGAGACTGGTGCGGTGCATCTCCAATAATTGCAAACTGTAAGTGCCCGACCCTGGATGAAAAAAAGGGGGGAGAGACTGCGTTATCTAGATAGCATACAGACAGACCTGCTAGCGTATTAGATGCTCAATAACTCATGTTCAGTGTTAGAAACCTATGCCCATAGAAACATTGTGATACAACATAAAGAAGAGTGGAACCGTGAATATATCCATAGAGTTCCCAGAAGAGCCAGAAAGACATCACTATCCTTATAAGCTGTCAATTTGACCATCATTGCACATGTTCTTAGTTAGTTCAAAAATCAGTATACTTAAATGTAATGATAAATATAGATATAGAAGCCCCATCACTGATTTCCTGTTATTGCAATATCCAATAACAGGGGCAAGTTACAACACCCGTAGAACAAAGTATAGAAGGTTATCCTCATGTATGCATGTTACAGTCTTAGAGAGTGCAAAATGAACATAACAACAGTGGTATAAATGGTCATCAAGCTCTCCTTATTTTGAGAGTATTTCTTATTCAAGTAATACATGCAGATCCCTATCTGTAGTAAGACCCTCCTCCACTGCCCTAAGTTTAATGATCCAAATTCTGTCTAATCGTCTCAGTGCCAAACTTTTGTCCCCGCCCCTCGGTAAGGTGGCTACTAAGTTAATAGCATGGAAGGTGATTTTAAAACCTTATTGTAGTGTATTGCTGCTGAGTAATCCTGATTGCAATTCCTAATTGCCCTAATGTGCTCTTGTATGCACTCTTTTAAGAGTCTAATAGTACCACCAACATTTATGTGGTCACACTCACAAACCAGATAATAAACTACAAATTTGGTGTTACTGTTGATGAATTTGGTTATCCTGTATGTCCTTTCAGTATTATACTAGTACTTGATCTTCACATAACTGATGGATGATTGTAAATAGTGCTGGTGCCCACTGCCCTGCTGTGAAACACATGGATGATGCAATTAAATATGCGCACACAGAATTATAAGGCTGTGTAGTCCTAAATCCACCTCATTCATCTTTAATTCGCTAGCAGACACTATTTGCCTTTATCTCACTTCTGCAGGCTCCTGCTTTCCCCATTTGTAGTGGTTCTTCTGTCTTTCTCTTACTCTGTCTTTCTGCTTTTTTTTTTGTCTCTTGCTCTAGGGACAAATCTAATGTAGATTATTAAATGGTTGTCTCCAGAAATAAGTGCCAGCGCCCCCTACCGGCAACCACTGGCTCAAATTAAGCACTGAACCACCCGACCACTAGGCGATTTGTTCTCTGGTCTAGAAAAAGTGGTGTTACTGTGAAGATTCCTGCTGTCTTCAGAACAACTAGACAAAGACTAGCTGGGAAAGTCTTTGGGGGGAGCCTCACCAACTACATTTATTTTTCAATAGGATCAAATGATTTATTTTTTCAGCATTCTTTTACAAATGGCAAGTAGTATATATTTTATAGATATTTCTGAGGAGAAACTCAGGAAACATTTCATTGCTTTAGACAGAGCATGAAAAAGTAGTCCAGAGAATGTCTTCACTGCAGCAGCAAATTGTGCTTATAAGAAAAGTAATTAGGCCCATATTTATGATCCTTCCTGCACAAAAACAATCTGCCCCTTACGATGCAAGGGTGGCTGCGTTGGCACAGGGCAGCAAATTTACCGCTGGCACAGGGGAAACACAGGGGTGCTCTGTAGTCTGTCAAACACGTGCGCATCCCTGCGTTGTGAAAATGGCAGTGCACGATGCTGCCAAATTTGGCGCAGCAATGCGCACTGTAATTTTCGATTAAATGTGGCCTCTAGTGCTCAGGTCGAAGCAGTCAAACCAGAAGTGTTTGTCTAAGTTGTTAAAACCCGCTTCTAGTATCTGTATGGTCTAACTTCAACAAGAAACTCTGGGAGTCGAGCAGCCGGAATGTGGCCTCGCGCCACGGGAGAGCGCAGAGCCTCGCGGCGCGTGCTGGTAATGGAAGAGCGGTTTCCGCGGTACACTCTGCAGTCACCACAGAGAGATGCACTGTGGGTGGTATCGGTGCAGCGAGAACTGCTCATGTTAAACGGCCGCGTCCCGGCAGACACTTTGAAGATCAGTGGGAGACATCAGATCCGGGCAAAATCTGTTTGCTTTTTCTTTTAGACAGGAGCAGTTTAAAAGTACAGGGGCAGCTGTCGGGAACGCATTTTTTTTACGGCGATCCGATGTTATTAGGTAACTCCGTTGAAAGATTACGCTCCCATCATTTCTGTTTGTTTGAACATTGCACTTGTCTGTCCTGTTGCCAGAAACAGATTGGCATGGGTTACTTTATATATGTTCTGTTTGTGCCAAGGATCCTAGCAACTGGCACTGAAGAGAGTGACTGCATTTTTGCAATGTATATTATTAATTTAACACCATTCCTCAGCTTTATGGCAGATCGCAAAACTGCAAACGTACAAAAATGTTAAAAGTGACATCGGGCATCCGAGAATACAGTCAGTGTACATTTTCACGGCGTACTCACATTATACTTAGACATAGATTTATGAAAACCAGCAGCAGAAAGTGATTGCCTGGCAGTGATTGGTCAGTAAGGCTGGGATGTGCGAGCTTCAGATTCATCAACAATCACGCTGGCACATATTGTTGAAATACATACCAGGACAAGCATGGCGCACAAGGGGGGCTTAAAGCGCCGCGGAAAGGGAGAGGAATGCAGGTTGATAGGGGTACTAGATGAGAGAAGAAAGCACATTATTTTTGTGAAATAACCAAAAGTTTTGAAGTCTTCCCAAACAGAGCGAGGGACAGAGTGAGTGTGTGCTTGTGTGTGTAAAATTCCAGGTGAAATCCTATAAGACACATCACTATATCCGACTGAAGGACCTGTACCCAAGTACTTATCCCAATATACATTTATTAGGTGGGTGTTGCACCCCAAATGCACACCCCTCCCCAAAGCTAAGCCCCAGTTATCTGGGTCCTGACCGCACTTATGTGTTTCACCCCCTCACTTTTCAGTTGGGCTGCAGGCTATAGGGGTGCTTTCAGAGCAAGATGGGCTGCCATCATCCAACCCAGAAAGCCCCATGGCCTCCTCCTTTATAACTTCCTGCATGGGGCTGGGGGTGTGGGTGTATGATGGAACTACGTGTGCAATTACCTACAGCCCAGGCAACGACCACGTCCCGGGGCAGATTGTGAAAGAGAAATTTGGGGGGCCACCCAGCCCCCCTGCAGCCCCAGGGACCATCATCTCCCTGGGGCACAATGTGCAAAGGAATGCAGGGGAGCCACCAGGCCCCTCCTGCTGCCCCAGGGACCACCATATTGCTGGGGCAGATTGTGAAAAAGAAATGCAGGGGCTGCCTGGCCAGCCGCAGCCCTGGGGACCACCACCTGCTCTGGGCAGAATGTGAAGAAAAAATTCGGGGGCTGCCTGCCTCCCCCACAGCACCAGTGACTACCACCTCTCTGGGGCACAATGTGCAAAGCAATGCAGGGGGCTGCCTTGCCCCGTCCACAGCCCTGGGGACCGCTACCTCCACGGGCCAGCTTAAAATCAAATGTGGGAGGCTGTCTGGCCCCACTACAGCCCCAGGCACTGCCACCTCCCAGGGCACACATTCCAAATCCAATGCCGGGGGGGCCACCTGGCCCTGCTGCAGCCCAGGGGACTGCCACTTCCCCAGGGCCAACTTAACATAAATTTTGTGGGGGCCACCTTCCCCGCGCAGCTGCGGGGACTGCCACCTCCATGGGCCAACTTAACATCAAACGTGGGGGGCCGTCTGCCCCACCTCCCCCCACAGCCCAGGGGACCACCAGCTCCCCAGGGCACACATTTTAAATTCAGGGCGGAGGGGCCACCTGGCCCTGCTGCAGCCCTAGGGACCGTCTCCTCCGCAGGCCCAACTTAACATCAAATGCAGGGTGCCACCTGCCCCCCACGCAGTCCCAAGCACCGCCAACTCCCTGGGGCAAACATTCGAAATCCAACGCGGGTGGTCCGCCTGGTCATCTGCAACCCTAGGGACCGCCACCTCCACGGGGCTAATTTTGAAAAGGACAGGGGATCCGCTGTGGACCCCTGGGGACTACCACCTCCCCAGTGCTATTTATGTTGTGGCTGAGGGCATGCAGCCCCCCTCGAGGAGCCACTGTTGGCCCTGGGGACCACCACCTCCCTGGGTCCGCTCCTGCTATGTTCTGGGGTGCCCACCCTGGGACATATCTGTTTGCTCTGAGTTGGCTGCCTCTTTGACAGCTCCCGCCAAGTCAGAGCAAACACTCTGCTCACTGCGAATGGAGATTTACTCTGTTTCCCTGCCCGTGGAGATGCAGGCAGGGAAACAGAGGACGCATTGCTCTCACAGAGAGGGAGCTGCTCTAGCAGCTCGAACTCTATGACAACAATGCTGGCTCCCACAGGAGTTGGGGAGCCGGCTGGGACTGCGGGAGCCTTCATGTTCCCCCTGAGGTCCACAACATTGTGCCTGAGTGCCGGGGGATGGGGTCCCTGGGGTGAGATTAGCCCAGGGGAGTGGGGCCACACGGTTCCCTACCCCCCAAAAAAATAATTAGGCCGGGCCCAAAAAAATAAAAATTAGGCCGGGCCCTGGGGGATGGGGTCCACAGGGCTGAGATCGGCCTGAGGAGGGGGGGAGGCTGCATGCCCCCCCACCAAAGTAAATTCAATAATTAGGCCGGGGCTTGGGGGATAGGGTCCCTGGGGCGAAGATCAGCCTGGGAAGGGGAGCCGCACAACCTCCCTCTGCAGAAAAATAAATACAAATTTAGGCTGGGCCTCGGAGAATGGGGTCCTCGGCCGAGATTGGCCTGGGGGGACGTGCGACCCGCCCCAACCCCTGAAAAAAATCCACAAGGCCGGACAGGGGGCCAACTATCGCTGTGCATGGCCAAAGGCTGTGCTCAGCGTGGGTTTTGCTGGTTAGTTGACCAGGCCCTTCAGTCAACCCCCAATTTGCATGGCTGAAGGCCGTGCACAGTGCGGGGTTGGGTGGTGATAGGGGTTGGCCACAGCCTTTGTCAATGTGCGGTGGTGGTTGGATTAATGTAGAGTAATGAAAATTACTTTACGGAAAAAAAAAGAGAAATTCACAGCAAAACTGAATGCTACAAAATGTAGTCAATCCACTAACAAGTTTGTTGTAAGCTGTGCTACAAATCAGAAGATACAACACAACCCTGTTTTCTCTGGTAACCATCTTCTCTCCCACTCAGATCAGGAACCCATATTTACCATCCTTCAATGCCAGGATATACACGGAAAAGTGGCGTGTGTGCAGATTGCTCGAGGTTCTCATTAATACAGTAGAAAACTCAGTTGAAAGTCTTATGATGGCTTATATATCATGTTATCTCTAGCAACCATTGCAGCTCCACCTACACGTCTCAGTCTCTCTCATGACTAAAAGCAGCAAGGTCCTGTAGAAATCTGTCAGGGATCACTTGCCATCCATTCTCTGAGGTGGGAATGGCAGAGGGGTGGGATGTGGGGGGTTCCCAGCCATGCTGGGTGACTCTTCTTGATGTGTTCACCACAACAGCTGCTGCATGCAGAATGATTTCTGGGGAACTGCTTATGGCAGGCACACATGGTGGCACCAGTCCCATGTAAACTGGCGCTTCAGCTGGCAGTAGTTGTGGTGTGTAGTTCAATTCCACTTCAGGCATCAAGGCAGGCCAGTTTGGGGCTTTGCACTTCACCAGGGACTCAATCTTCTTGTGGGCAGAAGCAGTTGCAGCACCAGTCACTCAGCCTGTAGTAGGTGGCTGGTCAGTTCAGATAACACCCTTTTGCACAGTTTTAGTTGGCACTTCTCAAACACTGTGCAGAGAGACCAGGGGTTCCTTCCCAGCACAGGTCTCTCCTAAACAATCACTCTTCCTACAGCACCAGGCACACTCCTTCCCTTTATCATCCGCCATCAGTGCTTAATTTGAGCCGGTGGTTACTAGGGGAAGCACCAGCACTCACTTTTGGGGATCAGAACGTATTTTTCCTCAGCAAAAGTTTATCGAGACAAGAGAGGGAAAACTCATACAAAGCAGAAAGACGGAAAAAAATGGAAAACCATCATGAAGGGAGAAAGCAGAAACCTGCAAGAGTAAGATAAAGTGGCAGGTGTATCCTGTAATAAATTGAAAGGCATGAAATGATTTAAGACTGCGCAACCTCGGTATTCTCAGCACAAACATTTAATTGCATTGGCTGCAGGCTTCTAAACAGAGTTTTGAGCACTTGCACCCATTCTTTTACAAATTAAAGTCTGGCAGGCACACTGGTTTCTTCAGATAGGGCCTCAGTTTTTCCAGCAGGAAGTGGTGACTTTATCTGAAGTCCTCTCACCCTAAGACACTAGCTGTCAGGCACCAGCCCTGGTTACAGCAGCTCTTCTAGTACACTGTAGAACACTACTTTCTAAGGTCAAGAAGAACTTGGAACGGGAACATAGTAGGTGGTTTGGGACCTAAATGTTTATGTGTTCTCAAGTAAGGGATGTGGTCCCACTGTTTCAAACTTCAGAACTAGTCTAGGGTGGTTTTTTTTTCAACTGTCCTTCTGAAGATACTCTCCAGACACAGACTTTGTTGTAAAGTGATGCCTCTCAGGGCTGGTACCACTGAGCCTAAGCAGAATTACCCAAGACATGGGCGCAAGGAAATGTGAGATCTATGCATCTGGCTGTCATCCACCTTCCTGAAATCAGTGAGAGGCAAAAGGGCAGGTGGGACTAGAAACTTTCTTACTTTAAATAACTTAAACTGAAGTCTCACCCCTCACACCTACCACCTACAAAATGGCAGTGCTGAGGAAGAAGTATTGAGCAACCCTTTACCAACAAAGGGCCATTTATGGCCTGGTTTGGATCGCTCTTGCACAATGCACCATGGTGCAAGATCGACAGAAATCTTAAGTGAGATTTATGAAGCCACACAAGACCACCTTGGGTGGCCCTGCATAGGTTCATAAATGCTGTGTAATGTATTGCAGAGCAAATCGCTGCATTACATTACTCTGTGCCACTGAGCCATTTCCATGGGTGTTGGCGTGAGTGTTACCAGGCAACATCCATGGATTTTGATGCATTCCCAGATTTACAAGAACTTGCAAACCCGGGAATGCACTACAATTATACACCACCCCAGAAGAGGCATAACGAGGAGAGATATGTTTGCTTCTTCTTGTTTTTTCCTCTTTCTATGTGTGCTGCATTCTGCAGCATGCATAGAAAGAGGAAAAGCCTCTCAGGATTGTTTTTGCACAGGAACGTGTCCCTTCCTGCACAAAAACAATCCTGGCTACAATGTAGGCACCCTTGCGCCATGGTTGCCACTAGACTGCCAAAAGGTCTGGGGGAAAGGACAAGAATGCACCAAATTGTATAAATACGTTGAAATCCTGCCCTTTCCCTGTGATGCAGTGAGGTGCAGCAATGCAACTTGCTGTGCTGCCCTGCGCTACAAAACCCATAAATATATCTGTCTTCATCCTTCTCATTTCAGTGTCTTGATTTTCACTTTCCAGCCACAGGAATGCATACAATACCCTTCAATTATCTGAGTAATATGGTTATAATTTAGTTTTATGGGACAAAGGATTAAAATGTGTTACTAAATCCCTCTTTTTCAAAGGTAGTACAATTTATTTGGTATTGTTTTGAAATGAACCGTTTTGACAACTGGGTGGCTCTTGCCCATGATCCGTAATTGTCATATATTGTTTAATGATTCATGTTAGAATGTCAGTGGTTATTTCTAATCCTGACATAGGCCGGTGGGTACATTAATGTAAATACTATTAAAGAGTCCTGGTTGATAATATGGCAGAACTGGTCAGCCTTGAAGCTTTTTTATTGAGGTGTTCTTCAGAGTGCACCTTCTCCAAAAAACAGCTTGCAATTCAACAAGTGAATGTCCCAAGAATATAACTTCCTCCCTCTCTCCTGGAATTTAAAACATGCTAGTGGCAGTGTGCAGAGACATGGTTAATAGTTGTAACTGATTCACTTCATTTCCTTTCTTTTGTCTGACACTTCCTGAAAACTAAGGGGCTACTCAGTAAGTCCATTGGTCTAGCAGGCACAACATGAATTTACGGCCAGAATTCGCTCTCTGGTGAAGAGTGTAGAAAGTCATAAAATAAAACCATGATTTAACAACACTACCCATTACTTCCTCTCTCACCACCTCTCTTTTCTGCTCACATGCTCATCTTTTCCAGTCTATGTGACCATGGTAGTTATTTTTGCTGCTTTCAGCTGCACACCTAGGTCTGACTGACAGAACTTGCATTGGACCAAGGGATACCTGGCTGTCACTTATAGGCACTGGCAGAATATTAAAATGTGGGTGTCTCGTGCCTAGGAACATGAAAACTTGATGGGCCCCATTTACGGGGCCCTGTGGGCACACACTGCACAACAGGAGCATCATTATTTTACGCTCCGGTGGCGTAGTGTGCCATCCCTTATTTACAAGGCAACTCAAAACCGCCTTACATGTATTTGCCTTGTAAATATGGGCCCCTTTCATGCACAAAACTGGCTGCATGAAAGGGTGTTCCATGGGTGTTGCTGTGGGTGTTCCCAAGCAACACCCATAGAACGCTAAGGAATCTGACACATCCCCAGATTTACAAGTCTGGAAATGCGTCAGGTTCCTATGCCACCTTAGAGGTGGCATAGAAGTGATGCAACAGGGAGGAATTTATTTATTTCTCCAAGTTTTGTCCACTTTCTATGTGTGCTGAAGAATGCAGAACACATAGAAAGAGGATAACACCTCTCTTGATTGTTTTTGTGCAAGAAGGTGTCCCTTCCTGCACAAAAACAATAATCCCCACAACACAGGCATCCATGCACCATGGGCCAGAAACTGTACACCAAAGGCAACTGTTCGGAAAGGGGAGACTGGATGGATGATGAAGGATGATGATGGTGGATTTACATGTCGAGCTGCTCAATCACTAGGATTGGTAAAAGCATGATCCGCAGGAGCAGCCGAAGTCCTAAAAATGGAGAGTGATTGATAATCAGAGAGTGGAGGTAACGTGTCCTTGGGTGGAAGGGAGGAAGGCTCCTGCAGGGAGGGAATACTACTATCCGGAGGAACCCGTGTCCATGCTGGAAGGCCTTGTAGATGTTTCTACAAAACCGGGTGGGGAACTGATCCACACAAAATGACTGCTGGCAAGTGGGGTACGTGGAAGGCAGCGCTATTGTGCTACTTGGGGGGCACGGTGAAATACAGGACAATCCAAAGCAAGGGTCAAAGAGGTCATTCGGAGAAGGAGAACATCTAATTCTATCATGCAAGGGGTCAAGGAAAATTCAATAATGTATTATTTTATTTACAAACCCCAGTGCACTCAGCGCAGCAGGCCGCTAACTAACATGGGCAGAACGAGGACAAAAGTAATCATACTCCCTGTTAGAAATGGGGTCTCTAGTTAGCAGTCGGTTTGCAGCCTGTCCAAGTAGGGACCCTCACTCTAGTCAGGATAAGAGAGATACCCGCTCAGATAACCCCTGCTCACCCCCTTGGTAGCTTGGCACGAGCAGTCAGGCTTATCTCAGAAGCAATGTGTAAAGCATTTGCACATAACACACAATAATAAGTGAAAACACTAGAAACGGACACCACACCAGTTTTAGAAATATAACCAATATTCATCTATATAAAACAAGACCAAATACGATAAAAAACCAACATACAGTAACAAAAATATGAATTCTGCAAGGTTTACTCAATAACACAGTTCCTTGAAGTCGATAGCTCCACCTGGGGCTATCATGGCGTCGTAATCAACAAAACCAACAGTTCAGGCTGGCTGTGGCGTTGCGGGCCTGCTACGGTGTCGTGAAAACCCGCAAACAGTACCTTGGATTTGCAGGGTGTCGTGATCCTTGTGGTGAGCTCCGGAGAGCGGCGTCACTGACGTTGCGGTGTCAGTTCCGGAGTCGTGCATAAGTCATCAGGCCATTGAGGTCACACGCATCGAACTCCAGGCTGATGAAGTCAGGTGCACCGGCGTGGATGGCGTTGGGGCTGCTGTGCGAAGCGGGATGATGTGATGTGCGGTGCCCACAGGTCACGGTGCAGGTAGCGACTCGGTGACCAGCGCCATCAGTGAGACCTGGGCTGCGGTGTGAAGCGGGGTGGTGCGACGTGCGGTGTCCACAGGTCACGGTGCAGGCAGCAGCATCGTCGTTGCTGAAGCACTGTTGTCGGTAGGCCCAAGCCAGCGGTGCGGGATGGGACGGTGCTTCGTGACCTTCACGAGCGGTGTCCACAGGCCACAGTGCAGGCAGGATGCCTGGTAACGACACAGGAGTCGATGGTGCTGGTGTCGGTGGACCGGGGCTGCGGTGCGGGGTGGGACGGTGCTTTATATACCTCACCAGTGGTGTCCACAGGCCATGCTACAGGCAGCGGCACTGGTGTCAGCAGGAGCGTCGCCGTCGGGGATGCCCAGGCTGCGGTGTGAGCAGGCATTGCTGGAGTGCGGAGCCCACAGGTTGCGGTGCGAGCAGCGGCTCGGTGAAGTCGTCCGATGACAGTGTCGGGGAGACCAGGGTCGCAGTATGAAGCAGGGCAATGTGACTCCTTGCGGCGTTGGCAGGTCACGGTGCAGGCCAGCGGAGTCGTTGGCGGCGTCGCAGTGGTTTTTCCTCTTGAGCAGCACAAAACACACAGTTCCCATTGCTGCAGGTCGAGGAAACTGAAGTCTTTGATGTCCCTGAGACTTCCAACAGGAGGCAAGCTCTACCCCAAGGCCTTAAAGAACTTTCTCAAGCAGGACACACAGCAAAGTTCACCCTTTGCAATCTTTTCAGGCAGAAGCAGCAACTGCAGGCCAGTCCAGCAAATCAACACAGCAAAGGGACAGTACTCCTCCTTCAGCTCTTCAGCTCTTCTCCTGGGCAGAGGTTCCTCTTGATTCCAGAAAGATTCTAAAAGTCTGGGGTTTTGGGTCTTCTTCTTATACCCAGTTCTGCCTTTGAAGTTGACAAACTTCAAAGCAAAGTCTCAAGTGTTTGCAAGATCCTTCCTTGTCCAAGCCAGGCCCCAGACGCACACCAGGGGGTCGGAGACTGCACTGTGTGAGGGCAGGCACAATCTTTTCAGGTGTGAACGACCACTCCTCCCTTCTCCCTAGCTCAGATGGCTCATCAGGATATGCAGGCTACAACCCAGCCCCCTTTGTGTCACTGTCTAGAGGTGAGGTTTGAACAGCCCAACTGTCAAACTGACACAGACGGGGAATGCACAAACAGGCAGTCACAGTATGAATTAAGCAAGAAAATGCCTACTTTCTAAAAGTGGCATTTTCAAACTAACAATCTAAAAAACAACTTCACTAAAAGATGTATTTTTAAATTGTGAGCTCAGAGACCCTAAACTCCATATTTTTATCTGCTCTCAAATAGAATTTGCACTTTAAGGATATTTAAAGGCAGCCCCCATGTTAACCTATGAGAGGGATAGGCCTTGCACAGTGAAAAACGAATTTGACAGTATTTCACTGTTAGGACATATAAAACACACTAGTATATGTCCTACCTTAAACATACACTGCACCCTACCTATGGGGCTACCTAGGGACTAACTTATGAGTGCTTTACATGTAGTAAAAGGGAAGGTTGAGGCCTGGCAAGTGGGTACACTTGCCAAGTCGAATTAGCAGTTTAAAGCTGCACACGCAGACACTGCAGTGGCAGGTCTGAGCCATGTTTACAGGGCTACTAATGTGGGTGGCACAACCAGTGCTGCAGGCCCAATAGTAACATTTGGTTTACAGGCCCAGGGCACCTCTAGTAATTCAAATATGCCAATCATGGATAAACCAATCAACAGCACACTTTACACAGAGAGCATATGCACGTTAGCACTGGTTAGCAGTGGTAAAGTGCCAAGAGTCCTAAAGCCAACAAAAACAGGTCAGAAATATAGGAGGAAGGTGGCAAAAAGACAGTGGATGACCCTGCAAAAAGGGCCATTTCCAACACTCCCTTTAAACATTGATGAAGGAGGCAGCAGCTTTGATGTCATGTCAAGTTTCATGAGGGCAACAATTATAAATTATAACTAGCTGCGGTCATATTTCCTTGAGAACACAGCCGTCTGCGTCTGAATATCTCCACACATGCACATATATGCACATATATTTTATCTCAAAACCATCGTATAGCGCAACAATCAACAACTTGGTTAAACAGTAGTGAAACAGCCACATTGCCCAGATTTAATATCTTTGTCCACGTGTTGCTCACAGTTATTTCAACCGCATCTCTTCAGATCTATTACACCCAGTAGGTAGAAAAAGGGCATGTGACGCGACAAAAGGATACCTCCCCATACCAGCCCAACAGGGGTGAGGAGGGGGCTCGCAATACCAAATCTTCAATCTTAATATACCATGGGTCAGTCCCCGGGTTCAATAAAGGATGCACCTATCTCCATCCATTGGTCTGCCTTGGGGGTTTATGCTTACCCCGACGTGAATACTTGTGTGGAGTATTCCTGGATACGTTGTGTACATGCTCCAATGCCTGTTCCCACGTTTCCTCTCAAAACTGTCTACCTATTGTATTCTCTCATCTAGCACAGAGTGTCGACAGAGTGTCAGAAACCACGGATAAAACTGTCTCATACAACCATAACACCAGACTACATCTGCTATCAAATGTCAGCAGAACTTGCAGTAACCTGTGGAGTCGTGGTTCCACGGGGCTGTATCCCCACTGATGATGCATGGACCGCACAGGTGCTCCATACACTAGGAACTGTGTGAGAACCAAACCGTCTTTCTCGACAATTTTGGTCATGCTCCATAGTGCCCCTCAGTGCAGCAGCCCCCCATGGTCTCGATCCCTAGATGGTTTCACTGCGCCCCCAACTGATTTTTTTCCAAAGAAAGTTTACTAATTGTATTGACTTTAGAAGATGGAAAAGCTGACTAGACTGAATGGGATTCGAACATGTGAATGTTACCAGATGAGATAAATCCAGTTCTGGACACTGTGCCACCAGAACTGGATTTATCTCATCTGTCAGAAAAATACAAACAACATTTATTTTGACTGAAACTGTACATAGCTCTCCGGTGAGGGAGGAAAGGAGTGGTTGCACTGAGTGCAGTCAGGTTGTTTAAGGTATGAGGACCGCGCACGGGTGCGGAAGAATGAGATCAGCTCATAAAGTACGTACCTGGAAGGTGCCAGGGCCCAGGTGGCCCGTATGTTCTGAAAGGCCTCTAGAAGCAAAGCAAAAAAAGATTCAATTGAGGTGGAGTTTTTAAGGACTCTTTCCAGGACTTGTTGTCCCAGGGTAATTGATGGCTTAAAGTGGCATTATTTAGGAGGGGTGAAGGACGAGGAAGAAGGGAACGTTCCTTTAATCGTTTCATGGGATAATACTGGCCATAAATGTAAATGTCATGAAATGTATGTGGTCTGCTTTGTGATGCATGAGATGTAACATCATTGATGTGAGGCGCAATAAGAGACTTGAGGATAAAAATTGATTTAGACTCTCA
The DNA here is from genome assembly GCF_031143425.1 of Pleurodeles waltl. Taxonomy (NCBI): domain Eukaryota; kingdom Metazoa; phylum Chordata; class Amphibia; order Caudata; family Salamandridae; genus Pleurodeles; species Pleurodeles waltl. The sequence continues at coordinate 318,259,252 of NC_090436.1, forward strand.
ATAGAGCTCAGAATTGAGCCTTTAAAGCCTGCACTGGCAAAAAGTGGAGGTTAAATCAGGAAGGAAAACCTCGCAAGGCGGAAGCTGTGCAGCAATAAAGCTAGCATTAAGTGGTGATAACAATGTGATCTTGTAAATCAATGCTAGCAGGGCGTTTTACTTTTAGCCAAGAGTTCGCACTCTGCATGTTTGTGTATTTTGGTCTAAAAGAAAATCAAATCAACTTTGGAACAAAAGTAGCAGAAAAAAAAGCAAATTCCCCTTCTGGCGGGTTTTCATGTTTTGGAACGCACTCAGCAGATTTCGTCCAGGAACCTCTGCCTAGAGCTGGTTCGAGGCTGGTAAGATTGAATGTCACCCTTCCGAAAGGAATTCCTGTCCCACTTCCTTTCACACACATTCAAGCTGCTTATCAGCCCATCTGAAGCAAAAAACACACGAAGATGCATGTGTTCCAAAATCCCCTCTCACTCATCAAGCCCTTCTGCAGGGGGGGAAAGGAAACTCGTTTCACAGCACATTGAATCCACGGCCAGCCCCGTCCCACAGCTGCCCTTCACGAGAGTGATGTAAACAGGTTTCATACTGGTTCAGTGCTTTGAAAACCAGGCGCTGCTTGACAGAAAACATGACAACATCTTTATCGCTCGTCCATGAAAATTCAGGTTTCATTCGTCACGTAACAAACACGAAAACACCAGTCAAAATCAGGCTGTTGATCTCACACGTCATCAAGTTTGTTTAAATGTTATGCTATCTGCATATGTATAGCGCGTACTACAGAATCTGGGTGCCCTTTGTGGTTCTTAGGTACTGGTGGACAGAGCCACAGTGGTATCACGAAACTTGAGCCCCAGGCAGTGCTTTATTTGTAAATAAAAACGTGCCGGTGCCCAAAGCCCTCCTCTTAAACACGCGGTTGCTGCATGCTCAAATTAAGCACTGGCCCCACCCCCTGCAGAGTACATGGAGGGGTCCCCACTCTGGACTCAGTCAGGAGCTCTCAGGCCAGGGTAATGTGCTGTGGTAGCCCCCTGCAGCGCAGGGCCCCCAGCACCGAGGGGGCTGCAGGAGCCTTTGTTACGCCACTGAGTGGTATGCTGACATAGTAGTTGGTTGTGTTTCCTACCTAAGAGGGACATTCCGATGCAGGGAGGCCCGAAAAAATGGTGCTGTGAAATTTACAACATTTCACTGCGCCATTTTTTCCATCATTTTTAACGCCTGCTCAGAGCAGGCGTTAAAATGACGCACCCATTTCAATCAACAGACCTGCCTGTGCTTTGCTGCCCTAGTGTCAAAAGTTTTGACGTTAGTGCACCAAAGCACAGCAATAGCATCAAAAATGTTGACGCGTTTGTCCTAACAGCCGCCATGGTGCACTGTATTCTAAATACAGCTTAACCATGATATCTTTAGGTGGGCAGGGGCAGCGCAAGAAAAGTAGCCCATCAGGACCGATGCGCCACTTTCTTGTTAATATGCCCCTAAATGTGAAAACAGTGCTTAGAAGTCAATAGCGGTAAAAGGTTACTTGAGGTCATGAGGGACCAATGTCAATCCAAAATCCAGGCCAACCTCGATGGAGGGTAGGCCGGTTACAGAACCCATGGAGGGTCTGCTGAATCAATACTTTTTATGGCGCAATGCATCAATGGTGAGGTCATGATGCGTCAATATTTTTACCGTAATCGGGGTACTGCGTCATCGTTGGGCTCTGTGGAAGTGAATGCTATGTGTCTCTGTCGGGCCACGCAGACCATCATCATCAGGCCGCTGCGTCACCGTCGATGGAGCAAGGCACCAATTGTTCTCATGTACTCGGGGTGATGCATAGCGTTTTTGCAGATTTTTGCTGCAGAACCCACTTCTGAGGCCCAAGACTGGAGGTGGGCATCTCAGGCACGGGTAAGACCCACTGATGGCAGAGTCCAACAGCACAAGGAGAGTTGCAAGCAATTATTGATGTTCCTGAGACTGCGGAAGAACAGGGGGGCAAGTCAACAAGCCCTTGGAGATTCTTGGGTTCAAGGATGTAGAGAGCAAGTCCAGTCCCTCTCACTTCAGACAAGAAGCAGCATGGCAGCAGGTCAACAGAGCAAAGCAAGTAGCAAAGTGACAGTCCTTTTTACATCACAGTAAGCAGTAGGCCAACACAGCAATGCATTTGCAGAGTGGCAGTCCCTCCTGGCAGCACAGCAGTCCTTCTTCTTTCTTGCACAATGCCTTGGTTCCAGAAGAGAGCTGATTTGGTGGGACCTGGGGTTCAGTATTTATTCTTTGGTGCCCTGGTTCTGGAAGGTGGGAGACATTTCCATGACTTCCTTTGAAGTCCATAATGTCCCGGCCCTGCCCTCCCTGGCTTCAGACACTTTACAAGGGGCTACGCAGCCCTTTGTGTGAGGAGAGGCACAGCCCTTTTCAGGAGTGAGTGTCAGCTCCTCCCACCCATCTAGCCCAGGAAGACCCATCGGTCTGCTGATGGGCCATCAGGATGCAAATGTCACACTCAAGCTCCCTTTGTGTTTGACTGTCTAGAGCGACGTCACTCAAAGTACGGCCCGCGGGCCGCCATCGGCCCCACGGACCTACCTTGGCGGCCCGCGGACACGTCAGAGAAGCGCCATATAATAATGGCCGCAGTACATAAACATAGAAGAGGGCCGCGGGAGCATGCGCAATCCCGCAGACCTCCTCTATGTTTACGTACGCCGGCCATTATTTATGGCGTTTACATGACGATCCTGGCTAGTGGCGGGAAGCCAAAGCCCCTTAAAAGTCAGCGCTTGCAGCTAACTTTTACGGGGCTTTTTCGTCTGCTTCCTGTCACCGTCTCCACGTCTGCCGCCCACCTGCCTGCAGTTGTACATTTGTGGCATCTTTACAGTGCTTTATTGAGGCAGGTAAGGCTCTTTGGTTATTTATTTATTTGTTTTTAATGTAGTGTGTGTGTTACTGGGGTAGGGGTGAGAGCAGATTGCGCTGTGTGTGTGTGTGTTACTGGGGTAGGGGTGAGAGCAGATGGCGCTGAGTGTGATACTGGGGTAGGGGTGAGAGCAGATGGCGCTGTGTGTGTGCGCTGTGTGTGTGTTACTGGGGTAGGGGTGAGAGCAGATGGCACTGTGTGTGTGCTACTGGGGTAGGGATGAGCAGATGGCACTGTGTGCAGATGGCGCTGTGTGTGTTACTGGGGTAGGGGTGAGAGCAGATGGCGCTGTGTGTGTGCGCTGTGTGTGTGTTACTGGGGTAGGGGTGAGCAGATGACACTGTGTGCAGATGGCGCTGTGTGTGTTACTGGGGTAGGGGTGAGAGCAGATGGCGCTGTGTGTGATACTGGGGTAGGGGTGAGAGCAGATGGCGCTGTGTGTGATACTGGGGTAGGGGTGAGAGCAGATGGCGCTGTGTGTGTTACTGGGGTAGAGGTGAGAGCAGATGGCGCTGTGTGTGATACTGGGGTAGGGGTGAGAGCAGATGGCGCTGTGTGTGTTACTGGGGTAGAGGGGTGAGAGCAGATGGCGCTGTGTGTGATACTGGGGTAGGGGTGAGAGCAGGTGCAGCATTGTTTAGCAATGTTTTGAAAAAGGGGGCGGGGTGGTTGTGCCCCCTATAAGCCCCGCCCCCCCCACACTACCGCTGTCACTTCAGTGCGGCCCTCGGCCGCAAACCATACTGCAATTTTGGCCCCCGAGAAAAAGTTTGTGAGTACCCATGGTCTAGAGGGAATGCACAAAGCCAATCTGTTAACACCCCAGATGTGTATTCAGAGGCAGGAAGAGGCACAGATTGCTTAAAGTGAGAAAATTCCAACCTTCTAAAAGTTGTATTTCTAGACTTACAGTTTAAAATCCGACTTCACCATAAGTTGTGATTTTAAACTGTGAGCCCAGGGACACCGAACTCCATATTCCTATGTTTTACCATTTGGAAGTTACACTTAAAAGATGTTTTAAGGTAATCCCAAGGCTATCCTAGGGGAGCGATAGGTCTTGCAATAGTGAAAAACTAATTTAAGAGTTTTCACTTTCTGGACATGTTAAACTTTTTAAACACACTGCACCCTGCCCTTGGTGATAACTAGGGCTTACCTTAGGGGTGACTTACATGTAATAAAAAGGAAGGTTTGGGCTGGGCAAGCGTATACACTTGCCTGCTCAAAATGGCAGTTTAAAACTGCACACACAGGCTCTGCAGTGGCAGGCCTGAGACATGTTTGAAAGGTTACTGTAATGGGTGGCACAATCAGTGATACAGGCCCACTAGTAGCACTTAATTTACAGGCACTAGCCACATATAGTGTACTTTACTAGGGACTTACAAGTAAATTAGATATGCCAGTTGTGGATAAGCCAATGTTACCATGTTTTAGAGTATAGAGCACCTGGACTTTAGCAATGGTCAGCAGTGATAAAGTGCCCAGAATCCTAAAAGTCAGCAAAAATGAGTCAGAAAAACAGGAGGTCAGAAGGCAAACATCAAGGATGCCAGGTCTAATACTGCTGTATATTAAGAAGTAGGTCTGTACCTTTGCAGTGACCTTGCACGTCAAATAAGGAATTGACACGCAAGAACAATGGCACTAACCAACCCAGAAAAGGGCTATAAGTTACCACTGTGATTACTCATCAGAGTTTTTTTGGCTTCATGGGATAATCATCACAAGTAGAGAAAAGAAGAGTGTAGCAGTGTACCCTGTCTGAAGTATTTTTTTCTGGAGGTATTTTCATCTGACAATCATGATGGCCAACATCATGGAAACCTCAGATGCTTCCTTCCATTGTGAGGCCAGCAGGGTGGCAAAAGCAAAATTAAAGGAAGAAAAGGTCAGACAGAAAGGCCTGCCCTTCAGTCTACCAGGTCACTGGAAGTAGCAGAACTGCTCCACCCACACCCCCCACGAGTGGCCAAAGAAAAAGAGGGACCTGCATTTCAGACATAAAAGCAGTTACACAGAGAGCTGCCAACTCTCACCATCAGCAAAGCTGTCAATCCATTTTGTCCCTTCCTCAATCCTCCCATGCAGCTCGCAGTGCATCAGCACACCATCTGAGCCACATGCTGGCTGGCAGCTCATGGACTATTGTGTGGCAACAGCACCAAAAAGCCCCTAATTGCACCACACAATGCACATTGTCTACCAAGACTGCCAGACCTGCATGACTGTTGAGCCCCAAAACACACTGGTGTCACTTTCAAGCACCATTGCACCATCTCACCATCGACAGAGAACAACCTGCAGCAACCACCACCAGCAAGTTTACAACCTACTCAAACTCCACTACCTACCCTGTCCACTCTGCCATTTACAACACAGCAGTTCATACCACAATTGAGCATCATGGGAAAACAGGGAAGTGAAATAGACTGACCTGTCGCTTTGGGAAATGCGGCTAAAACTGATCACTAGTATTGACTCTGGATGCATTTCTTTACTTATCCCTTCACCTATATTTTTAAGTGAGAAATATGGTAATCCAGAAGAGTCTTCCAGTGGTAAGCAAACCATGTGTGTGGTAAAATGCACTTTTCACAAGAGAGCCAAGCCATTTTTGCCTAATACTAACAATTTTCTTGATGTCCCCTCACCCAGCAGGGAGACTAGCAGCCTGTGCCCCTAATCCTGATCACAGGCAGACGTCCTCACGCAGCCCTGCTGGCTGCTCGGAAGGTGACAAAGTATGGGATCTCAGACTTTCCTACTTATAGTTCTTTTCCAGACACAAATGGTGATTTAGGGTCTGGACCTTTGAAGTTTTACATTAGGGTTCTGTTTCTTTGAACTGGACATCTCTCCCCTTTATTCTTCTTCCTGAAGGATGTCTGTCACAGTAGGTAGGACTCCAAAGCTGATTAACCCACAAGAAGATTCAATGGAGTGTACTGAGTCCACAACTGGATGTCAGCCACAGTGTGATGTGCCTCAAAGTTTAATCCTGGGCCCTCAGCCTTACCCTTTATGATTCTCTTATCAGCCCCACCTCCCTCTTCCTGTGATGTGTCCAGGCTACTTCCCTGTGATCTGTCACTGAATCAAAGAGCCCTTTGAAATTCAAGGGAAGAGCCTGGCTCTACCTCAGCCAGTGCTTGTCCCACCCAGCTTACAGGAATGCAGCAATATACAATTCTGTCTGGGGACCATTCCTGTGCTCCACATGTTTCCACTAGGCATGCCTGGGCTTGCCAAAATGGAACCTAAGGTCTTATATGTAATGTACCAGTGCAAGCATTACTGAACACAGTGTACATTCACAGTACATTCATTGTCCACCACTGCTGTCCTCATGCATTATGCTACCACCAGCATATCCACATGTAACACGCGCATTGAGTCTATGCACAATATTCAGCACTACAGCCCTTCTGTACTGTGCCAGAGTGTGTCACTTTAAACACATAGTACCAGCGCACACTCATTTACCATGTGCACACTGTACCATACTTCACCCTTGTGAGCATACATGCACTCAGTATATGTTTACATCACACACGCATTTCCACTTCAACCGGGTGTAGGCTAGGGCTAAGTTAAACACACAGCAGCGGAACATTTAAATAGGTAAGTGAGGCTGTAGGCCTCACTCCAGTGAAACAGGGTAACAAGGACCTGTTCACTACTACTGATCACTACACAGTAGGCTGCCATCACAGTGCTTGCGCTGTTTAACTCCTGGGGAAAGCAGTAGCCTTCCACCACTATGAAGTAGCACTTTGGGTGCCCCTACCAGTCCAACAAGACCACAATCTTAGAGAGGCCTATATCATGGCACACACAAATGATCTGTGTTCGTCTGTGACAGAAAATCCGCATTAGGGATCCAGACAACAATACAGTTGGGCACTCAGGGCAGGGGTACACATCTCTCACCTTGCAGAGGACTTTTCCATCCTAACAGATGTCAACTCTAAAAATATTGTCATGCTCATGCCCCCTACTTCTGTAGAGTTCTCCCTTTTGAGCCAACCATTTTAGACCTACTGGAAGCACCAACATTTATCACAATACTCTGATGCTGCACCACGGTCGACAGTCTCAAAGATTCCTTCCCAACACCCATCTAGCTAGACTCTTTCATTCCATATTTGCCTAAACCCTCTATGACTGAACAACACCCTCCCCTGTCAGGGGGAAATCAATGGGGTGGTACGGAATCTGGCCAAGCAGGAACTGGGAAAAGCATCCATTACACAGAAGGGACAGAGGCATGCTCATCATCACCAGTCAACAAACTCTGCTGCTCCATTGGATAAGAACAACATGAAGATTCTCAGTGGGCGGCCAGAACCTCTCCATGGAAGGTCAACCCAAGCCCACTTTGGTAACGTAGTAATGAAGAAGGTCGTGGAAAGTCAGTACAAGCATTATCAATGCCAATTGGCCTGGCTTATGTATCCATTCATCCATCCATGGACTCATTGCTGCATTCACCCTCTGACACAACCGCAATAAAGCACACACACTCAACAACATATGCATCATAGATTAGAAGAATGCAAAGCCTGGTTATGATATCTTTAACAACCAGTTGCTGAGTATGTATTTATTTCACTGGGATGACAAGTTCTCCCCGTCAGGAGGAATGGGTGACAGGTTTCTGTTGCAGTTAGCGAAGGAGGTGTACGGAGGACTGATTGTGCGGACATATTTCAGTCCAATCACAATTTTCAAAACACTTTCCCATTTACCATATGTAATCCTTGAATTCCGTAGCACTGCATCAGACACACAAGAATGTGAACTTTAGCCTTCTTTATCAAACCGGGATTTTCAAGCATTCAGCTCAGACACCAAAAGCAGACAAGAGATAGCTTCCTGACACTACACTGCGTCCCACATTACTTTCAGGCACATCATTACAGCCTTAAGCCAGAAGAGCACTAATGTGTCCGCCAGCAAACAAATACTCGTTTAACACTCTTCTGTATATGTATGTTGTTCAATGTTAATTTTTTGTATGCAGCCTCTATTGTAGAATGCATTGGAAAATCAAATATGCATGACTTACAGAACTTGTTATTAGGGCTAATGGGTATTTGCTGCAACATTAGGCCATTGAATCATTCCACTCAGAGAAAACAAACCATCCATTGAAGTCAAGAGAAGGTCATATTTTAGAATTAGAAAGACAGTTATTGCTAAAATTGTGTCATGATAAATGTTACCTGCAACAACTACCAACAACAATTCTTAGCTTTGAGGTATTAGGAAACATGCAGGTCAAGCAATAACCGCCTAAGGCTCCTACAAGTACGAATGAGTAATATCATGTTAGAGGTTTTACATTTGCATATATCATAACCTAGAAATTGTGCATGTTTTCCCATTCCAAGCTACAAAACTCAAAAGGTTGTTGAATTTCCCTCCACAAAGTTTCCAGGTTTTATCTGAATACGTTTGTGCACAGAAAACGTGCGTTACTTTTGTGATGCTGATTTGGGTGCAAACAGTGAGTAAAGAAGATGTTGACAAGCTGGTCATGTGAGGTTGGGGTAAGTTATAAACCACCAGCGTGAAAGGCTTATCTTGTGTAGTCTCTGTCTCCCCAGAGAGGTGTGCGTAGGTGAACTGCCCATTGCCCCTTCAAGGTTTCTCTGGTGCCGGAGGGAGTGAGGAGCAAAATATCCCAATGCCTAGTGCGGCAACCATCCTCCAAAAGCCCCTCATCGAACCATCACTGCTAAATCCTCACAGAGATGTGTTTGGTGAGTTAAACTGAATCAAGTTGGATTCTAAGCAATTGCTCTCACCACTGCAGTCCAAACTGCCCGTGGGGTTACATGATGTGTTTGTTTAAATATTCAAGTGTCCCTTATTTTTTTTATAGACAGACAGAGTTCTGCTACAAAAACGCAAAAATCCAGTAGGAATTATTTGGAACAGTCAAACTTTAATTTTCTCGACTGTGACAGGTGCACATAGCTGAAAGTAGCTTTTGACTGACAGAGACAGTACAAACTTAAACTCGTCATTGTTTCAAAGGATATTGACATCCTGGTTTCGAGCGTTTCATGCACGGTAATGGCAGACACGTGGAACGGTATGTGGACAAATGTAAACTCATACAATCCCTGAAACCCGCCTCCTGCACTAATGGTTTATGAGCTAATGGTAAAACCATCCGAGGAACATTGGCAATCCGTCAGTTTAGCAGTCTTTTCCTTCCAAATCGGCACAGCATCACCGGCTTGAAATACCCGTTAAGAGAAAGAAATGCCCATTTGAAAATTGCAAACGCTATTTAAATAAAACAATATCTTGTTTTTGTTCGTTTGAACATGCCTAAACCAAAATTCATTATATGAATTACCAAGAGTGTTTCCCAAACTCTTCGATGGTGCTGTGGTATATTGTTCAATGTTTAAATGGTAGGTCTGCTAAGCATATGGCTAGCGCTTTGTTACACCACAAAGGCGTGATTTCTGCTCTGCACTGGTTTATTATATACTATTTCATGCAAACATTAGCCTAATTGATTTCCAAAAGATACATATACAGCATATGACGGCACCATGCTGCTGCATAGGTATATGTATGGAAATAGGTTTATCCACCCCCACGCTGTGCATGACCTGTGGAGGAGGGGGAGGGAGCCCATGGGGGAGGTTGGCCACCCATAGGGAGTTGGGCCTAGGGCCTTGCCCAACCCCTCCCTGCAGGTGCCTAAACTCCCTCCTGTGACTAGGCCCTGTGCCCAACCCCCATAGGTGTCCTAGTCCCACCCAGGACATCCACATTTTAGGCACACATTGGGGCTCCGGGAGGATCCCCAAGGCCCTTAAACCCCTTGCAGGCTCCCATTCTGGGTGCCGATGTAACCCAGCCATTTTTCTTTTACAATGGGTGCTCTGTGCCACCCAGGGAACCCACATATTGTTTTTTAATGATGGGTCTCAGAGGTGAGCCCCAAAGATCTGAGGCCCTTGCCAGCTGCCCAGCCAGCACCCATCCTGGGAGCAGACAGGAGCCCACCATTATTTTATTGCGGGTGATCCAGAGCTCTCCTGTGGCACTCAAAATATAACCATCACTGGGGGCCGTGGGGAAAGGCCCATGGGCCCTGCTGCCGCTGCTGACTCTGCAGCCAGCATCCAAAATGGGTGCTAGCAGAATCCACCTCGGTTGGCTAGCTCCCACCCAGGCAGGAGCAGTTGCTTTCTGCTTCCATCAGGTATGAACAGATCTCTCTTCCCTGCCCAGGAGAGTTTGGGCATGTTTACATTTTAGTGAGACCTATGATTCAGAGAGGAGGGGCCTAAAGCACACCCACCTCCCCAAAATTACTATGTCGGCCCAGGGGATTGGTGTCCTTGGGCCTTTCAACAGCCTTGGGAGGAAGGCCACAAGGTCTTTCCCCTGAGTAAAGATACTTTGACCCAGGGTATGGGATCCCCTGGGCCCTGAAATGCCTTGGGGAGAAAGGCCACACCATGGGAGTTTTATTTTTGAAAAGAGGGGAGCCCATCCTTTTTATCTTTAATGGGACTGTGGATCCATGGTACCATTAAAAAACATAGGGGCTGTTTTAAGAAAAGTGGTGCTGCACCCAGTGCAGTGCCACTTTCCTTGCGCCCTTTAGTGCTCCCTATCGCCACGATGTGTGCGCCGTATTTAAAATATGGCGCACCATGGGGCAGAGTAGGGGGTAAAAGCATCATTTTTTCTACGCTATTGATGTACTCTGCCGGAGTAGCCCCAACATTTTGGTGCTATTCCTGCAGAGTACATAGGGGCCCATTATACTAAATGGCATGCCCTCTTTTAGCGCCTGCTTTGAGCAGGCGTTAAAAGTGCCGAGAAAAATGGCGCAAGGAAATCTCTAAAATTTCCTAGTGCCATTTTTTCAGCTCCCCCCAATGGGGGAGCACTCTCATTTCATACATTAAGCTTGGCACAGGCATAATGTAGAGCAAAGAGTTACAAAGTGGGAAAATGCATGCATTGCACCACGCTGTAAATATAGCGTGGCGTTTTTGGTCATCTAACGCCACATTAGCGTAAAAATAATACATTAATGTTCCATTAGGATGGCACTAGGGGCTCTTAAATCAGCCCCATAGTGTCCCCCCACCAGGTTTAGGGAAGCAGAGTAAAATGGCTGCCACTACATCTTTGTTAATGTGGTGGCAGCCAATCAGATCTTATTTTTAGATCTGTCAGATCCAGGGAGCCAGCACAGAGTTCTACATACATACAGTGTAAGTCTTAATTTCTCAAAAGCTACTAAACTGATTTACACCAAATAACAAAAAGCATACTTTCTATATCAAGAGCTTGCTTTCTGCCAATTATGGTGGAATTCTGTTCAGCTATTGTGGCTGAATCTGTGTGGGAGAAAAGCATATTTGGGCCCTTTTCCTCAGCCCCCACTCAACAGATCACCCCAAAATATTCCAGGAAGGGGCAGAGGTGAATGAGACTGTTTATGAAATTTTTGTGAGGATTTGTCAAATGACACGAAAGTTAATAAGCAAACCAAACAATACATTTCCTAAGAAAATGTGGTCCTAATACACACACACACACACAAACACAAACACACACACAAATAGTGGCTAGAGTGTGCCTAAATTTAAGTGATGTCTTCAAGTTGCAGAAGTTCAAAGCCTATAGTAACTTTTGTTTACACCAAGAAGAATCATAATTTCCTGTGGTGTGCAGTAAAACAGACAAGGGTTTCCATACCTTTTCTAAGTAAACCTTCCTGCTATGAAGCACTCTTGTGGTTCTATTAACACTATATGCAACTGGTAATTTTTTTAAGCTTCAAAAGTTTCATTACAAGCATATGGCCATTCCTTTTAGGAAGCACCATGTTTTCTTCTTTTCTTTTTTTGGCATTTGCTTCAAATTAAAAAACAAAGTAGTCATCACACCAGCTTGCCAATGACTAGGCTTATTGGTTTGTTTCTTTAAGGTACTTGCCAACATAGGCTATGTGGGGGACAAATCCAATTACATGATGACATTGACTGGTTCATATCACTTGTTTTATCACTTTGTGCAAAAATGCTGGTTATCACCTTTCGTCTACAATAGTTAATTCCAATCATTCACACAGAACACAAGATGATACATTCGACTTGTACACGATTCAGCTTTTGTAGCTAGGCTTATTGGTTTGTTTCTTTAAGGTACTTGCCAACATAGGCTATGTGGGGGACAAATCCAATTACATGATGACATTGACTGGTTCATATCACTTGTTTTATCACTTTGTGCAAAAATGCTGGTTATCACCTTTCGTCTACAATAGTTAATTCCAATCATTCACACAGAACACAAGATGATACATTCGACTTGTACACGATTCAGCTTTTGTAGTGGCATAAAGTCTTTTTCTACGTTATTTCAGATACATTACATTGATTTGCAGGTGGATTTGTACATCTCTTCACATCACTCCCTTTCTGAGGGTGTGTAGCATGATACAATGTAGAGCACAGGTGAGAGCTCATTGTAATGAATATGGACTTTGATTCTCTTCCCCAGTCGGTTATAAAAATGCCATGGCTAGCTCCTTCTTACCCAGTGACTTGAGCGTTCACTATTATTATGATAATGATGATGATGGTAGTAATAATAATTCTTATTCTTAATAATGATTCTTATTATTACTAGTAATATCAGTAATAGTAATAATAATGACTTGTCACTTGGTTCCTCATTGCTGTGAAAAACGTGTACTATTAAAACTATTTTCTTTGGTGAAAGTCTTGCATTTCTGAAGCATTCCATCAGACACTGCTTCACACAAAAATGCCAACTTTAGCCTTCTTTATCAGCCTGGGGTTTTCCAGCAGCATCTCAGACATGGAAAGCACCTCGCTTGTTTTCTGAGTTGCTGGTTGCTATGACCTAAAGTATACGAACGTTATTCAGCGCCTGGATACCCTGATGGGTGAGTAGCAGCGCTCTACAAATCCTCAATGTTTGTGCCCAGCTGCTTCAAAAATGATTCAGGTAGCCTGAAGGCCTCTCAGTCTTCACTGACCTGCTACACCTACGGTAGTAAACATAACTGCATTTAAAGTAACCATTTACCAGCATAAACCGTGATAAGAATTGCATTGGAGACACACCGTAATGGGTACAAGAGCCTCACTTTTAGAGGTATCTTGAAGTGTTTCTCTACAGAATTCTTAGTTTAAGCAGAAAAAGTTGGTTTGATAGTCATACAAAAACTGGTAAAACAACAATATAGTTAAGATTTAAAGAAGTTAAGGTCCAAAACTGTGTGGATGATCATTTAATTAAATAAGTTATGTCATGCACCATGAAAACGATAAATACATGCATATTGTAAAATCATAAGAGAGAGTCCACAATTAAACTGGGTCAAAATATTACAAACTAATCTAGTTCACATCTCGAGTGAAACAGGGTATGCTTCTAGGGGGGGGCCCACATGTGCATGGAGGGGCAAGTATTAAACTGCCTCACATTCATCCTCAGCATTAGAGCGATTGTCCCAGGCACTGTCTGAGGAAAGGAACATTCTAAAAACATGCATTCAATTGATTCATATGAAACTAGCTGTGCGTCTATATCCCGGCTTGAAGACCCTCCGGGGAAAAGGAAGGGATATGAAAGACTGACGTCATTATTGTATTGCGATTGCACATATATAGTGCTTTACACCCAAGCGAGGCCCCAAAGATCAATAGCAGAGAGGGAGCGTGCTACGCCGTGGGAGAGTGCGTGGTTTGAAGATTATTGAGCTGCAGAACTACCTATGTGGGAAGTGCTTTGGTGCTGGGTGTAAGTGCCCAGAGTGTTGCTCTCACCTTGTCTTGAGCCATTGGTTCGCCTAGCTGCTATCCCTGGAATTAGCAATATTTCTGTGGATTTGTACTTTTTATAATGCATGTGTATTGTTCTCGGATACACAGTATTGTTTTATGACATGTGGCATCACAGAAAGAGGGGACGGGTTGACCGTGGCAGGAGACTGGGACACTGAAAGAAGAGGTGGGCAGTGACATGAGCTGGACAGTAAGCAGACACGTAGACATTGACAGAAATAGTGCATTTATGGCCTCTTGGAGAAGACGTGGGCAGTGACAGGAGGGGTGCACTGCAACCCCACATGGGTCTGTGACCGGAGAGGGGTCCACGGGGGACACTGACAGGAGAGAGAAAAGGCAATGAGAAGAGAAGACAAAATACGAATTAAGAGAGAGAAAAAGAGGAACTTTCCACTCCTGGACCCTTCACGTCCATGGTAATCTCTTATGTGCACCTAATTTAATAAAAATTCACCCACTGAACATCATCCGGGATGACCAACATTTATTCCCTGAACATCAAGGTTTGAGCCAGGGCCCAGTTCAAAAACATCTTGCTAGACGGGAAAAAATGAGCATTATAAAACCTGAAGACTACTCTGGCCCAGGCGTGCACGTGGTGCTTTACTTTCTTCCCTTGAAGATGCTTTATTGGGTCTCTTTGACCTGGCTCTTCCCAACAGCCCCTTGTTAGAGGAGTAGCTGGCATGGAATTGGTGAATTGTGCCATAACCAATGTGAGAGTAACGATAGAAGGAGGATTGAAATGCGCCCTACCCACACACCAACCCTGGCATGTTTCAGGTAGGACGTCCAGCGCATAGAGGAGGATAAGTGGAGGACAGAGGTGGGGAGTGTCGAAGTGAATGAGATTTTGAAGCTGCACCACCCTTGTTTCTTCTAATCAGCCTTGATCAGAATGAGTGAAGAAGTAAAATGGCCTTACATCGGTGTGCTGGAACAATCCATGTTCTTCTCCGTCCACTACCAAGAATTAACCTGGTCTGCCCTAATAACGACATCTGTTCCTGAGAGAGGGATGGGCAAGGCAGTGGGAGAGGGAGGGAACGAGAAGGAGTAAGAGGCAAAGAGAGAGAGCAATAGAGGACGTTATGTTCTGACATATGTAATTTTAGCTTTTTCACCAGTACAGCTTTATCCTATGACCTTCTGTTAATGAAGGGGTTGTGACTCCCAAGTGTGGGCACTACAAAGGATTATTGTTTACATAAAACAGAGTGAATCCAGTAAATAAGCAGAAGTGCTTCCATGAGTAAGGCATGGAAGTGACCTCTCCACATTTTTGCAGGGCTTCAAAGCGGTGAGAAAGTAGCATAGCTCACAGCAGCTGAGCGCAAAGCATCCAGTATAAATCAGGGTCTCCTTTAGAATCATCGGAGCCATAAGATCACTGTCATGTAGCATGAGGTGGGAACGTACTCGTAGGGGTAGATGTGCGAAGAATAGAAATAGCGATTACAGTGATTTCTTGCAAAACGCTATTACTAATGTACAAATGGGTTATTTAGCCCCTGTTCCCTAAATAGCGATTTGTAGTGATTTGTGTAGTGTTGTGTGAGTGCAAACGATGGAACCCTGGCTCCTGAAAGACTCTGTAGAATGATGATGTGGGTGTCAGAAAGTGGTGAAGTGAATGCAGACTTAGAATGTTGAGTGTGTGGTTACACACAAACGAATAAAGATGCGTGATACATAACGCTGTGTATGACATAGTAATTCACTGGTACCCCTGCTGGGGAGGAGGCTGCAACTGGTAACAAGGTAGGGGATAAGTAACCCAAAGATAGGCAGTACTCTGTCAGAGAGTTTTCCATGGTCCAAGCAAATTGCTCATGTGTGCCTTCGTCGAAATACAGATCCGATGTTTGGCGTATGTGGAGTCAAAGCGCAATCCTGCTGTTATGAAGTGTTTGAAGGTAAAGAAAGCTTCACTGAGATGTCTATGCATCATTGGCCAAGAAACTACTAGCAAGGCCATAATGAAAGGCAACGCAGTAATGCAATATAAAGTTATACAGTATAATGAGTGCTACTGCATAAGGCGGATACAACCAGGTTTTGAAAGTGCAGAAAATAGTGACAAAAATTTACACAATAATGCTGAGATTAGAAGCACTGTGAGGCAGAGACCAACCAGATGTCAAAAGTGCAATAGAATGTGATAGAGCGTTCCGTGCTAATACTGTAATTTACCTGTACTTGGACGCTCTTTCGGCCGATGAATCTTTTGGCTAAGTGGGACTCTCTTCACCCGAGATCAGTCAATTTAATCAAATCAATAATCAATAACGAACGTAAGCAATGCCCTGATCAACATAACACTTAACAATTAATCCAGAATACATTTCGGCGAACCATGACCTTTCGGTCATGAATAACCACACCAGTTTATTCAAAGTTAATGAATTTATTTCCCTATATTAACAAAGCTAGCACAATATAGATGTGTCTCAACACCAAATGATAAACGTAAATGAACATTAATAGCTGTCCATAACGACGAAACAGGTGCAATCTATGCAGCATTTGAATAACAGGGCATTCGATGATAGCAATGCAAATCACTAAAACTATAATCTGTAATGAGCTAATTGCATACATTTAGTCAGCATAACAAGGTCTCAAATTGCACCGTGCAACAAAAGGAATCCTCATCTAACCTCAAATTAGCATCGGCATGTGGGACTTCAAGCAAAAACAATTTAGCAACATTAATTTAGAAAAACTCCTAACTAGGGCTCTTATCAAAAATCAGCAGTTGGTTACCTAAAAGAAACACAATGCAATTGTACAATTTCCTTTCATATTTACCAATTACAATCAGCATTCAAGGAAGTCTTCGTCTCACAGGTACCGTTTCTCGATCAGCATGGGACGGGGCAAAGGGGCAGGGGTGGACGGGGCAATTGCCTCATGGCGGCAAGATAAACTACTACTTCATGCAATGGGCAAATCAAAGTTAAAGTCTCTAGGGTAAGAATCATTTAAGTCTCTTTCTCTCGATTAGAGAAAGCATCAAAGTCTCTTTCAAAATGGCGTCACAGCAAGGTGGGCCATATTAGCTGCAAAATGGCTCGATGGGTGTGATGTCGGGTAATAGCTGCAATGGCTGGTAATGGCTACTTTCTTCTCGTGCACCTGGTTTAAATAGACAACAGTTCAAATCCAGTAGGGTCTTCCATTGGAGGGTTCATAGGTTGGCTTCAAGTTGTCCAATCAAAAACAACAGTTCTCAAGCTTTTACTTAAGCATACATTTTCCTTAAAGACGGGTACGCAAGTTGCAACATTTTATACCAATTAACTCATTTTCAGAGCTTCCATTGTCCGCACCTGCAGATTGACCTTGGAGCAAAGAGAAAAATGCCAGGCTGGCACGAAACCTTAAGATAAGCATGTGAACGATCTCAGTGGAAAAGTACAGCTTCAAGCAGAAATACACGTTTAATAGCACATTGGAAAAATACGAGCATCTAAACCGTGAGACCAGGCAACTAGGCCGAAGCCTCCTTTAAAGTAATGCTAAGCTAAAACATTTCAAACAAGCAAATCATAGCACACGTTTATGGTTATGTCGGATTAGTGCACTTCTAATACATCACGTTATATAAAGCACGCTTATAAATGTCGGCAACTACTCTGAGGGCACATTTTGTCCCCGTACAATCTTTATTAGTTCGGTTAAAGTCACTCTTGATTATTGCAGCACTACGTTTAAGCGTCAATAAATGAAAAACCTTTATTTCTGCGTCATCAATCCCTCCTCTGATGACTACTTGTCATCACACAAACTATTCCCACAAATTTTATTCCATTAAAATTCTGTCAGTTCTCTTTTCCTTTTAGTTCCCCTAGTTTTCGCTTTGTATTCTTCTGCCATTCTTTTCATCATAATCATTATTATTCCCCTTTTTATTCCCCAAATTCCAAATATACAAATCAGTACTATTAATATTCCCTGTATTATTTTTAATAATATTCCATTCCAAATTCCACCAAGCCAATTTCCCACTGAAGCAAGTCCTTTTCCAACCTTCTCCCACACTCCTGGTTCTTTCAATTCCTTCAAGTCTGCACTCTCTTTTGTTAGATTAGCAAGCATAGTTTTAATTTTCACACTGTTGTCTGGAATATACGTGCAACAGTGGCGCGCACCAAGCATTTTGCAAACGCCGCCATCCTTTGCTAAAAGAATGTCTAAAGCAAGCCTATTTTGAAGAGTCATAGCTCTTTCCGCTGCAAGTTCAGCATCTATCAGGATTATAGCACCTGAAAACTTTGTCAACATGTTATCCAATATAGTAGACAACTTTCTTATTTTGATGGAATTCAACACAACTCCCAACGAAGGAATCATGGCTCCAAATATATCTCCTACCACAGCAGCTGCGGTCTCTCTTTTCTGGATACGATGGGATCCAGATGTCTTTGGAATCATCGATAGGTCATCCAGTTGATAAACTTTTGGGAACACTATACCCAAATAACATCTTCCCCACCATCCCTTCGGAAGACGATAATAGGCATTACACCCACAAATGTAATATACACCTGGAATGACAGGGTCAAGTCCGTTCATCATGAATGTCCATTTGGCCTTAAAGATAAACGTATGTTTACACTCACTCGCTCCTACGAAAATGTTATCATAATAAGATTCACCTCGATATATACAAAATTTCCCTACATGCCAAGCATCTAAAGCTATTCTCCCTTGTGTCTTTATTGCGGCAAAATCATAATGATCTACTGAAGTCCTCTTACTTAGCTCTTTTTCTAATTTCGCATTCATTTGTGCCCTTCTATCATCTGTGCGATCTAAAAAACGTATTTCTACTGCAGAGAGCGAGCAGGTAAGGTTTTCCCTATGAGCGTGAGCCGTTTCAAAAGGTTGCATTGGCTCGAAAAATTCCCTCATTATTTTAGCATCCCAATCTTTAGCAATCTGGCTTAGCTGCGCTATTATAGGAACATATGCAAAGGTAACATCATAATTCGAGTAAAAATACTGTATGTTAGTTTGACCATAAAATCTAGAAGTTACTATACTACATGTAATCCCGTATGTAAGAGGCATGTGGTGATAAGTCACCCCTTCCTTTACTGATGTCGGTATCTGTGTACACACATAACAATCTTTCGCATCCATAGTCTCAACATATTCTGTTAGCAAGCGATAGAAAACGTTATACGAAAGTTCTTTCTTATCATGCAAGTGTCTCTCATCTAATTCTAGTCTTTTCAATGCGGTTAGTTCAGTGACAGTAACAGGAGCAAAAGTAGAAGCATCAATTTTCTCATTCTCACCCTTTCCATGCATTGCAAGCACTATTGCCATTATTATTAGTACACATGCAATTATCAAGCCTATACACGCATATTTACAATATTTCTTTCTACTGTTTTGCGTCATGATCTGTATAGAATCAGAGAGCTAGAAGCACCTGTAAAAGAAACGATTTAGCAATTCAGTTACAAAGCTGTACGAGCGCAATGTTCACACAGTTTTCTTCAGGAGCCAAGTCACTTTTCGGTTAGCAGCATTTGTCTCAATTCGGCAATAACTCAGTCTCAATTCGGCAACAACTCGTTTTTTTTTTTTTTTTTTCAAAGTTCAATAACTCACTCTCTCTTTTTTTTTTTTTTTTTTTTTTCAGTTGGCAACGCTGTCTCAAATCGTGTTTAAGAGTCAATCAAGTTTTCAAAAGTCTTATCAGGTTAGCAAATGTCTCATCCGGTTTAGCAATGTCTCAGCTGGTTGTATCACGTTAGATTATAGCAAGCAATGTCATTTATCAGCTTTTCAATCAACAGTGTCCATAAAACTTTTCTTTTCTATTGGTATCTCTTCTTCTTCGTTCTCGAGGCTGAGAGATACAAATTCGTCAGTCCAATCGTCATGGACTACATATGCCCATTCAGGACCGGAATATCTCCTGTTCGGTATCCTTTTCCTTTTCAATTTTGCATCTCTCTTTGATTCTGCCTCACTGGTACTTTCCTCTTTGGTCAAGTCTTTTCCTTCACTTGAGGTTGGTACCACGACAGACACTTCTTTTCTTTTCTCTTTCACTTTTGGCCCTTCGTCATTCAACTTTTCTCTTGTTCCAAGTTTTACTGGCGATCTACTTTGTCTTTTCTTTGCACCGTGTCCGTTTGATGGACCTGCGATCTCTTCTGAAGAAGTTTGAACAGTTTCGTTCTGTTCTGCCTTGTCCCCTTGTTCTGGAGAGACAATCACGTTTTGCTTTTCTTTTTCTGTACCGTCTGCTTCTGGGAAAGCCCTCCTCTGATCAGGCTCTCCTGCTTTTTCACCTCTTTCGAGCCCTTTGTCACCGTTACTTTCTTCAGGCTCTGTGTCACTTTCAGCTGCTTCAGGCTCTTTGTCACCTTCAGCTGCTTCAGGCCCTTTGCTACCCTCAGCTGCTTCAGGCTCTTTGTCACCTTCAGCTGCTTCGTCGCTGTCTGAGGTTTCTCCTTGGTCTTCCCCAAGTGAGTCGGTCGTTTCGTCCTCAGAGAATATTTCTCTCTCTTCTGTTCCTGCCTGTTCGCTTTCAGTTCGGTTTTGCTCTGTCTCAGCGCTCAGCACTGTTTTATCAGGCACTGGCAGTTTCAGCGCTTCAACTTCCTCATCTGTGGGACACAACACTTTCTTTGTGTGACTGGCGTGAATCCAGTTGGGAACTCCCGCACACTTCACAGCGGTAGTGGTCGTCAGGATCACTTGGAAAGGGCCTTTCCAACGGGGTTCCAGACACGACTTTCTCACGTGCTTCTTTACCACGACCCAGTCACCTGCTTTCAGTGTGTGTCCTGGACCTTGGATCGGTGGCAAGGTGGTCGCTTCCACCTGGTGAGAGAAAGAGCGAACCACGTCAGCCAGACCTTTGCAGTAGTCTAACACCATATCATCTGTAATATTCAAAAGCGCGTTTGCGGGAACTGCAGGAAGTCTCATAGCCCTGCCCATGAGAATTTCGTGCGGAGACAATCCAGTCTTTCTATCAGGGGTGTTTCTAATTGACATTAACACCAAGGGCAATGCGTCAGGCCATTTCAAATTTGTCGATGCACATATTTTCGCCATTCTTGATTTCAATGTACCATTCATTTGTTCCACCAGTCCTGAGGCTTTAGGGCGATAGCTACAATGCAGTTTTTGCTCAATGTTCAGCGCTGCGCAAAGTAACTTTATCACCTCGTTATTGAAGTGACTTCCTCTATCTGATTCTAAAGAGATCGGGAATCCGAAACGTGGTAATAACTCCCTCAACAATAGTTTTGCAACTGTAAGGCTGTCATTCCTACGTGTGGGGTATGCTTCAATCCAGTGACTAAAAATGCACACAATCACCAACACATACTTCAGACCTCCATGCACAGGCATCTCAATGAAGTCCATCTGCATTCTACTAAACGGGCCGCTCGCCCTATCAATGTGGCTCGCGTTCACAACCGTTCCTTTCCCTGGGTTCATCTGCTGACAAATGACACATCGATGGCAAACTGCTTCTGCAGCTTGACGAAATCTGGGGTTAAACCAATCAGTTTTGAACAATCTTATCATGGCATATCTCCCTAGGTGAGCCTGCCCATGATAGAACCGCGCTAGCTGCGATAAGAGACTATTTGGCAAAACAAATTTTCCCTCATTTGAAACCCATAACTCATCTGGTCTCTTTATACATTGTGACTTAATCCAGGAATCTCTTTCATCCTCCCTGACGCTACTCTGCAACGCTTCTAGTTCATCCATTGTATCCACGACCTTCAAGGCAAATGCTTCAGCTGGTTCGAGTTCTGGTTCACTTATCGAATTCCATTCATCTCTGAGTAATATACAGTTCAAGGCACAAAATCTTGCGACTTGATCCGCATATGCATTTCCCAGAGAAACATAGTCCTGTCCTTTTGTATGAGCACTACACTTTGCCACTGCAACTTCGGCTGGCATTTGGATGGCGTGTAACAATTCCCTTATTCTCTCCCCGTTTTTTACTGGGGACCCTGAAGAGGTCAGGAAACCTCTCTGTGACCATAGTTGTCCAAAGTCGTGCACAATTCCAAACCCGTACTGACTATCAGTGTAAATGGTGACTTTCATCAATGCAGACAGTTGACATGCTCTTGTAAGGGCTACAAGTTCTGCTACTTGTGCAGAATAGACTCCTTGAAGCCAGGACGCTTCCAAGACACCTGTTACAGTACATACAGCATATCCTGCTTTCAAAATTCCCATCCCATCTCTTAGACATGAACCATCAACGAAAACAATTTGGTCATTTTCATCAAGCTTAGTATCCTTAATGTCAGGTCGAGGTTTTGTGCAAAATTCAGTCACCTGAAGGCAGTCATGCTCGACGTCTTCAGCGTTCTCAATTTCAGCATTTTCACCGGGAAGCAAGGTTGCTGGATTCAACGTAGTGCACCTTTTCAGCTGCACATTCGGTGAGCCCAGAATTATCGTTTCATACCTTGTGAGTCTTGCTCCAGTCATGTGTTGCGTTCGGGAGCGGGTCAAAAGTATCTCAACTGAGTGAGGGACCATGACTGTTACTGGGTGTCCCATCACTATTCCTTCACTCTGAGTGAGGCTGATACCAACTGCTGCTACGGCGCGCAAACACCCTGGAAGTGCTGCTGCGACCGGATCCAAAGTAGCTGAAAAATACGCTACTGGTCTGTTTATGCCACCATGGGCTTGAGTCAAGACAGACAAAGAACATGCATCACGTTCATGACAAAACAATGTGAAAGGCTTTGTGTAATCAGGCATACCTAAAGCTGGAGCCCTGCACATGCATTCTTTCAATTCGATAAAAGCATCCATCTCATCTCCTTTCAGCTCAATTTGATCCAAGGCATCCTTCTGGGTCAGCTTCAGTAAAGGCTTTGCTAGAGTTGAGAAGTTGGGAATCCACTGACGACAGTAGCTTACCATTCCCAAAAACTTCCTCTCCTCCCTCCTTGTCTTTGGTGGACTCATTTGAAGTACACTCGTTATTCTTTCCTTCATTATTCTCCGTGACCCTTTCTCTATCTGGTGACCCAAGTATTTCACTTTCTTCTGACAGAACTGCAATTTGGAAGGAGACACCTTGTGTCCATTCCTTCCCAAATGGTTCAACAGAGCAATGGTATCGGCTGTGCAGCCACTTTCTGTCTTTGATGCAATCAGTAAGTCATCGATGTACTGTACTAGGGTTGACTCGAATGGCAATTCTAATGCTTCCAAGTCTTTCTTTAGAATCTGATTGAATATTGACGGTGACTCAGAAAACCCTTGAGGAATTCGACACCAACTGTACACTCTGTCTAAGAATTTGAAACAAAAGAGAAATTGGCTGTCCTCATGAAGAGGCACCGAAAAGAATGCTTGTGACAAGTCGATGACTGAGAACCACTCGGCATCGCAAGGGACTTGAAACATTATCACAGCTGGATTTGGTACGACAGGGCAACATTTAATTATGATGTCATTTATTTTCCTCAAGTCCTGTACAATTCGGACCTTTCCACTCGGCTTTATTAGTCCCATGATTGGTGAATTACATGGACTGCTTAACACTTCTTTCAGTACTCCCTGCTTTACAAATTCGTCAATGAGTTGGGCAACTTTCATGAGGGTGTCTTGTGCCATGTGGTATTGTGGGGTCTGGGGAAAGGTTGCATTGGGCTTTACAGTCACTTTCACTGGTTCCACTCCTTTCATCAATCCCACCTCTTTCCCTGTCATATCCCACACTTCCTTTCCGACTGTTTCCCGTAATTCAGTTGGAATATCTTCTTCAGTTATCATCGGGAAAAGACAAATCAGAGGATACTCTTCATCGACAGTTTCCATCTCATCCCCCTCTACACTGTCCTCTTCTTCCCCATCACTGCTCGTCTGAATTTTAATTCCATCGTTCGAACACATAATCGAACAACCCAATTTGCACAATAGGTCTCTCCCTAACAGTGCTACCGGGCTTGAGTCACATACCACAAAATCATGTAGCCCTTGGTAGTTACCAATGCTGACTGGTACCGGATCTGTAATTGGGTTTGTCAGGTGCCTGTTTGCTACTCCCACCACTTGAACTGTTCTCCCTGAGAGCGGCAAATTTGGTACTTCAATGCTCTTAACAGTTGAACGTGTTGCTCCTGTGTCAACCAAGAATGAGACACGATGACCCATTACTCTTCCCTCCACGTACGGACCCTTTTGATCAACTTCCAAGGATGCTGCAAGCACACAATCTCCTTCCTCTCCTGAACTTTCACTCTCCCATACATTGTTTATTCCACTCTCACTGTGTAATGGGAACTGTTGTACGGTGCCATTTGTATTCATTACCTGACCCGAGACCTGTGGAGGAACCATCACTTGCTGCTGACTCATTGGTGCCAAAGGTATTTGCATTTGCTGATTAGGTACCATGGGAAACTGCTGTTGCATTGGCTGCATTTGCGTCATCTGCATACGGGGCATCTGCATCTGCTGCGGCTGCATGGGCTGTAATCCCTGCAGCTGATTTATGGTCTGAAAATTTGGGTTTGGACCTCTCATTTTCGGTCCCCTCATTGTCTGAAATGCATTGACATCATTGTTTTGCTGACCAACACCTGCACCTTCCTGCACCACCATTGGGCACTCGCGTTTCCAATGACCGACAATTCCGCACACGTGACACGGCATCACCTTTTTCAATGCCTGCACACCATTCGGAGTCACAACAGTGTTCAAATCCGG
This sequence comes from Pleurodeles waltl, assembly GCF_031143425.1. Classification (NCBI taxonomy): domain Eukaryota; kingdom Metazoa; phylum Chordata; class Amphibia; order Caudata; family Salamandridae; genus Pleurodeles; species Pleurodeles waltl. The sequence continues at coordinate 318,283,786 of NC_090436.1, forward strand.
ACCATTATTCCCAAAACCTCCTCTGCCTCTGCCTCTCGCCTGTGGCTGAAACATCATATTTCCCTGCAACTGCGGCTGCGGTACCTGTTGTTGGAACCCTTGCAACCCTTGCAAACCTTGCAGACCTGTCTGAGCTGCTTTAAGCTGCATCATCATCACTTTCTCTTTCAACTTTTTCTGTTTCACTTCAATTTCGTCGCTACAGTATTTCGCATAATTCAACACCTCATCAATAGGTTTCGACTGCCAACAAATCAAATGCGACTTTATCATCTGACTTATCTCTGGTCTCAGCCCTTCCACAAATCTAAACACAAAATGAAGCATGTCCTTCGCCTCTATCGTTTCCGTGCCACTGTAGTTCTTGAACGCTTTCAACATCCTCTCATAGTAACTATGAATCGACTCTTTAGCCTCTTGGGCAGTTCGATCGATCTTCTGCCAATCCACATTTTTCGCGGCAACCTTCGTCTTCAAATGCTCAATCACCTTATAGTACAAGCTCATCACCATAGGTGAGGGTGCGCCCGTATCCCTGTCTCTCTCTGGTTCACTTGTCGGCCAACCTACAGCTCTTTTGCAATCCTCCCACAAATCTGCCGGAACCACAATCTCAAAGAGAGTGTTCAGGTCTTCCCAGAGACATTTTGCAAGCTTCACAAACCTATCAGTCTGTTGATACCATTCAATCGGTTTCTCTCTCAGTTTGGGAAAATCATCCGTAAAAGACTGAATGTCGCTTCTGTGCCATGGTACATGTATTAATTTTCCCCCTGCTGTCTCCCTCATTGGTAACATGGTTACTGCATCGCTACTCTGTGGTCTTTTCTCGTTGAGCTCTGGGACACTGTCTTTCCTCTTTGCCTTTCTCTTTACCCACCTGCTTTCCCATTTGTCTAAGCACCTCCACACTTGTGCACTCTGCAACAATTCTCTAAGGTGCGCCTTCATGCCTGCTGACCTCATGTGTTCAAAATCTGTGGTCCCGAAATCCAACCTGTAGCTCCTGCTCAAGTGTTTCGTCTTGTCTATGTCAACCCCGTTTTTGTCAGCTATTTCTTGCAAGCTTCTATGTACCTTGTTCACTTCTCTCGTAATCCTGGGACATAGATACCTCAGCTCTTCTTCCGAGTAGGACTCTAACCTATTCACACCCATAGTCCCTTCCACCAATTCTTGTGCTTCCATGTTCAACCTGACCCTATTCAGATAATCTTCTCCCTTCCCACTGGCTGAGCTTTGTGTGGAATTCAGACTGTTGAACCACTGTGTCAGCTGTTGCGCATTCAACCCCATCAGTGTAGCATTCACATCGACTGCCATTCATGGTTGCGGCAACTTTTCAGTGTTCGATGATAGCGGTATCATCAGTGGGGGACTCGACCTCACCAGTGTTGACTGAGCACATATGGGACTAAACTCCATCAAGGGCCCAAATCCAGTTGGCTGAGCCGCTATCGGAGTTATCCCTGGAGTGTTTTCTATGCACCTCCTTTCTGTCCCATTCTGCAGCATTGATCCCTGGCCGCTCATACCCAAGTTAGGCTGACTGTACAAAGGTACCGGTGGACCTACAGTAATGGGTAGTGATATCGCATCTGGGTTCTGTCCATTTCCCATGTTCTGAGACATGTTCATTCCCACACTATGGGTCATCATTGCCGGCATGCCCATCTGACTCCCCGTCATCTGAGCATGTGCGTTTCCCCCCTTGCATCTGCTTTTGAGACATCAAAAACTGGGTTGATTCAGCTTGTGCCAGTGTTGGGTTGTGACCATTCTGTCCTCCCATTGCGGTTGGATCTAGAATCATTCCCGTACTGTTGTCACTGCTGTAGTACCTTGGGACCTGAGGCTGATAATTTTCTGCTGGTTTCAGTATGGGCACATCTGGATATATTCTCCTAACCTGCGGTATCTGCGGGGTGAACAGTAAACTCGGGTCCTTAGATCCCGATGATACTCCTGAACTCTGAGTTTCACTGTTCTGTACCGGTGCCGGAGGGGCAGAACTGGTACTTGGACCTTGTCCACTCTCTGCATAAGGTGGTGGACGGTCGTTCAGCAATTGCATGATTAACTCCTCATCCTCTAACTCCTCTTCTCTTCTCAACTAAAAATGCACACAATCACCAACACATACTTCAGACCTCCATGCACAGGCATCTCAATGAAGTCCATCTGCATTCTACTAAACGGGCCGCTCGCCCTACCAATGTGGCTCGCGTTCACAACCGTTCCTTTCCCTGGGTTCATCTGCTGACAAATGACACATCGATGGCAAACTGCTTCTGCAGCTTGACGAAATCTGGGGTTAAACCAATCAGTTTTGAAAAATCTTCTCATGGCATCTCTCCCTAGGTGAGCCTGCCCATGATAGAACCGCGCTAGCTGCGATAAGAGACTATTTGGCAAAACAAATTTTCCCTCATTTGAAACCCATAACTCATCTGGTCTCTTTATACATTGTGACTTAATCCAGGAATCTCTTTCATCCTCCCTGACGCTACTCTGCAACGCTTCTAGTTCATCCATTGTATCCACGACCTTCAAGGCAAATGCTTCAGCTGGTTCGAGTTCTGGTTCACTTATCGAATTCCATTCATCTCTGAGTAATATACAGTTCAAGGCACAAAATCTTGCGACTTGATCCGCATATGCATTTCCCAGAGAAACATAGTCCTGTCCTTTTGTATGAGCACTACACTTTACCACTGCAACTTCGGCTGGCATTTGGATGGCGTGTAACAATTCCCTTATTCTCTCCCCGTTTTTTACTGGGGACCCTGAAGAGGTCAGGAAACCTCTCTGTGACCATAGTTGTCCAAAGTCGTGCACAATTCCAAACCCGTACTGACTATCAGTGTAAATGGTGACTTTCATCAATGCAGACAGTTGACATGCTCTTGTAAGGGCTACAAGTTCTGCTACTTGTGCAGAATAGACTCCTTGAAGCCAGGACGCTTCCAAGACACCTGTTACAGTACATACAGCATATCCTGCTTTCAAAATTCCCATCCCATCTCTTAGACATGAACCATCAACGAAAACAATTTGGTCATTTTCATCAAGCTTAGTATCCTTAATGTCAGGTCGAGGTTTTGTGCAAAATTCAGTCACCTGAAGGCAGTCATGCTCGACGTCTTCAGCGTTCTCAATTTCAGCATTTTCACCGGGAAGCAAGGTTGCTGGATTCAACGTAGTGCACCTTTTCAGCTGCACATTCGGTGAGCCCAGAATTATCGTTTCATACCTTGTGAGTCTTGCTCCAGTCATGTGTTGCGTTCGGGAGCGGGTCAAAAGTATCTCAACTGAGTGAGGGACCATGACTGTTACTGGGTGTCCCATCACTATTCCTTCACTCTGAGTGAGGCTGATACCAACTGCTGCTACGGCGCGCAAACACCCTGGAAGTGCTGCTGCGACCGGATCCAAAGTAGCTGAAAAATACGCTACTGGTCTGTTTATGCCACCATGGGCTTGAGTCAAGACAGACAAAGAACATGCATCACGTTCATGACAAAACAATGTGAAAGGCTTTGTGTAATCAGGCATACCTAAAGCTGGAGCCCTGCACATGCATTCTTTCAATTCGATAAAAGCATCCATCTCATCTCCTTTCAGCTCAATTTGATCCAAGGCATCCTTCTGGGTCAGCTTCAGTAAAGGCTTTGCTAGAGTTGAGAAGTTGGGAATCCACTGACGACAGTAGCTTACCATTCCCCAAAACTTCCTCTCCTCCCTCCTTGTCTTTGGTGGACTCATTTGAAGTACACTCGTTATTCTTTCCTTCATTATTCTCCGTGACCCTTTCTCTATCTGGTGACCCAAGTATTTCACTTTCTTCTGACAGAACTGCAATTTGGAAGGAGACACCTTGTGTCCATTCCTTCCCAAATGGTTCAACAGAGCAATGGTATCGGCTGTGCAGCCACTTTCTGTCTTTGATGCAATCAGTAAGTCATCGATGTACTGTACTAGGGTTGACTCGAATGGCAATTCTAATGCTTCCAAGTCTTTCTTTAGAATCTGATTGAATATTGACGGTGACTCAGAAAACCCTTGAGGAATTCGACACCAACTGTACACTCTGTCTAAGAATTTGAAACAAAAGAGAAATTGGCTGTCCTCATGAAGAGGCACCGAAAAGAATGCTTGTGACAAGTCAATGACTGAGAACCACTCGGCATCGCAAGGGACTTGAAACATTATCACAGCTGGATTTGGTACGACAGGGCAACATTTAATTATGATGTCATTTATTTTCCTCAAGTCCTGTACAATTCGGACCTTTCCACTCGGCTTTATTAGTCCCATGATTGGTGAATTACATGGACTGCTTAACACTTCTTTCAGTACTCCCTGCTTTACAAATTCGTCAATGAGTTGGGCAACTTTCATGAGGGTGTCTTGTGCCATGTGGTATTGTGGGGTCTGGGGAAAGGTTGCATTGGGCTTTACAGTCACTTTCACTGGTTCCACTCCTTTCATCAATCCCACCTCTTTCCCTGTCATATCCCACACTTCCTTTCCGACTGTTTCCCGTAATTCAGTTGGAATATCTTCTTCAGTTATCATCGGGAAAAGACAAATCAGAGGATACTCTTCATCGACAGTTTCCATCTCATCCCCCTCTACACTGTCCTCTTCTTCCCCATCACTGCTCGTCTGAATTTTAATTCCATCGTTCGAACACATAATCGAACAACCCAATTTGCACAATAGGTCTCTCCCTAACAGTGCTATCGGGCTTGAGTCACATACCACAAAATTATGTAGCCCTTGGTAGTTACCAATGCTGACTGGTACCGGATCTGTAATTGGGTTTGTCAGGTGCCTGTTTGCTACTCCCACCACTTGAACTGTTCTCCCTGAGAGCGGCAAATTTGGTACTTCAATGCTCTTAACAGTTGAACGTGTTGCTCCTGTGTCAACCAAGAATGAGACACGATGACCCATTACTCTTCCCTCCACGTACGGACCCTTTTGATCAACTTCCAAGGATGCTGCAAGCACACAATCTCCTTCCTCTCCTGAACTTTCACTCTCCCATACATTGTTTATTCCACTCTCACTGTGTAATGGGAACTGTTGTACGGTGCCATTTGTATTCATTACCTGACCCGAGACCTGTGGAGGAACCATCACTTGCTGCTGACTCATTGGTGCCAAAGGTATTTGCATTTGCTGATTAGGTACCATGGGAAACTGCTGTTGCATTGGCTGCATTTGCGTCATCTGCATACGGGGCATCTGCTGCGGCTGCATGGGCTGTAATCCCTGCAGCTGATTTATGGTCTGAAAATTTGGGTTTGGACCTCTCATTTTCGGTCCCCTCATTGTCTGAAATGCATTGACATCATTGTTTTGCTGACCAACACCTGCACCTTCCTGCACCACCATTGGGCACTCGCGTTTCCAATGACCGACAATTCCGCACACGTGACACGGCATCACCTTTTTCAATGCCTGCACACCATTCGGAGTCACAACAGTGTTCAAATCCGGACCATTATTCCCAAAACCTCCTCTGCCTCTGCCTCTCGCCTGTGGCTGAAACATCATATTTCCCTGCAACTGCGGCTGCGGTTGCGGTACCTGTTGTTGGAACCCTTGCAACCCTTGCAAACCTTGCAGACCTGTCTGAGCTGCTTTAAGCTGCATCATCATCACTTTCTCTTTCAACTTTTTCTGTTTCACTTCAATTTCGTCGCTACAGTATTTCGCATAATTCAACACCTCATCAATAGGTTTCGACTGCCAACAAATCAAATGCGACTTTATCATCTGACTTATCTCTGGTCTCAGCCCTTCCACAAATCTAAACACAAAATGAAGCATGTCCTTCGCCTCTATCGTTTCCGTGCCACTGTAGTTCTTGAACGCTTTCAACAACCTCTCATAGTAACTATGAATCGACTCTTTAGCCTCTTGGGCAGTTCGATCGATCTTCTGCCAATCCACATTTTTCGCGGCAACCTTCGTCTTCAAATGCTCAATCACCTTATAGTACAAGCTCAACACCATAGGTGATGGTGCGCCCCTATCCCTGTCTCTCTCTGGTTCACTTGTCGGCCAACCTACAGCTCTTTTGCAATCCTCCCACAAATCTGCCGGAACCACAATCTCAAAGAGAGTGTTCAGGTCTTCCCAGAGACATTTTGCAAGCTTCACAAACCTATCAGTCTGTTGATACCATTCAATCGGTTTCTCTCTCAGTTTGGGAAAATCATCCGTAAAAGACTGAATGTCGCTTCTGTGCCATGGTACATGTATTAATTTTCCCCCTGCTGTCTCCCTCATTGGTAACATGGTTACTGCATCGCTACTCTGTGGTCTTTTCTCGTTGAGCTCTGGGACACTGTCTTTCCTCTTTTCCTTTCTCTTTACCCACCTGCTTTCCCATTTGTCTAAGCACCTCCACACTTGTGCACTCTGCAACAATTCTCTAAGGTGCGCCTTCATGCCTGCTGACCTCATGTGTTCAAAATCTGTGGTCCCGAAATCCAACCTGTAGCTCCTGCTCAAGTGTTTCGTCTTGTCTATGTCAACCCCGTTTTTGTCAGCTATTTCTTGCAAGCTTCTATGTACCTTGTTCACTTCTCTCGTAATCCTGGGACATAGATACCTCAGCTCTTCTTCCGAGTAGGACTCTAACCTATTCACACCCATAGTCCCTTCCACCAATTCTTGTGCTTCCATGTTCAACCTGACCCTATTCAGATAATCTTCTCCCTTCCCACTGGCTGAGCTTTGTGTGGAATTCAGACTGTTGAACCACTGTGTCAGCTGTTGCGCATTCAACCCCATCAGTGTAGCATTCACATCGACTGCCATTCATGGTTGCGGCAACTTTTCAGTGTTCGATGATAGCGGTATCATCAGTGGGGGACTCGACCTCACCAGTGTTGACTGAGCACATATGGGACTAAACTCCATCAAGGGCCCAGATCCAGTTGGCTGAGCCGCTATCGGAGTTATCCCTGGAGTGTTTTCTATGCACCTCCTTTCTGTCCCATTCTGCAGCATTGATCCCTGGCCGCTCATACCCAAGTTAGGCTGACTGTACAAAGGTACCGGTGGACCTACAGTAATGGGTAGTGATATCGCATCTGGGTTCTGTCCATTTCCCATGTTCTGAGACATGTTCATTCCCACACTATGGGTCATCATTGCCGGCATGCCCATCTGACTCCCCGTCATCTGAGCATGTGCGTTTCCCCCCTTGCATCTGCTTTTGAGACATCAAAAACTGGGTTGATTCAGCTTGTGCCAGTGTTGGGTTGTGACCATTCTGTCCTCCCATTGCGGTTGGATCTAGAATCATTCCCGTACTGTTGTCACTGCTGTAGTACCTTGGGACCTGAGGCTGATAATTTTCTGCTGGTTTCAGTATGGGCACATCTGGATATATTCTCCTAACCTGCGGTATCTGCGGGGTGAACAGTAAACTCGGGTCCTTAGATCCCGATGATACTCCTGAACTCTGAGTTTCACTGTTCTGTACCGGTGCCGGAGGGGCAGAACTGGTACTTGGACCTTGTCCACTCTCTGCATAAGGTGGTGGACGGTCGTTCAGCAATTGCATGATTAACTCCTCATCCTCTAACTCCTCTTCTCTTCTCAACTTTTCCTCGTCCTCTCTATCCTTGGAACACCTCCTGTTTGTCTTACAGGTAGCTTTCTTACCTGTCTCCTCTTCTTCCTTAGTAATTGCGGGAAACAATTTTATCCCCTGCAATACATCTGACCTCCACACCTTCTGTGCATTATCCCACCTAGCGTCCGCTAGTGTCTTTTCTACCTTCCTTATCCTAGTCTCGAACTTATTTTGCTGCTGCTGTCTAGCCATTAGTTCCCAAATCGCTAGAGCCTCAAACTGTGCTGGCCTTGGAGGTACCTTCATGTCGTACATCGCGAATCTCAAATTCTCTAGGATCCTTATATTGAATGTCCCATGGACCGGGAACGCTACGCTCCCATGTTTCTCTGTCAGCTTGTGCCATTGCTTTAGCCAAAGGCACGGAGCTACCCCCTTTTCCTCCATTACAATGTAAGCTGGTGTACCTTCGGGTGGCGTCTCCTCTCCTACGCTCGCTTTAATGTAAGACTCTCCCTTCATCGCACTCTTTAATGCTTTAAAAAATTTCATTTTCTCGTCTTTTATTTCACAAAATATGTAATCAATAGGGTGACTTTAATTCCCGGAATACTCTTCGCTTGCCTTTCCCCTTCCAATCGAGTCTCACGGACTGCGTCCAATCCGTGCGCGACCCTTCTCTGCAACCAACCTATCCCAGCGCGGCTCCTAGTGACGTCACACTCACACACACTGCGGCTGACAAAGCCTCGCGGCTCGTCCTCCTTCACTCAGCTCCTCTCGTAACAACTTCTAGCATGTATCGCGAGCAACCAAAATAATAATAAAACAGATCTGTCGGTTTACTACAAGAAGGGTAACACAATCGCTTCAGGACCTTAGGGATTTTTCACTAGCCTCTGCAGTTATTCCATCTTTCTCGGTCCCCAAGTTCGCAAGCAAATCTGACCCGCAGACTGCTCTCAACTTGTCAGTGATCTATTCTAGTGCACTTTAGAATTTTGTCAAAGCCCGAAGTCGAAGTTTCTTTCACTCCCTTAACACACGTACCGACTTGTTGACCACGCCCGATCAACCTACTAAACCGACCAGACCACAACATAAACAAGTGTCTCATACACTTTTCAACATACTCCGGAGTCTCTTGACCTCGCAGGGCCCGTCTCAACAACAACAACCACGTGGACCTTTTTTTATGCACGAAGCGCCACATGCACATGAAGTTCGACGACTTCCCTACTTTCACATTCGGAGTCGCACCTCTGCTATTTCTATGAAGTTCGACGACTTCCCTACTTCTACACTCGGAGTCGTACCTCCGCTATTCTCTAAAATCCTCGCAACATTTTCACACAATCTGCGGCAATAAGCAGTGCAAGCGCAAAATCCTAACTTCACTCATACCGTCACTAGTACCACCAACGCTGATCTCACACCTCCGTTCTCTCCATTCGCAAGCTCCGAGATCCCGGGAAAGTCGCGAGGGACTTAGCCCATCATCATTCTGTCAATCTGTTTTACCCAAGAAAAATCTAATTCAACTTCTCTAGTGGGATCTCAAAAGTCGAAACCGTCTAATTCAACACCATGTATGTCTCGAGTGGGGTCCCAAAAGTCAGAACCGTCCTCTGCTACCATCTACTGATAGAGCGTTCCGTGCTAATAATTTACCTGTACTTGGACGCTCTTTCGGCCGATGAATCTTTTGGCTAAGTGGGACTCTCTTCACCCGAGATCAGTCAATTTAATCAAATCAATAATCAATAACGAACGTAAGCAATGCCCTGATCAACATAACACTTAACAATTAATCCAGAATACATTTCGGCGAACCATGACCTTTCGGTCATGAATAACCACACCAGTTTATTCAAAGTTAATGAATTTATTTCCCTATATTAACAAAGCTAGCACAATATAGATGTGTCTCAACACCAAATGATAAACGTAAATGAACATTAATAGCTGTCCATAACGACGAAACAGGTGCAATCTATGCAGCATTTGAATAACAAGGCATTCGATGATAGCAATGCAAATCACTAAAACTATAATCTGTAATGAGCTAATTGCATACATTTAGTCAGCATAACAAGGTCTCAAATTGCACCGTGCAACAAAAGGAATCCTCATCTAACCTCAAATTAGCATCAGCATGTGGGACTTCATGCAAAAACAATTTAGCAACATTAATTTAGAAAAACTCCTAACTAGGGCTCTTATCAAAAATCAGCAGTTGGTTACCTAAAAGAAACACAATGCAATTGTACAATTTCCTTTCATATTTACCAATTACAATCAGCATTCAAGGAAGTCTTCGTCTCACAGGTACCGTTTCTCGATCAGCATGGGACGGGGCAAAGGGGCAGGGGTGGACGGGGCAATTGCCTCACGGCGGCAAGATAAACTACTACTTCATGCTATGGGCAAATCAAAGTTAAAGTCTCTAGGGTAAGAATCATTTAAGTCTCTTTCTCTCGATTAGAGAAAGCATCAAAGTCTCTTTCAAAATGGCGTCACAGCAAGGTGGGCCATATTAGCTGCAAAATGGCTCGATGGGTGTGATGTCGGGTAATAGCTGCAATGGCTGGTAATGGCTACTTTCTTCTCGTGCACCTGGTTTAAATAGACAACAGTTCAAATCCAGTAGGGTCTTCCATTGGAGGGTTCATAGGTTGGCTTCAAGTTGTCCAATCAAAAACAACAGTTCTCAAGCTTTTACTTAAGCATACATTTTCCTTGGAGACGGGTACGCAAGTTGCAACATTTTATACCAATTAACTCATTTTCAGAGCTTCCATTGTCCGCACCTGCAGATTGACCTTGGAGCAAAGAGAAAAATGCCAGGCTGGCACGAAACTTTAAGATAAGCATGTGAACGATCTCAGTGGAAAAGTACAGCTTCAAGCAGAAATACACGTTTAATAGCTCATTGGAAAAATACGAGCATCTAAACCGTGAGACCAGGCAACTAGGCCGAAGCCTCCATTAAAGTAATGCTAAGCTAAAACATTTCAAACAAGCAAATCATAGCACACGTTTATGATTATGTTGGATTAGTGCACTTCTAATACATCACGTTATATAAAGCACGCTTATAAATGTCGGCAACTACTCTGAGGGCACATTTTGTCCCCGTACAATCTTTATTAGTTCGGTTAAAGTCACTCTTGATTATTGCAGCACTACGTTTAAGCGTCAATAAATGAAAAACCTTTATTTCTGCGTCATCAAATGCCTAAAAATATAGCAATTCAGATACAAGGAACAGTCACCTGCTTACCAGAACCGATTAAAGAAAGTCATTGTACTGCTGCTGGAAGTGGCCGGATTTGTGCTTACAGAGCCGTCTATAACTGAAGGGATAAGAAGGCTGTTCTCCCGATGGAGATAAAGAAAGAAGTCGCAGATCCACAGACTGTTCAAGATGACCCACAGGCCACAACGTCACAAGACTTTAGAGATGGTGGCAATGAACAAATTCACCAAGATCGTCAAGATGAGTCAGAGAGAGCTCCAGTAGCACTGTCAGCCAATCCCATTAACAGTTGTAATGGTGCTGCCTTCCTGAAACCACCACTATTTGATACTGCCAAAAAGCAAAATATCAGCAACTGATAGATTGCCTAGATAGAGACATTTGATGATTTAATTGATGCACCAAAAGAAACAGATAACAAAAAGATTATCAGGTACCGGAAGAATCTTGCTGGTGATGATATAAAAGAAATCATAAAGTACATACTAAAAGTTACGTACTATCAAATTAATGAGTTACGTACTGTCCAATTAAAGAAGCTTTGAATCTTATGTTCAATCCAATGCCGAATGTAGATTATGAAAGATACAGTTTCAGTCAAGAGTGACAAAGAGTTGGTGAAACCATAGACACCTTTGTTGAGAGACTGGATACACTCATCAAACACTGTAGATTCAATTAATCTAATGACGAAGAAGGAATATGTCTCAAAGTTATTGACAGATGCCTGCCAGATGCATTTGAGTTGGTCATCACGCCATTTTCAACATCACAATTAATTTGATACCTTACATGACCCACTTTGGTAGTCCCAATCAAACGTTATGCCAGAAAAACACATGTCTCACTTAACAGAATACAGGTACTTGTCACAGGACTCCATACGCCTTCCTTAGGGGAGGCATATATAATGTTAAGGGATAGGATGGCTTTGCCATAGGTTTAAATGTCAAAGGCAAACTGACAGTCTGCAGGCTGGGTGCCATTTTGTGTCTTGTCACACGAAGGATGGCCCAAACATTGCTGCAGCCCTGAGAGGAGACCCTGCCTTACATGCCCTAGGTACCCTGGGTACCATTTACTAGGGACTCATAAGTAAGTCAGACCTTGCCAAGTGGGTGTATCCAATTCAACATACACTTTACACTGGCACTAAGATCTGAATAGCAGGCTTCAGTGCATTCTCAGAGTTAAAAAAACAGCAGCTAACAGTCAAAATGGGGGCAATGGGAGGGGGGGGCTGTAAAAAGCCTGTTTCCTTACAGTTTTCAACTATAGCAATTATATATTAGTTTTCAGAGCTACACAGAAGACTCACAATAAAGCTCTCAGGCAAGTGTTTACTCGTTTTTGCTGGTTTATCGCTAAATGCTAAGAAATGTGAATTCAATATGACAAAGCTAAAATTATGTGCCCATATCTTTTCTGATGGGGGCATGACACCAGATCTACCTAAAGTATAAGCATTGTCAACTGCCAGTCCCCCACAAGATGTTTCCATTTTACACTCATTCCTTGGCATAGCCAGTTATTGTTTCAGATACATAGGAGACTTTGCCAAAGTGGGTGCTCCATTGAGAGAGCTAACGAAAAAGAATGTTTTATTTCACCGGTCACAGAAATGCGAGCAAAGTCTTAGTAGAATCAATAAAGCTGTTGGGAATGCTACAGAAATGGCATATTTTGATCCAAAGTTATACACAGACGTTGTTGTTGACACTAGCCCGGTCAGGTTAGGAGCAATCCTTGCACAGCTAAATTGATACACAGATGCTCATTGACACAATGTGGCGTATGCAAGTAAAAGTTTCTCCCAGACTGAACATGTTTATTCCCAACCTGAAAAAGAACATTTAGCAGTGGTGTGGGCTTGTGAACATGTTCACATGTTTCTATATGGAAAACGTTTCATACTTATTGTCTAAGGGCTGTAGCATGTGTTATGCCACCCTAGGGGACCCCTCACCAAGCACATACACAATGCCCTGCAGCTTGTGTGTGCTAATGAGGAGAAATGGCACCCCTCTCAAGAGGAATGCATACCCCATACCAAGAGCAGATGAATTGATTGACAAGTTAGGTGCAGCCAAAGTACCTTTGACTTAACTACAGGGTACTGGCAAATTAGGATGGCACCTGGAGCCAAAGAAAATACAGCATTCTCTACACCTGATCGGCATTATCCATATTCCTTATGGTTTGGCTTAAAGAATGCCCCTCCCACCTTCCAAAGGTTGGTGAATCATGTCCTTGCTGATTTGGAGTCCTTTAGGACAGCATATCTAGATGATATTGCTGTCTTTAGCTCCAGTTGGCAGGATCACCTAGTCCACCTGGGTAAGGTTTTGCAGGCTTTGCAAATAGCAGGCCTCTCTATTGAAGTATCTAAGTGCCAAATAGGGCAGGGCACAGTTGTATAATTGGGTCACCTTGTAGGTGGAGGCCAAGTGCAACCTTTACAACCCAAGATCCAGACAATTCTGGACTGGGAAGCTCCAAAAACCCAGACTCAAGTCAGGGCATTCCTTGGCTTGACTGGGTACTTCAGGAGGTTTGTGAAGGGATATGTGCCCATTGTGACTCCCCTCACTGAACTGACCTCAAGAAAAATGCCAAAGAAGGTAAACTGGACTCTTGACTATCAAAAGGCCTTTGACACCCTAAAAGAAGCAATTTACTCAGAACCAGTTCTTAAAGCTCCAGATTATTCCAGGCAGCTCATTGTGCAGACAGATGCCTCTGAACATGGGATAGGAGCAGTCCTGTCCCAAACCAATGACGATGGCCTTGACCAGCCTGTTGCTTTCGTTAGCAGGAGGTTCTCCCCACGGAGCAGCATTGGAGTGCCATTGAGAGGGAGGCCTTTGCTGTGGTTTGGTCCCTGAAAAAGCTGAGGCTATACTTGTTTGGCACTCACTTTTTGTTGTTCAAACTGACCACAGACCTCTCAGATGCCTAATGCAAATGAAAGGTGAGAGCCCTAAACCTTTGAGGTGGTCCATATCCCTACAGGGAATGGACTTTGTAGTGGAACACAGAGCTGGGACTGCCCATGCCAATGGCCTTTCCAGGTTCTTCCACTTAGACAATGACGACTCTCTTGGCAAAGGTTAGTCCCATCCTCTTTCGTTTGGGTGTATGTGTGTAGGAAAGTGCTACTGTTGGCATTGTTATTCCCCCCACTTTTTGCCTAGTGTTAATACCAACTTTGATTGAAAGTGGGATGGGACCCTGCTAACCAGGCCCCAGCCCCAGTGTTCTTTCCCTAAAACTGTACCTTTGTTTCCACAATTTGCACAACCCTGGAACACAGTTAAGTCCCTTGTAAAAGGTACCTATTGTACCAAGGGCCCCATGGAAGGTCTCTAAGGGCTGTTGCATGAATTATGCCACCCTAGGGGACCCCTCACCAAGCACATACACACTGCCTTGCAGCTTGTGTGTGCTGGTGAGGAGAAAAAGACAAAGTCAACATGCCACCCCTCTCAGGGTGCCATGCCCACAAATCACTGCCTGGGACATAGGTAAGTCACCCCTCTAGTAGGCCTTACAGCCCTATGGCAGGCTGCACTATATCACAGGTGAGTGCATAGTTACATGAGCAATATGCCCCCACAGTGTCTAAGTCAATTCTTAGACATTGTAAGTGCAGGGTAACCATATTGGGTATATGGGCTGGGAGTTTGTCATTACTTACTCCACACCTCCATAATGGTTTCACTGAATACTGGGATGTTTGGTATCACACTTCTCAGCACAATAAACCTACACTGATGCCAGTGTGGGATTTATTGAAAAATGCACACAGAGGGCATCTTAGAGATGCCCCCTGTATGTTAGCCAAACTGCTAGTATAGGACTGACCAGTCTGTGCCAGTCTGCCACTTTCAGACAAGTTTCTGACCACATGGAGTGAGTGCCTTTGTGCACTTTGTGGTCAGAAACAAAGCCTGTCCTGGGTGGAGGTGCTTCACTCCTCCCCACTACAGGAACTGTAACACCTTGCGGTGAGCCTCAAAGGCTCAAGCCTCAGATTACAATGCCCCAGGGCACTCCAGCTAGTGGAGAGGCCCGCCCCTGCACAAAGCCCCACTTTTGGTGGCAAGTCTGGTGGGAAAATTAGGGATAACAGGGAAGAGTGACCACCCCTAGCCAGGACCACCCCTAAGGTATCCAGAGCTTAGGTGACCCCTCCCTGCAGAATTCTCCATCTCGGTTTGGAGGACAGGGACCAATAGGGTTAGGTCTGTGCCCCCTTCCCCAAAGGGAGTGGGCACAAGGAGGGAGTAGCCACCCTCAGGGACAGAATCCATTGGCTACTGCCCTCTGACCCCTAAAACAACCCTTAATCTAGGATTTAAGCCCCCTGCCCTGAACCCAGCTCACCAGATTCCTGGCAACCTACAAGAAGAAGAAGAAGGACTGCTTAGCTGAAACCCCCAGCAGAGAAGAAGGGAGGCGACAACTGCTTTGGCCCCAGCCATACCGGCTTGTCTCCTGCTTCAAAGAACCTGGAAAAGACCAGCGACGCGTCCATCTTGACCAGAGACCTCTGCCCAACCCTAGAGGACTGCCCTGCTCCTCAAAGAGATTCAGTTCGAACAACAACATAAAAATAATAAACTCAGATATTCACTGAAAAAAAGTACAAAGGCTAAGGGCTGTTATAGTTAGGTTTGAAATGAGATAAGAACTAATATTTAAAAACTGAACTCCCCCTTTGAAATTCGCCAATTACAATTTGGTTAACGAAATGTAAATTGCGCCCCCTCATGTACTGCTTATGTCCATTCAGATTGCATCACACATGACATGTTAAATGACATCATTGATTACATCACTGATAACATCATAGTCATGTATAGCAAAAGGTTCCTGTGTGTACACATGTGAGTGCATAGAGTGGAAATAGTATAAACCTGGAGGCAGGTGTGGCTGTGCATGTTGAAAGTTTTATGGTGCACCATTTTCAAAATTGTAAAGTTTGAGGTGCAAGTAGTACTTCATGTTGAACAAGGTAAAGGCTGAGCAAAAAAGAGACATGTTTCAAAGTAGGTTGTGGCTTAAAGCTAAAAGCCTGTTTCAAAAAATCTGTAAGAAAAGTCAAAGCTTCAGGTGACAATAGATTACTCACCTGTGGATATCTGGGCATGTGCCCATGTTAAATATTTGTAATATAGTGGTACATACAAATTCTGTGTAACCAGGTTATTTAAATGTGTGGATGTTTATTTCCAGAATTTTGCTGATGACTTTGAGGCAATGCAGGCTGCTGAATAATGCAGAATGTAGGGGTAAAACAACCTATAGAACAGTTAACTCACACTGGGGTTCAAGCATGGTTCTGAAGATGTATGCCATTGTGGTAATCAGGAATGTGTGAAATGCTTTTTAGTAAGCTATGGAGTGTTGGCCATAGGGCCTGGCAGAAGATGTCTCATCAGTGGTCTCATCAGTGGTAAATTCATACCTGCCAACCTATTGATTTAAAAGTGTGGGTCATGTGATGTCGTTAAGAGGGAGAACCCATTAAAATGAATTACGTTCAAACTCTTTTTGGAGGGCATTTGTGGTCTAAAATTGGTGAATCCTGAAACAAATGCTAACATCCATCAAATTCAGGTAATTTGACAGATATGGTACATGCAGCATGCCCAGCATGGTCAAAGGTTTACCCCATTATCACTTGATTGGTGTCAGAAACTTCATACAGGTGTAGCTTGTTGAATTACGTCAAGTGACTGCATGATGCCATGTGCGATTTCATTTGAGATTTCATGACTGATGTAATCAATTAAGTCATTTAACATTTTATGAGTGATGTAATGACTGATCTATCTATCTACCTATCTATTTATCTATCTACCATAAATAATTATGTACAATTGATCTTCTTAATTTAATAATAAACATAATAAAAATAAATTCATTATTTTTTCAAAATTAATTAAATATGTACCCTTGTTTACTAAAACTTTAAAAAATTGAAATATTAATAAGGGTGAGCAGTATTTTCATTGTTTAAAAGTTAATAATTTTAAAGATATATATTTCAATTGGCCAATTATTTAATACACATTTGATTTGCTGAGTTAATGTGTTGTAAAATGTTATTTTATTAATTACAGGGTAAAAAACATGTTAAGTTAATTTACATTTATGTTATACGTATTGGGGCATATGTAGTTAAATGGTGACGCAGGTCAGCGCAGCAAGTGACCTTTTTGCCCTGTCATGTGCCACAGGGCGCCCTTTTGGCTGCCAACACAGGCACCCTTGCACCATGGCGCATACAGGATTGTTTTTGTACAGGAAGGAGCGCCTTCCTGCACAAAAGCAATTCATGGAGGTGTTTTGGTGAGGAGAAATAAAGAAGAGACGCACAGTTTTAAGGCATTTACAGGCTTACATGTCCTTGTAAATCTGGGAATGTGTAAAACCCATGGGTGTTGCATGGCGGAGTAAATGTAGTTTTTGTCACTCAGTTCAGACAAAAACTCAGTTAGCCAGGCAGCAGAGCAAAGCCCACTAGCGTGCCACTGCAGCCAGTTATGGGCCACACAGCGCAAGTGCAGACAGTCTACGCTTGTGCTGTGTGGCCTATAACTGGGCTGCAACTTGCACTCCACGGTTACCCCACTACGACAGGCTTTGCTTTCTGCCGGTTGGATGGGATCTGCTGCAAGCTACTGCTGAGGAGCTGCACCAGTGCCAGCTCTGGTTCCAGGTCTCCCTCCTTTCACTGTCCTCAGCAGCCCGGAAGCAGGGGGCAGAGAGCCAGGCCGCTGGCAACGGGGACCCTCCTGGACCCAGGGCTTTATCTTCTATGTGCATACAGGGGTCGGCACTGGACATGAACAGTATTTGCATATGAGGGGGGTCTGTGCTTGGAAAAAAGGAAAACATGCAGTCACAGCTCCACTTGAAAAGAACCTGTCTCCCCAGAGTCCCTGGGAAAGAAAACAGTGTTATGGGGTGCGGTGCTGAGGTCAGCAGGGAGAGCTGGAGACCGGATGAGCATCAGCTGCTGAGTGGTAGTCCTGCAGCCCCAGCCATATAGAGATGTGTGTGGCCTGAGGCATTGCCTTGGAGTCAAGTGGCAAGTAAGGCTCATCACTTTGTGAAAATTCTAGGCTGCTGGTGGTGAGCTGGTTTGCTGCTGCTAGTGCTTGGCCATAAAGAAAGGGCAGTCTGAGTCTGTGTGTAAGTGCAGAGTAAGTGATTGCAAGTCTGGTGCAAGACAGGGGGTGTGCTTGGCCCTCCGTAGCAAGTTTGTGAAGGAGGGCAGTTGGTGAACGGAAGCGTGCAGGTGTAGAGAGCTGCAGGCCCCAGACCGGTGGGCTGTGTTAGCACAAGAGGCCTGAAACTGCAGCTTTCACTCCCTACAGCATACCACCCAGGCCTGAATGCACCCGATCTCGAAAGCGCTAAGCAGGGTAGGGTTCCCTGACCTTGCTTAGTGCTTCCAAGATCAGGTGCATTCAGGCCAGGGTGGTAGAGCAGGAGGCACTCGGGCACATTCGGAACTCAGTGGAATTCCACCGAGTTTTTAGCCGAGTAGAACTCCATGAGCTCTGTCCACCACTAACTGCAATGCCCTTGGAATGTCCCCTGATGCAGAGTAGGGCAATGCTGTGATTTGCGCTGCTTTGCCTTACCCCGTATCTCTAAGGCCATCTAATGCCACGTAAAGTGGCTTTGTGTGGCCTCATTGATATTGGTCTGCAGTCTGAGCCACTGGAGCGTCAAAAGAAAGTGATGGCCCAGTGGCGCATGGGGCTTGTAAATATGCCCTGATGGTTTTAAATAATAAATGTAATTACATTTCTGTATGCTTTTACATAGAGAGATAACATTCTGGTGGCAATTATCTACACCAACAAGTGAAAAGTTACTAGTAGTAACTTTATACTTGCAAATTCTGTTGTAAAAGATTCCATCCAGGGTGGAGACAGGTTAGTCTACACCTAGGCATAAATCGCCACTCAAAAACGGTTAACAGCAAAAACGTGGAAAGTTACATTTAGGTGTAAGAGAAGATCTACGCATGAGTAAACATGCACATGTAATTTACCTTTGTGAATTGGGCCCTTAGAATACAAACTCCCATGTGCGCTGCAGCAGGTGTTGTTCTCCACATGTGACACATGGGTGATGTGCGTTGGTGGACACAAACGAGGGATCTTAGACAGGATGTATATTACACTTTTCTTTGCCTGCTGCCCTTGATCTTTTCTTTCAATAACCTCGCTACACCCAGGTTCCCATGCCTTTGTTTACCTGCGAAATATAACGCTGTAACTATTCGATGTGTTTCCTGGGTTTGACTGCTGGGTCTGTTTCAATGTGTAGTCTGAAGTCTTTTACACTTATCTACCCATTGTTTGAATCTCCCACCCTCTATTGAGAGAACCAGCGCTGAAAGAGATCTGAAGTGTTCGAAGCAAATAAGAAAAGGGTCCCTTTGTTTTGCGAGAAGAGCTAGCAGTATAACCTTAGCCTAAAATTGTATGCAAATGAGCAATACCATTTAACAGTGCCGCATTCAAAAAAGTCATTAAAAGTTGCCTCTTAGGCACAGAAGTAATGTTGATAAATGCAATGAATTAATTTTCTATGATAATTGGCAAATAAAAAATGCACAGCAGCCAGCATGAGCTCTACAGAGCTGAAGACCAACTCAGCTTCAAAAATCAGCTCAGAACAAGTGAGCCCCCGATCCTTTGTATCACTGAATATTAATGGAAGGCAAAGACCACAGCAGTCCCCAGGAAGCAGTGCGTGTGTGTGGACCCCTAGCGTTGTGATTACAGATTTCAGAAGATTCTCAAGAAATGGTTCCACGACAGCCATCACTGTATGCAACACCTGTTGGAGGATCCTCATTCTCATTCTTCCAAAATAGCAATTAGAGCCAACTGCTAACTAAATATATTGTCATGCTGTGACTTATTGGGAAGAACTTTGCACACTTTTATTGCTTTATCTTCTTTGCCAAGAGTTCACATCAAAGATTTATAAAAAAACAAATTCGATGATTAACAAGATTGCAAATGTGGATGTGTATTCAAGGCAGGGGGTAGAAGTGGTTTGTGTGGTCTCTGCGCAGTGTATGGGGAGACGGAAAGAGCATATCTTTACTACCTGGGCTATGGCATTCCCAGCTACACCGATCGAAGAGCTTTCGAAAAAGGGTGATATGAACGGGATAACTGGGTAGAGGAGGATAAGCATAGGTGTCCACCATGCCAGGCTCGCTACAAAAGGGCACGAAAAGGCAGCAACCAACCACCGCCGTCTGCAAATGAACCCACTTTGACAGTCTATGACAATGACTATACTAAGAAGATGATCACTTCAGAGAGAGCTATAGACAGATCGAGAGAGAGTGAGAGTGGGTGTTTGCGTGTGTGTGTGTCAGTCAGTGTTTGTATGTTCAATTTCCTTTGGATTCTGTGACCTTAAGGTCTACTATGCACATACATACAGCGCTTGCTTATAGTTATATCTGTTCAACCTCAAACATGTTTAATGCAAGGGCCATAAAGTTAGGATAAAATGTTCTCTGCCATGATAAATTAATTTCTTTGTAGTATGTAATTGTTTAAAAGGAAACATATAAAGAGTTTCTAAAGATTATCATGTAATTAATGTCTCGAAATCCTTATAAACGCATTAGAAAATGTACTAATGCAAATATGTTTCCAGCATATGTGTTAAAGAATTCGTGTTCACTGTAAATATTGATAGTCCAAGTCGTGTTTAGTAAAACCAAGCAAAAAAGGGGATGGGTGGGCTAAACCAACGTTTTTTATGTCTGCAGATTGCAGAAGTAGATCACCAGGTGACTCTGCCTTATTCAGAATCTACTTTTACCTGTATTGACACCAAGGGCGTTTACCTCTAGGGGTGTGCAGTAAACTATGCTCCTCCCGGGGATTTTGCAATGTTTTGCCCACTCTGTGCTCTGCTTGGAGCTTGGAATTGTGGAAAAACTCTACCAACTTCCGTGTGATGGAGTTGTTACTCACACACTGGCATTGGCGAGCATGAGTGAGAAAATCGAGCGCTAAACCTCCCCCTGGTGAGATTTCTCAATGCTGGCAATCGCAGTAGGTCGTTACCACTGCTTAATTTGTAAATTAAGAAGTGCCGGTGCTCAAAGCCCTTCTCTTCAACACGAGGCTGCAGTAATTAAATCTGCCAGCACTGAATACTGAGGCAGCGTAGTCCTGAAGCCATCTCGGGCCTCTTCAATCCATTTACGGCCACCCCTGCCCCTTCAGCTCATTCTGCAACTTTCTACTTTCTTCCTTTATGACGCTTTTTAGGTTTTTGAAAAGTATCGGAATCGGCACATTCTTGATTGAAGTAAGATTTATTGAGCTATAACGTAACAGCTTTTCCTTCCGTCCGCCCACTTCCCTTCTCCGTTGCAACTGCCACCCTCAACCCCACATTCACAAACCAACATTCTACATTCCTTACATTCCACATTCCATGGTCTGGACACGCGGAAGGCACGAAGGACACAACCCAACACATCTTCTCCCTTACATTATTTGGTAAAAACAAAACAATATTTCTATACGATAAACCTACTTATCTAATAAACTCAGTTTCCTATGGATGTCCTAAAATCATGGCACCCAAAAATGACAATTACATCATGAAGTATTGCTTAACAATATCACATAGTCATCAAATTTTTGGGGCATTTTAACAGTTCTGGAAGGACGAACACACGGAACAGATGATCTAGAAACGTTATCATACACAATCCGCTTATTGACATTTACACACAGTTCACAATCTTTGTCATCAATCTTCGGTACAGATATTTTGCTCTTGTTCCACCACTTGCCATCGTCCAATTTGACAGCACTCTCACCCACCTGAATTATTTTCTTCCAACCACTAAATTTGGACATACCTTTGACCATAACCCTCGGATATTTCACTTTAACCAAATCACCCTCCTTCCACTCACATTTGCGATAACTCTTTTTCTGAGAGTTAGACGTGTATCTCTGTTGAGCAGTTATGCGTTTATCAGCCACGCTGTCAACCTTGTACCATGGAACACTAAAATGACCCATCCATTCTTTCGACAATTTTGAGGACGGAATGCGACCCCGTAACAAAACAAACGGTGGAACATGCGTATCAGAGTTATTCGTAGTGCGTACTGCCCATAATAATTTTGCCAATTCTGATTGACAATGTAGTCTACTTGCTTTGGACAACTGAATATTGCCCTTCAGGACTCTATTGAATCTCTCCACAAGGCCATTACTTCTTGGATGGTACAACGAGATTTTCACGTGTTTGATTCCTAAAAATTGCATGAACTTCATAAATTGCAAAGAAGTAAATTGAGGACCATTTTCTGTCAGGATTTCATCGGGAATACCCTCTCTAGCAAAAATTTCTTCTACCCATTGGACCACATTATTAGTATCAGGAATCTTCACAAATTTCACTTCGGGCCATCGGCTGTAATAGTCAATTAAAACCATCCCATATTCCTGGATCCCATGAGACAACATCATTGGGCCAATGATATCAATTGCCAGTTTACTCCACGGCTTGTCTGGCACGCACACTGCTTCAACTGGGCTCAGAACTGTAACTTGGGACTTATCACTGGTAGCACAATATATACAATCCCTCATAAAATGTTCAATACACTTATCAACTCCTGGCCACCAAAAACATTCTCTTATCCTGCGCTTCATGGCTCGCATCCCAATATGACCTTCATGTGCCAAGAATAAAACTTTGTTTCTCATCCCACTTGGCACAACTAACTGATTGGACATGTATAACAAACCTCCAACTATTGACAACTCGTCAAAGATATGTTTGTACTTATTCCTTATCTCTTCATCAGAGGTCCAATGCGACCAACCAGAGATCACGGCATCCATAACCAATTTCATCTCGTGATCATCTTCACAAGCATTCCTCCACTCTTGTTCACTCAACGCACCATCCAATTGCTCATTGATAGAGCAAACAATCATATCACCGGTCTTGGAACCATTTTCAGCAAAAGATTCACTTAACGAGTGGCAACCTAGACAAACAATCGGCCAAAACATTATTTTTACCAGGCACATATTCTACTTTGAAATTATGATCACACAAACTATATTGCCACTTGGCAATCCTAGGAGTAGCTTTCTCAGCACCCTTGGTAGTAAACAATTGAACCAGTGGTTTATGATCTGTTCTCACCGTGAATCTTGAGCCCCAAACATATTGTTTAAAATGATTAATGCTCCACCAGCACGCCAAAGCCTCACATTCAATTACCGAATACGTCGCTTCAGCGCCCTTCAGACTCCGTGATGCGAATGCTACCACTTCTTCCCTGCCATTCCTCCTTTGTAATAACACTGCACCCAACCCCTTTTGGCTGGCGTCAGTCATGATGATGGTGTGATCCTTAGTATCAAACGGTTTCAAAGGAATTGCTTGGGCAATCTCATGTTTAATATGTTCAAACTCACTATTACAATGTTCGTCCCATACAAACTTGACATTCTTTTTTAAAAGATTCCTTAAATTATACATTTTCTCTGAACAATTCGGGATAAATCGGGCGTAAAACTCTACCAAACCCATGAAAGACCGCAATTGGTCTTTGTTCTCTGGACTCCCAAAATTTTGGATAGTTTCCACTAAACATCCTTTGGATTTGATACCATCAGCTGACAATTCAAAACCCAGATAATTAACAGTAGATACTCCAAAATGACATTTAGTAGAACTTAAAGTTACTCCCTTCGATTTTAACGTGTTTAAAACACAACTTAATCGCTCATCATGTTCCTGCTCATCCTTACCGTAAACTAAAATGTCGTCTTGGAAGGCCTTCACACCATTCAGTTCCCTAAACATACTATCTACAGTCCTCTGAAAGACAGCAGACGCAGATGCAAGACCAAATGGCATACGTTTAAATTGGAATAAACCGAATGGTGTTATGAAAGCAGTGTAGTGTCTAGAATCTGGATGTAAATTAATTTGATGATATGCTGATGTCATGTCGAGTAGCGAAAACACCTTAGCACCCTTAATTGAAGATAACATTTCAGAAATGTTCGGAAGGGGAAATTGATCCACCCAAATTTGATCATTAAGATCGCGTAAATCAACACACATACGCAACTGACCATTCGATTTGCGAGCCAGAACTACAGGAGCAACCCAATCAGATGACTCAATTGGTTCAATTATGCCCTGAAAACACAATTTATCCAGTTCTTTCTTAAAATCATCTTTAAGAGTGAGGGGAAATTTCCGTACTCTATGAACTTTGGGTTGAGCGTCCTTCTTAATCTTAATTTTATGAGCGAATCCTTTATATAGTCCCACACCGCCTTTAAAGATTTCAGGATAACGCACTTCCCATTTATCACTCATAATGGTAGAAACTTGCATGAACCCATCCCTCAGTATAACTTGTTCAGGATTGTTTGGATCTAGTATTAATTCTAATTTACCTTGGTCAAACCAACCTAACAAACACGCATCATCTTTAGCAACACATACAGTCGATCGTATGGTATTGTTCTTAAATTTAAGTTCAGCTTCAAATTCTCCGAGCACTTCGATGGAACTTCCACCATATCCAATAGGCCGAATATAAGATTGATTCAAAATGGCCCCTTGGACTTTAAACAAATTGTTCCACTTACTCTCGCTCAAGAGTGTGAATGGTGACCCAGAATCAGCCATCATATGGACTAGGACTCCATTAATCTCTACTGAACAAAATGGTCTTTTCTTATGAACGCTCTCACTTTCTCGTACTAAAAACACTTCCCCTTCATCACTGCTGGAAGAAACACAACTATTAGTAACTACGCTGTTAACCCGATTGGAGTTGGATCTATCAGCGTTCTTAGCTTTGTTAGATTTGCACACTCTTGCAAAATGGCCTTTTTTATAACACTTGGCACACATTTTATCGACAGCAGGACAAAACTTAGCATTGCCCAAATGAGAAGTGCTACCACATCTGTAACATTCTAAAGATTTAAAAGGTTTTTTCTCAGTTTTAGTCCCTGTAGATTGTAAACCCTCACACTTCTTGTTATTTTTCTTAAACTTTGGTTTTATAGCAAATACATCAGAACGTGAGGTTTGATTCTTGACTTCAGAAACTGACATCTGTTCCATGAATGCAACAGTACTTTCTATTCTGGTGGCGATTTCCAATGCCTTTTGTAAAGTTAAATTAGGTGTAGATAATAAAGCTTCTTGTACTTTCTTGTTGTTGGTTTTTTCCACAAGTTGATCCTTAATCATTTCCTCTTCAAATTCTTTGTACTCACACGAAACTGCCAACAGTCTCAAGGCTCCAACATAACTGGATGCAGATTCTCCTTCGGCTTGTTCTCTCTTATAAAACTTGTGCCTTTCCAGAGTAACATTTCTACACTTCTTAAATCTTACGTCCATAGACTTGATAGCAGTACTATACTCATCTTCAACACCATCACCTTCACCTTCAATAGTTAATACTGCCACTTTAGGAATATATTTCAAAATTTTCCGCCCTTCACTGCCACGGCAATGTCTTAAAATAGCATATTTCCTCTTGTGGGTGAAAGTTTCACCCTCAAGAGCGTCTAAATATGACTCAAATGCCTCTTTCCACTGTTCCCAATCAGCATCCGGCAAAGCCGGATTAGGAACAAAAGGAGGCGGAGGAGTAATGGACTGCTGCATGGATACTGGTATTAATACAACAAGGGTAAAGTACAATTAAAACTGGTAAATAAGTAACAGAGTACTGGTGTTGAGTAACAGGATAACACTTATTATTAAGGTATAAGTATGGTGAAAATAGGACAACCAGAAAAATAAAACCAACAAAGTACCAATAATTGCAGACGATAAATGTACCTTCAACAGAAATAAAGGTGTGCGCATCACCATGACGCGCTGAAGAATTAGTTGGGTGTGTGCATCATCGCGACGCGCAGAATAAACGTTTCCGTAAGTGATTTTTTTATTTTTTTTTTAAAAGGAAAAGGTGTGCGTGCCACCGTGACACGCTGTAATTAACACAAAGATAGTGGGCGGTGCACAATACGCGTTCTCAAGGGTGTGCGCATCACCGTGACGCGCTGTAAAATCTGAAAATGGCCACTGGAGGTGTGCGTGTCACCGTGACACGCAGTAATATGGCCGCTGCGTAAACGACAAAATGGCCGCTGAGAATGCACACAAGACCCAGTGGACGCGCTCTAGATGTGCAATGACGAACACAAGAGGGAGGGAGGTTCCTCAAATGTTAAACTCTTCTTGCGGCAGCAGATCCTCAAAAAGGATAACCTCTCCCATCGGAAGTAGTACGAAACTTCCAAAAGACAGTGCAACGACACCGAGAAGCAACGCCAACATCGATGGAGGGAAAAGCTGCAGACACAATCTTCATGTGGCCACAGGAAGATGTAGCAGGACCCTCGTCGCCACTGAAAAGTATCGGAATCGGCACAATCTTGATTGAAGTAAGATTTATTGAGATATAACGTAACAGCTTTTCCTTCTGTCCGCCCACTTCCCTTCTCCGTTGCAACTGCCACCCTCAACCCCACATTCACAAACCAACATTCTACATTCCTTACATTCCACATTCCATGGTCTGGTCGCGCGGAAGGCACGAAGGACACAACCCAACAGTTTTCCTTCTTCCTTCTTTCACGTATGTGTCTGTTGCTCGCAGCAAATGCTTGAGGCATAAGAATAAGCCCTGGCCCTCACAAATAAGTGCCGGTGCTCAGTACCGGAAACAACAAGCACAAATTAAGCACTGGTCGTTACACAATGAGTCTCACAATGAGAAAGCTGCAACTCGTGTTTAGAAAACTACCGCTCGAGTAGAAGTCTACTCAAGTGACAGAAAGAAGTAGTGGCCTCTGGCTCATGGCATGGTGCTGTTCACACTGATTGTAGAGCACGTGATAGGCTCCTGATACTAAAAATCAGAGCAAGCAGAATGATGTACCGAATTCTGCAGCTCGCAGGACTCTGCAGAATTTTGCTGAGTTTTCAGGTAACTCTGCATAGTTCCACGGAGTGAAACGCCACAAGTTCTAGTCAACTCTAGTGAAAATGGTAGTCAAATAATGTGCCACTGGTTGCTGCAACATTCCTACTAACTAGGTGTCCTGCCTGCCCACCACACCCCTTGCCTTTCTAGGTTGCTGCCTTTCTGAAATACTGATAGTTCAGGAAGGTGCAGACATCACCAATTTGGGCAATCTGCAACTTCCTAGAGTATTTTACGGTCCACTGAAGTGCTATAACCTATTTTATTTTAGTTTGTGCATAGACAAGATGCATGCAGTGAAGTGAAACAAAATCCTCGCAGGAGTCAACTAAATACAAGATATATCCTGCTTTTCAGTTTTTCCTGACCCATAATCAGAGGCATGTTGTTGGAAAGAGAAACGACGTGTGCTTGGCTCTTGAGAATGTGACCCCTGATCCAATAATATGAAGGGAAACCCAGAGTGAGGTTATGTGGACACAGGTACACACCATATGCCAATGCTCCCTGTGATGGCATCCACGGGTGCTCCAGATAATCCATGTCTACTTTCTAGGTTTAATACGCCATCTCAAGAGGTGATTTGCAAGTTGCTCCTTAAATGCAAATCAGGTTCCCCTTTAGACCCCTGCCCCCCGCCATCCTTCAACTGGTCCCGGGGTTGGTGGCATCCATGCTGGTCCCTTTTTTCCAGGAGGTCCTTACGACTAGCATATATCCAACGGCATGGAAAGAAACCATCACTATCCCCTTAAAAAAGAAGGAAACTGGTAAACCTGATGATCTGACTAATCTACAGCCCATAGCTTTGCTTCCCTGCCTGGCCAAAATTTTAGAAAAATATATTAATAAAGAACTGGTCGATTTTCTGTTAGACTCAGGGGGCTTGGATAGCTCTCAACACGGCTTCCGGAAATCCCACAGTCCGGAATCAGCTCTCATCTCCTCATCCGATACTATACGTAGACTGGTTGATGAGGGTCAGGGGGTCTTCCTATTTCTGTTGGACCTGTCTGCAGCATTTGATACCATTGCGCCACATATCCTGCTAGAACGCTTATATCAGATAGGCATTAGAGACCAAGCTCTGAAGCTTATTGAATCCTTTCTATCTAATAGATGGGCCACAGTCAGCAGTGGGGACTTTAGATCCCCTGCCTATCTTCTGCCATGTGGGGTCCCTCAGGGCTCTTCACTTAGCCCAACGCTATTCAATGTGTACGTGGCCCAACTGGCAGAACTAATTCGCTCATTCGGTTTTATCCCGACTTCCTACGCAGATGATACCCAACTTATCATTCCGATTAACAAAAACATGGAGGAAGTGGCGACGCGCTTTAACGCTTGTATGATAGCGGTGAACAGCTGGATGAAGGCCAACTGGCTAAAACTGAATTGTGAAAAAACAGAGATCCTGTGCTTTGGGATCAAGAGGGAACAATGGTCCTCCATTTGGTGGCACAAAGAGTGTGGCACTCTTCCTGTGCCAGGGTCTACCTCTAGGAATTTAGGATTACTGTTCGACGATCAACTGTCCTTTAAACCCCAGGTTAATCAGATAATTAAAACTTGCATGTGGACTTTGAAGAAATTAAAGAAAATCTTTCCCTTTATCCCACAACATTGGAGAACTACTGCTACTCTGGCTTTGGTCATTTCCAGATTGGACTATGGGAATGCGCTTTTGCTCAATCTGGATAAAGGATTGCTAAATAAACTACAGCTGATGCAGAACATGGCTGCTAGGCTACTACTGAAGCTGCCACGCTCGGCCTCTGCCAAGAAGTGCCTCAAAAACCTGCACTGGCTTCCGGTAATTCAACGGATCTCTTTCAAAGCCCTCTGTATCACCCACAAAGCCGCCCATGGGATTGGTCCTAAGGCCTTGACTACTAAACTTCAATGGTATAGACCTAAAAAGTTGCTGCGTTCTGCCAGCACCTATCAAATTCAAATTCCCCGCACCAAAAAGGCAAAATGGGGCGACAGAGCATTTACTATTGCAGCTGCTAAGGCCTGGAACTCACTTCCACTGGAACTGAAGGAGAACACAATTATCTTACTTTTAGGAGACTGGTTAAGACCTGGCTCTTCCCGCGATAAGACCCAGAGTCTCCTCCTTAGCGGACACAGCCTCTCCCTAGTTAGCGCTTCGATGCCCTCGGGCCGGAATGCGCTTTATAAATACTCGATACATACATACATACATATGTATCTACTTTTTGAAACGAGAGACTACTGTCACTCAAAATATGCATAAAGACTTCCATATTACTCATCTTCTGTTTCAACAATTATATAAAAAGAACACTTAAGATCATATATAAAATTATTGAGCTTATTCCAGTGATTCCAGCCTCTCTGGATTCTAAACAGTTCTGTGAGAGAACTGTCTCAATGTTTTTGTGAATAAAACTGACACTATTCATAAAAGTATTGAAAGCAAGAATGATCCCTTATTCTGTAAGCTGACTGTAGTATTTGTTTCTTAAGATAGTGTTTATTTATTAAGTGTACTGGTAATGGTATGTTCCATCCTCCCCTGCCCTGGCACAATGTTATATCTTGGAATGTGAAGGGATTCTTGAGAGAGCAGTTGGAGTAGAGAGGTGGCTGTGCCAGGTGTGGCTGGAGTTCCTGGATACTATTCCTGTAAATCAATAAGTGAGTTATTTCTACAGGATTTCTGATCTTCTTATTTTTATGATACAAAGAATACTACAATTTGGCGACGACCTGGGGATCTTTGGACTCTTTGTTGCCCAGGAACTTCAACACATCGTTTGATTTTAAAACGGTTCGTTTTTTGGATAAGAAAGGTACTGTTACTTTTGGTTTATTCCTTGTTCCGTCTCTCTCATCTTGTTCGCGAAGTTAAACACTTCGTATATGTTTTGTTTGGATTAAAAATACCTCTTCGGAGACGGACACGGACTCAGTTGTTCTGTTGCCAAGCAACGCATAAGAACCTCGAGCTGCCTCGCGTCTGTGATTTCCTTGTGTTTACACTTGGAAATCGGACTCAGCTGTTGTATTGCCAAGTAACGTACTCTGCCATTGAAGCCTTGAGCTGCCTCGCGCTTTTGATTTTCTCGTGTTTCACGTGGAATGTCATAGCGTTTCGTTGTAACATTATTTCTTTGATCTTGGCCCAGCTTGGCTCGCGTTTCTTGCTTGGAAAGTAAAGCGTTTTACGCTAATCTACTTGTCTTGGTGCTGTTTTTTTTCTTTTCCTCACGCTTCTTATTTAGCAATTATAGAGTGTTTTGAGAATCTCACTCCAAGGAATACTGTTGCCCTAGAAATTGTTTTTTTACATTTCAAGTACTACAGTCCCATGGAATATCATTTGGTTCGTGCTGTACATTTCAAGTGCATCAAGCATTAGAAATTGTTTTTCATCAAGATTTTCATTGTTGGCACTTTATTGAACCATTTTTGGGGCACAATAGAAAGTTAAATTTCCTATTCAATTAATAAAGAAAATTTTAAGGACAGATTTCTTCAGTTATGCAAAATATTTCTCCTCCTCCGTTTTTTCTATCGGTCCCTGGAGAACCACCAATTCCATGGAACAAATGGAAAAAAGTGTTTTTAACCTACCTCTGTGTTTGTGGCAGCAATTTATCAGTGGAGAGGAAAGCATCTCTTCTTCAACACTGTCTTGGAGCGGAAGGGCAAGAGATTTTAGAAACTTTACCTTCAATCTCTTCTTCTGATGGCGCAGAAGGAGATTCTACTGGTAATGAATTGGAGATCTGCTTGCTTAAATTGGATAAACATTATTTACCTAAGGTTTCTATTGTTCTACAGAGATATTACTTTGGAAAGTGCAAGCAGAATGACGATGAAACTGTTGAAGAATTTGTGACGAATTTACGAAAGTTAGCAGCTCAGTGCAATTTTGCTGGAACACTTGAAGAACGTATTCGTGATCAACTAATGCTGGAATGCAAGAGTGACAAGATTAGGGAAGCATTATGGTCGAAAAATGATCCTACTTTGGAGGAAGTTTTGGCAATTGCAAAACAGGTTGAGCACTCAGAAATGTGCATGGATGATCTAAAGAAATTTAAGGGGATGTTAACTACTGTTCAATCTCTGACTTATAAGACTAAAGAACTTAAGAAATCCAAGTTAAATTGTTTTAGGTGTGGGTCTGTTTCTCATTTGGCCAACTGCAAAGAATGTCCAGCTGTTGGTGTGATATGCAACAAATGCAAGAAGAAGGGACACTTTGCTAAGTATTGTAGGTCTGGGACTAAACTTAAAATGAAAGTTAGTGAAGTTGAATGTGATGATAATAACCATGACTTCATTTTACAGGTGATCAATGATGTCAATTGTGTTTCTAAGGGGTTTTGTGATTATCCATCTGATTTTGTGGATGTGAATGGTGTGAGGATACAAATGATGATGGACTCGGGAGCAAAACGAACTTTAGTTTCTGTCACAGATTTTGAAAATGTATTTCAAGGAAATGTGTCTCTAGAAAGTCCTGATGTTACGCCTTATGGTTACGGTGGAAAACCTATTGATTTAAAGGGATATTTTAATGCTTCAATAGTGTTTAAAGGAAACAAAATTGATGGGAAGGTTTATGTTCCAGTTGTAGGAGACACTATCTTAAGTTGGCCGCATCAGAAATTATTAGGTATCACTCTTAATCCAAATGGGGTACCTCAAGTTCAAGTACAAAAAGTGTGTGATTTTGGGGAAGTGTTGATGAATGAATTTCCAAATGTTTTTAGTTCTAATGTGGGATGTATTAAAGGTTATAAGCATCGCATAGTGTTAAGAGATGGAGCTTTACCTGTTGCATGTAAAGCTAGGAACATTCCTTTTAGTTTGAGAGATAAAGTTAAGAGTGAGATTCAGAATTTGAAGTCTCAAGGAATAATTGAAGATGTGGAAGCTGCCCAATGGATTGCGCCTATAGTCGTAGCTTTAAAAAAAAATGGTGATATCAGGTTGTGTGTGGATTTGCGCAATTTGAACAAAGCGGTTATTGAGGATAGATTTCCATTACCTAACATCACAGAAATGGTAGGGTCTTTAGGTAAGGCAAAGTATTTTACTACTCTAGATTTAAGTTCTGCCTATCATCAGGTGCAGTTATGTGAGCAATCCAAATTGTTAACATCTTTTATAACCCCTTTTGGGGTGTATAAGTTTAACCGGATGCCTTTTGGTCTTTGCTCAGCAGCATCTGTTTTTCAAAGAATCATGTCTGATATATTGGGAAATACGGCTAATGTGAAGTTTTTCCAGGATGATGTGCTAATCTATACGGACACATTGGAACAACACAAAGAGAGAGTGAGAGCAGTTTTGAAGATTTTTGAAACTAAAGGAATAACTCTTAAAAGTGATAAATGTAATTTTTTTAGGTCTGATATTACGTACCTAGGTCATATAATTTCTGGTAGTGGTGTGAAACCTAAGGATGATTTGGTGAAGACTATAATCAATTTGTCTACACCTAAGAAGAGAGAAGATGTTCAAGTCTTTCTTGGGATGGCTGAGTATTATGCAAGATTTATTCCCAACTTTGCTAGGAGATCTGACTCCATTAGAATGCTACTTAGAAAAGGTGTGATGTTTGATTGGTCTGAAGACTGTCAAAATGAATTTTTGGATCTTAAACAGGGTTTATCTTCTGCTCAATCTTTAAGTAGTTTTCTTCCGAGTTTGCCGTGTTGCATTATAACTGATGCTTCAGACAAAGGCTTAGGTTGTGTTCTTAAACAGGTGGTTGATGGAAAAGAGAGTATAATTGCTTTTGCTTCACGTGGATTGCGAGATGCTGAACATAGGTACTCTACCATAGAGAAAGAAGCTTTGGCAATATATTGGGCTATTAAGAAATTTAAACAGTTTCTTTGGGGAAGAAGTTTCACATGTCAAACTGATCATAAACCCTTGCGAGAAATTTTTGAGAAAAAAGGTTTAGACAATGTTTCTTCTAGAATCTGTAAGTGGGTTGTAGGATTACAAGATTTTCACTTCTCAATTAAGTATGTCCCTGGATGTGAAAACAAAACTGCTGATTGTCTATCCAGATTGGGAGTTGAGAATTTGGATGTTGGAGAGAAAGATGATTCTTGGTGGATTGATGATGAGGTCAGGGTATGTAGTGTGACGGATGGTTGTATATCTGAAGATGAATGGTTGCATGAATTGAACGAGGATAAAGAATTATTAGAGATCAGGGATTTGTTGTTGTCTGGGATGAGTTGGATAGATTCAGAAATTAAAAATATGTCATTTAAGAAAATTTGGGATGAACTTTCTGTTCAGAATGGAGTAGTTTTGAGAGGTTCCAAGTTGATTCCTCCTCTTAAGCTTCGACAACGTTTAGTTGACCTGGCTCATTCTGGTCACCATGGAATATGTAAGACTAAAGAAAGAATGCATGGTGTATATTGGTGGCCTGGTATGGATCTAGTGTTGGAGAGAAAGGTCAGAGACTGTGTTGAGTGTAAAATTACAGACAAGTCCTTGAAGGTCAGGACACAACCCATGGAGTTGAAAGAGATTCCTAAGGAAGTTTGGGAAGAGGTTTGCATTGATATAATGGGGCCTATTAGTTGCCGAAGTGTTGCTAAATATGTTGTGGTACTGATGGATGGTTTGTCACGTTGGCCAGAAGTGTTAATAACTTCAGAAATAACGTCTTTGGTTGTCATTAAATTTCTTTCTAAAGTATTTGCAAGGGAAGGAAATCCTAAATTTATTCTGTCAGACAATGGGGTCCAATTTACCTCTAAGTTGATGAAAGAATTTTTGAAATCTAGAGGGATTGTGCATAAAAAAACAGCATTATGTCATCCTGAGTCTAATGGAATGGTTGAACGTTTCAACAGAACTCTAAAGGAAACCATTCAGTTAGCTAAACATGTGGGTACAAATTGGGAGAAGTCAGTGTTGTCTAAAGTTGTAGACTATAGGCTTACGCCTCATTCTAGCACGGGTCTATCACCGTTTGTATTGTTCAAAAAACGGATACCTCACACAATGATTTACCCTCCTTGGGTCAAAGAATATGTTGCAGAACAGTTCAATTATGAAGAGCAGAAAGATGTTGCTCTGAAGAAGAATGCGTATCTTCAAAAGAGAAGAAAAAGAGTGTTTGATGCTCGCAATTCTGTCAAACATATAGCTGTAAAAGTGGGTGATTCTGTCAAAGTGAGATTACCTGGTAAGTTTCATAGTGGACAATCTCATTACAGTAATGTATTCAAAGTGATTAAGGTTTTCAGAAAAGTGTAAAGCTAGATGATGGTCGTATTTGGAATGTAAGTAGAATTGTCAAAATATCATAATGTATAAATGTATTTATTCCTTTTGTTTTATTTGTTAGAAGGGAGATAGTGTAGTATTTGTTTCTTAAGATAGTGTTTATTTATTAAGTGTACTGGTAATGGTATGTTCCATCCTCCCCTGCCCTGGCACAATGTTATATCTTGGAATGTGAAGGGATTCTTGAGAGAGCAGTTGGAGTAGAGAGGTGGCTGTGCCAGGTGTGGCTGGAGTTCCTGGATACTATTCCTGTAAATAAATAAGTGAGTTATTTCTACAGGATTTCTGATCTTCTTATTTTTATGATACAAAGAATACTACACTGACCATGTTCAGAAAGGCTATAAACCTGCTAAGTTTTCTGATACAAATGTACCCTGTTCTCTCTAAGAAAAAAAATCAAACCCAGTTACAACAGGTGCATCCATACGATAAAAAGGGACCTACTCACAAACTGCATTTTGTAGTATGTGTAGTAGAGCTATAATAGTAAAAATAAGGTACTACAAAATGCTATTCACATACCTAAGTGTGGGGGTCTCCTCCTATTCTGTCTTTTATGTGTGAAGATCTCCTTCCCAACTGCAGAGTCTCCATATATGTAAGTATATGTTTTACTAACAAATGTAGGAGGGACAGGGAGGAGTGGCTGGGAAATGGGAAATACTTCCTACTAAAGGGGAGCCATTAACTCAGGTGTAAGTTGGGGTTAAGGGAAGGTAAGGTCGGGGTTATGTGAGGGCTAGGGAGGGGTCTAGGGAGTGATGTTCATCCACTCAGAAAAGGAATACGCTCATTATTAATTACAAATTGTACTTCTAAAGATACTACAGCCAAAAAAGATCCAAATCAGTTACTTATTCACTACAACTCAGAGTGAGAGTAGACAACACCGTACTGCTACCCCCCATAGACACACATATAGATAGGTAAAATAAAACTCCCTAGGAAAAAAAGATAAGTTAAATTAAATTATTCAAAATAGTTTAAAATATAAATGGATTTAATCTAATCTAAAATAATAAATAAAAAACATTTTTATTTTATATTAACGTGTGTCAATAACCTTTTTGAACTCAAAAATAATGTATTGTTAACTTGTGTTAAAATAATGAAAAAACTTTAATTCAATACATCAATTTTAATAATAATAAATAATAAAAATAATAATAATAATATATTTAAATTCAGGTCAGCTTTTTTAATAATGTACAAATCAGAAAAATAATTGTAATTGAATTTATTATATTAGAAATAGTCACATTTAGATTTAAATGAGGTTATTATTGCTGTGTTTGTATTCTACATGTAAAATAAATATATGAAT
This sequence comes from Pleurodeles waltl, assembly GCF_031143425.1. NCBI lineage: Eukaryota > Metazoa > Chordata > Amphibia > Caudata > Salamandridae > Pleurodeles > Pleurodeles waltl. The sequence goes on from NC_090436.1 coordinate 318,319,343, forward strand.
AAATATAAGGAAAAGTTAAAAAACTTTTGTTCAACTTTATAAAATTGTACACATATTTTTATATTAAATATTAATATATATTATTTTATATATGCATTTAAAATTAAAATGCTACTGCACTGTTAACTTAATTTTGAATTTTACAGTTAAATACATGAAATTAGCAATATTTTATGAAGATGTATTCAAAAATCTCACCTGAAGTGAAATGTTTATATTTATATATTATGTATTCACATTTACAAAAAAGCAAGTACATAATAAATCCAAACTAATTTAATTATATTTACAAATATTTTTAATCCAGAAGAGGTGTTATTTTATCATAAAATAATATTTATTTGCACCTTATATTACATTTTTGAACAACATATATATATATATATATATATATAGAAAATATAAAAAAGCGCTTAAAAACTGACATTCAGGACATGGGGTAAAGTCGTAAAAAAGTGGGTTTGTGATTAACCTTTCCACTTTTTTACGAATTTACCCCACGTCCTGAGTGTGCATTTTTAAGCGTTTTAATTTGAATTTCGGATTCTGTTACCGGTCTGTTCTGCCGGATTACACACCACCCCTCATGGCCAGCCCAAGCCCAGAAGGAGCACTTTGGTTTCGGATCTATATACACACACACACACAAACACACATATTTACAAAGTCAAAATGGGCTAATTAAATTTAACATTATTTCCTATTGCATTCTACTTTAAGATTTCCTGCTTCCATTATTTTCTATTGGACGGGGCTGCAGTATCATTAGATGGCCATGTGTGCTGCTGGACTTAAAATTACTCTTTTTTATCTGTAGTAACTTTACACTCACAAATTTACTGCCATCTTCTGTTTACATGGATAGAGACATGTAAGTTTACACTTTTGAGTATCTCTACACTTGTAAATGGTGTACGGCAAAAAGTAGAAATGTTTCTCAAAAAAGTGAGAGTCAACTTGAATGTGTAGATCTCTCCCATTTAAGTTTACCTTTGATTTATAGGTCCCAAAGTGTAGCTCTAATTCTCCAGTAAAGAAAAATATATCTCCAATAAATACGCTTTTCACACTAATCATTTCTAGGTCTTTCAATTCTTACATTGTTCCTACTGAATTTAACCAGGTATTGTCAGACCTTTATCAAAGAAAGTCAGTCTTAATCCAGCCAAGGTTTTCAGTTACCACCACATTACCCTTCGCCCAGCAAAAGTCAAATAATTTTTTTACAGTGCACAGTAGTGAATTAACTCTACTCATTTATTGAAGGAAATGAGTTACTTGATAATGCTCGGATTCGCTTCAGGCTGTCATAGTTCTGATACAGCACATCTGGCAGTGTTAGAAGATCTGGAAGTGGCAGTTAATAATACCTCTACAAGCACCCTAATGTTTACTTGAACTCTAAGTGGTCTTTGACATCATAGACCATAACATCTTCTTTGACAGACAATTGAAATGCAGTGTCAAAAGTTTTGCCTTAGATTGGTTTTAATCCTTTCTTGTAGATTTCGGATAGTGATGATAAATCAATTTTTCACCTCTCCCCTGCCTGGCCCTCTGTTCTCTGTAAAGTCTCCTGCTACCACCTCTCTACCCCCACAGGTAAACAGTTGAACGTCTCTCATTTATTGTGTACTATTTGTTAGAAATGGGGTTTTTGGTTGGCAGTCAGGTTACCCTCTGTCCAAGCAAGAACCCTCACTCTAGTCAGGGTAAGTCACACTCAATCCAAAATTATCCTGTGCCCACCCTCTGGTAGCTTGGCACGAGCAGTCAGGCTTAACTTAGAAGGCAATGTGTAAAGTATTTGTGCAATAAATCATACAATAACACCATATAACACCACAAAAATACACCACACAGTGTTTAGAAAAATATATAATATTTATCTGGATAATTGCAGGTCAAAATGAATAAAGATGAAATGTGAAATTGTAGAGATATCACTAAAAAGTGATATAAAGTGTCTTAAGTCTTTCAAAAGCAAACAAAGTCTCTTTCAAGCACAAAGTACCAGGTTTGGAGTGGAAAATCTCTGCAAAAGGCCGCAGAAGAAGAGATACATGGAAAAATGGTGTGTGCGTCGATTTCTCCCCAGCACACACGGACTTGCATTGTTATTTTTCACGCGGGGAAGTCGTGCGTCATTTTCCGGCGCGCGGACAGTCTCTTTCTGTGGGTCGCGGGATTACCAGATGTCCCGGGGTCTGTGCGTGGATTCTCCTGCTTGTTTTCCGGCTGCGCGTCGTTCCGCGGGGCTGTGCGTCGAAGTTCCGCTCTCACGGCAGGTGTTGTGTCGATTTCCCCTATGGAAGTCGGGCGGCGTTGTCCTTGCGAGTTCCGGTCACCCCGAAGGCGTCGCGTCGTTCAGCGTCGGTGTGCGGCGATTTTCTCGCCTTGGAGCAAGCTGTGCGTCTAAATTTTCGCGCATGAAGAGTCCAAATGAAAAAGAGAAGTATTTTTGGTCCTGAGACTTCAGGGAACAGGAGGCAAGCTCTAACCAAGCCCTTGGAGAGCACTTTTACAGCCAGACAAGAGTTCAGCAAGGCAGCAGGGCAACAGCAAGGCAGCAGTCCTTTGTAGAAAGCAGTCAGGTGAGTCCTTTAGGCAGCCAGGCAGTTCTTCTTGGCAGGATGCAGGTTCTGGTTCAGGTTTCTTCTCCAGCAAGTGTCTGATGAGGTAGGGCAGAGGCCCTGTTTTATACCCAAATGTGCCTTTGAAGTGGGGGAGACTTCAAAGAGTGGCTAAGAAGTGCACCAGGTCCCCTTTCAGTTCAATCCTGTCTGCCAGGGTCCCAGTAGGGGGTGTGGTAGTCCTTTGTGTGAGAGCAGGCCCTCCACCCTCCCAGCCCAGGAAGACCCATTCAAAATGCAGATGTATGCAAGTGAGGCTGAGTACCCTGTGTTTGGGGTGTGTCTGAGTGAATGCACAAGGAGCTGTCAACTAAGCCCAGCCAGACGTGGATTGTAAGGCACAGAAAGATTTAAGTGCAAAGAAATGCTCACTTTCTAAAAGTGGCATTTCTAGAATAGTAATATTAAATCCAACTTCACCAGTCAGCAGGATTTGGTATTACCATTCTGGCCATACTAAATATGACCTTCCTACTCCTTTCAGATCAGCAGCTACCACTTCAATACTGTATGAGGGCAGCCCCAATGTTAGCCTATGAAGGGAACACCACCTCATGTACAATAAGAATATCAGAAGGTGCAAATACCCTCAGAACATCAGCATTTAATGACGATAAACTCAGTGACGGTTCTAAGGCATTCCTGAATTAAGATAAATAGTGACTACCAGTAAGGAATTGGGGTATTGCCACCATATTCGCTCCGTCTCTTCAGTTTAATTTTTAAGTAGCAATAACAAGCAGTAATACTTGCATTTGACTAAAAACTCCAAGGCATTGACAAGTCATATTAGTGCACACTGAAACATTTGCTATTTGTTCACTTACTCACTTGTTCACGCGCTTGGTCTTTCGCTCACTCACTACTGTGAAATTTTTCTTTTTTTCAGAACAACACACCATCATGCAGGGAGCACAAAAAAGACCAGAACTAAACCAACTTTTATAATCCTCTGTATGTGGTGGAAGACTGAATTCAGAGGAACTGCCAAAGGTAAACTCTAAAAAGACTGAAAGCCTCATTTACAATAGATGATGCATCCCTGCCACAATGCAGCGATGCATAAAAAAATGTAACGCTGCCGTACGACAGATTCGTACACCATGGAAGAGTTTTATTTACAATATGGCGTACCATGGTGTAAGGATCCTCACTGCTTAAAAAAAATTGACGCTAAGCTGTGTGGCGTGTCATTAGGAAAACTGACGCCACTACTGCAAAAGTGATGCTAGGCTGATTTGCGTCATGTAAATAAGTGCAAGCCGTACTAGCATCACTTTTGTGCACCAATTGCATCAAAAAAGAGGTTAAAAATGCCGCATTGGTCCTAAAAATAAAAGGAACAGTCTCCTGAAGCAACCATGGAAGATAAAGCAGACCGCAGAGTCCAGGACAACCCCGGTAGCAGCCAGGATGTCCAGACAGACTCACAGGGCAAGGGGAAGAGGAAGTGCAAGTTTAGGTAGGAGGAACATAACATCCTGATCACTGAGGTGACGGAGTACCAGCACCAGCTCTTACTCACCTCAAAATTGCCATTAGGGAGGAAAGAGGCTACATGGCAGTCCATTGTGGACAAGGTCAACAGTAGGGCAGAAGTCAAAAGAACTGTGACTGACTGTAAGAAGCACTGGCATGATTGCAAGCACAAGACAAAGGAGAAACTGGCCACCAACCCCATGGCAGCATTGTAGACTGGAGGTAGAAGTCTGGCACCTCAAGAGCAGCTTAATGAGTTGGAGGAGATGGTGGTAGCCATCATTCCAGAGCAGTTGTTGGCAGGAGTCCTGCAACATGACATTGCTGCCTATGATGAACAACAAGACCCATGTGGTAAATTGCAACTAGCGGTAATGTGGCAAGTAGGCAATGTTGTAAGGTGCAGGCAGCTCCAACGCACTGTCTGCAAGCCAAAGGATAGTATGTTGGTTCATCAATGGTTAAACATTAAAAAAGTACTTGACACTGACCAGTTACAATTTGCACAGCTCAGTCCAGCTCCATCAACCTTCCTCCCTTCAATGTGTGAAGTACAGCATCAGTCCATGTTTACCTTTCTTTGTATACTGGCACTTGCAGTGCAATGTACAACGTCACTCACCACAACTACAGCTCCCACAACGCAAAGCAAAAAACATGGACTGGAACAATACATCATGATTTCACACTGCTACCCTGCACAACCTGACTGTGACAATACAGGTCACCTTGCACTATGAAGCTACTTGGTCTCACTTGGGCCCATGCACACTAATCTAGACTGTAAATCCTTGGAATAGAATGGGCGTGTCAAAGAAACCACTCATATGAGAGGGGGTCAGGTGTGGGCCATGGGAAGTATCCACACATAGGAACATGGCAAGAGACACGTCTATACTATCCTGCATGAAACTATTTTGCACCCATTTGACCTGGCATGCAGAGTGAGAGCACACAAGTGTCAGCTGCCATGGAAGGGATCACCTGAACTTCTCTGATCTACTAAATCAGACTGAGTGTGGGAAGGGGAATGCAAGAGATGCACACCAGAGGACCATGTGTGTCCGAACTAATGATGATGTGTGGGTCTGGTGGGCCACTGCTATTCCCGTGCATTGTAGGCACTGGCTGTGCACATAAACTGCCACCTGCCACTCAGTCTGAATGAGGAGACTGTGCATCCCGGGGAGGTGAGATTGGACATGTGTACTGCAAGGTAGCCTCACCAAAACACATGTACTGCTCTGTCTGATCGTTGCCACACTTGTGTCACAGCTGGGTAGGGATGGCAGAGGACAAGCCCATTGGGGTCTTACATACAACATGCCATATGGATCTAGGGGAAAATGTAGCATGTGCCAGGAGGGAGTCTGATGCAACATTGTTTCATGGCGCCACATGTATAAATTGGAGGAAGTCAAATAGGGACCTGACAAGGGATAGTAAGGACTACTTAGCCACCACAAATAACAAGAGTCATGGAACGTCTCAGGCTGAAGTGGGTGGGACTAATGATGTGGGAAACATAGGTAGGCACTTAGCACTATTTCCAGCATTACTTCCATGTGGGGTGATGCCTGATCCATAGCCCTTAATAACAAACCAACATGTAGCTCTGTTGGATATTTTCACACCTAATCTATGTGTCGTAGGCACATGAGAGTGAATGTATGATCTGGGTAGCATCAGTATGTGGCACTAACATGTGTCCCAAGACCCAAAAGTCCAGAGGAGGCATGTACACATACAATGGTGTGTGCTTTCGTCACATGATGTGTGACACTCTGCAGATCACAAACTCTGATCATGATGAAATGGAGTGAATGTCAGTGACTGTAATCTACCCAGTAGGACAAGACCCATCCCCTAAGCGCACCTTGCTTGAGAGAACAATGCAGAGATATTGCCATCTGTAAGGGAACTACAGTGCAATTTGCCATCAATACCCATGCGTAACAGGTGTCCTGTGCATCACTGTTGAACTGAAAGTGCTAAATCTGAAACATTGATTGTCAACCTGATTACTCATGGCAACATCTAACAGATATCACCATTACCATTTCTCTATCTAATTGCAGAGGATAAGCCCATACCTCCTGGCCAGTAGACTGTCCCAGATTTCAGTGATGATATGGATGACGAGCTGCAAACCCTCAACACAGACACCCTCCACCAAATCCTGGGCTTCATACAGACACCATCTTTGGTAGCGGGGAGGCTCAACAGCATTGCAGGTTTTCTAGATGATCTGCCTACTATCCAACAGACATCACCTGCCACCCCACCCAGAGCGCTGGACTCCCAGGACCCACAGATAATATTAGAACAGACTGCGATAGGAGTCCAGCGGGAGCTAGCAGATCAGGTGCAGCAGGGATGGAGACCATGGTGGGCAAACTAGAGGCAGTCCATAGGTGCCTCAGTCCAAATAAGTACAACTCTGCCGCCACAAGAGGCACCTACTCTCTGCTCCATGGCCTCCAGCATTCCCTTGCCATCCCTAAGTAAGTAGCCTGTGCAAGAGTATTGACATCTCCCATCTTTTGAATAACTTGTGTGAATCTATATTTACCTTGTTTTACCATAATGCATATACCAAAACGTTACATCCCGGGAGGTATCACGGTACTGTCACATAATGAGCACTCTACGACATAAGTGTGGATCGAATCCTTTTTTCGACACTACTTTAAGTTTGGGACTATCGAGGTATAACCTATCAGTCAAAGTGACTGGCATCTATTGTGTGACGAGCAAGATCTGACCAACCTATCACCATCTGGGGGTTGGCCTTTATTATGGGTTTCCTTTATTAAGTTTAAACACCTATTAGCATTTACATTTAATTCCTTCAATTTAGGCGCTATTGGTATTGAGAATCACTGGGTTTTTACAGTGACTGGGGTACATAACGTTTTGATAGTAATATTCCCACAGAAGTTCATTATGTAAATAGCATCCGATTATTAAAGAACTCTGGTTAGCACTGAACTGAGTGCAAATATTGTATTTAACCTACAACATATATTTCTTTTTTACCTTCCCTTTGTCGTCAGTGTGTGAGTACAACGGACACCGTCACCTTACCAAACCAGAAGCCAGTAACCCCTACTGGCTGTACTGCACACAGAAAAGGCCAGTGCACAAGAGGCCTGAAACAGCAGCTTTCACTGACTACGGCCCTGGCCTGAACTCAGGTCAGGCCAGGGCCGTAGGCAGTGAAAGCTGCAATTTCAGTCCTTGTTTGTTCACCAGTGTGCACAAACAAGGAAAAAGAAAAGACAAGGACTTACCTGGGTCTTCCTCCACATCGGCCTGGCTCTCTGCCTCCCTCTGCACCCTACTCCCCGGCTCTGGTGTGCATTGCAGCCCAGTTATGGGCTTCACAGCGCAAGCGCAGACAGTCTGCGCTTGCACTGTGTAGCCTATAACTGGGCGGTAGTGCGCACTGGGTGAGCTCTGCTCCGCTGGCGGGCCTAGCAGAGTTGTTGGATGAACTCTGCACTCCAAGTGGAGCACAGATTTCCCAAAACTCTGTTAGCTCTGCCAACGGAGCAGAGCTCCCCGCACCCCCTTACTTGAGATACCCCAGGGATGTTGCAAACTAGCAGTGGCATGGGGTCAGCGCACCAATATCTAAGACAGCGCAGCCTTCGGCTGATCTGTGCTGTGTACCACAGTGCAGACAGCAGGCTGTCGGGCAATTTCAGGAGGGCTTACAGTTTAGCTTGCAGGAAAGTGCTGTGATTGGCTGGACCCACCTTGAAGGGAATGTATGGTTGGGGCCATATGCCCCTATTCTCCATCCCAGGGGGCTCCCAACATGGGACTCACTGCCACTGCACCTCTGGAGATTGACTTTGCCTCTGACCCCACATCTTACACGTGGCGTACGGTCCAAATCAGAGTGATTTTCACATTAGCATGGGCCCACGCACCCATGCACAAGACAGTGTAACCTCTGTTGATGCCGCAGCCAGTATAAGTGTCTCTACACCACAACTTTGTCATGAATGTCAGCACAATCATGTGCAGCACCTTTAGGCATTTCTAGGGACCCCAGTAGACAACTTAGGGCCTGATTCTAACTTTGGAGGACGGTGTTAAACCGTCCCAAAAGTGGCGGATATACCACCTACCGTATTACGAGTTCCATAGGATATAATGGACTCGTAATACGGTAGGTGGTATATCCGCCACTTTTGGGACGGTTTAACACCGTCCTCCAAAGTTAGAATCAGGCCCTTAGTGTGTTCAAAACCCCATTGTGCATCTGCAGCACTTCTACCAACCAGCACCTGGTGTGAATACTGTGGCACTTAGAGTGACATTTTCAAATTGGCTAGCATGTAAAGGTGCCCAGGATAGTGATGGTTCAAAGCTAGACCACCATGCATGCCTTGGGATGACCTTTGAAATATCGAGGACAGCAAGGAAGCGTACATCAGACCATTACTAAACTCTGTATCAAGGCGTGTTGCTTGTGCGTGGCAGTGGGTGTTCACATGCAACACCCATGTAGTTTGACACTGTGACAGATTATTAAACTTATGTGGACTTGCCACAGTCCCAAACTTATCAGACATCCTCAGTAGAGCCTGAACACGGATGTATAAATTGATATGGCCTTGGCTCATCTGTTTCCATGTGTCCTGCATTCTGTTGCTCACATTGCCCATGTAGGGCTTTGTGCAGAACATTGTTGAGAGAACTATAATGAAGATGACAGCAGATTGAGTGGTGGTATGTGCCTTTTCTACAGCCCCAAGTTGGTATCCATAAGTTTACTATTATCCATGAGGGTTGTCCAGCAATAATGCACTGACAAGGTCCTTGCATTACACCCATCACACAGAGTAACACTACGGAGCTTGGGGTGCCTTCATGTACTTCATAGCTATGAGCCCGGAATGAGCCACACAGCCAGACAATGCACAGCCTCATGGATATTGCTGAGAGGCTTGTGCCACCAGCTGGGCCAAGAGTGGTGTGACACCAGTGTCAATAGCTTGTGGTACCTAGGCACATATCTGTATAACTTGCTATCGTAGGATGCCTTGTGGTTGCAGTATGCCCACTCAGGGAGTGACTGACATTGTGTATTTTAGCCACTCTACATTGTAAGTGGCATGCAGGTGACATGCTGGATCTCTACATTTGCTGTGTATGTGGGGTGGCATTAATAACCCATGTTGATATGTGCACACCAAAGGTTACCAGAGAGCCTTCAGAAATACACACCATAAAATGTTGTTCTACACACATAGGCTGTATGGCCTTGTGTTTTGGAGGATATGTGGTGTACATTCACATTGCAATGGCTCATTTTTTTACCCACAGGCATACTCTATGCCCGATTCACAAAGGTAAACTTAGACCAAAAGTCTAAGTTTAGGCCAAAAGTATAAATTCAGACCTAAAGTCTAACTTTACTCCAAGTAAAGTTAGAGTTTTGGTCTAACTTTAGACTTTTGGTCTAAGCCTAGACCAAAAGCCTAAACTTAGACCAAAAGTCTAACTGTACTACAAGTAAAATTAGACTTTTGGTCTAAGTCTAAACTGAGACCAAAAGTCTAACTTTACTATGAGTAAAGTTAGACTTTTGGTCTAAGTTAAGTCTAACATTACTATGAGTAAAGTTAGACTTTTGGTCTAAGTTAAGTCTAACATTACTATGAGTAAAGTAAAACTTTTGGTCTAAGTTTACCTTTGTGAATCAGGCCCTATAATATGTGTATTATGAGACCAGCTTATATAGCCACAACTAGTCTGGGGTAATCCAATCATAAACATGTTTGCCATTGACAACCATCACAATATGTGCCTATAATGTGTGATTACTTGAGGTTGGGTGATGGGTATTTATTCAGACACAACATTCCATGCACATACTATGTGGATCACTTCACATTCATCATACTATGAACACATTCTAAAATCCTCCACAAGTATGAGGCTGTGCAAATGGCTAGCTGTACAAGAAATACACATAGTAATACACAATCTACGTTAGCAGACAATCTTCATTGTGGACTGTTTGGCATAGAATATTGCCATGCGCACTATTTTGGGTGTACTGGATGTTGTTCAGCGATGTTGTCACACATAGCTACATAAGTTTTCTGTGTGGCAATTACTAGTAGATGTGATGAGAGTGTTCTGATATTTACTGTATGATAGAAATGGGGTTTCTGGTTGGCTAGGGTATGCACCTAAGCCAGGCAGAACCCACCCACTCTAGTCAGGGCAACTGAGTTACACGTCCAAGATAACCCCTGCTCACCCCTTTGGTAGCTTGGCACAAGCAGTCAGGCCTAACCCGGAGGCAATGTGTAAAGCGTTTGCACAAGACACGTGACGCAAGATGTACACCAAAAAGTAAACACAACACTGAGCTATGTAAAAATAAACTGTATTGCACAAAACATAATTAGACCAAACATTACACATCAGTAATACCCTGCTACCTTAGCAGTTGTCAGAATGTTACACAAGTTACTAATACTCTACAAGAATAAGCAGTTGTCACATTAGAACACATAGGTACTCAGGATTCTGCAACATAAGCAGTAGTCAGGAATCACAGTAAATAAATGCACTTGTCATAGAAAATATCATAAAGACCTATGTCAGGAACATTATAAAATTATATGGCAAGTCATGAAAAAGAAAACATACATCAGCCTATCATGCCAATAACAGGAACATGTAGCAAATATATATCCTTAGGAAAATAACCCTGGAGCATACCACCCTCCCAGTGTCCCCCAAAGTACCTGGTTCTTGTAGAGATCGATATAGGGGCCCTGGCGCTCGTATGCACTCAATCGGGGCCCGCTTGCCTCCTAAGGGAGAGGGGTAGTCGGCTCCCTCTCCGATTAACTAATGGGCCCCTCCTGGGGTCCATGATCTCTATGGGCCCCCCTGGGCTTCCACTGGCCCTACCTCTAAGGGGGGGCCACCAAAAATGCCCAAAGGTAAGTTACTGGGGAGATCGCGCCACTAAGGCAATGGCCGGGGAGAAAGGAACTCCCTTTTCTCTCCCCGTGCCCTGCGTCTGGTAGACAGCCACCTGCGTCCTTGGGGCGGCTGTCAAAGCGAAGATAAGTTGGAGTAGGAGCCTCCGATGAGGCTTTCCTCCTACTCTGGGGGGCGGCCGCACCCGACACGGTGTGCGAGCCATTCTCCTCTCTTCCTTGGCGTTTCTCGTGAGCAGGCACCAAGGACAGTGCCTGCTGGTGCCCCGGAGTGCGCCTGGAAGCGCGCTTCACACCAGAGGCATAGTTGAACCGGGCTCGCTCCTGTTTTCTTGCTGTTGGTGCCCTGGGGGCACTGGATAGAGCGCGACACACTCCGACACTTAAAAGTTCACTCGGCCTGCGGCGGTGATTCCACGGCACCCGGGCTGCGGCAGTGATTCAGGCAGCATGTGAAGTGCTTTAAAAAGCACGCCAGGCTCCACTTGGATCCCGGGCTGCAGCGATGATTCTTTTTCCCCGGCAACTGTGAGCAGGAGGCGCAAGGGGGCCCAAGGAAGCACTCTTCTAGGCGCTTTTCTGTTACAAGCAGCACTCCTCGTGGCAGAGGTCAGGGGCCACGGCACTCTGCCCCTGGGGACAGAAATGAAAAAGGAGCACATGGCTGGCGAACCCAGCTACAGTCCAACACAAGGGTTGCAGATGGTGGCAGTTCCTCTTATTGACCAGGCAGGTCACAGGTCAGCACAGCAGCAGCAGTCAAAGGTGGGTCCTGGTAATTCCTCTCAGCAGCGTCCAGTGTCCAGTTTCAGGTAAGTCTCTTCAGTCCTCAAGAATGTGCAAATTGTGGGGAAAATTTCCCTGTACTTATACTCAGTTTACAGTGTCTTTTACAATGAGGAGGAGAGGGGGTTCCAACCAGATACAACTGGTTCTGGGAGTGCCCCTTCTCTCTTCCAGCACAGGCTCCAAACATCAGTGGGGGGTAAACGACCCTATTGTGCGAGGCCAGGCCACCGCCTTTACAAATGCAGGTGTACCCCGCTTCTCCTTTCTCTCAGCCCAGGAAGACCATACATTATGTAGATGCACCTCTTTGACACCTCCACCCTCCCTGTGTACAGGCTGTCTGAAAAGTATGCACAAAGCCCCAGCTGTCAGTCTGCCCAGACGTGATTGTAGTCAAGCTGCAAAAACACCCGAGTCATAAGCACAGAGAAATGCTCACTTACTAGAAGTGGCATTTCTGTAATAGTAATAAAAAATACACCTACACCAGTAAGCAGCATTTCTTATCACCATTACAACCATACCAAACATGCCTACGCTACCCCTCATAAATCAGACAATACACCTTACACATAAGGCAGGGCATTTCTAATGCAATCCTATGAGAAGGCAGCACTCACAGCAGTGAGACACCAAGTTAGGCTGTTTGTCACTACCAGGACAGGCCACGCAACCTGGCCCATATCCTGCCATCTACATACATGGCACCCTGCCCTTAGGGCTAGCTAGGGCGTACGTTAGGGGTGACTTATATGTAGTAAAAGGGGAGTTCTGGGCCTGGAAAGTAAATTTAGATGCCAGGTCCCTGTGGCAGAAAACTGCGCACAGAGACCCTGCACTAGCAGGCCTGAGATAGGTTTGAGAGGCTACTTCAGTGGGTGGCATTTAATTTACAGGCCCTGGGTATAGGGATATCACTTTAAAAGGGACTTATAGGTAAAATACCAATTAGGTATAAGCCAATCATACCAATTTTACAAGGAAGTGCACACGCACTTTAGCACTGGTTAGCAGTGAAAAAGTGCTCAGAGTCATAACGTCAGCCAACAAAGGTCAGAAAAATAAGGAGGCAAAAGGCAAAAAGTCTGGGGAATGACCATGTAAAAGGGCCAGGTCCGACATGATCCCCTACCAGCCTAAAGCCAGGGTGGACCAATCAATACCTTGATGGACTTCTCTGCTTGGGGCGATAGAACCAGGACCCTGGCCTGCAACTGCAGGGGCATGATCCAGTTCTATGCTAATCAGAACCCAGTTGAATCCCTCAGTCTATGCTCCCCAGACAATCTAAGCTAACCCATGGAGGCGTCCTAGTTGTGTTTAGCCAGAGCCAGGTCCCAGGCCATCCCAGGGCCTCTGGTCACTAAAACCTCTCTGAGTGGGGGGCGGGAGCCCCAGGTGCATATCATCCTCTGTCCACTCTCCTTCCCACCAGTTCAGGAGTTGCCCCCTGCCACTGGTCTTCTAGCCTAGGAACTGGTCCCATAGCCTGAATAGGGGTCAGGGCAGAGTCTCTCCCTGGTGGGCTAGGGTATGCACCTAAGCCAGGCAGAACCCACCCACTCTAGTCAGGGCAACGGAGTTACACGTCCAAGATAACCCCTGCTCACCCCCTTGGTAGCTTGGCACGAGCAGTCAGGCCTAACCCAGAGGCAATGTGTAAAGCGCTTGCACAACACACACAACACATGTGACGCAAGATGTATACCACAAAGTAAACATAACACTGAGCTTTGTAAAAATACACTGTATTGCACAAAACATAATTAGACCAAACATTACACATCGGCAATACCCTGCTACCTTAGCAGTTGTCAGAATGTTACACAAGTTACTAATACTCTGCAAGAATAAGCAGTTGTCACATTAGAACACGTAAGTACTCAGGATTCTGCAACATAAGCAGTAGTCAGGAATCACAGTAAATAAATGCACTTGTTATAGAAAATATCACAAAGGCCTATGTCAGGAACATTATAAAATTATATGGCAAATCATGAAAAATAAAACATACATCAGCCTATCATGCCCATAACAGGAATATGTAGCAAATATATATCCTTAGAAAAATAACCCTGAAGCAGACCACCCTCCCAGTGTCCCCAAAAGTACCTGATTCTTGTAGAGCAAGGCGCTCCTAGTGCCTGGAAGATCGATATAGGGGCCTCCGGTTAACTATGAAGTTAACTTGCTGACACACTGGTAGTGCTTATATATTTATTTTCATATAGGTGCACCATTTTATTTAGTTATAGTTTTGTGACATTGTGAAAGTCATTCAGACACTTGTGAAAAAATCTTGTACTATATGGTCCCTCCACTGCATTGCTGCTACTGATGGGACATTTTGAGCTTGCTCCTCATTGTCATCATCCTCATTGTCCGGCACTGCCTGCTCCTCATTGTCATTGGGCCATGGTATATTTGTCCATACACAAAAATTGTGCAATATGCAGCACACTAGTAATATTTTGCAAACCATTGGTGGTGAGTAGAGTAATCGCCCCCTAGACATATCCAGACTCCTGAAGTGGGACTTCAGGACTCCAAAAGTTCTCTCTACAATGGACCGGGTCCTGGTTAGGGCATGATTTAAGCTCTGCTGGGCTTCCGTATGGGGGTATTTATAAAGAGTCATCACCCACAGCTGAAGACAAAATCCTTGGTCAGCTGCAAAGAAAGGAGGGGTACAATTAGTAAATAGTCACAACAGATGATGGCCCCACATTCATATACTTTCTGTTATGTGTCCTGATTAACTCAGCACACTTTACCAACAATATGAGACGCCCTATGACATTGTTTGGCATACACACAAGTTGGTTTCAGATTTGACACCGTACTACACATACAGGTGTACTGTCCTCGGTGATCTACATACTATTTGTCATACTTGTGAGTGTGAATGCCAGGAAGGTGGGGATTTGTCACCAGTATGAAGAGTAAGTTAGCCATTGAGGAGTCAAATCTCTCACACTCATCTATTGTCTCTGTTTATGACTAATATTTCCATACAAAATACAGCATTATTTGTTTTTTACTCAAGCAGCAGGATTACAGGGATTGCAACTCTTTCCTTACAAAAGCATCACGTTTGGGCCTAATGCATCATTCTTTTGACTCAGGTGACAGGATTACAGGCGTGGCATCACCTTTGTTACAAAAGCATCATGTTTGGGCCTAAAGCGTCACGTTGACATTTAAAGTTGTCTGATTTTATTATGTTCCGACACATATTTGAACTACATGATTGTTCAACAGGCAATGCGCTTGTTACACACAACACTTCGCAAAGATCAGGGCACTTTGAGGATGAAGACAGCATTCAAACCTGATTAACAACTGTTGTGGCCTTCATACAGTTTCCAAGATGCGGGTGAGTTGTTGTTTTCTAGGACTCTGACATAAAGGCAAAGTCAAAAGATGCTTTTGATCATTTATTATCATGTGAAAGTGCTATCATACATGGTTTGGTGGTACATTCAAAGACATGTGAATCAGGTGAAGACATTTTGCACAATGTGTGTGCGTCTGAAGCTGTGTTTTGGATGTCTCCATCCTCAGCTGCCTCTTCCTCCTCCTCCATCGTGTCTTCCTGTTTTTGATCTCCATCCCAGGGAACATTCTGTCACACACATATGTTGTTCATTATAGCTGACACTAATATAATTTTGCAGACGCGGTGCGGGGAATAGAGAAATCTACCCCCAGATATATCCAAGCAGAGCACCCACAGAGTACCCTGCCCACAACAGTATGAGTCGTGATGTGCGCCTGGTTGTATGCTTTTTCTAGGTCGGTCTGGGGGTTGCATATGGGGTGATTACCCACTGCTGTATCCCATATCCTTGATCAGCTGAAATTGAAAAAAAGAGACAATGCCTATATTTAGGATAACTGCATTGGGTGCATTCCTGCCCATGTGTAGTGGTATTATCATGCACTTTTCCAAGATGTACTCACATGATGCGTCACTAATTTTGTGCTTGAACCTTTTTATTTCTTTTTATATAGAGAAATACAAATACAGATCATATATGTCAACTGCAGTTTGGAAGTTAGAATTGCAGGACCCATGGCATAACCTTTGTTTCGATCATGTTAACTGACAATAAATCTTGCATCTGTTGACGGTTAGGTTGTACAATCAGGTCTGAGGTAGTGGTACATTAGGACTATGAGACATCACATGTCACCGACCTGCGGGATGGTTATCAGCATGGGAGACACAATATATTGATACATCTTATCGGCAGGCGAAAGCAAAGAAGTTAAGATTCAGCATAAATCTCATACACAACAATACAACAACGCAACAATAACCTTGTCTGGAATCCGTTCCCCGGCTTCCCCCGCCCTCATATATTCCAGAATCTGCTGAGCCACCCCCCTCGAGGGGGAGAGGGCCAAACATGCCACCCGGAGGTGGAAACATTGATCCACCGCATTGAACTAACTCAACCCTTTGCCACCAGCGCAGTCACCACATGTGCAGCATCTGTATTGAATCCTTGCTCTTGTTCCCGAAGCCCCAGCAACATCTCATCCCAGCTAGAGGCCAGGGGGATTTTACGTAATCCCAAGCTATCTTCTCTCACCAGCACCACCCCCTCTGCCTGTGCCCACAACATAAATTACCTCTTCCATACTTCTATTGAAGGGGGCTCTGCGGACTTCTATCTCCTGGTGATGAGTCGCTTAGCTGTCAAAAGGCCCAAATCCAGGAATCTCATGGAAGCTTTATGCTTTTTAGCTGTGGATGTGTTGTGCAGATCGACAGTCGTGCCGAGACTTCACCCCAATAAAAGCATAATGAGGGACAGAAGCGCAACATGTGTAACAAGTCTGCCGCCACTAATGTGTGTGTGTCCGGAGCGCGTCTGTGAGTCAACATACTAAATGGCTACTCTGCCCCATAACATGTAGTTATTGCACCAAGAGGTGCATTGGCGGTTTAGTGGAAATGTCCCCCCAATGCCGATACAGCGACACTATCAGGGAGTTATACAGTAAGAACTGCTCTGGTGACAAGCCTGTCTTCTATGCTAGTGTATGAAATGGGGTTAACGCGCCCTCAGTGTATAGTTCTCCCTGTGTATGCAGCTGAACAGCGTGCCAAGGCTCCAGCTCTGTCGGAGATGTGCATCGCAAACCGTGTGGCATGCCCAGGATGGCCAGAGCCGGCACACAAGGAGTGACCACATGTGTGAGGCACAGGCCCCTGCGCCACACTCACCAGGAGGGAGTTTGGTGCCCTAGTTCGCGCATTCAGGTGAAACAGATGTGACACCTCAGATAGTGCCCAAGGCTGTGCCACCACTGCCATGTCTGGCAGCTGGAGTCCAGAAAGCCACCTGGCAGCCCACTGCAGCTGAGAGGCCAGATAGTACTGCTACATGTTTGGTACCACCAGGCCACCCCTTTCCAGTGGCGAGCACAATTTTGTCAGTGCCACTTTATAGCAGCTTTTATTCCAAATAAATTCCCTAATTCTTGACTCCAGTTTCCTGAAAAATGTAGCCAAAATATATAAAGGTAAATTGGAGAAGTAGTAAAGTATCCAAGGGAGGACCACCATTTTCAGAAGCACTACTTGCCCCATCACAGAGAGCGGCAGTGTTTGCCAGAAAGTCATTTGGGCATGATTAGATGTCACCGCCCGCTTGAGGTTTCCGTCACGCAGGTCTTCCACTGTGTGGCAGACATCAATGCCGAAGTATCGAAATGTCCTGGGTTGCCAGGGAATGAGTACACCTGATAGGGTGAGGCCGGGGTCTGGCCAATCGGGGCTAAAAGGAAAGAGGCATGACTTTGTCCAATTTACTCCTAACCCGGACACCTCGGCAAAGTGTTCCAGTATATCTGCAACTTCCTCTGGAATATTGAAAATGACCCTAAAATACAGGAGGAGATAATCTGCGTATAGGGACACAGCATGCCGACCTTTCACCTTGCGGGAATCTCCAGGCCTCCCCCAGCTGGCTAAGTTCTGCCACCAGGGGCTCTATCACTAGCGAAACAGAAGTGTGGAGAGGGGGCAACCCTGCCGAGCCCCCCTGCCAACCCTAAT
This sequence comes from Pleurodeles waltl, assembly GCF_031143425.1. Lineage (NCBI taxonomy): Eukaryota > Metazoa > Chordata > Amphibia > Caudata > Salamandridae > Pleurodeles > Pleurodeles waltl. The sequence goes on from NC_090436.1 coordinate 318,337,291, forward strand.
TGGCTCCGAGATAGTTGAGCAGGTTCTGACCCTGAACTATGGATGTGTGTACAACAATTTCACTAGCCTTAAAGAGCAAGGGCCGAAACCCAACCAGCACATCACCTCAAATAAGAAGGGCCATTCCAGTGAGTCGAAGGCCTTCTCTGGCTCCAACACCAGGCAGCCTGCTCCAGGCCAGCCCTGCATAGAGTACTTCATAACCCAGAACAGGCGTCTGATATTCAGGGAAGTGCTGTACGCTGGCACAAAGCCGTTCTGATTGGAGTGGATCAAGTGAGGCACCAGATGCGACAGCCTCGTCACCAATAGTTTAGCCAGAATTTTATAATCTGTGTTAAGCATCGCCAGAGGCCTATATGATCCCAGCCCCACTGGGTTCTTGCCTGGCTTAGGAAGGTCCTGCTGGGACATCGCCAGGGATGCTGCCGACAGAGTCACCTCAAACAGCTGCAGCAGGCAAGGCGCAATAAAAGAGGAGTATGTTTTATGAAACTGACAAGAGGCCGTCAGGACCTGGGGTTTTGCCAGCAGCCAAAGCGCCTATACTGTCCTGTATCTCTGCTAAGGTTAACTGCTCATCTAGTTCCTCCTACTGTTTATCTGTAAGGCAGGGCTGTGGGAGTGAGGAAAAGAACTTCCCAAACTTTTTGGGCCCGCCAGTTCCCTTGATTGGTACAGGGCTGCGTAGTACTGCGTCAGTTCATCATGTATCTCGCCTTGGGTGTAGAGAATATTGCCTGTTGTCGAGAGCAGCTCAAAAATAAGGGTGCGTTCCTGCTCCTGACGGATCAGCCATACCAATAACCTGCCTGATTTATCACCCGCCGCGTGTGTGCGAGCTGAATGGTCTGCATAGTTAAGACAGCACATCCTCTCCACCAGGGACAGATGTTCTGCCCTCTTGTTTGCAAGTGTACGCTTTTCTAGGGTGCATTTTTCGTGCTGCAACAGTTTTCTCTCCACTCGGGTTAAGTCACCCCCAGTGGACTTGTGCATCTTCCATTGTGTATCCAGGCTGTGCCCTCATATGTAAACCTTGAATGCATCCCATTCAATGAGCCCAGACGAGGCTGTGCCAACATTATGGTCAAAATATTCAGCAATGGCTGTGCCAAGCCATGCCCTAAAGGGTGCATCCTCCAGTATCTTCGGCCGCAGCCGCCAGGTGGGGACAGCGGAGACGGATGTGTCCCACCCCATTTGTAGGAGCTGGGGATCATGGTCGGAGTGAGAGCGGCCAAGGGAATACATCTGTAGCACCACAGAACATAATTTATCTGTACAAAGTATTCTATCAAGTGGCAGAAAAAAATGAACGGACTCTTGCCTCAGCATTGCAGTCTTGCCACAAGTCCTCGAGCCGCCAGTGCTGGAGCCATTCCCGCAGCAAAGGCGCAGCAGCCACTGTGGGAGCAGTGGATAATGGTGGGAAGGAACGATCAAGGTCTGGGTCTAGGACACTATTAAAATCTCCTCCCACGAGCCATGGGAGACCGCACTGTGCAAGAGGATTCCAGATAGTCTGTGGAGGAAAGAGGCCTGATCTGTGTTTGGCGCATATATAGACCCCAACAACAACGCACACGTGTCTAAGTGTCCATGTACAAACACATACCGATCCTCAGCGTCCACCTCCCTCTCCTCTGCCACAAACGGGGTACCCAGACTAGTCCAAACAAGAGCCCCTCTGACATAAGCAGAGAATTTGGTCGTGAACAGTTATCCCTACCACCGTTGCTGCACTCTGGTGCCCCCCGCCAGCATGAGGTGCATATCCTGCAGTAGCGCTATGCGGATCATATGCCTCCTAAGGTATGAGTAGATGGAATACCTGCATGCCAGTGTGTGTATACCTCTCACATTCTATGAGAAAACGTTAACGGGGATCATAGGGGGATGACTTGAAGAGAATCTTTAAGCTCACCACTCCCTAAAGCAGTGAGCACTGCAGAACAGACCATCAAGCCAACCGGAGGCAGAGGGGTAGCAGGAACCCGGACGCCAACCAACAAATAACAAATGCAGCATAAAACGAACAATAGCCACAAAATTAAAACAGTAGAATACCATCCAAGCAGAGGGACAACAGGTATCTGCCCATCCCATCTAACTCGCCTGTCCAGCATAACTAGTGTGGGAAAAGGAGGTACCCACAAGCAGAAAGGTAATGGGGGAGGGGGTCCACTTCATCCAGTATGCCCAGCAGCAAATGCCCCTAGCACATCTCGTATGCAGACAGAAGCTAGGCATGCAGTACAGTGCAATCCACAGCCACCCCACAAGCCACCCTCCCATCCCCACCCCAAAGGAGGGGGGGCCACTGTGGAGGAACGCGTCTGACCAAGAGATGCAGCACAGCCGTAAGCATGCAGTACAGCCTGAGCCATCAACCATCAATGGCAGCGACAGCAAGCGTCAGAGAAATTAGCATGCAGCATCATTACAGGTTTAAATCATATCATTTGCCGTCTGCCGTGTCACAATAGGAAGGGTCACGGACCCAGTGTCTGAGAGGTTTCCACCAAAAGAGTCATCTTCGGCATCAGAGTCATTGAGTTCTTTTTTGGTGTCTGAAGTAGTTGTCGGTTCTCTTATAGCCGAAGAGGTCTGAAGTCCGTGGCATTGCTCCTGGATGATTTGCTCTAATTCCGGAGCATGGCCCCGCTGCACAGGGGATATTTCATGACGTTGGTGGCTCCTACGCCTGCAAGGCTTTGGATTCCACTGCTCCCTCTTCTCTGTCGTTAACTCTTGTTGCTTGACCAGCCCTGTCAACTCCAGCCATGCTCACGTAGTCAAAAAAGCGTGTCTTCCCCTGAGCTACAAACTCGCAGCCTGGCAGGGAAGAGGAGGGAGTATGTCAGGCTGAATGCCCGCAACTTACGTTTCATGGATAAGAAGGAGCACCTCCGTATTTAGCATTGTACACCCAAAGGGACGGGAGCGAGCGCACCACTTGTATTATGGCGTATCTGTCTACAAAATGTAACAATCGAAACAGGAATGGTCGCGGGTCTGCACCCAGTTGTCAGGGTCTTGTTGGAGCGCGATGGGCATGCTCAACGGAGAAGAATTGCGTAAGTACCCCCACCGGGACTAACATAAGAAACAGCATCAGCACCCTACGCTCCTTCTCGAAGGCCCACCACACGAATGTTGTTCCTCCTGGTGCATCCCTCCGCATCCTCCGCCCGATGCTCCAACACTACAACCCTATCAACCAATTCCTGCAGTGAGGTGTCCATCTGACTAGTCTTAGAGGCGAGGTCACTCAAGGTATCCTCCAGCAGGCAAGTCTTGTCTACTAGTTTACGATGATCTGCGTGCAGCAGATTGAAGGCACTAATAACCTTATCAATTTTGTTCTCCAGCGACGTTCGTGTCTGATCAAGATCTGCGCCAATGCGTTCCACCGCTGCCAGCACCGCATCCAGTTTATGACTATTGGAGGCCGAGGCTTCAGGTCTCAGTGTCTGTGAGCTGCTCCCCATCCTGGACCAGAGGCGACCCATTTCGGCAGTAGCAGGGTTCTGGCTATCCCAGTTCTCAGTACCGGGTGTTCATTAATGCAGCGAAGCAGCTTTAGTTCACTATGCACTCAGCCTCTGCGACCCCTGTGCCACCGGACCGTCAATCAGTGGCCTCCATACGGTTGTGGGTGATTCGTTGTGTGGCCTCCTGCTGCAGGTGCACGCTGGTATGAAGGTGGGCCTCGCAGCATGGGGATCCAAGGTTGCGGGGGGCCTGCTTGCTTGCGCTGCATGATCACCACTACGCGCAGTGGCATAAGCAGCCCCCTCTCCAATGGTCACAATCTCAGGCCAGTCTCTGCGCTCCTTATGCCGTACTCTCCAGCTGAGGATGCCTTAAGGCAAAGGCTTCTCCAAGACCCCCTGTGCTTCTCTGTTATCATCTGGGGTCCACTGCCGAGTGAGCAGCTAGTCGGGGGGCCAGGCTTCCGCCACCGAAGGTGCAAGGGGGACCTACGAGGACTAGGTCCCAAGGATCAAAAGACCCAGGAGCGCATGGGCCCCGCTTTCATGTGAAGCATAAGTATCCAGAGGCAAAGCAGCATGAGCAGCCCCTCCTCTTCAGCAAATACAACTGTGGGCCAGATTCTTCCCCTTGGGAGCCGCTCCCTCCAGTTTAGGGGGCCCCTAAGGCAGCGGTCTATCCAATGACCCCGCACCTTCCCTGTCCTTCAGGATCCTGTGTCAAGGGATCAACCAGGTAGGGGGAACCAGGCAAGAGTCAGGCTCCCTTTGCTGCAGTTCTGGCCCGATACGCCACGGCAGGCTGCCCAGTTGTTGGGGGTCCTCTCTGCTGTTGGCGCCTGAAAGGGGGGCAGAGGCACAAGGCCCGCGCAGGAACCAGGAGCACTCCCCGGCCCCAACTAGGCCTCAGAAACTAGGCCTTTCCCGGGCCCACACCCACCACACACCACCACCCCCCCAGAGGTCCACTCACCCTCCCCCATCCCTCCATGGGCCACCGTTGATTGGACCTCCTCGGCAGGTCCCAGCCAGGGCCAAGTTGGGACCACGCCAGGCCACAGCCACCCGCAGACCACCGGCATGGCCCTCAGCGTTCTCTTTTCCGGCCACGTGGGCCCACGCAGCACCGCCCCTCACATCCAGCAGCCGTACCCAGCCTCCTTTGCTCCCAGCCAGGGCCGATCCAGTCTCCAGGGCTCCACTGCACCCATCATCGACCCTTCAGCACCCAGCCTCCCGTCCGTCATTGGATAAATTACGGATTATTGGGTCTTCACCATAGAGCCTCTCTAGTCTGTGACCGCCATCTTGGCTGGTCAAGCCACACCCCCTCATGCTGTGTCACTCATACTGGTGTACTGACGGTTACAGGGGACTGTTCAAGCAATCTATATGATGTCAAATATAATGCATGGGCCGATACATCATAAAATTCTGCATCCTGACTGTCATGTTCATGCAGCAGAATTTAATGGTGGCTATTTGGCACAGCTCTAGTCCACTCAATGTTATGTGTTCGCACTAAGGCCCATATTTATACTTTTTGACGGAAACCAGCGTCGGCGCTGGTTTGCGTCCAAAAATTTACCGCCGGCTAATGCCATTCCTATGCGCCATGTCGGCGCCTTATTTAAGGATTGACGTTAGCCGCGCTGCAGGGTGGTCCGAGTAAAAAAAAATGATTCAAACCAGGCAGCGCCGGCGTAGGGGAAAATGGGGGTTGTGCGTCAAAAAATGGTGCAAATCAGGTTTGAGTAAAAAATCATGGCTCAAACCGGACTAGCGCCATTTTTTGACGCACAATCCCCACTGAAATTACTCCTGTCTTAGCTAAGACAGAAGTCATGCCACCTTGCCCAATGGCCATGCCCAGGGGACTTCTGTCCCCTGGGCATGGCCATTGAACACAGTGGCATCTGGGGGGCCCAAATTAGGCCCCCCATGTCACTTTGAAAAATCACAAAATAATACTTACCTCAACTTACCTGTACTTACCTGGGATCGGTCCCCCATTCAATGGGAGCCCACAGCTCCCTTAACGCCTGCCCTCACCCAGGCGTTAAAAAACAGCGCATATCAGGCTGTGCGCCCTTTTTTTAAGGCCCGCCCCCCTCCTGTGCGTCAAAATGACGCAGGAGTATAAGTAAGGCGCACAGGCCTTAAAGTCATTTTTTGGACGGGAACGCCTATCTTGCATGTCATTAACGCAAGGCGGTTTCCCGCATCCAAAAAATGACGCACACGGAGGTTTTTTGCGTCCGCAGGGTCGAGCGTCATAGTTTAAATATGGTGCAAGGTTTGCACCAAATGTGCGTCAAAATTGTTGATGCACATTCGGCGCAAACAGAGTATAAATATGCCCCTAAATGTGTGAAGAGGCGGAATGTGGATGAGATATTATTCTTGTAGGTCCTCCCTAGATAGGTAGTAGCAAAATATTATCCAGGGCAGTTGACGTAATACCATCCACACAGGATGCACTCACATACCAACTGAGTGACATAGTGTCCCAACTGCCATTTCCAGATCCATGAGTGCATGTCATGGTGGGGAAACTTTGTGTACATGTGTGACAACATTGTGCCCAATATGAGCACACAACACATGGATCCTGAAGAGTTGGGACTGGTCCCCTGCAGTCCAGTTACACAACTTACTGCACTGCATGACGTCGCTGGGAAGGGAAATTAGTACACAAGATTTGGGACATCCTGCACTTTAAAGTTCCTTCTGAATAGAATTGCACACAAGTTGCCTGTCAGGCACACATTCATTTGCATCAAGGGATGTAGAGGTTCTCTATTTCATGCAGGATTGCATTTGTGTGTACGGGAGCACCTTCCAGCTATGGCTGCTGCCTCAGAGGCATGGTGAGTGATGGATGTGTGACGCATTACACAGCACACATAGGACATGGGAATAATTTTGATGATTACTATTCTTTTGGACAGTTAAAAGTGGGTTCATGGTGTCCTAGAGCTTGCCAGAGTGATTTTGGTATGTTCTCCTTATGTAGCAGTGCAAATACGATATTTTTATGCCTGGTCTGGTGAAGAGTTATTTTTTTGATGCATTTAAGACTCTGAGGGTCATTATGACCCTGGCGGTCATCAGACCACCAGGGTCACGGTGGCAGTCGGACCACCACAGTTGTGGCAGTCCGACCGCCACATTATGATCGCGGCGCAGCTGCCATGGCCCCACCTCCAACACCGCCAGCCTGGCAGTCCCAGCGGTTGTAATCCGCCAGGGCGGAGCTGCAAGCAGCGCTGCCCTGTGGATTATTCGTCCCCACATCGCCCTGGAAAGGCTGGGGGAATAGGAGGTTCAGGGGCCCCCTTGCACAGCCCCATCACGCATTACACGGCCTGAATTACTGCTGCACCGCTGCACTGCCACATTGCAGCTGGCTCCATTAGGAGCTGGCTGCAATGTTAAGGCCCTGTTCCCAGCTAGGCCGGCGGGTGGAAAAACTGTTTCCGCCTGCTGCCCAGCGGGAAACTCAAATTAGAGCCGGTAGGGTTCAGGCTGCCTGTGTGGGCAGACCTCTGCCGCCCGCCAGTGTTATAATGAGGACCTCTGTGTGTCCTTTGCCAAAGAAGCGTGATTTTTCAATGTCCTTGTAAATTTGGCTGCATCAGTTCTGCGTGGTTTTTTAGAGGGAATGCCTACCTTTCATATCATTGTCGTTATCTGATGCAGCTGGATATGGTACAAGGAAAAAATGTATGCTTAGGAGAGAAAAGTGGGGCTAGAGGCCTCTAGCATCACCTTGTAAATATGGAGCAATGAATGAGCTGCTGCTGTGTCAAAGAAATGACACTGCAACGGGGCAAGCTCCTTGTAAATAAGGCCCTGAGTTTCTGACAGTAGGTGCCCCCTCCTCCATGTATTCATCAAATTGGTGGGCCATTACTTTGGGTTCTCCATCATGCCTGATCAAAACAGTCCACAACCTGGCATTTCCATTTGCCTATGATCTGGCTCTCTCTCTCATAAGATCAACAATGTTTCTTCAACCTGATTTTTGCCATTATGATGCTACAGAAATCACCGCTTTTCTTCATTCTGATGCATGTTTTGCAGTGACCCACACCATAGTGTTTTTTTGCCTGGAGTACTGCACTGATCTGGTTACCCTGAATATTTGACTTATGATCGTTAGATGATACAAAACCCAGCACCACAGCTACTCCGTGGCAAAGCACATAAGGCACCTATACCAAGACAATGTAAAAGCTGCCTTGATTGCCTGTAGTGAATCACTCCTCTTTAAGATGCTTTACATCTGTCACAAAGCTCGTACGAGGAAATGCCCAGCAGTTCTTCAGAAGACTTTCTCTTCTTATTAGCCCATGTAAGCGATCTGCTCCATCACGCTTGCTTATGGTGCCTAAGTTTATGGTTATGTTATACTGACATTATTTTCCTGTTATGGTATGGCTCAGAAAACGATTAAAAAATATTCTATGAACATTTAAACAAGAAGCAATAAAATTTGTATTTAACAGCTAAATATCCTTTGCAAGGTCGCCAGTGGATTCAAGGGAGTGTGGATACTAGCACCTGTTGGATCTGGATTGCCAGGTTAGTACAACCTTGACATGTATTCAGAAAGAGTCACACTCTAGTCACGTCATTGGCCTTGCTTGTGCTAAAAAAGCCAATTTAGGGGCTTATTTACAAGTGACTTGCGCCACTGGTGCGTCACTTGTTTTGATGCACCAGCGACAGAAGCTGCAGGCCCATATCTACAAGGCCACACAAAGCCACTTGAGTGGCTTCTCATGGCCTTCTAGATATGGAGTGAGGCAACACAGTGCAAGTCGCTGCATTGCCTTACTCTGCATAAAAGATGGCTTCAATGAACATTGCTGTGGTTTTTCCTTTGCAACAACCATGCATTTTGGCACATTCCCATATTTACAAGAATCTGTAAACCTGGGAATGCTTCAAAAGCCTATGCCTCCCCAGAGCAGGCATAACAAGGAGAAATAACTTTATTTCTCCTTGTTTGTTTTTTCCTCTTTCTATGTGTGCTGCATTGTGCAGCAGACATAGAACGAGGAACATGCCTCCATTGACGTCCCTTCCTGCACTAAAACAATTATTCCTACAACGCAGACACTCCTGCACCATGGTGCAAGGGTGCCTATGTTGGCACATGGCAGTCAAATGTGCACCAGCGCAGTGGAACAGGACAGGAATGCGCTTTATCTTGTAGATACAGCGCATTCCTGCCCTTTTCTTTTGATGCCTCCCAGTGCAGCAAGAAACCTTGTGGCGCTGCCCTGCGCCAAAATATTGTAAATATGCCCCTTAGAGTGAAACATAGCACTGCACTATGGTGCTGAAAGTGAAGAATCTAGGGATTCTTTGAAACTTGGAACTTAGGCCCTCATTATGACATTTGCTGACTGCCACCAACATACCGCAGCGGATTACCGCCACCCATATTATGACACACACATAGCAATCCGTGACTATACAGCCACACACACAAGTCCGCCAGACCAAAAATCTGTGATAAACTGGCGGTAGCAAATCCCACACCGGTACGCCAACAGAACTACGCCCACAGCATTATGACCCATGAATCATCAAGGCGGACATTCAATGGTGCTAAACCATTGGCGGTACATAAAGCTGCACTCAAAATACACACAACCTAACAAAACTACACCACATTGGACAATTCAAACTATACACACCTGACACACATACACACACCACACCCACACACCCACATCACTATAAAACACACACCCACATTACCCACAACCCTTTACCAATACAAACAAGTGCCACAAGAGAGATAGCAAGACCACAGACAAGACCACAGACACACACCACCATCACCTATACACCATCCACGCACCCTACATCACACACCCCAACACAGCACCCCACACACCCTCACCCACACCACTCATAATTCACCCATGGCACCGCAATGACACCCCAGGTTCTCTGAGGAGAAGCTAAGGGTCATGGTGGAGGAAATCATCCGGGTAGAGCAACAGCTATTTGGATCACAGGTGCAGCAGACGTCCATTGCTAGGAAGATGGAGCTATGGCGGAGAATCGTGGACAGGGTCAACACCGTGGGACAGCACCTAAGGACAAGGGGTGACAACAGGAAGAGGTGGAATGACCTACGGGGGAAGGTGCATTCCACAGCAGCAAGACGCCAAATAGCTGTACAGAGGACTGGTGGTGGACCCCCATCTCCTCCCCCACAACTAACATGGGAGGAGCAAGTCTTGGCAATCATGCTTCCTGAGGGCCTGGCAGGAGTAGGAGGAGGACTGGACTCTGATAATTCAAATCTCTATTACTATCACCCCCCTACCTACATGCCATCACAAACCCCCACCCTTACCCTCACTCCCATCACTTCACCACCTCCCACATACCCCTCCATCACAACCCACTCTACCAAGCCCTACATGCGACACCAATGCATGAACACCCCTCACAGACCTGCATGGACACCAACAAAAAAGCATACACATTAGAGAGAATCACCTAGCCCACAAAATCACTACTCACACAAGGCAAAGCTGGCAGTGCAATAACAACTATTGCAGACCCATGCACAAGATGACGCACACAGAAACAATAACACTGCATTTACATCCCCACAGGCCCCCCACCCAACGTCACCAGAGAGGAGGTGCCAGCAACTTCCAGTCCACACCCAGAAGAGGCCCACAATGATGACAGCAGCTGTGGACATCTGAATCTGGATGACCAACTTGGCCCATCATGGATCTCCGGACAGTCGGTAACCCAGGCACAGTCCCATACCACCACACAGCCTCCCCCCTCAGGAAACACCAGCACAGTACCCACCCAGCGGGCCCATACCCCTGTCCCCTGGATACGTCAATCAGCAGTGTGTCCACCACTACAGGGACCCCAGGCCACCACACAAACACAGGACGATCAGGGACCTGGGGTCAGTGGCAGTGGGCACACAGTTTAGGGGACAGAGGCACAGGACAACAGGGAAGCTGGGAGGACTGCTGTGCGACAGGGGGAGGACAGGCCCAGGGAACCGACTCTCCAGGAGGCACTCACCAACATCCTGGGAGTATACCACCATTCCCAGGAGAATATGGGCCAGAGACTGGACAAGTTGCAGGAGACCCAGCGGCTGCAGGAGAGACAGTACTTAGGGATCAGGGAGGACTTGAAGGACATCAACACCACCCTGGTCTCCATTGCAGGGGTGCTGGCAGACATGGCCAACACCATGAGGGAGGCAGTGGCACACCACCGGGCCCCTGACACTAGCCAAACCGATGAACAGCCTTCCACCTACGTTGCCGCTAGTGGACAGGAGGCCCCGCCACAGGAACAACAGGCCACCAGCACCCCACCCTATGCAGAAGGAGAACCACCCCGCAAACGGTCCCTGCGATCGAGGCAGAAGCCAGAGAACATTGCCAAGACCCCCGCCAGGAAATAAGACTCTCCTAATGTCACCCTTGTGCCCCACTCTGTCACCCTGTCCACCTTGAACTGCCATTGCTCCCCTTCCTATGCCCCCTTGGACAATGCACCTGTGATACAAATAGACTGGACTCTATCCTTGCAATCCCTCCATCATCACCCCAGCCCATTGCACATCCCCCTCTAATCAACAGAACTTAAATAAACACCATTTGAATAAATACAAGTATAGAGTCTGTCAAATAATTTAACCATGTATCCATTTAACAAGCTTTAAACACTGTAATATAACTGTACAGTAATGGATACATAGGAATGTCCTGTAGTTGGCTGCAGTCAACACACCAGGAGCGATAGTGGGGCACAAATATCTGAAAATAGAGATGCCAAAGGGTACAGAAAGTGGCCATAGACGTGGGAAAATCAGCCTGTCAGTGACAATGTCAAATACAAAACTGTCAATGTAAAGTGTAATTACAGTGTCTTACCTGTGTGTCATTGAAAGTACTGTCATATTATTGCACTTCGGTTGTCCTCATCCTCATCCTCTGCCTCCTCATCTTCACTGTCCACAGGGTCCACTGCTGCCACACGTCCAACTCCAGCCTCATCCTCCTGCAGAAAAGGCACCTGGCGATGTAAGGCAAGTTTGTGCAACATACAGCATGCCACGATGATCTGGCACACCTTCTTGGGTGAGTAGTACAGGGATCCACCTGTTAGATGGAGGCAACGAAACCTGGCTTTCAGGAGGCCAAATGTCCTTCCTATTATTCTTCTTGTTCGCTCATGTGCCTCATTGTAACATTCCACTGCCCTTGTCCTGGGATTCCTCACATGGGTCAGTAGCCATGAGAGGTTGGGGTAACCAGAATCATCTGCAAATATTGAGGGACACACAATAACCCTTAGGGCCCACACCATACACATACACCAACAACCCCTGGGTGGGAACCAGGGCTCACCTATTAGCCACACCCGGTGCCTCTGGAGTTGAGCCATCACAAATGGGATGCCGCTATTCCTCAGGATAAAGGCATCATGCACAGACCCAGGATACTTTGCATTGACATGGGAGATGTACTGGTCCACCAGGCACACTATCTGCACATTCATGGAGTGAAAGCTCTTCGATTTCTGAACACCTGTTCTTTTCTCCGTGGGGGGGGCGGGAACAAATGCAATATGTGTACCATCAATAGCCCCAAATATGTTGGGGATATGTCCCATTGCATAGAAATCAGCTTTCACTGTGGCCATATCCTCCACCTGGGGGAAAACGATGTAGCTGTGCATGTGTTTAATCAGTTCAGACAATACTCTGGTCAGCACTATTGAGAACATTGGCTGAGACATTCCTGCTGCCAAGCCCACGGTCACTTGGAAGGAGCCACTTGCCAGAAAATGGAGCACAGATAGGACTTGCACAAGAGGGGGGATCCCGGTGGGCTGACGGATAGCTGAGATCAGGTCAGGTTCCAATTGGGCACACAGCTATGTGATTGTGGCCCTATCCAGTCTATAGGTGAGGATAATGTGCCTGTCCTCCGTTGTTGCCAAGTCCATTAGGGGCCTGTACACAGGGGGATGTCTCCATCTCCTGTTCATCCGCAGCGGTTGGAATCTAGGGGGCAAACAGTGAATAGCTGGTCTGGTCAGTATTCCATATTTACAAACACTACACTGCATTGCATGTTGCGACTGTAACACTATATTGTTGTATAGGCCCAAATGGTGCCCATATGTATTGTGACGCAGATAGGTGCCATGACTTGCCCCCCCCTGAAATGGCATCCGCCTGTCCTGTACGGAGGAACAGGTGGAAATGAGGTAAGTCCACTGACGTTGTGCGCCATTGCGGTAGGTGGTCGAAAACTGCAGTGAAAATCCTCATTTGATCCCATTGGGCCCTATGGGTTACAGTGGCCAATGGTGCTGTACGCCGGCAGTAACGGTACTCACCACTGCGGACGTGACTGCCATTTTCTATCTGTTCACCCACTTGCTACCTGACCTTCAACAGGAGAAGACCTGCACTGCAAGTGCTGCTGTGACCTGTGTCTGGAACCGACCATGGCTCATGTCACTGGGGAAAGGGCCCCTGCCTTCACCGTGGCAGAGTTGGAGAGACTGGTGGACGGGGTCCTAACCCAGTACTGAATGCTGTATGGGCCTCCAGACCAACAGGTGAGTACACTGTGAGCACGATGAATGGGGCATGAATGCATGGAGTGCTGTGTGTGAGGGCCTCGTGGAGGGGGGTTTGGGGTAAGGGGCCTGGGCACCGTGCTGCATGTATGGTGGGCAATGTCTGTGCGTAAGGGGATGTGAGGGCTATGGTGGGCCATGAGTGTAACAGGCAGGACGGTCTGACTGATACCTTTTCCTATGTGTATTTCTCTGCAGGTCAGCACCCATCAAAAAAAGGGTATATGGCGTGCCATCACCAAGGACGTGTGGACCCTGGGGGTCTACGGCAGGCGGAGCACCCACTGTTGCAAACGGTAGGAGGACCTCAGACGCTGCACGGAAGACGGGGAGGCTCAGCTGGGGATGGCCTCCCAACCAGGAAGGGGTGCCCGTCGAACCCTGACTCCCCTGATGGCCTGCATACTGGCGGTGGCCTATCCGGAGCTGGATCGATGCTTGGGGGCATCACAGTAGCCACAAGGGGGTGAGTACAGTGCCCCAATATACTACTTGCACTTGGTGGGGTGGCATCCGGGTGGGGGATGTGGGAAAGTGGGTGCCCCTAGGCCAGACAGGTCAGTGCAGGGTAGGGCCCATGTTGGGCAGGGTCTGGTGTCAACCTCCTCCAAACAAGCTAGTAGGCCTCCACTACTGGGCAGGGGTATGTGGGTCACAGGTATGCTGCAATTGGTGTTAGGTATCCCTGTCCATGGGCTGGTGACTAGCATTGTGACTGGTAGTGCATTGCCCAGTGCGTAGGGCTGTTCCCTGTGTGTGAGTGTGTTGTGTACGCCAACTGTGGTGTTGTTGCCGCCACTGACCAAGGGTATCCTTTGACTTGCCCCCCTTTTTGTTTTGTCACCCTGTCCTTATGTGCTTTAGCATCATCTGGCGAAGAAGCAGAGGCCCCGGCGATGGGGAGAGCTGCATCCCAGAGGGCCCAGGAGGCCGAATCCACCAACGGTGAGGGCACCAGTGGGAAGGAGGGTAAGGGGAGCACCACGGTGGAGACTGGAGGGGACAGTTCTGACAGTGATACCTCCTCCGATGGAAGCTCCCTGTTGGTGGCAGACACCTCTGTGCCCACCCCAACGACAGGTACAGCCGCCACCCCGGTACCAGCACCGCCCTCCCAGCAGCCCCTCAGAGTGTTTCCCGTGCCTGCTCACCCAGGAGGGTGGGCATCTCCTTCGCCCCAAGCACCTCAGGCCCTGCCCCAGTTAGCCTTGCTGCCCTCAGTGAGGAGGCTATTGACCTCCTGCGATCCATCTCTGTTGGGCAGTCAACCATTGTGAATGCCATCCAGGGGCTGGCAGCCCATTTGCAACAAACAGATGCGTTCCTGGGGGGCATTCACTCTGTCATGGCGGCCCAACAGAGATCAATCCAGGCTCTGGCCTCCTCCCTGATGGCAGCCATTGTCTCTGTTTCTAGCCTCCCCCCTCCAACCTCCTCTGCCCAATCCCATTCCCCTAAACCTATCCCAAGCACACAGGCAGACCAGCATGCACCCAGGACAACACACAGGAGTGGTTCAGGCAAACACAAGCACCACAAATCATCCCACAAGCACTCACACAAACACCATCCAGATGCAGACATACCAACATCCACTGCCTCCATTGTGTCTCTCTCCTCCTCGTCGTCCACCTCCTTCCCAGTAGCATCTACACTCACACTTGCATGCACTACATCCTCATTCACTACCAGCGTCACGCCTATCACTACACGCCCCTCACTGGCAGAAACCACCCCCACTTCCATGCACACGTCGCCTGTGTCCTCTCCCACTGTGTCTGTGCCCCCTCCTCTCAAGGTACCCAAACGCAAGCACTCAGACACCCAACAGCCATCCACCTCACAACAGCATCCAGCCCATGCACCTGCACCCAAGCACAGCAGACACCTCCTGCAACCACTTCCTCTTCCTCCATTCCCAAACCTTCACTCTCTTCCCACCCCAATGTCCCTAAGAAGCTTTTCCTCTCCACCATTGACCTCTTCCCCACCCCTTCTCCCCCCCGTCCTTCATGTCAGGCCAGGGTGAAGAAAACCCAGGCAAGCACCTCAGCCACCCAGTCCAGGGGCACAGTAGTGTCGACAGCTACTGCAGGTGGGAGAGGATCCCGGGCACCAGGCAGCAACACTGACAGGGTGCCTGCACCAGGTGCATCAAGGAAGGGCAAGGAGGCACCACCAGCTGCGGCTAGGAAGGGAAAGGAGGCACCACTAGCTGCGGCTAGGAAGGGCAAGGAGGCACCACTAGCTGCAGGTGTGAATGCAAGAGGCAATCCCCGGCTGCTGAGAGGAAGGGCAACGGGCCTGCACCAGCAGGCAGGAAGGACAGGAGGCCTGGTGCTGGGGCTCATTCGGAGCCCCACCACGAATCATAGTGGTTCAGCCATGCGAGGCTGCAGGGGATGGGCTGGAGCCTCCCCCCACCACTGCCAGCCCAGACACCAGCCCCGCCACTGCCACCGCTGAGCAGCCATCACCGCCGGCGGACAGTGTGTAGTCCTGCCTCCATGTGCTGTTGTGCATCCTGGCCCCTGAAAATCCAGTGGGTCTGACACCCAGGTGAGAGACTGTGACCTTGCACTCCCCAAGATCTGTATCACAGGGCACAATGCCCCCTCTAGAACCAGTGGAAGAAGCCATCCACTCACTGCATCCTTCTCAGGATGAAGTACGCTGGGCACAATGCCCCCTCCAGAACCAGTGGAAGAAGCCATCCACTCACCGCATCCTTCCCAGGATGAAGCACACTGGGCACAATGCCCCCTCCAGAACCAGTGGAGAAGCCATCCCCTAGAGAGACTGTGGCCTTGCACTCCCCAGGACCAAGCAGTGGGCAAACCACCCACTAGAGAGACTGTGGCCGTGCACTCGCTGGACCAAACAATGGGCAAACCACCCACTTGAGAGACTGTGGCCTTGCACTCCCCAGGACCAAGCAGTGGGCAAACCACCCACTTGAAAGACTGTGGCCTTGCACTCCCCAGGACCAAGCAGTGGGCAACGCACCCACTTGAGAGACTGTGGCCTTGCACTCCCCAGGACATCGCACAGGGCATGTAGCCCCCTCCAGGACCAGTGGTGTTGTACCATCTTCTGGCTGAGGTACCCCCCCATTCCCTGTCCCCCTGAGGTGCCTGGGTATTTTTGACCTGATGCCCCTGCAGTGTTCTCTCTGTGTTGTTGCAGGAGTGAGGTGGGGCCTTGGCCTATGTGTTGTGGCCCTGTGGCCCATGGACATTGAGGACTGGGCAGTGTCCCTCCATTTGTAAATATGTATATATGTTTGTATTTTAATGCACTTATTCATGTTCTTTAATTGTATTACACTCACTTTCTTCCAATCATTTTGACCTTGCATTATTCCGGAGGGGTACAGGGTGGATATGTAATGTGACTGCATCTGGTTGTGTGTATGGTGTTGGGGGTGGGGGTGTTAGGTGTTGCGTGTGTGTGTCACTCTCTTTTTTCTCCCCCCTCTCTTGTGTGCTAGGCAGCAGTACTCACCGTGGTCATCTTCGCCGGCATTGGTATACGTAATGCATGAAAAGGAAGACGAGCATGGGAAATATGTGCAACTCGGGCTCCAGGGCGTTGTGGTTGTTCCCTGTGTCTCCAGAGGTGAGTCCTTTGACTTCTGTGTTCTGTTTCTGCCGTGCTTTTGATGTTGTTGGTGCCACCCTGGAAAAGCTGGTGGACAGGCTGGTCATAATGCAGTGGGCTGTACATTGTCTTCCGCCTGGCTGTTGGTGGTTACTGCTGTGGTGCTTGTTGCCACCGCTGTGGCGGCTGGTGTGTTAAAGTGGTTGTCTGTCTGAGCGGTTTCCACCATGGTCATAATTCCATTTTTGTTATCGCCGGCCTGTTGGCGGCATTACCGCCAATTTATCACCGAACGCCAGGGTTGTAATGAGGGCCTTAGTCCCATATCACAAATAGATGTGTTTGTAGAGACTGTTGGTTCAAATTAAACCAGAATCCTACAGTGCTGTACTTTATAGTTGCTGAGCACAATCTTGCGGGTGTGGGTCCCTCCTCAATATCATACTAGACTATAGAAATGTGCTGTGCAGAACTTTACTAGACTGTGAGCTACAGTGACTGGAACATGAGCAAAATGCTGCAGCGTGACTTGTCTTTGGTCTCAGAAAATGTTTATCCACTCAGATTTTCTTTCCAGCACAAAAGGTCTTTTGCTCTAGAAAGGTGACCTATTCCAAGCACAAAAAAGTCCTTGCATTGTTGTAAGGCTCTTTTAGAACCTGTGTTAGGCATCCCTTTTCTAGCTTAGTTTCATAGCTCATGCCTTATTTTACATTTATATGTGTTATACGTTGCTTCTTCTAGGAAGGCAGAGGTCATATTGCACATTTAATCAGCCTTGTAGTACACATAACCTGTACTCCTTGTAGAAGGCTGGGACGTACAGGACACGATATGCTGATTTGTATTTGCAGTCCAGGAGTCAGCTTCTGTCTCCAAGGCACAGCATTACATCAGAGCTGTTGCCCAAATGAGGCATGGGTCAATATATAAACTACACTTAGGCCTAAAGAGGGCAGAAGGCATTCATTCTGGTCATGACCATCCTGGAACACTTTACTTCTGACCAACGCTGGTGCTGGTTTCTCAGCCTCCTGAGGAGATTTCCATCTGCATCACAGGCAGACCCCTACTATTTTATTCAGGTATGGGGTTAGGGGTGAATCCTTTATGTCGGGCCAGGCAGAAGGTTACAACCACTATTGCTCTCAGATTTAAACATAGGGTTTTGTTTGGAACACCTAGACTCTCTTGAAGCACGCAATATGGCGGGGTTATTTACCTTCTTCACTGTTGCTGTCATGTTGGTTACTGTGCTCAGTTTCATCTACCTAATTATTACAGAGCATGCATTTTATACTCAAATGATATTACTGAAATAAATGCTTTGAAATCCATCTTGCATCTTGTATTTCACCTTGGTGTGCGTGAGCAACTGAGCAAAGGGGGTACGATCTGTTTCCACCTCTTCCCTGAGGAGTCAGAGTGTCATGTTGAGGTTGCTGGAATCATCTTTTGCCCCAACAGATTTGGTGGTGAGGGTGAGGCACTGTGAGAAGCCATGAGTTAGGCCGACAGCCACCTCGTGGTGTGGGGTGCATTGAGTCCCCCACACTCAATGGTGCTACTGTCCTAACTATGCAGTCCTATTCTTAAAATGGGTACCACATAACAGCATTGCTATAACTCCCAGGGGTGTTACTTGGGCAGGTCACCGCAAATATTCATATGTTTTGATCTACCCAATCTACTAAGATAGTCAGACTGGATTTTTTATCAAACAATAACACCCCCTTGCAACAGGTGTTAACAAGTAGAAGTGTAGCAATTTTCCCAAAAAAACACGCATTGCATGTGTGCTGATGTGCACATAACACATTCAATTTGTGGGACCTTTCTGAGTTTTTCTAGGCATAGCAACATGTACAAGTAGGGTAAGCTTCTATTACAAATTCTGAGTTAGACAGTGCACACTCAACTCTGCACCATGGTGCACGGTTGTGTGTCATGCAAGGCAGCTTTATTAGAATGCCATCACAAGGGGGTGATAGCAGGAGTAGACCAATTTTAGTAGATATGTCTCTGTACTTTTTTTTTCTTTTGAGCACCGTAATATAGAAGATTTGGTTGATGAGCTTCATTATGTGAAAAATTAGTAAATCTGGCTTATCCTGTCCCTGCTCTCAGATGATCAATTGAGTGTCTTATTTTGAGGTCATGAATAAACCTCTGATGTTTGTCTCAAAATGGCTTGGAGCCTGGTGGGGGGCTACCCTGGAAGAAAGAAATGATATGGCATTTCCAGTGCGCTCTCTAAAATCAGATCTAATTTGAGAGGAGACAAAAGATTCTTTATGATCAGGGCTGGCTTTAGGGCTTTAGGCTCTGCACTTTATCAGTGAAATAATTAACAAAACTACAAACATGGCTGACATATAAGACAGGCACTCCGACCAAACTTTCATGGCTCCACCTCAATGAGCATGAGTCTTCTGTCTACCTGTTGCGCTTAGAACCCTTAAAGAATAGGCCTGTGACCCATAAACACTGTGGGAAATATTTTTCGGAAAGTGGTGCAGTGCAGCGCAGCAAGTCACCTTGCTGTGCTCCCTGCATCATGGGGAAAGAGCAGGAATGAGCCTTATTTAAAAGAATACAGAGCATTCCTGCTTGGCCTCTGTGCTGATGCCGTTTCATGCACTTAGCACCAAAGCAGGCTCCCTTGCACCATGGTTCAAGGCTGCTTGCATTGTAAAGAGGAATGTTTTGTGCAGGAAGGGGTACAACAACAATCCCATGAGGCATACTCCTCTATGTGTGGTGCTGAATGCAGCACACACACAAAGAATAAGTAACGAGGAAAAATCAAGATATTTCTCCTTTTTACGCCTCCCCTGAAAAGGCATAGCATTTTGGCACATTATCAGATCTACCGCTTTTAATAATGGGAATGTGTCAAAATTCATGGATGTTGCGTGGGAACACCCATGTAACATCCGTGGAACGCCTCCCTGAGGCAGAGTAACGCAACACAGCAATTTGAGCTGCATTGAATTATTCCAGATTTATGAAGCCACTTCAGGCCATTCACTGTGGCCTTGCGAGGCTTCGGAAATCTAATTTTGAGCTTGTAACACATTTGCACCATGTTGTGTGGTGCAAGGGTGATGCAACTCCCTTTGTAAATATGCCCATGTGTGCATGGTTCAGGTAGACACTCCAGAATGTGCATGTACAGCAGACAATGTACCAAGGGGTAGTGCTTAATTTGAGCTGCTGATTGTAGGTGGGGTCCACCAACTTCTTTTGGCACCAGTGCTTAATTTTCAAACAACCCGGAGTAAGATAATGTTAGAAAAGTAGAAAGAAAGAGGAGGAGAATGATGGGAAAACAGGGACAAAAAAAGAAGGGATGAAAAAGAAACAGCATGAGTGAAATCAAGGGGCAGAGAGTGTCTGATGATGGATTAAAGAGTCATGAGAGGGAATCAAGAACAGGTAGCCTTGGGATTCAGCAATTCCAACATTTGCCAGCCCAGCCGAGGGCTTCTGAGAAAAAGTTTTGGAACAGGCACTTAAAAATTTGCAATGTAAGCACTGCCAAGGGCACCTATTTTTGAGTAGGGCTCTAAATATTTAATGTATACATGTACTGCTCGGGCTGAGTATGATGGCTATCTCCAGTGGTAATTAGGAAAAAGTTGGTTGCAGTTCAGGGAGATGGTTGCTAAAGCTGGGAAAGCTACTGAGAACTGTTCATGGATGCAGGGCCGGCTTTAGAACAGTGCGAGCCTGACCTGGATTGCGGAGCGCTGACCTCAGGGGGGCGCTGTGTTTAGCAATAACTTACAAAACTTGCGATTTAAAAACACCTGTGAAAAGTTCCTTGTGCCTCCAGTCTTCAGGAAACAATTAAAATGCAAAGATACTTCTTATGATTAATGTTCCTGCTAGGGGTGAGAGCTCAGGGTTTTGTCCAGCGGCAGTTTTGAATCGCCGTAAAGGAGCGTAGAGAGTTAATGTGCCTGCTGCAAAGAACAGAACTATATTTTATGTGGATAGCTGAGTGGACTAATAAAGCCAGCCTTAACAACCACTTTAAAACAAATGCATGTAAGTGAAAGAGGGATTTGGAGAGATAAGGGGCTCATTTGCCAGGTGGCAGTGAGTGAATCCGAGGAGGTGGTCATGGGGTGGGGTATCCCAAAAAAAGAGTGTTGCACATGTTGCCACCAGCTCTAAAGCCGGCCCTGCATGAACGCTTGCTTGTAATGGATCTCTGAAACATCCATTTTTAACCAATTGTGCTATCGGTATCCCCGTGGTCACTTGTAAGGAAGATATTTAGGCCCAAAGTGATAAAGCCTTTGAATTGTCCTTGCATCGCACAAGGCTACAGCAGGACGATAGGACGATGCAAAGGCTTCAGTTCTATTTACAAAGTCACATTAACTCGAGCATGGGAGGGGATTTTTCTTTTAATATTTATGCTAAAATTTAGGACCCCGGTGCTTTCCAACAGTTGTTTTGACTCTGGCGCTAATGAGAAAACAAAAGAAATCTTCTACAACCAAGGAAAGGATCAATAAAACAATATGAATGTACTACCTGGGGCTGCTACGGGCTACGGTTTCTCCTGCTCCTGCTGAATATTGCGCCCTGCTGAGTGACGCATTTTAGCTGCAGTATTACAACAACCAAACTTGCGCGGTCCTTGGAATTATGACCATGGTCAGAATCTCAACCGCTTCGCTCTCTCATGCAGGCTCTGAACCCGCCGAGTTACTGTAATAATTCACTTTTGAGAACTGAACATCTCTCCCAGGTTGGCATTTAAAGCACATCCCTCTCTACCTCAAGTGTTGTGGTTGTTTTGTTATCAGTCCTGGGCTGTGCATGACACTAGAGAAAGATGGCACAATCAGAGATATGATGAAAATGAATCTCGAGAGCTCTGTTGACAGCCAGCTCGTCTTCTCAAGATTTAAACTTTTAAATCAGATGGCTATAGATTGTATAATAACATCTGTTCTCAGCAAAAGAGTTATTAGTCTTAGAAATTATTTTAATTTTGGATGTGATTATTGGTTGCCAGAAGATAGCACTGTAAAACATCCCCATGCTTCTTAGGGAAGAATACTAATCATGCTTTCAATTATTATTTTTTAACAAATCAGGGACATATAACTTAAGTTGAGAGGGCCATGTCAATGCCAAATTTTTGGGATGACCACTGACTGTTCCTGTTTTGATTCATATGCAGATATGTTTTAAGCGGATATCCTGAAAAGCTGGCATGGCTTCTGCCATGATGAACGTTACTATTTAGGTACATTTACCAGAGGACTCCATGTCATGAAGGACGCCACGCTTCTGTCCTGGGATTTTCATATACAAACCATTTACCAGAGGCACTCCCACTTGCCACCTCCTACTGAAGTATTCCTTCTTGCCCATTTCCCAAGGCACTCCTGCTTGGCTTGCCCCTCACAGGCATTAGTGCCCACCCTCTCTCCCAAGCCACCAGGACCAATGTCTTAACTCCCAGGAAATCCTACTGACGAGTAGCAAACAGGCACGGAACACCAGTGGGAGTCAAGAAGGCAGCTTGGTAACAGAAGGTTGATGTGAATTTTTTTTAGTACCGCGTGTGTGTTTATGAGTTTGTCTGTGTGTACTTCTCTGTAAATGTGTGTGTGTGCTCATGCACGAGAAGTCCTTTGTGCCCACTGCCCTCCCTGGTGCACTGCTGTCTCACGGACACTGGAGATAATTCTTGGCAGTGTTTGGTGGTCCTTGGGATGATATTGATGCAGGATTGCAATAGCACAAAATAGTAAAATTCACAGTTGCTCTGAACAAGGCGCGCCAATATCGGCCTGGCCCTGGGCCCCAAAAACGTTTTATGTATCACATGGGAAGGTTACATCATATTAAGCATCACATCAATGAAACTGATGGAATTAAATTTCAAGGTTTCCCTCCTAAGTAAACAGTGGGCGGCACTTGGTTTCAAACGCACACTGTTCTTTCTGAAACACAAACCGGCTAGGAAAACAAAGAGCCTGGCAGCACATAAAGTGAATACATCTAAATGTACATCATTGGTAAGTGAGAATAAAACGGCAACAGCAACACTTTTCTGCAGAACTTTGGTGTGAAAAAGGTTAGTACTTCGTGTGCTTGTTTGTGAGTTTGTCATATGTGTGCTTGCCTGTAAATGTGTGTGTGTCAATTACTGTTTATGTGTTATTTGTGTGCGCTCATGCATGAGGCAGGAAGGGCAGGGTGATGAAAGAAAGAGGTTTGATGTGAAATCAAAGCTGGGCAGGTTGTGTTTGGCAACATCAGTATGTGGCAGTCACAGCAGTGGGATCATCAAATCTTTAGGTCCCTGCACTTACGTTTTTTTTCCACAAATTAAGCACGGAATCAAAGGAATATCCCCTTTTACCCTGTCAGCACATATTTTCAGAAGCCTAACACGACCATACCAAAGAGTTGTGAACAACCAACCCGATCAAAGAACATTCTGCAAGTCTGGACTACAGAAATCCTACACACTGGCTGTCAGGACGAAGACACAAGCTAGTGATAGCGCGTCCAGTCTTTATAAATTACTTGTACTTGGACACACCGGAGGTCGGTGAACCTTTTGACCAAGTTGGGTTCTCCTCATCCAAGAATAGTCGGATCACTCAAATTAATAATCAATAACCATTTATAATCAATAACCAATACTGAGTTAGTAATCAAACAACAATCAAGAATCAATAGTAATTAAAGTTAAAGTCTCTAGGGTGAGAATTTTCAAAGTCACTTTCTCTAGGACAGAGAAAAGGCATCAAAGTGTCATTTAAAATGGCGTCTTGAATCTGGCTTCAAAATGGCATCAAAGAAAATGGCTGACTTCTCTTTGTCCGGTGGGTTTAAGTAAGAAACGTTCCACATTCTTCAGGGTCTTCCATTGGAGGGTTCATAGGGTGGCTTCCTTTTGACCAATGAATAGTGTCTTTCTCTTAGTACTCATTTATGCATAAGGTGTCCTTGGAGCCTTGGAACACAAGTAGCAACAAAGTTTGCCAATTATTTCTGTATCAGAGTCTTTATTGTCTGCACCTGCAGAAACTGACCTTGCTTCAAAGGGGATGAAACTAGCCTAGCACAAAACCTTGAGATAAGTGTATTAGTCATTTCTACTGGCAAATACAACCTTAAAGTAAAATAACGTTTTTGTTAATACAAGTGAAAACCACGCAGTTAAATTTGAGACCAAGGAAACTAGGCCAAAGCCTCTGCTAAATTTAAGCTAAGCATAAAACAGTTTCAACAAGAGAATCATAGAATACATTTGCAATTATGACGGATTACTACATTTGTCGTTTTTTCATGATTAATTAAGCTTGTTTATAATAATGGCGAACTACCTTGTGGGCACATTTTCCCACGTACATTGTTTTTCTTTGCTAAAATCACACTACCTTATACGATTTTGTTACATGATATATGAATATTTGTTAGTCTTTCTTTTTCTGCTTCATCACTAGTAAACAAACTACAATGAGTGACAAAATCCTGACTAACTAAGCCACAGAAGAGTGCACACGCCATAGGGACAGTTTTTGAAGAAGTCTGTGTCAAAATACCTCCGTCTCCGGTTGACCTGATCCCCTACAGATCGCAGATCCACTTAACATAAAACTGATTTAAAACCGATCCCAATAAAAGGTACTCCATGCCATATTCATAGCACAAAATATACAATACGTAGGCAACTCACAAGAAGAAATATGACGTTTTACTGAAGAGCCAAAGGAGCACCTTGAGCACCAAAGATGGAGTAAATGTGTCCTCATCGAAACCAGTATGGAAATCGCCATTAGTAAGTCCAATAGCTCCTTTCTGGCATTTTGGTATCACATGTTTTGTTTTCATATAATGATGTTGTTGCGCTCAAAACTATGACAAGTGTATTTACACGATTATTGTGAGGGTTCTATCACAGAAAATCACTGCTTCATTATTTAAAATAATGGCAAGTCGCTGGTGCAATAAAATCTTTTATTTATTGATCATGAATCCCATATGCACTTAGGGGCATATTTACAAGCCCCTTGCGCCTCCTTGCACTTGTGTCATTTTTTTTACACTAATGTGATGTTAGGTAGGTATAATGAGTGCAAGGGGGGCGTTCCAACGCTGAGAGGCCCAAACAAATTGCACAGTGAAATTGACAAGATTTAATTCCACATATTTTATTTTAATTTTTAACACCTGCTCAGAGCTGGCATTAAAATGATGGACCCATTAGGTTCAATGGGCCTCCCTGTGCTTTGCCGTACTGGCATCAACATTTTTGATGCAAGTATAGTAACGCGCCACAGAAGCATAAAAAATGTTGATGCTACTGTGCTACCAATCACCATGGTGCGCTATATTGTAAATACGGCGCAACCATGGTTTAGTTAGGTGCTGGTAGGGGGGCACAAGAAAAGTGGCGCATCATCTATGATGCACCATTTTCATGTAAGTATGCCCCTTGGACATTCTTCCATGTCGAGTCATTTTGGTTTCTGTGCATAATTTTAATTAACACCTGGTCTGTAGTGGTAGTTAACCAGGGCATCTGTTGCCTTCCATTGCTTTGTATAAACGGAGAAGATCCAAGCCAGGAGAATAGCCAGAACTCAGATGATGTCAGGCATTGTCATATGACACATTGGAGGATTCCCGCCTTTTTTTGAAGACAATTACTAGCCTGGCAGCAATGCTGTATACCGCAGGTTTTTTAGAGTGATGAATTACTCGTTTTAACAGCTGACTTTCCACTCCAGATATTGTAGCATGCATGATTGCAAATGAAGCCCTAAAATATTACAAATAAAACATCAATGATAGTGTACATGAACACATATGCTCCACATGGCAAACCCTCGTGACTACATTGCACATTTGTATGTCTAGCTGAAGCTGTTATACATATTTTGCAATCGATTATATGACCTTCACGGAGACAGGAACAACAATTCAGATTCCCCTCTTTTGGGTAGCGTGTCATTCGCATGTTTTTCAGCCCCCAATCAATAGTCTTTTCTTGATTCTGAGTGTCAATTATGATGTCTGGTTGACCTTATCATTACTGGCAGTGACACCCATGAACACACTATGGCATACCTCAAAGCAGTCGTGTATACGCAGTCCAACAAATGTACAGACACACATATAAAATATATATCCATATTTACATCAAGAGGAGAAACAAAAACCTGTAAGTATCTAAAGACTGCATCAGGAACCACCAGAACATAGGAGAATAGATATTGTTGGAAATAGCCCTTTCTGCAGGGTCATCCCCAGACATTTTGCCATCCTCCTCCTCCTTTTTTTGTCTTTAGGACTCTAGGTACTTTACCACTGCTATCCAATGCTTCAGTGGCATAACAAAACTTGAGGGGGCCACCCTGCAAAGTACATGCAGGGGCCCCCTTCCAAACTCACTCAGGAGCTCTCATGCTGGGTACTGAGTCGAGGGGTCCCCCTGGACCTCAGGGCCTACAGCAGTCTTTGTTACACCACTGCTAAAGAGCATGTGATCTGTGGCTAAAACACTGTAAAATTGGCGTCTCTATGATTGGCATATTTGATTTCCTGGTAAGTCACTAGTAGAGTGCACTATGTGTGCCCAGGGCCTGTAAGTCAAATGCTTCTATTGAGCCTGCAGCACTGGTTGTGCCACCCACCAAAGTAGCCTTTTAAACATGTCTCAGGCTTACCATTGCAGAGCCTGTGTGTGCAGTTAGGCCTGGCATCCTTAGGGTGGTCTTACACCAGACATTTTTCCTTTACCTCCTTATTGTTGCTGAATCTTTTTGTTGGCCTTCGGACTCTGAGCACTTTACCACTGCTAATCAGTGCTAAAGTGCACATGCTTCTCTCCTAAAACATGGTAAGATTGGTGTATCCCCAATTGGCATCTTTAATTTACCTGTCAGTCCCTTGTAGAGTGGTATACCGCATATCTAGGTCCTGTAAATGAAATGCTACTAGTGGGACTGCAGCACTGATTGTGCCACCCACTTAAGTAGCCCGGAAAACATGGCTCCGGCCTGCCACAGCAGAGTCTGCCTGGGCTGCCTCTCTGCCACCCCTATTTGGCATTTTGCAGAGTCCAGAACTCCCATTTCCTCACATAAAAGTCACCCCTAAGGTAGGCCCTAGGTGGCCCATAGAGCAGGGTGCCATGGAAGCAAAAGGTAGGACATGTAACTAAGTTTTTCATGTCCTAGTAATGAAAAACTCCTAAAGCCCTTTTTCTTTAGTGAGACGCCTGTCTCTCTCATAGGCCAGCATTTGGAATTCCTTATAAAATCTTTAAGATGTAATTCCTGATCTGAGATGAGTAGCTGCATCATGTTTACTACCATTGGAATGGTTATAAAAACCCTCTTTACTGGTAAAGTTGGGTTTATTATTACTGTTTTATGAATGCCATGTTTAGAAAGTGGACATCTCTCTTCACTCTCTGCCCTGTGTGCCTACAGCCTATCTCCAATACACGTCTGGCTTGGGCTAGGAGACAGCTACACCTGTGCATTCCCTTCAGACACCCACAACACAGGATGCCCAGCTACATCTACATTCATTTCCATACTGATGGGTCTTCCTGGGTAGGAAGTTGAGGAAGTGCTCACATTTACATTTCAAAGGGTAGTGACTGGAGTCGACACAAACGGGCTGATTACCTCCCACTGGCTGTTTGGAGCCAAGACTTACCTGAAAGAGGGAGCTGTGCACTTCACAAGAGTTCTTTTATAGTCATCCCTCACATTAAAGGCACTTTCATGTATAAGTACTGGGTCTCTTGACCCACAGAGTAGTACACTTCTGGACTCAAGAGTACTCTGCTGCAGTAAGGACTGCTGTGTGTCAGGATCACCACTTGCCAGATTTGACTGTTCCCAGTGTTGTGCTGCCCTGCTGCCTGCTGGTCTCTACCCTGCATCCCAAAGATCAAAAGATCATCCCCCTGGATGTAATGAAGCGCAACTTTTCTTGTAGCCCATTGCGCCCCCCCCAACGCAACCAAGAGTGCACCGTATTTAACATACAGGACACCGTGGTGCAGATTTGGGGCAATAGTGTCATAATGTTTGATGCTATTGTTGTACTTTGCAGGATTAGCACCAAAAATATTAGGGCTAATCAAACAAAGTACAGGGAGGCCCATTAAAAATAATGGTGGGCCTTCTTTTAAAGTCTGCTCTTGCAGGCTTAAAAAATGCAGCAACATATGGCGCAGTGGAATCTGGTAGATTCCACTGCACCATTTTTGCAGACCCCCTAACGGGGGAACATCCCCCTTGCATACATTATACCTACTGCAGAAATAATGTGGCACAAGGGTATACAAAGTGGGGCAATGCCAGCATTGCGCCACTTTGTAAATATGGTGTGGTGTTTTTGCCTAAAATGGTAATGTGCCGATATTTGGGGCTAGGCCCTCTTAAATTTGGGCCTAAGTGTATACTTCTGCTGATCTGAATGTGCAAGCATTCTATTTCATTACTTCTTATGAATTGGTGTACTGTTCATAAATTCTCTTGGTTATCCCCTTTTTCCTTATCCTTTTCTTTAATTTTGTACTATGGTTTTAATTATAGGGACACTATTTCCTCTATTTCTTCTCTGCCCTATTTAACTCCTTCTACTTTCCCTTTTTTCTTTTTCAATGTGGCCACAGACTGTTAGAAGTACCTTGTGTGGTTTTTGGCCTTGTCCTTTTTCGCAGGGCTGCTTGAATTTCAGGATTGTCCGACTGCCTGTTTCAGGGTAAGAACAATTGACATGCTGGAGGCTCCACTGGGGCCAGCATGGTATTTGACAACTCTCTGTGTCTCCTTATTGTTTAGGAATATTCAGTTCATTTACTAAGCTTCTTCATGTAATTGGGTAAGCCCACTCCTCTCATTGCTTGGCTTTCCCTACATGGGTTATGTTGGATACAATATAGATTTACTGGCCCTCACACTTTACAGAACTTAGCAGAGCGTGAATTGATGCCAGTTCTTAATTAGTCTCTGTGGACCATACTTGATAGCTTTAATTGTATTTCATTTGGCTGGGGCCCGGTGCATTCACAATTCCCCCCCCCCCCAAATGTGGCCCTTCAAGTACGATTATATTTTTGGCTAACTTTCTATGTCACACTTTTTCTAGCGTTGTTGGAGGCTGGCCCTCTATGTAGTGGGCACAGCTAGCACACTGTGCAGGGGGTCCAGGCAACCACACATTGGTTTACAGGAGTAAAAGCTAGGCCTCCTAATACCCTGATTTTTATGGTAACTAGGTCGAGCAGTTAGGACAATCTTGGAGAAGTGCAAAGGATTTGTTGTACTCACAGCATCAATCTTGCAACTCACACACTCATAACTCAAGTCCAATTTATAAAAATACTTCAGATTTTTATGTAATTTTTAAAACCAAGATCATCAATATTGGTTGAGTACTTTTCGAGGTATGAATTTTTGAAGTTTAATAAAAATAGTCTTTTTGTGCGTAATTACTCACCATATGAATCAATGGAGGATAACATTTAAAAACAGATATAAAATTATCCAGTAGGTTTACCAAGTTCATCATTTGCAGGTTAGTTGAGGTCATCGGTTGGTACACTGTGCCAACTGGAGAAGTTTGGGTGGTTTCAGGTTCTGGCGGGAGCAGCGGAAAAGATCTCTGGACTTGGTGCAGGGCTACTGCGGGGGCCACTCGGAAAAGCACTGCACAGGTAAATTTAAAGGTGAATCCTGGGGGTCCCCTGGAGTGTCAAGGTTGCAAGGAGTGGGGGACCCTTAGGGCAAAGCTGGTTCTTCGGTGCAGGGCACAGAGACGCCAGGTGCAGATCAAATAAATCAGTGAGCCAGGAGCTGTGCACAAGGTGCCCTCAGAAGCAGGTGGTAGGTTGGTTAAAGGGTCATTTGCAGGACAACGGGGGCAATCTGGTGGGAAGTCCAGGTTGTTTCTCAACTCCCTTGACTAGGGCTTCCTCCTGGTCCTTTTACAATCCCAGGTGGGCTGTTTTTCATGGTGTCCGAAATTAGCGACCAATACCCAGGGTATTGATATGGTTCAGCGCTAGAGAGGAGAGTGCTACCAAACTTGGCACACTGTCAGAATTTGTCCTTTTGGTTCTAGGTGTGAAGTTTGGTTTGGCTGCAGTGTCTGGTTCCAGAGCTAGTGTCCAGTCAGGGAAGTGGACCTCACTGGCTTGTTGGTTCCTTGTGGATTTAGAGTGGTATCTCCACTCTGGAGGGAGTCCTCTGGCAATTTCTAAAGCCTGGAGGTCCTCTGGGGTTCTTTAGAGTTTTTCCAGTTGTCCAGCAGATCCTCAGTGGCGATTGTTGGGCCCTGGGTGCAGCAGGCAGGGTTTGGCACCTTTTCTTTATGCAGCAGGTCCACAGTTCTCGTGCCTTTGGATCTTCTTGTTGCTGGTCTCCTTTTGTCTGTCAAATCTGATTCCTTGGTATAGGGATGCCCACTAAATATTGTATTTAGTGGGCGTTTTAGGGGGAAACTGGTAGTGACCAATGAGTCATCTACCTTAGGGTGGCTACACATCCAAAGGGACCACTTCCGTTAGGCAGAGGTCACTTCCCTACACCTGATTGACTATTTTCCTGCCATCCAAGATGGAGGAAAATGAAATGGAGAACCCACCTCACAGGCAACACCTTGGGCTTGGTGCATGGCAGGTAGGGCAACTCCTCCTGTTCTTTTATTGAGTTTCCCGCTGTTGTTCCGCCAAAAGTGGGGGTTTGCAACAGGGCGGCCATCTGCTGCTAGTAGCAGTTTTGGTGGTCGAGTTTCAAAGGTAATAAGCCCTTTGAAGCTCAACAACAAGGCAGTGCACATTCCTGAGGGAGGGGGTGGTAGCACCTCCACCCAGGAAGGGCTTTGTTCCACATCCCAGAGGGCAAACCCCCTCACCTTAGGGATGCAGATTTGTTTCTGAATGTAGCAGGCTGGATGTGACTAGCCAGCAACCATGCCAGGGCAGTTAGATTTTGAAGGGGGCACCTCTAAGGTGACCCCTGGGTACATTTGGTAATACATTCAATACTGGTACCAGTTTGGATTTATCATTCTGAGTTGTTTGATGCCAAACAACCCAGGGTTCAGAGTGGCCATCATGTAGCTGTGAAACTCGTATTGACCACTGTCCAGCACATTTATTAAAATGGCTGCTCTGTTCACTCACTATGGGGGTCATTCCAACCCTGGCGGTCGGTGTTAAAGCGGCGGCCAACCCGCCAACAGGCAGGCAGTAAAAAAAATGGAATTCTGACCCTGGCGGAAACCGCCAACAAAGACAGCCACTTTAACACTCCGACCGCCACGGCGGGACAAACAAACAGCGCGGCGGTCACCGCCAACAGACAGGCGAGAGTCAATGTACCGCCCACCCTATCACAACCCACCAATCCGCCACCTTTTCCGGGGCGGTAGCCCCGCCGACAAAAACACGGCGGAAACAGACAATACGAACGGAAAACGCTCACCTCTACACACTCCACGAGGAATCTGGACAGCATGGAACCCGAACTACACATCCTACCAGCTATTGTCTTCCTGCTCCTCTACCAGGAGCACGAACGCCGGCACAGAAGACACCGGTGAGTACTGCACCTACGACACAGGGGAGGGGGGAGGGAAAAAATTACGGGGACACACATACGCGACACACCCACCCTCACCCGCAACTACATACACATCAATGCAGACCAACAACTCAGAGTGACACCCCCCAAGCCCCCCGGAAGAATGCAAACACAAAATAAAAAGAAAATTAAATTTGAAGTATAATGTACGGCAAAGTAAAAAAATATATCAAACATCTACAACTATATATACATATGTAAATTGTCCTGTCCAAATAGGCTATCAGCCATTGTTCGTGGGCCAATGGGCCTAAACACATGGGCAAAGCCCACACAGGAGACACAACTCCAATGGAGAGAACACTGCAGGGGCATCAGATAGGAAAACTACAGGCACCTCAGGGGGAAGGGAAGGGGGGGCACCTCAGCCAGATGAGTCCACGACGCCAGATCCACGAGGGGCCTCCATGCCCACTGTTCCATCCTGGGGAGTGCAAAGCCACAGTCTCACAAGTCTCTACAGTGGGTGGGTTGCCCACTGTACCATCCTGGGGAGTGCAAAGCCACAGTCTCACAAGTCTATACAGTGGGTGGCTTGCCCACTGTACCATCCTGGGGAGTGCAAAGCCACAGTCTCACAAGTCTATACAGTGGGTGGGTTGCCCACTGTTCCATCCTGGGGAGTGCAAAGCCACAGTCTCACAAGTCTATACAGTGGGTGGGTTGCCCACTGTACCATCCTGGGGAGTGCAAAGCCACAGTCTCACAAGTGGATTACAGACTCCACTGGTTTTGGAGGAGGCATGGTGCCCAGAGTACTTCGTGCAGCCCTGCCCGACACAGATCCGGGCCTGCCCCTTCAGCCAATGGGCCAGCGGTGCTTGAGATGGCGGTGCCCTGTTCAGCGGTGCTGGAGATGAAGGGCCCAGCGGAGCGGCGCAGAGACGGTGGTGCCCAGCGGAGCGGTGCTTGACTTGAAGGGCCCAGCGGAGCGGTGCAGAGACGGCGGTGCCCAGCGGAGCGGTGCTTGAGATGAAGGGCCCAGCGGAGCGGTGCAGAGACGGCGGTGCCCAGCGGAGTGGTGCTTGAGATGAAGGGCCCAGTGGAGCGGTGCTTGACTTGAAGGGCCCAGCGGAGCGGTGCTTGACTTGAAGGGCCCTGTTCAGCGGTTCTTGACTTGAACGGCCCTGTTCAGCGGTTCTTGACTTGAAGGGCCCTGTTCAGCGGTGCTTGACTTTAAGGACCCTGTTCAGTGGTTCTTGACTTGAAGGGCCCTGTTCAGCAGTTCTTGACTTGAAGGGCCCTGTTCAGCGGTTCTTGACTTGAAGGGCCCTGTTCAGCGGTGCTTGACTTTAAGGGCCCTGTTCAGCGGTGCTTGACTTTAAGGGTCCTGTTCAGCGGTGCTTGACTTTAAGGGCCCTGTTCAGCTGTTCTTGACTTGAAGGGCCCTGTTCAGCGGTTCTTGACTTGAAGGGCCCTGTTCAGCGGTGCTTGACTTTAAGGGCCCCGTTCAGCGGTGCTTGACTTTAAGGGCCCTGTTCAGCGGTTCTTGACTTGAAGGGCCTTGTTCAGCGGTTCTTGACTTGAAGGGCCCTGTTCAGCGGTGCTTGACTTTAAGGGCCCTGTTCAGCGGTTCTTGACTTGTAGGGCCCTGTTCAGCGGTTCTTGACATGTGTCTCCAGGGCACCAGATCCGGCCATGACATGGATTTCACTCGCCACCTGACATGTGGCTGCCGGGCCCCTCATGCACATCTGTCTTCTCGCTTGCGGGGCCCTCCTGTGCTGCCGTCCCGGGCCCGTGGGTGTCCTCCTTCACACCTGGAATGGGGCTGGTGGGGCCCTCCTGGGCAGCTCGCCTGCTGCCGGACTTGTCGGGCGTGCTGCCCTTGCCACCCTTCCCTGCTCCTCTGTGGCTCCCTTTAGCGGTGTGCCAGGTGGCACCCCACTTCCTGACGGTGCCAGGG
Organism: Pleurodeles waltl; assembly: GCF_031143425.1. NCBI lineage: Eukaryota > Metazoa > Chordata > Amphibia > Caudata > Salamandridae > Pleurodeles > Pleurodeles waltl. The sequence continues at coordinate 318,370,614 of NC_090436.1, forward strand.
TAGTGCTTTTGGAGCCTGCTGTCTCTGGCCTCTCGCGCCGGGCACTGACTTTCTTGACTTTTTTTCCAGGGGGTGGGCTGGCCGTCTCTTTACTGCTAGCCGAAGTAGCTGTCCTTGAATGTGGTGGACTCCAAAATCCTTGGACTATTGTCCTTGTAGGTCCAGGGTTTGTGGTGGCTGAGGTGCTGATTGGAGTCTTAGGAGTTGGAGGGGGTGGGTCAGGTGATGCAAAGAGGTTAAGTTTGGACAGGAAAAGCTTTTTAGGAGCAGTGGGACGAGTAGGTGTAGTGGTTATGGGAGTGGAGGAAGAGGATGTGGTTGTAGGAGAGTGAAGTCTGGTGTCTTTGGGTGCAGGTGCTTGTGCTGGAGGCTGTCGTGAGGTGGATGGCTGTTGGGTGGGTGGCTGCCTGCGTTTGTGTGGTTTGGAAGAGGGGGTGACAGACACACTGGGAGAGGACACAGGGGACGTGTAAATGGTAGTGGGGTGGTGACTGCACGTGTGCGAAGTGTTCTGGTGGGTGTGCTGGTGATGGAGGTAGTGGCTGATGATGTTGTGCATGCAAGTGTGAGTGGAGACGTCACAGGGAGGGAGGAGGGAGACGAGGAGGAGGGGGACACAGAGGAGGCAGTGGCTGTTGGCATGTCTGCATGTGGCTGTTGCTTGGGTGAATGCTTGTGTGATGTGTGGTGCTTATGTCTGGATGAGCTTCCCTTGGGTGTTGAGGTGTGTGCAGGCTGGTCTGTAGGTGTGTCTGGGATAGGCAGAGGTACAGGGGAGTGGGACTGGGTGGAGGAAGATGGAGGAGGGAGGCAGGAGACAGGGACAATGGCTGCCGTCAGTGCTGAGGCCAGAGCGTTGAACGATCGCTGATGGGCAGCCTGACCCAAATGAATGCCCTCCAGGTATGCATTACTCCTGTGCACCTCCCTTTCTAAACCCTGGATGGTATTCAAAAGGGTAGACTGCCCAACAATGAGCGTCCTCAGGAGGTCAATGACCTCCTCACTGAGGGCAGCAGGGGTAACTGGGGCAGGGCCTGAGGTGCCTGGGGCGAAGGAGATGCCCACCTTCCTGGGTGAGCGGGCACGGGGCGAACGCTGAGGGGCTGCTGGGAGGGCGGAGCTGGTGCGCTGGGTGGCGGCTGTACCTGTTGTTGCGGTGGGCACGGATGTTGCCGCCACCACAAGAGAGCTCCCTTCCGAGGGCGTGTCTGTGTCGCTGGTGTCACCACGTGTCCCTGCTGTGGAGCCCCCCTCGCACTCCGTCTCACTGGTGAACTCCGAGTCGGTTGCATGGCCCTCCATGGCCATGTGAGATGCAGCTCCCTCGTGCTCCGATGCCACTTCTCCTCCGCCTGATGATGCTAATGCACACATGAACAGGAAGACCAGCAAAAAAGGGCGGGGGGTGAAATAAAGACATGTTGAGTGCATGCATTGGCGACACAGTTGGGGGAGAGGACAGACACAGAAGCCCCCTGCACTACGCCGCGCACTTGGGGTACACTACTCAATCCGTGGGACATGGCCTACAAGCCTATAGACGACAAACCCACACATAGGTGACACAGGGCCATGATTAGCTGTACTAGGCAACCTACAGAGGTGTGGGGCGGGGGCACAGGGCCATGCTTAACGGAGGGGCCTAGCCTACGGAAATCGCCCTGGCCTAGGGATACCCACCGCCCTCCTCCCCCACCCAGACACCTCTAATGTGTGCAAAATCAGCAGAATGTGCTGGTACTCACCCCCTTGTGTCTGCTGTGATGTCCTCACGCGCCCATCCAAATCGGGGTAGGCCACCGCCAGGATCCAGGACATCAGGGGGGTCAATTGACGACTGCCACCCCTCCTACGTTGGGAGGGCATCCCCAGCAGAGCCTCCGCGGTCTTCCTGCTCCCGCGGCGGATGTCCTCCCACCTCTTGCGGCAGTGGGTGCCCCGTCTGTTGTGGACCCCCAGGGTCCGGACGTCCTTGGCGATGGCACGCCAAATGTCGATCTTCTGATGGGCGCTGACCTATGTGACATGTACAGGGGGAGAAAATAAAATATCATCACCTTCTGCTTGCTCGATGTGAGTGGCCCCCCATCCCCACACTTGCCATGTGGCACATGCTCTCATCTGTCGTTTGATGCATGCTTCATTCGCTCCCCTCCCCACCATCGTTCATTCACCCCACTCAACACAGGCATTGGGCACAAAGCCTGGTCCCAGTGTACTTACCTGTTGGTCTGGAGGACCGTAGAGTAGCGCATACTGGGGGAGGACCCCATCCACGAGTTTCTCCAATTCTTCTGAAGTGAAGGCAGGGGCCCTTTCCCCAGTCGCAGCAGCCATTGTCTCTTCCAGACCGAGGTCACAGCAGCACTTGCAGTATAGTTCCTCTCCTGTGGATGATCAGGTCTCGAGTGATTAAGCAGATAGAAAATGGCGGTCACGCCCGCGGCGGTGCGTACCGCGGCGGTGCGTACCGCGACCGCTGGCGCACATCGTCATTGGCTCCTGAGACCCATAGGGTTCAATGTTAACCAATGCGGCTTTGCGCCGCGGTCTACGACCGCCTACCGCCACGGTGTGCCACGCCAGCGCATTGACCTCACATCCCACTGTCGCACTTCACAGGTCAGGCAGCCGCCATTTCAAAGACCCACATATCTTATTTCTACTGCGTCACACATACCTAGGCCTTGCATCAACACTCATACAAGCCATTCAATGCATTGAGAATCGTGTACTGTGCAAGCTGTGGGGATGTACCTGTGGGTTGATTGACTCTGTGCTCTATGTTGTCCTTCCTAGGCACCGTCCGCTGGGACTTGCGAGGAGATGGAGGAATCTTCCCGTGTACAGACCGCTGGTGGACCTGTCGACAATGGAAGAAAGACATGTCATACTGACATACAGGCTTGACAGAGCCACTATACAGGAACTGTGTGCCCAGCTGGAGCCAGACCTGATGTCACCCATCCGCCAACCCACAGGGATTCCCCCTCTAGTGAAGGTTCTGTCAGTACTCCATTTTTTGGCAAGTGGATCATTCCAAACAACAGTGGCCATTTCATCAGGGATGTCCCAGCCTATGTTTTCCAAGGTGTTGTCCAGAGTGTTGTCTGCCCTGCTGAAATACATGCGGAGCTACATTATTTTCCCTGAGGTGGGCGATTTGGCTACAGTGAAGGGTGATTTCTATGCGCTTGGACATATTCCCAACATCATTGGTGCAATAGATGGGACCCATGTTGCTTTGGTCCCCCCCAGCAGGAGTGAACAGGTGTACAGGAACAGAAAAAGTTATCATTCCATGAATGTCCAGGTGGTCTGTTTGGCTGACCAGTACATCTCCCATGTAAATGCCAAGATCCCTGGGTCAGTGCATGACGCGTACATCATGCGAAATAGCAGCATCCCTTACGTGATGGAAATACTTCAGAGACACCGTGTGTGGCTAATTGGTGACTCTGGTTACCCCAACCTGTCATGGCTACTGACCCCAGTGTGGAATCCCAGGACAAGGGCAGAGGAACGCTACAATGAGGCCCATGGGCGTACTATGAGGGTGATCGAGCGGACCTTCGGCCTCCTGAAGGCCAGGTTTAGGTGCCTCCATATGACAGGTGGATCCCTAATGTACTCACCAAAGAAGGTGTGCCATATCATTGTGGCCTGCTGTATGCTTCACAACCTGGCTTTGCGACGCTAGGTGCCTTTCCTGCAGGGGGATGGTCCAGATGGTGGTGTTGTGGCAGCTGTGGAGCCTGCGGAGAGTGAAGAGGAGGAAGACGAAGAGGACGACACAGACAACAGGGACACAGTAATACAGCAGTATTTTCAATGACATACAAGTAAGAATCTACACCGGCATTTTACATTTACTTAAAGTCTCCTGCCTCTCTACTGTCTGAGTTTCCCCCCAGTGTATGTTAACTGAGTTGTGACTTTCCCTTCCAATTTCAGAGATGTGGGCCCCACTCCGTGACCTCTGCTTTGTTTCCCCATGGACTACAGCTGTGTGACAGTGGTATGTTGTCATCACAATGTAACTGGACATTTTGGCACGGTTCTGTGTAATACATTTGTTCAAAAATACAGGCAGACTCCAGAATATTTTTGTGCAATAAGTGTGTTTATTAAAGTGCTCAATTTTGGGTAATGGTAGCAATTCGGTGATGGGTGATGGTGGAGGAATGTCCATGGCAGAGTCCAGATTTTCAGTCTCACAGGTGCATTGTCCATATGCCTGTGGAAGGTGGAGCAGGGGCAGTTTAAGGTTGGACAGGGTGACAATGTGGGACAGTGGGATGACAATCAGGGGGTATCCTTTCCTGGCGGGGGTCTTGGCATCTTACTCTGTCTTCTTCCTTGGTCTCAGGCCCTGCTTGCGGGGTGGTTCTCCTTCTGCAGGGGGTGGGGTTCTGGTGGTCTGTTGTTCTTGTGTCGGGGCCTCCTGTCCACTAGCGCCGGCGGAGGTGGTAGCCTGTTCTTGGTCCATGCTAGTGACAGGGGCCCTATGTGGTGCCACATGGTCCCGCAATGTGCTGACAATCTGATTGAGAGCCACAACGATGGTGCCCATTGCGGAACTGATATTTCTGAGTTCTTCCCTAAACCCCATAAACTGTTCCTCCTGCAGTACCTGGATCTCCTGGAACCTGGCCAGGACCGTCGCCATCGTCTCCTGGGAGTGGTGGTATGCTCCCATGATGGAGGATAGGGCCTCGTGGAGAGTGGGTTCCCTGGGCCTGTCCCCCCCCTGTCGCACAGTAGCCCTCCCAGTTCCCCTGTTTCCCTGGGCCTCTGTCCCCTGGACCGTGTGCCCACTACCACTGCCCCCAGGTCCCTGTTGTTGTTGGGGTGGTGGGTTAACCTGGGTGCCCTGTAGTGGTGGACACACCGCTGATTGACGTGTCCTGGAGACAGAGGCATGGGCCCGCTGGGTGGGTACTGTGCTGGTGTTCCCAGAGGGGGGTAGGTCTGCTGTGGCCTGTGGCTGTCTGAGGGGAACCAACTGTCCCGAGGTCCCCGATGGGCCGGGCTGGTCATCTGGGTCCAGGGAGACAGAGCTGCTGTCATCATTGTGGGCCTCGTCTGGGGGTGGAATGGACATTTCTGGACCCTCCTGGGCGGTGTCGTGGCGTTCGGGTCCTGCAGGGGTATAAGAGTATGGTTATTGCTTCTGTGTGTGCCATGGCGTGCAATGGGTGGGTGCCCGTGTACCCCAGTGCTGGCATTCCCTTGTGGGGGCTTTTGTGACGGTGGTTTGGGGGGGGGGTGTGCAGTGGGCATGCTTAGGTGATGGGTGTCCATGCTTTGTGGTCGCATGCAGGGCTTGGTGTTGGGATGGGTGGGTTGTGATGGTGAGACATTAGCAAGGAGGATGTGTGATGGGGGGGCGGGTGGGGGTATGATTTGGCATGCCGGTGGGTGGGGGGGGATGAAGTAGTTGAGATTAGACTTACCAGAGTCCATTCCTCCGCCTACTCCTGCGAGGCCCTCAGGATGCAGGATCGCCAAGACCTGTTCCTCCCATGTTGTAAATTCTGGGGGTTGAGGTGGGGGTCCGCCGCCAGTCTTCTGCACCGCGATATTGTGTCTGGATACCATGGAACGCACCTTCCCCCGTAGGTCGTTCCACCGCTTCCTGATGTCGTCCCGATTTCGGGGATGCTGACCCACAGCGTTGACCCTGTCCACTATTCTTTGCCATAGCTCCATCTTCCTGGCAATGGTGGTGTTCTGCACCTGTGTCCCGAAGAGCTGGGGCTCTACCCGAACGATTTCCTCCACTATGACCCTGAGTTCAGCATCTGAAAACCTGGGGTGTCTTTGGGGTGCCATGGGGTGGTGTGGATGAGGTGTGGGGTGGTGTTTGTGGTGATGAGTGTGGTGAGTGTGGTGGTGTGTGGTGTTTTGTGCGTGGATGTTGTGTGAGTGATGGTGTTATGTGCCTGTGAATGCTCTGTACTAGCTGGTAGTGTCTCTCTCTGGCCTTAGTCAATAAATGGTGGTCATAGGATTTGTGGGTGATGTGGGTGTGTGTTTTATATTGTGTTGGGTGTGTGGGAGTGGTGTTTGTATGAGTATCAGGTGTGTGTATTTCAAAATGTCCAATGTGGCTATGTTTTGGAGCTGTGTGTGTATTTTGAGCGCGCCGGTGTGTACCGCCAATGGAATACCGCAGTTGAAAGACCGCCGCGTGGATTCGTGGGTCGGAATGGAATGGGCGTATTTCTGTTGGCGTGACGGTGGAGGTTTGGTCATCGCCAGTTTTTCGCTGGCCGTTGGTGTGGCAGACTTTTGTGGATGTCGGGTTTTTGGTGGTTTGCCTGTTGCGGGTCAGAATGACCGTGGCGGTTTCCCGCGCCCGCGGCGGTGTTATGGCGGTCTTCTGAACGGCGGTAAGCGCCTTTTACCGCTGAGGTCAGAATGACCCCCTATGTCCCAAACTTGGCAAGGAGACAGTGGGGGCATATTACTCATGCAGCTATGCACTCACTTGCAGTATAGTGCACCCTGCCTTATTGCTGGAAGGCCTGCCAGAGGGGTGTCTTACCCATAGCGCATGCAGTGTATAGTGGGCAGGGCACACAGGCAGTGTGCCATGTCAAGTTTGCATTTTAGATGTGCATTAGGAAACTCAGCCTGCAATTGCAGTGCTGGGTGTACCTGAATGCATGGCCCTAGAGGGTGGCACAATTAGCGCTGGTGCCCTCAGGGGCCTACTCTTAGTACCTCCTTGCCCTGAGTACCTAGTACCATTTACTAGGGGGCTTAAGGGGGCAGCTAAAGGTGTCTCCAATTATGCCAATGCATCACAACAGTTTAGGGAAAGAGCTCTGTCCCAGGGAACCTGGTTAACAGGAACCCTGGGCACTAACAACTTCTAGGCTACATCATATACCAGGCAAAAAAAAGGCCTTTTCTCACAAGCATGGCTATCCAAACACATTTTTTTCTACTGTTTCATATGATGCTTCATTCCCGCATGCTACTGCTGTGGTAATCTACAGCTTTAGGTAAAAACAATTTTCTAGTGCTTGATACTCACCATTATCAATAACTCAGAATTCATGTGTATTACGCAGTTTAACTGATGTTTTCCATTAGGATCTACGCATGGCATTCACACATAGGGAGTATATGGCTTTATGGTCACTGTCATCAGCATGAGTGTCACATATGGTTAATTATGGCTGACTTTGGACACTTGTTTTCCTCCCTTTGGCATGGCTGATTTTAATGTATTGATAGTAATTGTTTTTTGGTTGACCATCTAATATTATTGTTTGTTTTTCTTCTTCTTTTCCTCTTTTTTCTTGTTTTCTTTCTCCAATTTCTTTTAGTTTTTTAAATTTCATTTCCCTCCTTTTTCCTTTTTTAGCCCTGCCCTTTTATTTTTCCGTTATTGGTCAGAAGATTTTGGGTATCTTTGTGAATTTCCTCCCAGACACGACAATTTGTATGTCCTGATGATGATCCTAGTATCATGTGGAGGATCAAAATGTCGTTGACGTTGACACACTGACCTTTTTTCAGATTTTTTATATTTTCATTGTACACAAGGGCAGTAGTGTTTTTTTCCAATTTTGACTGACTTACTTGATTGATTATTGTCACATATGTATACGTGAGTTTTACATTTTTGTATTAATCCAAAATAAAGTATATAGTTTTTTTCATGTATGTCGATTGGACTATAAGTATGGGCATGACTGTATTCCTATTGTAATGTCTTTGTATGCTTTGATGAGGGACTGTTGCTCTGTCATAATACTGTGGGCCACATAAGGCCTTCCATAGAGGTGACATATGCAGTAAAAGGGGAGTGTAAGGCTTGGCAAGGAGTTTTTAATGCCAAGTAGAGGTGGCAGTAAACTGCACACACAGGCCCTGCAGTGGCAGGCCTGAGACATAGTTAAGGGGCTACTTATGTGGGTGGCACAATCAGTGCTGCAGGCCCACTAGCAACATTTGTTATACAGGCCCTGGGCACATGTAGTGCACTTTACCACTGACTTACAAGTACATTAAATATCCCAATTAGGTAGGAGCCAATATTACCACCCTCGGGCTGTCAGACCTAACAAGAGCTTATTGCCCCGCACTGCACCACAGTGCACCTTTGACTAACTGTGCTGGGTACAGAACAGGAAAATGTGCCTTAGTACAGTAAATGCACTGCTCCCTGTGCAGGTGTAAATTAACACCTGCATTGGGATCAGTGCATTAGTGAAAGGTGCACCAGCTGTAAAAAGTCAGCAGTTTGTCTTTCACTGGCGGTAGCAGCCCAGCCTTCACGTCAAAGGGGAGCAAAAATACCTCTGGGGTGAGTGTAGTGAGTGACTGCACCTGGCTCTAGGGGAATGCCCAGGGTCAAACGGATCCCTCTGCTCCCCTCACAAGGTCGCCCTTAAGAAGTGCACTCAGTTTGAACCACCTCTATATGGAACACAGTCAGTGAACTTGCAAACATCTCTGTTGCATCTGCACCAATGTCGGTAATACAGCTCAGAGGCAAAGTATTCCCCCATTCGAATGTGGCCATGCCCCCGAGTATTTAAGCGAACGCTCCAGATATGATCGCCAGGGGCAGCTCCTCCGCAATGGCAGAGGAGCATCACTCCCCTGGCTAAGAATCAGCAGATTAAAAATAAAATGATAGTTTACTATTGTTTTATTTTTCATCTGCTGGCTCAGCCAGCAGTGCAGGGAGGGGCGTGGCTGGGCTGGGTCACAGGAGGGGGGAGGGAGGAGAGAGGAAAAGGGAGGGTGAGTGGAGTGCAACTATGTGTGCATGTGTGTTTGGCCGGCCATCACAGGCCGGCAAAATACACATGTGCACTTAGGTTCCCCAACCCGGCTGCATTGCACAGCCGTTATGGAGAAACTGCACAGACCCCAGTGCACTGTCTGAGCGACAGTCCATCCCGCTCAGACCAATTCTGACGCTGCTTTCATGCTAAAGTGCCAGGATTGCTGGGGAGCCTGTGCTGGTGTCACAATGCTGGGACACTTTCAGGAGCAGAGGAGGAGACGGAACAGTACATTTTTTATGGGCGAGCGCAAGGCGCTCCATCCATTCTGTAATCTCTCTTTGGGCTTCAAACCACGCCTATGTCACGTCAGTCACCTACATTGGTTCGTGGGCTTGCCTTTTAAAATCTGCTTGCTTTCATTTGTGAAAGGCATGCATACGTCATGCCTTTTCCGGGGTTTAGCCAACCTACACAGCACCAGTAAACTACTAAAAACATGCGAGGCTCGATGATTTCAGCCTGGGGTCTGGACTACTTTATCTGTTTATTTTCCACGCAGCGCGATCGCGCTGCATTTTACATAGCGCGATTGCGCTGCGTTTTTTTTTCTTTACAACGCTAATCGCTCTAACTAGAGCAAATGCGAGATCCGTTGCATTGAAAATGCTTGTTTTGTTTCCCCCGTCCCAGTCGCTCCCCATGCACACCCCTTGACATTTGAGGCGGCCACCACTGGTGATCGCACAGGAGCAAATTGTGCGCTGGTGCAACCCATAATAATGAAGGAGTTGTACTACTGTTTGTAGTCCATTCTATAACACCAAAGTGCCTAAGGGGTGCAAGAGGCAGGTGAAAAATTATGTTGCAGCCCCAGGGCACTTTTTGCAACATGGCCAATGGTGCTAGTTACGCACAAGAACTCTACGTACAGGTTGTAGAATTGCTATACTGTACAAATACAAATACAAAGAAGGATTCCTTCATACTGTGCAAATGCACAGTAACACGTGTATTACTGTGAAATATCTTCCTGAAGTGTCCTTTCTAAAATTAAAATATTATCCATTTACTTTACTTTGTATGCCCCTGACAGAGACTGAAGTGAACCATTGCCCTTCAATGTCTTTTTCTAGGAGACCACAGATAAGCGAATTGATTAGCTCTGCTCCCCTGTATCTGGAGAGGCCTGGTGCCAGCCGTTGTAGACCTCTACGAGTGTATTATCCAAAGTAATGCCTAATTCGGGGCTTTCAGCCTCAGAAATGATAAGTTGTGACTTTGAATTAACCTCTCAGGCTGGAATCAAAGGCAATTAAAACATGACAATTAGGGTTTGAGCACTTTAAAACATCCTGCAGCAGTAATTTTTGAAGAGGTACTTTCCATAATGATTGCCCTTGTCATAAGTACTGCTTTTATTGTTCCAATCTGATTTGAAGGGGTTTACTTTGCTCCTACATTAATAAGAGGTATGGTTCACAAGGCTGCGGATTCAAGTTCGATTTCTGAAAACCTTCGTGAACATTTAGTACAAAGAAATCTGTATTTCCATTCACCACAATCAAATTTGGGCGTTATTTAGAGTTTACCTAATGGGATACCATGTCACAAAACTGGTGGATATTCCATCTGCCATATTAAAACTGCATTATAGCCTATGGGAGTTGTAGTAATACGGACGGTATATTTGCCACATTTGTGGCAAAGTATTCTGTCTGCCAAATTCTAAATTAGGCATTTAGGACCATATTTATGGATGGTTAGCATCACTTTAGCGCCATTTATTTTGGCACTAAAATGGCGCTAACCTAACTCCATATTTATATTTTGACGCCAGAGCAGTCTAGCGTCAAAATATTGGAGTTAGTGCCATGTTTAGGATGCGTGAAACCACCTTGTGTCAGTGAGATGCAAGGTAGGCGTTCCTGACCTAAACACAATGCTAACCCCCAATGCCATATTTATCTCCAGGTGCAGAAATTACGAACAAGGAAGAGGTGGGCCTTACTAATAGTACTAAGCCCACTTAGTGCCATTATTTAATGCCTGGGTCAGACCAGGCATTAGGGTGCAGGTTGGCCTATTTCCATGGTGGAACACCGTGGAATGGGCACAAAGATGCCCACCCCAAGCCCCAGCAACACCACCACCCACACCACAGGGACACTATAGGAGGGGTGACCCCATCCCAGGCAGGTTTAGGTGAGTATATGTTATATATTTTTATAAGTGCCATTGGGGGCCCCTTACATGGGGCCCTCTGCCTGGCACTGGGTATTTTGGGCTTGCCCAGGGGACACTGGTCCCCTGTGGTGGGCATTGGGGTGGTGGGCATAACTTATGTCTAAACTTAGACAGGAGTTATTTTAGCTGCATGTGCATCAGAAAATGACGATAGACTGATTAGCGGCAGATATTTTGCTGCTAATCAGTCTAACCTAATTTCTGATCCACTAGCACCATCCCCCTAATGCCATCCCAACCCCCCAGCAGGCGTATTTTTTTTACGCAAGCCATTCCTTAGCGCCATCATGCATCATTACATAAATATGGTGCACAGATGGCTTTAGAGAATGGGTCTAGCTTGCGTTAAGAAAAATGACACACAACTGCATTAGCACGGTTTTGTGCCATTTTTCATAAATATGGGCCTTAGTGTCTACTCCAATAGTCATGAATGTATAGTCTGAACTTGTGCTCTGTGGTTTTTATCCATTTGGGGTAAATCACAGGACCATCTTGCGAGACAATCTCTTTGCATAAGTCTTCGCTGAGATATGACTTGAGACTTGGAAATTCTAGTACTGAGAAGCATATTTATAGGAAATGACGCGTTGCTACCCCGCAGTATTGATGCATCAAAATTAGTTACGATCCGCACAAATCCTTTAAGATACCATGTATGCACCGTATTTACAGTACGGGCCACCACGGCACAAAGACCCAAGGTGCGTTAGAAATTCTGATGCATCTGTGGGAACTTAGCCACAACGATTCAGCCTCAAAAGTGTTGCATTGCTGAAGTTGGCCTCACAACTAACACAACTTCGGCGATGCCTCAAAATTTAGAGGTGCTGCGTCAGTTTTAAATGACGCAAGTAGCCTAATACCTAAGGGCCAATGTAAAAGACTGTAAAATAGTGGAATATCACCTTCTACACTTTTACAACTGACCCTGGATTTAAGAGGTTATGTATGCAGTATGTCTATGTGTCACATTACAGTTTACATAGTCTACTTATGTGTATGTACAGACCTGAGTATGTGTGATATAGAGAGTGACAGTGTAATGTAAGAGAATACATGCGTATGTTGGAATGTTAAGTGGCAAGACATGTTTTACCTACCTTATGTCGGTACTTACTTGTTTTCCTTAGCAGTACACAGGCTTGGACTTGGGGACCTCTTCCTCCTTGGAGAAGTGGCAATCCTGGCCTGTTCCTTACAAAAAGTACACAATGTCACATTGCCTTGCTGCAGTGGCTGACAAAATCATAAATGCAGTGGTCCCAGCTTGGTCAAGAGGTCCCACATTATGATTTTCACAAGTGTAGACCCACCACTAGTGGAAGGGAAGTGAAATATAGATATGTTCCAGTGTGTAAATTGACTTCAGCTGGTCAGATTCCTATTAAAAAGCCATTGCATTATTTTAATGCTTGTGTTAAGAAGGCGTAGGAATTTTGATGCATTATTTTTACTCTGTGCGTCATTTGCCAATGATGTGTCATTTTCCTAAAAATGTGTCAGTTCTGCATGGAAGTTTAAGAGGGAGTACCATCTTGCATATGATTAATGTTACCTGATGCAGCCTGTGGTAGCACAGGTAAAAAATGACACAGGAAAGTGAGAAAAATGACGCATTTTGCTTATGCGTCACTTTGTAATTATGAGCACTGAATGGGCCGCTGCTGCATCAAAAAATATGATGCAGCTGCAGCGCAAGCTCTTTGTAAATATGCCCCTTAGATCCTATTCACTGAGTCAAGCAAAATAAAAACATCTCAAGGAAAGATTCCCTCGCAAATGCCATAATTCTTGGATATTTCTAGCGAAGTCCAGTCACGTGAGTGGAGATTTGAGGTTTTTAAAAAATATAAATATCCATCTGAATCAATGATTTGTAGTAGGTTTTGCTTGGCTGTAGAAGGATGAAACGTGTCTTAGGCGTACTCTGGCAGAGGCGAGATGAGAAAGAGAAAGAAAGTGTGAGACAGAAATACAAGGAGAAAGAAAAGATCGATGATAGAGGCATATACCAAGGGACAGAGACAAAGAGGAAGAGGTGGAAATCAACATTCCAAAGGTCAAGCATCTCATAAGTTAGAGGTTTACGTTTTATGGATAATTGAGTATGTTTTAGGTAGGCCTCTGGTTGTATAGTGTTCCTTTTTTGAAACTCCCTCAGTTGTTAATTCATTGATCTGTTTTTAGTTTAGACATATTTAAATCAATTATATTCGAATTTACAATAGAATTAGGGACGGGGATGTTGCCATGATCTACATGGATGATGGTTAGGATGATGTGTGGTTCACATGTTTTTTATTCTTGTGGCCGAATAAAGATAGACATCCAGGTAAATCTCCTAACAGAGATTATGGGGGCAGATAATCCAGCTAGTGGAACCATGGAGTATTTTCAGGCAGTGGCACTTGCTGAGGTGCATGTGGCAGACACTCAGAACGCATCAGCAATTGAAAGCAAATGCTGCCCCAAAATGCCTGCATCCAAGGGAAGAGGGCCATGACTGTAGGTGGGCACAATTACTGATTTTGTAAAGCTCTAATAATTGTTAGAACACTATAGTACTTGGAGCAGATGTAACTGTAAGCAGGTCATCTCAATAAGAACAGTATTAGCAGATTATGATATATACCATTAGGTACAACATAGGCCATAACTAGATGACATGGGACAGAAGAATGGAGATCTACATGAGTTAAACCATGGGAAATGATGGTGACACATGGGAAGTTATGGAAGATTTTGTCTGTGGGGCTTAGGTAGAAACAACACCTCTCTTCAAAGGTCCTCAGAGCACAGTGTGTGTCTAAGTGTGTTCCCATGATCATACTAGGGTTGGAGGTACACAACATGAATAGGCTTAAGGAAAGAGAGCTATTAAGGACTCTTCTATTAGGATCATTTAGAGTGTGTTGTGCAGGTACAAGCCAATGTAAAAGAGGCAGAAAAATAATCCACCTCCTCCCTAATAGACAACAGGAGCAATGTGAAAGGAACTGATTACTCCCTATTCACATCTGCTGCAACAAAACTTCATATGGCTTTGTATAGTGTGAATACTGATTGCCTTGAATCAAAGTACGTAAGGGAACATCCAGACATAGGCTTTTGAAGTGGTGTATAAACATTGCAAATGTAAATTTATTTATGAAACAGAGGCTTATATATAATGCAGTGAATGGAATTTCCTCATATGCAGCAACATGTAGCAAAATTATTTCTTTGCCTTCTTTATGCGATGACCTTGCAAACGTATTCCACTCACAAATGGAGGAGTTCAGGCATGACATCAGAGCAGCTATGTTTACCTGGATATTTAACTCGTCCCACTAGGCAACCTGGATTTTCAAGAGTTGAAATCTGCCTCCCTTCACAATTCTTACCTGATAGAATTTCTAAAACAATAATCTGCTGCACTTTTCCAGCACTTCATGTCAGGTTAACAGCTCTATCCTGGATGCTGAAACTCTTGTTCCCAGCTCTACTGTGAAAGAAATTGCTTATAGACCATATAATGTGGCTAATTATCAACCTGTCTTTCTTTTGACATCTACCATCAATTTCTACAGAGAAAACACATGTAGAGGGTCCTATTCACAAAGGTAAATTTACATGAGGAGATTTTTTCTTGTTTAAATCTACTCCTGCACCTTAGTGTAAATTCACACCGTTTAACTATTAAGCATGTCGAAGTGTATATTTACTCTGAAGTGTAAACATACATGCCTCCATGCTCCTCATTTCAGAGATGGAGACATCCAAGACTAAAAGTGTGAGCATTAAGGTATTATAAGTACCTTTTCACACATAGGTGGAGATCTCTGCCACAGTGGCAGAGGTCTCCATTTGGCAAAGTATAGGGAAAATTAACAAACTTAATTAATTCTTCATCAAATAAACTTTAATATAAAATTAAAAATTACACTTATTATTTTTAAGCTCAAACTTAATAAAAAATAATAGAGCAATTCACCTCCACACAATAAATGTTTACAAAAACATAAATAACCTAACTACTTTATTTTATAAATATCAATTTTCAAACAAAATTAAATAAAACCACCCTCACTTACATTTTTTATTATTATATGGTAACCTTAGTTAAAGGTTGTGTTCAGTTAATGTAAATGAATAGTTAATGTTTAATAAACATATAAACATTTAATGTATTGTGTATTTAAAATACGTTACCTATACATTTCTAAATTTAATTAGTTGAAATAATTAAAGTATTTAAATATTATTCCCTGTAGGGTGTTATATTAAATTCCAGCTTAAGAACCTTGCATTCATATTTTTTTCATTCAGGAGAACATATTTCTTACAAGAATATATCCTTCTTCTAGATACTCTCCATTGCTTCTTATTGACTGGAAGCTAATATATCAGAGTCAAATGGTATATCATAGTGATGTTCCCTCATCCATTAATGGCTCTGACTATACACTCACTGGAGACCACATATGCTTGACCGTCAGATGTACCTCTACTGGCTGCCTTTCCAGCTTTACTAGAGTAACATCTTTATTTCCACAGTTAAGCAGATCTAGTTTCCAGTGTGGCATCACCTCCTTCTAGAAGCGCCGGACTCCTGGACACTATTGCCTCATTGATGATTTTGCTGCTGGAAGCATCAATGCATCAATTTAACTTTGGAAACTAAGCATTAGCCTCCAGTTAACGAGAAGCCGGGCATTAAGATCTATAGTTGTGAAGGAGCATTAATATATTGAATATATGTTTTTAAATAATGTCTAGAATAAGTATGAATATTTCAATACTATATTCAAATCAGGCTTATACTGTTTATTGTTTTATCCTCTTGAAAAATAACGGGAATTCTGTCTTGGCTGGGTTGAGCTTCAGGTAGGCGCTAAACATCGAGGTCTGGATTATGAACAGTGTTTGGGGCATTGAATGTCAGCAGAGGAGACTTTAAAGTAGAGTTGTGTATCACAAGTTGTGTATCACCAGCATATTAGTGCACCTTGATGCTGTTATCTGTGAGTAGAGCACAAGGAGGCTCCATTTAGTTTTTAAAGATGACAGGAGACAGAATAAAATCTGGGGTACTCTGCAGGTGACAGGGATTCCATGGGACCTGGATATGCCTATGTAGACAAATTAGTGTCAGCAGGAAAAGTATGAGGAGCACAAGCGAAGGACGTGGCTGGGGAATATCATTCAGGACTCAAGGGTACATACATATGAGGGTGTGATTGTCAGTTTTGTCGAAGGCAGGTGAAAGGTCCAGTAATATCAGGAAGTAAGGGTTATCATCATCATCTGTGGTGAAGATGGCATAGTCTACAGGTGTGTAAAATATGGGTTTCTATGCTACATCGGAAACCAGACGTGTAGTCATGGAGTAGATGGCTAGCACTGATGTGATCTTGAAATTGAACATAGACTTCTTTTTCATTTATATTGCCTATGAATTGTAGGTGAGTGATGGGTCAATGGTTGGTCAGGTCATAAAGCTCAAGTGTATATCTGGTTAGTAATAGAAGGATCTTGTTTGTCTTGAGAATTTCTGGGAAGATACCTTGAGTCGAGGAGGCATTGATAAAGGTGAGTAGGGTTGACAGGATGTCCCAAGAAAGAGCTTTCATGAAGGACAAAGGTAAAACATCATCTTCTTAAGAAGTGGCTTTGACAGAGCTGAGTAGGCCAGTGAGATCAGTGAGATTTAAGGCTTTGAAGACTGTCCAATGCAGGTTTCTCTGGGCAGAGGTGGGCATAAAGGATAAAGCAGGCTTGGTGTTGTTGATTTTATGTTGAATCTTCTGTATTTGTTCACTGAACAAGAGCTTAATGGCATTGCACTTTTCTATGGTGTGACAAATAGGTGGGCCAGGCAAGGGGCTGAACAAGTGTTTAGTTATCTTGAAAAGTGCTCTGCACCTGTTGGTGGCTTGATTGATTGTGTTTGCATAGTACTTTGCTTTGGCTGATGTGATTAGTTATTGCTGTGTTGCACAGAGAGGTTTCAGTATCATGAGGTTATCAGAACTTATCTTTTTCTTCCTTGTTCTTCCCTGTCTGAGGATGGATCTTTTATTGTCAGGAAGTTCTTTAAAGTATCCAAGTACTAAAAGCTTTGACTTGCATTTGCATGTTCCAGTTGGGTTGTGGATGTTCAAATAGTTTTTCAGAAAACTGTTGAAATTGTTTAGAAGGGTCCTGGCAGCAGACGTAGCTAGGTTGAGAGATGAGTTAAAGCATTAGGCTGTCTATGGAGAAGACTTTAAAGGATCTAAAGAGTTTGAATTCTCTTTTGTGATGACCTTGGTCTGTCTGTATGAAGCTGAGCTAGAAGACAGGGATGGCAAAGTGGTCAGCACAGTCCAGGGGCGTGGGTAGTTTGCATTAAATTGCTGTTGATGTTGAAAAGTCAAGGTTGAGGATGTGGCCTTTGCAGTGTGTTGGTTGTGTGGGGAAGGTGTTGTTTTCTATGAGCTTGTGCTTTCTGGGGGTTTGAAAACACCCAAGAGGGTAGTGTGGGTATGTTGGCTGGAGGAGGAGGCAAAGAGATCTGAGAATCCATCAGTGAAGTCCTTTCTCTGCCTGAGAGACGTACAGATGAAGTAAGGCAATGGTTGAGTTGCAGAGGGTGGGAAATGGCATGTCAGCAGCTTGATTGAGTTGAGTGTTACTTGTTTGCCTAGGGTGCAAGACTAGAAGAATTTATGGATGATAGCAAGGCCTCCTCTTTTCTCATGCGAGCAGTCCAAGCAATGGGTGCTTGTAGGAAGTAGGGTGTCTAGGATGTAGGGAGAATTATGCTTCTGTTGTGAAGATGGTGTCAAGTTTGTGACAGGTGATGAGATTTGAAATGCTTGCTGTCTGAAGTACTGCAAAGCCAGTTAATGAGTTGGAATGTGAATTCTGTAGTTTGAGAGTGTGTAGTAGTGAGTGTGATATGTACGAGGTTGGGTTTTTGTGTTGTATGAGTATGAGTTTCTGGATCATCTAGACTTGGATGTGATTGTTGGGACTGGCAGTATGTGTCACGGTTTCGTCAGTTCTGTCAGGACTCTGGGCGGAGCACCCCTTGAAGTCACAGAATATCTCCCTATTGAGGCAGTGTACCGAAGCAGAAGAGTAGCTAAAGACATACACCAGGAATGAACAGCTATAGTAACTTACATGAGACAAGCCCTTGTGTGTCAAGCTGGAGACACAGTGGCAATTCCTGGAAAACAGCAATAACACACTGTCACAGGCGCTTAATACTATATACAACATTAGACAAAGGATGGGGCAGGCATTACCTCCTGGAAATCAGGAGCCAACATCAGTACAAAGGAAAACACTTATACGCAGGTGAGGAATGATAGTACACTTACCAGACACAATAACCCAAGAGGAAACATAAACAGAAAGAACAACCTAGGAGGCATAGCAGGAACAAGTCTGGAGAACAGGGAACAGGCTCAGGCTGAAGCAAGCAGGAACAGGACTGGAACACAAGCCAACAAGAGTTTCAGTACACAAAGGAAACAAACTCCAATGCACAATGAGGAGCTTCAGGAAATGGCAGCTTATAAGCAATTCCAGGCAGTAGCAAGCCCTGGGTGGAGTCACACGGATGGGCTGCACTAAAGTGATCACAGGTGTGTGCAGTTCCAGTCTCTCACAAGTCCTGGAGGAGTGAATTCAGTACAAAGGAACAGCAGGACTATTCCCATAGGAAACAATAGACAGCAGAATCCAGGTCTTACTGACTACCAGGTAGTGCATTATTGAACATGAAGTCCATTGAAGCAAATGTAGGTCTTCAGTAGCATACCATATCTTAAAGGGATGCAAACAGGAGTCAGAAAGGGACTCTAGACGAGTATTAATGGTGATTCCCAGGCTACAGATAGTCCGTTTACAGTGCCCCCCAGAGATGGGATGACAGAGTCGTAACAGTATGGAGTTCTGGTTGAGGCACATGATTATGTCTTACATTGTAAGTTTTAGAGGAATAGGGGTTCTGGTGCAAAGCCCTTACTGTTCCTCTGCAGATGATGAGGATGAAAATGATGAGAAATCCAGTGATGTCACTTTCCCGTATACATAGATGATAGTAAATACAGTCATGTCACTTCCTATGCAGATGGATGATGGGAATTTTTCCACAAGTCAGTGAAGCTGAGAGTCTTTGCAAAGATCAGAGCACTAGGGGGCAATAAATACAGCTTAAGTAAATGTGGTATACAGAAGAAGTTAAAAAAAAAACAAAGATCTATTTAACCCCTTCTGTGCCCAGGACGTAACCATTATGTCCTGGGCACAGAGCCCAGAGGGAGCGCTAGCGCTCCCTCTGTGGGGTTCACCCCCACCCCCCCAAGGCAGGGATGGAAGGGGAAGAGCTTCCACTTCCACCCCCGACCCCCCCATCCCCCGTGACGCCAGCGCACAATCGCGCGCTGATTGTCACAGAGGGCCTCCTCCATCGCGCTGGAAGCGATCGGAAGAGAAATGCAAAGCATTTCTCTTCCTATCACGTGGAGGCGGCAAGAAAGGCCTCAAAGGGAAGGAAAGGAATTTCCTTCCCTTTGAAGTCTCTATCAGCGTTTCAAAAGCCGGATTGTAAATCAATCCGGCTTTTGAAACGCCCACTAGACACCAGGGATTTATTTTTGTAAATGTAATTGGCATGAGGGAGCGACCACTTGGGCAAGGGTCGCTCCCAGGGGGGGCATTTTTTTTAAAGGCCTTTACTGCCCCCCCCGGGGGCAGATCAGCCTATAATTAGGCCGATCTGCCCCTAGGGGGGGCAGAAACCTCTAGACACCAGGGAGTTTTTTTTTTCTTCGTGAATTTCAAGCAAGGGGAGCGACCCCTTAGGCAAGGGTCTCTCCCCTGGAGGGGCAAATTGTATTTAGGCCATTTCTGCCCCCTTTGGGGCAGATCGGCCGATTTTAGGTCAATAGGCACCGGGGATCTTTTTTTTGGTGCCAACATCACGCAGGGGAGCGACCCCATAGGCAAGGGTCGCTCCCTGGGGGGCAAATTTATTTTAGGCCATTTCTGCCCCCCCAGGGGGCAGATCGGCCTATTGTTATTAGGCCGATCTGCCCCCGGGGGGGGCAGAAACCTCTAGGCGCCGGGGCACATATTTTTTTTTTTTTTTTTGAGATGGGGAGCAACCCATTAGGCAAGGGTCACTCCCCTGGGGCGGCAAATTGTATTCAGACCATTTCTGCCCCCCTCGGGGGCAAATCGGTCGATTTTAGGTCAATCTGCCCCCAAGGGGGGCAGAAACAACTAGGCACTGGGGATCTTTATTTTTTTGTGCCAATGTCACGCAGGGGGAGCGACCCCGTAGGCAAGGGTCGCTCCCCAGGGGGCTTGGGTGGCAAATTTATTTTAGGCCATTTCTGCCCCCCCTGGGTCTGGCTGAGCCAGAGACCAAAATCCACAGGTAGGCACTTTGCAAAAAACACCTCTGTTTTCTGTGAAAAAATGTGATGTGTCCACGTTGTGTTTTGGGCCATTTCCTTTCATGGGCGCTAGGCCTACCCACACAAGTGAGGTACCATTTTTATCGGGAGACTTGGGGAAACGCTGGGTGGAAGGAAATTTGTGGCTCCTCTCAGATTCCAGAACTTTCTGTCACTGAAATGAGAGGAAAAAGGTTTTTTTGGGCCACATTTTGAGGTTTGCAAAGGATTTTGGGTAACAGAACCTGGTCAGAGCCCCACAAGTCACCCAATCTTGGATTCCCCTAGGTGTCTAGTTTAAAAAAATGCACTGGTTTGCTAGGTTTCCCCAGGTGCCGGCTGAGCGAGAGGCCAAAATCCACAGGTAGGCACTCTTTTCTGTGAAAAAATTTGATGTGTCCACGTTGTGTTTTGGACCATTTCCTTTCGTGGGCGCTAGGCATACCCACACAAGTGAGGTACCATTTTTATCGGGAGACTTGGGGGAACGCTGGGTGGAAGGAAATTTGTGGCTCCTCTCTGATTCCAGAACTTTCTGTCACCGAAATGAGAGGAAAAGTGTTTTTTTGGTCAAATTCTG
This sequence comes from Pleurodeles waltl, assembly GCF_031143425.1. Taxonomy (NCBI): domain Eukaryota; kingdom Metazoa; phylum Chordata; class Amphibia; order Caudata; family Salamandridae; genus Pleurodeles; species Pleurodeles waltl. The sequence continues at coordinate 318,391,631 of NC_090436.1, forward strand.
GGGTGTGCAAAGGATTCTGGGTAACAGAACCTGATCAGAGCCCCACAAGTCAACCCGTCTTGGATTCCCCTAGGTGTCTAGTTTTCAAAAATGTACTGGTTTGCTAGGTTTCCCCAGGTGCCGGCTGGGCGAGAGGCCAAAATCCACAGGTAGGCACTCTTTTCTGTGAAAAAATGTGAGGTGTCCACGTTGTGTTTTGGACCATTTCCTTTCGTGGGCGCTAGGCATACCCACACAAGTGAGGTACCATTTTTATCGGGAGACTTGGGGGAACGCTGGGTGGAAGGAAATGTGTGGCTCCTCTCTGATTCCAGAACTTTCTGTCACCGAAATGAGAGGAAAAAGTGTTTTTTTGGTCAAATTCTGGGGTGTGCAAAGGATTCTGGGTAACAGAACCTGATCAGAGCCCCACAAGTCAACCCATCTTGGATTCCCCTAGGTGTCTAGTTTTCAAAAATGTGCTGGTTTGCTAGGTTTTCCCAGGTGTCGGCTGAGCTAGAGGCCAAAATCCACAGGTAGGCACTTTGTAAAAAACACCTCTGTTTTCTGTGAAAAAATGTGATGTGTCCACATTGTGTTTTGGGCCATTTCCTTTCGTGGGCGCTAGGCCTACCCACACAAGTGAGGTACCATTTTTATCGGGAGACTTGGGGGAACGCTGGGTAGAAGGAAATTCGTGCTCCTCTCAGATTCCAGAAGTTTCTGTCACCGAAATGAGAGGAAAAAGTGTTTTTTTGATCAAATTTTGAGGTTTGCAAAGGATTCTGGGTAAAAGAACCTGGTCAGAGCCCCACAAGTCAGCCCATCTTGGATTCCCCTAGGTGTCTAGTTATCAAAAAATGCGCTGGTTTACTAGGATTCCCCAGGTGCTGGCTGAGCTAGAGGCCAAAATCCACAGGTAGGCACTTTGTAAAAAACACCTCTGTTTTCTGTGAAAAAATGTGATGTGTCCACGTCGTGTTTTTGGGCCATTTCCTTTCGTGGGCGCTAGGCCTACCCACACAAGTGAGGTACCATTTTTATCGGGAGACTTGGGGGAACGCTGGGTGGAAGGAAATTTGTGGTTCCTCCCAGATTCCAGAACTTTCTGTCACCGAAATGAGAGGAAAAAGTGTTTTTTGGGTCAAATTTTGAGGTTTGCAAAGGATTCTGGGTAACAGAACCTGGTCAGATCCCCACAAGTCACCCCATCTTGCATTCCCCTAGGTGTCTAGTTTTCAAAAATGCGCTGGTTTGCTAGGTTTCCCCAGGTGCCAACTGAGCTAGAGGCCAAAATCCACAGGTAGGCACTTTGCAAAAAACACCTCTGTTTTCTGTGAAAAAATGTGATGTGTCCATGTTGTGTTTTGAGCCATTTCCTTTTGTGGGCGCTAGGCCTACCCACACAAGTAAGGTACCATTTTTATTGGGAGACTTGAGGGAAGCCAGAATAGCAAAACAAGTGTTATTGCCCCTTGTCTTTCCCTACATTTCTTCCTTCCAAATGTAAGGCAGTGTGTAACAAAGACGTCTATTTGAGAAATGCCCTGTGTTTCACATGCTAGTATGGGCACCCCGGAATTCAGAGATGTTCTACTGATAGAGCGTTCCAACCTAATAATTTACCTGTATCTGGACGCTCTTGGGTCGATGAATCTTTTGACCAAGTGGGGCTCTCTTCACCCGAGAGTAATCAATTTAATCAAATCAATAATCAATAACGAACATAAGCAATACCCTGATCAACATAACACTTCACAATTAATCCAGAAAACATTTCGGCGAACCATGACCTTTCGGCCATGAATAACCACACCAGTTTATTCAAAGTTAATGAATTTATTTCCCTATATTAACAAAGCTAGCACGATATAAATGTGTCTCAACACCAAATGATATATATAAATGAACATTAATAGCTATCCATAATGGCGAAACAGATGCAATCTATGCAGCATTTGAATAACAATGCATTCGATAATAGCAACGCAAACCACTAACACTACAATCTGTAACGGGCTAATTGCATACATTAGTCAGCATAACAAGGTCTCAAATTGCATCGTGCATCAAATGAATCCTCATCTAACCTCAAATTAGCATCTGCATGTGGGACTTCATGCAAAAACAATTTAGCAACATTAATTTGGAAAAACTCCTAACTAGGGCTCTTATCAAAAATCAGCAGTTGGTTACCTAAAAAGAAAACACAATGCAATTGTACATTTTTCCTTTCATATTTACCAAATTCAATCAGCATTCAAGGAAGTCTTCGTCTCACAGGTACCAGTTTCGATCAGCATGGGACGGGGCAAAGGGGCAGGGTGGATGGAGCAATTGCCTCACGGCGGCAAAATAAAACTACTACTTCATGCAAAGGGGCAAATCAAAGTTAAAGTCTCTAGGGCGAGAATTACTTAAAGTCTCTAGAAGATAGCAAAATGACGATGTCTGCAAGATGGGCCATAATGGCTGCAATGTCCTGCAAAATGGCGGGCAACGGCCAATGTCCGGGTAATGGCCAATGTCAAAATGGCTATAATGTCCGAGTAATGGCAAATGGCAAAATGGCTGCTTTCTTCTTGTGCACCGGGTTTAAATAAACAACAGTTCAAATCCAGTAGGGTCTTCCATTGGAGGGTTCATAGGTTGGCTTCAAATTGTCCAATCAAAAACAACAGTTCACAAGCTTCTACCTAAGCATACATTATCCTTGGAGTCGGGAACGTAAGTTGCAACATATTTTACCAATTAACTCACTTTCAGAGCTTCCATTGTCCGCACCTGCAGATTGACCTTGGAGCAAAGAAGAAGATGCCAGGCTGGCACGAAACCTTAAAGATAAGCATGTGAACCGATCTTCACTGGAAAAGTACAGCTTCAAGCAAGAATACACGTTTATTAGCACATTGGAAAAACACGAGCATCTAAACCGTGAGACAAGGCAACTAGGCCGAAGCATCCACTAAAGTTATGCTAAGCTAAAACATTTCAAACAAGCAAATCATAGCACACGTTTACGGTTATGTCGGATTAGTACAATTCTAATACATCACGTTATATAAAGCACGCTTATAAATGTTGGCGAACTACTCTGAGGGCACATTTGTCCCCGTACAATCTTTACTAGTTCAGTTAAAGTCACACTTGATTATTGCAGCACTACGTTTATGCACTAATAAATGTAAAACCTTCATTTCTGCGTCATCAATCCCTCCTCTGATGACTACTTGTCATCACACAAAACTAATCCCACAAATTTTATTCCATTAAAATTCTGTCAGTTCTCTTTGCCTTTTAGTTCCCCTTGTTCTTGCTTTGTATTCTTCTGCCATTCTTTTCATCATTTTCTCTTCCTTCCTTCTCTTAATTCTTGCCATGATCATTAGTATTCCTCTTTTTATTCCCCAAATCCCAAAGATGCAAATTAGTACTATTAGTATTCCCTGTATTATTTTTAGCAATATTCCATTCCAAATGCCACCAAGCCAATTTCCCACTGAAGCAAGTCCCTTTCCAACCTTCTCCCAAACTACTGGTTCTTTCAATTCCTTCAAGTCTGCACTCTCTTTTGTTAGATTTGCAAGCATTGTTTTAATCTTCACACTGTTGTCTGGAATATACGTACAACAGTGACGAGCACCAAGCATTTTGCAAACGCCGCCATCCTTTGCTAAAAGAATGTCTAGGGCAAGCCTGTTTTGAAGAGTCATAGCTCTTTCTGCTGCAAGTTCAGCATCCATCAGGATTATAGCACCTGAAAACTTTGTCAACATGTTATCCACTATAGTGGACAACTTTCTTATTTTGATGGAATTCAACACAACTCCCAATGAAGGAATCATGGCTCCAAATATATCTCCTACCACAGCAGCTGCGGTCTCTCTTTTCTGGATACGATGGGATCCAGATGTCTTTGGAATCATCGATAGGTCATCCAGTTGATAAACCTTTGGGAACACTATACCCAAATAACATCTCCCCCACCATCCTTTTGGAAGACGATAATAGGCATTATGCCCACAAATGTAATATACACCTGGTATGACAGGGTCAAGTCCGTTCAGCATGAATGTCCATTTGGCCTTAAAGATAAACGTATGTTTACATTCACTCGCTCCCACGAAAATGTTATCATAATAAGATTCACCACGATATATACAAAATTTCCCTACATGCCAAGCATCTAAAGCTATTCTCCCTTGTGTTTTTATTACGGCAAAAGCATAATTATCTACTGAAGTCCTCTTACTTAGCTCTTTTTCTAATTTCGCATTCATTTGTGCCCTTCTATCATCTGTGCGATCTAAAAAGCTTATTTCTACTGCAGATAGCGAGCAGGTAAGATTTTCCCTATGAGCGTGAGCTGTTTCAAAAGGTTGCATTGGCTCGAAAAATTCCCTCATTATTTTAGCATCCCAATCTTTAGCAATCTGGCTTAGCTGCGTTATTATAGGAACATATGCAAAGGTAACATCATAATTTGAATAAAAATACTGTATGTTAGTTTGACCATAAAATCTAGAGGTTACTATACTACATGTAATCCCATATGTAAGAGGCATGTGATGATAAGTCACCCCTTCCGTTACCGATGTCGGTATCTGTGTACACACATAACAATCTTTCGCATCCATAGTCTCAACATATTCTGTTAGTAAGCGATAGAAAACATTATACGAAAGTTCCTTCTTATCATGCAAGTGTCTCTCATCTAATTCTAGTCTTTTCAATGCAGTTAGTTCAGTGACAGTAACAGGAGCATAAGTAGAAGCATCAATTCTCTCATTCTCACCCTTAGCACGCGTTGCAAGCACTATTGCCATTATTATTAATACACATGCAGTTATCAAGCCTATACACACATATTTACAATATTTCATTCTACTGTTTTGTGTCATGATCTGTATAGAATCAGAGAGCTAGAAGCACTTATAAAAGAAACGATTTAGCAATTAGTTACAAAGCTTAACGAGCGCAATGTTCACACAGTTTTCTTCAGGAGCCCAGTCACTTATCGGTTAGCAGCATTCGTCTCAATTCGGCAATAACTCAATTCGGCAATAACTCAGTCTTTTTTTTTTCTCAGTTAGCAACGTTGTCTCAAATCGAGTTTAAGAGTCAATCAGGTTATCAAAGTCTTATCAAGTTAGCAAATGTCTTATCCGGTTTAGCAATGTCTCAGCTGGTTGTATCACGTTATATTATAGCAAGCAATGTCATTTATCAGTTTTTTTTTTTTTTTTTTTTCAATCAATAGCGTCCATAAAACTTTTCTTTTCTATTGGTATCTCTTCTTCTTCGTTCTCGAGGCTAAGAGATACAAATTCGTCAGTCCAATCGTCATTGACTGCATATGCCCATTCTGGACCGGAATATCTCCTGTGCGGTATCCTTTTCCTTTTCAATTTTGCATCTCTCTTTGATTCTGTCTCACTGGTACTTTCCTCTTTGGCCAAGTCCTTTTCTTCACTTGAGGTTGGTACCACGACAGACACTTCCTTTCTTTTCTCTTTCACTCTTGGCCCTTCGTCATTCAACTTTTCTCTAGTTCTTAGTTTTACTGGCGATATACTTTGTCTTTTCTTTGCACTGTGTCCACTTGATGGACCTGCGATCTCTTCTGAAGAAGTTTGAACAGTTTCGTTCTGTTCTGCCTTGTCCCCTTGTTCTGGGGAGTCAATCACGTTTTCCTTTTCTTTTTCTGTACCGTCTGCTTCTGGGAAAGCCCTCCTCTGATCAGGCTCTCCTGCTTTTTCACCTCTTTCGAGCCCTTTGTCACCGTTACTTTCTTCAGGCTCTTTGTCACTTTCAGCTGCTTCAGGCTCTTTGTTACCTTCAGCTGCTTCGTCGCTGTCTGAGGTTTCTCCTTGGTCTTCCCCAAGTGAATCGGTTGTTTCGTCCTCAGAGAATATTTCTCTCTCCTCTATTTCTGTCTGTTCGCCTCTAGTTCTGTTTTGCTCTGTCTCAGCGCTCAGCACTTTGTTATCAGTTACTGGCAGTTTCAGCGCTTCAACTTCCTCATCTGTGGGACACAACACTTTCTTGGTATGACTGGCGTGAATCCAGTTGGGAACTCCCGCACACTTCACAGCGGTAGTGGTCGTCAGGATCACTTGGAAAGGGCCTTTCCAACGGGGTTCCAGACACGACTTCCTCAAGTGCTTCTTTATCACGACCCAGTCACCTGCTTTCAGTGTGTGTCCTGGACCTTGGATCGGTGGCAAGGTGGTTGCTTCCACCTGGTGAGAGAAAGAGCGAACCACGTCAGCCAGACCTTTGCAGTAGTCTAACACCATATCATCTGTAATATTCAAAAGCGCATTTGCGGGAACTGCAGGAAGTCTCATGGCCCTGCCCATGAGAATTTCGTGCGGGGACAATCCAGTCTTTCTGTCAGGGGTGTTTCTCATTGACATTAACACCAAAGGCAATGCGTCAGGCCATTTCAAATTTGTCGATGCACATATTTTCGCCATTCTCGATTTCAGCGTACCATTCATCTGCTCCACCAGTCCTGAGGCTTCTGGGCAATAGCTACAATGCAGTTTTTGCTCAATGTTCAGCGCTGCGCAAAGTAACTTTATCACCTCGTTATTGAAGTGACTTCCCCTATCTGATTCTAAAGAGATCGGGAATCCGAAACGTGGTATCAACTCCCTCAACAATAGTTTTGCAACTGTAAGGCTGTCATTTCTACGTGTGGGGTATGCTTCAATCCAGTGACTAAAAATGCACACAATCACCAACACATACTTCAGACCTCCATGCACAGGCATCTCAATAAAGTCCATCTGCATTCTGCTGAACGGGCCACTCGCCCTGCCAATGTGGCTCGCGTTCACAACTGTTCCCTTTCCTGGGTTCATCTGCTGGCAAATGACACAACGATGGCAAACTGCTTCTGCAGCTTGACGAAATCTGGGGTTAAACCAATCAGTTTTGAACAACCTTATCATGGCATCTCTCCCTAGGTGAGCCTGCCCATGATAGAACCGCGCTAGCTGCGATAAGAGACAATTTGGTAAAACATATTTTCCTTCATTTGAAACCCATAACTCATCTGGTCTCTTTGTGCATTGTGACTTAATCCAGGAAGCTCTTTCCTCCTCCCTGACGCTATTCTGTAATGCTTTTAGTTCATCCATTGTATCCACGACCTTTAAGACAAATGCTTCAGCTGGTTCAAGCTCTGGCTCACTTATCGAATTCCATTCATCCCTGAGCAATATACAGTTCAAGGCACAAAATCTTGCGACCTGATCCGCATATGCATTTCCCAAGGAAACATAGTCCTGTCCTTTTGTATGAGCACTACACTTTACCACTGCAATTTCGGCTGGCATCTGAATGGCGTGTAACAATTCCCTTATTCTCTCCCCGTTTTTCACTGGGGACCCTGAAGAGGTCAGGAAACCTCTCTGTGACCATAGTTGCCCAAAGTCGTGCACAATTCCAAACCCGTACTGACTATCGGTGTAAATGGTCACCTTCATCAATGTAGACAGTTGGCATGCTCTTGTAAGGGCTACAAGCTCTGCTACTTGTGCAGAATAGACTCCTTGGAGCCAGGACGCTTCCAAGACACCTGTTACAGTACATACAGCATATCCTGCTTTCAAAATTCCCAATGCATCTCTTAAACATGACCCATCAACAAAAACAATTTGGTCATTTTCATCAAGCTTAGTATCCTTAATGTCAGGTCGGGGTTTTGTGCAAAATTCAGTCACCTGAAGGCAGTCATGCTCGACGTCTTCAGCGTTCTCAATTTCAGCATTTTCTCCGGGAAGCAAGGTTGCTGGATTCAACGTAGTGCACCTTTTCAGCTGCACATTCGGTGAGCCCAGAATTATTGTGTCATACCTTGTGAGTATTGCTCCAGTCATGTGTTGTGTTCGGGAGCGGGTCAAAAGTATCTCAACTGAGTGAGGGACCATGACTGTTAATGGGTGACCCATCACTATTCCTTCACTCTGAGTGAGGCTGATACCAACTGCTGCTACGGCGCGCAAACACCCCGGCAGTGCTGCTGCGACCGGATCCAAAGTAGCTGAAAAATACGCTACTGGTCTGTTTATGCCACCATGGGCTTGGGTCAAGACAGACAAAGAACATGCATCACGTTCATGACAAAACAATGTGAAAGGCTTTGTGTAATCAGGCATACCTAAAGCTGGAGCCCTGCACATGCATTCTTTCAATTCAATAAAAGCATCCATCTCATCTCCTTTCAGCTCAATTTCATCCAAGGCATCCTTCTGGGTCAGTTTCAGTAAAGGCTTTGCTAGAGTTGAGAAGTTGGGAATCCACTGGCGACAGTAGCTCACCATCCCCAAAAACTTCCTCACCTCCCTCCTTGTCTTTGGTGGACTCATTTGAAGTACACTTGTTATTCTTTCCTTCATTATTCTCCGTGACCCTTTCTCTATTTGATGACCCAAGTATTTCACTTTCTTCTGACAGAACTGCAACTTTGAAGGAGACACCTTGTGTCCATTCCTTCCCAAATGGTTCAGTAGAGAAAGTGTGCAGCCACTTTCTGTCTTAGATGCAATCAGTAAGTCATCAATGTACTGCACTAGGGTTGACTCGAATGGCAATTCTAACTCTTCCAAGTCTTTCTTTAGAATCTGATTGAAAATTGACGGTGACTCAGAAAACCCTTGAGGAATTCGACACCAACTGTAAACTCTGTCTAAGAATTTGAAACAAAAGAGAAATTGGCTGTCCTCATGAAGAGGCACCGAAAAGAATGCTTGTGACAAGTCGATGACTGAGAACCACTCGGCATCGCAAGGGATTTGAAACATTATCACAGCTGGATTCGGTACTACGGGGCAGCATTTAACTATGATGTCATTTATTTTCCTCAAGTCCTGCACTAGTCGGACCTTTCCACTCGGCTTTATTAGTCCCATGATTGGTGAATTACATGGACTGCTTAACACTTCTTTCAGTACTCCCTGTTTTACAAACTCGTCAATGAGTTGGGCGACTTTCATGAGGGTGTCTTGTGCCATGTGGTATTGTGGGGTCTGGGGAAAGGTTACATTGGGTTTTACAGTCACTTTCACTGGTTCCACGCCTTTCACCAATCCCACCTCTTTTCCTGTCATATCCCACACTTCTTTTCCGACTGTTTCCCGTAATTCAGCTGGAATCTCTTCTTCAGTTATCATCGGGAAAAGGTTAATCAGAGGATATTCTTCATCGACAGTTTCCATCTCATCCCCTTCTACACTTTCCTCTTCTTCCCCATCACTGTTCGTCTGAATTCTAATTCCATCGTCCGAACACATAATCGAACATCCCAATTTGCACAATAGGTCTCTCCCTAACAGTGCTATCGGGCTTGAGTCACATACCACAAAATTATGTAACCCTTGATAGTTACCAATACTGACTGGTACTGGATCTGTGATTGGGTTCGTCAGGTGCCTGTTTGCTACTCCCACTACTTGAACTGTCCTCCCTGAGAGTGGCAAATTTGGTACTTCAATGCTCCTAACAGTTGAACGTGTGGCTCCTGTGTCAACTAAGAATGAAACATGATGACCCATGACTCTTCCCTCTACATATGGACCCTTTTGATCAACTTCCAAGGATGCTGCAAGCACACAATCTCCCTCCTCTCCTGAACTTTCACTCTCCCATACATTGTTTATTCCATTCTCACTGTGTAATGGGAACTGTTGTACTGTGCCATTTGTATTCATCACCTGACCCGAGACCTGTGGAGGAACCATCACTTGCTGCTGACTCACTGGTGCCAAAGGTATTTGCATTTGCTGATTAGGTATCATGGGAAACTGCTGTTGCATTGGCTGCATTTGCGTCATCTGCATACGGGGCATCTGCATCTGCTGCGGCTGCATGGGCTGTAATCCTTGCAGCTGATTTATGGTCTGAAAATTTGGGTTTGGACCTCTCATTTTCGGTCCCCTCATTGTCTGTAATGCATTGACATCATTGTTTTGCTGACCAACACCTGCACCTTCCTGCACCACCATCGGACACTCGCGTTTCCAATGTCCGATGATTCCGCACACGTGACACGGCATCACCCTTTTCATTGCCTGCACACCATTCGGAATCGCAACAGTGTTCAAATCCAGACCATTACTCCCAAAACCTCCTCTGCCTCTGCCTCTCGCCTGTGGCTGAAACACCATATTTGCCTGCGGCTGCGGTACCTGCTGTTGGAACCCTTGCAACCCTTGCAAACCTGTCTGAGCTGCTTTAAGCTGCATCATCATCACTTTCTCTTTCAACTTTTTCTGTTTCACTTCAATTTCGTCGCTACAGTATTTCGCATAATTCAACCCCTCATCAATCGGTTTCGACTGCCAACAAATCAAATGCGTCTTTATCATCTGGCTTATCTCTGGTCTCAGCCCTTCCACAAATCTAAACACAAAATGAAGCATGTCCTTCGCCTCTATTGTTTCCGTGCCACTGTAGTTCTTGAACGCCTTCAACAACCTCTCATAGTAACCATGAATCGACTCTTTAGCCTCTTGGGCAGTTCGATCAATCTTCTGCCAATCCACATTTTTCGCGGCAACCTTCGTCTTCAAATGCTCAATCACCTTATAGTACAAGCTCATTACCATAGGCGATGGTGCACCCGTATCCCTGTCTCTCTCTGGTTCACTTGTCGGCCAACCTACAGCCCTTTTGCAGTCTTCCCACAAATCTGCCGGAACCACAATCTCAAAGAGGGTGTTCAGGTCTTCCCAAAGACATTTTGCAAGCTTCACAAACCTATCAGTCTGTTGATACCATTCAATCGGTTTCTCTCTCAGTTTGGGAAAATCATCCGTAAAAGACTGAATATCGCTTCTGTGCCACGGTACATCTATCAATTTTCCCCCTGCTGTCTCCCTCATTGGTAACATAGTTATTGCATCACTACTCTGTGGTCTTTTCTCCTTGTGCTCTGGGACACTGTCTTTCCTCTTTTCCTTTTTCTTTGCCCATCTGCTTTCCCATTTGTCTAAGCACCTCCACACTTGTGCACTCTGCAGCAATTCTCGAAGGTGTGTTTTCATGCCTGCTGACCTCATGTGTTCAAAGTCTGTGGTCCCGAAATCCAATTTATAGCTCCTGCTCAAGTGTTTTGTCTTGTCTATCTCAACCCCGTTTTTGTCAGCTATTTCTTGCAACCTTCTATGTACCTTGTTCACTTCTCTCGTAATCCTGGGACATAGATACCTCAGCTCTTCTTCCGAGTAGGACTCTAACCTATTCAAACCCATAGTCCCTTCCACCAATTCTTCTGCTTCCATGTTCAACCTGACCCTATTCAGATAGTCCTCTCCCTTCCCGCTGTCTGAGCTTTGTGTGGAATTCAGACTGTTGAACCACTGTGTCAGCTGTTGCGCATTCAACCCCATCAGTGTAGCATTCGCATCGACTGCCATTGATGGTTGCGGCAACTTTTCAGTGTTCGATGATAGCGGTATCATCAGTGGGGGACTCGACCTCACCACTGTTGACTGAGCACATATGGGACTAAACTCCATCAAGGACCCAGATCCAGTTGGCAGAGCCGCTATCGGAGTTGTTTCTGGAGTGTTTTCTATGCACCTCCTTTCCGTCCCACTCTGCACCATTGATCCTTGACCGCTCATACCTAAGCTAGGATGAGTGTACAAAGGTACCGGTGGACCTACAGTAATGGGTAGGGTTATCGCATCTGGGTTCTGTCCATTCCCCAAGTTCTGAGGCATGTTCATTCCCACACTATGGGTCATCATTGCCGGCATGCCCGTCTGACTCCCCGTCATCTGAGCATGTGCGGTTCCCCCCTGCATCTGCTTTTGAGGCATCAAAAGCTGGGTTGACTCGGCTTGTGCCAATGTTGGGTTGCGACCATTCTGTACTCCCATTACGGTTGGATCTAGAATCATTCCCGTACTGTTGTCACTGCTGTAGTACCTTGGGACCTGCGGCTGATAATTTTCTGCTGTTTTCAATATAGGCACATCTGGATATATTCTCCGAACCTGCGGTATCTGCGGGGTGAACAGTAAACTCGGGTCCTTAGATCCCGATGGCGTTTCTGAATTCGGAGTTTCATTATTCTGTACCGGTGCCGGAGGGGCAGAACTGGTACTTGGACCTTGTTCACTCGCTGCATAAGGTGGGGGACGGTCGTTCAGCAATTGCATGATGAACTCCTCATCCTCTGACTCGTCTTCTCTATCTTTGGAACACCTCCTGTTTGTCTTACAGGTAGCTTTCTTGCCTGTCGCCTCTTCTTCCTTAGCAATTGCGGGAAACAATTTTATCCCCTGCAATATATCTGACCTCCACACCTTCTGTGCATTATCCCACCTAGCGTCCGCTAGTGTCTTTTCTACCTTTCTTATCCTGGTCTCGAACTTCTTTTGCTGTTGCTGTCTAGCTATTAGTTCCCAAATCGCTAGAGCCTCAAACTGTGCTGGCCTTGGAGGTACCTTCATGTCGTACATCGCGAATCTCAAATTCTCTAGTATTCTTATATTGAATGTCCCATGGATCGGGAACGCTACGCTCCCATGTTTCTCTGTCAGCTTGTGCCATTGCTTTAGCCAAAGGCACGGAGCTACCCCCTTTTCCTCCATTACAATGTAAGCTGGTGTACCTTCGGGTGGCGTCTCCTCTCCTACGCTCGCTTTAATGTAAGACTCCCCCTTCATCGCACTCTTTAATGCTTTAAAAAATTTCATTTTCTCGTCTTTTATTTCACAAAGTTTGTAATCAATAGGTGACTTTAATTCCCGGAATACTCTTCGCTTGCCTTTCCCCTTCCAATCGAGCCCCACGGACTGCGTCCAATCCGTGCGCGACCCTTCTCTGCAACCAACCTATCCCAGCGCGGCTCCTAGTGACGTCACACTCACACACACTGCGGCTGACAAAGCCTCGCGGCTTGTCCTCCTTCACTCAGCTCCTCTCGTAACAATTTCTAGCATGTATCGCGAGCAACCAAATAATAATAAAACAGATCTGTCGGTTTACTACAGGAAGGGTAACACAATCGCTTCAGGACCTTAGGGATTTTTCACTAGCCTCGGCAGTTATTCCATCTTTCTCGGTCCCCACTTTCGCAAGCAAATCTGACCCGCAGACTCTGCTCTCAACTTGTCAATGATCCATTCTAGTGCACTTAGAATTTGTCAAAGCCCGAAGTCGAAGTTTTCTTTCACTCCCTTAACGCACGTACCGACTCGTTGACCACGCCCGGTCAACCTATTAAACCGACCAGACCACAACATAAAACAAGTGTCTCATACACTTTTCAACATAGTCCGGAGTCTCTTGACCTCGCAGGGCCCGTCTCAACAACAACAACCACGTGGACCTTTTTCTGCACAAAGCGCCACATACACGTGAAGTTCGACGACTTCCCTACTCTCACACTCGGAGTCGCACCTCCGCTATTTTCTATGAAGTTCGACGACTTCCCTACTCTTACACTCGGAGTCGCACTTCCGCTATTCTCTAAAATCCTCGCAACCTTTTCAAACAACCTGCGGCAATAAGCTGTGCAAGCGCAAAATCCTAACTTCACTCATACCGTTACTAGTACCGCCAACGCCGATCTCACACCTCCATTCTCTCCATTCGCAAGCTCCGAGATCCCGGGAAAGTCGCGGGGGACTTAGCCCATCATCATTCTCTCAATCTGTTTTACCCAAGAAAATCTAATTCAACACCATATACCTCTCGAGCGGGGTCCCAAAAGTCGGAACCTTTAATTCAACACCATGTATGTCTCGAGTGGGGTCCCAAAAGTCGAAACCGTCAATTCAACACCATGTATGTCTCGAGTGGGGTCCCAAAAGTCGAAACCGTCCTCTGCTACCATCTACTGATAGAGCGTTCCAACCTAATAATTTACCTGTATCTGGACGCTCTTGGGTCGATGAATCTTTTGACCAAGTGGGGCTCTCTTCACCCGAGAGTAATCAATTTAATCAAATCAATAATCAATAACGAACATAAGCAATACCCTGATCAACATAACACTTCACAATTAATCCAGAAAACATTTCGGCGAACCATGACCTTTCGGCCATGAATAACCACACCAGTTTATTCAAAGTTAATGAATTTATTTCCCTATATTAACAAAGCTAGCACGATATAAATGTGTCTCAACACCAAATGATATATATAAATGAACATTAATAGCTGTCCATAACGGCGAAACAGATGCAATCTATGCAGCATTTGAATAACAATGCATTCGATAATAGCAACGCAAACCACTAACACTACAATCTGTAACGGGCTAATTGCATACATTAGTCAGCATAACAAGGTCTCAAATTGCATCGTGCATCAAATGAATCCTCATCTAACCTCAAATTAGCATCTGCATGTGGGACTTCATGCAAAAACAATTTAGCAACATTAATTTGGAAAAACTCCTAACTAGGGCTCTTATAAAAAATCAGCAGTTGGTTACCTAAAAAGAAAACACAATGCAATTGTACATTTTTCCTTTCATATTTACCAAATTCAATCAGCATTCAAGGAAGTCTTCGTCTCACAGGTACCAGTTTTGATCAGCATGGGACGGGGCAAAGGGGCAGGGTGGACGGAGCAATTGCCTCACGGCGGCAAAATAAAACTACTACTTCATGCAAAGGGGCAAATCAAAGTTAAAGTCTCTAGGGCGAGAATTACTTAAAGTCTCTAGAAGATAGCAAAATGACGATGTCTGCAAGATCGGCCATAATGGCTGCAATGTCCTGCAAAATGGCGGGCAACGGCCAATTTCCGGGTAATGGCCAATGTCAAAATGGCTATAATGTCCGAGTAATGGCAAATGGCAAAATGGCTGCTTTCTTCTTGTGCACCGGGTTTAAATAAACAACAGTTCAAATCCAGTAGGGTCTTCCATTGGAGGGTTCATAGGTTGGCTTCAAATTGTCCAATCAAAAGCAACAGTTCACAAGCTTCTACCTAAGCATACATTATCCTTGGAGTCGGGAACGTAAGTTGCAACATATTTTACCAATTAACGTACTTTCAGAGCTTCCATTGTCCGCCCCTGCAGATTGACCTTGGAGCAAAGAAGAAGATGCCAGGCTGGCACGAAACCTTAAAGATAAGCATGTGAACCGATCTTCACTGGAAAAGTACAGCTTCAAGCAAGAATACACGTTTATTAGCACATTGGAAAAACACGAGCATCTAAACCGTGAGACAAGGCAACTAGGCCGAAGCCTCCACTAAAGTTATGCTAAGCTAAAACATTTCAAACAAGCAAATCATAGCACACGTTTACGGTTATGTCGGATTAGTACAATTCTAATACATCACGTTATATAAAGCACGCTTATAAATGTTGACGAACTACTCTGAGGGCACAATTGTCCCCGTACAATCTTTACTAGTTCGGTTAAAGTCACACTTGATTATTGCAGCACTACGTTTATGCACTAATAAATGTAAAACCTTCATTTCTGCGTCATCAATGTACAAATAACCACTGCTTCTCAACACCTTATCTTGTGGCCATTTTGGAAATACAAAGGTTTTCTTGATACCTATTTTTCACTTTTTATATTTCAGCAAATGAATTGCTGTATACCCGGTATAGAATAAAAACCCATTGCAAGGTGCAGCTCATTTATTGGCTCTGGGTACATAGAGTTCTTGATGAACCTACAAGCCCTATATATCCCCACAACCAGAGGAGTCCAGCTGACGTAACGGTATATTGCTTTAAAAAATCTGACATTGCAGGAAAAAGTTACAGAGTAAAACGTGGAGAAAAATGGCTGTTTTTTTCACCTCAATTTCAATATTTTATTATTTCAGCTGCTATTTTCTGAAGGAAACACTTGTAGGATCTACACAAATGACCCCTTGCTGAATTCAGAATTTTGTCTACTTTTCAGAAATGTTTAGCTTTCTGGGATCCAGCATTGGTTTCTCACCCATTTTGGTCACTAACTGGAAGGAGGCTGAAAGCACAAAAAATAGTAAAAATGGGGTATGTCCCAGTAAAATGTCAAAATTGTATTGAAAAATTGGGTTTTCCAATTCAAGTCTGCCTGTTCCTGAAAGCTGGGAAGATGGTGATCTTGCCACCACAAACCCTTTGTTGGTGCCATTTTCAGGGAAAAAAACCACAAGCTGCCTTCTGCAGCCCTTTTTTCCCATTTTTTTTAAAAAAACCAAATTTTCACTGTATTTTGGCTAATTTCTTGGTCTCCTTCAGGGGAACCCACGAAGTCTGGGTACCTCTAGAATCCCTAGGATGTTGGAAAACAAATGACACAAATTTGGCGTGGGTAGCTTATGTGAACAAAAAGTTATGAGGGCCTAAGTGCGAACTGCCCCAAATAGCCAAAAAAGGCTCGGCACAGGAGGGGGAAAAGGCCTGGCAGCGAAGGGGCTAAAAAGGACGATTCAACTTATGTGACTTACTTTAGATGTTAGCTGCTGAATAACCCATTTGTTTCATGGACAAAAAAGTGTGTGTGTCAGCAATGTAGCAAAAAAACAAAAAACAAATGAATGCTTGCTGACAATAGTAATTTATGCGTCTATCATGGATCTCAAATTGGATATCACTCTGTAAAATCCTTTCAATGAAGATATTTGTGTACATGCAGATATTGGTAGTGAGACTGTGCACTAACGGTTCAGAACGGTCGCCACCGGGTAATGTATCAGGCCCGACACTAAGTAAATGTAATAGGTTTCTTTCTCAAAGTACAAACGCAGATTGAAGTAACTGGTCGGTTTTATAGCTCCTCCTCAACTGGCCCACGCATTCCATGTCTTCCACCTGGGAAGGTAAGGTAGCAGACGTACAGCATTTGCTCGTGGTGGCATGAAATTACTGATTAATGGCCCCCAAAAGGCATTTTTTGTTCGTGGAGAGTGCACTTGGAGGCAAATCGCTATTTTTCTCGGAGTGCTGGCAATCCTTCCACTAGTACAGCTTTAAGGACCTTCAAGAGCAAGATTCTGCTATATGCACAATACACCAAGCATATTTGCAATCACTGATGGAAATGGTACTTCCAAAATCCTTGCACAAATGCCAGTGACACCTCAATAGTATGGCAGAGGCATTATTGAAGCATGTTTCCCTTTAAAGTAACATTCTTTTGCCTGAGGAATAACCTTGAAAGCGACCCTGTCCTAGGAACCACAGCAGGTGGTTGGCAGTTTGATTAATGGAGACGGGTAAGCAATGCTATCTGAATAATAACCAGTTCACTGTGATGTTTTCTTAAGTTGTGTCCTCAATATAGTCGCATTTGCCCTCATTTCACAGAACGAAGGCCCAGGTTTAAAAAGGCATTGTGCCTCCTTGGGCCACATTAGCTTCATTACGCTAATGTGGCCCAACTTGCATAATGTATGCAAGGGGGGCACTTCCCCTTTAGGGGAACAAACAAATGGCGCATTGTGCCATTTTTTGTGACATTTTTAACACCTTCACAGAGCAGGCGTTAAAAGGTGGCACACCATTATTATGGGACTCAATGTGCTTTGTAGGATTAGCATCAATATTTTTACGCTAATTCTGCAAAGCTCCAAACTAGCGTCAACATTTTTTGCTCTAGTTCCCTAACTACCGCCATGTTGCACCGTATCTTAAATACGGTGCACACATGGTGGCATTAGGGGGGCGCAAAGGGGTGCAAGAAAAGTGGCACTGCATCAAATGCAGCGCCACTTTTCTTAAATCTACCCCTAAGCATTGCTCGGTAATAGGAGAAGCTTTAAGAAATTTACATTAAAGGGCAAAGTGGAGAGGGACAGAAATTAAGTAAAAATAAGTATATAGTAACAAAACCATTGGTTGAACAACATTACGATGGAAAAATGGTGCTGGTCTAAGCCCCGAGTTTTTCCCCACTGTAGAACTATCATTTTCTATTATAACTCAGGGTTTTAAAATTAGAGTGTTGTGTTTTTGCCAGTTGCGGCTCACGCTAATTAGAAGGGGCAGGGTGGCGCATGTGGGGGAGGCGTGGGGGGGGGAGGATGGCTGGAGAAGAATTAAATTAAATTAAAAATACATTTTTTAATAAAAAATCACTTACCGCCGATCCTCTGCCTCCCGTCTCGCTGAAGGCAGGAACAGGCTCCCATCCTGCTCTGTGCCAATCCTGACGCTACTTAGAGCAGCGTTAGGATTGGCTGGGGGTGCCCAGCCAGGGCGCTCCCAGACAGACTGCGAGCCTGTGTATGCTCTCTCCAGCCCAGCAACACGAGACCTGTGCGTATGTGTGTTTGGCTGGCCCTAGACGGCCGGACAAACACACATGCACTTCTGAGGGGGAGTGCTGCGCATTCCCCCGCTTTGCTTGTCACCCCCTTGGCCCAGCTTCTTTTCCCAAAAAACGATCATAAACACAGTTTATGTTAATTTTTTTGGAAACGGTTTTCAGCTGCCACTGCTGGCGGGGGAGGGTGGATGATGACACTACTCCGCCCTTATGGAAGATCGGCCCCTGGTTTTTGCTCGTTTTAAAATAGAAATGCTTAAATCATTGTGTTTCAGGGTTTTAAAAGCAGAGAAGAGTGAGACATTTTTTAGCTGGAAAAAGTAAAATGACAAACCTTTCCAATAATAAACAATCGCTAATACGATTAGGTTTTTGTTAACAACTTAATTATTCATGGTTTCTGTTTTACTGAACTTTAAAAAAAGGGATATTATTGCAGAAATGTTCGATCTTCTTTGTGGTATATTAGATTTCATTGAAAAGTGTCAATATAGATAAATTAATGAAGCGTTACTACTGAAAATGCTATTAGTCAAATTATGAAATAATGATGCTGTTCAAGTCATAAAGTTGTTTTGATAGATTATATGCTGTGCAAGTGAAAGGACTGATTGAAGAGAGAAACAGGGGTAGAAGTTCTGTGACTCTGTAGACTAATATTGCAAATGATTCGACAGAAAATGATTGATTTCCAGAAAGGCATATTTAGCAGCTGCAGCCCGTCCTTTAGGGCAGAGGGGCCAGGCCCCCCCCCACCTTTTGCCCCTCATGAAGAGTGCCTGTCAGGCTGAGCAAAGGTCAGCCTGACAGACACTCTTCATGTTCAGCTCAGGCAGCCAGGAGCGAGACATGCGTGATTTGCGCAGGCTCCTGGCTGCCTGAGCTGAACTTTGCTGGGCTGAAGAGGTCACTGCTCCTATGGGTGTGACCTCCTCGGCTCAGCAAAGATTCCTCAAGGTCCTCTCCCTCATGACGAGGGGAACAGTCACCCATTGACTCTGACCTGGGCGCTTCAGGTTTACCCAGAAGCGCCCAGGGTGAGTGTCAATCAGTGGCAACTTGTCACAGAATGGGGTGGGGTCAGAAGTCTCACTGACCCCATCCCACTCTGTGGCAAGGCTGGGACTGCTGTCTTCCCTCATTGGCTGACCTAACCCTCCTGGGACCTCCGAGGCTGAAGGTAAGTGTGTGTGTGTTTTAAATGAATGTTTGGTGCATGCATGTATGTTTGAATGTTTATGAGTGTTGTGAATGGATGTGCGTGCATGTGTGAATGAATGAGTGTGAGTGTGCTTTCCACCCGCCCCCCTCCCTCCTAAAATTACCAGCCGCCACTGATATTTAGGTCTTTGTTGACCAAGACCTTTTGATTTGTTTTGACTACAGTTATATGTTTGTTTACAGAGGGCCACAAAGTGGCTTTTCATCCATTGGGCTGTTATTGTACCATTCACATTTTTCTTCTTCCCTCTAGAGCATTTACCATGCAGCAGAGGGTCAACCCACTTCAGCCACTGGCTAACTTCATGGTGAGTGACAGAATTATACCCTTTCACTATGATCACATCCTCGCCTAAAGTAGTTCCCTTCGGTGCCAGAAACTGATTCTACCAATAAATGTTTTAAGAGATCAAAAAATATTTTTGCTTTTAGCCAATTGTGCTTTTGTTTAGTTTGATGAGGGCCCAGCAACACATTTTGCAAAAGCCATGAAAAAACAAAACAAGCATTGACAAAGCCAAACGGTTGGTGGTCAGCATTAGGGGCAGATTTATGGAAAGTGGCGTGGCACCGAGTGTAGCGCCATTTTCCCTGCTCCCCTTTGCACCCCTCTACCGCCACCATGTGTGTGCCGTATTTAAAATATGGCGCACCATGGTGCAGGGTAGGGGGCAATAGAGTCATTTTTAATGACTATTGATGTACTCTGCAGGAGTAGCGCCAAACTGTTGGCGCTACTCCTGCAGAGTACATAGGGGCCCATTCTAAAAAATGCAAGCCCCCTTTAATGCCTGCTCTTGAGCAGGCGTTAAAAGTGCAATAATAAACATCTGCTCTTGAGTAGGCGTTAAAAGTGCCGTAATAAATGGCGCAAAGAAATCCCATAGATTTCCTTGCACCATTACCGGCTTCCCTAACGGGGGAACGCCCCTTTCCATACGTTATGCCTGGCGCAGGCATAATGTAGCCTAAAGGGTTACAGGGTGGCACAATCCATGCATTGCGCCACCCTGTATATATGGCGCAGGGATTTTGGCCTCTTTGGGCCACATTAACATCAAAATAAATTACGTTAATGTGGCGTAAGGTGGCACTAGGGGCCTATAAATGTGCCCTTTGAAATTAACTTTGCCAATACTTATTTTAATTTGATACAACATTTTCATATTATTTTACTTGCGGTTCTAAGGTAATTTCTCAGGTCTGGTATAGCAAAGAGTTCTTATGAATAATACTCAAAGTGGGATTTGAGTCAGCCATTGCTTGTTTAAAGTTTTTTTTCACATTTTTATATGCGCCTATATCATTTTGTGCGGTTTTACAATTTGCTGAGGTGATTGGCAAAACAAAGAAGTCCATCTCCACTATTGCAGCTGAGGCTTGCCACAGGATGCAGCCGCTGTCATTGGCTACTAAGTATAATTATAGTGTGTTCAGAAAAGCATACAGCTGTCAAGGATGACAGGATGCCTATCTCACCACTCCTAAAAATGCAAGGTACTGTTATAAATATACATTGCAGCCATCATAAAATGGGTTTTGCAATGAAGGTAATGAAACCCCCTTTCTAAGATGCCCACCATCTCTCAATTTAACAGTAGAGAACTCACCGCGCCAGAATGTATGGTGATAAACAGATTGTCATCAGCATACAGAGCGAGACAGGAGGCTTCACCTGAAACCAGCACCATTAGCATGATGTCATTCAATTTCCGCCCACTGCTGCTCACATTTCTGAAGTGAAGTGTGTAAGAGGATGGAAGCCAAAAGATGCTGAGTCTGTCATTTGTACATGTTAACTTGACCCATGGCTTTTACCAGTTAATTAGAGATATTAAGGCCCGTATTTATACTTTTTGACGCTAAACTGCGCTAACGCAGTTTAGCGTCAAAAAGTTTTGCGCCGGCTAACGCCATTCTGAAGCGCCATGCGGGCGCCGTATTTATTGAATGGCGTTAGTCGGCGCAAGCAGACCGGCGCTGCCTGGTGTGCGTGGAAAAAAACCACGTACACCAGGCAGCGCCGGCGTTGGGATAAATGGCGCTAGGGCGTCTTAAAAATGGTGCAAGTCAGGTTGACGCAAAAAATTGCCTCCACCCGATTTGCGCCATTTTTAACGACGCCCAGACGCCATTTACATGACTCCTGTCTTAGTAAAGACAGGAGTCATGCCCCCTTGCCCTGGGCATGGTCATTGGGCATTGAGGCATGTAGGGGGGCACAAATCAGGCCCCCCTATAAAGTATTAAAAAAAAAAAAATTATACTTACCTGAACTTACCTGAATGTCCCTGGGGTGGGTCCCTCCATCCTTGGGTGTCCTCCTGGGGTGGGCAAGGGTGGCAGGGGGGGTCCCTGGGGGCATGGGAGGGCAGCTGTGTGCTCATTTTGAGCCCACAGGTCCCTTAACGCCTGCCCTGACCCAGGTGCTAAAATCCGGCGCAAATGCGGGGTTTATTGCCCCGCCCACTCCCGGGCGTGATTTTTGCCCGGGAGTATAAATACGAGTATAAATACGACGCATTTGCGTCGCAGTCATTTTTTTAGACGGGAACGCCTACCTTGCATCTCATTAACGCAAGGAAGGCGTTCACGCAAAAAAATGACGCTCTTTCCTCATACTTTGGCGCTAGACGCGTCTAACGCCAAAGTATAAATATGGCGTTAGTTTTGAGCCGAATTTGCGTCGAAAAAAACGACGCTAATTCGGCGCAAACGGAGTATAAATATGCCCCTAATTGCCTTCACTCATTTAGGGTCTTGCCTGGTGAGGAGACATTGTGTCAAACACACCACCACATCCCTGCAATAGTGGCTCATATGGCAGGTCACAGCCTCAAGGGTAATGTGTGCCAGTGAAAACAATCATAAAATTGTGGCACATGAAAAGCTCTAGCTTTAATGTGACAATGCAAGCAAAAGCAGAGGTTTTTCGATTGATTGAAGGACGGCTATCATCTAAATTTTCGCTAAAGAGAACTTAGCAAGTAAAGTACAAATTTGCCATGTTTACTCCTATTTCTCCTATTTCTCAGCTTTTGATACACATGTATGCCATGCTCTGGTACAATTGCCTCATTACATTACATCACACATTACATGTTGTATGACATCATTGAACACATCACTGCAACATTTGAAATTACATCCTTGATGACAACACTGTGCATGGTAGGGGTTACCAAGTTACCGTTCTTTGAGATAACTATAAGTGGTGAATTTCAGTGGCTTTGTTAGTTTAAAATGATACGTTTTGTCAATTTCACCTAATTAGAATGTCCCATTAACCTTTGTTTTTACAGTGAATTTCTAAGGTTTTTTTTAAATGTAGAGTAACTTGTTACTATAATTTGTAACTATGATTGCACTTTTAATAATTGTTTTTTCAGTGAATTTCTGTTTTTTAAAACATAAAGTAAGAGTTGAGTGCCATCCATGGTGTGGGGTTGAATCAAGGGCTTGGCCTCTGGCCAAGCCCTGCACCCCACCCAGCAGGCTCAGTATATGATTTTGCAATACTAAGGGTGTTATTTTAAGTAAAGCAGACTTACTGACTTTGTCATTGGGTCAGATCATCAAAATATAAAAAGTGGGCTGCTGGAAATGGCCCTTTTTGCAGGGTTATCCCCAAACCTTTTGCCTTCTTCCTCCTATTTTTTCAGATCTGTTTAGCTGGTTTATTGTCTCTGCACACTTTACCACTGCAAATCAGAGCTAAAGTGCAAGTGCTCCCTGTGTAAATTGTATTGGTGATTGAATTACAGCACTGGGAATTGTGTATTTTGTGCTGCAACAGAAGAAAAACCACCACGACACCCTCAATGGCGCCGCTGCCTGCTCCGTGACCTGACGATGATGCATGAAGCCGTGCCCTGCTTCGCACCGCAACCCTGGTGTCACCTACGCCACCACCTGATGCCATCACTGAGTCGCTGCTTGCACCCTGACCTGTAGGCCCTTCACTCTGCATCGCCTTGCACACATCCCAGCCTTAGTATCCCCGACGACAATGCTCTACTCTTACACCAATGCTGCTTCTTGTACCGTGACCTGAGAACACCACTCATGAGGTACAAGGAGCACCGTCCCGTCCCACACCGCAGTCCTGGTCCACTGGCACCAGCACCATCGACTCCAGCCTCATCAACAAATGCCCCTGCCTGCACCACGACCCGTGGGTGCCACACAGAGCCCACCCAGCATTGTACCGCCACCTTGGGCCTCCCTACTACAGTGCTTCAGCAACAATGATGCTGCTGCCTTTAACGAGACCTGGAGACACCGCACATCACACCATGCTGCTTCACACCGCAACCCCGGTCTCACCAACACCGCATGTTGCCATCACCGAGCTGCTGCCTGCACCATGACCTGTGGGCACCGCATGACGCATTGTCCCACTTCGCACCGCAGTCCCGACGCCATCAACTCCCATGCTCCTGACTTCCTCATCAGCCCAGAGTTCGATCTGCAACACAAGTGACTTCAAGAACCCGATGACCCCTGCACCGACCTCTGGAACCGACACCCGCTGATGCCAGCGATGTCACACTCCGGATCTCATTGCGAGGACCATGATGCCCTACATTTTCAAGGTACTGTTTGTGGTTCTTCCTGAAACCGTAGCTGGCCCGTGATCCCACGGTCGGCCTGAACTGTTAGATTTGTTGTTCACAATGACTTGATAGCCCCAGACGGAGTTATTGACTTCAATGAACTGTATTTTTAAGATAATTCTTGCTAAATCCATATCTTTATTAATGTATGTTGGATGTTTCTCATTTTGGTCTTGTTTTACACAGATCAATATTGGCAAATTGTCTACAGCTGAGTTGATGTCCTTTTGTAGTGTTTGTACTGCATTTCTGTGTGTTATGTGCAAATGCTTTACACATTGCTTCTGAGCTAAGCCTGACTGCTCATTCCAAGCTACCAAGGGCCTGAGTAGGGGTTATCTGAGCTGGGTATCTCCCTTACCCTGACTAGAGTGAGGGTCCCTACCTGGACAGGGTGTAAACTGACTGCCAATTAGAGATCCTATTTCTAAAATGGGCCTATTGGCTATATGAAGGGGGGCAGCATATCAACATACATAAAGCATACCTATTGTAAAAAAATCACCAATAATTATAATTAAAAATATATTGAATTAATTCACACATTACAATGCTTAAAAAAAAGTGATTGTCATAAAAAATTTAACAAAGCTTTCTTTAAAAAAATAAACATACTTTGATTCTTTCTTTTAACATTGTTTTTACAGCTGCCTTTCAAGGCATGAACAATCACAAGAGGTTCAAATACTCCAGCTGAACAGCATAGATCTCCAGCCAGGAGTATTTTACAAAAATGTGGTAAGCTCTCCTGGGTTCATGGAGTTAATGACTCAGGAAACTTACTGTTTTCTCAATGTTGCTGGGTGGCTATTGCACTCCCTGCGGCTTCCTACAAAATTATAAAATGTTTGGTGGTGCTCTTGCCCCTCTAGAGGCACCACCAGGACCCAAGAAAGATCACAAAACAAGCCCTTTCAAGGCATTATGGAGTTCTCCATGCCAGATCAATAAATAACAAATGAGCATTTTCTGCTGCTCATTTTTATTTTTTATTTTTTGTGTTCCGGGGCCCACCTGAGACACACTTCTTTAATTTCGCTTTGGTGCTGCGGAAGAGGCTAAGGGCGCCCCACTTCCCTGCTGGATCCATGAAAGGGTAGGTGCCAGCAACATTAAATTATAGACTGGGGTGCCCTGGCAACCACTCAGGGCACCACATAACATTATTTACATTTTTTGGACCAAGGGGGGAGCTCCAGTGTCCCGTGGCTATGCCGACTCAGTGCAAGAGTTGGTGCTGCCGTCTCTATGTATTTTTAAAAAAAGAGTGTATCACAGTGCCCACCAGGGCACCCCACAGCATGTGCCTCATTTTGGGCTGTGGGTGTAGGCCCATGCCGACCCACGGCTCCCCTGCCAGCATTGCTTCCATCTGGTGAGGTAGGACCAAATTTGTGTTTCCCTGACCGTAAGAGTGTGGGCAGGGAGAAAATTGTGTGCTCCGGGTGGGAGCATATAAGATTATCCTGTCTACGCTCTCGCAGGCAAGAAAACAACCATGTCCTGGTGACAACAGCGTCTTGGTGCTCCTGGGGTTGGAGCTCACTCAGGGGATAAAATGGCTCAGGAAGGGAGGAGTACATGCCCCCTCTGATTTTAATCTACTTTCCTCAAGAGTTGTGGTCCCCGGGGCTTGATAAAGGTTGCATGCCCGCTCCCCTTTCAATAAGATGCAGTCCCAAGGGATGGGATCTCTGGGGCCTGAAAAAGGCTTGGAGAGTGAGGCCCATTCCAAACAAATAATAAAATTGTCAACCCATGGGCTTTGCCCGGGAGGGAGGGAGGTGGTTAAGTGCAAGAGCCTGTGCTTTAAAAAAAATGTTACTACTGATTTGCGGATCCACCATAAATTTGCAGTAAAGTAAAAAAAAAAAACTGAATTTTCAGGACCTAAAATGGATGCCGCCACGCCTTGGTTGATGCGGTATCAGCCAATCAGATGTTATGCTAAGATCTGTGAGATCTTCCATGGCATGAAATAGCTATATATTTTTAACCTTAATACCTCTAAAACTGCTGAACAGAATTACACCAAATCACATTAAGAATATTTTCTAGAAATATGCATTTAATGTGTTTACTCCTCGACCTGTGACCAAGGAGACTCATTGTCCGAAACATGTTGAGAGTTTGATATTGCCAAATAAGGTTTATCACCTTGGAGGTCTGCAGAACGTTTATTCCTTAAGCAAACTTTTTGGATTGCATTTTCGTATCTCTGTTAGAACATATTTTAATATTTCATACTTTTAGACGTTGTATTATATAAAATGGCAGAGTGATTGGTGGTTTTAGATATTTATATCAGTAAGTATCTTAACGTTTTATATTTTCATCAAATTGTTTACTGTGATAATGCTTGTAATTTTATGGTGCAATTTTACCAAATAAAGTATTGAATTGAGTGTGGAAAGCTCACTAGTAAATTTCCTATTTCCCAGGGGTATTTGTCAGGGATGTGTCCTTGCTCCCATTTTATTCATACTTTAAATTAAAAGGTTAAGGGGCATATTTAAGAGCCCCTAGTGCCACCTTAGTGCCGCCATAGCGAAATGTTTTTGACGCTAAGGCGGCTCTAAAGTGGCTTTTACACACACCATGTTTATAAAATGATGCAATTCATGCATTGTGCTACTTCGTATACCCTTGTGCCACATTATGCCTACGCCATGCAAATGTATGCAAGGGGGGGGCTTTTGGGCGCTCAGAGGCCCGCAAAAATGGCACTGTGAAAATTAACAAATTTCACTGAGCCATTTCTGGTGCCATTTTCAACGCCAGCTCAGAGAGCTCCCATAGAAACCCATGGACCTCCTTGCACTTTGCTACACTAGCGTCAACATTTTTGATGCTAGTGAAACAAAGCACCACAATAGCATAAAAAATGTTGACACTATTATGCTAACAACTGCCATGGTGTGCCGTATTATAAATATGGAGCAACCATGGTGTCATTAGGTGCCGGTAAGGGGGGGCGTAGAAGGAGTGGCGCATCAGCTCTGATGTGCCACTTTTTCTTAAATATGGGCCTAAGTTCCTTCCTTAGTACCACTAGCCCAGATGTTCCTAGTATTGGTGGAGTTCGCCTACCAGCCTTAATTTATGGGTCCTGATGCCACGTATAAGCGAACCCTGTGTCTCTTAGTGAATTCCTTTTCCCCATTTATGGCCAATCTAGACTTACTCATAATTGCTTTCTAAATCATACGTAATGGTTTGTGGTCTTAAACTCTTAAATGTTCCTACTCTTGCAGTGGGTCATAAGCACCTAGAAAGGACCAATAGTTTTTCGTATTTGGAGATTATATATGACTCATCAGGATCATGGGTGCCTAACCTTTTACAACATTGTTTGAACCTTTCGTGAGAATTGGGGGTCCTTTTCAACATACCCAGACCACTTGGTGGTGGACCATTAATTCGGATCTTGCAAATTTATAAGATGCAGTGTGTGCCCGCTGCAACATATGGAGTGGAAATTTTGAGTGTTGCTAGTTGTGCAGTCATTCAAGTGAATGAAAATCGCTTTTACAGAAGGCTTTTTTCAGCACCACAACATCTTCACATTATGGTGGTCATTACAACCCTGGCGGATGGTGATAAAGCGGCGGTAAGACCGCCAACAGGCCGGCGGAATTTCTTTTGCTATTACGACCATGGCAGAAACCGCCAACAAGGACAGCCACTTTAACACTCCGACCGCCACGGCGGTACAAACAAACAGCTTGGCGGTCACCGCCAACAGACAGGCGGAGGACAATGTAACGCCCACACTATTATGACAGGACAATCCGCCACCTTTTCCGGGGCAGATTCACCGCGGATAAAAACACGGCAGAAACAGGAATACCGAAGGAAAAACGCTCACCTCTACACACCCCACGAGGAACGAGGACGCCATGGATCCGGAACTCCAAATTCTACCTGCAATAGTCTTCCTGTTCCTCTACCAGGAGCCCGAACGCCGGCGGCGAAGACCACAGTGAGTACTGCACCTACGACACAGGGGAGGGGGGAGGGAAAAAACAGGGACACACACACGCAACACCCCCACCCTCACCCACTACAACACACACACTAATGCATATCAATACATCACAGTTACACCCCCCAAACCCCCCGGAAGAATGCAAAGACAATAGAAAATGAGTGTAACCATTGTAATGTATTAAAAGCAAGTAGGCAGAAATATATATATACACCATGTACAAAACATATACCAAGCATAGTAGTCCAGGTAGTGCTCTAATAAAGTCAGTGGAACACTGGGACCACACGGTATGGGCGAGGCCCACACACGATCCCCGACCATGACGGAGAGAACACTGCAGGGGCATCAGAGAGCAACTAAACAGGCTCCTCAGGGGGAGGGAAAGGGGGGGCACCTCAGCCGGTTGAGTGCACGACGCCAAATCCACGAGGGGGCCACATGCCCACTGTTACATCCTGGGGAGTGCAAAGCCACAGTCTCTCAAGTCTCTACAGTGGGTGGCTTGCCCACTGTTCCATCCTGGGGAGTGCAAAGCCACAGTCTCTCAAGTCTCTACAGTGGGTGGTTTGCCCACTGTTCCATCCTGGGGAGTGCAAAGCCACAGTCTCACAAGTCTCTACAGTGGGTGGGTTGCCCACTGTTCAATCCTGGGGAGTGCAAAGCCACAGTCTCTCAAGTCTCTACAGTGGGTGGGTTGCCCACTGTTCAATCCTGGGGATTGCAAAGCCACAGTCTCTCAAGTGGATGACAGTCTCCACTGGTTCAGGAGGGGGCATGGTGCCCAGAGTGCTTCATCCTGCTAAGGACAGAGGTAGTGGATGCCTTTCTCCACTGGTTCTGGAGGGGGCTTTGTGCCCAGAGTGCTTCATCCTGCTAAGGACAGAGGTAGTGGATGCCTTTCTCCACTGGTTCTGGAGGGGGCTTTGTGCCCAGAGTGCATCATTCACCCCGTGACGGACTCAGTTGCGTCAGTGCCCTTGCCGCTCATGGGCCAGCGGTGCTTGAGACGGCGGTGCCCTGTTCAGCGGTGCTTGAGACGGCGGTGCCCTGTGCAGCGGTGCTTGAGGCGGCGGTCTTCAGTGCAGGGACTCAGCTGCTGGCGGTCCTTCAAGGCCCAGCAGGGCTTTTGCTGGCGGTCCTTCATGGCCCAGCGGGGCTTGTGCTGGCAGTCCTTCATGGCCCAGCGGGGCTTGTGCTGGCGGTCCTTCATGGCCCAGCGGGGCTTGTGCTGGCGGTGGCCTTCTGAGCAGCTGGGCCTGTGCTGGCGGTGGCCTCCTGGGCAGCTGGGCCTGTGCTGACGGTGGCCTCCTGGGCAGCTGGGCCTGTGCTGGCGGTGGCCTACTGGGCAGGTGGGCCTGTGCTGGCGGTGGCCTCCTGGGCAGGTGGGCCGGTGCTGGCGGTCCTGTCCTGGGCAGGTGGGCTGGTGCTGGCGGTCCTGTCCTGGGCAGGTGGGCTGGTGCTGGCGGTCCTGTCCTGGGCAGCTGGGCTGGTGCTGGTGGTCCTGTCCTGGGCAACTGGGCTGGTGCTGGCGGTCCTGTCCTGGGCACCTAGGCTGGTGCTGGCGGTCCTGTCCTGGGTACCTGGGCTGGTGCTGGCGGTCCTGTCCTGGGCACCTGGGCTGGTGCTGGCGGTCCTGTCCTGGGCAGCTGGGCTTGTGCTGGCGGTCCTGTCCTGGGCAGCTGGGCTGGTGCTGGCGGTCCTGTCCTGGGCAGCTGGGCTTGTGCTGGTGGTGGCCTCCTGGGCTTGTGCTGGCGGTGGCCTCCTGGGCAGTGGGGATGATGGCGGTCTTCTCCGCCGTACTGCTCTTCCCAGACTAGCCGGGTTTCTTGTGGCCCTTCCCCACCTTGGAAGGTGTCACACCTGACTCCACACTCCCACCAGGACCCCTGGGAGCAGCTTTGGTGGCTGGAGCCTTCCCCCTCTCCCGCTGGGCACTGG
Source organism: Pleurodeles waltl (assembly GCF_031143425.1). Classification (NCBI taxonomy): domain Eukaryota; kingdom Metazoa; phylum Chordata; class Amphibia; order Caudata; family Salamandridae; genus Pleurodeles; species Pleurodeles waltl. The sequence goes on from NC_090436.1 coordinate 318,421,630, forward strand.
CCAACTTCTGATGCTTCACAGGTGGGGGACTGTCTGTGCTGTGGCTCCGTGCCACACTGGCTGCAATGGTGGCCGGTGCACTCCAGCTTCCGGTGACTACAGGCACCACTGGCCCCGGAGATGTTGTGGCTGAGGTGCTAGTTCGGGACCTAGGAGACGGACAGGGTGGGGGAGGTGTGGGAAAGAGGTCAAGGTTGGACAGGAAAAGTTTTTGGGACACACTGGGACGGGTAGCTGGAGGGGGTTTGGGAGTAGAGGACGAGGTGGGGGTTGGAGGAGGTGTTCGTTTGCTGACTTTGGGTGAAGGTGCATGCGCTGGAGGCTGTCGTGAGGTGGATGGCTGTTGGGTGGGTGTGTGCCTGCGTTTGTGTATCTTGGGAGGTGGCATCACAGACACACTGGGAGAGGACACAGAGGACATGTGAATGGTAGTGGGGGTGGTGACTGCACGTGAGCGGGGTGCGGTGGTGGGTGTGCTAGAGAGGGACGTAGTGGCTGTAGAGTTAGTGCATGCAGGTGTGAGTGTAGATGAGACAGGGAGGGAGGAGGGAGACGAGGAGGAGGGGGACACAGTGGAGGCAGTGGATGTTGGTGTGTCTGCATGTGTGTTATGCTTGCGTGAGTGCCTGTGGGATGTGTGGTGCTTATGTTTGCCTGAGCTTCTCTTGTGTGTTGACGTGTGTGCATGCTGGTCTGTAGGTGTGCTTGGGATAGGCTGAGGTACAGGGGATTGGGTCGGGGTGGAGGAAGTTGGAGGGGGAGGCTTGACACAGAGACAATGGCTGCCATCAGTGCTGAGGCCAGAGTCTGAAAAGCTCGCTGAAGGGCCACCTGACCAGAATGAATGCCCTCCAGGAATGCATTTGTTTGATGCAACTGCCTTTCTACACCCTGGATGGCATTCAAAGTAATAGACTGCCCAGCAGTGGGGGACCTGAGGAGGTCAATGGTCTCCTCACTGAGGGCAGCAGGGGTGACTGGGGCAGGGCCTGAGGTGCCTGGGGCGAAGGTGATGCCCACCCTCCTGGGTGAGCTGGCACGGGGCGAAGGCTGAGGGGCTGCTGGGAGGGAGGTGCTGGAAGGGGTGGTGGCAGCTGTACCTGTAGATGGGGGTGGCACAGATGTTGCCGCCACCACAAGGGAGCTCCCATCAGAGGACGAGTCTGTGTCACTGGCTCAGCTCCTGTCCCCTCCGTGGAGCTCCCCTCACACTCCATCCCACTGGTGAAGTCAGAGTCCATAGTGTGGCCCTCCATGGCCATGTGGGATGCAGCCTCCTGGTGCTCCGGTGCCACTGCTCCTCCACCTAATGATGCTAATGAACACAAGAACAGGGATACCACAAAAAGGGGGGGGTGACAGAAGAAAGACATGTTGAGTGCATGCATTACCGCTACCGCTGGCGGACACGACAGACACAGAGGCCCCCTGCACTACGCCGCGCTCTTGGGTTCCACTGTTCAATTCCTGGGAAATGGCCTACAAGGCTATGGACGACATCTGCACACATAGATGACACAGGGGCATGACTAGATGTACTTGCCACTCTACAGAGGTGGGGTGGGGTGCCACATGGCCTGCCTTACGGAGGGACCTTGCCTAAGGAACTCGCCCTGGCCTAGGGAAACCCACAGCCCACCTCCCCCACCTCCCCCACCCAGAACCCTCCACTGCACGCAAAGTCAGCAGAATGAGAGTGTATACACCCCCTTTTTGCTGCTGTGATGCCCTCAAGCGCCCATCCAACTCCGGGTAGGCCACCGACAGGATCCTGAACATCAGGGGGGTCATGGTGCGACGAGCACCCCTCCCACGTTGGGAGGCCATCCCCAGCTGAGCCTCCGCTATCTTCTTGCTCCAGCGGTGAATGTCCTCCCATCTTTTCCGGCAGTGGGTGCTCCGTCTGTGGTAGACCCCAGGGTCTGGACGTCCTTGGCAATGGCATGCCAAATATGTTTTTTCTGGTGGGCGCTGACCTACATGAAATGTACAGGGGGAACAGTAAGTTATTACCAACTGCACCGTCAAAGTGATTGGCCCCCATCCCTACCCTTGCCATGTGGCACATGCATTCACCATCGTTTCATGCACGCCACACTCTCCCCCCTTCCTTCTTACATCCAGCCCTCTCCACACAGGCATAGCCCAGACAACATGCTCCCTGTGTACTTACCTGTTTGTCTGGAGGACCGTACAGTAGCGTGTACTGGGGGAGGACCCCATCCACGAGTTTCTCCAACTCCTCCAATGTGAAGGCAGGCGCCCTTTCCCCAGACACTCGAGCCATTGTCTCTTCCAGACCGAGGTCACAGCAGCACTTGCAGTGTACATCCTCTCCTGTCGAAGATCAGGTATTAAGTGATTCAACAGGTAGAAAATGGCGGTCACGTCCGCAGCAGTGCGTACCGTCACCGCCGGCGTACATCGTCATTGGCTCCTGGGACCCATAGGGTCCAATGTTAACCAATGCAGCATTGCGCTGCGGTCTTCGACCGCCTAGCGCGACGGTGTACAACGTCAGCGCAGTTACTTCACATCCCATTGTCCCACTTTAGAGGTCAGGCAGCCGCCATTTCATGGGCCCACACGGCTTCATTTTCAACTGCGTCACACAACTAGACTCAACACACATACAGGCCATTTTTTGTGTATGAATGGTGTTCGTGTAAACTGTGGGTACGTACCTCTGAGTTGTTTGACTCTGTGCCCGCTGTTGTCTTTCATAGGCACCGTCCGCTGGGACATGTGAGGAGGAATGGAGGAAAGACATGTGATTATCACATACAGGCACTGTGTACCCAGTTGGAGCCAGACCTGATGTCAGCAATCCGCCATCCCACAGGAATCCTCCCTCAAGTGCAGGTGCTGTCAGTGCTCCATTTCCTTGCAAGTGGGTCATTTCAAATAACAGTGGCCATAGCATCAGGGATGTCCCAGCTTATGTGTTCCAACGTGTTTGTCCAGAGTGTTGTCTGCCCTTCTGAAACACATGCGGAGCTACATCGTTTTCCCTCAGGTGGAGGATTTGCCTACAGTGAAAGGTGATTTCTATGCCCTGGGACATATCCCCAACATCATAGGTGCCACTGATGGGACCCATGTGGCTTTGGTACCCCCCCACAGGAGTGAACAGGTATACAGAAACCGGAAGAGTTATCATTCAATGAATGTACTGACGGTATGTTTGGCAGACCAGTACATCTCCCATGTGAATGCCATGTTCCCTGGCTCAGTGCATGACGCCTACATCCTGCGGAATAGCAGCATCCCTTATGTGATGGGTCAACTCCAGAGGCACCGTGTGTGGCTGTTAGGTGAGCACCTGGAAGCAAGACAGTGGGAATGGTTGTCTGGGTCTGGGGATATCCCTACAGGTTAGTGCGTGTCTAACAGTTGTCCCTCGCCATTTGCAGGTGACTCTGGTTACCCCAACCTGTCATGGCTACTGACCCCAGTGAGGAATCCCAGGACAAGGGCAGAGGAACGCTACAATGAGGCCCATGGGCGAACTAGGAGGGTGATCGAGCGGACCTTCGGCCTCCTGAAGGTCAGGTTCCGGTGCCTCCATATGACAGGCGGATCCCTATTCTACTCACCAAAGAAGGTGTGCCAGATCATCGTGGCCTGATGTATGCTTCACAACTTGGCTTTGCGAGAACAGGTGCCTTTTCTGCAGGAGGATGGTCCAGATGGCAGTGTTGTGGCAGCTGTGGAGCCTGTGGACAGTGAAGACGAGGAAGCAGAGGAAGAAGATATGAACAACAGGGACTCAGTGATCCAGCAATATTTCCAGTGAGACACAGGTAAGAGTACAGATCTGCCTACTACATGTACTTAAACACTACTGCCTCTCTACTGTCTGTCGTTTTCACCCAGTGTATGGTCACTGAGTTGTCACTTTCCCTTACGATTTCACAGATGTGGATCCCACTGTGTGACATCTGCTTAGATTCCTCATGGACTAAAGCTGTGTGACATAGGTATGTTGACATTAAAATTGAAAGAGCATTTTGTCACTGTAATTGCTAATACACTATTTCGAAATCACAGACAGAGGGGTGATGGCGGAGGAATGTCCATGGCATAGTCCAGTCTATTGGTCTCACAGGTGCATTGCCCATATGGGCATAGGAAGTGGAGCTGGGACAGTTTAAGTATGGACAGGGTGACAAAGTGGGACAGTAGGATGACAATCAGGGTGGTCTCATTTCTTGGCGGGGGTCTTGGCATTGTGCTCTGTCTTGTTCCTGGATCTCAGGGACCGTTTGGGGGTGGTCCTCCCTCTGCAGTGGGTGGGGTGCTGGTGTGGTGGTCCTGTGGCGGGGCGTCCTGTCCACTAGCGCCGGCAGAGGTGGTGGGCAGTTCATTGTCCATGCTAGTGTCAGGGGCCCCTTGTAGTGCCACAGTGTCCCTCCTGGTGTTGAGTACTTCCTTCAGCACCCCTACAATGGTGCCCAGAGTGGAGCTGATGGTTCTGAGTTCCTCCCTGAGCCCATATACTGTTCCTCCTGCAGGCGCTGGGTCTCCTGAAACTTGGCCAGTACCGTTGCCATCGTCTCCTGGGAGTGGTGGTAGGCTCCCATGATGGAGGAAAGGGCCAGTGCTTGCATTCCTGTGTGGGACCTTGTGTGATGATGGTTTAGGCGGGTGTATGGGTATATGCAGTGGCCATGCTTTAGTGATGGGTGTCGATGCTTTGTTGTTGCATGCAGGGCTTGGTGTTGGGATGGGTGGTTTGTGATGTTGGGACATATGTGAGGAGTTGGAGTGCTGGGGTTGAGGGTGAGGGTGGGGGTATGTGCTGGCATGCAGGTAGGGTGGGGGATGTAATAGTTAAGATTTGTCTTACCAGAGTCCATTCCTCCACCTACTCCTGCGAGGCCCTCAGGATGCAGAATCGCCAAGACCTGCTCCTCCCATGTTGTTAGTTGTGGGGGAGGAGGTGGGGGTCCGCCGCCAGTCCAATGAACCGCCAGGTGGTGTCTTGAGACGACGGAACGCACCTTCCCCCGTAGGTCGTTCCACCTCTTCCTGATGTCCTCCCGATTTCTTGGGTGCTGTCCCTCTGCGTTGACCGTGTCCACTATTCTTCGCCATAGCTTCATCTTCCTTGCAATGGAGGTGTGCTGCACCTGTGATCCGAATAGCTGTGGCTCTACCCGGACGATTTCCTCTAACATGACCCTGAGCTCCTCCTCCGAGAACCTGGGGTGTCTTTGCCGTGCCATGGGGTGGTGTAGGTGATGTGTGGGGTGGAGTGTGGGGTGATAAGTGTGCTGATATGTAGTGGGGTGTTGTGTGAGGTGCGTGGAAGTTCTGTGGGTGATGGTGTTGTGTGCCTGTGGATGCTGTTTTTCTTGCTGGTGCTGTCTCTCTCTGGCTTTCGTTTGTGATTTGTTGTCGTAAAGGTTTGTGGGTGATGTGGGTGTGTGTTTTATATTGTATTGAGTGTGTGGGAGTGGTGTGTGTATGTGTATCAGGTGTGTGTATTTCGATTTATCCAATGTGGCTATGTTTTTTAAATGTGTGTGTATTTTGAGCGCGGCGGTGTGTACCGCCAATGGAATACCGCGGCTGAAAGACCGCCGCGTGGATTCGTGGGTCGTGATAGTGTGGACGTATTTCTGTTGCCGTGACGGTGGAGGTTTTGTTTTCGCCAGTTCATCACTGACCTTTGGTGTGGCGGACTTGTGTGGGTGTCTAGATTTTGGCGGATTCAGAACTGTGGGTCATAATTGCTGTGGCAGAATTCCGCGGCCGCAGTGGTGTGTTGGCGGTCTTATGCACGGCGGTAAGCGGCTTTTACCGCCAATGTTGTAATGACCGCCTATGTCTGCCATTAGGAACTAGGACTCTGATATATCGAGGACCATATTAAATTTTGTTCAATTTTATGATGCATTTCTATCAGGCAGAACCAGGAAGCTAGCCAAATCAGCTTGTCATCAATGATTGTCTATCTTGCAGCAAGGATCTCAGTATTCTCTGGCTTACCTCTGTTCGAAAAACATTCTACAAGCTGGGGAAGTCATCTCTTTATGAAGACACTTCATCAAAATTAATAAAAGACAAATTTTTAGAACAAGTGCACTCCACTTGAGATATTGTGGAATGCCAGAAATCAACTGGGTTAGCCTATATGGATTTAAAATCCACCTGCGGACTGGAACAATACTTATTTATAACACAAGGGTGCTGGGAAAAATCCCTGCTGTTTCGGTTCAGTGCAGGAAAAGTTATATTGTTAGAAATGGGGTCTCTGGTTGGCAGTCAGTTTGCACTTTGTCCGAGCAGGGACCCTCACTCTAGTCAGGGCAACGGAGGTACACACTTAAGATAGCCCCTGCTCACCCTTTTGGTAGCTTGGCACAAGCAGTCAGGCTTATCTCAAAGGCAACGTGTAAAGTATTTATACCAACACAGCAATACCCATTGCACGCCCCTCAGACGCAGAAAAACTAAGGGCCGTATTTATACTCCGTTTGCGCCGAATTTGCGTCGTTTTTTTCGACGCAAATTCGACGCTAAACTAACGCCAACTAACGCCATATTTATACTATGGCGTTAGAGGCGTATAGCGCCAAAGTTCCCGGAATGTGCGTCATTTTTTAGCGTGAACCCCTTCCTTGCGTTAATGATATGCAAGGGAGGCGTTCCCGTCTAAAAAATGACTCCCAGGCCTTTACGTGGTATTTATACTCCCGGGCAAAAGAGACGCCCGGGAGTGGGCGTGGCTAAAAACGGCGCATTTGCGCCGCTTTTTAACGCCTGGGTCAGGCATGGCGTTAAGGGACAAGTGGGCTCAAAATGAGCCCAGAGTGCCCTCCCCTGCCCCCAGGGACCCCCCCTGCCACCCTTGCCCACCCCAGGAGGACACCCAAGGCAGGAGGGACCCACCCCAGGGACATTCAGGTAAGTTCAGGTAAGTATTTTTTTATTTTTTTTTTATAATTTTTTTTGGCATAGGGGGGCCTGATTTGTGCCCCCCTACATGCCACTATGCCCAATGACCATGCCCAGGGGACAGAAGTCCCCTGGGCATGGCCATTGGGCAAGGGGGCATGACTCCTATCTTTACAATGATAGGAGTCATGTTGATGGGGGATGGGCGTCGAAAAAAAATGGCGCAAGTCGGGTTACGACGATTTTTTCGACGTAACCTGACTTGCCCCATTTTAAGACGCCCATACGCCATTTTCCCCCTACGCCGGCGCTGTCTGGTGTACGTGGCTTTTTTCCACGCAAACCAGGCAGCGCCGGTCTGCTTGCGCCGGCTAACGCCATTCCATAAATACGGCGCCCGCATGGCGCTTCAGAATGGCGTTAGACGGCGCAAAATTTTTTGACGCTAAACTGCGTTAGCGCAGTTTAGCGTCAAAAAGTATAAATATGGGCCTAAGTCAGAGGGGACCATATTTACAGGGAGTGCAGAGGTTGGCGCCACTGGAGTATCACGTAAAGTGACGCTCCAGTGGCGCTAGGGGCTCTTAAATATGCCCCTTAGTTTCTTGTTGATGTCAGTCCTAGGTAGTCTTCTCTTGCCTCAATGCTGTCCAAAACCCTGTTTCAAGTGTGTTGTCACACTCTATTTCTTTAAGTCCCCAAATGAGTTTTCTCATCATTGTTTTAATTGTCCTGTTCTGTTGTGTGGTTCAGTAGTACTATGGCCAATTAATTCTGAACTGCTGATTTGTCCTATGTGCAGCCCGTGTTCTGCACTGTCCTGATGCTTGGGGAATTCACCTCGCACAGCGAAAAGCCCTGATAATGTCCACACTGAGATGCATTTGAGATGTCTGATGGCATAAAGACAGTAATATGTATGAAAGGCACTAGAAGAACTCAAGTAAAGAATTTTTAAAAGGAACCTTTTGGGCTAGTGTACAGGGATTTTTAGACTTTCTAGATCCTGGTTCCATACCTACCCACCCCCTCAAAAGCATTCCTCATAATTACAAAGAGCCCATTCACCACTAGACTTTTCTTTGTGAATGAGGATTTTTTGCGAATTCCTCAGTTCAACATGTCTCGGGGAACAAACTACGAAACAACAATTAACTAATAATAAAGGAGAGTTCCTATAAATGAGTTCCTTTGTTTTGTCTGGTCACATTTTCTTATGGTTTTTAGTGTATAGCTACAGAGGACGCAAAACTGTGACCACCCTCTTTTTCCTCTCATTCTCCATTAGGATATTTAGGTCCATCCGGTTGTAGAGCTGTGCAGTTCGCCAAGGATGGAACTCATTCCCTTGAATTTGAAGATTTATTGTTGATATTAGCTGTAGGAAGTTGCCTGGGCACATATTGTTGCAAACAAAGGACACCAGTCAGGAAATGGTAAGTTGTAACAGATCCTGTCAGCTCATGAGTGAACTCTGGAGTTATGTGATAGGTACAGTCCATTACCAGTCCACAGGCAAAGACCGAAGATGGTCATGGTCATATTTGAATTTTGTGGAAGACTTTTACTTGCATGTTTTATTATTATGTACCTAAATCAAAGAGTGTCAGAGAAAGAGTAAATTAGTAATGTGTGTGATTCAACAGATTCAAGACTATGGGCCTGATTAGGAGTTTGGCAGGTGGACCTCCAGACTGCCATGTTGGCGGTCCGAAGAAGGAATGCTCTGGCAGTCCCCAGACTGCTGTATTATGAGTTATACAGGCAGGACCACCGTCTGTCAAGCAAAAAAGTCAGACAGCCAGCGGTGCGGCGGCCCGTTTCGAGGCAGTCTGACCTCCAGTGTTATCAGCACCATGGCCAATCACCAAGCCAATTACAATTACACAGTCACTGTGGTGGCCTCCTGGAGCGGTTAGCAAATGGCGGCCGACCCCCGTGGTCTGCGTTCAGGAAAGTAACAGACAACTTCACATTGGATGATTTCAAGAACACCACAGCTGACACACGTTGCTCTAGTGGACACACCTGCAAAGCACACTATAAAACACACCCCTTCATAGACCACAATCCTTTGCATTCCCACCGGAAGACAAAGAATCCCGGGAATCTTTTTGTATATTACATAGATGAGGCACCCCTTTTACCACCACCCCACAGAATACTTGCTCACACTTTTGTCCATTGACTCCTTATTTCACTTCCCCTGTTAAGTAAGTCCCTGGCACCCCTTTTTTCCACCATGTCACATTAAAAAAATCCTTGTTTCTCCGAAGATGAGTTGAGAGTCATGGTGGATGTAATCATAAGAGTAGAGCCGCAATTGTTTGGAGCCCGAAGTCCAGCACACACCTCTCGGTAGGAAAATGGAAATATGGGACAGGATAGTCAACAGAGTGAATGCTGGAAGCACTACCCTGCACACAAAGGAGGACATTAGGAAGATGTAGAATAACCACAGGGGCAAGGTCCATTCCCTGGTGTCCAGGCACCAGCCGGACGCCATGAAGACTCGCAATGGCCCTCCTAGTACCCCGATAAGACTTTTTTCCTGGGAGGAGAAGGTGTTGTCCATCCCGCATCCGGAGGGCTTGACAGGAATACCTGGGGAGTGGAGTCTCGTAAGTTACAACACAAAAAGTGTCACAAAAATGCAATGTCATGCATGCTCACAGCTCACCTTTTCCCACTGTCTTGTTCATGTATTTCCTCAACATTCAATACCCAGAGTATCTAAGATATAACACTGTCAATGTGTATTATTGTACCCAACATCACAGCTACCAAGGCCCATCATATGTCACATGTCCAAATGGTGCCTGTAAATCTCATATTACCAAAACACATTATGGGATTCATGGTATGTCCCAAAATGTAAATCTATGCTCAAACCCAAATGCAGCCTGCATACAGATATGTAATACACAGCATATGGCAAGTGTTGGGGAGTAGAGGGAGTGACTGACTGCAACTCCAAGAGGTACTGTTTCTCTAACTCCAAACACAAGCACGTAGTGCACTAGCCCAAATATACCTGTTTGTGAACTCTCAAATTAAGTGTACTCACCTCGGACTGTAACATTTGTCTAGTGTTGGGAAGTGGAAGGGAGTGATCTGACTGCAAAGTCCATAGGCCCTGTTGTTGTAACCCCAAACACCAGCACAGTGTACACTTGCACAAATACACCTGTTTGGTAACTCTTAAATGCAGTTTACTTACCTAGTAATATACCATTTGTGTAGTGTGTCAAGTAGAGAGATATACCTGACTGCAAAGCTGTTAGACCTGACAGCCTTAAGATGGTCATCCGTCAACTTTTTGCCTGCCTCCCTTCACTTTTCTGACACTGTTTTTGCTGGTTTTAGGACTCTGAGCACTTTACCACTGCTAACCAGTGCTAAAGTGCATATGCCCTCTCCCTTAAACATGATAACATTGGTTCATCCCTAATTGGCATATTTGATGTACTTATAAGTCCCTAGCAAAGTGCACCACATGTGTCCAGGGCCTGTAAATTAAATGCTACTAGCAGGCCTGCAGCACTCATTGTGCCACCCACATATGTAGCCCCTTAACCGTGTCTCAGGCCTGCCATTGCAAGGCCTGTGTGTGCAGTTTCACTGCCACATCGACTTGCCATTTAAAAGCACTTGCCAAGCCTTACACTCTCCTTTTTCTACATATAAGCTACCCCAAAATTAGGCCCTAGGTAGCCCATAGGGCAGGGTTCTATGTAGGTAAAAGGCAGGACATGTAGATATGTTTTATATGTCCTGATAGTGAAAAACTCCTATATTTATTGTCCACTACTGTGAGGCATGTTCCTTTCATAGACTAGCATTAGGGCTGCCCTCATATACTTTTTGAGTGGTAGATTCTGATCTGAAAGGGGTAACCAGGTCATATTTAGTATCTCCAGAATGGTAATAGAAAATTATGGTTGGATTTAATATTACTATTTTAGAAATGCCACTTTTAGAAAGTGAGCATTTCTCTGCACTTAAAACCATCTGTGTCTTACATCCTGTCCCCAACCAATGTCTGGTCTGTGCTGGTTGACGGCTCCCTTGTGCATTTCATCCAGACAACCACAAACAGAGGACATTCAGTCAAATCTCCATTTATCTGCATATTGAATGGGTCTTCCTGTGCTGGGAGGGTGGAGGGCCTGACACTTAAATTTCAAAGGCCATTGGCCTGCCCTCACATAATGGACTGACAAACTCTTCACTAGGGCCCTGGCAGAGAGGACTGGGCTGAAAATGGAACGTGTGCACTTTGAAAACTACTCTTTCAAGTCTCCCACACTTAAAATTTCTGAGTATATAAACTGGGTCCATGACCCCACCAACTCAGTCACTTCTGGACCTACACCTGCACTCTATCAGAGGAACTGCCTGGCTGCCAAAGGACTCATCTGTACTGCTTTGCTGAGAGGAACTGCTGCCCTGCTGTTGCCCTGCTGCCCCGCTGGACTCTGACTTTGCTGAGAAGGTCTTTGCCTTCCCCAAAAGACCTCTCCAAGGGCTTGGATTGAGCTTGCCTCCTGTTTTCTGAAGTCTCAGGGCCAAATAAGACTTCAACTCTCCAAGAAATTCCTTGTGCGTCAATAATCGGTGCAACACCTGCAGAAATTGATGCAAACCCTATATTGCGACCGAGAAATCGCCGCACAGCCTACCTGACCTACGCAGCCCTGACTAGATTTCGATGCAGCACCTGCCTTGCGATGGAAAATTCAACGCATCGCCTACCGAATCAATGCAGCCCCTGTCCCTTCTTTCAGCGCATTAAGGATTTTCAACGCATCGTCCATGGACTTTAAAATATCCCCACATCGCAGTGAAGAACCAAGACTGCGCGTTGAAAAATGACACAAACCCCTTGCAGTGTGGACAGAAACAATGGATCGTCTGTGCCGCGTCGGAAAATTTGCACCAACACCTTATTTTTCTATTTATCTCCTCCTGTGCGGTCTCCGTGCGTTGTTATTTTTGATCCATACCTGGTACTGTGTGTAACACAGAGACAACTGTTTATAAGGATTGAGGGGGTCATTCTGACCTCGGCGGTAAAAGGTGCTTACCGCCGGTCAGAAGACCGCCATAACACCGCCGCGGCCGCGGTAAACCGCCACGGTCATTCTGACCTGCAACTTACAAACCGCCAAAAACCCGACATCCACAAAAGTCCGCCACACCAAAGGTCAGCAAAAAAATGGCGATGACCAAACCTCCACCGTCACGCCAACAGAAATACGCCCACACTATCACGACACACGAATCCACGCAGCGGTCTTTCAAACGTGGTATTCCATTGGCGGTACACACCGCCGCGGTCAAAATACACACACACATAGAAAACTCAGCCACATTGGTCATTTTGAAACACACACACCTGATACACATACTAACACCACTCCCACACACCCAACACAATATAAAACACACACCCACATCACCCACAAACCCCTACGACCCGAAATTATTGACGAAGGCTAGAGAGACAGCACAGAATAGACAATCCCACAACACAGAGGCACACAACACCATCACCCACACAGAATCCACGCACCAAACACCACACACCACCACACGCACCACACTCATCACCACAAACGCCACCCCACACCTCATCCACACCACCCCATGGCACCCCAAAGACACCCCAGATTCATTGACGCAGAACTCAGGGTCATGGTGGAGGAAATAGTCCGTGTAGAGCCCCAGCTCTTCGGGGCACAGGTGCAGCACACCACAATTGCCAGGAAGATGGAGCTATGGCAAAGGATAGTGGACAGGGTCAACGCGGTGGGACAGCATCCACGCAATCCGGATGACATAAGGAAGCGCTGGAACGACCTACGGGGGAAGGTGCGTTCCATGGTATCAAGGCACAACATTGCGGTGCAGAAGACTGGCGGCGGACCCCCACCTACTCCCCCAGAATTTACAGCATGGGAGGAGGAAGTCTTGCACATCCTGCATCCTGAGGGCCTCGCAGGAGTAGGCGGAGGAATGGACTCTGGCAAGTCAAATCTTCACTACTGCTTCCCACCCCCACCCCACCTGCATGCCAGCACATACCCCCACCCTCACCCTCACCCCCACCCCCATCACACCAACTCCTTGCAAATGGTTCACCATCACAACCCACCCATCCCAACACCAAGCCCTGCATGCGACCACAAAGCATGGACACCCATCACCAAAGCATGCCCACTGCACACACACATCACCCCCACAAGCCACAATCACAAAAGCCCCCACAAGGGAATGCCTGCACTTGGGTACACGGACACCCACCCATCACACGAAATGCCACACACAGAAGCAATAACCATACCTTTATACCCCTGCAGGACCCGAACGCCACCACACCGCCACGGAGGGTACAGAGATGTCCATCCCACCCCCAGAAGAGGCCCCCAGCGATGACAGCAGCTCTGTCTCCCTGGACCCAGATGACCAGCCCGGCCCATCGGGGACCTCTGGACAGTCGGTTCCCCACAGACAGCCACAGGCTACACCAGACCCAACCCCCTCTGGGAACACCAGCACAGCTCCCACCCAGCGGGCCCATGCCTCTGTCTCCAGGACACGTCAATCAGCGGTGTGTCCACCACTACAGGGCACCCAGGTTGACCCACCACCCCAACAACAACAGGGACCTGGGGGCAGTGGCAGTGGGCACACCGTCCAGGGGGACAGAGGCCCAGGAACACAGGGGAACTGGGAGGGCTGCTGTGCGACAGGGGGGGGACAGGCCCAGGGAACCGACTCTCCAAGAGGCCCTCTCCTCCATCATGGGAGCTTACCACCACTCCCAGGAGACGATGGCGACGGTACTGGCCAGGTTCCAGGAGATCCAGGCACTGCAGGAGGAACGGTACATGGGGTTCAGAGAGGAACTGAGAAACATCGGTTCTGCAATGGGGACCATCGTCATGGCCCTCAACCAGATAGTCACCACATTGCGGGACCATGTGGCACCCCAAAGGGCCCCTGTCACTAGCCCAGGCCAGGAACAGCCTACCACCTCCGCCGGCGCTAGTGGACAGGAGGCTCCCACACAACGACAGGCCACCAGAACCCCACCTCCTGCAGAAGAAGAACCACCCCGCAAGCGGAACCTGAGATCTCACAAGAAGACAGAGTAGGATTGCAAGACCCCCGCCAGCATAAGATACCCCCTGATGTCATCCCACTGTCCCACATTGTCACCCTGTCCAACCTTTAACTGCCCCTGCTCCATCCTTCCACAGGCATATGACCAATGCACCTGTGAGACTGAGAACTGGACTCTGCCATGGACATTACTCCACCCCCACCCATCACCTTTTTACAATCATGTACCTATATGTAGCACTTAAAATAAATCACTTATTGCACTTAAAATAACAGGAGTCTGCTTGTATTCTTAACAAATGTATTACACATAACGGTGCAATAATGTCCAGTTACTTTGTGATGACAACATACCAATTTCAATAAGCTTTAGTCCATGGCAAACAAAGCAGAAGTCACGCAGTGGGTCATACAGCTCTGAAAAGGGAAAGTCACAAATCAGTTAACAGGAACTGGGGGGAAACACAGACAGTAGAGACGCATGAGGCCTTAAGTAAATGTAAAATGGCGTGGGTGATTCTTACCTGTGTGCTACTGAAAATATTGTTGTATGACTGTATCCCTGTTGTCCGTGTCGTCCCCGTCGTCTTCCTCCTCTTCACTCTCCACAGGCTCCACAGCTGCTACAACACCACCATCTGGACCATCCTCCTGCAGAAAAGGCACCTGGCGTCGCAAAGCAAGATTGTGAAGCATACAGCAGGCCACGATGATATGGCACACCTTCTTTGGTGAGTACATTAGGGATCCCCCTGTCATATGCAGGCACCTAAACCTGGCCTTCAGGACCCCGAAGGTCCTTTCTATGATCCTCCTAGTTCGCCCATGGGCCTCATTGTAGCGTTCCTCTGCCCTGGTCCGGGGATTCCTCACTGGGGTCAGTAGCCACGACAGGTTGGGGTAACCAGAGTCACCAATTAGCCACACACGGTGTCTCTGTAGCTGTTCCATCACATAAGGGATGCTGCTATTTCGCATGACATACGCGTCACGCACTGACCCAGGGAACTTGGCATTTACATGGGAGATGTACTGGTCAGCCAAACAGACCACCTGGACATTCATCGAATGATAACTTTTTCTGTTTCTGTACACCTGCTCACTTTCTTTGGGGGGAACCAAAGCCACATGGGTCCCATCAATGGCACCAATGATGTTGGGGATATGTCCAAGGGCATAGAAATCACCCTTCACTGTAGCCAAATCGCCCACCTCAGGGAAAATAATGTAGCTCCGCATGTATTTCATCAGGGCAGACAACACTCTGGACAAAACCTTAGAAAACATAGGCTGAGACATCCCAGATGATATGGCCACTGTTGTCTGAAAAGACCCACTTGCCAAAAAATGGAGTACTGACAGAACCTGCACCAGAGGGGGAATCCCTGTGGGTTGGCGGATGGGGGACATCAGGTCTGGCTCCAGCTAGGCACATAGTTCATGTATAGTTGCTCTGTCAAGCCTGTATGTAAGTATGATATGTCGTTCTTCCATTGTCGACAGGTCCACCCACAGGTTCGTTCACACAGCTTGCACAGTACATGAATCGCTATGCATTGAAAGGCTTGTATGAGTGGCAATGCAAGGCCTAGGCCTGTGTGACGCAGTAGAAATTATGCCATGTGGGCCCTTGAAATGGCGGCTGCCTGACCTGTGAAGTGTGACAGTGGGATGTGAGGTCAATGCGCTGGCGTGGCACACCGTGGCGGTAGGCGGTCGAAGACCGCGGTGCTAAGCCGCATTGGTTAACATTGCAGCCTATGGGTTTCAGTAGCCAATGAGGATGGGCGCCTGCGGTCGCGGTACGCACCGCGGCGGTACGCACCGTCGCGGGCGTGACCGCCATTTTCTATCTGATTAATCACTCGAGACCTGATCATCCACAGGAGAGGACCGATACTGCAAGTGCTGCTGTGACCTCGGTCAGGGAGATACAATGGCTGCTGCGACTGGGGAAAGGGCCCCTGCCTTCACCTCTGAAGAATTGGAGAAACTTGTTGATGGGGTCCTCCCCCAGTATGCGCTACTCTACGGTCCTCCAGACCAACAGGTTAGTACACACGGTGCACGTTGAATGGGCTATGCCTGTGTTGAGTGGGGTGTATGTAAGATGGTGGGGAGGGGAGCGAATGAGGAGTGCAACGCACGAAAGATGAGAGCATGTGCCACATGGCAAGGTTGGGGAGGGGGGGCCACTCACATTGACCAGGCAGAAAAGTGATGAGATTTCCTTTACCACCCTGTACATGTCACATAGGTCAGCGCCCATCAGAAGATCGACATTTGGCGTGCCATCGCCAAGGACGTCCGGGCCCTAGGGGTCCACAACAGACGGGGCACCCACTGCCGAAAGAGGTGGGAGGACATCCACCGCGGGACCAGAAAGACCGCCGAGTCTCTGCTGGGGATGGCCTCCCAACGTAGGAGGGGTGCCAGCCGGCAATTGACCCCCCTGATGTCCCGGATCCTGGCGGTGGCCTACCCCGATTTGGATGGGCACGTGAGGACATCACAGCAGACACAAGGGGGTGAGTATCAGCACAATCTGCTATCTTTGCGTGCAGTGAAGGTGTCTGGGTGGGGGAGGAGGGCTGTGGCTATCTCTAGGCCAGGGCGCATTCTGTAGGCTAGGCCCCTCCGTTAGGCATGGCCCTGTGCCCCCACCCCCCACCTCTGTAGGGTGCCAAGTACAGCTATCCATGGTCCGGCCTCACCCATGTGTGCATTTGTCGTCCATAGACCTGTAGGCCTAGTCACAATAACTGAGTAGTGTACCCCGATTGCGCGGCCTAGTGCAGGGGGCTTCTGTGTCTGTCCTCTCCGACAACGGTGTTGCCAATGCATGCACTCAACCTGTCTTCATTTCTCCCCCCCCCCATTTTCTTTGTCTTCCTGTTCATGTGTGCATTAGCATCATCAGGCGGAGGAGAAGTGGCATCGGCGCACGAGGGAGCTGCATCTCACATGGCCCCGGAGGGCCATGCAACAGACTCCGAGTACACCAGTGAGACGGAGGGCGAGTGGAGCTCCACAACGGGGACCCGTGGAGACGTCAGCGACACCGACACGTCCTCGGAAGGGAGCTCCCTTGCGGTGGCGGCAACATCCGTGCCCACCGCCACAACAGGTACAGCCGCCACCCAGCGCACCAGCCCCGCCCTCCCAGCAGCTCCTCAGCCTTCGCTCTGTGCCCGCTCGCCCAGGAAGGCGGGCATCTCCTTCGCCCCAGGCACCTCAGGCCCTGCCCCAGTTACCCCTGCTGCCCTCAGTGAGGAGGTCATTGACCTCCTCAGGACCATCATTGTTGGGCAGTCTACCCTTTTGAATGCCATCCAGGGTGTAGAAAGGGAGGTGCATCGGAGCAATGCATACCTGGAGGGCATTCATTCGGGTCAGGCTGCCCATCAGCGATCGTTCAACGCTCTGGCCTCAACACTGACGGCAGCCATTGTCCCTGTCTCCAGCCTCCCTCCTCCAACTCCCTCCACCCAGTCCCAGTCTCCTGTTCCTCTGCCTATCCCATCCACACCATCAGACCAGCCTGCACACACCTCTACACCCAAGGGCAGCTCATCCAGACATAAGCACCACAGATCCCACAAGCATTCACCCAAGCAACATTACATTACAGTCCGCACACGTGCAGTCACCACCCCCACTGCCATTTACACGTCCCCTGTGTCCTCTCCCAGTGTGTCTGTCACCCCCTCTTCCAAACCACACAAACGTAGGCAGCCACCCACCCAACAGCCATCCACCTCACGACAGCCTCCGTCACAAGCACCTGCACCCAAAGACAGCACACTTGACTCTCCTACAACCACATCCCATACCACTCCCATACCCACTACACCTACCCGTCCCTGTCCTTCCAAAGTGCTTTTCCTTTCCAACCTTGACCTCGTTCCAACCACTGACCCACCCCCTCCATCTGGTAAGAGTCAAAAAAGCACCTCAGCCAACACCAGCCCTGCATCTACTAGGGCCATAGTGCAGGGCTATTGGAGTCCACCAGCTCCTAGGGCAGGAACATCGGCCAGCAGCAAGGGGACAGCCAGCCCACCCCCTGGGAAGAGGACAAAAAAAACTAAGGGCCGGCGCGACAAGCCTGAGACGGCTGCCACCACGGACAGTAGCCTTGCCCCGTCACCTGCCACATCATCAAAGGGAGGCAAGGGCCACAGAGCTTCAGCGAAGGAGGGCAAGGGCAGCAGGGCGGAGAAGTCAGGCAGCAGGCGAGCTGCCCAGGAGGGCCCCACCAGCCCCATTCCGGTTGTGATGGACGACACCCACGGGCCCAGGACTCCATCACAGGTGGGCCCCGCGACCGCAAGGTCAGATGGCGACTGAGCGGGAAGTCTTGGCCAGGTCTGGCTCCCTAGAAACACAGGACAAGCACCGCTGAACAGGGCCCCGCCGTGAGAAGCACCGCTGAACAGGGGCCCGCCGTGACAAGAACCGCTGAATAGGGGCCCGCCGTGAGAAGCACCGCTGAACAGGGGCCCACCGTGACAAGAACCGCTGAACAGGGCCCCGCCGTGAGAAGCACTGCTGAACAGGGCCCGCCGTGAGAAGCACCGCTGAACAGGGCCCCGCCGTGACAAGAACCGCTGAACAGGGGCTGGCCGTGAGAAGCACCGCTGAACAGGGCCCCACCGTGAGAAGCACCGCTGAACAGGGCCCCGCCATGAGAAGCACCGCTGAACAGGGGCCCGCCGTGACAAGAACCGCTCCGCTGTGCCCTTCCTGTCAAGCACCGCTCCGCTGGCCACCGCCGTCTCAAGCACCGCTCCGCTTGGCCCTTCCTGTCAAGCACCGCTCCGCTGGGCCCTTCCTGTCAAGCACCGCTCCGCTGGGCCCTTCATCTCAAGCACCGCTCCGCTGGGCCCTTCCTTTCAAGCACCGCTCCGCTGGGCCCTTCCTGTCAAGCACCGCTCCGCTGGGCAACGCCGTCTCAAGCACCGCTGGCCCATTGACAGTGCCGGTTCTGTGTCGAGCAGGGCTTCACGAAGCACTCTGGGCACCATGCCTCCTCCATTAACAGTGGAGTCGGTAATCCATCTGATGGACTGTGGCTTGCCACTTCCCAGGATGGAACAGTGGGCAAGCCACCCACTGTAGAGACTTGAGAGACTGTGGCTTTGCACTCCCCAGGATGGCACAGTGGGCAAGCCACCCACTGTAGAGACTTGTGAGACTGTGGCTTTGCACTCCCCAGGATGGGACAGTGGGCATGGAGGCCCCTCGTGGATCTGGTGTCGTGGACTCATGTGGCTGAGGTGCCCCCCCTTCCCTTCCCCCTGAGGTGCCTGTAGTTTTATCATCTGATGCCCCAGCAGTGTTCTCTCCAATGGTATCTGGTCTCCTGTGTGGGCTTTGCCCATGTGTTTGTGCACATTGGCCCACGGACTATGGAACTTTGACAGAATGGGCAGGACTTATTGCCTATGTATATATTTTTAACTATGTTCATTCCTTATTTTGTATCTTTCATATTGCATATTTCCCATAACTTCAATGGAGCTATATTATACATATATTTTAAAGATCATTTTAATTGTGTCTTTGCATTATTCCGGTGGGTTTGGGGGGTGTCACTCTGACTTGTTGCTCTGCATTGGGGTGTAGGTATTTGGGGTGGGGGGGTGGGTGTATGGCATATGTGTGTGCCCGTAAGCTTTCCTCCTCCCCCCTCCCCTGTGTCGTAGGTGCAGTACTCACCGTTGTCGTCTGCGCCGGCGTTCGTACTCCTGGTAGATGAGCAGGTAGACAATAGCTGGTAGGATGTTTAATTCGGGTTCCATGCTGTCCTCCTTTCTCGTGGAGTGTGTAGAGGTGAGCGTTTTCCCGTTCGTAGTCTGTTTCTGCCGTGTTTTTATCGGCGGGGCTCCCGCCCCGGAAAAGGTGGCGGATTGGTGAGTTGTGATAGGGTGGGCGGTACATTGTCTGCCGCGCTGTTTGTCTGTCCCGCCGTGGCGGTCGGAGTTTTAAAGTGGCGGCCTGTGTTGGCGGTTCCCGCCAGGGTCAGAATTCCATTTTTTTGACCGCCTGCCTGTTGGCGGGTTGGCCGCCGCTTTATCACCGAACGCCAGGGTTGGAATGACCCCCTGAGTCTTTTAAACCTTTCAAAAGTGATATTTCAACTTGTGCTTAATGGATCTTTGTCATCATTACGTTATTTTATTCAGAGAAATATTATCTATTTTTCTAAACCTCTGTGGTGTATTTTTGTTGTGTTTTCACTGTGTTACTGTATGATTTATTGAACAAATACTTTACACATTGCCTTCTAAGTTAAGCCTGACTGCTCAGTGCCAAGCTACCAGACGGTGGGCACAGGATAATTTGGATTGTGTGTGACGTATCCTGACTCGGATTGTGGTCGCTATTTGGACAAGGGTGTATACCACTGCCAACTAGAGTTCCCATTTTTAACAAAAGCCCAATAGGCCCTGTTGTTGTAACGCCAAACACCAGCTCATTGTCCACTTCGTCCAATACAACTGTTTGTGAAATGTCAATTCAAGTGTACTCGCCTGGGTGGATTCCATATCTATAGTGTGTGTAGTAGTGGGAGTGACTGAACTTCAATTCCCAGGAGGCCCTGTTTAAGTAACTCCAAACACCAGCCCACATTTCACTTTTCCAAATACCCAGGTTTGTGAATTCTCAATTGAGGTGTACTCACCTGGGAGCGACCAAGATACAGATCATGCTCAACACAGAGATGTGTTGGTCTACCTAGCTCCATCTTGAATTGCTAACCCAAGATGAAACAATTGAGGACAGGAATGACACCTTTCCCAGTGTGTACAACACATATTCCTAAGGCCTCAGCTAAATCACCATTGGTATTGGCAACAGACACCTTGACACAGCACTGTGCACATGATGACTCCTGTCACATATATAACAAAGTCTTGGGTTTGGCTACAACTCACTCAATTAGGCCTCCAAATGGTCAAAGCCATATGCTTCTCTGCTGTGTTGGATGCACTGGTGGTAAGACGTCATTTTCAGGTCATCTTCCCAAGTGCAACTGATCTGCACATCTCATCAGATGCTTGAGCCAAATAGGTTTGGCATGCTTCACACACATCATGCAAAATCACAAAATACCATGGTTACTTGGCACAATTGGATTACTTACAACTTAACTTTGTCCAAGTCCTCTGCTTACTATAACACAAAACCTTTGGAGGTACATGTCACAGTTCAACCAGTAACAATGTATGCTTTTCATCAACAGATGGATCTGCTGATAGGCACTACCAAACCCCCCCGGATAAAGCCCTCAGTGACAACAACATTCCTGGACTTGTGATGCAGGGGAAGCTTCTGGCCCATCTGGGCAACCTGGTCAGATGGCAACAGTGAGTCTCTCTGTGCCCCCAACATCACCAGCCCTGCTGCATCTACATCACATTAAACCATTCACTTCCCAACCTGTGTACCTGGCACAGTTTCAAATATCTTGTGTCCCCCTGTCCTGGATCCTAAGTTGTAGCACAACACTATGGAGACTGAGGTTCCAGGACCCAGTTGGAGAGGGCACCCTGTGCCAAAGGGAAAGGTTTGTGGGGATAGGGTGCGTAGGTGTGATGCTGTGGACCAGCAGGGTGAGGCCACTGGGGTTGCTCTCAGACAGGAAACCATCATCCACATCTTGTAGGTCTACCAGGAGTTAGGCCAGGTGTTGACCGAACTCTGGGAAATCAAGCTGCTACAGAGGGACATGCACAAGAACATGCATGAACAGATGGAGGCCCACAATTCCAACAAGACTTCACTAACAAGGGTGCTGAGGGACATACACACAACCCTGATGAGGGATTTTCAAAACCAATCTTCCCCTTCCTTTTACTCATCAACAGCAGGCCCATCAACATTGGTGGCAGCCACAGGAAGGAAGGCCCTGCTGGAGGAACAACCAGCCACAGATACCCCTGCCTCTGTAGCAGCTAATTCTCCTGCAAGTGGGAACATCCAGCAAAGAATCCAGGAGGTGCAGATGGCAAGACACCCACCGCTGCCAACAATAACCCTCTTCCTTAAGGTCCTCCTTTGTGTGTTACACATTCACCCTATGGACTGAGCCTGAATCACCTTTCATTTCCAATGGGAGGAGTACTCTAGACTTTAGACTTCTAATGGTGTGGTATCCACTCCAATTATTTCAGTCACTGGACTGACCCCTTCACATTTTTTCTTTTTTGCTGATTCATCTCAAATGTATTTTCTGTTAGTCGTAGCTTCACAATAAAATCACCCATCACTGACTCATTGTCTGCTGATTTTTATTGCACATTTAGCCATGTAGCTATGTCAGACCATGTGAACCATACGATGATTATCCAGGGTACTTGTTCAAGATGGGATATGTTGCATGCACACAGTGTGCAGCTCAGGATTACAACCATCCCACATGAACACATACATACAAGTGTCTGGTCAAACTAAAGATTTTATTACAGTGTTCAGCACTAGGCTGTCAATATGTCTGAACTATTGTAAATCATACATAATTGACTCATACTGAGTAAATGAGCATATTTACAGGTACAGACCTCCAGACCACAGAAGGAAGGGATTTGCAAGATATTGTCCTGTAGAATAAGCAAAGATTGAAGTGGTTGATGTCACATACCACACCAAAGTAATCCAACATCACATAATCCAAAATTCAGACAGATGGCAGTACAACAGTTTCTGACCACAGGATCATTATAATCGAATCCTCATGCATCTGGTGGTATGACACAAATATATGTCAGTGTTTTGGCACAGGCACTGTGGGCTACAATGATGAAACACGTCTACAAATATATATATAGGTCATACAAAAAGAGTGCTTGGCCAATGTGAATAGAAACTGGTTGTGACCTAGGAGTACACTTATTATGACCACATGATGACACACATGATGCATCCGGCCCACCACAGGACACAAAACAAGTCCAATAGGAACTTCTGAACTTCTACCCAAACACTGTGCAAGCAGTCTTGGCCAGGTCTCCTACACCCAAACTCTGTGACCTACATTACCTAGAACAATCCGTGCCCACTTTGTATGTCCAAACACCATCACATAGCTGCCAGTGCACAACTCTGAAATCCCCACATGAAGATGTCATGGTGAAGGTACAACGAACAAAACAAGGAGTATAGGCTTGAAACCATACATCTGACACAAGTCACATTAAAAGCATCTGGAAACAAAGTACATTGCAATAAATCTGCACAAACAAAGCAAGATCATCAAGGTGGGGATTTGTCGAAAGTTATCTCATCAATCAGCTTTGGCTGATTTTCACCTAGTATCAGCCCCCTAACTGTTTCAAAAACACTAAACTCCACACATTCTCACAACTACAGTTCACTGTGCAGTCACAGTCATGACATGACATGACATGACATGATCTTCTCGCAAGTCAGCTCCTTCCTCTTCACCACTGTCATCTTCAGTTGGCATTTCAGGATTCTCTCCCAGTGGCACAGCAGGCTCCCACTCCTCTGGGATGCACAGGATATTCCTCCGCAGGTCGATGTTGTGGAGCCTACAGAAGGCCACAGTGATCTGACACACTTTCCCGGGTGATTAGAGGAGGGCTCCACCAGTCCTGTCCAGACAGCGAAATCTGGCCCTCAGGAGCCAAAAGCACACTCCGCTGCCTGCCGTGTTCTTCCAGGGGCCTCACTGAAGTGGACTTCCCCTGGCATAGTTGGATTCCTCAGCCGTGTGATTAACAAAGGATGGTTTGGATATGCTGAGTCTCCTGTTAAGGAATGGTAAAAAAGTGCAGCATGTCACTCACTTCATGACAGTACTCACAAACAATCAGGACAGACATGATTTACCAACCAGCCAGGCCATCTCTGGTTGCAGTTGAGACATCAGCTGGCACCTGGTGCAGTTCTGTATTATAAAGGTATCATGTGCTGATCCAGGAAAAGGACACGTATGATTGAGATGTAGAGATCGGCCATATAGACAACTTGCACATTGATGAAATGAAAGTTTTTTTCTGTTGTGACAGACTTGTTCAGTGGCCTGCAGTGGCACTGAGCCAACATGTGTGCCATTAATAGCCTCCGCCACATGTGGGAGGCAGACAAAACTATAGAAATCAGCTTTCACATTGACTAAATCCTCACGCCGGGGGAACCTGATACAGCTGTCAATGTGTTTCAACATATATGTTGGGACATATCGCTAGATATGGTCACTGTACGTTGGAAGGACCCTGTGGCCAGAAAGTGCAATACTGACATGACTTGAAAAATGGGCGGCATGCAGTATGGATTACTGTTCACTGGCAACAGACCTGGCTCCAACTAATGGCATAAATCCACTATTGTTTGCCTATTTAGACAGTAGAGCTGGATGATGTGGTGTTTCTCCATGGTCTGAAGGTCTGGCAGTGGACGGTAGACAAGAGGTTGTCGCACCCTCTCTCCCCCAGGGTACCTATGTGTGAAAATAAATGATTTTAGTCACTGTGTCCACAGTAACATACATGATGCATACCAACAATATCATGTGACAAAGCATTTCTGACTGGAAATACATTACACCCAGTAAACGTCACAGCTGTTCACTACACAAGGGTCAAATGGGACCCCTCCCATGGCTGTCAACACGTGTCTACAACATGGATTCAGGCAACACCCAACTATGTGCTGCTAAATTCCCCCACAAAATGTGACAGTCTTTTTCGACCAATAAAAATGCAGCCAGCGGTGGTGGACCGTGCACTGTTTCATATGCAATCTGTGCCTTGCAACACACTACACTGGTGGTTCCCGTATGCAGACCTACACAACAAGATACACAGGATGTTTGTGATGTTCCTTATCATATATTGTTGTGATGCATTTAACCGGGCTATATACAGTAATACAAACCCCCAAAATGGCGACTGCCTGACCTATTCCACTGGGCATATAGAAAATATGAGTGCACTGTTCCAGAATGTAGAGGGTATCTACCCCTCTCGAGGGCATACACACATTCAGAAGCTAAAGCCCTCATGCATCATCATCGGGCTCTGCTTCACTTCAGATTGGCACTGCAATGTCTGACGGGGTCCAACATAGGACCATCTAGCCATTAAGAAATTGTAAGTGTCTCAGTACCAAGGATCTCAGGTTACTAAGAAACAGCTGGAGAGATACAAAATACAAATTCAAATTGGCTCAGGTACCTCCTCAATGTGAGGAAATGTTTAATAAACGAGCGAGGACCTGGTCAAGATTAAACACACAAGAAAAAGTGGAGGGGAAATAATGATCACACACTTTACATCCTCAAAGGGTAAAGCACACTGACTTCAACCCCTACAAAAAGCCAACATGTTTTGCGCCTAAAATAGTCCAAAAAGGATCCACCGGCGCTTCATCAGGACTAGAACAATTATTTTTCTCCAAAGCATAAAATATCTAAATACAATTTGTTGATGCAAGAATGAAAAAGAGGGAGTAAAACATTTTTTTACTCACTACCGGTCTGCATTTACTAGCCCAAAACTACTGGTGACCTGTAGAGACAAAAACACAAAACATGCATGTGTGCCAAAAATGATGATTAATCACGTCAAAAACATTACATAAAGAAAATAAAAGATGACACAAACATAACTGGAAGTGCAATACTACAACAACACTCAACTCAATATAGAAGGCACAATAAAATAATTGCTTACCCGCCATGGACAGAAGCAGAAATACTTCCATAAAGACATGTGTCAAAAGTAATTCAGGATATCTACAATGATGTATCAAAAAGAAAGACTTATCCAGATAGATTGTACATACTGCAAAAACTTAATGGAGATATGCCAAAGAAATGTATTAATGTGGGAATAAATACTCTTATAACAGCGATTGTATGTATGTATAATACAGTGTAAGAGGGGAAACCAGAATTAGTGTAGCTGTACTCTGTCTGCCTCACCTGTGGGCTATACAAAGTTAAAAGGATAGCACAAACTAACGGCACAAATTGGACGATCCCCTCGCACAAGATAAACTGAACCAACAGCCTGGAATAGGCAAGAATACCATCAGTACTATGAACAGGGAATAACAGAACAGATTCGACTGGGCATCAGGACCCGCCAGTGTCTGCCAGTGGAACTCGTCTGCGCAGTGGGCGGTACCAACCGTGGTAGAGACAGCCATAGACTAACGTTGTTGACTGTGGCAGTCATGGCCCAATGGCTGTGTCCATTGGCGGTGTAGACCACGTACATAGCGTACCTGTATGTCGCGTTAACTCCTGACACTGCTGCCAGCAACCCCTCCACCACTTCAGCTGCTGTGTGCCACCTCTGGGAGCATTTAGGCCACGTCCAGCAGGTGCAAGGGTCCCTGCCTTTTCTCCAGAGGAGCTGAGCTGGAAAGGCTTGTGAGTGAGGTCCTTCCCCTGTATGATCAGCTCGATGGCTCACCAGAGAAGCAGGTATGTACCCCATAGGCACACACACACACAGGCTACAATGTGCCCATGTGTGTCAGAGTTCTTGTGTGCATGTTTTTGCAGTTTGTGTGGCATCAATGGGATGACATGGTGCAGGTATTGGAGATCAGTATTATATGTTGTGGTCATTCACATTGTGTTGTATGAGGTTTCTTGAGGCCCTAGATCCTCCTTGTGTTGGATGCACATAACTAGACAAGGAGACTTAACTGCCTTCCAATTACATTTCTTTGTTTATGATTCTTTTAAATGTTAGACAACACGTATATGCGTGAAAGCATGAGCTGTGTATGCATCTTGTCTGAGTCATTTGAGGATCTTGTAAGCAATGTGTATTTTGCCACAGATCTTTCACCCCACATCTGGCCTTGCCAAAGTGTTGCCTGG
This sequence comes from Pleurodeles waltl, assembly GCF_031143425.1. NCBI lineage: Eukaryota > Metazoa > Chordata > Amphibia > Caudata > Salamandridae > Pleurodeles > Pleurodeles waltl. The sequence continues at coordinate 318,448,526 of NC_090436.1, forward strand.
AAGGTATATCATGACTCACTGTGCCCTTCCGATTGCAACACAAGCCACATTGCTGATGGCCACATGATGTACTGCCATGCATGGAAGTGATGGAAATGGGAGTGTCATATAGGTTTTGTATGTTCAGCCTGCAGAGACCAGGACCTGTCAAACGTATCTACCAGTATGGGACATACTCCAGGCTGCTGAGAGTCACTGTGGCCATGCAACTGTGGCCCAGTGCCCTTGCCTGGTAGACCTGCAGATCCAGTCATGTGGCCAATATGAGGCTCTAGTGGCAAGACTAGCGTTCATTCACTAGATTAGGAATGGATACTGAGGTAATTCACAGAACTAGTCCATTTTGCATCATTGTCAATGTGTGTCTTTGGCTCATGACAGGTCCCTTACTCCCACAGCTTGGTTGTCAAATTCACATAAGTCATATTTGACCTGTACAGGCATATTGCACAAATGACAAACCCACAGTGTAGACAGTGTGAAGATTTCTGGGAGGCCATGACATGTAACTCAGTAGCTTGGTTACATAGCAGAAATTGAACAACACATACCTTTTTATGTTGGATGCCATCTCTGTAGATTTGCCACATATGGTCAAAGTGTGTTCTGTGGTACAGGTACGTACCTCAGAAACCTACCCTGAAGTGCATGAGTCTGCATTTGGTAGGCCACATGTCCACACATGCACAGAGAAGACACTTTCCGTACCCACCATGCCAGACCTTTCATTGTCACTCAAGTGTAAGGGTGAGGTCTGGACTATGCTAGTTGCCTGTATAGGCTGTATGCATTGAGTAAGTGTTGAAGAGTGTAAATGTCTTGGTCCAGTCAGGCCCACAGAGTTTACCCTTCCGAAGCCACATTGGTGTGTAGTGTTTTACTGTGGCTCACATCATAGTACATGTTGTCAGTAGGCTTGCTTTGTCATTGCAGGCAATGACCAGGGTAGTGGTTAGTCTGCAGAAGACTCCAAAAGAGGGTAGTTATGTTCCTGTAATTATTTGCATGAGTGCTTTATCACTTGTTGTGTGTTTAAAGAAATTGCCCATTTTATGCTTGGTGTGTTTGACAAGTGTGCAACACACTCATTTGTGCAAAAACGTGTGTTTGTAATCATTTGATTTGTCTCTTTTATCCATACAGGTCAACACCTATCAGAAAAAGGGTATTTGGAGAGCCATTGCCCGAAAAGGCGCAGACCCTGGGGATCCATAGCTGGTGACGCGCCCACTGCCAGAAGAGGTGGGAGGATCAGAGACGCTGGGCCTGGAAGATCATGGAGGTCCAACTGGGGCTGTCCTCCCAACATGGGTGGGGCACACGTCAGAGCATGATCCCGTCCCCCGGCCTGCATTCGGGCGGTGGCCTACCCGGATCTTGATGGGCGTTTGAGGGAGCACAGCAGCCACCAGGGATGAATGCAGGGCATATTCCTGCCTGTCACATAGCCAAGTTGTTATGTTAGGTTCTGACATCTCCCCCTGACGATTGGGGATGAGCCATATATGACACATAAGATGAGTAACTGCTTGTGTAGGTATGTAATTTTGGTGCACACTGATGTGCCTTGCCTATTAGCCCAGGGACCTAGAAAAACACCCAAGTACACTCCACAAAACAATTGCTCTCCAGGGACAACACATGGCTGTGTACATTGATCAATCAAGTATTGTTTGTTGTTGTAGTGGGTCTACATTCTTCACAACAGACCACTACTTCTCAGTGTTACAGCCCAAAGAAAAGGAAGTGATGGATCACTGTCCTCAGCCAGGTGCCTAGTCAAGTGAGTAAATTGGCATCTGTCCCCCAGAGGCCATTTGTCTTCAGTGTGCGATGAGTCCCGCTGCCTCACTACTGTCTGTAATGTGAAGGTAGCCATCATATATGTGACAGAGCATACATTGTTCTTTGGGCGCAGCTACAGATCAATACTTTCTCTTGTTAAGTGGGGAATGTAAATTGATATGATTTATGTGTCATTACTGTTGCCAACATTCTTTGTGCCTACATGTTAGCATGTGTTCCTTTCTCTTTTGACAAACATTGTACACTGATGTTTCATTCATGGTCTACCTGTCTTCCTGGGATGATGTCTGATTCCCTCACATATATGTGCATACCAACCTGTGTTTGGAATTGGACATCTGTAATGGGGCTACATTTTATGTGGTGCTACAGACAGTAGTGTGTTACCACTGATTGTTGTCTCACAGATACCCACACCCATCATTGCATGAAATTTGACATGTACAACTGCAGTAGCAATGAGGGACATGACAGGTAGGACTGCAGTTTTTACACATAATGTGCATTTCCATGCCATTGTTGTGGTGCCATGTAGCAAAGTGTTCTGCACATGTGAAATGGGGAAGGTTTGTTACCTGACTGTTGCCATGCTTCATGGAATGACTTGCAGTTATGTGGGAATCATATGTGGTTGTGTACAACAATTCATTCACCGACATAGGGGTCTGCAGAACCAAAATGGAGACAGTGATATAGCTTCCCATTGGGCAACATGTTGAGGGCCTTCTATAAGTACTTGAGAATCCCTGGGCCTCTCCAACAAAGGAGTAATGGCTTCTACTGATGCAAACATGGTTTGTCAGGCGTGCCATGCAGTTGAGGTGATTTCCCTGGGACTAGCTGATTCACTGTGTTGTGGATTTTGGAGACATATTACCCTGACATTTGCACATTTTGCACATTTTATCTACAGTGTACATTTCCATGCCAAATGTGTAGTATATCTCAGCAACATTAGTACTAACTCCATTTCTCAATTAGGACAATTTACACATGGTGAAGTGTGCATTGTTGATGTTTCCATTGTGACATGAGTTGCTATTGTACTGCTTTCAGCAACCAGCAGGACTTTGGAGCATCATGTCTTATTGTTTTGTTATTGTGGATGTGACAAATAGATGCATGCATGACCTTGTGTGGGATCTGTGGGAATGAACTTGGCTTTGCCCTACCATTGTATGACAACAGGAAACTGAGGTATGCTGCATGGGGCAAAGCATTGAAGGTGATGAGGTCTCCTACTTGTTCAATGGCTACTGTGTTGCACAAATTCACCCATGTAATTGGAGTTGTCTGAGATTCTGATTTTCCTGGTGGCAACTGTTGACAGCTGATGTGGCATGTATGCTTATGGTGTGGTACATGTAGGAGCCACTTTGATGTTGTTTGTTGCTGGGGCCTACTTGACATCATGGTAATGTTTGCTTTTCACAGCTTTTGTTTAAGTGTGATCAGGAACAGGTAACCCTTGTTCTCTTTGTATTTGTAGTATCATCCCAGGCAAGCAAAGGAGTCAGGATGGAACCAAGTAGGGCAGCATCTGGACATTGCACCTCCAGTCATGACACCACCAACACAGAGGAACCCAGTGGCCTGGAGGGGGAGGGGAGTGCCACGGAGGACATATGATCAACCTCATCATCTTTAGATTCTTCCTGCAGTGGCCACTCCCTAGTGGTGGCGGGATCCATCAGGACCTGCTCCTGTACCATCCTTGTCTACCACCCCCAGTTCTATTGCCAACCTCCCTGTTTCTCTCCACCCAGTTGGCCATGCCTGCTCACTCAAGAGGGTGGGCATCACCTTTGCTCCAGGCACCTCACTCCCAGCCCCTGTTACCCCTGCTGCCCTCAGTGAGGAGGCTGTTGACCTCTTGAGGAGTATCTCTGTGGGGCAGACTGTCTTTGGATATGCCATCCAGGGGCTGGCAAGCCAACCTCAGCAGAAAAATTATTTCCTGGAAGGCATTCATAGTAACATGTCTGACCTACAGAGATCATTTTAGGCTCTGGCCTCCTCACTGATGGCAGCCATCCACCCCCCCCCCAACAATCCTCGCCCACCACCTCCCTCTTCCCAGTCCAAAACCCCTATTCCCCTACCTGTCCCAAGCACACAGACACATCTGCATGCACTCACCTCAACACACACAAGCAGCACACATAGGAACAAGGAGCAGAAGCCACCATTTCAACAGACATCCCCACCACCCCCACTGACCCACACACCACAACCACCATTCCCACAGATACCACTACAACAGCCATCATACACCCAGACAAGTGCTCACAACCCACGGACCCACACACCTCAGACATCATACCCACGGACACACCCACTACTGCGACCATACTCCCAGACAACACCCCAAACACACAGACACATCCACCACATCCAAAGACACCACACCAACAGACACACACACATCCATCACTCCCATATAGCCCAGCACTTCTACCTCTCAGCCCCAAAGACACGCAAACGTCAACACTCACATATGCAACAGATACCATCCAAACACAAACATACCTCACACATGCACACACCCAAGGCATCAACACTCACAGAGAAGCCCACCACTCCCTCAACCTCCAAATCCCCAACCCCTTCTGATGACCCTTCCTGTTTTCCCAAGGAGAGTTTTCTTTCTGCACTTGCCCTTTCCCCTGTTCCCTCCACCTCCCTCCCAAATCCAAGAGGTCCCCACCTACATCCCGACCCATCCCTTCTACATCAAAGTCCTCCCCTGTCACACCTCCCCCCTGCAAGCACCCATACCCCTGCCCCCAAAGAAGAAGCCCATCCCTCTGAAGAAAAAGCACCCCCTCCCAAACCCACGCCCATCTCAAATCCGACCACACCTAAGCATGACTCCTGAGGTGCCTGCCTGACCACTTGATGGTCCTTCCTGTGGAGGTTCCCTGGCAGTGACTGGAGTCAAGGTTGAGCAAAGTAATGTGCGTGGACTCATATGGACTGGTCAATGGCCTTTGACTTACGTCATCTGGAATTAATAAACTAAAGTTGTTGTCTTATAGGGTACACATTTGTCCTGCCACTACTTTTAGAACTTTTTGTTGTTCCTGAGTAATTTGTGATGTATGCTTACAGTTATGTGTGTTTCACCCTGACCCATTTGCTGTAGTTTGCAATATCTGACTTTGTGGGCAGTGCTGGTGTCACCTAATACAAGGTTAGATGTACATTGTATGGTGGATATTGGTGTTAATCCAACTGGGGTGTCTATGTTTGATATGGTAAGTATTTATTCTTGTGTTGCCCAATGTCAGCATATATGGTGTTAGACTTGTCCCCCTGATATGGATTGTACATTTCCTTCATGTGTGGAAGCTAGAGTTTTGTTTGTCCCACATGGGGGGTGTTTAACTGTGCTACCTTCCTTTGCATTTGACTGACCATGTGTCGATTGTGATATGTGTACCTTGCAGCTACTTCATCTAGATCTATGGCCCATGCTGTTGTTGTTGTATTTGCTTTCTTGACTTGCACTAATACATTTGGTAGATAGGCATGTCACTTGGCTCTACTATTGTTTGTCCCTGAGATACATGTAGGACCAGCTCCTGCGCAAATGTGTTTTAGGGCATATGCAAAATGAAATGTGTCCCAGGGCAGCATCCTTCCTTGAGTGCTTGTGATGCCCCATCCCTATTGTGCAGGTGTTGTTTTCATTGTGAGCTTTGGATATTTGTCTCACAAAATATTGTGTATCCCATTGATCTTCTATTGTGTTGCAATGTACGTGTTGTGTGAGAACATTACAGGGATGTTTCATGGGAGGGATATTTATGTTCCATGACACAGCCATACATATGTCTTTAATCTGTGACAGTCAATGGCATGTGAGCAATGTAGGGGTGTCAGTTGAATTGGTAGATGTGATGTTGCTGTGGTGCTGCTGTTGTGTAACACAATGTTCTGTACACTTCACTGTCCCTGTGCCTAAGATGAGCAGACGTGTTTTGGTGGAGTGTGGCAGTGCAGTGTCAATGACCAGCCCAAATGGGCATTTAATAACTGTGAATGTGCCATTCTCTGAGGATGACTTCCACCCGAGACACAATGTCAATTGTACTCGGTGGCCGTAGCGTAAATCCCATATAATGTGGATATTGGCGCGACAATCTGTTGTTGAACTTCATGACACAGGTTCTTACCTTCGGTTGCGCCCATGGTGGTGTGAATTTTGTGCTCCATCGATGAGCAGCAGCAGCGGCTGGACATGTGTGATGGGCTCCATGGCAGCACAAGACGTTTAACGCTGCCTGCAGGCGAGTTGCTTCCTTTATGCTCTCCGTTTCCTCCTGCTGGGATGTGGTGGTTGGACTGCCACAGTCACGTTGGTGGTAGGCAACATCATAATGTGTCTGGCGGAAACACTGCCTCCATCTGCCTGTTTGGCCTGCCTTTCCACCGCATCGGTCTGCGCTGCCTGGCGGTGCCGGCAGGACCGCTGTGGTCTTTCTTTCATGGGAACGCATGCATGGTATTGTATGTATGGGACCGATTGTGGGGCGGTCGGACCACCACCTCCGCCATGGCGGTCCACAGACTGCCAAACTCGTAATCAGACCCTATTTAATGGAATGCTCATTAATACTGGAAGGTTGGTAACTGTTATTCAGTGCATGCTCAATAACACATGTACTATATTAGGCTGGATACATATATGTGGTGAGACATGGGAATTTGCTATTTTCAGTGCAATTAATAGATTATGTATTAATTTGAGGCCTTGGGATGCAAATAATCATTATAATTAGGGTCTTTACTTATTTCTCTTTTTATGCATGTAGTGAATGTTTCCCTCAAAAAATACACTTATTATAAAGTTGCATTCTAGGTTAGCAATAAGCATAAAAGGTCACATTAAATCATTTTCACTTTCTGTGATGTCAATGCAAATTAAATGAGCCCAGGACATCATAAATCCCTTGGTCGGGCTTGAATGGCAGCCCCTATGAAACAGAATCTGCCTTGCACCCCCCTGGTGAATGTGCGGTTGGAGGAAGAGCAGACATGCCTGGTGGCAGACATCATGGATTTGTAGTTAGGGAATCCTCTTTACATGCATGGCCCAGACAGGGTCCTTGCACTCATTTCAACCCATCTGTTTGTCAATTTACTTATAAAGCTCAAGTTCCAACAGCTGAGGGATATAGACGAGTTTTGACAGTCTCTGGAGAAGCTGAAACTAAAACCTAGGACGAAAAACATAAAACATAATAAGTGCTTTGTGCTCCCAATGCCTCAGATGTGGCCCCGGGCCAACTAGTTTTAACCATGCTATGCCTACAAGGATCTTCCACTGCGTGTGAGCCACACCCTGTAGCCGCATGTTTATTCTGTAAAACAAGCCCTCCCCCTACCCGGATGAGAGAGAACTATCGCCAATCTAATGAATAGTCTCAAAAGAGGAGACACACACCCGCGCACTACTGCGTCATCTAAAACCACGAGACTGCATGATAATCTTGGTAAATGCAGCATGGAACACAATCCTTACAGGCCCATTTTATGCTGATTGGCATATTTCGTTCGGGATATAAAGTTCAACTTTTCTTTCAGTTTTTTTTTTTAAATATATGGCGAAAAATAACCGCACCTTTTTGTCGTAACTGTGCAAAAAAGAGCGTTTTTTAGTGTGACGCCACCTAAACCCGTCCTCGCTGCAGGTTGACCAGTGCTAATGTGTGCCGGTGTTTTCCTGTGCTCCACACTGGCACTTATTCATAAAAGCACCAGCACATATATATGAAAAATCACCACATGGTGGAACTTGTCGTGTATTTTTGAAGCTACCTTCATTAGTGAGACATTAAAGCTTTAATAAGCGCTAAAAAAGGATAAAAAGCTTGAATTTGAACCGACAATTTAAATTGACATGGATTATACCAGTTGTAGTGGACCAGTAAGTAATTCCTTGGTCCCTGGCACTTGATTTATTACAAATTAAACATTGGCATATTCCCCACTAAAACTGAAACTGCCGGAAATAACTAGTGGCGTTTTGTGAATGATGGCACACTTTATAAACAAAACATGGAACAGACACATCTTAACGTGTAACTTGAGCCAACAGCATGTCACTGTGAACTCAATAACTGCTGACGAGTGCAGCATTGTGGAGAACACGAATTAAACCCGGGAAAACTAGACTCGTTCTCTCGAATTTGGTAAATTTAGTAGCACCAATTGTGTAATTTAGGTATCAACAACAAATAAACTGAATAAATTGGGCATTTAAATTATTTAGGGTCTTATTAAGAGTGTCCTTTAGAGATAGTCAGATTTATCGCACCTGATAAATTTCAACACATAGGAATTCGAAATGTATCAGGTGTAATAACTATCTTCTATTCTGAGGCCCAGATTTAAGAGGGCCTCGCGCCTCCTTGCGCCACATTAGCCTCATTTTTTTTTAACGCTAATGTGGCCCAATGGGACCAAAATCGCTTGCCGGATTTACAAAGTGGCCACTTTGTAACACCTTGCGCCACATCATGACTGCGCCAGGCATAATATATGCAAAGGGGCGTGTCCCCGTTAGGGGGACTACAAAAATGGAGCAAAGAAATCTAAAAGATTTCTTTGCTCCATTTTTTTAGGCATTTTTAACGCCTCCACAGAGCAGGTGTTAAAAGGAGGCACACCATTATTTATAATGGGCCTCAATGTACTTTGCAGGATTAGCGTCAAAAATAGACGCAAATCCTGCAAAGTATCAAACTAGCATAAAAAATGTTGACCCTAGTTCCCTAACTACTGCCATGGCGCGCCATATCTTAAATACGGCGTAAACATGGTGTCGTTAGGGGTCGCAAAAGGGCGCAAGAAAAGTGGTGCTGCATTGGATGCAGCGCCACTTTTCTTAAATCTGCCCCTGAGTTTTTGCCAATAATGGGGAATAACATGCAGGTTATGGTGCATATCGCACCAAAATCTGCACTCATGGTAATTACTGCTATTTTCCAGCAACTGCTTTAGGCCCAAATGTAATGGAGGAGGTAGGTAATTACCAAGCGCGACGAACATAGTACCACTTATAACTGCAATCCCTGACTCAAACATATGTTTGCGCAAGAGTTGCACTATAATGGCGCACTTGTACTGAGGCCCTAAAAATTCAGAAGTGTGGTATGAAGCTCTATATAAAAAAGGTCTTATATTTATGTTACTCTTATCATAACTAAAAAGCACATTTGATTTAGCTTAGTTGCTTCTCGCTCAATTTTCTTCTAAGAAGCGAAGCTGCGCTGACTTTAGATATTGAGGGGCAAATTTATCAAAATTTCACGCAGCACTGCAAGTCACTGTGCTGCGTTATATGAAAGGGAAAGGGCAGAAATGTGGCTTATTGAACATAATATGGTACACTCCTGCCCTTTTCGTGCTCCTGCACCCCTTTGGCTGCCTAGAGCCAATGCAAGCACCCTTGCACTGTGTTTCAAGGGTGCCTGTGATGCAGACAGGATTATGTTTGTGCAGGAAGGGCCACCCTCCTGCACAAAAACAATCGTCTGAGGCATTTTCCTCTAGAAAGAGAAAAAAACAAGGAGAAATAAAGATATTTCTCCTTGTTACGCCTCACCTGGGGAGGCGTAGCATTTTGACGCATTCCCAGGCCTACCAGTATTGGTAAATCTCGGAATGCGCCAAAATCCATGGGTAGATGTGTGGGAAAACCCATACTCCACTCTTGATATAACTCCCTGGAGCAGAGTAAAACAACGCATCGATTGGAGTTATTTTGCATTACTCTAGATTTATCAAGCCAGGCAAGGCAAGGTGGCCTTGCGAGGTTTGATAAATCTAATTTAGTAGTTGTGTCACTCTTGCACCCTTTTGTGTGCTGCAAGGGGAACACAAATACTTGATAAACATGCCCCTCAGATTCTGCAGCAACCTGCAAACCAAGTGCATTGTTTTTGAAGTGGACACAAGAAACTTACCCGCTTTGATCTATTTTCTGTGGCTCATGTTACTCCTCAATCTCTGAGCCCAGAGGAGTTTAATATCCCAAAGAACCACAGAGGTAGACTTCTCATCCAATCGCCCCAGTCTCCTGGTGGACAGTGAAGCTAAAGCTCTCGTGCTGTTGCGTCCCAAGATGTCTGCAGGGAAAATGACTGATCCAGATGTAATAGTAGTTCCAAGAAATGATAAATGTCTTTTTCACTACCAGCTTGGCCTAGTTCAAAACCGACAACTTTGCTTGGAAGAGTATCAAAAGAAGCACAATTTTTAATAATAACATTTGCCTTACAACATTTATTGCCAGAGCCTAAAACCAGCAATAAACAGAAAGGCTTAGGTAAGTCCATGCTTTTTCTCTACAATTTCATTGTGTTGTGAATAAAACACAAGCATTTGCAATGCCATGGGTCTTGCGTTTGCTCAAGTTAGAGCTATTAGCGTTGTAAATTCCCAGCTGGACTTTTCTTGCCACATAAATTGAAAATGAAAAGTGAAACAGTTGACATAAATGAGCCAATTCAATGCACCACAACCACCATGAGCATAAGCATGAAGGAGAGACATAAAAGGAAAAAGAAGTTAGCTAGCAGTCAAACGTATCAGCAAAAGTGCAATTATCTATGTAACAGGGTCGATGGCCAAGGTGGTAACAAAACTGCCCAAGGATGGACAAACGTAAAGCATTTACCAATGATAAAAAAGGATTTCTGAAAGGCGAGCCCATGAATGAGTGATAGTGATGTGCGTGCGGTGAGCGTGGTTAGAAGCCCAGATAGATTACAACATGTCAGAGCGGTTGCGCTCCCGACCTAAAAAATGGGGCACGGAGCCGTTCACATATGAAGTATAAAATGCACGTTCCTCACGATCAACTACAACCCCATGAATAAATGTTCATTGCAGCCTGAGTTTTGTCTTGAGGGGAGGTTAAAACGTACTCACCAACATGGCCGCTAGAGGAGTTTGGCCATGAGCTTGTCATGGGACTGGAGAACATCTAAAGAAAAAGAGAGGGTATACAGCCCATCATGGAAGCACACAGTAATAGCAACCAGAAGGGCATTGGCACATGGGACCTGGCGTGTGTGGGATGCCAGAGTGCCTCACACTAGATGTAGTTTTTGTTTAGCATACCTGCTCAATTTTTTTCAAGCATCTACCTGGAGCTGGTCTGTGTTTACTATTCCTAGTGAAGTAAATAATGGGGCATGCTCTGTTTGGAGGGTTGCATATCAAAGTTTGAGTCTAGAGTGAGAAAAAGAGAAAGAAGATAGAAAGGCTAGAGAATGGAAAGTAAGCACAAGGAGGAAGAGGACTTGAGGAAAGGAACGGTGGACATAATGAATGAAAAGAAAGCACACGGGAGGCCCGGGACAGGGAGGAGATATGGAAAAGGAGGGAAAATGCAGCAGGGACATTAAGGTGGTCATTCCGACCTCGGCGGTCTTTTCAATAGACCGCCGAGGGACCGCCGTACGGAATACCGCCAGTGCTGGCGGTCTTCCGCATGGGACATTCTGACTGTTGGCAGCGCTCTGCCCGTTTCCGGACGAAGAGCCGCCAACAGCCATACTGGCGGCAGGCGGGGAAGTGGAGGTAGCTCCACCTCCACCGCCACGCCAACAGAACACCGCCCAGCGAATCACGACCTGTGATTCGCTGTGGCGGTGTTCTGTTGGCGTCGCAGTGTCGGCGGAGCTGCCCGTTCCCTCCCGGAGGATCACCAGGAACAGGTAAGGTGATCGTCCGCTAGGGAAGGGGGGCAGAGGGGGTGTTGTGAGTTGTGTGCGTGCATGGGGGTGTGCGTGTGTGTATATTGAGGGGGCGTGTGAATGCTTGCATGAATGCGGGGGGTGTGTGTATGTGCATGAATGCGTGCATAAATGCGGGGGGGTGTGTGTATGTGCATGATGAATGCGTGCATGAATGCGGGGGTGTGTGTGTATGTGCATGATGAATGCGTGCATGAATGCGGGGGGTGTGTGTATGTGCATGAATGCGTGCCTGTATGTGTGTGTATATGTTGGGGATCGGGGTGGGGGACGGGGGTCCTGCAACCTTTTGGGGGTGGCAGGGGTGGTGGGGGGGGTAGGGGAGGGAGTCGGGGTGGGGGTTGGGGGTGGGGGAGACCCCTATCAGTGCCAGGGAAGGGATTCCCTGGCACTGATAGTGCTTACCGCCATGGATTGAATGGCAGTCCCCAACCGCATGAAATCCATGGCGGTAAACCGGGATCAGGCGGGTTGGAATACCGCCGGCGGTATGTGACGACCGCCGGACTGGAGACCCAGGTCTCCAGCCCGGCGGTCGTTACCGCCGTGGCGGTCGGAACGGTGAATCGGCGGCTGACCATGGCGGTAACCGCCATGGTCAGAATACATGAAAAAAGTCTGCCAGCCTGTTGGCGGTCTTACCGCCGCTTCACCGCCGACCGCCAGGGTCAGAATGACCCCCTAAGAGTAGAGAGAAAAAGGGAGGGAAGAAATAGAGAGGGCAGAAAAAGAGAAAGAGAAAAGGAGAACTATCAGGGAGGGACAAACAGCGAAGAAGAAAGAAGAAAAACGGAGAAGGTAAAATATGATTGAATAGCAGACAGATAAAAGGAGATAACAAGGACAGGGTGAAAAATAGCAGGGAGCATGTTAGACTTGTCAGCCTTAGGGTGGTCTTCCCACAAAAGGTTTGCCTTACTACTCCATTTTTGCTGATCTTGTTTTTGCTGGCCTTAGGACTTTGTGCATTTTACCATTTCTAACAGTGATAAAGTGTGTGTGCGCACTCTCTAAAACATGGTAACATTGGTTTTACACCTAATAGGCAAATTTAATTGTCAGTCCTTAGTACAGTGGGACTACATGTATACAGGGCCTGTAAATTAAATGCCACTAGTGGGCCTGCAGCACTGATTGTGCCACCCTCTTACGTAGCCTTTTAAACATTTCTCATGCCTGTCAGGCCTAAACCTTCCTTTTAAAGCATATATGTCAGCCCTAGTGTAGGCACTACACAGCCCAGAGGGCAGGGTGCACCCTATTTAAAAACGTGGTCATGCATTTTTAACTTTTATATACCTTGGCAGTGAAAAACTCTTAAATTCATTTTTCACTGCTGCAAGGCCCAACTCTCCCATAGGATAACATTGGGTTACTTTATTACATTTTATAGGACATCACTTTCAATTGAAAGCAAGCAAGAGGGTCAATACTGGTGTCTAAAGAATTGTAGTTTAAAACCCTCTTGTAAAAAATTGGGTTGTTGGTTGACTGGGGTGTGAGTCCTGGTCAAGCAGCAACCACTTTCCTCATTAGGATGAGGCACAAGCCAACCCTAAATTAACCTATGCTCACCCCTCTGGCAGCTTGCACAGAGCAGTCAGGCGTAACTTAGCACAAAGCACCAACTCTGAATATTTGGTTGTGACAGGCTGGGACAAGGTCACAAATTCAGGCTGACCGGACCTCAATGGAGCACAATTAGGTCTGCTGAACAAAGTAACTGAAATCCTGGATTGTGGAGCTCTGCAATGATCTACATTGAAGATGTATCGGTTCAGAGATGTTGCTGAGCTGTGGTGAGAGGTCCTGCATTGTTGCTGAGCATTCCGCTGAAGGGGGCTTATGGTATGAAGTCTGGCGCTGAGGATCTGTTGTGCAGTCAAGGCGATGCTTAGGTTCTGAAGAGCAATGAGGCAGTGACACAAAGTTCATCATCACTGTCGAGGCTGCCATCGACGAGGGATGAGCCACACAGTGGCATTTTGGATGGGCTGTGATAGAGGTCCAATTAACGTAGGAGTGGTGGTGCATCAGTTCTGCTCGGGTTTGCGCCACACAGCAGAAAAGATGTGTCGGTTCCGCTGGATTACAGAGGCTGACAGAGCACCTTAAGCCCACTTCCATGCGACGAGGACTGGGAGTGGCACCACTTGGCAGAGTAGGCTCACAGATGGCAGAGTCCAGGTGCAGGTGCAAGGTTGGTGGAAGCCTGTTGTGTCCCTGAGGTTTCAAATCAGGAGGCTAGTCAACAAGCCCTTCGAGTCACTCTGGGTTCTGGGTTCAAGAGATGCAAGTCTAGTCCTTCTCACCCAGGCAAGAGGGCAGCAGGTCAGCACAGCAGGGCCGCAGTCCTTCAAGCAGCAGTCCAGCCGAGTTGCAGTCCTTTCAGCAGCACATCAGTCCGTTTGCCTGGCAGAGTATCCACAGTTCCAGACGTGTACTGAAGAGGTGGTGTCTGAGGTCCAGGACTTATACCCAGTTGTTCCTCTGAAGAGGTGAGAAGCTGCACAGTGCGACTGCCTTCCTGGCTCTAGACTAACTAGAGGGAATATGCAGCCCTTTGTATGGAGACAGAACGCAGCCTGTGCAGGTTAATTGGGGCTGGGCCCAGCTCCTCCCTCCCATTCTGCCAGCAATGGCCCATACAGGCACACTCAAGCCGCCTATTGTGTGCAGCTGTTTAGGAGGAATACAGAAAGCCGACTGTCAGCTACACACAGGCATGTGGCCCAGAGACAGGTTGCAAGCACCAAACGGATAAGGCAGGAAAATTTTAACTTTCTAGAAGTGCCATTTTCAAAACTGTAATGTAAAATCCTACTTTACCGTAAGTTAGCATTTTAAATTACAGTTCTAAAGACACCAAAGACACCGAAGATGGACTGCTTACCTGTTCCCAATAGGAATTTACAATTATTAGAAGTAATAAGGTATCTCCAGTGTTATCCTATGAGAGAGGTAGGTCTTATAATAGTGAAAAATGAACTTGAGAGTTTTTCACTACCAGGATATGTAAAACTTAAGAGTACATGTTCAACTTTTAAATAAACTGCACACTGCCCTCTGCGCTGCCCAGGGCCTAAGATAGGGGTGAGTTTTATGTATTTAAAAGGAATGTTTGGGACTGGCAAAAGGTTTATTTCATCAGGTCAAAATGGCATTTTAAAACTTCACACACACAGGCTGCAATGACAGGCCTGAGACATGTTTAAAGAGTTACTTCAGTGGTTGGCAAAATCAGTGCTTCAGGCCCACTAGTAGCAATTAATTTACATGCCCAGGGTATAGGTAGTACCACTTTACTAGGGACTTACAAGTAAATTAAATATGTGAGTTGGGTATAAGCCAATCTTATCATGTTTTAAGGAGAGAGCACAAGCACTTTAGCACTAGTTAGCAGTTGCAAAGAGCGCAGAGTCTCAAGACAAGGAAAAACAAAGTCGGGAAACTAGAAGGTTGAAGGCAAAAAGTTAGGGGGAAAACTACACCAAGAATACCTGGTCTGAAAGCTCTTTAATGGTAAAGTTGGATTTTAAGTCACAGTTCTGAAAATGACACTTTAATAAGTTGAAATGTTCTTGTCCCAACCATCTGGTACCTGCAGCCTGTATCACGTGATTAGGTGTAGTTGGTAGATGGTCTTTGTGTATTGATTCCAGACAGTGAGACAAAGTGGGAATAGGTGTTGGCAGGATGAATCTTCTCTGACTTGATAGGGGGACTGTCACCTACCACACTCATACATCACAAAGTCTCTGCCTAAGCACACTCACTCACAAAAGGTTTGACCCTAGTCTCTTGTTTCTCTGACAACCTGGGGCCAGAACAGGGAGGCAGGAAGTTCCAAACACCTTGTGAGTGGAAACCTCAAGAACCTTCTCCTACTTCAAAGATGACACCAAGTAGAAAAATCGGATCCTTGATCCCAGCTCCTCAGTACACCTCCTGACCTGACATATGGAAGACTCAGAAGGACTGCTGTTCAGCTGTCCTCCAAGAAGGACTGCTACTCTACAGCCCTGCTACTCTGCTGCTCTTGTGCCTGCGTGAGGTGGACTGGACATGCATCTTGAACCAAGGACCACCAGATTAATTCTGAGGGCTAGTTGGCTGGTATCCTGACTAACGTGATCAGAGCTTCCGGGACAAAAAAGGCACCAACCATATTGAACCCAGCATCTGGACTTCAAGTGGTGATACCCATTCATGTACCCTTAGAAGTGTGTCTGAAAGTGTTCTGCCAGCTGTGGTCTCTTGGACAGAACCAATGCAGCACAACGCATCTCCTCGCAGCCTCACAACAGAACCACTACTACAAGATGCATTTTGATGGAGGACTTTGCATCCTAAGCCCCCGTTGGGGGCATCCTCAATGACGATGCAGAACATCACACTGCAGTTCTTCAGAACTGCCTCTGCATGGTGCACCCTCGATGCAGGACTTTGCATTGCAAGCCCCTCGCTTCGATGACATCTTTGATGATGATGTAAGACCGCGCATCACAGCCCTGAGCTTTGTTAGAGTCCCAGCTGAATGGTGCATCCTCGACGCGGGATCTCGCACCCAGGATTTAAAGTACTCTGTTCAGTGAGCCTAACTTGGTCCCTTTATCCACTTTCTCCAGGTGCGGCAAGACCAGATCACTACAGTTGGTGCTTCGTGCTACGAGGCACTTATTTGTACTTAATTGTTCAAAACTGCCTTCTACTGATTGGATTTTTGTTGGTTTGGTCTCAAATACTTTATTGAATTTTCCACATTTTTCTAAGTTGGTGTGGGATTTTTCTAGTATTGTGTTTTCACTTTATTACTGTAGGGAGTGCTACATAAATACTTGACACACTACCTCTAAGTTAAGCCTGACTGCTTTGTGACAGAGGGTTAAGCACAGGTTCATTTGAAGTTTGCTTGTGACTTCACACTAACAAAAATTGTGGTTGCTGCTTGAGTAGGGTTTTGCCCCCCCACCCCCCGAAACCAGTAACCCAATTACTTACAGAGAGAAAAATTGAGTGAAGGAGGTAGGGGGTGGAGATGAGAGAGAACAAGGAGATAAGAACAAGCAAAGGTGGACTGGAAAGATACAAAAAGGGGAAAAATAAGGGTGTAAGGTAGAACAGGAACGAAAGACAAGAGAGTGAAAACAAAACAAAGACAGTCTACATGTGACAGAAAAGGGAGCATAGGTCTATACATGACAAGGAGATTAATTAGCGGTTTGGCTAGAGAGAGAGATATGACTAGTACAAAAGAGAGGTCAGAATGAGGTACACCTGGGAAGAGTGGAAATAAGGAATAGAGTAGGTAATGTGTTCCAAGGAGACAACAAAAAGTGAGGAGGGAGAATAGAAGGGCGAGCAAGAGTGATGTAAAGAGACATGGTGGAATGGGATACTAAGGTCAGACAGTAAAAAGGAATTAAGAGACGAGAGCAGGAGGAAATGAGACAAACAGGTATAATGAGGAACTCTAAGCAGGGTTTACCTATTTTGAGTGCAATGTCACAGGTGCCCAAGGCTGCCAGGAGATCACTGCCCCCCACTAGTGGCTGTGTTCTAATAACAACCTGATAGGTGAGAGGCCCATATTTACTGCTTGCACTAGGGTCCACAACATATTAAATATGCCACTGGGGAAGGGTACACCTAGAACTCTTCTGCCCAATGCCACCAGAAGCAACAGAGAAGAATCATTTTAACCACTAGATTTGCCTGATGGAAAGATTGGAGAGAGAGGCGATATCAAGCCCGGCCTCCAGCAGAAGGGCCCCCATCATGCAGTGAATCTCGTCTGTGATTACATTCTGGTAGAACAAAAGCCTAAAGTGCGCTTTTGAGCAAGCTCACCGCACAACAATCCATGCCATGGTCGTAATATGATTTAAAAATGTCTGAATGATAAAAAGTGTACACAGAGATCAAATAGTGCTGAGGAGCAGCAAAAAGAAGGAAATCCGTAAGATACCATGGGCAAGTACCCCAGGTCCTTCTTTAGCATGAGTGGCTCCTGGTGAGACAATCTTTTTCACCGGCCCACCCCAATAACCTCCTTCACAGATTTCCTCACTACCACCTTCCAACAGTGTCCCTCAACTCTCCATTCCCTTCTCTCACATGTATTCTATTTATTTTAAAGCACTGGTTAGGGGCTGGCTTTCCTAGTTAAGAATGTATTTCAACTCAAAAAACCCTTTTTTGCAACATTAGGAATAGATCATGAGAGAGTGGGGGGAAAACATGATGTCCTAACCTATACCATGCAGTTTGCATGCAGCGCTTTGATGACAGTTCATTAGTTTCTGTGCTAGATTAGTATTGTAGCTTATGAAAACTACAAGTAACAAAAGGATCTCTGTGACAAAAGCAGTAACCCAGTGAGCTATCCATATAAAATACGGTTCTATGATATGTATGGTACACGTTCTTGGCAGCAGGCATAGTAACCCTCTATGCTACTTTATGATGAGTCAAACTGCCACTAGACAAAACTCTGATCTCTCTCCAGCAGGAACATTAGTCACCAGGGTTATCTTGACATTTTATTGTTGCCTGAAAAGTGCGGGACACACAGGGAACTCTCTAGCAGGTTCTTTTAAACCCATAAGTTATTTCTAACACAGTGCACCCACCGGCCCACCTCCTGAGCTCAGCGCCAGGTGTGGCTGCACCGGTCGTACATACCTAAAGCAGGCCCTGAAGCTTCAATACTAACAAAAGGCAAACATTTTCGTTCACCTCCTAATTGGGTGACGGAGTTACAATGGGCACAAATTGCCTATGCAATGCGCAAATGTAGCCTGCATCCCCTTTAACCACTTACTCTAAATGTGAAATAAGAGGTAATGATCAGGGCAGTTAGTGATATTTTTGTGGACACGTTTAGTACAGTTATAAACAGTGTTGTTTACATATCACTACAGTTACAGCCACAAATTATGCAATATTCAAGTCACCTTCGAAACTCACTCAATTATTTGAGTAGTTTTTATAATTCCCAGCAAAGAGGCACTACTTTTTCTACCCACATCCTCATGTCTGAAGTACAACTCAGTTGCATTTGAAATGGGACATTCAGTATTATTCCGCATATATTTGTAGCACATGTTATTTACATTTTACATTTCAACGTGTTCAAATCAGACCATACACGCACACTAACACAGACATATAAATATAAGTTACTTGAATAGTAATTCTATTCCAAATAGGTACAATAGAACACTTTATATGAAAAATACATCACCGTAAGTTATATAAAGTATATAATAAAAATACAGCATGAACACTCACAAACATTATCTCAGGGGCCACAAAATTTGGTCTGTGATGTGAGTGAGGGCCGCATTGATGCCAGCAGAGTGGCAGTTGGGGAGTGGGAGGGGATTAGGCGGGGGCAAGGTGGGGCTGTTGTGGAAAGGTGGGTGTAGGGGAAGTGAAGCATATACATCTAGGGGCATATTTATGAGAAGTGGTGCTGCACCAAGTGTAGCCCCACTTTTCTTGAGCCCCTTAATGCGCCGCCCTAATGCTGCCATGTGTGTGCCGTATTTATAATACGGCGTACCATGGCGGTAGTCAGGGTGACTATTATCATAATTCTTGACGATAGTCCGGTGCTTTGCAGGATTAGCGTGAAAAATGATGACTAGAATCCTGAAAAGCACCCAGAGGCCCATTGAACACACTTTTAAGCAGGCGTTAAAAATGCAGATAAAAATGACACAAAGAAATCCCATAGATTTCTTTGTGCCATTTTTTGGCCCCCCCCAGCGCCAGAACATCCCTCTTGCATACATTATGCCTGGCGCAGGCATAATGTGGTGCAAGGAGTTACAAAGTGGCGCAATGCAAGCATCGCACCACTTTATAAAAATGGCACGGTATTTGTGCCCTTCCAACGCCATATTACCCTCACTAAAATGATGCTAATGTAGCATTGGAATGGTGCTAGAGGCTCATAAATATGCCCCCTAGTGTCTGAATTGCACAATGTGAAACCAAAAGCTTGGGATTAAACTTGGCGTCTCCGTTTAACCAAATTGTGTCACCCTAGGCAATTGTTTTATTTCATTTGACCTCCTTTTTCTTCATTATCACATATATGACTTCAGGACGCATTACAAAATCTTCTGTATTTGATATATTAAACTATAATGATCATGCATAAAAGAAACCCAAGCCACCCAAAGAGTTCACATCACAACTGACTTGCCTCTTAGTTCACTATTGGCATTGTTGTCAGGGTGGGGGGAATGAATGTTTGTAAATTCATGTTTGAGAATTATCATTTAAAAAAATACCTTAACACACTCATATAATCCGATGTACCGAGGTGAATCGGTTCTGCATGTTAATGAAATACAGTTATCACACTTTTACACTTTTGCTGCAAGATATCTTTAAAAATGAAGGTGTGTCTAAAGTTTAGAAGTGAGGGACACAGTTGTTACTTCCTATCTTTAACTTCAATTAACCTTTTTTTGAATAAATTCTTGCTCGTTTATTTAGCATTGTTTTAATATTAGTGCTGAGTTGAGTAAATAGCAGACCACTGCTGCTATTGACTAGGGGGGCCGAATGTAAAAATCAGGAGGGCCGCCTTCGGACCCCCGGTCCATACTTTGGGTATCACTGAAATAGAGAGTAACCAACAATTTGCCCTGGCTCTAAGTAGATCACCATAGGGGATACACCACATGAGTGTATCTGGATGACAACTATTTGTGTAAAATATGCGATTCCCTGCTGTAGGTTTCTGTAAGAGGAACATTGGTACTGTGCCTTTCCTCATTGCAATACCAATATCTAGGTATTCCACTCTGACATGACGCATTTTGACTGTGAGTTACAGCGCCTTGAGACCCTATGGGTGAGTAGTGCACTCTTAAAATATTTGATTGATTGATAATCATTTTGATTTAAATATTTTAGGAAAAAGATGGCTGATTTTTTCGCTTCTCCAACTTAAGTGGTAATTTATATAATTTAACTACAGAACTATTCTTTCTGTATATTGTCCATATCTGGGTGTGTAAACCACTAGCTCCTCCTGCCAACACATGTACAGATCGGCATGGTTGGGGGGAAAAGCAGTTGTCCATTGCAGTTTCAATTTTTTGTATATTAATATTATTACAATCTGCAATTAACATCCAGAATGAGTAATATTTAACCATATACAACTGTGAAAGGATACTATTTGGATGAAAGAAGTGAAAGGTTTCCAAATATGCCCACAATGTCAAGCTTGCAAAGATATTCAGACTTACTGGGTTAACATATGGAACCGGGTGAGAACAGATTTTAACACTATACAGAATAAATTCTAGAATGACCTTGCTAAAATGTGACATAGGACACCCACCTTTCCGGTTGAAAATACACATCCTAGTACGTGTTAGAGGATTAAATAATAGTTTTTAGCATCGTTTTTATTGTTTTCCAACAACATTCCATCTTAGACGGGCGACAAATTGTACAGTGATACAGTATTAGATGATACATAAATTCGATGGGCTAGGGGGTTATTGTGCTCATATATATGTGTGTGTATATGTGTATATATATATAGATATGTATATATATATATATATATAGATATGTGTGTATACATATGTAGAGAGACTAAACTAAAAGGTGTATATGTGTATATATATATATATATATATATATATATATACACACACACACACACATATATATTAAAAGGTATGCTAAATTAAGCTCTTCCCTATGTAGGGCTTACCCTCAGCCCAGTAGAGCACCTCCACCCTCCAAGCTGCCTTGACTGGGAACCTTTCAATTTCCTACACTTCCTTATACTACATTTGGCCAGGACCGTTAGGAGACCTGTGAAACTTGTTGACACATTAGTCTTGGCAGAACTAGGGTACGTGCCTAATAGACATTGTTCTACTGTAGTCATTTGTGGTCTATCTGTGACCAATGTGATCACGGTTTGTATGGTGCTCCAGTATTCTCAGACTACGGGGCAGTCCCACATGACGTGATAAAAGTTTAAAGGGGAGTGATGTGTGTAGGAAAGTACCATCTTGCCTGGCATGTTACCCCCATTTTTACTTGTGTGTCAGTTTGTTTTAGCCTGTGTCACTGGGATCCTGCTAGCCAGGACCACAGTGCTCATAGTTTGTGTCCTATATGTGTTCCCTGTGTGGTGCCTAACTGTATCACTGAGGCTCTGCCAACCAGAACCTCAGTGTTTATGCTCGCTCTGCTTTTAAAATTGTCACTGCAGGCTAGTGAACATTTTCACCAATTCTGTTTGGCACACTGGAACACCCTTATAATTCACTGGTATATGGTACCTAGTTACGCAGGGTATTGGGGTTCCAGGAGATCCCTATGGGCTGTAGCATTTATTTTGCCACCCATTGGGAGCTCAGACAATTCTTACAAAGGACGGCCACTGCAGCCTGAGTGGAATAACGTCCACATTATTTCAAAACCATTTTACACTACACTTAAGTAACTTATAAGTCACCTATATGTCTAACCCCCACTTAGTGAAGGTTAGGTGCAAAGTTACTAAGTGTGAGGGCACCCTGGCACTAGCCAAGGTGCCCCCACATTGTTCAGGGCAATTTTCCCAGACCTTGTGAGTGCGGGGACACCATTACAAGCGTGCACTACATTTCGGTCAATACCTATATGTAGCGTCACAATGGTAACTCCGAATATGGCCATGTAACATGTCTAAGATCATGGAATTGTCCCCCCATGCCAAATCTGGTACTGGTATTGGGGTGCCAATCCCATGCATCTCGGGGGCTCCAGCATGGACCCCGGGTACTGCCAAACTAGCTCTCTGGGGTTTTCTCTGCAGCTAACGCTGCTGCCAACCCTCAGACAGGTTTCTGCCCTCCTGGGGTCTGGGAAGCCCAGTCCCAGGAAGGCACAACAAAGGATTTCCTCTGAGAGAGGGTGTTACACCCTCTCCCTTTGGAAACAGGTGTTAAGGGCTGGGGAGGAGTAGCCTCCCCCAGCCTCTGGAAATGCTTTGCTCCTTGCATAAGCCAGTCTACACCAGTTCAGGGATCCCCCAGCCCCTGCTCTGGCGCGAAACTGGACAAAGGAAAGAGGAGTGACTACTCCCCTGTCCATCACCACCCCAGGGGTGGTGCCCAGAGCTCCTACAGTGTGTCCCAGACCTCTGCCATCTTGAATGCAGAGGTGTGAGGGCACAGTGAATGCCTCTGAGTGGCCAGTGCCAGCAGGTGACGTCAGAGACCCCTCCTGATAGGTGTTTACCTGGTTAGGTGGCCAATCCTCCTCTGAGGGCTATTTAGGGTCTCTCCTGTGGGTTTCTCGTCAGATAACGAATGCAAGAGCTCACCAGAGTTTCTCTGAATCTCCCTCTTCGACTTCTGCCAAGGATCGACCGCTGACTGCTCCAGGACGCCTGCAAAACTGCAACAAAGTAGCAAGATGACTACCAGCAACATTGTAGCTCCTAATCCTGCCTGCTTTCTCGACTGTTTCCTGGTGGTGCATGCTCTGTGGGCTGTCTGCCTTCACCCTGCACTGGAAACCAAGAAGAAATCTCCTGTGGGCACCAAACTTCTGCATCACCGAACCTCTGGGTTCCCTCTCATCTTGACGAGCGTGGTCCCTGGAACACAGGAGCTGGATCTAAGTGACCCTGACACTCCAGTGGTCCTTCTGTCCAAATTTGGTGGAGGTAAATCCTTGCCTCCCCACGCCAGACAGTAATCCTGTGTACTGCGTGATCTGCAGCTGCTAGGGCTTCTGTGCACTTTTGCAAGGATGCACAGCACAGCCCAGGTGTCCAGCACTCCGTCCTGCATAGCTCAACTCGCTGAGTTGACCACCGGCTTCGTGGGACCCTCTTTTGTTGTGTTGAGATGACCAACGTGTTCAGATTTCTTGAATGCCTGTTCAAGTGCTTCTGTGGGTGCTGCCTGCTTCTGTGTGGGCTCTCTCTGTTGCTGAGCGCCCCCTCTGTCTCCTCCTCCAAGGGGCGACCTCCTGGTCCTTCCTGGGCACAGGCAGCACCCATTACCTTCAACTGTGACTCTTGCAGCTAGCAAGGCTTGTTTGCGGTCTTTCTGCTTGGAAACAACTCTGCGTCCTCTAGCACGCCGTGGGACATCTTCTGACCAAAGGAGAAGTTCCTGGCACCTTCCGTTGTTGCTGAATCTTTGGCTTCTTCCACCGGGAGGCAGCCCTTTTGCACCTTCATCTGGGGTTTAGTGGGCTCCTGTCCCCCCTGGAAAGTTGCGTGACTCTTGGATTTGGTCCCCTTCCTTTGCAGGTCCTCAGGTCCAGGAATCCGTCTTCAGTGCTTTGCAGTCAGTTGTTGCCTTTGCAGAATCCCCTATCTCGACTTTACTGTCTTTCAGGGGTAGTAGGGTAACTTTACTCCTACTTTTCAGGGTCTTGGGGTGGGGTATCTTGGACACCCTTAGTGTTTTCTTACACTCCCAGCAACCCTCTACACACTACACAAGGCGTAGGGTCCATTCGTGGTTTGCATTCCACTTTTGGAGAATATGGTTTGTGTTGCCCCTAGGTCTATTGTCTCCTATTGCATTCTATTGTATTCTACAGAGTTTGCACTACTTTTCTAACTGTTTACTTACCTGATTTTGGTTTGTGTGTATATTTTGTATATTTTACTTACCTCCTAAGGGAGTATATCCTCTGAGATACTTTTGGCATATTGTCACTAAAATATAGCACCTTTATTGTAAGTAACTCTTGGGTATTGTGTTTCTTATGACATAGTGCTATATGATATAAGTGGTATAGTATGAGCTTTGCGTGTCTTCTAGTTCAGCCTAAGCTGCTCTGCTATAGCTACCTCTATCAGCCTAAGCTGCTAGAACACTACTAATCTACTAATAAGGGATAACTGGACCTGGCACAAGGTGTAAGTACCATCAGGTACCCACTATAAGCCAGGCCAGCCTCCTACAACGCCACCTAACATGAGCATTAAACAATCATGATGCAACGTATCTAGTAGCTCATCACTATTCAAGACTATGTAATAGTTAAGCAGGACTTATGAGCTATTTTGTGGCAGATGGATTTGAAAAACTCCCAAGGGGTAGTGACAGGGATCATGCCCTATGGAAATTGGAATTATCCTAAGTAATCGAGTTAGATATCTTCTAACCAGGTGGTCTGAACGAAGATGAGGAATTAGTAGTACAAATTTCATAATCTTTTGGAAAAATAGTGTTAAACTGCACTGATAACATTTTAATGCTTTTATTTTACTTTGCATGGACAGTCCAAAAGCAGTTATGGAATAGCATATGATATATTAAGTTACGAATACTGCCTTTCATTGATCTAATAAACTATGAATCATGATGTGAGACCAATAAGGATGTAAGCTCTGGTATGCAGTCTGAACACATCTTATTCTTTAGCAACTAGAATTCCCTCCTTGGATCATGAAAGTGTACTGTATTTATTGCTTTATGCCTAATAGGCACTAAATAAGCACGCTAGAAGGCTATTTGGATTATTGTCTCTCATGCTACTGCTGTCAGATTTTCAATATGAGAACTAAGCCTCCTTAGGCATCATAGTTCTTAACTCCTTTTTAACTATTGGCATGTGCCAGAGTTTTATTTCTTGTCCTGATTTTTTGTGCTACGTTGTCTAGTTAGTGTCACTTCAAATATATCTTTTTACACTCTTTAAATCACCAGCTTAAAGGTTCCCTATTTACACAGTGATTGGAATCCTAAAGCACTTCTTCCAATATTTTACTAAGGCTAGCAAAGCTGGGATAATTGTATGACCACATTTTTTTCTATGATAAACTAAGGGACTGACTAAAGGGGAAAAAATATAAAATCCATCTTTAAAATAAAGGTTTTACCGTCTATGCATTCAAAAGCATATATTTTTTATTTATTCAGTGTGTGGAGGATGAAGGATAGCTTGTTAACTGAATCTTCTTCGGCTCCATCATCCCCAGCACCAATAAGAAAAAGTAAGTCACCCAGAAACTCTAGAATTATGATCACCCACCAAATCCTCAAGTGACATAGGGGCATATTTACAAGAAACAGGCAGTTTTCTGCATCGCCTGACCCCACCTAATGACACTATGGGTGCGCTCTATTTACAATACAGCACACCATGCTGCACGTTAGGCCTATAGCGTTAAACATTTTTGACACAATTGTGGCACTTTGCTGCACTAGCACCAAAAATGTTGACGATAGTGCAACAAAGTGCATGGAGGCCCATTGATTAAAATGGGTGCTTCACTTTAACACCTGCTTTGAGCAGGCATTAAAGACAACACCAAAAATTGCGCAGTGAAATCTTGTAGATTTTACTGTGACATTTTTCTGGGCCTCCTAACGCTGGAACACCCCCAACCCCCTTGCATACATTATGCCGGACGCGGGAAGCGGCCTTAACCTTGACTCCGTAACAACAAAGTAATGGACAACAAAAGCGGAACATCGCTTTCGTTAACCACGACTTCCGTGTTTGGTGCCTTATCCACGCATGTGCTGAACTACGCACATGCGTGGTTAAGGCACAGAAGAAGGGAGTCGGCTGAGGAGGACGACGTGATCAGTCAGGTAAGTGGGGTTGTTTTAGGGGCGGGGTATTTTTAGTTTTGGGGACGGGGTAGGTGATTGGGGTATTTTTTGTTTTGGGGGTTGGGGTGGTTTAGGGGAAGGGGAGGTCGGGGTATTTTTAGTTTTAGGGGCAGGGTATTTTTAGTTTTGGGGGTTGGGGTGGTTTAGGGGAAGGGGAGGTCGGGGTATTTTTAGTTTTAGGGGCGGTTTAGGTTTAGGGGCGGGGAGGGGGGTCGGGTATTTTTAGTTTTAGGGGCGGTGGTGGGGGGTCAAGGTATTTTTAGTTTTATGGGTGGGGGTGGGGGGGGCTGGGGTGGTTTTAGGTTTTAGGGGTGGGAGTTGGGGTAGTTTAGGTTTTAGGGACGGGTGGGGGTTGGGTTGTTTTAGGGCCAGGGTGGGGGGGGGTTGGGGTGGTTTTAGGGGCGGGGTTCGCAGTAATTTTAGGGGCGGGTGGGTTAGTTTTAGGGGCAGGGTGGGGGTTGGTGTGGTTTTAGGGGTGGGAGGTCGCGGTAATTTTTAGGGGTGGGGGGCCAAGGAGAGGCATGCTGGAACCATGCATGCTGTTCACTAATGCCTTTACCAGGAAAGCCTTTACAATGAAAAATCGTTCTTAAGGCATTTGTGGTAAAGGCATTAGTGGTAACAACGCGGTTGTTGTTCCGACCTCGGTGTTTAGGCATGCGTTGTTCTAGCATGCGTTGTTCCGACATACATTCACCTGACGCAGGCATAATGTGTCACAAGGGGTCGCAAAGTGGCACAATGCAAGCATCCTTGAGCAACATTAACGTAAAAACATTATGCTACTGTGGCGCAATGAGACGCTAGGGCCTTGTAAATCTGGCACATAGGGGGTCATTCTAACCCTGCCGGTAAAAACCGCCAGGGCGAATGACCGCGGTAGCACCGCCAACAGGCTGGCGGTGCACCGCTGGGCATTCTGACCGCGGCGGTTCAGCCGCGGCCAGATACGGAAAGTCGGCGGTGTACCGCCGACTTTCCGCTGCCCTTGCGAATCCTCCATGGCGGCGGAGCGCGCTCCGCCGCCATGGGGATTCTGACACCCCCTACCGCCATCCTGTTCCTGGCGGGTCTCCCGCCAGGAACAGGATGGCGGTAGGGGGTGCCGCGGGGCCCCTGGGGGCCCCTGCATTGCCCATGCCAATGGCATGGGCACTGCAGGGGCCCCCGTAAGAGGGCCCCAAAAGGAATTTCAGTGTCTGCCTAGCAGACACTGAAATTCGCGACGGGTGCTACTGCACCCGTCGCACTCCAGCAACTCCGCCGGCTCCATTCGGAGCCGGCTTCATCGTTGCTGGGTCTTTCCCGCTGTGCTGGCGGGCGGCCTTTTGGCGGTCGCCCGCCAGCACAGCGGGAAAGCCAGAATGGCCGCCGCGGTCTTGTGACCGCGGTGCGGTCATTTGGCGGTAACCGCATGGCGGGCGGCGACCGCCGCCCGCCGCGGTTAGAATCACCACCATAGTGTCCGTAACATGGTGATCAGCACAATCACCACCACCTAACATGCTGGTCAGCACCACCATCACTTAGTATGTTAGACAGACTATATATTTGGGTACTAACACCATAAACCATGGTGTCTATTCCAAGTGCCCACGTATGTTACTAGCATTTTATCCATTTGAGAATTCCTCTCCAAATTGGTTTGCCAAAGGCCCATTCAGCCAGCGTGACAGAGAAACTTCTATTGAAATGGTATGCATGCCTAAATATGTCAGATTTTACTTTTTTTTCATTAAGGGAGAGGATGTTAAATCTGCCAGAATGGTGAACACAATATCTGAAATCTAATAATTCAGAATCTGGCCATAGCTCCTTCAAGATATTCATTTCAGTGGAGCTTATGGTGTCTTTTATTGTGCAAGGTTTGATTGGATAGCGTTATACATTTGCTGTGAGCCAGCAGAGGCAAATCCAGGGTAATTGAATCGTTTTACACTGTATTTATTTCTTAAGGTGCGAAGTTTGTGCTACTGAGCATGTAGCCAAACTGTAGAAAGATTTTAATGAACAGACTCTTTATATATGCCTAATAATCTAATGATCTCTTTGCAAGGTTCCCTCTTGCATTTTGTTCTCTCCAATCATGTGCTGTTCTCTGACCCTCTCCTTCCTCATTTCCCCTCTCCTGTGCTTTAAAATTAGGTTACTTTAATATATGTTATACATTACAAATAAAATACAGTAAATATTAATATTTAAAATGTGAATTAATCATCTTCTCTGAGTGCTCTAATATATATTTTTAAAATCTGTAATTTTTGCTGCACATGTGGATATTTCTGTCATAGTGAACAATACAGGTAAGGCTGAAAGATATGCACTTTGAACGTGTAATTTATACTGCTACCAAATGGCTGCGAGCTTTATCCATTCACTGCATTACCAGCAAAACCAGTCTAGCTTACTCTTTGGAGGTCCAACCAGGCACCAGTGTGAATTTAGAAAAATTGAATCCTCAAATCCTGGGTTCATAGTGTGAAGAAGATGTTATTGCAGTGATAACTGGGAGGAACAAAAGATGAACATCTTGTATTGAGTGGTGCTGAAACTGGTAAGTGCTGTGATAGGAAACGATAGGCATGGATTCATCTCACTGGTTACTAGCAGTGCTGCAGTCGTAGGCTGAAGGCGCAGACGTTAAGGTCATAATAGTTATGAATCCTCGTCAAGAGTTGGGTGAAGGTCAAGACCACTCAAGGACAGAGACAACAAGCAATTGACACCAAGGAATCAAAGAAGAAATAAATACGCCTAATTAAGTATACTCGAGAGTTATGTAAATGGGCAGTGTCACTATTTTCCTTACCACTGCGCACTCGGTTTAGTTATTTAGTACCGTGTATATGAGTATTTGGGAGGAGTGACACAGAGAATAGTTGGATAATTGGTTTCCCGCGTTGCCTGCGGGAAACAAAAGATTTTCAAAATGAAGTCTACACTGGATGAATTTCCGAAGCACAAACATCATGCTGAAAGCATGTACTTATGATATTATAACTTGGATTTTAATTGAAACGAAAACTCAAGTTTGGAAGTCATCGAGACAGGGCCTGTACAAAAGGAACATTTTAGGTTACAGCTAAACACTTAATCTGTTTCACAAACAGGAAATATGTATTATCTAAACACAGGGACTGATTTACTCAGAGGACATTGTGCAAACACATATATTTCCAGGTCACACTTTCCTTATTAGCAATTAGAAGTTTAGTATAGCGCACCCCACAATTTATCATAACTGCCATTTTAGATAACTGGTTCATATTATTCAGTTAGAGGGATCCACGAACTGTAAACATGCGTTATTGCACGTTGTATTTCATTGCACCTGCTTAGTTTAGGTTCCATGTCTTTATATGTAGAGTGGTTTGCTCATTATTGCAGGTCCAAGAAATTCCACATAATATGTACTTTAACTTTAAGTTGTTTAGGCTATGGCTAGAGGGATGCATTACATGTACAGAATTATAAATAGTCTATTATTGACGTGATCACGTAAATTCATATGAGCTTACCACCAGTTTAGTTCTCCATATGTGGAAATGCCTTAGGTCCCCTCATGCTCTCACTTGCTACGTGAGAGACCCTCATTCATGCTGTTATAGATCCTCAGCTCCAAATGCAACTTAAATGGGATGTACACAGGTCGGAGTGAGATGTAGGGCTGCAGCGGTAACAAAAGGCACATGCAGAGGTCGTATAACCCAAAGTAATGATGGGCTTGCTGCATAGTGACCCACTAATAAGCTCTTGCAGGCAGCTCTCGATCATCGAAAAATAAATGAATGAGAATGTTAACAACCCCCCATAAACTGGCCCTTGGTGTGCGGTGCCTCATACTGTAATCCACTACACTCTGGGAAGGTCACCAGGTAATGAAGAAAGCGGGTATTGTTCCAATGGACAAGAAGGGATCCCAGTCAGACTCAAGTAATTATCCTTAATATAATAACGAAATACTTGTAAGTTCCAGGAAGGAATTATCGTATGTTCCAGGAAGGAATGGGCACTACTGACCAAGACGTGTTAAAATACTGTGGTTATAAAGTACTTATACTAACAGACAAATATTCTGTTTTAGCATTTAGTATGTATTCCTTTTACAAAGGTGGGTAGCCCAACTTTAATTATGCTTGAACATGTATCTTATGGAATTTAACTGCTGAAGTTGACAACAAAAACAGCTTATGGCGTGGCCTATGACTATAGTGTTATATAATATATTTATGCATAATCCGGTTCTGAGCTTAAGGGCCCTTAAAACAAATGTCCCTCAATTAGGAGGTGGAGTTGGTTCCTTATGTAAAAGATGCAGTTTTGTGTCCCTGTGCTGAAAATTGACTCATAAGACTATTGACATGCTTCACGTTTATCTGCAAAAACCACGCTACTGAATAACTTCCTCAAATGTAAAATCTTTGCGGTAGGAAAATAACAGAAACTCCGAAGGCATGCTTTTAAAGAGTGAATATTTGGATCGGTCAGTCTGATTATCTGGGAATACCTTTTTAGACCCTATTGATTGGTTTGAATCACCTCTAAAGTACACGTTTCTGAAGTCATTAACCCAATCACAATCAGCTGCATCAGAGGTGTTTCTTTACAAGGAGCTTGGGGGCTTTTACAAGCCCCTGTGTGCCACCCGATAATCACTTTTTTGACACTCCTGTGGTGCACAGTGCAGACTCATATCTACAGGGGCATGCTAGGCCACTCTGCGTGACTTTACATGGCCTTTTAGATATGGTATAAGGCAATGCAGCGCAGGTCAATGAGTTGCCACACATTCAATCATTCAATCAATCAGTGCTTGTATAGCACAAATACTCACCTGTTAGGGTCTCAAGGCGCTGGGGGGAGGGGGAAGGGGGAGTGTAGCATTTACCGGTGAGATGGTTCTTAAAAAAGCCATGTCTTCAGTTCCTTCGTAAAGTTGAGGAGGGAGGTGGGTTGTCTGATGTGGAGATGGAGGGCATTCCAGACGGTGGCTGCGAGTTAGGAAAAGTAGCATCCTCCTATTCTGGTTTCCCTGATGTGGGGTACTTCTGCGAGAGAGAGCTGGGTTGAGTGTAGGGTCCTGTACGTGGAGGTTGAGTCGCTGGTTCAGGTAGGCTGGTCTGGTGTTGTGGAGGGCTTTGTGTGTGTGAGTGAGGATCTTGAAGGTGATTTTTTTCTCTATGGGAAGCCAGTGCAGTGTACACAGGTGTTGCGAGATGTGGCAATGTCGAGGTAGGTCGAGGACCAGTCAGACGGCGGCGTTCTGGGTGTTTTGAAGTTTGCGCATGAGTTTCTTGTTGATTCAGGCATAGAGTGCATTGCCATAGTCCAGTCTGCTGGTGATGAGGGCGTGTGTGACGGTCTTTCTATGTTCAAGGGGGATCCACTTGAAGGACTTGCATAGGAGGCAGAGGGTGCGGAAGCAGGTGGAGATGACTGAGTTGATTTGATGGTTTATGCTGAGGTTGGAGTCCAGGATGATTCCGAGATTGCGAGCTTGGCTGGTGGGCCATTGTCCAAGGGTGGGTGGCCACCAAATGTTTTTCTATGCGTTGGGTTGAGGTACCATGATGAGTACTTCTGTCTTGTTTGCGTTGAGTTGAAGGCAGCTGTTTCTCATCCAGTTGGCGACTGCTTCCTTGACTTCGTGGAAGTTTGTGACAGGAAGGCATGCCATGGGTGTTGCTATGAGTGTTCCCACTCAACACCCATGGTTTTTGACACTGCCCCAGATTTGCAACATAGCGTATCCCTCACACATCCCTAGAGCAGACGTAACAAAGAGAAATGTTTACTTTTCTCGTAATTTTTTCCTCTTTCCACGTGTGCTGCATTCGGCAGCATACAGAGAACAAGGAAATGCCTCTCATGATTGTTTTTGTGCATGAAGGTGCCCCTTCCTGCACAAAAGTGATCATGCCAACAACACAGACACTCTTGCACCATGGTGCAATGGTACCTGTGTTGGCGCTTGGCTGCAATTTGTGCACCGGCACTGGCTAAAAGGAGAGGAATGCACTGTATCTCATAGATACAGTGCATTCCTGCCCTTTCCAATTGGTGTAGGGCAGCTGAGAAAAATGACTTGTGGTGCTGCCCTATGCCAATTCTTTGTAGATAAGGCCCTTGCTTTGCACCAGATTGAATCTTGGGTTAATTGAACCTTCTAATATATTGGGTGACATTAAGGACCAATCTGGTTTATGCATGCAGTGTATTTGTGGTCGTATTTTATGGTTGAATAAAATGACATGATTAACCGAAAAGCCCCACTCAACAATGTGGCCAGTAGCACAGTGTGGAATATTCTCATAATACAACTCATCTTCTCTGTTATTAAATGCACAGACTGGTCTGATGGGAAGTGCATTCTGCCTGACAAGCTCATCACTGTGACACATCTGCCAGTTATGCCCCTCCTGATATCAGTGAATAGAAAAGTGCAATACTTACCTGTCAAATTTTATACCCTTTTAATTTCCAGTAGCTGATGCAAAGAATTTCCAAGCCCATCATTTACTATTTAATTACTCTCATCATCCTTACTTAAATGGGTGTCTCAAATGCATATTATGCAAGAGTGGTCCCCCTAAACAACAAAACACTTTGTCAGCATTGTTTTAGGGAGTTTAATTTCTCAAAAAAACTTGATGAGGATAATTATATGATGAATGTCAGCACACAACAGTCTCGAGTTCCAAAAAATGACCAATTCACAAATTATAAGGATACTGAGATGTATCCACCAGGTCATAATCAGCATGTAAACATTAATATACCAGGCTTTGTACAAACAGATCAAAATAAAATTAGCTTAACAGAATGGGGACAGAAAATACAATTTTTCTAATCAATTTGTAGATGTGATTGGACATTTTAAAACATTTTTACCTTGCAAAAATAGCTGTCTTCTCATATAAGTCGATCCAACTGCCTATAAATTATGTCTGCAATGGGCAACATTCTTAGACAATGTTAAGTCCTGATTTCCTGTGAAAGTTTGTTTAACCTGGGTATCTAAGGACCTTATTTAAAGTTTGGATGACAGGAAAGCCCCAATTGTTTTAAATGTAGGGGCACATTTAAAAACAAATGTAACTCAAAAAGAAATATTACAAATATATTCATGCTAAATATTTATGCAAATTATCTTTCTGCATTTTTTTAAATGTAGAACAAAATAAAAAGTGTTACAGCATTCTTAAATGATATTTGAACTAAAACTTTAATCAATAGAAATATGTTAAATTATAATTATTTTTCCAAAGTTTAAATTAAGAAAAAACATTGTAAGAATTTGGAGTATTCGTTTGGGTGTGCGGGGTGAAAGCCTTCCTCATATATTAGTCACAGTTCTTTTCAGGGTGAACCACTAAAGTCACTAAAATAAATCTATGGTTAAATCCCTAGTAGCTCGAGGGTTAGGGCTCATTCCAACAGAGGCCAGCAGCAGGGCCCAGGGCAGGGTCCAGGGCACATCCAGTTAGAACTGGTCAGCTGAGCAGCTGCAGGGAGAGTGGGCTCTAGAAGTTTATTGTATCATTGGAGCTCAAACCAACTGGCCCTTGGAGTCACATTTGGGGTCCTGGGTTTTATGGGACAAGCAGGTCCGTCTTCTTTCAGGTTCTTCAGACAGCAAGGCAGCCCTTCTGATTACTCACAGGTCCAGGATTGTTCTGAAAAAGGGTATTGGGAGTGACATATTTATGACCCTTACAAGACTGTGGAGGGGTAAACTCCTCACCAATGTTCAACTAATGGGGTAATAGTTCTCAGGGGTGACCCTACCCATTTTTGAAGCACTTCCTTTTACTGTAAGCTATACCACAGTGCCCCTCTTTCCCTAACACCAACAATCAAGAACCCTTCTTCTCCTGGTCATAGCTCCCTGTGTTAGACAACTTTAAAGCTCAGGCAAGGGTAGGGAACAGCCCCCCAGGCTATCCTGATCAAGGATGGAAAACACCTCTCCACACCCAGGCCTTTCGTCCGCTATCTGTGAGCAATCCACATCTCACAAAAGGGGAGGCATCAGCAGCCAGGTGATACTGGACTCTGGCAGAAAGACCCATTTGACTTAGGCAGGAACTTGACAAATTTCTAAAGCTATTTCTAAAGTAGTAATATAAAATCCAACTTGACCATTAAGCTGGATTTTAAACTCACTGTTACAATAAATCCTTAACTCATTTTTCTACCAGCTCCCAAACTGAAATTAAGCATTATACATTTTTATAGTTTAACCTAGAGTTTGCCTATGGAGGAGCCAGCCTTGCCACACTTTGGGGATTTTTCATTTCCACGACATGTAAAACATTAAATACACATGTCCTAATATGTTACATTTAAATATTTATTATGTATGATTTAAAATATGTTCATATTTATTTGCATTAACTATTTTAAATAATTACACTTAAGTAAAAATTATTTCCTATGGGGTTTTGTTTTAAGTCCCTACCTCCATTATTTTCTGTGGGAGGGTGTTGCAGTAGTGGTTGTCCATGTGTAGTGCTGGACTTACTGCAGTTTTTTAGGACTAACTTACACTCTGTAAACTAGTCAAAAGTTTACACTTAAGCAAAAGTGCAAGCTACCTTTATAAACCAGGTCTCTTCATACTGTGATTTATACTTTAGTATTGCAGACATTCTTTCAAGGATTACAATGTTTGTACATCAAAATCATCAATCGTAGGACCACAAACTCTACTGAACCGATTCATGAGAGGAGCTAGTGAATCCATATATATTGTGTATACGTTCTATATCACTTGACTCATGTACAGTATTGCCAGTGGTGGGGAAGTGAATATATATTACCGGAAGTGGAAAATCTTCCATGGCCGGTGCCAAACCCAGCAGTGAAAGGAGGAGGATTCTGCTTGGGGCTAGCTACCTCACCATGGAAAAAAATCCTAGCACAGAAATATCAACCAAAAGACATACTGGACTTGGGGAGAGAGGAAACTCCATCACCGAGAGCTGTGATGCTTTGTGGTGAAAGCTAGAGATCCCTTGAAGCCACAAAGCTGATTTACCTGCTTTCGACCAAGACCATCACCACAGAGGCATGAAATGTGAGGGCCATGTACAAGACAGGCAAGATAGCCCAAGTAACAGTGGTGTTGAAAAAATACAAGCTTGCAATCAGCAAGATCACATGTACAGAGTCCGGACAGAAAAGACTGGCGGGAGGAGGAATGCTGCTGTATTCTGGACACAAGGAAAGGAATGCTAAAGCCATCAAACATCTAAGAAATGGAAAAGCAGCAGGACATGGCAACATTTCTGCAGAGGCACTGAAGGGAGATATTGAGCAATCAGTAGACATGCCCTATTGCATGTTTGGAAAGATCTGGGAAGAAAAAAATGTGCCATCAGACTGAAAGAAGGGATATCTCATTGAGATACCCAAGAAAGGTGACCTGAGTAGCTGCTCAAACTACAGAGGGACAGTTCTTCAATCAGCCCCAGGCAACGTGTTCAACAGAGTCATCCTGAACAGAATGAGGGGACAAGTTGATACTCAGTTGCGAGACCAGAAAGCTGGCTTCCACAAAAATAGATCCAGCACAAACCATTTCGCAACTCTGGACATCATCATTGAGCACTTGATGTAATGGAACTCTCCCTCCATGTCAACATCATTGTCTATGGGAAGGCATTCAACAGTGTGGCCAGAGAGACCCTTTGGCCACCCCTCAGCCAAAACCGTGTGCCAGATAAACTCATAAGAATCATCAGGAACTCTTACGAGGGAATAACCAGCAAAATAGTTCATGAAAGACAACTCACTGAAGCCTTTAAGTGAGGACCAGAGTGAGCCAGGCTTGTTTTCTCTCGTCTTTTCTCTTCCTGCCGACCATAGACTGGATCATCAAAAAATTTACAGGAGGGAGAAGAAATGGGATCCAGTGGACACCTTAAATGCTGCTAAATGACATGGACTTTGTAGAAGACCAGGCCCTACACTTGCATATCTATTTGCATATGCAAGAGAAGACCAACAATGTGGCAGCCACATCAACACAACTTAGCCCAAACATCCACAGGGGGAAAATGAAGATCCTGGAAACTAACACAGCCAGCACAACTTCAGTGACACTTGCAGGCAATGCACTGGGAGAGGTTGAGGCCTTCAACTATCTGGGCAGTGTCATGGACCAGAAGGGTGGCAAGAGTGGAGACACCAATGTCAAGCCAAGAATCAGCAAAGCAAGGGCTGCCATCCTTCAGCTAAAGAAGATCTGGAGCTCCAAGGACCTAACGATCGAGCTTTTTAACATCAACATAAAATCTGTCCTCCTGTATGGAGCAGAAACTTAGAGTACAATAGTGACCACCACCAACAAAGTTCAGACCTTCTTCAATAGCTGTCTGACGAAAATCCCCCAAGTCCGCTGGCCAAACACCATCAGCAACAATGAACAATAGCAGATAACTTTCAAACTCTCTGCTCATGTAAATATCATAAAAAGTCACACCCTCCACAAGCCCACATCAAACACCACCAAGCATGCCATGATCAGGAACCCTCAAGGGAAAGGAAAAGAGGAAGGCCAGGAAACATCTGCCACAAGGCCTCCAGGCTGATTAAAAAAAGATCGGTTATGCTTGGAGTCAGACTGAAAAAAAGCCTGTGACAGAGATGGCTGGAGTGTCCTGGTTGATGACCTATACCCCAAGAGGGTAGTAGGCCTAAGTAAGAAATAACAATACTAATAAATACTCTGGGGTCCATTTATGAAAAAGTCATGTAGTGATGTGCAGAAAGCCACCTTGCTGCACTGCATGACAGGGAAAGGGCAGGAATGCACTGTATTTAAGTCAATAAGACACATTCCAGCCTTTTCCTCTGCGCAGGCACACTTTTGCAAACTAGCGCCAATGCAGGCACCCTTGCACCATGGTGCAAGGGTGCCTCCATTGCATGCAGGATTGTTTTTGTGCAGAAAGGGACACCTTTCTGCACAAAAATGATCCTGAAAGGCATATTCCTCTGTGTGTTGCAGAATGTAGCACAAATAGAAAGAGTAAGTAACAAGGAGAAATAAAGATATTTCTCCGTGTTACGCCTCTCCTTGGAAGGTGGATCTTTTTGGCACCTTGCATGGCTTAAAAACTCTGACTTCAAGAGTGATGCAAACCAGCTTGTAAATAGGCCTCCCCATATCTTACAGCTGATGAACTAGGTGTGCTAATAATCATTCCTTTCAAGGATCTTAAATCTAACTCTCTGAAGGTGAATATAGATATAAGAATGTACAAGGTATCTCAGGTGCCATAGTAGAAATAGTGAGCTGTAATATAATTGACCAAACACTAGTAGAATTATTTGTTGGTGTAAATGTCAAAGTGGTGTAGATACCAAAGCCTCTGCAGTGCAGGTTGAGTATGGCAGCAAGAACAGGCAAAGTCATAGATATTCTTTGCATGTGGGCTTTAATATCTGTATTGCCATGTTAATGCAACAGTTACATCCTGACCCTGTTGAGTTTCAAAACTTCGACTTGCAGGTTATAGGTAAACCTC
This sequence comes from Pleurodeles waltl, assembly GCF_031143425.1. Taxonomy (NCBI): domain Eukaryota; kingdom Metazoa; phylum Chordata; class Amphibia; order Caudata; family Salamandridae; genus Pleurodeles; species Pleurodeles waltl. Next base: position 318,486,254 of record NC_090436.1, read on the forward strand.
TACAATAGGCATGTTGACTCAATGAGCTATCTTTGTGGGACTTATTGTGCTGTCAAATATGGTAATTTATTATTTTACAAATGTTTTTCAGCAATGTAATCAACTGCACAACTTACCCCCAAAATGGCACTGTAAGTAAATGCCTCTTTTTGCATGTCCACCCCTACATTTTTTAACTGATGCTGCTGCTTTTTCGACTCTGAGAGTTCACTGAGGCCTGCTAACCAGACCTCAGTGCCAGTGTTCTGACCCTATACAAATTGCATGTTGAATTGGATATACCCAACTGGCAAGGACTGACTCACTTATGAGTCCCTTGTATATGGTGTTCAGGGTACCCAGAGATGTAAGACAGATTGTCCCTTCAGGGCTGCAGCACCGTTTGTTTTAAAGTACAAAATGGCTCCCAGTCTGCTCCTGCAGCCTGAAAGGATGGTGGTTTCACTGTCAGCTTGACTGTGCCATTTAAACCAATTGCAAAGTCGCCCTTTACCATAACAATATGTGTATGTCTCCCCTAAGGAAGGCCTATAGAGCTCTATGGCAGGAACCTGTATTTTGTTTAGTAAGACATTTTTAATATGTCTTAATACTTCCAAGTTGTTGTTTTTCTGTTGATAAGTTAGTAGCCCCATTGGCTAACATAGGGTTACTGGTTGGCACCCCAACTAGTCTAACTCCTGAAAGGGACTACCTAACTGGGTCATATAAGATATCAAATCAGTCGTGGCATTAAACCCGACCTGATGCTTCGGTCGAATTTAGGACCATTTTTAGAAAGCTGCCACTCTGTACTCCAGCTAGCCCAGTGGCCTCACAAAAGCCCTGTCATATGACAGCTTTCTGACCGCCTGGGGAGATATGTGAACACCATCCAGGCTTAGGAACAAATGTAGTTGCCGTAGAATGAGGTGTGACCTCCTGTCCCAGGATGGCCACTCAGGGTGTTAGCCCAAAAGACGAGTTTCAAAGGGGAAGCAGCCTTTATGCTAGAAGCAGCACTAACACTCTTGAGCAGGATGCCTTTTGTTCCTGCCGAAAAAGTGGAGACAGGGCTAGAGAAGGGAAACACACCCCAAACCATTTTTTCTTGGGTGTGGAGCCCTCTAGTACCCAAACCTCTAAGGTAGGCTACCAAGTTCCTGACAACTGAGAAAAGGGTCATACCATCTTGGAAGGGGCATGAATGTAGAACTCTGGGATAGCCAGATGACACACATCACAGGAACTTCATCACTAGCTAGGAGGGGACCCAGAACCTCGTTGACTAATGACTGGTGGTCATCTCATGGCACTTTCCAACGATAAGTATGGTATCCCTGGCACCCTGCCCTCAGATCACATTGGATTTGGTGAAAGGACCAAAGAAGGACTTCCAAGCTTCCCTTCTATTCACACAAAGGCAGACTGCACCATCGGCAAAGAAGGACTGTACCTGCTTCTCATTGGGCTAGTGAAAACTGGACTGTGTCCACAACACCTAGCTCTGGGGAAATGTTGATTCCCAGCTCTAGGTCAAAGCAGTGACTCCGAGGAACAGTTAGCTGATCTCCTGGAACCAGCTCCAGGGACTCAAGTGTTGAAGAAGCCCAAACCGACAAGTTGGTAGCCACCACAGACGTTTTGCCACTACAAGTTGCTCAGCACCCAAGTAGACAAATCCGAGATAGCCAGAAGTTGCACTTGAGTCTGCCTGACCCGGGAATGCTATCCAAGTCCGGATTAATCGCACCAGGGGACACTAGCCCAGCATCGGCTGAGCTGCTACTGCAATGTACAGGACATCAAGGGACCCTGATCTCTGTGGCCAAGGTTGCCCCATTTCACCCCTGGACGAGGAGCAACCACACAGACACTCCCATCGACCAAATCACCGCGATCCTTTAAGCATCTTTTGCCTGTATTTTCAGCATCATGACCACTCTATTTATGTCTATGGCAGCCGTCCTGAAAAGTTTGAAACTTGCCTTAAAAATACTCTGGTGGGCAAGTAACTGTCCAAAATGTCCACTATGACCCCCTAGACCTCTGTCCAGCCTGGACTGCTAGCCTAGCCCGGGCCAGAGAAGTAAAACTAACTGTTTCAAACTTTTCAAAAGTTTCCAAAGTTTTTTTATTGATCAATGCTTATTTGTGGTGGCATTTAAAAGTGATAACCTCTTCTAAAATCTCCATCTCTGGAACCCTCCAGTGTATTCTTTCTTTTGTGTGTTGTAACTTTCTTATTTCATTGTTTAGTGCTGTGAAATGCTTTACACATAGTTCCTTTGCCAAGCTTTACTGCTCACAGCCATGGCTACCCAGGGTTGGAGTTAAGGTTAAGTCAACAAGCCTGACTAGACCCGAGATGGTATTTGTGAGTGTAATGCATGATAAGGCCCCACAACCATAACACATGGTACACCCCAAATCCTCACAGACATTGTGCTCAACATTTAGAAAGTCATTAATAAAATATAATCAAATTCTTTATAAAAATGTGTTCTCCTAATAGCCTGAAAGTTCATAAAATGAATGGAAGAGAAAGAGCATAAAGGAAAAAATAAGGTGAAAGGCGGTGTATCTACAGTGACAATCTAACTTCTGACATCCAGGTTACCCTCAGACAACAGCTATAGGAAAATTAATATAATTGTATATGATACCACATATTTCTATTTTGAAGTGCTTGTTTTAGTAAAGTAGCTTAGAGGGCTAATGCATCTGTTACAACAGGTTTGTGTATGCAGTGGATTTCAGGTTCTAGGGTGAGATAGTTCATGGAGTTAATATAGAAAGTGCAAGACTCTGTGAGTAACTTACATATCATAACTTCTAATATAGAAAGATATTTCAATTACAGTGTATAACATACCAGTCAGATATTAACATCTTAGTGTGCTCAGTGAGTTCATGCATTTCAAATGACAATCTATTCCTAGCCTGCAAGTCTCAGTCTCGGTCCTGATAAAACACATTATGGGTTAACAAAACTACTTTAAAGGCCTCTGAGGGTGATACAATGATTATCAATAATTCCCATAGTACCTAGTGATTGTTTTAAGCACCAGGAAAGAATTAATTTTGTGTTGTATTCTACATATGTTGCTATTGTTAGTATAATTATGCAACGAGGCATACCAATAAACAACACATCATATATACTAAGGGCCGTATTTATACTCCGTTTGCGCCGAATTTGCGTCGTTTTTTTCGACGCAAATTCGACGCAAAACTAACGCCAACTAACGCCATATTTATACTATGGCGTTAGAGGCGAATAGCGCCAAAGTTCCCGGAATGTGCGTCATTTTTTAGCGTGAACCCCTTCCTTGCGTTAATGATATGCAAGGGAGGCGTTCCCGTCTAAAAAATGACTCCCAGGCCTTTACGTGGTATTTATACTCCCGGGCAAAAGAGACGCCCGGGAGTGGGCGTGGCTAAAAACGGCGCATTTGCGCCGCTTTTTAACGCCTGGGTCAGGCATGGCGTTAAGGGACAAGTGGGCTCAAAATGAGCCCAGAGTGCCCTCCCCTGCCCCCAGGGACCCCCCCTGCCACCCTTGCCCACCCCAGGAGGACACCCAAGGCTGGAGGGACCCACCCCAGGGACATTCAGGTAAGTATTTTTTTATTTTTTTTTAATAATTTTTTTTGGCATAGGGGGGCCTGATTTGTGCCCCCCTACATGCCACTATGCCCAATGACCATGCCCAGGGGACAGAAGTCCCCTGGGCATGGCCATTGGGCAAGGGGGCATGACTCCTATCTTTACAATGATAGGAGTCATGTTGATGGGGGATGGGCGTCGAAAATAAATGGCGCAAGTCGGGTTACGACGATTTTTTCGACGTAACCTGACTTGCCCCATTTTAAGACGCCCATGCGCCATTTTCCCCCTACGCCGGCGCTGCCTGGTGTACGTGGTTTTTCTCGCGCACACCAGGCAGCGCCGGTCTGCTTGCGCCGGCTAACGCCATTCAATAAATACGGCGCCCGCATGGCGCTTCAGAATGGCGTCAGCCGGCGCAAAACTTTTTGACGCTAAACTGCGTTAGCGCAGTTTAGCGTCAAAAAGTATAAATATGGGCCTAAGAATTCTCTGTAGCTGTAAATTTCCTTGACTGGCCTCCAGAGAGGGTGCACCATATCTGGAAGCATTGCTTTTATTCATTCTTTGCTCTTCTAGTATCATATACACCTTCTTCACCTTTCTGGAGTACATAAATCACTTTGACATTTCTCTTTTTGTTAGCCAACTTGAAAATTGAAGCCTGTTACCCTGGTTGTATTTCTCTTGATGCCCATTTGTTTGTGGGGGAAGGTGAGAGAGAGGTGTGTTAGTAGTGATGATACACTCCCTGATGGGAATCTTTAATAACTCCCCAACACAAAACTGACACAAAAATCATTAATTCTTCTTCTTCAAGTAGGGCAATTACAGAGAAGACTGGAGCCCCCTTTTTCTTACCTCAATCTTAATGAACTGGTCAAATATCTTATGAGCTGATTTCATAAATATTTACTTTACAAAGATTTGCCCTGGAGTAAGACAATCACAGGGCAGCATTAAGCCTGGGCTTACTATTTTATAGCAATTTTTAGATTGTCCTAAATTAGCTTAGTCAATCAGGTAAATGTTTCCTGGCTCTTAAGCAAGGAAAAAGCTATAGTAAATCAGTGCTTTACATCTTTGTCCGCTGGTTCCAAAGAAAGTGTTAGACCTGTCAGTTCTTGATGTGGTTTCCCCTGTCTTTTTGCTTCTGACCTCCTGTTTTTGATCCTGTACTCAATTTAATTTTTGCTGGCTTAAGGAATCTGGGCACTTTACCACTGCTGACCAGTGCTAAACTGAAAGTGCTCTCTGTCTAAATGGCATTGATGATTGGTTTATCCATGATTGGCATATTTGATTTATGAGTAAGTCCCAAGATGGTGCACCATGTGTGCCCAGGGCCTGTAACTCAAATGCTACTAGTGAACTTACAGCACTGATTGTGCCTCCCACATGAGTAGCCCTGTGAACATCTCAGACCTGCCCCTACAGTGTCTGTGTGTGCAGTTTTAAAACTGCTGTTTCGACTTGGCAAGCGCACTCACTTCCCAGGTCCAAACTTTCCCTTTTGCTATAGGTCGAAGGCAGCCACATAGTCAAGGTGCAGTGTATTTAAAAGGTATTACATGAACTGGTGTGTTTTAAATGTCCTGATAAATTCGGTTCTCACTATTGCAAGGACTATTTCTCCCATAGAGTAACATAGGGATTGCCTTGAAATATCTTTTAAGTGAACTTTCCCATTGGGTGCAAATTGAGATATAGAATTTGGGGTCTCTAAACTCACAATTTAAAAATACATCTTTTGGTGAAGTTGGTTTTTAAATTGTAAGTTTGAAAATGTTTCAGTCTCAGGATGCTTGTTTCCAGTCCAGGGAAGAGCTGGCCCGGCAGTTCGGGCTGGACTGTTCCCATGGGGAACAGGGTCAAGACTGATTTGCATATGGCTGGGTCCAAATTGGAATGGCATGGGCAGCACAAAAACTATGGATTTAGGCCCATATCTCTGTACTGGGGGTGAATGTTTGACATTGTTCAGCATTCCGTCCATCACTTGTTCTTCTTTTTACTTTTAGAAAGCTGGCATTTTTTGCGTAACCATGTTTTGCCTCTGCCTGGCGGTGGAATACACATCTGGGTCAGGATGACAGTTGGACTGTTTGTGAATTCACTCTTTTTTTGCATTTGTCGCCCTAAGTGGGAAGGGTATGCCCAGATGTGGGTCCCGTGCTCCCCATGCCACTGGATTCAAGCTAGCCTGGCTGAGGAGAGGTGATACCCTGAAACTGGTCCTAGGATGCTTGTTTCCAGTCCAGGGAAGACCTGGCCTGGCAGTTTGGGCTGGACTGTTCCCATGGGGCACAGGGTCAAGACTGATTTGCATATGGCTGGGTATAAACTGGAATGGCATGGGCAGGCAAAAAAACATGAATTTAGGCCCAAATCCCTGTACTGAGGATTAATGTTTGATATTGTTCAGCAGTCCGTCCATCACTTGTTCTTCTTTTTACTTTTAGAAAGCTGGCATTTTTTGCGTAACCATGTTTTGCCTCTGCCTGGTGGTGGAATACACATCTGGGTCAGGATGACAGTTGGACTGTTTGTGAATTCACTCTCGACAGTCACACAAAGGGAGCTAAGGTATGCCCAGAATATCCTGATGGGTCTTCTTGGGCTAGAGTGGTGGAGGAAGCTAACACTTGCACCTGAATAGGGCTGTTCCTTTCCTTACACAAAGCAGTCTCCAACCCCCCTGGAGTGTATCTAGGGCCAGGGCAGGAGAGGCAGCATCTTGTGCAGAGACTTTTTTTTAAAGTTTGCCTGCTTCAAAGACAGAAACGAGTATAAGTACTGAACCTCTGACCCCACAAAGTTATAATCCTTCCGGACTGAGGACATTCTACCAGGAAGAATAGTTGGATGCTGTAGGAGGACTGTCACTCTGCCCATTGCTTTTCTGTCCTGCTGCTTGCTGCTTCTGTTCTGGGAGTGAAAGAAGTGGACTTTGCTTTCTACATCCTGCTTCCAAAGGTTCTCTAAGGGCTTGAACTGAGCTTGCCTCCTGTTAAGAAGTCTCATGGACATCAAAGACTTCATCTTCTAGCACCGGGGCTCCCTTGCAGAGAGTCCTGACTTGCCAGTGCTGCCAAATTCAGTTCATGGGCCCTAGGGAAACGAAGAAGAAACCAAGAAGAAACCAAGCACATTGACTCCATAGCGACTTCGGAACCAGCACCGCAGTCTGACTCCACGCCGCTGCCTGAACTGAAGTCATGGTCCCTGCTGAGTGCAATGACTGCGACAGACACCGCAGACATGACACCGCTGCAGCTTCTCTGAAGTGTCGCCACAGTGTGAGTCCGGAGTGCCGTCTCACTGATGTCTGTGACACCTGACTCCGACTCCACTACAGCACCTATGGCCCTGTGACCAGCCTGCATTCCTTTGCGAGTGGCAGATTGTTTGGAAAAACTCCGTCAAGACGCCGTGATAGCCCCAGTTGGAGCTATTGTGTTTCTGAGCGCTTTACTATTATTTAATCTTTGAAAATTTAGATCTTTACTTCTATAGGTTGGGTTTTTGTCATTTGGTCATGTTTTACTCAGACAAATGTTGCCTATTTTTCTAAACTGGTGTTGAGTCCTTTTGTGGTGTTTTCACTGTGTTACTGTATATGTGTGTACAAATACTTTATACATTGCCTCTGAGATAAGCCTGACTTCTTGAGCCAAGTTACCAAATGGGTGAGCGGGGATTATCTTAGGTATGTGACTCCCTTACCCTGACTTAAGTGAGGGTCACTACTTGGACAGGGTGCAAACCACTGCCAACTAGAGATCCCATTTCTAACATTGGTGATCAGTGGTGAGGATAGGACTTGTATTTGCACTTGATATACAATGATTGGTGTATACTACTTTCATATCACAGATCATTACACGCCAACATACTGGTCTGATGTTTCTCTTTTTGCTGCAGAGTTGGTGTTTGAGCAGGAGAGGTTGGAGACCTGTTTGTGCCTCAGCTAAAGAAGTTCTGCAAGGAGCTCAAATGTCCTATTAAAGACGTCACTAAAAAAGAGGAGCTGCAAAAGGTGCTGAGGGCATGGTTGACAGCAAAAGAGGATGATGAGCACACAGAGGAGGAGAATGCTATTGTGGAGGGAGAGGAGCTGAACCTGCATGGTTATTTTGTGGAGAATCCGTATCTGCCTGGGAGGAAGGTACATTCCAGGGAAAGCAACAGTGTTTCCTCAAGAGATCTGACCCCAGAGGAGCTGGAAGTCAAGTGGGAGGCTAGAAGGCTCCAAATGGAGCTGGAGAAGAGGAAACATAAGACGGAGCTTCGGTTTGAACTTGCCAGGTTCAAAATAGAGTTAGAGAAAGAGAAAATCACCACAGAGGAGAAAAAAATGCTTTTAGCTCAAGAGCTGAGCTTGGAGGAGCTGGATTTAAAGAGCAGGTCTAGCACAGATGGTGGCAGCAGTTCTTCAGTGTTTTCTGAGGGGAAGTACATATACCCAAGGATGTGGTGAAGGATTTTGTTGTGGGGGGATGACATAGGACAGTGGTTTGGGGGTTATGAGGTGGCACTGAGGATTAACGAGATCCCTGAGAGGTTGGAGGGGGGGGGGGCAGGCCTGTGGAAGTATTTCTCAGTGGAGGGGAGGGACACCTTATTGGCAGTATATCCAGAAGATCAGATGATTTACCCTGCCATGAAGGAAGCCCTGGCCAGGAGATATGGCCTCATCTAGAGAGTTATAGGGTTAAGTTTAGGGAAAGTACTAAGCTTGGTTCTCAAACTTGGGTGGAGTATGTGGATTTCTTTTCCAGAGCACTGGATGGTTGGGTGAAGGGCAGTGAGGTAATAGACTATCAGGAGCTGTGCAATTTGATTGCATGAGAGCAATTGTCGAGTCGTTTTCCAGAGCTGTGCTAGCACTTGATTGACAGCAAGTTTACTGGCCCCAGGAAGCTTGCAAAGGAGGTGGACTGATGGCTCAACACCAGGGTCCAAAAGAAGATGTATGTGGGTGCTCAGCCAAGAAGAGGCAGAGTCCCGAACAGAAGAAAGAAGGGGGACAAGGATAAAAGTAAGGACTTCTCTAAAGGGCCCAATACCAGTTCCCAGGGTAAGGATCCCCAACTCCTGTTAAAAAGACTACAGATTTGTCAAGGGGTATGGCACCATTGTTGTCCCCTTGACAGAGCTGGCTTCCAGGAAGAAGCCCCATCAGGTAACCTGGACAGAGGCGTGACAGACCACTTTTAACACCCTGAAGAAGGCCATGTGCACCGCATCCATGCTCAAGGCTCCTGACTTCTTCAAGGAATTTGTGGTGCAGACAGATGCCTCAAAGCATGGTGTGGGTACTGTGCTTTCACAGCTAAACGAGGAGGGCATATATCAACCTCATAGCCTTTCGTTAGTAGGAGGTTACTTGCCAGGAAAAATAGGTGGCGCACAATAGAAAGGGAAGCTTTTGCTGCAGTCTGGGTGCTGAAGAAGGTAAGACCATACTTGTTTGGGACTCACATCCGGGTCCAGACATAACACAGACCCCTCAGATGGTTAATGCAGATGAGGGGTGAGAATCCTAAACTGCTGATGCGGTCCATCTCACTACAGGGAATGGACTTTATGGTGGAACACCGCCCTCAAACAGAACACGACAATGCTGATGGTCTTTCCAGGTTTCTCTGCCTTAGTAATGAGAACCCCCAAGAGGTTGGGTAGTTCTTGCTGCTTTCAGCTGGAGGGACACATGTTAGACCTGTCAGCTCTTGGTGTGGTTATCCCTGTCTTTTTGCTTCTGGACTCAAATTTTTGATCCTGTGCTGAACTTCGTTTTTGCTGGCTATAGGGCTCTGGGCAATTTACCACTCCTGACCAGTGCTAAAGTGCTCTCTGTCTAAACGATATTGGTGATTGATTTATCCATAATTGACATATTTTATTTACTAGTAAGTCCCTAGCCGACCACACTAAAGAACTCTTCAGAATCATCAAGGAATTCTCTAACCCAAAAGCCACAGAGACCACCATCCACCCATCCCAGGAACTCTGTGGCACCCTCTCAGATTACTTCCACAGCAAGATCACCACCATCTACAACAACTTCAACCCCTCCCTCCAACCCACCATCTTCAGCCCAGACAACCTCTTGCAACCAGCAAACACCAGCCACATGATAATCACTTGGTCCACGATCACCAAGCAGACCACCTCAGCCATCATGTCGTCTATACACTCCACTGACCCCTGCCCCACCAGCTCTTCAACCTAACCTCAGAACCAACCACATCAGCATGGCACTAATCAGCATCATCAACACCTCCATCTCCACAGCAACCTTCTCGGATGGATGGAAACACAAGCAGGTCAGACCCTCCTAAAGAAACCCTCTGCTGACCCCAGCGACCTCAGAAATTACAGGCTGATCTCCCCACTTCCATACCCAGCCAAAGTACTTGAGAAAGGCATCAACAAACACCTCAGCGAATACCTGGAATGAAACCACCTTCTCGATATCTCACAATTGAAGTACTGGGTTTTTCAGAACCCAGTGGTGCCAGGGAACACACCCTAAGACTTCGAGTCCTTCGTGTTTCAGACTACAGAAACACAGAGTCTTCTTGGTGAAGTCAAAGATCTTGTTTATTGGCTGCAGCCAGCAACAGTTATCCTAGAAGTACAATACGGTGTATATTCTCAGGAGACTGCTGCTCTTGCAAAGCTAATCTTCTCTTTTATACAAAATATTATGCTTTAGGCAAACATTCCTTATTTTACAGTTGACCATTCACATATTTTCACTACAAAGAAATAGCAGGGTTATGATGACAAGCCCATATTTCAGTTTGTCCAGCCCTCAATCAATTACCTGGCAAGGCTCAGTACTTTCATCAGATATCGACGGACCCCCCAATATAAACAGGCACCTCCTCCTTGTAAAGCAAGTCATAAAGAAAGAAACAGGGACAGGTGCGTGTAAGATTAGGCATGGTTTGTGTGTGATGAAAGGTTTTATGATGTGTTGTGCCTTGATACTAATCTCATTCGGCCACTGGGAAAGAAACTGGCCGAACAGGTTTGGCTTCAGGCAGTGGAGTCAGCTTGCCCAGGTCACAGAGGAGTCAGCAAAGATGTACGTGTCCTTCAGACTCGTTTTCAGCATTAGACATTGGCCTATGTGAGGGTAATCACAAAATGGCTGTCGTTTAAATGGAACACGAGGGTTCAGGACGGAAACTCTGATATTCGGGTGATTTTGTTACCCGAATATGAATACAATGCTTGTGCATACTATTCTAATCATTCTCAGTCTGCTGATACCAAAATCGTTGTGATACGACGATGTTTATAACACGGGTCCAGACTTTTCAGTACCACAGACCCTCCTTTTGCCCTTACATAGGCAATAACCTATACTCACGCTAATCTGAGTCCAGGTCTATATTCATAAAGTCGTTGAGATGTTGCTGTAGCATCATCCTATTACTTAGCTCGTCCCTTGATACAGGTTTCCTTACACACGATGTAGCACAGAGGCCACATATTGCAGGAGCACACTGTACACACAGACAGGACAGGAAAAGAATGGCTAAGATCATCCCAATGACTACCAGAGTCTTCCATCCCCAGGCGGATATCAGCTCCCAGAACCACCCCATCAATGACCAATCTCCTTTATCCACGTGAATAGATTCGGAGATCTTATGCAGTTTGGAAATGGCCTGGTAGACTGTCGGAGCGTTATCTGGGATGAAAACACAACAACTTGATTGGATCACTTTACATACCCCACCTCGGTCTGCAAGTATGACGTCTAATGCGACCCTGTTCTGAAGAGTCATAAGGCGATCCGACTGGAGCTCAGCAGTCAAATTACTAAGGGCACCGGCGGTTTCAACTACCATGGATTCAACCACCCTTGTCAATTGCCTTATGTTCCTGCTGTTAACCATAGGACCCCAAAACGGCAGAAAACCCTTTACGAAATCTCCAAATTCTTGTCCTGTAGTGTCTTCTTTACTTATGACACCTCTAACTATCCTTGTCTTATGGTAATCTGCCGCGGCCGTGTAGATGGGAGGTAACAGGAACGAAACAAAACATGTGCCTGAGAAGTCAGGGGGCAACCATGTATAGGCTCTATTATGGCAGATGAAATAGGTACCCTTAGCTGCTAAGAACGAAGGAGAAGTCTGAGACGCAAAAACATATGTTTCAGTGCAGATACTTTTCCCTAACTGAGCTCTGGGATTCTTGCCATTACCTTGCAGACATAGGTGACCCTGATGGGGTACAATCCAAATCGGGGAGGATCTCTTTGCTCGCTGGTTCCCACTCAGAGTAACTCCATATCCTGTTATGTTCCATCCAATATATGCTAGTGTCTCATCTCTCGGGATAGTCTCATAGGAAATATCTTCCCTAATCATATCTACTATACCCTTAGCTAGAGCACTATTCTTAGGATTATCTTTCACAGAACGTAGGGGGTTGGCTTCATACGCGTATATGAACACCATTCTATATGCCCATACAGAACCATTATGGCTGAAAGGCAGGACCAGATAAGGGATACCTTTATCAGTAGTATGAGGCATAAGACCACACACCCAACAGTTAGTTGTGTTCACTACTAATTGGTGTTGGTGTAGAAGCTGAATGAATGAATTGTTGGCAAATTCTAATCTTCTGTCAGACTTGTGTTCAGGCAGGGGGTGAAAAGAATGTGAGGAAACGATAGAAGGAGGTATGGGCTGTGTAATGGGTGCAAATGTCACTTGAAAAGAGAATAAAACATATCCTATTAAAAACGTCATTACACTAAGCAACATGAAAATACATAATATCAAAAATCGTTTCTTTGTCATTATTATACACATTCTGGCTTTAAAGTCCATCTGTCTGGCAGGTCTCTCATTCTTGAAAAACTCCATCCTCCCTAATTGCTGCCCGTGGTGGTAGGGTGTTCTATGCTAGGGAATGCTTCTGTCAGTCCAGGGCAACTCCCTTAGACCGACCAGAACTGTCAACCTAACGTCTTCAGCTGCACTCCAAAGACTTGGGCAACCACGACCCTACAGCTGAACCCGGATGGCGGTTCGAAAAGAAAAAAACAAAAATAAGAAAGTTTCTCAGATGAGAGAGCCGCACTTCAAAAAAATAGCAAAGGAACGGGAAAAAATTATTTGTCCTTAGTTCTTGGTCTCAAATTATAACGGCTTTTTCCAGGTACTGTCTGGTTCTGGAACAAGAGTTCAGGCTCTGTAGTGTTGAATCGAATTGACGGTGGCACAGCTTCTTGCAAATTATTGCCACTTTCTCGTTCAGAAATTGTTCCTTTTACACATGCATCGCTAAATGGCAAAAAACGAGGCACAGTCTCAGTCTCAGAGTCAGCGATCCCCTCCTGGACCCACAAGTCATACGGTAGAGGAAAAGGGACCCTCTTGCAGTGTACGCCGTGGATCCAGTTCTTTTTCCCTTCCACTCGAACAGTTGATCTTGTTGAGAGAAGGACGAGGTGGGGGCCGGTCCAACGGGGCTGGTCATTCTTTGTCCGCTGGAAGTTCTTGACCAGCACCCATGATCCAGGATCGATAAGATGTCCTGGAGCTTCAGAGACCTGAGGCAGAGTATCGTGAACCTGTTGGTGTAGAACACGCAATTTAGCCGTAAATTCATACAAATAATCAAGCAGTACAGGGTGTTCGATCTCACTGAATTTTGTTGGTCTTGGCACTCCCCATATGTTGGCTGGGCGGCCGAACACAATTTCATAGGGACTAAGTCCCACTCGCGAATGCACAGTCATTCTTGTTGATAGGAGTGCTAAAGGCAGAGCGTCAGGCCATTTAAGACCAGAGCTCGCTTGTATCTTTGCCAACTTCAGTTTTAGCGTGCCATTATAGCACTCTACTAGTCCAGCTGATTGGGGGTGATTTGCAGCGTGGAATTGTTGCTGGATACCTAGCCCCTCACATACTTTTTTCATCACTCGACCCACAAATTCACTCCCATTATCACTCCAGACCATTCTCGGCATTCCAAACCTAGGGAAGAATTCTTTGGCAAGGGCTTTAGCTGTGGATAAGGCAGTGTTGTCTTTTAAGGGATATGCTTCTACCCATCTTGAAAAGGCACAAACAACAACGAGTACGTATTTCAGATTGTTGCACCTTTCCATGTGGATGAAATCTAGCTGCAAAACCTCGAACGGATACGTTGGAGGCGCAAAATGACCAGCTGGAGTTGGGGTTCCCCTACCAGGATTGTATTTCAGACACACCATGCAATTCTTGACCACATTCTCTGCACATTTAGGAATTCCAGCATTTTGCCATACTGGAGCCAACAACTTACAAATCCCTTTCACACTGATATGGGCCATTCCATGAGCCATTGTCACCACTGCAAGCACATACGCATCTGGTAACAACCATCGCTGATGTTCTGACAAGTCAACCCAACAACCATTTTCATCCAATTTACCCGTACTTTCTTTCCACACATTCAACTCTTTCTCTGAAGCTTCAGCTTGAAGAGACTTCACACCCTCTATCGTATCTTCACACATTCCAACGTCACCAACCCATCTTGCGGGGCCTGCAACATACATTCGATTCATCACATCTTTTGCTGTTTCTTTTGCGATTTCGTCAGCAAATGCATTGCCACGACCGACATCATCAGTAACCTTCTTGTGTGCACTGCATTTCACAATCGCAACTTGTAATGGCAAGGTCAGTGACTCAAGAAGCTCATTCACCAACTGACCATGCTGAATTTTAGCTCCATGCGAAGTCAGGAACCCACGTTCTTTCCACAATCGTCCAAAACTATGGGCCACACCAAACGCATACTGGCTGTCGGTATATATGGTCACTTTCATTCCTTTCGATAACACACACGCTCTCGTAAGTGCAATCAGCTCTGCTGCTTGAGCTGAATTATGTGGTATACGTGCAGCTTCAACAATCGTATGCAAAGTTGTGACAGCATATGCTGCAGTCGTATCACCATTCGGAAGCTTGAAGCATGAACCATCCACCCATAAGGTACCATCACACTTTACAAGAGGAGTATCTTTAAGATCTACTCTCCCTTTCGTTTCTTCTTCTGTCCTAAGAAAACAATCATGTTGTTCAACATCATCTGTCTCTACTGAAATCGGCAATAATGTGGCTGGATTCAACGTATTGCACCTCTTTATGTGCACATGACTCGCTAACAGTGTCAACTCGTAACCTGACAATCGAGCACTAGTTAAATGCTGTGTCTTGGTCCTGTTTAACAACGTGTCCACTGCATGTGGAACCATCACAATCAACATATTATTCATCACTAACCCAGCAGACTGTCGAATAGAAACAGCTGCTGACGCTGTGACTCTCAAGCAACTCAGCAATGCTTTAGCTACCGGATCCAAAGTCGACGGAAAATATGCGCATGGGCGCTGCTTGTCTCCAAAAGACTGTGTCAGCACTGACAATGCACAACCCTCTCTCTCATGGACATACAGTGTAAAGGGCTTACTGTAGTCGGGGGTACCCAACACAGGAGCCGAACACAATGCATTACGCAATTCAGAAAAACTTTTCTGACAATCTTCAGACCACGGAATGGGGTTCGGTGTATCTTTATAGGTCAATGCTACCAAAGGTTTGGCCAGCAAAGAAAAATTCGGTATCCATTGTCTGCAGTATGATGTAATGCCCAAGAAAGCACGTACTTCTCTCTGTGTCCTTGGCACACTCAGGCCCATATTTATACTTTTTGACGCTAAACTGCGCTAACGCAGTTTAGCGTCAAAAAGTTTTGCGCCGTCTAACGCCATTCTGAAGCGCCATGCGGGCGCCGTATTTATGGAATGGCGTTAGACGGCGCAATCAGACCGGCGCTGCCTGGTTTGCGTGGGAAAAAACCACGTAGACCAGACAGCGCCGGCGTAGGGGGAAAATGGCGCATGGGCGTCTTAAAATGGGGCAAGTCAGGTTACGTCGAAAAAATCGTCTTAACCCGACTTGCGCCATTTTTTAACGACGCCCATCCCCCATCAACATGACTCCTATCATTGTAAAGATAGGAGTCATGCCCCCTTGCCCAATGGCCATGCCCAGGGGACTTCTGTCCCCTGGGCATGGTCATTGGGCATAGTGGCATGTAGGGGGGCACAAATCAGGCCCCCCTATGCCACAAAATATTATTAAAAAAAAAAAAAAAAATACTTACCTGAACTTACCTGAATGTCCCTGGGGTGGGTCCCTCCAGCCTTGGGTGTCCTCCTGGGGTGGGCAAGGGTGGCAGGGGGGGTCCCTGGGGGCAGGGGAGGGCACTCTGGGCTCATTTTGAGCCCACTTGTCCCTTAACGCCATGCCTGACCCAGGCGTTAAAAAGCGGCGCAAATGCGCCATTTTTAGCCACGCCCACTCCCGGGCGTCGCTTTTGCCCGGGAGTATAAATCCCACGTAAAGGCCTGGGAGTCATTTTTTAGACGGGAACGCCTCCCTTGCATATCATTAACGCAAGGAAGGGGTTCACGCTAAAAAATGACGCACATTCCGGGAACTTTGGCGCTATTCGCCTCTAACGCCATAGTATAAATATGGCGTTAGTTGGCGTTAGTTTTGCGTCAAAATTGCGTCAAAAAAAACGACGCAATTTCGGCGCAAACGGAGTATAAATATGGCCCTCAATTTTGCAATTGCCTGAATTCTTTCTGAGGTCAGTTTCCTTCCCTCCTTCGATAAGAGATGACCTAAGTAGGTCACTTCTTGTCGACAATATTGCAGTTTTGAAAGGGACACTTTGTGATGTAAATCAGATAAATGACGCAACAACGACAAGGTGGCTTCTTTACAAATCTCTTCAGTATCTGTAGTGACTAGCAAATCATCGACGTACTGAATAAGGGTAGCGCCGTCAGGTAAAACAAGTGCATCAAGCTGTGTTTTTAAAGCCTGACTATATATTGATGGACTTTCACAGTAGCCTTGTGGAGCGCGTTTGAAGCGGAAACTTCGGCCTCCTAAACTGAACCCAAAAATATCCCTGCTCTCCTCGGCAATCGGGATGCTGAAGAAAGCATTCTTTAAGTCAATCACCGAGAACCAGGTGGCGGAAGCTGGAATCATAGTCAATAGGGCAGTGATATTAGGAACAACTGGAAACTGTGGCACAACTATTTTATTTACCTCTCTAAGATCAATCACAAGCCTGTAAACAGGTGGCTTAGAGGGGTCAGTACGTTTAAAAACAGGCAGAACAGGACTATTACAAACGTTGCCTCTTGTCTCTTCAATTACATCTTTTTCAATTAAATCATAAATGATCACTAGCAACGCCTTTTCACCTTCACTAGAGATCTTGTATTGTTGAATGCGTGGTAATTTAACATTGGCTTTCAATGTCACAACATAAGGCGGTATTTCCAACAGACCCACGTCATTAGGACCAGTAGCCCAAATGGTATCAGGAAGAAACGACAATTCGGTCGGAAGTTTATCCTTCGACAAATACATTGGAGAGACCATTTTCCTACCCAGTGTAAGTTGTACTCCCGAAGGAGAACAATATAATGTCGCATACAATCTTTTCAACAAATCCAATCCTAACAAGTTTTCACCACAACCTGTCGTCAGAATAAGGGGTGCTTCCAATTCACAAGGTCCAACAGAAAGGGACATAGGACTAGAAATCGGGTTCCTAACCGGGGCGCCAGAAAAACCTACTGAAACATTAATCTCGCCAGACAAAGGTGCGCCAGGGAGTTTTGAGTGCATAATAGAACTCTTTGTAGCACCAGTATCCAACAGAAAAGGCTCCGACACACCTGATGTAATCACCTTAACATAAGGTCCATTCTGATCTACTGGAACTAAAAAAACTCCCTCTCTTCGTCTATGGCTGTCCTAGCAATTATTACCTTCCAAGTTCTCATCTTCTGCATAGTAGTCGTCAGCATAGTACTGAGCCGTCCTACCAGACGCGTTATGTTGCTGGTCAAAACTATTCATTGAGTTTTGAGACGGAAAGGAACGCGTGTTCTGGGAAAAACTTCCAACCGTTGACCACCTTCTGTACTCATATCTTGACCACTGTGGTCAATAAACGTTTCCTCAAACCTGGTGAAGAAATCAGACACTGTTTCATCTTTCTTCTGCTTACACGCAGACAATTGATCCCAATTCACACGCATCGCAGGCATTAAAGTCTTCATGTAAGTAATGATCCTAGCAGACAGTTCTGCTACCAAAGGCTCAGGCTTGGCACCACCAACTTGTCTATCATTTGCAGCACTAATATTAGCCCATGAGTCACCTAACTCTTGCGCATGATCTGTATGGCGAATCAATCCCCACAAAGGCTGTGGAACAACATTCCCAAATAACATGTCTATGTGGGCTAAATTCATAATGCATGAGTCTGCAGTCTGTGATAATTCCTTATAATACCCTGCAGGGTTTTTACGGGGATCAGGCAAAGTCTGCTTAAGGGCTAAAACTTCAGCTCGCTTCCACGGAACATGTACTCAAACACGCTGAAAATGAGCTGGGACAGCATCAATTTGATTAGCATCATCAGCCGCAACGGCGTCCTTCCATACCGGAGGGACTTCTCTCATTGGGTACTGTCGCACCTTTTTTTTAACAGAGGAGTCATGTTGGAACAATGACTGAGAAGGATCCTTATTCCTAAAGGACACAACGTTGCAACTGCTTTCTCAACATCGGGACCCACAATCGTGCCTTTTTCAAACTCAAACCGTACACAGCACAAATCAGGCGGATTTGTTTCCAAATCATTATCCTCCAATTCCTCACAAAGGAAAGCACACATTTTCTCAAAAACGTATCTTTGTTTCGGTGCTTCCCATTGACGGAAGACATCCATAACAGACTCTACATCGTATCTTAAAGGGTAAACAACCCATTTACGCGCCATACGGTCAAACATTTCTCTCTCTTGAGAATTAGGCAGTTGACTACGCGACTGCTTACGCTCCGAATCTGGGGTCACACCAGACGACCCAAAGAGAGCAAATATAAGGCTGGCAACAGTATCTGTCATTCTCTGTCGGACAGAAGGAGAAGTTGATAAAAGAACAGGAGGAAAGACAGAGGGAGGCAAGGCAGACGCAGAAGCAGACGCAGAGGCAGTATCAGGAAGAACACCAGAGGAGGCAGTCGATGTAGTACATAAAGTCGCAGGAGGTACAGATGGAACAGGTAGCGAAGTCGGCGGCCCTTGAAGGGGCTGCACCATAGTAGTAGGAGCCAACTGAAGAGGAGCTGGCGGCTGTGGAAGAACCTGAGGCACAATAACCGGAGGTTGCACAGCTAAAGGTTGCGGGGGTGCTGTAGCATTCTGCGCATAAGGAGGTGGCGAACTCAACAAGTGTGACATTAAAGGATCTTTCTCAAGTTCTTTTGCTGCATCTTGCTGAAGAAGCGGAAAAACTGGATAACATTTATCGGTCACCAATTTACGTTGCCTGTGCAACTGCTCATTCATCTGTTCTTCTTCATCATCTTTAAACTGCATGGCAGCTTGCATTATCGAGATACCCTCTTCCCTCTTATTTCTCTTTGCTAATTTAATTTCCTTCTGTTTGGCTTCCTTACGCCATAGGCGGAAAGAGTCAAACATCGTCAGCCGGGCTTTCTTCTTGAAAAGTTTAACCTTCAGATTATTCAGAATCTCTGTGTCAAAACTACCATATTGGGGCCATTTTAAAACACCATCTTTCCTGGTGTATCGGATCCATACTTCATTATATGTCAGGGGGCCTATGCCATGTTTCACATATAGTTCATAGGTTGGAGTTCCAATCGGAGGAACCGGACACGAGTCTTCCAATCGGGAATCCCTATTATAACCAAGACAAAACAAATTTCCATGTCTGCTAAGACCAGGCATCTTCGCTCTCTAGTCTAGCTTCAAACTTCAAAGGATTATCGAATACGATAGCCTCGTGAATACACGAATCCCTCGGCTTTGGTACTTGCAAGTTCCAAATCAAAGATCCCAAGGGGATACCAAACTAAGAACCAAACTAAGGACTGGGAGATGCTCCACTTATACTTAACTGAGGTATCAATGACGTCACCAGAAGACTCGTTTATCGTTTCGCTCTACCAAATCATCAAGGGTCCAAAACAGGGCGATAGTCAGGGCAGCAGTCCTTCGTAGCCGTCGGGAAGCGGGGAACCTCGCAGCAAAGACTTTCGGACCACGTCGACATACAGGGGTCGATGAAGTGGCGGCCTCCCTCCAGAATTTTCACACGAAGCTCCTCACGAACCTCTGGCTTGGACTGGTACCGCTGAAATCGCCCCACGTTGGGCGCCAACTGAAGTACTGGGTTTTTCAGAACCCAGTGGTGCCAGGGAACACACCCTAAGACTTCGAGTCCTTCCTGTTTCAGACTACAGAAACACAGAGTCTTCTTGGTGAAGTCAAAGATCTTGTTTATTGGCTGCAGCCAGCAACAGGTATCCTAGAAGTACAACACGGTGTATATTCTCAGGAGACTGCTGCTCTTGCAAAGCTAACCTTCTCTTTTATACAAAATATTATGCTTTAGGCAAACATTCCTTATTTTACAGTTGACCATTTACATATTTTCACTACAAAGAAATAGCTGGGTTATGATGACAAGCCCATATTTCAGTTTGTCCAGCCCTCAATCAATTACCTGGCAATACTTTCATCAGATATCGACGGACCCCCCAATATAAACAGGCACCTCCTCCTTGTAAAGCAAGTCATAAAGAAAGAAACAAGGACAGGTGCGTGTAAGATTAGGCATGGTTTGTGTGTGATGAAAGGTTTTATGATGTGTTGTGCCTTGATACTAATCTCATTCGGCCACTGGGAAAGAAACTGGCCGAACAGGTTTGGCTTCAGGCAGTGGAGTCAGCTTGCCCAGGTCACAGAGGAGTCAGCAAAGATGTACGTGTCCTTCAGACTCATTTTCAGCATTAGACATTGGCCTATGTGAGGGCAATCACAAAATGGCTGTCGTTAAATGGAACACGAGGGTTCAGGACGGCAACTCTGATATTCGGGTGATTTCGTTACCCGAATATGAATACAATGCTTGTGCATACTATTCTAATCATTCTCGGTCTGCTGATACCAAAATCGTTGTGATACGTCGATGTTTATAACACGGGTCCAGAATTTTCAGTACCACACAATCAGGATTTCAGGACAGCCACAGCACTGCAACCGCACTGATAGCCGTCACTGATGACATCAAAGCCCTCCTCGACCACGGAGAATTGGCAGGCCTATTCCTCCTAGACTGCTCTGCTGCGTTCATTAGTCTCCCACCACACCCTCTTCAACAGACTCCACAACATTGGTGTTCAGCAAAACACCCTCAAGTGAATCGCCTCCTTCCTCTCAGGCCGCCCTCAGAGCATCGGTCTTCCTCCCTTCATCACTGCACCCAGGACCATTGCATGCGGCATAACCCAGGGATCATCTTTCAGCCACACCCTGTTTAACATCTTCATAATCCCTTGCAGACATTGTCATATCCCACGGACTCAACATAATCTCCTACGCCGATTACACTCAACTGATCCTCTTGCGCACCGAAGACCCCCTCAGCACCAAAACCAACTTCTGCAACGCCATGATCAATGTAGCAATTTAGATGAGACAGCTGCCTCAAACTGAACTCTGACAAAACTGAAGTCCTGATCTTCGGGAAGAACACCTCTGCATGGGACCATGGCTGGTGGCCAACAGAACTCGGACCAACACCTGCACCATCAGATCATTTTCGCAACCTCAGCATCATCCTTGACAGCCAACTGTCCATTAAACGACAAGTAAACTCATTCTCCTCCTCCTGCTTCCACACCCTCCTCATGCTCCGTAGAATTTTCAGATGGATCTCAACCATCACCAGAAAGGCCGTCACTCACGCCCTTGTCTCCAGCTACCTCGACTACAGCAACAATCTATATGCCAGAGATTCTACCCAGCTCCTCAAGAGACTCAGACCATACAGAACACCGCAGCCAGACTCATCCTGAACCTTGCAAAGAATACCAGAATCACCCCACATCTTAGAAGCCTCCACTGGCTCCTGATCCAAAAGAGATGCCAGTTCAAGATCCTCACGCTTGCATACAAAGCTCTACAGAACCAAGGGCCACCCTACATCAACAGTCGACTAAGCTTCCACATTCCCGCAAGACACCTTTGCTCCGCATCGCTCACCCTCACGCACACATCCTGCATTCATCACAGCCATAGCAGAGGGCACTCCTCCTACATCGCAGCCAAGTCGTGGAACAACCTGTCCCTCCACCTCCAAACAGTGCCCTCCCTGGCAGATTTCAAAAGGAGTCTAAAGACGTGGCTCTTCGATGGAGTCAAGGCACTCTCAGAGCCCAAATACCGTTGGGGGTGATAGTGCTGCGCTTTACAAATTAAATGATTAAATGGTTGATTAATTTGTGAATTCACACTTGACAGTCACACACAGGGAGCTGAGGTGTGCCCTGCATATCTTGATGGGTCTTCCTGGGTTAGAGTGGCGGGAGGAGCTGGCACTTACACCTGAATAGGGCTGTGCCTGTCCTTACACAAAGCAGTCTCCAACCCCTTGGCGTGTGTCTGGGGCCAGGGCAGAAAAGGCAGGGTCTTGTGCACTACGAAGACTTTTCTTTGAAGTTTGCCTACTTCAAAGACAGAAATGTGTATAAGTACTGAACCTCAGACCCCACAAATTTAGAATCCTTCTGTACTGAAGACATTCTGCCAGGAAGAAGAGCTGGATGCTGTGGCAGGGACTGCCACTCTGCCTGTTGCTTTGCTGTGCCAGCCTGCTGCTGGCTGCTTCTTCTCTGGGAGTGAAAGGACTGTACTTTGCTTTGTACATCCTGCTTCCAAAGGTTCTCCAAAGGCTTGGATGGAGCTTGCCTCCTGTTAAGAAGTCTCAGAGACATCAAAGACTTCATCTGCTAGCACCTGGGCTCCCTTGCTGAGAGTCCTCACTTGCTTTGTGGTGCCGAACCCAGTTCCTGGGCCCTTAGGAGTGAGTTCTGGTGCAACCAAGAAGAAACCAAGCACATTGACTCCAGAGCGACTTCGGAACTGAAAAGGCTGTCTGACTCCGCGCCGCTGCCTGCACTGGAGCAATGGTCCCTGCTGAGTGCAACAGGCACAACCTGCCCTGCAGGCCTGACACATCCGCAGTGCCTCCAAAGTCTTGCCACAGTGTGATTCCCGGGTGCCATGTCACCAACATCTGGGATACCTGACTAACTCTGTAGCAGCACCTGTGGCCCCGTGGTGTGATCACGACACTGCAAAGTCGATGCCTCGCATCTTGACCTGATGGATTCATCGACCCCACCGGGTCGTAAGGAACAAACACAGTGCCACCAATGCCCCTGCCTACCAGTAAGTAATCGAGGCTTCACTTCCCGCCGGTAGCAGTAAGGAACAGACGCCGCACTGGCTCCAGCGATGCCTCACCTCCCTGACTCTGTGCAACCTCTTTGTTTCCTCATAATTTTTCAAGGTACTGTACCTGTGGTCCGTGTGACTCCGTGACTGGCCCTCACCCCCTTGCGAGTGGTGTTGAACTGTTAGGAACAACTCAGTCAAGATGCTGTGATAGAAACACAAAATCTCCAACTGGGGCTAAGCGCTTTACTAACATTAAGGGTCTGATTAGGAGTTTGGCAGATGAGAAGACCAGTCATCTAACTGTGGGTGGGGAGGTTACCGCCATACTGGCTCCCTCCCCAACGAACCCCTCATGACTTTCCCGCTGTGCCTAGGCTGGGAAACTAAGGTTTCCGCCCATCAGCCCAGCAGGGAAGTGGCAGCAGCATTGTCCCCAGCTTGCAAACAAGCCGGCAGCAATGCTGGTGCAGCAGGGGGCACCAGCACCCTCGCAATGCTCACTGTCTGCTCACTCACAGCAGACAGTGAGCATTGCGAGGGTGCTGTGCAGGGGGACCCCTGCACTACCTATGTCAAGTGATGGGCAGTGCAAGGGCCCACCTGCGACCCCCTGCACTGGTTCTCCACCAGCCTTTTCATGGCGGTGATGCCACCATAAAAAGTCTGGCGGAGAACCCGGTAGTAATTAGCAGGGCGGCGCTGCATGCAGCGCCGCCTTTGCTGATTCCGATCTCTGCCACCGTCAGCCCATCAGGATCATTGCCACCACGATGCTAGCGGTCTCCAGACCACCAGCTTTTTAATGAGGCCCTTAATCTTTGAAAATTAGGCCCATATTTATACTTTTTTTAACGCTGCATGTGCGCCTCTTTTTGCCGCAAAAGCGGCGCAAACTTACAAAATACAATTGCATTTTGTAAGTTTGCGCTGCTTTTGCGTCAAAAATTACGCAAATGCAGCACTAAAACAGTATAAATATGGGCCTTAGTATCTTCACTTGTGTATGTTGGTTTTTTGTCATTTTGGTCTTGTTCTACTCAGATAAATAATGGCTATTTTTCTAAACTGATGTGGAGTCCTTTTGTGGTGTTTTCATTGTGTTACTGTGTGTTCAAATACTTTACACATTGCCTCTGAGATAAGCCTGACTGCTTGAGCCAAGCTACCAACGGGCTGAGCAGGGGTTATCATGGGTGTGTGACCCCCCATTACCTTTACTAGAGTGAAGGTCCCTACTTAGACAGGGTGCAAACCACTGCCAACCAGAGACCCCATTTCTAACACAAAGATTAAACAAGCATTGTCAAAGCCAATAGGTCTGACGGTTTGTTAGAAGAGTTTAGTAATAATTGACCCACTCTGTGTACGATCCAACTGCTGACCTACAAGTAAAATCCATAATGAAGTAACGTCTTGGGCCATAATAATATGGAATCTAGGAGTAGGTCCCCTTTGCTGAACAGACTGGGGTAGTAACGTTAAGCTGTACCCTTAACTAATGTTATGAAAAGGAGTGAGAAGTAAACTTTGTTTTCATTGAAATTCGTGAAATTAAAATGCCTACTCAGCAATAATATTGCATCATAAATACTTTTTACAAAGGGGCAGAATTTGGTTGTATCTCAAAGAAAGCCTATGTAAACGCACATCTTTCAGTTGTGAAGAAAGCTGTAAATCAACATGTTAGCTTGACAGCAAAGAAACGTAAATGGAAGTTCAAGGTGAATAGTGGATAGCACTGCTAATTTATGACAGGTTGAGTCAAACACTTCATAAACTTAAAGCCATAAATCAGTAATTAAAATGTCATTTTCTCAGCAGTGCAAATGTAGAAAACATTAGTGACTTTCAATTAAAAGCATATGCTGTTGAACAAAAGCACTTTATTATTCTCTGTCACCAAAACATTATAGAACAGAAATGGGGCATATATAATCATACACAAATGCAATGGCCTTGACAGGCAACTCATCCAAGCAATGGTAAACCAGGTCAAACAATGAAAGCCAATGTCTGGGCCAATGACAGCCAGTCTCCAGAAGCAGGGAGAAGCACCTGGAAGTCGACATGTACAGCTAGAGGAGAGTTGTGAGCCTACGTTGCTATGGAGATTGCCTGGTCTTTCAAGAGAGGGGAGCAGAGAGCAGGCAAGCTCAGCCGCGAATTCAAGAGAGGAGGGAGATACCAAAGCGACTGGAGTGGCAAGGGCCAACGAGAGTGCTAGTGAGGATCCATCCCCATCCCTGTAATTCCAGCTTGCATTTTCCTTCACAGAAGAAGCAAGAAAGCATGACCTTTTTGTGGTCATCTCGACAGGTGAGACATTGCAAGAGCTTATCTTGGTATCGGAGTGGCTCTGCCCCACAACAGGGTAGCATGCAAAGATAAACTTGCCGGCAGTCGAAGGTCTCCCTTTGCAGGACTAGTGCTGACACTGTCATTCAACTTCGACGACCCAGAACTGACAACCTCATCAAGAACTCAAGTGTGAGCTTTTCACTATTTGGGTGAAGAGGTGTGCACTAGGCCTATTTGCGTCTCCGGAGCTTGCTGTCTCACCAGCAGATTGGTCACGGCATTTGGACCTATCTGGGTGTCATCCGAACAGAGGTTTGGGCTCCTCGCCCACAGTACCCCACTGTAGGGACCTAATACCAGGGTCTCACTGCCACAAGGGAGGTGAAAGATTAACTAATTTGGGCCTAAGGTGGCACAAGGGCCTAGAACTGAGAATCATCCTAATTGCTAAGAAAACCGAGACTTGAAGCCCTTAGAGACAGATCTACAAGGCACAAGCACAGCATGTGCTTGCACTTTTACACTAACCCTTCACATGCGATTTTACCTTGCTAATTACATTAGTGCATTTTCTTGTAGAACTGCACAAGAACCCTGTGCCCTTGTTGATATCCTTTTCGTGTAATGTAGCGTAGAGGATATTAAAGTACTTCTCGCTTTTTAACCACTGAGGTTGTTATTTTGTTTACTGGGTAATTGTTGAGTACTGAGTCTTTGACCCCCTTACTAACTCCCTGAAAAATCCTACCTCCCGCGTCAAGTGCTGAAGGGCGCACTTGGTGCTCAGTTTACATTCCCGTGGTAGGTCAGGTCACCGGGCAGCAGTGGTAAAAGGCCCAACCGCCTCACTGTGGCCCCGTTCCCACTTCTTGGCTGGCAACTTATAACCTGCGTAGATATAACTCAACAAAAGATGCTTACTTCAGCTTGAGTGGCAAAGGTGGTAGTTGCACTTGTTTTGTGGTTTATTTCAGATGTCCAGGGGGCACAAATCCCACACTAAGAAAAAATATCTTTGATTTTAAACTGGTCCCACTCTAAAGACAGACTCAGACTAGAGCGATTCATAAGTGAAGAGTTTATTGTGTCCATAGTTGGTGAATCCGGTCAGAAGCTGCAGCTAAACATAAGGGAAGACTGCCTATTTTGAAAGGATTGTCCAGTAATATTAAACAAATTAACCTTCAGAAGCGTTGCTTCATATTGTAGCCTTAAACCGTGTTTAAATCGCTAGTCCGAGACTGCAGCTTTTAGTGAAGTGAACATACCGCCATAAACCCATAACTGGAATCACCATGACGCGTGCTAAAAGGAGATTACTACGTATTTTCACCTACAGCATTTTAAAACAACTTGCATTTTTCTCCCACTCACCCACTCCTTTTAAAAATATTTTCACTGAAAAAAAATATGGAACAAAAGAATTCAGCAATTGCTGTATTTGCCTAACACTGGGACAAGCCCGCTTGCAGAACCTAACATGGCTTTTTATGATTCACATGAAAGGGAAGCGAGGCGTAGCGGCAAGTAGCCGTTGAAACTTGCTGTCATTCTTTCATGGTTTGTGTAAATGATTAGAATTCCTGGCGTGCAAGGAGTATGTAATACCACACAAACAGAACCGCAAGTGAACTTCTCCGGCCTCCTCTGTGTGCCTTAGGTAAACAGCGAAAGCAAGTGTTATCTAACATAAATGTTTCGCTTCAATGGACGTTGTATTTACTTACCATTTAAGACAATAAAGGTTTCCCGATGCATTGTACTCAATCAAAACTGGAAACCATATATCAGTGATAAAACAAAGTACTATGCAGGGGAAAAATGCTATCTGCTTTTAAACCCCCTTTCAAAATAAAACCAAAATAGCAAGTGTGACCAACACATCTTTCTGGACCGCTAGTTAAGGTTAATAGTCCCAATATCAGCAGGCCCATTGATATTGACTCTGATATTGATTGATAGGCTCTCCTGTCTGCTAATTATTATGCTAACTGCTATTGTAATTTGGTTTCTAGAATTCTCCAAAGTTCTCGGTGTGAGGCAGTATAATAGATGGATTTGAGGCGATGGATAGTTAGGGAGGCACACGTACGGGATCAGATGCTCAGTTTTATGCCATGTAAGTGAAAATAAATGTGGCCATATAACACATGCTATTTGGAACAACATGTGAACTAACACAAATAGATTCATTAGTTTATAGCTAAAGCACAAAGGTCAAATCCCAAATTATTACTACAGTAGAGCTATGTAGTGTCGCACCAGTGACGTAACTCGTCATGGGTGGGGCACTACCATTACTAATAGAATATCAGCAGAGGGGAGCCGCCCCAACTCCCCTCCGTTTGAGTGTTCAGTGCGGGTGACTACTAGTCACGTGGGGGAGATTATAAAAATAAATATGAGCCAGTGGGCAGGAGAAGAAAGAGTGAAGCAGCGAGACCGTTGGCACCCAACAGAATACGCACTTGGGCCCATATTTATACTTTTTGACGCAAAACTGCGCTAACGCAGTTTTGCGTCAAAAAAATTAGCGCAGGCTAACGCCATTCTGAAGCACCATGCGGGCGCCGTATTTATTGAATGACGTTAGCCGGCGTTAGCCGCCGGCGCCGTCTGGTGTGCGTTAAAAAAAACGACGTACACCAGGCAGCGCCGGCGTAGGGGGATATGGGGCTTGGGCGTCAAGAAATGGGGCAAGTCAGGTTGAGGCAATTTTTTCGCCTCAACCCGATTTGCGCCATTTTTTCCCACTCCCAACCCCCATAGAAATGACTCCTGTCTTAGCAAAGACAGGAGTCATGCCCCCTTGCCCAATGGCCATGCCCAGGGGACTTCTGTCCCCTGGGCATGGTCATTGGGCATAGTGGCATGTAGGGGGGCACAAATCAGGCCCCCCTATGCCACAAATTTTTTTTAAAAAAAACACTTACCTGAACTTACCTTAATGTCCCTGGGATGGGTCCCTCCAGCCTTGGGTGTCCTCCTGGGGTGGGCAAGGGTGACAGGGGGTGTCCCTGGGGGCATGGGAGGGCACCTCTGGGCTCCTTCAGAGCCCACAGGTCCCTTAACGCCTGCCTTTTGCAGGCGCTAAAAAACGGCGCAAAAGCGGCCGTACGTAATTTTTTTTGACCCGCCCACTCCCGGGGGCGTGAATTTTGCCTGGGAGTATAAATCCGACGCACATGCCTCGGAGTCGATTTTTTAGACAGGAACGCCTACCTTGCATATAATTAACGCAAAGTAGGTGTCCACGCAAAAAAATGACGCTAACTCCATGGACTTTGGCGCTAGACGCGTCTAACGCCAAAGTATAAATATGGAGTTAGTTTTACGTCGAAATTGCGTCAAAAAAAACGACGCAATTCCGGCGCAAACGGAGTATAAATATGCCCCTTGGTGTCTGTATATTATTACACGCGCTAGCAACTGCGCATGTTATAGTAGTGCTACAACACTACATTTTGGTGACAAGGGGTCACACCCATGCCTGGTCTACACACGCCGTGGCGGCCACTGCTCCCCGCGGTGCTCGTGCCACGTGCGTCTTATGCCTGCGCTTCTCCCGAGGTCCGACAGTTATCGGAGGCTGCGGAGATGCCAATTGACCCATCGGAGCACCTCGTGTTGGCCCAGCTAAGAGGAGCGCATTCTTTCAACATGTGCTTACGCTTGCTCGCCCCAAAGCCCCGCCTCCTCCTGGCCAGCTTCCAAGCCGGCGTAACTTTGCCACACGGTGCTCATCGATGAAGCAGGCGTGTGCAAGCAGTGAATACTTTATGGCAGCAGCTGATTCACCGACCTGCCATACGATCATCACCCAGAAAGTACAGTGACAGTAAAAAAAAAAAAGCATTGGCAAATGCAATACAGAACCACAGTGATGCACATCGTTGACGAAAAGAAGTACAGAAAAATAATAAGAATTAGTGGAATAGCAATAGTGCAGGCAGACTCTACCACAAGCATATACCGCCTGAGAGTTATAGAACACATCGCACAGACATTGCCCAGAAAGCGGAGCGTAACAGAACACAAGGTGTTTCACTTCAAACTGTGAGTGGCATATATACTGCAGGATTTCAGCAGGTGTCTGTCCACCTCGCACACTGCAAATCAGAAAAACCACGTCATACACTACCTGCTCTGATTCAACATGTCTGCCATCCTTCCAGTTGACCCTTTTGTCGTTGAAGGGGCCCCGTCCGCACAAGCTCTGAGATGGAAGGACTGGGTCAACAGAGTACTACTGTTTTTTGAGGCCACCAAAGTCGAAAATGTACAAAAGAGCCATGATCCTACACCTCAGGGGGAAGACATCTACAAAATATCCAAGAACCTCACGGAGGCCACCCCTAAAACACATTTGACCCAGATAGCTGCCCTCAATATTTGACCCTGATAGATGCTTCAAACCCATGGCAAACACAGACTACGAACGCTTTGTGTTCAGGCAAGCCAGAATACAAGCAGAAGAATCAATTGATTCATTCCACATGAGGCTTAAAGACCTAGCCAGCACCTGAGGCTTCGCAGATGAGATGGAAGAGATCAGAGGCCAAGTGATTCAGGGGTGTGCGTCAGCCAAGCTGGGAGAGAGAAAATCCTTGAGGAGACTGGGAGGTCCCTACCTGACATCCTCACAATGGGACGTACCAAAGAGTTATCCAAGGACCAAGCCTTACATATGGAGGCAGCACTCCAAAGACCAATTAAAGACGAACCAGTCAACACAGTGACATGGTCTAACAGAGCTAGACCCAGAAACAGTCGACCACCACCAAGGCGGTGAGGGTACTGTGGCGGACCATCACACCGACCAAGTGACTGCCCTGCCTGTGGAAAGAAATGCGCAGGCTGTGGAAAGCTCAATCACTTCTTGAAGGTGTGCAGATCGAGCGAACCATGACTAGGGAACGACTCTGTCAAACCATCGCAAGCAGGTCCGCAAGAGGTAGTGACATGGATGACGACGACGCAGAAGAACATGTCATTCATTCCCTGTTCACCATAGGAAATGCCGCCCAATCATCAAAAAGACTGCCACGGTGCCAGATTAAGGTAGACACACACCTGACCCTTGCAGTTGTTGACACTGGTGCCTCCATAAACATCCTGGCCGCAGATGTGTGCCATCAGATGATTCCTGCGCCAATTTTAGAGATAATGAAGGTGAAGGTATACACGTATGGCCAGAGCACGCCACTCACCCTCAAAGGTAGTTTCAAGACATCTATCGTTCACGGATTGCGGTCAGTCAACGCCCAAGTATATGTGGCTGAAGAAGGACATGGGATGCTGTTAGGGTGCCAAACAGCAGAAGATCTGGGCGTTGTCATGTTCGCTTTTGGTATACATCAAGAGTCGGTGACTGAACTCCTTCACCACTTCCGTGACGTGTTTGAGGGGATAGGCTAGTTGCGTCATAGAGAGGTAAAACTACACATTGATAAGACTGTGCAGCCAGTGGCGCTTTGGCACTGACGTATTGCATTCCACCTCATACCACAGGTAGGGAAAGAATTGGAAAAACTTAAAACAGCCGGCATCATGGAAAGAGTCTCCGGACCCAGGCCGTGGGTATCTCCGATAGTGGTCGCGCTGAAGCCCTAACAACCAGGAGAAGTACGCATCTGCGTAGACATGAGTCTTCCCAACGTCGCCATCAAGCGCGAAAGACTTCTGACCCCCACGATAGATGACTTGATAGGTGAACTGAGTGGATCATGTTGGTTTTCCAACCTAGACGTGTGCTCAGGATACCACCAGTTGGTTCTGCCGAAGGAGTCACACTACATAACTACTTTTTAAACACATGTAGGATTAAGGCGTTACCAAAGATTGAATTTTGGCATCTCTAGCGCTGCCAAGGTTTCCCAAAATGTAATTCACAAACTCCTAGTAGATCTGCCCGGCACTATCAACGTCAGCGATGACATCCTAATTCATGCAGCAACCATCCCGGAGCATAATGCCAGACTCAAAAGCGTCCTACACTGAATCAAAGAATCCGGCCTAACCCTTCACCGCCGAAAGTGTGAATTTCTCACCAGCCAAATCCAGTTTTTCAGGTATGTGTTCTCAGCAAGTGGAGTGGCACCTGATCCTGAGAAGGTGAAAGACGCGCTCCCACCTACCAATGTGACTGAAATCCGAAGCTTTCTTGGAATGGTCAACCACTGTGGCCGTTTCATGAAAGACCTTTCCACGTTAACACAGCCACTCAGAAACCTGATGAAGTCCTCGGAACCGTGAGTGTGGGGATCAACCCATCAAACTGCGTTCAAAGCCACCAAGGATGTCATATCTAGTGATACCATACTCCAATACTTTGATCCCCGCAAAGACACAATTGCAGTTGACGCTGGCTCACAAGGCCTAGGAGCAGTGCTGCTCCAGAAACAGGGAAATGATCAGTGGTCACCAGTGGTATTTGCAAGCCGGTCGTTGACTGACACCGAGCAATGGTATACGCAAATTGAGAAAGAAGCCATAGCTGTGCACTGGGGTTGCAAGCATTTTCATCTTTATGTATATGGCCAACCGTTCCTCATCACGACCGACTACAGGCCCCTCATTCCCCTATTCAATGTCGAAACCCCCACTGCGGATAGAAAAATGGATGCTGCAAATGCAGGACTACAGATTTCATTTGGAATGTCGGCCTGGGTTGGTTAACACCGCTGACTACCTGTCTTGCCATCCGCAATATGCCACAGAAAGCGAGATCCATGAGTCCTGTGAAACCGAGGAGTACGCGAGGTATGTGTCTGAAAGGTCTCGACATTAACCCGTCTCAACTGAAACGATAATTCAGGCCACTGCGCACAATGACTGCCTTCAGAAAGCTTTGCAAGCTATCCGTTCCAACCAGTGGCATGCAGTACGGAAGCAATTACCCTTGCTCACACCCACCTCCAAAAGAATAATGGAGAGCCTGTATGTCAGAGTCACCAGATCCTCGGGGTCTGTGCACGTTCCCAACACTTCCACCACAAGACAGCTCCAATACTCTGATTAGATTTATCACAGAGTCTAAGAGAGTCCAAGTGGGGAAAAGGGGATTAGGACGGGAACAGCTGGGAAGGAGACCTGTAGGAAGCAAAAGGTTAAAACACAACATCAAAATTACATCTCATGAAATCAGTACCATGCTACAACTCTAAGCTTCGTATTTTCCGAAAAACATGAACAACCCTAGAATAGTCCTAAAACTGACTAGGCTTTAGATGAGCGAATGTCTGAGGAGGAAACAGGAAAAGTTAAAGAGGACTTTCAGATTCGAGTACTTTCTTTAGCATGAGAATCAGGAAACACTCTGAGCAATTTCTAAACAACCATATGAATCTCCTTTTAAGAATATATATCAGGAACACACAGCATTACATATAGAACTCTGGTATTGTTGTGTTCATCTCAGAAAAAACATTGGGAAGTGAATTGTGCACATTGCAGATTTTTATATGAGTATTAAACACCATAAAGGATTGTGCACCATGAAATCACACAACGTAGACTCAAGGAATAAATCACGCAACGTGTCTACTTGAAATGCTACCAAGAAAATGTCTTAGAATAGTAGCGCACAGTAATTTACATTATTTATACACAAGGAAAGAATTGCGCGTCTTGCCCATTCAAATGCCACCATACAAATGCCAAGAAATGGTAGCGCACAATGAACAACATGAAAAGCACTCAGGGAAAGAATTGCGCGTCTTGTCGATTCAAATGCCACCATGCAAATGCCAAGAAATGGTAGCGCACAATGAATAACATGAAAAAACACTCAAGGAAAGAATCGCGTGTGTTGCCGATTCGAATGCCACCATGTAATTGCCAGAAAATGGTAGCGCACAATGAACAGCATGAATTACACACGAGAAGTGAATCGCGCGTTTCGCCGATTCGAATGCCACCATGTAAATGTCAAGAAAAGGTAGCGCGCAATGAACAACAAAGTTAAATGCTCATGAAACGAGTTGCACGTCTTGCCAACTCGTAAAACATCATGTAAATGTCAAGAAATATCAGCGCGCAATGAACAACAATGTAATAACGAAGTAAAATCTTTATGGAATAAATTGCGCGTCCTCCCTATTTGCAAACCACCATACAAATGTAAAAAAATGGCAGCACACAAGTAATCTGTTATTCATTTAAGAATTAAAATCAAGAATATGAAAATTCTCAATTACGGTGTTGGGAAATGTCTAAACACCGTCTTACCGCCTGGAAACAATGATCACCAATGAGAGATGAGTGCAGAAGACTGGAAAATCCAAATAGGCCGCCGGGACAGGAGCTCAGGAAGAAGCTGCTGCTCTGCACCGGGACCTCTGAATAGTGAGCACTGGAAGTTGGACTGACTCTCTTTTATAGAGTCTTGGCCCAGCCTAGAACCACGCCCAGGCATGTTGCAGGGAAAGTCTCTAGAAGGCCCTGGAAAGGGACCACACCCTAACACACTCTGAATGTCTGCAGCAATACATTGCAAATGTACAGTATTTATAAGCACCTTAAAAATGAATCTTTTGGATGTAATTCTGCAATGCAAAAGGTTAAACAATAACATATCATCACAATGCATAAATTACATTATCTTGCGAGTGTTGGGTTTTTGCATTCTAGATGCCCGTAGAGCGCGCACTGTCCTGGTGTTGACACTGTATCATGTTCGCGATGAACTATCAGTCGATTTCAATAGAAGGTTGCTGCGAGGCTACCGGTTAGTCATCCCCTCCTCACTCACTGATGAGGTAGTACAGTTGGCACACAATGCACACCAGGGCATGGTGAAAACTAAAAGTTGATTGCGGACAAAAGTGTGGTTTCTCCTAATGGACGAACAAGTTGAGAATTTAGTGCGGTCGTGTGAATGGTGTCAAGCCTCTGGGGAGCCCAGCTGGCCTGTTCCTGTTGAGATGGAGCCAGGGCCTCGACAACTATGGGTTTCTACCGGTCTCAATTTTGGGAGTCTCCCTGATGGCCAATACACCATGGTGATGATCAACGACTTCTCCAAATATCCGGAGATAGAGATCATTCCCACTCTCAATGCTGAAGTTGTGATTCCCCGAATTGAGAAGATCCTAACCACTCATGGTCTTATTTCTGAGATAAATATGGACAATGGCCCTCCATTTCAGAGTAAAGAGCTTGCCTTTTACTTTGAGACTACTGGCATCCGACACCGAGGGATCACACCGCAATGGCTCCAAGCGAACGGGGAGGTTCAGAGATTCATGTGGACCTTAAACAAGGTCGTCCGGATTGCTGCAGCAAATGGGCAGTCGAGCGAATATGCTATATATTCCTTTTTACGGAACTATCAACAGACTCCCCATTCTACTACTGGCCAGGCTCTTGGGCACATCTCCCTAGGTAGAGGGGTTATAGATTCCATTCCTCATCACTAGCAGTAGATACCTGGAACCATTGATGATAAGAGATGGGCTAGTGTAAATCAAAAGGCCAGTCGCTGGCGTAGCACAATATCATCAGACTTACAGATAGGAGATGCTGTACTGCTGAAGGAACACTCTTCTGGGAGAAAGTTCCACCTGCCATTCGACAAGAACCCGTTGACCATTGTACGCTGATGTGGATCCATGGTTGTGGCCCGGCGGGCGGCTTTCACCGTCACGAGGAATATTTCCATGTTGAAGAAGTTTCATTCCCAACAGCCATGCATTAGAGTCCGACCAGCTGTTGTCTTACATTGATCAAATGTCCCTATCTGACTCAGCTGATGGTATTGCACCTTTTCAGTCAGTGTCCATTCCAAATCCTGAGCCAGCTGCAACTGGGTTGACACCTGCTGGTGTTCCAGAGTGTAACCCTGGTATGAACAGATTCACTCGTACCCAGTACAGTTTATGTAACAATCAGGCTCCCTCTCAGCACTTGCAAGACCATCTGGTATGAGCTGGTGCCAGACTTAGTTTGTGTTTTCAGTTGTGTTGCACTATTTATTTTTGGGAGGAATGTAGTGTTGCGCCAGTGACGTAACTGGTCGCAAGGCACTACCACTACTGATAGAGCGTCAGCAGAGGGGAGCCGCAATCACTCCCCTCCGTTTGAGTGTTCAGTGCGATTGACTACTGGTCATGTGGGGGAGGTTGTAAGAATAAACATGAGCCAGCGGGTGGGAGAAGAAAGAGTGAAGCAGCGAAACCGCTGGCACCCAACAGAATACGCACTTGGTGTCTGTATATTATTTCACGCGCTAGCAACCGCGCATGTTCTAGCAGTGCTACGACACTACAAGCTCAAATGACTCCAGAATAGTTGCTTAATGTCTCTAGAATTTCATCACATCACATTACAGAATACTCACAAGTCTACAGCATTCTGATTTTATATTATAGCACAGATGTATATTTTATGCTCTGGTTAGGATTAAATACAGTTGTTTATAACTACTGAACATGAAAAATAGCATGACATAAACCATATATTCAGGTTGTGTAGTATGATATGCTATTTATTAGCACTGTTGAGGGAGGAGAGGGGCATTATGACCCCCTAAAGATATCACCTCATGTGAGTCATGGATCCTACCCAAACTCAACAATGGTAATAAATACATTATACTCTGTGCATCTGAATATATACTGTTTATGTTTTTACATTTCACCTAGACTGTGCATGCGCAGTCTCTGGAAGACCTTTGTTTACATACAGTGGGCGTACAGCCCACATTAGCTTACCATTTGTTAGCTGCAGCATCGCTCTCATTTGCTTCGTTCCTATTTGTCATGTCATGCGGGCATCAGGTCGTCTTCTTGTGTTTGGCCTGCTCCTGGAGCATGGACCAAGTGACACCAGTGTCCAGCCAGTACTCCTGTTTTCAGAACTACTTTTTTCTTTGTGTTCAAGCAGCCCATACGAGTGCTTGTATTTTTATTCTGTCTCCCATATTCCTGCCCAGGTAGCTTCTATTCCCTCCCAACCGTTCCCCTTCCTGCTTCTTTTCCCTCCTATCCCTCCCTACCTTGCACTCTACTCCACTGCACTTTATGCCACTGCACTGTACTCTATGCCACTGCACTCTACTCTGCACCATTCTACGCTGCCACAATCTATGCCACTGCACTCTACTCTGATCAACTCTATGCCACTGCACTTTACACCACAGCACTTTATGCCACTGCACTCTGTCATAATCCATTTTGCATCACTTCACGCCACTGCACATTATGCTGCTGCACTCTGAGACACTATAATCTGCACCACTTCACACTACTGAACTTTACACCACAGCACTGTGACACTCAACTCTGCACCACTCTACTATAGGCCACTGCACTGTATGCCACTCTACTGTAGGCCACTGCACTCTACTCTGCACCACTCTACACCACTGCACTCCACGTCACTGCACTGTACAACACTTTACTCAATGCCACTGCCCTCTATGCCACTCTATTCTGCACCACTCTACTTGACTGTACTCTACCCCAGTGCACTACCCTACTCCACTCTGCACTACTGTCACTGCAGTCTACACAACTGCACTCTACACCACTCTATTCTACTCTGCACCACTCTACTCTATGCCAATCCACTCCGATCTACTCTA
Organism: Pleurodeles waltl; assembly: GCF_031143425.1. Lineage (NCBI taxonomy): Eukaryota > Metazoa > Chordata > Amphibia > Caudata > Salamandridae > Pleurodeles > Pleurodeles waltl. The sequence continues at coordinate 318,523,119 of NC_090436.1, forward strand.
TGCGAACCCAAATCACACCACTCCAATCCATACAGTGCCACTCCACTCCACCCCATTCCACTCCACAAAATGCCATTCTACTCCATTTCACTCTACATCACTCCAAGCCACTCTACTACACAGCACTCTGCATGCCACTTCACTTCATGCCACACCACTTTACAAAACTCTAGTCTACCCCACGACATGTCAGTCTACCTTACTCAACTCTACCCTACCCTATGCCAGTCTACTTTATGTCACTGCACTCTCCACCACTCTACTCTACGCCATTCCACTCCACTCTATGCCACTCCATTCTACGTCACTCCACTCCAATGTACTCCACTCCTCTCAATGCCACTCTGCTCTACTCCACCCTACTTCACTGTACTCTATTCTACTCCAAGCCACTAAACTCCACTCCATTCCACTCCACATGCCTCTACACCAAGCCACTCCTCACTACTCTGCTCCACTTCACACTGCTGTAGAACATGGTTAAAAGGACTTGCATAGATGAAAATATTGGCTTTGCCAATGCTTGTTTAGCAAAGAATGCATCCCAAACTTCAAATGCTTAAGGGTTGAACCTTAGGATCATCAGCTATCATAAGCTATTCAACACTTACATCTGTTTGTTTCACTAAGTGGCTGACAGCAGATACAAGGTATGAAACAAAGTGCAATCCCACCACTGCTAATGTGGGTAGTGTAGATCTGGAGCAGGCTCTGGCTCCCACTCCTGCAGGTTATTCTGGAAGCCAGAAGGAGTGAATAAGGAATCCTGGCAACTAGCAGGAATAGCTGTCTGGTTTGCTTAATATCTAATGTGAGTGTAGTATTAACACTCTTTCATTTGATAATGACTCATCGCTGTGTTAGGTAGAATGAAGGCTGGGATGTGTCTGAGTAGCACCATGTGTCCAAAGAGACTTTTTTCCCCAAAAGCGATTCATACTTATGGGTGGAAATAGAACCTTTGAATGGCAGCAATAGATGGATAAGAGTTTGTTTTGAATAACAGGATGTAATTGCCAATCCCACTTTGGTGTTCCCTAGAAATTAACAGTCCCAGGTAAAATGTTAGATAACGTACTGCAAATACTCACATAACCTACATCTAAAGAAATTCTCTTTTAACTCATACTAACCGTACGATGAGTTCCGGCAAGTTTTTTCCTATACTTTGCAAGTCTGTCTTAACATATGGTACTATTCCCGTATGCTGAAGAGGATGAATGATTCAACTACATATACAGTATATAGAAGCAATGGCAAAGCAAATCAGTTTCACTTTTTGGTTTAGCAATGCAGATATATTGGTTTTGTGTTGGAATTTGTCTTTCTGGAGGATCACCCCAGATTTTTGCCTTCTGTTGCTGAACACATTATTTTGTTGGCCCTACTACTCTGTGCCTTTTACCCCTGCTAAACAGGGGTAAAGTGCTTGTTCTCTCCCTCTCACACAGGGTAAAATTAGCATACTTCTCATTAGCACATCTAATTTACTATAAGTACCTAGTCTTTGGTACTACGTACATCCATGGCTTGTAAATTAAACTCAACTTGCGGGTTGCAGCCCTCATTGTGCCACTCACTAATGTTGCACTGTAGCGCAGGTCTCCAGGCCTGCCATTGCAACTTAGGTGTGCAGTTTGAAACTGCCATTTAGACATGGAAAAACAAATCTTTTGCCAGGCCTAAACCTTCCTTTTTCTACTTATAAGTCACTCCTAAGGTAGGCCATAAATGTCCATATGGCAGAGTGCAGGATATTTAAACACTAAGACAAGTATATTGAATGTTTAACATGTCCTGGCAGTGAAAAAACTCCAAAGTCGCTTTTCACTGTGGCAACGGCTGCCTATAGGTTAACACTGGCTTCCACTAGTGCCTTTATTAAGTGCTAAATTCATTTTTGGAGTAGCTAGTAAAAGGGTTCAGGGGCTCATCTTAATAATAATTAAAAATCTATGATACTGGTCTATTGGATTTTATATTACTACTTGAAAATTACACTTTTAAAAATGGTTATTTTCAGCCTAAACCCAGGAGCTTTCATACCAGTGCCCGGTTTTCACCTGACCCCTAATGGTTTCCTTTTGGTGAGATGTGTATTGTTCTCAGACAAGGGACAAAGAGCTCTGCGAGGGGGCATGGGGAACTCTTCCCTTGACAGTATGGGTGGGGGCTCCGTCTTCACCCTTCCTGGGTTTCAAAGGATGCCTACCTTGTAACTTGTAGATGAAGCACACACCTAGGTTGCCTCCCCTTTGTCTCTCTAGTCAGGCTGGTACCAAACCCAGTGGGTTAGAGGAACTGACTATAACTGGTTTAGTGGATAGATAAAAACTTGCCCTCCACTCAGAGGCTGGCACTGGGCATAAACGAGGACACTACAGAGCTTTCTTCAGAACACTCCTGGACTTCTGAAGATTAGCCCTGCTGTCAGAAACCTGAAGGAAGACTGGACCTTCTTGCTTTGATCCCAGGAATCCAGAAGTGCCTCCAAGTATCAGGTGGTTGAGCTACATGGCAACTACAAGCTTCAATAGTCCTCTCTCCTCACAACTGGTTGGCTGACCAATTTCAACGGGAATGCTGCTGCTGGCCTCTGTTGGAGTGAGTCTTAACGCCCAAGTGATGCACCAGCCAAGGGTCCTGGACCCTTGGCAGGTATTAGAGTGTCTCTTGTCCCCGAACGTGTGAGTGAAAAATTTTAATTGTAGAGAAATCAAAATCCATTACAATTTAAAAGCAAGAACAGTCAAATAGTACAGTACACAATTGAGAAACCCTAGTTACCGATAAACATGGTATTAAAATCAGACATAAAATACATGATAAATACTTAATTGATTTGTCCATATTGACATTGATTTAAGAATAAACCCATAATAGAGGCAATCCAGTAGAAAAAGTATAACATTGCACATAATTATAATTAAAATTGCTTCCAGGCCCCCTGGCAGGCCTAACTTCCACCTAGTAAATAGTGAATATAAAAACAACAGTTATCAGGGCCCTTCAAGTGCTTACGTGCATTGGTTATTCAGCCGTAAAGTTACAGCCAATGGATATTAATAACCAGAGTGCCAAAGATGAAGCTCAATGGCTATGCAAAATTAATTCAAAACTCAACGGAGCAAGAGCAAAAATGATTTCCACACATTGTTAGTCCATGCTCACAGTGCCTTGGAGGAATTTGGCCTGAGCAGCCCTAATAAATTTAATCAACAGTACCCTCAACATTGTGTTCCTAGGGCCCAAAGACATAATAACAGCCTGTCGACAGGAACTGACCCCCAGTTCCTTCCATTTATTCCACAGCAGGGATTTACGCTCTTGAAGCAAAGATGGACAAAGGCGAACCACATGTTCAAGGGATTCTTCCCGTCTGCCACAGCCCCTGCACGTGACGCCCTCCCATGGGACTGACCGCCATGAGGGAAGATGCTTTAAAAAGCCCAGTCACCCATCCTTAAAGCCATGAATTTCTTTTTCAAATGGATACCATAAAAGCAGGAAAGATAACTGGCTGGGGTACCTGGCTGAAATGAATTGATAACAGCTCAGCCAGTGCTTACGGTTAGCAAGGAAAGAGTGGCAAGACCAAAGCTGAGTACTCTTTTTAATACCCAATTTAAAATGGGATTGAGAAGGTTTATTAGCCCAAAGATCCTCAGCACTTAGTAGCTGTCTGCAATTGGTCAAAAAGTGATGGTGGGACCCTTTCACCTCAGTCACACTAATTTCAAGCCACAATACTGACTCCAAACCACCCGCTTTGGCCTGGCACAACTTCTGACAAAGTTTAACGGAGGCACCTGCACCTACTGCTCACTGGTCTAAAAACCAAATTCCAACCGCACCTGAGCAGGAGATGCAGATTGAGGTAGATGAAAAAAACGTCTTATAAATCTTAATAATGACCAACCTATTTAACAGACATGAACCTATATCCGGCTTAATTTCTTGACCATAAGATAATGAGGGAGTGATCTTAGGTCTCATGACTTTCATTAGTGGGAGCAGGTTGGGCCCCCACAGAGTTCTAAATAACTTAGAGAAGGCCACTTCCAGAGCTGCAGCTTTAACTTCAATCTCATTCCAGTGCCTGACAAAGCTACCCCTAGTGTCAAAATGCACCCCCAAGTATTTATAAGACAAATCTGAAGTAAGTTTGTTGCTCTTATAACACCAGCTGGTTCCCAGCTGCCTTTTCCTGCCAAAGGAAACCACTTTAGTTTTAAGCAGATTTACTTCCAAATAATTTGCGGCTGTAGAAAGAGCCAGTTGGTTGAGCAACCGGTGAAGGCCAACCCTGGTATAGTTAAACATTGCCAAATCATTAGCATAAAGCAAGTGGCTAAACCGGAGTCCACCGATCTTAGGGGGATGAGAGTTAACGGCATCAAGAGCAGGTGACAGGTCTGCAATAAACAGATTAAAAAGCAGGGGAGCAAGTACGCAACCCTGCTGCACACCACGAAAAGTAGGAATTTTCCTGGAGACAGAGCACCCGTCTCCTAGTTTAATGAGGATCCATATATCTGTGTGTAGTTCTGTGATGGTTCCCAGGAGCACAGGTGAAATTCCCTAGTTTTGTAGTTTAACCCACAGGGGGCTCCTGGGCACCCGATCAAATGCTGCCTTAAAGTCAACAAAATAGCAGTGCAACACAGAGCCTGATAAGTTTGCCTTATCATCAGAATAGACTGGGCTAATAAGTTCGTTGATGTACCTGATGCAGCAGAAAACCCTGTTTGGGAAATAGGAATTAGGCCCTTTGACTCAGCCCAAGATTGAAGATCTTCTAGCAGATGACTAGCCTAGAACTGATAAGCCTCATTATGGAGGAGGGCTATCAGCCTAAAGTTGGCTGGATCAGACCTTAAGCCGCTTTTATGTATTGGGTGAATGATGGTGCCACGCCTGGACTCCGGAATCCTCGAGGACAAGGCAAAGTAATCAAAAAGATACACAGAACGATCAGCCCAACAAGGGACATCCTGGGAAACACCCGGAAGCACGACTCCAGAACAATGAAGTCATGAACAACGCAAGCGTAACAACGCTTGCATGAACAACTACTTTGTTTTTCTGTGCCCTAACCACGCATGTGCTAAACAACGTACATGCGTGGTTAAGGCACAGAAAAAGGGAGTCAGCATCGGGAGAAGATGTGGTCAGGTAAGTGGGGCTGGGGCAGCGGCGGGGTAGTTCTGGTTTTTTAAGGGTAAGGGTGGGGGGATGGTGTAGGTTTGTTTTCAGGGTCGGCGTGGGGGGTTGGGGTTGTTTTAGTTTTGGGGCAGGGGTGGTGGGTCGGTGTAGTTTTAGGGGTGGGGGGTCGGGTTGTTCTAGTCTTTAAGGGTGGGGCGGAGTAGTTTTAGGGGCAGTGGTGAGGGGTCGAAGTAGTTTTAGATTTTAGTGCTGGGGATGGGGGTCAGGGTAGGTTTGTTTTTAGGGGTGGGGGGTAGGGTTGTTTTAGTATAAAGGGGTGGAGGGGTCAGGTTAGTTTTAGTTTTAGGGGTGGGGTCTGGGTAGTTTTGTTTTTAGGGGCGGGGTGGGGGTCTGGGTAGTTTTGTTTTTAGGGGTGGGGGTCGGGTAGTTTTGTTTTTAGGGGTCGAGACTGTTTTCGTTTTTAGGGTCGGGTTGTTTTGGTTTTTAGGGACAAGGTGCGGGTGGGGAGTCAGGGTAGTTTCAGTTTTAGGGTCAGGGGTGGGGGGTCGGCTAGTTTTAGCTTTAGGGGCAGAGGGGTCGGGTAGATTTAGTTTTAGGGGAGGGGTGGGGGGGCAGGGTAGTTTTAGCTTTAGGGGCGGGGTCAGGGTTGTTTTAGTTTTGGGGTGGGGGTCAGGTAGTTTTAGTTTTAGGGGTGGGGTACTTCTAAGTGTTAGGGCAGGTGGGGGGGTCGCATGCTGGAACCACGCGTGCCATCCCGCACATGGTTTTACAACGAAAAATCTTTGTTAAGGCATACATGGTAAAGGCACTCCTGGTAACAACGCGGTCATAGTTTCGACCGCGTTGTTTAGGCATGCGTGGTTCCAGCATTCGTTGTTCCATCATACATTCAGATATCCTGGTTAAACAGTGTCTGCGGAATAACGTTGGGGCCCATTGCTCCGTCCTGTTTTGCCTTGTCCATAATGCGATGGTAACGGGGAGGGGAAAAGATCATAGCTTCCGAGGGGGGAAGCACAGATTTCCTTGCACCATTTTTTATGGTACGTTTAATGCCTGCTTCGAGCAGGCATTAAAAGGGGGCTTCCATTCTTTAGAATGGGCCCCTATGTACTCTGCAGGAGTTGCACCAACAGTTTGGTGCTACTCCTGCAGAGTACATTAATAGCGTCAAAAATAATGACACTATTGCCCCCTACCCTGAGCCATGGTGCACCATATTTTAAATACGACGCACACATGATGGCGTTAGGGGAGCGCTAAGGGGCACAGGGAAAGTGGCGCTGCACTCGGTGCAGCACCACTTTCCATAACTCTGCCCGTAAGTCAGCCTATTAAAACTTGTGTGCCACCGCATTAATATTCCAAGGACATAAAGACAAGTGTTCAGACTTTAACACAGAAGGCACCTCCTGCGATGGTCATTCGGGTGGCCCATGTAATTAGCAGATGGCAACCAGTCACAGTTGGCCCCCAATTGATTGCCAACACCAATCTTTCCTGTGCTGTTAAAGGTACTGGTGCTACCCTGAGCACCTTTCAAAATTGAAAATGGCTTCTGCACAGTAAGTGGATTTAGACTGGAGGGTTCAGATAAAAACGCAGGATAACCAGGGTTCTTATGGGGAGTAATCGTGATACCCCAGGAGTGGAATATGTCTTTTCTAGCAAGGATTGACTGTGCTAGGGTAACAGAAGCCAGTGATACCAGGGTAATTTCCCCTGTCAGTGAGCCCATTTGTGGGAGAAATTCAATAGAAACGATATCACCAGATCCAAGGTCACTCAGTTCTCTGATGGCTTTAAAAAGTCTTAAAATATTCCCTCTATTCAGAATGTCACGGACACCCTTTGAATGATATTCCAGTATAAAAAGTAGTTTAGTAGTTATACTGTTGAGCGAAGCCTTTGGAGAGCATAGTGGTGGCCTTGGATGAAATTGATCCACCGAGCTGGAGGAGCCTATATGGGTCTCAGACCCCGCCACCAAAAACTCAGTAGAAGAGTTTTGGTGATAAGGTGACAATACAAGGAACTGGGTTCCATGACTCTTAAGGAGCATCTCAAGGGAGGAGGGGGCTCTCAAACCCATGACATGACAAGGTAAGGGCAAAGGGGACTAGCTTCCTTGACTCTTAGGGGGCATCCCAGTCGAGGAGGGGACTTTCAGACCCACAACATTACAAATAATGGTTTTGTGGGCAGTCAAAGGGTTTGATGAGGTGCCTCTAATGCCAACAGTGCCATCACCCACTGAACTTGGAGCAGGAGGAGCAGCAAGACAGACAGATTAGCCTTTTTTGTCCTGACCAAATTATTATTTAGGGGGAATTCCATCTCCTTTAGTAGCGACACTGGTCAGTAGATTATGCACGAGCTCTCTAGGCCGCAAGAGGCCACCCTGATAATCCATGAAGGAACTAGTCAGAAGAATCACATTGGTCATCTCCTGCAATTGCCTCGAGTCCTGTTGCACAGATTGATGACCTTTATTTACAGACTCAAGAAACAGTGTTTTGTTTCGTTGTTTGCGGAGCCTTTTTTCCCCCTCTTACTTAATGGATGCTGGACACCCGGATCGACCCCTGAAGGGGGTCATTTTACTGAATCAACATGTGGCACAGAGTTAAAGTGGGGGGGGGACTATGTCCGTAGAATCAACTCCGAGAGAACAGTTCCTCAAATGAACTGGACTAGCAGCAACAGCAAAAAGTGGGACTTAGAAATATTTTGCCAACTTTCTTCTGGACACCAAGATCTCCATTAAAGTTGCAGCTGCTGAATCGGCGGTTTGCCTCAGCTTGTTGGTTTGTCCTGCTGAAAGGGATCTGACTTCCAGAAAGGTTTCTATGTCCATACATAGCAGGCTTCACTGGGACAGAGGGCGAGAAGCATCCGATCTGCGTTGACGCGTTGCTTGACAAAGACTTTGCCCACTCTGAGCTTTCCTGCCTTCATCAATGGCTGCACTGGGACTCCGCTGTTCAGACACCTGCTATCATGGAGCCCTGCTTCTGATCCAGCTTGCAGCTTGACCCGCAGAGAACCACTTTTCTCCATAAAAGTTTCCAAGTCAGAAGTTGAACTTTCCACCACAACAAACACACATGGGGTGTAAGTATGAATAGAGCTAACTGATTTGTAAATGGTTTATGTGTATTTTGAGGTGTGTTGAAGCATGAGTTTGAGAAATGGATTGCTATGCTTTTGTGAGATGTTTGGATATGTAATATTGACTGTGGATTTAATTGGTTGAATGATTATTGTATTGTTGATGTACTATTCATATTTGTGAATTAATTTCTGTTTACTATAAGTCAGCTTGTTTACTGGCTTTGTTGAAATCCAACATCTCAAGATATTTTAGTTACTTGCCTGCATAAGGTAGTGTAAAGTGCAAGATGCCGCAAACACACACACACAGACAGGGTTTCTGAACTGACAAGTTTTCTTTTCTGGATTGTGTGCCTAATCTCTATTGGTGTACCTTGTTCCTTAGTGCACTGGAGTAAGTGCATTAGCCAGTGCATTAACCAGTAAATTGAGACTTTATACTGTACCATGAAGAGTGTTGTTTTTCTTTTACTATCAATTGTGAGATTTGATTTGTTTATCTTAACTTGACTACCTTTCTTCTTTTTCAGGTTGCACAAACAAAGGTTTATTTAGGTTACCTTAAGTTAATAAGCCTTTGTTATTGTTTTCCTTGTTCACAGAGAAGTTGTGCTGTGATTGGTTCACCAGCCAGAGTGCCATGTTAGGATTAAGGAGACGTCACTATGAAGCCATACAATCATTGATAAGTTACTGAAAGAACTGCTGTGTGATAGGTTTATCTTTAACAGAGTCACATTGGGGTTGGTTTTTGTTCCCTAATTCGTTTGTTGCAATTTGATTTGGAGATTGTTTAAAATGAGAAAAATAGAGAATGTACTGAAAAAGCCTAAGGTTTCTGTTCTGCTGCTGAGGGTCAGAAAATTCCTGCCAAAGGGATGTCTACATATGAAATAATGAGGAACACTGGGTACCAAAGTGGATTTCTGAATGGCATGAATATACTGCATGTGACAAAGACCTCAACAGTTTGAGGCATTAAACAAATGGGATTGAATGGTGGCAGAGGAGCAGAGAAAGAATGTCAAACAGGTGAAAGGTTCATGTAGACAGTGGTTGGAAAGTAAATGTGATATATAGAAAAAATGTTGGAGAGAGGTTATGACAGAAAGAGGAGGAGCCTATCCTGCCATAGTTAAAGAAACAAATGATCAGAATGAGATAAAAGAGGTAGAAAAGCTTGCAAATAATTCTGATGAGGAGAATAATTTCCTAAATGATCTTTTGAACACTAGACCTACTCCGTATACAGCTAGAGTAACTGAGATGAATGATTCTGGTTCTAGACGTGACATGGGAAGGGGAGGAGGGGGTGGCACTATAGTGCAAGTGGTTCAAGGTCCTAAATCTGTGGTATTGAGTGCATCAACTGAGGTGACAATGGCAGCATTGCCCAGTATTAGCAGGGGTGCCTAATCTGCTATTCAGGATACTGTTTATAGACCCGTTAGTTCAGTAGTGATTGAGGAGCCCCCTAATGCTATTAACAATGACATTTTACAAATTGAACTTGTTACAGTGAAGCATTGATTTAAACAGGTTTTTGATATAAAATATTGATGAAATGAGATAAGAAGTAGCAAGATGTGCAAATGATGTGTAAATGAGGTACACAATAAATTAGAGGAGTTATCTGATAAATATGAAGTGGACTTCAGTAGAATGAAAATTGTGAAACAAAAGTATATTATGGATTTGACTCATGATGAAATTAAAGAAATTGGCTTAATCTTTCTGAGAGCTCATATTAAAGATTTCATTGAAAAAATAACAAGGGAACGGAGCGACTTGAAGAAATACATGGAAAGCTGTAAGAGAATGACCACAATTAAAAAAGCTTAAGGAAACTGAAGGTAGGGCGAGGGATGCAACAAGAGATATGGAAGATGGGGCAGGAACCATTTGACAGTTTCCTTTAAGTGAAGTGCAAGGAGGGAACCTTGTGCATGTGCCATGTACATGGGCTGATCTTTATGCTTTTACCACAAACTTTGACATTTCAAGAGGAATCAGAGAAATGGTACAAGAAAGTGCACAGGGTGACAACAATGTCATAGATGTTGTGGACAGATTTTAATTCATTATTTGAGAATGTAGTTCTTAGTGACTTGGGGCAGAGTGTAAGGATGTGTTTGCGTGGCTAACTGAGGTAACAGCTACAGTTGTTCCTAATAATGCCCCTTCTGAGGAAGTAATTAATAAGTACAGAAAGGTAATTGAGCATTTGAAGAAAAAGGTGCCTGAGAAGGGTATACATTGGGTCAAAATGTTGAAACCTTCACCTGAACTGAAAGATTCTGTGCACGCATTTTAAAAGAGGCTTATGCAGGTTTCAAGAAACACAGGGAAGTCGATGATTCTGAAAAAGATGGTGTCAGTGTTTTAATTTCTGCATTTATTATGGGTTTGAGGCCAGAGCTGTGTAAACTGAGTTGGCAAACAAAGAGCATGGATGAGCAAATAGTGATTACTTTGATGCAAAACAGACAAAAATCAAAGAGAAGTTGATGATTGCATAGACAAAGCAGCTGAGAGAGTATTCCAAAACCCATTTGGTTCAAAGATGAATAATAAGCAGCCTGGAATGAATGTGATAAATCAAGTGCAAGCTGTGCAATGGGGAATGGAATGATGGAAATGTAAGGTGATGGAAGGAGAATGATGAATGAAGATGGGATCAATGTGAATGTTGAGATGATGAAACACTTCTTGTCACTTCTGTGGGAGGATAAGGCCCTGGAAACGCAAGTGCCTCCAGAATCCAAATAGAATTAAATGTGAAGTTGTTCTTGAATGTCGATGCCTTCAGTACTAGTGATGCACCAAAAAATCAGAAATAAAATGGCATATTGTGCAGGGTACCAAAAGAATCCATTGATTTGGAATGACGGTCCAGCAGGGAGCAATTCACAATGATGATGATGCATGGGGGGGAGAATTGCCTACTTGGAGAAATCCTAGAGGTAGACCAAAGTGGCCCATTTATTGACAGAGATGTCAATGGCCATCCAGTGTTATTATTAATTGATACGGGCCACCTATTCTACAGTTCATTCTGTTGAAGTCCCAAACTTACCCCTCTCCAATTTGTAGGGATTAGTAATAAACAAATTGTTAACCAGGTTACAGCAGAAGTCCCAGTCAGTTAGAATTGGTCAGATGGAAAACATTTTGTGTGACTGAAGTCTTGTAAATCTGTTGGGCAGAGATTTGCTTTTCAAAATAAATTGAGTGATTTATTGCACAAAGGATGGTGGTGTGATTGAAACACAAAATGAGGATTCAGTGTTCAAAATAAAGTCACGAGACACAAGAGGTCACTTGTTCCCAGCTTTGACAAAAGAAGACCTACATCTGGATTTAAGACTTACTGTCAAAGATAAGGTTTGGGATTTTTCTAGAAAAGAGATTGAATTAAAAATGCCATACCGTTTAAAATAAAAGTTAGATTAGATGTGATTTTCCTTAGAACTAAGCAGTACATACATTCAAAAGAGGCAGAAGAAGGAATGAAGTCAGTGACTAAAAGAAATTATGGAACAGGGAATCCTACGGGAGGTACATGGTTGTCCTTGTAATTCTCCTGTGATGGTAATAAAGAAACTGAGGGCCACATTTAAAGAAAAGTGGCACAGCACAGTGCTGCACCACAATTGGCAGCGCCACCCTGCGTCACTTTAGAAACGCAGGGATGTGCCGTATTTAAGTGAATACGGCGCACCCCTGTGTTTCCCCCTGCACTAAATTTAGCTGCCAATGCCAACACAGGTATCCTTGCACCATCGTGCAACGATGTCTGCGTTGAGGGGTGTGATTGTTTGTGTGCAGAAAGGTGGCCACCTTGTAAATACGGCACAGTGCTTAGCACCTCAGGAGCATCACAAAAAGTGACACTCCTGTGGCACTAGGGGCCTATGAATACAGCCCTGATTGTGAAATGGAGAACTGTCCAAGATATATGAAAGATTAATACAATTATCATACCATGTTGCCCTGTGGTACCAAATCCAGAAGTACTTTTATTCCAAATTCCTTTAGGTGTCAACTGGTATACTGCCATCGAATTATGTCAAGTGGCGGGTGGATCTCGCTGAGTTCCACTCTGTGAATTTTATGGAGTTACACGAAAACTCATTGAGATTTTGCAAGAGTTCTGCAAATGGGCAGAAATCAACACGTCACTCTGCTCACGCTGATTTTTAGCGCCAAGCTTGTTCCATGCTGAAAAAAATCAGCTGAACGACACCACATGATGTGCCATAGGGTACTGCCTCTCCAGTTGACTTTGCTGCTATTTTCTACTTGAGCAGCGGCTTTTTGACCTTGAATTGCTGCACCCAAAAAAAAAGGGTAGATGTGCATTATCAATCCTTTCAGGTTGAAGTTGTCAGTGATATATCTTAGAACAGTATTGGATCCACTATCTGTAAGTCTTCCAGGTTGTCTGAAATCATTTTCAGCCATTTGTGCTGCAAATATACAAAGTGGAGGAATAGAGATGGGTCATATTTTAATTGTATATGTCCCTCACTCAGTTGTGATTTTGTTGACACAAACAAAAACTCAGCACGTGACAAGCAGTAGGCTGACTCGTTATGAGCAAGTCATTCTAGGAGCAGCAAAATTTCCATTAAAAGATGTAGGGGGTCATTTTGACCTCGGCGGTCTTTTTTCAAGACCGCAGAGGGACCGCCGTGCGAAAGACCGCCAGTGATGGCGGTTTGCCGCTCGGCCTATTACGACTGTTGGCAGCTCTCCGTCCTTTTAAGGATGGAGAGCCGCCAACAGCCATACTGGTGGGCGGCGGGGAAGTGGAGGTTGCTCCACCTCCACGCCAACAGAACACCACCCAGCGAATCACGTCCTGTGATTCGGCGTGTCGGTGTTCTGTTGGCGGTGTGGTGTCGGCGGAGCAGCCCCCATGGCTCCCGTCCCCTCCTGGAGGATCATCGGACCAGGTAAGTCGATCGTCCGTGAGGGGATGGGGGTGGGGGGTGTTGTGTGTTGTGTGCGTGCATGGGGGTGTGTGTGTGTGTATGTAGAGGGGGTGTGTGAGTGCATGTATGCTTGCAGGGGTGTTGTGTGTATGAGAATGAGTGCGTGTATGTCTGTAGGTATGTCTGTATGGATGTGTGCGTGTATGTTTGAATGTGGGTGTGCGTGTCTGACTGTGTGTGTGGATGTTGGCACGTATGTCGGTGTGTGTGCGTGTATGTGTGTTGGTGTTGCCTGCGTGCGTGTCGTGTGTGAATGAGTGATGTTATGTTGCGGGTCAGGGTGGGGAGGGGGGTCCTGCCACCTTTGGGGGTGGCAGGGGTGTTGGGGGGGTAGGGTAGGGAGTCGGTGTGGGGGTGGGGGAGACCCCTATCAGTGCCAGGGAAGGAATTCCCTGGCACTGATATTGCTTACCGCCATGGATTTCATGGCGGTTTCAAACCGCATGAAATCCATGGCGGTCAGCCGGGTCCAAATACCGCTGGCGGTATAGTGACGGCCGCCGGGCTGGAGACCCTGGTCTCCAGCCCTGCGGTCGTCTCCGCCCTGGTCATAATACATGGTCATAATACAAAAAAAAGACCGCCAGCCTGTTGGCGGTCTTACCGCCGCTTCTCCGCCTTCCGCCAGGGTCATAATGACCCCCGTAATTCCTTGAGTCCAGCAACACTGCTTCCTATATCAGGCAATAATTGTGAAGACAGGAAAAATGATGATGATACGGATGTTTAACCAGAAGATGACTGCATTGCAGTTACTTAGTTATGTACTAAACCAAGTACATACATTAGAGAAACCCCTCTGGAAATGGCTGATCTTACATTATTTGCAGATAGCTCTTGTTTGAGAGACCAGTTTGGAGCACTGAGAGCAGGCTATGAGGTATGCTTTATCCCGGAAACATCTTTTCTGCCAAATATAACCTCAGCAAAGGTAGAAGAATGAGCAATATTGACAAGAGCTTGCTACCTGCCAGAGAATTTAAGTGTGACAATTTATACAGACAGTCAACATGGTTTTGGAGTGGTACATGGCTTAGATCAACTGTGGTCAGAGAGAGCTTTATGACATCTTCTGGAGCTACTACAAAGAACAGTGCTTACATATTGGATTTATTAAAAGCAACACAACAGCCAAAAGATATTGCAGTGCTCAAGTATTTTGCCCATACCGCTGGAAAAGATTTAGTCACACTAGGTAATAAATATGCAGACCAAATGGTAACATACTGTGCATTACAACGAGAGAGTGGTGAAGAGAAATTGAAATAAGGAGTCAAGAAGATGCACTGCACAGAATCTAGAACATGTAAACTGTTTCTTTATGAGATAATTTCAAGTTTCTTTGGGTGAGTTGAAAGAGGGAGCCTCAGCAGTTGTAATGGGACAAATTGACTTACAAGAAAATCCAGATTTGTATGTTAAAGATGAAAATAAATACATACTGCCAGATGCAAAGTTATACCCAATGGGTAAATACCTTCATGGACAGGCACATGTATGAAGAGACAGCATGATACATACCTTCAGAAAGTATTGGGAAAAAGTAATGTTTTGCTGAGGACATGTGTTAGGTGCTTGGTGTGCCAGAAAAACAATCAAGATAAAAAGACATTACCTTTGATAAATCATATTGGCAAATCAGAAGGCCCATTCATGAGACTCAAAGTACACATTGTAGAAATGCCCATTTGCAAAGGTTTAAAATACATCTTAGTCATTGTCCATTTGTTTTCTAAGTGAGTTGAGGCCTACCCCAGCTGGAGGTCAGATAGCCTTCCAGTTGCCAATCTTTTGTTGAGGAAGTTAGTACCGAGACTTGGACTTCCAACTGCTATTGAGACAGATTGTGGTATGCATTTTAAAAATGAGGTTTTGAAAATACTCTGCACAGCATTCCAGATAAATTAAATGTCTCATTGTAGTTATCATCCTCAATCTTTAGGTGTTGTAGAAAGAGTGAATGGAACTCTCAAAAACAAATTCGCCCAAGTTTGTGCTTCTACTGGTTTGAAATTGCCTGAGACACTCCCTCTTGTTCGAATGAGCATGAGAAGTACTCCAGACAGGAAAGCTTCTTTGTCGCCCCTTGAGGGGATCATGAGAAGAGTAATAATACTTGCCTATATCTCTCCATCAGAACTAGTTTCAATAATTATGACATTGTGTTAGTTTACTACAAAGGTCTAGCTGATATGGTGAAATCTGTCTCTTTTCAGGTAAATGTGGCAACAGAAGTGACAAAGAGCATTTCCTGTCATGGATTGAAGACTGAAGACTGGATAGTGATCAGAAAGAATATCAGGAAAACTTGCTTGAAAGAGAAGTGACATACACTGTATCAGGTGATACTGGCTACACTGCTCATACAAAAAGAAGGATAGGAGTACATGCGGAAGTAGTAGAAATGACTACTAAACCAGCCACTTATCTGCAAAGTCAAGCACACAGCGAAACTCAAAACAAAATGCATCTTTGCAGCGTGGATGTAGATGGAGGTGAAAAGGTTGAAAAGTGTAAAAAGAACAATAACCTGCGAAAGTTTAGATTAGTGAGAGCGCTGATGGAGAACCGGAAGAAACTAAGGGGCATATTAATGAAGAGTGGCACTGCACCTAGTGCAGTGCCACTTTTCTTGCAACCTTTAGCGCCCGCTAACACCGCCATGTGTGCACCGTATTTAATATATGGTGCACCATGGCAGTAGTTAGGGAACTAGAATCAGAATTTTTTAGGCTAGCTCGGCGCTTTGTAGGATTAGCATAAAAAATGTGGATGCTAATCCTACAAAGCACCCAGAGGCCCATTATAACCAATGGGAGCCTCCTTTCAACACCTGCTTAGAGTAAGCATTAAAAGTGCTGAAAAAATGACACAACAAAATCCATTAGATTTCTTTGTGACATTTCTTCGGCACCCGTAACGGGGGCACGCTTCCTTTGCATACATTATGCCTGGCACAGGCACAATGTAGTGCAAATGGGTACAAAGGGGCACAATGCATGCATTGTGCCACTTTGTAAACATGGCACAGCGTTTTTGACCATCTAACGCCACATTAGCATAAAATCACGACGCAGATGTGTCATTAGAATGGAGCTAGGCCCTTTTAAGTCTTGGCCTTATTTCCTGTTTCAAAGCAAGGATTTGAGTGAAGGGCTGTTACCGTGTGCCAGCCAAAAGTATGAGTTGCAGCAAGAAGCAGTAGTCTCTGATAAGATCGATCACAAATTACAATTGAAAATCTGAGTCACAAAAAAGTTAAATCCCAAGTTTAAGTTCTTCAGAAAACAAAGAGTATCTATCTAAGACTTTTAATAAATTAAGGAAAGTTGAAGTAGAGATTCCACAGGATAGAACTTGTAAAAGAAAGCAATGTGAACCAGAACATCTCGAGAGACAGACTCTGAAATCAGAGGGAGTGAATCACCTGTTGTGAAAAGGTCAACAAGAAGGGGAGTTCCAAATTGAAATTATGCTTCATGTGAATTTGTATATCAAGCCACTGTGTTGAAAGATGATGAAGAAGAAAAATCAAAACTAAAAACTCTATGAATCATTCAGTCGTTGTCAGTACAAGGTTGAGTGTGAATCTGAAGATGGAAAAGAGACTTAAGAAACACCTTGAAATAATAGAGTGTTAAGAGAAAGCTGAACAGAAGAATAGTTGTTGAACAAGATAAGAGACTTGACAGCAGAAATTAATGATTGAAATTTTGAATTTTTGTTTTGACTATTGTTTTAAAGAAACAAAAAGAAAAGAAGAAATGTTTATTGTTTTAAAGAACATTTTTGTTGCCTCTGAATTTTTGGGCTCCACAAAACAAATTCTGTTTCATACAGAAGACAGATTACAGCAAATGCTCTAAAACTGTATGTTTAGTGATCATATGAAAATTATTTATTTATTCACTTTATTTATTATAAATTGTAGATTTCAGGATTACATGTACACTAAAATGATGCATGAATACATAAATATTATAAAGGCTAAGTGGTGTTATATTTGTACTTTTCGTCCTACTTTTGCTGGTGGGCTCCTATCCATTGTCACATAATCTGTATGTTGCTATATTTATTAATTATGAATTTCCATCTCCTAATCTAACTGATTTCAAAGTGGACTTTTCCATAAAATAAGACAAAGTACTTAAATATGATACATTTGTAAGATTGGTTGTACAAACTAAGCATGGAACTAAACTACTAAAAAGGATTATAGGTATGGTCTGATTATAGAAGAAATAATATTATCAGGAAATATATTGAGAGAGGACTAAAGGTTGTGGGAGATTGGAAAGTGGGAAGAGCTAAAATAGAGCAAGTAAAGGAAGAGGAAGAATTTAGACTGTCAAATGTACATCCTAGGTTAGAGATCAAGCAAGAACTAAAGTGTGGGTTGTGTATAGTGCATCAAAAAACCCACGAAAGATGGTAAGGCTGAATATGTGGGAGTAAGTGTGTGTGAAAGAAGTTGAAAATGAGGTAAGTGGGAACTATTTATTGGGTGGAGAACCGATCTTAAATGGAATTTATTATGTTTGTGGGAAGACTGCTTGTTTTAATTTGCCACATAGTTAGGTTGGATCTTTTTTATCTTGCTTTAGTATTTTCTATAGTTTATCACTGAAATGAAAAGAATGATGAGATTGGTCTCAAAAGAGTGAAACAGAGTTTTGGAAAGATATATGCTATGATTCCTTCTGTAGGTGTGGCAACAAATGATGTGAAAATGAGACGTCTATCTACTTGAGTGGATAAGCTTGCAGTAAATACAGCTGGAGCATTGAAACAGGTAAATTTAGAAATGATTGCTATTAGTGCTTAATTATACAGAATCGCTTAGCATTAGCAGGAGCTATTCTCCTGGCAAAGGACGGTGGAGTTTGCAAGGTGATAAAGGCTAAGAGATATTGTACAGATACTTCAGAAAATAGTAGGGTTATTGTTTCCTATTTTACTAATATAACTTATATTTCTGGTGTTCTTCAATCTTTCAAAGCATGGCATGTGGGAAGCTGTATGTTCCTGGTAAACTGAGTTAGGGAAGGGTTTAATAAGGTTGGTGAATGTCTAGATGATTTTGGTGAGAGTATATCAAGGCTAATTTTAAAGCCTGTAAGAATTATAATAGTTTGTGCAATTGTCCTACTTGTTTTGCTAAAACTTTCTTAGTGTGTGTTTAAGAAGTGAGAAAACAGAAATAATTGGAATTATTTGAAGAAAATATCAAGAGTATACCAAGGATTAGGTCTACAACCAGCTGAAGATGACAGAGGAAAATTTCAGAAAGAAGCAGAAAATGATTCATACTGAATGATTTTCTGATTAATAGTTATTAATGAGTTTTAGCGATTATAGAATAATCAAAGGAGGTACTGTGGAAGTGCTTTTCCAAATCCATATTTTTGTGAACTAAATAATAAACAATAGCAATTTTTATGTTCGATCCTATACATAAATCATGAGTAAAAATTTCAGTTGAACAAGTTTAATATGTTGCATAGGAGGGTGTTTATTAGTTTAATTTAATTTTGCTAAATTTATACGAAAACAACATCTTGGATAAAATGGATGCTGTTTCTGTCATTCACTCCTGTATTCCCCCCTTACATCTTTTCCCTCTGCACATCTTCTCTCCCACTAGCTCGGCCGAGCAGATTTACGCTTATGTCATATTTTCACCACTATTATGACTGAGACTTTCAATCAATGTTCTAGTGTTCCAGGCTTGTTGCAACCTCAGGGCCCTTCCAATGTAGTTCTGCTGTGTAGAGGAGTCCTATTCATGAGTCTGAAGTGATATTGTGGAAATGATTCATGAAAGATGCTTGATGCTACCTTAAAATGAGATAGTGCTTATGTGTTAAGATGACAATGTTAAAACTTCTTGGAATCATAGCACAACAAAGGTGCTGATTTACTATTTGTTTTAGGTAGGAATTGCTTATAAGAACTCCTTGTTTTTGAGGTGAGCTAGAGACTTTCGAGATTTTCTTGATGCGTCTAAAAAAAACTGTCCAATTTGTTTTTGATTTTGCTGCTCATTTTTTGAGTTTGGAATGATTTCTGACAGACACCAGCCTTAAATTAGTACTTCCGGTCTCACTTTTTGTTATACAGCCCATTATGATGCTGCCTTGTGGTCATACTGAATTTTCATTGTAGAGACACTTAGGGGCATATTTATAAGCCCCCAGCGCCACATTAAGTAATTTATTTTTACACTAACAAGGCCAAAATCCTCGCACCACATTTAGAAAGTGGCGCAATGCATGCATTGCACCACTTTGTAACCCTTTGAGCTACATTATGCCTGCACCAGGCATACTGTATGCAAATGGGGTGTTCCCCCATTAGAGGGGGGTGAAAAAATTGCAACATCTAACAGATTTCCTTGCTTTATTTTGTACGACGCTTTTAATGCCTGCTCAGAGCAGCCGTTAAAAGGGAGCTTCCATTATTTATAATGGGCCCCTATGTACTGTGCAGGAGTAGCACCAAAACTTTGGCGCTACTCCTGCAGAGTACATCAATAGTGCCATGAAAAATGACACTATTGCCACTACCCTGAGCCATGGGGCGCCGTATTTTAAATATGGCGCTCACATGGTGGCGGTAGGGGAGCGGTAAAGGGTGCAATAAAAGTGGCGCGGCACACAGTCCCGCACCACTTTTCTTAAATATGCCCCCTTAGGATCTAATATAAACAGTAGGTTAAGGACACATTACTTAAGGTTTAAATAATTGTCTTGGTTACTTCTCCTTTCTTTGTATTCAGTGCTCAGAGACACAGCATAACCCTGTGAGTACCGATCACTACAGAAGAAGTATTGTTTCCAATGGTGCCATCTCCTTGTAGATCTCTGCTTGAAGATCACCACGGAAATGAGATCCTCAAGCAGGTATCCACCCACTGGAGACCAGGGACTTGAGATGGAGTGCCACTTAAGACATTGGTAATTGTGCCCTCCCCCCCTCCACTCACCCACAAAGGTCCCCGAAAGTGTTTCTACCCCCCTTAGTTGGCCAACACCATTGTTTGTTGTTACAAAAAAAAAATGCGATCGGCTATCCTGGAACTGGACCCCTCCACCACTCCTGAAGCCAGTACAGTCTTTCTGCCCTCATGGGAGGTGGATTGTGGAATTTACCCCCACTCTTCCCTCCCGTGCGGCAGGAAGAATACAAGACTCCAGGGAGCATTTTTTTATAGAATGGAGTGAAGGCTAATCCACCTTGAATCAGGGTGCAACCCTCATGCCAAAAGCCCTTACAGTTTTCTGTCTTTTTGGTAGGCAGATTGAGGTATGTATCAAAAAGCTGCCTGCTGGGGATGAAGGGGGCAGAACAAACACTGGACACCAGGATGTGTCGTAGTTAAAATCATGAATGGGATCAGGATGTACCTGTCATGAGATCAGGTTGCACCCCTATCTCAAAACTCAGAGTCTTTTGACTCCTGGATGAAATTTAGGGGATTTGCCCCTAATCGGACCCATTTTGGGGAAACAGAAAGCTCACTCGACACCAAAGAATGATTTAATAAAATTTTTGGGGCTGGCCCAACCTGGCATTGAGTTGCATATCAAACCCTGATGTACAGCCTTTCTGGCCCCTCTTCCCCCCACTCCCGGGAAGGGCAGATCGAGGGGGAGGGAAGCACACTAGATGCTAGGGATTGATTTGTTTTCTTAAAGAATGTGGTGGGGTCCAGCCTGTCATGGTGTTGGGGCATCCACTTGAACTCTGAAGCCCAAACAGTCTGTCTGTCCCAGTGGGGGGGGCAGATTGGGGAATCTTCCCTCATCTATCTCACCCCCAGGGGCCACCCCAGGTTCACAAAGTCTTTCTGCTACCACTTTGGGGCAGACTTTGGGGTTTAACTTCAATCTGCTCACACCAGAGAAGGGAAGCTCACTAGAGAACAGGGAAAATACTAAAAAAATACTAAAAAAATAGAATGGGTTCTGATGAGTGAGGTGCCTTTTTTAAGTGTAACATATCACATTTGATGGATTTACCTAGTCTGGTGGCTGTGACTAGAGTTCCTTGCCTCTTCATTATCTGCAGGGGTTCAATGCCAGAAAGATAGTCGACCTTTTGGACCACTACCCTATCTCTTCTTGTGAGGCTTGCTTTGCAGCTACAATGCCACTATGCACTTCATGAGCCAATTTAATGGCCCTCTGTTGTAGACTTGTGGGAGGCACGATTCGCAATACTCTGAGAAGGATGCCTTCATTCATCACGGCTAGCTCCTCCTGGACTTTGTGGATCATTACTATGTCTTCTGTGTCTCCTTTCTTTTTTGGTTTGGCATGCCATGTCTGTGAGTGGATGAGGTTTGACTTCAGACAATACCTTATCAGTCTGAGAGGCACCAGCAATTTGAAAGAAGAAGAGAGCTGGGATAGTGGTCAAGTGTAGTATGAAGTAGATGTATTCTTCAGCTATGGATGATTTCAACATTGTTACTTGCAACAGGACCCTGGAAAGAAGGCTTATGTTCCTTCCTCGGTTTTCGTACAATGTTGTAGTGGTATTCTTGTAGTCACAGCCCCCATTGTTCAATCCGCAGGGGCATTTGTGATTGTTGGTGAACTGTTTTCCATAGCAAAAGATGTGAAAATATTTGCAAGCCCACACAACCTTAAAACTTTCTTTCTCTGGTTGGGAATAGGCCTTTCAGCATAGCAGAGAGACTTCTGCTGGCATGTGTGACTAAATATCTCCGGGACCCTGGGGCCCTGCCCTCCCACTATGTAGCAACAAAATGGCAGCAAGCCCCACAGGGCTGGTGTCTACCATGAATTCAGTGTGGAGGTCGGGGTTGAAGCATGCCATGACTGTGGCAGTTTTTAAGGCAGTTCTGATGCTTTGGAAACTCTCACATTCCAGTGACCACCAGAATTCTACCTTCTGCTTTGTCAGGTCACGTAGTAGTATGCTTGGTGTGGCATAGTCGTGGGTGTACCTGGTGCAATAACTGGCCATGCTGAGAAAGGAGCATAGCATGCCTACATTTGGTGGGGACTTGGTTTCAGATAAACCGTTGTCAGGGTCTGGGGTCATACTGTCAGCCGGGAAGATGTGGCCATAAAACCTGAGGCATGACTAGTGGAATCCATATTTATTAGCATTCAGTGTGAGTCCTGCTTCAGTGAGTTGCTGACACACTTGAAGGAGTCCTTTGTCATGAACCCTTAGTGTGTTCCAAAAGACGAGTATGTCATCACTGTATTTAATGGTGTTATGTGCTGGTTGGATGATCCACTGAATAATGTCTTGAAGAATTTCCACTGCTGATGAAATGCCAAGGCTTAGTCATTTGAATTGGAAGAGTCCTATTTGGGTGGCAAAAGTAGTGATATACCGGCAATTCTCTTCCAGTTCTATCTCTTATTGAGGTCAAGTTTGGAAAAGACTGTGGCTCTGTTTAGTTGAGTGATCTTGCAAGCTATGTGCGGTTCTATCCAGTCCAGTTCTATCGCTCTGTTGGACTGCCTCATATCGACACACATATGCACATCTTTGTTATCTTCTTTTGAAATGACTACTTTGGGTGACGGAGTAGACCCTTTTGATGATTCAATGATGTCCAGACTCAGTAGATTGGTTATTTCATTTTCCACTGATTTTGGAGATGAAAAGCAACCTTCTGATGTCTTTGTTCCACTGTACTCCTTGATGTGCAACTAGACTTGCATACCTTTCAGTTCACCTAGACTCCGGAAGAATGACTGGAATTATTGTGTAATCTCTGGGGTCATGTATCAGTGGTAGTTGATGGATATCAATTCAATGTCCACAACTGTTGCAAAACTGAGGAGACAAGCACCAGATGCTTTGCCACACAACACATAGATGGTCATTTGCATGGACTTTCTCTTGTGCTGTATTGTCACTGTAAATGACCCATATCTGTCATAGGGTTTAGATGCAGCCCATGTGTACACACACACTTCAGAGGGCGTGTGAGGGCTGGTCGTTGCTGAAATTCTAGGAAGCTGTCCAAAGGCATGATATTAACAGATGTGCCGCTGTCAATGAGGAAGTGCATAGGGTGATCATTAACTTTTAGTTCGACCATGGGCATTTGTTTTGCGAGCCCTATGATTAAATGTGCCAAACCCCATTTCCCTACTTCTGGAATGTGATTATTCCCTATCACGGAGCTGTGTCCAGACACATTATATTGGAAGATGATGAGCGTCCTTCAATGATGTGGATATGTGCACTTGTTTTCCTCCATTGATATTGTAAGATTGACTTAAATCTTCCAGCGCATTTCAGTGGATCGCCACCCTTCCATTTGTAAGTCCTTTATCTTGATGCATGGATTATTGGCTCAGGACATAGACAAAATAACTTTTGCTACCCTACTACATTTACTGATGCTTCAGTGTCCATGATAAAATCAATGATTTGCCTCCTAGCTTGACCATGCAGGAGTCAACTTTGTCTGTGGACATCATCAACAGGTAATCAGCCTCGCTACTCTCATTCAACAGGGATACAGTTGATAACTCACTAGAGATGGATCTGGGTGACCTGCGTCTCTGCATGGATTTGACATGGCAGATGTGGTGCTTCTTCTGGTGAGCGACTGGGTCTCCTCCTATTGACCTGTTTGCTCAGTGGTTTGTGGTCAGACTTCTCCCTTTTGTCCTGTGCTCAATAGACAGCCTTGAAATTACTTTCCTTCCCACAGTTTTGGCATGTTTGTCTGATTGCAGGGCATTTTGTCACCTGTAGTTCCTCTTTCTCCTCTCCTCTGTTGGCCACTAGCATCTTCTCTAGACTGCAGGTGTCTTAGAGCATTCGCCTCCTAAAGGAGTCAGACATGCAACCATCAATTATACTGGGACACATGGCTTCCTTGTCATTGAAGTCATTACAATGAGTGACTTCAGCCTTTCTACAAATGTGTTCATTGTTTCTCCATGCTGTTCTCACGCCTTGTGGAAAAGGTACCCATGTTTTCAGGAGGGGCACATTTCTTTGTGAGAGCTTCCTTGACCTTTGGATACAACAGAATCCTCAACTTGTGACTTCTTTAGAGCATCTTTGACCCTTGAGCTTGCCAGGTTCTTGAGATACTTAATCTTGGCATTGTCTTATATGAAGTAATTGAATTGTTCAATCCAGGCGGACCACCTGGCTCCAATGTGTTATTTCTTGGTCAGGCCAAATAGAGGAATGGCTTCAAAAAGGCAGTAGCATCATACTTAGTCTCACTGTCCTGTGCCATGACGTGGAGTATGCACAGATGGTCAGGGGCTACTGTGCTTGTGAGTAGTAAGGTTACCACCTGGTATGGAGGCAGTCTGGACAGGACTGTAAACATTTCAGGCCAAAGGGTAAAAATTCCAGACAAAAAAAAACAGGACAAAAGGTCAGTTTTATGGACACATGCAAGGAGAGGCCATACCCCACTACTTTATTAGCTCATTTATTTACTATGTTTTACATAGCAATATCTATTCCCTGTGGTATTATTCTGATTGCCTCTAAATATGCCACATTCAAGTGGCACATTATATCTGTTATCAATAGTATATTAATGCCCTTGAGCACAGTGTCAAGCTCATCACTCCTACCCAAATTCACTCACTCTTTCTTGGCGACAAAGCAGTAACAACATTTTGATTATGTTTCCAAACATTTGGAAACCCATGGCAAAGAGCTGAGAAACATAAAGGTAAGTGACTTTCTGCTAGTTTAGACATGTTGCACAAAAGCATCTGGCTCACCTTAACCTTCAGTCAATGTTAAACCTAAAATAATTAATGAGGCAGAGCATAGGATGTGGGCGACAGTCTCATCCATAATGTCAGGATGTGAGGTACCCACAACTTGTCAGCAGTCTCACAGCTCTAGCAAGTGCATCCAGGACTCTACATTTATCTCAGAACCTGAATCTCGGACTACCAATCACAGTGATTTATAAAGGAGGCTGTAATTGAGATCAGATGGCAGATCCAAGATAAAATTGAGATCAGATGGGAAGATCCACAGTACCTGGTTCAAAGGGTTGTTGATAAGAAATATATAAATAAGGAAGAAAAGAACAAGGGGGACGATTCCTAAAATCAGACAAGATGGGTCGTCCAAGAGTATTGGAAAATATTGCATACCTGGGGAGTTGTCCCAGCAGAGAGGAGAGAAACAGAAAAGGCACTGACCAGTGGTTGAAAAAGCAGCACCCACCCACCCTGGAAAACATTTCTGGTGCAATGGTCAGCTTATCATGCTCGTGAAGGGTGACCGGAGGCCAAACCTCTTGAAAGTTTGTGCTGAGCAATTGCCCTCAGTGTCCCTGTCTTAAAATGGTTTTGCAGTCGAGCCAAACTAGTGATCTGGCTCATCCCCAAGTGCTAAAGTACAAGTACATGAAAAAGATTTTACAATGTAAGAATTGTTTCTTTAATATATGGCAGTGTTTTTCCCCTTATATACAATTAGACACTGTATTGAACTGGGAATCAGTTACCTTTCGACACCTAGGGATTAATATCTACCATTACTCATCTGATTTGCAGGATGGAAATCTGGACAATCTGGGTGGCTTGCTGGCTGCCCAGCTGCCCCCTGCATGAGATGGGGTTTACCTGTCAAGACTTTAAGGAGGCTTACTGCACTATACACTTTTTACTACTGACCATTCTACAGAATGCCACTCAGGGTTATTATGCACAGCTCTCTCTTGCCTTACTAGAGCTAGTAAACTCACTAATGCAAAGAAACCCTACGCTCCTGCACTACCTTGCTAGGCCTACACACTCTCATGGGAAAGCTACGCTTAGGGCAGCTCCGTCAGTGACATGCTGCAGGCCTCTCAGTATTGGGGCATTTGTTTGTTGATGCGAGCTACTAGTTTTCCAAACCCTTACGGCAGACTGCATTGTTCACCTGGGGCAACTTCTTACTTACAAACGCCTTAAACAATCATTAAATGCTGTATTCAATGTCTGCCACCTAGCATTAATCCCACATGAGGTGTAGAGAGCTTTTCAGCAACATAAAGATCACTCTAGTGCTTCTCTCTGTACTACCTGGGAGACTGACATGGCCAAACCTCTGTACAATATGGACTGGGCTAAAACAATTGGACTACCCCCACAAAGTATCCTGTGCTGCCATTTTAAATATATTTATTTTAATATTCTGAACTAAGCCTACCTTACACCTGCCCAAATTTTCAAAATATACAAGGGAGACACACCTACATGTCCTCATTGTATGCAAGTAGATACTGATGTGCCTTGGTATTGTCCCATTCTGCTTTCATATTGGCAGAGAGTTCTGTGGTGCTTTGACCACAATGCGCTGTGTACTAACGCATTCCCTAGAAGTGGTCAGATAGGGCATATTCCCACACCCTAAGTTTGAGAAACCCTCCTCCAGGTTTCTTGGCCTGGCTCTTCTTCTAGCAAAATTCAATATCACTCTGCACTGGAAGGATTCACTTCCTCCAACTATCATAAATTGGACCATCGTCTTGCTCTTTTGGTTTCGATCTCAGAGCACCCTGTTACACAGAGAGGACTGAAAAAACATTTTATTGCACAGACATGGGATATTTTGGTGGAGGGCTTTAAAGACTGCACCAAGGAAGATAACTCTCTCCCTGTAAACCACTCCGACAGATATATTCTTGGTTTTCATGTACTAGTCTTTCTTGCCACATCTAGGCAACTACACAAGGCAGTGTTCTAAGGGGGCCTATCTCTAACACAGTGTCATGATTTCCCAACTAGGACACTTTTCTTCTAAGTATCATAGGGATCGTTGCTCTTCTTTCCTGTGCTCATAGTTAAGGCAACCATGACTGGGCAGGGGATGTGGAGGGACAGTTTATTATGGATCAGTTTGTCACACAGAAAAATGTAAAAATTGTGTGCTAGCTGTCCATAAATGTATGTTGCCTAGCACAGTTCTTGTGTAAATGTACAATGGTATCTGTGTTGTGAGGATATTTTAGTCTCTGGGCCTGCGGCCTGTGCCCTTTCACCTAGTTACATTTCACTTTTATTATTTAGCAAAGCTTACTTTTAGTGGAGATGTTTTATCATTTTTGTCTGTTGCCCTTCCATGAAGAATTTGTTATTCATTTCTTGGCATGACATTTTCATCCTGTGCTCAACTCAAGGATGTACAAGATAGTTAACCAGATATTGCCGGTCCAAAGAGTGTATTGTCTACCCTACATGGAAAAATATGTGTTGTCACATCAGGGCAGTTCTTAGAACAACAGCTGTTTTATTACAGGGAGTGCAGAATTATTAGGCAAGTTGTATTTTTGAGGATTAATTTTATTATTGAACAACAACCATGTTCTCAATGAACCCAAAAAACTCATTAATATCAAAGCTGAATATTTTTGGAAGTAGTTTTTAGTTTGTTTTTAGTTTTAGCTATGTTAGGGGGATATCTGTGTGTGCAGGTAACTAACTATTACTGTGCATAATTATTAGGCAACTTAACAAAAAAAAATATATACCCATTTCAATTATTTATAATTACCAGTGAAACCAATATAACATCTCAACATTCACAAATATACATTTCTGACATTCAAAAACAAAACAAAAACAAATCAGTGACCAATATAGCCACCTTTCTTTGCAAGGACACTCAAAAGCCTGCCATCCATGGATTCTGTCAGTGTTTTGATCTGTTCACCATCAACATTGCGTGCAGCAGCAACCACAGCCTCCCAGACACTGTTCAGAGAGGTGTACTGTTTTCCCTCCTTGTAAATCTCACATTTGATGATGGACCACAGGTTCTCAATGGGGTTCAGATCAGGTGAACAAGGAGGCCATGTCATTAGATTTCCTTCTTTTATACCCTTTCTTGCCAGCCACGCTGTGGAGTACTTGGACGCGTTTGATGGAGCATTGTCCTGCATGAAAATCATGTTTTTCTTGAAGGATGCAGACTTCTTCCTGTACCACTGCTTGAAGAAGGTGTCTTCCAGGAACTGGCAGTAGGACTGGGAGTTGAGCTTGACTCCATCCTCAACCCGAAAAGGCCCCACAAGCTCATCTTTGATGATACCAGCCCAAACCAGTACTCCACCTCCACCTTGCTGGCGTCTGAGTCGGACTGGAGCTCTCTGCCCTTTACCAATCCAGCCACGGGCCCATCCATCGGGCCCATCAAGACTCACTCTCATTTCATCAGTCCATAAAACCTTAGAAAAATCAGTCTTGAGATATTTCTTGGCCCAGTCTTGACGTTTCAGCTTGTGTGTCTTGTTCAGTGGTGGTTGTCTTTCAGCCTTTCTTACCTTGGCCATGTCTCTGAGTATTGCACACCTTGTGCTTTTGGGCACTCCAGTGATGTTGCAGCTCTGAAATATGGCCAAACTGGTGGCAAGTGGCATCGTGGCAGCTGCACGCTTGACTTTTCTCAGTTCATGGGCAGTTATTTTGCGCCTTGGTTTTTCCACACGCTTCTTGCGACCCTGTTGACTATTTTGAATGAAACGCTTGATTGTTCGATGATCACGCTTCAGAAGCTTTGCAATTTTAAGAGTGCTGCATCCCTCTGCAAGATATCTCACTATTTTTGACTTTTCTGAGCCTGTCAAGTCCTTCTTTTGACCCATTTTGCCAAAGGAAAGGAAGTTGCCTAATAATTATGCACACCTGATATAGGGTGTTGATGTCATTAGACCACACCCCTTCTCATTACAGAGATGCACATCACCTAATATGCTTAATTGGTAGTAGGCTTTCGAGCCTATACAGCTTGGAGTAAGACAACATGCATAAAGAGGATGATGTGGTCAAAATACTCATTTGCCTAATAATTCTGCACTCCCTGTATAAAACACCACAGTGTCCCTACCACATTAGAGGGGACATTCCACCCAGCCATTTTATGCTGCACGTTGTTGTCGCAGTTTCTGCTGCAACTTTGCTTCTTCTCATCATCCATGTGGGAGATCTCCCAGCAGATCAACATACCTCTTCTCTATCTATAGCACAGGTATGGGGATTGGGTTTCTATCCAGGGACTAGATGGGCAGATTAGGGCTAACACTACTATTCCTCTCATGTAGAATCTTAGTAGTGCAGGTAGGGATTTCAGATTCACTACTGTGACAATATGGTGGGACTTTGTTCTGTTTCACTTTTCTAGTCACCACAATAATAGTGTTGTGTTTTAGTATCCTAATAATCGCAATTCATGCCTTTTTAAATACAATGCAGTTGTTTCAATAAAATGTATTGAACCAAATCCTGCTTCTTTTTGTCTTTGCTTGCATGAGAGGTGCATAACTGAGAGAAAGGGTTAATATCTGTTCCACACAACGTCCCTGAGGAGTCTTAGTGTATCATGCAATAGGCTGACACAAATCACCTTTACTCTTGGGTAGTGGTGATGTGAAGAAAGCTAGCCAAAAGGGTTAGGCCAAGAGCTGTCACACGGTGTGGGATCAGACTTAGTCCCCCACATTCGGTGGTGCTGCTGGCCAAAAATCTAGCAGTCTTGTTCCTACAACGAAAGTCGTACGACATCTGTTGCTACATACCTGGCTGCTATCCTGCTATATCATCTCTTTTGGCATACAACAATAAAATCTTTTTTTTTTTAAATCATATGGTAGTATTTCAATTTAGTACATTAGTTCACAACATTGCATTGACATTTATATGAAGTGAAAGTTACTAAACGTGAACATTAAAACATTCATTAACCCTCCCTCTTGACAACACCATAAGTGAACGATTAGTTTGATGTGTCCTTACATCATGGCCAATATTATTGTTATAAATGATGGAACATTACAGGCTTATGAAACATACCAGTGAGTTTTTTGTAAACAGTCCATCTTAAATTGAATTACTTGAAAGTGCTTTCAAATGTCACTTTCAAGTAAATCAAACACATGAAATAAAATGATTTGACTTAGATCACACAGTTTAGTCATCCAGGAAATCTGGGATTTGAACCCTGTTTTTATTAATCACACACAGTGCACTGGAGCCACTGACTAGGTTAGTTTCTTTTTCTCAATCACCTTTAAACCCACAAGACAGTGTTTTCGTACAATTCTGTCAGATGCATAGTACACTGTGCTAAAGAAAAACAGATCACAGGTTAATCTGACAGAATATCTAAAAATTAAAAAGGTACATAATGAAGGTGAGGGAAGACAGGACACCATATGTTAATATCAATGGCTTCTTCACACATTACATGGGTATTTAATGAAGAAGTCAAAGTGCATTAAAAAACATATGGATACGGCTGTAGGACAGGGTCAGTGAGTGCAGAGGCGGAATCAAAGGTAAGGCTAAAAAGAACAAAATATTTTTAACCATCAAGTTAACATATTTAAAATAACATGCACCTTGAATGAAAAATAAATGAAAGTTTAACTAATCAGTGGGAAAATGCACTATTTTAAGTTATAAAACATTTTTTGGTTAATGTGATCACTACAGATGTCTATGTTTGCAATCCGAGGCCCATAGACTCAGAGGCCCAGAGACCGCACCAACAAACATGGAGGAGGCAGCACCACCACTCACATGGAAACACTCTGCTGCACCACCACCAAAGACAACACCACATCAATCATGAAACACTTCAACTTCCAACTACAAAGCAACGCCAAGACGACCATCAGAGGCACCCTTCCCTACACACCCCCAGGACCATGACCTGGATTCTCTAATGCCATCTCCCAATTAATCGCCCCTCTAGATATCGACTTCAAGCACTACATCTTCCCTGGTGACCCCAACTTCCACCTCATCGACCCTAAAGATGCCAACACCACAAATCTATTGGAAATCATGAGCAACACCAGCCTCTGTCATGCTGGACCCGATCTTCACATCCAGGGACAAAGTCAAGTACAGCCGTGTTACCACACTCATCTGGACCCACCTTGCAATCGTCCACTTCACCATCAAGGCCCCCAAGCTCCTCCCACTACAGCTGGAACAAAGTGATGGACACCCAGTGGACTGATACCCTCAAATCCACCCAGCCTGACATAGCAACTAACCTAGAACAGGCTGGCCAGAATTTCTCTGACTTGATCACCAACTGTGCTGACACAGCCACCGCCTGAAGCCAGCCAAAAGCAGTGCATCTGCAAGACAAGCCATCTGGTACACACCAGACCTCAAGACCATCAAACGCAACAGCAAACAAATAGAAAGGTGATGGCGCACTACCAGAGACCCCACAGACCGATCCTGCCTTCAAGTCAGCCCTCAAC
Source organism: Pleurodeles waltl (assembly GCF_031143425.1). Lineage (NCBI taxonomy): Eukaryota > Metazoa > Chordata > Amphibia > Caudata > Salamandridae > Pleurodeles > Pleurodeles waltl. The sequence continues at coordinate 318,554,643 of NC_090436.1, forward strand.
AAATATTACCACTGCATCAAGGACACAAAAAGAGATGCCCTAACAGACCGCATTGAAGCAAGCGCCCACCTCAGTAAGGAACTCTTCAATTTCATCAGAGAGTTCTCCTGCCCATCAGATTCCAAGAACACAGTATGCCCTTCCCAGAAAGTCAGTGACACACTGTTAAACTACATCCACAACAGGATATCCAGCATCTACCACAACTTTGATCCCCATCCCACCGACTTTGACAACCTCACCAATGTACACTAGCCACCCACTCAACGCATGGAATCAACCCAACACACCGAACACCACTGCCATCATGACCTCCATACACTCCGGAGCACCCATGGACCCCTGCCTTCTCTACTTCTTCAACCTCAGAAACAAAGAAATCAGCATGGAACTCACCTGCATCATCAATGCATGCGTCACCACAGCTGCCTTCCCCAACAGACAGAAACATGCAGAAGTAAGACCCCTCCTGAAGAAACCCTCTGCTGACCCCAGCAACCTCAAAAACTACTGCCCCATCTCACTGCTTCCATTCCCCCCCATAGTTCTCCGAAGGCCCTCATTCACAAGCTCACTGAACACCTAGAAAAAAAATAACCTGCTTGACACCTACCAATTCAGCTTCCGCACCAACCACAGCACCTAGCCTGTGCTGATCGTCACCACTGACGACATCAGATCCCTCCTTGTCTGGTGGGGAATCAACTTCCCTGATCGTCCTTAACCTGTCAGCGGCATTTGACACCATATCCCACCACATCCTCATCAGAAGACTCCACTAAATTTGCATCCAAGGAGACACTCTCAAATGAATGACATACTTCCTCTCAGGACGAATACAGAGAATCTGCCTACCTCCCTGCACCTTGGAACTCAAGAGCATCATCTGCTGCGTACCTCAAGGATCATCCCTCAGTCCCACCCTGTTCAACAAATACATGACAACCCTGACCAACATCGTCAGAACCCATATCCTACGCAGCTGACACACAACTCATCCTCTCACTCACAGAGGACCACACAACCACCACAATGAACTTCCACAATGCCATGACAAGAGTGGCCAACTGGATGTGGATCTGAAGCTCAATGCAGACAAGACGGAAGTGCTGATCTTTGGGAAAAACATCTCCCCATGGGACAACATCTGGTGCGTACCAACCAACCCCCACAGCCTCAGCATCATCCTGGACAGCAAACTCACCATGAAGTGCAAGTTCAATGCAGTCTCCTCCACCTGCTTCCACACTCTGCGCGTGCTCTAAAAAACCTTCCAATGGATCCCCGTCAACACCAGAAAAACTCACTTAAGCCCTCGTCCTCAGCCGGCTAAACTATAGAAATGTGTTCTACACCAGAATAACTGCCCAACTCCTCAAGAGACTCCAGACCACACAGAACGAAACAACCAGACTCATCCTTAACTTCCCCCAGCATAGCCGCATCACCTCAATGCATACATCAACCACCACCTGAACTTATACTAACCTACCAGACACATGTGCTCCACTTCCCTTGCCTTTGCACACACCCTTCGCATTCGCCAAAGCCATAGTGGAGGACGTTCCTTCTCCTACCTTGTCACCAAGGCCTGGAACAACCTAACCCTCCACCTGCGAACACCACCCTTAAGGTGGAATTCAGAAGGGGACTCAAGACCTGTCTTTTTGGCCGAGACCTCAGTGCCCGGATATTGTCTGGGGTGAAGAGCCACGCTTTATAAATGCTGCTGACAGACTGATAGAATTGAATCCTGTTTGGTGCAGCAGGGAAACTGACTTGTGTATTTTTAGTGCTACAAGGTCACTGAAAGCACTGTTTTTAGAAATTGGGTCTCTAGTTGGCAGAGTATGGATCACAATCCTAGTCACGGCAAGTAAGATACACACTAAGGGGCATATTTACAAGCCTCTACCACTTCTTAGCTCCACATTAGCATCACTTTTTTTTCGCTAATGTTGCATTACAGAGGAATTTTTGCTGCCCCATGTTTACAATGTTGCACAATGCATGCAATGTACAACTTTGTAACCCCTTGCACTGCATTATGCCTGCATCAGGCATAAGGTATGCAAGGGGGGCACTCCGGCACTAGGAGGCCCGCAAAAATGGCACAGTGAAATTTACAAGATTTCATTGCACCATTTTTGGCATCATTCCTAATGCCTGCTTAAAGAAGGCATTAAAATGACGCACCCGTAGTGACTTATGGGCCTCCTTGCACTTTGCAGCACTTGCATCAAAAGTTTTGATGCTAGTGCAGCAAAGCACCACATTAGCGTAAATAATTCTTACACTATTGGCCTACGACCGCCATGGTGACCCGTATCATAAATACAGCACTACCATGGTGCCGTTAGGTGCTGATAGGGGGGTGCAAGAAAAGTGGCACATCATCTATGATGCAACACTTTCTTGTAAATATGCCCCTAAATGTTTAGCTGTGCTCACCCTCTGGTAGCTTGGCACAAAAGCAGTCAGGCTAAATTAAAGGCAAAGTGTAAAGTATTTGTGCATACACACAGTAACACAGTGAAAACACCATAAAAAGACTCCACATCAGTTTAGAAAAAAATAGCCAATATTTATCTGAGTTAAACAAGACCAGAGTGACAAAAATCCAATGCACACAATCCAAGTTATGAATTTCTAAAGATTAAATCAAGATATAGAGCTCAGAAGACAATAGCTCTAATCAGGGCTATCTGGACGTGCTGGACTGGAGCAAATCCAAAAATTCAGTTCGACTGCGACTGAGCACGAGCCCTGTACAAGTGTCACACAGACCTGCTGGCCTTTGTTGTGTCGATGCTCAGTGATGATGCATTAATCCAAAGGAGGGGATGCATTGAGCTGGCAGGCAATGCATTGTTTCCTGATTGGGCAATGTCGTTGATGCGCTGATGTCCAGAAGTGATGAGTACCAGTTCCAATGCATCAGCCTTCGTCAACCAAGTCGAGCCTTTGTTAAAAGTCGAGGTCATTGCGTTGCGCAGTTAGTGAGCAGTGTCTGTGGCTTCGGTGCAGGTAGTGGCAAAGAATTGTTTCAACAGCAGGATGTGTTGGTTCCAAGAGACACACCAGCATTAGCTCTTGTGTTGAAGCAGGATTCACTGCAGAGTAGCCCAGGTGCTGGTGGCAAGATGCTGGTGAAGTCTTTGATATCCCTGAGACTTCGGAAAAAGGAGGCAAGCTCAGTCAGGCCTTTAGATAAACTTTAGACTTCAGGATGTAGAGAATTAGGTCCAGTCCTGCTCAGAAGCAGCAGTTCAACACAGCAAAGCAAACAGCAAAGTGGCAGTCCCTCCTGACAGGTCAGCAGTACTTCTTCCTGGTAGAATGTACTCAGTCCAGAAGTGTTCTGAGTATATGGTGTATGAGGCCCAGTACTTATACCCAAAAAGGCCTTTGATGAAGGGGTAACTTCAAAAGAATTCTCTGAAGTGCACAAGGATCCCTTTCAACATAGCCCTAGGTCCAGACTACCAGTGGGGGTAATCAGCCTTGTGTGCAGGGGCAGCACACAACCTACTCAGATTTAAGTGTAAAATACCTCTCCCTCTCCCTGCCCAAGATGACTATCAGTATGCAGATGTACCTCCGGTCACACCCTGCCCTTCCTGTTTGTGGCTGTCTGGAGAGAATGAACAAATGTAGCTGTCACCTAAACCCAGACATGTATTCAGAGACAGGCTAAGGCACAGAATGTTTAAAGTAAGAAAATGGCAACTTTCTAAAAGTTACGTTTTCAGACCTGCAAAAGATGCCAGGTCTAACAACTATGAATGCTTAAATCATTATCAGGGCCACTGGAACTATGCTATTGTGCGGCCATGGCTTTTTTTCCATAAATATGGATTGGCTGCATTTGCCACATAATGCATCACTGGCTGCAATCTGCAGATTTTAACAAAAAAAAATTGTTATCTGGTTCAAACTGTTAAACACTTACTAAAATAGCAGCGGCAGGTGGTGCCGCCCAGTCGAAGGTCCATTCCAAAGGTTAACATCTCACCTTTCTATTGCTTAGTGCTATGTTTGGGCGTTAAGCTGAGGTGCAAACTATGCCTAGACAGTTCTAACAAGTGTAAAATTAATGAAGTAATACAATCAGACAATTTGCTGCATTAAGTTGCATAATTTGCCTTTTCTTTCCACATAATTTGGACGACCCTGCCGATCAATTTGGCATTCTCCTGACGCATAATTCCAGTGGCCCTGGTCATTATTTTAGATGTGCATTACACACAGTATGATATAGGCTGCCACAAAATGCGCACATAAATTTAAGTTGAAGGTTAAAAGTGCTTCAAAAAGTATACATTTTAATAATATGCAGATTACACCTAGTACATACATGTTTTATAACTGTCCATTAAAAGCAAGCACTCCACAGCTTAGTTTGGAACACCTTTGCAATACGTCTCAAAAAGAATATATCTTTGCCATCAGGAAGCTACAAGTGACTCCACCAATTAATGCCTAGGCTGGCTCCCCAGCAGCCTTTGCATTTGCAGATTTGCCATTTGCACATATTTGCATTTCTTTCGGGCAGGCACCTGGGTGAGAATGCATGTTTCTTATCTGTCTGTCCCTCCCTTGGGATCACAGCACAGGAGATTCCCGGCCTTTCACTCCAGCTGGGGAATCTGAATTGTCCAAATTCACTTTTGTCCTTTAGCTGAAAGACTAACATTAGGGACAAATTTAACAGACGTTAGTGCTAAATTACAAACAGTCCGTGAAGCCAGGAATCACTCCCAGGTGGGCTACAGATCCGACAAGTGAGCTGTATGAGTTGGGGAAGGAGCGTGGGTGCAAACCCATGCCTCTGCGTCACTAGTTGTCATGTCTGCGAAAAGAACTAGACGGGTCAGGACTCAGTGTACTTGCAGCCTTTATTCTAATCTCTCCCTTCGACCCCAGAGTGTCCCGCACTACAGCTCTTCCCTTGGTGTACTTTCGCTCTGCTTCCAAAGGCGATGAGGATTCCCAGGGTACCAATGCCCAACTCTACAGGAGGGAGGTTGTTTGGCTTGTCCTGGCATTGGGTTGCCCTCTCACCCACATGTCCTATACAGTCTTTCTGGACCCAGTTCACATGTCTAAACTATGCATAAACAAATCCCAGTTTCCTCTCACTTGCCACTGAGTATGGTGGAAGTATTCAAATTATGGAATCTACCAATCAGGGGCATTTATGAAAATTAGAGACCCATAGGAATCCAAGGCAATGTAGCTTTCATGAAACATAGCATGCTTTCTTTCTGAGAATGCCCTGTGGACATCAAAACTAAACTTAAAATCAGACAGTAGTCTCCCACTTGCCATGTGGGAATACTTCAGTATTTGTGCAGTGGGTCGGCCGGTAGCATTACCAAATTAGTCCATTTCTGAAAATTGTGGATCTGGAACAGTTCAGGGTGGGGCTAATTGCATAAATCTAGCACATTTGTTTACCTAGAATGTTCAGCAAATGTCAAAGTATGGGTCAATAAACACAAATGCCACATTTATGCAAGAGAAATCTCGGGCCCTACCACCCAATGGTGAAAGTTTTACCATTCCACATTTTCCAAGAAAAACAGAACCCCACATTTGTAGGGAGGCCTAATGCCCATAATATGATTAAAGCATACGATAACCCTTTGAAGACATAACACATTATTATTACCTTGACTTCAATTGGTCCACGTTTAGATCGGTTACTGTTCACTACAACAGGACAACCCACAAATGTGTGATACTGTTTTCAGTGGCAGACGTGAGGGAATGCAGGAAAGTATGACATTTCAAGTTCTTGATTTCTCTTTCAAATAAATACTGAAAAATGTAGTTTTTTTACATTTATAGGAATTCTGGGTGAGAAATTGCAGTGTCTGGATTTCCTAAATACCTAGGATAGAAGATTACCCTGTGTGACAACTAACCCCTGGCCCAAATACAGAAGCAGCCCACTGCCCCAAAATTACTGAATTTCAAAGCAAAAAAATCTTGATGTTTCATTGTTGCGTTTTAGTGCCTTTCTTAATGCAGGTGATAGACCCACTCACCATGTTTATAGGGAGATATGTTGCAATGCTAGGTGGGAGTACTCTTGTTGATTGCTATAGATTCCAGAACTTCTCATCACAGAAATGTGAGGAAAATCTTCATTTTTCCACATTGAAATTTGGGGACTTTCCTGTTGCAGGCAATAGGCCCACCAACACAAGTAGGGTTTCATTTTTGTTGAATTTCAACACGTTGTTAACTTCCCAATGTAATTTTATAACCACAAAACACACATAACTCCTTGATAATCACCTGATATTGTGGGTAAATCAAAATTGAGAGTAGTATGACAAACCCCTAATTTTAAACTCAATTTCGTTGACATTTAAAAAAATATCTTTCCTTCTTACCCATTTCTATTCATTATATTTAACCTTATGAATTGATGCATGGTAGAATCACAATGAAAGCTCAATAAATGCCTCAGCTCCGTTGATGGCTCGCTTTATCGCCTGTTTATGTACAACCAAAAAACACTAAGGTGCAAAATTACAAGATTCTTGCACACACTTTTTATGACAGTAGGTGGTATTAAGGTGGCCATTCCCCTGCACCATATTTACAAAGTGACACAATGCATGCGTTGCGCCACTTTGCAACCCCTTCAACCACATTATGCCTGTGCCAGGCATAATGTATTCAAGGGGGGGTGGTGTTCTCACGCAGAGAGGCCCAAAACAATGGAGCAGTGAAATTCACAAGATTTAAATGCACCATTTTTTCTATCATTTTTAACGTCTGCTCAGGACAGGCGTTAAAGTGACACACCCATAATAATCTATGGGCATCCCTGTGCTTTGCTGCACTAGCACCAACATTTTTGGTGCTAGTGCTGCAAAGCGCCACAACAGCATCAAATATTTTGATGCTGTTGTGGTAACGACTGCCATGGTGCACCGTATTGTGTCATTAAGGGGAAAGTGGGACGCAAGAAAAGTGGCACATCGGAACCAATGCACCACTTTATTGCAAGTCTGCCCCTAAGTATCTCTGTGATGAAAGAGTGTGATGGCCTTACCAGTATATTGTACATCACCCTTCAGTGCAAAAAAGTGCAGATGAAAATATTGTCTCCTAATTGTAGTTTTACTACTTCCACTGAGCAGCATGGCCAAAAGGGAAAAACAGAAAGCCCAATGACGTGGCTGCTTCAATTATAGACAAGCCCATGTGTGATGAATGGTACATTCATGCATGCTTACAAAATGACACAGGCGCCATCTTGTTTTACTTATCCGAAATGGATCAGTTAATAAAAGTAATTAAACATAAAAAGCACAGACGTGCTTTTTTCCCCAAGGTGGATGGACCAACACTTTGTTTTTATCAGTGTTGCTATACATATTATGAATGATACCAGGACTCTTAGAAGAGCTGCCATACTTTGGGAATATGAAGAGTTCTCACAAATACGCTATGATACAAAAACAAATATCCTTGTCAAGTCAATTCTTAGGAGGCCGCTATGCATTTACAGGACTGTACAGCTATCCTTCAAATGAACCTGCATGCATCTATTGGGCATTACCAACACACCACAACATGGCCAAAGTATTATGTCTGGGTACAACTGCTAAAAAGTATTGAACTGTACCAATGTTACTCAGCTGGTAGTAAAGAGATACCCTCCTGGTGGCTGAATTGTACAATGTGAAACCAGAAACTCTGGGATCAATCCCGGTTTTCCCAAATTGTGTGAGCCTAAGCAAATATTTTATTTTGCAGAGCCTACCTTTACTTTATTATCATGCTTGAGGACCTTCAAATGCTTGAGTCCAGGGTGTACATTCTACAAAAACATCAAGTTGACCTAATAGGTTTGAATGTTACTCAATGTACAACAGTAATATAGGCCACATATAGAGTACACATGAAAACTGACTAGCCAGTTGCTTTTTAGGTCACTAATGGCATTGTCATTAGGATGGGGGGGGGACAGAAATAGTTTTAGGTTAATCTTTGAAAACTGTCACTTTTAATACATCTCTATAAATGCAGTGGTATAATTACATTTTCTAAGGTGAAACTCTTCCCCATGTTAAAAAGTACATTTGTTTGAATTTTCAAGAGGCTTTATAATACTTTTACATGACGTTTGCTGCATTTGTTACATGCTAACCATGTTCATGGCTCAGCTTGGCTCATGTTAGAGCTCTTAGAGCCAGGTCAGACCCATAGTTCGGCTGAGGCTCGAGACTCCGCTTACCCATCTCTAGCTGCTCTGCTTTTTATGGACAGTGTCGGCACCTTTCAGCAAGGCCGTCAGACATTTCACAGGCAGTACCAATATTCCCCAGCACAGTGTTCATACTTTAGTAGACAACTTCAACATTTCTCGGCAGAACTTGCACATATTTTTGGGTAAGGCAGAACTAACACTCATCAGAAGAAACGGTATCATGTTATTGGATGTTACCAATATCTATAAATGTTGGCTCAGTAACCTAACCAGTCCAATGCTGAAATTTGTTTTGAATCTTAGGTGTGGCGTGTGTAAGACACACTCAGCCTTTCATCATCCTGTGAAATAGAAATAGAATACGATTGAGTTGAATAAAAATAAACATCTGTCAATAGTTCAAGTGACCCCTTGAAGTGAATGGTGGACTTACAGAGCAGCGGCGTAGTTTCCATTTGTACAGCAGGTGCAGTGGCACCAGGGCTCACAGGAATGATGGGCCCATTGAACCTTCATTATTGCTGTACTTAACAGGTTGAAGAGCAGCTGGGGGGGGGGGGGGAATTACGTTCCTTGCACTAGGGCTCATGATACATTGCCTACAACACTTTCCCGAGGTCACATTATCTCAGCAAAGCTGCATATTTCTGTTACCCTCTTGCCAAAGGCGCCTCGTTGGAGTGGCCAGAACTGTACCCTTGTCATGAAAGACATTCCACAGTCAGTTGTTGCTTTTTAGCCACTGATGACCTGCTACTGTACAAGATGTGCACTGTCTGTTAGCAAAAATCCAGAGCTCATATTGTTTTTTACTGGGAAATGTACTAGTGATCACAATTAGCAATGCAACTTTTCTGTCTCTGATGAGGGTGCTGAAATTCGGTGGAGTCCGGAGTGTGAAGATACTCGAGTTGGTTAAGTGAGAGTCAGGCTGCAAAAGCATGACTGGAGAATGAGAAATGTGCCTACCCTTATGTCCATTGCACAATTGTTCATTTCAGTTTTATTCCCCAAAAGAAAAAACGTTACAGTTGTAAAACGTGATATTTGACATGGATGTTGGTATTGAGGACTTTAACAGGATTGATATTTATCTGGGACCATAGCTTTACTTCTGCTGATGTCCATGCCCACTTGTACATGCTCACATGGTGTCTAGCTCTATCAAGTCCCAATTCAATGTCCCTCTGTCAGCATCACAATATCACTGTGTGCTTGTTTTGGATTACCTGCTTCATTGTCCCCATGCCTCCATATCGGCATTCAGTTATCAGTGCCCGAGTGTTACTGTCCCTATGACAGTGTCATTTTTTTGTCTGTGTGCTATGATGCCTATGTCACGGTGTCAGTGTTCCAACAGCATCATCCCTATCTCAATGTCACAGTAGCAGTGGCGGCCAAAATGCACTTTTTAGGTTTCACCTGCACAGCACTTGTGAAATCTATTGTATTTAATATATATCTTCAAAGAGGATTACATCCCACCCTTGCTTTTCATTGGATCATGTGCTTGCCACTTAGTTTTCCTCCGTTTCTATTGGCTGTAGCATACTATTTCCTGTTCTTACCCCTGTGTTTCTCTGAGCACTTCACCACTGCTAACTAGTGCTAAAGTGCATATGCCCTCTGTGTAAAATTGTATGTTATTGGTTTATCCATGATTGGCATATTTGATTTACTAGTAAGTCCCTAGTAAAGTGCACTAGAGGTGCCAGGGCCTGAAAATCAAATGCTACTAGTGGGCCTGCTGCATTGGTTGTGATAACCACATAAGTAGCTCTGTAATCATGTCTCAGACCTGCCATTGCAGTGTCTGTGTGTGCAGTTTTAACTTTAAATTCGACTTGGCGAGTGTACCCACTTGCCAGGCCTAAACCTTCCCTTTTCTTACATGTAAGGCACCCCTAAGGTAGGCCCTAGGTAGCCCCAAAGGCAGGGTGCAGTGTATGGTTAAGGTAGGACATATAGTAATGTGTTTTAAATGTCCTGACAGTGAAATATTGCTAAATTCGTTTTTCACTGTTGCAAGGCCTGTCCCTCTCATAGGTTAACATGGGGGCTACCTTTAACTATGATTAAAGTGTAGATTCCCTTTGGGAGCGGATGGACATGTGGAGTTTGGGGTCTCTGAGCTCACAATTTAAAAATACATCTTTTAGTAAAGTTGATTTTAAGATTGTGTGTTTGAAAATGCCACTTTTAGAAAGTGAGCATTTTATTGCTTATACCATTTCTGTGACTCTGCCTGTTTGTGGATTCCCTGTCTGGGTCAGTTTGACAGTTGGGCAGGTTGCACCTCATACTAGACAGTGACACAAAGGGAGCTGGGGTGTAGCCTGCATATCCTGATGAGCCATCTGTGCTAGGAGGGAGGGTAGGAGTGGTCACTCACACCTGAAAGGGCTGTGCCTGCCCTCACACAATGCAGTTTCCAACCCCCTGGTGAGTGTCAGGGGCCTAGCCTGGGCAAGGCAGGATTTCACATTCCAAAGAGACTTTACTTTGAAGTAGGCCTACCTCACAGGAGAAATTGGGTATAAAAAGTGCACCCAAAACCACAGACTTTAGAAACACTTCTGGAACCAAGAGGAACCTCTGCCTGGAGAAGAGCTGAATAGCTGAGGAAGAAGATCTGCCCTGCCTGTGACTGTGCTTTGTGGAGCTATCCTGCAGTTGCTGCTTCTGCCAGAGTATGAGGGCAAAGACTGGACTTTGTGTGCCTTCCATCTTGAGAAGAAATCTCCAAGGGCTTGATCTAGAGCTTGCCTCCTGTTGTTTGAAGTCTCAGGGACTGCAAGGACTTCTCTCTGCCAGCACCTGGAGTCTCTGGAGAGACTCCTACTCTGCCCTGTGGTGCCCATCCAGTTCCTGGGACCCTGAAAGGAGAAGCTGGCAGCCTAAAGACAAGAAAGGCAGCTGAGAAACGACGCTCGCAGGAAACGTGACTGAAAAATCGACGCACGGAGCAGGAGAAACGACGGGTAGCATCGCTGATGGAGGCTGGGAGATCACAACCTGCACTGCGGGATTTTCAGATCATCGTGCGGCTGGATTTTTGACTCAAGTACCGCCGTGCGGAGTTATTTTTGACACACACCCACCCGTGCGGGCTTATTTTTGATGCACACCAGGTACATTTTCACTCTAGCAGCGCTAGTGTGTTGTTAAAACTACTTAAAGACTCTTTTTGATTTTTAATTGATAACTTGACTTGTGTATGGTGGATTTTTTGTCATTTTTGTCTTGTTTTGTTTAGATAAATATTTCCTATTTTTCTAAACTGGTGTTGTGTCATTTTGTAGTATTTTAATTAAGTAACTGTGTGTGTTGGTACAAATACTTTACACCTAGCACTCTGAAGTTAAGCCTACTGCTCTGCCAAGCTACCAAGGGGGTAAGCAGGGGTTAGCTGAGGGTGATTCTCTTTTACCCTGACTAGAGTGAGGGTCCTTGCTTGAGCAGGGGGTAACCTGACTGTCAACCAAAGACCCCATTTCTAACCGGTAGCATAACTGACCATTGATGCGCTACTCTGTGTCTTGCATTGAAGAGGTGATTTACCAGTTCCTACATCATGGCAACACTTTGTGGCAGATTCCACTGGGGCTTCAAACTCTATGTCCTCTTTTTATTTCAGTGGTTCAGGCATTTAAATGGCACTCATGGTACCTACACACCTGAATAGCATCTTCTCCTTCTGAATATTTCCTGGACTTGGAATCTGACATTGGGAGTAAAAATGTAATTGCGGCACACCATATGCATGATTCTGGCGTTCTAATATCTTTGTTGCATAATGTAATCTTTAGCAACAATTGATTTGTGGGTGACAATATAGCGACAATAACTTTAACCAGGTAATACTTTGCATTTACAATGCTCCTATTGGTAGCTATTCAATTGCCCTTACAAATGTTTGTCACTGCATGGATACATGACATTATTATGATGGCCCATTGTGCTTGCCCTTTCCATAGCGAGGGGTTATTAATTCTAATTGCCGACATCTTTGCAATTGAAAATTCATCTAGCTTGTAGTGTTCATTGTTTGTCATGTTCACCTGCAACGCTCCGATTAATAACCACTTGACATTGCCCACCACTATCAACCTCCAGGTGAATATTTGGTATTAACCTGCCAACCCCAACATGACAATGAACTTTGCACATTCCGTTGCGAGAACGGCATGTTGTTAATTATAATCACCGACATCCTTACACTTGAATTTTAATCTATGTTATAATGTTCATTGCGTGGCATGGTGCACCCCAATATTATAGCATTGTCTATGTGACACTTTCATCTTTGGCCCAAATACAATGCTGTTGTATGTGATGAACGAGCCCTGACTGGGCATATTTGTTTCCCAAACGTGTACTTAATACCTTTTTTTTTATCATTGGGTCTTTAAGACTACCCCTTATGAGTGTGCTTTTCTATTGTACTAATTGACATATCTTACTCTACACATTGTGGATGGTTGCCACCAGGCTACGTTTTGGCGCATTTGTTGTTGAATATCTTAAAAAAACAATCTGCCATTATACATTGTAACTTGTTTCCTCCTTTTTTTATGTTTCGCCTGCACAGTGCTTGCACTGTGGTTGTGAAATCTATTTCTTTGCCATTCGCCCTTTACCTAGTCTCCCCTCTTTATAGTACCACCAGTAACAGCACAATATATTGGCCCTCATTACAACATTGGCAGTAAAAGCCGCTTACCGCTGTGCAGAAGACCGCCAACACACCGCCGCGGCCGCGGAATTCCGCCACAGCTATTATGACCCACATCCCGGAATCCGCCAAAATTCAGACACCCACACAAGTCCGTAACACCAAAGGTCAGTGATAAACTGGCAAAAACAAAACCACCATCACGCCAACAGAAATACGCCCACACTATCACAACCCACGAATCCACGTGGCGGTCTTTCAACCGCGGTATTCCATTGGCGGTACACACCGCCGTGCTCAAAATACACACACTCCTACAAAACACAGCCACATTGGATGATTCAAAATACACACACCTGAGACACATACACACACCACTCCCACACAGCCATTACAATATAAAACACACACCCACATCACCCACAAACCCCTACGACCAAAAATACAGAAAGAAGGCCAGAGAGAGACACCACCAGCAAGTACAACAGCATCCACAGGCACATAACACCATCACCCACACAACTTCCACGCACCTCACACAACACACCACTACATATCACCACACTTATCACCACACACTCCACCCAACACATCACCTACACCACCCCATGGCACGGCAAAGACACCCCAGGTTCTCGGAGGAGGAGCTCAGGGTCATGGTGGAGGAAATCGTCCAGGTAGAGCCACAGCTATTCGGATCACAGGTGCAACCTCCATTGCAACCTCCATTGCAAGGAAGATGGAGCTATGGCGAAGAATAGTGGACAGGGTCAACGCAGTGGGACAGCACCCAAGAAATCGGGAGGACATCAGGAAAAGGTGGAATGACCTACGGGGGAAGGGGCGTTCCGAGGTTTCAAGACACCACCTGGCGGTTCAGCGGACTGGCGGCAGACCCCCACCTCCTCACCCACAACTAACAACATGGGAGGAGCAGGTCTTGGCGATTCTGCATCCTGAGGGCCTCGCAGGAGTAGGTGGAGGAATGGACTCTGTTAAGTCAAAGCTTTATTAATATATCCCCCACCCTACCTGCATGCTATCACATACCCCCACCCTCACCCTCACCCCCATCACACCAACTCCTCACAAATGTCCCAATATCACAAACCACCCATCCCAACCCAAAGCCCTGCATGCAACAACAAAGCATGGACACCCATCACTAAAGCATGCACACTGCACATAGCCATACACCCCCCTAAACCATCATCATACAAGCTCCGTCACAGGAATGCCAGCACTGGGGTACAGAGTCACCCACCCATTGCACACCATGGCACACACAGATGCAATAATCATGCCTTTCCACCCCTGCAGGACCCCTACCCAACGTCACCAGACAGGAGGGTCCAGACATGTCCACTCCACCCACAGAAGAGGTCCACAGTGATGACAGCACCTCTGTCCAACTGGATCTAGATGACCAGCCCGGACCATCGGGGACCTCTGGAAAGTCGGTTCCCCTCACACAGGCACAGGCCACCACAGACCTTCCCCCCTCTGGAAACACCAGCACAGCACCCACCCAGCGGGCCCATACCTTCGTCCCCAGGACATGTCAATCAGCTGTGTGTCCACCACTACAGGGAACCCAGGATAACCCTCCACCCCAACAACAACAGGGACCTGGGGGCAGTGGGCACACGGTCCAGGGGACGGAGGCCCAGGAACACAGGGGAACTGGGAGGGCTGCCGTGCGACAGGGGGCGGACAGGCCAAGGGAACCCACTCCTCACGAGGCCCTCTCCTCCATCATGGGAGCATACCACCACTCCCAGGAGACGATGGCAACGGTACTGGCCAAGTTCCAGGAGACCCAGCGCATGCAGGAGGAACAGTATTTGGGCTTCAGGGAAGAACTCAGAACCATCAGCTCCACCCTGGGCACCATCGTAGGGGTGCTGAAGGAAGTACTCAACACCAGGAGGGACACTGTGGCACAACAGGGGGCCCCTGACACTAGCATGGACGATGAACTGCCCACCACCTCCGCCGGCGCTAGTGGACAGGACGCCCGCCACAGGACCACAACACCAGCACCCCACCCCTTTAGAGGGAGAACCACCCCGCAAGCGGTCCCTGAGATCCAGGAATAAGAAAGAGAACGATGCCAAGACCCCCGCCAAGAAATGAGACCACCCTGATTGTCATCCTACTGTCCCACTTTGTCACCCTGTCCATAAATAAACTGCCCCAGCTCCACTTCCTATGCCCATATGGGCAATGCACCTGTGAGACTGATAGACTGGACTCTGCCATGGACACTCCTCCGCCATCACCCCTCACCAATTAACTTCCCCCTCCAATATTTAGCATTGAAATAAACACACCTAAAGCACAAGATGATCTGGAGTCTGTCTGTGATTTCGAAATAGTGTATTAGCAATTACAGTGACAAAATGTGTTTGAAATAGTAATGTCAACATACCTATGTCACACAGCTCTAGTCCATGAGGAATGTAAGCAGATGACACACAGTGGGACCCACATCTGTGAAACCGTAAGGGAAAGTGACAGCTCAGTGACCATACACTGGGTGAAAACGACAGACAGGATAGAGGTAGTAGTGTAAAAGCACATGTAGTAGGCAGGATTGTATTCTCACCTGTGTTTCACTGGAAATATTGCTGGATCACTGAGTCCCTGTTCTGCATGTCTTCTTCCTCTGCTTCATCCTCATCACTGTCCACAGGCTCCACAGCTGCCACAACACCGCCATCTGGACCATCCTCCTGCAGAAAAGGCACCTGTCGTCGCAAAGCCAAGTTGTGAAGCATACAGCAGGCCACGATGATCTGGCACACCTTCTTTGGTGAGTAGAATAGGGATCCACCTGTCAAGTGGAGGCACCTGAACCTGGCCTTCAGGAGGCCGAAGGTCCGCTCGATCACCCTCCTAGTTCGCCCCTGGGCCTCATTGTAGCGTTCCTCTGCCCTTGTCCTGGGATTCCTCACTGGCATGACAGGTTGGGGTACCCAGAGTCACCTGCAAATGGTGAGGGACAACTGTTAGACACACACTAACCTGTAGGGATAACCCCAGACAACCATTCCCACTGTCTTGCTTCCAGGCGCTCACCTAATAGCCACACACGGTGCCTCTGGAGTTGACCCATCACATGAGGGATGATGCTATTCCTCAGGATGTAGGCGTCATGCACTGAGCCAGGGAACATGGCATTCACATGAGAGATGTACTGGTCGGCCAAACATACCATCTGTACATTCATGGAATGATAACTCTTGCGGTTTCTGAACACCTGTTCACTCCTGTGGAGGGGGTGGGGGGGGACCAAAGCCACATGGGTCCCATCAATGGCACCTATGATGTTGGGGATATGTCCCAGGGCATAGAAATCACCTTTCACTGTAGGCAAATCCTCCACCTGAGGGAAAACGATGTAGCTCCGCATTTGTTTCAGAAGGGCAGACAACACTCTGGACAACACGTTGGAAAACATAGGCTGGGACATCCCTGATGCCATGGCCACTGTTGTTTGAAATGACCCACTTGCAAGGAAATGGAGCACTGACAGCACCTGCACTTGAGGGGGGATTCCTGTGGGATGGCGGATTGGTGACATCAGGTCTGGCTCCAACTGGGTACACAGTTCCTGGATTGTGGCACGGTCAAACCTGTAGGTGATTATCAAATGTCGCTCCTCCATTGTCGACAGGTCCACCAACGGTCGGTACACCGGAGGATGCCGCCATCTCCTCACATGTCCCAGCGGACGGTGCCTATGAAGGACAACAGCGAGCACAGAGTCAAACAACTCAGAGGTACGTAGCCACAGTTTACCCAGAACACCAATCATACACAAAAGGTGGCCTGTATGTGTGTTGAGGCTAGGCCTAGTTATGTGTGTGCAGTTGAAAATGAGGCCATGTGGGCCCCTGAAATGGCGGCTCCCTGACCTCTAAAGTGGGACAATGGGATGTGAGGTAACTGCGCTGCATTGGTTAACATTGGACCCCATGGGTCCCAGGAGCCAATGACGATGTACGCCGGCGGTGATGGTACGCAACGCCGCGGACGTGTCCGCCGCGGACGTGACCGCCATTTTCTATCACTTCAATCACTCGATACCTGATCTTCGACAGGAGAGGACCTACACTGCAAGCGCTGCTGTGACCTCAGTCTGGAAGAGACACTGGCTCGTGCGTCTGGGGAAAGGGCCCCTGCCTTCACATCGGAGGAGATGGAGAAGCTCGTTGATGGGGTCCTCCCCCAGTACACGCTACTCTACGGTCCTCCAGACAAACAGGTAAGTACACAGGGAGCATGTTGTATGGGCTAAGCCTGTGTGGAGAGGGCTGGATGTAAGAAGGAAGGGGGCAGAGTGCTACGTGCATGTAAGACGGTGAGTGCATGTGCCACATGGCAAGGGTAGGGATGAGGGCCACTCACTTTGACGGTGCAGTTGGTAATGACTTCTCTTCTTCCCCTGTACATTTCATGTAGGTCAGCGCCCACCAGAAGAAAGATATTTGGCGTGCCATCTCCAAGGACGTCCGGACCCTGGGGGTCTACCACAGACGGAGCACCCACTGCCGGAAAAGATGGGAGGACATTCGCTGCTGGAGCAAGAAGACGGCGGAGGCTCAGCTGGGGATGACCTCCCAACGTGGGAGCGATGCCCGTCGAACCATGACCCCCCTGATGCTCAGGATCCTGGCGGTGGCCTACCCGGAGCTGGATGGGCGCTTGAGGGCATCACAGCAGACACAAGGTGGTGAGTACACTCTCATTGAGCTGACTTTGCGCTCAGTGGAGTTGTCTGGGTGGGGGAGGAGGGCTGTGGGTTTCCCTAGGCCAGGGTGAGTTCCGTAGGCTAGGCCCCTCCGTAAGGCATGGCCCTGTGGCCCCCCACCCCACCTCTGTAGAGTACCAAGTACAGCTATTCATGCCCCTGTGTCATCTATGTGTGCAGATGTCGTCCATAGCCTTGTAGGCCATTTCCCAGGAATTGCACTGTGGAGCCCAAGAGCGCGGCGTAGTGCAGGGGGCCTCTGTGTCTGTCTTGTCCACCAGCGGTAGCGGTAATCCATGCACTCAACATGTCTTTCTTCTGTCTCGCCCCCCCTTTTTTTGGTCTTCCTGTTCTTGTGTGCATTAGCATCATCAGGCGGAGGAGCAGTGGCACCGGAGCAGGAGGGAGCTGCATCCCACATGGCCCTGGAGGGCGAGACTACGGAGTCTGAATTCACCAGTGGGACGGAGGGCGAGGGGAGCTCCACGGCGGGGACAGGAGCTGACACCAGCGACACGGACTCGTCCTCTGATGGGAGCTCCCTTGTGGTGGCGGCAACATCTGTGCCCCACGCATCTACAGGTACAGCCGCCTCCCCCCTACCAGCACCGCCCTCCCAGCAGCCCCTCAGCCTTCGCCCGTGCCTGCTCACCCAGGAGGGTGGGCATCACCTTCGCCCCAGGCACCCCAGGCCCTGCCCCAGTCACCCCTGCTGCCCTCAGTGAGGAGGCCATTGACCTACTCAGGTCCCTCACTGTTGGGCAGTCTACCATTTTGAATGCCATCCAGGGTGTAGAAAGGCAGTTGCAACAAACTAATGCATTCCTGGAGGGCATTCATTCTGGTCAGGCGGCCCTTCACCGAGCTTTTCAAACTCTGGCCTCAGCACTGATGGCAGCCATTGTCCCCGTCTCTAGCCTCCCCCCTCCAACTTCCCCCACCCAGACCCAATCCCCTGTACCTCTGCCTATCCCAAGTACACCATCAGACCAGCCTGCACACACCTCACCACACAAGTGAAGCTCAGGCAAACATAAGCACCACACATCCCACAGGCACTCACGCAAGCAACACACACATGCAGACACACGAACATCCACTGCCTCCACTGTGTCCCCCTCCTCGTCGTCTCCCTCCTCATTCCCAGTCTCTTCTACACTCACACCTGCATGCACTACCTCTACAGCCACTACGTCCCTCACCAGCACACCCACCAGCACACCCCGCTCACGTGCACTCACCACCCCCACTACCATTCACACGTCCCCTGTATCCTCTCCCAGTGTGTCTGTGACGCCCCCTCTGAAAATACACAAACGCAGGCACACACACACCCAACAGCCATCCACCTCACGACAGCCTCCAGCGCATGCACCTGCACCCAAAGTCACCAAACGTACACCTCCTACAACCACCACCTCTTCCTCCACTCCCAAATCCCCTCCAGCTACCCGTCCCAGTGTCTCCAAAAAACTTTTCCTGTCCAGCCTTGACCTTTTTCCCCACACCTCCCCCACCCCGTCCATCTCATAGGTCCCGAAGTAGCACCTCAGCCACAACATCTACGGGACCAGTGGTGCCTGTTGTCACAGGTATGTGGAGTGCACCGGCCACCAGGAGAGCCAGTGTTGCACGGAGCCACAGCACAGCCAGTCCCCCACCTGTGAAACATCAGAAGTTGGCCAGTGCCCGGCGGGAGAGGGGGGAAGACTCCAGCCACCAAAGCCACTCCCAGGGGTCCCGGTGGGAGTGTGGACTCAGCCGTTACACCTCCCAAGGTGGGGAAGGGCCACAAGAAACCTGGCAAATCTGGGAAGAGCTGCACGGCGGAGAAGACCGCTATCATCCCTGCTACCCAGGAGGGCACCGCCAGCCCCAGCCCAGCTGCCCCGCCAGCCCCAGCCCAGCTGCCCAGGAGGGCCTCGCCAGCCCCAGCCCAGCTGCCCAGGAGGCCACCACCAGCACAAGCCCCGCTGGGCCACGAAGGACCGCCAGCACAAGCCCCGCTGGGCCATGAAGGACCGCCAGCACAAGCACCGCTGAACAGGGCACCGCCAACTCAAGCACCGCTGAACAGGGCACCGCCAACTCAAGCACCGCTGAACGGGGCACCGCCAAATCAAGCACTGCTAGCCCATGAGCGGCAGGGGCACTGACGCAACTGGGTCCGTCACGGGGTGAGTGATGCACTCTGGGCACCAGTCCCCCTCCAGAACCAGTGGAAACATGCATACACTACCTCTGTCCTTCAAAGGATGAAGCACTCTGGGCACCAGTCCCCCTCCAGAACCAGTGGAGACATGCATCCACTACCTCTGTCCTTCACAGGATGAAGCACTCTGGGCACCAGTCCCCCTCCAGAACCAGTGGAGACTGTTATCCACTTGAGAGACTGTGGCTTTGCACTCCCCAGGATGCAGCAGTGGGCAACCCACCCACTGTAGAGACTTGAGAGACTGTGGCTTTGAACTCCCCAGGATGCAGCAGTGGGCAACCCACCCACTGTAGAGACTTGAGAGACTGTGGCTTTGCACTCCCCAGGAAATGACAGTGGGCAACCCACCCACTGTAGAGACTTGAGAGACTGTGGCTTTGCCCTCCCCAGGATGCAGCAATGGGCAACCCACCCACTGTAGAGACTTGAGAGACTGTGGCTCTCCCCTCCCCAGGATATGGCAGTGGGCAACCCACCCACTGTAGAGACTTGAGAGACTGTGGTTTTGCACTCCCCAGGATATGGCAGTGGGCAACCAACCCACTGTAGAGACTTGAGAGACTGTGGCTTTGAACTCCCCAGGATGGACCAGTGGGCAACCCACCCACTGTAGAGACTTGTGAGACTGTGGCTTTGCACTCCCCAGGATTGAGCAGTGGGCATTGAGCCCCCTCGTGAATCTGGCATTGTGCACTCATCCGGCTGAGGTGCCCCCCTTTCCTTCCCCCTGAGGTGCCTGTTGTATTTCTATCTGATGCCCCTGCAGTGTTCTCTCTGTTTTGATCGGGTATCGAGTGTGGGCCTCGCCCATGCATTTTGGGCCCAGTGGTCCACGGACTATAAATGGTGCAATACCTGGACTTGTATTATTGGTGTATATATTTGTTTATAGTGTATACATATGTTTTAGTATTGGATTTTAATATATTACAATGGTTACACTCATTTCCTTTTGTCTTTGCATTCTTCCAGGTGGCTTGGGGGGTGTAACTGTAATGTATCATGCTGTATTAGTGTGTGTGTTGTAGTGGGTGAGGGTGTGGGTGGGGGTGTTCCGTGTGTGTGTCTCTGTTTTTTGCCTCCCCCCTCCCCTGTGTCGTAGGTGCAGTACTCACTGTGGTCTTCACCGCCGGCGTTCGTGCTCCTGGTAGAGGAGCAGGAAGACTATTGCAGGTAGAATTTGGAGTTCCGGCTCCATGGTGTCCTCGTTCCTCGTGGGGGTGTGTAGAGGTGAGCGTTTTCCCTTCGAAATTCCTGTTTCCGCTGTGTTTTTATCCGCGGTGAATCGCCCCGGAAAAGGTGGCGGATTGGCCTGTCATAATAGTGTGGGCAGTACTTTGTCCTCCGCCTGTCTGTTGGCAGTGACCGCCACGCTGTTTGTTTGTACCGCCGTGGCGGTTGTAGTGTTAAAGTGGCTGTCTTTGTTGGCGGTTTCCGCCACGGTCGTAATTGCTATTTTTTTACCTCCGGCCTGTTGGCGGTCTTACCGCCGCTTTAACACCGTCCGCCAGGGTTGTAATGACCACCATTGTCTTTCTTAATAAACAAGTCATAACACGTTAGCAGAGTTTCAGTACTTATATTGCACAACTGCTCACTATCTACAACTTATAACAAAAACAGATTATTATTAATCACAAAGGTGAAACCTACTGTATTTACCAATGCTTGTTCCTGTTTCCACTGAACCCAGGTTAGTGGCTCATTGTCAACACCAGCATCCTGTGTGAGTGTCCCAATCGCATGGCCAGGGACCCCTTTCATCCCTCTCCTCACAGAAAGTGCCCCTGTACCATGTCTGCTTGGGCGTTGCCCCTGTACCATGTCTGCTTGGGCGTTGCCAGTGTCCCATATCAATTTCTGTATCATTTCTTAAACTCAGTTGAACACAGTATTCTAGTGTAGTGTCATGACAGTATTTCTCTGTCTGTGTCTAAAATAATCAACAGTGTTACACTGTCAGCATCCATTTGTCAGTGTTTCATTGTCCTTGAGTAGTGCTTAATTTGTGAAAGAAAGAGTGCCCCTGCCTGGTCCAATTAATCGTCAGCGCACCACACGCTAAGGATGGTATTCTTTAATCCACTATCAAACACTGCCTGTGCTTTTTTCTCGCTCTTTCATGGTCCTGCTCTCTCCCTTTGTGACGAGTTTGCTGTCTTACTCTTACTCCGTCTTTCCGATCAGTGTTTTTTCCTCTCTCTTGCACTTGGGAAATATCTAATTCGGAAAAATAAGTGCCAGTCCCCAAAAATAAGTGCTGGTGCCCCCCCATCGGCAACCACTGGCTCAAATTAAGCACTATCCTTATGTCATTATTCTTGTGACATTGTCCCTTTGTAAGTAATCCCATGTCAGTGTCTCAAGATCGGCTTTTTATTGTGAAGTGTCTCCCGTGCAGTGTCCCTGCACCAGAGCCTCGTATTCGCATCCTCATACAAGAGTTACAGGGTGCCATTATCACTGCTCCAGCAATCCTATATCAGTGACTGTGTTCCAACATGATTGTTGGTGCCTTTGTTTGACACTGCCCAAAGAAGTGCCTCATACCAGTGTTCATCCCCCGTGTCAATGTCCTGGTCCCATTTTTAGACACTGATCCATCAGTGTTCTCTTAATAGCTTTGGTATTATGGTACTCTGGGCCAGATTTAAAAGGCCCTATTGCCACCAGAGCGACACTTTTTGTGACTCTCCAGTGGCGCAATGCCCTGCGCCATATTTACAAGGTGGCCTTAAGCCACTTTTTGTAGCTTAACGCCACCTTGTAAATATGGGCCTTTCACACACAGCAGTTTGAGTATAAGCGGCGTGCAATAGGTGTCGCTGTGAGTATACCACAGCAACACCCATTGCATTTTGACGCTGCCTGAGATTTACGGGTTTTCGTAAACCTGAGGCAGCGCCAAAATCTAACACCACCCGAGGGGTGGCATTAGAGTGGCACAAGGAGGAGAAATTCTTTCATTTCTCCTCATTTTTTGCTCTATGTGTTCTTCATTTTGCAGCACACACAGAAAGAGCAAATTGCCATTTCAGATTGTTTTTGTGCAGGAAGGTGTTCCTTCTTGCACAAAAACAATATTCCACTCAAAGCAGCCATCCTTGCACTATGGCGCAAGGGTGGCTGCGTTGGTGCACGGCAGCAAATTTAGAGCCAGCGCAGGGGGAAACACAAAGGTGCGCGGTATTCTAGTAAATATGGCACTGCGCCGCACACCGTCATTTTCTAATGAATCTTGCCCTCTGTGTTTCAGTGCTGTTTGCTTGTACCATTATTATTCCACCCAAAGGCAGCTCCAAGAAGATATTAGTCTACAGGAGAGGGCTTAGGTGATGTGGGATGGACTGAAAGCTCCCTTAAATAAAAGCTTAGAAGTAACACTTTCCCACAAAAAGGACAGTGGAAAAAGGGGACAGCTGGAAAATAATTTCCACCGAGTTATTAGAAGCATAAATTACACATTCCAGCATAATTACTTCTTTATCATGTTCAGTTCCTGTCTCAGCCCTGCTGAAAGAAAGGAAATATACGACTGTTTGGAAACGTTTGCTTTATAGTGCAGAGTACAGCAGATCATGCACTTTAACTTCCATCCTTTAATTTTAGTCCTGTTTTTAATCCTGTTTGAAGTGCGATGAAAATTGTGTGTAATGATGGGTTCACTTGAACTTTCAACTCCTCCTATTGTTAAAAGAGCTTGAGGGTGAGAGGGCAAAAAACGCATGGGAAAATAATCAACATAAGCTGGCCTGGCCCTCAAGGTCGCTACGGCATGGCATACAACCTAGAAATCGTTCCTCTAATTTTGCCCCATATCTGGAAGTACCTTCGTAGAAGGAAGGTGGCTAGTTGTTAGGGTGGCTTTCCCAGCCTAGACTTTACACAGTGAGTTGACTGTTTCTCCACACGGGGGATTCTCAGGTCAAGGTCATCAGAAAGCTATCAAAATGCGTCCCACTGCCCCCTGCCCAATAAGTCATCTATCGGGAGGAGACCAGCTGCGTCCTGCCCCATGCCTCACAATTCCTGGCCCACAATTTTAAACCCTTCATTTTCCTATAACGAGGCATATTTTTTAATACTGCAGTCCGTGCCAAGAGGTTTGTGAATAGTACACCTGGCTATGGCTGTGGCGTACATGATTGGGTCGCGGGCTTCTGAGGCTACACACAATCAGCCATAAAGCAGGTCCAGGTCTCCCTTTGAGGACAACAGTTGGTTCTCAGTCAGCGTCCAAAGGGGTTTAGTCCAACAGGGGGATAGTAGTCTGGCAATACTTGGTCTATGCTAAACTAGCTGTAGGGCCTCATGTGCAGGAGTCTCCACCCCCCCCCCGATACAGTTGTCGCATGGGGTTTGGAGGGTTTGAGTTTCAGCCTCTCCAATCCCAAGATGAACTTCTTTGTCAGTGAATCAATTTTCAAAAGTGTGGTCTACTGGATCCTGAGAGTAAGTGTAGAGAAGACATAGCTAAATCTGGGGATATGTTCATCTTTAAAGTTCCTATTTTATCTCATAGAGACCACTGTAGACTTGATCAACAAACAAAGTTATTGCACATCTTCAAAATCAAAGACTAAGGGCCTGATTATGACTTCGGCAGAGGGAATTACTCCATCCCAAATGTGACGGATTTCCCGCCCACCAAAATATGAATCATTATATCCTCTGGAACTCGTAATAATACAGGTGGGATATCCGTCACATTTGGGACGGAGTAATCCCCTCTGCCGAAGTCGTAATCAGACCCTAAATGTTGTCAAAGATCATGTTTTTAAACCACAGGCTAAGTGTGATGTCCAGGTATACCACGTTATGTGGGACCCATCAAAACTGGTGAACGCCTACTCCTGATTTGCCCACAGACATGGACATGGGGAGAGCCTCATTCCTGGACCACCTAATACAGTATACAGAGAATAGAGAAAAAGGCATCAGCCAGAGGCATGATACTTGGGATGAAAGTCCTGGGGACAAGAGTGTTAGAAGGATGTCATCTGCAAAAAGGAGAATCTTGTTGAAGTTTGCAGGGTTCACTATGCCAATGATGTCTGTTTTTTATTTTTAATCACAAAAAGCTTGAGAAACAGAATGAAGAAGAGGGAAGAGAGTGGGCATTCGTACCTTGTCCCTATTTACTGAAGAACAATTCAGAAGGAAAGAGACCGCAAGGCACATAGGCCATTGGGGGTGTATGGGGCCAGCCGATAATGAGAATGAAGCTCAAGCCAATTCCTGCTCATCCCAGCATTCGTAAGAGATATCCAGATTCTCCTCCATCGAACGCTTTCTTGGCATCTAAGAATAGGGCTCACCTTTTCATCCTCATCATTTCAGACTTGTTACAGGAGGTGAAATAGTCCTCATGTTGTTACTCAAGGCTCTGCCACGAACAAAACCTGGCTGTGCTGGATGTATGAAAGTAGGGATCAGCCAAACATGTCTGTTAGCTAGAATCTTGAGTAAGATTTTCATCTCTGCTTAATGGGGAGACAGGCCTATAGCTGACACAGTTGAGAGAGACCTTGCCCGGTTTTGGGATTAGAGTGAATAATGAGCAATCCAACTCCAGATGTAAATATCTCTGTCCATTCTCTCTCTTTAAAAAGTTAAAGAGCAGCTGTGAGATTTGGGATTTGTTAATCTTATTAAACTCAATGCGGAACAAGTCATCTCCGGTTACTTCCCCAGTTCACATCATCAATGTCTTTTACTATGTCTTCCAGTGATTTGCTTTGTTCCACATTTAGGATAGGCAATAAGATAGCTTTAAAAAAATTGCCCCAACACAGAAAACTACCTACTCACCAATTCACTCTCTGTGATATTAAGGAGTAGCAAGTAATTCAGCATTAGAGGATCTGATAATAGGAATATACCTTTTAAGGAGAAACTGGATGAAGAGCAGACTTTTACCAAAAAGAGCATAATGCATAGTGTACAATACTTTGCCGATGACTCTTTCCTCATTGAGAATCGATCAAGTAATTTTAATTATGAAGTACTATAAGCTTTCTTACTAAGACCTAGCACTAAATGAACCGCTGCACTCCGAATGGTCTGCAGTCTTTATATCAAGTATTAAGGCATTCCAAATAAGACAGAGTTACAGTATGATTATAGACTGCACTACTGAGCTCCAGGCAGAAGATGGAAGTAATGAAGGATTTTCCTTCAAACATTTTAGAAGAAGAAAGCAAGGGTATGTCATCTTTTTGAAATAACTGTGAAGGATCAAATTGATGAAAAACAGCACCCCAAAAAATCTAATTACTAGTCACTGGGGTAAAGGAGGCCTTGAGTTTAAGTGGCAACCAAAAATCAGTCCAGGCAGAAAACTTGTTGCCAAAGATCAAAATCTCAGTTTTTTTTTAGTTAGAGTGGAGAAAACACACATCCATCCAATTATCAATAGCTACAAAGCACTCTCTAAAGTGCTACTGTGTGGTTCTAGCACCAGCGGAACGTCTGTCAACAAGCTAAGTGCTGCCCATATAAGCATAGTAAATCATGGGAAAACACGTAATCAACTGTGCCCCTCCCGCCAGCAGCAGCAGCTGCAAAACCTTTATAAGGAAACAATAATAAACAGTGTTTATTATCATTTCCTTGTAAAGGGTCAGGCTACGGGGTTGAGGCGTGGGAGGGGGAGTGCTGAGCATGCCCCTCAGAGCGCATGTGTGTTTGGTCGGCTGTCTTGGGCCAGCCAAACACACATGCGCACATGGCTCTCTCCACCCCAGCAACACAGTTACTGGGCTGGAGAGAGTCTGCACAAGCTTCCATTCTGCCTGGGAGCGCCCTAGCTGGGCGCTCCCAGCCAATCCTGACGCTGCTTTAGCAGCGTCAGGATTGGCAGCAGGGCAGGCTGGGAGCCTTTGCCTGGCAGGAGAGGAGAGAGGAGCGGGACGCTGCACGGCGCGCGCAGCCTTCAGGTAAGTTCATTTTCTTTTTCTAAAATGTTATTAATATTTCCCCGCAACAACCCCCACATACGCACTTGTACTGCCCCACCCCCTCTAACACTGCGAGCCACGACTGAAGTTAAACAACGTCTGATTCAACCCTGACCCTTGTGAACTCCGAATGTAAGTGGTGTACTATTTGAAAGAAAAGTTGGGGGTTAGAAGGCCTGTGATTGGTCAGCTAAAACCATACACAGTAAACATACACAGTACATGTGAAATACACACAAAGAGTATCCACAAATGTACCACACATGTTAAAGAAAAGTGTCCCCAGTTATGGGAACTGGACCTACCTTCAACCAGGGAGTAACAGTGGGCAGTGTCCCTAGAATGGTAAATGCCTCTGAAATACAAATTCACTTCTTCGTCTGGGATGAGGGAGCAATAGCAATAGCCATCCATAGAATGAGGATACAGTTCTTATGATATAGACTCAAAGAACAAAAAGGATTTACAGTACAGATGCATTACTAATAGGAGTAGGATTGCCGGGGAATACCCTGAGTGAAGCTTAGTGGTCATAAACTCTTTTGCACTTGAAGTCATGAAACTCTGTTGCACTTGAAGCTATTCCCTCAGCCCTATCCCCATGGTGACCTCTACTTTTCCTGCAGCACACAAACGTTAACTTGGCCTATACCCCACACGTTAATCAGACCCGAATGGTGGGGTTCTCGTCCAGCCTCTCACGCAGGTCCCAGTGACTAACCAGACCACATTACGGTGTGGGATCGTACTTTGAGGCCTTTAGATGTCTCGCACTTAGGGACTCTAAACCCACTAGAACTAGTGTATCTGCCTGGTCCGTGATCCAGAGGTATTTTCCTCTGGTTCGATCTCATCCTATCCTTCATCTACTGTAGAGGAGTTACCATCCCTATCACTCCCCTGCCCATAGTGATGCTCAGTTACGAACAAATGTACTGTATGCTCCATAACAATGACTAGTGATTGAGTCTCTTCACGTTGATGGGCTCAACTATTATAATAAAGGAAAAAAGATTCTGAAATACCTTAAATTTCTCTTCCCAGTCATAGTTATTTTGCAGGAAACCCACCTTACCACCCTAGAAATGGAAAAACTCAGGTTAGAGCGGTCATGCTAATCCGTTAAGGGCTCTGAATTTGTGTGATGCAGACGTGGGTTCAACCTGACCATCACTACATCTTACAAAAGTATATGGCCACTAGACTGCATTGATGATGGGGGTTGATATACTCCCCAGTAGGTGACAAATGCACATTCTTTAAATAAATAACCTGGTTGCTTCTCTTCATACTGCGTTTAAATTATTGGTGGGTGATGATTGGAGCTGGTACTAAATCCCTACTTAGACAGGTCACAGCACCACACAAATCATAGGTCTAGACACTGGTTCCTCCTGGACAACGTAATGCATGACTTTTCATTAATGGACTCTTGGCACCAACATCACTCAGAAGATAGGAATTACACAGTTACCTCTTGCTTCTTTGCTACCCATATTCAAATTGATTTTTATTTGACATCTCATAGTCTACTACCTAAAATATATCAGACAGAGCACCCAGTGTAATATTGTACCACGGTGTAATAATAACTAATGTTGACAATGCAACAAAGAATTAGGTGGCAGTGATATATGGACTACTGCACCTCCCACAAGTAACAAATGTGAACGTAGAAATAAGAGATATGCTCGACGGGCAGAAACCACTGTGCCACCAAAGCAATGTCAAGAAGTGTAGGAGAAACCCCTACACAAATACAGGTACAAAGACTACCCAGACAATACAAATTGTCCTTTGAATCGGTAAACACCACCAAGTGAGCACATTCAAATGAACTAGAATAGTACAGTTCAGTAGGAAGTTGAAATGTTTACTGCAGAGATAGCAGGCAGCCAACACGTGTTTCATCTATGATGAGTTTTTCAAGGCTGCAAAACCAACATTAAACACCAATATTTAGTATATACATTAATATACACATAAGATAATTTCACATGAAAAAAATGTCTGCACCCCATCGTGCAATACTGTGGGTACGGAAAGGGGAGAGAATCGTTCCTGCCAGTTATGACCAATGTGTAGCAAACAGTCCTAAGTATAGAAAGTGCAGAGGACCTGTACACCAGAGATGATAAAAGAATAGTAAATAGGATAGTCCATCCGAAATTGACCAACTCTGTGTGGCGTCGACAGGATAGGCACCAGTCAGTCGTATCAAAACCAAAATAGTAGTGCCCGGACAAGTAGAATCTGTTCAGAGCGTTGCCTGTTGAAGTTAGACAGGTATATAAACAAAGGCTCCGTCCGCCTCGTGGAGCGACATGAAAGTCTTTCTTGAAAAAATGGAAACACCGTATCGGAGTAGGGCAAGGCAGATAAAGAAAAAACGTAAATATTGTGCGCATTAGGACCTGGTATAAAGAGAATCAAAGAGAGACCCTTGGGGCAGTAATACATGCTCGCATGGCTGACAAGCATACCTGAAAGTACAACACAACGCTCCTAGCAGCAAGTAAAACGTTTATGTGGAGCCGGCCTTCTTCAGTCCCAGAACTACTGAAATATAGGAGAGAATGCTATATTCAATGTAGATAGTAAGTGTGCATAATGGCCAGTGAAAACAGTGGAGCGCATCCTACCAGCAATCAGACACTGTGTGCGGGGGAAGCCATGATGAGTCCCCAGGTTCTGAAAATAAAAGAACAAATGCTAAGTCGAATAGGCAAGTTAGGGATAAAGGCAAACCAATGAAGGAAGCGCTGCCAGTGAGAAGGGCTGTATGTAGTCTTACCAGTAACGGTCAAGTGTATATTTGAGGCGGTAAGGGTGGACCCGACCCGCCATTATGAAGTGTTCAACTAGGAATGGGTAATGGTCATAGAAACAGGACGTAGTTAACACTGGTCTCAAGGTCAAGGAACCATGCACCATGATGGAAGTATATACATTCATAGAAAGTAAATAAACATGGGGTTTGTGAATTAGAAAAAAATACCTTACTTCTACATGTATAAAGATAGTCAATGGAACTATAAAAAATGCGTGCCAACTAGCTCCCAATGGCAGAAAGACTAATATACGGCCGACAAAGAAGCGCAAAGGCAAGTTACCTAAGCACAAAGTCACCCCTGGCTGGGCATGTGTGCATACTGCTGTAAGATGGGTTCTCAAGTAGTAAGGTCTTTTTTTGCCAATATTGACATTTTTGATGAGAAATTATTTTATGTGTATATTCACGTATATACTAAATATTGGTATTCAATGTTGATTTTGCAGCCTTGAAAAAGTCTTCATAGACGAAACAAGTGTTGGCTGCCTGCTATCTCTGGATTAAACATTTCAACTTACTATTGAACTGTACCACTCCAGTTCATTTGAATGAACTAACTTAGCGGTGTTTAACGATTCAAAGGACAATTTATATGGTCTGAGCAGTCTTCATAACCAATATTGTTCTTGTGTTGCAAAAGCCACCCAGAGGGTCCTGGAGGCTTAATATGGCTTATTCTAAAACAGTGGTGCATAATAAATGCCGTAAAATAAACTTAACTTCTTACCTGGTCAAAAGCAAAAGTACAGTCTTGTCAATCCACATGTTATGTGGAGCTGGGAAAGCCTCTATTACTGGAGACCTAATGAGGGACTAGGCTCCATGTTGGTGTGATGCACAACAACAACCCCTGCTTGAGAAGCAGATCAAACGCTTTAGTGATGAATACAAACAAACTGCCAATAAAACATTGCATTACCTCCCCAAAGCTAAGATCAACCTGATCTTGGTCCTGACCTCATAGGCAGAAAAAGCATTACTCCTCACTCGATAACTTCATTACGAAAGGGCGGAAAAGGCGGGCTACTCTTTTCACAACCGCTAAGCACCCTTTTGACACTCCTAGTGGATATCCTGGAGGCGTTCCGTGAGTTGTATCATTCCCTGTATACTACAGAATTCATTCCGAGGAGTGGGACTACTCTACCTCCAGATGTTGCTTTAACTCTTGAAGCTGAGATCACAGTAGGAGAAATAAGCCAAGGCATAGATTCCCTGCCCACGAACAAGGTGCCTGGCCCAGACAGCTAGCTCACCAAATACTATAAAATTAAGAAATTGAAGGGGGGTTCCCTTGTAGCAAAAGCTTTTTGCAGACATTGCATCTGAAACATGACCTCTCCCAGTACTCACAAATTCATGCATCAGATTATTGATAAAACAGATCAATGGCCTAGTCAGCTGCGGGAGAAATAGGCTGATAGCACTAATTAATGCAGACATTAAGATCCTTGCCAATTGTTTTGTAGCTAGCCCACTCTTGCAACTACTTCTGACAATTATCTAACTCTCACAGGAGGGTTTTATCCTGCATCATTCTTCTGCATCCCACCTACAGTCACTCTCGCATGCACTTTGGAAGGTCCATAACAGCAAGGACGAGAAGTTGGCCCTATTTTAGGAAGCAGAGAAAGCCTTTGACCCGATAGACTAGAACTACATGTCCAAGTTCTAGAGAAATCAGGGTACAAAAACTATTACTTACCAAACTCAAATGGTTGTACTCAGACTCGACACCATGGTGACATGCTGGGTTTCTCAATCAAGTGTGATTAGCATAGGAAGGGGAATTAGAAAGGGCTGCCCCTGTCTCCTCTCCTTCCAATCTGGAGCTGGAACGACTGTCGACAGCACTACATAATGAGCCCATGGTCAAAGGCATACAAACTCTGGGCGAAGAACACAAAGCTTTGCACTATGTTGGCAAACATTTACAGATCTTACAGAACTGTTTAGTTCTATTCCGGTGCTGATGGATTTGCTTTTGTAGTTCTCCACACTCTCTGGCTACCGGATAATTTTGGACAAATGAGAGGTACTGCCTCTTATCCCTACTACAATTACTATTTTACTTAGATATTCCCCGTTCCGCTGGGTTACCTGCAACCTGAAATACCTAGAAACACATTTAAAAAATGGCTCAAAACATGATGCAGGGTAACAGACCCATTAATAGAAAGGGAAAAACATGGCATCGCCCCACGGTCACACCTACATTTGTCAGTTTGGGGCAAAGCCCAAACAATTAAAGTGGACATTTATCCTCGCTTCTATTACGTCTTTGCAATGCTTCCAATCCATATTCCAATCAGCTTGCAGAAAAGCTCTCTCACTGGCTAAACTACATCCAGCCACAGAATCAGGGCCTCCGTTTCTCCCATGTGGAATACTTCTGGGCAGCCTCACAATTAGCGCACTTTGGTTTTATGTCCATACTGCCTTAGAAACGCCTTTCTGGGCAGAGATAGAAAATAGGCCCTCTGGGACACAATAGGGGATTTGGGATGGTGTTTGCTGTGACTACCAGGCAGACTGAGAATATGAAACCAAAATGCATGCCGGTGTATATACTTGGCAGAGGGCTTGGAAGTTGCTCAGCACAGACGCCACCTCCAACACTGGCAATGCAAAATTCTGCATGGGCTAGAGGAACAGCATTCTGAAGACTTCATAGAGAGACTTGTATAGGCCATGCTGTCTGGGGGGTGGGGTGGGTGGAGGGGATGTTGATTTGAGACATTTGCTGATTTGCTGAACTCGAGCTTGGAATTCTCCTCAAATGCATTTGGAACTAACTGCTGGCAGCTGCACTGTATGAAGAAGGCCTTGAGCCAGAGTTACAAGACTCTCCCTTCTATTTGCTGATACTTAGGAGCTGATTTAGATATTGGCAGATGGGTCACTCCGTCACACGGTGAAGGATATACTGTACACCCAAATCTAAATCTAAATCCCATAGAATATAATAGGGTTTAGATGTCGGTGGACGGGATATCTGTCACCCAATATATAAATCAGGCCCTTAGTGTCATGGGGTACCTATAAAGGAGTAATTTCAGGCATAATTCGGACTCTGTCTGACCATGCTTGCCTTAGGATTTCCACAAATAATGGACGAAGAGGCTGGGCCAGACCTTTGAAGCGGAGGACTGGGATGAACTGCTACAGACACATTACATATGTCTTCATGAAGCTAGACTAAAGTTTAGGTATTTTAAGATTCTCCATCCATACATGGCACTGGATACCTGCATGACTGCATAAATCAAGCCTGACAGTAAACTCTGGTTGTTGGAGATGCCAAGCCCCACCTAATGATACAGCCCAAATATCATGGGAGTGACCTAACCCCGCCCCCTATCGGGATGCAGTCTGATCGTGAATGAC
The DNA here is from genome assembly GCF_031143425.1 of Pleurodeles waltl. NCBI lineage: Eukaryota > Metazoa > Chordata > Amphibia > Caudata > Salamandridae > Pleurodeles > Pleurodeles waltl. The sequence goes on from NC_090436.1 coordinate 318,587,701, forward strand.
TCATACATTAGCCATTACCTCTCTGTTGGTACCGTGCACTACCCAGCGGGCGTGGTGAGCAGAAGCAATTGCTTGCCACAAGCTTAACAGCAGCAGAAATATGCATGCTTAGCCTTTGGCAAACAGACAAACCCTAACTGCAGAGACATGGCTGTAGGAAATGAGTCATATAGCAACATTTTAACGAATAATATACAGGCTTAATGACCAATCAGAAAAATGTATGAACATATTGCTTGACTGCCTGGATGACCCACACTAGACGAATTTCATGGGATTGGACTGGAGGGCTGGTCGGACCAAGAATAAGTGAACGCTGACCAGGAGCTGTCTGCCGTCCTTCTCTATGGACCATTAAGATCAGCCGCAGTTTACCTGTCCCTCACTAAAGCAAGACAGACGCATGGTAGCGATGCTCCATGGCACCGGGCCCAGAGGGAGTCTTTGCCTTAGAATGGGAGGGGTATCATGGTCACTACCATGCATAGTATGTCACAGCGGCGAAGTGACTCCTTTCACAATTTCACCTCGGTCTTATTCCTCCTTCCCTCCTCCCTTCAACTCCATAGTTTATGGCGCTAATCCAGCAAAGCGGCACAATAGCATAAATTATAATGCTATTGTGGAAACGGGCGCAACCATGCGCTCGTTGCAACCATGTATCGTTAGGTGGGTCAGCGCAAGAAAAGTGGCGCATCGGGATCGATACGCCACTTTCCTGTAGATCTGACCCTAAGCTTGAAGCAGATTGTGCAGCGGCACCAAATGTTATTTCTATTTCCACTATGAAAGAAGTTGCAGCTGGCGAAGGTTGGTTTATGTCGATAATAATCAGTATAAATAACGACTGTTTTTTCACAACACATAGAAAGGGTGGGAATGGCCGATTATTTGCCTCAATACATGTTTCTGAGCACCCACTGCGGAGAAGTGCCTTTGGGTTTCATTTTTGTTCTACATATTTGTATCTGATCATACTGACGCTCATGATACTATAATGCTTGTCAGTAGATGTGTTAATTACTTCCTCGATAAACGTGGTGCATTGTTGAATAAACAAGACAGAGTAGTTGCATGACTCGGGTAAAAACACAGAGCTAGTCATTAAAGGCAGACATGATAGGATAGCATAATTTGTGCAAGTCATGCAGAGGACTTTCTTCCAAAAATTTGAGGGACAGAAATTCATAACACCGAAACAACTAAAACAAGCATTGAAAACCGCAGCTTCTGACTTTGAGGTCAGTAGACACTGATGAATAAATCTTATTTAAAAAGCAACTGGAGATGATAATGGTGGCCCTAGCCCTCGTGGTCACACTATCTTCTGACCTTAGTTTCCCTCGTTCAAATGGTGCTGAATGTAGCAGCAGATTGCCTCAGCAGAGTAATGCGTCAATGTCACAACTTCCCTGTGGCTTGCTCAAACTTTTTGGATGGGTTTGGACCACTGTGCTCGACCACTTTGCCACTTTGTGAATGCCAGCAGTGATGCAATGCCTCCTCTCCCATTTCCTGAGGGGAACCAATTGGGGAGTGATTACCCTGGCTTATCTTTGCCCCTGTCTTCTTCTTCATGAATACCTTCTATTGCACTTGAAAGACTGGCTGTGGGTTTAGCGTCACTTCAAGAAAGCAGAGGTCATTCTGATTATTCAATTATGGCCTTCTGTGGTGTAGTTTAACCTGGTGTAATGCAGGGCTTTGACTCCAGACTGGATCTTCCCTGTGACTCCTTGCCCAGGTTTCAGTCTTAGAAATGTGACCATCAGCTCCTCCGGTTGGCTTGGCAGCTGAGAAGAGGGGGCTTCAGCAGGTAAGTCCCTCTTCCATGTTAGCTGCGTCTGCAATAAAGGGGTGTGTATCTGTAGTCCCACAAGTACCACTGGGTATCCGTTTTCTCCTGATGGATACTTTTCGGTGTTAACTTCTGTGGGTTTGACAGTTCTTGCAGTATAGTTTCCATTTGGTTTTGGCAATATCCATGTTCTGTGTTCAGGGGGTATCTTTGAAGACTGTTTGGTCACGGAAAGGGGGTCTTGCCAAAACAGAAGGAGTAGGTAACAATTCCTTGAAGGGGTTTTTCTCTTTGCCAACTTGCTGTTAAGTCTGCGTTCCTACTTGGAACTTGCCTACGATTCCCATGGTCCAGAGGTTTTCTTCTTTTAAAATCTTTGTTCAATGTTGATATAAATATGTGATCCTGAATATGTTCTTTCTAGAAAGCATCACATCTGCTCAAAGGCTGGGTGAATTTGGCTCCTTGTCCGGCTACCGTAGTTGGCTGTCTTTTATGATATTTTAGTGTTTTGACGAGGCTTTGGCCTTAGGTGGTGTCCACTTTTCATTATGACTGGAGCTTCATTCATTTTATCCAACCTTGTCTTCTAGGAGGAGGAAGCTTGCATCTCTGGGATATAATCTAGGATGCGCAAGTCCGTCCCGTGGTCTACATGCTCTGTGATAGTCTTCTTTTTAATTTAGGTGTCTTCTAGTGGGAAGTGGGGGCAACCTATGGCTCTGCATCTTCCTTGATAGAGGACCTTAGAGCCTTTAATCTCTATCTAATTAACACTGCCCCTACACATAATACTGGACATCTGCTAGACCCACTGTTCTTGAACCTCAAGGGATTCACAACAAACTGTCCTAGCCCTTTACTGTTGTGTGATCATTATGCGGTACCTTTCTGTTTTTGGACACCCTCTTCAACCACTGCATTAGCCCCAGGACCACCTATTCTCTCCAGAAATTGGTCTAAGCTTGAGATCCCTATCCTCAATTTACGGCTCCCAGACACTCTACCCAGTCTTGGACAGGCTGTTGACCACACTCAACCTAAGGATGGTGCCTGGATGTGGGGCTCTCAGTTACTTGATTACTGTAGAAGTGTTACATTTGGAGCTTGTGTGTTTTGTTGGGAATCAGGTTTTGAGCTTACTTCTCCGAAGTGTCTTTGTTTAGTGGAAGTCAGACAATGAAGAAGTGAGGAGGTATGCACCGATTACCTACTGACAATTTTAGTTATTCCTACTGCCTTCTCATCCCAATACTTGCAGCGCACCATCCTTCCTATGGCCTTGATTCCCAGAGCTTGGTAATGGCAGGACAGGGTGTGTGTCAGCCTCCCTTTATGGGCACTGCAGGAGGAGAGGGGCATCGAAAGAAAGGATAGAGGAAGGGGTGGGGTGTTTCAGTTCAGTTAGATCTTGTGGTGACTGTGAGAGGTGAACACACTTTATGTAGTATGTACTGGTTAGCAGCACATTAACTTATTACATTTGAGGTTTCTCTTTTTCCTAATCATAGGTAAATTTTTACAGAGAAATTAGTCTGTAATAATTCTCCACCATATTTTTAAATCACCGGGCCAACCACCTCACAGTCTTTACTTCATTAGGAATGGTCTCATCCTCAAGATATTTTAAAAGTCAACACTCAGAAAGTTAATCAGTCTTGCTACGCCCATTCCCTCTGAGACAACGAAACCTCCATCCCTGTGCTCAATCTTCATGTTTTGAATTGTATCCATCCTGTGAGGGGCGTGGATGTGGGCCCAACAGTAAAAAATAGGATTCCCCTACGCAAAAGCTATTGCCTTTCCAATGTCTTTTAACCATGTCATACAGTAGTGTGGCATGCAGCAGAGTGGCATGGTGTAGAGTGGTGTGGAGTGGCGTGGAGTGGCATGGTGTAGAGTGGAGTGGCATAGAGTGAAATGAAGTGGGATAGATTGGCATAGAGTAGAGTGGAGTAGAGTGAACTGCGGTAGAGTGAAGATGAATAGAACAGAGTGGTGTAAAGGAGACTGACATAGAGTGGAATGGCATAGAGTACAGTGGAGCAGAGTGGCATTGTTTGGAGTGGGGTAGAGCCATGCAGAGTGGCAGTGTGTGGAGTAGAGTACAGTGGGGTAGAGTGGAGTGGCATAGAGTGGAATTTCAGAGTGGCGTGGAGTGGCATAGAGAATAGTGGAGTGACAGAGTAGAGTGGACGGAGGCAGAGTGCAGTGGTATACAGTGGTACAGAGTAGAGTAGAATGGTGAAGAGTGCAGCACCATATGGTACAGTGGTGCGGAGTAGAGTGGTGCAGTGAGATAGAGTGTAGTGGAGTAGAGGTGCAGAGGTGCAGAGTAGAGAGGCATAGAGTGCAGTGGTGCAGAGTAGAGTGCAACATCATTGAGTGCAGTGGCTTTGAGTGCAGTGGCATAGAATAGTGCAGAGGTGAGTGCAGTAGAGTAGAGTGGTACTTAGTAGAGTGAAGTGGTGTAGAGTGCAGTGGCGTAGAGCAGAGTAGAGTTGCATAGAGTGCAATGTCATAGAGTAGTGCAGAGTAGAGTGCAGTAGCGTAGAGTGCGGTGCAGAGTGAAGTAGAGTTGCATAGAGTGCAATAGCACAGAGTGGTGCAGAGTAGCATAGAGTGCAGTGGCATAGAGTGCAGTGGTGTGGAATAGAGTGACATAGAGTGCCGTTGAATGGAGCGCAGCAGTGCAGAGAAAAGTGGAGTAGAGTGCAGTAGCATAGAGTAGAATGGTGCAGAGTACAGGACAGTGGTGTAGAGTGCAGTGACATAGAGTGAAGTTGTGCAGAGTGAAGTGCAGTGGCATAGAGTGCAGTGGCATAGGGTAGAGTGGTGTAGAGTGCAGTGGTGCAGAGTGGATTGCAGTGGCATAGAGTGCAGTGGTGTAGAGTGGTGTAGAGTGAAGTAGAGTGGTATAGAGTGCAGTGACATAGAGTGGTACAGAGTACAGCGTTACAGAGTAGAGTTGAATACAGCCCAGTGGCACAGAGTTGAGTGGCTTGGAGTGCAGTGGCGTAGAGTGCAGTGGTACAGAATAGAGTAGAGTAGTGCAGAGTGCAGTTGCGAAGAGCGTAATGGTGTAGAGAAGAGTAGAGTGAGACAGAGTCCAGTAGTGTAGTGTAGAGTAGAATTGTGTAGAGTAAAGGAGAGTGGTATAGAGCATAGTGGCACAGAGTGCAGTGGTGCAGAGTGGAGTGCAGTGGGGTAGAGGCGAGTGAGTGGCATAGAGTGCAATGGCATAGAGTGGTGTGGTATAGAATGGTGCAGAGTATAGTGGTGTAGACTGCAGTGGTGCACAGTAGAGTGGAATAGAGTGCAGTGGTATTGATTAGAGAGGTGAAGAGTAGATTAGAGTGGCATAGAGTGCACTTGTGTATAGTGCAGTGGTCCAGAGTAGAATGGATTGGAGTGCATTGGTGCAGAGAAGAGTAGAGTGGCATAGAATGCAGTGGCTTAGAGTGTAGTGGCGAGAGTATATTGGCATGGATTGTAGTGGCCTGGCATAGAGTAGAGTGGCGTAAAGTGCAGTTGTGTAAAGTCCCCCCAAGTGGTGCCACCTGGACCCTTGGAAATGGGCCCAAAGGTGGTTTGCCAGTGCAGCTCTGGTCTCTTGGGCAGAACCGACGCAGCGCAACACATCTCCTTGAAGCTCTCCATCAGAACCACTCCAGCGTGATGAATCCCCAACGCAGGACCTTGCATTGCAGCACTTCATAATAACCGCTATGTGACACAGGTCTTCGCATCAAAAACCTTTGTTAATGGCATCCTCGACAATGACATCGGACCTCTCATTACAAACCACATCGACATCTTAATCAGAACTGTCTCTACACAATGCATTTCTGACACAAGACTTTCCATTGCAGCCCCAGCCTCTTCAGAACCGCCACTGCGTGACCAATCCTCGAAGCAGGATCTTGCAATGCTCTGTAACCAGGACCTGAGGTACTTTGTTCAGCGGGTCTAATTTGGTCCCTGTGCCTTGCGCACGTTCCATCATGATTGGCTTCAACTTGTGACTTTGTTAATGTCCGGCATGACCAGATAACCACAGTTGGTACTTTGTGCTTCTAAGCACTGCTTTTACCATAAACCTTAAACAGCATATCTCTAGTTCTACTACTTGAATTTGTGTTACTTTGGTTTGAACAAATGCATTACATTTTATTCTTTTTTCCTAAATTGGTGTGGGTTTTTACTTGATTTGTGTTTTCACTTCGTTTCTGTTTGAAAGGCTGCATAAGTTCTTTACACATTGCCTTTAGTTAAGCCTGATTTAAGGTACAAGAGGGTTATGCACAGTTAATTCGGGGTTTGCTTGTGTTTTATCTTGACAAGAATTGTGGTTGCTGTTTGAGTAGGGTTTGACCCCCTCAAACAGTAACCCAATGTCCTACAGTGGTGCAATGAAAGGGCCCTAAATCCGACATGTGCCCCATTTAAAATAGTTAATTTTCTTGTGAATGGGTTTACACTTGGTTTATCAGTTTCGGATTGCAGCTCTCTCCTGGAGCTATCCCAGCTGTGAGGCATTCTTCCTCTGCCTCATGAAGCTGATGCTATAAAATCGGACACACAAATATTTATGGCTGAATAGAAATGAGGGGTGGGTGTAAAATTTCACTCCGTCGGCAAAGTTTGCAGAGTTTTGCCTAGTCCGCATTCCGCTTGGCAAGCCAGAGCGAGAATTTGCATCTCCTAGCGTGATTTTCGGGCACTAGAATGTCTCCCATCAAGGGTCCTCAATGCAGACAGTCATGCCAGGTTGCAATCATTCACGTTGAAAAAGCTGCCAGTCGGGTAGAAAGTCTACTGGAGCGGCAGAAAGAAGCAGTGCCCTATGGTGCCTCATGTTGTGCTGTTCACGCTGATTGTACAGTGTGGAAAAATCTCCTGGTGCTACAAATCAGAGCGAGCATCAAAACGTGCCCCCCTTCAGCCCAATCTCGGAACACCACAGAATCTCACAGAGTTTTTATGTAACGCTGCAGAATTCCACTGAGTGAAACTCCGAGAGCTCCACCCACCTCTAATGGAAACCACACTGCTGCTATCCTTACCTGAACATTATGAGTCATCTGGCCCCTAATGGGCATGGACGTCATTTAGGTATTATCGGTGGTCGCAGCTGGGAACCCTACTTGCGGCTCCTGGCACTGCATTCACAAATCCTATCCTAGCTGCTGATGTAGTTCAATTAAAATGCTTTTTAATGTATTTTATGCGTGTGTACAGGAGCAAGTGTGTTTGCTTGAGAAAGAACATGTGTATGTCAATGTGTGTATGAGACTATATGAGTGAGCATGTGTTTGTTAATGAAAGTGACTCAGTGTGAGTGAGTGACAGCTAGTGAGTAAGTGATAGTGAGTGTCAGTCTGTGAGTATGAGTGAGTCAGAGTGAGTGATAGTGAGAGAGACAAAGAGTGACTGAAACTGAGAGTGAGTGAGAATGGATGAGCAAGCATGCATGTGTGTGTTAGGGAGCATTATAAATGGAGGCGATAGTGAGAATGAGTGAGAGTAGGAAAGAGTGAAAGGGGCACTGAGGTTAACTATGAGTAAAAATGAGTGAGCCAAGTTGAGCGAGAATGAGTGATATAATAAGAATGAGTGAAAGTGAGTGTGAGCCAGTATTAGAGAGGGAATGTGAGAGAGTGAATGAATGATAGAGTCACATTGGTTGCAGAGAGTAGGAATACATAGGAGTTCAAGTGAGTGAGCAAATAAGCGGGAGTGAGTCAGACTAAGAGTGAGTGTGCATTTGAGTAAAACTGAATGGGAATGAGTAAGAGTGAGTTTGAGTGAATGAGCAAATAAGCAGGAGTGAGTCAGACTAAGAGTAAGTGAGAGTAAGTGTGAATAAGTTAAAAATGAATTAGTGAGAGTAAGAGTTAGTACAAGAGAGTGAGCTAGAATGAATGAGTCTAAGTGAGTGAGAATGAATGTGAGTGAGAATGAGTGTGAGTGAGTGAATGTAAGTGAGCATGAGTAACAATATGTTTTTTACGCTTGTGAATTTGCCATGGAATACTAAAGGTTATTCTTTGCTTATAGATGCACCTATGGCAAAAGGTAGGCACTGCCATACTGGAGGTAGGTAATTCTTGTCAGGGGGCATCCATGGAAAAATGCTACCATACTGGGGGTAATTTTGCATAGGAGCACCAATGGCAAAATTCTAGCCCTCATACAATGGCCCTCATTACAACCCTGGCGGTCGGTGTTAAAGTGGCGGTAATACTGCCAACAGGCTGGGGGAAAACAAAATGCAATCACGACCATAGGGGAAACTGGCAACATAGACAGCCACTTTAACACTCCGACCGCCACGGCGGTAGAAACAAACACCGCGGCGGTAACCGCCAACAGACAGGCGGAAGACAAAGTTCCGCCCACTGTATTTAAAGATGCCTATCTGCCACCTTTTCCGGGGTGGAACCAACGCGATCAAAAGCACAGCGGAAGCAGTACACAGAAGGGAAAACAGTCACCTCTCGACACCCAACGAGGAACCAGGACGCCATGGAGCCCGAGTTACAGGTCCTGCCCATGTAGGTACATCTTCTCATCTACCAGGAGTACGAATGGCGGCGGTGACGACCACGGTGAGTACTGCACCTACAACACAGGGGAGGGGGGAAAAGAGAGTGACACACACGCAACACGCAATACCCCCACCCACAACAACATACAGACAAATACATGCATCAACATTACATATACACCCCCTGGAAGAACGCTAGGACAAAAGGAAATGATTGTAACCAGTGTAATCATGAAAAATCAGATAGTCAAAATTCAAAATTCAGTATATACCAATATTTACACCAACTTCACAAGTCCGGATAGTGTACCAATCATTATCCGTGGACCACTGGGCCCAAAATGCATGGGCAAAGCCCACACTAGATACCTGCCTGGAAACGGAGAGAACACTGCTGGGGCATCAGATCGAAAATATACAGGCACCTCAGAGGGAGTGGGGGGGGGCACCTCAGCCAGATGAACACACAATGCCACTGCTGCACAAGGGGGCTCCATGCCCATTGCTGTACCTGGGGAGTGCAAAGCCACAATCTCTCAAGTCTCTCCAGTGGGTGGTTTGCCCACTGCATTATCCTGGGGAGTGCAAAGCCACAGTCTCTCAAGTCTCTCACGTGGATGGTTTGCCCACTGCTTTATCCTGGGGAGTGCGAAGCCACAGTCTCTCAAGTCTCTCCAATGGGTGGTTTGCCCACTGCATTATCCTGGGGAGTGCAAACCCACAGTCTCTCAAGTCTCTCCAGTGGGTTCACTGCCCACTGCTTTATCCTGGGGAGTGCAAAGCCACAATCTCTCAAGTCTCTCCAGTGGGTGGTTTGCCCACTTCTTTATCCTGGTGAGTGCAAAGCCACAGTCTCTCAAGTCTCTCCAATGGGTGGTTTGCCCACTGTATTATCCTGGGCAGTGCAAACCCACAGTCTCTCAAGTCTCTCCAGTGGGTTCACTGCCCACTGCTTTATCCTGGGGAGTGCAAAGCCACAGTCTCTCAAGTGTCTCCAGTGGGTGGTTTGCCCACTTCTTTATCCTGGGGAGTGCAAAGCCACAGTCTCTCAAGTCTCTCCAATGGGTGGTTTGCCCACTGTATTATCCTGGGGAGTGCAACGCCACAGTCTCTCAAGTCTCTCATGTGGGTGGTTTGCACACTGCTTTAGCCTGGGGAGTGCAAAGCCACAGTCTCTCAAGTCTCTCCAGTGGGTTCACTGCCCACTGCTTGGTCCTGGGGAGTGCAAAGCCACAGTCTCTCAAGTCTCTCCAGTGGGTGGTTTGCCCACTGCTGTACCCTGGGGAGTGCAAAGCCACAGTCTCTCAAGTGGATGTCATTCTCCACTGGTTCTGGAGGGGGCCTTGTGCCCAGAGTGCTTCATCCTGCCAAGGACTGAGGTAGTGGATGTCATTCTCCCCTTGTTCTGGAGGGGGCCTTGTGCTCAGAGTGCTTCATCCTACCAAGGACTGAGGTAGTGGATGTCATTCTCCACTGGTTTTGGAGGGGGCCTTGTGCCCAGAGTGCTTCATCCTGCCAAGGACTGAGGTAGTGGATGTCATTCTCCACTGGTTTTGGAGGGGGCCTTGTGCCCAGAGTGCTTCATCCTGCCAAGGACTGAGGTAGTGGATGTCATTCTCCACTGGTTCTGGAGGGGACCTTGTGTCCAGAGTGCTTCATCCTGCCAAGGACTGAGGTAGTGGATGTATCACTCCAATGGTTCTGGAGGGGACATGGTGCCCAGACTGCTTCATCCTGCCAAGGACTGAGGTAGTGGATGTATCTCTCCACTGGTTCTGGAGGGGGCATGGTGCCCAGATTGCTCCACGTGCAGTGTGACCGGTACAATTCCCTCACCTGGGTGTGCGTGCCACGAGATTGGCGAGGTACAGGTAGCATGATACGCCATGGAGGCAGAGACATACCCCGCACTGCTGCAGCTTCGCCTTCCACCTGCAGGTTCAAACAGTGATGGAAGTCATGTCTCATGGAAGCTGCCCAGGGACCAGGAACTCTCCTCCAGCCTCGGACGACTGACCACTGGGGATGGTAGCCATGTCAGCGGTGGTGGCACTGTCCGAGTACGTCGCGGGGCCGGTGGCGGTGCTTGCGGCGGTGTCTGTGCCGGCGGTGCTCGCGGCGGTGCATGGGCCAGCACCTGCTGAGGGACACAGCAGGACATCTCCTGCAGCCTCGGACAGTTGCCCACTGGGGAAGAGGCTGGGGACTGTCGCTGAGGCTGTAGACGTGCTGGTGGCGGTGCAGGTGGTGGTTGTGGTGGCGGGGCAGCTAGCGGTGTTCGCCGCCGTACAGGTTGGTGTGGTCGTGGACAGAAGGTGTGACACTGGTCCCTCAGTCGGTGCCACCACATTCTCTCCTGACCTGCTTTTCTGCTTTTGGCCCTTCCCCACCTTTGATGGTGCCGCAGTTGTCTTGGCACTATCCCCTTTGGTTTTTGCTGAGCCCTTGGTGGCTGGTAGTTTCGGCTTCTCCCTCTGGGATGTGGGCACCTTTTTCACCTTGGCAAGTGGTGGAAAGTCCTTGCCCTCGCTACGTGGCACACTGGCAGCCCTGATGGGCGGCGCACTCGATGACCCCGCAGTTGCTGGCACCACTGCGCCTGGTGATATGGTGGCTGAGGTGCTGGGCTGGGACATGTAAAGCCTGGCCCTAGGGAAAGGACGGGGGGGAGGAGGTGAAGGGAAGAGGTCAAGGGTTCCCAGGAAACGTTTTTTTAGACACACTGGGATGGGAAGATGGAGGGGGTTTGGGAGTGGAGGAAGAAGTAGTGGTTGGAGGAGCCGTACGTCTGCTGAATTTGGGTGAAGGTGCATGGGCCGGAGGCTGTTGTGAGGTGGATGGCTGTTGGGTGGGTGTGCGCCTGCGTTTGTGTACTTTGGGTGGAGGGCTCACAGACACACTGGGAGAGGACACAGGGCATGTGTGAATGGTAGTGGGGGTAGTGATTGCACGTGAGCGGTGTGTGGTGATGGGCGTGCTGGTGATGGAGGTAGTGGCTGAGGTTGTAGTGCATGCAGGTGTGAGTGGAGACGAGACAGGGAGGGAGGAGGAGGACGTGGAAGAGGGGGACACAGTGGAGGCAGTGGATGTTGGTGTGTCTGCATGGGGATGGTGCTTGTGTGAGTTCCTGTGGGATGTGTGGTGCTTATGTTTGCCTGAGCCACTCTGGTGTGCTGATGTGTGTGCATGCTGGTCTGATGGTGTGCTTGGGATAGGCTGAGGTGCAGGGGATTGGGTCTGGGTGGAGGAAGTTGGAAGGGGGAGGCTGGACACAGGGACAATGGCTGCCATCAGTGCTGAGGCCAGAGCCTGAAATGCTCTCTGTTGGGCCACCTGCCCAGAATGAATGCCCTCCAGGTATGCATTTGTTTGTTGCAAATGAATCTCAACACCCTGGATGGCATTCAAAATGGTAGATTGCCCAAAAGTGAGGTATCTCAGGAGGTCAATAGCCTCCTCACTGAGGGCAGAAGGGCTGACTGGGGCAGGGGTTGAGGTGCCTGGGGCGAAGGAGATGCCCACCCTCCTGGGTAAGCGGGAATGGGACACACGCTGAGGGGCTGCTGGGAGGGCGGTGCTGGTAGGGGAGGAGGCGGCTGTACCTGAGGTGCCCGCCACCGCAAGGGAGCTCCCATCAGAGGAGGAGTCGCTGTCACTGGTGTATGCTCCTGTCCCCGTCGTGAAGCTCCTCTCGCCCTCCATCCCATTGGTGGCTTCAGACTCCATTGCTTCACCCTCCAGGGCCAAGTGGGTTGCAGCTCCCTCCTGCTCCGGTGCCAATGCTCCTCCACCTGATGATGCTATTGCACACAAGAACAGGGAGACCACAAAAAGGGGGGGGGAGACAGAAGAAAAACATGTTCAGTGCATGCAACACCACTACCGTTGGCGGACACAACACACATTGAGCAGCCCTTTGCACTACGCCATGCACTAACAGTTCCTAGAAATTTCACCTGACCATGGGGTATGAGGCCTAAGCCCAATTGCTGCACACCTGGAAGTCACAGGCGCCTGACTAGGTGTAGATGGCTCTTACCACTAGTGGGGTTGGGGTGCCACATAGCCTGCCTCACAAGGGACTTTGCCTACCAAGTTCGCCCTGGCCTAGGGGAACCCACTACACACCTCCCCCACACAGACACCTCGTTATGCGCACAGAGTCCGCTGAATGAGAGTGTACTCACCCCCTTGTGGCTGCTGTGATGCCCTCAAGAGCCCATCCAACTCCGGATATGCCACCGCCAGGATCTGGGACATCAGGGGGGTCATGGTGCGACGGGTACCCCTTCCACGTTGGGAGGCCATCCCCAGCTGGGCCTCCACCGTCTTCTTGCTCCACCGGTGCAGGTCCTCCCATCTTTTACAGCAGTGGTTGTTCCGTTTGTGGTAGACCTGAGGGTCCGGACATCCTTAGCGATGGCACGCCAAATACCCTTCTTCTGGTGGGTGTTGACCTAGAGGAATGGTACAGGGGAAAGGAAATTACTCACCCGTCCGAACCATCATACTCATTGCCCACCAGTTCCCACCCATGCCCTGATGCACATGCACTCACCATCCGCACATGCAGGCCTCAGCCCCACCCATGTATCTTCCATCCACACCACTCAAAACAGGCATTGCCCATGCAGCATGCTCACAGTGTTCTCACCTGTTTGTCTGGAGGACTGTACAGTTGCGTGTACTGGGGGAGGACCCCATCCACTAGTTTCTCCAGCTCCTCCGAAGTGAAGGCAGGGGCCCTTTTCCCAGACACTGTAGCCATCGCCGCTTCCATAAACAGGTCACAGCAGCACTTGCCGTGTAGGTCCTCTCCTGTAGAAGGTCAGGTATCAAGTGATTGAACAGACAGAAAATGGCGGTCATGTCCGCAGCGGTGCGTACCGTCACCACCGGTGTACATCGCCATTGGCTCCTGGGACCCATAGGGCCCAATGTTAAACAATGCAGAATTGCACCGCGGTCTTCGACTGCCCACCGTGACGGTGTACAACACCATCACAGTGTACAACACCAGCACAGTTATCTCATATCCCATTGTCCCACCTTACAGGTCAGGCAGCCGCCATTTCAGGGGGCCACATGGGATGGATAATAACTGCGTCACACCTATCTAAGCCGGGAATACAGACAGATACCGGCACATTGCGGATTAATAACGTTTCTGTAAATAACACATTGTGATACCTCAGTGTTGAATGACTCTCTGCTTGCTGTTCTCCTCCACAGGGCACGTCTGCTGGGCCAGGTGATGAGATGGCGGCATCTTCCAGTGTACAGACCCCTGGTGGACCTGTCGACACATCATAATCACATACAGACTTGATCGTGCAACAATCCAGGAACTGTGTGCCCAGTTGGAGCCAGACCTGATGTCAGCTATCCGCCATCCCACAGGGATACCCCCTCTAGTGCAGGTCCTGTCTGTACTCCATTTCCTGGCCAGTGGGTCTTTTCAAACAACAGTGGCCATGGCATCAGGGATGTACCAGCCAATGTTCTCTAACGTGCTGTCCAGAGTGTTATCTGCCCTGCTGAAACACATGCGCAGCTACATCGTTTTCCCTCAGGTGGAGGATTTGCCCACAGTGAAAGGTGACTTCTATGCCCTGGGACATATCCCCAACATCATTGGTGCCATTGATGGCACACATGTGGCATTAACAGGTGTACAGAAACTGGAAGAGCTACCATTCGATGAATGTGCAGATGGTGTGTTTGGCAGACCAGTACATCTCCCATATCAATGCCAAGTATCCTGGCTCTGTCCATGACGCTTACATTTTGAGAAATAGCAGCATCCCTTATGTGATGGGGCAACTCCTGAGGCACCGTGTGGCTAATAGGTGAGGCCAAGATCCCAATACAGTTGACATGGGTGTCTGGGTATGGGGTTGTCCCTAAGGGTTAGTGGGTGTCTAACAATTGTCCCTCGACATTTGCAGGTGACTCTGGTTACCGCAACCTGTCATGGCTACTGACCCCAGTGAGGAATCCCAGGACAAGGGCAGAGGAACGCTACAGTGAGGCACATGGGCGAACTAGGAGGATAATCAAATGCACCTTCGGCCTCCTGAAGGCCAGATTCCGATGCCTCCATCTGACATGTGGTTCCCTATACTACTCAACGAAGAAGGTGTGCCAGATAATTGTGGCCTGCTGTATGCTGCACAACCTGGCTTTGCGACGCCAGCTGCCTTTTCTGCAGGAGGATGGGCCAGATGGTGGTCTTGTGGCAGCTGTGGAGCCTATGGACAGTGAAGAACAGGAGGCAGAAGAAGAGGATATCGACAACCGAAACAACATCATCATGCAATACTTCCAGTGAGACACAGGTAAGAAGATGTCACTGCCTCCCACATCTCATACTATTGTTGGAGCCAGCATACGTCTCTCATTTTCACTCAGTGTACGGACACTGACTTGTCACTTTGACCTTCCATTTCACAGATCTGGGTCCCACTTTGTGCCCTCTGCTATGTTTACTCCTGGCCTACAGCTGTGTAACACTGGTATGTGCACAAGTACATTGACATTGCTATATTTCAGAGATGTTGCATTACACATTAGTGAAAGCACAGACTGACTCCAGATTGTTTTGTGATTGAAGCGTGTTTATTCCTGTGCAAATAAGTGGAGGGGGTTGTAAAATGGGCTGGGGTGATGGTGGAGGTATGTCCATGGCAGAGTCCAGTCTATTTGTTTCACAGGTGCATTGTACAAAGGGGCATAGGAAGTGGAGCAATGGCAGTTTAAGGATGGACAGGGTGACATAGTGGGACAGAAGGGTGATATTCAGGGGGGTCTTATTTCCTGGTGGGGGTCTTGGCAATGTTCTCTGTCTTGTTCCTGGATCTCAGGGACCATTTGTGGGGTGGTTCTCCATCTGCAGGGGGTGCTGGTGTCCTGTTGTTCCTGTGGTGGTGCCTCCTGTCCACAAGCGCCGGCTGAGGTGGAGGGCTGTTCATCATCCAGGCTAGTGTCAGGTGCCCGTTGGTGTGCCACTGTGTCCCTCCTGGTGTTGAGAAGGTCTGCCAGCACCCCTGCAATGGTGATCAAGGTGTTGTTGATGGACTTCAAGTCCTCCCTGATCCCCAGGTAGTGTTTCTCCTGCAGCCGCTGGGTCTCCTGAAACTTGGCCAGTACCGCGCCCATGGTCTTCTGGGAATGGTGGTAAGCTCCCATGATATTGGAGAGTGCCTCGTGGGGAGTGGGTTCCATGGGCCTGTTCTCCCCCTGTCGCACTACAGTCCTCCCAGCTTCCATGTTATCCTGTGCCTCTGTCCCCTGAACCGTGTGCCCACTGCCACTGCCCCCAGGTCCCTGATCATCCTGTGTTAGTGGGGTTGTCTGGGTTCCCTGTAGTGGTGGACACACTGCTGATTGACATGTCCTGGGGACAGAGGTATGGGCCCGCTGGGTGGGTGCTGTGCTGGTGTTTCCTGAGGGGGAAGGCTCTATGGTGGTTTGTGACTGTGTCAGGGGAACCGACTGTCCCGAGGTCCTTAATGGGCCGGGCTGGTCATCTTGATCCAGGCGTGCAGAGCTGCTGTCATCACTGTGGGTCTCTTCTGTGGGGGGACTGGATATGTCTGGCACCTCCTGTCCGGTGATGTTGGGTATGGGTCCTGTTGGGGTGTAAATGCATAGTTATTTTATCTGTGTTTGCTATCTTGTGCAATGGGTGAGTGACCCTCTACTCCTGTGCTTGCATTTTTGGCTTGGTCCTTGTGTGGTTGGTGATTTTGGGGCATGAGTGAGTCTCTGTACTGGACATGCTTTGCTGATGGGTGTCCATGCATTGGTGTTACATGCAGGGCTTGGTTTTGGGATGTGTGGGTTGTGTAAGTGGGGTATCTGTGGGTTGTTGGGGTGATGGGTGTGAGGGTAAGGGTGGGGGTATGTGATGGCATGCAGGTGTGGTGTGGGGGATAGAGTAGTAAAGATATGTCTTACCAGAGTCCAGTCCTCCTGCTACTCCTGCGAGGTCCTCAGGATGCATAATTGCCAAGACTTGCTCTTCCCATGTTGTTAGTTGTGGGGGAGGAGGTGGGGGTCCACCGCCAGTCCTCTGTACAGCAATCTGGTGTCTGGATACTACGGAACGTACCTTCCCCCATAGGTTGTTCCACCTCTTCCTGATGTCATCCCGTGTTCTTGGATGCTGTCCCACTGCGTTAACCCTGTTGACAATTCTGCGCCATAGCTCCATCTTCCTTACAATGGATATCTGCTGCACCTGTGATCCGAATAGCTGTGGCTCTACCCGGACAAGTTCCTCCACCATGACCCTGAGCTCCTCCTCAGAGAACCTGGGGTGTCTTTGAGGTGCCATGATGTGGTGTGGGTGATGTGTGAGGTGGTGTCTGTTGTGATGTGTGAGGGGATGTGTTGGTGTGTGTTGTTTGAGGTGCGTGGATGTTGTGTAAGTGATGGTGTTGTGTGTCTGTGGATGCTGGTGTTGTTTTAGGTAGTCTCTCTCTAAGGACTTCTTTCAAACTTTTGGTTGTAAGGGTTTGTGGGTGATGTGGGTGTGTGCTTTATTTTGGATTGGGTGTCTGGGTGTGGTGTGTGTATCCGGTGTGTGTATTTCGAATTGTCCAATGTGGGTGTGTTTTGTAAATGTGTGTGTATTTTGAGCGCAGCGGTCTGTACCGCCAATGGAATACCGCATTTGAAAGACCACCACGTTGATTCGTGGGTCGTGATACTGTGGGCGTATTCCTGTTGGCATGATGGTGTCGGTTTTGGTATCGCCAGTTTATCACTGACCTTTGGTGCGGGGGACTTGTGTGGGTGTCTGTATTGTGGGTCGTAATACCTGTAGCGGAATTACGCTGCCTCAGCGGTATGTTGGCGGTCTTCTGCACGGCGGAAAGCGGGATTTACCGCCAGGGTTATAATGAGGGCCAATGTGTTTCATTTGTGACCTAAGGGGCACATATTGGATATGGCAGGTACCCAGGAAGAAATCCTGTCCCTTTCACCATAAAAGGACCTGAGTGTTCACGAGTGCTCTTTCAGAGCCTATGGCATTTTAGCAAATTTATGTGTAAATTGTACTTTAAAATGCACTATATCACCCCACGTTTTACAAAATATTCTAAGAGGATGAACCCCTTCAATCCCAAACCACGATTGAAGAGGTAAGGCTCTATTGCTTTGCTTACTTGCTTCGATTCAGGACAAGTATTACACTTCTTCCTTTTCAAAAAATCACCAGCCGTCACTGCAAAAACAGAAAGTACACAGTTTCTCATGAGCACTGTTTACTATTTGCAGCTTCCACAGTAACTAGGACATGATGCTTAGGTTTTGTAAAAGAAATCATTTTAACAGTGCAATTCATACTCTTCTGATTAAATAAAAACCTGAATTAAAAAACAAATACACTTTAATGAGTTGTAGCCATGATTCATTATTGTGAATACACGAAGAAAGGATGTATTTGAGTAAAACCTTTATCTCTGTACTTTGCATGAGTGATAGTGATTTGAAAATGATTATAAATCAAAATGCATCAACAAAAGTTATTAATTTAAGCCAGTGCATTGTTTGCATGCACTGTGTGACTTATATCAGCAAATGTACATAGAAAAATTTGTATTTTCTTGTGGTATTTCTATAGCACAAACCTAACTAAAAGGTAGTGGACATAACACGTATTATTTTTTTTAAATCACTTCCCTCTCCCTATAATTTATGGTTATATTTCTTACTGTCATATACACCAAGAAACCTGTTAAATGGTAGCAGTTTATGGCGTATATATCATTTTAGGCTCCAGTGCTGTTCGTGTTATGTGGCAGCCACAGAGTAACAGATAATGTTTCATGTAATGCAAAGAGCAATGACTAATGTTCTCAAGGCATATCATGTCAACAGACTCAACACCCTAATCTAGGTTGTATCTAAAATAGGCAGGTGTGTGTGTTCTATCAATCAATCAATCAAAGAAATTTGTAGAGCGCGCTACTCACCGGTTAGGGTCTCAAGGCGCTGGTGGGGGGGCAGGGAGGTTCACTGGTCGAACAGCCAAGTCTTGAGGTTCTTTCTGAAGACCAGTAGGTCTTTGGTTTTGCGAAGGTCGATGGGGAGGGCGTTCCAGGTTTTGGGGGCGAAGTAGGAGAAGGACCTGCTTCCTGTGGTGGTGTGCTGGATGCGGGGGACTGTGGCTAGGGCGAGGTCGGCTGATCGGAGGTTGTGTGTGGGAGTGTGGAAGTTTACTCTTTCATTGAGGTAGGTTGGGCCGGTGTTGTGCAGGGATTTGTGTGCGTGGATGAGGATGGAATGTGATTCTCTTGTCGATGGGGAGCCAGTGTAGGGATTTGAGGTGTGGTGAGATTCGTTCGTGTCGGGGGAGGCCAAGGACGAGACGCGCAGCTGTGTTCTAGATTCTTTGGAGTTTGCTTTGAGTTTGAGTGTGGTGCCGGCGTAGAGGGCGTTGCCGTAGTCCAGTCTTCTGCTGATGAGTGCTTGGGTGACCGTCTTTCTGGTTTCAGGGGGGATCCATTTGAAGGATTTTTTTAGGATGCAGAGTGTGTGGAAGCAGGAGGAGGTTAGAGCATTGATTTGCTGTGTCATGGAGAGGGAGGGGTCGAGGACGATGCTGAGGTTGTGTGTGTGGGTTGCGGGGGTGGGTGCGGGGCCTAGGGCGGTGGGCCACCAGGAGTCGTCCCATGTGGTTTTGTTGGGGCCGAAGATGATGACTTCGGTTTTGTTTGAGTTGAGCTTGAGATGGTTAGTGGTCATCCAGTTGGCGGTGTCTAGGAGAGCGGTGTGTAGGTTGGTTTTGGCGGTGGTGGGGTTGCGGGTGAGGGAGAGGATGAGTTGGGTGTCATCTGCATATGAGAGGATGGTGATTCCGTGTGCTCGGAGAATGTTGGCTAGGGGGATTATGTAGATGTTGAAGAGTGTGGGGCTGAGGGAGGACCCTTGGGGGACTCCGCAGGTGATCTTGGTGGTGTTGGAGTGGAAGGGCGGGAGGCGGACTCTCTGGGTTCGGTCGGTGAGGAAGGAAGAGAGCCAGTCTAAGGCTTTGTGGCAGATTCCTATGTTGTGGAGGTGTGTGCGAAGTGTGTGGTGGCAGACGGTGTCAAAAGCTGCGGAGAGGTCTAGGAGGATGAGTGCGACGGTCTCGCCTTTGTCGACTTTGGTCCTGATGTCATCGGAGCATGCGATGAGGGCGGTTTCTGTGCTGTGGTTCTTGCGGAACCCAGATTGTGAGGGGTCAAGGGTGTTGGTTGCTTCAAGGAAGTGGGATAGGCGAGTGTTGACCAATTTCTCTGCAACCTTGGCGGGGAACGGGAGGAGGGAGATGGGGCGGTAGTTGGAGAGGATCTCCGGGTCGGCTTTCTTTTTTTTTAGGAGAGCGGTAATTTCCGCGTGCTTCCAGGGGTCTGGGTAGGTGGCGGAGTCGAAAAAGGAGTTGATTATGTTGTAGCGTATGGGGGCGATGGTAGGGCTAGCTTTGTTGTAGATGCGGTGTGGACAGGGGTCGGAGGGGGAACCGGAGTGGATGGAGTTCATGGTTTTTTCGGTTTCTTCGTGTGTGGTGGGGGTCCATGTGGATAGTGTGGTGGGGTGGTCTTGAGTGGGGGTTGAGTTGGGTGAGAGAGGGGTATGTGTGGTGGGTGTGTGTGATATGAAGCTGTTGTGGATGTCCAGGATTTTGTGGAGGAAGTGGTTGGAAAGGGCGTAACATAGGGGCTGTGTGTGTGGGGGGTCTATGTTGCTGGCTTTGGGTTTGGCAAGTTCGTTGATGATGGTGAAGAGTTCTTTGCTGTTTTGGGACTTGTTGTCAAGGCGTGTCTTGTAGTGATCTCTTTTGGTGGTGCGTATGAGTTGGTGATGGGTGCGAATGTTGGTTTTTAGGGTGGAGAAGTTGGTTGAGGAGGGTTCTACTCTTCATATTTTCTCAGCTTGGCGGCATTTGTGCTTGGAGTCTTGGAGTTCAGGGGTGAACCATGGGGCGTTCTTGATGTTGCGGGTGGTGATGTGTTTTCTGAAGGGTGCTAGTGTGTCTGCGCAGGTAGTGATCCATTTGGAGAGGTTGTGTGCTCCTGCGTTGGCGTTGTTGGTGTGGGGGGGAGTTGTCGGCCAGTTGGGAGTTTAGTCGTTCTGTGGGGATCTTGTCCCACATGCGGTAGGGCGTGGTTTGTTGATGGTAGTGTGTGGGGGGTTTGGTGAAGGAGGAGTAGACGCAGCGGTGGTCTGTCCAGAGGAGTTCGGTGGTGTGGGTGTAGGCTATGTGTTGGCTTGAGGTGAAGATTGCGTCCAGCATGTGTCCTACTGAGTGGGTGGGAGCGGTGACCAGTTGTTTGAGTCTGATGTTGTTGAGGTTGTCTATGAGGGAGGTAGTGTTGTGGTCTTGTGGGTTTTCTAAGTGAAAGTTGAAATCACTGAGGATGATGTAGTCTGTGGAGGTGAGGGCATACGGCCTGATGCTGTCGGCGATGGTGTCGCAGAAGGCGGGCGTGGTCCAGGTGGTCTGTAGATTAGTGTGCCTCTGAGGGTGGAGTTGTTGTTGATGTGGATGAGGAAGTGCATGTGTTCAGTGTTGCCGATAGTGTCTTGGGAGCTGGTAGTGACTTTGATGGTGTCTCTTTGTAGGATGGCTATGCCCCCGCCTGGCTTGTTGAGGCGGTCTTTGCGTTGGAGTTTGTACCCCTTGGGGGTGTCTATGGCAATGTCAGGTTCTGTGGAGAGGTTGGTCCAGGTTTCCGTGAGGAAGGCGATGTCAGGTGAGTGTGACGTGATGAGGTCCCAGAGTTCTATGGCATGTTTGTGAAGGGAGCGAATGTTGAATAGCAGGCAGTTTAGGTGGTTGTGGTGGGTGGCGTTGGTGTGGTGCGTGAGGGGTGTGTTCTGGTTGTGGACTGGAGTGCTGCGGGGTTGGTTGGTGGGGGCAGGAAGGTGAGTTTTGTGTTGTGGGTGTTGTGTTTGTTGAGGGTGGGGTCGCTATGGTTGGTGTGTGGTGTGAGGGATGATGAGCAGGAGAAGTGGCAGGTGTAGCAGGTGAAGGAGCCATGAGTGTGTGTGGGGCTAGATGTGGTGCATGTGGGGCGGGGGCCTGGGTTGAGAGAGTGGAGGGTGAGGGGGGAGTAGGTGTGTCTGGGAGGGCCAGGGGTTCTGGCGCTGGGCGCAGTCCAGGCGTGGACGGGCGCAGACGGGCTTGCCTTTGGCGCGCCAGCGGCACGGCCACGCCGCGGCTGCCATAAGAGGAGGGGAGGGGAGAGTGGGAGTGGCAGCTGGGAGGCGGGACGGTCTGTCCAATAAGAGGGCTGGGCGGTGGGGCCGCAGGGGGCTTAGCGACGGGAAACAAGAAAAGAGAAAAAGCGGTGAGAAGCGGAGGGGGGAGGCGGGAGGGGCCGCAGGGTGCTTAGCGGGCGGAAACAAGAAAAGAGAAAAAGCGGTGAGAAGAGGAGGGGGGAGGCGGGAGGGGGCACAGGGGGCTTAGCGGCGGGAAACAAGAAAAGAGAAAAAGCGGTGAGAAGAGGAGGGGGAGGCGGGAGGGACTTAGCGGCAGGAAACAGGCAAAGTGGGGACGGGAAAAAGGAGGTGGCGCGGAAGGCAGAGCGGGGAGCGACCTACCTGCAAGCAGGGTCAAAGGTTGCTCAAAGGTTGTTGGGTTGTTATATGAATCATTGAGTTATTAGGGAACTTCAACAGTGTCAAGTATTGTGATGTCATCAAGACTAAGGTAATGTGTCATCACTTCCTGGGAATATTCATGGTCTAAGGTCATATGATGTCAATTCCTGTGATGTAATTAAGCTCTAAAGATGTGTGATGTCACCCTCACTACTCTTGGTGAATTGAAATCCATGCTAAGGAGGTGTTTACATGGCACACTTTTGGGCCCTATTCACAAAGGAAACTTTCTACTCTACATTTGTACATTTACTCTTACATTTGTAGAAAATGTACTACTTCTTGCCTTTCCCCATTGTAAATTTACTACAAAGTGTAGACTTATATGACCCCACAGCCTGAACTCATGGGGTGGAACCTAATTAAAATGTAAAAATTACCATTAGCAACTATACACATGTAGACAGAGGTCTCCAACACCGGGGTGGAGATCTCCCTATGGTAAAGTTTATCAAACCTAATAAAGTACTATCTACATCAGGATGGTACTTCACATCAATTACAAGTGAATCATGTAGTAAAGAAAATGAGATCACATATCACCTGTCTGAAAGCTTTGTTTAATGCCACTAGTCAAAAACAACTAGAAGGTATATTGGAAGTATACCTTGCCAATATACATTTAATACTCTCATAGGGAATCAGAAGTCGGTCAGTAGATGAAGAACCAGATATCTGTCTGTCGATCATGGATGAGTTCTCTATAAAGCAGAGGGTAAAATCCCTAAACGCTCTATTTTTGTTCCCATACTTGCACATTCCGCTATTGTAGGCAGTGCAAGTCCTACCACATACCAATTTTTAAAAACATTCCTGCAGCCTTTGTATGTCTGCTACCAGCCGCTATTAAATAAGATAATATTGTTTCGGAGTATATGCTGTCAACTGCTTTCTGCCGAAAAAAGACAAGCTTTTATTTAAAAAGATTTTCTTTTTTGCCTTATTACAATGAGAATTTTACTTGTGATAAAAAAAAAGAGGCAGAAAATATATTTGGCGCTTTCAAAACTAACATTCTCAAAATTGATTGGATATTTTTAGAATGCAAAGTCTGATTTCACATTCTTTGTTGCTGTTGGATCTACTAGTTGAACAGCTTTAGGACGGCCACAGTACTCAGAACTCATTCACTTAATTATTTTTATTGATGTCATCTGGGTCAAATGTCACATGGCCACGCGCTCTAATCTAGATCTGATTTCATGTCATGGGATTTTATGTGATGTAGTTGTGGCACAATGGACTTGTGTGTTAGTGGACTAGTGGGGGAATTCAGGACAAGACTGGATAACAGGGGGTGTGTGCTCTCTGCAGAGAAAGGGACTTCAAGAGTAAGTGTAAACATATACAGGTAAATACTGAGAGAGCGTAGTTTATATAACCTATATTAGAACGAAATATCTATGTATTAATGTGTGATGATACTGCATAGAAAACTATAATAGTAACGATTCTGTTTAAACGTGTACTGGAATCGTGACCACCAATGTAGACGCAACTAATAATGATGAATAAAATGTTTATGTTATGTTCAATTAAGTTTTATTAACGTTCATATTGTTGAAACTGTATTGAAATTCTTCATAGGCCTTAAGTTAGCGTGAGCTGCAGTTAGCTGCTCGGCTCTCATATTAAATGCATTTTTCCTGTTTTCCAGTGTGCTGACTCACTAGGGGCCATGACCCTGTAAATGTTATTTTTCTTCAAACTTGGAAGACGAATGTAACCACATTAAATCCGTTCCCAGGCACATCTTCGGTGCCCTGAAATGAATGTTATAAAATATTGAAACAAGTGTAGATAAATGTTATGTACAAGGTCACTTAGACCGGTGAACAACAAAACTGCTGACCCAAAGGATGTGCCAAGAGATGCCAAAATATGAAGTAATGCCGGATGTGCCACCTCTGAAGACGTCAATTATGAAGACCAATCAACGATCTGTAAAATAATGTAGGGTGACAATTGGGATTACCGAATGTATTCTCTGATAGGTTAAAGATAGTAGGGTATAGTAAGTGTCCAATAGAATTTTGGGGGAATGTACTACAAAAAGGGGATAAAAACTTATGTCACAAAAAGGTCGAGGGAAATTAGGTAGGGAATGCTAGTGATTTTATCCAGAAACTCTGTCACTCTGTTTGGTGACTTGAGACTTTATAAAAACCATCCTTGTCCTTAGACTGCCCATTTACACTTTACCTCCTTAGGAGGAAAGTGCCCTTTATGCCCTTTTAGTTAAGTCCTGACTGATGGCGAATGACTGATGTCCTGAAGACGAAGACTGAACCTGTGCGCTGACCTAATCTTTGCAGGGTAATTATGACAATGCAATTGTAATTTGTCTATTTGCTTTTCCTTTCTAGGTACCAACTGCTTGTTTGACAGAGACCATAGCTAGATGTTTTCCAAATTGATGTTCTAAATTGTTTTGCATGAAGCCCAACATGCGAATGCCAATCAGTGGTTAGGATAGGTGTTCACCAAATTGACGCAATAGACAAACGACTGAGACTATGCTTTGTTGAACTGACGCAATATCAATACTCTGCTATATTTTGATCCATGTTTACACCGTGCTATGTTCTAATGTTTGTGATTCTTGCCTTAATGAAATCTTATCAAAGTTGCCACATTGTGACTATGCTGTTATGTTTCTTGGTTTTGAGATTAACGCACTTAATCTTAGATTGTAATTAATAGGGAATAAAATTCATAAAATTCTACTAAATCCGTGTGGTTATTCATGACTGATAGGTCATGGTAGCGTCCTGAATTGATTAATGACTTTGACTAGGGTGAAATGTATTGTTGTGATAAATATTGATGACATTATAGATGTGTTGATTAACATATTGATTAGCTATCTCGTCCTACGGTGTCTCTCAACTGGGTCAAAAGATTCATTAGCCTAAAACGAGTCCTAATGGGTAATAAATGAACATAAAGGGATGCGTTATCAGTTCTGGTAGCAGAGCGACGGTTTGGCCCTTTTGGGCCCTAGGACGGGGAATCACTGTTTAAATTGTTTTTCTGTGATAATGCAAATTGGAGGTACGATGTGTTTCTAAATTCACCATGACTTTCCCGGGATCTCGGAACCTGCCTAAGTGAGTTGGGAATATTCTCGGCGTTATAATGTGTGTGGTATAGGGTTCGCGCTTGCTCAGCTTAAGCCTTTTTGCAGATGATTGGTGAGGTTTGTGTGTATCTAGGTCAGGTAAATGTTGTTTTAGTAGGAGTGGGCGTACTCCGCAGTATGAGAGTAGGGAAGTTGGCGTACTTCATATGAGTGTGAGCTTTGTGCTAAAAAATTATCCACGTGGTTGGTTGTTTATGTACGGATCCGTCGTCGTCTAAGACTTTTGAGTATATTGACAAGTGTAGGAGACACTTGGGTTTATGTTGTAATCTGTGCGGTTTAATAGGTCAATCGGGCGTGGTTGACAAGTCGAGTTTGAGTCGAAACGTATGTGTGAAACCTTCGATGGAGATTTGGCAAGTTCTAAAGTGCACTAGGACGAACCATTGACAAGTCGAGAGTAGGATTTGCGGGTCGAATTCTGCTTGCGTATGCGGGAATTCAGAAGGAGAGAGTAGCGGCCAAGGCTTCAAGTGAAATCTCTGTAAAATTCTGAAGCGAATGTGTTACCCTTCCTGTAGTAAACCGGCAGATTTGTGTTATTGTTAAAGGTGCTCGCAGTAATTTTGCATTAGTTTTGTGTGAATCCAGTGAGGGGCTGACGAGCCGCAAGACTTTGTCAGCTGCAGTGTGTGAGTGTGACGTCAGTGGTGCCGCACGGAGATAGGTGAGTTGTCGAGAGGGGTCGCTCACGGATTGGCTGCCATCCGTGAAAGGCAATAGGTCGAGAAAGGTGGGTGAAGAGTGTCCTGGGAACTTACTCACTTCCTGATTAAATACAAATAAGAGAAAACGTAGAAATGAATTTTGTCAAAGCATTCAAGAGCGCTCTGAAAGGAGACGCTTACATTGTGGCCACTGATGGAGAGCCTACACCACCTCAGGGTACTCCAGCTTACATGGTTATGGAGGAGAAGGGTGTCGTGCCTTGTTTATGGATGAAACAGTGGCGTAAATTAACAGAGAAAGAGGGATGTTTAGCATTTCCAGAACATGGGACGTTCAATCCAAAGGTACTAGAGAATCTAAGGTGGATGTTTAGTACACAAAACCACCTCTGAGGCCAGCTCAGTATGAGGCATTAGCAATTTGGGACTTGATGGCTCTTAAACATAGACAAGAAAGATTCCAGAGAAGACTAAAAAGGGCAGAAAAGTCTTATGCAGAAGCTAGGTGGGATAATGAGAACAAAATGTGGAGACGGGGAATTGTTGACGGACTGAAATTGTTCCCAGTAATAACATGTGGGAGACGAGACGCAGGGAAAGAAAGCCTCCTGTAAAACAGACAAGGATTCTAGCAAGCCTAAAGAAAATAAGAGACCTTGGGAAGAGGAAGATGATTCAGACGATGAAGAATTCATGGACCGATTATTACATGATCGCCCGCCACCTTATGCGGTGAGCGACAGTGCTCCAAGCACCAGCGTGGGTCCTGGGAACCAGACGCAGGAGAAGGGAGTTACTGATACGGTACAGACTAGTGATACGGCTTCGATACAGAATGGTGTCAGTGTACCCACTGCGCCAGACATGCAGATACAGTTGCAACCTCCACCGCAGATACAGAGAATCTATCCAGACATCCCAGTACTCGAGACTACTACAAATCTGATTGTGCCGCCAGACCCAATATATACAAAATCGAGGTTAGTGCAGATTGAGTCAACTCCGAAATTACTGTCTCAGCCACAACCACAACTGATACCAGGGTACAATCTAGTAGCTGTCCCTCCGTTAGTACATGTCCCAGGTACTTTGGAAAAGACCTATGGGGTTACTGCTCCACGAAGTTTGGGACTGGGTCAGACACCTGCTGCAATATTGTTACCAATTACTGTCGGTCCACCGGTGCCATTATATGCACAAGGTAAATCTGGCGTATGTGATCAGGGAGTAAAGACCCAAGATCCAACGAGAGGAGGGTCCATAGGAACTCCCCAGATAATGGCCTCTGGAGAACAAGCAGTTGAAAAGCCGAGGTCCTTAATAGACCTTAGCCCAGTAGAAGCACCCTTGGAAGCAATGCGTCAGGCAGGGCTAGGGGTTTTAACTCCGCAAACAATAAGTACGAATGCTTCACAGTCACCAATGATGCATGCAGGAAACATCTCACTGCAAGGTTTTACAGTACAACAGTTAAACGAGTGGCTGGAAAAAACCTATGCTTCACAAAAGACTACAGTGACTACTGTAGAACCAGAAAAGACAGGGCAAGAAGACTACCTGAATTTTGTGAGACTGGGAGTGGAAACTGCTGAATTAGTGGACGGGACCATGGGGGTAAATAGACTGGAGTCATACACCGAAGCAGAATTGAGATACCTGTGTCCTAAGATTACTAAAGAAGTGGGCAAGGTGCATCAGAGATTAGCGAATCTAGCAGACAAATACAATATTGATATTGAGAACACCAAACATTTGAAGAGAAGTTACAGACTAGATTTTGATTCAAAAGACTTTGAGCACATGAGGTCTGCCGGAATGAAAGCGCATTTAAAAGAACTATTGCAAAGTGCACAAATTTGGGGCGCGCTAGAAAAATGGGAAGGCAGGTGGGCAAAGAAAAAAAATAAGGGAAAATGTGACAGTCCAGGGTTGAGTCAGACCAAGGCCTCACCCGACATAGAATCTGTAAAAATACTACCTATGAGAGAGACAGCTGGTGGTGTTTTAGTTCATGTGCCATGGTCCAGAGGAGACATCCTATCATTTACTAATGATTACCCTAGGTTGAGAGAGAAACCGATCGAGTGGTACCAACAAACAGATAGGTTTGTGAAATTTGCAAAGTGCCTTTGGGAAGACCTGAATATTCTGTTTGAGATCATTGTTCCGCCTGATTTGTGGCTCGAGTGCAAAAGAGGAGTTGACTGGCCGACGAAGGAGCCGGCAAGAGATAAGGTGACTGGAGCACCTTCTGAGGAGGTGATGAAATATTATCATAAGGTGATTGAGTTTTTGAAGCAGTAAGTGTCGCCGAAGGTGACTGATTGGCAGAAAATCGACCGGACCTCGCAAGAGGTTAAGGAATCTATACATGCTTACTATGAGAGGTTGTTAAAGGCATTCAAACATTACAGTGGTACTGAAACTATTGAGCCGAAAGACATGAACCATCTTGTGTTCAGATTTGTTGAAGGGCTGAGACCAGAGGTCAGCCAGATGATTAAGAATCATTTGATTTGTTGGCAAACTAAGCCGATTGATGAGGTGTTACAGTATGCGAAATACTGTAGTGACGAAATTGAGCTGAAGCAGAAAAAATTAAAATAAAAGGTGATGGTGATGCAGATAAGAGCTGCACAGGCAGGAATACAGGGGAATGGAGTTCAACAAATGATACAGCAGCAACTGCAAATGAATGGTGTGTTTCAGCCGCAACCGTGAGGTCGAGGTTTTGTGAATCGCGGTCCAGATTTGAATACTGTTGTGGTTCAAAATGACACACAAGGGGTGAAAAAGATGTTGCCATGTCACGCGTGCGGGGGCGTGGGGCACTGGAAACGGGAGTGCCCGAATGTTGTGCAGGATGGTGTTGTTCAACAAAGCACTAATGTCGGTACATTACAAAATGTAAGAGGTCCAAAACTGAGAAATCAGAATTTCGAATTTCCAAAATAACCTAGTACAGATGCAAGGGGTACAGCCCATGCAGCAGATGCAAATGCTGCGTGTTCAGCCAGTACAAATGCAGCAAGTACAACAGCAGGCTCCCATGGTACCTAGACAGCAAATGCAATTACCAATGGCTCCGATGGGACAGCAACAGGTGATGCTTCCTCAACAGGTCACAGGTCAGGTAATGAGTCAAAATAACACAGTACAGCAATTCCCATTGCGAGGTGAAGATGGAATGAATGAGGAGTGGTCAGATGACAGCTCGAACAGTGAAGAGTGCAGGCTTGCAGCATCCCTAGAGGTAGACCAGAGGGGTCCCTATGTGGAAGGGAAGGTTATGGGTTACAAAGTTTCATTCCTAGTCGATACCAGAGCTACACGCTCTACAGTCAGAAGTGCAGAAGTTCCGAAACTACCACTTTCGGGGCGTACCATAAGAGTGGTCGGAGTAGCAAATCAATATCTGACAAACCTGATTACAGATCCAGTGCAAGTTGAGATCGGCAACTTCCAGGGACTACATAGGTTTGTAGTCTGTGATTCAAGTCCGGTATCCTGACTGGGGAGGGACTTGCTGTGCAAAACAAAATGTTCGATTACATGTACCAATGATGGAATCGAAGTGCAAACAGTGATGATGAAGGAGACGAAGGTCAGTTCTCAGAATTAGAGACAGGTCTTACAAATGAGGATTACCCTTTGATTGCATTATTCCCGGTGCTTACAGTGATTGACCTACCTACCAAATTACAAGGAACAGTGACAGAGAAAGTGTGGGATTTGACAGGAAAGGAAGTGGGACTGATAAGAGGTGTAGAACCAGTTAAAGTACAAGTGAAGCCGAATGCAGTGTTTCCCCAGGTGCCACAATATCATATGGCACAAGATGTTCTTATCGAAGTGTCACAAATAATCGCAGACTTTGTGAAACAGGGAGTTCTGAAAGAGGTATTGAGTAGCCCATGCAATTCACCGATAATGGGTCTGAAAAAGCCTTGTGGGAAAGTTCGAATTGTGCAAGATTTGAGAAAAATAAACGAGATTGTGGTAAAATGTTGCCCCATAGTGCCCAACCCAGCAGTGATCATGTTCCAGTTTCCGTGTGATGCTGAATGGTTCACCGTTATAGACTTGTCACAAGCTTTCATTTCGATACCTCTTCATGAGGACAGCCAATTTTTGTTCAGTTTCAAATTCCTGGATAAGGTGTACAGTTGGTGCAGAACT
Source organism: Pleurodeles waltl (assembly GCF_031143425.1). Classification (NCBI taxonomy): domain Eukaryota; kingdom Metazoa; phylum Chordata; class Amphibia; order Caudata; family Salamandridae; genus Pleurodeles; species Pleurodeles waltl. The sequence continues at coordinate 318,617,694 of NC_090436.1, forward strand.
CCCCAAGGGTTTTCTGAGTCACCTTCCATGTTTAATCAGATATTGAAAAAGGATTCGGAATCCTTAATACTGCCTTTTAACTCGACTCTAGTGCAGTACATCGATGACTTGCTGATTGCATCCAAAACAAGGGATAGCTGTAAATATGACACAATTGCCTTATTGAATCATTTGGGAAAGAACAGACATAAGGTGTCACCCAAGAAGCTGCAATACTGTCAGAAAGAGGTGAAATGCTTAGGGCATCTGATTGAAAGAGGGTCCCGAAGAATATCGGAGGAAAGAATAACAGACATTTTGCAAATGAACCCTCCAACGACAAAGAGAGATGTCAGAATGTTTTTGGGAATGGTGGGCTACTGTCGCCAGTGGATACCCAACTTCTTGATTATCTCAAAACCTTTAATAAAGCTGACAGGAAAAGAAATCAAGGATGAGCCATATACCATAGCCTTGTCCAAAGAAGAGCTTGAGTCATTCATGGAGTTGAGAGAGTACATGTGCAGGGCACCAGCTTTGGGTGTGCCTGATTACACTAAGCCTTTTCTACTGTTTTGTCATGAACGTGATTCTTGTTCTTTATCTGTCTTAACACAGGTCCATGGAGGTGCAAATCGCTCTGGTAGCATATTTTTCAGCTACCTTGGACCCTGTCGCAGCAGCCTTACCGGGTTGCTTGCGCGCAGTTGCAGCAGTTGGTCAGAGCCTTACGCAATGTGAAGGCATAGTGATGGGATACCCCCTAACAGTAATGGTTCCGCATTCAGTTGAAATTTTGTTGACTCGAACCAAAACTCAGCACATGACAAATGCTCGACTTACCAAATATGAGACAATTATACTAGGGTCACCAAATGTTTCTCTGAAACGATATACTGTATTGAACCCGGCAACTCTACTTCCTGCTGAAAATACTGAAGTTAATAATGAAGAGGAAGTTGAGCATGATTGTCTTGAGGTAACAGAATTATGCACCAAACCACAACCTGATATTCAAGATACACAATTAAAGGAAAATTACTGCATCATGTTTGTCGATGGGTCCTGTTTGAGAGATTCAGTCGGAACACTGAGAGCTGGTTATGCTGTATGTACCATAGCTGGTATTATCGAAGCTTCCTGGCTTGAAAAAGTGTTTTCCGCACAAGTGGCAGAACTAATCGCCCTTACCAAGGCATGCCATGCAGCCGTGAATCTGAGAGTCACTATCTATACTGACAGCAGATATGGATTTGGAATTTTACATGATTTTGGCCAACTATGGTCACAGAGAGGTTTCATGACTTCTTCTGGTTCTCCGGTGAAAAATGGTGAACAAAGTAAAGATTTGTTACATGCGATTCAGTTACCTCTTGAAATTGCCGTGTTGAAATGCAGTGCTCACGTCAAGTCACAAGACTTTGTGTCTATGGGAAACGGTTATGCAGATCAAGTCGCAAGATTTTGCGCATTGAACTGTATATCGTTCAAGGATCAGTGGGAATTGTTACCACAAACTGAAAATGACACATGCTTGAACCTTGCATTAAGAGTAGTCGATACGCTAGATGAACTTAAGACACTACAAGGTCGTGCTAGCAAAGAGGAAAAACGTTCCTGGCAAAGAATGCAATGTGTACAGAGGGCTGACGACTTGTGGGTATCAGAGGAGGGGAAATTAGTTTTGCCAAACAGTCTTCTGTCTCAATTTGCAAGGTTATATCACGGACAGGCTCATCTTGGGAGAGATGCAATGATCAGGTCATTCAAAATCGATTGGTTTAACCCAAAGTTCAGACATGCCGCAGAGGTTACCTGTCACAGGTGCATCATCTGTCAACAGATGAATGCCGGGAAAAGGACTGTGGTAACTTTGAGCCACATTGGGAGAGCTGGTGGTCCATTTAGCAAAATGCAAATGGACTTCATTGAGATGCCTGTTTGTGGAGGATTGAAGTACGTGTTGGTGATTGTGTGTGTTTTCAGTCACTGCATTGAAGCCTACCCCACACGTAGAAATGACAGTCTCACAGTTGCAAAGCTGCTACTTAGGGAGCTAATACCCAGGTTCGGGTTTCCGGTCTCTATAGAGTCAGATAGGGGCAGATACTTCGACAAGGAGGTGATTAAACTTCTGTGTGCAGCACTAGACATCGAACAAAAGCTGCACTGTAGCTACCGCCCTGAAGCATCAGGATTAGTAGAGCAAATGAATTAAACCTTGAAATCAAGAATGGCAAAGATGTGCGCAGCTACCAATATGAAATGGCCAGATGCATTGCCCTTAGTGCTGATGTCAATGAGGAACACCCCTGATAAGAAGACAGGACTATCACCCCATGAGATCCTCATGGGTAGAGCTATGAGGTTACCTGCAGTACCTACAAATGCTCTAGTGAATATCACAGATGATATGGTGTTGGACTACTGCAAAGGCTTGGCTGGTGTGATTCGCTCTTTCTCTCACCAGGTAGAAGCTAACACATTGCCACCGATTGGAGATCCAGGTCACACCCTACAAGCCGGTGACTGGGTGGTTGTCAAGAAGCACGTGAGAAAGTCGTGTTTGGAACCGCACTGGAAAGGGCCGTATCAAGTAATCTTGACGACAACTACTGCTGTGAAATGTGCAGGCGTTCCAAATTGGGTACATGCCAGTCACACAAAGAAGGTAACGTGTCCAACTGACGAGGAACTTGAAGTTTCCGGCACAACAGTTCCAGAAAGAGAAGTCTCAGGGCTAGAAAACAGCCAAGAGGGAACTGACACTGCAGGAGAACCCACTGAGAACAGCCTTGTCCCTCAAACAGTGAGTGAGTTCGAGAGAGGTTACAGAGTGCCTATCTCAGTAGAGGCAGCAGGAGAACTAAGTCAAGGATAGGTTCTCCCAGAAGTAGATGAATACGGGTTAGAACTTGAACCCATCACAGATCAAGAAGAAGAAGAAGAGGGGGAAATAATAGAAAGAGATCAAAGTACTCCGGCATCCCTTGAGCCAGTTGCAGGTCCATCAAGCGAAAACACCATATTACAAGAGGAGGGTGCTGTCCAGCGTCCTGAAAAGACAAATCGGAAGAAGATGCATAAGGGTGATAATTGGCCAGAGAAACCAGTTCTAAGGATAAGAAGCATACCAGATGAAACAATAACAGAAGAAATTGATACATCCCGAGTGGAAGATTTAAGTGAAGGAGAACTGCAAGGTGAACGTAGATTGTAAAGAAAGAGAGTCGCAAATAGAAGGTATACAGGTCCTGAATGGGCGTATGCTACAACATCTGAATGGCAACAAGAATTTCTAGTATTCTGTTTTGATCGAGAAGTACCAGGCCAGTACTACGGCACCTGAACTAATTCAAAACTAAGACTTTTGTTAAAATCGAAAACTGAAAAACTGAAGGAAGAGACTTATAAATTACCGGATGAGACACTGATAACCTGATTTGACTTTGAGAAACCTGATTATGACAAGCTGCTAACCTGATTTGACAAAGGGATCCTGGAGTAAATGAAAACGCTGTAAATACATGCAAAAGAGAGTGAAAGAAGAAAAGTTTATATCATCCTCAAGTTGATTGTTATTCTGCTATTTGATTCCATACAGACATGGCTTATGATAGAAGTAGTAACAAGAAGAGTAAGGTGTGTGGTTGGTTAAGTCTTATAATAGGTATTGTGTGCACAGTAATAATTGTGGGAGTGATTGTGGGAATGCCGTGGTTAGATAAGAAAACTATTAACGCTACTTCAAAACCTGAAACTACCACACTAACACCGTGGGAGAGGTTCGAGCAGGATGCAAGACACTTGCATGAGGGGACTAATTCAAAAGGGGAACTTTCTACTAATGTCTTCTATCGCTTGCTGAATGAGTATGTTGAGACCATGGATGCGAAAAACTGTTATGTGTGTACTAAGATTCCTTTATCTGTGCAAGAAGGGGTTACCTGTCATAGCCTTCCTTTAACCTACGGGATTAGCTGTAGCTTGTTACTAACCAGATTCTATAATCAAGACCATGTGCAATACTTTTATTCAAATTTGGATGTTGTGTTTTCCTTTGTGCCTGTAATTGAATTCTTGAACAAGCTAGCTAAAGAACATGATATAAAAATAGTTAGAGGTTTCTTTGAACCGACGCTTACATTTGGGACTGCTTATGTACATCGCAAAAATCTGACCTGCTTACTGTCTCCTGTAGAGAAAAGCTTTTTAGATCACACTGATGATAGATGCAAAGCATTGAAAGAAAGATTAGAAAAAGGGTTAGAAAAACGCACATATGCAAATGATTATGCTTAGACGGCAATCAAAACGCAAGGCAAATTAGCTATAGATGCATTGCATATAGGTAGGCTTTGTATATATAGGCCAAAATCTGAACAGGACAATTTGTTTGTGGGAACGAGTGAATGTAGACATGTGTTTTTGTTTCAGAGTAAATGGACATTTATGTTAAATGGACAGGATCCAGCGATCCCTGGGATCTATTATATCTGTGGGCTTAATGCTTATTACCGTCTCCCTAAGGGATGGTATGGGACATGTTATTTGAGGATAGTTTTCCCAAAGATTTACCAGATTGATGACTTGAAACAAATACCTAAAACTTCTGAATTACAACATCCTAGAGAATCAGTGGCTGCTGTCATTGGTGATATATTTGGAGCCATAATCCCTTCAGTAGGGGTTATCTTGAATTCCATGAAAAATCAAATGTTATCTACTACTGTGGATAACATGCTGACAAACTTTACAGGGGCTATACTCCTGATGGATACTGAACTTGCTGCAGAAAGAGCTATGACTCTTCAAAATCGGCTTGCTTTAGACATTCTTTTAGCAAAGAGCGGAGAGGTCTGCAAGATGCTCAGTGAGCGTCATTGCTGTTCATTCATTCCAGATAATAGTAAGAAGATTAGAGGTATGCTTACGAACCTAACTAGAGATAGTGTAGATTTGAAGGATTTGAAGCAACTTGGATTATGGGAGAAATTTGGAAAAGGAGTTGATAGAGTGGGAAGCTGGTTTACCAATATTTGGAATGGGGTTCTCGCAAAAATACTAGGGGGTCTATTAATTGTTCTGGCCTGTCTATTAGGATTATGGGGAGCATGCAAAATTAATGATAAAATTAAAAGAAATTGGACAAAAAGAACCAGGAGAAATGAAGAAAGTGAAAGAGAGAAAATGTTCAATGAAATTTGGGAAAGCTCACACAAGGGACAAGATGTTGAAATGCGCATTATGCGTAAAGTGAAAAATTAAAATTAAAGGGTAAAAAAGAGAGGTTTGTGTGATGACGAGCGTCATCAGAGGAGGGACTGAGAGAGCGTAGTTTATATAACCTATATTAGAACGAAATATCTATATATTAATGTGTGATGATACTGCATAGAAAACTATAATAGTAACGATTCTGTTTAAACGTGTACTGGAATCGTGACCACGATGAGTGGCCACCAATGTAAACGCAACTAATAATGATGAATAAAATGTTTATGTTATGTTCAATTAAGCTTATATTAACGTTCATATTGTTGAAACTGTATTGAAATTCTTCATAGACCTTAAGTTAGCGTGAGCTGCAGTTAGCTGCTCGGCTCTCATATTAAATGCATTTTCCTGTTTTCCAGTGTGCTGACTCACAAGGGGCCATGACCCTGTAAATGTTCTTTTTCTTCAAACTTGGAAGACGAATGTAACCACATTAAATCCGTTCCCAGGCACATCTTCGGTGCCCTGAAATGAATGGTATAAAATATTGAAACAAGTGTAGATTAATGTTATGTACAAGGTCACTTAGACCGGTGAACAACGAAACTGCTGACCCAAAGGATGTGCCAAGAGATGCCAAAATATGAAGTAACGCCGGATGTGCCACCTCTGAAGACGTCAATTATGAAGACCAATCAACGATCTGTAAAATAATGTAGGGTGACAATTGGGATTACCGAATGTATTCTCTGATAGGTTAAAGATAGTAGGGTATAGTAAGTGTCCAAAAGAATTTTGGGGGAATGTACTACGAAAAGGGGATAAAAACTAATGTCACAAAAAGGTTGAGGGAAATTAGGTAGGGAATGCTAGTGATTTTATCCAGAAACTCTGTCACTCTGTTTGGTGACTTGATACTTTATTAAAACCATCCTTGTCCTTAGACTGCCCATTTACACTTTACCTCCTTAGGAGGAAAGTGCCCTTTATGCCCTTTTAGTTAAGTCCTGACTGATGGCGATTGACTGATGTCCTGAAGACGAAGACTGAACCTGTGCGCTGGCCTAATCTTTGCAGGGTAATTATGACAATGCAATTGTAATTTGTCTGTTTGCTTTTCCTTTCTAGGTACCAACTGCTTGTTTGACAGAGACCATAGCTAGATGTTTTCCAAATTGATGTTCTAAATTGTTTTGCATGAAGCCCAACATGCGAATGCTAATCAGTGGTTAGGATAGGTGTTCACCAAATTGACACAATAGACAAACGACTTAGAATATGCTTTGTTGAACTGACACAATATCAATACTCTGCTATATTTTGATCCATGTTTACGCCGTGCTATGTTCTAATGTTTGTGATTCTTGCCTTAATGAAATCTTATCAAAGTTGCCACATTGTGACTATGCTGTTATGTTTCTTGGTTTTGAGATTAATGCTCATAATCTTAGATTGTAATTAATAGGGAATAAAATTCATAAAATTCTTCTAAATCAGTGTGGTTATTCATGACTGATAGGTCATGGTAGCGTCCTGAATTGATTAATGACTTTGACTAAGGTGAAATGTATTGCTGTGATAAATATTGACATTATTGATGTGTTGATTAACATATTGATTAGCTATCTCGTCCTACGGTGTCTCTCAACTGGGTCAAAAGACATTGGCCTAAAACGAGTCCTAATGGGTAATAAATTAACATAAAGGGACGCGTTATCAGTTCCTAAAAGGTGATAAGGAAGTAAGGACAGAAGCTGAGGCCTGAAGCAAGCTGGAATAGGTTGTGATCAGGAAATCAAAAGTCTGCAAAAGGTGAATTTGAAGGTAACAAAAGTATTGCAACAGAGTATTAGAAGGGAAACAATAGAGAAACTATCTTGATTGATAGTTAGTCTGACCCATGGATAGTGATATCTCTGAGAGGTGAAAAGATTTTACAGTGAAACAAGGATCAGATTAATTGCACTGAGTTAAGAGAGACACCCAGCAGCTCCGAAGGAAAAACAGCACCGAATGGTTCTCTGTGCAGAGGCACGAGCCTCCGTATCTAAGGGGCAGCCTTGGTAGCAGTAACAATCAAGATTATAACAAACTCAGAAGACGACAAAGGGGAGCTATTGGAGGGAACACAGAAACAGAAACAGTGCTCAGAAACAGCAGGACTGGAATCGAGGTCAGGCTCACGACTGGAACACATAGAACATAAAACAAGGAGTTAACACGTAAAAGGACGGATCAGGAATAGTGTAGAGAAGACAGGAAACAAAGAATATCGCAGAAACTGAAAGACAGAAACAGAATCGAAAGGCAAGCCTGGACACACAGCAGCAAGGGTGTGACAGAGCACTAAGAGACTCAACAATCAAGTAATTTGCAAACTGCTACACTCTGTGCTCATAAGGCTGAAATAGCCTGAGGCTCAGGGGAAGAGTACAGGTGCAGCGTGTGACCCAGGTGCAAAGAATAAACCAGGTGCAATAAATCAAGGAACCACCAATGAAGGGAAGGCTGAACTTGGGCTTGTAAATGGGAAGACCAAGAAAACGAGAATAGACAAGACAGGGAATGAGAAGGCCAGGAATGGAGTGTGGTTCAGAGCTAAGAGATAGAAAAGTCCAGATTGCAGATACAAAGGGTCAGAATAAGTATAGGATCCAGGTACCAAGCAAGTGAGCAGAGAACCACCACCAGGATGTGGTGGAGGAGTCTGATACCAGAGGAGACTACAAAGATCATAATGCATCAGAGACGTAGGACAAAAACCTAGACTAGAAAGTTATGAAAAACTATGCTTAGAATAGATGCGTATATTGTCCTATATGGATTTAAAGTCTGGGTCCCAAAGGGCCTTGTGAACAACAGCTAAAGGCAGGATGTTAGAATCCAGACATTGTGATGTGACTTCTCATGATGTCATTAGTACATACCAATAAGCCCTTGATCACAGAATATTGGCAAGTCTGCCTTCCCACACAAGTTTGAAGACGTATACAACCACACTTGGGCCTAGTATAGAATAGTGCATCCATCTAAAACAGCTGCTTCCACATACTCCCAGAGAAGTAGTCAAACTCAATTTGGAACAGTTTCAGTCATTAAAATATATTTTGGTTAAAATTGCTCTGAACTACTAATTAAGGTTAAGATTTTTTAAAGACATTTTGTACTGGAGCTTAGTTACAGCTTGGGTATCATAGGTTGGAATTTATTTAAATATTTAATTGAAAGTAGGTTAATAGTGGTGTAGCATTTTTTATTTTTCTGTACATTTAAAATATATAAAACATATACAATTAATCTACATTATAATTAACATTTGACAAACTGTTTTTGAAGTTTAATAAACTTTTTAAAGTTTCCCCCATACATTACCATAGGAAAATCTCTGCCCCAGTGATGGAGAACTCTGCCTACATATGAAGGGTTAGAAGTAGTAATTATTACTTTATCACCCTTCCCCCCACCCCCAAGGGCCGCGCTTTACAAAAACTGATTGATTCATTGATTTTAACTTAATTTTTAATTAAATATTTAATTAATTTAAACAGATTAATTTAAAATTACACTTTACTTTCATTTTTTAAATGGCCCAAAGTAAAAAAAAAATTATTACGGATTATGTAAGAAAGTAGATTATAATTTAGGATGGATGAATGCCCACCTCAAGGAATATTAACAATTCTTGTCAGGTTGAACCCTCAAAGGCACTAAGTTAACATGCACTCAACCATGGGAATCAATTGCACAGAGCAGACAAGCTTAACCTGAGACAATTTAAAAAATATTTCTGCAGTACCAAAATAGTAAGAAAGTCACAGCATCAAGCAATAAAAATCCCAAATGGAATTAAAAGAAAAGAATTGAGTAAAATTTAATAAAGAAAAGATACCAAAATGACAAAAATCTAATAAGAGGAATTTTTTAAGTTTTAAGTCAAATAGAACCAAAAATCACTAGTACCAATGATAGCACTTAGCACTAACAATAGCCTATGGAATCAGCAGACCAGATTGAAAGTAAAATTTTAGGATAGCCACAAAGGAAGCTAGGTCAGATACACTGCGTGGGTTGGGCCTGGAGAAAGTCTGGAAGTTAAAAAGTTCAAAAACATTTCTGAGTCCCCCTACAGAAAGGGACTTGGCACTTTCTTTCAGAAAAACATTGAAATTACTTCTACGTTCCAACACAGACTGTTACTTTTTTAAGAAGAAAAACCCTTGTTCCATGGGACACAATTCAAATTGTAGCCACTGCAGCAGAACCAACAGCTGGTTACCTGAAGAAGGTTGTCCCTGCCGGTGTTCTCGAGCTTTAGAGATTTCTCACTGAGAAAGTCCTTACAAAGAATGGGACTTTCTCATTTTTTCAGAGGTACAGATAACTCTTTGTAGGAAGATACTGAAATTCAGTCAGACACTGTGGAACTATCAGTCAGATACTTTTCACTCTGGGTCCCTCTGAAGTTCTGGAGTTCTGGAAGAAAAGTTTTCAAAACACTCCAAAGTTACTTCTAGTGCCTAAATAACCCAAAGAGAACACTTCTAAAGCCCACGGGACCTCGGGGAAAGACACTTAGGGCCAGATTTAAAGAAATGTGGCGTAGCGCGGTGCTGCGCCACGATTGGCAGCACCGTGCTGCGTCACTTTAGAAACACAGGGATGTGCCGTATTTAAGGGAATACGACACACCCCTGCGTTTCCCCCTGCACTGGAGCTAAATGTAGCTGCCAGCGCCAATGCAGGCATCCTTGCACCATTGTGCAAGGGTATCTGTGTTGAGGGGTATGATTGTTCATGTGCGGGAAGGTGTCCCTTCCTGCACATGAACAATCACTAATGGCACTTTGGCACTTCTGTGTATGCTGCACAATGCAGCACACACAGAGGTGCTAAAGCGTCATTTTCAAATGATTGTTTATGTGCAGGAAGGGACACCTTCCCGCACATAAACAATCATTTCTGTCATTTTGCTTTTTCTATGTGTGCGGCAGAATGCATCACCCATAGTAAAAGCAAAAAACGAGGAGGAATAAAAGTATTCCTCCTCGTTGTGCCCTGGTTATGCCACCCCTGGGGGTGGCGTTAGACTTTGGCACTGCCTCAAGTTTAGGAAATTTCATAAATCTGAGGCAGCGTCAAAATGCAATGGGTGTTGCTGTGGCACGCCAACAGCAACACCCATTGCACGCTCCTTCCACGCACAGTGCTGCGTGGGAAGGGGCCGTACTTACAAGGTGGCATAAAGCCACAAAAAGTGGCTTAACGCCACCTTGTTAATATGGCACTGTGCTTAGCGCCATAGGAGCGTCACAAAAAGTGATGCTCCTGTGGTGATAGGGGCCTATAACTACGGCCATTGAAGACTCTTAGGATGTCAGGCAGAGGTTAGCAGCAAAGTCTAGTCCATGTCAAGTTGCCACTGGTCTGCTGGGCACTTGAGAGAAAAGGACTATTAATGTCTCTTGTGTACCTGCAGACACACAGGAGTCATCCACGTGACCCTTAGAGTCGCCTTCTTTGTCCTGGGTACAAGAAAGAGCAGGTCCAGTCCTTCAGGGGTCCTTCCAGACAGCAAGACAAGCCCTCTTCTGATCCTCCACAGGTCAAGAAAATGTTCCTAGTAGAGTAACTCTGGGTGCCACATTTGTGGTTGGCACTAACTAGTGGGTATAGGCGACTTTTGGAAAATCTCTAACCAATGGGGTAAAGGTTCCTAAGCCTATGTACTTTCTGAGTAGATCCTGTTTGCAAGCAGGCCCAAAATACAAAGTTTCATGCCATTTTCAAAATGACCACACTAAAGGTGGATTCAGATCTGAAGGTATGTAGGGGAGTGTACTATGGAAATGACTACGGTTCTCCCACATGTTACACTAAAATACAATTTGAAGCAGGCTGCGGACCCACATTGAAAACTGAGGTAGAAATCTAGAATACCTGAAAACTGTGTTCTGGTCCTGTTTGATCCCTTTCAAGGACGCAAATATTTTACTTGTGCCACTGACAGGTTTTTAAGGCAGGACTTGACACTCTTATGTCAACAGGAGGGGCAGCAGCACCCACCATTAACGTCCCGCTGTCTTGAATGTCCAGCAGAGCTCAGATGAGTCATCTGTGCCCATTCAAGTTGACCTGTCAATCAAAGTGGCCTACTGTGTAGCTCCTGGTACAAATTTCACACCTCATTAAACACTGGGCAGCTGCGGGAGACCTAATAATCAGAAATAGCCCCCAGGAGCTTCAGGTAGGGTAAAGGTACATTTCTAAAAGTGACTTTTCCTTAATATGTATTAAAAATCAAAAAAGTTAATTCAATTAGATTTTCAATACCTACGACACATAGGCCCTCATTCTGACCTTGGCGGGCGGCGGAGGCCGCCCGCCAAAGTCCCGCCGTCAGATTACCGTTCCGCGGTCGAAAGACCGCGGCGGTAATTCTGACTTTCCCGCTGGGCTGGCGGGCGGTCGCCTTCAGACCGCCCGCCAGCCCAGCGGGAAAGAGGCTTCCACGATGAAGCCGGCTCGGAATCGAGCCGGCGGAGTGGAAGCTGTGCGACGGGTGCAGTTGCACCCGTCGCGTATTTCACTGTCTGCGCAGCAGACAGTGAAATACTTGTAGGGGCCCTCTTACGGGGGCCCCTGCAATGCCCATGCCAGTGGCATGGGCACTGCAGGGGCCCCCAGGGGCCCGCGACCCCCCCTACCGCCATCCGGATCCCGGCGGTCCGACCGCCGGGATCTGGATGGCGGTAGGGGGGGTCGGAATCCCCGCGGCGGTGAAGCAAGCTGCGCCGCCGCGGAGGATTCAATGGGGCGGCGGTACACTGGCGGGACCCCGCCAGTGGTGCCGGTCCGACCGCGGCTTTACCGCCGCGGTCGGAATCCCCATTGGAGCACCGCCGGCCTGTCGGCGGTGCTCCCGCGGTCCTCCGCCCTGGCGGTCAAAGACCGCCAGGGTCAGAATGACCACCATAGTAGTTTAATCATTTTTCTATTTGGTCCCAAATACAAGACAGCAGTATAAATATTTTGATCATACTCTGGTTTTCTGTATAGAACAACAAGGCCTGCCACAGTGAAAACAGCATTTGGGTCCTTGTCACAGAAGGGTCATGGTGACATTCATTTTCTACATGCCCCACTTTTACAAGGGCTACTTAGGACTGGCTTATTGATAATTATTAGAAAGGTCTTTGCCTGTCAAAATAGTTATGTTGCCAAGCTGTACTGCAGGTTTAACACTGCAGCAGTCCGGCTAAAATGGTAGGCTGGAGGCCATGTTTTGCAATCTCACTCTGCGGATAGCACAATAGGTGCTGCAGTCCACAGGTAGCATTTAATGTCTAGGCCCTGGGAGTATTTCCTTCTCTTTATACTAAGGGCCAATTTAGTCATAATTAAAGGAGTAGGTGGCACAGGAACTTTACTGTAAAGGTAAATGCATACAGTTCTAAGGTAAGCAAAATAGGATACAGAAAAAGGTGAATAATCTGTGGTGACCATGCAAGAAAGCAGGATTTCCTACACTACTAAAGTATGTGTTAAATTATAGAAAAATGTTATGTATCAAATTAATGTACATTCATTTAATTATTTATTTAAAATAAGTAAGTTAAAATTAATTTTACATTTATACATTTTTTTAAAGTCAAAATAAATTAGCTTATTTTTTACATTATTTAATTTTGGGGTGCACTTTACACCCCTGCCTGCATTAGTTTCTTTTGGAGGGTGTTGCGGTATCAGTGATAGACAATGTGTGGTGTTGGACTTAATCTGGGTCATTTTTTGCTGCAGTAACCTTACTCTTGTAAATCTGGCTCCACCCCTATTTCAGGGGGGAGATATGTAAGTGTACACTTTGTAGTAAATTTACACTCAGACCTGTTAAGTAGCCAAAAGCAGTACATTTATTATAGAGGGTAAAAGTCATTTTATTTGTGTAGATGTATTCAAATAATTTATCCTTGTGAATAGGACATTGAATGTTCCCATTAAGGAGTCTTACATAACAAATGCAATTGAATCACAAGTCAGTAGTTGTCAGGAAGGGTCAGCCATTTTGGTTTTTATTAGTGGTAGAAAAACTGATGACTCAAGTTATTGAAGGAGCCACAGGCATGTACTAGTAGATGCAATGCATGCAGAAAGTGTAAGAAATTTAACAATGCATGACAAGAAAGGATCAGAGGCCACAGAAGTGGCTGATGGTTTTTGATGAAGGAGTGAGCTCCTATTGTATTGTGAAGGGAGATGTGATAAGTTGAGTGTTAACATAAGAGAGGGTGTGAATTTTTAGAAGAAGACCAAGCTGTGTAGAGTGGGGAAGGTGGATTTTTTTAAACTTTTAAACTTTTGAGTAAAGTTATTGGCTGAAGGATTATAGATGGTGTTCTTAGGTTGTAAAACAATATGAGCGTTTTGAGATTGTCAGTTGGAGCATGCTTGGAATGACTCAATAAGCTCAAGTAGTTTTTAGATTTGCTTTTCTTAAGAGATGTGAATAAGATCAGGGCTATTTCTATTTCTACAACTTTTGTGTAGATCATGACTTGTGCCATCTAAGAAGTTTCCTTTTCATGTTCATTTTCATGGAACCATTTGTGGAGGAGATCCATGGTTGTGAACAAGAGATGGTTGGATTGAAAGTGCCTAAGTAATAGAGTCTTTCAAGTGGGGAGTGTAGGGCGTTTTGATCTCATGGAATGATAATAAGTTAGGTAAGTCAGTGACACCTGCATGGACTTTGGTGAAGCTACATTGGGAGGGCATCCCAGAAAAATTTTGTTTGTCTTGAAATAGGTATTTTAGGAAATAGACAAAAAGTAGGTTAAGGGTAGGGAAGACGAGCATGAAGATGAATGAGGCCAGGGTGTGGAATAATGATGTAAAGTGATAGAGAGTGATGGAAATTATGAAAGGATCAAAAGGGTTACAGTGTAAGTCGGTGTGCTTCATATGAGTGTTAGTGAGTAGAGAATTTTGAAAGTGGGATGTTCTGAATTTAGTCACCAAGGAGAAAGGAGAGACAATCTCATCAAAAAATGTTTCAGTTGTGGTAGGTGGGCAATATATTAAAATGATGTGGTCTATGACAAAGGCAATGAAAATAAATATGAAGTATTCAACAGAAGGAGGCAGATTAGTGTGCAAAAAAGATTTGTTTATGTAGACACCAACTTTAACACCTTTTTTAAAAAAGGCATGAACAGATTTAGATTGTTGGCATAGTCACAATTAAGGGCCGCTGATGTTTTCATGTGTTTTGGGTCTAGCAACATTTCCGTAATAGCTGTGAAGTGAAGTTTTGGATATTTGTGGATCAAAGGTATAATTGATTAAGGCAGTATTGAATTCCAAAGCCACACTGAGATGGCTCGAGAGCTTGCGATTTTATGTACAAATTAATTGTTTTATGAACAGTGAGTATTTTTTATTTTATTTATTTAAATAATTTTATATAGTGATGGCAACCCCTCAGAGTATTAGGGCTCTTTACATCATCATAGGGCATTATCAGTTATTCACAATACAGTATAATTGTAGAGGTGAGAGTCAAATCAATCAGTCACTAGAGATACTGTATACTTGCAGTGACGAGTGTTGAATTATTGTAGAGACCTTAAAGGGAGACATGCATATAATGAGGTAGTGCTTCCAGAGTGCAGTAGGAATTATTTCCCAATGGGTTCAGGTGCTGATATAGGAGGAATTGTTTTAATTGCCTCTTGAAGCTCACAAAGGAAGGGTTAGTTCTGATATGTACTGGGAGAGAGTCCCAGATTTTGGGTGCATTGCCTGAGAAAGAGCGAGACGGGGGTCTTGTTTATGTATTTTAGAGAGTTTGAGAAGAAGTATGTTGGAGCTTCTTAGATTTCTTGTTTGGCCTGCTTTTGTGAGTTTAGAAGTGAGTTAGTCTGGTTTACCAGTATGTAGAGCTTTGTGGATGAGACAAGCGGTTTTGAAGTGATAGCGTGCTTCGATTGGAAGCCACTTTAAATTTGTCAGTGAAGTGGAGATGTGATCATATATCTTTGCTCCGGTTAGCATCCTTACCATTGCATTTAGAGTTGCTCTCATGGAGGTCAGGAAAGCAGTTGGTGCACTCGTTAGTGTGCCATTCCCATAGTCTAGTCTGACTAGAAGCAATAGTTGTTTGGCAATTTTTAGGTCCTTTGGTGGAAAGAAGGGCTTAATTTTGTTGAGGAGTTTTAGGTTTAAGAAGGTACCCTTCACTGCAGACCTTATGTGCATGCTCAAGTTCATTTTTTAATCCAGGGTGATCCCCAGGGATTTGGCAGAGTCCTGCAGAGCCAGCTTGCGGTTCAGAGCATCCAGGTTATTTAGCCATTCTTGGGTCTGTGATGATTGGCCATGGTTGTAGAAACAGGAATTTCTTTTCTAGGTTGAGTTTGAGGTGGTTGTGTGATAGCCAATTTTGAAATTTTCTGAGTGTGGCATTAAACCGGCATATGTCATTCAAAGAGGATGTTTTCAAATAGAGCTGAGTGTCATCCGCATCCGTAGGCAATGTTTGCTTGTTTGAGTATTGCGGTGAGGGGCTCCATGTAGATTCTGAAGAGTGTTGGTGAAAGAACTGAGCCTTTGGGAT
This sequence comes from Pleurodeles waltl, assembly GCF_031143425.1. Classification (NCBI taxonomy): domain Eukaryota; kingdom Metazoa; phylum Chordata; class Amphibia; order Caudata; family Salamandridae; genus Pleurodeles; species Pleurodeles waltl. Next base: position 318,633,502 of record NC_090436.1, read on the forward strand.
TTGGCACTGTTTGAGGAAGTCAGGCATAATCGCATTCCTCAGGGAGCTTTTTATTGTTTTGTTCCATAGAGGGGTTAAGGCATGGGTTAGGCTTTTTGCCAGAGAGGCTGGAAAGGAGTCTGCATAATGGGAGGAGGGCTTGGATTTAGCAATCACCATGGATATGTCCTCCTCTGTGAGTAGGTTGTCTCCCAGCTCTTGGATGCTGTGGAGTGCCTTCAGCACTGGCTGAGTCAAGTAGTCCCTGGAGAGAGGCCTCTGTTTTGAGGACTGAGGATTGTGCTGGGTTTATGTTAACCTCCATTACAGGGGAAGAGCTGCTAGTGGATGTCTGCGTGTAGTCGTCTAGGGATAGTTTGATCTTTGTGGTTTTGTCATTGAAGAATTTGGCAAAGTTGTCACAGCGTTCATTTGAAACAGGGGGAGCATCTTTGGTTGGTGTGGTGGTTTGTTGTTTGATGATCTTAAAAAGATCTTTGGAAAGGTTTGTTGCTTTATCTAGTGCATTGCTGAAGAAGGGGACTTTTTCTTTTAGAATGTGATTTTTGTATTTCCTGCATTATATTCTGAGCTGGTAGAGGTGGGTTGTGGATGGGTTAGCTCTCCGGAGTCTTTCAACAGCTCTTCCTTGTCTTCTTTCCGAGTTGAGGTCTTTGTTGAACCAGGCTCTTGACCCTTTTTAATTTCAGGGGGCTATCTGGTCCAGGGCAATCTTCACCGCTGAGTTGTAGTCAGTTGTAAGTTCATCTGTTGTGAGGTTCTCTGTAGGAGAGGTAAAAGAGAAGACATGTTTTCTTCTAGGTCAGTTAAAGGGATCTGATTGAGTTTTCTAGACTATTGGAGGGTTTTCCGTAATCGGTTAGGAGGTGCATCCTCCTGGTTGGTGTGGAACAGAATGATGTGGTGACCTGACCAGTTGACTGGAAGTATCTTGCCTATGCTTATCGCTTCATTTTAGGCTACAATGGCATTTAGAGTTGATCCTTTGTTGTGGATTTACCCCTTGCAGTGTTGGGTGAGATCTTTGAGGAGTAAGAGTTTGTTTAAGAATTTGATTAGTGTGTCCTTATTATTCATTTGGAGGTTTGAGTCACCTAGAATTATATTGTTTGCATTAGAGAGTGAGCAGTGCATTATCAGATCTGATAGTTGTTCATTGAAGGCAAGTTTGTTTCCTGGAGGGTGGTAGAGGAGGTGATATTTCATATTTTTTTTTGTTTTTAGCGTTATGGTGGTGCTGAGATGTTCAAATGTGGGATAAAAGAGGGTGTTTGCTTCTGCCATAGTGATGCTGTTCTTGTGGGTAATGGCTAAGCTATTGCCATGGTGGTCCTCTCTGTCCTTCTTAATGATGGAGAAGACTGGAAGGACTAGAAGGTCCAGGATCGGATAGGAGATTAATTTAGCCAAATTGCTGTGATAAACGCAATGTCAATCTGGTGATGCAGAATGGCATCAGCCAGGTCTGTTGCATGCTTAGATGCTGACCGACAGTCTATGAGCATTCAGTTCAAATTAAAGCTGTTAGTGAGGTTCTGGGAGGGAGGTGCCACGAATATTTCGATGAACTGTGGTGGTGGCCTGGTGGCCCTAGGAGGATTAATGTCTCTACCAATTCTGGTGATTACCTGGATGTTGGTGGTAGGAGGGTTCAGGGTTGTCATGAGGTTGTATGTTTTCACTAGCTCGGTTGCCTCACTTAGGGACATCTTGGGGCTCACATAGGGACATCTTTTTTTCGGCCTGTGGGATTAGTTGTTGAGAGGGATTGTGTGCCAGCTGTTCAGATGGGTTTTGGACAACTGTAGGTGATGTTTGGCGATGGAGGAGGTGAGGTGTGGGTGTTGCCCATATTTAGAGTAGATTTCACAGCTCAAAAGGATGTTGTTGATGCCCTGAGTTATTATCGAGTTGTCTTTCCAGGTGAGTAAGACATTCATTTAACCCATTTGTGGGCAAATGATTCAATGGAAAGAGTCCCTTGAGTTGTCTTTCCTTGTGAGTTGGACATTCATTTAGGTTGATCATGGACTTAGGGATCGATGGCGAGCATGTGGGTGTGCTAAGGAGTGAGTTGATATGTGTTTGTTGTTCAGTACTAGGGAGTGGTATGTCATAGGGGGTGTTAACCGCATTTCCCCGTGTTTCTTTCCTAGCGTGGACGAGCATACGGTATGGGTTGAGAGTGAACCCTTGTGCTTTCTTAGATATAGTTTGAGGGAAGGCTTAAGGTCGGTAAGTATTATTGTAGGCTGGTGGCACTTGGTTGGTATCCTGTGTGATGCGGGGGCAAGGGAGTTGCGTTAAGAGGGGTTGCTTTTGGGGAGGGTTGTTGAGTGGGCTGTTGGGTTGAGGTCTAGGACTGGTGTTAGTGTTGGGTGCAGCTCTGGCTGACATGTTGGAGATGGGTGAGAGATCTGCTATGAGAAAGCATGCTGTGATGGAGTCGTGAGAGATAGGGGTATCAAGAACAGAGGAGTATGCCTCGATAGCATGTTGTGTGTTGGAGGTAGAGTTGGAGTGTGAGCATCTGGCGTGTCTCTAGTGCATTGTTCCCAGTTTTGGCCCCAGGGCAGTGGGTTAGGTTGTGGTTGGGTTGTTAGATGAGCGGGTGATGTAGTTGCGTAGCATTGGGAATATGTATTCACATGATCACAGGTCAATATCATTAGCTTGGGTCTTGACATTGATGTTTCTGTATATAGTTATGGTCTTGTTGCCTTTGAAGATGAGTGAGTTGGAAATAACCAGTTTTTGGCTTTGTGGGATGCTGGTGGATTTTTTTTATTTTTATCTGTTTTTATTTAGTATTGGTATTGTTAAAGCTGTTTACAGCTTGTGAAGGCACATGTAGCACAGAATGCAATATCATTGTTATCTCAAAAATAATGCACATAGAAGGAGAACATTATCAATAATGAACGGGGCATTTCTCGTTACATCCTCATTAGCAATGGCCGCTATGCAGATTATTGATACCTGTAACAGGCAACTGAAATTAAATTCTGTAGCATTGTGCCATGTAGTTTTTATATATAGTACATAGAACCGGCTGCTATCAGGAGCGGTGTCCGTATTGATATAGTTGCAAATCAAGGTATGGTAATGGTGCATTAGATTCAAACTTTTAAAAGACAGGCAATATATATGAGATGGAAATGCATAATTATTAAGTACAATGAGAATATGGGGGGAAAGGATGAGGAAGGAGATACTGAAGCAAGGAGAATGGAAATGCAGAGGGGAGAGGCTATTAACTGTGAGACCAGAGAAAGTTCCAGTGGAGTATAAAGAGACAGTAAGAATGCTCCTCCACCGTTGTGGTGGGAATTGTGCAAGTTTGTCATTAATGGCATTGAGGCTGCTGGCCGGGACGCATGACCAATGAGGCAGCTGATGAGTTTGTTGCTATTCAGGAGGTGCATCGGTTAGTGAGGAGGATCCCAATTCCTCAGTGGTATCTCCTGCTAATGGCAGGGTTTGGTGTAATAAATGTGTGGGCATGGGTGTGTGGAGGTCAGCCAGCATCATGTCCCTGACGGAGGCAGCCTGGCGGTTGGTGAGGGCCACCTATGGCGGCCCTCCATGGCTTCATTATGTGGTGGTGTGGGCCGCCATGCCGGCGGGAGGAATTTCCCGCCACCGCCGGCATGGCGGCCCACACTGCCATTTTCATAATGAGGGCCTGAGTGTATTCTGTCTCCCAAGGGTATACCCCAACCATGTCCCTGTCCATATAATCTAATGGCTAGTGGCTCCATAGCCAAAGCGAAGAGGAGGGGAGAGAGTGGGCATGCCTGCCTCAAGCCTCTCTCCACTCTGATAGGCCCTGAAAGGATGGGGCCCATTTGTAGCCTAGCTATCGGAGATGTGGACAGCAGACTGATCAGTTGGAGGAATCAAGGTCCCAGCCCATATCATGGTAAGACACTGAATAAAACGACCACTCCAAAGAATCAAATGCCTTTTACAAGTCGAGGACTAGACATCCCGCTTGGGGCCAACTGTGTGTATTTCAGAACTCAGAAAAAACATCTTATATTAAAGGTCATGGCTCGGGCTGGTACAAATCCATTTTGGTCAGCATGCACATAGGCAGGGACCAGAGGATCCAGATGGGTCGCTATGATTTTGGCTAATATATTATAATCTGAGTTTAGCAGCACTAGTGGTCTGTAGGTATGGATGCTGGCAGACTTCCTATGTGGTTTAAGCAGTGAAATTAGTGTGGCAAACTGCAACTTTCCTGGAAGTCATGCTGCAGTAAGGGCTTCCTCACAGAGTTGGTGTAAATAGGGCACGAGGAGTGGGGCATATGCTGTGTAAAATTCAGCTGGCAGCCCATCTGGACGAGGGATTTTCCCATTTGCCAGGGTGCAGATGGCATCCTGGACTTCAGTCAGTGTGATTGGTCCATCCATTTCCATCCTTTGATCTGGAGTAATGCAGGGAAGGGGCAATGTGGAGAGGAACAAGTCAACCGTAGATGAAGGGGAGGTTGTGGTGGATTGGTAAAGTGCCCCATAATGTAAATGGAATGCCTCGTGTCTCTTTTGTTGCATGTAAAGTGTTAAGCCATTAGTTGTATGGGTCACTGCAATGGGGTATTGTGGTCGATCCTGACAGATCAGCCAGGCGAGGAGGGAGCTTGCTCTGTCCACTGTTGTGTGTATTTTGGTGGAGTGTACTGTGCGGTTTAAGCATCTCAGTTGTCCTAATAGAGTAGAGTGCTCCTTACGTTTTTCATTTAGGAGTGGCAAGGTTGTCGGGTCACCTCAGTTTCAAAGTGTAATAACTGACGTTCTGTATTGCATACTTATCTATCCAGTTGTCTGCGCATGTTCCAGGTCAACCCTAAGTAGTGACCATGGAGGGTCAACTTAAAGGCTTCCCATTCGACAGAGTATGTTGCCGTGGAGCTTTTATTTGTGTCAAAGTCAGCATTGATCGCTTGACCCACAGAAGAATTAAATGCAGAGTCTTCGAGTGCGTGGGTTGTAGCCTGCAGGTGGGGACAAGGGGAAGGGGCCTGTGGTCCAGTTTAAGTGCATATACTGAAGGTTGTGGTCTGAATACGTCCTACCTAGATAGTCTGCATAACCAGTTGTATGAGTTTGAGCATGTCAATTCAGACATGAAGTCTGTGTGGAGCTGAATAGAACGAGTACAATCTGGTGGAGTCATTATGAAGTTGCCATATGTCTATTAGGCGCCAATGATGTAACCAATTAGACAGTGTGAGAGCACTGGAGGAGGCAACAGTGGGGGACAATGGCGGGAAGGAACAGTCCAGGTGTGCATCTAGGACACGGTTGAAGTCGCCCCCTAGGAACCAGGGGAGACCTCTCAATCGAGAGAGCATCAGTGTTTGCAAGAAGGGATTTTGATCGGTGTTGGGGGCATAGCTGTTACTGAGAAGAATTTACCTACCATCTAGTCTCCCTTTGAGGAACACATAGTGGCCTTCTCCATCTATGACATCTTCCTCTACTGTGAGCTGGGTGCCAGGTTGGATCCATGTCATCATCCCCCAGGCATAGGAAGAGTAGTTTGTGGAGTAAACCAGACCTGGCCATTTTTTACTGAGTTTGTCAGTCAATGACAATGTCAGATGTGATTATTGTAGTAAAGCAATTTGTATTTTTTGCTGTCTAAGGTAGGAGTCTATAGCATATTGTCGGGGAGGAGTGTGCATTCCACACACATTCCATGTCAATACGTTAATGTGGGTCATGGATGATGGTAATGGTGAGTGTGAATGCCAGACATTCCCTACACCATCCATATGGATGCTGCTGACCGAGAGAAGCAAAATTAGCCTTAGTGTGTGGTGTCTTGGGCCTCCTAGGAAAAACATCATTAGGGGAAGAAAATAAACAACAGTGCAAAGTATCAGCAACATGGTAAATACTAAAAGATTAGTGCACTAAAACAGGTGCCCACCCAAACCATATACAAAACTTTTTTTACAACTGAGGTAGCTAGGAGGTAGTCACTCCTACTTCAGGGAGCAAAATGGGGGGTATGCATAGTTCATTTTGAGGGAGCACCCCATGGAGTCCATGGTGCATAGGTTGCATCTGGCCAAGTCGCTACCTATGGGAGGCCTTAGTCCAGCAGCGGTGATCAATGGCTCAGCACAGTGCCCTGCCCGTGTGCTTGGGGAAGACGCCGAAGGAGAGCATGTTAAATGATAGTATCTGCTGTCTGTGGAATGATGTCTGGGGGGGCAAGGAACACCCCACAGAGGGCCAGGTAGCAGTCAAGCTTTTTTCATCTGAGAAACAAGAGTCCAGGTCTTCTGGGCTAGAGCGGTGCTGAACATCCGTCAGGGTAGCCGCCTGTTGCAGTGCTTTTTGTCTTTCCTCAATTATTTGTTCCAGGTTAGGAACAGCAGAACGGCTACAAAGAATGTGTGGCTGTGCATGCTTACGCCTTTGCTGGTTGTGCACCGGCAAAGGGTTTCCCCCTACAAGCTTGGAGAATAGTGGGCTTTGAGGCCTGATTCTTCTAGCCAGCTCCATACCTCCTCTGGTGTGGTGAAAAGGTGCGTGGTGCCTTCTGCTCCCACACGTAGTCCTTATAGAAATAGGAGGGAATATTTAAGACTCAGTTTGCGTGGGCAGTGCTTAACAGCAAGGAAAGATCCATGGTGTCTTTGGACAGTGGTCATTTTATCCAGGAAGAGCATGATGGTGGCATTGGCCACCTTTACTTCAGCTAGCTGCCGAGTTTCCCTCAGTACAGCATCTTTGTCCCCGTAGTGATGAAGCAGATCACCATTGGTTGTGGGTTTGCGCCAGGTGAGGGTTTATGTGTGAGCACGTAGTGGACTGGATCTAGTCACTCTGCATCCTCCGGTAGTCCTTCCACATGCACATTATTTCCCCAAGATCGCCCCTCAGCATCTTCAGTGTGTCATTCTAGTATTCGCACACGTTCTGCCAGCGTTTGTAAGAAGGATTCCATGCTTTTTGTTTGGGGTTGCAGTGTTGTAAGGGTTTGTTCTGCCAACACTACTTTATCCACTAGTTTCCTATGGTCCACATATAAAAAGGTAAGGTCCAACGCAACAGTGTCAAATTTTGCCTTCAGCAACATCCTGGAAAGTTCATTGGCTAGGAGGACTGCATCCAGTTTATCCTCCAGAGAGACAGGAGATACTCCACAATGGCCTGCGTCTGGCAGTGTTTCCATTTTTGCTGTGGGTTCTGAGGTGGTGGTGTTCCCTGCAGAGTGCAGATGGCTCATTACTGCGGCTCCTGGGTTCCCAGCTGTATTAGTGGGGGTCCATGTTATGTTAGTTGAGCACAGCAGTTCCATCCACCAGGGGGAGGCCCCTCATGGGTAAAAAAGGCAGGGCCAGCTGCCAGGCAGCAGTATGCATGTCGCAGAGCAAACACACAACTCTTTCCCCCACAAAACACTGACCGGTGGGCCCAGCCCCAATTGTGTAGCGGTTCCGCTGTAAGCAGCAAACCTGTTTGTTCCTGTGAAGGGTGATATTGCTAGACTGTTTAGGTGCCTTTAATATAAATCCTACCCTTCTGTTAGTGGGTGAGGTCCATACTCTGTGTCCTTCCAGATTTGCAGCGCAGTCTTCGTTACGTTGCTTAATACAGCTCCAGTGAGCCTTCAATACTGAGATCGCGCAACAGCTCTCCTCTGCCCAAGGAGGCACGCGGTGAGGAAGGGAAAGTCTTGATGCCGATCTTATACCTAAAGGCAGGTCACAATTTGTATTTATGCCACGTTTGTCACCTACCCTCTTCAGAAGGCACTCCACAGATCCCTCAGTGGCAGCAGGTCACACCTGGGCCGGCGTCGAAAGCCTCGTTCAGCTGTCTGGTAGGCCCTACTTGGGTTCCGTCCCCTGGTTGCCAGATCAGGCTCCGCTCTAGCACCTGCCCTGCTTGTGCCAGCAATGCTGCAGCGCCTTCCCTACAGCACAACTGCTCCGCCGAATCGGTGCTTCCTTGTGACAGCGGGTCACCCAGCAGACTCCAGTGCCGGCGAGCAGGAGCTCTGGCCTGGCTGCGCGCAACGCAGCACAGCACAACAGCATGCCACGAGGGCCAGGTCTGCAGCACTGGCACCCATCGTTACAGGCCACACAGAATCTGCAGCTCAAGTGAGGTGGCAACTCACAGCACCGGCAGGTCACTGATGTGTTTAAAGGGATGGATGGCCTGAGTTAACACCGTTTGTGTCAGGGTAATTGGGTGTTGCAGTGGAGCTCCACTAAGTAGTGTCCACTATCTTCATTGTGCAAGCCATGCCCCCGTTGGTGGATTTTGTTATTCGAAGGTAGTTTACTAGGTTAATTCTCCATTTCGCCAGGCAGGTGGTGTAAAAAATGTAATCTGTTTTCTCTTGTCCTTTTGATGAGTTGTTGTAAAAGTCTGCAATGAGGGTTTCAAGGTGTTGCTTGAGTAGTTTGTTTGACATTTTTGATGGCATTAGCTGAGAGTTTGTGGGGGTAGGTGATGGAGAACAAGTTCAGGTAATGGGGTTTCAGATTGTGGAGTAGTATAGGAGTGAGAGAATCCTTGGTAGCCTGCAATTTCTGATGTGAGTTTCTTGTCATCTTCTTAGATTATTGTAGGGGGCACTCTAGTACCTCAGGGATTAGTTATGAGGTCAGTTGTAAGAGGTCTCAGTGTTTTCCGGGAAGTTGCTAGGGATGCTGCCAGAGATGGAAGAGGTTGTAGAGCCTAAATTGGAACTCTGCATTCTGGCGAAGGACCTAGGGGTGTCTATATAAGTAGGATAAATCCAGTGAATTTCTAGTTATTAGGGCTTAGTATGAGTGTGATGTGCAGGGAATATAGGCAGACCAATCCAAGGTGGCTGCTGTAATGGGAGTACAAAGAGACTTCCTGTATTCTCAATTAGATCTAGGTGGATCTACCCCAACAAAAGTGTGCAGTATGGTGAGTGAAAAAAATTAGGATGTAAACTGACAGTGTGGAATGGGTATTATAACTATTGTAGAGAAAACATAGCAGGACAGAGCAGCAGCTGTCTGAGAATTTACAGTTCCTGGAAGGGCTTTGACGCCAGGAATTAAGAGCCAAAAAAGAAAGAAGCGAAGCTGATAGGTGAGACACAGTTAAGCACCAAGGTTGAGTTTTTCTTTGTTGTAGATTATGGGATTATTTTCTATATAAGGGATTTGCGATAATCCTATGACATGAGCTTTAGTCATTCAGTGATACATAAATTCACGAAAGTACACTCGTGCAAGATACCACTTGAGCACTGAATTGTAAAGTGGGGAGGATGCATATTAGTAATTCAAAAAAAGGTTGAATCGGCAGATGAATAGGAACTGGGCCACTGATACAGTTGAGTCCTATCTAGGATTTCTCCACACGTTCAGCAACCCGTGGCTTCCCAGCTAGAAAGCCTATACACGGCCATACTTGGCAGAACACGGGTGCGAGCACAAAACATTCAGTGTAACACTATACAAGCATGCTAATAACCATAACCCCCAGGTGTTCGGGATTTTAGAATTTAGAGCCTCATTTACAAAGATTGACCCATTGCTGCATTGTGGCAGTGATGCGTCAAAAACAATTATGATACAACAAAACAGGTTACAACACCATGGAAGCGTTGCGTTAACACTACGAGGCACCATGGCACAAGGACCCAAGGATGCGTGAGAAATTCTGACGGAACAGTGGGAACTCTGCCACAATGCATTAGCCCCAAAAGTGGTGCAATGCTGAAGTTGGCCTCACAACTGATGCAACTTCAGCGATGCATGAAAAATCAGAGGTGATGTGTCAGTTCTAACTGGCACAAGTAGCCTAATGTGCTGAGACCAATATGAAAGACTGCAAAATGATGGAATAGCACCTTGCACAATCTCAATAGGACACAGTCAATGAATCAAGTGCATAAAAAAGCATGAGAGCTGTGATCCTGAGTGCAATGTCGGCGGGTCAGCGACTGTGGGGGCAGAGTCTATGCTGTAGCTATTTTGTTGGTCTTCTTTATATAACTGAACAGAAAATAAGGCACAAAACTCACTTTTAAATGGTTTTGAGAACTCAGTTGTTTAGTATGTGAGTGAATACAAGTATATGTTGTAAGGTATTGTGGCAATACATGTATTACCTACCTTATATATGTACTTACTTGTTGTCATTTGGCGCATTTGGCGTATTCAGGCCTGGACTTCCTGCATGGGGAATTGACAATCCTGGCCTGTCCCTTACAAGTAGCAAATAATGTCACATTGCCTTGCTGCAGTGGATGATATCATAGGTGCTATTGTCCCAGCTTGGTCAAGTGGCCTTACAACATGATTGTCACATGTGTAAACCTATTACCATTAGGGGGATGTGAAATAGGACATATTTCAGTGTGTAAACTGATTTCAGATGGTCAGATTCCTGTTACAAAGCCCCTGAGTCAATTGCTATGCCTGGGTTATGGAGGCGTAGGAATTCAGGCTTTGCATGATGCTTCTTGAAGAAGCTCACACAATGGAAAACTTTTAGATATATTCTGCTTCAGTTGTGACTTTTTCGGACAGAACGCCCACTCTGCATACATTAAAATCTGTGTTGTGAGGTAGCTAGATCCAGCACAGTTTTTTTTCTGACGCAGGCCTCGGAAACCGACACATCGAGCCAAATGCCTCGCCTTAAAAATATGAAGCTGCCATGGCGGCACATGCTCCTTGTAAGTATCACCCTGAGTATTTAACGTGACATTGGCTGAGAAATGTGGTGCCCACAATTTCATAATCGCGTTCTGCAAAAAAAAATAATAATAATAATAATAAAAACGGCCTCGGAGAAGTTTTGCTTCCCAGATTTATTTTTACTAATATAGGCTGGGCACAGCAGCAGAGCAGTCTCTCTTTGCTGCCCCCCGAAGACGTGCTTCAGTCAATGTCACGAGGCCGCGGAGACACAGCATCCCCCCACTCCTCCTAAGTTACTGGACTGGATTCTTTAGTGCGGTGGGAGCGCGAGGAAGCTAAGCCTGTCTGTAGTTTCCTGGAGAGTTTCTAAGGAGCACCAGCCATCCACCTGCAGCGCGCGCCGCTCTACCTTACTTTGTTTTACTTATTCATGTTCACTTGTGAGCAATAAAACACTGCCCTGGGCAAGCGAGCCATGTCGATCTCTGTACTCCTAGAGGTCTTCTGAAGAGGAGGACGAGCTTTCCAACGCAGCGTTAGCTTGCGTTTTTCAGAGCCATGTAAACATGCGCGCAATAAAATGTATTTAATGAGCGCAGCAGAGGTTCTTCGCTACCAAAATAGGACAGAGCCAGTGGCTCAAGTGCATAAAAAGCATGAGAACTGAGAGCCTGGGTGCAGTGTGGGCGGATCAGCAACTGTGGGGGCGGAGTTTAATCTGTAGCTAGTTTGTTGGTCCTTTAGCTTTATAGAACTGAACGGAAAATAAGGCACAAAACTCACTCCTAAATTGTTACGAGACCTCAGTTGATTAGTATGATCACTGTGCTTGTCTCTACATGTAAGAAGAGAGATAAAGATCCTGATTAAAACTACAAGACTAGTGGCTTGTATATTTATTGTGCTACCATGTCCTCGCCTGTGACTATGTAGATCATTATTTTAAAACTGCATTCCACACAGTATAAGATAGGTAAAATGTGCATAAAGATTCAGAGCCTGATTTGGAGTTTGGAGGATGGGTACTCTCTCACAAATGTGATGGACATCTCGCCCATTTTATTACAAGTGCGTCGGGATATAGTGCACTTGTAGTATTATGCACTGGAGTATGCAGTACACACGTAAACAGGGAAATGAGGAGAAAGAATGATAGTTCTACTTGTTCTGCTAGCCTCAGGTAGGCACCCCATAGTTGTAAATGTGGGATTGCATACCTAACGCAAGGTAAGGCAACGCAGTGCTGCATGCTTCCTTGCTTTACTTTTTGTTTCTTTGTTTTTTTTACAAAGGCACGCGCATCAATACAATATGGATTTCTATGGCTTTGTAAATCCCAAAATATATTTTGCATTCGGACTGGGCAAAAAAGTTGCACAAAATCCAAGTAAATCTGGAAAAAAAAATCTGTCCCCATAAAGCAACTTCATCTATTAAAGCTTATACTCCCTCTAAAGTAACCTTTAGATTTGCTGTTTAACAAAATGCACACATTTACATTTCTTTAAGGTGGTAATCACTATATCGAGAATGCATGTTGTTTCTTCATTTGCTCTCTGCCCTCTCACACCTTTTCACAGATAACCCGTCCTTCCAGCGGTTTCAACCAGAGGCACCTTTAGGATGGTATTAGCCATTCCAGGACGGTTGTTGTTGTTTTTTTAAATAAAAAGTGTGGGAACTGTTTTTGATAATAAAAAAGGAATGGGCATATGGTTTTCATAAATACCACATACTTTGACCTCTAGACACCATTAGTCTTTTAACTGAAATCCTTTGAAGGCTTGTGACAAATTTTGAAATCTAAAATAGGAAGTGTGTAATGCAGAAAATATTGCTAGTCACCAAATGGGCTCATGTCCAGGCAGACCATAAGACAATCCTGGCTTTTAAGCAGACGCCATTTTGCATAGTGAGATTTTCGAGACATTTCTTACAATGATTAAATCAAAACTATATGTTGCAGAATGCTGCATGCCTTAAGAAAAAAAAGCAGGCTAGCTTCACATGACATGGAGCTACTTGACAGTAATGGCTGTTCATAACTTCCCCGAAAGAGTAGACACATAGGGGGTCATTACGACCTCGGCGGTCTTTTTGCAAGACCGCCGAGGGACCGCCGTGCGGAAGACCGCCTGTGCAGGCGGTTTGCCGCTCGGCGTATTATGACTGTTGGCTGTTCTCCGTCGTTATTCCGACTGAGAGCCGCCAACAGCCATACTTGTGGGAGGCGGGGAAGTGGAGGTTGCTCCACCTCCACCGCCACGCCAACAAAACACCACCCAGCAAATCACTTCCTGTGATTCGCCGTGGCGGTGTTCTGTCGGCGGTGTGGTGTCGGCAGAGCTGCCCCCATGGCTCCCGTCCCCTCCCGGAGGATCGACAGACCAGGTAAGTCGATCGTCCGTTAGGGGAGGGGGGTGGGAGGGTGTTGTGTGTTGTGTGCATGCATGGGGGTGTGCGTGTGTGTATGTAGAGGGGGTGTGTGAGTGCGTGTATGCTTGCGGGGGTGTTGCATGTTTTGGGAATGAGTGCGTGTATGGCTGTGGGTATGCCTGTATGGATGTGTGCGTTGAATCTGGGTGTGCGTGTCTGACTGTGTGTGTGGATGTAGGCATGTATGTCGGGGTGTGTGCGTGTGTGTGTTGGTGGTGCCTGCATGCGTGTCGGGTGTGTGTGAGTAATGTTATGTTGGGGGTCGGGGTGGGGAGGGGGGCCCTGCCACCTTTGGGGGTGGCAGGGGTGTTGGGGGTTGTAGGGGAGGGAGTCGGGGTGGGGTGGGGGAGACCCCTATCAGTGCCAGGGAAGAAATTCCCTGGCACTGATAGTGCGTAACCGCTGGAAATCCATGGCGGTAAGCCGGGTCCAAATACTGCCTGCGGTATACTGACGGCCACCGGGCAGGAGACCCAGGTCTCCAGCCCGGCGGTCGCCTCCGCCCTGGCGGGCGGGATGGAGAACCGGGGGATGACCATGGCGGTAACCGCCATGGTCATAATACACCAAGGTAAGACCGCCAGCCTGTTGGCGGTCTTACCGCCGGTTCTCCGCCATCCGCAAGGGTTGTAATGACCCCCATAGTGTAAGAAATTGGGTTACTGGTTGGGGGAAAAACCCTATTCAAGTAGCAACCACAGTCATTATCAGGGCGCAGTCACAAATAATCCCAAATTAATCTGTGCTCAACCCTCTGGTAGCTTGGCACAGAGGTATCAGGATAAACCTAGAGGCAAAATGTAAAGTGTAAAGATATTTACACTTCTAGGGAAATAATATTTTACAAGAAATTATATATATACATAATTGCATTGAAGATCGTTCTCCAACAAATCACAGTTCATAAATATATCTTGTTGCTGATCACCTGTGAAAATTACAAGCCCTTCAGATACAGTACTTCAAACAGTAATAAAGTAAAAACATAACACAAGAAAATACCCCACCAAATTAGAAAAGAGTACATTTTAATAAATAAAGCACGATCAAAGCAACAAAAAAACAATCAGTAGAACCGGAGATATACAATTTTAAAGATTTAAGTGAATACAGCGGAAAAAAGCACAAAGCCCCAACTGTAGCTAGCTGGTTGCACTAGACCGGGACATAGTCATAAGTTTGTGCCAACCACGATGGAGCATGCGCTGACTACAGGGACTCAATTAGAACCACTGAACTAGGGTACCTTAAATGCTGGTTACAATGAGTTGTGGAGTCCTGTGTCAAGGATGCGTCCCACTGCTGAGGAGATGTGAAATCCTGGTCAGAGATGTGTTGCACAGCGCCAAGTTTGTGAAGCTGTGAGGCTCCAATGCAAGGTCCTGCAGAATCATGGAGTAGGTTGTCAGCGAGGGGGCTTGCGATGTGAAATTCTGCATCAAGGATAGGCCACAAAGCAAAGGTGATGTGTTGTTTCTGCTTGGTTCCACAGATGGGCTGGCAGACCACCTTCAGGCCCTCTTCCAAGGGTCTAGGAACAGGGTGGTATCACTTGGCAGGACAGGACTCACAGATGGCAGAGGCCAGGTGCTAGGTTTAAGGTCACTGGAAGCATTTTATGTCCCTGGGGATTCTAAGCAGGAGGCCAGACGACTAGTCCTTGCAGTCACTCTGGAGTCCTGGGTTTAGAGATGCAGCTTCAGCTCTTTTCACTCAAGGGTCTGCACAGCAGGGCAGTCCTTCAGAGCAGAAGTCCATCAGAGTGAGAGTCCTTGTAGCAGACCAGCAGTCCTTTTTCCTGGCAGAATATCCACAGATCCAGAAGTGTACTAAAGAGTTGGGAGCTGAGGTCCAATAGTTATACCCAGTGCACACTTTAAAGTAGGGGACGTTTCCAGAGGTTTCTACCCCTGAATTGTCAGCATCCTCATCCTCCCTGTCCTGGACCCAGCTTATTTCGGGTCACAATATACTAGTGACAATCATTTTGTAAGAGTGCTCAATCAGTGCCTTTGTGATGTGCAAGTCTGGTAGATGTCAACTTTTCCCATCTCATTAACCCAGAGTGGGTCATCCTACCAACACCTATCTTCCCTTTGTCTCACTGTCGGGGAGCTATACCCAAAGACCAACTGCCAGCTACACCCAGTCATGTGACCCAGGATTAGGTGGCAGACAACAATGGTTAGAACAAGAAAATGTCAACTTTCTAAAAGTGACATGTAAGAATTGTGATTAAAAATCTGACATTAGTCAAAGAGGGCTTGTAATTACAATTCTTTAGACACCAAACTCAACTTTTCCACCTGCTCTCAATTGAAAGTTACAGCATATTAATTGTAATAAGGTAACTTCAATGTTACCCTATGGGAGAGGTAGGCCTTGCTGTTGTGAAAAACGACTCTAGGAGTTTTTCACTACCAGGAAATGTAACACATAAAAGTACAAGTCCTACTTTTTAAATACAGTGCATTCTGCCCTCTGGGCTGTTCAGAGCCTACCATAGGGGTGACCTATGTACATTAAAAAGAAAGGTTTAAGCCGGGCAAAAGAATTGTTTTCCCAGGTGGAAAAGGCAGTTTAAAACTGCACCAACAGGCTGCAATGGCAGGCCTGAGACATGTTTAAAGGGCGACTTAAGTGGGTGGCACAATAAGTGCTCTAAGCCCATGACTAGCATTTAATTTACAGACCCTGGGTACATATGGTACAACTTTACTAGGGACTTAAAGATAAATCAAATGTTCCAATTGAGTGCAAGTCAGTTCTACCATGTTTTAAGGAGAAAACACAAGCACTTTAGCATTGGTTAACAGTGGGAAAGTGTGCAGATTTGTATAAGCCAACAAAAACAGGTTCAGAAAACAGGAGTGTAAAGGAAAACAGTTTGGAGATAACCCTGTAGAGAGAGCCAAGTACAACAGATAGTTTTTTGTAACATAGTATACTATGGACAGATAATAATTTAGTTATGTAATTGACACAAGCAAATTGAATAACTATATAATAGGCGTTCCAATGAGTGTATGAGTGTAAAGGAGTTGCAAGTGGACATCTTTACGACCTCTGATTAAACCAATCTGTTCTCACTCTTTTTGAAGAAAATATGCCTATAGTTTTTGCTTATTGTAGTGGGTTGTATTTATGCCTTCTATCATTCTGTGTATATTAAAATGTGTATGACCAGTAGCTTTTCAGTGCCATGTAACTGCCTGTGACATCATTCCTGGTTATGCCACTTCTCGCATAAAGTTCAAAGGTTAAGCCTTATACATTAGCTCATATGGAAATTTAGAAGTTGGCTCTTCTGTATGTGTATAATGTTGCATAGCATATCCTCCGTCATCACCATTTATAAAATCGAACCACCCACTGTCAGATCTACACAGGCCACCATTTTAATAAAAGGTGAACTCCAGCTGTGTCATCTCCACAGTCAAAGGTTGCATAACCACTGAATTTCATTAAAATAAGTTGCTACAAAAATGCAACAAAACACAAAAGTGTGCTGCAAATGTCATTGTTTGTGCTGCAAATTTCCTAATCCATGCTGCAGTATATTTGCATACTTCAACTAAATAGTTAGCAATGTGGTGCATTGTATAGTCAATATAACAAAATATGTAAGGTGTTCAGAACATTATTCATTTAGGGTTGCAGTTAAGTCAACTGATAATGGGCGAGGTTCTCAGTACATTCAGTATAACAACAAGCAAATGTTTGCACTGTACCAAATAATCATGGTGGCAGGATAAGTGAGGAAGCATCACCTGCAAGCATGAGATTTAAAGGGTGAAGGCAATTGTATACGGGTAGGAGATAACACTCTGGCTATGCTTCTAAGCATATGAGTGTCTTGTTTAGCATTTTCCGGTGCTATGAATGTATGCTGGTTTAGCAGCACACTAACCTTATATGCTAGTGGGCCTGTGGCAATACAGCCAGCACATTTTAAAATGGTCAGCAAACAGCCTTTACAAACTTGTAAAATGGCCTGGAGGTTCAAATACTTTGGTCCCCCCAATGAACCTCTGTGGCATCAAGTCACAGGACTGACTCTACTTTGCTTGGTCAATCATCTGAGCAGGTAAGCAGTTTACCGCAGAAGCCATTTTCTCTGATTTCAACCCTTGTGAGGGGGATTGCAGCACAGTGGGAGGCACTGTAAGGCAAGGATCGCACCTCAAAATAGCCACCCAACAACCTTTACAAATAGCATAAGGGGTTGCTCAGAACTAATTGTGAACTTGGTTATCAGGCCTACTGATGATGTGATGTTGTTTTGGTGGGCAACCAATTTTGGAAGACCTTGTCCACCTTCTGGAAATTACAATATATAGAAGTCTCACTGACCTGCAAGAGCTTGTACTCCCACCCAGGCTTTTAAAAAATGAAAATCATCTGAAGTGGCATGAGGTTTGAGATCCTCCTCAGAAGCGTGAATATTAATGAGTTGGTAAGTTTCAAGGACAAACTCAAAAATATTTTGGGTGGTCAGCTCTGCCAAGTGCCACTAATCTGGAGTTAGACTAACGCATGCTGGGAATTTCCTTGCATTACAGCAGGCTCACACAATGCTGACGCATATATATGGTCATTGAGTGCCTCCCGCAATCCGATCATGGCCTGTTACACATTCACACAATACAGTTCTTCCTCTCACATGCTGCTTTATGAATCCAATGAGGAGGATCTTTAGGGCTTCTGTGTTGATGGCCCCGCTCCCCTGCCCCCCATGTGCCCGAGACACAGACTGGATCTGACATTGGCATTTATCCCCAGGCATGCATTGTGATAGGTTTTTCTGTTGTGGTGTTCTCTAGTTGCTCCCAATGACTGCTCACGCTTCTGTGTCTGAGCACTGTGGGGTCAAAAGTCACATCAGGCTTGTTTAGCTGTTGGGCGTCTGAGGCGTGCTTGCACCACAGAATATAGCCAAGCTTCTGTTAACGCCAAAATATTACTAATAAATATTCATGTATTCTGAATATTAGATCTGCATAAAAAATGAGCTAACATAGAAAAAAAATACATGCATTTGAAAATGTGCCTACTTGAGTGACCATCAATAATCACAAAGTGTACTTATTAACAGTGTATTAATGTAAAATATCAACCTTATATTTGGATTAATGTAGTAATATGTCATATTAATGGTTATGTATTATGTATTTGCCTTATTATTAACAGGCCCTAATTTAACAAGGCCTTGGGCTTAGTTGCACAGCCTCATGTCAAGTTGCATTGCTTAGACAAATCATAAAATGGCTGCTTAGAGAATTAAATTGTAATTTCCCATTGCATTGACTGAATGTTAGTAGCTAGAATTCTTTCCCATGAGAACTGTTTGCTAGAATATATTTGTACCAGCTAAGGATATGTTTTATATCGTAGTGTGTGTAAAGGCAATGTTCCCAGGAGTTAACAATGGACGCACTGACTTGACTATAAGCTGATATAAATTTGTTACCTGACGAGCCCAACGACGGGAACAGGAGAAGAGGAGCCAATCATCGACATGTGAACAATGGTTTAGCAAATTCTTAGATTTGAGGTTCTACTTTCATTGGACTAAATGGAAACATACGATTCTTTGACCAATAGCAATGTGGGAAGTAGTTTTAGAGAATCTAATTAAGCCAGACTGCCTTGAGAGGAGAAAGGCCATTCTCTATGTTCTTTCGTAACAGTCCTGAGAGGATAGTCATTATTCTTTCCCAACAGTATGAAGAGACATTTCCTATCTTGAACTTTGATGCTGAATTCAGACGCTTTGCTGACCGAACAGATGCCCCATTGACAAAGACAGTCGCAGCTTGCTGAACTATATTGAGGCAAGGTATAAGACGATATTACCGATTGTCATGTCTATTTGCTTTTGTCCTTAGGAACCAACCGCTGATTTTGATAGAGCCATAGTTTCATGTTTTCCAAATTTGTGTTGACTAAACTGTTTTGCATGAAGCCCAAACATGCTATTCTAATCTGAAGGTTAGTTAAGATAGTCACAGATTGATGCCTGCTAAATATTAACATCAGTTGATGTATTTTCCTTGCTGAACCTAAATGTATGTCATTTCTATTGCGCAATTATTCTTGCTATTGATTTGCACTGTAACCTTAGAATGTGTAGTGATCCAAGCTTTGATTAAATTGAGATTCACCAGTATTGTTTCTGTATGCTTATCATTTGATTTTGAGACTAAGGCCCTCATGTGGACTTTGACGGTCAATTTCCCCTACCACCAAAGCTCAACCCGCCAGACGCCCGCCAGTGCTGGTGGTGAGCAGGCAGCCATATTACGAGTGCTGACTGCTTTCTGCTATCATTGAGACGGAAAGCAGTCAGCAGTCGTGCTGGCAGTCGGTGCTGCAGAGGCTGGTCCCTCGCCAGCACCGCCACGCTAGCAGGACTCTGTTGGCGGCATTACAAGTCGTAATAGAGCTTGGCGGAGTCCTGCTGGCGTGGTGGTGGCAGAGAGGGAAGACCGCCAGGACCCATCCCCTCCCGGATGACCCCTCAACTGAGGAGGTAAGTGGTGGTTTGCAGCCTCGCAATACGGATGGCAGACTGGGGCCAGCCGCCGGATTGGAGGTGCTCCCCTCTGGCCACGGCGGTGCGACCGCATCTGCGGGCCAGGCAGAGTTGTAGAGGCTTGGCGTCTGCCAAGACTCACAACTCGGAATGTAGCGGTCCTTACCGCCGGCTCTGCATTGGTAGGACCAGCACGGCAAGGCTGGCGGTCTCATGACCACAAAACTCGTAATGAGGACCTAAGTTATGTGATATTAGTATTGTTAATATAAGGAAATACAAATTCTAACTTTTTCATAAAGGTGTGGTTATTCATGGCCAAGGGGTCATGGTGTGTGGAAATTACTGATTCCAAAGATTATTGATGTTATTGATTGGTATTGCTATTGATTTGTACCGGAGCTGAGTTTTATGGTGGGAACCACTCTAAGCGCAGGTAGAAGGTCCATCGAACCTCTAACGCGTCCCCTTATAAATTAATTATAAACGACCAAATAAGGTCAGATGCGCTAACAGTGATGGTAGCAGAGTATGATGGTTTGTCTCCTTAAGAGGCCATCATAAAGGCCCAGTAGTGGGTTAGTCCCTTAAAGAGAAAACAATTCGCAGAAAGTTTGGATTTTCAGATTCGATGATACAAAGTGGAGAGAAAATGTGTCCCTAAATACTTTAAATGACTTTCCAGAACCTTGGGAGCTTGCCAATGATTGTTTGAGGTGTTCTCGGCGTTCTAGTGACAATGTGAATTAAATAGATTTTGCGCTTGCACAGCTTATGCAAATCGCAGGTGGATTGTGATGTTTGGGAGGGCTTAGGGAGTTTGCGTACTCCAAATTAAGTTGTTGAAGGAGTTTGCCTACTCCGAAGTGTGAGAATAGTTAAGTCGTTGAACTTCACATGTATGTGGCGCTCTGTGCTAAAACATTGTCCATGTGGTTGTTGGTAACAGGCCCTATGAGGTCTAAGACTCCAGAGCATATTGAAAAAGTGTATGAGACACTTGGGCGGTCATTGCAACATTGGCGGTAAAAGCCGCTTACCGCCGCGCAGAAGACCACCAACACACTGCCGCGGAATTCCGCCACAGCTATTATGACCCACAGCACCGAATCCGCCAATATTCAGACACCAACGAAAGTCTGCCACACCAAAGGTCAGTGATAAACTGGCGAAAACAAAACCTCCACCGTCACGCCAACAGAAATACGCCCATACTATCACGACCCACAAATCCACGTGGCGGTCTTTCAACCGCGGTATTCCATTGGCGGTACACACCGCCGTGCTAAAAATACACACACACTCACAAAACACAGCCACATTGGACAATTCCAAATACACACACCTGATACACATACACACACCACTCCCACACACCCAATAGAATACAGTATGAAACACACACCTACATCACCCACAAACCCCTATGACCACAATTGAGAATAAAGCACACAGAGAGACACCACCATCAACAATACTAGCATCCACAGGCCCACAACACCATCACCCACATAACTTCCACGCACCTCACACAACACCCCACTACATATCAGCACACTTATCACCACGCACACCACCCCACACATCACCCACACCACCCCATGGCACGGCAAAGACACCCCAGGTTCTCGGAGGAGGAGGTCAGGGTCATGGTGGAGGAAATCATCCGGGTAGAGCCACAGCTATTCGGATCACAGGTGCAGCACACCTCCATTGCAAGGAAGATGGAGCTATGGTGAAGAATAGTGGACAGGGTCAACACAGTGGGACAGCACCCAATAAACTGGGATGACATCAGGAAGAGGTGGAACGACCTACGGGGGAAGGTGCGTTCCGTGTTCTCAAGACACCACCCTTTGGTTCAGCGGACTGGCGGCAGACTCCCACGTCCTCCCCCACAACTAACAACATGGAAGGAGCAGGTCTTGGCGATTCTGCATCCTGAGGGCCTTGCAGGAGTAGCTGGAGGAATGGACTCTGGTAAGTCAAATCTTAACTATTACATCCCCCACCCTACCTGCATGCCATCACATACCCCCACCCTCACCCCCATCACTCTATCTCCTCACAAATGTCCCAACATCACAAACCACACATCTTAACACCAAACCCTGCATGCAACAACAAAGCATGGACACCCATCACTAAAGCATGTCCACTGCACATACCCATACACCCCCCTAAACCATCATCACACAAGGTCCCACACAGGAATGCAAGCACTGGGGTACCCGGTCACCCACCCATTGCACACCATGGCACACACAGATGTAATAAACATCCTTTTATACCCCGGCAGGACCCCTACCAAACGTCACCGGACAGGAGGGTCCACACATGTCCACACCACCAATAGAAGAGGCCCACAGTGATGACAGCAGCTCTGTCCAACTGGATCTAGATGACCAGCCAGGCCCATCGGGGACCTCGGGACAGTCGGTTACCATCACACAGTCACAGGCCACTACAGAGCTCCCCCCCTCTGGAAACACCATCACAGCACCCACCCAGCAGGCCCATACCTCCGTCCCCAGGACACGTCAATCAGCAGTGTGTCCACCACTACAGGGAACCCAGGATAACCCACCACCCCAACAACAACAGGGACCTGGGGACAGTGGCAGTGGGCACACGGTCCAGGGGACGGAGGCCCAGGAACACAGGGGAACTGTGAGGGCTGCAGTGCGACAGGGGGAGGACAGGCCAAGGGATCCCACTCTCCACGAGGCTTTCCAACATCATGGGAGCCTACCACCACTCCTACGAGATGATGGCAACGGTACTGGCCAAGTTTCAGGAGACCCAGCGCCTGCAGGAGGGACAGTATTTGGACTTCAGGGAGGAACTCAGAGCCATCAATTCCACCCTGGGCACCATCGTAGGGGTGCTGAAGGAAGTACTCAAACCCAGGAGGGACACTGTGGCACTACAAGGGGCCCCTGACACTAGCCTCGACGATGTACTGCCCACCACCTCCGCCGGCGCTAGTGGACAGGAGGCACCGCCACAGGACCACCACACCAACACCCCACCCCCTGCAGAGGGAGAACCACCTCGCAAACGGTCCCTGAGATCCAGGACAAAGACAGAGAACGATGCCAAGACCCCCGCCAAGAAATGAGACCACCCTGAATGTCATCCTTCTGTCCTACTTTGTCACCCTGTCCATCCTTAAACTGCCCCAGCTCCACTTCCTATGCCCATTTGGGCAATGCACCTGTGAGACTAATAGACTGGACTCTGCCATGGACATTCCTCCACCATCACCCCTCACCATTTTGCTACCCTCTCCAATATTGAGCACTAAAATAAACACCCTTAAAGCACAAAACAATCTGGAGTCAGTCTGTGATTTCGGAATAGTGTATTAGCAATTACAGTGTCAAAAAACTCTTTCATTTGTAATGTCAACATACCTATGTCACACAGCTGTAGTCCATGAGGAATAAAAGCAGATGTCCCACTGTGGGACCCACATCTGTGAAATCGTAAGGGAAAGTGACAACTCAGTGACCATACACTGGGTGACAACGACAGACAGTAGAGAGGTAGTAGTGTTAAAGTACATGTAGTAGGCAGGTTTGCATTCTTACCTTTGTTTCACTGGAAATATTGCTGGATCACTGAGTCTCTGTTGTCCATGTCTTCTTCTTCTGCTTCTTCGTCTTCACTGTCCACAGGCTCCACAGCTGCAACAACACTGCCATCTGGACCATCCTCCTGCAGAAAAGGCACCTGGCGTTGCAAAGCTAAGTTGTGAAGCATACAGCATGCCACGATGATCTGGCACACCTTCTTTGGTGAGTAGAATAGGGATCCACCTGTCATATGGAGGCACCGGAACCTGGCCTTCAGGAGGCAGAAGGTCCGCTCGATTATCCGCCGTGTTCGCCCACGGGCCTCATTGTAGCATTTCTCTGCCCTTGTCCTGGGATTCCTCACTGGGGTCAGTAGCCATGACAGGTTGGGGTAACCAGAGTCACCTGAAAATGGCCAGGGACAACTGTTAGACACACACTAACTCATAGGGACATCCACAGACCCAGACAACCATTCCCACTGTCTTGCTTCCAGGTGCTCACCTAATAGCCACACACGGTGCCTCTGGAGTTGACCCATCACATAAGGGATGCTGCTATTCTGCAGGATGTAGGCGTCATGCACTGAGCCAGGGATCTTGGCATTAAGATGGGAGATGTACTGGTCTGCCAAACATACCATCTGTACATTCATGGAATGGTAACTCTTCCGGTTTCTGTACACCTGTCCGCTCCTGCGAGGGGGGACCAAAGCCACATGGGTCCCATCAATGGCACCTATGATGTTGGGGATATGTCCAAGGGCATAGAAATCACCTTTCACTGTAGGCAAATCCTCCACCTGAGGGAAAATGATGTAGCTCCGCATGTGTTTCATCAGGGCAGACAACACTCTGGACAACACGTTGGAAAACATAGGCTGGGACATCCCTGATGCAATGGCCACAGTTGTTTGAAATGACCCACTTGCAAGGAAATGGAGCACTGACAGCACCTGCACTTGAGGGGGGATTCCTGTGGGATGGCGGATAGCTGACATCAGGTCTGGCTCCAGCTGGGTACACAGTTCCTGGATTGTGGCACGGTCAAGCCTGTAGGTGATGATCACGTCTTTCCTCCATTGTCGACAGGTCCACCAACGGTCGGTACACCGGAGGATGCCGCCTTCGCCTCACATGTCCCAGCGGACAGTGCCTATGAAGGACAACAGCAAGCACAGAGTCAACCAACTCAGAGGTACGTTCCCACAGCTTACACAGAACACGAATCATAATCCAAAAAGTGGCCTGTATGTGTGTTGAGTCTAGGCCTAGGTATGTGTGATGCAGTTAAAAATTAAGCCATGTGGGCCCCTGAAATGGCGGCTGCCTGACCTCTAAAGTGGGACAATGGGATGTGAGGTAACTGCGCTGGCGTTCTACACCGTTGCGGTAGGCGGTCAAAGACCGCGGCGCAACGCTGCATTGGTTAACATTGGACCCTATGGGTCCCATGAGCCAATGACAATGTACGCCGGTGGTGACTGTACGCACCGCCACGGACGTGACCGTCATTTTCTATCTGTTCAATCACTCGATACCTGATCTTCTACAGGAGAGGACCTACACTGCAAGTGCTGCTGTGACCTCGGTCTGGAAGAGACAATGGCTTGAGAGTCTGGGGAAAGGGCCCCGGCCTTCACATCGGAGGAGTTAGAGAAACTCGTGGACGGGGTCCTCCCCCAGTACACGCTACTCTACGGACCTCCAGACAAACAGGTAAGTACACTGGGAGCATGCTGTATGGGCTATGCCTGTGTGGAGTGGGGTGGATGTAAGAAGGGGGGGGATTGCGGCATGCATGAAACGACAGTGAGTGCATGTGCCACATGGCAAGTGTAGGGATGGGGGCCAATGACTGTGACGGTGCAGTTGGTAATAAGTTTCTCTTCCCCCTGTACAATTCATGTAGGTCAGCGCCCACCAGAAAAAATATATTTGGCGTGCCATCGCCAAGGACGTCCGGACCCTGGGGGTCTACCACAGGCGGAGCACCCACTGCCGGAAAAGATGGGAGGACATTCGCCGCTGGAGCAAGAAGACAGCGGAGGCTCAGCTGGGGATGGCCTCCCAACATGGGAGGGGTGCCCGTCGCACCAAGACCCCCCTGATGTTCAGGATCCTGGCGGTGGCGTACCCGGAGTTGGATGCACGCTTGAGTGCATCACAGCAGCCACAAGGGGGTGAGTACACTCTCATCCTGCTGATTTTGCCCACAGTGGAGGTGTCTTGGTGGGGGAGGTGGGCTGTGGGTTTCCCTAGTCCAGGGTGAGTTTCGTAGGCAAAGTCCCCCCGTAAGGCAGGCCATGTGGCACCCCACCCCACCTCTGTAGAGTGGCAAGTACACCTAGTCATGCCCCTGAGTCATCCATGTGTGCAGATGTCGTCCATAGCCTAGTAGGCCATTTCCCAGGGCTTGAACAGTGGAGCCCAAGAGCGTGGCGTAGTGCAGGGGGCTTCTGCGTCTGCCGTGTCCGCCAACGGTAGGGGTAATGCATGCACTCAACATGTCTTTCTTCTGTCGTCCCTCCCCTTTTTGTGGTCTCCCTGTTCTTGTGTGCATTAGCATCATCAGGCGGAGGAGCAGTGGCATCGGGGCAGGAGGGAGCTGCATCCCACATGGCCCTGGAGGGCAAAACTACGGACTCGGAGTTCACCAGTTGGACGGAGGGCGAGGGGAGCTCCATGGCGGGGACAGGAGCTGACACCAGCGATACGGACTCGTCCTCTGATGGAGCTCCCTTGTGGTGGCGGCAACATCTGTGCCCCCCGCATCTACAGGTACAGCCGCCACCCCCTCTTCCAGCACAGCCCTCCCAGCAGCCCCTCAGCCTTTGACCCGTGCCCGCTCAACCAGGAGGGTGGGAATCACCTTTGCCCCAGGCACCTCAGCCCCTGCCCCAGTCACCCCTGCTGCCCTCAGTGAGGAGGCCATTGACCTCCTCAGGTCCCTCACTATTGGGCAGTCTACCATTTTGAATGCCATCCAGGGTGTCAAAAGGCAGTTGCAACAAACCAATGCATTCCTGGAGGGCATTCATTCTGGTCAGGCGGCCTTTCAGCAAGCTTTTCAGACTCTGGCCTCAGCACTGATGGCAGCCATTGTCCCTGTCTCTAGCCTCCCCCCTCCAACTTCCTCCACCCAGACCCAATCCCCTGTACCCCAGCCTATCACAAGCACACCTACAGACCAGCATGCACACATGTCAACACACAAGGGAATCTCTGGCAAACATAAGCACCACACATCCCACAGGCACTCACGCAAGCATCAAACACATGCAGACACACCAACATCCACTGCCTCCACTGTGTCCCCCTCCTCCTCATCTCCCTCCTCCCTCCCAGTCTCATCTACACTCACACCTGCATGCACTACATCTACAGCCAATACTGCCATCACCAGCACACCCACCACCACACCCTGCTCACGTGCAGTCACCACCCCCACTACCATTCACACGTCCCCTGTGTCCTCTCCCAGTGTGTCTGTGATGCCACCTCCCAAGATACACAAACGCAGGCACACACCCACCCAACAGCCCTCCACTTCACGACAGCCTGCAGCCCATGCACCTTCACCCAAAGTCAGCAAACGAACACCTCCTACAACCACAACCTCTTCCTCCACTCCCAAACCTCCTCCAGCTACCTGTCCCAGTGTCTCCCAAAAACTTTTCCTGTCCAACCTTGACCTCTTTCCCATACCTCCCCCACCCCGTCCGTCTCCTAGGTCCTGAACTAGCACCTCAGCCACAACATCTCCGGGACCAGTGGTGAAGGTAGTCACCGGAATCTGGGGTGTACCGGCCACCAGGGCAGCCAGTGTGGCACAGAGCCACAGCACGGACAGTCCCCCACCTGTGAAGCATCAAAAGTTGGCCAGTGCCCGGCGGGAGAGGGGGAAGACTCCAGCCACCAAAGCCGCTCCCAGGGGTCCCGGTGAGAGTGTGGAAACGGCTGCAACACCTTCCAAGGTGGGGAAGGGCCATAAGAAACCAGGAAAGTCTGGGAAGAGCAGCATGGCGGAGGAGACCGCCATCATCCCCGCTGCCCAGGAGGCCACAGCCATCATCCCCGCTGGCCAGGAGGCCACCGCCATCATTCCTGCTGCCCAGGAGGCCACCACAATCATCCCCGCTGCCCAGGAGGCCACAACCATCATCCCCACTGGCCAGGAGGCCACCGCCATCATCCTGCTGCCCAGGAGGCCACCACCATCATCCCCGCTGGGCTAGAGAGGACCGCCAGCACAAGCCCCGCTGGGACAGAGAGGACCGCCGCTAGAGAGGATCACCAGCAAAAGCCCCGCTGGGACAGAGAGGACCGCCAGCACAAGCCCCGCTGGGACAGAAAGGACCGCCAGCAGCTGAGTCACTGCAAAGGAGCCCGCCACCTCAAGCACCGCTGAACAGGGCACCGCCGCCTCAAGCACCGCTGAACAGGGCACCGCTGCCTCAAGCACCGCTGAACAGGGCACCGCCGCCTCAAGCACCGCTGAACAGGGCACCGCCGCCTCAAGCACCGCTGGCCCATGAGTGCCAAGGGCACTGACGCTACTGAGTCCGTCACGAGCAGGATGAAGCACTCTGGGCACCATGCCCCCTCCAGAACCAGTGGAGAGATACATCCACTACCTCTGTTCTTAGCAGGATGAAGCACTCTGGGCACCATGCCCCCTCCAGAACCAGTGGAGAGATACATCCACTACCTCGGTCCTTAGCAGGATGAAGCACTCTGGGCACAGAGCCCCCTCCAGAACCAGTGGAGACTGTCATCTACTTCCTCTGTCCTTAGCAGGATGAAGCACTCTGGGCACCATGCCCCCTCCAGAACCAGTGGAAAGATACATCCACTACCTCTGTCCTTAGCAGGATGAAGCACTCTGGGCACCATGCCCCCTCCAGAACCAGTGGAGAGATACATCCACTACCTCTGTCCTTAGCAGGATGAAGCACTCTGGACACCATGCCCCCTCCAGAACCAGTGGAGAGATCCATCCACTACCTCTGTCCTTAGCAGGATGAAGCACTCTGGGCACAGAGCCCCCTCCAGAACCAGTGGAGACTGTCATCCACTTGAGAGACTGTGGCTTTGCACTCCCACGATGGAACAGTGGGCAACCCACTCACTGTAGAGACTTGAGAGACTGTGGCTTTGCACTCCCCAGGATGGAACAGTGGGCAACCCACCCACTGTATAGATTTGAGAGACTGTGGCTTTGCACTCCCCAGGAGTGAACAGTGGGCATCCCACCCATTGTATAGACTTGAGAGACTGTGGCTTTGCACTCCCCAGGATTGAACAGTGGGCAACCCACCCACTGGAGAGACTTGAGAGACTGTGGCTTTGCACTCCCCAGGATGGAACAGTGGGCAATCCACCCACTGTATAGACTTGAGAGACTGTGGCTTTGCACTCCCCAGGATTGAACAGTGGGCAATCCACCCACTGTATAGACTTGAGAGACTGTGGCTTTGCACTTCCGGGATTGAACAGTGGGCAACCCACCCATTGGAGAGACTTGAGAGACTGTGGCTTTGCACTCCCCAGGATGGAACAGTGGGCAACCCACCCACTGTAGAGACTTGAGAGTCTGTGGCTTTGTACTCCCCAGGATGGAACAGTGGGCATGTGGCCCTCTCGTGGATTTGGCGTCGTGCACTCAACCGGCTGAGGTGCCCCCACTTTCCCTCCCCCTGAGGTGCCTGTTTTCTTGCTCTCTGATGCCCCTGCAGTGTTCTGGGGATCTTGTGTGGGCCTCGCACATACCGTGTGGGCCCAGTGTTCTACGGACTTCATTGGAGTACTACCTGGACTACTAAGCTTGGTGTATAATTTGTTTATGGTGTATATATATATTTTTGCCTACTTGATTTTAATATATTACAATGGTTACACTCATTTTCTTTTGTCTTTGCATTCTTCCGGGGGGCTTGGGGGTGTAACTATCATGTATAAATATGTATTAGTGTGTGTGTTGTAGTGGGTGAGGGTGGGGTGGGGGTGGGTGTGCTGTGTGTGTGTGTCCCTGTTTTTTCCCTCCCCCTCCCCTGTGTCGTAGGTGCAGTACTCACCGTGGTCTTCGCCACCGGCGTTCGTGCTCCTGGTAGTGGAGCAGGAAGACTATTGCAGGGAGAATTTGGAGTTCTGTCTCCATGGTGTCCTGGTTCCTTGTGGGGTGTGTAGAGGTGAGCGTTTTCCCTTCGAACTCCTGTTTCCGCCGTGTTATTATCCGTGGTGAATCCGCCCTGGAAAAGGTGGATTGGTAGGTTGTGATACTGTGGGCGTTACTTTGTCTTCCGCCTGTCTGTTGGCGGTGACCGCCAAGCTGTTTGTCTGTACCGCTGTGGTGGTCGGAGTATTAAAGTGGCTGTCTTTGTTGGCGGTTTCCGCCACGGTCGTAATTGCAATTTTTTTTACCGCTGCTTTAACACTGACCGCCAGGGTTGTAATGACCACCTTGGTTTTTGTTGTAATTTGTCTGGTTTAATAAGTCGATCGGGCATGGGTGACAAGTCAGAGTGCGTGTCGAAGGGAGAGAAATAATGTTTTGACTGAGATCTGGCAAGTCCCATGTGCACCAGGACAGACCCACTGATCAGTTGAGAGTAAAATTTGTGGGTCGAATTTTGCTTGTGAATCAAGGAAACGGAGAAAGAAGGAGTTGCTGCTAGAGCGAATGCCGTCTGTGAAAAATCCACATTGTTTTACCCCGCCTGTAGTAAACGGACAAATTTGGTTTTGATTTTGTGTAGGGCGTGAACATTTTTTGCATTAGTCCAGTGTGAATCTGAGTTTGGGAGGACAAACCGCAAGACTTTGTCAAAAGTTGTACGTGTGAGTGTGATAGTTTGGTTAGTGAGAAGGCGGACAACCGTGTGGCGCAATTTGTTGAGAAGGTTGGTGAAAAGAATTCTGGGATTATAAGT
Source organism: Pleurodeles waltl (assembly GCF_031143425.1). Lineage (NCBI taxonomy): Eukaryota > Metazoa > Chordata > Amphibia > Caudata > Salamandridae > Pleurodeles > Pleurodeles waltl. The sequence goes on from NC_090436.1 coordinate 318,663,645, forward strand.
CAGTGCCTGATTTGATTAAGAGTAGCATAAAGGTCGCAGAAATTACATTTTTCAAAGTTTCAAAGAGTGCCTTAAGGGGGATACATATATTACAACGAGTATAGGAGACATTGCACCTCCGAAAGGTACGCCAGCTTACATTGTAATTTAAAAAAATGGTGCTGCACCATGTCTTTGGCTGAAACAATGGTGCAAAGTAACAGAGAAAGATGAGAGTTTAGCATGTCCTGCCCTTGTAACATTCAATTTGAGGAGCATAGAGAATGTGAGGAGCGTGCTATAGGATTTAAAACCTCCTCTGAGACCAGCACAGTTTGAGGCATTGGCAATCTGGAAATTAGTAGCCAGACAGCAACAGAAGTTTGAGAGGAGAAGGAGAAAGGCAGAAAAGATAGTAGCAGAGGCTAGATGGGACAGCGATCAGAAATTTGGAGAACCAATACTTTACAGGAAATTAGGTTGTTTCCTGCAATTACACAGGACAGCGCGAGAGACAAAACGAAAGCTACCAGAAAGACAAACAGAAGTTCCTGCGAGAGTTGGGAGTGGCGATCAAAAGAGTCTACAAGATCTTTAACACTCGAGGAAGAATCAGATGATGATGAGTTCATAGTACAGTTACTGAGAAATGTCCCTGACCATATGCAGCACAAGAGAGCGGTCCAAGCACTAGTGTAACCCCTTCAGCACCGACATCGGCTAACATGACGACGAGTCCAGTGCAGATTAATCCTAGCATGACACAGAGCCCAATGCGGAGCAGTCTTAATCTACCCACTACATTGGCAGCACAAAATCAGATGGCACAGCCGAATGTCCTGATAATTTACCCTGATGTACCCATTGTGGAATCTGCCACAACCCTAATAGTGCTAACAGAACAGGTTTTTTCCGAAACCGACATTGGTTCAGACAGAGCCAACTCCACTTTTACTGCCTTAAGTGCAGTCACAAGCAATGCCAAAGTACACTTCTATAACAGGGACACAAACAGATATGTCTGTACTAATGAGCCAGAATACAGAAATTATGCACCCACAGAACCCGAACGTTAGACCAAGCCCAGACTCTGTATCTGTACCTGTCACCATTGGTCCAGTCATACCTTTGTTTGCCCAGGGAAATAACAGTACAAATGGACAGGGAGTCCTGAGTAAGAATTCAATGAGGGGAGGACTGAATGAGAGTGCCAGAGTAGTCTCTCCTGTGGGACAGACCTTTGACGGACCAGGATCATTGTTGGACATTAGTCCATTCGGAGCTCCTCCAAATAATGGAACAGGGTCAAACATCAGTCATAGTCTGAAGTTACTGACACTGCAGTCTCCAAAACTAACTGTACAACTGTTACCAGATATCCAGCCCAACAACATTTCACTGCACGGTTTGACTGCCCAATGATGGTTAGATGAGCTGAACACCCCCGCAGAGTGGTCCTAGGGGACAGGAGTACTTGAACTGTACTAGCCTAGGGAATGGGAGCAGGTGAACTTATCGAAGGAACTCTGGGTGTGAACAGACTCAAATCCTACACCGAAGCAGAATTGAGATACCTGTGTCCTAAAATTACAAGCGAGGGAAGCGAGGTGCACCAAAAGCTAGCAGACTTGGCAGAGAAATACGAAATAGAAATAGGGAAAACAAAACACTTGAAGAGGAGTTACAGGTTAGATTTTGACTCAAAAGATTTAGAACAAATGAGATCTGTAGGAATGAAGGCACACCTTAGGGAGTTGCTTCAAAGTGTACAGACATGGGAAGCATTAGACAAGTGGGAAGGCAGATGGGTAAAGAAGAGTGATAAAAGGAAGAGGGATTCTGCAAATCTTACTGCGAATATGCAGCAGGTCCAGGATCTGGTAAATTTTTTACCAATGAGAGAGATTCCAGGAGGGAATTTTGTCCATGTCCCTTGGAGCAGAAGTGACATTCTGGCCCATATTTATACTTTTTAACGCAAACCAGAGCTGGTGCTGGTTTGCGTCAAAACATTTACCACCGGCTAACACCATTCCTACGAGCCAGGCAGGTGCCTTATTTAAGGATTGACTTGAGCCGGCGCTGCGGGCTGGTCAGAGTAAAAAAAATGACTCTAACCCGGTAGCGCCGGCGTAAGGAAAAATGGGGGTTGTGCGTCAAAAAATGGTGCAAGTCAGGTTAGAATAAAAAAGCATGTCTCTAATGGGACTTGCGCCATTATTTGACGTTCAACCCCCATTGAGATGACTCCTGTCTTAGCAAAGACAGGAGTTATGCCCCCTTGCCCAATGGCCATGCCCAGGGGACTTCTGTCACCTGGGAATGGCCATTGGGCACAGTGGTATGTAGGGTGGCCCAAGTTAGGCTCCCCTATGCCACTTTAAAGTGTAAAATAATTATACTTACCTCTATTTAACTTTACTTACCTGGGATGGGTCCCCCCATCCATGGATGTCCTCCAGGGGTGGGAGAGGGTGGCAGGGGGTGTCCCTGGGGGCAAGGAAGGGCACCTCTGGACTACTTCCATGGTCAGAGACCATGGAAGTGAGCCCACAGGCCCCCTAACGCCTGCCCTCACCCAGGTGTTAAAATACGGCGCACATCAGGCACTGCGCCACTTTTTTAAGGCCCGCCCCCTACTGTGCGTCAAAATGACGCTCGAGTATAAATAAGGTGCACAGGCCTTAAAGTCATTTTTGGGGGGGAACGCATACCTTGCATGTCATTAATGCAAGGTGGTTTCCCGCATCCAGAAAATGACGCACACGGAGGAATTTTGACATCCGCTGGGTCAGGCGTCATAGTATAAATATGGTGCACGGTTTGCGCTGAATGTGCGGCAAAAGTTTTGACGCACATTCAGCGCAAACAGAGTATAAATATGCCCCTCTGTCTTTTACAAATGATTATACCAGGTTGAGAGAGATACCAGTAGAATAGTACCAGCAGACAGACAGGTTTGTGAAACTTGCAAAATGCCTGTGGGAGGATTTGAACACCCTGTTAGCGATAGTAGTTCCAGCAGACTTACGGATTGAGTGCAAGAGGAGTATAGATTGGCTGACGAAGGAACCAAAGAGAGACCTGATTACAGGTGCACCATCTCCCCAGGTAATGAATTTGATTTGCTGGCAAGCAAAGCTGATTGATGAGGTATTGCAGTACGCAAAATACTGCAGTGACAAGATTGAGTTGAAGCAGAGAAAGTTGAAAGAAAAGGTCGATGGTGAGGCAGATCAGAGCGGCACCAACAGGAATGCATGCAGGGAAGTTTTCCACAGCAGCAACAACAGCAACAGCAGGGAAATGTGGTATTTCAAAATAAATCAAGAGGTAGAGGTCGCGGAGGAATGGGAAACAGAAACCGTAGTCCCGATTTGGGTACTGTAGTGGTTCAGAGTGATGTACAGGGAATGAAGAGATTGTTTCCTTGTCATGCTTGCTGGAGGAATAGGACATTGGAAAGCAGAGTGTCCGATGATGGTACAGGAAGCTGTTGTTCAGCAAACAAGTGATATCAATTTGTCTCAAAATAACCCACATTTTCAAAACAATAAGAATCAAATGCAAAATGTTCAACCCATGCAGCAGGTGCAAATGCCATGTGTGCAGATGGCACAGTTATAGCCAATGCAACAGCAGGTTCAAATGGTACCTAGACAGCAAATCCAAATACCTCAAGCCCCAATGGAGCAGCAGCAGGTGAGAATGGAATAAACAATGATGCGGTGAGCTAGAGTTCAGACGAAGAGGAGTGTGTGCTTGCAACTTCATTAGAAGTAGATCAGAAGGGTCCCTTTGTGAAGAGAAAAGTAATGGGTCACAAAGTTTTATTTTTGGTTGACACGGGAGCTACACGCTCTACAGTGAGAACTGCAGAAGTTCCAAACCTGCCCCTTTCAGGAAAAACGGTCCAGATTGTAGGAGTAGCGAATCAGTATTTGACCAACCCAATTACAAAACCAGTTGTGGTTAGGATTGACAACTTTAAAGGATTACACACATTCATAGTTTGTGATTCAAGTCCAGTATCCCTACTGGGAAGGGACTTGCTGTGTAAAACCAGATGCTTGATTACTTGCTCAAATGATGAAATTGAGATACAGATGAACAGTGATGATGAGGATGACCCAGCTCCAGAAACAAAGTGTGAGATAATAAATGAGGAGTACCCTCTGACTAGTTTATTTCCAGTTTTCACAGTAAAGGATCTTCCTTCTAACATGCAAGGAACATTTAAAGAGAAAGTCTGGGATTTGACAGGGAAAGACATTAGCCTGATTCAAGGAATTGGTCCAGTTAAGATTCCAGTAAAGCCAAACACTATTTTTCCACAGATTCCCCAGTACCACGTGACACAGGACATCATTGAAAAGGTTGCTCCTATAATTGCAGAACTTGTGAACCAAGGGGTTTTGAAAGAAGTGTTGAGCAGTCCTTGTAATTCACCGATAATAGGATTGCCAATGTCCTGTGGGAAAGTTTTGAATTGTCCAGGACCTGAGAAAAATAAATGATACTGTGATCAAATGTTATCCTGTAGTGCCAAATCCAACCGTGATTTTGTTTCAGATTCCATGCGATGCTGAATGGTTCACCATCATAGACTTGTCACAAGCCTTCTTTTCTGTGCCTCTTCATGAGGATAGTCAATTTCTCTTCTGTTTAAAATTTTTAGATCGAGTTTACTGTTGGTGTGGAACTCCTGAAGGTTTTTCAAAATCACCTTCCATATTCAATCAGATCTTGAACAAGAACCTGGAGTCATTGGAAATGCCTTTCACATTGGTACAGTATATTGATGATTTATTGATTGCATTCAAAACAAAGGAAGAGTGCAAGTATGACACAATTGCCTTAATGAACCATTTGGGAAAGAATGGTCATAAAGTGTCTCCAATTAACCCCTTCGCTGCCAGGCCTTTTCCCCCTCCTGTGCCGAGCCTTTTTTTGGCTATTTGGAGCAGTTCGCGCTTAGGCCCTCATAACTTTTTGTTCACATAAGCTACCCACGCCAAATTTGCGTCCTTTTTTTCCAACATCCTAGGGATTCTAGAGGTACCCAGACTTTGTGGGTTCCCCAGAAGGAGGCCAAGAAATTAGCCAAAAAACTGTGAAAATTTCGTTTTTTTCAAAAAAATTGGAAAAATGGGCTGCAGAAGAAGGCTTGTGGTTTTTTCCCTGAAAAGGGCATCAACAAAGGGTTTGCGGTGATAAAATTACCAGCTTCCCAGCTTTCAGGAACAGGCAGACTTGAATCAGAAAACCCAATTTTTCAACACAATTTTGGCATTTTACTGGGACATACCCCATTTTTACGATTGTTTGTGCTTTCAGCCTCCTTCCAGTCAGTGACAGAAATGGGCATGAAACCAACGCTGGATCCCAGAAACCGCAACATTTTTGAAAAGTAGACAAAAATCTGAATTCAGCAAGGGGTAATTTGTGTAGATCCTACAAGGGTTTCCTACAGAAAATAACAACTGAAAAAGAAAAATATTGAAATTGAGGTGAAAAAAACATCAATTTTACTCTACGTTTTACTCTGTAACTTTTTCCAGCAATGTCAGATTTTCGAAAGCAATATACCGTTACGTCTGCTGGACTCTTCTGGTTGCGGGGATATATAGGGCTTATAGGTTCATAAAGAACTCTAGGTACCCAGAGCCAATAAATGACCTGCACCCTGCAGTGGGTTTTCAATCTATGCCGGGTATACAGCAATTCATTTGCTGAAATATAAAGAGTAAAAAATAGCTATCAAGAAAACCTTTGTATTTCCAAAATGGGCACAAGATAAGGTGTTGAGAAGCAGTGGTTATTTGCACATCTCTGAATTCCGGGGTGCCCATACTAGCATGTGAATTACAGGGCATTTCTCAAATAGATGTCTTTTTTACACACTGTCTTACATTTGGAAGGAAAAAATGTAGAGAAAGACAAGGGGCAATAACACTTGTTTTGCTATTCTATGTTCCCCCAAGTCTCCCGATAAAAATGATACCTCACTTGTGTGGGTAGGCCTAGCGCCCGCGACAGGATATGCCCCAAAACACAACGTGGACACATCACAGAAAACAGAGCTGTTTTTAGCAAAGTGCCTACCTGTAGATTTTGGCCTCTAGCTCAGCCGCCACCTAGGGAAACCTACCAAACCTGTGCATTTCTGAAAACTAGAGACCTAGGGGAATCGAAGATGGGGTGACTTGTGTGGCTCGGACCAGGTTCTGTTACCCAGAATCCTTTGCAAACCTCAAAATTTGGCTAAAAAAACACATGTTCCTCACATTTCTGTGGCAGAAAGTTCTGGAATCTGAGAGGAGCCACGAATTTCCTTCCACCCAGCGTTCCCCCACGTCTCCCGATATAAATGATACCTCACTTGTGTGGGTAGGCCTAGCGCCCGCGACAGGAAACGCCCCACACCGCAACGTGGACACATCCAAATTTGTGAAGGAAAACAGAGGTGTTTTTTTCAAAGTGCCTACCTGTAGATTTTGGCCTGTAGCTCAGCCGCCACCTAGGGAAACCTACCAAACCTGGGCATTTCTGAAAACTAGAGACCTAGGGGAATCCAAGATGGGGTGACTTGTGTGACTCGGACCAGGTTCTGTTACCCAGAATCCTTTGCAAACCTCAAAATTTGGCTAAAAAAACACATGTTCCTCACATTTCTGTGGCAGAAAGTTCTGGAATCTGAGAGGAGCCACGAATTTCCTTCCACCCAGCGTTCCCCCACGTCTCCCGATAAAAATGATACCTCACTTGTGTGGGTAGGCCTAGCGCCCGCGACAGGAAACACCCCAAAGCGCAACGTGGACACATCCAAATTTGTGAAGGAAAACAGAGGTGTTTTTTGCAAAGTGCCTACCTGTAGATTTTGGCCTGTAGCTCAGCCGCCACCTAGGGAAACCTACCAAACCTGTGCATTTCTGAAAACTAGAGACCTAGGGGAATCCAAGATGGGGTGACTTGTGTGGCTCGGACCAGGTTCTGTTACCCAGAATCCTTTGCAAACCTCAAAATTTGGCTAAAAAAACACATGTTCCTCACATTTCTGTGGCAGAAAGTTCTGGAATCTGAGAGGAGCCACGAATTTCCTTCCACCTAGCGTTCCCCCACGTCTCCCGATAAAAATGATACCTCACTTGTGTGGGTAGGCCTAGCGCCCGCGACAGGAAACGCCCCAAAGCGCAACGTGGACACATCCAAATTTGTGAAGGAAAACAGAGGTGTTTTTTGCAAAGTGCCTACCTGTAGATTTTGGCCTGTAGCTCAGCCGCCACCTAGGGAAACCTACCAAACCTGTGCATTTCTGAAAACTAGAGACCTAGGGGAATCGAAGATGGGGTGACTTGTGTGGCTCGGACCAGGTTCTGTTACCCAGAATCCTTTGCAAACCTCAAAATTTGGCTAAAAAAACACATGTTCCTCACATTTCTGTGGCAGAAAGTTCTGGAATCTGAGAGGAGCCACGAATTTCCTTCCACCCAGCGTTCCCCCACGTCTCCCGATAAAAATGATACCTCACTTGTGTGGGTAGGCCTAGCGCCCGTGACAGGAAATGCCCCAAAGCGCAACGTGGACACAGCCAAATTGGTGAAGGAAAACAGAGGTGTTTTTTGCAAAGTGCCTACCTGTAGATTTTGGCCTGTAGCTCAGCCGCCACCTAGGGAAACCTACCAAACCTGGGCATTTCTGAAAACTAGAGACCTAGGGGAATCCAAGATGGGGTGACTTGTGTGGCTCGGACCAGGTTCTGTTACCCAGAATCCTTTGCCAACCTCAAAATTTGGCTAAAAAAACACATGTTCCTCACATTTTTGTGGCAGAAAGTTCTGGAATCTGAGAGGAGCCACGAATTTCCTTCCACCCAGCGTTCCCCCACGTCTCCCGATAAAAATGATACCTCACTTGTGTGGGTAGGCCTAGCGCCCGCGACAGGAAACTACCCAATGCGCAACGTGGACACATCCAAATTTGTGAAGGAAAACAGAGGTGTTTTTTGCAAAGTGCCTACCTGTAGATTTTGGCCTGTAGCTCAGCCGCCACCTAGGGAAACCTACCAAACATGTGCATTTCTGAAAACTAGAGACCTAGGGGAATCCAAGATGGGGTGACTTGTGTGGCTCGGACCAGGTTCTGTTACCCAGAATCCTTTGCAAACCTCAAAATTTGGCTAAAAAAACACATGTTCCTCACATTTCTGTGGCAGAAAGTTCTGGAATCTGAGAGGAGCCACGAATTTCCTTCCACCTAGCGTTCCCCCACGTCTCCCGATAAAAATGATACCTCACTTGTGTGGGTAGGCCTAGCGCCCGCGACAGGATATGCCCCAAAACACAACGTGGACACATCACAGAAAACAGAGCTGTTTTTAGCAAAGTGCCTACCTGTAGATTTTGGCCTCTAGCTCAGCCGCCACCTAGGGAAACCTACCAAACCTGTGCATTTCTGAAAACTAGAGACCTAGGGGAATCGAAGATGGGGTGACTTGTGCGGCTCGGACCAGGTTCTGTTACCCAGAATCCTTTGCAAACCTCAAAATTTGGCTAAAAAAACACATGTTCCTCACATTTCTGTGGCAGAAAGTTCTGGAATCTGAGAGGAGCCACGAATTTCCTTCCACCCAGCGTTCCCCCACGTCTCCCGATATAAATGATACCTCACTTGTGTGGGTAGGCCTAGCGCCCGCGACAGGAAACGCCCCACACCGCAACGTGGACACATCCAAATTTGTGAAGGAAAACAGAGGTGTTTTTTTCAAAGTGCCTACCTGTAGATTTTGGCCTGTAGCTCAGCCGCCACCTAGGGAAACCTACCAAACCTGGGCATTTCTGAAAACTAGAGACCTAGGGGAATCCAAGATGGGGTGACTTGTGTGGCTCGGACCAGGTTCTGTTACCCAGAATCCTTTGCAAACCTCAAAATTTGGCTAAAAAAACACATGTTCCTCACATTTCTGTGGCAGAAAGTTCTGGAATCTGAGAGGAGCCACAAATTTCCTTCCACCCAGCGTTCCCCCACGTCTCCCGATAAAAATGATACCTCACTTGTGTGGGTAGGCCTAGCGCCCGCGACAGGAAACACCCCAAAGCGCAACGTGGACACATCCAAATTTGTGAAGGAAAACAGAGGTGTTTTTTGCAAAGTGCCTACCTGTAGATTTTGGCCTGTAGCTCAGCCGCCACCTAGGGAAACCTACCAAACCTGTGCATTTCTGAAAACTAGAGACCTAGGGGAATCCAAGATGGGGTGACTTGTGTGGCTCGGACCAGGTTCTGTTACCCAGAATCCTTTGCAAACCTCAAAATTTGGCTAAAAAAACACATGTTCCTCACATTTCTGTGGCAGAAAGTTCTGGAATCTGAGAGGAGCCACGAATTTCCTTCCACCTAGCGTTCCCCCACGTCTCCCGATAAAAATGATACCTCACTTGTGTGGGTAGGCCTAGCGCCCGCGACAGGAAACGCCCCAAAGCGCAACGTGGACACATCCAAATTTGTGAAGGAAAACAGAGGTGTTTTTTGCAAAGTGCCTACCTGTAGATTTTGGCCTGTAGCTCAGCCGCCACCTAGGGAAACCTACCAAACCTGTGCATTTCTGAAAACTAGAGACCTAGGGGAATCGAAGATGGGGTGACTTGTGTGGCTCGGACCAGGTTCTGTTACCCAGAATCCTTTGCAAACCTCAAAATTTGGCTAAAAAAACACATGTTCCTCACATTTCTGTGGCAGAAAGTTCTGGAATCTGAGAGGAGCCACGAATTTCCTTCCACCCAGCGTTCCCCCACGTCTCCCGATAAAAATGATACCTCACTTGTGTGGGTAGGCCTAGAGCCCGTGACAGGAAATGCCCCAAAGCGCAACGTGGACACAGCCAAATTGGTGAAGGAAAACAGAGGTGTTTTTTGCAAAGTGCCTACCTGTAGATTTTGGCCTGTAGCTCAGCCGCCACCTAGGGAAACCTACCAAACCTGGGCATTTCTGAAAACTAGAGACCTAGGGGAATCCAAGATGGGGTGACTTGTGTGGCTCGGACCAGGTTCTGTTACCCAGAATCCTTTGCCAACCTCAAAATTTGGCTAAAAAAACACATGTTCCTCACATTTTTGTGGCAGAAAGTTCTGGAATCTGAGAGGAGCCACGAATTTCCTTCCACCCAGCGTTCCCCCACGTCTCCCGATAAAAATGATACCTCACTTGTGTGGGTAGGCCTAGCGCCCGCGACAGGAAACTACCCAAAGCGCAACGTGGACACATCCAAATTTGTGAAGGAAAACAGAGGTGTTTTTTGCAAAGTGCCTACCTGTAGATTTTGGCCTGTAGCTCAGCCGCCACCTAGGGAAACCTACCAAACATGTGCATTTCTGAAATTTAGAGACCTAGGGGAATCCAAGATGGGGTGACTTGTGTGGCTCGGACCAGGTTCTGTTACCCAGAATCCTTTGCAAACCTCAAAATTTGGCTAAAAAAACACATGTTCCTCACATTTCTGTGGCAGAAAGTTCTGGAATCTGAGAGGAGCCACGAATTTCCTTCCACCTAGCGTTCCCCCACGTCTCCCGATAAAAATGATACCTCACTTGTGTGGGTAGGCCTAGCGCCCGCGACAGGAAACACCCCAAAGCGCAACGTGGACACATCCAAATTTGTGAAGGAAAACAGAGGTGTTTTTTGCAAAGTGCCTACCTGTAGATTTTGGCCTGTAGCTCAGCCGCCACCTAGGGAAACCTACCAAACCTGTGCATTTCTGAAAACTAGAGACCTAGGGGAATCGAAGATGGGGTGACTTGTGTGGCTCGGACCAGGTTCTGTTACCCAGAATCCTTTGCAAACCTCAAAATTTGGCTAAAAAAACACATGTTCCTCACATTTCTGTGGCAGAAAGTTCTGGAATCTGAGAGGAGCCACGAATTTCCTTCCACCCAGCGTTCCCCCACGTCTCCCGATAAAAATGATACCTCACTTGTGTGGGTAGGCCTAGCGCCCGTGACAGGAAATGCCCCAAAGCGCAACGTGGACACAGCCAAATTGGTGAAGGAAAACAGAGGTGTTTTTTGCAAAGTGCCTACCTGTAGATTTTGGCCTGTAGCTCAGCCGCCACCTAGGGAAACCTACCAAACCTGTGCATTTCTGAAAACTAGAGACCTAGGGGAATCCAAGATGGGGTGACTTGTGTGGCTCGGACCAGGTTCTGTTACCCAGAATCCTTTGCAAACCTCAAAATTTGGCTAAAAAAACACATGTTCCTCACATTTCTGTGGCAGAAAGTTCTGGAATCTGAGAGGAGCCACGAATTTCCTTCCACCCAGCGTTCCTCCACGTCTCCCGATAAAAATGATACCTCACTTGTGTGGGTAGGCCTAGCGCCCGTGACAGGAAATGCCCCAAAGCCCAACGTGGACACAGCCAAATTGGTGAAGGAAAACGGAGGTGTTTTTTGCAAAGTGCCTACCTGTAGATTTTGGCCTGTAGCTCAGCCGCCACCTAGGGAAACCTACCCAACCTGTGCATTTCTGAAAACTAGAGACCTAGGGGAATCCAAGATGGGGTGACTTGTGTGGCTCGGACCAGGTTCTGTTACCCAGAATCCTTTGCAAACCTCAAAATTTGGCTAAAAAAACACATGTTCCTCACATTTCTGTGGCAGAAAGTTCTGGAATCTGAGAGGAGCCACGAATTTCCTTCCACCCAGCGTTCCCCCACGTCTCCCGATAAAAATGATACCTCACTTGTGTGGGTAGGCCTAGCGCCCGTGACAGGAAATGCCCCAAAGAGCAACGTGGACACAGCCAAATTGGTGAAGGAAAACAGAGGTGTTTTTTGCAAAGTGCCTACCTGTAGATTTTGGCCTGTAGCTCAGCCGCCACCTAGGGAAACCTACCAAACCTGTGCATTTCTGAAAACTAAAGACCTAGGGGAATCCAAGATGGGGTGACTTGTGTGGCTCGGACCAGGTTCTGTTACCCAGAATCCTTTGCAAACCTCAAAATTTGGCTAAAAAAACACATGTTCCTCACATTTCTGTGGCAGAAAGTTCTGGAATCTGAGAGGAGCCACGAATTTCCTTCCACCCAGCGTTCCCCCACGTCTCCCGATAAAAATGATACCTCACTTGTGTGGGTAGGCCTAGCGCCCGTGACAGGAAATGCCCCAAAGCGCAACGTGGACACAGCCAAATTGGTGAAGGAAAACAGAGGTGTTTTTTGCAAAGTGCCTACATGTAGATTTTGGCCTGTAGCTCAGCCGCCACCTAGGGAAACCTACTAAACCTGTGCATTTCTGAAAACTAGAGACCTAGGGAAATCCAAGATGGGGTGATTTGTGTGGCTCGGACCAGGTTCTGTTACCCAGAATCCTTTGCAAACCTCAAAATTTGGCTAAAAAAACACATGTTCCTCACATTTCTGTGGCAGAAAGTTCTGGAATCTGAGAGGAGCCACGAATTTCCTTCCACCCAGCATTCCCCCACGTCTCCCGATAAAAATGATACCTCACTTGTGTGGGTAGGCCTAGCGCCCGTGACAGGAAACGCCCCAAAGCGCAACGTGGACACAGCCAAATTGGTGACGGAAAACAGAGGTGTTTTTTGCAAAGTGCCTACCTGTAGATTTTGGCCTGTAGCTCAGCCGCCACCTAGGGAAACCTACCAAACCTGTGCATTTCTGAAAACTAAAGACCTAGGGGAATCCAAGATGGGGTGACTTGTGTGGTTCGGACCAGGTTCTGTTACCCAGAATCCTTTGCAAACCTCAAAATTTGGCTAAAAAAACTCATGTTCCTCACATTTCTGTGGCAGAATATTCTGGAATCTGAGAGGAGCCACGAATTTCCTTCCACCCAGCGTTCCCCCACGTCTCCCGATAAAAATGATACCTCACTTGTGTGGGTAGGCCTAGCGCCCGTGACAGGAAATGCCCCAAAGCGCAACGTGGACACAGCCAAATTGGTGAAGGAAAACAGAGGTGTTTTTTGCAAAGTGCCTACCTGTAGATTTTGGCTTGTAGCTCAGCCGCCACCTAGGGAAACCTACCAAACCTGTGCATTTCTGGAAACTAGAGACCTAGGGGAATCCAAGATGGGGTGACTTGTGTGGCTCGGTCCAGGTTCTGTTACCCAGAATCCTTTGCAAACCTCAAATTCTGTCTAAAAAAACACATTTTCCACATATTTCGGTGACAGAAAGTTCTGGAATCTGAGTGGAGCCACAAATTTCCTTCCACCCAGCGTTCCCCCAAGTCTCCCGATAAAAATGATACCTCACTTGTGTGGGTAGGCCTAGCGCCCGCGACAGAAAACGCCCCAAACCGCAACGTGGACACATCCAAATTTGTGAAGGAAAACAGAGGTGTTTTTTTGCAAAGTGTCTACCTGTAGATTTTGGCTTGTAGCTCAGCCGCCACCTAGGGAAACCTACCAAACCTGTGCATTTCTGAAAACTAGAGACCTAGGGGAATCCAAGATGGGGTGACTTGTGTGGCTCGGTCCAGGTTCTGTTACCCAGAATCCTTTGCAAACCTCAAATTCTGTCTAAAAAAACACATTTTCCACACATTTCGGTGACAGAAAGTTCTGGAATCTGAGTGGAGCCACAAATTTCCTTCCACCCAGCGTTCCCCCAAGTCTCCCGATAAAAATTATACCTCACTTGTGTGGGTGGACCAGGTGCCTGCAACAGAATAAGGCCCAAAACTTGTAGAGATAGAGGGGATAGAACAGCAAGTTTATAAGGACATATTCTTTTATACATCTTTAGACTGACTCTGCTTTGGGGACCCACATAAGTGAGGTGTCATTTTACTTGGGAGGCTGAGGGGAACACTGGGGAGTAGGAATTTTGTGCTGGAGTGGTGATCCTACGAAGAAAAATAAGGAAAATATGCTTTTTTAAGCACATTTTGAGGTTTACAGAGGAGTCTGGGTAAGAAAATGTTGGGGGATCCATGCAAGCCACACCTCCCTGGACTCCTTGGGGTGTCTAGTTTTATAAAATGTCTGGGTTTGGTAGGTTTCCCTAGATGAAGGCCGCACACAGGACCAAAAACATAGGTGCCCTCTCCCCCCCAAACACAGGTAGTTTTGTAATATATCGTTTTGATGTGCCCACATACGTCCGTGATGTGCCAAACACTAAAATTTTGAAAAGAAACACAGTTAGGTTATGTGAAAAAGACCCCTCACCCACCAACCAAGTTGGTGGCATGCTTCATCATCGGGGTCCCACCAGAGGCACCTAGCGTGTCACAGGTGTGCTGCGACGCCTGATTACAGCGGAGCAGGTTTTGTCATTTTTACCACACATACTGGTTGGATTTGGCACGAGGGTGAGTGATGGTTCAGTGGATCAAATTTTACTAACAAGAGCTTTCACAAAAATGAAATGCACTGTTAGTAACTGAAAGGCAAAAAACTGAACCAATGACTCACAGCTCGTGAGCTGTAAAGCCGCGACAAGGCACCAACCGCTTTACAGTCCATTCACACAACTTTCATACATGACACACACAAGGCCATTCACACCGCCAGCCATGGGCCCAGCACATTACAACACTCACATCGACAGACAGCGCCACTCAAGGGCCCATCACTTACATACGCCCACATGCCTGATACAACAATCACACCAGCTGATGGGAGTGTGTGGACTGGTGTTTGGCTGGCAGTGTGTTGCAGTAGCCAACAGCAAGTCAATATGTACACTCTCAGCCAAGCCCCACTCCACCCACAATGGCATCATTTTTTTTTTTTTTTAACAGAGGAACCCCTAACTAAGTAGAAAGAATTACAAAACTACAAACACAAAAGCTCTAACTAAGAACATGACAGAAATGCTAACCATGAAACTAAACACATGAAAATACAAAACAGACATGAGTTTACACTCATGGTTGTTCCCAGAAATTCTTCTGGGTGTGGTAATTCTTAAAACAACCACCCACACACAGCCCAGGCATTGAAGGACAATCTGGGCAGTACATTCGAGTCTCCCTCCGGATACCTCTTCGAAAACACACTCTACATTTCTTAGCTGGAAAGTCTTTTTTGGGTGTAGGAGGAATGTGCTCAGCAAAGTGGCGATCTTTCAATCTAGCCACATCCTCCACCAATGCTCCTCTAGGAACTCTGGCCTGTTACACCACCAATAAGGCTCTCTATCACTGACTCCTGAAATTTCACAAATGTCATCTTTGACTCTGGAGACCTATCCCTAAACACAATAAAAGCATTGAAGGTTGCTAAGTGGAAGAGGTGAAGTGCTAACTTCTTATACCAAACGTAAGACTTACGAATAGCAGTATAAGGTTCCAACCTCTGGTCAACTCTATCTACACCTCCCATGTGCTTATTATAATCTAAAATGCACACAGGTTTGCGCACTTCAGTAACCTGGCCCCAAACAGTCACAGGGGAAGTACTCTCATCATGGATGGTACTTAGCATGTAGACATCCCTCTTGTCTGAAAATTTCAAAGCTAGCAGCTCCTCGTTCCGCAAGGCACAGCACTGTCCTCTCTCAAGTTTTTTACAGACAAGCTCCCTTGGATAGCCTTTCCGGTTAGAACGGATTGTGCCACAAGCAACTGTGTCCACTCTAAACAATTCCTTGAACAATTGCACACCAGTGTAGAAGTTATCTACATACAAATGGTGACCTTTGTTGAACAGTTATCTACCAAGATCCCACACAATTTTCTCAGTAACTCCAAAAGTGGGAGGACAACCAGGGGGGTCAATATTGGAATCCCTACCAGTGTACACACGGAAACTATACACATATCCTGTCCTACTTTCAGACAGCATATACAATTTAATTCCATATCGTGCCCTTTTGCTAGGAATGTACTGCCTAAAAACCAAATGACCCTTGAAGAGGACCAAAGACTCGTCCACACTTAACTCTTTGCCTGGAACATAGACCTCCGAAAACCGATCTACAAAATGATCAAGGACAGGCCTAATCTTAAAAAGACGGTCAGAATCTGGGTGATCTCGTGGCAAGGCTAAAGCATTGTCAACAAAATGCAGCATCCTAAGAAGAAGCAAATACCGATTACGACTCATGGTCGCTGGAAATATAGCTGTTGCCATCAAGGGACTAGTAGACCAATAAGAAGCCAGTGACGGCTTCCTTATTAACCCCATCAAAAAAGTCAAACCCAAAAACTTTTTTAACTCCTCCAAATTTGTGGGAATCCACTGGGCAGCTCTAGAGTGTGGCCTAAGTCTAGCAGCGTTGTCCCTCAAATGCTGCTCCGCATACAAATTAGTCTGCTCAACAATCTCTTCCAAAAACACATCATCCATGAATAACTCAAAGAAATTGATAGGCATAAAGTTCTCTGTATTGGCGTTACACCCCGGGAGACCAGTAAAGGCAGGCAACTCTGGCTGCTCCATGTTTGGGGCAACCCAGACATCAGGTCTTATAAAGGGAAACCTTTCAGCCCCAGGTTGCTGCACTATTGGCACATCAATGTCCTCCTCTAAAACAGGCCCTTCATCTGCACTGAGTGTGGCTTCATCATCAGAAGATTCCCCTCCAAGAGAAACATCACTGCCAGAATCTCTGACTTCCTCCTCTGCCTCAGATGCAGAGTCCGTCTCATAGTCATGATCAGACTGTGACTCAAAAAGCATACCAACCACCTGCTGAGCGGTCATCCTGCAGCTAGCCATGATCTCTCCTGCTAAAATTAACTGGACAAATTCACCACCAACAACCAGCACTGTGTAAGACAAGTAACAAAGTGTAGCTTTGTTAGTAAGAGTTATAAACTCAAAAACTATACCGCTCACTTGCCTGAAAAAGCTTGATTCACCAGCTACTACACAGCAATCACCAATGATATCCCACTAAAAATAAAGAAAGAAAGGCAAATAAGACAAAACAAATATCATTGTGCACAAACCTAAGGACAATTTCACACACAATCCTGCATTTAGTACACCCCTACAAACATGTCATTCATGCATGGCAACAATACTCCTTTGGAGAAAATTGTTTTTACTTACCTAAAACATGCAACTGTGCAAACTGCAGGTCAACCACCGCCAAAACCGCAAGGAGCCACAGCAAATAAAGCAAAAGCTTTGAACTAGAACAAAAAGGAGGAAAACATTTTTTATCACAAATGCAAAGACTTCTTCAGTTGACAAACACCCCACCATCAAACATTTAGAAATTGGTGCCTAAGTGGATTCTGCCATAGGGGCAGATGGGCCTACTAATAAAATAGGCCTGTCTACCCCAAGGAAGCCAGAAAATACCTTTAGTAGTGTGTCCCCATGGAGAGCGACCCTTGCCAAAGGGGACAGCCCTAAAAAAAAAAAAGAAAAAAACACACACAACACTATCCCTGGTGCCTAAGTGGCTTCTACCCCCCTTGGGGGCAGGTGGGCCTAACAAAATAGGCCCATCTGCCCCCAGGGGGTGTAGAAATGGGCAACAGGTCAATGCCCCCCTTGGGGGGGGGGGCGCCCCGTGACCAAGGGGACGCACCCCCACAAAAATAAACAAATTTAAAAAATCCCTGGCGTTCTAGTGGTTTCTGCCCCACTTGGGGGCAGACCAGCCTAAAAATAATAGGCTGATCTGTCTCCAAGGGGTGCAGAAATGGCCTGGGTACATGTGCCCCCAAAGTGGGGGGCGACCCTTGCCCAAGGCCCCCCCCATCCACTAACACACACACACACACACACTATCCCTGGTGTCTAAGTGGCTTCTGCCCCCCTTGGGGGCAGGTGGGCCTAAGAAAATAGGCCCATCTGCCCCCAGGGGGTGTAGAAATGGCCAACAGGTCAATGCCTCCCTTGGGGGGGCGCCCCGTGACCAAGGGGACGCCCCCCCCACAAAAATAAACAAATGAAAAAAAATCCCTGGCGTTCTAGTAGTTTCTGCCCCCCTTGGGGGCAGACCAGCCTAAAAATGATAGGCTGGTCTGTCTCCAAGGGGTGCAGAAATGGCCTGGGTACATGTGCCCCCAAAGTGGGGGGCGACCCTTGCCCAAGGCCCCCCCCATCCACTAACACACACACACACACACACACACACACTATCCCTGGTGTCTAAGTGGCTTCTGCCCCCCTTGGGGGCAGGTGGGCCTAAGAAAATAGGCCCATCTGCCCCCAGGGGGTGTAGAAATGGGCAACAGGTCAATGCCCCCCTTGGGGGGGCGCCCCGTGACCAAGGGTACGCCCCCCCACAAAAATAAACAAATACAAAAAAATCCCTGGCGTTCTAGTAGTTTCTGCCCCCCTTGGGGGCAGACCAGCCTAAAAATAATAGGCTGATCTGTCTCCGAGGGGTGCAGAAATGGCCTGGGTACATGTGCCCCCAAAGTGGGGGGCGACCCTTGCCCAAGGCCCCCCCCATCCACTAACACACACACACACACACACACACACACACTATCCCTGGTGTCTAAGTGGCTTCTGCCCCCCTTGGGGGCAGGTGGGCCTAAGAAAATAGGCCCATCTGCCCCCAGGGGGTGTAGAAATGGGCAACAGGTCAATGCCCCCCTTGGGGGGGTGCCCCGTGACCAAGGGGACGCCCCCCCACAAAAATAAACAAATACAAAAAAATCCCTGGCGTTCTAGTAGTTTCTGCCCCCCTTGGGGGCAGACCAGCCTAAAAATAATAGGCTGATCTGTCTCCAAGGGGTGCAGAAATGGCCTGGGTACATGTGCCCCCAAGGTGGGGGGCGACCCTTGCCCAAGGCCCCCCCCATCCACTAACACACAAACACACACACTATCCCTGGTGTCTAAGTGGCTTCTGCCCCCCTGGGGGCAGGTGGGCCTAAGAAAATAGGCCCATCTGCCCCCAGGGGGTGTAGAAATGGGCAACAGGTCAATGCCCCCCTTGGGGGGGGCACCCCGTGACCAAGGGGACGCCCCCCCACAAAAATAAACAAATTTTTAAAATCCCTTTCGTTCTAGTGGTTTCTGCCCCCCTTGGGGGCAGACCAGCCTAAAAATAATAGGCTGATCTGTCTCCAAGGGGTGCAGAAATGGCCTGGGTACATGTGCCCCCAAAGTGGGGGGCGACCCTTGCCCAAGGCCCCCCCCATCCACTAACACACACACACACACACACACACTATCCCTGGTGTCTAAGTGGCTTCTGCCCCCCTTGGGGGCAGGTGGGCCTAAGAAAATAGGCCCATCTGCCCCCAGGGGGTGTAGAAATGGGCAACAGGTCAATGCCCCCCTTGGGGGGGCGCCCCGTGACCAAGGGTACGCCCCCCCACAAAAATAAACAAATAAAAAAAAATCCCTGGCGTTCTAGTAGTTTCTGCCCCCCTTGGGGGCAGACCAGCCTAAAAATAATAGGCTGATCTGTCTCCGAGGGGTGCAGAAATGGCCTGGGTACATGTGCCCCCAAAGTGGGGGGCGACCCTTGCCCAAGGCCCCCCCCATCCACTAACACACACACACACACACACACACACTATCCCTGGTGTCTAAGTGGCTTCTGCCCCCCTTGGGGGCAGGTGGGCCTAAGAAAATAGGCCCATCTGCCCCCAGGGGGTGTAGAAATGGGCAACAGGTCAATGCCCCCCTTGGGGGGGCGCCCCGTGACCAAGGGGACGCCCCCCCACAAAAATAAACAAATAAAAATAAATCCCTGGCGTTCTAGTAGTTTCTGCCCCCCCTGGGGGCAGACCAGCCTAAAAATAATAGGCTGATCTGTCTCCAAGGGGTGCAGAAATGGCCTGGGTACATGTGCCCCCAAAGTGGGGGGCGACCCTTGCCCAAGGCCCCCCCCATCCACTAACACACACACACACACACACACACTATCCCTGGTGTCTAAGTGGCTTCTGCCCCCCTTGGGGGCAGGTGGGCCTAAGAAAATAGGCCCATCTGCCCCCAGGGGGTGTAGAAATGGGCAACAGGTCAATGCCCCCCTTGGGGGGGAGCCCCGTGACCAAGGGGACGCCCCCCCCAAAAAATAAACAAATAAAAAAAAATCCCTGGCATTCTAGTAGTTTCTGCCCCCCTTGGGGGCAGACCAGCCTAAAAATCATAGGCTGATCTGTCTCCAAGGGGTGCAGAAATGGCCTGGGTACATGTGCCCCCAAAGTGGGGGGCGACCCTTGCCCAAGGCCCCCCCCATCCACTAACACACACACACACACTATCCCTGGTGTCTAAGTGGCTTCTGCCCCCCTTGGGGGCAGGAGGGCCTACAAAAATAGGCCCATCTGCCCCCAGGGGGGGCAGAAATGGCCAACAGGTCAATGCCCCCCTTGGGGGGGCGCCCCGTGCCCAAGGGGACGCCCCCCCACAAAAATAAACACATTAAAAAAAATCCCTGGCGTTCTAGTGGTTTCTGCCCCCCTTGGGGCAGATCAGCCTAAAAATAATAGGCTGATCTGCCCTCAAGGGGGGCAGAAATGGCCCTAACAGACATGCCCCCCAAAGGGGAGCGACCCTTGCCCAAGGGGGCGCCCCCCCATCCACTACACACACAATCCCTGGTGCCTAAGTGGCTTCTGCCCCCCTTGGGGGCAGGTGGACCTAAAAAAAATAGGCCGATTTGCCCCCAAGGGGGGCAGGAAAGGCCAACAGTTCTCTGCCCCCTTGGGGGGGGTGCCCCTTGCCCAAGGGGGCACCCCCCCCCACATAAATACACATAAAAATAAAAAACCCTGGTGATCTAGTGTTTTCTGCCCCCCTTGGGGGCAGATCTGGCTAAAAAGTAGCCCATGTGCCCTCAAGGGGGGCAGAAATGGCCCTAAAAGACATGCCCCCCAAAGGGGAGCGACCCTTGACCAAGGGGGCGCCCCCCATCCACTACACACACAATCCCTGGTGCCTAAGTGGCTTCTGCCCCCCTTGGGGGCAGATGGACCTAAAAAAAATAGGCCGATCTGCCCCCAAGGGGGGCAGACAAGGCCAACAGTTCTCTGCCCCCTTGGGGGGGGCGCCCCTTGCCCAAGGGGGCACCCCCCCACACATAAATGCACATACCAATATAAATCCCTGGTGATCTAGTGTTTTCTGCCCCCCTTGGGGGCAGATCTGGCTAAAAAGTAGCCAGATCTGCCCCCAAGGGGGGCAGAAATGGCCGTAGTAATTGCCCCCTAAAGAGGAGCGACCCTTGCCCAAGGGGCCGCTCCCCGCGTGCCAAAAACAGGAAACAACAACAAAAAAAACAAATCCCTGGTGTCTAGTGGGCATTCCTGCTGCCCGATCGCAATGCTCAAAGAGACACCGGGGAAAAGGAAAAGCCTTTCCTTTTCCCCGGTGCCTCTTTAGCCCCAACCCCCCACCCACCGGGAAGAGGAACTCACCTCTTCT
The DNA here is from genome assembly GCF_031143425.1 of Pleurodeles waltl. NCBI lineage: Eukaryota > Metazoa > Chordata > Amphibia > Caudata > Salamandridae > Pleurodeles > Pleurodeles waltl. The sequence goes on from NC_090436.1 coordinate 318,684,932, forward strand.
CTCGTCGCCGCACTGGAAGCAAATGGCTTCCTGTGCGGCGAGGATCCCATAATGAAGTCAGCGCGCGATCGCGCGCTGACATCATTATGTGGGGATGGGGGGGTCGGGGGTGGAAGGGGAAGGGCTTCCCCTTCCATCCCGGACTTTGGGGGGTGGGGGAGAAGCACACAGAGGGAGCGAGAGCGCTCCCTCTGGGCTGTGTGCCGAGGACGTAGTGGTTACGTCCTCGGCACAGCAGCACTGTGCCGCGGGACGTAACCACTACGTCCGCGGCACAGAAGGGGTTAAATTACAATACTGTCAGAAAGAAGTGAAATATTTGGGTCACCAGATTGAGAAGGGAATGAGGAAAACATCCAGAGAATGGGTCACAGCCATATTGCAGATGAGTACCCCAGCCACACAGAGATATGTTAGGATGTTTTTGGGGATGGTAGGCTACTGTTGCCAATGGATTCACAACCTTTCAGTCATTTCAAAGCCATTGCAGAAGCTGACTCACAAAGAAGTCACTGATCCCCTAGTGTTAAATCAAGCCTGTATGAAAGAATTTTCTGAATTTAGAGAGAGTTTGTGCAAAGCTTCGGCATTGGGAATGCCTGACTACACAAAATCCTTCATGTTGTTCTGTCATGGGCGTGATGCATGTTCTTTGTCTGTCTTGACCCAAGTCCATGGTGGTGTAAATTGTCCAGTAGCATATTTTTCAGCTACTTCGAACACAGTTGCAGCAGCTTTACAAGCTGTTTGCATTCAGTCACTGTGGTTGGACAGAGCCACACTCAGTGTTAAGGCATTGGGATGGGACATCCCCTGACTATTATGGTCCCACACTCCATTAAAGTTTTACTTACACATACGAAGATGCAGTACTTAAGAGGTGCCAGGCTGACTTGTTATGAAACTATCATCCTGGGGTCCCCAAATGTGTCATTGAAAAGATGTACACTGCTTAACCCGGCAACCTAACTACCAAATGACAATGTTGAAATTGAACATTTGGGAGATATTGAGTGTGATTGCCTTGGAGTAACCAATCTATGCACAAAACCAAGACCTGATATTAGGGACACCCGATTGGAAGAAAATGACCAAATTATCTTTATTGATGGTTCTTGTCTAAGGGACAATACGGGAATATTGAGAGCAGGATATGCTGTGTACACAATTTCTGGTATACTTGAATCGTCCTGCCTTTGAGGACCCTTACTAGAGCATGCCACGTTTCTGCACAACTCAAAGTTACCATCTATATGGATAGCCAGTATGGATTTGGAATAGTGCATGATTTTGGCCAATTGTGGTCTCAGAGAGGTTTCCTGACCTCTTCTGGTTCACCAGTAAGAAATGGTGAGAGAATTCAAGAGTTGTTACAAGCTATCCAAATGCCTGAAAAGATTGCCATGGCGAAATGCAGTGCACATCTGAAATCACAAGATTTTGTGTCAATGGGAAATGGACTTGGGGATCAACTTGCAAGATTATGCGCATTGAACTGTATATCGTTCAAGGATAAGTGAGAACTGTTACCTGAGGAAGATGAGACATGTCCAAGTTATGCATTACATGTTAGCGCTGAGAACATTGCCAAAAATGTTGACAGGGAGAAAAAACTGTCATGGGTCAAAATGAAATGTGGACAGGATGAACTGTGGATTTCAAAAGAAGGTCAATTAGTATTGCCGAACAGTTTGTTGACACAAATGGCTAGGTATTATCAAGGTCAAGCGCATGTTGGGAGGGATGCAATGATTCAATTGCTCAAGCAGAATTGGTTAAATCCAAAGTTTCGACAGGTTTCTGAAGCAGTTTGCCATCGTTGCATCATTTGTCAACAAATTAATGTGGGAAAAGGGACAGTGGTCAATTTGAGCCACATTGGAAGAGCAGGAAGTCCATTCAGCAGAATGCAGATGGATTTTATTGAGATGTCTGTGTGTGGAGGATTGAGATATGTGCTGGTGATTGTCTGCATTTTTAGTCATTGGATTGAATCCTAAACCTACATGAAGAAACATTACTGCTTAGGGAACTGATACCACGTTTTGTGTTTCCGATCTCTTTAGAATCAGATAGAGGAAGTCGCTTCAGCAATGAAGTATTTAATTACTATGTGGAGCCTTAAACATTGAGCAGAAGTTGCATTGTAGTTATCGCCGTGAAGAATCATGACTTGTGGAAGAGATGAATGGTACCTTGAAGTCAAGGATCTGAAATGGCCTGATGCACTACCTTTAGTTCTGATGACAATGAGAAACACACCTGAGAGGAAGACAGGATTGTCATCGCATGAGATCCTCATGGGCAGAGCAATGAGGCTGACAGCGGAACATAACAGATGATATAGTGTTGGACTACTGAAAGGGTCTGGCTGATGTGGTTCACTCTTTCTCTCATCAGGTGGAAGCCACCCGACTGCAACCGTCTCAAGATCAAGGCCACAACCTGAGAGCGGGTGACTCTTTTGTGATCAGGAAGCACATGAGGAAGACGTGTTTGGAGCCTTGGTGGAAAGGCCCTTACTAGGTAGTGCTAATCACTACCACAACTGTGAAGTGCACTGGAGTTCTGAACTGGATCCACGCAAGCCATAGGAGGAAAGTGGGATGTCCGTTGGACAACGAAGAGGAGTTGTTGAGAGTACCAACAACGTACAGGCAAACTCCAGAATTGGAAACAGGAGATAGAGAAATTGAAATAGAATCTGAGCAAACTGAAAGTGGTTTAGCCACTCTTGTGAGAGATGAAGGAGAAGCCCACAGGAAAGTGAAAGTGAACCAGTCTCAACTGAGTCCAGTCTAGTCAGAGGAGGGGTCTCCCAGAAGTAGACGGTCTTGAGAGACAAACAGAGCAAACAACAGACCCCAAAGGGGAAGGAGTTGCGGTGGATCAAAGCCAAAGTGGTCTGACTCCTCCTGAACCAGTTGCAGGTCCGTCAAATGAAAGTCCTGAAGAGCAAGAAGAAGTTACAAGCTCAACACCGAAAAGAGCATTGACAAAAGGTCCACTGAAAGAAGATAAGCGGCCGGAGTCCCAAGCAAAGAGAAAAGAAGAAACTGTAGTGAGAACTATCGAGAAGGAAGTACATATGACAAGGGGAGAAGATCTGAGTGAAGGAGAATTGAATGGAGAATGAAAGTTTAAATGAAAGAGAATTGCAAGTTTAAAGTATGCTGGTCATGAAGGGCAAAGAGAATTTTAGTCTTTTTGTTTTGATCAGACATTCCAGGTAATAATTTGGAACTTGAAGGAAAACAATGAACTAAACAGTTGGAACTGTAAGCTGAGAAAAGTGCAAGGAAGAAGGCTTCTGATAACCTGATCTGACAAAGTAACCTGATTTGACAAGCTGCTAAACCAATTTTGACAAGGGATCCTAGAAGTAAGACTGAAAGCTGTAAATAATTGTTGAAAGAAGACTGAAGATTTTGTTTTTGATTTTTGCTGCATAGTTACTATTTTTTCTATTCTATTTTCTGATTCTTTACAGATCATGAGTAACCATAGCCAGCAAGGTAGAAAGAATGAATGTTGTAAGTACATGAGTACTGGTTTGGCGACTGTATGTTTGATGTTGTGCCTGGTACTGATTGTGGGAATGACTGTTCTTGACAAGAGTAAAGCCAACCATACTTCAGCTTTAAAAACAACTACTGCACTCACAGAAATAGAGAGGTTCAGGTTAGATGAGAAGTATCTGCATGTAGATAATGCACAAGGAGAACTGTCTTCTAATGTTTTCTACTGCTTGTTGAGTGAATATGTTGAGACGATAGATGCAAGAAATTGTTATGTTTGAATGCAGATTCCTTCATCAGTCGAAGAAGGAGATACCTATTATAGTTTGCGTCTCACTTATGGGATACGTTGTAGCCTGTAAATAACAAGATTCTATTACTAAGAATACAGCCAGTATTTCTATTCCAATTTTGATGTTGTGTTTTCGTTTGTCCTTATAATAAAATACCTGAGTAGAGTAGCTGAGTAGAACACTGTAGAGCTAGTGAGAGGATTCTTTGAGCCTACATTAACTTTTGCCACTGCATATGCACACAGGAATAATCTGACATTCTTGCTTACACCACTAGAAAAGAGCTTCTTAGATCAGACAGACGACAGGAGAAACGCATTAAAGGAGAAGTTGGAAAAGGGTTTAGAGAAAAGGACATTTAGAAATGATTATGCATTTAGTGAAATAAAAACACAAGGGAGATTAGCTTTAGATGCGCAACATGTACAAAAGCTTTGCACATATATGCCTAAATCTAGTACAGACACGTTGTTTGTGGGAATGAGTGAATGTAGACATGTGTTTTTCTTTCAAAGTAACTGGGCATTTATGTTGAATGGACAGGATCCAGCGATTCCTTGAATTTATTACAACTGTGGGCCAAAGGCTTATTACCGTCTTCAGGAGGATGGTATGGCACATGTTACTTAGAGATAGTTTTCCCAAAGATATTTCAACTTGAGGATTTGAAAAGATTATCGAAATGACTGAGTTACCTCATGTTAAACAAAAGAAAGAGTCTTCTTCTAGTATAGTGGGAGATATATTTGGAGCAATAATTCCTTCAGTGGGAGTTGTTCTGAATTCTATAAAGATTCTAAAGTTGTCTATTATTGTGGATAGCATGTTGACAAATCTCTCAGGAGTTATGATCCTAATGGATACAGAAATGGCTGCGGTAAGATCTATGACTCTTCAGAACCACCTTGCGTTAGACATTCTTTTAGTAAAGGATGGCGTAGTTTGCCAAATACATAATTGGAAACATTGTTGTTCATATTTTCCTGATAATAGCAAAGATATTAGAAGCTTACTTACTAATCTGACTAATGAAAGTGCTGATTTGAAAGAGCTGAAAGAACCAGCTGTTTGGGAGAAAGTTGGCAAAGGATTTGCATCAGTTGAAAAGTGGCTCAGCAATATTGTAAAAGGCATAGGACCTCATTTTAACATTGGTGGAAAATTCCACCTACCGCCACGGCAATGGCCGCCAAAAGACCGTCAACGTGGCTACCTACCATCCACCATAATATGACCGTAGCCTGAACACCGCCAGAATTCCGGCTAGGGTAATGGCGACGGATGGCGGTAAGGTGGCAATGCTGTCAGCAGCAGCGCCACACTAGGAGAACCCTGCCAACCATATCATGACCCATGATACAGCCTGGCGTTGTTCCACTGGGGGACGCTGCTGCTGCCAGCCGCACCACGTCCCGTCTTCTGCCGGAGGACCCCCTGCAAGCAGGTAAGTCAGGTTCTCCAACGAGGGGTGTTGTGTGTGATTGTGGGAGTGTGTGTGTCTGTTTTTGTATGCGTGCATGCAGGTTTGAGTCATGTGGAATGCGTGTGTGAATGAATGGGTGTGAGTGAGTGCATGTGTATATTGTGTCTTGTGGATGCGTGGATGCTATAATATATGTTTGTGTTGCGGCGTGTGTGTGTGTATGTATGCATGCGTGGGTGCACGTGGGTATGCATGTGTGTATGAGTGTGTATGTTTGCACGTGTAGGTGTGTGAAGGGAGTTGGGAGGGGGAAGGTGGGGAAAGACTCTGGAGAGGGGGTGGAGGAGTGCCACAGAAGGAATTCCCTGACACTAATAGTGCCTACCGCCATGGTTTTCGTGGCAGAAAGATTGCCACAAAAACCATGGCAGTAGGAGGGGTCATGATCCTGAGGTTGGGATTGTGACGGCCGCCTGGCTGGAGACCGAAGTCTGCAGCCCGGCAGCTGTCACTGCCCTGGCAGACGGAGTGGTACATTGGCGATTTGGCTTGGGCCAAACCGTCAATGTCATATTTTGAGGAATGGTACTGCCAGCCTGTCTGCTGTACCTTTCCCCAAAATACTGCCGTCCGCCAGGGCCATAATGACCCCCATAATATTGAAAATAATACAAGGAGTAATAATTATTGTGATTTGTATAATTGGAGCATGGGGAATATGTAAATTGAATTGTGATAAAATCAAAGAAAATGAAAAATGATCAGAGGAGGGAAGAAATAAAAATGGAAAATTTGTTTATGGAAAATTAAAAGAGGGAATGAAGATTAAAAGGGATAGAGATGAAAAGTTTTAGCTGAAGTGAAAAATTTGTGTAGGAAGATTTAAATGCAATGACATATTTAGTCATCAGAGGTGGGATTGTTAACACCAAATTTTTACTAATGAATATTTATGTATTCTGAACGTTAGATCTGCATAGAAAATGGATTGCCATAGAAAAATAATACACACGTTTGAAAATGTGCCTACTTCTGTGACCACCAATAATTACGAGGTGTACTTATTAACAGCGTATTAATGTAAAATGTCGAGCTTATATTTGTATTAATGTAGTAATATGTCTTATTAATAGTTCTGTATTATGTATTTGCTTTATTAAAAATAGGCCTCAATTTAGCAAGGTCTTGGGCTTAGTTGCACAGCCTCATGTCAAGTTGCATTGCTTAGACGGATCATAAAATGGCTGTTTAGATAATTAAATTGTAATTTCCCATTGCATTGACCAAATGTTAGTAGCTAGAATTCTTTCCCATGAGAACAGCTTGCTAGAATATGTTGTACTAGCTAAGGATACTTTGTATAACTTAGTGTGTGTAAAGGCAATGTTCCCAGGAGTTAACAGTGGATTCACTGGCTGGAGTATAAGCTGATACAAATTTGTTACCCAACGAGCCCAACGATGGTAACCAGAGAAAAGGAGCCAATCATCGACATGTGAACAATGGTTTAGAAAATTCTTAGATTTTAGGTTCTACTTTCATTGGACTAAATGTAAACATACAATTCTTTGACCAATAGCAATGTAGGAAGTATTTTAGAGAATCTAACTTAGCCAGACTCTATTGAGAGGAGAGAGGCCATTATCCCCATTCTTTCCTAACCGTCCTGAGAGGTTAGTCATAATTCTTTCCGAACTGCATGAAGAGACATTTCCTATCTTGAACTTTGATGCTGAATTCCAATGCTTTGCTGACCGAACAGATGCCCCATTGACAAAGATGGTTGCAGTTTGCTGAAACATATTGAGGCAAGGTATAAGACAATGTTACTGATTGCTATGTCTATTTGCTTTTGTCCTTAGGTACCAACCACTAATTTTGATAGAGCCATAGTTAGATGTTTTCCAAATTTTGTGATGACTAAACTGTTTTGCATGAAGCCTAATCATGCTATTCTAATTTAAATGTTAGTTAGGATATTCACAGATTGATGCCTCCTCAATATTAACAAGAGGTGATGTCTTTTCTTTGCTGAATCTAAATGTATGTCATTTCTATTGTTCAATTATTCTTGCTACTGATTTGCACTGTAACCTTAGAATGAGTAGTGATCCGAGCTTTGATTAAATTGAGATTCTTTAGAAGATTCAGTCAACCAGTATTGTTTCTGTATGCTTATCATTGGATTTTGAGACTAAGTTACGTGATATTAGCATTGTTAATATAGGGAAATAAACATTCTAACTTTTACATAAAGATGTGGTTATTCATGGCCAAGGGGTCATGGTGTGTGGAAATCACTGACTCCTAAGATTATTGATGTTATTGATTGGTATAGCTATTGATTTGTACTGGAACTGAGTTTTATGGTGGGAATTACTCCAAGCGCAGTCAAAAAGTCCATTGAACCTCTAACGCATCCCCTTATAAATCAATGATAAACAACCAAATAAGGTCAGATGCGCTAACACTTCCACTTCAAAGAGATGCAACCTTGGTCACAGTATGAGTGGTAGTGGGAATGGTGTCCAGAGGTAAATCTGCCGAGCTGTGGATGTGAGTGCCTATCAGTGTAGTTTGACAGTGAATAGACACCGCTCGACCCTGAAAGTACCAACGCTGGGTCAGCAATGGAATAATCAGGTCTTTCCCGGATAATTATTTGCTTTGATAAATTACACACATGAGGTGAGATTAATTAGACAAGTAGAAGCCCACCACTCTGCACAAGTACCGAAGTGTGATTTCACAGCATTTCGTTTCTAAGTAGAGCCTTTGGCTGAGAGACACTCTCTCCTGGAGTCCATATAAAAGATAGTTTAAGGATGAGGAGGGAAACGTGGGAAAAAATCATTGGAAAGTTAAGGAGAGCAAAATAGTTGGGTAAAGAAGCCAGGAGAGAGAAGGAGCGTGGGAATAAAAAAGAAAGGGGGTGAAACTTGGCAAGACGGTAGCAAAAGTATTTTAGAAAATCATTGAGAGAGGAGAATAAATAGTAGCAACGGGGAAAATGGCTATATACAAAAATGGTAAAATAGGTACTGACACTTCAAACCGAAGGTCGTTAACTTGACAAGACTTTTTGTGCTATCTTAAAACTACTCTCACTAGAAAGCTTTGCTGGTCCTTAGTTAAACTAGAAATGAGAAATTTGACTTAAGGAGGCATGATGCTGTACAAATGCAGGCTAAGTACTCATCTGTCATTTTTTCTGGATGCAATAAGTGTGTTTTAAGCCAGATCTAATAATTGTTCAAAAGGTTTTTTCTAATAGTGCTTTATTGGTCATTTAATTTCTGATTATGATGTACCCCCTTTTTGCTTAGTTGCATATTTAGGAAGATAACTTATCGTCTGGCTTCCTGCGTTTATTTTATTTTGCAGGAGTGCAACAGTAGTGCTGATAGATCCTCTGTACTTCAGGACCACTGTTTGGAACCATGGATGCATTTAATCTTAAGGGCCGTGGATGCATGTAATATGATGGGCCATGGCTAAATGTACTGTGATAGGCCACTGATGCATGTACTGTGAATAACCACTGGTGTATGTGCTGCAAGCGGACAATAATGCCTGTATAATGAGGTATCACTGACACATTATATTGGTGTACTACTAGTTGGTACTGCTGATGCAGCAGGTCCCGAATGGATGCTCATCATTTCTTGGGGCCACTGATCCATGTAATGTGTGGAGCCACTGATTCCTGCATGGCAAGGGGCCTCTAATGTGTTTGTAGAGTGAAGCTACTGATGCATCTTCTGTAGAAGTCCTCGTGGGACTGCTGTTGAGCCAGGTCTAGGTTGGAGACACTGATACATTAGGCTGAAGGTAGGGACATGCATGCAGCAGGTGCTGGTTGTGTGGTCGTCAATCCCTAGGGCCACTGATGAATGTTCAGTGTGTGACCACTGAGACAATATAGAATTCTCTGTAGAAGGCTGCGTGATGTGGCTTGCTAGTAGTCTGGGTGAACACCGGGCTGGGCTAACTGATCCCGACAATCACAGTGCAGCAAAAAATGTATTCTGAAGTTTTTCTTTGCATTGTGCAACAAAAGCTAACAACTATATTTTAGATAATTGTGGGTGATATCAGCAAATCAGCTAATACCTATGAAATTCCACAACAGGACAGTTAACCTTGCAATTCTGGTTCCTCCTCGGCCTCCAAACTCTCCCCTCTTTCTTAGCTTGTCCTTAAATTGAAGAGCCTGAACTGCTAAACACTTTCATTGTGCGACAATCCACATGAATAGGAAACTGCAAATCCCAAAATGCATTTCACACTATTGAATACAAAAGCCAGTTTTGGAGAGCAAATCACACTTAAAGGGTCTTCCTTGATTCCCTTTTTTAAAGGCAATTTTGGCCATTTGAACAAAGGGTGCAACCATGGACATCTGGCTATTGGAACTGAGATATCCAATGTCGGTGTGGTGAGCCGCGGTCTCGTCATGTTCTCCCAAGTAAAGTGGGACCATTGAGAAAGATGTGTCATTCTTAGTGTGAGGGTAGCGTGCAGTTCTTATTTTTTTTTTCATGACCTTAGCCAAGGATACACACTTCATTGTTGGTATTCTGAAAGGGAGCTAGACAATGCAAGTAAGTTAGAGATCTTCAGGAGTGATGCATTTGACTCCAAAACATGAAATTGCTCAAAAGGGACCATTTTAAAAGTTTTTCGCTAAATGAACATTGCTGCTATTTTCTGTTCCAGATAAAGTGTCACTGAAAATGTCACACATATAACATTGAAATGTCACACATAAGTATACCAGAAATAAAGAAATGTCACACATAAGCGACCAGAAAAAATGGCAACCCTGGGTGGTAAAAATAAAAGCTTACCTTACCAAATTATAAATAAGACTTTAATGCGGTTGTAACCCTTGTGTGCAGTGAAAACACTGTCAAAGCAGCACGTTGCTAAACTGAGGGGGGAACTCATATTTTAATGACATGAACAAAGTGCTACATCATTTTGTAATATGCTTCGACTTCCGCCGTCCTTTCCTAGTACACTACCTAGAAACTAAAGTCAGTAGTGCACATAACTGCGTAGGAGGGACCGAGCTGCTATTCACACAGATGTCTTTGAAAGTATGAAACCCCCTAGGCAAAGAATGCTGCCCCCTGCTAACTAGACAAGATAGTACATCGCAAATCCCGTTCCACAAACATATATATTATATTGTGATTGAAGGCAATTATATTTAACCTTTTACACTGTAAAAACATGAACAGACTTGTATGCCCCCTGCACTTGTAGAAACGTGTAAACAAACCTAGCATGCAACAGTAGAGCAGAAGTAGAAACAGTAGAAACAGAACTAAGACCATGAGAAATATATTACAAAACGTGAAAATCTCAAATCTTATTTTTAACGTAAATACTGAGTGTGGAAGCTGACTGGATGTGCTGCCACGGAGCTATAATATTTATTATATCTACTGGTGCTGGGCGTGCAAGTCCTCAATAAACATGGGTTCGAGACCTATATGCCTTCCATGTGTTAACTGATTAAATAATTATTTTTTATGGCTCTTTTGTCAAAAATTGGAGAAAATATAGTCGGGACAAAGAAAATATTGAGGATGAAAATGAGGCAACAGCAATGGAGATATGGTGTACAAAGGTAACATCCAAAACAAAGTGTAGAGAATAGGTGAATTTCAGAGAGAATGGGCTTTCTACTGAAAAGCGGTAGAATGAAAGCGGGTGCAATAGGTAGGAGTATGAAGCACAAAAGAAATCGGGGTAGTGAGTAAGAATAAGGGACAAAGTAGGCGCATACATTTGTGGTTTATACAAAAAAAATGAAACAAATATTTGATTTAAATACGGAGGCAATGCAGTTGTGAGGGAAACGCAGAAGAATGACTGTGGCGAGTTAATAAAGCAGACAGTAGAGTTCTAGAGGACAAGAGGAAGACAGATGATGAAGAAGGTAAACCTATGAGAAAAGATTTACAGCGATCAAATGATGAAACAATGAATACGTATTTGCACGGAATGTGAGGCAAAGGAAAGTGGATACAGCAAGGGTGGAAAGATTGGTGCAAGTATAACAGGAAACCCAGCCTGAAAAGTGAAGAGAAGAATGGAATAGGTCCACAATGTTGTAGATTAAAAAAAAAAAAAAATCAATAGTGGCCGAAAAAAGATTAATAAAGCTTTTGTAGGTGTGCGTGCGAAGAAAAGAGGATGTCACTTTTAGAGGAGTTCACAGAGTGGAAACATGAGTGCTTTCAAGATTTGAAAGCAGAAATGCATAATGAAATATGAGAGGTAAGTTATTAGGAAGAAGAAGAAACGTAGACAAATCCTGGTAGTCATCAGCAAATTGATGATCTTGGTAACCAAAGGAAAGGTGCGATCACCAAGAGAACAAATGTATAAAGCAAACAGTGAGCAACAAGGAGTGATCTGGGTACGACAATGACTAGGAAGGAGTTTGACATTATCTACCAGCTAAGCCAAGAGACAGGGGAAAGAATATCATATTGAAGGGTGTGAGGGAAACTAACAACAAACCTAGAATAAAATAAGGGTAAGCAAAGAAAAAGAAAAAACAACCCTTCTTGTCAAACATGAGCTAAATAGGTGTAATAGGATGCAACCAGAAGCATTCTTTTGTAAGAAAAGTGCCAAAAAGGAGATGAGTAGACTCAGTAAAATGACCAGGATGAAACCCAGATTTAAAGGGAAAAAACGAGTCACACAAAAATAGAAGATAGCAGGCAATAAACTTGTTTAAATAGAAAGAAGGGAAAGGAAATGGAATTAACAGACAAAAATGACTACGAGAAGATTTATTGATGACCTGGAGAACTGGAGAAGTTCTGAAGGAGAAACGATTAATGGCAGGAGAAAGGGTGACGCACACAAAGCCATGAGTTATGGATGCTGAAGAAAAGGATGGTATAGAGGAGTGGTGGGGGAGGAGGGGAAAGAATCTAAAGGAGAAGCTGATGGGCAAGATCAAGTGATAACAGACAGGTGATCCAATATGGAAAAGGAGAGAAACTGGTCAAGGAAAGTAACAGAGCTCAAGCAGCAAAGAAAGGAAATTGAGAGGCATGAGGAATTGAAAAACACAATGTGGACCTGTTAGAAATGGGGTTTTTGGTTGGCAGTCAGGTTGCCCTCTGTCCAAGCAAGAACCCTCACTCTAGTCAGAGTAAGTCACACACAATCCAAAATCAGCCTGTGCCCACCCTCTGGTAGCTTGGCACGAGCAGTCAGGCTTAACTTAGAAGGCAATGTGTAAAGCATTTGTGCAATAAGTCAAACAATACCATAATATGACACCACAAAAATACACCACACAGTGTTTAGAAAAATATATAATATTTATCTGGGTATTTGCAGGTCAAAACGATCAAAGATGCAATAAGAATTTGTAAAGATATCACTGAAAAGTGATATAAAGTGTCTTAAGTCTTTAAAAAGCAAACAAAGTCTCTTTCAAGCACAAAGTACCTGGTTTCTGGTGGAAAATCTCCGCAAAGGGACGCAGAAGAAGAGATACGTGGAAAAATGGTGCGTGCGTCGATTTCTCCCCAGCAGACACAGACTTGCATCATTATTTTTCACGCGGTGAAGTTGTGCGTCGTTTTCCGGCGCGCGGACAGTCTCTTTCTATGGGTCACGGGGATTGCCAGATGTCCCGGATCTGTGCGTGGATTCTCCTGCTTGTTTTCCGGCTGCGCGTCGTTCCGCAGGGCTGTGCGTCGAAGTTTTGCTCTCACAGCAGGCGTCGCGTCGATTTCTCCTCTGGAAGTCGGGCGGCGTTGTCCTTGCGAGGCCGTGTGTCGAAGTTCCGGTCATCCCGAAGGCATCATGTCGATCAGCGCCGGTGTGCGGCGTGTTTCTCGCCGTGGAACAAGCTGTGCGTCGAAAATTTCGGCGCACGGAGAATCCAAGTGAAAAAGAGAAGTCTTTTTGGTCCTGAGACTTCAGGGAACAGGAGGCAAGCTCTATCCAAGCCCTTGGAGAGCACTTTTACAGCCAGACAAGAGTTCAGCAAGGCAGCAGGCCAACAGCAAGGCAGGAGTCCTTCGTAGAAAAGCAGACAGTTGAGTCCTTTGAGCAGCCAGGCAGTTCTTCTTGGCAGGATGTAGTGTCTGGTTCAGGTTTCTTCTCCAGCAAGTGTCTGATGAGGTAGGGCAGAGGCCCTATTTTATACTAAGTTGTGCCTTTGAAGTGGAGGTGACTTCAAAGAGTGTCTAATAAATGCACCAGGCCCCCTTTCAGTTCAATCCTGTCTGCCAGAGTCCCAGTAGGGGGTGTGGCAGTCCTTTGTGTGAGGGCAGGCCCTCCACCCTCCCAGCCCAAGAAGACCCATTCAAAATGCAGATGTATGCAAGTGAGGCTGAGTACCCTGTGTTTGGTGTGTTTTCTGAGTTAATGCACAAGGAGCTGTCAACTAAACCTAGCCAGACGTGGATTGAAGGGCACAAAAAGATTTAAGTGCAAAGAAATGTTCACTTTCTAAAAGTGGCATTTCTAGAATAGTAATATTAAATCTGACTTCACCAGTCAGCAGGACTTTGTATTACCATTCTGGCCATACTAAATATGACCTTCCTGCTCCTTTCAGATCAGCAGCTGCCACTTCAACAGTGTATGAGGGCAGCCCCAATGTTAGCCTTTGAAGGGAGCAGGCCTAACAGTAGTGCAAAAACGAATTTAGGAGTTTTACACTAACAGGACATATAACTACAAAGGTACATGTCCTGCCTTTTACCTACACAGCACCCGGCTCTAGGGGTTACCTAGGGCACACATTAGGGATGACTTATATGTAGAAAAAGGGGAGTTCTAGGCTTGGCAAGTACTTTTAAATGCCAAGTCGAAGTGGCAGTGAAACTGCACACACAGGCCTTGCAATGGCAGGCCTGAGACAAGGTTAAGGGGCTACTGAAGTGGGTGGCACAACCAGTGCTGCAGGCCCACTAGCAGCATTTAATCTACAGGCCCTAGGCACATATAGTGCACTCTACTAGGGACTTATAAGTAAATTAAATAGCCAATCATGGATAAACCAATCAATAGTACAATTTACACAGAGAGCATATGCACTTTAGCACTAGTTAGCAGTGGTAAAGTGCCCAGAGGTCAAAAGCCAACAACAACAGGTCAGAAAAAATAGGAGGAAAGAGGCAAAAAGTTTGGGGATGTCCCCGTCAAAAAGCCAGGTCCAACAGGACCTTTCTGAGGAAATGTAGAAAGAGAACATGAAGGACGAAATGAAAGAGGTAAGAGGAGACAGATATATGTCTGGATCAATACTCTTCTAGAACTCTGACAATGAGCTCTGCCATGTTATGAAGACACTACTGTGTGCAAGATCCTGATTGCAGCAGGTCATATGTTGAAAGTCATTCTTCAGTGTCTTCATCTCAGTAGAGCACCCATTTTGTTCGACTTGTGTTGCATCGGTGACACTTTGAGATATTATATGATATTATATATATTGTATGAAAGTCAAAGTCTTATTGTCTCAAGAAGTATAAAGGACCTGATTTATGAAAAGTTTGGGTCACCTTAATGTAATTTTTTGATGCAAAAGTGGCGCAAATGTACAAAATACAACTATATTTTGTAAATTTGTGCTGCTTTTACATCAAAAAATGACACTACGGTGGAGCAAACATTTCATAAATCAGATCCAAAATCTTTTAGAAAAACATTCTTGTTTTTAATTTGAATGTGATGAAATATTTGGTGATTATATGGTGTAACTATGTATATATTTATAAAAAAAATATAAAAATAAAGGAAAGAAATATTACTAACAGAAAAGGAGTGAGTATGTTGTTCATTATGATTGGCTTTTAAATATGGCTATATGATAAAAACGACTACATTACTTTGTGGAATATTTGTTGTGTGCCACCAACAGTAGTAAAGATCCATATTGTGGATGGAAATCCATAAAGGGAATTTTGTGTTTGTTATAAAATTAACCCCGTCCCTTTATTGGTATAGGGGTACCTCTCTTAATTGTGGGAATATATACTATGCAATCTCTCATATCACTTGTGGCATGCCTCTGCATTACGAAGGGTAATTTACACCTTTCATAACCAAATCAAATAATTTGAGTTTAGATTGTGGTGCATCTTTGTGAGCAATTTTCATAATATAGCTTATTTGGAAATCTCATGAACTTTGGTGGCCATCTTGGGCATGGTGCATGTATCCAAGCCAGCACCACCCCATAAACTTTGATAGTCAACATGGGCTTTCTTAGAGACCAAAACCCAAGGACAGAATAGAGCTTCTTCTGCTTTGAGGACATACTCTGCAACAGCAGACCGCCACTTTTTTCTAGATCTCTTGCATCCTCTTGCAGATACCAACAGGCTTCAAGGCAGTACTAATAAAACATGCATTGCTCATCTTCTCGCCATAAGACTCACCAGCACCAATCTAATCAGGACAGTTAGAAACTTAAAAAAAAATCCCTTATAGCAGAGAACATCAGCAGGGCTAATGATGCCATTAGAGAGGATGTGAAAGTTATTACCAATGCTGCAAAGGGACTAACAGCTCAACAAAAACAAACTCTGATCCTTCAGTCATGCTAAAAATACCACAGGAATACGCACTGCCATTAAAATTACTTTTTATCAAAATATGTACCCCATTGCTTGTGCTTCTGACTCTTATGGAAGACAATTGTGAGTTTATAGGAATGGGGGGATGGGTCTAACATGACATTTTATTTTTTTCTAAATTGTGTGTCTCTCCTGACTGAATAAACTATCTCTTTTGCAAAATGTTGGTTGTTGGTAGGTCAGATGTAGCTCTTTATTTATTTGTCCCTGTTTATGCAGGGATAATACACAAATTCATCTCTGCACTGTCTCCCAGTTACTTCAATCAATCAATCAATCAATCAATCAATCACTGCATTTGTAAAGCGCGCTACATACCTGCGAGGGTCTCAAGGCGCTTGGGAGGGGGGGTGTTACTGGTCGAAGAGCCAGGTCTTGAGGAGTCTTCTGAAGGCCAGCAGGTCCTGGGTCTGTCGTAGGATGGTGGGGAGAGTGTTCCAGGTCTTGGCGGCGAGGTAGGAGAAGGATCTGCCGCCGACAGTGGTTTTTCGGATGCGGGGGACTGTGGCGAGGGCGAGGTTGGCTGAGCGGAGGCTTCGGGTGGGGGTGTGGAAGCTGAGTCGGTTGTTGAGGTAGGTGGGTCCGGTGTTGTGCAGTGCTTTGTGTGCGTGGATCAGGAGCTTGAAGGTGATCCTTTTGTTGAAGGGGAGCCAGTGCAGGCCTCTCAGGTGGAGTTTGATGTGGCTGCGGC
Organism: Pleurodeles waltl; assembly: GCF_031143425.1. NCBI lineage: Eukaryota > Metazoa > Chordata > Amphibia > Caudata > Salamandridae > Pleurodeles > Pleurodeles waltl. The sequence continues at coordinate 318,701,485 of NC_090436.1, forward strand.
GGGGGACATCAAGGATGAGTCGGGCAGAGGCGTTCTGGATGCGTTGGAGTCGTCTCAGGAGCTTGTTTGTAATTCCTGAGTAGAGGGCGTTCCCGTAGTCGAGTCTGTTGGTGATGAGGGCCTGGGTAACGGATTTTCTCGTGTCGAGGGGGATCCATTTGAAGATCCTGCGGAGCATACGGAGGGTGTTGAAGCAGGACGCGGAGACGGCATTGACTTGCCTGGTCATGGAGAGAGTGGAGTCGAGGATGACCCCCAGGTTGCGTGCGTGGTCTGTGGGTTCCGGGGCTGTGCCTAGTGATGTGGGCCACCAAGAGTCGTCCCAGGCTGATGGGGTGGGTCCGAGAATGAGGACCTCCGTCTTGTCTGAGTTCAGCTTCAGTCTGCTGTCCTTCATCCAGTCGGCTACGGCCTTCATTCCTCGGTGGAGGTTAGTTTTGGCGGTGTGGGGATCTTCGGTGAGGGATATGATCAGCTGGGTGTTGTCGGTGTGGGAGATGATGTTGAGGTTGTGTTGTCGTGCGACGTGGGCGAGGGGGGCCATGTAGATATTGAACAGTGTCGGGCTGAGGGAGGATCCCTGTGGGACGCCGCAGATGATCTTGGTGGTTTTGGAGCGGAAGGGTGGGAGGCGGATGCTCTGGGTTCTGCCGGAGAGGAAGGATGTGGTCCAGGCCAGCGCCTTCTCTTGGATACCGGCGTCATGGAGGCGTGCTGATAAGGTGCGGTGGCAGACCGTGTCAAAGGCTGCTGATAGGTCCAAGAGGATGAGGGCAGCTGTTTCTCCTTTGTCCATCAGGGTCCGGATGTCGTCAGTGGCGGCGATGAGGGCGGTCTCGGTGCTGTGGTTACTGCGAAAACCGGATTGGGAAGGGTCCAGGATGTTGTTGACTTCGAGGTAGCGAGTCAGCTGTTTGTTGACAATCTTCTCGGTCACTTTTGCCGGGAAAGGGAGCAGGGAGATGGGCCGGACGTTCTTGAGGTCCTTAGGGTCTGCCTTGGGCTTCTTCAGAAGGGCGTTGATCTTGGCGTGCTTCCAGCTTTCTGGGAAGGTTGCTGTCTCGAAGGAACAGTTGATTGTTTTCAGGAGGTGGGGCGCGATGGCTGCGCTGGCTTTGTTGAAGACGTGGTGAGGGCAGGGGTCCGATGGGGATCCGGAGTGGATGGAGTTCATGGTTTTGATGGTGTCTTCATTGCTGATGCTGGACCAGACGGTCAGGCGACTAGTGCAAGTGGTAGTCGCAGGGGTGGTGGACTCGGTGGTGGGTGCGGGGGGGGGTTGGGGTTGAAGCTGTCGTGGATGTCGGTGATCTTGCGGTGGAAGAAGGTGGCCAGGGAGTCACACAGGTCTTGAGATGGCGGGATGTCGTTGGTGATGGAGCTGGGGTTGGAGAGTTCTTTCACGATGCTGAAGAGCTCTTTGGTGTTGTGTGCGTTGTTGTCTAGGCGGTCCTTGAAGGCGGTCTTCTTGGCGGTCCTGATGAGTTGGTGATGTCTGCGGGTGGCGCTCTTGAGGGCTGTGTGGTTGTGTGGTGTTCGGTCGTGGAGCCATTTCTTCTCCAGCTTCCGACAGGTGTGCTTGGAGATCCGAAGGTCCGAAGGTGAACCAGGTGGCTTTCTTGTTGGTGTGGTTGGTTGTAAAGGTCTTGAGAGGGGCGAGAGTGTTGGCGCAGTCGTTGATCCACTGTGTGAGGTTGGTCGCGGCGGTGTCTGGGTCTGTGGGGTCGGTGTGTGGTCTCAGGGCGAGGGCGGTAGTCAGTTGGTCCTCGGTGACCTTGCCCCATCAGCGGCGTGGTAGCTGTTGGGTGCGGTGGTGTGTGGTGGGTTTTCTGAAGGTGAAGTGGACGCATCTGTGGTCGGTCCAGTGTGGTTCGGTGGTGTGGTTGAAGGAGACGTGGGGGATTGCGGAGAAGATGGGGTCGAGCGTGTTTCCAGCGGCATGAGTGGGTGTCGTTACGAGCTGTTTGAGTCCGAGGTTGGCGAGGTTGGCGATCAGGGCGGTGGAGTTGGCGTCGTTGTTGTTCTCGAGGTGGAAGTTCAGGTCCCCGAGGAGGATGTAGTCCGTGGAAGCGAGGGCGTGGGTGCTGATGAGGTCGGTGATGGTGTCACTGAACTGTGGGCGGGGTCCGGGAGGTCTGTAGATGAGAGTTCCTCTGAGGGTGGTGTTGGGGTTGGTGTGGATCTGGAAGTGCATGTGCTCGGCGGTGGTGAGGGTGTCATCGGTGTTAGTTGAGATTTTGATGGAGTCTTTGTGGATGATGGCGATTCCTCCTCCCACTCCGTTGGTGCGGTCTCTGCGGGAGATCTTGTAGCCCTGAGGGATGGCTATGGCGATGTCTGGTGCTGAGGTGGCGTTCAGCCAGGTCTCCGTCAGGAAGGCGACGTCGGGGCGGTGGAGTCTAGGAGGTCCCACAGTTCGATGGCGTGCTTGCGAGCAGAGCGGGTGTTGAGGAGGATGCAGCGGAGGTGGTTGGGTTCTCTGGCTGGTGGTGTGGAGGGTTGGATGCTGGTGAATCTGCAGTTCCGGCAGGTGAAAGGCCCCTGGGTGCGTTTCGGGGTGGCCCGGTAGCAGGGGTGGTCTCGTCTGGTGTTGAGTGCGTGGAGGGTGCTTGCGTCGTAGTGCAGTCTGGTGTTGCGGGGGTGCGGGTTCCAGGGGTTCTGGTGCTGGGTGCAGTCCAGGCGCGGACGGGCGCAGACGGGCTTGCCTTAGGTGCGCCTTCGGCGTACCCGCTTCGCGCCCGCTTCGCGGCCTCCACATGAGGGCAGAGGGAGGGAGGAGCAGCTGGGAGGTGAGAGCGGGGCGGCCAATGGGAGTGAAGGGGGCGGGGCAGCAGGGGCTCAGCAGCAAGGGAAAAACCGGAGGAAAACCCGGGGGAAAATCCGGGGAAAAAACGGCGGGAAAAGACGGTGGGAGAGGGACAACAGAGCACAGGGGTACAGAAAGCAAAACACAGGGGCACAGAATTAAAAAAACGAAGTGGCACAGAAGCCAAGCGCAGGGGTACAGAAAAAAGTGAGCGAGTAGTCAGGCGGCAAAAGCGGCAACGGAGGTTCAACCCACAGGGAGCTGCGTGGCAGATGGGGGGAGCGACCTGCCTGGTGACAGGGTCAAACGTCGCAAGAGAAATACTCACGCTAGTTTTTAATAAATAGAAAATAATGTTTGATTTAAATGTGTTTTTCAGTTTGGTTAACTATGCCTCATTCAGGGACTAGGCCAAAGTCAGCCTGCAATGACATTCATTTTGTGGTAACAGTGAAAATGTGGCTTGTTAAAATTACAGGGATGAGTTTCCACTCATCTATGTTTTTACTTTGCAGATATTAAGAGACATAAAAATCATTTTGTTGTGTTGTTTATTAGTTGAGCAGAAATGTATTAATTTGTGTTCCTCAAGAAGGAAGCAGCATGTTGAATATTCCTGTGGTTTCAACATATCCAAGGTCCTTTGCCTGTGTCTGCTCTAAACAGCTCTACTGTGTACTGTTTCCACCTCTTGCATAAATGTCACTTCATTTTTCTCATTTCCAATGTATAATTATGCATGAAAGTGGGTGTTCCTAGATCTTTCTTCTCTGAGGTATCAGGCTATCTTGTTTTATTACTGGTCTGTGTGAATGAAACATTATTAGTACATCCATATTTTGTAAAAACTCAGTTAGACCTGACAGCCTTAGGGTGGTCATCCCCCAACTTTTTGCTTGCCTCCCTCCACTTTTCTGACACTTATTTTGCTGGTTTTAGGACTCTGCACACTTACCAAAAGAAGCAAGCAAAACATGTTAAAGAGCATAATCATAAGTAACAAGAAAAGCCAATTTTGTCATTCATTCATCGGGGCTTAAGGTCCCCAAACTATTGATTCAAAAGTTTTCCCTTTGTAGTAACCACGTTGCTCTGTTTCCTTCTTGAGCCATAAATGATACCATTGTACCACTGTTTCTTTGGCTCCCTTTTAGCACCCCACCTGAAAAAGATATGTATTTTTTGGAAATAGCGATTCTAGCTGCTCACAGAGCTGCAACATTAGTTTCCTGTGACGAGCAAGTGCAACAGCTATACAGGCTAACAAAGGAGGCTACAATTGACATCACAAGAGGCAATACACCTGAACAACATCTAAAGTATCTGAAATATTTTCTAACAAAGGAAGTAATCAACGTATGGTTTGCATGAAGTGGCGTCACAAATTCCAAAGAATACCTAGAGGTTTACATTTAGCATTAAATCTGTCATTGAGCAGGTTCAATAAAGAATTTGAATCAAAGTGGTATGAAATTGTGAGCAAATGTTCTTTTGATTTAAAACTACTAATGATAGAAGAACTTGCAGACTCCAACAGCTAAACTGAAAAATATACCTAAGAAAGAAAACAGTGAAAGCTTAATAGTGTCTGCAGAGACACCTATCATGCTGAAAACAACAAGTAATATTTAGAGACAGCTATCTATGCTAAAAGAGGAGCACTAGCTGGCCTGAGTGAAGTACACCATGCAAAGACAGGGAATTAACTATCACTGAGCAAAAGATCACAAACACACTACACCAACAAAGTTTACCATCTACTAATTCAACCATGTAGGAAGCTGACTATCTATGTAGTGCACCAATGTAATGGGATACTTTGCAGATAGTCCAGGTAACCCTTATTGGTTTACAGGGGTCAAAATGGATAAGCCTAAATGCTCTCTTTTGTGGTAGTGTGGGTGAGCAGTTTAGGCTTATCAGAGGATAGTGTTACGCATTTATTTCACACACAGAGCCAGTAAGCAAGACACACACTCAATAAAAAATCCAACACCGATTTATAAAAATAACATGGATTTTTAAATAAATGTAGATGCCAAGATCATCGTAATCGGGTAAGTACTTTTCGAGTTATCCATTTTTAAGTCACAATAAACTACACCTACTGTGGTCTTCGAGCAGTAATGTTATCCTATGTAGAATAAACATATACTGCATAGGGTCACTTAGGACTTACAGGACTGTTCTCCTGGACTTAAGGTGAGTATTGGGCAAGGTCCAAGGCAGCCCAAGAGGTCACCTCGGGTGGCAATGGGGTGTCTGGGTGCAGAGATGTGTTTCAGCATCAGATGCCCCATTCACTTTAATGGGAAATGGTCCTGTGGCAAAGAGGCTGCAAGCAGGGACTAGGGGGCCAGTCCGGCTAAACCCAAAATTGGGGCTCAGGTCTTGAGGATCTTGGGAATGCAGGGACTCAATCGGTCGACTCAAACTCGGGATAGGGGGCTCATGTGCTGTGGTGCTTTGAGGCGTTGGTTCATGCAGCTGAAGACTCTCATGATTCTCGGTCCCTGGAGAATGAGGCTGCAAGTAGTGACTGGGAGGGCCAGTTTGGGAAACCCCACAGGCAGGTTCTGCTTCTGAGTGTCTCAGGTCCCCATTGATGCCATTTCCTCCCTCAGACTTGGGCTGTGGGGCGCAGGTACAGTGGTGCTTTGAGGCGTTGGGTTGTGGTGGTCAGAGACTCACTCTGTGTCCTTGGTGACTTGGTGAAGAAGGGAAACAGGGCAATGGGGCCACTCTCGTGACTGGCCTTGTGTATCTTGATTTCCCCCAATAGTAGGTTTGATTTTGTGCTGTTGGAGTCTGAATTGGACCACCAGCAAGCCCTGGTTGCTTAAAACGGTCCAGTACCCAGGGCATAGGTCTAGGGAGACTCCGGGAGGGGTCAGTGTCTCTGAGCTTTGGTGAAGTGGTGGGGCTGACCTCCTGAGCTCCCAACAATTTTCTCCTGGCTCGTTGGTCCATTGACGGGCCTGATGGCCAATGGAAGACAGTACTGGACTTTGTCAGCGATGTCTGCAGATGCAGGAGAGGAGCTCTTCTGCTTCAAGGGAGATCTTTCCCTGTGGTTGAGGTGCTAGGCTGTCCTCCAACAGTTTTGAGAAGGATTTTCAGCTGTTTGCAAAATCAGTCCTACCAATGGTTGAAGTCCAATCAGCCTGGCAGGTTCTTGTGCCAATCTGTGGTGCAGGTCTACAGTTTTCACTCTCTTTATCCTATTTCTTCCTCAGTTCCCAGTAGCCAAATTCCGACTTGATATCCTTTTCAGGTGTCAGGGGCCCCCCTAAATACTAAATGTATGGGTGTTATGGGGAGTGTAAGGTAGTAGCCAATGGGCTCTTCACCTCAGGAGTCACTACACCCCGTATATGGCCACTTCCTACAAGGAGTGGGCATAACCCTGTCCCCAAGTTCCTAATTTAACCACACACAAGATGGTGAAATTCTCCTTTTTGTGTTCATTTCAGGTAGTCCACCCTAGGGGTGTGACTAGCCTGGCAGTGTAATACACCTCTTGACTATCTAATTTCCCACCTGTCCTGGTGCCAAATGGGCCGCAGGGCAGAGGTTGCCTCTCCCAGGACTTGGGGAAGCTGGGGTCACATATCAAAGGTAGCAGGGACTTTGAAATCCCCGTCATGCAGATTTATTAACCAGCCCTTCAGAGGTGGGGATAACACCTCCTGCCAAAGTATGCAATATTTCTGACATGTGATAGCGCAAGCTCTCACCTCTAGGGGGTCAGAAACTAGTCTGTGTGGCAGGCTGGTCTATACCAGTCAGCCAGCACACTAGAGGACTAGTATGCTTTCAGTGGCCCCCTCTAAGGGCCCTCTGGGTGCTTATCATAATAAATCCAATACTGGCATCAGTGTAGATTTATTAAAATGAGGTGTTTGATACCAAATACCATTATTTTCCATGCAGCCATCATTTAGCTGGATCACTCGTGATGACTAGTGTCTAGTACATGTTCTAAGATGGCTGCCTGGTCACTTGCAATACATAGGAATAGGCATCACAGGGGCATATCTAGTCACGCAGACATGACCTCACATGTAATATAATGCACCCTACCATAGGGCTCTTAAGGCCTGCTGTAGGGTTGACATACATAGAATATATGCAGTGACTTGGTATGGCACACAATGAGTGTGCCATTTTGTGTTTTAACTCAAGGCTTTCACCCTGACACACAGTCTGCGATGACAGACTGTGTGCAATTGGTATGTGGGTCTGTTAGGGTGGCATAAGATAATATGCAGCCCTTAGAGACCCTCTTTAGTACCTATAGCCGACGTACTAGGGGTACCACTTACTAGGGACTTACACAGGTGCTAAAGTCCTGTGCCAAGTTTAAAACAATCAGACATACATTGGTTTAAAGTGTAACAAGCCCTGGCATTGAGGTCTAATTAGTAGGCCTCAGTGCACTGTCAAAGTCGAAAACTATCTAGTAGTTATACAGGGGCAAAAAGTGGGGGGACATCTGGAAATAATCACAGTTTCCTACAAACCACAACTCACTCACACATGATGATGATGTAAGAGACAGCTCTAATACTGCAAGCAACATAAATACTAATAGCTGTCACATATTTAGGCACACAGAAAACAGCACAAAAGAACAAGGAGAGGACCCAGAATCAATACTTTTGTGAAGCAAACTGAGAGCCTCGTAAATAGGATTTTAATCACCATCTTTCCAACATCGTGTACAAAGCGATTGAAAAGGGCATGTCTTTAATGTCCACCTATAGCACAAACAAGCTTGAAATTGAGGTGAGCTTCTTCAAGTTCCTGAGACAACTGTGCTTGGGATAGCTTTTTTTTCACATAAGAGATCTCTTCAGATAATACATCTACAGCTTTCAAGTAAAAAATATAAGTTTATGCCACCCATCGACCAGAGATTAGTGTATATGTTTGAAAATGAATTTTCAGTGACCTACAGGCTACGAACATGAAACACAATAGCAGAACCAATAGCCTCACTAAAAAAGAAATATCTTCTTTACAAAAGCTTGCTGAAAACCCAAACATAACTATATAAATAGCAGACCAAGGGGGCACAGTTCAGGTTAAGGACTCGAAGCTCCGTGAAAGTAGATTAACTGAACATCTCAATGATTCGTGGACATTATTGAAGTTGGAGCAGGACCCCACCACAGAAATCACCAGAGTGCTTCTCGCTATTTTGAATAAGGCACGCGAACAGGGATGGGTCAACCAAGACACATACAACTTTCTTCAACAGGATAACTCAAGAACTCTAAATATTTATTTATTGCCTAAAATCCCTAAAACCGGTGTGATCCGCCTATGAGTCTAATAATATCGGGAGGAAACTCTCTTGACCAGCCATAGGAAAATGTTTGGTTTATTGTAAAAGAAATGCCCAGGGACACTGGAGATTTCTTAAGGAAGTTACAAGGAGTGGAAAGATTACTAGATGAAGAACACATCTGTATAATGGGTCTCAAGTCTCTTTATATTTCTGTACTGTACCGACGAGGCATTGAATCGGTCGAATGGGCATTGCTCAAGAATCTGCCACAAGAAATCTCTTTTGGAATCTCTTTTGGAACTACTACACTTCGCTTTCTATGTTAACTTTGTTTACGATGATAACACTTTTCACCTACAACTAGGTCTCTAAATTAGACTTCAGTGGGCTTTTGGGCAGAACCATTAAAAGTAGACATCTACATGTACAGGTTTGAATCAGAACCTATTCTTTCAAAAAGACAATCGGCAGAGGATCGGAAAGGAGCCAACAAGTGACACACTGAAGCCCTGATTTATACCTTTTGGTGCAAAACGACACTAACTCAGCTTTGCACCAAAACGTTTAGCACCGGCTTGCACCATTTCTGTGCACCAGCCGGGCACCATATTTATGGAATGGTGCAAGCCTGTGCAAAGGGTAGGCTAGCGTAAACAAAAATGATGTTAGTCAGGTGGGGCTGGCGGTATGGAATAATGGGGTTTTGCACCAAAAAATGACATTAGGTAGGTTAGGGCAAAAAAAAAAAAAGACTCTAACCTGCTTAGAGTCATTTTCTGACGCAAAACCATCCATACCACACATAACATATTTTCTTCTTCACTCTTCCCCCTTGTTTTAGACTAATACTCACTATTAATTTGCAGGTTTAGGCCCATACTTATACTTTTTGACGCAAAACTGCGCCGGCGCAGTTTTGCGTCACAAATATTACTGCCGGCTAATGCCATTTTGGTGCGCCGTGCGGGCGTCAGATTTATACTTTGACGCACGGCGGCGCAAACAACAGGTGGGAGTCATTATTTTTTACGCACACCGCGGCGTCAAGTCGTAAAGGAAAACGACATTAACGCGGCGGAAATGATTGTGGGTCGATTTACGACACCGCAAACCGTATATGAGCCGGTTTTTTTTACGCAATAGCGTCAAAAATCACAGCAAACACAGCCATTTCACCAGAGGAGAGCCAAAATGGATCCCAGATGCTACTACAGACCCCAGGAAGATGACAGCAGACCAGGAACCAGCCAGGAGGACCCACACAAGAACCAGGACACTTTTAAGAAGAAAAGAAAGTGTCGCTTTAGTGCAGAGGAGCAGGAAATTCTGGTTAAAGAGGTGACGGAACACCAGCACCAACTGTTTGTCACATCAAAGTTGCCAATCAGTAGGAGAGAGGCTATATGGCAACAAATTGTCGACAAGATTAACAGTGTGGCTGAAGTACGCAGAACAGTCATCGAGTGCAAGAAACGCTGGCATGACTGCAAACACAGGACCAAGGAAAAGATGGCCAGGAACAGGAAGGCAGCACTGCAGACTGGAGGTGGGAGTCAAGCACACCAGGAGGCCCTGGACCACATGGAGGAGATGGTCGCAGCCGTAATCCCTGAGGAGATCGTCACAGGGATTCAAGGACAGGACAGCGCAGACTACCAGGATACAACACACATGCAGGGTAAGTTGCATGGGGAATTAAAATGCACAAATGTTAACTGCAAGCGGGGGGGATACCGACCACAAAATGCATGGAAGTCATCATATACATGGAGTGGCATGGGTAAAGGGGCACGGCATGGGGGCATGGCCTGCACAGACAGAAGCTGGGGCACACCATTACACTACACCAACAACAGTCCCATGGGGGCATGCTGTCATACCAACGATGGAGCAAAGGGAAAGCCACGCCAGGAGGGAAGGCCACTACGTCAAACTGACATCCTGGCACTCGTCAGCCAACATACTCCCTACATTAACTAGGGCCCTATTAGCAATCCTCTAGCCAAACCGACAACTGCAATGTAACTGCGACAACAGTTGCCACTACCACCTCTGCTCTGTGTGCAGCTCAAGTAGCCAATGGCAGTAACCTCTCCATAGATCATACACACCTAAATTAGGGGGTGAGGATGACAACTGCAACAATCCCCAGAAACAAGACAAAGGCCCCAGTACTCTCAAATGTCAATGCCCATAGTTGTCACAAACATCAGCCAAAGTAAACAACAATAGGAGCGACACAGCACTAAGGACACACCCATGCTGCATATGTCAGGGTCCATCCTGTGCCTGGGTAACAAGGCAACATCCCAAATGTCATACTGCTCAGACAACAGCATTGAGGAGGGGACACATGTAACTGGTCACTGAAATACACCTTCACAGTCAGAGGACGAAATAGGACACTGATACGACTATCAGGGCAATCCAATGTAACACACATTCCCCAACATCAGCAGGACCCATTAACAATGTCAACATCCATATCGGATCATAACATTGCCATGCATAGGATATGCCACATGTCAATTACATTTAAGTGGATGTGAACGATCAGAGATTGGGGCAGGTCCAGATTGTTAAGTGTGCTGCCAGGGCCATCAGAACACCCACAGCCAGTGAAAGGTCTCACCATGAGAATAGATGTACACGGAGGGTCGAGTAGGAAAAGAAGGTGGCAATTCTCTATTTGGCTAAAATCAACACCTAGAGGCGATGAGGCTGACAAGTCTGATAACTCAATAACATACATGTGACACACATGTGGGCCATAGGCCTGAAAGAATGCCCATCTGAAGGACTGGAGAAATTAACACAAAACAAGATCACAAAGTGAATTCATCAAAAGGCAGGCACGTTACATCAAAATTGCCACAACACAGACACACTAATTGTACCCTGTTTCATTGCAGAGGAAGATGGATCTCCTGCCGATATGCCTGTCCCAGATTTCCCTGATGACATGGATGACGAGCGGATAAACATTCTCCAGGAGAATATCCAAAAGGTCCTTGAAACCCTCCAGACCCCGCCTTCTGTCACAAGGAGGAGCACAGAACAAGCAGCCATCGCAGAGGAACCACCCACCACCCCAATTGTAAGACCTGCCAGCTCCAATACAGCTGAGGACTCAAACGACACTGGCACCAGCTTTGAGAGAACTGTAGTGGGAGTACAGCGGGAGCTGGCCAAGGAGGTGCGGGTGGGGATGCAAAATATGGCAGCCAGCCTAGAGGGGGTGCGTTCGTGCATGATGTCATCTGCAGATCAGGCAGCAGCTATACAAGCCCTAACATCTATCTTGCAGGAACTGCAGAAAACCCAGAAGGAAATCAGCACAGCTGTAATACAGTTGACCCAACACCTACAACAGCAATCCTGTCAACGCGTGCACGAAAGCAACATTGAACCCCTCAGGGCCGACCTGGCTGCCTATCATCGTGATGTGGCTGCTATTCTCAAGAACCAGCAGGCCCTCCTTGCAGCAGTACTGCCCTTAAGACCTTCACAGGGAGCAGCGACCGGGATGTCTGACTCCACGTCTTCTAACACTGAGGTGCGTGTTGCCCCTTCACAACCAACAACAAGGACAAAGCAGGCAACACACACATCAGAAGAAGAAGACATGGAACAGATCACATTCACAAGGAAAATTACCTGGAAGCACTAGTCCCTGCCACATGGCCAACTATTACCAATGTCCTGCGCTTTGTAACTTGCCAGTCTTGCAACAACTGTACTCAAGCACTGTTCTGCAAACCACTGTATATCTTGTCACCCAGCCCAGCGATTGTCTCTCTCCTACTCATTGGCTAAGTCTGTCCCTCTGCACTGTCTGAAACAGCAACCCCAGCATGACAAAAGCATTTTGGTAAACCCTTGTGTTGGGTCACAATGGAAGATATCACTATAATGGACTCACAATCATGGACAATGTACAGATAGCACTACAGCACTTTTCAATAAATAGCACTTACACAACAAATCTGTCTCTGGGTAATGTGACATATCAACTGTGCAGTAGATAACTGAAATGTGCCTTCTGTCAAATTACATAGCTTGTCAGTACAACTGTCCTGATAATATGTAGTTAGAGAAATCTGCACAGTGCCCATGATTGCATCATACTCTGCCCATCCTGAGGGACAAATCTGATGAAGTGAGAAACCATACACACCACCATGCTGTGTAGGACAGAAGAATGCTTCCTCAGGGGATAACTAAGTCATCAAATAGTGGCCGCAAAATGTTTTCACCATGCAAAAATAACACAATAAACATGCCACACTAATCTAAGTAAATACTAAAAAAACTGCACAAATGAAGGTGTCTGAGTTAACATACAAATAGGTAATCATGCCGAACTGTGTCACAAATGATGTATGAGGGTCATGAAGACAAGAATACAAGATTGCCAATGAGAACTCATCTTATAAGGGTGTGCATGATCATCACACTGCAGTCAGACCTAAAACTGTTTCCTCAATATCAAGTCTGGAAGCACTGTTAGTGACTTTTAAAACACACTTATCAACGGAAACACATTGGGATCCATATTAACTGTGATTGGTGGTTGCAACAAAGGGTAGACACTTTGCAAGGTAGCTCTGGGCTAGCTGCCAATCGTACAGCTTAGTTGGGATTTGTTTGTAGCATAGGACACAGATGTTATAGTACAAAATTGATGTACACTGAATCCAAAACCACGATCAAGTACCATTCAACACATACTATTAAGGGGTAACCAAATATTTATTAAAAGCTAACCATAGATGAGGAAACTGAAGGAAAAATCTTACCTACCCTAATCTACCCTGACTACTCATTACCCACAACTGTCCCTAACTAACCTAAGCTACACTTACTAATCACATGTAACGAAACGTTCTAAGCATCTACCCCCCAACCCCTTTATGAGACGGGACACATTGAGGACAACACATACTAACCTAAACACATACTATACTATCCTAAACAAATATATATTTTTTTGTATTTTTAATTTTTTTTTTTGTTTTGTTTTATTTTTTTGTATTTTTTACACACAAGAACCCCAACATAGCCCCCCACCCACCCACCCACACATGTAAGAAGTCAAAAAAGAAACAAGCAGGACCCCCCACCCCACACCCACTAACACTAACTAAACTAACAGCCTATACTAACCTAACACTAAGCCCCCTAAGCCCACTAACTATAAGAACAAGGAAAGAGGAGGGGGGGGAGGGTATCATGTCCATCAAATCAAGTGTCTAGAGGTTGGCCCTCCGGAGGGTCCTCTTAATATCCTTGACCCGCCGTTTAATGTGCGCCCGTCCCTGCTCAGGTGGCTCACCTTGCGCAGCACTTTGTCCATCTTATGTTCAAGTCTGTTGAAGGCTGCAGGGTCAACAGATGGGGCAGTGGCAGTCTGGGTACCGGTGGAGGAGGTCTGTGTGGGCTGTCCTGCACCGGTGGCAATGCTGGGGCCAGGAAGTCCTGCAGATGTTGGATCAACAGTGGCAGCTGTGGGTGGGGCCACCTGGCTCTGATTGGTGGTTGTTTCTGTGGTGGCTGTGGTGGGCAAAGTAGGCCCACCCTGTGGGAAGGCTCGCCATGCCCCGGAGGCACGTTCATGGCGATATCGCCGGGCCATCCTCCGGAACCCCGACTCCACCAGCAGGATGTGCTGGTATCGCATGGCCCGGTGCTGAAATTCACGGACCTGGTCTGGAGTCATGTTAGCTGCTGTGAAGACAAATGCAGATATGCTACATTAGTAACTGCATTGTGTGAAACGGCACAGCAAGTTAATCAGACATTACATCTACTGTACTTGTAACAGCTCATATCACGATACAGAGCATTGAATGTCCCTGAGGAAGTATATGGCAGGCCATACAACAAAGGTCACATCACACAAAGCACATCCATAACCTACAAGATGGGTAACAACTGGCTTTGACTTGCTATCTGACTTCTGACAGTTATCATCTAAGAATCATGCTGCATAACCTCCGCCAAGAGCTGGGCTACAAATGTCAGTGTACGGAAAGCAAAACTAAAGCCACATGGTCTGCAAGTTGTAACTGGACTTTCCAGTATGGTACCAAGTGCCACACCTGAGTGTGTATACTAGTATGCAACCAAACCGTCACTTATTCACAGGTATGTGTAACATACTGGTAGCATCAGTACTAGGTACCCAATTCACAAACCCATGGCCGTGTTTGAGGGGGGGGCGGTGGATACACAACTATAATTTGCCAACAACATGCACACCGAGGAGTGTATAGGCAACTCCACACATGTTTGTCTCTACAGAGACACCACAGGTAAGGTCTATCTACAATTAGGAGTCAGCAAACCCTAGAGCACTCATAGGGTCAGACATGTCAGGAAATGCAGAACTTAGTACACAACATATACTTCCAGTGAGGCCTGACTTACATCAGACACAGAGTTGCTAGAACACCCATGATCATGAATTGCATGCACACCTAGGCCATTACACTCAGGTTCCACAGACTTGATGCACTACATGTGGAAGTACATGCTGCTAGGAGGTTCTACCTACTGTTTCAAACTTACGTAGGTAAATAGGGAAGCAGATGTCTATTGGAAAGCTATTAGCTTTACCAATCTTAGAGAATGTGGGTCTGACAGGCTGACTAAATAGGGGCTGACTTCCATTGCGACTCTTGGTGATACAAGTGTCATACACATGACTATCCCCTGTACTCACAGTGGAGCCTACAGGGATGTCCTACAATCCCTACATGATACCATTGGATACGCATTGGCAAACTCAAAACATGTGAGAACTGCATTCCCACTCATGGAACAAGTGAAAAGCTTGCCCAACGCATCACACCTTGCTATGCGTCCAACTCACACGAGTCCATAACCAACAAACACAACACATAACAGACATATCAACACTTACTGGAGTGGTCGGGGTCCTCAAATGTCACCACCTCTCCCACAGTGTAGGGTGCCGGTCCACCTGTAAGGTATGAAAGGAAGAAATGTGCTCAAAATCTGTGCACATTGCAACAATTTCATAAACATATACAATGTGTAGGCTGAATAAGGAAATGGCAGCCATTCAGAAATGATGGTACTGCATCTGATATTTTACGGCCAACTTGTACATAGCATGGGTCTCCTGTGACAGTTACACACATATCTGCACACATACATTGGCCCTAACTATCATGTGGTTGCAAACATGCCCCATAATTGGTGAGCACTAAAGAATATGGAGTGTAATCGTCTCATCACATGATTCCAAGAGAAACATCCAACGCCTGGTTACTTGAGGACTGCATTACCAGTCAAACATGCCTTGTGGCCATGACACATTCATTGCACATAGGCCCAATGTACAGAGGGAGGGGCAGGGACTCCTGTAAGCCGTCCTGTTGTTACAGTATAGTCAATTGATGTGGCCCAGCTATGGTGATTTGCACCAACCATGGAAATGTGAAGCCATGTGCATACACTTGGACTGCCATCCATATTTGGATTGTGGCTCAACTAATTCCAACAAACATCTTAAGATGTTAGCTGAGGGCACCTTAAACCTTTTCACGATGTTTTCAAATCATGAACTGACATGTATCCAAAAAGATCAAGAAACACAATAATCCCACACATTCATAGTACTTCTGTGAACTCTTTCCTTACACACTCACCAGACTAACATGAGACCAATGTCTGAGCCACTTTGCTATTATCAATTGACGTGAAGGCAGCACTCATTTTCTGCATCATGTAGTGATTATAAAGTCAGTCTAGCAATTGTGTCAACATAGTTGGCCTAAATGTTGGTACATCTGTACTTCTCTGTCAATAGTACCCTATATAGACATGATTGGCTCCTATTTTGTTAGCTGTGCTGACAAAAAGACCGCACCAATTTCCTTCATGGTAAAGTAACCTGTAAGTTTGCTGAGCACATGCTACCTGACAGCTAGCAATTGTGATCCTTGCCATAGTGCATCAATGATCCCCTTATATTTCCTCAGCATTACACACAGTCAGCAAGTTAGCTGGCAGACATTGCACTAATCCTCTGATGTCACTACAGAGCATTTAATCGTGCACATTAACAATAGTTGTACTCACCAACAGTGCCACCAATCATGATTCCCAGGTGGTCCAAGAGATCCTGCTCCCTGGTGATGAGGTCAGCCTACCAGTGCTTTAGCTGGTGGTTACTCCTCTGGCTGGCATACACACGCTGCAGGTGATGCAGCACCTTTCCCCACCGGATTCTGCGCGCCTCTGTCGGATACCCCTGTATGACCCTGCCCCTTGCATGGATCATGAGCGGCAAGAAATGTGTCACCAGCCAGATGAAGCCCCCCAACTCCTCTTCCCCCATCCTGCCAAGACATGGCCTACCAGACATACTTATAGATGACGATAAGGAATATGGGTAAAAGAAATAGAAAGGGAAAAGGGTGAAAGTAGGGGTAAAAAGACAGAAAAAAAGTAAACCTAAACACTAAAAGAGCCCAACTATCCCCAAACTAACACTACCCACAACAGACTCCCACAAACAAGAAATACACAAGATAAATGGACAAATGTAGACAAAACACAATACTACAGTATACACAAACAATATTTATTTCACAAAAGGACTTTACAGATAGCACACAGGACAAAAACAGCACAAAATCTCTGGACGACACTCTCTACACAGCCACACAGTCTAGAAGGATCATAGACTGCAAAGTGAAAATGAAAGTACACCCACTGTACATGATCTGTAAACAGGATATCCTATTACATCACTTCCTGTATTAAAAGTCCTGCCTTTTTCGCGTTACGCGTCATTTTTTGTTGCACAAAACTGTATTTGCGTCATTTTTTTTGATGCACAGACGTGAATATTAACCTGCATCCACATAATGATACATGGACTGTACAAATATCTGGATGCGGGCTAAATTTCACTCCTGTGCGTCAAAAAAAATGACGCAAATACAGTTTTGGTTAAAAAAAAATGACGCACACCGCTAGGGACGTCAAAATTACAGTGCATTAACTGGTTTGGGGCATTTTTACTTGTTTTTTGGTTATTTTACATTTGGAACACATCAGAGATTGGCTAATTGAAGACAGTATGGTGTTGATGGTGTATGTTCACGTGTGACATCATACTGCAGCAGAACATCATCCACTACACCCTTCACAGTATTTTTACAGTTGGCTGATGCAATAGATGGTCATAAGTGTGGCCTACATATATGTGTGGCACAAATTGTGCATGTTTGGCATAAGGAGAGGATAGCATTGTGACGCACATATGTACAATACCTAAATTCCTTTGGCTCAAAGTGTGTGCTTTGACAACTAATGTGTTGGTTGACCAAGTGTGTGTGTATCACATGAAGCATAATTGTACATATGGTTGTATGAATGTGACGTCCATGTGTCCAATCCTAAGATGCAAGTCAAATTGAAAATGAGCAAGGGCATGTGTTAGTCATACATGTAACAACACCCGTAAAGTATACTTCCAAGTCTTAGGGTCACGTAGACACCACATGTGACATAGCATGCACCAGATGGATGGCAGATGCATGTTCATGTCAATGGTCCACATTTTCTACATCCTATGTCCTAGAGTATTGGTAAGAGCTTCCTAGGCACTAGTTGGTGAATCCCACAGTGAGTCATACACATGCATTGAGGAAGTGGGTACCATGTTGTTTGCACAGACAGACAAGGGTCAATCTCATATGTATGATGACACCACAGTTGAGGCCATAGAAGTGAGCCCCAACTATCAAGTGGCTTTGGTGGACCAGCATACAAGACAGCACGTGTCCACATATTTCCAGTGATCAATTGCACATAGGTGTCTTGTTCATGTGTGTGGTCCAATGATGATCCTGTAGATTGTTTGGGGTGTAATTTGTCACAGTTCGGACCAGGACTCATCATGAGTCAGTGACAGCTATTCCTGTAACTACTGAGTATCCTTTGTTGATCAATGTGAGTAAGTAGATGTGGACATGTGAACCAACATGTGGATGGTCTCACCCTGTCACTAAAGACGTGTAATGAGACAGTCAACAGGGCAACCTTGGTGTGCTGAGTGAGATAATGTCTCAATTGTCATATTCCGGCAGGTGTCATTACAACATTTGAACACAGGTTGGCCTTTGCACTTCCCACTGCATCTGGGAACATCATAGCCTCTGTGCTGTTTATTCTCGCAGCTATTCATCACACACGACCCATCACTATGTTGTGCGCACTGTGATGCTGTTTGTGAACTGTCATGGTCCGGACATTTGTGTATTATTCATGGACATTATCAGAGGTTGCTGGTTGTGCTGAAAGCCCCGTACCCAATCCCTGCCTATGACATTGGGACACTGTCACACTTTGTCATTCATGCATAAATGCAACCCAGACAAGGGATGGGCCATGAATTTTGCTTTTCCAAGAGGATGTAACTCAAATGGTACAGTTAAAAGGCAGATGATGCTATACAATGTATTTGGGTATGCATGGAAGAAGCCCATGCCCAATGCCCCCTGATGAATGGGAGGTTTGCTTATGCACGTGTGGCACATATGTAGACACAGGGATACTTTAGTGTGACGCACAGACAGTTGTCAGTCAGGCTGACAGAATGCAAGGTGATTCAGGATCCAGTTACTTGACAAGTTACGTAATCAGTGGTCTGACTGAGAATGTATTGTGGACAAAGTTGACAGTTGAAATGTCAAATTGTGTACGTCCTGTGTTTTTGAAGGTGACAAATGAACCCAAGGGCTGTGTTACACGGCTTAATTAGTATCAATGGTTGACGGTGTATTTGACATAATGGCAACTCCTATGCTGTTCCAGGCATCATCAGGGGCAGTGCTTTTTGAAATGGGTGGTGTGCATGGAGGTGATCACAGGTGTGGGCTGCATCTGTTTCTCACCAGTCCTGTAGGTGAGACTTGCATTCTAAGGGCCAACAGACATTTTCACAAGGGGAAGCAATCTACAGGTACTAACAGGGCTTTGAAACTAGAAGACAGTGTATAAATTGAACTGACATCCTTGCAGTCAGATGTTATATGACAATGGCACACCTTAGGAAAGGGTGTAGCACACTGGTTTGCTAATGTTGGTCTGTGTGTGTAGAGGAGGTATTATCAGGGTACACATCTTAGTATTCCAGGGACCTCTTCCGACAGGTGGGTTGTGACCAGGTGCATGGGTGTGTCAGGAGTTAGGAAATGGGCTGACATGTACATGTAATGTCATGTGCGCAATGCATGTCATATGTGTGGCACTTGTGCTGTCTATGTTCTGCTTCTATAGAACTCTAGTCACAGATATTCCTTGCAAATATTGGATGCAGTTGGACTAACTGCTGTCAAAGGTCTGGTCAGGCATTCCTGTTAGTGATGCCAAAGCACATTGACTGCCTCATGTATGAGGCTTGTTTTTCCCTTATTGAGTGATGGTGTCATAGTTGTGTGCCATATGCTGCGTTGGACCTTGCTTTAAACATGTATGTGTGAAATAGTTGTGGTCCTCTGCTATTGGCCTTCAAAGGAGATATGTACATGATATATGTCATTAAGAGTGTGTGTGTATGTGACCATTGTATGTTAGGCATCACATTAGCTCTGGGATGTTCCGTGTCCTACTCAGTATCTCAGCAATGCTCCATGAGGCAACACTCTTATTCTGATAAGTAGAGATGAAGGTGTGCAAAAAGGAATAGCCAGACCATGATATGGTGATTATAATAGGTGTTTATTTAAATTAATTAACTAAAGTGGTGAAGGTGATCATATTCAGAAGAAATTATTTACAATCTGTTGCCGCCTGCGTATACCAGCAGCTGTGTTCTGTAGTTCCCCCTCCTGTTGGAATATAGGAGGCTACCACCAGTGATGTCGAGGCAGTGGAACCTTGACTTGAGGATGCCGAAGGTCCGCTCGACAATGCTGCGTGTCCTCCTATGGGCCTCGTTGTATGCACGCTCTGCAGCAGTAATTGGGTTGCCAATGGGGTCATAATCCATGGCTGGATGCCATACCCCTGATCAGCTGCAAGAGAAAATTAATGGGATCATGTTGATGTAGCTGGCACTATTGTAAAGACCTTTCATGGCAGTAGTTATCTAGTGTTGTCTGTGACTCTTTTGTGTACTAATGTGGCATCCTATGCTTGTAGGCTGTACCATCTGCATTGTGTTGTTTCCTTGGCTGAACGAGTGTTTGTCTGCTAACCATTTGTCAGCAGTATGTTTTGGGATTTGCAGTACAGTGTGCCCTCCCTAGCACTGTGACTTGTGATACAGGTGTCCGTGTGTCTTCACTGGGGGTGAGATGATAGTTCCATGCAGAGTTAAAATTGAAAGTGTTGTTCACACGTTCATATCAAAGTACCCTGGACATCCCATACCTTGAAACTTATGCAATGTATTAATGTAAAGGTCATTGGGACACTTACAATTTGCAAGGTGACATTTAGGCAACCACACTCATTGACGTCTTCACATTAGGCTGTACAGTAATTTCCGATGTGTGACAGGTTCAATGGTGACTTAAGAAACATGGCTAGTGATGTCACGACCTCAGTGTGTTCCTGTTGACATGTTGCTGTTGTGATGTATGTGTTGTGTGTCCTAGAGGGTTGCTGTGCAGTGAGTATATAAGTAGGCTTTTGTACTTACCAACAAGTAGTCCATTGCCATACCGTCCATCCTGGAAGTGTTCATTGATGGTGCAGTGACGGAAGATGTATGAGTCATGTACACTCCCAGGATATTTAGCCACGATGTTGGTGATCAATCCCTGGTGATCGACTATGGCCTGCACGTTGATGGAATGTGTGTGCTTCCTGTTGCGGTAGAGGTGTTCAGTTGCAGCAGGTGGCACAAGGCGTGTATGTGTGCAGTCGATTGCACCAAGGACGTGTGGGAAGCCACTGATGAGGTAGAACCCCTGTTTTGTTTCCTGCTGCTTCTGCAGTGTGTTAGGGAAGCAGATGTGGCGGGGTGTCAGTCGAATGATGGCATCCAGTACTTTGGGCAAAAAGGCGGAGAATGATGGTTGTGATATTCCGCCAACCAGGGCACCAGTTGTTTGGAAAGAGCCACTTGCCAGCATATGAAGTATGGCAAGCAGCTTTGTTTCTGTTGGGATGGTGCGGGGTGTCACCAAAGTGGGGGCCAACTGCTGTTCAATGTTGCGCAGCAGCTGCTGAATGGCCTGCCAGTTCAACCGGTACCTCTGTATGATGTTGTGTTCCCTGAGGCCCTGAAGGGTTGTTCTTGGGTGGAATATCCTCTCCTGCCTTCTGCGCTGCCTTTGGGGTCCCTGCTGGTGTTGTTGTAGCTGCTGTTGTTGCTGCTGGGCTTTGCGTCTGCGTGCATGCTGGATTAGAATCACCTCCATGTCTCCCTGTTGCTGCTCTGCTGCTCTGCTGTTTGTTCTGTGTGTTCTGATTAAATACAGGTGTGTTTGCCCCATTTTAACGCCTGCCCTGACCCAGGCGTTAATTTTTTACGCAAATCGGGCTGTGCGTCATTTTCTGTCTCCGCCTCCCGGCCGTGCGTCATATTTGCCCAAAAGCATAAATACGACGCATGGCCGTTTAAGCCATTTTTTGGACGGGAACGCCTACCTTGCATATAATTAACGCAAGGCGGGTTGCTGCATCCAAAAAATGACGCACACGGCGGAATTTTTCATCCGCGGGCTCGGGCGTCAAAGTTTAAATACGGGGCAACGTTTGCGCTGATTGTGCCTCAAAATTTTTGACGCACAATCGGCGCAGACGGAGTATAAATATGCCCCTTATTGTTTTACTTTGAATGTGCTGTTCATAGTAGAACAATGGATTCCACTGTTGAAGAGTATAATGATTGTTATTAAAAACTATGGCACAAATTTTAGAAAAGTGGCGCTGAATATAATGCATCTCCACTTTTCTTGGGCCCCTTAGAGCGCCCCTGACACCACCATCTGTGCGCCGTATTAAACATACTGTGCACCATGGCGCAGGTTAGGGACAATAGCATCAACATTTTTGATGCTATTGTTGTAGTTTGCAGGATTAGTGACAAACATGTTGGCACTAATTCTGCAAAGTACATAGGGGCCCATTGAAAACAATGGTGTGCCCCCTTTTAATGCCTGCTCTGTGCAGGCGTTAAAAATAGCTGGCAAAAATGGCGCTGTGGATTCTAATAAATTGCACTGCACCATTTTTGCAGTCCCCCTAACGGGGAACACCCCCTTGCATACATTATGCCTGGAGCAGTCATAATGTGGCGCAAGGGGTTACAAAGTGGCACAATGCATGCATTGCACCACTTTGTAAATCTGGCATGGTGAAATTGACTTTGTTGAGCCACATTAACGTAAACAAACAAAAAATGACGCTAATGTGGTCAGACCTCAGGCAGGTCCAGGCAGCAGGTCAGCTAGGCAGTTACAGGGAGCCTTTGGAGCTTGTTATGTCCCTGTAGATCAACACAGGTGGTCAGCTGGCTGCATCTTGGAGTCACTTCAGCCAGGGACCAAGGGTGCAGGTCCAGTCTTCCTTCTCAGCAATCAGGGCCACTGAGTAGCAGGCCATCAGAGTGGTAGTCCCTCTGCCAGCAAAGCAGCACCGCAGTCTTTCTTCTGTAGTATCCACAGCTCCAGCACTGTACTCAAGAGTTGGGTAAGAGGGTCCATTATGTATACCTGCTTTCCACATTGAAGTAGGAGAGTTTCTAGAGAATTCCCTTTGAAGGCCTTGAAGTTTCTGCCTCCCCTGTCCTGCCTCACTGCTGGCTGCATGAACAATGCAGCGGTGACAAGTCCTTTGTGTGAAGGCAGGACACAACCTATTCATTTGCAAGTGGGGCTGTGCCCACCTCTGCTCTTCCCATGCTGCCAGTTGATGGTGCATCCAGGCACACATTATCCCTCTATTGTTTTGCTGTCTGGGAGGAATAAACAAAGCCCAACTGCCAACTACACCGAGTCATGTGACCCAGGAATATAGACTGCAGGCACCAAATAGTTAGGACAAAAAAATGCCAACTTTCTAAAAGTTTAAAAATTGTAACTTAAAGTCCCTCTTTACGTTTAAAGAAGATTTATAATTACAATTTCTGAGACACCAAACATGAGAATACTATCTGCTCCCAATTGAAAAGTACCTCTTATTAAATGTAATAAACCAACCCAGTGTTATCCTACAGGAGGGGTAGGCTTCACAGTAGTGAAAAACGTATTTAGGAGTTTTTCAAATACTTAAACATGTAAAACGTAAAAGTACATGTCAACTGTTAAAGCTTGTTATCCTTAAAGTGATCTTCCCCTTACGTTTTGCCTTCCTCCTCTTATTTTTGCTTTTTTTCATTTTTGCTGGCCTTAGGACACCACACTTTACCACTGATAATCAGTGTATGTGCTCACCGCTCAAAACATGATAACATTAGTGCATCCCCCAATTGGCATATTTAACATAGTTGTATGTCCCATGTACCAAGGGCCTGTAAATTAAAGGCTACTAGTGGGTCTGCAGCAATGATTATTTCACCCTCTTAAGTAGCCCTTTAAACATGTCTCAGGCCTGCAATTGCGATCTGTGTGTGTGCAGTTTTAATGTGTAATGTAATGCTGCACTTGGGGTCACAGAGCTACAGAAGGTGAGAGCTGATAATCTGGAGCGCTGGTGTGAATTGGAAGAGGCAGTGAGCTGCATGAGAGGTTCTTGATGTTCCAGAGACCTCTGCCAGATTCGGGAGCAAGCCAACAAGCCCTTGGAGACTCTTGGGGCAGGCACAGAGGGTGAGTTCAGTCCTTTCCAGAAGGATCGTACCATCAGACAGCAGGTCAACACAACAGAGCAGCAGCAAGGTGGCAGCCCCTACTACAGACCAGCACACAGCAGCAGTGCAGTTCAGAGTAGCAGTCACTCCTGGCAGCACAGCCGTTGTTTTTCCTGACAGGTGTCCTTGTCCCATTAGAGTTCTGATTTTGTGGGGATTTTCCAGCATTTATACTTTGGTGCCCAGGTTCTGGAAGGTTGGGGAAACTTCCAGATCTTCCTTTGAAGTCCCCATTGTCCCTTTCCTTCCCTCCCTGGCTCCAGACACTACGCAGGGGGTATGCAGCCCTTTGTGTGAGGAGAGACACAGTCCTATACAGAAGCAAGTGTCAGCTTCTCCTTCCCACCTAGCCCAGAATAGCCCATCAGCCTGGTAATGGGACATCAATATGCTAAAACCACACCCAAGCTCCGTTTGTGTGTGCCTATCTGGTAGGAATGCACAGAGCCCAGCTGTCATCTATCCCAGGCATTTATTCAGGGAAAGGCAGAGGCACAGAATGTTAAAGTAAGAAAATACCAACTTCCTAAAAGTGGCATTTTCTGAATTACAATTTAAAATCTGACTTCACCATTAGTTGTGATTTTAAATTGTGAGTCCAGGAACACCAAAATACATATTTCTATCTTGTCCCATTGGGAAGTTAGACTTAAAGATGTTTTAAGGCAACCCCAATGCCATTCCATGGGAGAAATAGGCCTTGCAATAGTGAAAAACTAATTTTAGCAGTTTTTCACTACCTCAACATGTTAAACTTAAATGGTACATGTCCAACCTTGTATGTACACTGCACCCTGCCCTAGGACCTACCTTAGTCGTGACCTACATGCCATCCAAGGCCTAGCCTGGCAAGTGGGTAAACTTGCCAGGTCGAACTAGCACTTTAAAACTGTACACACAGAATCTGCAGTGGCAGGCCTGAGACACGTTTGAAGGACTACTGCAGTGGGTGGCACAATCAGTGCTGCAGGCCCACTAATAGCATTTAATTTACAGGCCCTGATCACATATAGTGCACTTTACTAGGGACTTACAAGTAAATTAAATATTCCAATTGTGGAGAAGCCAGTGTTACCATGTTTTAGAGGACAAAGCACCAGCACTTTAGCACTGGTCAGCCATGGTAAAGTGCACAGATCCCTAAAAGCCAGCAAAAATAGGTCAGAAAAACAAGAGGTCAAAGGGCAAAAAGTTAGGGGAGACCACACCAAGGATGCCAGGACTAAGAATGTCCATGATATTAAAACAAACAAAATCATATTGATGCAGTCTTCCATACCTTGCAAAACACTGAGACAGTGTGTCTTTAAAAGTTCAAAACTCCTCCAGTTTGCAAACATGAGCCTTTTTTTGAGCTATCTAATAATGGGGGACACTGTTTTTTTCTGTATCCGTGCCAATTTTCCGTTACTGTCTAAAACTGTGTATTGTTGCATGCTTGGGTTGAGATATGTAGTTAAAATCATAGTCCGTACAGCATAAGCACTGTCTCCTATAACAGAAACATATTTATATTACCACTTATGAAAATGCACCTAAGCTTGATATGTGAACAGGTTTATTACACCATTTACCAATCAAATCCTATCACCAAAATCTCCTGTAGATAAGACTACTGTAAATCCCCCTTTGTGTAAACACACAGACGTCGTGTGTGCTGCCTGGGAAGTTTGCAAGAAGGTCAGTGAGCCTCTTTACAATTACAAATCAAATGCTCATTTGTAGATGGTGAGCATATGGCTGCGCGAGTCCCACCTACACAGCCAATTACATGTGGGAATTGTGCAATACGATAAAATAATAACTTTGTCCACCGTAATTCCTATTATGTTAGGAAAATACATGATTATTACTTTTCTTAAAATACCATTCAATAACCTTCTTAAAAACGAGATAAGGCACTTAGGGAAACATCACCTGGTACTGCAGCAACTCCCGGTAAGTAATTACCAGAGGCTAACAAGTGAAGGAACCAGAGAACTTACACATGAGTAGGTATGGCATTTCTTCTATTAGTATTTCTTTTCCAAAGGTCTTTAAGCTCAGATATCAGTTTTCAAATAACTTGACTACTAAGACTATACTTATCAAATATCTCATCCTCTGTTTTTTTTTAAATGGCAACCCTGCCCTTGAGATCCTGTCTCCTCCTCCTCTCAGACCAGCCAGTATTTGCATCCTCCTCGCAATCACATGCAAAGTAGCCATTTTGAAAGGGCCAGATGCATTCTGAGGCTGTTCATTTAAGTTGCACCTGATTGCCACCTGATTCAATTATAGCGAAATTACACATGCAAAATTAACATTTTGTAACTAGTCACATTTTGCAAATGTTACACATATACAAATAATGAGTCGCTTTTTGGAAATGCCTAATAGCGAATCGGTATTTGAAGATGCATAGGGCCATATGTACTAAAGCATTTTCCCATAGACACAGAATGGTTAAAATCCTTTGGTACATCTGGCCCATAGTTAGCAATTCAGAATTTTATCGGATCGCCACATATAGCAACCAAATGTTTTTTTTTTGTACAGAAGAAAATCATATTTTTGCAGTTATTAGCCAGTTTGTGACTGGTTAGTGAATTGCACAACCTTCAAACATCTGGGTCTAAACCATTTATAATAATCGGGGCACTGGTCAGGGCTGCCCTGTCTCTCCGCGCTATATGCTCTTGTAGCAGAGCTACTTGCATGTGCAATTAGAGAACAACACAAGGATCGTGGTATCAGATTCCTGGCTCATAGGTTAATTATATTGGCCTGTGCTGATGATCTCCTACTCCATTTAAGAAATATGAGAGACTAGCTACCAATCTCTCCATGTTTTCCTCTGTGTTTCAAGAAACTCTACCATTTGGCCCTCTATTGTGTCTAAAGATGAACCGGGATAAGTCCTTTCTTTTCTCACTAACTGAAGCCACGCAGATATGGCCCCTTGACTTTCCTTTAAAATGGACAGTTGACCCAGTCCGAAACCTAGGTATCAAAGTCCACAAAGACTTAGGCCCTCATTCTGACCTTGGCGGTCGGCGGAGAGACGGCGGTCGGACCGCGAACAGACCGGCGGTATTAAAAATGGCATTCTGACCGCGGCGGTCACCGCCGCGACCGACCGCCACTTCCCCACTCCTACAGCCACGGCGGTCATGACCGACGGGCTGGAGTCTGCGCACTCCGGTCCGGCGGTCGACCCAAGACC
This sequence comes from Pleurodeles waltl, assembly GCF_031143425.1. NCBI lineage: Eukaryota > Metazoa > Chordata > Amphibia > Caudata > Salamandridae > Pleurodeles > Pleurodeles waltl. The sequence continues at coordinate 318,728,630 of NC_090436.1, forward strand.
GCCAACGGTATCATGACCCTGCTTACCGCCGCGGTTTCTGGCAGTCGGGAACCGCCATGCGAACCATGGCGGTAGGCACTATCGGGGCCAGGGAATTCCTTCCCTGGCACTGATAGGGGTCTCCTCCACCCCCCACTGCCCCCCCGAGTCCTCCCCCCACACCCTCCACCCCCCTGCCACCCTCCAGAGGTGGTACGAACCCCCTCCTCACCCCCACCCCGACATGCACATACACGCACCCCGACATGCACACACCCCCAACATGCACATATACACACCCCCTACACACACACATACACAACGGGGACACATACCCGCACACATACATGCCGACATGCGCACCCGCCGAACTACACACATTGCCCATAGGCACAGCAGCACTCCCCGCCCGCATGCACGCACTCACACACCCCCTCTACACACTCCCACGCACACCCCCATGCACGCACACATCACACAACACCCCCCCACCCCCTCCCCTCACGGACGATCAACTTACCTTGTGCGTTGGTCCTCCGGGAGGTGACAGGAGCCATGGGGAGGTGACCGCCAACAGAAGACCGCCACACAGAAATGTGGGTCGTAATTCTGTGGGCGGTGTTCTGCTGGCGTGGCGGTGGAGGTTGACCAGTCTCCACTTTCCCGCCGACCGCCAGTGTGGCTGCTGGCGTTTTTCCGGCGGTACGCTCCCAGCGGTCAGAATGCGCACAGCGGCATACCGCCGCGGTCGGCGGTCTTCACCGCGGCGGTAACTCGGCGGTCTTGCGAAAAGACCGCCAAGGTCAGAATGAGGGCCTTAATGACTAAAATGAACAGTAAATACGGTACTCTATTAAGCAAACTATCAGACAGGCACATGGATGGATTAAATCACTCCTCTAATGGGCAAGCCGAGTTGCCATCATAAAGATTGTAGTATTAACACACCTTCTATTTCTCTCTCTAAACATGCCAAAAGTTTTACTACAACAACTCATCATAAAAACTGACAGGGGTAGACAAACAACTGGGGACTGGGAGTCAACACTGGTCTGTTCATGAAGCTAATAGCAGCTAGAGGTCCCCGACTTTTATCAATATTTTCACAATGCGCATGGTCAATTTGCATACCACTAGATACATATTACTTTGGGTCACTCATATTGTGGAAGAAAAGGGATGAAACAAACAAAGTCACAATAATGGCAGCGGCAGTTCATCCGTGGGAGCGGGGGAGCGGAGGAGCGTTGCCCAGCCTCACTGCTGTGCAGAAAATGATTTTATTACCATTTTATTTTTGACGCTTTCTGCCAGCAAATGGAGTGTGAGGGTAGATCAGGGACAGTGAGTTACTGCTGCCAATAATTGGCAGTGAGGAGTGACCACCCAGTTTGAAGTACTCATGTTGGTTTGGCTGGCTACCTTGCTACGGCCAAAGTGGCATGTGCAATTTAAACCTCTCCAATCCGGCTGTCTGGGACAGCTGCATTGGAGAGCAGGCACAGGCCTACAGTGCTTTTGGAGAGTGGAGCCAGCCCCCTCCAGTCAATCAAGATGCTTTTTTCATGCTGCTTAACAGCATGAAAACAGGGTCTTGATTGGATGAGGGAGTTGGCTGTGGGCTTTGCGCTCGTTGCAGAACAACATGGATGTGCTGCAGAACATCAAGTAAGTTAAGTGATTTTTAAAAATATTTATATTAATGTGCATAGGTAGTTATATTACTGTGTTATGTGTAGTTATGGTAGTATGTTATATGTAGGTCTTTTGGGTATGTAAGTGTTTTGCCCCCCCCTCCAATGTAATTTGCCACCAACTGCCACTACATACTGGTGAACGTATTTTCATACCCGACCAGGAAATTTTATTGTGAACCCGGTTTAACACTATTTAAGCACTGGCTATCAAAGCATACAGACAAGCTACTGCTTTCCAGCATTCGCCATGCCCTATGATGTACACACATGAACCTCCCAACAAAACCTGCACTCCTACCACCATTAACATACTTGATGAGCACTACTAGCTCCAAGCACACAATATCAATCTTCTATACTGTGTCACCTAGAATGCCACTTCTACAGCTCCCTCCCTATAATCTCGCCTAAAGCGACAAGCTGAAATTGGCCATGAAATAACTGACAAGCGATGGTTGTACTGTTGCTCAACTGTTAAAAAAGTCTCTATAAACAATAAACACAGATTTATACAATTTAAATATAAGAATGATTGGATTATCAGTATAACCGCATAGGTTTGGCTTAAAAGATGACACTGGCTGTTTGTATTGCAAACAACAAATGGCCGTACGTCTAGATATGTTCTCGAATGCCCTGATTTATATCAATACTGGTGTAAAATATTCATAAAACTTGGTAAAATTATAACCTAGAACGTGTTCTTCTTATAGCTCTACTTGACTAACTCAGAATTCTACCAACTTGTAAATTTGCAGCACTGGCCCTACTTCTACCTAAAAGTTTAGTGGCAATGCGATGGGTTCGGATAAAGGATTTAAGATTGTTGTATAGCTAACTTAGCCATGTTTTAGACACGTTGTTTTAGTTAGACAAGATATTCCTTCACAATGTCGAACAATTATAGTATATACCAATGCCCCAAAAATCCAAACATAAAGATATTTGGGTTACAAACATACTTGACAACTGCTCCCTAGCATGTTGATTCTTAGATTGAATAAAATACCGTAAAGCCACATACCTATACCTTTAGTAATAGTAGATTCTTGCTGACTTGAACTACACAAAAACAAATTTATGATTAACGGTCACAAACATGATATATATATATTTTTTTAATTTATACTTTATTTGTACAGTTGATAAAAATCATTGCAATCCGTGCATAAAAAGCATTAGAGTGTCATAAAACATTCAATAAAAGTCATATTTCTCTTGTTATTATTGTTAGACAAAATAAACCATACTGACGTATTAAACACCTAGGGGGTCATTCCGACCCTGGCGGCCGGCGGTATGTTGGCGGTAACACCGCCAACAGGCTGGCGGTGTTCCGCCAGCAATTCTGACTGTGGCGGAAAAGCCACGGTCATGCTGCCGGCCCCTCCACTTTCCCGCCAGGCTTCCGCCTGGCGGGCATAATCCCCAGGGCAGCAGTGCAAGCACCGCTGCCCTGGGGATTATGAGTCCCCGACCGCCAGCCTGTCCGTGGCGGTAACCACCGCCATTGAAAGGCTGGCGGTAAGGGGACTAGGGGTGCCCCTGGGGGCCCCTGTACTGCCCATGCACTTGGCATGGGCAGTACAGGGGCCCCCAGGCATAGCCCCATCGCGCATTTCACTGCCCGAATTTCGGGCAGTGAAATGCGCGACGGTGCTACTGCACCCGCTGCACATCAACATTGCCGCCGACTCTATTACGAGCTGGCGGCAATGTTGATGTGCCATTTCCCTGGGCCAGCGGACGGTAACGATGTTACCGTCCGCTGGCCCAGTGGAAATGTCAGAATAGGGAGGCATGAATACCGCCGGCAATGGCGGTATTCTGTCTCCCCCGGCCTCGGCGGTCTGGAGAAAAGACCGCTGAGGTCGGAATGACCACCCTAGTGTCATACTGTAATACATACGAGATCAACATGGAGCCACTTACAGGTATATTATACCTGCTCAGGCAGAGCTAGGTGACTAACAAACATTCAGAAAGACACTGAGTTAATTACTCATATAACAATGGCTGTTAAAATATAATGTGTCCTGTCAAGCGACTGAATAATGGAAGTTCAGTTGGAAGAAAGGCTGTGTCCATTACTTGTGTGACCGGAGCTGAGAGTGTTTATTTCAGGCACAAACTGGTGGCTTGGTCACACATCTAGGTTTTTTTCGAATGTTTTAAGAGGTGTTCAGTTTTAAAACTAAATTTAGCCAAACAAGCCATGTATTGTGATGTCAATCCTTTAAGGCTAAACAAAATTGCTTGCCAGCACAATCTAATACCATTGGAGTTGAAGATATTTTTAACTGACGATTTCCGCCAAAGTAACAGTGTGGGGCATATACAAAGAATGTGTAGGAAGTCGTCCCAGTAATGTGCACAAAGTCTGCATCTTCTGCTATTTAAAGGTGCAAGCCATTTTGGAGCAGCATTCAATGAAGGTACTAGGCCCAGTCTGGTGTGAAGCACATTTATTTTTAGCGTCTTTTTGAATATTTCTGCCATAAAAGGCTGTGCTGTCGGGGCCTTATAAGTGTTAATTGTCATCCATGAGTCCGATCGCTTTCTAAACTTGTCTTTGTCCTTGCTCCATGAGAGCAGCTTGACATGTTTTTTAGTAATTGCTGGAAGAGTTTGTGCAGTAGAGACTTTTGACATAGCTCTTCTGCCTGCAAATCCTTTACTGCTGAAGCAATTCTCTCTGGCCAAGGATTTGAGACTTGAGTGGAGTTTGTGCCTATTTCTTTCCAAATCAGTACCTTTAGTGAATCTGGTTGCGCCTGTCTTAGCATGGAGGCATATTTGTGCAAAACCCCATCTTGTGCTAATGTTTGGTCTTGTAACCCAAATTCCAGCCTGATTTACACAGGAGAGGAGCTGTGTGGAAGGCAGAAGAAAAGGCGAAAAACTTTGCTCTGAGCAATGTTCATGAAGTTGTTTAACTTACCGGGAAATATTTCCAGGCAATATGCCAAGGCAGACAGGAACTTTGCCTTGATCACTATGAGAAGTGGACACCAGGTTGGACTTTTCTGTTTTGTAGACAGGGCTTGTACTGATACAAGTTGGGACACCATTCTAGCTTTCAGGGTGTTTAAATGCAGGAAGTGAAACCAGCACTCCTGTAGCCAGCCACCAAGAAATGTATAACTACTGCTTCTATCCACTGGTTGATCCCCATGGAACCATTTCCTTTTCTTGATTACACGCTTGCCAAAGATGACTACCTTGTTTTTTTCCAGGTTTACTAACAGCTCATTAGTCATAAAATACTGATCGAAGATGCTTAGCACTTTTTGAAATCCTGTGCCTGAAAGATTCAATAGAACAATATAATCTGCATATAATAATGCTGTTAGGGGATGATTACCCAGTTTTGGAGGATGGGAGCTAGCAGTGTTCACAAACCTGAAAACAATGGAGGTTGCAATTTAATGGTGGGACTGTTCCGTCTAAGTGACTAGTTGTAATGCCTTTTAAATTATTATAATGATGCTGATATGTTTTCCATTTAACTATTTACCAACCTGTATTTTTTCTACCTAACCAAAATAAATAAAATAAATTAAAAAATGGAGTTTAGAAAACACATGCTGAAGTGTGGATGGCCACAAACTGCATCAAGATGAAGACAGACAAGGCCAGAATTATGGCAATTAGAATTCACCATCATACCTAGCCCAACCTCCACCAAGATGCCTGACCCAGACTATATGGTCTTCCACCTTAGGTACCTACTTTTTCAGATGCAGCTGTTGCAATAACAGATTTTATAGTGCAAAATGCTTACATGTATTGCTCTCTTTCTGATGTTCTTATATCAAGTTGAAATCACAGTACCCTTGTTACTGTCGTATTTGGACTATGCAAACCCATCTCAGTATCTAAAACACTGCCTGTGGAACACAGTAACTCCCAGTGGCTAAGCAAGTGTCACCCATGTGTATAGGCCAGCAAGTGTTCCATGGACCAAAATTCCTAACAAGACAACATACAGCATTACATCGTCTCAGCCCCATGTGATCGTCCTAGAGTGAGCTGCTTTTAATTACAAGAACAGATAGGAAAAAAAGAAGAAAGAAGGAGAAATGTGTCCTCTTCAGGGCCCTGTCCTTTGGGAAAAGGATGTAGTTTGCTATCTTGTTTGACTTGTTGGAGGTCCAGTCATGGGTTGGTCTGTATGGCGGGAAAAGGGCCTGCAAATGTTTGGGGCCATGACCTTCCCATGTCCTTTAGATTGTACAGTTAAGTTTGAATGTTACACTGTAAAACACTAGGAGCCAGTGAAGTTCTATGATGGTTGAGAAGATGTTGTCGGATTTCCTCAGATTGAAGCAGGATGGATGCTTCATTTTATAGACTCTCACATTCTGAGATCTCTGTTCATGGGTACCGCATAGTCAGTATTGCAACAACCAAGTCTCAGTAGAGCCATTGCTCAAGTAAGCTCAATTAGGTAAGAAGATCCCTGTCAGGAGCCAAATATTGAAATTACTGTTTTTACTAGCTGTTAGACTTGGCAACCTTGGCGTGGTCTCCCCTAACCTTTTGCCTTGGTTTCCCAGGTTGTTGATATGTGCTGGGCTCTGTTTTTGCTGTTTTTGATCCTCTGGGCACTTTACCACTGTTATCCAGTGTTAAAGTGCAAGTACTCCTATGTAAAATGAATGTGCAATTGGCTTTCCATGTTTGGCATATTTGATTTACTAGTAAATCCCTAGTAAAGTGCACTAGAGTTGCACAGGGCCTATAAATCAAATGCTGCTAGTGGGCCTGCAGCACTGGCTGTGCCACCCACATAAGTAGCCCTGTAAACATGGCTCAGACCTGCCATTGCAGTGTCCATGTGTGGAGTTTTAAACTGCCAATTCAACTTGGCAATGGTACCCACTTGCCAGGCTTAAACCTTCCCTTTTTATACATATGAGGCACCCCTAAGGTAGGCCCTAGGTAGCCCCATCAGCAGGGTACAGTGTATGTTAAAGGTGGGACATGTACTTACGTGTTTCATATGTCCTGACAGTGAAATACTGCCAAATTCAGTTTTCACTGTGCAAGGCCTACCTTTCTCATAGGTTAACATGGGATCTGCCTTTAAATAGTATTAAAGTGCAGATTTCCTTTGGGAGCAGATAGAAATGTGGTGTTTAGAGTCTCTGAACTCACAATTTAAAAATACATCTTTTAGTAGTTTGCTTTTAGATTGTGTGTTTGAAAATGCCACTTTTAGATAGGCATTTTCTTGCTTAAACCATTCTGTGACTCTGCCTGCTTGTGGATTCCCTGTCTGGGTCAGTTTGACAGTTGGGCTGTTTGCACCTCTCTCTAGACAGTGACACAAAGGGAGTTGGGGTGTAGCCTGCATATCCTGATGAGCCACCTGTGCTGGAAGGGAGGGGAGGAGTGGTCACTTACACCTGAAAGGGTTGTGCCTGCCCTCACATAATGCAGTCTCCAGCCCCCTGGTGTGTGTCTGGGGCCTGGCCTGGGCAAGGAAGGATCTTGAAAACAGCAGAGACTTCTCTTTGAAGTAGGCCTACTCCAAAGGCAGAAAGGGGTAAAAGAAGTGCAACCCAAACCCCTGAAAATTAGATAACTTCTGGAACCAAGAGGAGCCTCTGCCAAGGAGAAGCGATGAAGAGTTGAGGAGAAGTGCTGCCCCTGCATGTGACTGTGCTTTGTTGGGCTATCCTGCAGTTGCTGCTTCTGCCTGTGAAAGGGGACAAAGACTGGACTTTGTTGTGCATTCCTGCTTGAGAAGACTCTCCAAGAGCTTGAACTGAGCTTGCCTCTTATTTTTAAAATCTCAGGGCCATCAAAGACTTCCCTGCCAGCACCTGGAGTCTCTACTGAGACTCCTGCCCTGCCAAGTGGTGTCCTATCCAGTTCTTGGGCCCTTGAAAGGTGAAGTTGGCAGACAAGAACTGAAAATACATGCACAGACTGCTGTGCGGGAACATTTTCGACGCACTTTCTGTGATGCGGCTGATAAACAGCGTGCCGCCGGCTTCATGTCTGAAATCAATGCTCCACCTGCAGCGCGGCTAAAAGATCGACACCATGCAGTTGGAGAAACAACATGCAACACCCGCTAACGGAGGCTGACAAAGATGCAAAAACCACGCAGCTCGGTTTTGTGATACCATGCAACCGGATTTTCAACGCAACATCGCTGGGCGCGGAAAATCAACGCAAAGTCTTCCCAGACCTAAGGTGCCTGTCCGGATCGACGCATCGCTCTCTTGCGTGAGAGAAGAAATGATACATGCCGACCCGACAGGAGGAGGAACGCTTGCGATTGAGAAATCGATGGATTGCTGGCCTTTTTTGATGCTCAATCGCCCGTGCAGCTTTATTTTGGCGCTACCCAGGTACTTTTGTGAAATAACAGCATTCTCACTGTTTTCTAAGGATTAAGACTATTATTCTTTTAAAAATTCAAATCTTGACTTGTGTATGTTGGAATTTTGTCATGTTGGTCTTGTTTTGTTTAGATAAATATTATCCATTTTTCTAACCCTGTGTTGTGTCATTTTGTAGGGTTTTCACTGAGTTACTCTGTGTGTTGGTACAAACACTTTACACATTGCTTCTGAAGTTAAGCCTGTCTGCTTGTGCCAAGCTACCACAAGGGTGAGCGGGGTTTAACTGAGCGTGATTCTCCTTTACCCTGACTAGAGTGAGGGTCCTTGCTTGGACAGGGGGTAACCTCACTGCCAACCAAAGACTCTATTTCTAACACTACCTTTGTGTCACACGTAGGCAGTCATTATGCATCAGGCGGGAAAGACCACACCTCCAGCGGTGGTGGTAACTACTGCCAACAGGCCGGCGGTGCAGACCGCAAAATAAAGAAGCATAGGAGAAACAGCCAGCGGTCCATCCACTCACCGCCATTTTTATAGCACCGCTGACCACGGCGGAGGCCATCTTCAGCCCGGCGGAATGGCCCAACCCGACCACAACATAATGAAACACCACACCGCCATCAGTTCTGGGACAGGAACCACTGTCATGCAAAGCCTGGCGGAAACAACCCATATAAAGGGAAACACTCACCTGAAGCACACAGAACACGCCGACATGGAAGGAGAGTTGGAAATAATCCCAGTGCTCCTCCTTGCCATATTTCTCCAGGACTGTGACCACCGACAAAGATGACGCCTGTAAGTATCGCAGCCTAGCACACATGGGAGAAAAGGGCACAATTACACACCCACCCACCCCCATCAATACTGCAACGCACACCCAACCCCAACCTTTCTCACCACCCCAAGCCATACATACCCTAACAAAATGTACTTACCAGACAAAAGCCAACAAATACCTGCACCAATGCACATCCCTGTGCACACCACACCCCTCACAGTGAAACGCTGCACTATGGATCAACAGAGCACCAACACGTCTGCTGGCAACAGAATTTATTCCCAACAAAATCCAATTTGTTCAAACAAGGCCATTCACCAGTCCATTTCAATGTCCCGGAAAGGCAAATAGAGCTCACACTTGACTCCTACGATGGAAAAGAACACTCCACTGAGAAGAGGCATTTATGGGGCAGCCAGACACCTCAGGGTTCAGGGGCAGGGGTTGGCGGGGGTGGGGACTCTGGTTAGGAAGGGGGGGGGGGTCTTGGGCATAGGCTCTGGAGGCAGAGAGGGTTTGGGCTTGCCTTTGGGAGGAGGAGGAGTGGGCCTGGACCAGGGGGCGGCAGAGGGACCAGGGGCAACACAGGCCTTCTTCCTCACTCGGGAAGGGAAACAGGAATGGGTAGGACAGACTGGGGAGGACTTGGATGAGGAAGGAGTGGGATTCTGGAGGCCAAGGGAACGTTTGGGCACAAGACAGAGTGAGCCAGTGGTTTCGAACAGGTCAACACAGGAGAGAAAAAGCTTTTGAGGAGCAGCTGGAGGGGTCTTAGAAATAGGTTTGGGAGTGGAGGGAGTGGTGGTATGAGGTGTAGGTTTGCCGTGCTTGGATGCAGGTGCCTGTACATTATGCCATGTTTGGTGGATGTGTGTGGAGTTGATGTCTGGGAGCGTTTCTGTGTCCTGGGAGGAGGGGGTGGACACAGTGGGGGAGGAGGATGTTTCTGTGTCTGCCTTGAAATGTTGGGTGTGTGCCTGCATGTGGTGGGACGTGTGATGCTTGTGTTTGTCTGTCTGCTTCTTGGGTTTTGATTTGGGTGCATGGCTGTCTGCATGTGTGCTTGGGATGGGAGAAGGGAGTGGGGTACTGGAAGGGGTAGAGATGGTGGGAGGGGGGACGGAAAGACCAGGGACACTGGCTGACTTCAAAGAGGAGGCCAGAGTCTGAAAAGATCTCTGTAGGCCAGACAGGGCATCGTGAATGCCTTCCAGGAATGCATTGCATTGGTACATCTCTGATGCCAGCCCCTGGATGGCTTTCATAATGGTGGTCTGACCTACAGAGATGCTGCTCACGAGCTCAATAGCCTCCTCAGTGAGGGCAGCAGGGCTAATGGGGGCAGGAGATGAGGTGCCTGGGGCAAAGGAGACGCCCACCCTCCTGGGTGAGCGGGCACGGGCTACTCGCTAGGGAGCTACTGGAAGGGCGGTGATGGTATGGCGGATGGCAGAAGATGATAAAGAATGGGTGGGCCCAGGAGGGTCCGCCACCACCAGGGAGCTGCCATCGGAGGAGGTGTCGGAGTCACTACTGCCAGTCGTATTTGCCTCCCCTGTGGTACTCCCCTCGCTCACCAACCCACTGGTCCCCTTGGCATCGGTGGACTCTGCCTCCTGGGAACCGTGGGCTACAGCATCCCCACTCGCCGGTGCCTCAGCTCCCTCACCAGATGATGCTAAAGCACACAAGGACACAAGAGCACAGAGGGGTGGGAGGATAAAACAAGATAGAAGTATGTCAAATCAAGGTCAAACATACCTGTTTGCACACATACACCCCCACTCATCTCAGGCACTAACCCCCAGCAGACACAATATTTGACATGAATGTGCCCCTGACTGGTAGGCATGATCCCACAGTACACTACATGACCATCCTGGCCCTCTACTCTGATACACTTTGCAATGGGATACAATGAGAGACGATGGCAAGACCAGAAATCTGTAAATACATGAGGCTAAATCTAAACCAATAGCCCAAACAGGAGACAGCTCACAGGCCTACAGTCCCAGCCATATCTACCTAAGGACACAATCCCACAGACGTAGAGGGGGGGCATGACTGCAGGGACACACCTATCTATGTGCCTGGCACTACACTGCATGCACCCCATGGCGCCTAACTACACTCAGCACAGTAGTATAACAATAGTGTTGGTACTCACCCCATTGTGGCTGCTGTGCTGCTTTCAAGCACCCATCCAAATCGGGATAGGTCACCACCAGTATGGGGGCCATTGCGAGGTGAGGGTCTGACGGGCAGCTCTCCCACATTGGGAGGCCGTCCCCAGCTGGGCCTCCCAGGACTTCCTGGCCCAGCACCTCCTGTCCCCCCACCGCTTCCTGCAGTGGGTGCTCCGCCGGTTGTAGACCCCCCAGGGTCCGCACTTCCTTGGCGATGGCTTGCCACAATCCTTTCTTCTAATGGGCACTGACCTGCATGGGACACACAGAGTAAATAAACAGATGTCATTGTGGGTGCCCCATACACAAATGCCATGCCAGGCCCCTGGAGACACACATACTTACAATAGCCAAGCAAACAACTGCCAGACACATTATGGGTAAGCATCCACACAGCCAACAAAAACGCCTACATGCATCCGCCACATTCACACACATTCATGGATGTCAAATAGTAACTTACCTGAGCCTCTGATCGCCCATACAGCTTTGCATACAGGGGTAGCACCCCGTCCACCAGCTTCTCCAGCTCCTCCATGGTGAATGCCAGGGCCCGTTCCCCTGCAGCATGTGCCATCTTGAGGACCAGAGTCAGGACACTGCAGCTCATTGGAGTTCTGTCCCTCTCGAGGTGCAGGAGTCAAGTGGTCAAGTGGTCCTCAGCTCCCTGTAGGTGAAGCGGGGGTGATTAGGAGGTGTTATGGTGTGTGTTGTGAATGTGTTGGTGACGGTGCTGTTGTGTGGTTGTGTGTGTGGTCTGTGATGGTGTGTATGCTGCGTTTGATTTTTGGTGGTGGCTTTGTGTGTGTGACTTGTGTGCTGGTTGTTTGAGTGTCTGTGTTTTGTTGTGTTGATTTCTGTGGTGCTGTTGGCGTTGCAAAGGATTGTGGGTTGTGTATGTGTGTGTTTTATGGTGGCGTGGATGTGTGTCAGGTGTGTGCTATACATATTTGCCAATGTGTGCTTCTATTGTTGGCGGGTCCCGTTTCTGAGCGCGGCAGTCGTTACCGCCAATGGTCGATCAACATCCACTGTCTGCCATGCTGATTTGTGCATCATTGTTTGGTGGGCAGGGGTTGTGTACGGATGGCGGTGGCGGGGTGCTGTGTCCTGACTTTCCGCTATAGTTGGCCCTGATGGTGAGTGGAGGTTGTCATTTTTGGGGTTGATTGTGTTTTTGGCATCATTATTCAGCAGTGTGCAGTCCACCGTCACTGGCAGTCTTTTGTTCACCGTCAGCACAGTGGTCAGCAGTGATTGCCACCAAATTCATAATGAGGGCCTTAATCCTAGGTTCGTTGTTGCCTTAGTGGAAGCTTGTGTGGCTCTCAGCTCATGAGGCCAGAGAAATAGCAGACTGAAATTTGCTTGGCCAACCCTTTCAGGATTGTTTTCTGTCATTATGACAAAGATAGATTGTTCATCCAGTTATCAATATGTCTTAAACTTGTGGTGATATGGTTCTGTACCACCGTCTTGCACAGAGAAATATGGCGTTGAATATTGCCTGCACACATTTGGAATGTAAGTTTTCACTGAGTGAGCAGCTGCACCAATTGTGTCAAGAAAATATTCAAGACTAGAGGTGACAGTGGAGATTCCTGTGGGGCCCAGCATGATACATATTTTACTGAAAACAAGCTAAACCCCATCAAAATATGTTTTCTTCTGTTTGATAAAAACGATTGTACCCTTTTAAGGGCTGTTCTAATGATCACAGCCCAATTATCAAGTTGCCACAGTAGAGTAGTGTGTTCAATCAAGTCATATGTCCTCTTTAGAGTAACGAAAATCTAATATCAATGTGTTCCATCACTTCTTCTCTAATATAAGCATGAAGTCTCCTTTTCTCTTCCCTGTTTTAAGCCTGATCGTTCTGGAAATGTTACATATTCCATTGAACTCTTGCAAATGATGTACAGCTTATCCCACTGTGGTTTTACTAATAAAAGGAAGGTTTGAAATAGGTCTGAAGATTGCTGGGGGTATGGGTTGTTAAAGCCTTCTTCAGTAAGGATGACAATAAAATGTTATAAAGCATTCCAGAACTACTCCTGTGAGAAATCATGTCTTCCCAATTTCCATTATCTCCATACCGAATGAGGGCACGTTTTCTTCATTGTTGTTGTTGAACTAGGCTCAGTAGTGATGTTTGGGGCTTTTACTAGCAGGTTTAATCATATAATTGAGGTTCATAGTGGTGGATGCTGTGTTCCCACGCCCCCTTGCCACCTCTTTTGATTTCTCTCCCGTACTGACTTCTCCACCCACCCACTCCTCCATTTCTCCCCTGCGTTCCTCATCACAGTGAATTCATTTTTTAAGAAAAAATACAGAGAATAATTTTTGGAGGGACCGGCATCTGCAATTTGCTGCCTGATGGCCCTTTTTGAAAATGCCCTTTTGTGCATATATATATTTTTTTATTTACCGCTTTAAGATAGATGTTCCCTTTCTCGGAATGCAATTTTTTTTTTTTTTTTATGATGATCGCATCATGCCAAATCGACGAGCATCCATGGTTGGTCTAGTGCACAAATAGCTATCATCATGCCGAGCAATTGCAGAAGCCCAACACAAATGTGTTCATGTGTAATGACGCATCAGTGCATACATGTCAACGTGCTTCTGATTTAGTCCGCTGGCAAAAAAGCATTATGACTACTCTTTTTTTGCTGATGTTGACCACTGGGTAAAAGCATTAGGAAAGCCAATAGGTCTGCATTGGCAGCCAAAAGGTGTGATCTATTGGCTTTACCACTGCTTGTTTTATATTGGCTACTTGAAGTTTAAAACAGGATATTACTTTAACTATTTGTAAATTCAGTAAACCGTAAAAACGAATTTGTTACGTCAATAATTTTCCCTTCCCTGTGTAAGTTCTAGCAATGTTCTCATCAATCAAATGGCCACAACTCTAATATTTTATTAACATACCACAACATACTTAAATAGAGAACAGCAAGAATACCTGTGGAATACGAGCTCACTGGAGATATGATGCCCACCTAAAGCTCACTCATCCTCTATTTCCGCATAAAAAATGAGTTACTTAAAGGGAAAAAAACGTCAATGTATGCGTTACCAGATTTAGGAAATAAATTAAATATATATATATGTCATTTAATGCAATTTACAGTGAAATAAATGAAAAGTAAGCGATGGATTCCATCAACCGGCACACGTGTACCTGCTGTACCAGTTACTTGTGAATTAAAACGATGTCGCTGATGCTCTATCGCGCTGAAACACGTCGGTGCCCAAAAAAACAAGGCACAAGACGGCAGAGAGAAAGAACCACTTGCTCCAGGATGTTTACAATGGCTGGTCCTGTCGCGCTGTTGCTGGGGAGGAAACGGTACGCATGGCTTTTATCAGCCAGTAACCTTCGACGCAGTGCTGACAAGCCTGTTCCACCTCTTCCTTGACTTTCAGCTGTTTGCCCTCGCCTTGCACCGAGTCACAGCCTCGCGTTACAAAATGTCGGCTCTGTGTCACGGTGTCAGCACTATGAACCCACAGACAAGCTGTCATGATCACACACCTGCAGGGCTCCCGCCGCGCACTCGGGGGACAGATCGCCACACCAAGAGGACGCTGCAGCGTGACATGTTTTCAGCACATTAGTATGGCAAGCTCGTGGCCACGTTCCAGCAAAGAATATTTATTGCATTTCAGAAATTCTGCAGCTAGAGAACATAACATTCTGCTCTTTCCGATAACCAGATCTGTTTTGCCATTCAGCAAAGACCTTTTCACCTTTACTGATAATAATTTTATTCCTACACCTTGGTGCGAGGCGTTGTTTGAGGAGAGTTAACTAAAGATACTGGGGGTCATTACAAGTTTGGAGGACGAAAAAGTCTGCCCGCCAAACTCCTGTGGTCAGGTTGCCGCCGGTGCAGTCTCTGTCCTGTGGGCCCCATTACAAATTTCCCGCTGTGTCAACTGGTGGACATGGTGTTTCCGCCTGCTGGCCCAGCAGGGAACAGCACACAACATTGACGCAGGCTCATAATTGAGCCGGTGGCAATGTTGCGGTGCGTAGGGTGCAACAGCACCCGTCGCACTTTTCACTGACTGCTTTGCAGACAGTGAAAAGTCTGACGGGGCTGGCCATGGGGGCCCCTGCGCTGCCCATGCACCCTGTCTCCGCCAGGCTGTACATGGCGGTGCAACCGCCACGTAATAGCTGGCGGAGAGGCAGTCATAATCCCCAGGGTGGCACTGCATGCACCACTGCCCAGGCGGATTAGGACCACCAGCATCGCCAGTCCCCCCAGTGGAGGGAAACTGGAGGTGCTGGCGGTCCGACAGTGGCCCAACAGCCACACTGTAAAGTGGCAGTCAGACCGCCACCACGACACTGGCAGTCTAGAGACCACCAGGGTCGTAATGACCACCAGTGTCTTGGGTCCTCAGGCATTTCAAAGAATGTGTAACAACTTAGACTAGTCTATTGAAGTATGCCGTTTATCAATACATAGAAGCGTCCTGGTGATATACAAATATTTATTTACATGGTGTATGACTTTATCAGTGGTAAATTACACAATGCAGGATTTTGGCGCCAAAGACAACCATATGATGATAACCCTGTGCTAGGAGCTTTTTTGAGCAAAACGTCATGAAGTAATATTTCAGGCTCTGTTAAGATGGAACTGCGACTTAGTGAACTGTGCGAGAGCACATTATATACAGGGATCCTCAGTAATATTTCTGAAATCCCCAAAGGTGAACGCACAATCTACTTTCCATTTGAGAAACAAGTAGGGCAATGCCTGAAATATTGCTTAACCCATTAAGTGCGAGCGTCGGCCACTGGCCCACGCCCGCACTACCTCCCTGGTGCAGGTCACGACCAGTGGCCGACACCAGGAGGGGGTGAAAAAATCCTCTGGTCTCGGAGACGCGGAACAACTTCCGCGTCTCCCCCCTGCCACTCTCCCGCCCCTTTGTGACGTCACATTTTTTCCCACCGGAGCAGCAGAGGAGCAGGTAAGCGTCCTCTTGCTACTCCGGTGGGGAAAAAAATGACCAAACAGCCTCCCCAGATCCCAGGGAGGCATCGATGGAAAGGGGAGACTCTCCCTTTTCCATCGATGCCTCCCTGGCACCGTTTCCTGGCCATGGATCGCAGTGCGGCTGCGATCCATGGCTAGGAAATGCCGCTCGGCACCAGGGATCTTCTTTGGGGGGGGTTTGCCCCCTTGTAAATGGGCCGCCCCCGTGGGGGCACTAATTACAAAAAAAAATAAGTTTGGGTTGCTTTGGGGGACGATAAAAAAAAAAAAAGTTAATAAAAAAAAAATTGAACAAAAATGTTGGGGTCGGCCCTCCGAACATGGGCCGACCCCTGGGGGAATCTCAAAATATTTTAGTTTTCCCTGGGGGGGGTGGGCGATCGGCCCCACCAGGGATTATTTAAAAAAAAAAAAAAAGAAATGTTGGGGCTCAGCCATCAGGCTGACCCTCTATGGGACCATTTGTTTTATACATGTGTGCTTTGCCAAGGGGAAGCATACATGTATGAAAACAATAAGTGATGTAGAGAGTTAGTCTCTTTTTCTCTCTCTCTCTATATATATATGTATAAATATATATGTGTATATATATATATATATATATATATATATATATATATGACAAATCTTTATAGATATGTGTATATATGTATATATATATATATATATATATATATATATAATTCACCAAAAGTATTCACTGCTCTCCATGAACTTCAAATAGTGCCTATTTATTGATGCCAAAATAACAACCACCAACGCGTTTCAACTCTCCAAAGAGTCTTGTTGAGTCTTGGAGAGTTGAAACGCGTTGGTGGTTGTTATTTTGGCATCAATAAATAGGCACTATTTGAACTTCATGGAGTGCAGTGAATACTTTTGGTGAATTGTATTTCTCGAGATTGGTCCTCTCTGTCACTAGCACCGGCAGTGGAGTGCACCACCCAACAACCTTTAGACCATCCTTGTTTGAAGATATATATATATATATTTGTTTTTCATGTGTTGTTTTCCTGGGAGCCAAAATTGGCCTCCCATATATATATATATATATATATATATATATATATATATATATATACATATACATATGTCTTTTGTCTAGTGGCATTTTTGATGCCATAAAGTAGCGCAGATGGTTTATTATCCTGCTGCAAAGGATATACATTTATATGTATTTAGCTGAGTGGTTTACTAAAGGCAAGCGTTACCTGCACTTTAAAACAAATGATATGCGAGGGGGACTATGGAGATATGAGGGGTACTTTTGCTGGGTGGTACTGAGGGAATTAGAAGAGGAGGTAATGGGAGGCAGAGCACCAAAAATGACTGTCGCACCTGGTGCCACCAGCGCTAAAGGCTGTGATGATGGGTATGTGGTAAGGTGAAGTAATACAGTCTTTTTTGTTTTTTTCAGTGTCTTCAGAGAATCTGCCGAATCGGAGAAGAAGCAAAGGTAAGGTGACGACATTTCCTATTGGACACATCAAACATACCCACGAACAATTTTGTGACTATCTGCCTTCTACGTAGGCTAGTCATTTAGAGGGACAATTTAGCCAGTAGCAGAGATGGCGTCTCGTTGGATGACTGCTGATCAAGCCCTAACTCGGGTTATGGAGGACAGTTCTGATGTAGGCTCAGAGACTGAGACAGCAGATACTGAGACAGCATCTGAGGGAGAGGACAATGGGGCAGAATCTGAGAGTGATTTTTCAGTCAGCGGAGTCCCATCCGACGACACCTCTTCCAGTGAGTCTGAAGTAGACGATGACGACTCCCGTGCTGTCCCTTCGCAAGCACAATCTGTGCAGCAGGAAAACATTGGGTTAGCTGAACCCAGAGAGCAGGTGCATGCGGCCACAAGCATAGAGAGAGTGCTCTCTTGGCAGCCCTCCTGTTTAGTTCAGCCCCAAATTCCACCTTTTACTGGTGACGCTGGATGTAAAGTCGATACAGCTAACTTTTTGTCAGTCGACTACATCCATCTATTTTTGGATGTTGACTTCCTTCAGGAAATTGTGCAGCAAACAAATTTGCGTGCAGACCAATTTCTGAGGGAGCGTGAAGGCACTCTAGGGCCCGTTCTAGGGCGCGCCAGTGAACTCCCACTTCGCTGGTGGAGTTGAAGATATTTTTGGGCCTTATGCTCAAAATAGGGTTAGTGCAGAAACCCACCTTGCAGTCCTACTGGACAACTCGCACGGTTTGGGTATCCCCCATCTTCGAACCATACATGAGCAGAGATCGTTTTTTGCTACTACAGCGCATGCTGCATTTCAATGACAATTCTGCTGCATTGCCCCGGGACCATCCAGACCACAACAGGTTGTTCAAAATTTGGCCTGTTGTGGACCATTTGTCTGCCAGGTTTCCAGAGATCTATACTCCTGGAAAGAATATAGCAGTCAATGAGTCCTTGATCCTGTACAAAGGACGGCTGCTTTTCAGACAGTACATTGTGAGCAAAATAGCTTGCTATGGCATAAAGCTGTACATGCTGTGTGAGAGCTCTTCTGGCTATGTGTACAGCTTGAGAGTGTATACAGGGAAGGATTCTACCCTAAAACCTGTAGGTTGCCCTCCCGCGTTAGGGGTCACAGGTAAGATTGTATGGGAACTTGTCCAGCCACTTCTTCACAAAGGTTATAACCTTTATGTGGACAATTTATATACAGGAGTAGAGCTGTTCAGTGAGCTCTACAAAGCTGGCACTTTGGCCTGCAGTACAGTTCATTGTAACCGCAAAGGATTCCATCAGGAGCTTGTTTGCAGGAAGCTCCAGAAATCCCAGAGTACTGCATTGCGTTCTAACGAACTGCTCGCAGTCAAGTTCTTGGATAGGCGTGATGTATATGTGCTCACTGCAATTCATGATGAGAGCACTTCCCCGATCACGGTTTGGGGTCAGATGGCCGAAGTCCACAAGCCCATCTGTATACTTGATTACAATAAGTACATGGGCGGAGTGGACAAGAACGACCAGGTTCTTCAACCATACAATGCGTGTCGTAAAACTTGCACTTGGTGCAAGAAACTGTTTACCCACCTGATTCAGATGGCAACATATAATGCGTACGCATGTTGTTTACCGTCAGACAACCACAGGAAGACTCATGACTTTCTTTGACTTCCAGTTGTCCATAATTGAAAGCCCACCTACTGTTACAGAAGCAGCAGCAGCCTCCACCTCATATGTTCTGGAGGATGTGGCAAAGCTGCAGGAGCGACACTTTGCTGATCGCATTCCTTAAACACCCAAAAAGGATTGTCCATATTGTCGCTGTAAAGTGTGCTCAAAGCATGGAAAGCGGCAGGAGAGTCGTTATTACTGTCCCCAGTGTCCATCACAACCAGGCCTCTGTATCCCTACTTGCTTTACGTTGTATCATACTAAAGCAAAGTTCTGGGAAATCGACTGAGGCTGAACTGCCGTTGGGTAATCCTTTCAGTGGCAGTGCATGGATACCGAACGTCCATGGGCCACTGCTTTTTTAGGCAAGGAGCCACAGAATTTTACTTCATCTACTTCATCATGGACTTCCTTATGGACTGCTTGAGAGCTAAATCCACGATCAGAACGTGGTAGGTGTTCTGTTCAATTAACGTGCATTATATTCCCTCTACTATATATACTAGTGGACAGAACATATGCCACATTGTCACGAGTACCCTTTCTTCACCAGCATGTCTATCTTACTTTCAACGATAGATATGCTCACTCAGTTTGAGGAATCACTTTGTACGGCATACTTGGACATCCCCAACTTGCATCCACAAACTAGTATAGGTTCACTTGGCAATTATACAGGATTAGTCAGGACTCTGATGAGAACAGAGACATGAATGGTTTAGGAAAGCTGATGGTAGGTGTGCCTTCACAGGGATATTGCACGGGTAGAAGGCAGATAGTAAAGGTAGTACAGATGTACATCATCTACACCTGTGGATTCAAACCCATTGGTGCCATCCCAGCACTGAAGGAGAATGACTTGAATAGGTCAGTGTTTGACCTGCTTTTCATGCTCATCCTCCATCAGAACTTAGTAGATGTTCAGTTTGCTGTATAAGTGCATTACAGTCACATCACTGCACATAATTTTGGCTGGGACATATGCTACATTCTCATGGACTCCCCTGTGTGCCAAACACTACCCTTTTTCATAGCCTATGACCTTCTCTTTAGGGAACATCATGAGAAATCCCCAGCATGTCTCCCTTAGTTTCAATGGTAGATATGCTCACTCAGTTCGAGGAATCGCTTTGTAAGGTATACTCGAACACCCCCAACTTGCATCGACAAACTGGAAGGAGTTGGATTTAGCACAGTGAGTGCGTTAAAGGTGCATAAAAAACATGTCTTAATGAGCCTCAGGTGGCTGTCACAGGAGTCATTAGTAAAGGTTCGTTACGCATGCATTTGGTAATGTTAAGGTAGAAGGAGGCAGTTACTTGACAGGTGGTAAAATGTAGTAAAACTTATTCCGTTCTGTGGCATGTGAATGTGATGGGCCCTTGTCTGGCAGCAGTAAGTTAATGTGAGTGCAGTGATTGGTTGGATTGGGCCTGTGGCCGGCAGTATGAAAGGGTTGTTTGTTATGCGTGAATGGCGTGTGAATGGACCATAAACAGGTTGATGCCTGGACGCGGCTTTATGGCCCACCTTCAGAAGGCTTGGTTTCAATATTCATATACTTTGATAAATATTCATGCTTTGAAACTACAAATTCTGGAGGTGCTAAAACCAACCAGTGTGAGTGGTGGGTTAACTTTAACAAACTAGTACCAGGGGAATCCAAGGGTGCAGGACTTGCATGGCTTTCACCAGTTTTCCTTCACCCAGAATCCCCTTGAAATCACAAAATGTGCTTAAAAAACACATTTGCCTTTCATTTCAATGAGCAGAAGTCCGGGGATCTGCAGGTAGCCACACATTTTCTAAAATTCAGCGCTCCACTAAGTCTCCAGTGAAAAACTGCCTCACTTTAGTAAGTGGGCAAATGACCACAACAGGGAAGTACCCAAAATGGATTGTGGAGGTATTAAAATTACCTACCACAAAACAGCCTCGTTTTTTAAGACAGTCACCTAAGTCTTTGGTCCTGGGCTCGGCAGCCATATAGGGAAACCTACCAAACGCAGACATTTCTGAAAACTAGACACCCAAGGCAGCCCACGGAAGTGTGGCATGTTTGGATTTCACAAAGTTTTCTTACCCAGAATATCCTGCAAAAGCGAAACGTTGATTAAATCCACTATGTTTCCTTTCTTTTTGATCACAGAAACTACAGGAATGTGCAGGGATCCTCAAAATTCATACCACCCAGTGTTTCTCCACTTGTCCTGATAAAAACACAACCACGCTTGTGTGCCTGCACCTAGTGCAGGCACACAATAGATCACTCCAGGGTTAACAGTAGCCCTCATGAAAGGACTACAGTTGACCCTTGTGTGATCCATTTCTGTTGCGGGCACTAGGCCTACCCACACAAGTGAGGTACTATTTTTATCGGGAGACTTGGGGAAATGCTGGGTAGGAGGAAATTTGTGGCTCCTCTCAGGTTCCAGAACTTTCTGTCACCAATGTGAGAAAAAAGTGTTTTTTTTTAGCCAAATTTTGAGGTTTGCAAAGGATTCTGGGTAACAGAACCTGGTGAGAGCCCCACAAGTCACCCCATCTTAGATTCCCCTAGGTGTCTAGATTTAAAAAATGCACAGGTTTGGTAGGTTTCCCTGGGTGGCGGCTAAGCTAAAGGCCAAAATCCACAGCTAGGCACTTTGTGAAAAACAGCTCTGATTTCTTTTGGAAAATGTGATGTGTCCACGTTGGGTTTTGGGACATTTCCTCTCGTGGGCACTAGGCCTACCCACACAAGTGAGGTACCATTTTTATCGAAAGACTTGAGGGAATGCTGGGTCAGAGGAAATTTGTGGCTCCTCTCAGATTCCAGAACTGTCTGTCATCGAAATGTGAGGAAAAAGTGTTGTTTTGGCCACATTTTTAGGTTTGCAAAGGATTCTGGGTAACAGAACCTGGTGAAAGCCCCACAAGTCACCCCATCTTGGATTCCCCTAGGTGTCTAGTTTTCACAAATGCAAGGTTTAGTAGGTTTCCCTAGGTGGCGGCTGAGCTACAGGCCGAAATCCACAACTAGGCACTTTGTAAAAAACAGCTCTGATTTCTTTTGGAAAATGTGATGTGTCCACGTTGTGTTTTGGGGCATTTCCTATCGCGGGTACTGGGCCTACCCACACAAGTGAGATACCATTTTTATCGGGAGATTTGGGGGAACGCTGGGTAGGAGGAAATGTGTGGCTCCTCTCAGATTCCAGAACTTTCTGTCACCGAAATGTGAGAAAAAAGTGTTTTTTTGCCAAATGTTGAGGTTTGCAAAGGATTCTAGGTAACAGAACCTGGTGAGAGCCCCACAAGTCACCTCATCTTGGATTCCCATAGGTGTCTAGTTTTAAAAAATGCACAGGTATAGTAGATTTCCCTAGTTGGCGGATGAGCTACCGGCCAAAATCCACAGCTAGTCACTTTGTAAAAAACAGCTCTGATTTATTTTGGAAAATGTGAAGTGCCCACTTTGTGTTTAGGGGCATTTCCTGTCGCGGGCACCAGGCCTTCCCACACAAGTGAGGTACCATTTTTATTGGGAGCCTTGGGGGAATGCTGGGTAGGAGGAAATGTGTGGTTCCTCTCAGATTCCAGAGCTTTCTGTCACCGAAATGTGAGAAAAAATTTGTTTTTTTTCCAAATTTTGAGGTTTGCAAAGGATTCTGGGTAACAGAACATAGTGCGAGCCCCACAAGTCACCAAATCTTGGATTCCCCTAAGTGTCTAGTTTTCAAAAATGCACAGGTTTGGTAGGTTTCCCTAGGTGGCAGCTAAGCTACAGGCCAAAATCCACAGCTAGGCACTTTGTAAAAAAACAGCTCTGATTTCTTTGGGAAAATGTGATGTGTCCACGTTGTGTTTTGGGGCATTTCCTGTCGCTGGCACTAGGCCTACCCGCACAAGTGAGGTACAATTTTTATCGGGAGACTTGGGGGAACACAGTATAGCAAAACAAGTGTTATTGCCACTTGTCGTTCTCCACATTTTTCCCTTCCAAATGTAAAACAGTGTGTAAAAAAAGGCATCTATTTGAGAAATTCCCAGTAATTCACATGCTAGTATGGGAACTATGGGAATTCAGAGATGTGCAAATAACCACTGCTTCTCAACACCTTATCTTGTGCCCATTTTGGAAATACAAAGGTTTTCTTGATACTTGTTTTTCACTCTTTATATTCCAGCAAATTAATTGCTGTATACCCGGTATCGAATGAAAACCTATTGCAAGGTGCAGCTCCTTTATTGGCTCTGGGTGCTTAGGGTTCTTGATGAACCTACAAGCCCTATATATCCCCGCCACCAGAAGAGTCCAGCAGACGTAACGGTATATTGCTTTAAAAAATCTGACATTGCAGGAAAAAGTTACAGAGTAAAACATAAAGAAAAATGGCTGTTGTTTTCAGCTCAATTTCATTTTTTTTTTTTATTTCAGCTGTTATTTTCTGTAGGATTTACACAAATGAACCCTTGCTGAATTCAGAATTGTGTTTATTTTTCAAAAATATTTAGCTTTCCGGGATCCAGCATTGGCTTCACACCCATTATTGTCACTAACTGGAAGGAGGCTGAAAGCACAAAAAATAGTAAAAATGGGGTATGTCTCAGAAAAATGCCAAAATTGTGTTGAAAAAGTTGGTTTTCTGATTCAAGTCTGCCTTTTCCTGAAAGCTGGTGATCTTAGCACTGCAAACACTTTGTTGATGCCATTTTCAGGGAAAAAACCACAAGCCTTCTTCGGCAGCCCTTTTTTCAATTTGTTTTAAAAAAACGAAATGCTTGCTCTATTTTGGCTAATTTCTTGGTCTCCTCCAGGGTCAACCACAAACTCTGGGTACCTTTAGAATCCCTAGGATGTTGGGAAAAAAGGACGCAAATGTGGCATGGATAGCTTATGTGGACAGAAAGTTATGAAGGCCTAAGCGCGAACTACCCCAAATAGTCAAAAAAGGCCTCAGCACTGGGGGGAGAGGCACAGCAGCCAAGAGGTTTATGACTTTTGGTTGATTAAAGCTCATAGTGCATCATAGGGTTTTTTTTGGCGCTAAAATCCAGCACTGTGTAATTTACCACTGATAACTTCATACACCATGTAAATACATATATGTACATCACCTGGATGCTTGTATGTGTTGATAAACAGCATACTTCATTAGACTAGTCTAAGTTGTTACACACTGTTTTACATGCCTGGGGACACCAGACACTGGACCTGATTCCCAAAGGTAAATTTAGACCAAAAGTCGAAGTTTAGACCAAAAGTCTAACTTTACTCGGAGTAAAGTTTACTCATAGTAAAGTTAGACTTTTGGTCTAAGTTTAAACTTTTGGTGTAAGTTCAGACTAAAAGTCTAAAGTTGGACCAAAAGGCTAACTTTACTCGTAATAGAGTTAGACTTTTCGTCTATGTTTACCTTTGTGAATTTGCCCTCTGTCTTTAGTTAACCCTCCTCAACAACGTCTCAGTATTTATATTTCCTTACAAGGTGTAGGAAATAAATTAATATCAATAAAGCTGAAAAGATCTTTGCTGGATGATGAAACAGATCAAGCGATCGGAAAGAGCAGATACATATTTTTGGCTGGAATGTGTCCACGAGCTTGCCATACTAATGTGATGAGAACACGCCATGCTGGGGCGTCCTCTTGGTGTGGTGTGACCACATGTCACCCAGAGCGGGAGCCCTGCAGGTGCGTGATCATGACAGCTTGTCTGTGGGAGCGGGGTCACAGCGCGGACACCGTGACCCTCAGATTCGGTTTGCTTCCCCCCTGTGAAATGTTCGCACACTGGTGGCCACTTTTTCGACAGCCTCACCCAGGCCCCTGGAGCTATCTCGCCCTTCACAGTAAATACATTCACTCACATATCTCCCACGAGAAAGTGTTAAAATCATTGGTCCTTTGTTAGCTAGCCTTCCCCAGCTTTCATCTTCCCCACGATTTACGATCCATAGCGCCAAGATGCGTATTTTGTGAATCAGCGTTGTATAAATAAAGCAACCAAATCAGCAATCAGCCAAGTTACGTTACACTAAAAAGACAACTCCTACCCATGACTGTTCAGCACAGCGGTACGTGCATTCACAAATTGTGGGGTGTGACTAACAGAAAAACGAGGGCGAGTTTCCCATTCCACCACATGAAGGTATCGCATGATATGATTGCCAAAGTCCAGACAATTTGTCTGCTCCATGAACCTTTTGCTAATGTGACCCTCACCCTCCCAACGATGCACATTCCTAAAGTGCTACAAATACCCGATCGGGTGTCCTGACACTAAGGCCCGTATTTATACTTTTTGACGCTAAACTGCGCTAACGCAGTTTAGCGTCAAAAATTTTTGCGCCGGCTAACGCCATTCTGAAGCGCCATGCGGGCGCCGTATTTATTGAATGGCGTTAGCCGGCGCAAGCAGACCGGCGCTGCCTGGTGTGCGTGGAAAAAAACCACGTACACCAGGCAGCGCCGGCGTTGGGAAAAATGGCGCTAGGGCGTCTTAAAAATGGTGCAAGTCAGGTTGACGCAAAAAATCGCCTCCACCCGATTTGCGCCATTTTTAACGACGCCCAGACGCCATTTACATGACTCCTGTCTTAGTAAAGACAGGAGTCATGCCCCCTTGCCCAATGGCCATGCCCAGGGGACTTATGTCCCCTGGGCATGGTCATTGGGCATTGAGGCATGTAGGGGGGCACAAATCAGGCCCCCCTATGCCAAAAAAATAAATAAAAAATAAAAAATTATACTTACCTGAAGTTACCTGAATGTCCCTGGGGTGGGTCCCTCCATCCTTGGGTGTCCTCCTGGGGTGGGCAAGGGTGGCAGGGGGGGTCCCTGGGGGCATGGGAGGGCAGCTGTGGGCTCATTTTGAGCCCACAGGTCCCTTAACGCCTGCCCTGACCCAGGCGCTAAAATCCGGCGCAAATGCGGGGTTTTTTGCCCCGCCCACTCCCGGGCGTCATTTTTGCCCGGGAGTATAAATACGACGCATTTGCGGCGCAGTCATTTTTTTAGACGGGAACGCCTACCTTGCATCTCATTAACGCAAGGAAGGCGTTCACGCAAAAAAATGACGCTCTTTCCTCATACTTTGGCGCTAGACGCGTCTAACGCCAAAGTATAAATATGGCGTTAGTTTTGCGCCGAATTTGCGTCGAAAAAAACGACGCTAATTCGGCGCAAACGGAGTATAAATATGCCCCTAAATGAGAGAACACGCAGACATTAGGGCTGACCGGAGAGGCACTTTTACAGACCTCTGCAGAAAATCTGATGGGTGGACTCTGTATACAAAGACACGGGGAAGCTAAGCCCCACAGCCAGGGAAAGATCTTCCGCTTCTCCTGCTGCTTTTAGTTCTCAGTGACGCGAGAAGTCAACAGTTTCAGATCTTAAGGCTCTGTTTAGAACATACACCCTAAGTTTTCCTGAGTTACGGTTTTGTAAACAGCTCTAAGAACTTCTGCTCTCAGTTAACCTCACGCTTGGCCCTAGGAATCCTGCAGCCACAGGCCCGAATTCCCCATGTCAGTGTAAATCAGGAACACATTTACATTCACCCAGGCCATATAGATAGCATGCGGCTTGCAGACTCTGAAGCCTGAAGTGACAAATACATTCCCAGTACTACAGAATGCCATTGGGAAGCTCTGCAGCAGCACAGCAGAAATATCTAGGCTGTACATAATTTCAATCTTGGTAAAAAACCTTAAACATTGATTTTAGATATACATTTTTTGAAAGTAAATGCAAAAGGGATTTTCATACACTGCAGTCAGTGGTTTTGTATACCCTTGTATCCCATCACAGTTGGTAGAAATAGATGAAGTCCACTTTATTTCTTGTTTTTGGTGAAGTATGTCATGAAAGTGCATACCGCATCAGAAGCGAGGCACATCCCCTCATAAGGAAAAGCGTTCAGGGATATCACTAATTGATAGGAGGAAGGTATATATTAATAAAATTGTTGTATCCTAGCAATGTTGATGAGCTGCTGGAGGTCTAGAACTGCTCCATCAGAGAGAGAGGACAGTTGCAGGAGTGATGACACAGAGAAGACGTGTGTGGGGTTTGTTGCTCTAAATCTAATAAACTATATATGCTTATAACTTATTGGACCCAGGATTATTCTTAAAATTGGCGACGAAGATGGGATCCACATATTCATCAAGGGTCTGAACGCAAGACAGCAGGAGAGCAACTTTTAAACACCAACTCCTGCCTTCGTACAATTACGTGATGAACTTTGGGTGCTGTGTCATATCGAGTCATTATCGATAGAGCAAATTGTATCCGGAGATGTTGATCATGTTACAGGAGTTTATTCCTTTTGGATTATTTGGGGCTGCAAGTGCATAGAGGCGTCTGTACGTGATTTTGCCCCGTAGTGAGTTACTATAGCGGCATTGCGAGAAGACACTGTACTTGGCCGGGAAAAAAAGAAGAGAGGAAGTCGGCAAGTATTACGGCATATTTATATGTATTTGCGGTAAAGTTAGAGCCACGCGCTTGAATCTGTGACTGTTCTTCTTAACTTTGATATTGTGTCTATGAACACACTTCTCTTGATATTTGGCCACCTTACGTACCACACCTTGCTCCAACGTATCTTTATCATGCTTTGTATCCAGGGCTTTATGCATCCAAGCAGGTGTTGCCACTGTACTTGTCTCTCTACCCTTCAATAAAGAAAATGGAGTTATGCGTGTAGCCGTGTGAGGTGTATTGCAGTAATTCCACAACATTTCTTTGACAGCTTCCACCACACTCTTACCATTACCCTCTGCTAACTGTATACATTCTTTTAATACTCGGTTAAATCTCTCCACAAGACAGTTTTCCCTAGGATGATAAACTGCTGTCCTATGATGTGTAATTCCAGCTCTCCTTAAAAACAGTTGGAATTAATCGGCAATGAACTGTGGACCATTGTCACTGACCAAACATTCAGGGTAGCCCTCTCTCCTGAATATTTCCTCACAGAAACTTATCACACATTCAGCTCTAATGTCCTTTACAAATGCTACCTCAGGCGACTTGGAGAAATAATCCACAAGCACCATAGCCCATTTCCCCTCTACGTCTTTTTCTACTGAATGGACCACATATGTCAAAAGCTAATTTATGCCAGGGCTTCTTTGGAAACTGTGAAGCTACAGTGGTTGTTTCTTCTGATTTATGACTCTTGTCACTGCACATGCATGTGACACACGCCTGTACAAATCTTTCTATATCCTTGTCCATGCTTGGCCACCAGAAATATGCTTGTGCTCTTCTTTTCATGCCAGACATGCCCCCATGACCTTCATGTACTAGAGTGAGCAGTCTAACACGCAGACCCGCAGGAACTATCAATCTTCCATTCCTTCTCAGGATGCCATCTAATTCTGACAATTCCGACCTAATCATTTTATAATCTCCATACTCCCACCTTTACACATTCCGTTGGACTAACAGAATTGGTAAAATGTGCAGAAATCTGCTTCAAGATATTATCCACCAATTATAAAATAAGAATTAGGAAATAATTTAGGGCTATGCTGCATTGCCTTACTAGTTAATGTACTGGAAAATTTGTATCAGATGTGCAGTTTTGTTGGGTCGTTCTTGTCTTTGTGCGCCACAGAACCAAAAACTAACCAGGAGGGAGAGATCTTGGCCACCAAAGCCTCTAGCCATGATGAAGCCACTGTCTGAGCACCCAAATTTGTTCACTTCTGATATGCCATTTTAGCAAACTGTTCAAAGCACTGGCCTTCTGCTGCAAGCTTTGGCAAGGAATGGGTGTGAGCTCTAAATTAACAGAAATCATTGTCACAATACACCATTCTATATCACCATTTTAAAATTGAGCCTTTATTACCCACAGCTGAGTGGGAATTTCACCTTTGACCAAGCTGCAACTGTTCTGTGCTGGGCATGGGCAGTGCTCATGTATCAGTATTCTGAGGAGGTGTTAGACCTGACAGCCACAGGGTGGTCATCCTCCAACTTTTTGCCTACCTCCCTCCATATTTCTGACCCTGTTTTTGATGGCTTTAGGACAATGCACACTTTACCACTGCTGTCCAGTGCTAAAGGTCATATGCTCTATCCCCTAAACATGGTAATATTGGTTCCTACCTAATTAGCATATTTAATTTACATATAAGTCCCCAGCAAATTGCACTACGTGTGCCCAGGGCCTGTAAATTAAATGCTACTGGTAGGCCTGCAGCACTCATTGCTTTAAGCATGTCTCCGGCCTGCCATTGCAAGGCCTGTGTGTGCAGTTTCACTACCACTTCGACTTGGCATTTAAAACTACTTGCCAAGCCTTAAACTCAACTTTTTCTACTTATAAGTCACCCCTAAGGGAGGCCCTATGTAACCCATAGGGCAGGGTGCTATGTATGTAAAAGACAGGACATGTACCTATATGTTTTCCATGTCCTGGTAGTGAAAAACTCATAAATCTGATTTCCAATACTGTGAGGCCTGTTGCTCTCATAGACTAGCATTAGAACTGCCCTCAAATACTTTTAAGTGGTAGATTTTGATCTGGAAGGAGTAGCCCTGTCATGTTTGGTATTACCAGAATCGTAATAGAAAATCCTATTTACTGGTAAAGTTGGATTTAATATAACTATTTTAGAAATGCCACTTTTAGAAAGTGGGCACTTCTGTGCATTTATTGTATTTACTACCATATGTGCCTTACAGCCCTGCTCCAATCCATGTCTGGTCTGTGCTGATTGACAGCTCCCCTTGTGCATTCCACCCAGTCAACCATAAATACAGGGCACTCAGTCACATCTGCATTTATCTGCATACTGAATGTATCTCCCTGGGCACGAAAGGTGGAGAGGCTCTGTCTTACACTTCGAAGGCCAGTGGCATGCCCTCACACAAAGGACTGATCCTGGCAGACAGGACTGGGCTGAAAGGGGAACTTGGGCACTTCAAAAACAGTCTTTGAAGTTTCCCCATTTCATATGCATTTTTGGGCATTTAAACTGGGTTTCCACCAAATCAGACACTTCTGGACCCTCACCTGGACTCTGTCAGAGAGACTGTCTGGCTGCCCAGAGGACGCATCTGGACTGCTTTGCCGAAGGACAGCTTACCTGCTTGTTGCCCTGCTGCCTGGTGCTCCTGAATCTGCTAGAAGGACTCTTCCTTTCTCCAAAAGTGTTCTACAAGGGTTTGGATTGAGCTTGCCTCCTGTTTCTGATGTATCAGGGCCAAGAAAGACTTCACCCCTTCAGGAAATCCTCATGGCTGGAAAATCACCACACAGCCGACCAGAACGAAGTAGCGCCTGACCTGCAACCGGAAATCGATGCAGCGCCCCCTCACGGCTGAAATTTCACCACAATGCCTAGAGGATCAATGCAGGGTCTGCTCCTTCTACCAGGGCGTCAAGGATTTTTAGCGCATCATCCCTGAGCATTAAAATATCACCGCATCACAGTAAGGGACCAAGGCTGTGCTCCTGAAATTCGACACATCACCTTGCAGCGTGGAAAGAAATGACGCATCGTCTGTGCTGCGCCAGAAATCAGAGGCAGCACCTTATTTTTTCACGCATCTCCTCCTCTGTGGCCCCTGCACATGGTTATTTTTGAGGCATGCCAGGTACTGTGTGGTACAAAGATACAACCATTGATTCCTAAGGATTAAGACTCTTTTAAAATTTTTAAAAGTGATATTTCAACTTGTGATTATTGGATTTTTGTTGTTTTGACCTTATTTTATTCAGATAAATATTATTTATTTTTCTAAACTTGTGTGGTGTATTTTTGTGATGTTTTCACTGTGTTACTGCATGAGTATTGCACAAATATTTTACAAATTGCCTCCTAAGTTAAGCCTGACTGCTCAGTGCCAAGCTACCAGAGGGTGGGCACAGGATAATTTGGATTGTGTTGTGATTTACCCTGTCTAGGATTGCGGTCCCTACTTGGGCAAGGGTGTATACCTCTGCCAACTAGAGACCCATTTGTTAACATTGGTGATCAGCGGTGAGGATAGGGCTTGTGTTTGTGCAGTGCCAAACAACAGCTATGTGTACACTACCTACCCACAGTTAAAGGTCAATGTTGATTTGGTTTCTTTTTGCTGCAATCTCCCTGCTTGACATTTTTTTAATCAATCCTATACATCATGTCTCTGGGTGGGTCTACAAGTGGAGCCGGAGAGTTTGACCTGGCTAAGCTGGAAGGATATATATGCTTCTTCTATGCCCAGACAACAGCAAATGCTTCTCTTTCAATGGCACTCCATTTCTGTTCCCGTGGAAGTAACCTCCTGCTAATGAAGGCTATCAGTTGGTCTAGGCCCTCCTCATTCAGTGTGCTAAGACTGCCCCTATGCCATGCTCTGAGGCGTCCATCTGCACTATGAATTTCTTGAAGTAATCAGGGGCCCGGAGCACAGGTGCTGTGCACATGGCTTCCTTGAGGGAATCCAAAGTCTTTCTGACAAGCCCCTGTCCAGATCACCAACCTTGGCCGCTTTTTAGAAGTCAGCTCAGTTAAGGGGGCCACAATGCTGCCATATCCCTTAACAAATCTGCTGTAATAACTAGTGAGGCCTAGGAAGGCTCTTACTTCAGTTTGGCTTTTAGGTGGTTGCCAAGCCATGATTGTTTCAATCTTGGCCTGGAGGGGCTGCACCTTGCCACCACCTACTAGGTGTCCCAAGTACACCACAGAATCCTGCCCAATCTGGTACTTACTGGCCTTGATTGTCAGTCCTGCCTGTTGTAGGGTCTGGAGCACCTCTTGGAGGCGAAGCAGATGTTCATCCCACCTGGTACTGTAGACGGCAATGTCATCCAAGTAGGCGGCACAGAACGCGTCTTTGCCACCCAGGATCCTGGTAACCAACTACTGGAAGGCAGCAGGGGAAAAGCAAAAGGGCATCACCCAGAATTGGTAATGTCCTTCAAAGGTTGAGAATGCTGACCTCTCTTTTGCCCCCTCAGTCAAGGTGATCTGCAAGTACCCTGATGTCAAACTAAAGGTAC
The DNA here is from genome assembly GCF_031143425.1 of Pleurodeles waltl. Classification (NCBI taxonomy): domain Eukaryota; kingdom Metazoa; phylum Chordata; class Amphibia; order Caudata; family Salamandridae; genus Pleurodeles; species Pleurodeles waltl. The sequence goes on from NC_090436.1 coordinate 318,760,789, forward strand.
TTAGGAAATTGGCAGTGCCTAGCATTTCACTGAGCTCATCAGCTCTGGGAATGGGGTGTGTGTCCGTCTTAGTGACGGAGTTGAGACCTCTCTAGTCTACAAAGAACCGAAGTTCTGGTTTGGCACCTGGTGGGGCAGCCCTAGGTACCGACACCACTGGGCTGGACCACAGACTGTTAGAGGTTTCAATCACCCCTAAAGCTAGCATCTTGGAAACTTCCTCCTTGATGCTAGCCTTCACCCTGTCTGACAACCTGCACATTTTGTTCTTTACAAGAGGACTGCCTCCCTGTGTCATTGGATGCATAGATGTGTGAGCACGGGGCTGAGAGAAAACAGGGAGGAGAACTGTCCCAGTAACCGTTAACAGTCACCTTGCTGGTCTAGGATCAGGGAGTCAGAGAGGTTGATACCCTCCACCGACCCATCCCTTTCTTGTGCAGAGAGGAGGTGAGGGATAGGTTCACTCTCCTCTTCCACACCCTCATCTGTCACAAGGAGCATGCTAACTTCAGACCTCTCAAAATGAGCCTTTAGTCTGTTTACATTGAGCACCTTTAGGGGGTTTCAAGGGGTCTGGAGGTCCATTATGTGGCCTCACCCTCATGCTCCTTTACTTCATATGGGCCAGTCCAGTGATCCTGCAGAGCCCTGGGCTCCACTCGTTCCATCACCCATATTTTGTTGCTAGGTTGAAACTCCACCAGAGCGGAATTCTGGTCATACCAGTGTTTCATTACCTCTTGACTGGCCTCAAGGTTGCTTTTGGCCTTTTTCCAGAAGTGGTGCATCTGGTTGCAGAGGGCCAACATGTAGCTGACCACATTCTGCTGGGTTACCCTTTCTGGGGCACCTCTCTGTAAGCAAAGAGAAGGCAAGGCCAGAGGACATGCCGTTTACACCTCATGACCTCAGGTAGGCCTGTAATCATGCCCTTTAAGGGCTTGTTGAATCTCTCAACTAGACCAGTGGATGTGGTGTGGTGAACTTGTAAGTTACTCCACACACCCCACATGGACTTCATGTATTCAGACATGAAGTTAGTGCCTTTGTCAGACACTGTCTCTTTGGGGAATCCCACACAGGTACAGATCCCCATCAAAGCTCTGGTCACCACAGGTGCAATCACTGCCCTTAGAGGAATTGCCTCTGGGTAGTGTGTGGCATGGTCCACCAAGACCAGGATGAACCTGTTGCCTAGGGCTGTCTTGGGGTCCAATGGACCAATCAGGTTGATGCCCACCCTTTAAAAGGAGGGTGCCAATGATAAGAAGTGGGATCAAGGGAGTCTTCAGCTTTTTCCCACACTTCCCACTGGTCTGGCAGATGGGACAGGATCTGCAGAATGCATCTGAGGCTGTCTTCATGCGGGCCAATAGAAGTAGGTGACAAGACTGGCAAAGGTCTTGTCTTACCCTAAATGTCATGATCCAAACCCAGTAGGAAGGCCGGGTGACCCTGGGGGACCACCATCACATGTGTTCCCCAGTACCTGCAGCCTTAGGCTTACTATATAGGAGATAATTCTCCCAGAAGATCAGGTGATCCCCAGAGGCTTCACCTGCTGCATGAGCTGATGTCTGTCGCATCAAGCCCTCAAGAGTGGGACACTCTTTCTGTTCCTTGCAGAATTCCTGCCTGGTGGGACCACCATCAACTTGCCAACCAGCAAGCTCAAGCAGGTCACCTAGGGTGGCAATGTCTTCCCCAGTTGGCTCATGGGCCTCCTCCTCAGGAACCCCATCAACCTCCACTGTGGGAACTTCCGGGGCTGGTTTCTCATGCCTCCTGCACCTCTCCTTGGCAGCTGTCTGGGACATTTTTCCAGGCTCCAGATGCCATTGACTTCCCTCCCAGACAGCCGTGGACCATGTGGTCATAAAGACCCGCTCAGGCAATCCCATCATCTTAAAGTGAGACCTAAGCTCTACCTCCCTCCAGGTAGTGAGCTCTAGGTCATTGCCTAACAGACAATCTACAGGCATGGCAGGACTCACAGCTACTTTTAGAGTACCAGAGACCCTCCCCTCTCAAAGGGGAACATAGCCACTGGTAGATGGCTCTCATGATTGCCAGCAACTATGACTTGGTGGAATGTGTTCAGTAGGACCTGCTTTGCTGACACCAGCTTACCCTTGACAGTGGTCATTCTGGCTCCTGTGTCACACAGAGCTCATTAATACACTTAATGAATTAATTAGTCCACTCGTTGCCTATTAATGGTGACCCACTGCCTATACTTAGAAGTATTGGCGTGTATGTGGCCTTTTGGCACCATATCTGCATCCCCCAGGGACACTAGGGTTACCTCTGTCTGTTCCCCAAAGCTATCTGGGACTACCTCCTGCACGAGTGCTACACTAGCCAACCCAGGTGTCTGCCCACCAGTGGGGGGCTGTGCCCTCCTTGGACATTTGGAGTCACCATTAGAGTGTGGCGCACTCTGCACATTGAGGAACTCACCTCCATGTCTTGTTATCAAAGAACCCTTTCTTCTTAGTATCAGACTGGAACTGGTTACCACTATTCCCTTGGGGAATTATTTTGGGGACATTTATAGAACTCCTTATGTCTAAGTTTTTCTCCCCACTCATTCTTCTGTTGGGAACCCTGACCACCTTTGTGGATATCCTCACAGATACTTTTTTGGACACTCTGGTGCTAGCCCAGAGGTCTGCCTCCTCAGCAAGCTTCCTGAGATCAGTCAGCTTACTGCAAACTAGGTGCTGGCGCAACACTGTAGAACAAATACTGAGCATGTGCTCTCTCAGTATTAAATTGTACAATCCAATATAATCATTGACTTTGCTGCCCCCCCCAATTCAGGGCCTTACTGGTGTATTCAATGAAGTCTTACCAGGTGTGGTTGGGGAACTTGCTACTGTCCATGAATCTTTGGCAACACTTCTCAGAGGTCAGCACAAATTTGACAATCAAAATGATTTTCATTTGGAGTGTACTTGTTCTGGTCCCCAACCTCTAATGTCAAAAGTGTGTCCCTCCCAAGTGTAATCATGTGTTTACACAGACCCGCCCCCCAGTGCTCTTCAGGAACCCCGTGTGTCCTCAGTGCAACTTCATAAGCAGAAAAACACTTGTCAATGTCATCTGGCTCCACATAACTGGGCACCGAATCCTTGCGTATACAAACCTTTATGTCTCCATCAGGTACTGCACGTAGCTGCCATCATCACTGCTGGGCTCAGACTGCCTAGCCGTGAGGTCCAGCTCTCTTAGACTCACTTCATGAGCCAGAAGCAATTTCTTTTCTGCCAAGGCTCTTTAAGCATTCCTCTGCTCTGTCTCCATTTATAATTTTGCCAACTGCAGCCTGAATTCTCTCCCTTCTCCTCTTTCCCTCTGTGGAATCACCTCCGGGTTCAGACAGACCACAGAGCCCTCAGATGGCTCATGCAGATCAGGGGTGAAAACCCTAAACTCTTGAGGTGGTCCATCTCCCTACAGGGAATGGACTTTACGGTGGAACATCGCCCGGGGACTGACCCTGCCAATGCTGATGGTCTCTCCAGATTCTTCCGCCTTAGTGACGAGAGGTCCCAAGGGGGTGGGTAGCTCACCCTACTTTCAGCTGTGGGGATCATGTTAAACCTGACAGCCTTAGGGTCATCATTCGCCAACTTTTTGCCTGCATCCCTCCATTTTTCCGACCCTGTTTTTGCGGGTTTTAGTACTCTGCACACTTGACCACTGCTGTCCAGTGCTAAAGTGCATATGCTCTCTCCCCTAAACATGGTGACATTGGTTCCTACCCGACTGGCATATTAAATTTACCTATAAGTCCCTAACAAAGTGCACTACATGTGCCCAGGGCCTGTAAATTAAATGCTACTACGAGGCCTGCAGCACTCATTGTGCCACCCACATAAGTAGACCTTTAACCGTGTCTCAGGCCTGCCGTTGCAAGGCCTGTGTGTGCAGTTTCACTACCACTTCAACTTGGTATTTAAAACTGCTTGCCAAGCCTTAAACTCCCCTTTTCCTACATATAAGTCACCCCTAAGGTAGGCCCTAGGTAACCCATAAGGCAGGGTGCTATGTGAGTAAAAAGCAGGACATGTACCTATGTGTTTTACATGGCGTGTTGTGAAAAACTCTTACGTTCGTTTTCCACTACTGTGAGGTCTGCTCCTTTCATAGGCTAGCATTAGAACTGCCCTCATATGCTTTTAAGTGGTAGATTCTGATCTGGAATGAGTAGCACTGTCATGTTTAGTATTGCCAGAATGGTAATAGAAAATCCGACTTACTGGTGAGGTTGGATTTAATATTACTATTTTAGAAATGCCACTTTTAGAAAGTGGCCATTTCTCTGCACTTACTGCCATCTGTGCCTTACAGCCCTGTCCCCAATCCACGTTTGGTCAGTTATGGTTGACAGCTCCCTTTGTGCATTCCACCCAGACAACCATAAACACAGGGCACTCAGTCACATCTGCATTCATCTGCATACTAAATGGTTCTCCCTGGGCAGGAACTGTAGAGGGGTTCTCTCACACTTCAAAGGCCAGTGGCCTGCCCTCACACAAAGGACTGATAACCCCCACAGGGATCCTGGCAGACAGGACTGGGCTGAAAGGGGAACTTGTGCACTTCAAAATCACTCTTTGAAGTTTACCCCACTTCAAAGGCATTTTTCGGTATTTAAACAACTGGGTCTCTGACTCCATCAAATCAAACACATCTGAACCTATACCTGGACTCTGTCAGAGAGACTGCCTGGCTGCCCAAAGGACTCATCTGGACTGCTTTGCTGAAGGACTGCTTTCCTTCTTGTTGCCCTGCTCCCTGGTGCTTCAAAGGCTTAGATTGAACTTGTCTCCTGTTTCTGAAGTCTCAGGGCCAACAAAGACTTCACCCCTTCAGGAAATCCTTGTGCGTCGGAAAATCGACACAATGCCTGCAGAAATTGATGCAACGCCTGCCTCACGGCTGGAAAATTGCTGCACCGCTGACCGGAACGATGCAGCACCAGACCCGCCACCAGAAATCGATGCAGCACCCGCCTGCGACTGAAATTGTGCTGCAATGGCTACCGGATTGACACAGTGCCTGCTCCTTCTAGCGGGTCAAGGATTTTCAATGCATCCTCCCTGGTCGTGAAAATACCACCTCATCACAGTAAGGAACCAAGGCTGCACTCCTGAAATTCAAGACATCTCCTTGCAATATGGAAAGAAACAATGCATCATCTGTTTCGCGCCAGAAAATCCGACGCACCACCTTATTTTTCACACATCTCCTCTACGGCCCCGGAGCGTCGTTATTTTTGAGGCATCCCAGGTACTGTGTGATACAAAGATACAACCATTCCTTCCTAAGGACTGAGACTCTTTTTAACCTTTTTAAAGGGATAATTCAACTTGTGTTTATTGGATTTTTGTCGTTTTGACCTTATTTTATTCAGATAAATATTATCTATTTTTCTAAACCTGTGTGGTGTATATTTGTGGTGTTTTCACTGTCTTTCTGCATGAGTTATTGCGCAAATACTTTATACATTGCCTTCTAAGTTGAGCCTGACTGCTCAGTGCCAAGCTACCAGAGCATGGGCACAGGCTAATTTGGATTGTGTTGTGATTTACCCTGACTAGGATTGTGGTCCCTACTTGGACAAGGGTGAATACCTCCACCAACTAGAGACCCAATTTCTAACAGAAAGTGAAAGTGAAGAAGACTTATGAGATCATTCACTGCTCTATACATATTTTTGGCGCATAGCACAAATCATAAGCTTCAAATCCTCAGCTTCAAATGGTCGAGCTTTTCAATAAAGAGAAATTCAAAACAACAGATGATGGACAGAATGCAGAACAAATCAAACATTCACCCCCAGTCACAGATCTCAGTTTAATCCATCAGTTTTTTTGCTTGCCATGCCATTCCAGTTTGGCTCACTGTGCCACAGGGTTCAAGCTAGACTGGCTGATGAAGGGTGATACCCTGAAACTGGTCCCAGGACACTTGTTTCTGGTCCAGGGAGGACCTGGCCTGGCAGTTCAGGCTGGACTGCTCCCATTGGGAACAGGGTAAAGATTGATTTGCATATGGCTGGGTCCAAACTCGGGTGGCATTGTGAGCAGATGAGCGGTGGATTAAACCCAGATCTGTGACTGGGGGTGAGTGGTTGAAAAGTTTCAGCACTCCATCCATCCTCCTTTTGTGTTGCTAAAGTTACCCTAAGTGGGAAGGGTATGCCCAGACATGGGTCCCTTGCTCACTGTGCCTCTGGATTCAAGCTAACCTGGCTGATGAAGGGTGATACTCTGAAGCTGGTCCCAGGATGCTTGTTGCCGGTCTAGAGATGACCTGGCCTGGCAGTTCGGGCTGTACTGCTCCCATTGGGTACAGGGTCAAGACTGATTTGCATATGGCTGGGTCCAAACTCGGGAGGCATGGTGAGCAGAAAAATCATGGATTAAACCCAGATCTGTGACTGGGCTTGAGTGGTTGAAAGGTTTCAGCACTTCATCCATCATCCTTTTGTGTTGCTAAAGTTTCCCTAAGTGGGAAGGGTATGTCCAGACGTGGGTCCCTTGCTCACTGTGCCACTGGATTGAAGCTAGCCTGACTGATGAAGGATGATACCCTGAAACCAGTCCCAGGATGCTTGTTTCCGGCTGGACTGCTCCCATGGGGTACAGGGTCAAGACTGATTTGCATGTGGCTGGGTCCAAACTGGGGTGGCATGGTGAGCAGAAGAATGATGGATTAAACCCAGATCTGTGACTGGGGGTGAGTGATTGAAAAGTTTCATCCCTCCGTCCATCATCCTTTTGTGTTGCTTTCAATAAAGAGAAGCATATTTGTGTTATAGATCGAAGAGACGCAATCACTAAAATTGTAATGTGATAAAAAATCATGTTGTAAATTAGTGAGCACTTATGGACACCAGGAGCTACATTATTGAAAGGGCGCACCGTCCCTGCTTGCGCCACAGTGCACCTTTAAACAGGTGCACCAGGTACAAACAGGGACAGTGTGCCCTGTTGTAATGAATGTGTTGCTCCAGGGCAGCTGCGAATTTGTGCTGCCACAGGAACAGTGCATTCATGTAAAATAAACTGCTGATTCAAAGCTGCTCTAGATTTCTCTGTGCAGGTAGCAACCACCTACAATGTAGAGGAGTTAGTGATCTCCCTGCAGGTGGGTGCAGTGAGTGACTGCACCCACATGTAGGGGGGTTTTAGGGGTTGAGGGTCCAGGGGAATCTCCTTTCCATCCATCAGAGGGCTGCCTTCAGGAGGTGTACCAAGAGCGCACCACCTTTTTGTGACGCACTGTGAGTACGCCTCTTATGGGCCTGTTTGTGTTTGCAACCACGTCTATAATACGACTCGGGTGCAGAGACAAATATATTGCCTTGATTGCTTGGGGCCATGCCCCCACACAAATGAGGGAACACCCTCTGAAGATAGCACTGGTGCTGGTGTGTCAAATCTATCAGTGTTATGGAAGGGGACACAAAAGCATCTTCAGCCCCTTCTGTAACACCATTGTGCCCCGGTGGTGAGCAAAAGGGGAGCTTACGCCCTTTGCGTGCACAATATATAACATGGCCCGGATCTTAAATTATTACAAATACTTCATAACATGCAATCATCAGAAGTTGTGCTCAATGGAGCATTAGACAAACTTGCAAGGACAGACGCCCAAATTTCGAATATAAATACTCTTACTTGATGCTGTTTATGTCCTGTGTTTGATGAACGAATGACATTACATTTGCACCGAACTCTCCATTAAACAATGGTACATAAACAATTGTAGACATAATGCTGTTTTCACTTAGAACGCCTGAGGTTACATTTACAATATGTAGATTTTTTAAATGTTATTTTGTACATTTTATGTGCATTATATTCTTAGAGGTGTTTATAAGAGCCAGTACCCCGTTAATATGCAGGAATGTCAGCTGAAACCCTATCAGCATTACATCACATACATCAAGTGACAGAATGGTAAGAGTTAATAGATTTTAGGCTACAAGATAGCACTAGCAAACAAAGTGAGTACAGCAAATAGGATTATGGGCAGTTCTGTAAGTGATTCTCTAGGGACGACTGTAAACAGCTGAAGGAACAAAAGATCAAAGACTGAGCTTGGTCAGTAAGACTGGAGGGGTGTGAGCTCTAGAGTTCCCAACAATCGCACTGGCACATAATGTTAAAATATATTCATTGACAAGCAGGGTGCACCAGAGTGGCTTAAGGGGCAGTGGGAAGGGAGATGAATGCAGATTGGTAAGGTAATAAGTGAAAGAACAAGCATTTTCAATGCCACGGGTCTCGCATTTGCTCGAGTTAGAGCTATTAGCGGTGTAAAGGAAAAAAAACGCAGCGCGATCGCACTATGTAAAATGCAGCGCGATGGCGCAGCGTGGAAAATAATAAGATAAAGTAGTCCGAACCCCAAGCTCAAAACATCGAGCCTCGTATGTTTCTAGTAGTTTACCGGTGCTGTGTAGGTGGGCTAAACACCGGAAAAGGCATGACGTGTGCATGCCTTTCACAAATAAAACAAGCGGATTTTAAAAGGCAAGCCCACAAACCAATGTAAGTGACTGACGTGACATGGGCGTGGTTTGAAGCCCAAAGAGAGATTACAGAATGGACTGAGCGCTTTGCGTTAGCCCATAAAAAGCAGTATTCTGTGAAATAACTAAAAAAATGTAAAGCTTTACAAACAGTGAGAGGGAAAGGGTGTGGGCATGTTTTTGTCTGTGTGGGTAAACATTTCTGGTGACACCTCACCATACCCCACTGACAGCACCTGTATCAGACTATTTATCACAAAATACATTTATTAGGAGGGTGTAACACCCCAAACACCTCCCTAAAACAACGCCCATGCAAAAGGTGCTAAATAACTATCATCCAATCTCAGTGTAAAGTGGACATAATTATCCCAAAACTTCATTGTATCGTTGAGCACAATGAATAGGCACAAATTTCAGTGCCTGAAGAAATATGATCACATCATCCCAATCCTGATGTAACTTTATTGGCTCCCCTTGCCAGCCCACATTATCTTCAAAACCAGCTGCACCATTTACAAATCCATCACAACCAGCACCCTGCTTATCTTGCAGACAAACTCACCAACTCTTGTGGTTCTCTGCACACCCGTAGGCAGGTCACCATCAGACTGCAGACTAAGAGGTAGATTTATAAAAAGTGGAGCGGCACCTAGCGCAGCATCACTTTTCTTGCACCCCTTAGCACCCCCTTAATGCCACCATGTTAGCACTGTATTTAAAAAACGGTGCACCATGGTGGTAGTTAGGGTGACTAGCATAAAAAATTATGACAACAATCCTGCAAAGGACCCAGAGGCCCATTGTAATCAATGGGAGCCTCTTTTTAACGCCTGCACTTAGGAGGCATTAAAAAATGCTGATAAAAGTGGCGCAAAGGAATCTATGAGATTCCTTTGCCCCATTTTTATGGCCCCCCTAGTGCCGGAACGCCCCCCTTGCATACATTATGTCTGGCGCAGGCATAATGTGGCGCAAGCGTTTACAAAGTGGTGCAATGCAAGCAATGTGCCACTTTGTAAATGTGGCATGGTGTTTTTCCCCTTCCAATGCCACGTTAGCATTAAAATAATTAAGCTGATGTGGTGCTAGAACAGCGCAAGGGCTCCATAAATCTGGCCCTAAGAAGTTAAAACCAAGTAAAAAAAGGTAATAGGCCTTTTCCACCTGTGCATCCAAGAACAGAAACAATAGCTTTGTTTCAACCATTCCCACAACACTGTTCAAATTTAGAATAAAGCTGAAGACATATCTGTTCCAAGAACATGACATCACAATATATTAACTGACCACAAACCATCATTCTACCTTATTTCACATTGGCTTTATGTTTGTCTTTGACTGTCTATGGCTCTCTGCTGCCATTTATCTAGGTTTGCACCATATAAAAACTCTACATACATACATACATATGTAGCTGTGAGAACAGTCTGCAAGCCATGGAAACTGACAGGGGCAAGGTGCAGTGTAATACCTCTTGGAGTTGCACCACTATGTACATGCATCTGTGCATGTGGCACAAGACATACAAGGTGAGCTCTGGCTCTCTATTTGTGCTGGTAAAGCATGACAAATAACAATACGAATGTACCATGGAAACATGAATGTGTGTCTAAAAATACCAAACATAACCAAAATAGTTAATTGTGTCCAAATGCAGTGTCTGTGTCATGCTAATGTATGGGGATAAATCATGGCATGTATCTGCTCATGCCTCTCGTTATTAGAGTAATCAACATTAATACCAACCAGAGTGATCTAAGATCCAGTGTGAGTAAAGTGAGTTCATGTCCTCAGTCTCCAATCTTCTTTGTAGTGCTTAAAATAAATTCAATGGGGTTACTATGGGGATCAATGTTTTTATAGATGAACATGACACATGGACCCAGCACTCTGTCGGTTTGTCACCTTCCATAACACACCTTTTCACACAATCGGGAGGGAAAAAGAACTCCACACACATCCAGAGTGGGTCTGCCAGAGGAAGCAGGAGCACAGCCATCAACTAACTGACTTCTGACTCTGGAAATGATTGCAGCAAGCAGCACAAAAAAATATACCAGATGGTAGGTCTTGGGATAGGATGTCAATCATAGACACTTTCCTAAGGATAGCTAGCGTAACTAATTGCACAAGATATTACTTTAAGAGTTTCAGGTCATTTCTACAAAGATACAGAATATCAACATGCCAAGGCAGTCTCTACAAGCTACAAACAGGGTATTGTGAGGAATAAGGAAGGTGTCTACACATAGGAACAGCAAGATGAATCTGGATTTTGTATAAACTTGAAGGATATTTGTGCTCTACCACATGGGGCTCTACTGACTGCTTTAAAGTCACCCAAGCACCACATGCATCTGGTAAGTACTGACAAGATCAGTGTCTCAACACATGATGGTGTTGAAGAAGCGTACCCAGCTTCTGTTGGTGTGCAGGCCACATATTTGTATCTACTCACCCACCACTATAGAGATAAGGGGCAGAGCCGGATGCTGTATCTATGGGGCGGATTATTAGTTGACAGTGGCGGTCTTACCGCCAACATGCTGGCTGGTTGGACCGCCAAATTATGAATTTGGCAGTGGTGCACACAGAAGACCGCTAGCGGTCTGTCGGCACCGCCAGCAAGCACAGATTGTGGCGGTCGACTGGAAGCACAAACAGTAGGGTGGAGACCATGTTTCCGCCAGACCTATTAAGAGGTTGCACACCCCGCCACTGTGACCACCGCAGTCCAGCCACCACACATCATGAGGCGGAAACAGACACAACAAAGGGAGACACTCCCCTCCAGGAAGCCATACACGTCCGGAGCCACCATGTAACCACAACTAGGCCTCATCCCGCTGCTCCTGCTCACCAAAAGACAACAAAACCATCGCCAACGAGGACAACAACAACCGTAAGCACACACACTTACCTGTTTTTTTGTAAAATGTAGTAATTTGTACAGTTACAAAACATACCATACGGAGGGGGATGCGAAGGGCTGCACTTACACGTAACAGCATAGTGACGCACACACTCACATACTGCATCAAGGACACCCACACCTACACATCACGCACACTTCAGTCAGCACACACACACACACACCACATGTCAATACCACATATATACGCACTGCAACACAGCACAGATCCAGGGTCACAGAACACCACACAACATACAAACTCGTAACAACAACACAACAACTGCATACGTACAAATACATTTCACACACACACCCAACACAGGTCAGGGGCTCGATACAGATACAACACACATGTGCATCCATGTGTAATGAAACACACACAACACCACCATCAAACAACCCAGCAATCGACCCACACATCACCCACACACACAGCACATCAGATCTATTATGACATGCACAATACACACAGACACAAACAGTCAAAACACACAAAGCTACACATCACAACAAGACCGGCACAGCAGCAATGGGAGTAGCCAAACCATACATGGAAGGAGGCCGTTCTGGGACACATTTCAGGTTGAACAAGACCCACAAAAACATGCCCACACAAACAGACCCCATTTAGATTTCATGGACAAGCAATACCAACAACAAATGTAATGCTCAGTCACACATATGGGTGAAAGGCAAGGCTACAAAGCACACACTACTCCAGACACCAAACAAGACAACATCCAACTCTAAGGGACACACTCCTAAATAGTTACATGCACACAAAAACAAAGCAAACTCGCACAACTCAACACACTCCATGTCTGCACTGACAAAACTCTGGAACACACATCACATGTACATAATAGCTGCAACAGGGGACAAGGTGTACACCATACAGGACCACATCGCACATCACTACAAAAAACACATATCACTACCAACACAACACAATACCATGACACCAACATTTCAGCTACATACACATACCTATCATACAACACACACCCTACCCTTGGGGGACAACAGCACTGCACACAAATTCACATACTGCTAAAACAAAACATGAAGCAGCCAACAGCACACACACACACACACACACAAATATTGGCACACAGCCAATGTCAGCCAGGAACAACAGAAAGCTGATTGTCTTTATTTATGTAAAAGTGCAAAAAATATGAAATTCCAAGGCTATAGGCCAGTCCAAAAGTATTTTTTGCATCAAAGGCACAATATGGTACCCCAACTTAACTCCTGACTGCCATGTAACCTCCACAGGTAGGGGAATCAAGGGGGCAGGCAGGAAAATTCAGGGATTATTGGTGGGGTGGCCGAGGGAGGTTGGGCTTGGGAGGGGTGGGTTTTGCTTTTGATTTGAGAGGGGGAAACCTACTTGGGAGGGTGGACTTATTCTTGGCAGGGGGAGGGGCAAGGCTGCTGGCAGAGGGGTAGGAGAGGCCTTGGAGGTGGAAGGGATGGCTGTTGTGAGGGGAACAGCTCTTTTGGGGATGTCACAAGGGGAGTAAGGAAAAGGCCAAGGTTACAAAGGAATATGTTTTTTGACACACGGGGATGGTCATCAGAAGGGGGTTTGGGTGTGGAGGATGAGGGAGTGGTTGTTTAACATTTAGGTGTGGATGTCTTGGGTGCATGTTTATGGGTGTTGTGCTTGCGTGTGGTGGGTGTCTGTTGGGTGGGTGAGTGAGGGTGTTTATGTGACTTGGGCTGAGGGGGGGTGGAGGTGCTGGGTGATGCCTGGGCTGTCTGTTGGGGTGGTAACTGCAGGCATGGTGAATGTGCTGCAGGTAGGGGTTGTGGTGTCTGCGGGTGTGGTGACTGGGGTGGATGTCTGAGGGTCTGCTGCAGTGGTGTCTGTGGGTAGGTTAGGTGTGGTGGCTGGATCAGTGAATGTTGGTATGGTGTCTGTAGGTGTGCCAGGTGTAGTGTCTGTGATGCTGAGGGTGGAAGTGGTACCAGGGCAAGTTGTGACTGTTGCTGTGTTTGCAGGTGGCTGTTGATTGTATGCGTGTCGGAGGTGTGTCTTGTGGTGCTTGTGTTTGTGTGAGCTTCCCTTGTCTGTTGAGGTGGATGCATGTGAGTCTGTGTGCTTTGGCTGGGCACAGGCTGCCATCAGTGTGGAGGCCAGAGCCTGAAAAGCTCTCTGTAGGCCAGCCTTTGCACTGTGAATGCCCTCCAGTAATGCCTTGCTTGTTGGACCTGGGTTGCCAGTCCCTGAATGGCATGTATGATAGTGGACTGGCCCACAGAGATGCTTCTCTCCCTCTTGGGTAAGCAGGCACGGCCAACTCATTGAGGAGCTACAGGGAGGGTGGTGACAGAACAGGGATGGCGGACAGAGATGGTAGTGGAGGGGTCCCTGATGGGTCCGCTACCAGTAGGGATTGGCCACTGGAGGAGGACACTGAGTATGATGTTGCAGATCTGGTCTCCATTGAGGCACTCCCCTTGCCCTCCAGGCCACAGGTCCCTCGGTGTCTGTGGTGTCGTGTCCGGAGGTCCCGTGGCCGGAAGCTTCCCCACTTGGCTGTGCCCTGTCTCCTTCACCTGCTGGTGCTGATGCTGAAAATAGATAGTGAGGTTGTGTCATAACATACACATGATAACACTTCTATCACAAATCAGGAAGAAATTACTTACCATCATGCCATCATTCAAAGTGCCAATATCATGTAACAGCACAAAACAATGCATGAATCTCAAATTTACAAATGTAGCACAACAGCAAAGCAAGCTATCTGAAAACTGCAATATCAGGAATGAAGTTGAGCAACCACACTAACCATACCATGACTGGGTGACTGTTCAACCCAATCCAGATGCCATATTCTGTGCAACATAGTCAAGAAGTAGACAAGCAATATCTTTCCATTGTAAGGTACCTTAGCAAATACATAGACTCACCTCACTTACCTCACAAATCCTTTCCCCTGTTTGTCAAGTATCAGGCAATAACATATGTTGCCAAGTAAAGGCAGGCAACCCTGGTACAAACAAGCCATACCTTCATCAAGTGACATTGAATCAACCATTTCACTATGGACACATACCATCATATGACATATCAACATGTTACACACACATGCCCCAATTGTGATGTAGCAAGGAGTAACAATGGACTCGGGTCCAAAATATCTAGGATAAATGTCTCCAGAATACAAACAATAATAGTCATGTAAGGACCAAGTAGGCTCACACCAATGTCCCACACACATTTAAATGTTAATTGTTTGTGTATGTATCAAATAGACTACTGTACTGTGTGGGAAGGAAGGAGGGAGACATACCTTGTAATCACTAACATGGGTAAACCAATTTGTTGCAGAATGAGAAGGAATATTCCTACCCACATGTTAGTCGTGGAGAGCATGGCATCTGTCTGTGGAGGAAACCCAGAGGCAAAGCATAAGTGATGCTAACATCACTGATATACCATCTGTGATGCAACCCAACAGTCAGGTCACACTTACTAATCTACACACAGGTGTACAGGAACTACTACCATACACCAAATCATTTTATCTTCAAACATGGAGTGGCCAAACACCCTGGCCTCATGTGTTAAATCCTTTATAGCCACTGCAGGTACACTTGCCAAAATACAAACAGTGAGGCTTGGATTTTGATGGCAGAATACACATGATGTTGACACAGTACTGTCTGGCCCATAGCTGTGAGTGGACAACTATTGCCTATATATCATACGTACAAAAGTATCCCATAGGCAAAAATATGATAGCTTTCTGCTATCAAACATCAGCATGGCTATTATATGCTACATCTGATACATACATATTTGTCCCAGTGGAAATGTAGCACATGCACACAGGTATCCAATATGCATTTTCTCAACTCTGATGAGACAACACACATAGCAATATACATTCCTCATTTACCAAGGGGAATTACCTGGCATCAGGCGTCAAAATGTTGGCTATGTAAGTCATGCCACATGTATGATGGACACCCATGCATCACAGAATGCTGTGCCACATCAGAAACCAACATACAATGGAGATGACTTGCCCCTGCCTGAATTAAAATCACGCACAGACATCCCCCCGATACATAGCAGAGGACAGAGAGCAACACCTTTCTACTGTGACATTAGGGAGAAGTGATCTGTTGGTGGGGAATTAACACCCACCAGGGCAGTAAAAGCAGATTACTGGAACATAAAACACAGTGACATGTGCTCCATTCTGTGCTATAGGACTGGGGGGTCCTCATGGTTGAGTGCCAGATCCCAAACCCAAATGAATGTGCACACCAATGTGAGCACAGAAGATCTGTGACACATGACACATCCCACATTGTCAGAGCTAGCATTCTTTCCGTCACTCAACGCCTGATAAAGGGTAACAAATGAGTCAGGTCTGTACTTACCCCCTTATGGCTGCTGTTCTGCCCTCAAACACCCATCCAACTCTGGGTAGGTCACAGCCAAAATGCAGGCCATTAGGGGGGTCATGGTCTGATGGGAATCCCATTGTCATTGGGAGGACAGCCCCAGCTGGACTTCTGCGATCTTCCAGGCCCAGCATCTAAGGTCCTCCCACCCCTTCTGACATTGGTCGCTCCGCCAGCTGTGGACCCCCAGGGTCTACACCTTCTTGGTGATGGCTTGCCAAATCCCCTTCTTCTGATGGGCCTTGACCTGCATGGATGCAAAGGACAAGACAGAAAACCATGTCTGCAAGTCCAACACAAGCTACAAGCCAGTTCAACAAGTCAGTAACAACCTGTCTTGAACATCCTGTCCACCAATGCACACAGCGATCATTGGATATGGGAACATTACTGAAACACTCCTGATAAGGGTACCCATCACAACCACCAGCTCATCCCCGGCACTGACCAGTTAGTAAAGCAGTGTGTTTTGTGTGACATGAGACAAGACATTGACCAGGGACACGATGCAACATATTACACCAAATGGCAAGTGACAGGTACACCAAACAGCAAACATTGCACACAAACATCCACAACTCCTGATGATCACAAGCTCCATATGGTCCCTACAGGTCACATCCAGGCTACAGACAGGCCCATATTTCTAGGACAACATACAAGGGAGTCACATGTTGTGCACACAAAGATACAAGCCTTTACATGTGTGCACCTTTGCACATCCAGATGCTACTTCAAGGAGTGGGGGTCTTTGTGTCAGTCCAAAAAATGCTAAACATACTTCCAAAACATGTGTGCACAGAAAAACTATGTCAAAGTAAGATACACCAGGCCTTGTTTTGGACATGTCCCACATCATGCCCAAAACACAGGCTCATATATCAGGGAACATCAGTGCACAACATACTGTTTGCCGATGTTCATTGCCCAAATAATTAGGAGCATGCACAGTACGCATCAGAGCTGGATTAAGGAGCCAACAGGACAGTGTGATCATGGGACCTGTCAATGATATGTAACACAAATGGTCAGAGTTGATCTGAGCACATCTGTCACAGCTCTCCACCATGTCCCCAATGCTATGACAATAGTAATCACTGGGGTTAGCCTGAAGTCGATGAACCTTAGTAGTGAGGCATGATTTTCAACCTTTACATGTTCTTTATGGATACAGGGTGTGGCTACAGGCTCACACTTGCAGTGCTCTTACCTGCTCCTCTGGTGCACCATAGAGCTATCCATACAGGGGTAGGGCCTTCTCCAGCTCTTCTGGTGAGAAGGCAGGGGTCCTATCACCTATAGGATGTGACATGATTGCTCCCAGAGGAGGTACACAGCAGCTCAGGTTGTGGAGGTCTTGCTGGCAGCAGGGTCAGAAGTCAAGTGAGAAATTAAGCAGGAGATGGCAGTCACATCCTGACATGTCCATGACTTCAGTGCCCAGTGGGATGGAACTTACAGATACCTGAGCAAAAGTATATTTTTTTTAAACAGACTTGACTATGGGGGTCATTACAACATTGGTGGTAAAAGCTGCTTACCGCCGTGCAGAAGACCGCCAACACACCGCCACGGCCGCGGAATACCACCACGGTCATTATGACCCAAAGCCCGGAATCCACCAAAAGTTCGACACCCACACAAGTCCGCCACATCAAAGGTCAGTGATAAACTGGCAATAACAAAACCGACACTGTCACACCAATAGGAATACACCCATACTATCACGACCCACGAATCCACACGGTGGTCTTTCAACCGCGGTATTCCATTGGCGGTACACACCGCCGCGCTCAAAATACCCACACTTTTACTAAACACACCCACATTGGACAATTCAAAATATACACACCTGATACACATACACACACCACTCCCACACACCCAATACAATATAAAACACACACCTACATCACCCACAAACCCCTACGACCACAATGCCGACTGAAGGCCAGAGACACCACCATCTACAAACTAGCATCCACAGGCACTCAACACTATCACTCACATAACATCCATGCACCCCACACAACACATCTCTAAATATCACCCCACACATCACAACACACACCACCCCACACATCACCCTCACCACCCCATGGCACCACAAAGACACTCCAGGTTCTCTGAGGAGGAGCTTAGGGTCATGGTGGAGGAAATCATCCAGGTAGAGCTACAGCTATTCGGATCACAGGTGCAGCACACCTCCATAGCTAGGAAGATGGAGCTATGGCGAAGAATCGTGGACAGGGTCAACGCAGTGGGACAGCATCCAAGAACACGGGATGGCATCAGGAAGAGGTGGAACGACCTATGGGGGAAGGTGTGTTCCGTGGTCTCAAGACACCACATAGCGGTTCAGAGGACTGGCGGCAGACCCCCACCTCCTCCCCCACAACTAACAACATGGGAGGAGCAGGTCTTGGCTATACTGCATCCTGAGGGCCTCGCAGGAGTAGCTGGAGGAATGGACTCTGGTAAGTTAAATCTTAACTATGACATCCCACACCTTACCTGCATGCCATCACATACCCCCACCCTCGCCCTCACCCCCATCACTCCAACTCCTCACACATGTCCCAATATCACAAACCACACATCCCAAACCCAAGCCCTGCATGCAACACCAAAGCATGGACACGCATCACCAAAGCATGACCACTGCACATACCCATACACCCCCCTCAACCATCAGCACACAAGGTCCCACACAGGAATGCAAGCACTGGGGTATATGGTCACCCACCCATTGCACACCATGGCACACACAGATGCAATAATCAAGCTTTTACACACCTGCAGGACCCCTACCCAACGTCACCGGACAGGAGGGTCCAGACATGTTCACTCCACCCACAGAAGAGGCCCACAGTGATGACAGCAGCTCTGTCCAACTGGATCTAGATGACCAGCCCGGCCCATCTGGGACCTCGGGACAGTCGGTTCCCCACACACTGGCACAAGCCACCCCAGAGCTTCCCCCCTCTGGAAACACCAGCACAGCACCCAACCAGCGGGCCCATCCCTCTGTCCCCAGGACACGTCAAGCAGCAGAGTGTCCACCACTACAGGGAACCCAGGCTAACCGACCACCCCAACAACAACATGGACCTGGGGCAGTGTTCAGGGGACAGAGGCACAGGAACACAGGGGAACTGGGAGGGCTGCTGTGCGACAGGGGGAGGACAGGCCCAGGGACCCCACGCTCCACGAGGCCCTCTCCAACATCATGGGAGCCTACCACCATTCCCAGGAGACGATGGCAACGGTACTGGCCAAGTTTCAGGAGAGCCAGCGGCTGCAGGAGGAACAGTATTTGGGGTTCAGGGAGGAACTCAAATCCATCAATTCCACCCTGGGCACCATTGTAGGGGTGCTGAAGGAACTCGTGAACACCAGGAGGGACACTGTGGCACAACAAGGGGGCCCTGACACTAGCCTTGATGATGAACAGCCCACCACCTCCGCCGCGCTAGTGGACAGGAGGCACCGCCACAGGACCACCACACGAGCACCCACCCCCTGCAGAGGGAGAACCACCCCGCAAACGTTCCCTGAGATCCAGGACAAAGACAGACAACGATGCCAAGACCCCCGCCAAGAAATGAGACCGCCCTGATTGTCATCCATTTGTCCCACCTTGTCACCCTGTCCATCCTTAAACTGCCCCAGCTCCACTTCCTATGCCCCTTTGGACAATGCACCTGTGAGACTAATAGACTGGACTCTGCCATGGACATTCCTCCACCATCACCCCTCACCATTTTACAACCCTCTCCAATATTGAGCACTTAAATAAACACCCTTAAAGCACAAAACAATCTGGAGTCTGTCTCTGATTTCGAAATAGTGTATTAGCAATTACAGTGGCAAAATGCTCTTTCAAATGTAACTTCAACATACCTATGTCACACAGCTCTAGTCCATGAGGAAACAAAGCAGATGTCTCACAGTGGGACCCACATCTGTGAAATCGTAAGGGAAAGTGACAACTCAGTGACCATACACTGTGTGAAAATGACAGACAGTAGAGAGGTAGTAGATTTAAATCAGATGTAGCAGGCAGTGTTGTCTTCTTACCTGTGTCTCACTGGAAGTATTGCAGGATCACCATGTTCCTGTTGTCGATGTCCTCTTCTTCTGCTTCCTCCTCTTCACTGTCCACAGGCTCCACAGCTGCCACAACACCTCCATCTGGACCATCCTCCTGCAGAAAAGGCATGTGTCGTCGCAAAGCCAATTTGTGAAGCATACAGCAGGCCACGATGATCTGGCATACCTTCTTTGGTGAGCAGAATAGGGAACCACCTGTCATATGGAGGCACCGGAACCTGGCCTTCAGGAGGCTGAAGGTCCGCTTTATAATCCTCCTAGTTCGCCCAATGGGCCTCACTGTAGCGTTCCTTTGCCCTTGTCTTGGGATTCCTCACTGGGGTCAGTAGCCATGACAGGTTGGGGTAACCAGAGTCACCTGCAAATGGCGAGGGACAACTGTTAGACACACACTAACTCTTCGGGACATCCACAGACCCAGACAACTATTCCCACTGTATTGGTTCAATGTCCTCACCTAATAGCCACACCCGGTGCCTCTGGAGTTGCCCCATCACATAAGGGATGCTGCTATTCCGCAGGATGTAAGCGTCATGCACTGAGCCAGGGAATTTGGCATTCACATGGGAGATGTACTGGTCTGCCAAACACACCATCTGCACATTCATCGAATGGTAACTCTTTCGGTTTCTGTACACCTGTTCACTCCTGCGTGGGGGGACCAAGGCCACATGTGTCCCATCAATGGCACCTATGATGTTGGGGATATGTCCCAGGGCATAGAAATCACCTTTCACTGTAGGCAAATCCTCCACCTGAGGGAAAACGATGTAGCTCTGCATGTGTTTCAGCATGGCAGACAACACTCTGGACAACATGTTGGAAAACATAGGCTGGGACATCCCTGATGCTATGGCCACTGTTGTTTGAAAAGACCCACTTGCTAGGTAATGGAGTAGTGACAGCACCTGCACTTGGGAGGGGATTCCTGTGGGATGGCGGATAGCTGACATCAGGTCTGGCTCCAACTGGGCACACAGTTCATGGATTGTGGCATGATCAAGCCTGTAGGTGAAGATCACGTCACTCCTCCATTGTCGACAGGTCCACCAGCGGTCTGTCCAACGGAGGATGCCGCCATGTCCTCACATGCCCCAGGGGACGGTGCCTATGGAGGAGAACAGCGAGCAGAGAGTCAACCAACTCTGAGGTACGTAAACACAGCTTACTCTGAAAATATAAATAAATCGAAATTTGCCTGTATGAGTGTTTAGGCAAGGCCGAGGTATGTGTGATGCAATAAAAAATAATGCCATGTGGCCCCCTGAAATGGCGGCTGCCTGACCTGTAAGGTGGGACAAGGGGATATGAGGTAACTGCGCTGGCGTTGTACACTGCCGTGGTAGGCGGTCGAAGACCGCGTCGCAATTCTGCATTGGTTAACGTTGGACCCTATGGGTCCCAGGAGCCAATGACGATGTACACCGGCGGTGACGGTACGCACCGCCGCGGACGTGACCGCCATTTTCTCTCTGTTCAATCACTTGATACCTGATCTTCGACAGGAGAGGACCTACACTGCAAGTGCTGCGTGACCTCAGTCTGGAAGAGACAATGGCTCGTGTGTCTGGGGAAAGGGCCCCCGCCTTCAGCACGGAGGAGTTGGAGAAACTCGTGGATGGGGTCCTCCCAGTACACGCTACTCTACGGTCCTCCAGACAAACAGGTAGGTACACTGTGAGCATGCTGTATGGGCAATGCCTGTGTGGAGTTGGGTGGATGAAAGATAGGGGGGGGGTGAGAATGAGGCGTGCATTAAACAACGGTGAGTGCATGTGCATCATGGCAAGGGTAGGGATGCGTGCAAATGACTGTGACGGTGCAGTTGGTAATTACTTCTCTTTTTCCCCTGTACAATTCCTGTAGGTCAGCACCTACCAGAAGAAGGACATTTGGCGTGCCATTGCCAAGGAAGTCCGGACCCTGGGGTTCTACCACAGACGGAGCACCCACTGCCGGAAAAAATGGGAGGACATTCGCCGCTGGAGCAAGAAGACGGCGGAGGCCCAGCTGGGGATGGCCTCCCAACGTGGGAGGGGTGCCTGTCGCGCCATGACCCCCCTGATGTTCAGGATCCTGGCGGTCGCGTACTCGGAGTTGGATTGGCGCTTGAGGGCATCACAGCAGAAACAAGGGGGTGAGTACACTCTCATTCTGCTGATTCAGCGTGCATTGTAGGTGTCTGGGTGGGGGAGGTGGGCTGTGGGCTGTGGGTTCCCCTAGGCCAGGGCGAGTTTAGTAGGCAAGGTCCCTTCTTCAGGCAGGTCCTGTGGCACCCCACCCCATCTGTTTTCAGAGGCAATTACACCTAGTCAGGCTCCTCTGACATCCATGTGTGCAGAAATCGGCCATAGCCTTGTAAGCCATGTCCCAGGGATTGAATAGTCGACTCCAAATGTGCAGTGTAGTGCAGGGGGCTTCTGTGTTTGTCGTGTCCGCCAACGGTAGCGGTATTGCATGCACTGAACATGTCTTTCTTCTGTCTTCCCCCCCTTTTTGTGGTCTTCCTGTTCTTGTGTGCATTAGCATCATCAGGCGGAGGAGCAGTGGCACCGGAGCAGGAGGAAGTTGCATCCCACATGGCCCTGGAGGGTGACACTACGGAGTCTGAATTCACCAGTGGGACGGAGGGCAAGGGGAGCTCCATGGCGGGGACAGGAGCTGACACCAGCGATAAGGACTCCTCATTTGATGGGAGCTCCCTTGCGGTGGCGGCCCCATCTGTGACCCCCGCATCTACAGGTACAGCCGCCACCCCCCTACCAGCACCGTCCTCCCAGCAGCCCCTCAGCGTTTGCCCCGTGCCCGCTCACCCAGGGGGGTGGGCATCACCTTCGTCCCAGGCACCTCAGGCCCTGCCCCAGTCACCCCTGCTGCCCTCAGTGAGGAGGCCATTGACCTCCTCAGGTCCCTCACTGTTGGGCAGTCTAACATTTTGAATGCCATCCAGGGTGCATAGAGGCAGTTGCAACAAACCAATGCATACCTGGAGGGCATTCACTCTGGTCAGGCAGCCCTTCAGCGAGCTTTTCAGACTCTGGCCTCAGCACTGATGGCAGCCATTGTCCCTGTCTCTAGCATCCCCCCTCCAACTTCCTCCACCCAGACCCACACCCCTGTACCTCAGCCTATCCCAAGCACACCATCAGACCAGCATGCACACACCTCAACACACAAGGGAAGCTCTGTCAAACATAAGCACCACACATCCCACAGCACTCACGCAAGCATCAGACACATGCAGACACACCAACATCCACTGACTCCACTGTGTCCCCCTCCTCCTCGTCTCCCTCCTCCCTCCCTGTCTCGTCTCTACTCACACCTGCATGCATTATATCCTCAGCCACTACGTCCATCACCAGCACACCCACCACCACACCCCGCTCATGTGCAGTCACCACCCCAGTACCATTCACACATCCCCTGTGTCCTCTCCCAGTGTGTCTGTGAGGCCACCTCCCAAGGTACACAAACGCAGCCACACACCCACCCAACAGCCATCCACCTCACGACAGCCTCCAGCCCATGCACCTTCACCCAAAGTCAGCAAACGTACACCTCCTACAACCACTACCTCTTCCTCCACTCCCAAACCCCCTCCAGCTACCCATCCCAGTGTTCCTAGGAAAATTTCCTGGCCAGCCTTGACCTCTTTCCCTCACCTCCCCCACCCCTTCAGTCTCCTAGGGCCCGACTCTCCAGGTCGCAACCTAGCACCTCAGCCACAACATCGGCGGGACCAGTGGTGCCAGTAGTCACCGGATTATGGAGTGCACCAGGCAGCAGGGCAGCCAGTGTGGCAAGGAGCCAGAGTACGGACAGTCCCCCACCTGTGAAGCAGAAAAAGTTGGCCAGTGTCCGGCGGGAGAGGGAAAAGAAATCAGCCACCAAAGCCGCTCCCAGGGGTACAGTTGGGAGTGTGGAGACAGCTGCAACACCATCCAAGGTGGGGAAGGGGCACAGTAAAACCGGCAAGTCTGGGAAGATCAGCACGGCGCACAAGACCGCCAGCAGCCCCGCTGCCCAAGACAAGACCGCCAGCAGCAGCCCCGCTGCCCAGGACAAGACCGCCAGCAGCACCGCTGTCCAAGACAGGACTGCCAGCAGCCGCCCCGCTGCCCAAGACAGGACCGCCAGCAGCCCCGCTGCCCAAAACAGGACCGCCAGCAGCCCCGCTGCCCAGGACAGGACCGTTAGCAGCAGCCCCGCTGCCCAAGACAGGACCGCCAGCAGCACCGCTGCCCAAGACAGGACCGCCAGCAGCAGCCCCGCTGCCCATGACAGGACCGCCAGCAGACAGGACCACCAGCAGACAGGACCGCCAGCAGCAGCCCCGCTGCCCAAGATAGGACCGCCAGCAGCCCCGCTGCCCAAGACAAAACCACCAGCAGCAGCCCGCTGCCCAGGACAAGACCGCCAGCAGCACCGCTGCCCAAGACAAGACCGCCAGCAGCAGCCCCGCTGCCCAAGACAGGACCACCAGCAGCAGCCCTGCTGCCCAGGACAGGACCGCCAGCACCACCGCAGGACAGTGAGCGCCAATGATTACTACGCTACTAAGGCTGCCACGGGCAGGATGAAGCACTCTGGGCACCAAGCCCCCTCCAGAACCAGTGGAGAGTTACATCCACTACCTCTGTCCTTGGCAGGATGAAGCACTCTGGCCACCAAGCCCCCTCCAGAACCAGTGGAGAGTTACATCCACTACCTCAGTCCTTGGCAGGATGAAGCACTCTGGGCACCAAGCCCCCTCTAGAACCAGTGGAGAGTTACATCCACTACCTCAGTCCTTGGCAGGATGAAGCACTCTGGGCACAAGCCCCCTCCAGAACCAGTGGAGAGTTGCATCCACTACCTCTGTCCTTGGCAGGATGAAGCACTCTGGGCACCAAGCCCACTCCAGAACCAGTGGAGACTGTTATCCACTTGAGAGACTGTGGCTTTGCACTCCCCAGGATTGAACAGTGGGCAACCCACCCACTGTAGTGACTTGAGAGACTGTGGCTTTGCAGTCCCCAGGATTGAACAGTGGGCAACCCACCCACTGTAGAGACTTCAGAGACTGTGGCTTTGCACTCCCCAGGATTGAACAGTGGGCAACCCACCCACTGTAGAGACTTGAGAGACTGTGGCTTTGCGCTCCCCAGGATTGAACAGTGGGCAACCCACCCACTGTAGAGACTTGAGAGACTGTGGCTTTGCACTCCCCAGGATACATCAATGGGCATGGAGCCCCCTCGTGGATCTGGCGTCATGCACTCATCCGGCTGAGGTGCCCCCCCCTTCACTTCCCCCTGAGGTGCCTGTTTTATTTCTATCTGATGCCCCTGCAGTGTTCTCTCCGTCTTGTTCGGGTATTGAGTGTGGGCCTCGCATATGCCTTTTGGGCCCAGTGGTCCACGGGCTATGATGGTGAAATCCCTTGGACTTGTGTTCTTGGTGTGTATAATAGTTCATAGTGTAAATGTGTATATATGTAAATATTTTTGCTTACTGTATTTTAATATATTACAATCATTCGACTCATTTCCTTTTGTCCTTGCATTCTTCCAGGGGAGGTTGGGGGGTGTAACTGTGATGAATCAATATGTATTGGTGTGTGTGTTGTCATGGGTGTGGGTGGGGGTGTTGCGTATTGCGTGTGAGTGTCACTGTTTTTTCCCTCCCCACTCCCCTGTGTCGTAGGTGCAGTATTCACCGTGGTCTTCGCCGCCGGCGTTCGTACTCCTGGTAGAGGAGCAGGAAGATAAAGGCTGGGAGTATCTGAAGTTCCGGTTCCATGGCATCCTGGTTCCTCGTGGGGTGTATAGAGGTGAGCGTTTTCCCTTCGAAGTCCTGTTTCCGCTGTGTTTTTGTTTGCGGTGTATCCACCCTGGAAAAGGTGGCGGATTGGTGGCTTGCAATTCTGTGGGCGGTACATTGTCTTCCACCTGTCTGTTAGCGGTTACCGCTGCAGTGTTTGTTTGTACCGCCGTGGCGGTCGGAGTGTTAAAGTGGCTGTCTATGTTGGTGGTTTCCGCCACGGTCGTAATTCCATTTTTTTACCGCCAGCCTGTTGGCGGTTTTACCGCCGCTTTAACACCGACCGCAAGGGTTGTAATGACAGGTCTGAAAATCGTGCTGCCTGTGTGCTGCACAGTGCAATGAAAATGGTTTTAGGAACATTTCAACTTAGATATTTGTGTTGTTAGTCATCCTCAGCATGGCATTACCTGTGACATGTCCCTCCTGACTTCACCTTCTTATGTTTGAATCAGAATCATGTAACACATTTCACACACATCCACTCACATTGGTGATAAATGCTCACAATACATAGATGGTTTTTAGTACTGTTCATTTTCTTGTGCACAAGATATTGGGCTGATTGTGTGTGGAAAAAAGAAATCAGACAGTGAAGGGATCAGTTGAGGTGGATATGATCAGAGTAGCAGCCACACCATTTACAGTCCCAAGTCCACTGTCCCGCTATGATAGGAAATGGAAAGTGGTTTGGGGAAAGTCAAAATGGTGCATCTGTGGCTGACAAAGGGGTTCCATCAGTCAGAGGTTACTTCCTGGCAGTGGTTGGTGTCTTGGCATCTGCATCTCCTGGATGTCTGGGGGTGGGGGGTCTCCAGCTACAGAGGCAGGGGTGTCTGAGGCAGATCTTTCCCCTGGCAAGGCCTCCCTTACACTAGTTTTTACAGAGGTGCATGGTGCAACTTGGGCAATGGAAGGGGTGTGGTGTTGTCTATACCAGCTCAGGGTGTTGTTCATGTCGCTCTGCACCCCTGTGAGGGAGGCCATGTGGATATTGAGTTCCAACCACTGTTGCATGACCCCCTGGTGGTTGTCCCTCTGCATCTGTTTGATCTCCCCCAGCATGGCAAGTACCTGGCCCATCACGCCTTGGGATTGTTGGTGAGCTCCCAAGGATTGGGATATTGTGTCCTGGACAGAACTGTCTCTAGCAGCCTCATGGTGCTGACCCACACCATCCCTCCCAAGCCCCCCTAACCCCACGTGCCCGTGCCCTTGGCACAGTTTGGCCACTGCTGCTAGTGCCAGGTCCATCATTGCAGGGATTTTGAGTTGTGACTCTGGTACCTGGACCGGGGGGCACAAGATAGTGGTAACTCTCCTCAGGACACAGGTTGCTTGATGCCCTTATGTGACAGAGACCTCAACTTTCAATATCACAGTGCTGTCCTTTGGGGTTTCTGAGGATTTTATTTTAGGTCACCTTGCTACAGGATGTCTGGGTATCTTGGCACTTGTATGTCTGTTCATAGACCCATATCTTGGCAGCAGTGGAGCAACATCGGTTTCATGCTACCTCCCAGTTAAACAAACAACATATTTAAGTGAACAGACTGTTGCACATTGTCATGTGGACACTGATGTGGACATCAGATTTGGATTGGCCATTCTACCTGGCTATATAAGACAGGTTACACCAAGTAAAACACACTGCATAAATATGCGATTTCCCCAGGTGAGTACAGTTCCGTGGGTGATGGGAGATAGAAGCGCCATAGTATCAGTGGACACAGTAGTAACAGGGTGTAAGTAGTATCCCAGTGGCAGCTGTCCTTAGTATTCCTGTCATTAGGTGCCCTATGCCCGAAGACTTTACAATTATTAGCACCCCAGGTGAGTACAGTTCGATGGGTGATGGAAGGTAGAAGGGGCAGAGTAGCAGAGGACAGAGTTGTAGCAGTACATAAGTGGTTTTGTATAGGCACCTGTCCATTGCATTGTTGTCATTGCCTGTCCTATACCCACAGGGTATAGTGATATGAACCATTCATCTGAGTATTTTCCATTGTTACGTTTCTGAGCATTGCTATGACAAACTGGTACAAAGTTGTGATTTTGGTTATGATGCAACAGTGCCTGTGGGAGTTGTAGTGCTATCAGTACTTGCAATACCCACACCACATACAAATGATGTGCCCTCAGGTGAGTCTCAGGGGTCTTTGGACAGTTGTACACCGGGTGGTGAGTGATGCGACAGTGAAGTTGGCAAATGGTGATCAGTGAGCATGCATGCAAATAGATTTAGGTGACATTGTTGATGTATGTACTTACCCGACTCGACTCCCCCAGGTATTCCTGTCAGCCCTTCAGGATGCAGGATGTCCAATACCTTCTCCTCCCATGATGTGAACTGTGGGGGAGGAGATGTGGGACCGCCGCCAGTCTTGTATACCACCAGCAGGTGCCTGGTGCCCATGGAACGTACCTTCCCCCAAGGTCATTCCGCCTCTTCTGGATGTCCTTCCTAGTGAGCGGGTAGCTGCCTACAGAATTGACCCTGTCAACTATCCTTTGCCCCATTTCTATTTTCCTAGCAATAGTAGTCTGCTGGATTTGTGCTCCAAAGAATAGTGGTTCTACTCTGGTAATTTCATGCACCATGACTCTTATCTCGTTATCTGTGAAACTGGAATGTTTTTGTGGTGACAGGGTGGTGGGATACAAGGCAAATGTTAAGAGATGGCGTGTAGGTGCTGTGTGGTGAGGGGCTAATGGCTATGACATGGGGTGTAGAGGTGCTATTGTGTGTGGTGGAGGTACTGTGCGAGTGTGAGATATGTGGTTGAGAAAGTTGTAGGGGTGCCTATTATTTGTTTTGGGTATTGCTTCTTTACTCTATCTGTCTGTATGTGGTGTAGTAGTTGCAAAGGATTGTTGTTTGTGAAGAGGTGTGTTGGATAGTGTGGTTTGTAGGTGTGTCCAGTGTGTTCATGTGCGTCAGCTGTGTTGTTTTCAAATCCATTCAATGTGGTGTTTTGTTGTACAGGAATGACCGCGGACGGCTGAGGTTCAGACCACCATTGGAGGACCGCCATTAAAGAACCGCCATTGTGATTTGTGATTCGTAATAGTTTCAGTGGTAGGTTGACAGGCTGGCGGTGCTGGAGGTTGGTCCGCCTATTTCCCACCCTCCCAAGTCCTGGCTGTGTTGGTCTTTTAGCTTGGTTTTGGCTGGGTTTTGGCAGTCCTGCCTATGTAACTCGTAACATGGCGGTCTGTGTGGCTGCCAACATGGTGGTCTTTTGGCAGCCGCCACCATGGTGGTCTTGCAGTCAGACCGCCAAACACGTAATGAGGCCCTGAGTTCATGCCATGCCACTTGAATTTTATTCCAGTGACCAAAATCATCAAGTTCAAATGGCACCACTAGATGAGACCTTTCAAAAATGTTCTGACCAATATTGTCATTGTAACGCTTGTAGCCTAACATGAAGAGTTACATGTATGTTGCCTTAGGCTTAACACACATGATCATTACTGCAAGTGCCTCATAGAGAAAAGTCTCAGCAGCTTTAAGTGCAGAAACTATTGGAGCATAATGATGGCAATCATTTTCACTGCATGAACTAACTGTCTCAAGTACAGTACTTGACTAAATTCAGATGATAAGCATAGATGTCTACAAGCCAGGTAGACAAGATGCCCTTTGACACACATTAATGTACTGGCTGTGTACTAGAGAGTTCAATGTTCAAAATGTATGTGAATGGTAAATAGACTTAGCTACATAATGTACATGTATGTATTCAATTACCCTTTCCAAAATAATTGTTCTAAACACAGATACAAATACTCCATATTGATCTGGTCCATTTTTTCTTTTAAAGACCATAAGTAAATTAAAGCAGAGTTCAGTGTACACCAAACCCAGAAGCATATAATATTTGCAATGTGTGTTAATTATTAATTGTTTACTACTACCCCACTGTGGCTAACACATGCACAAAGACTTTCCAAAAGAAATGTACTTTTGATTTCTCAAAATAGTCACTTATTAGTAGAAAGTATCTCCTCTTCTTTAGAATACAACCATAGCTAAACTGAATCTTGACATAAAAAGCCATACTGTAGCTTTTTAATACTTAATTAGATTGGCTTCCTCCTAATACCAGGTGGATATCTCAATACTCTGTAATAACAATGTGGAAATCTCGCAAAGTATTCTGTATTCCTCAGGAGTATTGGCTAGATGGTTCCAGAATACAGACTTGGACAAACAGACTAAAAGTGAACGATGTTGTAAGTACAACTACAAGTTTGAATAGTATAAAATCATTTCAATTGCAAGTCAATGTAAGCTTATTGTGATTAAGCTACTATCTTTTACAACAGGAAAGTGAGACATTCTATGACAAAAATGAAAAAATGCCTTAGAAGGACACAATAATGTAGTCAATCCAAACAATTGGCTTTTAAATAAACAAAGGCCACTTCTCTCTTTTCGACATACAGAACTAACAACTAAAGATTTGTTAAGATGCACGTTTTCCATAGTCTGATTGAAGCTCCGGTATATAATTGATTTCACTGTCAAGAAGCATGGCTGAAGACATGGCTTACTACTTAAGACTTGGCAAGCGCTGAGGGACCAGTACTCCAAGACTGCTTATGCAGAGTGAATCTCAGGCAAGTAAAGGCTGGTGGTCTTTGCAGAGTGTCGGTGCTGTGTGAAGAGGGGCTTCACATACTTGAGGAACACACTGTGTGATAGCACCCTGACAATATAGTACATTTCCCAACAGACCATGAACGGTCATGTAGTTTGGGGACGCAGTGGCTAGCTTGGATTTCTTGGTATAAATTCAATATGGCCCAGGGTACCTCTCCTACGTAATTGTGAAACATTATTTCAGCAGCCAGGACACTGTATGCATATCTAGGATTTCCTTTGCAAAGAACAGTTATTTTTTCTCTAGTTGTTCGAAGGATGCTGAGAATATAGAAATGTATTCTGAAAGTTAGGTCATAGTGTGAAACAAACTTTGGACTATTTGAGCTTGAACTTTTTATAAAGATTGCAGGATTGTCAAATTATACTTCAGTTTATCCTGTGACAGAACAAGAAGGATTCTTAAGGCAGAACTAAGTTGCACATGGTATGTATAAATGATTATGCAAAAGATATTAGGAATTGTATAATGCTTACACGATTTGCTAAATTTTGAATCACAAAACATTAATGTTTGCCAATTACCTTGCAGTGGCACATATAGCTAGTTGAAACTGTAATTCATTTTCAACATAGAGTACATAGTGACGAAACTGGATTAGCTATCCTTCTCATAGAGGAAAGTGTCAATAAACGTACATTTAAAGCACCTATCTTTTGTATATTTCGTCTTAGAATTACACATTTGACTTCAAAATACACAGAACTGGTTTCACAGAGATATCACTATACTATAGCTGTTTGGTTAGTTGCTAAACATATTCTTTACTGACTTTAGACATCAGTGCCCAACAGAAGCAATGGGTTAAAGTGGGTGTGTTGAGTATCTCTGTTTTCTCTCTTCTCCCCTTCCTCTTTCCCCATCTCTACCACTGGCCCTCACATTCTTGACTATGTGATCATTGGCAGAGGTGGTTAGAGTCAGAAGTGTGTATCACTCCCTTTGGATCTTGAGTAGAAAATTAGTGCTATCTGATAATCAGTCAAAATTCAATTGGTGGCAGAGGTTTGTAGAAATGTGTATGCAGTTGTATACAACACATAGATTTACTTTTTGAATCTGGCATAATCTGGACTGTTCATGCCTTGCTGGGTTTTATTTTTTGACAAACACTCCTTTCCAGGCCTTATGAGGACAGTCCTTTGCTAGAGCACAGACTAAATTTATTGTAATAAATGTGTAATATTTTATGCTATCCCTACAAGAAATTAAATGTATTCTTATTTTTGATACTGAATAATTGACCCTCATCATTGATTATATTATGAAATGTACTA
Organism: Pleurodeles waltl; assembly: GCF_031143425.1. Taxonomy (NCBI): domain Eukaryota; kingdom Metazoa; phylum Chordata; class Amphibia; order Caudata; family Salamandridae; genus Pleurodeles; species Pleurodeles waltl. Next base: position 318,792,553 of record NC_090436.1, read on the forward strand.
ATGAACCCCCTCAGCCTCTCTTAACACATGCAGAACTAACTTCTATCATACAGCAAATAATATATTCTCCGGGATTGGGGTGCACTTTATTTGAGGCCTAAGTTAGCCCTGTCCACACAGGGGTTACAGATATATTCCAGAAGACAATTCTTCCCACTTTCAGGTTGAATAATGAGCCACACAAATGCTGCTGCATTTGACAATTCATTCCAGTAGCAGAGAAAAAGATGACATGTTTCGACTTCACACAGGGTCTAGATCACATATATACATATGTATACAATGTATGCACAAAATTGGATTATACACCTGGAGGACAAGGGATGAACTTGCATAACATTAATTATAGCAGTTAATTGCATTAATAAGCAGCTAATAATGAAGAGGCCCAAAGCTCACACGGGGTAGCTGCCTTTTAAAAGTGATGAACTACTCTCAAGGAAAATACATGTAGAGAACTTTAGAAGCTCCAAAACATCATACAAATCAAGAAATCAAACAGTTCAAAATCTAAACAAATTTAGTAAAAAGAAGAAAAATGCAATGTTCAATATAGAGTAAGCACATGACATTCAATATAATATAACAAACAAGTCAACCATTTCAATCATTTAAAATGTAACAAACAAAATTATATATACACACCATTAAACATAAGTGCAGATAGAGAAGCAAAGGAGGAAACAGATAAGAGAAACAGAATGAAGAGGAAAGTAAAGAAGAGCAACTTAACAGATGATTAAAATAAACTTTAGTATAACTATTCGGGTAACAATAATACAGTGTCAACACTAGTAAGAAGGTGAGAAAGAAACTGAATAGTTATCCATAGGTAAAATTAGTCGCTCAAAGTATTTACAGGTGCTCAAGATGATAAATGATTAGGAAATGGTAGCAAAAACATATCAGTCTTAATTGATATTAAGATGAAATAGTCGAATTAGAACAAGATGGCCACAGCACACAGAGTATAAAGTCCAATGGTGTGACAGGGAAAATATTCCTGAAAGTGTATTTGTTGAAATGGAAAGTAGACTGGAGTCCAAGTTCTTGTTTTGCAGATGTAGCCTTTAATTGTAGATACCAGAGATCATTGTGTCATCAACGAGATACAGCCAACACATGTTTCGTCACACAAGTGACTTCATCAAGGCTGGGCCGTCCGGCCAGAATGGTATGTAACAAAGGTAAGTAGAGAGGGAGCCCCGTGTTCAGTTAGCTGGGCTCCAGAAGGTCAATTGTATCTTCTATGAGTTGAACTGTCATTAGTGTACCTGGGTAGGTAGTGAATATGTGAGAGGAGGACAATGGTAGTAGTAGACCCTGATAAGCCTATGGTCAAAGAAACCTGTAGGTCGAGGAGTATGGCACCAAGTAAGCAGAACGTAGTAGTGATAGATGAAATAGTATTGATTCCATGAAAAAATGCCAATTCGGAAAACTCTTTTGAACAATTAATTATTTGTTGCAAGCAATTGCAATGAAAAGGTCGAATTCAACTCAGTTTTATTTATGTTTTGGAACTCAACCGAGGCCAACATAAAAATAATCAATATAGACAGTCCATTTAGACAAAAATGATAAAACATCAAAAATCCATACAGTGATAAAATTCCACAAAGTGCACAATATTAAGATAATAATAAAAAGGTTCAGTATGGTGACAGCATAGGTAAAATCAGTATGTGGAAGTCCAGAAGAGCCCAGGACATTTTATTAAAAGAAAGAGGAAAATCTGAATTTAAAATCTCAATACATTTATTCCAAACAGATTTCGAAAAAGAGTTAAGACACAGATACATAACATGTCAATTAATGAACAACTCTCATTAGGAAAGGCCAGACTTGGTATTAACAAACTTACTCAACTAAACAGGAGTAATAAGTTGAATGATACTGATAGAAAATTCAATAATTTTATCCAAATCTTATCCCAGATTTGACTGTCTAAAGCAAGTTTAATGTCTCTCTCCCCCCATAAAATTTTATTTGAAAACTTGGTTTTCATTGAAATGGAGTGTTGACGTGTTCTATCTATAAAAGCAATTTCAAAGCTAAGCCACTCCAGATAAAGTTATTTTTGTTTTTCGTGATGAATAAGTAGTATCAATTTTTTCCAGAGTCGGGGATATTTTTTGCGAGTGAGACCCAAGTAACAGCTCAAATTTGCAGCAAACAATGAGGGTAAAGCATATGTAGATTAAAAGGTCGTAAAGGGAATGCTTGGAGAGCCATATTACAGTTGATTTATCCAAGAGATACGTTTATTATTCCAGCGTTTCCAACAAAAAAGATTTGTTACAATTTTTCACCAGTTGAATAAAACCTTCTACTACTGCTTAAGCATCATCAGAGCAAGAATACCTCAAGCAGACTGTTATGTAGTTCAGTCTACCACTTTGGCATTTTCCTGGTGGGCTACAGGCTAGGGGACTGCTATTTGCCAACCATGGAAGCTCCTTTGTCATTTCAGTAGCTCCCCTCTACATTGTTAGGCTAGTTTAAACATGTTTGACAGGGATGATTTTTGTTTCCAGCTGTGAACTCACAAATACTATGGGATGCTAACATTCATTTAAAAAGGCAAAATAAAAACAAGGTTGCTTGGTAAATGACACAAATATTGTTTTCTAAATATCATGTGACATAAATATCATGTCAAAAATATTGTGACTTCAAAATATTGAGCACTAAAATATTGAATGCTAGAACTTTGTTTCTTTGGTAGATTATATTTTAAAGAATATTTTTGTGTTCTGTATTGTTTACTTTAGTTTATTATATATAGTTATTTTTTTTATTTTTAGGTATTATTATTGGTATAATTGTTATAATTTGTTATTAGTTTCTAATTTTATATGGGTTATTCAATTTATTTTTAAACATGATTACTAATTTATAATGAAGGTACAGGGTTTTAGGTTTGCAGGAGAATAGGGAGGGAAATTAATAAATTAATGTTTAGCTTTTGTTGATTTGCTTTCATTTTAAATAAATGTTTATATGTATGAAAATTTATTAATTTCTACTTTAATTTGCATTTTTAAATGTTTATTTTTTAGGTTTAATTAGAAATGTAGATATCAATAGAGCGTTGTTAAATGTTTAGGGTAGTAAGGTAGGTAGTTAAATTCGATTTTTTAATGTTAATTTGTTAATGTAATTTAAATTTCTCATTGATTAATTATGTAAATTTATTATTTGATTGATTTTAAATGTGTAAGTATAAATTGTGTTTTTCTGTTTATTTACCAATTTAGATTTTAGTATTAGGTTTTTAGAGGAATACAATGGGAAGTTATTTCGTTTATAGTTTTTTAAATTAATTTTCATGCTAATTAAAAGTTAAATTTATAATTAATTACACTAATTTTGTAATTGCTTCTTTATTATGTTAATTACTTTCAAAATTGAATTAGATAATTGACATAAGTATATTTAAATTGTAATGTAAAATATATTTAATATTTTTTTACATTTTCATATTTTGCTTTATTTAAGTAGCAATTTAATGTTATTATTTATTCAATTTATATGTTTTAACATGTTTTGCTGTTTTAGACATGTAAGTAATTTGTATTTAAAATTATTTATTATTTGAATGTGTTTTCACTTGATTGCATTTTAAAATGAAATTGCATCTTTTTAAAATGAATTTAATATGCATGTTTTAATTTTAATTGGTCAATAATTTTAGCTGTTAGGGATTTAACTGTGTTCTAAAAAGTAATTGTGTTGGAATAATGTATGAAACCTGACTGATATGCAATAATTTCCCTACTGTTGCTTGGAATGGAGTGAGATAAGTAAATTCACCCCATCCAAACTCTAACACTTTCTCTATTGGTCCTTACATTGGAGTGGGAAAAGAGAATTTTACTCCTGCAAGGTCCAAGTAGTTACACATATTTTTAATATTAATTTTACTTATGTAATTGTTCTCCATTTTTGTTAATTTGTGTTGTTATTGCAAATTATTTCGTTATTGTTATTGTAATATATGAATATATATAGTTACTTACACATATTTGTGTCTGTGTGTGCACATATATCATTTATAGAGTTTGCTTAATGTTTTAAATATACATATTCTATATTTTGATTTTAATACTTTTATTATGGTCTTTATTTTTTGTTATATAGTTTACTTATTTTTACGTTCCCTTTATTGTACATTTTTTTTAATATAACATTTTTTAAAAAATTTAAACAAATGGTTTTTTTAAATGTATTTTTATTGTATTTAAGCTATTATATTTTACTAACTCTGGCCCATATTTATACTTTTTTTGCGCTGCTTTTGCATCATTTTTTTACGCAAAAGCAGCGCAAGCTTACAAAATACAATTGAATTTTGCAAGTTTGCACCGTTTTTGCGTCAAAAAAATGGCGCAAATGCAGCGCTAAAAAAGTATATATATGGGCCTTTATATTTCAAAAAAATTACTAATGAATCAATATTTATTAAAAACAATGTTTTGCTTTTTTTATGGCGATATTCTCTTCCAAAATCTTTTAACACAATATTTTGATATTTATATTATAAGTATAGGAGCATAGGGGCATAATTATGAGCCTCTTTGCGTTGCTTTTGGACCACGCAACATGATTTAAGAGCGACGCAAATGAAAATGAGATTTATGAAGCCATGCAAGGCCATCTTGTGTGGCTCTGCGTGGCTTCATAAATCTTAAGTAAAGTAATGCAGTGCAAATCGCTGCGTTGCATTACTCTGTGCAACATCCTACATTCCTATGCATCATTCAAGGATTTTGACGCATTCCAGATTTGGAAGAACAGGGAAACCTGGGAATGCGCCAAAAAGGTACGCCTTTAGGTGAGGTGTAACAAAGAAAAATATATTTATTTCTCCTTGTTTTTTTCTCTGCAGCACATATAGAAAGAGGAAAAAGACTCTTAGGATTTTTTTGTGCAGGAAACTGCCCCTTCCTGCACAAAACAATCCTGCATGCAAAGCAGGCATCCTTGTACTATAGTGCAAAGTTGCTTTTGCTGGCGCTAAGCAGGCCATTGTGCGCCAGTGCAAGGGAAAGGACAGAAATCCATACTGCCTTAAATATGATGCATTCCTGCCTTTTCCCATCACACAATGTAGAGCAGGAAAGTGACTTGCAGCGCTGCACTGTGAGACTTGACCATAAATATGGCCCATAATATTTTGGTCAATGATATTTTTTGTGTGATACTTATGTCAGTTGATATTGTTGTTGATGATATTCTGTCAGATAACCAGGCAGCTCATGGGCAAATTTTCTGAAGCTCAGATTGCTATATCATAAGCCCCAGAGGCAAGAGGTCCCACTGGAAACCAAACAGGCAGTTAGATAAACTGCTTCAATGGTGCCAGTTTGTATCTGCATCCATTTAGACTAAATTCCATACTGAAAGGATGTGCTATTTTGCGTCGTTACTTTTTACAGTGGCTAAGGCTGTTGACTTTTTGCTATTTTAAAGGAACCATAATAGAATTTTGTCAGTATTGACAAAATGCGCACATCCATTTTTGTCTCTGCAAAACTGCACAGATGATCCCTAAAATGGTTGAAACACATAAGGCTGAAGTTATCATTATTAATTGCAGGGCCAAAGATCAGTATTTCTATTGGGAACAAACATGCAAGCCTGTTAGTGATAAATTGAAAACATGTATTGAACCGTGTGATGTGGTATTATTTGTAGACAATTTTATCTCAATAAAGAACATTTTGCACAAGTTCAAATACCACTGACAGACGTTGTTGCTCGAATTCCAACCCGATTCTTTTTGCCCGATCCCAACAATACAGCCGAAAAGTTAAAATAATGGTGACACAATATTGGAGGGACCCAGAGGCAGTCTCCCTAAAATTACCATAGGCGTGCACATCCATCAGACATATTTCCAGCCCATACACGCTCTCCCCGCCAGACTTTCAATTTAACTATAATCCTCCCTATTTCCGGTGAATAAATCTGGCTGCTGCTATCAGTTCCTTTGTCGTGTCTCCTCAGTGAGAACATATTTGCAGACAACTCGTGAATTAGCGAGACAGAATGTGTGCCTGGGCTGCTGAAGACTTGGGAACATCAATTGCTTCAGGCTTTTGCTGGAAACTTCGGAAAAGACAGGCTGGAGTGAGAAGGCAGGTGAAAATGTGTGGCAGTAAAACCCCAGGGCACGTCAGCTGCCTCTGACCGGTGACCGACAGCTGGTTTTTATGCGCAAACGTTTTGGAAATACCTGAGACCTCTGGTGCCCCTCGGAGCGCACCTCTAGCTCACTGAAGGCATACTATAGTGAGCGTGGCTGAGCTAAACCATGCCTTCGAGCTCTGATGTGTGCTGAAAACTACAATTAAATGTATTTATTTTATTTGTGGACCTTTGTATAGCGGCACGCATGTTGCATGTGGGCACATAAGAGCTCTCATGAGAAAAGAAAAATTGAATTAATATTAGATTGATACCATTGGCCACCAAGCTCCTAACTCACCTAAGTTAGGCCAAGATGTAGTATTTATTTGTGGCAGCCCTCGCTCGAACCAGGCCAGCACGAACTACAGCACTCATCTACTGTCATCTGCAAAACCACACCTTTAATTCATGAAAAAGGGTATAACAGGACAGGAACAGCGAAAATATCTGTAGTTTGTTACACAAATACAGTAAAAACGCTTGACTGTGAAATCTTAAAGCCAGAGGAAACCAAGAGCAAACAAATGGCAAAGCAGAATATTGTGTGATATTTCTATGAATAAAATGTGTAAAAGCGTTGACATAACAGTTCTTACATGGTTTAATGTGGACACTTTTTCTGATGTTGAGGTTTGTATTAGAGTACTTTAAGTCATAGCTAAAGCCATTGGAATTATACGAGTTTGCAGTCGCTACATTTTCCGTATAATTGCAGATTTGTCACATGTGTCACATAATCCATCATCTACTGCTAAATGAGAAGATTTTAACAAAAAGTTATTTGTAACTCAAACAGATCAAAAGATACTAAAATGATGCAACGGGTGTTGTCACGCAGTGGAAGGTACTTGGTAAAGGATGACTGGTCACCTATCTGCAGTTTGTTACTATATTTGCTTGTTAATTTGGTACTAATAGGGTAAAACATTTGTCCAGACTGCGTTAACGTATGAAAATGACAAAATAATGAAGCAATACTTTTGCAAAATATGCCACATTATGCCGAAAAATTTGTCTTTTCTTTCCACACAATTTAATCCACCCTGCCACATAATTTTGTCCTCCCCTGAGCATAAAACCAGTGGCCATGGTCATAACGCAATGAATTGCCTTTCATCAAACTACATTTTTGGTGCACCCAATGTCTTTTTTTATCTTTATTTATCATAAGGCAGCAAACAGAGTATCCTGCCGCCTTAACACATCAGTTCATATCATGTCAATCAAACCTCAGCCCGCTTGCAATCGTCTAAGACACTATAAAATAACGCTACATATACACATTTGTAATACTAGCAAAATCATCCCCTTCCTTCCAATTTGACCAAATTTTAATAAATTGCTTACAGGCTTCTACCCTTCCTTCCAATTTGACCAAATGTTATTAAATTGCTTACAGGCTTCAACCCTCTTTGCATACAAATCCTCATGTGCCATAACCCTCACCATTTTTATATACCATTGAGCAATAGCAGGTATATCCTTCCACTTCCAATTGGCTAGAATCAAGCACTTAGCAACTAAGGTTGCAATAAAACAACATTGGATAAGCTCAGTCGGGAGATTATCTGCTGATGGACGGAATACCAAAAAGAGCTCCAAGCAGTCCAGGAAGAATTACATGGCCTAACCAGGCCCCTGTCTCGTTAACAATGTTAGTCCACAACATACTCAATTCAGGGCACACAAAGATTATATGGAGCCAATCTCCAGGATCAGACCCACATCTGAAACATCTACCGCTGGCCCCATTGAATATGTGTTTGATTTTTTTGGGGCGCATAATACAATACCGATTTACCATAAAACGCCATGCGCTTAAAATTTGCAGCACAAATGGCTTTTCCTGTGATCTGATTATTGTACTTTCAATGTGCTCTCCTGACCCACAATCGTTATTTTATTCAAATGATCCAAGACACTATCCTTTGTCAGTATCCTAGATACTGACATAGTACCCTATATCAATTTCCAATACCCAATAGACAGGAGATAAAGAAAGTTCAAGATATTTTTAGAGCCATCTCAGACACCTTCGCTGGGCAGCTTTCACATAAATGTTTTACCTGAACAAAACTAAAATACAAACTTGGGGACACTGCACTATTCTCCTGAATAAGCGTTTGCTAGGAGACCAAACCATTATTATGGCAAAAATATCCCAACCGTAAGTAGCCAAGACCTGCCCATCGATTTATTGTAGAATGGCTCAAATTCATACCGAAGCTTAAGCAGTGCTAAAGCTTTAACTCCGGGTGAAAATATGGCACCTTAAATCACTGCCAAATACAATTAAAACGATCCACTATCATTTGAGGTGTCATATAACGAGTCTTCTTCAGAAGTCTAGGAATCTCTGTAAACGAAATAGGCTGTTTCCCAATGATTTTTGACATAGGTTTAAATGAAAGATACTATCACTGGACATATTTCTCAAAGAAGAAGTTAGCCAAGAGCTGCTTCATAACAGTTTTTAAAACATGGTAAAGATAAACCTCCCTCTTCCTGAGTCAACTGAATAATTGAACATTTAACTCTTGGATGCTTCTTTTCTTCTTTTGCCAGACAAACGTATGAATGGCAGAACTGATCCCTTCAAAGAAAGAGCTCGGGACCTTGATCATGATATTAGCAAAGGCGAATAAAAACAGCAGCAGAAGATCCATCTTTATCAGGGAGACATGCCCGGTGGTGGTTAATGGAAGGCTGTCCCAGCGCTGAAGTAAATTCCGTAATCTATCTATTCAAATTCTGTAGTTTTGTAGCTAAGATTGTACAGATCAGCACAGTCCGACATAACTGTGACTCTCAAATACCTGATGGGGTGTCCATCTTGAAAAGACACACACATAGCTGCAGGGAGAATCTCTGCAGAGCGATTAAACAAGGCTTCAAACCGGTAAATTGTATAACCCCCTATAGCTGTAAATTCTGCATCTTTACCTAAGGGAATATAATATTTGCCTTATCCACCGCTAAATAAAGAACAATGTAATCTGCATATAACTTAAGTTTGGGAGCTTTTGCACTATGGGGTAGTGCACCCAATGTCGCGATTAGTACACCACTCTTGATGAATCTGGCACTATGCAATTTTTTCTTTTGGGCACAATTTTACGCAGATGAAAATGAGTGTGTGTGGTCCCTAATTTATGTTAAAGTCCTATAAATTAAAAAAAATCCCACAGCTATGTACCCGTAGGAAACACTTCTGACAGACTGAATACAAACAGACACATATCTATTACGTAATAATGCATTTAAAGCTACAGTAACCAGGTCGTGAAGGTAGTGTGAAAAACTGCAGCGTTGAGCCTTCTGCAGAGCAGTGTATGCTCGCCCTTCCTGAAGTCACTCCTAGCAGGCACGGGTATTGGGCTCGTATTTCCAGTGCCAGGCTGGCCTCTGCTTAATGTTATGTTCTGTTTCTATCGTTTAACTATTTGTGGAGGAGGCCCTGTCTCAGGGTGAAAGGTTGTGCCATCTTGTGCTAAGCATAACCATGGAAAGGACCTGTGGGAATAGTGATGCAAACGCATGTTTTCATTGGTATGACTGTGGGCCGAGAATACACAATGATAAAAAGGGAAAAGTTAAAATACGTTTTTCAATCCTTTTATTGGTAAATATTGGTTCTTTTGAGCAAAAAATATGTGTAGGTGGCCCCGCATATAGACAGTGGGGCTGTACCTCCTTGCTATATGGACTTCGCTCTTGTCTGTTCCTTTCAAGGTTTACTGAGGACTGATGAAGCAGAAAATGAAGGTTTTACATTTATTAACGCTTAAACGTAGTGCTGAAATAATCATGTGTGACTTTAACCGAACTAATAAAGATTGTACGGGGACAAAATGTGCCCTCAGAGTAGTTTGCCAACATTTATAAGCGTGCTTTATATAACGTGGTGTATTAGAATTGCACTAATCCGACATAATCGTAAACATGTGCTATGATTTGCTTGTTTAAAATGCTTTAGCTTAGCATTACTTTAGCGGAGGCTTTGGCCTAGTTGCCTGGTCTCACGGTTTAGATGCTCGTATTTTTCCACTGTGCTAATAAACGTGTATTTTTGCTTGAAGCTGTACTTTTCCACAGAAACTGTTCACATGCTTATCTTAAAGTTAGTGCCAGCCTGGCATATTTTCTCTTTACTTCAAGGTCGATTTGCAGGTGCGGACAATGGAGGCTCTGAGAGTGAGCTAATTGGTAGACAATGTTGCAACTTGCGTACCCATCTCCAAGGATAATGTATGCTTAAGTAAAAGCTTGAGAACTGTCGTTTTTGATTGGTCAATTTGAAGCTAACCTATGAACCCTCCAATGGAAGACCCTACTGGATTTGAACTGTTGTCTATAAAAACCAGGTGCACGAGAAGAAATGAGGGCATTACTGGACATCCCGCCATTTTGTGGACTTCGTAGCTATTATGGCCCACTTTGCTGCGACGCCATTTTGAAAAAAGACTTTGATGCTTTCTCTAATCGAGAGAAAGAGACTTTAATGATTCTTGCCCTAGAGACTTTAACTTTGATCCCTTTGCATGAAGTAGTAGTTTACCTTGCCGCCGTGAGGCAATTGCCCCGTCCACCCCTGCCCCTTTGTCCCGTCCTATGCTGATCGAAACGGTACCCATGATGACCGAAGAACGGTACCTGTGAGACGAAGACTTCCTTGTATGCTGATCGTAATTGGTAAATATGAAAGGAAAATTGTAAAATTGCATTGTGTTTCTTTTAGGTAACCAACTGCTGATTTTGATAAGGTCCCTAGTTAGGAGTTTTTTCTAAATTGATGTTGCTAAATTGTTTTGCATGAAGCCCCACATGCAGATGCTAATTTGAGGTTAGACGAGGATTCCATATGTCGCACGATGCAATTTGAGATCTTGTTATGCTGACTAAATGTATGCAATTAGTTCATTACAGATTATCGTATTAGTGATTTGCATTGCTATTATCGAATGCCTTGTGATTCAAATGCTACATAGATTACACTTGTTCCGCCGTTATGGACAGCTATTAATGTTCATCTACGTTTATCATTTGGTGTTGAGACATATATATATTGTGCTAGCTTTGCTAATATAGGGAAATAAAATTCACTAACTTTGAATAAACTGGTGTGGTTATTCCTGACTGAAAGGTCAGGGTTCGCCGAAATGTATTCTGGATTAATTGTTAAGTGTTATGTTGATCAAGGTATTGCTTATGTTCGTTATTGATTATTGATTTTGATGAAACTGATCGATTAAGAGTACAAAGAGTTCCCACTAAGTCAAAAGATTCATCGGCCTAAAGAGCGTCCGAACACAGGTAAATTATTACTACGGACCGCTCTATCAGTAGATGGTAGCAGAGGACGGTTTCGTCTTTTGGGACCTTGTAACTCTTAAAGTACATGGTGTTGAATTAACGGTTACGCATTTTGAGACCCCATTCGAGAAGTTGAATTAGATTTTTCTTGGTTAAAACGATTGACAGAATGATGATGGGCTAGGTCCACCACGACTTTCCCGGGATCTCGGAGCTTGCGAATGGAGAGAACGGAGGTGTGGAAACAGCGTTGGCGGTACTAGTGATGGTATGAGTGAAGTTAGGGTTTTGCGCTTGCACAGCTTATTGCCGCAGGGTGTGTGAAAAGGGTGCGAGGGATTTTTTTCTTTTTAGAGGATAGCGGAGGTGCGACTCCGAGTGTAGAAGTAGTGAAGTCGTCGAACTTCATGGAAATAGCGGAGGTGCGGCTCCGAGTGTGAGAGTAGGGAAGTCGTCGAACTTCATGTGCGTGTGGCGCTTTGTGCATAAAAAGGTCCACGTGGTTGTTGTTGTTGAGACGGGCCCTGCGAGGTCAAGAGACTCCGGAGTAGGTTGATCCATGTTGTGGTCTGGGCGGTTTAGTAGGTTGATCGGGCGTGGTCAACAAGTTGGTACGTGTGTTAGGGAGTGAAAGAAACTTCGACTTTGGGCTTTGACAAGATTCTATGTGCACTGGAATAGATCATTGACAAGTTGAGAGTAGATCTGCGGGTCAGATTTGCTTGCGAATGTGGGGACTGAGAAAGACGGAATAGCGGCCGAGGCTAGTGAAAGGTCCCTAAGGTCCTGAAGCGACTGTGTTACCCTTCCTGTAGTAAACCGACAGATCTGTTTTATTTTTTGGTAGCTCGCGATACATGCAAAAAGTTGTTACGAGAGGAGGTGAGTGAAGGAAGACTAGCCGCGAGGCTTTGTCAGCCGCAGTGGGTGTGAGTGTGACGTCACTAAGAGCCGCGCTGGGATAGGTTGGTTGCAGAGAAGGGTCGCGCACGGATTGGACGCAGTCCGTGGGACTCGATTGGAAGGGGAAAGGCAGGTGAAGAGTATTCCGGGAATTAAAGTCACCTATTGATTACAAACTTTGTGAAATAAAAGACGAGAAAATGAAATTCTTTAAAGCATTTAGGAGTGCGATGAAGGGGGAGTCTTACATTAAAGCGAGCGTAGGAGAGGAGACGCCACCCGAAGGTACACCAGCTTACATTGTAATGGAAGAAAAAGGGGTAGCTCCGTGTCTTTGACTAAAGCAATGGCACAAACTGACAGAGAAACATGGGAGCGTAGCGTTCCCGATACATGGGACATTCAATATAAGGATCCTAGAGAATTTGAGATTCACGATGTACGACATGAAGGTGCCTCCAAGACCAGCACAGTTTGAGGCTCTAGCAATTTGGGAATTAATGGCCAGACAGCAACAGCAGAAGAAGTTCGAGACCAGAATGAGGAAGGTAGAAAAGACACTAGCGGATGCTAGGTGGGATAATGCACAGAAGGTGTGGAGGTCAGATGTATTGCAAGGGATAAAATTGTTTCCCGCAATTACTAAGGAAGGAGAGGAGACAGGTAAGAAAGCCACCTGTAAGACGGACAGGAAGTGTTCCAAGGATAGAGAGGACGAGGAGAAGTTGAGAAGAGAAGAGGAGTTAGAGGATGAGGAGTTAATAATGCAATTGCTGAACGACCGTCCACCGCCTTATGCAGAGAATGGACAAGGTCCAAGTACCAGTTCTGCCCCTCCGGCATCGGTACAGAACAGTGAAACCCAGAGTTCAGGAGCATCATCGGGATCTAAGGACCCGAGTTTATTGTTCACCCCGCAGATACCGCAGGTTAGGAGAATATATCCAGATGTGCCCGTGTTGAAACCAGCAGAAAATTATCAGCCGCAGATGCCAGGGTATTACAACAGTGATAACAGTGCAGGAATGATTCTAGATCCAACCGTAAGGGGCGTACAGAATGGTTACAACCCAACAATGGCACAAGCTGAATCAACTCAGTTTATGCTGCCCCAGAAACAGATGCAGGGAGGAAACGCACATGCTCAAATGACGGGGAGTCAGATGGGCAGGCCGACAATGATGACCCATGGTGTAGGAATGAACATGCCACAGAACATGGGAAATGGACAGAACCCAGACGCGATATCACTACCCATTACTGTAGGTCCACCGGTACCTCTGTATAGTCAGCCTAACTTGGGTCTGAGCGGTCAGGGATCAATGCTGCAGAATGGGACCGAAAGGAGGTGCATAGAAAACACTCCGGGGATAACTCCGATAGCGACTCAGCCAAATGGGTCTGGATCCTTGATGGAGTTTAGTCCCGTATGTGCTCAGTCAACACTGGTGAGGTCGAGCCCCCCACTGATAATACCCCTAACATCGAACACTGAAAAGTTGCCTCAACCATCGATGGCAGTCGATATGAACGCCACGCTGATGGGGCTGAATGCGCAACAGTTGACACAGTGGTTCAACAGTCTAAACTCTACACAAAATTCAGCTAGTGGGAAAGGAGAAGACTATATGAATAGGGTCAGGTTGAACATGGAAGCACAAGAATTGGTGGAAGGGACTATGGGTGTGAACAGGTTAGAGTCCTACACAGAAGAAGAGCTGAGGTATCTATGTCCCAGGATTACGAAGGAAGTGAACAAGGTACATAAGAGTCTGCAAGAAGCAGCTGACAGAAACGGGGTTGACATAGACAAGATGAAACACTTGAGCAGGAGCTACAGGTTAGATTTTGGGACCACAGATTTTGAACACATGAGGTCAGCAGGCATGAAGACACACCTTAGAGAATTGCTGCAGAGTGCACAAGTGTGGAGGTGCTTAGACAAATGGGAAAGCAGGTGGGTAAAGAGAAAGGAAAAGAGGAGGGACAGTGCTACAGAGCACAATGAGAAAAGACCGCAGAGTAGTGATACAGTAACAATGTTACCAATGAGGGAAACAGCAGGGGGAAAATTAGTACATGCACCATGGCACAGAAGTGACATTCAGTCTTTTACGGACGATTTCCCCAAACTAAGAGAGAAGCCGATCGAATGGTATCAGCAGACTGACAGGTTTGTCAAGCTTGCAAAATGTCTCTGGGAAGACCTGAATACTCTGTTTGAGATTGTGGTTCCGGCAGATTTGTGTGAGGATTGCAAAAGAGCTGTAGGTTGGCAGACAAGTGAACCAGAGAGAGACAGGGAGACGGGTGCACCATCACCTATGGTGATGAGCTTGTACTATAAGGTGATTGAGCATTTGAAAACGAAGGTACCTGCGAAAAACGTGGATTGGCAGAAGATTGATCGGACTGCCCAAGAGGCTAAAGAATCGATTCATAGTTACTATGAGAGGTTGTTGAAGGCGTTCAAGAACTACAGTGGCACGGAAACAATAGAGGCGAAGGACATGCTCCTTTTTGTCTTCAGATTTGTGGAAGGGCTGAGGCCAGAGATAAGTCAGATGATAAAGTCGCATTTGATTTGTTGGCAATCGAAACCGATTGATGAGGTGTTGAATTATGCGAAATACTGTAGCGACGAAATAGAAGTGAAACAGAAAAGGTTGAAAGAGAAGGTGATGATGATGCAGCTTAAGGCAGCTCAAACAGGTTTGCAAGGTTTGCAGGGTTTGCAAGGGATGCAAGGGTTCCAACAGCAGGTACCGCAACCGCAGTTGCAGTTACAGGGAAACATGGCGTTTCAGCCACAGGCCAGAGGCAGAGGCAGCGGAGGTTTTGTGAATAATGGTCCGGATTTGAACACTGTTGTGACGGGTGTGCAGGCAATGAAGAAGGTGATGCCGTGTCACGTATGCGGAATCGTAGGTCATTGGAAACGCGAGTGCCCGATGGTGGTGCAGGAAGGTGCAGGTGCAGGTGCAGGTGCAGGTGTTGGTCAGCAAAACAATGATGTCAATGCATTTCAGACAATGAGGGGACCGAAACTGAGAGGTCCAAGCCCAAATTTTCAGACCGTAAATCAATTGCAGGGATTACAACCTATGCAGCCGCAGCAGATGCAGATGCCTCGTATGCAGATGACTCAAATGCAGCCAATGCAACAGCAGTTACCTATGGTACCTAATCAGCAAATGCAAATACCCTTGGCACCAATGAGTCAGCAGCAAGTGATGGTTCCTCCACAGGTAACGGGTCAGGTAATGAGCACAAATGGCACCGTACAACAGTTCCCATTACATAGTGAGAGTGGAAAAAACAACGTATGGGAGAGTGAAAGTTCAGGAGAAGAAGGAGATTGTGTGCTTGCGGCATCCTTGGAAGTTGATCAAAGGGGTCCGTACGTAGAGGGAAGAGTAATGGGTCATCGTGTCTCATTCTTGGTTGACACGGGAGCCACACGTTCAACAGTTAAGAGCAGTGAAGTACCAAATTTGCCACTCTCAGGGAGGACAGTTCAAGTGGTGGGAGTAGCAAACAGACATCTGACGAACCCAATTACAGATCCGGTACCAGTCAGCATCGGTAACTATCAAGGGGTACATCAATTTGTGGTATGTGACTCAAGCCCGATAGCACTGTTAGGGAGAGACCTATTGTGCAAATTGGGTTGTTCGATCATGTGCTCGAACGAAGGAATAACAATACAGACGAGCAGTGACGGGGAAGAAGAGGACAGTGTAGAGGGGGATGAGGTGGAAACTGTAGATGAAGAGTATCCTCTGATTTGTCTTTTCCCGATGATAACTGAAGAAGACATCCCAGCTGAATTACGGGAAACAGTCGGAAGGGAAGTGTGGGATATGACAGGGAAAGAGGTGGGATTGATGAAAGGAGTGGAACCAGTGAAAGTGGCTGTAAAGCCCAATGCAATCTTTCCCCAGACCCCACAATACCACATGCCACAAGACACCCTCATGAAAGTTGCTCAACTCATTGACGAATTCGTAAAACAGGGGGTACTGAAAGAAGTGTTAAGCAGTCCATGTAATTCACCAATAATGGGACTAATAAAGCCGAGTGGAAAGGTCCGACTCGTGCAGGATTTGAGGAAAATAAATGACATCATAGTCCAGGGGTGCTGTGTCGTACCGAATCCAGCTGTGATAATGTTTCAAATTCCTTGCGATGCCGAATGGTTCTCAGTCATCGATTTGTCACAAGCATTCTTTTCTGTGCCTCTTCATGAGGACAGCCAATTCCTCTTTTGTTTCAAATTCCTAGACAGAGTGTACAGTTGGTGTCGAATTCCTCAAGGGTTTTCTGAGTCACCGTCAATCTTCAATCAGATTCTAAAGAAAGATTTGGAAGCATTGGAATTGCCATTCGAGTCAACCCTAGTACAGTACATTGATGACTTACTGGTTGCATCAAAGACAGAAAGTGGCTGTACAGCCGATACCATTGCTCTGTTGAATCATTTGGGAAGGAATGGACATAAGGTGTCTCCTTCCAAATTACAGTTCTGTCAGAAGAAAGTGAAATACTTGGGTCACCAAATAGAGAAAGGGTCACGGAGAATAATGAAGGAAAGAATTACAAGCGTACTCCAAATGAGTCCACCAAAGACAAGGAAGGAGGTGAGGACGTTTTTGGGAATGGTGGGCTATTGTCGCCAGTGGATTCCCAACTTCTCGACTCTAGCAAAGCCTTTACTGAAATTGACCCAGAAGGATGCCTTGGATGAAATTGAGCTGAAAGAAGATGAGATGGATGCTTTTGTTGAACTGAAAGAATGCATGTGTAGGGCTCCAGCATTAGGTATGCCTGATTACACAAAGACTTTCACATTGTTTTGTCATGAACGTGATGCATGTTCTTTGTCTGTCTTGACTCAAGCCCATGGTGGCGTAAACAGACCAGTAGCGTATTTTTCAGCTACTTTGGACCCGGTCGCAGCAGCACTCCCAGGGTGTTTGCGCGCCGTAGCAGCAGTTGGTATCAGCCTCACTCAGAGTGAAGGAATAGTGATGGGACACCCAGTAACAGTCATGGTCCCTCACTCAGTTGAGATACTTTTGACCCGCTCCCGAACGCAACACATGACTGGAGCAAGACTCACAAGGTATGAAACGATAATTCTGGGCTCATCGAATGTGCAGCTGAAAAGGTGCACTACGTTGAATCCAGCAACCTTGCTTCCTGGAAAAAATGCCGAAATTGAGAACGCTGAAGACGTCGAGCATGACTGCCTTCAGGTGACTGAATTTTGCACAAAACCTCGTCCGGACATTAAGGATACTAAACTTGATGAAAATGACCAAATTCTTTTTGTTGATGGTTCATGTCTAAGAGACGGGATGGGGATTTTGAAAGCAGGATATGCTGTATGTACTGTAACAGGTGTCTTGGAAGCGGGATGGCTTCAAGGAGTCTATTCTGCACAAGTAGCAGAACTTGTAGCCCTTACCAGAGCATGTCAACTATCTGCATTGATGAAAGTCACCATTTACACAGATAGTCAATACGGGTTTGGGATTGTGCATGACTTTGGACAACTATGGTCACAGAGAGGGTTCCTGACTTCTTCAGGATCCCCAGTGAAGAATGGGGAGAGGATAAGGGAATTGTTACACGCCATTCAAGTGCCAGCCGAAGTTGCAGTGGTAAAGTGTAGTGCTCATACGAAAGGACAGGACTATGTTTCGCTGGGAAATGCATATGCGGATCAAGTCGCAAGATTTTGTGCCTTGAACTGTATATTACTCAGGGATGATTGGAATACGATAAATGAGCCAGAACTTGAACCAGCTGAAGCATTTGCCTTGAAGGTCGTAGATACAATAGATGAACTAAAAGCATTACAAAATAATGTCAGGGAGGATGAAAGAGATTCCTGGATTAAATCACAATGTATAAAGAGACAAGACGAGTTATGGGTTTCACATGAGGGAAAATTTGTTTTGCCAAACAGTCTCTTATCACAGCTTGCGCGGTTCTATCATGGGCAAGCTCACCTAGGGAGAGATGCCATGATAAGATTGTTCAAAACTGATTGGTTTAACCCCAGATTTCGTCAAGCTGCAGAAGCAGTTTGCCATCGATGTGTCACTTGCCAGCAGATGAACCCAGGAAAGGGAACGGTTGTGAACGCGAGTCACATTGGTAGGGCAAGCGGGCCTTTTAGTCGAATGCAGATGGACTTCATTGAGATGCCTGTGCATGGAGGTCTGAAATATGTGTTGGTGATTGTGTGCATTTTTAGTCACTGGATTGAGGCATACCCCACACGTAGAAATGACAGCCTTACAGTTGCGAAGCTATTGTTGAGGGAGTTGATACCACGTTTCGGATTCCCGATCTCTTTAGAATCAGATAGGGGAAGTCACTTCAATAACGAGGTGATAAAATTACTTTGCGAAGCGCTGAACATTGAGCAAAAGCTGCACTGTAGCTATCGCCCTGAAGCCTCAGGACTGGTGGAGCAGATGAATGGTACACTGAAATCAAGAATGGCGAAAATATGTGCATCGACAAATTTGAAATGGCCTGATGCATTGCCCTTAGTGCTAATGTCAATGAGAAATACTCCCGATAGAAAGACTGGATTGTCTCCACATGAAATTCTCATGGGCAGGGCTATGAGACTTCCTGCAGTTCCCGCAAACGCGCTTTTGAATATTACAGATGATATGGTGTTAGACTACTGCAAAGGACTGGCTGACGTGGTTCGCTCTTTCTCTCACCAGGTGGAAGCGACCACCTTGCCACCGATACAAGGTCCAGGACACGCACTGAAAGCAGGTGACTGGGTCATGGTAAAGAAGCACGTGAGAAAGTTGTGTCTGGAACCCCGTTGGAAAGGCCCTTTCCAAGTGATCCTGACGACAACTACCGCTGTGAAGTGTGCGGGGGTTCCCAACTGGATTCACGCCAGTCACACAAAGAAGGTGTTGTGTCCCACAGATGAGGAAGTTGAAGCGCTGAAACTGCCAGTGCCTGATAAAACAGTGCTGAGCGCTGAGACAGAACAGAACAGAACTGAAAGCGAACAGGCAGAAACTGGAGAAAAAGAGATATTCTCTGAAGACGAAGACACCAACTCGCTTGGGGAAGACCAAGGAGAAAGTTCAGACAGCGACGCAGAAGCTGAAGGTGACAAACAACCTGAAGCAGCTGAGGGTAGCAAAAAGCCTGAAGCAGCTGAAGGTGACAAGGAGCCTGAAGCAGCTGAAAGTGATAAAGAGCCTGAAGAAAGTAACGGTGACGAAGGGCTCGAAGAAGGTGAAAAGGCAGGAGAGCCTGGTCAGAGGAGGGCTTTCCCAGAAGCAGACGATACAGAAAAAGAAAAAGAGAATGTGATTGATTCCCCAGAAGGAGGGAACGAGGCAGAACAGAACGAAAAGGTTCAAGCTTCCACAGAAAAGACAGCAGGTCCATCAAATGGACACGGTGCAAAGAGAAGACTAAGTATCTCACCAATAAAAGAAAGGGGTAAAGAAAGTTTGAACGAAGGAGGAAGGCCAAAAGTGAAAGAGAAAAGAAAGGAAGTGACTGTCGTGGAACAATTGTCAAGTGAGGAAAAAGACTTGACAAAAGAGGAAAGTGCCAGTGAGGCAGAGTCGAAAAGAGAAGCAAAATTGAAAAGGAAAAGGATACCAAACAGGAGGTATTCCGGTCCTGAATGGGCATATGCAGTCAATGACGATTGGACTGACGAGTTTGTATCTCTGAGCATCGAGAACGAAGAAGAAGAAGAGATACCAATAGAAAAGAAAAGTTTCATAGACTCTGTTGATTGAAAGAGTAGTAAATGATATTGCTTGCTACAATCTAATGTGAAAGAAACAACCAGCTGAGACATTGCTAAACCGGATGAGACTTGCTAAACCGATAAAGACTGAGAGATTGCCGAATTGAGACAAATGCTGCTAACCGATAAGTGACTGGCCTTTTGAAGAAGACGGTGTGAACATTGCGCTCGTTCAGCTTTGTAACTGAATTGCTAAGTAGTTTCATTTATAGGTGCTTCTAGCTCTCTGATTCTATACAGATCATGACTAGGTACGCTACGCAAAATAATAGAAAGAAATATTGTAAATATGCGTGTATAGGCTTGGTAATTGCATGTGTACTAATAATAATGGCAATTGTGCTTGGAATGCATGGAAAGGGTGAGAGTGAGAATATTGAGGCTTCTACTTTTGCTCCTGTTACTGTCACTGAACTAACACCATTGAAAAGACTAGCATTGGATGAGAGGCTCTTGCACGATAAAAAAGAGCTTTCGTATAACGTTTTCTATCGCTTGCTAACAGAATATGTTGAGACTATGGATGCGAAGGATTGTTATGTGTGTACACAGATACCGACATCAGTAAAGGAAGGGGTAACTTATCACCACATGCCTCTTACATATGGGATTACATGTAGTATAGTAATGTCTAGGTTTTATGGTCAAACTAACATACAGTATTTTTACTCGAATTATGATGTTACCTTTGCTTATGTTCCTATAATAGCGCAGCTAAGCCAGACTGCTAAAGATTGGGATGCTAAAATAATGAGGGAATTTTTCGAGCCAATGCAACCTTTTGAAACGGCTCATGCTCATAGGGAGAACCTTACTTGCTCAGTCTCTGCTGTAGAAATAAGCTTTTTAGATCGCACAGATGATAGAAGGGCACAAATGAAGGCGAAATTAGAAAAAGAGCTACATAAGAGGACTTCAGTAGATAACTATGATTTTGCTGCTATAAAGACACAAGGGAAAATAGCTCTAGATGCTTGGCATGTAGGGAAATTTTGTATATATCGAGGTGAATCTTATTATGACAATATTTTTGTAGGAGCGAGTGAGTATAAACACACGTTTATTTTTAAGGCCAAGTGGACATTCATGATGAACGGACTTGACCCTGTCATTCCAGGTGTATATTACATTTGTGGGTATAATGCCTATTATCGTCTTCCAAAGGGATGGTGGGGGAGATGTTATTTGGGTATAGTGTTCCCGAAGGTTTATCAACTGGATGACGTATCGATGATTCAAAAGACATCTGGATCCCATCGTATCCAGAAAAGAGAGACCGCAGCTGCTGTGGTAGGAGATATATTTGGAGCCATGATTCCTTCGTTGGGAGTTGTGTTGAATTCCATCAAAATAAGAAAGTTGTCTACTATAGTGGATAACATGTTGACAAAGTTTTCAGGTGCTATAATCCTGATAGATGCTGAACTTGCAGCGGAAAGAGCTATGACTCTTCAAAATAGGCTTGCTTTAGACATTCTTTTAGCAAAGGATGGAGGCGTTTGCAAAATGCTTGGTGCACAACACTGTTGTACCTATATACCCGACAATAGTGTGAAAATTAAAACTATGCTTGCTAATTTGACAAAAGAAAGTGCAGATTTGAAGGAATTGAAAGAACCAGGAGTGTGGGAGAAGGTTGGAAAGGGACTTGCTTCAGTGGGACATTGGATTGGGGGAATTTGGAATGGGATACTATTGAAAATAATAGAAGGAATATTAATAGTAATAATTTGTATATTAGGAATTTGGGGAATAAAAAGGGGAATAATAATGATTATGGAAAGAATTAAAAGAAGAAAAGAAGAGAAAATTATGAAAAGAATGGCAGAAGAATACAAAGCGCAAACTAGGGGAACTAAGAGGAAAAGAGAACTGACAGAATTTTAATGGAATAAAATTTGTGGGAGTGGTTTGGTATGATGACAAGTAGTCATCAGAGGAGGGATTGATGAAGCAGAAAATGAAGGTTTTACATTTATTAACGCTTAAACGTAGTGCTGAAATAATCATGTGTGACTTTAACCGAACGAATAAAGATTGTACGGGGACAAAATGTGCCCTCAGAGTAGTTTGCCAACATTTATAAGCGTGCTTTATATAACGTGGTGTATTAGAATTGCACTAATCCGACATAATCGTAAACATGTGCTATGATTTGCTTGTTTAAAATGCTTTAGCTTAGCATTACTTTAGCGGAGGCTTTGGCCTAGTTGCCTGGTCTCACGGTTTAGATGCTCGTATTTTTCCACTGTGCTAATAAACGTGTATTTTTGCTTGAAGCTGTACTTTTCCACAGAAACTGTTCACATGCTTATCTTAAAGTTAGTGCCAGCCTGGCATATTTTCTCTTTACTTCAAGGTCGATTTGCAGGTGCGAACAATGGAGGCTCTGAGAGTGAGCTAATTGGTAGACAATGTTGCAACTTGCGTACCCATCTCCAAGGATAATGTATGCTTAAGTAAAAGCTTGAGAACTGTCGTTTTTGATTGGTCAATTTGAAGCTAACCTATGAACCCTCCAATGGAAGACCCTACTGGATTTGAACTGTTGTCTATAAAAACCAGGTGCACGAGAAGAAATGAGGGCATTACTGGACATCCCGCCATTTTGTGGACTTCGTAGCTATTATGGCCCACTTTGCTGCGACGCCATTTTGAAAAAAGACTTTGATGCTTTCTCTAATCGAGAGAAAGAGACTTTAATGATTCTTGCCCTAGAGACTTTAACTTTGATCCCTTTGCATGAAGTAGTAGTTTACCTTGCCGCCGTGAGGCAATTGCCCCGTCCACCCCTGCCCCTTTGTCCCGTCCTATGCTGATCGAAACGGTACCCATGATGACCGAAGAACGGTACCTGTGAGACGAAGACTTCCTTGTATGCTGATCGTAATTGGTAAATATGAAAGGAAAATTGTAAAATTGCATTGTGTTTCTTTTAGGTAACCAACTGCTGATTTTGATAAGGTCCCTAGTTAGGAGTTTTTTCTAAATTGATGTTGCTAAATTGTTTTGCATGAAGCCCCACATGCAGATGCTAATTTGAGGTTAGACGAGGATTCCATATGTCGCACAATGCAATTTGAGATCTTGTTATGCTGACTAAATGTATGCAATTAGTTCATTACAGATTATCGTATTAGTGATTTGCATTGCTATTATCGAATGCCTTGTGATTCAAATGCTACATAGATTACACTTGTTCCGCCGTTATGGACAGCTATTAATGTTCATCTATGTTTATCATTTGGTGTTGAGACATATATATATTGTGCTAGCTTTGCTAATATAGGGAAATAAAATTCACTAACTTTGAATAAACTGGTGTGGTTATTCCTGACTGAAAGGTCAGGGTTCGCCGAAATGTATTCTGGATTAATTGTTAAGTGTTATGTTGATCAAGGTATTGCTTATGTTCGTTATTGATTATTGATTTTGATGAAACTGATCGATTAAGAGTACAAAGAGTTCCCACTAAGTCAAAAGATTCATCGGCCTAAAGAGCGTCCGAACACAGGTAAATTATTACTACGGACCGCTCTATCAGGACCGGTGCACTTTCTGGGAATATCCATCCCCACAACATTCTGCTGTGCAGCGCGGCTGAAAATGAAAAAGACACTATAATGCGGCCAGTGCAGGACAACCCGGACAATGGAGGGACAGTGGGGACAACACGATGGACAACAGAGGGTCACCGGGCGGGGGGAACATGGAGAGAGAGAAGTAGACCAGGGAGACCACTGAAAACGACGCACTGGCCGTACTTAAACACAAAGGAAAAAGTACCCTCTAAAAAATGAGCAATGGGAGGACACAAGGAATGCGTCTGTGCTCCACGGCAAGGACAAACAGGAAGAGGAAGGAAGCCTACAGCAGCTGACCAGTAAGAAGTAAGCACATGAGAGAGTCAAATAAAGACAACCAATGGCTAGCAATGGGCGGAATTTAAGGCCCCTGTTGATAAACAATATGTCTCGCTAATGCCCGAACATAGTCTGCCTTACAGGAGACCTAAACATGCCTAAAGACCATTCAGGAAAGTGCTTTAAGCCTCAAAAAGTGTGTGGAAAGCCTTGTATAAAGGCCATTGCAATAAAGTACAATGTCTGCGGCTGTGAAGCTGATCTGATTACATTACTCTTCCGCAGTGATGGCTTTCAAAACATGTGATGTTTTGTTGGTTTTGCTTATCTCGTACAAATAGTGAACCACAAAGCTTGGAGAATCGAGGCTTTAGGGTTTTAAAGTAAGATAATGGTTCTTACAGTGCATGCCTCAGAAGAAAGAAACATCAATCTGAGCCAACCAAGATACGAATCATTGACCTTCAACATACACAAATGCCCATCATCGCAGCCACACTTCAGCCGTGGGACCACCTTCTTGGTCTCAGTACAAAGTTGAACTATTAGTTTTAAATGTAATCATTTTTATTAATTGACATAAAGCATCAATATGTATCAGTAATGTGAAAGCTGCATACAGAATTTTCCAACCCTAAAATAAAACATCTGCTATGAAGCACACAGGCTATGGCTTTCTGACTCACATATCACTTCACAGTGAATAAACTGCACTGCGCACTTTTAAGTTAGAACGTCTCTAGACACCGTAAATGGTATGTAAAACAAAGCAATGATAATAATGGGAAAGAAAGATAAACACAAAGGGGAGAGGAAGATATATTACGAACTCAGGCACTTGATAGGGACTCATAGTTAACCCCCGCCGTCCCCTGGAGCAATGGCGGTTAAATATGTCAAGGTATAAACCCGTAGGCCAAAAACATTTAACTAAACACCCTTCACAGATACTTGGAATCGAACAAAGGTTTGATCTCTTCGACCTAAAACGTATGGGCAGCTGTAAAAGCCTCTATATGAAGCAAAGTGATGAGACATTCAGCACAGTACCAACAAGTACTCCGTGCACACCGTGCTCTGGAGCACATACTGAGGGAACTAATGGCCAAGTATTCCTCCACCCACTCGAGAGAGGTTCTTCTGCAGTTGCTTAAGGCAAAGCATGATCTTAATACACTGTTTACCTCAGAACCAGAGGTGGGGCTCTTCCATCGCAAACAATGGCACTATGAGCGTGGGGGGGAAGCAGGGCAGTTCCTCACCCTACAGCTGTGCCAACAGGAAACACACCACTCTATTCCAGCACTTAGGAACACCCACCAAGAAACACTCAACCATCTTTTAGGCATAATCTATGTTTTAGTCACTCTTCAAAGTGCTCAAGCAATCCAGAAAAGATGGGTGCATTTTTGTCTTCCCTCCCAATCAAAGTACAATCATCTGCTCAGAGCTTGAGCAAGGCATCATGAAAGACAAAATCGGCGAAGGTATTGCTGGCTTCCCATGCCACAAAGCCCTAGGGGTTGATGGATAGCCCTCAGAATATTATAAAGTTAACATAGACCTTATGATGCCCCTCCGATGTAAATTGTTTGGGGAAATTACTTGATGCACAGCCCCTTTAACAGAATCCAATAGGTCTGGGTTACTACTGAATCGCACTGCTTATAGGCCAATATCTCCGATTAATGTGAACACAAACATTTTAGTTAAAGCATTGGCTAACCAGTTCAGAAGATACTACCATCCCTAATACATAGGGACCAAGTGGACTTCATACCTCCCTGCACCTATACATCCCATCTGAGATCTCTAGCAAAGGTCCTACAGAAAACAAAAGACAATGGGGGAGATTTACAAGCACCTAGCGCTGCCTTAATGCTGCCATAGTGTCATTTTTATGACTCTAAGGTGGAGTTAAGGTGGCCATTCCCCCACACCATATTTACAAAGTGGCGCAATGCATGCTATATGCCTATTTGCAACCCCTTGCGCCGCATTATGCCTGCACCAGGCATAATGTATGCAATGGGGGCGTTCCAACACAGGGAGGCCCGAAAAAAATGTTGCAGTCAAATTTACAAGATTTCACTGCGCCATTTTTTCCATCATTTTTAACATCTGCTCAGGGCAGGCGTTAAAGTGATGCACCCATAATAATCTATGGGCCTCCCTGTGCTTTGCTGCACCCGTGTCAACATTTTTTGACCTTAGAGCCGCCAAGTGCCACAACAGCGTCAAAATGTTTGATGCTGTTGTGGTAACGACCACCATGGTGCGCAGTATTGTAAACACGGCGCGACCATAGTGTTGTTAAGGGGGCAAGAGGGATGCAAGAAAAGTGGCACATCGGGACCAATGTGCCACTTTCTCATAAATCTGCCACATTGTGACTGACAAAATAGTGATCTCACTGGAAGCAGAGAAAGCTTTTGACAGAGTGTAGTGGGAGTACCTATTCCGAATTCTGGAATGAATGAGGCTTTCAAAACAATAAACAATGAAAGTGATATGGTTATATAATAGGCCAACAGCAGTGGTAACATGTAATTGCCACATCTTCCCAGAATTTGAAATACACAGAGGTATTGGTCAAGGTTACCAATTGCTTTTTATCACAGCACTTGAGCCTTTAGCAATAGCTGTCAGCCAGAACCCATCCAAAATAGGGATCACAAAGTCCTGTGTTATGTGAATGATATGCTAGTGATACCAGATGTAACACCCTCTCACGGAGGAAATCCTTTGTTCTGCCTTCCTGGGACTGGGCTGCTCGGACCCCAGGAGGGCAGAAGCCTGTCACAGGGTTGGCAGCAGCGGTAGCTGCAGAGAAAACCCCAGAGAGCTAGTTTGGCCGTACCCGGGCCCTATGCTGGAACCCCGGGGATGCATGGGATTGGCACCCCAATGCCAGATTTGGCTTGAGGGGACAATTCCATGATCTTAGACATGTTACATGGCCATTTTTGGAGTTACCATTTGTAAAGAAATGGCTCCCTGTTGCAGTTACCCCCCACTTTTTGCCTGATACTGATGCTGACTTGACTGAGAAGAGTGCTGGGACCCTGCTAACCAGGCCCCAGCACCAGTGTTCCTTCACCTAAAATGTACCATTGTATCCACAATTGGCACACCCTGGCATTCAGATAAGTCCCTTGTAACTGGTACTTCTAGTACCAAGGGCCCTGATGCCAAGGAAGGTCTGTAAGGGCTGCAGCATGTCTTATGCCACCCTAGAGACCCCTCACTCAGCACAGACACACTGCTTACAAGCCTGTGTGTGCTAGTGAGAACAAAATGAGTAAGTCGACATGGCACTCCCCTCAGGGTGCCATGCCAGCCTCTCACTGCCTATGCAGTATAGGTAAGACACCCCTCTAGCAGGCCTTACAGCCCTAAGGCAGGGTGCACTATACCATAGGTGAGGGTACCAGTGCATGAGCATGGTACCCCTACAGTGTCTAAACAAAACCTTAGACATTGTAAGTGCAGGGTAGCCATAAGAGTATATGGTCTGGGAGTCTGTCAAACACGAACTCCACAGCACCATAATGGCTACACTGAAAACTGGGAAGTTTGGTATCAAACTTCTCAGCACAATAAATGCACACTGATGCCAGTGTACATTTTATTGTAAAATACACCACAGAGGGCACCTTAGAGGTGCCCCCTGAAACTTAACCGACTATCTGTGTAGGCTGACTAGTTTTAGCAGCCTGCCACAAACCGAGACATGTTGCTGGCCCCATGGGGAGAGTGCCTTTGTCACTCTGAGGCCAGTAACAAAGCCTGCACTGGGTGGAGATGCTAACACCTCCCCCAGGCAGGAATTGTCACACCTGGCGGTGAGCCTCAAAGGCTCACCTCCTTTGTGCCAACCCAGCAGGACACTCCAGCTAGTGGAGTTGCCCGCCCCCTCCGGCCAGGCCCCACTTTTGGCGGCAAGGCCGGAGAAAATAATGAGAAAAACAAGGAGGAGTCACTGGCCAGTCAGGACAGCCCCTAAGGTGTCCTGAGCTGAAGTGACTCTAACTTTTAGAAATCCTCCATCTTGCAGATGGAGGATTCCCCCAATAGGGTTAGGATTGTGACCCCCTCCCCTTGGGAGGAGGCACAAAGAGGGTGTACCCACCCTCAGGGCTAGTAGCCATTGGCTACTAACCCCCCAGACCTAAACACGCCCTTAAATTTAGTATTTAAGGGCTACCCTGAACCCTAGAAAATTAGATTCCTGCAACTACAAGAAGAAGGACTGCCTAGCTGAAAACCCCTGCAGAGGAAGACCAGAAGACGACTACTGCCTTGGCCCCAGAAACTCACCGGCCTGTCTCCTGCCTTCCAAAGATCCTGCTCCAGCGACGCCTTCCAAAGGGACCAGCGACCTCGACATCCTCTGAGGACTGCCCCTGCTTCGAAAAGACAAGAAACTCCCGAGGACAGCGGACCTGCTCCAAGAAAGGCTGCAACTTTGTTTCCAGCAGCTTTAAAGAACCCTGCAAGCTCCCCGCAAAAGGCGTGAGACTTGCAACACTGCACCCGGCGACCCCGACTCGGCTGGTGGAGATCCGACACCTCAGGAGGGACCCCAGGACTACTCTGATACTGTGAGTACCAAAACCTGTCCCCCCTGAGCCCCCACAGCGCCGCCTGCAGAGGGAATCCCGAGGCTTCCCCTGACCGCGACTCTTTGAACCTAAAGTCCCGACGCCTGGGAGAGACCCTGCACCCGCAGCCCCCAGGACCCGAAGGACCGGACTTTCACTGGAGAAGTGACCCCCAGGAGTCCCTCTCCCTTGCCCAAGTGGAGGTTTCCCCGAGGAACCCCCCCCTTGCCTGCCTGCAGCGCTGAAGAGATCCCGAGATCTCTCATTGACTTCCATTACAAACCCGACGCTTGTTTCGACACTGCACCCGGCCGCCCCCGCGCTGCTGAGGGTGAAATTTCTGTGTGGACTTGTGTCCCCCCCGGTGCCCTACAAAACCCCCCTGGTCTGCCCTCCGAAGACGCGGGTACTTACCTGCAAGCAGACCGGAACCGGGGCACCCCCTTCTCTCCATTCTAGCCTATGTGTTTTGGGCACCACTTGGAACTCTGCACCTGACCGGCCCTGAGCTGCTGGTGTGGTGACTTTGGGGTTGCTCTGAACCCCCAACGGTGGGCTACCTTGGACCAAGAACTGAACCCTGTAAGTGTCCTACTTACCTGGTAAAACTAACAAAAACTTACCTCCCCCAGGAACTGTGAAAATTGCACTAAGTGTCCACTTTTAAAACAGCTATTTGTCAATAACTTGAAAAGTATACATGCAATTTTGATGATTTGAAGTTCCTAAAGTACTTACCTGCAATACCTTTCGAATGAGCTATTACATGTAGAATTTGAACCTGTGGTTCTTAAAATAAACTAAGAAAAGATATTTTTCTATACAAAAACCTATTGGCTGGATTTGTCTCTGAGTGTGTGTACCTCATTTATTGTCTATGTGTATGTACAACAAATGCTTAACACTACTCCTTGGATAAGCCTACTGCTCGACCACACTACCACAAAATAGAGCATTAGTATTATCTATTTTTACCACTATTTTACCTCTAAGGGGAACCCTTGGACTCTGTGCATGCTATTCCTTACTTTGAAATAGCACATACAGAGCCAACTTCCTACATTGGTGGATCAGCGGTGGGGTACAAGACTTTGCATTTGCTGGACTACTCAGCCAATACCTGATCACACGACAAATTCCAAAATTGTCATTAGAAATTCCTTTTTGCAATTTGAAAAGTTTTCTAAATTCTTAAAAGACCTGCTAGGGCCTTGTGTTAGATCCTGTTTAGCATTTCTTTTAGAGTTTAAAAGTTTGTAAAAGTTTGAATTAGATTCTAGAACCAGTTTTAGATTCTTAAAAAGTATTCCAACTTTTAGAAGCAAAATGTCTAGCACAGATGTGACTGTGGTGGAACTCGACACCACACCTTACCTCCATCTTAAGATGAGGGAGCTAAGGTCACTCTGTAAAATAAAGAAAATAACAATGGGCCCCAAACCTACCAAAATACAGCTCCAGGAGCTTTTGGCAGAGTTTGAAAAGGCCAACCCCTCTGAGGGTGGCAACTCAGAGGAAGAGGATAGTGACTTGGAGGACAATTCCCCCCTACCAGTCCTATCTAGGGAGAACAGGGTCCCTCAAACCCTGACTCCAAAAATAATAGTCAGAGATGCTGGTTCCCTCACAGGAGAGACCAACACCTCTGAAATCACTGAGGATAACCCCAGTGAAGAGGACATCCAGTTAGCCAGGATGGCCAAAAGATTGGCTTTGGAAAAGCAGCTCCTAGCCATAGAAAGGGAAAGAAAAGAGATGGGCCTAGGTCCCATCAATGGTGGCAGCAACTTAAATAGGGTCAGAGATTCTCCTGACATCCTAAAAATCCCCAAAGGGATTGTAACAAAATATGAAGATGGTGATGACATCACCAAATGGTTCACAGCTTTTGAGAGGGCTTGTGTAACCAGAAAAGTAAACAGATCTCACTGGGGTGCTCTCCTTTGGGAAATGTTCACTGGAAAGTGTAGGGATAGACTCCTCACACTCTCTGGAAAAGATGCAGAATCTTATGACCTCATGAAGGGTACCCTGATTGAGGGCTTTGGATTCTCCACTGAGGAGTATAGAATTAGATTCAGGGGGGCTCAAAAATCCTCGAGCCAGACCTGGGTTGATTTTGTAGACTACTCAGTAAAAACACTAGATGGTTGGTTAACTGGAAATGAAGTGTGTGACTATGTTGGGCTTTATAATTTGTTTGTGAAAGAACACATTTTAAGTAACTGCTTCAATGAAAAGTTGCATCAGTATCTGGTAGACCTAGGTCCAATTTCTCCCCAAGAATTGGGAAAGAAGGCAGACCACTGGGTCAAGACTAGGGTAACCAAAACTTCCACTGGGGGGGACCAAAAGAAAGGGGTTACAAAAACTCCCCAGGAGAAAGTGGGTGACACTAGAAACAAAGAAAAAGAGTCCTCTGTAGGCCCCCAAAAACCAGAACAGGTGGGTGGGCCCCAAGACACAACCCAAAACAAAGGTGGGTACCAGGGTAAGAACTGGGATGCCACTAAGGCATGGTGCCACAACTGTAACCAGTCTGGGCACCACACCAAGGACACTTCTTGTCCCAAAAACAAACCCCAGAACAAGATTCCAGGGGTAACCAGTGAAGCCATGGGAGATGACTCCTCAGATGAGGAGGTCTTCATAGCCTTCAACTGGAAACAGGGCCCAACAGGTGAGTTGGAGATTCCAGAGGGAAGTAGACACTTCCACCACCTACTGGTGAATGGAATCCCCACCACTGCCCTGAGAGACACTTGTGCCAGTCACACTATTGTGCATGACAGGCTGGTGCTCTCAAACCAGTACATCCCAGGTGAGACTGCCAGGGTAAGAGTTAGCCTAGACCGGGTCACTAAGAGGCCTGTGGCTTTAGTACCCATAGAAGTGGGTGGCACTCTTAGCTGGAGAAGGGTAGTAGTCAGTACAGACCTCCCCCTTGATTGTCTCCTTGGAAATGACTACCCAGAGGTTAGTCAGAGCCCAAGAGAGGAACTGGTCCAGTGCCAGTCCTCTCCCAAGGAGTCTGGAAGTCCTGCCTCTGCAGTAAATGCAAGCAGGCCCCAGAAGAAGAAGAAAAGAAAACAGAGTAGGAAGGGTGGACAACCTTTAGCCAAGGTTACAGCAAGCCAAGGAGATTCTGCTCCAGTAGGGGAGAACTCCAAAAATGGCCCTGATAAAGTCCAACCTGACCCACAAGAAGTCCTGGCTAGTCAGGCAACTGTTAAACCTGAGTGGGTGGCTCCTCAGCTAACAGAAGAAAGAGTGGAAGAAGGGTGTTTACTACAAGATGTGGTAACCCCCCACTCTAATACAGCAGACAGGCAACCTGAACCCAAAGAGGCCTGTAACTTAGCCCCTTCCCTTTTAGGTGAAGAGCTAAAGGTGTGGTTCTGGGCACTGACAGCTGTCAGTGGCCTCTGCTGGGTGTTAGCCTTTATGGCTGCACTATCCTTAGCATGGTGGTCTGACCCCATGCCAAATAGCAAGTTAGGCCCCCTGACCCTATTGGTCATGGTGGGGTTACTCCAGCTCTGGGTAACCTCTCTGGGTAAGCTAGGGGTAACCCTGGCCAAGATAAGGTTAGCAGAGGTGGATACCTCTAAGACCAAAATAGAAAGAATGGGTGGAGACATTGAAGAGGCAGACAAGAGGCAATTCAGACTAGGTCCTATCACTGTGGAAGTAGGTCAGTTCCCCAAAGGGAATGACCTGAACAGAAGGATGTAAGGCAGAGTAGGCCCTGCAACTAACCAGCCTATTTCTCCTACTCTTCCTCGCCTGACAGACTAGGAAGACTCTCCCAGCTTGGGCTGAGTCTCCTGGCCTGTGGGCTGGGGGGGGCTTGTGTAAAGAAATGGCTCCCTGTTGCAGTTACCCCCCACTTTTTGCCTGATACTGATGCTGACTTGACTGAGAAGAGTGCTGGGACCCTGCTAACCAGGCCCCAGCACCAGTGTTCCTTCACCTAAAATGTACCATTGTATCCACAATTGGCACACCCTGGCATTCAGATAAGTCCCTTGTAACTGGTACTTCTAGTACCAAGGGCCCTGATGCCAAGGAAGGTCTGTAAGGGCTGCAGCATGTCTTATGCCACCCTAGAGACCCCTCACTCAGCACAGACACACTGCTTACAAGCCTGTGTGTGCTAGTGAGAACAAAATGAGTAAGTCGACATGGCACTCCCCTCAGGGTGCCATGCCAGCCTCTCACTGCCTATGCAGTATAGGTAAGACACCCCTCTAGCAGGCCTTACAGCCCTAAGGCAGGGTGCACTATACCATAGGTGAGGGTACCAGTGCATGAGCATGGTACCCCTACAGTGTCTAAACAAAACCTTAGACATTGTAAGTGCAGGGTAGCCATAAGAGTATATGGTCTGGGAGTCTGTCAAACACGAACTCCACAGCACCATAATGGCTACACTGAAAACTGGGAAGTTTGGTATCAAACTTCTCAGCACAATAAATGCACACTGATGCCAGTGTACATTTTATTGTAAAATACACCACAGAGGGCACCTTAGAGGTGCCCCCTGAAACTTAACCGACTATCTGTGTAGGCTGACTAGTTTTAGCAGCCTGCCACAAACCGAGACATGTTGCTGGCCCCATGGGGAGAGTGCCTTTGTCACTCTGAGGCCAGTAACAAAGCCTGCACTGGGTGGAGATGCTAACACCTCCCCCAGGCAGGAATTGTCACACCTGGCGGTGAGCCTCAAAGGCTCACCTCCTTTGTGCCAACCCAGCAGGACACTCCAGCTAGTGGAGTTGCCCGCCCCCTCCGGCCAGGCCCCACTTTTGGCGGCAAGGCCGGAGAAAATAATGAGAAAAACAAGGAGGAGTCACTGGCCAGTCAGGACAGCCCCTAAGGTGTCCTGAGCTGAAGTGACTCTAACTTTTAGAAATCCTCCATCTTGCAGATGGAGGATTCCCCCAATAGGGTTAGGATTGTGACCCCCTCCCCTTGGGAGGAGGCACAAAGAGGGTGTACCCACCCTCAGGGCTAGTAGCCATTGGCTACTAACCCCCCAGACCTAAACACGCCCTTAAATTTAGTATTTAAGGGCTACCCTGAACCCTAGAAAATTAGATTCCTGCAACTACAAGAAGAAGGACTGCCTAGCTGAAAACCCCTGCAGAGGAAGACCAGAAGACGACTACTGCCTTGGCCCCAGAAACTCACCGGCCTGTCTCCTGCCTTCCAAAGATCCTGCTCCAGCGACGCCTTCCAAAGGGACCAGCGACCTCGACATCCTCTGAGGACTGCCCCTGCTTCGAAAAGACAAGAAACTCCCGAGGACAGCGGACCTGCTCCAAGAAAGGCTGCAACTTTGTTTCCAGCAGCTTTAAAGAACCCTGCAAGCTCCCCGCAAAAGGCGTGAGACTTGCAACACTGCACCCGGCGACCCCGACTCGGCTGGTGGAGATCCGACACCTCAGGAGGGACCCCAGGACTACTCTGATACTGTGAGTACCAAAACCTGTCCCCCCTGAGCCCCCACAGCGCCGCCTGCAGAGGGAATCCCGAGGCTTCCCCTGACCGCGACTCTTTGAACCTAAAGTCCCGACGCCTGGGAGAGACCCTGCACCCGCAGCCCCCAGGACCCGAAGGACCGGACTTTCACTGGAGAAGTGACCCCCAGGAGTCCCTCTCCCTTGCCCAAGTGGAGGTTTCCCCGAGGAACCCCCCCCTTGCCTGCCTGCAGCGCTGAAGAGATCCCGAGATCTCTCATTGACTTCCATTACAAACCCGACGCTTGTTTCGACACTGCACCCGGCCGCCCCCGCGCTGCTGAGGGTGAAATTTCTGTGTGGACTTGTGTCCCCCCCGGTGCCCTACAAAACCCCCCTGGTCTGCCCTCCGAAGACGCGGGTACTTACCTGCAAGCAGACCGGAACCGGGGCACCCCCTTCTCTCCATTCTAGCCTATGTGTTTTGGGCACCACTTGGAACTCTGCACCTGACCGGCCCTGAGCTGCTGGTGTGGTGACTTTGGGGTTGCTCTGAACCCCCAACGGTGGGCTACCTTGGACCAAGAACTGAACCCTGTAAGTGTCCTACTTACCTGGTAAAACTAACAAAAACTTACCTCCCCCAGGAACTGTGAAAATTGCACTAAGTGTCCACTTTTAAAACAGCTATTTGTCAATAACTTGAAAAGTATACATGCAATTTTGATGATTTGAAGTTCCTAAAGTACTTACCTGCAATACCTTTCGAATGAGCTATTACATGTAGAATTTGAACCTGTGGTTCTTAAAATAAACTAAGAAAAGATATTTTTCTATACAAAAACCTATTGGCTGGATTTGTCTCTGAGTGTGTGTACCTCATTTATTGTCTATGTGTATGTACAACAAATGCTTAACACTACTCCTTGGATAAGCCTACTGCTCGACCACACTACCACAAAATAGAGCATTAGTATTATCTATTTTTACCACTATTTTACCTCTAAGGGGAACCCTTGGACTCTGTGCATGCTATTCCTTACTTTGAAATAGCACATACAGAGCCAACTTCCTACACCATTGTGAAGCTACATATAGGTATTGACTTATATGTAGTGCACGCGTGTAATCGTGTCCCCGCACTCACAAAGTCCGGGGAAATTGCCCTGAACAATGTAGAGGCACCTTGGCTAGTGCCAGGGTGCCCACGCACTTAGTAACTTTGCAGCTAACCTTCACTAATTGAGGGTTAGACACATAGGTGACTTATAAGTTACTTAAGTGCAGTGTAAAATGGCTGTGAAATAACATGGACTTTATTTCACTCAGGCCGCAGTGGCAGTCCTGTGTAAGAATTGTCTGAGCTCCCTATGGGTGGCAAAAGAAATGTTGCAGCCCATAGGGATCTCCTATAACCCCAATACCCTGGGTACCAAGGTACCATATACTAGGGAATTATAAGGGTGTTCCAGTGTGCCAATTAGAATTGGTGAAAATGGTCACTAGCCTGCAGTGACAATTTTAAAAGCAGAGAGAGCATAAACACTGAGGTTCTGGTTAGCAGAGCCTCGGTGATACAGTTAGGCACCACACAGGGAACACATATAGGCCACAAACTATGAGCACTGGGGTCCTGGCTAGCAGGATCCCAGTGACACAGGCAAAAACAAACTGACACACAAGTAAAAATGGGGGTAACATGCCAGGTAAGATGGTACTTTCCTACACTACAGAATTAAGAGAATCCCCCATTCTCCTAAGCACATTGGGTAAGCAGTAGAATTTGGCCTGTACACACTAGTTATAGATCACATCTTTTTGAAATGTACTTAACAACAACTCAAAGAATGGTAATCGTCTCGGCAACAGGGGAATTTTTAAGATGAAGACTGGCCTGAACGAATGTAGGACTAAACAGTCTAAATAAAGTTTGCATATTTTAAACCTCTACATAAATGTACTAGTCTCCCAAAAACTGAATGATGCGAAAATACTTATCAGGGCACAAAGCTGCAAATGTCGGCACCTATATGGGAGATATTGTCCATTTGGTATGGGAATCCCCTACTTTACCTTTGTATTGGTCAACATTCTGGGGCATAATGAAAGAAACCTTAGATATCTAAGGAATTTTAACAGGCAGAGCGATCAGGGTTCATGATACATCTAATCACTCAGAGAACATGCATCAAAGACAGCGATGATTTGCATCCTCCATGGCAACGGCTAAAATTTGCATCAGAACGTTATGGAGAAGCAGAGCTGATCCCAAAAAAGAGACTTGGTTACAATAAATGTATAAGCTGGCATCAAGCAAACGATTAGTTTATACCCTTAAAGGCCAAGGAGCATATTTATGAGCCCCTAGCGCCACCAGAGAGTCAACTTTCATGATGCTCCGGTGGCGCTAAGCACTGCTCCATATTTACAAGGAGGTGTAACGCCACTTTTTTTTTAGCATTACAGCTCCTTGTAAACATAGTCCCCTCCAACGCAGTTTTCTGCATGAGAGGGGCATGCAATGGGTGTTGCTGTGGGCATTCCACGGCACCACCCATTGCTTGTGACGCTGCCTTAGATTTATGTGTTGTCATAAACCTGAGGCAGTGGCAAAAACTAACACCACTCCTAGGGTGGCAATTGCATGGCAAAACGAGGAGGACTGCTTTTATTCCTCCTCTTTTTTTGCTTTTTCTATGTGTGCTGCGTTCTGCAGCACACATAGAAGAAGCAAAATGCCATGGATGATTGTTTATGTGCAGGAAGGGGCACCTTCCTGTACATAAACAATCATTCAAACTGATGCTTTAGTACTTCTATGTGTGCTGCATTTTGCAGAACACGATGAAGTGCCAAATCACTGTTATAGATTGTTTATGTGCAGGAAGGGAGACCTTCCTGCACATAACCAATTTATCCCCTCAGCGCAGACACCCTTGCACAATGGTGAAAGGTTGCCTGCGTTGGTTGGCAACCCTCTAAATTCACAGGCATTTAGGGAAGATTTATTAAAGATATATTCAGATGGGTTTGACTCTTAATTCCCCAGCGTGGCCCAGTGAATAGCAACCCTTCGCTTATTAGGGAGATTCAAGGAGAACAATATACTATCATTTAAATATGGGGGTGCTTTCTGATTGATATTTTAGACTGATGTTTCTGAAGACAGGCAATGACTCAGACATTGAAAACTCCAAAAAAGAATGGATAATAATAAATAAATACCAGCGCTAGCTAAGGTGTCTCACTTGAAATGAGGTCACTTGGCAGATATGGAAGAGTACGTTCTTCACCATTTGCCTCTGTGTCAGTGGGGTATGAGAAGGGTGTTATTTTTGTCACTCCTTAAACTCCTTTCAGGGTGATCCCATGGCACAGCATTCTCCTATCTCCTCCTCCGTGGTAGGCTTGTATTACTCATTTTGTAACCCGTCATGTGCCCATGCACAACAGGTCTTTTATTTATATACGACTGCTGTACTTTTGTTTGTCTAATGCTTACACACAAGTTATTCATGTGCTTTGTTTCTATTTTCTGTTGTCAGTATTGGTGTTAGTAGAGCTGTCATTATAAAATATGCATTGATTAAAAAATGTGAATATTCTGTAGCATTATATGCATATTTAAGTGTCCGTTTTTTTAAAGTAAACATTCCTTGTATGAAGTGCGAAGTAACACAAAAATAGACATACAAAGGATGTTTTGACAGTTCTACTCATTGGCACTTTTGAGCAATAGGTACATTTTAAAGAGCAATAGTGGTTGATGACAAAGCTTCATTCTCAAAATGAAATAATGGTTACATCCTGACATTCACTTGTTATGTGAGCTTAGGCAAACGCTTTCATCCACTATGGCCCAGATGCCATATTCGCAAAAAATAGTGATACCTAGAGGCAAGTCAATGTGCAGGGCGTGCTAAGCAGGGAAATCCATTCACTTTGTATAGCTGCCACCAAAACTAGAAGCCCCTGAATACAAAAGGCTTTTTGGCTGAATTTAGGACAAAGAAAAAGACATATGGCATCTGTGATTTCTGTGTATT
Organism: Pleurodeles waltl; assembly: GCF_031143425.1. Taxonomy (NCBI): domain Eukaryota; kingdom Metazoa; phylum Chordata; class Amphibia; order Caudata; family Salamandridae; genus Pleurodeles; species Pleurodeles waltl. Next base: position 318,830,752 of record NC_090436.1, read on the forward strand.
TTTAACTTTTCTACCCCCACGCACATGTGTACATTTTTCCCCTGACACATTCCAAATATATTCTCAGCCATGTTGTGACTGATAATTTACTTGGAAAGTACAGAATCTGAAACTCGTAGGAGGTTGAGCGATTAAGTAGAGGGAAGTGCTTTTTACTTAATGGAAAGTGCAGGCCATGTCAAGCTGCCACCTTTCTTGCGAAGGCTCGCAATTGCTTAGCAGATCCTGAAGTATTGGGCTATTTCTTGCATCCTTTGCACTATTAATATATGTAATTTTTGCAAAGATTGACTGGAGGAAGGTGGATGCTTGCTTGGGCTATTTTGACACTAGCACGTGGAAACAGATAGACTAGCGTATTAATCCAAGACACACTGCATCCTATCAACACCTATGTCTGCAATTATGTTGAAGATCATATTAATGGCACCGTTAAGCAGCGTTTGATTGAATACCGTCATGGCTTTATTCCAAACACTTAAGAATGTTTATGTATTGTGTGTTTTTTTAAATGGTACTGGAGGTTTGCTTATATTTTTCCTCACCATAAGTGCTGTCGGCTGAGCTTGTGTCATGGAGTATTTTTTTTACTTTCCATATAAGCCAAGAATAGCCTTAATAAGTTTGTACTCTCCCAGGCTCCAGCGTGAAGGTTTGTACAGCCCACGTCTGCTCGTTGTCTGTGTTGTGTGGTTAGTGACATTTGCGGTGCTGCTGCCTCTCCTGTGCCTGTCTCATGATTATTAATTCAGCCTGCACCGTTGCAGGTGATGCTGGCCTGGTCTCGGCGTCAGAGTGAGTCTTTTACTCGTAGTTGTGCCAGTTCATGCGGGGATGTGGCTGGCATTGAGGGTTGTAATTGGACACCGTGGGATGTAATTGGCAGCATGGTTGCTTGACAAATGACGGTTGCATTCCTGACATGGTAGCAGCCATGTTGGGATATGTATAATAACTAAAAAAGGACTTGTACCTTCTCTACCTATTGCTTAACTTTGTACTTATTGTACATTTCTTTCACTTTGATAATGCCACCCTAATTGATGTAATCAGGGACAAAGGTCACGTGATATCAGTTCCTCTAATGCCAACAGGATTGTGGTTATGTGAAAGCACTTCCTGTAAAACCATCACAGGTTAAACGACATGTTATGTCACTTCCACGACTCTGTGAATTGACAGCGGGCAAAAATGGCAAGCCAAATACCTTCAGCCTGATTACCCACCTTCAGAGATGACACACTCAGTTGCCTGGACCTGGTGCCAGAGAACAGATGTCACCATGCCAAGGCCAGGCTAAATTGGGAATTTTTGTCCACCTTGACAAAAGCAAAGTTTTACAATTACAACCGAACTTGAGGGTGCATTTAAATGTTTACACATCCCTTGCCTCAGCCACATTCTCTCGGTTTAAATGGTTCATTGTTATATTTTGGTGGTGTTGGGGCATATCTATCTGACACCGAGGATATCAATTCTCCTGTGCATTAACTGGGTAGGATTCTCCAAGAGGGTAGTTTCAGTTGGCAGGACTAACTTCATGTCTCCACAAATACAAGCAGAGGATAGGGTTTGAGTGCGGAGTCAGCTGTAATTCCGCCCCCCTAATCAACAGGATTTAGAAAGATCTGAGACCTAAACAGGCATGGTTAAAGAGTTTAAGGAGTACTCATGAAGAAGTGAGATATTCTGCTGTCGTGCATGTCATTTGTAACAATGAAGTACCATAAAAGTAACTCAGATTCATCCTCTTTGCACTTTTGCCACCCCTGTTAGACGCGTCTTGGATCTTGTGTGCTAAGAATTGGAAAATGGTCCAATAAACAATGGCATAGCTAACAAGCACAATATTCTGGCACTTAGAAACATGGCTAGTGTGTTTTTTGTTACGCTGGTCCCGGGGAATGATGGAAACGGGTCTGGGTCAACAGGCGAACAATTAGTTGGTGCTCCCAGAAGGTTGTATTACGGGTACTTACTTGTGTAAAAGCTTGTGTTTAACATCTGGGGACCCGGGGTTGGGGCGATTTTCTGGGCTTTATAGTTTTTTACTGTACATAGAAAGAAGGTGCTATGATTAGGCATCAGCTTTAGCATCTGAAGGGTATTTCTTGCTGTTTATTTTAGATTTTTCACTTTTATTATTTTAATATGTTGTAACGATTTTAATTAATCAGGCAATAAAGATTCATTCATACACTTAGATACATGATTGCTCAGTGAACTAAAAGGAGCACTTGCAAGGGAAGAAAAACTAGGAAGACAGTCGAGAGTTGATCCAGTAGTGATGTGATCAAAAGACCACTATGACTGAGTACTAATCAAAATATAAGGTCTCAATGGTATTGGCTGTGGAGTCCTGTACCTTCCATGACATACTGAACATGGTGCTGTACAAGACAAACTACCTCGCACTCCTTGTTTTCAGAAGACAGCTCAACAGAGTATTATATAGCTACTGAAATACTCAACCATGACAGGATCAACATTTTGATACCCTGGGTGATAGGAAGAGGAGAGTAAGCCAATAAAAAGGAAGACTTAATGGGTGGAGTAAACCTCTCACAAAGAGTGACAGGTCAGTAACAGAAACAACAGATGTTGGGCCAATTCTCTGATTGGTTCTTCCTAGCACCTGAACCCACCGACTCACTTTTTCATGACAAACACTGACGGGGATTTGTTGTTCAAAAGCTCTGCAATCTTTTAGACAAAACAAGGCCTCTGACCATGCCCTGAGGCCAACCCCCTATAAACACCAAAAATTGCACCGTGCACAGCCTTCACCCGTGATCAGTGGAGGTCGCCCGCAAGACCTGGCCTGCAGCCAGACCCAGACCTTGCAGCCAACACCACCTAACCACCTAACCACCCAAACCCATGCTGTGCACAACCCTTTGGATGTGTGCGGCAGGAATTGGCCGTAGCTTCTCTGCGTGTGAGAATAGGTGTGAGAGGGTGTATCTTGGGGTGAGAGTGGCTATCAGTTTGTCTGTCTGGGTGTGAAAGCTCATACATTGGAATTTTAGTGGGTGTGTCAGTGTGTGCGTGGGTCTGTGAATGGGAGCATGAGGGTGTCAGTGGGTCTGTGTGTGGGTGTGTGAGTGTCTGAGTGGGTCTGTGAGTGGGTGCGTAAGTGTCTGCGTGGGTGTGTGAGTGGGAGGAAATGATTAAAAGAGAGACAGAAAGAGAAAGAAAGTGAGAGGAAAAGAGATAGAGTTTTTTAGGCTTTAATATCTCGTATACTTAGGATGAGATATCTGTATGATTTAAAATAAAAAATGTATTTGTTATTTCAAAAAAACTATAATAATTTTTTTTATTGGGAAAAAAAGAAGGAAATGAGTCCAGCTGGACTTGAACACCCAAAACTCAGTGTGAAGGTCTGTGACCTTCACACTGGGCTATGGGGGAATTTTTTAAAGTATTATTTAATGGGCTATCTGGGACTGCGAGGGAGTCCTCAACCTCAATCCCTATTGATTTATTGAGTTTTTAAAATATATATATCTATGTATAAAAATATATATATATGTATATATTATATATATATACATATATATATATATTTTAATAAAAAAGCCCTTTACAGGCTACCTGGCACTGCAGGGGAAGTCATAAGGCTTCCCTCGCCATGCCTTTGCTTCAGCAGGCAAGGAGCTGCTTTGACAGCAGCTCCCTGCTTGCTGAAGCGTTTCATCTCTGTCCTTGCATGCATGCAGGGGACAGAGATGAAAGCTTCGGATTTTGACAGCGGGACCTGCTTTACAAGCCCTGCTGTCAAAACCTGCAGTGTTTGCTGTGGCTTGGCTGCAGCTGTAGAGCTGTAGCCAAACCACAGCAAACAGGTATGTCCTGGTGGACACAGCAGGATCCGGCCCTGGGGGGTGGCAGTCCCCAGGACCATCAGAGGCTTCTCAAGGGGGCCCCCCTCCAACTGTGCACAAAGCCCCAGGGAGGTGGTGGTCCCCGGGGTTTGGGGGTCCCAAAGGCACCCCCTTTCCTTTTCTAAATATTTGCCCCAGTGGGTGGTGGTCCTCTGGGTGCGAGAGGCCATGCGGCCACCCACTCAAACTACAGCATAGACCCAGGGGATGGTGGTGTACGGGGCGCCACGCAGCCCCCCCACTTAAAATTCAGTGGAGCCCCGGGGGTTATCCCTGGGGTGCAGGGGGGCCACAGGCCACCAACCTTAAGTACCTTTATCACCCTGGGAGGTGGTGGTCCTGGAGCAGCAGAGAGTGCACACGACCCCCTCCTGCATATTTAACATTTGCCCTGGGGAGGTGGTGGTCTCCAGGGCAGCAGGGGGGAACGCGGCCCTCCCACATATATCTCATTAGCCCTAGGGAGGTGGCAATCACTGGGGCAGTGGGAGGGGGCCAGGAGGCCCCCTCTGGCCCCTGGACTTTGCCTACCTGGGGCATTATAGTACCGAAGCACGGGAGCCCATGCTTAGTTTTTTTTTTCATTTTACGGTGGATCCACTGTGACTCCATCCATAAAATTGAACAAAAATGCTTTTTAGCCCTGGGTTGGGGGGGTCCCCTTGGGACCCAGCACCAGAGCTAAGGGATCAGGGTGTTCATACCCTGGCCCCTTTTCTTTATTTTTGGGACTCAACTTCAGCTGAGTCTCAAGATGGCTGACAACACTTTAACGACTTCTGTTGTTCTGTGTTATCACCCAATCAGATCTCAGCACGAGATTGGGAGGGGTCGTGAATCCTTTGTGTCCCTATATATAACATTTTTGATTTTCTTTAATTTCTCTAAAACTACTGCACAGAATTACACCATAACAAAAAGCACTCCATCTGGACCAGGAACTACCCTCCTGCCAAATGTTGTGTAATTCCGTCCAGTAGTTTTTGTGCTATCGCTGTTCAAAATCCCTATGGAAAAATTAATGGGGAAAATGTGTTTTGGAACCCCCCATCTTCTTAGTGCCCGCTGGACGGATCATCCCAAAACTTTCCAGGCAGCAGCTGAGGATACCAGCAAATGCTTTTCAAAAGTTTCATGAAGAGTCATCAAGCAGTGCCAAATACATATATTCACTTCAAAAAAGAACGGTTACAGGAATGTTATATTTAGGCTCACATTTTAAATGTACCAAACCATAGAAATTCACCTATTATAGTTAGAGTTATCTCAAATAATTATAACTTGTGCCCTAAGGTAACCATAACTTGCAACCACGCCATTCGCACTTTTTTCATCCAAAGTTTTTTTGCAAATATAACATTGATATTACCAATGATGTTATCAAAGATGTCATGAGTGCCATAATTTGTGCGGTAATTAGCAGTGCATGGCGAGGGTGCAAATTATAGTTACTTGAGATAACTCTCCCTATAACAGGAGAATTTCTATGGTTTGTATGTTTAAAATATGAGCATAAATCTAACATCGCTGTAACCTTTGATTTTTTAAGTGAATTTCTATGTTTAAAAAAAATTCTATTTCCTAATTATAATGTCACTGTACCATTTGTTTTTTTTCAGGAATTTCTATTTTTTTTCACATAAATTAAGTTTCTTTACTATATTTTAATCAAACCACCACTGTGCACAGCCCAGGGCCTGGCCTGCGGCCAGACCCAGCAGCCAACCCCCCAGCCATCCAACCCCACACTACACACCGTCCTTTGGCTGTGTGCGGCAGGAGTTGCCCATGGCCCGTCTCTCTGGGTGTGAGATTAGGTGTGAGTGGGTGTATCTGGGGGGTGAGAGTGTCTGCCTTGGTGTGAGAGTGGGTGCATCAGTGTCTTAGTGGGTGCATCAGTGTCTGCATGGGTTTGTGAGTGGGTGCATGAAGGTTTTAGAGAGTCTGTAACTGGGTGTGTGAGAATGTGAGTGGGTGCATCAGTGTCTGAATGGGTCTGTGAGTGGGTGCGTAAACGTCTGAGTGGGTGTGTGAGTGGGAGAAAGAGATTGAAAAAGAGAAACTGTGAGAGAGAGAGAAAGAGTGAGAAGAAGAGAGATAGAGTTTTTTAGGTTCTGGTGAATGATATACTAGTTGAAAAGAAAAATGTATTTGTCACTGAAGAAGTGGGAAATCACATTTCATTATAAACCTTACATTTTTTAAGTTGAAAATAAATTACAGTAGGGAAATGACCACAGATAAGCTTGGAATAGAACCCTCAACTTTCATTGCAAGTGTTTATAACCTTAACCGTTATGCTACAGGTTACTCTTCCCTGTGCTGAAAGTCATTGTTTGGAAAGACCATTGCAATGACAATCTCTCTCTCTCTCTGCCATCCCACTATGGGAATGGAAGAGAGAGAGCAAAAGAGAGTGACAGGACCACAGGGAGATCCTCAAGGCCCCAGGGGTCCTAGCCCACTCCCCACGTCCTGTGGGAGCAATGTTTTCATACATTTCCCTGTATGCATATTTGTGTGCAGGGAAACAGATGAAAACACTGCTTTCTGACAGCAGGAGCCGTTTGACATCTCCCACTGTCAGATAGTGGACTTTGTTTGCTTTTCCTGTCAGCTCCCACCAAGTAAAAGCAAACAGCTATTTCCCGGGGTGAGCACCCTAGGACATACCAGGAGCTAGTGGTCTCCGGGTCTGCGTGGGGTCAGCACGGACCCAGCATCAAATTAGTTTGAAGCTCCAAGGAGGTGGCAGTCCACAGGGCAATGCATTGGATGAAAGCCCCAGCGAGGTGATGGCCCTGGGAGCTGCGGAGGGGCCATGCATCCCCACGGCAATTAATTAGTTGAAAGTCCCAGAGAGGTGGCGGTCCCCGAGGCAGCGGGAGGAGCCGGGTGGCCCACCCACATTAACATGGCAATGCCCCTGGGATCTGGTCCACCTGGGGGCTGGGTATAAAACAAGAGTAGGAGCCTGAGCTTTAAAAAAAAAAACAAATCACCGGATCTGCGGTTCTGTCATGAATCGCAGCAAAAATTGAAAGTAAAAATGCTTCTTAGTTTGAGGGGGCTAAAGGGTCAGGGTGTCCCTGCATGGCCCCTTTTGTTTGTTTAGTCTTTTTTTCCTGGGACTCGCCTGAAGCAGAGTCTTAAAATGGCTGCCAACACTTCCTTGTTGAAGTGTTGGAAGCCAATCAGATTTCAACACAGGAATGGGAGGGTTTGCGAAGCCTTCGCATCCCTATAATTGCAAATATGGATTTTCCTTAAATTCTCGAAAACTACTAAATGGATTTACACTAAATAACAAAAAACAGGTCTTTCTGAACCTAGAGCTACCTTTCTGCCAAATTTGGTGTAATTCCATCCAGTGGTTCGGGCACTATCGCTGTTCAAAATCCCTATGGAAAAATACATGGGGAAAAAGCATTTCAGGAGCCCCCTTTTTCTCTTCCCCCACTTGACGAATCACCCCAAAACTTTCCTGACAGCAGCTGAAGTGGGCGTCATATTTTCTTGGAAAGGTTTGTGAAGATTCATTAAACGGCACCAAAGTTATTGGCAAAACAAAACATGTTTTTTCTTTAGAAACTAGGTCCAGTAGGTAATATACAAACACACATATATATATACATATACATGTCAGACTTATGATTGAACGTAATGCCTTTTCGGCTGTACATGCTTTGTTATTTGTGCCCTTATCATTATCAGTGTCAAGGGCTTCTGGCATGAGGTCAACTGTTATTCAGCGCTTTCAGTTTTTTTGCCGAAAGTTCTGGGTGTCTCCTAAGTAATGTGCCAACCTCATGATTATTTATTCCTTTTCTCAGACAAAAAGGTGAATCATCATTTTAATGGTAACTCTCAAGGCTGATTGTCCTTTTTAGGAACTGGCTTGACAGCAAAGCTATCACCAGACAATTATCTGAGCATCACTAGAGAGGGGCTTTAACTCCGTCCACATGTTGGGGGTGCCAGGAGTACACGTTTTGATTAAGCAGATGTGTGCTTCCACAAAAAATGCTTGCTCAAATTTCAAGGGTATACAGGACATTGGAATGCTATCAAAGTCTTAGATAACTAGATAATTTGTGTTTATTCTCTGGAAGCAGCACATTTGAGAGGGGTGCCGTCATCAACCTTCGTGGATTTTTAGGTTTGGCTTGACAGTGTAACTTTTACCTGACCTTGTAACATACACCAATATTATTCTACAGTTCTTTGCTTTGACACAAATGCATATCTATTCCCATGCGACTTACTTGAAATGCTTCACATTAACACAGAACATTCATTTAAAGCCAGACCTATTGGCATTGCCAATGCTTACTAACATGATGAGATGTTTTGAAAAGGAGCATGAAGGCAGCACTCGCAGTTTGGTCATGCTATGGTCATTGCTAGCCCTCTTTTGGCCATAATCTTGCTGATGGGCATACTACTGACCTCTACCAGGAGAAGCAGTCTTCTTAGTTTTCCACTGCTATCTCATTGTACAAGGCAGAGGGTCTGTTACATCCAATTATTTATGGCTATATTAAGCTTAAAGCTGCTTCTAATATGGAACTGCTTTTTGGAGGCCCCTTCCCTTCATTTAGTTGATGTCTTTTTATAACTTGTTTGTTAAGAACTGTGATCTCGATACAAAATGTCTTCTCAGCTTCTCAGTTTATGTTGCTGAGACCTGTTTTTTCAGGTCTAGCCATTAGGGCTTTGGAGTTCACTGAGTTTTTCTGCCCTCTGCCAATCAGATACATGGTAGTTCTGAAATTTCACCTAAAGGCGTAGAATGGGGGAATTTTCTATCCTCTTCTGTTGTGAGGCATATTCCAAGTCATCCTTCAATAGCTGAGGACTTAGGGTGGCCTTGTCTCCACAGTCATTATTGTCGTCATCCTATTCCTGACATTATCGCACAATTCTCTGCACCATAGCTGAAAATTACTCCAACATTTGCTGGAATGACTTGCTCGAGGGTTTGAGGTCGACACGCCCAGAATTTTATGCAAACAACATGTCCTTACAAAGTCCTTGAGCTCTTGCGCTGACTTCGTCAAATTGATGCTTTCAACTTACAGTACCTGACATAGTTTGTCCTAAGTTATTGAACTCTCTTGTTGTGATAACTGCCTTAGACTCTTGTTTGAGTGTTTCTGTTAGTGCCTTCTTGATCATGGACTTTGCAGGATTGAACCTGAGCTTGTTTTTACAGCAGTAATTAATTCTCCGCAGCAGCTAACTGTGTCAGCAAATCATTCTGTGCAAATGTTAGGATAATGGCATGATCAGCGATGGAGAGAGCCACCTGGGCTCTCCTATACAATGTTGCTGATATAGGGCATGCAGGCTGGGCTGTTGACCTAGACCTTAAATAAAGCGGAGCACTGCTGACCCGGCGGTTGCTCCTAGTACCCCACTACTGTATTGGGGTGGTGCTCGTATGAATGGTGTGCGGCATTAGCAGAGCAGCGCACAAGGCCACACTACACTGACAACAAGTGTAAACTAACCCACTCAGGCATCTGCCCGCCACACACTTGGTGCATCCACCCAGCGACAACCGCCTGATTATGGTGACGCCACACTGCACTCCATCGCCCGAGAGGAGCGTGTTGTGACGACCCGGCAGAACGGGACGTGCTTTTCACCTAAGGGCCTCTGCCCTCTACCGTAGCACGGTGCCATGGCAGAGGGCTGCTCCCTGGAGGGCGCGGGAGCCCACCCATCACCTGCCGCCGTCAGTAGGAGCGCAGGAGCGCCGATTGGTGTACCGGTCTCAGCCAACTGCTGAAGGCCCACTACCCAAGGCTGACCCAATTGTGCCTGCCCCTGGATCGATGTAAAGCAGCACGCCAGGCCTACTTGAAGAGAGGGAGCTGTAGGTGCCACCACCAGCACATCACGAGGTGAGGCCTAACCCCATGTTGCCAGTGGCAGATTCGCTGAAAGTAACCACAGAAGACAATAAAACAATACATGATATTATACAAGACCATTACAGGAAGACCCAATATAACTCATGACAGTAAAGACTGTGAGCAAAAACAGTAGGAGTGCAGGCCGAGTAAGCCACCAAGAAAAAAACAACAATAAATACATTAATGGGCAATTACTAATACCCAGCCACAGAGACTCAAGTAAGCGTTGACATTTTGGCAATAAACCTACCTGCACGACAAGTGAGCAGAGTGCACATAGCAAAATGAGCTTATCGCAGCAGAATCACGACGGCCACCTCCTGGGGGGGGCCCACTCATCAGTGGCAGTGTTGCCCCACTTCAGTCAGTTGGCTGATCCTGCCATGGCTGCGCCACAATGGCGCCTCTGGCTCGGCCCGCTGGATAATTACGCCGTGAGAAAGACAGACGACGCCATGTGAAGGTCCCTCATGCTGCACATGGGAAGGGATGAACTATACAAGCTTTTTGGCACGGTCTCGAATACCGGAGGGATTGATGATTTCAACGCTGAAGTGACTGCCCTGAACCTGTATTTTGATCCCCAACTAAATCCAGATTATGAGAGGTTTAAGCTCCGTCAAGCGCACCAAACTGACACTGAATCAGTGGACATGTTTTATGCCAGGCTGCGGAAGCTGGCAAGCACCTGAGTGGGCCTCAACTGGCATGAGGTCGTCCAAGGGTGCCTTTCAAACAAGCTGCGAAAAACTCATACTACGACAGCCTGGCATCACGTTGGAAGAGACCAGCGCAGACGACATGGCCGCCGCAAGGGGACATCCATCAGAAGCGCAGGGTTTGGCGCGACCGACCATAGTGAAACAAGAGCAGGTCAATGTGTTGCAAACACGAAAATATCCCCAGCACTTGCCATAACCCCGGAAGCCAGGAGAGAGAGAATGCAATAGCTGTGGTATGGAACACAGAGTACCTGGTGTTTGCCCAGTGAAGGGGAAGACCTGCAACAAGTGTGGGAAGGCGAAATACTTCGCAAGAGTATGTGGAGGAGGGAGGCCTCAGCAGAAGTCAGCACAGGACAAAACAGCAGCCGTTAGACACCTGATGCATGCCAAGAGCACAGGAGGAGATGGTGGCAAAGGGGGAGCAGGAAGTATACGCTATGACGAGGAAGATTAGGAGGACATCTTTGTCATTTTGTTTGCCGGAGGGCAACAACAAAGGCGACGCCCACCCCTGCTGTGCATAGTAGACATTAACGGCATCCCATCCACGGTGCTGATTGACACAGGCGGGTCGGTTAACGTGATGGTCGGTGCCTTGTACGACCAGCTGTCACTGCAACCAGAGTTGGTGCCTTGGAACACGAATATCTACACCTATGACATGCATGATCCTTTCCCTTCAGGGAAGTCTTTGAAGAAACAGTTGCCAGCCAAGGCCGCTTGACGAAACCAAAGTTTCACGTTGCAGATGGAAACCGAGGGACCCTCCTGGGATGCCACACTGTGGGGGACCTTGAACTTGTCCTCTTCGCACAACAGATTCACGAGGCCCATGGTGAGACCCTACTTAGCGACTTCCCGCAGCTTTTTATGGGGCTGGGCAAACTCAAAGGAAAACAGTTTAAACTGCACATCGACCCAGCAGTGACGCCCTCTGCACTGCAACAGAGGAGAGTTCCATTTCACCTCCGACCGATGGTGGAGAAGGAGTTACAAGCCCTGGAGGATCAAGGGGAGATAGAAAAAATCATTGGGCCTACACCCTGGGTGTTGCCACTGGTGATTGCTCCTAAACCTAAGCAGCCTGGCTCCATCCACCTCTGCATCGACATGCGACTGCCAAATCGTGCCATAAAGAGGGAAAAATATATCATGCCCACAATGGATGACATTGTTGCAGACCTAAACAGAGCCCAGTGGTTTTCAAAACTGGACCTGAATTCTGGTTATCATCAACTGGAGCTAGATCCCAAAAGCAGGAACATTACCATATTTTTTATGCACGTGGGGCTAAGGTGGTTCAAACAGCTCAGGGGTTTGGGTTGTCCTCAGCAGCCAAGGTGTTTAGAAACACCATTAAAGAGACGTAATCTGTCCTCGACGGGGTGCGTAACCTCAATGATGATATTCTCATCTTCTCAGAGATTCTCGAGGAGTACCATCGCTGGTTACGGTCCACTCTTCAGCGGCTCGCAGACGCTGGCCTCACACTTCACAAGTGAAAAAGTGCATTCTATAAAAAGTCCATTTACTTTTTTGGATAGGCTGCAAGTGGACACTGAGAAGGCTGACGCCATCCGCAGTGCACCAGTACTATGCAATGCCACAGAAGTCCGCAGTTTTCTCAGTATGGCAACCTACTGTGGTAGGTTCATTCCGCAGCTGGCCACAATGGCCGAACCATTGAGACAGCTCACAAGGACCAATACAAACTGGGACTGGAGCCGGGAGGCAAGTGATGCCTTCCAAGTCATAAAGGACGCCCTCTTAGACAAAGTCACCATGGCCTTCTTTCACCCCAGAAAAAGGACGAAGCTGGTGGTGTCGCGTGGGCTCTCATTATCCTAAATGAGACTACTGGATTTCTAGGCAGCAGGATCGATAACGGTGTGGGGGACTGAGTCTGACCCACGTGTAAGGAACTCTGTTACCCTAAATCCGGTGTTTGCTCTGGCTAACTAGCAGTGCCTCATTTCTCCCACGGGGAAGAAATGATTAGTCAGCCGAGCGCATGACATCTTTGGAACTTCTCAGGGAAGTCGTGGTCACTCAGATCCAAACCAACTCTCTCATTTACAATATGATCTCATATACAAATGACAAATACAGTATAAGTTTTATATAATGTTTTAATAAAACAACTGTATTTTAGATAATAAGGCGTGAGCCGCAATAACCAGAACAATACAACAGAGTAGGATTGAAATAGTCACCAGGAGAGTAAAACATAAGAACAAAGCTATCATAGTGCCTAACAGTTTCTACTCTCCCTCTGCTTGTTCTATTTAGAGCACAGCATGTTAAGCTTCTAGCTTGCCTTTCCGAATCACTGGGGAGACATCAGCCCTCATACCTGAGCAAAGGCCTATGATCTGGTTCAGCATCTGCAACGAGGCAGTCAGCGTCTAGTTGTGGTTCCCTGGTCGGAATCTCCCTCTTGCGTGTATTGGGACAAGGAAGTGATTTTATAACTAACATGTCATCGTGATCACAAAATGTCCCTACGCAGGAATGCCAAATCTAAACTCCTACCACGTCTATCGGCAATGTACCAGAATGTATCCCTGACTGAAGCACAGAGTGAATATGTTATGGAGAACTCCAGTGCTGAAGTAGGCAAAACAGTGTGATATGAATAAAAAAACAACACCGTAGAACTGGCTATTTGAAAAATAACAGTACAAAGCCTAATAAAAAGCATTTAGAGCAAAGTGCACAGAGGCTCTAAGCTGCCAGCAAATGAATAAAACACATCCAGGGCAAAGTGCACAAAGGCCTAAAGCCTGAAGCTAATGCGCAAAGGATACGTAAAACTAACCACACTACACCCTCCCCTTGTCAGTAGCAAGTGGTTCCAATAATATAAAAGTATGCCCCAAATATAAACAATACATAAAACTATATATTTCGACAAGGTCAGAAGACAACAAAGTCATAAATTTAGGAAACATGTGACGATAAAGCCAAATTCAATATAGTGTCAATTTTGCAGGAGAGAAAAAAAATCCAATCGTCAGACAGAAGCAATAGAACGTAGGAGCTCCTCCACTTCGATATATGCTAATATCGGAAGATCCACACCACAAAGTACCATGGAGCAGGTGTGTTCCAAAGCCCCAAAACCATCCAGGGTGGCACCCCGTGCAGGGCCTAGGAAAGAGACAACACCATCTTCCTCCAGGAAGGGAATCTCATAAACCGCCTCACGAAGCAAACGCAACCGTAGTACACAAGTCTGGGAATGAGCCCTAATCGGGAACATCAACAGATCAGTTTCGACCACTGGAGGGTGCTGCAGTGAGAGACAGAAAGCCAGTGCATGTTCAAACGAGCACCAAAGGCACCGAAACACGGGTTGCACACAATCCAAAACTGGTCGGAATGACAGAGACCAGTCACACTCCAAATGTCCCAGGAGTGTTGCTCCAAAATGCTGCATCATGCGTTCACGACACAGCTGCGCTGACGGGAGCAGCAATACAGGATCTCGTCGTGGCGGGACAGCCATTGCGAAGAAATAGCAACAATAGCAAAACTCCAGCCAACAAAGCCAAAGTAATCGGGAAACCCCCAAGAATGCTTCCGAAAATAGAGTGTGTAGCCGAGGGTATCAAACCGAATATGGAAGAGAAGGTGTGAGCAAAACCAACACCAACGGCTTTGAAAAAATGTGCAATACCAGCAGTGCTGGATGCATTAAATATACATCCCACAAGTTCACCGTATACGTCCCACAAGTTCACCGAAGTGACTCGGAAAGTTAGTATTCAAAAGGGACTGTATCTCCGCCGATGATCTTGCCACTTGAAGTGCGTAGGTCTTGCTAGCAGATGTAAGGGCCACATGCTTTTGAAATAATAAAGCTTTTAGCCGACTCAACTTGTCGAAATTAACCTCGGAAGTAGCAATATGAGGCCAGATGTCCGCTACCTCCCTAATTTGAGTGGGGTGAAACAACACATTCCCGCAGCACATAACGGCCATGTTGACAACGACAACGTAAACTATTCCGGCACGCATGCCACAGCAGCGTTCGCTGTTAAGAACAATGTAACTGCCGTTAGAAAGCACCTGGAAAGTGTTTTTAATAACCGGGACTGGAACTCCCTTCAGATAACAAGCTAAGTTAGCAATCGAAGCGTTACACGCTTCGTGCAAGGACAGCTGTTTACAAACCATGGAATGGCTGACAGAAGCTTCGCATTCGCTACCGCTAAGAAAAACCTCCCTCAAACCATTAATACATCTGTATTGAAAGGGAAGCTCCCACACCTCGTGGATGTAACTGTCTCCTAATAGTTCATATCTACCCACCGGAATGTGCTTCAAACAAGAAGTAAATTGCAGAGTGGAGATAGGCAAATTAATTACCCCATGAATCAACCATTCAGCTGACGGAATCTCAGCAACCGTGAAAGGCAGTTTCTCCAATTTCTCAATATTCAACATGACATACGTCGCTTCCTTTTTAGCCATATGTGCTGCCATGGAACGCGACCCGCCTTCAAGGTCTGAAGAGTCCAACCCAGCTGCATGATGGAACGCGTCTCACTCTGCCCATGATATAAAGAAGACATGTCTGATTTAATAATGTCAATAGCAGAGGAAACAATGCTGTCAATCGTGTAAACACGGTCAGAAAGGGTATGCATGCCATTATCAACAACAGACAAAGTCTGCATCAGGTTTTCCTGGTCAATCTGCCTCAACCGGGCTGCAGCCTCCTGTTGTGAAAGCTTCCAAATCTCATTATAAACTTCGTATAAGAACCTTTTCTTCCATGGTACCTTCGGACCTGACAAAAAATCTTGTAAATCAGTATCATTAGACAGTAACGTGAGATGTGACTTAACTGTATCCAGCGTGGATGACTTCAACCATTGCTGACAAAGCTTCCCCACGCTGTATGTAGTTATAATATCAGCATGTTCTGGTGAAATGTAACGAGGGTCTGCCCTACTAGTCCTGAACCCCCCTGAAGAGGTGACAAAACGTTGATGACACTCATTAGTGTCTACAGGCCATAATAACCACCCGCCCGGACGTAACGATGAAGTGTTAAGCATACCATTCTGGACCCAATGTGTAAATTCACTAAAAGTAGCATTCACATAGTGCTGCCAGTTGTTTAATTTGGAAGGGACAGGTATACTAGGCAAATTCAACTCTCTAATTGTCGCCAAGCCCAAACAGCTAGTCTGTTGTACTGTGTCATTGAGGAAAATCATCTGTACAGGGATAATACATGCTCTAAATAATGTATCCCTGCCTTGCATCTGCCAATTTTTCGTACCCCAAACACTTTTCAAGTCAACAGTCTTAAACCAGTATTCGTACCCCTCGACCGAAAGTTTAGATACAAACAAATTTGAATACAGTAATTTAGTATTGGTCAATAACATTTGCTTATTAGAATACGGAGTAACCTTAAAATAGTAAAACCTAGGGGCATATTTATACTCTGTTTGCGCCAAATTTGCGTCTTTTTTTTCGACGCAAATTCGGCGCAAAATTAACGCCATATTTATACTTTGGCGTTAGACGCGTCTAGCGCCAAAGTAGGAGTAAAGAGCGTCATTTTTTTGCGTGAACGCCTTCCTTGCGTTAATGAGATGCAAGGTAGGCGTTCCCGTCCAAAAAAATGACTGCACCGCAAATGCGTCGTATTTATACTCCCGGGCAAAAATCACGCCCGGGAGTGGGCGGGTCAAAAAAACCCACATTTGCGCCGCTTTTTAACGCCTGGGTCAGGGCAGGCGTTAAGGGACCTGTGGGCTCAAAATGAGCCCACAGCTGCCCTCCCATGCACCCAGGGACCCCCCCTGCCACCCTTGCCCACCCCAGGAGGACACCCAAGGATGGAGGGACCCACCCCAGGGACATTCAGGTAAGTATATATTTGTTTTTTTTTATATATATTTTTTGGCATGGGGGGGCCTGATTTGTGCCCCCTACATGCCTCAATGCCCAATGACCATGCCCAGGGGACATAAGTCCCCTGGGCATGGCCATTGGGCAAGGGGGCATGACTCCTGTCTTTACTAAGACAGGAGTCATGTAAATGGCGTCTGGGCGTCGTTAAAAATGGCGCAAATCGGGTGGAGGCGATTTTTTGCGTCAACCTGACTTGCACCATTTTTAAGACGCCCTAGCGCCATTTTTCCCTACGCCGGCGCTGCCTGGTGTACGTGGTTTTTTTCCACGCACACCAGGCAGCGCCGGTCTGCTTGCGCCGGCTAACGCCATTCAATAAATACGGCGCCCGCATGGTGCTTCAGAATGGCGTTAGCCGGCGCAAAATTTTTTGACGCTAAACTGCGTTAGCGCAGTTTAGCGTCAAAAAGTATAAATACGGGCCCATGCATTTTGTTGATCATGCCCAGAAAAATATGCAAATTTATCATAATACGTTTTCGAATTCCCTTGTGGAGGAGTCGAGCAATGTTCCCATTGCACATAATTAAATATGGACTTAGGGCTACTAGCTTTATGAATAAAGTGGTGTCCATAATAGTTGTAGCAAAACATGTCACCATGATTATCTCTAAATTGGTAAGCATCTACATAGACAGTATAATATTGCAAATCTGTTAGCATAGAATCTACTGTCTTCACATCCCAATCATCAGAAACAGTGCCAGGTATAACAATATCATTCATTGATAACTTGAGGACATACGGTATTTGAATCAATTCAGTGGGACCATATATATCAAACATTACTTTATCCCACACAATCCCATCCGGAATCGGTATTGCAGAAATGTTTACATTGGACAAGTCTCTTCGAACTATATGCGACGAAAAATGTGGTTTTAACACAGTCTCCACGTGCTCAATGTCAGACCGATCAGGAAGAAAATGACCATGTATTACTAGAAAAAAAGTAACCACAAATCCCAACCACAAAAAAACAGTCATTACAGCCATAAAAAGCCACAAATAGTTCCAAGGAAAAACAAAATATGTGCGTTTAAGCCATCTCAGCAGCTTACGTGGACCTCGGATTGAAGACATCGAGGACGAGGAGCCAGAGGCAGTTCTTGCAAAAGGTGCAACTGTGAACAAAGAAGCAGATGGAGGCTCTTGCCTTGGCACACTATAAACCACATATTCAGAAACATCAGTAGAACGTACAGCAACTTGATCAAAAGATTCCAAATTAATCGTTGTCTGTGGAACAATCGCAAGATCATCTTCCACCCTCCCCAAGCTCGGAGAGGAAACAGCATCAGTGTAAATCACCTGCAGCAGGACTTCTTCCCCAGTAGTGAGAGGGATTCCGGAACTAATGGGTGTCCCTCTTGGTCTGCTGTGCAGAATCGGCCACATGTTGTAACTTGACATTATCAATGGAAACAAAGCGATTTCCTTTGGTCCCTTGCAGCGGCGGTAAAATCACAGTTCTCGTGCCGCTAACCCCTAACACAGGGACAGGTGCTCGATAAGAAGGACCAAATTCTTTCTTTACTGCGACCTTTTCACGCACTAGATCCCCAATCCTGGGTATCCAACCAGTAGGAGTTACTGGCTCATCCTTAATTCCTGAGGAGGCAGCACTTGCAGAAGAGTTATCTTCACGGAATTGTTGTAAATCCTGCAAAACAGTGACACGATCATTTATGTCAAAGGGCGTATCCGCCGCCTCCACACCAGGACCATCTAGATCAGGAACATACATTTGTGTTCCAAACAGGCACTCATATGAAGTACGACCCCCCAGTGACCTTCTAGGCAAGTTATTAAGTGCTCTCTGTACTCCATACAGGTGGGCTAGCCAACCACGACCCGTACCTATAACTCTGGCCGTTACGGATTGCTTTAAATCACGATTTAAACATTCCACGACAGAATTTCCCTCGGGATGAAATGGAGACGAGAATTGGAGTTGGACCCCCAACGAAGCCATGGTGTCCCTGAATGCCTTAGAGGCAAAAGCAGGGCCCTGGTCCGAATGAAAAGCCGCAACCGCAAATGTATCGACAAAGATGCGCAAATCTTTAATAACAGTTCGAGCGTCAGCCGAGCGTTGTGGCCATACCCACACAAATCTGGAGCACGAATCTACAGCAACCAATATATATTTGTATGCACTATCTGGTGTCAGCGGACCACAATGATCCAAGTACACACACTCTAAAGGTTTATTTGAAATCAGGAGGGGCGTCTGCTGCGGGTGTCTAGCCGACGAAGCTTTAATTTGTTGACAAACGTCACAATAAAGGACATACTGCTTTGTCTCTTTATAGAGACCAGGCCACCAGTAACGAGCCTGTAACAGAGAAATCGTGGCAGCCACACCAGCATGTGCAGATGCCACCCCCTCATGTGCTGCAGAAATTAATCGAGGTCTCTCAATTTTATTGGGTAGTTCACGTACACCAATGCCTGGAATATTAACAACAGCATTTAGCGCACTACTCAAGCAGTAACCATATTTAGAAGGAAATCCTTTAGGAAACGGCGTGCCATCAGCCGTAGCTTTTATGGCAGCCGAAATCTCTGTGTCTGGTTTGGAACTCGAACGAGTCACTGCGGCCACAGTGGCGACGGCCACTGCCGAGTTTGCGGCTTCATCAGCCAAAGTATTCCCAGCAACGTGTATTCCAACGCGCTGGTGTCCAAGTGTATGCACAACATGGACCTTAGGAAGCGTTTCTTTCAGATCCGCAACCTTACCCCACAACAATTTATGTTTAATGGTGTTGCCTTTAGAATCTCTGAACCCATTCATCTTCCAATAGTGCAGATATTCATTGAAAGACTGAACACAGTAGTAGGAGTCACAGACCAGCAAGGTCAAAATCGCCGGATCCGCGTGCTCCAATGCTAACAATAGAGCTTTGAGCTCAGCCAGCTGTGCTGTGCAATCCCCCAAGGTTTTAGTGTAAGTATGTCAGGGGCAGAACACTTCCCCCTCCATAGTGCCGCTCACCACCGCACATGCAGCAGAATACTGTTGTTTAGTCCCAACCGCTGGTTGCGCAGAGCCATCGGTATACATGACCACCTGATATTGGTCAATAGGCAACGTACCAGCAGGAACTGGGTACTCCATTTCATATTGAAGAAATTCTTGAGTCTGCAGTTTTGGGTCAAATATATAATCTACATCAGTGGCTGTCAAAGGCGTTGCCCATTGTATCCATCGCGGGTGTAAAGCTTTCGAATTAGGAACACTCGCTTTTGTAACTGCCTCTAAGGCCGGAATCGGGGAAACGACAATGATGCGTTGGCCCTGGGCAAGCGGTCTTTCTTTAATCACAGCCATCTGTACTGCAGTGAGTATTTTCTCAGTCTGTGCAAATCGTTGTTCTGCAGCAGAATACAAGTGGGACTTGTATGCAATCGGGACTGTCTCACCCTCATTAAAGGTGACATACGTAAACCCAACAGCCCCAGGTATCACCCTGATGACTAAATGTGTCTTATTGTCCCGTGTGTGTAGATGTTTCACTGCTAAGAGATCAGTCTGTAACTCTCGTAGTATGTGTGTATGCTCAATCGTCCAAAATCTACTCAAAAAATTCGGGTGAATCAATTCGTATAATGGTTTTATACGCGTAGCATAATCAGGAATGTAAGTTCTGCCAAAATTCAGAAACCCCAACAATGACTGGAGCTTCCGAACCGTATTAGGAGGCTGCAATAAAGCATATTTCTTCAAAAATTGTGGCGCTAAGCTCTTGCCCTCACTCGACAACTCATATCCCAGGAAAATGACGCTGAGGAAGGCAATCTTTGATTTCCTAAAATTAAACTTATAGCCAATATCAGCAAACTCCACAACAATGCGCGATACATGCCTCAGATGTTGCAGAATCTCATCGTCTGTCAGATATATATCATCAACATATGATAACGCTTCAGGGTCCAACTCGTGCAGCATTTCAGTTACACAAGCCGAAAACAGTCCTGGGCTATTCTTATACCCCTGAGGCAAACGACAAAAAAAATTCTGAGAGCCAAACGCACTGAAACTGGTATAGTCCCGACTTTCGGGCGCTATATTTTGGCAGAAAAATCCATCAGAGATATCCAACGTTGTTTTGTACTTCTTACGTACTATATTATTCATAAGCGCTGCGCTATGTGAATTCTGTATTGCATATGTGCGTGTATGACTATTCAAATGTCTGTAATCCACCACTATCCTATATGAATGGTCCGGTTTAGCAACCGGAAATAAGGGATTATTCATCGGCGAGACACAGGGCTCAATTACACCCTGGTACTCCAATTGTGTAAGAATTTTCCTAACCGATGCCCTTGCCTCAAATTTAATAGGATACTGCGGCTGTGGCTGAGGTTCGCCCTTTATTGGAATTACATGATAAGGTGATTGTCTATGCCACCCCACGTTATTTCTATATAGGGCGGGGGCCTGTGCTAGAGCCCATGTTTTACTATAGGACTCCGCTAGTACTCTCGGAACAAGTGGTGAGAAGGAAGGTGCAATAACCTCCTCCCCAACCGGACAGTCGCGAACAAAGTCAGGTGGCCAATCCTGTTCGGCCAGCCAAACATCATATGATTTTACCACATGGTCCCAAAAGATGGCGTGTACAATGCGGTCAATGTCCCCTTCTAATCGCAGAGTCACTTGATATACTCTATCAGGATCAGAGACTCGCATATCCGCCGTTTCGACTTGTATGAAGTCATCAGTTGCTTTCACCTCCAGATGCTCTAGAAGACTCCGGCGAACTATTGTGACCTCTGCCGCGCAGTCTAACAGTGCTAACGCCCATGTCTTGTTCGTCAAGAGAACTCTCTTCTTGAGCGGCATGTCTAACTGAGACTGCTGCCACTTTCTTCTTCTTAAATTGCTGTTTTTGTTGCAGCGGTTTCTCTTCCTGTTTAATAGAAACCTCCGCCGAGCGTTGTGAATCCTCTCTCGGTTTCACGTACTCCGTCCTCCGCTCTGACCGCCCACCTCTCTCACTTCTCTTCTCTGAGGAGTCCTGAAAGGAACGAGATTGGCGTGTATCAGTATACTGATATCTATCAGGCGTCTTCAAATTATCCCTATTCCTGAGATTATACCTATTCTGTGGGGTCTCCGGTTGAGGAGACTGTCCCCCATCTTTCTTAGGTGTTTGCTGTTTCTTTTCCCAGCGCTTTTTAGTACCCTCACTTTGCTGCTGTTTAGCATTATCTTTATTATTTTTACCCTGTAACTGGGGTTTTTGTGGCCTAGCCCCTAGGCTATCGCGACCAATACTAGAATAGGTTTCTGCTTTTATTCTCGGAAGTTCCCGCTCCTGATCAATCTGCGGAACATCTCGAAGACGCATTCGCACTGCTAGTGCTACTGCCTCTCCCTTGAGATTACTCAAAATAATAGAAGAAACTGCGGCAAAATTGCCCATTAACTGCATGCCCAAATCTAAGGCAGGGGCAGCCCCATATTCATCTTGAATTTGTTTAAGCACTTCCGGTAAATTAGCTAATGTCGGTGTACCGTGTGCTGTAGTGTAGAGCGCGGCAAACACCGTGCCCCAGGTATTAGAAAGGTCCACCGGAGGAACCATCCCATACGGCAAACACATCGTCAATATTCTATGTTTATCCTGAGGTCCCGTATGGGGAAATACTGCTTCCAGCGTATTCATTTTTTGTGCCAGCCAAAATGGAGTCTCCTCACGTTTAGCCGGTACCTTACCCATAACTGAGTGTACAGTGGCCGGATTGATACCCGGAACCACTGCTTGTGGGTGCGCCGGAGCAGCACGCGCTGCATTAGTATTTAATGTCTGCATGACAAACTGAACTAATCGTCTATATGTAGGCGTTAAGTCTGTATATAAACGACGAACATCAACCACTGTCAATTGAGCAGCCGCAGGATGAGGTGTATATGTAGCCAATAGGCCAGGTAGGACCATCATTACTCAGTGGACCTAACCTAACTTGTGCTACTGTGTGTGGGAGGGCACCATCAAGCCAATTATGGTGTTCTTGATAAGATAGAGGTATCTCTAAGTAAGCGTAAGCCCTGTATTGTCCAGGGACATTCACAACAGTGTATTCGTGAAAAGTATTTGTACCCCCATCAACTTCCGGAAATACGACCCAAGAATAAAAATATTCTGTTCTATAGGCTGCATGGGCGTCCACCACAAAAGTGATCGGACCCCCCTGGACCGTCAGTCCATGTGCTACCAGATGTCCTGTGACCGGGTGACGCATATTGATTGCTATATTCACTACATTAGGATTCGCCATTTGTAAAAAAAAATAATAGCTCTAGGTCAGAGAAGGCACACCAAGATCGGGGTTTTTCCTTTCAAAGTTCAAGCTTGAACAACCAACCACTAAGCAATAGGATGTACCTATCCCGTGGTGGCGGAAACCCTCAGCCCCACGGACGTCTCCGCGTACGGAACCGAGGAGTCAAAATATATATGAGACCGAGAGAGTCAGCCGAACCTAAATATTAGAGCCAGACCAATCGCTGGCGGCGCCAAGTTGCGTGGGCTCTCATTATCCTAAATGAGACTACTGGATTTCTAGGCAGCAGGATCGATAACGGTGTGGGGGACTGAGTCTGACCCACGTGTAAGGAACTCTGTCACCCTAAATCCGGTGTTTGCTCCGGCTAACTAGCAGTGCCTCATTTCTCCCACGGGGAAGAAATGATTAGGCAGCCAAGCGCATGACATCTTTGGAACTTCTCAGGGAAGTCGTGGTCACTCAGATCCAAACCAACTCTCTCATTTACAATATGATCTCATATACAAATGACAAAGACAGTATAAGTTTTATATAATGTTTTAATAAAACGACTGTATTTTAGATAATAAGACGTGAGCCGCAATAACCAGAACAATACAACACAATAGGATTGAAATAGTCACCAGGAGAGTAAAACATAAGAACAAAGCTATCATAGTGCCTAACAGTTTCTACTCTCCCTCTGCTTGTTCTATTTAGAGCACAGCATGTTAAGCTTCTAGCTTGCCTTTCCGAATCACTGGGGAGACATCAGCCCTTATACCTGAGCAAAGGCCTGTGATCTGGTTCAGCATCTGCAACGAGGCAGTCAGCGTCTAGTTGTGGTTCCCTGGTCGGAATCTCCCTCTTGCGTGTATTGGGACAAGGAAGTGATTTTATAACTAACATGTCATCGTGATCACAAAATGTCCCTACGCAGGAATGCCAAATCTAAACTCCTACCACGTCTATCGGCAATGTACCAGACTGTATCCTTGACTGAAGCACAGAGTGAATATGTTATGGAGAACTCCAGTGCTGAAGTAGGCAAAACAGTGTGATATGAATAAAAAAACAACACCGTAGAACTGGCTATTTGAAAAATAACAGTACGAAGCCTAATAAAAAGCATTTAGAGCAAAGTGCACAGAGGCTCTAAGCTGCCAGCAAATGAATAAAACACATCCAGGGCAAAGTGCACAAAGGCCTAAAGCCTGAAGCTAATGCGCAAAGTGTAGGAGGCTGGACTGGCTGGTAGTGAGTACCTAGGGGTACTTGCACCTTGCACCAGGCCCAGTTATCCCTTATTAGTGTATAGGGTGTCTAGCAGCATAGGCTGATAGATAATGGTAGCTTAGCAGAGCAGCTTAGGCTGAACTAGGAGACGAGTGAAGCTCCTACAGTACCACTTAGTGTCATATGCACAATATCATAAGAAAACACAATACACAGTTATACTAAAAATAAAGGTACTTTATTTTTATGACAGTATGCCAAAGTATCTCAGAGTGTACCCTCAGTATGAGGATAGCAAATATACACAAGATATATATACACAATACCAAAATATGCAGTAATAGTCTTAGAAAACAGTGCAAACAATGTATAGTTACAATAGGATGCAATGGAGACACATAGGGATAGGGGCAACACAAACCATATACTCCAAAAGTGGAATGCGAACCACAAATGGACCCCAAACCTATGTGACCTTGTAGAGGGTCGCTGGGACTATTAGAAAATAGTAAGGGTTAGAAAAATAGCCCACCCCAAGACCCTGAAAAGTGAGTGCAAAGTGCACTAAAGTTCCCCAAAGGACATAGAAGTCGTGATAGGGGAATTCTGCAGGAAAGACACAAACCAACAATGCAACAACAATGGATTTCCAGTCGAGGGTACCTGTGGAACAAGGGGACCAAGTCCAAAAGTCACAAGCAAGTCCGAGATGGGCAGATGCCCAGGAAATGCCAGCTGTGGGTGCAAAGATGCTGCTACTGGACAGTAGAAGCGTAGGTTTCTGCAAGAACGACAAGGGCTAGAGACTTTCCCTTTGGAGGACGGATCCCTCACGCCGTGGAGAGTCGTGCAGAAGTGATTTCCCACCAAAAGACTGCCAACAAGCCTTGCTAGCTGCAAATCGTGCGGTAAAGGTTTTTGGATGCTGCTGTGGCCCAAGAGGGACCAGGATGTCGCCAATTGCGTCAGGGGACAGAGGGTGCATCGAGCAAGACAAGAAGCTCTCTCAGCAGCAGGCAGCACCCGCAAAAGTGCCAGAAACAGGCACTACAAGGATGCATGAAACAGTGCTCACCCGAAGTCGCACAAAGGAGTCCCACGTCGCCTGAGAACAACTTAGGAGGTCGTGCAATGCAGGTTAGAGTGCCGTGGACCCAGGCTGGAATGTGCACAAAGGATTTTTGCCGGAAGTGCACGGAGGCCGGAGTAGCTGCAAAAGTCGCGGTTCCCAGCAATGCAGTCTGGCGTGGGGAGGCAAGGACTTACCTCCACCAAACTTGAACTGAAGAGTCACTGGACTGTGGGAGTCACTTGGACAGAGTTGCTGGATTCAATGGACCTCGCTCGTCGTGCTGAGAGGAG
Source organism: Pleurodeles waltl (assembly GCF_031143425.1). Lineage (NCBI taxonomy): Eukaryota > Metazoa > Chordata > Amphibia > Caudata > Salamandridae > Pleurodeles > Pleurodeles waltl. The sequence continues at coordinate 318,856,099 of NC_090436.1, forward strand.
ACCCAGGGGACCGGTGATGCAGTTCTTTGGTGCCTGCGGTTGCAGGGGGACGATTCCGTCGACCCACGGGAGATTTCTTCGGAGCTTCTAGTGCAGAGAGGAGGCAGACTACCCCCACAGCATGCACCACCAGGAAAACAGTCGAGAAGGCGGCAGGATCAGCGTTACAGAGTTCATTAGTCGTCTTTGCTACTATGTTGCAGTTTTGCAGGCTTCCAGCGCGGTCAGCAGTCGATTCCTTGGCAGAAGGTGAAGAGAGAGATGCAGAGGAACTCGGATGAGCTCTTGCATTCGTTATCTAAAGTTTCACCAGAGACAGAGACCCTAAATAGCCAGAAAAGAGGGTATGGCTACCTAGGAGAGAGGATAGGCTAGCAACACCTGAAGGAGCCTATCAGAAGGAGTCTCTGACGTCACCTGGTGGCACTGGCCACTCAGAGCAGTCCAGTGTGCCAGCAGCACCTCTGTTTCCAAGATGGCAGAGGTCTGGAGCACACTGGAGGAGCTCTGGACACCTCCCAGGGGAGGTGCAGATCAGGGGAGTGGTCACTCCCCTTTCCTTTGTCCAGTTTCGTGCCAGAGCAGGGCTAAGGGGTCCCTGAACCGGTGTAGATTGGCTTGTGCAGAAATGGGCACCAAAGGTGCCCATGAAAGCATTTCCAGAGGATGGGGGAAGCTACTCCTCCCCTGCCTTCACACCATTTTCCAAAGGGAGAGGGTGTAACACCCTCTCTCAGAGGAAGTCCTTTGTTCTGCCATCCTGGGCCAGGCCTGGCTGGACCCCAGGAGGGCAGAAGCCTGTCTGAGGGGTTGGCAGCAGCAGCAGCTGCAGTGAAACCCCTGAAAAGGCAGTTTGGCAGTACCAGGGTCTGTGCTACAGACCACTGGGATCATGGGATTGTGCCAACTATGCCAGGATGGCATAGAAGGGGCAATTCCATGATCATAGACATGTTACATGGCCATATTCGGAGTTACCATAGTGAAGCTACATATAGGTAGTGACCTATATGTAGTGCACGCATGTAATGGTGTCCCGCACTCACAAAGTCCGGGGAATTGGCCCTGAACAATGTGGGGGCACCTTGGCTAGTGCCAGGGTGCCCTCACACTAAGTAACTTTGCACCTAACCTTTACCAGGTAAAGGTTAGACATATAGGTGACTTATAAGTTACTTAAGTGCAGTGTAAAATGGCTGTGAAATAACGTGGACGTTATTTCACTCAGGCTGCAGTGGCAGGCCTGTGTAAGAATAGTCAGAGCTCCCTATGGGTGGCAAAAGAAATGCTGCAGCCCATAGGGATCTCCTGGAACCCCAATACCCTGGGTACCTTAGTACCATATACTAGGGAATTATAAGGGTGTTCCAGTAAGCCAATATAAATTGGTAAAATTGGTCACTAGCCTGTTAGTGACAATTTGAAAGAAATGAGAGAGCATGACCACTGAGGTTCTGGTTAGCAGAGCCTCAGTGAGACAGTTAGGCATCACACAGGGAACACATACCTATAGGTCACAAACTTATGAGCACTGGGGTCCTGACTAGCAGGGTCCCAGTGACACATAACAAACATACTGAAAACATAGGGTTTTCACTATGAGCACTGGGCCCTGGCTAGCAGGATCCCAGTGAGACAGTGAAAACACCCTGACATACACTCACAAACAGGCCAAAAGTGGGGGTAACAAGGCTAGAAAGAGGCTACTTTCTCACACAACTCCCCCCCAAACGAAGGACAATAAGGCTAACCTTGGCCAGTTGAGACTTTATTGTCTAAGTGGTGATAAGTAGAGAGTAGCTCTGCAATAGACTGGTTACTCCCTTTATCATCCACTATATGGTTACTTCCCTGTGGGGATGTAAACCACCCTGTTTGAAGTTTTTTAGCTAAGCAACAATGTGAAGATGTATTTTCAGAGTTTCTATCAGTAAGTTTTAGTTTAGAGCAGTGGGAATTGTCCACTGAACCTATTTGTAGTGATGGAAATGCCAGACAGGGATGCTGTCTCAGAAAAGCCATGGCTGGGCAAAAACTTTGTCCATATGGCTGGAAGAGAGAACAGGGATGATGTTTCTCTTGAGTTGGAGCAGGGCAGGGATGCTGTCCTATGAGCTCCACACTAGGGCAGGGATGCTGTCCTAAGTGTTGTGAGGCAATGCAGAGTTTCTGCACTAAAGTTTCTCTGGGAGGGTTGGAGGGATGCTCCATGTTAACTAAAATGGTGCTCTTTTTCACACCAATGTTAGTTATCCCACAGAGAGGTACTTCTACCTCAGTGAGTACAGCTTTGCCAGCTGATGCTTCCTTTGGAACAGGTGCCACCCCAGGAGAGGTTTCTCCCACCACAGGAATGGTATCCTGAATGGCAGGGTGGTTAGGGGATACTGTGATACCCTTTTTACCTGTTGATGGAGAGGGATCCTGAGTTTTCAGGCCTTCTCTCCTTTGCTTTTTCATTTCAGTAGATATGAGAGGGAACAATTCCTCTGGGATGCCCAGCATGGCTGCATGGGCATAAAACTCTACATCAGCCCAACCTGAGGCCTCTAGGTCATTACCTAAGAGACAGTCTACAGGTAAGCTAGGTGATACCACCACCTGCTTAGGGCCAGTAACTCCACCCCAACTAAACTGAATTATAGCTAAGGGAAGAAACTTAGTGGAGTTATGGACATCAATAATTTTATACTGTTGTCCAATGATGTGTTGTTCAGGAGCCACTAGGTTTTCAGTCACCAAAGTGATACTGACACCTGTGTCCCTGTAGGCCTGGGCCTCAACACCATTTATTGATACTGTCTGCCTGTACTTATCCATTGTAAGGGGACAAGCAGCCAGTGTGGCAAGGCCAATGCCGCTAGGTGTGACAGAAACTGTCTTGGGACTGACTACCCCAGTTTCTATGATGGACCCATAAGTGAACCCAACTACACCCTTTGCTTGACTGTTGCCAGCAGTCCCACCACTAGTACCACTACTGCTAGGGGCACTAGAGCTTGATGTATTAGTGGTGGTAGGCTCAGGGGGTTTACCTGGACAGGACTTATCCCCTGGCCTATGGCCTCTGTTTTTACACACAAAGCACCAAGGCTTTTTAAATTGTGTAGGTTGAGAAGAAGAAGAATTTGTTTTATCCCCACCCCCTGAAGAGTGTTTAAGATTTGAAGTGGGATCTTTGGTTTTACCCTTATCCCCATGCTTATTTTGAGATTTTTCACCATCTTTCTTCTTATTGTTCTCTTTGTCACCCCCTGTATGAACTTTTCTGTTCACCCTTGTTCTGACCCATTTGTCTGCCTTCTTTCCCAATTCTTGGGGAGAGGTCAGATCAGAGTCCACCAGGTACTGGTGCAACAAATCAGACACACAATTATTAAGAATATGCTCTCTCAGGATCAAGTTATACAGGCGGTCATAATCAGTAACTTTACTGCCATGTAACCACCCCTCCAAGGCCTTCACTGAATGGTCAATGAAATCAACCCAGTCTTGTGAAGACTCCTTTTTGGTCTCTCTGAACTTTATCCTGTATTGTTCAGTGGTTAAGCCATAACCATCCAGGAGTGCATTCTTAAGAACTTTGTAATCATTAGCTTCATTTTCTTTCACAGTAAGGAGCCTATCCCTACCTTTTCCACTAAATGATAGCCATAGGATAGCAGCCCACTGCCTTTGAGGGACATCCTGTACAGCACAGGCCCTCTCAAGTGCAGCAAACCACTTGTTAATGTCATCCCCCTCCTTATAAGGGGGAACTATCTTGTGCAGATTCCTGGAATCATGCTCTTTTGCAGGATGACTATGGGGAATACTGCTGCTGCCACCATGGGTTTCTAAACCCAGTTTCTGTCTCTCCTTCTCTACTTCTAAAGTCTGTCTCTCCAAATCCAGCTGTTGCTTCTTGAGCTTCAGTCTGGTTTGTTCCACTCTCAATCTATTGAGCTCCCTTTCTAACAATCTGTCATCAGGGTGGGTGGGAGGGACATGTCTTGAAACAGAAGTATGATGAGAATGGACAGAAGGAGACCTGTCCCTTACAGAGGGCACCCTAACAGCTTGGCTAACAGAAACATCATTTCTACTGTGATGAGAATGAATGCTCTTGCTATGATGTGAGACAACACTATCTGTATGGTGTGACTCAACATCAGTACCAACTATGCTAGACTGTCGAGTAATGGGCAGGCTTGGAAGTTTCTTTCCTGAATCTTTTCCTGGGGGAGTCCCTGGATCAGATTGGGAACCATTAGCTACTTTTTCAACAGATGGGGCACTTTTAGCCTTATCTTGTTCTCTAAGCATGTTAAGTAACAATTCCAAGGAAGGATTCTTCCCTACACTCAAACCTCTCTCTATGCAGAGACTCCTTGCTCCTTTCCAGCTAAGGTGATCATATGCAAGTTTGGACAGATCAACATTTTGGCCTGTGCCAGACATTTTTTAGAGAGAGTTAAAGTGATAGAAAAAGAGAAAAAAGTTTGTCAGAGCTTTTAGAAAGACAGGAAAAAAAACTTTTACAACTTTTTAGAACTTTTTAGAAAGTTAGAAGTACTTTTCAGCACTTAGAAAAGAGTGAAAAGAGGAAATGCAAAACTTTTTGGTTATGTGTATATACACTGAACTTGTTTTGTATATTTTTCTCTTATGAAAAGTACAATGACAAGAGTGGTAAGTAGTCTCAAAGCACTTATCCCACCGCTGCACAACCAATGTAGGAGGCTGGACTGGCTGGTAGTGAGTACCTAGGGGTACTTGCACCTTGCACCAGGCCCAGTTATCCCTTATTAGTGTATAGGGTGTCTAGCAGCATAGGCTGATAGATAATGGTAGCTTAGCAGAGCAGCTTAGGCTGAACTAGGAGACGAGTGAAGCTCCTACAGTACCACTTAGTGTCATATGCACAATATCATAAGAAAACACAATACACAGTTATACTAAAAATAAAGGTACTTTATTTTTATGACAATATGCCAAAGTATCTCAGAGTGTACCCTCAGTATGAGGATAGCAAATATACACAAGATATATATACACAATACCAAAATATGCAGTAATAGTCTTAGAAAACAGTGCAAACAATGTATAGTTACAATAGGATGCAATGGAGACACATAGGGATAGGGGCAACACAAACCATATACTCCAAAAGTGGAATGCGAACCACGAATGGACCCCAAACCTATGTGACCTTGTAGAGGGTCGCTGGGACTATTAGAAAATAGTAAGGGTTAGAAAAATAGCCCACCCCAAGACCCTGAAAAGTGAGTGCAAAGTGCACTAAAGTTCCCCGAAGGACATAGAAGTCGTGATAGGGGAATTCTGCAGGAAAGACACAAACCAACAATGCAACAACAATGGATTTCCAGTCGAGGGTACCTGTGGAACAAGGGGACCAAGTCCAAAAGTCACAAGCAAGTCCGAGATGGGCAGATGCCCAGGAAATGCCAGCTGTGGGTGCAAAGATGCTGCTAATGGACAGTAGAAGTGTAGGTTTCTGCAAGAACGACAAGGGCTAGAGACTTTCCCTTTGGAGGACGGATCTCTCACGCCGTGGAGAGTCGTGCAGAAGTGTTTTCCTGCCGAAAGACCGCCAACAAGCCTTGCTACCTGCAAATTGTGCGGTAAGGGTTTTTGGATGCTGCTGTGGCCCAGGAGGGACCAGGATGTTGCCAATTGCGTCAGGGGACAGAGGGGGCGTCAAGCAAGACAAGAAGCCCTCTCAGCAGCAGGCAGCACCCGCAGAAGTGCCAGAAACAGGCCCTATGAGGATGCGTGAAATGGTGCTCACTCGAAGTTGCACAAAGGAGTCCCACGTCGCCGGAGAACAACTTAGGAGGTCATGCAATGCAGGTTAGAGTGCCGTGGACCCAGGCTGGACTGTGCACAAAGGATTTCTGCCGGAAGTGCACGGAGGCCGGAGTAGCTGCGAAAGTCGCGGTTCCCAGCAATGCAGTCTGGCGTGGGGAGGCAAGGACTTACCTCCACCAAACTTGGACTGAAGAGTCACTGGACTGTGGGAGTCACTTGGACAGAGTTGCTGGATTCAAGGGACCTCGCTCGTCATGCTGAGAGGAGACCCAGGGGACCGGTGATGCAGTTCTTTGGTGCCTGCGGTTGCAGGGGGACGATTCCGTCGACCCACGGGAGATTTCTTCGGAGCTTCTAGTGCAGAGAGGAGGCAGACTACCCCCACAGCATGCACCACCAGGAAAACAGTCGAGAAGGCGGCAGGATCAGCGTTACAGAGTTGCAGTAGTCGTCTTTGCTACTATGTTGCAGTTTTGCAGGCTTCCAGCGCGGTCAGCAGTCGATTCCTTGGCAGAAGGTGAAGAGAGAGATGCAGAGGAACTCGGATGAGCTCTTGCATTCGTTATCTAAAGTTTCCCCAGAGACAGAGACCCTAAATAGCCAGAAAAGAGGGTTTGGCTACCTAGGAGAGAGGATAGGCTAGAAACACCTGAAGGAGCCTATCAGAAGGAGTCTCTGACGTCACCTGGTGGCACTGGCCACACAGAGCAGTCCAGTGTGCCAGCAGCACCTCTGTTTCCAAGATGACAGAGGTCTGGAGCACACTGGAGGAGCTCTGGACACCTCCCAGGGGAGGTGCAGGTCAGGGGAGTGGTCACTCCCCTTTCCTTTGTCCAGTTTCGCGCCAGAGCAGGGCTAAGGGGTCCCTGAACCGGTGTAGACTGGCTTATGTAGAAATGGGCACCAAAGGTGCCCATGAAAGCATTTCCAGAGGCTGGGGGAGGCTACTCCTCCCCTGCCTTCACACCATTTTCCAAAGGGAGAGGGTGTAACACCCTCTCTCAGAGGAAGTCCTTTGTTCTGCCATCCTGGGCCAGGCCTGGCTGGACCCCAGGAGGGCAGAAGCCTGTCTGAGGGGTTGGCAGCAGCAGCAGCTGCAGTGAAACCCCTGAAAAGGCAGTTTGGCAGTACCAGGGTCTGTGCTACAGACCACTGGGATCATGTGATTGTGCCAACTATGCCAGGATGGCATAGAGGGGGCAATTCCATGATCATAGACATGTTACATGGCCATATTCGGAGTTACCATTGTGAAGCTACATATAGGTAGTGACCTATATGTAGTGCACGCGTGTAATGGTGTCCCCGCACTCACAAAGTCCGGGGAATTGGCCCTGAACAATGTGGGGGCACCTTGGCTAGTGCCAGGGTGCCCTCACACTAAGTAACTTTGCACCTAACCTTTACCAGGTAAAGGTTAGACATATAGGTGGCTTATAAGTTACTTAAGTGCAGTGTAAAATGGCTGTGAAATAACGTGGACGTTATTTCACTCAGGCTGCAGTGGCAGGCCTGTGTAAGAATAGTCAGAGCTCCCTATGGGTGGCAAAAGAAATGCTGCAGCCCATAGGGATCTCCTGGAACCCCAATACCCTGGGTACCTTAGTACCATATACTAGGAAATTATAAGGGTGTTCCAGTAAGCCAATATAAATTGGTAAAATTGGTCACTAGCCTGTTAGTGACAATTTGAAAGAAATGAGAGAGCATGACCACTGAGGTTCTGGTTAGCAGAGCCTCAGTGAGACAGTTAGGCATCACACAGGGAACACATACGTATAGGTCACAAACTTATGAGCACTGGGGTCCTGACTAGCAGGGTCCCAGTGACACATAACAAACATACTGAAAACATAGGGTTTTCACTATGAGCACTGGGCCCTGGCTAGCAGGATCCCAGTGAGACAGTGAAAACACCCTGACATACACTCACAAACAGGCCAAAAGTGGGGGTAACAAGGCTAGAAAGAGGCTACTTTCTCACACAAAGGATACGTAAAACTAACCACACTACAGTGGTAGATGCTAGCCCAGTTGTGCTAGGCGCAGTCCTGCTCCAGGAACAGCGTGATCAGGAATGGATGCCAGTAGTGTATGCGAGTGGGGCGTCTTCAGCAGTTGAGGCCCGATATGCACATATCGAAAGGGAGGTATTGGCCATTCACTGGGGCTGTCAGCATTTTCACCTCTATGTTTATAGAGGAGAATTCCAGGTCGTCACTGAACACAAACCCCTCACCTTGATGTTTGCTGGGTCGACAAGGCTGGCACCGCCCCGGATTGAACATTGGGCCATCCTACTCCAATCGAATAGATTCAAGGTAATCTACTGCCCCGGGGTAAACAATCCTGCCTATTACCTGTCACAACACCCCTGTGCCTCCACCCGGCAGAGTAAAGAGGAAGAGGGAGAGACACAGAAAGCTTTGTGAGGATGGTAGTAAAGGCAGCCTGTCCAGTGGCCCTCACGTTGTCGGAGATAGCTTAAGCCTCCAACAGAAATCCTGTAATAGGTCACGTTGAGGAAGCACTGGCCCAGCAAGAGTGGAAGCACTTCCTGGAGGGCACAAGGTCTCTGAATCAGGAAGAACGCATGGCTATGCAGGTGGTGTGGAAGGTGTGACATGAGCTATCCGTGAGGATGATGGAATTCTACTACGGGGCCAGAAGTTAGTGCTTCCCCGCTGTCTTTGGGACAGGGCCACCAAGGGGCCGCCAAAACAAAAGCTCGTCTTAGGAGCAAAGTATTGTTTCCTGGCATAGACACACTGGTTGATACCAGGATAATGAGGTGTTACCCCTACGCAATCACCACCATCTATCAACCCACAGCTCCTGTGATCACGGAAGCCCCTAGTGTCAGACCATGGCCCAAGATTAGCATGGATTTTGGCAGCTTCCCTGATGGACGACTGACTCTGGTCTTGATTGACTCCTACACCTGTTTCTGGTGGTAGAGCTGGTTGCATTGACAGCGTTTGAAAATGTGAAACGGATGCCAGAAAAGGTCTTCGCCCTGTTCGGCCTCCCTGAGGAGCTACATACGGACAATGGCCCACCATTCCAGGGGCAAACATTTGGAGATTACCTTGCCCACCTAGCCATACGCCACTGCCACATCACCCCGCGCTGGCCTCAGGCCAACGGGAACGTCAAACGTTTCATGTGGACCCTGAACTGAGCCCAGAGGATTGGGGTGGAGCAAGGTGATGAGGCGGAGGGGTGCATGCACCAGTTTCTAGGGGCATATCGACAGATGGCCCATGACACCACGGGTTGTGCCCCCATGGTTTTGATGTTCTAGTAGCCTCCAAGGGACTGTATCCCTGCTGACTCCCAGTGGAGGCCCAACGAGCTGGATCAGGAGGCTACGCAGGAGAAACAGCAGAGGACCAATCAAAAAGCCAGTGCCGGGAGGAGAACAAAGTACCCTGATTCTCAATTGGGTGACACCGTGGTGGTTAAGGACAGGCATCCTGGTTGGAAGTTCCAGACCCCCTATGAACCTGGAACGTGGAAGGTGGTGGTGGTGCGGGGAACAATGGTGACCACCCAGAAGGGAGAGGTAAGGGTCACTCAAAATGTATCCTGGTTCAAATGAGCGGAGTCTTCCAGTGATAGCACCAGGGATGACGCTGACGAAGAGTAGAACGAAGAAGACGATGGAGAAGTTATGGAATATGAGTAGCAGGCGAATCGACAAGCTCCTAGCTAAGCTCCAGTGTTGTCAACGAATGGTGTGGGACATGCCGAACTGCTGGGTTGGAGTGGGAGGTATCACCTGTGACCCAACCCGCCACCCAGCCAGAGACTAAGAGACTTTGTATGCTAAGAAGTCTGCTGTTGTCTAGGACTCCATGGGTTCTGTATGACTAGTTTTTTCTATCATGTCCTTTTTCTTCTTCCTACCTTTTCTTTATTTGACTATCTCTTGTCTGCCCAGATCGGCAGTTTTCTCCATATGGGGTTGTGCTGCTGGGGTAATACCTGGGAGGAATGTACAGAGCCACCAGGGCTCTCCTATACAATGTTGCCGATATAGGGCATACGGGCCGGGCTGTTGACCAAGGTCTTAAATAAAGAGGAGCACTGATGACCCTGCAGTTGCTCATAGTACCCCACCATTGTGTTAACATAATGCTTGTATGAATGGTGTGGGGCGCTAGCAGAGCATTGCGCAAGGCCACGCTACAAGCATAAAGAAATAAAAGCATCTTAATTCAGCCAACCCAAGGAACATCTGAACTTGAAGTACATTAGCATAAATATTTCTGGTACACAGGTTAGAAGACAGAGGTGAAAGAAAACAGCCTTATTAAGGCCAACAATTGCATCATTCCCTTCAAGCTCATTTCTGACCTGAATAGAGACTGAATCACTCTTTGTCTCAGCCATAAATATCCTACATTTGACAAAAATGGTGATGGAGTAGCTACCTAATCTGGGCTCTTCATCACCTTCCATCTCAGTTGTTGGTCTAATTTGGTCACTCTTCCCCTTATTTGCCTAATCAAATAAGTGTGCTCATATGCATTATAACTCCTGATTCTTCCTTACCCATTTAATTTGAAGTCCCAGCTTTCCTTCGTGATTTGGTTAGTTAGATTTAGTTTTCATATATGTATGTGAATAACATCAGAGTGTTCCTGAATAAATGGCTGAGCTAGGTGTCACTATTTGTATCTTCTAGTATGTCTCCATTATACATTTGTGGATACTTTTGAACAAATTAAGATTGAATTGGACAAACCACACTTTTGTCCCTGAATTTGTTGACCAACTATCTTGTGGTCTTGCAGTTTATCATGTCCCGATGGTGAAAGATATCAGCATTAAGTTCAAACCTCAAATGACTACTCGTCCACATTGGGAAAAAATGATTTGGATTCTTACCTAATTTTTAAACACTGAAGATAATTATTCATTGTTCTAGATTTCCCAGCAGAGTAATAATGTTATATGCATTGGAAAATTAAATCTAGATCAGTGTAATTCTGCTTACTATGTCTTCAAGGTGTGTTTATCACCAGTGGATCCACAATACAGTTGAGCAACATCTTCTGGGCTCAAGTGTCAAGATGCTACTAGGGTTCAGTTGACTAGTTACCAAGCCAAGGCTGAATTAATGAACGTCTCTTTTCCTGGAAAATAAGGCACTGTATTTTGCCCCAGTTCTGTGTTTGTACTCACACATCTCTATCCTGTTTGTTGTATTCTCTAGTCCTCTTACAGCTTAAATGAAGATTCATGTTATAAAGTGAGTGTACGTGGTATGGCTTACTCGTATCATGCTGCTTGCCAGTGGAATGATTTCTGTCATCCTGCTGTGTTGCTGTCTGACCATGTTCAGTTTTAGCAATACTGGTAAAAGTTGGTCCTACACACATTTGAGGGGATTCTATGGAACTGCCTGGAAGCCTTTTGGTAGATGTGTTTTACTATTCCAAAAAAACATTTCACATCGTATCATACCTTAATTGGAGGACCTCATCATGCACTGTGCAAATCTAGTCCATCTGTGGCATGCAGCATTTTCCTCAGTAGACTATGGAATAAGTACATGGAGTACAGGGATACACTGTCCATCTCTCTACAGTGAAGATGGCTGGAACTGTAATTGAAAGGGTAACTTGTCTTACCTTGCATGCCCTTCTACAATCTATTTAAGAGTGAATTTAGGAGGAGCACTTCTGTCGTCACCAGTAGAGAGCGTCCATCCAGGCATATATGTGATTGCAAGTCTAGTGTACAACTCATGATGGCAGTACTGCTTCAGTCGTGCATCTATGTATGAATTCCAGGACAATTCTGTCACAGTATTCCACACAAGACAATGGCACCACCTCTGTATCCCTATTTTGGATGCGTCGGAGAGGTACCTCCCTGCCTCTTGTTTCCTTGCCTATCAATGATCCACTGCACTGCAGGCTCCTTATCCTCGTCCATCTCATACTCTTATCTCTCATCTCTTGCATTTCTCACAGACTACCTCCACATCATCTTCTGTCTTTTCCTTGATTTAGTCCTCCTTTTCACGAGCAACATTTTTCTCACAGTCTTAAAATGAAAGCACCAACTTGTCAACCAGTCACGCCCTGAAACTCCAGTCAAGTAGAGATCAAAAGACACGTAGTTCGAAGTTGTGCCAAGCCCTGAAAACTGATACCAAGGCCTTGATTCCAGAGTTACAATGCCTGTTAACTACTGTTTCACCACGGTGAGGTATTTCCTAGGTGTGGTAAATGTCTCTTATTTCTTAAAGAATCGGTATTTAACTCACCACTTACCACAAGCTTTTCCTTTTTCTTGGGCCCTACACATTTTGGCAGGTTTTACGTATGAACTCTGCCACTGGAAAACATTGAGTTGCAATAACTATCACACAACCTAGAATTTTGAGCCCTGGACAAACTCCTATTTGCACAAAGATCGGAATGTACTCCGACCCCTTTTCATAAGCAAGGTCTAAATATTGGCAGCTGTATTCACCTAACCACATATCGCTGCCTTTTCTGGAATTGTTTAAATGTTCAAGATGCTATGGGATATTTTTCTTGTATAAATCAACCCACTAAATCGTAAGATTTTCAGTTACTTGAACTGATCCTTTTTGGATAATTTGCAAACCTGAAAATGCACCAATGGGGAAGTAAGCATTTTACCATTCAATTAACATGTAACAATTTAGAGGGCAGAAATATTTTTGAAACCTTTTTCATGAAATGGAAAGTTCAGATGCAGTACATGCCTAAGCAAACAAGCTGTTCTCATAAGGAAGAAATCTGTAAAATGCCCTCAATAAAAAGAACAAACTCTGATGCTCAGCTGTACATTGTTAAATGGTGTAAAAACATAAATATTCAATACCAGTAGAGTTGTGAACAGAACAGCAGTGGGCAACGTGCTCCAACCCTTCAATATAGAGAGCTGTATGGCAGGCCAGCTATTTTGAAAAGGATCCAGAAAATGATAAAACAAGTTGCTGAAATCAGAAAAGCAGATTCGTTTTGAGTACATTGTACATAAATAGTCTTCCCTGGGTTGGGCATCACCCTCAGAAATACATATAGTTAATAGCAAATACGCCTTCACAAGTGATATTGTTACAGTGTAATCCAAAACTGTTCAGCAAACAAAATGACAACAATCTAGATCCTGGAAATGCACTTGCTTACATGCCAGGCAGCACATTTATTGTGCAAATATTTCACCATCAAATGCAAACAAAGACAGGAATAAAGAAAGCAGATGAAAACAGGCGATGAAAACAGGCAGACCAGGTGTTTGTCAAATGGAGACATGGAGACCAGGTGATGAGCACCCAATCTCAGCTCACAGAGGGACCCTGAAGATCACCTATGTTTTCCTAAAAACATATCACTTAATAAATGCATTAATTCTGGCGACGCGTGACCAAGCTGCACTGTGAATGAGCCATGAGCATAAAAGCAAAGGTTTCAGTGAATCTTACAGAATTATCTTTGCACAACAACACTACTTGGCAACGGCACCTAGGTAGCACATTGCAGGCACATCACCACCGACCAAAAACTAGTTCAGCCTCCCCCTCCAGCCCAGCACTGAACAGGTCGGAAACTTCACGGCCAGGCACGCATGGCTACAAATGTATTCTAATACAAAGACAGGTGCCGCATGCGTCCTGGACTTGACAGAAAAGGTTGATTTACAGGTAACAACACACCTATGCCTCGGTCGTCGAGGTCTGGCAAATGGCACCGCCTCCAGGATGCCGACGTGCAGCGCTCGGTATGTACCTGATGCACAAATTGAGCCTGATTCCTCTTTACACATCTTGAAAATAAATAGGGATAAGTTGCTAAAAGAGCATGGCAATGTGCACAAACAGCGCATGTGACCAAACTGACTGGGATAGCCTCTTCCCACCCAACCAGTGCACACCTTGCCGATGTGTTGTAATTCCAAGGTGGATGTGCCCAGGAGTCTTTGGCACTAGGACTTTTTACATCTGGTGGGATAGTTTATTTCTGCATCTACTTTTCTCCTCGGTTTTGGAAGTGGTCCCTCTCTTGGCCTGTTGGTCTTCTGGGCCAGCAGCTTCCTGACTGACTGTCAGCTTTGCCTCTTCTGGAATGTGAGAACTACCATTCTAGAGTATGTGCACCGGAAGTGGCTTCGGTTCTCGGTGAATAGAGAGATCCACACTGTTTCCTGCAGCATGCCCGGACTTCAAGCTCCTCGTCGCTTTCACGGGGGGAATCTGCTGCAAAGTCTGTGGCATAAGGATAATTGTTATCCTCTTTCTACCTGGCAGATTTTAGATCACACATTTTAAGGTTCTGGTGTGAGTTATATTTACTTGTTGCATGCCTGCTCCACTTGGGATGCACAAATCACCAAGCATGATGTGATATTTATTTAAGCTCCTTATATTAACCTGTTTTTTTTTTAAGTCTGTCATCCCACCAGGAATATTACTACTTTGGAAATATTACTCCCCTCTACTAGAAATGAGTTCTTTAAGACATTGCCATTACTCGATCAGTTGTGGAGAATTATTTATTTGATTTACATTGTACTGTACTATATGCTCCACATACAAAATAACATTTCCCTCTTTCAGTAGTGGATGCCATTTCTTAAAAAACAATCTAAAAAGAACATTCTGGAATGCATCAAGAGGCATCGAAAAAATGGGGGTGGGGGGTGGAGAAACATACTGCAGATTATTTGCCTAGGTATACTTTACTGTAAAGTGGAACACATTTGAAATGACAATATAGCACAAAATCGTAAAAAGGTGCATATAGTTGAAAACTGTAATGGCACAGAAAAACTAAAAATGATGGAATTGGATGTGCCAATAGAAATTGCTAGTGGTTCAGAATATAGCAGGTGTGTTATCCATCACTTTATTGATCTAGACAAGGGCCAGGGCCCGCTGTGTCACAAGATTCAAGCTGGATCTCACTGATGGGGCCGAACAGGGCCAGGACTGGTCTGCTTTGCTTACAGTTATAGTTAGAGGGGCCATGTAATGGCCATTTGGACTGACCCTTTTATTGAAGGCCAAGACTGAGGCAAATGGTCCGTGTCTGCAGAGACACAGGGGAGCTAACAGAAACAATTGACTCAGTGCATCCCGAATAGTTACCTGTAGCATCATCTACGGAACGACCAGTGAGATCCTGCTAACTCACGGTGTCCATGCCCCATCCACGGGTATCACAAATGAAAACACAATACATTGTTTTGCTATGCATCGTGAAACATTTTATTATTGATAACGCGTCCAGCCCTTGTAAATTACCTGTACCTGGACACGTTGGAGGTCGGTGAATCTTTTAACCGAGTCGGGCTCTCCTCATCCTAGAATAGTCGGGTCACTCAGATCCATAATCAATAACTATTGCAATTGGTAATCAATACTCAATTAATAGCTCAATATATTACATCAGAAATCAATAACAGTTGGTATTTCGGCACACCATGACCTTTCAGTCATGAATAACCACACCAGTTTATCAAAAGTTAATGAATTTATTTCCCTATATTAACAAAGCTAACACGATATATATAAGTCTCAAAATCAAATGATATATGTATATGAACATTACTGGCTTTCCATAACGGCAGAAGAAACGCAATCTACGCAAAATCTGAATAATGATACACTCAGTTATGGCAATGCAAATCACTAATATGACTAACTGTATTTGACTAATTTCATACATTGGTCAGCATGACAAGATTTCAAATTAGCATGGTACATCGAATGAATACCTCAACTAGCCTCTAATTAGCATTGGCATGTGGGGCTTCATGCAAAACGAATTTAGTCAACACAAATTTGGAAAACTTCTAGCTAGGACCCTATCAAAATAGCAGTTGGTACCTAAAAGGAAAAACACAATGGATAATACATTTATCCTTTCATATTTACCAAATACAAACAGCATTCAAGAAAAGTCTTCGTCCCTCAGGTACCAGTTCGATCAGCATGGGGCAGGGAGAATGGGGCAAAGTTACTGCATGGGCAAGACGGGGCAAATCAAAGTTAAAGTCTCTAGGGTGAGAATTCTTAAAGTCTCTTTCTCTCGAATAGAGAAAAGGGCATCAGGGTGTCGTCCAAAATGGAGTCCGGCATCTGGCTTCAAATTGGCATCAAGGAAAAATGGCTGACTTCTCTTTGTCCAGTGGGTTTAAGTAAGAAACGTTCCAAATTCTGCAGGGTCTTCCATTGGAGGGTTCATAGGTTGGCTTCAAATTATCCAATTAAATTGTCTTTTTACTAGCTCTCATTTATGCATACATTGTCCTTGGAGCCTTGGAACACAAATTGTAACATGGTTTGCCAATTATTTTACTATCTGTACCTTCATTGTCCGCACCTGCAGAGACTGACCTTGTATCAAAGGGGATGAAACCGGCCTAGTACGAAACCTTGGAGATAAGTGTATTAGTCATCTCTGCTGGAAAAATACAACTTTAAACAAGAATATATGTTTCATTAGTTCAAGGAAAAGCCACGCAGTTAGAATTTGAGACCAGGCAACTAGGCCAAAGCCTCCACTAAATTTAAGCTAAGCAAAACAGTTTCAAATAAGAAATCATAGCCTACATTTGCAATTATGACGGATTACTACGATTTTCAATCCTTCATGATTAATAAAGTTAGTTTACAATGATGGCGAACTTCCCCGAGGGCACAATTTCCCTCGTACATTATTTTCTTTACTAAAATCATACTACATCATATCCTTTTGATTACATGATATGTATGAATATATGTTGGACCCTCTTTTTCTGCATCATCAATCCCTCCTCTGATGACTAATTATGTCATCACATCAAATCTACCCACAAATTTTATTCCATTAAAATTCTGTATAGTAATTTGGCACTTCAGTCAATTCCCTTTTTCTTTTAATTCCTTTTGATTTTTCTCTAAAAAATTATTTTTCTTCTCTTCTCCTTTCACGTCTTGTTTTCAATATTTTGATAGCTTTCCATATTCCCCAAGAGCCTAATAAACAAATTAATATTATTAATATTCCTTTTACTATTTTTAGTAGCAATCCGTTCCAAACGTTGCTGAGCCAATTTCCCACAGAAGCAAATCCTTTTCCAACTTTCTCCCAAACTCCTGGTTCTTTCAATTCCTTCAAATCTATACTTTCATTAGTTAAATTTGTAAGCATCGTTCTAATTTTTCCACTGCTGTCCGGTATATATGTACAACAGTGACGTGTACCAAGCATTTTGCAAACGCCGC
The DNA here is from genome assembly GCF_031143425.1 of Pleurodeles waltl. Classification (NCBI taxonomy): domain Eukaryota; kingdom Metazoa; phylum Chordata; class Amphibia; order Caudata; family Salamandridae; genus Pleurodeles; species Pleurodeles waltl. The sequence continues at coordinate 318,873,164 of NC_090436.1, forward strand.
CATCCTTTGCTAAAAGAATGTCTAAGGCAAGCCGATTTTGAAGAGTCATAGCTCTTTCTGCAGCGAGTTCAGCATCCATCAGGATTATAGCTCCTGAAAATTGTCAGCATGTTATCCACAATAGTAGACAACTTTCGTATTTTGATTGAATTCAATATGACTCCTACTGAAGGAATCAGTGCTCCAAATATGTCTCCTACCACACCAGAAACTGTCTCTCTTTTCTGAACATGATGTGATTCAGACAGCTTTGGAAATTTCTTTAAATCGTCTAATTGGTAAATCTTTGGGAACAGTATTCCCAAATAACATCTCCCATACCATCCTTTAGGAAGACGATAATAGGCGTTAAGTCCACAAATATAATATATCCCAGGAATAACTGGGTCTTGTCCATTCAGCATGAACGTCCATTTAGGTTGAAACAAAAACGTATGTTTGCATTCACTCGTTCCCACAAAAACTGGGTCATAATATGATTTATGTCTATGTATACAAAATCTCCCTACGTGCAGTGTATCTAAAGCTATTTTCCCTTGTGTCTTTATTGCAGCAAAAGTATAGTTATCTACGGATGTCCTTTTGTGTAATTCCCTTTCTAATTCCTCCTTCATTTCTTTCCTCCTATCATCAGTGCGGTCTAAGAAGTTTATCTCTACTGGTGAAAGCAAGCATGTAAGGTTCCCTCTATGTGCGTGTGCTGTGTGAAAAGGTGACAACGGCTCAAAGAATTCTCTCATTAATTTGAAATAATAATCTCTAGCTATTTTACTCAGATACTCGATTATGGGGACATATGCAAATGTAACATCATAGTTAGAGTAAAAATAATGAATGTACTGTTGACCATAAAATCTGGACGTTATTATACTACATGTAATTCCGTAAGTAAGAGGCATGCTGTGATACGTCACCCCTTCCACTACTGAGGAAGGTATTGGTGTACACACATAACAATCTTTCGCATCCATTTTCTAAACATACTCACTCAGTAAGCAATAGAAAACGTTAGATGAAAGTTCCTTTTTATCATGCAAATGTCTCTCATCTAGCTCAAGTCTCTTCAAAGCTGTTAGTTCAGTAATATTAGTAGGTTTAGAAGTAGAAGCATCATTCGTCTCACTCTCGTTCTTTCCATGCATTCCAAGAACTATTGCTACAATTATTAGTACGCATGCGGTTCTTAGACCTATACACATGTATTTACAACACTTCATTTTCCGTCCCTGTGTAGTGTAGCCTGTCATGATCTGTATAGAATCAGAAAGTTGAAGACACTTTATCAAAGCGTATTTGCAAATATTTACAAAGCTGAACGAGTTCAATGTTCACACAGTTTTCTTCAGCAGCTTAGTCTCTTATCGGTTAGCAGTGTTGTCTCAAAATCGGTTTCAAAGTCAATCAGGTTATCAAGGTCTCTATTCGGTAAAGTTCATGGAGTTTTACTCCTTAAGTACCAAAGTGAAGCTCTGTCTCTTCGTTCTCGAGACTGAGGGATACGAATTCGTCTGACCAATCGTTAGTGGCTAAGTATGCCCACTCCGGACCAGAATATCTTTTGCTCTGTATTCTTTTTCTTTTCAATTTTGCATCTCTCTTTGACTCTCTCTCGCTGGTACTTTCTTCCTTGGCCAAGTCTTTCTCCTCACTTGGTGCTGCTGTTGCGACAGACACTTCCTTTCTTTTCTCTTTCACCTTTGGTCCTTCACTGTCGTTTAATGTTTCTCTGATCCTTAATTTTACTGGCGATATGCTTTGTCTTCTTTTTGCACTGTGTCCACTTGAGGGACCTGCAATCTCTTCTGAAGGAGTTTGAGCAGTTTCGTTCTGTTCTGTCTTGTCCCCTCCTTCTGGGGAGTCAATCAGGTTTTCCTTTTCTTTCCCTGTATCGTCTGCTTCTGGGAAAGCCCTCCTCTGACCAGGCTCTCCCGCTCCTTCACTTGTCTCGAGCTCTTTGTCACTGTTACCTTCTTCAGGCTCTTTGTTACCTTCAGCTGTCTCAGGCTCTTTGTCACCTTCAGGACCTTTGTCACTTTCTGAGGCTCCTCCTTGGTCTTCCCCAAACGAATCGGTCGCTTCGTCCTCAGAAAATATTTCTCCTTCCTCTATTTCTACATGTTCGCTTCTGGTTCCTCTTCGCTCTGTCTCGGCGCTTGGCACTTTGTTATCAGGTACTGGTGATTTCAGAGCTTCAACTTCCTCGTCTGTGGGACACAATACCCTCTTTGTGTGACTGGCGTGAATCCAGTTGGGAACTCCCGCACACTTCACAGCGGTGGTAGTTGTCAGAATCACTTGGAAAGGTCCTTTCCAACTGGGTTCCAGACACGACTTCCTCACGTGCTTCTTTATCACGACCCAGTCACCTGCTTTCAGGGCGTGTCCTGGACCTTGGATCGGTGGCAAGGTGGTTGCCTCCACCTGGTGAGAGAAAGAGCGGACCACATCAGCTAGACCTTTGCAGTAGTCTAACACCATATCATCTGTAATATTCAAAAGAGCATTTGCAGGAACTGCAGGAAGTCTCATGGCTCTGCCCATGAGAATCTCGTGTGGGGACAGTCCAGTCTTTCTGTCAGGGGTGTTTCTCATTAACATTAGCACCAAGGGCAATGCGTCAGGCCATTTTAAGTTTGTTGATGCACATATTTTCGCCATCCTCGATTTCAGTGTGCCATTCATTTGCTCCACTAATCCTGATGCTTCAGGGCGGTAGCTACAATGCAACTTTTGTTCAATGTTCAGCGCTGCACAAAGTAATTTTATTACTTTGTTATTGAAGTGACTTCCCCTATCTGATTCTAAAGAGATCGGGAATCCGAAACGTGGTATTAGCTCTCTCAAGAGTAGTTTTGCAACTGTGAGACTGTCGTTTCTGCGTGTAGGGTATGCTTCAATCCAGTGACTAAAGATGCACACAACCACCAACACATACTTCAAGCCTCCATGCACAGGCATCTCAATAAAGTCCATTTGCATCCTGCTGAAGGGACCCCCTGCTCTTCCGATGTGGCTCAAATTTACTACGGTTCCCTTCCCTGCGTTCATCTGTTGGCAAATGACGCAACAATGGCAAACTGCTTCAGCAACTTGACGGAATTTGGGGTTAAACCAATCAGTTTTAAATAGTCTAATCATGGCATCCCTCCCAAGATGAGCTTGTCCATGATAGAATCTGGCTAACTGTGTCAAAAAACTGTTTGGCAGCACAAATTTCCCTTCACTTGAAACCCATAATTCGTCTAGTCTCTTTACACATTGTGATTTGGTCCATGAGAGTTTCTCATCCTCACTGACATCATTCTGTAAGGATTTCAATTTGTCCATTGTATCTACAACTTTTAGAGCAAAGATGTCGCTTGGTTCAAGTTCTGGCTCATTTATCAAGTTCCATTCATCCCTGAGCAATATACAGTTCAATACGCAAAACCTTGCGACTTGATCTGCATATCCATTTCCCAGAGAAACATAGTCTTGTCCCTTCGAGTGTGCACTGCATTTTACCACTGCTACTTCTCCTGGCAATTGGATAGCATGTCAAAATTCCCTTATTCTTTGACCATTTTTCACTGGTGATCCTGAAGAGGTCATGAAACCTCTCTGTGACCACAATTGTCCAAAGTCATGCACTATTCCAAATCCGTACTGGCTGTCAGTATAAATGGTAACTTTCATTAATGCAGAGAGTTGGCAAGCTCTAGTAAGGGCTACCAATTCCGCTACTTGTGCAGAGTAAACTCCTTGAAGCCAAGATGCTTCCAGAACACCTGTTACAGTACATACAGCATATCCTGCTTTCAATATTCCCAGTGCATCTCTTAAACATGAACCATCAACAAAAATAATTTGATAATTTTCTTCCAATCGGGTATCTTTGATATCAGGTCTTGGTTTGGTGCAAAATTCAGTCACCTGAAGACAGTCGTGCTCGATGTCTTCAGCGTTCTCAATTTCGGCATTTTCGCTGGGAAACAAGATTGCTGGATTCAACGTAGTGCACCGTTTCAGCTACACGTTAGGAAAGGAAAGGTAATACAATCGCTTCAGAAACCTTAGGGATTTTTCACTAGCCTCTGCAGTTATTCCATCTTTCTCGGTTTCCCACTTTTGCAAGCAAAATTTGACCCGCAAACTTTACTCTCAACTGATCAATGAACTGTTCTAGTGCACTTTAGAATTCGTCAAATCTCAAAGTCGAAATTTTCTTTCATTCCTCAGAATTCATACCGACTTGTTGACCACGCCCGGTCAACCTATTAAACCGACCAGATCACAACATCAAACAAGTGTCTCATACACTTTTCAACATACTCCGGAGTCTCTTGACGTCGCAGGGCCCGTCTCAACATCAACAACCACGTGGAGAATTTTTCTGCTCAAAGCGCTACACACACGTGAAGTTCGACGACTTCCCTACTCTCACACTTTTGGAGTAACACTCCTCTAATATCTTTTAACCCCCCTAAAATCCTCACAAACTTCTCAATTAATCTGCGGCAATAAGCTGTGCAAGCGCGAAACCCTAACTTCACTCATACCGTCACTAGAACCGCCGAAACCATTCTCACACCTCCATGTCCTCCATTCGCAAGCTCCGAGATCCCGGGAAAGTCATTGGGGACTTAGGGCATCATCATCCCTCCAACTTGTTTTATCAAAGAAAGTTCTAACTTAACTCCGTCTTTTGCTCGGATGGGGTCCCAAAGGGCTAAACCATCAATCTCTGCTACCATCTACTGATAACGCGTCCAGCCCTTGTAAATTACCTGTACCTGGACACGTTGGAGGTCAGTGAATCTTTTAACCGAGTCGGGCTCTCCTCATCCTAGAATAGTCGGGTCACTCAGATCCATAATCAATAACTATTGCAATTGGTAATCAATACTCAATTAATAGCTCAATATATTACATCAGAAATCAATAACAGTTGGTATTTCGGCGCACCATGACCTTTCAGTCATGAATAACCACACCAGTTTATCAAAAGTTAATTAATTTATTTCCCTACATTAACAAAGCTAACACGATATATATAAGTCTCAAAACCAAATGATATATGTATATGAACATTACTGGCTGTCCATAACGGCAGAAGAAACGCAATCTACGCAAAATCTGAATAATGATACACTCAGTTATGGCAATGCAAATCACTAATATGACTAACTGTATTTGACTAATTTCATACATTGGTCAGCATGACAAGATTTCAAATTAGCATGGTACATCGAATGAATACCTCAACTAGCCTCTAATTAGCATTGGCATGTGGGGCTTCATGCAAAACGAATTTAGTCAACACAAATTTGGAAAACTTCTAGCTAGGACCCTATCAAAATAGCAGTTGGTACCTAAAAGGAAAAACACAATGGATAATACATTTATCCTTTCATATTTACCAAATACAAACAGCATTCAAGAAAAGTCTTCGTCCCTCAGGTACCAGTTCGATCAGCATGGGGCAGGGAGAATGGGGCAAAGTTACTGCATGGGCAAGACGGGGCAAATCAAAGTTAAAGTCTCTAGGGTGAGAATTCTTAAAGTCTCTTTCTCTCGAATAGAGAAAAGGGCATCAGGGTGTCGTCCAAAATGGAGTCCGGCATCTGGCTTCAAATTGGCATCAAGGAAAAATGGCTGACTTCTCTTTGTCCAGTGGGTTTAAGTAAGAAACGTTCCAAATTCTGCAGGGTCTTCCATTGGAGGGTTCATAGGTTGGCTTCAAATTATCCAATTAAATTGTCTTTTTACTAGCTCTCATTTATGCATACATTGTCCTTGGAGCCTTGGAACACAAATTGTAACATGGTTTGCCAATTATTTTACTATCTGTACCTTCATTGTCCGCACCTGCAGAGACTGACCTTGTATCAAAGGGGATGAAACCGGCCTAGTACGAAACCTTGGAGATAAGTGTATTAGTCATCTCTGCTGGAAAAATACAACTTTAAACAAGAATATATGTTTCATTAGTTCAAGGAAAAGCCACGCAGTTAGAATTTGAGACCAGGCAACTAGGCCAAAGCCTCCACTAAATTTAAGCTAAGCAAAACAGTTTCAAATAAGAAATCATAGCCTACATTTGCAATTATGACGGATTACTACGATTTTCAATCCTTCATGATTAATAAAGTTAGTTTACAATGATGGCGAACTTCCCCGAGGGCACAATTTCCCTCGTACATTATTTTCTTTACTAAAATCATACTACATCATATCCTTTTGATTACATGATATGTATGAATATATGTTGGACCCTCTTTTTCTGCATCATCAATCCCTCCTCTGATGACTAATTATGTCATCACATCAAATCTACCCACAAATTTTATTCCATTAAAATTCTGTATAGTAATTTGGCACTTCAGTCAATTCCCTTTTTCTTTTAATTCCTTTTGATTTTTCTCTAAAAAATTATTTTTCTTCTCTTCTCCTTTCACGTCTTGTTTTCAATATTTTGATAGCTTTCCATATTCCCCAAGAGCCTAATAAACAAATTAATATTATTAATATTCCTTTTACTATTTTTAGTAGCAATCCGTTCCAAACGTTGCTGAGCCAATTTCCCACAGAAGCAAATCCTTTTCCAACTTTCTCCCAAACTCCTGGTTCTTTCAATTCCTTCAAATCTATACTTTCATTAGTTAAATTTGTAAGCATCGTTCTAATTTTTCCACTGCTGTCCGGTATATATGTACAACAGTGACGTGTACCAAGCATTTTGCAAACGCCGCCATCCTTTGCTAAAAGAATGTCTAAGGCAAGCCGATTTTGAAGAGTCATAGCTCTTTCTGCAGCGAGTTCAGCATCCATCAGGATTATAGCTCCTGAAAATTGTCAGCATGTTATCCACAATAGTAGACAACTTTCGTATTTTGATTGAATTCAATATGACTCCTACTGAAGGAATCAGTGCTCCAAATATGTCTCCTACCACACCAGAAACTGTCTCTCTTTTCTGAACATGATGTGATTCAGACAGCTTTGGAAATTTCTTTAAATCGTCTAATTGGTAAATCTTTGGGAACAGTATTCCCAAATAACATCTCCCATACCATCCTTTAGGAAGACGATAATAGGCGTTAAGTCCATAAATATAATATATCCCAGGAATAACTGGGTCTTGTCCATTCAGCATGAACGTCCATTTAGGTTGAAACAAAAACGTATGTTTGCATTCACTCGTTCCCACAAAAACTGGGTCATAATATGATTTATGTCTATGTATACAAAATCTCCCTACGTGCAGTGTATCTAAAGCTATTTTCCCTTGTGTCTTTATTGCAGCAAAAGTATAGTTATCTACGGATGTCCTTTTGTGTAATTCCCTTTCTAATTCCTCCTTCATTTCTTTCCTCCTATCATCAGTGCGGTCTAAGAAGTTTATCTCTACTGGTGAAAGCAAGCATGTAAGGTTCTCTCTATGTGCGTGTGCTGTGTGAAAAGGTGACAACGGCTCAAAGAATTCTCTCATTCATTTGAAATAATAATCTCCAGCTATTTTACTCAGATACTCGATTATGGGGACATATGCAAATGTAACATCATAGTTAGAGTAAAAATAATGAATGTACTGTTGACCATAAAATCTTGACGTTATTATACTACATGTAATTCCGTAAGTAAGAGGCATGCTGTGATACGTCACCCCTTCCACTACTGAGGAAGGTATTTGTGTACACACATAACAATCTTTCGCATCCATTTTCTCAACATACTCACTCAGGAAGCAATAGAAAACGTTAGATGAAAGTTCCTTTTTATCATGCAAATGTCTCTCATCTTGCTCAAGTCTCTTCAAAGCTGTTAGTTCAGTAATAATAGTAGGTTTAGAAGTAGAAGCATCATTCGTCTCACTCTCGTTCTTTCCATGCATTCCAAGAACTATTGCTACAATTATTAGTACGCATGCGGTTATTAGACCTATACACATGTATTTACAACACTTCATTTTCCGTCCCTGTGTAGTGTAGCCTGTCATGATCTGTATAGAATCAGAAAGTTGAAGACACTTCATCAAAGCGTATTTGCAAATATTTACAAAGCTGAACGAGTTCAATGTTCACACAGTTTTCTTCAGCAGCTTAGTCTCTTATCCGTTAGCAGCGTTGTCTCAAAATCGGTTTCAAAGTCAATCAGGTTATCAAGGTCTCTATTCGGTAAAGTTCATGGAGTTTTACTCCTTAAGTACCAAAGTGAAGCTCTGTCTCTTCGTTCTCGAGACTGAGGGATACGAATTCGTCTGACCAATCGTTAGTGGCTAAGTATGCCCACTCCGGACCAGAATATCTTTTGCTCTGTATTCTTTTTCTTTTCAATTTTGCATCTCTCTTTGACTCTCTCTCGCTGGTACTTTCTTCCTTGGCCAAGTCTTTCTCCTCACTTGGTGCTGCTGTTGCGACAGACACTTCCTTTCTTTTCTCTTTCACCTTTGGTCCTTCACTGTCGTTTAATGTTTCTCTGATCCTTAATTTTACTGGCGATATGCTTTGTCTTCTTTTTGCACTGTGTCCACTTGAGGGACCTGCAATCTCTTCTGAAGGAGTTTGAGCAGTTTTGTTCTGTTCTGTCTTGTCCCCTCCTTCTGGGGAGTCAATCAGGTTTTCCTTTTCTTTCCCTGTATCGTCTGCTTCTGGGAAAGCCCTCCTCTGACCAGGCTCTCCCGCTCCTTCACTTGTCTCGAGCTCTTTGTCACTGTTACCTTCTTCAGGCTCTTTGTTACCTTCAGCTGTCTCAGGCTCTTTGTCACCTTCAGGACCTTTGTCACTTTCTGAGGCTCCTCCTTGGTCTTCCCCAAACGAATCGGTCGCTTCGTCCTCAGAAAATATTTCTCCTTCCTCTATTTCTACGTGTTCGCTTCTGGTTCCTCTTCGCTCTGTCTCGGCGCTTGGCACTTTGTTATCAGGTACTGGTGATTTCAGAGCTTCAACTTCCTCGTCTGTGGGACACAATACCCTCTTTGTGTGACTGGCGTGAATCCAGTTGGGAACTCCCGCACACTTCACAGCGGTGGTAGTTGTCAGAATCACTTGGAAAGGTCCTTTCCAACGGGGTTCCAGACACGACTTCCTCACGTGCTTCTTTATCACGACCCAGTCACCTGCTTTCAGGGCGTGTCCTGGACCTTGGATCGGTGGCAAGGTGGTTGCCTCCACCTGGTGAGAGAAAGAGCGGACCACATCAGCTAGACCTTTGCAGTAGTCTAACACCATATCATCTGTAATATTCAAAAGAGCATTTGCAGGAACTGAAGGAAGTCTCATGGCTCTGCCCATGAGAATCTCGTGTGGGGACAGTCCAGTCTTTCTGTCAGGGGTGTTTCTCATTAACATTAGCACCAAGGGCAATGCGTCAGGCCATTTTAAGTTTGTTGATGCACATATTTTCGCCATCCTCGATTTCAGTGTGCCATTCATTTGCTCCACTAATCCTGATGCTTCAGGGCGGTAGCTACAATGCAACTTTTGTTCAATGTTCAGCGCTGCACAAAGTAATTTTATTACTTTGTTATTGAAGTGACTTCCCCTATCTGATTCTAAAGAGATCGGGAATCCGAAACGTGGTATTAGCTCTCTCAAGAGTAGTTTTGCAACTGTGAGACTGTCGTTTCTGCGTGTAGGGTATGCTTCAATCCAGTGACTAAAGATGCACACAACCACCAACACATACTTCAAGCCTCCATGCACAGGCATCTCAATAAAGTCCATTTGCATCCTGCTGAAGGGACCCCCTGCTCTTCCGATGTGGCTCAAATTTACTACGGTTCCCTTCCCTGCGTTCATCTGTTGGCAAATGACGCAACAATGGCAAACTGCTTCAGCAACTTGACGGAATTTGGGGTTAAACCAATCAGTTTTAAATAGTCTAATCATGGCATCCCTCCCAAGATGAGCTTGTCCATGATAGAATCTGGCTAACTGTGTCAAAAAACTGTTTGGCAGCACAAATTTCCCTTCACTTGAAACCCATAATTCGTCTAGTCTCTTTACACATTGTGATTTGGTCCATGAGAGTTTCTCATCCTCACTGACATCATTCTGTAAGGATTTCAATTTGTCCATTGTATCTACAACTTTTAGAGCAAAGATGTCGCTTGGTTCAAGTTCTGGCTCATTTATCAAGTTCCATTCATCCCTGAGCAATATACAGTTCAATACGCAAAACCTTGCGACTTGATCTGCATATCCATTTCCCAGAGAAACATAGGGCCTGATTCTAACTTTGGAGGACGGTGTTAAACCGTCCCAAAAGTGGCGGATATACCACCTACCGTATTACGAGTCCATTATATCCTATGGAACTCGTAATACGGTAGGTGGTATATCCGCCACTTTTGGGACGGTTTAACACCGTCCTCCAAAGTTAGAATCAGGCCCATAGTCTTGTCCCTTCGAGTGTGCACTGCATTTTACCACTGCTACTTCTCCTGGCAATTGGATAGCATGTCAAAATTCCCTTATTCTTTGACCATTTTTCACTGGTGATCCTGAAGAGGTCATGAAACCTCTCTGTGACCACAATTGTCCAAAGTCATGCACTATTCCAAATCCGTACTGGCTGTCAGTGTAAATGGTAACTTTCATTAATGCAGAGAGTTGACAAGCTCTAGTAAGGGCTACCAATTCCGCTACTTGTGCAGAGTAAACTCCTTGAAGCCAAGATGCTTCCAGAACACCTGTTACAGTACATACAGCATATCCTGCTTTCAATATTCCCAGTGCATCTCTTAAACATGAACCATCAACAAAAATAATTTGATAATTTTCTTCCAATCGGGTATCTTTGATATCAGGTCTTGGTTTGGTGCAAAATTCAGTCACCTGAAGACAGTCGTGCTCGATGTCTTCAGCGTTCTCAATTTCGGCATTTTCGCTGGGAAACAAGATTGCTGGATTCAACGTAGTGCACCGTTTCAGCTACACGTTAGGAAAGGAAAGGTAATACAATCGCTTCAGAAACCTTAGGGATTTTTCACTAGCCTCTGCAGTTATTCCATCTTTCTCGGTTTCCCACTTTTGCAAGCAAAATTTGACCCGCAAACTTTACTCTCAACTGATCAATGAACTGTTCTAGTGCACTTTAGAATTCGTCAAATCTCAAAGTCGAAATTTTCTTTCATTCCTCAGAATTCATACCGACTTGTTGACCACGCCCGGTCAACCTATTAAACCGACCAGATCACAACATCAAACAAGTGTCTCATACACTTTTCAACATACTCCGGAGTCTCTTGACGTCGCAGGGCCCGTCTCAACATCAACAACCACGTGGAGAATTTTTCTGCTCAAAGCGCTACACACACATGAAGTTCGACGACTTCCCTACTCTCACACTTTTGGAGTAACACTCCTCTAATATCTTTTAACCCCCCTAAAATCCTCACAAACTTCTCAATTAATCTGCAGCAATAAGCTGTGCAAGCGCGAAACCCTAACTTCACTCATACCGTCACTGGAACCGCCGAAACCATTCTCACACCTCCATGTCCTCCATTCGCAAGCTCCGAGATCCCGGGAAAGTCATTGGGGACTTAGGGCATCATCATCCCTCCAACTTGTTTTATCAAAGAAAGTTCTAACTTAACTCCGTCTTTTGCTCGGATGGGGTCCCAAAGGGCTAAACCATCAATCTCTGCTACCATCTACTGATAACGCATCCAGCCCTTGTAAATTACCTGTACCTGGACACGTTGGAGGTCAGTGAATCTTTTAACCGAGTCGGGCTCTCCTCATCCTAGAATAGTCGGGTCACTCAGATCCATAATCAATAACTATTGCAATTGGTAATCAATACTCAATTAATAGCTCAATATATTACATCAGAAATCAATAACAGTTGGTATTTCGGCGCACCATGACCTTTCAGTCATGAATAACCACACCAGTTTATCAAAAGTTAATTAATTTATTTCCCTACATTAACAAAGCTAACATGATATATATAAGTCTCAAAACCAAATGATATATGTATATGAACATTACTGGCTGTCCATAACGGCAGAAGAAACGCAATCTACGCAAAATCTGAATAATGATACACTCAGTTATGGCAATGCAAATCACTAATATGACTAACTGTATTTGACTAATTTCATACATTGGTCAGCATGACAAGATTTCAAATTAGCATGGTACATCGAATGAATACCTCGACTAGCCTCTAATTAGCATTGGCATGTGGGGCTTCATGCAAAACGAATTTAGTCAACACAAATTTGGAAAACTTCTAGCTAGGACCCTATCAAAATAGCAGTTGGTACCTAAAAGGAGAAACACAATGGATAATACATTTATCCTTTCATATTTACCAAATACAAACAGCATTCAAGAAAAGTCTTCGTCCCTCAGGTACCAGTTCGATCAGCATGGGGCAGGGAGAATGGGGCAAAGTTACTGCATGGGCAAGACGGGGCAAATCAAAGTTAAAGTCTCTAGGGTGAGAATTCTTAAAGTCTCTTTCTCTCGAATAGAGAAAAGGGCATCAGGGTCTCGTCCAAAATGGAGTCCGGCATCTGGCTTCAAATTGGCATCAAGGAAAAATGGCTGACTTCTCTTTGTCCAGTGGGTTTAAGTAAGAAACGTTCCAAATTCTGCAGGGTCTTCCATTGGAGGGTTCATAGGTTGGCTTCAAATTATCCAATTAAATTGTCTTTTTACTAGCTCTCATTTATGCATACATTGTCCTTGGAGCCTTGGAACACAAATTGTAACATGGTTTGCCAATTATTTTACTATCTGTACCTTCATTGTCCGCACCTGCAGAGACTGACCTTGTATCAAAGGGGATGAAACCGGCCTAGTACGAAACCTTGGAGATAAGTGTATTAGTCATCTCTGCTGGAAAAATACAACTTTAAACAAGAATATATGTTTCATTAGTTCAAGGAAAAGCCACGCAGTTAGAATTTGAGACCAGGCAACTAGGCCAAAGCCTCCACTAAATTTAAGCTAAGCAAAACAGTTTCAAATAAGAAATCATAGCCTACATTTGCAATTATGACGGATTACTACGATTTTCAATCCTTCATGATTAATAAAGTTAGTTTACAATGATGGCGAACTTCCCCGAGGGCACAATTTCCCTCGTACATTATTTTCTTTACTAAAATCATACTACATCATATCCTTTTGATTACATGATATGTATGAATATATGTTGGACCCTCTTTTTCTGCATCATCAATCCCTCCTCTGATGACTAATTATGTCATCACATCAAATCTACCCACAAATTTTATTCCATTAAAATTCTGTATAGTAATTTGGCACTTCAGTCAATTCCCTTTTTCTTTTAATTCCTTTTGATTTTTCTCTAAAAAATTATTTTTCTTCTCTTCTCCTTTCACGTCTTGTTTTCAATATTTTGATAGCTTTCCATATTCCCCAAGAGCCTAATAAACAAATTAATATTATTAATATTCCTTTTACTATTTTTAGTAGCAATCCGTTCCAAACGTTGCTGAGCCAATTTCCCACAGAAGCAAATCCTTTTCCAACTTTCTCCCAAACTCCTGGTTCTTTCAATTCCTTCAAATCTATACTTTCATTAGTTACATTTGTAAGCATCGTTCTAATTTTTCCACTGCTGTCCGGTATATATGTACAACAGTGACGTGTACCAAGCATTTTGCAAACGCCGCCATCCTTTGCTAAAAGAATGTCTAAGGCAAGCCGATTTTGAAGAGTCATAGCTCTTTCTGCAGCGAGTTCAGCATCCATCAGGATTATAGCTCCTGAAAATTGTCAGCATGTTATCCACAATAGTAGACAACTTTCGTATTTTGATTGAATTCAATATGACTCCTACTGAAGGAATCAGTGCTCCAAATATGTTTCCTACCACACCAGAAACTGTCTCTCTTTTCTGAACATGATGTGATTCAGACAGCTTTGGAAATTTCTTTAAATCGTCTAATTGGTAAATCTTTGGGAACAGTATTCCCAAATAACATCTCCCATACCATCCTTTAGGAAGACGATAATAGGCGTTAAGTCCACAAATATAATATATCCCAGGAATAACTGGGTCTTGTCCATTCAGCATGAACGTCCATTTAGGTTGAAACAAAAACGTATGTTTGCATTCACTCGTTCCCACAAAAACTGGGTCATAATATGATTTATGTCTATGTATACAAAATCTCCCTACGTGCAGTGTATCTAAAGCTATTTTCCCTTGTGTCTTTATTGCAGCAAAAGTATAGTTATCTACGGATGTCCTTTTGTGTAATTCCCTTTCTAATTCCTCCTTCATTTCTTTCCTCCTATCATCAGTGCGGTCTAAGAAGTTTATCTCTACTGGTGAAAGCAAGCATGTAAGGTTCTCTCTATGTGCGTGTGCTGTGTGAAAAGGTGACAACGGCTCAAAGAATTCTCTCATTAATTTGAAATAATAATCTCTAGCTATTTTACTCAGATACTCGATTATGGGGACATATGCAAATGTAACATCATAGTTAGAGTAAAAATAATGAATGTACTGTTGACCATAAAATCTTGACGTTATTATACTACATGTAATTCCGTAAGTAAGAGGCATGCTGTGATACGTCACCCCTTCCACTACTGAGGAAGGTATTTGTGTACACACATAACAATCTTTCGCATCCATTTTCTCAACATACTCACTCAGTAAGCAATAGAAAACGTTAGATGAAAGTTCCTTTTTATCATGCAAATGTCTCTCATCTTGCTCAAGTCTCTTCAAAGCTGTTAGTTCAGTAATAATAGTAGGTTTAGAAGTAGAAGCATCATTCGTCTCACTCTCGTTCTTTCCATGCATTCCAAGAACTATTGCTACAATTATTAGTACGCATGCGGTTATTAGACCTATACACATGTATTTACAACACTTCATTTTCCGTCCCTGTGTAGTGTAGCCTGTCATGATCTGTATAGAATCAGAAAGTTGAAGACACTTTATCAAAGCGTATTTGCAAATATTTACAAAGCTGAACGAGTTCAATGTTCACACAGTTTTCTTCAGCAGCTTAGTCTCTTATCCGTTAACAGCGTTGTCTCAAAATCGGTTTCAAAGTCAATCAGGTTATCAAGGTCTCTATTCGGTAAAGTTCATGGAGTTTTACTCCTTAAGTACCAAAGTGAAGCTCTGTCTCTTCGTTCTCGAGACTGAGGGATACGAATTCGTCTGACCAATCGTTAGTGGCTAAGTATGCCCACTCCGGACCAGAATATCTTTTGCTCTGTATTCTTTTTCTTTTCAATTTTGCATCTCTCTTTGACTCTCTCTCGCTGGTACTTTCTTCCTTGGCCAAGTCTTTCTCCTCACTTGGTGCTGCTGTTGCGACAGACACTTCCTTTCTTTTCTCTTTCACCTTTGGTCCTTCACTGTCGTTTAATGTTTCTCTGATCCTTAATTTTACTGGCGATATGCTTTGTCTTCTTTTTGCACTGTGTCCACTTGAGGGACCTGCAATCTCTTCTGAAGGAGTTTGAGCAGTTTCGTTCTGTTCTGTCTTGTCCCCTCCTTCTGGGGAGTCAATCAGGTTTTCCTTTTCTTTCCCTGTATCGTCTGCTTCTGGGAAAGCCCTCCTCTGACCAGGCTCTCCCGCTCCTTCACTTGTCTCAAGCTCTTTGTCACTGTTACCTTCTTCAGGCTCTTTGTTACCTTCAGCTGTCTCAGGCTCTTTGTCACCTTCAGGACCTTCGTCACTTTCTGAGGCTCCTCCTTGGTCTTCCCCAAACGAATCGGTCGCTTCGTCCTCAGAAAATATTTCTCCTTCCTCTATTTCTACATGTTCGCTTCTGGTTCCTCTTCGCTCTGTCTCGGTGCTTGGCACTTTGTTATCAGGTACTGGTGATTTCAGAGTCTTCAACTTCCTCGTCTGTGGGACACAATACCCTCTTTGTGTGACTGGCGTGAATCCAGTTGGGAACTCCCGCACACTTCACAGCGGTGGTAGTTGTCAGAATCACTTGGAAAGGTCCTTTCCAACGGGGTTCCAGACACGACTTCCTCACGTGCTTCTTTATCACGACCCAGTCACCTGCTTTCAGGGCGTGTCCTGGACCTTGGATCGGTGGCAAGGTGGTTGCCTCCACCTGGTGAGAGAAAGAGCGGACCACATCAGCTAGACCTTTGCAGTAGTCTAACACCATATCATCTGTAATATTCAAAAGAGCATTTGCAGGAACTGCAGGAAGTCTCATGGCTCTGCCCATGAGAATCTCGTGTGGGGACAGTCCAGTCTTTCTGTCAGGGGTGTTTCTCATTAACATTAGCACCAAGGGCAATGCGTCAGGCCATTTTAAGTTTGTTGATGCACATATTTTCGCCATCCTCGATTTCAGTGTGCCATTCATTTGCTCCACTAATCCTGATGCTTCAGGGCGGTAGCTACAATGCAACTTTTGTTCAATGTTCAGCGTTGCACAAAGTAATTTTATTACTTTGTTATTGAAGTGACTTCCCCTATCTGATTCTAAAGAGATCGGGAATCCGAAACGTGGTATTAGCTCTCTCAAGAGTAGTTTTGCAACTGTGAGACTGTCGTTTCTGCGTGTAGGGTATGCTTCAATCCAGTGACTAAAGATGCACACAACCACCAACACATACTTCAAGCCTCCATGCACAGGCATCTCAATAAAGTCCATTTGCATCCTGCTGAAGGGACCCCCTGCTCTTCCGATGTGGCTCAAATTTACTACGGTTCCCTTCCCTGCGTTCATCTGTTGGCAAATGACACAACAATGGCAAACTGCTTCAGCAACTTGACGGAATTTGGGGTTAAACCAATCAGTTTTAAATAGTCTAATCATGGCATCCCTCCCAAGATGAGCTTGTCCATGATAGAATCTGGCTAACTGTGTCAAAAAACTGTTTGGCAGCACAAATTTCCCTTCACTTGAAACCCATAATTCGTCTAGTCTCTTTACACATTGTGATTTGGTCCATGAGAGTTTCTCATCCTCACTGACATCATTCTGTAAGGATTTCAATTTGTCCATTGTATCTACAACTTTTAGAGCAAAGATGTCGCTTGGTTCAAGTTCTGGCTCATTTATCAAGTTCCATTCATCCCTGAGCAATATACAGTTCAATACGCAAAACCTTGCGACTTGATCTGCATATCCATTTCCCAGAGAAACATAGGCCCTCATTCTGACCTTGGCGGGCGGCGGAGGCCGCCCGCCAAAGTCCCGCCGTCAGGTTACCGTTCCGCGGTCGAAAGACCGCGGCGGTAATTCTGACTTTCCCGCTGGGCTGGCGGGCGGTCGCCTTCAGACCGCCCGCCAGCCCAGCGGGAAAGAGGCTTCCACGATGAAGCCGGCTCGGAATTGAGCCGGCGGAGTGGAAGCTGTGCGACGGGTGCAGTTGCACCCGTCGCGTATTTCACTGTCTGCACAGCAGACAGTGAAATACATGTAGGGGCCCTCTTACGGGGGCCCCTGCAATGCCCATGCCAGTGGCATGGGCACTGCATGGGCCCCCAGGGGCCCCGCGACCCCCCCTACCACCATCCGGATCCCGGCGGTCGGACCGCCGAGATCTGGATGGCGGTAGGGGGGGTCGGAATCCCCGCGGCGGTGCAGCAAGCTGCGCCGCCGTGGAGGATTCAATGGGGCGGCGGTACACTGGCGGGAGCCCGCCAGTGGTGCCGGTCCGACCGCGGCTTTACCGCCGCGGTCGGAATCCCCATTGGAGCACCGCCGGCCTGTCGGCGGTGCTCCCGCGGTCCTCCGCCCTGGCGGTCTTTGACCGCCAGGGTCAGAATGAGGGCCATAGTCTTGTCCCTTCGAGTGTGCACTGCATTTTACCACTGCTACTTCTCCTGGCAATTGGATAGCATGTCAAAATTCCCTTATTCTTTGACCATTTTTCACTGGTGATCCTGAAGAGGTCATGAAACCTCTCTGTGACCACAATTGTCCAAAGTCATGCACTATTCCAAATCCGTACAGTCAGTGTAAATGGTAACTTTCATTAATGCAGAGAGTTGGCAAGCTCTAGTAAGGGCTACCAATTCCGCTACTTGTGCAGAGTAAACTCCTTGAAGCCAAGATGCTTCCAGAACACCTGTTACAGTACATACAGCATATCCTGCTTTCAATATTCCCAGTGCATCTCTTAAACATGAACCATCAACAAAAATAATTTGATAATTTTCTTCCAATCGGGTATCTTTGATATCAGGTCTTGGTTTGGTGCAAAATTCAGTCACCTGAAGACAGTCGTGCTCGATGTCTTCAGCGTTCTCAATTTCGGCATTTTCGCTGGGAAACAAGATTGCTGGATTCAACGTAGTGCACCGTTTCAGCTACACGTTAGGAAAGGAAAATTAATACAATCGCTTCAGAAACCTTAGGGATTTTTCACTAGCCTCTGCAGTTATTCCATCTTTCTCGGTTTCCCACTTTTGCAAGCAAAATTTGACCCGCAAACTTTACTCTCAACTGATCAATGAACTGTTCTAGTGCACTTTAGAATTCGTCAAATCTCAAAGTCGAAATTTTCTTTCATTCCTCAGAATTCATACCGACTTGTTGACCACGCCCGGTCAACCTATTAAACCGACCAGATCACAACATCAAACAAGTGTCTCATACACTTTTCAACATACTCCGGAGTCTCTTGACCTCGCAGGGCCCGTCTCAACATCAACAACCACGTGGAGAATTTTTCTGCTCAAAGCGCTACACACACGTGAAGTTCGACGACTTCCCTACTCTCACACTTTTGGAGTAACACTCCTCTAATATCTTTTAACCCCCCTAAAATCCTCACAAACTTCTCAATTAATCTGCGGCAATAAGCTGTGCAAGCGCGAAACCCTAACTTCACTCATACCGTCACTAGAACCGCCAAAACCATTCTCACACCTCCATGTCCTCCATTCGCAAGCTCCGAGATCCCGGGAAAGTCATTGGGGACTTAGGGCATCATCATCCCTCCAACTTGTTTTATCAAAGAAAGTTCTAACTTAACTCCGTCTTTTGCTCGGATGGGGTCCCAAAGGGCTAAACCATCAATCTCTGCTACCATCTACTGATAACGCGTCCAGCCCTTGTAAATTACCTGTACCTGGACACGTTGGAGGTCAGTGAATCTTTTAACCGAGTCGGGCTCTCCTCATCCTAGAATAGTCGGGTCACTCAGATCCATAATCAATAACTATTGCAATTGGTAATCAATACTCAATTAATAGCTCAATATATTACATCAGAAATCAATAACAGTTGGTATTTCGGCGCACCATGACCTTTCAGTCATGAATAACCACACCAGTTTATCAAAAGTTAATTAATTTATTTCCCTACATTAACAAAGCTAACACGATATATATAAGTCTCAAAACCAAATGATATATGTATATGAACATTACTGGCTGTCCATAACGGCAGAAGAAACACAATCTACGCAAAATCTGAATAATGATACACTCAGTTATGGCAATGCAAATCACTAATATGACTAACTGTATTTGACTAATTTCATACATTGGTCAGCATGACAAGATTTCAAATTAGCATGGTACATCGAATGAATACCTCAACTAGCCTCTAATTAGCATTGGCATGTGGGGCTTCATGCAAAACGAATTTAGTCAACACAAATTTGGAAAACTTCTAGCTAGGACCCTATCAAAATAGCAGTTGGTACCTAAAAGGAAAAACACAATGCATAATACATTTATCCTTTCATATTTACCAAACACAAACAGCATTCAAGAAAAGTCTTCGTCCCTCAGGTACCGGTTCGATCAGCATGGGGCAGGTTTAAAAGCGGCAAAGTTAAGAGCAAGTTTCCTTGCAGCTGCAAGGAGAAAGGGGCAAAGTTACTGCATGTGCAAGACGGGGCAAATCAAAGTTAAAGTCTCTAGGGTGAGAATTCTTAAAGTCTCTTTCTCTCGAATAGAGAAAAGGGCATCAGGGTGTCGTCCAAAATGGAGTCCGGCATCTGGCTTCAAATTGGCATCAAGGAAAAATGGCTGACTTCTCTTTGTCCAGTGGGTTTAAGTAAGAAACGTTCTAAATTCTGCAGGGTCTTCCATTGGAGGGTTCATTGGTTGGCTTCAAATTATCCAATGAAATTGTCTTTTTACTAGCTCTCATTTATGCATACATTGTCCTTGGAGCCTTGGAACACAAATTGTAACATGGTTTGCCAATTATTTTACTATCTGTATCTTCATTGTCCGCACCTGCAGAGACTGACCTTGTATCAAAGGGGATGAAACCGGCCTAGTACGAAACCTTGGAGATAAGTGTATTAGTCATCTCTGCTGGAAAAATACAACTTTAAACAAGAATATATGTTTCATTAGTTCAAGGAAAAGCCACGCAGTTAGAATTTGAGACCAGGCAACTAGGCCAAAGCCTCCACTAAATTTAAGCTAAGCAAAACAGTTTCAAATAAGAAATCATAGCCTACATTTGCAATTATGACGGATTACTACGATTTTCAATCCTTCATGATTAATAAAATTCGTTTACAATGATGGCGAACTTCCCCGAGGGCACAATTTCCCTCGTACATTATTTTCTTTACTAAAATCACACTACATCATATGCTTTTGATTACATGATATGTATGAATATATGTTGGACCCTCTTTTTCTGCGTCATCATTATCAAACCAACACAGGGATAATTGGTGCACAAAAGTGACAGCTCTGTGATTCCCTACAGTTCAGCTGATCCTTACCAAGCCAGTGAAGACAAGATTACTACTTAGCCGGGAGTAGGAGTGGAATATGGAAGGGCTTTAGGAGGGCTGGGTCCCTCTGAGTCTCAGACCCAGTAGTAATTTAAAACAGACATTGAATCGGGTCCTTGACGGGCCCTATATTCATGTCCTTAACTTTACTGGCAAATAAGATTGATCGTTAAAGTAATTTATTTCAGCTATTTTCGGCTTATGTTTTACAAGTTCTACTTAATTTTGTATTCTCTAAGAGTATTGGGTATTTCCAGAATGTTGTGTATCTGTAATTTTTTTGAGTAGCACATTACTTTTGTATAGTGCATATTTTGAACTGTCAACTCCAGGTGTGTATATCGTGTTACTATTGAGAGCTGAAGGCAGTGCCAGTTTCTCACAGTGCCTGTCAATGGGTCAAGAAGGTGATCAGAGTACATAGTCATTCAATCCTAGCACACAGAGCAATGGCCATTGTGATTCAGTGGAAATGTACGTGGAAGGAGTTACACAGTTATCAAAATATTGACAAGGCGAAGGTAAAAGAAAATACAGTGTTTACAGGTGAAAGTGCATTGTGTGTTGAGGTGCAGAAGTGAAAGAGATGCAAGGAAGTGCATTCTGGACAGCAGATAGAGGAGATGTGGAGAGAAAGGGCATATAAGTCTAGCAGAGTGAGCACGATGGGAGTGATTGAGACACTCTGAAGACCACTACCCTTCCACAGGCCTCATTAATGTTTAATTCGCAGTCTCATACTTTCAGAATTGAAACATTTTCAATATGAATTATTTACATCAGAATCATTGTTGTTACTCATTTATCTTAAATAGCTAACAGCTACTGACAAAGTCGATAGACCTGGCTTTTTTTTGTGCACGTCAGTTATTATGCTATATATGTATAGAACCTATAACAGAAAGCTCAAAGAGAAACCAAAATAATGGTTGGGTGCCACACTATAAGAATTACAGAAATGTAGAGGCAGATTTAAGAGCCTCTGATGCCTCCTTGCGCCACATTAGCTTACTTTTTTAATACTAATGTGGCCCAACAAGGCCAAAATCACCATGCGAAATTTACAAAGTGGCACAAAGCGTGCATTGCACCACTTTGTAACTCTTTGTGCTACATTATGCCTGCGCCATGCATAATGTATGCAAAGGGGGCGTTCCCCCATTAGGGAGTCCCAAAATATGGCACAAAGAAATCTAAGAGCTCAGAGCAGGCATTAAAAAGAGGCACACCATTGCTTATAAAGGGCCTCAATGGGCTTTTCAGAATTAGTGTCAACATTTTTTACACTAGTCCTGCAAAGCTCCGAACTAGCATCAGAAATTCTGACGTTAGTTCCCTAACTACCATCATGGTGCACCGTATCTTATATCGTATACGTCGCACACATGGTGGCGTTATGGGGGCACTAAGGAACGGAAGTGGCACTGCACGGGATGCAGCACCACTTTTTAAAAATCTTGCCCTTAGTTTACATATTTAGGCCATGCCCTTAGTTACATATGCATCACCCTTTTAAAGACCCCACCAATTCTTTCCCACTAAAAGCCCTGAAATATGGTGAACACCAAACAAGACAACCATATATTCAGGTAAAGTATAGAAAGTGTGGCTGACGTGGCATTTGAGGGCTTATTTGCAAATGTTCCTCCCTCATATGAGCAGAGGTAAAGGCCTAAATATTGCAGAGTGACAGAGTGGAGCATAAGCTTCTCTATAGAGGTAATGCACTGAAATCAGAACGATCCATACAAACAGTACAAAACATTTGGAAAAACAGACAAGCAAACAATGGAGACCAGGAAGCATTGAAAGAGAATCCATTTCACAGTATCATAGGAAGATGGATCATTTGTTTATACAAAGAGCTAAAGACTGCCTCGTTGTATGGTTCTGCCTTTGAAATAGACAAAGAGGCACTGGCCACTCTCATAGGTGGAGGTAAATGCATCCAGCTATGCTGAACCAGAGCATGTGGACGGAGGCCGATAAAGGACTGAAACAAACAGAGTATTGTACAAAATGTTAGACAGACAAAGTGCTGTATAGCAAGCCACGTGTTTTATGCAGTTCTCATTTTTTGCCTATTGCGCATGCTCCTGGCCAGCAGGGCATGCACAGTAGTTAATTGGTTAAATAAAAAGTACAGATGCCCAAAGCTTTGCTGAAAAGCCCGTGGCCAGTGCCATTATGTGCCAGTGTGCTAAATTCCAAGGCTGGTGGTCTTTAATCCATCTCATACCTCTTCAATTCATTATCAGACGCCCCCTGCCCCTTTATGTAATTCTTGCATGTTCCATCCCAGAGGAGCATTGGGTGGGCAAGGGCCATACATGATTGGTTGTAGCCTTGGCCTTCGTTCAACCTTGAGGGAAACACATCAAGATGGTGGCTTCTAACCAAACTACGCCGTCCTCTTGTGGATGTGCTACCGACGCCCCACACGGACTCCCTTCCTCGTAGAAGGTGAGACAGACCTGTTTGGTGCAAGTGATAGAACAGGCCACAGCTGAGCTTTGACATACTATCCATTATTTAACACGAAGTACGCTTTTTGTGATCTTCAACGCAACGTCGGTGGAATTTAGGGGCATATTTATACTCCGTTTGCGCCAAATTTGCGTCTTTTTTTTCGACGCAAATTCAACGCAAAACTAACTCCATATTTATACTTTGGCGTTAGACGCGTCTAGCGCCAAAGTTCATGGAGTTAGCGTAATTTTTTGGCGTGAACACCTTCCTTGCGTTAATGAGATGCAAGGTAGGCGTTCCCGTCTTAAAAAATGACTCCCAGGCATGTGCGTGATATTTATACTCCCGGGCAAAAATGACGCCCGGGAGTGGGCGGGGCAAAAAACCCCGCATTTGCGCCTCTTTTTAACGCCTGGGTCAGGGCAGGCGTTAAGGGACCTGTGGGCTCAGAATGAGCCCAGAGGTGCCCTCCCCTGCCCCCAGGGACACCCCCTGCCACCCTTGCCCACCCCAGGAGGACACCCAAGGATGGAGGGACCCATCCCAGGGAAGAAAAGGTAAGTTGTGGTAAGTATTTTTTTATATTTTTTTTTGTGGCATAGGGGGGCCTGATTTGTGCCCCCCTACATGCCACTATGCCCAATGACCATGCCCAGGGGACATAAGTCACCTGGGCATGGCCATTGGGCAAGGGGGCATGACTCCTGTCTTTGCTAAGACAGGAGTCATGTTAATGGCGTCTGGGCGGCCAAAAAAAATGGCGCAAATCGGGTTAAGACGATTTTTTTGCCTCAGCCTGACTTGCCCCATTTTGGGACGCCCAAACGCCATTTTTCCCTACGCCGGCGCTGCCTGGTGAACGTCGTTTTTTTTCACGCACACCTGGCAGCGCCGGTCGGCTAACGCCATTCAATAAATACGGCGCCCGCATGGCGCTTCAGAATGGCGTTAGCCGGCGGAAATTTTTTGGGCGCAAAACTGCATTAGCGCAGTTTTGCATCAAAAAGTATAAATATGGCCCTCAATGTTCACTTTTTCACAGCTGCGGGCGGGGCCGTGCAGTTCTCCTTACCCAGTCCTGAATCTCTGACCATCAGCAGCAACAGGCCTTCCAGAACGTTCTTTTGTTCGTGAGGTCTGCTTAGATTTCGAGGTCTGGTTGTGGCGTCATTCACTCGATGGCCCCTTTAAGAAATAAAACAAAATATGAGGTATTAGCACATTATCACGTTGCACCACGTTTCCGGGCTAAAAGAAATACGATCCGATCCGCCGTTTACTCACCTGCAGGATGACTAACGTTCAGCTTACTGTACTGCTGTGATTTATGCATCTTTTTAGTATTATTATTAATATATGTCTTTCAGCTCACTCCCAGCTTCTCATATTGAGCTAGTGTCAGGCCCAAAACTAGACGGCTTCAACGAGATTCTCTCACTTATACTAAAAGTCGTCCTTTTTAGGCAGCAATATGCATTTTGGGCAGTGGTTATATAAAAAACAAAAGATTGCGAGTCAGCGCATCTTTCTTTTTAACAGAACATTAACTCCGTTCAATGAGGGTCCCAGAACTGTGGTGGGACCCCAGATTCAAAAAGTGCTTCAAGGCCTTGCAAATGGGGGGAACGCGCTATACAACGACACTTAACATCCTTCCTCCAGCTGAAAATGAGAAAGGCTAAAATAGTCTGTACCATCCAACTCCTATGGGGTACTAGAAGCGCGGGGTGTGAAAACTGAATTTCATTTTTCAATTATGGCAGCCTGCTTTGCAAATGTGGCAATTTCTATCGGGAATTCGTAATGTCTCTATGCCTCAGAATGTTCTGAACAAACTTATGGCCACTTCTTCCCATTTCATGTCCCATTGTGTATAGGAGATGTAGATGTTATGGATTAGAACAAATGCTAAATTGGAAAATAGATGAGTTTTTTGTTTTTTACCGAGTGGTGTATAATTAGGAAAGTTCGGCAGTTAGTACATTATGATTGCTTTTTATTTTGTTCCAAAACGGTTTATTATTTGGAATGTTTTGTGATTAATAGATTGTGAGTTTTTAACCACATAAGACCCGTTGAAAGTCACAAGTTCAGGCCGACAGCTATGGAGCACTGGCCATATACAGGGACCAGGTTAGTCCCACTGAAGAAGTTACCTTGCCAAAGTCCAGCGAGGGGACTTCGGCCACACAGAGCAGGGAGAACCTTGCAGATGGCCATCACTGTAGTGCAAAGAGTAGACCAGGCGTCGTGAACAATCTTCGCTGTAGCATGAAGATCATGTCAAGCTTTGTGAATGGTCATTGCTGAAGCTTCGCCTTGGCGGTCCCCCTGGGCTGTCAATGCTGTAGCACGACGTGCAGATCTGGTCACTGTAGTGCAAAGAGTCAGGTTCACTGGAGCTTCACATTGGCAATCACCATGGGCGGCGAGGACTGGGGTTGAGATGAGCCCAAAACTTTAGGATTTCTCCTTTTCTTCAAGGAGAAACTTATGCCACAGCAAAGGTCCAGGACCTGGGAAGCACCTCTTGGGGCTCAGGAACTCTCTCCAGGAGAGGGCAGCATGGCTCAGGCAGGTCCAGTTGCAGGTCGAGGCAGGTCCAGTACAACAGGCTAGCTAAGCAGTAGCAGAGACACCTCTGGAATTTGCTGTGTCCATGTAACTATGGCGCTGCTATTCTATTCCTAACCCTACTTTAAAGTATTGATATAAGTCAGAACAGAAGCTCCAGATACCAGGGGAACCCAGGCAAACTTTGAGCCAGTCAGACCACCTGTTAAAAAAAAAAAAAAAAAAAAAAAAACTGTGCAAATGTTTGTCTCTATCGAAATTGTTTGAGGAGACAATTGACCCTGCATCTGTGCGTACTGATTGCTCATTTCATAAAAATGTGCTCACAGTGGAAATAACTTTGTTAACTGTCTAATCCCATCGGCAAAATACATCACATACACACAGTGTCATCCAAGGCAGAGCATGACATGCACAGTCCACAATGCTTTGCTATTGGTATTGACAATCATGCAGATGACCATGTCCGTGTACGTGTCAAGTCTATTTAAGGAGACCCTGTTATTAGCTCACTAAGCCCGTAATTGTAATGCTCTTCAAGGGGATAGCAGGGTAGGGCCTTGCTAAGGGTGTCAATTATACCGGTCATGGAGACAGCAGATCATTAAGTATTTGCAAGTAGGTCAAAGGACCAGTTGTTGTTCATAGCATAATTATTTGGTCCCAGTAGTATCCCTGGTCTCCTACTCCTTGCTTCAACAGTGTTTTTTTTTTTACAAAGATTCTGACTCTATACAGATGTCAAATCACATTATTAGATGGATTCAGAAGTGACTGTTATCATATAATCACATTTGTGAATTTGCGTCATAACATGTTGATGCAATAATTAATCTCCTCTGTATCATTGTTCCATGGTAATCAAGATTATGGGAAGCACATTCCCATCTTCAAAGCTCAACTTTTTCCATTTTATTATCATCCTGTTTTCCAGTCCTAAAAATATCTGTTTCCCCGCCCATTGATTCACTTTTGTTACTGGGATTTATCAGACCTCATCAGATGCTGGATTTCTACTCATCTGGAGATTAACATGTAACAATGTTCAAATCTTCCTCTTCCTGGTGTTGCTTTCTTGTTCACGTAGCCTCAGTGTAACTAAAATACATCTTTACAAATCCAATGATTATAGTAGCAATTTTACTCCGATTCTCAGATTTGTGGATCTTTCAAAGCAATGGATGTAAAGTCCATGTTGCCACAAATGAGGTAGTCATAGTCCCCATTTGCCACAAAACGAAAGCCACTTAAAATGTGTTTGTCAGTGGATCCCATTTATTTCCTCATTAAAGATCCTCCAGTGTGTGCCACTCTTAAACATCTTGAGCGAAGCTTGCTGTTTCTTGAGCGAAGCTTGCTGTTTCTTGAGCGAAGCTTGCTTGTGATCTCCTAAGTGGATCTGGGATTAATCTTTTCATTTACTGTCAAATACATTTTCTCATGGGAGTGTTCAGCCTCCTTAAAATGGGTGAGCACTTTGGTAATTAATGTAAGAAATTAGGTTGCTGGTTGAAGGGTAGTGGGAGCAATCGCTACTCAAGTAGAGACCACACTCTTTGTTAAGGTGCAGTCACAAGGAAACCCTAAATTAACCTGTGCTCAGCCCTCTGGGAGCTTGGCACAGAGCAGTCAGGCTTTACATAGAGGCAATGTGTAAACTATTTATGCAGCACTTCATACAGTAATAAAGTGTCAACACAAGAAAAATTCCACACCAACTTTAGAAACATAAAATACATTTTAATAAATGATTTAAGACCAAAATGAAAATAATCTGATCAGTGGAACTGGAGATAAGCAACTTGAACCATGTAAGTGCTAAGGACAAGATGGTCTTATCCTTAGTGCAGATAGCCCCAGGGTGCTGAGGACGAGACAATCTCACCCTTAGCACTTAAGGAGTTAATGATTTAATTGAAAATAGCACCGAAAAGCACAAAGCGCCAACTGTGGATCTCTGGTCTGGCTAGACCAAGACAAAGTTCAGGGTGACCGCAATGGAGCACAGGTCGGCTACAGGGACACAGTTAGGCCCACTGAACAAGAGTATCTTACAGTGGTGGCTGGTGACATTTGAAAGTGGTGAGGCATAAAAGTTGGGTATGGCTTTTATGTAGCGAGTGAAGCGAGCAAGCTTAATGGACAAACGTGGGGTCCACAGTGAGTTCTGCTCCCAAGAAAAATAAATAAAAAATAACCTAACCAGGCATCAGGAAGCATCCACAGCTGCTGGCTGCAATGAAACACAAATATGTGCAGACATATCTTTAAGTGGGAAGAAAAGAGTGAGGGCTCTCTAAAAGCAAACAGGTAAAATAAATGTATGTGATTCCCATAGTGTGCCACCCGGCCTGTATTTTAGTTTATCTCTGAGATGTTACTGCATTGAGAAATATAACCCAACAACTGACATACACCTAAAACCTGGCAGTGCTATTGGCTTTGTCAATGGTTGTTAGCTTTTTGAAGATAAATGAGTAACAACAATGATTAGTTATAAATAATTCACATTAGAAATGCTTCAATTCTCAAATTGTGAGACTCTAAATTAAATAGTATTGAGCAATATGGAAGGAGTATGGCCTTCAGTTATGTGTGCTGTACGTTAGATATGTATGCCCTTTTTCTCTTCACATCCTATCCATCTGGACATTTTCAACCACATTTTAGGGAGAGAGCACAAACACTTAAGCACTGGTTAGCAGTGGTAAAGTGTGCAGAGTCCTAAGGCCTGCAAAAATTAGGAAGGGTGAAGTTAAAACCTATGGAGGGAAGACCACCCTAAGGCTGACAGGCCGGACAATTAATCTTCCAGACAAGATGTTGCTCCTGTATTTAATTCTTAAAACTCACACTTTCTTGGTAATCTCATTGTACTTTAAGCCCGAGGTACAAGTTAGGTTTAGCATTACATTATTACTGTTCAACTTTGTATATGGTCTTTGTTCCCAAGATGTCCTCAGACCAAGGACAATTTCCTTAGTATTTGCTGTAATTTTGAAGACACTTCACAATCAAAAGGAGTGGTGATGAATCACTGGGGGTAAAGCCCCATAGACTGCTTTGTGAGGTGCCTGTACCAACCTCTTTTGTTTGGTTTAAATTGGTCTAACAATCAAGGTCTAGTTCCACTATTGTGTAGCTGATTGTAAGAGGCTGGCCTGGCTTACAGTGGGTACCGTGTGGTACTTACAACTTGTGCCAGGTCAAGTTATCCCTTATTAGTAGATTAGAGATGTTCTAGCAGTTTAGGCTGATAAAGGTAGCTATAGCAGAGCAGCTTAGACTGAACTAGGAGACATGCAAAGCTCCTACTATACCACTTTTATAGCTTAGTACTATATCATAAGAAAACACAATACTCAGAGTTACTAAAAATAAAGGTACTTTATTTTAGTGACAATATGCCAAATATATCTCAGAGGATATACTCCCATAGGAGGTAAGTAAAATATACAAAATATACACACACAAACCAAAATCAGGTAAGTAACAGTTAGAAAAGTAGTGAAAACACTGTAGAACACAATAGAATGCAATAGGGAGAAATAGGCCTAGTGGCAACACAAACTATATACTCCAAAAGTGGAATGTGAACCACAAATGGACCCCAGACCTAGTGTAGTGTGTAGAGGGTCACTGGGAGTGTAAGAAAACACTAAGGGTGTCCAAGATACCCCACCCCAAGACCCTGAAAAGGAGGAGTAAATGTATCCTACTACCCCAGAAAGACAGTAAAGTCGAGATAGGGGATTCTGCAAGAACAACAACTGACTGCAAAACACTGAAGACGGATTCCTGGACCTGAGGACCTGTTAAGGAAGAGTACCAAGTCCAAGAGTCATGCAAGTGTCCGGGGGGAGGGGGGCAGGAGCCCACTAAACCCCAGATGAAGGTGCAAAAGGGCTGCCTCCGGGTGGAAGAAGCCAAAGATTCTGCAACAACGGAAGATGCCAGGAACTTTTCCTTTGGTCAGAAAATGTCCCACGGTGTGTGGGAGGATGCAGAGTTGTTTCCACTGGAAAGACCGCAAACAAGCCTTGCTACCTGCAAGAGTCGCAGTTGAAGGTTTTGGGTGCTGCCAGGGCCCAGGAAGGACCAGAGGGTCGCCCCTTGGAGGAGGAGACAGAGGGGGCACTCAGCAACACAGAGAGCCCATGCAGAAGCAGGCAGCACCCACAGAAGCACCTGAACAGGCACTTAGAGGATCTGAGGATGACGGTCAACTCAGAACAACAAAGGAGGGTCCCACGACGTCGGAGTCAAACTCAGCGAGTTGGGCAATGCAGGACGGAGTGCTGGGGACCTGGGCTAGGCTGTGCACAAAGGAAGTCTTGCAAAAGTGCACAGAAGCCTGAGCAGCTGCAATTTGCGCAGTATGCAGGATTACTGTCTGGCGTGGGGAGGCAAGGACTTAAATCCACCAAATTTGGACAGAAGGGCCACTGGACTGTCGAAGACACTTGGACCCAGCTCCTGTGTTCCAGGGACCACGCTCGTCAGGATGAGAGAGGACCCAGAGGACCGGTGATGCAGAAGTTTGGTGCCTGCGTTGGTGAGGAAGATTCCGTCAACCCACAGGAGATTTCTTCTTGGTTTCCAGTGCAGGGTGAAGGCAGACAGCCCACAGAGCATGCACCTCCAGGAAACAGTTGAGAAAGCCGTCAGGATGAGGCGCTACAATGTTGCTGGTAGTCTTCTTGCTACTTTGTTGCGGTTATGCAGGCGTCCTGGAGCAGTCAGCGGTCGATCCTTGGCAGAAGACGAAGAGGGAAGTGCAGAGGAACTCTGATGAGCACTTGCATTCGATATCTGGTAAGATACCCACAAGAGAGACCCTAAATAGCCCTCAGAGGAGGATTGGCTACAGAGAAAGGTAAGCACCTATCAGGAGGGGTCTCTGACATCACCTGCTGGCACTGGCCACTCGGAGCTGTCCATTGTGCCCTCACACCTCTGCATCCAAGATGGCAGAGGTCAGGGACACACTGGAGGAGCTCTGGGCACCTCCACAGGCAGGTGCTGGTCAGGGGAGTGGGCACTCCCCTTTCCTTTGTCCAGTTTCGTGCCAGAGCAGGGCTGGGGGGATCCCTGAACCGGTGTGGACTGGCTTATGCAAGGAGGGCACCATCTGTGCCCTTCAAAGCATTTCCAGAGGCCAGGAGAGGCTACTCCTCCCAGGCCCTCTCAGAAGAAATAATTTGTTCTGCCTTCCTGGGACCAGGCTGCCCATGCCCCAGGGGGGCAGAAACCTGTCTGAGTGGTTGGCAGCAGCAGTAGCTGCAGAGGAGACCCCGGAAAGTTAGTTTGGCAGTACCCAGGCTCTATGCTGGAGACCCGGGGATGCATGGAATTGTCCACCCAATACCAGAATGGTATTGGGGTGACACTTCATGATCCTAGACATGTTACGTGGCAAAGTTCGGAGTTACCATTGTGACGCTACATATAGGTATTGACCTATATGTAATGCACGCGTGTAATGGTGTCCCCGCACTCACAAAGTCCGGGGAATTTTCCCTGAACAATGTGGGGGCACTCTGGCTAGTGCTAGGGTGCTCACACACTAAGTAACTTTGCACCTAACCTTCACTAAGTGAGGGTTAGACATATAGGTGACTTATAAGTTACTTAAGTGCAGTGTAAAATGGCTGTGAAATAACGTGGGCGTTATTTCACTCAGGCTGCAGTGGCAGTCCTGTGTAAGAATTGTCTGAGCTCCCTATGGGTGGCAAAAGAAATGCTGCAGCCCATAGGGATCTCATGGAACCCCAATGCCCTGGGTACCTAGGTACCATATGCTAGGGAATGATAAGGGTGTTCCAGTGTGCCAATCAGAATTGGTAAAATTAGTCACTAGCCTGCAGTGACAATTTTAGAAGCAGAGAGAGCATAAACACTGAGGTTCTGGTTAGAAGAGCCTCAGTGATACAGTTAGGCACCACACAGGGAACAAATACAAGGAACACTTTATGAGTACTGGGGTCCTGACTAGCAGGATCCCAGTGACACATAGGCAAAAACAAACATACATACAGTAAAAATGGGGGTAACATGCAAGGCAAGATGGTACTTTCCTACACTGATTATCAACTCTGTATTGTCCCTTGTCACCTCCTTTGAAAGAAGCTAAAATATAAATTCATGTATTGACCAATCCTACACAATTGTAATTCAAAGTCCTACTCATAATTCTAGGTGTTGGATAAATAAAACACAACAACTGGATTGGACTGTATTGTCTCCCCACCAACATAGATTAAGAAAGAGCTCTGTGAGAGTCCACCATAAAAAGAGGAAACCTTGCCAGGCTGAGGAGCCAGTGTATGCACCTTATAGTGGGTGCGTGTGTTTTTGAATCATAGTGGCATGATTAGATGGACACACACTACTCTAAAATAGATTGATTGAAACAAGGTTTATTGATGTATAAAAGTATTTGATAGACAGCTTAGTCTTGGAAGGTGTCGGACCTGGCTTTTTGACAGGGTCATCCCCAAACTTTTTGCCTCCTTCCTCCTATTTTTTCTGACCTGTTGTTGTTGGCTTTTGACCTCTGGGCACTTTACCACTGCTAACCAGTGCTAAAGTGCATATGCTCTCTGTGTAAATTGTACTATTGATTGGTTTATCCATGATTGGCTATTTAATTTACTTATAAGTCCCTAGTAGAGTGCACTATATGTGCCTAGGGCCTGTAGATTAAATGCTACTAGTGGGCCTGCAGCTCTGGTTGTGCCACCCACTTCAGTGGCCCCTTAACCTTGTCTCAGGCCTGCCATTGCAAGGCCTGTGTGGGCAGTTTCACTGCCACTTCGACTTGGCATTTAAAAGTACTTGCCAAGCCTAGAACTCCCCTTTTTCTACATATAAGTCACCTCTAATGTGTGCCCTAGGTAACCCCTAGAGCAGGGTGCTGTGTGGGTAAAAGGCAGGACATGTACCTGTGTAGTTATATGTCCTGGTAGTGTAAAACTCCTAAATTCGTTTTTACACTACTGTGAGGCCTGCTCTCTTCATAGGCTAGCATTGGGGCTGCCCTCATACACTGTTGAAGTGGCAGCTGCTGATCTGAAAGGAGCAGGAAGGTCATATTTAGTATGGCCAGAATGGTAATATAAAATCCTGCTGACTTGTGAAGTCGGATTTAATATTACTATTCTAGAAATGCCACTTTTAGAAAGTGAGCATTACTTTGCACTTAAATTTTCTGTGCCCTTCAATCCACGTCTGGCTAGGTTTAGTTGACAGCTCCTTGTGCATTCACTCAGACACACCCCAAACACAGGGTACTCAGCCTCACTTGCATACATCTGCATTTTGAATGGGTCTTCCTGGGCTGGGAGGGTGGAGGGCCTGCCCTCACACAAAGGACTGCCACACCCCCTACTGGGACTCTGGCAGACAGGATTGAACTGAAAGGGGGACTGGTGCATTTCTTAGACACTCTTTGAAGTCACCCCCACTTCAAAGGCACAACTTAGTATAAAACAGGGCCTCTGCCCTACCTCATCAGACACTTGCTGGAGAAGAAACCTGAACCAGAAACTACATCCTGCCAAGAAGAACTGTCTGGCTGCTCAAAGGACTCACCTGTCTGCTTTCTACAAAGGACTGCTGCCTTGCTGTTGGCCTGCTGCCTTGCTGAACTCTTGTCTGGCTGTGAAAGTGCTCTCCAAGGGCTTGGATAGAGCTTGCCTCGTGTTCCCTGAAGTCTCAGGACCAAAAAGACTTCTCTTTTTCACTTGGACGCTTGGTGCGCCGAAATTTGCGATGCACAGCTTGTTCCGCGGTGAGAAAAACGCTGCACACCGATGCTGATCGGCGCGACGCCTTTGGGGTGACCGGAACTTTGACGCACGGCCTCGCAAGGACAACGCCACCCGACTTCAGAGGAGAAATCGACGCGACACCTGCTGTGAGAGCGAAACTTCGACGCATAGCCCCGCGGAACGACGCGCAGCCGGAAAACAAGCAGGAGAATCCACGCACAGACCCGGGACATCTGGTAATCCCCGCGACCCATAGAAAGAGACTGTCCGCGCGCCGGAAAACGACGAACGACTTCCCCGCGTGAAAAATAACGACGCAAGTCCGTGTGTGCTGGGGAGAAATCGACGCACACACCATTTTTCCACGTATCTCTTCTTCTGCGGCCCTTTACGGAGATTTTCCACTCCAAACCAGGTACTCTGTGTTAAGACACTTGATATCACTTTCCAGTGATATCCCTACAATTTCACATTGCATCTTTATTCGTTTTTGACCTACAATTATCCTGATAAATATTATATATTTTTCTAATCACTGTGTGGTGTATTTTTGGGGTGCTATATTGTGTTTTTGTATGATTTATTGCACAAATACTTTACACATTGCCTTCTAAGTTAAGCCTGACTGCTCGTGCCAAGCTACCAGAGGGTGGGCACACGATAATCTTGGATTGTGTGTCACTTACCCTGACTAGAGTGAGGGTTCTTGCTTGGACAGAGGGTAACCTGACTGCCAACCAAAATCCCCATTTCTAACAGAGGGCATATTAATATTTGTATGAAAACAAAACCTCTTTAACTCCTCACAGCAGTTTAAGTATCCTTTGGGAGATTTGGGACTTTTTCCGAGGGCACTGATGGGTTACTGGGCTCAGATTCATCAAAATTAAGGGGTTTACCACTGGTATATTGGTGATTAGCCTTACTGTTGTGCACAAAACTGAGCTCAAGGTACAATCCTTTACCACTGGACACACCAGGTAGCGAAGGAAAGAAGTCAAAGGCTTACTCAGGGAGGTGGTGTGGGGTTAGAGACTCAGACCTCAAACCACTACGATAAGTTAACATAAGTTAATATAAGTTAACATAAGATCCAGCAGGTTCTTAGTTTGAAAAGAAAAGTGCTTAATTCTAAAGCATACCAGATATTATACTGTATATAACTGGTTCTGGTTAAAATACGAAGGGCGTCACTATAACCCTTCAAGTGATTAACACAGAGGGTAACCTAGGCTATGTTGCGGAGCAACCTCGCAAGGTGCTCTTGTGCCTCATCCTCCCCCCTCTAGCATTCTTTGGTCAGTTCCTTGATAAGAGGTTATAGAGCTCTAGGAAGTCATTTTGAGGAGTGAATGGTGCTGTCAGAACTGACCACTTCTTCTTTTTCAAAGAGTTTGGACCTAGCTACCTCCATGTGTGCTCACTTATAATAATAAATGCAGATAGATGTGACGGTCAGCTTGTGTGAAGGTGCTGAAATGGGACCAATGGAGTCTGTGCTTGCAAAGAAGGAAACAAGAGAACCCAAAAGAGACAAGAAGTGACCAAAAAGGAAAGTAAAAAAAAGAAGACGATAACAAAGTGTCAAGAGATATCTGGTGGACAGACCACTATGTTGGCGGTGAAGGAACCCGGTCACCATTGCAATGGAGTTCCCTCCCCACCAACATATAAATCGGTCCCTTAGTCTTTTAAGTTCCAACTTTTCAGGGTTTCTGGGACAGCTCTTCTGGGTCACTTCTAAGGCTCCCATGACCTCAGGGCACTGCTGAGGGCCCAGGACTTACTCCAGCAGAGGCCACAAGCAAGGTCCAGTCTATGTCCAGTTGATACTGGTCAGCTCAGCACTCCAGGAAAAAGCCTCTTGTGGCTTGTTTTCTCCCGGCAGCTGCGCAGGAGGTCAACAAACTGACACTTGGTGTCCAATTCTTTTTCTTTGGTGCAGAAGGAAGCAGGTCCAGTCCTTCAGGGCTCCTCATAGGTCAGAGTCGGCAGGCCCAGCCTACTTCTGAAATTCTAGAAAGTGTTCTGAGGAGGATGCCTTGGGGTGCCACATTTACGTTTGGGAACAGCTAGTAGGTGGGGGTGACCCTTGCCTCATCCCTAACCAAATGAATAAAAGCTCATAAGGGCGACCCACCTTTTTAGCCATTCCTGTTTGACCAACTGCAAACAAACCCACAGTGCACCTCACTTCTAAAATCCAAGATAAGATGAGAAACCCCTTCTCCCTTGTGCAGAGTCTGTGTCCACCCAGAGGTGTAGCCTAGGAAATGTTCAGCTCATTGATGAATAAATAGATTGTGAACTGAGATGTGAATGAGTTATTAACACCTGGCATAGGACAGTTCAGGAATGTAGGGAAATGGCTATGCTGGGCAAGGGTGGTAGGTGGAGGGATGGTACAATGCTGGTCATCGGGGTGTCTTTGCCGAGAAGAGAGCAGCAGTAGTAGATAGAGAGGTGCAAGGCATGGAAGCCTATGGATGGTACAGCACAATACAGTAAGCATTTATAAAGTGCGAGGCTACTTCTCAGGGATCTGCCCTGGGGGTAGGCCTTAAGTCTACATCTCAAATTTAATGCCCAGTTTTCTCACGCAGGAAAAGGGAGTAGGAGACACCCTCAGCTCTGATGGTCACCTATGATAGAGCGGAACGTTGTAACAATTTACCTGCGTTCGGACGCTCTTTAGGCCGATGAATCTTTTGACTAAGTGGGAACTCTCTGTACTCTTAATCGATCAATCACCTTATATCGATAATCAATAACGAACATAAGCAACACCTTGAACAACATAACACTTAACAATTAATCCAGAATACATTTCGGCGAACCCTGACCTTTCAGCCAGGAATAACCACACCAGTTTATTGCAAAGTTAGTGAATTTATTTCCCTATATTAACAAAGCTAGCACAATATAAATGTGTCGCAACACCAAATGATAAACATAAATGAACATTAATAGCTGTCCATATCGTCGAAACAAGTGTAATCTATGTAGCATTTGAATCACAAGGCATTCGATAGTGGCAATGCAAAGCACTAATACGATAATCTGTAATGGGCTAATTGCGTACATTTAGTCAGCATAACAAGATCTCAAATTGCATCGTGCGACATATGGAATCCTCGTCTAACCTCAAATTAGCATCAGCATGTGGGACTTCATGCAAAAAACAATTTAGCAACATCAATTTAGAAAACTCCTAGCTAGGGCTCATATCAAAATAAGCAGTTGGTTACCTAAAAGAAACACAATGCAATTTTACAATTTCCTTTCATAATTACCAATTCCGATCAGCAATCGATGAATTCTTCGTCTCACAGGTATCGTTTCTCGATCAGCATAGGACGGGGCAAGGGGGCAAGGGTGAACGGGGCAATTGCCTCACGGCGGCAAGGTAAAACTACTACTTCATGCAAAGGGACAAATCAAAGTTAAAGTCTCTAGGGCAAGAATCGTCAAAGTCTCTTTCTCTCGACTAGAGAAAGCATCAAAGTCTCTCAAAATGGCGTCGCAGCAAAGTGGGCCATAATAGCTACGAAGTCTGCAAAATGGCGGGTATCGAGCTGGTAATGGCTACCTTCTTCTCGTGCACCTGGGTTTTATAGACAACAGTTCAAGTCCAGTAGGGTCTCCATTGGAGGGTTCATAGGTTAGCTTCAAATTGACCAATCAAAAACGACAGTTCTCAAGCTTTTACTTAAGCATACATTATCCTTGGAGATGGGTATGCAAATTGCAACATTGTCTCTCGATTAGCTTACTCTCAGAGCCTCCATTGTCCGCACCTGCAAGTCGACCTTGAATTAAAGAGAAAATATGCCATGCTGGCACGAAACTTTAAGATAAGCATGTGAACAGTTTCTGTGGAAAAGTACAGCTTCAAGCAGAAATACACGTTTAATAGCACATTGGAAAATACGAACATCTAAACCGTGAGACCAGGACACTAGGCCAAAGCCTCCGCTAAAGTAATGCTAAGCTAAAACATTTCAAACAAGCAAATCGTAGCATACGTTTATGATTATGTCGGATTAGTGCAATTCTAATACACCACGTTATATAAAGCACGCGTATAAATGATGGCAAACTACTCTGAGGGCACATTTTGTCCCCGTACAATCTTTATTAGTTCGGTTAATGTCACACATGATTATTTCAGCACTACGTTTATGCGTTAATAAATCAAAACCTTCATTTTCTGCTTCATCAATCCCTCCTCTGATGACTACTTGTCATCACACAAATTTTGCCCACAAATTTTATCCCATTAAAATTCTGTCAGCTCCCTTTTCCTTTTAGTTCCCCTAGTTTGCGCTTTGTATTCTTCTGCCATTCTTTTCATAATTTTCTCTTCTTTTCTTCTTTTAATCCTTTCCATAATCATTATTATTCCCCTTTTTATTCCCCAAATTCCAAATACACAAATTATCACTATTAATATTCCTTCTATTATTTTCAATAATATTCCATTCCAAATTCCCCCAATCCAATGTCCCACTGAAGCGAGTCCCTTTCCAACCTTCTCCCACACTCCTGGTTCTTTCAGTTCTTTCAAATCTGCACTTTCTTTGGTTAGATTAGCAAGCATAGTTTTAATTTTCACACTATTATCCGGTATATAGGTACAACAGTGACGTGCACCAATCATTTTGCAAACGCCTCCATCCTTTGCTAAAAGAATGTCTAAAGCAAGCCTATTTTGAAGAGTCATAGCTCTTTCCGCTGCAAGCTCAGCATCTATCAGGATTATGGCACCTGAAAACTTTGTCAACATGTTATCCACTATAGTAGACAACTTTCTTATTTTGATAGAATTCAGCACAACTCCCAATGAAGGAATCATGGCTCCAAATATATCACCTACCACAGCAGCTGCGGTCTCTCTTTTCTGGATACGATGGGATCCAGGTGTCTTTTGAATCATCGATATGTCATCCAGTTGATAAACCTTTGGAAACACTATACCCAAATAACATCTTCCCCACCATCCCTTTGGAAGACGATAATAGGCATTATGCCCACAAATGTAATACACCCCTGGAATGACAGGGTCAAGTCCGTCCATCATGAATGTCCATTTGGCCTTAAAGATAAACGTATGTTTGCATTCACTCGCTCCTACAAAAATATTGTCATAATAAGATTCTCCTCGATATATACAAAACTTCCCTACATGCCAAGCATCTAAAGCAATTTTCCCTTGTGTCTTTATAGCAGCAAAATCATAATTATCTACTGAAGTCCTCTTATGTAGCTCTTTTTCTAATTTCGCTTTCAGTTGAGCCCTTCTATCATCTGTGCGATCTAAAAAGCTTATTTCTACAGCAGAGACTGAGCAAGTAAGGTTCTCCCTATGAGCATGAGCCGTCTCGAAAGGTTGCATTGGCTCGAAAAATTCCCCCATAATTTTATAATCCCAATATTTTGCAGTCTGGCTTAGCTGCGCTATTATAGGAACATAAGCAAATGTAACATCATAATTCGAGTAAAAATACTGTATGTTATTTTGACCATAAAACCTAGACATTACTATACTACATGTAATCCCGTATGTAAGAGGCATGTGGTGATAAGTCAGCCCTTCCTTTACTGATGTCGGTATCTGGGTACACACATAACAATCTTTCGCATCCATAGTCTCAACATACTCTGTTAATAAGCGATAGAAAACGTTATACGAAAGCTCTTTCTTATCGTGCAAGAGCCTCTCATCCAGTGCTAGTCTTTTCAATGGTGTTAGTTCAGTGACAGTAACAGGAACAATAGTAGAAGCAGCAATAGTCTTATTCTCACCCTTTCCATGCATTCCAAACACAATTGCCATTATTATTAGTACACATGTTAGTACCAAGCCTATACACACGTATTTACAATATTTCTTTCTATTGTTTTGCGTCATGATCTATATAGAATCAGAGAGCTAGAAGCACTTATAAATGAAACTACTTAGCAATTCAGTTACAAAGCTGAACGAGCACAATGTTCACACCGTCTTCTTCAAAAGGCCAGTCATTTATCGGTTAGCAGCATTTGTCTCAATTCGGTTTAGCAATGTCTCAACTGGTTGTTTGTCTCACGTTAGATTGCAGCAAGCAATACCATTTACTACCGTTTCAATCAACAGAGTCTATGAAACTTTTCTTTTCTATTGGAATC
Organism: Pleurodeles waltl; assembly: GCF_031143425.1. Classification (NCBI taxonomy): domain Eukaryota; kingdom Metazoa; phylum Chordata; class Amphibia; order Caudata; family Salamandridae; genus Pleurodeles; species Pleurodeles waltl. The sequence continues at coordinate 318,912,820 of NC_090436.1, forward strand.
TCTTCTTCTTCTTCGTTCTCGATGCTTAGAGATACAAACTCATCAGTCCAATCATCATTCACTGCATATGCCCATTCAGGACCGGAATACCTCCTGTTTGGTATCCTTTTCCTTTTCAATTTTGCTTCTCTTTTCGATTCTGCTTCGCTGGCACTCTCCTCCTTCGCCAAGTCTTTTTCTTCACTTGACGATTGTTCCACGACAGTCACTTCCTTTCTTTTCTCTTTCACTTTTGGCCTTCCTCCTTCGTTCAAACCTTCTTTACCCTTTTCTTTTATCGGAGAGATACTTAGTCTTCTTTTTGCACCGTGTCCGTTTGATGGACCTGCGATCTTTTCTGTAGAGGTTTGAGCTCTTTCGTTCTGCTCTTCTTTGTCCCCACCTTCAGGGGAATCGATCACGTTCTCCTTTTCTTTTTCTGTATCGTCTGTTTCTGGGAAAGCCCCCTTCTGCTCAGGCTCTCCTGCCTTTTCACCCTTTTCGAGCCCTTCGTCACCGTTACTTTCTTCTGGCTCTGTATCACTTTCAGCTGCTTCAGGTTCTTTGTCACCTTCAGCTGCTTCAGGCTTTTTGCTACCCTCAGCTGCTTCGGGTTCTTTGTCACCTGCAGCTTCTTCGTCGCTGTCTGAACTTTCTCTTTGGTCTTCCCCAAGTGAGTCAGACTCTTCGCCCTCCAATAATATTTCTTTCTCTCCTGCTTCTGCTTGTTCGCTTTCAGTTCGCTTCTGTTCTTTCTCAGCACTCGGCACTGTTTTATCAGGCACTGGCAATTTCAGCGCTTCAACTTCCTCATCTGTTGGACACAGCACCTTCTTTGTGTGACTGGCGTGAATCCAGTTGGGAACCCCCGCGCACTTCACAGCGGTAGTTGTCGTCAGGATCACTTGGAAAGGGCCTTTCCAACGGGGTTCCAGACACGATTTTCTCACGTGCTTCTTTATCACGACCCAGTCACCTGCTTTCAGTGCGTGTCCTGGACCTTGGATCGGTGGCAAGGTGGTCGCTTCCACCTGGTGAGAGAAAGAGCGAACCACGTCAGCCAGTCCTTTGCAGTAGTCTAACACCATATCATCTGTAATATTCAAAAGCATGTTTGCGGGAACTGCAGGAAGTCTCATAGCCCTGCCCATGAGAATTTCGTGCGGGGACAATCCAGTTTTTCTATCAGGAGTGTTTCTCATTGACATTAGCACTAAGGGCAATGCGTCAGGCCATTTCAAATTCGTTGATGCACATATTTTTGCCATTCTCGATTTCAGCGTACCATTCATCTGCTCCACCAGTCCTGATGCTTCAGGGCGATAGCTACAGTGCAGCTTTTGCTCAATGTTCAGTGCTTCGCAGAGTAACTTTATCACCTCGTTATTGAAGTGACTTCCCCTATCTGATTCTAAAGAGATCGGGAATCTGAAACGTGGTATTAACTCCCTCAATAATAGCTTGGCAACTGTAAGGCTGTCGTTTCTACGTGTGGGGTATGCCTCAATCCAATGACTAAAAATGCACACAATCACCAACACATATCTTAAACCTCCATGCACAGGCATCTCAATGAAGTCCATCTGCATACGACTAAAAGGACCGCTTGCCCCACCAATGTGACTCGCGTTCACAACTGTTCCCTTTCCTGGGTTCATCTGCTGGCAAGTGACACATCGATGGCAAACTGCTTCTGCAGCTTGACGAAATCTGGGGTTAAACCAATCAGTTTTGAACAATCTTATCATGGCATCTCTCCCTAGGTGAGCTTGCCCATGATAGAACCGCGCAAGCTGTGATAAGAGACTGTTTGGCAAAACAAATTTTCCCTCATGTGAAACCCATAACTCGTCTTGTCTCTTTATACATTGTGATTTAATCCAGGAATCTCTTTCATCCTCCCTGACATTATTCTGTAGTGCTTTTAGTTCCTCTATTGTATCTATGACCTTCAAGGCAAAAGCTTCAGCTGGTTCGAGTTCTGGTTCACTTATTGTATTCCAATCATCCCTTAGCAATATACAGTTCAAAGCACAAAATCTTGCGACTTGATCTGCATATGCATTTCCCAGAGACACATAGGCCCTCATTCTGACCTTGGCGGGCGGCGGAGGCCGCCCGCCAAAGTCCCGCCGTCAGGTTACCGTTCCGCGGTCGAAAGACCGCGGCGGTAATTCTGACTTTCCCGCTGGGCTGGCGGGCGGTCGCCTTCAGACCGCCAGCCAGCCCAGCGGGAAAGAGGCTTCCACGATGAAGCCGGCTCGGAATCGAGCCGGCGGAGTGGAAGCTGTGCGACGGGTGCAGTTGCACCCGTCGCGTATTTCACTGTCTGCGCAGCAGACAGTGAAATACATGTAGGGGCCCTCTTACGGGGGCCCCTGCAATGCCCATGCCAGTGGCATGGGCACTGCAGGGGCCCCCAGGGGCCCCGCGACCCCCCCTACCGCCATCCGGATCTCGGCGGTCCGACCGCCGGGATCTGGATGGCGGTAGGGGGGGTCGGAATCCCCGCGGCGGTGCAGCAAGCTGCGCCGCCGCGGAGGATTCAATGGGGCCGCGGTACACTGGCGGGACCCCGCCAGTGGTGCCGGTCCGACCGCGGCTTTACCGCCGCGGTCGGAATCCCCATTGGAGCACCGCCGGCCTGTCGGCGGTGCTCCCGCGGTCCTCCGCCCTGGCGGTCAAAGACCGCCAGGGTCAGAATGACCACCATAGTCCTGTCCTTTCGTGTGAGCACTGCACTTTACCACTGCAACTTCAGCTGGCACTTGAATGGCATGTAACAATTCCCTTATTCTCTCCCCATTTTTCACTGGGGATCCTGAAGAAGTCAGGAAACCTCTCTGTGACCATAGTTGTCCAAAGTCATGCACAATCCCAAACCCGTATTGGCTATCAGTGTAAATGGTGACTTTCATCAATGCAGACAGTTGACATGCTCTAGTAAGGGCTACAAGTTCTGCTACTTGTGCAGAATAGACTCCTTGGAGCCATCCCGCTTCCAAGACCCCTGTTACAGTACATACAGCATATCCTGCTTTCAAAATTCCCATCCCATCTCTTAGACATGAACCATCAACAAAAAGAATTTGGTCATTTTCATCAAGTTTAGTATCCTTGATGTCCGGTCGGGGTTTTGTGCAAAATTCAGTCACCTGAAGGCAGTCATGCTCGACGTCTTCAGCGTTCTCAATTTCAGCATTTTCTCCAGGAAGCAAGGTTGCTGGATTCAACGTAGTGCACCTTTTCAGCTGCACATTCGGTGAGCCCAGAATAATCGTTTCATACCTTGTGAGTCTTGCTCCAGTCATGTGCTGCGTTCGGGAGCGGGTCAAAAGTATCTCAACTGAGTGAGGGACCATGACTGTTACTGGGTGTCCCATCACTATTCCTTCACTCTGAGTGAGGCTGATACCAACTGCTGCTACGGCACGCAAACACCCTGGGAGTGCTGCTGCAACCGGATCCAGAGTAGCTGAGAAATACGCTACTGGTCTGTTTACGCCACCATGGGCTTGAGTCAAGACAGACAAAGAACATGCATCACGTTCATGGCAAAACAATGTGAAAGGCTTTGTGTAATCAGGCATACCTAAAGCTGGATCCCTGCACATGCATTCTTTCAATTCAACAAAAGCATCCATCTCATCTCCTTTCAGTTCAATTTGATCCAAGGCGTCCTTCTGGGTCAGTTTCAGTAAAGGCTTCGCTAGAGTGGAGAAGTTGGGAATCCACTGGCGACAATATCCCACCATTCCCAAAAACTTCCTCACCTCCTTCCTTGTCTTAGGTGGACTCATTTGAAGTATACTTGTAATTCTTTCCTTCATTATTCTCCGTGATCCTTTCTCTATCTGGTGACCCAAGTATTTCACTTTCTTTTGACAGAACTGTAATTTGGAAGGAGACACCTTGTGTCCATTCCCTCCCAAATGGTTCAACAGAGCAATGGTATCGGCTGTGCAGCCACTTTCTGTCTTTGATGCAACCAGTAAGTCATCAATGTACTGTACTAGGGTTGACTCGAATGGCAATTCTAACTCTTCCAAATCTTTCTTTAGAACTTGATTGAATATCGACGGTGACTCAGAAAACCCCTGAGGAATTCGACACCAACTGTACACTCTGTCTAGGAATTTGAAGCAAAAGAGGAATTGGCTGTCCTCATGAAGAGGCACAGAAAAGAATGCCTGTGACAGATCGATGACTGAGAACCATTCAGCATCGCAAGGGACTTGAAACATTATCACAGCTGGATTTGGCACGACAGGGCAGCACTTTATTATGATGTCATTTATTTTCCTCAAATCCTGCACGAGTCGGACTTTTCCGCTTGGCTTTATTAGTCCCATTATTGGTGAATTACATAGACTACTTAACACTTCTTTCAGTACTCCCTGCTTTACAAATTCGTCAATGAGTTGGGCAACTTTCATGAGGGTATCTTGTGGCATGTGGTATTGTGGGGTCTGGGGAAAGATCGCATTGGGCTTTACCATCACTTTTACTGGCTCCACTCCTTTCATCAATCCCACCTCTTTCCCTGTCATGTCCCACACTTCCTTTCCGACTGTTTCCCGTAATTCTGCTGGGATATCTTCTTCAGTTATCATCGGTAAAAGACAAATCAGAGGATACTCTTCGTCCACTGTTTCCATTTCATCCCCCTCTACACTCTCCTCTTCTTCCCCATCACTGCTCGTCTGTATTGTTATTCCCTCGTTCGAGCACATTATCGAACAACCCAATTTGCACAATAGGTCTCTTCCTAACAGTGCTATCGGGCTTGAGTCACATACCACAAACTGATGTACCCCTTGATAGTTACCAATGTTGACTGGTACCGGATCTGTTATTGGGTTCGTCAGATGTCTGTTTGCTACTCCCACCACTTGAACTGTCCTCCCTGAGAGTGGCAAATTTGGTACTTCACTGCTCTTAACAGTTGAACGTGTGGCTCCCGTGTCAACCAAGAATGAGACACGATGACCCATTACTCTTCCTTCTACGTACGGACCCCTTTGATCAACTTCTAGGGATGCCGCAAGCACACAATCTCCTTCCTCTTCTGAGCTTTCACTCTCCCATACATTGTTTATTCCACTCTCACTGTGTAATGGAAACTGTTGTACTGTGCCGTTTGTACTCATTACCTGACCCGTTACCTGTGGAGGAACCATCACTTGCTGCTGACTCATTGGTGCCAAAGGTATTTGCATTTGCTGATTAGGTACCATAGGTAACTGCTGTTGCATCGGCTGCATCTGCGTCATCTGCATACGGGGCATCTGCATCTGCTGCGGCTGCATAGGTTGTAATCCCTGCAATTGATTTATGGTCTGAAAATTTGGGTTTGGACCTCTCATTTTCGGTCCTCTCATTGTCTGAAATGCATTGACATCGTTGTTTTGCTGACCAACACCTACACCTGCACCTGCACCTTCCTGCACCACCATCGGACACTCGCGTTTCCAATGACCTACGTTTCCGCACGCGTGACACTGCATTACTTTCTTCATTGCCTGCACACCCGTCACAACAGTGTTCAAATCCGGACCATTATTCACAAAACCTCCTCTGCCTCTGCCTCTGGCCTGTGGTTGAAATGCCATGTTTCCCTGCAACTGCGGCTGCGGTTGCTGAAACGCCATGTTTCCCTGCAACTGCGGCTGCGGTCGCGGCATCTGCTGTTGGAACCCTTGCATCCCTGGCAACCCTTGCAGTCCTTGCAGACCTTGCAAGCCTGTCTGAGCCGCCTTAAGCTGCATCATCATCACCTTCTCTTTCAGCCTTTTCTGTTTCACCTCAATTTCGTCGCTACAGTATTTCGCATAATTCAAGACTTCATCAATCGGTTTCGAGTGCCAGCAAATCAAATGCGATTTTATCATCTGACTTATCTCTGGTCTCAGCCCTTCCACAAATCTGAACACAAAATGAAGCATATCTTTCGCCTCGATTGCTTCCGTGCCACTGTAATTCTTGAACGCCTTCAACAACCTCTCATAATAACTATGAATCGATTCTTTAGCCTCTTGGGCAGTTCGATCAATTTTCTGCCAATCCACATTTTTCGCGGCAACTTTCATCTTCAAATGCTCAATCACCTTATAGTACAGACACATCACCATAGGTGATGGTGCACCCGTCTCTCTGTCTCTCTCTGGTTCACTTGTCGGCCAACCTACAGCTCTTTTGCAATCCTCCCACAAATCTGCCGGAACCACGATCTCGAATAGAGTGTTCAGGTCTTCCCAGAGACATTTTGCAAGCTTCACAAACCTATCAGTCTGTTGATACCATTCAATCGGCTTCTCTCTCAGTTTGGGAAAATCATTCGTAAAAGACTGAATGTCGCTCCTGTGCCATGGTACATGTACTAATTTTCCCCCTGCTGTCTCCCTCATTGGTAACATAGTTACTGTCTCACTACTCTGCGGTCTTTTCTCATGGTGCTCGGTAGCACTGTCCCTCCTCTTATCCTTCCTCTTTACCCATTTGCTTTCCCACTTGTCTAAGCACCTCCACACTTGGGCACTCTGCAACAATTCTCTAAGGTGTGCCTTCATGCCTGCTGATCTCATGTGTTCAAAATCTGTGGTCCCAAAATCCAACCTATAGCTCCTGCTCAAGTGTTTCGTCTTGCCTATGTCAATCCCGTTCCTGTCTGCTACTTCCTGCAAACTCTTATGTACCTTGTTTACTTCTTTCGTGATCTTTGGACATAGATATCTCAACTCCTCTTCCGTGTAGGACTCTAACCTGTTCACACCCATATTCCCTTCCACCAATTCTTGTGCTTCCATGTTCAGCCTCATCCTATTCAAGTAATCTTCTCCTTTCCCACTGTCTGAACTTTGTGTGGAGTTTAGACTGTTGAACCACTGTGTCAGCTGTTGCGCATTTACTCCCATCAGGGTAGCATTCACATCGCCTGCCATCGACGGTTGCGGCAACTTTTCAGTATTCGATGTTAAAGGTATTATCAGTGGGGGGCTCGACCTCACCAGTGTAGACTGAGCACATATGGGACTAAACTCCATCAGGGACCCAGACCCAGTTGGCTGAGCCGCTATCGGAGTTATCCCTGGAGTGTTTTCTATGCACCTTCTTTCTGTCCCATTCTGCAGCATTGATCCCTGACTGTTCATGCCTAAGTTAGGCTGACTATACAGAGGTACCGCTGGACCTACGGTAATGGGCAGTGATATTGCATCTGGATTCTGTCCATTCCCCATGTTCTGTGGCATGTTCATTCCCACACCATGAGTCATCATTGCCGGCATGCCCATCTGGCTCCCCGTCATTTGAGCATATGCGTTTCCTCCCTGCATCTGCTTTTGAGGCATCATAAACTGAGTTGATTCAGCTTGTGCCATTGTTGGGTTGTAACCATTCTGCACGCCCCTTACGGTTGGGTCTATAATCATCCCTCCACTGTTGTCACTGCTGTAGTACCCTGGCATCTGCGGCTGATAATTTTCTGCTGGTTTCAACACGGGCACATCTGGATATATTCTTCTAACCTGCGGTATCTGCGGGGTGAGCAGCAAACTCGGATCCTTAGATCCCGATGGTACTCCTGAACTCTGGGTTTCACTGCTCTGTACCGAAGCCGGAGGGGCAGAACTGGTACTTGGACCTTGTCCATTTTCCGCATAAGGTGGTGGACGGTCGTTCAGCAATTGCATTATCAGCTCCTCATCCTCTAACTCCTCTTCTCTTCTCAACTTTTCCTCGTCCTCTCTATCCTTGGAACACTTCCTGTCTGTCTTACAGGTAGCTTTCTTACCTGTCTCCTCTTCCTCCTTAGTAATTGCGGGAAACAATTTTATTCCCTGCAATATATCTGACCTCCACACCTTCTGCGCATTATCCCACCTAGCATCCGCTAGTGTCTTTTCTACCTTCCTCATCCTTGTTTCAAACTTGTTCTTCTGTTGCTGTCTAGCCATTAATTCCCAGATTGCTAGAGCCTCAAACTGTGCTGGCCTTGGAGGTACCTTCATGTCATACATCGTGAATCTCAAATTCTCTAGGACCCTTATATTGAATGTCCCATGTATCGGGAATGCTACGCTCCCATGTTTCTCTGTCCACTTGTGCCATTGCTTTAGCCAAAGACACGGAGCTACCCCTTTTTCCTCCATTACAATGTAAGCTGGTGTACCTTCGGGTGGCGTCTCCTCTCCTACGCTCGCTTTAATGTAAGACTCCCCCTTCATCGCGCTCCTGAATGCTTTAAGGAATTTCATTTTTTCGTCTTTTATTTCCCAAAGTTTATAGTCAATAGGTCACTTTTATTCCACAAAGTTTGTAATCAATAGATGACTTTAATTCCCGGAATACTCTTCACTTGCCTTTCCCCTTCCAATCGAGTCCCACGGACTGAGTCCAATCCGTGCGCGACCCTTCTCTCCAACCAACCTATCTCAGCGTGGCTCCTAGTGACGTCACACTCACACACACTGCGGCTGACAAAGCCTCGCGGCTAGTCCTCCTTCACTCAGTTCCTCCCGTAACAACTTTTTGCATATATCGCGAGCTACCAAAAACTAAAACAGATCTGTCGGTTTACTACAGGAAGGGTAACATAATCGCTTCAGGACCTTAGGGACTTTTCACTAGCCTCGGGACTTTTCACTAGCCTCTGGCCGCTATTCCGTCTTTCTCAGTCCCCACATTCGCAAGCAAATCTGACCCGCAGACCTACTCTCAACTTGTCAATGATCTGTTCTAGTGCACTTAGAATCTTGTCAGAGCCCGAAGTCGAAGTTTCTTTCACTCCCTAACACACGTACCCACTCGTTGACCACGCCCGATCAACCTACTAAACCGCCCAGACCACAACATGGATCAACATACTCCGGAGTCTCTTGACCTCGCAGGGCCCGTCTCAACAACAACAACCACGTGGACCTTTTTATGCACAAAGCGCCAGACGCACATGAAGTTCGACGACTTCCCTACTCTCACACTCGGAGCCGCACCTCCGATATCTCTATGAAGTTCGACGACTTCTCTACTTCTACACTCGGAGTCGCACCTCCGCTATCCTTAAAAAGAAAATCCTCGCAACCTTTTCACACACCCTGCGGCAATAAGCTGTGCAAGCGCAAAACCCTAACTTCACTCATATCATCACTAGTACCGCCAACGCTGTTTCCACATCTCCTTTCTCTCCATTCGCAAGCTTCGAGATCCCGGGAAAGTCGCGGTGGACCTAGCCCATCATCATTCTGTCAATCTGTTTTATCCAAGAAATCTAATTCAACTTCTTGAATGAGGCCTCAAAGTGCGTAACCGCTAATCCGACACCATGTACTTTAATAGTACAGGGTCCCAAAAGACGTAACCGTCCTCTGCTACCATCTACTGATAGAGCGGAACGTGGTAACAATTTACCTGCGTTCGGACGCTCTTTAGGCCGATGAATCTTTTGACTAAGTGGGAACTCTCTGTACTCTTAATCGATCAATCACCTTATATCGATAATCAATAACGAACATAAGCAACACCTTGAACAACATAACACTTAACAATTAATCCAGAATACATTTCGGCGAACCCTGACCTTTCAGCCAGGAATAACCACACCAGTTTATTGCAAAGTTAGTGAATTTATTTCCCTATATTAACAAAGCTAGCACAATATAAATGTGTTGCAACACCAAATGATAAACATAAATGAACATTAATAGCTGTCCATATCGTCGAAACAAGTGTAATCTATGTAGCATTTGAATCACAAGGCATTCGATAGTGGCAATGCAAAGCACTAATACGATAATCTGTAATGGGCTAATTGTGTACATTTAGTCAGCATAACAAGATCTCAAATTGCATCGTGCGACATATGGAATCCTCGTCTAACCTCAAATTAGCATCAGCATGTGGGACTTCATGCAAAAAACAATTTAGCAACATCAATTTAGAAAACTCCTAGCTAGGGCTCATATCAAAATCAGCAGTTGGTTACCTAAAAGAAACACAATGCAATTTTACAATTTCCTTTCATAATTACCAATTCCGATCAGCAATCAATGAATTCTTCGTCTCACAGGTATCGTTTCTCGATCAGCATAGGACGGGGCAAGGGGGCAAGGGTGAACGGGGCAATTGCCTCACGGCGGCAAGGTAAAACTACTACTTCATGCAAAGGGACAAATCAAAGTTAAAGTCTCTAGGGCAAGAATCGTCAAAGTCTCTTTCTCTCGACTAGAGAAAGCATCAAAGTCTCTCAAAATGGCGTCGCAGCAAAGTGGGCCATAATAGCTACGAAGTCTGCAAAATGGCGGGTATCGAGCTGGTAATGGCTACCTTCTTCTCGTGCACCTGGGTTTTATAGACAACAGTTCAAGTCCAGTAGGGTCTCCATTGGAGGGTTCATAGGTTAGCTTCAAATTGACCAATCAAAAACGGCAGTTCTCAAGCTTTTACTTAAGCATACATTATCCTTGGAGATGGGTACGCAAATTGCAACATTGTCTCTCGATTAGCTTACTCTCAGAGCCTCCATTGTCCGCACCTGCAAGTCGACCTTGAATTAAAGAGAAAATATGCCATGCTGGCACGAAACTTTAAGATAAGCATGTGAACAGTTTCTGTGGAAAAGTACAGCTTCAAGCAGAAATACACGTTTAATAGCACATTGGAAAATACGAACATCTAAACCGTGAGACCAGGAGACTAGGCCAAAGCCTCCGCTAAAGTAATGCTAAGCTAAAACATTTCGAACAAGCAAATCGTAGCATACGTTTATGATTATGTCGGATTAGTGCAATTCTAATACACCATGTTATATAAAGCACGCGTATAAATGATGGCAAACTACTCTGAGGGCACATTTTGTCCCCGTACAATCTTTATTAGTTCGGTTAATGTCACACATGATTATTTCAGCACTACGTTTATGCGTTAATAAATCAAAACCTTCATTTTCTGCTTCATCACCTACTAAAAGATTTCAGGAGCTTGCTTGTGCCCCAAAAAAATAATAATATGTTTTATCAGAATTCAGTTTGAGGCAACTCTCACCCATCCAATCGCCAACTGCTCCTAAGCAGTTCTTGAAGGATTTAAAGGCATCTAATGCCTCATCCTGGAAAGATAAATGAAGCTGAGTGTCATCAGCATAAGAGATCACCTTCAGGCTCCATGATTCAACTAAATTGGCCAGGGGCTCCAAGGTAAAAACTAGTAAACACTAAAAAGAGTGGGGCTCAAGGCTGAGCCCTGGGGAATCCATATTTCAGAGGCTTGGAATCTGAAGTAAATGGAGCAAGAAAAACAGCATGAGATCCATCCTCAAGGTATGATTTAAACCAGGATAGGGCTTTTCCTTGGATTCCAGTCTCCTCCAGTCTATTCAACAATATACGGTGCAGGACCGTATCAAACACTGATGACAAATACAAGAGTACAACCATTGCCGAAGCATTCTGATCAAGATTAGACTTGATAAATTCAGAGACCTTCAAGTAAGGCCGACTCTGTGCTGTACCGTGCCAGGAAGCCCGATTGCCTATCATGGAAAAGGGAGTTAGATTCCAGAAACAGGCAAGGCTGCCTACTAACTGTTTTTTGCAGTATTTTGGCTGCTGCAGGAACAAATTAGATCAGCCTGAAGTTGCTAAGGCCCATATTTATACTTTTTGACGCTAAACTGCGCTAACGCAGTTTAGCGTCAAAAAGTTTTGCGCCGGCTAACGCCATTCTGAAGCGCCATGCGGGCGCCGTATTTATTGAATGGCGTTAGCCGGCGCAAGCAGACCGGCGCTGCCTGGTGTGCGCGAGAAAAACCACGTACACCAGGCAGCGCCGGCGTAGGGGGAAAATGGCGCATGGGCGTCTTAAAATGGGGCAAGTCAGGTTACGTCGAAAAAATCGTCGTAACCCGACTTGCGCCATTTATTTTCGACGCCCATCCCCCATCAACATGACTCCTATCATTGTAAAGATAGGAGTCATGCCCCCTTGCCCAATGGCCATGCCCAGGGGACTTCTGTCCCCTGGGCATGGTCATTGGGCATAGTGGCATGTAGGGGGGCACAAATCAGGCCCCCCTATGCCAAAAAAAATTATTAAAAAAAAAAAAAAAATACTTACCTGAACTTACCTGAATGTCCCTGGGGTGGGTCCCTCCAGCCTTGGGTGTCCTCCTGGGGTGGCCAAGGGTGGCAGGGGGGGTCCCTGGGGGCAGGGGAGGGCACTCTGGGCTCATTTTGAGCCCACTTGTCCCTTAACGCCATGCCTGACCCAGGCGTTAAAAAGCGGCGCAAATGCGCCGTTTTTAGCCACGCCCACTCCCGGGCATCTCTTTTGCCCGGGAGTATAAATACCACGTAAAGGCCTGGGAGTCATTTTTTAGACGGGAACGCCTCCCTTGCATATCATTAACGCAAGGAAGGGGTTCACGCTAAAAAATGACGCACATTCCGGGAACTTTGGCGCTAGACGCCTCTAACGCCATAGTATAAATATGGCGTTAGTTGGCGTTAGTTTAGCGTCGAATTTGCGTCGAAAAAAACGACGCAAATTCGGCGCAACCAGAGTATAAATACGGCCCTAAGTGTCTTCGGGTCAGCATTAGGCTTTTGTAACAATAGTAACAGGACGGCCTGTTTCTAGCCCCTCGGAACAACCACAAACTACAGGGAGGTGTTCAACAGTCTGCTCAGGATGGGGTTGGCAGATATCAGGAGGGCAGCAGTCACAGGGTGAGCCGGACTTGCATTTAGCCAACAGTGACACTGAGTCCTCCAACGGCTCAAACACTGCCAACACAGGTCCAGCAGAAGGAACCCTCTCTGTCGTCATTTCTGTTGCCCACTGACTGGGGAAGTGATCATAGATTGCTTTAAGTTTGTTAAAAAAGAATTATGCAAGCTCCTCACAAAACTGAGCAGAGGGCATAAGCAGATTTTTCATGGCATTCAGTGATAGAAAAGAGTTCACAATATTGAAGAGTGCACAAGGTTTATTACCGGCTGCATCAATGGCTGGCACAAAGAACTCCTTCTGAGCTCTGCAAGAGGATTTGCGGAAATTCGAAAGTGCCTTTTTATACACCGATTTTGTGGCCTTTGTCATAGGATGTGAGCCAATCGGGCTCCAACCATTTACAATAAACCAGGTGGTGGATGGCATCGATTGGCTCTGAGAAGTTAATTTCATTGGGCAACAAGATCTATGGCTTCAGAAATCCAATTGTCAACCAGCTCCAAATCTTGAACAACAGGGCCTATGAGTGTTTTAGGGGTTGTCTGCAGTGTCTTTGCCAGCAAAGCTTGTGAAATTTTCACCATGGTCTGACAGATTTCTGACAGGGGACCACATGAAACTATCCTAAAGGGGAGTACGAAGTGGTCTGTCCAAGTTAACTCACAAGCCAGCTTCATGAGAACATTCAATAAGTGCGACAAAAAATGATTTTAGAAAATCTTTTAAAGAAACAAGATAATAAACTTAGTTTATTTTGTTGTTTCTGTAAAAGTGGGTAGATCCACTAGTATGACGTAGACGGAGTGGCAGTGCTGAGCACTCCCCCTCAGTCCGCAAGTATGTTTGGCCGGCCATCTGGGGCCGGCCAAACACACATGCGCACAGGGCTCATCAGGATTGGTCGCAGGGCAGGCTGGGAGCCTGTGCCTGCCTGAAGGCTGCGACAGAGGAGCAGAGTGGAGCAGCGTGGAGAGAGAAAAAAGGTACGTTTAATTTTTTTTCAGGCCCCCTTACCCTCCCAGCTATGCGCCGCCCCGCCCCTTTTCCCTTCTGCGAACCGCAACTGGCAATTTACATGTTGTTCCAAATTGAAGCCCTCCAGCATACTTACAGACTGCTTCGCAGCAGGGCAACTCGGGTCATTAAAGTGCAGATAAAGTCACCCAGGATCAAGAAATTTAAATACAGTATAGAAAGTTGGCCAAGCATGTCAAAAAGGAGCTAGAGGGAAGAAGCAACGCTCTCAATGAGTCCACAATTCGTCAACTTTGAAGTACTGCAGACCATAGTGCCTCTGCACACAACCGCTATTCCCCTCACTTCCGATCTCTTCTATAAATGTTATGAATGGAAAAAAAACCTGTGGTGTAGCTAAAGCTATGTCCGGTAAGAAGGCGTCCATAAGCCAAGTGTCTGTCAAAAACAAAAGATCAAACTTATTCTCAGCAAGTAGATTGTAAATGTTGAGCAAATGTTTAGGAAGCAACGTACAGTTCAGCAAACCTGCCAAGACAGTAAGGTTTTGCCCTGAAGGCAAAGGGGCATCTGTTTGATAAGTTGGAAGCGCCACACCAGACTGTGATGCACTACCAGCATTAGAAAAGACGAAGCCACAAGCCCCACACTTAAAAAAGCTTATGCAACAGGCCTCCTTACCACCAACGAGAAAAGCTCACACAAGGAAGACGAAAGATTCCCTTGTAATTTTAACAGTTGATCTATAGAGTAAAACTGCAGCACAGGTGGGCCACCAGGTAAACCAGAGGCGCAATTGGCACATGGCCACGATCCGGACACAGACAGGCGCAGACGGACTTGCCTGCTGTAAGCTTTAAATAGACAATGGGAACCCAGTTCCAGGGACTAGAGCACATCAAAAACAAAATGGTGGCTCTGTGGTAGTGACTGGGAAACCAGGAAGTGCCCAAAACACAGTTAACAGATCCACCACACCAAAATTAAAAAATCCTTCGTTATGAGGAACGGGAAATAAAGAAAATATGAAACTGAGCCAGAGCTATAACAATAAAAACAATAAAAAATCTGGAAAGTCTTGGAAATTTCCCAACTTTTAGACTTGCGCTAGAATTGGCCCGTAATAACTACACCAGGCTTCATTTTAAATTCCCTCTACTCATTTCAGTGAGTGGTGGGCCTTATTTTTCCAGTCTACAATATTATGAATTCTCTTCAACAATGAAACTTGAAAGTGAGGCTTGAACGCTTCGTATGCATATTTCATTAAGGTTTGCTTTCAAAGAGAGCTTGTCATAATCAAATAAAACGCATGCAAGACATCAGGGGGCTCATTATAGGTAAGGTGCACTGTCCCACACAGCACCAAGGTGCACACTGAAATGCATGCACTGGACACAGACAGGGAAAGGGTGCCATATCACCCCAGGACTGGGAACTGCATGTTAGTGAAAGGCGGGCTGACTGTCTGAAGCTGCTGGTCCTCCTTTCAATGTGCATGAGGCAACCTGGCATGAGTTTCAAAGGGGGAGGGTTGGTTCGGGAGTCTCTGGTCTCCTTTTACCTTCTTTCAAGGGGCATCCTCAGGGCCAAACAGACTTTTACCTGGCGCACAGTTAGTGCACCCGTTGACAGTATCTTGCATCTAGGCCCATTTCTGTAATATGATACTGGTGCAAAGGCAACAGATTTCCTCACTTACGGAAAATGAGGGCACGCCTTCTTGGGATCCCACAAGTGTGCATGTAGTGCTTGTGTGACCTGTAGTACAGAAGAAGCCAAGAGGCCTAGTCAGGTGAACAAGCACTTTACAAATATATTGAATCAGGGGGCTGCATGAGCGCTTGTAGCCTATTCTCTAATACCAGAGTGCTGCAGGATTCAAAAGTGGGCTCACACACCTGTTGCACACTCAGGCATTTTTATTATATGGCTCCATGTGGATGACTATACAGTAGTACCTATTGCATGTTACAACCACACATTCCTGGTGAACGGCCCAAGCCAGCTCCTCAACCTTGTTTGGTCGATGTCAATGATTCAAGGTCAACATATTTGAGGATGCACTTTCAGTGGCCATTGTAAAATGAAGTGGGTTGCATAGGTTGTTTGATCTGTAGGCCCATATTTATACTTTTTGACGCAAACCAGCGCTGGCTTGCGTAAAACTTTTTACTGCCGGCTGACCCCATTCCTATGCGCCATGCGGGCACCATATTTAGGGATTGATGTTAGCCGGCGCTGCAGGCTGGTCAGAGTAAAAAAAAAAGACTCAAACCAGGCAGCGCCGGCGTAGGGAAAAATGGGAGTTGTGCGTCAAAAAATGGTGCAAGTCAGGTTTTAGTCAAAAATCATGGCTCAAACCGGACTTGCGAAATTTTTTGCCGCACAACCTCCATTGAAATGACTCCTGTCTTAGCAAAGACAGGAGTCATGCCCCCATGCCCAATGGGCATGCCCAGGGGACTTCTGTCCCCTGGGCATGCCCATTGGGCACAGTGGCATGTAGGGGGGCCCAAATTAGGCCCCCCTAGGCCACTTTAAAATTTAATAATAATAATACTTACCTGAACTTACCTGTACTTACCTGGGATGGGTCCCCCCATCCATTGGGTGTCCTCCAGGGGTGGGCGAGGGTGGCAGGGGTTGTCCCTGGGGGTAGGGAAGGGCACCTCTGGACTGCTTCTATGGTCACAGACCATGGAAGTGAGCCCACAGGTCCCTTAACGCCTGCCCTCACCCAGGCACTAAAAAACAGCGCACATCAGGCTGGGTGCCGTTTTTTAAGGCCCGCCTCCTCCTGTGCGTCAAAATGAGGCGGGAGTATAAATAAGGCGCACAGGCCTTAAAGTTATTTTTTGGGCGGGAACGCCTACCTTTCATGTCATTAACGCAAGGCAGTTTCCCGCATCCAAAAAATGACTCACACAGAGGAATTTTGACGGCCGCGGGTTCGGGTGTCATAATATAAATATGGTGCACGTTTTGCGCAGAATGTGCATCCAAATTTTGACGCACATTCGGCGCAACCAGAGTATAAATATGCCCCACAGTTTCTAGATCCTCGGTCTCTGGGCGTCCTAAGAGACTGTAAAATGCTCTGAGTAGCGCGCTGGGTGTAGGGACATGCTTGGCTCTTGTCGCCACACCTGTCCGAGGCTTCCGCTTTGCAAGGGGAGCCTGGGGTTCTCAGGAAGGCATTATTTGCATGTGTACAGATATTTGCATACCTTTGACTCTGATTTTGCTGCTCATCCGCTTTCATCGCTCACAGGTTTCAACAGTGGGAGTCCCGAAGCCACACGGAGGTATTTACTTTACAGAAGATGCCTTCAGGGGTTGGTACATACCACTGGAGCGACTGTTGCGACTTCTTACCCATCCGGGATTCCTTTCGGTTTCAAAGTTTCCGCCAGTATCGTCGAATGAGGTAATGGGAAAGCAGATGTACAGTAGGTCTCAAACCACAAAGGTCATTCCTGCATGAGCTCACCGACCCTGGCACGAAGCGGCAGCACTTCTGAGATTCAGAAACTGTTTGATGTCTCTGCTCCTACTGAGGATCATCAACGAGCGATTAAAACCACAATCCTCAGCTTTAGCTGCAGTGAGAGAGGACTAAGCTCTCCTGGCAATGGGTGCCTCCTTCCTGGGTCTCGCTTCACCCTTTAGAAATTATAATTCAGTAGTAATTGCTGAACTCATGTTAGTGAATATAACAGGGCGAAAAGACACTCGAAGGCAGATGTACTAAAGCGAATGCGGTTTGTGGTTCACATTACAACAGCAGAACACTTCAATTACAAATGTAGCTACTTCTTGTGAAACGCACTTCATTGTGTTTAATTTTGTGAATTGATAATTACTGGTTTAAGAATCGCTTATCTTGTGACTGAAAATCCCACGTTTTGCGCATCGCACCCTGGTGCCATCCGAGAGCATCAGAAAGCTGAGGGCAGCGCCACCATCAATGGGCAGTGAACTGCTTCCTGCAGACAGTAAGGACGAACCTGTACCCCAGACCCCCCAAAACACCTCTGAGCTCGGCCTGCACAGCTAACCCGGAACGGCCAGGAAGGGAAGAGGAGTGTGTAATATCCTTAATCCACCGTCAATGGTTCAAAGGGGCAGGTTGAATAAGAAAGTGAGGGTGTGACAGAGGACGTAAAAAACAAAATGCAACTTTACAGAAGAAAATGTGGATGTCCCTAGTAAGGAAGTCACCAAGTCGGAGTAAAAGCTGTTTGGGGCGTCCTTATACTCTGCTAGCCTGAGCACGAAGCCGGTCATCTGGGTCGACATGCAAGAGACCGTGGCTTCCCAGGCATGGCTTTTAAAAGAACGGGAAATCCATGTGAGCGACGATACAGTTGGAAGAGGTGTACATAAACAAAAGTGTCGGGAAATGCAGGGTCTGCATCTCCTACTGGATGAAGCCTGGAGGATGCCAGCCATCATCAATCCAGTGACTGGCACTCCAAGAAGAAGGTGCGAGCCTCACGCTCCATGCACATCTCATGAGTGTCTCTCTAAGAGCGATACAGGTGGCATGCGCATGACTGCGGAAGGTGCAGCAAACTCTGTAGAACACACTTATGTGCACGAATTTGCTTTGAACAAGTTAAATTGCACACTTGAAATTGTTACGGGCCTTTCCTGCTTGCCTATGCTTCTGATATTATTAATGCCAACAGCATGGCGCTCCATCAGGCCACTCACCGTGACCTTGCATTGCAAAGCGTGCGTGTGTTGCTGGTGACGCGATGTGTCCGAGAACGCTCTGCATACAGCCTCAGAGCTGTTGCCAGGATACGGGAGTACGCCCAACAGCACCTTGCGCACAGCTCTTGCGATGTACAGTGATGCGTGAGCAGGCGCGAGTCACCACACAGCATGGCAATGTCAATTAGCACGCGCACAACAAATCGCTACCACCAAGGTGGTGAACTTGCCCAAGGATAAATTGTCTGTACTTCCTAAACTGCAATGAATCTCGGTGCTCCTTCCAGGCTTGCTGTGCGATCAGCTTGATGCGTTCTCCATAAAGTGGTCCGCAAAGTTATCTGACTGCCAAATCTCTCCATTGACGGGTTTGTGTCTGTATGTTGCTGCTTGTCGCCAATTTGTAGTAAGTACTTAACCCAAGCAATGTCAAAGTACTTTATTTGCCAAGATACAGAGGGCATATGTACAAGAAAGTGGTGCATTGGTCCCAATGCACCACCTTTCTTATGTCACCCCTGCCCCAGCTAACGACAACATGGTTGCACCGTATTTGCAATACAGTGCACAATGGCATCAACATTTTTGACACTATTGTGGTGCTTTGCTGCACCAGCATCAGAAATGTTGACACTAGTGCAGCAAAGCACAGGGAGGTCAATTGATTAAAATGGGTGGGTCATTTTAACGCCTGCTCTGAGTGTTCAAAATGATGGAAAAAATGGCACAGCGAAATGTGAATTTCACTGCGCCATCTTTTTGGGCCTTCCTGCGTCGGAATACCCCCCTTGCATACATTATGCCTGGCACAGGCATTATTTGATACAAGGGTTTACAAAGTGGTGCACTGTAAATACGCCCCGGGCGAAAGGCCTCCTTAATGCCACCTCAGAGTAATAAAAATATGCTAGGGTGGCGCAAGGTGGCACTAGGTAAATATCCTCCCAGAGCAGAGTAGACACGGCCCCTACTACAGCCCGTCCTCTGTTCAACTGCCTCACAGCCTCCCTGCATAACCACCCTAGAATTAGAATGCATTACAAATGATAATACCCACAGTGACATGAGTCCACAATACTAGACCATTTTGATTTTAGCACAATTACATATAATAGATTTACTGATAAGGGCATTCAGAAAACCCCCTTCCATCCATTTGTCTCTTGTTGTGTCATTTACATTTTGTTCCACCCACTACAACATACATCAAGGATTAGCATACTTTCAGTGCTTGAGAAAATAGAATGAACTGGTCAGCCCACTTCTGCCATTGGGCAACTTTTTTTTTATCTTTCACAAGGGGCACATCCACACTTGAAACTGTTCCTTTCAGTCCTAGGGATTGCTGTGGAAATGTGTGCCTTTTGTGACCAAAAACATTTTGGATTTTTTCAACTTTTTTAACTATTGGTGAGGGCCCATTAGCTCTCACAACAAAAATAAAAGTGCAGAAACAAAACAAACATTCACAAAGCCAAAAGGAATACACCTACTGCCAAACTGATCAGCTTTGCCAGTGCTTGTTTATTAGAATGGCTTTACACAGGACTATCCTAAAGGGACCATCCAGTGTGGGTAAAAATGTTTTTTTTCATGAGGCCTGAATAATGAACATTAAGCAACAGAAAATGCAGAATGTTTCTTTGTTTAATGATGTTTGATTGTAGTTTGAGACATCTTGTGGCATCATTCACCAGATGCCCCTTTAGCCACAATCTCACCACAATGAGCAAATTCTGCACATACAGGTGATCAGCATGAGGAAGTTTGCACTTTAATCCTTCAACTTACTCAAGAGCACTAACATTTTGCAGTGCTTAGATACGCTTGAGATTAATAGTCAGAGAAACTGAATAAATATCACAAAGTGCAATTTACAAAATAAGAAAATATGGTCTATGACAAATTATTGTAGAGGAAAACATGTACAAGCATAAGGCGCTAGTTATATCGTCTGTGTAAATGAATCTGAATATTATTAGTGACTCTTTTCAGGGATCAACACATAAATGTGGACAAATAAGTTAGAAATAGATAAATAAAGATGGATATATACAAACAGAAAAGTAAAAAAAAACGAAATCGAAATTATTACTACTAATGAATATATTGAAAAGCCTCCAAATAAGCGACTCCGAGCATTCACAAAAACTTCCAGAGCAGAGATGTGATACCGGACATTCAGTGTCTCACTCCAAGAGGCGTGGCCTTCTCTGGAAACCTATGTTTATTTAACTGGCATTTTTACCAAGTAAGTTATGTGCCTCGGAGACCTTCCTCTGCTTTTCATTTTTGTAATTTTTACTTGACTGTTTACAGCATGAAAACATACCTAGGTGATCCGGTAATTCCCATGTCATTGCGATTCTTCACTTTTGAAGCATGCAAACATTTTTTCTAAATGAGCTATCATAACTTCTTCAGTTCACAGACATTTTGTTGCAAGTTCACCTCCTTGATACATAGATTGCTCTTTCTTTAAGAATATGTTCGCCTGAATACTGCAAATGAATATTTTAAATATTTACAGATACATTTGAAAGGCTTTGTGTTGAAGCCATGCTGTGAAGTTGAGTGTGCATGTCATTTTTGTATTTGCCCAAGGAAGTCCCCACGTGATTTTTTGTTTTTGGCAACCCGTCCCCATTGGTTTCCTTAGCCTTTGACCAAAGAGGACAGCCCACTTCAGTGCTCTCAACCGAGGCCTGGCTTGGGGCAGTTGATGTTTAGGTGATGGGGTGCCAGGAGCGCACAGGGTAGCTGTGTCAGACTACCACTTTCAATGACCAGAGGCTCGGTGCGATTGTAGCCCCTTTCCTAGTATTTAGATTTTTTTCCTCAAGCATACAACCCTCTCATGGTAGGGAAAGTAAAGCCACATTAGCAGTAAACTCTGTTTTTATGAGATGTAATGTTGCGTAACACATGGTAAACATTAGTTTTCTTGAATTATGATAAGGGGAGGTCACAAAAATGATGCCCAAGTTAGGGTTATCTTTATTATCTTTAAATGCATGGAAACAGATTTTTTTAAACATTTTAAAATGTTATTGGAATTGTTTTAATTAAACAATACATTTCTGTTCCTTTGTTGGCATAGCCTGCATTAAATAGCATATATATATATATTTATTTATTTTTTCACTGAAAAAGCCAAAGGTTACAGGGACGTTATAGTTAGGTTTTGAATTTACTCATTCAAAACCATAGAAATTCAGCTCTTATAGTTAGAGTTCTTTCAAGTAACTATAACTAGTGCCCTGAGGTAACTATAACTCATGCCCTCGCCATGCTACAGCCTTCCACCTCCACTCAAAATTGATAATCATCAATTGATAATTGATGAATGTAACATATCTATTATTGAGACATTATTAATGTTGAATTCATAAGTTTGCATATTGAAACTGTGTTTATTAAATGTATTAATTAAATGCATTGCTTTAAATCACTTGCATTAGCCTAAATGAGGCCTGTTAGGTTTTGTATTCCGTGACTGTGCAGGAAATGTGGATTCATTTTCATAAAGTGAGCTTTCTTTCAGTCTTCGTTCCAATGAGCAGAATAGCTTTTGGTAATAGGCCCCTATCGTTTACACAGAGAAAAGTGTGAGAGTGTCCTTGAGTTTGAAACATCCTGAGCCATGGACTGACAAATTATCCAAATGTTACTATCATGTGTGGAGCTACATGGATGAATGAGGTTTCTATGACCAACCTGGGAAGAGATGTTGATGTTGCAACCTGGAGCCGTGTGATCAATTACTATTGGATGATGCCCCTTTAACGTATTATGGACTGTCTTTTAGAGCAAATCAGATTGCTTTATTAACTTTCAGATATCATTGACCAGTTGGACTTTGGTCAGATCGAGTCCAGATGAGTATCCTGCCTGAAGGTGAGATGCCCCGCTGAGACTTAGAGATTTTCTCCCTAACCCCTGCAGAAGTCACTTGATCGAGCATGCTGATGCTTTCCCTTTTTACCTAAATTTTCTCACCTTAGTTAGTACCCTGTTGCCTGTGATTTCCTTTATCCAAATTCTTTTTGTCCTTTTTGCCCTTTTTATCTTTTGCCTGCATGTGTTTTGCCCCACACATGTTAATTCTAAATTTGGCTATGGTAGGGGTTTTCCTTTGCTCAGCTAAAAACTATAGCGTTGATGATTTGAAATGGACTGCTGCTTGCTAAGCCTGAGCAACGTGTAATTTCTGTATCACAACTAATTTTGTTAATATTTTGTACTTTCCTTATTGAATGCTTAGTTTTATTAATGTTAGTCCACCTAAATCTATTTTGTCGGCTTGGGCAACCCTTGGCGATTCTGTATCTTTATAAATCTTTTTGAGAGTTGTCTACATGACTTTGAGCTTGAGTTTGTAATAAATCCCTTAACTTTATTCCTAACTGGAGTTTTCCTTGTATGGCCAAATGGGTCATTCTGTTTAACTCAATTGGTTTGTATTGAAATTGAGTTGTATTGTTCTATCACACCCTGTCGCAGGGTCCAAAGGTCCTTTGACCTCAATGATCATTGATTCCTGTGAAGAATGAAAATGCTCCAGGAGATCCAGTACCTGACTTCTCATGATCCATCATTTTACAAATCAATAAGGTGCTGAAAATAAGATTTTAGCACTGGAATATTTGTAGAGGGCATGGGTTAATAATTATAGACATAGGTGTCTTCTGGTAATGGCCGTTTCCTGATCTCTAGTGGAGTACAGCAGTACTCAAGCCGAGTCAGTATTCAACCTCATGTCAAAAGATTTCTAGGACACAAAATCCAAACAGTCCTCACTTAAATGTCACTTCAAGAAACCTTCATTGAGCTCTGTGTTTAATGGAATGCACTCTACACCAAAAGATCTCATAAAGGTGCCACTGCATCATGTGTTTGCAGACTTCAGCATTCTCATTGCTCATGCCATAGCACCAGTGCTTAATATGAGCCGGTCTCGTGGGGGCCATTGGCACTTATTTTCGACAACAGATATTTACCAAGCTCAACAGAGGGAAAAAACACAGATCATAAAGACAAAGGAAGAGAAAGATGACAAAACGATATCAAAGGGAAAAAGCAGGAACCTGCAAGGGCGACATAATGGAGATGGGGTGTCTGATAGTGGATAAAACAGGCATGAGGAGGATTTAAGACTATCAGCATTAGTATCAGGTGCACCGACGTTTAATGCCCCGGCCCGGGGCTTCTGGGTAAGGCTTCGGGCTCCGGCACTCTTTCTTCCACAAATTACAAACTGTTTAGTTCCTCAATCAAGAACCGCATTTGAAAGCAAGTAGCTCTCAGATAAAGTTTTTTGAACTCGATAACAGCTGAAAGTTTAAAACTTCTGCTCAACTCTGTCTTTGCTATTTTTTTTAACTAGGCCCCTTACATAGTTTGTTTTGTCACATTTTTTTTTCTCAGCTTGCATTGTAACTAGGCAGTGTAGATTTTCATTTTGCCAAGGTAGAGGGACAAAATCAGACAATCTTACGGTTTATGAAAACGGACAAAGTAGCTGGACCTCACCAATGAAGCAGAGTTTTTCATAACCAAGATGTGTTTTCCCTGCACCCGGACATCCTGCGGTATATATGTCTGCATGGATCATATACATCTGGGCTGTTAGTCATGAGTGACAGCAGGGATACACATTGGCTGCCCCGGACTCCTCATCCCTGCCTTCCCCACTGCCAGAAGTCTAGCCCAGTGACTTCTGGCACTGGAAAGGGGCAAAGGCAGACCTCACTGACACATGTTAAACCCACAGTCAGAGCAGTGCACTTGTGGACTAGCACCTCCTTGCGCCACATTAGCGTAATGTTTTTTTTTTTTTTTACACTAATGTGGCTCAAACTGACAAAAATCACTGTGCCATATTTGCAAAGTGGCGCAAAGAATGCATTGCACCACTTTGTGACCCCTTGCACCACATTATTCCTGCGCCAGGAATAGTGTATGCAAGGGGGATGTTCTGGTGTCAGGAGGCCCGCAAAAATGGCGCACTGAAATCTACATGATTTCATTGCTCCATTTTTGCCATCATTTTTAACACCTGTTCAAAGCAGGCTTTAAAAGAACACACCCGTTGAAATCAATGGGCCTCCTTGCACTTTGTTCCACTACTGTCAAAATTGTTGATGCTAGTGGAGCAAAGCACTACAATAGTGTCAACAATTTTGATGCTATTGGCTTAATGTGCGCAATATTGTATATACGGCTCACCCATGACGTTGTTATGTGGCACTGGGGGGACACAAGAAACGTGGCACACCAGGTTCTTGTAAATCTGGGAAATGTTGTCGTCAGGTGGCGGTGAGAGAGGTGCAAGAAATCTGGCACATCAATACTGATACACCAGATTCTTGTAAATCTGGGCCATAATTGCAACTTTGTTTTGCCTTACTTATAAGGTATCAACGTTCCATAAAGATGAATCAATTTCAGGAAGTGGTTATTTAATTTAAGAAGTAAATACAGGTAGACCTTGGTTGGATTGAATCGATATTGCCAAAATATCGGGCGAATCCACGTATATTTCCTTTGGCTAGAATATCCTCGACTAGCATGACCAACCGTTTTTTATTGTCAAAATGCAATTATGAGTTTGAACATTATATGGATGTGATTTTATCTCCACTAGCACGAGCACTTTACATTAGACGTAGAACAGGGGTGCTCCCCTTATGTACTTTTACTTGTAGATGGCTGAAATCCGACAACCCTTCTAACTTATGCCCAATGGGATGTGGAACTGCTGAATGCGTGGCGCATGTTCTTTTTCAGTGTCCAGCATATTCCAAGCAGAGGGCACACTGGATTGTACCGCTTTGCAGATCTATGGGATTTAGGAATCGTTCATTGGCTCTCAGGATCTGCAAAATGGATCCACATGTGTCAGTGGCTTGCAGTTTAGCAAAATGTTTGGAGGCTATCTGGCATATTAGACTAAAATCTAAAACTAATTGTTTTTAATGTCTTATATTTCTTGTTTGATTAATTGTTTTCTGGCAGTTAACACATTTATGAATATTTTATAAAACGAGGGCACTCACGAATAGATAGTTATGATATGTATTTGGATTATGACCTGCATCTATATTGAGTTTGATTGTATTTTATTATCCCTAGTTAAAGAACACCGTGATGGTTTTTATTCATCTTTTTTATATTTATTCAAGTGTTTGTATAGGTGCTTTTATGGTATATTTTTTTACCGAAATAAAGCTGAATTGAATTGAATTGAAGAAGTAAATAAACATTTGAGGCAGAAAAAATTTGATATGAGTTGCATTCTGCCTGAGCTGACGAGTCCATGCTTATCGTGGACTATGATTTACTAACATGCCAGGGGAAGCAATATTATACACCCTTTGACCCCTGAGGAGAGTAACATTTACTTCTTGCCCCAACCATAGCCACCCAACTGTCTTCTGTTTCTTTCAGGAGGGCTCAGGTATGTGAATGAGTGGAAACTACAGTAAGTAAAGAGGGCTTTTTACTTTCCACCTTCTGCTGCCTTCTCTGCCACTAGACATGGGGTATCAACAGAAGTGCCAGAGATACCAAACAGCAAACCAGTGGTAGCACCTTTTACCTTTGGCTACGCCTAAATGGTGTCTATGATAGTGAAATCTTTGAGGACAACCCTTTTTCTGATCTGCATGCCTTGACAATTTCCCTTACCTCCAGAATGCTAGATATGTTTAGGTCTTGTAGGCAAATGACTGACCTTCAATGCATTTGTCTGCTATAGTTGCTTTACTTTTCGACAGCACCTTAATAAAACAGAAAATATAAATTAAGAGCTCACCAATACTTGTTACAGATATATTTAGGGGTGCTGAGCCAAGACTGTCATACTTCGGATTACCACTTCAATTCATGCCATTGTTGAGTTATGTGTAGGTAAACCACACAAGAAACCCCGATATACCAAAATTCCTGTCCCGAGGTAACTGGTTGATGTCATGCCTGTTTGTTGCACCTAGGGGTAAAACAGGGTGAAATGGATAAGAGAAATCCAGGACTGGATTCATACTTTAGGTGTATTTGTCACATTCAGTGGAGCCTTCCGAGAACTTCCACCAGGAAACCTCTGGGACTTCCAAGGATTAAGGACCAGCTACTAGGTAAGTAGAATGCAACAGTTAGGAATATGGTATAACAGTGGAACCAAAAATATATGCAGACTGATAGAAAGACCCTTGGCTCTTCAAGTGGCTACACCTGCACACAAGACTTACTGTGACACATGCTCTCCTCACCATCTGACTGGACTATGGCAACACTCTCTACGTAAGAATCACCGCAAACCTCCGACAGAGACTTCAGTTCTCAGAACGCCATAGCCATCGTTGACCTTCCCCATCCGTAGCACCATCACACCCCACCTCAGGCAACTCCACTGGCTCCCAGTACAGAAGAGTGCCTATTCAGGCTGCTGAGCCACACACACAAGACTCTACACAACCAAGTACCTGCCTACATCAACCACTGCCTGAACTTCCACCAGCCACAGAGAAGACTGCACCTCCCTTTCACTTCCCCACACTCCTCACATATACCGAACCAGAAGTGGAGTTTGCTCCCTGTCCCACATCGCAGCGAAGACCTAAAACAGCCTGCCCACGCAACTCTGGACCATAATGTCTCTTCCAGAACTCAGAAGGGCCTTCAAGACCTGGCTGCTCGAATGAGCCTCTGGGACGTGCCCACGCCTGTATACCCTAGCGGGTGATGAGCTGCGCTTTATAAATCCTGATTGATTGACTGATTTATTAGACATTATAATTATTTAAGAAACTGTAACAAGCTCCCCTCAGACTGGGCTACCAGACTGGAACCACAGGATGCCAGAAGACAGCCAGGTCACAAGTTGGTAAACCAAATTGATAAACAGGAAATCACAAGGAAACAAGTACAAAGATCAGGGTATATGGATGGAACCTGGGAAAAGCCCTAGCCACTGAGGACCGCGAAGGTTGTAAAACAAGAAAGGTGCAAGGACAGATGAAGGGGTGCAAATTAATACCAATGCCAGTCTCCATTGTCCTGTCCTTCTTATTTTCCAGGCTTTCCATCTCTGCGAGTGGCTCCATGTATGAGTTACTTCAGAATCCTGACACACTTCAGGAACAGGCTCTATGCTGCATTGCGCTAGGGAGGTCCACTCAAGATCAAAATAAGCCATATATTTAAAATATGCTACATGCTGGACACAGGTTCTTCTTCAATAACACCAAATTCTCAACCATTCACAGCAAGCACATCACTGCTTCTCTGTAATTCTAGCATTCATACTGTGTTCATCAGGGACTGCTCTTCAACACCTTCAGAGCAGACAACCACATTTCAGACCTACCACTGAAATGTGGAGGATTTGTATAGGCACATCTTTGTACTCCAGTGCAAGGAAACACCTGGTGTTTGAACTGAGGTTTTCCTCTTTCTCCCCTCACATGGACAATGCATGGAAGCCCTTCCACTTCAGCACCCAAGGCCTCTCCCACAGGATTAATTAAATCAGCATGCCTCGGCATTCAAGTACCATCAATCCTCATTCTGTAAGCATCTGTAGCCATTAGGCGAAACAGATGGCTGCAGATTTTGCACTTGGGAACAAAACCCAGTATCCCGAGTGCCTATCAGGGCTGGGAGAGGGACTGATGAAAAAGAGAGGCTCTCCCATTTCTAGTGGTCTGTTTGAGAAATGGATTTTTCCTTGGGACTGCCACATGAAACAGCTATCCAATCTGAAATCCTCCTCTGGACCATCAAGGAATTTGTTTCCCAAGGGAGCACTCCCCAGGAACGAGCCACAGCTATCGCATTTCTCAGTATCAACCAATCTTCAGTGCCCTTTGGATTAGCAGATCCAGGCCATCGGGGTGAAAGCCCTAGCACTGTCTGTCCTTCAGAAGGTCATATTGTTGGCTTTATCCCAAATATCACGGAGGCCACTGTAAAAAACAGTTAACTCATATAAAACAAGAAGAATATAGCAGTAGGCCAGATCATCCTGGCAATCGATAGCAACATCCATCCTCCACACAGCTGCACATTTCGTCTACGGGGCCAAAAGAAATGACCATATTGCACCTATGCTATTAACTCTTCGCTGGCTTCCTATTGAAGTTAGGACAAAGGATTGAAGATTGCTACAAGGATACAAGGTGGCTCTAGACCTTCATCAAATGCTGCAAATCTGCCGCTCCAACTTTCAAAAGGGAAAGACTTATGGCACAATCTTTCTCAGGTAATGCGTCATCACTACCTCTAAACCTTTTCGCCATGACCTCTTTTCAGCTCCTTAAAACAGACCTTAAAACTCTCCTCTTCCAAAGACATTTTTCTCAATAATACTCCTCGCCAAGCTCCCTCCCAGGCATGCAACCGGCCATTCAATGGCATGACCCTGACTGTTAAATAAAACCTTTTAGAGCTATGATGACCTTTCCTCTTCAACTCAGTAAATACGAAATGTGTATTTTTTGGAATCCTAATCACTTTCACTTTTCTAAATATTTAATTTGTAATGATTATGTCACTTTTAGATATGCATCTCTCACCATGAGTAACGTAGTAGCTATACAAATTGTCACCTACTCCAATATTACTCGAATCGTCTCATGTAACTTTCTTTTGCTGTATTTTAAAGCGCTCTGACACCGCTGGGTAGTGTGCGCACTATATAAAGACACATAAATAAAAAAGAATACCTTCAAATAACTTACCACCCTCTTACCAGTGGGGGAGAATGGCACACTAGACTGCAGGGAAATGAACACTGGGAAAAAATGGAATGGGTGGCCAGTCCATCCCAGTATCAGGCCACATTGCCCTTCTCTGCCATTTTAGGCGTCCGATGTTACCTCTAACGTGCCTGGAGGTGGGGGGGAACTAATGGCAGCACTACACACCAGGGAAATATATAAATGTAGTGTGGGGCAGCCCATCAAGGCATGGGACAGAATTCTTTTCTACAGGCCTGGGGTGCAAATAAGGGTGCCCCTCAACTTCTTGCAAAGGTGAAAGAAAGCCCTCTAGACATCAGGGTTAAAACTGTGATAAAAGATAAATGTTGCAGGGACTGACCAGTCCTCACACTAGGCTGTGGCCACAACACTTTTTTGCCCCTTTTGGTGGGGAGGGGGCGGGGGAGTAGAGTACTGTATCCACATTTTATTACTAGAAGTCATCAGGAAGTAATCCGAATGATAAGGGAAGGTGGGTTGGTCCATCCTGGGACCCGGTCACACCCTATTGCCTTGTGGTGAAACACCTTTCTGTCCCCTAGATTGGTGGGAGATTATAGAAAACCACCAATCTGCTCCCCCAGAGTAGGGGCTAGCAAGGCCCATGAAACAATAGTGAAGAAATAACAAAAAATGAATAATTGCGTAGGACGAGAGTAGGATCTTCAAGGAACAGATCAGATCCCCCCTTCTCCTAGGGGGCAAAAAACCCTCTCCCGACATGCAGGATTAATTTTTAGTCATGTAAGAAAAGGAAAACAAGGTGGGTAGCCAGGACTCCTGGCACAAGACCTGCTAGCCAGCTCCTCTTAGAAGACCTGACATACCCCCTGGAAATGGGCATGCTTTTCACCACCATATACCCATTGTCAGGGTTTCAGCTCCTCTGGGGGGGGGAGAGGTCAGGACTGTTGATCTCTACCCCCAAATAATTCCTATAGTGGCCCTTTAAACACCAAGATTTATTTTTGTCAAGTGAAAAAATGGAACAGGAATTCGGAGCTGGTATTTCCGGCACAAGGCATGTCTCCTGCAGGCCACTACTACCCATTTGTGTTTCAGATGCACCAGGAGCAGATCAGGGGCACTACATCCTGATCTGCTTCTCTTGATTGGTCTGCAAATGTCTCCTGGATAGCTAGAGGCATTGATTATAAGGCAAAAAAGTGCAACAGAGTGGTGAGCTGGGCTTACATGGACAAGATATGCCTCCCTTTGGCTTCTACCAACCATATGCATTTGGGCTCATTTGAAAAAGTAGATGGGGACTGTTACCTTACAAGCTTCACCTTTTGGGAGATCTGAGATAGGCCCTAGAACTGCAGTAGATTAGGTGCCAAGTTTTTAACCCATCACATTGAATTGGGCCATTAAGCCTTTGACACAGTTCTTGAAAGAATTAGGTCAACTAAGACACTGATTGGGCCACACAGGAAAGAACAGAAATGGATTTACAAATTGTCCACTCACATCTAGAGGCTGAATGAGAAAACTGAATAGGGACAGGTGGAATGATGACAAAGGCTTGGATACCCAGGGTCCAAAACATGCAAACAACCCCATAGTTGTTGTAAAGTCCATGCTGTAGACTGTGTGTTTGAAAAAGAGCTCAAAGTGATTATTATTTTGGACTTCTTAGATGGCACCCAACCTGATAATTTGCAATGATAACATTTAGATTGGCAAGATGACCAGTAGATATTTTAGAATTGATAATCCTATGGTGGCTTCCATTTTCACTCTTATTATAATAAAATGTACCTTGTCAAAGTGTTTATATTACCTAGGAAGGGCCATGATGGGCACAATCAGTAACATGCATGGTAGGTAACACACCAAAATGACACTAGACACGGAAAGGGCTCACCCAACCTTAGATGGCACAATAAAAAAAAAGTTACTTTTCATCAATTGGACAAAATCAGTGATGGTAAAGGTGTTAGCCTTCTCTGTTCCTTGTGATAGGCCAACCCACTGATATTGTCAGTATTTTTAAATCAGGAGAGGTATGCCACAAGTTCAGGACGACTGTTAAAAAACGTGGGCCGGATATCAGGACTAGGTCAGTCCCACAGAAGAGTAAACTTCTCAAGCCCACACGAAGTGTGGCATTTGTGTTGGCTGCGAGGAGGAGGCTGTCGTGAGAGAAGCAGGTCAGACATCACAGACGGTTCCTGCTGAAGCACGAAAAGCTAGTTGTCCCTGGAGGTTTGAGTTGGTGGTTGACACGAGCTTTCGCTGTGAAGAGCAGGTCTCACCATAAGTTCCCATTGGCAGTCGGCACGTACAGTCACTGTCTGCGCGACGGTTGATTCTCAGAACAAAGAAGTCACTTAGTGGTCATGAGGAATCCAAAAAACTTTGATATCTTCATCTTTTCTTCAGGGGGAGTTCCTTCTGATGCCAGCAACGGCAACAAGAACTGGAGGGTACCTCTTGGGATCAGGACTCACTCCAGCAGAGGCCAACAGCAGGACTCAGGCAGTTCTAGTTGGAGCTGGTCAGCTGGGTAGTGGCTAGGAGACCTCTGGAAGCTTGTTGTATCCATGTAGCTCATACAGGAGGTCAACCAACTGACCCTTGGAGTGACTCTGGAGAGCCTGGGTTCACTGCAAAACAGGCCCAATCTTTCTTCTTTAGACAGCAGGGCAGTCCTTCTTCTAAATCTTTCACAGATTCAGGAGTGTTCTGGTGAGATGTTCAGAAGGTGCCACTTTTTTCCTCAGTGCTGGTCTGTGGGTGGGATGCCCCCTTTATCTAACCTTATCCTTTTCCAGAGTTTAGTTCCATCTTGCCATAGGGTCACAAAGGACAGGCAGGCCTAAGAGTGAGCTGCATTTGTCAGTGGTCCTGCAGGCAGCCCCTAGAAACCAGGACAGGAGTGGTCAAGCCCTGAGGTTACTCTTTAAAGCTCAGGAAGGCTGAGTGCACCCCCCAGAACATCCTGCTAGGCTCCGGCGGCCTGTACCCTTTTAAATTGGTGGGGTGAGTGAAGTGCCCAACCACTTCGCAAAAATAAATAAATAAACACCCCCCTCCAAAACCCTAAAGTAAACCACCCCTTCCATCAAAAGCCCAAATAACACGAACTGAACGACAAACACTACACTTACATGCACTAAACATTTACATACATTACACACATGCATCAGATATAAAAAAAGGTAACTACTCATGGACGTCGTATTCTATTCTGTTCCTGTGCTTCTGCTCTCTGATAGAGGAAGAGCTCCCCTAACCAATCCAGACGCTGCTGTCATGCCGTTAACCAGCTAGAAAGAAGCATTTGAATTGGATGGAGTATCCTGGCTGGTCTTAAGACAGCTGGGTTGACAGCTTCAAAGTGCACATGTCACTTTAGCTGGCGCAAAGCAGCGGGCCATATGTGCACTCTGGAGCATCCAGTCCAGACACTGGTCCAACACTCTGCTGCCAGAAGCAGAGGCAGTCCTCTGCTACCTCTGCTCTGGCAGCAGAGGGCACACCCACTATGTCTCTGGAATGGTGCCCGCCCAGTAGGAAGAAATAAAATGGCAATTAAATCTTTTCATTGCTATTCTATTTCATCCTGCTTGGCTCGCAGCGGGCGGGGGAGCGCCGCTCCCCGTGCTTGAAGAGAAATCACCACTGCTGCTAGGAGAGAAACACCCTGCCCTACAGCCCCTTTTGTGCCTATTTCTGGAAGTCATACGTAGAACACCACAGGAGCTCCATTCACAGTTATGTGACCCTGGGAACAAGTAGAAAAGCACATGTGGTTGAGGCAGAAAAATGCCAACTCTCTAAAACTGGCATTTAAAAAAAAATCACATTTGATTTGACAATTATGGAGTGTAGCTCATGTTACACTGTTTTATTTGAGTGGAAACAGCATTTCTCTACTTGGTCCCAAACTGAAGTTAGCATTTAAGTGTAATATGGTAACCAAGTGTTAGTCAATAGATTTATAGGCTTACAGCAGGGAAAAGAACTTTAGGAAGTTTTCCCTAGCAGGACATGTAAACTTCAACAATCAATCAATCAATCAATAATTTATAAAGCGCGCTATGTACCCGTTAGGGTTTTGAGGCGCTAGGGGGGGGTGCTGCTATCGTTCGAAGAGCCATGTCTTGAGGAGTCTCCTGAAGTTGAGGAGGTCCTGGGTCTGGCGTAGTGAGGTCGGGAGTGAGTTCCAACACACATGCCCTACCTTTTAAATACCATGCTTCAAGGTCTTTGAACCTTTAAGGGCTACCTTAGGGGTGACTTATAAGTAATAAATAGAAAGGTTTAGACCTGACAAATGGTTTATTTTGCCAGGTCGAAATAGCATAGGCTTGAGACATGTTTTTAAAGTCTACTTTAGTGGGTGGTACAATGAGTGCTGCTGCCCTCTAATAGCATTTAATTTACAGGCCCTGGGTACATGTAATACCATTTACTGGACACTTGTAAGCAAATTAAATGTACCAGTTAGGTGTTTTCAAGAGGGAGCACAAGCACGTTACCATGGTTTCCCAGAGAAAAAGTGCACAGTGTACTAAATGCCAACAAAAACGGGTTCAGCAAAGGAAGGAAGAGGACAGCAAAAATCTTGGGTGTTGTTGCAGAAAGGGCCAGCATCAACACTGAAATTGTTGTGGTTCATGGGTACATCTAGGCTCCGAATATGACCATTACACATGAGTTTGTGAAACCATCTCAACACTAGGCACAGTTGCAGTTATGGTCTTTTCCTAGTTAGTATGATAGGCTCACCCCAAAGGTGGGGCGCCATCTTTATCAGGAGAAGTGTAGGAATACTAAATGCTACAACGTTTGCCATTGATCACAAATACTGGACTTTTCATTCAAATAAATTGGAGTAACTTGTGTTTCTTTTTATCTAACGTTTTCAATTTGCAGGAAATGAGGTATGGTCCATACAGGACACACCAGCTGTGACTCTACTGTGTTCCAGTTTTAAAAAATGTGTGGCATTGACGGGGTTTCCTGGTTGGCAATGTAACCCAGGTCACAGTACTGCAGCTGTCCCTCAGAGGGCTGTGAACTCTTCTGGAGTCCTCTAAAGCAAAGGTTTGGAAATGTCCTGTCCAATACATTGGCCTCACATACAACTGCGGGTACCAATTTATCCTGTGAGTTGGGGTAATACTGAAAAGTCAGACTTTGTTGTTTTCCTCAAATTCTGAAGTCTTTTGTCACATAAAGACAATCTTTTTTTTAACCAAAGTTTGTAGAGGAATTTACGCAACAAAATATGGTGGGATTTACATAAGTCACACAAGCTTGTATATACCCAGAATCTGTAGTTTAAAAAAAAATGTTTGGAGCTCGTACAGTTCCCTGGGTGCCAGCAGACCCCAGGCCCAAACCCGTTACCCTGCATAGGTTTATGACACCGTTTTAAGTTTGGTAATTCTTACTGGACATTTTTTATCTTTTCCAGTTCTGTATGATAAGGCAGTCCCACATGACAGAAGTGTGACAATTCTGAATGTTGGAGCTTTGTAGTTCTCCTCAGATTTCAGTGCGTTCTGACACATAAATGAAGAAATTATGCTTTTTCTGTAGTTTGATATTTGCAGGAGAATATGGGTAGTTAAAATTGATGCGATCCGAAGAAGCTTTACCACCCTGAATTCCCCTGCTTCTCCAAATTTCAAAAATGTGTGGGGTTCACAGGTCTCCCCGATTGTCGACTGACACCTGCCCAAAATAATGCAGCCATCCCATATGGGATTTTGACACCATTCCGTCAGTCATGTAAATCATTCTTGGACTGGTTGCGGTCTTGCCCTTTTCTATTCGGTAGGACAAGCCCACTCAAAAAAGCAGCTGGACTTTTACAAGCGCTATGATATCACCAGGAAATAAAAGAAAAGAAAAGAAAATTGGGGGGACTGTTTTTAATGAGTGAAGTGTGGAAGATCTGCATTGTAAGACTTTTGCGGTCAACAAAATTCTGGAGTTCCTATTTGACAAATTCTATATTTTTTTAGATTTTCAGGCTCCATGTGCCTGATTACAGTTTTGGGAATGTTTGGTTCTGTGTGACTGCACCCGTCCCCCCCATGTGGGGTACTATTTGCATTGGGAGAAAACAGAGTATTCAGGATGCGAGGTCATCTATTATTATTTACAGATGTTTTGCAAAGTTATGACTTCCTATTGTAACTAATGAACCAATACAAATGCTATTTTTATTAAGCTTCCTCAAATCATCTGACTGTGAGGGTAACATAAAGTAGTATATTGAGTATATATCAAAATGCATAATTTTTCTTCATTCACAAATTCTATTCATTGTACGTGATTTTTGGCCTTTACATAATGAAAAATCACAGTAAGCCACAGTTTAGCTGCAGGGTATCGCCAGTTTATATAATTCTGCAAACATAAAAGTTTGCTGGAAGAAGCGATAAATGAATGTCATTGATCCGCCTTAAGGCAAGCTGTTAGAAATGTGAACTTCGATGAAATGGTCTTCATTTTTCTCATCTATATTCACTATCTTCTGATTTGAACGATTGATTAATTTATTTAGTAAATCCCGTGCATTCTACACAAGCAAACACATGTGACTTATTTTTAAATTAAGACATGTGTCTAGCTTTCTGGTTTCACCCAAACATGTTCGCCTGTTTTTGCCACTAATTGAAAATTGGTAGAAACCTCAGATATAAGCACGAGTGACTAGAACTAATAATAGTGTAAAGCAAGTGGTAAAAAAGTGTTTTTCTTTTGATCTCGGCCTGCTTTGCAAAGGTGGAAAGATGGTAATCTTAGCACAGCAAAAATTTGTGGGAATACTTTTTAGTATACAACACAGTTTCGCTTAACACACGTTTTTTCTTTTTAATACAATTTTTTTTAATAAAAACATTTTGTCATAATTTGACGATATTTTAGGCCCTGTGCATATTTGCAAACCCCAAATGTGAGGAAAAGGGCCACAGTTAGCCTGGATATATTTTCTGAAAAAACGTTCTTTAGAGCCGAACTCAACCGGTTCAAAATGTTTAAAAAAGGGGCTCATGCCTGCAACTATAATGGCAATTGTCTTTTTACAGTTTCTTTCCAAAATAATGAATTGAAATATTTGTTCCAATGGAGAAACCATATTCCGTACACTCCCATTTCATACTTGGCTGTTCCCTCACAAGTCCCACTCAAAAACACATTTACTTCTGACTGACAGGAGAGAGTGTATACGTGTATACGATGGGAAATTGTTGATGATTTCCTACAAGTTCAACAGTTTGTGTTGGCCAACTATTACTGGTGGGCTGAAATAGAAGTGATCCATAACCCATCTAAAGGACTATGGGCCAAATGTAGCAAAGTCCAATTTTGCGAATCGGAAATTGCGAGTCGGTGCAACTCGCAATTTCCGATTCGCAAAATCGGATGCAGTACGGTGTCTCAGACACCGACTGCGAGTCGCTATGGCGTCGCAAAGACCCACCTCATTAATATTAATGAGGTGGGTCACATTTTGCGACCCCATTGCGAGTCCCTGCACTCACAGGGATGGTGGCATCCTTAAAGGAAAACGAGTTGCAAAATAAAAAAAATAACGAAACCTTTTGGTTTCGGTTTTTCAGAGCAGGCAGTGGTCCATTGGACCACTGCCTGCTCTGAAAAACCCTTATTGGCAACATACACAAAGGGGAAGGGGTCCCGTGGGGACCCCTTCCCTTTTGCGAATGGGTTACCACCAGTGTGACACTGGTGGAAACTGCGAATTGCTTTGCGACCGCATTCGTGGTCACAAAGCAATTTAGCATAGCGATGCGAGTCACAAATAGGAAGGGAACACCCCTTCCTATTTGCGAGTCGCATTCACAATTTGCGAGTCGGTACCGACTCGCAAATTGTGAATGTGCATCGCAAAAGGCTTTTTGCATGGTGCAAACTGCGATTTTCGCAGTTTGCACCATGCAAAAAGCTTTCTACATCTGGCCCTATATTTGTAAACACAGATATGACACTAATAGAGTTACAAAGTCAGTAGGTCCCATTTGTGAAGGCAAAACCCAACCAGCCCTATGTCTCTGGCTCATGAATGGGATTTTGCTCTCACAATTATTATTTTGTGAAAGTGCAGGTGTTTTTAAGAATCAGGCCCAGAGAAAATCTAAAGTTGACAGCTGATGATTGATGGTAGCTATTACGAGCAAGATCAAAATCCCAAACATCGAAAAACCAAAACTGCAAGGTGTTGCCAGATTGGGAAGCTACGGATTGAGAAGCAAGACCGGATAGTTTTACCCATATTCCTGGTATGGCAGAAATTGAACAAATTAGGAAGTGTTATTCAAAACAGCTGAACATAATAACACTTCAAAATATGTTTCTACAGTTAAACCCATCTATGCCTAACACCAATACAATATAAAGATGCAGATTAAGGGCCTGATTTAGAGTTTGGCTTAAGGGTTCCCCCGTCACAATAGTGATAGAAATCCTGTTTGCCTTATTGCAAGATTTGTTTTGTTTCTTTACAGATAAAAGGTTTTCCCTCATTAAGAAAATTCTTCTCCTACACTCACACCGATTGTGGCGGTGTTCCCTCCCCATTCTCATACTAGAAACAGCTTTAAATCTCCTTAATAGGAATAGCCATGTGGCACACTGCCTGTCAAATAGTTGTCAATACCCACGTGCTTGCAAGGTATGTGGGCACTAATCTACTTTTGCAGTTGTCCCCGACCAATAATGACCACCACCCACCATTGTAAGCATATTTACCACACACCACACACACTGTAATTAATGCCTTGCTTTTTAATTCGTTTTAATGTTTTAATTAATTGGAAAGGTACCTGCACCCCTGCATGTTTTTTTAGCATCCAAACCCCCTTCCACTACCGCTTGTCTAGTTATTCCTTTGTGCTCCTCGTTCGTCCCCATCATTTCTTCCCAAGGGACAGACAGCTGCAAAGTACCACAGGACCACTTGCCTTATTTTAAAGAAAAGACCCACCTTTCCGTCTTCCAGCTCTCACTCTACACAGGGCACTTTGGTTGTATCACTGAGGAAGACAGCATGCCTCAAGCCCTGGTGCTGTGCTTCTCTATCCTGTTACTATGTTACTGCCTTGCCCAATCATAAGCCTTGGACATCATCAGCCCTGCTCTGCGCATTTTCCACCTACTGAAAGCATTGCAGACTGGGAGCACACGCAACTCTGCATATGTCTCTAGCTGCTCCATTCTTGCAAATCCCAAAAGCACCTACACCTCACTCACTATTTCCAGGGATTTAGGGCCAAAGGGTTTTTCCCATTCTGTGTCAATGGGAAAATGTGTTCGTACATATGGCCCTTAGAGTCAAGGCTGCTTGGACATTGAACACCAGATTAGCGAAAGGCCTGTAGAAATAATTAGATTGTGTTCAGGAGGCTGCTCAAGAAACCTCAACAAAAGGGTTTCAGTTGGCCATCCTCACTGCAATTATTTTTGTTGCTCGCCTCTCTCCTGTGTTCTTGCCCCACCCTCAGCCAATACATTTTCTTTTTATTTATTATATGTGCAAATGAGAGAAGTGTGGCGTTCATCCCATTTATGAACGTGCAATGAACATCTTACCGAGAAGCGGCCAACAGAGAAACACGCCATAATCTCATAGGTTTAGCAAACAAGGGTTGCAGCTCTTCTGTTTCACTGGCTTCCCCCTATTAAAGATTTAACAAGTGCCTCTTTGATGTTACTGGATTTGGAAGTGACGTGAAAGGGGTGTTCTTTCTAAATTCTGAATGTATATGGTTTGTGGGCGCAATTCGTTGGACAGTTCCCTTCTCCTCAAAGGAGGTGGTAACAGATTAATTCCCTTGGGACCCTTTCCACTTTTGGAAATGGGGCGGCAGAGTCAGGGGAAGTAGGCAGTGGTAACTGATTTCTCCCCTTGGAACACCTTTCCTTCTGATAAACGGGATGGCCAACACAAGCATGGACATCAATTCACCAAAAATGCTAGGGATAGCTGAAAGTGACATCACATGCCCTCTGACTATCCCTTTCACTCACAAACACACCCGCTTACACATACATCCACATTCACACATACACACGAAGGGGCTGATTACAAGTTTGGAAGTCCAATGACAGCCATGTTGGCAGTCCGACCGCCAACAGCTTGACTGAGCAGACCACCGTATTATGAGTTTGGTGGTCGTACAAACAGAAGACAGTCAGTAGTCCGCAGCCACCGCAAGGCAGCACAGACCTCCGTGTTCACCTGGAAGTACAAACAGGCCGGCGGAGCCCATGTATCTGCCGGACCCATTATGAGGTTGCACCGTGGCGCTCCAGAAGCTGGGAGAAACGGACAGAATAAAGGGAGATGCACACTTCCGGAGCCTTCATTGAGCTCTTTAAAAACGTCATGCCACTGTTCCTGCTTGCCGAAAGTCAACTAAGTCAACGCCACCGTGGACAACGGCAACTGTAAGTACACACACCTACCTGCAACATTAACTCCTTAAAAACAGCACGCTGCGCCGGCAGACACATCATAGGGGTGGAACGCCATGGGTAGCAGCTGCATTTTTCATACTACACACACTCACTGACATACATCAAAACAAACACATACACACACAATTTGCACACTTTGGTCAGCACACACACACTGCATGGCAACACTGCATAATTGCACATGACCATACAGCTTAGGTACAGTGACACGGAAGGCCACACAACATTCTCACACAGAGCAACAACACAACTACTGCTCATATTCAAATTACATGCACACACTCACACCCAAAACTGGCCAGGGACTGTCCACACATACAACACACATATCTATTGGCGTGCACTGGAACACATACAACACCACCATGAAACAACACTGCAATGGACTCACACATCACACACATTACACCACAATGGAATTCACAATACACGAAGAGACAAATGGACAAAATAGACAAAGCGCACTACAACAACAAAACTTGCACAGCTGGGATGGACACATCAGGACCATACATGGAAGTAGGGTGCACTGGAACACATTTCACGTTGAATAGGGCCCTCAAACCACATGCATACAGGAAATGGCCATACATGGATCTCAGGGACAAGCAATACCAAAAGCAATTGTCATGCACAACTACACAATTTTTCCACCACAAGATCCAGGACATCTACGACATATTCATCATGGAAAATCCTGGCACCAGAACCTGTGACCGACCTACTCCCCAGGACCGAACTAGATCATCCACAGCTGGTCCACGCTCACCACAGAGGAAACAGTCAGCATCATGAACAGCACCCATTCCGGAGCCCCCATGGACCCCTGCCCGCACCACATATACAACAGAGCCAGTGCATCCATCTCCCCCGAGCTCCGGAACACAATCAACTGCTCCATCAACACTGGCACCTTCCCCGAGGACTGGAAACATGCCCACTCCTGAAGAAACCTTAGGCCGACCAATCAGAACTAAAGAATTCCCGGTCCATCTCGCTGCTACCCTACCCCACCAAAGTACTGGAGAAAGCAATCAACTCACAACTACAGAATTTCATTGAGGTCAACAACTCCCTGGGTAGCTCCCAGTCCGGCTTCCACAGCAACCACAGCACAGAGACAGCCCTCCTGGCTCCTAGACTGTGGCCACACCACAGCGCTCATACTCCTCAACCTCTCAGTGTCATTTGACACAGTCTCCCACAGCACTCTGTGCACCGGACTCCACGACATAGGAATCTGTGGAAGAGCCCTGAAATGGATCCAATACTTCCTTTCCGTGACAACTGCAGAGTCCCCCCAGGATCCTCGCTGAGTCCCACACTGTTCAACATATACATGGCCCCTCTCGCTGCCATTGTCAGAAGCCATGGTATGAACATCGTGTCATATGCCAATGACACACAACTCATCATTTCCCTCACCGAAGACCCGGACACGGCCAAGGATTATCCGGGGGAGGTGAAGGTGGTAGCTTGGGGGGGAGGTGTTGGATGTGGGCTGGGGGGGATCCTTCTTGGGAGGGGTGGGCTTCTTCTTGGTGGGCGAGGGGCACGGGTGCTTGCAGGGGAAAGGTCTTGGAAGTGGAAGGGATGACCTTGAGGAGGGTTGTGCTCCTTTTGGCTGTGGTGGGAAACAGGGGTAAGGCAAAGGTCACACAGTAAACACTTCTTTGACAAACAGGGACAGGAATCAGAAAGGGGTTGGGATTTGGGGGTTGAGGAAGTAGTTGTGTGACACGTAGTAGTGGATGTCTTGGATGCATGCTTGTGGGAGGTGTGATTTTGTGTGGTGGGTGTCTGTTGTGTGGATGAGTGAGGGCGTTTATGTATTTTGGGCTGAGGAGTGTTGGGGGTGCTGAGGGGTGCCGTGGTTGGTGGGTGGCTGTCTGTTGGGGTGGTGACTGCAGGAATGGTGGATGTGGTGCATGTAGGTATGTCTGCAGATATGATGTCTGTGTGGTGGGGTCCCTGATGGGTCTGCCACCACTAAGGAATCCGAGGATGTTGATGTAGATCCGGTCTCCCCTATGGCAGTCCCCTCTCCCCCCAGGACACTGGGTCCCTCTGTGTAAGTGGTGTCTTGACCCAAGGACTGTGGCCAGATGCTTCCCCACTCTGCTCGGCCCCGTCTCCTTCACCTGCCTGTGTGCCAAAAGAAAGAGGAATAGGGTCACAACATGGACATGAAAATCACTTATCTGAGAGAGAAACCATACCATCATGTCAAGTAGCCCCCCACAAAAAGTGCCAGAATACAAAACCATGCATGCCATATGGAAATACTAAAGAAACACATGGTAAAATCAAGCTCTCAGACGACTACAATAGCATGGGTGAAGTCTATCTATGACACTGACCATACCACAACTAGATGACAACTCCACCCTCAAACCTGTGCCACATGCAGCAGACTCCATTGAACCAGTAGCCAACAACTGGATCCCATTGTAAGGTATCCTACCAATTACACAGAGACAAACATATGCACACATCTAATTTGAACTGATGTAATGTACCAACAATAACAAATGTTGCTAAGGAAATGCAGACTACACGGGTACAAATGTTCTATACTGGGTGTAGTTGACAAGGATATATACATGTCATTATGGACACATCAAAACAATGTACAGCTCCACAAGTGACACCTACCAAAAATGAGTATAGGAGGTAATAGCAAGGTCACTTTGATGTGCCACACGTGGCGTTGCAAGGAACAACAATTAACTCAACTCCTATATCTCATGGGAAGATGACTCCAGATTGCACACAACAATGAATCTCTAGGGCCCAGGATGGCAACCACCAATGTCTGACAACCATCACAATGACATAATCTGAGTTTGTTAGTAGTAGACAACTGTACCCTACAGGAAAGAGAGACACAGAACTTGCAAACACTAACAGAACAACGTGTTGTCCAATGAAAAGCAACATCACTACCCACATCTCAGACATGGCAAGCACAGTATCTGTCTGTGGATGAATCCCTGACCCCAAACACAGATGATGCTAACATTACTGCAAGTCAATTCATGATGCATCCCAACAGTCAGCGCACAATGCCCAATCTTAACACAGGTTCAGTGCACCTCCAAACGTAATTCCACATCAAGGGTACACATGAACATAAAGTAGATCCACACTGTCCCTACCTGTCATGTCCTTCATAGCAACTGCAGTTCTACATTACTAATGACATACTAATAGGCATCATATGTCAGACAATATATGATGGTGACACGCTCCTCTCTGTGGCACCACAAGAAATGGACAACCACTGTAGATGTACCATTACAACAATAGGACCTTATGCACATATATGTGCGAGACTCCATACCTAATCCCATCCACATGCCCAGCACATGCCTACAAGTGCATAGATATGTACCCGGAGGGAAATGGGGCACATGCTGACATGTAGGCAAAATGAATGATGGCAACATTGATGACACATCACTCATGACAATGCACAATCCCCACTTACCAAGGGAAAGTAGTTTGCTACAGCTGCCAACAATTAGCCACGTAAGTCATGTCACATCTATGCTGGACATCTGTGCATCACATACTGCAGTGAGGCACTAGAACACATCATACACATGAGAAAACTTGCTCCTCGCGGCAGATGTCAACCTACACATATCCCCAGACATATGGCAAAGTACAGTGACCCATGTCCTACTTATCTTTGGACTGTAACATTTGGGAGGAGTGATCTGTTGGTGAAAACTAACACCCACAAGAGGAGGAAATACAGATTATCTGTACAAGAAACACAGCCATATGTGCTTCTTGCTGAGCAAATGGACTAAGGATTCTCCACAGTTTTGTCCTAGGTCCCAGGTCCAAAAGGCAGGGCACAACAGTTGGAAATACATGGCCCGTCTACACAAATTACCTCTGGAATGATGTGTGACACATCCCTCACTGTCTGGGGGAGTAGTCAGTCCCTCACTCAATCACCTAGCAAAGGGTCAAGCACAAATTTGCCTTTTACTCACCCCAGTGTGGCTGCTGTGTTGCCCTCAAATGACCATCCAAATCCATGTTGGCCACTGCCAAAATGCTGGCCATGAGGGGGGCCATTGTCTGACAGGCACCCCATCCACATTGGGAGGCCAGCCCCAGCTGGGCCTCTGTGATCTTCTGGGCCCAGCATCTCAGGTCCTCCCACCTCTTCCGAAAGTGGGCCCTCCACTGGCTTTGGACCCCTAGGGTCCACACCTTTTTGGCGATGGCTCTCCATGTCGCCTTCTTCTGATGGGTGTTGACCTGCATGGATGCAAAAGACAAGAGAGAAAATTATGTCAACATATCCTGTACAAACTGGCTGACTCACATCATAACAGTGTGCCAAGCTAAGAACATCCTGGGGGTGATTCTAAGCTTGGAGGGCGGCGGTAGCCGCCCGCCAAGCGGGAACCGCCAGAAGACCGTACCGCGGTCAAAAGACCGCGGCGGTCATTCTGGGTTTCCCACTGGGCTGGCGGGCGACCGCCGAAAGTCCGCCCGCCAGCCCAGTGGGAAACACCCTTCCCACGAGGACGCCGGCTCAGAATGGAGCCGGCGGAGTGGGAAGGTGCGACGGGTGCAGTTGCACCCGTCGCGAATTTCAGTGTCTGCAAAGCAGACACTGAAATTCTTTGTGGGGCCCTCTTACGGGGGCCCCAAGGCACCCCATACCGCCATCCTGTTCCTGGCGGGCGAACCGCCAGGAACAGGATGGCGGTATGCGGTGTCAGAATCCCCATGGCGGCGCAGCAAGCTGCGCCGCCATGGCGGATTCCCATGGGCAGCGGAAAGTCGGCGGTACACCGCCGGATTTCCGCTTCTGGCCGCGGCTGTACCGCCGCGGTCAGAATGCCCGGCGGAGCACCGCCAGCCTGTTGGCGGTGCTACCGCCAACCTCCGCCATGGCGGTAATTACCGCCAGGGTCAGAATGACCCCCCCTGTCCTGACCATCCTGCCCACCTGTGGCACACAGCAGTCATTGGACACAGGGACGTGACTCCACACACTTCCCAATAGGCTGCCCCACACACCACCCAGCTCTGGCCCTGCAGTGACCAGGTAGGTCAATTGTGATTTTTGTCGGACTTGAGATAGCAACCTGACATTGATCAGAAACACTATGGAACACA
This sequence comes from Pleurodeles waltl, assembly GCF_031143425.1. Lineage (NCBI taxonomy): Eukaryota > Metazoa > Chordata > Amphibia > Caudata > Salamandridae > Pleurodeles > Pleurodeles waltl. Next base: position 318,957,588 of record NC_090436.1, read on the forward strand.
TCACACAAAGTGGCAACTGACAGGTAGACCCCTCAGCCAAGAATTCACACAAACCTCCACTACCTCTGAATATCACCCACTGCACACAGTCCCTACAGGTCACAGCCAGCCTACAAACTGCTCCATTGCACTTGGTTCACAATGAAGGGAGTTACATGTTGGGCACACAGAGTGTCAAGCCTGGCCATCTGTGGACATGTGCAGAGATAGATGCAGGCACATGCCACTTCAAGGGGGGGGGGGGGGTTCTGTGTTGCTCATCCACATCACAATACGCTCTGCCACACGTGTCCCCTAAAGAGTAGAGTACCTTCTGAAAACCATGGGCGTACGTTGTCCATGTCCCGCTCTATGCCCAAACAACAGAGTCAGACATCACAGGTCATTAGTTAACAAAACAGTGTGTGCACTAATGTAATGACCAAAATGCAGGACACATTTGAGCTGGATGACAGAGACAAAAGGGCTGTGGGAGCAAGGAAGCTGTCAAGGCTATGTAACACACATTATCAAAGATGATAAGAGCACATCAGTCTCAGATCACCAGCCTGCCCCTAATACAATTTCCATTTTAATCAGTGGACAGAGGCTCAAGAAGCTGCATATTTGCATTGAGGCATGAATTGGCATTACGACATGCTGTGCAGGGATACTGGGTGTGGGCACAGTGTCACACTTATATAGCAAAAGGGAATCCATATGAGCCCAGATTTCAACTGCTGCTGTGAGAAACAGTAGTAAGATACCGGTCTCTGCGGGCTGAGCAGAAGGCCTACTTTAAAGATCATATCCGACACTAACATGCACAACAGTACATCATGTAGCCTACAGCTAAATGCCAAGTGGTGTCTATGTGCAGAGCTGAGGGGCATAGTGAGTCATTACCTGGCTTCCGAACAACAGTACAACAAGGCCAGATGTGGCCTGAGAATACTGTGCCAACATAGACAGAGCTCAACTTACATGCAACCGATACATACAACATGCATTCACCCCTCCTGCTGTCATGCAATCACATGTGACCACTCATTGATAACATCTTCTGACAAGAGTTGCCTATAGATGACTATATTGACACCCCAACACAAAATAAAAAGATGGACGGAGTGTTGAAACTTTTCAAACACTCACCCACAATCACATTTCTGAGTTTAATCCATTGTTATCTTGCTTGCCACGTCACCCCAGTTTGGACCCAGCCATATCCGAATCAGTCTTGACCCTGTTCCCCATGGGAACAGTCCAGCCTGAACTGCCAGGCAAGGTCCTCCCTGGACAGGAAACAAGCATCTTGGGACTGGTTTCAGGGTATCACCCTTCATCAGCCAGGCTAGCTTGAATCCAGTGGCGCAACGTGCAAAGGATCAACGTCTGGGCATACCCTGGCCACTTTTGGCACACAAGGCAACATCACAACACAAAATAAAATGATGGACGGAGTGTTGAAACTTTTCAAACACTCACCCCCAGTCACAGATCTGGGTTTAATCAATTGTTATTTTGCTTGCCACATCAACACAGTTTGGACAGAGCCATATGCATATCAGCCTTGACTCTGTTCTCCATGGGAACAGTCCAGCCCAAACTGCCAGGCCAGGGGTGAGTATTTGAAAAGTTTCAACACTCCGTCCATCATTTTATTTTGCTTTGTGATTTTGCCTTGTGCACCTTAAGTGGTAGGGTATGCCCAGACGTGGGTCCCTTGATTGCTGCACCACTGGATTCAAGCTAGCCTGGCTAATGACACAACTGTACCCAGAGAGGGACTGGCTGGTTATTGTCACAAAGGTAATGTGTGTTTGTATGCTATGTCTGCTGCTAGTGAGATGTTGCTTCAGACTTTTGGATTGCACATATGTTGCATTCCCTTACAGGGGACTCTGCATACCCAAACACTCCATGGTTGTTGGCATCAGTGAGAAACCCAGCTATGCCAGGGGAAGTCTGCTTCAACGAGGCTCATGGAATGACACAGCTTGTTGTGGAGCGGGCATTTGGGCTCCTGAAAGCCAGATTTAATAGAATTGACAAGACACGTGGAGCCCTCTTTTACTTACCCAGAAAGTGGGTAAGACCATTGTGGCCTGCTGCATGCTTCACAGCATTGCCCTGGAGAGAAATATCCTAAATATGCCAGATGAGGGGGAGCTAGCTGTGTCACTGGGTGAGCTTCCTGAAAGTGAGGATGACAGTGATGAGGATGAAGGTGGAGACCTGCGGGTAGATCTCATCAATCACTACTTCACTTGACTGTAAGTATGTAATGTTATGTGATCACTGTGACTGTATGGGGAACTGTAGGGGTCAGAATGTGTTGAAAAGGGTGTCACTATTTTCAGGAGACAGGGCATCTCATGCTATGCATCATACAGCCACGGTTTGCTGGATAAGTCAGACTTGAAAATGTGACTCTCTTGTTGATATTCTTTGTTTGGGTCAGTCACATTTTCAGTGGATCAACATACATTTTATATTAGGTTTGAGTCATACACATGCCTTTACCTGTCTAAATTCCTTGTATGTCATTCTTTCCTCCAGCTGCCTTCACCATGCCATCCTTATGTGGGCATTTGGGAGTCGTGTCACTGGCAGGTTGCGGTTGCTGGTCTGATATGTGAAGTGGACATGGATTGATCCAGGTAATGTTGGTCACACATTTTGGGTGTATGAGACCTATGCCCAAGCTGCCTGGACAGTGGGTGGGCAGGAATCTGAGATACACAATAGACTTGTTAGCTGTGGTGTGTTGGTCCAGTGGTCTCATGTGTGTGATCATGTGGCCTTGTAACGTCATCCCGTGCAATCCATGCCTTCTACCTTTACATTGTGTTGACGTTGATCCTGTATGATCTGTTAGTGATTTACAATGTGTTTCCTCATTGCAGGCCAGTGTGCCAGTGTCACACCACTGACACAGGTTTGTGACATTCCACTGGATGCTTGCTCATTCTGATGGGAAGGACCTGGGCTCATGGTATGTTGTACTGCCCTCTGTCTGTGCCATGCCGTATGTTAAATTGGCAGACCTGATTTTGGTATATGTTGTGTGATAAGGGTCCAACTGGTGACAAAATCCAACACTATGTTAGCTTAATCTACGGGATAAGGTCTGACAAAGCCCTTTCTTCTGTGGTCTGGGGGGCGGTACATTTGGGATCTGGCCTGATTCAAAATAGCTAAGGCATTATTGGTTATGACTGTCCAGATGTGCAATGCAGTACAATAAACAGTTTGATGTGACCATCCACTTGTGACATTGTGTTGCAGGTCATCCTCAGCATGACACTACCTAAGACAACTCCCTCCATTCATTACCTTCTTGTGTCTTACTCAAGTGCTTCACATGTGATTAGCATTCTACATTTCAGACAGTTAAAAAAAGAGAGGTAGTAGGCAGTGTTTTAGTGATGGCTGTGTTTATTTACATTACTACAGAAAATCAGTAGTGATACTGGAATAGAACAAAAAGAGTTAAGGTGAAGGGATCAGTCATGGTGGATGCAATCAATAGAGTAGAGGTCACAACATTTGAAGTCCAAAGTCCAGGGTCCTAGTAGTATGGAAAATGGAGCATGGTTAAGAAACAGTCAACAGAGTGAATCTGTGGGACACAAAAGAGTGACATCAGGAAGTGGTCACTTGCTGGCAGTGGTTGGTATCTTGCCATCCACACCTCCAGAATGCTTGACTGAATGTCCCCGCTTGCAGGGGGTGGGTCTGTGACTACAGAGGCAGGGTTATCTGAGGCAGGTGCTTCCCGTGGCAGGATCTCCCTTCCACTGGCTGGCACCGATGAAGTTCCTGGTGTTGATGCGCCAAAGGAAGGGGTGGGATGTTGTTGTCGATCCCTGCTCAGGGTAGTGTTGATGCCCCTCAGCACCCCTGTTAGGAAGGCCATTTTGGTATTGTGGGCCTCCCACTGTTCAGCCAATTCCCAAGGGAATTCCCTCTGTAGCGCCTTGATTTCTCTGAGTTGTAGTACGTGGCCCATCATGCCTTGGGTATGTTGGTGGGCTCCCAAGACCTGGCTTATGGTATCCTGGCCACGGGTATCACCAGCAGCCTCTTGCACTATGCCATACCAACCCTCCCACGCACCCTACTCCCATGTGCCTGCACCCTTGGCACAGCCTGCCCCCTTCCACTGGTGCTAGGTCCTTCATTGACAGAGTTGACTGGCTGTGACTCAAGAACCTGGACTGGGGTGCACAAGATGTTGGTGACTGTCCTGGGGACATAGGTTTGGGGGCGACTGGTTGCCTGCGATGTATAGGCCATGGGGCTGGGAGGAGTCGATGTGGTCAAGCTGAGGCTGACCGGTGTCATCTGACCAGGTTGCCCGGATGGTCAGGACAGTCCTCAATGTCCAACGGTCCAGGACTGGTGTCCTAACCGAGGGCTTCATCCACAGGGGTAGTGGCAGTCTCCTCTAGTGTCTGTAATTGTAGTGGCAGCTCAACCTGTTGATGTGAGGGAGACAATGTTAGTGGTTTTATTGGGACATCTACCTCCAATAATTGAGAGTAATATTGGGCTAGGGCCATGCTCACATTGCATCTGCTGAATTCCCCTATGTGACAGCTATGCATCTTCTCATTTGTAATAACCTGACATACCAACATACCAATTCCAGTTCAGTGGCCTACCCTCATATTGTCTGGAATTATTAGTTGCTGGAGGGATGGTAATGTACTCATATCTTGCCTGCAGTGCAGGCAGGACTGTGGTTGGGCAGGATGTTGTCTGAGTCATCTTGCAACCTAGTTGTCTATCATGCAGGCATTGGCAGAACATTAGATAAAAAGTGATAGTTGTCATCTTGTGGTCACTGCATTGTGGATGTAACTAGTGCCAATGCCATACTGTACGGCTGACACATCTTGGGGCCTTAGATCTGTCTTAGATGTTTTTCCAGACATTTTGAGCTGTCTTCTGGGTGTGGCCACATCAAAGGGTGTATCATGACCTGTATCCATGTCCCTCCCAGGTGTGTCAAGTTCATTAGTGGGTTCACGGACAGTGGCACAATGTCATATGGACACTGGCCGGGCCCTCCTGGGATTCATAGTGATGTTACACACATCACAACTCACTGTTCACGTTATATGTCCTCGATGTGAGTAGAAGTCCATAAAAAGTATACCTGCAAGGTTTTCTGAACATATGCAGGGTGGGCTGGGTCATTGGATTGGGCAGTTAGGGCCTCTTGGCCTTAGCAGTCATGTGACTCCCTGTACTAAATGCAGTCGTTCAATGTGACTCACCCAGGTGTGTGCACCTCATATGTGTATTCCCAGAAAAAGGTATTTTGGCAGGTGTACAGTGGATTGTTGCTTGGAGTGAGAGTAAGGGATCCTCCTATGAGTTCTAGTCATCTCTCTCCCTTCATCACACACACTGTAAAGTTGTCCTCCTATCAGGTGAGTACAGTTCAATAGGTGATTAGAGGAAGAAGGGTGTTTTATGTTAGGGTATAATGGTTGGCGGGGGCAGTTACACTAGTATTGCCTCCTGGCCTTGGCATTCCTGTCAGTGCCTGACCTACTCACACACACTGTACAGTTGTCCCTCTTTCAGGGGAGTACTGTTCATGAGGAAATAACAGGAGAAGGTAATTTTGAGTGTGGTACAATGTTCTGGTTTTGGTATTGGTAGAACAGTGTCTGGTGGGAATTGTGGTGCTATCATTCCCTGTGCTACACACAGCATACAGAGATGTGGTTACCTCAGGTGAGTCAAGTTCCCATATAAGATGGGAGAGAGTATTTTTTTGACAGATGGTGAATGGGCTGGTGAGTGGATTGACAATGAAAGTGGGCAAAGGTGATCGGTGAGCATGCATGACAATATATTTGTGTGCCATTTTTGTTTTTGTTACTCACCCGGCTCGACTCCCCCAGGTATTCCTGTCAAGCCCTCAGGGTGCATGATGGCCAAGGTCTTTTCCTCCCATGATGTGAGCTGTAGGGGAGGAGGTGGGGGACCACTGCCGATCTTCAGGACCGCAAGCTGGTGCCTGGATGCCATGGAACGGACCTTGCCCCTGAGGTTGTTCCACCTCTTCCTGATGTGAGCGGGGAGCTGCCTATGGAATTCGCTCTATCTACAATCCTTTGCCACATTTCCATTTTCCTCGCAATAGTAGTTTGTTGGACTTGGGCTCCAAATAATTGTGGATCTACTCTCATGAATCATCCACCACGACTCTTAACTCATCATCTGTGAAACGGGGATATTTCTTGGGTGACATGGTGGTGATGGAAGAAAAACGAGTAGGTACTGGATGCTAAACAGGCGACGGGAAGTGCTTAGTGTGGGTAGGTGCAGCTAGATGTGATGGGGGGTGTTGAGGATGTGGGATATGTGGTTTTGATAGTTGGAGGGGTGCCTAATCTATGGTCCGGAATATCTTTTTTTTGTGCTGTGTTGTTAGGTTTGGCTGTGGGAGTTGCAAAGTATTTTGGTGTGTTGGGTGTGTGAATGTGTATCAACTGTGGTGTTTTCAAATCCATCCAATGTGATGTAGTATATTACTGTGGTGACAGCCAACTGCTGCAGTTCAGACCGCCACTAGAGGACCACCATGGCAGGACTGCCACTGCATTTTTTGACTTGTAATAGGTTCCGTGGTTTGTTGACAGGCTGCCTGTGCTGGGGGTTGGACCACCTATTTCCCACCCTCTAGAGTCCTGGCGTATCGATTTTTTGGCTGGGTTTTGGCGGTGCTGGCTTTGTAACCTGTATTACAGTGGTCTGGGTGACTGCCAACGTGGTGGTCTTTTGACGGCCGCCACTATGGGGGTCTGGCGGTCTGACCGCCAAAGTCGTAATCAGGCCCAATGTCTCTCACATAAACATACTCTCACTGGCAAGCATGCACACAACATACATTTAAAAGCAATTTTACTTACCCTCAGCTACTAAGGAGGGTAAGTAAGAACTACAGACCCATCTTTCTGCTCCCTTTTCCAGCCGAGTTAACGGAGAAGGTGTCAACCAACAACTCACTGAATTCTTCAAGACACACCGCATCCTAGATCCACCCCAATCAGGATTCAGAAGCAACCACAGCACTGAAACATCACTCTTAGCAGCCACTGATGGACCGCAGAGGCACAGCTGCACTCATCCTCCTTGACCTCTGCATTTGGCACTGTCTCCAACTTCCTCCTCTGCAACAGACTACATGACACTGGCATCCAAGACAAAGCCCTGGATTGGATCAGGTCCTTCCTCATAGTGTCAGACTACTGTTATTCACGTCAGAACCCAAAGACACTTGCTGGGGAGTGCCCCAAGGATCTTCACTCAGCCCGACGCTTTTCAACATCTACATGTCCTGCTTGCCAAGATCACCAAACAACATGGACTAAACATAGTCTCCTACACTGACGACACCCAACTGGGACCTTGACCCCCTCCCTATCCAAGGTCTCTGCTAAGGCCAAGAGAAATTTCCACAATGGGGTGAGAGCAGTAGCCACCTGGATGGAGGCCAGCTGCCTCAAGCTCAACTCAGACAAGACAGAGATCTCCGTAATCAGCTCCACCCCTTATGCCTGGAATAAATCCTTGTGCCTCGCCACTCTGGGAACTGTCCCCGCACCCACAGACCACGAGCGCAACCTGGTCATTATCCGGGACTCCTCCCTATCTCTTAGACCTACCAGCCTTAGGGTAGTCATCCCCCAACTTTTTGCCTACCTCCCTCCCCTTTTCTGACATTGTTTTTGCTGATTTTAAGACACTGCACTCTTTACCACTGCTAACCAGTGCTAAAGTGCAAATACTCTCTCTCACTTAAACATGGTAACATTGGTACACACCCAATTGGCATATTTGATTTACTTATAAGTCCCTAGTAAAGTGCACTACATGTGCTCAGGGCCTGTAAATTAAATGCTACTAGTGGGCCTGCAGCACTGATTGTGCCACCCACCAATGTAGCCCTTTAACCATGTCTCAGGCCTGCCATTGCAAGGCCTGGGTGTGCAGTTTCACTGCCACTTCGACTGACATCTAAAAGTACTTGCCAAGCCTTAAACTCACCTTTTTCTACATATACGTCACCCCTAAGGTAGGCGCTAGGTAACCCATAGGGCAGGGTGCTATGCAAGTAAAAGGCAGGACATATTCACATGTGTTTTATATGTCCTGGTAGTGAAACATTCCTAAATTCGTTTTCCACTACTGTGAGGCCGCTCATTTCATAGATTAGCATTAGGTCTGCCCTCACATACGTTTTGAGTGGTAGATTCTGATCTGAAAGGGGTAACCAGGTCATATTCAGTGTGGCCAGAATGGTAACAGAAAACCGTGTTTTTTGGTGAGGTTGGATTTTAAATGACTATTTTAGAAATGCCACTTTTAGAAGGTGAGTATTTCTCTGTACTTAAAAACCATCTGTGTCTTACAGCCTGTCTCCAATCAACGTCTGGGCTTGGTTTGTTGACAGCTCCTTTGTGCATTTCACCCAGGCAACCACAAACATAGGACACTCAGTCATACCTTCACTCATCTGCATACTCAATGGGTCTTCCTGGGCTGGAAGGGTGGAGGACCTGATACTCACATGTCAAAGGCTAGTGGCCTGCTCTCACACAATGGACTGCCAAACCCCCTACAGGGACCCTGGCTGACAGTATTGCACTGAAAGGGGAAATTGTGCACTTCAAAATCACTCTTTGAAGTCTCCCCCACTTCAAAGTCATTTTTAGGTACATAAACTGTGTCTCTGACCCCCCAACTCAGACACTTCTGGATTTACACCTGCACCCTGTCAGGAGGAACTGCCTGGCTGCCCAAAGGACTCATCTGGACTGCTTTGCTGAGGACTGCTGCCCTGCTGTTGCCCCACTGCTCTGCTGGCCTCTGACTTTGCAGATAAGGACGCTACCTTCCCCCAAAAGTGCACTCCAAGGGCTTGGATTGAGCTTGCCTCCTGTTTTCTGAAGTCTCAAGGCCAAAAAGACTTAGGCCCTCATTACAACCCTGGCGGTCGGTGATAAAGCGGCAGTAACACCGCCAATGGGCCGGCAGTAAAAACAATTGATTCATGACCACGGCAGAAACCGCCAACACATACATCCACTTTAGCACACCGACCGCCACGGCGGTAGCAACAAACACCGCAGCGGTAACCGCCAACAGCCAGGCGGAAGACAGTGTACCGCCCACAGCATTACAACAGGCCCATCCGCCACCTTTTCCGGGGCGGTACCAACGTAATCAAAAGCACAGCGGAAACAGTACACTGAAGGGAAACGACTCACCTCTCGACATTCAAGGAAGAACCGCGACGCCATGGAGCCCGAGCAGCACTTTTTTCCAATGCTGGTGTACCTTCTCATACACCAGGAACACGAACGCCGGCGAAGACGACCACGGTGAGTACTGCACCTAGCACACAAGGGAGGGAGGGAGTGTGGAAAACGAGAGTGACACACACATGCAACATGCAACACCCCCAACACCATACACACAAACAGATGCAACAACATTACATATACACCCCGCAACCCTCAGGAATAACGCAAGGACAAAAGTAATGGATTAAAATGAGTGTAATAGTACAGTTTTAGATAAATACGTCGTTAAACAATAAACAGTATGTACATATATACAAAAGGAGGGACAATGCCCACTCCAAAATGTCCGTGGCCCATGGGGCCGTAACACATAGGCCAAGGCCACAGTTGACTCCTGCCTCAATACGGAGAGAACACTGCAAGGGCATCAGGTCAAAAAAACACAGGCCCTGAGGGGGACAGGGAATGGGGGGCACCTCAGCCGGAAGATGGTACAACACTACTGGCCTGGAGGGGGCTCCATGCCCACTGCTTGGTCCTGGGGTGTGCAAAGCCACATTCTCTCAAGTTGGTGGTTTGCCCACTGCTTGGTCCTGGGGAGTGCAAAGCCACAGTCTCTCAAGTGGGTGGCTTCTCCACGGGTTCTGGAGGGGACTTTGTGCCCTGTGTGCTTCATCCTGCCAAGGAGGAGGGTGAGTGGATGCCTTCTTCCACTGGTTCTGGAGGGGGCTTTGTGCCCAGTGTGCTTCATCCTGCCAAGGAGGGGGTGAGTGGATGCCTTCTTCCACTGGTTCTGGAGGGGGCTTTGTGCCCAGTGTGCTTCATCCTGCCAAGGAAGGGGTGAGTGGATGCCTTCTTCCACTGGTTCTGGAGGGGGCTGTGTGCCCAGTGTGCTTCATCCTGGAAGGGGCAAGGTCACAGTCTCTCACCTGGGTGTCACACCGACAGGTGTTGCAGGATCCAGGATGCACTGCAGCCCATGTAGTCACTACTACACACTGCTCGCTGGCGGTGACGGCTGCTTAGTGGATGGCTGATGCGCTGCAGGTGGTGGTGCTGTCAGTGGTGGTGGTAGGCTCCAGCCCTTCAGCTGCAGCCTCGGACGGCTGACCACTAGGGATGCTGCTGCTGGCAGTAGTGCTGCTGGCGGCGGTGCAGGTGGCAGTGCTTGCCGCAGTGCAGGTAGCGGTGCTGGCCACAGTGGTGATAAGCTTCAGCCCTTCACCTGCAGCCTCGGAGCGCTGTAGTGCCATGGCTGGTGTTGTGTGACCCTTCCTGCCCTTGGCAGATGGTGGTGCCTCCTTTCTTCTGCCTGCTGGTATTGTTTTCTTACCCTTGCTGGCTGGTGGTGCCTCCTTCCCCTTGCTGGCTGATGGTGCCTCCTTCCCCTTGCTGGCTGGTGTCCCCTTCTTGACCTTGCTATGTGGCGGACCCTTCTTGGCCTTGGCAGGTGGTGCTGGCACACTGGCTGTGCTAACGGGTGCCTCCTTGGAGCCTCTCACACCTGCAGTAGCTGCAGAAACCACAGTGGCCATGGACTGGGTGGCTGAGGTGCTGGGCTCGGTTCTGGCCACCCTGGCCCAAAGTGAAGGACGGGGGAGGGGTAGGTAATAGGTCAATGGTGGTGAGGAAAATCTTCTTAGGGACACTGGTGCGGGAAGAGGGTCGGACCCTTCGCCTGTCAGACCTGCAGCTTCACCTGCCCCCAAGCCGCCAAGCACCACGCCAGAACCACATACAACCACCTCAGCTGCATCCTCCTCAACACATGTTCCGTCGAACTCTTGGACCTACTCACCGCATCGTCCCCAGACGTCGTCTTCCTCACCGAAACCTAGATGAATCCCTCCTTGGAACCAGACATCGACATAGTCATCTCTGAACGTTATAAGATCACCCGCAGAGACCGCACCAACAGACTGGGAGGAGGAATCATCATAGTCCACAAGAACACCATCAGAATCTCAACTGACACCAATGACACCCTCGATGCCGCCGAACACCTACACTTTCAGATTCACATCAATGCCAACACCACCCTCAGAGGAACCCTAGTCTACAGGCCCCCAGGCCCCCAATCATAGGTCAGTGACTCCATCGCCGACATAATCAGCACCCAGGCCCTTGCCACTACAGACTAAATTCTCCTCAGCAACTCCACCACTCTGATCGACAACCTCGCTAACTTTGGTCTCAAACAACTGGTCACGACACCCACCCATTCCGCTGGCCACCTGCTCGACCCCGTCTTCTCCACCAGCAGCCACGTCACCTTCAGCCATACCACTGAACTCCACTGGACCGACCACTGCTGCGTCCACTTCACCTTCCAGAAACCCGCCACTCACCACTGCCCACAACAGATTCCCCGCCGCAGCTTGAACAAGATCTCAGATCTCAGAAGATCTCAGAAGACCAGCTGATCTCCACCCTCGCCCGGCCCCGCCACAGCCGCCCTCAACCTCAGACATTGGCTAGACAACTGCACCTACACCCTTGTTCGGCTCAGGAAATCCTCCAACAACCGCACCAGCACTAAGGCTATCTGGTTCACCGCCGACCTTCATCCCTCTAAGCGGAAGTGTAGGAAAATCGAGAAGAAGTGGCACCATGAACCAACAGAGAGCAACCACCCCGCCTTCAAGACAGCCATCCGCAAGCACCACCAGCTCATCTGAACCACCAAAAGATCCTGCTACAAAGATCGCATCGACAACAACGCCCATTTCAGCAAAGAGCTCTTCAGCATCGTCAAAGAACTCACCAACCCCAGGTCATGCTCCATCGACCCCCCTCCATTGCAAGACCTCTGCGACTCCCTTGCCACCTTTTTCCATCACTAGATCACGGAAATCCACGACAGCTTCAACTCCTTGCCCCCCACTACCACCACGGCCACTACCAACCCCAACGCACCCAGCCACACCAACCTCTTGCTCTCCTGGACCCACATCAACGACGAGGACAACATCAAAACCATGAGCACCATCCACTCCGGATCTCCCTCCGATCCCTGCCCCCACCATGTCTTCAACAAAGTGAGCCCCATCATCGCCCCCCAACTCCGTATGATCATCAATAGCTCCTTCAAGACCGCCACCTTCCCGGAGAGCTGGAAGCATGTTGAAGTCAACGCCCTGCTCAAGAAACCCAAAGCGGAACCCAAAGACCTCAAGAATTACCGACCCATCTCCCTCATCCCCTTCCTGGCGAAGGTCATCGAGAAGATCATCAACAGCCAACTGACCCGCTTCCTGGAGGACAACACCACGCTGGACATCTCCGAATCCAGATTCAGTAGGAACCACAGCACCGAGACCGCCCTCATTGTTGCAACTGACAACATCAGGACCATGCTCGACAAAGGCGAAACCGCGGCCCTCATTGTCCTGGCCTTCTCTGCTGCTTTTGACACGTCTACCACCACATCCTCTGCGCTCGCCTCTACGATGCTGGGATCAACCACAAGGCCCTGGACTGGATCATATCCTTCCTCTCCGGCAGAACTGAGAGGGTCCGCCTCCCGCCCTTCCTGTTGGAAGCCACCAAAACCATCTGCGGCGTTCCCCAAGGGTCTTCTCTCAGCCCAACTCTTTTTAACATCTACATTGCACCACTAGCCAACATCGTCCGATCCCACAACCCCAACATCGTCTCCTACGCCGACGACACCCAGCTGATTATCTCACTCACCAAGGACCCCGCAACCGCCAAAACCAACCTCCATGACGGATTACACGCCATCGCCAACTGGATGGAGAAGAGCCACCTCCAACTTAACTCAGACAAAACAAGATCCTCATCCTCGGCTCCAACCGCTCCACATGGGACGACTTCTGGTGGCCAACCACCCTAGGATCCGCACCAACACCCACAACCCATGCAAACAACCTAGGTTTTATCCTAGACTCATCGCTCACCGGGACCTAACAGTCCACGCCGTCTCATCCTCCTGCTTCAACACCCTCCGCAAGATCTTCAGATGGATCCCCACCGAAACCAGAAGGACGGTCACTCAGGCCCTCGTCAGCAGCAGACTGGACTACGGCAACGCGTTCTACGCAGGAACCACAGCCAAGTTCCAGAGGAAACTACAACGTAAACAGAACAACTCTGCACGCCTCATTCTTAACATTCCAAGCCGTGACCACATCTCAGCCCACCTCAGAGACCTTCAATGACTTCCCGTCACCAAGACGATCACCTTCAAACTCCTCATCCAAGCTCGCAAAGCTCTTCACAACACGGGCCCGACCTACCTCAACGAGTGACTCACCTTCTACACTCCAACCCCCCAACTCCGCTCCGCCAACCTTGCCCCTGCATCCATCGAACTACAGCCGGGCAGCAGATTCTTCTCCCACCTCGCCGCCAAGACCTGGAACACTCTTCCCGCCCGCCCACCTACGACATACCCAGGACCTCCTGACCTTCAGGAAACTCCTCAAGACCTGGTTATTTGAGCAGTACCAGTCCTTCCCAACCCCCCTTTCAGCGCCTTGAGACCCTAGTGGGTGAGTAGTGCGCTTTACAAATGTTTGATTGATTGATTGATTGAAGGTTTGAGAGTGGAGGAAGAGGTAGTGGTTGTAGGAGGTGTCAGTCTGCTGTGTTTGGGTGCAGGTGCATGGGCTGGATGCTGTTGTGAGGTGGATGGCTGTTGGGTGTCTGTGTGCTTGCATTTGTGTACTTTGGGAGGAGGGGTCACAGACACAGTGGGAGAGGACACAAGGGACGTGTACATGGATGTGGGGGTGGTGACTGCCAGTGAGGGGCGTGTAGTGATAGGGGTGCTAATGATGGAGATAGTGGATGAGGATGTAGTGCATGCAGGTGTGAGTGGAGACGCTACTGGGAGGGAGGTAGACAACGAGGAGGAGGGGGACACAGTGGAGGCAGTGAATGTTGGTGTGTTTGTATGTGGATGGTGCTTGTGTGCGTGCCTGTGAGATGAAGTGTGGTGCTTGTGTTTGCCTGAGCCACTTCTGTGTGTTGATTTGGGTGAATGCTGGTATGAAGGTGTGCTTGGGATAGGCCGGGGATGAGGGGATTGGGACTGGGTAGAGGAAGTTGGAGGGGAAGGCTGGAGACAGGGACAATGGCTGCTATCAGTGAGTGAGTTGGCCAGAGCCTGGAATGCTCTCTGTTGGGCCACCACACCAGAGTGAATTCCCTCCAGGTATGCATGTGTTTGTTGCAAATGCCCTGGTAGACCCTGGATGGCATTCAGTATGGTTGACTGCCCAACAGAGAGGAATCTCAGGAGGTCAATAACCTTCTCACTGAGGACAGCAGGGCTGACTGGGGCAGGGCTTGAGGTGTCTGGGGTGAAGGAGATGTCCCCACTCCTGGGTGAGCGGGCACAGGAAACACACTGAGGGGCTGCTGGGAGGGCGGTGCTGGTATGGGGGTGACAGATGTACCTGTAGTTGAGGTGGGCACAGAGGTGTCCGCCACCGCCAGGGAGCTTCCATCGGAGGAGGAGTCGCTGTCGGTACTGTCCCCTCCTGTCTCCGTCGTGGTGCTCCCCTCGCCCTCCGTCCCACTGGTGCCCTCACCGTCAGTGGATTTGCCCTCCAGGCCCATGTAGGATGCAGCTCCCTCCTGCTCTGGTGCCAGTGCCTCTAATCCTCTGCCAGATTATGCTAATGCACACAAGAACAGGGTGACAAAACAAAAAGAGGGGGGAGAGACAGAGGATACACTTGGTCAATGCCAGCAACAACACTACTGTTGGCGTACACAACTCACAGGGAAGAGCCCTGTGCACTAGGCCATGCACTACCAGTTACAATGCTAGTCACCAGCCCATGGGGTATAATGCCTAACGCTATTAGCTGCACACCTGAAACCCACAGGACCCTGCCCAGTAGTAGATGCCCACCAACATTATTGTGGTTGAAGTGCATCTGAGCTTGCCCATCATGGAACCTACCCTGCCATGTTTGCCCTGGCCTAGGGGCACCCCAGCCCACATCCCCCACCCAGGTAACACCTTAACGTGCGTAAAGTCAAGAATCTGAATCTGTACTCACCCCCTTGTGTCTGCTGTGATGCCTTCAAGCGCCCATCCAACTCCGGATAGGCCACCATCAGGATGCGGAACATCAGGGGGGTCAGGGTACGACGGGCACCCCTTCCTCGTTGGGAGGCCAGCTCCAGCTGGGCCTCCGCTGTCTTTCTTGCCCAGCAGTGCACGTCCTCCCACTGTTTGCGGCAGTGGGTGCTCTGCCTGTCAAAGACCCCCCAGGGTCTGCACCTCCTTGGTGATGGCACGCCAAATACCCTTTTTCTGGTGGCAGCTGACCTGCAGATAAAAGACAGCAGAAAAGGTATTGGTCATACCATCCGGACTGTCATACTCATGGCCCACCATTTCCTTCCCATCCCCTTATGCACAGACATTGACCACCATACATGCAGCACTCTGCTCAGGACTCCTCAGCCCACCCCCTACATGAGGCTTACACACACAGCACTCCATACATTCATGCCCCAGGCATTATGCTTAAAGTGTACTCACCTGTTTGTCTGGAGGACCATAAAGTAAAGGGTACTGGGGTAGTACCCAATCCACCAGTCTCTCCAACTCCTCTGAAGTGAAGGCAGGGGCCCTTTCCCCAGACACTCGTGCCATGGTCGCTTCCAGACACAGGTCACAGCAGCACTTGCAGTGTAGGTCTTCTCCTGTTGAAGGTCAGGTAGAAAGTGAGTGAACAGATAGAAAATGGCGGTCACGTCCGTGGCGGTGCGTACCGTCACCGCCGGCATACATCGCCATTGGCTCCTGGAACCCGTAGGCCCCCAATGATAACCAATGCTGTGTTGCATGGCGGTCGTCAAGCGCAACGGTGCACAACGCCAGCGGAATTACCTCATTTCCACTTGTCCCTCCTCACAGGTCAGGAAGCTGCTATTTCAGGGGGGCACAGGCCATGGCACCTAACTGCGTCACAGCAGACATAGGCACATCAACTGACTTACAAGTTCACATACTGTTTCTGTAAAATAAAAATTGCATATTGATCTGAGTACATGTTTGAATATGACATTCTGATCACCGCTTTTCATTCTAGAGTTCATACACTGAGGATGAATGGGAGATGGAGACATCCCCTGTGTACAGACCCCTGGTGGACCTGGCGACAATGGAGGACAGGCACATTATCCCAACCTACAGACTTGATAAGGCCACAATCCAAGCGCTGTGTGCCCAATTGGAGCCAGACTGGATTTTAACTATCCGCCACCCCACAGGTATCCCCCCTCTAGTGCAGGTCCTGTCAGTGCTCCATTTCTTGGCAAGTGGTTCCTTCCAAGTGATTGTGGCCATGGCATCAGGTATGTCACAGCCTATGTTCTCAAACGTGCTGACCAGAGTGATGTCTTCCCTGCTGAAACACATGAACAGCTACATCATATTCCCCGTGGTGGAGGATTTGGGCACAGTGAAGGCTGACTTCTATGCACTGGGACATATCCCCAACATCATTGGTGCTATTGATGGTACACATATTGCCTTTGTCTCCCCCCCCCGGAGAAATGAACAGGTGTTCAGAAATCGAAAGAGCTTTCACTCTCTGAATGTGCAGATGGTGTGTTTGGCGGACCAGTATATCTCCCATGTCAATGCAAAGTATCCTGGCTCTGTGCATGATACCTTTATCTTGAGGAATAGCAGAATCCCATATGTGATGGCTCAACTCCAGAGGCACAGGGAGTGGCTAATAGGTGAGCCCATGGTCCCCACCCAGTTGATGTAGGTATATGGGTGTGAGGTTGTCCCTAAGGGTGAGTGTGTGGCTAACAGGTATCCCTCGTTATTTACAGGTGACTCTGGTTACCCCAACCTCTCATGGCTACTGGCCCCAGTGAGGAATGCCAGGACAAAGACAGAGGAAAGTTACAATGAGGCACATGGGCGGACAAGGAGGATCATTGAGCGCACCTTTGGCCTCCTGAAGGCCAGATTCCGGTGCCTCCATCTGACAGGTGGATCTCTGTACTACTCATCCAAGAAGGTGTGCCAGATCATCATTGCATGTTGCATGTTGCACAACCTGGCCTTGAGACGCCAGGTGCCTTTTCTGCAGGAGGATGAGCCTGGGCATGGTTGTGTGGCAGCGGTGGAGCCTGCGGACAGTGACGAAGAGGAGGCAGAGGAAGAGGATGTGGACAACAGAACTACAATAATCCAACAGTACTTCCAGTGACACACAGGTAAGAGACTGTAACTTCACCTTCCATTGCAGTTTTGTGTTGGACATTGTACATGGCAGCCTGATTTCCCTATTTCTATGGCCACTTACTGTACCCTTTGGCATCTCTATTTTCTGATATCTGTGCCCCACTCTGGCTCCTGGTGTGTTTACTGCTGCCCTCTACAGGTCATTCCTATGTAAATATAACTGTACATTTGAATTGCAATGTTTACAGCTTGTTTAAGTAATACATATTTCAATCAATTGACAGACTCTATACTTGTATTTGTTCCCAGGGTGTTTATTTCTGTGATAATATGTGTAGGGGGTATTGCAATGGGCTGGGTTGATGGTGGAGAAATGTACAGGATACAGTCCAGTCTATTGGTATCACAGGTGCATTGTCCAAGGGGGCATAGTAAGTGGAGCAATGTCAGTTCAAGGTGGGCAGGGTGACAGAGTGGGGCACAAGGGTGACAATCAGGTGAGTCCTATTTCCTGGCGGGGGTCTTGGCAATGTTCTCTGACTTCTGCCTGGATCGCAGGGACCTTTTGCGTGATGGTTCTCCTTCTGCAGGGGGTGGGGTGCTGCTGGCCTCCTGTCCACTAGCGTTGGCGGAGGTGGAGGGCTTTTCTTCAGTGTGGCTAGTGTCAGGGGCCCGTTGGTGTGTCACTGCCTCCATCATGATGTTGGCCATGTCTGCCAGCACCCCTGCAATGGTGACCAGGGTGGTGTGGATGTCTCTCAGGTCCTCCCTGATCCTAGGTACTGTCCCTCCTGCAGCTGCTGAGTCTCCTGCAACTTGGCCAGTATCTGGCCCATGGTCTCCTGGGAATGGTGGTATGCTCCCAGGATGTTGGTGAGTGCCTCGTAGAGAGTCGGTTCCCTGGGCCTGTCCTCCCCCTGTCGCACAGCAGTCCTCCCAGCTTCCCTGTTGTCCTGTGCCTCTGTCCCCTGAACTGTGTGCCCACTGCCACTGACCCCAGGTCCCTGATTGTCCTGTGTTTGTGGGGTTGCCTGGGGTCCCTGTAGTGGTGGACACAATGCTGATTGACGTGTCCTGGGGAGAGAGGGATGGGCTAGCTGGGTGGGTGCTGTGCTGGTATTTCTTGAGGGGAGAGGCTCTGTGGTGGTTTGGGACTGTGGCTGGGTCACTGACTGTCCAGAGGTCCCTGATGGGCCAGGTTGGTCATCCTGATCCAGGCGTGCAGAGCTGCTGTCATCACTGTGGGCCTCTTCTGGGGGGGGGACTGGATTTTGCTGGCACCTCCTTCTGGTGACGTTGTGTGGGGGTCCTGTGGGGATGTAAATGCAGTGTTATTTTTTCTGCATATGACATCTTGTGCATGGGTATGTTTTCCTCTATGTTGTTATTACCAAGGCAGCTTTGGCTTGTGTAAGTTGTGATTTGGTTGGCTAAGTGATTGTCACTAGTGTACATGATGTGGTGATGGGTGTCCATGCAGGTCTGTGATGGGGGTCCATACATTGGTGTTTCATGCAGGGCTTGGTATTGGGATGGGTGGGTTGTGATGGCGGAGTATATGTGAGGTGTTGGAGTGATGGGGGTGAGGGTAGGGGAAGGAGTTTGCGATGGCATGCAGGTAAGGGGGGATAAAGTAGTAAAGATTTGACTTACCAGAGTCCAGTCTTCCTGCTACTCCTGCCAGGCCCTCAGGATGTATGATCGCCAAGACTTGCTCCTCCCATGTTGTTAGTTGTGGGGGAGGAGGTGGGGGTCCACTGCCAGTCCTATGTACAGCTATCTGGTGTCTTGCTACTACGGAACACACCTTCCCCTGTAGGTCGTTCCCCCTCTTCCTGATGTCATCCCTTGTTCTGGGGTGCTGTCCTACGGCCTTGACCCTGTCCTCGACTCTCCGCCATAGCTCCATCTTCCTAGCAATGGACGTCTGCTGCGCCTGTGATCCGAATAGCTGTGGCTCTACCCGGGTGATGTCCTCCACCATGACCCTTAGCTCCTCCTCAGAGAATCTGGGGTGTTGTTGTGGTGCCATGGGTGTAGTGTGAGTGGTGTGTGTGAGAGTGTGTGGGGTGATGTGTTGGGGTGTGTGCTGTGAGGTGAGTGGATGGTGTATGACTGATGGTGTTTTGTGGCTCAGATTCAGTGGGTGCTCCTGGCTTGTCGCTCTCTCAGTTGTAAAACTCTTTGGGTCGTAAAGGGTTGTGGGTAGTGTGGGTGTGTATTTTATAGTGCTGTTTGTGTGTGAGTGTGGTGTGTGTATGTGTGTCAGGTGTGTGTAGTTTGAATTGTCCAATGTGGTGGTGTTTTGTTAGTGTGTGTGTATTTTGAGTGCAGTGGTCTGTACCGCCAATGGTTTACCGCGGTTAAATGACCACCACTGTGATTCATGGGTCATGATGCTGTGGGCGTATTTCTGTTGGAGTTACGATGTGGGGTTTGGTACCGCCAGTTTTATCACTGACCTTTGGGCTGGCGAACTTATGTGTGCGTCTGGATAGTGGCAGATTTCTATGTGTGGGTCAGAATACCCGTAGCAGTATACCGCCGCAGTTGCGGTATGTTGATGGCAGTCAGCATGGCGGTAAGCGGCACTTACCGCCAACGTCATAATAAGGGCCTTAATCTCTTCCAGAAACTCCTTGTACTTTGAAAATCAATGCATCGCCTGCTGAAATTGACGTGAAGCCTTAATTGTGACAGAGAAATCACCGCACAGCTGGCGCAATGACGCAGCCTGACTTCCAGAGTGGAAATTCGAAGCAGCACCTGCCTTGTGATGGAAAATTCAACACATCGCTTACCGGAACGAGGCAGCACCCACGCCTTCTTCCAGCGTGTCAAGGATTTTCCTTGCATTGTCTCTGGGCATCAAAATATCGCTGCATTGTAAGGAGGAACCAAGGCTGCGAGCCGAAAAATGATGCAAGCCCCTTTCAGCATGGAAAGAAACAACGCATCGTCTGTGTTATGCAGGAAAATCAAACACACACCTTATGTTTCCACGCATTTCCTCCTCTGCAATCTCTGCACATCGTTATTTTTTACGTAAACCAGGTACTGTGTGTAACAAAGAGACAATTGTTTATTTCCAAGGATTAAGACTCTTTTAAACCTTTCAGAAGTGATATTTCAACTTGTGCTTATTGAATCTTTGTCATTTTTACCTTATTTTATTCAGATAAATATTTTTTTTTCTAAACCTGTGTAGTGTATTTCTGTGGTGTTTTCATTTATTGCACAAACACTTTACACATTGCCTTCTAAGTTAAGCCTGACTGCTCAGTGCCAAGCTACCAGAGGGTGGGCCCAGAATAATTTGGATTGTGTGTCACTTACGCTGACTAGGATTATGGTCCCTCCTTGGACAAGGGTGTATACATCTGCCAACTAGAGACCCGATTTCTAACACTATCCATGACCCACCAAGTCAACTCTGTCCCTTCGTCTTGCTTTCACACCTTCCGACTCCTGCGAATGATTTTCAAGTGGATTTACTCCGACAGAAGGAAGATAGTCACCCACACACTCATCACCAGCAAACAGGACTACGGCAACGCACTCTATGTCGGCATCACCAAGAAGCTTCAATCAAGACTTCAGGAGTCCAGAATACAGCAGCCAGACTCATCCTGGATATCCCACAACACATCCACATCTCCTCCCACCTCAGAGACCTACACTGGCTCCCAGTCAACAAGTTCATCACATACATACTTCTGATCCACACCTACAAGGTGCTGCACAACATAGGACCAGCATACCTCTACCACCACCTCGCCTCCTACATACCCAACAGACTTCTCTGTACCTCCCAGCTCACCCTTGCAGCTGTCCCCAAGATCCAGAAAAGCACAGCAGGAGGAAGTTCATTCTCCTACCTAGCACCCCGGACATAGAACGCGCTACCCCACAAGCTCATGCAGACCACATCACAGTTGCAGTTCAGGAAGGTCCTCAAGACCTGGCTCTTCGACTGAGCAGCACGCCCACAACCAGCGCCTTGAGACCCTATGGGTGATTAGCCGCGCTTTACAAATCCATGATTGATTGATTGATATGCCAGCGAACTGTACTTCATTTTTTATTACACTAATAGTGAATAAAGTAATATTAAACACTATTATACTATTTGCATAATAAAATTAATTACCAGCAAAGAAGGAGAGTAGAGCACCAGACAAGCTGCCCCAGTGTTCCTTGCACTGATTTTGCAACCTCTGAAGCCAGGGGACGCAAAAGGTAAGACAAGGGACACGGTTGTTACCCCTGGCTTCTCCTAAATGACATCCATGGACACAGGGGGAGTAGGGAGTAGGCAGTGTTACAGGAAACTTTTTTTTAAATCAGCACCAGTTCCTTTTACAATCATGAGCTGCTTAAAAAAAGAATGTTTTCTGTTTTGTGTTTTGTAATGTAATCACTCCGATGATGGGCTGCTGTTCCTTGCAAGCCACTAACCCATTCATTGCAACTTATCATAGGGGGTGGTATGTTGTGACCTGCTTAATAAATATTAATTAGGCAGGTTGTTATGTGACCCACAGCAATTTCTTATTTTGTGAATCAACATTTTGCACAGAAAATCCGATTATGTTTTCCAAAAAAATGTGTAACCTGTGAACACTTTTTGTGAATGGAATGATAAAACACGACGCCATAAATAGGAACGATCGTTATCACAAGTAAGTGCACGTTATTGCTCACAATTGCTCACAATCAAATATACATTATGAAAATCCCTTGGTGACAGAACGACCTGCCTAATTAATATTCATTAGGCAGGTCACAATATTTGACCCTATGCAATTCGGCATAATCACAGGGATAGTGGCCAGCAACAGTCAGCAGACAACCATATCTGATTGTGTTTAAGTAAATATTATGCTTAATACAACCAGTTTTCCTTAATGGAAATGTAACTTCATTTAAAACAAAAGGTTTCCTTTTGATAAAAAGTTTCTTGACAGTTGGCATTTGGTACCATGTAACACCCTGCCTATTCTCCTTGAAACTTTTTTCAAAATGTACATCCTGCCTACTCTCCTTGAAACTTTTTTTCAAAATTTACATCCTGCCTACTCTCCTTGAAACTTTTTTCAAAATTCACAAGGGCAAAGGGATCCAAATGACTCCTGCCCTTTTGCGACTCAGTTACCACACCAACTTCAGGGTCAGTAAATGTCATAAACCACTGATACATCAGGGTCAGTATTAAGTGACAACCTAGACAGGCATGCCCAAATAGCAATTGTCAAACCATTTCTAAATCCATCTAGCGATTTGTCTAACCTTTTCAAAACTGCTAAATAAACGCAGTGCATTCGAAAAAGGGTTTCAATGCATGCAAACCCTCGGATTTCACTAACCAGAGAATTTGTGAATGCTAAAACCCTTTGTTCAGGGACAAAGGGTACTATGTAGTGTGTTGATACTCTTCAAGCACATCAACTCTGTTTACCACTAAAATAGACACTTTAAAAGTGCTACACCTGCCCTTGTGGCATGTTTCCAAAAGTTAATGCTATCTTTTTTTTTCTTTTTTTTTTTCTATACACAAATACTAAGCTGTGGTGCCTACTATGTGGGCCTATTTTCTATGCGCACATCTGTGCTTCATACCCTTAGTTGGAATGCGCAAGCTATACGTTAACCTGCATACTTACGCCAGTGCACAGTCCCTAAAAGTGGCACAAAGTTTTGTAAAATATTTACTTTCCAATGCAAAACTTTTTTTGAACTGGAGAGTACCCCTGAGAGTAACGCAAACAGGGCTTTGCGCTACTACCCATAGTTTTTAATGCAATGTTGCATTATAAATTAGCAAATCTCTTTCTATGTGTGTAAACATTTGCATTTCTTGACGCTGCCCTGCCTCAGAGCTGTAATCTCTTTCCCAGCAGAAGTAATCTCTTGAACGCAGCCTCACTTTGTCACACATACCCCCGTTTAAGCGTCTGCTGTAGGCATTCACAAAGAGCTGAGCAGTGACCTCCATGGTGTCAGTACTAAAGGTGCATGCACAGGACTTCTCAAGTGGATCTGGAGACATCCCCCTGGCTCCTTGCAGATACTGTGAGGGAAAGCTAGCTCTGTAGCCTACGTGAGCAGCATTGGAGATTCTGCAGGAGAAAGTCTGAAGCTAAGGTACAATTCCTAGATACAGCAGGAGCATGGTACAGTTGCAGCACTTTGTTTTTATCATGCAGCTCAATGTCAGGGAGCCACCACACTCTTGAGGACTAGTCCCTATTGCCTCCTTGCCGAGTCCACTACAGAATGCTGTGTTATCAATACCTTCTGCCAATCATTGAACACATTGAACACATGGGTCTGATAGCTTGATGCCATCGTGCAGAGCACCATAGCTGGCCCTTATTACAGAGGCTCTAGTATTCTGCAATAACTTGAGGGGTTTCTCACTGAAATTCACCCTTATAATTTTTCATAGTAACAAAATAAGCAAGAAAGCAATGACAACGTTAGGACTACTTTAATTAAGCAGCACAAGGATCCCTCTTGGAGCAGTCACTGCTATTGGGCCCTTTCTAAATTTAAGCTTGGGTGGCACACATTTAATATAAATGAAGACATTTACTATTTGCTCTGTTGGTCAAGATTCAAATCCATTTATCAAAATGGCTCCTCCTGAGTATCCTCACCTGTGCACTCCCTCGTGTTTCTAGCATGTAATCCCAGGTTTAAACAAATTATTTTAAGAGAGAAAGCCTTCAGCCAGAGACAGCTTGATCTCAAAGAAAGTCCAGCTCAGCTATTAGCCTGAGCTCCTTGCCCTTTACTTCCAAAATCAGAGCTTCTTTCCAACCTCCTTAGAATGCCTTGTTTTTCACAATCTTGGTTTATTTTAATAGGTTGTGCACATCTGTGGTGTAAACATGGGGCTGCACCCCATTTTTGCCGCTGTATATCTGGAGATTGAACCACTCCCTCCTATTCCCAGTATCCACAGTTTCTTCCAGGGCATCATGAGCTTGCCATACTATCTGGCTGTATTTTGATAGGGAATCCAGGATCATTTTCCTGCTGTAGTAGGCAGAGTTTTTGCATCATAATTAGGGGTGGGCGAAGAATTCGGCTACGCCAGCACAGTTCGTGGAGTTTTCCTCACTCTGCACAGAGTACCGAAAAATTCAGAAGTGACGTGGAGCGAAGTTTTTTCTCTCTCGCACGCTCGCCAACATTAAATTAGCAAGCGAAAGAAATTGCTAAGTTGGCGAGCGCAAGCATGATTTCAGAACGCAAGCGGTTGCGGTAGGCCACGACCGTTCATGTTGCGGGAGCTCCCACTCGAGTAGAAGATTTACGCAAGTGGCAGAAATAAGTTAGTGACCTCTGGGCTCCACATGATGCTGATTTTACAGTGTGGTAGAAACTCCCATGCTGAAAATCAGTGAGAACAGTGCTACATACCCATACTCCACCGCTTGCGGAACTCCGCGTAGCGTGGCAGAATTTTTTGGCACTTAACTCGACAAACTCTGCCCAGGCCTAATCATAAAATGCCTGCCTGGCTTCATAGCTCCTGTTTTACAGTAATAGCACTTCTCCTCCAGGTTCATCTCTCCATGTTGTCCGTTCAATTATTCTATGTTGCCCACCAGCCTGAGCACCTGTACTTGTGGCAACAGAACAGCAAATTATAAGTGGAAGCTGCAACATCAGTTACTTTATTATCAGTGGATTGTTAGTGGGGTGAGCGGTGTCCTGTCCCATCTAATATTACCCAAACAGTTCTGCATTTCAAACAGTTACGTGGCAATCTTCATTAGGGGCCATGTGTTCTCTTTAGTAAACATAGGTGGTATGTTTCCTCTTTACTGACAATCTTGAAAAGACTACTGGAATGACCATGCTGATGTTCCTCCTTCATGAAGGGACCCCCGCCATGCTGGATCCTTGGGAGGAATTGACACACTGGAAGTAAACCATTAAGGCCTAAAACTCAGAATCGGAGTTATCTTATTCATCCTGCACTGCATGTTGCCACTTGGGCATTACTTATCAGTACATTTAGGTGGCTAATGGGTTCCTTGGCCCTAAAACTTCAACTGGTGTCACTGGGTGCCCTAGACTTTCCTTTGCCCCTTGGAAGTCTAGCTGCCCATTCAGGTCTTGGCATGGGCTAGGCTCGGAAAAGCTGTGACTCATGGACGTGCCTGGGCCCCTTGGACAAGAGAGGAGATTCCACCTCTTCCCTGGTGGTAGCTCTGCTGTTGGTGTGGCCTCTACTATCCTGAGCTCTCGCACGTCGAATTTGACCAGCTCTAAAAAGACAACTCAACTCTAAACCACTAACTCGTGGTCTGTCTGCATAGGGAAGTATCTGTGTTTTTAAGTTACCTGTTACTTTTCTATTGAGCGCCTTATGAAACATTGTCTTGCAATGAGGGCCTATATCGCCCTACAAACACCAACACTTTTTCCAGCCTCTGAGTGCATGGACTCTGCAACAGGCACATACATATTACATTTCTTATGCCTCAGTAATGGAGAATCACGTGCTAGAGTGGGGCTGGGCTTCAAAAGGACCTTGTTTCATCGAGAATCAGGCGGATGTCCTCCTAGGATTCCACTTCTTCATTAATAAGCCTGAGGAATTAATTCGCCAGGTTTTCACAAAGACAGAGGTTTTGCGTCACCGCTTCGAACATTGTAATATGTGTACAGAATGTAAAAGTTATCGGTATGAAGGCATTTATGGCTATTTGGACTTCAAAATGTCCAAAACACAATGTGACTATTCCCGTGGTCATTCTTTTTGAGTACACGAATACTATTCTTACTGCAATGTACATGCATCTTTAGTTTTAGGCTTGGAAACAGAAACACATGCATGTCTCACAAGAGCTTCCATCGTCCATAAACAGAAAAAAATGACAATAGATCAGCTTCCCTTAGCCATTGGTTGTTATAAGCGTCATTCGCACATATAGATCAGCCAATATCACATGCACTGGTTGCCTCAACTGCGTGCACGTTACATAGTTCAGTGGGCATATGAAGATGTAGTTGTGTGTGTGTCTTTGTGTTTTTAGGGATATTGCCAAAATGTGTGCCTTGAATAAACTGAACAGTTGCTTAAATCAGGTAAGGTAGTGCTTGTGGTGCACTCACTAATTCATCATCTCACTTATCCATCTATGAGTGAGCAATCACTCACTCATCTATACATAAACGAGTGAGCGAACTCACTCATCCAATGTCTGTCCCATTTATGCACCCACTCACCCTTCCATTTAGCTAATATTACCCTCATTCACGGATTCAGTCACTCACCCTACCACAGAGCCCTAACTCATAATGAAAGAATAAGTACTTTTGCACTAACCAGACATACATGAGTCAAATGCCCAACACACATGGGCTTATGCATTGCAACATGTGTCCTGCTACTCTGTTCTGTTTTGTTTTTAGGTCACTGTTCCACCATGGCTGATGGCCATATAGGATTAGTACATTAAAAAAAATAAAAGTGCACAGAGCACCAGTGCAAATAAGCATTGACAAAGCCATTAAGCTGGTGTTAGAAATTGGGTTTCTAGTTAGCAGAGGTATGCACCCTGTCCAAGCAGGAAACACTATCCCCGTCAGGGTAAGTCACATACACACTAATAGTTAATCTGTGTTTACTCTCTGGTAGCTTGGCACAGAGGGTTCAGGCTTAACTTAAGAGGCAATTTGTAAAGTATTTGTGCAACACTTCAAGCAGTAAAACAGTAAAAACACTGCACAAAAAGACATCACCTCTAGTTAGAAAAATTGAGCTTAATTTTACGAGTAAAAGAATACCAAAACAACAATCCCCAATATGTAGAAGTCAAGATATGAAATTTTAAAGCTTAAAATGCAATCTAGTGCTTTAAAGGGTCAAGCACAAACCGGGAAATCTGGTCGCTCTAGAATGGGGTATATCCAAAAGTTCAGGCCGACTGCAAAGGTGCGCGGGTCGGATACAGTCCCAGGTAGGTCCTGCTGAAATGTTACTTTCTCAGAATTGAGCCAAGAGTCCCATTCGTGGGGAAGAAGTTCTCCAGGAGCAAGGAGAGCATCGCTGGTGTTGGCCCATGGGTGCAAAGAGTCAGTCGGGTGTCACAAACACGCAGACTGGAGCCTTAGGTTTGCAATGCTTGATTCTTCATGCGAGCCATGCAGTTCCAGTGCGAGGGGCCCCGTTTGCAATTGCGGAGAGCCCAAAAACTGGATTTCCATAGCCACAAAACAATTTAAGTTCCTAAGACTGGAGAGGTGCCTCTTGGATGTCAGGAGTTGGTTAAAGACGGGTCCAGTAGCTGTAGCAGGACTGTTGAAAGTATTTTGTGTCTCTAAGACTTCACAGAAAAGGATGCAAGCCACCAAGCTCTTGGAGTTACTTTGGTTCTGCGATGGAGAGATGCAGTTTCAGTCCTTTTCACTCCCAGGCAGGAGGGCAGTAAGCAGCAGGTTAGCTCAGCAAAGCAGGAGTCCCGCAGAGTCCAGCAGAGTGACAGTCCTTGTAGCAGCACAGTAGCTCTTCTTCCCAGCAGAGTATCCACAGGTCCAGAAGTGTACTGTGTTGGTGGTGTCAGAGGTCCAGTATTTATACCCAGTTGTGCCTTTGAAGTGAGGGAGACTTCAAAGAAGGGTCTCTGAAGTGAACAGAGGCCCTTTCTTCCTGCACTGGTTCCAGACTCACTACAGGAGAATATACAGCTCTATGTGTGAGGCAGGACACTGCCCTGGCAGGTGTGTCAGCCCCTCCCACCGATCCTGCTTAGGATGGCCCATCAGGATGTTGATGGCCTATCAGTCACCCCTAAGCTCCCTTTGTGTGTGGGTGTCTAGAGGGAATGCACAACCCAGCTGTCACCCCACCCCATAAATATATTTGAGACAGGCAGTAGGCACCAAATGACTAAAGTAAGAAACTCCCATCTTCTAAAAGTGGCATATTCAAAACTGCAATTTAAAATCTGACTTAAGCTGTGATTTTAAATTGTGAGTTCAGAGACACCAAACCTGACAAACTTATCCCTTTCAGATTGGGAATTCCACTGATAAGATGTAGTAAAGCAATCCCAATTGCAGTAGTGAAAAATTAATTTGGGAGTTTTAAGGACATGTAAGACTTCAAAGTACATATCCTGCCTTTTAAATACATGACGCCCTGCCCTGTGGGTCATATGGGGCCTACCTCAGGAGTGCCTTACATGTAAAAAAAAGGGAAGGTTTGCGCCTGGCAAGAGGTGCAGCTTGCCAGGTCCACATGGCAGTTTAAAAATGCACCCACGGGCCTGCAATGACAAGCCTGAGACATGGTCAAGAGGCTACCTAAGTGGGTGGTACAGTGCTGCAGACCCACTAGTATCATTTATTTCACAGGCCTTGGGCACATGTAGTGCAGTGGTAGAGTGCACAGAGTCCTAAAACCAACAAAAAAAAGGTCAGAAAAAGAGAAGGGAGGCGAAATGTTTGGGGTGACCCTTCAGAGAGGGCCATTTTGCAACAATATACAAATCTGCAATGTTTAGAAATTTTATAATCATAACAGTTATCATGATATTCTCCTCAATTTTGATTTTCGAGGGATAGGTTTTTTAAGGGAAATTAGCACCTGGAACACAGTTGCAGCAGGAGAGGGAGTACAAGCACTTTAGCACTGGTAAGCAGTGGTGAAGTGCACAAAGTACTAAAGCCAGCAAAACTATGTCAAAAAATGGAGGGAGGCAGGCACAAAGTTGAGGGGAAGACCACTCTAAGGCTGTTAGGTCTACCAGGTGGCATTCGCTTTCTAAAGGCGAGACTTATTGGCTTTGTTAATGCTTGCTTTCGCTGTTACTACACCCTTTGTTTTGCTTATCCTAGCTCCTTGAACATCTTTAAAGACAGTTATGTTTTGAACCAGCTGTTATAGATCGCCCTTCATAGGTAACAGCCTGAAACTGGAACGTCCTACAGGCCCAGACAAGCAGATGGAGTTTCAAGCATTGTGCTCTTGGATTTACAATGAAAAAGACCGGGTAATCCTCATTGGTTCGCAATATGACTTTGTGATTCACACACATTTGGCTTGTCCTCAACAAGGTATTTACCTTGCTACATTAACGTGATCCTGTACTACAAGGGACTTGATTCATCAAGATTTGAGAAAAATAAAACATCTAGGACCTGACCCTTGAAACTTCGGTTCTCAGTGCAAATGTCTTTCAAGTGGTTCTTAAAACGAAACTGAGAAAGGGAGGTTACCGACACATGATCAGCCCAAAGTAGTTTAATTCTGCCAGCCTTGGGCTGGCAAACCCATCTGTCACCCTCTACTCAAGACTAGGAAAGGAAGGCAAATCCCTTCTACCCACTCGCCAATCTGTATTGTTTTCAGACGTACTCGGGGTCCTGATTTGCACTAACAAATACTAAAAGTAATAAAAAATAAATGATAGCGTGGCAGATTGTGGAAAATTCCCCTAGGATCAGCAAGACAAGGTGTAAGGGTGGAAGGGACTTTGGTCCCCTAGCCTGGAGCTTCGTGAACCATGCCTTGGTGCACCACGTCATCATCCCAGCAGGCAGAGCCTCACCTCTGGTCCAGTAAATGACACCGTTTGGTTCTTCTTTGGCTTGCCAGCCTAGCAGTAGAATGGAGACCTACCGGAGTCGAAATCAGTGTTTTGAAGTGTTAAAAGCAAGGACTCCTTTCTAATCAATAGTTCTACGCGCTTCATGCTTGCTCATGATTAGATGGATTCTTGGTCTAACTCACTTTGCTGCACCCAACTCTAGATATTTGTGTCCTACTGTTGTGTTTGTCCTGCCACTTGGTTGAGTGTAAACCTCCACTGCTGATATCAGGCAACAATTCTTTTCTGTGATTTTGTCTGCCATCAATGGCGACTCGGCGCACCCTGAGAGTGCATTTCCTAATTCTTTCTTCCGGTCTCTCGCTCTCTCCCTCCCACTCTACATGATCAAACCTCTGCTCATGGCCCTTCCTTTGCTCCCCCAAACCAATATCGACTGCCGCATCCAGAATCATCTTTTTCCCCTCCCTCTAACATCGAACACTTATTAACAATGCTATCTCTCTCACTTTCTCCACTCCCTGCCTCTCGCTCCCCTACTGCCTCTTGCTAGCTACCCACCACTTCCATGCCTCTCTTGCTATTGCTATTTAAAATAGCACTGGCACTAGCAAAGCGATTAGCAGCTGCCGGACATCTGTGAAGTTTATTTTAACACTGTCAAAATGCCTCCAGTGTGCTTACATAGTATGATGTGATGCAAATTGGTGGACATCTTGGAAGTGCAATTTTTTTATACTTCCGTAGATGTCCATGACATTGCATGATGAAACACAGTGTGATAACATGTCGACCATCCCGGGACTGTGAAAAATTATGTCCCAAAATGGCCAAATGTCCATTTCAACACTTTCAATAATGTTTACAACTTGTTTGTACATGCAATTTTGCAGAAGTCCCCTTGGGATAGAACGAGGCATCTCATCCATCAAATCAAGCCCTTTATGTCAAAATATAGGCCAGAACCAGTTGAGAAAAAGCCAGTCGGCTAGTACAAGGCCTATTGACCAACAAAATATCCTGCCAGAACCAGGCCCACCACCCATCAAGACAATACCTGTCTTCAAGATTAATGCATATTGATCAACATAAGAGGCCTACCCGCTAGAGCTAGGCTTCTGCTCACTCTGGCAGCAGAGCTCACTCAGTGACCCGATGCTTGCAGGCAGAACACGAAGCCCCACTATCCAGGTAATCCCAACCTTCTCTCACCTGTCAGGATTCATTTTGTGACACCTGCTCCACAACTTCCTGATTTACTTCTCAATCCCTTTCTGATTGCTGACCAGTAGTAGGGTGCGAGAACAGATCTCTCAAAACCGATCTTCTACCTTCTACATGGGCACATCTTATACAGACCCATAAATATGTCTTCGATATATGTCATCTCCTCTGAGTAAAAGCTGAATGTTTCACCCTCTTCACACTCAGTACTTAATTTGTAAAGAGTTCCGGTGCCTCGTAAGCCTGTGGCGACGCTACCAAATGTCAGCACACCAAATACAAGGCTGAGTAGTCTTCAATTTACCTCATCCCTCTTTAACCCACTACCAGACAACCCCTTTCCCTTCAACTCATTCTTGCAGGTTCTTGCTTTTTCCCTTGGTGACTGTTTTTCTGTCTTTCTCTTCTCATTCCTTCCCCTTTGTGTGTTTTTCTATCTCTTACTCTCAGGAAATGTCCACTCAGGAAAAATAAATGATGATCACAAAAATGTGTGGCAGTGAGCCCCACTGGTAGCCACTGGCTCAAATTAAATGCTGTTTACACTATAATGACTAACTTTCTATTTACATCTTCAATAATGGAAAGATAATGCTCCAGCCCAACAATACAGATCTAGTTTCACTAGATCATCCTTTTCAATATCTCACCCCTAACTCCCTCTCCTTTCCACTGCCACTCTCTGATATCCTCACTCCTAACCAACCTGACCCTGATATGACCCCTATTGGCCACCTTCCTCCCCATGGATCACTCCTCCCTGCTCCCTATCTGCCCAACATTGAAATCACCTCCATCATGACAAATATCTCCTCATCCTTCTCTCCCTAACTACTCTAACATCTACCCAGCCAATGTTGCAGCTGTATTACTACCACATCATTCTTTAACTTACTCCTCTGCACAAATGTGTCTGACTCTCTTTCTAGCACTCCCCTAAACAACCACACCAAAACTCTCCCTGTTACCTTCTCCCTTATAACACTCGTTTGATCCAACTTTAGCCCTATCCCTCCCTTCACAGTCCCAATTCTTACTCGCTTCATCCTGATGGATACTACAACCAGGAATAAGAGGCTCACCAACTTCATTCAGGTTCCCGCTGAACGCCCACACTGTCCTTTCTCCAGGTCAATGCACTCAATTATATGATGCATGCTAAATAATTCTGATCCACAGTAAAACACAGACAGGAGCTTTCAGACACAATTGTGAACCTCAGCTTTGATATCCTGGTCCTTACAGAAGCTTGGTTGATTGTCGCTTTGTACATTGTCCTAGACCTTGTTCTCAGTCCATGGTGAATAACACAAATATTTGATTACAAATATTGTGTGACATGAATATATATGACCAGGTAGATTGGTTACCCCTAAGCTGATGTACAGGTCAGTTTTTACCTCACACTCTGCCGCTGTCTGGTGTCTCAGTACTGAACTATTGCTAACTGGGAGCTAACATTAAGCTACACAGCAGAAAAGTTATAAGTCTATCAACATACATCCAACTGTCAAACTATTCTGGTATCCTGCAACAAGGTGTATGTCATAGGAATTCCCTGTGTCCCATATAGCTCCAACCCAGATTTGACCACAGGTGTCACTGTCATATCAGGGAATCAAGCTTTTCTGTACATGGCTCAAAGCATATCTACCTATCAAAGTTTGATATCGCATGTTGCATTACAATCTGTAACTGTCTATTCCACTTCTTCAACAGGTCACTTACCCATTGTGAACATTGAGAGGACACCCGAGACAGCCACTTCCTCCCTGGATGAAATCCTCAGTGAGGACAACACCCCTGGATGTGAGGATGTTGAGGACGACTCTGGCTGATCTGGGACACCTGGTCAGTCTACAACTGTAAGCCTCACCCTGTCTACATCGACCCCTCCCAACCCTGTTGCATCTACATCCCAAACAAACATTTGCTTCCAAACCTGTGTTGCAAAGGCAGTTAATACCATCATGTGCCCCCCAGTACAGGTACCGGAGTCACCACTAGGAAACCATGACAGTGAAGGACCTAGCACCAAGAGGATTGGGCAAACTGTGCCAAGGGCACAGGCACGTGGTGGGTAGGGTGCGTGGGAGGGATGGTGTAGGACATCAAATTGAGGCTGCTAGCGATACAACTGGCCAGGACACTATCTGCCAAGTCTTGGGAAACTACCAGCAGTCCCAAGGGGTGATGGGCCAAATACTTGCCATGATGGGGGAGATTATGCATCTGAAGAGGGACAACCACCAGGAAGTCATGCAAAAGTGGGAAGTCCACAATGCCAACGTGGCTTACCTAACAGGGATGCTGAGAGACATTAATACCACCCTAAGTAGGTTATGTCCTCAACAGCCGCCCCCTCTATTGGCCATGTAACCTTAGGCCCTTCCACATCTGTGGCAGCCAGTGAAATGAAGGCTCGGCAAGAGGAAGGACATACCTCAAACACCCCTACCTCTGTAGCTGAAGAACCCTCTGCAGGAGCAGATGCCAAGACTTCAACCACTGCCAGGAAGTAATCCTCTACTCAATGGTCCCCTTGTGTGTCACAGATACACCCTGTTGACTGTTACAACCACTTTCCATTTTCCAATGGCACAAGGACACTGGACTTGAGACTCCAAATGTTGTAGCAGCTACCCTGATGATTACAGTCACCATGCCTGAACCATTCACTATGTGCATTTACTGATTTGATCCCATTCCTTAAATATCCATTAGCACTTGTAAATAAACACTACTAAACCACATATCATGTTAGAGAGTCATCTTTCAGCTGTTCTGAACAGATAACTGTGAAATGTGTTGCTTACACATGATATTCACATATGTACCAAATCGTTTAAGTCCCATCTCACATGCTCTGTTGAATCTGGTTCAGATATATGCACATTTATACAAATGAACACACTCCTAATCCCATTTATTGCAGTTTCCTGCAAATAGGTTGAAAATGTCAAATATCACACAGTGCAGTAGAGCTTCAATGTCGAGCTTCAGCATAGGTGTGAATAACAAGCACCCCACAGAATAATGAAATTAGGGACATGTCAGTCATTGTCTATACAAATTTGCAAACAGGTCGGTTCTATTAGTCATCAGCTAAAGCCTTATCCCATTCACATACCATACCACTCTAATGACCATACCCCATGACAGAGACAGAGGTCAGTACAACTGTCCCTAGTCATTGAATCTTCCACTTACCATGGTCAGGTATCTATAGGCATGCTACTCATCTATGTCAGTCTTTACTCACATGCACAGTGGCCTGCAAAGAGGAAACACATTGACAGCAACATACAAGTTAAATAGCATCTACATCAAACCAATGAGAAGGTAGAGGTTATGGATTGCACAGGATGACATGTCTCAGCTACACAAGATCACACATTTGACACCCTTGGACCCAGTTAACATGGCACACAGGTCGAATGTGTGGAACCGTACAGTCGCACCCCACTGCCATGACAGTCTGAGCATGGAACTCATAAACCAACAATATGGTGACATACCATGCCTGGATCTATTCATGTTTACCTCACATGTCAGACCTGCAAATCCTACCTGTTTGTGACACAATTGAGAACTGACCAAATGAGGATGACCTTGTGAAGAAATCTACAAAGTATAAATGTGATACAAAAGGTATAGGCAGGTAATGGTAAGGGAGACCTATGAAGATATGTCCAAATACAATAGTAACACTGATTGCACAGTGTGATAAACATTAACAAAGGAGATCATCACGTTAATCACAACTCTAAGTACAATTTTGCATGCACACCTGAGCTATGGACTGCTAAGCAACTAATAAGCTGTCTGATGGTCATACAAAGACCCTTCTGAAACATCTCTAAGCCCCCCAATAACCCACTGAGTCAAGTATGTGACAGAACCACACATACCTACAGTCAGCTGAAGTACTGATTTATTATAACTGCCCGGCTGTCTCCACCTTCATCATCATCACAGTCATCCTCGCTTGGCATTTCTGCATTCTCACCCGCTGGAACTGCTGGCTCCCCCTCATCTGGTGTATATGAGATCTGACATCTCAGGGCAAGGTTGTGGAGCATGCAGCAGGCAATAACGATTTTACGCACTTTGGTGGGTGATAGAGGAGGCCTCCACCAGACTTATCAGTGCAACAAAATCTAGCCTTTAGGATCCCAAAAGTCCGCTCCATGACATACCTTGTCCTTCCAGGGACCTCATTGAAGACAACTTCCCCTGGCGAGGTTAGGCACCTCACTGGTGACAACAACCATGGACAGTTTGAATAGCCAGAATCCCCTGTAAGGAATCGTTACATGTGTGCAAACATAAATCTGTCACATCCTTACATTTGGCGGCAGACATAAGATACTGACACACATCACAAATGTCACTTACCAACCAACCAGGCCCTCTCTGTGTACTGTCGTGTCATCAGCAGTTGTATATTGGTGTTCCGCATGATGAAGGCATGATGAACTTAACCTGGGTACTTTGCACATACTTGAGAGAAGTAAAGGTCCGCCAAACAGACTACTTGCACATTTATGGAGTAGAAGTTCTTCCTGTTCCGATACACCTGTTCATTGCCATTTTAGGGAACCAATGCTACATGGGTACCATCAATGGCTCCCACCACATATGGGATGTGTGCCAAAGCATAAAATTCTGCCTTCACATGGG
Organism: Pleurodeles waltl; assembly: GCF_031143425.1. Classification (NCBI taxonomy): domain Eukaryota; kingdom Metazoa; phylum Chordata; class Amphibia; order Caudata; family Salamandridae; genus Pleurodeles; species Pleurodeles waltl. The sequence goes on from NC_090436.1 coordinate 318,993,563, forward strand.
CCAAGTTGTCATGTTGTGGAAATCTGATGTAGCTGTCGAGGTGTTTTAACAATGCAGAGAGTACATCCTTCAAGACCAGACTGAACATAGGCTGGGACATGCTTGCAGTTAGGGCCACAATATTCTGAAAGAAGTCTGTGGAGAAGAAATGCAGCACTGACATGACTTGTACGATGGGTGGGATGCTATTTGGATGAAAATGGCAGGAATGGATCTTGCTCCAGCTGACAACACAGACCCATGATTGTCTGCCTATCAAGGCGGTAGGTCTGGATGACATGTTGATCTTCCATGGTCTGTAGGTCTGCTAGTGGAAGGTACACTGGAGGTCGTCTGACCCTTCTCATTCCAGGGTAACTAGATGAAGGAATACAAGAAGGTATGTTGATCAGTCATTTTGTCCATCGTAAGTGTGAATCCACATATGTCCCTCATGGTATGTGGACATGCAATATGAAATAGTTAAACATGGTACATAACACATACCTAGGGAAATAATGGCTTATTGCTGCAATGTCATCTCCTTACCTCGATTATGACAAGGATAATGACATTCTTATCATGTTTCACATTAGATAGACATTAATACCATCTCTGCAATTGCCATGAGGGTGCAGACCATGCCACTACTGATACATAACTCACATATCATGTATATTACAACATGTATATTAAATCGGAATTGAAATACATGGTTGCTCAAAGCCAGCACTGAAAACTATGGCGTCGACATATTTGTGACCTCATGAAGCATTTTTAATTGAAATTTTCTGACCATCTAAGGCCCTTTAAAATGGCAGCTGTCTGACCTACTCTTCTGGACACTAGGAAAAGACCTACTTTTGCCGGTGGAAGTCATCATGGCAGTAGGCAGATACTACCATGGTCGATGTTGCTATTGGAACACATTGCTGCCTTTGGCGGTCTTGGGCCAATGGCGATGTCCGCTTGTGGTGATGGTGTCCTATGCGGTGGATGTGACCACCATTTCATACCTCATCTCTCACTTGATTCCTGATACTGCTGCCAGCAAGACCTCCATGACTTGAGCTGCTGTGTACTGCCTCTGGGATCACCCATGCTACATCCTACAGGTGATAGGGTCCCTTCCTTCTCACAGAGGAGCTTGAGAAGCTGGTGGAAGCGGTCCTACCCCTGTTTGGACAGCTCTATGGTGCACTAGAAGAGGAAGTAAATGCACCATGTGAACAAATATTTCCTTAGCCCAACTACAGTTTGTAAAACTAAGCAAAGGCTGATGGGAAACGTTTCTGATTGTGTGCTTAAAGTCTGTAGGGTGCCAAAGTTGTGTTAGAATGGGATGAGTTTCTTGTCATGTACTCAGGTTTGGTGGCAGATTGTGAGTCCTGAGACATTGTGGAGAGTGTTTGATGTATGTTTCCTGACCCACCTTGTAACTGTTGCACAGGGTTAGTGGAGTTGGTGTACCAGACTCTTCTTGAAATAGCATATTTGCAAATGTGTTTGCTCTCTGGTCATATGTGATGACATGACAGCTGGTGCTGGAGGTGCATGTTGTCTGCCTGTTTCCACGTCACATCTGGCCTGACTGCATATGCTCATGTATCAGTGGAGGGGATGTTAAAGGCAGTCTGTGTTTGGCTTGTTGTACTAACTAGTTATAACGCTGCCTGTTGTAGTATGGTACACATGGACATGACATACATTTTTTTATCTATGTCATCCATGAAGATCAACACCCATCAGAAAAAGGGGATTTGGCGTGCCATTGCCATGAAAGTGCAGGCCCTGGGGGTCCACAGCCGGCAGAGCGCCCACTGTTGGAAGAGTTAGGAGGACCTGAGACACTGGGCCTGGAATACCGCAGAGGCCCAGCTGGCAATGCCCTCCCAATGAGGACTAGGTGCCCGTCAGACCCTGAACCCCCTAATGGCCTGCATTTTGGCAGTGGCCTACCCTGATTTGGATGGGCATTTGAAGGCAGCACAGCAGCCACAAGGAGGTAAGTATAGACCTAAATCATGTTTGTCCCTTTACCAGGTGATTGAGTGAGGAAACAGAATGTTGGCTCTGACAATGTGGTAAGTGCAAAGTGTCACAGATTTCCTGTCTACACATTGATGTACCGTAGCCACCTATAGCACACAGGTGTGCACATACAAATGTATTTAGAGGCATGTTTCTCAACTATTTTGTTCCCTCAGTACAATAGCATATAATGGTGCACATATGACTGTGTCATATGTGTTCCACTATACTACATTTTCTACTTTGGTGATTGTAGATACCCACCAAAAGGTAAATCCTCCAAAACTAATGGTGGTATGATCTGTAGGTCCTTGATCTATGTCTTCTGCAATGTCTCAAGATTCCTGTTTATGTGTAACATAGAGTCTGACATATTCTACTCATCACTAGGCTTCTAATGCTTTCTGATAAGTGACAGCAGCATGTGAGGCTGTGACGTCCATCTGACATGTCACATGACCTGCAAGGTTAACATCTTCACACTTTATAAGGCAATCCCCCTTGGTAAGTGAGGGATTTACATAGACACTTGTGATGCCTCATCAGAGCTGAGAAAATGCATTTTGGATACCATTGAGGTGTCCCAACATTTGGCCCAATGATGGACTAAAAGCATGACTAGGTAGGTCTGATTGTCATCTTGCTGCAGTTTAGTTGTCCATATTTCGGCTACACTCTTTTTTAAATCTTGTGGTTGTATGCGGGACATAGGTCAGAGCTAACTTGGCCCTTACTTGACTGATGATGTTTGTTGTCTGAAGACCAATGACCTGTTCCACATTGTGTTTTAAATACTTGATACATCACTATTGGTGCATGTGTGTGTATGACATGTGTTCTGCCTCCTTTGCCTCAACTTGCAACGTATGGCAATTTGAGTTTTTATAAGTTTGCGTATGGCCATTGTGTATGGTTATAAGTATGTGAAATGAAGTAGGTGTGTTTGTCTACACTAGGCTTGCTTGCCTTTACTTTACAACAGGTGTCATTGCCTGGAACATGACATCAGATTAAAATATTTGTATGTGTTGATATGTGTTTTTGATCAGTGTAAAACAATTTCACATTCCTAAGCTATTGCTTCATTGGGGCTTGACCATGTTGTTGTGGATAGGGAACCTGTATCATGTGGCAAAGTCACCTTGTAATGGTATGGTCAGTGTGACTGGTCTACTTCATTCATGGCATTGTAGGTGTCAGTTAGGTAGCTTAGCTGGTATTTAACAATCTTCATATTGAGGCACATGCTTCATGTTTAGTTTTTGACATGATGTTGGCACTTTACTGGCACTACCTGGGGGTGTTGGTGAACAGGTTGTAATGTGACTTGTGTGTACTGTATGATGGAAGTGTTATCTTGTGAATGTGATGACCATACCCGACTTTCTGTTTTTCGGCATCAACACCGACAGGCAAAGGAGATGGGGTACAGCCGAGTGGGGAAGCTTCTGGCCACCGGAGCTCCAGTCACGAAAACACCATTAGCGAGGGACCCAGTGGCCTGGAGGGTGAGGGGAGTGCCACAGGGAGGCTGGATCTGGTACATCTTCTTTGGAATCCTCCTCCAGTGGCCACTCCCTAGTAGTGGCAGACCCATCAGGTCTACCCCAGTACCATCTCTGTGAACCACCTCCCCATTCTATCACTGCCCTCCCTGTATCTCTCCACTCAGTTGGCCGTGCCCGCCCATCCAAGAGGGTGGCCATATCCTTCACTGCAGGTGCCTCTGCACCAGCCCCTGTTAGCCCTGCTGCCCTCAGTGAGGAGGCTATTGAGATCGATCTCTGTGGGTCAGTCAACCATTGTGAATGCCATGCAGGGACTGGCAACTCAAATCCAACAGATCAATGCGTTCCTGGAGGGCAATCACAGTGCACTGGCTGGCCTACAGAGATCATTTCAGGCTCTGGCCTCCACACTTATGGCAGCCAGTCACCCTTTGTCTACCGTCCCTCCTCCAACTTCCTCTTCCCAGTCCGAATCTACCCTTCCCTGACCCAGACAAATCACAAACACAAACAGACAGGCATGCATCCACCTCAACATCCAAGGGTAGAGCAGAGAAACATAAGCACCACAAAACACACCATCAGCATGCACAAAGACAACATCATCTTGCAGAAAGAGCAGCAGTCACTACCTGCCCTGACACCCCCACCACCCCCACCACCACAGACACAACACCTGCAGACACCACAACCACTGACATGCCTACATGCAGCACATCCACCATACCTGCAGTCACCACCCCAACAGACAGCCACCCACCCACCCACCACAGCATCCACCAGCACCTTCACCTCCTCTCAGTTCAAGACACATAAATGTCCACACTTACCCACCCACCAGACATCCACCACATACAAGCACACCTCCCACAAACACACACCAAAAACATCCACACCAACCCATCATACAACCACTCTCTCCACACCCAAACCCCCTTCAGATGACCATCCCTGTGTGTCCAAAAAAGCTCTCCTTTCCGAGTTTGACATGTTCCCCACTCCTACTCCCCTCTGGTTCCCTTCCCAAGTCCATCCCTTCCAACTCCAAGGCCGCCCCTACCTCCCTGCCAGCACCCATGCCCCTCCCACCACCAAAAAGAAGTCCACCCCTCACAAAAAGATCAGCCCCCTCCCAAGCCAAAGCCTGAAAGCACCCCTCCCAAGCCTAAGCCCAAAACCCCCTCCCTGCCCCTAAGGATCCCTGAGGTGCTTGCCTGCCCCCTTGATGCCCCTACCTGTAGAGTTTACATGGCAGGCAGGAGTCAGTTAGGGGCCTTTGGAGCTGTTTTTCTACAGCTGAGGACTGGCATATGGCCTTGGACAATGTTTTTTAAATCAATATTTACCATAAAGGTTAAACCAACCAGTTGTTGGTTTTCACGTTACATCTTTGTCCTGCATTTCCTTTCCTAGTTCATAGCTGTTCCTGGCTGACATTGGTTGTGTGGCAGTATTTGTGTGTGTGTGCTGCTTGATGCTTCCAGTATTTTCTGAGCAGTCTGTGAGGTTGTGTGCAGTGCTTTTATCCCCCAGGGATAGAGTGTGTTTTGTGTGATAGGTATGTGAATGTAGAGAAATTGTTGTTGTCATGGTGGTGTGTTGTGTTGGTGTTGATATGTGTTTGTTGTAGTACTGAGTGGCTTTGTGTGTTTGGCCTGTTTGAGTCTGTGTGTATTGTGCATAGCATAATAGGTTCGGTGTTCTGTGTGTGTGTGTGTGTGTGTGTGTGTGATGGCTATTTTGATTGCTAGGTTATATAACGGGGTAACTGTGTGTGTTTCATCACATATGGTTGTATATTGTGTTGTATGTGTGTGGAGTTCCTGGCCAGTGTCGGTTGAGAGTGTTTGATATGTGTTCATATTTGTTTGCTTGTGGTGCTGTTGTTACAAGTTCGTTTGTTGTATGTGAATTGGTGAGGCTGCCCTTTGCTGTGTTGCCGTGCATAAGTGTGTGTTATTGACATGTGGTGTGTGTGCTGGCTGCATGGGGCGTGTTATGTATGTGGGGGTGTATTTGTTGCTGTAGGTGAGTGTGTGTCACTGAACTGTTACTTGTGAGCGTAGCCCTCGCTCCCCCAGTCCTGTGGTATGTTATGTGACAGTTCAAATGTATCCATTTTACAAATGGAACAGGCGAGTACGTGTACTTACAGTTGTTGTCCTCGTCGGTGATGATTCTGTTGTCTTTCGGCAAGCATTGTCTTTCGGCAAGCATTGTCTTTCGGCAAGCAAGAGGAACAGAATGACGTCTAGTAATGGTTTCATGTCGGCTCCAGAAGAGTATGGCTTCCTGGAGTTGAGGGTCTCCTTTTATTCTGTTTGTTTCCGCCTGGTGTTCCGTGGTGGTCAGACCGCGGTGGTTATGTTGGCGGTGTGCAGCCTCGTAATGAGTCTGGCAGAAATATTGTCTCTGCCAGACTGATGGTGGCTCCAATGGACTGCGGTGGTGTGTCCGCACTGGCGGTGCCAGCAGTGCTTTGGCAGGTTTCTGTATGCATCACCGCAATGTCATAATTTGGCAGTCTTCTCTGCCAGCCTGTTGGCGGTCAGACTGTCACCACCAACCTGGCAGTCCTTAGACTGCCAAACTGTCAATGAGGCCCTCAGTGATTTGCCCAGAATCAGAGGATGTTGAGTGAATGAGGGACTCACACCTGGTTCCTTTCTTCCAAAGTCGACAGCTATCGTCATTAGGACACATCTCCTCCTTTGGTTAGGGCAACTATATCCAAACTAGGCCTGGGCGTAATTAAAATTAGGTGTCCTTTACCACGCCTACAAGGGTGGTGCAAAATGTGCCATGCCAATGTCACTGGTGAAAGTTTATGGTCAAAATAAATAACCAAAACATGGCATTCCCTTCATATGAATCAATGTTCAAATTCCCACTGAACCTTATTAACTTATTTGAAGCTTGAATCCCAGTCAGGTCTCCAGGAAGCCGAATACATAATCTCAAATGTCCCCTCAGTCACTCGGTGTGCATGGATTACAAGAATAGTTAGTGCTCAAGCAGGCCCGGGGGGGGGACACTGTGCATCTGGTTTCTTGGTGCTGTGTCATAAATTGACTGGGATGAGGACCTACAGGACTGGGTATGCCTCCGCAGCTTGCCTGGGATAAGAAACTCTGATCGGGTTCCAGGTCAGATCCCCGGCAGGCCTTGGGGTGGAATCCCCCAGCACTGGACTCTGTCACACAGCCCACCATGTCACTTTGAGCATAGGGCGAGGAGCCACAGGCCAAGCAAAGCCTCCCCTGCTTGCTTGGCATAACAAGCTTTGATCGGGTCCTGGGTCAGAGCCCCAGCTGTAAGGCCAAGCCCTTGGCCTCCTTGTCCAGCCCACTGTGTCACAAAGTTCCCGCAACACAGTCATGAAGACCTAGAGGGATCTCCCCTGATTGTCTGGGTCCAAATGCTCTGACCGGGCTCAGAGGGAACTGGGCAGAAGACTACAACCCTGGGCTCAGCTTCCTTGCCTGTCATGTCTCAGAGTTGGGCTTCCGCAGGCCTTGGGAGGCCTCCCCTGCTTGTCTCCTGCAGGGCTTGTCCCAGGCCCTGCTTCAGCCCATTGTGTTGCAAAGTGCTTACTAGAGGGTCCCACAGGCCCAGGGAGGCCTCTCCTGCTTGTCTGGGACATGAATATCTGGCCAGCCTTGTCTCAGTGTCCTGGCCCACTGTGTCTTAAAATGCTGCAGCCTGGGGCCCTCAGGTCCGGGAGGCCTCCCTGCTTGTCCATGTTCAGAAGCTTGTACCAGGCCAAGCCCTGGCAGGCACTGGGTTGGAGGCATTACCCCCAAAGTGTATGGCACAAGATCCTGGAGGATCAGAGAGGTTGCCTTGGATTGTTCTGGATCAGAAGCTCTGAAATGGCCCCAGGTAGGAGCTCTGTGAAACTCCCCCACCCCCCATAGTCCCTTTCCTGATAACCTGGTCAAGTTCCAAGAACTCATGCCTTAGAGTCCCAGTCCCCTCCAAGGATGAGCAGAATACTTTTTCAGAAATCATAGTGCGACCAGATGACTGTCCTTCGAGTGTGGGCATTTGGCCTCTCCAAACCCCAGACATCTGGACATGAACAATATGTTCTTATGGTGTGTCTAGATGGCTGGGCTACTCTGGAAGTCCAGATGAGGGCTCAATATGAGTCATCAAGCCCAGACAGAGCTCCATGAGGTCAGATGCATTTTCTCTAACAACCCCCTCTGTCATTCAGTGTGCACGGATTAAAAAGAGGTAACCTTCATCCAGATTGGTAGGGAGTGCTTCCCTAGGACCCCCTTATTTTCTGATCCTTCTCACCCGGGTGGTGCCAGGGACGGGCTGAGCTCAGGGGCCCAAGTCTGCAGCTGTGTGATGGGCCTTTCCTCTAAGCCTTGTTTCCTGGAAAGCAGGCTGCAATGCAAAGCTGACATCCCTGTGTGGAGCAGCCTGCTCGAGAGGGAGAATCAAATCAAATCAAATCAATGTTCATAAAGCACAGCTACTTACCAGTAAGGGTTCAAGGCGCTGAGGGGGTTTGTCCTCTGAGCTTCAGTTGAAGAGCCAGGTTTTAAGGTCCTTCCTGAACTGATGCAGCGATGGTGACTGCCTGAGGTGCAGGAGCAGGGTATTCCAGCTCTTTGCTGCGAGGAAGGTGAAAGATCTTTCATCAGCTGAGGTCTTCCGTATGCGGGGGTACAGTGGCTACTGCTTGTTGAGCAGAGCGGAGCGGTCTGGTGGGGGAGTAGAAGGTGATGTGGTGGTTGAGGTAAGCAGGTCCTAGGCCGTGCAGGGCCTTGTATGCGTGTACAAAGGTAATCCTTTTCTCGATAGGAAGCCAATGGAGGTCTAGTAGGTGATTGGAGATGTGTTTGCTGCAGGGAATGTCCAGAATGAGTCTGGCGGAGGCGTTTTGGATGTGCTGTGGTTTCTTCAGGTTCTTCTGGGTGGTCCTGGTGTAGGGGGCGTTGCCATCGTTGAGTCTGCTGGTAAAAACAGGAAGATAGGACAGAGTTGGCGGCGGGTCATGGTAAACGATGAGTCCAGGATGAAGCTGAGGTTGCGTGAGTGGTCTGTAGGGGTGGGGAGGTGCCTAGGGTGGATGGCCACCATGATTCATTCCAGGGTGATGTAGAGGGTCCCAGGATGAGGATCTCGGTCTTGTCAGAGTTTAGCTTGAGGCAGCTATCCTTCATCCAGGCGGCAACAGCTTCCATCATGTTTTGGAAATTCTTCTTGGCAGCTGTGGGGTTTTCGGTCAGAGAGATGACCAACTGGGTGTCGTCGGCGTAGGAGACGATGTTCCGCCCGTGGTTCCTGATGATGGATGTGAGCGGAGCCTTGTAGATGTTGTAGAGTGTGGGGCTCAGGGAGGAGCCCTGTGAAACTCCACAGCTGATCTCTGTAGGGTCTGACAGGTAGGCGGGAGTCTGACTCTCTAGGATCTACCAGACAGGAAGGACCTTTCTACGGATGCCGACTGCGCGGAGTCTAGGGCAGAGGGTGAGGTGTGAAACAAAGTCGAAGGCAGCTTATAGGTCCAGTAGGATGAGAGCTGCTGTAGGGCCACAGTTGAGGAGTGAGCGGATGTCATCTGTGGCGGCGCATAGGGCGGTCTCCATGCTGTGGTTGCTCCTGAAACCTGATTAGGAGATGTCCAGGATGTTGTTGTCCTCGATGTGCTTATGAAGCTGAGGGTTGATGGCCTTTTCGATTACCTTGACTGGGAAAGGCAGCAGAGAAATGAGGCAGTAATTCATGAAGTACGGAGGGTCGACCGTGGGTTTCTTCAGGAGCGGACGGATCTCAGCATGCTTCCTGTCCTCTGGAAAGGTGGCTGTATCTATGGAGCAGTTGAGTGTGTTGCTGAGCTCGGGTGCGATGGAGTTGTTGGCTTTGTTAAAAATATGGTGACAGCAGGGATACATAGGGGCTCCGGAGTGGATGCTGCTCATGATGGTGTGGGTCTCGTCCGTGGTGAGGCTAGTCCAGCGGTGCAAGATCTGCGATGGTTCGGGGGGTTGGAGCTGGGGGGTTGTAAGAAGGCTCAGTGGGTCTGGGGTCCGGTACAGAGAAGGGTGGTTTAGCCACCATTGTACTGTAATCGTGTTGGTTGGGGTTATCTGGAAGTCCCAATAAAGGCTTATTTGACACTCCAAGCCCAGTCAGGGCTCCAAGAGATCGGATGTGTTTACACCCATGGTCCCCTTTCACTTGGTGTGCTGGGATTACAAGAAAACACATAGCCTCCTCCAGATTACTAGAGACTAGGTATGAGGGACCTCATTGTCCTTCAGTCTTTCTCCCCAGGAGCTGCAATGGCCTCAGCTGGACCAATCTGGGGTCCCAATGACCTGAGTCTCTGGCGGTCTTCTAGCTCTGCTTGATGAGCCTTTTGTCTGAGCCCTAGTTACCGTAGTGTTGGCAGGGATGCAAATCCAGCACTGTACTCTGATAAAGTGCAGAAGCTATGACCAGGCCCTGGCTCAGAGGTCCAGCTGGGCTCTCTTCTCCAGCCCGCTGTGTCACAAAGTGTTTAGGGGTCCCTAAAGCCCAGGGAGGTTTCCCTTGCTTGTCTGGGTTCTGAAACTGTCACTGGGCCCTGGGTCAGAGCTCTGTGTGTTCCCCCATAGCTCTGTGCCTGACTCCCAGCTCGGGCTTCCTGTCGGGTACATAGCGCGTTTTATAAATTCACTGATTGATTGATTGATTGATTTCCTCTGAGTCTTGCTTCCCAGAGAACAGAAAGACATACAAAGCTGACATATCCCCATGCAGGGTGGTCTGCTAGGGGTGGTATAGCCAGCACAATACTGTGATCATGATGTTCTGGAAGTCCTCATGAAGGCTCATTTGACTCTTCAAGCCCAGCCAGGACTCCATCAAGTCAGATGCATATGTGGCAATGGGCCCATTGCCCTTAGTGTGCATGCATTACAAGAACGGAAGGGTCCTTCCTCTGGATTATTAGAGACAAGGTATGAGGGACTCCATGTTGTCCTCTAGTCTTTCTCCCCAGGTGCTGTGTGGGCCGGTGCTGACCATCCTAGGGACCCAGGGGCCTGAGTCTGTGGCTGCCTTAAACTCCTGTCCAGTGGTACTTTCCTCTAAGCCTTGTTTCCCAAAGAGCAGGCAGGGATGCAAAGCTGACATTCACATGCAGGGCAGCCTGTTTGGGGCCGGTTTAGCCCGCACTGTACTCTGATTGATAGATTGATCAACTTGGCCCACCTTAGAATGGACTGTTTGGCCTCGGTCTGCTGCTGTTTCAAAATAAGAGCTTCCATCCTGACTGGACTGTCTGACTCAAGAGTCTGCTTTTTGTGGAGGCCACTCAGCTGCACGGAGACCGGTTGGCACCCTGTAAAGGGGTCTGACCAGGTGGTCACGGCCCTGTGTGCCTGTCCGGTGCCCTTTTCTACCCAGGGCATTTCTGCAGCTGCTTGGAGTGACCATTCCATGAGGGTGCCCCGGCTGCCTAGGCTGGGACACAGCACCCCTGTGTCTTTCTGATGCTGTACCATGGCCCATCCCTCCCTTTTGTTGTCACAGAGCAGGCAGGGCCTGCGATGCCTGTGTGACTGCCCTGTCCTCCTAGCCCCATACAGGCAAGCAGGAGATGCCAAAGCAGGTTCCGAATGGATGTGAAGGTTAGTGCAGGATAGGCATGCAACTCCTTCTCCTGTCCAGCAGGTGCAGCTACCTGGTTGATCCTGCCAGTAGCATATGCCTGTCTCATAGACTAAGCCATGCATCTGTAAGTAGACACCACCGGTACTGTAAAACTGTGAATGGCTTATTAAATCACTTATGATTCCTTTGATCGCTCCATCTGTTTCTTGGATAGCTATAGTGATTCTAGTGCTAATACATGCTGAAGAGTGCTGACCTCGCGGGATGCATGCATTTCAGACCAAGGCGAATCTGGGCTCGCCGGGCCAATTTGGTGACTCTAGATAACCTCGGACTGATAGCACATACCCGTGATGGTGTCAACACATAGGAAAATCTGTCATATCAACTTTCACTGATACTTTCTGTGCCTACCATGGTGACCATAGGTAGCGGGGAATCTGGGTTTCACTGCGGAGAGGATGTCTGAGAAATGGCCATCACATCCAAGGAAGGCAGCAGGCGCGCAAATTCCCCTTCGGGGAGGCAGTGACGAAAAATAACATAACAGGCCTCAATCCAGGCCCTGTAATTGGAATGAGTACACTTTAACAAGGATCCCCAGGAGGGCAAGTATGGTGCCAGCAGCCATGGTAATTACAGCTCCAATAACGCATACAGTTGCTACAATTAAAAAGCTTCTAGTTGAATCTTGGAATCGAGCTCGTGGTCCGCTGAGATGCAAACTACCGCTGCCCCACTCCCTGCCTAACTTGCTCCCCTTGATGCTCTTGATCTAGTGTCCTACAGGACCAAAGCTCTTACTTTGAAAAATATGAGTGTTCAAGCTGGCCAATTGCCTGGATACTTTAGCTAGAAATAATGGAATAGGACTCTGTATCAGAAGCTCAAAAATGATTCAAAAAGCTGGAACATCATGAAGCTGCTATGGCCCTGATGGAAGAAATTGTGATTTATATCTCATAAAATACCAGAGATATATATTCAAAGCCAGTCAATCGCAATGAACATCCAAATGAAACTGGTAATGAACCAACGAGCACTGCTGAAGATGAGACTCAAAGTGTCTCAGTCCAAAGTAACAAACCCCCCAAAATTTAAAGGCTTAATAAAATTCATAAGAAAAGTTACATGAAAGCAAACTGCAGCTATAAGGAATATCAGGCAATGTTGAAGAAAGACAAATTGAAAAGTGTCAGAAAAATCACTGAAGGTGCAGAAGATGAAACCTGCTAAATCAGTGCTGACGATATTTTTCAATACTACAAAGGCATAATTGAAAAGAAAAATAAGAAAAATCTGAAATTCACCCCATTGACAAAATTTGTGTAAAGAAATTACACTTCTTGAAATAACAGAAGCATTTGAAGCCTCCAACTTAAACAATGCAGTGGTGTCTGATAATATTGGCTTCAATGGTCTATACAGTATTCACAAAAAGATCCAAGGATGCTGCCCAAAATATGTTCTAGTTGGTTAACAATTAGAAGAGGCCCAGAATGTATAACAAATAACTGTTTGATTCTAATTCCAAAGAATGTACCAATTCAAAACAACAGGCCTACAACTGAATGTGAAAAAGACACACAGCTTTCTCATAAGTAATCTTAAATACAAAATCCTGATGAATAACTGCACACCACAGCGATTTGAGAAACAAAACATTGAAAACATCATCCAGGTGACAGTGAGAGATACCTCGGATTGTACTTTGATCCTCATACAAGTCATACACAGAACAATAATTAATGAGGTACTAACAGGATGGGCTCATAAATTTGACAGTTTACCACCCAAGTCCATACAAACATTTGAAATATGCCAATACCTGGTTCCTAAGCTGTCATTCCAACTAGACTCAATGAGTTAGGCCAGACAGTAAAGAAATATGTCAAACAGTGGATGGAAAGGTGAGCCAACCCACTGTTGCATTGGGGTGAGGGGGGGACGTGGGGCTGGTGGAGGTTGGGATCAGAGGGTTGGGTTCAGAGTGCTTGATAAAAAGAGATGCAGAATGGCAAAAAGAAGGGATAACTACTGGTGTAGATTGAGGATTTAAAATTGGGGGGGTGCTTACCATGGAACTGCTTGGTGGATTGATGTTTCTGAAAATGGTATGGATTTAAGGGACGGTGGGAGGGAGGACCCTGCTTTCAGACCTGGTGGGCCAGCAGAGCTTGGGAAGAGCTGTCAGAAGTGTTTTGGGGCTGTGCACATCCTCACTTTACTAGAGGAATGAAAGTACTCTGTAAGGCAGAAGGCAGTTTAGGGGCTACCTTAAAGACCAGATGCACTTTGAGGTTTGGATTTTCGCTGGTACTTCCTATACGTTCGCACCTTTCTGTATTTGGCACTTTAGGCATTTTACACTTTTGATGAATCACGGTTAGCGCCAGGGAAAAGAAGGCTTGTGTGATGTCTAAGAGCACTTTGAAAGTGGTCTCTTTTAATGTTAATGGGCTTAATAAAAAAAAGTACATGCTATAGAAGCCTGGATGGAAGATGAGAGTCCCTCAGTTGTATTATTATACCAGTTGGAAAGCTTTTAGAGTTCTCCATTTTAAAAACTGAGCCAGATATAGAGGTTTTTGATATGTCCAGGTTGCACATCGGGGTACTGATATTTTTTTGGGTAAGAGACGTGGGGCCCAATTATGAGTTTGGTGGACAGGAACACCCATCAGCCAAACTCCTGACGGGGTGGTCCCTTCTGTTCTGGCGACCTCCCCGCCGGCACCATTAGGACTTTCCCACTGGGCTGACCGACGGAAACCAAAGTTTCCACCGGTCAGCCCAGTGGGAAAATGATGGCAACATTGTCACCGGCTCGTAATAGAGCCAGCGGCAATGCTGCTGCACGCAAGGGGCACCAGTAGCCTCAGAATACGCACTGTCTGCACATCAGACAGTGCGCGTGTCCAGGGTCCTGGGCAGGGGGACCCCAGCACTTCCCATGCCATGGGCAGTGCAGGGGCCTTCATATGGCCACCTGCACCTGTTCCCTGCCAGCCTTTTCATGGCGGTGATACCACCATGAAGAGGCTGGTGGAGAACAGGGTTGTAATCAGTAGGGCCGCGCTTGCTGAATGCAACCTACACTGCCGTCAGCTCATCGGGATCTAGGATCCTGGCGGAGACAGCGGTGGGTTGGAGGGTGTGCCCACCAACCTCATAATATGGCGGTCGCCCGGCACAACTGCGGTGGGCCGACAACCACAATGGCATTGGTGGTCCTCGGACAGCCAATGTCATAATCTGGCCCTTGGTGCTGAAGTGCTTAACTCTGCCAGTGATATATGTGGTCGCTGGTGCTGGGTTAATTGCTTGGTGTCTTCTATGCAGTTCACCTTTGTGAGCTTCTATGTCACAGTGGAAGATAATGCTGGGCCTTACAAAGAACTATTCCAATCACTATTGCAAGTCCCAGGGTAAATTATTATTGGTGGGGATTTTACCTTTCTGCAGATCCCTAGAATAGATTCCTCAATGAAATTTAAAAAAACAGTTAAAGCCTAAGGCTGCTAAACAGCTTGCAGCATGATCACAAAACCTTTGCACTCATTGATCCTTGGTGGGAGGCTTTTCCAGTGAAAGTAGAATACACATGCTTGTCAGGAAGATTCCATAGTTCCTCGCTTATCATTTTTTTTAAAATCTCTAAAGCCCTGATTTTTAATAGTCAACGGATCCTTCCTTATGGCTTTTTGGATCATGCAGTTCTTGAGCTAGAGATTCTTGTGGAGAAATGTTCTCCACAAGTTAGGAGATGGGTTTTTAATAAACAATTTTTACAAGAGGAGGGATGGGTTCAGAAATGTACAGAAGAAATAAAATAATTTTTCATCAGGACCCTTGGATTAGGCCCATCAAGCGTAGTGTGGAACACATTAAAAGCATATGCAAGAGGGCTGGTGGCAGCGAAGAATGTGACAAATATTAGAAATACGGCGGAACAGAAGCAGATTTTGGAAACAAATGTTTGGGATATGTATGATAATTTGTTAGGGGTCTTGTCCTCTGCAAAAAGAAAAGAGTTTAATACTAAATGCTCTGCATCCAATCAGGTTTTCATGCAAAGGGTTTATAAGGAGAGTAATTTCACTGGAAGGTTCCTAGCTTGGCAGGCGCGGGCACAAGCTGAGAGGGATGTGATTCATGCGTGAAGTGCCCAGTTTCTGGGGTTTGGTGTGAGGACCAGGGGAAACTGGACGAAATTTTGCTCTAGTACTTCTGGCAAATATATAGTGATGACGCAGAAATTAAGGTTTTACATTTATTAGCGCTTAAACGTAGTGCCGCAATAATCAAGTGTGACTTTAATCGAACGAATAAAGATTGTACGGGGACAAGTGTGCCCTCGGAGTAGTTTGCCAACATTTATAAGCGTGCTTTATATAACGTGATGTATTAGAATTGTACGAATCTGACATAATCGTAAACGTGTGCTACGATTTGCTTGTTTGAAACGTTTTAGCTTAGCATAACTTTAGTGCAGGCTTCGGCCCAGTTGCCTTGTCTCACGATTTAGATGCTCGTGTTTTTCCAATGTGCTAATAAACGTGTATTTCTGCTTGAAGCTGTACTTTTCCACTGAGATCGTTCACATGCTTATCTTAAGGTTTCGTGCCAGCCTGGCATCTTCTTCTTTGCTCCAAGGTCAATCTGCAGGTGCGGACAATGGAAGCTCTGAAAGTGAGTTAATTGGTATAAAATGTTGCAACTTACGTAACCGTCTCCAAGGATAATGTATGCCTAGGTAGAAGCTTGAGAACTGTTGTTTTTGATTGGACAATTTGAAGCCAACCTATGAACCCTCCAATGGAAGACCCTACTGGATTTGAACTGTTGTCTATTTAAACCTGGTGCACGAGAAGAATGCAGCCATTACCAGCCATTACCTGCCATTACCAGCCATTACCAGCCGTTGCCCGCCATTTGCAGGACTTTGCAGCTATTATGGCCCACCTTGCTGCGACGCCATTTTGAAAGAGACTCTGATGCTTTCTCTAATCGAGAGAAAGAGACTTTAAGAAATTCTCGCCCTAGAGACTTTAACTTTGATTTGCCCCTGTGCATGAAGTAGTTTTGTCCTTTTACTTTGCCGCTGAGAGGCAATTGCCCCGTCCACCCTGCCCCTTTACCCCGTCCCATGCTGATCGAAAACGATACCTGTGAGACGAAGACTTCCTTGAATGCTGATTGAAATTGGTAAATATGAAAGGAAATTGTACAATTGCATTGTGTTTCTTTTAGGTAACCAACTGCTGATTTTTGATAAGAGCCCTAGCTAGGAGTTTTCCAAATTAATGTTGCTAAATTGTTTTTGCATGAAGTCCCACATGCTGATGCTAATTTGAGGTTAGATGAGGACTCCTTTTGATGCACGATGCAATTTGAGACCTTGTTATGCTGACTAATGTATGCAATTAGCTCATTACAGATTATAGTTTTAGTAGTTTGCGTTGCTATTATTGAATGCATTGTTATTCAAATGCTGCATAGATTGCATCTTTTCCGCCGTTATGGACAGCTATTAATGTTCATTTACATATATCATTTGGTGTTAAGACACATCTATATTGTGCTAGCTTTGTTAATATAGGGAAATAAATTCATTAACTTCGAATAAACTGGTGTGGTTATTCATGACCGAAAGGTCATGGTTCGTCGAAATGTTTTCTGGATTAATTGTTATGTTGATCAGGGTATTGCATATGTTCGTTATTGATTAAATAGATTAAATTGGTTGATCTCGGGTGAAGAGAGTCCCACTTGGTCAAAAGATTCATCGACCCAAGAGCGTCCAAAATACAGGTAATTTATTAGGCCGGAACGCTCTATCAGTAGATGGTAGCAGAGGACGGGTTCGACTTTTGGGACCACGCTCGAGACATTCATGGTGTTGAATTAACGGCTTCGCCCTTTGGGACCCCACTCGAGAGGTATATGGTGTTGAATTAACGGTTTAGACTTTTGGGACCCCGCTCGAGAGGTATATGGTGTTGAATTAGATTTTTCTTGGGTAAAACAGATTGAGAGAATGATGATGGGCTAGGTCCCCCGCGACTTTCCCGGGATCTCGTAGCTTGCGAATGGAGAGAATGGAGGTGTGAATTCGGCGTTGGCGGTACTAGTGACGGTATGAGTGAAGTTAGGATTTTGCGCTTGCACAGCTTATTGCCGCAGGTTGTTTGAAAAGGTTGCGAGGATTTTAGAGAATAGCGGAGGTGCGACTCCAAGTGTAGGAGTAGGGAAGTCGTCGAACTTCATAGAAAATAGCGGAGGTGCGACTCCGAGTGTGAGAGTAGGGAAGTCGTCGAACTTCATGTGTATGTGGCGCTTTGTGCAGAAAAAGGTCCACGTGGTTGTTGTTGTTAAGACGGGCCCTGCGAGGTCAAGAGACTCCGGAGTAACTTGAAAAGTGTATGAGACACTTGTTTTATGTTGTGGTCTGGTCGGTTTAATAGGTTGACCGGGCGTGGTCAACGAGTCGGTACGTGTGTTAAGGGAGTGAAAGAAAACTTCGACTTCGGGCTTTGACAAATTCTAAGTGCACTAGAATAGATCATTGACAAGTTGAGAGCAGAGTCTGCGGGTCAGATTTGCTTGCGAAAGTGGGGACCGAGAAAGATGGAATAACTGCCGAGGCTAGTGAAAAATCCCTAAGGTCCTGAAGCGATTGTGTTACCCTTCCTGTAGTAAACCGACAGATCTGTTTTATTATTATTTGGTTGCTCGCGATATATGCTAGAAGTTGTTACGAGAGGAGCTGAGTGAAGGAGGACAAGCCGCGAGGCTTTGTCAGCCGCAGTGTGTGAGTGTGACGTCACTAGGAGCCGCGCTGGGATAGGTTGGTTGCAGAGAAGGGTCGCGCACGGATTGGACGCAGTCCGTGGGGCCCGATTGGAAGGGGAAAGGCAAGTGAAGAGTATTCCGGGAATCAAAGTCACTTATTGATTACAAACTTTGTGAAATAAAAGACGAGAAAATGACATTTTTTAAAGCAAGAGTGCGGTGAAGGGGGAGTCTTACATTAAAGCGAGCGTAGGAGAGGAGACGCCACCCGAAGGTACACCAGCTTACATTGTAATGGAGGAAAAAGGGGTAGCTCCGTGCCTTTGGCTAAAGCAATGGCACAAGCTGACAGAGAAACATGGGAGCGTAGCGTTCCCGATCCATGGGACATTCAATATAAGGATCCTAGAGAATTTGAGATTCGCGATGTACGACATGAAGGTACCTCCAAGGCCAGCACAGTTTGAGGCTCTAGCGATTTGGGAACTGATGGCTAGACAGCAACAGCAAAATAAGTTCGATACCAGGATAAGAAAGGTAGAAAAGACACTAGCGGACGCTAGGTGGGATAATGCACAGAAGGTGTGGAGGTGAGATGTATTGCAGGGGATAAAATTGTTTCCCGCAATTGCTAAGGAAGAAGAGGCGACAGGCAAGAAAGTCACCTGTAAGACAAACAGGAGGTGTTCCAAAGATAGAGAGGACGAGGAAAAGTTGAGAAGAGAAGGGGAGTTAGAGGATGAGGAGTTAATCATGCAATTGCTGAACGACCGTCCACCACCTTATGCAGAGAGTGGACAAGGTCCAAGTACCAGTTCTGCCCCTCTGGCACCGGTACAGAATAATGAAACTCCGAGTTCAGGAACGCCATCGGGATCTAAGGACCCGAGTTTACTGTTCACCCCGCAGATACCGCAGGTTAGGAGAATATATCCAGATGTGCCGATATTGAAAACAGCAGAAAATTATCAGCCGCAGGTCCCAAGGTACTACAGCAGTGACAATAGTACGGGAAGGATTCTAGATCCAACCGTAATGGGAGTACAGAATGGTCGCAACCCAACATTGGCACAAGCTGAATCAACCCAGTTTTTGATGCCTCAATAGCAGATGCAGGGGGGAACAGCACATGCTCAGATGACGGGGAGTCAGATGGGCATGCCGGCAATGATGACCCATAGTGTGGGAATGAACATGTCTCAGAACATGGGGAATGGACAGAACACAGACGCGATATCCCTACCCATTACTGTAGGTCCACCGGTACCTTTGTACATTCAGCCTAACTCAGGTATGAGCAGACAAGGATCAATGGTGCAGAGTGGGATGGAAAGGAGGTGCATTCAAAACACTCCAGAGACAACTCCGATAGCGGCTCTGCCAACTGGATCTGGGTCCTTGATGGAGTGTAGTCCCATATGTGCTCAGTCAACAGTGGTGAGGTCGAGTCCCCCACTGATGATACCGCTATCATCGAACACTGAAAAGTTGCCGCAACCATCAATGGCAGTTGATGTGAATGCTACACTGATGGGGTTGAATGCGCAACAGCTGACACAGTGGTTCAACAGTCTGAATTCCACACAAAGCTCAGCCAGTGGGAAGGGAGAAGACTATCTGAATAGGGTCAGGTTGAACATGGAAGCACAAGAATTGGTGGAAGGGACTATGGGTGTGAATAGGTTAGAGTCCTACTCGGAAGAAGAGCTGAGGTATCTATGTCCCAGGATTACGAGAGAAGTGAACAAGGTACATAGAAGGTTGCAAGAAATAGCTGACAAAAACGGGGTTGAGATAGACAAGACAAAACACTTGAGCAGGAGCTATAGATTGGATTTCGGGACCACAGACTTTGAACACATGAGGTCAGCAGGCATGAAGGCGCACCTTAGAGAATTTCTGCAGAGTGCACAAGTGTGGAGGTGCTTAGACAAATGGGAAAGCAGATGGGTAAAGAGAAAGGAAAAGAAGAAAGATAATGCCCCAGAGCACAATGAGAAAAGGTCACAGAGTAGTGATGCAATAACCATGTTACCAATGAGGGAGACAGCAGGGGGAAAATTAATACATGTACCGTGGCACAGAAGCGACATTCAGTCTTTTACGGATGATTTTCCCAAACTGAGAGAGAAACCGATAGAATGGTATCAACAGACTGATAGGTTTGTGAAGCTTGCAAAATGTCTTTGGGAAGACCTGAACACCCTCTTTGAGATTGTGGTTCCGGCAGATTTGTGGGAGGATTGCAAAAGAGCTGTAGGTTGGCCGACAAGTGAACCAGAGAGAGACAGGGATACGGGTGCACCATCAACTATGGTGATGAGCTTGTACTATAAGGTGATTGAGCATTTGAAGACGAAGGTTGCCTCGAAAAATGTGGATTGGCAGAAGATTGATCGAACTGCCCAAGAGGCTAAAGAGTCGATTCATGGTTACTATGAGAGGTTGTTGAAGGCGTTCAAGAACTACAGTGGCACGGAAACAATAGAGGCGAAGGACATGCTTCATTTCGTGTTTAGATTTGTGGAAGGGCTGAGACCAGAGATAAGTCAGATGATAAAGACGCATTTGATTTGCTGGCAGTCGAAACCGATTGATGAGGTGTTGAATTATGCGAAATACTGTAGCGACGAAATTGAAGTGAAACAGAAAAGGTTGAAAGAGAAAGTGATGATGATGCAACTTAAAGCAGCTCAGACAGGTCTGCAAGGGTTGCCAGGGTTCCAACAGCAGGTACCGCAACCGCAGCCGCAGTTGCAGGGAAATATGATGTTTCAGCCACAGGCGAGAGGCAGAGGCAGAGGAGGTTTTGGGAATAATGGTCCGGATTTGAACACTGTTGTGACTCCGAATGGTGTGCAGGCATTGAAAAAGGTGATGCCGTGTCACGTGTGCGGAATCGTCGGACATTGGAAACGCGAGTGCCCGATGGTGGTGCAGGAAGGTGCAGGTGTTGGTCAGCAAAACAATGATGTCAATGCATTTCAGACAATGAGGGGACCGAAAATGAGAGGTCCAAACCCAAATTTTCAGACCATAAATCAGCTGCAGGGATTACAGCCCATGCAGCCGCAGCAGATGCAGATGCCCCGTATGCAGATGACGCAAATGCAGCCAATGCAACAGCAGTTTCCCATGGTACCTAATCAGCAAATGCAAATACCTTTGGCACCAATGAGTCAGCAGCAAGTGATGGTTCCTCCACAGGTCTCGGGTCAGGTGATGAGTACAAATGGC
Organism: Pleurodeles waltl; assembly: GCF_031143425.1. Taxonomy (NCBI): domain Eukaryota; kingdom Metazoa; phylum Chordata; class Amphibia; order Caudata; family Salamandridae; genus Pleurodeles; species Pleurodeles waltl. The sequence continues at coordinate 319,014,730 of NC_090436.1, forward strand.
ACAGTACAACAGTTCCCATTACATAGTGAGAATGGAATAAACAATGTATGGGAGAGTGAAAGTTCAGATGAGGAGGGAAATTGTGTGCTTGCAGCATCCTTGGAAGTTGATCAAAAGGGTCCATATGTGGAGGGAAGAGTTATGGGTCATAGTGTTTCATTCTTGGTTGACATAGGAGCCACACGTTCAACTGTTAGGAGCATTGAAGTACCAAAATTGCCACTCTCAGGGAGGACAGTTCAAGTGGTGGGAGTAGCAAACAGGCACCTGACGAACCCAATAACAGATCCAGTACCAGTCAGCATTGGTAACTATCAAGGGTTACATAAATTTGTGGTATGTGACTCAAGCCCGATAGCACTGTTAGGGAGAGACCTATTGTGCAAATTGGGATGTTCGATTATGTGTTCGAACGATGGAATTAGAATTCAGACGAGCAGTGATGGGGAAGAAGAGGACAGTGTAGAAGGGGATGAGATGGAAACTGTCGATGAAGAGTATCCTCTGATTAACCTTTTCCCGATGATAACTGAAGAAGATATTCCAGCTGAATTACGGGAAACAGTCGGAAAGGAAGTGTGGGATATGACAGGAAAAGAGGTGGGATTGATGAAAGGAGTGGAACCAGTGAAAGTGACTGTAAAACCAAATGTAACCTTTCCTCAGACCCCACAATACCACATGGCACAAGACACCCTCATGAAAGTTGCCCAACTCATTGACGAGTTTGTAAAACAGGGAGTACTGAAAGAAGTGTTAAGCAGTCCATGTAATTCACCAATCATGGGACTAATAAAGCCAAGTGGAAAGGTCCGAATAGTGCAGGACTTGAGGAAAATAAATGACATTATAGTTAAATGTTGCCCTGTCGTACCGAATCAGCTGTGATAATGTTTCAAGTACCCTGCGATGCCGAGTGGTTCTCAGTCATTGACTTGTCACAAGCATTCTTTTCGGTGCCTCTTCATGAGGACAGCCAATTTCTCTTTTGTTTCAAATTCTTAGACAGAGTTTACAGTTGGTGTCGAATTCCTCAAGGGTTTTCTGAGTCACCGTCAATTTTCAATCAGATTCTAAAGAAAGACTTGGAAGCGTTAGAATTGCCATTCGAGTCAACCCTAGTACAATACATCGATGACTTACTGATTGCATCTAAGACCGAAAGTGGCTGCACAGCCGACACCATTGCCCTACTGAACCATTTGGGAAGGAATGGACACAAGGTGTCTCCTTCAAAGTTGCAGTTCTGTCAGAAGAAAGTAAAATACTTGGGTCATCAAATAGAGAAAGGGTCACGGAGAATAATGAAGGAAAGAATAACAAGTGTACTTCAAATGAGTCCACCAAAGACAAGGAGGGAGGTGAGGAAGTTTTTGGGAATGGTGAGCTACTGTCGCCAGTGGATTCCCAACTTCTCAACTCTAGCCAAGCCTTTACTGAAACTGACCCAGAAGGATGCCTTGGATCAAATTGAGCTGAAAGGAGATGAGATGGATGCTTTTATTGAATTGAAAGAATGCATGTGCAGGGCTCCAGCTCTAGGTATGCCTGATTACACAAAGCCTTTCACATTGTTTTGTCATGAACGTGATGCATGTTCTTTGTCTGTCTTGACCCAAGCCCATGGTGGCATAAACAGACCAGTAGCGTATTTTTCAGCTACTTTGGATCCGGTCGCAGCAGCACTTCCAGGGTGTTTGCGCGCCGTAGCAGCAGTTGGTATCAGCCTCACTCAGAGTGAAGGAATAGTGATGGGACACCCAGTAACAGTCATGGTCCCTCACTCAGTTGAGATACTTTTGACCCGCTCCCGAACGCAACACATGACTGGAGCAAGACTCACAAGATATGAGACAATAATTCTGGGCTCACCGAATGTGCAGCTGAAAAGGTGCACTACGTTGAATCCAGCAACCTTGCTTCCTGGTGAAAATGCTGAAATTGAGAACGCTGAAGACGTCGAGCATGACTGCCTTCAGGTGACTGAATTTTGCACAAAACCTCGACCTGACATTAAGGATACTAAGCTTGATGAAAATTACCAAATTGTTTTTGTTGATGGTTCATGTCTAAGAGATAGGATGGGAATTTTGAAAGCAGGATATGCTGTATGTACTGTAACAGGTGTCTTGGAAGCATCCTGGCTCCAAGGAGTCTATTCCGCACAAGTAGCAGAGCTTGTAGCCCTTACAAGAGCATGCCAATTGTCTACATTGATGAAAGTTACTATTTACACTGATAGTCAGTACGGGTTTGGAATTGTGCACGACTTTGGGCAACTATGGTCACAGAGAGGTTTCCTGACTTCTTCAGGGTCCCCAGTGAAAAACGGGGAGAGAATAAGGGAATTGTTACACGCCATTCAAATGCCAGCCGAAATTGCAGTGGTAAAGTGTAGTGCTCATACAAAAGGACAGGACTATGTTTCTCTGGGAAATGCATATGCGGATCAAGTCGCAAGATATTGTGCCTTGAACTGTATATTGCTCAGGGATGAATGGAATTCGATAAGCAAACCAGAACTCGAACCAGCTGAAGCATTTGCCTTGAAGGTCGTGGATACAATGGATGAACTAAAAGCATTACAGAATAGCGTCAGGGAGGATGAAAGAGATTCCTGGATTAAGTCACAATGTACAAAGAGACCAGATGAGTTATGGGTTTCAAATGAGGAAAAATTTGTTTTGCCAAATAGTCTCTTATCGCAGCTAGCGCGGTTCTATCATGGGCAGGATCACCTAGGGAGAGATGCCATGATAAGATTGTTCAAAACTGATTGGTTTAACCCCAGATTCCGTCAAGCTGCAGAAGCAGTTTGCCATCGATGTGTCATTTGTCAGCAGATGAACCCAGGGAAGGGAACAGTTGTGAACGCGAGCCACATTGGTAGGGCTAGTGGCCCGTTCAGCAGAATGCAGATGGACTTTATTGAGATGCCTGTGCATGGAGGTCTGAAGTATGTGTTGGTGATTGTGTGCATTTTTAGTCACTGGATTGAAGCATACCCCACACGTAGAAATGACAGCCTTACAGTTGCAAAACTCTTGTTGAGGGAGTTGATACCACGTTTCGGATTCCCGATCTCTTTAGAATCAGATAGAGGAAGTCACTTCAATAACGAGGTGATAAAGTTACTTTGCGCAGCGCTGAACATTGAGCAAAAACTGCATTGTAGCTATCGCCCTGAAGCCTCAGGACTGGTGGAGCAGATGAATGGTACACTGAAATCAAGAATGGCGAAAATATGTGCATCAACAAATTTGAAATGGCCTGACGCATTGCCTTTGGTGTTAATGTCAATGAGAAACACCCCTGACAGAAAGACTGGATTGTCCCCGCACGAAATTCTCATGGGCAGGGCCATGAGACTTCCTGCAGTTCCTGCAAACGCGCTTTTGAATATTACAGATGATATGGTGTTAGACTACTGCAAAGGTCTGGCTGACGTGGTTCGTTCTTTCTCTCACCAGGTGGAAGCAACCACCTTGCCACCGATCCAAGGTCCAGGACACACACTGAAAGCAGGTGACTGGGTCGTGATAAAGAAGTACGTGAGGAAGTCGTGTCTGGAACCCCGTTGGAAAGGCCCTTTCCAAGTGATTCTGACGACCACTACCGCTGTGAAGTGTGCGGGAGTTCCCAACTGGATTCACGCCAGTCATACAAAGAAAGTGTTGTGTCCCACAGATGAGGAAGTTGAAGCGCTGAAACTGCCAGTGCCTGATAAAACAGTGCTGAGCGCTGAGACAGAGCAAAACCGAACTGAAAGCGAACAGGCAGGAACAGGAGAGAGAGAAATATTCTCTGAGGACGAAACAACCGATTCACTTGGGGAAGACCAAGGAGAAACCTCAGACAGCGACGAAGCAGCTGAAGGTGACAAAGAGCCTGAAGCAGCTGAGGGTAGCAAAGAGCCTGAAGCAGCTGAAGGTGACAAAGAGCATGAAGCAGCTGAAAGTGATAAAGAGCCTGACGAAAGTAACGGTGACGAAGGGCTCGAAAGAGGTGAAGAAGCAGGAGAGCCTGATCAGAGGAGGGCTCTCCCAGAAGCAGACGATACAGAAAAAGAAAAAGAGAACCTGATTGATTCCCCAGAAGGAGGGGACAAGGCGGAACAGAACAAAACTGTTCAAGCTTCCACAGAAGAGATCGCAGGTCCATCAAGTGGACACGGTGCAAAGAGGAGACTTAGGGCCTGATTCTAACTTTGGAGGACGGTGTTAAACCGTCCCAAAAGTGGCGGATATACCACCTACCGTATTACGAGTTCCATAGGATATAATGGACTCGTAATACGGTAGGTGGTATATCCGCCACTTTTGGGACGGTTTAACACCGTCCTCCAAAGTTAGAATCAGGCCCTAAGTATATCACCAATAAAACTAAGAACTAGAGAAAAATTGAACGACAGAGAAAGGCCAAAAGTGAAAGAGAAAAGAAAGGAAGTGTCTGTCGTGGTACCAACCTCAAGTGAAGGAAAAGACTTGGCAAAAGAGGAAAGTACCAGTGAGGCAGAATCGAAAAGAGAAGCAAAATTGAAAAGGAAAAGAATACCAAACAGGAGATATTCTGGTCCAGAATGGGCATATGCAGTCAATGACGATTGGACTGACGAATTTGTATCTCTAAGCCTCGAGAACGAAGAAGAAGAGATACCAATAGAAAAGAAAAGTTTTATGGACACTGTTGATTGAAAGGGTGATAAATGACATTGCTTGCTACAATCTAACGTGATACAACCAGCTGAGACATTGCTAAACCGGATGAGACATTTGCTGAACTGATAAAAGACTAAGTTATTGATTGAACTTTGAAAAAAAAAAAAGACTGAGTTATTGCCGAAGTGAGACAAATGCTGCTAACCGATAAGTGACTGGGCTCCGGAAGAAAACTGCGTGAACATTGCGCTCATTCAGCTTTGTAACTAAATTGCTAAATAGTTTCTTTATAAGTGCTTCTAGCTCTCTGATTCTATACAGATCATGGCTACACAAAACAGTAGAGTGAAATATTGTAAATATGCGTGTATAGGCTTGATAACTGCATGTGTACTAATAATAATGGCAATAGTGCTTGCTACACGTGGAAAGGGTGAGAATGAGAAAATTGATGCTTCTACTTTTGCTCCTGTTACTGTCACTGAACTAACCGCATTGAAAAGACTAGAATTATATGAGAGACACTTGCATGATAAGAAGGAGCTTTCGTATAATGTATTCTATCGCTTGCTAACAGAATATGTTGAGACTATGGATGCGAAAGATTGTTATGTGTGTACACAGATACCGACATCGGTAACCGAAGGGGTGACTTATCACCACATGCCTCTTACATATGGGATTACATGTAGTATAGTAACTTCTAGATTTTATGGTCAAACCAACATACAGTATTTTTACTCAAATTATGATGTTACCTTTGCATATGTTCCTATAATCACGCAGCTAAGCCAGATTGCTAAAGATTGGGATGCAAAAATAATGAGGGAATTTTTCGAGCCAATGCAACCTTTTGAAACAGCTCACGCTCACAGGGAAAATCTTACCTGCTCGCTATCTGCAGTAGAAATAAGCTTTTTAGATCGCACAGATGATAGAAGGGCACAAATGAATGCGAAATTAGAAAAGGAGCTACATAAGAGGACTTCAGTAGATAATTATGCTTTTGCCGCAATAAAAACACAAGGGAGAATAGCTTTAGATGCATGGCATGTAGGGAAATTTTGTATATATCGAGGTGAATCTTATTATGACAACATTTTCGAAGGAGCGAGTGAATGTAAACATACGTTTATCTTTAAAGCCAAATGGACATTCATGATGAACGGACTTGACCCTGTCATACCTGGTGTATATTACATTTGTGGGCATAATGCCTATTATCGTCTTCCAAAAGGGTGGTGGGGGAGATGTTATTTGGGTATAGTGTTCCCAAAGGTTTATCAACTGGATGACCTATCGATGATTCCAAAGACGCCTGGATCCCATCGTATCCAGAAAAGAGAGACCGCAGCTGCTGTGGTAGGAGATATATTTGGAGCCATGATTCCTTCATTGGGGGTTGTGTTGAATTCCATCAAAATAAGAAAGTTGTCTACTATAGTGGATAACATGTTGACAAAGTTTTCAGGTGCTATGATCCTGATGGATGCTGAACTTGCAGCAGAAAGAGCTATGACTCTTCAAAACAGGCTTGCCTTAGACATTCTTTTAGCAAAGGATGGCGGCGTTTGCAAAATGCTTGGTGCGCGCCACTGTTGCACGTATATTCCAGACAACAGTGCAAAGATTAAAACAATGCTTGCTAATCTAACAAAAGAGAGTGCAGATTTGAAGGAATTGAAAGAATCAGGAGTGTGGGAGAAGGTTGGAAAGGGACTTGCTTCAGTAGGAAATTGGCTTGGTGGCATTTGGAATGGAATATTGCTAAAAATAATACAGGGAATATTAATAGTACTGATTTGTATCTTTGGGATTTGGGGAATAAAAAGGGGAATAATAATGATTATGGCAAGAATCAAGAGAAGGAAGGAAGAGAAAATGATGAAAAGAATGGCAGAAGAATACAAAGCAAGAACTAGGGGAACTAAAAGGAAAAGAGAACTGACAGAATTTTAATGGAATAAAATTTGTGGGAATAGTTTTGTGTGATGACAAGTAGTCATCAGAGGAGGGATTGATGACGCAGAAATGAAGGTTTTACATTTATTAGCGCTTAAACGTAGTGCCGCAATAATCAAGTGTGACTTTAATCGAACGAATAAAGATTGTACGGGGACAAGTGTGCCCTCAGAGTAGTTTGCCAACATTTATAAGCGTACTTTATATAACGTGATGTATTAGAATTGTACGAATCTGACATAATCGTAAACGTGTGCTACGATTTGCTTGTTTGAAACGTTTTAGCTTAGCATAACTTTAGTGCAGGCTTCGGCCTAGTTGCCTTGTCTCACGATTTAGATGCTCGTGTTTTTCCAATGTGCTAATAAACGTGTATTTCTGCTTGAAGCTGTACTTTTCCACTGAGATCGTTCACATGCTTATCTTAAGGTTTCGTGCCAGCCTGGCATCTTCTTCTTTGCTCCAAGGTCAATCTGCAGGTGCGGACAATGGAAGCTCTGAAAGTGAGTTAATTGGTATAAAATGTTGCAACTTACGTAACCGTCTCCAAGGATAATGTATGCCTAGGTAGAAGCTTGAGAACTGTTGTTTTTGATTGGACAATTTGAAGCCAACCTATGAACCCTCCAATGGAAGACCCTACTGGATTTGAACTGTTGTCTATTTAAACCTGGTGCACGAGAAGAATGCAGCCATTACCAGCCATTACCTGCCATTACCAGCCATTACCAGCCGTTGCCCGCCATTTGCAGGACTTTGCAGCTATTATGGCCCACCTTGCTGCGACGCCATTTTGAAAGAGACTCTGATGCTTTCTCTAATCGAGAGAAAGAGACTTTAAGAAATTCTCGCCCTAGAGACTTTAACTTTGATTTGCCCCTGTGCATGAAGTAGTTTTGTCCTTTTACTTTGCCGCTGAGAGGCAATTGTCCCGTCCACCCTGCCCCTTTACCCCGTCCCATGCTGATCGAAAACGATACCTGTGAGACGAAGACTTCCTTGAATGCTGATTGAAATTGGTAAATATGAAAGGAAATTGTACAATTGCATTGTGTTTCTTTTAGGTAACCAACTGCTGATTTTTGATAAGAGCCCTAGCTAGGAGTTTTCAAAATTAATGTTGCTAAATTGTTTTTGCATGAAGTCCCACATGCTGATGCTAATTTGAGGTTAGATGAGGACTCCTTTTGATGCACGATGCAATTTGAGACCTTGTTATGCTGACTAATGTATGCAATTAGCTCATTACAGATTATAGTTTTAGTAGTTTGCGTTGCTATTATTGAATGCATTGTTATTCAAATGCTGCATAGATTGCATCTTTTCCGCCGTTATGGACAGCTATTAATGTTCATTTACATATATCATTTGGTGTTAAGACACATCTATATTGTGCTAGCTTTGTTAATATAGGGAAATAAATTCATTAACTTCGAATAAACTGGTGTGGTTATTCATGACCGAAAGGTCATGGTTCGTCGAAATGTTTTCTGGATTAATTGTTAAGTATTATGTTGATCAGGGTATTGCATATGTTCGTTATTGATTAAATAGATTACATTGGTTGATCTCGGGTGAAGAGAGTCCCACTTGGTCAAAAGATTCATCGACCCAAGAGCGTCACGTAATTAATAAAAAAGCATTAGGCAATTTTCTGGAAGGGCTGAATAGGTCTACTCTTACTGAGGAAGATGTAGGAAATATAGCTCGCCCCTTTTTAAAAAAAGAACTGGTTGGGGTGGTTAAAAGCCTCCCAAACTGCAAGGTCTATGGTCCAGATGGCTTTCTGGACAAATTTATATAAATCGTTCCTGGAGGTTCTGGTGGATTATTTATTATTGGTTGCTAATACTGTGTTGGAAGGCAGCCCTATATCAGCATCACTTAATATGGGGAATGTGGTCAGTTTTCTAAAAAAAGGAAAGGATGGCGAAGACCCAAATACTTATCGGCCAACCACATTGTTAAATTCAGACTACAAGAACATAATGAAATCACTATTTTTTAGATTTAAGTCCGTAGCGGCAAAATTAATTCACCAGGACAAGAATGGTTTTAAAGCCGGACGGCAGTTAGGAACAAATACACGGTATTTAGCTGAGGTGTTGGATTATCTCTCAGTCAATAATATTCCTTTCGTAGTGCTCCTATTGGATGCAGAGAATGCATTCGACCTTGTGGGCTATGAAACACTTTTTTGCTTTTTAGCTAAATTTGGGATACCTACCCAGATCACGAGGCGGATATACAAGATGTATAAGAATGCAGAGGCTAAGATTATAGTTAATGCCAGTGAGGTTGTCAGGCTAAAAGTTTGCCGTGGTACTCAGCAGGGATGTCTCTTATCGCCAGTTTTATTCGCCTTTTTTATTGAGCCATTGGCGATTAGGGAGTACAGAGATATATTAACCCTCCTATACCACATATGGGGAAAATACAAATTATATGCTGATAATATAATGTTGCTTTTGGATGCTAATTGGGGTTTGCAGAAAGAAGGTTTTAATATTTTTTCATTACATGAGGAGCTAGGGGGGCTATAAAATCTGCAACTGTATTTCGAATAGACTACTACCAGATATTGTCCCCTGTGTAAAAGATCAGCCGATGAGATTTGCCCGCTACTTTTAAAAGTTGAAGCTATCTCTGCATCATGGAATTTGCTTCCTTTACCTATTTTAGGGAGGGTTGTCCTGATTAAAATGGTGGTTCTCCCTTGTTTAATTTTCTCTTTCCTGCCATACCATTTGTTAACAACACCTTTTTTATTTAAAAAGTGGAATCTCTTTTTACATCATTTATCTGGCAAAACTGAACCGCCAAATTAGCACTTGGCACTTTATATGAAGGATTGGAGGAAGGTGGTTTAGCACTCCCTACTTTAAGAGATTACTAATTTGCATATTTTGCACAATACATGTTCAGATTTTTTATGAAACTTAGATCAGGTGGAATTTAAGAATTAACTTTTTTGTTAGATTTTTAGCGAAAATGATATTCAAGATGTGTTAAAATAAAAAGTTCGCTATAAAAGCCTGAGGTGTTTTTTTTATGAAACGTGTGGATTTCTACAGGAGAAATGCAGTCCCCCTCATTAGGGCAGAGACACCCCATATAGCACTGGGTAGGGATTCAGGGGTTAGGATGGATCTCAGCATCGTGCAAAATTGCGAAAGAGTGGGGTTCAGTAAGGTAGCAGATTTTATGATTGAAAAAAGGTGGAAGAGCCTTTCGGAAATTCAAGAAGTCCTTCAAGGTAACTTTTGCTCCTCGATTCCTATAGAATGCTGGCCAGTATATCTGGTAATTTGGAGATCAGCCAGGTCTACGGCACCCAAACAATTGTAATGGAATCAGTTGAAGCCCTTGATTGTAAACACCCAAAAGAATGCAAAAAATGGCTTGTTTCTGGGAAGGGTCCTGATCTGTCTCAAAAGGCACATAAATAAGTGGGAGAAGTATGAAGGGCCTGAATTAACTAGAAAGATGTGGGATTAAACAAATATATTAAATTTTAAGGTCTCTACAGAACCCCACAATTCTTAGCCCAGGTTAACCCTGCATGCAGTGTGCTGCCATCCATGAATTCCGGGAGGAAATATCAGGATTTTTTTTTTAAACGTCTGGTAGATAAATTTAGCTCCCAGCATATGGTGGATGGTTTTGGGCCACGATCCTGCCACTTGTCTCGCTCTCAGATTAAAAAAGTTGCTTTATGTTTTGATGGCAGTGGCTAGATCCTTATTGCTTCAAAGGTAGAGAACGCATTTGATCCCCACAGTAGGGAAGTGGGTGGTGAAGATAAAGCAAGTAATAAACAAAGTGTGGATGTATGCTCTACACTGCGGGGGGATTAGGAAATTTGATACAATGTGGGGCAGTTCATCGTAGAAATCCCTAGGTTCGACAAAGAGGCTGATTGGTTTTTTTTATATTGCTTTGTTTTAACTCGTTCCCTATGTCAATGAAATGTGCAATTTTAAGGTGTTTTCTTCTGATGGATTTATATAGCTATGAAATGTGATCTGCACATGTATTTAAGGGTTGGTATATGTGTATTATGATTGTGCTCTTTTATCACTATGATGGATCTCAATAAAAAGAATATATGTAAAACACTTCCTACACCTACCTGCATAACCTGCAGGTAGGTTCTCTACTCAAAAAGCTCAAATTGGGCCCTAAGTGTACCAAAGCTGTATATAGCAATAGGAATCAACATAATCAACCAACTATTATCTCAGAGAAAGCAGATGTATACATTGCTCACTCAAACATGTATTCAGGGGGTATAATCAACAATAAAATTGACAATGCCATCAAAACTCAAAATAAACATATTAGCCAGTAGGTTCATAAGCTATGATCTGCAACAGTTAGCCTCATAAGACTAGAGAAAAGAAGAGCTCCTGAAATGGAAAAACCTCACTGCAGGAGATGGTTTCAAATATCCAGAAAAAAAATCTAACTTTCTGGATTAGTAAGCGCATTAAATTGAAGGCACTGATACTGAGAGGAAATGTTTTTGACACTAGAGAAATCACCACCAGAGAAATAGATAGAGCATTCAGTAACTGAAGATACTGTAAAGATGTAGGAGAAACAATTGCTCATGTATTGGGTACATGTCCTAAAACTAAGGACATTAAAATGAAAAGACACATTAAAATTCTAGAACTTCGCATTCATAGAGTGAAAAGATGTTGTTGGATGACATGTAGGGAACCTCAAGTCAAAATTATATTCAAGATGAATTAAGGTAACCTGAAGTAGCGTTCACCATGGATGGTACTGCTGTGGTAACTGTTGCCTCAATCCGATATGAAAAATCACAAAATTCCCTTTCACAGGCATTGAAAGAAAAGTAAACTAGTACCAGGATTTATCTTCAGAAATAAAAAAATCTCACGAACTGTTACACTGTAAAATTTCATAGTTTTGTTGTAGAATGTTGGGGTATTTAGCCTTAATGTAAATGACGTTGCTCCAGCTGATCTTGGACTACAAATGTCTTTCCTGTTCAAGAAGGATATTTGCCTGACTATGTTAATGGACACTTTAAAAATGTGCCAAGTATCATATTAATGGACAATTAATTGATTAGCTTAACTTCTTCTTTTCAATTAGATTCTATTCTAAGAGTATTTGTTTGCTCAACACTTTAAAAATGTGCCAAGTATCATATTCATGGACAATTAATTGAATAGCTTAACACTCTAATGTACACTGGCCCGTATTTATACTTTTTGACGCTAAACTGCGCTAACGCAGTTTAGCGTCAAAAAGTTTTGCGCCGGCTAACGCCATTCTGAAGCGCCATGCGGGTGCCGTATTTATTGAATGGCGTTAGCCGGCGCAAGCAGACCGGCGCTGCCTGGTGTGCGTGGAAAAAAACCACGTACACCAGGCAGCGCCGGCATTGGGAAAAATGGCGTTAGGGCGTCTTAAAATGGCGCAAGTCAGGTTGACGCTAAAAAATCGTCTTAACCCGATTTGCGCCATTTGAAACGACGCCCAGACGCCATTTAAATGACTCCTGTCTTAGTAAAGACAGGAGTCATGCCCCCTTGCCCAATGGCCATGCCCAGGGGACTTCTGTCCCCTGGGCATGGTCATTGGGCATTGTGGCATGTAGGGGGGCACAAATCAGGCCCCCCATGCCAAAACAAATAATAATAAAAAAAAAAATTATACTTACCTGAACTTACCTGAATGTCCCTGGGGTGGGTCCCTCCATCCTTGGGTGTCCTCCTTCGGTGGGCAAGGGTGGCAGGGGGGGTCCCTGGGGGCATGGGAGGGCAGCTGTGGGCTCATTTTGAGCCCACAGGTCCCTTAACGCCTGCCCTGACCCAGGCGTTAAAAAGCGGCGCAAATGCGGGGTTTTGTGCCCCGCCAACTCCCGGGCGTGATTTTTGCCCGGGAGTATAAATACGACGCATTTGCGGCGCAGTCATTTTTTTGGACGGGAACGCCTACCTTGCATCTCATTAACGCAAGGAAGGTGTTCACGCTAAAAAATGACGCTCTTTCCTCATACTTTGGCGCTAGACGCGTCTAGCGCCAAAGTATAAATATGGCGTTAGTTTTGCGCCGAATTTGCGTCGAAAAAAACGACGCTAATTCGGCGCAAACGGAGTATAAATATGGCCCACTGTATTCTTACCACATTCTTCTTCTCAATTAGGTTCTATTCTAAGAGTATTTGTTTGTTCAACACTTAAATATTGCTTTCCTTACAAAGTTAGGAGTTGAATCATGGTATTAGAAATAGTTAATGTTTTTTTCTTCGATTTATTATTACAATAGTTGTGTGTGTGAATTTAGATGAAGTAGCTAATATATTTATATGTAAGTACATAGGTTGATACATAGATGTGTCTGTGAACCTAGGCTAGATTTCTCATAGATGTATACCCATAATTAGTATAGTTCACATCAACGCTTATCATTAATATTCTAATCATACCTTACTTTGACAGGACATTTGCACCCGGATAATCCAGAAGAGTGGTAAGACATAGACAATTAATATTGTTAGAGATACACAAGGGAGAATTGTCTCTGTCTAATATGTGATTCATGTTCCCATGAGGACAACTTCAAGTATAGTTCTACTTAGGAACAATCATTATGTTGTTGAAAGCAAGCCAAAATTGAAGCTGTTGGGCAGCAATAATAACCTAGAATGAGCGATTTCAAAGCGATACAAGAATAGCCAAATGGCTAGTCATCTAATTAGTGATGGCGCATGAATGGATGAACAAGATTCCTACTGTTCCCCACCCTCTATCTAGCAAAATCACACCCAAGGAAAGGGCTTGGCCGAATTTGTGATAAAAGAAGTCCCTATTAAGCTTGACTCTAGACTGGCACTGTGAAGAGACATGAGAGGTGTAGGACAAGTGGGAGGCACTCAGGCAACTGGTGAAATACCACTACTCTTATTGTTTTTTCACTTACACAGTGAGACGGGAGGGTGAGAGACTCCAAGGATATGGGCAGGTGGGGAGCTTGACTGGGAAGGTACACCTTTTAAACAATAATGAAGGTGTCCTAAAATGAGCTCAGGGATGACAGATACCTCCCACAGAGCAGAAGAATAAAGGCTCACTTGATCTCAATTTTCAGTATGGATACAGACCATGAAAGTGACCATGAAAGCGGGGCTTCATGATCCTTCTGGCTTTTTGAGTTTCAAGCAGGAGGTGTTATAAAAGTTAGCACAGGGATAAAAGTGTTCATAGAGATGTCGCTTTTTGATCCTTTGATGGCAGCTCTTCCTATTATTGAGAAGTAGAATTCACCAAGCGCAGGATTGTTCACTGCCTTATAGGAAATGTGAGCTGGGTTTAGACCATCGTGAGACAGTTTATTTTTACCCCACTGGTGATGTGCAGGTTCAGACATTTGGTTTATGTGCTGGTTGAGGAGCCAATGGGGCGAAGCTACCATCTGTGGGATTATGACTGAACACCTCTAAATCAGAACCTCCCATAAACCATAACAATACTGCAGTGCTGTGGAGCCTTGGTTGGCCTTGGATATTCAGACTCTGGGCCAATGTGTAGAGCTGCTCACCTGGGGACTGGAGTGTGGATGGAAGGGGGCTGCCTCCATTGCTCTTAGTGCCCTGCATGTTCGTGGGGCACCTGGTTGTAAAGCATTTATAGACAATCTGATTGTGGGACAGAGTTTCATAAGTAGCAGAGCAGCTACCTTGATGTGATCTATTCAAAAGTAATTCTCTGAAGCAAACTTTTGCCTCTGTCCATGGGTGCCTGTGCCTCTGCCAGCAGGCTAGTGGAAGGGATGCAGAGCAGGTCCGTAGGAGGCTGACTCCACTATGTGCAGTGCAACACAGGGGCTTCTCCCTCCTGCACTGTGCCTCCAGGTGCAGGGGCGGGGGCACAACCTTTGCAGATCAGCAGGGTGACCAGATGGCTGGAGCATGCATCAGTGGAGCTGCTTGGTGGCAAGTAGCCAGTCAGTGGCTCAAAGATGGAGACTCCGGAGTGCAAGCCTTGTCATTGGCTGCTGCTTGGGTACTCCGGTCACCATGTCGTGCTGAGCCACCTGGACATTGGGCTGGACGACCAGATGACCAGCCGGGGCTGACAGTTGACCGGTCGGTTGATGGCTGCCCAGATGGGTGGTAGGCTGGCTGGAGAGCTAACTGAATTCTGTCTCTCATTGGTTTCTGTATGCCCCCTACTTTGGAAGGGCTTCATAATGAAGTAAAAATGGCTTTTCAGTCAGGCCTAAGGGAAGAGGGAGGTAGGCTGGAGGCTTAGCCCTTCTTAATTCCCCCAGCTTGGGCACCAGGAAAGCCCTGGTTTCAAGATGTCCACCAGTTATTTTGTCAGCTTTCAGTAGGCAAAAAATGCCACATCAGGCGTTTCATGCTCAAGCCTGATCTAGCCTTTGGATAATTATGGGTGTGCCAACTCAGTGAACCACATCACCAGCCCAGGCTTCCTAATTTGAATTCCATTCAGGCCTGCTCCAAACGCAGATTCCTTAAGTAAGAAGTACCTACAATATTGTACAAAGCTGACAGGCTGTTCAAAACCAAGCACAAAAGTCCTGGTCCAAACAGAGTGAGAACTGTGGGAATATAAACTAACAAAATGCTAAAATACTGCATGATAGGATCCAGGGTTACAAACAGGAGGCTCGGATGATAGACACGCATACCTTCACTCAACATAAAGCTACAAGATCGAATAGAACATGGCAGAAGCCACATTCCTAAACATGATCTTTGAACCCTCTGAATGGGGCAAGCCAGAAGTAACGGTACTGCTTTACGCTGACAATACATTCAGAAATTTGGACAAATCAGTAACAGCAGCTTTTCTGGCTAAGGCCTTGTTTGTTAGATGAATTTAGGTACTTAGTATAGTCTGGGCCTGCATGCAAGGAGTCATTGATCTTCACTCAAAACATATAGGGCCAGATTTACAAGGCCCTTGCGCCTCCTTGAGCCACACTAGCATAATTTTGTTTTTTACGGTAATGTGGCCTAAAGGAGGCTATTTACCAGCGCCATATTTACAAACAGGCACAATTCTTGCATTGCACCACTTTGTAAACCCTTGCGCCAGGCATAATGTTTGCAAAGGAGGGCGTTCCCACTCAGGGAGGCCGCAAAAAATGGTGCAGTGTAATCTACAAGATTTCTCTGCAATATTTTTTGAGTCAATTTTAATGCCTGCTTGTGGTAAGCGTTAAAGTGACTGGCCCATATTAACCTATGGGCCTGTCTAGTGCTTTGCTGCACTAGTGCCATAATCTATGGCGCTAATACACCAAAGCGCTGTTGTTAGGTGGAGCAGGGGCGACGCAAGAAAAGTAGCGCATCGGGACCAATGTACCACTTTCCGGTAAATCTGTCCCATATTATTTTAACAAGGGCATCTTAAATGCACAGAGAGTATAAGTTACGTTCGAGTACTCCACTCGCGATCAGGAGAGAAAAAGTGATAGAGTAGGGGTGAAACCATGGAATTATAATAACATGTTTTATATACCACATATCTGCTTTTCCTAAAATAACCAAAATCAAACAATTTAATAGTTTTATATTTAGGACCTCGGAAGGATTTAAGGCTAAGATGGCATTGCTAGGATTTTAATGTATTCATGACTCGCAGATCATCACAGAATTCAACTGTTTTAACTAACTGAGGCAATTTACTGCGCATTTACAGCTTATGTTTATGTTAAAGTGAATTATATATATTTGCAGTTTGAGAGAGAGATATACATATAAATCCTGCTGGGACTGAAGTGTGCCTCCCTAAGTTCCAAGGCCACAAGTTTAGTAAAAAAAAAAACAAGGGACACAGAAAAGATACTCTTGCCTGTTATGCAAGGATAATGTCAAGCTGGTGACATTTGAAAACATCCACGGTGATGGCAGGGGTACGTGTGGGGGGCATACAAAGAATTTTACTAACACGATAAGGGAGTTTAACAAAAACATAATGCTTCGATTGGAACTATTTCTTTTAATCTAATTGAAGTTTCTTGGAAAGATGGATATTGTGGGTTGCCGGAAGGGTAGGAAAGGTGTGTGAAGGTGAGAGGGTTGAAAATAAATAAGTGCACGAAGAAATGGTTTTGTTGCAATGTATTTGGCATCTTCAATTAACATACATTTGCAAACAATGAGTGTCTTTGAAAAGTTTTAGTACTGTCCACGAACAGTAAGATGACCGGTACCATAGCTTCTCACAATGTACTGCACTCGCCTTTGATGTTTGGAGGAGTGACAGACACCTTGTACCCTTTCACCCCACATTTACAGGCTCTACCCACGGTCCTATGAAGTGGGTTTTGACTGTACAGGATCTCGGCACAGGGCATGGTCTTCGGCCAGGCCTTGTAGTAATTAAGAGACCATGCACAACGGGTTAAAGCTTGCACCAAAGCATGGTTTTGTGAATGGATCACTGTATAATGTTCATACTTTAACATGATCAATGAATTCCAAGACAATAAAAGCTCCACCTAGAGCTGGAACCTGACCAGCTCCAATATAATTGTAATTTATTTTTGTGTTTTTATATATTGCATGGACTAGACATAAGGGCAATGTGGGAAGTAGGGGAAACCCGCCAGAACCGGGTTCCAGTAGCTATTTCTGGCCCGGATCACCAGAGAAACATGCTGAATTTGTTCTGGTGTCATTTTCAGACACCAGGACATAATTCAGCGTCGCCTGCACGTGTGCTGCATTCTGTTCAGAGCAATAACCTGAAGGTAGTGACAGGGGTTTCATATTCTTTTTTTAACCTTCAACAGGGCCTAAAACAAAAGTCCTATTTAAAGAGTCATTCACCCTTCTTTTGTTCAACTATTGGCTTGGCTACAGTCTCACATCCAGATGCAAAGTAACAAAGGCGCACAGTTTATCACTTCACACATACTTTAGAGAAACTATGGGGCATATTTATACTCCGTTTGCGCCGAATTTGCGTTGTTTTTTCCGACGCAAATTCGACGCAAAACTAACTCCATATTTATACTTTGGCGTTAGACGCGTCTAGCGCCAAAGTTCATGGAGTTAGCGTCATTTTTTTGCGTGAACACCTTCCTTGCGTTAATGATATGCAAGGTAGGCGTTCCCGTCTTAAAAAATGACTCCGATGCATATGCGTCGTATTTATACTCCCGGGCAAAAATGACGCCCGGGAGTGGGCGGGTCTAAAAAACCCGCATTAGCGCCGGATTTTAGCGCCTGGGTCAGGGCAGGCGTTAAGGGACCTGTGGGCTCAGAATGAGCCCAGAGGTGCCCTCCACTGCCCCCAGGGACACCCCCTGCCACCCTTGCCCACCCCAGGAGGACACCCAAGGATGGAGGGACCCACCCCAGGGACATTAAGGTAAGTCCAGGTAAGTTTAAAAAAAATAAAAAATTGTGGCATAGGGGGGCCTGATTTGTGCCCCCCTACATGCCACTATGCCCAATGACCATGCCCAGGGGACAGAAGTCCCCTGGGCATGGCCATTGGGCAAGGGGGCATGACTCCTGTCTTTGCTAAGACAGGAGTCATTTCAATGGGGGATGGGCGTCGTAAAAAAATGGCGCAAATCGGGTTGTGGCGATTTTTTTGCCTCAGCCTGACTTGCACCATTTGTGGACGCCCATACGCCATTTTCCCCCTACGCCGGCGCTGCCTGGTGTATGTCGTTTTTTTTAACGCACACCAGACAGCGCCGGCGGCTAACGCCGGCTAACGTCATTGAATAAATACGGCGCCCGCATGGCGCTTCAGAATGGCGTTAGCCGGCGCTAATTTTTTGGGCGCAAAACTGCGTTAGCGCAGTTTTGCGTCAAAAAGTATAAATATGGCCCTATGACTTGGAGGCAGGTGTTTGACTTTGTTCAATCCCGATGTAAGTGACGTGCATGCACTGATAGAATGCAAGAGTAATTACACAAATAATGACTTAAAGGCACCTAGGCCCTTATTTATGGGAAAATGATGGAGCGCGACACTGCGCCAAAATTGGCAGCTCGCGTTCTGTCTTTTTCTCAACACAGGGATGCGCCGTATTTAAGTGACTACAGCGTACCCCTGTGTTGTCCCCTGCGCTGGGGCAAAATTTAGCTGCCAGCGCCAACGCAGACATCCTTGCACCATCGTGCAAGGATGTCTGCATTGAGGAGTGTGATTGTTTATGTGCGGGAAGGTGTACTTGGCACTTCTGTGTGTGCTGTAGAATGCAGCACACACAGAAGTGCAAAAGCAACATTTTCAAATGATTGTTTATGTGCAAGAAGGGACACCTTCCCGCACATAAACAATCATTTCTGACATTTTGCTCTTTCTATGCGTGCTGCAGAATGCAGCACACATAGAAAAAGCAAAAAACGAGGAGGACTAAAAGTATTTTTCCTTGTTGTGCCTTGCTAACGCCACCCCTAAAGGTTGGCGTTAGATTTTGGCACTTGTAGGAGGCTGGCCTGGTTTGTAGTGGTACCAAGGGGTACTTACACTCTGCACCAGGTCCATTTATCCCTTATTAGTGTAGAAGAGGTGTCTAGCAGCTTAGGCTGATAGAAAAGGTAGCTTAGCAGAGCAGCTTAGGCTGAACTAGAAGACGTGTAAAGCACCTACTGCACCACTGGTGTCATATGCACAATATCATAAGAAAACACAATACACAGATATACTAAAAATAAAGGTACTTTATGACAATATGCCAAAAGTATCTCAGTGAGTACCCTCAGTATGAGGATAGCAAATATACACAAGATATATGTACACAATACCAAAAATATGCAGTAATAGCAATAGAAAGCAATGCAAGCAATGTACAGTCACAATAGATTGCAATGAGAGCACATAGGCATAGGGGCAACACAAACCATATACTCCAAAAGTGGAATGCGAATCACGAATGGACCCCAAACCTATGTGAGCTTGTAGAGGGGCGCTGGGACTGTAAGAAAACAGTGAGGGTTAGAAAAATAGCCCACCCCAAGACCCTGAAAAGTAGGTGTAAAGTGCACCTAAGTTCCCCAGAGAGCACAGAAGTCGTGATAGGGGAATTCTGCAAGGAAGACCAACACCAGCAATGCAACAACGATGGATTTCCAGACGAGAGTACCTGTGGAACAAGGGGACCAAGTCCAAGAGTCACACTCAAGTCGTGAGTGGGCAGATGCCCAAGAAATGCCAGCTGAGGGTGCAAAGAAGCTGCCACCGGGTGGTAGAAGCTGTGGATTCTGCAAGAACGAAGAGTACTAGGAACTTCCCCTTTGGAGGATGGATGTCCCATGTCGTGAAGAAGCTTGCAGAGGTGTTCCGACGCAGAAAGACCGCAAACAAGCCTTGCTAGCTGCAAGGGTCGCGGTTAGGGTTTTTGGATGCTGCTGTGGCCCAGGAGGGACCAGGATGTCGGCAATTGCGTGAGGAGACAGAGGGGGTGCCCAGCAAGACAAGGAGCCCACTCAGAAGCAAGCAGCACCCGCAGAAGTGCCAGAACAGGCGCTACGAAGAAGAGTGAACCGGAGCTCACCCGAAGTCACAAAAGAAGGTCCCACGACGCCGTAGGACAACTCAGGAGGTCGTGTACTGCAGGTTAGAGTGTCGGGGCCCAGGCTTGGCTGTGCACAAAGGAAATCCTGGAAGAGTGCACAGGAGCCGGAGCAGCTGCAAATCACGTGGTACCCAGCAATGCAGTCTAGCGTGGGGAGGCAAGGACTTACCTCCACCAAACTTGGACTGAAGAGTCACTGGACTGTGGGAGTCACTTGGACAGAGTTGCTGAGTTCCAGGGACCACGCTCGTCGTGCTGAGAGGGGACCCAGAGGACCGGTGATGCAGTCTTTTGGTGCCTGCGGTTGCAGGGGGAAGATTCCGTCGACCCACTGGAGATTTCTTCGGAGCTTCTAGTGCAGAGAGGAGGCAGACTACCCCCACAGCATGCACCACCAGGAAAGCAGACGAGAAGGCAGCTGGATCAGCGATACAAGGTTGCAGTAGTCGCCTTTGCTACTTTCTTGCGGTTTTGCAGGCGTTCAGAGCAGTCAGCGGTCGATTTCTTGGCAGAAGGTGAAGAGAGAGATGCAGAGGAACTCTGATGAGCTCTTGCATTCGTTATCTAAAGAATTCCCCAAATCAGAGACCCTAAATAGCCAGAAAAGGAGGTTTGGCTACTTAGGAAGGAGGATAGGCTAGCAACACAGGTAAGAGCCTATCAGAAGAGTCTCTGACGTCACCTGCTGGCCCTGGCCACTCAGAGCAGTCCAGTGTGCCAGCAGCACCTCTGTTTCCAAGATGGCAGAGGTCTGGAGCACACTGGAGGAGCTCTGGGCACCTCCCCTGGGAGGTGCAGGTCAGGGGAGTGGCCACTCCCCTTTCCTTTGTCCAGTTTCACGCCAGAGCAGGGCTGGGGGATCCCTGAACCGGTGTAGACTGGCTTATGCAGAGATGGGCACCGTCTGTGCCCATCAAAGCATTTCCAGAGGCTGGGGGAGGCTACTCCTCCCCAGCCCTGACACCTTTTTCCAAAGGGAGAGGGTGTAACACCCTCTCTCTGAGGAAGTCCTTTGTTCTGCCTTCCTGGGCCAAGCTTGCCTGGACCCCAGGAGGGCAGAAACCTGTCTGAGGGGTTGGCAGCAGCAGCAGCTGCAGTGAAACCCCGGGAAAGGTAGTTTGGCAGTACCCGGGTCCGTGCTAGAGACTCAGGGGATCATGGAATTGTCTCCCCAATGCCAGAATGGCATTGGGGTGACAATTCCATGATCTTAGACATGGGCATGTTCGGAGTTACCATTGTGACGCTATACATATGTATTGACATATGTATAGTGCATGCGTGTAATGGTGTCCCCGCACTCACAAAGTCCGGGGAATTTGCCCTGAACAATGTGGGGGCACCTTGGCTAGTGCCAGGGTGCCCACACACTAAGTAACTTAGCACCCAACCTTTACCAGGTAAAGGTTAAACATATAGGTGACTTATAAGTTACTTAAGTGCAGTGGTAAATGGCTGTGAAATGACGTGGACGTTATTTCACTCAGGCTGCAGTGGCAGACCTGTGTAAGAATTGTCAGAGCTCCCTATGGGTGGCAAAAGAAATGCTGCAGCCCATAGGGATCTCCTGGAACCCCAATACCCTGGGTACCTCAGTACCATATACTAGGGAATTATAAGGGTGTTCCAGTATGCCAATATGAATTGGTGAAATTGGTCACTAGCCTGTTAGTGACAATTTGTAAAGAGAGAGCATAACCACTGAGGTTCTGGTTAGCAGAGCCTCAGTGAGACAGTTAGGCATCACACAGGGAACACGTACATATAGGTCACAAACCTATGAGCACTGGGGTCCTGGCTAGCAGGGTCTCAGTGACACATAACAAACATACTGAAAACATAGGGTTTTCACTATGAGCACTGGGCCCTGGCTAGCAGGATCCCAGTGAGACAGTGAAAACACCCTGACATACACTCACAAACAGGCCAAAAGTGGGGGTAACAAGGCTAGAAAGAGGCTACTTTCTCACACAACCGCCCCCCCAAACGAAGGACAATAAGGCTAACCTTGGCCAGTTGAGACTTTATTGTCTAAGTGGTGATAAGTAGAGAGTAGCTCTGCACTAGACTGGTTACTCCCTTTATCATCCACTATATGGTTAATTCCATGTGGGGATGTAAACTACCCTGTTTGAAGTTTTTTAGCTAAGCAACAATGTGAAGATATATTTTCAGAGTTTCTATCAGTAAGTTTTAGTTTAGAGCAGTGGGAATTGTCCACTGAACCTATTTGTAGTGATGAAAATGCCAGACAGGGATGCTGTCTCAGTAAAACCATAGCTGGGCAAAAACGTTGTCCATATGGCTGGAAGAGAGAACAGAGATGCTGTTTCTCTTTAGTTGGAGCAGGGCAGGGATGCTGTCCTATGAGCTCCACACTAGGGCAGGGATGCTGTCCTAAGTGTTGTGAGGCAGTGCAGGGTTTCTGCACTAAAGTTTCTCTGGGAGGGTTGGAGGGATGCTCCATGTTAACTAAAATGGTGCTCTTTTTCTCACCAATGTTAGTTATCCCACAGAGAGGTACTTCCACCTCAGGGAGTACAGCTATGCCAGCTGATGATTCCCTTGGAACAGGTGCCACCCCAGGAGAGGTTTCTCCCACCACAGGAATGGTATCCTGAATGGCAGGGTGGTTAGGGGATTCTGTGATACCCTTTTTACCTGTTGTTGGAGAGGGATCCTGAGTTTTCAGGCCTTCTCTCCTTTGCTTTTTCATTTCAGTAGAAATGAGAGGGAACAATTCCTCAGGGATACCCAGCATGGCTGCATGGGTATAAAACTCTACATCAGCCCAACTTGAGGCCTCTAGGTCATTACCTAAGAGACAATCTACAGGTAAGCTCGGTGACACTACCACCTGCTTAGGGCCAGTAACTCCACCCCAACTAAGCTGAACTATAGCTAAGGGAAGAAACTTAGTGGAGTTATGGACATCAATAATTTTATACTGTTGTCCAATGATGTGTTGTTGAGGAGCCACTAGGTTTTCAGTCACCAAAGTGATACTGGCACCTGTGTCCCTGTAGGCCTGGGCCTCAACACCATTTATTGAAACTGTCTGCCTGTACTTATCCATTGTAAGGGGACAAGCAGCCAGTGTGGCAAGGCCACTGCCACTAGGTGTGACAGAAACTGTCTTGGGACTGACTACCCCAGTTTCTATGATGGACCCATAAGTGAACCCAACTACACCCTTAACTTGACTGTTGCCAGCAGTCCCACCACTAGTACCACTACTGCTAGGGGCACTAGAGCTTGATGTATTAGTGGTGGTAGGCTCAGGGGGTTTACCTGGACAGGACTTATCCCCTGGCCTATGGCCTCTGTTTTTACACACAAAGCAACAAGGCTTTTTAATGTGTGCAGGTTGTGAAGAAGAGGAAGAATTTGTTTTAACCCCACCCCCAGAAGAGTGTTTAGGATTTGAAGAAGGATCTTTGGTTTTACCCTTATCCCCATGCTTATCCTGAGATTTCTCACCATCTTTCTTCTTGCCCTCCTTGTCACCACCTGTATGAAATTTTCTGTTCACTCTTGTTCTGACCCATTTGTCTGCCTTCTTTCCCAATTCTTGGGGAGAGGTCAGATCTGAGTCCACTAGATATTGGTGCAACAAATCAGACACACAGTTATTAAGAATATGCTCTCTCAGGATTAAGTTATACAGGCTTTCATAGTCAGAAACTTTACTGCCATGTAACAACCTCTCCAAGGCCTTCACTGAATGGTCAACAAAGTCTACCCAGTCTTGTGAAGACTTCTTTTTGGTTTCTCTGAACTTGATCCTGTACTGTTCAGTGGTTAAGCCATAACCATCTAGGAGTGCATTCTTACGAACTGTAAAATTATTGGCATCACTTTCCTTTACAGTAAGGAGCCTATCCCTACCATTTCCACTGAAAGATAGCCATAGGATAGCAGCCCACTGCCTTTGAGGGACCCCCTGTACAACACAGGCCCTCTCAAGTGCAGAAAACCACTTGTTAATGTCATCCCCCTCCTTATAAGGGGGAACTATCTTGTGCAGATTCCTAGAATCATGCTCTTTCACAGGATTACTATCTGTAATACTGCTGCTGCCACCATGGGGTCCAAACCCCAACCTCTGCCTTTCTTTTTCTAAGTCAAATGCTTCCCTGTCTAGATCCAGCTGTTGCTTTTTAAGCTTCAGCCTGGACTCTTCCACTCTCAATCTATTGAGTTCCCTTTCTAACACTCTGTCATCAGGGTGGGTGGGTTGGGCATGCTTAGACACAGAAGAATGGTCCCTAACAGATGGCACTCTAACAACCTGGCCTAAAGGAGTGATATTCCTACTGTGATGAGAGCTCACATTAGTACCAGCCATGCTAGGTGGCCTGCTAAGGGGCAGGTTGGGAAGATTCTCATATAACACTTTAGTTGGGGCTACCCCAGAATCAGAGTGTGAACCATCAGCTAATCTGTCACCTGATGTGCGAGCTAAGGCCTTATCATTTTCTATGAGCATATTAACTAACAATTCTCTAGAGGGATTCTTCCCTACCCCTAAACCTCTATCAATGCAGAGACTCCTTACACCTTTCCAGTTAAGGTGGCCATAAGCTGTGCTGGCCAGATCCAGAGTTTGACCTGTACCAGACATGATAGAAAAGGGTTTAAGGGACAGAAAAAGAAAGAAAAAGTTTCAGAACTTTTTAAAGAACAGGAAAAAACTTTTTCAACTTTTAAGAAACTTTTTGAAAGTTTTCGAGGTACTTTTCAGCACTTAGCAATAGAGTAAGAGAAGAAAAGCAAAACTTTTTGGTTAGGTGTACATACACTGAACTTGTTTTGTATATTTTTCTCTTATGAAAAGTACAAAATGACAAAGTGGTAAGTAGTTGCAAGTACTTATCCCACCGCTGCACAACCAATGTAGGAGGCTGGCCTGGTTTGTGAGTGGTACCAAGGGGTACTTACACTCTGCACCAGGTCCAATTATCCCTTATTAGTGTAGAAGAGGTGTCTAGCAGCTTAGGCTGCTAGAAAAGGTAGCTTAGCAGAGGAGCTTAGGCTGAACTAGGAGACGTGTAAAGCTCCTACTATACCACTGGTGTCATATGCACAATATCATAAGAAAACACAATACACAGATATACTAAAAATAAAGGTACTTTATTTTTATGATAATATGCCAAAAGTATCTCAGTGAGTACCCTCAGTATGAGGATAGCAAATATACACAAGATATATATACACAATACCAAAAATATGCAGTAATAGCAATAGAAAGCATTGCAAGCAATGTACAGTCACAATAGATTGCAATGAGAGCACATAGGCATAGGGGCAACACAAACCATATACTCCAAAAGTGGAATGCGAATCACGAATGGACCCCAAACCTATGTGAGCTTGTAGAGGGTTGCTGGGACTGTAAGAAAACAGTGAGGGTTAGAAAAATAGCCCACCCCAAGACCCTGAAAAGTAGGTGTAAAGTGCACCTAAGTTCCCCAGAGAGCACAGAAGTCGTGATAGGGGAATTCTGCAAGGAAGACCAACACCAGCAATGCAACAACAATAGATTTCCAGACGAGAGTACCTGTGGAACAAGGGGACCAAGTCCAAGAGTCACACTCAAGCCGTGAGTGGGCAGATGCCCAAGAAATGCCAGCTGAGGGTGCAAAGAAGCTGACACCGGATGGTAGAAGCTGTGGATTCTGCAAGAACGAAGAAGACTAGGAACTTCCCCTTTGGAAGATGGATGTCCCACGTCGTGAAGAAGCTTGCAGAGGTGTTCCCACGCAGAAAGACCGCAAACAAGCCTTGCTAGCTGCAAGGGTCGCGGTTAGGGTTTTTGGCTGCTGCTATTGCCCAGGAGGGACCAGGATGTCGCCAATTGCATGAGGAGACAGAGGGGGCACCCAGCAAGACAAGGAGCCCACTCAGAAGCAAGCAGCACCCGCAGAAGTGCCGGAACAGGCACTACGAAGAAGAGTGAATTGGAGCTCACCCGAAGTCACAAAAGAAGGTCCCACGACGCCGGAGGACAACTCAGGAGGTCGTGCACTGCAGGTTAGAGTGTCGGGGACCCAGGCTTTGGTTGTGCACAAAGGAAATCCTGGAAGAGTGCACAGGAGCCGGAGCAGCTGCAAATCACGCGGTACCCAGCAATGCAGTCTAGCGTGGGGAAGCAAGGACTTACCTCCACCAAACTTGGACTGAAGAGTCACTGGACTGTGGGAGTCACTTGGACAGAGTTGCTGAGTTCCAGGGACCACGCTCGTTGTGCTGAGAGGGGACCCAGAGGACCGGTGATGCAGTCTTTTGGTGCCTGCGGTTGCAGGGGGAAGATTCCGTCGACCCACGGGAGATTTCTTCGGAGCTTCTAGTGCAGAGAGGAGGCAGACTACCCCCACAGCATGCACCACCAGAAAAGCAGATGAGAAGGCGGCTGGATCAGCGATACAAGGTTGCAGTAGTCGTCTTTGCTACTTTGTTGCGGTTTTGCAGGCGTTCAGAGCAGTCAGCGGTCGATTCCTTGGCAGAAGGTGAAGAGAGAGATGCAGAGGAACTCTGATGAGCTCTTGCATTCGTTATCTAAAGAATTCCCCAAAGCAGAGACCCTTAATAGCCAGAAAAGGAGGTTTGGCTACTTAGGAAGGAGGATAGGCTAGCAACACAGGTAAGAGCCTATCAGAAGAGTCTCTGACGTCACCTGCTGGCCCTGGCCACTCAGAGCAGTCCAGTGTGCCAGCAGCACCTCTGTTTCCAAAATGGCAGAGGTCTGGAGCACACTGGAGGAGCTCTGGGCACCTCCCCTGGGAGGTGCAGGTCAGGGGAGTGGTCACTTCCCTTTCCTTTGTCCAGTTTTGTGCCAGAGCAGGGTTGGGGGATCCCTGAACCGGTGTAGACTGGCTTATGCAGAGATGGGCACCATCTGTGCCCATCAAAGCATTTCCAGAGGCTGGGGGAGGCTACTCCTTCCCAGCCCTGACACCTTTTTCCAAAGGGAGAGGGTGTAACACCCTCTCTCTGAGGAAGTCCTTTGTTCTGCCTTCCTGGGCCAAGCTTGGCTGGACCCCAGGAGGGCAGAAACCTGTCTGAGGGGTTGGCAGCAGCTGCAGTGAAACCCCGGGAAAGGTAGTTTGGCAGTACCCGGGTCTATGCTAGAGACTCGGGGGATCATGGAATTGTCTCCCCAATGCCAGAAAGGCATTGGGGTGACAATTCCATGATCTTAGACATGTTACATGGCCATGTTCGGAGTTACCATTGTGACGCTATACATATGTAGTGACATATGTATAGTGCACGCGTGTAATGGTGTCCCCGCACTCACAAAGTCCGGGGAATTTGCCCTGAACAATGTGGGGGTACCTTGGCTAGTGCCAGGGTGCCCACACACTAAGTAACTTAGCACCCAACCTTTACCAGGTAAAGGTTAGACATATAGGTGACTTATAAGTTTCTTAAGTGCAGTGGTAAACGGCTGTGAAATAACGTGGACGTTATTTCACTCAGGCTGCAGTGGCAGGCCTGTGTAAGAATTGTCAGAGCTCCCTAAGGGTGGCAAAAGAAATGCTGCAGCCCATAGGGATCTCCTGGAACCCCAATACCCTGGGTACCTCAGTACCATATACTAGGGAATTATAAGGGTGTTCCAGTATGCCAATATGAATTGGTGAAATTGGTCACTAGCCTGTTAGTGACAATTTGTAAAGAGAGAGCATAACCACTGAGGTTCTGGTTAGCAGAGCCTCAGTGAGACAGTTAGGCATCACACAGGGAACACATACATATAGGTCACAAGCTTATGAGCACTGGGGTCCTGGCTAACAGGGTCCCAGTGACACATAACAAACATACTGAAAACATAGGGTTTTCACTATGAGCACTGGGCCCTGGCTAGAAGGATCCCAGTGAGACAGTGAAAACACCCTGACATACACTCACAAACAGGCCAAAAGTGGGGGTAACAAGGCTAGAAAGAGGCTACTTTCTCACAGCGCTGCCTCAGATTTAGGAAATCTTGTAAATCTGAGGCAGCTTCAAAATGCAATGGGTGTTGCTGTGGCACGCCCACAGCAACACCCATTGCACTCCTCTCTGACGCAGATAACTGCATCGGAGGGGCCCATATTTACAAGGAGGTGTAACACCACAAACAGTGGCGTTACACCTCCTTGTAAAAATGTAGCAGAGGTAAGCGCCACTGGAGCGTCACCTAAAGTGACTCTCTAGTTGCGCTAGGGGCTCATAAATATGCCCCCTACTTTTTAAAAATATATATTTTATAGTGCTGCTCATCCCAGTGAAGGGTGCCAGAGTGCTTTACGTCACACATAATAAATCATACAAATTTGTAACTCAATGTCCAGGAAATATTACCCAGGACAATGAGGTTTATAAGGTGTAGAAATCACATATCGCCAACACTTGTAGACGTAAGATGTACAGAATGAATGGTTAGCAGAAACACAAAGGCGGTCATTATGAACATGGCGGTAAACACTGCTGACCGCTGTGGCGACGGTGAACAGAAGACCGCCATTGGCGGTGAACAGAAACCTGCCATATAATGAACCAAAAACCAGATTCCGTCAAAAATCACCAGTCTCCGCCAGGACCAAGTCGGCGGAAATGCTGGACCTCCAACCCCGCCACTGCCGAGCACACCCACATCCCGCCCTCCAAATAATGATGCACAAATCACCTTGGCAGTCAGTGGAAGTCGAACGACCATTGTTCAGACTGCCACGGGCGGCAAGTGGACCCAACAGTAGGAAGTGCACACATTGGATAAGCTAGAAACCCACACACCTGACACACATCCACAACACCATAAAAACACTCACAGACACACCCCACAATCCTTTGCAACGAAAGTAGGTCAACGAAGACAGAGAACACCAGCAGCAGACACCGAACGCCACAATACACGACACTCACACCGAACCCCAGAAGAGCACCCTCACCGCGATTCCACCCTGACACCATTCACCACACTCACCATGTCACTCCCCAAATATCCAGGCTTCACAGAAAGGGAGCTAAGGACCATGGTGGACAAGATCCTGAAGGTGGAGCCACAACTATTCGGGACTCAGGTGCAGCACACACCCATCGCCAGGAAGATGGAGCTATGGCAGACTATTGTCAACAGGGTCGATGCAGTGGGACACCATCCACGCACCGGGGACGACATCCACAAGAGATGGAACGACCTGCAGGGGAAGGTCAGGGCCATGACATCCAGGCACCACATTGCAGTCCAGAAGACTGGGGGAGGACCTCCACCAACACCACCTGACTACACTGAATGGGAGGAAAAGGTACTGGCCATCCTGCACCCTGAGGGACTAACTGGACTCACTGGAGGAATGGACTCGGTAAGGTGTCTACATTTAACCCATATCCATCACACCTGGAATGCATGCACCACCCCACCCCTCCAACACCCACCAGGACCACCACCCCACGCAGGCCTCAGGCATTGAATCCACCACCCCTGTATGCTCACAAACCCACTAACAGGCCCACATCCCTCCCCCTGTGCACAGCCACCCACCCCTGCAAGGAAACACAATGGCCTATAACACCCACAATGCACCTCCAAATCCTAAGCTAAAAGCAATGTTAACCCCACTAAAGCATCCTGCATGGTCCCAAAGTGTGTAAGCTGCACAAACCCGCCCAGGCCTCTGCATCCCATCCGACTATGCAAATGTAACAGATATGTTCGTTTGCCCCAACAGGCACCACCACCCATGCCACCCTGACGGACAGGACAAGGAGTGCCAGTGCCTCCCAGGGAGAAAGAGGCACCTCACAGGACACTGGGGGTGGAACCCTGGACACTGATGAGCAGGCTGGCCCCTCACACAGTCCTGGACTGTCACCATCCAGCAGCCCCACCCAGGATACCATTGACACCCCTATCACCCAGACAAGAACATCAGCCCAGGCCAACCATCCACACACCTGTGTATCCAGGCCACAGAACAGGCAGGAAGACGATGGCCCCAGTACAATTGGCACCGCCGGTCCTGTGCAGGGGACACAGGCACAGGGGGCTAGGCCCAATGGGAGGGCATCAGTGGGCCAGGGAGGAGGCCACAGGATGGATGCTGCAGCCCAGGATGGGATCTCTGAGGTCCTGGGGGCCTACCAGCATACCCATGACAGATTAGCCCAGAGAGTATCTACCCTAGAGCAGAATCAGAGGATGCAGCAGGAACACCACCAAGAGGCCATGAAGCAGTGGAAAATGCACAATGCCGCAATGGCCAGCATAGCAGGTGCACTGCTGCAGCTTGTACAAACCCAGCCTGAGGCCCACACAGTACAGGAAGCCTCCACTACAGCACAGGAGACAGACTGGACAATGACAGCATCAGCAGCAACTTCCCACGAACTACCCTCAGAGGAAACACAAGGAACAACCATCTCATCCCCTATAGGTCAACAACAGGTGCCCAAACAGACCCTCCGGCCAAGATATGGGACTGGAACACCTGCCAAAACAAGGCCCCCTCAAAGAAGTGACTCTGCAACAATCTGTCCACCAACTATCCCACACAATCAACCACCAAACAGTGCTAACAATAAATAAGAACTCATGTAAGCATTGATGGACCTACTAATAGTTACAACAAGGCTGCCACCATGTTGGCATTTAGGATAACCACCCATGACCAACTGCCATCACTGTAATTTGCACAATTCAATCCCTGCACCAAATAAAACACATATCACACCTGTAACACTGTCACCTGTTATAATGTGTGAACAAAGTGAAGTATGGATGCAACTGGCTGAGAACTACTTTATTTGTACCTGCGGAGCATGCAAGTACCCACTTGCCTTATATGTTGTTGTGCCTAAATATGTTGAGAAAAATAACCACTAAATTGTATTCTGTCCTATGCAGGCCTGGACACAGTTGCAATTAGTACATTCAACCCGCCCCCCCAGATGACAAGGCTCACTGACAGTATGTTTCACAAACACAAATCTCAGCCCTTAGTCCCACAAGTAGAGTTGTATCAGTTGGGTCCTGGAATTGACATCTTCCCCTTCCTTATCATCACTATCACTCTCGTCCCCTCTATGAGGAAGCTGGTCTGGAAATACAGCACCCTCCACCTCCTAAAGGGGGATAGAATTTCTCACTGCCACATTGTGCAGCATGCAACAGGCCACCACTATTCTACACACCTTTTCAAGCCCATAGGCCAGGGAAACACCAGAGATGTGTAGACAACAAAATCTAGCCTTCAGGAGACCTATTGTGCGCTCTCTTACCCTCCTCGTATGTCCATGGGCCTCATTGTAATTCCTCTCTGTATCTGTCCCAGGATTCCTCACTGGTGTCAGGAGCCAACACAAGTTGGGAAAGCCAGAATCACCTAGAAAAAGGTGCAAAACAGAACTGTCATTGACAGTCCTCAGAGGCAGACAGCCTGGCTGTCTACTAGGTGGCAGTTAGTGACAGAAACACCTACCTATGATCCACTCACTCTCCTCTTGTAGTTGTTCCATCTTGTGTGGCACACTACTGTTCCTAGCACAAAGGAATCATGGACTGAACCAGGGAACATGGCATTCACATGTGAGATGTACTGGTCTGCAGTACATACCAATTGAATGTTCATGGATTGAAAGTTCTTCCTGTTTCTGTACACCTGCTCACTGACTCTTTGGGGGATTATAGGTATGTGGGTGCCATCGATGGCACATATCACATGGGGTATGTTGGCAAAGGCATAGAAGTCCGACTTGATGGCAGGGAGGTCATTACTTTGGGGAAACCTTACATAGGACTGCAGGTGTCGTACAAATGTATTCAGAAATCTTGTCAGTATCATGGTTAACATTGGCTGTGAAAATCCAGCACCCATGACCACTGTCACTTGAAATGAGCCCGTGGCCAGGAAATGGTGTGCAGAGAGAGCCTGCACTTCAGTAAGGATTGCATGCTGATTACGATTTGCAGGAGTCAGTGCAGGATCCAGTAATGCACAAAGTTCAAGAATAGTTGCAGGGGTGAGTCTGTAATTGATTATGATGTGAAGCTCCACCATGGTCCGTATATCCACAAGTGGTCTGTACACTAATGGGGCCCTTCCTCGCCACAAGGGTCGGTACCTAGGAGGAATTTGAAACATGTGTGAGGAAGACACATACATCGGCACACATTGTCAGTCATTGAGCACTGCTGACTTGATTGCAGGGACTCAAATGCTAAATGTGTTTGACATAACATCAGCTAGACCATAATTATTGATCAGGGTTTGTCAGGTGTGGTATTGTTAATGGTCACATGCATATGTGTGTTTGGTGAACATTAGGGCATGCATTGTGCAGATAGCAGTATTATAAATGCTTAGTTATTGGCAAAATGTCTGCCCCCTGTAATCCAGAACGGTCGTGGTGGAAGTGACCTCATACCGCTAGCGGTTGACATAACAGCATAAGGCGGTGTTTACCGCCCTGCGCACAGTCATTGGTTAACATGGATGTCAATGGGGAATTCTAGCGTATCATGATCACCGCCAGCAGTGACGGTACACACCGCTGCGGTGCGTACGCAAAGTCGTCACCCCAACTTCACTTGACTTCCTGATCTCGTGCAAGCAGGTAGTCCACTGAGTGTACTGCTGTGTCCTGCCTCTGGTCATGGAAGTGGCTTGTGTTGCAGGGGGAAGGGGCCCCGGCCTTCACCCAAGAGGAATTGGAGAGGCTCGTGGACGGGGTCCTGCCCCTGTACGCCAAGCTCTATGGACAGCCAGAGGTACAGGTGAGTCGGGGGATTGTGGGCAATGGTTGTGTGTAATGGATGGTGTTGGCAGTATATATGTGTGCAGCTCTGACCCTGGATGGGCCATGGTTCCTGACATGCTGCGTGCGTATGTGCTCTTAATCTGTTTGTACTGTCTGTCCCATAGTGGACGTATGGCCAGCTGTATATGTTTGCCAAGTGCCTGACCTCTGTGTTACATTTCTGTGTGTCCCTTTTAGGTCAGCACCCACCAGAAGAGGGCACTTTGGCATGCCATCGCCAAGGAGGTGTGGACCCTGGGGGTCTACAACCGGCGGAGCACCCACTGCAGGAAGAGGTGGGAGGACCGGCAGCGCTGGGCGTGAAAAATCTGCAAGGCCCAGCTGGGGAAGTCCTCCCAACGGGAAAGGGGTGCCCATCGGGCACTGACCCCCCTTATGCTACGAATCCTGGCGGTGGCATGCCCAGACCTGGATGGGTGCTTGAAGGCTGCGCAGCAGTCACAAGGGGGTGAGTACACATACCATATTTTAGGCCCTTGATGGACAGCTGTGTGTGCATTCGGGTTTATGCTGCTTAGTTGCAGGGACTCTGACTGATGTCCATCTACATGATGGCCCCCGTAGGGAGTAGGGGTGTTTGGGTCAGATCTCCTACACGTCGGGTCCTTAGGTTCTGTAGGGAACGGGTGTAGAGCAGGGTTCTGGACACTAGTCAGGGGCATGGCCATGGGTATAGTGGAAGGTGCTGCCTATTGGAGGGTCTTCTGGGTGGGTGTATGTATGCCCCACTATGTTCACTCCTTTCAGCTATTCACAAGTGTCTCTCCTGTTTTGTCTCCCCATCCCTGTTCTCTTGTGTTGTTTGTGTACATCAGCATCATCTGGCGAAGGAGCTGAGGCACCGGCGAGTGGGGATGCAGCGGCCCACGGATCCTCAGAGGCAGCGTCATCAGATGCCAAGGGGACCAGTGGGTTGGAGGGCAAGGGAGTACCACGGGGAAGGCAACTACCACTGGAGGTAGTGATTCCGACACCTTCTCCAATGGGGGCCCCTTGGCGGTGGCGGACCATAGTGGGTCCACCCCTACTGTATTATCTTCCGCCACCCCCATGCCATCACCGCCCTCCCATTTGCTCCCCACTGAGTTGCCCGTGCCCGCTCACCCAGAAGGGTGGGCATCTCCTTCGCCCCAGGCACCTCCTCTCCTACCCCAGTCAGCCCTGCTGCCCTCACAGAGGAGGCTATTGACCTCCTGAGATCCATCTCTGTAGGGCAGACAAACATCGTCAATGCCATCCAGGGGCTAGCATCAGAGATGCAGCAGACCAATGCCTATCTGGATGGCATTCACGGTGCACCACACCTCCCACCACAAGCATTCACACAGCCAACCTACACACGCACACACAGCAACATCCACTTCCCCCAGTGAGCCCACCTCTTCCGCCTCTCTGTCTGTCCCCTCTACATGCACACCCCCGGGCACTGCACCTTCATTCACTGTTGCTGAGCCTATTCCTGCACTCATCACAATAGCACACATCCATACATGCACCCCAGACACCACACCTGCACTCACCAGAACTACTTTAGTTGACACATGCAGCACACTCACCAGACTTGCAGACACCCACACAACATACATTCACACTGGCAGCCTGACTTCTCTCACTGTGTCCACCCCCCCTCCAAAAACACACAAATGCACCAAAACACCCACCCATCACACATCCACCACACCTCAGCATACTGTCCAGTCACCTGCACCCACAACACGCACCCCTATGACACTTACGACCACACCCTTTGCCTCCACTCCCACGCCCTCCTCCAGGTCCAACCCAATTGCTCCCAAAAAACGTTTCCTCTCCCGTGCTGACATCTTCCTACCCACTGGCCCACCCCGTCTTGTCCCTAAACGTGCGCACCTCCTTGCCCTTTCCACTCCTTCCATTTCACAGCCCGCCCCTGTACGCCCTTCACATTCCCCTGCCCCTTCCCCAGAGTGGAAAAAGCCCCGTGCTGAGCCAATTCCATCTGGCTCGACCCGGTCCAAGCACACCCCCCTCCCACCTTCCAAGGCCAAACCCAAACCCCCTCCACCTTCCGAGCGCAAATCCAAGGCCCACCCCTGTCGTAAATCCCTACCCCAACACTCCCCTACCCCTGTTCCCTGAGGTGCCTGGATGCCCCATTGCTGCCCCTATAAGGTGGAGTACCGTAGCACCTTTGGGTTGGGGCCATTGTAGCCCATGGAACTCTAACACTATGGACTGGCCATTGGCCTTACTTGACAATCGTTTGCTCGGAGAGCTGCATTAACGTTTATGTGTAGCCTGTGTTTTGGCGGCATATTCTTGATCCCTGGTCTCTCGTTTCAATGTTTGTGGGTGTGTGGCATTTGTATGTACTATGGTCAGGTTGGATTTGCCTTGTGTCGGGTAAGTACCTCTTGCTGTGGGGTGTATGGGTTGTGCTGTTGTGAAGGGTTGTGGGAGTTTTGCAGGGTGGGTGGAGTGGGTGGGTATGTAACTGTGCCCTTTCTTCCCTTGTTTCGTAGGTTGCAGTACTTACCATTGTCGTCTTCATCGGCGATCTCGGTCGTGGAGGTGTATGGCAAGGAGAAGGGCTGGCATGATCTGCAGCTCTCTATCCATGTCTCCTTTGGCGTGTTGTGTGAGCCTCCTGTGAGTGTTTCCTTATATTTGATCCATTTCCACCTGGCTTTGCGTGGTGGTGGTTCCCGTCCCGGAACTGACGGCGGTCTAGTGGTTCATTATTTGATGGGCGGGTTGGGCCTTTCCGTTAGCCTGTGGGCAGCCTCTGCCATCGTTGTCGGCACTCCTCTACTGGCGGTGGGTGGTTTTCAGGATGCCTATGTTTCAGTTAGTTCATTATTTGGCGGTCCGGACCGCTCCTTTGTTGGTGGTTTTTACCGCCGCCGGCGATGCGGTGTTTCCCGCCGTGTTCATAATGAGGGCCAAAGTCATGGTATACAAAGTAGTGCAGTGATTCTACTTGTCTCTAGTAAAAAGACTATTACTTGACAAAGAAACCTTTCTTTGCAACCGTAGAGTAACAACAGATTGCCAAGGAAAACAATAAGGATTTAAACCGACGTCTAACAGTGTGCATGCAGCTCCTTGATGCCAGTAACTAGATTACTGTGCTATATTAGAAGTATTGCAACTAAGTAACACAATTATCTCAGTGTCAAAAGCATTAGCCTCCTTAGCTATTCAAATAAAAAACAAATCTGTGATCAGCATGTTACATGATGAGCTTTTCAGCAGGCTCATTAACACTCTATGCTACTTTATGAGTCAAACCTGTAACTGGACAAAACACTGAACGCTGCAAGAAACCTGTTAGCCAGTAGAGGTCTCTTACTAATACTATAATCTGCTCAAAATTGCTGGGCACACAAACAACTCTGCAACACATGCCTTATCCCTGTAGGATATTTTAAATGCAGTCTGTCACATATGTTCTTATTGTCAATTTCTTTGCAGCCGTTTTTTTTTTTTCAAATAAATTTAAACATTGACTGTCTGACTCTTTTTTCAAGCTGTGCCCCTAATGACTCCACACCTTTTTGCTCTGCCACACCTTAACCCATAAATTATGGATTACCGAAGTAAGGCACAGTTTTATACTTGCTTTGCGCTGAATTAACGTCATTTTTTTTTACTCTAATTCAGCGCAAACCGAACTCCATATTTATACTTTGGTGCTAGACCCATCTAGCACCAAAGTTTTGGAGTTAAAGTCATTTTCTGCTAGCGGGAAACTACCTTGTGTCAATGAGATGCAAGGTAGACATTCCCAGGCAAAAAATAACTCTAAGGCCCGTGCGCCTTATTAATCCTCCCGTGCAAAAATGGTGCACGGGAGGAAAGAGGCCTAAATAATGGAGCTAAGCTTGCTTCGCGCCATTATTTAACACCTGGGTCAGGGCAGGCATTAGGGGACCTGTGGGCCTATTTCCATGGTGGAACACCAAGGAATAAGTCCACAGGTGCCCTCCCCAGACCCCAGGGACACCCCCACCCACACCAGAGGGACAGCAGAGGATGGGGGACCCCATCCAAGGTAAGTAAAGGTAGATAGAGGTAAATATATTTATATTTTTTCTAAAGTGCCTTTGGGGCCCTGAAATGGGCCCCCCTACATTGCACTGGGTGCAATGGCCATGCCCAGGGGACCCTTCTCCCCTGTGCTGGCCATTGGAGTGGTGGGTATTACTCCTGTCTTTTATAAGACAGGAGTTATGTGGTATGGTAGGTTTAGCTAGGCTGGTTAGAGTAATCTTTTTGACTCTAACCCGCCTAATGTCATTTTTTGATGCAAAACCCCCTTCACCCATACCACTACCCCCCCTCGGCTAATGTCATTTTCATGACGTTAGCCCGCCCTTTGTGTCATTCCATAAATAAGACGCCCGGCTGGCATCTTGGAATTTTTTTAATTGCCCTAAATGTTTTCCTTAACTGAGAGGCCTATGAAATTAAGGAAGTGCTGCGGGCCTCGCGCTTACAAGCTGACCCTGTTTTGACATGAGTTGAGCTAAATACCAGACTCAAAAGTTTTGTCTTGGAAGGTTTTCTGAATCACATGTAGCTAGCTTGAAGCATCACTTGCAGCTCAGGAGCGGTCCAGAGTTTAGGTCCTTGCACACCGAGAGATCTGCCTCATTGTTTCGTCCTTATGAGGGATTCCTGGTTCATCAGAAATTTGTGCTGGAAACACCAGACTCCATTGATTGGTAGGCTACGGGGCTGACAATGTTTATGGCGCACTGCCTAGCAAAAGCCACGGAATGTCCGACCCCAGTGTTAATGGCCACGGGCTTCCACTAGGATAAATCACAATACCAGGTGCCTCGGTGAGGCGTTAAAGCGCGGAAAGAGCACTATGTGACATCAGCAGTAAAAAACATCCGCCAGACAATTGTTTTCAGTTTTTTTTGCTATAAACATCATTCACATTTCTCTGTTACTACCCTGAATAGGTGAAAGAACACATATCTTTTCCGTACGTAAGGAGGGAGCAAGGAGTTCAGAGTTAGTTCAGTGGACATATTTGTGTTAAATTAATTTAAACACTGTTGGGAATCAGTTTTGGAGTTTTTGTTGTGTTTCTCACGTCTTTGAGCTGAAAATATGGCTTCTACTGGTTGTGTAGTTTCTTGTACTTTGACATGTTACTGCATGAATGTGTGGTTCCTGTAACCCTTACTGCAGTAGAGATAAGGGGCACGTGAACAGAGGAGCGCACAGGTGATCCAAGGGAGGGGGTAACAGCATTTAAAGAATTGTCTGCAGGCAAGACATGCGGTCCTACCTATCGAGTGCGTCATCTGCCGCTGTGGGTCCTGCCTGTCAATGTGTTGAAAGCACAGGTGGATGTGGCTCATTTGCTGGGATCAAACGACTCCTTCGTCTCTCCTGCTCCTCTTCTACCTTTGAAATGAGCATTGTTTTCACCTTGGAAGAGTACCTACGAAGCAGCAATGGCGTCACGGAGTCTTACCCTATGCACTCCTCTGACAATCCTCCGTTCCCAAGTTCTCCAGCTACGGGTGGCTAGTAGGTATAGTGGGGGGTGGGGGGTAGTGTGGTAGGGGGTAATAGGAGAATGGGCGGTGGGGGGTGCATGCATGCAGGTCAGTGGCGACTGTAAATAATAAGAAACAGATACTTACCTTGCTTGCTGCACAATGTCCTCGCTCCGGTCCGTGTTCGGCTCTGTTTCCTCCAGGCTCTGCGGGCACCAGCAGATTCCCCTAACCAACCCTGGACCTGGTAACCAGCATGAGAGCAGTGCCAGAGTTGGAGGGAGCAGCCTCTCTCAGCGCTCTCAAGAGCACTGGAGGCTTGTGCTTTATCTAACCCAGCTGTGTGAGACAGCGGGGTTGGAGAGGTTTAAAATGTGCAAGACGGCCAGCCAGAGAGACACGCACACTTTTAAAGTGCACAGGCAGCCTACCACTCCTTCCTTCTTCTGCTGCCACTTAGCAGGCCCCCACCCCATCCTGACACTCAGTTCGGGACGGGTTGATGAAAAAACTAATTGTAAGGAATCAGCTTCATTACCATTTTATTGTTCATCTCTGAGGCTTTTCTGGAGGCGTTTCAGTGGGACGGCGCTCCTCCGCTCCAATAGAGGAGTTGCCCCTGAAGTTCTCTCTGGTATTGCTGCATATCAGTATCCACATATCAATACCCTTGCCACTTCTAAATCCTGAGTTCTCTTTGGTGTTGCTGCATATCGACATTACACATAAATAGCAGTCAAGGCAGAAAAAGATACAAATAACAGTTTTTGTGCCACATGTATGAATCCATTTAGCAGTCCCAACGCCTGCGGTTCACTACATTAATAGGGCTTTGGATGGGTAAATTAGTCAATCAATCAGCAGATTTGTAGTGTGCTACTTGTCATCTATGAGGGTATCCAGGAACTGGCAGTGTCCAGTTGATTAGCAAAATATCCAGGTCTTCAGGGACTTTTGGAACTCTGGAAAAGATGGGGAGGTCCATAGATCAAAAGGTAGCTTGTTCCATGTCTTTGCGGCTAGGTAGTAGGAGTGACCTCTGCATCTGCTACGTAGGATGTGGGGTGGGGTGGCGAGGTTTAAAGAAAGGGTTGTGGGTCAGAGGTGGCTTGAGTGCTGAAGGAAGTTCACATGGTTGTTCCAGTGGGCGGGTCCCAAGTTGTGAAGGGTCTTGTATGCATGGGCCAGGAGCCTGAACTGGCATCTTTATCTGTACAGGGAGCCAGTGGAGTTCCCTGAAGTAACGGGTCATGTGAGTTTGTCTAAGGAGATCCAGGACGAGTCTGGCTCCAGCGTACTGTATGGTCTGTAGTCCGAGGAGGAGGTGAGCTGCTATCTTAGTGAGAGTTGCCTTGGTCCAGAAGACTGGAGATGAGGGCCTGGGTGGTGGTGCACCTTGAGTGTTGAGGTAGCCATTTGGATTTCTTACAAAGCATGAAGAGGATGAAGAAGCAGAAGGAGGAGAGAGAGTTGACCTGAGTCATTATGGTTAGCTTGTTGTCCAGTATGATGTGTAGGTTCTTATCATGGTCAGTGGGGAGAGGAGTTGGTCCAAGTTCTGAGGGTCAACAGTATGTGTCCCATGGTGAGCTTTCACAAATGTAGATGTACTCAATATATTTTGTGACTCAATACCTGGTTAAAGATGCAAAAAATGGGTTTTGAAATGCATTACAAATTGCAATTTAGAAAGGGGTGTGTTTAGGGCATCCTTTTCAAATTCCAATGCTCGATGCTATGTATAATTGGTTTGCAACTGCAATTTTGGTCATAAACCATTGATATGTTACAGACTCCTCAATGGAGGTGTTAGCGCGTCACAGCCTTAATAAGTAAACTTATAAGGAGACGCGTTTAGGTCGACAAACCTTTGGACCATGTTTGGGGACTTCCCAGCACGAAATATCTTCTTGACATCACAAATCAATAAATCAATAAACAATCAATAATAACAATTGCTAATCAATAAACGTTTAGTAAGAATTAATAATCGAACTCACCATAACTTCTCAGTCATGAAAAACCACACCAGTTTAGTCAAAAGTTAAGATATTTATTTCCCTATTGGTTACAATCTAACATCATGTCTGTTAATATTATTAACAATAAACCACACCAAAAATCCTAATTAGTAATCAAAGCACGACTTTGATCAATGCATCAGTTATATTCATTCAGTATTTAGGCACATCATTAATATGAAGCAACTTAGCAGAGTCTCATTAGCACATGATTCAACAAAGCAAGAACTCAGTCATTTGTCTATTTGCATAAGATATTTGTGAACGCCTTAACTAACCTCAAATCAGCATTAGCATGTTGGGCTTCATGCAAAACATTTTAGTGAACACAAATTTAGAAAACAGCTATACTAAGGCCTCTATCAAAAAATAACAGTTGGTACCTAGAAAGAAAAGTCAAACAGACAATCACAATTTTGCATCGGATAGTTACCAGTCCAACAGATCAGCAAACAGCGTCAGTCTTCGTCCTCAGGACATCAGTCGATTCACCATCAGCAGAGATAGGATGGGGTAAAGTCTCAAGATAGCATAGCTAAGAAACACATTTCTTCCCTCAAATGGAGGCGAAGTAAGTATCAGGCAAGAATGGAGTAGAGGATGGTTTAAAGTGGCAGGACAATTAAACTCTAAAGTATGGGTTTGGAGTGTCCGGAAGAATGGCAAATGGCAAATGTCTTATGTCAAAGGAAAATGGCAAGTGTCCCCCTTTCTTCTTGAGTCACGCCGTTGAATCAAAACTCTCTAATTATTCCCTAATTCCCCATTGGATAAAGTTTAGTGCCTTATTATCTCTATCCAATAATTCTGTAAGCACCATACTAGAATTTTCCACCGTTTACAGTTTCCATGTCGTGGATTGGTCCATGTTATTGACGTCTTCAACGGTTGGAATGTCAGGTAGAAAATGTTACACTTTACGCTCCAGTCAGTGTCTTCATCGTCTTCTCCTAGTACGGTTAACCTTGCACCTGTTGCGAGTTACACTGTTGCATCCAGCAAGAACGCCGCCTTGAGCAAGCCGGTTGCATAATAATTCAGAATTAATAAGCCTTTCATTAGTCTTCGTATACATTGTTAGCCACTCCCCGTGGGCACATTTCAAATGCGTGCATTATTTTCTATGTTAACACATTTTCTATGCAGCTTCATCAGACAATATATTGCAAGATTACATAATTAATATTGGTTTTAAAAGACACAGGGCCAGATGTAGCAAAGGGTTTTACCCATTCTGTGTCTATGGGAAAATGTGTTCGTACATATGGCCCACAGTCCATCAATCCCTCCTCTGATGACACTTGTCATCACACAAAACCTTCCCCACAAATTTTACATCACTCAAAATTTAGTCATTTCAATCTCTTCACTTATTGGCTTTTCCCTTGATTTTTCCCTAAACACATTTTCCCCTTCTTTTTCTTCCCTCCTCTTATTATTTTTTACCTTATTCAATTTTATCCTTTTGCTAATTGTACATGCCACCCATAATCCAAATAGGCAAGCTATAAGAATCAATATCCCCAGTATTATTTTAGACAATATCCCATGCCAAATGTTGCTAAACCAATTCCCCACTGAAGCAAAACCCCTTCCAACCTTTTCCCAAACACCAGGTTCTTTCAATTAGTTCAAGTCTGTACTATCCCTAGTCAAGTTAGTAAGCATATTTCCTATCTCCTTACTATTATCTGTTACATATGCGCAATAATGACGCTCATTAAGCATCCTACAAACTCCGCCATTTTTCACCAAAAGAATGTCTAAGGCAAGCCTGTTTTGGAGAGTCATCGCCCTCTCCACAGCAAGTTCAGTATCCATTAGGAGTAGAGCTCCCGAGA
The DNA here is from genome assembly GCF_031143425.1 of Pleurodeles waltl. Classification (NCBI taxonomy): domain Eukaryota; kingdom Metazoa; phylum Chordata; class Amphibia; order Caudata; family Salamandridae; genus Pleurodeles; species Pleurodeles waltl. The sequence continues at coordinate 319,057,068 of NC_090436.1, forward strand.
TTTTTTTCAGCATGTTATCCACAATATTAGACAACTTTTGAATCTTTATAGAATTCAAGATAACTCCCACTGAAGGAATTATCGACCCAAATATGTCTCCCACTACACCAGCAGCGGTCTATCTCTTCTGTCTAGTACGATGTAGTTCAGACAATTTCGGAAACCTTTTCAAATCGTCAAGTTGGTATATCTTTGGGAAAACTATCCCCAAGTAGCATGTCCCACACCATCCCTTTGGAAGACGTTAATAAGCATTAAGCCCACATATGTAATAGATCCCTGGGATCGCTGTATCATGCCCATTTAACATGAATGTCCATTTACTCTGAAATAAAAACACGTGCTTACATTCACTCATTCCCACAAACACATTGTGATAATATGATTTCGGCCTAGATATACAAAGCTCCCCTATGTGTAATGCATCTAAAGCTAGCTTCCCTTGCTCCCTAATTGCAACATAACTTTCACTACTAGCAAAAGCTCGCTGCTGCAATCCTTTTTCCAATTTACCATTTAATGCCCTCCTTCTATCCTTCGTGTGATCTAAAAAGCTTTTCGCTACAGGTCTAAGCAAGCATGTCAAATTATTACAATGTGCTTAAGATGTACTAATTGTCAATGTTGGCTGAAAGAATCCTTTAACTAACTTTATACTGTAGTATCTAGCTACACCACTCAAATCTTCTATTATAGGTACATAAGAAAACACTAAGGGCCAGATGTATGACATTTTTTGCACTTGCAAACGGTGCGAATCGCAAAAATTGGCCGTTTGCGAGTGCAAAAAAGTGGCCTGCGATGCATGAAAGGCATTCGCAGACCAAAAATAAGAAATCGCAAACATTTCGATTTTTTGCGTTGCGACCTGGTTTTGCGAGTTGCAATTTGCGATTCGGTATTTCCAGTAGGAAATTGCGAGGCGCAAATTGCTAGTCGCAAAATCCATGTCGCAAAGAGATGCATCAAAAAATCGCAAATTGCGATTTTTCGCAGAATGGTATTTTGCACATGCAAAATACCATTATCTGAAACCAGGTGGTAACCAGGTGCAAAATTAAAAAATGCATTTAAAATGCATTTGTAAATTGTACATGTAAAGCACACATGCCCTTTTGGCATGTGTGCACCTTACATGTCCCCCCCAAAATTTTTGGGGTGCAGCAGAGGGGGCCTTAACCCCCCAGCACCCTAGGGTTTTGCATTTCCAAAATTGTGATTTCTGGTTCAGAAATCGCAATTTTGGAAATGCAAAACATTTGCAGATATGGGCCAACAGGCGAATGGGGCCAGTATCGCAATTTGCGATTCGGTAATAGCATTTGCGATTTTTAAGAAATCGCTCTTACCGATTCGCAAATGTGATACATGGCACTTTGCGAGTCGGAAATAGCGATTTCTTAAAAATCGCCATTTCCAAATCGCAAAGAGCCTTGATGATACATCTGGCCCTAAATCATGATTAGAATAGAAGTATTGGATCTCCTCCTGGTTATAAAATCTTGTTAGTAGCAGACTACAACGTATCCCATAGGTTAATGGCAAGCTATGATAGGTAACCCCCTCTTGTACCAAAACAGGAATCTGTGCACACAAAGCAATCATTCGCTTCCATTGTCTCAACATACTCACTCAGCAAGCAATAGAAAACGTTAGTAGAAAGTTCCCCTTTTGCATTAGTTCCCTCATGTAAATATCTTTCATCCAGCTCAAACCTCTCCCAAGCTGTTAGTGCAGTGGTAGTCTCAGGAATTAGAGCATTGTTAGTCCCACTCTTATCCATTAGTGTCATACCCACAATCACAACCACAATGAATATCACACACACAATACCTAAACCAACACCCAAGTATCTACAGCGCCTACTCCCTCCATTCTCCTGCCATGATCTGTAAAGAATCAGAAAGTGAAGGATAGTTAATTCAAACAGAGGGTGGTTAATAATTCTCTCCTGCAGCAAAAGTCAGAACAAACAAAATCTTCTTTCAGCGATTATTTACAGTGTTCAATCTTTCTCCCAGGATCCCTTGTCACTTCAGGTTAGCAGCTTGTCAAAATCGTTTTTCAAAAGTCAACTCAGGTTCTCAAAGTCTCATACAGTAATTTCTCAGTCTCTTTTATCAAGTTCGATCTTAGCTCAAATCTTTACACCCTTTCAGATCCTTCAGCCAGACTCAGGTGCCAAAATATTGACCTGGGATCTCTTGATCAAAACAGAATGCCAGGAAACTCCTGTTGCCATTCAGCTGTTGTTGCATACGTCCATTCAGGACCTGCGTACCTTCTATTTGCTACTCTCTTCCTTTTCAATTTGCGATCAGCTTGCAACTCTCCTTCACTTAGATCTTCTTTCCTTGTTGTGTCTATTTCTTCCTCTATTGCATCCTCGACAACCACTTCTCCCCCTTTACTTGTAACTCTGGCCACTTGTCTCTTTTTTTAGTCTTTGATCTTTCCTGTGGCAACCCTTGTTCCTCTCTTTCCTCCAGGGTGTTTTCGTTTGATGGACCTGCAATCTGCTCAGGAGGAGTCTGGACCCTCTGACTCTCCTCCACCTCAGCTCCTTCTGGGTCTGTCAAGTGCTCTGGCTCATTCTCATAATCGTCTACTTCTGAGAGAACCTCTCTTTGACTAGGTTCCCCTGTTGCCTCAGTTGAGATAGGCTCACTGTCACCCTTCTGGATCTCTTCTCCTTCGTCTCTTAGTGGAGTGACCAAGCCATCCTCAACGGGCTCTCCTTCTGTCTCAGCTCCCCTTCAATTACTCTCCGCCCCTGAGACTTCCTTTTTGTTGTTGGTACTTTCAACAACTCAACTTCCTCATCAGTTGGACACGTCACCTTTTTCGTGTGACTGGCATGGATCCAGTTCGGAACTCCTGCACACTTCACAGCAGTGGTAGTCGTTAGTATCACTTGGTAGGTCCCTTCCAACACGGCTCCAAACACGTCTTCCTTACGTGTTTCTTGATGACAACCCAGTCACCAGCTCTCAGGTTGTGTCCTGGATCATGAATCGTGGCAGGGTGGTAGCTTCCACCTGGTGAGGAAAAGAGCGGACCACATCAGCCAGACTCTTGCAGTAGTCCAACACCATATCATCCGTGATATTCACTAGAGCATTTGCAGGCACTGCGGGCAGTTTCATAGCTCGACCAATGAGAATCTCATGCGGAGACAGTCCGGTCTTCTTGTTAGGGGTATTTCTCATTGACATTAACACTAAAGGTAATGCGTCGGGCCATTTCAAATCCGTTAGCTGCACACATTTTCGCCATTCTCGGTTTCAGGGTACCATTCATCTGTTCCACTAGTCCTGATGCAGGGCGGTAGCTACAATGCAACGTCTGCTCAATGTTCAATGCTGCATAAAGTAACCTAACCACCTCATTGTTGAAGTGACTTCCTCTATCTGATTCTAAAGAGATCAGAAAACCGAAACGTGGTATCAATTCCCGAAGCAGCAGCTTCGCTACTGTGATGCTGTCATTCCTGGGTGTAGGATATGCTTCAATCCAATGACTAAAGATACACACAATCACCAACACATATCTCAAATCTCCACCCACAGGCATCTCAATGAAATCCAATTGCATTCTGCTAAATGGACCTCCGGCTCTCCCAATGTGGCTCAAATTCACCACTGTCCCTTTCCCCGCGTTCGTCTGTTGGCAGATGATACAATGATGGCATATCACCTTCTGCAGCTTGTCTAAATTTTGGATTAAACCAGTCAATCTTGAACAACCTGATCATGGCATCCCTCCCAGTGTGTGTTTGGCCATGGTAAAACCTTGCAAATTGTGACAAGAGAATGTTCAGCAAGACCATTTTCCCTTCGTCTGAAACCCACAAACCATCTGGTCTTTGTACGCATTGCATCCTAACCCAAGAACGCTTCTCATCTTTGCTGGCACGACCCTGCAACAATTTCAGCTCTTCTAAAGTGTCAATCACCCTCAATGCATAACCTGTACATGTCTCATTTTCTTTTTCAGGCAACAATTCCCATTGATCCTTAAACGATATACAGTTCAATGCACAAAACCTTGCGACTTGATCCACATATCCATTTCCCATTGAAACAAAGTCTTGTGACTTCAGGTGTGCACTGCATTTCGCCACAGCAATTTCATGAGGTAGCTGAATCGCATGCAACAACTCCTTAATTCTTTCACCATTTTTTACTGGCGAACCAGAAGAGGTCAAATAACCCCTGTGTGCCCATAGTTGACCAAAATCATGAACAATTCCAAATCCATATCGACTATCAGTATAGATAGTCACTCTCATCTGAGCAGAGACATGGCAAGCTCTGGTCAGAGCTACCAGTTCAGCTACCTGAGCGGAATACACTCCTTGAAGCCAGGACGCTTCCAGGATACCAGAAATCGTGCATACATCATATCTGGCTCTCAGCACGCCTACTGAGTCTCTCAAACATGAGCTATTGACAAAGATAATTTGGTCATTTTCCTCCAATTGGGTATCTTTAATATCAGGTCTTGGTTTGGTGCACATTTCTGTTACCTCAAGACAATCATGTTCTACATCTTCCACATTTTCACCGTCTGTATTTTCACTTGGAAGCAAAGTTGCCGGGTTCAACACTGTACATCTCTTTAGTGTTACATTTGGTGATCCCAATATAATCGTTTCATATTTGGTCAATCTTGCATTTGTCATGTGCTGCGTTTTCGTTCGTGTTAGGAGGATCTCAACTGAGTGAGAGACCATGACTATTAGAGGATGTCCCATCACTATGCCTTCACACTGTGTGAGGCTTTGTCCAGCTGCTGCTACTGAACGCAGACAACCCGGTAAGGCTGCTGTAACTGGGTCCAAAGTAGCTGAAAAATATGCTACTGGTCGGTTTACACCTCCATGGACTTGTGTCAAGACAGACAAAGAACATGCATCAAGTTCATGACAAAACAGAACAAAAGACTTCGTGTAATCAGCCATACCCAAAGCTGGAGCCCTACACATGCTCTCCCTTAACTCAGTGAACACTCTCATTTCCTTCTCTCCCAAAACTATGGCATCTTGATTCTCCTTGACTGTCAGCCTCTGCAATGGCTTAGAAATGACTGAAAAATTTGGGATCCACTGGCGACAGTAACCCACCATTCCTAGAAACATCCTAACATCTCCCCGTGTCGTTGGGGGATTCATCTGTAACACTGCTGTTATTCTGTCTCTGGACAACTTCCTTGACCCTTTCTCGATCTGATGACCCAAATACATCACCTCTTTCTGACAATATTGCAATTTCCTTGGGGACACCTTGTGCCCATTCTTTCCCAAGTGATTTAGTAAGGCAATCGAATCGTACTTGCACTCGTCCCTTGTTTTAGATGCAATCAACAAATCATCAATGTACTGAACTAGAGTCGATTGAAAAGGCAGCTCCAATAACTCCAAATTCTTCTTCAATATCTGATTGAATATGGAAGGTGATTCCGAAAACCCCTGAGGAATTCAACACCAACTGTAGACCTTGTCCAAGAATTTAAAACTGAAGAGAAATTGGCTGTCCTCATGAAGAGGCACAGAAAAGAACGCTTGGGACAGATCAATTACTGTGAACAATTCTGCATCGCATGGAATCTGAAACATAATCACAGCAGGATTTGGCACCACTGGGCAACATTTCACTACTATGTCATTGATCTTCCTCAAATCTTGGACAATCCGAACCTTCCCACAAGGCTTTCTCAGTCCCATTATTGGTGAATTACACGGACTACTCAACACCTCTTTCAGGGCTCCCTGTTTCACAAAATCTGCAATGATTTGCGCAACCTTTATAAGGACATCTTGCGCCATATGATACTGCGGTATCTGGGGGAACGCAGCGTTAAGCTTCACACTGACTTTTACTGGTTCTATTCCTCTTATCAACCCTACTTCTTTCCCTGTCAAGTCCCACACCTTTTCTTGAACTGTTCCCTGTAAGTCTGCCGGGAGATCAGCCAAGGTGAACATCGGAAAGAAGTTAATCACAGGATATTCCTCATCTGTTGTCTCAGTTTCAGGCTCTGAACCCTGTTCCTCCCCTTCATCATCACTGTTTGTCTGGACCTCCATTCCCTCACTGGAACAGGTGATTGAACACCTCGTCTTCCACAATAAGTCTCTTCCTAGTAAGGATACAGGACTTGAATCGCAAACCACTAATCTGTGCAATCCTTGGAAAGTGCCAAGCTCAACCTGAACCGGATCTGTGATCGGTTAGTCAGGGGTTGGTTTGCTACTCCCACTACTTTAACTGACCTTCCCAAAAGGGGCAGTTTCGGAACCTCCGCGCTTCTGACTGTGGAGCGTGTAGCTCCTGTGTCAACCAAGAATGAAACCTTGTGACCCATTACCTTCCCCTGAACATAGGGTCCTCTTTGATCTACCTCTAAGGACCCTGCAAGCCTACACTCTTCACCGTCTGAACTCTCATCCAACCATTCAGCCTTTATTCTATTCTCACCACGCAATGGGTACTGTTGCACTGTGTGATTCTGACTCACTCTGTGACCTGTTGAGGAAGCATCACCTGTTGGTGTTCCATTGGCGCTAGAGGCACTTGCATTTGCTGTCTAGGTACCATGGGGACCTGCTGTTGCGCTTGTTGTAACTGTATTGGCTGTATACGTGGCATCTGCACCTGCTGCATGGATTGAAAACCTTGCATCTGATTCACATTATTCTGAAAATTTGGATTTGGACCTTTCAATCTTGGCCCTCTCAGATTTTGTAATGAACTGACATAATTGCTTTGTTGAATAACACCATCCTGCATCATCATTGGGCACTCCCGCTTCCAGTGTCCAACGACCCGCAAGCATGACAACGTAATATCTTCTTCATTCCCTGTGCATCGTTTTGAACTACTACAGTGTTCAAATCTGGACTGCGGTTCACAAAACATCCTCGACCTCTACCTCTCACTTGTGCCTGAAACATCCTGTTTCCCTGCGGCTGGTGCACCATCTGCTGTAGACAACCTCCCTGCATCCCTGTCTGTGCTGCCTTAATTTGCATCACCATCGCTTTCTCCTTCAACTCCCTCTGCTTCAACTCAGTCTCATCGCTGCAGTACTTCGCATACTGCAACACCTCGTCAATTGGCTTTGCTTGCCAGCAAATCAAGTGATTCTTAATCATCTGGCCAATCTCAAGTCTCAACCCTTCCACAAACCTGAACACAAGGTGATTCATGTCCTTCGCCTCAATAACCTCTGTACCGCTGTAATGCTTAAACGCCTTCAAAAACCTCTCATAATAGGCATGTATTGACTCCTTGACTTCCTGAGCCGTCCGATCAATCCTTTGCCAATCAATATTCTTCGGTGAAACTCTCATTATCAGAAACTCAGTCACCTTATAATAATACTTCAGTACATCAGGAGACGGTGCCCCTGTGTTTCTGTCCCTTGCCGGTTCCTCGGGCGGCCAATCTACGCTCCTTTTGCACTCAATCCACAAATCAGCTGGAACTATGATCTCAAAGAGAGTATTCAGGTCTTCCCAAAGACACTTTGCAAGTTTCACAAACCTGTCCGTCTGCTGATACCAGTCTATTGGCTTCTCCCTCAGCCTGGGGAAATCATTTGTAAATGACAGAATATCCCCTCTAGTCTAAGGTACATGGACGAGAACCCCTCCGGCAGTCTCTCTCATTGGTAACATCTTTACCATACCTGTATCTGATAATGCTTTAGCTGACTGCTCTATGCAATCACTCTTCCTCTTGTCTCTTTTCTTCGCCCATCTGCCTTCCCACTTCTCTAAGGCCCCCCAAACTTGTGCACTCTGCAGTATCTCCTTGATGTGCGCCTTTATTCCAGTAGACCTCATGTGTTCGAAATCCTTGGGCTCAAAATCTAACCTGTAACTCCTCTTCAGATGTTTGGTATTTTCTAAATCTACGCCATATTTGTCTGCCAAATCTGCCAACCTCTGGTGCACCCTGCTCACTTCTCTAGTTATCTTTGGACATAAGTACCTCAACTCTGCTTTGATGTATGACTCTAGCCTGTTCATACCCATGCTCTCTTCAACAAGTTCATTGGCTTCCATACCCAACCTCGCAAGGTTCAGGTACTCTTCTTCTTCCGCTCTCCCTGCTGCTACAGGAGCAGTCTGTGGAGTATTAAACTTGTCTAACCAATCGGTCAGCTGTTGTGCTGTTAAACCTTGTAATGAGTTATTCCCAGCCTGCACTAAAGGTGTCTGTGGTACATTCAAACTCGAGATGTGCGGTGTCAGCAGTTTCGAACCTGTCTGTCTCATGGCCTCTGGAGGAGCCCCAATCGGACTGAAATCTAACAAAGACCTAGATCCTCCAAATGTCGGTTCCACTGCAGCCGTCCCTTGGGAGCTTCCCACGAACCCCCCTCTTGTCATATTTTGTGTCATTACTCCTTGATCACATACACTAGGCCTCGCATGTGCAAACAATGGCACTGGTGGACCAACTGTAATAGGCAAAGATATGGCAGCTGGTGTCTGTCTGTTCCCCAAAACCTGTGGAGGACTAACTCCCATATTCTGGCTCATCACTGGTGTCATGTCTGACTGCGGTCCTGTGACCGAAGTATATCTCGTAATCATTTGCGGCTGCACCTGGGGCAGTAAAGGTGGAGTTGGCTCAGTCTGTGTCAACTTTGGTCTTCCATATACTGGCTCTGTCGGCACCATCAGATTAGTGGTAGTCTCTAAAATGGGCGCATCAGGGTAAAGTCTCTGAACCTGTGGTGGTTGCAGCTGAGGTTGCATAACCTGGGCAGTGAACACGCTAAAGCTACTCTGCACTAGGACTTGTGTCGAGACAGGACTAACCTGTGTTGGGTTCATTGTCACCTTCTCTTTTGTCAAACCTGCAGGACATGCACTGGTACTCGGTCTATTTTCGTCTATCGCATAAGGCGGTGGTCGATCATTCAGTAACTGATTAAGGAACTCATCATCATCTGAGTCATTTACCTCTGACCAGGGCTTCCTGACCTCTTTGTCTTTGGAAGGACTTTTGTCAGTCTTACAAGTAGCTTTCCTCCCTTTGTCTTCATCTTCTCGAGCTATCGCTAGAAACAGCCTAACTCCATCAATTGTTTCTCTCCTTCAAACTCTCTGTGCACTATCCCACCTAGCCTCCGCTAGTGTCTTTTCTGCTTTCCTCATTCTCCTCTCAAATTTCTGTTGCTGTTGCCATATTGACATTAGCTCCCAGATTGCTAACGCCTCAAACTGTGCTGGTCTCGGAGGCGGCTTCAGATCATTTGGCACCCTCTGCAAATTTTCTAAAACCCTCAAATTGAACGTTCCGTTTCCAGGAAACGCTAAGCACTCGTCTTTCTCTGTGGCTTTGCACCATTGCTTTTTCCAAAGACACGGCACAACACACTTTTCCTCCATTACAATGTAAGCCGGTGTACCCTCTGGCGGTGTAACCTTCCCAACACTAGCGGTAATATATACGTCTCCCCTCAAAGCGCTCTTTAAAGCCTTGAAAAATGTAATCTTTACGTCTTTTATTTTATTCACAAGCAAATCAGGAAGTGACTTTAATTCCCAGAACTCTCTTCGCCAACCTTCTCAACCAATTGCCTCTCACGGACGGCTGCCAATCCGTGCGCGACCCTTCTCACTAACCAACCTATCCCAGCACGGCTCCAATGACGTCACACTCACACACACTGAGGTTGACAAAGTCTTTCGGCTTGTCTTCCCACTCTCGCTTCACACAAACTAATGCAATATATTGCGAGCACCAACCAACTCAAAATTTGCCGGTTTACTACAGGAAAGGTTAACACAATCACTTCAGAACTTTACAGAGATTTCGCCTAGCCTCAGCTGCTACTCTCTCCTTTTCAGATCCCGCACTCGCAAGCAAAATTTGACCTGCAAATTCTACTCTCGATTTGTCAATGGATTATTGTTCTTGTGCACTTTAGAACTCACCAAATCTCCATCGAAGTTTTCATTCACTTACTTTGACTCAAACTTGACTCTTCGACTTCACTATTGACCTATTAAACCGCACAAATTACAACATACAAGTGTCTCATACACTTATCAATATACTCCGGAGTCTTAGACCACGCAGGGTCCGTACATCATCAACAACCACGTGGACAATTTTTGAGTACAAAGCGCCACCCTCACATGAAGTTTGCCGACTTCCCTACTCTCATACTGTGGAGTACGCCTTCTCCTACTAAAACATCATCATCTGGCCTCAAATCCTCACAAACATCACAATTCACCTGTGATATGCATAAGCTGTGCAAGCGCGAAACCCTACTTCATTCACACTGTCACTAGAACGCCGAAAACATACTCAAACTCCCTTCAGCAAGCTCCGAAATTCTGGGAAAGTCATTTAGGATTTAGGGACACATCATCTCTCCAATTTGCATCCTTGAAAAAGAAAAAAAAAAAAAAAACACACAATTTATTTCGTGCCCTTGCCTACCTCCAAACCACACCCATCAATCCCTACCAAACTGTTGATCTTTCACACCAGGCCCCAGAGCCAAACCAACACCTCTACTACCAAAACTGTAATTTGCACCATCAACTCTATCAAACCATAATCCTTCGTACTGGGGCCCCAAAGGGCCAAACCGTCACCTCTGCTACCAAAAACTGTTAGCGCATCAGAGCATTAATAAGTAAACTTACAAGGAGACGCGTTTAGGTCGACAAACCTTTGGACCACGTTTGGGGACTTCCCAGCACAAAATATCTTCTTGACATCACAAATCAATAAATCAATAAACAATCAATAATAACAATTGCTAATCAATAAACATTTAGTAAGAATTAATCATCGAACTCACCATAACTTCTCAGTCATGAATAACCACACCAGTTTAGTCAAAAGTTAAGATATTTATTTCCCTATTGGTTACAATCTAACATCATGTCTGTTAGTCTTATTAACAATAAACCACACCAAACAATCCTACTTAGTAATCAAAGCACAACTTTGATCAATGCATCAGTTATATCCATTCAGTATTTAGGCACATCATTAATATGAAGCAACTTAGCAGAGTCTCATTAGCACATGATTCAACAAAGCAAGAACTCAGTCATTTGTCTATTTGCATAAGATATTTGTGAACGCCTTAACTAACCTCAAATCAGCCTTAGCATGTTGGGCTTCATGCAGAACATTTTAGTGAACACGAATTTAGAAAACAGCAATATTAAGGCCTCTATCAAAAAATAGCAGTTGGTACCTAGAAAGAAAAGGCAAACAGACAATCACAATTTTGCATCAGATAGTTACCAATCCAACAGATCAGCAAACAGCGTCAGTCTTCGTCCTCAGGACATCAGTCGATTCACCATCAGCAGAGATAGGACGGGGTAAAGTCTCAAGATAGCATAGCTAAGAAACAAATTACTTCCCTCAAATGGAGGCGAAGTAAGTATCAGGCAAGAATGGGGTAGAGGATGGTTTAAAGTGGCAGGAAAATTAAACTCTAAAGTATGGGTTTGGAGTGTCCGGAAGAATGGAAAATGGCAAAAGTCTTATGTCAAAGGAAAATGGCAAGTGTCCCCCTTTCTTCTTGAGTCACGCCGTTAAATAAAAACTGTCTATCTATTCCCTAATTCCTCATTGGATAAAGTTTGGTGCATTATTAGCTCTGTCCGATAATTCGGTAAGCACCTTACTAGACTTTTCCACCGTTTACAGTTCCCATGTTGCGGATTGGTCGATGTTATTGACGTCTTCAACGGTTGGAATGTCAGGTAGAAAATGTTACACTTTACGCTCCAGTCAGTTTCTTCATTGTCTTCTCCTAGTACGGTTAACCTTGCACCTGTTGTGAGTTACACTGTTGCATCCAGCAAGAACGTCGCCTTGAGCAAGCCGGTTCTCATGAGAAAAAATTTACTACGGCTACACACATATAGCTCCTGGAAAAGTACAGCTTCGTGTCCTTCCGGAAAACAGCACATTACACGTTAGAAAATACAATTCAATATGAGGCCAGGCAGCTAGGTCCAAACCCTCGCTAAGCTAAGGCCCTCTAATTTAATAAAGCAAAATCTTAACACATAACTCCAATTATGATATACTAATACAAATTCAAAGAATTATTGCATAATAATTCAGAATTAATAAGCCTTTTACATTGGTAGCCACTCCCCGTTGGCACATTTCAAACGTGTGCATTATTTTCTATGTTAACACATTTTCTATGCAGCTTCATCACACAATATATTGCGAGATTACATAATTAATATTGGTTTTAAATGACACACTCCAACAGAGGTAGTAATCCTTTCTCAAAGGAGAATGGACCTTAGTGGAACCTCTTCCTCTTTGTGAATGAAAAAAAAATAGTTGGGCCACCGCCAACTCTTTAAAGGTTTTTAAAGCCAAGTAAATTTTTTCTTAAATGCAGTCTACATTTCTTTAAGGAAAATGGGATGTGTAAAAACATGTACTTTTATTTAAGTGTGATCACAGACATAGAGGGCTGTTGCCTGTGGCCTCTGAAGGCTTACAATTAGGAGAAGCCACAATTTGCGACCTACCTTATTATTCATGAAGTATGTCAAAATGCGAACAACTCTGCATGGTGATTTTGCAAACTTACCTATTAGTACATGGGTCAGGTCTTAAAATCAGATTTAATTTATCAAATGTTAGTTCTAAGTAAAGAGAAGGCATCAATGATGTAATTTGAGACATCATTAGCGATGTCATCAATGTTGTCATTTAACATGTCATGAGTGATTTAACATGAGAGGTCATAAGCATTGCATGGCAGGGCACACATAACAGCTCAGTAAACTGAAATTGTTGCATTTTATTTTTTTGGTTTCTAAACATCAGTTTTATCTTAGTTCAACTATAACATCACTTTAACCTTTGTTTTTTCAGTAAAAAATCATTAAAAAAACCCTTACTACTTCTTACCCATCCCTGTGCCCTAAAAACCTAAACTTCTTAGTACCTGACCCTAAAAACATTAAACATCTTACTAGCCCATACCCTTACCCATCACTAAAGTCTAAAAACACCTTGCTACGCTGAACTTTTAAAAGCCCTTACCACCTTGAACCATCCCCATCCCTAAACCCCAGAAAACTACTCTGCACCCTGTTCATGAACTCTAAAAACCCCTTACAACTCTATACCCTTAACAATCCCAAAACCATTAAAACCCTTAAAATCCTTTACTCTCCTGTTACCTTACTCATCCCTGAACCCTAAAAACCCTCACTAAACCATACCCATCTCGAAACCCTAAAACCCCCTTAAAACTTTTACTACCCCCACACCTCCCCATCCTTCAGCCCCTAAAAAAAATCTTACTACCCCATACACTGAAGCCTAAAACAACTTGCTACCTATTCAACCCAGTACTCTTACCCAACCCTGAACCCTAAAAAGTCCTTACTACCCCACCTTACCCATCCCTGACCCTAATGACCCCTTAAGCACCTCACTACTCCATACACTTGCACATCCCTAAACCTAAAAAAAACACTTAAACCCTTACTTCCCCTTAATTCCCTTACTTTACATAATTTAAAAAACACTTTCCTTCATGGTAAACCCCCACATTGTAAAGTGCCAGAAAATGACTTACATGGTACTTACCTGCCCAGTAATACTGCCAATAAAAGAGGTACGCACTTCTAATCAGACAGAGGCTAGCCACCTTGTACTGTAGTGCAACCAGTTGTTAATTTGTAAATAAAAACGTGCCGGTGCCCAAAGCTGTCCTCTAAAACATGCAAGCACAGAATAGTGAGGCAGTGTAATCTTGAAGCCATCTCTGGCCTCTTTAATCCATGTACAGCCACTCCCTGCCCTTCCAGCTCACTCTTGCAGCTTTCTGGTTTCTCCCTTTGTGATTCTTTTTCGCTTTTCTCTACCTATGTCTTTCCCATATGTGTCTTTTGCTTGCAGTAAATGTTTGATTTGAGACAGAAAAATAAGTGCCAGCGCTCAAAAACAAGTGCTGGTGCCCCGCACTGGAAACCACAGGCTCAAATTAAGCACTGAGTACAACACATGTAATTTGGGCATGAAGAGTGTTACCATTAACTCCCTAGGAGAGACTGTGGATTACATGCCACGGACAGGGAAGACCTATGCTTCACTATTAAACCACGACCGACATATGCTAGGAATTCCAAAACTGAGCGAATAAAAAAATAATCAGACCAGCATTCTCTGAGACGGGGTCTAGATTGTGGAATAATCTTCTGTTCTATTCAGTAATCTATATTTTCCTTCAGTTAAGCACTCCGATTTACAGGCTAGTGGCAGCACTTTCTAAATCTTCTTGATAAATAAATAAATTAAATAAAGGGCACAGGCTCACCCAGAAGAGGAAACTTCACACTGCAACACTTCCAGATTAAAGCAGATTATGTACACATCACAATGTATTAAAAGTACCATCAGACACGGCCCTGTTTCCAGTCCTTTCTTTGAGCCGGGGTTCGACAGTGTGGTTCACCCTCACTCATTTTTGGGGACCAGCACTTACTTTTCCTCATCAGTTATTTCCCCAAAACAAGAGATGGAAGAAGAGAAAGACAGAAACCTGTCAGAAAGAGAGAAAGCAGAAACTTGCAGGAGCGAGATATGCAGGCACACGCTCCCAGTCTGTTTAGGGGAGCAAAGCCAGGGTGCTGAGGCCATTCCTAACACTGCTCTCATGCTGCCAGCATCATGAAAGCAGCATTAGGATTGGCTGCTGTACAGGCCTTTTGTGTTGTTTCCCCCACCCCCTGACCCCCGGCCCCTCCTTTCCCCACTGAACACCACCCCCCCACTCCACCACCTTGCCTCGACACCAGCCGCAACTGTACGCAGCCTTGGTATTCGGTGCACTGACATTTAATAGTGCAGACCGCGGAATTCTGAGCACAGCTTTGGACACCAGCACTCAATCTTTCAAACATTAAACACTGGGGCCCGTATTTATACTTTTTTTGCGCCACATTTGCGTCGTTTTTTGACACAAAAACAGTGCAAACTTGCAAAATGCCATTGTATTTTGTAGGTTTGCGCCGTTTTGCGTCAAAAAGCGGCGCAAATGCGGCGCTAAAAAAAGTATAAATACGGGCCTGGATGTTTCAATTCTGAGGCAGACTCTACTTAACTACAGGTTATTTAGCAGGCATGGGATAAGGCAACTTTCCTTTGTTCCAGCCTAGCAAACCTGGGCAGTGTCAGACTAGGACAGAAAATATGCCCAGTCACCAACATAAAAGTGACCTCAATCAGCCAATAGCACAGTTAAAAAATGGTTTTGAACTTGTAAAGACAGACTGGATAGGTGTTTTGCAGGGTATGAGAGGCTGCATTTATTTATGCTTTCTGCTGACAATGTTTGTGGTAATATCTGTGAAATCAACAATAAAAACCAAACCGCCAGACCATAAAACAGACCCACAAACAGACAAAAACTGAACCACAGTGTGACCTGTTAGACCAGCCCCTCGGGCACTGCCTGGTTGCCCTGTAGGCCAGCCTAAACCTTTACCTGGGATCAACACAAGGAGCTGGAATGTGTCTGTCCCTTTAAGCATTTGGAACCAAACTACCTGTCCTGCAAATCACCCCTGAAGCGCAACATAGATCTCAGAGCCCCACTGCAGGAAGAAGTGGAGCATTACTACATGCAGGACAGTCTGCTCATTCACAGACGTTTTCTGGGTGTGCTCCTGGCTGTTAACCACCCGGGGCGAGTGTCAGGCTCTGAAAAGCGATGAGAAATGCATTACCGTATCCATGAAATACCCATGACTCATTCAAAGATTTGGGGATCAGGTGTTGGTGGTCTATGTTAACAGTACTCTTTTCACCAGACGAGGCCTAAATTAGGAGTATCTGAGTATGCACATAATCTAGAACTGTTTTGTAGCTCCATTTTAGCCACCTTCTGTTGCAGCAACCCCAGGGCAACGTTATCAGGAAGTTTACCTTCACTGAAGTTGACACTTCACCAATGAGAGGCATTCTGTTGACCACTGGGTTGGGATTATGGTAAGCAATCACACAAGGGTTACTGCAAACAAGAGGATGAAGAGAGTGATTGTTCAACTTGTATGAAGTTAGTAACTGCGGCAACACTGGCGCTAACGAGGACCATGCAAATTAATGATTTAGCAAGGTTTTTGCTGGATAGATGAACACTTATTGTGGCACAAAAAAGTAAATTTTGCAGCACATAATTGCACTTTTTGCAGCTTTATTGTGGCACATTGTTTTACTTGCAATCATTCCTTTTTGCCCTTCATTTAATGGTAACTACTGAATCAGAGTATTCCACATGATATTGTATTGTATTGTAATAGGATTTATATAGCGCTTACTACCCCTGACGAGGCGTCAAAGCGCTTTATATAGGCATGTTTAAAGTGTTGCAGACTGCTTGTTTGCTATTGCCATTCAGTTTATCGATATCCGAAGGGTGAAAGACTGAACTGATTCTGCCAGGATTCAAACTCATAACATACTAGTTATCCCAGAACGTAAGGCACAATCTCTTAACTCCTTCTGTTACTTGGTGCTAAAGCACCTGGACTCAAAGTTACAAAGGTTTTGTGCCAGGTTTGCGTTACCTTTTCGATGCAAACCAAATGGAAATCCTTTCTTTAGAGTTTACAAAGCAATGCAAATGTCAACCTGTGTTGTTTTGTAAGAAAAAGTAATGCACGAAGTGCATTTCACTGTCTTGCATTACTTGGCTTCTGGGAGGCATTCCACGGGTGGTGCATGAGCATTCCTATGCATCCACGCATGGATTTTGACACAAATCCATCTCTACAAAGCCTTGCAGGATTTTGGCACAAATCCATCTCTATGTCTGTCTGAGATTGGCATAGGAAGGAGTAATATCTTTATTTCCCCTCATTATTTATTCTTTGCATGTGGCTTCAAAGCACACATACATAGAGGCAATAGCCTCAAATTTTGGTTTTTGTGCAGGAAGAGGCCCCTTATGGCACAGAAACTATCCTGACCACAAAGCAGACACTCTGGCGCAAGGGTGCCCGCATTGGCGCTAGACAGCACAACGTGTGCCAGCCCATGGAGAGAACAAAACTGCACCATTGCATTGAAGAAATGGCAAAGTGATGCTCTCTCCAGCTAACGCAACACATCCACTTTGCTTGCTGACTGTGTTGCACAACACCTTTTTTAATCTGGGTCCTGATTGCATTTCTAGCCTCCTTTGTCTGATAAGTAGCTGCAACACTTAAGACAGCACCAAGAGGCTTCAGCCACTTCACACAAACCCCCCACAGTTTCCATAAATGCTCTCCCATCTCGCTTCTCCAGATGGCATGAACCAGGTGGCGATTGGCAGGCATGAATCACCATAGAGGTGAAGTGTTGTAGCAATGATGCAAATATTACATAAAAACACACAGAAGCACCTTTCTGGACTTTTTCCCTTTCTTTGCACATGCCCACTATCTCCTAGTGCAGACTGGCTTCATGGAGCACTGGCAAAAAATAAGCAAGCACAAAGTGGAAACTACATTGAGATGTCGTCAAGAGTAGAGAAATAAAAAAGTAGCTGCACTTACTGGCACTGCTTGAATTGCTGTCACATTGTATTGTTGTTTCATTTATTTAGTGCTTCAAACCACTGCTGAGCTGCTGAGGAGCATTTGCTGATGTGTAGCATGCTACTCAGTGGTAGTACTAAGGATGGATGTCAGTGTGCCTGTGAGTAGTGCTTTGGTGCCATACATGACTACCAGGGTTGTGCTCCTATTGTGTTTTAGCTGGTGTGCCTTGAGGTGCATTCCTCACTCTTTTCCCTGCAGGAACCCCCTGCACTCTCCTGCCTACATGAACTCACTGCACCCTAACAAAACTCCATGCAAGAACTCTGCTGCATCCTCAAAATACTCCCTGCAAGAGCTCGCAGCACCCCTCACTCTCTACAGTAGATCACTGCACCCTGTACTCTTCTCCATGCACAAACTCAATGAACCCTCACAACACTCCTTCCCTGCATGAGCTTCCTGCACCCTTCACAGCCCTCCCTAAAGAAGCTCCTTACACCACTCACTGACCTCCCAAAAGAAGCATGCTACACCTCCCCTTCTCCATCTTGCAGGTGCTCTCTGTACCCTGGAGACCCCTTACTGCATGATTTGCCTACCCCCTTCCTTTTCCTCCTTGCAGGAGCTGCCTGCACCTTCACAATGCTCAATTCAGGAGCTCCTTGCACCCTTTATTCACCTCTCAGAAGGAACAATCTGAATCTCTCCTTCTCCATCCTGCAGTTACTTCCTGCACTATTCAGATCCCTCACTGCAGGAGCTCCATGCACCTCTCACTCAGAAGGAACACTCTGTTCCACTCCCTTTCTCCTGCAGAAACAACCCCATGCCCTGCACAGCACTCACTACAGGAGTTCCGTACAGTTGCATTAATTCAACACAACCTCTCAATGCTCCCTGCAGGAGCACCCTGTAACCCTCACTCACTTCTCCGTAAGAACTCTTACCACCTGTTGCATCTCTCCCTGCAGAAACTCATGCATAATACTCACTCGTCCGTGCAAGTACAGACGTAAAGGTGTAGTCACACACTTCCTGTATTCCTCACTCTTCTTCCAACAACACCCTGAGGGAGAAAAGGGTGTGGGTGCAGGACCCCTTGTCTTGGTCACTCAGTCTCCCCATCAGCTACCCATTCTTCTCCACAACAGACTGAAACCTACGTGCAGTGTCTTCCTCAGCACTGCGCTGATCCACTTGACCACAAGACCTTCATTATTAGAACGAAGACTACCAGACAACAGAGCTGTCTGGCTGCAAAAGCACATTGGGGACATGCTAAAAGCTTCCCTAGGAATCCATTGCACCCATTGCTTACCATTTGATATGGTATTTTGTAACTCACATTTGCTTACTTTCTATTTGCTAACTTAATGTGTTTAAGGCAGCCCAAAATGTCTTTGTCCCTCCCATGGAACATCGCCTGTTTGCCACCTCTCTGACCTGCTCCTTGTTTTCTTCCACAAGTAATTGCTTTCTGTGAACTCTTTGTTTCTTTTTTGTCAGGCACTTCACGAGAGTACATGTGTTTTCGGTTGTCTCCTGTATGCTACCTCACATCAGTAAAAATGCTGAATTTCTTGGAAAAGGTATCTAACCCCATATCGTTATGCATGACTGATTCTATTTAACTCTGCCAGTACATCAATCTTACATGCCTGTGAGGAACAATGTTTTGTCTAAAAGTGTGTTTATTTTGGTTAGTGTACTTTACTAATAACGTAACATAAACAATCCTCTTCTCAATTTCACACCCATGCCCCAGGCTTTAGAATTAGGGAAGTGTTGGGAGACGGAGGAGGAGAGTGCTGAAGCACCCCTCAAATAACCATGCTGGAGATCAAAATGAACAATAAACAGGTATTTAAATTTGTTTTTTATCTTGTCACATTTGCTGTGCAAAGAGAGAGGTCAATGTTAGGCTCTGTCTTCCAGGGAGCTTGGTGTTTACTTTTCTTTCTCCGACTGCAAAGTGAGAAGATTTATGTGACAATCTGTCTGGGTACTGGGGATGTGAAAGGAAAGGCTTTAAGATGTTATCTTTTTCTAGCACACGAGAAATGTAAATGCCAGTAAATGAATTGTACAAATATTATAGAATATATCAGAATTAGGAAAGCACAAATGAAGCACTTTCTTAACTCTATTGTATGGTGGAAACAAACATGTTAGTACCATCAAAACAAATCAGCACATTAGGTGATGCTGATTTCCACACATCAGTTATGTGCTGTATAGTTTTATCAGTAAAACTGTACTTGTGCAAATGTAATGGTCATTTCAAATGAAAATGGGTTGTCTGTAATGGCAGTGGGCGACCACACCATGCATACACACATCATGTAACTCCACTCTACAACACTCTATTCTACTCTATAGCACTCCTCTCTACTCAATGCCCCCCTCTCTACAACACTCTACTCTACAACACTCTACTCCTCAAGATTCCATTCTCTGCTACTCTACAACACTCCACATGATGACACTACCCCATACCTCTCCACTCTATGCCAAAACAAACTGCTGTATGACGCACTATGGCAGTCTACTCTACAGCAGTCTACTCTACGGCACTCCACAACAGTTCACTCCATGACACTCTATGACACTCCATGCTATGCTACTGGCATCTCCATGACACTTCACTCCATGACACTCTACAACACTCTATGCTCTGCCACTCGGCTCCACAACACTTCACTCAATGCCACTCTACTCTAAGCCCCTAGTTTTTTGCTATGCTGAACATCAGCCATGCTAGTGTACAAAATGGCTAAAACATATTGGAAAGGCCACTAGTTCTCAAACAGGCGAGACCATGTGCTTTGCCACTGCTCGTTTAATATCCTGATGGCAACCTCAAATCCTTTGCTCGTTCTTAGGCCTCTTGTCACTCTTCTGGCTTTCTGCTAGGGTCAACTGCTCTTCAAAAGGAAGCAGCTACTACTCATGGCTGCACTGCAATAGGCAATGCTGTGTGTAAGAGCTCCTTAACTGATTTTGTGGTCATTTTGTAGATAGCAAAATCACAAAATGCTTGAGGCACTGAATGATGCAACAATGGTAAATTGTGTAGGATGGAGAAGCAGTCATAGTTCTGGGCCAGATAAACTGGGCTCCCATTTGACTTACACTTCACTGAATACACCAGATTAATTGTTTTCAAATAAATCTACCAATATAGGAGAATACAGACTTCCATTTCCAAATCCCCGGTCCTGTCAGTACTGATAATTGTAAAGAACTCTCACCTTGTGGTAAACCGCATGTGGTGATGCACTTGTGTCATTTGTTGACTAAAGATCTTGTAATTTTTTATAGAAACTTTATATTATTACTGCTGGATCTGATGATTGCACCCATGGACATAGCAGAAGTGGCTGCCACAAGGACTGGCACTTTCTACATATTGACTCATGTGGACATGTGTCTTGGGTAACACAACTACAATGTTGACCAGTGCATTTCTTGCCTTCCTCATTCTGATATGGCTCCACATGTTAGGTACTGGCATATTCATTTAAGGTGTTTACAATTTTTAAAAAAGCTACTACAAACGTCAGATTTGGAGAATTCACAATAGATGGAATGACCTTGATATTTTGTGTGAGCTCTTAATTGAGTTATGTAATGAGCACATCTAGTACACCGTCAGATCTTTTTGAGGTACAGGGATCCCAACCAGACATGCAGGGATCTCTAAATATACTGGATGAATACGTGAGCGGAAGCCAGTTAATCTGTTGTGCCATCTGCCAAATAATAAGTGACCCTTTCAGTCTGTATTCAACCACTTCTTAATTGCAATTAGGTTTAATTCACTACTGACCGTAACAAAATTAAGACTATTTGAAATTGAAATATGCACCATATGGATGTGTGTGAAATAGGTCAGCCTAAAATGTTTTTTTTTTTTTTACATAGCAATAGCCTTGCATTAATTTAAATTATTGTGTTTTGCATATTTCATGTAATGTTTTGTAATTCTAATAATCCCGACCCCCCGATATACCTCGTAAAAAAGTTGTAGTCCAGAGATTTTCATTTTTGATTTGTGTTTTCGGTAGACATTGCCAATTCAAATATTTCAGGAACCATGAGACCTTGTCACGACTTAACCGTTGCTTGAGCCTGCAGTCTGCTGAACGAGTGACGAGGTTCTTGTTCTTGAATGTTCTGCCTTGACCCAGGTAGGGGCGACTCTTTCTGGTAGCCACGGTGCTGCAAGCAATAGGAAGGCCAAGGGCAGTCCGTGTCCTTCAGAAGTTGTGCCAGTGGGAAAAAAACTCAAAAGGAATTTCCTGGAACAAGAGTAAAAATCAATACGTAGAATATAAGACCAAAAATTTACAGGAATACACTGGAACAAAAAGCGTAACCAGTATCTGACACAAGGGAGAAGGAGCGAAGACACCATCCAAACAGAAAGTGTTGCAGCGCAAGGAGGAAAAGAATCACAGCCCTTAAATACCCATAGAACAGGAAGCGACCAACAGGAAGTGCAAGGACACCATATTGGATAGGGAAAACATACATAGAAAGTAATGGACAAGGGACCATAGTGAGTAGGGAACCACTGCATGCTGGGAAGAGAGGGGAATAATGGGAAAAAGGAAAAATATCAAGGGAAAAACAAACGAGGGCGACAGAAAAGAAGGACAAAAAATAGCAGGTGAGTGGAGGAGAGGTTATGTGTGCAGGGAGGCACGCTACGCTAAAAAGAAACGAGGCCCCATGCCCAATTTGGAGCCTCGAATGCTGCAGGAGAGACTGGGGGCGCGCGACAGACCTATATACTTCTACTATAGCTGCCATTTTGAATAATGGCAGCAGGGTTGCTGTGAGGAGTTATTTTCTGTCTCTATATGACTACTTGACGTCCAAAACGCCTCAATGTTTTGACACCAAAATGAAGTATACACTACTGCAAGACAGCCGCCATTTTTAAAAATGTCGTCCAGGAAAAAAAATCATCCTGAATTAGCAATGTCTACCCAAGCTAAGTTACTTCTCTAATGATACAAAAAAAAACAAATCAAAAGTGAAAATCTCCGGACACAATTTTTTTTTTACGGAGGTATATCAAAGGGACAGGACTATGTAGACTCCTGATCAGGAGAAGCTGTGCCTGCTTAATGTGTTAAAACTACTGACAGCTTTTGACACCACTGACTATTCACTCCTGTAGATTGACTTCAGGTGGTGCTCAGAGCATGTACCAACCTCAAGGTGGTTTCCCAGTTTCTCGAAAGTCATACATACAATGAGTGAAATATGTGACCCATCTCTACCTCAAAATGTTTACTGCAGTTTTGCTCTAGAATCTTCCCTTCCTTTGCTGGAATTTATTGAAGACCTTTACTCCACCCGATTTAGACAGAAGGCCTCACCTTTTACTTGTGTGCAGGTCACATCCAGCTTCCTCTTCAGGTGTTATGTATAGATGACTCATTTGTTAAACTAAATTCCAGTTTGACTAAGAGTGCATTGGTTGGATGCTAATGGTCTTAAAGTCAACGAATGAAAGACTAAGGAGGTGTTGTTACACATGAAACGTCTTTAATTGATTAAATGACTGACTAGATTGATACAATGGTCATTTGGCTGAGAGAAAATATGCATAGCTCACTTCAATAGCTCACTTCATTAAAGAAACAGGACACTGGCTTCCCCACAGGTGCCTCTGTGTGGTTTGATCCATGATTTGTGTATTATAAACAAGTAAATAAATACATAAATAGTAAGCATTCTAAATTTACAAGTGTTAGGACATCGAGAAAGAAATGCTGAAAGAAAGAGAGTGAATCCTTGAGTTTTCTGTGAGAAGAGTATTTGGAGAAACCCAGATGCAATGAGTCACAGAACAGTCACAGTCAAGGCAGACCAGTGTCAAACTGGACTGTGGGGCAATCTAGCAGTGCCCGAAGGGCTGGTCTGACAGGGCAGTGTGTGTGTCAGTTTTTGCAGTTTGATTTCTCTGATATCAGCATTACCATTTCCTCAGCAGGCACAGAAACATACCGTCTCCCATGCTCTGTTAAACACTTAAACAATGTACCTTTACAAGTTTAAAACTGCCCTGATTTGCAAATGTGCACCACTTTTTTACCTATCTGATTCGTTAATTATGGCCACTTTTATTTTGGTGTGTGGGCCTATTTTCTGTCCCAGTCTGACCCTGAAGCAGCTATAATGTGTACATATATTAGGAGGCTTACAGGAGAGGAAGAGCATTTTACGAGGATATGGAATTTTTGAATCCAATCAACGTTAATCCTAAAGCTGATACTGCAGATGTCTCTCCTCGGTGATTCAATTTAAACTGCAAGCAGTTTAAGTGATGAAAACAATGTCAGGGTAGAAATAGGTGAATATATTTACTTTTAGGGTGTTGCGCAAGTGTAGCGTGCAGCCTTGCGGCTGCTTCACAGAGCTCATTCACCAGTCTTTGGAAGTGAGCCACATCAGTGCACAGTAGTTTGGATTGTCGCATGAGTCTGACAGTAATGCACAGGAGAAATCCCTTGGATAGTGGGGCAGGCATTTTTGTGAACCTCCGTGCAAACACGCTAAACTCTCTGGAGGTTTGTGAATGCTTTGTGGCATCACAAACCCATGCAAAGCTGTACAAAACAGTGCATGGTTTTTGCGCTGGAAAAGTGCCCTTTTCTTCACACAAATTATGCTTTGTCCTGCTTAGCACCAAGTTCCATCTAGGGGGCATTCCACGGGTGGGATTTAGGCATTACAGCACCTGCTCCCATGGTTTTTGACACAAAGATCGATCTACTAAGGTTGACAAGCTGGGGTCTCTGTAAAAAATAATGCTTTTTAAGGCAGGCACAAAGTAGGAGAAATGTTTTTATTTCTCCAAACATTTCACACATTGCATGTGTTCTGCACTGACCAGCACACATCCAGTGAGTGAAAGAGTATAAAAACGGTCTAGGCACATGATTTTGTACAGCAAAGGTATGCTTCCAGTATAAGACATAGACATAGACACACACACACACACACTCCACCCCCCACTTTTGCACTATGGGGCAAAGGTATGTGTGTCGTGCTAGGCAGCCAATTTATGCACTAGCCCGAAAGAAGAGAGCAGCAGTAGGTAATTTTTTAGGTTGACGCTTATCAGACAGGGTTTGCTAAGGACATCTTGGGGACATTCAGAATGCTTCAGTGGGAATGCATCCAGTCCATTGCTTATCATTAGCTTTATGGTTTGTAAGTCACATTTGCTTGCTTTCTATTTGCTGGATTTGTTTTAGGCTGTCCAGCTTGAATTTTTCCCTTGCGAAGAGCATCCCTCATTCACTGAATCCTTCCAAGTGCTCCCTTTCTGTATACAGGGCTTTAACGTTTGTTCTTATCTTGTCACATTTACTGTGCATTCATAAACATAAGTCAAAAGTCAGGCTCTGTCTTCCAGGGAGCCTTATGTTTTACTTTTCTGTCTCCTACTTCAAAATGAGAAGATTTATGTGGCAATATTGCTATGAAAGGCTTTTCTAGCAGAAAACAAAGCTTAAATGTCAGTAATGAACAGCACAGACATTTTAGAAAATATCCGAATTAGGTAAGCACAAATATTTCTTTTTTATTCTGAAGTGTGCAGGAAACAAATATTTTTAATACAATCAAAATAATCACTACACTAAGTGATGAAATTTTCACACATTATCATTTTTGTATGGTATACTTTTATCAATAAAACCGTATGTCTGTGCAAATGTAATGGTCATTTCAATTGAAAATGTGTTGTCTGTAATGGCAGTGTGGTACCACACCATGCAGACTCCACTATACACCACTCCACTCTACTCTGCACCACTCCATGTCACTGCACTCTGCTCTGCTCCACTCTATGCTATTCCACTCTGTCTCTGTACTCTACTCTGACCCACACTACTTTATGCCACTGCACTCTACTCTAAGCCACTAAACTCCAAGCCAAAGCACTCTACTCTGCTTCACTGCCTTCTATGCCAATATACTTTGCAACACTCTACACCACTGCACTTTATGCGCTCTGCTCTACACCATTGCACTCTATATCAATGTACTCTGCAACACTGAACCCTGCACACTTTACTCTGCGCCACTGCACTCTATGCCACTGCACTTTGTACAACTTTACAACACTGCACTCTGTGACACTCTAATCTGCACCACTACACTTTATGCCAATGTCCGCTGAGCCACTGCACTCTAGTCTACTCTTCCCCACTGTAACCTGCATTCTACAGCACTGCAACACTCCACTCTATGACAGTCTGTGCCACATTATGCCCCTCTATGCTACTCCATGGCACTCTACCCTATGCCACAAATATTTAGCCATATTGAACAGCAGCCATGCTGGTGTATAACATGGCTAAAAACACACTGGCAAAGTCAATAGCTCTTGCAGAGGTGAGGTCTATTGCCTTTGCCGATGCTTGTTAGTAAATATGGCGCTTTGCTGCTCTGTCATCCTTGTGCAACTGGCTGCCTACCTGCATTGGACAAAAAAAATGTAAATCTGCTCATTGTTGTTTTGGCACATTTGCCAGTTATAGCTGTGACAAACAGCATTTAGAAGTTACAATGTTAAGTGACACATTCAGCATCTCTCCAGAACAAACTGAATGGGGCCTCTCCACCAAGAGCAGTGCTATGAGAGGACTGGACTCAATGCAGACCACTACATGAAGTATAATCAGTGAGTTACATAGCTGCCGAGTTTCCCAGTCCATGGATGATGTGCTGCTCCAGTTTAGGTTTTTTCCTTTGAATTCTGAGACTTTTAGTTTTGTTTAATTCATCATAAAACAAGAAAATTCCCAGATTTCAAATAAAACACCTGGACTGGAGTACCTCATCACACATGTGCCTGTGAAACTGCTTAGTCAGTGGCTAGCAGGGTTCATTCATCCTTTGTGTTATGATCCTGCAACCCCTCTATTAAGGACATGTTACAACAGCCTGAAGTCCTTTCCTCGCGGGATGCAGGCCAATCCCTCTCTTCAGCTTTGGGGGGTGTACTGGGTTTTCAGGCCTAGGTGGCAAAGGAGGATAATCAGATCCTTCTTCAGGACTTTCACAAGGACATGTTCTCATTGTACAGGACTTTACTAAAGTGCTCAGCGACCATGACCAGTTACTGAGATAGTGTGATTCTCGGCTCAAGCAAGTGGGAACTACTGCTGCAGACCATGTCCAGGAAAATGTAGATCAAAAGGCATGCCTTGAAAAACTTGAAAATGCCCAGGCAGAGTTACTTGAAAAGATTGACTACCTTGAAAAACGCTCTTGTGAAACAATATTACAATCAGGGACATTAAGACAACGGTCCTCCCAGCAGATCTTAAAGCACGTGTTCAGGCTCTGTTCGCCAATCTTCTACGTACTCACAAAGACGCACATGTTCAGACCCTCTTCGCCAATCTTCTACAGATGCCCAAAGACACTCTACCCTTACTAAACCACACCCTGGTGTTTACTCAATGTACGAACAACAAAGGAATCTTCCTCCAAATTTCCTTACGCAAGTTCACTAATATCATATCAAGGACAATATTTTTTACTTTGCATGCCAACAGGGTCCAATAGTTTTTCATGGAGACTCTTTTTCTAGGTGTATCAGCTCATACACTTGCAAGGCATCGCACATTTAAGGAGGTGACACAATATAAAGAGTAAAAAGACTTCTTGTCACTGGGGCTTCCCCCGTTGCCTACTCTTCACCTACAATGACAAACAACATACGACCAGAAAACCTCAGGAAGCGGGGGAGGTGTTAGGCCTGGCACATCTTCAGATGCGGCTCTCCAGCAGAATGCAGGTAGCCTACGCCTGGTGGATCATGGAGGTGGCTGGCATTTCCAAGTGATGCGCTGGTCCCTGAGGAAGTCCCGCAAGCAAGGACGTCAAACAGACAGATCCTGTCACCCAT
The DNA here is from genome assembly GCF_031143425.1 of Pleurodeles waltl. Classification (NCBI taxonomy): domain Eukaryota; kingdom Metazoa; phylum Chordata; class Amphibia; order Caudata; family Salamandridae; genus Pleurodeles; species Pleurodeles waltl. Next base: position 319,084,568 of record NC_090436.1, read on the forward strand.
CTTCATCAGGGGAAGATCTACTTCCATAATGTGCCTTGATTGGCTGTCAGCCCTATCCACGCTGGATTAACTGTTCCTACATTACTGCAAAGGATGTATTAAGTTATGAAGTTGAACTCATCCCCTCACTCTGCTTTAGAGGGAACAGGGGCTCATCTATGTTGATTCGAGCCAGTCCCCTCTCCTTGGTTGAATTTCTGTGAGCTAAAAAGATTCCCTGTCGTTCGATCTCATACCCATATTACACCCCTCATGTCAGTCCCTCCAATATTGTTTCATACCAATGTATATGCTATGGCATGATTTTTCTAGTATTATTGGTTGTTGTTTACCATTGGTTGTCACACACACACACAGCTCAGTTCCAATGCAATTGTCTACCTCCTTCACCCCTCCGGTACACACTATTAGGAACCTATCAGATGTCATGGCACCCTTACACTTTGGATCACTTAATGTACAGGGATTAAAGTCCCCAATTAAGTGACAAGCCCTATTATGGTGGCTTTGTCGGAAGGAGGTGGATGATGTGGATTTTCTCCAACAGACCCATCTCCTTGGTTCTGATCATAAGCACCTTCACTCCTACTGGAATCCAGTGCAGTTTCACTCCTCTTGCTCACACAAAAAGCAGTGGGGAGGTGGCTATTTTAATTGCACAGGAATTTAAACCCTCCAGTTTATGGAGAAACTGCTTGACCCAGGGGGGCTGAGTGGTGGGCATCAGGGAATTTTTGGATGGGGCTTAGTGCTCTATATTTTCTGTTTATGGCCACAGTGACGATAAACATGCCTTCTTCAGTGATCTTTTCCCCAGGATCCAGTATTTTTCACATTGTGCCATCGTTCTGGAAGAAGACTTAAATGTCCTGTTGGACCCAGACCTCGATAAGTCTCATCTGCGCTATGGTCACTTGCGACCACCCACCTTCCTCACTCGGGTATGCTGTCTCTAGCCTTAGTAGATGCATGGTGTCATCATCATGTGGCTGAACAAGACTACACCGTTAACTCCCATGTCCATAAAACATACTTATTTTTTGTGTCATGCTCCCTCCTACCTAACCTAGTTGAAACTTCCATAGACATTAGGTCCCTCACAGCTAGTGGAGCCTCTATAAAGGTCTTCAATTTCTCCCTTGGAGTCAGGAGTGGCTACTGATACTACAAGAGGTTCCCACATGGTTCTACTCCTGAAACTGGATAAAAACCCAAAGCTATAGAATTATAGCATTATTAAACTGTGAAAGCTATAGACTGATAGCATTATTAAACTGTGATGTTAAAATATTTACCTCAATACTAGTGTATAGGTCACAACAAGTATGGCCTCTCCTCATCGCCCAACAGCAATCTGGTTTTATTAAACACAGACAGGCAAATGACAATACCAGATTGGCGCTCGCCTTCATGGACGTGACAGAGCTTCTGAGACAACTGATGGCCTTCCTTTCCTTAAATGCAGAGAAGGCCTTCAACAGAGTAGACTGGCAGTTTGATAAAACTCATTTCGGCCATAAGGCATTCCTTCTAGCAAATTATAAACAACCCACCACTAAAATCAAGGTCAATGTGGAATACGCTAATTTTTTATTGAGGGGGATGAGACATGGTTGTCCCTTATCCCCACTGATATTTGCTGTGACTGTGGCCACCCTGGTGTCCTGAATACAGCATAACCCTAACATTCATGGAGTGAAGTTGGAAGACAGAGCACAAGCTGGCACTTTTTGTAGAGAATATCCTTTGCCTTGTTATTGAGTCGGACATAATTTTTCCTGTGCTCCAGGAGGAATTGGACCATTTCGCTTCAGTGTCTGGCTTCAAATTAATTATTTCAAGTCTCTGGGACTGGCTGATCCTCTCTGCCACTTTCCAGAACCTATTCAGCGAGCAGGCTGTTCTTAAGACATCTATTTACTATCTAGGGATCCAGTTACCCTGTAACTTCCAGGCCCTATTTGATTGCAATATTCCGTCTTTACTTGCAGTCATTTTCAAGGACCTTTTATAGTTGGGAGAAAGTAGAAGTATCTTGGATGGGACACTTAAATCGCCTCAAATTTTTTTTTTTAACCTCAGCTCATGTGTATTCCAGACTCTCCCACTGACTGTCCCCTTACCACCCATCAAGTTCTCATGGGTAAGATGCTTAGCTTTGTCTGGCAAGGAAAACAGCCACATGCAGTGCAGGCCTCGCTGCCGAAGCCTCCTCACAAAAGCGCTTTGTGTTTTCCAGATATAGTGACATACCTCCTGGCGGCTCAGCTTCGCCCCTCCTTGGATTGACACCATGAGGGCAAGCCCTGGGTGCAAGTGGAGCAAGCATTCCGCATCTTTCTTACCCATTCCACTTAGGCATTGTCATAAGACTCTTGTCATGAGGACGAGACTGCTGGTTTCAGGTAGAAGCACCACTGCATATGAGAGATTGAGCCTTATCCTACATCGTCTGAGAGCTGTTGGCCTAACCCTTTCGGCTAGCTCGCAGCACCTCATCAAAACCTAAAAGTAAAGGAGATTTGTGGCAACCTGACGCATGACACTTTGACTTGCCAGGGAAGTCATGTGGAACAGAGCTTACCCCTTTCTCTCAGTTACATAAGTCTCATACATTCAAAAGACAAGCACAAGCAGGATTTGGTTCAATATATTTTATTGAAGCAACTGGTTTTTATGTAAAAAGGCATCAATTGCAATTAAGACAATAAAACACAACACTATTATTGCGGTGACCAGAAAAGTGAAACAGATAAACGGTCCCAACATTCTGTCACACTAATGAATCTAAAATCCCTATCGGCACTACTAAAAATCTACATGAGAGCAATGTCAGTGTTAGTCCAAATCTGCCCGTACTAATCTCTGAAAGGAGAGGAAGGAATCACCCTTTGTTCATTACAAATGTCAGACGCATGGGTATCTTGTGGTTTTATCATTATATACTAGATTTAGCTGCCCAGAAAAAACATGTATACGTAACCTAGTGGGAAAAGGATTTGGGTGTGGAAATCCTGGATGATTTATGGAAGGTCATTTGCCAGCGAGCAGCTGTTAGAAATGCGTCCTCTGGTTGGCAGGGGTATGCATCCAGTCCTATTAGTGAAAACAACTCTAGTCAGGTTAAGTCAGATACACAATAAAATATAACCTGTGCTCTCCCTCTGGTAGCCTGACACAGAGCAGTCACGCTTATCTAAATAGGCAATTTATAAAGTATTTTTGCAACACACACACAGTACCACAATGAAAACACCACAAAAATACTTCACACAGATTAAGAAAAACAGACAATAATTTTAGAAATAAAATCAAGACCAAAACCACAAAAGTCCAATAAACACAAGATATGCATTTTAGAAGAATAAGTGTAAAAATAGCACTTAGAAGCAAATAGCACTTTAGGGGTTACATGAGGTTGTGCTGGACCAGGGAAAAGTCAGTACTTCAAGCTGAGTGCAATAGAGAGCAGGCGGGGTACAGAAGCCAGGCAGGCCTAAGGAACATAGGGGGTCATTACAACCCTGGCGGTCCAAGACCGCTAGTGCTGTTGTGACGGAAGCACCGCCAACAGGCTGGCGGTGCATTCCGGGTCATTACGACCACGGCGGAAGCGCCGCGGTCGCACCGCCGGGGCCGGCGGTTTTCCGCCACAATGGCCCCGGCGGTTCTAATCCGCCAGGGCAGCGCTGCTAGGATAACGAGTCCCCCTACCGCCAGCCTTTTCCTGGCGGTTTGTCTGCGGGGCAGACAGTGAAAAGCGAGACGGGTGCAACTGCACCTGCACCTGTCGCACGGCCGCAACACCGCCGGCTCCATTTGGAGCCGGCTCCTGTGTTGCGGCCGAGATCCCCGCTGGGCCAGCGGGCGGAAACCAGGTTTCCGTCCGCCGGGCCAGCGGGGATCTCAAAATGACCGCGGCGGGAGTGCGGCCGCATTGGCGGCCGCCCGGCCGTCAGATCTTGGTGGGCGGCTTCAGCCGTCCGCCAAGGTCATAATGAGGGCCATAGTACTTTGATCCTGGTAACAAACACGAGATGAAGGGTTGATGTATCGGTAGATGCGTCGATATCACTCCCACAGTCGAGGGATGAGTAGATTTTTCCCACACATTGACGATTCATTGCTTTACAAAGATGAGCATCAAAGCTGTGATGCACAGTTCTGAAGCCGATGCATAGTGTTTCTCCACACTGTTAAAGGGATCCATCAATCCTCCTAAAGCAATGGTGCCAATGTGATAGTTTCAGTGCTGCTTTGTTGCCAATGCACCGGGTGCCACTTCCAGTAGGCAGGGGATGCATCAGTTGATGTGGTGGTTCCAGAGATGCTGCTCAGACCCCAAGTGTGATGCGCTGATTTTACTCCTGCAACAGGGTTGAAGCGTCAGTTGCAGCTTCCTGCAGGGAAGAGATGCGTCAATTTCACTGGTACAAGTATCTGGGTCCACTTCCAGTGAACCAGGCACAGGAGCAGGGATGAGCACTTTGATATCCCTGAGGTTTGAGCAACAGGAGGCAAGTCAAGAAGCCTTTGGAGATCACTTTGGGTTGCAAGGCAGAATCCAGCTGTCCCTCAGCAGGATCAGAGAGCAGCAGGCAGCCGGACAGCACAGCAGAAAAGCAGTCCTTTCAGGTCAGCAGTCCAGCATTGTAAATGTCCTTGATGCAGCAAAGCCGTTCTTCTGACAGAGTCCAGTTGTAGATCCAGAAGTGTCTGATTTGGTGCAGTCAGAGACCCAGTACTTGGACCCAAATGTGCCTTGGAAGTGGGGGTGACTTTATGAAAGCTGAATTAATTACTACTTTAATTTTGCACTGATAAAGTGTTAAGGAGTACATGAATTAAGCTGACAAAGAGATTAGCGTGCTTGGAGAATGTGCCCACTTGAGTGGCCATCATAACGCGTATGCCAGCTAATAAAGAATTTGTACTTAAGGTTCAAATAATGTGCACATGTAGAATAAAATATATTAGTGGATCACATTATTGTATTACAATTATGTATCTGTCTAGAAAATTTGAGCATTGAAAATCTATAGGAGTTTTGGGCCAATTCGACCAAGACTTGTGTCAAGTTGCATGGCATAAATAAATGTTCCTAAATGTTTTTTGAAAGCAGAGAATTAATGTTGACCATTGTTCACACAGCGATGACCAAACGATTTGTAAATGTCTTAAACTTTCTCATGTTTGCTATAATGTTCTGTACTAGATGTTGATACATTGTAATTCTGATAAATTAGAAGATGTTCCCAGGCCTTAACAGTGGCCGCATTGACTTCGGCCATGATGTGCAACAAAAGTCACGTGATGAAAATGGGCTACAGCAACGGGAGAAGAGGAGCCAATTGTCGGCATGTGAAAGACTGTCTAGCTATATTTTAGATTTAGAATTTAGAGACAATGAGTCCTACTGCGAGCGCATGATTTCCTGATCAATGACGGTGTGAGAAAATGCTTTGGTATTTCCAGACTACACTTGGAAGAGAGTCAGTCACTTTGCCCCGCAGTTGCTTTTCAATTCTAGTCCTGTTCAGGTCCATTCCCTGTCCTTTGTCAGTCTGTTCGAGGAGCTGAACAGTTCCTGATGTCCTTCCCCTCATAACCATCCTCATAGAGTAATCGTGTTAATGCCTATTCCTTAGCTTGATGACCTTTGAAGTTGGTTCAGTTGACTTGGTGCCCAAAAGTGGCTGAGCCATTTATTGTCCCGTTGCTGAAGCTGACCAGATGGATGTCCAACTGACAAAAAGATATTGCAGCTTGCTGATCCACTGAGGAGAGGTATAACAAAATGCTATTGATTCAGATAAAGCTTGTTCTTTTCTTTAGGTACGAACCACTATTTTTATACAGCCCTATTTAGACGTTCTCTAAATTAACTTTTGACTAAATTATTTTTGCATGAATTCCAAACATGCATATGAATTGGAGAGCTAGTTAGGGTGTCACAGGCTTACAATTGTTATTAACAAAGAATAGATTTTTTTTTTTTAGACACAAATTGGGGGTCAAGGCAACTTGTGCTGCACTCTTGTGTTAATATTATATATTAATACTATTGCACTCAGTGCTCTGGTCTGAAGGACCAACCCCCTAGGCCTCAAATAAACCAGACAAACCGGTTTAAAATTTAGAATAGAGGACCCAGCACTCGATTATAAACATATAAAATCACTGTTGACTATATTGAAAAACAAAATTTATCAACTAATTAGGATGTTGATAAATTTTGTTTTTTAATATAGTCAACTATGATTTTATATGTTTGTGTTTTAGCCCTGAAGAAGTCCTTTTGGATGAAACACGTTGGCTAGGAATGTTTATGAGATCATGAATGTTTGATTTCTGAAATGAATTAATAAAACACCATCATTTTAGCAAGACCGGACTATGGAACTGCATGATTTATGATTTTGGGAAGACAATGTATTTTTCACAAATATAATCGAGTGCTGGGTCCTCTATTCTAAAGAATTGATTTTGCTCATCTATTGAATGTAGACGTATGCTATCTCTGTGGTTCAGTTATTGATGATACTAACTTGTACAGTAACTCTTGAATGCATGATAATAAACGCTTTAGTTAAATTGAGATTCTTTTGACGATTTGGTCAGCCTGTGTTGTATGTATACGCTTATCATTTGGTTTTAAGACTAATCTACGTGCTATTAGTATTGTTAATATAAGGAAATAAATCTTCTAATTATACTACAGGTGTGGTTATTCAGCGGTGCATAGGTCGTGGTGCGTAAAGTATATTGACTTCAAATGTTAATGATGTTAAATTGAAATGTTGCTGTATTGCTGATTGAAGTTATGATCTATGGTGGAATCACTAAGCGTAGTCAAAAGGTCCATCAAACCTCTAACGCGTCCCCTTATAAATAAATTACTAAAGACCAAATAAGGCCAGAAGCACTCACAACTTCAAAGAAGGGTCTTTGAAGTGCACAAGTATCCTTTCTTCCTCAGCCCTGGCTCCAGACTATCAATAGGGGAAATAAGCTTTTTGTGTGGGGGAAAGGCACTGCCTATTCAGGTTTGTCAGCCACTCCCATGCTTCCTGCCCAGGAAGAGCCATCAGAACGCAGATGAGCACTCAGACACACTTAATCGTCCTGTGTTTGCTGCTGTCTAGAGGAAATGCATAAAGCGTATCTGTCACCCACCCCAGACTGCAGGCACACAGAGTTGTAAGAGCAGAGAAGAGCAGAGAAATGTACAGTTTCTAAAAGTGCCATTTCTAAAATAGTAATGTTAAATCCGACTTTTCTAGTAAAGAGGATTTATTGTTACCATTCCACTAATATGAAACATGACATAGCTACTCCTTCTCAATCAGGAATTACATCTTAAAAGTGTAATAAATCATTCCCGATGTTAACCTAGGAGAGGAGTAGGCCACACAGTAGTGAAAATGAATTTGGGAATGTTTCACAACTAGGGCATATAAACCTTAAAAGTACATGTCCTACCTTACATAGCACCCTGGCCTATGGGCCACATAGGGCCTACCTTAGGAGTGGCATATGCATAATAAAAGAGGCGTTTAAGGCTTGGAAAGGGTCTGAAATGCCAGTTCAAAGTGTCAGTGACACACAGATCCTGCAGTGGCTGGCTTGAGACATGTTTAAAGTGCTACTTGTGTGGGTGGCACAAGCAGTGCTGCAGGGCCACTAGTAGTAGTCCTGGGCAGAGTTTGCGTAGCAGCACTATGCAGAGCTACATTAAGGGCCAGATGCAGGAAACACTTTGCGAGTCGCAAACGGCAAAATCTGCCGTTTGCGACTCGCAAATGCGTGTTTCCAATGCAGAAATGCATTTTGCGAGTCGGGACCGACTCGCAAAATGCATTTCAGAATCGCAAATAGGAAGGGGTGTTCCCTTCCTATTTGCGATTCGTAGTGGTATGCAATACCATTTGCGACCGCATATGCGGTCGCAAATGGTGTCGCAGTTACCATCCATTTGAAGTGGATGGTAACCCACTCGCAAATTGGAAGGGGTCCCCATGGGACCCCTTCCCCTTTGTGAATGGACCCAAAACTATTATTTTAGGGCAGGCAGTGGTCCAAGGGACCACTACCTGCCCTGAAAAAATACCGAAACTAAAGGTTTCGTTTTTTTTTTAAAGTGCAGCTCGTTTTCCTTTAAGGAAAACGGGCTACACTTAAAAAAAAAAAAACTGCGTTATTTAAAAGCAGTCACGAACATGGAGGTCTGCTGACTACAGCAGGCCTCCATGTTTGCGAGTGCCTATAGTCGGTATGGGGCCGCAATTTGCGACCCACCTCATTAATATTAATGAGGTGGGTCTCTGCGACCCCATACTGACTCGCAGACGGTGTCTGAGACACCGTTCTGCATTGCAAATTGCGACTTGCAATTTGCGAGTCGGAAGGACTCGCAAATTGCAAGTCGCAATTTGCAATTTTCCTACATCTGGCCCTAAGTCTGCAAAAAACTCTGTTTTGCTATGCGGAGTTCCGCTAGCCGTGGAGTTTCTTGCCATGCCCTTTTGAGTGACATTTAACATCACTGGCAACGCAAAGTTGTACCTCACGTTGGAATCCTCGCACGAACAGCACCACGCATTTCGCATGGGCAAGGCCATCTTGTTTTTTTTGCTTGTTGTGGTGCTGGGGCTAGTTTATATCCTCTACAAGTCTCTCCCATCCCCCACTTTTAAAACCAATTTTCGCCTAGGTGCTTTTTATTATATTACCTTTTCTATATTTTAACTTTTCTGCTAATTTTGTTTTCCTTTTTTTTCTTTACTTTTTTTTCCTTTTCTTTTTCCTAATCCTTCCTTATCTCTCTCCACCCACCAAATCCCCAATGCCATGGCACAACAGGAGAGCGGCAGCGCCTAGGCCCCGTCAGCTGCCTTCTTTGCGGAAGGTGGCGACATCAAGGGGTGCAGCCCGTGCCATATTTTCTGAGGTCAAGGTGGCTGCCTTGATGTTTCATGTGCAGCGCCACCCAGCCCTCCACCTTGGCAGCAGGCCCGGTTCTGGCTATGGCTTCTGGGAGCGCCATCAGTGCTGGGGGAGGGTGCGCTGCTGCAACTCTGGGGTCCGGCGCCCCCAGCGACAGCTGACGCACTGGTGCATTGACATCTTCGCTCTGGAGACAGACCTGCTCGACCTGCTAGGTATCGAGGTTGTGGGGCTCAGTGAGTAAAAATCAACTATTAGTTGTGCTCTATGCTAATTGTTTCTTCCCAAATAGCAAGCATGCTGCTCAGTTACATGCAGGTAAGTTAACTTTATGTGACAGATACAGGGGGTAATTTTGAACTCGGCGGTCTTTTCTCAAGACCGCCGAGGAACCGCCGTGCTGAAGACCGCCAGTGGTGGTGGTTTTGCGCTCGGCGTATTATGACTGCTGGCAGGCCTCCGTCCTTTTCCAGACGGAGAGCCGCCAGTAGCCATACTGGCGGGCGGCGGGGAAGTGGAGGTTGCTCCACCTCCACCGCTACGTCAACAGAACACCGCCCACCGAATCACGTTCTGTGATTCGGCGTGGCGGTGTTCTGTTGACGGTGTGGTGGCAGCGGAGCAGTCCCCATGGATCCCGTCCCCTCCCGGAAGATCAACGGACAGGGTAAGTTGATTGTCCGTTAGGGGAGGGGGGTGGGGGGTGTTGTGTGATGTGTGGGTGCATGGGGGTGTGCGTGTGAGTATGTAGAGGGGGTGTGTGAGTGCGTGTATGCATGCGGGGGTGTAGTGTGAATGGAAATGTGTGCGTGTCTGTCGGTATGTATGTCTGTATGGATGTGTGCGTGTATGTCTGAATGAGGGTGTGCGAGTATGACTGTGTGTGTGTCTGTTGGCATGTTTGTTTGTGTGTGTGCGGGAATGTGTGTTGGTGGTGCCAGCATGTGTGTCGGGTGTGTGTCTGTGTTGTGATGTCGGGGGTAGGGGTGGGGATGGGGGTCCTGCCACCTTTGGGAGGTGGCAGGGGGGTGGGGGGTGTCGGGGACGGACTCGGAGGAGGGGGTGGGGGATGGGGGAGACCCCTATCAGTGCCAGGGAAGGAATTCCCTGGCACTGATAGTGCTTACCGCCATGGATTTCATGGCGGTTCCAAACCCCATGAACTCCATGGCGGTAAGCCGGGTCATGATACCGCCGGCGGTCTTGTGACGGCCGCCGGGCTGGAGACCCAAGTCTCCAGCCCAACGGTGGTCTCCGCTATGGCGGTCTGATCGGAGAAGTGGCGGATGACCATGGCGGTAACCGCCATGATCATAATTCCAAATTTTTTACTGCCAGCCTGTTGGCGGTAAAACCGCCACTCCTCCATCAACCGCCAGGGTCGTAATGACCCCCATAATATTTTGTGCTCGTCATCTAGACAGTTGCTCAGCACTACGTAATTGTACTTCGTTTTGGCGCTTGCATGGGCTGATTAAGAAGTAATGCAGAGACTCCTCCTGTATCCTGTCAAAGATAGTCATTGTTACTATATTAGTATTAGTGATTTTGCATGTTTTCTCACTTCTCTCTGCCTTTCTTTTTTGTATCTTGTACAGTGCCAATTGGCAAGCAATTTTCCAGTTGTGTGTAGTAGTTTTGCATGCATCCAATCTAATGCATTGAGAGATTGAGAATGAGATGAGAACTGTAGAAATCATTCATTGCAAGTTATAAGTAATGCCAAAATATAGTCTAGGAAATTAGGAATAGAGTTAGGAAATTTGAAATAGAAGGATGGTCCTTGATACTAATATTATTATACAGGCCCCCTGAACCTCTGATATAGAAATGTTATTGTGTTTTCCTTTTCCTTTAAATAGTAATATTCTTGGAGAGATTATTTATTAACAGTACCACAAATCTTTTCTAATTTTTTTTTCTTACATCATCCAGCATTACAGGACAGGAGGTGGACGAGGCAGCTGAGGGTGGCCCCTCCAGAAGTGCCGGGGCAGATGGGTCTGCTAGCGCCAGTAAGTCCTCCTGTTGTTGTTAATATCGAGATTTATTTGCCTAACTTTTACCACTCCACACTTAGAATTATTTTCTACATTTTTACTGTGCCTGTCTCCTACTTTTTCCAACTCCACTTCGATTTATCTGTTTCGTAAAATCTTCTTATCCCTGCATTATCCTATTTACTTATTTTCTATACTTCGAGTTTCTTTACTTCAAACTGTCCGACTATGATAGTCTGTCTGTAGCTTCCTTTCTTCTGCTTTGTCACTGAGCTCTCTCTCTCCCCTTATGTATCTTATCTTGTGGAGTTATGTTTAGGCTCAGAGTACATGTGTACTGAAGATTGCATGCCCATGTAAGGTATTCTACACATGTTTTGTGAGAAAGCATTATTTTTCTTGCTCCAGCTCAATCATTAAAAAAACACTACAAATTGTGTTTTTGAACCTGGTCATGTAATTGTACCTTCCAATGCTGTGTATGTATTATTAGTATACTAGCAGTTGATGACCGTGCAATATGTTTGGAAGTATGAGGAGGCTGGCCCCATTGCATGAGCCAACCAAGATCATATGTCCTTCATTAAATAATTCTTGCACCTTTTTATTTCGGTCGAAAAGCTCAGCTTCATCAATGGCTAGTTCTGCACCTCCAGTACCATTTTGTTTTGTTACTGGAGTACCTGTTAATTTACAGGCCATGGGTATACGGTATACCACTTTACAAGGGACTTACAGGTAAATTAAATATGACAATTGTGGGTACACTAATGTTACCATGTTTAGGGGAGAAACACATGCACTTTAGCAGCACTGGTCAACAGTTGTAAAGTGCTCAGAGTCCTAAAGCGAACAATAAGAACCCGTAAAAACAGGAGGTAAGCAAGCAACATATTTGGGGGAAGACCACCCTAAGGATGACAGGTCTAACAGTGGCCAAATCCTCCATTTGTTTGTGTTATAAGGAAAATGCCTACAAACTGCTAACCCACTAGTATCTTGCTCAAAACTGCCTTCATCAGTTGTTTGGCAGTCCTGCCACATGTTGGAAGGGCTGCAATGAATGGGGGACATTCTTACATACGTGGTGTTCTTTTTCTCACATTCAACATTTCCGGGAGGTAGTCCTATTGCCAAACGATTCACCTCTCATCTTGCTCGGTTGCCCAGGGGCTCATAGATATAATCCCAACTTAATGCCCCATAAAAAATTGCTCTGTCACCTTCTGTCTGCAGTGTGTAAGTGCATTGCTCAAATGTGGAAACAACCTCCTGACCCTGCTCCCAACTTATAATGTGGTAAAGTGTGGTCTATTTATGTGATGGAAAAAACTTACTGCACTGGTGCATGATAGAATTGCTCAGGTCAATGAAACATGGCACCCCTTCACTAATAATCTTAAACTGCTTCAGCATTCAGGGAGCTACCACTGAGCAATGTCTCAGACTTTAAGAGCTTCTAGTATCTCTGTCCTCTCAGAAGCTGAGTCTACCACTCAATCATCTCAGGGAAATTAAATGTATTTTAGTTCCTATTTTGTTACTGGATCCTAGAAGCTCTGTACCTTAATTAAGGCTTTTTCTGTGCTCATTTTCACTGTCGTGGGAGGGTTGGCTGGATGGGAGGTGGAGGGTTATTTTTTTATCATTTTTATTTGCAGCAACACATATAAACTACAGGGCACCAATATCCTGCCTCTTTTCACTAGCTATAATTTTATTTTTGAGGATACATAGCCCAGCCCCATGTCCTGTAATGGTGGCCGCAACATTTTTCTTAAAGTTGCTACTAGCCAATCTGATTCCTTGAAGCAGCTCTACCAAGTTCCTTCGTCCCACAGTACTAAGTAGACTGATGGGAAAAAAACCCTCATCAATAATTAGATTGCTCTATTTTTTTTTACTTGTGTTCGCTTCAAGAGTCCGGATAAGTCTATTTTTTAACCTTATATTATCAAAAATGGCTGAACATATTTACAGCAAATCACAAAAATGAACGCTTTCTGGGTAAACATCTAGCTTTCTGATGAATTTGGTGCAATTCTCTTCAGCTGTTTTCCTGTATCGTTTCTACCTCTCCCTACAGAAAAAGCATGGGGTGAGTTGTTTTAAGTGGGCCTGGGCAGAGTTTGTGGAGTACAGCAGAACTCTGCAAATTGACCAAAAAAATCCACTGCGCCACGCAGAGTTCGGCAAGTGACAGAGTGCGTTAGGTCACGCCATCTGCACTGATTTTTAGTGCCAGATGATTGTCCTCCACTGACAAATCAGCATGAACAGCACCACGCGCAAGAGGCCACTGCTTCTTTTCTGCCACTTGAGTAGATTTTTCACTCGAGCAGCAACTTCCTCTGCTCGAGTGGAAGATTTCTCAATGCGGGCGGTAGTGACCATCCCCGACCACCTGAGTTGAGAAATTTTGCTGGGAGGTAGTGATTTTCCTCGCTTGCGCTCAACAATGTTAGGTTAACAAGGAAAAACCTCTGCAATGCTGAGTTTTCTGGAACTCCACTCACTAAGCAAAATGCGGAGTGGTTAAAACTCAGCAAACACCTGGAGCGGAGTGCAGTTCACTGCCCACCCCTGGTTTTGATATCCCCCTTTTTCACGGCCTTTGCTTGTTGCTGCAGTGAGTGGAGGAATAAAATAGGTAGTGCATAATTTTAGCCTCTGTGTCTTTAATAAAAGAAAGGTTTTCTGCCTACACTTCATGGCATTCTACTCCATTCTATCCCCGTATCCTCTACTGTCCAACTCTATACTCCACTCTATGCCCGTACACTCCAATGTTCAACACTCTATTTCACTTTATAGCACTGTTCTATAAGACACAGCACTCCATTCCAGTGTACGAGACTCCACTCCAATTTACAACAGTTTACTACATATACTTGTACTCTCCACGGCACTCAACACTCTGTTGTCCTTTACTCCACACTATGGCCCTCATTATGACATTGGCGGTAAATGCCGCATACCGCCACGCTGACGGCCGCCAACTTTCAGCTGCGGCGGGGGATATCCATTCACCATATTATGACACACTCACACCAACCCAACAGAATACAGCCACATACACAAATACGCCAACTGAACAATGCCCACCACATTATGACCCACGAATCACCACAGCAGACATTCACCGGCGGTAAACCATTGGCGGTACATACATCCGCAATCACAATGGACACCCACAGACAAAACACCACCACATTGGACAATTCAAACACACACCTGACACCCATACACACACCACACACCCACACCACTATAAAACACACACCCACAGTACCCACAACCCTTTATGAATACAAATCATTGCCACCAGAGAGACACCAAGATCACTAAGACAACTAGAGTCACACACCACTCACACCTATACACCACTCACGCACTCCACATCACACACCCCAAAACATAACCCAACACACCCTCACCAACATACCTCACATAACACCCATGGCACCACAAAGACATCCGTTTCACAGAGGAGGCGCTAAGGGTCATTGTGGAAGAAATTGTCAGGTTAGAGCCACAGCTATTTGGAGCAGAGGTGCAGCAAATATCGATAGCTAGGAAGATGGAGCTATGGCAGAAGATAGTGGACAGGATGAATGGCATGGGACAGCTTTAGCAACACAAAAGGATGATGGACGGAGTGCTGAACAATGCAAACACTCACCCCCAGTCACACATCTGGGTTTAATCCATTGTTCTTTTGCTCACCATGCCACCCCAGTTTGGACCCAGCCAAATGCAAATCAGTCTTGACCCTGTTCCTCATGGGAACAGTCTAGCCCAAACTGCCAAGCCAGGTCCTCCCTGGACCGGAAACAAGCATCCTGGGACCGGTTTCAGGGTATCACCCTTCATCAGCCAGGCTAGCTTGAATCCAGTGGCACAGTGAGCAAGGGACCCACGTCTGGGCATACCCTTCCCACTTAGGGCAACTTTAGCAACACAAAAGGATGATGGACGGAGTGCTAAACAATGCAAACACTCACCCCCAGTCACAGATCTGAGTTTCATCCATCGTTCTTTTGCTCACCATGCCACCCCAGTTGGCATGGGACAGCACCCGAGAACAAGGGACGACATCAGGAAGAGATGGAACGACCTATGGGGGAAGATACATTCCATAGCAGCAAGACACCAACTCGCTATACAGAGGACTGGCAGTGGACCCCCACCTCCTCCCCCACAACTCACAGCATGGGAGGAGCAAGTCTTGGCAATACTGCATCCTGAGGGCCTGGCCGGTGTCGGAGGAGGACTGGACTCTGGTAAGTCAACACTCTACTATTATCACCCCCCTATCTGCATGCCATCAAATACCCTCACCCTCAATCTCATCACTCCACTCCATCCCACTCACTCCACCATCACATCTCACTAATCCCAATGCCAAGCCCTGCATGCTGTACCAATGCATGGACACCCCTCACAGCCCTGCATGGACACTCATCACTAAAGCATGCACAGCATAGAGAACTAACAATCCCACCATACACTAACATACAAAAGTGAAAGCTGGCAGGGCAAAACCAACCATAGAGGGGAAGCCAGGGATGTACAATATGTCATACACATCAACCATAGCACATCATTTACATCCCCACAGGTACCCCAGCCAATGTCACCGGAGAGGAGGTGCCAGCGCTATCTAGTACCCCAACTAAAGAGGCCCACAGTGATGACAGTAACTCTGGACTTCAGGATCTGGACGATCTACCTGGCCGATCAGGGACCACTGGACAGCCGGTTACCCAAGCCCAGTCACAGACCACCACAGAGCCTCCCCTTTCAGGAAACACCACCCAGCGTACCCACACCTCTGTCCCCAGGACACATCAATCAGCAGTGTGTCCACCTGTACAGAGACCCCAGGCCACACCTCATACCCAAGAAAATCAGGGACCTGGGGTCAGCGGCAGTGGGCACACGGTTCAGGGGACAGAGGCACATGCCAACAGGGAAACTGGGAGGAGTGCTGTGTGCCAGGGGGAGGACAGGCCCAGGGAACCGACTCTCCAGGAGGGACTCTCCGAGATCCTGGGAACTTACCAACATTCCCAGGACACAATGGGCCAGATTCTGGACAACGTGCAGGAGAACATGCAGCTGCAGGAAGGACAGTACCAGGGGATCCGGGAGGACTTGCAGGCCATCAACAACACCTTGATCTCCATAGCAGGGATGCTGGCAGACATGGCCACCATTATGAGGGAGGCAGTCTCACACCAGCAGGCCCCTGCCACTAGCCAGTCATCTGAACAGCTATCCATTTCCACTGCAGCTAGTGGCGAGGAAGCCCCGCCACAAGACTCATAGGCCACCAGCACCTCTCCCCATGCAGAAGGTGAACCACCCCGCAAACATTCCCTGCAATCCAGACAGAAACCAGAGGCACTTGGCAAGACCCCCGCCTGGAAATGAGACTCTCCTGATTGTCACCCTGTCCATCTTAAACTGCCATTGCTCCCCTTCCTATGTCCCCTTGGACAATGCACCTGTGCTACAAACAGACTGGAGCAATACCCTGGACTTTCCTCCATCATCACCCCATCCCATTGCACTTTCTCCCTCTATGTTAGCACTTCAATAATCAAAAACACAGCTGTCAGGGCACCCATGAATATGTAATTCCAAGTGAGTAATGTATCAATATGTAATGTATAATGGCATTAATACCATGGAGAGTTTCAAGCTCAATTTATTCTTCAACAGAAAAGTTCATCATAGTAACCACAGAATTGTCCTTTGACATCCATGTTCATGTAGTAAACACAGTATTGAAGTCAGTATCCATGTAGCACATACAGCCACAGCCAACACGTGTTTCGTCCTATGAGAACAGTACTCTCACGGACTTCATCAGGGCTGAAAATAAATGAGAACAGTCACTACTTCATAACATGTGTACAGAACCGTCAAGAGCAGACCATAAAATATATCTTATCGTGACAATTTGTGAGATCCTAAAACGAAAACATGTAATTTGTGACTTCTTGTGATCATTCATCTGGTGGGAACTAACATATAGTCCCATCACCACAATAAAATTATTAAAATTATCACAAAATATGATAACATTGCCTATAAAGTTAAAGCACAAAATGGGAATATATATGTGAATAACCCATGTGTACAAAGTTTGATCACAATATGAGTGTGCATGTTTCCAAAGTCCAAAGAAAAGTCACCCCAGACACCCAGTCAACACCAAAGTGCGCAATGTAATAATAGCTTACCCAGTGTAAGATAACAGAAACACCACCAGAGCCCTTCATAATAAACAGTGAAAAACCCATAAATCGAAACATACCTTAACTCAAATTATATCTACGTGTATAACCAGTATCATTAAGAACCGTCCAGAGTCTGTGGAAAATAATCATAGATCCACTATATAATCAACTAAGTCTCCTGCATGTCTAAATAGAAAAACGTCCCCAAATAAGGGTACAAGCAAATGTGACCAAAAGGTCCCAGACTGACCTGAGTAAAATATATATAATATCCAACATTAGGAAGCAAATGAAGTATTCAAGAACCGTTTCCTAAGTATGCAGAGTGAAGAAAGAAATCGGAAAGAAAAATTATTATATGCTGCAATTGAGGCATGCTAAATATAAATCAACACGATTAGGAAATATCCCCAAAAGTAATACTGAGACATCAAGTCACCAGGTCCCCAATAACCGAATTCAGTATCTCACCTATCGTATACGTAAGTATCCATCATCAAGAAAGGCAACGACCGCGGTCGAAATCCCCCCGCGGCGTCCTCTGTATCGGTAATTAATCTCGAACGTCGAACTAACGGAGGAGGATTGAAATTTAAAACCTCCGCGCGTTGGTAGTGAAGTAATAGAAAATGGACTAACCCATAAGTATGGGCGCCATCTTAGAAAAGGAGAGAAGGACCAGCCTTCAACAGGACACGAGAGGAAAAGAAGGACTATCTCCCGTAATGGGTGCCATTTTGGAACTGCATATACCCCGAGCTTGATGTATGTTAATAATCGGTATATACAACAAATACATAACGAGTAAATAAGTATCCTCCCAAATTCTTATTAACCTAAGTCATGCAATACAGCAATAACTGTAAGGAATTCCTTAAGTTGCATACCGCCACCATCCGTGTCAAGATAATGGCCTATGGGGAGAACTCCTTCCCCCAAGATATCTGGTTGTAACCATAATTGTTTATTACCGCATCTAACAAGATATATGTAGGTGAAGTAGTAGTATCCCTCGCACAGCCCAACTGAATAGATTAATACGAAAAACCCAGTGGTCTATACGTGAGTGTTTGGTGTGAAAGGAGAAAGGGGAAAAATACACGTGACCGTGTCATGGCCCACTCATATTATGTATAGACAACACACTGTCAAGTATACCTAAAACATATAAATTACACCATGGTTTGGATTACAAACAAGCAAACCTGAGACAGTTAATGATGATCTACCATTGCATTACTATGTATTCCTGTTCTAACACAATATATGTATCTGATCTCTCCAAATGAGTATTTATGCATGCCGCAAATACAGAGTATATGTCCCTCTGAGTTGGGCACCAGTCAGTATAATCAATTCACATAGCATTTGACCCAGTGACTTGTATATAGATGAGACACAATATAATCAAAAGACTACACTTGCAGTAGATTCATGAATAACATATGCTTAATGAACTTAGTAAGTCAGAATGAGAGGAGAGTAGATTGTAAAGATGATGCATTAATATCAGTGATTATTCTTATGTTTCCAAATAGTATTCCATTTCAAAGTTGGTATTGAGACCCTCCTCCACCGCTCTGAGTTTCAAAATCCAATAACATTCTTTTCTCCTGAGGGCTAGTTCCCTATTGCCACCTCTGGGGTCTCTATTTACCTGATCAAATCCAAAGAATTCAAAACCAACAATGTTTTTTTGTTTTGGGCAGTGTCGCATATGGTTTACTATAGGGTATCTCTCGTCACCTTGTCTCAAAGCTCTGAAATGTTCACTCGCCCTAACTCTGAGTGGTCTGATAGTACTGCCTACATAGTATAGGCCACAATTGCACATGATCATGTAGATGACAAAATTACTATCACATGTAATATTGTGGTTAATGTTGTATGGCGTCCCAGTACAGCTGGTGAATGTGGAGATGCCTGACTTGGCCCATCTACACATTCCACAATGTCCACACTTAAAGAAACCCTTACCCTTACCACGGCTGGTAAGCCAGTTAGTCTGAGTTGGTTTACAGCGAAAATTAGAACATAGCAAATTTTTAAGAGTTCTGCCTCTTCTATACGTAAACAGTGGGGTAGCCGGGATCACTTTTTTCAGAGTAGGATCTGCTGTTAGAATAGACCAATGTCTGTTCATACATTTACGTAATAAAGTAGCCGTTTTTGTGAAATTCACAATACAGCGGATACCATTATCCTTAGTTCTCAATTTTTGACCCAGTGTGTCTGATCTGGACAGACGTAAAGCCCTATTCCGAGCTTTGTCTATCACCTTAGTGGAGTATCCCCGTGCTTTGAATCTCATGCTCATATCTTGTATACATAGGCCAAAATCTTCCTCAAGACTACAATTGCGCCTCGCCCTAACCATCTCACCATAAGGTATCGCATTAATTTGATGAACTGGATGTGCGCTCTTTGCGTGTAGGATAGAGTTACAGGAAGTACTCTTTCTGTAAAGACGACTTTCTATTTTGTTGTTGCAAATCAGAAGTTCCACGTCAAGAAAGGCAATGTTAGTCACACTTCGTTCAGAAGTAAAGTGAATGTTATACTCATTATTATTTAAATAGTTAATGAAGTTGTCAAGTTCTTGTGAGTCGCCAGTCCAGATCATCAAACAATCATCGATATATCTGCCCCAATGGAGTATATCAGAGATCCATTTACTACCCTCTTTACTCCAGATCATATTTTGCTCAAACATTCCCATAAAGAGATTCGCATAGGCCGGTGAGAATTTGGATCCCATAGCTACACCTTGCTTTTGGCGATACCAATCATTTTTAAATAAAAATACATTATTGTTTAAGATCAGATCTACCATTTTTATTAGCATTTGGGTATGGCCATATAGGTTCGCCGGTCTTTTGTAGAGGAAGAGACGTAGTGCCTCCTTTCCTTGTTCATGGTTAATGCTGGTATAAAGGGAGGTGACATCTAGTGTAACTAAAATCATCCCTGGTTCCCATGTTATATCCATGAGTATGCTGAGAATATGTTTCGTATCCTTAATATAGGAAGGTAAGTTTCCTACACAAGGCTGTAAAAAAATGTCAACATATTCCGACAGTCTCTCAGTTGGACCATCGATGCCTGAAACAATAGGCCTGCCAGGAGGGGAAGTGAGACTCTTATGTACTTTAGGTAGTATATATATACAAGGGTTCCTGGGTCTGTGAATACGAAGGTACATATACTCATCTTCTTTTAAAAGTGATTGAGTAAAACAGTCATGTAGAAATTTATTGATTTTATTCGTAAGTGCGGGGATAGGGTCTGATATCATCTTTTCATAACAAGTCACATCCCCTAGTTGCCTATAAATCTCCTGATCATAATCTGAGGTGTTCATTACTACAATATTTCCCCCCTTGTCTGCCTCTCTTATGGTAATCTCCCCATTGGTACGTAATAGTCTCAAGTTAGTCATTTCCTTTTGGGTAAGGTTCTGATGCCAAATATAATGGCGACTGTCATTCTTTGATTCTAGTTTATTAAAATCACGCCAGACCACTCTGAAAAAGGTTTCTATACAGTTATCCCTATTAAGGGTTGGTGTCCACATTGATTTGCTTTTTAAACCACTAGGCAGTGAGTCTGATGGGATATCTAGATCCGATAAAATTCGAGTTATAGTGGTAGCATCCTGTTCGCAGTCCGCTATAGACAATAGAGTGGCCGTATCTTGAACATCCTTAATGGACAACTGTTGGTCTTCATTGAGACCATCCAGGGAGATGATGTTGTCCCTGTTGTCAGAATGATTCGCAAAATATCTTTTCAGTTTTAGACGTCTAATAAATTTGAAAAAATCAATTTTCGTATTCTGAAAGTCTCCAAACTCTCCTGGACAGAACCCTAGTCCCTTGCCAAGAAGTGTAAGGTCATGAGAAGTAAGCTCCAAGTTGGAGAGGTTAATTACATTGATAGAACCAATATCAGAATTGGCTATTTCCCCCTGTTCCATGATCTTGTCTGCATTCCTTGTCTTGTATTTGCGTGTACCTCCTCTGCCACCCCGCCTGATTTTCCTGGGTCTATCTTGCGTCGGCCTAGTTCCCATTGTCCCTGCCTTATCCTCTGGACCTCTGCTAAAAAAGAGGGTTGTGCTGACCTGTCCTGTCTAGAAGTGTTGGAAATAGCACTTAAATCACTATTGCTGGTAGAAGCACTATTTAGTGAGGATGAGGAGCCTAAATCAGAACCTAATGGGGACGCACTTCTTTTGGATAAATGATCATATTTATGGGAGAATGTAAAGATCCTACCATTTTTGTAATCCAACTCATCTCGCCTAAATTTGCGTGCCTTCCTTTGTGTAATCTCATTTTGATGCAGTTCCATAATTTCATTAAGAATTTTATAGTTCTTAGCCGTTGGTTCCTCCATGTTCATTTTGTTAATATCTGTTTCTAATTCAGCAATTTCTGTTTGTAATTTAGTGATTTTCCTCTCCGAGTTTTCTATCAGAATATTCAATAGTCTAAAAGAACTTGACACTATTTCTTGTTCCCAATTGTCCAATAAGTCTGGATCAAGATCATCAAAGGTAGGAAAAATATGTGATCTTAGACCTCTAGGTATCCTGTGAAGTTTTACATATTGTTTTAAGGTTGCTCCATCCCACCATTTAGACACCTCCTGTTTCTTCAATTTTTCTAATTTGAAAAATTTGTCACGAAGCCCCATTTTGGTGTGCTGGGCACCCGCTGTATAAGGTTTAGGTATTAGGTATTAGCACTTCAATAATCAGCCTTTGACAAAAATCGATTTTGAGTATGTCATGTAAATCAAATATGTATTGTTTGAAACAGGTACAGCCATTGCAAATGAACTGTATATAGAATGAACATAGATTAAACACCTGTAGCTGGCTGTAGTGATAACACCAGGAGTATTTGTCATATCACCATTATCTGCAAAATGAATAGCCAGGGTGAATAGTAAGTGGGCATTGAATTGGGAATTACTACCATGCCAATGCCGCACAGAATACAACCGAAGTCATTGAAATGTAAAGTTACACAGTCTTACCTGTGTGTCATTGGAAGTACTGACGGATCACAGATGTTCTGTTGTCCTCATCTTCATCCTCTGCCTCCTCATCCTCACTGTCCACAGGGTCCACCGTTTCCACAGGGGCATCTCCAGTCTCCTCTTGCTGCAGAAAAGGTACATGATGTCTGAGGGCTAGATTGTGCAACATGCATCATGCCACTAGTATCTGGCAGACCTTATTGGGTGAGTAGCACAGGGATCCACCTGTTAGATGGAGGCACCAAAACATAGCCTTCCGGAGGCCAAAGGTTCTCTCAATTATCCTTCTCGTTCACCCATGTGCCTCATTATAACGTTCTTCTGCCCTTCTTCTGCCATTCCTCACAGGGGTCAGCAGCCATGATAGGTTTGGGTAACCAGAGTCACCTGCAATTATTGAGGGACAACATTTAGCCACACACCATCCTATATGGCCCACACCATACCCATACACCAACATATACTGGGTGGGAACCAGGGCTCACCTATTAGCCACACCCTGCCATCACATTTGGGATACTGCTGTTCCTTAGGACAAAGGCATCATGCACTTGCCCAGGATACTTAGGCCCATATTTATACTTTTTGACGCTAAACTGCGCTAACGCAGTTTAGCGTCAAAAAGTTTTGCGCCGTCTAACGCCATTCTGAAGCGCCATGCGGGCGCCGTATTTATGGAATGGCGTTAGACGGCGCAATCAGACCGGCGCTGCCTGGTTTGCGTGGGAAGAAACCACGTAGACCAGACAGCGCCGGCGTAGGGGGAAAATGGCGCATGGGCGTCTTAAAATGGGGCAAGTCAGGTTACGTCGAAAAAATCGTCTTAACCCGACTTGCGCCATTTTTTAACGACGCCCATCCCCCATCAACATGACTCCTATCATTGTAAAGATAGGAGTCATGCCCCCTTGCCCAATGGCCATGCCCAGGGGACTTCTGTCCCCTGGGCATGGTCATTGGGCATAGTGGCATGTAGGGGGGCACAAATAAGGCCCCCCTATGCCACCAAAATAAAATATAAAAAATAAAAAATAAAACTTACCTGAACTTACCTGAATGTCCCTGGGGTGGGTCCCTCCATCCTTGGGGGTCCTCCTGGGGTGGGCAAGGGTGGCAGGGGGGGTCCCTGGGGGCATGGGAGGGCACCTGTGGGCTCATTTTGAGCCCACAGGCCCCTTAACGCCTGCCCTGAGCAGGCGTTAAAAAGTGGCGCAAATGCGCCGTTTTTAGCCACGCCAACTCCCGGGTGTCTCTTTTGCCCGGGAGTATAAATACCACGTAAAGGCCTGGGAGTCATTTTTTAGACGGGAACGCCTCCCTTGCATATCATTAACGCAAGGAAGGGGTTCACGCTAAAAAATGACGCACATTCCGGGAACTTTGGCGCTATTCGCCTCTAACGCCATAGTATAAATATGGCGTTAGTTGGCGTTAGTTTTGCGTCGAAATTGCGTCAAAAAAAACGACGCAATTTCGGCGCAAACAGAGTATAAATATGGCCCTTAGCATTGACGTGGGAGATGTACTAGTCCGCCGAGCACACCATCTGCACATTCATGGAGTGGAAACTCTTATGATTTCTGAACACGAGGTCATTCTGGCGGGGGGGACAAACGCAATATGTGTTCCATCAATCGCCCCAACAATATTGGGGATATGTCCCATTGCATAAAACTCGGACTTCACAGTGGCCAAATCCTCAACCTGGGGGACTGCAACGTAGCTGCACATGTGTTTTATCAGGGCAGACAATACTCTTGTCAGCACTATTGAGAACACTGGCTGTGACATTCCTGCTTCCAAGCCCACTGTCACTTGGAAAGAACCAGTTGGCAGGAAATGGAGTACTGATAGCACTTGCACAAAAGGGGGGATCCCAGTGGGGTGACGGATAGCAGATATCAGGTCAGGCTCCAATTGGGCACACAGCTCTGTGATTGTGGTCCTGTCCAGTCTATAGGTGAGTATTATGTGCCTGTCCCCCAGTGTAGCCATGTCCACCAGGGGTCTGTACACAGGGGTATGTCCCATCTCCTATTCATCCGCAGCGGTAGGAATCTAGAGTGAGGAGCCTGTCACAAATTGAACAATGGAGCCACAACAGTAGTTTGCATTCTGTAATCATGTAAAGGGTCAGTGTGATTTTTCCAGTATGTGCCTATTTCTCCTGTGACACAGCGTTATTACATAGGGCTGCCCCCCTCCCGAAATGGCATTCGCCTGTCCTGTGTGGAGGGACAGGTGGAAGTGAGGTCATTCCGCTGACGTTGTGCGCCATGGCGAGAGGTGGTCGGGAACCGCCGTGCAACTCCTCATTGGTTAATATTAGGCCCTATGGGTTACAGTGGCCAATGGTGATCTACGCCGGTGGTGACGGTATGCACCCCCATGGACGTGACTGCCATTTTCTACCATATTCCTCACTTGTTACCTGACCTTCCATAGCAGGGGGCCTACACTGCATGTGCTGCTGTGACCTGTTTCTGGAACCTACCATGGCCCGTGTGACGGGGAAAGGGCCTCAGCCTTCACTTCGGAGGAGTTGGAGCGACTGGTGGATGGGGTCCTACCCCAGTACGGACTGCTGTATGGGCCTCCAGACCAACAGGTGAGTACACTGTGGGCACGATGCATGGTGCATGGATGCATGGAGATGTGTGTGAAGGCACTGTGTAAGGGGGGATTATCTTTGGCGGTGTCCATGTTGGGAGCTGTGCTATGTATGTGCCAATGGAGATGGTAAGGGGTATTGTGGGCCATGTGTGTGACAGGCTGGACTGTTTGTCTAATGGTGTTCTCCTGTCTGTATTGCCTCTGCAGGTCAGTGCCCATCAAAACAAGGGTATTTGACGTGCCATTGCCAAGGAGGTGCGGACCCAGGGAGTCTATGGCTGGCGGTGCTCCCACTGTTGCAAACGGTGGGAGGACCTGAGACGCAGGGCACAGAAGACCGCAGAGACCCAGCTGGGGATGGCCTCCCAACGAGTAAGGAGTGCCCGTCAAACCCTGACCCCCCTGATGGCCCACATACTGGTGGTGGCCTATCCAGAACTGAATGGGCGCTTGAGGGCAACACAGCAGCCACAAGGGGGAGGGAGTGCAGTGGCTATTATCACAGCTCACGCGTGGTGGGGTGGTATCCGGGTGGTGGGTGTAGGTCAGTGGGTGCCCCTAGGCCAGGCCAGACATAGCAGCGTAGGTCCTATGGTGGCTATGGGTCTGAAGGGAAAATAATGGCTACCTAGCTTGTTAGCATCCACTACAGGCCAGGGCTGCATGGGTCCCAGGTGTACTGCAGTTGGTGCTGTGTGCCCCTCCTCATGCCTTAGTGGCTAGCAATATCACTGGTAGTGCAATGCATATTGTGCAGCCCTGTTCCCTGTGTGTGAGGGTGCTGAGTACTCCAACGGTGGTGTTGGTGCAGTCATTGACCCAATGTATCCTTTGTCTCTCTTCCCCCCTTTCTTGTTTTGTCATCCTGTCCTTATGTGCATTAGCATCATCTGGCGGAGGAGCAGAGGCACCGGCGACAGAGGGAGCTGCATCCCACAGGAGGCAGAGTCCACCGACGCTGAGGGCACCAGTGGGACGGAGGGCAAGGGGAGCACCACAGAGGAGACTGGAGGGGACAATACAGACTGAGATACCTCCTCCGATGGGAGCTCCCTGGTGGTGGCGGACACCTCTGTGACCACCCCAGCTACAGGTACAGCCACCACCGCCCATACCAGCACCACCCTCCCAGCAGCCCTGCAGCGAGTTGCCCGTGCCTGCTCACCCAGGAGGGTGGGCATCTACTTCGCCCTAGGCACCTCAGGCCACCAGGGCCCAGTGATCCCTGCTGCCCTCAGTGAGGAGGCTATTGACCTCCTGAGATCCATCTCTGTAGGGCAGTCAACCATTGTGAATGCCATCCAGGGGCTGGCATCCCAGAAGCAGCAATGCAATGCCTACCTGGAGGGCATTCATGGTGGCTTGGCTACCCTACAGAGATCGTTTCAGGCACTGGTCTCCTCTTAGACAGCAGCCAGTGTCCCTGGTTCTTCCATCCCCCCTCCAACTACCTGTTCCCAGTCCCAAAGCCTTCCCCCACACGCATCCCACGCACACATTCAGACCAGCATGCACCCAAGACAACATACAGGACTTGCACAGACAGGCAGAGGCACTACACTTCACGCCACAAGAACACACACAGCCAACACACAGAACACACACAACAGCCACTCCCTCCACTGTATCTCCCTTATCCCACAGTCACTTCAACACTCACACCTGCAAGCACTGCATCTTCAGTCACAGATAATGTCACCTGTACAGCCTTGCCCACAGTCACCACAACATCAGACATGTACACCAGCAACCCATTCACCACATGCGCAGTCACCACCACCACCATTACAACCTCATGCAGCACACCCACCTCACTTGCAGACACCACCACAACATACATACACACATCCTGTTTGTCCTCTCCCACCCTGTCGGCCCCCCCTTCAAAAACACATAAACGCTCCCACTCAGACACTCAACAGCCATCCACCTCACACATGCACACTGTGCATGTACCTGCAACCCAGTCCAGCACATCTACTCCTCCTACATCCACCTGTACCTTCAATCCCAAACCTCCTCCCACATTTCACCCCATTAGACCTAAGAAACGTTTCCTTTCCTGCCTTGACCTCTTCCCTCCTCCTCCCCCCCATCCTGCCCCGAAAAAGAAGCTCCCTCTCCCCCAGCCTAGTACCTCCAGCTCCCACTCCACTGTGTGACCACCCCAGCTACAGGTATAGCTGCCACCCCCCGTACCAGCACCGCCCTCCCAGCGAGTTGCCCGTGCCTGCTCACCCAAGAGGGTGGGCATCTCCTTCACCCCAGGCACCTCATGCCCTGCCCCAGTGAGCCCTGCTGCCCTGAGTGAGGAGGCTATTGACCTCCTGAGATCCATCTCTGTAGGGCAGTCAACCATTGTGAATGCCATCCAGGGGTTGGCAGCCCAGATGCAACAATGTAATGCATTCCTGGAGGGCATTCACACTGGATTGGCGGCCCAACAGAGATCGATCCAGGCTCTGGCCTCCTCTCCGATGGCAGCCATTGTCCCTGTTTCAACCGTCCCTCCCTCCAACTTCCACGTCTCAGGCCCATTCTCCTCAATCCCAACCGATTCCAAGCACACAGCCTGACGAGCATGCACACAAGACAACACCCAAGAGTGTCACAGGCAAACACAAGCACCACACTTCATCCCACAGGCACTCACACAAACCCCATCCAGTTGCAGACACATCAACATCCACTATTTCCACTGTCTCCCCATCTTCCTCCTCTTCCACCTCCCACCCAGTTGCGTCCACATTCACACCTGCATGCACTACATCATCATCCACTACCTGCATCATCACCACACCAAGCAGAACACACACCTCACTGGCAGACACCTCCACAACAGCCATGCACGTGTCCCCTGTGTCCTCTCCCACTGTGTCTGTCCTCCCCTCCTAAGGTACACAAACGCAAGCACTCAGACACACAACAGCCATCCACCTCACAACAGCATACAGCCCATGCACCTGCACCCAAATCCAGCTGACAAACACCTCCAACAACCACTCCCTCATCCTCCACTCCCATTACTTCTCCCTTTTCCCGCCCCACTGTCCCTAAAAAGCTTTTCCTTTCCACCACTGACCTCTTCCCTACCCCTCCCCCCGTCCTGCACGTATGGCCAGGGTATCAAGAACCCAGCCAAGCACCTCAGCCACACAGTCCACAGGCCCACTTCCAGCCACACCTACTCGTGGAGGAAAGGATTCCAGGCCACAAATACTGAAGGAGAAGGAGCCTGCACCACCCAGCGGAAAGGGGAAGGAGCCTGCACCAGCCAGCAGAAAGGGAAAGGGGAAGGGGCCTGCACCAGCAAGCAAGAAGGGGAAGTAGCCTGCACCAGCAAGCAAGAAGGGCAAGGAGCCTGCACCAGCAAGCAAGAAGGGCAAGGAGCCTGCACTAGCAAGCAAGAAGGGCAAGCAGCCTGCACTATCAGCTGTCACAGAGCCCCCACCACCAACCGTGGTTGTTACAGTCATCAGTGAGTGCAGGGGCTAAGAAGGAACCTCTCACAACCTCCACCACCACCACACTGCAGCAATCACAGGGTGCAGGGGCTGAGCAGGAGCCTCCCACAAACCTCCACCACCACCACAGTGCAGCCATTGCAGGGTGCAGGGGCTGAGCAGGAGCCTCCCAGTACCACCACCACCACAGTGCAGCCATCGCCAGGTGCAGCGGCTGAGCAGGAGCCTCCCACTACCACCACCAACAACACAGTGCAGCCGTCACCGCTGGCGGGCGCAATGTGATCTATCCTCCATGGGCTGCTGTGCGGCCTGTCCCCTCCAGAACCAGTGGGGAACACACCCACTTGAGAGACTGTGGCCTTGCACTCCCCAGGACCAAGCACAGGGCATGTTGCCCCCTCCAGAACCAGTGGGGAAGACACCCACCCTAGAGAATGTGGCCTTGAACTCCCCAGGACCAAGCATAGGGCATGTTGCCCCCTCCAGAACCAGTGGGGAAGGCACCCACCCGAAAGACTGTGGCCTTGCACTCTCCTGGACCAAGCACAGGGCATGTTGCCCCCTCCAGAACCAGTGGTCTTGTTTCCGCATCCGGCTGAGGTGTTCCCCCCACCCCCTGAGGTGCCTGCCTATTTGCCAACTGATGCCCCTGCAGTGTTCTCTCCGTATTGATGCAGGTAACGAGTGGGGCCTTGGACTTTGCCCTGTGGCCATGTGTCCCACGCAAACTGAGAACTGGCCAGTGTCCCTTTTTTGTACATATATGTTGCATTTGCAAAATTATTCTTAATATTGTGTTGATCTTATTACAATCACTTTAGTCAATTCTTGTTGTCCTTGCATTATTCAGCCGATTTATGGGGATTAACTTGTTTTCTTGGGCAGCTGGTTGTGTGTATGGTGTGTGTGTGTGTCTGGGATGTGTATGGTGCGTGTGCGTGTCACTCTTGTTTTCCTCCCCCCTTCCTTGTGTGCTAGGCGGCTGTACTCACCGGCGTCGTCTTCTCCGGTATTAGTGTGCGTGGTGGAGCATGACATAGAATATCATCGGGAAAACTTGCAGTTCTTGTTACATGGCGGTGTGGTTCTTCCCTGTGTCTCCAATGATGAGTCCTTCCACTTCTGTCCAGTGTTTCTGCTAGGCTTTTGATGGCATTGGTAGCGCCCCGGAAAAGGTGGTGGATTGTCTTGTCATAATATGGTGGGCGGAACTTTGACTTCCGCCTGGCTGTAGACGGCTACCGTCGTGGTGACTGTTGTTTCCGCCCTGGCGGTCAGTGTGGTACATTGGCTGTCTTTCAGAGATCTTTCTGCCATGGTCATAAATTAGCGGTAGTTACCGCCAGCCTGTTGGCGGTATTACCGCCCCTTTATCACTGACCGCCAGGGTTGTAATGAGGGTCTATGTTACACTACTCCACTTGACTCTGCTCCAATATACGAGACTTTACCTCACTCTACGCTACTATGCAACAATTCACTCTATGCAGTTCTACTGTTTCACACACTACTGTACTTTATGCAACTCCACTCCACAATGCTCTAGTACGCAGTATGCCACGCTCTGACACTTTACTCCTGCCTATATCCCTTCACTCAACTGTACTACACTGTATGCCACTGTACAACACTCTACTCTAGTCTATGATACTCTCATCTACTATACGACACTGTCTGCAACTCTTTGTATAAAACTGCATCCCACAGTACTCTACTCTAACAGAGTACTCCAATCTACTCCAATACTACACTGTGCCATTCTCATCTGTAACACTGTATGCCAGTCCACTCTAAAACACTGTGCTGTGAACCACTCCACTGCACAAAAATCAACTAGACTGTATGCCACTCTACCCTACATCACTTTCCAATACTTTCCAATACCCCACTATACTCTACTGTATCACTGTACTCCAATTCATGACACTTTACTCGACTACATGTTTCGCCACTCCACTCCACTGCACTCCACTCCACTATAGTCCACGACGCGCCACTCCATGACACTTTACTCCACCTACACTACCTCACCCCATTGTACTTCACTTAACTATATTCCACTTTAAACCATTCAATGCCACTGTACGAGTCTGGAGGACATGCCACTCAACTTCTCTCTATGTAGCCATGCCACTATATGACACAGCACTCCACTCTAAGACACTGTCGTCCACTGTACTCTACAACACTCCACTTGATGGCACTCTACTCTGTGACACTCTACTTCACCCTAATCCACTCTTAAACACTTTACTCCACTTTATGACAGTCTATGACACCATACTCTGTTTGACACGCCATTCTGCCATACAACTCGATACTCCAGTCTACGATACTTGACTCCACTATATGAGACACTATGCCACTTCACTATGTAATACTTTATTACACTGTACGATATGCTACTACACTCTACTACACTCTAGTTAAATCTGAGCTTCTCTACACCATGACAATAGAATTTACATCACTCTCCTCCACTGTACTGTACGACACTCCACATAACTCTCCACTTGTGACACTGGACTTAAAGATTTGAAACACATTTTTATTAAACATTTTTAAAGAAATCATTGAAATTCACTTAAAAGCAAACAACGGTTAAAGCTTATTTATAGTTAGTAAAACGTATATGAACCAAGTTTAAACTACATACACTTTAAAAATACTAAAGTTTAGTTTTAACTTTCATTTACAATTTATCCACCATATTCAAATTATTATAAAAAGCAGACCTCGTTGCACACACTTTTCAGCTCGCTAACTAAACACCAGTTGTAACTCCCCACATCCATGCACTGCGTTCATACGCATGATACTCCACCATACAAGACTCTCCGCCACTCTACTGCACAACACTGAACTATATGACACTACTCTACTGAACTCTATTCTATGCCACTACACTCAACAACACTCTGTTACACTCTATGCCACTCTACTCGATGACACTCCACTCCAGCACACTCCATTTCATGGCACTCCAGTCAACCACACTCCACCGTACAACACTCAGAGCTACTGTTCAACATACCACTACAGTGTACAACATGCCATTCCACTCCGCTATATGACACTCCATGATCAATATGGCACACCATGCATTTCCACTGTATAACACTTTACTCCACTGTACACTAAGGCCCTCATTATGACATAGGCAGTCAGCTGACTGCCACGCCGGCGATGGCAGTAGGTCTGAGGGGCTGCTGGGAGGGCGGTGCTGGTACGGGGGTGGCAGCTGTACCTGTAGCTGGGGTGGTCACAGAGGCGCCCGCCACCACCAGGAAGATCCTATCAGAGGAGGTATCTGAGTCTGTATTGTCCCCTCCAGTCTCCTCCGTGGTGCTCCCCTCGCCCTCCGTCCCACTGGTGCCCTCTGCGTCGGTGGACTCTGCCTCCTGGGTCCTGTGGGATGCAGCTCCCTCCATCGCCGGTGCCTCTGCTCCTCCACCAGATGATGCTAATGCTCATAAGGCCCTCATTATGACATAGACAGTCAGCTGACCGCCACACAGGCGATGGCGGTAGGTCCGTTGCTAGGCTGGCGGTGAAGACCGCCAAATTATGAACATGGCGGTGATCCCTCCCATATACAGCCAATGTACCACCCGAACCACCAGTGCGGTCCGTCCACTGACCACAGCGGTTGTCATCATCAGGCTGGTGGAACACCATTCACCGCCCGCTGTATTACGACAAAGCAGAAGCCAGGATTTCCAGGGCAGGACCACTGCCACCAAAAGCCTGGCGAAAACGAATCATATAAAAAGGAGACACTCACCTCCAGGGACACAGAGGAATCCGTGGCCACCATGGAACCCGAAATGGAAGCCCTGTCGATGCTGTACCACGCTATGGCAGTCCAGCAGCAGCAACGCCAACAAAGACAATGGTGAGTACAGCCGCCTAGCACACAAGGGGGGGAGGGTGACACACCCACAAGCACAACACACACCACACACATATACCAGACTCCGAGAACTATCTGCAGAGAAATCCAACAGCAACATAAGCCAGGAGCAAAGAAAGCCAGGACACAAACCTTTGGTTCAACCACTGTAATTCTGTGGGAACAGAGACCTCAATAAAAAAATATATATATATTTACAGAAAGGGCCATTGGCCAGTCCAATGTCCTTGTAAAGCCACAGGGCAATGTCCAAGGCCCAACTTGACTCCTGACAGCCTGTCACTCCACTGAGCAGGGGCATCATGGTGATGGTAAGCAGCACCACAGGTGGGGTTTTTGGCAGGGGGGTTCTTGGACTTGGGTTTGGGAAGGAGGGTCCTTTCTCTGTTGCTTAGGGTGTGGAAGTGTCGAATCTTGTGCCCCTTAGTGGCAGGTTTAGCTGCAGGGGGAAGGACATGGAGTGGGGGCTGGAGGTACTGGGCTGGGGGAGAGGGAGCTTCTTCTTTGGGCAGGACAGGGGGGAGGAGGAGGGAAGAGGTCAAGGTGGGAAAGGAAAAGTTTCTTAGGTCCAATGGGGTGGGATGTGGGAGGAGGTTTGTGATTGGAGTTACAGGGAGTGGTTTTAGGAGGAGTAGATGTGCTGGTCTGGGTTGCAGGTACATGCACACTGTGCGTGTGTGAGGTGGGTGCTGTTGAGTGTCTGAGTGGGAGTTTTTATGTGTTTTTGGAGGGGGCAGACAGGTTGGGAGAGGACAAACAGGACGTGTGTATGTATGTTGTGGTGGTGTCTGCAATTGAGGTGGGTGTGCTGCATGAGGTTGTAATGGTGGTGGTGATGGTGGTGACTGCGCATGTGGTGAATAGGTTGCTAGTGTGCATGTCTGCTGTTGTGGTGACTGTTGGCACGGCTGTACAGGTGGCAGGATCTGTGACTGAAGTTGCAGTGCTTGCAGGTGTGAGTGTTGATGTGACTGTGAGGGATGAGGGGGACACAGTGGAGGGAGTGGCTATTGTTGTGTGTGCTTCTGTGTGTTGGCTGTGTGTGTGCTTGTGGAGTGAAGTGTGGTGCCTCTGCCTTTTTGTGTGACTCCTGTCTGTTGTCTTGGGTGCATGCTGGTCTGAATGTGTGTGTGGGATGGGTGGGGGAGGAGGCTTTGGGACTGGGAACAGGTAGTTGGAGAGGGAATGGAAGAACCAGGGACACTGGCTGCCGTCAAAAAGGAGACCAGTGCCTGAAACGATCTCTGTAGGGTAGCCAAGCCACCATGAATGCCCTCCAGGTAGGCATTGAATTGCTGCTTCTGGGATGCCAGTCTCTGGATGGCATTCACTATGGTTGACTGCCCTACAGAGATGGATCTCATGAGGTCAATAGCCTCCTCACTGAGGGCAGCAGGGCTGACTGGGGCAGTGCCTGAGGTGCCTGGGGCGAAGAAGACGCCCACCCTCCTGGGAGATCGAGCATGGGCAACTGGGTGAGGGCTACTGGGAGGACGGTGCTGGTACGGGGGGTTGTAGAAGATGTTGTAGCTGGGGTGGTCCCAGAGTGGTCCGCCACCACAATGGAGCTTCCATCGGAGGAGGAATCTGAGTCAGATGTTGTAGCTCCTGTCTCCCCCGTGGTGCTCCCCTCACCCCCCAACCCACTGGTCCCCTTGGAGTCGATGGTCTCTGCCTCCTGGGTCCCATGGGCTGCAGCTCCCCCACTCGCCGGTGCCCCTGCTCCTTTGCCTGATGATGCTAACGCACACAAGGACAAGATAAGAAAAAGAGAGAGTGTGGGGGAGAAAGAAAGGGAGCACAGGGTCAATAACAGCAACAACAGCACATATAGCATACACATCACAATCACTCACTGTCACTAACAGTGTGCAGTATGAACCACAATGACAAACCATTACCTGGGAACAACAGCAGAAATGAACCCAAACACTACCATCACACACCTACTGGGACTCACTAAGCCATGTCTGCCATGGTATGCCAGCTACTTGACAATACCAAATTGACATACCACGCTACATTGCTAAGCAGGACTCCACAAGAATAGCTAAACCGGCATATTGGGGCATCCACTGACTAGAACCTTACACCCAAACACCATGGCAGGCAACAAAATAAAATAACACACAGTGTACACTCACCCCCCCTTGTGGCTGCTGTGCTGACCTCAAGTGCCCATCCAACTCAGGATTGGCCATTGCCAGTATGTGGGCCATTGGGGGGTCAGGGTCCGACGGGCACCCCTCCCTCGTTGGGAGGCCATCCCCAGCTGGACCTCTGCAGTCTTCCGGGCCCAGCTCCTCAGGTCCTCCCACCATTTCCTGCAGTGGGTGCTCCGCCGGCTATGGACCCCAGGGTCGGCATGCCACAACCCTTTCTTCTGATGGGAGCTAGCCTGCATAGGGAACACAGACAGAAGGAAACTATTCGCTCAACACTCCATTCTGTAACAGAAATGGCTTACATACTGCATAGATCCCACATAAAGCCCACACATGACCCGTACTTCTGTATACACATTGCATGCAGCAAAAATATACTCCCCAAATGACACACTGGCAGCACACACATACATCTTTATACAGCCATGTTGCATCCAACGTACCCATAAGGTACTCACCTGTTGGTCTGGAGGCCCATACAGCTGCCTATACAAGGGTAGGCCCCCCTCCACAAGCTTCTCCAACTCCTCCGATGTGAAGGCTGGGGCCCTTTCCCCTGTAGCACGGGCCATCGCGGTTCCAGACACAGGACACAGCAGCACAGCCAGTGGAGGTGTTGTTCTCTAGAGAGTCAGGAATCAAGTGAAGTGGGACAGAGAAAATGGCGGACATGTCCGCAGCGGTGAACACAGTCACTGCAGTGTTGACCATCATTGGTTCCTAGGCTCCATAGACCTCCATGTTAACCAATGAGGAGTTGCACGGCAGTGCAGACCCCCTTCTGCCATGATGACAAAAGCCGGCGGAGAGAGGTCACTTCCACCTGTCCCTGCATACAGGACAGATGGTTGTAAATTCCCAATGCTGGTACTCATGGAAGACAATTTATTGTGCGTCATAGGTACAGATGGTACACACCACGACAATTCCAGTCTGCTACATAATTACATACTCAGGTTACTGTTATATTTTATGTCCATACTTCCTGTAGTGTCACACATCTCATGTTTGGTTAACTTAGATACCTACCACTGTAGAGGAAGAGGCAAGCACCCATGTACAGACCCCTAGTGGACTCGGCTACACTGGAGGAACGACACATCATTATTACTTATCGTCTGGATAGGGCAACAATTACTGAGCTGTGTCAACAACTGGGGCGAGATCTGATGACTGCTATCTGTAGCACTACAGCAATACCACCAGAAGTATAGGTACTGTCAGTGCTCGACTTTCTGGCAAGTGGTTCTTTCCAGGTGACTGTGGGGTTGGCTGCTGGAATGTCGCAGCCAATGTTTTCGATTGTGCTTGGATGAGTTTTGGCTGCCTTGCTTAAACACATGGGAAGCTACATCTCATTCCCCCAGAGAGATTTGCCAACTGTGAAGGCTGGATTCCACACCATGGGACACATACCACATGTGATTGGAGCCATTGACGGGCCCATATTGCCTTGGTCCCTCCAAGGACAAATGAGCAGGTCTACAGGAATAGGAAGAGTTACCACTCTAAATGTCCAGATGATGTGCCTTGCTGATCAATACATCCCCCACATCACTGCCAAGTTTCCTGGATCTGTGCATGATGCCTATGTGTTGAGGAATAGCAGCATCCCACAGGTGATGGCACGACTACAGAGGCAAAGAGTGTGGCTCATAGGTGAGCTTGAGTCTTTACCCAATGTATGTCAATGTATGCCACCTGAAGTTGTACTCAGTGTCATTATACATGTGTAATGTGTGTCCCTCACTACTTCCAGGTGCCTCCGGCTACCCAAACCTGTCCTGGCTGTTGACACCAGTCAGGAATCCAAGGACAGGGGCAGAAATTCGGTACAATGAGGCACATGGGCGTCCCAGGAGGGTTATTGAATGCACATTTGGGTTACTGAAAGCCAGGTTCCGGTGCCTCCATGTAACTGGTGGATCCCTATACTATACTATACTAAAAAAAATGAAGAAAATAATATTTGTCTATATAAAAACCTATTGACCTGGACTTAAGTCTTTGAGTGTGTTCCCATTTATTGCCTGTGTGTGTACAACAAATGCTTAACACTACCTTCTGATAAGCCTAACTGCTCGACCACACTACCACAAATAGAGCATTAGTATTATCTATTATTGCCACTATCAACCTCCAAGGGGAACCCCTGGACTCTGTCCACATTATCTCTCACTTTGAGATAGTATACACAGAGCCAGCTTCCTACAATTACCACCTTCCTAATTGATAATAAGGGGGGGGCGCATGGCCCACCCCAAAGCCCCATGGAACCACCTAACTATGGCGGAATGAAAATGATGTAGGAGGTCCATTGCAGACCTCCAGCACGGGTACCACCACCTTCCCGAGACAAGTTATTGCAAGTAAGGGAAGGCCGTGTGCCCATCCTGCAGCCCCAGGACCACCACCTCCCCAGGGTAAAGTCAAAGGTTGGAGGTGCGCCCCCTCATGGAGCCAGTAATGGCCCTGGAGACCGCCACCCCCCAGGCCCGGTTCCTGCTATGTCCCGGGGTGCCAGGGGAGGGGAGCTGTGTGGGCCCCAGGGGATGGGGCCACCAAGGCTGAAATAGGTTGCGCCATCCTCCATTGAATAGAGGTAGGCCCCAGGGGTTGGGGTCCCTGGGGCCAAAATCAGCCAGTGGAGATGGGCCGTGCAGCCCCCACCCTCCCGCACACTGCACCCAAAGAGGTAGCACTCACAACAAGGTAGCATTTACTAATTTACTAATGAACCAGTAGACAGTACTCCAGTTGGATAGACATTTTGTGCAAAGCTATGCCCTCTTGTTGGATAAACGAGAAGGTAAGCTTCCGTTCTGGCTATGATGCTCATTTTACAGAAATTAAACCTCAACAGGAAGCATTTACAAATATAAACACAGCAGGTTCCCCAGCTTAAGCTCCACTTCTGGAAAGGGAAAATGATTCTAACTACTCGGCTTGGGAAAGGCAAAGCAAGTGTGTTTACTTTGCGATTTCATATTGATAAATGACCTGAAATCCTTCCTGGAGGTGAATGCATCTTTCATCTATTGGAGCGCAATCAGACACTCTCATACCCACTCTCACACCCACATAGACCCTCTCACACCCAGACAGACACTTTCACAGCCACTTTCCCACCTAGAGACACCCTCTCACACCTGTTCACATACCCAGAGAGACAGGCCCTACAGCCAACTCCCGCTGTGCACAGCTGTGTGCAGCGTGAGGTTGGGTGATTAGGGGGGTTGGTTGCAGGGACTGGCTGCAGGCCAGGCCCTGTGGCCAATCCCTGCCTCTCACGGGTTGGGTGGTTATATGGGAAGGCTACAGTGCCTCACTGGATTAAAGAACAGTAATCTTAGTGTAATAAAGCAATGAAAATTACTTTACATTAAAAAAAAAACATAGCAATTCACTGAAAAGAACAAAGGTTACAGGGACCTTATGGTTAGGAACTCAAATTAAAAACCATAAAAATTCACTTGAAAAAAAAACGTTACAGGGACGTTATAGTTAGGTTCTGAATTTACTCTGACAAAACCAGAGAAATTCAGCAGTTATAGTTAAAGTATTTCCAAGCAACTATAACTCATGATCTAAGGTAACTATAGCTCACGGCGTAAGGTAACTTGCGTCTTCGCCATGCACTGCTAATTACCCCAGATATTACAGTACTCATGACAACTTTTATAACATCAATAAAAATATCAATGAAACATTAGCAGTCAAATTATTGAAGAAAAAACGGTGCATGGCAGAGTTATAGTTACTTTAGAGTGCAAGTTATGGTTAGTTACTTGAAATAACTAACTACGCCCACTAAATTCCTCTGGTTTTGTGCGACTAAATTCAGAACCTAACTATAACATCTCTGTAACCTTTGGTCTTTTAAGTGTTTATATATATGAGAGATCTATATATATATAGAGAGAGAGAGAGAGTGAAATCTAGTTCCAAGCTTATCCCATGTTCTGATCTGATGTAACATGAATAACAGTATGAACAACATTGACCCATCCGATAAGAATTATTTTCATTAATCATATAATCTTAAATGGCAAACAAACTTTTCTGTAGTTCTAAATCACAAGCACTTTTTCTTTGGCACCTTTTTGTCCTTCTTTTCTTTGTTGTGTGAGGGTAGGATTTTTTAATAGTATTAAGCAAAGTAAGAAAATAATGTTGTATATATAATAAAGGAGTTATCCTGAATGTGATTTATATCTATGCTATATTTTCTTTGAAAAAGTTTGTTTGCCATTTAAGATTATATGATTAATGAAAAGAATTGTTATCGGATGGATCAATGTTGTTCAGTACTTTGATTAACCCAGATCCTTCTGTTTCTTTACTGGGTCACCCTGTGTGGTTTGTAATGTAAAATGAATAACATGCACATTGGAAACAGAAAACACGCAGTACTGAGAGATGTACTGCCCGGGCCACTAGTTAGCGTGGCTTTCAGCTTGAATTTTGAGGCAATGCGCTGCAGTGAATGTGCTCAGCTGGTTCAATGTACCCTATAGCCGTAACACTGCTGGGGCATCCCTGCACTGAGACGCGTTCGAGGGCAGGCTCAGCTGTGGTTTACTGTGCATTTGCCAACCGGTGGCTTGTTTTCACTGGGAGGTGGCGCCCTTCCAAATCTCTTCCTTCGTGTCCTCGGAATGCTGGGTGCATGTCCAAACCGCGGATAGAATGAGGGCGGAAACGCCTTCAGACACGGCTGGGCCTTTGTTCAGAGCCTCTGCGGCGCAGGTGAGACTTGACAAGGCTAGCCTGACAAAATATGCGTGCGAGCTTTCAGAGTCACGCATGCGGCTTCCAGCCTGCACTCGGAAGCTCAACTGACCGTTTCCAGTATATCTGCGGTCTACTAGTTTGTCTCATGTCAAAACATTGCTCAGATTATATTTAAAGCTTAAAGAATGGTTGCACTGGCGCAGTATCTTTAGGGTTTCTACACTCCTGTTGCTGCTGGTACACACAAAGGTAGTTAAAAATAACTCGCCAGGAGCGGATATCCTGCTGCTCAGCTCTCAGGGTATCTCCTCCTCCTTCCAGTGCCTTCGATGGGGCACTCGTCCTCGGAACACTCAAACGTCACTCGTTGCCTCCAGTTAGGAAGATATATATATATATCTATATATATATATACACCCATTTATATATGGGTATAAAGTACAACGTTTTCCTTGAGAAGTGTTCTCCCTCCGAAAATAAAAAAAAGTGCTGGTACTCTGTACCGGACAGTACATGCCCATTTAAAGCACTGTATATATCTTCTTCGGGGAAATGTCCCATTTGCTTACCAGTAAAGTGCCACTATTGTTCATTAGTCCAACTCTTCCTCACCACAGTCCTTTCATAATGCAGGAGAGAAATGAAGATTAGCAGTAAGAAATTAAACCAGTAACACTTGATTTGTCCATCACAGTCATTACATTTTCAGAATATACTATTTAGTACTACACCCTCCTTGTAGGATTTTCTTTCCTTTTTCACACATAGGGAAGAACGGAAGAGATATCTGCCCCTCCTATGTTTCTAACAGCACTGGAGAGCCATCTTTAATTTGGGAAGAGTGGGAGGGGTTTGAACCCTATGTAGATGGTGTTGGCGGCACATATTCACAGCTTCAAGGAAAATGTCCAAGTTGAAGCATTGTTTTGGGGCACGGGGTCTCTGGGTGCTAAAGTACTTACTTCCACTCTTTCAGGAGGAGAACGAGAGGACGAATTAAATGATTACAAAATGGTCATTTGCAAACTGAACAAAAACTATCAGAAGAATAGAAATGAAGTGGTTAAACGATTTATCTCTATGAAAAGAGGCAACTGCAAGGATAACCTGTGCAAAATTCTGCGGCTGCGCTGAGATCATTAAGCTAATTGCAACTACAAGAGGTTTCATGATTTGTGCGAATTATTTCTAAGTACTAGAAGCGTTGCTAAATACGGGATGATTTACCTTTACACAGAGCCATAGAAATGTTGCAAATATCAACAGATATATCTGTGCGACTTACACGGGAATAAGAGTAATTGACAAAGATGTGGCAATTATAAACAAGCATTTGCAACGCCATGGGTCTTGCATTTGCTCGAGTTAGAGCTATTAGCATTGTAAATGCCTATCCGGACTTTTCTTGCCACATGAACTGAAAATTAAAATTAATACAATTTCACATAATGAAGCCGATTTAAAGCGCCACGCCATGAGCGTGAAGGTGACTAATGAGAACAAAAAGACCGGTCCGGTTTCGCCTGTGCATAGTAATAAAAAAACAAAAACAAAAAAAACGAGCGCAATTGTGCTGTGTAAAACCTTGAATTCGCAAAGAAGTACTAGGATAAACAATAGAATTAAACTGGTAGTCATGAAAATAGCTTGATTAGTACCCAGCGAGAGCGCACTGCTTACGAAATAAAGAGAAAAAGTATTCCAGCAACCATACGGAAAACATAGAGCCTCGTATGTTTTCAGTAGATGGCAGGTGCTCTCGAGGAGCGCTAAACACTGGAAAAGGCATGACGTATGCCTGCCTTTCACAAATGAAATCAAGTGAATTTTAAAAGGCAAACACACGAACCAACGAAAGTGATGGGCGTGGTTAAAAGCCCACAGAGAGATTACAACAGGGACATATCGCTTGCGCGCTCGACCCTAAAAATTAGACACTGTGAGCAACAAAAGAGGATTTTAATGAAAGAATAAACAAATTATTTTGTTTACACATGCTTCAATTGTGGTTTCAAGGTACACCTAACAACAGGCGACGATTGTATGTCTGTAGGCCAAATGTGCAGAAAATGCAAACAGTAGAGCTATTATGCCTGCATATGCTTAGCTTGCCGAGGTGGGAATTAGTACCATGAAGAGATATAGTGACTCAGACGTTTGATAGCCAGGGTAGGATCACAATGTACATGTCAACAATTGCATTTGTGAGGAAGGGAGTTATTTTGGGAGGGGGTACCAAAGCACAGATTTGAGTTAATCTCTGCTCACCTTCTAATAACTATGGTACAAGCAGCAGGCAATAGCCAGACAAATGTATGATTACTTTAAGCAGTGTCAATAATTTTAAAGCGAAGAACACTATACAATAAAGGAGAGAAAAATGTAATGTGTACAAAGGCATCAAGGTCAATAAAGTAAGTTTGGAGCTCCGGATAAATGAAATTTTAAAGTTTTAATGCAAAAAGTGCCAGGAGAAAGTAAAGTGTCAATGAGAAGTCAGTGGTCTCAGTTGATCGTAAACTAGGCACGATTTCAGCAGACTGTGATGGAGTGGAGGTTGGGAACACCAAGACGGCTGTACTGGTTAAAGATTTTACCTTATGATTTAGGGCCTCATTATGAATCTGGTGGTCAGACAAGCCAACTGTCAAACTCGCAGGGAGGATGCTACCACTGTGGCGGAGGCATCCCCCCAAATGTACTACAATGTTCTTG
The DNA here is from genome assembly GCF_031143425.1 of Pleurodeles waltl. Lineage (NCBI taxonomy): Eukaryota > Metazoa > Chordata > Amphibia > Caudata > Salamandridae > Pleurodeles > Pleurodeles waltl. The sequence goes on from NC_090436.1 coordinate 319,126,415, forward strand.
CCGGGCTGACGGTCGAGAACATTTTATTACAAGGTTCAAACAGTGCTACACTATTGGCCTCAGATCCCGTAAGGGAGATGAGGTCAGTCCCGTAGCACCCCAGCACCATCGGAATGCAGACTGACTGCAAAGCAGACAGTGCGCATTCCGATGGTGCTGGGCAGGGGGGCCCCTGCACTGCCCATGCCCCCCTCTGGCCCCCGGCACTGGCTGGTCACTAGCCTTTACATGGCGGGGTGTCCGCCGTGGAAAGGCTAGCAGAAAGTGGGGTTGTAATCAGCACAGCAGCCATGAGTTCAGCAATAGCCTGTCTGAGTACAACTCTAGACGCCGTCGACCCTTCAGGAACCACAATCCCATTGGAGGTTGTACTGTGGTGGTCTGATCACCACAGTGGGAGCAGTCCGACCGTCACCACAAGGCTGGTGGTCCTTGGACCGCCACCCTCCTAATAAGGCCCTTAGCCTCTTAAAAGAAACTCAAAATCCTCCACCAAAGCAAGATCCATCGGTGTGGCTGATGAGTGTTCCTTGAAGTCGGAGAAATCATCATCAAGCTTCTGCTGAAGCCACAGCTTTGACACCAAAAGCTCTGATTGGGACAAACTTGGATTTCGTAGCTGCTGAGGTAATTTCACAGGTCAGATAGATTTACTGCCTTGACCCAGTCCATCGTATTATCTTTGAACTTTGTCTCTTTGTTCAAAATAAAAATCCTCCAGCAGAGAAAAGCTCAAAGCTTTAGCTGTGCAGGGTTCCCGAGACCCGTTACCTTTGCTGTGAGGTCCCACTAGGCTCGTTTTCAGCGGGGAAGAAAATGCTTCAGTGGGACACTTTGGCTTTCTTGCATGCCTTGAGCACGTTCTCCCCGGGTAATCCACAGCATCTTGCCTGGGTCCTTCGGAGGTGGACAAACTAATCAAGCCACATTTTCCCCCCCAGGTACTGGTAAGGTTCCTTCTGGTCAGTCCTTCAGCACTTTGTTCCTCAGGGCAGACTACTAGGCACCAGGTATCTCTCCAGCAAGGTGTCCTGCAAGGTCCAGCCCCCTGTGGTCAGTTGAACCCTCAGAGTCGGGCATCCTTCTGCTTTTCATGTCCCTGAAGAAGGCAAAAAGGACTTTACCCTTGGAGAGCAGTTCCAGTCCCTGGGTGCCAGTAGAGGTCAGGAGTTCTTGAGTGATGAATCTTCTTCCAGCATGACCATCTTCATCAGATGGAGTCTTCTAGGTCTAGCAATATTCCGAGGAGGTTGTAGTTGAGGTGCTTTATCCTTTTCACTTGCTAGTGGCTGGAGAAATGCTGCCACCCAAGCCCAACTATTTTCTCATGGTCCACCCATCTCCTCTTGCAGTTCTTTCTCTTTGCCTTACTGTAAAATTAGAGAGAAGCCCTTGATTCAGGATGGCAAATCCCCACTACCACCAGGCAGACCTGTGCTCAGCTGCCTAGCCGCACCCCTACTTAGGAGTCATGTCGTCTAACAAACCAACCTGGCTCTCGTTTCTACTATGGCCTGGCTATCTACAAGAGCACTATGAATGAAAATGAGAAGCCCTGTCATCAAAGGAGGTGGGGATAAAGATTCCCTTTGTTCTGCCAGCTGTTGCTGTCCACACACAGACAGCTAAATTCGGCTTAGTGGTTAGCCATTACATACCAATATGCTCATTCTAGGTTCAGAGATGGGCTACATAGTGTCCTCTATGTCCATCGTACTATGTGGGTTTATAAGGCAGTGAGATTCCACAGTCGGGGCAGAGAGCAGCATATGGTTAGTATAGAGAAAATAAACATTTATTTAACTTGAAAATAGCTATTTCAAAATATTTTTACATATTAATGTAAAGCTACAGCACTATTAAATTCATTTGGAATTAAAACTAAAGGAAATATAATACATTAATTCTTTGTGACATTTAAATTAAAAAATATCGACCTTAAAGAACAAAAAATGCCCATTAATAATTATTAAAATAGATGTGGGCCCTGACTTCCACTTTTAAAAGTGCCCGTGCAACCTGTGGCTGTTCCTTTGGAACAGTGTACTTTATTTATGTGTTATTACAGAACTGGACCAGGGCACTCCAGAAAGGTTTAAAGTTGGCAATTGTTGTAGGGGGTGATTGGAATAACAAAATGAAAAAACTACTGTGTACTTACCCTTACTTCAATGTGGAGTAGGCTGTAAATGCCCTTATGAATGAATTAAAGGTAGAAAACCCCGAACTATGCTGAAGGTGAGATTGGTGGATAAGAAAGAAATCAAAATGGGTAAGGAGAAATGAGAAACGGTTGTGGGTGTGCTGTGAAGTCTTGAGAATGTTTTGTGGTTGGTGACTGGGTTAGAGTAAGGAAGGAATGAATGGTAAACAAAGATTATCCAAGCGCTCTAACCCTTTCAAGGTTGTAAGAGTAGGTAAGTACACCTCGCCCACATTATGATAAGGGTGCACTTTCCCTGTTTTCCCTGTTTGTGCACCTTGAATGTGCTGCCCCAGGGCAGCCGTGAACTTATGCTGCCCAGAGATTCAAGTCAAATAAGGAGTGGCAGTTTCCAAGTCGCTCCCTGTTTCACAGTTCAGGCGGCAACCTACCTGCACTTTAAAAAGAGCTTAGAGATCCCCTTGCAGGCAGGTGCAATGAGTGACTGCACCCACCTGCAAGAGGATGTCTGGGGGTCCATGGGACCCTCTTTCATCCCTTGAGAGGGCTGCCCTCAGTGGGTGTGATGACAATGTGCCTCCTGACAGCTTCTTTGCCTTTCCCCTGGATCCATAACACAGCGCAGAAGCAAAGAGTTTCTCTCATTAGCATGTGGCGGGCCCACATTAAAATAAGGGTACACTGTCTTGAGATAGCACTAACGCTACATGTGTGTCCACCACTTTTAGTATTACAGAAGGGGCCACATATCCTTCTGCGGCCCGTTCTGTAATACCAAAGTGCCCAGGGATGCACAAAGCGGGCACACAAGGCCGTTGCACCCCAAAGGCACTTTCTGTAATATGGCCTCTGGTTTTTGAGTGACAGAAATGTGTGGAATCAGGTTAGTAAAAACTACTATAATACAAAATCTGTAGAGATGAATATATTGAAGCCAAGAGTACACAGAACACCATTGTGCATGAAGGACTGTGATGTTTTGATGCTATCCTTTCCATTTTTGTATGTGGCCCTCTTAAATGTATGTCAGGTTGTGGCCTATATTCCCACAAACCTGTTTGTGATGTCAAATTGAGGGAAGTATATATGTAAATTGTATATTTCTGTGATATACTGTACATATTTTAAGGTTGCCTGTTGTCCGGCTATTTTTGTTTTTGTTTTCCTGAGAAGTTTAGTATCCTACCTGGTATGATCATAGCTTGAAGAATACTCAACTGTAGAAACTGCTAGCTATGCTTGCATTGAGTTTTGGTTTGTTTTCCAATTTAGTGAGTTGGGTGGCAGTTCCCTCCCTGTGCAGCACTACTCCAGTAAACTCACCCTGTTATCAAACTTCCATCAATTCACCATGCATTACGCAAAGTCCCCTTAGGGCACAACGGGCATGAGTGCTCACTTAGTGCACCCACTAGGGCAGTTTGGTATTACCGAAAGGGCACAGACTCTTGTGTGGCCTCTTGTGTAATAGTGATTGCATTGGCGCACATGTAGCTCTCACGCCATCACAAGAGAGCATTCTCTCATTTATATGGGGGCATACGCCAGTGCAAGTGAGGAAATCACTTAGGTCCTAGTTAAGACTTCGGAGGATGGACAAGACCATCCGCCGAAGTTCTGCGGTCAGGATACCACCAGTGCGGTCCCCTTCCTGTGGCCCCTATTACGAGTTTCCCACTGGGTCAGCGGGTGGAAACAAAGTTTCCGCCCACTGGCCCAGTGAGAAACAACCCACAACATTGACGCCAGCTCATAATTGAGCCAGCTGCAATGTTGCGGTGCGTAGGGTGCACCAGCACCTGTCGTGCAAAGCAGACAGTGAAAAGCACGATGGGGCTGGCCGGGGGGGCGTTGCACTGACCATGCCAAGTGCATGGGCAGTGCAGGGGCCCACATGGGGCCCCCAGCACCCTGTCTCCCCCAGCCATTACATGGCGGTGCGACCACCATCTAAAAGCTGGCGGAGAGGGGGGCTCGTAATCCCCAGGGCAGCATTGCGGATTAGGGCCCATATTTATACTTTTTGCCGCAAAACTGCGCCAACGCAGTTTTGCGTCAAAAAAATTAGCGCCGGCTAACGCCATTCTGAAGCGCCATGCGGGCGCCGTATTTATTAATTGTTAAAAAAAACAACGTACACCAGGCAGCGCCGGCGTAGGGGGAAAATGGCGTATGGGCGTCCAGAAACGGTGCAAGTTAGGCTGAGGCAAAAAAATCGCCACAACCCGATTTGCGCCATTTTTTTACGACGCCCATCCCCCATTGAAATGACTCCTGTCTTAGCAAAGACAGGAGTCATGCCCCCTTGCCCAATGGCCATGCCCAGGGGACTTCTGTCCCCTGGGCATGGTCATTGGGCATAGTGGCATGTAGGGGGGCACAAATCAGGCCCCCCTATGCCACAGAAAAAAATAAAAAAAATACTTACCTGGAATTACCTTAATGTCCCTGGGGTGGGTCCCTCCATCCTTGGGTGTCCTCCTGGGGTGGGCAAGGGTGGCAGGGGGTGTCCCTGGGGGCAGGGGAGGGCACCTCTGGGCTCATTCTGAGCCCACACGTCCCTTAACGCCTGCCCTGACCCAGGCGCTAAAATCCGGAGCAAATGCAGGTTTTTTAGTCCCGCCCACTCCCGGGCGTCATTTTTGCCCGGGAGTATAAATACGACGCATATGCATCGCAGTCATTTTTTAAGACGGGAACGCCTACCTTGCATATCATTAACGCAAGGAAGGTGTTCACGCAAAAAAATGACGCTAACTCCATGAAGTTTGGCGCTAGACGCGTCTAACGCCAAAGTATAAATATGGAGTTAGTTTTGCGTCGAATTTGCGTCGAAAAAAACGACGCAAATTCGGCGCAAACGGAGTATAAATATGCCCCTAGGACCTTCAGCACCGCCAGCCCCTCCAGTGGAGGAGAAGTGGCGGTGCTGGCGGTCCGACCGTGGCGCAACCACCACAGTCGTAATTGTGGATGTTGGACCACCACATTGGCGGCAGTCCGATCACCACCGCAGCCCTGGCAGTCTTAAGACCACCAGGGTCGTGATGATACCCTTAGTCTCTAAAGCCATGCCATGTTACAGATGCAGGTGCTGAGGCAAATGTGTGCTTGGGAGACTCATGGACAGTGCACAGCAAAAAGAGGATCACTGTTAGTGTGCCCCCTGAGGGGGCCCTTTGGAGGGCGGATATGAAGTCCCATGGACCCCCCAGACAACCTCCTGCAGGTGGGTGCAATCACTTACTGTACCCGACTGCAAGGGAATCTCTGTGTGCTCTTTAAAATGCAGGATGCTTGCCACCTGCACTGTGAAATGTGCGCAATGGCGCAAACAGGGAAAGTGTGCCCTATTTATAATGCGGGCCCTGGGAATCAAGCATGGATGAACCACAACTGCCCTTACACCCCGAGCAACCGGTCCTGCTAAATGTAGCTTAAGGAGCAGGTTTACCTTTGGAGATGGTAACAATGAGGAATGTAGATGTACACTTACAGTGAAGTTGCTCTGAGCCAGTAGGAGAGAGGCCAAAAGTTCTTATGGCAGCCTGGCCCTATCCTCCTGGTTTAATGGTCAGTCTGCCCCTGTTTGGAAACAGCTCAGGAGACAGCAGCTCTTTCCGCTGTGTGGGATTTGTAAAAGTCAGCTGCTTTCAAATCGCTCAAGTAAGTAACAGAGCTTGTCACCTTGCTTACACAGAAGAATAAGTGAAGGGTAATTTCTGTGTAATTTGTCAACAGACCCAGGAAAAAAACAAGACAAGAGCCGCTTGACAATTTAATAATGCAGTAGTGTCTTCTTTAGCAAAATATGTCTGGCAGCGTAATCACAATCCTATTCTCAATTCCACAGAACCATAAAGAGAGTAGCTGGACTAGCTGGTCAAACACTGACATCAAACACGTGTTGTGCTGTACTCACTGTCTTCAAACGGATTAGTAAAAAGAGGTAACAGAGTAATTAAGGAGGGTGTACAGACTGCTCTTGCTTCTGGCATGAATGTAAAGCAATTCATCAAAGGGAAGGTGCGGGAATATGGCACAACACGACATTGTGCTGCTGGTGTGACTTCGTTTTTTGTTGTTAAGAGGCAGAAAGGGTCATTCTCCTTTATTTTCTGCTTAGGTGAAAGAACATTAAGGTTTGGGAAATCAAGAGATGAAAGAAAAATTTACAAAGGTACAAGTTGACTGGCTAGTAAAGAGGAAAAAATGACTCATAATTCTTGTATGGACCACAGTAATTTTAAGAATATTATGGTTGGTGACTTTGTCCTGATCAAGAGCCCCATCAGTCACTAAACACGAGTCTATGTTTTCACCTCAAGCAAAGGTGTGCAAAGTCAGCAAAGGTTCAGTTTTGTTGGAAGGGAAAGGGTTGTGGAGTAAACGACAATTAGTGAGACTCACACAGCAGCAAGCCAACATCTCCAAGAAGGAAGGTACCAGTAATGATTAAGATTGGACACAGTGGATACAGCCCACAGGTGAACCTGCAAAGGGAATGGTTGCAGGTTCTACTAATTATCCACCAGTGGCTAGCACAAGATTACATTAAGTGAGGAGACCCCAGAGGCTCAATGACTTTGTAAAGTATTAATGTCATTTACGATTTTGTAATATATTTATGCCATTTCAAGTTCAATTTTTTTCTCTTTCTTTTATTTTGCAGAGATTATCCGTTCACCACTCATATACGGTTATAGTTGTCTTGTGAGATTTGTTATTTGGCATTGGCTCTCTTGTACTGTTTTATTTCCTGTTTTTTTTTGGGGGGGGAGTGATGTGATATTGTGAGGTGTACACCTTTCCGCATGCATGGCTGCTTACCTCGTGCTGATTACATGTACAGCATTGCATGTATTTGAATGTACCGCGTCCATGCAGTTAGAACCTCTTTTGTGGATTCCAGCCTCAGGGCAGTTCCCTGCTGGAGCTCAGGCCAGGCAGTCACTGCTTGCCATGGCTCTTGTATCAACTTTATTTAAGTTCCCTTTTATCATTTCCCACCCTCTGCGTATTTGGGACGTAACAGAACAGTTTTCTATTGAAGGATGATGGGGCTTTTCTTCTTGGTTCAAAGAAACAGAAAAATGAGGGGGGAAACTTGAGGAACCGTAGTTGTGGTTCCATCTGGAGTAGGACGCCCTTTAAAGCATGGATCCCACGCCACCTGAGAACCATTGACGAAGCTGTGCATCACTGGAAGGAGGGCTGGAGGCCCGGAGCTGTGCACGAAGAACTTCATGGAAGGTTGCATACAAGCCTTGGCAACTGCAAATCATGCAATGCAGGGGGGTACTGTTTTGCATGGGAAGGCAAGCTCTTACCTCCACCAAAGTTGGACAGCTGGAACTTAGGACCGTCGGGACAACTTCAGTCCACCACCTGTGTTGCTGGAGCCATGCACCTCATCAGGAGAGGGCACCCACACCACTGGTTGACGCTGCAGAGGGGTACCTGCTGAAGCAGGAAAGTGACTCCTTCACTTCAAGGGAGACTCCTTCATTCTTCTGGTGCAGGCTGAAAACAGGCAGTCCTCTGAGCAAGCATGACCTGGAAACAGTTGCAGTTGCTGGCAGGAGCTGAAGATACAATGTTGCAGAAGTAATCTTTGCTTCTCTGTTGCAGTTTGTAGAGTTCCTGGAGGGTCCAGATGCAGTTTTGTCAGTAGAAGGTAAAGTAAAGGATGCAGAGGATTCCTGCTAGAGTCTTGCAATCAGAATCTGAGGAAGCATTCAGAGGAGGGACCCTAATAGCCCTGAAAAGGGGATTGGTCAGCTACACAGGTAAACACCTATCAGAGGAGGGCTCTGACGCCACCTGCTGTCACTGGCCACTCAGATGTTCCCACAGTGCCACACTACCTTGGAATACAAGATGGCAAAACCCATGGACACTCGAGAGGAGCTCTGGGCACCACCCCTAGGTTGTGATGGACAGGGGAGTGGTCACTCTCCTTTCCTTTGTCCAGTTTCGCGCCAGAGCAGGGACTGGAGGTCCCTGAACTGGTGTAGACTGTATTATGCAAGGAGGGCAAAAATCTGTGCCCTTCGAAGCATTTCCAGAGGCTCTGGGAGGCTATCCTCCCATGCCTGTAACACTTATTTCCAAAGGGAGAGGGTGTAACACCCCCCTTCCAAAGGAAATGCTTTGTTCTGCCTTCCTGGGCTTGAGCTGCTCAAGCAACAGGAGGGCAGAAACCTGTCTGTGAGGTGGCAGCAGCTGAGGCTGCCTGGAAAACCTCAGAAGGCTGGTATGGCAGTAATGGGGGTCCACTGTGGAGCCCCCAGAGTGCATAGAACTGTACAACCAATACTATATTCAGTATTGGAGTACAATTCCCAGATGTTAGACACTTTAAATGGCTAGATTTGGAGTTACCATTGTGAAGCTGGACATAGGTATTGACATATGTCCAGTGCACGTGTAAAATGGCATCCCGCACTCACAAAGTGTGGGAAAATGGTCCGGGATGATGTGGGGGCACCTCTGCTAGTGCAGGGGTGCCTTCACACACAGGCACTTTGCACCCAGCCTTCAGGGTGGGAAGGCCTGACATATAGGTGACTTATAAGTGACCTGGTGCAGTGAAAATGGCTGTGAAAGGGTGCATTCACCATTTCATGCAGGCTGCACTGGCAGTCCTGCAGAAGCCTTTGCATGGGCTGCCTATGGGTGGCAAAAGTAATGCTGCAGCCCATAGGGATCCCCTGGAAACCCAGTGCCCTGGGTACCTAGGTACCATATACTAGGGATTTATAAGGGGGCACCGATATGCCAATCGTGAGTGGAATACTGTATTAACAGTATCCAACAACCAAATTTTAAAAGGGGGAGAGCATAAGCACTGGGGTCCTGGTTAGCAGGATCCCAGTGACACAGTTTAACACACTGACAAGCAGGCCAAAAACCATGAGCACTGTTGCCCTGGTTAGCAGGATCCCAGTGACACAGTCAAACACACTGACAAACAGGCCAAAACTGGGGGTAACCATGCTAGAAAGAGGCTACTTTCTCACAACCAGGAGTTTAAGTGATTTGAGCAAAATCACAAAACCTTGAGCCGATGCAGAGACTCAAATGTGGTTAACTAGTTACAAAGTCAGCAGCTCTGGCCGTAATGCCACATTCTTTCCCGGCTGTGACAGGCCTTGGTTTTGGGGCACCTGTGCTCCTGCTCTCCATAACCTTCATCCATCTTTCACCACCTGGCATATAATAGGTTTTGCCTGCTCTTTTCATGATTGTTTCTAGCTGTACAGAAGACCTCATCTGCCATCCCTCTGTGATATTGTGTGACTGTGATTGTCTCAGCAGTGCTGGTGTGTGTTCCAACTAGGCCCCACCCTCTGCCTTCTTTGTATTGTGCTGGAAGGGTGCTCTTTTGCTAATATCTCACACTGTGGTGGAGGAATTTGAGTTCCTTTATCCCCCAAACATTTTATCTGTAGTTTTTTATAACCCTGAATCTTCAGGGCTGTAGACTTTGGGGTGACATGGCCCAAGCTCCCTCTTATGGGTATATTTTCTATTTTGAACAGGCCAATTTGAGCCCCTCTAGATGAGGCTTAGAACTACAGTTAAAAACTGAGTTATGGTGTTGGCTTAAAAGTGTAAAACCATGAACTTCTCAAGTTATGGCTATGAATACAAACAAGACACACAATAACTCAGCATCTTTCATTTTGTTCTCCTGTTAACTGTTATTGTGCCCTTGGCATATAGATGCCTTGTGCATAGAAGGCGCTAAGAGTTATGGCATTTGTTGCGTGCATATATAATTATAACTGTAGAATTTCAGTAGTTTTCCACATCTGTGCCATAATCACAGCGCAGTTTAATTAAACTTTGGGTGTTTTATTGATTTTTTTTTTAAGGATGTTCTTAATTTCCTTTGACTGCACAGCGGGGGTTGGACGCAGGGCTTGGTCTGGGCCCAGCCCTGCATCCAACTTGCTGTGGGTAGCCAACCACCGCTACGCACATCCATGCCCTATCTTTTGCCATCCAAGCAACGCCACCCACTCAGTTTTTGCCTTTGCTTGTGTTTTTTAAACACGGGCTGAAAAGCGTGAGGTATATATTACTTGTGATTTAAGCATAAAATGGCAGCTGAACCAGTTTTTAAAATGTGCGCTTGTGTGTTAGGTCTGAGTCATGACTTGTGCACTATTGAGAGCTTTGCATTTTTCATGCATTTGGATACCCCTGACTATTGTCCTTGGATCAGTCACCATTAGGGATGGGTCCCCATGACTGTTCAAAGGCTTTTTTTCAAAAGAACAAAACTTGTGAGTCGAACCAACTTGCGTGTTCTAAAATAACAGAAAAAAAAAATCAGAACTAATCCAGCCAATCACATTTTTCAAAAAATTCAAAATGCGACCACCAGGATTTAGGATTCATGACTTGGCCTGCGAGTTAAAACAGCAAAGATATACAAAGAGGGAAAACCAGTTCATGCCTACTCAGGAACTTTTTAAAATGCTAATAACTCCAAAACTACTAAACAGATTTACACTCAATTAACAAAAGCGCACTTCTGAGTAAAATTCGACTTTCCTGCTAAGTTTGGTGTAAATGTCCTCAGAGGTTACGGTGGTGAGAGCTAAAATGAGAAATCACAGTGTTTTCACCCCCTCACCCTTTAACATGTATTCCTATGACCAGATACTCACAAAACTTTGCATGCCAAAACCTGGCTAATGGAGTAAGTAGAGTGCTGTGTTTCGTGCAAATACGTCACAGTGTAAAGTTCTAGGCAAATCATAAAGTCCTTTACAATAAAAACACCGTCTGATCTATGCATGCGCTAATTGATAGCACTGATGTGCTCGTTTAGATGAAGGGTTAATCTTTTAGAGCTTTATCAAGTGATTACAGTTTTTATTAGTACTTTATGTTTTCACATCAATCTGTTTTTTTAAACTCTGGTTATCTTTTTTTGGTAGGCAAGGAGAATGAAGAATGTTCACTACTTTATAAATCTTCCATCAGCACCTACTGCAGATGGAATATTCTGCTCAGTGACCTTGTTCTATGTCGAGGTAACCTTCGCGAGTTCAGCTTCAGCTGACATTGGAATTCATTCAGTGTCCGCCACGTTCTTGTTCCTCGTGCTTTATATATTAGGCAAGCGCAAATAAAAGTACCATTAATTTAATTAAATGATTTGGTCACAATGCTGAAGAGCATTAACTGGTAAAAACCCAGAGATTCTGAAAAGAGCGCCTGAACGTACATAGTGGCAGTTTCACCAGTAGGCAGACTGAGAGGTGATCCCAGAGTGATGCCAAATGTATTGTTAAGTGTGTAAGCTTTACACTGTGGCTGTTACCAGGCAGGTAAGTACCACACTTAAAACGTAGGTAAGTACCACAAGAGTTTGTTTTGGAGGTTTGCAAAGCAGTAAAAAATATATACATACATATTACCTACTGGCGGTCGCAAGTAGGTAGTTATAGTTACGACCATGTTTCCATAGCAAAGCATTTTTTGACTTGCCTATATCTTTGGCACCATTTGACGAACCTTCACAAAATTTCCCCCCAAAACTGTTCTGGTGATTCTTGTTGTGCATGGAAGGTTTCCGGGTAATCCATCAAGGAGGGGCTGAGAAAAAGTGGGGGTAAAAAAACGTGGGTTTTCCATGTGAATTCTCATAGGCATTTTGAACACGACTACAGCCTGAACCCACTGGATGGAATTACACCACATTTGGCAGAAAGCTAGCTTTCAGTACGCAGATTGTGCTTTCCCCTTTTTGGTGTAAATCTGTTCAGTATGTTTTGAGAAATTAAAGAGAAAACAAATTTGTATATCTCTGGCTGCGGCAACTTCATGATTCTTTTGCAAATAAATCGCAAATTTTCACGACTGTGTATGCAAAAAAAAAAATAACAGTAATTGGCTGACCGCAACCTGACTAGAAAGTTGCAGCTCCCATTGTATTTCACGGGGTACGGTCCCCTGGGGTGAAAATCCTCATTGAATATGACATAAGGGGTCAGGTTGAAGGTACCCTGACCTCAGGCGTGTGATATAGATGTTTTTTAGGGGCAAATTATGGATTTAAAATAGTTTTGCATCACCATATGTGGTATTTGTGAAAGTTCACGTATATTCGTGACTTATTCACAAATTATTCGCGAATGTGAAAATCTTTTTTTAAAAAACACTGACTCATTCATACACTAATTCATTCTTTCATACATGCACTCAGACTCATGCACCCACTCAGACCCACTCAGACACTCACGCACCCACTCACAGATCCACTGACAGAGACAGGGTCTGTGTCCAACCTGCGCTGCGCACGGCCAAAGGCCATGCGTGTCATGGGGATGGGTGGTTATAAGGGCTTGGCTGCAAGGCCTGGCTGCAGGCAACCAACCCCCGCTACGCACGAAGGCCGTGTGCGGTGGAGGTTGGAATATTGTACAGTAATTACAATTACTTCACTGAAAAAAAACAAAGGTTATAGGGACGTTATAGTTAGGTTCTAAATTTACTTGTACAAAACCATAGAAATTCAGCAGTTAGAGTTCTTTCAAGTAACTTTAACTCATGCCTTCGCCATGCACAGCTAATTAATCTACATATTATATCATTAGTGAGATCTTGTATGGAATCTTTGATACTATCACTGCTACATTTGCAATAAAATAATTGATAAGAAGACTGTGCATGGCAAGGCGCAAGTTATAGTCACCTTAGAGCGTGAGTTATACTTACTTGAAAGAACTCTAACTATAACTGCTGAATTTCTATAGTTTTGTAAGAGTAAATTCAGAACCTAACTATAACGTCCCTGTAACCTTTTTTTCAGTGAACGTATATATATATATATATATTTTTTTTTTCTTATATTATAAAATATTTATTTTGTGTTATTTTAGGATTATGCCACTAAAATGCAGCAGTTAGGGGTTTGTAGGGTTTAGGTGTAGGTAGGGGTATCAAGAGCTTTTTAAAGGTTCAAAGGTGGGTAGTTTAAAGAGGTAGGAAACAGCTTTTAGATTTTAGGAATGGGTAGTTATAAGAGGTAGTAAAAGGTTGACAAGTAGGAAGTTTTAAGGGGTAGTAAGGAGTTTTTTGGGTTTGGGAGTGGGTAGTGTATAAGGGTAGTAAGATTTTTTTAGGGTTCAGTGTGGGTAGTTTTAAGGGACACTAAGGGGTTTTAGGGTTGTGGGGTAGGTAGTGCCAAGGGGTAGTAAGGAGTTTTCAGATTTCATGGTTAGTAGTGTACAGGTTGGTAAGGAGATTTTAGTTTTCAGGGGTGGGTCATTTTGAGGGGTACTATGTTGTTTCTATGGATCTTGGGTGGGGACAGATGGTTACACTATACATTCAATAATAAAACAAGGAAAACATATATTTTTTAATAAATAAAAGAGGCACACTATTAAAAACACTTTCTGGAATGCACAGCGGCCCAACAGTAAACAAGGTGGGCTAAGCAATGAGGACAGGTCTTTGGGGAGGAGAGCAGCACAGAAACCACCAAGAAAATACATGCACTCTTATGAAGTGCTAAATGAAAAAAGGTAGTTCCTTAAATGTAAATAGTAGAAGAAGACAAATCAGCCAAACAAAAGTGTGGTAAAGAAAATGTGATCAGGGGAGGGGCAAATTCAAGAAGAGGAAGGCACATCATTACATAAAGAACCAAGCAAATAAGGTTACAAAAATATCAAGGCCACAGCACTGACCTGAACACCCCTTTCATGGAACACCTACACTTCAACCCGCAAGTAAACACCATCACCACCGTGAGCACCCTAAACTACAGATCAACCAATCCACAAGGGAACTCATCCCAACAACTGTGAGCAACCTTATCCCAGACTTTCATCCCCTCCTTCACCATCAGCTCCAAAGACTTTCTTCTTCCTGCCGATTTCAACCTCTACCTGGAAGACCCTACGACCGCTGCTTCACCTACCTCCTCAAGATTTACACAACATTGGACTTTAGCAGCTCATCACAGACCCTACTCACAATGCAGGACACACTTTAGATGCAATTGTCATTTGACAACGGTATCAGCTACCCCTCCACATCGACCAACCACTACATTATCCATTTCAATATTTCCATGACTCAAGCCAAAGCTCCAACCAACACAAACTAACCCAGCTGGAAATGGAGCAGAATAACATAATCAGACTTGCACTACACCCGCAAAGGTAACCAACCCGCCACCACAAACAGCCTAGCCAAGGACATCTCCAACTTCAACCAATGGATCTCCAACTGCACCGACGCTCTCACACCCATCAAAACTCATAAACATTTCTGAACCAACTGTTCTTCTTTTGCAGAGAAGAACTCCGGTACTCCATAAGATTCTGCAAACAGCTGGAAAGGAAGTGAAGAAGCAAGCACAATACTGATGCCAGGTCCTCCTACAAGGTCATCTTCAGTCACTACCACCACCTTCTGAGTCACTAGAGAAGAGCCCTTATGGATACGATTGAGGCATCAGCAAAGAGATTAGCCATCATCAAGGAATTCACCATCCCTGATGTCTCAACCAATTCCATCATTCCATTCCAGGAACTCTGCAACCACCTTTTAAATTACTTCAACAACATAATTGAGAAGATATCCAAATACCTTGAAAAGCAAACAAACCTACATCACATCAGAAAACTGCATAGCCATCATTTGGACAGGCACCTAACCACTGGACAACACTCACTGAGGAAAACTACACCTCTATCCTGAAGACCGCCCACTCCGGGGTCCCTAAAGACCTGTCCTGGCTATATCTACAGCCTAGAAGGACTTGTGATCAGTAAATTCCTCACCCACAACATCAACTCTGCCATCAACTCTGCAACTTTCCAAGAGGAGTGGAAGCATGCTTCAGTAACAACCCTACTAAAACAAGCATTTGCAATGCAATAGGTCTCGCAATAGCGAGAGTTAGAGCTGTTTGCATTGTAAATTATAATGACAACATTTGGGACCTTAGAAGTATTTAGCCATGCAACACATTAAACCTTTATCAGAAATAAGCTGTGTTTGTTCATTCCTTCATACACTTGGCATTAGACTGCAATGCTCTGAAAAGCCCCTACAGAGCACCACAGTAAAAATAGCATTTGGAAGAAACATGGTCATGTAACCATATATTCAGCCCCTAGAGGGCATAATCACATAACAAAGAATGATAAAGAACATTGCAGTGTAACCGTATAATGAGCCCCTTCAGGATTAGTGTAGTACACTTGACATTAGACTGTAATGGTTCGAACAGCCCCTACAGAGCACCACATTAAAAATAGCATTTGGAAGAAACATGGTCATGTAACAATATAGTCAGCTTCTAGAGGGGATAATCACATGAAAAAAGAATGACAAAGAACATTGCAGTGTATCCGTATAATGAGCCCCTTGAGGTTTAGTGTGTTATACATTTTCAGACCTAGCAGGCCTAGCAGGCCTTTTAAATATTTAACTGTGGAGTCTGCGGCAAAAGGGTGCAGTGCTCCAGGTCTTTACTAGATGGCCCTGTAGAGTCAATAGTAGAAGGTGCAGTACCACTGGTGGTGGATAGTTGCCCCTATAGAGTCAACGGCAGAAGGTGCAGTACCACTAGTGGTGGGTAGATGTCCCTGCAGAGTCAACAGCAGAAGGTGCAGTCCCTAATTGTGGCTAGATGTCCCTGTGGAGACAAAAGCACTCAGAATACCCTATCACAGAACACTGCCAGAACTTCTTCTGACGGCAGAAGCTCAGAATGTCCCCCAAAACCAGAAATGCTGGAGAAGTACCAGGTCCTCTGTAAAATGGCTGAAATATTTAGCTATGCTGTACATTAAACCTTTATCAGAAATAAACTGTGTTTGTGCATCAGCAGAAGGTGCAATACCACTGGTCGTGGCTAGATATCCCCGCGGAGCCAACTGAGTTAGTAGTGCCTTGGGGCAATTATCCTTCAGCCCTTGGAGCAAGACTGTCAGAATATTATCATAAACAAGGCCCTTAGAGCACAAACTTCTCTCAGCTATAAAAAAACAAAAGTTCCAGCTATAAGAGAACTTAAATGTGCATTGAATGGTGGAAGAGGTTATGATATTTGGCCCCCCTTTAACTTAGTGTGACTCATAAGATGTCCTGGATAGAACGAGTACATCATTCTGCATGATTTGGTGGTGGTCCCATTGCCCTAGGTCCACCACAGGATAAGTTATGGCCAAAAATGTGTTGCTAAAGGAACATCTGCAAAGCATTATGGGGTGAGTTTCCCCGAGTGCAGTGAATATTGCAGATCTGCTCTCCCGCTGTGCAGGGAGATCTTCTGCTGAGGAGTCATTTCATGCTATATAAAGACACAAAAAATGTACAAAACACAGGCATGCACAACTACTTGTAATTACTGATTATGTAAAGTAAGGACGAAATGAAGGGCAAATGCGGAAAACAAACCGTGTGCGTGAACATGAGTGCTTACTGACAAACACGAGAGACAAAGAAAAACGGAAACAAAGAAAAATAGTCCATCCAAGAACCAGAAAAAACATTCCAGACATAATTAAATTGTACTTGGCCAGTGCTCCTCAGCCAAGTACAGGAAGTGACATATTGGCTGCCAAACCAGTTAGAAGGCAGCAAAACAAGAGCAACACTGCCTTCAACCTATGGTAAGCAGCAGGCAGCAGCAGGTGGGAGCAAGGTCCTATACTCCACCCAACAGGTCTTGCAGACAGCGCATGCGCGCGGTCTAGGTTCAACCTAAAAATACATAATCTGACCCCAACCAACTAAGCAACTTCAGACCGATCTCCCCACTAACATACCCAGCAAAGGTGATAGAGAAAGCAATTGATCAGAAACTCACCAACCACCTGGATCTCCACAATATTCTAAACCACTCCCAGTCTGGATTCTGAAGCTGTATGGGCAGATCCCTCATACGGCTGGACCTCTTTGCACATTCAACACCATGTCACACTCCAATCTAATAAAAAGATTACACAATACAGGCATTCAAGGCCCATCCTTTGAATGGACATATTACTTCTTCACAAAGAGAAGTCAGTGAGTAAGAACCCCCCTACACATCAGAGCTCAAGGCCCTGATCTGTGGAGTCCCTCAACCCCTCCCTGTTTAACATTTACCTGACACCACTAGTGGGCGTTGTCAGATTCCCACAGCATCTCCATCATCTCCTACACTGATGGCACCCAACTCATCCTCTCTATTTCAGACAAACCCCCCAAAACCAAGTCCAACTCCACCAAATGCATGATACATGTTGCATAATAGGTGGGATCCAACTGCCTCAAACTCAACTTGGATGAGACAGAAGCTGATTTTGGGGAACAAAAACACTCTATGGGACTGCACCTGGTGGCCATTAGAGCTCAGTCCTACTCCATCACCCATCAACCATGCACGCAACCTGGGGATTATATTAGATGACAAACATAACATGGCCGCTTAGGTGAACACGGTTAGCTCCTCCTGCTTCTACATGTTATGCATTGTCAAGAAAATCTTCAAGTTGATTGACAAGAACACCAGACCAGAAGGATTCCCAAGATCACTCAAGCCTTGATCACGAGCAAACTTGACTACAGTAATGAGCTTTATGCCGGAATCCCCAACCACCTCCTTCTCTATCTTCAGACCATGCAGAATGCCACTGCTAGACTTGTCCATGACCTCCCCTGGTGCACCCACATCACGCCTCACCTCAGATCTCCACAGGCTACAGATACAAAAACACTGCCAATTCAAACTCCTCATCCATGCACACAAGGCACTGCACAACATTGGACTAGCATACCTTAACTCCCACCTTCACTTCCACCAGACACCTTCACTCTGCCTCTGTTTCATACACAGCCCCCACATACACAGAAGTGGAACAGGAGTGCTAGCCTTCTCATAACTCACACCCAAAACATGGAACAACCTCCTGCTACACCTAAGGGCCTCCTCCTCATTTCTGTAGTTTTGTAAGAAGCTGAAGACCTGGGTCTTCAACTACAACCCTGCAGGTAGGGTTTGAAAGAGGTATTTCACAAACAGACAGCTAAAAGCTGTCTGTAGACGGCACCTAAAAATGCGCTTCCTCAGGGCAAGTCTCAGGTTTGAAATAATAGTTATCAGAATATATATTTTAAAATCATATAGCGTTATGACTTGAAAACCATAGCACTATTAGTTAAGAATGGGACCCTGTCTCCTCTCCTTAGACAGCACAGTTTACGAAAAGCGGAACAGAGGGGTGGAAGAAATAGACCTTACCCTACACTGTGGAGTTTAATGATATGTATTTATCCCATAGGTGTAAATAAGACGGATAGGTAAGATGGTTTATGTATAGCATGAGCAGATATGTCAGATTTCCTAACCTACAGTTTTTCATACTAAGAGGATTTGTATAACCCATACAAGGCAGGGTGGGCACCAGAGCAGCAGTTGTGCAAGGTGTGTTGGAACAGCTGCTTTGCATAGGACATCTCTAAAATGCCACATTCTTTCTCATGGGCCGTTTCTAAGTCCCAGACCTAAAATACCCCAAACAAAAATCAGTAGCTATAGATGTGTAAGATGCATAAGAAACTTTAATAGTTGCTAACAAATGAGAAACAACAACTGAAGAGTAATTCATATCAGAAGGAAAAAGGTAGTCCTATATTCCCACGCATAAACAGCATGTGTCAAATGCAAATGTAAGCGAATTACCTCAGAACAGAATATGCAAAGGACAATCAAGCGACACTATACAAGCAGCGTTAACCATAAAGACTCAAGTTTTTAGCACAGTTTATTAAATTTACTTCTGTTAACCTTCATTAAGCAAGAATTTTATCCAAAGGCATCTCTGATAATTGAACAGAAGCACATACAATGGTGTGCTTCTAGTAAACAGTAAATCACTCTTATCATAAAATAACAAGGGGCCTGATTTAGAGTTTGGTGGAGGGGTACTCCATCACAAACGTGACAGATATCCCATCCACCATGTTACAAGTGCATTATATTGATGGCACTTGCAATAGAGTGACACTCCTCTAAACTCAAAATCAGGTCCTAAGTAATTTTGGAAGCTGGGAAGTAACCCCGGAACAGCTACACGCAGAATGAGCAGGCATTAAATTAAAAGAAAGCTCTTTATTAGAACACACATAGAATGTGTAGGCATTGTAACAAACCTGCACAGTCAATAACGTGAGGGAAACATAGCTAGGGTCGTAAATATGACAAAGCAATAACATTTGAATAAGCTTTTAAGCATTTTCATCAAAAGGATAAATATTAGTATAAAGTACAAAATAATTAACAATGCCATAGAAATATATGATAATAGGAATCCCAACCAGGCAGCCAAGTAGAGGTAGCAACCATCATAATGGGAGAAATCAGATGCTGGAGAACTGCCTACACAAATCACAAATGTTGCACCACCTCCAATTCTGCCACTTATAGCAAAGTTTAAAATATTCCAAAAATAGGAGAAGTTGTAGCAATGATCATAGACCAGATAAGCACACAAGAAGATTCCATTATAACATGATCGTGGGAGCACCTCAATACGTGTGGAAAGAATGTCTACTCTGAAAGCTCTCTTGAAGATGTGGATGCATTGAATTGTAAGTAGGCTAACTGAACTGACACTGTGAGTCTGGTTTATTCTCTGAATTACATATCTGCTTGTGGTGGTGCTGAAGGAAAGACCATCTTTTGGTTCCTACTTGGAATTACAATTTTAAGGTTGTCTACTGGCCCTGGGTTTCATTTCCCATAAATGTTGCTGGAGTTCTGCCCTCCTGTGTTATTGTTGTCTTACTTTATTATGTGAATACTATGCAAGAGACAGCAGCTTCACTGTTTCATGGTAGCGTGGATGTAGGGGGATCCCACATTTTGATACCCCAAACATTACATCAACAGAATGCCCATAATTTGATGAATCAGAGACCGTGTTAAACCTCATTATCATCAGGCAATGTGTCCTCGAGGTGAGGCACCTCTTAACACATCAAACTATCAAAAATTAAATCAATTAAGTAAAAGGGCGCACTCAGTAGCTGAGGTCTAGATGAGCAGAATAGTTTAAAGCAGTGGTTCCTAATTATTTTTTTTTCACAACCACAACTCACTTTTTAGAACAACAAACTTTTGTGACCCACCTACCTTTCACGGACATAAGGAGGGTCGATTTTGCAATATAACTGAAACATTGTGTGTTCACACATTGACATTTTCCATTGAAATGGCCACTACCTCTGCACAGACACACAGTTTTACTGATTGTGCCACACCACAGGACCTAGGTAGCTTGTGTTCCGGTTTAGAGAGGACCTGGCCTGGCAGTACGGGCCGGATTGTCCCCAAGAGGAGCAGGGTCAAGACTGATTTACATATGGCTGGGTCCGAACTAATGTGGCATGATGGGCAAAAAAAAACGATGGATTGGGATGTGGCCCAAACAGTTGTAAATGGCTGAGATTAATTCAAGCATTCCATCCATCACCTTGTCCTTTTTGCACTTGCCATAATATCTAATAGCAGATATTTTGTCTGATTGATAAATTTCAATACAGTATTGTTGCACATCTTTACAATGAAATGTGAGTACACCTGACAATAAATGGGTGCTAAACATCCATAGTGTGCTCCACTGCCATTTTACTTTAGTCTTGCACACAGCGGTTTGTGGCCCCCAATTTGTTATATGATGTGTTGTGTGAATTAAGAATTATCAATTGCTCTATTGGGAAAATATTCCTTATTTCTTTGTCAACTACATTTTGTTAACCAGGTCCTGTGTATTTTGTTTATGCTGGGATTTAGTAAAATACAATTATATGACGATTAAAAACGATATTGCATATTGAAAAATGACTTGCCTTAACTGCTGTGATAATAAAAATAAGTGTAATGTATTTTGTTTAATTCAACACCCCCACCTATTTGGCATTCTTAATACTTTGTGACATACTGCTCGAGGCTTTGTAATTTCATTCTCTTTCGTAAGACAGTCATGCCAGGATAACAGGAAATGGTTTATTACTATTTATCTTGAAATGGTTTGGCATACCTTTGAATATTGTTAAAGAACTCGTTGCAAATTACTACTATACAATCAGGTTTGTACTTAAGCTCCTAACACATAGCAAATAAATGCATGTATATACAAAATAGTTTTAGGAGTGACATGCCTCTTATTTTTGTTGTTTGAACATTTCTTGATTTCAGAGCTCATGGTTTTTAGAAAAACCAAAACATATGACAGCGCTGTTACAGTGCACCCGAATATACAGGTGCACTGTCGGAGCTAAGACTAAACTACAAGAACAGTGATGGCTTTATTATCAGTACAAAGCAGCAGTGAATGGTGATTTCTGAAAGCTGTCGGGCATAATACTTGCCCTGAATTCCTGTGAGCAAGCTCAACTTCTTCTAGGAGGGTTGAGGAGTGCTCGAGACTTTGGCCCTTTCACTAATTCTGGGGTCCAATGAATCTTTTCTTCTCAGTTCTGAGGGGTGAAGAGTAACAGTTATCAAATTAATTGAACAATTTCTGTACAACCCAAATGTCATACAATTCAGAGTCAATTCATAAGATTTAAAGGATTTTATGACAGACTCAAAGTCAATGTTAAATAAATGAATATCAAAACCATAGTGTAAATATATAAA
Organism: Pleurodeles waltl; assembly: GCF_031143425.1. Classification (NCBI taxonomy): domain Eukaryota; kingdom Metazoa; phylum Chordata; class Amphibia; order Caudata; family Salamandridae; genus Pleurodeles; species Pleurodeles waltl. The sequence goes on from NC_090436.1 coordinate 319,148,248, forward strand.
ATCCCGAAAAGTAAACTGTAAACAGAAAATAATGGCCCTCATTATGTCAATGGCGTTAATGACTGCCTACCGTCGCGGCAACAGCTGCCAAAACATCGTCGTCACGGCCACCTACCGTCCGCCATATTATGACCGTAGCCAGAATTCTGCCAGAAGGCTGGCGGAATTCCAGCTACGGTCATGGCGGCGGATGGCGGTAAGGTGGTGCTGCTGCCAGCAGCAGCGCCACGCCAGTAGACCGCCACAGACTGCATCATAATCCATGATATGGCCTGGCAATGTTTTGCGGGCGGACGCTGCTGCTGTCAGCAGCGCCATGTCCTGTCTCCTGCCGGAGGACCCCCTGCAAGCAGGTAAGTCGGGTGCTCCGACAGGGGATTGGGGTGGGGGGCTGTTGTGTGTGTATGTGTCTGTGTGTGTGCATGCGGGTGTGTGGTGTGTGGAATGAGTGTGTGCATGAATGGGTATGAGTGTGCATGTATGTTGTCTGTGTGTGAATCTGTGGGTGCTTGTATGTATGTCAGTGTGTGTGGATGTGTGTGTATGCATGCGTGGGTGAATGTAGGTATGAGTGTGTGTATGCGTGTGTATGTTGGTGCATGAATGTCGCAGGGGGTCGGGAGGGGTAAGGTGGGCGAGGATTCTGGGACGGGGGAGGGGCAGACCCCTATCAGTGTCAGGGAAGGAATTCCCTGGCACTGATAGTGCCTACCGCCATGGTTTTTGTGTCAGTAAGGAAGCCCCGAAAACCATGGTGGTAGGCGGGGTCAAAATCCCACTGGTGGGACAATACGGCCACCTAGCTGGAGACTGAAGTCTCCAGCCCGGCGGCTGTTACTTCCCTTGCGGAGGGAGTGGTACATTAGCAGTTTGGCTTGAGCCAAACTGCCAATGTCATATTTTGGGGAAAGGTAGTACCAGCCTGTTGGCAGTACCTTTCTCCAAAATACCGCCATCCGCCAGGGTTGTAATGAGGGCCTATGTGTGTTGGCTTTCACTACAGCCAAGTTAATAAAACACAAATATACTTCCAGATGAAATGAATTCACTACACTACATGTAAAAATGTATGAAAGTATTATTCAAAATAATACTTTTAATCATTAGTCTTGAATAGATATTCATAAAACGTTGATCAAATGTTATATTCCAAAATGCACTCCACTCGTATGCTTTGCAGTGCAGAAATTATATAAATCATATTAAATATGATACAAAATGTCACCACCAAACTGTGACCACCAGTAAATGACCACACTTTCACGTTCTTTTCCCAGAGACGTTGTGCACACCATACTTTAGTGATATATTTGTAACAGTGTGCTCCTAAATGCAACATCAGCTGCATACTGCACCCCTATCACTCTATTGCTGAACGAGCATTGCTCATTTGCAACACTTGTTCTTTGACTGATGCTTGGATTCATGGTCTCACTGGCCTATGAGGCAATGGGGTCTTGCGAGGGCAGCCAACCACCAGGAGGTCTCCCCCGGGGAAGATTGGGGAAGTGGGACGGTCCGCAGTGACATTGGGCTTCGCATGCTCCTTTTGGGCTATATACTAGTCCTGGGGTAAATAACCTTCTATTTTGCACCACCAGCCACCATTTTATAGAGGTGACACGGTGGCTGCTGGCAGGAGCGTCAGGCAATTTCTCATAGTGAGGCAGTTAGGATTGCAATTTGAAAGCGGCTTGGCCAAACTGTTAAGGTGCTAGTCCCTCGTTACGGTGCATTTCAAAGAAGGAAAGGCAAACTTACTGTGAGCCCATGGACAGGAGAGTGGAGATGGTGGTGCAACTGCTGAGGGAGCCTGGCCGCCTCGACTTACTGCAGGCCTTGGCGAATGTGAGGCCTGTGTCGCAAGCCTCCGAAGGTGTGGCGGCGGAAGTCCTCGCCTGCTCGCCCCAATGCCAGGCCCCAGGTGCAGGGGATGAAGCAGAACAGGCAGTGGAAGGTTCGGGAGAGCCTTGTGCGGCTTGGCTACACCAAGGGGAAGAGAAGGTCGGGCATGGGGCAGCTAACCAGACAACAGAGGACGGAGGTCATACACATAACAGGGGGCAGCCATGGAAGCCCGCTCATGGTCGTGGAATGGCCAGGTTAGGACAACCACCAGCGTCATGACCTGGGTGAGGCAATGAAGACTTGCAGCACAGGAGCGAGGTGGCAGGTGGTTTACAATCCCAGGACAACATGTGGGTTCGTAAGGAACATGCAGGGAGTGAGGGTGCTTGGACTGGGATGGCCGGGAGGTATACTCAGGAGGAGTCATATGACACAGTGTTCGACTATGAAGAGGAGAACATGGAAGAGGAGGAGATCAGGAATGAGGACTAAGCAGAGGGGGAAAAGGGGAGGGTTGGGGGGGCCTACTCACACATCTGTTCCTCATTCGTTGCAGGTAGCAAGTGTGGCAGGGAGGCCGGTTGGGCACTGGAATGCTCCACAGAGGAGGCAAGTGGTGAGGCGAAAGGCTCCAGAATGGACATCGACCTTGGAGGCAAGTAAAATGGAGGTGCAGCAAAGAAAACACATGGTTTCAGTGGCGGTAGAAGTCAAAGATCCTTAGTAGTGGAGATACTTATGTGTTGGGTACAGGGGTGGGGACTGAGCGGGGACTGAGCCAGCATTGACACACGGGACTGAGATGAGGGGAGATCGCAACGGTGTGCAATCAACTACAAGTGGTAGTGGGCCACAGAAGCTGAACACAGAAGGAGTAAAAGGGGCATAACAAGAGAAGGTGGGACAAAAAGAGCAGGAAATGGACAGTCACACGTGAAAAGATGAGAGTAAGGAGTTGAAAGTGAAAAAGCTCCCATACATGGGAACGGCTAAGCTGTTAGGGTCACACTTGATGTTGTCAACCAAGGAAAAAATATGGAAAGGGGAGCATGTGGAGATGTTGAAGCTTCTACATCGGGAACTGAGAACAAAAGAGGTGTCAAAAGAGGAGGAATATGAGTTGGCCAAATGGCATAAAGTGCTGGTCAACATTGAAAATTGGACAGCGGCCTCTAAAATTCACAAGTATGTACTGCAAAAAATACCCAGAGGGAGCAGTGGTGCATTTCAAATACATGGACATTATTAGAAAGGTGAAGATTAATTATGGCAGGTACTCATGGGTCCAATACAATTAGGAGTTCAGGGTGCAAATGGCATTAGACCAGGAGGATCAGTGGGGAGAAATTGACTCCAACTTGTGGCAGCACACCATGAGGTCGGCTACATTTGGCAAAACGATTTTCACAACCAGCAGCCTTCCCCTAGTGTATCACCCCTTTCAATGGCATCAATCACCAGTCAGCCAGGGAACCACATCTACTGCAATTGCTTTGAGTTTTCGTTTAGGATGTTCGCTGCATGATATCGCATTTCGAGCCAGGCACATCCTGGATGTGGACACTGACATCACAGGTGCTTTGTCTCGTTCACTATAGGAGAGGTTCCACGGGCTGGCCCCGGACGCGGAGCCAGTCAAGACGCATTTGCCCCTGGATCTATGAAACATAGGAGAGACAGGATGTTTCAATTGGTGCTACAGTATTTAGCGGTTTCTTTGAGGAATGCTTACACAGGCCTGAGTTTGTGCAGCAGAAGGGTTGTAGAATGGGAGAGGGTGGAGGATGATGTACAGTATATCTTGGCATTGATATATAGGGGTCAGTCCAGGGTAACGATATCAGGTAAACTAGCGATCATTGCCTTCATGGGGAAACTCTGTTGGGGTTATGCACTGTCTGCAGGTGAGTTGGTCAAAGGATGGTAGAAGGGTGGGCCAGGGAAGCAGGAAGAGCAGGGACATGGAGGAGGCCAATTACACTTAATTAGCTGGAAAGGCTTGTACAGTCCCTGCCAGAGATCTGCACTGACATGAATGAGGTACTGTTGTTTAGCACCCTAATGTCCTGGATGCTCTTTAAAGCATTCTGCATGTCAGAACTGGTAGGATCTAAAGGCCAGGTGGAAGTGCATTGGCACGATGTACAGTTCCATGATGGGAGGTCGGGAAAGAGGCAGCCATATGCAAGAGGAAGTACCCCTGGGCAGAGTTATGTCCACTGATGTTGGGCCACCCAATTGAGTGAATTATAGGCATCAGCAGGGGCTTTGTATTCCAGCATGGGGACAAGAAGCCAGTCACAGCCTTCCAGTTGTGGTCCTTTTGCGCAAAAGCTTGCACCATTTGGAGATTCAGGCTTCTGCCTTTGGCACACATTCTTTTAGAATAGGCATGACTACAGAAGGGGGCAAGAGAGGGTGGTCTAGGGAGAGGTTAATGCGTTTGGGTAGATGGAAGTCAGACTGCTATCAGCATTACGTGTGAGTTGGTGTTGGGGGGGGTTAGAATGCAAGTAAGCTTCTGATGTTCTTTGTGTCTTGCAGGTTCAGCCCTGGAGCTTCCTGGGATATCCATTTGGTTGGTGGGACACTCGTTTGTAAAATGGGCTTGGAGGCACACAGCAAGCAGCCACTACGGGTTAAACTGTGGCCTGGACAAGTGTTTATAGGGTGTGATGGGAAGGAAAAGAGGGTATGCAATGGGGCGAATTGCTTCCATGCCTAAACAAATGCAGGGTTATGGGACAGTGTCCGGACATGTTGGTAGTACAACTAGGGGGAAACGATTTAGTAGTACAGAAGGTGTAGGAAGTTGGCTCTGTATGTGCTATTTCAAAGTAAGGAATAGCATGCACAGAGTCCAAGGGTTCCCCTTAGAGGTAAAATAGTGGTAAAAAGAGATAATACTAATGCTCTATTTTGTGGTAGTGTGGTCGAGCAGTAGGCTTATCCAAGGAGTAGTGTTAAGCATTTGTTGTACATACACATAGACAATAAATGAGGTACACACACTCAGAGACAAATCCAGCCAATAGGTTTTGTTATAGAAAAATATATTTTCTTAGTTTATTTTAAGAACCACAGGTTCAAATTTAACATGTAATATCTTGTTTGAAAGGTATTGCAGGTAAGTACATTAGGAACTTTGAATCATTTCAATTGCATGTATACTTTTCAAGTTATTCACAAATAGCTATTTCAAAAGTGGACACAGTGCAATTTTCACAGTTCCTGGGGGAGGTAAGTTTTTGTTAGTTTTACCAGGTAAGTTAGACACTTACAGGGTTCAGTTCTTGGTCCAAGGTAGCCCACCGTTGGGGGTTCAGAGCAACCCCAAAGTTACCACACCAGCAGCTCAGGGCCGGTCAGGTGTAGAGTTCAAAGTGGTGCCCAAAACGCATAGGCTAGAATGGAGAGAAGGGGGTGCCCCGGTTCCGGTCTGCTTGCAGGTAAGTACCCGCGTCTTCGGAGGGCAGACCAGGGGGGTTTTGTAGGGCACCGGGGGGGGGACACAAGCCCACACAGAAATTTCACCCTCAGCAGCGCGGGGGCGGCCGGGTGCAGTGTAGAAACAAGCGTCGGGTTTTCAATGTTAGTCTATGAGAGATCAAGGGATCTCTTTAGCGCTGCAGGCAGGCAAGGGGGGGCTTCCTCGGGGAAACCTCCACTTGGACAAGGGAGAGGGACTCCTGGGGGTCACTTCTGCAGTGAAAGTCCGGTCCTTCAGGTCCTGGGGGCTGCGGGTGCAGGGTCTTTTCCAGGCGTCGGGACTTAGGTTTCAGAGAGTCGCGGTCAGGGGAAGCCTCGGGATTCCCTCTGCAGGCGGCGCTGTGGGGGCTCAGGGGGGACAGGTTTTGGTACTCACAGTCGTAGAGTAGTCCGGGGGTCCTCCCTGAGGTGTTGGTTCTCCACCAGCCGAGTCGGGGTCGCCGGGTGCAGTGTTGCAAGTCTCACGCTTCTTGCGGGGAGTTGCAGGGTTCTTTAAAGCTGCTTCTTGAAACAAAGTTGCAGTCTTTTTGGAGCAGGTCCGCTGTCCTCGGGAGTTTCTTGTCGTCGTCGAAGCAGGGCAGTCCTCAGAGGATTCAGAGGTCGCTGGTCCCTTTGGAAGGCGTCGCTGGAGCAGAGTTCTTTGGAAGGCAGGAGACAGGCCGGTGAGTTTCTGGAGCCAAGGCAGTTGTTGTCTTCTGGTCTTCCTCTGCAGAGGTTTTCAGCTGGGCAGTCCTTCTTCTTGTTGTTGCAGGAATCTAATTTTCTAGGGTTCAGGGTAGCCCTTAAATACTAAATTTAAGGGTGTGTTTAGGTCTGGGGGGTTAGTAGCCAATGGCTACTAGCCCTGAGGGTGGGTACACCCTCTTTGTGCCTCCTCCCAAGGGGAGGGGGTCACAATCCTAACCCTATTGGGGGAATCCTCCATCTGCAAGATGGAGGATTTCTAAAAGTTAGAGTCACCTCAGCTCAGGACACCTTAGGGGCTGTCCTGACTGGCCAGTGACTCCTCCTTGTTGCTTTCTTTGTTCCCTCCAGCCTTGCCGCCAAAAGTGGGGGCCGTGGCCGGAGGGGGCGGGCAACTCCACTAAGCTGGGGTGCCCTGCTGGGCTGTGACAAAGGGGTGAGCCTTTGAGGCTCACCGCCAGGTGTCACAGCTCCTGCCTGGGGGAGGTGTTAGCATCTCCACCCAGTGCAGGCTTTGTTACTGGCCTCAGAGTGACAAAGGCACTCTCCCCATGGGGCTAGCAACATGTCTCTAGTGTGGCAGGCTGCTGGAACTAGTCAGCCTACACAGACAGTCGGTTAAGTTTCAGGGGGCACCTCTAAGGTGCCCTCTGGGGTGTATTTTGCAATAAAATGTACACTGGCATCAGTGTGCATTTATTGTGCTGAGAAGTTTGATACCAAACTTCCCAGTTTTCAGTGTAGCCATTATGGTGCTGTGGAGTTCGTGTTTGACAAACTCCCAGACCATATACTCTTATGGCTACCCTGCACTTACAATGTCTAAGGTTTTGTTTAGACACTGTAGGGGTACCATGCTCATGCACTGGTACCCTCACCTATGGTATAGTGCACCCTGCCTTAGGGCTGTAAGGCCTGCTAGAGGGGTGACTGACCTATACTTGCATAGGCAGTGAGAGGCTGGCATGGCACCCTGAGGGGAGTGCCATGTCGACTTACTCGTTTTGTTCTCACTAGCACACACAAGCTGGTAAGCAGTGTGTCTGTGCTGAGTGAGAGGTCTCCAGGGTGGCATAAGACATGCTGCAGCCCTTAGAGACCTTCCTTGGCATCAGGGCCCTTGGTACTAGAAGTACCAGTTACAAGGGACTTATCTGGATGCCAGGGTCTGCCAATTGTGGATACAAAAGTACAGGTTAGGGAAAGAACACTGGTGCTGGGGCCTGGTTAGCAGGCCTCAGCACACTTTCAATTGTAAACATAGCATCAGCAAAGGCAAAAAGTCAGGGGGCAACCATGCCAAGGAGGCATTTCCTTACACAACCCCCCCCCAAACGAAAGAGGATGAGACTAACCTTTCCCAAGAGAGTCTTCATTTTCTAAGTGGAAGAACCTGGAAAGGCCATCTGCATTGGCATGGGCAGTCCCAGGTCTGTGTTCCACTATAAAGTCCATTCCCTGTAGGGAGATGGACCACCTCAACAGTTTAGGATTTTCACCTTTCATTTGCATCAGCCATTTGAGAGGTCTGTGGTCAGTTTGAACTAGGAAGTGAGTCCCAAAGAGGTATGGTCTCAGCTTCTTCAGGGACCAAACCACAGCAAAGGCCTCCCTCTCAATGGCACTCCAACGCTGCTCCCTGGGGAGTAACCTCCTGCTAATGAAAGCAACAGGCTGGTCAAGGCCATCATCATTTGTTTGGGACAAAACTGCCCCTATCCCATGTTCAGAGGCATCTGTCTGCACAATGAACTGCTTAGAATAATCTGGAGCTTTTAGAACTGGTGCTGAGCACATAGCTTGTTTCAGGGTGTCAAAGGCCTGTTGGCATTCCACAGTCCAGTTCACTTTCTTGGGCATTTTCTTGGAGGTGAGTTCAGTGAGGGCTGTCACAATGGATCCATATCCCTTCACAAACCTCCTGTAATACCCAGTCAAGCCAAGGAATGCCCTGACTTGAGTCTGGGTTTTTGGAGCTACCCAGTCCAGAATAGTCTGGATCTTGGGTTGGAGTGGCTGAACTTGGCCTCCACCTACAAGGTGGCCCAAGTAAACCACAGTTCCCTGCCCTATCTGGCATTTGGATGCCTTGATAGAGAGGCCTGCAGATTGCAGAGCCTTCAAAACCTTCTTCAGGTGGACCAGGTGATCCTGCCAGGTGGAGCTAAAGACAGCAATATCATCAAGATAAGCTGTGCTAAAGGACTCCAAGCCAGCAAGGACTTGATTCACCAACCTTTGGAAGGTGGCAGGGGCATTCTTTAAACCAAAGGGCATAACAGTAAACTGATAATGCCCATCAGGTGTGGAGAATGCTGTTTTCTCTTTTGCTCCAGGTGCCATTTTTATTTGCCAGTACCCTGCTGTCAAGTCAAAGGTACTTAAGAATTTGGCAGCACCTAATTTATCTATGAGCTCATCAGCTCTGGGAATTGGATGAGCATCTGTCTTGGTGACAGAATTGAGCCCTCTGTAGTCCACACAAAACCTCATCTCTTTCTTTCCATCTTTGGTGTGAGGTTTGGGGACTAAGACCACTGGGCTAGCCCAGGGGCTGTCAGAGCGCTCAATTACTCCCAATTCCAGCATCTTGTGGACTTCCACCTTAATGCTTTCCTTAACATGGTCAGACTGTCTAAAGATTTTGTTTTTGACAGGCATGCTGTCTCCTGTGTCCACATCATGGGTACACAGGTGTGTCTGACCAGGGGTTAGGGAGAAGAGTTCAGGAAACTGTTGTAGGACTCTCCTACAATCAGCTTGCTGTTGGCCAGAGAGGGTGTCTGAGTAGATCACTCCATCTACTGAGCCATCTTTTGGGTCTGATGACAGAAGATCAGGGAGAGGTTCACTCTCTGCCTCCTGATCCTCATCTGTTACCATCAACAGATTCACATCAGCCCTGTCATGGAAGAGCTTAAGGCGGTTCACATGGATCACCCTCTTGGGGCTCCTGCTTGTGCCCAGGTCCACCAGGTAGGTGACCTGACTCTTCCTTTCTAGCACTGGGTAAGGGCCACTCCATTTGTCCTGGAGTGCCCTGGGAGCCACAGGCTCCAGAACCCAGACTTTCTGCCCTGGTTGGAACTCAACCAGTGCAGCCTTTTGGTCATACCAAAACTTCTGGAGCTGTTGGCTGGCCTCAAGGTTTTTGGTTGCCTTTTCCATGTACTCTGCCATTCTAGAGCGAAGGCCAAGTACATAGTCCACTATGTCTTGTTTAGGCTCATGAAGAGGTCTCTCCCAGCCTTCTTTAACAAGAGCAAGTGGTCCCCTTACAGGGTGAGCAAACAGAAGTTCAAAGGGTGAGAATCCTACTCCCTTCTGTGGCACCTCTTTGTAAGCGAAAAGCAGACATGGCAAGAGGACATCCCATCTCCTTTTGAGCTTTTCTGGGAGCCCCATGATCATGCCTTTTAATGTCTTGTTGAATCTCTCAACTAAGCCATTAGTTTGTGGATGGTATGGTGTAGTGAATTTATAAGTCACTCCACACTCATTCCACATGTGTTTTAGGTATGCTGACATGAAGTTGGTACCTCTGTCAGACACCACCTCCTTAGGAAAACCCACTCTGGTAAAGATACCAATGAGGGCCTTGGCTACTGCAGGGGCAGTAGTCGACCTAAGGGGAATAGCTTCAGGATACCTAGTAGCATGATCCACTACTACTAGGATGTACATATTTCCTGAGGCTGTGGGAGGTTCCAGTGGACCAACTATGTCCACACCCACTCTTTCAAAGGGGACCCCCACCACTGGAAGTGGAATGAGGGGGGCCTTTGGGTGCCCACCTGTCTTACCACTGGATTGACAGGTGGGGCAGGAGAGGCAAAACTCCTTAACCTTCTGGGACATATTGGGCCAGTAGAAGTGGTTGACTAACCTCTCCCAGGTCTTGGTTTGTCCCAAATGCCCAGCAAGGGGAATGTCATGGGCTAAGGTCAGAATAAACTCTGAACGACTGAGGCACTACCACTCTCCTAGTGGCACCAGGTTTGGGGTCTCTGGCCTCAGTGTACAGGAGTCCATCTTCCCAATAGACCCTATGTGTTCCATTTTTCTTGCCCTTGGACTCTTCAGCAGCTTGCTGCCTAAGGCCTTCAAGAGAGGGACAGGTTTCTTGTCCCTTACACAGCTCTTCCCTTGAGGGTCCCCCTGGGCCTAAGAGCTCAACCTGATAAGGTTCAAGCTCCAAAGGCTCAGTTCCCTCAGAGGGCAGAACTTCTTCCTGAGAAGAGAGGTTCCCTTTTTCTGACTGTGTTGCAGTTGGTTTCCCAACTGACTTTCCTTTTCTCTTGGTAGGCTGGGCCATTTTTCCAGACTCCAGCTCTACTTTTTCACCCTGTGCCTTGCATTGTGCTCTTGTTTTTACACACACCAGTTCAGGGATACCCAGCATGGCTGCATGGGTTTTTAGTTCTACCTCAGCCCATGCTGAGGACTCCAGGTCATTTCCAAGCAGACAGTCTACTGGGATGTTTGAGGAGACCACCACCTGTTTCAGGCCATTGACCCCTCCCCATTCTAAAGTTACCATTGCCATGGGATGTGCTTTAGTTTGATTGTCAGCATTGGTGACTGTATAAGTTTTTCCAGTCAGGTATTGGCCAGGGGAAACCAGTTTCTCTGTCACCATGGTGACACTGGCACCTGTATCCCTCAGGCCCTCTACACTTGTCCCATTAATAAAGAGCTGCTGCCTGTATTTTTGCATGTTAGGCGGCCAGGCAGCTAGTGTGGCTAAATCCACCCCACCCTCAGAGACTAGAGTAGCTTCAGTGTGGACCCTGATTTGCTCTGGGCACACTGTTGATCCCACTTGGAGACTAGCCATTCCAGTGTTACCTGGATTGGAGTTTGGAGTGGAACTTTTCTTGGGACAGGCCTTGTCTCCAGTTTGGTGTCCAGACTGACTACAGTTTCGACACCAGGCCTTTTTGGGATCAAAGTTTTTACCCTTGTACCCAGGATTGTTTTGTGAAGAGGCTCTGGGCCCACCCTCCTGTGCAGGTTTTTGGGGGCCTGTAGAAGACTCTTTACTATTTTTATTTTTGGCTGTCTCACCACCTTTCCCCTGGGGAGGTTTTGTGACCCCTTTCTTTTGGTCACCCCCTGTGGAAGTTTTGGACACCCTAGTCTTGACCCAATGGTCCGCCTTCTTTCCCAATTCTTGGGGAGAAATTGGTCCTAGGTCTACCAGATGCTGCTGCAGTTTATCATTGAAACAATTACTTAACAGGTGTTCTTTCACAAATAAATTGTACAGCCCATCATAATCACTTACACCACTGCCTTGAATCCAACCATCTAGTGTTTTTACTGAGTAGTCTACAAAGTCAACCCAGGTCTGGCTCGAGGATTTTTGAGCCCCCCTGAATCTAATCCTATACTCCTCAGTGGAGAATCCAAAGCCCTCAATCAGGGTACCCTTCATGAGGTCATAAGATTCTGCATCTTTTCCAGAGAGTGTGAGGAGTCTATCCCTACACTTTCCTGTGAACATTTCCCAAAGGAGAGCACCCCAGTGAGATCTGTTCACTTTTCTGGTTACACAAGCCCTCTCAAAAGCTGTGAACCATTTGGTGATGTCATCACCATCTTCATATTTAGTTACAATCCCTTTAGGGATTTTCAACATGTCAGGAGAATCTCTGACCCTATTTATGTTGCTGCCACCATTGATGGGTCCTAGGCCCATCTCTTGTCTTTCCCTCTCTATGGCTAGGATCTGTCTTTCCAAAGCCAATCTTTTGGCCATCCTGGCTAACTGGATGTCCTCTTCACTGGAGTTTTCCTCAGTGATTTCAGAGTTGTTGGTCCCTCCTGTGAGGGAACCAGCATCTCCGACTATTATTTGTGGAGTCAGGGCTTGAGAAGCCCTGCTCTCCCTAAGTAGGACTGGAGGGGGGGAATTTCCCTCCAAGTCACTATCTTCATCCTCTGAGTTGCCACCCTCAGAGGGGTTGGCCTTTTCAAACTCTGCCAAAAGCTCCTGGAGCTGTATTTTGGTAGGTTTGGGGCCCATTGCTATTTTCTTTAGTTTACAGAGTGACCTTAGCTCTCTCATCTGTAGATGGAGGTAAGGTGTGGTGTCGAGTTCCACCACATTCACATCTGTGCTAGACATTTTGCTTCTAAAAGTTGGAATACTTTTTAAGAATCTAAAACTGGTTCTAGAATCTAATTCAAACTTTTACAAACTTTTAAACTCTAAAAGCAATGCTAACAGGGACTAACACAAGGCCCTAGCAGGACTTTCAAGAATTTAGAAAACTTTTCAAATTGCAAAAATCAATTTCTAATGACAATTTTGGAATTTGTCGTGTGATCAGGTATTGGCTGAGTAGTCCAGCAAATGCAAAGTCTTGTACCCCACCGCTGATCCACCAATGTAGGAAGTTGGCTCTGTATGTGCTATTTCAAAGTAAGGAATAGCATGCACAGAGTCCAAGGGTTCCCCTTAGAGGTAAAATAGTGGTAAAAAGAGATAATACTAATGCTCTATTTTGTGGTAGTGTGGTCGAGCAGTAGGCTTATCCAAGGAGTAGTGTTAAGCATTTGTTGTACATACACATAGACAATAAATGAGGTACACACACTCAGAGACAAATCCAGCCAATAGGTTTTGTTATAGAAAAATATATTTTCTTAGTTTATTTTAAGAACCACAGGTTCAAATTTAACATGTAATATCTTGTTTGAAAGGTATTGCAGGTAAGTACATTAGGAACTTTGAATCATTTCAATTGCATGTATACTTTTCAAGTTATTCACAAATAGCTATTTCAAAAGTGGACACAGTGCAATTTTCACAGTTCCTGGGGGAGGTAAGTTTTTGTTAGTTTTACCAGGTAAGTAAGACACTTACAGGGTTCAGTTCTTGGTCCAAGGTAGCCCACCGTTGGGGGTTCAGAGCAACCCCAAAGTTACCACACCAGCAGCTCAGGGCCGGTCAGGTGTAGAGTTCAAAGTGGTGCCCAAAACGCATAGGCTAGAATGGAGAGAAGGGGGTGCCCCGGTTCCGGTCTGCTTGCAGGTAAGTACCCGCGTCTTCGGAGGGCAGACCAGGGGGGTTTTGTAGGGCACCGGGGGGGACACAAGCCCACACAGAAATTTCACCCTCAGCAGCGCGGGGGCGGCCGGGTGCAGTGTAGAAACAAGCGTCGGGTTTTCAATGTTAGTCTATGAGAGATCAAGGGATCTCTTTAGCGCTGCAGGCAGGCAAGGGGGGGCTTCCTCGGGGAAACCTCCACTTGGACAAGGGAGAGGGACTCCTGGGGGTCACTTCTGCAGTGAAAGTCCGGTCCTTCAGGTCCTGGGGGCTGCGGGTGCAGGGTCTTTTCCAGGCGTCGGGACTTAGGTTTCAGAGAGTCGCGGTCAGGGGAAGCCTCGGGATTCCCTCTGCAGGCGGCGCTGTGGGGGCTCAGGGGGGACAGGTTTTGGTACTCACAGTCGTAGAGTAGTCCGGGGGTCCTCCCTGAGGTGTTGGTTCTCCACCAGCCGAGTCGGGGTCGCCGGGTGCAGTGTTGCAAGTCTCACGCTTCTTGCGGGGAGTTGCAGGGTTCTTTAAAGCTGCTTCTTGAAACAAAGTTGCAGTCTTTTTGGAGCAGGTCCGCTGTCCTCGGGAGTTTCTTGTCGTCGTCGAAGCAGGGCAGTCCTCAGAGGATTCAGAGGTCGCTGGTCCCTTTGGAAGGCGTCGCTGGAGCAGAGTTCTTTGGAAGGCAGGAGACAGGCCGGTGAGTTTCTGGAGCCAAGGCAGTTGTTGTCTTCTGGTCTTCCTCTGCAGGGGTTTTCAGCTGGGCAGTCCTTCTTCTTGTTGTTGCAGGAATCTAATTTTCTAGGGTTCAGGGTAGCCCTTAAATACTAAATTTAAGGGTGTGTTTAGGTCTGGGGGGTTAGTAGCCAATGGCTACTAGCCCTGAGGGTGGGTACACCCTTTGTGCCTCCTCCCAAGGGGAGGGGGTCACAATCCTAACCCTATTGGGGGAATCCTCCATCTGCAAGATGGAGGATTTCTAAAAGTTAGAGTCACCTCAGCTCAGGACACCTTAGGGGCTGTCCTGACTGGCCAGTGACTCCTCCTTGTTGCTTTCTTTGTTCCCTCCAGCCTTGCCGCCAAAAGTGGGGGCCGTGGCCGGAGGGGGCGGGCAACTCCACTAAGCTGGAGTGCCCTGCTGGGCTGTGACAAAGGGGGGAGTCACAGCTCCTGCCTGGGGGAGGTGTTAGCATCTCCACCCAGTGCAGGCTTTGTTACTGGCCTCAGAGTGACAAAGGCACTCTCCCCATGGGGCCAGCAACATGTCTCTAGTGTGGCAGGCTGCTGGAACTAGTCAGCCTACACAGACAGTCGGTTAAGTTTCAGGGGGCACCTCTAAGGTGCCCTCTGGGGTGTATTTTGCAATAAAATGTACACTGGCATCAGTGTGCATTTATTGTGCTGAGAAGTTTGATACCAAACTTCCCAGTTTTCAGTGTAGCCATTATGGTGCTGTGGAGTTCGTGTTTGACAAACTCCCAGACCATATACTCTTATGGCTACCCTGCACTTACAATGTCTAAGGTTTTGTTTAGACACTGTAGGGGTACCATGCTCATGCACTGGTACCCTCACCTATGGTATAGTGCACCCTGCCTTAGGGCTGTAAGGCCTGCTAGAGGGGTGACTGACCTATACTTGCATAGGCAGTGAGAGGCTGGCATGGCACCCTGAGGGGAGTGCCATGTCGACTTACTCATTTTGTTCTCACTAGCACACACAAGCTGGTAAGCAGTGTGTCTGTGCTGAGTGAGAGGTCTCCAGGGTGGCATAAGACATGCTGCAGCCCTTAGAGACCTTCCTTGGCATCAGGGCCCTTGGTACTAGAAGTACCAGTTACAAGGGACTTATCTGGATGCCAGGGTCTGCCAATTGTGGATACAAAAGTACAGGTTAGGGAAAGAACACTGGTGCTGGGGCCTGGTTAGCAGGCCTCAGCACACTTTCAATTGTAAACATAGCATCAGCAAAGGCAAAAAGTCAGGGGGCAACCATGCCAAGGAGGCATTTCCTTACAGAAGGGTTTAGTGGTTATAAAAGCTATGTAGAAAGATGGGCTCAGGCACGACAAAGAGCATCTCTATCGATCCTCCAGCACTCTGGTTTAGAGGGGGGACTGGGGATTCCTGACTTAGAACTGTGCTGCGCTGAGGTGCAACTCCAATGGTGAATGAGATGTTTAGCGGGTACTGGATCAGAGGAGGGCGGTATGATAAGGTCACTCCTAGGTAATACAGACCTTTTCTCTCCAGACCAGGTGGCACTGCAAATATGCTCCTCTGTGAGGCCAAACAAACATGGAATCGCTACATACACATCACCAGGCTTCGCACCCTTATGCACCTCAGATAACCCTATAGAGTCTACAAGCCTTACATAAGCTCCTAGACACATATGACCCGACACTGTGGTGGGATGCAGAACTGTCCCAACTAGTCGCACTGTATCAAGAGGGCGACCTGCTTTCTTTCTCCAACATACATGCTCAATATGGTATAGGAGCTGGCCACTTTCTCTGTTATTCGGCGTTAAGGGCGGGGATCACAAGCATCTGGCCCCAGGGACTGACCGAACCCCCCATACACCTGGGACTTCAATGTATACTGACACGTGGCATGGGCCACAGGGCAATTTCGATCCTCTATACAGCACTACATAATAGTAAGGGGGGCCCTCCACCTCGAAGTAAGGCACACTGGGAGAACTCTCTGTCCATGATAATCACTCCCCAACAATGGACCATGGCCCTTGAGCAAGTCCAATGAATCTCCTGAATTGCACATCTGAAATACACACAATTTAATTATGTACACCAGACCTCTCTCACACCATATTGCCTCAGCAATCTGAACTGCGCACCCTTTATTCACATGGTTTGGGATTCTCCCCCACTTCATCACGCCTGGGTTCAGGTAATGGAACTGATCTCAGATGTCATAGAGGTCCGGATTTCTCTGAATCCACTGATTTGCTTACTGGATATCATGCCAAGCACAAAACAGAATAAACATTAGCTGAAATTCATGGACTTGGCAACTGTATTATACAGGCGCCTCATTGCTATGCAATGGAAGGCCCGGCACGCCCCTCTAATAGGCAGCTGGCCCCGGGTGACCCACAAATGGGCAGTGGTTGAAGCCTTGATTCGAGGTCACAGATTGCAAGGGAATGCTGCCCTGTCTCGACCTTGGAAGGGTATATACTAAATGTATCTGAGAAACTACGTACACCTCGGGACTACTGATAATACCTCTGGATAGAACCAGGTGTGCCCAGTTACCGTCAAGCATATGCCTGAGCCACTGCTTCAAGTGCTGGCTAGAAGATGCTATTTTGCCCCTAACGCACATACCTCCATGCCCTGTAGGCCATATCTTTTGTTAGGAATATTGGTTTTGTGAATATACATAGCCTCACTCTCCCACCCCCCTCCTCTCGCCAGACCTTTGCAAAAATGAGACACGTTTCCTTGCCAATTACTCCAGACAGCTGCTCGTTACTAGAATGTTTTATTGTTGCTTGGTGGCACTATTTCTGTAATATGATTTCTTTAATTGGCTTATCCTGTGATTATCTCACTGTTTTGAGACATTTCTATTCCCAGGTTCTACCATGCCATATTGACTTTGGACTCTTGCTCAGCATTTGCTGCAACGTCAGCTGTACTCATTGTCACTTGATTTATTGTGATGCCTATGTATCATGGCCTTTGCATTACTCCTCTGTGTACATTTATAGACTAAAATGCCAATAAAGAATTATTTGAAAAAAAGCTATGAAGAAAGATTTGAAAGAGATTTTAAGGCAATGGCAAGGTTGTCACATGGGGTGGACAGCGTTTGTTAACGACAGGTTTGGTGGGGGTCCCATCGACTGGGGGCTATTGAATGGACGCTCCGTAAAGTCAACAAGGGGATACAGGCTTTTTGTTGAAGTAATGGCATTTCTGTGCTAAAACATGGGGATTTGAGACTTGAGGACATGGAACTTAGGGGGTAATTATGAACATGGCAGGATTCCCCGCTGTGTTCATGCTGGCGGTCTAAACACAGACCGCCAGCCCGTTGAAGACCCCGCCGGCCCAATAATAAACATGCCACTTTTCCGGCGAGTGGAAACACTGTTCACAGAATGCTGGGCCTGGACAGTGCCGACGGCTCTACATGGAGCCGTTGTCTATGCCGCAGTGACCTGTGCGACGGGGCTGTGCACGGGGGACCCTGCACTTCGCATGCCAAGTACCCAGAGCGGGGGAAACTGCCAGGGAAAGGGTGGAGGAACACGGGTCCTTTTGAGCTCCGCCATCGTCAGGCTGCCTGGCGGCGGAAGCCTAGCAGTGGCGGAGGGCCGTCTGTGGCGGTCCCCCAGTGTTCATATTATGGCGGTCCAGACCGCCATGCTTGTGGCGGTAATTTCCGCCTCCGCCGGCATGGCAGTCTGGACCGCCATGTTCATAATGACCCCCTTAATATTTTTCAGATGAAGGACATGTTGAAAGTCCTGTTAAATGTACCTTAAGTGAGGCGAAAGGAGGTGGCAGAAAAAGTCTGGGGGCCTTTTTCTGGGTCGCAGAGGCATGACAAGTTGCCTGGGTTACAGAAATTTAGGGCTATTTAGTGGCAGTCTAGGTGCTTAACAAAGGGTTGACAACAGTAGGGATGGGTGAGCCATGAAGTTAAATATTTGTTAAGAATATAGCTTAATTACAGGTTCAGGCCCAGATTTATACTTGCTTTACGCCGAATTTGCGTCATTTTTGTGACGCAAATTTGGTACAAACCAAACCCCATATTTATACTTTGGAGCTAGACCCATCTAGCACCAAAGTTTTTGAGTGAAAGTCATTTTTTGCTAGCAGGAAACTACCTTGCGTCAATGAGATGCAAGGTAGGTGTTCCCGGGCAAAAAATTTGAAAACGAGTATATGGCCTTAATGACATATTTATCCCCCTGTGCTAAAATCAAGCACAGGAGGAATGGGGCATTAAGCTTGCTTAGCGCCTTTATTTAACGCCTGGGTCAGGGAAGGCATTAGGGGATCTGTGGGCCTATTTCCATGGTCAGAGACCATGGAATGGGCCCACATGTGCCCTTCCATAGCCCCAGGGACACCCTCACCCACACCAGAGGGACGCCAGAGGATGGGGTGATCCCATCCCAGGTCAGACAGGTAAGTTCAGGTAAGTATTTTCAATTTTATTTTAAAGTGGCATAGGTAAGCCTAACTTGGGCCCCCATACATGGCACTGGGCCCAATGGCCATGCCCAGAGGACATATGTCAACGCCGCATTTTTATGCCTCTTAGCAGACTAGCATCATCCTTTGACGCACAATCTCCTGTTCCCCCTACACCTCCTCCACCCGGCTAGTGTCCTTTTCCATGACGATAGCTGGGCCTTACTGCCGTCTACCGTCATACCATAAATATGACACCCAGCCGGTGTCTTGGAATGGCGCTAGCTGGCGGTATACTTTTCACGCAAAACTGCTTTAGGGCAGTTTTGTGTGAAAAAGTATAAATAAGGGCCTCAGTATTTTGAGAAGTATAAGGCAGTGGAATGAAAGAAACAGTATAAGCAATGCATTATTGAAATATCAAGGATGGACGGAGGGGGGAGGGAAGGGTAAGGTAAGGGGGAGGTTTTATGTGGGTGAGTATGTGCATAGTGAGGCGGTTAGTTTAGTACAGAAAAGGCCAAGGTTTTCAATGTAAGCGCACTTGTTGCCAATAAATTGGCCTTCTTCACACTTAAGCTTGCCTGTTGTCGGTAATGTCCCCATCTCCCCCAATGGGTTCTTTTAGGGGCAGCTGACCACCAGGAGGCTTTCCCCCTGGGATAATTTTGGGAGTGGGACAGTCCCTGGCGACATTGGGCTCCGTGGGCTCCTTTTGGGCTACATACTAGCCCTGGGTGGATAAACCTCCTTTTTGCGCCACCAGCCACCATTTTATAGAGGTGAAACGGTGGCTGGTGGCTGGTGGCAGGAGCGTCAGGCAATTATTTACCCACCCTCCCTTCCCTAGAGGTTGCATTCTCTAAGGGTGCTGGTCATCCCCCATACTTAGGCACATTTTTCTGGTGAGAGGTACCTAGGGACATTGTGTAATGCTATGGCATCTCATTGGAGCAGGTGCAGTTGCAGAGGCATGGCAAGTTGCCAGAGTTACAGAAATTTAGGGTTGTTTAGTGGCAGTCTAGGTGCTTAACAAAGGATGGACAACAGCAGACATGGGCGAGCCACGAAGTTACATTTTTGTTAAGAATGTATTTTAGGTACAGGTTTAGTGTTTTGAGAAGTATAAGGCAGTGAAAGGGAAGAAACATCTGATACTGTATAAGGAATGCAATATAGAAAGGTGAAGGATGGAGGAAGGTGGGAGGGTAGGGTAGGGTGGAGGTTTTATGTAGATGATGTGTATAATGAGGAGGTTACCTTTGTACAGCAAAAGCCAAGGTTTTCACTGTCAGTTCACGTATTGCTAATAAAGCGTCATTTACACACTTAAGCCTATGTCTGTGGTTGGTAATATCCCCATCTCCCCCAATCAGGCAGCGCTTGAAGAGCTGGTCTGACAGGTCAGTGTGTCGGATGTTTTTGTGGCTGTTTATGGACCTGTTATACGGTCTGCTGGGCCAGACGGTGAATGGCCAAACAGTGTGCATACTCAATTTTTGAGTAAAGGCAGAGTACGCCATTCAGCCCTCGCTGCCTGACGCCAACAAAGGGTCAAAGAAATAAATATGCCCATGCTGTTGGGTGGCTTCTGAGGACAATACAGTCAGAGTTATCACTGCATTCAGCCTGAAAGCTGGAGAGCAGACGATGGCACTTAGTAAAGGAACATAGATTTACGTAGGAGAGCATGCAGGAAGTGGGCAAATTAATTATTTAGACCCACAAAAAAAGGGAGCACACTGCCTCACACGCCAGCATAAAATAGCCCCAATGCATCATGGTAAATGCAGTTATTTGATTTAAAGATAGAGAAATTTTTCAAAAAGTCTTTCACCTTAAGAAGGTGCAGCAAGTGCTGTATCTCTGGACACGTGTTTCTGGCTTTCGGCCGTCATCAGCAGAGAGAAAATATATCTGAAGGGGTTGCTTGAAATGCCGCCGAACGTCTTCACAGGTTTTTGTACCACTCAGTAGGCGAACAGGTGCATCACCAGAGCTCGTCAGCTCATAGGCTCATGGGAGTCGTCAATTAGACACACAAAAAAAGGGAGCACACTGCCTCACACTCCAGCATAAAATAGCCCCAATGCATCATGGTAAAGGCAGTTATTTGATTTAAAGATAGAGAAATTTTTCAAAAAGTCTTTCACCTTAAGTAGGTGCAGCAAGTGCCGTATATAAATACTATCTCTCTGATGATGACGGCCAAAAGCCAGAAACACGTGTCCAGAGATACGGCACTTGCTGCACCTACTTAAGGTGAAAGACTTTTTGAAAAATTTCTCTATCTTTAAATCAAATAACTGCATTTACCATGATGCATTAGGGCTATTTTATGCTGGAGTGTGAGGCAGTGTGCTCCCTTTTTTTGTGTGTCTAATTGACGGCTCCCGTGAGCCTACGAGCTGACGAGCTCTGGTGATGCACCTGTTCGCCTACTGAGTGGTACAAAAACCTGTGAAGACGTTCAGCGGCATTTCAAGCAACCCCTTCAGATATATTTTCTCTCTGCTGATGACGGCCGAAAGCCAGAAACACGTGTCCAGAGATACAGCACTTGCTGCACCTACTTAAGGTGAAAGACTTTTTGAAAAATGTATCTATCTTTAAATCAAATAACTGCATTTACCATGATGCATTGGGGCTATTTTATGCTGGAGTGTGAGGCAGTGTGCTCCCTTTTTTTGTGTGTCAAATTAATTATTTGACTGCTATTTGTTTAATTTTATGCTAAAAAAGATGCAAAGGCAATTTTAAAACAACTTCATGTGGTCACTAATGCACAATTTCTTCCATAGATAACCAGAAATAGGAATAGAGATCCTTCTGAAACTCATGAAAACCACCCAAAGCCTTGAAAATCAAGTTGCTGCTTCACAGAGCAAAATACTGAAAGAGCAGGGGAACTCAACTAACTTTTACATACAATACTGTAGAAGAGATGGACAAGCCAACAAATTAACAGAGAGAGCTGAGTTAAGAGTCTGTCTTGGCTGTAAGAGCCCATAATTGGCTCTAAAAGCCGAGGCATGAGCTGAGGAATAGGAACATTTGCCATGGAAACCGTGTAACAAATATTATGTAAAAATATGATAGTGTCATCAAAATTCAAAAACGTACATTTCTTTGAGAAGCATTTCACCTTAGGACATCAGATTATATCACTGCATTGAGAGGCTTTTCTTAGAAGTGATGATTTTTAAACAAGAACTCAAACATTTATGCCCCCTTCTACAAAGCACCATAATTTAACTAAGATGGAAGTCATTTGCAAAGTTCACCCTCTATGCTGGCTAAATTATTGTTGAACACAGCGCAACGTTAATCCATTAGGTCAAATGCAAAGGAGAGTCTTGTAGAGCACATATCCTCATGTATTTCAAGGTTTTCTTCTATGTAATAATTAAGGCGGCCGATTTCCAATTTTTACTGATTTGTACGGATACTTACAGACAGAAAACAATATTAAAGAGGAAAAATACAGAAAATTGTGCTCCTTGTGTGTGACTTTCTGTGCTGCTCTTCATGAATTCTATGCCAACAGCTAAGAAGGTAGACATCATGGAGCGTTAGAAAAAGAGGCTTAAATTTTCTTAAATACTGGCTATATTAACCAATACTTGTATATATTGATAATATTTACCTGTGGGTGTAGTGTTTTGTTATATTGGCTGCTTAGCTGGCTAAAATGTGACAGACAGACATCGAAGTACGAGCGCAAGTTTATCAATTAAATAAATGCGGATATATACCATTTTACATCTCCATTAAAGCTCAAAACAAATGTTAAAACACCAACAAGATGGCCAAAAAATAAATATGGATAAATACAGATGGAAATGTTAAAATAAATACCACAAAACCGGGAGTCCTTAATAATAATGAAAAAAGAAGGTATGATAAAATAGAAATATTGACTAGGATCAAACAATTTGGTCAAAATGGCCAGGCCGGGATTGATCACAGGTTTTCTGGCCTCACACCGCGTAATTCATCCATTAGCTCGGTAACCATTTCTCGCTCCTGTGTGACATTAAAGGTCCTGCCTCGAGCTTTATCTATTTTGTGTGTGGAAATCTTGCTGTGCATCAAGCTTGAACTTGTACACACCAGGGATGTTCCTTACACTTGCACCAAATCTGAAATGCTGCTTTTTCGTTGTTTCTAAGGAAGGCGTTAAATGGTGCTGCCCAGTGCCACTCATGTTCTAGGTCTTTAAAGGAAGATTGCACTTGCCCTGCAGTGCTACACTAGTTCCATGTCTTTCAGGAAAGATTATGATGTTCTTGACCAGCACTATATGTCCTGTGCATATGAGCCAAGGACCCTCTGAGCGCCGGCTCCCTGTGCTCTATCTATTTCTGTGTGTTTTAGGTTCGACCAAAAGACTTAAGCTGCCTCACCAGCCACATGTTTTCTCAAAAATAATACATATTTTTGCTTACCTCAGGATATTTCCTCCAGTTCAGGTCCCAACAGCTTACCTTCAAATGCAGACTACTGCTAACTGAGTCATGAGTACCAGCAGCTCTGCTGCCATAGATACTGGACCCCAGCTTTCTTATGCAGAGCTCCAGGCATCACTGCTGCAAGCTTCAAACCCATACCACCATCTTGAAACAGTAATCAGCATATTCTATCATGTTGTACTATTCCAAGATGGCAGGCCAGTGCAATGTTTAACTTTTTAATTGTTTCATTAAAGTACATGCCATTGAAATTTATTTGGCATACATTTTTCTTTATTTCTTTGAGCATATGCTTGTACTACACAGAAAATCACCATCTTGTTTTTAGAAGGCAAATGGGACTTTTTTATGCTAAGTCTCTTCGCCGATATGTACACATCAGACTTGCATAGTCTTCAGTGCTAGTGCAAGTGTGGATTATGGTAGATTATTAGGGCCACATTGCGATTTGCTATTTGGTAATCACAAACACCAATGTATCTTTGACACATTTTGTGATTCCCAGTGGGTCACAAACAGACCTACCTCATGAAAAATAATGAGGTAGGTCTTGGTTTGGGACCCAGTGGTTATTGCTAAAATCAAAGGAACGGTGGCCTGATTGGGGGGGTCATCAGACCACCATGTCTGTGACAGCTTTTAAATCAATGATTTTGTTCTTTTTTTAAATGCAGCCCATTTTCCGTAAAGAGAAAACGGAATGCGTTAAAAATAAAAAATTAAAAAATAAAAATTAAACTTTTTTTCATTTTCTGAAAGTAAGTAGTGATCTGTTGGATCACTGCTTGTTATTAAAAATGTTTTCACAAACATTCACAAAGGAGAAGGGGTCCATTGGAGACCCCATCCGATTTGTGAATGTGTTACCATCTACTGGTAGTGAGTTGTAGAGTGTGAATGTTTTGAGTCTGCATTTTGGTCACAAAACATTCATACAAACCACTGTGATTCGGTATTAGGAAGGGACACCCTAAACATGTCCATTCCTACTACCGAATCACCACCCCAATTTGGAATTTGGTAATAGATTACCGAACTGCAGATAGGGCTTCGTACATGTGAAAAAGCCTTTTGCAAACGGGCCAATTCTGCAAATCGACCCATTTGCCACCACAAAAAACCGTTGAACATGTGGTCCTTAGGCTTTTGTGTAGCTGACTTCAAGAGCTTAGCATTACACTTGTTGACTGATGCACCAAATGCTCAACATGTGCCTCCTATGCCATCATCTGTCCAGATTCTGCTCCTTCCTAGTGAGTGAGAAGTGTAACTGTGTTTGTGTGCTTGTGTGGGTGCAGGATAGCCATCTTGTTTTGTGAGTGCATTATGAGGGATGCACCTTTATAAATGCAGGGTTAACAGTCTTTTGGGAGTACAAAGTAAGTGGTCTACAGGTTGGAAGTTGTGCCTGTGGGAGTGCAGAGTGAGGCATATATCTGTGTGAATGCAATGTAACGGATATGCCTATGTGAGGGCAGACGTACGAGTGAGGGGTCCCAACATGTTATGTGTGTATGCATTTCACAAGGGTCAAACCTATTGGTTTTGGTAATGCTTTTTATAATTATGGCTTTGACTTACAGAAATGCAGTGCAGGGAGTGGAAATACAATACTACGTGTATGAGAATGGTTCTGGGTTTTGATATGGTAGATGCAGGCTCTGTCAAAGGAGTGTCAGAGGCAGCTGACAGACTGAATTGTCCCCCTAGTGAGGAGGCGCAGTTACTTCACAGTTCAGCAATGGCAACATAGCTACGCCACTGCTCAGGGTTACCCCTACCACTGTCAAGGTCAGGATGTGATACAGTGACGGCCCGTCCTTTAGGAGCAGACATGTGCGATTTGCGCAGACTCCTGGCTGCCTGAGCTGAACTTTGCTGGGCAGAGGAGGTCACAGCTCCTATGGGCGTGACCTCCTCTGCTCAGCAAAGGTGCCTCGAGGCCCTCCCCTGGGTGACGAGGAAAGCGTCACCAATTGACACTCCCCCTGGGCGCTTCAGTTTAAGCCCTGAAGTGCCCAGGGCGAGTGTCAATGAGTAACACTTCGTCACAGAGTGGGGTGGGGTCAGCAGTCTCACTGACCCCATCCCATTCTGCGACGAGGCTGGGACCCAAGGTCAGCCAATGAGGGAAGGCAGCAGTCCCAACCCTCCTGGGACCTGGAGGCTGAAGGTAAGTGTGTGTGTGTGTATGTGTGTGATGTTTTAAATTTAATGTTTGGTGCACGCATGCATGTTTGAGTGTTATGAGTGTTGTTAATGGATGTGCATGCGTGTGTGTGTGAAAGAATGAGTGTGTGTGATCTTTTAAAATGAATGTTTGGTGCGTGCGTGCCTGTCTGTGTGTGAAAGAATGAGTGTGTGTGTGTGTCCCGCCCGCCCCCTCCCTCCTAAAGCTGCCGACCGCCACCGATGTGATAATGTTTTCCAAATGGGTGTCACGTCGTTTGCACTGTAATCCTGGATGGCGTTCAAGACATCAAGGTGTTTGGCCCACCTGGATGAATGTACTGCTGGGTCAAGCAAGAGCGAGTCTGAAAACCTGACCGCCCGCACAGCTGCTCCAGGAAAGAACTTTGTTTTGCTCTGTAGGATATCGGCATATTGCCTCCTCTTCCCTTTAAGCAACGCAGCTTCAGGGCTTGGTTTATACATCTGTAGGTGTGACGATTTAAAAGAAATACTAAGTGATCTTTTAACTTCTCTTAGATATCACTTCAAATCCTTGCATGCTATAATAAAAGGACGTTTTCTCTTATCAGTTACCATGTTATTGCTCTAACAGTCTTTACAAATTAAAACATATACGTTAATAGCGAGCGGGTAATGAAGAGGGAACAGATCCAATATTATTTTATTTTTTTTAAAGCTGTGTGAGTGTTCCTCGGCTGCAGTTAAAAAAAAAATTTCAACTCTGCCTATTAAATATTCACAGTCTGCAAGGAGAGCAGCGCACAGTAAAGATTCCCAATTACTGATAGACAGAACCAAAAGCCTATTAGCATAATCACCATTATACTTTCAAATAAGCCGCAACACTTATTGCTCATGAATAAAAGAATGTACATGGAACAAAATCCTCACAGGCGATATCCGCCACTCCAACCAGAATTATGCGATGCGTCACGGTGCTCTGTGGAGACAAAACAGATTCGCGCTCAGATTAGGTTTGTCACCCATTTGAAAACAACAAAACATGAGTTTATTTATAAAGGAGGTAGTGTTTTGCTGCTCTCGTAGATGTTCCTTCGGGTTGCCGGAGCAAATGCATATTACTTTTTCCTTGAGTGATTCAAATCGTCTTTTAACTTTGGCTTTTGAAGGAAGAGGGTGTCATTAGTGTATTGTTATTTATTTGTCCGTTGCATACAAACGGTCACGACCTCTTAGCTGCTGGGCCTTTTCACCCCCAAGTGCTGTCCCCTTTTTTGGCTATTTGGGGTAGTTCGCGCTTAGGCCTTCAAAACTTTTTGTCGGCATAAGCTATCCACGCCAAATTTGCGTCCTTTTTTTCCAACATCCTTGGGATTCTAAAGGTACCCAGGCCCATATTTATACTTTTTGACGCTAAACTGCGCTAACGCAGTTTAGCGTCAAAAAGTTTTGCGCCGTCTAACGCCATTCTGAAGCGCCATGCGGGCGCAGTATTTATGGAATGGCGTTAGACGGCGCAATCAGACCGGCGCTGCCTGGTTTGCGTGGGAAAAAACCACGTAGACCAGACAGCGCCGGCGTAGGGGGAAAATGGCGCATGGGCGTCTTAAAATGGGGCAAGTCAGGTTACGTCGAAAAAATCGTCTTAACCCGACTTGCGCCATTTTTTAACGACGCCCATCCCCCATCAACATGACTCCTATCATTGTAAAGATAGGAGTCATGCCCCCTTGCCCAATGGCCATGCCCAGGGGACTTCCGTCCCCTGGGCATGGTCATTGGGCATAGTGGCATGTAGGGGGGCACAAATAAGGCCCCCCTATGCCACCAAAAAAAAATATAAAAAATAAAAAATTATACTTACCTGAACTTACCTGAATGTCCCTGGGGTGGGTCCCTCCATCCTTGGGGGTCCTCCTGGGGTGGGCAAGGGTGGCAGGGGGGTCCCTGGGGGCATGGGAGGGCACCTGTGGGCTCATTTTGAGCCCACAGGCCCCTTAACGCCTGCCCTGAGCAGGCGTTAAAAAGTGGCGCAAATGCGCCGTTTTTAGCCACGCCAACTCCCGGGCGTCTCTTTTGCCCGGGAGTATAAATACCACGTAAAGGCCTGGGAGTCATTTTTTAGACGGGAACGCCTCCCTTGCATATCATTAACGCAAGGAAGGGGTTCACGCTAAAAAATGACGCACATTCCGGGAACTTTGGCGCTATTCGCCTCTAACGCCATAGTATAAATATGGCGTTAGTTGGCGTTAGTTTTGCGTCGAAATTGCGTCAAAAAAAACGACGCAATTTCGGCGCAAACGGAGTATAAATATGGCCCCCAGAGTTTCTGGGTTTCCCTGGAGGAGACCAAGAAATTAGCCAAAATACAGCTAAAAGTTCGTTTTTTTAAAAAAAAAAATGGGAAAAAAGGCTGCCGAAGAAGGCTTGTGGTTTTTTCCCCTGAAAATGGCACCAAAAAAGGGTTTGCGGTGCTAAAAATAACCATCTTCCCAGCTTTCAGGAACAGGCAGAGTTGAATGAGAAAACCACATTTTTCAACACAATTGTGGCATTTTACTGGGACTTACTTCATTTTTACTATTTTTGGTGCTTTCAGCCTCCTTCCAGTTAGAGACAGGAATGGGTATGAAACGAATACTGGACTCTAGAAAGCTAAGCATTTCTGAAAAGTAGATAATATTCTGAATTAAGCAAGGGGTCATTTGTGTAGATCCTACAAGGTTTTCCTACAGAAAATAACAGCTGAAATAAACAAATATTGAAATTGAGCTGAAAAAAACAGTCATTTTTCTCCACGTTTTACTCTGTAACTGTTTCCTGCAATGTCAGATTTTTTAAAGCAATATACTGTTACGTGTGCTGGACTCTTCTGGTTGCAGGGATATATAGGGCTTGTAGGTTCATCAAGATCCCTAGGTACCCAGAGACAATAAATGAGCTGCACCTTGCAATGGGTTTTCATTCTATTCCGGGTATACAGCAATTCATTTGCTGAAATATAAAGAGTGAAAAATAGGTATCAAGAACACCTTTGTATTTCCAAAATGGCCACAAGATAAGGTATTGAGAAGCAGTGGTTATTTGCACATCTCTGAATTCTGGGGTCCCCATACTAGCATGTGCATTACAGGCCATTTCTCAAATAGACGTCTTTTTTACACACTGTTTTACATTTGGAAGGAAAAAATGTAGAGAAAGACAAAGGGCAAGAACACTTGTTGTGCTATTCTGTGTTCCCCCAAGTCTCCCGATAAAAATGGTACCTCACTTGCATGGGTAGGCCTAATGCTTGTGACAGGAAAGGCAATATGGACACATCACATTTTTACACTGAAATCTGACGTGTTTTTTGCAACTCAAGTGGGGTAGTGTTTTTATCAGGACAAGTGAGGAATCACTGAGTGGTAGGAATTTTGTGGATCCCAGCATATTCATGTAGTTTGTGTGACAGAAATGCAAGAACAATTGAGTTTTTATTCATCATTTCAGCTTTGCAGGGTATTCTGGGTAATAAAACTCTGGGGAATTCGCACAAGTCAAACCTCTGTGGACTCCCCCGGATGTCTAGTTTCCAGAAATGTTTGGGTTTAGTATGTTTCCCTATATGGCCACCGAACCCAGGACCAAAAACACAGGTGCCTGCCTTACAAAACCAGTTTGTTTTGTGATAGATCATTTTGATGTCTCCACAATACGATTTGGGTGGTGGAATCTGGGGCTGAACTAAATTGGGGAGCTCCCAAGAGAGCACTCTCTCTGTGCTTGCTGCCACATGCACCTGCTCTCTGTGTTGGGCCAACCCGATATTGTCCCGCTGCTCAGAATGTGCTTGCGAAGACACAGCAGGACTGTCCTCCTCTCCTCCCTCACAATCACTGGAAGAAGAGTTATTGAATGGGACACCTCCAATGGAAAAATTACTCCCAGAGTCTGCGCCATTGTCCTATTCCTCAGATGCTCTCAGTATCTGCTGTCTCAATCTCTGATCCTACGTCAGAGCTGTCCTCTATAACCTGAGTGAGGGCTTGAGCAGCAGTAATCCAACAAGATGCCATCTCTGCTACTAGCTAAACTGTTGCTCTAAAACAGTAGCCTATGTAGACAGTCACAAAATTGCTGGTGTATGTGTGTGATACGTTCAACAGTAGAGGTCACCTTACATTCGCTTCTTCCCTCAATCAGCATGTTCTCTCAAGACACTCAAAAAAAGACACACTTTTACTTCACCTTGTCACATACCAATCCTCACAGTCTTTAGCGCCTCTAGCACCCAGTCCATCAATCATTATGGGTGCTCCCACTCCCATTACCTCCTCCTCCGATTCCCTCACTACCACCCAGCAAAGGTGCCCTTCATCTCTCCATAGCCCCCCTCACACTTACATTTCATTTGTATTATAGCGGAGGTAATGGCTGGCTTTACTAATCTACTCAGCTATTTACATAAAATACAGACTTGCTCTTTGCAGTAGGCATATAAACCTTCAGCGCTTCTTTATGGCACTAAAACTGCCACTAGGCAAAAGTCTGATCCTTTTGTAGCAGAAACATAATCGCAAGACTTACTTGACTTTTTTTATTGCTGCCTAAAAGCTACGGTTGAAATGCGTCAGTTAAAGTATGTACATTGCTTTGAAGACGCAAGCTGCAACTGCAAGACAACTGGTGGCAAATATATATATATCACTTTTTATATGTGGGTCTAGTTTTCCTGGGGGCCGATCGCAGCCCCAAGGGAAACCACACATGCATTGACAAAAGTGATCTATATATATATATATATATATCAATCTATGTAGATAGATAGATATATCTACATAGATAGATATATCTATCTATATATGTATATAGATCTATATTATTTTTTAGTAGTTGTATGGTTTCCTTGGGGGACAAAATGGCTCACAGGGAAACCCTACAACTACTAAAAAAAATTGTGCCCCCACAGGGTGTCGCCCTGCCCATGGGTGACTCCCTGTCAAATTCTTTATTTTCTTTTTTTTTTTTGTGGGCACGATTGTAGGAGGCTGGCCTGGCTTATAGTTGGTACCTGATGGTACTTACAGCTTGTGCCAGGTCCAGTTATCCCTTATTGGTAGATTAGTAGTGTTCTAGCAGCTTAGGCTGATAGAGGTAGCTATAGCAGAGCAGCTGAGGCTGAACTAGGAGACATGCAAAGCTCTTACTATACCACGTATACCATATAGCACTATATCATAAGAATCACAATACTCAGAGTTACTAAAAATAAAGGTACTTTATTTTAGTGATAATGTGCCAAAAATATCTCAGAAGATATTCCCACCTTTAGGAGGTTAGTGAAATACACAAACTATACACACACACCAAAATCAGGTAAGAAAACAGAAAAGTAGTGCAAACACTGTAGAATGCAATAGGATGCAATAGGCCTAGGTGCAACACAAACCATATACTAAGAAAGTGGAATATGAACTACTTAGGAACCCCAGACCTAGTGTACTGTGTAGAGGGTCTCTGGGAGTGTTAGGAAACACTAAGGGTGTCCAAGATACCTCACCCCAAGACCCTGAAAAGTAGGAGTAAAGTGACCCTACTTCCCCAGAAACACACTAAAGTCGTGATAGGAGATTCTGCAAAGAGCACAACTGACTGCAAAGCACTGAAGACGGATTCCTGGACCTGAGGACCTGCAAAGAAAGGGGACCAAGTCCAAGAGTCATGAAAGTGTCCGGGGGGGGCAGGAGCCCACTAAACCCCGGATGAAGGTGCAAAATTGCTGCCTCTGGGTGGAAGAAGCTGAAGATTCTGCAACAACGGAAGATGCCAGGAACTTCTCCTTTGCACAGAAGATGTCCCACGGCATGCTGGAAGATGCAGAGTTGTTTCCACGCAGAAAGACAGCAACAAGCCTTGCTAGCTGCAAAGGTGGTGGTTGAAGAAAATGGGTGCTGCCCAGGCCCAGGAAGGACCAGGAGGTCGCCCCTTGAAGAAGGAGACAGAGGGGTGCTCAGCAGCACAGAGAGCCCATGCAGAAGCAGGCAGCACCTGCAGAAGCACTTGAACAGGGGTTAAAAAAAACTGAGCACAGCAGTTGTCTCAACACTAGAAAGGAGAGTCCCACGAAGCCGGTGGTCAACTAAGTGAGTTGAGCAATGCAGGACGGAGTGCTGGGGACCTGGGCTATGCTGTGCATGAAGGATTCCTTGCAAAAGTGTACAGAAGCCCTGCAGCTGCAGTTCACGCAGTACACAGGATTACTGTCTGGCGTGGGGAGGCAAGGACTTACCTCCACCAAATTGGACAGATGGACCACTGGACTGGCGAGGTCACTTGGATCCAGCTCCTGTGTTCCAGGGACCACGCTCATCAAGAAGAGAGGGGACCCAGAGGACCGGTGATGCAGAAGTTTGGTGCCTGCATTAGTAGGGGGAAGATTCCGTCAATCCATGGGAGATTTCTTATTGGCTTCCAGTGCAGGATGAAGGCAGACAGCCCTCAGAGCATGCACCACCAGGAAACAGTCGAGAAAGCCGGCAGGATTAGGTGCTACAATGTTGCTAGTAGTCATCTTGCTACTTTGTTGCGGTTTTGCAGGCGTCCTGGAGCAGTCAGTGGTTGATCCTTGGCAGAAGTCAAAGAGGGAGATGCAGTGGAACTCTGGTGAGCTCTTGCATTCGTTATCTGACGAAAAACCCACAGGAGAGAGACCCTAAATAGCCCTCAGAAGGGGATTGGCCACCTAGTCCGGTAAGCACCTATCAGGAGGGGTGTCTGACATCACCTGCTGGCACTGGCCACTTAGAGTCCTCCATTGTGCCCTCACACCTCTGCATTCAAGATGGCAGAGGTCTGGGACACACTGGAGGAGCTCTGGGCACCACCCCTGGGGTGGTGATGGACAGGGGAGTGGTCACTCCCCTTTCCTTTGTCCAGTTTCGCGATAGGGCAGGGGCTGGGGGATCCCTGAACCGGTGTAGACTGGCTTATGCAAGGAGGACACCATCTGTGCCCTGCAAAGCATTTCCAGAGGTTGGGGGAGGCTACTCCTCCTCAGCCCTTAACACCTATTTCGAAAGGGAGAGGGTGTAACACCCTCTCTCAGAAGAAATTCTTTGTTCTGCCTTCCTGGGACTGGGTTGCCCAGACCCCAGGAGGGCAGAAGCCTGTCTGTGGGAGGCAGCAGTGGTAGCTGCAGTGAAAACCCCAGAGAGCTAGTTTGGCAGTACCCGGGGTCCATGCTGGAGCCCCGGGGATGCATGGGATTGGCACCCCAATACCAGATTTGGCATGGGGGGAACATTCCATGATCTTAGACATGTTACATGGCCATATTCGGAGTTACCATTGTGAAGCTACATATAGGTGTTAACCTATATGTAGTGCATGTGTGTAATGGTGTCCCCGGCACTCACAAAGTCCGCGGAAATTGCCTGGAACTATGTGGGGCACCTTGGATAGTGCCAGGGTACCCTCACACTTAGTAACTGTGCACCTAACCTTCACTAAGTGAGGGTTAGGCATATAGGTGACTTATAAGTTACTTAAGTGCAGTGTAAAATGGCTGTGAAATAACATGGACGTTATTTCACTCAGGCTGCAGTAGCAGTCATGTGTACGAATTGTCTGAGCTCCCTATGGGTGGCAAAAGAAATGCTGCAGCCCATAGGGATCTCCTGGAACCCCAATACCCTGGGTACCTAGGTACCATATACTAGGGAATTATAAGGGTGTTCCAGTGTGCCAATCAGGTAAAAATGGTCACTAGCCTGCAGTGACAATTTTAAAAGCAGAGAGAGCATAAGCACTGAGGTTCTGGTTAGCAGAGCCTCAGTGACACAGTTAGGCACCAAAAAGTGAACACATTCAGGCCACAAACTATGAGATGAGCACTGGGGTCCTGGCGAGCAGGATCCCAGTGAGACAGGCAAAAACAAACTGACACACAACTAAAAAATGGGGATAACATGCCAGGTAAGATGGTACTTTCCTACAGCGATCAAGCACAATCGTGCCCCCCCCCCAAGGGGACACCTACCGCAATATAAAAAAAATATGCCCCCTGGGGGAGCTGTTCCGTTTTCCAAGGGTGCCGACCCCCCCAAGTGAAATCCCTGGTGTCCCTTGGGCCAGGAAACGCTCTCAGGAAGGCCTCGTATGAAAGGGGAGAGTCTCCCCTTTCATACGAGGCCTTCCCGAACGTGGGGAAGGCCGTTTGGGGCCGTTTTCCCCATCGGAGCAGGAAGCAACAACAATGTGACGTAAGCGCGTCACAAAGGGGTGGGTGGGGGCGGGGGGAGACACGGAAATGCTTTGTTGCACCCGAGGATTTTTTAACCCCCTTCCTGGTGTTGGTCACTGGTCGTGACACGCACC
Organism: Pleurodeles waltl; assembly: GCF_031143425.1. Lineage (NCBI taxonomy): Eukaryota > Metazoa > Chordata > Amphibia > Caudata > Salamandridae > Pleurodeles > Pleurodeles waltl. The sequence goes on from NC_090436.1 coordinate 319,181,471, forward strand.
AGGGAGGTAGTGTGGGCATCGGCCAGCGACCGACGCCCGCAGCAAAGGGGTTAAACAGCTGACGAGCAACATACGCCTAACGCAGACAACATAATACACGTGTTTAGAATTCTACAATAATAGAATGAATTAAATAAGGTTTGATGTCAGTTGTGGGCATATAGAATGTTTGCACTGAGGGGTTCCAAGTGACGTTATAGACACAGAGAGCAATATCCACATTGTCCGTCCACTCAGCGCCTCGAGGATGGAAGCGTGAACTTGTTCATCATTATCCATGCACTATTTTACCGCACATAGCCCGTTGTTCCGCAACCCCCATGAGCTGCCTGCATGGACATGCAAGATAAGTGGTATGGAGAGATGTTGTTAGGAAGCCATAAATAACATTGCTGGCATCACTGGCTCACATTATGCCAAGACTCCCTCCAAACAAAACTATTGCCCTCTTTACAACCTTGGCAGTAAATGCCGCCCACCGCCGTGCTTACGGCCGCCAACATACCGTGATCGCGGCGGTATACGGCTTCGGGTATTATGACCCACACAGAGAAATCCACCACTATACAGACACACACACAAGTCTGCCAGACCAAAGGTCAGTGATAAAAAGGCACTACCAAAACCCACACCGTTACACCAACAGGAATACGCCCACAGTATCAGGACCCACGAATTACTGCAGGGGTCTTTCAACCGCGGTAAATCATTATCGGTACACACCGCTGCGCTCAAAATACACACACACTTACAAAACTACACCACATTGGACAATTCAAACTACACACTCCTGACACACATACACCCACCACACCCACACACTCAGACCACTATAAAACACACACACACACACACATTACCCACAACCATTTCAATGAAAAAAAAGATTGCCAACAGAGAGAGAGACAAGCCAGGAGCACCCACTCAATCTGAGCCAGAGAACAACATCAACAGTACACCATCCACGCACCTCACAGTACACACCACACACCACAACACATCACCCCACAGATCACCCCACACATCCTCACACATACCACTCACACCACATCCATGGCACCCCAAAGACACCCCAGGTTTTCAGAGGAGGAGCTAAGGGTCATGGTAGAGGAAATCATCCTGGTAGAGCCACAGCTATTCGGATCACAGGTGCAGCAGACGTCCATTGCAAGGAAGATGGAGCTATGGTGGAGAATAGTGGACAGGGTCAATGCCGTGGGACAGCACCCAAGAACAAGGGATGACATCAGGAAGAGGTGGAACGGCCTATGGGTGAAGGTATGTGCCGTAGTTGCAAGACACCAGGTAACCGTACATAGGACTGGCGGTGGACCCCCACCTTCTCCCCCACAACTAACAACATGGGAGGAGCACGTCTTTGCAATAATGCATCCTGAGGGCCTCGCAGGAGTAGCAGGAGGACTGGACTCTGGTAAGTCATATCTTTACTACTACGGCCCCCACCCTACCTGCATGCCAACATAAACTCCTACCCCTACCCTCACCCCATCACTCCACCAACTCACAAATACCCCACTATCACAACCCACCCATCCCAATACCAAGCCCCGCATGCAACACCTAGGCACGGACACCCATCACAGACCTGCATGGACGCCATCACTAAAGCATGCCCATTAGAGAGAATCACCTAGCCCACAAAATCACCATGCACACAAGGCAAAGCTGACAGGGCAATCACAACCATACAGAGAAACACACTCATGCACAAGATGGCACATGCAGATACAATAACACTGCATTTTCATCCCCACAGGACCCCTACCCAATGTCACCGGAGAGGAGGTGCCACCAACATCCAGTCCCCCACAGAAGAGGCCCACAGTGATGACAGCAGCTCTGCACGCCTGGATCACGATGACCAACCTGGCCCATCAGGGACCTCTGGACAGTTGGTTACCCTGCCACAGTCCCATACCACCACAGAGCCTCCCCCCCCAGGAAACACCACCACCGCACCCACCCAGTGGGCCCATACCACTCTCCCCAGGGCACGTCAATCAGCAGTGTGTCCACCACTACAGGGACCCCAGGCAACCCCACAAACCAAAGAAAATCAGGGACCTGGGGTCAGTGGCAGTGGGCACATGGTTCAGGGGACAGAGGCACAGGACAACAGGGAAGCTGGGAGGACTGCTGTGTGACAGGGGGAGGGCAGGCCCAGGGAACCGACTCTCCATGAGGCACTCACCAACATCCTGGGAGCATACCACCATTCCCAGGAGACCATGGGCCAGATACTGGCCAAGTTGCAGGAGACCCAGCGGCTGCAGGAGGGACAGTACCTGGGGATCAGGGAGGACCTCAAAGACATCCACACCATCCTGGTCACCATTGCAGGGATGCTGGCTGACATGGCCAACACCATGAGGGAGGCAGTGGCACAACAACAGGCCCCTGACACTAGCCACACCAATGAACAGCCCTCCAACTCCACTGGCGCTAGTGGACAGGAGGCCCCGCCATTGGAACAACAGGCCACCAGCACCCCACCCCCTGCAGAAGGAGAACCAGCCCGCAAACGGTCCCTGCGATCCAGGCAGAAGCCAGAGAACATTGCCAAGAGCCCCGCGAGGAAATAAGACTCTTCTGATTGTCACCCTTCTGTTCCACTCGTCACCCTGTCCACCTTGAACTAACATTGCTCCCCTTCCTATGCCCCATTGGACAATGCACCTGTGATCCCAAGAGGCTGGACTCTATCCTGGACTTTCCTCCACCTTCACCCCAGCCCATTGCACACCCCCCTCTACTTATTAGCACTTAAATAAACACCCTTGGAACAAATACAATTCTGGAGTCTGTCAATTGATTGAAATATGTATTAGAGAGCATTTCGGGCTCTGGCCTCCACACTGATGGCAGCCATTGTCCCTGTTTTCAGCCTCCCCCCTCCAACTTCCTCTACCCAGTCCCAATCCCCTCAACTCCCAGCCTATCCCAAGCAAACCTTCAGACCAGCATAAACACAAATCAACACACAAAAGTGGCTCAGGCAAACACAAGCACCACACTTCATCTGACAGGCACTCACACAAGCACCATCCCCATGCAGACACACTAACAGCCACTGCCTCCACTGTGTCCCCCTCCTCCTTGTCCTTCACCTCCCTCCTCACACCTGCATGCACTACATCATCATCCACTACCTCCATCACCAGCATGCCGATCACTACACACCCCTCACTGGCAGTCACCACCCCCACATCCACGTACATGTCCTCTGTGTCTTCTCTCACTGTGTCTGTGACCCCTCCTCCCAAAGTACACAAACACAAGCACACACCCACCCAACAGCCATCCACCTCACAACAGCATCCAGCCCATGCACCTGCACCCAAACACAGCAGACTGACACCTCCTACAACCACTCCCTCTTCCTCCATCCCAAACCTTCACCCTCTTCCCACCCCAATGTCCCTAAGAAGATTTTCCTAGCCAACATTGACATGTTCCCTACCCCTCTGCCCCCTGTCCTTCCCCTCGGGCCAGGGTGGCCAAAACCCAGTCCAGCACCTCAACCACCAAGTCCACGTCCGCTGTGGTTCCTGCAGCTGTCAGAGGCTCAAAGGGGGCACCCGTCAGGCCAGCCAGTGTGCCACCAACCCCTGCAAGGCAAAGAACATTCCGCCACCTGGCAACGTGAAGAAGGGGACAGCATCCAGTAAGGGGAAGGAGTCACAACCACCCAGCAAGGCCACCTCAAAGACTCCAGCTGCGAGACCCTAGGTGGCACCACCATCTGCCAAGGGCATGAAGGGGCACAAAACACCAGCCAAGGCACTTCAGCTGTCCGAGCCTGCAGGTGAAGGCCTGGTGGCTACCAGCACACCCGCCAGCACCGCCACCTGCACCGCGGGCATGCACCGCCACCAGCACCACCACCTGCACAGCCACAAGCACCACGACTGTCAGCAGCAGCAGCCCCAGAGGGCAGCCATCCGAGGCTGCAGGAGAAGGGCTGGAGCCTCCCCCCACCACTGGCAGCACCGGCTCCTCCACCGTGGCCAGCATCGCCACAAGCACCGCCAAAAGCACTGCCACCTGCACCGCTGAAAGTGGCACCACTGCCAGCAGCAGCAGCCCCAATGGGCAGCTGTCCGAGGCTGCAGGGGAAGGAAGGAGCCTCCACACACCACTGGCAGCACCGGGACCTCCACCGCGTCCAGCACCCCCACCAGCACCGCCACTACCACCATTGTGCAGCCATAGCCCCCGGCGGATGGACTGTAGCCCTGCCTCCATGGACTATCATGCATCCTGACCATTGCAAATCTCGTGGGTTTGACACCCAGGTGAGGGACTGTGACCTGGAACCCCCCAGGTGCTGCACCACTGGGCACAAAGCCCCCTCCAGAACCAGTGGAGAAATGCATCCACTCACCCTATCCTTGGCAGGATGAAGCATACTGGGCACAATGCCCCCTCCAGAACCAGTGGTGAAAGGCATCCACTCACCCTATCCTTGGCAGGATGAAGCACACTGGGCACAATGCCCCCCTCCAGAACCAGTGGAGAAAGGCATCCACTCACCGCATCCTTCTCAGGTTGAAGCACACTGGGCACAATGCCCCCTCCAGAACCAGTGAAGAAATGCATCCACTCACCCTATCCGTGACAGGATGAAGCACACTGGGTACAATGCCCCCTCCAGAACCAGTGGAAGAAGCCACCCACTTGAGATACTGTGGCCTTGCACTCCCCAGGACCAAGCAGTGGGCAAACCCCCCACTTGAGAGACTGTGACCTTGCACTCCCTAGGACCAAGCAGTGGGCAAACCACCCACTAGAGAGACTGTGGCTTTGCACTCCCCAGGACCAAGCAGTGGGAAAACCACCCACTTGAGAGACTGTGGCCTTGCACTCCCCAGGACCAAGCAGTGGGCAAGCCACCCACTTGAGACTGTGGCCTTGCACTCCCCAGGACCAGGCAGTGGGCAAATCCACCCACTAGAGAGACTGTGGCCTTGCACTCCCCAGGACCAAGAAGTGGGCAAATCACCCACTGGAGAGACTTGAGAGACTGTGGCCTTGCACTCCCCAGGATATCACTATGGGCATGGAGCCCCCTCCGGGAGCAGTGGCATTTTACCATCTTCTGGTTGAGGTGCCCCCTCCTCCCCGTCCCCCTGAGGTGCCTGTGTGTTTTCGACCTGATGCCCCTGCAGTGTTCTCTCCATTTTGAGGCAGGAGTCAAGTGTGGGCTTGGCCTATGTATTATGGCCCACTGGGCCACGGACGTTTTTTGTGTGGACATTGTCCTGCCTTTTGTATATATTGTACATACTGTTTATTTATGAACGTATTTCTCTTGAATTCTAATATTACACTAATTTGACTCAATTCCTTTTGTCCTTGCGTTCTTCCAGAGGGTTACGGGGTGTATATGTAAGGTTGTTGCATGTGTCTGTGTGTATGGTGTTGGGGGTGAGGGTGGGGATGGGGGTGGGGATGCTGCGTGTTGTGTGTGTGTGTCACTCTTTTTCCTCCCCCCCCTCCTGTCTACTAGGTGCTGTACTCGCCGTGGTCGTCATCGCCACCGTTGATGCTCCTGATATATAAGAAGATACACCAGCATGGGCAGAACGTGCAGCTTGGGCTCCATGGCATCCTGGTTCTTCATTGAGTGTCGAGAGATGAGTGGCTTCCCTTTCAAGTACTGTTTCCGCCATACTTTTGATGGCATTGGTACAGCCGCGAAAAAGCTGGCGGATGGGCGTGTTGTAATGGAGTGGGCGGTACATTGTCTTCCGCCTGTGTTGGCGGTGACCGCCGCAGTGTTTGTTGCTACCGCCGTGGCGGTCGGAGTGTTAAAGTGGCTGTATGTGTTGGCAGTTTCCGCCGTGGTCATGATCACATTTTTTTACCGCTATCCTGTTGCCGGTATTACCACCGCTTTAACACGACCGCCAGGGTTGTAATGAGGGCCTATATGTCTAGTCCCTTAATCACGCCACAGCCATATGTGGGTCATTAAAAGAAACCATATTGTGAATGAAATTAGAATAAGCCTAACAACCCAAATAGACATCTTCAAATAAAGGAATACTATTAAATCCTTATTACTGGTACTTGTTGATGTCAGATTGGGCAAGAGGACAAACTTCTTTCTTCTCAGTGGATGGCATCTTCAAAGTACATAAAAAGTATCCATATTATGCATCCCTCCATAATCCCTATCCATTTACTCACTTCTAATTTTTCCTCTACATTAACTAAGTTCTTCTGGCATTCTTCCACACTACCCTCCCACCCAACTGCATCAGCATTTGCTTCCTTCCAGAAATATAAAAAGTGCATTAAAAAGTAACTGCCCTCCCCACCAAGTCCTTTCATTATTTCAGATTCCCTCGTTTAGGCCCTCATTACAAGTGCATCAGAATTATCAAAATAGTAATTTTGCATCAGAGTTACAGATATAGGTGACAAAACGGGAAATTATAGGTTATTACAAGTTTGACCCTAAGAAATGATAAATGACCAGGGTTATCTATTAATCCTAGAACAATACTCTATATTTTATATTGAGAACGATCTGAGAAAAGTTATTCTCTTTTTTTTTTTTACTTCAATTTTTTTTTTATCAAGATTTTTTACAGATTGGTAGCCAAAACAATATGTAAATGGAACACAAAGATAGAAGTAACTATCCAAACGTATCGGGCTACTGCCTCAATAAAAACAAGATAGAGGTCTTCCCTCTAAACATGCAATGCAGTAGCCCTGTTAAGGCCAAGTATGGACTTAAGTGGGCTCCCAACAAAATAAAATACCTGGGATGCTGTTTCACCCAAAACCTCAGAGAATTTATCACCCACAAAGAGAAAATGACATTACACAAAATCAGACATCGTGGACAAGTGGTCCTCCAAATACATTACATGCTAGGGGAAGAATAGAATCCATCAAAATGATGATAACCCCACTCATTAATCTTGTAATTAGCATGCCCCCTACATGCTTGTCAGACCCTTCTTCACCAGAATAGATACAATCATTAATCATTTCCTATGGCAATCTAAAAAAACAAGAATTTCCCTCAACAAGTTACTCTACTTTTTAAAACAAAGATAGCAACCATAATATGTGCCTATTACACCTGTAAACCCCATACAAACCAAATTGATTTAAATACTTATGAAACAGGCACAAAGATCACGTGCTCACATGTTTAGAAATGTGCATTGATACGTGACAAGTGAAAAAAAACATTGAATCAGAAAGCTAAAAAGACATAAGACTCCTGGTTCCTTTCATTATTTTTTGAGGTTCAGGGAGTGGAGTCTATAAATGGCTGTGATTGAGGGTGTTTCAACCTCAATTTCATGTGAGGTCACCATCAGGACAGTGCAGTTAGCACTCGATGTCTTAAAAAATAAAATAAAAGGCCAAAATTATAGCTGGGCTGATGGATTAGTCAGAAGGCTTGTCTTTTGTGAAATTGAGTTAGAAGATTGGGGAGAAAAAAGGACTTGCCTGGTAAGTTGCAAGAAAGATAACTGGGGTATCCTAGTCAGTTCTCATAAGAATAGTAGGAACATCTGATCCAAAATCCTTCAAATGATAATTGGTACCACAGTGTAACAGAGGCACTAGAAAGAAAAACAACCATTTGCAATAGGTCTTGCATTTGCTTGAGTTAGCGCTTTTGGTGTTGTAAATTCATAACTGGACTTTCCTTGCCACATACATTGGTCAATGCTGCCTCATAAGTTCATATTTTCCTGCCATATAATTCTAGTGGCCCTGCATATAACTAAAGCACTTCCATTTACCTTCTTCCTCTATCTGCAGCAAAACATGAAAATGTTGCCATTTAGCATCCTAATGTAAATCTGCTATGCTAATTCCAATAGAATACCACTTCCACCACCCCACCATCAGAGTTGGTAGCTGGCTAACACAATTCCCCCCAAAAAGACACAAGACAGCCACGTAGCAGAAATAAACTAGAAGGGTCATCCAAACATATCAAGAGTGTTCAAACAGTCATAGTGTAATAAGTATGTTAAATTGGCATGACTTCTTGTCATTACTGTAATAAGGAGTGAATAATAAAACATACACAATTATCATATAAACCAGTGTTTTGCTATACTTTCGACTGAGCCAAGATATACACACTGAAAGGAGTTGAAAAGATTCTCTGGAATGCACTTCTTAATCTGAAGAAGACATTTATTATAGCTTTTTGCAATGTTCGTGAAGGAAGGTTTGAATAGTAAAAAATGTACTTTCAAAATGTGCAACAACAACTTGAGACCATGGATAAAAAGTCTTCAATCTATAAACAGCAAATATATACAGTCAAGGATACAAACACTTATATATTGATATATAGATATATATTCATATGCAATGCAAAGCAAATAATTAATAAAAATTCATCACCATAGGGCCTGCCAGATGCTCAAGAAGACGACCAGCTCATGCCAGCAAGAAGACGACCCCTGTTCAACTGGGAGAAAGAGATCCTCACCCTCATGGGAAAATGTCAGGCATTTGACGTCCATTCCTGACTGAGGTCTCGGAATTCATCGCTACTGAGCAGGGCCATCTTTTTATATCTTAAACAACCACAAGAGAACCTTCTAGAAGGCCCTCCCTCTCAGATGGAAATATTAAAAAATGCTGGCTAGTTTAGGTAAACCTTGAAAGGAATGCGTCGGGAGCTGGCCATCATCCCAAGACACACCTCCCAAAGTCAAACTGTTCTTGTGCCTATGATAAACACTAGCTTGTGACAGCCTTATCGTACTAACTGCTCACCTCCTACATGTCGTGTACCAGCCCTAGCTCTTTGGTGAGAAGAAAAACACGTAGAAGTAGAAAAGACATTGCATGACATGTTTGCACGGAAAAATACTTTAACGTGGCGGTGAAGCTAAGCTGAACACAAAATGGAGTCTAGGCTGAATACAAAATGGAGTCTATAACCAGTGACCACTAAAGTGACAATAGGCAGCCAAGCCAGGTGCAAAGCGGTGTGACACGACATCAGTGTTCAATACTCAAATAACATTACAACCAGTGATTCCCAACCTGTGGTCCGGGGACCCATGGGGATCCACTAAGCCTCCTGAGGGGGTCCGTGACTGCTTAGAAAACTAAATAATATGAACAGATTAGGTCCCCAGCTTTCAGTAATGACTCAGTGGGAGGTCCCGGATTCCAATAATGATCTGGTGGGGGGATCCCCAGGTTCCAGTAATGATAAAGTGGGGCGCCCAAGAAGTCAAAAGGTTGGGAACCACTGATATAAACCCTTGACAGAAATAAACTTTTGGCATTAGATTTTAAGGCTCAAAACAGCCCCTAGAGGGCACCATAACAAAAATATATTTTGTAAGAAAATGGTCATGTAACCAATTTGTTAGCCCCTGGAGGGCATAACCCCACGGGAAAAAACAGGAGAAAGCAATGTAGCATAAACATTTACTTTGCTTCTAGAGGGCATTTTTGGGGCTAGCATGCCTACTGCAATGATATTACAAACAAGGCCTTTAAAACAAAACTTCTCCCAGCTGTAAAACAAAAGTTATAGCCATGATAAAGCTTAAAAGACACTGAATGGTGGGAAGTGTAATTATTTGGGGGTCCCCACTAACCGACAGTGGGGACCCAGAGATAATGTTGACAGAAAGACATTTTTAAAGGTTGTCCCATTGTGCTAGGACCACCACAAGCTGGGTTATGAGCAAAAATGTTTTGTACAAGTAATGCCCTGCAAAGCATTATGGGGAGTGTTTTTGTGCCCCAAATATTATAGTATGTTGACTGCAATGCTCAGAACAGCCCCTAGAGAACACCATCATAAGAATAGCATTTGGAAAAAACATTGCCATCTAACCATACAGTCAGTCCTAAGAGAGCATAACCACATGAAAAAAGAAAGGGAGAAAGTAATGAAGTGTAACCATCTATTTAGCTCCTAGAGAACATACTGTGTTACACATTTTCAAGGCTAGCAGACCTATTGCAAATATATTACAAACAAGACCCATAAAACATAACTTGAAGCAGCTGTAAAACAAAAGTTTCAGCCATAAGAACTTAAAAAGATAATGAATGGTGGTAGGAGTTATTATTTTGGAGTCCCCTCTAACATAGTGTGAGGATCCAGAGAAGATGTAGACAGAAAGCACACATTGTGGTCAATGTTTTGAAGGTGGTCCCATTGTCCTAGGACTACCACAGGCTGAGTTATTATCAACAATGTTTTGTAAAAGTAATGCCCTGCAAAGCATTATGGGGCATGTTTCTGTGCCACAAATATTTTACTATGTTGATATGACTGTAATGCTTAGAACAGCACCTAGAGGACACAACAATGAAAATAGCATTTGTAAGAACCACAATCATGTACCCATATAGTTAGCCCCTAGAGAGCATAACCAGACAAAAAAATGGCAATAAAGAAAGCAGTGTAACCATATAATTAGCTCCTAGAGGACATAATGTAATACATATTTTCATGAGTATCAGGTCTATAGCAATAACATTAATAACAAGGCCCTTAAAAAAACAAGCTATTCCCTGCAATAAAACAAACGTTCCAGCCATGAGAGCGCTTAAAAAGATACTGAATAGTGGGAGGGGTTATTATTTTGGGGTCCTCAGTATCCTAGTGTGGGGTCCCAGAGATGACCTAGAAAGAAAGAGCATGACATGGTGAATGCGTTGTAGGTGATCCCATTGTCCTAGGACCACCACAGGCTCAGTTATGAGCAAAAATGTTTTGTAAAAGTAATGCCCTGCAGAGCATTATGGGGCAAGTTTCCGAGTGCAGTGAATATTGTAGCACCAGCTCTCCCGCTGTGCCGGGAGAGCCACTTTTGCTTTGAGGATTTCTGTTTTACGTAAAGCATTTACCAATTTCAAGTGTTTTAAAGGGAGAGACACAAGAAATGATTCTGATTAAGTAACTGTGAAGAATGTGACCAGCGCTCCAATATTACCCATCGAGTTCATGCTGTTGTGCCTGTTCGCGCTATGAGCGCCTTGGTCGCCATGCAGCATGAAGGGGAGAGACAAAAAAAATAGTTTGCCGATGCTGAAGTATATCCGCAATCGTGCAATAATCTATGTAACAGGGGCAGTCTGCCAGATGTGACAAAAACAGCTTCAAGGCGGGACAAACGTAAAGCATTTACCAATGACATCAAGTGATTTTTGAAAGGCAAGCCCATGAACGAGTGAAAGTGATGGGCGTGACATGGTTAAAAGCCCAAAATACTTACAACAGGTCTAAGTGCTTGAGCGTGTGACCTAAAAATGGGTGGGCCAATTACAATAGATATCTGTGAATTAAACGGGAAAGGAACGCCCTAAAACAAGTTGTTACTAGACCTATCCGAACATCGTTGTCATTTGGAAAAACATGTGAAACCCTCATGAGGGAGAGAACTAGGACATCTGATCAAAGGTTCTTCAATAATATATGTGTTTAATAGTCAATAAGTTGCCCTGTCGATGATACATAGGTGAATTATCTTAAACCGAGTGAAAAGAATTAAAACTGGAGATTCCGTGGTCCTAAATACATAAAGGAAATCTGGCCCAATATCGGTGGCCTAAGGAGGCACGCTCTAAAGTAAATTGTGGGTAGAATCCTTTAAATATCATGAACCTAAGCCCTCAGTACATGGGGTTGCTAATACGTCTGACCTTTTGACTTGTTAAAGATGTTCACACCCTTAGTCCGTACATATCATAAATATAATCGAAAAACCAATAAGAATTCTTTGGAGTCAGTAACTTTCACACACCATGACCCATTTTGGCCATGAATAACCACATCTTTAGTATCAATTAGAACATTTATTTCCCTAGATAAACAATGCTAATATCACGTAAATTAGTCACAAAACCGCATGATATAAGTATAAGAACAACACTGGTTGACCAAATCTTCTAAAGAATCTCAACTTAACTAATGCATTAATAACTAATCCGTCTAGAGCCAAGGTACAAATCAACAATAAGAGTAATTGCGCAAGGTTAATAACATACATTTTAATCCAGCAATTGAGCAACATTGAATAACAATTTAGTTGAGTGGAGGAGATCTCTCTAACATCAGTTCAGCATCAGCATGTTGGGGATTCATGCAAAAGATTTTTGTCAACATAAATTTTGAAAACATACAACTATGGCTCTCTCAAAAAGCAACAGTTGGTACCTAGAAACAAAAGGCAAATCAACAGTAACAACATTAGGAATTTTATATACCTTTCCTTACGGATCAGCAAGCTGCGATAATGTTCGTCAGGTAGACATCGGTTCAAGCAGCATCAGTAACGGAACATGAAAAGGGGTAATGGTTCAGAATCGTGGACTCTAAACTCTCCAAACCATAGAAATAAATATCTAGAGTAGGCAGAAAAGGGATACAAGCTGAGCATCGAGCGCAAAAGTAAGCACCAGCATTTATGCATGGAGCACGAGAGAAGTGAAGTAAGGAGTGAAGAGGATCTCTGTCGAGTGAGACAAGAACTTAGTGCAGTGCGGTTAAGTTAAAATTGTCCCACATTGTCATTGGTCAAAGATCATGCAATAGCCATTAGTTCAATAATATTATTTCAAATCTAAGATATAACCAAACAGTCTTTCATATGTTGATGATTGGCTCCTCTTCTTCCGCACACAACGTTCGACTCATCAAGACGCAACTTTAATATCCTTCTGTCAGTGCATCCATAGTTAGTTCCTGGGAACATTGCTTTCTCACACATTTCGAGTTCACATTTGCAACAGTTTAGAACATTCAGTTTACTACACACATTTCCTCACGAGATAACAATTTTGCTACTACTATGATTTGGTCAACCTTCAGTTAGAACAATGCATCTTTAGTATTCAGCAAGCATGAGATCACATGTTATTCTGACATTGCAATTTTCAATATGAGGCTGTGTAATACTAAGGTCTAGACCTCGCTAACTTGAGGTCTACAGTAATTTAAGCAAAAACATAGCATTTAATCGTAAGTATAACATACTTCTGCAAATTTCACATTCATATAAGTCCTGAATAATCATTAATACGCTTTTAATAAAACATTACATAGTAGGTGACGACCATTCAAGAGGGCACATTTTCAAGTTGCACATTGTTTTATATGTCAATTAATTTTCTATGCAGATTCAAAATACATGAAATATTTTATTAGTAATAATTTCAGCGCTCACAATCCCTCCTCTGATGACTAAATATGTCATCACACTTAATTACCCCAAAAGATTTTTTTTTCTGTTCAAAATTTGGTCTTTTTATATTCTTATTTATTCTTTTCCCTTTTGAATTTTCCCTAAATAATGTTTCCATTCTAATTTTTTCCCTAATCTGATCCTTTTCAATTCTTTAATTTTAATCATATTATACAATTTAAGTATTTCCCATGCTCCAATTAGGCAAATCACAATAATCAGAATCACTTGTATTATCTTCATTAATATCCTTTTTCCAGGTTGCCAAGCCAATTCCCCACAGATGCAATTCCTTTGCCAACATTTTCCCATAAACTTGGTTCAGTTAGTTCTTTTAAGTCAGCTTTATCTTTGGTTAGATTGTTAATAAAGCCTCTAATTTCTCTACTATTATCTGGTATATATGAGCAACAATGTTGCGGACTCAGCAATTTACAAACCGCACCCTCTTTTGCTAAAAGTATGTCTAACGCAAGATGGTTCTGAAAAGTCATAGCTCTCAACGTAGCCTTCTCTGTATCCACTAGGATAACGGCTCCTGAAAAGTGCGTTATCATGTTATCCACAATAGAGGACAACTTTTTAATTTTAATAGAATTCAGAGCAACTCCCACTGTAGGAATCATTGCTCCAAATATGTCTCCAACAATGCCAGAATGTGATTCTCACTTTTGTTTTTCATGATGTAATTCAGTAATTTTAGGTAACTTGTTCAAGTCTTCAAGTTGGTACATTTTTGGAAAAACTACCCTTAAGTAACATGTGCCATACCATCTTCTAGGAAGACGCTAATCTGCATTTGGCCCACAGATGTAATAAACACTTGGAATTGTCAGATTCTCTCCATTTAACATAAATGTCCATTTATACTGAAACAGAAACACATGTCTGCATTCACTTGTTCTCACAAACACCTTGTCAACCCTAGATTTAGGCCTTTATACACAAAACTTTCCTGCATGCTGCAAATCTAAATCTAATTTTCCTTGTTTATTTATGTCACTAAATGCATGATCATTTCCTGGTGTCCTTATTACTAATCCTTTGTCTATCTTCATCTTTAATACCCTTCTTCTATCTTCTGTGTGCTTTAAGAAGCTTTTTTCTACTGGTGTCACCAAGCAGGTGAGATTACTGCAATGATGCAAAAACACTTCCAAATGTTAATGTAGGTTCAAAGAAATCTCTAACTATTACTATGTTATTGTCCTTAGCTATTTTATTCAGATCCCTAACTATGGGGACAAACAAAAACACAACGTCATAATTGGAATAGAAATATTGGATATACTCCTGGTTATAAAATCTTGTTAGTAAAAGACTACAACTTATGCCACAAGTAAGGGGCAAACTATGATAGGTTACTCCTTCCTCGACTGAGGCAGGAATGTGTGTGCAAACATAGCACTCTATCGCATCCATTGTGTCAACATACTCACGCAATAAGCAATAGAAAACATTAGAATAAAGATCTTCTTGTGTGTCATCTACGTGCAAATATTTCTCATCTAACCTAAACGTATCTATTTTTGAGAGTATAGTAGTTGTCTCTATAGTTGAGGTATGGTTGGCCTCATTCTTGTCAAGAGCAGCCACCTACAATCAATATCAGGCACACTATCATGCATACAATCGCCAAACCAATACCCATATATTAACAGTATCTACTCTTTTTACCCTGCTGGTTATGTTTACACATGGTCTGTAAAGAATCAGAAAGTAAGGGAAAAAGTATAGCTGTGCAGCAAAAATCAAAAACAAAATCTTCAATCTTTCTTCCAGGATCCTTGTCAAAAATAGGTAATTTTTGTCAAAATTGGGTTAACTTCAACAGCCTCTTTTTCTATTTTCTCCGAACTACAGATTTAGAACAGTTCAGTTAATTGATTTCCTTCAAGTGCCAAAATATTGACCTGGAATATCTCAATCAAAACAAAAAGACAAAAATTGTTTCTGCCACTCACTGGTAGATACATATGCCCATTCAGGACCAATGTACCTTCGATTTGCAATTCTCTTTCTTTTCAGCTTTCGATCTCCAATTAATTCTCCATCACTCAAATCTTCTTTCTTGTGGTATCGACTTCTTCCTCGATTGTTGTCACTGTAATTGCTTTCTTCACTTTTGGTCATGATTCTGGCCACTTTTCACCTTTCAATAACGCTTTCGTCAATGCTCTTTTCAGTGTCAGACTTGTAATTTCTCCTCGCTCTGCAATATCTTCATATGACATACCCCCAACCGGTTCAGGAGGAGTCAAATCGTATTGGCTTTGATCCGCTTTAACTCCTTCACTGCAGGGGCCAGTCGATTGTTCTGCTTGCCTTTCAAGACCGTCTGCTTCTGGGAGAGCCCTCCTATGATCAGACTCTCATGTTACCTCAGTTGAGGTTGGCTCATTGTCACTCTTCTGTATCTCTTCCACTTCGTCTCTCACAGGAGTGTTTACGTTGGACGCGGTCTGCTTAGGTACAGTCTCTAATTCACCTTCTCCTCTCTCCAAGCCTGGAGTGTGTCTGGACGTTGTTGGTATTCTCAGCAACACTTCTTCCTCATCCAAAGGATTTGGTACTCTCCGAGTGTGGCTGGCATGGATCCATTTGGAAGTGCAGCGCACTCTACTGCTGTTGTGATCAACACTATCTGGTAGGGGCCTTTTCACCGAGGCTACAAGCATGACTTTCTCACGTGCTTTCTGATCACAACCCAGTCACCTATGTTCAGGTTGTGTCCTTGGTCTTGAGAGGTTGCAATGTGGAAGCTTCAACCTGCTGGGAGAAAGAGCGAACCACAGCCAGGCCTTTGCAGTAGTCCAACACCATATAATCTGTAATGTTCACAAGAGCATTTGCAGGGACCACTGGCAACCTCACTGCTCTGCCCATGAGGATCTTGTGCGGTGACAGTCCTGTTATCATGTCGGGTGTACTTCTCATTGACATCAGAATGGTAGTGCGTCAGGCCATTTTAGATTTGTGGACGCACACATTTTTGCCATTCTTGACTTCAAGGAACCATTCATTTGTTCCACACGTCCTGATGCTTCAGGGCGGTAACTATAGTGCAGTTTCTGCTCAGTGTTTAAAGCTGAACAGAGCGATTTGATCACTTCATTGTTGAAGTGACTTCCTCTATCTGATTCTAAAGAGACCGGAAACCCAAAACATGGTATCAGTTTCCCTAACCAGTAACTTTGCTACTCTGATGCTGTCATTTCTTCGTGTAGGGTAAGCTTCAATCCAATGACTAAATATACACACAATCTCCAACACATATCTCAATCCTCCGCACATAGGCATCTCAATGAAATCCATCTGCATTCTTCTATATGGACTTCCAGCTCTTCCAGTGTGGCCCATGTTGACCACTGTTCCTTTTCCCACGTTCATTTGCTGACAAACAATACACCTATGACAAATTGCTTCGGCAACCTGTCTAAACTTTGGATTGAATCAATGTTGCTTGAAAGTACGAACCATCGCATCCCTTCCAGTATGTGCTTGACCATGACAATATCTAGCCATTTGAGTCAGCAAACTATTTGGCAAAACCACCCGTCCTTCTTCTGAGATCTACACATCATCTTCACACATTTCATTTAGACCCAATCCCGCTTTTCATCTTCAGGTACATTGTCCTGAAATGCTTTCAATTCCTCCATGGTATCTAAAACATGCAAAGCATAACTATGATGCATTTCATTGTCATCAGGTAATAGTTCCCATTTCTCTTTGAACGATATTCAGGTCAATGCGCAAAACCTTGTGACTTGATCTGCATATCCATTTCCCATTGAAACAAAATATTGTGATTTCAAGTGTGCACTGCATTTCACCACAGCAATCTTTTCGGGCAACTGAACAGCTTGTAACAGCTCACGAATTCTCTCATCATTTCTTACTGGTGAACCAAAAGAGGTCAGGAAACCTCTGCTACCTCAGTTGGCCAAAGTCATGGACTATTCCAAATCCATACTGGCTGTCTGTAGAGATGGTGACCTTAAGCTGTGTGGAAACTTGGCATGCTCTAGTAAGAGCTACCAGCTCTGCCAGTTGTGCAGAATATACTCCTTGAAGCCAGGATGCTTCTAGTATCCCAGAGATAGTACATACGGCATATCCTGCTCTCAATACGCCCATTTTATCTCTCAGGTAGGAGCCATCAACAAAGACAATTTGGTCATTCTCTTACAAATAAGTATCTCTAATATCGGGTCTTGGTTGTGTGCACAATTCAGTTATGCTAGACAGTCATGTTCAATGTCATCCACCTTATCAATTTCAACATTCTCGTTTGGAAGTAAATTTGCTAGGTTAAGCACTGTACATCTTTTGATTGACACATTTGGAGACCCCAGGATGACTGTCTCATATTTAGTCAACTTGGCACTAGTCAAATGCTGGGACTTGGACCTAGTGAGTAAAACGTCATTGGATTGAGGGACCATTACTGTTAGAGGTGTCCCATCACAATATTCTCACTCTCAGTGAGACTCTGTTCAAATGCTGCGACGGACCTTAGAAAGCCTGGTAAGGCTGCTGCAACTGGGTCTGAGGTAGCTGAAAAATATGCTACTGGGCGATTTACACAGCCATGTGCTTGTATCAAGAGAGACAAAGAACATGCATCATGCTCATGACAAAACATGAAGAGTTTTGTGTAATCAGGCATATCCAAAGCTGGGGCTTGACACAGACTCTCTCTTAATTCCGTAAAGGCTTTCATACATGCTTGGTCTACCACTAGAGGATCAATAACCTCCTTGTGAGTCAGCTTGTGCAGGGGTTTTGAAATGACCGAAAAATCTGGAATGCGTTGGCAGCAGTAGTGCACCATTCAAAGAACATCCTAACATCTCTCTGAGTGGTTGGAGGATTCATCTACAATATGGCTGCAACCCTTTCTCTGGATATTTTCCGAATTCCTTTCTCAATTAGGTGACCTAAATATTTCACTTCTTTCTGACAGTAATACAATTTCACTGGAGACACTTTATGACCATTCTTCCCTAAGTGATTCAGTAAGGCAATAATATCATACTTGCATTGTTCTTTTATTTTGGATGCAATCAACAAATCATCAATGTACTGTACCAATGTCGACTGGTAAACCTTTTCCAGTGACTCTAAATTCTGTTTCAAGATCTGGTTGAAAATGGAAGGTAACTGAGAACCCCTGTGGGATTCTACACCAACAGTAGACTTGATTTAAGAATTTGAAACAGAAGAGAAATTGGCTATCCTCATGAAGAGGAACAGAGAAGAATGCTCGTGACAGGTCCACTATGATGAACCATTCAGAACTGCACAGGATTTGAAACATCATCACTGCAGGATTTGGTACCACCGGGCAACATTTAACCACAATGTCATTTATATTTCTCAAATCTTGAACAATTCGAAACTTCACACATGGTTTGCACAATCCCATTACTGGTGAGTTACATGGGCTGCTCAGCACCTCTTTATAGAAAAAAAAACTTGGTCTACAAATTCTGCAATTATTGGTGCCAAACCTTCAATCGTCTCTTTTGTCATGTGTTACTGAGGAATCTGAAAAAAAAAAATGCTTTTGACTTGACTAACTTTAACTGGTTCAACTCCTTTTATCAACCCGATATCTTTTCCTGAAAAATCCTACACTTCCATCTTCACAGTTCCCTGTAAATCGGAAGGAAGATCTCTCACAGTGAAAACTGGAAAGAAACTAATCAGAGGGCATTCCTCAGTCACTCATTGTCACTGTTTGTTTGAATTTCAATTCTGTCATTTGAGCAAGTAATTGAGCTTTTCATTTTGCACCACAAATCCCTTCCCAGTAGGGACACAGGGCTCGAGTCACAAACTAGAAATGCGTGCAATCCCCTAAAATTGCCAATTTTGACTGGGATGTTTCTGTAATTGGGTTCGTCAAATAATGGTTTGCAACTCCTACAATCTGAACTGTTTTCCCTGAAAGAGGCAGGTTTGGAAGCAGTTCTCACTGTAGAGCGTGTAGCTCCATTGTCAACCAAGAAAGAAACTTTGTGACCCATCACCTTTCCTTTAACATAGGGACCTTTCTGATCTACCTCTAGTGATGCGGCCAACATGCATTCTTCCTCATCCGAACTCTCACTCACCAAGTCATTGTTTATTCCATTCTCACTGTGTAGGGGAAATTGGTGTAAGTATTATTACTCTGGTTAAACCTTTGACCTCTGACCGACTGAGAAAGCATCACTTGCTGCTGTTCCATTGGGGCATGAGGTATTTGAATTTGATGTCTAGGCACCATTTGAATTTTAGGTTGCATCTGTTGTGTCTGGGGTATCTGAAATTGTGGCAACTGAGCCTGCTGCATGGGCTGGAAACCTTGCATCAGATTCACATTATTTTGAAAATTTGGATTTGGACCTTTCATTCTTGGTCCTCTCATGTTTTGGAAAGAATTGGCTTCACTCATTTGCTGAACAGCATCTCCCTGACATACCATCGGGCACTCCCATTTCCAATGCCGGAGGCCTCCGCCACCGTGACACGGCAACATTCTTCTCATTCCTTGCACTTCACCTTGTGTACTACTACCGTGCTCAAATCAGGACCACGATTTACACTTCCCATTCATCCTCTACCTCTGCCTTGATTTTGAAACGGTGCGTTTCCCTGTTGTTGCTGTTCTGGAAAACCTCCCTGTAGCCCTGTTTGTGCCGCTTTAATCTGCATCACTATTGCCTTTTCTTTCATTTTTCTCTGCTTCAACTCAATCTTGTCACTACAGTACTTTGCATATTGCAACACATCGTCAATTGGCTTTGCTTGCCAGCAAATCAAATGGCTCTTAATCATCTGGCTAATTTCGATGTCAGTCCTTCAACAAATCTGAACACAAAACGAATCATGTCTTTCGGTTCAATTGTTTCTGTACCACTGTAATGCTTAAACGTCTGCAACAATCTCTCGTAGTATGCATGTATCGCCTCTTTCACTTCCTGGGCTGTCCTATTTATGCGCTGCCAGTCAATGTTTTTGGCTGAAATCCTTGTTTTCAAAAATTCATTCACCTTATAGTAATATTTCACTACTACAGGAGATGGTGCACCTGTTGCTGGATCTCTCTCTGGTTCCTTTGTCGGCCAATCTACATTCCTCTTGCATTCCACCCATAAGTCAGCTGGGACAACTATCTCTAACAGAGTGTTTAAGCCTCCAATAGCCATTTTGCAAGTTTCACGAACCTGTCCATCTGCTGGTACTATTCTACAGGTTTCTCTCTCATCCTGGGTTAGTCATTTGTAAATGACAGAATGTCACTTCTGCTCCAAGAGACATGAACAAAATTCCCTCCTGGAATTTCTCTAATTGGTAGCATTTTTACTAGGTCCTCAGCCTGCTGCATATTTGCAGGTAGAGTTTATTTATTATAAATAACCTTTTTATTTTATCTCTTTACTTCACTCATCTGCCTTCCCATTTGTCTAATGCTCCCTATGTTTGAATGCTTTGAAGCAATTCTCTAAGGTGCGTTTTCATTTCTGGAGTTCTTATGTGTTCAAAATCTTTTGTGTCAAATTCTAACCTGTAACTTGTCTTCAAATGTTTAGTTTTCTCAATGTCTATATCATATTTATCTGCTATGTCTGATAATTTTTGATGTTTTATTCCCGCTCTTATGGTAATTATTGGGCACAAGTAACGCAGTTCATCTTCTGTAGATGACTCAAATCGGTTTACCTCCATTGTTCCTTCGATTAGTTCCTCTGCTTCCATCCCAAGTCTAGTATAGTTTAAGTAATACTCTCCACTAGAATCACCTCGAGAGCTACTTAGCTTATCCAGCCATTCGGTTAATTGTTTGGCTGTCAAACCTTGCAATGAAATGTTGTTGGGCTTAGCATTTGGCAACTGCAGTAAGGTTAGGTTTGGAGTCTCTGGTGTCACTAAGCTCAGGTTAGGGCTCATGTATGACCTTGCCTCAGTATTTGAAGGAGCTCTGGAAGGACTCAAGTCTATTAACGGTCCTGCTCCATCAAGTGTCGGTCTCATGGAGGATATTAATCTGGCATTCTCTTCAACTCTCTCTCCAGAAACGTTTTGGCTCATGACTCTCTGTCCACTGGTACCGCTATTTCCCTGTGCAAACAATGGTATGACTGGACCAATGGTAACTAGTACTGACTCTGCGTCTAAACTTGGTCTGACATTTGGATCTCGTGGGTGCATTATTCCTGTATTCTGACTCATCTCTGTCTGTGATCCTGTTATAGGGGAATACCTTGGAATCATCTGTGACTGCATTGGAGGCATTAACTTCGGAATTGACTATTTGAACCAATGCCGGTTTTGGGTAAACTTGTCCTGTCGGCACTATCAGGTTTGTTGCGGTATCTATAATAGGCACATCTGGGTAAATTCTGGAAATGTTCGACTGTAACAGTCGGATTTTGGACTACTGAAGTAGTAGGTCCACTAGGACCGCTCTGCATATGGCTCTGTGTCAGTTTAACTTGTGTCTGTGCTGTAGGGTCTACATTAGTGTTTGAGCTTTTCTCATGTGCTGCATATAGTGGGGAGGATTTCTCAATAACTAAAATGAACTCATCATCATCTGACTCTTCATTGAGAGTCAACGACTTTCTAGTTTCTGTCTATGGGGGTCATTACAACCTCGGCGGTCTTTTAACAAGGCCGCCGAGGGACCGCCGTGCGGAAGACCGCCAGTTGTGGCAGTTTGCCGCTCGGCGTATTATGACTGTTGGCTGCTCTCCGTCCTTTTTACGACGGAGAGCCGCCAACAGCCATACTGGCGGGTGGCGGGGAAGTGGAGGTTGCTCCACCTCCACGGCAACAGAACACCGCCCAGTGAATCACATCCTTTGATTCGGCGTGGCGGTGTTCTGTTGGCGGTGTGGTGTCGGCGGTGCAGCCCCCATGGCTCCCGTCCCCTCCCGGAGGATCGACGGACAAGGTAAGTCGATCGTCCATTAGAGGAGGGGGGTGGGGGGGTGTTGTGTGGGTGCATGGGGGTGTACGTCTGTGTATGTAGAGGGTGGGTGTGAGTGCGAGTATGCTTGTGGGTGTGTTGCGTGTGTTGGGAATGAGTGCGTGTATGTCTGTATGTATGTCTGTATGGATGTGTGCGTGTATGTCTGTATACGGGTGTGCATGTCTGACTGAGTGTGTGGATGTAGACATGTATGTTGGTGTGTGTGCGTGTTTGTGTGTTGGTGGTGCCTGCGTGCGTGTCGTGTGTGTGTGAGTTATGTGATGTTGGGGGTCGGGGTGGGGTTGGGGGGTGGCAGGGGTGGTTGGGGGTGTAGGGGAGGGAGTCGGTTGGGGGTGGGGGAGACCCCTATCAGTGCCAGGGAAGGAATTCCCTGGCACTGATAGGGCTTACCGCCATGGATTTCATGGCGGTTCCTACCGCTGGAAATCCACAGCGGTAAGCCGGGTCGAAATACCAGCGGCGGTATTGTGACGGCCGCCGGGCTGGAGACCCAGGTCTCCAGCCCAGCGGTCGTCTCCGCCCTGGCGGGCGGAACGGTGAAGCGGCGGATGACCATGGCAGTAACCGCCATGGTCATAATACGGAAAAAAAGACCGCCAGCCTGTTAGTGGTCTTACCGCCGCTTTAACACCGTCCGCCAGGGTTGTAATGACCCCCTATTTCTTCCCTTTGCCCTCAGAATGACCTGTATCATTCTTTCTGGTAGCTTTTCTCACTATGTTTTCATTGTCTTGTGAAATTGCAGTAAACAATTTAATTCCCTGTAAAGTCCCAGATCGCCAACATTTCTGATCACTGTCCCATCTAGCCTCCTCTAGTGTCTTTTCTGCCTTTTTCATCCTTCCAATTGTAGCTGCTGTTCCTGTCTAGCTACTAGTTCCCAAATTGCTAATGCTTTGAACTGTGCTGGTCCATGGGGAGGAAACGCTAGACTCCCATCTTTTTCTGTTGCTTTGCACCAATGTTTTAACCAAAGGCATAGCGCAGCACCCTGTTCTTTGCCAACAACATATGTGGAGTAGCTTCCCATATTGTCGCTCAAATATACACATTTCCTCTAAGGGCACTCTTTAAGGCTTTGAAAACAATTCATTTTTGCAAAATTTACGCTTGTTTCAATCAAAGCAGGAAGTGACTTTTAATCCCAAAATCCTTTTCACCTACCTTCTAAACCATTTGCGCTTCACGGTTGTCCGCCAGTCCATGTGCAACCCTTCTCACTAACCACCTAGGCTCCAATGACGTCACACTCACACATACAGCAGCTGACATAGTCTTGTGGCTTGTCCTCCTCAACTCACCAACTCACACCAAACTAATGCAAAATTATTGCTAGCACTTCAACAAAATCCAAGAACCCAATTTGTCTGTTTGCTATAGGTAGGATAACACAATCGCTTCAGAAACCTTATGGATTTTTCACTGACAGCTTTTCGCTCCAACAACTACTCTTTCTTTCTCAGTTTCCCCGATTCGCAAGCAAAATTTGACCTGTAAATTTTACTCTCAACTGATCAGTGGGTCTGTCCTAGTGCACATAGGACTCGCCAGATCTCAGTCGAAAAACCTTTCACTCACTTTAACACACACTCTCAAGTTTGTCAACCACGCCCGATTGCCCTATTAAACAGACAAATTACAACAAGAAAACCAAGTGTCTCATACACTTTCAATATACTCTGAAGTCTTAGACCTTGCGGGGTCCGTATACCAACAACAACGTCGACAATTTTTTAGCTAAGCGCCACACACGTGAAGTTCGACTATTTCTGTACTCTCACACATCGAAGTACGCAAACTCCTTCAACAGCTACATTTGGAGTACGCAAACTCCCTAAACCCTCACAGACATCACAATTCACCTGCAGTATGCTTAAGCTGTGCAAGCACACAACCTATTCCATTCACACTGTCACTAGAACTGTCACTAGAACGCCGAGAACATCTTCAAACAATCATAGGGAAGCTCTAAGGATCTGGGAAAGTCATCCTAGGTTTTTAGGGAGACATTTTCTCTCTACTTTGTATCACTGAATCTGAAGAGTCTTAACCAAATCAATTTTACCTCTTATCTTTTCCACAGGACTCTATGGTAATCTTTTAAGGAGACAAACGATGGACTATACTTAAGGATGTGCTCTTAAAGAGACTAACCATGGACTATACTTAAGGATGTGCCCTTAAAGAAACTAACCATGAACTATAGTTAAGGATGTGCTCTTAAAGAGACAAACCATCCTACTCTGCTACCATTTCTTGCGAGGGCGCCTTACTTTATTGGTTTCTTTATGTTAGCTGATAAGGGGATGCGTTCAATGGTTGATGGACCTTTTGACTCGTTTAAGATGTTCACACCCTTAGTCCGTACATATCATAAATATCAAACAACCAATAAGAATTCTTTAGAGTCAGTAACGTTTACACACCATGACCTATTTAGGACACGAATAATCACACCTTTAGTATCAATTAGAAAATGTATTTCCCTAGATTAACAATGCTAGTATCATGTAAATTAGTCTCAAAACCACATAAGTATAAGAACAACACTGGTTGACCAAATCTTCTAAAGAATCTCAACTTAACTAATGTGTTAATACCTAATCCGTCGAGAGCCAAGGTACAAATCAACAATAAGAGTAATTGTACAAGGGTTTGAATCCAGCAATTGAGCAACATCGAATAGCAATTTAGTCGAGCAGAGGAGATCTCTCTCACATCAGACCAGCATCAGCATGTTGGGGCTTCATGCAAAAGATTTTTGTCAACTTAAATTTGGAAAACATCTAACTATGGCTATATCAAAAAGCAGCAGTTGGTACTGAGAAACAAAAAGGCAAATCAACAGTAAAGACATTAGCGATTTTATATACCTTACCCTATGGATATGCTATAATCTTCAGCAGGCGGACATTGGTTCAAGCAGCATCAGTAACAGAACATGAAAAGGGGCAATGGTTCAGAATCGGGGACTCTAAACTCTCCAAACCATTAGAAAGAAATATCTAGAGTAGGGAGCAAAGGGATACAAGCTCTGAGCATAAATCACAAAAGTAAGCACCAGCATTTACGCACGGAGCACGAGAGAAGTGAAGTAAGTAGTGGAGAGGATCTCTGTTGAATGAGACAAGAATTCTTAGTGCAGTGCGGTTAAGTTAAAATTGTCTCACATTGTCATTGGTCAAAGAATCATGCAATGGCCATTAGTCCAATAATATTATTATTTCAAATATAAGATATAACTAAACAGTCTTTCACATGTTGATGATTGGCTCCTCTTCCTCTGCGCACATCATTCGACTCGTCAAGAAGCAACTTTAATGTCCTTCCATCAGTGCATCCATTGTTAGTTCCTAGGAACATCGCTTTCTCACACATTTCGAGTAAACATTTGTAACAGTTTAGAACATTCAGGTTTCTACACACATTGCCTCACGAGAAAATAATGCTACTATTATGATTTGGTCTACCCTCAATTAGAACAATGCATCTTTAGTATTGAGCAAGCATGAGATCATATTTTATTCTGACATTGCATTTTTCAATAGGAGGCTGTGTAATACTAAGGCCTAGACCTCGCTAACTTGAGGCCTACAGTTAATTTAAGCAAATACATAGCACTTAATCATAAGTAGAACATACTTCTGCAAATTTCACATTCATATAAGTTCTGAATAATCATTAATATGCTTTTAATAATACATTACATAGTAGGTGGCGGCAATTCAAGTCAGCACATTTTTGAGTTGCACATTATTTTCTATGTTAATTTATTTTCTATGCAGATTCAAAATACATGAAATATTTTATTAGTAATAATTTCAGCACTCCCAGTATCACGATGAGAACAGCGTGCATCCGTAGACTCTACAAAGGAGGGTGCGGGCAGAGCATTTTCCCACATTGGTACTGGGAGCAGTGCGCAGGTGTTGCGTATTCTCACGAGGTAAAACTTTTTTACTCATATAAGCTTGGAACTAATCTAGGCGGCCCATACATCAGGGGTACTTTTTGATTATACTGCATGTCTGAATAAATCTGCATACTTATTATTGTGGAGCTATATAATTGGTGATTATTTGCTAATTGCAATTTGTAGAAGCATAGAGTGACACAATTAATTCAGTAAAGTGCAAAATATGCATCCTCAAAAAATGAATTTTGGGATGAAAAGATACACAATTAATGAAAGAGCAAAGGGGGTACATCCCATAGTCAATGGCTTAGTACCCACAAAAAAGAAGTTTGTTTTGGTGACATGTCACAATTCTCAGTAGACGTGTCACATGGAATCACTAAGAGAGAGGACGAATAATATGACAATTTAAAAAAAAAATAACCAACCAGGTGATATAGTCTTCAAATGTTTCAATTAATAATAGATGATAAGTTTTGATTCCAAAATAGAAGAGAGGTGATATGGTATATTAACATTAATGACAAATTAACAAAAAAGGATATTCAATTGCAGAGAAATAAGTTGGAGTGGTACAAGGGTAAAGGAAATGGAGACCAGACAATAAAACATAATTAATAAATCATGAATCATCAAGGAGGAATGTTTACAAAGCAAAATAAACATCAAATAATGGCAGGCTTAACAGAAATGTTAAATAATGAATACTGAAACAGACACCCATATAAAAATATAAATCATAAATTATATAAGGGTTTGTATATACACAGTAGTTCTTGAAAGTGAATGCAATAGCAGGAGGGAAAGGAGTTTCATAATGTAGGTTTTATTTAGAGTACAGCCTTCCATTCTTCCACAGGGTTAAATCCATCAGATATGGATTGGCATTTAAAGATCCATTTGCACTCTAGTTTATTCAAAAGGTGTTGTGTGTCTCCTGCTCGAGACCGGGGCTTAATGATATCAATGACTTACCACACAAGGAGGTCCCGGGGGTTGTTTGGGGAGGTGGTACGGCCCATGG
Organism: Pleurodeles waltl; assembly: GCF_031143425.1. Taxonomy (NCBI): domain Eukaryota; kingdom Metazoa; phylum Chordata; class Amphibia; order Caudata; family Salamandridae; genus Pleurodeles; species Pleurodeles waltl. The sequence continues at coordinate 319,208,626 of NC_090436.1, forward strand.
GCGCCGTTTGGGCGCTTTTGGGCTATGGAGAGAAATATTTAGGCAGCTATGTTAAGGAATCCCCACCATTTTGTAAGCGGCACGGTAGCCGGTTAGCTGGAGTAGCTTTTTGGGTACTTTTTTCCTCAGAGTGGGTTGGGGCTTAGGTCGGCTGTAGTTGGTGTTATTGAGGTGTACTGTGGTCCTTTGTAGAGGAAGGGTTTAAAAAAAAAAAAAACATCTAGTTGAAGTAGTGCTAGTAAAGAAAGGTTTGAAGGGCAGTCCCGTGGCTTACCGGCAGTGCGTCCCAGAGTCTTTGTGCGGCAGCAGGCTTCCTTCGGGCAGGGTGGCATCAGAAGACAAGGTCCCGGCAGCGCTTCAGCTGCTGTGAGAGGCCGGCCGCCTGGTTATTGTGCGGGAAGGTGTTCTGGGCCCCCTGCGGCCGGCCCGACATTGTTGGGCATTCAGTTTCAAGGTAGATGGTATGTCGACAAAGCACTATCCATGGGTTGTTCTATTTCAGGCTCATTGAGTGTTTTAGCACTTGTTTGCAATGGATTTTTTCTTCCATAACGGGACATACGGCAGTGACGCATTACTTGGACGATTTATTTTTTGTTGCGCCGGCAGGATCGGACCATTGTACAATCGTCCTTTGGCAGTTTCAGGACATCATGGGTGATCTGGGTGTGCCCCTGGCTCCCGAAAAGATGGTTGGGCCCTGCACAGCCTTAACTTTTTTAGGTATTGAACTGGATACGACACTGATGCTGGCACGGTTACAGATAGAAAAGAAGATGACTATGATTGTAACAATCACAGACATGGTGTTGCGACGGGCCACACAACTGAAAAGCAGGATGTCTGCAGGGGCGATGGTATGCCCCGACCTCCTGGAACACCTCTCGACACATCCTGGTGGACACAGAAACCCCGGCAGGTGTCCCAAAAGGAAAGGGGAAGTGGAAGAGAAAGAGACAAAACACTGCCACATCTTGCCGGTCCAGCCAGGCACCCTGTATCTTCTGGGGACAAGTCGTTGTTGACAGAGTGATAGTAGAATTAGTGCAGTCAACTTCCTTGAAACTGAATCCCTCTTTCTGATATGGGCACTGGAGCGGTAGAAGAACACCGGGATGCTCCAGCACTTTTCTTGGATAATAATAACTGTTGCCACAATTACTAACATTGCATTACCAAAAACCCAAACTGAGTACCATAACACTAAGTACTGCGACACTAGGGCTGATTTCACAGAGATTCACTGTTACACACTACAATTAGAACTGTGGTTGCACGTATCATGCACAAGAAAGACAAACAAGAGCATTAATTATATCACGTATAACTTTCCTGCATGCATAGGGTTAAACTAAAAGGAACAAAAACAATCCAAGAAATACAAATGTCCACTCTGGGGTTAAACAGTTAGGGTGGCAAAATTGGTTTGGTTTCACTGTGTGTGTGTGAAAAACCCTTCAAAAGCAAATTCCTCAAACCTGAAACACAGGCATGAATGACACAATTTAAATCCAAGAGTTAGAGAAAGAAAAGTCACGTAAATTCTCTTTTAAAATTGCACTGTCACTTTTTGTAGTACTTGAGCTCAAGCAGATTTCCTGAAGCACATTTAGGCAAGTAACTACACTAATAATGTAACATTTCAGAATGTTCAGAAATGCATTTGTCTCTTCAAGATAAGCACTTTGCCAAAATACGAGGTCTGAAATACACCAGTTGTTCTAAGAAAGCGCAGCGCTCAAAGAACAAACTCGCTGGAGAATACTAGTCACTTAGCTGCAGTCTTTTCTGGAGTGCTGGAGGAATGCCTGGTGTTGGCTGGTACAGGAACGAAGAAATTAATTGCCTCAAAGGTCCTGAATATGAGGATGACAGCAGGGGCTGGACTGCCAAATCAGGTGCTGAGATCAGGAAGCAAAACAAAGCCAAGCAGGGAGGCATGCTTCACTCTGCTATTTATACCCAATCAGGAAAGCAGTTGAGTTTTTACAGGTGGATGAGTCACCACACCCAATTAGAAGCACATGTCTACACCACACCCAATTAGAAGCACGTGTCTACACCTGCTCACATTAGCAAACAAGCATTGCTAAAACAAGTATTGATAAAAACCAATTGTGTAACACAGCATATTATGTTTGCTTAGAAACATGAAGGTTTAACCAAGAACAAAGATATGACTTAACCTTAATCCCTGGAGATGCTGACAGATAACGCAGGAGGCACCTTGGGGATTCCTGACACATGGTGCGGCAGAACAAGGTGACAGTCAGAGACATTCAGGTTTTGTTGGGCCATCTCAATTTTGCTTGTAGAGTAGTGAGAGCGGGACGGACATTCTGCAGGAGCATGGGGATGGCCTTGGTGGGCCGGCAGTTACCGCATCATCATGTTCGGCTTCGGGTTGGAGTGAAAGAGGACTTGCGGATGTGGTGTGTTTTTCTTGAGCAATTCAACGGGATTCCCCTCCTGTCATGGCAGGCGTATTAATGGGATGTCCAGATTTTTTCTGATGCTGCAGGAGGTTCTGGATTTGGGCTGTATTGGCAGGGGAGGTACTGTGCGGAGTCTTGGCCGGTGGCTTGGACTAGGGGTGGGCAAAGCATCGCATTCCTTGAATTGTTTCCTTTGGTGGTCGCAGTGTGCATATGGGGTCATATACTTGAACATCACAAAGTGCTTTTCAGAGTTGACAACCTGGCGGTGGTACAGGTTGTCAACAGGCAATCGGCTTGGGAGACGCAGGTGTTGCAATTGCTGCAAGATTTTTGTGCTTCACTGCTTGCGCTGCGATATTCAATTTAATGCCAGACATGTTCCAGGTGTGAACAATGTCATTGCGGATCCTTTGTCTCGTTCACAGTGGGAGAGATTCCATGGGCTGGCTGCGGGTGAGCCCCTGTCCAGGACACGGATGCCTTAGGGACAGTAGGAGAGAGTGGATGCTGCAGATGGTGGTTAATTCATTGGCCCCGTCTACACAGCAAGCGTACGTCCGGGCATGGCGGGAGTTTAGACGGTCGGGAGCTCGTTGGCCACCGGATGAGAGGGTCAGGTTGGAAGACGTTGTGCGTTTTATTATGGAGTTGGTGGAGAGACGACAGTCATGGATTACCATCTCAGGGAAATTAGCAGGCATTGCCTTCATGGGGAAGTTTTTCTGGGGGTACTCACGGTCGGCGGGGGAACTGGGCCAGCGTATATTGGATGGCTGAACAAAAGAAGAAGGAAAGCGAAAGGCGGCGAAGCAGCCTTTGTCTTTAGAACTATTCAAGGAAGTGATGCACGCTCCTGGGGGCGTTTGTAATGATGTAGCAGAAAGTCTGCTTTTCAGGACATTAATGTAATGGACTTTTTGGGCCGTTTAGGGTATCGGAGCTCCTGGGTTCTGGGAGGAAGTCAGGGTTGAAGTGGGGTGATGTATTGTTCAGGGGTACCACGATGACAGTGTGGATTCATAGTTCGAAGACAGATCAGCAGGGTCTGGGTGTGCAGGTGGTAATGGCGGCCTACCCGGTAGCTGCTATATGTCCTGTTCTGTTGGGTTGGGAATGAAAGAAAAGCATTTTTTCTGCTGGGGAGGAAGTCTTTTGAGATAAGAATGGTACAAGGGTATCTGCGCATCAGCTTTTAGCGGTTCTGCAGTCAGGTTTGAGGTATGTGGGGAAGGATGCATCTCAATTTGGCACACACTTGTTTCGGATAGGCATGGCGACGGAGGCAGGGTATAGGGCGACGTTACTCAAAGTACGGCCCGCGGGCCGCCAGCGGCCCCACGGACCTATCTTGGCGGCCCGCGGACGTCCGAGAAACGCCATATAATAATGGCCACAGTACATAAACATAGAAGAGGGCCGCGGGAGCATGCGCAATAGTGGCTACTTCGCGCATGCTCCCGCGGCCCTCCTCTAAGTTTACCTAAGGCGGCCATTAGTTATGGCGTTTCAATGACGATCCTGGCTAGTGGTGGGAAGCCAAAGCCCCTTAAAAGTTAGTGCTTGCAGCTAACTTTTACGGGGCTTTTTTGTCTGCTTCCTGTCACCGTCTCCACGTCTGCCGCCCACCCGCCTGCCGTGCCGTTGTACATTTGTGGCATATTTACAGTGCTTTATTAAGGCAGGTAAGGCTCTTTGGTTATTTATTTATTTGTTTTTAATGTAGTGTGTGTGTTACTGGGGTAGGGGTGAGAGCAGATGGCGCTGTGTGTGTATGGCGCTGTGTGTGTATGGTGCTCTGTGTGTATGGCGCTGTGCGTGTATGGCGCTGTGTGTGTATGGCGCTGTGTGTGTATGGCGCTGTGTGTGATACTGGGGTAGGGGTGAGAGCAGATGGCGCAGTGTGTGTGCGCTGTGTGTGTGTTACTGGGTTAGGGGTGAGAGCAGATGGCGCTGTGTGCAGATGGCGCTGTGTGTGTGTGCACTGTGTGTGTTACTGGGGTAGGTTTGTAGTTATACCTGGATTCAAAATGCAGCATTGTTTAGCAATGTTTTGAAAAAGGGGGCGGGGTGGTTGTGCCCCCTAAAGCCCCGCCCCCCCCACCCCCGCTGTCACTTCAGTGCGGCCCTCGGCCGCGAACCATACTGCAATTTTGGCCCCCGAGAAAAAGTTTATGAGTACCCATGGTATAGGGGATGGGATTCCAGGCGGATAATGCGACTGGGGAGGTGGAAGTCAGAGGCTTACAAGTGGTATTTCAGACGAGGGGGCTCCGGCTTGGCAGAATAGTGAATTAACACATATTTTTCTCCTGCTGCAGGTTTGGTACCGGGGCCGGAGATGCAGTTCCTGTCCATATAGGTCGTCGGACACTCATTTGTCAAGTGGGCCCAAAGACAAGCCAGACCTATGGCAATTGGGGACAATTTGGGTTTGGACAGGAAAAGATACAGGGTTCGATGGTTCAGTAAGGGAGGGATGCAGTGGCAACAACTGTTAGTGACCTTACAGACGCTAAGGGGGTGTAGTTTTTGCCCCGATGTGCTGTTAATACACTTAGGGGAGAATGATTTAGTTCAAAGGACAGGGTTGGATCTGCTCAATGGTATGAAAGCAGACTTGTTGGAAATTCATCGCCAGTGGTATGGTTGCCACTTGGTGTGGACGGCCTTTGTGCCTCGTAGAATTTGGAGAGGTGCACAGAAGCCAGGAGCTATACAGAGGGCTTGCAGAAAGATTAATAAGGAGATGAAATCCTTCGGTGGGATGCATGGTATCACTTGTTTAGAGCATGTGGACCTTCATTTCGAGGACCAGGAGTTTTTCAGGGGCGACAGTGTACATCTGTCCTTCATGGGCGTGGAGTTGTACCTGCTCCAATTGAAAGAAGCATTAAAAGCAATGTTTCGAGGGATGTAAGGAGAGACTCGGAGGACAGAGGGTAGATCGTATGACTGGGGGAGGGGGAGGGTGGGGGTGGTAGAGCAGAAAAAAGAGAAATCTCCTTTTTCTGGTGGTGGGAACTGAGACAGTTCACAGGACTATGAGAACAGGGAGGGACAGCAGAGTCGACAAGACATCTTCAGGTGGGAAAGGGAGATTTCAGCCATTAACTTTTTGAGTTGTTTGACCAATGTAAATCTAAATACAAGCACAACAAATACAATAGATTACATTGTGTGAGTTGCAATTAGAGAAAACATTCAGTTGCTGATGTATAATTCTGTGTTGGAATGTTTGGTATTGTTGAGGGAATTGCAACCAATCCAGTTTCCGCAATTGAAGTGACCTTTAATGTGTAGAAGATTCAGTAATGAATGGTTTTATCAACTGGCTTTGATTTACGGGCCCTCTGCAAGTGGTCTTTCAGATTGCATCCTCGCTGGAATGAGAAAAGTGTCATGTCCAGTGAGGGATTGGATGTGGAAGGTACACTCCAGTGTCATTTGATACTTTTGATCAGTTTGTTTCTTGTAGGGCAAAAAGTAGTCACAATGGTGATTTTATTAGAGGGTGCCTTAGTTTTAGATTGGAGTAAAATAAAATCCCTGTGTACCTGGCTTGTTTTAAGGATCATCTATCTAGGTTTTTTTGGGGTGACCCCGTTTCTGGAGTTTGCAAACTAGGGTCCCTGACTCTCTGAAAAAGTCATCTTTCAATTTACAGTTACGCCAGGTGTGTAAAAATTGCCCGTATGGAAGGCCATCTCTTAAGGCCCTAAAATGGTAACTGGAATACTGCAGAGCAAGAAGATTTCCTGCTATGATGTTACTACCAGTAATAAATCAATAATATATATATATTTTTAAACTGGAATACTGTAGAACCGCGTTTCATTTAGTAGGCTTGTGAAACAGGCTAGTGGAAAGCTGATTGTTTAGAATTTTTACTGTGCATCAAGATAATGAATTTGGAAATGGTAAGATAATTTTAAATTCGGTTGGCAGTTAAGACACTCCACAAACTGTTCAAGGTTGGTCTCATTACAGGACCAAAACAGGAAACCATCATCTATGTCTCTTTTCCATAGACTGATCTTGTAAATAAAAGGGTTTACTTCTCTCAGAATTTGTTTTGGCTCAAGATTATCTACACGCAGGATTGCAAAATCTAGGGCAAAAACTTCACCCATAGACCTCCTGTTGACAGCAGAATCAGGGATACCAGGTGCCTCCTAACAAGGGCCTAGGAGACAGTGGGCAGCCTCGCAGTAACCGCCAGAAGGACACAGACACTGCTGAACTTGGGCACATCACACGGCCTGTTTTTCCATGGAGTCTTTGGCGACTAGAGAATGGCAGTTGTAGCAATTGTACACACAAGTGGAGAACGCTGTAGAGAGATGACCCTGCATCACTGTCTATCTTCCCTATACTAGTCACATGTCTGCAGACAATTGGAAGATGGAAGTAGTATAAGTGATATATTTTTTCCACTTCCCTCGGGTCTGTCGAGAACCAGGGTAGTGTTATGAGGCAACTGCAGTTCCTCTGCTGTCTTGATAGGGTACAATGAAATTGGCTGCGCATTAATAGAAAGAGTTAATAGTTGACAACAGTTGACAGTATCTTGATTTGCATAATGGCTTCTGATCTGATACATATATAAAGTGTAGAATTATAGATGGGTAACACTGAATAACGTCAGTGTTTTTCACAGAAGGGTTCTGGAGAGTGACAGCAAATAGACAATTCAATTTTTATCCATCTATAATTTTATGTAATACATGATTCCCAAAATAATCTGTCCCTTCTTCCAACTGGTATGCAGTTGAACTTCTATATAGCTTTAAAGTTCAAATGCCAGATACCCTGGGATAGAACAATGCAGCGCCCACTGGGTCCTTCTTAGGGGCAACCTCATGGCAATATCTAGACCTCACAGAATTGAAAATACCACAGCATGACTTCACCCTTACAAGTTAGCAAGACTCCTCCTCAGCAGCAAGCACGACTGCTCCTCCAGGAAGGATGGTTTCAATTGGGGTTGCACAACCTTATTTGCTGATTCAAAGTCTTCAGCAGCCTGGTCACAGGAAGAAGATCACCACAATGGAATAAATCTGTTTAATGTGCCTCAGGATAACCAGGCCTGAAAGCTCCCTCTGCTGCTTTAGCTTTAATGGTCTAATTGCCTCTTAAAGATCCTCTGTTCGACTGCAATCTTAGGATTGTGTTGTCATATATTTACTTAAACCCGGTCAAAAACGTTTACTATTAAGAGTTTGTTATTTATAGGTATGTGTTTCATACAGAGTAACTGCTCTTGGGTTAAACACTCTAACACCTGCGCTGGAGCCCCAGAGCGGAAGGCAGGATACTACCGACTAGAGCGGGCGCCTGGGGAATGGAGCTGGTTCATCCCTGACTGCAGCACAGCACTGCTCCGGATGCCAGTTGCAGAGCCAGCCTGTGGCACGGGTGAGCTAGGCCGGTACCTGGGGCGCCGTCCTTCAGAAGGGCCCATTGAGATCCATCCTTGATGTCCCAATGCAAGTAAGGACAGCTTGTAATAGACTCAAATAATGACAACTGTCAGATGAGTTAAAGGTTTTATTGACCACTGCTCGGGCGTAGCAAGCCCTCAGCCAATCAGTCTTCAACTTCCTTCCTTTGCACGCCAGCTCTTCAGTTAGAACATATTCCAACTAACATAACTAGTGTATAACAGTGATTTTGCTGAATTGGGGAAGCAGGAGCCTACTTTGATAGTGTCCATGGAGCTATCACAGCGGAGGCTGCCATGAGAGATGGAATAGCGCCTCAAGGATGAGGGTAAACTCTGGCGTCACTCAACACAGGCGACAACATCAAGGACAGCACTCCATTGCTTATGGGGTCTTGCCTGCACTACATAAAAACAGAAACTATACGAATGTTGGTGAGAATTGTTTTAATATGAGCTTGGCTTCCACATCCTGCCAAAACCCCTTCTAATTTCTCAGACTGTTGTACTTTGTGATAATGTAATGCTTCAAGAGGCTGCTATATTTTTGAAGTTAGAAGCAACAAAAATAATCATCTCCTCTTAAAAATGCACATGTATCAATTCTTCTTCTTGATGCAACGCACATTTGACATGAGCTTTTGGAGTCACTCTTCACACAGACTCCAGCCAATGCATGCGAGCTTCCAGTCAGGGGTCACACGCTGTCACCTGCAGCGCAGGTGGGGCGAGGGCCCCGCTTCAGGGGCCACCAAATCTTTCAGATGACACCCATTCCGCCTAAGGCAATGACTATTTGTGATGTAAGAGCGATTCAAGGGGCCCTCTTCACATTGTGCATGGGGGCTGCCATCATTTTACATCACCCACTGCTTCATAGTGACACATGTATCGCAGCAACGCCCTTAGGAGCTATTTCTGACAGTAAACTAATTATTGGACTACATTTGAATTAACATCTTCACTTCCTTGGAGTTTCACTTTAAAGGGTCAACACTGAAAAGGGTCAAACTGCTACATTTCCTGCTAATTGGCCTTTGATTCAACTAATATTCAGGCGCAGGGCAGGGATTTGCTTGGCTTTTTTGTTGGCTGTCATGTGTACAATTCATTAGAGAAAATTTGAAGTGCTCTTGAAACTAAGGTAAAAACATAGTGGCATCTTCATGTGTAGTGACTAATCCAATAGACTACTTGGGTGTCTACAGTCCATCATTTACAACTATGCAAATGAGGAAACAAACCCAGGAAAGGGCCTGCTGCAAGAGAGGGCAAGCACCCAATACTACAGAATGGACCTAAAAAGTTTCAAATAGTGCTGGAGCGAGGGTGGCAAGGTGGGCCTAGATGCAAGCCCACAACACCAATGAAACCTAAATCCCTATTTGCAAGGTAGGTGCAGATTGCCATTATGATCCTGGTGTGGGGCTTAATTTCTGCCAGTGGGTGCAAGTGATGGGTACAAGCAACAAGTTTGGGAACCAGGACTAACTGGTCATCGTCAGACTTTCACCTTGGAGAAAGAGGAGGAAGAAAAGAGGAAAAAGGAAGAAGGGAAAAATAGGAAAACTAGCAAATGAAGAAAGCAGGGACGAACCTACAAGAGTTAAATAAAGAGTGGGAGTGTAGGGTGGTGGAAGAAATAAATGAGGTGGAATCAAAGTAGGAACCCCTTGCATTGGGCAGCCCTAGCATTAGCCAGCACCAAAGGCCAGTTCCTGAGAAAACCTCTGGTCCCCCGTAATTATTATTATTTATGTATTGTTAATTATGAACAGCGGGTGTTATTGATTGTATTCGCATAAATGATTTAAATTACATACATCTATTTCTTTAACATGAAAGTGGCCGAGAACCTGCATGGTTTTGGATCATGTCTGGGAGATTTCTTTCAGGTGGGTGGGTTCGTGCATTTTTGGACCTCCTAGCCTAGGAGAGGGCCTGCACATATTTAGGTAGCTATTAACTGTTGCAATTTTTCTCTTCCTGCTGATCTCTGAAGGTTTACTTTTGCACCAGCCAAGCAGTGCATTGCTTGATAGCAAGAAGATTTTGCAAGTCGCTATTAGTTTACTCACATTCCATTACAATAGTTTAATGAATAACCCAGTTTGTGTCTGAATGAAATGTAAGCACTGACGAGGTTCGGAGAGTGCACCAGTATATGCAAATAAGTGAACATATTATTTAAAATACACGTTTTACTCGCATTGCATGGTATTAAAACACAGAGGAAGCCATGATGCAGCAAAACCTAAAAATGTTACATTGCAATTAGAAGTAAATGTATTCCATCCTTCTGAACACCTTCCAAATGACATTTGTTGTGTGCCACTTTCTTAGTGAATCAGGCCCCAGAATGTGATGAGTCTCCGCAACCATGGCGGGGGCTCCTCACTCATGGTAGTGTATCCGCCCGGCGCACCGTCTGCAGTGCACCGTGCGGAGATTCCACCACACGTGCGGAGATTCCACCACACGTGCGGAGCCTCCCCCACGACTGTGGAGACTTTATGAATTGGGCCTCTGGTGTTTTAGCCAGCAGAACAGTGTATTTTCCATTCTGCAGTTTTTCTTAGTTGATAGGTTTGTGAAGTATGAAGCAAGAGAAGTGTTGAGAATTCATCAACTAAGAACTTTTTAATCAATAACTAACGTGTTACCCTCCCAGGACTACCTCTTCAGTAGTAATGATTATCATACATTTATCAAAGGCTTCATATTTATTCTGTTTATATGTACATGATGAATGTATGATTTTTGCCAGTGAATGTACCAATGTCGATTTACTCCACTTTTTGGTTTAATTATAAATGTCATTAACTGAATAGCTTCATACCTGAACTCCTGTTTGTTTTTTTCATTCTATTACTAATGTTGACTGTGATTTTTCCAGATATTCATGCTATATGTTTTTGTATAGGCATACAAATAATGTACAAATATTCTTAAAAGCAAACTTGTAAATCATTCCCTTGTTGCATATTTTCCCCCAGTATATACTGAAACCCAAACACAATGGGGATTATTGGGTTGCCCTTCTTCCTTTTACTAATTCCATAGTGACATGCAGGCTTCTCTGGTACTCGAGGCCTGTGGGTCATAAGTATAATGGTACCACTATACCTGAAAACAATTGTTTATTCAGAGATTTAATCCCCAGACCCCTGGGAGGCAAGCAGCAAACAGGCAGGGATGCAAAAAGGGAAGTCATCTCATTTCCATCTGTCTTGGAGTGGACCACACAGGGCATTTTAATGATAAACACAGTAAATTGATGATGTCTCTGGAGTGAGAAGCACTACCATTTCCAGACTTGTATGTCTCAGATCACATAACTCCATGTTTTCTAATGTATTTTCCATGGATAGGGGTTATGGCAGAATGTAAAAGTTCCATTGACTAAAAATTGCTAAACTGTGCCTCCTTTATTCATTCATGCAGGGCTATCCATTCGTCTTTCTTCACCCTTGGTCTACCGAGTCCTCTCATCAGGCTTCACTGGAAAGCTCCACCCCAGAGCACCCTTTTGTTTCAGCCTTCTCGACCAGACTTGGTCTAGTGGTCAGTTCCTATTATAATATTTGAAAGGAGAGAATTGCCGGAAGAACTATACAAATGTCTGACTCTAAAAGGCCTGGAGTTAGTTTCCCCTTTAAATCGTGACTTTTGTACAGATTTCCTTTGTACTGCCGCCCACCATGGCTTTGAGGGTCTTGCTTCTTGGCGTTACAGTACAGGGACAGGACAGCCCATAAGATGAGCTGGGCGTGTTCTGCATCCATGTACAAGTTCCCCGCTTACCGGAAAGTGCCAGCGTTGCTCATTGCCAATAGTATGCCTAATTTAAAAAATGTACTCTATGTAGAAACGAGATATGTTCTTCCAGAGTTGTTGGGACAGCAAGAGAGTGGATTGAAGGGAACTGAATTTATTGATATGGAAACATTCTTTGGAAAGATTGGAAGCCTCCTTCGGCCGTTCTGAAAAATATGCAGTTTTCCCCCAGGCTAGTGAAGTACAGATGTTCTTCATTCAGGAAAATAGTCCTTCTCAGGAGACACCAGTGAAGTTTAGGGAAGGGGGGAGAAGAGATAGGGGTCTCACTGAGCCACCAGTGGGCTAATGGGTTAGTCTGGAGACTGCACAGACTTACAAGAGAACATAGCAGACCAACTTTAGGTGAACCCCCTACTTTGATTTTGAGATTCAAGGAACACAATTATTCCTCAGAGTGTAGGGAAAACAGAAAACATTTATTGCAAGGACGATGAGAGTACTAGCACAGGTAAGTAGTCAAAAAAGAGGCTGCAAAGAAAACTTCTAACATCTCATAATAATATAGAACAGATTCCTGTCCTAATTTCTGCTGCTATGTGAGAAATGTACTCAGCCCTCATACCTTTCAGATGCTACCATTTGCAAGCACAGCCTCTGCCTTTGTTCCTGGTTCAAGTCCGTCGGCAAAGAATTCCCACTGAGAGCTCGGGAATCAGAATATGTCTCAGTACAGCTACCGTCCTCTCTAGCTAGAACCCAAAACCTGGGCTTTTAAACAGTGAAACATTGAATACAAAACCATAAGCCCAGCCAGGGCTGATAAAAAAAACACATGTAAAGAGGCAATACGTATTTCCCAAGATGGTCATGAGGCTATAGTATAAGAATTGGACATGTCTAAGAGACAGTGCTAGCAATGCGAACTCTGTTTCCAACGTGGCCAATACATAATATGATTAAGCAAAGTATCAACATTGAAAAGCATCAATAGCAATGCATAAACAATATTCAAGCATAATAAAAATACCATCAACTTGCAAACGTTTATATCACAAGGAACTTTTACAATAAAACCGATATTTAGTTACCCTTCCAAAAGCAGAGACAAAGCTACAATTAGTACAAACCTTGGGTCTAAAAACAAAGCCCGGGGGCGTGGCCAAGATGGCGGCGCGCTAGGACGTGCCTGTCCGAGCTCCGCCGCCCTGGCCCGGAACACCGTTGACTGGCCCGGCAGGGGGACGCCCTGAGGCTCCCCCGAAGCGACGGGCGCTGCCGTGGGCTGGTGGTCGTCCGGCAGAGGCTGAGCGGCGCGCGGCGCTGCTCCCAGTGAGCGAGGAGCGGCCGGCCCCGAAACGTGATCGGGGCCGCGGAGCAACTTGGGCGGCGGCCTGGGCCACGAGGCGGGCCTTTCTCCGGCGGCTTTGTGGGCCCTGTGCCAGAGGGGCCGGAGCCCCAGAAGGATCGCGCTGGGCCCCGCGAGCAGCGGGACCGCAGTGGGGGCCTAGACCCCAGGATTGGCAGGCACCCTGAGCATGGAAAGTGCCCCGTTTATGGGACCTGGGCGGGGGCTGGAGGGGAGCTCCCCCCTCCCCAGCGGGTCTCTCCAGGACTGCGGAGAGGCCTGGAAGTGCGGTCAAAGATAGGAGAGGCCATCGCTTTGCCCCGAGGTCACCATACTCACCCACAAGGAGGACAAGTAAGGGCGGACCTCTGCGTGAGGCTGCAGAGGCTATATAAAGCAAAGATACTTAAGAGGAGGCTACAAAGTGCAAGGCCAGGCGCAATCCTTGACACAGCGACACCTGGTGAGTTAGTCCCAGGCGGAACTTTTGGAGAGACTCGGGGGGTGATCCGGCGGACGAGACCGTGCCCGCGTGCCATGGCAGCGTCCAAATCTAAGCGGGAGCGTTCAGTGAGAGAAATGTTGACAGGGGCCTGCCTGACATCGGGTGGTATGGTTGAGGATCCACCGGCGACGAGACCCCTGGAGGGTCGGACGGAGATGGATCCGGATGAGGGCTCCACGGTCACGAAGGGCTTTTTGACCTCCTTGTTTGATTCGCTTCGGAGCGATATCCAGGAGCTTCATGGGGACATTTCCCGGGAGGTGAAGGAGCTGCGAAGAGAGGTTACCTCCCTGGGAGAGCGAGTGGCGCAGCTGGAAGACGGAGAGATTCCTCGAGGTGAGCAGGTGGCGGGCCTGCAACAGGAGGTCGTCCGCCTCCGAGAGCAGCAGGACCTCCTCCAGATAGCGGTCGAGGATTTGGAAAATCGTTCGAGAAGACAAAATATCCGCATCAGAGGGGCCCCGGTGGGGGTGGAAAAGGAGGACATTGGGGATTATGTGATGGGCCTGTTTCGCTCTCTTCTGGACCCGGATGAGACCCAGGAGATAGTCCTGGATAGAGTTCATCGGGCGGGCCGCGCTGCTGGCCCCGGAGACCGCCCCCCGGATATCCTAGCCTGTCTCCACAATTTTGGGCTTAAAGAAAAGATACTACAACGGGCCCGCAATCTTCAGCAGGTACTTTATAGAGGACATGAGCTTCAATTATTCCACGACCTCTCTGTGCGGACCTTGCAGAGGCGGAGAGAATTCAGACCTATCACGGAGCACTTGCGGGCACACGATGTGTCTTACTCCTGGGGCCATCCGTTCCGCCTTGTCTTCCGTTGGGAGGAACAGCTCCGTCAGGTGAGATCCGTCTCGGAAGCAAATCGGATCCTGGGCTTGGAGGAGAACTGCCAGGATGCGATCGAGAAAGCGACCTTGCCTGTGGGGGGTCCCCCACGTTGGCGGCAGAAGGAGAAAAGAAGGAAGCTGCAGCGCCCTACGGCCTCAGAGCTGAGGTCGGAGCGGGAATCTGTTCTGAACAGCGTGGCCGCCGGAACTTCAGCCTAGAGGAGGAGGGTGGGGGAGGCCCGAACTGCGGATGGCCTTGATGTTAACGGCATGCCGGCCGCTGAAGAGGGTCGGGCGGCGGGGGCGATGGACCTGGTTTACCAAACATGGTCGGATCTACTGCTCTGTGGAGACTTTTCCTCGTGAAGATGGATGTGCGAGGACTTCTTGGTTGTGAGCACCTGTTGTGCGCATTGGTTGAATGTTGTTGGGTTTCCCTGCGACGCTGGCTTCTTTGTGGAGATATTCTCAGGCTTTGGCGTTTGAGGTGGTTGATAATCTGGCCTGGGGGGTGCTCTTCCTGTGAGGTCACTTCCTTCTTGAATACTGCTCTCATTTTAGGGTATGATTATTAAATGTACAAGCTTGAATGTCCGTGGGCTCAATAATCCTACGAAGAGGCTAGCCATCCTGTCCGCCTTAGAGAGGTCGGGGAGTCACATATGCCTGCTGCAGGAGACACATCTCGTCCCAAAAGACATTTATCGCATGCGCTCTAAGTGGTTCCCTAGGCAGTTCTGGTCTTCGGCATCATCGAAGCATGCAGGGGTTGCGATACTATTAGCGCGCTCATTCCCTGGGGAAGTGGTGACAAAATTGCATGAGGTGCAAGATAGGCTTCTAGCCATGAGAATGAGATTGTTTTTTTTTTCCTTCACTATTGCTTCTCTATACGTGCCTAATTCCCAGCAGGAAGCCTTCCTAAAACAGGCTTTGACCCCGCTGCTACAATCTCCGGATGGTGCCATCCTGGTGGGGGGAGATTTTAACCTTGTGATGGATGGTGATTTGGATCGTTCAGGTCACCTGTATGGGCAGACGGGGTCAATGACAGTGGCGGGTCGTCAGTGGCTGAGTGAGTGTGGCCTGGAGGATGTGTGGAGGAGGGCGCACCCCACGTTAAGGGACTATTCCTTTTACTCGGCAGCGACTAAGACATACGCTAGGCTTGACCTTTTCTTGGCCTCGCAGGAGTTTCTTCCCCGGGTTAGGGAGTCAGTGATTGAGCCTCGAGCCCTGTCGGACCACGCTCCGGTTACTGTTGAGGTCGTCATGAGTATGGAGCGTGTGGGCGCATCTGGGTGGTGTTTTAGGGACTCAATGCTTCAGAACGGTGCAACAGTAGAGGCGATTCGTAGTGCAATAATAGACTACCTTAGCCTTAATGATGATGGGACCACTTGCTTGGAGACGCTGTGGGAGGCACTGAAGGCTGTATTGAGGGGTGAGGTGATGTCGCTGTCTGCTAGGGATAACAAAGCAAGGAGACTGCTTAGAGAAGATTTAGAACAGAGAGTGATGGTACTGGAGCGTTCCCATAAGCATACCGGTGCACCAAGAGTCTGGCGAGAGCTTGAGAAAGTAAGGAAGCAGCTGAGGAGGTTGGACTGGGATAGGGCAGAGTATGCGGTAGTGCGCCTTAAGTATAAGTATTATATAGGAAGTAATAGATGTGGGAAGCTATTGGCACATCGGTTGCGAGCGCAATGCGCGGCGTCAATGATAAAAATGGTTCGCTCTCCCTCGGGAGCGGAAGCGCGCACGAGCAACCAAATTGCGGAGGCGTTTGCGGAATTCTATTGGGGACTATATGGGGCTGAGGAGCCCGGTAATGTAACTCCGGAGGCCTTCCTAGAGGGTATAGCAATTACTTCTTTAACCGAGAGAGAGGCGACTTTGTTAGATCAACCTATAAGGGCGGAAGAGGTCATATCAGCAATTGCACGTTTGCAGGTCGGGAAGTCACCTGGCCCGATGGTTTTTCCGCACTTTTTTATAAGACCTTCTGTATGTAACTTGTACCGATATTAGTGCGACTCTTTAATTCCTTTCGACAGACGGGGGCTCTCACGGCCAGCATGCTGGATGCCACCATTGTGGTTATTCCGAAGCCGGGGAAGGATCCCGAGGAGTGCACCTCCTACAGGCCGATCTCCCTCTTGAATATCGATGCCAAACTGTTCACTGGCATACTGGCACACCGTCTTAATTATTACATGCCAGGCCTTGTGGATCCCGACCAAGCAGGATTTATACCGCATAGGCAGTGTATTGATAATACCAAGCGATTGCTTCATCTATTGGATAAAACTGATCGCTCACGCAGGGAGGCGCTCTTCCTTTCTATTGATGCCGAAAAGGCGTTCAATAGAGTTTATTGGCCATACCTGTTCAAGGTGCTTGAGCGCTTCAGGCTGGGCCCGGGTTTTATGGCATGGATCCGTTGTATCCATCAGGCGCCAGGGCGGCGGTCCGGGTCAACGGGACGCTCTCGTTGCC
Organism: Pleurodeles waltl; assembly: GCF_031143425.1. Lineage (NCBI taxonomy): Eukaryota > Metazoa > Chordata > Amphibia > Caudata > Salamandridae > Pleurodeles > Pleurodeles waltl. Next base: position 319,225,472 of record NC_090436.1, read on the forward strand.
ATTCTCAATTCAAAGAGGGACCCGGCAGGGGATACCCGCTTTCGCCTCTCTTGTTTGCGCTTTTTATGGAGCCCATGGCGCAGCGGCTTCGTGATAACCCTCAGATCACGGGCGTGAAGTTTGGGGGAGATGAGCACATCATTTCATTGTACGCAGATGATGTGATTCTTACCCTGGCGGAACCCACGACCTCATTGCCTGCACTAATGGGGATACTAGATGAATTTGGACGGGTCTCTGGATTCTGGATGAATATGCTAAAGTCGCAGGCCATGAGCAGGTTTATCAGTGCCGAGCATGAAAGAGATCTGAAGGCCCGAATCCACTTTATATGGTCTTCCTCAAAACACCTGTACTTGGGGATTGATTTAGGGTCCACTGTTGCTCGTACGGTGACGTTGAATTACACGAAACTGACCCGGGAGGTGCAGCGCGACCTAGAGACCTGGGAGAGACTTAAACTGTCTTGGTTGGGTAGGGTGGCGACGGTGAAGATGACCATCCTACCACGCGTTCTGTACGTGTTCCAGGCACTTCCGGTGGCGCCCCCACCACGAACTATAGCAACCCTTCAAACAGCAGTTCTAAGATTCATCTGGGAGGGAAAGGCTACGCGGTTAACATGTCGGGTGTTATATTGCCCTAAGTAGGAGGGAGGATTGGCGGCTCCCTGCCTCCTACGATACTTTCAGGCAGCACAATTGAGTTTTCTATTAGAATGGAGTCACCCGTCTTCTGAGAAACACTGGTGTTTCATGGACCAAGCGGTGGCAGGCTCCCATATATGGAAGGAGCCCTGGCTCCGGCGCCGGCACAGCGCGCCGGGGTTGTACGCATCCCCGGTCACGGAAGTGTCGATGAGGGTGTGGGATGTGGTGGCCAGCAGATTGGGCTTGATGACATTCCCGCCCCCAATGACCCCTCTGGGTGCGAATCCTGATTTTGGTCCGGTCCTGCAACGGGAGGCATTGCGCCGTTGGCATGAAAAGGGCTGCAAAAGAGTAGGATACTTTTTCGACGAGCAGGGGGTGATCTCCTTTGACCAGATGAGGGAGACACATGGCTTAACGGAGGCAGACAGGATGATGTATTATCAAATACGACACTGGGCCATGCTGCCAGCCAATAGAGCATTAATAGATAGGCCGTTAACACCGTTTGAAAAATGGATCTTAGTGAAAAAGGACGATAAGCGGGTGATTTCGGAGCTTTACGGTCTCTTACGGGGAGGCCCGTTCGCCTAAGACTAAGGGTCAGCTGAGGTGGGAGAGGGAACTGGAGAGGGAGCTCTCTGATGAAGAGTGGGAGGGCATCTTTTACAGGACACATCACACGGCTTACAATGCGGCAGGCACAGAGACAGCCTATAAGGTGGCCTCCTATTGGTACTACACCCCAGCAAGGATTCATGCGTGGGATCCCACTAAGTCCAGCCTTTGTTGGAGTGGGTGCGGGGGCAGAGGGTCGCTTGTGCACCTACTAAGCCCTAAGCTTCATCGGTACTGGGAGAATATTATAGACACTATTGACGTGGCGTTTGATAATCAGATCCCCAGATTTCCTGCGTACACTTTGCTGGGCCTGCCTAACCCGCTTACTTTCCCCCTGAGATCATTGAAAGGACGGCAGATGGCCTTGGTTTTAAATGCGGCACTGCAGCTGCTATTAGCCGTGTGGGGTACTGACAGGATCCCGACATTAACATCATGGCTCCATAAGCTGTGGTTTATCCTCGCTATGGAAAAGCTCACTTTGACTTCACAGCAGCGCAGTGGTGACTTTAAGGAACTCTGGCAACCATTCTTACAAATACTATCCACGGAGTTCACAGAATTTACATGTCCGGCCTACCTGAGGGTGCTGGAGTTGAATTGAGCGAATGGGAGTGAGTGAGCAGTGGAGAATTATACAGAGGACCAAGATTACAATGGAACAAGGCCTGGGATCGAGTGATTGCTGTATGACGTGCCAGTCGCGGGGAAACAAAGTTAAAGTTTTGTTCAGGTTATGTCACTACACATAGAGCATGCTGCATATTACAGCAATTGTATTATTTAGATGCGCTGCATTTGTGATGTTTATAATTGAAAATAACAATAAACAGATTTGATCCATAAAAACAAAGCCCACAGCAGCGTTCTTGCCCCAGAGACACTCCCGCTGCTCATTCAGTTCTTTTGATCATCACCAAGCAGTGGGTTAGTTTTCTGCCTTTTCAGTTTTCGTGGTTCTTATTCATCCTTTAATTTTCTCTTGGCCGCAGAGTAATGCTCTGACAGCCAGCTCTCTGGGCTAATCGGTGAATTCAGTGCCGGACTGGGAAGCAAAAGCAGCACTGGCAAATTTCGTCAGACCAGCCCCCAAAGGGGGCATAGCGATTGAGGCTGACCACTACAATGGAGACTGGGGGTGGGAGGGGTGGTTCTCCCCCTCCCCCCAGGACAAACTTGCAAAAAATGGGAAAATCAGAGCATTCTACTACACGATTTCATTATCTATTCAATTACATTAGTCTTTGGAGCATAGTAAATGATTACCTTATAGTGCACCATGATATGGCAATCTTTATTGGGGCTCTCTAATGATTCCTTCAACATCACTTCCCACCAGTGCCTCTCATCCTTAGCCCCTCTCTCACATATATTTCATTTGTGTTATAGCACCTTACCGGCATAGGATATTGGAACACTTTACATCACACACAAATGCAGAGATAATGATTCATACATGTGTAAATCAGCGTATAGAAAATGTTACATAACACACATAGGACTTCGAAGCGTAGGATTCAAATCATCCATACTGGTAGGCATTTTTTTTAAGAGTGCTTGGTCTGGGGAAGCAAACTCAGGATTCAGAATGCAACACATTGGTTAGGGTTGACTTTAAACAATAACAATTGATTTCTAACCAAACCAACCCTTTTTAGAAAAATAAATATACCTTTCTAACCTGTACCATGCAGTTTGTATGCAGCTCTTTGATGACAGTTCATACCTCACTGTGCTGGATTACAATTGTAATGTATGAACTGCACATTAACAAAAGGATCTCTGTGACAGAAGTAGTATCCCACTGAGCTATGCACATATAATACTGTTCTGTGTTCTGCATAGTAGACGTTCTTTGCAGCAGGCATATTAACCCTCTGTGCTACCTTAGATGAGTCAAAAAACTGCTGCTACACAAAACCCCTATCTCTTTCCAGGTACATTAATCCACATAATTATCTTGGCACTTTTTTGTTGCCTGAAACCTGCTGGATACACAAGGAACTCTGCAGTGCTTTTAAAACTGAAACTGCTGCACCCTCTACAAAACAGGCCCCCATTGACAAAAACGGCCCACTACCCTCCCCCCGGGAAACACCCTTGTAATGTCTGGTCCATTGGTTAGAGACTTCTTGCCTGGTCCTTTGACAAGGTTTTAGAGAACATGAGTGAAAAGGTAATTAGGAAGTGATCTAACCAGTCTAATATTTCATTGCACATTAAAAAAATGTACCATCCCCGCCTCCGACCAAAGGCCGGCAATCTTGTCCCTTTTAATGTCTGGCAGCATATTCAGGAGACCACTTATGGCATATATTATATTCTACTGAAAAAATGTAACATAAAAAAGTACAAGAGACACTTGTCGGCTGAACAATGATACTACTGTTTAATATAGTGGTTGGCAGTGTCATGCAACAGCATGAAATAAAACTGTGTGCATAAATGTAAACCTTAAAAACATATACAATTGATTAGGTAAGGGTGCAGGCATTTAGCTGAGAAGTGGCACCATATGAACTGTTGCACCCTTTCCTAGCTATTTAGCTGAGTACACGTTGCATGTGGGGATTTTTCAGCCCATCATCCTATAGTGGAAATGGAACCCAACTCCCAGAATGCAACATGTTATTGTCTAAAATGCATGAGTTTGCTCAAGGTATTACACTAAATAGGGCAACTTGGTAACTATGAAATTAAAAAGGTTTTGCCATTTTGTCCAGGGTTGTATGATGGAGCCACGCATGTGGCAACCACACATGCCTGAACAACACGGTCAGAACAACGACCGCGTTGTTTCCACGCATGCCTTTACAACGATTTTTCATTGCAAAGGAATGCCTAGTAAAGGCACCTGAGGAAACGGCATGTGTGGCTGTCGCATGCCACCCCCCACCCTAAAAAAGAGAAGTACCTTGACCTACCCACCTTTAAAAACTACCTCGATACCCGAACAACCCTGAGCCCGAAAACCGACCCCCACCCCCAAAAATAAAACCCAACCCCTAAAAACAAAATTACCCCAACCCCCCCACCCTGCCCTTGAAAACAGAAGTACCCCGACCACCCACCTTTAAAAACTACCCAGATACCCCCAACCCACCCTGAGCCCTAAAACTGACCCCACCCTCAAAAATAAAACTCAACCCCTAAAAACAAAATTACCTCGACTCATCTACCCCGCCTCTAAAAATCTGACCCCCGCCTGCCCTGAATACAAAATTACTCCAACACCCCTCTCCGCCTCTAAAAACCCAACCCCCCCACCCCCCCTAAATACAAAATTACCCCGATCCCCCACCCCACCCATAATAACCCACTCCCATCTGCCCTAAATACAAAATTACCCCAACCCCACACCCCGCCCCTAAAAACCCAACCCCCCCACCTGCCCTGAATACAAAATTACCCCAGCCCGCCCCTAAAACCCCAACGCCCCCACCTGCCCTGAATACAAAATTATCCCAACCAACCACCCCACCCCTAAAAACCCAACCCCCCACCTGCCCTAAATACAAAATTACCCCAACCCCCACCCGTAATAACCCGCAGTAAATACAAAATTAACCCAAATCCCCAACCCCGCCCCTAAACGTTCGACCCCCCCACCCACCCTAAATATAAAATTACCCTGACCCCACCCCCAACAACCCTCCCCCACCTGCCCTAAAAACATAATTATTGCAACCCCTCCAAATACAAAATTACCCTGACCCCCCACCCTGCCACTAAAAAGCCGACCCCCCCCACCCGAAATACAAAATTACCACACCCCCACCCCTATAAACCTGACCCCACCACCCCCTACATACAAAATAACCCCGACCCCGCCACCCCGCCCCTAAAAACGAAATAACCCTGATTCCCCACCCCTGCTTTAAAAACCATAGTACTGGCTCCCCCACCACCGCCCCTTGAAAAAATTGAAATAACTTAACAACCCCAACCCCTTCACCCTCCGCCTCCACCCCTAAACCCTACCACAACCCTGCCCCAGCACCACCTACCTGACCGTCCTCTCCCAATGGATCTTCCTTTTTCTCTGCCTTAACCACGCATGTGCGTTGTTCAGCAGGTGTGGTTAAGGCAGAGAAAAAAGCCTGCATTGTTCAGGCAAGCGTCCCAGGCTTGAACAACGCAGGCGTGTTTCCAGACGCGTTGTTCCAGATCTTTCCCTTCGTCTAGAGATCAGCGGGGCTCCTCCTTTTGCAGTTTCTAAAGTGCATACATTTAACTCAGAATTTCTCGGACTTAATGTGGCAGACCACTCAGCTCTGTCAGAAAGAGGCAAAAACAGCTCATTGTCACCGAGTGTTGTGCTGTTTACTCCTAGACAAGCGCACGCGCTTTAGAAAGTTCAGGGAATTACAAACGACGCACACATGCTCCCTTTGTGGGCACAGACCTGGACTGCCACCTATTTCCAAGTCAGCAGGTCACCAAATCACGAGCTTCATTTCAAAACCCAATGAATTCTGGACATTGTATTTTTTGGTTCCTTCGAAACAATTGGATTAACGCACCGATAAACAGTGATTTGTAACAGAAATGCTCTGATCTTTAAAAATGGCGGTCTACCGTCATGAAACCCGGTGGCTACTCAGGAACGCATGTGACTCATTCACTAAGTGACAGAGAACTCGAAATAAGTTTGACATTTCCAAAACAGTTTACTCAAACTTACTTCATCTAATAATCCCTTCAACTACCTCAAGTTTCTTTCATGTTTCTATGTGAACGAGGCTCAAAAGCTTTCTCGAAGCAATTATCCCACCAGCTACAAAAAACGAGAGACGATGCTTGACAGAAGAGTGTGAACCAGCTGTTCATGTGGGAAGGGTGCCTGTGCACAACATGCAATTTATGGCGTTCTGTAACGTTCGCCAGCAAAAAATGCACCCGCCCACTCGTGTAACTTTAACACCAATCACAGGAGCACAAATGCCTCTCAGGTGTCACTGCTGAAAGGATGCTTAGCCTTCTTATCCCGACGAGCACTATTAGCCGAATAATACATTCTGATGACTCACGAACGCCTTTGAACGAAAGTCCCTGCGTTTTTGAAAGCAAGAAAGAGTGGCTTTAGTTTTACAGGAAGCAAATATGTACATTGTGTGGGAAAGGTATGAAGGTTTGACTCATAGGAATGCCACAGGAATGCAGATTCCGCTACGAATGTGGGCTGCCGTTTCCAATTTACCTCAGATCAGCAGTGTTGAGTCATTAATAATAACTCATTAGAACATAAACATTCCCCGTGATCATCTCCAACTTCCCTTGCAGCACTTGTAGTGGCTTCTCACCCCAGAATCAAGTCATGCACCTGTTTATTCGGGAACACCCACCTCATGTATTGCAATGCACTGTGCAAATACACACCGCTGCGTAACTGCCATCTGGTCCCTTTTTCGGTCTGACAGTTGACTGCACAGTAGTCAAACAGAGGGATGGCTAACAATATGCATACAGTGCGCTTCGGGTACCTTTAAATCATTAGCTTTCTTCGACCAGCCTCTTATAGCCATGGGGTTGCGACTCTGTCAATCACGACATTCTTCAGATCATTGGAGAATTAATGTCTCGCCTCATCTTATTTGCTAACTGGTTGTATCCTTCCTCCAGGATGTTAGCGCTTGTGTGTACTGCATGAAAGACTACCTTGCAGCTTTAGCCTTCTCGGACTCCTGCTTGCTCTCTGTATTTGTCTCACCCTGATGTGCAAATGTTGTATTTGTTAGCACATGAATCATAAACCTGTTGGTTTTGCCAATGATTTTTATGAGAGTGACTTTCAGTCTCGCTAGGTTTCAGCTTGCACCAATACCCATGTTGGGGCTTGTAGATTCAATTTTCCCTTCACAGATGGGCCCACACAGCCCAAGACTCAGTGGGGTTGACTACAACACAGGGCTGCTTTGCTCTGGGTTACTGAACATTGACGAGGTAGAACCATTTGAAAGTGTGACTCTGCTTGCATTTTGATTCTGTGGAATGGAGAGCTTTAGGCTATTCTTATTTTCACATAGAGTGGACCTAGAAATTGTGTGGGAAGAGTGCTCACGTAACCACAGTGCAGGTCTGAGATCGTCAACCAATTCTGACTTTTTACTTTCATTACAGTGCATTCTAGTACATGTTCTATTATTTTTTCAATAATTACTTCAGGATTACAGTTTTGATAATGCAAATAGACGTGAGCCAAAATGCCAGGTCACAGTAGGATGGGCAGACTGGAGCAGGGGCGTAGGAGACAATACATTTCTGGGGGGGACAGGGACAGCCTTGGGGACTTTCAATCAACCCTATACAAATTGCTCGTTGTTTATGAACTGCAGGCTCCGATAAATATACACAATGATATATATTGGAAGTGAAATAGGGAGAAAGGAAGGCATGTTGTCACAGTCTGAAAGTATCTTTTATTGTTATTTACATTCACAAAGTAATAAGCTCAAATGTGAAAATAACATGTTGATTAACCTTGCATCTTCATGCACCAAGCAAATCAAGGTAGGAGGGTAAAAAGGAAGAATATACCCTTTGCGCCCCACACCCATCATGCCCTTCGCCTCATGCCAATTGGAACCGCACTGGAGAGATCAAAAGCGATTAGGTACAATAGTTGTAAACTGTGCTCGGAAACCATAGTTCTCATAACACTTCTACTCCTGTGTGTGATCTTGGGAAGCTCAGCTCCACATCAGTCATAACTAGGAGCATTTCAACTGAAGAAGCTCTTGGAGTTACAGGCTATATAAACATGGATTCTCTAATCTCTGTATAAACTGCAGTCACTAATTTATTTAGAAACGGCTGTTTGTGATGCACCAAGTCACAGCATGTAAAGAAAAGACATTCACTGATTATAAAGAAAAGACATCAGAAAATGACTATGATAGGGTTATTACAGTCGAGTTCTGACATTACAGTGCCTTCTGCCAGAGCTAGCAGCCAAGGTAAAAGGCAGATCAGGTCACAGAGCATAATTAATGCAGCTGTTTAAACCATAAAATTGACTATTGCTTTTCTTTCTTCTGCTCTACTTTAATAGCTTGGAATGACAGAAGTTATGCACTAAGGTTTTAAGTGGTTTGTGGGAAAGTTGATGGTGTGACCATTTATTATACGGGGTAAAATACCCCCTGTGTACATAAGGATATTGCAAGTCACTTTAAAGTTCATACCTTATAAACAAGCAGTGGCAAAGCCAATAGGTTTCGCCTATGCAAGTTCTATTGCCTTTGCCAATGTGTTTTAGCCATGCTGTACACTAGTGAGACTACTATTCAGCATGGCTCAAAGTTAATGGCATAAAGGAGAATGATGTGTCATCGACTGGTGTGGCGTAGTATCATGGAGTGAGTACAGCGTCCTAGAATGGAGCAGTAAACTTAACTTAAAAGGAACAGGGGTCGCTTGAAAAAAATGCAACACCACTCCCATAAACAATGATATTAAAATAGTATGCAAATGGAATGTTTCATGCATTTATTCAATCAAACTATAAAAGATCAAATGTAGTGGGAAAACATCAACAGGGAAATCGAGAAAGACTGGTATTCGGGCATTACACAAGTTATCTGGATGACCCAATGTCGCCAATTACAAGAAAAATTTAAAAAGTAACTTGTATAGTACAGTGGTTTGGAGGAGGCTGGCCTGGTTTGTAGTGGGTACCTACGGTACTTACACCTTATACCAGGTCCAGTTATCCCTTACTAGTGAAACGTGGGCAGTGTCTAGACGCCAGGCTCTCTAGGGGTGGCTGTAGTCAAGGCTTATCTAGGAGACAAGTAAAACCCATGCAATACCACTGTAGTCACACAGTACTCACACACATGAAAGAAAATACTCAATGTTACAAAAATAAAGGTACTTTATTTTAGTGACACAAATGCCACAAATACCATAGAGACTATACTCCCTTAGGAGGTAATATACCAATTATGTACACTAGTATGCAGCAATAGCAATAAAACAGTTAGAAAACAGTGCAATTAGTGAAAATCACAATGGTTAGAAATGGGCCTAGGGGAAACACAAACTAGGTACTAAGAAAGTGGAATGCGAATGTCGGTTTCCCACCTAGGCAAGTGTGGTGTGTAGAGGGGCTCTGGGAGTATTAGAAAACACCAAAGGTAAGTAATAAAACCCATCTCAGAGCCCAGGAAAGCAGGAGTAAATCACAGTAACTTTCCTAGAACACACAAGAACACGAGAAAGAAGATAATGCAAGAACCAGAAGATACTTCAAGACGCAAAGGGTGGATTCCTGGACCTAAAGACCTGTGGAAGAATGGGACTAAGTCCAAGAAGCACAGAAGAGTCCAGGGAGGACAGGAGCCCCTGCTAACCCGAATCAAGGTGCAAAAGAAGAACCACTGGTGAAGAACAACAGTCAGTACTGAACCCAAGAAGATGGATGCGGGTTCGTGGTTGGTGCAGATGATATCCCACACCGGATGGATGTTTGCAGTCTGGTTTGCATCGCTGGATTCCACCAACAAGCCTTGGCACAGGAAAAGCTCATGGTTAGCGGAAAATGGCACTGCTGGGACCAGGAGGGACCTGGTGGACTCTACCCAGGAGAGGGAGCCAGAGGGGGCTCTCAGCAGCTCAGAGAGCCCACAGAATTCAAGCCAGCGCACACAGGAGTCCCCAGCACAGGGACAAAGGAGTTGCAAAAGGAGGCCCACGCAGCACAAAAACAAAGGATCCCACGCCGCCAGAGAACCACTCAGGAAGCTGTGCATCTCAGGAAGGAGTGCTGGGGGCCGGAGCTACATTGTGCACAAAGGATTTCGTAGAAGGATGCCAACAAGCCTTGGCAACTGAAAAACACATGGTGCACAGGGGTATGTCTCACGTGGGAAGGCAAGCTCTTACCTCCACCAAAGTTGGGGACCTCTTCAGTCCACCACCCGTGATGCAGAATCCATGCAATTCGTCAGGAGAGGGGGCCCACCCAGATGGTCGTCATTGCAGAGAGGTGCCTGCTGAAGCAGGGGAGTGACTCCTTCACTCCAAGGGAGATTCCTTAATTCTTCTAGTGCAGGCTGAAGACAGGCTGTCCTCTGAGGATGCACAACCGGGAAACAGTTGCATTTGCTGGCAAGAGCTGAAGATACAATGTTGCAGAAGTCGTCTTTGCTTCTTTGTTGCAGTTTGTGGAGTTCCTGGAGGGTCCAGATGCAGTTTCTTCGGTGAGAAGGTGAAGTAAAGGATGCAGAGGATTCCTGCTGGAGTCTTGCAATCTGAATCTGAAGAACCTCCCAAAGGAGAGACCCTAAATAGCCCTGAAAGGGGGATTGGTCAGCTAAACAGGTAAGCACCTATCAGGGGACGGCTCTGACACCACCTGCTGGCACTGGCCACTCAGATGCTCCCAGAGTTCGCTGCCAACTTGGAATCCAAAATGGCAAAACTCAGGGACCCTCTGGAGGGGCTCTGAGCACCACACCTGGGGTGGGGATGGACAGGGGAGTGGTCACTCCCCTTTCCTTTGTCCAGTTTCGTGCCAGAGCAGGGACTGGGGGTACCTGAACCGGTGTAGACTGGATTATGTAAGGAGGGCACCAAATGTGCCCTTCAAAGCATTTCCAGTGGCCTGGGGAAGGAAGCTACCCCTTTCAAACCTATTTCCAAAGGGAGAGGGTGTAACTCCCCTCCCCAAAAGGAAATCCTTTGTTCTGCCTTCCTGGGCTTGAGCTTCTCAAGCAACAGGAGGGCAGACACCTGTCTGAGAGGTGGCAGCAGCTGGGGCTGCCTGGAAAACCTCTGAAGGCTTGAATGGCAATACTGGGGGTCCTCTAAGGAGCCCCCAGAGTGCATGAAATCATACAACCAATGCTTGCTAAAGCCTTGGGGTATGATTCCAACACGTTTGATATCAAACATACTGATGTTCGGAGTTACCATTATGTAGCTGGGAATAGGGAGTGACCTATTTCCAGTACACGTGTAAAATGGCATTCCCGCACTCCTGAAGTCTGGGAAAATGGTCCTGGAGGTCGTGGGGGCACCTCTGCTAGTGCAGGGGTGCCCTCACACACAGGTACTCTGCACCCTGCCCTCAGGGCTGGAGCGCCTGCTATAGAGGTGACTTATAAGTGACCTGGTGCAGTGTAACTGGCAGTGAAAGGGTGCATGCACCTTTTCACGCAGGCTGCAATAGCAGTCCTGCAGAAGCCTTTGCATGGACTCCCTATGGGTGGCAAAAGAAATGCTGCAGCCCATAGGGATCTCCTGGAACCCCAATGCTCTGGGTACCCAAGTACCATATAATAGGGACTTATAAGGGGGCACCAGTATGCCAATCTTGGGTGAAATACTGGGTTACCAGTATGCAACAACCATAATTTAAGGGAGAGAGCATAACTACTGGGGTCCTGATTAGCAGGATCCCAGTAGACACACTCAACACACACTGGCAAACAGGCCAAATGTGGGGGTAACCAAGCTAGAAAGAGGCTACTTTCCTACAAGGTTAGCATCCACAATAATGATTTACAAGCTTTTATACACCCACTTTTACATAAATGACTCAAATAGTGAATCAAGAAGTCATTAGCTCATAGTACCTAGGCTTATGCCAACTTATGTACAATATCACAAATTCAAGTCAAGGTACTTTGGCCGATGATATTTCGATCTCCTAGAAAAGTATCAGGATCATCCTAAGCCTTCGTTAAGCTTGAGTTAAAAGGGTTACAGAGTGCTTGTAACCAAAACGGCGAAGATAAATCTGACTCACGTCTCATATGAGTGACAAGGCAATCAATGGAGATCTGAATCTCTAATCAAGCGCCAATGCCATAAAGTAGTAGTAGAGTGGAGTAGTGTCACAGTGTAATAGAGTGTCAGAGAGTGGAGTGGCAGAGTGTCGTAGAGTGCAAAGGCATAAATAAGAGTGAACTGGAGTAGAGTGAAGTAAAGTAACGTGAACTAGCATAGAGAAAGTTGGGTAGAGTGTTGTTGAGCATAGTACATTGTTCTATAGTGGAGTGGCATAGAGGGTTGTGCAGTGGCGTTGAGTAGATTATCGTAGATTAAAGTGGCATAGAGTGGTGTGGAGTGGCATAGACTGGAGTAAAGTGGAATGGAGTGGCGTATAAGGAGTTGTGTAGGGAGTTACAGAGTGGAGAAAGTGTTGGAGTTTAATGGAATAGAGTGTCAGAGTCTAGTATCATGGAGTAGAATGTCAGAGTGAAGTGTCGTAGAGTGGAGTTGGGTGGTCTAGAGTGAGGTGGCATAGAGTACAGTGGTGCAAAGTAGATTGGTATAGAGTGCGTTGGTTTTGAGTAAAGTGGTGTAGAGTGCATTGACGAAGACTGCAGTGGTTTAGCATACATTGTAGTAGCGTAGAGTGATGAAGAGTCGAGGGGCGCAGAGTGGAGTGGCACAGCATAGATTGAAGTGGTTCAGAGTGATGTGTCAGAGTGATGCAGTGCATGGTAGAGTGGAGTGGTGCAAGGTAGAGTAGACTGGTGTAGAGTGCAGTGGTGGAGTGCAGTTATGCAGAGTAGAGTGGCATAGAGTGTAGTGTCATATAGTACATTGGTGTAGATTGCAGTAGAGTGGCATATAGTTGAGCGGTGCAGAGTAGAGTGGAGTATAGTTCAGTGGCAGAGTGCAGAGTAGAGTGTCATAAAGGGCTGTGGTGTAGAGTAGAGTGGCATAGAATGTATTGGTGTAGAGTGCAGTGATGTAGAGTTTTGTAGAGAAGAGTGGTTTAGAGTACAGTGGTGCAGAGTAGAATAGAGCTGCATAGAGTGCCGTGGCATAGAGTAGATTTCTGCAGAGTACAGTATAGTGGTGAAGAGTAGATTGTTGCAGAGTGGAGCATAGTGATGTAGAGTGCAGTAGCATAGAGCGGTGCAGAGCAGATTGGAGTGGTGCAGGGTACATTGGAGTGGTGCAGGGTAGATTAGGCTGGCATAGTATAGAGTAGAGTTGCGTAGATTGCAGTGGCATAGAGGAGATGATTTCAAAGTAGAGTGAAGTGCCTACAGTGGAGTGGTGTAGAGTAGAGTAGATTAGTGTGTCGCGGTGCAGAAGAGTGCAGTGGACAGAGTACAGTGGCATTGAATGCAGTGGTGCAGAGTAGAGTGGCGTGGAGTTCAGTGGCAGAGTGCAATGTTGCAGATTAGAGGGTCGCAGAGTACAGTGGTGTATTGTAGAGTGGCATAGAGTGCAGTTCCATAGAGTGCTGTGGCGCAGAGTACAGTGGCATTGAAAGCAGTGGAATAGAGTGCTGTGGTGCAGAGTAGATTGGCATTGAGTGCAGTGGCATAAAGTGCATTGGTTTTGAGTAAAGTGGTGAAGAGTGCACTGGCAGAGTGCAGGGGTGTAGTGTACAATGGTTAGAGTAGAATAGCATAGATTGCAGTGGCGTAGTGTAGAGTGCTGCAGAGTAGAGTGATGTAGAGTGGAGTGGTACAGCACGGATTGCAGTGGCGTAGAGTAGCACAGAGTGGAGAAAAGTGGTGTAGGGTGCAGTGGCATAGGGTAGATTGTTTCAGAGTACAGTGAAGAAAAGATAGAGAAAAGATAATGGGGGTCATTCTGACCCCGGCGGGCGGCGGTTGCCGCCGGCCTGGCTGGAACTGACATTTGGCCGCACCGCGGTCAAAAGACCGCTGGTGCCATTCCAACTTTCCCGCTGGGCTGGCGGGCGCTACCTTGGGTACCGGCCCAGCGGGAAAGAGGCCTGCAACACTGAAGCCGGCTCCGGTGTTGCAGGCGTGCGACGGGTGCAGTTGCACCCGTCGCACTTTTCACTGTCTGCTAGGCAGACAGTGAAAAGCATGCTGGGGCCCTGTTAGGGGGCCCCTGCACTTCCCATGCCAGTGGCATGGGCAGTGCAGGGGCCCCCAGGGGCCCCAGGACACCCGTTCCCGCCAGCCTCTTCCTGGCAGTGAAAACTGCCAGAAACAGGCTGGCGGGAGGGGGTCAGAATCCCCAAGGCAGCGCTGCTTGCAGCGCTGCCCTGGCGGATTCGCCCAGCCGGGGGTAAACCAGCGGGAAACCGCCGGCCCCGGTTTTCTGACCGCGGCTTTACTGCCGCGGTCAGAATGGGCTAGGAAGCACCGCCAGCCTGTTGGCGGTGCTTCCGTCATCCGCGGCCCTGGCGGTCTTTGACCGCCAGGGTCGGAATGAATCCCAATATACTTCAACATGCTGAAGTATGTAATGATAACAACAACATAAATAATAATGCTAGGCATAATGGCCCAAAATGAAATATGGCCTCCCCCTGTTAGCCATGCTATAATCAAGCCCTTCATTACCTAGATAAAATCTGAGAAAAATATACCCTTCTAATAGCTAAATTGTTGTGTGAAAAGGTAAAATCTGGGCCCAATCTCGACTTCACTGTTTCACCAACTGGTGTGATCTTAGTCAAATACAAATATTGTGTTTCAGAGTCTCCTTTCTAGCCTGCAGGTGTCAGGCTGAGTGTGACTCTGTTTCCTCTTTAGATCTTACTCATTGTCCTGCAGCTCCTCTTAAAGGCCTCCTGCAGTGCTCCTCTTCAAGGAGGCAGGTGATGCAGACAGTAATCATCCAAAACTCTTTTCTCCTCCTTGTGCCCTTTGTTCTTATGAGCACCCTTAATGCCCACAGCTGTGAACAGGACAAACAAAAGGGCAGAGGGCGCAGGGGGCCTCCTGACTCCCCTTCATTCTGTTACCATCAGATTGGAGGATGATCGGTACAGGGCTATTATAAGTAGCACTTTTGTGCGCGAATGGCCCTCTGAATAATAGATGTAAAAGGGGAAATTGTTTTGTCCCCTTGTCCCCCCCACCTTCGTCCCCCGTGTCCCCACCCTCCAAAATCTGGGGGGGATACATCCCCTGCGTCCCCCACACTTCCTACGCCCATGGACTGGAGAACGAGGGCTGGGTGAATAGAGAGCAGATGAGGCACAAGTGCTGAACGAGAACATTTCATTTTCATGCACATTGCACTGGAAGTTGTTTCACACCTTTTACGCCCATCTTAACATGGATTTGTCTGGTATACGTTGTAATTGAAAGGAGTGGTCAAACAAATACAGACAGGTTTTGATACAACCCGCAAACTCCCTTTATGTTGTAGTAAAGAGTGGGTCTGTGTTAAGCACTGAATGTTTCGGTGTAGGATTCTCGCACCAATATTGGTTTTTATTTGTTTACAGGCTGGTTGTTGCAACATATGTTACAGCCTTACTGAGCATGACTGACTGGTGGTAGTTAGCTCACATATTAGGATTTCCAGCTAATTGCTGCTTTGCACATGTGCTTGCAAATTTTTGACTCATGCATAATTGCCTAGTTGCCTAGTTTAATGTGTGGCGACTTTATCCCTGCCTGGCTTTTTAGACAATAGCAATCTGCATTCTGGGAAATGTAGTTTTGCTTTAACTGAGACTTACATTTTGTGATCCGGAAGCTTCTCTTTCAAAAATCCAGGACTGGCTGATGGTTCCTTACATCACATGTAAGTATCCAAAGGGTACAAGTTTGCCAGTTCAATGTGTGAATAGCTCAACCAGTCTGTTTTGTTCTTTTCCCTCTGTAATTTGTAGTGCTGATAAACCCATTACAAAATCGAGACTACAAAACCCAGAATGCAAAGAAAAACATGTCAGGATAAACTACCTAGGACCAAGGAAATTCGATACCTCTGAAATGAATATTTATGTATGTGTGTATGTGACTTGTATTCGTGATGTTTTATTTTTTGGAAACTATTTTGCTTAATGCATTTAAAGTTATTAATTATGGTTCAGAGAATGCAAGCTAAAATTGATTTACAGAGAGTGTGATTCCCAGGGTGTCCTCTTAACCAATCTTTTCATTTGCTATGGGTGTACTAGGGTTTTAATACTTTACCTATAATAGGAAAGGCTAACATACGTTCCTTTAGTTATCCTAAGATCCACAGCAATGGAAGTACTGTACTGTCATGTACTGCATACTATTTCCTATCTCACACAAATACTCTTTTCCACGATTCTGCCCCTGTCCACAAATTTAGAAACTCCCTTTCACCTCCTTTTATAGTTTTTCACTGTCGGGCTTAATCCTCCAAATACACATAGCTCAGCGCCATGAGCAATACCAGACACCTTTACTATTGACCTGTAAACCGTAATTAGCATCAGAAAGAACTATTGTGTAACAGGCCCCTGGAGAAAAGGTGTTTGTGATGCATGGGCACAGGGTTTCCTTCTAGTGGCCCTCTAGCACCAGAGAGCTATTAATTTGATTCCTGTTTGACTCTGAAAAAGTTCTCTGCACTTGAACTGCAGTTGACAAGGATCAACCTCAGGATGTTGTGTTGCTCTGACATTCGAGGGGTAGGCCTGTGAATGTGGGGCCAATTTTGAGCTGTGCAAGTATGTAGGGAGGTCTGATCAAGTGGAGGTCCTAAAGCAGCAATCCAAGTCCTGGTGTCAGAAGGAGCATCACTTGTCTGCAGAAGATGTGATGATGAACCTGTGAAGATTGCTGGACCTACAGGAGATGAACACTGCAGAGGTTCTCAGAAGACCTTAGTTTGTAAAAACTTAAGTAAAGTATCTCAATCGCAAGGGTCTCTGCACAACCTCCCCAACACATGCCAAAGTTCATGAAACAGGATGTTTACAAGTTGACATGGAGTCTAGGCTTCCATAAATGGAGTCACTGGATTGCAATGTGGAGACTATATAAGGCTGGTGGTCCATCAGTTCTAACAGATCTTGCAGATGCAACTAGCTCATCCACCTGAGGAGGGCAAGAAAGTCAAGAAGTGGATTTTTGCTAATTTCCATTGGCCTGGCGTGGGTGTATTAATCAAAGCATTTTTGTGCCAACACTTGAGAGAAAAGGTCGCAATAGTGCAACTTTCAGTAGTGCAGCCATTGTTCGAAATGGTAGGGATTTACATTTTCACAATTACATTGGAAAGCAACAAACATGCAAAAAACAACACTGAAAATGGTAAGAAACGTCAGAAATAACACCATTGGAAATGTAAGTAGCTATATATCAATGTGTACGAATTAAACTATAATAGTAAATAAAATTGGGCTATTACTACTTAGAAACAACACATATATGGTGTAATATTTGATCACAATGCAATAAAGTAAAGAATTAAATATGAACCAAGAACATTTAGAAACGTAAGTAATAAGAGGATCTAAATGGATGTTTCAGCAAATTTTTAAGGAGTTTGCTGACAGAAACAATATCACCTTATGTACTAAAATGATCCAAGCCCATCATGTGTGGACAGATGACAGTTTTGCATCCTTGCAGTTAGACATGATTGAATTGATAGCAGATGAGATAACAAAATCAAACATTTTATCTTAAATAGACAAAGAACTAGAAAGTGCAAAATACTTGAAAATAATAATATTCATTGAAAGCATGTCAGAAATATTAATGATTCTAACAATTAGGCTCATCACATAAGACCACAATTTAAATATAATAATACAATCAATTAAAATGTGTCTCCAAGGACCAACAGTAACTTTATAATGCCAACATAGAGAGTTGTCTAATAGCTTAGCAGCAGATAGCTGTATGGTTAAAAATATTTGATTGGTAAGGAGAGACAGGTTGCCAGAGATATTTTGAACATTAATTTACTACCAATATTCTACTCAGAAACATAAAGAAAGTTCAGCAGTCCAAAAATCTCCGATTGGCCTGTAACATAGATACAGCTGTGCTTGAAAGATTCTTATATACTTCAGGTACAGTATGTCCACTTTTATTAAATACATTTAAATTACATTCAAATTCTGAAATCTTGGCTACAGAAATAGAGTTAAGATATGCATTTAGGATAGCATTTCATACTATTTCATATCCATGATACTTAGATGGATGGAAAACCAAATTTAATTTCTACTTCTAGGAAGGCTAGAAATATATTGCTTTGACCGAAATCAAACAACTAGTAATTTCGTGGGTCAAATGTAAGATTATTATTTAGTTTTATTACAGAATTATGCCACAAAGATTCTCATTAGAATACTTAATACATGGGTGAAAAAGTGGGTAGATTTACAATTGGCGAGGTCTCAACTAGTTTCTTCTTATTAGCTGGAAGAGTATCTCTGATACATTCTTGTCTTCAGCTTGTACTGCTGGTCTTTCCTTCTCAGACTCAAAGTACACAGGCCCATTGCCTACCGTTTTAAATCATGCCCAACTCTATATTGTTTGTGCACTGATTTCTTTTTATGACTAGTTTCTCCATCTACTTACTAGCCTCAGAAATCTGTGTCCTGCTGGGATAGAGTATTTAGGATTTGTAATAAATAATAAAATATCAACATCATAAGCAAATGTTTTAATACCTATGTTCTCTAAAATCATGCCTTTGTTATCTGATGAATTTCTTTAAAAAAAAAAATATATATATATATATATATGTTTTCAGTTGTGCAAAAACAGTTGTAACTTTTGGTAACAAGCAGAATAGATTACAACGATCACCCATGGGTGAGTATATACTACATGACTCCTGTTAGTATAGTCTACTTTTTTAAAATTGACATAGGACTGTTTATTGAGGCTGAATTTTGTGCCTCATCTTCTTTCAATCAGAAATCTGATGAATTTCTAATTAGCCAGAGAAAAGG
Organism: Pleurodeles waltl; assembly: GCF_031143425.1. NCBI lineage: Eukaryota > Metazoa > Chordata > Amphibia > Caudata > Salamandridae > Pleurodeles > Pleurodeles waltl. The sequence continues at coordinate 319,244,375 of NC_090436.1, forward strand.
TTTGTTCCCAAATGAAAACAAGCATTTGCAATGCACTAGGGTCTTGCATTTGTCGGAGTTACAGCTGTTCACAGTTGTAAACTCCCAACCGGATTTTTCTTGCATAAAAAAAAAAACCAGCGTGATCGCGCTGCTACAGTTCACACTAATAATACCTATTGGCAAAAGTGCAATTAACTGAGTAACAAGGTCGATAGTATGCAAAGCGCTGGACTTCTGCCCAGCGAGATCGCTCTGAGAAAACAGAGAAAAAGTAGTCCACAAACCCAGCGAGCCTTGCATGTTTTCTGTACTTGGTCGCTGCGCTCGAGGAGGGCTCACCACCGGAAAAGGCATGACCTATTTGTGCCTTCAATGAAAAGAAGCGGATTCTAACAGGCAAGCCAACTTGCCAATGAAACACACTGATGTGACGTCGACAGGGCTCCAAGCCCTTTTCTAATACCTAAAGTGTCTCGCTAGCGATACGCATGCGCGAGCGCATGCGACACAAGCTCGACCCTAAAAAGGGGGAATAAACAAGCCTGCCTAGTACCTTTACATACGTTTTAAAAAATTGGAGGTGACCCCATTAACTAGAATTTTGGCCTATGGATGGGTATGAAGTGGCTTAACCATATTAATAGTATTACGGCCAAAATGACAACAGAATTAAACTTGAAATAAAAAATGTTAATTGAATATATCAAGTGCTTTCTCAGCATCAAGTGCTAATAAGCTAGAAGGAGAAAGTGAAGTTGATACAGATGACAAAACAGTGATACACTGTATTATGCATAGTATTCTTTTAATAAAACCTACTTGATCAGGGTGGATTTTATTGGTTAAGTTTATGATAAATTATTTACCGAACTGTTTGCATAGATTGCACAATCTTTAGGTATTAGTCTATTGTATTAGTGATATACACCTATAATTAGGCACAATAGTGGGCTCCTTGTCTACTTTGCTTAATACAATTTTAAGGTTTCAGTGAATGATCCAGTAACTAAAGTTTTCTGAGCAACCTCAGTAAATACAGTTAGACGTTTGGAGACAGTTGTGGCCTGATACTTTTCCTGAATTGTGAGACAAAACAGCAGTATATATTTTGTCTGGTCTTATAGGACTATCTGGTAACTCCTTGCAACATTGAGAAAGAACAGGAATGTTACAGGGGTTAGTAAACCATAAATAACCATAGAGTTAATTTCTTCTAATGTATGATATAGATTAGTGTAAAATATTTGAAATGTATTAATTAAATCTTTTATAGAAAGTAATAATTTCCAATTTTCAGATGCCATATTTGTATTGCTATCTTTTTAATACACAGCTAGTAATTATCTAGAATGTTCAGCATAATATAAAGTCTAGCATTGCTGTCTTACACCTGTAAACCCACTCTTTTGTTAAGAATAGATTTATATTCATACCTAAGTTTTTGTGCTTTGAGTTTGTACTTAATGTTGTTTAAGGTAATAAAATAATCATTCATACTTCGGAGTTTGTTTATCCATTTCAGAAATCTTAGAATTAAATATTCGAAATGTAATGTCTGTTCCAAGATATCCCATCATATTATATTAGAAGTTGCATACTCAGTATTGACCACAAGATATTATTGGATAGCATTTTACAATGTTTGTTTATTATTTTCATTAAGGACAATTTCAGTGTTTATTCTCCATCAATGATGGAAGGTAAGAAAACCATGCAATTTAAGCATTAAGGAGAAAAGAGCATGGTTGGAGATATCAATTCAATTTGTGGATTTGAAATAAAATGAACTAAACTTTTTGAAGACAATAAATTGTTGTTTCTAGACTGAGAAAGATGTGAATTTGAGAAAAACTTAAATTATTTGTGGGTCGAAAAGTTAAGTTGCCAATGATCAACGAGTTTTATGTTTTTTAAAACGTCTTTGAATAAAGGAAAGGATCTTGGAACTTTAATTTTATTTAAAGCAAGTCTGTCCACATCTTATAAGGGTAAATTATCATCCAGGGGGCGTGGCCAAGATGGCGGCGTGAGCGGACGCGTTTGTCCGTGCTCCGCCGCCTGGGCCCTTAATTGTTATGTGGATGCAGTAGCGGGTGGCCGGCGGTGCCCCGTTGAGATGCCCAGGATCGGGGGCGGCATCGGCGGCTCTCCGGTAGCCTGACGATTGAGAGGCAGGGGCTGCGGCAGCCGAGTGCGCGGGCCCGGGGGCTCCGGGCCGGCACCTGTGCGTGGGGGTGCGGAGGCCGTGGGCTCTTCTGTGTTCACACAACACGGAGGAGCCGGGCCCGACAGACAGCTGGAGGAGCGCTGAGGGTGTGATGGCGCCCTAGAAGAGCCGGGTCCCTGCGGTGAGGTGAGACCCGGCCTGGAGGCTGCGGCAGCCGGGTGCGCGGGCCCGGGAGCTCTTGGCCGGTGCCTGTGACGTGGAGGTGCGGAGGGCCGCGGGCTCTTTGGCGTTGAGAGCCCGGGCCCGACAGCTAGCTGGAGGAGCGCCGAGGGTGTGATGGCGCCCTAGAGGAGCCGTGTCCCTGCAGTGAGGTGAGGCCCGGTCTGGAGGCCCTATAGAGATTTGGAGCAGGGGCCCTGGTGGCGGTGGGGGCATTCGTGCTGGGCCCGGCCAGGGGGACCCCAGAGAGGAGAGTGGCTGGACTGTTGGGCCTAGTGGACAGTTGGAGCTGAGGCTGAGGCCCTTGAGCGGCGTGGTGGACCAGTGCTGCAGTTTAGTGGTGAGAGCGGCACGCAGGGGTCATTCCTGGAGCAGAGGTAAGTGCTGTCAGAAGGAGGCCCATGGTCAAGCCTGTGGTGAAAGGTTGATGTCCCTGGCGAGGCCTGAGGCCTGGAAGACGTGACCTTTGGTGAGCCTGCGAGGAGCCCAGATTGAGATATCTAAGTACCTCAGGTGGTAGGCAGAGAGGATGGCGACCTCCAAGCCTAAGCGGGACAGGACGGTGCGAGATATGCTGTCAGGAGTGTGCCAGGGGCCAGGAGGGGCGCCAGAGGAGCCGCCGATCGTGAGGGCCCTAGAGGCAGTAAGGGAGGCCACGGAGGATGAGGCAGCTCCAGTTACTAAGGGCTTTCTTACCTCCTTATTTGAATCACTCAGGAGTGACCTCCAGGCACTCCGTAAAGACATATCTCATGGGGTGAAGGAGCTGAGAGTTGAGCTTAAATCCCTGAGTGACTGCGTGACGCGGATCGAGGATGGTGAAATTGCCCGTGGCGAGGTGGTGGCAGATCTGCAGCAGGAGGTTATACGCCTGCGGGAGCAACAGGACCTCCTACAGATGACAGTGGAGGACCTAGAGAATCGGTCGCGCAGGCACAACATCCGCATTAGAGGAGTGCCGTCTGGGGCTGAGAAGGACGACATTGGAGGTTTCGTGATGGCGTTGTTTCGCTCGATCTTAGAACTTGAAGAACCCAAGGAGATCGCCCTTGATAGAGTCCACCGCGTGGGTCGGCCCGGGGGAGCCGGGGACCGCCCGCCAGATATTCTGGCATGTGTCCATAACTTTGGGCTGAAAAAGAATATACTGCAAAAGACGCACAACCTTCCACGGGTCCTTTTTAGAGGATATCAGCTTCAATTATACCAGGACCTCTCGGTTCGGACCCTGCAAAGGCGGCGTGAGTTTAAGCCCATCACCAAGCACCTACTGGAGCGGGCGGTGTCCTACTACTGGGGCCACCCATTCCGCCTTGTTTTCCGTTGGGAGGATCAGCTTCGTCAGGTTAAATCATTATCGGAGGCTAACCGGATCCTGGGCTTAGGGGAGGCTGCCCCTGATTCGGGTTCGAAGTTGGGTTCAATCGGCGACGACCGCCCGCGCTGGCGGAGGAAGGAAAGAAGAAAGAAACAGCAACGCCCAACGGTGTTAGAGCAGATCTCGGAGTGCCAGTCGGCAGTGAGCAGTGTGGCAGCTGGGACAAGTGCCTAAACGAAGAGTGTTGGGGGCCCGCTGATTGGCTGGGGGAGGCTTGCCGCAGTCCGGTTGCAGCTGAGGGGGGTCTGGGCGGCGGGGCGGGCGGACTTGGTGGAGGAGCACGTGTGGTTCTACAGCCCAGTTGAGACTTTACCTCTTAGGATGTGTGAGAGAGGACTTTTTTGGTATGAGCACCTGTTGTGCATTTTGGTTATCTGTTTGAAGGCTCCCCTGCGCGTCTGGCCATGGATGATTTCGGCGGTTCGTCTATGCGAGCCAGAGCAATTGCGCTGCTGCTCTGGAGCCTGCCCCCTCCGTGGAGCTCTTCCCTACCTGAGCAACTGTTTCCCTATCCAGTATGACGGTTAGGTGTCTTAGTTTAAATGTCCGTGGGTTGAATAATCCGACTAAGCGATTAGCGATTCTGTCAGGCCTGGAGAAATCTGGGTGTCAAATATGCTTATTGCAGGAGACACATTTATTACATAAGGACACTTATCGCATGCGCTCAAGGTGGTTTCCCAGGCAGATTTGGTCTGCAGCAACTACAAAGCATGCAGGGGTGGCGATATTGCTTTCCAGGAGCTTTTCTGGGGAGATAATGGGGAGGGTACATGAAGTACAGGGTAGGTTCCTGGCCATCAGAATAAGACTCGGGGCCTTTTCTTTCACCATCGCTTCTCATTATGCGCAAAATGTCCAGCAGGAGGCATTCTTGAGGCAGGCGATCTCTCCAATGCTTAGCTCACCAGATAGTGCTATTTTGGTAGGAGGGGATTTTAACTTGGTAATGGATAACAAGCTTGACCGCTCTGGCCTATGTTTTGGGCAGGCGGGGGCCCTGTCGGAAGCGGGGCATCAGTGGATGGTTGATTGTGGGTTGGAGGATGTCTGGAGAAAGCTGCATCCTATGCTTCGAGATTATTTATTTTACTCTGCTGCAAACAAGACGTATGCTCGGCTAGATAGAGGCCACGATTGAGCCCAGAGCCCTAGCTGATCAAGCCCCAATTACTGTGAAGATTGCTGTGGGGGTGGGCCGAGTGAGTACCCCGAGCTGGCGTCTTAGGGATTCCCTGCTCCAGAGTGAGACAATGGTAGAGTCACTTCGACGCGCAATCACGGACTACCTTAGCTTTAATGATGATGGTAGCTCCTCAACCGAGATACTATGGGAGGCTATGAAGGCAGTGGTGCGGGGAGAGGTGATGGCACTGTCCGCGAAAGATAATAAGACAAGGAGAGAGATAAGGGGGAGCTGGAGCAGAGGGTGGCTACACTGGAGCGCTCCCACAAGGCTACTGGCGCGCCTCGAACCTGGCGGGAATTAGAGAAGGTGAGGCAACAGCTGAAGAGGCTGAACTGGGATAGAGCGGAATATGCAATAGCGAGACTTAAGCACAAATTTTATGTTGGGAGCAATAGGTGCAGGAAGCTATTGGCACACCGGTTGCGAGCACAGCGTACGGCATCTACGATAAAACAGATCCATTCCCCTTCTGGAATGGAGGCGGGTACAAGCGATCAGATTGCAGAGGCTTTTGCGGAGTTCTATTGGGGCTTATACGCGGCTGCTGAGGGAAATGCTGCGGCATTGGATTTATTCTTAGAGGGCATAGCAATTACGCCACTCGGTGAGAAGGAGGCGTCGCTGTTGGACCAGCCGATAAGGTTGAAAGAGGTTATATCCTCAATTTCTCAACTAAAGGCCGGGAAGTCCCCTGGCCCTGATGGGTTCACGGCCTTATTCTATAAGACTTTCTGCGGGGAACTCGCTCCGCTCTTAGTGCGCCTTTTCAACTCCTTTCGGACGACAGGAGCTCTGACACCGACTATGCTGGACGCTACTATTGTAGTTATACATAAACCCGGTAAGGACCCAGAGGAGTGTGCCTCATATAGGCCGATCTCGCTCCTGAATATAGATGCCAAGTTATTCACTGGCATTCTTGCTACCTGTCTTAATTTCTAAATGCCGGGCCTTATTGGTCCGGACCAATCAGGTTTTATACCAAATAGACAATGCGGTGATAATACGAAGCGGCTCCTGCACCTATTGGATAAAAGGCGCTGTTCCTCTCTATCGATGCTGAAAAAACGTTTGATAGGGTTCATTGGCCCTATCTCTTTAATGTGTTGGAGCGATTTGGTCTGGGCCCCATTTTCAGGTCCTGGATCAGTTGCGTGTATCGGTCTCCCAGAGCGGCGGTTCGAGTTAATGGGGTGCTCTCCCTGCCCTTTCCGGTGGGACGGGGGACCAGAGAGGGTTGCCCGCTTTCTCCCCTTCTATTTGCACTATATATGGAGCCCTACGCGCAAAGGTTGAGAGACAGCCCCTTGGTCTCTGGTGTGAGGTTCGGTGGAGATCACCATCTTATCACCCTCTACGCAGATGATGTGATTCTAACTTTGGCGGAGCCCGCGACCTCACTGCCAGCGCTTATAGAGATAATAGACGAGTTCGGTCGGGCCTCGGGATTTCGGGTTGATATGCAGAAGTCTCAGGTTCTCTGTTTGTCGGTTAGACCGGATCATGAGGCAGACCTGAGAGATAGCTATCCCTTTATCTGGTCGTCCTCGAGTCTCCCCTATTTAGGAGTTGAGCTGGCGACCTCGGCCGCTAAGACAGTGAGCTTAAATTACGCGACACTGATCCGTGAGGTCCAGCGGGACTTGGATTCATGGGGAGGCATAAACTATCTTGGCTGGGTAGAGTGGCGGCGGTGAAGATGACAATCTTGCCGCACATCCTTTACGTGTTTCAAGTGCTTCCGCTGAATCCGCCCCCTAGAATGATAGTTACTCTTCAGACGGCGATTTTGAAGTTTATATGGGAGGGGCGACCGGCGCGGCTGTCGCAACGGGTTCTGTATCGATCTAAGAGTGGGGGAGGTTTGGCGATCCCTTGCCTTCAGCGATATTTTCAGGCGACCCAGCTGCGCTTTCTACTGGATTGGAATCGCCCGCTCACTGAGAAACACTGGTGTTTCATGGACCAGGCAGTAGCGGGCTCGCATATATGGAAGGAGCCTTGGCTCTGACGCCGGCAATGGGCGGCCGGACTTTATTCCTCCCCAGTCACAGTGGTTACGATGCGCACATGGGATACAGTGGCTGTTCGGTCTGGATTTACATCCTTTCCATCCCCAATGACCCCCAGAGGAGCAAACCCTGACTTTGAGCCTGGACTCTGACTGGAGGGTTCGAGACGTTGGTACGAGGGGGGCTTCAAAAGGGTGGGAGGTCTCTTTGACGAACAAGGGGTCCTGTCCTTTGAACAGATGAGGGTAGCGTACGGCTTAACGGAGGCAGATAGATTGATGTATTATGGGCGAATAGAGAGTTAATAGATAGGCCTCTCACACCATTCGAGAAATGGCTCCTGTTAAAGAAGGATGATAGAGGAGTCATCTCAGAACTTTATCGGCTTTTGCAGGGGGGACAGCGCCCACCTAGGACCAGAGGACAGATGCGTTGGGAGAGGGAGTTGGAAAGGGAGTTTTCGGACGAGGAATGGGACAGTATTTTTTACAGAATACATCACACAGCCTATAACGCAGTGGGGACGGAAACATCATATAAGGTGGCCTCCTATTGGTACTACACTCCGGTGCGCATTCACACATGGGACCCTGGTAAATCCGACTTATGCTGGAGGGGGTGCGGTGGCACGGGTACACTTGTGCACCTGCTGTGGCGCTGTCCCAAACTTCATCGCTATTGGGAGGCTATAATAGATGAGATTGACATGGCGTTCCACACAAAGATCCCCAGATTTCCATCAGACATCTTGCTGGGGCTGCCTAATCCCCTTACTTTTCCCTTGAGGTCGTTGAGGGGGAGACTGATGGCTCTGGCACTTAACGCAGCCTTACAGCCGATCCTGACCATGTGGGTTACGAATAGGGTCCCGACCCACAATGCGTGGCTCCAGAAGCTTTGGTTTGTACTTGCCATGGAGAAACTCACATTGGCTTCGCAGCAGCGAATGAGTGAACTGAGTGAACTATGGAAGCCATTTCTGCAGATTCTTTCTGCAGAGTTTACGGAGTTGACATGCCCAGCATACTTGAGAGTCTTGAGGCTGACCTGAACTTTGACTAGAATGTTGGTTGAGAGATTGCAATGGGCTGTGATGTGGCGGGAGGAGAGTTGGAGTGGAGGGGAGATGGTAGGTTGACACAGTCGCTGAAGGGGAGCATTGTTAAAGTGTTTATTTAATTGTAGGTTTGCTTGGTTTTAAAAACGGCACTCGCAGCCTGAAGGATCTCCTGTTGTGCTCCGCTTGTTGAGTCTATTGTCAAGAAGAGATTTGTAGCAAAGCTCTTTCGAGCCAGAACTAGAGCCTAGTCTAGAAGACTTCCGTTAATGGATATAGAGTGTCTACAGCGGAGATGTATACTGTGTATTGTACTGCGATGTACTGTGCTTATATTTTATAATTTGTGTTTGCATGTCTTAGTGTTTAAAATAATAATAAACAGATTTGATCCATAAAATATCATCCAATTATAACAGGAAAATTACCAAGATGAATAATTTCAACTGTAATGTCCCTCCCAAAAGTGGAGTCATCAACCATAGGCCCAAATGAAAAAAACGGAGAGAAGAATGCATTTATTTAAATTAATCTTAACATATACACGGCTACCATTATTATCACAATGTTTATCTAGAATTTAGAGGCAGATATTCTTTGAAAATAGAATGGCAGTACCATTTTTTCTACTACAATAGGAGAGGAAACAAAGTTGCCAATCACACCTTCAACCATACTGGAGAAAAAGTTGTCATTGATATGAGTTTCTTGAATAAGGCAGATATCAGCCTTGTGTCTCACTAAAAAATTATTTATTTTCTTCCTTTTAACTGGGTGTCTAAATGCTTTAAGGTTTAAGGAAATTAATTTAAAATTATATACATAAGATTATACAGTACTCATACCTCACAGTAGAAAGGTAAGGAAAGAAGTGATGAAATTACCATATTATGACTATCAACATTAATAGGTATCTCAAGAAACGCAAGATAAATGACATGAAAGACAAGGCAGATATAGAAATACATTTGAAATATGTGTGATACTCAGTGAAACAAATCAGAAAAGAAACACCAACAGTCTATCTCTATGTTATCAACAAATTACAATAGCAAATAGAACAGTGAAGCAGAAGTCTGATCATATTCATATACCTTTCAATGATCTTCAGCCAACCTGATCTTCTGTAGACATAGGGGGATGGTCTAGAAAGGCTATCAAATCTGGTGGTGAGCTAAAAGGTTTAGAAATACTACGCGCCCGATTTAGATCTCGGAGGAGGGATAACTCCGTTGCAATGGTGACTAATATCCCGTCCGCCAAAATCAAAATACCGTTGATTTTTATGATATTTAGATTTTGGCGGACGGGATATCCATCACTGCTGCGATGGAGTGATCCCTCCCCCGAGATCTAAATTAGGCCCTATGTGTCCCGATTCTCAATGCCGAAGGATCAAAGGCTACATTTAGAACAATTGCCTTTAGGGTTATGTTGAAGAGCAGCAGCTTCGTTAAATGTAGCTACAGTTTATTTAGCAAAGTTTTGGTGAGTTTAGATTTTGTGACTAGCTATTGTGAAAAATTGTATCTCTTCGACCGTTTTCTGAATCACGACCAAGTAATTGTGGCACAATGCATTGAAAATAACTTGTCGAAGTTTAGATTGAGTTGCTTTATGATGACATGCTATGCAGTGCGGTGTTATCCGTTTCTAATTTCTCCAGGATAAATATTTTCAGTAGTTTAGGCAGTACGTTTTTCAAATAAGATCAGCAGTTTTGACTTTACTTTCTTTCAAGATACAAATTGTAGATTACATTTCATGTTTCTATTTTTCAAATCAAGCAGCACTTACTTAGCGTTGGAATGTTAGCAACTATAGAACAAATATTGTCAATTCTGGTTATATTATCGTTTTTTATTTAATTATCTGAGACTTTCACTGATAAACCAGATCGACGTCTTTGAATACATTAATATCTGAATGGGAACATCAGTGTTATTGCAAAAATTTTGAAATTCCTCCAGAATATTTTTCAGGGAAGGCTCTTGTGATTCTACAATTTTAGATCTAATTAGCAGGGGTGAGGTCTCTTGCTTTCATTTCTTAGTAATGTGTGAGGATGTGACTTCCAAAGATGACATAGCCATCCCACAAATATAAAAGCATCTTTTCTTAGTAAAAAATAAGATGGCTAAAGCCAGCACAATTGCAACAGAAAACCTCAAGGAAGTTAACAGTAGTACTTGTGAATTGGTAAATCAGAGCCTCCACAAAATTGTTTTTAAAAATGTCAGGAGAGAAACACCCTACCACATTGAGTGAAATAGATGTTAATGCTTTAAAAGTCACTACTCGCCTATTGGTAGTAACGTTGAGAAAAGAAGAAGCAGCCTGATAGAGACTACACAAATCACTCTAATGACGCCGCCTCCCTGGCAGAATCTTACGGAAAGACTAGGAGTGTGCTGATCCCCGTGCTCGTTCTTCATGTGAAACCTCGGGGCAAATAAGGCTGATAAAAATTACACCCTATATATCTCAACCCTGAAGTGATAGAATATCCATCATTGGAGGAAATGCTCTGTCTTAGCTGACATTACAAAGTCATCAGAAATGCTCAGGTATAAAGAGCCTACAGCGCTGCACCAGCTCCGGTTCACACGCATTCTGGATTCCCCTAATAAATGGTTTCTGAGAGGGGAAGAAACTTCATGTCGAACTACATGAAGTTGACTTGTAACAGAGTGAAATAACCCATAAGTTCCTAACCGCTTAACATGCCTAACCCCGTGTCCTGGATGAGCCCTCTACAAAGTCCTCAAGACCATAGGTGCATTTGAGAAACTCGTGGGGAAGTGGCATAGTTTCCATTCATACTTGTTTGCCTCTCAGGTTTTGCTGCAAATGTAAGTGCTATTTAGACCATTTGAACTCTTGTTTGCATCTCTCATCAGTGGCCTCGTTACCCTGGTAAATAAGGGTAAGAAGGCAAAGCAAGGTCTGACACATGATGGATTATGTGCTGGGGTGAGGAAAAATATGGCACAACTTATGCATACGTTGAAGACCAACCTTGATGCTGGCTATGAGCTGAAGAAAGACGTATATAAGTAGAAAGTCATTGTTACTACACAGTAGGATGCTCCGGGTGTCACACTGTCAAAGTGTGTGAGTACTGTTCCTCTGGAGAACAAATAGAGTATACTATACACAATCTTGCACCCCAAAGATTGAAGTTAGAAGTGCTAGAAGCCAAAGACCAGCGTCAGGTGGACAATGATCCCCCCACCTCAACTTGCTGCAAGGAGGATCTAAGGATGGCTTAGTTAGGTGAGCAGCTCTCACAAAGCTACACCCAACTAGCAATAAATATGCGGAGTGCTGAGAACAGCAGTACGGGTGATTCCTCGGCCTGTTCTCATTGTTCCTGGAGTCGAAACCTTTGTGCAAATGCAAAAATTATGTTGTGCACAGCCAGCTGGGATGAAAAAATCCTTTGCATAGTACATCATGTGCATCCTTGCCCTGAGTGTCCAACTGTACTATTGTCTGGATCCCTAATGCTGATTTTTGTTGTCATAGGCAAATACGGATCATGTGTGTTCTCTATGACTATAGGCCTGTCTCATGGATTGCGGTCTTGTTGGACCAGGAGGGGTGACCAAAGCACTACCCTCATAGTGGTGGAAGGCTACCGCTGTCACCATGAGCTGAGGAGCAAGAACACGGTGGTGACAGCATACCGTGAAGTGATCAGTAGGAAAGAACAAGTCATTTTTACCCTGTGTCACTAGAGTGAGGCCTACAGACTCACTCCGCTTTTCCACTGCTGTGTACTTAACTCACTCTTGGCATACATCAGGTGGATGTAGAGTGCTGCGCAGCACAGGAGCAGGTACTTGGCCCTGGATGTATGTGTGCCTAAGAAGGGTATAGTACAGTGGTAGACCACTACTATGTAGTATATGTAGGATTAATGCATTTACTGAGTTTATGTATGACTGTGAGGAATACATTACCTGAGAGCAGGGCGTGCGCAATGAAATGCATGCTCTGGGTGAATGTGTGCTTGCAAGAAGTACATACATGGAAGGTAAAGTGTGTTTGCTGAAAGTTTGTGTGTCTGCAAATAGAACACCCTAGTACAATACAGAGAGGCCGCAGTACTAAACAGTGTGCACAGATTGAATGTGTGTGCTAAATGTATGTGTGTTTGTAGTGGCAGAATGCATGGAGGTATCCATGCTGGACAGTACATGTGCTGAAAATGTACATTGAGTGTCTGGAGGACCGTGGGTTCCATTTTGGAAAGCACAGGCCTAGCTGGTAAAGAGATAAGGAGTAGAGGAATCCTCACAGACAGATTTGTGAGCTGGGTGAGACACACTGGATGAAGGGAGGAAGAGACTCCCTCTTTACATTCATAACCTTGCTCTTTGATTTAGTGATAAGTCACAAAGAAGGGGCCTGGATATATCTCAAGAAAGAGATGGGGCTGATAAAGGAAATCATAATGAGCAGACCTGGAGTCCAGGAATATCCTTTTGATGCACATATCACTGTGCTTGACATCCAGGTGTGAACTCTGGTCACTCCTATGAACTTTGCTGTGGGTCTCTCAACTTCGGAGTCTGTCTTGATGTGACAGAGAGCTTTTCAAGAGGGAAGAAGAGAAGGAAAGGTGTACGCTTCAAAAGAAGCAGAACCCCAAAATAAAACTTCAAAGACTCGGACCTTAAATCACATTTGGTGTCTCAAAATGGACTATAAGAATAAGGGTTTGTAATCTGCCAAGCAGCCAGATGGGCTGTGTGAGAGGAGGAAGCTCTGCAAGACTTCTTTCTGTGACATGGACTGTGGACCAAGGCCTACTAGTCTCCCTGATGGGCTATGGGACAAAACCCAGGGAAACCAAGACCACCTTCCATGGAGGCTGAAGCACTAGTGCCTGGCTGCATGCCAAGACCAGTGTGCCCTGTGAGTAAAGGAGAGCAATGGAGAGAGCAAGGTCTGGTGGGGAGGCCCCCGAGAGGACTCTCTGAGCAAGGTGTGAGAAAACAACTTTGCACTGCTTGGGTTGTTGCCAGTGTGCAGAATTGATCTGATGACCCCTGTTTGCCAGGCTAGGGCCACTGCGGACTGGGCCATGTACTGACTGCTGTGCGAAAAGCTCCAAGCCCATAATACCTCGTTGCGGTGACCTCATGTGCCAAAGGGGGCCATCATTAAAGTTACTGTTGCCAGCACACTGAGACTTGTGTCTGTCTTAAAAACAACTCCATATGCCAGGAGGGGCTACCGTGGTGTGGGCGATTGCACAAGAGAAGTCTGCGCTTGGGTGATAAAGTACTGAGGCAACCCTGTGTGACAGGAGGGGCTGCCAGTACCAACACTGGCAGAAATTTTGGGCTGTTGTCTGAAATTGGATTGCAGCTATGACCAGCGTTTCCAGCCACACACTGACACCTACCCCTGCCTCTCCCAACCCCCCAAAGACTGTGAAGGATGCACAGAAGATGTTGCACCCTCACTGGGCTCCTGTCAGGAACTGGAGTATCACATTGGCCCCCTGTGGGGGGAAGATTGATTTACCACCTCTGATCACTGGGAAAAGCTAGCAGCTCCGCTCAGGGGAAAATGCCTGCACATTCTGGATGCTTCTGCATGTACCACAAGTAGCCCAGCTTCTCTGAACAGGATCAGGACTTGTGAGTGCCCGCAGTCAGGGCACTCGCTGCAACGCTGAACACGTCTGCACTGCAGGAGAAGGTAAGACTTTAATTAGGCCTGTGGGGCCCCGGGGGACTCACTGCTTATTGTGCTGTGACACGATAAACACTTTTGACTAATTGCTAAAGAATCAAAGGGGAACTCTTGAGTACGGTCTACTATTGAGCATTCCTGGGATGTGGCCTCCAGTAAATGGGGACCAACACCAACCATGTTACAAGGAAGAGGATGGAACAAGGATTTGCCTTACAAATGTTAGTGCCTTGACCTCAAGGGGATTGAGTTATTGCGTATTTCTTTGAATGTGGAGAGTTGGAAATAAAATATTTATTTTTCTTATAAAAGCAAGCAAGTATTTGACTGGGCATTGATTTATTGAAACTATTGTGTACACGTTGAGTTATGAGTCATGTTCACTCACCTGCATCTACACATCTCCTTGGAGGGAGTCTTGGTCTCCTTGTCCATAGCTACAACTGAGAGGCAAGTGCACAAGGGACAACAGGACTAAAAGGCCTAAAGCACCGCAGTTGGGCCCAGTAACCTCTGCATGCCGCATGGCCTTCTAAAAGGAGTTCTGAAAAGGGCAGTGAAAGTTCAGAACAGCGTCAAATCAGCCATGCTTCATTATACTAGACTACGGATCAATGCAGGGGTACACTCAAAAGTATCTAAACAAACAGGGTTAGAGATGATCTAGTGAAGATGTGAAGGGGTAGCAGGGTCTGCTAGGCTTAGTTGATTGACTCTTCAAAATTTCTATTAAGAGAATGCAGAACCCACACTCTCTTATGCAGCACGCTTCATCATCAAGTTGCTACTCCTCACCCCAGACCTGTATGGTAAGGAAGGTGGCCTCACTCTGTTTGGTAGTTATTACAGTATTGTCTCTTGTTCTGACACCATATGTGGAAAAGGCTGCTGTTACTCCATAATGGTAGGTCGAACTGCTGGTTAGAATTGCTTTTAAGTAGATTAGTTGCCTCTTTATAGGAGTCCTCCTTTAGCAAGGTTTAAAAGCACAAGGGTTGTTTATAATCCTTCATGTCTTAGATTGTTGATGTGTTTCTTACCTTTATTTTTCAACAGGACAATGTAGGAAAGTACCATCTTGCCTGGCATGTTACCCCCATTTTTCACTGTATATATGTTGTTTTAGTTGTATGTGTCACTGGGACCCTGCCAGCCAGGGCCCCAGTGCTCATTAGTGTGCCTGAATGTGTTACCTGTGTTAAGACTAACTGTCTCACTGAGGCTCTGCTATCCAGAACCTCAGTGGTTATGCTCTCTCATTTCTTTCCAAATTGTCACTAACAGGCTAGTGACCAATTTCACCAATTCACATTGGCATACTGGAACACCCTTATAATTCCCTAGTATATGGTACTGAGGTACCCAGGGTATTGGGGTTCCAGGAGATCCCTATGGACTGCAGCATTTCTTTTGCCACCCATAGGGAGCTCTGACAATTCTTACACAGGCCTGCCACTGCAGCCTGAGTGAAATAACGTTCACATTATTTCACAGCCATTTACCACTGCACTTAAGTAACTTATAAGTCACCTATATGTCTATCCTTTACCTGGTAAAGGTTAGGTACAAAGTTACTTAGTGTATGGGCACCCTGGCACTAGCCAAGGTGCCCCCACATTGTTCAGGGCAAATTCCCCGGACTTTGTGAGTGCGGGGACACCATTACACGCGTGCACTACACATAGGTCACTACCTATGTGTAGCTTCACAATGGTAACTCCGAATATGGCCATGTAACATGTCTATGATAATGGAATTGCCCCCTCTATGCCATCCTAGCATAGTTGGCACAATCCCATGACACCACGGGTCTGTAGCACAGACCCTGGTACTGCCAAACTGCCTTTTCAGGGGTTTCACTGCAGCTGCTGCTGCCAACCCCTCAGACAGGTTTCTGCCCTCCTGGGATCCAGCCAGGCTTATCCCAGGATGGCAGAACAAAGGACTTCCACAGAGAGAGGGTGTTACACCCTCTCCCTTTGGAAAAAGGTGTTAAGGCAGGGGAGGAGTAGTCTCCCCCAGCCTCTGGAAATGCTTTCATGGGCACAGATGGTGCCCATTTCTGCATAAGCCAGTCTACACCGGTTCAGGGACCCCTCAGCCCTGCTCTGGCGCGAAACTGGACAAAGGAAAGGGGAGTGACCACTCTACTGACCTGCACCTCCCCTAGGAGGTGCCCAGAGCTCCTCCAGTGTGCTCCAGACCTCTGCCATCTTGGAAACAGAGGTGCTGCTGGCACACTGGACTGCTCTGAGTGGCCAGGGCCAGCAGGTGACGTCAGAGACTCCTTCTGATAGGCTCCTTCAGGTGTTGCTAGCCTATCCTCTCTCCTAAGTAGCCAAACCCTCTTTTCTGGCTATTTAGGGTCTCTGCTTTGGGGAATTCTTTAGATAACGAATGCAAGAGCTCATCAGAGTTCCTCTGCATCTCTCTCTTCACCTTCTGCCAAGGAATCGACTGCTGACCGCGCTGGAAGCCTTCAAAACTGCAACAAAGTAGCGAAGACGACTACTACAACTCTGTAACGCTGATCCTGCCGCCTTCTCGACTGTTTTCCTGGTGGTGCATGCTGTGGGGGTAGTCTGCCTCCTCTCTGCACTAGAAGCTCCGAAGAAATCTCCTGTGGGTCGACGGAATCTTCCCCCTGCTACCGCAGGCACCAAAGAACTGCATCACCGGTCCCCTGGGTCTCCTCTCAGCACGACGAGCGAGGTCCCTTGAATCCAGCAACTCTGTCCAAGTGACTCCCACAGTCCAGTGACTCTTTAGTCCAAGTTTGGTGGAGGTAAGTCCTTGCCTCCCCACGCCAGACTGCATTGCTGGGAACCGCGTCTTTTGCAGCTACTCCGGTCTCTGTGCACTTCCGGCGGAAATCCTTTGGGCACAGCCGAGCCTGGGTCCACGGCACTCTAACCTGCTTTGCACGACTTTCTAAGTTGTCCTCCAGCGGCATGGAACTCCTTTGTGCAACTTCGGGTGAACACCATTTCACTCCTCTTCGTAGTGCCTGTTCCGGCACTTCTGCGGGTGCTGGCTGCTTCTGAGAGGGCTCCTTGTCTTGCTGGGCGCCCCCTCTGTCCCCTGACGCATTTGGCGACATCCTGGTCCCTCCTGGGCCACAGCAGCATCCAAAAACCCTAACCGCACGATTTGCTGCTAGCAAGGCTTGTTGGTGGTCTTTCTTCAGGAAAACACTTCTGCACAACTCTCCACGGCGTGGGGCATCCATCCTCCAGAGGGGAAGTTTCTAGCCCTTGTCGTTCCTGCAGAATCCTCAGCTTCTACTGTCCAGTAGCAGCTTCTTTGCACCCACAGCTGGCATTTCCTGGGCATCTGCCCACTCTCGACTTGGTCGTGACTTTTGGACTTGGTCCCCTTGTTCCACAGGTACCCTCGTTTGGAAATCCATCGTTGTTGCATTGCTGATTTGTGTCTTTCCTGCAGAATTCCCCTATCACGACTTCTGTGCTCTTTGGGGAACTTTAGTGCACTTTGCACTCACTTTTCAGGGTCTTGGGATGGGCTATTTTTCTAACCCTCACTGTTCTCTTACAGTCCCAGCGACCCTTTACAAGGTCACATAGGTTTGGGGTCCATTCGTGGTTCGCATTCCACTTTTGGAGTATATGGTTTGTGTTGCCCCTATGTGTCCCCATTGCATCCTATTGTAACTATACATTGTTTGCTCAATTCTCTAATACTATACTGCATATTTTTGGTATTGTGTACATATATCTTGTGTATATTTGCTATCCTCATACTGAGGGTACTCACTGAGATACTTTGGAATATTGTCATAAAAATAAAGTACCTTTATTTTTAGTATATCTGTGTTTTGTGTTTTCTTATGATATTGTGCAAGTGACACTAGTGGTACTGTAGGAGCTTCACTCGTCTCCTAGTTCAGCCTAAGCTGCTCTGCTAAGCTACCATTATCTATCAGCCTAAGCTGCTAGACACCCTATACACTAATAAGGGATACCTGGGCCTGGTGCAAGGTATAAGTACCCCTTGGTACTCACTACAAGCCAGTCCAGCCTCCTACATTGGTTGTGCAGCGGTGGGATAAGTACTTTGCAACTACTTACCACTTTTGTCACTGTACTTTTCATAAGAGAAAATATACAAAACAAGTTCAGTGTATGTACACCTAACCAAAAGGTTTTGCTTTTCTCCTTTCACTTCTTTGCTAAAGTGCTGAAAAGCACTTCTAAACTTTCTAAAAAGTTCTTTAAAAGTTTTTAAAGTTTTTTTTTTCTGTCTTTCCAAAAGTTCTGAAAAACTTTTTTCTCACTTTTTCTATCACTTAAACAATTTCTAAAATGTCTGGCACAGGCCAAACTGTTGATCTGTCCAAACTTGCTTATGATCACCTTAGCTGGAAAGGAGCAAGGAGTCTCTGCATAGAAAGAGGTTTAAGTGTAGGGAAGAATCCCCCTAGAGAACTGTTGGTTAATATGCTTGTTGAACAGGATAAGGCCAGAGGTGGCACTTCTGTTGACAAGTTAGCTGATGGTTCCCAATCTGATCCTGGGGCACCCCTAGCAAAAGATTTAGAAGGGAAACATCCTAGCCTGCCCATTAGCAGACAACCTAGCATAGCTGGTACTGATGTAGAGTCACATCATATAGATAGTGTGGTCTCTCATCACAGTAAGAGTATTCCTTCTCATCATAGTAGAAGTGCTGTTTCTGTTAGCCAAGCTGTTAGGGTGCCATCTGTTAGGGCCAGGTCTCCTTCTGTCCATTATCACCATACTTCTGTTTCTAGGCATGTCCCCCCCACCCACCCTGATGACAGAGTGTTAGAAAGGGAACTCAATAGATTGAGAGTGGAGGAATCCAGGCTGAAGCTCAAGAAGCAACAGCTGGATTTAGATAGGCAGTCCCTAGAGATAGAAAGAGAAAGACAGAAAATTGGGTTTGAAATCCATGGTGGCAGCAGCAGTATTCCCCATAGTCATCCTGCAAGAGAGCATGATTCCAGGAATCTGCACAAGATAATTCCCCCTTATAAGGAGGGGGATGACATTAACAAGTGATTTGCTGCACTTGAGAGGGCCTGTGTTGTACAGGATGTCCCTCAAAGGCAGTGGGCTGCTATCCTATGGCTATCATTTAGTGGAAAGGGTAGGGATAGGCTCCTTACTGTGAAAGAAGTGATGCCAATAATTTTACAGTTCTTAAGAATGCACTCCTGGATGGTTATGGCTTAACCACTGAACAGTACAGGATGAAGTTCAGAGAGACCAAAAAGGAGTCTTCACAAGACTGGGTAGACTTTGTTGACCATTCAGTGAAGGCCTTGGAGGGGTGGTTACATGGCAGTAAAGTTACTGATTATGAAAGCCTGTATAACTTAATCCTGAGAGAGCATATTCCTAATAATTGTGTGTCTGATTTGTTGCACCAGTACTTGGTGGACTCTGATCAGACCTCTCCCCAAGAATTGGGAAAGAAGGCAGACAAATGGGTCAGAACAAGGGTGAACAGAAACGTTCATACAGGGGGTGACAAAGATGGCAATAAGAAGAAGGATGGTAAGTCTGGGTGGGGACAAATCTAAACATGAGTCTTCATCAGGCCCACAAAAACACTCTGGTGGGGGTGGTGGGACCAAATCCTCTTCTAATCAAAACAAAGAAAAGAAACCATGGTGCTATTTATGTAAAATAAAAGGCCATTGGACAACAGATCCCAGTTGTCCAAAGAAAAGCACCAAGCCTCCTACCAATACAACCCCTACTGCTGCACCTAGTGTCCCTACTAATAGCAGTGGTGGTGGTGGCAAACCTACTAATAGCCAATCCAAGGGAGTAGCTGGGCTCACTATTGGTAACTTAGTTGGGGTTGGTCTGATTAGGGAGACCACAGAGGCTGTGTTAGTCTCTGAGGGGGCTATTGATTTAGCCACCTTGGTTGCTTGTCCCCTTAACATGGATAAGTACAAGCAACTACCCCTAATAAATGGTGTTGAGGTTCAGGCCTACAGGGACACTGGTGCCAGTGTTACAATGGTAATAGAGAAACTGGTCCACCCTGAACAACACCGACTTGGTCACCAGTACCAAGTAACCGATGCTGATAACAACAACCTTAGCCACCCCATGGCTGTTGTGAATCTCAACTGGGGGGGGTTACTGGCCCAAAGAAAGTTGTGGTTGCCTCAGCTTTACCTGTAGACTGTCTATTAGGGAATGATTTAGAGACATCAGCTTGGGCAGAAGTGGAGTTGGAGGCTCATGCAGAAATGCTGGGCATTCCAGGGCATATTTTTGCTTTGACCAGGGCTCAGGCCAAAAAGCAAAAAGGACAGGGTGACTTGGATCCTGGAAGAATGGACCAAGTGCTCCCTAAAGCTAGGGTTAGTAAAGGTAAATCACTACCTACTATCCCTCCCTCTACAGTGGATTCTTATTCTGAGGAAGAAGAATTTCCACCCTGTGCAGAACCTACACCAGAGGAGCTGGAAGCAGACACTGCTGAGCTTTTGGGTGAAGGGGGGGCTTGCCAGGGAGGAGCTGAGTGTGGCACAGCAGACCTGTCCCACACTAGAGGGTCTAAGACAGCAAGCTGTCAAACAAGCAAATGGGGATGTCAGTGACTCTCACAGAGTTTACTGGGAGGACAACCTCTTGTACACTGAAGCAAGGGATCCAAAACCTGGAGCTGCCAGGAGATTGGTGATTCCTCAGGAGTACAGAAAGTTCCTCCTAACTCTAGCTCACGACATTCCCTTAGCAGGACATTTGGGGCAAATGAAAACTTGGGACAGGCTTGTTCCCCTGTTTCATTGGCCTAGAATGTCAGAGGACACAAAGGAATTTTGTAAGTCCTGTGAAACCTGTCAAGCCAGTGGCAAAACAGGTGGCACTCCAAAGGCGCCCCTTATTCCATTAACTGTGGTTGGGGTTCCCTTTAAAAGGGTAGGGGTTGACATAGTTGGCCCCCTTGACCCTCCTACTGCTTCAGGCAATAGGTTTATCTTGGTGGTAGTGGGCCATGCCACCAGATATCCTGAAGCAATTCCTCTAAGGACCACTACAGCTCCTGCAGTGGCAAAGGCCCTCCTGGGAATCTTTTCCAGGGTGGGCTTCCCAAAAGAGGTGGTATCAGACAGGGGAAGCAATTTCATGTCTGCTTACTTAAAGCCCATGTGGAAGGAGTGTGGTGTGACATACAAGTTCACCACACCCTATCATCCACAAACAAATGGACTGGTGGAGAGATTTAACAAAACTCTCAAAGGCATGATTATGGGACTCCCTGAAAAACTCCGCAGGAGATGGGATATCCTTTTACCATGCCTCCTTTTTGCTTACAGGGAGGTACCCCAGAAAGGAGTGGGCTTCAGCCCCTTTGAACTCCTATATGGTCACCCTGTGAGAGGTCCTCTAACACTTGTTAAGGAGGGTTGGGAACAACCTTTAAAAGCTCCAAAGCAAGACATGGTGGACTATGTACTTGGCCTCAGATCAAGGATGGCTGAGTACATGAAAAAGGACAGTAAAAACCTTCAGGCCAGCCAAGAGCTCCAGAAGCAATGGCATGACCAGAAGGCTGTTTTGGTTCAGTACCAACCAGGGCAGAAAGTATGGGTCTTGGAGCCTGTGGCCCCAAGAGCACTCCAAGATAAATGGAGTGGACCCCACATAATTGTTGAAAAGAAGGGAGAAGTCACCTATTTAGTTGACTTAGGCACTGCCAGGAGTC
Source organism: Pleurodeles waltl (assembly GCF_031143425.1). Taxonomy (NCBI): domain Eukaryota; kingdom Metazoa; phylum Chordata; class Amphibia; order Caudata; family Salamandridae; genus Pleurodeles; species Pleurodeles waltl. Next base: position 319,265,801 of record NC_090436.1, read on the forward strand.
CCCTTAGGGTGCTCCATGTCAATCGCCTGAAACCCTACTATGACAGGGCTGATCTCACCCTGCTCATGGCAACTGATGAGGGGCCAGAAGAAGAGAGTGACCCTCTCCCTGATCTCTTCTCTTCCACAGAACAAGATGCTCTAGTGGAAGGTGTTGTACTGGCAGATTGTCTTACTGCTGAGCAGAAAGACCACTGCATAAATCTCCTGGGTCAGTTTTCTGAACTCTTTTCTACTGTGCCAGGTACCACTTCTTGGTGTGAGCACACTATAGATACTGGAGACAGCTTGCCTGTCAAAAGTAAGATCTATAGGCAGCCTGACCATGTCAGGGACTGCATAAAGCAAGAGGTGCAGAAAATGCTTGAACTAGGAGTGGTTGAACACTCTGAAAGTCCATGGGCTTCTCCTGTGGTACTTGTACCAAAACCTCATTCCAAAGATGGAAAGAAGGAAATGCGGTTTTGTGTTGACTACAGAGGTCTCAACCAAGTAACCAAAACCGATGCTCACCCTATACCCAGGGCAGATGAGCTCATAGATACACTGGCATCTGCCAAGTATCTAAGCACTTTTGATTTGACTGCAGGGTATTGGCAGATCAAGTTATCAGAAGATGCAAAAGCAAAAACTGCATTTTCAACCATTGGAGGCCATTACCAATTCACAGTAATGCCTTTTGGATTGAAAAATGCACCTGCCACTTTTCAGAGGTTGGTGAATACAGTCCTGCAAGGGCTGGAAGCTTTTAGTGCAGCATATCTAGATGATATAGCTGTCTTTAGCTCCAGCTGGGATAATCACCTGGTCCACCTATGGAAAGTTTTAGAGGCCCTGCAAAAGGCAGGCCTCACTATCAAGGCTTCAAAGTGCCAGATAGGGCAGGGAAAGGTGGTTTATCTGGGACACCTGGTAGGTGGAGAACAGATTGCACCACTGCAGGGGAAAATCCAAACTATTATAGATTGGGTTCCCCCTACTACTCAGACTCAGGTGAGAGTCTTTTTAGGCCTCACTGGGTACTATAGGAGGTTCATAAAGAACTATGGCTCCATTGCAGCCCCTCTTAATGGCCTCACTTCAAAGAAAATGCCTAAGAAGGTATTATGGACAGCAAACTGTCAGAAAGCTTTTGAGGAGCTGAAGCAGGCCATGTTCTCTGCACCTGTCCTGAAAAGCCCCTGTTACTCCAAGAAATTCATTATCCAAACTGATGCATCTGAATTAGGGGTAGGTACAGTCTTATCACAACTTAATTCTGAGGGCCAGGATCAACCTGTTGCTTTTATCAGCAGGAGGTTGACCCCTAGAGAAAAGCGTTGGTCTGCCATAGAGAGGGAGGCCTTTGCTGTGGTCTGGGCACTGAAGAAGTTGAGGCCATACCTGTTTGGCACTCACTTCATTGTTCAGACAGACCACAAACCTCTACTTTGGCTAAAACAAATGAAAGGTGAAAATCCTAAATTGTTGAGGTGGTCCATATCCCTACAGGGAATGGACTATACAGTGGAACATAGACCTGGGAGTACCCACTCCAATGCAGATGGACTCTCCAGATATTTCCACTTAGACAATGAAGACCCATCAGGTAATGACTAGTCTTATTGTCCTTCGTTTGGGGGGGGGGGGGGTTGTGTAGGAAAGTGCCATCTTGCCTGGCATGTTACCCCCATTTTTCACTGTATATATGTTGTTTTAGTTGCATGTGTCACTGGGACCCTGCCAGCCAGGGCCCCAGTGCTCATAAGTGTGCCTGAATGTGTTACCTGTGTTATGACTAACTGTCTCACTGAGGCTCTGCTATCCAGAACCTCAGTGGTTATGCTCTCTCATTTCTTTCCAAATTGTCACTAACAGGCTAGTGACCAATTTCACCAATTCACATTGGCATACTGGAACACCATTATAATTCCCTAGTATATGGTACTGAGGTACCCAGGGTATTGGGGTTCCAGGAGATCCCTATGGACTGCAGCATTTCTTTTGCCACCCATAGGGAGCTCTGGCAATTCTTACACAGGCCTGCCACTGCAGCCTGAGTGAAATGACGTCCACGTTATTTCACAGCCATTTACCACTGCACTTAGGTAACTTATAAGTCACCTATATGTCTATCCTTTACCTGGTAAAGGTTAGGTGCAAAGTTACTTAGTGTGTGGGCACCCTGGCACTAGCCAAGGTGCCCCCACATTGTTCAGGGCACATTCCCCAGACTTTGTGAGTGCGGGGACACCATTACACGTGTGCACTACACATAGGTGACTACCTATGTGTAGCTTCATAATGGTAACTCCGAATATGGCCATGTAACATGTCTATGATCATGGAATTGCCCCCTCTATGCCATCCTAGCATAGTTGGCACAATCCCATGACACCACGGGTCTGTAGCACAGACCCTGGTACTGCCAAACTGCCTTTTCAGGGGTTTCACTGCAGCTGCTGCTGCCAACCCCTCAGACAGGTTTCTGCCTTCCTGGGGTCCAGCCAGGCTTAGCCCAGGATGGCAGAACAAAGGACTTCCTCAGAGAGAGGGTGTTACACCCTCTCCCTTTGGAAAAAGGTGTAGCCTCCTCCAGCCTCTGGAAATGCTTTCATGGGTACAGATGGTGCCCATTTCTGCATAAGCCAGTCTACACCGGTTCAGGGACCCCTCAGCCCTGCTCTGGCATGAAACTGGACAAAGGAAAGGGGAGTGACCACTCCCCTGACCTGCACCTCCCCTGGGAGGTGCCCAGAGCTCCTCCAGTGTGCTCCAGACCTCTGCCATCTTGGAAACAGAGGTGCTGCTGGCACACTGGACTGCTCTGAGTGGCCAGGGCCAGCAGGTGACGTCAGAGACTCCTTCTGATAGGCTCCTTCAGGTGTTGCTAGCCTATCATCTCTCCTAAGTAGCCAAACCCTCTTTTCTGGCTATTTAGGGTCTCTGCTTTGGGGAATTCTTTAGATAACGAATGCAAGAGCTCATCAGAGTTCCTCTGCATCTCTCTCTTCACCTTCTGCCAAGGAATCGACTGCTGACCGCGCTGGAAGCCTGCAAAAAACTCTGTAACGCTGATCCTGCCGCCTTCTCGACTGTTTTCCTGGTGGTGCATGCTGTGGGGGTAGTCTGCCTCCTCTCTGCACTAGAAGCTCTGAAGAAATCTCCCGTGGGTCGACGGAATCTTCCCCCTGCTACCGCAGGCACCAAAGAACTGCATCACCCGTCCCCTAGGTCTCCTCTCAGCACGACGAGCGAGGTCCCTTGAATCCAGCAACTCTGTCCAAGTGACTCCCACAGTCCAGTGACTCTTCAGTCCAAGTTTGGTGGAGGTAAGTCCTTGCCTCCCCACGCCAGACTGCATTGCTGGGAACCCCGTCTTTTGCAGCTACTCCGGCCTCTGTGCACTTCCGGCAGAAATCCTTTGTGCACAGCCAAGCCTGGGTCCACGGCACTCTAACCTGCATTGCACGACTTTCTAAGTTGTCCTCCGGCGGCGTGGGACTCCTTTGTGCAACTTTGGGTGAGCACTGTTTCACTCCTCTTCATAGTGCCTGTTCCGGCACTTCTGCAGGTGCTGCCTGCTTTTGAGAGGGCTCCTTGTCTTGCTGGGCGCCCCCTCTGTCCCTTGACACAATTGGCGACATCCTGGTCCCTCCTGGGCCACAGCAGCATCCAAAAACCCTGACCGCATGATTTGCAGCTAGCAAGGCTTGTTGGTGGTCTTTCTTCAGAAAAACACTTCTGCACGACTTTCCACGGCGTGGGGCAACCATCCTCCAAAGGGGAAGTTTCTAGCCCTTGTCGTTCCTGCAGAATCCTCAGCTTCTACTGTCCAGTAGCAGCTTCTTTGCACCCACAGCTGGCATTTCCTGGGCATCTGCCCACTCTCGACTTGGTCGTGACTTTTGGACTTGGTCCCCGTGTTCCACAGGTACCCTCGTTTGGAAATCCATTGTTGTTGCATTGCTGATTTGTGTCTTTCCTGCAGAATTCCCCTATCACGACTTCTGTGCTCTTTGGGGAACTTTAGTGCACTTTGCACTCACTTTTCAGGGTCTTGGGGTGGGCTATTTTTCTAACCCTCACTGTTTTCTTACAGTCCCAGCGACCCTCTACAAGGTCACATAAGTTTGGGGTCCATTCGTGGTTCGCATTCCACTTTTGGAGTATATGGTTTGTGTTGCCCCTATCCCTATGTGTCCCCATTGCATCCTATTGTAACTATACATTGTTTGCACTGTTTTCTAATACTATACTGCATATTTGTGGTATTGTGTACATATATCTTGTGTATATTTGCTATCCTCATACTAAGGGTACTCACTGAGATACTTTGGCATATTGTCATAAAAATAAAGTACCTTTATTTTTAGTATGTCTGTGTATTGTGTTTTCTTATGATATTGTGCAAGTGACACTAGTGGTACTGTAGGAGCTTCACTCGTCTCCTAGTTCAGCCTAAGCTGCTCTGCTAAGCTACCATTATCTATCAGCCTAAGCTGCTAGACACCCTATACACTAATAAGGGATACCTGGGCCTGGTGCAAGGTGTAAGTACCCCTTAGTACTCACTACAAGCCAGTCCAGCCTCCTACAGACAACATTCCTATCAATATATGCACTCATTGACTACCTTCACCAAGTGGTTACTAACCCCTTTGGTGCGGTGTCGGCCACTTGCCGATGCCCACCTTCCCTCCTTGGTGCGGGTCACGACCAGTGGCTGACACCAGGGAGAGGGTTAAAAAAACTCCTATGGTGCATTGCACCAGAGGATTTTTTTTATTTAAAAAAACACCCGGGAGACACGGAAGAGCTTCCATGTCTCCCCCAACCCCTTTTTGACGTCAGTGTGCCACAAGGCTCTCACCAGGTTCTGTTACCCAGAATCCTTTGCAAACCTCAAAATTTGGCCAAAAAAACACCTTTTCCACACATTTCGGTGACAGAAAGTTCTGGAATCTGAGAGGAGCCAGAAATTCCTTCCACCCAGTGTTCCCCCAAGTCTCCTGATAAAAATGGTACCTCATTTTGTGTGGGTAGGTCTACTGCCCGCAAAAGGAAATGCCCTACAACTCTATCAGGGCACATCACAATTATCAAAATTTTGAGGGGGGCACCTGGGTTTTTGGTCCTGGGCTCAGCAGCCATGGAGGGAAACCTACCAAACCCAAGCAGTTCTGAAAACTAGACACCTGAGGGAGTTCAGGGAGGTGTGACTTGCATGGATCCCCCAGTGTTTTCTTACCCAGAATCCTCAGCAAACCTCACATTTAGCTAAAAAATCACACTGTCCCACATTTCTGTGTGGGATCCCCGCACCGTGACAAATTCCCTACCACCAATGTTCCCCTCAGTCTCCCAGTTTAGGTGGGCCAAGTGCCTGTGACAGGGAAGAGCCAAAAACATGTCAAAATTGAGGGGGAACCAAAGGGGGCCAAAAAGGGCGGTTTAAAAAAAAAACATTTTTAAGCTGACAAGTGGGGCAGAATTTTTATCGGTGTAGATGCGACTATGCTGGGTGGTAGGAATTTTGCGGATTTCTGCAGATTCCAGAAGGTTCAATCACAAAATGTGGGAAACATATGTGATTTCCAGCACAATTGGAGGTTTGCAGGGCATTGTGGGTAAGAAAATGGTGGGGGGTGCATGTGAAGCATACCACCCTGGACTCACCCAGATGTTTAGTTTTCAGATGTGTCTAGGTCTTATGGATTTTTCTACATGGCAGCGTCCCAAAGTCCAAAAAGTGCAGCTCTCACCATTCCAAGTGGAACGATTTTCAGAGTTAGACAAGCTCTCATGGACCAAATGTAAAACCAAAACCCAAAATAATCAAATGTCCTCTTGCTTGCTGTGGGAGAACGTGTTTTAGTGTCCAGGGAAGAGCTGAAAGTTTGGGCAGGGGCATAACCATGCCCATACTAGTTGATAGCCACCACCACACTATTTTTTTTTTTTTTTATTTCCCTGGCATTTAGTAGGCTTTCTGCCCCACCCGGGGAGTGGATCGGGGGTAATTGCCCCATCTACCCACCGGTGGACAGAACAACTTTGGCCCCATTTATCTGGGGTGAGGGTATGACCAAACCCCCACCCTCTTTTTTTGAAAAATAAATCTTCCTTGGTCTCTGGAGGGTGTTCTGCCCCCCTTGGGGGCAAATGGGTCTTCCAAAAAGAGGCCGATTTGCCCCCAAGAGGGGCAGATATAACCAACAGTAATATGCCCCCAAGGGGAGCGACACTAGCCCAAGGGGCTTCCCCCCCAAACAAAGCACACACATACACAAACACCAATCCCTGGTGCTTAAGTGGTTTCTGCCCCCCACCCCCAGGCAGATCAGCCTAATAGAAATAGGCCGATCTTCCCCCAAAAGAGGCAAAAATGGCCTAAAATAAATTTGCCTAAGGGGTTGCTCCCCTTGCATGAAATTGGCGCAAAAATCCCCGGTGCCTATTGGTTTCTGCCACCCTTGGGTGCAGATCGTCCTAATAAAAATAGTCCAATCTGCCCCCAAGGGGGGGCAAAATGGCCTAAAATAAATTTTGCCCACCAGGGGAATAACCCTTGCCTAAGGGGTCGCTCCCCTTGCATGAAATTGACGCAAAAAATAAAAATCCCTGGTGTCAGGTACTATCCGGTACTGAGTACCTGAACTTCTTCAATTTGAAAGGAAGAGTACCTGCACTTGTCAACACTGCTGCAACACATTTAATGGGAGAGTATTTGCACTTCTCAGAAGCAAATAGGTGCTCTAAAGAGTGAGTACCTGCACTTTTATCTTTCCATTTAAAGCACTGGTTGTACACATGGGAGACTAAGGATAGCACATGTGGCAGGCACTGTAAGTAATTTGAAGAGCTGCCACTGGACCACCATGCTTCTGAAGTGAATACCCAACTTGATAACACAGTTCCACCATGCCATACAACTGAACACCAAATTGTTAGCTCAATCATCTTAACTGTTTGTTGTTGAATTACCACATCGCAGGAAGCAGCATGTCAGATAAAATGTGCCTTCCAACCACATGGTTCACATTTACAGGTATACAGGCATTAATAGTGCCTGTACATGTTAAGAGAGCACAACATAGTATGAGGAACACTGTTTGGAAATGGTCGCATGATATGTTTTCAAGGTTAAATCGCCTCCAGATACCTCACTATTGGTGGATTCCACTTTAATGTACCGTGAACCCTCACACCGACATCTACATACGCTGCCTAAATGTTGGCATTATCCACGGGTGTGAACATGTTTATGTTATGTCTATGCACTGGCGGTCACAAAAGACATACCTACCAGGGCAGGTACCCTGATAACACCATAACAGGGAAGAAGAAGTGGCCCTGAGCTCAAAATCAAACCTTAAATATGAGTTGTTGCAGTAGTCTGCCTACCACATGAGTAACCCGTGAAATACTGCATGTATCCAGTGCAGACCCCTACGAACACAACACCAATGTTAGGACACGTGTTAGCCTTGCTTACCCTGAGCATTGACAAAATGGAATCCTAAGTATCTGGTGCCCTCTCCACTCACTACCTCTTAGTTGTACTGTGATTGGGCATACTCTACCCCTAGTAACTGTCAATAATGGAGCCAGGGCTGAATGCAACAACATGTTTCAGAGGAGACACAACTATCATGGCACTCATCATCACCACTGGTGAGACACATTGAGGCATATTTCATCAAACTGAAACAAGCATTTGCAATGCAATAGGGTCTAGCATTTCTCTGAGTTACAGCTATTAGCAGTTGTAAACTCCCAACCGGACTTTTCTTGCCACATTAAATGGAAAAAAACTGTGCGATTGCGCTGCTACAGTTCACTCGTAAGGACAGTTGAAGATGGCAAGCAGGTCGAAAGAAAAAGAAATGCAAAAAAAGAGCGCAATCGCGCTGCTACAGTTCACTCGTAGTAAAACCTATTTTCAAAAGTGCAATAATGCAAAAGTGCAATTATGTACGTAACCAGCAAAAGTGCTATGTAACAGGCTCGATGTCATGCAAAGCGCTGGGCTTCTGCCAAGCGAGAGCGCGCTGCGAAAAAAAGATAAAAAGTAGTCCACAAACCTGACAGGAACCAGCGAGCCTTGCATGTTTTCTGTACTTGGTCGCTGCGCTCGAGGAGAGCTAACCACCGGAAAAGGCATGTCGTATGCGTGCCTTCCACTAATGAAAGCAAGCAGATTTTGAAAGGCAAGCCCACGAACCAATAAAAGACACTGACGTAACATGGACGGGGCTCCAAGCCCTTTTCTATCTACTAAAGCATCTCGCAAGCAAAACGCATGCGCAAGAGCATGCGATGCAGACTCGACCCTAAAAATGCAGGACTTTGAGGTCTTCCGACTCTTCTGTGTTGAACTGCGGAACTTGCTGTAATGGCTATATAAGTGGTTTTCATAATAGATACACTGACGTTCTCCAAACCAATACATGTCCCAGGAGGTGAGAGGGTGATGCTAGGGGTCAGTGAACACAATGTAAAGACACATACATAGTAACAGGGTGTAATACGACTGAACATCTTCTATGTTGTACAGATTTGTTATGTAGACATTATGGTACACGTCTCCACACTTCGTTGCCTTGCACTATGCAGTTGCCAATCTACCCCCTACTTGTTTCACAAGCAGTGGTGCCGAGGGTGAAATTGGGTCTACAAGCTATACCCATTCAGCTTGAAATACCTTGTCACGTGGGTTCCCTTATCGCTTCGGATTATGGCACAACTTTCACCATCTCTGGTCCAGTTGCTGCGAAGTTTTGCTTTCTTCTTTGTGACCCAGCCACATTAGAGGTTTCCTGCTTTGTTATTAATGGTGATTACTTACATTACACAGATAAAATGGGTGTAACTTGCAAGAAGCATGCTCAATTTACTCAGATGGTAAACTCGAACTGTTTACGGTGTACGAGTGTGTATACTGCATTTCTTGTTATTATTTGGCGAATTTTCCATATTTCCAGACGCAAGGCAATCTATATTATTGGTCACTACCGCCTGAGACAGCCCACATCCGCTTTGGTCGCATTATCCGAATACACAACATGCCTTCAAATCCACCAAGGTGCAATGTTCGGTGCATGAACTGTGTCTTACAGTTTGGGCTCTTTCGTTTTTTTCTTTGCCAATTTCCACTTTTGTGTGTTTTATGGTTGATCGTAGCCAAATTCCTTGGGCGTTTGCACGGTGCTAAAACTTTCTGGAACGTAGTGAACCCATTTGCATGTAAACTGCCCTCACACCATAAACCCTGTGCTCTAACTAAAGTGTAGCATCTCTGTGTATTTTCCAAGTGATAAACAGAGCAATCCTCTTTCTAGGCCTTGCTGCATCTATCCTAGGATACCACTTCCTGTCGCGGCGCTTTCCTTCCTACGCATGCGCCTGACACATCGCTTCGACATGAATCATCTTGGCCAAGCATTTAGGTTGGGTTGAATCGGTGCTTTAACTGGGCCGGTACTGTCCGGTACTGAGTACCGGCACTTTTTTATTTTGAGGGGAAGATTACCGGCACATCTCAAGAAAAACTTAGGCCCATATTTATACTTTTTGACGCTAAACTGCGCTAACGCAGTTTAGCGTCAAAAAATTTTGCGCCGTCTAACGCCATTCTGAAGCGCCAAGCGGGCGCCGTATTTATGGAATGGCATTAGCCGGCGCTAGCAGACCGCCGCTGCCTGGTGTGCGTGGAAAAAAACCACGTAGACCAGGCAGCGCCGGCATAGGGGGAAAATGGCGTTAGGGCGTCTTAAAATGGGGCAAGTCAGGTTGAGGCAAAAAAATCGCCTCAACCCGATTTGCGCCATTATTTTCGACGCCCAGACGCCATTTAAATGACTCCTGTCTTAGTAAAGACAGGAGTCATGCCCCCTTGCCCAATGGCCATGCCCAGGGGACTTATGTCCCCTGGGCATGGTCATTGGGCATAGTGGCATGTAGGGGGGCACAAATCAGGCCCCCCTATGCCACCCAAAAAAAAAAAAAAAAATGTAAAAAATTATACTTACCTGAACTTACCTGAATGTCCCTGGGGTGTGTCCCTCCATCCTTGGGTGTCCTCCTGGGGTGGGCAGGGGGGTCCCTGGGGGCAGGGGAGGGCACCTGTGGGCTCATTTTGAGCCCACAGGCCCCTTAACGCCTACCCTGACCCAGGCGTTAAATAGTGGCGCAAATGCGGGGTTTTTTGACCCGCCACCTCCCGGGCGTGATTTTTGCCCGGGAGTATAAATACGACGCATTTGCGTCGCCGTCATTTTTTTAGACGGGAACGCCTTCCTTGCATCTCATTAACGCAAGGAAGGCGTTCACGCAAAAAAATGACGCTATTTGCCCATACTTTGGCGCTAGACGCGTCTAACGCCAAAGTATAAATATGGCGTTAGTTTTGCGCCGAATTTGCGTCGAAAAAAACGACGCTAATTCGGCGCAAACGGAGTATAAATACGGGCCTTAATACTTTTAATTGGAGAGTACCGGCACTTCACAGAAAATTTATTTTGTTTCCTTTTCAAGCCCTGGCAGTTGAATTAATGCTGATCTGTAGTTTTTGTGAATGTCAACCGCATAACATAGCCTAAAAGATAAAATGCAATATTTGTGCCTCCAATCTTTCTCCGCCTGGAGTGCGGTATGTCTTGCTGGCCCTCTTTTAACCTACCCCAGGCTCAATATAGATTATTTTGGGCCCAAAGAGTACCAGATATCACACTTCTTGGCCTGATCTCCTCGCTCATCACCTCTGGGCAGTGATTGAAAAGAACTAGTTAGTGACTCCACCTCCAGGAGAATCTAACACTTCATTGATTCACCTTTAATGTGGGGTGGAGTTACACGTGTACATCAGATGTCTCTTTGTGGCAGATATGTACATGTTTGTTCAAAGCTAATTGAAAGACTATAGGCAGTGAAAAATGCAGCAAATATTTGTACAACCTGAAAAGAATGAGTCATTTTCCGAAACCGACCTGTTATAGCTATTAAGTCACTTAAAAATCGTTTGACCGACATTCTTCATAGATTATCGGAAAAAGGAAAGTGAGAAGTTAAACTATTTAACTACGAAATGAGTGGTTATTAGAATCAGTGCTAACCGAGGCAATTTGCCCCATCAGTATATATTTTTTCAGTTGAAAAAAAACAAAATAGAAGGCTGCAAAGTGGCCTTATTCATGCTGCTAGGTTAAAAAATCATAAACAACAAATAATAAACATCAAATAAAATATAACTGTAAGAATATAGAAGAGAATGACGAAGAAAAAAACTCCTTCTGGGTGTTTGAAAACAATCAATATAAATGCAATGTTAGAGTCCAGATTGACACAGAGGCCCAGGTTCTCTATGGTGCACGCAGGGCTGGTTTTGGCACCCCGCTCCCCATGACCACCTCCTCGAATTCCCTAACAACCACCCTAAAAATGTGCCCCTCATCTCTCCATAGCCCCTCTTTCACATACATTCATTTGTTTTAAAGCGCTTGTAAAGGCTGGCTTTACTAATCCTCTCAGCTATCCACATAAAATATAGTTCTGTTCTTTTCAGCAGGTGTATTAACCCTCTACACTACTTTATGGAGAGTCAAAGCTGCCCCTAGACAAAACTCCCATCTCTCTCCCTAACAGGAATATTAATCACAAGAGGTATCTTTACATTTGAATTGGTTCCTGAAGGCTGGACACACAAGGAACTTTTCAGCAGGGCTTTTAAATCGCAAGTTTCTAAGTTATTGCTAAACACATCGCCGCTCTGAAGTCTGCGCCTCCCAATCCAGGTCAGCACCCAGTGCGGCCGCACCGCTCGCACCGTCCCAAAGCCGGCCCTGGTGTCATGCATCACAGTGTAGCAGCCAAAAACGAGCAGGAGAGCGCCATATTTACAGAGATAAGGCTCTCCCTAGAGCTGGCGCTGATTTCATCTGCTGTGTGCCACGTATACACCTTAGCACCATAGTGCTGGGGTGTGTGAGTCTAACATAGGTTTTGTACAGGAAGGGTCGCCTTCCTGTACACAATACTATGCCTAGACAAGTGGAAATGCCATTTAATGCCTGCTTTTCAGCTGTGTTAATTTTTGGCACTAAACTCCTTCTTCTGATGTTTCAGAATAGGGTTTAGTGTCAAAAAGCATGGGTGGTAGCACAGGTATGCCCATGTAACACCCACTTAATGCCCCTTTGAAGCAAAGTAATGCAAAGCAGAGTTTCGTGCTGCTTTGCCTTAATTTGCCACACAAACCAACGCAAATACCAATTTGCGTTGGTTTGTAAATGCCCAAAAAAGTTTTGCGTCAGTCGTGTTACAAATGAAACGCTAAACCAACGCTAAACCTTTGAGAATCTGGGCCAAAGACCCTTCTTCTTATACCAATGCAGGATTGGAAATATAGTTGTTAAGCACATGAGTACAATCATGATAAACTTTGAATGTTTATCTTGTGTGGACTCAGTGGGAAGTTCATCTTTCTTATGCCTTATAGGTTTCATGGACACACTAAGGCCACCTTTCTTGATAGGGCTACTGTCCTTGTGATCTCTTGGAGTTGCTGCAATTTTTTTAATGGTGCTTAATAGGCTAAATATTACCTTAGTGTGGTTGAACTAGCATTTTGTCATGGGTGGCACGACACGCCATATGCCAAAAATTGTTAAAATGTATGATAATGCCAGAATTTTGCCATTAACACTGTCCATATACAATAGGTAATCCTTCTGTTAAAAATTACATGAGTAAATCAAAGCCAACATGTTGTCATGGTTACCCCATTCCATGTGCCGCAGTTGTCCTCCATTATGCCAAGAATTACCTCCCTTGAGCAAGCACCAGCATTTTCCAATAGGAGCCCTGTATGCAAATAATTTCCACAAATATATGCTAGCAGTTTTCCACAGGTGCCCAATATGCCACAAAATATCAGTAGTATGCCAGTATCAGTATTTTACCACTGGTACCCACTATGCGAGGAATTACCTCCAATATCCTACTGCTAGTATTTTGTAATGCATGTCTCTGCAAGACAAGATTCACCTTGAGTATTCTAGGGCAGATGGCAGTCTTGCACTCATAACACAGCATTCTCATTCATGCTCGTTAGCATTCACTCTCTCATATTCACTCTCACTAACACTCACTTTCACTTATTCATTCTCACTTACTCTTGTTCATCCACTCTCATTCGCACACACTCACTATGTCCTTCATGCTCTCTCACTCATACTTTCTCACTTATACTAACATACACTAACTCTTACACTCTCTCCCCTGTTAGTTCACTTATTCTCACTCACTCTGAATTAGTTATTCTCCCTCATTTATTCACACTCACTTACCCTCTGTCACATTCACTTTCACTAATACCTTATCGGTTACTCACATTATCGCTCTCATTTACTTGGTCATTCACTTTGACTCGCACATTCTCACTGACCTCATTCATTCTTGCTCACACTCTCTAACACTGCTTCAAACTCATTCTCATTCACTCTGACTCACTCACTTACTCACTCACTCATACCCAATGGCACCTGATCTCTCTCATTCTCAATTACTACTTGTCACTGACTCTCTCTCACTTGCAGTCACATAGACACCCTTTAACATATAGAAATGAATTCTCACACATTCACATACTTTCTCCACATAAACATTCTATTACCCTTGCACATGCACACAAAACACATTTTAAATTATTTGTCACTTACCTTAGTTTCCAGCGAAGGTCCAGTTTCAGCTGATTGTGCTTTATTTTTTATTACACTAATAGTAAATAATACAATCTATTATGAGTATTATTTAAAAAAAAAAAACACAGGCAAGAAACAAGGGAGTGGAAAGTACCGATGTTCCTGGGATTATTGCTCTGATTTTTCCACCTCTGAGGCTGCAAATGCAGCGCCAAAGATCACAAGGGGAAAGCCACAAGTTGCAACCCCTGGATCCCCCTAAATGACCTCCATGGCACCGAAAATCCTTCCACCAGAACTGCAGATCATAGACAAGATCATTGGAATTATACGATTATTCCATTGCAGTGTTTTCTGCGTAATTATGGTTTTATTACTCATGCGACATAACCCCAAATATCTTGCATAATTTTCATATTTCAACAAAGAAAACTTTTCCTGGCTCAAAGTGATCAAACGTTACCAAAGAAAAGCTCCACGTGTGGTGATGCACAGGCGCAGAAACGATGCATATGTCACCTGGTCACCTTTCAGTTGCTGATTGCTGGATTCAGGCGCTAAATAGGTGATGACGCAGAAACGAAGGTTTTACATTTATTAGCACATAAACGTAGTGCCGCAATAATCAAGTGTGACTTTAACCGAACTAATAAAGATTGTACGGGGACAAATGTGCCCTCAGAGTAGTTCGCCAACATTTATAAGCGTGCTTTATATAACGTGATGTATTAGAATTGTACTAATCTGACATAACCGTAAACGTGTGCCATGATTTGCTTGTTTGAAATGTTTTAACTTAGCATAACTTTAGTGGAGGCTTCGGCCTAGTTGCCTTGTCTCACGGTTTAGATGCTCGTGTTTTTCTAATGTGCTAATAAAACGTGTATTCCTGCTTGAAGCTGTATTTTTCCAGTGAGATCGGTTCACATGCTTATCTTTAAGGTTTCGTGCCAGCCTGGCATCTTCTTCTTTGCTCCAAGGTCAATCTGCAGGTGCAGACAATGGAAGATCTGAAAGTGAGTTAATTGGTAAAATATGTTGCAACTTACGTTCCCGACTCCAAGGATAATGTAGGCCTAGGTAGAAGCTTGTAAATTGTTGTTTTTGATTGGACAATTTGAAGCCAACCTATGAACCCTCCAATGGAAGACCCTACTGGATTTGAACTGTTAATTATTTAAACCTGGTGCACAAGAAGAAAGCGGCCATTACCCACTGCACCCATTGAGGACATTATTGCCCATTGCAGCCATTATGGCCCATCTTGCCGACCCCGTCATTTTGCCATCTTCTACGATGCCAATTGATGTTCGACGCCATTTTGAATGAGACTTTGATGCTTTCTCTAATCGAGAGAAAGAGACTTTAAGTAATTCTCGCTCTAGAGACTTTAACTTTGATCTGCCCCTTTGCATAAAGTAGTAGTTTTGTCCTTTTATCTTGCCGCTGTGAGGCAATTGCCCCGTCCACCCTGCCCCCTTTGCCCCCGTCCCATGCTGATCGAAAACGGTACCTGTGAGACGAAGACTTCCTTGAATGCTGATTGAATTTGGTAAATATGAAAGGAAAATGTACAATTGCATTGTGTTTCTTTTTAGGTAACCAACTGCTGATTTTTTATAAGAGCCCTAGTTAGGAGTTTTCCAAATCAATGTTGCTAAATTGTTTTTTTGCATGAAGTCCCACATGCAGATGCTAATTTGAGGTTAGATGAGGATTCATTTGTTGCACGATGCAATTTGAGACCTTGTTATGCTGACTAATGTATGCAATTAGCCCATTACAGATTATAGTTTTAGTGGTTTGCGTTGCTATTATCGAATGCATCGTTATTCAAATGCTGCATAGATTGCATCTTTATCGCCGTTATGGACAGCTATTAATGTTCATTTACATATATCATTTGGTGTTGAGACACATTTATATCGTGCTAGCTTTGTTAATATAGGGAAATAAATTCATTAACTTTGAATGAACTGGTGTGGTTATTCATGGCCGAAAGGTCATGGTTCGCCGAAATGTTTTCTGGATTAATTGTGAAGTGTTATGTTGATCAGGGCATTGCTTATGTTCGTTATTGATTATTGATTTGATTAAATTGACTAATCTCGGGTGAAGAGAGCCCCACTTGGTCAAAAGATTCATCGACCCAAGAGCGTTCAAATGCAGGTAATTTATTAGGACGGAACGCTCTATCAGTAGATGGTAGCAGAGGACGGTTTCGCCCTTTGGGACCCCACTCGAGAGGTAACGGTTTCGCCCTTTGGGACCCCACTCGAGAGGTAATGGTTTCGCCCTTTGGGACCCCACTCGAGAGGTAACGGTTTCGCCCTTTGGGACCCCGCTCGAGAGGTAACGGTTGCGCTCTTTGAGACCCCACTCGAGAGGTAAATGGTGTTGAATTAGATTTTTCTTGGGTAAAACAGATTGAGAGAATGATGATGCACTAAGTCCCCCGCGACTTTCCCGGGATCTCGGAGCTTGCGAATGGAGAGAATGGAGGTGTGAAATCGGCGTTGGCGGTACTAGTGACGGTATGAGTGAAGTCAGGGTTTTGCGCTTGCACAGCTTATTGCCGCAGATTGTTTGAAAAGGTTGCGAGGATTTTAGAGAATAGCGGAGGTGCGACTCCGAGTGTGAGAGTAGGGAAGTCGTCGAACTTCATGTGCATGTGGCGCTTTGTGCAGAAAAAGGTCCACGTGGTTGTTGTTGTTGAGACGGGCCCTGCGAGGTCAAGAGACTCCGGAGTATGTTGAAAAGTGTATGAGACACTTGTTTTATGTTGTGGTCTGGTCGGTTTAATAGGTTGACCGGGCGTGGTCAACGAGTCGGTACGTGTGTTAAGGGAGTGAAAGAAAACTTCGACTTCGGGCTTTGACAAATTCTAAGTGCACTAGAATAGATCATTGACAAGTTGAGAGCAGAGTCTGCGGGTCAGGATTTGCTTGCGAAAGTGGGGACCGAGAAAGATGGAATAACTGCCGAGGCTAGTGAAAAATCCCTAAGGTCCTGAAGCGATTGTGTTACCCTTCCTGTAGTAAACCGACAGATCTGTTTTATTATTATTTGGTTGCTCGCGATACATGCCAGAAGTTGTTACGAGAGGAGCGGAGTGAAGGAGGACAAGCCGCGAGGCTTTGTCAGCCGCAGTGTGTGTGAGTGTGACGTCACTAGGAGCCGCGCTGGGATAGGTTGGTTGCAAAGAAGGGCCGCGCACGGATTGGACGCAGTCCGTGGGGCTCGATTGGAAGGGGAAAGGCAAGCGAAGAGTATTCCGGGAATTAAAGTCACTTATTGATTACAAACTTTGTGAAATAAAAGACGAGAAAATGAAATTTTTTAAAGCATTAAAGAGTGCGATGAAGGGGGAGTCTTACATTAAAGCGAGCGTAGGAGAGGAGACGCCACCCGAAGGTACACCAGCTTACATTGTAATGGAGGAAAAGGGGGTAGCTCCGTGCCTTTGGCTAAAGCAATGGCACAAGCTGACAGAGAGACATGGGAGCGTAGCGTTCCCGATCCATGGGACATTCAATATAAGGATCCTAGAGAATTTGAGATTCACGATGTACGACATGAATGTACCTCCAAGGCCTGCACAGTTTGAGGCTCTAGCGATTTGGGAACTAATGGCTAGACAGCAACAGCAAAAGAAGTTCGAGACCAGGATAAGAAAGGTAGAAAAGACACTAGTGGACGCTAGGTGGGATAATGCACAGAAGGTGTAGAGGTCAGATATATTGCAGGGGATAAAATTGTTTCCCGCAATTGCTAAGGAAGAAGAGGCGACAGGCAAGAAAGCTACCTGTAAGACAAACAGGAGGTGTTCCAAAGATAGAGAGGACGAGGAAAAGTTAAGGAGAGAAGACGAGTCAGAGGATGAGGAGTTCATCATGCAATTGCTGAACGACCGTCCACCACCTTATGCAGAGAGTGAACAAGGTCCAAGTACCAGTTCTGCCCCTCCGGCACCGGTACAGAATAATGAAACTCCGAGTTCAGAAACGCCATTGGGATCTAAGGACCCGAGTTTACTGTTCACCCCGCAGATACCGCAGGTTAGGAGAATATATCCAGATGTGCCTATATTGAAAACAGCAGAAAATTATCAGCCGCAGGTCCCAAGGTACTACAGCAGTGACAACAGTACGGGAATGATTCTAGATCCAACCGTAATGGGAGTACAGAATGGTCGCAACCCAACATTGGCACAAGCTGAATCAACCCAGTTTTTGATGCCTCAAAAGCAGATGCAGGGGGGAATCGCACATGCTCAGATGACGGGGAGTCAGATGGGCATGCCGGCAATGATGACCCATAGTGTGGGAATGAACATGCCTCAGAACCTGGGGAATGGACAGAACCCAGATGCGATATCCCTACCCATTACTGTAGGTCCACCGGTACCTTTGTACATTCAGCCTAACTCAGGTATGAGCGGTCAAGGATCAATGGTGCAGAGTGGGACGGAAAGGAGGTGCATAGAAAACACTCCAGAGACAACTCCGATAGCGGCTCTGCCAACTGGATCTGGGTCCTTGATGGAGTTTAGTCCCATATGTGCTCAGTCAACAGTGGTGAGGTCGAGTCCCCCACTGATGATACCGCTATCATCGAACACTGAAAAGTTGCCGCAACCATCAATGGCAGTCGATGTGAATGCTACACTGATGGGGTTGAATACGTAACAGCTGACACAGTGGTTCAACAGTCTGAATTCCACACAAAGCTCAGCCAGTGGGAAGGGAGAAGACTATCTGAATAAGGTCAGGTTGAACATGGAAGCAGAAGAATTGGTGGAAGGGACTATGGGTTTGAATAGGTTAGAGTCCTACTCGGAAGAAGAGCTGAGGTATCTATGTCCTAGGCTTACGAGAGAAGCGAACAAGGTACATAGAAGGTTGCAAGAAATAGCTGACAAAAACGGGGTTGAGATAGACAAGACAAAACACTTGAGCAGGAGCTATAGATTGCATTTCGGGACCACAGACTTTGAACACATGAGGTCAGCAGGCATGAAAACGCACCTTAGAGAATTGCTGCAGAGTGCACAAGTGTGGAGGTGCTTAGACAAATGGGAAAGTAGATGGGCAAAGAAAAAGGAAAAGAAGAAAAATAGTGTCCCAGAGCATAAGGAGAAAAGACCGCAGAGTAGTGATGCAATAACCATGTTACCAATGAGGGAGACAGCAAGGGGAAAATTAATACATGTACCGTGGCACAGAAGCGACATTCAGTCTTTTACGGATGATTTTCCCAAACTGAGAGAGAAACCGATTGAATGGTATCAATAGACTGATAGGTTTGTGAAGCTTGCAAAATGTCTTTGGGTAGACCTGAACACCCTCTTTGAGATTGTGGTTCCGGCAGATTTGTGGGAAGACTGCAAAAGGGCTGTAGGTTGGCCGACAAGTGAACCAGAGAGAGACAGGGATACGGGTGCACCATCACCTATGGTAATGAGCTTGTACTATAAGGTGATTGAGCATTTGAAGACGAAGGTTGCCGCGAAAAATGTGGATTGGCAGAAGATTGATCGAACTGCCCAAGAGGCTAAAGAGTCGATTCATGGTTACTATGAGAGGTTGTTGAAGGCGTTCAAGAACTACAGTGGCACGGAAACAATAGAGGCGAAGGACATGCTTAATTTTGTGTTTAGATTTGTGGAAGGGCTGAGACCAGAGATAAGTCAGATGATAAAGACGCATTTGATTTGTTGGCAGTCGAAACCTATTGATGAGGTGTTGAATTATGCGAAATACTGTAGCGACGAAATTGAAGTGAAACAGAAAAGGTTGAAAGAGAAAGTGATGGTGATGCAACTTAAAGCAGCTCAGACAGGTCTGCAAGGGTTGCAAGGGTTCCAACAGCAGATACCGCAGCCGCAGCCGCAGGGAAATATGGTGTTTCAGCCACAGGCGAGAGGCAGAGGCAGAGGAGGCTTTGGGAGTAATGGTCCGGATTTGAACACTGTTGCAATTCCGAATGGTGTGCAGGCAATGAAAAGGGTGATGCCGTGTCACGTGTGCGGAATCGTCGGGCATTGGAAACGCGAGTGCCCGACGGTGATGCAGGAAGGTGCAGGTGTTGGTCAGCAAAACAATGATGTCAATGCATTCCAGACAATGAGGGGACCGAAAATGAGAGGTCCAAACCCAAATTTTCAGACCATAAATCAGCGGCAGGGATTACAGCCCATGCAGCCGCAGCAGATGCAGATTCCCCGTATGCAGATGACGCAAATGCAGCCAATGCAACAGCAGTTTCCCATGGTACCTAATCAGCAAATGCAAATACCTTTGGCACCAGTGAGTCAGCAGCAAGTGATGGTTCCTCCACAGGTCTCGGGTCAGGTGATGAATACAAATGGCACCGTACAACAGTTCCCATTACACAGTGAGAATGGAATAAACAATGTATGGGAGAGTGAAAGTTCAGATGAGGAGGGAAATTGTGTGCTTGCAGCATCCTTGGAAGTTGATCAAAAGGGTCCATATGTGGAGGGAAGAGTTATGGGTCATCGTGTTTCATTCTTGGTTGACACAGGAGCCACACGTTCAACTGTTAGGAGCATTGAAGTACCAAATTTGCCACTCTCAGGGAGAACAGTTCAAGTAGTGGGAGTAGCAAACAGGCACCTGACGAACCCAATCACAGATCCAGTACAAGTCAGAATTGGTAACTATCAAGGGTCACATAATTTTGTGGTATGTGACTCAAGCCCAATAGCACTGTTAGGGAGAGACCTATTGTGCAAATTGGGATGTTGGATTATGTGTTCGAACGATGGAATTAGAATTCAGACGAGCAGTGATGGGGAAGAAGAGGACAGTGTAGAAGGGGATGAGATGGAAACTGTCGATGAAGAATATCCTCTGATTAACCTTTTTCCGATGATAACTGAAGAAGATATTCCAGCTGAATTACGGGAAACAGTCGGAAAGGAAGTGTGGGATATGACAGGAAAAGAGGTGGGATTGGTGAAAGGAGTGGAACCAGTGAAAGTGACCGTAAAACCCAATGTAACCTTTCCCCAGACCCCACAATACCACATGGCACAAGACACCCTCATGAAAGTCGCCCAACTCATTGACGAGTTTGTAAAACAGGGAGAACTGAAAGAAGTGTTAAGCAGTCCATGTAATTCACCAATCATGGGACTAATAAAGCCGATTGGAAAGGTCCGAATCGTGCAGGACTTGAGGAAAATAAATGACATCATAATTAAATGCTGCCCTGTAGTACCGAATCCAGCTGTGATAATGTTTCAAGTCCCTTGCGATGCCGAGTGGTTCTCAGTCATTGACTTGTCACAAGCATTCTTTTCGGTGCCTCTTCATGAGGACAGCCAATTTCTCTTTTGTTTCAAATTCTTAGACAGAGTTTACAGTTGGTGTCGAATTCCTCAAGGGTTTTCGGAGTCACCGTCAATTTTCAATCAGATTCTAAAGAAAGACTTGGAAGCGTTAGAATTGCCATTCGAGTCAACCCTAGTACAGTACATCGATGACTTACTGATTGCATCTAAGACAGAAAGTGGCTGCACAGCCGACACCATTGCTCTACTGAACCATTTGGGAAGGAATGGACACAAGGTGTCTCCTTCAAAATTGCAGTTCTGTCAGAAGAAAGTAAAATACTTGGGTCATCAAATAGAGAAAGGGTCACGGAGAATAATGAAGGAAAGAATAACAAGTGTACTTCAAATGAGTCCACCAAAGACGAGGAGGGAGGTGAGGAAGTTTTTGGGGATGGTGAGCTACTGTCGCCAGTGGATTCCCAACTTTTCAACTCTAGCAAAGCCTTTACTGAAACTGACCCAGAAGGATGCCTTGGATGAAATTGAGCTGAAAGGAGATGAGATGGATGCTTTTATTGAATTGAAAGAATGCATGTGCAGGGCTCCAGCTTTAGGTATGCCTGATTACACAAAGCCTTTCACATTGTTTTGTCATGAACGTGATGCATGTTCTTTGTCTGTCTTGACCCAAGCCCATGGTGGCATAAACAGACCAGTAGCGTATTTTTCAGCTACTTTGGATCCGGTCGCAGCAGCACTGCCAGGGTGTTTGCGCGCCGTAGCAGCAGTTGGTATCAGCCTCACTCAGAGTGAAGGAATAGTGATGGGACACCCATTAACAGTCATGGTCCCTCACTCAGTTGAGATACTTTTGACCCGCTCCCGAACGCAATACATGACTGGAGCAAGACTCACAAGGTATGAAACAATAATTCTGGGCTCACCGAATGTGCAGCTGAAAAGGTGCACTACGTTGAATCCAGCAACCTTGCTTCCCGGTGAAAATGCTGAAATTGAGAACGCTGAAGACGTCGAGCACGACTGCCTTCAGGTGACTGAATTTTGCACAAAATCCCGACCTGATATTAGGGATACTAAGCTTGATGAAAATGACCATGTTATTTTTGTTGATGGTTCATGTCTAAGAGATGGGTTGGGAATTTTGAAAGCAGGATATGCTGTATGTACTGTAACAGGTGTCTTGGAAGCATCCTGGCTTCAAGGAGTCTATTCCGCACAAGTAGCAGAGCTTGTAGCTCTTACAAGAGCATGCCAACTGTCTACATTGATGAAGGTTACCATTTACACTGACAGTCAGTACGGGTTTGGAATTGTGCACGACTTTGGGCAACTATGGTCACAGAGAGGTTTCCTGACCTCTTCAGGGTCCCCAGTGAAAAACGGGGAGAGAATAAGGGAATTGTTACACGCCATTCAGATGCCAGCCGAAATTGCAGTGGTAAAGTGTAGTGCTCATACAAAAGGACAGGACTATGTTTCCCTGGGAAATGCATATGCGGATCAAGTCGCAAGATTTTGTGCCTTGAACTGTATATTGCTCAGGGATGAATGGAATTTGATAAGTGAACCAGAACTCGAACCAGCTGAAGCATTTGCCTTGAAGGTCGTGGATACAATGGATGAACTAAAAGCATTACAGAATAGCGTCAGGGAGGATGAAAGAGTTTCCTGGATTAAGTCGCAATGTACAAGGAGACCAGATGAGTTATGGGTTTCAAATGAAGGAAAATTTGTTTTACCAAATAGTCTCTTATCGCAGCTAGCGCGGTTCTATCATGGGCAGGCTCACCTAGGGAGAGATGCCATGATAAGATTGTTCAAAACTGATTGGTTTAACCCCAGATTCCGTCAAGTTGCAGAAGCAGTTTGCCATTGTTGTGTCATTTGTCAGCAGATGAACCCAGGAAAGGGAACGGTTGTGAACGTGAGCCACATTGGCAGGGCGGGTGGCCCGTTCAGCAGAATGCAGATGGACTTTATTGAGATGCCTGTGCATGGAGGTCTGAAGTATGTGTTGGTGATTGTGTGCATTTTTAGTCACTGGATTGAAGCATACCACACACGTAGAAATGACAGCCTTACAGTTGCAAAACTATTGTTGAGGGAGTTGATACCACGTTTCGGATTCCCGATCTCTTTAGAATCAGATAGAGGAAGTCACTTTAATAACGAGGTGATAAAGTTACTTTGCGCAGCGCTGAACATTGAGCAAAAACTGCATTGTAGCTATCGCCCTGAAGCCTCAGGACTGGTGGAACAGATGAATGGTACACTGAAATCAAGAATGGCGAAAATATGTGCATCGACAAATTTGAAATGGCCTGACGCATTGCCTTTGGTGTTAATGTCAATGAGAAACACCCCTGACAGAAAGACTGGATTGTCCCCGCACAAAATTCTCATGGGCAGGGCCATGAGACTTCCTGCAGTTCCCGCAAACGCGCTTTTGAATATTACAGATGATATGGTGTTAGACTACTGCAAAGGTCTGGCTGATGTGGTTCGCTCTTTCTCTCACCAGGTGGAAGCAACCACCTTGTCACCGATCCAAGGTCCAGGACACACACTGAAAGCAGGTGACTGGGTCGTGATAAAGAAGCACGTGAAGAAGTCGTGTCTGGAACCCCGTTGGAAAGGCCCTTTCTAAGTGATCCTGACGACCACTACCGCTGTGAAGTGTGCGGGAGTTCCCAACTGGATTCACGCCAGTCATACAAAGAAGGTGTTGTGTCCCACAGATGAGGAAGTTGAAGCGCTGAAACTGCCAGTACCTGATAACAAAGTGCCGAGCGCTGAGACAGAGCAAAACAGAACTAGAAGCGAACAGGCAGAAATAGAAGAGAGAGAAATATTCTCTGAGGACGAAACAACCGATTCACTTGGGGAAGACCAAGGAGAAACATCAGACAGCGACGAAGCAGCTGAAGGTAACAAAGATCCTGAAGCAGCTGAAGGTAACAAAGAGCCTGAAGAAAGTAACGGTGACAAAGGGCTCGAAAGAGGTGAAGAAGCAGGAGAGCCTGACCAGAGGAGGGCTTTCCCAGAAGCAGACGGTACAGAAAAAGAAAAGGAAAACCTGATTGACTCCCCAGAAGGAGGGGACAAGGCAGAACAGAACGAAACTGTTCAAACTTCCTCAGAAGAGATCGCAGGTCCATCAAGTGGACACAGTGCAAAGAGAAGACCAAGTATATCACCAGTAAAACTAAGAACTAGAGAAACGTTGAACGACAGTGAAGGGCCAAGAGTGAAAGAGAAAAGAAAGGAAGTGTCTGTCGTGGTACCAACATCAAGTGAAGAAAAAGACTTGGCCAAAGAGGAAAGTACCAGTGAGGCAGAATCGAAGAGAGATGCAAAATTGAAAAGGAAAAGGACACCAAACAGGAGATATTCCGGTCCAGAATGGGCATATGTAGTCAATGACGATTGGACCGACGAATTTGTATCTCTTAGCCTCGAGAACGAAGAAGAAGAGATACCAATAGAAAAGAAAAGTTTTATGGACACTATTGATTGAAAGGGTGATAAATGACATTGCTTGCTATAATCTAACGTGATTCAACCAGCTGAGACATTGCTAAACCGGATGAGACATTTGCTAACTTGATAAGACTTTGATAACCTGATTGACTCTTAAACCCGATTTGAGACAACGTTGCTAACTGATAAAAGACTGAGTTATTGCCGAATTGAGACAAATGCTGCTAACCGATAAGTGACTGGGCTCCTGAAGAAAACTGTGTGAACATTGCGCTCGTTCAGCTTTGTAACTAATTGCTAAATCGTTTCTTTATAAGTGCTTCTAGCTCTCTGATTCTATACAGATCATGACTAAGTACGCCACACAAAACAGTAGGGTGAAATATTGTAAATATGCGTGTATAGGCTTGATCACTGCATGTGTACTAATAATAATGGCAATAGTGCTTGCAACGCGTGGTAAGGGTGAGAATGAGAAAATTGATGCTTCTACTTCTGCTCCTGTTACTGTCACTGAACTAACCGCATTGAAAAGACTAGAATTAGATGAGAGACACTTGCATGATAAGAAGGAACTTTCGTATAATGTTTTCTATCGCCTACTAACAGAATATGTTGAGACTATGGATGCGAAAGATTGTTATGTGTGTACACAGATACCGACATCGGTAACGGAAGGGGTGACTTATCACCACATGCCTCTTACATATGGGATTACATGTAGTTTAGTAACTTCTAGATTTTATGGTCAAACTAACATACAGTATTTTTATTCAAAATATGATGTTACCTTTGCATATGTTCCTATAATAACGCAACTAAGCCAGATTGCTAAAGATTGGGATGCTAAAATAATGAGGGAATTTTTCGAGCCAATGCAACCTTTTGAAACAGCTCACGCTCATAGGGAAAACCTTACCTGCTCGCTCTCTGCAGTAGAAATAAGCTTTTTAGATCGCAAAGATGATAGAAGGGCACAAATGAATGCGAAATTAGAAAAAGAGCTAAGTAAGAGGACTTCAGTAGATAATTATGCTTTTGCCGCAATAAAAACACAAGGAAAAATAGCTTTAGACGCTTGGCATGTAGGGAAATTTTGTATATATCGTGGTGAATCTTATTATGATAACATTTTCGTGGGAGCGAGTGAATGTAAACATACGTTTATCTTTAAGGCCAAATGGACATTCATGCTGAACGGACTTGACCCTGTCATACCTGGTGTATATTACATTTGTGGGCATAATGCCTATTATCGTCTTCCAAAGGGATGGTGGGGGAGATGTTATTTGGGTATAGTGTTCCCAAAGGTTTATCAATTGGATGACCTATCAGTGATTCCAAAGACGTCTGGATCTCATCGTATCCAGAAAAGAGAGACTGCAGCTGCTGTGGTAGGAGATATATTTGGAGCCATGATTCCTTCATTGGGAGTTGTGTTGAATTCCATCAAAATAAGAAAGTTGTCTACTATAGTGGATAACATGTTGACAAAGTTTTCAGGTGCTATAATCCTGATGGATGCTGAACTTGCAGCAGAAAGAGCTATGACTCTTCAAAACAGGCTTGCCCTAGACATTCTTTTAGCAAAGGATGGCGGCGTTTGCAAAATGCTTGGTGCGCGTCACTGTTGCACGTATATACCAGACAACAGTGTGAAGATTAAAACAATGCTTGCAAATCTAACAAAAGAGAGTGCAGACTTGAAGGAATTGAAAGAACCAGGAGTTTGGGAGAAGGTTGGAAAGGGAGTTGCTTCAGTGGGAAATTGGCTTGGTGGCATTTGGAATGGAATATTACTAAAAATAATACAGGGAATACTAATAGTACTAATTTGCATCTTTGGGATTTGGGGAATAAAGAGGGGAATACTAATGATCATGGCAAGAATTAAGAGAAGGAAGGAAGAGAAAATGATGAAAAGAATGGCAGAAGAATACAAGGCAAGAACAAGGGGAACTAAAAGGCAAAGAGAACTGACAGAATTTTAATGGAATAAAATTTGTGGGAATAGTTTTGTGTGATGACAAATAGTCATCAGAGGAGGGATTGATGACGCAGAAACGAAGGTTTTACATTTATTAGCGCATAAACGTAGTGCCGCAATAATCAAGTGTGACTTTAACCGAACTAATAAAGATTGTACGGGGACAAATGTGCCCTCAGAGTAGTTCGCCAACATTTATAAGCGTGCTTTATATAACGTGATGTATTAGAATTGTACTAATCTGACATAACCGTAAACGTGTGCCATGATTTGCTTGTTTGAAATGTTTTAACTTAGCATAACTTTAGTGGAGGCTTCGGCCTAGTTGCCTTGTCTCACGGTTTAGATGCTCGTGTTTTTCTAATGTGCTAATAAAACGTGTATTCCTGCTTGAAGCTGTATTTTTCCAGTGAGATCGGTTCACATGCTTATCTTTAAGGTTTCGTGCCAGCCTGGCATCTTCTTCTTTGCTCCAAGGTCAATCTGCAGGTGCAGACAATGGAAGCTCTGAAAGTGAGTTAATTGGTAAAATATGTTGCAACTTACGTTCCCGACTCCAAGGATAATGTAGGCCTAGGTAGAAGCTTGTAAATTGTTGTTTTTGATTGGACAATTTGAAGCCAACCTATGAACCCTCCAATGGAAGACCCTACTGGATTTGAACTGTTAATTATTTAAACCTGGTGCACAAGAAGAAAGCGGCCATTACCCACTGCACCCATTGAGGACATTATTGCCCATTGCAGCCATTATGGCCCATCTTGCCGACCTCGTCATTTTGCCATCTTCTACGATGCCAATTGATGTTCGACGCCATTTTGAATGAGACTTTGATGCTTTCTCTAATCGAGAGAAAGAGACTTTAAGTAATTCTCGCTCTAGAGACTTTAACTTTGATCTGCCCCTTTGCATAAAGTAGTAGTTTTGTCCTTTTATCTTGCCGCTGTGAGGCAATTGCCCCGTCCACCCTGCCCCCTTTGCCCCCGTCCCATGCTGATCGAAAACGGTACCTGTGAGACGAAGACTTCCTTGAATGCTGATTGA
This sequence comes from Pleurodeles waltl, assembly GCF_031143425.1. Classification (NCBI taxonomy): domain Eukaryota; kingdom Metazoa; phylum Chordata; class Amphibia; order Caudata; family Salamandridae; genus Pleurodeles; species Pleurodeles waltl. The sequence goes on from NC_090436.1 coordinate 319,293,314, forward strand.
ATTTGGTAAATATGAAAGGAAAATGTACAATTGCATTGTGTTTCTTTTTAGGTAACCAACTGCTGATTTTTGATAAGAGCCCTAGTTAGGAGTTTTCCAAATCAATGTTGCTAAATAGTTTTTTTGCATGAAGTCCCACATGCAGATGCTAATTTGAGGTTAGATGAGGATTCATTTGTTGCACAATGCAATTTGAGACCTTGTTATGCTGACTAATGTATGCAATTAGCCCATTACAGATTATAGTTTTAGTGGTTTGCGTTGCTATTATCGAATGCATCGTTATTCAAATGCTGCATAGATTGCATCTTTATCGCCGTTATGGACAGCTATTAATGTTCATTTACATATATCATTTGGTGTTGAGACACATTTATATCGTGCTAGCTTTGTTAATATAGGGAAATAAATTCATTAACTTTGAATGAACTGGTGTGGTTATTCATGGCCGAAAGGTCATGGTTCGCCGAAATGTTTTCTGGATTAATTGTGAAGTGTTATGTTGATCAGGGCATTGCTTATGTTCGTTATTGATTATTGATTTGATTAAATTGACTAATCTCGGGTGAAGAGAGCCCCACTTGGTCAAAAGATTCATCGACTCAAGAGCGTTCAAATACAGGTAATTTATTAGGACGGATCGCTCTATCATAGGTGACATGTTTGCTCAGGCTGTATTAAAGTGCGTTAAAATGATTAATAGTGAAATAATACTGTTAGAAAGTGTGTTTCATTATGCGGCACACTTTCCCTTTTCTTGCTAAAATGTAATTAACCCGTCACATAATTTGATCACAAACCGCTGCATAATTTCAGTGGCTGTCATAGGTTGCTGAAAGGGTCGTACAAAACGTGGGCTTTCAGCACAGTAAACAGCTCGGTGCTAGTGAGCAGCGCACCATGATGGCATCTTTATACGAACCTGTGCTAAGGTATTATTGAGGTCAAAGTCCGGAGAGGGTTCTCGCGCTGCGTCATACGTAGCGCGATAGTTAGGAAGGTGAAAGCTCGTCTGTTTGACACAAGTGCTGTAATAAACTAGTGATGCAAGTGTCTGCAAGCAGCGGTGCCTCGACAACGTGATGTAAAGAGGACTCGCGTGCTGTGCAGGGATTCGCGAGCACGGGGCCTGACTACTGAGGTGCAAGGAATGGGAACTCTCTCATTTTCCTAAAGTTAATGAGCAAGCGCTCTTGTTAAATGAAGGTATCTCCCACTCATTTTACACACCAAGAGCGTGCGGGTCCTCCCCTCAGAGGAAACTCAATTTCGCCATGGAACGAGTATACAACCATTCCTACTAGGCAACATCTGTCAGTGGTACAAGCTGAAGTGTGTCTTCTCAAGTCACTCGTAGCTGTGTGTTGCAAAGTAATATGACCGTCGGGAGTCTTTTCCCAAACTACACGTTGATGGCCGGAAAGTTAACTCCTGTGTGATCCACTCAAAGTTCGGCTCTCACTGCCTCATTTTGAGAGCTACTCAGAAACCACGGTTCATGCTTTCTGTGCTAACAACATTAGGAGGCAGTATAATGCCCGGATTTAGCGTTTCAGGGGTAAAATTGAGGAATAACCTTCGGTAAGAACTTTACCACATAGTTTTCCTCTCTCATTTACATAATCTCCGTGCTGCCTGTGAGGCGAGCTCAGCACACCCATATGATGCAGTTTTGTCTCATCACTATAAATCTCTGTTAAAGGCAGAAATGTGCAATTATGCGATCGCCACACTTTTACGCCAATGGAGCACGACTCTAAATGAGCATGTGAATGTTCGGATCTACCTTTGTACGTATGCCTGTACATATGTAGAGGTATATAAATGTACATACAAAGTCATATTCAAACATTTTAAGGAAATGTGGGGGCATATATTGCCTCAGACATACTTAGCTTCGCACTGAAAGGTGGTTGGACACTTTGAGGTGTGTTTGTATGTCAGTAAATTGAACAGTCGCGATGGGCCAAGAGGGTCCAGGAAAAATGGAGCTGTGGCACAGGCACCCACCTGAGATGCCTGTGTCATTGCCAGAGGCCCACATGCATCAATCGCTGAACCCGCAAAATAAAATCATCCGCTATGGTAACACACAATCAAAATGCATGGTCAATATTACAATGAAACACCATTTAACGAAATTGCACATAATAACCAGTGTTAAAAAACTGAGAGACACCAAATGTGGGAAACAAGCTATTGGCCCCGGGAGATGCATTACTAGCTCTGGGTGAAACAGCTCAGCTAAATCCAAAACTGCTTGAACTCTGTTGGTGTCTGTAACAAGATCGTGACAAATTATAAAAGTTGTAACTGCAGCTGTGTCAAGTCAAGGAAAACTTGATGGAATAACGAGAGATAGGCTTTTCAGGCAGGTAATGTCTGTGAATTGTAAGCAGAAGAATCATTGTCTGACCCAGTGAGAAACAACTTACACAATAAATTTGTAAGCAAACGTGTACATATACGTATTAAACAGTGGTGCTTAGTGTAGTAGTGAGGTCAGACTTCTTTTGGAAAGAATCATATTTCTTGTTTTGCTATTAACTCTGGCGCCATTTGACAAATATTCATGAAACTCTCCAAAAAACAAAATAAAATCTATCCTCCTCAGCTCCTTTTAGAAAGGTTTGGGGTGATCCATCAAGTGGGGGCCAAAAAGGGAGGTCCAAAAATTTCCACAGAGAAAATTACATAATGCTATGATAAGATAAAAAAGGCTTAACGGAATTATACCAAGTATGGCAGAAATGTAGATCCTTGCCCAAAAAGTGATTGTGATTTAGTGTAAATCCATTCAGTAGATTTGGAGAAATTAAGGTTACAAAAATAGAGCTATATTGACAGTTGGTTCCTCGGGAATACAGTGGGAGCAAGAATTTAAAAAAATACAGCTTTGTGATTGGCCGAGCAGACTCTTTCTCCCATCGGTCATATCACTCCCATAGGACTCAGATTGGTTCCTCTAGAGCTCTATGACTGGTGTGCCACAACATCAGAAGAACCGTTGTGACCACCGTTACAGTGACAATTTTGGGGTCACCGTGATTCCCCATGATTCCCAAGGGGCCACCGAGGGACTCCTGAGATAACTAGAAAGTGAATTACACAAACAAAAAAAAGTGGGATGGGTGTTTGTAGGGGGTTCGCAGCCCGCAGGAGGCCAGGCCCTGTGGCTAACCCATGCTGCTCACTGCCAAAGGCCCTTCCCGGTGGGTGGTTAGCCGCCCATGGGGATTAGGTATGGTAATAAAATCTTACTTTATGGTAAAAAGCCGTAGAAATTCACTGAGAAAAACAAAGGTTAAATTGATGCTATAGTTAGGTATGGTAATAATAACTTACTTTACATTAAAAAAACCTGAGAAATTCACTGGGCTTGTGTGAACGGAAATGTTCCTGAGTTGGGCCTTCATCACTACACGTGTATTGTGTAGACAATCACTCGTGCAAAACTGAACATATTTTAGCCTTCTCAGAGCAGATGACAAAGACTCTTCAAAAAATTACACAGGTTGGTACTGAGAGATTTATATGACTGTTGAGTCAATGTAATGCAAAATACTAAGTTAGAATGCACACTACGTTTGAATAAATGTACTGTGAGATACTAAGAAGTAATGAGAACTAGTGTTGAGTCAATGTGATACAAAATACTATGGCCCAGATTTACTATCATTTTACATTGTGAGTGCGTGATATTTTTTGCGCAACCACAATGTAAAATTTATTTCAGGATTTACAAAGACATGCAAAGCCTGATTTGCATGACTTTGCGTGGCTTTGTAAAAAAACCAAAAAGTAACGCAATGCAGCACAGTGTTTCCTCACATAACTTTGCATCGAGGAGGATTTACATGGGTGGGTTATTTTGACGTAAACCCAGATTTACTGGAGTCTGCAACCTGGCTTTGCACCAAAATTGTGTGCCTACACAAGGCTAATATAATGAGAAAAAACATCTTTATATCTCATTGTTACTTCCTCTGCAGCAGGCATGCATAGAGGAATAAACCTCTAAGAATAGATTTTGTGCGCAAAGGTATTTCTTCCTGCACAAAAACTATTCTGACCACACCACAGGCACCCTTGTGTCGTGGTGCAAGGATGCCTGCATTAGCTCTACGCTGCCACAATTGCACCAGCACAAGGAGAGGGCAGAAGTGTGCTACCTCTCAGTAAATCTGGTTCATTTCTGCTCTCCACCTTCCAGGCAACACAGTGAAGCTACGTCCTTTGCTGCGTTGCCTTGTTTGAAAGTTAAGTAAATCTGGTCCCAAGTTAGAAAGATTGCCTGTTCCCTGGCCCTTGACTCAGGAGTGCCTTCATTGCTGCTTTTCCAATGTTGACTAAGAGACACACCTCTAGAAAAGACAGAGCTTTGAATGGTTAACTCATTTGTTGCGCCGCGTGAGTTCAGACTTACACACGGTCCGCTGTTAACGAATGATGAAACAAGAAGAAAAAACACGCCGAAGTAATCTAAATCATCTATTTACCTAGCTAGATAGAAACAAAGCAATGATAAGTATATCTAGAATGGCAAACTTGGAGAAATTAGCTGATTCATCAACGGATGACCTGTAAGTATAAATTAAAGTTCACGTGTTGTAAGGTACACATAACACTGTTTTAAAAACTATGTATGTATGTGAACGTGGATTCTGGTGAAGTCGTCATTATAAACACTCCAACATGACTTACTTGTCTTCTAGATGATCCTACCCCGTTCCGACACTTCCAACGTCTTCCAATAAAAGCACTCACTCACTGGTTATTCTGTAACCCTGCATTTACCTCGGATCAGACAGCTCCCTCAAACACAATATAAGCGGCACACACAGATGCCACACACCTCCCATCCCAGTGAGAGGCACTCATTTTGTGGAGTATCCTGGGATTCCATTGCTGACATCACACACATGCACAGGGCTGGCAAAGGAATCCCTGGATTTCATCTTCACCAAGAGGCGTTTGCAATCCTCGAAGAAGGTAGTACATGTGATTATCAGGGTGTCATAGGGTCACATGCCGTAGGGAATTCGGGGAGTCTCAACCAGGTGCTGTTTAAGCTAGACAGGGCCAAGAGCTGGAACACTGACATCTGGATGGTGGTGCTTCCACCATTATGCTGAAGTCATCCTTAGCCCACCATTTCCCCATAATTACTCGGCTGCCTCTGTAAATTGAGGACAACTATCTCTGAAAGCAGTGAAATGATGGGGTGATAGTGGGATTTAGATCTGTGTGATTGGGGTGTTTCCAGCAAGGTCTAAATAAAAGCTTCAGTATATTTGGTTGTGATCAATAATAACTCTGCTTATCACGAACCCGTATCAGTGGGTTCTTGCTATATTTCTCCGTGACGTTGATCTTTCTTTTGTGGATTCTCTGTCACAATATATTAAATAATCTTTACAGTATTTGACAACTATGCTGCAGGTGTCATCCTGTCTCAAACAAGAGATTCAGATCATCTGAATAGATTTATATATTTATTTACAGTTGACTTGTATAATGCTGTATTATCACTTTTAGGCCACAAAGCGCTCCATCACAAAGATAACACTTCCAAGTGCTGTGAAGTAGTTAATCAGTAATATCTGGCATTAGGTACTGACAAATTCAGGTTGTAGTGATAATATAGCCTTGTAAGATTGAGAATAATGGAAAGAGTGTAGGTTTTTGAAAGTTATGTTATGTAGATCTGTAGAGTGTGCTTTCACCCGCATGGGTATCATGCCACTGAGCAGGTGTAGGTGACTAGGGGCATATTTATACTCCATTTGCACTGAAATCACGTCATTTTTTACGCTAATGTGGTGCAAAACTAACTCCACAATTATATTTTGACGTTAGACACGTCTAACGTCAATATATTGGAGTTTGCACCATTTTTTAGATGCGTGAACCTACCTTGTGCCAATGAGATGCAAGGTAGGCGTTCGCATATAAAAAATGGTGCTAACCACATAGCCTCATATTTATCCCCTTGTGCTAAAATGACGCATGGGTGGGAGGAGGGGCAAAATAATGGTGCAAAGCTTGCTTTGCGCCATTATTTAAAGCCTGGGTCAGACCAGGCATTAGGTGACCTGTGGACCTGTGGATCCATTTCCATGGTTAAACACCATGGAATGGGTCCACAGGTGCACTCTTCAAGCCCCAGGAACACCCCCACTCACACAAGAGGGGCACCGGAGGATGGGTGACCCCATCCCAGGTAAGTAGGGTAAGTCTAGGTAAGTATTTTTTTTTCAAATTAAAGTGCCATCAGCCAACTTGGGGCCCCCTGCATGGCACAGGGTGCAATAGCCATGCCCCCACTGATCCCCTGTGCTGGCCATTGGGGTGGTGGGCATGACTCCTGTCTTTTCCAAGACAGGAGTCATGTGGTATGGATGGTTTCGTGTCAGAAAATGACGCTCAGCTGGTTAGAGGCATTTTTTTGCCTCTAACCAGCCTAATGTCATTTTTTGGTGCAAAACTCCCTTCTCCCATACCGCCATCCCCACCCAGCTAATGTCATTTATTTTTTTACGCTAGCCCACCCTTTGCTCCGCCTTGCACCATTCCAGAAATATGGCTACCGGCTTGCGCTCAGGAATGGCACAAGCCAGTGCTAAACTTTTTGATACAAAACTGCATTAGTGCAGTTTTGCATCAAAAAGTATAAATATGCCCCCTAGTCTTGTCAAGAGTGGAGAGAGGGATTGTTCGAACTGCCAGGTTTTCAACCTGTTGCAGAACTCAAAAAGTAGAGGTAGTAGCTCTAACATGTAAAGGGGGGAAACGTCCTAAACAATGCGTCCTGAATGATACAGACATTTTCAACGCAAGCGTAACTGTGCTTGCCTAAACAACGCATGGCTTTTCCTGTGCCTCAACCACGCATGTGCTGGACTATGCATATGCGTTGTTAAGGCACAGAAAAAGCTATGCAGTGTTAGAGAGAGGGCACGGTGAGGTAAGTGGGGCTTGGGCAGGGATTAGAGTGGGGGGTAGGAGTATTTCTATTTTGTTTTTTGAAGGGCGGGGTTGGGGTTTTGGGTATTGTTTTTAAGGGATTAGGGTGGGGGCAGGGTAGTTTATTTTTAAAGGGGTGGGAGAAGGTTTAAGGAAGGGCAGGAGGAGAGAAGAGGAGGAAGGATCGGGAGAGGACGGGGTGAGGTAAGTGGGGTTGGGGCAGAGTTGGTGGATAGTTTTTAGGTTTTAGCAGTGGGTGGATTTAGGACTTAGGGTGGGTGGGGGTTCGGGGTAATTTAGTTTTTGGGGGCAAGGGTAGGAGGGTTAGGATAGGATTTTTTAGGGCTTAAGGTGGGTGAGGGGGTCGGGGTAGTTTACTTAGGGGAGAAGGTTTTAGGGCTCAGTGTGGGTGTGGGTTAGGTAGTTTACTTAGGGGGAAGGTCTTAGAGCTCAGGGAGGGTGGGGTCAGGGTAGTTTACTTTTTAGGGGCAGGGGTCGGGTTACATTTTTTCAGGGCTCAAGGCACTATGTTGGTGTAGTGTTGTTTTATGGTGCAGGGTTGGGGACTGGGGTAGGTTTTTTTTTTTAGGGTTCAGGGCAGGTCGGGGGGTCGGGGTACTTTAGTTTCTAAGGAAGGGGGTGGGGGTTAGGATAGTATTTGTTTTAATGCTCAGGGCGGGTGGGGGGTCGGGTAGTTTAGGTATTGGGGTGGGTGGGGGGGTTGTGTATGATAGAACCACGCATGCTGTTTCACATGCTGTTTCCACACATGCCTTAATAGGCATGCTTTTACAAGAAAATTTGTTATAAAGGCATGAGTGGTAAAGGCATGCATAAAAACAACGCAGTCGTGGTTCCGGCCACATTGTTAAGGCATGCGTTGTTCTGGCATTTTTCGTTCCATCATACAACCTATAAAGGGAGGTCGTTCCACGCATTAGGAGGAATATACGAGAAGGTTCGCCTCCCGGATCTCTTTCTGTGTATGCGTGTGATGTGCGCGAGCAGGAGTCTAGCTGAGAGGAGGTGTATAGGTGGTTGGGGGAAGGAGATGTGATTGTTCAGTTAGACCAGGCCTGTATTCTGTAGTACTTTGAATGTGTAGGGGTTAAAGTCTGAACTGAGCGCTTTTGTATCTTGGGAGCTAGTGGAGTTCCTTGAGGTGTGGTATGGTGTGTTCCTGGGTGGAAAGTTGAGGATGAGTCTAACGGCTGCATTCTGGCAGGGTTGTAGTAATTTGATGAGTTGCTTGATGAGTCTGGCATAGATGGTGTTCCCTTAGTCCAGTCTGCAGGTGACAAGGATGAGAGTGATGGTTTTTCATATGTCCCTCAGAGCCATCTGAAGGTTTTCCTCAGTATCCTCAGGGTGTGGAAGCAGGATGCTGTGACAACATTGACTTGTGCAGGCATGTCTGATGACGATTCCAAAGTTCCTGATGTGGGAGCTCGGGATATGCGTGGGTCCAAGGTCGGTCAGCCACCAGGTGGAGTTCCATAATGAGGTGTGTTTTCTGGAGAACACTACGTCTGTCTTGTTAATGTTGAATTTGAGACAACTGGACTTTATCCAGGTGGTAACTTCAGACAAGCAAGCAGTGAACTTGTTCCTTGTGTTGGTGGTTCTATCCAAGAGGGACAGTATGAGTTGCGTGTTTTCTGCATGGGAGATGACTCCATAGATTCGTTTTTGAGATTCAAAGGTGTACAATGCCAGGGTGACTGTTTGTGTTCTTTCTGTCAAAACGGAGCAGATCCAGTGAAGCGCAGATCCTTGACTGCCAATCTTGTGCATGCATTTGATATGCAGGTGTTTAATGACAATGGTGTGATACTGTGTCAAGAGATGCCAAGCGGTCGAGTAGGAGGAGAGCTACAGTCTCTCCTCTGTCCACAATCATGTGTATGTCAACTGTTGTGGTGTGGTTTGCCATTTCTGTACTGTGGTTGGACCTGAATCCAGACTATGAGGAATAGAGGAGCTGTTGGAAGGGCCAGTGGTAGTGAGTCTTCTGTGGTTCTGTAAGAGAAAGTTGAATGTGATGAAGGCGTGGTATGTCCTGATGATTGGTGATGGCTTGTTGACCATAGTGTTGCTGAAGTAGGAGAAAAGCAGGTCCAGGAGATGTCCAGCTGCATGGATGGTTTCAGTGATGTGCTGGGTGAGGCTGAGATTCCTTATGTTTTCAAGAAGGGTAATCAAGTTGGGGCCTGTGCAGTCTTCGAGGTGAAAATTAAGGTTTCTAAGGAAGATAAAGGTGCTGAATTCAATGATGAGTGATGCGACAAAGTCTATGGTGTCACTCTGAGGTTCACACAGGGTCCTGTACACAAGGGCTCCACAAAGGTTAAAGTTGGCTGTGTCCAAGGAGGAGCAGGTTGTGTCCATAGAGGACATCAAGGTGTTCTTGAATATGATTGCACTCAGGGCCAGATGTAGCAAGGTTACAAATTGCGAGTTGCAATTTGAGAGTCCCAGCGACTCGCAAATTGCAACTCGCAATTTGGAATGCAGAAAGGTGTCTCAGACACCTTCTGCGAGTCGCTATGGGGTCGCAAAGACCCACCTCATTAATATTAATGAGGTGGGTCGCAATTTGCGACCCCATAGCGATTCAGGGCACTCACGGGGATGGTGGCCTGCTGGGAACAGCAGACCACCATGTCCGTGACTGCTTTTAAATAAAGCAGTCTTTTTTTTTCAAAGTGCAACCCGTTTTCCTTAAAGGAAAACGAGCTGCACTGTGAAAAAATAACCGAAACATTTAGTTTCGGTATTTTTCAGGGCAGGCAGTGGTCCATTGGACCACTGCCTGCCCTGAATTTTTTTTTTTTTTGCCAGACACAAAGGGGAAGGGGTCCCATGGGGACCCCTTCCCGTTTGCGCCTGGGTTACCATCCACTTCAAGTGGATGGTAACTGCGCTTTCATTTGCGACCGCAATCGCGGTCGCAAATGAAAATGCATACCATTGCGAGTCGCAAATAGGAAGGGAACACCCCTTCCTATTTGCGAGTCGGAAATGCATTTTGCGAGTCGGTTCCGACTCGCAAAATGCATTTCTACATAGCAAAGTGGCTTTAGCGACTCGCAAACTGCGATTTTCGCCGTTTGCGACTCGCTAAACCTTTGCTACATCTGGCCCTCACTCTCCAGCTTGTGCTGGCAATCCTACATGACAATAATGTAGCTGGCGATGATGGCTGTGGAGATGTCCGCACAGAGGCTGGGTCTAGCCATTTTTCAGTGAGGAAGAGCAGGCCCTGGGTGAGGTCGTGCAGCAGATCCCATATCTATGAGGTGTGTTTGCTGAGTGAGTGGGTATTGGGGATCATGCATTTGAGTGTGGGGTGCTAGGTGGGTAGTGGCTGATTGGTGTGTGTGTGAGTGGGTATAGTGATGGGTGATGTTGGCCCATGAGTGGTGAGTGTAGGGGAGGACAGTGCATGAAAACCTGCGGAAGTGCAGGTGAAAGCTCCTTCCATTTGTGTGGTGCAGTGCAGCAGCACACCAGTGAGGCCGGGGGAAAAGGATGTGAAGGAAAGCTGCAGGGTAGCGGTGGGTAGGCATAGAACCAAGGGTCCTGGCACTGGGAGTGGTCCAGACACAGACAGGTGCAAACAGGCTTGCCTTTGGTATGCTTTTTGCTCAGCAGCACCATGCCCATGTGACAGCTACCATTAAGCAGGTCCCGGGAGGGATGCGAGCAGCAGGAAACAGGTAACGAGCACTCAGGGTGGGTGGAACGGGTAAACAAAGGTCACTGCCAGTGAGAAAGGCACAAGAGGCATAAAACAAACGAGCGCAAATGGAGAGACAAAGAAAGAAAAACAGCATAAAAACATGAGTCAGTTAGTGAAATGAAGCATTAGAAATGGGGGTGAGAAGCGAGAGAAAAAGGCACACAACGAGGGACAAAGAGAGAAAACAAGGAAAGAAAACGGCACAACAATAAGGGTCAGACAGTCAAACGAGGCATAAGAAAATACGTGAACAAACTGAAAACTTCACTAAAAGGAGGGGCAAAGAGAGGGAACAAGGACAAACAAGATCCAGGCAGTTAGGCAAGGTACAAAATGTGGATGAAAAGAGAGGAAAAAGGCACACGTCATGGTAAAAATAGAGAGGAGCATAAGAAGGGCAAGATGACGAGAGAGAGAGAGACAGAGATAAGAGAGAGAATGGAGTGACCTAGAGAAGAGCAAAGAGGGAGCCGCAGGGCACAGAACAGGTAAATTCTAGAGGATAAGTTATGCACCTGCTTAATAGCTGGTCCACACTGTGGCCGCCATAAAGTTGGTCCTGGGAGGGAGGAGGAGCGCAGGAAGCAGAGGGCATGGAGAGGTGTAGGAGGCGGAAAGTGAGAGAGTGGAAAACAGGTAAGGAGTGCTGGGGGAGGAAGAGTGGGAAAACGAGGGCCAGTGCCACCAAGAAAGGCACAAAGCAAATGGGTTCACACTTAGAGACAAAAACAAAGAGATAAAACAAACAGCAAAAAACATGGATCAGAGTGAAATGAGACACCAGAAATGGGGTTGAGAAGCAAGAGAAAAAGGCACACAACGAGAGACAGCAATGTTCAGACAGTCAAATGAGGTGCACAAATAAACAGAGGTGAAGCGAGAGGAAAAAGGCACAGGTCAGGGTCAAAAGAGAAAGGAGACCCCGGAAGAGTAGGAGAGAAGGTAGGAGTGAGAGTGAGAAAGAGATGAGAGAGAGAATGCAGCGATCAGAAGAGGAACAAAACAGCAGCCACAGGGCGCAGATAGGTGAATCCCAGGCAGAGGTGTTTTAAGGCATGAGCAAAGTGGGCTCTTGCCCAGGCCCTAGTCTTTCAGGATGGATTCTGATAGAGCCAGCTTTGCTCTGTTAAGAGTCTTGCCCTGATGACCTTGAGTAATTCTTAAACAGATTGTTTTAAATACCTTTTTCCTTTAATTTATTTTTAATGTGGGTGATATGTGGGAGTCTATTATGGACAATTTGCAGAGAAATGTTGCACTTGTGCCATGCAACGTCCATTCAAATGTTTCTTTTAGATTGTTAGTAATGGGGATCCTAGTTGGCTAGGGTAAGCACCTAAGCCAGGCAGTAACCACCACTCTCGTCTGGACAGGGGAGCTACAAACCTGAGATAACCCCTGCTCACCCCCTTGATAGCTTGGCACGAGCAGGCAGGCTTATCCCAGAGCCAATATGTAAAGTGTTTGCACAACACACAAAAGAGACTTCACAACAGGTTATACAAAACTAAACTGTATTGCAGACCCAACGTAGACTGTGGACCAAAACGACATAAATCAGCAATACTCTGCCACGCAGGCAGTTGTCAAACCAGCATAGTACAACTCAACAAAATATTCATACATTGCCATGTCATGTAAAACATTACCAAGGAAACGTTAAGGTGCATTTCATCCCGCCCCCAAAACAGTTTTCTGTGCTTCTGTCTACAGACAGCACTGCATACATCAATTTTGGGACACAACAATGCAGCACGTAAGGAAGAAGGCAGGGGAATCTCCCAACATCACCTTCAATGGAAATCCATGCCTGGATATGATGCGCCTATATTACAGATTGTGTGGTAGTTGTCCCAAACCTTGGTTACAGGGCCATCTGCCCATTTATACTCAGAATTTTGGGAAAGCAGTGTTTGGCAGGCACAGGACCTCTGTTGAGGTTTCCTCCTTGTCCTGAAAACTGAATTGCGAATGCCCCAAACAAAGGTATGCCTCCCAGGGTAGCAGGGGAGGACACCCACAAATCCAACGTTGGCAGGGAGACCACTCCTGATCTCCCTGGATGGGCAATCCTCTGCAGCAGCTACCCTCATCCACGCAATGCAGCTCCCATACTTCAGCCACTCCTGGAAGGAGTAGCGTGCCTGGGGTCCTCCAGGGCTTCCTACCAGGTCGCCTAGCCAGGGCAAGCCTCAGAGGCCCTTCCTGCTTCTTCTGGGGCACTGTGGGCAGGAACAGACTGGCTTTTATTGGATCCTGTTTAGTTTTAATGGTTCTCAGAAGTTTAGCTTAGCCTTCTGGCTTGCAGACATGTGCCCCAGTCACCTAGTGATTTTTAACCTACTTAGCCTGCTCCGTATTGGCCATTTTATTTAATAATTTCCTTTAAGATGGCTGTCTTTGTTTAGAGTTAGAGCAATGTGTTGATTTACGTTATCAGTGCCATTCTGTGAAGGTGTCGCTATAGGCGTAAAAAATAAGTGATGTACGTAGGTATTCACATCATGTCGTTTTCTCACTTACGTGTGACAGGAACATAATGTAATTTGGTGGGAATTGTTTACATAATTGCCTCCACAAGCTTTCCCCCTTATCTATTGTTTGGGAACATACCTGTGTCAGGCGTCCTACAAGATCTGTATAAATACATCTCACACAGACAAGGTTATTGGAGGAATTCCTAACAGATGCTATCGACGCAATCTATGCTGCATGTTGCCTTAATGCAAACCTAGCCTTCATGTCACCACGGAGTCTGACCTAGACCTCATTCCAAGGTAACGAGGGTTGGGGGGCGCTTTTCATAGACATGGTACTGGCATATTAGGTTTATCACACTGAGCTTTTGTTAGGTTAGGAATGGGTTTTTCTATGCTAGGGATTTTACATTTCATGTATATTGTAAGATGGTGGGGGTCTTTGTATTCAGAAATCTCATCTTTTCAATCATGCTTCTTTTATTATGCATTATCCTAATCATTGCAGTTCATGCATTTTACCATAGATTGCAGGCTTTTCAATAAATGTATTGAAAACTCACCTGCATCTCCTTTATTGCCTATGTGTGACTGAGACTTATTGCTAATGTGAGAAAAGGATAACTTCCATTAAACCATTCCCCGCAAAACACTTACACACAAGCAACAACAAAATCTGGTCATCAGAATAATTGCTAGTGCCATTGGGTTCACTTATGTCACCTTTAAGGAAGGCGACACAGTGCCCATAGCATATAAATCACATTTATACTCCAATGCAGAACAACCCTTTTCACCCACAGAAAAAATACTAATTGCTGCAGAGATGGCTGTCATTAAGGAGAGGCCACTTGCCCAAGAGAAACGCATTATTGTCATTATCACTGTGCTGGCTTTAGAGGCTGTCCCGAAAGCAAGCGCTCCTAACGCTAATACATTACATCAACGTTGGACTGAATGGGAAACCTCCCTGACTGCCACTGATGTTGATTACAACTTCGACCCAAAACTTCAAACACAAGAATTTCTCCAATACGAACATGAGTACCCTGCACCGCTTAACATCTTGCCTCTTGACAGATACCAAACTGTAATTTACACTGATGGTTCAGCACAACCAGCTGTAGGTACAAAATATCAGCACTCAGCCACTTGCACAGCTGTGAGCAGAGCCTCACAATACCTAGAAGCAGACCCTGGGGGACTGCAGAGCACAATTGGCTGAACTTAAAGCTCTTATCCTAGTGCTAAAAGATACGGATCCATGACAGCTCACATTGATTGTGTGTGATTAATACTATTGTGTCCAGTCCTACAATGATTATCTTAATCATTGGCAGTTGAACAGGTTCAGAGACTCAAAAGGGCATACCATTATACACAGCCCTCTGTGGGAAAGGGTGACTGATCTTAAGGGTAAGCTACCAGAGGCTCATGTAGTCCTTATATTGGGACACCAACGTGTAGGAATACACATTGGAAACACATTGGCTGATGAAGCAGCCAAATCCGCAGTATCCCCAGCTTCTGTTGCTGCAGTGACTCGTTCTCACACGAGAATGGATAATTAAATTCTGGCTGCCGTGAAAGCTTCGGCTGAAGGCAAGCCACTTTCAAATGCATATCCTACTAAGTATTCTTACCATATCAGTGCACAGAATGTTGCCTTTGTGACAATTCCTGGGGTTGCAGATCAAGTGATTTCCAACAAAGACAAGAGATTAGATCTCCTCAAAGCAGAGCATGAGGGTGTTGCATCCACTCATGCTGGTGTCGCGGCCACATTAACACTCTTACATAAACACTTCTGGTGGCCGGGTCTATATAAATAGACCAAGCAATATGTTCTTTGCTGTGACATTTGCCAGCAAATAAAGGGCTCAAACATTAAACACCCTCAGCACACATCCCTCTTAGTGTCCAACAGGCCACTACAATGTGTGTACCTGGACCATTGAGGTCCCTTACAATCTGAAGGTGCATACAAATACATTTTAGTCGCTGTTGATGCTTATTCTAGGTTCCTGTGGGTATGGCCACAGCGGTTGGCTGATGCTCAAACTTTTTTAAAAGACTTGTGGATCTTTATCGGTACATATGCAGTTGTAGCATTCCATTCGGACCAGGGCCCTGCCTTTGCCTCTAAGGCATTAAGGGACACCATGAGGGTGGTGGGTGTTGAATTCTATTACTCCTCACCCTACCATCTGGCGGGTAATTCGGTTGTGGAGAGGAGGAATTGAAATCTAAAACACTCCTTAACAGCTAGAGTA
The DNA here is from genome assembly GCF_031143425.1 of Pleurodeles waltl. Taxonomy (NCBI): domain Eukaryota; kingdom Metazoa; phylum Chordata; class Amphibia; order Caudata; family Salamandridae; genus Pleurodeles; species Pleurodeles waltl. The sequence continues at coordinate 319,308,772 of NC_090436.1, forward strand.
TTGGGCTTTGGTCGCAGTTGGCATCATCACCTATATGGGGTCCAGAGAGCATTGAATAATCTGCCAAATCGGTCCTTGGGAGGAAGCACTCGTTATGCGGTCCTCTTTGATATGCCTCTGTATGTCCCAGATCTAGATGGCCCTGGTATCTTGGCAACAGACACACCTTTTGACATAAATGAACGTCTCACTGTCTTACAGGAGATTCAGCAATTTTTATGATGATGATTCAACCGCCAGTGCTGCCAACTTAGGAATAAGGAATTTGCCAACAACTTCTACAGGCTGGATTCCTAAAATTGGGGATCTGGTTTGTGAGAAGATTGCTGTGAAGAAGGAATTTGGCCCATCTTACAGAGCACCCGTTCCAGTCCTGGGAATAGAAGGCACCAGAACCATTATCCAACAACCACTGCAAGGTTCCAATGGGGAACAGATTTGTCTCCATCGACAACATCAAATTGCACCATGTGGTCAATCCTGCACAGTAGATCCAGAGGTCCCATGGGTAGTCCCCAGTCCCCTCTCATTACCCAACAGGAAATACCTCTTCAAAGAAGAAACAACAACTTTTCTGACTACACCAGCATGTTTAAAAATACTAAAAATGCCTCCTCAAGCATGGGGAGGGCAGAAAATGAGATTCTGTTGATCCCTGTTACCACTTCATTGACAAGAACTGTCCAAGATGTGGCTGTGTTCTACTCCAACTAAACACAAACAGATGACACCATATAGTATAAGCCTCCATGCAAAGGGGATCTATCCACCAGTAATACACCAGTTCCTGTGTTTGCAGAGACTGCTTCTGGTTACTTCATCAATCTTGATGACTTTTATGCAACTTCATCTACACCTGCAACTGAAACTTGTTGGGTTATCAATGGTATTATCTGTGGGTATTTCTGACATTGCTTGCCTTTCTACTATGGATTGGTTTTGTGACTGTTTTCTTTCTCCTGATAAATGGTCATTATCTTCCTGAACGCTCTTGTGTCGAGCCAGTGGATGAAATTCTAACACTTTACCTTTCCTCACGAAGATACTTGTTCCTTGTGAAAATTTCAGCAGTATCAGTTTCAGATGGGATAGTTTGGGATAAAGTTACCTTTGGTATATACAGGTCTACTGAGGTTATACAAATTCCATATGTATTCAAAATCTCTATGACTGATGTAATTACACCTAGTGTTGTTTCTGATGACTGGGATGTTCAAACAGTTGATTCAATGCTTGCAGAGTTGCAGGATTACACTATATACGAAAGTGTGATGTGTACATTAACACAGCAAATTATCGGAAAATGTTCTGTTGCAATCATTGGGGACATTACTATCTCCAGCGAGCAACTAGACACAGATCAGTATTTAACTATATACAGTGGGAACACTGTTCTACTCAACCTGTGGGGAGCCCCAAAGCATATGTAGACAAATTTGCATACGTTTCTGGGCATGACACTACATGACACTATAAATGCGGTCATATTACTTCAAATTAGCACCCTCTAAAATTAGATTTTGCTAAATGTCACCAAATTAATCTATTCCGATTTCTTTGTTTCCTGACTTACTATTGAGGGTTATGAATACTGAAAAAACATTATTGATGTGAAAAGTGTATAGGGAGCACAAGATTGGCAAATACAGGGTAGGGAAGTTTTGTTTAGAGCATGCCTTATTCCTGTCCAAATGATATTTTTGAATGATACAATTCAACAAATATCCTGCCTAGGGTTAGCAAAAATAAAGGAAATGAATGCACCCAGTATCTCCAAACCAGCCAAATTCACCATTTGGCAATCATTCCTAAACTTAACTGAGGAAGAACTAAACACTTGGGTTCGGGATTGTACCTATAATTCCCGGCAGGTGGTTATTGTGGCAAATATCAATCAATCAATCACAGATTTGTAAAGCGCAGCAAATCACCCATAGCGTCTCAAGGCACTGAATGAAGGCATGCTGCTCAGTCGAAGAGCCAGGTCTTGAGGTCCTTCCTGAACTACTTCAGTGATGCGGTCTGCCTGAACTTGAAGGGAAGTGTGTTCAATGTCCGGGCTGCTAGGTAAGAGAAGGGTCTTCGTCCTGCTGTACTTTTCCAGATCTTGGGGGCGGCTGCAAGGGCCAGCTGCTAGGAACGGAGACTTCTGTTGGGTACATAGAAGGTGAGGTGGTGGTTGAGGTGTGCTGGTCCTATGTTGTGCAGTGCCTTGAAGGTGTGGATCAGGAGTTTGTATGTGAAGCACTTGTTGGCCAGGACTATGAGGTGGGAGTAGATATGGCTGTGACAGAGGATGTCCTGGATGAGTCTAGCTGCTGCATTCTGAACTCTGTGTATGCTAGATTGATGGTGCCGGCATAGAGGGCAATGCCTTAGTCTAATGTTGGTGATGAGTGCTTGGGTGACTGTCTTCCTTGTGGCGGGGGAATCCATTTGAAGATCTCCTACAGGAGATGGAGGGTGCAGAAGCTTATTGAGGAGACAGCGATAACTTGGTGGGTCATTGATAGAGAGAAGTCCAGGCTGATGCCCAGGTTGCACGCATGGTCAGTGGCGCTAATGGTGTTACCCAGAGCGGTGGGCCACCAGGATTCATTCCAGGCAAAAGGGATGGATCTGATCAAGAGGACACAAATGGGTATCAGGCGCATTTTGTTAATTTCTTGGGGGGGTTTCAAGATTAGCCGGCCGGACCCTCGCTATGTCTCGGGTCAACATTTGGATATAGTTACCGCGTACAGGGGCAAATTTATACTCCGTTTGCGCCGAATTTGCGTCGTTTTTTTTTACGCAAAACTAACTCCATATTTATACTTTGGCGTTAGACGCGTCTAGCGCCAAAGTTCATGGAGTTAGCGTCATTTTTTTGCGTGAACACCTTCCTTGCGTTAATGATATGCAAGGTAGGCGTTCCCGTCTTAAAAAATGACTGCGATGCATATGCGTCGTATTTATACTCCCGGGCAAAAATGACGCCCGGGAGTGGGCGGGTCTAAAAAACCCGCATTTGCGCTGGATTTTAGCGCCTGGGTCAGGGCAGGCGTTAAGGGACCTGTGGGCTCAGAATGAGCCCAGAGGTGCCCTCCCCTGCCCCCAGGGACACCCCCTGCCACCCTTGCCCACCCCAGGAGGACACCCAAGGATGGAGGGACCCACCCCAGGGACATTAAGGTAAGTCCAGGTAAGTATTTATTTTTTTTTGTAGCATAGGGGGGCCTGATTTGTGCCCCCCTACATGCCACTATGCCCAATGACCATGCACAGGGGACATAAGTCCCCTGGGCATGGCCATTGGGCAAGGGGGCATGACTCCTGTCTTTCCTAAGACAGGAGTCATTTCAATGGGGGATGGGCGTCGTAAAAAAATGGCGCAAATCGGGTTGTGGCGATTTTTTTGCCTCAGCCTGACTTGCACCATTTGTGGACGCCCATACGCCATTTTCCCCCTACGCCGGCGCTGCCTGGTGTATGTCGTTTTTTTCAACGCACACCAGACAGCGCCGGCGGCTAACGCCGGCTAACGTCATTGAATAAATACGGCGCCCGCATGGCGTTAGCCGGCGCTAATTTTTTTGGCGCAAAACTGCGTTAGCGCAGTTTTGCGTCAAAAAGTATAAATATGGCCCACAGTGTGAGTAAAGTGTGCCAACAATGGTTATGCGCTAACACCTTTGCAACAGTTAAAGAGCACTTTAGTCCCCTATCAAACGATGTAGACTTGAAAGATTTCTTGTTAGGTCCTAAAAGCCACGCTCTAAAAGATTCCTGTATGCCATATACAATGAAATATGGAAGCTTTCTCAAATTGAAGCGGCTGCATGTTTGAGGAAGATAGATAAGGAAAATATGGAAAAGGCTTTAGCTGTTGTCGACAATAGCATGAATACTCTGTCCAACAGAATATATACACTTAATAACATAGGCCGTCATTATGACTCTGGCGGTCAGGATTAATATGGCGGTAGTTCCGCCAACAGGCTGGCGGTCCATACCGCTATATTATGAGATTGGCAGGTTGGCTACAGCCAACCTGCCACTTCTTCACTCATACCGCCATGGCAGTATGAGCCACCGGGCCGGAGATGTCTATCTCTAGCCCAGGGGCTGACATAGTACCGTTCATGGCTTGATGAGCCACCCTACCACCATGGTTTTTGTGGCGTTAGCAACACCATGAAAACCATGGTGGTAGGCCCTACCTGTGACAGGGAATATCTTCCCTGTCACCGGTAGGCGGCTCCCCCACCCCTTCACTCACCTGACACCCACAACCCTCCCTCCATCCAAACTCATCCACCCACCCCCAACACACACTATCCCCCACCCCGATAGACAAACTAACACCCCACCACACTCTGATTCACTCCCTTACCTCCCCACCCCCACCAATACACAAACACACACTCCGATCCCCATACACGCACACACATGCAGACTTGCACACACCACACAACTGAACCCCACCCCCCACAGCCACACACACACACATCACCCCCACCCTCATTAGTCACAGTGCCCCTCACCCCACACCCACCTCTCAGCATACATGCACAACGACACACACACCATGCATACACCCATTCACTAACACTGCCATACACGCATTCATACACACACTGCATACACACATTCATACACACATACTTCCAGTCATACTCACACACATTCTTACACAATCACACTGACATGCAGAGACGCACTCACTTCACCACATTTACACGCATTCACTCACACTCATACAACCCCACAAACAACACAACACACACAGACGCATTCACACACGCACTCAGACACACACACACAACACCCCCACCCTAACAACCCCCTCCCTTGTCGGACCCCTGAATTACCTTGTCCAGTGAGGAGGTCGTCCGGCAAGGAATGGGAAGGGGTGCTGCTACCACCAGCAGCGCCCCGCCAGCAGAACACCACCAGGCCGTATTAATGGTCGTAGTAAGCTGGCGGCGTAGTGCTGACGTGGCGGTGCTGGTGTTAGCAGTGCCAGCTTATCACTGTCCGCCAGCATGAGCACTGCCCGTATTGTGATGGAACTCAGGCAGTGCTCATAATATGGTGGACGGATGGTAGCTGCGGTGGTGGTATGTTGGCGGCCGTCACCGCAGCGGTAGGTGGTATTTAACGGCAATGTTATAATGAGGGCCTTAGTGTCTTCAGCGATTGATATCATACAGATTGATGTGTCCTTTTACACCATGGGCAAAGTCAGCTGCGCTCCATCACGCAGTTAGGTTGGACGTTACAGATTCTGAAAAATGTCCGTGTCCCATGGAAATACATTAACAATAGTGACTTGTTCTCTGCTTTTAATTTGTCCAGAGAGCAACAGACAATGTCTAAAAAAAAGCGAGTTACACATTGCTTAATATAGAAAAGGTAATAAAGCTACCTTTCACAGTAGCAGAAAGTCCTTCAACAAAATGGCTTATACATGGCATTATAAATCTGCCAATGTCCACCTTTCATTTCACAAAATGTTTGAAACATTTTGTTGTAGACAGATATGAGCGGCTAGGAAATAGCTTTATTAGAAAAGACTGGGAGTTGCCTTTCGAGTTCCAATGTCTGAGCGGCAAAACAGAGGTCTTTTTGAGCAGAAGTGAATGTGAGACTACTGTCAGTCATTCAGTAATTTGCACATAGGTGTCACTTCATGGCTTTTGCAATGCAGGGGTAGCAAACTTGGCATGCTTACTGGAGGGTACGCCCGTCCCTTTTATTCGTTCAGCATTTCATATACTTTCAAATGGAAGTTATGTCATCCTGGGCGATCAATGCTGTTGCGGAATGAGACCAGGAACTACCTACGCAATTTTGGTGTCTCAAATTATAACTTGTTGTGGACATGTTCTATTCTCCCCCACACAAGAGATATGAGTAGTAGAAATGTAGCCTCACATTGATACTAGTAATGTGAATTATGACAAGCTGAGCAGACTAAAGGCGCTACTGTTCCAAAAAGAAGTGGCGTTGACATGGGCCAGAGTATGCTCTCCAGATAGTAAGATCATCTTCCGAGATACAATTCCTATTAAATACCAACATCCCAAAGCACTTTGGAGAGCTGGTTTCCAGAATATTCAATGCTTCAAGCACAACTGGGATTGTACATTTCTCTAAGGCTGTGAGTTCTGGATGTGTTTCCATCTTACAGACTGTCTTCAGAGTAAATCTATAGGCTATCCATTCATTCTTCTTCAGTGTGTTTGCCGGCTTTCCGGTGTTACCAGCACTGATTGGCGGGATACAGCTGCTGCTGTTCCTAATACGCAGTGGTTGTCCCTTCTGAGCTAAACGGAGTGAGCGTGGCCTAACCAGGTACGGGGCGGGAGGGAGGCAGGAGAGAAGAGAAGGGAACTGGTTACTTTTGTCTTGTGGGCCTTGCTTTAGTTTTGTTGGGTTTTTTTCCCCTTCACTATTTTGGTGTTTTTTTTGTGCTACTTAAAAAGAAATTAGCCCAGATAAAAAGGACCGGAGCACGGTCAGAATTGTATTATTGTTTTCTCCTTTCTTTTGTTTTTGATTGTTCGTTTTCCTACCGGATGGTAGTGTTTTGTTGGTGCTGAGGCATAGTTTTGAGTGATATAGCAACTCAAGAAAATACAAGAAAAAAAAGAAAAGAAGCAACAGAGACAAGGGAATCAGGGACTTGCATATATCTTTATTGAGGAGCACAGACGTTTTTTTTTTTTTTGGTAAAAATAATAAAGAAGACAAAACGCTAACAAGCAGATCAGAAAAAACAGTAAAAGACAGGAAAAACAGAAGCAGGACAGAAAGAAGGAAGGACAACAGGAAGTTAAGGAAAGTGCAGAAACAGAGAGTGACAGCTAGAGGAACCCTCAGGTCTTTATCACTTTAAAGTCCTTCCTTTTGGTCTCCATGGCACACCCACAACCTTCCAACAATGAATAGATCTGGTACTTCGACCCTTTCAAAAGTATGCAGCAGCCTACTTGGATGACATCATCATTTATAGTGATTCATGGGAAGAACACATATCCCACTTGACCAACATATTATCTGCCCTTAGGGATGCAGGCCTTACAGCGAACCCAGATAAATGTAAGATTGGGTATGAATCCATTAATTACCTGGGTTATGTAATCAGACAGGGAGTAGTTAAACCCAAGCTGGAAAAGGTACAAGCCATCACCCAAATACCATTCCACCGGAAAAAAAAGGATGCCAGAGCCTTCTTGGGAATAGTTGGATACTACCGAAGGTTCATCCCTCATTTTTCAGACATAGAGGCACCCCTCACTGCCCTGTTAGCAAAAAACAAACCTAACCAAATTACTCAACTTTCTGAGAAAGAGAAAGCCCACTTTGAGCTATTTAAACATCTCCTAACTATCAAGCATGTGCCCTGATTTTCAGAAGCCTTTTCAAGCCCAAACAGATGCCTCTGATCAAGCCCTCAGGGCTGTCCTTTCCCAGGCTGATGAGAATGGGCTCTTCCACCCTATCGTGTTCCTAAGCCACAAGCTCTTGCCCCGGGACAAGCATTACCCTACCCTGGTAAAAGAATGCTTGGCGATTAAGTGGGCTGTCGAGTCTTTGCATTGCTATTTTGCGGGTCGGACCTTTACCTTGTTTACTGACCATGCTCCCTTGACCTGGCTGGCTCGCCATAAGGACTCTAATGTTCGGGTGCTCCGTTGGTTTTTATCCCTGCAATCCTTTTCCTTTCAGGTTCGGCATTCGCCTGGCTCTCTTCTCACCAATGCTGATTACCTCTCCCATTATCCGGCTGACCTGTGGCCCGAACGGCCACTGTCCAGGGGGAGTGACTGTAGCGGGGTGTCCTCCATGGACAGTGCCCGCAGTTGCCCGGGGGTACGTCCTCGGACGCTGATGGCCCAGGGGGTACTTCCGGTGTTGGATTAGCTGACCCGGATACATCTTCCTGGAGCCAACCACTCAAGGACACGTCAGGGATGGCGGGCCTTTAAACGGCCCGAGGTATCCAGGAGGGGTGTCGACCACCACGGACGCCGGCAAACCAGGAACCAACGAGGAGAGACGGACCGACCCTGACAAGGACAGAGACGACTTCACCCAACTGCCAGGCATCAGAAGGGGTCTCCAGGAGGCATCAACGCACTGATGCCGGCCACGCTCTCCAAGGTACGGGAGTGAGGCGGGAGAGAAGAGCAGAGAACGGGTTACTTTTGTCTTGTGGGCCTTGCTTTCGTTTTTTTTTTTTTTTTTTCCTTCACTATTTTGGTGTTTTTTCGGTGCTACTTAAAAAGAAATTAGCCCAGATAAAAAGGACTGGAGAATTGTATTATTGTTTTCTTCTTTCTTTTGTTTTTGATTCGTCGTTTTCCTACTGGATGGTAGTGTTTTATTGGTGCTGTGGCATAGTTTTGAGTGATATAACAACTCAAGAAAATACAAGAAAAGAAAAGAAGCAACAGAGACAAGGGAATCAGGGACATCCATATATCTTTACTGAGGAGCATAGAAGTTATTATTTTTTTTTTTTAAATAATGAGACAAAACGCTAACAAGCAGATCAGAAAAACCAGTAAAAGACAGGATAAACAGAAGCAGGACAAAAAGAAGGAAGGACAACAGGATGTTAAGGAAAGTACAGAGAGGAACAAAGAGGGATCAGCACCAGAAAAGAAAAGATAGAGAAAGAAAATCAAGAGGCAACTAGGAAAGGGAAGAACAGATAACAAAAAAGAGGACATACTTACCAACCTCCTGTGTTCTTCTTTTCTTTACATGCTCCTCCTCAGTTGACCCTGGATAAGAAAAAAAGAACAAGAGAAGAAAAGATTGAAGATTAACAAAGAAGGCAAAGAAAAGAAAAGAATCAAGAACAACCAAGAATAAACTGATCAAGAGACTGTTACTATTCTACTTTAAATTAATAAACGATTGTATAATAAGACCAGTGAATTCCTCCATTTTCCTAACCCCCCTACCGGGTCTTTTTATTCGTGACACTCATCTTTACAATCATGCTACTTTTATTATGCATTATCCTAATCATTTCAATTCATGCATTTTATCGTAGATGGAGGGCTTTTCAATAAATATATTGAAAAGTCTCCTTTATCCCCTTTATTGCCTGTGTGTGACTGGGACTTACAGTTAGCGTGAGAAAAGGATAACTTCCAATCCACCATAACTCCCCTGAGATGTCGCACTCTAGAGTCCATGCCAGAAATCACCTTTTGCTGTTAGGGTTTTTAGTGAGGTATTGCTTGTGAGCAGGGGCGGTTGGGCCGACAGCTGCGACTTGTTGTAGGAATGGCCTAGTCACCTACAAACAAGAGTGCTGTCATCTCTAAACCAGCAGTCTCGCCTAGGAGCAAGAGTCCAAATACGACAGGCTAAGGAGAGCACTTGTCACAAAAGTAGGTGTCTGCTTGTTCATCAGGGGCACTGGAGGGAGCACACTTCACCTGCGCCCCCCTGGATGCTGTTAGCTGTCCCCACCATACTTCTCTTTTTCCCTGGTCCTCCAGACAGGGAAAAAATGCACTCCATCCTCAGCTTTCTGGTCAACAGGACACACAGTCCCAGGGAGGACAGGAGTGTCCACCACACGCTCCTGACAGATGTGGGAGTCGTGCTCACCTTGCACTACTTCTCCAGTGGCAGAGCACTCATCCCATACTCATTGTAAAAATTCCAGCAAAACAAGGAGGGGAGAAAATACCCACTCTCCAACTCCTTGGAGAACAACTGGGGCACAGTGCAGGGGACAGCTGCAGGCCAGCTCATCAGGGTCTTGGCAATAAAGTAACATTCCTCTTTAGTGACCTAGCAGGCCACAGGTCAGCAGAGCAGCAGGTCAGTCCTAATGGTGGTTCCTCTGGCATAACAGTCCCTTCCAGCATCATCTGGTGCCGTATCCACACAGTGTATAAACACATGGGGAACAACCCCTCATTTTGTCTTTGGACTCATAGGGCACTTCAAAGGAACTTTAGAAGTGCACAACACCCCCCTTCAACCACACCCATGGCTCCAGACATCTGTAGGGGTAAACAAGCAATTTGTGTGAGGGTAGGACAAAGCCTGTACAAATCTAAGTATGCTCCTCCCCCCTCCCAATCTCCCAGCCCAGGAAGATGTACTCCTGTGACACTGCCACCTTCCCTATATAATGGCTGTCTGGAAAGTAAGTACAAAGGCCAGCTGTCACTTTACCACAGACATGGATTGTTGTCAGGCGGCAAAGCACAAGAGTCATAAGCACAGTGAAATACCCACTTTCTTAATGTGGCATTTCCACAATGGTAATAAAAAATCCACCTACACCAATAAGCAGGATTTCTCCCTCAAAGTTTAAATAAATTGATTCATAAATTCAAGGCTGTCCTGAACAGGGGCCCCCAAAATACATTTGGCCCAGGGCTACCAAAATCCTTAAGATGTCTTTGATCCTAGGAGGCTTGGCCATGCATCTGCTTAATTGTTGGTTCACGCTACGGCCACCATTAAGTATGTCCTGGGAGGGGGAGGAGTGCAGGGGACGGAGGGCAGGGCTGTCAGGCAGGCGAGCAAGAAACACGTAGGAAGTGTTAAGAAGGAGTAAGAGAGGGAAACCAAAGGTCATTGCACAAAGAAAGGCACCAGAGGCACACAACAAACAAGCGCAAATCAAAAGGCATAGAGAGAGAGAAAAACAACATGAAACATGAGTCAAGCAGTGAAATAAGACACCAAAGAAGATGAGAAGGGAGAGAAAAGACACAGAATTATGACTGTAAAAAATTCAGGAAAAAGGGTCAAAATTCAGGGAAAGAATCCAGGACAAAGGGTAAATTTTACAGACACATCCAAGGAGTGCATTTATTTACTATTTTTTATACTGCCCTTATTTACTGTTTTTAGGCACTGTTCTATATGAGATTGCCTCTAAGTATGTTCGATTCAGGTGGTGCATTATGTCCTTGTCCAAAAGTAAATTGATGCCTTCGAGCATGGTGTCAAGAGCCGCAGCCCTACCCAAATTTAGCCCATCTTTCTTGGGGCGAAAGCAACATCAACATTTTGATTATGTTTCTAAACATTTTAATACCCATGTGTAGGAAAGTACCATCTTGCCTGGCATGTTACCCCCATTTTCACTTTATGTATGTTTGTTTTTGCCCATGTGTCACTGGGATCCTGCCAGGCAGGACCCCAGTGCCCATAATGTATGCCCTGTATGTGTTCCCTGTGTGGTGCCTAACTGTATCACTGAGGTTCTGCTAACCAGAACCTCAGTGTTTATGCTCTCTCTGCTTTCTAAAATTGTCACTGCAGACTAGGGACTGATTTCACCAATTCTCATTGGCACACTGGAACACCCTTATAATCCCCTTGTATATGGTACCTAGATACCCAGGGTATTGGGGTTCCAGGAGATCCCTATGTGCTGCAGCATTTCTTTTGCCACCCATAGGGAGTTCAGACAATTCTTACACAGGACTGCCACTGCAGCCTGAGTGAAATAACGTCCACGTTATTTCACAGCCATTTTTCACTCTCATAAGTAACTTATAAGTCACCTATATGTCTAACCCTCACTTGGTGAAGGTTAGGTGCCAAGTTACTTAGTGTGAGGCCACCCTGGCACTAGCCAGGGTGCCCCCACATTGTTCAGGGCAAATTCCCCAGACTTTGTGAGTGCGGGGACACCATTACACGCGTGCACTACAGATAGGTCACTACCTATGTGTAGCGTCGCAATGGTAACTCCGAACATGGCCATGTAACATCTCTAGGATCATGGAATTGTCACCCCCAATACCATTCTGGTATTGGGGGGACAATTCCATGCATCCCCGGGTCTCTAGCACAGAACCCGGGTACTGCCAAACTGCCTTTCCGGGGTTTCCACTGCAGTTGCTGCCAACCCCTCAGACAGGTTTCTGCCCTCCTGGGGTCTGGGCAGCCCAGTCCCAGGAAGGCAGAACAAAGGATTTCCTCTGAGAGAGGGTGTTACACCCTCTCCCTTTGGAAATAGGTGTGAAGGGCTGGGGAGGAGTAGCCTCCCCCAGCCTCTGGAAATGCTTTGATGGGCACAGATGGTGCCCATCTCTGCATAAGCCAGTCTACATCGGTTCAGGGATCCCCCAGCCCTGCTCTGGCGCGAAACTGGACAAAGGAAAGGGGAGTGACCACTCCCCTGACCAGTACCTCCCAGGGGAGGTGCCCAGAGCTCCTCCAGTGTGTCCCAGACCTCTGCCATCTTGGATTCAGAGGTGTTGGGGCACAATGGACTGCTCTGAGTGGCCAGCAGGTGACATCAGAGACCCCTCCTGATAGGTGCTTACCTCTTTCAGTAGCCAACCCTCCTTTCTCATTAGCCAAACCTCCTTTTCTGGCTATTTAGGGTCTCTCCTCTGGGCTATTCCTCAGATAACGAATGCAAGAGCTCACCAGAGTTCCTCTGCACTTCCCTCTTCAACGTCTGCAAAGGATCGACCGCTGACTGCTCCAGGACGCCTGCAAAACCGCAACAAAGTAGCAAGAAGACTGCCAGCAACATTGTAGCGCCTCATCCTGCCAGTTTCCTGGTGTTGCATGCTCTGAGGGCTGTCTCACCCTGCACTGGAAGCCAAGAATAAATCTCCTGTGGGTCAATGGAATCTTCCCCCTGCCAACGCAGGCACCAAACTTCTGCATCACCGGTCCTCTGGGTCCCATCTCATCATGACGAGCGTGGTCCCTGGAACACAGGAGCTGGGTCTACGTGTCTCCCACAGTCCAGTGGCCCTTCTGTCCAAATTTGGTGGAGGTAAGTCCTTGCCTCCCCACGCCAGACAGCAAACCTGTGTACTGCGTGATTTGCAGCTGCTCTGGCTTCTGTGCACTTTTCTAGGACTTCCTTTGTGCACATCCTAGCCTGGGTCCCCAGCACTCCGTCCTGCATTGTCGAACTCGCTGAGTTGAAATCCGACGTCGTCGGACCCTCCTTTGTGACTCTGAGTCGACTGCTGTCCTCAGATCTTCTAAGTGCCTATTCTGGTACTTCTGCTGGTGCTGCCTGCATCTGCAGGGGCTTTCTGAGTTGCTGAGCACCCCCTCTGTCTCCTCCTCCAAGGGGCGACATCCTGGTCCTTCTTGGTCCCCAGCAGCACCCAAAATCCTCAACCGCGACTCTTGCAGCTAGGAAGGCTTGTTTGCGGTATTTCAGCCTGGAAACACTTTTGCAACCTCCAGCATGCTGTGGAACATCTTCCATCTAAAGGAGAAGATTCTGGCCCCTTTCGTTGTTGCAGAATCTTCGGCTTCTTCCACCCAGAGGCAGCCCTTTTGCACCTCCGTCCGGGGTTTAGTGGGCTCCTGCCCCCCCACCCCCCCCGGACACATGCATGACTTTTGGACTTGGTCCCCTTCCTTTACAGGTCCTCAGGTCCAGGAATCCGTCTTCAGTGTTTTGCTGGTGCTTGTGGTTCTTGCAGAATCCCCTATCACTACTATTCTGTCTTTCTGGGGTAGTAGGGTAATTTTACTCCTACTTTTCAGGGTCTTGGGGTGGGGTATCTTGGACACCCTTACTGTTTTCGCACAGTCCCAGCGACCCTCTACAACCTCCCATAGGTCTGGGGTCCATTCGTGATTCGCATTCCACTTTTGGAGTATATGGTTTGTGTTGCCCCTAGACCTATGTCTACCTATTGCATCCTATTGTGATTCTACATTGTTTGCACTACTTTTCCTACTGTTACTTACCTGTTTTGGGTTTGTGTACATATAATTTGTGTATATTACTTACCTCCTAAGTGAGGGTATCCTCTGAGATACTTTTGGCATATTGTCACTAAAACAAAGTACCTTTATTTTTTGTAACTCTGAGTATTGTGTTTTCTTAATGACATTGTGCTATATGGTATAAGTGGTATAGTAGGAGCTTTGCATGTCTCCTAGTTCAGCCTAAGCTGCTTTGCCATAGCTACCTCTACCAGCCTAAGCTGCTAAAAACACCTCTATTCTACTTATAAGGGATAACTGGACCTGGCACAAGGTGTAAGTACCACAAGGTACCCACTATAAGCCAGGCCAGCCTCCTACACCATGACAAACTGTTTGGGAAACATTAATGTATGTGACTTTTTCACCTTCTGCTCACCTCACCCTCCACTAGACATCAAGCCTAAAACAATTAATGAGGCAGAATAGATGATTTGGATGACAGTCTTACACCTAATGTCAGAATGTGAGGTACACACAACTTGTCTGTACTCTCACAGCACCAAGAAAACCTGAGTGATACATTAGATGTGGTGTTACGGACTCTACATTTGTCTCAGAACTGTGAGCCTGATCAACGACAGAGAATTAAAGAGCATAATGAAATCGAAATCACATGCGTAGATCCATAGCCACTGATCCAGAGGGTCATTGCTGATAGCTTCAAACGTAAGGTGTGGAAGAACAAGGCGGGACAATTTCTAAAATCAGATGGGCCCTCCATGAGTATCAGTAAGTATTGCATACATGTAGAACAGAGCAGGCAGAAGAAGCCCTTTCAATTAGTAGAATAAGCATCGCCCAGCCACCCCGGCAAACACTGCCAGTGCGATGGTCTATTGGTAGTGGCTGTGGAGGGCAAGCAGGAACATGGTGTCTTGAAAAGCTCTGCCCAGCGCAATTGTCCACTCTGTCCATGTCTTGAAATGGCTCTATAGTTGAGTCAATCCCAAACAATTGTCTAGCTCATCCCTAATTGCCAAAAAAAATGTAGAATCTTTGAGATGTAAATTACACAACAAACAAAATATAAGAATGTGATAAAGGGGGTCATTCTGACCCTGGCGGTCTTGGACCGCCAGGGCCAACGACCGCGGGAGCACCGCCAACAGGCTGGCGGTGCTTCCTGGGCCATTCTGACCGTGGCGGTAAAGCCGTGGTCAGAAAAGGGGAACCGGCGGTTTCCCGCCGGTTTACCCCTGGCCCAGGGAATCCTCCATGGCGGCGCTGCTTGCAGCGCCGCCATGGGTATTCCGACCCCCTTCCCGCCATCCCGTTCCTGGCGTTTTTTACCGCCAGGAACAGGATGGCGGGAACGGGTGTCGTGGGGCCCCTGGGGGCCCCTGCACTGCCCATGCCCCTGGCATGGGCAGTGCAGGGGCCCCCTAACAGGGCCCCATAATGATTTTCAGTGTCTGCAAAGCAGACACTGAAAATTGCGACGGGTGCCACTGCACCCGTCACACCCCAGCAACTCCGCCGGCTCCATTCGGAGCTGGCTTCATTGTTGCTGGGTCTTTCCCGCTGGGCGGGCGGGCGGCCTTTTGGCGGTCGCCCGCCCGCCCAGCGGGAAAGTCAGAATGACCGCCGCGGTCATTTGACCGCGGTGCGGTCTTTTGGCGGTCTCCGCCAGGCAGGGTCGGAATGACCCCCAAAGACTTTAAAATATTGAAAGTGTTTCTTTAACACATGGAAGTGTTTCTATTTAAAATATTAGAACACAACATTTCATTGATATTTATTTAAAGTGGACGTTTCTAAGCATGAACTTTAAAACATTTATGACCCCTCCCTCCTGACAAAGCCATGAGTGAACAAAGTGAACCAGTTGTCTGGTGTCCATTATATTATGGCCAATAAAGTTTTTACGGCCGTGGGGCCTTACAGACAATCAATCCATATACAAGTGAGATTTTTGTATAGGGCCATCTTGAACTGAATTACTTGAAAATGCTCTCAAATGTCACCATCAAGTAAACTAGACACATGGAGTAAGTTGATTTGACCTAAATCACACAATTTAGTCAAGTGGGTGAACCGCTATTTGAACCCAGGTTTCCTGGTCACACATAGTGTATTTAAGCAACTGACTAGATTACTTTCTTGTTCCCAATCCCCTTTAGCACCAGAGGACAGGGGTTTTGTACAGTTCTGCCAGATGAATAGTATACTTTGTTAAGTAAATACAGATCACAGGTTCATTTGACACAATATCTAAAAACAAAAGGTACAGTGAAGGTGAGGTACTAGGGAACGCCATATGCAAACACCACTGGCTTTCTCAGACTTTACATAGCTGTCCACACAGAGGTTGAAATGCATTAAAACAAGTTTGGATACTATGATCTTGAGTGCAATTGGGAAGGAGACAATGAGCATGGAGGCAGAATCATAAGTGTAGCTAAAAAGACGAAAATATTCTGTGACTATTTTGCTGATCTTGCACCAGCAGGTAACTGCACATAAAACAATTCACATTTTAAATGAAAAGTACATGCAAGTTAAACTAATCAGTGGGAAATACACTATTTTATATTATGAAACCTCTGTTGATTAATGTGATCACTGCAGATGTATGTGTGGGCAATTAGAGGCACATGGGCTTGAATCTTGTTTGATTAGCAGTGAATATGCAGATTGCACCTAGTGCAAACAGTTTTAACAACTGTCCATTAAAAGCACATCCTAACAACACCTCTCAAAAAGAAGAAATCTTTCAATTCAGGCGGCTTAAATTGAACTCTATCAATTAACACCCATACTAGCTTTCAAGCAGCATTTACATGGGCAGAATGACCAGTTGCACGCATTTACATTTCTTTGTGAAGCAGGCGGCACCCTGGCAAGAAGGCTGGGGACTAGCTTAGCTGTCTGTCCCCTCCCTCGAGATCACTGCACAGGAGTTCCCCTCCCTTCTGCTTCATCTGAGCCATCTCAACTGGTGGAGTTACCATTTGACCATTAGCATAAAGGCTAATGTTAGGACAAATAGATGGGTAAAGAGAGCTGAAAAAAGGCACAAGTCAGGAAAGTGAAAGGAGGTGCAAGCAGAACAAGATGACAATCGAGAGTGGAATAGAGAGGAAGAGAAATAAGAGCAAGAGAGAATGCAGCAATCAGATGAGGATTGAAGCAGGAACCACAAGGCACAGGACGGGTTAGTCCTAGGTGGACAGGTGAGCCTTGGTGACTAGACGATGCACCTGCTAAAAGGTAAAGAAGATGGTAGGAGGTACTCTCACTTGGAAGAAGTTGGCAGGTAGGGTCGAGTTTAGAGGTAATATTGATCTTCAGCCTTCTTGTTCCTGTGGGGCCCAATACGCTGAAGAACCCACCACTAGAATCATTCTTCGGTGATGGGTAAATTGCTTTCCTTACTCATCTCAATTAAGTACCTTCTCTTAAGACATATTTCAGGTTTTCTACAGCTTGGTCCATGGACTGCAAATGATTTGCCTTCATGTTCCTCAGCTCTAAAGCTGGGTCAGGCAATCTTGTGTGACCTTGATGATCTTGCAGACCTGGTTTGTGCTGTGAGCTGCTAAATTCTGGCCATACCTTGGACCTTTGTTCCAGTAAGACATGCTAACTGTGCATAGAATCTTGAACTCAGTCATTGACTCGTCCTGGAGCCAGTTGTGAATGTCAGAGCTGCTGTAATGTGATTTATTGTAAGGTAAGTACATTGAACGGTTTCACTCTTTGCTGTTGCTTAAAGTAACTTTTATTCAGTTAGGTCCACTGGGTACGAACAGGGACATTGCATGACTGGTTTCGGAGAGACAAATTCTTGTCGCTCGATTCTGGACTCGCCAAAGACTAACGATGAGACTTTTGAGGAAGGGTAGCAGAATAGACGATCTTGCAATGATCCCGCCATCGGCCATCACCAAGGGTCTTGAATGTTCTGTCCAGTAAGCTATCTGGATAAACGACAGGATCCTTTTAAGCACTGGCAGCTCTAAGGTGGTAGTGTAACTGCTTTGTTAATTTAGGGGACAAAGGAAAGGCTGGAGTATAGTACTATGCCTAGATTTTTCACTTTGTTGATGAGAGTTGAGGCAAAGAACATTTTTTCTCAGAGCAAGCAGATATGTATGTCTCTACTCTTAGGAATCCAGAGGGTTTTCATTCTTCTAAGGCGATTGCCAGGGCATTCATGTATCTGCTTATTAGACATATTTTTCTTCTGTCTCACATTTTTTTCATCTCTTTGCCTCCCTCACTCCTACTCTCTCGAACAGGCCCACTCTCTTTATTTTTCTCTCTCGCTTGTTCTCTCCCTCTCCCTTTTTCTAGTGCTCGGAGTCATGGTGCTGTGTGGCTGGTGTCCTTTGCTCTTCCAAGTACAGGACATGTACCGATGCGCACTATCCTGAATTTTTGAAGTGTGCATAATCTAGAATGGTGAAGCTGCGTCGCTTTGGCAGGAGGCTTTCTTTGGCAATGAACAAGACTCTTCTCTCGCTGGTTCAGGCCATTGATCTAAGTCTGTCAAGAAGTAAAGAGCATTCTGTGGGCATCAATGTCTGGTTCTGACTCACACGTGACTAGAACTAAAAACTGGCGGGATACAGGAATGAGATACACAGCCGCTCAACTTGTTTTGAGTGCTATTCACTTTGAACTGTGTGGTATCAAAACGACCAAACAAATAGATATCCATACACTGAGCCAGCCATTACTGGCCAATTTAAATACCTAGGAGACATAGAAAAAAGAACAAAACCAGAAGGTTTTAGGGTTTGAAACTGCTATGAACATGTCTATAGGTACAAGTGTATATATGTATAAGAACACTTTTGATCATTTTTTGTATATAATGTATTTGTAGACGTCTGCTTTTAACATGTAAATACCGTAGTGATGTGATGCTCTATACAGTTTGTAACGTGGATTGACTTCAGTGACGCATGCATTTTCTGTAAATGTGTGACCCATTTACGACAACTTAAGTCTTGTGATCACTTTTATGTGAAAAATGATGGAGTTGTTCCAAGACTTGTGACAAACTCGAGCAGGCCTGCCATTTTAGCAGACAGCACTTTACAGTAGGTGTTTTTGTTCTTACAAAGATAAAACTAAACTACAGTACAAGTCCCAGAGTGCAGTAGTTGTTGGCTAAGAGTCTAACTGATAAAGTAAAAAAATGACGTGGGCCACGAGGGAAGCAGGGCTCAGGGCCAAGATTGTGGGAAGCGCTGAGAGCCCACTGATAGGAGGACAGGCTGCCTGCTTCAAGGCGTGTTAAACTAATCTCTGGTGTTAATTTACTCGTTTGTCGTGTACAAAGTGTCACACATATCAGCCGATGCACCCCTGTGAAAACACAGAGCCTGACAAGTCTGGATTGATTTCATGTATGTCACTGAAATCTCACTTCCTCCGGACATGAAAAGAGAACCCCTTCATTTCCTTTGCTGGTCACCGAAGGAAATCACATTGAGTGACAGGATCAGAAGTGAAGGAAAGATGATTTAGACTCGCATTTCGCTGTGCAAAAACGAGGGCTCGAGAGTGCGAATGTAAGGCTGACACCCAGCACCTCCCTCCAGAGACTTGAAAACATTTCCCTCCCCCCATTCTCTTTCAGAATGAGTGTGATTGTGTTATTGCTTCTCTTCGCCTCTCCTCATCTGGCTAGACCACACAAAGAAAACTTAAAATATAGAATATCACCATAATTCAATCCCGTCTATTAATTATCATGTTTCACAGAAGCCATTTTACTGCACATGCTCGTGATGTGAGCTGTTTAGGCACTACCCGCAAAGGCCCAGCACAAGAACACATGTAAACAACAAGAAATTGTGAAGGGACTAGAAATGCTGAATAGTAAATGAATTCATGGCGGAGAAACATTTTCAGCAGTCTTCCCAACGAAATACAGTCAAATAATCTAACTGCTGGCATGCACTTATCATTTTCAGTTTGTCCTAAAAAGACAAACTGAATTGTACGTTTTCTGACACCTTATGGAAGTTTTAACTGTCAAACACACACATCACGAAAAATGTAACCCAAAAGGGAGGCGCTGTGCTATTTAGTGCCGGAGGGTGTTCTTGCCCACTCTACAACCTGTAAAACTGTGAATAGGAATAGTACTGTCTGAGTTTTTATCATAATAATGTTTTATTGTTTAATTAATTGAAATCGTTATAATATCAAGCTTTAACATACATTACAGTAATATCACTCTGCTTTATATAGACCCATCACAGCACTTACTGTTCATTGGTATTATTTATGACCTCGTGGACTTTACATTATTCGATAATCAATAACAATCTCTTAGAGGAATTAAAATTAGATTTTGGATTTAAAAATACATAGCTAAACCCTGCGAGCAGCTGACGTGCTGCACAGAAAAGATGAGTCCGAGCTAATTTGAACAAATTCACCTTGTGTTAAACCTAAACAGTTAGCCAGGTCAATGGAGAAGCCCATGGACTCAACAACCTCATATCTTTTGTGGCAAATACGTTTCTGTTCCCAAATCTACACAGTCTTTAATCAATATTTACCCGTTTTCTTTCCCCTCTAGTTCCTTTTAGCCTACATAAATGATGCCAACCTAAGCTGAAACCTTATGGGATGTCTAAAGAAGTTTTATAAGACTTTGCTTTACCAGACCTCCTGGATTCCCAAGTCCTTTATAGATGCAGCTAATCACTGTACGCAAGGATGTAGACTAGGACTTTCTTCCCAAGTAAGGTTTCCATAAAAGTCCTTTATGCCTGGTTTGCCCTGCATTCCTAATTCTGTAACTAAGGGCCAGATGTATCAAACATTTTTGTGTGCATTTTGGTATGTAACAAGTTTAATTTGTGATTCGGTAACTTGTTAGCGAATCACAAATTGGAATTGCGACTGCATACCAATTCAGTATTAGGAAGGGGTGTGTCAAGGGCGTCCCTTTCTAATACCAAATCGCAGCGGTATGTATGAATGTTTTGTGACCCAACATTTGCATTTTACTGCCTAGTTCACGTAGGTGGTAACCCAATCGCAAACGGGAAAGGGTCCCCAAGGGATCCATGCATGCAAATGCATTTTTTAAGAGTAGGCGCTGCCTACTCTTAAGAACTGAAAAGAATACTTTTCATTTTTCATTTTTAAACGCATCCCGTTTTCAATAAAGGAAAATGGGCTGCATTTTTTTTTTAAAAAGGTTGCTTTATTTAAAAGCAATCACAGACATGGTGGTCTGCTGAGCCCAGCAGGCCACCATCCCTGTGATTGTAGCCATTCGCAATGGGTCGCAAATTGCGACCTACTTCATGAATGTTAATGAGGTAGGTCGATTTGAAAGCCCTTGCGAATCGCTAAATGAAACTCCTGGAGTTTCATACATTCCAATAGCGATTACTTAATTGTGATTCACAAAAAAATCACAATTTGGTAATCGCTGTTGGAAATAGTGATACATCTGTCCCTTAGCTTCAGGAAAGTAGACTTCTATGCTATCTGAGCAGTCTGAACTCTAACCAAATCTGTCTCCAATTAGCACTCTTACAGATATTGCAATTTTTCGATCAACTAAACATTGAATTACATTCCGACAAAAAAAATCTCTCAAACAGCAAAGGTAAACGCTTAGCCCTGATTATTTTCATAATTGGATTCCCCGAGAGGCTTCTAGCTTTGCAGGTAATCTGCCTAACGAAAGTATTAATGATGCTGCCCTCCTCTTTACTGAGAACTGATGTAGTCGCGGAGCTCCTGAATCGGTGGTGCATACACCCAAATTATGGGATGCGGCAGATGATACAGAAAAGTCTCCTACACCCAGTTTATGTGTTGCCTCTCGCCCTTTTCCAGTTATCATTATATTTGTTCGTTTCATAATGATGCTAAGCTTGGTAATTTCAATATATGCATCCAAAGTTTCAAGCAAGCAGTTCCAGTTTCATTTGATTTTAATTATGTTCATTAAATCATCCCCATACCACAATATTTGGTTTCTTTTATCCCATTTCTTGGAAGGAAAGATCTTGCTGATTCTAAGGCTTTCCACAGGTCGGCGGTATATAGACTTACTAGCAGGGGCCAAAATACATCCTTGCTTCAACACTGTTGGTCTCTATGTATTCTGACACACATAGGCCCTTCTTACTTTCACCTTTATCCAGGTCTCTGTATATATAGATTCAATTGTCCTGAGTAACATATTCAAGATTCCCTAAACCCTAAGGGGCAGATTTAAGGAAAGTGGTGCAGCACCCAATGCAGCGCCACTTTCCTTCCGCCCAGTAGCGCTCCCCTACCGCCACTGTGTGTGTGCCGTACCAAGATACGGCGCACCATGGCGCAGGGTAGGAGGCAAAAGCGTCAGAAATGTTGACGCTATTGATGTACTGTTCAGGGTTAGCCCCAAAATGTTGGTACTAACTCTGAACAGTACATAGGGACCCATTGTAAACAATGGTGTGCCCCCTTTTAACACCTGCTTTGTGCAGGTGTTAAAAGTGCCAAAAAAAATGAAGCAAAGAAATCTCTTAACAACATTTTTTGGGCCCTCCTAACAGGGGAATGCCCCCTTAGGATACATTATGTCTGGCACCACTTTGTAAATATGGCACGGGGCCTTAGCGTAAAGAAAATGATGCTAAGGTGGCGGTAGCTCTTAAATCAGGGCCTAAGTTTCTTCCAAAAAGGCCTTATTGAACCCCGTCAATTGTCATACTCTGATCGAGATAACATATATGTAAGCTGTGCTTAACCATGTTTCTGTTTTTTACATACGAAGAAAAATAATGTAATGCGCTATTGGTAGCGTCACAATGGAATCTAGGTTACTTTTAATGTTGCTTAGAATTGTTTCTAGCCCGAACAGTAATATTCTCACGCAGATGTTAGCATTTATGTATAATAGAAGTTTCAAGCAGTAAATAGATGGATTTGAGTGATCATCTTTCTTGCATACAGGATGAAGGATCAAGCTTCCTCTGAGTCAGGGATCAACATGGAATCATTAAAGGATCGAAACAGTGGAGTCAGACACGATCCCCAATATGCGGTTTTCGAATTAATGATGGAGCAGGCAGCTTATACGAGGCCACCTGTTTTACACTTTCTAGGGCGTTATTTAAACCTATCCCTGTATCTGAAGCTAGAAAGGTCAGCTTATAGAAATCCTTTATAGCAGAGCAAAATTAAGAAGTTTCCAAGTGCCCTATATTTGACACTGATTTGGCAACCTCCATACCATTTCCATCGGATGGGGCCTTGATGCCACCCAGAGTGTTAGTGAGCTACTAAAATGACTCTGGTCATTGGATTTGTAGATTGAAAGAATGTGCATCCATTGGGCTTCATTGTATTCATTTTCTCTGCCTGGACCCTTTTCTTATAGGGTTGTCTTGAAGTGGCTTGATTGGATAAAATGTCTTGACTGTACATCTTACTACTAAGAACTCTTTCTTGGATTCTGAAATCCTAAAGTTTAGCCTTGTATCATCAGTAAAGTGTGTTTTTCTTGTGTCCATTGGCCTTTGAGAGTATCAATCATTCTTTCCCAAACTGAAACAGCATTGGAACTCATCAGAACTTTCATCATTAAAGCTATTGTTTTTGCCTTAGGAAGTCTGCTACTGCTTTGGTTTCCCTCCGACTTGCAACTTCTTTATAATTCGTTTCAGTTGTCGAATTCCCTGTTTACTATCGAAAACAATGAGCACTTAATTTTAGGAGGAAAGGCCTTCGAAAGTCAACCAGAGGAAAATGATGGCTTTCCAACCTTGAACATCCCCTCAAGACCTGACATTAATTAAAGAAGATGAAAGAGAGGATATGCCAGGAGGCTGTATGCCATTACTTAGTCATTGGTGGATGGTCCCTGCCATATTAAGACGTCCCTGTTTGCCTGGAGGGGATCTCACTGCAATGGAGAGTGCCGCCGCCATGGCAACTCACTTCACAGCAATGAAGTTGGCAGACAGAGTGCCACGTTTTTAAGCACCTGTTTGCCAAACGTTTTTGTTCAGAGTAAACAAACTCCCAAAGTGGAGTTTGTTTTTGCTTTTTTGCTTTTTCTGAACAAGAAGTAAATAGCTCTGATGCTCAGGGAGCTTTCCCCATGCCCATTTACCGTTTCCTCTGCCTAGTTCGGATAAGCTTCGCAAAAGCAGGGAAATGAGTGAGATCCGTTTCACCCTCAATAGGGTGACTCAACAGATCTGTGGCTGACAGAATGCTGGGTCTAGGGTTACCACCAATGAAGCCAGTAGAGGCTCTGCCAACGATAACCCAGCGGTCTCCCCTAGTCTAAAAAGAGAGGCGAAAACGCCGGCTGGCTTGGCAAGGGGACAGACTCCATACAGTGTTCCTCCCACTCTGTCAAGTCATAAGATAAGACCATAGTGTAATACTGCTGCTCTCCAAGCTGAGATGTGACATTCGCTAGCACATCTCATACACCAGTTAAAAGGCTTTAAATGTAATACATGTTAAGTATCCATTATGGAGTTTCACCCTGCCTCCCTTTTCTGTTTAGTAGTTGTAGGAGGCTGGCCTGGTTTGTAGTGGGTACCGTACACCTTATACCAGGTCCAGCTATCCCTTATTAGGGAAATGTAGTCAGTGTCTAGAAGCCAGGCTCTCTAGGGGTATTTTGGTGACACAAATGCAAAAAATACCATAGAGACTATGCTCCCTCAGGAGGTAAGTAATAAACAAATTATATACAATTGTATGCAGAAATAGCTGTAAAAACAGTTAGAAAACAGTGCAAATAGTGATAATCACAATAGTTAGAAATGGGCCTGGGGGAACATAAACCATATACTAAGAAAGTGGAATGCAAAAGTCGGTTTGACACCTAGGCAAGTGTAGTGTGTAGAGGGGCGTGGGGAGTAGTAGAAAACACCAAGGGTAAGTAATAGACCCAACCCAGAGCCCAGGAAAGCAGGAGTAAATCACAGTAACTTTCCTAGAACACACAAGAACACGAGAAAGAAGATTTTGCAAGAAACAAAAGAGACTGCAAGACACCAACAATGGATTCCTGGACCTGAAGACCTGTTGAAGAAGGGGACCAAGTCCAAGAAGCACTGAAGAGTCCAGGGAGAACAGGAGCCTCTGCTAACCCGGATGAAGGTGCAAAAGAAGAACCACTGGTGAAGAACAACAGTCAGTACTGCACCCATGAAGACGGATGTGGGTTCCTGGCTGGTGCAGATGATGGATGATTGCTGTCTGTTTTGACTCACTGGATTCCGCCAACAAGCCTTGGTACATACAAAGTTCATGGTCAGTGCAAAAATGGCGCTTCCCGGGACCAGGAGGGACCTGGTGGACACTACCCAGAAGAGGGAGACAGAGGGGGCTCTCAGCAACTCAGGGAGCCCTCAGAAGACCAGGCAGCACACACAGGAGTTCACAGCACAGGGAAAAAGAATTAGCAAAAGGAGGCCCGGGCAGCACTACACAAAGGGATACCACGCTGCCGGAGAACCACACAGGAGGCTGTACATCAAAGGAAGGGGTGCTGGTGGCCGGAGCTGCACGGTGCATGAAGAAGTTCATGGAAAGATGCCAACAAGCCTTGGGAACTGCAAAACACACAGTGCACAGAGGTACTCTCTTGCGTGGGGACGCAAGCTCTTACCTCCACCAAAGTTGGACAGCTGGAGACAGCACCATCAGGATGGTTTCAGTAAACCAGCAACAATGCTGGATCCATGCACTTTGACGGGAGAGGGGACCCAAGCCACCAGTCATCACTACAGAGGGTTGCCTGCTGAAGCAGGGAAGTGACTCCTTCACTTCAAGGAAGATTCCTTCATTCTTCTGGTGCAGGCTGAAGACTGGCTGTCCTCTGAGGGGACACGCCTGGGAAACAGTTGCAGTTGCTGGCAGGAGCTGAAGATATAATGTTGCAGAAGTCTCTTTGCTTCTTTGTTGCAGCTGTAGAGTTCCTGGAGGGTCCAGATGCAGATTCTTCGGTAAGACAGCAAAGTAAAGGATGCAGAGGATTCTGCTGGAGTCCTGCAATCCAAATCTGAAGAACCACCCAAGAGAGAGACCCTAAATAGCCCTGAAAGGGGGATTGGTCAGCTACATAGGTAAGTACCTATCAGGGGAGGGCTCTGATGTCACCTGCTGGCACTGGCCACTCAGATGCTCCCAGAGTTCCCTGCCACCTTAGAACCCAAGATGGCACAACCCAGGGACCCTCTGGAGGAGCTCTGAGCACCACCCCTGGGGTGGTGATGAATGGGGGGGTGGTCACTCCCCTTTCCTTTGTCCAGTTTCACGCCAGAGCAGGGACTGGGGGGGTCCTGAACCAGTGTATACTGGATTATGCAAGGAGGGCACCATCCATGCCCTTCAAAGCATTTCCAGAGGCTCTGGGAGACTACGCCTCCCATGCCTGTAACACCTATGTCCAAAGGGAGAGGGTGTAACATCCCTCTCTCAAAGGAAATCCTTTGTTCTGCCTTCCTGGGCTTGAGCTGCTCAAACAACAGGAGGGCAGAAACCCGTCTGTGAGGTGGCAGCAGCTGAGGCTGCCTGGACAACCTAAGAAGGCTGTAACAGCAGTACTGGGGGGTCCTGTAAGAAGCCCCCAGAGTGCATGAAATCATCCAACCAATGCTTGCAAAAGCCTTGGGGTATGATTCCAATATGTTTGATACCAAACATATTCGGAGTTACCATTGTAAAGCTGTACATAGGTGATGACCTGTGTCCTGTGCACATGTTAAATGGCGTCCCGCACTCACGAAGTCTGGAAAAATGGTCCTGGAGGTCGTGGGAGCACCTCTGCTAGTGCAGGGGTGTCCTCACACACAGGTACTCTGCACCCAGCCTTCAGGATTGGAAGACCTGCAATATGGGTGACTTATAAGTGACCTGGTGCAGTGTAAATGGCAGTGAAAGGGTGCATGCACCATTTCACACAGGCTACAATGGAAGTCTTGTAGAAGCCTTTGCTTGGGCTCACTTTGGGTGGCAAGAGAAATGCTGCAGCCCATAGGGACCCCATGGAACCCTAGTGCCCTTCGTACCTAGGTACCATATACTAGGGACTTACAAGGGGTTACCAGTTTGCCAATTTTGGGTGAAATACTGGGTTACCAGTATGCAGTGACAAAATTTAGAGGAGAGAGAGCATAATCACTGGGTCCTGGTCAGCAGGATCCCAGTGACCACAGTCAAACACACTGATATCAGGCAGAAATGTGGGGTAACATGCCAAAAAGAGGGTTCTTTCCTACAGTAGTGACCATCTCTGTTTATTTCCCAAATAGTGTCTATCAATATTTTAAATTAAAGTCTCCAGTTATTCTGACTTCTTGATCCTTGTGAATGTCCCTTTGAAATGATTCCACAATTGCATGTTTATGTCTTTGTAGATGTTAAATATTAGATACATATTTATTAACAAAAGTGAAAAGCCTACTGGGCCACCTAACCAGTTATTAATCCAAACGTTTTGGAAGAAGAGAATAGTTTGGGAGAACAAATATACCTACATTTCCAATTCCCCCAGATGGTCTGCCATATGATTTTCCTTTGTTTGGTGGCTATTTAAAATACTTAGAAGCCCGATATTGTTATAGATGTAATAATACACTTTCCTGGAAACAATAAGTACCACAGTTTTGCAGCAAACCAACTACTTCTTTGTATTGTAAAATTCACTCTAAACTTTCCAAGAAATTATAATAACGCAATGACAGAGCTAGTCACCTCATTCATAGCTCCAACTGTCTTCATTTCAAAAGGTGGTGAACATTTTCACTTAGGCCGTCACTATGACATTGGCGGTAAATCCCGCTTACCACCACAATGACGGTTGCCAAAATACTGCCACGGTGGTGAATATCCACTGCCACGGTGGTGAATAACACACAAACAACAATCCAACAGAATACAGCCACATACACAAATCCACAAGCCCAAAGGTCAGTGATAAAGAGGCTTTCCCACCACCCATACTGTTACGCCAACAGAACAATGCCCACCACATTATGACCCACGAATCATCACAGCGGACATCCAATCGTGTACCGCCACGCTCAGAATGGACACCCACATACAAAACAACACTACATTGGCCAATACTAACAACACACACCACACCCACCCACCCATAGCACCATAAAACACACAACCACATTACCCACAACCCTTTACAAACAACAATTACTGCCAGGAGATTGACACGAACAGCACAGAGACAACTAGACACACACACCACATACACCCGTACATCCCTCATGCACCCAACATCACACACCCTACCACGGTATCCAACACACTCTTACCAACACACACCACACAACACCCATGTCCCCAAAAAGGCACCCCCGTTTCACTGATGAGGAGTTAAGCGTCATCGTGGAGGAAATTGTCAGGGTAGAGCCACAGCTGTTTGGAGTACAGGTACAGCAGATATCCATTGCCAGGAAGATGGAGCTATGGCGGAGAATCATGAACAGGGTGAATGCCGTGGGACAGCATCCAAGAACAATGGATGACATCAGGAAGAAGTGGTATGACCTATGGGGGAAGGTACGTTAGCGGGCCCCTACCACTAGCCAGTCCATTGACCAGCCCTCCACTTCCGCTGCAGCTAGTGGGCAGAAGGCCCTGCCACAGGACCCACAGGCCACCAGCACCCCTCCCCCTGCAGAAGGTGAACTACCCCTAA
Organism: Pleurodeles waltl; assembly: GCF_031143425.1. Taxonomy (NCBI): domain Eukaryota; kingdom Metazoa; phylum Chordata; class Amphibia; order Caudata; family Salamandridae; genus Pleurodeles; species Pleurodeles waltl. Next base: position 319,337,159 of record NC_090436.1, read on the forward strand.
AGTTCTCTGCGACCGAGACAGAAGCCAAAGACACTTGCCAAGACCACCACCAGGAAATTAGACTCTCCACACTGCCACCTTGTCCACTTTGAACTGACTTTGCTCCCCTTCCTATGGCCCCTTGGACACTGGACCTGTGATACAAACAGACTGGAACAATACCCTGGACTTTCCTCCATCATCACCACATTCCATTGCACTTTTCCCTCAAATTTCATAGCACTACAATAAACCCCCTTGAACACAACTTGGCTACTGGTATTGTATGTATTGAAAACGTGCACTTATTGAAACAGTCACATCTAGTGGAAATGATCTGAACACAGAGATAGCATAGAAATAATGACCTGTAGCTGTCTGTGCTCATCACATCAGTGCACAGTTGTGATCTCACCAACATCTGTAAAATGACAAGCTATAGATGACAGTAAGTTGAGATGCAATGGAAGTTAATGCCATCATGCTACAGCCACACAGAAAAAACATCAATAGTCAGAGGAATGGTCAGTTGCACTGACTCACCTGTGTGTCATTGGAAGTATTGACGTATAACTAATGTTCTGTTGTCCTCATCCTCTGCCTTTTCATCTTCACTGTCCTCAGGGTCCACTGCTGCCACAGGGGCATCTCCAGTCTCATCCTCCTGCAGAAAAGGTACATGCCATCTCAGGGCCAGGTTGTGCAACATGCAGCATGACACTACTATCTGGCAGACCTTCCTGGGTGAGTAGCACAGGGATCCACCTGTCAGATGGAGGCACCTGAACCTGGCCACGATGATCCTTCTGGTTCGCCCATGTGCCTCGTTGTAACGTTCCTCAGCCCCTGTCCTGGCATTCGTCACAGGGGTCAACAGCCAGGTTTTGGTAGCCAGAGTCACCTGCAAGTATTGAGGGACAACATTTAGCCTGACACAATGAGTTGGGGTTGACACCTGAAGGCATACACTAACATACAGTGGTTGGGGACCATGGCTCACCTATTAGCCACACCCTGTGCCTCTGTAGTTGGACCATCACATTTGGGATGATGCTATTCTTCAGAACAAAGGCGTCATGCACCGACCCAGGATACTTAGTATTGACGCGGGAGATGTACTGGTCCGCCAGGTACACCATTTGCACATTCACGGGCATATTTATGCTCTATTTGCACCGAATTAGGGGCATATTTATACTCCGTTTGCGCCGGAATTGCGTCGTTTTTTTTGACGCAATTTCGACGCAAAACTAACTCCATATTTATACTTTGGTGTTAGACGCGTCTAGCGCCAAAGTCCATGGAGTTAGCGTCATTTTTTAGCGTGGACACCTACTTTGCGTTAATTATATGCAAGGTAGGCATTCCCGTCTAAAAAATCGACTCCGAGGCATGTGCGTCGGATTTATACTCCCGGGCAAAAATCACGCCCGGGAGTGGGCGGGTCAAAAAAAATGACGTACGGCCGCTTTTGCGCCATTTTTTAGCACCTGCAAAAGGCAGGCGTTAAGGGACCTGTCGGCTCTGAAGGAGCCCAGAGGTGCCCTCCCATGCCCCCAGGGACACCCCCTGTCACCCTTGCCCACCCCAGGAGGACACCCAAGGCTGGAGGGACCCATCCCAGGGACATTAAGGTAAGTTCAGGTAAGTGTTTTATTTTTATTTTTTTGTGGCATAGGGGGGCCTGATTTGTGCCCCCCTACATGCCACTATGCCCAATGACCATGCCCAGGGGACAGACATTGGGCAAGGGGGCATGACTCCTGTCTTTGCTAAGACAGGAGTCATTTCTATGGGGGTTGGGAGTGAAAAAAAATGGCGCAAATCGGGTTGAGGCGAAAAAATTGCCTCAACCTGACTTGCCCCATTTCTTGACGCCCAAGCCCCATATCCCTCTAAGCCGGCGCTGCCTGGTGTACGTCGTTTTTTTTAACGCACACCAGACGGCGACGGCGGCTAACGCCGGCTAACGTCATTCAATAAATACGGCGCCCGCATGGCGCTTCAGATTGGCGTTAGCCGGCGCTAATTTTTTTGATGCAAAACTGCGTTAGCGCAGTTTTGCGTCAAAAAGTATAAATATGGGCCTTAGTGTCATTTTTTTTTACTCTAATTCGGTGCAAAACTAACTCCATATTTATACTTTGGTGCTAGACCACTCTAGCACCAAATTTATGGAGTTAAAGTCATTTTTTGAAAGTGGAGACCTACTTTGCCTTAATGAGATGCAAGGTAGGCGTTCCCATGCAAAAAAATGACTCTATGGCCATAACGCCATATTTAGGGGCATATTTATACTCTGCGGCATATTTATACTCTGTTTGCACTGAATCAGTGTCATTTTTTTTTTACTCTAATTCGGTGTAAAACTAACTCCATATTTATACTTTGGTGCTAGACCCATCTAGCACCAAGGCCCTGATTTAAACTTTTTTTGCACTGCATTAAAGTCATTTTATGACGCAAAAGTGGCGCAAACTTACAAAATATTGGCCCTTATTTATACTTTTTGCTGCAAAACTGCACTAATTCAGTTTTGCACCGAAAAGTTTAGCACCGGCTTGCACCATTTCTGTGCACCAGCCGGGCACCATATTTATGGAATGGTGCAAGCCGGTGCAAAGGGTAGGCTAGATTTTAAAAAAATGACTTTAGTCAGGTGGGGCTGGCAGTATAGAAGAAGAGGGTTTAGCACCAAAAAATGGCTTTAGGCAGGTTAGAGTAAAAAAGAATGACTCTAACCAGATTAGCCGCATTTTATGGTGCTAAACCCACCATGCCACATGACTCCTGCCTTAGAAAAGGCAGGAGTCATGCCCACCACCCCAGTGGCCAGCACAGAGGACAGGGGTCCCCTGGGCATGGCCATTGCACCCTGTGCCATGTATGGGGGCCCATTTCAGGGCCCCCTATTGCACATTCAAAAATAAAATGCACATACCTGTACTTACCTGGGATGGGGTCCCCCATCCTCACAGTCCCTCTAGTGTGGGTTGGGGTGCCCCTAGGGCCTAGGGAGGGCACCACTGGACTTATTCCATGGTGTTCCACCATGGAAATAGGACCACAGGTCCCCTAACGCCTGCCCTGACCCAGGTCTTAAAAAATGGGGCAAAGCAAGCTTTGCCCCATTTTTTGACCCCTCCTCCCTCCCTTGCACCATTTTTACATGGGATTATAAATATGGTGTTAAGGCCATAGAGGCATTTTTTTGCACGGGAACGCCTACCTTGCATCTCATTAAGGCAAGGTAAGTTTCCACTTCCAAAAAATGACTTTAACTGCATAAATTCGGTGCTAGACGGGTCTAGCACCAAAGTATAAATATGGAGTTAGTTTTGCACTGAATTAGAGTTAAAATGAAATTACACTAATTCAGTGCAAACAGAGTATAAATATGCCCCTTAGCGTCAAAAAATGATGCTAATCTGGTCAGAATCATTTATTTTGACTCAAAACTGCCTAACGTCATTTTTTTTTAAGCTAGCCTACCCTTTGCACCGGCTTGCACCATTCCATAAATATGGTGCACAGCTGGTGCTAAAAAATGGTGCAAGCCGGTGCAAAACTTTTTGGGGCAAAACTGCCTTAGTGCAGTTTTGCACCAAAAAGTATAAATAAGGCCCTCAGTGAGTGGAAACTCTTACAATTCCAGAACACCTGTTCATTCTGGTGGGGGGAGGACTAACGCAATATGGCCCATATTTATACTTTTTAGTGCTGCATTTGTGCAGCTTTTGCATAAAAAAATTACGCAAATGTGGCGCTGAAAATAAAGTATAAATATGGGCCTATGTGTCCCGTCAATGGTCCCAACAATATTGGGTATATGTACCGTTGTATAGAATCCGGCCTTCACAGTGGCCAGATCTTCCACCTGGGGGAAAGCTATGTAGCTGCACATGTGTTTCACCAGGGCAGACAAAACTCTTGCCTGCACAACTGAAAACATTGGTTGTGACATTCCTGCTGCCAAGCCCACTGTCACTTGGAAAGAACCAGTTGCCAGGAAATGGAGCACTTGCGCAAGAGGGGGGATCCCAGTCAGATGACAGATAGCACATATCAGGTCAGGCTCCAATTGGTAACACAGCTCTGTAATTGTGGCCCTGTCCAGTTATTAGGTGAGTATAATGTTCCTGTCATCTAGTGTAGCCAAGTCCACAAGGGGTCTGTACACGGGGGTATGTCTCCTCCACCTATTTATCCGCGGCGGTAGTTGTCGAAGTGACACAAAAGTGAGTAGGCTGTCACAATTCCAACAATGGAACCCCAACCTCAGTGTACATAGTGCATTTTTGTGATGGGACAGTGGGAATGGCGAGGTATGTGCTAATCTACGCTGTGACACAGTTAAGGTTTATCTGACCATTGTCCGCCACCATGAAATGGTGACCGACTGTCCTGTATGTAGGGACAGGTAGAAGTGAGGTAACTCCGCCAACGTTGGGCATCGTGGCAGAAGGCGGTCTTGCACCGCCGTGCAATTCCTCATTGGATAATATGGAGCTCTATGGAGTACAGTGGCCAATGGGGATCTGCACCGGCGTTGACGGTGTACAATGCCACGGATATGACTGTCATTTTCTATCTCATTCCTCACTTGTTTCCTGACCTTCAACACCTACACTGCGTCCACTGCTGTGACCTGTGTCTGGAATCTACCATGGCCGGTGTGACCGGGGAAAGGTCCCTTGCCTTCACTTCGGAGGAGCTGGAGCGTTTGGTGGATGGGTCCTACCCCAGTACGGACTGCGGTATGGGCCTCCAGAGCCACAGGTGAGTACACCTTGGGCACGATGCAGGTGGAAATTATGCATGGGGATGTGTGTGCAAGCATTGTGTCATCTGGGGGATGCCTGGTGGTAGTGTACATGGTGAGAGCTGGACGATGTGTGTGCCAATGGTGACGGAAACGGGATTGGTGGGCTATATGTATGACAGGCTGGATTGTATGTGTAATGGCGTCCTCCTGTCTGTGTTACCTCTGCACGTCAGCGCCCATCAAAAGAAGGGATTATGGTGTGCCATCGCCAAGGACATGAGGACCCTGGGGGTCTATGGCAGGCGGAGCACCCACTGTCAGAAACGATGGGAAGACCTGAGACGCTGGACACGGAAGACCGCGGGGGCACAGCTGGGGATGGCCTCCCAACAAGGAAGGGGTGCCCGTCGGACCCTGACCCCCCTGATGGTCCGCGTAGTGGCGGTGGCCTACCAAGAGCTGAATGGGCGCTTTAGGGCATCACAGCAGCCACAAGGGGGTGAGTACAGTGGGCATTACTACAATAATTGGCAGGTGGCATGGGATGCTCGTGGTGGGTGTGACTTAGTGGGTGCCCCTAAGGCCAGGCCAGACATTGCAGCGTGATCCAGCTCAACGGTAATGGGTGTATGGCAAATGAAGGTAACCTAGCTTGTTAGCATTCCATGTCAGTCAGAGCTTTGTGGGTACCAGGAGGGATGCAGTTGGTGGTGTGTAGCCCTCATCTCTCCGTGGCATCTAGCCAAATCACTGGCAGTGCAATGCATAGTGCTCAGGCCTGATCCCTGTGTGTGACGGTGCTGTGTATGCCAACTGTGGTGTTGGTGCAGTAACTGACCCATTGTTGCCTATCTCTCTCTCCCCCCCTTTTTAGAGTCGAGCCTGCGTTGCATTCGCTCGTGCATGCGTATCGCATTAAGATGCTTTAGGGTTTAGAAAAGGGCTCGGAGCCCTATCGACCCCACATCAGTGTTTTTCATTGGTTCGTGAGCTTGCCTATTAAAATCTGCTTGCTTTCATTAGTCGAAGGCATGCATATGTCATGCCTTTTCCGGTGGCTAGCCCTCCTCGAGCGCATTGACCAAGTACAGAAAACATGCGAGGCTTGCTGTTTTCTGTCCAGCTCGTGGACTACTTTTTCTCTAATTTACTAGTGCAATTTCGCTTGGCAGAAGTCAAGCGCTTTACATAGTTTGTTGCACTTTTTCGGGTTACGTACATAAATGCACTTTTGCCGATAGGTGAAAAGTCGGGTTAGGAGTTTACAATGCTATCAGCTCTAACATGAGCAAACGCGAGACCCGTTCCATTGCAAATGCTTGTTTCTTCTGTCATCCTGTCCCTGTATGCATTAGCATCATCTGGTGGAGGAGCAGGGGCACCGGCGACAGAGGGAGCTGCATCCCACAGTACCCTGGGGGCAGAGTCCACCAACGCCGAGGGAACCAGTGGGACAGAGGACGGGGGGGCACCACGGCGGAGACAGGAGGCGACAACGCAGACTCAGATACCTCCTCTGATGGAAGCTCCCTGGTGGTGGCAGACACATCTGTGACCACCGCAGCTGCAGGTACAGCCGCCACCCCGTACCAGCACTGCCCTCCCAGTAGCCACCCAGCGAGTTGCCCGTGCCCGCTCACCCAGGAGGGTGGGCATCTCCTTCGCCCCAAGGACCTCAGGCTGTGCCCCAGTGAGTCCTGCTGCCCTGAGTGAGGAGGCTGTTGACCTCCTGAGATCCATCTCTGTAGGGCAGTCAACCATTGTGAATGCCATCCAGGGGCTGGCATCCCAGATGCAGCAATGCAATACATTCCTGGAGCGCATTCATTGTGGATTGGCGGCCCAACAGATATCGATTCAGGCTCTGGCCTCCTCTCTGATGGCAACCATTGTCCCTGTCCCTACAGTCCCCCCTCCAACTACCACTTCCCAGTCCCAGTCTCCTCAACCCCAACCCATCCCATGCACACATACAGATAAGCATGCACACAAGACAAAACACAACAGTGGCACAGTCAAACACAGGCACCACACATCATCCCACAAGCCTTCACGCAAACACCAGACAGTTGCAGACACAACCACATCCACTGCCGCCACTGTCTCCCCCTCCTCCTCCACCTCCTTCACAGTCACGTCCACACTCACACCTGCATGCACTGCATCAACATCCTCCACTAGCATCACCACACCAAGCAGCACACACACCGCACTAGCAGACACCTCCACAACATCCATGCATGCGTCCCCTGTGTCCTCTCCCACCCTGTCTGTCCACCCTCCTAAAGGACACAAACACAAGCACTCACACACCCAACAGCCATCCACCTCACATCAGCACACTGCCCATGCTCCTGCACCCAAGTCCAGCAGACATACATCTCCAACAATCACTCCCTCAACCTCCACTCCCATCCCTCCTCCCTCATACCACCCCACGTCCCTAAAAAGCTTTTCCCTGCCCAACTTGACCTCTTCCCTCCTCCTACCCCCATCCTGCCCATAAGAGCAGGGTCCCATAGACCCAGCCCAGCACCTCAGCCAAACAGTCCACGCAGACAGTGGTGGCACCACCTAGTCGGTGTGGCAAGTCATTGAAGGATCCCACTCCACCAGCCAGGAAAGTTAAGGATCCCACACCTCTTGCCATGAAGGAGAAGGAACCCACACCTCCTGCCATGAAGGGGAAGAAGCCCTCAACTCCTGCCAGAAAGGCTAAGGAGCCTGCACATCCTGCCATGAAGGGGAAGAAGCCCTCAAGCCCTGCCAGGAAGGGTAAGGATCCAACGCCTCCTGCCATGAAGGGGAAGAAGCCCTTGACTCCAGCGGAGGCTGTCAGGGTGACTCCACCACCACCAGTGGTCACGGGTCCCCCACCACCGGCTGAGGAGGTACAGCCCTCACCTCCAGCAGAGGTTGCCCAGGAGGCACCTCGTCCTGCCAGCGCGGTGCATCCCTCACCTCCAGCAGAGGCTGCCCAGGAGGCACCTCCACCTGCCAACACAGTTCAGCCCTCACCTCCAGCGGAGGCTGTCAGGGTGACACCACCACTGCCACCACCAGTGGTAACAGGGCCCTCACCGCCCGCTGAGGAAGTACAGCCCTCACCTCCAGCAGAGGTTGCCCAGTAGGCACCTCCTCCTGCCAGCACAGTGTATCCCTCATCTCCAGCATTGGCTGCCCAGGAGGCACCTTCACCTGCTGACACTGTGCAGCACTCACCTCCAGATGACACAGCGCAGCCATCACCACCAGCGGAAGCCATGTAAGCCACCCTCCAGGGACTGCTGTTCAAGGGACCCCTCCAGGAGCAGTGGGCATGTTCCCCACTCCAGAGATTGTGACCTTGCACTCCCCAGGACAGTGAAATGTGATGGAGTCCCCTCCAGAACCAGTGGGAAAGTCACCCACTCCAGAGACAGTGGCCTTGCACTCCCCAGGACAGAGAAATGGGCATGGAGCCCCCTCCTGAGCCAGTGGGAAAGTCACCCACTCCAGAGACTGTGGCCTTGCACTCCCCAGGACAGAGAAATGGGCATGGAGCCCCCTCCTGAACCAGTGGGAAAGTCACACATTTCAGAGACTGTGGCCTTGCACTCCCCAGGACAGAGAAATGGGCATGGAGCCAGAACCAGTGGGAAAGTCACCCACCTGAGAGACTGTGGCATTGCACTCCCCAGGGCAAAGAAATGAGCATGGAGCCCCCTCAGGAACCAGTGGGCTTGTTCCCATATTTCGCTGAGATGCCTGCCACCCCCACCCCGTGAGGTGCCTGCCCACTTGCAAACTGATGCGCCTGCAGAGTTCCATCCAGATGAAGTCAGGATTCGAGTTGGGCCTTGGACTGTGTCCTGTGGCCCCGTGGTCTCTCAGTACATTGGACTGGGCATTGGCCCTTTGTATACATTTGTACATATCTGTTTTTCATACATTTGGTTAATTTGGTAGCTATTTATATGAATACATTCTCATTACTGCATTCTTGTTGTCCTTGCATTATTCTGCTGTGTATCGTGTGCCATTGATTTTCGTCTGCAGTTGGTTGTGTGTATGGTGTGTGTGTCTGCTGTGTGTTGTGCATGTGTGTGTCACTATCGTTTTCCTCCCTCCCTCCGTTGTGTGCTAGGCAGCTGTACTCACCGTTGTCTTTGTCGGCATTGGTGTTCCAGGTGGAGCATGGCGTAGATGAGCATCGGAAAGACTTGCAGTTCTGGTTCCATGGCAGCGTTGTTCTTCCCTGTGTCTCCGATGGTGAGTCTTTTTCTCTTCTGTGATGTGTTTCCGCCAGGCCTTTGATGGCGTTGGTACCACCCCGAAAATTGTGGCGGATTGCAGGGTCAAAATATGGTGGGCGGTACTTTGTTTTACACCTGGCTGTTGTTGGCTACCGCCATGGTCATTGATGTTAACGCCCTGGCAGTTGGTGTGGTACGTTGGCTGTCTATGGGAGTTTTCTCCGTCATGGTCATAATGTGACGGTAATTACCGCCAGCCTGTTGGCAGTATTACCGCCACTTTATCACTCACCGCCAGGGTCATAATGAGGGACTTAGGAGGTGATTCTGAGCTTGGCGGGCGGCGGGAGCCGCACGCCAAGCGGGAACCGCCAGAAGACCGTACCGCGGTCAAAAGACCGCGGCGGTCATTCTGGGTTTCCCACTGGGCTGGCGGGCGACCGCCAAAAGGCCGCCCGCCAGCCCAGCGGGAAACACCCTTCCACGAGGAAGCCGGCTCCGAATGGAGCCGGCGGAGTGGAAGGGGTGCGACAGGTGCAGTAGCACCCGTCGCGAATTTCAGTGTCTGCTAAGCAGACACTGAAATTCTAAGTGGGGCCCCCAGGGGCCCCACGACACCCCATACCGCCATCCTGTTCCTGGCGGCCGAAACCGCCAGGAACAGGATGGCGGTATGGGGGTCGGAATCCCCATGGCGGCGCAGCAAGCTGCGCCGCCATGGAGGATTCCCCTGGGCAGCGGAAAGCCAACTTTCCGTTTCTGGCCGCGGCTGTACCGCCGCGGTCAGAATGCCCAAAGGAGCACCGCCAGCCTGTTGGCGGTGCTCCCGCGGACCACGGCCCTGGCGGTTTTTACCGCCAGGGTCAGAATGACCGCCTTAGTGTCTTTCCCAGAAATATGTCTATGGCCCTGATTACAAGTTGAGGTGCTATTTATCACACATGATAAATAACAACAGAATTCAAATGGAATGGAAGGGCACCTTCTTCCTGTCCTCACATTTCCAAATCCTCCAGTATGAAACAAGTCTTGAAACTTCCACGCTCTTCCCAAGTCTAAAACCTGGCCACATCTGTTAGGGAGCAGTGGTGTATTAGTTGCAATAAGACATGCTCCAGAAATCTCTGTGTGCATTGCATAAGCATTTTATGCTGGTTCTCAAGTCTGCTCTGACAGTAGCTTGTGCTTTGGTTAACACAGCTTTCACCAGCTTCCCTTTGGCCAATCAAGGCTTGCCTCTCCATCTATTTCTAGCCTCACATTAGTGACTGAGCAGTGGCGGCTGGTGACATTTGAAAGTGGCGGGGCGTAAAAGTTGGGTATGACTTTCATGTAGCGAGTGGAGCGAGCAAGCTTAATGGACAAATGTGGGGTCCAAGATGGGTCCTTCTTACAAGAAAAAATTGAAAACAAATTGACATATTCTGCATTTGAAAGCATATGAATTTAGTGAGAAAGCAAGGTTTATAAAGCAGTGGGAACGTATAGTCTTGAAATATTAAACACATTAAAAACTACCCCATATCTCACTTTATTAATATGCCCAACAGTTACTTTAATGTGCAAATTGCACAGCATGACAACTTCAGGCCCTTTAAAGTGTGTGCTTGCTCAGTGTCTTGCACTGCATGTGGCATCAACTTTGGAAGAAAATACTCTAACCAGGCATCAGGAAGCACCCATAGCTGCTGGCTGCAATCAGTCATACAGAAATATGTGCAGACTGGTCTTTAAGAGGAATGAAAAAAGTTTTGGCTCTCTAAAAGGGAACATGTAAAATACATTTCTGTGATTCCCATAATGTACCACCCAGCCTGTAATTTGGTTTTTCTCTGAGATGTTATGGCATCCAGAGATAAAACACAACAGCAGACATACACCTAAAACCTTTCAGTACTATTGGCTTTGTCAATGGTTGATAGCTGTTTAAGATAAATGAGTAACAACAATTAATTATAAATAATTACAATTGGAAATGTTTCAAATCTGAAATTGTGAGACTGTGAATTAAATATTATTGAGTTCTGTGTAAGGACTATTGGCCTTCTGATATGTGTGCTTTATGTTAGATATGTATGCCCTTTTTCTCTTCACACTGCATCCATCTGCACATTTTCAACTTCTTCTGTTTCCTATTCAGCACCCTCTTTTCACTCTCCCCTGAATACACATCCTTGTATCTCCCTCATTTTACCACCCCAAATATACACTGCACTCATTCACATTTAAGCATTTTAATTCCTTTTGCTTTTGCCTTCTAAATATTTTGACCTCTGTGTACCCCTTCACCCACATTTACACTGAATTTCATTTGCAGCTGGAATACATGACCATTATTCTGTGTGCTCTGTGGAGAGACCAACCCACTGACAGACACTTTGCTTTGCCTTCAGCCTCAGCACAAGCCCTCTCAATCAAAGCCCCTCATAAACACCTGGCACGAGTCAAAGTGTGCAATATGCAAGAGTAATAAAATGCACACAAATACAGCATGCTTGCATCCACTCCTACTGTGTGATCAATGGGGAAAGGGTGGGATCTATGCCTGTGAATGACAGATGGCTGCCCTCACCCAGAGATGAAGACTTGGGCGCCCAAAACCATGATGCTAAAAGCGTAGCTGGCTTATAGTGCTTAGTGCCATAGAAAACAATGAAAATGAAGGGCTTTAGAGGAGTCAGCCCTGTGTTGTGCGTCACAGTGCAGAAAGATGATTTTCTGCCTGGCTTCGGTCTCCTGCTTCAAAGCTTCCATTTGTTTAGACATATGGTTGTATCTCTAAACAAATGATCTATTTAATATTTTTTTTATTTAAAGGTGTAGTAATTTCAGAGGGTCGCAGTCCGTCCACCCTAAAATAGAAACCACCTCTGCAACTGAGTACTTCACACCCTTAATAGTCATGACAGCTCCAGGAGAATAGACTCCAAGAATAATGGCCTGTTGGGAATTTGCCTGAAGTGCCTCCCAGCAAGTTATTGCTTATCACATCTTGTGATGGCTCTCATGTGCTCCAGAACCCTCTTTTTCACTTTCTGTACTGTGCTTCCGATGTAAAGCAGATCATAGGGCATTTCAGAGCACAGATACAGAAATCAGAGTTGCATGAAAGGCCCTTACAAATTCTGAATTCACATGAAGTACCATGTATTTTAAAAGATAAAATATTCTTACTGTTTTTACACATGTTTTTGTATTTCTATTTGCACATCATGCTTTAAACACGTTTGTGGTATCATTTCATCTGTGATCAAAACAAGGGAACTTGTTGAAACGCATAAGGTGGTCTTTGGTCTGCTGCATTAAATCATGTAGGATTAGTGCAATCCAGAGTACGTGTGGTTCTTGTATATAATGTACATTATTTACCCATATTCTTCACTGTTCCACCAAGGACAAGGTGCAGACCAACTCATTCTCTAAAGTAATTTATTCTAGCTACGTTTCCACCATTACGCATTTTGGCCAAACAGATTACCTTGTATACTCAATCCATATATCTGTGGTTGATCTTGAATGTGAACTATGCTACCTATAAAGCCACAGCAATTTACACAGAAATATGTGGGGAAATGAAGCTTGGACGTTGTCATCAGTGATATCAAGGATGTCATTTGAGATGTCAGCAGTAATGTCATAAATGATGTCATAAGAACATGTCATGTGTGATGTCATTTGTGAGGTCTGAAGCAGTGCATGGCGGGGGCACAAGTTTATAGTTAATGCTGCTAGCTATAACTGGTGAATATCTGTGTTTCTTTAGTTCAAAACATTAACATTGTCACTGAGAAATTCACCTAACTATAACGCTACTTTGTTTTTTTCTGTGAATTTGAAGGTTTCTTTTTTAAATACAAATATATTTATAAATACATAGAACCTAACTTCTCCAACAATGTTTGCGCTGAGAATGTTCAACTTCTTACTGTTTGTAACTTACATTTACAGAAATATTTCTAGCAAAATTTTCATAGTCTTTGTATCTATCTGTATATGAACTTCATATTTACATTTCAGAAAGACACTGATCAGTTTTTCCTATATTGTAAACTATGCGTTTTCACCATGTACATCCATTTTTAAGGTGTGTGATCGCTGTCGCTCAAGGCTCGTGGGTTGCTAACAAGATCGTAGCACTTATTCATTCTAATCTTTTGTGCAGAGTTCTTTTTCATGTGGGCAGTTATTACTGAATGTTAATCTTTAGTAATAAAGTCAGTACAGTATATATATTGTATTATTTATTTTGTTTACAAACCTACAAACGTAAGCTTTCACAAGATGATTGCGAGAGCCAAACATACAATCCCCTTTATGGACTACAAGGTGGCTGTACTTCATGTTGCACTCTTGCGATCCGCTTGAAGGATTGTACATTTGGAATTAAGTTCATAACAGTGTATTTTTGTAGCTTTGAAGGAAGTAAGACATGACAAGTGTTTAAAGTACAAAAACAGTGGATATATTGTTGTATTCAAGATATTAACAAGTGTGTATACCAGAGTGTATTTAAAGACCATCTACTCTTTTCTCTTTTTCCCGATCTGGCAAGAATCTTGCGAGATCGTAACTTTAAAAAAAAATAAGAATTAACTATTTACTCATCACAGTTCTTATCTCTTACACACCTCATCTAAAAACCACAATGACCACAATATGCATTACTATTAATGGAGTGTATGAAGAACTCATCTACTCTACTCCTTTTTACTATTTGCGATCCTGCAAGGGTCCTGTGAGATCACAAAAGTTAGTTAAAAACAATGTATATTTATTTTCTTCACAGTAGTTATCCCTTAGACACCACCTCTCTAACACTAGGGTCGCCAGCATGCTTTTCTGCTACCCCCTTACAGAGATTTTTTATTTCATTTCCACAACACCTCAAATTTTTCACAGTAAACAGTAATGGCCGTCATTTCATTTCTAACATTCCAACAGCCAGCCAATCAGAGTGCTCGCAAGACGAGCGTATAACTCACAGGAAAAATGGGCCTCTCGACCAATTGCAGGGCTCCATTTTTAAATATGTGCTCCTGCAAGGCCAACCGTCCAAATATACAATTATCTTTTACACTTAATTTCTCAAAACTAATAAACGGATTTACATTAAATTACAAAAAAGCACAATCTGCGGACCAAGATCTAGCTTCCTGCTTTGGTGCTATTCCTTTCAGCAGTTTTTGCTGTAGCTGTGTCTAAAAAAGTCTATTGAAAATGCATGGGGATTTTACATTTTGGGACCCCCTCTTGTTTCTCATACTCCACTTGACAGATTACCCCGAAACATTTCAGGAAGGAGCTGAGGTGGAGGAACATTTTTTTTAAAGTTTCATAAAGATTCATCAAACGCGGCCAAAGTAATTAGCAAACCAAAACAATGGTCTATCTATGGAAAGGACCTAACTATAACTCTTGTGGGTCCATTTTTAGTTGCCTGGGTACCGGAGTTTAGCTTGGCTTCGGCTTGCAGGCCTGTGCCCTTTTACCAATATAACATGCTCTGTTTTATTATTTGTTTTTATTCATTTTGCATTTTAGAAGAAATGTTTATATTTCATTGTCATTCCGTGAAAGCGTCATTAACAGTTATGTATGAATTAGAGTATCATCATGTTCTTTGCTTTAAGTGGACATGAACAGAATGTGAACATGTCAGGCATTTGTTTTGATATTGCTGATACAAGTTTGCACACACAGTCTAACGTTTAGGTACATACCCACGTCGGAATGTCTGCACGAACAATAACATGTGCCTTATAAAAACACGTTGTGAGACCAAGGCCAATAGAGGGGGTTACACCCAGGATATTCCATCTATACTGCATGTCACCTTGCAGCAGATCTCAGCCTTTGTGTATCTGAGAAGCCTGATTGTACAAAGGTAATGGGGAGTAGGGCGTTTCTCATTGACACGTCACGGGCAGATCACGTTTATCATGCCTTTCTCTCTTTAGGGTTGAAAGTACGCTTTAGGGAGAAGTTGGCATATTCCTGTTTATTGCAATATGTTGGGGTTGTTTATATTTACATCACTTATTTTCACAATCATGATTTTGTTACTTCTCATTATCCTACTCGTTGCAGCTCATGCATTTTATCACAGATTGCAGTCTTTTCAATAAATGTATTGAAAACTGTCCTGCTTCTTCTTTCTTGCCTGTGTGTGTGTAGGAGACACATTGCTAATCAAGAAATAAATAGAAATGTAACTCAATTAGACCATAACAACCAAACTAGAATCAATCACCTAGAGAACAATGTTGTGGTGCAAGATCATGAGAAGGATGAAATACCTCACAGTGTAAAACCACCATAAAGATCTCGCGGAAAAAGTAGATGGCATTGAAAATCACTCCAGACAGAACAACTTCCGTATACAAGGCATTCCAACAGAAGTTGCAACGAAAATCTTGAAAAACAAATGCAAGCCCCTTTCCAGCACCTTCTGCATGATCCTGCCAATGTTGACATCCACCTCAATCAGATGCACATGGTATTTTCCACATATCAACAACAGGCGAGACGCGAGTTTGCATAATCAAGATGCAACATGTTTTTTCCATATTTATTACACCAAAGTTCTTTATTTGGGTCTGCCTGATTATCTTCTTCTATCTTCTTCAGCATCTGCAAGTGGTGCAGAATGCGGCGGTTCACTTACTTTTCAATCTTTCCCTTCGTACCTAATGGAGCTACATTGGTTGGCAGTAAAAAAGAGAATTCTGTTCAAGATGCTGGTCTTTGTCCAGCGTGTTTATTATGGCACTGGGGTACAATATTTGTCTGCTAGACTGCAGCAGTATTGTCAAACAAGAGTGCTTTTTGCTCAAGTGATGCATGCCTAACGATGGTTACTCGCTTTAAGCAGGCTAGGACAGGAGAGTCATCGTTTATGGTTTGGGCTGCTAGAGCTTGGAATCATTTACCTTTTCAACTTAAGGATTTGCAAGACGAAGAAGGTTTTCGTAAAAGGCTAAAAATGCATCTGTTTAGGTCACAATGTAATCTTTCTCCCTGAGGTTTCCTGTGGGATTAGTATTAGGACGCTGTGCGCTTTATACGCTTCTTCATTCATTCATTCGTTCATCAACAAAAGAAGAATCTAGCACCATATGTGCTATCAAGTCTTCATTATTTTAAAGACAAGGAATAGATCCTGACGGCGGCATTCAAAAAGGAACCTATGGAGTTCAGGCACCATGATCACCTTGTTTCATGATGTTTCTGCCATGATCTTGCCCTTTACTTTCAAAGGCTTGCACCATACAGTGCGGGTGGTTCCCAGTGTAAAAGAGATCTTGGATGAGTGCTGGTCCCCACTCCTCAGCATCTTGTTTATAGACTTGTATCGCTGTTGGAGGGTGGAGAAACCCTGGTTCACGAGGATAACAAATATAACAAGCATTTACAATGCATCGGGTCTCGAGTTTGCTCATGTTAGAGCTGATCGCGTTGTGAACTCCTAACCCGACTTTTCACCTATTGGGCAAAAGTGCATTTATGTACATAACCCGAAAAAGTGAAATCAAGTATGTAAAGCGCCCGACTTCTGCCAAGCGAGATCGCGCTCGTAAATTAGAGAAAAAAAGTCCACGAGCCCGATGGAAAACAGCGAGCCTCGCATGTTTTCTGTACTTGGTCGCTGCGCTCGAGGAGGGCTAGCCACCGGAAAAGGCATGCCATATGCGTGCCTTCGACTAATGAAAACAAGCAGATTTTATTAGGGAAGCCCACGAACCAATAAAAAACACTGAAGTGAAGTTGACAGGGCTCCGAGCCCTTTTCTAAATACAAAAGAGTCTCGCTGCGATACGCATGCGCGAGCGCATGCAACGCAGGCTCGACCCTAAAAATGAACTTCCTTCCCTGTTGCTATATGTGACACAGACAGACCCAGGTCCACATTTAAAAAAAGTTATTTTCCTTTGTGTGGATAGACTGCTAATCTAGAGTCCCCCAAGCCCATGATGTTTCACAGTACATCAGAGAAAAGGTTGGGGTTCCCCAGCATCAATGTCTATATACAGGCTGGTTAAATTTGACACTTGTTGGACTGGAACCACAATCCAAATAGTAAGGGGTTGGTCAGTGTAGAGCAAAGGTTCCCCCCAATTCCAATGCAATACCTCGTACGCGTTGCTTGCAAAGCTCTCTTTTAACAACATCGGAGATACTACTAGAGAATTAGCAGCAGCTCACCCGTAGGACAGGCTCTACCTGATGCCTTAGCTGATGCTAATTAGGGGCGTTCTGCATGATATGGCTCTGCACCTCACAATTTTAAGCCCCTTCTTGACTTTCATCTGGTGCACGTCCTCGGTACTTCCATGTTCTTAGTCTTGTGGAGCCATACTGATTTGGGGTTTTACCCTTAATGAGTCTTCTGGCGATTTCAAATTTTGGGCCTGCTGTGAGGCATTCTTGTCAGCATGGTCTCCCACCATCTGTTCCCTTATGTCCACCGAAGTTTGACTTTCATTTGTCAACATGTACTGTAGCCAGTGCTTAATTTGTGCTTGTTGTTTCCGGTGCTGAGCACCGGCACTTATTTGTGAGTGGCCGGGGCTTATTCTTATGCCTCAAGCATTTGCTGCGAGCAAAAGACACACATGGGAAAGACAGAAGAAGGAAAAACTAAAAAGCGTCATAAAGGGAGAAAGTAGAAAGCCACAAGAGAGGGCTGAAGGGGCAGGGAGTGGCTTTATATGGATTGAACAGGCCCAAGATGGCTTCAGGGTTACGCAGCCTCAGTATTCAGTGCTGGCAGATTTAATTACAGCAGCCTCGAGTTTAAGAGAAGGGCTTTGAGCACCGGCACCTCTTTGTTTACAAATTAAGCACTGACTGTATCTACTTAGGATGATCAATGATCTGAGAGTTTGCCCAGAATTGTAGCATCTTTCATTGACGCAAATTTCTTTGTCAGCTTCTTTTTGCTCACCATTTCACATCAGTTCTACCATCAAATATATACATCTCAAGGATATAGCTCAGAACTAAGGGCCAGATGTAGGAAAATGTTTGCACGTCGCAAACAGTGAATTTTGCTGTTTGCGACGTGCAAAAAGCACATCGCGATGCCCAATCCCCATTTTGCGAGTCGGTAACCTGGTTACCGACTCTCAAAACGAGACTGCGAATCGCAATTAGGAAGGGGTGTTCCCCTTCCTAATTGCAAGTCGCAGTGCGATGCTGCATTGCTTTGTGAACGCGAACGCGGTCGCAAAGCAATCACAGTTACCACCAGTGTCACAATGGTGGTAACCCATTCGCAAAAGGGAAGGGGTCCCCAGGGGACCCCTTCCCCTTTGTGAATGGCATGGAAAACATTTTTTCAGAGCAGGCAGTGATCCTGTAGACCACTGCCTGCTCTGAAAAAATGAAACTAAAACATTTCATTTTTTCATTTTGTAATGCATCTCGTTTTCCTTTAAGGAAAACGGGCTGCATTACAAAAAAAAAAATGCTTTATTTAAAAGCAGTCACAGACATGGTGGTCTGCTGTTTCCAAATTGCGACCCGCCTCATTATTATTAATGAAGTGGGCCTTTGCGACCTCCTTGCGAGTCGCAGATGGTGTCAGGGACACCATCCTGCATCCTGAATAGCGACTTGCAAATTGCGAGTCTCTCTGACTCGCAATTTGCGAGTCGCAATTCAGGAATTTCGTACATCTGGCCCTAAATCCTTTGCTATGTGAGGGCATAGACAAGCGTATTCTATGATCCAGTGCTCCGTATTGATGCATGTCCCTCAGCAGGCTCTAACTCAGACTCCTTCAGCTGCAAGGTGTTAACAACTCTGTTACTTTCTAACTTTTTTGGGCTTTTGTATCTGGTTCTCGGATTTCTGCTGTGGAGTAGGTCCCGCTAATAGAGTCTATCTCATTGTAATGCTCTATTAAAGTGCATTTGAACTGTATCCTCCAGTAACCCACTTTTTAATAAAGTCAGCATCATTGTACACATGGGGTAAGGTTCTCTGAACTGTATATGACACGTGTGCACAGTGATGAAGACTTTTATCTAACTCAGCTTACCATTTGGGCACAGGTAGCACTTTGACAGATGGGGTCTAGTCTAGACTGTTATTTCACCTTTCAGGACAATGAGATCTGTACAATTCCTTTTGGGTAAAGTATATAACTCTGTAATGTATTTTTCATTTTTTTGTTCTTTACAGGCCCATAATATATATCAGAAGGTATTTTTAACCTTGAAAAAGTCCTTAATGTGTGTTATGTAACATTGTGGCTTGTTTCCTGGGTCAACTCTTAATGTAATTCGCTCTTTGACCTATCCAGTTGATTCATTCAATTACTGAGACATACTACCTGGCAGATCAAAGGCCCTAATAGAGAATAGGGCAATCCTAGGAGGATAAAGAAACTCCTACTGGAGGAAGGGGATGGGGTTGTACTCTTGATAGCAATCATCATCACACGCCTCATAATTGCCGGGGCAGGTTCCAGTGGTGATGGTGGAACAGGCCCAGACTTATATCTCTTCTTCCTGGCAGAGGGTTCATTTGAACACTTATTAAAGGAAGATGAAGACCTGGGTTGGGAGTGATAAACTCAGAAAAATGTGTGTTCTGAGTTTGGAAGGAGTTGCACTTTTTGAATTTTATCCAGATTGCAGTGCAGGTAAGGCACAAACAGTAGCTTGGCTCTTGAATGTTTTTTACAGGCAGAGAAGTGATGTGGCATCACTAGAATGAGTGGGAGGTTCACCAATCACAGAACTCTTTACATTCAGGTAGGTGGCCCAGGTGGACAGGAGCATCCATGTTTGTAACAGAGTAACCCCATCCGCCAAACCCTAAATCCTGCCCTAAATATTTATGTCTCCATAGAGAAGAATTATGTTAATGGGTCTGATAAGTTTTAGGTCTGGGTAAGTTTGTCTTTAGGTCTTTCTTGGAGGAGATCTCATGTTATAATAAAGCCGGTAGGCTTATGTTGTTTATTTGTGAAAAGTGATTGCTGAAGGCAGTATGCCTCCCTTTGGACTTGTGAATGTAGGATTTTTCTTAATTATTGTGAAAAGACATTTGTGTCCTAATAGCCTTATAGAGAGATATTTCTGGGTGTCCAGGTTAGGGTCCGGTAGTGCACCAATTGTTGCACTCTACCTCAAAGATAACACTAACTGACACAGTCTTTGGGATAGTAGCCCAGTGCAATAAATATCAGGATACATGGTTTGCATCCTGGTTATTCTGTGAAGTAACTTTGGGGGGAAGGGCATTCAATTTGTTAATCTCACCATAAGTTTGAATATATGTATTATTTTGTAGATAGTATTTAGTTAACTCCTTAGCTGTTTGGTCGTTTCACACCCGCCCCCCACTCCCCCCCCACCCCAGTGCTGAGCCATTTTTTGGCTACTTGGGATAGTTCTTGCTTAGAGTCCATAACTTGTTTTCCAGGAAGGTATCCACGCCGAATTTGCATCAATTTTTTTCCAAAATCCTATGGATTTTAAAAGTACAGAGAGTTTGTGGATTTCTCTTGAGGGGACCGAGAAAGTAGGCAAAATATAGCAAAATTATGTTTTTAAGAAAAATAGGGAATAAGTGCTTCAGATAAACATGTCTGTTTTTTTCCCAAAAATGGCATCTATGAACGGTTTGCTGTAGAAAAGTCACCATCTTCCCAGCTTTCAGGAACATGCAGAGCTGAATCAAAAAAACTAATTTTGTACTACAGTTTTGACATTTTTCTAAGATGTAGCCCATTTTACCTATTTTTATGTTCTCACACGTTCTTCCAGTTTTTGGTAGAAATCAGTGTGAAATTCATGGGTAATCCAGAAAAGCTATAGACTTCTGAAAAGTAGACAAAATTCCACATTTAGCAAGGGGTCACATATGTAGATCCCTCAATGTTTTCCCTAGGAAAATAACTGTTGAAATAAAGAAATATTGAAAATGAGTAGGAAAAAATTTGCATTTTTGACAACATTTTCATCTGTAACTTTCTGTAACAATGGCCGATTTACATTAGCAATATACCATTACATCTACTAGACCCTTTTGGTTGTGGAGATATATGGGGTTGTAGGCTGTCCAAGAACCCAAGGTACCAGAGCCAACAACAGAGCTGCACCATACAATGGTTTTTCATTCAGTAACAAGTATAGACCAATTCATATTGCAAACCTATGATTTTTTTTAATGGAGTTAAGGAGCAGTGGTTATTTGTACATCTCTGAATTTGTAGGTAACCATATTTAGTGGATTTACAGGGCATTTTTCTAAATGTCATCTTTTTTGTACGCTGGCTTACATTTTGAAAGGCACAAATTCAGCGAACTCCAACTGGTAATGACAAATGTTCTACTCTTCTATGCTCCCATAAGTCTTCTGATAAAAATGGTACCTCACTTGTGTGGGTAACTTAGTGGCCGGGACAGGAAACGACACAAAACTCAACATGGACGCATCGCATTTTTCCACTGAAAACTGACACTCTTTTTTCAAGGTGGGTAGCTCGAGATTTTCAACCCCGCAGCTGGCACCAAGGGAAACCTAGGCAACCTAGCCTGTACATTTTTGATGACTAGACACCTAGAGGTATCCAGGGTCACCTGACTTGCGTGGGTCTCACCACAATTTTTTTAGCCAGAATCCCTTGCAAACCGCAGACTTTGACAAAAAAACAAATTTTCGTCATAATTCTGTGATAGAAAGTTCTCGAATCTCTGGGAACCCATAACTTCCTTGTGCCGAGCACTCCCCCAAGTCTCCAGATAAAAATGGTACCTCACTTGTGTGGGCAAACATAGTGCCTCCGACAGGAAACAGCCCAAAACGCAATATGAATGCATCAAATTTTTTCACCGAAAACTGACCCCTTTTTCCCAATGCGGGTAGCTCTAGATTTTGAACCCTAGCTCATCAGACACCTAGGGAAAACAAGCTAACCTGTACATTTCTGAAAACTAGACACCTGGGGTATCCAGGGTAGGCTAATTTGAGTTGTTTTCATCAGATTTTGTGACCCAGAATCCCTTGCAAACCTCAAACTTTGACTAAAAAACATATTTTCTTCACATTTTGGTGTGGGGAAAGTTCTTGAATCTGTGGGGAGCCACAAACGTCCTTCCACCCGGCATTCCCCCAAGTGTCCCGATAAAAATGGTTTCTCACTTGTACGGGTAGGTCTAATATCCGCAACAGAAAATGGCCAAAAACGCAACATGGACGCATCACATTTTTCCACCAAAAACTGCCCCTTTTTTGCCAATGAGGTCAGCTCTAGATTTTGGATCCTAGCTCAGCTGGCACATAGGGAAAACTAGCCAACCTGTACATTTTAAAAACTAGACAACCAGGGGTATCCAGGGTAGGCTGACTAGTGTGGGTCTAGACACAGAATCCCTTGCACACCTCAAACTTTGACTAAAAAAACAAATTTTCCTCACATTTTTGTGACGGAACGTTTTGGAATCTGCAGGGTGCCACAAACTTCTTTCCAACTGACATTACCCCAAGTCTCCACATAAAAATGGTACTTCATGTGTGTGGATAGGCTGAGTGCCCGTAACAGGAAATGGGCCAAAACACAACATAGACACATTGCATGTTTCCAACAAAAAAACTGTCCCTTTTTTTAAATTATGGGTAGCTCAATATTTTGCATTCTAGCTCAGCAGTCACCTAGGGAAACCTAGCTAACTTGTAAATGTTTGAAAACTAGACACCCAGTGGTATCCAGAGGGGGCTGATTTGCATGGCTCTCATCAGGATTTTTGACCCAGAATCCCTTGCAAACTTCAAACTTTGGCACATTTCCTCACATTCATGTGATAGAATGTTCTGACATCTGTAGGAAGCCACAAACTTACTTCGACCAACATTCACTTCACTTGTGCAGGTGGTCCTAGTGCCTGCGACAGGAAACAGGTCAAAACACGATGTGGAGACATCGCATTTTTCCACTAAAAACTGACCCCCTTTTTTTCCAATGTGGGTAGGGCCTAGGTTTTGAACCCTAGCTCAGCGTCCACGTACGGAAACCTAGCCAAATCAAGCATTGCACCACTTTGTAAACACGGCGCAAGGAAAAGCCACCTTATTGTAAAACAAATTACTCTATGATGGTGCAGTGGGTGCTAGGGGCTTCTGAATATGCCCCTCACTGTGGTAAATCCAGCTCCTTCCAGTTTTTGGATGCAAGTTGGGGTTGTTCCAGTATGCCTCTGAGGCATCATTCCTCAAACTTAGGGCCATATTTACAAGAAAGTGGTGCATTGGTTCGAATTCACCACTTTTTTGCGTCCCCCCTTCCACCACCTAACGACACCAAGATTGCGCCGTATCTATAATACAGCACACCAGCGGTCATAAGCACAATAGCGTCAAAAGGTTTAATGCTATTGTGGCACTTTGCTGCACTAGCATCAACATTGTTGATGCTAGTGTAGCAAAGCACAGGAAGGCCGGTAGTTTAATATAGTTGAATCATTTTAATGCCTGCACTGAGCAGGTATTAAAAATGACATAAAAAATGTCACAGTGAAATGTTGTAAATTTCACTGCGCCATTTTTTTGGACCTCCCTGCTTTGGGAACCCCCCCCCCCCCCCCCCTGCGTACATTATGCCTGACGCAGGCATCATGAAGTGCAAGAGTTTACAAAGTGGCGCCATGCATGCATTACGCCACTTTGTAACTACAGAGCGGAAGAAAGGCCTCCTCAATCCACCTTAGCGTAAGAAAAAATGACGCTAGGGCAGTGCAAGGTGGCACTAGAGGCTTGTAAATATGCCCCTTAGTGACCTATATGTACCTTTGAAACTAAGGCAAACATATTGGGGAATACTGCCAAAGTTCTCAAAGAAAACATCATAAACTATGAAGAACGGTAATTTTTGACACACAGGGTAGTCCGTGTGAATGTATCATATATATCGTAGCCCCTGTTATGTGCAATGCTGTGACTGTAAAGCACATATCATACAGGAAACTGAACATCTACAAAGTTCTGACAGAGGATGAATATGGCAAGCATGTGAAGCATTTACTCGTACATGACATAGTAATTCGGTATTGGGGCGACTGAGGCATCAACGGGTTTGAATCCGTAGGTGAAGATGAAGTCATGGCATATGTATTTGTGCCACCTTTACTGTCTGCCTTCTACCTATGCAATATCCCCAGGAAAGCACACCTACCATAAGCTTTTTTCTACCAGTTCATGTCTCTGTCCTCCTCAGAGTCTTGACTAATTCTGTATGTTTGCCAAATTAACCTACACTAATGCCTTCCATACCTAGCTATTTGAAGCTCAAGAAAATGTGGCTTTCATGAACCATCAGCACACTTAGGCCCATATTTATACTTTTTTAGCACCGCATTTGAGTAATTTTTTGACACAAAAGCGGTACAAACTTACAAAATACAATTGTATTTTGTAAGTTTGCACCGACTTTGCATCAAAAAGCAGCACAAATGCGGCGCTAAAAAAGTATAAATACAGGCCTTATTGTGTTATATCCAAATCCTTCCAGTTTGTGGATGCAAGTTGGGGGTGTGCGAGTATGCCTCCCAAGGCTTATTCCTCTAAGTGAGTGAACATATCTACCATGGAAAAAAAGGCAAGTAGGCTGGAGAATACTGCCTAAGTTCCCTAAAGTAATAAGCCAAACAAATGTTCAGTGGGACTCGTTCACCAACACTTCTACTTTTGCTTTGAAAGTGTGAAAATTCAATTACTAACTTGTTTCATACCCAATGTTATTGAAAAAGGGTACAAGACACAATGGGAGTCATTCTGACCCTGGCGGTCTATGACCACCAGGGTCGCGGATGACTGAAGCACTGCCAACAGGCTGGCAGTGCTTCAAAGGCCATTCCGACCGCGGCGGTAAAGCCGCGGTCGGAAAACCGGGTCCGGCGGTTTCCCGCCGGATTTCCCCCGGCTGGCCAAATCTGCCAGGGCAGCGCTGCAAGCAGCGCTGCCCAGGGGATTCTGACCCCCTTCCCGCCAGCCTGTTTCTGGCGGTTTTTACCGCCAGGAACAGGCTGACGGGAACAGGTGTCCTGGGGCCCCTGGGGGCCCCTGCACTGCCCATGCCAATGGCATGGGCAGTGCAGGGGCCCCCTAACAGGGCCCCAGCCTGCTTTTCACTGTCTGCCTAGCAGACAGTGAAAAGCGCGACGGGTGCAACTGCACCCGTCGCTCACCTGCAACACCGCCGGCTCCATTCGGAGCCGGCTTCAGTGTTGCAGGCCCCTTTCCCGCTGGGCCGGCGGGCGCTACCTTAGGTAGCGCCCGCCGACCCAGCGGGAAAGTTGGAATGTCCCCAGCGGTCTTTTGACCGCGGGCGGCCAACTGGCGGTTCCCTCCAGGCGGGCGGCAACCGCCGCCCGCCGGGGTCAGAATGACCCCCAATATCTTCTTTGATGATTGTTTTCACGTCTTTACTAAAGATGTGAAAACAATCATCATACAAGATGTTGTGTCCTGTACCCCTTTTCAATAACATTGGTTATGATACAAGTTACTAATTGAGTTTGCACACTTTGAGAGTAAGTAGAAATGTTTATGAATAAGTCCCAATGGATATGCTTTGACTTATTACACTTACTCTGGTTCTCATGGGCAATCATGGTGGTCCCTGTGTAGCATACATAGGTTCCCTAACGGGCACTTCAAAATCTAGTAAATCCTTTAACATTTTGCCACACAGGGTACTCCATGTGACATCTCAGCAAATGTGCTGACCACCTGTATGTGCAGTGTGGAGACTATAATGCACTTGTCAATCGGCAAACAAAACACTTACCACATTCTGACATCAGTTAAATGTGTTGAGCAGGCCATAAGGAAGTCCATGATTTCCTCAAGGAGAGGAACTAAAATTCTGTGGCTGCCTGCCTAGCGGAGTAGTGGCCCATAGAAGGTAGGTATCCATGCACAGCCATTGAAAGGTTTACATAGTGGCAGCACCACCTCGGTGAATTTCCCAGTACTTCACTTTTGTATGATACAACATAAAGCAAGTAGGAAAACATAGGGCAGGCTGAGATGGGCACTGGGGACAGCAAGCGTGCCTCTCCTGCATCTTTCCCTGCTTAGAGCAGACTTTACAATGACGTCATGGTTGAGGCTTTTTAGGTGATTCAAGAATCTGATCAGCAAAGTGTCGCTCCTGCAGCCTTGTCAAATCCTCCAGGCCATGTGAAGTGGAGGCTGCTGCTTCTATAGTAGTGAGACTATCAGTGACGGACAACGGAAAGTCAAGGAAAGACATGAGTCTTTATGTGGTTGTCTGACAATAAACAGCATACGCATTGTATGTTGCCATCTGGACAGGCGGCTAAACAGTTTCTTGTATCAAGTGCACGTTTTACGGCTCCCATTGTATGGCTGAAGAACATGATCAATCTTATCCACTCCGCCCTGGTACTTGTTGTAGTCAAGTATACAGGTGGGCTTGTGAACTTCGGCCATCTGACCCCGAACCGTTATGAGGGAAGTGCTCTTATCATGAACTGTAGTGAGCATGTACACATCACCCTGTCTGAGAACTTGTTTGCTAGCAGGTTGTTGGAACGCAATGCAGTGCTCTGGGATTTCTGGAACTTCTTGTACAAATTCCTGTGGGGATCCTTTGCGGCGACCACAAACTGAACTGCAGGCCACAGTGCCAGCTTAGTATAGGTCACTGAACAGCTCCACTCCCATAAAAAACTTTCCACATAAAGGTTATAAATTTTGTGAAGGAGGACAAGCCCCCATACAATCTTTCCTGTGACTCCTAGCATAGGAGGGCAATCTACAGGATTTAGAGTGGAGTCATTCCCTGTATACACCCTCACGTTGTACACATTGCCAGTAGAGCTCTCACAAAGCATGTACAGCTTGATGCCATAGCAAGCTCTTTTGTTCGCAATGTACTGCCTGAACAACAGCCGCCTTTGTCCAGGATCAAGGACCCATCAGTGGCTAAATTCTTTCCAGGAGTATAAATCTCTGGAAACCTGGCAGATAAATGTTGTTTGACAGGTCGAATTTTGAACAACCTGTCATGGTCTTCATGGTCCCTGGGCAATGCAGCAGAATTGCAATTGAAATGTAGCATACGCTGCAATAGCAAAAACAATCTCTACCCATGTACGGTACAAAGATGTGAGTTACCCAAGCCACGCAAGTAGACCAGTAGGACTCCAAGGTTGGTTTCTGCACTTACCCCATTTTTAGTGTAAGGCCAAAAATATCTTCAACCAAGGCACTAGAGTGCCTCCATGCTCCCATAGAAATTGTTTGGCACGCAAATTTGTGTGCTGCACAATTTGCTCAAGGAAGTCAACATCCAAAAAGAGAATTACTTAGTCAATTGGCAAAAAGTTGACTCTATTGACTTTACATCCAGTGTTGCCAGTGAAAGGTGGAATATGGGGCTGAACTAAATTGAGGGGCTGCCAAGAGAGCACTCCATCTGTGCTTGCCACCACACGTACCTGCTCTCTGGGTTGGTCCATCCTGCTATGGTTGCCAGCTGCACAGACTGTGCTGGCAAAGGGACAGCACAACTGCCATCATCGTGTCCCTCTGAATCACAGGAAGATGAGTCATCAGATGGGATTATTCCAGCTGAAATATCTCTTCCAGATTCTGCTCCATTTTATTCTCCCTCAGATTTTGTCTCAGTATCTGCTGTCTCAGTCTCTGATCCTGCCTCAGAGCTGTCCTTCATGAACCCAGTTAGGGCTTGGGCAGCAGTCATCCACTCAGACACCATCTCTGCTACTGGCTAAAACCATCCTTCTAAAACACTATCCCACGTAGAAGGCAGATTTGTTGTTCTAAAACAGAGCGCGCAGGAGATACGCATTCAAAAGTAAATAAAAATGAAGTCACCTTACCTTATGTTCTTTTCTAAATCTGCAGGTTCTCCAAAGACCCAAACACACTAAAAACAAAACATTATTACTTCACCTTGCCACATACCTATCATCACAGCCTTTAGTGCCGGAGGCGCCCAGTGCAACAATCATTTTTTACCTCTTCCTCAGATTCCCTCACTACCACCTGGCAAAAGTGTCCCCCATCTCTTCATAGCCTCTGTAACACATACATTTCTTTTGTTTTACAGTGCTGGTAAATGCTGGCTTTACTAATCCACTCAGTTACCCACTTAAACTACGGATCTGTTCTTTGCAGCCGGCATAAGAACCCTATTTGCTACTTTATGGAGAGTCAAAAGTACCACTAGATAAAACTCCATCCCTCTATCCCTAGCAGCATCTTGACATTTGTATTGCTACCTGAAAGCTGGATGTACATGGAACACTGCAGCAGGTGTTTTTATATCACGTTGTTGAGTCATAAGCTGTTGTGCTAGGCACAGTGCCCCTTCCCCGAGGTCAACAACCCACTCAGGTCAGAACCACACATTTATAAAAAGAAATTGGTGCATATAGGCGGTCAGCCTGTGATCTATAGGGATGACATCTTGACAATTCCAATGTTTTTCTTAAGCTATTTTTTCTTTTTCATTCCCCTAGGGGGCGCAATTGCACCCCAAGGGGGAAAAACACCTTTATTTAAAAAATGTTAATGTGTCCCGAGGGGTTGGGCAGCCCTATACCCATGAGGGCCGACCTCCCCATATAATATCCCTGGTAACTAATGGTGTTTCCTGGCTGGGGATCGCAGCCACTCCGCAATCCAAATCCAGGAAACGATGCCAGGAAGCATCATTGGAAGTGAGAGACTCTCCCCCTTCCAAAAATGCCTCCCTGGTATCTAGGGAGGCATCGCAGCCCTCCCAAATCCCACTGATAACAGAGAAGCTCTTACCAGCAGTCTTCTCCCTCGCTGATGGGAAAACTGTGGCGCCACAGATGGGCAGGGGGTGGGGAGAGGCTCAGAAGTGATTCCACATCTCCACTGGGAACAAAAAAAGCACTGGAAGATCCTTTTGAGCCCTCTCTGGTGTCGGCCAATGGCCAACAGACACACTGGGGAGGTTGTGTGTGTGTTGATCATTGGGGTGAAAGAAAAATCACTGCCCAGACTGAGTGATTGAGTGTTATTGTGTGCGTAGCCGAGGTCTGAGTTTCTAGCCACACCACCTCTCTGCATCAGCCTTGAACTGCTCTACTTTCTATATCCTGAGAGGCAAAAGCTGGAAGGGGTATTTGTTCCAAGGTTGATGGTCTGAAGAACTTTGACCCCAGGATGCCAGACGTAAAAGTCCCCCGTTGACACCGTTTTGATTCAGTAACTTCTGATTGTTCTGGGAACTCCCATACTAGATTTTTCACATCTAGCCTTCTGGAACTACATTTCTAACCTTCTGTCAGGCCAGTTTTGGTGGAGCCTGCACACCGCAAGGGTAAATAGGCAACTCTTGTAATAAATATTGCCTCTGTAACAGGATATGCACTAACAAGATACTACTGAATGCTCATTGAGATACCAAGGATTTGGCTTTCAACGGGTAGCAGATCAAATAGTCAAGATTTACTATTCCAGGTTGGTGTTGTCATAAAACATCTAGGTCATGGAACATATGTATGATTCACAATAATAGGATTGTCCATACAGTGGGTATTACTTTTATTAAAATGAAAAAGTATTTTGTTAAATATTAAGCAGTCATCCAGTCAATATAAACTCTCTACAACTCACTACAACTATAACCTCTCTTGGGGTTCGCTCAGGACACACGTTTTTAACACATTCAATGCATATCAGAAAGGGGAAATGAGTATGGAAATCAGAGTTACAAGCATACAAATCGAATCTAGAATTTAGCCACCCATAAAATATACTGTCGCACATGGGCTACAAATCTTTCTGCTCAGAGTCTCTTTTGAATGTCTGGGACTCCTGAGGGAGTTCAGGGTCAGTGTGTCATTGAGCTCAACAAGCAGATGAGGTGGGTAACCACAGTCGCAATCTTTCAAAAGTGCAGGATATGCCGGGTGATGTCAAGTCAGCCTCTGGTGGTGATGGCACTATTTGATGGATGATACCAGCAGATCACAGTTCTGTTAGAATGCCAGGCTGGTCCTGATAATCGTCATATATGTGCTGGTTAGAGGCTTTGTTGTGCAGCTCACAGTTATTGCATCAGTAGTCCAAGACCTGAGGTACAACTTGAGTCAGGTTGCAGAGGCTCACAAGCTGCAGCACAAGGTGCCACTCACTGGGTCACCTATGGCCTCTCACATTCAGGAGTGTAGGGTCTCACAATAGCCACAGGACACCACATAGGGTGCCTCTTGCAGAGTCTAGTGTTGGCTGAACATTTGCAGTTCTTTATTAAGTAGGCAGCTTTTCTGTTTGGCTTCTGGTCTGGATGAGCCATGGAAAATGATCTCTAGACTTGGTTGCTTGCTTTTCGGTTGGCTGGGTCACTGAGTTTTGTCTCCAGCCTTGGTCATCTTAGCAGCGCTCAGCACCACACAGCAGGAGAGGTACTTGGAATCGCAGCCTTTGGTGGTGCGAGGATTGCTGTCAGAATGCAGAGCAGTGTATTTCCTTCTAAGAAGGGCTCAGCAGTATAGATCCTCTTCATAACCGCACGAAATTAGACCTATTGCCTTTAGGAAAGACAGCTGTGGGCTCTGTCTCTGCTTCGGTCTTTTCTCAATGCAGACCACAAAGCTCCAGCCAGTCAAAAGGTCAAAACTGAATAAGCAAAAAAGCATGTGTGGCTTATATTCAGCCCTGTGAACAGTTGTCATTTTGTGTTCAATTGACTTCAAAGTTTGTCCTGAAACTTACGAGGGGAATAAACCTTGCAGAGTGTATTTTGCAGCCAGGTACTTGACATCTCCATGGCAACCACTTGGGAGTGAAACTGTCGACTTGTCTCAAACCATCAAACATTTTAATATTACGCCAACTTTTCCCACACAGGAAAGCTAAGCAGTCTTTCTAGAGAGGAGCTATTCAAACAAGCGAGTCTGTAGATCCTTTAAAAATGGAAGGAGATGACTATCTGGAGCAAATTGCATAGTAAGACATTCTATAGAAAGCTGGCACTAGTTTAAAAGGATGTGAATTTGCCTTTTTCCTACCACTCCGCGTGGAGCCATGATATGTTTACCCTCAGATCGTAGAGTTTTTCTGGAACAATGTACAGTATTACTAAATTAAAATGTGTGTTTCGAAGTCCATTGAGTTAAGTGCGCTAGGCACCCAATGCAGTTTATGTAGTCAAAGATAAACATGAGCATTTTCAATTACATTTATTTTTCAAACTGCTCTGGTATTCTGCAGAACATGACCCTTGCTGATATTTGTCTTAGAAATGCCTATAATGTATCTCAAATATAATAACCGCTCTAACAATAGTCGCTCTGTCCGCTATAATAAGAGGCAAGGCTTGTGTAAAAGCATCAGTTGGTAACTGCATGTCTGGATGTTGCGATTTAGCCGAGGGCTCAGATCAAGTCGTGCTTCAAAAATGACTACTGGATTCTTCATTTTTTTTTTCTTTAACTTGAATGCCTGTACCACCTATTCAGAGAGTCTGAACTGTTGTTTTTAGCCAGTGCTCGGTACCAATGAATAACAATGTTTTGTCCCCTCCAGGGTCAACCAGCTCCTTTTCACCCAGACATGGACAAATGTGAACTTCTCAGCAAATCTCACACAGTCAGAGGCAGGATTAAGGGATAGACAAAACACAACTAGGGTGTGTTCGGCATAGAATTAAAAGTTCAAACACATTAATTTGGAACGTGTTAAAAAGAAAGGGGATTCTAGGGCACTCATTTAGGGGGTTCTGACGTAGGCAGCACATCAAGTTACCTTGCTGCATTATTCTACACCAAATGAAAGGGCAGGAATGCACCATATTTATGCTCTGGCGCCATACTGGCAGCCTAGCGCCAGCACAGGCCCCTCATGGTGCAAGGCTGCCCGGGTTGTCAGCAGGATTGTTCTTGTGCAGGAAGGGGCGCCTTCCAGCACAAGAACAATCCCAGGAGGCTACAATGCAGCACACATGGAAAGAGGAAAGAAACGGGGACAAATAAAAATATTTTTTCCTTGTTACGCCTCACCTCGGGAGGCGTATGGTTTTGGCGCATCCACTCGTATACCTGGCTTTGTAAATCTGGGGAAGCATTAAAAACCATGGGTGTTGCGTGGAAACACCCACTACAACGCCCAGGGAACGCCTCCCGAGAGCAGAGTAAGGCAGCGCTGTGATTTAGACTGCTTTGCCATAATCCATATCTATGAGGCCATTCAAAGCCACGCAAAGTGGCTTTGTGTGGCCTCTTAGAAATTATTTTGTAGTCTGCGCAGCTGTAGTGCCACAAAAAGTGACGTTCCCGCAGTACAAGGGGCTCATAAATATGTCCAAAGGATCCTTGTGGCACCACACACTTTAGCAGTCTTAGATAGTCTTAGTCAATGCATGCATTGCACCACTTTGCACCCCCTTGCACCACATTATGCCTGCGCCAGTCATAATGTATGCAAAGAGGGTGTTCTGGCACAGGAAGGCCTGAAAAAATGGCTCCGTGAAATCCACAAGATTTCAGTGCACCATTTTATCTCCTTCATCTTTAACAACTGCTAAGAGCAGGCATTAAAATGACGCACCCATTGAAATCAATGGGTCTCCTTGTACCTTCCTGAACTAGCTTCAAAATGTCCAGCAAATTGCCACAATAGCATCAAACATGTTGACGCTACTGTCCTAATGGCCTCCGTGGTGCACAATATTGCAACCATGGTGTTGTTAGGTGGGGTAGGGACGACACAAGAAAAGTGGCAC
Organism: Pleurodeles waltl; assembly: GCF_031143425.1. Classification (NCBI taxonomy): domain Eukaryota; kingdom Metazoa; phylum Chordata; class Amphibia; order Caudata; family Salamandridae; genus Pleurodeles; species Pleurodeles waltl. The sequence goes on from NC_090436.1 coordinate 319,369,896, forward strand.
ATCGGGACCGATACGCCACTTTCTTGTAAATATGCCTCTAAGTGTGCTAAAGACTCATGTAAGATGTCATCTTGAGCCTCATGTGGCTGTCCTGGTGTCGTTTGGTGGGGCAGGGGCGTCGCAAGAAAACTGGTGCATCAGTGCCGAGGCACAAGTTTCTTGTAAATCTGCCCTTTAGTGTTTGGAGGCATTTTGCTCAGCTTGTCCCAAGAGGATAATGAAAAGGATGCCAAAGGGTGCAAAAGGAAGCTGATGTTCAGCAACAAAGAGCTTGAGATGCTCACTGAAGAGTGTTTGGTACATCTGGATGAGCTCTTCAGAAAAACATCAATCCATGTACCAGAGAGCCAGAAAAGAAAAATCCTGAAGGACATCCAGGAGAAGGTAAATACTGCTAGAGTGACCCAGTGCACAAAGAAGGTAACTAGAAAATGCTGATATGGTCTGTGGTCATGCACCAGAGAAAAGATGATAACCAACATTGCAAAGGCCAGGAGAACAGGCTGCACACCACCACCCACCCACCTACCTTCAACACCCACTGAAAACTTCGTAAGAGAACATTTCAGCTTGAAATAATTGCCACTCTAATGTAAACATTAGCTACAGAATGTGTTTCCCTCATTATTTTTTCATTAATTACTACTAAGCAATTATTATCACTACAGAACTAAAGAAGGCATTTAAGAAATAAACATTTTATTTGTTACATAGAAATTAGAACAAAACATTTTAATATTCAGTAAATGCAGGTATTTTTATATATATAGCACAGATGTACCATCAACAATAGTTGAGAAAACAGAGGATGAGGAAACTCTAGGAACTCTAGACACCTCCCCAAATATTGACGCCAACACCAACACCCACAACACTTGTCCCACCCGAATGCAACTCAGCAGTCTCTTCAGTGCCTGATTTTGTTGATAAAACAGAAAAACAAACATCAGCCATGCCTGCAACCTTGTCAGATTCTTCTTCAATGAATAGGCAATGCGAGGAGAAGGCAGCAATGCAAATGTTGCTATTTTTCCTGGTTTGGGGGCATCAATGTTATTTTATCAGCATCTACAATGCTAGAACATTAAAGCATTGAAGACACAGTTAGTGTCAATGAATAAAAGCATTGTGCAAATGAAAGATGGCCTAGAAAAGCTAAACAACACTTTTGGGGAGGGGCGAAAAATGGTTTCTGATGATTTCAGACAACTCACAGATGTAATTACTAATTTATACACATTAATGGAGGATAATGTCACTCACAGACACCACCCTCATCAGCTGATGTGCAGAAGGGACGGTTTCACTAGGTCCGGTCAGCAACATTATCAAGGCGCAAGGCGAACACGTAGACAGTCATGGCTCACAGCACTAAAAAGGGGCGGGTGCAGCATGGGGGAGGGGACAGGTAGAGCAGCGGGTACATTAAATTATTTTTAAAATGTTAAAAACTTACCTGATCCGCCGACTCGCATTGCGCCGCTCTCCTTTCTAGTGTTGCTGCAGGCACAGGCTTGCCCTGCGGCCAATTCTGACGCTGCTCAAGCAGCATCAGGATTGGCTGGGAGCGGCCAACCAAGGCACTCCCAGGCAGACTGGGAGCCTGTGCAGACTCTCTCCAGCCCGGCAACTGTGTTGAGGGCTGGAGGGAGCCTACTGTGCATGTGTGTTTGGCCGGCCCAAGACGGCCGGCAAACACACATGCGCTCTGAGGGGGAGTGCACTACTAGTCACCCCCATGGCCACACCCCTTTCAGAACGAAAGGATAATAAATGTAGTTTATTATCCTTTCATTCTGAAAGGTTTGCTGCTTCTGCTGCTGGCGGGGGGCGACAGAGGAGCTGACCCTGGGTGTACTTGGGCCACTACAGTGGTGACATACCACGTGACCTAGTTCAAATCACCAGTTCTCTAGAAAACATCTAAGCATCAAAAAGGAGAATTTGCTGGAAGGGAAAATGAGGAGTTGAAGAGCCTGCGTAGCATTTCAACCCCTGAAGCAATGAGTTTGCAATGAAGTGGCTGCAGATTTCTCCGAAACTCCAAATGTTGAACACACAGAAAGGGCGAGTGGAGTGAGGGGCAAGGTATACAGTAACAAAAAGTGCTTAACATTTCTGTTTCTATTATTTAGATTTCTTCAAAATGTGTACTGTCGACAATGACATATCTGATTTATCACGTGTGCAGCTTATTTTATTTGATTAACAACTTGAAAAAACCTGCAGTAAACGCAATTAAAACTGTAGTTGAACAAGCGTTGCTAACTGTCATTTGTACTTACTTTTGAAAGCGCTACTTTAAAAATAAGTAATCCCAGCGTGTTGTTCTCCGCCTCCTCCTGCCCTTGATCCATCTGGAGGTCAATGTTCTCGTCTTGTCAGATCGTCTTCAAAATAGTCAGTATCAGAGATAATGATGGGCAATAAGAAATCGCTGTGATTACCAATTTGAAGTTGCTATTTTACCGAATCAGTAATTATTTGGTTTCGAAATATAGCAAAGCAAATGGCGTTAGTACACAACGAAAGGCATTTTTGTATTCACAAATAGCACGATTTCGTGAATCGGACCGTTTGCGAAGTCAAAATACTTTCATAGATCTGGCCCAAAAGGCTCAGTGGATCTCACAATTTGAATCTATTCTTCCGCCTTTCTTATCCATCAATTGATCAATTTCCTATGGTAAAGACGCTCCTGTAGATCACCGGATGCACATCCTCAAAATAGTTCTAAATCCCCAAGATTTCCTTTGTACTTCAGGTTGGCTCAGTATCGAGCCTCATGACTGTATTTATAGTAATGATGCTGGCTGGAAGTCACGGAAATGTTTCATAGAAAGAGAAACAAGCACTGACAATGCCGGTAGGTCTGGCCTTTATGTGCCACATCCTGTTTTTTCTCAAGAACACAGGTCACCCAGCACTAATAGGGGCACTGTATTTTAACTCTGGTGTGCTGAGGATAGCAGTGAGAACCAAGAACAGTATTTAATTTGAGCTGGTGTTTGCCGGTTGGGAGCACCAGTACTTAGTTTTGGGGGCCAGCACTTGTTTTTCCATATGCGATATTTACTGAGTGAAAGAGGGTGAAAACACAGAGATTGGAAAGATGGAAACTCCAAACCCGTCAAAAATGGAAAGCAGAAACCTGCAAGAGTGAGAAGAAGGAACAGGAAGTGTCTGTAGTAGATTAGGGCGTACCACCCTTGGTAATGAGTGTGCAGATGTTTAATTGCTCGGGCTACCGGCTTCTGAGCAGAGCTTTAGCTACTGGCGCTTCTTCTTTTACAGTTAAGCACTAACCAAAAAAGGAGTCTGTTCAGGTGCCATAGAATATGGGCAAGATCAGGAATGTATTAGCAAATAAATGAATCATTTGCGAGTGCACGAAGGGATGAAGCTCAGAGCTGATGTTCTCAGGACAGGTTCATGCAAGCACTGTGCGCACCATGCAAAGTGTCTTAAAGAGTATCTGTTTATTTTAATGGAATTTAACAGAACACACAAAGTTACTTTAAGTAACAGATGCTGCAGCTCCATTTTGCACAATATGAAGTTGACAAATAGCATGTTTAGGTAAGACTGTATGGTTACAACTAAAACAGGATGAGAATGCTGCCTGGCTCACCAGCCTTCTCCCTTCAACTCAAAGCCAAGGAAGAATTTTCCTAAAGCTCTTCAAAAGGGAGTAACCGGTGCCAGCAATCCTGTTGGCATGCGGCAGGGTAAAATCAGTGTTGATAGTAACACTGAATTTTGTGGTCAGAGGAGCAGTGGCAGGGGTGGGCAAGGAGCCAGTGACTACCAAATGAAGGTCCAAGTTGAAGGCTGACTCCCTAGAACCAAACCATCAGTTATATCTACATTCACCTTCAAAAGGTCACTGGCCATTGAAACATAGGACCGCAGAAAGTAATTCCTGACGTTTAAGGGAAAAGTCAGAGTTAGTACCACTTTGCCATATCAGGAACTGAACAGCATCAGTGTAGACATCAAGGGAGTCACCTAGAGACTCATAGGATGTCATGCAGAGGCTAACAGCACGGTCCAGTCCAGGTCCAGTTGCCACTGGTTAGCTGTAGAAAGGGACTCTTGTAGCTTGTTATATCACTGTAGCCACACCAGTGGTCAGCTTTACAATCCTTGGAGTCCACTTCTTTATCCAGGGTACAAGAGGGAGCAGGTCTAGTCCTTCAGGTTTCTTCTCAAGTCACTGAGAATCATTCCAGTCCACCTATATTCTTCTTCAGGTCCGGGAGTGTTCTAATGTGGATGCCTTGAGGTCCCTTGTTTATGCCTGGCAATACCTAGTGGGTGGGAATAACTCCTGGGCACATCTTTACCAATGAGTCAAACATTACTGGGGTACATTCTATACATTTTGGTCATTTTCATGATGGTGAAAATCTTCACAGGCACTGAACTTGAACTTGGAGCACTGGGGTGCATGTGTGGAGTGCACTATGGTATTCTGAATGCACTCATACGTATTTCCAGCAACCAGATAAATGATACACAATAATTGTCTTGACATTCTGTTTCCTTCCTTTCAAGTGTTATATGTAAAACGCAGAGACAGAAGTCGGTAGGACAAAAGCAGGATTTTCCATCAACCAGACAGTGGATAGACAAAAACTGTCCTGGTGTTTTTTTTTTTTTTTTTTCATTTCAACTGTGCCTCAAGTATTATTTATAAGCATATCTACCAAGCAGAATTTGACACTGAAGTTGGATTTGAGATGGTATGTTTAAAAAGGATGCTCACAGCCCACACCCTTCTACTGAGCTCAGAGTCATCCCTGTCCATTCAGGCCCAGCTGTCAACTATTGCTTAGATCCTGGGATGCATTTTACACCTTCTTCCCAACTATTCAAATGATAATCCCTGGCTAAGTAAAGATGGGGAGCAAATGGAAATTAGCCTCGGGGAGCTTCAGGCATAAAAAAGGTAACATTCTAAAAGTTATTTTTCCATAATATTTATTATAATTCAGAATTTACCAATGCATTGGATTTTTTAAATTATTAAAAAATAGTTGCTTATATGTTTTTCTAGCTAGAACCATTCCCATGACACAATACTAGGATTTTAGTCTGGTGTGGATCGAAAGGTGACTATAGACCCAACACTTGTAAAGGCAATATGTGATATTTCATAATTTTCTATTTTCACTATAGTTTGTATGTCTATTCTGATTGTGAAGCGTTGTAACAGCAAAATCCCACAATATGTCTCTGCCCAGCTATAGCTTTCCAAAATGTATTCTTGGTTTCCCTGGACATGACAAAGGTCACCAGGTCAATTGTCAGCTGTGCCTGGTCAAAACCCAGTCAATTCATAATTGCACTTGCCTTCTTCAGCCTGTGGCCATAAATCAGAGAAGAGCACAGATTCAGCTGAAACACATAATCCTAGCAACCCACAACATCTCTAAGACTTCGAAAGAGCATAAAAATAACAGACTCTGAGAATAAACTTCTGCAGCATTTGTAGATTGGTTGGATTTCCTAACAAGGACTACAGTGTACCCTAGAAATAGAGACAGACTTATAAGGAGGATCGGAAGGGCTAAGGAGTTCTACCGGACATGTATATAAACCTCTTGTTTGTGCACCTTTGGAGAGCTTTGGCACTTGCATTCTGTAGTAGTAAGACTCTCAATAAACCTGATCTGATTACTTTGAAGCTCTGAGAGTGTTTATCTTCATATGGGAAGCTGTGTCCACAGTGCTTCACATTTTCATAAGGTGCTGACTAAATAATACATTTAGACCTTTGGTGACAGCTGAATTCACTTGCTTGGTTCAGATTTTGAGTATTCCAACACGAGGAATTCAGACAAAATCACAAGAAAGACCAGGATTGGTATATGGTAGCAAGTGGAGGGTGAATCTGGCACCTGTCAGTGCACTCTACGAAGAGAGCATCCCAAGCAGACAACTCAGCTGATTGTTGTGCATTGCTTTGGGCTTTGTTGCCTTAAGGCACCACTCACAATATCCAAAGAGCAGATTTCAGCTGTCTTGTATGACTCAAAGAGCACTTCACCCTCCGTTCAAGAAAAAAAAGAACTTATGCAAACATGTTTACATGGATTGGGTGATCCTGTTGAATGGATGGATATGCACTCTGCTCTCCGAAATACTGGGAACAGCATGCATGGAAATATAACATACTGCTCACCAAAAGTTTAAAAAGAGATGTAGAGATCCAATGATCATTCAGGCACTATGACAGTTAGCCCAGTGCCTAGAAGATGAATAACAAGAATTGGCACCAACTAGAAGATGAATAACAAGAATTGGCACTAACTGCAAGCCAGGTCTTAGAGGATAACTAAGATTTGGGCCAAAACGCAGATACAGCAGCTTTGTTATGCACACAATTCAAAGGCATTACTTCACCACAATATATTGAGATGTTCATGTGCAAGAAACAAAGGAGGAACTAAACATTGATTAACAGTCTGTAAAAGTGGTTTTCACATGATATAGAATGGAGCCTGGAAAGGATTGTGGTCCAAATGCATCAGAAGATGGATATCTCCTACAGATTGCATGTATATCCAACTGCTCCAGCATCCCTTAAGAAACCCCCACCGTATAAAACCACAGATGACTTATACCACGTGGACCAGGGGCAGCAAAGATGTTATGTTATGTTATGTGGATTTGTAGAGCGGCTAATTATCCATGAGGGTATCCAGGCACTGAATAGAGCAGGCATGAGGGGGAGGAGAAGTTCAAGCCTGTTTCGTCTGGTAGAGCCTTGTCTTGAGGTTCCTTCAGAAGTCCATGAGGGAAGGGAAGATTCTAAGGTGTTGTTCCGGGTCTTTGCTGTGAACTATGAGAAGGAGCTTCTTCTTCTTCTGGCCTTCGCGATGCAAGAGTTGTGTTCTTGCCTGGGTCCCAGAATGAAAGTGTCCGTTGGGTTGGTAGAAGTTGAGGGTGTAGTCGATGTACATTAGACCAGTGTTGTAGAGTGCCTCATAGGCATGAGTGAGCTTACATTTACATCTTTCCTGTACTGTAAGTCAGTGGTGATTGTTGAGGTGTGGAGAGATGTGGTTATTTCACAGAATGTATGTTCAGGATGAGTCTGGCGGCATCCTTCTGGGTGTTTTGGAGTTGGCATAGAACATGGGCTGGGATTCTGCAGTAGAGGGCATTTCTGTAGACAAGTCTACTTGTGAAAAGAGCCTGGGTGACAGTTCATCTGGTGTTAAGTGGGATCCACTTGAAAATCCTGCGTAGCATTTGTGGAATGTGGAAGCATGATGAGGTGATGGAATTGATCTGTTTGCTCACGGAGAGGTTGGTGTCCAGGATGATCCCAAGGTTTTTGGCATGGTTCATAGGGAGAGGTGAAGGGCCAAGTTCAGAGGGCACCCAAGAGGTGCCCCGGGGGAGTTGTTGTTGCAGAAAATAAGGGCTTCGGTTTTGTCTGTGTTGAGCTGGAGGCAGATGTTTTTCATCCAAACAGCGATGTTGCTCATGCAGTTGGCGAAATTTGCTTTGGTGGGGCTAGTTGAGTCGGTAAGGGAGAGGATGAGCTGTGTGTCACAGGCATAGGATACTGTGTTGATGCCATGGGCTCTGATGTGAGGGGCATCATGTAGACATTGAAGAGCGCTGGACTCAGCGATGAGCCTTGAGGGACTCTGCAGATGCGTTTCTTGAGTTCTGAGGCATAGGAGGGAAGTCTAACTAGTTGAGTTCTGTCTGTGAGGAAGGAGGATATCCACTTAGGGGCCAGTCTGAGGATACACAAATGCTGATGTTCTCTGATGAGTGAGTTGGGGGAGACCATATCGAAAGCTGTGAAGAGACCGAGGAGAAGGAGGTGGACTGTGAGTTGGGTGTTGATGGCTTTCTCTGTGACTTTATGTCATGACCACACAAACTTGCCAAGTCAAATCAAAGAAGTGCATGAGAAAAGCAAAGAGATATCCTCAGTGGAGACAGCAAAGCCCAAACTGGAAGAAGGTTTGCAGAGTAATCTTGCGCTTATTTCAAAGGAAGAATCAAGAAGAGAAGATCCAAGATGGCCGCTGTGAGTCCTGAAGGTTAGTTACAGTTCTAGTCTTGCAATCGGTTGGTTGCTAGGTTACGAGCTCTCCAGCTGGAAGCCTTGCACTTCAACTGAGGTCTGACAGGAATCAGCTGTGTGGAGAGAGAGCGCGCTTCAGAACAGAAACTCCTGTGAGGTAAAATTACATTTGAAGATTATATTACAGAAAACTGATAAATATTGTCAAGGTTTATTCGAAGAGTTTGATAGTAGACCGTTCCCGTGGAAGTCGGCAAGGCTACAGAGTTAATGTATGAATTAACCTTATGTTTACAAGGTTCTTGTTTAAGATATTAAAGTCAAAGAAAAAACAAACTTAAAAGAGCAAGTATCTACAAATGTCAAGGTTATAAACAAAGGCCAAGTTTAAAGGAGAAACGAATTGTTAACAAATTAGCATTTACAAATTCAATGGTAATAAACCAAAATAGAGTTTAAAAGAAAAACAAACTTAAATAAACAAGCATTTACAACTACAAGTTATCGACAGATGTCGAAGTAAGGAAGGAGAAACTAACTGTAATAAACAAGCATTTACAAATACAAGTTATCAACAAATGTCGAAGTAAGAAAGGAGAAACGAACTTTAATAAACAAGCATTTACAAATACAAGTATTGACAGAAGTCACAATAAGACAGGAGAAATTAAATAACATCAGCTGATTTGAAGAACACATTATCACCAACTATATATCTATATAGCAACATAAAACCAATCTCTAACAAAGGTTGAGAAGTTCTTCCAGAATCAGTAATAAGCATTTTTTAAGAAGAGCTATCATTTATAGAGAGAAGCAAGGCTACAGAGAACTCAGGGTGAGTGAAGAAATAATAGAATTAAAGAGAATTAAGTGTTGAGAGTAGAAAGTGAAAAACTGATGTTGTATGTCCCTAGTAATTGCGACTGTGACTCTTGCAGGTGCTGTATCCAATCTTTGATGTGAAGAGGCAGACTGAGTACTGGCGTTCATCATCTCTGTGGCAGTCTCTCTACCATCCCATTCCCCTTTCCCCCTCCGGGGTACTCAGCACGAAGGATTAATATTCGTTGTGAGTAGCTCGGGTCGGGACTGAGGAGTTATCTTCTGCTTCTGAGGAAATCAAATTGAAGTATCCTGACAGATTGAAGTGCCATCACCCTAATTTTAGGGAAAAAACAGATTTCCTCCTGAGCAGAATGGCAGAAGGAATTGATATAAAAGCTTTAGCCACCGTTTTGGAAGGGTTACAGAAACAATTAAATAACACCATAGAAGAAACAGTCCAAATAAAACAGCGAATAAATGAGTTAGGGAACACCGCTAAATCAAATGAATCTGTGTTTTCACAAATCCCTAGCCCTTCACAGTCTGCAGGTATATCCACTCAAGTAATTCATGCGGTTTCCCCTATTATTCCTTTGGCTCAACCCGAGCGCTTCGGTGGGGATCCAAGTAAGGCGCAGATTTTTCTGACCCAATGCTCATTGCATTTTTTATGTAGACCAGTCATTTTTTCCGAAGACCAGTCCAAAGTGGCATTTATATTGTCTTATCTGACAGGAGATGCGGCTGCATGGTCCATGCCAATAATTTCCAGAAATGATCCTGTTTTATATAATTTCCAAAATTTCAAGGAAGAGTTCTTAAGAATATTTGATCGGCGAACTGCAGCTCAAGCCACTGACAATGAACTACTGGAACTCAGGCAAGGTAATAAAGATCTAGTAGCCTATCTGGCTCATTTCAATAAACTCATTGTAGAGACTGCCTGGCCGGAGTCAAAAAGAGCCGCCATATTTTATCGTGGACTGAGAGATTAATTGAAAGATGCCTTAGCACAAGTTCCAAATAGACCCACCGAAATTTCGGAGTTAATTGATCTTGTGTTACAGATTGACCACCGGTTAACTGAACGAAGAGCAGAAAAGAGAAGAGAGTATCGACCATTTCCCCTGAGAATTGATCGTGTAAGAAATGATCATACGAGAGCCGGAGAAGGGATAATGATAGAAGAACCAATGCAAATTGGTTCCATCCGAGGTCCTTTATCTAAGGAAGAAAAAGAGAAAAGAAGAGTGAATCAACTATTTTTATATTGCAGTGTATCTGGGCATTTTGTTAAAAACTGTCCCAAGAAACCCAAAGCTCTTCAGTCGGGAAAAGGCCAGCTTCATCAGTAGAGGGAGTTGCCCTGATGAAAGCAGAACCCAAGACAACTCCTTTAGATCAACGAGTGGCGAATACCTTACAAACCGCAGCGCCACATTTGGTACAAACAGTATCAGTTAAGACCCTTGAGAAGGAAATTCAAGGGATCTCAGTTATGATAGACTCTGGAGCTACGGGCAACTTCTGTGATATCAAATACGCTCGTAAAATGGGTATTCGATTTATCAAGAAATCTACTTTGGAAGTAGTAAGAGCTGTGGATGGAACCAATCTTTCTTCAGGACCCATTTTCCATGAGACCGAACCAATTCAGATGCAAGGTTTTGGTGGACATCAGGAGCAGATAATCTTTAATTTGATAGATGCTCCACAATGTCAACTCATTTTGGGTCTGCCCTGGCTTACAGAACATAATCCACAAATTGATTGGAGCAAAAGAACGATCAAGATGAATTCCTCTTACTGCAAAGAGAATTGCTTTCATGATGGAGTGGAAGTGTCCACCAAGTCCCAAGCGGCCTGTTTATCATCACACTCTTCAATGATCTGTGCACTAAAGACAGCAGAAATCCAAGAAGAATATGAGGATTTAGTCGCCGTTTTTGATGAAAAGGAGGCTGAGAAATTGCCACCACATCGACCCTACGACTGCAAAATTGAACTGGAGCCAGGTGCGATATTGCCATGTAGCAGAATATACGCATTGACCGAAGCAGAGAATCAACATTTAAAGGAGTATTTGGATCAATATCTTGCTAATGGTTTTATTCGTCCTTCTGAATCTCCAGTGTCATCCCCACTATTTTTCATACCAAAGAAGGATGGGAGTCTTCGAACTTGCCTTGATTATCGAGCCCTCAATCAGGTTACCATCAAGAATCGATACCCACTGCCTTTAGTGTCAGTTTTATTAGATCAAGTAAAGAATGCTAGAATCTATATCAAATTGGACCTGCGAGGAGCATATCATTTGATTCGAGTGGCTTCAGGGGATAAATGGAAAACCGCTTTTCGGACTCGATACGGATTATTTGAATATCAAGTGATGCCTTATGGGTTATGCAATGCACCCTCTGCCTTCCAGCATTTCGTTAATGATATATTACGAGAATTCCTCGACCGGATTGCCGTGGTTCATATAGATGACATTTTAATCTTTTCCGACAATCTACAGGAGCACATTTCCCATGTTCGATCCATCCTCACAAGTTTGCAAGAAAACCATCTCTATGTAAAATTGGAGAAGTGTGCATTTCATGTGGAACGAGTTGAGTTCTTAGGATTCATTTTGTCACCAGAAGGAGTTAGTATGGATCCTGCCAAGATAAAGACAGTGCAACATTGGCCTTCTCCTTGCAATGTCAAAGAGATCCAGAGTTTCTTGGGGTTGGCTAATTTTTATCAAAGATTCATATCCAATTTTTATCAAACAGTTACACCCATTACTCGATTGTTGAAGAAAGGAGTGAAGTTTGAGTGGACAAAAGAAGCTGAAAATGCTTTACATTTTTTGAAGAATTCCTTCGTCTCAGCTCCAATCTTGCTCCACCCCAATCAAGATGAGCCATATTATGTGGAGGCAGATGCTTCAGATGTTGCCATAGGAGGTATCCTTTCCCAGCGTCATAAAGATACAGGTCAATTACATCCAGTGGCCTATTTCTCTCGAAAATTAACACCACCAGAGATAAATTATTCAATTGCGGATAAGGAGCTATTGGCAGTCAAAGAAACTTTTCGTGAGTGGAGGCATTACATTTTGGGAGCTAAGCATAAAGTGACGTTTACACGGACCACCGAAATTTACAGTTTTTAAAATCAGCTCGAACTCTAACAACTAGACAACTGCGTTGGTCCCTATATTTTGCAGACTTTGATTTTGTTATCACTTTCAGACCAGGAAAAGTAAATGGGAAGGCAGATGCTCTATCTCGAATTGATACCGGTGCAGTTAAAGAGCCTCCAGAAAAAGAATTGATTATTCCACAAGAGAAGTTCATATCTGCCATATTGTATGAAAATTTAACCAAAGAAATTCAAGAAAACTTAACATTCGAAGGAATGCTGAAGTGGTCCAAAGAAGGCCTAGGAAGAGAAATCAAAAAAGGTTTGCCATACTTTAAAGGTGCACTGTATGTTCCGACTGTGGAGCTGCAAGAAAAAATTCTTCAGGCTTATCATGACGATCAATTGGCTGGACACAAAGGAATTCAAAAGACTCAAAATCTAATTCAACGAGAATTTTGGTGGCCAAAAATGAAAACTCAGATAAGACAATATGTGTCAACTTGTGAAAAATGTCAAAGAGGGAAATCAAATAGAACAGCTTCACAAGGTCTGTTAAGTCCTTTGCCCACTGCACCCCATGCCTGGCATACTGTTACTATGGATCTTATAGTGGACCTCCCTAGTAGCCAAGGTTTTAACACTATCCTAGTTTTTGTAGACACTTTCACTAAAATGGCGCATTTCATTCCTTTGAAAGAAATACCTCGAGCCCCAAAGGTTGCACAGTTGTTTACACAACACATAGTACGCGCCCATGGTATCCCAAAAATTCTAGTTTCAGACAGGGGGTCCCAATTTGTTTCTCGCTTTTGGAAGGCCTTTAGTAAAAGATTAGGAATTGATTCTCGTTACTCTACCAGTTACCATCCTGAAACCGATGGGCAAACAGAGAGAGTGAATCAAGAGTTAGAACAGTATTTAAGACTCAATTTATTCGATAAAGAGAAGGAATGGCCCGAGTTGATGTGGGCAGCTGAATTTGCTTACAATAATGCTGTTCATTCCACCACTGGGTTCACCCCCTTTTAGCTGAACCATGGTAGACATCCTAATGTAATGTTGGGTAAAGAAGATGATTCAGTGCCTGCAGTAGAAAAGATGGTGAGGGATTTGCAGACCACGTTAGTTAGGGCTAGAAAAAACATCATTCAAGCAAAAGACTCATACAAGACTCAGGCTGATAGAAAAAGAAGAGAGAGCCCCATTTATTCGAAAGGAGACAAAGTTTGGTTATCCACTCGTCATTTACGTCTCAAAGGAAATCGCAAATTTCAGCCACGATTTATAGGCCCATTCAAAGTTGACAAGATGATCAATCCAGTGGCAGTTAAATTGCAGTTGCCAGCTCATCTAAAGATACATCCTGTTTTCCATGTCTCCTTGTTAAAGAACAGTCCTCCAAATTTACGTCAAAACTCCCCTCCAATTCCTATCCAGATTAGCTCTGCAGAAGAGTATGAGGTCAATCAAATCTTAGATTCCAAAATCCGTAATGGCCAGCTTTATTATCTAATTGATTGGAAAGGTTATGGTCCAGAGGAACGATCCTGGGAGCCGCACGAGTATGTACATGCTTCAAGATTAGTGAGAAACTTTCATAGAACCTACCCAAGCAAACCTAAATTGGAGAACTGTTCCTTGAGGGGGAGTACTGTCATGACCACACAAACTTGCCAAGGCAAATCAAAGAAGTGCATGAGAAAAGCAAAGAGATATCCTCAGTGGAGACAGCAAAGCCCAAACTGGAAGAAGGTTTGCAGAGTAATCTTGCGCTTATTTCAAAGGAAGAATCAAGAAGAGAAGATCCAAGATGGCCGCTGTGAGTCCTGAAGGTTAGTTACAGTTCTAGTCTTGCAATCGGTAGGTTGCTAGGTTACGAGCTCTCCAGCTGGAAGCCTTGCACTTCAACTGAGGTCTGACAGGAATCAGCTGTGTGGAGAGAGAGCGCGCTTCAGAACAGAAACTCCTGTGAGGTAAAATTACATTTGAAGATTATATTACAGAAAACTGATAAATATTGTCAAGGTTTATTCGAAGAGTTTGATAGTAGACCGTTCCCGTGGAAGTCGGCAAGGCTACAGAGTTAATGTATGAATTAACCTTATGTTTACAAGGTTCTTGTTTAAGATATTAAAGTCAAAGAAAAAACGAACTTTAAAAGAGCAAGTATCTACAAATGTCAAGGTTATAAACAAAGGCCAAGTTTAAAGGAGAAACAAACTGTTAACAAATAAGCATTTACAAATTCAATGGTAATAAACCAAAATAGAGTTTAAAAGAAAAACGAACTTAAATAAACAAGCATTTACAACTACAAGTTATCAACAGATGTCGAAGTAAGGAAGGAGAAACTAACTGTAATAAACAAGCATTTACAAATACAAGTTATCAACAAATGTCGAAGTAAGAAAGGAGAAACGAACTTTAATAAACAAGCATTTACAAATACAAGTATTGACAGAAGTCACAATAAGACAGGAGAAATTAAATAACATCAGCTGATTTGAAGAACACATTATCACCAACTATATATATATATATAGCAACATAAAACCAATCTCTAACAAAGGTTGAGAAGTTCTTCCAGAATCAGTAATAAGCATTTTTTAAGAAGAGCTATCATTTATAGAGAGAAGCAAGGCTACAGAGAACTCAGGGTGAGTGAAGAAATAATAGAATTAAAGAGAATTAAGTGTTGAGAGTAGAAAGTGAAAAACTGATGTTGTATGTCCCTAGTAATTGCGACTGTGACTCTTGCAGGTGCTGTATCCAATCTTTGATGTGAAGAGGCAGACTGAGTACTGGCGTTCATCATCTCTGTGGCAGTGTCTCTACCATCCCATTCCCCTTTCCCCCTCCGGGGTACTCAGCACAAAGGATTAATATTCGTTGTGAGCAGCTCGGGTCGGGACTGAGGAGTTATCTTCTGCTTCTGAGGTAATCGAATTGAAGTATCCTGACACTTTAGCTGGAAAAGGCAGCAGCAAGATGGGTTTGTAATTACTGAGGGTGTTAGGGTCCACTGTTGGTTTCTTCAATAGTGCATTGACTTCTGCGTTTCCCCAGCAAGATGGGAAGGTGGTAGTGTTTATGGAAGTGTTGATGATCGTGGTGAGTGTGAGGGAGATGATGATTCTTCAAAGGTTGTATATGAGGTGGGGATATGGGTCTGAGGGGGTCCCTGAGTGCCATGGTTTCGGGCGGGTCTTGTCAGGACTCACTGTTAGGCACTAAAGACTACATACAACACTAGACAAAGGATGGGGGCTGGAATTGCCTCCTGGAAACCAGGAGCCAACCCCAGTACAAAGGAAAACACTTATACACAGGTGAGGACTGATAGTACACTTACCAGACACAATAACCCAATAGGAAACAGAAACAGAAGGAACAAACTAGGAGGCAAAAGCAGGAACAGGCTCAGGCTGAAGCAAAGAAGGAACAGGACTGGAAAATAGAGAGCAGGTTCTGACTGAAGCAAGCAGGAACAAGGCTGAGAAACAGGGAGCAGGCTCTCGCTGGAACAAGCAGGAACAGGACTGGAAAATAGAGAGCAGGCTCTGGCTGGAACAAGCAGGAACAGGACTGGGAAACAGAGAGCAGGTTCAGGATAAAACAAGGCAGGAACGGGACTGAAAAACAAGGAGCAGGCTCTGGCTGAAACAAGCAGGAACAGGGCTGAGAAACAGGGAGCAGACTCTGGCTGAAAGAAGCAGGAACAGGGCTGAGAAAAAGAGAGCAGGTTCAGGCTGAAGCAGGACTGGAACACAATCCAACAAGGGTGTCTGGTACACAAAGGAATCGAACTCCAATGCACGACGAGGAGCGTCAGGAAATTGCAACTTATAAGCAGTTTCAGGCAGCAGCAAACCCGGGTGGTGTCACATGGCTGAGCTGCACAAGAGAGGTCACAGGTGTGTGCAGTTTCAGTCTCTCACAAGTCCTGGATGAGAGAATCCAACCAGACTTTTCCCATAGGAAGCAATGGACAGAAGATTACAGGTCTTACCAACTACAAGGCAGTGTATTATAGGACCTGAAGTCCATGGGAGCAAATGTAGTTCTTCTACAGCATGCCATATTGAAAAGGGAAGCAAACAGGAGTCAGAAAGGGACTCTGGGTGAGTGTTAACGATAATTTCCAGGCTACAGATGGTCCGTTTACAGCGCCCCCTAGAGATGGGATAACAGAGTCGTAATACTGAATGGATGGCATTCATCAGAGTGGTGGTGTCTTCGTGAGGGGCTTCCAGTTGCTTAGTTGCTGTTTGACAATGAGGGAGGTATCCTGCTGGGCATTAGTATTGGTGTGCTGTGGGTTGAATCTTGTCATTTTTCTGTTTCAAGTCGTTTTAGAGGTTGTTGCAGAGTGCTTGGGATGGGAAGATATCGTTGTTGGCATCTGTGGGTTGGAGAACCCCTTGACGATGGTGAAGTGTTCTTTAGTGTTGTTGGGATGGGCTTCAAGTCTGAGAGTTAGCACCTTTTTCTTTGTATCTCATAGTTGTTGGTGGTAGAGGTTGAGGGCGGCTTTGTATTTGAATCTTGTAGTGGTGTATTTGTTGAGTCTCTATTTTCGCTCAGGTTGTCTACAGTGGCACTTGGAGTCCCTCAGCTAATTTGTGTACCAGAGGGCCATTTGTTGTTGTACCGGAGGTCTTGTTTCTGATGGAAGCAGTGCAGAGTCATTTATAGAAGAACTTGGTATCAACATCATGATTCCTGGTGTGGTTGAGTGGGCATTCCTGTAGAGTCTTGGTCCAGTTTTCTTTGGCTATTTTGCCCCAGTTTCTTGATGGTGCTTTGGGTTTTTCTGGTGGGGTGACCTGGCAGGTGGGTATCTTGAAGTGGATGATGAAGTGGATGGACCATGTGGGGGGGGGTCATGTTGGTGGTGGTGCTCCTGTTGGAGGAGAAAATAGAGTTGAGGGGCTGGTCTACTGTCTGGGTTGGTCCTTGGATGAGTTGGGAGAGTTTGAGGTTGCTGAAGCTGTCGAGGAGGGCTGTGGAGCTGGGGTTTGTGGTGCCTTCCAGACAGAAATGGAGGTACCCGAGGAAGATGTAGTTGGTTGATCTGATGGAGAGGAGAGTGATGAAGTCTGCAATATTGTTGCAGAATTCCACTCGTGGGTGTGGGGGCAGTAGGTGAGGCTTCCCTTCAGGGTGACATTGTAGTCTGTTTGTATTTTGAAGTGGAGTTGTTCCATGAGGTTGGTGTTGGAGTCCATGGAGGTGGTGCAGTCAATTGTGTTTTTGTAGATGATCGCATGTCCTCCAACTGGTTTGTGAGTTCAGTCCTGGTGTAGGTGTTTGTAGGCAGGTGGTATAGCTGTGGCGATGTCTATGTTGGAGGCTAGGTTGAGCCATGTTTTGGTCAGGGAGAGAAGGTCGGAGTATTTACTGAGGGATCGGACGTTGAGGAGCATGGCAGACAGTTGGAGTGGGGTGGTGGCATGTTTCAGTGGTTTGGGGGTAGTAGTGTTAACGTCTGAGATGTCTCAGGTGAAATCATAATGGGTGCAGGAGAAAGGTCCTACCATCGTTCTGTGGGATGCAAGGCAGCAGTGTGTTTGCCGGTGTGTGTTGTTGAAGTCACAGAGGAGTAGTGGTGATGTTTGTTTGCTTGCGTGCCGGCTGCAGCTGTGCTGTTGCATTGGATGGTTGTGGGGGCAGGGTTTCTGGCACTAGGTATGATCCAGGCATGGACAGGCACAAAAGGGCCTGACTTTGGTGCACCTTTTGCTCGCCAGAGGTCTGATCGTGCTGAAGCCTGCATTAAGTATGTCCGGAGATGGGTGGGACTTCTGTTGGTGAGAAAAAACGGTGTTTGGGAAAACCTGGGCAGGGATACATGGGCAACGGCAGTGTCACTTGGTCCAGCAGCGGCAACTAGATCCAGCATGAACTTTTAGGCTAGGTGCCCAGGTGCCAAACACACACATTTTCAGAGGATATTAATTATGCCCTACAAAAGGCACTTTTATCTAGCAATATCATAAAATTACAATTAACATTAGCATGCACAGAAAAACGTTAGCATTGGCAAGCAACACCATAAATAATCCACCACAAATGTCTGAAATATGCTTAAAAGACCCTTTAAATGAGCAACATTTCGCATCAGGCCACAACTGTGCTATCAGATTCTAAGGCTACTAGGACCCGCCGCAGTCCTTCCACATTCCTGACCACCAGACACACTCACTCCCAGTGTACATTCACAACACATTAAGCACATACAAAGGCTTAATGGATGAGGAGAAGGGTACCTTCTACCAAAGCAAAAGAAAAACACATATATTGGACTCCCCATCAAATACAACATTAGCTGACAGAATTGTAAGAGAGGTGGCACCAATAGACAACATTAGCTGAACAGAATTTAAACAGAGAGGTGGCAGCAATATTAATACAACATTAGCTAAACAGAATTTAAACAGAGAGGTCGCAGCATTATTAATAATGAAAGTCAAACCACCCCCCAAGCAGTACATGGCAGGATTAACCACAGTCCAAGTTCCTGATAATAGCCCTCTACGCACAGCAAATAACCCTAAACCATAACAACCCATGTTGCAGATACACAATTATGGTCTCAAGCTTCTAGCATAAATAAAATACCATTTCCTCACCACAGAAGACATAGGACCAGGTTTTTCAAGAATTAATGCAATGAAGTGGAGCATGGCAAGTTGCTGGGCTGTGTGATGTGAATACAATCTACTAAGCCATCATGCTCTTCGGCTATTCCCCTGCTCTGGTGCACTTGAGTCTGCCTAGTGCCGATGCACACACCCTTGCACCATGCAAGGGTGCCTGTGTTATTGGCAGGATTGTTTTGTGCAGAAAGGGGTACCTTCCTGCACAAAAGTAATCCAAAGAGGCATTTTCCTCTTAGAAATAGGAAACAGCGAGAAGAAAAAAAAAATTCTAGTTACAGCTCTCTCTGGTAGGCATAGCAATTTCACAAAATTCAAGCTTTACAAAACTTAGTAAATCTGATTAACTTCATGGGTGGATGCACAGGAACGTCCATACTCCACCCGTGGAACGCCTCGCACTAAGAAGTGTAAAGCAAAGCAGTGCAGGCTGCTGCATTGTGTTACAATACCATGCAAGGATGTGAAAATCGGGCTTGCATGGCTTTGTAAATCGCAAATTAGCCTTTGCATTGCCCTGCGTCACCTTGTGTGATGCAAGGTGATGGTAAGACTAAGTAAATGTAAATAGATGTATTTGAAGGATACAGCAATCTTATCAGACTTTACATGCAGTTTAAAATATTGTGTTCCTTCCCCTGGCAACAATAGAACAGTCGAGGACGAAGACGAGGAAGGGGCAGATGCACAGGAGTCAGACTTACGCCTAAGGGAAAAGATGATTGGATAACCCAGGGAGATTTTGGGATGCAGAAAAGAATATTTTATGGTCAGAAGAGCAGAGGACATCATCACACCATGGTGCAATAACCAGTACCAGGCATTAAAGGCTGCAGAGGAAGCCATAGGCAGATTTCTGAAATTACAATACTGTAAAAGGTGGTGGATTAGGAGCTAAATTAGTGGCTGCCTTTAACCCTGAAGATGGTAAAGATTTCATGATTCTTAGTACCGCACAGGTAGAATGGGTACTAGCAGAGTGAAACAGTGATAAGTCCCCTGCCTGAAGGGTTAATCATAAACGCTGCTTTAGAAAGCAATCAGTGGCATCAGGAACAAATAAAAGACACCATGGATGGAGTCCCATTGTTATTAGATACTGGTGCAGCAAGAGCAATTGTAACACATGATCATGCACAACAACCAATAATTTACATCATAATGTTGGAAGACATATATGGCCCACCTCATGAATCACTCTCAAAACTCTGACAGTTGTATTAGGAACCAAACTACAATTTCATATAGAAGCAGCAACAGGAGAGGAAAACTTTGGGGCATATTTATAATACCCTAGTGCCACCTTGCACCACATTAACATCATTATTTTTAATGTTAATGTGGCCCAACGGGGCCAAAACCCCTGTACTGTGTTTACAGAGTGGCACAATGCATGCGGTGCACCACTATGTAACCCTTTGTGCTACATTATGCCTGCATTAGGGGAGCCGGAAAAAAGGCGTAAGGAATTTCCTTGCGCCATTTTTTACTGCACTTTTAGCGCCTGCTCAAGAGCAGGTGTCAAAAGGGGGCTTTCATTCTTTAGAATGGGCCCCTATGTACTCTGCAGGAGTAGCACCAATATTTTGGCACTACTCCTGCAGAGTACATCAATAGTGTCATGAGAAATGGCGCTACTGCCCCCTACCCTGTGCCATGGTGCACCGTATGTTAAAAGCGGCGCACACATGGTGGCGGTAGGGGGTGCTAAGGGGCGCAGGGAAAGTGGCGCTCTACTCAGTGCAGCGCCACTTTCCATAAATCTGCCCCTTTGTGAGAAAGTACAACCTTGGTGCAGATATGTCCAATATGATCCTATGGCAGTGGCCACAAGGGACACGGCCAGACCAAGTCACATTGCCATCACAACCTCAGGTACAAATAATTAGATGCACCAATCGACCACAGATCACCATTTCCTAAACATCTTAACAACAAACTGCCCCATTATGAGTACAGACAAAATAGACGTAGGCAGGGTGAAAGTACAGAGATTAAGATAACGGAAGATTAGTGCAGCATTCAAAGAGATCTGCCTCTAATGGACAGTTAGATTATAGTTTATGTGTAGATTATCGAGAACTAAATAAAAAATCTAGCCTCTATAGCACAGGGAATGGCCGCCTTTCCTGAACTCATGGCAAAGCCCGAAAGCCACAATCTACTCACCAGATCTGAGAGATGCGTCTTGGGGTTGCCCTCTCATGGAAAGCAGCAGGGGATATGCTGCCTCCCAGGTGCCAGTGAAAATGAAGTACAGACCCTGTCTGATGTTGGTGGGGGATGCAAGCATCACAGGAGAGTGGGACACTAATACACTGACACTAGCAAGCCGCCGGTTATGTTTTTTGGGGCTCAGGATACACCAGGAAGGGAGATCCACTGTACAAGGCAGGGTGCAGGCTATAATGAGCCTCCCCTACACACGTGTAAGTGACCTTCAGTCCCTGTTAGGACTATTGGGATTTCTAGAATATTCACATCATTGTTCGCACATCACGGTAAGCCCCTGTATGACCCATTACATGTCAACAAATAGATGTGGATAAAAGAACATACTGCTGTAGGTGCTGATGTAAAACCCTGTGTACAGCATCACCAGCATTAGTCACCTCCAACCCTGAATTCCCACATTATTTATGGCCGCCTTCAGCAACCGGCACTATCGCAGAGATGGAGTCACAATTGCTGGGAGTCAAACATGTTTCCATTCAATTTTCTTTTGAAATGCTGTCCCCAGTGAAACAGTGCTACACCAACTGTGAGCAGGGTGGTTTAACTGCGTACTGGGTCCCGCCCAACTTCCACTACATTACTGGGAACCAGAAATTAGTATTAAGACCCATAGCACACCACTGAAAGTTTTAAAATCAGGGAAGCTGCCTGTCAGCAACGTCAGAATACCCAAATGGACAGCTACTTTCAGAGTAGAGACACTGAGGGGCATGTTTAAAAGCACCAAGCGCCACCTTAGTACCGCCATAGTGTCATTTTTTTACACTAAGGCGGCACTAAAGTGGCTTTTTTGACACACCATATTTACAAAGTGGTGCAATGCATGCATTGTGCCACTTTGTAACCCCTTGCGCCAGATTAGGCATAACGTATGCAAAGGGGGCGTTCTAGCACTAGGAGGCCAGCAAAAATGGCGCAGTGAGATTTAAAAGATTTGAGTGTGCCATTTTTGGCGTCATTTTTAACCCCTGCTCAGAGCAGGCATTAAAATGACGCTCCCTCTATGGGCCTCCCTGCACTTTGCTGCAATAGCGTCAACATTTTTGAAGCTAGTGTAGCAAAGCGCGACAGTAGTGTCAAAACCTTTGTCTTTTCTGCTAACTACCACCATGGTACGCCATATTATAAGTTGCCAGTAGGGGGGAGCAAGAAAAGTGGGGCATCATAGCTGATGTGCCACTATTTCTTAAATATGGGCCAGAGTGTCTTCCAGGCCCCCTCCCAATCCTGCCCTAATGGATGTCTCAATGAAGGGCACTCATTACAAATGCACTGTGGTAGTCACTAACGTGTCTCTTCCAATTTACAACCATTTCACCAGGAAACCGTCCAGCCAATGTACACAATTTATGCAACAGATGGACACTCACTCTTAGAGGACAATATATTGGGGGTCATTATGAGTCTGGCAGTCTACTGACTGCCTGACGCGTGGTGGCGTGTGGATTGCTGCCAAATGCGGTGGTCCGAATGCTAAATTATGATCGCTGTGGTTGTGCTGCGGTCGGACCGCCAACACCGCCAGGATTAGTCCTCCCAGTGGTCTGGCGGTCATGCCGGTCCTAATCTGCCAGGCCAGTGCTGCAAGCAGCGCTGCCCTGGGGATTATGACTTTGTTCTCCTCCAGCGATTTCATGGTGTTTTTACTGCCATGAAAAGGTCGATAGAGAACAGGTGCAGGGGGCCCGATAGGGGCCCCTGCACTGCCCATGCACTTGGCATTGGTAGGACAGGGGCCCCCTGGCCAGCACCTTCGCAATGTTCACTGTTTGCTTTGCCTGCTCACTGCAGCATTGCCACCAGCTCTATTACAAGCCTCTAGACAATGCTGTAGGCTGTTTCCCACTGGGCCAGGGGGCGGAAACTGAGGGTTCTGCCCTCTGACCCAACGGGAAACTCGTAATGGACCTGGCGTGGAGGCTGCCACAATGGCAGCAACCCACCTGTTGGAATTTCGGCAGATGGGCTTTTCCATCCGCTGAAATCATAATAAGGCCCATATATTGGAGACAGGGATATACATCATATACCCTCACACAGATAAACCTGGGATGGCACTGTGACAGCAAAAACACCACAGCTGCACAATATGCAGATTTGGCAGCACTCATTATGGTTTTAATGCATGCCACAGAGCAACTGCCAGACATCATAACTCATTTCAACATTGTCACTGATTCAGACTTTCTCTTCCAAAGCTTCACCATCTGTGTCAATCACTGGACCACAAAAGGGTTTCAAAGTTCACTGGAGAGACTGGTCAAATATGAAACTGTTTGGAGAAAGGCACAGCAATGCATCCCACTTTGACAGGATTATTGTGTCAAAAATAAAAGCCCATCACCAACGGACCTTTTGTAGCAGAAAATGTAAGGGCTGATGCCCTCACTGCAGAAGGAGGCAGGTGGGGCATGACATTTTCACATAAGAACACTCATGTACATACACTGCATATTCACTCTGTCAGACAAGCTCAATATAAACAATAAACAACAAGAGAAGAAAAGTTCCAAACGTTAAGAGAACTGCAGAGTGGAGAAAAAATACTGAAACCACCAACTTTCTAATGAAAGGACATAGAGTATGCGGAGGACAATATAAAAACAGTTTCTCCTACGGTGATATGTTATGGCACCCAAACACTACACAGATTACTTAGGGAGAGTGTCAAAATGGTGTCACAAAGGCATATAAGCTAAGGAATGTACACTTTGAAATAGTCATAGTGGAAAATTATTGAGCTCATGCCATGGGAACAATAGTCACCCCAAGAGGAAAAATGCTAAAGATACGTTACTCAACTTTGGGTGGTGGTTCCTCATGGGGAAAGGATCCACATAGTCATATTAACACTTATTTTTTCTGGTTAAGGCATGACTAAACATACAACAAGAGAAAAGGTACCCTACAACAGTGATCACCAGCAGAGGGACCATGGCATGTAGTATATATTGACTACATATATTGATAAATGCTGACCAATTGCTTAGCTACTATAATTTCACATGTTTATGCATCTGACTGTGAGCTGAGTGCAGTCACTCTCAGTGCCCAGTATGGGAGGGTGAAGCAGAGCAAGTCAAGATGGTCAGACATCTCAGCACAGGGGTGCCCAACCTTTCAATGTTCTGGAGGCATATTCCTGTGGTAAATGTGCTAATGTCCAAACATGATCATTATTACTTTCTAACTTCTTAAATCTCCCAATATTAATACCCATAAAGTTGTTTTAGAGAATTGGATGTGTTATTGGGTGACTTAACATGGAATGCTGAAAGCCGTACTGTTGCATTGGCCAAACTGAAGCTCCCAATAGTTTAGGGAGGGCTGAGTCTGCTCACATTTGAAAAGTACTATTAGCTGAAAAATTTAGATGGGCAGCTTGGTGGCTTGGAGGCTACTCAATGACAGAAACTGGGCTAACTGTGCAGCAGATTCTAGGGGGACAGCTGCAAAATCTCCTTCTCCTCAATTCTCAGTAAACCAAGTTTATCACAATTTAAGTTGTCTATTAAGTCTGTAATGTGTCTTTGTCCATACAAAGGTACCACGTTGAAATGTCATTCAATTTTTAAAACATAGTTTATTACTCCAAAATTCCTATTGACAGCCTACACATTTCATCCCTATTGGGACTTCCTCAAGGCAGTAAACAATAAGCAAATATCTAGAAATTAAACAAAATTAATTTAAAACATTTTTTAATCAATTCACATAACAGTCCTGCAGCTCAAATAGCACACAGAGAGAAGAACACAGAGAGACAAAAACAATTAGGGCCATATTTATACTTTTTGACGCACAACTGCGCCAACGCAGTTGTGCGTCAAAAAAGTTAACGCCGGCTAACGCCATTCCAAAGCACCATGCGGGCGCCTTATTTATGGAATGACGTTAGCCGGCGCAGCTGACTGGTGTACGTCAAAAAAAATTACCCACACCAGGCAGCGCCGGCGTAGGGGAAAATGGAGCTTGGGCGTCAAAAAATGGGGCAAGTCAGGGCTGAGGCAAAATATTGGCCTCAACCCGATTTGCGCCATTTTGTTTGACTCCCAACCCCCATTGAAATGACTCCTGTCTTAGCACAGACAGGAGTCATGCCCCCTTGCCCAATGGCCATGCCCAGGGGACTTATGTCCCCTGGGCATGGTCATTGGGCATAGTGGCATGTAGGGGGGCACAAATCAGGCCCCCCTATGCCACAATTTTTTTTTAAAAAAATTACTTACCTGAACTTACCTTAAGTTCCCTGGGATGGGTCCCTCCATCCTTGGGCGTCCTCCTGGGGTGGGCAAGGGTGGCAGGGGGTGTCCCTGGGGGCATGGGAGGGCACCTCTGGGCTCCTTCCGAGCCCACAGGTCCCTTAACGCCTGCCCTGACCAGGCGTTAAAAAATGACACAAAAGCGGCTGGACGTCATTTTTTTTGACCCACCCACTCCTGTGCGCCATTTTTGCACGGGAGTTTAAATAAGGCGCACATGCCTTGGAGTCATTTTTTAGACGGGAACGCCTACCTTGCATATCATTAACGCAAGGTAGGTGTCCACGCTAAAAAATGACGCAAACTCCAAGATCTTTGGCGCTAGACGGGTCTAACGCCAAAGTATAAATATGGAGTTAGCTTTGCGTCGGATTTGCGTAAAAAAAAAACGACGCAATTCCGGCGCAAACAGAGTATAAATATGCCCCTTAGTTCTTTTGATCCAGAGGTCTGAATGATTACAAACAATTCTTTACATCACTTTTAACATAAGAAGGTGGGAGAAAAGTTTTGCTGCATGACTATCATTTTCTACCTATCACATTATATATTTGTGTTATTGATATGGGAAAGACCCTAAATAAATCCAAGAATTCTAAGTGAAAATGTACACTGGCATATCTACTCACAGGTGGACCTGGAAAACTTGGCAGGTATTACTCTCTCTATCCCTATAAAGATAAACCTTCAAGCACTCATCTAGATGTGTACTTCACTTATATCTCCATCGTTAATCGCACATCACATATATACCTCTCATAAATGTCCTGTAACACAAGCCCTAAAAATTAATACATGCTGTTGGGTAAAGTGTCTTTTACTACTACTCTCCGTACTGCTGGATTGATTGCTTCAGGTGGGCCAGAAGGCATTGCAACTTTAGCAGGGCAGGTTTTGCAACACCAACTACCTGCATAGAGAGGTATGACACTGTGCTAATAAGCTGACTAGCACACAACAGAGAATTATTCTCATTTTGTTTTCTCCAAACCATAAATGTCAATATTTATTGTGCTGTGTCTTTTAATAACCGAGTATAAAGTCTTCTTCTCACTTGGGGCCATATTTATGAGGGAGATGTGTTGCTCTTGCACCAAGCAATGTGGTCCATGCGCAACACACCTCCAAAATGTGATTTATCAAGCCAAGCAAGACCACCTTGTGTGGCCCTGAGAAATTTGATAAATCCAGGGTAATGCAATGCACCACAAATCGCTGTTTCGCGTTACTCTGGCCCAGGAAGGTGTTCCATGGGTGTTGCTTGGGTGCCCCCATGTAGCACCCATGGATTTTGATGCATTTCCAGATTTACCAACAGTGGTAGACCTGGGAATGCACCAAAATGTTACGCCTTCCCAGGTGAGGCACAATGAGGAGAAATATCTTTATGTCTCCTTATTTTTTCCTCTGTCTATGTGTGCTGCATTCTGCAACACCTGGAAAGAGAAAAATGCCTCAGGGGATTGCTTCTATGGAGGAAGGTGCCCCTTCCCGCACAAAAACAAACCTCCTTACACCGCAGACACCCTTTCACCATAGTGCAAAAGTGCTTCCATTCACGCTAGGAAGCCAAAATGGTGCCATCACAGGAAAAAGGCAGGAATGCGCTGCATTCTTTTAAATATGTTGAATTCCTGCCCTTTCCCTGTCAAGCAGTGCAGCAAAGTGACTTGTTACGCTGTGCTGCATGACTTTCCAGTAAATATGCCCCTTAGCTTTTTTATCTAAAACAGAAATGTCAATATGAGTTTTGCCATATCTTTTAATAACAGACTATAGAGGATTGTTCTCACCTGTTTGTTTCATCAAAACGGAAATGCTAATATGTATTTTGCCATGTCTTTTATTTGTACTAAAATCTCACCTTCTCATGTATAGTGGAACGCTAATATATAGTGGTGTTTTTATTTTTTTTAATTTAAGGCCCTGTGCTGGTGTTCCATCCACCACCTGCCACAATATCCACTTGTGCTCCTAGTAGTGCTGCAACACTGGGATTGGCACACCCAGCAAATGGATTCTACCAATGGTAAATTCAATCTCTGCTCCTTTGCCTAAGGAGGTAGGTAATATCTTTATCACTGATAGAGTATCTGTATATCTTTTCTCACTCATCCCTTTTGGCATCCAAAGTTGGCCCTGAAATGTGAAAATATAACAGTAGAACTATGATATGTTACAACTTGTTTCTACTATCAAAAAATCAATTTGTGTGCCTTTCAAATTGAGTAGTGAAACCATGTACCTAGCTTATTCTTATTTGATATACAATGACGTACTCCCCTATGTATGTCTCTTGTCAGTTTCTGACATAAAACAGCTCCTGGTGTCATCCTTCAAAAGATCCTCAACTCAGACATCAGGGGACATCCTGGCAGCAGACTATGTAAGTATGAGAACCTATAATCTTAACTTCTACATCTCATCATTTGTACTTCCACTAACTCTTTATTTCTCTTTCTTATTAGGATAGTTAATGTTCAATGTTTTTTTCATGGTGGTGTACAAACTTCTGTGTGTCTCTCTAATATATCTGGATTTGTGGTCATGATGACTTATATCGGTTGAAGATATCAATTGGACCTACATTTTATATCTATAGCTGCTGGATCTGGACATACATTGGAAATACCACAAAACAAGGATCCATGTTCAGCAGCTGACCTGACAGGGATCTCAAAACAGTCATATTTTGGGTGGAGCTGGTGAGTTTACGTTGTTGAGATATAATAAACTCATTTATAGATCAAACTCCTAATAGCATATGTTGCCTTAGACTCACATAATATTAACTGTATTCTTTATTTGCATAAAAATGTTTATTAATGTACTGTCTTAACAATCTGACATAAAACTAGATTTCATGTACTTCGTCTGTTGGAATCTTCTTTCAGCTACTGGGGACATTGAGCAGTAAGATCATGTTGAACGAAGTACAAGCAGACAATACAAGGAGCAAATCAGATCCTCATCAAAGCAACAATATCTGCAGCCAGCACCAAGAAGAGAACAAAGAGGAGCAGGAGCAGGTGGAGGAGTAGGACCTGTAGGAAGAGTAGGGTATTTTGCCCCCACACATTAAAACCTTATAGCAGGCCACATCACAACAAGGTAGCAGTGTTCCTCCTAAATCCCTTCTGTGGACTGTCAGTCCCCAGCCATTACCTAAGGAACAACGGACGCTAGGTCAGCCATCACAGTAGTCACCTCCACACAGCTCTAACATCACAGATCCTTCGCACTTGACTCCTGTAGGTGCATCTCCAGTCTCCTCTCTAGCATCTTAGAGTGAGCATACCCCTGGTGAGGAGCTGGTACCCCTGATTGTGAATCTCCTCTCCCCAAGCTCAGTATCACTTTTCTCCGTGCTCACCATGTAAGTCTGCCACACATGCTTGAGGGGGTGGAATGAGCTAATGTCAGCCAGTGGGAGGATCACTTTTTACTAGCAACAGACTGATGTGCAGCAGGATATTCGTGATGTGGGTGTTACTCTGTGTGAGATTTCTCACTCAGTTAAAGGACTAACTCAGATAATTGACAGACAGACTCTTGCCTTGGATAATGTTTCACAATGTTACCAAGACGGGGTGAAGTTGCACAATGAACATCTAAGAACTATTAGGCAAGAGAATACAAGACGCCATGCCTTGGCCATGAAGAAGATAGACACAATAAATAAAAATGTGAATGTCAGTCTCTATGGCAAACACATGTAGGAGTTTATACACAGACACCTGCACCACCTGCACCATCTCAACCACCAGCACAACCACCCAGAACACAAGCATAGTCTCAAACATTCTCATTCAGAACACAAGCATAGCCTCAAACATTCTCACCACCAGCATTGCATAGGCACAGTAGTAGTAGAAAATCTCCATAATAACTGTGTTCATGCTGTATCTAGAACACACTCATGCCCGTATTTATACTTTTTTTAGCGCCGCATTTGCGCCGCTTTTTGACGGCTAACGGCGCAAACCTACAAAAAACAATGGTATTTTGCAAGTTTGCGCCGTTTTTGCGTCAAAAAACGACGCAAATGCGGCGCTAAAAAAAGTATAAATACGGGCCTCACTGTCACCAAATTGTCTTAATAAAATATGTACACTTTTCTAAAACACAAACCTGTATCAACCATCATTTGTGATGAATATGTTGCATTTGCTACAGACGATAGTGCTATGTATGTTAACTTTGTTGTTCATTTTCAATGTGTAAGACATTTAAAACTGCATTGTCATCATATAGTATGATTTGTGAATTTTTGGTTCAATTAAAAATACCCAAACCACACTATAACATGGGTAGGTATAGTTATACCACATTTACATAGGAATGTCATTTTTTTTGGTGTGCTAATAACTTTGGTGCTGTTGTTTACGAAACGTTTTATGAAAAAAAACGTAATCGACTTCAGCTCCTTCCTGAATAGTTTTGGGGTGATCCGTGAAGCAGGGGTTAAGAAAAAAGAGAGGTCCAATAACCAAATTTCCTCATGACATTCCCATAGGGATTTTTGGATCATGCCACAGATAAAACGGCTGACCAGAATTACACCAAATTTGGCAGGAAGCTAGGTCTTGTTCCAGAAAGTGTGCTTTCTGCAATTTGTTGAAAATCCATTACTTAGTTTTGAAGAAATTAAGGTTGAAACATTTGTATCTCTGGAATGTTGGGTTGGCAAGCAGCTTGCAAGAGTCCACTGGTCACACAAAATCAAAAATAGAGCCATCTGATTGGTCAAGAGGGTTTTTTTCTCAGAGGAGAGGCCAGTCCCTCTCCATACCCTACCTTGCACACCTGTCACCCAGGGAAGAAGTGTTAGTGGAGAATCCAGTCTCTCCCCACTTCTTTCTATGCACACCAATCACCCTGGTGAGAGGTCTCAGCAAAGAAGACAGTCCCTCCACACACTCTACTACGCATGCTTGTTGCCCAGGGGAGAGGTATCAGCAGAGAGACCAGTCCCTCCTCATACTCTACTACACACACTCATCATCTACGAGAAAGGCCACAGTGAGGAGGGCAGTCCATGCCCACACCCCATTCCCTATGCCCCTCACTCTGGAAAGAGGTGTCAGTGGAGCAGCCAGGTGCTATCCACACCCTATTGTGTACACCTGTCACCCTAGGGAGAGGTCTCAGTGTAGAAGCCAGTGCCTCCCCACACTCTACTACCCATGCCTCTTGTCCGCTGGGCATGGATGAAGGTCTTGCACAGTGGGGTCGTTGGATGTAGGGCTGTGTAGGGATGCCCTTACCTATGGTAATAAAATGTTACTTTATGTTAAAAGAAACCCAGAAATTCAGTGAACAAAACCAAGTTTCAAGTGACGTTATAGTTAGGTATGGTAATGAAATAATGTTAATTTGCATTAAAAAAAAACCTTTGAAATTCACTGAAATAAACAAAGAATCAAAGGACGTCATAGTTCGGTGGAAATGTAATTTGAAGCATTCCGTTTTAAGTTAACAAAACCAAAAAACTGAAATTCACCAGTTACAATTCTTGCAAGTAACTATAACTTGTGCCCTAAATTGTACCCTGTATTTGGGTTTATTTTATGCACAGCAAATTGCACAGACATTGGTTTGTTGTATTGCTGTCTCCATCCAGTACTAAAATAAAACCCTTTTTCTATATTTCTAAAATATATGTACAATACTCTATGTACAACATGGTTGGGTGCTGCGGATATTTTGAGTTTCGGATGTTTAGGATTACTTCTAGTAATCACCTTGGGGAAATCTCATTTTAGCAGGGATGTAGTCTGTTGTAGCACCAGTTGAAATTCAAATTTGGCTCTGTATTACAGTGATCACTGTTTTGATGTTTGTGCGGGTAGTTTCTAATGCTACGCCTGGGATGGTGCATGAACATAAACATGACCACGTGGTCTTTCCCTACAAAGACCCATCAAACATTTTTGGCAGACCCAAACCATATATTGACATGAGCACTGAGGCCCTGATTTATACTTTTTGGTGCAAAACTGCACTAACTCAGTTTTGCACCACAAAGTTTAGCACCGGCTTGCACTATTTCTGTGCACCAGCCGGGCACCATATTTATGGAATGGTGCAAGCCGGTGCAAAGAGTAAGCTAGCGTAAAAAACAAATTATGTTAGTCGGGTTGGGCTTGCGATATGGAAGAAGGGGGTTTTGCATCAAAAAATTACATTAGGCAGGTTAGAGTAAAAAAAAATGACTCTAACCTGCCTAGAGTCATTTTCTGATGCAAAAGCATCCATACTACATGACTCCTGTCTTAAAAAAGACAGGAGTCGTGCCCACCACCCCAATAGACAGCACAGTGGACCAGGGTCCCCTGTGCATAGCCATTGCACCTACCGCCATGTAGGGGGGCCCATTCCAGGGCCCCAAATGGCACTTTAAAAAAAATACTTACCTGTACTTACCTATACTTACCTGGAATGGGGTCCCCATCCTCCGCTGTCCCTCTGGTGTGAGTGGGGCTGTCCCTGGGAGGGCACCTGTGGGTTTATTCCACGGTATTCCACAGAGGAAATAGGCCCACAGGTCCCCTAATGCCTGCCCTGACCCAGGCGTTAAATAATGGGGCAAAGCACGCTTTGCCCCATTATTTGACCCCTCTTCCCCCCATGCCTGATTTTAGCACGGGGGATAAATATGGTGCCAAGGCCATGGAGTCATTTTTTGCACAGGAACGCCTACCTTGCATCTCATTAACGCAAGGTATGTTTCCATGTCCAAAAAATGACTTTAACTCCATAAATTTGGTGCTAGACGTGTCTAGCACCAAAGTATAAATATGGAGTTAGTTTTGCACTGAATTTGCATTAAAAAACATTCCTATGGTATTTGTCAAATAGGTTAGATGTACATCATCTTTCTGTGAGAAGTTTCAAGGTGTTAACAATTTAAACTACTTCCTATCCCCTTCTGTGCAGCGGACGTAATCATTACGTCCTCGGCACGGAGCCCGGAGGGAGCGCTGGCGAGGATGGAAGGGGAACACCTTCCCCTTCCACCCCCACCCCCGTAATGACGTCAGCGCGCGATCACGCGCTGACCTCATTACCCACTGCCGGTCGCACTGGAAGCCATTTGCTTCCAGTGTGACGAAAGGAGAAACAGATGAGTTTCTCCTCCGGCGGGTGGGGGGTTTGGGCCAAAGAGGCACCGGGGAAAGGAAAGGCTTTTCCTTTCCCCCGGTGTCTCTTTGAGCCAGGGATTTTCCTTTTTTTCCATTAGTGTGCTGTTTGTGTATGCTGAGCGGCCCCTTGGGCAAGGGTCGCTCTCATTTGGCGGGCATGTTTAAATGGCCATTTCTGCCCCCCTTGGGGGCAGATCGGCCTAATATTTTTAGGCCGATCTGCCCCCAAGGGGGGCAGAAGCCACTAGACGCCAGGGATTTATTTTTTTAATTTACTGTAGAGTGATGTGTGTGTCGGGAGCGGCCCCTTGGGCAAGGGTCGCTCCCATTTGGGGGCATGTTTTAATGGCCATTTCTGTCCCCCTTGGGGGCAGATCGGGCTAATATTTTTAGGCCGATCTGCCCCCAAGGGGGGCAGAAGCCACTATACGCCAGGGATTTTTTATTTTATTTACTGTAGAGTGATGTGTGTGTTGGGAGCGGCCCGTTGGGCAAGGGTCGCTCCCATTTGGGGGCATGTTTGAATGGCCATTTCTGCCCCCCTTGGGGGCAGATCGGCCTAATATTTTTAGGCCGATCTGCCCCCAAGGGGGCAGAAGCCACTAGACGCCAGGGATTTATTTTATTTGTTTTACGTTTTAAATTTCTACCGTTGGGGAGCGTCCCCTTGGGCAAGGGTCGCTCCCTTTTGGGGGCATGTTTATTGTGGCCATTTCTGACCCCCTTAGGGGCAGATCAGCCTATTATTTTTAGGCTGATCTGCCCCCAAGGGGGGCAGAAGCCACTTAGACACCAGGGATAGTGTGTGTGTGTGTGTGTGTGTGTGTGTGTGTGTTAGTGGAGGTGGGGGCAACCCCATGGGCAAGGGTCGCCCCCCTTTGGGGGCATGTGTACCAACGCCATTTCTGCCCCCCTTGGGGACAGATCGGCCTATTAAGTGGCAGAAACCACTAGAATGCCAGGGATTTTTTTTTTGTATGTTTATTTATGTGGGGGGGCGTCCCTTTGGGCAAGGGGCACCCCCCCAAGGGGGGCATTGAACTGTTGGCCATTTCTGCCCCCCTTGTGGGCAGATAGGCCTATTTTTTTTTAGGCCCATCTGCCCCCAAGGGGGGCAGAAGCCACTTAGATACCAGGGATAGTGCGTGTGTGTGTGTTAGTAGAGGGAGGGCGGCCCCTTGGGCAAGGGTCGCCCCCACTTTGGGGGCACGTGTACCAAGGCCATTTCTGCCCCCCCTTGGGGACAGATCAGCCTATTATTTTTAGGCTGATCTGCCCCCAAGGGGGGCAGAAACCACTAGAACGCCAGGGATTTTTTTAAATATGTTTATTCATGTGGGGGGGGGGCCCTTGGGCAAGGGGCGCCCCCCAAGGGGGGCATTGAACTGTTGGCCATTTCTGCCCCCCTTGGGGGCAGATGGGCCTATTTCTTTTAGGCCCATATGCCCCCAAGGGGGGCAGAAGCCACATAGGCACCAGGGATAGTGTGTGTGGTTTGTTTTTTGTTTGGGAGTGGGCCCTTGGGCAAGGGTTGCTCCCCCTGGGGACACACTACTAAAGGTATTTTCTGCCCTCCTTGGGGCAGATAGGCCTATTTTTTAGTAGGTCCATCTGCCCCTATTGCAGAATCCACTTAGGCACCAATTTCTAAATGCTTGATGGTGGGATGTTTGTCAACTGACGAAGTATTTGCATTTGTGATAATTTTTTTCCTCCTTTTTGTTCTAGTTCAAAGCTTTTGCTTTCTTTGCTGTGGCTCCTTGCAGTTTTGGCGGTGGTTGACCTGCAGTTTGCATAGTTGCATGTTTTAGGTAAGTAAAAACAATTTACTCCAAAGGAGTATTGTTGCCATGCATGAATGACATGTTTGTAGGTGGTGTACGAAATGCAGGTTTGTGTGAAATTGTCCTTAGATTTGTGCACAATGATATTTTGTTGTCTTATTTCTAATTTGCTTTTCTTTCTTTCTTTTTAGTGGGATATCATTGGTGATTGCTGTGTCTGTGCAGAGTAGTTGCTGGTGATTCAAGCTTTTTCAGGCAAGTGAGCGGTATAGTTTTTGAGTTTATAACTCTTACTAATAAAGCTACACTTTATTACTTATCTTACACAGTGCTGGTTGTTGGTGGTGCATTTGTCCAGTTAATTTTCGTAGGAAAGATCATGGCTAGACGCAGGATGACCGCTCAGCAGGTGGTTGGTATGCTTTTTGAGTCATTGTCTGATCATGATTATGAGACGGACTCTGCATTTGAGGCAGAGGAGGAAGTGAGGGATTCTGGCAGTGAAGTTTCTGCCGGAGAGGAATCTTCTGATGAGGAAGCCACAATCAGTGCAGATGAAGTGCCTGTTTCAGAGGAGGACACTGATGTGCCATTAGTGCAGCAACCTGGGGCTGAAAGTTTTCCTGTTAGAAGACCTGAACTCTGGATTGCCCCAAACATGAAGCAGCCAGAGTTGCCTGCCTTTACTGGTCTCCCAGGGTGTAGAGTCAATACTGAGAACTTTTTGCCTGTCAATTTCTTTGAGTTATTTGTGGATGCTGTGTTTTTGGAAGAGATTGTCGGGCAGACTAATTTGTATGCGGAGCAGTATTTGAGGGACAACGCTGCTAGACTTAGGCCGCACTCTAGAGCTGCCCAGTGGATTCCCACAAATTTGGAGGAGATTAAAAGGTTTTTAGGTTTGACTCTTTTGATGGGGTTGATAAGGAAGCCGTCACTGGCTTCTTATTGGTCTACTAGTCCCTTGATGGCAACAGCTATATTTCCTGCAACAATGAGTCGTAATCGGTATTTGCTTCTTCTTAGGATGCTGCATTTTATTGACAATGCATTAGCCTTGCCACAAGATCACCCTGATTCTGACCGTCTTTTTAAGATTAGGCCTGTCCTTGATCATTTTGTAGATCGGTTTTTAGTGGTCTATGTTCCAGGCAAAGAAATAGCTGTGGACGAGTCTCTGGTCCTCTTCAAGGGTCGTTTGGTTTTTAGGCAGTACATTCCTAGCAAGAGGGCACGATGTGGAATTAAATTGTATATGCTATCTGAAAGTAGTAAAGGATATGTGTATAATTTCCGTGTCTACACTGGTAGGGATTCCAGTATTGACCCCCCTGGTTGTCCTCCCACTTTTGGAGTTACTGAGAAAATTGTGTGGGAACTTGGTAGACGACTGTTCAACAAAGGTCACCATTTGTATGTAGATAACTTTTACACTGGAGTACAGTTGTTCAAGGAATTGTTTAGAGTGGACACTGTTGCTTGTGGCACAATTCGTTGTAACCGGAAAGGCTATCCAAGGGAGCTTGTCTGTAAAAAACTTGAGAGGGGACAGTGCAGTGCCTTGCGGAATGATGAGCTGCTAGCTTTGAAGTTTTCAGACAGGAGGGATGTCTACATGCTAAGTACCATCCATGATGAGAGTACTTCCCCCGTGACTGTTTGGGGCCAGGTTGCTGAAGTGCATAAACCTGTGTGCATTTTAGATTATAATAACCACATGGGGGGTGTAGATAGAGTTGATCAGAGGTTGGAACCTTATACTGCTATTCGAAAGTCTTACGTTTGGTATAAGAAGTTAGCAATTCACCTCTTCCACTTAGCAACTTTTAATGCTTTTATTGTGTTTAAGGATTGGTCTCCAGAGTCAAAGATGACATTTGTGAAATTTCAGGAGTCAGTGATAGAGAGCCTTATTGTGGTGGAACAGGCCAGAGTTCCTATAGAAGCAGTGGTGGAGGATGTGGCTAGATTAAAAGATCGCCACTTTGCTGAGCACATTCCTCCCACACCCAAAAAAGACTTTCCAGCCAAGAAATGTAGAGTGTGTTTTTGAAGAGGTATCCGGAGGGAGATTCGAATGTACTGCCCAGATTGTCCTTCAAAACCTGGGCTGTGTGTGGGTGGTTGTTTTAAGAATTACCACACCCAGAAGAATTACTGGGAATAACCATGAGTGTAAACTCATGTCTGTTTTGTATTTTCATGTGTTCAGTTTCATGGTTAGCATTTCTGTCGTACCTAGTTAGAGCTTTTGTGTTTGTAGTTTTGTAATTATTTCTAATTAGTTAAGGGTTTCTTTGTTTAAAAAAAAAAAAAGTGATGCCATTGTGTGTGGAGTGGGTCTTGGCTGAGGGTGTACATAGTGTACATATTGACTAGCTGTTGGCTACTGCAACACACTGCCAGCCAAACACCAGTCCACACACTCCCATCAGCTGGTGTGATTGTTGTATCAGGCATGTGGGCGTATGTAAGTGATGGGCCCTTGAGTGGCGCTGTCTGTCGATGCGAGTGTTGTAATGTGCTGGGCCTGTGGCTGGCGGCGTGAATGGTCTTGTGCGTGTCATGTATGAAAGGTGTGTGAATGGACTGTAAAGCGGTTGGTGCCTTGCCGTGTCTTTACAGCTTACGAGCTGTGAGTCATTGGTTCCGTTTTTTGGCCTTTCAGTTATTAACAGTGCATTTCATTTTTGTGAAATCTCTTGTTAATAAAATTTGATCCACTGAACCATCACTCACCCTCGTGCCAAATCCAACCAGTATGTGTGGTAAAAATGACAAAACCTGCTCAGCTGTAATCAGGCGTCTCAGCACACCTGTGACACGCTAGGTGCCTCGGGTGGGACCCAGATGATGAAGCATGCCACCAACTTGGTTGGTGGATGAGGGGTCTTTTTCACATGACATAAGTGCGTTTCTTTTCACAATTTTAGTGTTTGGCACATCACAGACGTATGTGGACACATCAAAATGCTATATTACAAAACTACCTGTGTTTGGGGGGGAGGGGGCACCTATGTTTTTGGTCCTGGGTGCGGCCTTCATCTAGGGAAACCTACCAAACCCAGACATTTTTTTAAACTAGACACCCCAAGGAGTCCAGGGAGGTGTGGCTTGCGTGGATCCCCCAACATTTTCTTACCCAGACTCCTCTGCAAACCTCAAAATTTGCTTAATAAAGGTTTGCAAAGGATTCTGGGTAACAGAACCTGGTCAAAGCCCCACAAGTTACCCCATCTTGGATTCCCCTAGGTCTCTAGTTTTCAAAAATACACAGGTTTGGTAGGTTACCCTAGTTGCCGGCTGACCTAGAGGCCAAAATCTACAGGTAGGCACTTTGCAAAAAACACCTCTGTTTTCTGTCAAAAAATGTGATGTGTCCACGTTGTGTTTGAGGGCATTTCCTGTAGCAGGCGCTAGGCCTACCCACACAAGTGAGGTATAATTTTTATCGGGAGACTTGGGGGAACGCTGGGTGGAAGGAAATTTGTGGCTCCTCTCAGATTCCAGAACTTTCTGTCACCGAAATGTGAGGAAAATGTGTTTTTTTTAGCCAAATTTTGAGGTTTGCAAAGGATTCTGGGTAACAGAACCTGGTCAGAGCCCCACAAGTCACCCCATCTTGGATTCCCCTAGGTCTCTAGTTTTCGAAAATGCACCAGTTTGGTAGGTTTCCCTAGGTGCCGGCTGAGCTAGAGGTCAAAATCTACAGGTAGGCACTTTGCAAAAAAACACCTCTGTTTTCTGTCAAAAAATGGTATGTGTCCACATTGTGTTTTGGGGCATTTCCTGTCGCGGGCGCTAGGCCTACCCACACAAGTGAGGTATCATTTTTATCGGGAGACTTGGGGATCACTGGGTGGAAGGAAATTTGTGGCTCCTCTCAGATTCCAGAACTTTCTCTCACCGAAATGTGAGGAAAATTTGTTTTTTTGGCCAAATTATGAGGTTTGCCAAGGATTCTGGGTAACAGAACCGGATCAGAGCCCCACAAGTCACCCCATCTTGGATTCCCCTAGGTCTCTAGTTTTAAAAAATGCACAGGTTTGGTAGGTTTCCCTAGGTGCCGGCTGAGCTAGAGGCTAAAATCTACAGGTAGGCACTTTGCAAAAAACACCTCTGTTCTCTGTCAAAAAATGGGATGTGTCCACATTGTGTTTTGGGGCATTTCCTGTCGCAGGCGCTAGGCCTACTCACACAAGTGAGGTACCATTTTTATCGGGAGACATGGGGGAACATAGAATAGCAAAACAAGTGTTATTGCCCCTTGTCTTTCTCTACATTTTTTCCTTCCAAATATAAGAGAGTGTGTAAAAAAGACGTCTATTTGAGAAATGCCCTGTAATTCACATGCTAGTATGGGCACCCCGGAATTCAGAGATTTGCAAATAACCACCGCTCCTCAACACCTTATCTTGTGCCCATTTTGGAAATGCAAAGGTTTTCTTGATAGCTATTTTTTATTCTTTATATTTCAGCAAATGAATTGCTGTATACCCGGTTTAGAATGAAAACCCACTGCAGGGTGCAGCTCATTTATTGGCTCTGGGTACCTAGAGTTCTTCATGAACCTACAAGTCCTATATATCCCCGCAACCAGAAGAGTCCAGCAGACGTAACGGTATATTGCTTTCAAAAATCTGACATTGCAGGAAAAAGTTACAGAGTAAAACATAGAGAAAAATTGCATTTTATTTCACCTCAATTTCAATTAAAAAAAAATCTGTTGTTATTTTCGGTAGGAAACCCTTATAGGATCTACACACATTACCCCTTGCTGAATTCAGAATTTTGTCTACTTTTCAGAAATGTTTTGGTTTCTGGGATCCAGCATTGGTTTCATGCCCATTTTAGTCACTGACTGGAAGGAGGCTGAAAGCACAAACAATCGTAAAAATGTGGTATGTCCCAGTAAAATGCCAAAATTGTGTTGAAAAATTGGGTTTTCTGATTCAAGTCTGCCTGTTCCTGAAAGCTGCGAAGGTGGTGACTTTAGCACCGCAAACCCTTTGTTGATGCCATTTTCAGGGAAAAAACCACAAGCCTTCTTCTGCAGCCCTTTTTTCCCATTTATTTTTTAAAAAACGAAATTTTCACTGTATTTTGTCTAATTTCTTGGCCTTCTTCTGGGGAACCCACAAAGTCCGGGTACCTCTAGAATCCCTGGGATGTTGTAAAAAAAGGACACAAATTTGGAATGGGTAGCTTATGTGAACAAAAAGTTATGAGGGCCTAAGCGCAAACTGCCCCAAATAGCCAAAAAAAGGCTCGGCACAGGAGGGGGAAAAGGCCTGGCAACGAAGGGGCTATCATATCGGTCAGGGTTCACAATGAAAAAACCATCCTCTTGCATTTGTTTGAGGGTTCGCAATGTAAAGCCCTTCCTAATGTGTTTGGCAAGGAGTTCACAATGTAAAACCCTTTCCTGTTTTGTTTGAGAAATCTGTTTCAGGAGATCCCAAGGCAGTCAGACATTACTAGCCCCAATTGTTACAATTAGAGCAGGGGTAGGGTTCACCTCTGATTTCTAAGGTCTCGGTTCTACTGATAGAGCGGTCCGTACTAATAATTTACCTGTATTCGGACGCTCTTTAGGCCGATGAATCTTTTGGCTAAGTGGGACTCTCCGTACTCTTAATCGATCAATTGCATCAAATCGATAATCAATAACGAACATAAGCAATACCCTGATCAACATAACACTTGACAATTAATCCGGAATACATTTCGGCGAACCCTGACCTTTCAGTCAGGAATAACCACACCAGTTTATTCAAAGTTAGTGAATTTATTTCCCTATATTAACAAAGCTAGCACAATATAAATGTGTCTCAACACCAAATGATAAACGTAAATGAACATTAATAGCTGTCCATAACGGCGGAACAAGTGCAATCTATGCAGCATTTGAATAACAAGGCATTCGATAATGGCAATGCAAATCACTAATACGATAATCTGTAATGAGCTAATTGCATACATTAGTCAGCATAACAAGGTCTCAAATTGCATCGTGCAACAAAAGGAATCCTCATCTAACCTCAAATTAGCATCGGCATGTGGGACTT
This sequence comes from Pleurodeles waltl, assembly GCF_031143425.1. Lineage (NCBI taxonomy): Eukaryota > Metazoa > Chordata > Amphibia > Caudata > Salamandridae > Pleurodeles > Pleurodeles waltl. The sequence goes on from NC_090436.1 coordinate 319,410,062, forward strand.
CATGCAAAAACAATTTAGCAACATTAATTTAGAAAACTCCTAGCTAGGGCTCTTATCAAAAGTCAGCAGTTGGTTACCTAAAAGAAACACAATGCAATTGTACAATTTCCTTTCATATTTACCAATTACGATCAGCATACAAGGAAGTCTTCGTCTCACAGGTACCGTTTCTCGATCAGCGTTGGTACCGTTTCGACCGGCATGGGACGGGGCAAAGGGGCAAGGTGGACGGGGCAATTGCCTCACGGCGGCAAGGTAAAACTACTACTTCATGCAAGGGATTAAATCAAAGTTAAAGTCTCTAGGGCAAGAATCATTTAGAATCTCTTTCTCTCGATTAGAGAAAGCATCAAAGTCTCTTTCAAAATGGCGTCGCAGCAAAGTGGGCCATAATAGCTGCAATGTCCTGCAAAATGGCGGGTATCGAGCTGGTAATGGCTGATAATAGCGGATAATAGCCACTTTCCTCTCGTGCACCTGGGTTTTATAGACAACAGTTCAAATCCAGTAGGGTCTTCCATTGGAGGGTTCATAGGTTAGCTTCAAATTGTCCAATCAAAAACGACAGTTCTCAAGCTTTTACTTAAGCATACATTATCCTTGGAGATGGGTACGCAAGTTGCAACATTTTATACCAATTAACTCACTCTCAGAGCTTCCATTGTCCGCACCTGCAGATTGACCTTGGAGTAAAGAGAAAATATGCCAGGCTGGCACGAAACCTTAAGATAAGCATGTGAACGATCTCAGTGGAAAAGTACAGCTTCAAGCAAAAATACACGTTTATTAGCACATTGGAAAAATACGAGCATCTAAACCGTGAGACCAGGCAACTAGGCCAAAGCCTCCGCTAAAGTTATGCTAAGCTAAAGCATTTCAAACAAGCAAATCGTAGCACACGTTTATGATTATGTCGGATTAATGCACTTCTAATACATCACGTTATATAAAGCACGCTTATAAATGTTGGCAAACTACTCTAAGGGCACATTTTGTCCCCGTACAATCTTTATTAGTTCGGTTAAAGTCACACATGATTATTGCAGCACTACGTTTAAGCGCTAATAAATGAAAACCTTCATTTTCTGCTTCATCAATCCCTCCTCTGATGACTACTTGTCATCACACCAAACCATGCCCATAAATTTTATTCCATTAAAATTCTGTCAGTTCTCTTTTCCTTTTAATTCCCCTAGTTTTCTCTTTGTATTCTTCTGCCATTCTTTTCATTATTTTCTCTTCCTTCCTTCTTTTAATTCTTTCCATAATCATTATTATTCCCCTTTTTATTCCCCAAATTCCAAATACGCAAATTATAACTATTGAAATTCCCTCTATTATTTTTAGCAATATCCCATTCCAAATTCCCCCAATCCAATGTCCCACTGAAGCAAGTCCCTTTCCAACCTTCTCCCACACTCCTGGTTCTTTCAGTTCCTTCAAATCTGCACTCTCTTTTGTTAGATTAGCAAGCATAGTTTTAATCTTCACACTATTGTCGGGGATATACGTACAACAGTGTCGGGCACCAAGCATTTTGCAAACGCCACCATCCTTTGCTAAAAGAATGTCTAAAGCAAGCCTATTTTGAAGAGTCATAGCTCTTTCCGCTGCAAGTTCAGCATCTATCAGGATTATAGCACCTGAAAACTTTGTCAACATGTTATCCACTATAGTAGACAACTTTCTTATTTTGATGGAATTCAGCACAACTCCCAATGAAGGAATCATGGCTCCAAATATATCTCCTACCACAGCAGCTGCGGTCTCCCTTTTCTGGATACGATGGGATCCAGATGTCTTTGGAATCATCGATAGGTCATCCAGTTGATAAACCTTTGGGAACACTATACCCAAATAACATCTCCCCCACCAACCCTTTGGAAGACGATAATAGGCATTATACCCACAAATGTAATATACACCTGGAATGACAGGGTCAAGTCCGTTCATCATGAATGTCCATTTGGCCTTAAAGATAAACGTATGTTTACACTCACTCGCTCCTACAAAAATGTTGTCATAATAAGATTCACCTCTATATATACAAAATTTCCCTACATGCCAAGCATCTAAAGCTATTCTCCCTTGTGTCTTTATTGCGGCAAAATCATAATTATCTACTGAAGTCCTCTTATGTAGTTCCTTTTCTAATTTCGCATTCATTTGTGCCCTTCTATCATCTGTGCGATCTAAGAAGCTTATTTCTACTGCAGAGAGCGAGCAGGTAAGATTTTCCCTATGAGCGTGAGCTGTTTCAAAAGGTAGCATTGGCTCGAAAAATTCCCTCATTATTTTAGCATCCCAATCTTTAGCAATCTGGCTTAGCTGCGCTATTATAGGAACATATGCAAAGGTAACATCATAATTTGAGTAAAAATACTGTATGTTAGTTTGACCATAAAACCTAGACATTACTATACTACATGTAATCCCGTATGTAAGAGGCATGTGGTGATATGTCACCCCTTCCTTTACTGATGTCGGTATCTGTGTACACACATAACAATCTTTCGCATCCATAGTCTCAACATATTCTGTTAGTAAGCGATAGAAAACATTATATGAAAGTTCTTTCTTATCATGCAAGAGCCTCTCATCCAATTCTAGTCTTTTCAATGCGGTTAGTTCAGTGATAGTAACAGTAGCAAAAGTAGAAGCATCAATTTTCTCATTCTCACCCTTACCATGCATTCCAAGCACAATTGCCATTATTATTAGTACACATGCAATTACCAAGCCTATACACACGTATTTACAATATTTCTTTCTACTGTTTTGCGTCATGATCTGTATAGAATCAGAGAGCTAGAAGCACCTATAAAATTATTTAGCAATTCAGTTACAAAGCTGAACGAGCGCAATGTTCACACAGTCTTCTTCAGGAGGCCAGTCACTTATCGGTTAGCAGCATTTGTCACAATTCGGCAATAACTCAGTCTTTTATCAGTTCAGCAAAAGTCTCATCCGGTTTAGCAATGTCTCAGCTGGTTGTTTGTATCACGTTGGATTGTAGCAAGCAATGTCATTTATCACCCTTTCAATCAACACTGTCCATAAAACTTTTCTTTTCTATTGGTATCTCTTCTTCTTCGTTCTCGAGGCTTAGAGATACAAACTCGTCAGTCCAATCGTCATTGGCTACATATGCCCATTCTGGACCGGAATATCTTCTGTTCGGTATTCTTTTCCTTTTCAATTTTGCTTCTCTTTTCGATTCTGCTTCGCTGGTACTTTCCACCTTTGTCAAGTCTTTTTCTTCACTCGGGGATGGTACCACGACAGTTACTTCTTTTCTTTTCTCTTTTACTTTTGGCCTTTCTCCGTCGTTCAAACTTTCTTTAGTCCTTTCTTTTATTGGTGATATACTTAGTCTCCTCTTTGCGCCATGTCCATTTGATGGACCTGCGATCTTTTCTGTGGAAGCTTGAACCCTTTCGTTCTGTTCTGCCTTGTCCCCTCCTTCTGGGGAATCAATCACGTTCTCTTTTTCTTTTTCTGTATCGTCTGCTTCTGGGAAAGCCCTCCTCTGATCAGGCTCTCCTGCTTTTTCACCTTTTTCAAGCCCTTCGTCACCGTTACTTTCGTCAGGCTCTGTATCACTTTCAGCTGCTTCAGGTTCCTTGTCACACTCAGCTGCTTCAGGCTCTTTGCTACCCTCAGCTGCTTCAGGTTCTTTGTCACCTTCAGCTGCTTCGTCGCTGTCTGAACTTTCTCCTTGGTCTTCCCCAAGTGAGTTAGTCTCTTCGTCCTCAGAGAATATCTCTCTCTCTTCCGTTCCTGCCTGTTCGCTTTCAGTTCGGTTTTGCTCTGTCTCAGCACTCAGCACTGTTTTATCAGGCACTGGCAGTTTCAGCGCTTCAACTTCCTCATCTGTGGGACACAACACTTTCTTCGTGTGACTGGCGTGAATCCAGTTGGGAACCCCCGCACACTTCACAGCGGTAGTTGTCGTCAGGATCACTTGGAAAAGGGCCTTACCAACGGGGTTCCAGACACGACTTTCTCACGTGCTTCTTTACCACGACCCAGTCACCTGCTTTCAGTGCGTGTCCTGGACCTTGGATCGGTGGTAAGGTGGTTGCTTCCACCTGGTGAGAGAAAGAGCGAACCACGTCAGCCAGACCTTTGCAGTAGTCTAACACCATATCATCTGTAATATTCAAAAGCGCGTTTGCGGGAACTGCAGGAAGTCTCATAGCCCTACCCATGAGAATTTTGTGCGGAGACAATCCAGTCTTTCTATCAGGGGTGTTTCTCATTGACATTAGCGCCAAGGGCAATGCGTCAGGCCATTTCAAATTTGTCGATGCACATATTTTCGCCATTCTTGATTTCAGTGTACCATTCATCTGCTCCACCAGTCCTGAGGCCTCGGGGCGATAGCTACAATGCAGTTTTTGCTCAATGTTCAGCGCTTCGCAAAGTAACTTTATCACCTCGTTATTGAAGTGACTTCCCCTATCTGATTCTAAAGAGATCGGGAATCCGAAACGTGGTATCAACTCTCTCAGCAATAGCTTTGCAACTGTAAGGCTGTCGTTTCTACGTGTGGGGTATGCCTCAATCCAGTGACTAAAAATGCACACAATCACCAACACATACTTCAGACCTCCATGCACAGGCATCTCAATGAAGTCCATCTGCATTCGGCTAAATGGGCCACTGGCCCTGCCAATGTGGCTCGCGTTCACAACCGTTCCCTTTCCTGGGTTCATCTGCTGGCAAGTGACACATCGATGGCAAACTGCTTCTGCAGCTTGACGAAATCTGGGGTTAAACCAATCAGTTTTGAACAATCTTATCATGGCATCTCTCCCTAGGTGAGCTTGCCCATGATAGAACCGCGCAAGCTGTGATAAGAGACTATTTGGCAAAACAAATTTTCCCTCATTTGAAACCCATAACTCATCTGGTCTTTTTATACATTGTGATTTAATCCAGGAATCTCTCTCATCCTCCCTGACGTTATTCTGCAATGCTTTTAGTTCATCTATTGTATCTACGACCTTTAAGGCAAATGCTTCAGCTGGTTCGAGTTCTGGCTCACTTATCGAATTCCATTCATCCCTGAGTAATATACAGTTCAAGGCACAAAATCTTGCGACTTGATCCGCATATGCATTTCCCAGAGAAACATAGTCCTGTCCTTTTGTATGAGCACTGCACTTTACCACTGCAACTACAGCTGGCATTTGAATGGCGTGTAACAATTCCCTTATTCTCTCCCCGTTTTTCACTGGGGATCCTGAAGAAGTCAGGAAACCTCTCTGTGACCATAGTTGTCCAAAGTCGTGCACAATTCCAAACCCGTACTGACTATCAGTGTAAATGGTGACTTTCATCAATGCAGACAGTTGACATGCTCTTGTAAGGGCTACAAGTTCTGCTACTTGTGCAGAATAGACTCCTTGAAGCCACCCCGCTTCCAAGACACCTGTTACAGTACATACAGCATATCCTGCTTTCAAAATCCCCATCCCATCTCTTAGACATGAACCATCAACGAAAACAATTTGGTCATTTTCATCAAGCTTAGGCCCATATTTATACTTTTTGACGCTAAACTGCGCTAACGCAGTTTAGCGTCAAAAAGTTTTGCGCCGTCTAACGCCATTCTGAAGCGCCAAGCGGGCGCCGTATTTATGGAATGGCGTTAGACGGCGCAATCAGACCGGCGCTGCCTGGTTTGCGTGGGAAAAAACCACGTAGACCAGACAGCGCCGGCGTAGGGGGAAAATGGCGCATGGGCGTCTTAAAATGGGGCAAGTCAGGTTACGTCGAAAAAATCGTCTTAACCCGACTTGCGCCATTTTTTAACGACGCCCATCCCCCATCAACATGACTCCTATCATTGTAAAGATAGGAGTCATGCCCCCTTGCCCAATGGCCATGCCCAGGGGACTTCTGTCCCCTGGTCATGGTCATTGGGCATAGTGGCATGTAGGGGGGCACAAATAAGGCCCCCCTATGCCACCAAAAAAAAATATAAAAAATAAAAAATGATACTTACCTGAACTTACCTGAATGTCCCTGGGGTGGGTCCCTCCATCCTTGGGGGTCCTCCTGGGGTGGGCAAGGGTGGCAGGGGGGGTCCCTGGGGGCATGGGAGGGCACCTGTGGGCTCATTTTGAGCCCACAGGCCCCTTAACGCCTGCCCTGAGCAGGCGTTAAAAAGTGGCGCAAATGCGCCGTTTTTAGCCACGCCAACTCCCGGGCGTCTCTTTTGCCCGGGAGTATAAATACCACGTAAAGGCCTGGGAGTCATTTTTTAGACGGGAACGCCTCCCTTGCATATCATTAACGCAAGGAAGGGGTTCACGCTAAAAAATGACGCACATTCCGGGAACTTTGGCGCTATTCGCCTCTAACGCCATAGTATAAATATGGCGTTAGTTGGCGTTAGTTTTGCGTCGAAATTGCGTCAAAAAAAACGACGCAATTTCGGCGCAAACGGAGTATAAATATGGCCCTTAGTATCTTTAATGTCAGGTCGAGGTTTTGTGCAAAATTCAGTCACCTGAAGGCAGTCATGCTCGACGTCTTCAGCGTTCTCAACTTCAGCATTTTCACCAGGGAGCAAGGTTGCGGGATTCAACGTAGTGCACCTTTTCAGCTGCACATTCGGTGAGCCCAGAATTATCGTTTCATACCTTGTGAGTCTTGCTCCGGTCATGTGTTGCGTTCGGGAGCGGGTCAAAAGTATCTCAACTGAGTGAGGGACCATGACTGTTACTGGGTGTCCCATCACTATTCCTTCACTCTGAGTGAGGCTGATACCAACTGCTGCTACGGCGCGCAAACACCCTGGGAGTGCTGCTGCGACCGGATCCAAAGTAGCTGAAAAATACGCTACTGGTCTGTTTACGCCACCATGGGCTTGAGTCAAGACAGACAAAGAACATGCATCACGTTCATGACAAAACAATGTGAAAGGCTTTGTGTAATCAGGCATACCTAAAGCTGGAGCCCTGCACATGCATTCTTTCAATTCAACAAAAGCATCCATCTCATCTCCTTTCAGTTCAATTTGATTCAAGGTGTCCTTCTGGGTCAGTTTCAGTAAAGGCTTTGCTAGAGTTGAGAAGTTGGGAATCCACTGGCGACAATAGCCCACCATTCCCAAAAACTTCCTCACCTCCCTCCTTGTCTTTGGTGGACTCATTTGAAGTACACTTGTTATTCTTTCCTTCATTATTCTCCGTGACCCTTTCTCTATCTGGTGTCCCAAGTATTTCACTTTCTTCTGACAGAACTGCAATTTGGAAGGAGACACCTTGTGTCCATTCCTTCCCAAATGGTTCAACAGAGCAATTGTATCTGCTGTGCAACCACTTTCTGTCTTTGATGCAACCAGTAAGTCATCAATGTACTGTACTAGGGTTGACTCGAATGGCAATTCTAATGCTTCCAAATCTTTCTTTAGAATCTGATTGAAGATTGACGGTGACTCAGAAAACACTTGAGGAATTCGACACCAACTGTACACTCTGTCTAGGAATTTGAAACAAAAGAGGAATTGGCTGTCCTCATGAAGAGGCACAGAAAAGAATGCTTGTGACAAGTCGATGACTGAGAACCACTCGGCATCGCAAGGAACTTGAAACATTATCACAGCTGGATTTGGTACGACAGGGCAACATTTGACTATGATGTCATTTATTTTCCTCAAGTCCTGCACAAGTCGGACCTTTCCACTTGGCTTTATTAGTCCCATTATTGGTGAATTACATGGACTGCTTAACACTTCTTTCAGTACTCCCTGCTTTACAAATTCGTCAATAAGTTGGGCAACTTTCATGAGGGTGTCTTGTGCCATGTGGTATTGTGGGGTCTGGGGAAAGATCGCATTGGGCTTTACAGTCACTTTCACTGGTTCCACTCCTTTCATCAATCCCACCTCTTTCCCTGTCATATCCCACACTTCCTTTCCGACTGTCTCCCGTAATTCAGCTGGAATATCTTCTTCAGTTATCATCGGGAAAAGACAAATCAGAGGATAGTCTTCATCGACAGTTTCCATCTCATCCCCCTCTACACTGTCTTCTTCTTCCCCATCACTGCTCGTCTGAATTTTGATTCCCTCGTTCGAACACATAATCGAACAACCCAATTTGCACAACAGGTCTCTCCCTAACAGTGCTATCGGGCTTGAGTCACATACCACAAACTGATGTACCCCTTGATAGTTACCGATGCTGACTGGTACCGGATCTGTAATTGGGTTTGTCAGGTGCCTGTTTGCTACTCCCACCACTTGAACTGTCCTCCCTGAGAGTGGCAAATTTGGTACTTCACTGCTCTTAACAGTTGAACGTGTGGCTCCTGTGTCAACCAAGAATGAAATACGATGACCCATTACTCTTCCCTCTACGTACGGACCCTTTTGATCAACTTCCAAGGATGCTGCAAGCACACAATCTCCTTCCTCTCCTGAACGTTCACTCTCCCATACATTGTTTATTCCACTCTCACTGTGTAATGGGAACTGTTGTACGGTGCCATTTGTACTCATTACCTGACCCGAGACCTGTGGAGGAACCATCACTTGCTGCTGACTCATTGGTGCCAAAGGTATTTGCATTTGCTGATTAGGTACCATGGGAAACTGCTGTTGCATTGGCTGCATTTGCGTCATCTGCATACGAGGCATCTGCATCTGCTGCGGCTGCATAGGTTGTAATCCCTGCAACTGATTTATGGTCTGAAAATTTGGGCTTGGACCCCTCATTTTCAGTCCCCTCATTGTCTGAAATGCATTGACATCATTGTTTTGCTGACCAACACCTGCACCTGCACCTGCACCTTCCTGCACCACCATCGGGCACTCGCGTTTCCAATGACCGACAATTCCGCACACGTGACACGGCATCACCTTCTTCATTGCCTGCACACCAGTCACAACAGTGTTCAAATCCGGACCATTATTCGCAAAACCTCCTCTGCCTCTGGCCTGTGGCTGAAACGCCATATTTCCCTGCAACTGCGGCTGCGGTTGCGGTACCTGTTGTTGGAACCCTTGCAACCCTTGCAAACCTTGCAAACCTTGCAAACCTGTCTGAGCTGCCTTAAGCTGCATCATCATCACCTTCTCTTTCAGCTTCTTCTGTTTCACCTCAATTTCGTCGCTACAGTATTTCGCATAATTCAACACCTCATCAATAGGTTTCGACTGCCAACAAATCAAATGCGACTTTATCATCTGACTTATTTCTGGTCTCAGCCCTTCCACAAATCTAAATACAAAATGAAGCATGTCCTTCGCCTCTATTGTCTCCGTGCCACTGTAGTTCTTGAACGCCTTCAACAACCTCTCATAGTAACTATGAATCGACTCTTTAGCCTCTTGGGCAGTTCGATCGATCTTCTGCCAATCCACATTTTTCGCGGCCACCTTCGTCTTCAAATGCTCAATCACCTTGTAGTACAAGCTCATCACCATAGGTGATGGTGCACCCGTCTCCCTGTCTCTCTCTGGTTCACTTGTCGGCCAACCTACAGCTCTTTTGCAATCCTCCCACAAGTCTGCCGGAACTACAATCTCAAAGAGAGTGTTTAGATCTTCCCAAAGACATTTTGCAAGCTTCACAAACCTATCAGTCTGTTGATACCATTCAATGGGTTTCTCTCTCAGTTTTGGAAAATCATCCGTAAAAGACTGAATGTCGCTTCTGTGCCATGGTACATGTATTAATTTTACCCCTGCTGTCTCCCTCATTGGTAACATGGTTACTGCTTCGCTACTCTGTGGTCTTTTCTCATTGTGCTCTGTAGCGCTGTCCCTCCTCTTTTCCTTTCTCTTTACCCACCTACTTTCCCACTTGTCCAAGCACCTCCACACTTGTGCACTCTGCAGCAATTCTCTAAGGTGCGCCTTCATGCCTGCTGACCTCATGTGTTCAAAATCTGTGGCCCCAAAATCCAACCTGTAGCTTCTGCTCAAGTGTTTTGTCTTGTCTATGTCAAGCCCGTTTTTGTCAGCTATTTCCTGCAAGCTTTTATGTACCTTGTTCACTTCCTTCGTAATCTTTGGACATAGATACCTCAACTCTTCTTCAGAGTAGGACTCCAACCTATTCACACCCATAGTCCCTTCCACCAATTCTTGTGCTTCCATGTTCAACCTCATCCTATTCATATAATCTTCTCCCTTCCCACTGTCTGAGCTTTGTGTGGAATTCAAACTGTTGAACCACTGTGTCAGCTGTTGCGCATTCAACCCCATCAGTGTAGCGTTCACATCGACTGCCATTGATGGTTGCGGCAGCTTTTCAGTGTTCGATGACAGAGGTATTATCAGTGGGGGACTCGACCTCACCAGTGTCGACTGAGCACATATGGGGCTAAACTCCATCAAGGATCCAGATCCATTTGGCTGAGCCGCTATAGGAGTTATCCCTGGAGTGTTTTCTATGCACCTCCTTTCGGTCCCATTCTGCAGCATTGATCCCTGACCGCTCATACCTAAGTTAGGCTGACTGTACAGAGGTACCGGTGGACCTACAGTAATGGGTAGTGATATCGCATCTGGGTTTTGTCCATTTCCCACATTCTGAGGCACGTTCATTCCCACGCTATGGGTCATCATTGCCGGCATGCCCATCTGGCTCCCCGTCATCTGAGCATGTGCTGTTCCCCCCTGCATCTGCTTTTGAGGCATCAAAAACTGGGTTGATTCGGCTTGTGCCAACGTCTGGTTGTGACCATTCTGTATTCCCCTTACGGTTGGTTCTAAAACCATTCCTGCACTGTTGTCACTGCTGTAGTACCCTGGCATCTGCGGCTGATAATTTTCTGCTGGTTTCAACATGGGAACATCCGGATATATTCTCCTAACCTGCGGTATTTGCGGGGTGAACAGTAAACTCGGGTCCTTAGACCCCGATGATGCTCCTGAACTCTGAGTTTCACTGTTCTGTACCGGTGCCGGAGGGGCAGAACTGGTACTTGGACCTTGTCCACTCTCCGCATAAGGTGGTGGACGGTCGTTCAGCAATTGCATTATTAGCTCCTCATCCTCTAACTCCTCTTCTCTTCTCAACTTTTCCTCGTCCTCTCTATCCTTGGAACACCTCCTGTTTGTCTTACAGGTATCTTTCTTACCTGTCTCCTCTTCTTCCTTAGTAATTGCGGGGAACAATTTTATCCCCTGCAATACATCTGACCTCCACACCTTCTGTGCATTATCCCACCTAGCGTCCGCTAGTGTCTTTTCTACCTTCCTCATCCTTGTTTCGAACTTATTTTTCTGTTGCTGTCTAGCCATTAATTCCCAAATCGCTAGAGCCTCAAACTGGGCTGGCCTTGGAGGCACCTTCATGTCATACATCGTGAATCTCAAATTCTCCAGAATCCTTATATTGAATGTCCCGTGGATCGGGAATGCTACGCTCCCATGTTTCTCTGTCAACTTGTGCCATTGCTTTAGCCAAAGGCACGGAGCTACCCCCTTTTCCTCCATTACAATGTAAGCCGGTGTGCCTTCGGGCGGCGTCTCCTCTCCTACGCTCGCTTTAATGTAAGACTCCCCCTTCATCGCACTCCTGAATGCTTTAAAAAATTTCATTTTCTCGTCTTTTATTTCACAAAGTTTGTAATCAATAGGTGACTTTAATTCCCGGAATACTCTTCGCTTGCCTTTCCCCTTCCAATCGAGCCCCACGGACTGCGTCCAATCCGTGCGCGACCCTTCTCTGCAACCAACCTATCCCAGCGCGGCTCCTAGTGACGTCACACTCACACACACTGCGGCTGACAATGCCTCGCGGCTAGTCCTCCTTCACTCAGCTCCTCTCGAAACAACTTCTTGCATGTATCGCGAGCTACCAAAAATAAAACAGATCTGTCGGTTTACTACAGGAAGGGTAACACAATCGCTTCAGGACCTTAGGGATTTTTCACTAGCCTCGGCAGTTATTCCATCTTTCTCGGTCCCCTCGTTCGCAAGCAAATCTGACCCGCAGACCTACTCTCAACTTGTCAATGATCTATTCTAGTGCACTTAGAATCTTGTCAAAGCCCGAAGTCGAAGTTTCTTTCACTCCCTTAACACACGTACCGACTCGTTGACCACGCCCGATCAACCTACTAAACCGCCCAGACCACAACATAGAACAACATACTCCGGAGTCTCTTGACCTCGCAGGGCCCGTCTCAACAACAACAACCACGTGGACCTTTTTATGCACGAAGCGCCACACGCACATGAAGTTCGACGACTTCCCTACTCTCACCCTCGGAGTCGCACCTCCGCTATTTCTATGAAGTTCGACGACTTCTCTACACTCGGAGTCGCACCTCCGCTATCCTCTAAAAAAAGAAAAAAAATTCCTCGCAACCTTTTCACACAATCTGCGGCAATAAGCTGTGCAAGCGCAAAACCCTAACTTCTCTCATACCATCACTAGTACCGCCAACGCCGATTCCACACCTCCGTTCTCTCCATTCGCAAGCTCCGAGATCCCGGGAAAGTCGCGGTGGACCTAGCCCATCATCATTCTGTCAATCTATTTTACCCAAGAAAATCTAATTTAACTTCTCGAATGGGGTCTCAAAAGGCGTAAGCGTTAATTCAACACCATGTACTTTAAGAGTACAGGGTCCCAAAAGACGAAACCGTCCTCTGCTACCATCTACTGATAGAGCGGTCCGTACTAATAATTTACCTGTATTCGGACGCTCTTTAGGCCGATGAATCTTTTGGCTAAGTGGGACTCTCCGTACTCTTAATCGATCAATTGCATCAAATCGATAATCAATAACGAACATAAGCAATACCCTGATCAACATAACACTTGACAATTAATCCGGAATACATTTCGGCGAACCCTGACCTTTCAGTCAGGAATAACCACACCAGTTTATTCAAAGTTAGTGAATTTATTTCCCTATATTAACAAAGCTAGCACAATATAAATGTGTCTCAACACCAAATGATAAACGTAAATGAACATTAATAGCTGTCCATAACGGCGGAACAAGTGCAATCTATGCAGCATTTGAATAACAAGGCATTCGATAATGGCAATGCAAATCACTAATACGATAATCTGTAATGAGCTAATTGCATACATTAGTCAGCATAACAAGGTCTCAAATTGCATCGTGCAACAAAAGGAATCCTCATCTAACCTCAAATTAGCATCAGCATGTGGGACTTCATGCAAAAACAATTTAGCAACATTAATTTAGAAAACTCCTAGCTAGGGCTCTTATCAAAAGTCAGCAGTTGGTTACCTAAAAGAAACACAATGCAATTGTACAATTTCCTTTCATATTTACCAATTACGATCAGCATACAAGGAAGTCTTCGTCTCACAGGTACCGTTTCTCGATCAGCGTTGGTACCGTTTCGACCGGCATGGGACGGGGCAAAGGGGCAAGGTGGACGGGGCAATTGCCTCACGGCGGCAAGGTAAAACTACTTCTTCATGCAAGGGATTAAATCAAAGTTAAAGTCTCTAGGGCAAGAATCATTTAGAATCTCTTTCTCTCGATTAGAGAAAGCATCAAAGTCTCTTTCAAAATGGCGTTGCAGCAAAGTGGGCCATAATAGCTGCAATGTCCTGCAAAATGGCGGGTATCGAGCTGGTAATGGCTGATAATAGCGGATAATAGCCACTTTCCTCTCGTGCACCTGGGTTTTATAGACAACAGTTCAAATCCAGTAGGGTCTTCCATTGGAGGGTTCATAGGTTAGCTTCAAATTGTCCAATCAAAAACGACAGTTCTCAAGCTTTTACTTAAGCATACATTATCCTTGGAGATGGGTACGCAAGTTGCAACATTTTATACCAATTAACTCACTCTCAGAGCTTCCATTGTCCGCACCTGCAGATTGACCTTGGAGTAAAGAGAAAATATGCCAGGCTGGCACGAAACCTTAAGATAAGCATGTGAACGATCTCAGTGGAAAAGTACAGCTTCAAGCAAAAATACACGTTTATTAGCACATTGGAAAAATACGAGCATCTAAACCGTGAGACCAGGCAACTGGGCCAAAGCCTCCGCTAAAGTTATGCTAAGCTAAAGCATTTCAAACAAGCAAATCATAGCACACGTTTATGATTATGTCGGATTAATGCACTTCTAATACATCACGTTATATAAAGCACGCTTATAAATGTTGGCAAACTACTCTAAGGGCACATTTTGTCCCCGTACAATCTTTATTAGTTCGGTTAAAGTCACACATGATTATTGCAGCACTACGTTTAAGCGCTAATAAATGAAAACCTTCATTTTCTGCTTCATCACTACAGACCTCCAAATTGGGGACCTCTTAGCACTTCTCCCAAAGGGTATCTAATCAGAGCACTCTAAGGCTGACATAGGCAGGTGTTGTGATCCGGAAACTCATAACACTACAATTCACAACTTTAATATGCAATAAAATAACGATCGGCTGATGCTTTTTCATTAAAAATGGAAAGTTCTGTAACACACACACAATTTAATACTCTAATTGAAATAACAATTGTTTAAAGGATTTTAGGTGAAGTTATAAAGTGGAATCCCTCCTACAGGGGTGTCGCAGAGTAACCAGAGTGCAGTCATGCACCATAAAGAAATATCACAGGCAACTTACCTGTAAATGTAATCTGCTCTCATTATGTGTGAGGTAGCATGTGGTAATTTGTGCTCCAGCAGGCTTTAATTGTGAAAAACAGCAATGCTCTTATTGGAAAACTTAAACATTTTCACAAACAAAAAGGTTAGGTTTACAGACTTTTCAAGCCCTTCACATGGCACAACGAGGAGGAATACTTTTTTTCCTCCTTGTTTTTGCTTTTTCCATGTGTGCAGCATTCTGCAGCACACATGGAAAGAGCAAAAGGCCAGGAATGGCAGGAAGGTGCCCCTTCCTGCACATGAACAATCATTCAAACATGACCGTTTGGTACTTCTATGTAGACGTGCCAAATCGCCATTGTAGATTGTTTATGTGCAGGAAGAGACACCTTCCTGCACATAAACAATCACTTCCCACCATGCAGACATCCTTGCACTATGGTGCAAGGATGCCTGCATTGTTGCAGGCTGTTTAATGTAGCACCGGCGCAGGGGGAAATGCAGGGGTGTGCCATATTCTTGTAAATACAGTGCATCCCACCGTTTCAAAACTGGCGCAGCACTATTTTTGGCACAGTACCATGCTGTGCAAGTTTCTTGTAGATCTGGCCCTGCATGGCTCATTTACAAGCCCCTTGCGCCACCGGAGCATCACTTTTTGCGACGCTCTGGTGGCGCTGTGCCCTGCTGCATATTTTTACCTGAGAAGAACTGAGAGCCTCCTGACTCTCAGTTCGAGTCCCTCCTCCAACTCCCAGACTCGTCCCTGCGCCTCATCCCTGGTGGTCTAGTGGCCATCACAAGTAAGTGTTTTCCCTCTGCTGCTCTTTCACTCTTGCTTTTTCTGCCTTTTTTCACTTGTTTTTTCTTTTCTTTTCCATCTCTCCTCCTTTCCTCTGCCCTCTTTCACTCTTGCTTTTTCTGCCTTTTTTCACTTGTTTTTCCTTTCCTTTTCCATCTCCCCTCCTTTCCTATGCCCCCCTCCCATGCCCCTGTGGCCCATGCACTCCCCCCCCCCCTTCCCTGCGAATCACCTTTTCTGCACTCCCACCTCCCAGCTCACCGCTCCCTCTGCCTCCTTCCCCTTCTTAATGGCGGCCACAGTGCTGTGAGAGGGCAACATCACTGACCTCCTGGTCAGTGTCTGCTGCCCTCCCCAGCTCCTCTGGCTGCTTCTGCTGCCTCTGCCTTTTGCCTGGGACGAACTGAAAGCCTCTTTCACTCACTTTTCCTTTTCTTGTTCATCTCTCCTCCTTTTCCCTGCCCTCTTTCACTTTTACTTTTTCTGCATTTTTTCACTTGTTTTTCCTTTTCTTTTCCGTCTCCCCTCCTTTCCTCTGCCCACCTCCTGCACCGCTCTTGCCCCTATGGCCCTGCCCTCCCTCCCCCGCAAAGCACCTTTCCCGCCCTCCTGCGTCCCAGCTGACCACTCCCCCAGCCCCCTCCCCTTAATGGCAGCTGCAGCGTGGCCACCAAGCAGCCATCTGCGCCAAGACCGCACCTAGCGGCAGGAACTCTGGATCTCTGTTAAATCACCCCCTGGCCTGCCCCCATTACAATGCTGAGACCTTCACCTGCCTCAACACCAGACGTCTCAGCAACTGCTGCATCATCTCCCCCATGGACACCCACGGACCTTTCACTTGCAGGAACTACAACTTCAGCACCAGCCTCAACAAACTGAAGGTACTTTGCACACACAGAGATACCAGCAACCTCCACAACCCCATCAACTGCCTGCTCCTGAACATCCGCTCCCTCCACAAACAAGCCACAGAACTCTGGGATTTGATCGACCCCGCCCGACCAGACATTACCTTCCTTACCGAGACCTGGACCAACCCCACCTCGGGAACAGACATCGCCATCGCCATACCCGACGGGTACAGCATCCTAAGGAGGGACCGGCCCTCCTGCCCGGGCGGAGGACTCACAATCGTACACAACTCCTCACTACTGGCAATCCCAGAAGAACAATGCGCCTCATGGAACACCTTCACTTCCTTGTCAACTCCAACCGCAACTCCTCCATCCGTGGCACCCTGGTGTACAGGCCACCCGGCCCCACCCAGCATTCATAGATGACGTTGTAGACATCGCTACCCCCCCAGACCCTGGTATCAGACGACTACCTCCTCCTCGGCGACCTGAATTTCCACCTCAAGGACTGCACCGATCCAAACACCACCGCTCTAGTCAACAACCTCGCCACCCTTGGCCTAAGACAGCTGGTCTCCGCACCTACACACATCGCAGGGCACACACTGGACCCCATCTTTACCTCAAGCAACCGGATCACCAATGAGACCATCTCCAGACTGGACCAACCCCCACTGCATTCACTTCACAATCACCGCACCCAGCAGCCACACCCACACCCCCAGGACACGCCACAGGATATGGAACGAAATCACCAACAAGCAACTCACCTCACCATTGTGCAAGGGTGCCTGCATTGGCGCTAGGCAGCTCATTTAGCGCCGGAAAACACATGGATGCGCTGTATTCTGGTAAATGAGATGCATCCCTGCGTTTTGGAAACAACGCAGCTTGATGCAGCAAAATTGTTTGCTGCACCATGCTGCCCCATTTCTTCATAAGTGAGGCCCTAAGCATTTACTGTGGCTAGACTTAAAAAGACAAGTATGTATTAAATGCCTCTTATTGCATTTGTCCGAGATGTGACACTGTTAAACCTGTTCATGATATATTTCCCAAATATTTTTTTTAAAAGTATAATGTATTTTCCCATGGAATTCACAATATAAAGTGCCTCACTATTATGTTTGTTAGGGAGTTCAAAACCCCTTTGTATTGTATTTGTCTGACGGTTCCGAAAGTAAAGCCCAGCCTATTGTGTTTGGCAAGCAATTTACAATGTCAAATCCCTACCTATTTTATTTGTCAGAGAGTTAATAAAACCACCTCCTGTGGTTTTTGATAAGCAGTTCAACTTAAAATCCCTTCTGATAATATTTGTCACACATTTCACAATATGGGTCCCCTCCATTCCGCAGTAGGCACGGGTTTACACCGTGCAAAGCCACTTCCTATTTTATTTGATTGGGGGTCTTCATTAACAATGTCCCTATCAGTTATGAGCAATGGAACTTCATTTTAGGTGGACTAACACACATATTTTTCAAGCAAATGCTTGTAGAAAAGAAGATGAACATGTGGACAGAGCTACAGCCCCTATCTTGCTATTTCTTCTACATCCCTTTTTCCTGGTGGTCACATAAACCCTGGTAGAGAGCTGCATTGTCAAGCCACGCCTAAAAACTAATGGAAAAAGTCGCATTTGTCAGAGGAAGAAAATACTTGTATGCAATGTAATAATTCACCCATAAAGACCTATTAGTTTAAACATATGCTTTTCATAATACTGAATTCAGGTCTATTACTTTTAATATTAAACAGATCGTACCTATGACATCAGACATAACATTTCCCAGGAACCAATCAAGGAAACAATCTTGAGATTTGGCTTGTCACCATAACTAAGTGAGGCCTTCCTATCTGAGCATAACCTATGCGGTAGACACATTCCTTTTCAGAGCAAGCACAGAACGTCTGTCCAATCAAATCTCACAGGGAGGAAAATTAACATGTGGGCGGAGCCAAAATCCTTCTCTCAGTAGTGTATCTTAATGCTCTTTTGCCCCTTGATCACATATGGTAGGCAGCCGCTGCGCTATCAAGCCACACCTAAAAAAGTGAGAATGGAGTGATGGAGAAAAAGAAAGAGAGGGGCATACGAGGACAAGACAAAGAGGAAGACGGCACTGATATGTGAGCGAAAAAAGTCAGATGCCGAAAGGACAGGGAAACCAAAGAGACACATGACGAACAGAGAGAGGGTAACGGTGAGAAATGAGGGCAAGTCGTATCACTGTTTTAGAGTTTTTATTTTATAGGCAACAATTAATGGTAATATAGGAATTCGATATAACAAGTAGGTCCTTTTCACCTCACCAGTAATAGGGCTTTATTTGTGCTTGTTGGGACTTTGTACTAATACACCTGTTGTCCGAATACTCACATATACATATAGAAAACTATACAAAGAAAATCCTTTGGCTAATTCGTGTTGAAAAGTAGGTAAATGATTTCGATGTATAGAAATATTATCTCCTGTAACCCATTCCCTGTTTCCATTGAATCCTTCATGCTGTCATTTAAGAACCCGTGTGACCTTAGAATCATTGCCTATATTTTCAAAAATGCGAAATTTGCCCTCGGGTATCCTGATAAAGGACATTCCTCTGGCCCAGCCTTGGCTTGGACATCAGCCTGCGCGGGAGTTGTCACATAACAGTAGCAATTAGGGCGCGGTCCTGAAATGTTTTGACTTGGGGCCAGCGCCGACTGAACGACCTTTCATCTGTGTATATGCAGCACATTCGCCAAACCTGCTCAACCAAAGCAAAGCATAACCTGAATTAAGCAAACAGCTTATGATGCAAACTGCCATTGGAGCAGCCGTTTCATGTCTTGGGTGCGTGTGCTTTGATGCGTGCATGTCATATGCTCTAAAGCCACAGCAAACACACAGGACCGCATGTGTACTATTTACTAATGGCCATGTGCTTGGGATTACGAATGAATGTCAGTGATGAGAGGCTCGACCCCCCCCATCCCAACCTTCAGCCCCGACGATCATTCCAAATACTGTGATGGGAGATGGGGGGTCAGTGTGAAGCCAAAATGATGGGGCCCTAGTGTAAAACGCGATGAGGGACCCCTGAGCCTCCCATATCTCACAGATACAGGGTATTCATTAGCCTTGGGTTGAATTGAGCCCCTGAAGCATTGGAGGGCCCCTGTGCCTCCCCCTTCTCTCTCAGTGCAGTTATCAATCCCCAGCGCTTACCAGTACCCTCATGATGGGTTCCTCCATTGAGCCCCCAGCAGCTGGAGGTGCCTGGGTCTGAAGGCAAAGTCTGTAATGCATGAAGGCCGAGTTTGTCGCTAGTTCGTGACTTTGAACTGTCTCAGGTTTATTCTCAGGATTAAGATGCTGAACATGTTTATTTGAGGTCTGAATTCAATAAAATATTAGACATCCTGCACAGGTCTCCAAAACAGCCTTCACCAGAAGTTGGCTCTTATTACTGCTTTTATTTATTAACTAATTTATTTACTGTATGTATGTACGAACATATGTATATGGTATTTCTATAAGATCAGGGCCATAAAGAAAGATACTATGCCACTATGCAATATAGAGTTATACAGTATGAGGAGCGCTACTGCTGAAAGCGGATACAGCCAGGTTTTGAAAGGGCAGCAATTAGTAAGGGCAGACTATACAGTAACGCTATGATCAGAAGTGCTGCTAGGCAGAGACCAACCAGGTGTTAAAAGAGCAAAAGGAAAGACTGAAAACAAGACCACTCAAGTGCATGAAAGAGTCATCTGCTTACCAGACCTGATTAAAGAGAACAATACTGCTGCCAAAGGAGATTCCAAGAAAAGTGCCTGGGGTTGTGCTAACAGAGCCATCCATACCTGCAGCGACGAGAGGCCCAGCAGAAAGCCGCTCTACCAATGGAGACTGTAAAAGATGACCCCAAGGCTAGCACATCGCAGGGCCAGGATAGGGGCATGAATGGAACAGATCCTGATTTCTGGCAGAGGGAGTCGGAAAGTGCTCCAGCCATAGCGCTGAATTGCCTTAGTCCATATCTACAAGGCCATGAAAAGCCAAGCAGGGTGGCTTTACGTGACCTTGTACATATGGCCGTGCAGTGTGCGCTGAAGACCATCACTAAAAGTAATGTTACTGTAGCACAGAGGGTCTTGTAATTAAGTCCTTGAGTTTTGGTGTGTCATCAGCTGCCAAGATTTTTCAAGATGTCATTAGACATTTCATATAACCTATTGTAAATGCTTTCAACTATAACAATGACATGTTGGTTTTCAGAGCTACACAGAAAGAACATGAGAAAGTATTAAGCCAAGTGTGTTGTTTACTTGCTAATGCAGGTTTAATGCTACATGTTGACAGATGTGAATTTAGCAAGAAAAAGCTACAGTTCTTTGGTGATATCTTTTCTGATGGGGTCATGACACCCAATCCAGCTAAGGTATAAGCGTTGTCAACTGCCAGTCTCCCACAAGATGTTTCCATGTTACGTTCATTACTTGGCATGGCCAGTTACTGTTCCAGATATATTCAAGATTTTGTCACTATGAGTGCTCCATTGAGAACGTTGATGAGAAAGAAAGTTTCATTTCACTGGTCAGATGAATGTGAGCAAAGTTTTAAGAGAATTATTCAAGCTTTTTAAAACACTACTGAAATGGCATATTGTGATCCAAACTACATACCGAAGTTGTTGTTGATGCTAGCCCAGTCATGTTAGGTGCTATCCTTGCATAACACAGCAGACAGCCAAATGCTCAAATACATATTGTGGACTATGCAAGTAAAAGTTTGTCCCAGACTGAACATGCTTATCCACAGCCTGAAAAAGAAAGTTTAGCAATTGTGTGGGCTTGTGAACATTTCCATGTGTTCCTGTATGGAAAACCTTTCATGCTTGTGACAGATCATCTGGCATTGCTGACTATCTTTGGGAACCCAAAGACCAAGATGCCTCCATGAATTGAATGTTGGGGTCTGCGATTGCAAGAGTACCACTACACAATTGTGCATCATCCAGGGGATGATCAAAACCCTGCTAACTACTTCTCAAGAGTGCCTAAACAATGTCAAGTTACCCAATCTAAGACTGCTAAAGCCTACATAAATTTCATTGTGACATTAAACACACCAGCTGCCATTTCGTTGGAACAAATTGTAACTGCCATGAGTCAAGATAGTGACATGTTAAATTTAGAAGACATTATTACCCATCAGTCATAGAATCAACATACTCGACCTCTTACCAGTGGCATCGAGTATCAGAAGTACAAAAATGTCAAAGATGAACTGTCCATGACACGAGAAGGAATTATCCTGAGGGGTTCAAGAATTGTCATTTCGGAGAGAGTCTGCTACAGCAAGTGATTGAAGTGGCCCATGAAGGACATCAAAGAATCGTTGCCACTACACAAACTCTCGAAGAATTAATCTGTTTTTCTCATCTCGATGAACGAGTTGAAAATGAGATGAAAACCTGTCATCTGTGTAACTGCCTGTCATTAAAAACTACTCAACACCCCTTGAACATGTTGGAGTTGACGAGCATGCCTGGGAAAAGATTGATGTTGATTATTTCGGTACACTTGACAATGGACTTCACCTGATGGTGATTGTGAACACATACTCTTGCTTCCCATTAATTAAAGATCTCTCATCTATCACTCTGGCAAGACTCAGGGAGAGATTAGATGGCATCTTTGCGATATGGGGCATTCCTACAATTGTGAAAACTGACAATGGCCCACCTTTTAATAGCAGAGAATTCATAGACCTCCTCAATCTGCTTAATGTGAGACACCAGAAGAGCACTCTTCTTTGGTCACAGGCTAATGGCCTTGTTGAACAGTTCATGAGTACTCTAGAGAAAGTTGTTCAGTCTGCTGCATTAGAGAAGCTCAACCTCAAAACTGTTTTGAATTCCGCTTTACAAGCTTACCGTTCAACTCTTCACTCGACCACAGGTGAAAGCCCTGCCATGCTGATATTTGGGCAAGCCATAATGACCAAGTTACCTTAGTGGACCACTGCCAGATCAAAAACTGATACGGAGACATGTGCAACAGACTTGAGTCATAAACAGAAAATGAAGGCCTATGCCAAAATACTTATCTTCACCCGAGGAGATTGAGTGCTTGTTCGTCAGCCATGACAACGTAAATCTAATGCTCCTTTTGATGCTGAGCCATTTCATGTTGTAACCAGCAAAGGGCACATGTTGATTGCCCAACAGCCAGGAAAATCTATCACACTAGAACACTCACACTTCAAACATGTGGCTCAATGCTCGCCGGGCCCTAATGTCAACATAGAGACTGTCTCAGAGAGGACATTTAGAGAATCCCAGACTGCCATTGATCATACAACACCAAAGCTGATCATGGACACTCTGACTACTGCGTCCCAGTTTCCAAAGAAAACAATCTGGATGTGTCATCAAAGCACCAAGAAGGGTCATTGAAGAGTTATAATGTGTATATGTTGTAAAAAAAATTTCATTTTTTTATTTAACTGAGGGTGAGAATTTGTGTCTTGTATGTATGATGGAACCTTTTTGGATACTGAAAGACTCCATAGAATGATGACGTAAGTTTTAGAATGTGGTGAAGTGATTGCGGGTATAGAGTTTTGAGGTTGTGGTTACAAGCAGAAGAATAAAAATGTGTAATACATAACTCTGTTTGTGGCGTATTCACTGGTGGGTACCTAGGCTGGGAGGAAAGCTACAGGTATGTCTGCCTCAGTCTTCTCCCCATGCTTCTGTAAGCCCAATCTGCTCAGATACCTACGTGCAAGAACAGATAAAATCTATCCAGATAGTAAGGTGAAGGGAAAGACTGAGGGTCAGAAAAAACTGGTGGATACATGAACAGATATAATGGCAAACGGATAAGCCTTTAAATATATTAGATAAGTAAACAACAAAATAAAACCGTGATCAAATAGATTAAAGACAGGTGACACGTTTGTATGGTCAAACTGACAGTCAGGCTAGAGGATAATGAGCCTACGTTTGACAATTATCAGGATGGAAGGACGGACAGATGGCTGAAAGAGCAGAAAATGGGTTGGTGTGGATAAATGAATGAATTAATTAATCAATTAATTAATAGGTGGATGCACAGGTGGGAAACAGATGATTGGAGCAATAGACAAAAGAGTACAAATAGCTAGGCAGGCACACAGATGGATGGGTAGATGGATGAAAGGTGGGTGGATGGATGGAAGGATGTAACAATGGAACGGAAAGGATGCATTATTGGATGTAACAATGGAATGGATGCATTATTGGATTAATGGATGTGTATATGCATGAATGGATAGATTGATGGATGGATCGATCAACTGATCATCGAATGATTGATTGGTGGACAGACAGAAATAAAAGTGTATCATTTGAACAGACGTCTAATCAAACAGAAAGTTTATTCCCATGATCCTGTCCACGTGGTCTGACTGGGACTTTCTATGGCTTCAGCAGACCTCAGCATATATCATGTCCTACTGAGAATTGTGAAGCTCTTTTCTATTGACTGTGCTTACTTGTTTGCCTGAGTGGTTGTGGTTCTCTTGTTAAAATGTCTTTCCTGTAATTTCTCTTTTATATTTCTTTAGGAACCATAAACACTTTTCCAGGTTTTTGATGTGTCCTAGAGACATCCTTAGATGTGTCGCCAGCGTAACGTAGTCTAATTATTTCATAAATAACACACACATATATACATTCATAGGCAGCCCTTTTCATCCATTGACTTGTTGAACTGTTATTCATATCTTGCTGCCACCCACCCAAGAATACAGAATGGAGCAATAAGCCAGCCGGTTTCAGCCACTGCCTTTCTTTGTTACCACATTTTGCTCAATCACATGTGCATATTAGGCCTGGGCAGATTTTCAACTATGGCAGAGCAATTTCAGTAAGTCTGCATTTTCTTCGATGTTGAATTATCAATAATAAAAATGATTCCACCTGCTAGCGTAATTAAGAGTAATTTAGGCGCAAACAATCCTGTAGCAAAGACACATTTAGCATGTATGAGCGTACATGGGGCTATTGTTTTATAGTGCAAACTGAACCCGAAGGTATTTGAGTGCTTTAAATGAGCACCAGTTACATTCTTTTTTTTTAATTTCTTTTTATTGATTTATTAAACTTTAAGCCCATACACAGAGAGCAACATACTCGCAAAGTACAGGAGAAACAAGGATCTAAAAATAACATTCATTCAACTGCATATTCCATACTTCATAAGAGGCCCACTGGGTGGTAGTATGGATAATGATTATATCGAGATCAGCTTGTTTAGAACATTGCCTAGAGTCCACCAAACATTAAGGAGATTCGGCAATTTCTGATTCGTTCAGCGTCTGGAGGTAGTCTTTCAGGGGTTGCCATATGTCCTTAGGCCGGGATATAGGTGGCTGCAGAGAAGCATATAACTCACTTGTGGTGTTGCAATATATTAGGCTGTTCAGCCAGGTTTTAGTTGTGGGTAATGATTTGGAGTCCCATTGCAGTGCTATCTCTCATTTGGCTAACAGTAGGGCCATAGCCACTTATCACCTTGTGGATTTAGAGATGGTTTCGACGTATCCCATCAAAGTAATCAGGGGATCGGGTCAGAGGGGGTTGCCCAGCATCAGGTCCAGCCTATCAAATATGTACCCCTAATATGATGCAATGGTGGCATGGGTCCAAGTCATGTGTGCAAAATCTGCAGTAGATGCCCCACATTTGGGGCAACTAGAGGGGTGTGTTGGGTATATCTTGGCCAGAGCGGGAGAGGTCATGTAGGCTCCATGTAAGAATTTGTAATGTATTAGTTTGTGGTGATAATTAAGGGGTACTGAATGCATTTGCGCACATCAGGTGTACCACACCTTGTCTGATATTGCATGTCCCAGGTCCATCTCCCAGGCCTCCAGTATTCTCTGATGTGAGACCAGGAGAAGGTCCAGACTTGTTCGATATAGTTTGGATACCAGTATATTCTCTGTGTCCTCTGTGATGAATAATGTAAGTGGGGGAATTTGTTTGGCACCTGTGGCTATAAACGCATAAGTGAGCGTAGTACAATCTGTAAGCAACGTAATATTAAATGATACATGTACATGGCAAATGTGAAACACTCATCCTCCATATGGGAAAACACATGGCCATCGAGGGAGAGATCCCCAAATGTGTGTAGGGAAAATGAATAGAACATAGGCTTTACCAGCACCTCTTAAGTGATCGGAAGCCATGGGTTGTAAGCCAATGGCATGCTGTTGAGTACATCAGATTATAGGTCAGGAGACATGCCAATTTGCACGAGGTCCAGTTTGTTGTGGGTAATGTCTGTATATTTATTGGGTCCATCAGGTGTCCCAACGGGAGCAGTGAGTGCAGAGGAATGGGTTTAGCTAAGTCTTTCTCAGGAACGGTGTACGGTAAGCGGGTATCTGGGTGGTACCAGTGGTAGGCATATTGACACTGCACAGTCAAAAAGTAGAGTTGAAATTGGGGAATACCAGAACTGCCGTACTCATACAGGAGTGTCAAGATTTTGCAATGGCTTTGGGGTGCCTACTAGCCCATACCAGTGGCAGCAAAAAGGCCCCTAAGAGTTATGAAAAAGGAGCTAGTAAGAGGGATCAGGATGTTTATGACTAGATATAAGAAATGGGGCAGGACCACCATTTTATTACTGATGATACAGCCTGCCATGGAGAGGGGGAGCGGTCTATCTGGGCATTCAGTTTATCAATGTCAGGTCTTCCTACCTGCTCCCTGTCGCGGTTAACAGAAGTGCCAAGGTATTTAACATGGCCGTCCTGCCAGACCAAGGGGTACTCACGATGAATGGGTGACGTCACCTCCATTAGAGGGAATAGCTCTGATTTAGACCAGTTTATTTGCAGCCTGGAGAAGTTGCTAAACAGATCATCTCATGCAGGACCAATGCAGGATTTTCAGCTGGATGCCTTAGAAACAACAGAATATCATCTGCATAGAAGGAGGTTTAACAGTGGGCCAGTATGGAATTGCAAGCCAGCATATGCTTGTAAATTCTATAAAAGATCCCAGTGAAACCATCCGACCCGGGCGCTTTGGAGCCATCTAAAGAGTCAATTGCTAGTATGATCTTGCCACTAATAAAGGGCTCTCTGAAGAACTGTTGTTGTGTGCCACTGAGCCAAACCATAGCAATCTCCCCAAGGTACTGCACTCTTGTGGAGGGGCAGCCATTCCCCCAGGAGGAGTAAAGCTGTGTATAGTACTTAAGGAGCTTTGACTGGACCTCCCCACTAGAGTAGGCTGTAATCCAATCTGACTTTTGCAGTTCAAATATGTATGAGGCGGTGCAGGATGGGCAGAGCAGTCGCTCCAGAGTGTGGCCTGGTCTATCGCCCTCGCCATAGCAGCATGCCCTAGCATTTTTACTGAGGAAGTGCACCTTGTGCTTCGCCAGCTCTCGAAATTCCTCCATGACGGCAGCACACTTGCAAAAGCTCAGCCAAGTTTGCAATAACTCTTGGTTTAGTGTGGTCAATGCAGCCTCAGCCCGTGGAATTCACCGATTAATGCCCCCAGGTCCCCAGAATGTTTGGCAATACAAATTCCTCTGATATAGGCCTTGAAGGTGTCCCATAGCATGGCCTGAGAGGAGGCTGAGTCCTTATTAAGATGAAAGTATTCCACAATTGCGTCACGGAGCTCAGAATGGAACACCTCCTCATGTAATGCCATAGCAGGGAAGTGCCGGGGTGCTTCATGGGGTCCACACAGGAAATGTGTAGGGTGGGTTTAACCAGGAAGTGAAGAGATAATGTATGTGGGAGGTGCACAGTTGTATCAAGCCAGTGCAGAGCTGATGCCGATATGAGTCAGAAATCGATGCTTGACCACCTACTATAAGGAGCAGAATAAAATGGGGGGTACGAAAGGGATCACGCAGAGTGTAGACGTTGCATAGGTCTCGCAGCACCTGCTGGGAGCGAGGCTTGCCAATAGGGTGAGGGGCTGTGGTATCAAGTTATGAATCTTGGAGTAGATTAAAGTTTGCCTAGAATGATGTGATCAGCTTCTTCCCTATTTAGTAGTGTCTGCAGTGTCTTAAAGAATTCTGGGGAATCTACATTTGAGACATATACCTTAATTAATAATAACTTGTGCCCAGCTAGGGTGCCAGCCAACAATAGGTATCACCCTTGGTCGTCAGAAAGGTATGATGTAGGGAAGGGAAGATTTTCATGTATAAGTATTGTTGTAAGGTAGTTTGTGTATTAGCTATGTTTATTAATTGCTAATAGTGTATTATTACCTTTTATAGTGTAAGTCATTTTAGCAGTTATATTAATTTAGTATTTATTAGTTATAATTCATTACTATGTATTAGTACATTATAAGGTTGTGAATGGTATATCCCTCCTCCCTGCGAAAAGTTGGTTTATGGAACATTCGGGTTGGGATGGGAGGCTGTGATAGAATGTTGGTGGGGAAGAAGCAGGAAGCTGAGGAGCCGGAGAAGGGGTGATCTAGAAAACTGTATGAAGGCTGAACAGTGGAGATGAAATAAAGTCTGGAGCTAAAAGATAAGTACTGCGTGTGGTGGACTTTATAATACTGGCGACGAGGGAGTGCGAAAGGGGGCACCATCATCTCCACCCCTTTTGATGTACCTATTCATGCCTTCAGTACTAGTTAGTGAACTTTAGTCCTACAGTTCTTACCAATGATCATCTGTTTTTTGAGGAAGATAACTCATAATTTTGACGAACATATACACATCCACTGTGACATTCATATCCACTCTTGCCTGTTCTGCCCTGCAGTATTCCTCTGAATTTTAACCTCAGTACTCCATTTGGCGAAGCGGATTCTTTATTACCTGCCTTCTACTTGCTCTGACCATTATAGGGAGAGTGAACAGAACAGTTTTGGTTCTGCGGCCTGTCACACGCTGACAGGCACAGCACAACGCACGTTGGATTTCTCTGTCAACACGCCGACAGACACGGCGTGTCAATTTCAGCGGCCTGTCAACTTCATACGCACTGACAGGCACAGCATTACGGACATTGGGGGGTCATTCTGACCCCGGCGGTCATGGACCGCCGGGGCCAGGGTTGGCGGGAGCACCGCCAAGAGGCTGGCGGTGCCCCGCAGGGCATTCTGACCGCGGCGCTTTGGCCGCGGTCAGAAGAGGAAAACCGGCGGTCTCCCGACGGTTTTCCGCTGCCCATAAGAATCCTCCATGGCGGCGCAGCTCGCTGCGCCGCCATGGGGATTCTGACACCCCATACCGCCATCCTGTTCCTGGCGGCTCTGCCGCCAGGAACAGGATGGCGTGTCGTGTGGCCCCTGGGGGCCCCTGCAGTGCCCATGCCAATGGCATGGGCACTGCAGGGGCCCCCGTAAGAGGGCCCCACTTTGTATTTCAGTGTCTGCTTTGCAGACACTGAAATACGCGACGGGTGCAACAGCACCCGTCGCACCTTCCCACTCTGCCGGCTCCATTCAGAGCCGGCGTCCTCGTGGGAAGGTTGATTTCCACTGGGCTGGCGGGCGGCCTTTTGGCGGTCGCCCGCCAGCCCAGTGGAAATCCCAGAATCACCGCAGCGGTCTGACGACCGCGGTGCGGTGTTCTGGCGGGGGTACTTTGGCGGGCGGCCTCCGCCGCCCGCCAAGGTAAGAATCAGGCCCATTGTTTTTTCTTTCAACGCGCCGACAGACACGGCGTCCTGTCAGCGGCCTGTTGCGATGCGCTGACAGGCACGGCACATCAGACGTTGGTTTCTACTTCCGACGCGCCGACAGACACGGCATTCTGGCAGCTGCCTGTCAAGTTGCTATGCGCTGACAGGCACAGCACATCGGACGTTGGAGTTAACATTAAACACGCCAACACACACGGCGTTCTGTGTCGGGTCTTTATTCTGGTAAGCCTGTCCGCGCTGTTTGACACAGCTGAACAAACAATCCTGTAGGCATCTGGTTTTTCATCTAAACGCCGACAAGCACGACGTTCCTTCTCAAGGAACTCGTAATCGAGAAAGTAACGGTTCATTTGTGGAAGCCTGTCAGACTATTGCACGCTGACAGGCACAGCACAATACATTTTTTCTGTGGGCATCTAAGTCTATTATAAACAAGATTGTAAGCATATCATTAGAAATCTGCCCTACTTGTTCTTAATTCACTTATGCTGCAGTATATAGTGTATGTTGGGATTGTTTTACTACTAAAATCGTTCCTCTGATTTAAAAAAAAAAAAAAAAAAAAAAAAAGAAGAAAAGTGGAATAATAATTACCAGTTTTTCGATCATTAATGTAAATTGGATTTGTTTTTAGTGTTTCACTCTTGTGATTATATTGTTAATTTGTGTGTTTCACTTACTTGTTTACTAAGTGTAATGATGGCTGCAGCGGGGATGTCCCAACCAATTCCCTTCTTGAATGATATGGGGGAACCCAACATTCCATGGAAGGATTGGTTCAAAATTTTTGAATCCTATCTCATAGCCATTGGAGGGGACAAATTTAATCCGATTAGGAAGCAACATATTTTGCTTCATAACTTAGGGACTCATGGAAGGAAAATTTATGATTCTCTTCCAGATCCCAATAATGCTAATGGGTTGGCTCAGGATGAATATGTAACTACATGTTTGAAACTAGAGAAACAGTTTGGAGACCGTGTTAATATTGTCCTGGAGCGACACAAGTTCTTCTCTCGATGCCAAGGCAAGCAAGAGAGTGTCACCAACTATATTGCTGCTCTTAGAGGACTGTGTACGCTATGTGATTTCGGGGAACTCAATGACTCTCTCATTAGAGACCAGTTGGTCCGGTGTACCAATAATGCTAAAATTCAGGAGAAGCTTCTGCAGAGACAACCGGACCTACAGGAAGCCATTGAGATTGCGAAATCTATAGAACACACGGAAATCTGCCTGCAGGAAATTAGACACACACCTGTTGAGGAACATATAAATGAAATCTCATGTGACCCCAGAGAAGACAAGATACTGAAGATCAGAAGTAAAGACAAATCACCCCAGCTGCATGGTAACAATAAGCCTAACTTTACTTGTTTCCGTTGTGGTAGCAGTAACCACTTGGCTAATTCCACTCAGTGCCAAGCCAGATCTGCAGTGTGCAGACGATGTAATAAAAGGGGCCACTTTGCAAGAGTATGCAAGGACACATCTAGGCTGGTGGATAATAAGAAGCCAGAAGAGACTTCCCAGTTAATCAAGAAGATTGTATTACAAGTAAATTCTGATAATAGTAACTCCAATCGTTATCCGGAATGTACCATAACCATTAATAACAGGGCGATTAGGGTATATGCTGATTCGTGCTCCCCTTTTACTATTATCAATTCTCAGGACCTTAAGGAGATTGAAAAGGAAAATGGTATTGATTTATCCATAGCTGACATTTGTCCCAAAGGGTATAACAGGGATCCCATTTATCTAAAGGGAATGTTCTCAGGTATTATTTCTTTCAAAGGACGCTCCACCGTAGGTAAAATATATGTGTGGAAGATGGTTCCAGTTTGCTGGGGTAGCAACACCAAAAAGAACTGGGTATAAAGCTTGACCCTAATAATCCAGATCAAGTGATTTGTGTGGAGAGCCTTAATGGTGGTGAACCTTTTATACGTGAGTTCCCAGAAATCTTCTCTGGTAAACTAGGGCTGTTGAAGAATTTTCAACATAAAATTAAAATTAAACCTAAAGCTAAACCAGTTACCCACAAAACGAGACCGATTGCTCACCTGCTAAAGAGTGCAGTCAAAGAAGAATTAAACAGGTTGGAAAGTTTAGGGATTATACAACCGGTGGATTGTTCAGAATGGTTGGCCCCCATCGTGGTTGCAAAAAAAAGTAACGGTAAAGATATCAGGCTATGTGTTGACTTGAGGGATTTGAACAGGAATATTTGGGTGGAAAGGTACCCCCTACCTAGAATCCATGAAGTTCTTAGTACGATGGGCAAAGCAGCATATTTTTCAGTTCTGGACCTTTCAAATGCATACCATCAAATTGAATTACATCCTGACTCTAAGTGGCTTACAGCGTTTACCACCCCTTTTGGCTCTTTCATGTTCAACAGGATGCCCTTTGGGCTCGCTTCAGCAGCCGCTGTCTTTCAGAAAGTTATGCAAAATATCCTGGGCGACTTACCTAACACCTTATGTTTCCAGGATGATGTACTAGTCTATGGGGTCACGGAAGAAGAGCATAATAAGATGTTAAGAGCTGTACTCCGGAAGTTGAAGACGGCGGGACTTACACTTAGAAGTGAAAAATGTCAATTGGGAGTGGGTTCGGTAGAGTATTTAGGTCATATAATCTCCAAAGACGGATTCAAACCGAAGTTCTCCCTGGTGGATGCGGTAAAAAAAGCTGATCCCCAAAAAAACAAGGATGAGTTACGATCATTCCTGGGGTTGGCGGAATTCATGTCCAAATATGTTAAAAAAATTTCATCTATCTCGCATAAACTCAGAGAGTTATTAAAAAATCATTCACCATTTATCTGGACGGAGGACCATGACAGTGCTTTTGAGCAAATCAAATTAGCCATAATAGAAGCTCCTCATTTGAGTAATTTTGATCATAACAGGAAGACAATTCTCACGACTGACGCCAGCAAACTAGGATTGGGCGCCACTCTATCTCAAATAGTAGATGGGGAAGAAAGAATAATTGCTTTTGCATCCAAGGCCCTAAATAATGCTGAATCGAACTACTCAGTTATCGAAAGAGAGGCCTTGGCGGCCTTCTGGGCTGTAAAACATTTTAAGTTTTTTCTTTGGGGTACCCAATTTGTCTTGAGAACCGATCATAAACCCCTGGTATATGTGTTCTCCACCAAGGGATTCAGCAACAGCACCCCAAGAATAGCCAGGTGGATATTAGGGCTCGAAAACTTTTGCTTCAATGTAGAGTACATTCCCGGTAATAAAAACACTACGGCTGATTTCCTTTCCAGATCCCCTATGAACATTAAAGAGGAGGTGGAAATTAACGAATCTCCAATACTTTTAGTGGATCTGCCTTCCATTAGTAATAGCGAATGGGAGCTAGCATATAAACAAGACGACACATTATCGTTGTTAAAGGAAAGAGCTAAAGAAGGATGGCCATTAATAAGAAAAGACCTGGAAGAATCCATTAAGGATTTTTGGGAAGTGAGGTTGGAAATCAATGAAAAGAATAATTTTATTCTCAGAAATGATAAAATCATACCTCCACAGAGTCTTAGATTAAAAATAATCAAACTTGCCCACGAGGGCCATTTAGGTCGCAGTCTCACTAAAGCCAGAATCAGAGAGTGCTTTTGGTTCCCCAATATGGATTCCTTAATTGAAAATGAAATTAAAAAATGTTCGGTCTGTTCTGCGAGTGACAAATCTAAACTGGTCCGCAAAACGCCTATCTCTCCGGTTCAAGTCCCCAATAAACCTTGGATAAAATTAGCTTTTGACATCATTGGGCCCCTTAATTATTCAGGTCTTCAAAAAAGATTTGCTTTAGTCCTTTTTGATTACCATTCCCATTGGATATCCACAAAATTCGTAAACCAAATCACCACAAATTCTGTCATTTCCTTCCTTAAAGACATCTTTGCTGTGGAAGGTATTCCTGAAACGCTGGTTACAGACAACGGGGTACAACTTACATCCTTAATGATGAAGCAATTTCTGGACTTAGTGGGCATTAAACATCTCACCACTGCCTTGTATTGCCCTAGGGCAAATGGCCTGGCTGAACGTACCAATCGAATGATTAAAGAATGCATCCAGTTGGCTTCCATTAACCACGTAAATGTAGAGGATGCTGTTAGGGAGATGTTGTGGGCTCACCACACTACTCCAAATTCTATTACTAAGATTTCCCCTTTTATTGCGTTACGTGGCAGAACACCCTGCACCAAATTCTTCCCATCATGGCTGGGTGGTGGTAACAAAAACGAAAAGGTATTGTCTTACAGTAGTACAAAAGTAAGGATGCATCAGGACAAGTATAAACAAAGATATGACATGAAGCACGGGACTAGGATGCAAAATTGGAAGGTGGGAGATCGAGTATTAGTACGTAGACCGTTAGGTCAGGCAAGGTCGTATATGAAAGACTCTAAATTTGCAGGTCCCTTCTACATAACCAAAATAAGGAGAAATGTTGTTGTTTTAAATAATGGTCAGTGCTGGAGTATGGATAGAATTGTCAAATTCTACAATCATAACTAGTGGCCACTCTTATTAGAATCCCACAGGGTTAGACGGCATTCTGCACCTTCTAACTGTCTCCTAGTTCATTTCTAGGGGACAAAGAGATTTCCTTTTTTTTTTTTTTTTTTTTTTCTTTCCCTTCCTTTCCTTCCACTCTCCGTTTTCTTTCTCTCCGTTCATTTATCTTTTCCAAGGTACCTATCTCTCTTAATTATTATTATTGTGGGGAAGATGTGTTGTAAGGTAGTTTGTGTATTAGCTATGTTTATTAATTGCTAATAGTGTATTATTACCTTTTATAGTGTAAGTCATTTTAGCAGTTATATTAATTTAGTATTTATTAGTTATAATTCATTACTATGTATTAGTACATTATAAGGTTGAGAATGGTATATCCCTCCTCCCCGTGGAAAGTTGGTTTATGGAACATTCGGGTTGGGATGGGAGGCTGTGATAGAATGTTGGTGGGGAAGAAGCAGGAAGCTGAGGAGCCGGAGAAGGGGTGATCTAGAAAACTGTATGAAGGCTGAACAGTGGAGATGAAATAAAGTCTGGAGCTAAAAGATAAGTACTGCGTGTGGTGGACTTTATAATAAGTATGCATACCCTACAGGAGTAGGAGCTGAAACTAGAAAACTACCTGAGTTGACTTCAGTGTTTAGCAGATGGGCACCGTGGAGCCGGAGCCAAGTGCGTCTCCAGAAGGAGTGCTACCTGGACACTGTGGCCCATATTTATACTTTTTTAGCACCGCATTTGCATCATTTTTTGACGCAAAAGCATTGCACACTTACAAAATACAATTGTATTTTGACAAAATACAATTGTATTTTGTAAGTATGCGCTGCTTTTGCATCAAAAAGTGGCGCAAATGCAGCGCTAAAAAAGTTTAAATATGGGCCAGTGTCTATTAAAAAATTGCATAACCTTCTTCCCTTTCCAGGGATTATTGAGTCCCCTGATATACCAGGATAGGAGTGTAATGTCTAGCGTAGGTCTCTGGGTGATAATTTGATTAGTCATCTGTAGATGCAAAGCTTGGACATTTGTGTCTGACATGGGTCATCATGAATGCAAACAACTGTCAATCCAACAACAATGGATCAGGCAAATAACCCTCCCTCCTCCAACACCAGGCAAAACCGTGCCTGGTAAATCTCCATGATACCAACAAAGGAGTAACAATTTCCAAACACAGATAAGGGCGGTGTCAACCACGGGATTGTGACAACACCATGACAAGTGATTTCCCAGAACTTGATAAGAGTCATAAGTATGAAGTCCACAGAGTAGCGATCATTTCAGATATGCTACACTGGAGAAATAAAAGTCAGAGATATGGTCGTAACACCGGTTGTGGTCTGAGACAGCCCGTGGCAGGCTCAAAGCGCCACAAACAAGGACAGGGCATGGTCAATCTGATGGCAGGAGGTTCCCAACCAAGGCCTGAGGTGTGAATGATGATGATCGGTCAGGCGAGAAGTGGGTCGCCAGCAGGTCACCTTTGGGGTGTTTCTTGCAGAACTCCACCACATCTGCTGCCTTGTCAAAGATTTGCAGTTTACCGTTAACATCCACAGAAAGTCTCGCAGGGTACAACATGCCATAGCGTTGTTCGAGCTTGTGGAGTGTGTTTTTGCCATCTTGGAAATTACGCCTTGCCTCCTGAAATGCCATTGTGAAGTCAGGATATATGGATATTGTTGTGCCTTGATATTAGAGTGGGGCCTGCTCCCCAGTCAGAGTGCCAAATTGCGATCCTGATATTCCAAGAGGTGGATGATAATAGGGCAGGGAGGGGCCTCTGACCGGGGCAGAGAGCTTGGTAAGCCGACTCCACCACAAATGTAGAGAAAAAGTTGCTTGATCCAGCAGTTTCAACAGCAGGTGCTCCACAAAGAGGCCCATCTGTCCAGTGGCCATCGTTTCAGCAATGGCCATGATGCGTTTTTTTCCTCAAGGTCTTCGTACTTGGTAGCAGCTGTGCATAGTCAGGATTCCAAATTTTCAAGTCTCTTATCCAATTTGGCAGCAAGGTCATCAATACTTGATATCAGTATCCAATCTGGTGTCTTGCTTGTCAAGGCACTCTCCCATGTGGTCCAGCCGGCTTGGAATGGTGTTAAATCTGGCATTGATGGTCCAAAAGCCCCCACATAGATCAGACATGATGGTGGTGGCATTCGCCTCTTAGTCTGTCCCCGTTTTGCCAGTAGCCCTCCCTTGTGATGATGACTGTCTATGATTTTTCCCCCCAAATGGCAGCTTCCGTTGCTTGGGATCACCGCGCACCATAGTCAATGGGGGAATAGAACTGAGTTGAAGAAAGGCCAGTCGATACCTGCCGAGTAGGAGCCATGGCCTGGGACACCCCAGGTGTGAAGAAGGGGAGCCCCTAGTTCATGTAGTGTCATTAT
Source organism: Pleurodeles waltl (assembly GCF_031143425.1). NCBI lineage: Eukaryota > Metazoa > Chordata > Amphibia > Caudata > Salamandridae > Pleurodeles > Pleurodeles waltl. Next base: position 319,445,923 of record NC_090436.1, read on the forward strand.
CAGGCACCAATAGTGGAGTGCAGGTGAGCATAACTCCAGCTCACCACACCAATGGGAATCTAGCCAGGGAGGATGGGGTGGGGGTCCCCCAGGGTACAGTAGCACCTGTTGCTACAACTGCCCCCCAGCAAGCCGTGCAGCAGGGTCTACCGTGGCAGCAGCAGCGCAGACAGTGGCTTGAAAAGTCTTCGCCTGGCTAGGGTCGGAACTTGGGACCGCTGCAGCTGGAAGGGTCACAATAAAAGCGGGGACAGTTGATCAGCACAGCAGTTTAGCAGGTGCATTGGGGAGGGAGTCCAGCCAGGTGAGTAGTAGGTGCAAGGATGGTGCTGCATGCCTTAAGAAAAGGGGCAGGCCTACCTCCTTTCAGTATGTTCTCACCATCCATATGTGAGGGCCTAACTAGGCCCACGGCAGGCAGCAGGTCTATCAGGCCCAAATAAGTCCCCAGGCTCTAGTCAAAAGAGTATCGACCCATGTATTTGGGCCATTTCAGTGCAACAGCAGTCCTGGGTGGTGTCAGCAGCGGGGTGAAGGGGAGACACCTGCGGGCAAGGATCACAAGCGCGGCACCAGCACTGAAGTCGGGCCGCACTGTGCGTTCCGCACCTCAGGCTCACCCGCGGCCCCTATTGCCGTGGTGCCATCCAAGGCGCAAGGACGGCATGTGCAGGCTACAGCTTCGGATGCACCAATCAAGGCCCTAAACAGAACAAGGACACCACCGCTCACCCCCCGGTGGTTGTCAGTGGTCGCGACCCATTAGCCCAGATCCTGATCGTGTAGCCGGCACTCCACACTGCAGCAATTGGAGGATTAGTTCATCAGAGGTTTTTAACGCAGCAGGGCCGTTGCGATGGTTGGCGTAACCACGTTCCCTGAGCACCGGTAGCATTACACATTAATTCTGGGATTTTTTAAGCATGAAGAGATTAAGGGCCTGATTCAGACCTTGGCGGACGGCGGAGGCCGTCCGCCAAGGTCCCGCCGGCAAATGACCGGGCGGCCATTCAAACATTTCCGCTGGGCCGGCGGGCGCTCTCCACAAGAGGGCCCGCCGGCCCAGCGGAAATGCCCCTGCAACGAGGACGCCGGCTCAGAATTGAGCCGGCGTAGTTGCAGGGGTGCGACGGGTGCAGTTGCACCCGTCGCGTATTTCAGTGTCTGCAACGCAGACACTGAAATACTTTGTGGGGCCCTCTTACGGGGGCCCCTGCAGTGCCCATGCCATTGGCATGGGCACTGCAGGGGCCCCCAGGGGCCCCGCGGCACCCCCTATCGCCATCCTGTTCATGGCGGGTTTCCCGCCATGAACAGGATGGTGGTAGGGGGTGTCTGAATCCCCATGGCGGCGGAGCGCGCTCCGCCGCCATGGGGGATTCAATGGGGCAGCGGTAAACCGGCGAGAGACCGCCGGTTTACCCTTTCTGACCGCGGCTGAACCGCCGCGGTCAGAATGCCCTTGGGAGCACCGCCAGCCTGTTGGCGGTGCTCCCGTGGTCGGTGACCCTGGCGGTCACCGGCCGCCAGGGTCAGAATGACCCCCTAAGTGATTTGCCCAGGATCACAGGAAGTTGGGCTGAAGTTGAGACTCAAACCCAGTTCCTCAGTTCCATACTCAGCACCTCTGGCCTCAAGCCAGTTATGCTGCATATAGCACACTATTTCTTAGCTCAAAAATGCATTCTTGCATCCATTTTGGATGCAAGGGTGCATTCTGCACAAAGAAAATAGAGCTAACTGCCAAGAGTAAGTTGGGGGAAATCCTACCCAAAGTGCACTTTCATTTTCTGCTGAGTTTAGCACATTTCCTTATGTCCATTTTTTGATGTGAGCAGAATTTCTTGTAATCTCACAGAACTTTGGGGGTAATTCGGCATTATTACACTACATTGAATTACATGAATTTCACCTACCCCTATTGCTTATCCACATAAAAAGAAATGCACTTAAGTGCTAGGGCTGGTGGGACAATATTTTACTTTGCCAATGTTTTTTTCTTTCAGTTCTACCCTTGGTATTAGGTCTGGCCTTCGACAAGATCTTTTGATTTTAGTAAACTTATATACATAAAATACCTACTTGTAAGGGCTTTCAGCCATTCCTCTTCATCATTGTTCTGTTGTTGTGCCATTCACATTTTCACTGTCCACTACAGGACAAAGCGTGGGCAATTGGTACAACCCACTTCAGTCACTGGCTAGCTCTACTGTAAGTGTCGGCATTTTGCCCTTTCAAAAACTGCATGTTGGCCCTCAAAATAGTTCACTTCAGTGCCAGGTACTGCTATGGCAATGTGTTTTTATTGAGACCAAAATATATTTGTTTCCAATTTCTTTTTAATATTGACGAGAGCCCTTCAGCTTACAAAACATTTTTTATAAAAACAACTGCAACACAAAGCCAAAGGGCAGGAAGCAAACACCGGACTGATTGGTGTGTGTTTTTAAGCCATCATTGTGTGTTCAAATTATCTCTTCAGATTAGTGCAATTGAAACGTAAAGTACATTTTATTTTGTTGCGATGTGCATTAAAACTAAAAAGTAGGCTTCTATATCTAAGTGCACCTGCCTGCTATGAAGCATCCATGCTGAGGTACTAAAATTGTATTCAATTGCTAATATGCTTTTTTTAAATACAGTTTTTGATGGCAGCTTTGTGGTCAGCACGTTTAGGTGACGCATTTTTTATTTTCATTTCTGTAGCAAATGTTTGCAATGAAAACAAGCATTTGCAATGCAATGGGTCTCGCATTTGCTCGACTTAGAGATATTAGCTTGTAAAGTCCTAACCGGACTTTTCTTGCCACATACATTGAAAATGAAAAGTAATACAGTGGTACATAAGCAAGCCAATTTAAAGTGCTACAGCATGTGCATGAGCATGAAGGAGCACACAAAAGGAAACAGAAGTTCACTCGCAGTCAAACGTATCAGCAAATGTGCAGTGAGATTGTGCTACGTAGGAAATCAAAATAAATAGTAGTCCAGAAGCCATGCAGAAAACACAGAGCCTCGTATGTTTTCAGTATTTGGCCGATGCGCTCAAGGAGGTCTAAACACCCGAAAAGGCATGACGTATACATGCCTCTCACAAATGAAATCAAGCGATTTTTGAAAGGCAAGCCCATGAACCAACCAAACTGATGGGCATGCAGTGGGCATGGTTAAAAGCCCCAGAGAAATTACAGCAACCTAGAGCACTTGCGCGCTCAACCCTAAAAATGTAACCATTGCCTCAGCCTGCCAAAGTCAATGTTTGTTTCTCTATAGTTGCCTTTTTGGCTAGACTTTTTGGCATTTGGCTCCCTGGGCAAGGCATCCGGTGTACTTTTGATATTGTCCTTTGCAGGATTTGTTTGCTCTCACGGGGTATTTGGCTTTTATTTAGAGGGCAGGAACTGCTGGATCTATCTCCAGTCCCAAGGTTGGACTTTCGGGTCTGCAGAGAGTTTACCATGTGCCATGTCTCTTGTTCTCCCCTCAGCTCTGTTATCACCCTAGAGGGGCTTTCTATAAGGTTGGCCATGCAATATGTGCAGCCAGGATGAATTAATAAATTCATTGCACTGAAAAAAAACATATAATGTGGTTGACAAACTGAAAACTAATGACACATACATTCATAACACTCATTACCAAATATTCAAACATACACGCACACACCAAACATTCATTTAAAATGAAAACACACACACTTACCTGCTGCTCAGCCAGCAGGGTCGGGACTGCTGCCTTCCCTCATTGACTAACCTTAGGTCAGCCAAAAAGGGAAGGCAGCAGCCCCAACCTCGTCACAGAGAGAGATGGGGTCAATGAGACTGGTGACCCCAGCCCACTCTGTGATGATATGTCACTGATTGACAAACGGCACAGGGCACTTCAGGGCTTAAAACTGAAGCACCCAGGTTGTAGTCACTGAGTGACACTACTCATTATCACCGGGGGGAAGGGCCTCAAGGACCCTTGCTGAGCTGAGAAGGTCACACCTACAGGAGCTGTGGATTCCTCAGACCAGCAAAGTTCAGCTCAGGCAGTCAGGAGCCTGCACAAATAGTGCATGTATAGCTTCTGGTTGCCTGACCTGAAAATAAAGAGTGTCTGTCAGGCTGACATTTGCTCACCCTGACAGACCATGTTCTTGAGGGGCAAAGGGTGAGGGGGAGTGGCCCCTCAGCCCCAAAGGACGGCCCGCAGCTGTCATACACGAAAAACTAATGATGTGGACAATTGTATAGATGCTCAAAAAATTCCACACTAAAAACTAATGATGTGGATGATTGTACAAACACACAGATACATCTGACACTAAAAACTAATCATGTGGATGATTCATAAAACATACAAATATATCTTCAACTAAAAACGAATGATGTGGATGATTGTTAAGACACACAATTTAATCCTGCACTAAAAACGAATGATGTGGATGATTGTTAAGACACCCAAATGTATCCTACACTGAAATCTAATAACGTGGATGATTCTACACACACACAGATATATCCTACACTAAAAACTAATGATGTGGATGATTGTACAGACTCACATATATATATTCTTCACTAAACACTAATGATGATGATTGTTAAGACACACAATTATATCCTACAATAAAAACTAAAGATGTAGAAGATTGTTAAGACAAACAAATATATCTCGCACTAAAAACGAATGATGTGGATGATTGTACGAACACACAGATATATCTGACACGAAAAGCTAATCTGATAAGACACACAAGCATATCCTACACTAAAAACTAATGATGTGGATGATTAAGACATACAAACAAATTCTTCACTAAAAACTAATGATGTAGGTGATTGTATAGTCACATAAATAGATCCTAAATAAAAACAAATAATGTGGACGATTGTACAGAAACACAAGTATATCCTCCATTAAAAGCTAATGATGTGGCTAATTGTTAAGACACACAAATGTATCCTACGCTAAAACGAATAAGTTGGATGATTGTTAAGACACACAAATGTATCCTAAACTAAACACTACTGATGTGGATGATTGTTAAGACACACAAATATATACTCCACTAAAAACTAATGATGTGGCTGATTGTTAAGACACACAAATGTATCCTACACCAAAAACGAATTATGTGGATGATTGTTAAGACACACAAATGTATCCTATACTAAAAACTAATGATACGGATGATTAAGATAAACAAATATATCCTGCCCTAAAAACTAATGATGTGGATGAATGTACAGACACACAAATAATATCCTAAACTAAACACTAATGATGTAATCAATCAATCAATCAATCACATTTATAAAGCGCGCTACTCACCCATAAGGGTCTCAAGGCGCTGGGGGGAGGGGGTCAGTGCTCGAAGAGCCAGGTCTTGAGCTGCCTTCTGAAGGGGAGGTGTTCGGGTATGGCGCGAAGGTGACTGGGCAGGGAGTTCCAGGTCTTCGCTGCCAGAAAAGAGAAGGATTTTCCTCCGGCGGTGGTTTTGCGGATGCGGGGAACGGCTGCCAAGGCCTGACCGGTGGAGCGCAGAGTGCGCGGAGGAGTGTAGAAGGAGACGCGGGAGTTGATGAGTTTGGGTCCGAGGTTGTAGAGGGCTTTGTGTGCGTGGGTGAGGAGTCTGAAGGTGATCCTCTTGTTGACCGGGAGCCAATGGAGTTTTCTCAGGTGTCCGGAGATGTGGTGGTGGCGAGGTATGTCCAGGATGAGTCGTGCTGCGGCGTTCTGGATCCGTTGAAGTTTCCTCTGCAGCTTGGTGGTGATGCCGGCGTACAGAGTGTTCCCGTAGTCCAGGCGGCTGGTGACGAGGGCGTGGGTGACGGTCTTCCTGGTGTCGATGGGGATCCAGCGGAAGATCTTGCGGAGCATGCGGAGGGTGTTGAAGCACGCTGAGGTCACCGAGTTGACCTGTCTGGTCATCGAGAGGGAGGAGTCCAGGATGAAGCCGAGGTTGCGTGCGTGGTTGGTCGGTTGGGGAGTGCTGCCTAGGGCGGGGGGCCACCAGGAGTCATCCCATGCGGAGGGGGTAGGGCCGAGGATGAGGACCTCTGTTTTATCTGTGTTCAGTTTCAGTCGGCTGTCTGTCATCCAGGTCGCTACTTCCTTCATGCCGTCGTGCAGTCTGGTCCTTGCTGATGTGGGGTTGTTGGTGAGGGATAAGATGAGCTGGGTGTCGTCGGCGTAGGATATGATGTTGAGTCCGTGTTTGCGTGCGATGTTTGCCAGGGGGGTCATGTAGACGTTGAATAGGGTGGGGCTGAGGGAGGATCCTTGGGGTACGCCGCAGATGATCTCCGTGGCTGTGGATCTGAAGGGGGGGAGGCGGACTCTCTGGGTCCTTCCGGAGAGGAAGGAGATGACCCATTCCAGGGCCTTGCCTCTGATGCCGGCGCTGCAGAGGCGGTCTATCAGGGTGCGGTGGCAGACCGTGTCGAAGGCTGCAGAGAGATCCAGGAGAATGAGGGCCACGGTTTCACCCTTGTCGGTCAGGGCTCGGATGTCGTCCGTGGCTGCGATGAGGGCGGTTTCGGTGCTGTGGTTGGCCCTGAATCCGAACTGAGTGGAGTCGAGGGAGTCGGAGGTTTCCAGGGCGGCGGTGAGTTGAGCGTTGACGATTTTCTCAATCACTTTGGCGGGGAACGGTAGGAGGGAGATAGGCCGGAAGTTTTTGAGTTCGGTGGGGTCTGCTGTAGGTTTCTTTAAGAGGGCGTTGAGTTCTGCGTGTTTCCAGCTTTCAGGGAAGGTAGCGGTGGTGAGGGAGGCGTTGATGACGTCTCGGAGGTGGGGTGCGATGATGTTGTCGGCCTTGTTGTAAATGTGGTGAGGACAGGGGTCGGAGGGTGATCCCGAGTGGATCGAGTTCATGACGCGGGTGGTTTCCTCGGTGGTGGTAGGGTTCCAGGCGAGGATGGTGGAGATGTCGTTTGCGGCTTCCGGGGGCGGGTTCATGTTGGTGGTCGTGAAGCTGTTGTAGATGTCGGCGATCTTACGGTGGAAGAAGGTCGCGAGGGAGTCGCAGAGGTCCTGTGAGGGAGGGATGGGGTTGGTTTCTGCGTCCGGGTTGGAGAGCTCTTTGACGATGCGAAATAGTTCCTTGCTGTTGTGGGCGTTGTTGTCAAGTCTGTTCTGGTAGGCTGTTTTTCGTGCGGTGCGGAGGCGTTGGTGGTGTTGGCGGGTGGTGTCCTTGAGAGCTGTCAGGTTTTCCTCTGTCGGGTTGAGGCGCCATGTCTTCTCGCGGAGGCGGCATTCTTTCTTGGAGTTTTTGAGTTCGGTGGTGAACCAGGAGTTTTTCTTGTGGTTGTTGGTGTTGGTTTGGGTCTTCAGAGGGGCCAGGAGGTTGGCGCAGTCGGAGATCCAGTTGGTGAGGTTGTTGGCGGCCTCGTTGGGGTTGCTGGTGCTGGTGGGTTGGTTCAGGGAGAGCGTTGCTGCGAGTTGTTCTGTGGTGATTCGGTTCCAGTGTCTTTTTGGTGGTTGCCGGGTGTGGTGATGCACGGTGGTTTTCTTGAAGCTGAAGTGGACGCAGCTGTGGTCCGACCATGTGAGTTCGGTGGTGTGGCTGAAGGTGATGTGTTTGCTTGAGGAGAAGATGGGGTCGAGCGTGTGTCCGGCGCAGTGGGTGGGGGTGTTGACCAGTTGTTTCAGTCCCAGGTTGGCGAGGTTGTCTAGAACGGCGGTGGTGTTGTTGTCGGTGTGGTTCTCCAGGTGAAAGTTGAGGTCTCCTAAGAGGATGTAGTCGGTGGATGAGAGTGCGTGGGGGTTGACGAAGTCTGCGATGTCTTCGCTGAACTTGGTGCGGGGTCCTGGTGGTCTGTACATGAGGGTGCCTCTTAGGGTTGTCTTGGGGTCGATGTGGATCGCGAAGTGGAGGTGTTCGGCGTCGGGAAGTGAGTTGTCGGTGTGGGTCGAGATGCTGATGGAGCTTTTGTGTGCGATGGCGATGCCTCCTCCGGTGCTGAAGTGTTGAAGCGGTCTCTCCGGATGATTTTGTAGCCGTCGGGGATGGCTATGGCGATGTCGGGTGCCGAGGAGGGGTTCATCCAGGTCTCGGAGAGGAAGGCGATGTCTGGGTTCGTTGAGTTGATGAGGTTCCACAGTTCGATGGCGTGCCTGTGGACGGAGCGGGTGTTGACCAGGATGCATTCGAGGTTGCTTCCGGGGGCGTCGTTCTTGGTTGTGGCGGTGTGGGTCCGTAGGCAGGTGAAGCGGCAGTTGCTGCAGGTGAAGGGTCCGTGGGTTCGTTTCGGGGTGGCGCGGTAGCAGCCCGGCGCGCGGCCGGGGTTGAGGTTGGCGAGGGTGGCGGAGTCATAGGTCAAGCGGGGGGCGCGGGGGCCAGGGGTTCGGGCGCTGGGCGCGGTCCAGGCGCAGACGGGCGCAGACGGGCGCAGACGGGCTTGCCTTAGGCGCGCCCGCTGCGCGGCCTCGCAGCAGCCGCCATTTAAGGGGTAGGTGGGGAGGCGGGGTCAGCTGGGAGGCGGGAGGTGGGCGGGCAGGGGAGCTGGAAGCGGGAAAAAAGAGCGGCAAAAAAGAGCGGCAAAAAACGGCGGGAAAAGCGCGGTAGGAGCGGCGGGAAAAAGCGGCAAGACGGCGAAAAGGGAACAAGAGCCTACTAAAATCTACTAAAAAGGAGGGGCTGAGAGGGGAGGACGGCGCACGGCACTCGGGGGCACACGCACGGGATACAAGGAGAGAAAAGGGAATTTCAGTCACTCGGGGGCACACGCACGGGATACAAGGAGAGAAAAGGGATTTTTAGTCAGCACCAGCACAAGCACAAGCACTCGGGGTACACGGGCAAGAAGGGGGGAGCACACTCACAGGAGAGGAAGGCAGTCAGGGACTGGAGGCGCTGCGTGAGCAGGGGAGCGACCTACCCGAGGGTCAGAGGTCGCTACCTCTGCCTCGCAGCGGCCGCCATTTAAGGGGTAGGTGGGGAGGCGGGGTCAGCTGGGAGGCGGGAGGTGGGCGGGCAGGGGAGCTGGAAGCGGGAAAAAAGACCGGCAAAAAAGAGCGGCAAAAAACGGCGGGAAAAGCGCGGTAGGAGCGGCGGGAAAAAGCGGCAAGACGGCGAAAAGGGAACAAGAGCCTACTAAAATCTACTAAAAAGGAGGGGCTGAGAGGGGAGGACGGCGCACGGCACTCGGGGGCACACGCACGGGATACAAGGAGAGAAAAGGGATTTTCAGTCACTCGGGGGCACACGCACGGGATACAAGGAGAGAAAAGGGATTTTTAGTCAGCACCAGCACAAGCACAAGCACTCGGGGTACACGGGCAAGAAGGGGGGAGCACACTCACAGGAGAGGAAGGCAGTCAGGGACTGGAGGCGCTGCGTGAGCAGGGTAGCGACCTACCCGAGGGTCAGTGGTCGCTACCTCTGCCTCGCAGCGGCCGCCATTTAAGGGGTAGGTGGGGAGGCGGGGTCAGCTGGGAGGCGGGAGGTGGGCGGGCAGGGGAGCTGGAAGCGGGAAAAAAGAGCGGCAAAAAAGAGCGGCAAAAAACGGCGGGAAAAGCGCGGTAGGAGCGGCGGGAAAAAGCGGCAAGACGGCGAAAAGGGAACAAGAGCCTACTAAAATCTACTAAAAAGGAGGGCCTGAGAGGGGAGGACGGCGCACGGCACTCGGGGGCACACGCACGGGATACAAGGAGAGAAAAGGGAATTTCAGTCACTCGGGGGCACACGCACGGGATACAAGGAGAGAAAAGGGATTTTTAGTCAGCACAAGCACAAGCACTCGGGGTACACGGGCAAGAAGGGGGGAGCACACTCACAGGAGAGGAAGGCAGTCAGGGACTGGAGGCGCTGCGTGAGCAGGGGAGCGACCTACCCGAGGGTCAGTGGTCGCTACCTCTGCCTCGCAGCGGCCGCCATTTAAGGGGTAGGTGGGGAGGCGGGGTCAGCTGGGAGGCGGGAGGTGGGCGGGCAGGGGAGCTGGAAGCGGGAAAAAAGAGCGGCAAAAAAGAGCGGCAAAAAACGGCGGGAAAAGCGCGGTAGGAGCGGCGGGAAAAAGCGGCAAGACGGCGAAAAGGGAACAAGAGCCTACTAAAATCTACTAAAAAGAGGGGTTGAGAGGGGAGGACGGCGCACGGCACTCGGGGGCACACGCACGGGATACAAGGAGAGAAAAGGGAATTTCAGTCACTCGGGGGCACACGCACGGGATACAAGGAGAGAAAAGGGATTTTTAGTCAGCACCAGCACAAGCACAAGCACTCGGGGTACACGGGCAAGAAGGGGGGAGCACACTCACAGGAGAGGAAGGCAGTCAGGGACTGGAGGCGCTGCGTGAGCAGGGGAGCGACCTACCCGAGGGTCAGTGGTCGCTACCTCTGCCTCGCAGCGGCCGCCATTTAAGGGGTAGGTGGGGAGGCGGGGTCAGCTGGGAGGCGGGAGGTGGGCGGGCAGGGGAGCTGGAAGCGGGAAAAAAGAGCGGCAAAAAAGAGCGGCAAAAAACGGCGGGAAAAGCGCGGTAGGAGCGGCGGGAAAAAGCGGCAAGACGGCGAAAAGGGAACAAGAGCCTACTAAAATCTACTAAAAAGGAGGGGCTGAGAGGGGAGGACGGCGCACGGCACTCGGGGGCACACGCACGGGATACAAGGAGAGAAAAGGGAATTTCAGTCACTCGGGGGCACACGCCCGGGATACAAGGAGAGAAAAGGGATTTTTAGTCAGCACCAGCACAAGCACAAGCACTCGGGGTACACGGGCAAGAAGGGGGGAGCACACTCACAGGAGAGGAAGGCAGTCAGGGACTGGAGGCGCTGCGTGAGCAGGGGAGCGACCTACCCGAGGGTCAGTGGTCGCTACCTCTGCCTCGCAGCGGCCGCCATTTAAGGGGTAGGTGGGGAGGCGGGGTCAGCTGGGAGGCGGGAGGTGGGCGGGCAGGGGAGCTGGAAGCGGGAAAAAAGAGCGGCAAAAAAGAGCGGCAAAAAACGGCGGGAAAAGCGCGGTAGGAGCGGCGGGAAAAAGTGGCAAGACGGCGAAAAGGGAACAAGAGCCTACTAAAATCTACTAAAAAGGAGGGCCTGAGAGGGGAGGACGGCGCACGGCACTCGGGGGCACACGCACGGGATACAAGGAGAGAAAAGGGAATTTCAGTCACTCGGGGGCACACGCACGGGATACAAGGAGAGAAAAGGGATTTTTAGTCAGCACAAGCACAAGCACTCGGGGTACACGGGCAAGAAGGGGGGAGCACACTCACAGGAGAGGAAGGCAGTCAGGGACTGGAGGCGCTGCGTGAGCAGGGGAGCGACCTACCCGAGGGTCAGTGGGCGCTACCTCTGCCTCGCAGCGGCCGCCATTTAAGGGGTAGGTGGGGAGGCGGGATCAGCTGGGAGGCGGGAGGTGGGCGGGCAGGGGAGCTGGAAGCGGGAAAAAAGAGCGGCAAAAAAGAGCAGCAAAAAACGGCGGGAAAAGCGCGGTAGGAGCGGCGGGAAAAAGCGGCAAGACGGCGAAAAGGGAACAAGAGCCTACTAAAATCTACTAAAAAGGAGGGGCTGAGAGGGGAGGACGGCGCACGGCACTCGGGGGCACACGCACGGGATACAAGGAGAGAAAAGGGAATTTCAGTCACTCGGGGGCACACGCACGGGATACAAGGAGAGAAAAGGGATTTTTAGTCAGCACCAGCACAAGCACAAGCACTCGGGGTACACGGGCAAGAAGGGGGGAGCACACTCACAGGAGAGGAAGGCAGTCAGGGACTGGAGGCGCTGCGTGAGCAGGGGAGCGACCTACCCGAGGGTCAGTGGTCGCTCCTGTAGATGATTGTAGATGATTGTAGAGACACATAATTATACCACACACTAAAACCTAATGATGTGGATGGTTGTACAGACACACAGATATATCCTACACTTAAAACTAATGATATGGATGATTGTACGGACACGCAGATATATCCTTCACTAAAAAATAATGATGATGTTAATTGTTAAGACACACAAATATATGCTACACATAAGCGTGCTACACTGTCATGGTACTAAATGGGGACCATGTAACTAAGGCAATGTTACTATGGCGTTCTGGAATGTAGGGCACATGCATATTGCTCGCAAACTCCTCCACATTAAGATGCATAATATGTCAACTAGAAAGTCTGCCAGATGAAGTAATTGTTGGTTCATTAATTTTTAACATGCACTCTCTTCTGCTTTCTTAACTGAGAACCCTATAACGTACCTCGAATAGAAAGGGCAAGTAAGCAGAGGCTGTGCAACTGATATCAACTGCCACGTCACAGTGTACACTAATGACATGACCTTGCTTCATCCCAGGCACAGTTCATAAGGCCTTCCTGAAATGTCTAACCTTCGTGTATATGAGGAAAGTAGCATTGTGCAATATGAAACAAAGTTAATTGACACGAATTAAAAAATCACTTTCACTTTCAAATGCAAAAAAACACAAGTATAAATTACAGGTCACAGAGTAATATACGGATACATTAATATGAATTATGTATGCTACAGTCTTAACTTTCTGCAACGTTCTTCCTGCTGAACTTTATAATAAATTAAACTCAAACCACTGCCTCTGCAATGTGGTAGTCCTTCTAATGAGAGCCGCAGTAGGAATAAACAAGCATTTGCAATGCAATGTGTCTTGTGTTTGCTCGAGTTAGAGCTATTAGCATTGTAAATTCCTAACCGACTTTTCTTGCCACATAAATTGAAAATGAAAAGTAAAACAGTTGACATAAGTATGCCAATTCAAAGCGCCATGGCAGCCATGGTTGTGACCACGAAGGAGAGACACAAAAGGAAAAAGAAGTTCACTTGCAGTCAAACATATCGGCAAATGTGCAATTATCCATATAACAGGGTTGATGGCCAAGGCGGTAACAAAACTGCCCCAAGGAGGGACAAACGTAAAGCATTTACCAATGATAACAAAGGATTTTTGAAAGGTAAACCCATGAATAGGTGATAGCGATGGAGGGGCGGTGGGTGTGGTTAAAAGTTCAGATACATACCAACACGTCGGAAGAGCAGTGCTTGCGCACTGCTATGCTCAACTTAATAAGGGGGTCTGCCAATTTATAGCGTTCATTTTTGCTTCTGCAGTCTGAGTGGGATTTACAAAGGTTTCCCCCAGTTCAGCCTCCCATGAGAGAATCATGTATGGCGGCACCTTGTCATGGTGATCTACATTGAATATTTGAAGCAGAACAAGCCTGTTCCGACCTGTAAAATGCTTCTAATGCCTTTTTACATCCTGATGTGCAGGTACCCAGATGCTTAACAAACACTGAGCTCAGGCTGACTAGGAGAAGGCTGCTACCCAACTGTTAGACAGTATGAATGAAAGCTGGAGTCCAACTTCAAATGCTTGAAACTCCTTAACTAAACAATACCTGTGTTGGTTGCTGGTGCCTTTCTTGATACCTGAGCTCCATTTTCTCAATCTCATTAAGGTCAAGTAAAGCCTGTAGCACTGCCTGTTGAGCTGCTGTTGTGTCTGTCAACATGACATGCCTCAAGATGATTCTAGTTTTTCCAGCACAGCTTACCCAGAATGCCAAGAATTCCTCCCTACCCCTCACCAGAGATGCCGCACCATGACCTTGGCAGTGCAGGTACTCTTTGCTGAAGCAGCCACTCTGTCTGACAAGCATGCTCCCTTTCACAGACATTCGACGGAATGAACTCCATTTTGGACTCCATCCGTCACATCCACTCACCTCCATCCAGCATGATGTGAGCATGGGCTTGTCACAACATCTTTGGGGATGTGTCCCAGTGTCACATATGTTTCAAGTTTAAGTTTATTGACTCGGTTAATTAAAACCCTGCAATTCCAAAATGCATAATAATAATAAAAATACTTTGCCTACTCATTATGTTAATAGAAACCCATAATAAAAACATAAAAGCTTATTTGAAACTAAAACATATCATGGTAAAGAGTTGTGCATAGCTAAAATGTTTTCCACTTAATTCCAACCTTGGTCTAGAACTTAACTTTAGGACTTTCTTACTCCCTTACGAACACTATAATAGTAAATGAGTGAAGCTGAGTGAGAATCCTAAGTCCTAGGGCTGTTTCCTGGCTGGAATTAAACTTTCGGAGCTTTACTCATCATAAAATGATGGCCCTTGCACACTCGGCTTCAACTTTATTCACTAATTCTTTCTGAGCCTGTACCATGAATTTGGTCCCTCGACAGGAAAAAGGGATTGAAAGTCCGCTAAGACAGCTTATAATGGCCGGTCTGCATGAGCGTATGTTCAGTGTCTTAAAAATGTTTTTTAGATATAATGTCCTGCGGCCTAGCAAAGCCGGGCACGCACAAAAAATGTCACATAAGGGTTTTTCAATCCCTCTACCTGTCTGTGAATGGTTTAATACCCAGTTTCCTAGCACTATCATGATCCTGAACGTGTAGGCTGGACTGCCATGGTCTCTTTTTTGTATCACTTTCTCTTCCTCTGAGCATACAGAATTCAGTTTCAAAGGTCAGGATCAAAATTAACCCTGTTCATTTGCATGAATTTGGGAATAAAAGCTCTGTAGGGCCATCCTTAGCATATTTTGGGCCGAAGATGTATGTGTTTCAAGTTTCCAGGAGACTGTGAATCAAGAGATAGCCCTGCAAAATCATTTAGATCTTGACAGGTGGACCACCAGGGCAGTGAACGCCATGACCACCCACCTCTCCCGGAGGAGGACCACATGCGAAATTTACAGATCCCCATCAGGCAGGAGAGAATACCATGCCTTTTTTTAAATGATGGTGCGACAGGTCCACTGAAGGCATTGAACTTTGCCATGTGGGTGCTATGTTTGTTGCACCTGCTCTGAAAATGCTTTTGTTTTCAAGAACCAAATTGTCAGAGCAGGAGTGTGAATTTTTCTTATTATTGAAACATAAAACCAGAGCACTGACATACAAAATATTTTCACCCTACATGTTGAGGTCTTCATTTGATTTTCCCCCATGGCAGTCTCAGGCAAGGAAACTTAGGGGCATATTTATAAAATAATGATGCAGCCCTACACTGCAAGCCAACTTGCAGCACTGAGTTGTGCCATTAGGAAAGTGCAGGGGTGTGTTGTACTTAGAGCAATATGACTCACCCCTGTACTTTCCTCAGCGCTGGCGCACAGCTGGCAGTCTAGTACCCATGCAGGCAACCTTGCACCACAGTGCATTGCAGGGATGATTGTTTATGTGCAGGAAAGAACACCTTCCTGCACATAAACAATCATTAATGGCACTTTCCTCCTGTGTGCCCTGCAGAATGTAGCACTCATAGAAGGAAAATAAAACGGCGATAAATAAAGATATTTCTTGTTGTTGCGCCACTTTTATGCCACCCTCTGGGTGGCGTAGGAATCTGATGCTTTCTCTGCCTTGTAAATCTGGGAAATGCATCAGGTTCCATGGGTGTTGCATGGAAACACCCACAGCAACACCAATGGAACGCCCCTTTCACATAGGGTAATGCGTAAAAAGGGGCTATATTTATGAGGCCATGAAAAACTATGCACGGTGGCTTTGCATTTAGGGACTGGAACACTGCACCACCGGAGCATCAAAAAAAGTGATGCTCTGCTGGTGCTAGAGGCTTGTAAATATGCCCCTTAGTTTAGCTCCCATGCCATAAATAGGGTGGGGGCACCATCACAATGTGCTGGTAAATCGGTGGCAGATGGACCACCAGGTCAGAGGCTGAGCTAGTATAAACCTGCCACTTCCGCCATCTCTAAACAAGGCAGGGGAACCATACATTTAGTGAAGCAGGAGCATGGCTCATTTATGGCAAGGCTGCAAACTCTTCATGAGGACTGTAGTCTCTTATTTCTTGATTGTGACGAATGGATAAAAAACAAAAAATATAGGGGCTTATTTACAAGAGGGCTGCACTGCCAGAGTATCACTTTTTTTTTTTTTTTTAAGACGCTCCTGTGGTGCAGGCCTCGTAATCATAAAATAGGATTTGTGAATAATCCACTGCTGAAAGGAACTCGTGGACAGAACAGTGCAATGTGTGAGAAACGATTAAATATTCTGGATATCTAAGCAGCACTGACAGGCTGGTAAACCACTAGGCTGTTGGCCAGGATTGACTAAAATTGACTGTACACTTATCCTGGTAATGGATATCAAAACTACCAGGGAGGTGTGGCTTGTTCACAAAATTAGATCAATGTTGTGTGTTCAGGATACTGCAAACCACTGTACTCAATTCAGTGCATCTTTACGGAGATTGACATTGACCAGTAACTGCAAATGTTGGAGATGTCCATAGAACAGAGAAAGGTTCTCGGGCGACCCAATCATGCTGGCTGACTTAACTCTACCGCCAGTTGTGATAGGCTGCCATCCAAATTTTAAAATATCTTCCAAGTGGTGCAGCCTCTCAGGCGTAGCTTGGTCAGCAAGACGGGGGTGGAGGGGTTGAGCTTCAGATTTTCCGACTATCCTGCTGGTGTGTGTGTGTGGTTGATCATTATGTAAGAAGCAGTGCATGAGGGGGCTTAAGGGCCAGAGGAAAGGGAAGTGTGGATTGCGAGGGATACCTTAAACACAGGATTTTGTAAAAATAACCATTTTTAAGACCTTTAAAACAGAGACAAGAGTATGTGTGGGAGTTTTTGACCGAGTATTTAAAAATCCCAGACGTAGTCCGACAGACACCTTATTACACCCAACTAGAAGCTGCTGTACCCAACTATTTACTAAACAGCTACACACCTGCAAGTTGTTTTTGTACAAGGGCACCAGAAGTTCCAGCTCTTCTTAGCAGCCCATTGTCATTGTTTCACTCCGAACCAGATTGTGATCCTCTTATCGTCCCCTTTCTGTTATCAACCTTGACTGAAAAGTCAATAGGAAATTTCTAGCCCCATGACTGCCACACTAACACACATTGATCAACGTAGCTTTGTGCCAAGCAGACACTTCCTAACCCATTTGTAGACTCCTGGGGGCATAGTTATGAGCCCCAGCACCACATTAGTGTCTTTTTTTTTTTTAAACACACTAATGTGGCCCAGTGTGGCCAAAATCCCTGTGCCATATTCACAGAGTGGCGCAATGCATGCATTGCGCCACTTTTTAACCCTTTGCTACAGTATGCGTTGGGGGGGGGGGGGGGTCTTTATTTTGGCACTTTTAATGCCTGCTCAAAGCTCAGATTATTAATAATGGGCCCCTATGTACTCTGCAGGAGTAACACCATAATGTTGACAACTCCTGCTGAGTAGATCAACAGCGTCATGAAAAATGACGCAACTGCCCCCTACCCTGCACCATGGTGCCCTGTATTTTAAATATGGCATACACATGGTGGCTGTAGGTAGAGGGCACAAGAAAAATGGCGCTGCACTAAGTGCACTATTTTTCTTTAATATGCCCCTTTATGTCAAACACAATGACAGCCCAATCTCTAGCCTGTGCGGGGGGCTCCTAAGACCTGAAGGAGGACTTCAGGGATAGGACTTTTTGGTTTTGCAGCACATGAGATTTTGTGAAGGTATACAGGGCTGGATTTGATTGCTCCACCCCTCCCTCGGAATCAGCACAGGTGGCATTATTTCATATCAGATTTTGGGGCAGGAAGGTACTCGGTAGGGCTGGATTCTATGCAGTTTATCCCAGACATGGGGCTGCTGGCGAACAACATTAGACAAAAGGTCCCGGCAGAAGAACATGCATCAAGGGAAAGTTGCATTCTCATTCAGTTTGCAGATGTACTTGTTTACCTGTGTGATGCTAAGGTGAACTTAGAATCGATCTTAGAACATTTGAGAGCTTTCGGTAGCTTCTCTGTGCTAGTTGTATAGTGACAAATCTGGTCTCTTTCCTTAACAGTAACTAAGGGAGCACCTCTGCGCTGGTTCCTACGGCAACCTGTGCATGAGACGTGTCGCTACACATCAGAAACCTGGACATCCAGTGCCTAGATCTTCGTAAGTGGTAATATACAGGTATGTAGTTAGATATTTGCAGCCTCAATAGCCTTTTCCAAAAGTCTACGCCTCCCTGTCCACTCTGGCTAGAATCACTAGTCAAGATAATAACCATGCTCCAGTTGCTGTATTATTTCATCATTACTCCTAGGGCTGCACCTGTTCCACTACCAGAGCTCATTGTTGGTCGACCTCTGCTAGAGTCTGGGTAGATGTGGGGTTTCACTCCACAAGCTGGCGACACCTGTAGAGGAGGGCTGCCTCAGGGCACTCTACTTTGAAGTTTACCTGGCTTCCCCGCTTCACTGGGTAGCACATTTGCTGCACCACAATGCCTGGCTGCCACTGCTCTGGTACAGGTTAAAAATCACCAATTTGATGGATGCAGACCAAGTCCCCATGCCCTATCCTACTTACTACTTAGAGTAGGCAAACACTGCTGCAAAAAGTACCTACAAAATGTAAATACAAATGCCCCTTTTGATACCCAAATGGTGCCTGACCAGTTCATGGAATATACAAAAAAAGTGATGGAGAAATACTTGAATTGATCTCAGCCACTGGTAATTACTGATTCAGGATCACATGCCACCTCAGCTTGGACCCAGCCTTAGGCAAATCAGTCTGGAGCCTGCTCGAATAGAACAGCCCAGCCTGAATTGCCAGGCGGTCACTAAACTGGTACACGAGAAACCCAAGACTAGTTTTGCCCTCAATTGGGCACTTCCATTGTGTGCATCTTGGTTGATTAGCACAGGATGCACTTCTGGGGTATGCCTAGCTTCTTTCACAAGCCCTATACCATTATAGCTCTGAGTTGACCAACGTCTCTGTATTCTAAATGCCTAGACTGACCTAAGTAAGGATGTACTTTCAAAAACAAAATCCATGTGCAGTAACTGTACATAGGTGCTTCTATGTGAAGATTCAGGACTTTTGCAAGCATCCCCTATGCTTCGGTTATGTCAAATCAGAACACTTGCATACATAGGGCCAGGTTGATCAAAAAAATTAAGTAACTCAACAAGCCACCTTGCTGAACTGTGTGAAAGGGAAAAGCACCATATTCATCATACGGCACATTCTTGTCCTTTCCTAGTGCTGGCACACCTCTGGCGGCATAGTACCAGCACAGGCACCCTTGCATCATTTTGCACAGGGGCAAGCGTTGTGCCTTCTCATTAAGGAATTAAATGTTGGCAGCCCAGGTACACATATCATGATTATATGCTATACCTATACAATGCTAAATTTATTGATGGCTGTTTTTAGTGATGAGATTACCAAAAGGTTGACTAATGCAGGACGAGGTGACAAGCCTCAGGAGACCAAATTCAGAGGATGAGGTTGCAAATACTTCAAGTATCTCCAATTCATGGTCATCTTTCCAATCGTCTCGCTAGATGGGAATAGGCGCGAAGATGGTGCATCATGTGGATGATACAATGAAAGTAGTCCCTCAAAGTAAGATAAGCAAGTTTGCACGGTGATCCCTATGCTTGACCTTCTAGATTGACTGCAAGGAAGCGCATCAGTTTAGGCGCGGCTTAGCACATTTCACTTTGGCAAAGATGAGCATTCGACTGCTGCTGGATTTGGTCAGCTGGGGTGCGGCAAGCCTCTGAAGCATGGACGGAATGAGCCGCACAGTTGCGGCTCCTAAGTTAATACTCAAAGGATTGCTATGTCGGGCCGCTTACTTAACACTTTGCTCATATGGACGATTAATTGCACCAAACACCTTTATCCGCCCTAAAGCATTTTCACAGCTTTAAACACATTTACCAAACATTTGAGATACACAACCCCCAGTAGCATCACAGGCATAGCAAGAACAAACAGTTTTATTCCTCTTTATTGCCAACAACGGAGGTTCAAATATAATTAGAGCCAAAAAGTCTTATGAAATAAATAAAAAAGTCACACTTGGGCTGCAATAAATAATTTTTCTTAACTCGGAATGCAATTGTCCAGCCACAAATGTGGGTGTGGTCATTTTATATAAAAAGTTTGTGGCCACAGTTCACAGTTGAGCAGCATTAGAATATGCTGCAGAAATCACAGCTGTTCCACAATAATAAGTGTTCCTTAATTTTCCATTCCCAAGTCAGGAAATGTACTCAGTTCAAGTTCATAGTACGCTCTGCACAGAGCTTCAAGGGAAATATTCACTCAACTTGCGTTGAATTCTTCTTAGATCCCACATAAAGGAAAGTCTTGAATCATTTACTCCATCCAGTCCAACAATGCAGGTTCCATCGATCTTCTGGTCCCAGCCCAGCTCTTGACAACGATTCCTTCTCGTACCCCCATCCAGCCTCCTCTCCAACATACCCACTGCCCTCGCTGTACTTCACAGTGAAAAGTCTTTAGTAACATCCTAGGGTCAGTTGCACCGCTGCAGAAGCATGTTCAGCGCGTACTCCATCCGGTTCTTGAGGTCCGGCGAACACCCCGACACGAGGAGCGTCGACAGGCGGAAGGTTTGCGACATCCGGTCTTCGTTAATGTACGTCAGCAGGTACTCTTCGCTTTGGTTGCAAATGATTATCTTGGTGTGGTCGTGGTAGAAGTTCACCTGTTGAAGAAAGGAAATATAAAATTAACTAAAATGTAGAAAAAAGTTCTTTCAACATAAAAAAATTAAAAAAAGTATAAGTGAGGGTTCAATCTTCATTACACTAAAGCCATTCAGTAACAGAACAAAAAAAAGGTGTCGGCTGGAAAAGCTATAGATCCATTTATTCATGCTTTCAGGGGGCCATTTATTCATGCTTTCAGGGGGCCATTTATTCATGCTTTCAGGGGGGCCATTTATTCATGCTTTCAGGGGGGCATTTTGTAACTGTCAATTGCACTATCTTGGACAAATTGAAATCTTAATGGGGAAAGATGATATTTCTACAACCGTGAAGGTAAAATACACCACGGTTACACCATGGTGTAATAAGCCCTATAGTGTGGGTACCTACTAAATAGGGGAATACACATACACAAAACCAAGAGTAAATCCATGAAAGAGGCAATTCCGTTGTGCCAACTGGTATTGTCTAGTAAAAAGGCGCGTGGAACCAGTGATACTGCAGAAACCAGGCAAGGGCAGAACTGCAAGAAATGGGTTACAACGGCCACCGGTCTTTAACAAAAGAAAGTGACCCACCTGAAACGTGCCATCGTTGAACAGCATCATCAGCGCTTTGTCAGACTTCAGCCACTGCAGAAGGTAAAGCCTGGGCCGACTGACGTCAGTAACGCTTGGCAAATCACCTCCCTAGATTGCAAGAGAAACATTTGGTAAAGAGTTTTGCTCAGCACAAGTAGTGTTAGTAGGCTGGTAGAGCTATTATATACAACGTAAAACGATTATACAAATCAAGCCCCAGTGTAACATGGCAACCCTTAAATTCAAAATTAACCTGCTTCTACTACCTTTAGAATTCACCTTAAATGATGAAGCACCTATCCCAGACTGCATGAAGCAGATTCTGCAGGACATTTTATCATATGAATGGCATCTTAAGTACAAGACTAACTTTGCCTTCTTTCAAACGTTTTATCTTTTCTGCGTGAGACACATTTAAGTCTACGAAACGTCTCCAAATGAGTTATAAGTGCTGGAGACATTCTTGCACAACTGAAATTGTGGCAATACTGGTAGTTGTTCTGGTCCCCTCGGATTTCATGTCTACAATGTGGGGCCTCGATAATCCATAACCTGCAATGTGTAATTAAAGCTTTGCAAAAGCATCACTGACAAGCCAAGACTTTGTATAGTATCACTTTCAATAAGTTACAGAAGCTGTATGAGAAGACTTGCTCACACTTCCTGCTTGTAGAACCATACTGCTCCACTGTTGCATTCAACCTCTATACAGAACTAAATATCCCAACACATTTATATAGGGAAACCGGTCAAGAGCCAATGCCTGGGATACAGGGAAAGCTCTTCACGCATCTGCCTCTCATCGTGCCACTCTACGTAACCCCATCTATTGCCTAAACATTAGGTGAATGCCTATGCTTGGGTAGGGCAAGAGTTCACGGCAGGTGGTACCTCACGCCATTTTCATTGAAAAGGGAATCAGGGGTGTGATTAGTAACAGCAGCTTTAAACATCCGACTGAATACACATGTTGTACAAGCCTCCAGAGCTTCCTACTTACATCCATCAGGTTCTCTTCCATGTAGTGCGAGAAGTATTTCAATACAGTAACTTGGCCGATGAACTGTTCAGGCGCATCTACAGCTGCAAAAATGGAGCACTGCCCCAGTTCTGCATAGTAGTGGACAGTCCTGTAAGACGGATAATGAATTAATAGGTCTGAAAAGCACAGAAACTTACACTCTAAGCACAGAGGAACAATCTACATGTATTACATGGCTGTAGAGGCTTACTTCTTATCTGGCAGCAGGCTCATGTGAGCACCGTTGTTGAAGAGCACACCAACGGTATGGTCCGAGAGCTGGTAGCCGAAGCCGTACTTGTTGGAGTAGTCCACCCACTTCGTCACCCACTGGAAGGAGGTGCTCATCTGTTCAGTGGGAAGTGCATCTGATTCAGGCATGTTCTCCAAGCAGCCCTTCATCACCCTGGCAACTGTATCAGCAACACTGCCCATGGTGCTGTCTTCAAGACCTGTAAAAGAGGTCCTGGTGAGCAATGGCAGCAACTACTTCAAAGGCGTATGGTGACACCGCGCCTCCTCAAGAGCACATTATATAGAAGCTATGGCACTCAGAGGGGCAAAGTAACCCACTATTCTGCACAGCAAACACAATCCTGGCCTGATAAAACGTCACATTTTGTAAGAGCATGGGAACTCAACTCTGCCCACAGCAAGGATGAATACCTTGCGCTCCTCCTAATCCCAAAAGGATGTTAGAGGTTTACCGCTAGGAACTGAGGGGTCTCGATTTCTGCATTTCAAAGCTCTATATTGACTGCTGTAAACAGACTGGGCCAGACTCCAACCTTGCGAATGCAATGTCAGGATACAGAATTACAACACAACCTGTCCCCCTGTTAGATTAGAACAGTCATGGGAACTGAAGGACATATGCTTCCCGGGAACAATTCAGAAATGAGACAGCCCATGACTTTGTACAACTTTGACACCTTCCTGCACTAGATTCAGTTTACGAGACTAGTTCCTAGTCGCATGTACAGCTGTGGGGCAGTGCCACCAACCCTTCTGAGGTACATACGTCTACGGGGTAGAAGAAAAAGCAAGCATTCCATTCTGAATAATGAGCCTAGAACATCTGTCTTAAAAGAAGCAGGACTTAAACAATGTATTCAAGTGGCCTAGAGCCTGACACTTACATTCACTGCTACTGCTGCAGCTTCCCAGGGTTCCTCTGACTATCAACCGGATCGAGTCCCCAATCTGCGTCTTGTGTTCAACTGGCGTTATTCCAGCTTTGTCAACTGCAACATCTGCAGGCTTACTTCCCGGTTTGTCCTGAAGAAAGAGACAAGCACATAACTTAAACTGTGGTCGAGTTGGATTCATTGCAAAGACCTCAGCCCAGCAGTCTGTGCATCACATTCGGAAATCCAGGGCGCTGCAGGATTTCCCAATAGCCCTGGTTCCCGCTCCACCCATTCCCGGTAGCTCATCCGTTGCACCCACCTCTTCTGTTCCGGGTTTGAGTGCCTGCTGCGTGAGTGAGGTCTTTTTCAAGTCGTGCCTCAACCTGTAAATATCTTCATCTTCTTTTGGTTGTTTATCTACATTTGAAAAAGAAGAAAAAAACAGTTACTAAAAAAATCACCGTTGTATACGCTTGCTTCAGTAATGTACAACCCCTGCTTTTAGAAAATGTTATAAACGCCTCAGTTTTCATAGCCACAGGAGCCGTTCAAAGGGTGGCGAGCGCGCGTCATCAGGGGGCACCTACAGACTGAGCAAGAACACCAAGGGCCCTCTGCGTGAGTTTTACATAGTCCTCACCGAGGCACCAGGCCTCCTGCACCTGAGGCATAACTATGAAGTCTACAACAGAAACCAAACAAATGGCCTACAAGCAGACTCATGTACTCCTGCCCCCAGGTTCATGCCACCATGCTCTAACACAGCCGGCAGCCAGCGGGAAAATCATAATGAAAAATACTAACAGGGCCGCTGATCAGGCAACATCACAGACAGGTGGAAAAACACTTACGAGTATCCAGATATTTGGTTTTGTCTTTCTTTCCACCGAACAGAGCTGCGGCCGCCTTTTTGAAGAAGTTTTTAGCGGGGCTTGACAGGTGGAAGTCCGGGGCGGTGTGACAACAGTTCGCGGAGAGACGTTCAGGTGTGAACCCCTGTTTGAAACAGAAAACAAGCATTTAACGAGGATTGGGGAGAGCACACGAGCGACAAAAGCTGCTGAGCAGTTCTAGCACATCCCACCTCAATACCGGAGCAAGAATGCCGAAGGGGCAAGGCAGATGAAGCCACTCAAGCAATGGGGGCACTTTTAGGGTAGTCATTCGATGACCACAGAGATCACGAAAAACATACAACATCGAGACAAACGGGATAGAATGTGGTTTAGTAGTCCTAAATAACAGGCCTATCTGTAGGGCACATTCACCCAAGCAGGTCTTCGGGCGCTATGGACCAATAACCAATTTTTTTACTAAACTTATTGTCACTCAACTGAATCGAGGCTACAGGCTCTAAAATTAGATTACACAGGATCTCCTGGGGCAGAAAATTAAACAGAACTATATACACTGAAATAAAGGAGAAGTAAATTCACTATAGGTAGAACTTGAAGTGCTGGGACCGCCTGTGTGCAAAGTACCAGACTAAAACATCTTGTGCAAAGTCATAATGCCCGATAAATACTTTGTCCTCAGGTGGATCGCCCTTTACAGAGGCTACTCCAAGTAGAACACACCTGACAAGGAATGACAGTTAAACTTTATGAAACCGAGAGGTTTGTGAAGCTGGTTCTTCTGGGGAAGACAGTTGCATGCAAGGTGCTGTCATGTTTCCACTTCCAAGGAACTGGAAAAGCAATTAAGTCCTGCTCTGAGCGGAAACTTACCTCTGTGAAAAACTGATGGTGAATGATGTCATCTAAAGTGGGCCGATGCTCTGGGTTCTTGGACAGCATGAGGGTAATTAGTTGCTTTGCTGGGGTCATTAAGGAGCTTGGCATACTATATCTTGCCTCCCGGATACATCTGTAGGTTTCTTTAAGGTTTGTGGTCTCGAACGGTGGTCTACCGGACAGCATTGTGTACCTACAAAATTAAACATAAGATCTAGTTTGATTGACATGGACTGAAAAGCATCACCCACACAATAATTATGCACTTGCACACACACGGGCTGCAATTGCAGTCCCCTTAGGGTGCACATGAAGCCACTAATGCAAGTGAGCATCATTCTCTCACTCTGAACAAAAACAGGATTAGCTGGACCACAGCACTGAAACTAGTGTAGATTACTTACATCACACAACCTAGAGCCCAGATGTCCGATTCACAGCCATGGCCTTGCTTGTTAAGGACTTCTGGAGAAAGGTAATTTGGTGTTCCACAAATTGTTCTGAAGGAAAAAATAAAAATGAGAAAGTTGCATTAATTGAAAACACCGAGAATGTTGCTGCCCTTCATTCCTCCATCAACCAAGGGATTACAATGGAGCTTCTGGGTTTTTCCAATATTTAGGCAGTGAAGAAAATTTACATAATAACTGATTAGAAGAGCCTCAATGGTGATCAATGAAATTAAATCACCCATCTGTGACTGCAACTGAGCCACAGGGAGGCCAGATTTTGATGCAATCACACAAGTTGGCTATCTGAGAAAGCTAGGATTACACGTCTTCCAGTCAAGTGCAAGAGTTCAGTGGGTAGGTCACCTCCCCTCATGAAAGGATCCCTACCTGCGCCTCTGCTCCAAGGGTTCCAGTCGTGCCGCCAAGCCAAAGTCACCAACTTTCAGTTCCATCGTCTCATTAATGAAGAAGTTTCCTTAAAAACAAAAAGGGGACAATTAAAATGATGCGGCAGCTCATATTGTAAGGCAGAAAGGTGCTTAACTTTACATATGGATTATGCAGGTGCTTGTATAGAAAGTTCACAACTGGAACTACAGTCATTAATCTCCTGCAGCGCCACTCTGAACTTTTCAATGATTACTCACACTCTTGCTTGGAAGCTATGCTGCACTCTTTTGCATTGATTAAATTATCCCTCTAAAATGCAGAGAGAAAGAATATCTCAGGCAGAGGCTGGCAGAAACCAGCCATAAATATACCAGACGAATAACCATCAAAACATCATGGCTGCCTCCTGTATTTAAGGATCACGACTACAGGATGTGTACGTGTTTCACTAAAGGAACAATTCTCACAGGGTGTAGATCTCAGAGGAACTACGGAATCTAGAACAAGAGTAACATCTTCTCACCTAGCTTGAGATCTCTGTGCAGGATCTCCTGGTCGTGAAGGTACTTGAGCCCGGACACGATCTGCCGCAGGTAGTACCGCACTTCCGGCTCGGTCAGTATCTTCCTCGCTTTCAGAATATGAGCCATAGACTAAAAATGAAATGACAGGTTCAGGGAGTGCTTAAGGTAGGAGGTTCCATCTTAAAAGCATAGCTCATCAGAAGAGGTCTTCTGTGCGGTAGCCCTGCTCACCCTTCTGCTGCAGTACTCCAGCAGGATGTAGATGTTCTCCTTGTCTTCGAAGTAGTGGTAAAACTGCACGATGTGATGGTGGTGAAGGAGTCGGTGAAGCTCAATTTCTTTGTCGATCTACAAGAAAAATGAAATGTCTGTCACAAGAGAGCTCGTCTACGGAGACCCGGCGTGCACAGCGAGGTTTTGGCTTCATTTCTGCCCACAAGGTCGGGGGGGCGATTTCAAGGTGATTTCACTGCTTGGGAGTAGTTGTCAAGGGCAGCAGAAGCATTGGCACCGGGGCCCAGAGGTGTGAGGACCCCCCCCCCCCAACAAAAGAGCCGTTTTTAATACGAAACCAGTGGACCGGGGTGTTCGCATGCACCGGGACCCAGTGTGGCTTCTTTGCTGCGCCATTCTTGAGTGCTAAGCAGTTTTAATAAAGACAAAGGTATCGGGCGGTGCCCGCCGCTTGAATTAGGAGCGCTGGAAATCTAAACACAGAGGAAGCCAGCGAGCAACCCTACAAGTGCGCGGTGAACATCTGGGCGTCCGAGGGGCAACAGCGCCTGGTTCGCAGCTCTACAGACCTGAGCCAAGCACAACACCGGGGTTAATTACAGGGTGGCACAGGCACGTCGGCATTCCAGGCTGAAAGGAACACCGGCAGAGAGGCGCAGCGCTGCGCGCCCGGGCCGCCGAGTTCCCACGATGCAATCACCACCTGTAATGCCCGCCCGGTCACTCGGATGATGGAATGTGGCCTCTCCCTGGGGAGCAATGCTCGCACCAATCCAAGCGCAGGGCCATGAAATCAAAATCTAGACATGCTGATGAACTCGAAAACCCTTAACACCCGAAACCTAACCCTACCACTGCTCGACTGCTATCCCTCGCGGTTATTCGCCGCACCCCATGCCTCGGTCGTTTCTTTACAGATAAATGATTACTAAGGAACTGTACGTCAAAGATGCAGATGCCTGGCTCGCTGCAAACTGTAGCATTTTTAGTACACAGCTGTAGATTGAAGGGCGAGGAGTGGCACAAGAACACCAGGGTGACTTGGTGTGGAAAGCGGGACTTCAGAACATTGGAAGTACCAAGGCATGGCGGCATAACCATACAGAGAACAGTGAGGGGACCGGACAAATTCTATCATGCACTGGAGGGGTCCACAGGGACCCCTAGAGAGGGCAGCGACGGGACCGGACAAATTCATTCATGCATGCACAGGCTTTGAAGGGGTCCACAGAAACACAGGGACCCCAAGAGATGGCCGCGAGAGGACCAGACAGACTCAATCATGCACGGGGGCTGAAAGTGTCCACAGGGAACACTAGAGAGGGCAGCGACGTGACAAATTCATTTATGCACGGGCGTTGCAAGGATCCACAAGCACACAGGGTCAACCCCCAAGAGAGGGAAGCGAGGGGGACAGGACAGATTCATTCATGCACGGGCGCTGCGGGGGTCCACAGAAACACAGGGGCCCCATGAGATGGCCGCGAGAGGACCAGACAGACTCAGTCATGCACGGGCGCTGCAAGTGTCCACAGGGACCCCAAGAGAGGGTAGGAGGGACTCAGATTCGGTAATACACTGGCGTTGCAGGGGTAAAACCGGGACCCCAAGAAAGGGCAGCAAGGGGACCGGACATATTTATTCATTCATGCACGGGCGCTGCGGGGTCCAAAGAACCACAGGGACCCCAAGAGAACAGACGGGCCGGACATATTCATTCATGCACGGGCGCTGCGGGGTACACAGAAACACAGGGGCCCCAGGAGAGAACGGTGAGGTGACCGGACAGATTAATTCATGCACGGGCGCTGCGGGGTACACAGACCCAAGAGAGAACAGAGGGGCCAGAGAGATTAATTCATGCACGGGCGCTGCGGGGTACACTGAAATAAAGTATGAAACACAGGGGCCCCAGTAGAGAACCGAGGGGCCGGACAGATTCATGCATGCACGGGCGCTGAGGGGTACACTGAAACACAGGGGCCCCAGGAGAGAACAGAGGGGCCGGACAGATCCATTCATGCACGGGCGCTGCGGGGTACACTGAAACACAGGGGCCCCAGGAGAGAACAGAGGGGCCGGACAAATCCATTCATGCACGGGCGCTGCGGGGTACACTGAAACACAGGGGACCCAGGAGAGAACAGAGGGGCCGGACAGATCCATTCATGCACGGGCGCTGCGGGGTACACTGAAACACAGGGGACCCAAGAGAGAACCGAGGGGCCGGACAGATTCATTCATGCACGGGCGCTGCGGGGTACACTGAAACACAGGGGCCCCAGGAGAGAACAGAGGGGCCGGACAGATCCATTCATGCACGGGCGCTGCGGGGTACACTGAAACACAGGGGACCCAGGAGAGAACAGAGGGGCCGGACAGATCCATTCATGCACGGGCGCTGCGGGGTACACTGAAACACAGGGGACCCAAGAGAGAACCGAGGGGCCGGACAGATTCATTCATGCACGGGCGCTGCGGGGTACACTGAAACACAGGGGCCCCAGGAGAGAACAGAGGGGCCGGACAGATCCATTCATGCACGGGCGCTGCGGGGTACACTGAAACACAGGGGACCCAAGAGAACCGAGGGGCCGGAGAGTGATTCGTGCACGGGCGCTGCGGGGTACACAGAAATACAGTATGATGGAAAACAAAAATACCCACCTTTTCCCTCTGGTGGGGCTTGGCCACTCGGCTGTGCGGGATGATCTTTGCAGCGTACACTTTGTTCGTGGTCAGGTCGGTCAGCTCGTAGCACTTTGCGAATCCACCCTGCGGAGGGGGACAAAGGTGAGCAGCGGGTTACTCGTGGGGAAGGGTTTGGGGGTGCAGATCAGGTTAACAGTTGTCAGATAACTTGCTAAAGGCAATGAAGGCAGCCTCAGATATGGGGGAATTGAATTAAGTCCCAGGTGAGGTGTGCCACATGATAGCTGCCAGCTCAATGGATATGCATGATTATATATATAATAAATTTTTAGGCTGCATCAGAACAGACATTTCCCATTTGAAGGAGTTTAAAGAGCCAAGGGCAGGGAGGCTTGGAACAATAGAGGGTCGTGTGCTCCGTGCTGAGGGTAGGGGCTCGCACGGAGCGCGCCGTCTAGACAGATATGGGATTAGTGGCAGCTTCTGCATGCACACTGCACAGGCCACAGGTGCCTCCACAGGGTGTAATGCTCACTGGGGAGAGGGGTTGTAGGAGAGCACCTGCAGATGTTTCCTGGTGATCCGCTTTAGCCGATGCAAGTCCAGAAAATGACTGCACGGGGGTTAACTTCAGCCATTTCCTGGAGCCCCCAGAGTGCAACAAATGGTCCCCTTAAAATGCATTCAAAAAAGTCCCTACATAGTGCAGCCATAAAAACGTTGCTTCCAGAAGCAGGAGAGCCCTCTGGGTGCACCCATAAGACATGCGCTGGAAGCATCATTTGTGCACCACCACAGTGCATACACAAAGAACCCCCGTCGTGCACTCACAGAAGCCCTCCCAGGGGTGCACCACACACCCCCCGCCCAGGCAGAGGCCCCATGGCGGCTGCTCGTGCTCTTGCATGCACACAGAATCCACATATCCAGAGCGGGTGCGGGGCTCTTTACCTTGCCCAGCACCTTTCCGCGGCAGTACCGCCGCCCGGTCCCAGGGTCGGTGATAATCCGTGCGATCTCGGGCTGCCCGTGCTGGCCCTCGCCCGCTACTCCGCCTTCAGGGGTCTTCTTGTATCGGCGGGAGTCGCAGCACACACGGCCCAGGGCTTGCTCGCACATCCTGCCCCCGTTGGCCGGCTGGTAGGCGATATTCCGCAAGATATCCATGTCCCAGCGCGATGCCTCCTCCTGCCAGGTGCCCCGCGGCTGCTGTCATCTGCCCGAGCGCCGCGCCGGCCGCCGCCCTATATACAGTCCTGCCTACTCGCCCCGCCCCTATCTTTGTGACGTCTCCATCAGGCACCGCCCCCTTCATGCGAGTGGCTCGCTGAGGTTCTGAGGACGGATGGGCGCGAGGGTGTGCACGCGGCTGGGATGCTGGCCACGCCCATCGCCCTCAGTCCCCTCCACCTTGTCACCCACCAGCGGCGGTGAGAGGTGGAGGGTGGGCGGAAGTTGGGGAACAGCCCTGACCTTATCAATCCCAGCATCGCACAGCTGGCCAAAGATGTGGACTTTGCTATTCAGCTCCGAGGACCGGCCCGGGCATGTCAGCCGCAAACCCCCTGCTGCTACCAATAGCCAAAAGCCAGCATTTTCGATACAGATGACATTTCAACGAAAACAGTATCTACCGCAGCATGATGGGCGCCCATTTCGGGCTTTTTCAGCACGATCATCACCTGCCCGAAACTGAGATGGAAATAGCGGAGGCATTCAGAGGGCATGGTTGCATTTTATTGTACTGGAGCATTTCTATAGCGCTTGCTGTACTTCTTGTAGAGGCTTCACAGCTCTACCCCAATGGGCGAAGAGCTGGTACCCAATCTTCCAGTGCACGGATGAGGCGAGGTGTTGGCTGTGGTGACAAACGGGTGTCTGCCTCCCCTTTTCACTCACCTTAGGGGTCCGACACTCTCCCTCCCTTCTTCACTCGTCTTAAGAGTCTCACACCCTCCTGCCTGACTCCCTCTTCACTCGCCTTAAGGGTCTTACACCCACCCTCCTGCCTGCCTGACTCCCTCTTCACTCGCCTTAAGGGTCTTACACCCACCCTCCTGCCTGCCTGCCTCCCTCCCTCTTCACTCGCCTTAAGGGTCTTACACCCACCCTCCTGCCTGCCTCCCTCTTCACTCGCCTTAAGGGTCTTACACCCACCCTCCTGCCTGCCTCCCTCTTCACTCGCCTTAAGGGTCTTACACCCACCCTCCTGCCTGCATGCCTCCCTCTTCACTCGCCCTATGAGTCTAACACACCTCCTGCCTGCCTCCCTCTTCACTCGCCTTAGGGGTCTCACGCCCACCATCTTGCCTCCCTACCTCCCTCTTCACTCGCCTTAGGGGTCTCACACCCACCCTCCTGCCTCCCTCCCTCTTCACTCGCCTTAGGGGTCTCACACCCACCCTCCTGCCTCCCTCCCTCCCTCTTCACTTGCCTTAGGGGTCTCACACCCAGCCTCCCTTCTTCACTCTCCCTAGGAGTCTCACACACCTCCTGCCTCCCTCTTCACTCGCCTTAGGGGTCTCACACGCTCCCTCCTGCCTCCCTCCCTCCCTCTTCACTTGCCTTAGGGGTCTCACACCCAGCCTCCCTTCTTCACTCTCCCTAGGAGTCTCACACACCTCCTGCCTCCCTCTTCACTAGCCTTAGTGGTCTCACATCCACCCTCCCTTCTTCATTCGCCTTAGGGGTCTCACACCCACCCTCCTGCCTCCCTCCCTCTTCACTCGCCTTAGGGGTCTCACACCCACCCTCCTGCCTCCCTCCCTCCCTCTTCACTTGCCTTAGGGGTGTCACACCCAGCCTCCCTTCTTCACTCTCCCTAGGAGTCTCACACACCTCCTGCCTCCCTCTTCACTCGCCTTAGTGGTCTCACATCCACCCTCCCTTCTTCACTCGCCTTAGGGGTCTCACGCCCTCCCTCCTGCCTCCCTCACTCGCCTTAGGGGTCTCACATTCACTCTCCCTTCTTTATTCGCCTTAGGGGTCCCACACTCAGCCTCCTCCCTCCCTCCCTCTTCACTCGCCTTAGGGGTCTCATACCCAGCCTCCTGCCTCCCTCCCTCTTCACTCGCCCTAGGGGTCTCACGCCCTCCCTCCTGCCTCCCTCCCTCCTCCCTCGCCTTAGGGGTCTCACACCCACCCTCCTCAGGGCCCTCTAGCTCCTGCGTGAGCATAGGCCCTGGCAGCAGTTTTGATGCTCCTCCGTTGCTCCGTGTAGACTTCCTGCTGACAGGCAGCAGCAGCACACAGACAAGTGCAGCAGTCGGAGATCATGGCTGAAAAGTGTTACTTGGAAAAGGGAGGACCTCTCACAGCTAAGCAGCCCAGTAATGCCGGTAAACGTGATTTTTTTCCAGCAAAGCCAAGCGCGCATTAAATTCGGGTTTTTAAATATGCCCACAGAGAAAAGATAATCTAATCGTGGAAATAAAAAATAAAAAACATGACTCCCGCCCATATAGTGTTGGCAAGGATAAGATCACATTCTGAGCTCTCGCCTGCCCAGGTGCTAGAAAAGGCTAAGAGGTGTGTGTACCACATTTCTTGATGCAATTCATAGTCCTCTCTAGACATGAACTGATGTGTAAGAGTGTGAGGGATCCCTTAGCGGGTAGCGTATACAAACCAAAGCGTATGAAGGCATATGTGGGATCATGTTCTGGATAGCCCAAGTCTTTGTTGGTTATCAGAATAAGGGCAGAATGGACAATAGGAATTATGGGGGGGGTCTGAGTTTGTTTGTCAGGCCAAAAGGAAATGGTTACTCAAAGGTCTATGGTTCAAGTCCAGCCCTCGCGGCAATGTTTAACTAAAGGTGAATCACTATATGGAGTGCACTGACGAGCAACAGGGAAGACCTAATCTGTGGGCACTATTAATGCACAGTAGATCAATTTATTGAGTCCTCCCAAGAGTCATAGCAGCAGAGCCTCTGAAGGCACTGTTAATGCACAAGTAGGTCATTGTATTGAGTTCTCTCAGGAGTGACAGCAGCCAAACCTCTAGAGGCACTGTAAACACACCAGTGGACCACTTGATTCCTTGGAAGAGTAATAATAGCAGTACAACCTCTGGAGGTGTGGTTAATGCACCAGTGAATAACTTTGGGTCATCCCAAGAATGATAGCAGCCCAACCTGTGGAGGCACTGTTAATGCACTAATGGATCGCTTTATTGAGTCCTCTCAAGAATGATAGCAGCCCAACCTCTGGAGGCACTCTTGTACTTCAGGTAAACTACAATATAGAGTCAACTCAGGAGCAAAACAAGCCCAAACTCTGGAGGCACAGTTAGGCCATCAGTGAATCACTAGAAGGAGTGCACCCAACTGCAACAGAAGGCCCTAATCATGGCACAGTAGATCACTTCCCACTGGTCATTGCAGCTCTGGAACCTATGTTAACCCAGCCATAAGCGACTACATGAAGTCCACCCAGTAGCAAGACGAGGCCCGTACCATGGAGGCATGCTAAAACACCAGAATCTCTCTTTACAGAGTCCACCTGGGAGCAATTTTTATAGCACCTTCCCACATGTTGCTAAGGGCGTGCTCCAACTGGTTGACTAAGTGGTTACCTTTTCTCAGAGTGAGGAGATCGGGAAATGTTTTGCCATCTTGTGTTAATTTTGAGTTTTGAGGACATGCCTGAGGCCCAGACTGTGTGCTCCAGAATTGATGCACTGGCATGGATCAGCATCTTACAAATGAAGCAATGTGCTGAAAGTGCTGATAGTTTCTCAAGCAACACGGACAAACCAATGACTTGTAGGCAGCGGTGTTCTGAATTTGGGAACATCTAGGTCAATTTTGTTCTCAATTAAAGGTAGTTTTGATGATCCCTATTCTCTATGGAAGCGTGTTCCATGACTTGCTCGTTTGTAGAAGGAAACAGCTCCAACCAATGGGTTTTGGTGAGAGACTGCCTATGCTGGCTACAGCATACAACTAGAGGCAATGTTAAGGTATCACTAAATCACTACATGAAGTCCACCCATGAGCAGGATGAAGAGTAGCTCAGACCAAAGGCACAACTAAGCCACCAGTTAAACACTGTGAACAAGATTTACAAAGTTTTAACATAGGGTTTGATTTTTTTTGTTTTAAGTATGCCCAACGCAAAACCTTTTTGGAGGATTTACAAACCAATGAAAATTGGTACTTGCGTTGGTTTGTAAGGAAAAGTAATGCAAATTTGTGTTACCATCAAATGGGCATTACATTTGTGGTAGATGGGCTTTCCCATGCAACCACCCCTTTTTTGATGCAAAGCCCTAGCTACTGACATTAGTAGACAGGGTTTTACACCAAAAAGTAATGTTGCTGGAAAACAGGCGTTTAAAGGAAAATTGTTTTCAGTTCCCCTTTCGTTTCTGAATTTGCATGTGTGCTGCACTCTTCAGCACACAAACAAAGTAGGAAACGTTTTAAAACTTTTCATAATATTTTGTCCAGAAAGAGTACCCTTCCAGTACAAAATCTATGTTAAACTCATGCACACTCCCTTGAACTTTTGAGCAAGGGTGTGTGCATGGGGCTTAGCAGCAACATTCTTGCCGCACTTGGGAGAGGGAAGGGGTGTGCTATATCCTTGTAGATAATGCACTCTCTTGCACTCTCCCAGTCACGCAATGCAGCACAGTACCTTTGAGTGTTGCACTGTGTTGTATGACACCTTTGTAAATCTGGGCCTACAAAGGAGTCAGTCTATTGGAAGTTATTACTTGGGATTAAAGTGCTCCTTGAAGAGCGGTGTATTTAGGTCACAACTTAGAAATCACCATAACTGGAGGTTTTGACATGTTCCTGAAGGGTGTTTAAGGTCAAGGATAGAACATGAATGTAAAATGTGCTCAACAACCTCTCACCAGCACTTTAAATTGGAAGATAATATCAGGCATGCAGGGCTGCAATAGTTTTATGGGGACAGTATTGTCACTTCTCAGTTGCAGAAATGCACCCTAGGATGGTGAGGACCTGCCCAGGCACATTTCAAGTACTGACTCGCACAATCAGAACTGTGCCTTGGAGGAACTGCTAACTGAGACGTTCTTTTAGAGGATTTGTTTGCCAGCATCCTCTTATTAAAGGAAAAGTATGAATGTGTCCCAACAACAATGGGTGCATTAACAGTCCACAACCCAGCTTCCTCTTCGATTAGCCATTGACTTCATGCTTGTTTTTTTTATCCACGCTACAGAAACAACATATAAATACAGCTTTAATGGGACTTAACATTTCACATTTTTAATTCTTACAGCTGGCTCACCATTGGAATTTTTCTGAATGTATGTCCCTAATTTAGTGTATTACAAATTGGAATGTATTACTTTTGTGAGTAATTTATGTTTATTTTAGAGTACCCCCCGAACAGATACATTTATCAACAAAGCATCATTTGCACTGGGCAGTGATCTTTATCTGCCATTTTGTCCCTGATTCCATAAACTTTATTGGTCTTTTGTCAAGAAAAATAATACCATTTCTCATTCATGTGTCTATAAAAATATCAGTGTGATATTTTATTTTAGAAAATTAGCAAGGAATGTAGACATCAGGCCCACAGATTCGATGGTAAAACTGCAAGAGCCAGAAAAAAGTTCAAGCAATACTTTGTCCAGAAAAGGTGTAAGGAAGCCAAAACGCATCACTCTGGAGTATTCCACTATTCGAATATGGAAAGTTAGGGTATTTTCGCTGGAATTTCCAAACGGGACATTAGAGAACCACAATGTGTCTAGTCAGAACATGGGAGGGCCCTACCTTCCCAATCTCAAAATCTAAAATTCAATTTCATCATTGTGAAAAACATATAATATAATATATGCATGTTTATGTAAATGCAAGAAGCACACCTCTTACAGGCAAATGCTTGCTAACCAATGCACTGCACGTGTACTGTACTTCACATTTCTTGCTATTTTCCTTGCAAGTGTGACACAAGTTGTACAAGTGCAATGCAAAATGCAAGTGTTTCTCCCTAATTTATCTATAAGTTCCCTAATAACACGGGACTCAACTTACTGTGAGTGTATAATTAAGCCTTATTGCACTTTGTTCGGGGTGTTAACAATGGTTAGTTAATGCCACCTGAAGAGGGCTTTAACAGCTGTTAATTGCTGACCTACAACTATGGACCCAAATTAAAGGTGATGGTGCCTAATAAGATTAAGGCAATTTACAGCCCTTAATGCCCAAAGCATGCTCATCTTTTATCTCACCCAACACAAATAAATAAACATGCCTACTATCTCAGTCACCCTCATGCACCTACCATTAAACATGTAATTCAGGCAAACCCCAGTAGTTAATGCCAGCTTTCTAAGCTTTCAGAGTCAATCTGAGCATTCCATGTAGAGCATTAGTATGATCTGAACTTTGTTTACCTGGTAGACTGCTTATGAATGGAACATGGTTTATGCATCGAGGCATTATAGAAACCTTTACTGATTAGTGTATAGAAAGTTGCCTATGTTCACAGTGGCCTACCACTGGTGCCATGGGTCCCAATGCAAGTAAGACATATTGACCTCTGCCCTCAATCTGATAGTAAAGGACAACCCTAAATGGGGTGCAGTGGGACCTGTGAAGCACTGGGCCCTGTACTAATGCCCCTGCTGCACCAGTGGCGGTCACACTCATACTAAGCGTCAGGTGGTGAGGAGCCCATTTTCTCTGCTGATAACCAGACTGAGTAGTGGTTTACTTAGCAGTGACAGCGTGCTATATCAAAACAAGCAACCTCCAACAACCCCCCCCCCCAAAGCACAGCAGCACTGATGAGCTATCTCAGTCAGAAAACAGACTGTGGTCTGTGACTGAATCCTCAATCCCAGTCCATGAAGGCACCTGAATTCCCACACCTCTGTACTAATGGCAATACAGCACTGTACAAAGCTCCCCAGCACAAAATAACACAGGGAACTAACAAAGGCATAACCATGGCAGAGCAACTTGTTTTCTAACTATGTAGTGTCCAATTCTGGACTCGTGCCAATATAACCCACAATTAGATTGCGCAGGAAATAAATGAGAAACTCACAACTGGTGCAATTTTTTGCTATTGTGCAACACCAACCCTGCAGTCTTGATTCGTCTAGAACAGGGTCCTAACATACAGGCAGGACATGAGCTGGTCCATGAAGGAGAGTTGCATATTTTCGAGTTGCTATGAAAACGAGCTTTGCCATCTGCTGCATTCTTCCCAATGATACGAACCAGAGAAAGTTTAAATAAACGCACCGCGGTGCCCTGGCTGAAACAGTAAACAGGGAGATTGGCACAGATGCTTTAATAAAATGGCATACATCACATTGTGTTCTGTACACTGGCAAGAAACCAGAACAGCACCTTCTTAAGTCTATATGAAAAGGGAGTCGCCATCTGACATTGTACAGCGAGAACCCCGCTAATGTGAGGATGCTGATGCCCTGCGGAATGTGGCTTCTATGTCCCTTAATGGGCTATAGTGGAGGTAAGCGACTAAACAAAAGGCCATTCGATCTGTGTTGATCCTTTTCAGTTTGATGGGTTTTGCATTATGGTTTAGGCTATAGTGGCATATACAAAGCATCAGTCTATGTTTAAAAAGAGGTCCATACGAGGTGTTTCAACAATGTTTGAAGTCGATTGGGGTGCATTCAAACTCTGAACCATAGAGGCCAGAGAAGGAACATCTTATGAGGCTTCCTTCAATGTTGTTCCTTTCAGCGCATCCACAGGGACAGTACATCATAGACTAGGGTTAATAAGTATAACCATGCCTAGGTGTAAACTTTCCAAAATCTCAAAGTCAGGTCTCTTCTGATGAGCAGTCAACCTGTAACTTATATACCTCTCAGCTTACGGGAAGAAAACTGCTCCTTCTCACAGAATGTCGTGCTTCTGCAACCCAACACTGTAAATCTCCCAACCAGTGTCTGTATACATTGAGACACGGCCAGCCATAAGTGCACACAGCTCTCACGAGGCCCAGGCTCAAGTCTGCAGTCTACAGAGCCTGAGGCCTAAACATTACAGTAAAGCACGCCCAGGTAAATGGACGGGGCATAGACTCAGAGAGGGCGAGCGCCGGACGCATTGATTTTTAGATCCTTCCATTATAGGGCATTCAGACTGCAAGGAGGCCGCTCGCAAAGCATGCCGGGAGCATACCACACCCGCTGCAAACGAGGCCTGGGTCTTGCGCGGTACCGCGACTGGAAACCTGGGCTCGTACCTAATTAATGTCCGCCACTCTCTGCGCTACACAAGTGCTTTCCTGAAGCTTGCCAACGCGACTCTTTTAAAATACTCGTTTGCGTTTCACGTTATTTGTGATTGCCCCGGGAACAACCAGTTGCGTTGAGTGTGCCTAGGATAACGTGCCCTCTCTGTACAACCTTCCTATATAATGGGGAGGAAGTGACTGCTATTTTCAGCCTTTCTGGAGCCGACAACACTATTTAACGCAAATGGGTGACGTGTTTCAGGAGGACAGAGAGTAAACAATAAACATTCGGATTTTTGTGTATTTGAAAGGGAACTGTGTTGGACTGAGGCGTTGACAGCCCCTCGGAGATGTTCTGCAGAAACGTTCACTCTTACAATGTTGGGAACTGATAGGAATCCCTTGAGAAGGGCCTTCAATTGGCCCCCTCAGTGAGGATCCCCTTGCAGTGAAGCCCTGCAGTGGCTTTCACAGTAAGGATCCCTTTGCAGAGGAGCCCAGCAGTGGCCCTCACAGTGAGGATCCCCTTGCAGTGAAGCCCTGCAGTGGCTCTCACAGTAAGGATCCCTTTGCAGAGGAGCCCTGCAGTGGCCCTCAAAGTGAGGATCCCCTTGCAGTGAAGCCCTGCATTGGCTCTCGCAGTGAGGATCCCCTTGCAGAGGAGCCCAGCAGTGGCCCTCACAGTGAGGATCCCCTTGCAGTGAAGCCCTGCAGTGGCTCTCACAGTAAGGATCCCTTTGCAGAGAAGCCCTAGAGTGGCCCTCGCAGTGAGAATCCCCTTGCAGCGAAGCCCTGCAGTGGCCGTCACAGTGAGGATCCCCTTGCAGTGCCTTGCGAAGGGCCTTCAAGTGGCCCTCACAGTGAGGGTCCCCTTGCAGTGAAACCCTGCAGTGGCCCTCACAGTGAGGATCCCTTTGCAGTGAAACCCTGCAGTGGCCCTCACAGTGAGAATCCCCTTGCAGAGGAGCCCTGCAGTGAGGATCCCCTTGCAGTGCCTTGCGAGGGGCCTTCTAGTGGCCCTCACAGTGAGGATCCCCTTGCAGTGAAGCCCTGCAGTGGCTCTCGTAATAAAGGTGAGGGTCCCCTTGCAGAGGAGCTCTGCAGTGGCTCTCGCAGTGAGAATCTCCTTGCAGAGACGCCCGGCAGTGGCCCTCACAGTGAGGATCCCCTTGCAGAGGAGCCCTGCAGTAAGGATCCCCTTGCAGTGCCTTGCGAGTGGCCTTCTAGTGGCCCTCACAGTGAGGATCCCCTTGCAGTGAACCCCCGCAGTGGCTCTCGCAGTAAAGATCCCCTTGCAGAGGAGCCCTCTAGTGGCCCTCACAGTGAGGGTCCCCTTGCAGAGGAGCCCTGCAGTGGCCCTCAAAGTGAGGATCCCCTTGCAGTGAAACCCTGCAGTGGCTCTCGCAGTGAGGATCTCCTTGCAGAGAAGCCCTGCAGTCAGTGCTTAATTTGTGCTTGTTGTTTACGGTGCTGAGCACCAGCAGTTATTTTTGAGGGCCAGGGCTTTGTCTTCTGCCTCAAGCATTTGCAGCGAGCAAAAGACACGTTTGGGATAGACGGAGGAAGAGAAAATCGAAAAAGCGTCCCAATGAGAGAAAGCAGAAAGCTGCAAGAGTGAGCTGAAGTGGCAGGGAGTGGTTTTAAATGGATTGACTAGGTCCGAGATGGCTTCAGTATTAAGCTGTCTCAGTATTCCGTGTTCGCACATTTCATTGCAGCAGCCGCATGTTTAAGAGAAGGGCTTTGAGCACAGGCACCTTTTTATTTACAAATTAAGCACTACCTGCAGTGGCCCTCACAGCGAGGATTCACTCACTGTCACCTTTGTACAGCCTTTCGTGAAATTGTCTTAAGGCCACCCACAAGGGAGTATTCTACTGAAAAAAACACCAGGCACATTTATTTTGTGGAGCTCGTTATTTGGCTAGTCTAAATCTCGTACTTTTTTCATTACCAAATAAAGTTTGAATATGTTAGCCTCAGATTTTCCCACAATCAGGCTGGCATATAAAGGTTAAATATTTTATACAACAAGCAGGGTGCACGAGAGGGGCCTATCAGGCAGTGGAAAAAGAGAGGAATGAGGACTGGTTGGAGTACTAAGAGAGAAAACACAATATTTTGTAAAAAAAATATGTATATATTTGAGGAAACCACGATGGTGTGTGTGTGCCGTTTTCTCCGTGTGTATGTAATAATTCTTGATGAAATCTGACATCTCACAATACCCGACTGAAATCACCTGCATCCAACTATTTATGAAAAGCTACATTTATGAGGGGGCTGTAACACCCCAAACACCCACCTTAAGCTACGCCCCATCCCGCTAGATTTTTGAATGGTTCCTCAATTTCTAAAAATGTGTATTATCACGCTTTCTTCATTAAGACTGTGGGCCGTATTTATACTCCGTTTGCGCCGAATTTGCGTCGTTTTTTTCGACGCAAATTCGACGCTAAACTAACGCCAACTAACGCCATATTTATACTATGGCGTTAGAGGCGAATAGCGCCAAAGTTCCCGGAATGTGCGTCATTTTTTAGCGTGAACCCCTTCCTTGCGTTAATGATATGCAAGGGAGGCGTTCCCGTCTAAAAAATGACTCCCAGGCCTTTACGTGGTATTTATACTCCCGGGCAAAAGAGACGCCCGGGAGTGGGCGTGGCTAAAAACGGCGCATTTGCGCCGCTTTTTAACGCCTGGGTCAGGCATGGCGTTAAGGGACAAGTGGGCTCAAAATGAGCCCAGAGTGCCCTCCCCTGCCCCCAGGGACCCCCCCTGCCACCCTTGCCCACCCCAGGAGGACACCCAAGGCTGGAGGGACCCACCCCAGGGACATTCAGGTAAGTATTTTTTTATTTTTTTTTTATAATTTTTTGTGGCATAGGGGGGCCTGATTTGTGCACCCCTACATGCCACTATGCCCAATGACCATGCCCAGGGGACAGAAGTCCCCTGGGCATGGCCATTGGGCAAGGGGGCATGACTCCTATCTTTACAATGATAGGAGTCATGTTGATGGGGGATGGGCGTCGAAAATAAATGGCGCAAGTCGGGTTACGACGATTTTTTCGACGTAACCTGACTTGCCCCATTTTAAGACGCCCATGCGCCATTTTCCCCCTACACCGGCGCTGCCTGGTGTACGTGGTTTTTCTCGCGCACACCAGGCAGCGCCGGTCTGCTTGCGCCGGCTAACGCCATTCAATAAATACGGCGCCCGCATGGCGCTTCAGAATGGCGTTAGCCGGCGCAAAACTTTTTGACGCTAAACTGCGTTAGCGCAGTTTAGCGTCAAAAAGTATAAATATGGGCCTGTATGTTTATTGCCGCACCGTGAATGCACGTGAAAAAAAACTTTGCTCACCAATACTGCTAAATGCAGTTTTCCTCGAGTTGCTCATACGAGGTACAAACGTCACATACGTACACCGATAACCAATTCGTTGCTGTATTGTGGTGCCACCAAGCGGTCACTAGAAAAAAATGCATAATGAATGCGCAAACTAGAAAGAACATCATCGATCTTGAGCGACAAGAGCACACAGCAGCCGGGGGATGATCACCAGTGCATTTAAAAAAGCCAGCCACGTTTTCAATCTATTTTGCACTTTAAAAAAGAAAAAAGTATGAAAGATGAATATGAAAAATATTAG
Organism: Pleurodeles waltl; assembly: GCF_031143425.1. NCBI lineage: Eukaryota > Metazoa > Chordata > Amphibia > Caudata > Salamandridae > Pleurodeles > Pleurodeles waltl. Next base: position 319,488,007 of record NC_090436.1, read on the forward strand.
ACATCGAAAAACAATTACTGTTGCCCCAAAACAGGTCCACGTCCATGGTTCTTGTTCCAAGATTCCCATTTACAGCTGTACCAACAATGGGTGTTGTAATTGTGTTTTTTGCTATATTGGGAAACCCGCATGCAATAGTGGTAAAAGCCTATAAAAACTCCACCCGCGAAAATGGATCCCGGTTGTAATAAAAGGTGTTTGTGCGGGCGTGCATCGTTTGTTTTATTTCATACAAATATCTCTTCTACATTCCATCATGTGCTTATCACGTGTTGACAGTGTTTTACATTTGCTGTCGGGGCATCTTCCAAGGGCAACTGCATCCCGGTAATTTCATACTTACCTTACTGTAGAAATACCATCCCACACACACGAACATCGCGAGTCTGATCACATAAGGGTCACGGAAATCTGATGTATCGGGTGTTCGGCGCCTCCTGGTGGCCTATGTGATACAGAGCATCCAATCAGACCCATCGTGTGCTTTCATCGGGTAATAGGATTGTGGGATATGTCATCATTAAAAACCGTAGCCCCCTCGCCTGCCACCCACCTCCTGTGATAGTCATGGCTGCCTGTCCGTCAACTTTAATGTTCGTCTTCTTGTCAGTTCACTAACACCGTAAAGCCATTGAACAAAGCCACTTGTTGATTGATGTATTGAATGAAACAAACAGCTGTTATCTTGGTTATTTCTAAATTCGGTTACCCGAAACTATCGCCGACAAATAATTCGTGCGTGGGATAAAACAGTATGGTCCATATTTATACTTTATTAGTGCCGCATTTGCGTCACTTTTTTACGCAAAAGCGGTGCAAACTTACAAACTACAATTGTAGTTTGTAAGTTTCACCGCTTTTGCGTCAAAAAAAGCGGCACAAATGCAGCGCTAAAAAGTATAAATATGGGCCTATGTTTTTCCAACAAAGCACAATTATATTAAAGGGAAAGTGAAAGAATTGCAATTTTTCATCTGGCTCACATAGGCGATATTAAAGGCTACCGGGCATGCAGGAAATACTGGGCTCAACCATGTTGTGGCCTTTTACTTTTGCTGTTCCAGGGCCCAACCTACTATGGAGCCAGTGTAACCAAGCAAAGTAGGACTCCTTTCAGCACTTGACTCTCAGTGATAGCGTGGGTCAAGCAGTCCAATGATGTTCCAGGTGGAGGTAGGCGTGAGGCATACACAGGCTCAAGACTCAAATTACAAACAGTAACCACAATAAGGTTCAGCCAAATATGTGCCTGAAAAAAGTAGTATTTTAATGGAAGTACACAAAGCAGCGTCAACACACTAAATAATATCCACACTCTCTTATGGTCAATGCTTCAGCATCATCCTGTGCGGTATCCCCAAATCCCTCTGTACCTTTCTAGCGAAGCTGGTTATTACCCCATTCGATACTGGAGGTGACTTTCAGATGCTATCGTTGCTAGTCCCATGCAGCAAAATCTAAGTGTGACCTTAAAAGTAAACTTGAGCAGAGCTACACACTAAATTTGTTTGTGTCCCCAATAGGCCTCTTGGTCTCAAACAGCCTTGTCCAAGTCAATGGCACCCTGTACGTTCAGGAGAACCAGGGCACGTCTCTGCAGGCTCTCGTCTCCCAATGCTGAGGGTCTATGACTTCTAGCAGCCTTTCCTCAATAACAAGTCAGACTCTTCAGTCTCTTGATGACCTGTATCAATGTCAGACGTCCTTCTCCATGTCTCCTTGCAATTGGTAAGTGTTCTTCCCAACAGCCTGGGCAAGATGATCTCTCCTGGCAAACGACGATCGCTGATTTACTCTGCACAAGTGTGACAGCCCTTGCTTCACGGTGGTCCCTCCTAGCATTCAAGGGTCTCTGACAGGTTCTGCACGTGGATGACAGACCTTTCTTCATGGTGTTCCCCACCTGGCAGATGGGGGCGCTGACTGGTTCTGCACAAGTGCAACGGCCTTTAGCTGATGGGTCTCTTCTTGGCACATGGAGGTTGCCAACTTCAACAGTCCCTACTGGTTTGGGTATCTCACAGTTGTAGGAAGGTAGCCTCTTTCTAGCTTTGTTACCCCCACTTTTGGCCTGTTTGTGAGTATATGTCAGGGTGTTTTCACTGTCTCACTGGGATCCTGCTAGCCAGGGCCCAGTGCTCATAGTGAAAACCCTATGTTGTCAGTGTGTTTGATATGTGTCACTGGGATCCTGCTAGCCAGGACCCCAGTGCTCATAAGTTTGTGGCCTGTATGTTATCCCTGTGTGGTGCCTACCTGTATCACTGAGGCTCTGCTAACCAGAACCTCAGTGTGTATGCTCTCGCTCTGCTTTAAAATTGTCACTGCAGGCTAGTGACTAATTTTACCAATTCTCATTGGCACACTGGAACACCCTTATAATTCCCTTGTATATGGTACCTAGGTACCCAGGGTATTGGGGTTCCCGGAGCTCCCTATGGGCTGCAGCATTTCTTTTGCCACCCATAGGGAGCTCAGACAATTCTTACACAGGACTGCCACTGCAGCCTGAGTGAAATAACGTCCACGTTATTTCACAGCCATTTACCACTGCACTTAAGTAACTTATAAGTCACCTATATGTCTAACCTTCACCTGGTGAAGTTTGGGTGCAAAGTTACTTAGTGTGTGGGCACCCTGGCACTAGCCAAGGTACCCCACATTGTTCAGGGCACATTCCCCGGACTTTGTGAGTGTGGGGACACCATTACACACGTGCACTTCATATAGGTCACTACCTATATGTAGCATCACAATGGTAACTCTGAACATGGCCATGTAACAAGTCTAGGATCATGGAATTGTCCCCCCAATACCATTCTGGTATTGGGGGGACAATTCCATGCATCCCCGGATCTCTAGCACAGAACCGGGTACTGCCAAACTGCCTTTCCGGGGTTTCCACTGCAGCTGCTGCTGCCGCCAACCCCTCAGACAGGTTTCTGCCCCCCTGGGGCCTGGGCAGCCTGGTCCCAGGAAGGCAGAACAAAGGATTTCCTCTGAGAGAGGGTGTTACACCCTCTCCCTTTGGAAATAGGTGTGAAGGGCTGGGGAGGAGTAGCCTCCCCCAGCTTCTGGAAATGCTTTGATGGGCACAGATGGTGCCCATTTCTGCATAAGCCAGTCTACACCGGTTCAGGGATCCCCCAGCCCTGCTCTGGCGCGAAACTGGACAAAGGAAAGGGGAGTTACCACTCCCCTGACCTGCACCTCCCAGGGGAGGCGCCCAGAGCGCCTCCAGTTTGTACCAGTCCTCTGCCATCTTAGATTCAGAGGTGTTGGGGCACAATGGACTGCTCTGAGTGACCAGTGCCAGCAGGTGACGTCAGAGACCCCTCCGGATAGGTGCTTACATCTTTCAGTAGCCAAGCCTCCTTTCTCAGTAGCCAAACCTCCTTTTCTGTCTATTTAGGGTCTCTCCTCTGGGCTATTCCTCAGTTAACGAATGCAAGAGCTCACCAGAGTTCCTCTGCACTTCCCTCTTCGACGTCTGCCAAGGATCGACCGCTGACTACTCCAAACCGCAACAAAGTCGCAAGACGACTACCAGCAACCTTGTAGCGCCTCATCCTGCCGGCTTTCTCGACTGTTTCCTGGTGGTGCATGCTCTGAGGGCTGTCTGCCTTCACCCTGCACTGGAAGCCAAGAAGAAATCTCCCGTGGTTCGACGGAATCTTCCCCCTGCCAATGCAGGCACCAAACTTCTGCATCACCGGTCCTCTGGGTCCCCTCTCATCCCGACGAGCGTGGTCCCTGGAACACAGGAGCTGGGTCCAATAGTCTCCCACAGTCCAGTGTCCCTTCTGTCCAAATTTGATTGAGGTAAGTCCTTGCCTCCCCACACCAGACAGCAAACCTGTGTACTGCGTGATTTGCAGCTGCTCCGGCTTCTGTGCACTTTTCCAGGACTTCCTTTGTGCGCAGCCTAGCCTGGGTCCCCAGCACTCCATCCTGCATTGCCCAACTCGCTGAGTTGGACTCCGACATCGTGGGACCCTCCTTTGTGACTCTGAGTCGACCACTGTCCTCAGATCTTCTAAGTGCCTGCTCTGGTACTTCTGCGGGTGCTGCCTGCTTCTGCGGGGGCTCTCTGAGGTGCTGAGCGCCCCCTCTGTCTCCTCCTCCAAGGGGCGACATCCTGGTCCTTCCTGGTCCCCAGCAGCACCCAAAATCCTCAACCACGACTCTTGCAGCTAGCAAGGCTAGTTTGTAGTATTTCTGCCTGGAAATACTTCTGCAACCTCCAGCACGCTGTGGGACATCTTTCTTCCAAAGGAGAAGTTCCTAGCCCTTTTTGTTGTTGCAGAATCTTTGGCTTCTTCCACCAGGAGGCAGCCCTTTTGCACCTTCATCTGGGGTTAGTGGGCTCCTGCCCCCCTGGACACTTTCGTGACTCTTGGACTTTGTCCCCTTCCTTTACAGGTCCTCAGGTCCAGGAATCCGTCTTCAGTGTTTTGCTGGTGCTTGTGGTTCTTGCAGAATCCCCTATCACGACTATTGCGTCTTTCTGGGGTAGTAGGGTAACTTTACTCCTACTTTTCAGCATCTTGGGGTGGGGTATCTTGGACACCCTTACTGTTTTCTCACAGTCCCAGTGACCCTCTACAACCTCCCATAGGTCTGGGGTCCTTTCGTGATTCGCATTCCACTTTTGGAGTATATGGTTTGTGTTGCCCCTAGACCTATGTCTACCTATTGCATCCTATTGTGATTTTACATTGTTTGTACTACTTTTCTTACTGTTACTTACCTGTTTTGGGTTTGTGTACATATAATTTGTGTATATTACTTACCTCCTAAGTGAGGGTATCCTCTGAGATACATTTGGCATACTGTCACTAAAATAAAGTACCTTTATTTTTAGTAACTCTGAGTATTGTGTTTCCTTATGATATTGTGCTATATGATGTAAGTGGTATAGTAGGAGCTTTGCATGTCTCCTAGTTCAGCCTAAGCTGCTTTGCCATAGCTACCTTCTATCAGCCTAAGCTGCTAGAAACACCTCTATTCCACTACTAAGGGATAACTGGACCTGGCACAGGGTGTAAGTACCACAAGGTACCCACTATAAGCCAGGCCAGCCTCCTACAACAGTTTACTCACTGGGATCCAATCATCAGGATCCTCGCAGGGCTGTGCTCCCTCCAGACACTCTCCTCCTCACAGGGTCCATTGGTCTTGGTGAGCAGGCATAGGGCTGATGTTCCGGGCTCAGGACAAGTAGGCTTGATTTCCTGGGTGATGGTCCTAAATCCAACAGGGACTCTAGCAGACCTTGGTCCTTATTCTTTAATCCAGCAGCTAGAACTCTTGGTGGTGATTACCTGTAATAAAGAGTGCTTTGATTAGCTCATGCTCCAACCTTTATAGTTCAAATCAAGACACAATTGTGATTTATTGTCTGGTCCTTTGAAATTCGGATTGTGGATGTCAACTCATTTGAACTGCTTTCTCCTCTACCCTGTCTTTTGTCAAAGGGACAGTCCCCCACGAGTAGATCCACTTCTGACTGACCCATAACACAGACCAAATGCCTAACTGGGGATCATACTTGGCTGTCAGCCTCTAGTGAAATATGCCTCATAAATGTTCAAAGGCCTAAGCCTTCCACTAATTCATGGTTCTCTGGTCTTACAGTGATAACTTTTTCAGGTCCACCATCTCCCTTACAACAAGCCCAGGCCCCACTGGGCAGAATTTTTTTCTGGAATCAAAGAGATCTCTTATCTGCTCAGGGGATGCTATGCTCTGCTCCCTTTTCTCCAGTAAGCAAGTTTTCATTTCAGCCCCACGGAATGTCACCAATCCAAATCTCCTGTCCAGGGGTTGCAGCCCTCACCTCAGCTAGTCTTTCCAGGTCCTGGGCTTTCAAAATGGAACCCATAGACCTCCACATTATGTACCATGCAGAGTCACACGTACATCTCAGCATGCACACGCATGTATCATGCGCAGTCTGAGTCTACACGTAATCACCATGTTGCACAAGGATCAGTTAGGTACTGAGCAGCGGAACATTATGTGAGGCTCTACTCCCATGACACAGGTAAAAAAAAGCATGTTCACAATACTGATCACTATTAAACAAAAAAACTACCATGCTGGCATAACCGCATTCGTGTTGCTTAACTCCAGGTAAGAACAGTAGGGTCCCTCTTGGTCTTAGAAGACCGTATTATCATAAGAAAGGTATAGTCATGGTGCATACGCATGATCCGTGTTCGCTATGACCAAAAATCAGTAACAGGGATCCATATGTCCATGCAACTGGGGCACTCAGAGCACAGGTGCACATCCATCACCATGCAGGGGCCTCTTCTGTCCCAACATACTCCGATAGACATTTTTGGGAAAGAGCTTGAAAAGTATTTAACTTTTTCATCACAAAAAAGACAAAAAAACAATTAGGCCTTTCTTGACCTTGCAAGAAAGCTTGTGAGAAAACCCCTATTATCCTTTGTCAACTGTATTCCAAACAATCCCATTAAAGTAATAATTTGTTATTATATAGTACTACTTACCAGATTTGTTCTGTTTATACGTGCTGTATATAAGGGATATTATTCTTATCCAATGTATGGTACTCAATTTAACCACCGAGGAAGGATTGAAAGCTGAGTCTGCCTCAATGGAATGCAAACTCCTGACCTTCAGATTACTGCAAATGGCTGTGGCAAGCACTGCCTCACTGAGCCATCTAGCTGGTTAAAGTTTTGGCACATCATAATATTGTCATAGAGACAACAATAAAAGTGACATTTGCTTGAGATAAGTAAGCATGAATGACAAATATAGAACTCTCAACATGCACTCCTGTGCTTTAACTTTACGGACAAATGTAGCACTCTTGGCCCTCAGAATCGATGGCCTACCCCATGATTTTTCAGCCAGTCCCATAGGAATAAACAACAATCATGAGTGTGGTTGGCACCCGAGGAAGATAACTGCCTGAGCTGTAAGCTCTGTGCTATCAGGGGATAATTGGCCTGTACCCACCAGATAACAGCACCCTCTAGGACCAGTTTACACTGGCTACTGGCAGATTTTGAGTTGAGCCGTAAGATGTACCCCAAGAACTCAACACACTCAAGTCTGTTCAAAATGGAGGCTCGGAACAGTGGCTCTTGGTTTGATTGCTTAACACTTTGGGGGTTATTCTAACTTTGGAGGAGTGTTAATCCGTCCCAAAAGTGACGGTAAAGTGACGGATATACCACCAGCCGTATTACGAGTTCCATAGGATATAATGGACTCGTAATACGGCTGGTGGTAAATCCGTCACTTTTCCGTCACTTTTGGGACGGATTAACACCTCCTCCAAAGTTAGAATAACCCCCTTTATCCTCTAAGTGCTCCATGAGCTACCCACAAACGGGTTTTAACCCTCCCATGCTCCTGGAACAGTCACTGTGATGAAACATAGTGCAGCAGGAAACAGACGCAATATCCTAATGCCAGCAAACACTACTTGTGGTAGGTAGGTCTGAAATGGAGCCTGCCTGCCAACCAAACCCTTAAGCTTGCTTGTCTACCACAAATCTCCAAGTAAAGGCATCCTAAGATGTCCCTAAGGCTATGCCTAAATCAGATCAACGCCAACAGCACAATTATAGATTGGGCTGACATGCACACAGAGATGTGCACACTATTTCGCACATTTCACTCCGAACATGGAGACTCCCTCCCCATCATCCGTATAATACCAATCCAGAAGCCTGAAGTCAGCTGGCCGCAACATCAAGATGCTTCCACCTCACCAAGCAAATGCATTGACTCAATAAGTACTTTAACAAGCAACTGCCCTTTCAAGCTGACCTATGCCAATCTGTGCAGCTGCTGCCACTCCCCCTTCTCCTGATACTCCTAACACTCTGTAGTTCTCTTTCTCTTTATAAGTACAAAGATGCATGTGCAGGGTTAGCAGAATCTCCTATTGAGACAACCACCTCATATTTCTTTAGGCTGGCCTTCTTATTAGCAATTGTGAAGAACCTGTGTGTCACATATTACCAACTGCGGAAATCCTATGTCATCTATATTGGAGTCCTTACAGCTCTTTCACGAGAAACGGAGTCTTCCAGACTCTATACTGCATATGGGTTTCTGGGACACTATGAACCGCATATTACACATGCTATATATAGCACAATGTGTGGTATTCTGCTTGTCACCAAAAGAGGGGCAGGAGAACTAATCTCTGACACCAATACCACACTAAGGTTGGGCAAACCTGTGATCCTTCTATTCTAACTAGAGATTTGCAACCTTTAATATTTTAAATACAACAGCCATTGTTTATGGACGGAAAGCCTCACCCACATTACCGTGGCATGCTTCATCCTTGGCCAGTCCACCCCCTCTGGTTGAGATCATACCAACCTGGCAGTCTCAACCTTGACCGGAAAAAAAATTCTGGGAGAAGGGAGATCAGAATAAAGTATGCTCTGGTATGTGTAGGGAACCAGATCTTGAATCTAAAACACTGCCTCTGTGCGTATCCTGGATAGCCTTTATTAATAGGGTTGCACAAGGTAGGATTAAAATGGAGTGTTCCTCAGTCAGGAGCAATCACAAAGGGGTGTTTGGAAGTGATCAAGACTCATCACACACCCACGTCCACTAATGCTAACATGTTGTGGCCAATCAAGAGGATATCCCATGGAGACAAAATTGCTTCCGGGTGGGAGGTCCTGTCCCTTCATCAGGGCAAATCAATCAAAAGGTCCTGAGTATCTGTAAAGCATGCCTAAATCGTTAATAATGGTCAGAATAGTCTTACCTTTAACCTAAATGTTCTCAGTGCACCCAAGGATAAAAACCAAAAGAAATGGAATCATAAGTCCAATGTGTGGAATAAAAAAAGAAAACAAAGGGGATTTTATTTCAAAAGTAAATAAAGGTTTGTTACAATATCTATGGTGGGAATCACCCGTACACACACTGTGAAAAAACACGCATGAATCATTTCTAAATGAATTCATTGCATTCATTGTGTGCAAAATGTAGTGTGAACGTGCAGCACTCGTGTCCGAATCACTTACCCTGCAGTCGTCAATGTTCTGCCTCTTCAGTCACTATGCAGGGGGATCTCACCTGTAGTCACACACTAAAAAAAATCAAAATGATTGGTTGCTTCATATCTGGCTTCATTCATGTCCATTAGTCTTTACCTGTCTGGGGTACTTAAAACCACAGTCCACACAGTCTCATGATTGATATGATGGTGAGCGCGATGGGGAAAAAAACCCATAAAATAATCTTATACGTTGGAGATCCTATTGGTATATCATAATCAGAAAAAGTTAGGGATAGATTTTTCAGTGTGTAGCTCCCAACTACCCTAGTTAGTCACCTGTTCTGGGAAAGCCTAGAACCTGCCTCAACCCTGGCTGTAACCAGATATGGCTGATTAATATGTGGATACCCACGTCCTTTAATGTGGTGCTCGCAACTCAAGATCCAAGGACCCCCCACATGTCGGGGTCATAATGGCACACCACTAAGTCATTATCACGATCAAAAACTGTGAGAAGTTGTGTTGCCCACTGTAAATCTCATCTATATTCATGCGGGACTATATGAGCTTGACTCTCATGCAAATGTGTCATATGTCACAGTTGCCCCATAGAATCCAAAAAAACGGGTTTGCCCCATAGCGTTATTGCAAAAACACACATAAACACCTTTAAAACGACTGACAATCAATATCCTCACCGGAGGAACTACCATGTTGCATACGTGCAGGACACAGGTCTCATCATATAGTAATCAATGCACCCGGCAAAAGCCACCTCAGCCACCATCAAATCACATGATCTGTTTTCGGGAAGCCAACCACGCCAGACAGCAAGCATAATGCTGTGTATTAGGAGCGGACGTGATATATTAGGTCCCGACCCTCCACATAGGCTCCTCACATCATGGATGCCATATTTCGGGAGCAAGGAGTAACACAAATATTAGGATCCGGCCCCACCCTGCTTTTTCTTTACTTCGTCAATGTGTAGGTCCTGCTTTCCCACCTACATAGTTGCCTTTAGAGTATACCGCGTCTGCATGCACCCATGAATGGCTCATTCTTAAAGTGCAGGGGACGCGGCGTGAGGCGCGTCTCCATGCGTGTAGGGATGCTGGGAGTTATAGTCCCCAGAAGTTTACCGGTCTTGTGCAACCTGAGTGTTTTTCGCTATTTTCTGTTAGCCAGCAATGCCTCCCGCCGGGGATTGCAACTGGTGTATTAACAATAGGTAAATCGACTCAAAGTGTTAGGGCATCCCTCTGAGTCCGTTTATCAAGTGTGTCTAAGCCATGATTCTATACTATAACTATACCAATGTGTCATTGGGGATCAACCTCATTTTCTCATCCACTTCCGTGCTATTGTGTTCAGGAATGGGTCCCAAGAAAGAATAGTTACTATAGTTACTATCCCGTTCCAAAATGTTAGAGCCCCAAAAGTGAGAAATCGAAAGTTATCACACCCAGTAGAGTTTGATGAGCTTAGGATCTGTGATGGTTATGTGCGGCAGGGATATATTCCTAAGGGAGGGGAGTGGCACCCCTTTGAAGATGTGCATGGTCGCCATTTCTCAGCCTGGAGCAGGGAGGGGCAGAGGATATCGATATGGAACATAGGGCCAGATGTAGCAAAGGTTTTTACCCATTCTGTGTCTATGGGAAAAAGTGTTCGTACATATGGCCCATACATGGGTTGAAATCATTTGTTTTGAGCAATTACTCAGTGTTGTTCCTCCAGGAGACTTGACTATTGGAGTGCCCAGCAGTTGAGAGGGTTCACTGCTGCAGTTCAAAATGCTAAGGCCTCAGTAAGAGGTAGAGCAGTGGGCGGTTTGCTAATATTGGTCTAGGTCCGATTTGGGAGGAAGGTAACCAAGCTTCAAACTTCATGTGTAAGGTCTCTTGCTTCCTTAACTGATTTGTTTTCTAATGATGTGGAGTTGAAGCAGATGGTTTGTCTTAACATATATGTTTCCCCAATTCGTCCCTGCTGGAATCTGAATTATGTAATTTGGGCAATGATGTGAAAAATTGTTATTGGATTATCCTGATGTTTTTTTTGTGGCAGGAGGTGAATTTCATGAAAAATCAGCTTTTAAGGAACTGGATGAGTCAACAAAAGAGCTGAAGTTGGCATTAAATATCCCTAACTGTATTTTCTCAGTTAGAGCAGGGGGAGGGGATGTTAAGGTTTTATCCTGTATAGCCCAGCTGAATTTGATTAATGTCTACAGTCGATGCAATGATGACATTCCTGCTTCCAGAACCTTTAAACATGGTAATAGTGTTATGCCTATCGGTTATATTTTTGTTCCTATTCCTATTCCCTTGGGCGAAAAACTTTAGAGTCTTTGATTTAGGGCCAAGTGACCATCTTGATTTTAACTTGGAGTTTGAAGATTCTTGTCTCCTGAGGAAGCTTACCACAGAAGAATTTATGTTGTGATCATGGAAGATGCTTTGCAAACCCTCTCATCAATCACGTTCGAGCTCTTAAACCTGGAAACAAGGATGTGATGGGTTGGCACTTCAGATTAACAAAGAACTGCAATCTCATTTCAAGCTGGCAACGGGGTCCTCATAATTTCAGTGGGACCAGAGGTAAGGGGACTAGCTGGTTTGATGACGATTGTCAGGAGGGTGGAAGAGTGGTGAATAGAAATCTCTGGTGTTTGAATTTAGACCCAAACAACATGAGCCTAAGAGAAGCTATGGTGGTCTCGAAAACCACCTATCCAAATCTATATGCCCTCAAAAAGAGGGAGTTTTATGAGTTGAAATTGGAATTAATGCTGGCTGCCATTGTGGACAAGAACAGTAGGAAGCTTTAGAGGCTGGTGAATTCAGTAACCCTTTCATCACCTTCTCTTGAGACACAGATTAGCGAGGCAGACTGGTACACTTTTATTCACTCAATTTATAGTGGTGGAAACTCTGAGAACTGAGTAACAATCCTGACTCATACCGACGATGACATAGAGGCAATTACAAATACCCAGACCCCAGTAAATCTGCCTGACATAATTAGTAATATGAAGGCATCTAGGGCAGGTGGCCCCAATGGCTTCCCATCCGTCATTTTTAAGAAAGATCCTAGGAAGTGGGGTCTAATTGTGAGTGTGTTCTTTAAGTGGGTAATGTATTCAGGCTGCCTCCCAGATTCTTGGAAAGGAGCCACAATGAAGCCCATTCATAAAAAGGAAAGTTGGATCAGCCTGCAAGTTATCGCTTGATTTGCCTGTCAGATATTACCTCTAAATTGTTTGCTCAAGCCTTGTTGAAGGATTTAGCTGTTTAGACTTTTGATTTTGGGCTGATCCCTGTAGAGCAAGAGGGTTTTAGATCAAAGTATTCCACAATAGATCACTGTTTCATCCTGTGGGGAGTCGCAAGGAGGTCAATGGAGTTGGCAAGTGGCTTGTGCTGCTGAGTGGCCTTCGAAGAGTGGACCGAATTGCGATTTGGAGCAAACTCCATCATTGGAATATCTCTGGGGTTTTATTAGGTCTGATGAAGCTCCACAGTGATAACTGGGTTCAAGTCGACCTTGATGGGTTAGGCAGTTTGTCAAGGAAAATCCCAGTAAAGGATGGTCTGCAGCAGGGGTGCATGTTAGCCCCCTTACTACTTAGTCTGTTCACTGCAGACCTTCCCCAAACATTAAGTGCTACTCATAGTTTTTCTCAGAAGATCGGGAGCAGGCATATTACCTGCCTCTTGTATGCAGATGATCTTGTGGTGATGGATCGTATGCCTAGCAGGCTCCACAAAAAACTTAATGCTCTCAACTACTATTGTCTCGAAAAAAAAAAACTATTACTGTTGATAAAACACAGACATTGTTCTTTGCTAAAAAGAAAAGAACCTTTACTCGGTTCCTAGGGATTGAACTGTTGGAGCAGGTCAGAGAATACAAGTATTTGGGTATGACTTTTGCAGATGATTTGCTATGGGACAAACATAATGTCTCTTGGAAACTTGTACTATCAGCTGAAGTGAAGACCCTGAAAAGGTTTGACCATAGATTTGGCAGTTATACTTTTGAGCCATTAAGTAAGGTGATCCAGGGCAAACCTATTCCCCAGGCTCTTTATGGGGCTGAGGTGCTAGCAATGGATAGGAGAGTCTCTTGGGAGAGCCTAAAAGAGTGCACTCTGAAATTGCTCTTTGACCAACCCAAAGTGTGCGATGGTTCAAGCCATAAGGAGGGAGCTATGAACCATTGCCTGGAGTACCTTGGCAGATGCAAGAGCTAGGCGCATTGAGTTTTTGATAAAAATAAGAATCCCGGTGTAAAGCTATTGGCCCTAACTCTACCTGAGGTAATCTCAACCTTTTCTCACAAGAGGAACTCCATGTCAGTAATGTTGGAGTGCATGGGGTCCCTGACTTGCTTTTGGAGGAAGGTGAAGTATCACAAATCAGTCGAATAAAGTGCACACTTAGGCAATGTGCTGTTGAAACTAGCCAAAGGGAAGATCTGCATTACCTTAAGAATAAGAGCTCTGTTACTCCCTTCCTCACTTTCCAGGAGAAGTGGATCTTTTCTCAAACTTATATAAAATCCCTGATATGTTTCTGAGACATGAAATCCTGCGTTTGAGGATTGGCATTGATGCAAGGTCTAAAGTTGAAAATGATAGTCCAGTGTCCCTACTGATGTACAGATGGAGTTGTAAGTATTCAGTAAGCCATCTTTTGGTGGACTGTGTATTCTTCCTTGAGGAGAGGAAGAAGATTCTTAGTCCCGTTTTTATTAAATATGGGATTCGGTCACAAGATGAGGGCCTCAATCTGATATGTGGTCTCAGATTCCAAGATGCAGTCATTGCTACTGATCAATTCTTGCGGAGAATTGTAATTTCTTATGCCAGGCGCTCTCTTATTAAGTGATCGAGACTGGGGATAGCATTTGTCCTCCCAGGTTGGCAGTGATTTCTTCTTATCAGATAGGCCGATCCTGACCATGTCAAGAGGTTGATTAAATGGGATACCGGGGGTTGTGATGGCTGTCCTGCACACTGCACTTTATAGTATTGGTTGGTAAAATGAGATCTTTGCCCTAAGTAATCTACCCTTTTCCAATTACTGTTAATACGTATAGTGAAGTGGAGTTGGTTGGCACGCTGCACTTTATATTGCCTTTATATCGTGTATCTGTACTTTATGTCGTTGGTTGGCAAAATTAGATCTTTGGCCTAGGTAATCTACCCTTTTCCAATTGCTGCTAATAGGTATGTTATAATGGCGTTGGTTGGCACACTGCACTTTATATTGCCTTAGTAGGCTAAATGAGCTGCTCGCCTTGGGTAATGTATTCCCCACCTCCAACTACCCCGATAGGTATGTGAAAATGGGCTGTAACAGTCTACTGAGCCTTGTGTCTTCTAAATAGGTGAATGTTGACTAGGTTAGAAAGTAGACAATATGGAACCCCGGGGCTTATGATAGTTTGGCTCTGTACCTTGCACTTTAATGTTCCCACCTGGCAAAACGAGTTGTATGTTATGGGAATTTAGCATCTCTCTTAAAGCTATTAATAGGTCTGATATTGTGGTGTGAACTTGTCAGGATACTTCAATTCGATTTCCTCAGAAGCAGAAGATAACTCCTCAGTCCCGACCCGAGCTACTCACAACAAATTTTAATCCTTCGTGCTGAGTACCCCGGAGGGGGAAAGGGGAATGGGATTGTAGAGTGACTGCCACAGAGATGATGAACGTCAGTACTCGGTCTGCCTCTTCACGTCTAAGATTGGATGCAGCACCTGCAAGAGTCACAGTCACAATTGCTAGGGACATACAACATCAGTTTTACACTTTCTACTCTTAACACTTAGGGCCTCATTCCGACCCTGGCGGTCCATGACCGCCAGGGCCGGGGACGGAGGAAGCACTGCCAACAGGCTGGCGGTGCTTCTGGGGCAATTCTGACCACAGCGGTAAAGCCGCGGTCAGAAAAGGGAAACCGGCGGTTTCCCGCCGGTTTTCCCCTGCCCCAGGGAATCCTCCACGGCGGCGCTGCAAGCAGCGCCGCCATGGGGATTCCGACCCCCTTCCCGCCAGCCTGTTCCTGGCAGTTTACACCGCCAGGAAGAGGCTGGCGGGAACGGGTGTCGTGGGGCCCCTGGGGGCCCCTGCAGTGCCCATGCCACTGGCATGGGCACTGCAGGGGCCCCTTAACAGGGCCCCATTAAGATTTTCAGTGTCTGCAAAGCAGACACTGAAAATCACGACGGGTGCCACTGCACCCGTCGCACACCAGCAACTCCGCCGGCTCCATTCGGAGCCGGCTTCATCGTTGCTGGGGCTTTTCCGCTGGGCGGGCGGGCGGCCTTTTGACAGTCGCCCGCCCGCCCAGCGGGAAAGTCTGAATGACGGTCCGGTCTTTTGGCGGTCTCCGCCCGGCGGGCGGCGCCCGCCGGGGTCGGAATGACCCCCTTAATTCTCTTTAATTCTATTATTTCTTCACTCACCCTGAGTTCTCTGTAGCCTTGCTTCTCTCTATGAATGATAAGCTCTTCTTAAAAATGCTTATTACTGATTCTGGAAGAACTTCTCAACCTTTGTTAGAGATTGGTTTTTATGTTGCTATATATATATATATATAGTTGGTGATAATGCATTCTCCAAATCAGCTGATGTTAGTTGGTTTCTACTTTACATTAGAGAGTTCAATTATGTTTATCGCATTGGTAATTCTTGCTTGTGAAAGTTTGTTTCTCCTGTCTTATTTTGACTTCTGTCAATACTTGTATTTGTAAATGCTTGTTTATTAAAGTTCGTTTCTTCTTTCTTACTTCGACATCTGTTGATAACTTGTATTTGTAAATGCTTGTTTATTAAAGTTAGTTTCTCCTTTCTTACTTCGACATCTGTCGATAACTTGTATTTGTAAATGCTTGTTTATTAAAGTTAGTTTCTCCTTTAAACTCTACTTTGGTTTATTACCGTTGCATTTGTAAATGCTTACTTGTTAACATTCATTTCTCCCTTAAACTCGGCCTTCGTTTATAACCTTGGTATTTGTAAATACTTGCTTGTTAAAGTTCGTTTTTCTTTTGACTTTGGTATCTTAAACAGGAACCTTGTAAACATAAGGTTTATTCATACATTAAACTCTGTAGCCTTGCCAAACCTCCACTGCAACGGTCTACTATCAAACTCCTCGAATAAACCTTGACAATATTTAGCACGTTTTCTGTAAAATAGTCTTCAAGGGTAATTTTACCTCACAGGAGTTTCTGCTCTGAAGCGCGCTCTCTCTCCACACAGCTGATTCCTGTCAGACCTCAGTTGAAGTGCGAAGCTTCCAGCTGGTGAGCTCATAACCTAGCAACCAACCGATTGCAAGACCAGAACTGTAACTAACCTTCAGAACTCACGACGGCCATCTTGAATCTTCTCTTCTTGATTCTTCCTTTGAAATAAGTGCAAGATTACTCTGCAAACCTTCTTCCAGTTTGGGCTTTGCTGTCTCCACTGAGGATATCTCTTTGCTTTTCTCAAGCATTTCTTTGATTTGATTTGGCAAGTTTGTGTGGTCATGACAGTACCCCCCCTCAAGGAACAGTTCTCCAATTTAGGTTTGCTTGGGTAGGTTCTATGAAAGTTTCTCACTAATCTTGAAGCATGTACATACTCGTGTGGCTCCCAGGATCGTTCCTCTGGACCATAACCTTTCCAATCAATAAGATAATAAAGCTTGCCATTACGGATCCTGGAATATAAGATTTGATTGACCTCATACTCTTCTGCAGAGCTAATCTGGATAGGACTTGGAGGGGAGTTTTGACGTAAATTTGGAGGACTGTTCTTTAACAAGGAGACATGGAAAACAGGATGTATCTTTAGATGAGCTGGCAACTGCAATTTAACTGCCACTGGATTGATCATCTTGTCAACTTTAAATGGGCCTATAAATCGTAGCTGAAATTTGCGATTTCCTTTGAGACGTAAATGACAAGTGGATAACCAAACTTTGTCTCCTTTCGAATAAATGGGGCTCTCTCTTCTTTTTCTATCAGCCTGAGTCTTATATGAATCTTTTGCTTGAATGATGTTTTTTCTAGCCCTAACTAACGTGGTCTGCAAATCCCTCACCATTTCTTCTACTGCAGGCACTGAATCATCTTCTTTACCCAACATTACATTAGGATGTCTACCATGGTTCAGATAAAAGGGGGTGAACCCAGTGGTGGAATGAACAGCATTATTGTAAGCAAATTCAGCTGCCCACATCAACTTGGGCCATTCCTTCTCTTGATCAAATAAATTGAGTCTTAAATACTGTTCTAACTCTTGATTCACACTCTCTGTTTGCCCATCGGTTTCAGGATGGTAACTGGTAGAGAAACGAGAATCAATTCCTAATCTTTTACCAAAGGCCTTCCAAAAGCGAGAAACAAATTGGGACCCCCTGTCTGAAACTAGAATTTTTGGGATACCATGGGCGCGTACTATGTGTTGTGTAAACAACTGTGCAACCTGTGGGGCTCGAGGGATTTCTTTCAAAGGAATTAAATGCACCATTTTAGTGAAAGTGTCTACAAACACTAGGATGGTGTTAAAACCTTGGCTACTAGGGAGGTCCACTATAAGATCCATAGTAACAGTATGCCAGGCATGGGGTGCAGTGGGCAAAGGTCTTAACAGACCTTGTGAAGCTGTTCTATTTGATTTCCCTCTTTGACATTTGTCACAAGTTGACACATAGGCCCTCATTACGACCCTGGCGGTTTGTAACCGCCAGGGCCGCGGGACGCGGTGGCACCGCCGACAGGCCGGCGGTGCCCCGCGGGGCATTCTGACCGCGGCGGCTTAGCCGCGGTCAGAGAAGGGAAACCGGCGGTCTCCCGCCGGTTTCCCGCTGCCCCCAAGGAATCCTCCAAGCCGGCGCAGCTTGCTGCGCCGGCTTGGGGATTCCGACTCCCCCTCCCGCCATCCAGTTCCTGGCGGTTCTCCCGCCGGGAACCGGATGGCGGGAGGGGGAGTCGCGGGGCCCCTGGGGGCCCCTGCAGTGCCCATGCCAATGGCATGGGCACTGCAGGGGCCCCCGTAAGAGGGCCCCGCTTGTATTTCACTGTCTGCATAGCAGACAGTGAAATACGCGACGGGTGCAGTAGCACCCGTCGCACCTTCCCACTCCGCCGGCTCGATTACGAGCCGGCTTCATGGTGGGAAGGTCGTTTTCCCCTGGGCTGGCGGGCGGCCTTCCGGCGGCCGCCCGCCAGCCCAGGGGAAAACTTGGAATGCCGGCCGCGGTCTTCAGACCGCGGTGCGGTATTCCTGCGGCGCAACTTTGGCGGGCGGCCTCCGCCGCCCGTCAAAGTTGTAATGAGGGCCATATTGTCTTATCTAAGTTTTCATTTTTGCCCACCAAAATTCTCGTTGTATCAGATTTTGAGTTTTTTTAATTTGTTTGTGTCCAGCCAATTGATCATCATGATAAGCCTGAATAATTTTTTCTTGCAGCTCCACAGTCGGAACATACAGTGCACCTTTAAAGTATGGCAAACCATTTTTGATTTCTCTTCCTTGGCCTTCTTTGGACCACTTCAGCATTCCTTCGAATGTTAAGTTTTCTTGAATTTCTTTGGTTAAATCTTCATACAATATGGCAGATATGAACTTCTCTTGTGGAATAATCAATTCTTTTTCTGGAGGCTCTTTAACTGCACCGGTATCAATTTGAGATAGAGCATCTGCCTTCCCATTTACTTTTCCTGGTCTGAAAGTGATAACAAAATCAAAGTCTGCAAAATATAGGGACCAACGCAGTTGCCTAGCTGTTAGAGTTCGAGCTGATTTTAAAAACGGTAAATTTCTGTGGTCCGTGTAAACGGTCACTTTATGCTTAGCTCCCAAAATGTAATGCCTCCACTCACTAAAAGTTTCTTTGACTGCCAATAGCTCCTTATCCGCAATTGAATAATTTATCTCTGGTGGTGTTAATTTTCAAGAGAAATAGGCCACTGGATGTAATTGACCTGTATCTTTATGACGCTGGGAAAGGATACCTCCTATGGCAACATCTGAAGCATCTGCCTCCACATAATATGGCTCATCCGGATTGGGGTGGAGCAAGATTGGAGCTGAGACGAAGGAATTCTTCAAAAAATTAAAAGCATTTTCAGCTTCTTTTGTCTACTCAAACTTCACTCCTTTCTTCAACAATCGAGTAATGGGTGTAACTGTTTGAGAAAAATTGGATATGAATCTTCGATAAAAATTAGCGAACTCCAAGAAACTCTGGATCTCTTTGACATTGCAAGGAGAAGGCCAATGTTGCACTGTCTTTATCTTGGTAGGATCCATACTAACTCCTTCTGGTGACAAAATGAATCCTAAGAACTCAACTCGTTCCACAAGAAATGCACACTTCTCCAATTTTACATAGAGATGGATTTCCTGCAACCATGTGAGGATGGATCGAACATGGGAAATGTGCTCCTGTGGATTGTCGGAAAAGATTAAAATGTCATCTATATAAACCACGGCAATCTGGTCGAGGAATTCTCGTAATATATCATTAACGAAATGCTGGAAAGCAGCGGGAGCATTGCATAACCCATAAGGCATCACTTGATATTCAAATAATCCGTATCGAGTCCGAAAAGCGGTTTTCCATTCCTCCCCTGAAGCCACTCGTATCAAATGATATGCTCCTCGCAGGTCCAATTTGGTATAGATTCTAGCATTCTTTACTTGATCTAATAAAACTGACACTAAAGGCAGTGGGTATCGTTTCTTGATGGTAACCTGATTGAGGGCTCGATAATCAATGCAAGTTCGAAGACCCCCATCCTTCTTTGGTATGAAAAATAGTGGGGATGACACTGGGGATTCAGAAGGATGAATAAAACCATTAGCAAGATATTGATCCAAATACTCCTTTAAATGTTGGTTCTCTGCTTCGGTCAATGCGTATATTCTGCTACATGGCAATATCGCACCTGGCTCCAGTTCAATTTTGCAGTCGTAGGGTCGATGTGGCAGCAATTTCTCAGCCTCCTTTTCATCAAAAACGGCTACTAAATCCTCATATTCTTTTGGGATTTCTGTTGTTTTTAGTGCACAGATCATTGAAGAGTGTGATGATAAACAGGCCGCTTGGGACTTGGTGGACACTTCCACTCCATCATGAAAGCAATTCTCTTTGCAGTAAGAGGAATTCATCTTGATCGTTCTGTTGCTCCAATCAATTTGTGGATTATGTTCTGTAAGCCAGGGCAGACCCAAAATGAGTTGAAATTGTGGAGCATCAATCAAATTAAAGATTATCTGCTCCTGATGCCCACCAAAACCTTGCATCTGAATTGGTTCGGTCTCATGGGAAATGGGTCCTGAAGACAGATTGGTTCCATCCACAGCTCTTACTACTTCCAAAGTAGATTTCTTGATAAATCGAATACCCATTTTACGAGCGTATTTGATATCACAGAAGTTGCCCGTAGCTCCAGAGTCTATCATAACTGAGATCCCTTGATTTTCCTTCTCAAGGGTCTTAACTGATACTGTTTGTACCAAATGTGGCGCTGCGGTTTGTAAGGTATTTGCCACTCGTTGATCTAAAGGAGTTGTATTGGGTTCTGCTTTCATCAGGGCAACTCCCTCTACTGATGAAGCTGGCCTTTTCCCGCCTGAAGAGCTTTGGGTTTCTTGGGACAGTTTTTAACAAAATGCCCAGATGCACCACAATATAAACATAGTTGATTCACTCTTCTTTTCTCTTTTTCTTCCTTAGATAAAGGACCTCGGATGGAACCAATTTGCATTGGTTCTTCTATCGTTATCCCTTCTCCGGCTCTCGTATGATCATTTCTTACACGATCAATTCTCAGGGGAAATGGTCAATATTCTCTTCTCTTTTCTGCTCTTCGTTCGGTTAACCGGTGGTCAATCTGTAACACAAGATCAATTAACTCTGAAATTTTGGTGGGTCTATTTGGAACTTGTGCTAAGGCATCTTTCAATTCATCTCTCAGTCCACGATAAATTATGGCAGCTTTTTTGGACTCCGGCCAGGCAGTCTCTATAATGAGTTTATTGAAATGAGCCAGATAGGCTACTAGATCTTTATTACCTTGCCTGATTTCCAATAGTTCATTGTCAGTGGCTTGAGCTGCAGTTCGCCGATCAAATATTCTTAAGAACTCTTCCTTGAAATTTTGGAAATTATATAAAACAGGATCATTTCTGGAAATTATTGGCATGGACCATGCGGCCGCATCACCTGTCAGATAAGACAATATAAATGCCACTTTGGACTGGTCTTCGGAAAAAATGACTGGTCTATATAAAAAATGCAATGAGCGTTGGGTCAGAAAAATCTGCGCCTTATTTGGATCCCCACCGAAGCGCTTGGGTTGAGCCAAAGGAATAATAGGGGAAACCGCATGAATTACTTGAGTGGATATACCTGCAGACTGTGAAGGGCTAGGGATTTGTGAAAACACAGATTCATTTGATTTAGCGGTGTTCCCTAACTCATTTATTCGCTGTTTTATTTGGACTGTTTCTTCTATGGTGTTATTTAATTGTTTCTGTAACCCTTCCAAAACGGTGGCTAATGCTTTTATATCAATTCCTTCTGCCATTCTGCTCAGGAGGAAATCTGTTTTTTCCCTAAAATTAGGGTGATGGCACTTCAATCTGTCAGGATACTTCAATTCGATTTCCTCAGAAGCAGAAGATAACTCCTCAGTCCCGACCCAAGCTACTCACAACAAATTTTAATCCTTCGTGCTGAGTACCCCGGAGGGGGAAAGGGGAATGGGATTGTAGAGAGACTGCCACAGAGATGATGAACGTCAGTACACAGTCTGCCTCTTCACGTCTAAGATTAGATGCAGCACCTGCAAGAGTCACAGTCGCAATTACTAGGGACATACAACATCAGTTTTACACTTTCTACTCTTAACACTTAATTCTCTTTAATTCTATTATTTCTTCACTCACCCTGAGTTCTCTGTAGCCTTGCTTCTCTCTATGAATGATAAGCTCTTCTTAAAAATGCTTATTACTGATTCTAGAAGAACTTCTCAACCTTTGTTAGAGATTGGTTTTATGTTGCTATATATATATATATATATATATATATAGCTGGTGATAATGCGTTCTCCAAATCAGCTGATGTTAGTTGGTTTCTACTTTACATTAGAGAGTTCAGTTACGTTTACTGCATTGGTAATTCTTGCTTGTGAAAGTTTGTTTCTCCTGTCTTATTTTGACTTCTGTCAATACTTGTATTTGTAAATGCTTGTTTATTAAAGTTTTTTTCTTCTTTCTTACTTTGACATCTGTTGATAACTTGTATTTGAAAATGCTTGTTTATTAAAGTTAGTTTCTCCTTTCTTACTTCGACATCTGTCGATAACTTGTATTTGTAAATGCTTGTTTATTAAAGTTAGTTTCTCCTTTCTTACTTCGACATCTGTCGATAACTTGTATTTGTAAATGCTTGTTTATTAAAGTTAGTTTCTCCTTTAAACTCTACTTTGGTTTATTACAGTTGCATTTGTAAATGCTTACTTGTTAACATTCATTTCTCCGTTAAACTCGGCCTTCTTTTATAACCTTGGTATTTGTAAATACTTGCTTGTTAAAGTTCGTTTTTCTTTTGACTTTGGTATCTTAAACAGGAACCTTGTAAACAAAAGGTTTATTCATACATTAAACTCTGTAGCCTTGCCAAACCTCCACTGAAACTGTCTACTATCAAACTCCTCGAATAAACCTTGACAATATTTAGCACGTTTTCTGTAAAATAGTCTTTAAGGGTAATTTTACCTCACAGGAGTTTCTGCTCTGAAGCGCGCTCTCTCTCCACACAGCTGATTCCTGTCAGACCTCAGTTGAAGTGCGAAGCTTCCAGCTGGTGAGCTCGTAACCTAGCAACCAACCGATTGCAAGACTAGAACTGTAACAAACCTTCAGGTCTCACGACGGCCATCTTGAATCTTCTCTTCTTGATTCTTCCTTTGAAATAAGCGCAAGATTACTCTGCAAACCTTCTTCCAGTTTGGGCTTCGCTGTCTCCACTGAGGATATCTCTTTGCTTTTCTCAAGCATTTCTTTGATTTGATTTGGTAAGTTTGTGTGGTCATGACAGAACTTTCTAAGTTTTGTCCCTATCTGACAGGTTGGTGCTTATCTTGCCAGCAACTTGACAGAATGAGTCCTTGGGAATTGAAATAGCACGGCTTTGCACATTGCATTTTAAAATGATCTATCTGGCTAAATGAGTTGCATCAATTAAATATAGCGGTGAAAGATCACTGAACAGGCTCAGATCTGTCAGTCTGAAGGGCAGGAAGAATTTTTTTGGGGGTATGGGGAAGAAAACCCTCAAAGGGCAAATAGAGGATACACACTCCCTATGTCAATCACTATCAATTCAGAGGATCCCTAGACCATATCACAAGTCTGAATAAAGGGATACCTTTGTGAACAGTAAGGTATTTTTATCTTTAGACCCCCGGTAGGATCTTCATAAGAGCTCCTCTGAGTCGGTTGAGCCCACCCTGGCTTTTAGGAGCTAGGGTGGACCCAATGATTAAGCATGCCACCACTAGGTAGAGTAGGTGAGGGTCACGACAAAAAAGAAAAAAACTTTTCTGAGGAGGTACAACTGAGGATAATCCTGAGACACTGTTGATAACAGAACTTGTTACAGGGTTTAGGGATATTCTGAATTTATAGTAAATGAGTTGTATGCCTTGGGTATTTAATTATATATTAAATGTTTTTAATAGGTACGTAACTTTGATTTTTGACTGAGTTTTAATGTGAAGAAATTTAAATTCTATACAGTTTGTATTTACTTCAGGTTGACAATAAGTGATGGGATTATATGTAATTGTTATGTATGAATCTTATGGTATTTGTTATTGTGTATGTCACTTGATGTTTATGTAATATTTTTATAACAATTTCTATCTTAGAAGTAAAGAATTTAACTGACTGACACTTCCAGACACCCCTCAGTGATTGCTCTGACTAAGGAACAATCAATTTTAATCCTACCCTGTGAGACCCTACCTGGATCCCTACACATAACAGAGCATACTTTATTCTGATCTCCCTTTTCTGAGATTTTTTTTTCGGGTCAGGTTGAGACTGCCAGATTGGTATCATCTTAACCCGACAGGGAAGAATGGCCAAGGATGAAGCATGCCATGAAAATGTGGGTGTGGCCTTTCCATCCATAAACAACAGATATTTTTTGGAATAAAAGTAGAGAAAAGGGGTATTCATCCAAATTACTATAAACCCTCTCAATCTACTGGTGGTGCTTACATATTTCAATGTGCCAACCTGCTTTACAACAAGCATTGGCAAAGCTGCTAGGTTTCGCCTTTGCTATTTCTTTCTATTTAACTGGATTCTAAAATATTAGAAAAATGTTATAATAATGTTTGTTTTAAATTTGATAAACCAATAATTTTTTATCAAATTTAAAACAAACATAACATTTTTCTAATATTCGAAATCCAGTTAGATAGTTAAGATAGAAATAAGAAACAAAGGCAAAACCCATTGGCATTACAGCATGCAGTGAACAAGAAAGAACATGGCAATGAAGAGAGAAGATGGCAGTGTAGAAAGGAGACAGAAGACGGCAAGCGGCGAAGAAGAAAGACGACAGCAGTGAAGAAACATGACAGCAATGAAGAAAAGACAGAAGCCGGCATGTGGTAAAGAAGAAAGAAGACCGCAGAGAAGAAAGAAGACATCAGCGAAGAAAGAAGACGGAATACAGAAAGAAAAAAGAAGTATCTTCAGCATCGTAGTAAGAGAGGAAGGACACTGGCCAGTGTCCAATGGGAAGTGACCAGAAGGAGTCATTGCTCCAGAGGCAATCCGACGGTAAGAATGACGAAGAAGATGAAGACAACAGGAAGTGAAGCAGGACGACTTTGGAGACGACATACTGGCTAATCAGAAGCACGTGAATCAGAGCGACGTTGGACTAAGCCAAAGGAAAGTTCAGGTAAGTAAGGGGCTGGTTCTAAGCCCCTTTAAAACATTTTTTGTAATGAATAATTGATTTTTCAAGCAGCACGCAAGTGCGCATGCAAGCTAAACCTAAAAATGGCAACATTTAAAGGACCCAACGATGTGTAAAGATGACTTGTTTTACATGGACTTTGAGGGTAAGAGAAAATAACTTTCATTACGTAAAAGAGGGTGTTGTGTTTGTACTTCTGACCCCTATGGAACTGCGTAGGCTCTTTCAATTTTATCATAGATAGAGAAGTTCTTCAGTGAGGAGCGGCCATCAATAGCTTTATGTGATCAATCTGCCAAGCTTCAAAGAGGCCCATACATCGGGAGAGTTGAAGAAGGCATTACTTTCTAGTGCCCAGGCGCATAAAGAATGTCAGAGTTTAAAGGAAAATAAACATTGACTTCATGTTGGATCTGGAAAGCATTGCCTTCCCTTTGGAGCATTTCTTGATTTTAATTATGTTGTGCTTCATTCCAACGTTGAATTAAACTGCTGTAGCACGTGTACTCCACGCACCAACAATAAAAAAAATTCTAGCTATTGCGTCAAGAATTTTCAATTCTATTAAGGACACGGAGGCGAGGATTATGCTTTCTCTTTCTTTACTGACTTAAAAGAGCAGCCAATCAAATACGAGTAAAAGAAAAGACTACACATCCCATGATGCCATAACATCCTATCACATGGTCCAATCACTATCCATGTCCTCTGTAATAAGTCCTTTGACCCTTGATGTCACTTCCTCTTTCTTTGGTCAGAACAGATAAGATCAACTTGAAAACAAAACTTCTTACGCCATCCCGAAGTCTGGAGATATGAACATCTTCTCTTCCTGGATCTCCTTCTTCTGGAAAACTCAACACTGGAGCCTCAACGGAGGTAAAACGTTACAACCAATCTTTTTCCCATAACGATAAGAATTTCAGGAATTCTTCTGCTCAGAACCTGTAACAACAAACAGGCAGGTAATATCTCAACGTAATTGAGAATGTCTCAAATAAACTTAATGTTTCTGTAAATGATACTAAAAAGGGAGGGATAATAACAATAATCTAAATATTCATATAATTGATATTCCATATTCATTGTGTTTTTTAATACAAAGGGTGGGATAATCCTCGCCTCCGTGTCCTTAATAGAATTGAAAATTCTTGACGCAATAGCTTGATTTTTTTTTATTCTCTGTCAGGACCGGAGGCTCCGATTATGCTAGTTTAAAGCTGTTCTATTACCACAGTAGCTACACCTAATACAGGCTTGTGATAAAACTTACGAAAAGTATTTTCTGAAGACCAATCTGCTGCCTTTATAATGTCTTCCAACCGTGAACCCAAGGCAAAAGATTTTGAAGCCATAGCTCCTCTAGCCGAATGAGCTCCAAATACAGAAGTATCAATACCTGCTTCACTCATCAACCATCTCATCCATCTAGCCAAAGTGGCTGAGGTAACTGGTTTAAAAGGTTTTTGCAACGCAATTCATAATTGACCCTTAGCATCTTGCCTAAATTCTTCAGTGACTGCCTCGTAATCCTTTAAACATTGAACTAACAATAGCTTTGAATTTTCAGTGTATATTGGATATGATACCAACCTGTAATTTGTTTTAGTCCTTCTTGTCACGGTAAAAGTGACACCCTCTGGAGAAAAAGTTCTACCAGCTAAGTCCAGAGCCCTGACGTCTGAAACTCTTTTGCAAGAGATAAGACATAAGAGCATGGTCAGCTTAGCCGAAATCTGTTTACGGGACAAATACCTGTTAGCAGGCCAAGAATCTAAGAATTTTAAAACAATGTTAACATCCCATAAAGAAGAATATTTAGGTTTTGGAGGTTTAGTGAGACGAATACCTCTCAAAAGCTTGCAAATTAACAGATGCTCACCAATAGGTTTACCTTCTATAAGAGAATGTCGAGCTGAAATAGCTGATCTAAAGTTATTCACCGTCCGATACGCAAGACCAGAACTAGCTAGTTCTGCTAGGAAATTAACAATCAGGCCAAGATGCGCTTCCAATGGATTGGCGCCCCTTCCATCACACCAACTAGCCCATCTGCGCCAGGCTGAGTCATATCTCTTATGGGTGCTACCGGCCCATGCCTGCTTAATGAAATCCGCAGCTTGCTTCGAAACATCTGGGGCACTCCATCTAGACCTGAGACTAACCAGGCTAGTAGAGTCAACTTCCCTGACAAGATCAGTGGATGTTGATGGCCCTCCGGACTCAATAGAAGATTCTGACGAGGAGAAATTAGAAGAGGAGAGGCACAAGCTAAATGAAGAGCTATGGGGAACCAAGGCTGTGCTCTCCAAAAGGGGGTCACCAGAATAATTTCTGTCTTCTGTCTCCGCACCTGAGACAAGACCCTGGCAATCATCAGAAATGGAGGAAATGCATACCCCCGAAACCTGGACCAATCCTGAAGAAAAGCATCTGTCTTTATCGCACAAGGGTTTGGACGCCAACTGAAGAATTTTGGAATTTGACAATTGAGACGTGATGCAAAAAGATCCACCTCACAACTGCCCCATTCTCTGATTATCTGAGAAAATATCAGAGGGTCCAATTTCCAGTCGCTGGAATCCGACAGGTATCTGGAATTCCAGTCCGCTACTATGTTCTGATCCCCAGGAAGGTATTCTGCTATGACTACTAGACGTTGAGTTAGGCAATAATGCCAAAAGTCCTTGGCAATCTCTGCCAGAATCTGAGACTTTGTTCCCCCTAATTTGTTGACATACCTCACTGCTGACACATTGTCCATGCGCAGAAGTATGCAACAATCTGTCTTCTGCGGAGAGAGACTCTTTATGGCAAAAGATCCCGCTAGAAGTTCCAGGCAATTGATATGAAGGGATTGTTCCCATTCCGACCATCTGCCCCCTGTCACTAGGGAGTTGCACCGTGCCCCCCAGCCCCATCTGCTGGCTTTGGATTCTATTACCACTTCTGGGTGAGAGCCGAAAATCGCTCTGCCATTCCAAGGTTCCATATGATGAAGCCACCATTGAAGCTCCGATTTCACTTCGGCAGTCAATGGGATCTGTTTCGAATAACTCAGACCTTGTTGTAGATGTCTGATCTTGAGCCTCTGTAATGCTCAATAATGTAGGGGTGCAGGGAAGATAGCCTGAATAGACGAAGCTAACAAGCCCACTATTCTGGCTATCTTCCTCAAGGAGACCGTGCGACTGGAAAGTGTTGATCTCAATTCCCTCTTGATGTTGCGAATCTTTTGAGAGGGGAGAAGAAGAAGACATAGAATAGAATTTATCTGGAACCCCAGGAACTCTATCACCTGAGAAGGTTTCAACAGTGACTTCTGCGCATTGATAAGGAAACCTAAATCTTGCAGAACACTGATGGTCCTATGTAAGTGATCTAGAAGGACTTGATGGGATTGTGCCATCAGTAGATTGTCATCCAGATATATAATTAATCTGACTCCCCTGGCTCGGAGCCATTCCATCACCGGCCTCAGGAGTTTCGTGAAGCACCAAGGGGCTGATGACAGACCGAACGGAAGGGCACGAAACTCTAAACAATGTCCTTTCCATAGGAATTGTAGGAACCTCCTGTGAGGGGGAAAATTGGAATTGACAGATAGGCATCTTTTAAGTCCAGCCTTACCATTCAATCTCCTTCTAGGAGAATATCTCTTAGCATGTGGATGCCCTCCATCTTGAAGTGTCTGTAGAGGATCCACTGATTGAATTATTTGAGGTTCAAGATTAACCGGTGAACTCCTCCTCGCTTGTCTACAACGAAAATAGGACTGAGGAAACCGTAAGGGTGAGGGGAAGTAAACTGGACTGCTCCCTTGTCTATGAGAGACTGCACTTCTTCGTCTATAAAATTTTGATTTGCTAGGGAAAAACACATCTGTGTTGGAGGGGAGAGTTGAGAGGGGGTACTGATAAACTCTAGTCGAAACCCTTTGACCGTTTGAAGAACCCATGGATCTCCAGAGATCTGTTTCCAATGATCCAAGCATAAGGCTACTCTGCCCCCAAGCTTTACCTGAGAGTAATGAATAATGCTCACCTGTGAAGTTTGAATCTTGTATGGCTCCTTGCTGTCCTCTGCGGTGGCCCCTGCGGAACCGAGGACGACCTCCTCTGGGACGGGTGGGGTAGAAGGTGGAGTCCTGTTCCCCATACCAACCATCTCTGCCTCTCGGATAATAGTTTTGGGGACTAAAGTAGGAGCCGCGGCCGGGCATACGTCCTCCATAACGACCGGCCCTGACAAAAAGGCCTCTTTTGAAAACCTTCTTGAGAGACATTTGGGCTTTGTCAAGGGAAGAAAAGGTAGAGCCAAACTTGGCCAAGTCTTTAATAAAGGATGATCCGAATAGAAGACCTTCCGCCGAAGGGCCCGCTTCCGAGGATGCCAGATCAGACAATTTTGGATCGATGCGCATTAGTACTGACTTTCTGCGTTCTGCAGAAATAGCGCAATTAGAATTACCTAAAAGACATATGGATCTTTGTGCCCAACCGATAAGGACATCCGTGTCCACCGGGGAGCCTGATTCTTTGGCCACATAAGCCATCTCCAGGATTTTTGTCAGCGGACCAGACAAATCCAGTAATTTGTCTTGGCAACTACGCCAGGATCGATCCAGGCCTTTTTTGGGATCCTTCGCAATTTTTTTCATAAAAGTGACCATGGTAGGGTCTATCTCTGGAGTGTCGGATACCTTGCCTTCTAGGTCTGGTCTGGGGCATTCAGCTTTTAATCACGATCTGACTTCTTTATCGAAGCTCTTTCTTAAATTAGTTTGGACATATTGAGCCACCTCAGGTGGTGGAACCCAATTGGAAGCTCTGGGGTGTATTATTTCAGTGGGGTCGAAGTCTAGGACCTGGGAAGGAGGGGGGGCTTTCTTAACTTTCTTGCTAGGAATCGGGGAATCAGAGTCATCGGAGTCATCAGAAGAGGAGTCCTTATCCGAGGAGGAGGGAGAGACGGAGGCATCCTTCTTAGAGCTATAGTTATGCTCCCCACTATGTTTTTTGCGTAGTCTATCAAATGCGGCTGCATGAACATCGCTAATCCCGGCTCCAGATTCTAGATTTTTTGATTTGTCCTTAACCTTCTTAGGTTCAGTTGGGGGTAGTTGTTGTTGCCCTTGCATCCAACCCTGTGAACGGGCGTAGTCAAATAGTTGTCCCGAAAAGGGACCCAAAGCTCTGACCAGGGCGTCATTTACCGACTGTTGGACCCTGGTGTCAAGGGCTTCCACTAGATCTACCTCTAGTTGGTTGCCCAACTCCTCTGTATAATATTCTGTATCCTGGTCATCCCATTGAGCCATGATGGGAGAGTTTTTATTGCAAAATACCTTTAACAAGCCAAAATAACTTGAAGGCCAGGAGTTGTAAATGGGGGAGTGCAAAACCCCCAAAATTCAGGCTAGGAATGAAAAAGCCCTTATTTAGGATGTGGAGGGAGCTTGCTGAAGGCACTCTAGGCTGCAGCCTAGTTTAATTTGACAACCCAGTCAGTTCAGGGACTGCTGGCGTCAGGGAGCAAGTTAGAGTGGTTTGGGGGTCCCCGGTGCACTCGCGCTGCAAATCCACGAAGCCGATCTCGATTCGAAAGAGAAAGCGAGAATCGGCTCTTGGAGGCGCGTGCGCTCGCGGAAATAGAAAAGAGACTGCAAAAGCAGCTCCGCTCCCGCTCCCACTCCACTGAAAAAAGCGGGCATCAAAATTTGTTAGCAAAAACCAGAAATACGAGCGAGTACGATCGCTACATAAACATAAACAATAGCGCGCTGAATCGCGACGCACAAATAATTACAAATGCAGTACAAAATCAAGAAATATAACCGAAAATATCGGAGAGAAATAAATCGTGTACTTATCTGCTGCGAAGCAGCAAAGAAAGAGGAAGTGACATCAAGGGTCAAAGGACTTATTACAGAGGACATGGATAGTGATTGGACCATGTGATAGGATGTTATGGCATCATGGGATGTGTAGTCTTTTCTTTTACTTGTATTTGATTGGCTGCTGTTTAAAGTCAGTAAAGAAAGAGAAAGCATAATCGGAGCCTCCGGTCCTGACATAGAATTCTAAGCTTACCTCCCTCAAGGACATGGCGCGTCAACTCGGTCATTCTGACACTGTTATGGGCCAGGCCTTTCTCCGTGGCTGCGAACTCCCTCTATATGGCAAAGGTCATCTTAATCATTACCAGCACCTTTATTTCGACAGGTGGATGTTTGGTTTATTCCTATGAAACTTTGATGTGTCTACGGAAATCGTATCAGAACAATTTCTATTCCTTCTTCAAATACCTGCGCGCCACCTGCTGGTCAAAATGTAGAATGTATACAAGTGTGCAGGAAAAGAATTGAGGGGGTCATTCCAACCCTGGCGGTCGGTGTTAAAGCGGCGGCTAACCCGCCAACAGGCTGGCGGTTTAAAAAATGGAATTCTGACCCTGGCGGAAACCGCCAACAGAGACCTCCACATTAACACTCCGACCGCCACGGCGGGACAAACAAACAGCGCGGCGGTCACCGCCAACAGACAGACGGGAGTCAATGTACCGCCCACCCTATCACAACCCACCAATCCGCCACCTTTTCCGGGGCGGTAGCCCCGCCGATAAAAACACGGCGGAAACAGACATTTCAAACGGAAAACGCTCACCTCCATACACCTCACGAGGAATCTGGACAGCATGGAACCCGAACTACACATCCTACCAGCTATTGTATTCCTGCTCCTCTACCAGGAGCACGAACGCCGGCGCAGAAGACTACGGTGAGTACTGCACCTACGACACAGGGGAGGGGGGAGGAGAAAATATTACGGGCACACTTACGCTACACACCCACCACCACCCTCACCCACTACAACACACACATCAATGCATAGCAATACATCACTGTTACAACCCCCAAACCCCCCGGAAGAATGCAAAGACAAAATGAAATGATCATAAAAAGTCGAATATATTGTATTATCGGCATATAAAAATATCACACATTTAAAACTAATATATACATAAATATTAAAAGTCCGATAATTTTAGCAGTCATTGTCCGTGGACCACTGGGCCCAAATCACATGGGCAAGGCCCACACAGCATACCTGACACCAACGGAGAGAACACTGCAGGGGCATCAGATAGAAAAACTACAGGCACCTCAGGGGGAAGGGAAGGGGGGGCTCCTCAGCCACATGAGTACACGACGCCAGATCCACGAGGGGCCTCCATGGCCACTGTCCCATCCTGGGGAGTGCAAAGCCACAGTCTCTCAAGTCCATACAGTGGGTGGCTTGCCCACTGTACCATCCTGGGGAGTCCAGAGCCACAGTCTCTCAAGTCCATACAGTGGGTGGCTTGCCCACTGTACCATCCTGGGGAGTGCAAAGCCACAGTCTCTCAAGTCCATACAGTGGGTGGCTTGCCCACTGTACCATCCTGGGGAGTGCAAAGCCACAGTCTCTCAAGTCCATACAGTGGGTGTCTTGCCCACTGTACCATCCTGGGGAGTGCAAAGCCACAGTCTCTCAAGTCTCTTCAGTGGGTGGTTTGCCCACTGTTACATCCTGGGGAGTGCAAAGCCACAGTCTCTCAAGTGGATGACAGTGTCCACTGGTTCTGGAGGGGGACTGGTGCCCAGAGTGCTTCGTGCAGCCCTGCCCGACACAGATGCGGCACTGCCCCTTCCGCCAATGGGCCAGCAGTGCTTGAGATGAAGGGCCCAGTTCAGCGGTACTTGAGACGGCGGTGCCCTGTTCAGCGGTGCTTGAGATGAAGGGCCCAGTTCAGCGGTGCTTGAGACGGCGGTGCCCTGTTCAGCGGTGCTTGAGACGGCGGTGCCCAGCGGAGCGGTGCTTGAGATGAAGGGCCCAGTGCAGCGGTGCTTGAGACGGTGGAGCCCAGCGGAGCGGTGCTTGAGACGGCGGTGCCCTGTTCAGCGGTGCTTGAGACGGCGGTGCCCAGCGGAGCGGTGCTTGAGATGAAGGGCCCAGTGCAGCGGTGCTTGAGATGAAGGGCCCAGTGCAGCGGTGCTTGAGATGAAGGGTCCAGTTCAGCGGTGCTTGAGACGGCGGTGCCCTGTTCAGCGGTGCATGAGACGGCGGTGCCCAGCGGAGCGGTGCTTGAGATGAAGGGCCCTGTTCAGCGGTGCTTGAGACGGCGGTGCCCAGCGTAGCGGTGCTTGAGATGAAGGGCCCAGTGCAGTGGTGCTTGAAATGAAGGGCCCAGTGCAGCGGTGCTTGAGATGAAGGGCCCAGTTCAGCGGTGCTTGAGACGGCGGTGCCCAGCGGAGCGGTGCTTGAGACGGCGGTGCCCTGTTCAGCGGTGCTTGAGACGGCGGTGCCCAGCGGAGCGGTGCTTGAGATGAAGGGCCCAGTGCAGCGGTGCTTAAGATGAAGGGCCCAGTTCAGCGGTGCTTAAGACGGCGGTGCCCAGTTCAGCGGTGCTTGAGATGAAGGGCCCTGTTCAGCGGTGCTTGAGACGGCGGTGCCCTGTTCAGCGGTGCGTGCCTTGGCGGTCCTTGCCCTGTTCAGCGGTGCTTGCCTTGGCGGTCCTTGCCATGTTCAGCAGTGCTTGCCCTGTTCAGCGGTGCTTGCCTTGGCGGTCCTTGCCCTGTTCAGCGGTGCTTGCCTTGGCGGTCCTTGCCATGTTCAGCGGTGCTTGCCTTGGCGGTCCTTGCCCTGTTCAGCGGTCCTTGCCCTGTTCAGCGGTGCTTGCCCTGTTCAGCGGTCCTTGCCCTGTTCAGCGGTGCTTGCCTTGGCGGTCCTTGCCATGTTCAGCGGTGCTTGCCCTGTTCAGCGGTGCTTGCCTTGGCGGTCCTTGCCCTGTTCAGCGGTGCTTGCCTTGGTGGTCCTTGCCCTGTTCAGCGGTGCTTGCCCTGTTCAGCGGTGCTTGCCTTGGCGGTCCTTGCCCTGTTCAGCGGTGCTTGCCCTGTTCAGCGGTGATTGCCTTGGCGGTCCTTGCCCTGTTCAGCGGTGCTTGCCTTGGCGGTCCTTGCCCTGTTCAGCGGTCCTTGCCCTGTTCAGCGGTGCTTGCCCTGTTCAGCGGTCCTTGCCCTGTTCAGCGGTGCTTGCCTTGGCGGTCCTTGCCCTGTTCAGCGGTGCTTGCCTTTGCGGTCCTTGCCCTGTTCAGCGGTCCTTGCCATGTTCAGCGGTGCTTGCCCTGTTCAGCGGTCCTTGCCCTGTTCAGCGGTGCTTGCCCTGTTCAGCGGTGCTTGCCTTGGCAGTCCTTGCCATGTTCAGCGGTGCTTGAGTTGGCGCTCCTTCATTGCCCAGCTGGGCTGTGGCTGGCGCTCCTTCATTGCCCAGCTGGGCTGTGGCTGGCGGGGCCCTCCTGGGCAGCTGGGCTGTGGCTGGCGGGGCCCTCCTGGGCAGCTGGGCTGTGGCTGGCGGGCCGTCCTGGGCAGCTGGGCTGTGGCTGGCGGGGCCCTCCTGGGCTGCCGTGCCGGGCCCCTGGGTGTCCTCCTGCACACCTGGGATGAGGCTGGTGGAGCCCTCCTGGGCAGCTGGCCTGCTGCCGGACTTGTCGGGCGTGCTGCCCTTCCCATCCTTCCGTGGTCGTCTGTGGCCCTTTCCCACCTTTGGCGGTGTGCCAGGTGGCACCCCACTTCCAGCCGGAGCCAGGGTAGGGATTTTGGTCCCTGGTGTCCTTGGCCTCTCGCGCCGGGCACTGGTAATCTTTGGGTGTTTTTCCGGGGGTGGGCTGGCCGTGCCTTGGCTCCTAGCAGAACTAGTTGCCCTTGAGGGTGGGTGACTCCACAGTCCTTGGACAACAGTCTTGATAGGTCCTGGTTTGGTGGTGGCTGAGGTGCTGATTGCAGTCTTATGAGATGGACGGGGTGGGGGAGTTGTTGGAAAGAGGTCAAGTTTGGAAAGGAAAATCAAATTGGAAAGAGAGGGACGGCTAGGTGTAGTGGGTATGGGAGTGGAGGAAGAGGATGTGGTTGGAGGAGTGTGAAGTCTGGTGTCTTTGGGTGCAGGTGCTTGGGCTGGAGGCTGTCATGTGGTGGATGGCTGTTGGGTGGGTAGATGCCTGCGTTTGTGTGGTTTGGAACAGGGGGTGACAGACACACTGGGAGAGGACACAGGGGACGTGTAAATGGTAGTGGGGGTGGTGACTGCACGTGTGCGGAGTGTTCTGGTGGGTGTGCTGGTGATGGACGTAGTGGCTGAAGATGTTGTGCATGCAAGTGTGAGTGGAGACGTCACAGGGAGGGAGGAGGGAGACGAGGAGGAGGGGGACACAGTGGAGGCAGTGGGTGTTGGTGTGTCTGCATGTGGATGTTGCTTGGGTGAATGCTTGTGTGATGTGTGGTGCTTATGTCTGGATGAGCTTCCCTTGGGTGTTGAGGTGTGTGCAGGCTGGTCTGTAGGTGTGTCTGGGATAGGCAGAGGTACAGGGGATTGGGTCTGGGTGGAGGAAGTTGGAGGGGGGAGGTTAGACACAGGGACAATTGCTGCCGTCAGTGCTGAGGCCAGAGCGTTGAACGATCGCTGATGGGCAGCCTGACCCGAATGAATGCCCTCCAGGTATGCATTACTCCGGTGAACCTCCCTTTCTACACCCTGGATGGCATTCAAAAGGGTAGACTGCCAAACAATGATGGTCCTCAGGAGGTCAATGACCTCCTCACTGAGGGCAGCAGGGGTGACAGGGGCAGGGCCTGAGGTGCCTGGGGCGAAGGAGATGCCCCCCTTCCTGGGTGAGCAGGCACGGGGCAAACGCTGAGGGGCTGCTGGGAGGGCGGTGCTGGTGCGCTGGGTGGCGGCTGTACCTGTTGTTGCGGGGGGCACGGATGTTGCCGCCACCACAAGGGAGCTCCCTTCAGAGGACGAGTCGCTGCCACTGACATCAGCACTAGTCCCCGCTGTGGAGCTCCCCTCGCCCTCCGTCCCACTGGTGTACTCAGAGTCCGTTGCATGGCCCTCCAGGGCCATGTGGGATGCAGCTCCCTCGTGCTCCGATGCCACTTCTCCTCCGCCTGATGATGCTAATGCACACATGAACAGGAAGACCACAAAAAAGGGGGGGGAGAAAGAAAGACATGTTGAGTGCATGGATTACCGCTACAGTTGGCAGAGAGGACAGACACAGAAGCCCCCTGCACTACGCTGCGCACTTGGGGTCCACTACTCAATCAGTGGGACATGGCCTACAAGCCTATGGACGACAACTGCACACATAGATGACACAGGGCCATGAATAGCTGTACTTGGCACCCTACAGAGGTGGGGGGCGGGGGCACAGGGCCATGCCTTACGGAGGGGCCTAGCCTACAGAAATCGCCCTGGCCTAGAGATACCCACAGCCCACCTCCCCCACCCAGACACCTCCACTGCGCGCAAAGTCACCAGAATAAGAGTGTACTCACCCCCTTGTGTCTGCTGTGATGTCCTCACGCGCCCATCCAAATCGGGGTAGGCCACCGCCAGGATCTGGGACATCAGGGGGGTCAATTGACGACTGGCACCCCTCCTACGTTGGGAGGCCATCCCCAGCAGAGCCTCCGCCGTCTTCCTGCTCCCACGTCGGATGTCCTCCCACCTCTTCCGGCAGTGGGTGCCCCGTCTGTTGTGGACCCCCAGGGTCCGGACGTCCTTGGCGATGGCACGCCAAATAGCGATTTTCTGGTGGGCGCTGACCTATGTGACATGTACAGGGGGAGAAAAAAAATCATCACCTTCTGCATGCTTCATGTGAGTGGCCCCCCATCCCCACCCTTGCCATGTGGCCAATGCTCTCATCTGTCGTCTGATGGATGCCTCAATCGCTCCCCTCCCCACGATCTTTCATCCACCCGACTCAACTCAGGCATTGCCCACAAAGCATGGTCCCAGTGTACTTACCTGTTGGTTGGAGGACCGTAGAGTAGCGCATACTGGGGGAGGACCCCATCCACGAGTTTCTCCAATTCTTCAGAAGTGAAGGCAGGGGCCCTTTCCCCAGTCGCAGCAGCCATTGTCTCTTCCAGACCGAGGTCACAGCAGCACTTGCAGTGTAGGTCCTCTCCTGTGGAAGATCAGGTATCGAGTGATTAAGTAGATAGAAAATGGCGGTCACGCCCGCGGCGGTGCGTACCACGGCAGTGCGTACCGCGACCGCCGGCGCACATCGTCATTGGCTCGTGAAACCCATAGGGTTCTATGTTAACCAATGCGGCTTTGCGCCGCGGTCTTCGACCGCCTACTGCCACGGTGTGCCACACCAGCGCATTGACCTCACATCCCATTGTCACACTTCACAGGTCAGGCAGCCGCCATTTCAAGGGCCCACATGGCTTAATTTCTACTGCGTCACACATACCTAGGCCTTTCCTCAACACTCATACAAACCATTCAATGCATAGTGAATCGTGTTGTGTGCAAGCTGTGGGAACGTACCTGTGGGTTGATTGACTCTGTGCTCGCTGTTGTCCTTCCTAGGCACCGTCCGCTGGGCAATGCGAGGAGATGGAGAAATCTTCCTGTGTACAGACCGCTGGTGGACCTGTCGACAATGGAGGAACGACATGTCATTCTGACATACAGGCTTGACCGAGCCACTATACATGAACTGTGTGCCCAGCTGGAGGCAGACCTGATGTCACCCATCCGCCAACCCACAGGGATCCCCCTCTAGTGCAGGTGCTGTCAGTACTCCATTTCTTAGCAAGTGGGTCATTTCAAACAACAGTGGCAATATCATCAGGGATGTCTCAACCTATGTTTTCCAAGGTGTTGTCCAGAGTGTTGTCTGCCCTGCTGAAACACATGCGGAGCTACATCGTTTTCCCTGAGGTGGGGGATTTGCCTACAGTGAAGGGTGATTTCTATGCCCTTGGACATATCCCCAACATCATGGTGCCATTGATGGGACACATGTTGCTTTGGTCCCCCCCAGCAGGAGTGAACAGGTGTACAGGAACAGGAAAAGTTATCATTCGATGAATGTACAGATAGTCTGTTTGGCAGACCAGTACATCTCCCATGTTAATGCCAAGTTCCCTGGGTCAGTGCATGACGCGTACATCATGCGGAATAGCAGCATCCCTTACGTGATGGGTCAACTCCAGAGGCACCGGGTGTGGCTATTAGGGGACTCTGGTTACCCCAACCTGTCCTGGCTACTGACCCCAGTGAGGAATCCCAGGACCAGGGCAGAGGAACGCTACAATGAGGCCCATGGGCGGACTAGGAGGGTGATCGAACGCACCTTTGGCCTCCTGAAGGCCAGGTTCAGGTGCCTCCATATGACAGGTGGATCCCTAATGTACTCACCAAAGAAGGTGTGCCAGAACATCGTGGCCTGCTGTATGCTTCACAACCTGGCTTTGCGCCGCCAGGTGCATTTTCTGCAGGAGGATGGTCCAGATGGTGGTGTTGTAGCAGCTGTGGAGAGTGAAGAAGAGGAAGCCGAAGAGGACGACATAGACAACAGGAACACAGTAATAGAGCAATATTTTCAGTGACACACAGGTAAGAGTACACACCGGCATATTACATTTACTTAAAGACTCCTACCTCTCTACTGTCTGACTTTTTCCCCCAGTGTATGGTAACTGTGTTGTGACTTTCCCTTCCGTTTTCTGAGCTGTGGGCCCCACTGCGTGACATCTGCTTTGTTTCCCCATGGACTACAGCTGTGTGACAGCGGTTAGTTGGCATCACAATGTGAATAACAATTTTGGCACTGTCATGTCTAACACATTTGTTAAAATCACAGACAGACTCCAGATTGTTTATGTGCAATAAGTGTGTTTATTCAAGTGCTCTAATTTGGATGGGTGGTTGCAAATCGGTGAGGGGTGATGGTGGAGGATTGTCCATGGCAGAGTCCAGACTATCAGTATCACAGGTGCATTGTCCAAATGCCTGTGGGAAGTGGAGCAGGGGCAGTTTAAGGTTGGACAGGGTGACAATGTGGGACAGTGGGATGACAATCAGGGCGGTATCCTTTGCTGGCGGGGTCTTGACATGTTACTCTGTCTTCTTCCTGGATCTCAGGGCCCGCTTGCGGGGTGGTTCTCCTTCTGCAGGGGGTGGGGTTCTGGTGGCCTGTTGGTCTTGTGTCGGGGCCTCCTGTCCACTAGCGCCGGCGGAGGTGGTAGCCAGTTCTTGGTCCATGCTAGTGTCAGGGGCCCTTTGAGGTGCCACAGTGGTCCGCAATGTGGTGATTAACTCATTCAGTGCCACTACGATGGTGCCCATGGCGGAACTGATGTTTCTTAGTTCCTCCCTGAACCCCATATACTGTTGCTCCTGCAGAAGCTGGATTTCCTGAAACCTGGCCAGGACCATCGCCATCGTCCCCTGGGAGCGGTGGTATGCTCCCATGATGGAGGAGAGGGCCTCGTGGAGAGTGGGTTCCCTTGGCCTGTCCCCCCCCTGTCACACAGCAGCCCTCCCAGTTCCCCTGTTTCCCTGGCCCTCCGTCCCCTGGACCGTGTGCCCACTACCACTGCCCCCAGGTCCCTATTGTTGTTGGGGTGGTGGGTTAGCCTGGGTTCCCTGTAGTGGTGGACACACCGCTGATTGACGTGTCCTGGGGACAGGGGTATGGGCCCGCTGGGTGGGTGCTGTGCTGGTGTTCCCAGAGGGGGGAAGGTCTGCTGTGGCCTGTGCCTGTCTGAGGGGAACCGACTGTCCCGAGGTCCCCGATGGACCGGGCTGGTCTCTAGATCCAGGGAGACAGAGCTGCTGTCATCACTGTGGGCCTCTTCTGGGGGTGGAGTGGACATTTGTGGACCCTCCCGCGCGGTGACCTGGCGTTCGGGTCCTGCAGGGGTATAAAAGTATGGTTATTGCTTCTGTGTGTGCCAATGGCGTGCAATGGGTGGGTGCCCATGTACCCCAGTGCTGGCATTCCTTTGTGGGGGCTGTTGTGACGGTGTTTTCGGGGGTGGGGGGTGATGGGTATGTGCATTGGGCATGCTTTGGTGATGGGTGTCCATGCTTTGGGGCCGCATGCAAGGCTAAGTTTTGGGATGGGTGGGTTGTGATGGTGAGACATTTGCAAGGGGTAGTTGTGATGGGGGTGAGGGTGAGGGTGGGGGTATGAGTTGGCATGCAGGTGGGGTGGGGGGGATGAAGTAGTGAAGATGAGACTTACCAGAGTCCATTCCTCCACCGACTCCTGCGAGGCCCTCAGGATGCAGGATGTTCAAGACTTGCTCCTCCCATGTTGTAAATTCTGGGGGAGGAGGTGGGGGTCCGCCGCCAGTCCGCTGTACCGCGATGTTGTGCCTTGATACCATGGAACACACCTTCCCCCGTAGGTCGTTCCACCGCTTCCTGATGTCGTCCCTATTTCTTGGGTGCTGTCCCACAGCGTTGACCCTGTCGTCTATTCTGCTCCATAGCTCCATCTTCCTGGCAATGGAAGCGTGCTGCACCTGTGTCCCGAACAGCTGGGGCTCTACTCGTACGATTTCCTCCACCATGACCCTGAGTTCAGCATCTGAGAACCTGGGGTGTCTTTGAGGTGCCATGGGATGGTGTAGTGATAGGTGGGGTGCTATTTAGTGGTGTGTTGTGTGAGGTGCGTGGAAGTTCTGTGGGTATTGGTATTGTGTGCCTGTGGATGCTTGGTAGTTGATTGTGGTGTCTCTCTCTGGCCTTCTCTCAGAATTTCTGCTCGTAGGGGTTTGTGGGTGATGTGTGTGTGTTTTATATTGTATTGGGTGTGTGGGAGTGGTGTGTGTATGTGTATCAGGTGTGTGTATTTCGAATTGGCCAATGTGGTAGTGTTTTGTACAAGTATGTGTATTTTGACCGCAGCGGTGTGTACCGCCAATAGAATACCGCGGTTGAAAGACCGCCGCGTGGATTCGTGGGTCGTAATGGCATGGGCGTATTTCTGTTGGCGTGACGGTGGAGGTTTGGTCATCGCCAGTTTATCGCTGACCTTTGGTGTGGCGGACTTTTGTGGATGTCGGTATTTTGGCGGTTTGCCTGTTGTGGGTCAGAATGACCGTGGCGGTTTACCACGACCGCGGCGGTGTTATGGCGGTCTTCTGTCTGGCGGTAAGCGCCTTTTACCGCCGAGGTTGGAATGACCGCCTGAGTCTGCTAAAACGGCGATCTGCGTGCCATTTCACAAGCACTGTTGACATTGCTTGGTTTGACAGTTAGTGGTTATTTGCAACTATATTTTGCCTAACATTATCTTACCTTTTTTAAAGCTCATCACGCTTGCTAGGTGTTTAAATTTTAATAGCTTGGTACAATTTAAGCAGTTCATAGTTTTGCTTTTCTAGGCTGTATGAAAGCATACTTTTTACATGATGAATTCACATGGTGATTGTTCAGTGTTTCATCCTGTGATTCTTGTGCTTTTTTAGAATGTTATTTCATGTTATGCACAAGCAGTGCATAATATATTGAGACATATTAATACATGCTGACATAACATTTCCATTTGTACTCGGAAAGTTTCAAGGGGTTATATGTCTATGTATGTCGTATGTTTAATTTACCACATACGGTATTCACTACGCTTTCTGCTAGGCATCATGGCCCTCATTCCGACCCTGGCGGTTTGAAACCGCCAGGGTGGATGGCAACGGAAGCACCGCCAACAGGCTGGCGGTGCTTCCAGGGCTATTCTGACCGCGGCGTTAAAGCCGCGGTCAGAAAAGTGGAACCGGCGGTTTCCCGCCGGTTTTCCCCTGGCCCAGGGAATCCTCCATGGCGGCGCTGCTTGCAGCGCCGCCATGGGGATTCCGACCCCCTTCCCGCCAGCCTGTTCCTGGCGTTAAAACCCGCCAGGAAGAGGATGGCGGGAACGGGTGTCGTGGGGCCCCTGGGGGCCCCTGCACTGCCCATGCGAATGGCATGGGCAGTGCAGGGGCCCCCTAACAGGGCCCCACCATGATTTTCACTGTTTCACTGTCTGCTGTGCAGACAGTGAAAATCGCGACGGGTGCTACTGCACCCGTCGCACCCCTGCAACTCCGCCGGCTCCATTCGGAGCCGGCTTCCTCGTTGCAGGGGCTTTCCCGCTGGGCCGGCGGGCGATCTTCTGGAGATCGCCCGCCGGCCCAGCGGGAAAGTCAAAATGACCCCGCGGTCATTTGACCGCGGTGCGGTCTTTGGGCGGTTTCCGCCCGGCGGGCGGCGCCCGCCGCCCGCCATACTCGGAATGAGCCCCCATGTCTGTATCTCTGTCTGATCTGAACAACTTATAGTTCCTTGTGCCATTGTTCATAGTGTAAAACTGCACTTTGTGCTCACTGTTAAAAATCAGTTGTGAAATTAGAGTTTTTTAGGATGACTGCGGTTCTGTTGATAGGGTTGTTTTAACCCCATTCTATGTTGCTCCCTCAGTGGTTGAGTATCCTCTTCTACAATAAGTGGTTCCAGCACCAGGCAAGTGTTCACCCAATTTTGTGCTGAGAAATGCTTAGTGTGTGTTGCGCAATGTTAAATTTCATCCTCCCACAGTGGTTGACAAGATGCTTGGGTTGTGATGAAGTCTGTTCTGTGTGATTCTCTCTCAGTGATAGAGAAGTTGCTTGGGTTGTGTTGAGCCCTATAGCGTAGGTTGTGTTGAATCTTGATCCTTGTGATTCTCCCTCAGTGGCTGAGAAGTTGCTTGGGTTGTGTGGAACCCTGTTGCAAGGGTTATGTTGAACTATGTTCAATGGATTTCTCCCTCCCTCAGTGGTTGAAAAGTTATTTGGGTTGTGTTGAACCATGTTCCACGTGATTCTTCCTCAGTGGTTGAGAAGTGCTTGGCTAATGTTGAATCCTGTTACATAGGGGTTGTATGTACGTTGGTCCATGTAAACTTGCAAAAATCCTTCTTCAGTGGTTAAGGATACGTTTTTCATGTTATAGTATAGTCCAGGTCTACAGGGGATAAGTGTGTGGGTTGAAAGAGACCTGTTGCAAAACACTAGATGCCGTTACATGAG
The DNA here is from genome assembly GCF_031143425.1 of Pleurodeles waltl. Taxonomy (NCBI): domain Eukaryota; kingdom Metazoa; phylum Chordata; class Amphibia; order Caudata; family Salamandridae; genus Pleurodeles; species Pleurodeles waltl. Next base: position 319,530,932 of record NC_090436.1, read on the forward strand.
ATGAATGTGTGGGTTAAAAAATACCTTTTGCTGAAACACAAGATGCTCTTACAGGGGATGAGTGTGTGGGGTGAAAGAGGCCTTTGTTAAAACACAAGGTGGCCTTACAGTGGAAGAGTATGTGGGGTGAATGTTTCCAATTGCTAAAACATAAGATGCCCTTTCGTGTGATGAGTGTGTGGGTTGTAATATTTCAAATACCTGTTTCTATGTTTTTGTTGCTTCCTTTGCTAGGGGAGTGGTTGTGTCAGTGCTTGTTGGTGTGTTGTGGTACTTAATTTTTGGTATTCTGTGTACTACCAACAAGTTATACTCGTTTGGCCAACTAAATAGTTTTGCAGGGGTCGTTGTAGCTGCACATTTTTGTAGTGTCCTTTTTACATGCACCATTTCATGATGCTGTGAAATGTTGTACAGTCTGGTGTTTTGTTGTCTGTGTTTTCAATGTTTCTTAAGGTGGGAGACATTTGTTCTTTGTTTCAAAAGGTGGGCTGCTTGTCAGGTTACTCAACGATGTCATGGAAGGTTAGGATTCTGAGGGTTCACTGAAAGGCAGTTGAACCAGATAGACCAGATCTGAGCATCTAACTACATCTGTTCCTGGTGGGGTCATTTACGTATCCATCCAACTGACAATAAACCCTCTCTTAATCCTCTGGCGGTGCCTACGTATTTCTACTTGCCAACCTGCATCACAACACAATGTATATGTCACAGCTAAGGAATCTATCACTCCGAGAGTTATGCGGAACATATGACAAATTGAGCACTTGTAAATCATGTATGCCCAGAATATCTGGCTCTAAGACTTTCTTATCACATGAATGTATATCTATCCATCTATGCATATACATTTGAATAAGGGAAGCCCAGCATCAAAAAATATACCTATACTATACATCATTCATATCTCATCATAGATGATCCTAAGGAACCAAAGAAAAAAGAGTCTAAAGAAACAAGGGGACAAAAAGTGGGTCAAAAGAGACCAAAGTCTCAAGGCCAGATCCTAGAATCTCCTGTCAAACGAAAGTCAGAGCCTAATACCAACTTGGACCTAATATTACAGAGCCTGTTATCACTGCACAATCTAGTACAATGCACAAAAACCAATAGTGACCTGCTGGAAACAGAGATGCTGGGGCTAAGAAATTACTTCAAAAACCTCTCGACCAGTCTGACAGAGGCAGAATCAAAATAAATAACACTGAGGATGAAGGGTCTGTGAACCAAAAATAATCAGATCTCATGTTAAAACAATTGATAACCTCACAAGAGAAATCACAGATTTGGAAGACAAAAAACAGAGGAGGCAATCTGAGGAATTTTTGGGCTTGCAGAGAACACAGAAAAAGGAGCCAAATGATGTGCATCCATTTTGGAAGTATAAATCCCACAAACTCACGAGATATCCTTTGACATAGATTATGAAATTGTAATAGTGCATAGAATACCGACTAAACACACACCATTCTCGAACACTCCAAGACCCACGACATTCAGACGACTTAGCTTTTCTCATACAGAAAAGATACTCAAGCACATGAGGAAGATGAAAGTAACAGAATGGAATGGCACAAAAATACACCTCACAGGACTATGCAAACTACACTGAATCATAGAAAAAGCCCTTTAGCCCTGAGAGGTAACCTAAAACTGATAAACATGCCCTTCTCTTTTGTAGGCCCTTCCAAATTGAAAATAACACACAGAGAGAGTACCACCTTCTTTAGTGAGCCTCCTGACTTAGAAACATACATAAACAACCTGCAGCAATCTGAGATTTAACACTAAATATCTGAGAGCAATGGTCTACCACTAACAAGAGCACTGCAATAGATAAATGACACTGCCTCGTTACAGATGGGTCCTACCACCTTCATTTAAAACTTGTCTCATAAGATACTCTATTTATATTGCGCAAATAAATATACTCCAGTCCTGTACCCTAGGTATTTCTTCAACACCATGTTACTCTGCTCTTACTTTGCTACCACACGTAAACAACGCATCACTGCTTTCACTGAGGCTAATATTCTACTTGTCTTCAGTCATGGACTCTAAACAAATACAAATGTTTTCAGATGTTTCCTAAAGCATGTCAAGTTAGGCTGATTTTTTTAACTGGATGGGAAGTTTATACCAAAGTTTACAAGTTGAAAAAACAAAACTTCTGCACCTTCTCCTCTCCCCCCAAGGAAACCTTAGTGCATTCGGGGATAATCACCATTTTGGATGCTGCGGAATGAAGGGTTCCACTAGGCATGTACCAGGAGAAGGACTTCCTCAGGTACCCTGGACCTCTATTTTGCAGAGATTCATAGGCCAAACAGAGCGCCTTAAAAGCAACACACTGTCTGATCAGCAGCCAGTGGAGCTCCGCTAGCTTGAAAGAAACTGATTTGAACGTAAATACTCTCAGAAAAAAACAGGTAGCAGCATTCTGTATGATCTGAAATCTATTCAAAAAGAATTTCTGAATGCCCAAATAAAGGGCATTACAATAATCCAAGCTGGAGGGTATCAATGAATGCTGTGACCACTGTTTTCTGCAGATTGAAAGAGCTGAAAGGAAAAACCTTCCTCAACATTCTTAATAGAAAAAAAACATCTGGAAGAAAGCTTATTGATCTGATCAGAGAAGGTGAGATAGGAGGAAAGGGACCCAAGTTTTACAGCCATCAAGGAGGATCCCAAAAGGAAGCATCCTTACCAAAAAGGAGGACCTTGTGTTTTTTTCAGAGTTTAGTTCAAGGGAAATATGTCTCATCAAGCCGACCACTTCACTCATAGAGCTATTGAAGCGTTGCAAGACATCCTTCACATCACTGGAAATCAACACCCCCAGTTGGGTGTCATTATCACAGGAAATGGTCGAAAAATCAAAAGAACAAATCAACCTTGCCAAAGGCGTCACATACACATTGAAAAATGTGGGCTCAATGACGAACCCTGAGAAACACTGCAGGGCAGGGAAAATGGTCTAGACGTGAACTCTCCTAGGGCCACACACTGCTTCCTGTTAGTTAATAAAGAGTGAAATGGATCCAATGCTGTTCCACAAATTCCTATCTCCTTTAAATGATCTATTAAGAAGGGGTGTCGAAAGCTGCAGATAGTTCCAAGAGGATCACCACAGCCTTCCCTCCCTTGTCCATGATGGATCTGATCTCAGAGACCGCCACCAGAGCTGATTCTGTACTATGCTTTTTCCTAAAAACATATTGTGCGCCGTCTAAGATAATCAGAAAGAACTGTATTAAGATGCTTTTCAAGAATTTTCGCTGGCATTGGCAGGTGTGAGATTGGATGAAAAAAATGCTCTCTTTAGGATTGAGATTAGCTGTTTTATTAAAGGTAGTATAAAGGCCTTTTTCCACAGTGCAGGAAAGTGTCCGGACTGGATAATATTGTTCAGCAGGGAGGTGAGCGGGCCTGCCACCATCCCAGCAATTTTCTGGAGGAGTCGGGGGAAACGGGGGCACAGTTAGAGGAGGCCCCCGACCTTGCATCAAGTATAAATTTAATCACTCCCTCCTCAGTCGGTAGGGGGACATTCAAGAGCGTGGTATAGCTGGCATCTGGAGTCCCAGCACTAGAACCAGAAGCATTCGAAATACAACTAATGTCAAATTCCTCATAGACGTCCTCTACTTTATTTTGAACTTTGTGGTCTAGTTTATCACAAAAAGATTGACTGAACATCAGAGCATTAGTTGAATTAGTACCAGAGAGGATTTTTACAGTCCTAAAAAGTTATTTTTCCGAATTTGTAACTGAATCGATTTTCTCAGTGTAGAAATTCTTTTTCTCAAGAATAATCAAGTCCTTATACTCTTGAATGAGTAGTTTATATTTATCTATTTCAGATGGGCTATAGTGTTCCCTCCACTTGGTCTCCTATGACACTTTTGTTTGAAAGCCCTAAGTTTGGACGAGAACCATGAAGCTGTGAGCTTATTTCTATGATGTCAATCTCTGCTCCTTCTCCTCTTCCTCAACCCCCCACCAAGATTTCAATCTATTCCTCCTCCTATTCCTCAACCCCACCCAATCGCAGAAACATAGTCAATGTTACTGTACCTAAAATGTCATAACAATAAGACATCACACAATCTAAGACATCACAAGAATAAAGCAACCCTCTTGCAGAGTGCATACATCATGCCATGTGCAGAATAACCAGCATCAACACCTATTAACATTACATCCACCCAAAGGCTAGCAACACTATTTTACTATTGCAGTATCCTCTCTATGAATTCTAAGTGCCTAAATCACCCAGTCCAGAGCAGAAAAAACGTTGACTATTGCCACAAATATAAGGAGACATCGTTCGGTTGCAAGAAACAAGATTTGTATGCAGAGCCGGTGAATCCTAGAATATGTTTGCTTTCCTGCTAAAAAAAAATGAGGTGATAATGGTTATCTCAAAGATACCAGCCCTCACATAAAATATCAAAACTGGTGCCCTTACACCTGGTTCACCTCCCTCCTCCAACGTCCTCTTAATTTTACTCAAAAGATTAATTTGTTTATAAATGCCCCCAAGACACATGCTCTTTGTTCAGCTTTATGCAGTGGTTAAGTATTGTTCACTCACCCTAGAAGCCAAAACTCTCCAGAGTTCACAGATGTCTGCTGCAACCACCACTCCTGCAACTACTCCTCCGACACAACACCGGCCCGACTCTCCACCCACTCCTGTGTGCAGTAGTCCTTCGTCAGTATTGATGGTTTGTTTTGTTTACATGTTATCCTCATCCCCTTCCCCAACTGTGGACGTTCCTCTCTTTCCAGGAACTTGACGGCCACCAGCTCTCCTCCCAGGATCCCACTCCAGACTACCAGGTAAATGTGTTTGGGTGCCCCTGCCTTTGTCTCACTACACTCAATAAATATGGCCCAAAAGGCGGTGCCCCCAAATTCTGGATAGACTAAAACAGAAGAAACTATAAAATACCAAGCCACTCTATGCATATAATAGGAGGTGATTTCAACCTTCCCATAGACATAACCTTAGACAGGATGTTCTCTTGTAAATACAGACCAAAAAATCTCATACACAGAGGAGAAACCTATGCAACCAAAAATAAATTAATTGATATATACCAACTGCATAAAGCTACAGGCAGTGAATTCACCTTCTACTCACATGTTTACAAGGATTGATTACCAATTAACCAATGAAACACTTGCTCCAAATTGCGACAATGCAAAAATGTAACCAATTTAAATTTCGGACCATGCCTATCTCTACCTAGATAAACATATAACCCAGACTGGGACAAAAACATGGACAATGAATGAATGTATCTTAAATGACCAAGGTGCTAAAGATCAAATATTAATAACAATTACAACTTCTTGAGAGAAAATAATTCGCCATGCCTAAACTCTTCAGGGACATCATGAAAGTCACTCTTACAGGGTCTTATCAAGTCAAATAAAAACAGAAACTTTTAAATAAAAGGCTGGATGCCCTGGAGAATGAAACCAAATGCTAAGAAGCTCTCCGGCACAGAGCAAAAGACAGACCCTTTAGATAAATTAAAGTACCTAAAGTATGAGTTTAATAAAATTCTACACGAGAGAGCTCACCTGTGAGTCAGTAACCTCAAGGCAACAAAAATATATGAATTTAAAGTAAGTGGGTAAAACTTTACCTAGCTATATCATGGCTAAAGACAATAAATGCAGCATCTCTGCAATCAAAATTAAATCAAGGCAGATAAAACACATACCAAAAACCTCCTAGATTCAAACCTATATAATCAAGAGACTCAACCCTCTAAGACAGTGGTTCCCAACCTGTGGGTCAGGGACCCCTGGGGGTCCACGAAGCCTCCTCAGGGGGTCCGCGACTGCTTGGAAAATAAAATAATATTAACACATTAGGTCCCTAGCTTTCAATAATGACTCAGTGGGGGGGTCCCCGGAATCCAATACAAATTCACTGGGGGTCCCCGGGCTCAGGTAATGATAAAGTGGGGGTCCACAGAAGTCAAAAGGTTGGGAACCACTGCCCTAAGAGGAATGTCAAATGCAACTAGATAGCTTAGGTAGAATCAAAATACCCTTTATAGACAATAAATCAAAAGTAGAAGGTAATAAATCCAAAATTATAGAGGTGACTAACTCACTTAAAATCTTAAAGGCACCAAGCCCTGAAGGGCTCCCAGTGACTTCTTGTAGACATTTCTAAACACAATTAATAGACCATGTGGATCAACTCTTAGAACATTATGCCAGTCCTAGAACAATGAGTGGTACAGCAATGGAAGCTACTCTTGTAGTGTTCCACAATGAAGAAAAAGAACCCTTAGAAACCAACAATTATGGACCAATATCGCTTCTCAACAGTTACTGTAAAATCGGTGCTAAAACTCTCGCCACTAGATTTCAGAATGTTCTAGTAATTTTAATCCACCTTACTCAAAATAGATTTCTGAAAGGCAGGTTGGCATCTGACAAAATAATATCATTTAAACATGTTACGGAATAGGCCACATTTCTGATCTCACCAATGATGGCTATGGCACAGGATGCAAAAAAGGCCTTCAATAAGGCATCATGGACATTGCTGCATTCAGTGCTGTCCATATATGATCTGGGACCATTGTTTGAATCAATGGACACTGTTGTTTATCCCAATCCACAGCCTGTTTTAGAATCAATGGAACTCCGAGAAAGGTACAGGACGGGGCTATCCATTATCACTACAATTTTTTATTGGCCTTCTGTTGGACCTGGACCTTTTTGGAGGGTCATCCCGAAACTTTTTGCCTCCTTCCTCCTATTTTTTCTGACCAGTTTATGTTGGCTTTAGGACTCTGGGTACTTTACCACTACTAACCAGTGCAAAGTGCAAATGCTCTCTGTCTAAATTGTATAGGTGATTGGTTTATCCATGATTGACATATTTGATTTACTAGTAAGTCTCTAGTAAAGTGCACTGGAGGTGCACAGGGCCTGTAAATAAAATGGTACTAGTGGGCCTGCAGCACTGATTGTGTAATTCACATGAGTAGCCGTGTAAACATGTCTCAGACCTGCCACTACAATGTCTGTGTGTGCAGTCTTGCACTGCCAATTCGACCTGGCAAGTGGGCCCAAACTTTTCCATCTACTTACATGTAAGTAACCCGTAAGGTAGGCCCTAGGTGGCCCCATGGGCAGGGTGCAGTGTATTTAGAAGACAGGACATGTACTGGTGTGTTTTACATGTCCTGATAGTGAAATACTGCCAAATTCGGGTTTCACTATTGCAAAGCCTATCCCTCCCATAGGTTAACATGGGGACTACCTTTAAATATCTTTTAAGTGCAGTTTCCCATTGGGAGCAGATAGAGATGTGGAGTTTGGGGTCTCTGAACTCACAATTTAAAACACATCTTTTGGTAAAGTTGGATTTTAAATTGTAAGTTTGAAAAATGCCACTTTTAGAAAGTGAGCATTTTCTTGCTTAACCATTCTGTGCCTCTGCCCGCTTGTGGAATCCCCGTCTGGGTTAGACTGACAGTTGGGCTGGTTGTGAATTCCTTCTAGACAGTGACACAGAGTGAGCTAGGGAGTGTCCTGCATATCCTGATGAGTCTCCCAGGCTAAAGTTGGTAGGGAGGAGCTGACACCTGCACCTGAAAGAGCTGTACCTGTCCTCACACAATGAAGTCTCTGACCCCTGGTGAGTGTATGGGACCAGTCCTGGGAAAGGCAGGATCAGTAAACAAAGGAGATTTTCCTTTGAGGTTTGCCTACTTTAAAGGCAGAAATGGGTATGAGAAGTGGACCTAAGCCCCCAGACTTTAGAACTCTTCTGGATAAGGAGAGGAGAAGAGCTGAAGAGCTGAAGGAGGAGTACAGCCCTTTTCCTGTTTGTGCTTTGCTGAGTTGGCCTGCAGTTGCTGCTTCTGCCTTAGAAAGGACAAACACTGGACTTTGCTGTGTATCCTGCTTGTGAAGTTTCTCCAAGGGCTTGGACTGAGCTTGCCTCCTGATAAGAAGCCTCAGGGACAGCAAAGATTTCACCTACCAGCCTCAGGGTTCACTTGCTGTGGACCTGGATGCCAGGTGGTGAAGATTCCAGTTTCTGGGCCCTTGGGAGTGAAAGCTGGTTAAAAACAAAGAAAAAACAAGTGCATCGATGCTGGAGGGCAGCGGATTATGCCACTGCCTGACCCCGCAACACAGCCTGCAACCGAAGCTGTGGTCCCCGCTGGAGTGCAAGTACCCCAACTGACATCGCAGGCCTGACACTGCCACAGCCCCTCTGACGTCCCGTGACTTCGTGAGTCCCGAGTGCCGTGTCACTGACGTCCGTGACACCAGACTCCGCCACGGCGACTGCAACCCCGTGGCATGACCGCAACCCTGTGCGGCTGCCCCACCGCGTCTTGCCCCACCAGACATCGACCCCGCCGGAGCGTAAGGAACTGACGCTTTGCACCGATGCTGCCTCATCTCCGCAGCAAGGACATAACTTTTCGCACCAACACCTTTGCTGCACTGCTCCGCAGCACCGGAACCGACACCACACTAGATCCAGTTGTGCCTTGCTTCCCCGATTCCATGCATCAGCTTGTTTCCTCACTTTCGCAAGGTACTGTACCTGGGGGTCCGTGTGACTCTGTGACCGATGCAACTGGCATCGGATTGTTAGGAACGATGCTGTGATAACACCAAATTGAAGCATTTATGTTTCTAACCACTGTATTGAAGTTTAATCATTGAAAATTCATAACTTTGCTTGTGTATGTTGGATATTTGTTGTTTTGGTATTGTTTTACTCAGATAAACATTGGCTATTTTTGAGTGCTTTTGTGGTGTTTTCACTGTGTTACTGTGTGTGATTGTATGAATACTTAATATATTGCCTCTTGTGCTAAGCTTCCAAGTGGGTGAGCAAGGGTTATCTGAGCTGTGTATCTCCCTTACCCTGACTAGAGTGAAGGTCCCTGGTTAGACAGAGTGCAAACTGACTGCCAACCAGAGACCCCATTTCTAACACCTTCATGCCCCTAATTACAGACAACTCCAATCCATGTATCAAAGGGTTTCCATTTAATTCAGGAAACCAAAAGGTAGCCGCAGGCGCAGTTGTGTTAATCTTTTCTGGGGAAGCAGACTCCGGTATCCCAGACATTCTTAAAATGATCAAATCGTATGCAGACACAGTATTAAGGCGCTCATTACAACATTGGTGGTAAATGCCGCCTACCACCATGCTGACGGCCGCCAACATACTGTGACCGCGACGGTATACCGCTACGGGTATTATGACCCACACAGAGAAATCCGCACTATAGAGACTCCCACACAAGTCCGCCAGCCCAAAGGTCAGTGATAAACTTGCGGTACCAAAACCCACACCGTTACGCCAAGAGAAATACACCCAAAGCATCATGACCCACAAATCACTGCAGCGGTCATTCCACGCGCGGTAAACCATTGGCGGTACAGACCGCCATGCTCATAATACACACACACACACACTAACAAAACAGCACCACGTTGGACAATTCAAACTACACACACCTGACACGCATACATACACCACACCCACAACACTATAAAACACACACCCACAATACACTATAAAACACACACAATACCCACAACCTTTTACGACCCAAAGATTTTGCCAAGTGAGAGAGAGACAAACCAGGAGCACCCACTGAATCTGAGCCACAAAACATGATCACTTATACACCATCCACGCACCTCACAGCACAGACCCCAACACATCACCCCCACACACCCTCACACATACCACTCACACTACACCCATGGCACCCCAAAGACACCCCAGGATCTCTGATGAGGAGCTAAGGGTCATGGTGGAGGAAATCATCCGGGTAGAGCCACAGCTATTCGGATCACAGGTGCAGCAGACATCTATTGCTAGGAAGATGGAGCTATGGCAGAGAGTCGAGGACAGGGTCAACACTGTGGGACAGCACCCCAGAACAAGGGATGACAACAGGAAGAGGTGGAACGACCTACGGGGGAAGGTGCGTTCAACAGCAGCAAGACACCAGGTAGCTGTACAGAGGACTGGTGGTGGACCCCCACCTCCTCCCCCACAATTAACAACATGGGAGGAACAAGTCTTGGCGATCATGCATCCTGAGGGCCACGCAGGAGTAGCAGGAGGACTGTACTCTGGTAAGTCAAATCTTTACTAGTATATCCCCCACCCTACCTGCATGACATCACAAACTCCTAACCCTACCCTCACCCCCATCACTCCACCACCTCACATATACCTCACTATCCAGCCATCCCAATACCAAGCCCTGCATGCAACACCAATGCATGGACACCCATCACAAACCTGCATGGACACCCATCACCACAGCATGCACACTAGTGACAATCACTTAGCCAAACCAAGCATAACTCACACCAGCCAAAGCTGCCTTGCTAATAACAACCATAGAGGGAAACATATCCATACACAAGATGGCACACGCAGATACAATAACACTGCATTTACATCCCCACAGGACCCCCACTCAACGTCACCGGAGAGGAGGTGCCACCAACATCCATTCCCCACTCAGAAGAGGACCACAGTGATGACAGCAGCTCTGCACGCCTGGATCACGATGACCAACCTGGCCCATCAGGGACCTCTGGACAGTCGGTTACCCTGCCACAGTCCCAACCCACCACAGAGCCTCCCCCTCAGGAAACCCCAGCACTGCACCCACCCAGTGGGCCCATACCTCTGTCCCCAGGACACGTCAATCAGCAGTGTGCCACCACTACAGGGACCCCAGGCAACCACACAAACCCAAGACAATCAGAGACCCTGGGTCAGTGGCAGTGGGCACACAGTTCAGGGGACAGAGGCACGGACAACAGGGAAGCTGGGAGGACTGCTGTGGGACAGGAGGAGGACAGGCCCAGGGAACCCACTCTCCACGAGGCACTTGCAGGGATCCTGGGAGCATACCACCATTCCCAGGAGACCATGGGCCAGATACTGTACAAGTTGCAGGAGACCCAGCGGCTGCAGGAGGGACAGTACCTGGGGATCAGGGAGGACATGAAACACATCCACACCACTCTGGTCACCATTGCAGGGGTGCTGGCTGACATGGCCAACACCATGAAGGAGGCAGTGGCACACCAGCAGGCCCCTCACACTAGCCACACCGAAGAACAGCCCTCCACCTCCACCAGCGCTAGTGGACAGGCGGCCCCGCCACAGGACCAACAGGACACCAGTGTAGTGTGGTTAGTTTTACATATTCATTACGCTTTAGCTTCAGGCTTTAGGCCTTTGTGCACTTTGCCCTGAATATATTTTATTAAATTGCTGACAGCTTAGAGCCTCTGTGCACTTTGCTCTACATGCTTTTTATTAGGCTTCGTACTGTTATTTTTCGAATAGCCAGTTCTACGGTGTTGTTTTTTATTTCATATCACACTGTTTTGCCTACTTCAGCACTGGAGTTCTCCATAACATATTTACTCTGTGCTTCAGTCAAGGATACAGTCTGGTACATTGCCGATAGACGTGGTAGGAGTTTAGACTTGGCATTCCTGCGTAGGGACATTTTGTGATCACGATGACATGCTAGTTATAAAATCACTTCCTTGTCCCAATACATGCAAGAGGGAGATTCCGACCAGGGAACCACAACTAGACGCTGACTGCCTCGTTGCAGATGCTGAACCAAGATCACAGGTCTTTGCTCAGGTATGAGGGCTGATGTCTCCACAGTGATTCTAATAGGCAAGCTAGAAGCTTAACATGCTGTGCTCTAAATAGAACAAGCAGAGGGAGAGTAGAAACTGTTAGACAATATGATAGCTTTGTTCTTATGTTTTACTCTCCTGGTGACTATTTCAATCCTACTGTGTTGTATCGTTCTGGTTATTGCGGCTCACGCCTTAATATCTAAAATACAGTCGTTTTATTAAAACATTATATAAAACTTATACTGTCTTTTGTCATTGGTATATGAGATCATATTGGAAATAAGAGAGTTAGTTTGGATCTGAGTAACCACGACTTCCCTGAGAAGTTCCAAAGATGTCATGCGCTCGGCTGCCAAATCATTCCTTCCACATGGGAGAAATGAGGCACTGCTAGTTAGCCGGAGCAAAAACCGGATTTAGGGTGACAGAGTTCTTTACACGTGGGTCAGACTCAGTCCCCCACACCGTCATAGATCCTGCTACCTAGAAATCCAGTAGTCTCATTTAGAATAATGAGAGCCCACGCGACACCAGCACCCCACCCCCTACAGAAGGAGAACCACCCCGGAAACGGTCCCTGCGATCCAGGCAGAAGCCAGAGAACATTGCCAAGACCCCCACCAGGAAATAAGACTCTCCTGATTGTCACCCTTGTGTCCCACTCTGTCACCCTGTCCACCTTAAACTGCCATTGCTCCCCTTCCTATGCCCCCTTGAACAATACACATGGGATACAAATAGACTGGACTCTACCCTGGACTTTCCTCCATCAGCAACCCAGCCCATTGCAATACCCCCTTCACCTATTAGCACCTAAATAAACACCCTTGGAACAAATACAAGTATGGAGTCTGTCAAATGATTGAAATATGTATTGGTTTAACAAGCTGTAAACATTGCATTTCTAATCTACTGTAATATTAACATAGGTATAACCTGTAGTGGGCAGCAGTAAACACACCAGGAGCCAGAGTGGGGCACAGAGATCTGAAAATAGAGATGCCAAAGGGTACAGTAAGTGGCCATAGACATAGGGAAATCAGGCTGGCATGTCCAATGTCAAACACAAAACTGCAATGGAAGGTGAAGTTACAGTGTCTTACCTGTGTGTCATTGGAAGCACTGTTGAATGAGTGTACGTCTGTTGTCCACATCTTCTTCCTCTGCCTCCACTTCGTCACTGTCCACAGGCTCCACCGCTGCCACAAGACCATCTCCAGGCTCATCCTCCTGCAGGAAAGGCACCTGGCGTCTCAAGGCCCGGTTGTGCAACATGCAACGATGATCTGGCACACTTTCTTGGGTGAGCAGTACAGGGATCCACCTGTCAGATGGAGGCACAAGATTCTGGACTTCAGGAGGCCAAAGGTTCTCTCAATTATCCTCCTGGTTCACCCATTTGCCTCATTGTAACGTTCCTCTGCCCTTGTCTTGGCATTCCGCACTGGGGTCAGTAGCCATGAGAGGTTGGGGTAACCAGAGTCACCTGTAAATATCGAGGGATACCTGTTAGCCACACACTCACCTTTCTGGCCAAACCCACTCCCATATATCTACATCAACTGGGTGGGGACCATGGACTTGCCTATTTGCCACACCCGGTGCCTCTGGAGTTGAGACATGACATATGGAATGCTGCTATTCCTCAAGATAAAGGCATCATGCATCATGCATCAGAGCCAGGATACTTGGCATTCACATGGGAGATGTACTGGTCCACCAAACACACAATCTGTACATTCAGAGAATGAAAGCTTTTTCTATTCCTGAAAACTTGTTTATTTCTCCGGGGGGGGGGGGGGTAAGGGGGTGGGCAAATGTAATATGTGTACCATCAATGGCACCAATGATGTTGGGGATATGTCCCAGGGCATAAAAGTCAGCCTTCACTGTGGCCAAATCATTCACCTGGGGGAATACGATGTAGCTGCGCATGTGTTTCAGCAGGGCAGACAACACTCTGGTCAGTATATTGGAGAACATTGTCTGAGACATCCCTGATGCCATGGCCACCGTCACTTGGAAGGAACCAGTTGCCAGGAAATGGAGCACTGACAGGACCTGCACTAGAGGGGGGATACCTGAGGGCTGGCGGATAGCTGAAATCAGGTCTGGCTCCAATTGGGCACACAGTTCTTGGATTGTGACCCTATCATGTTTGTAGGTCAGGATAATGTGCCTGTCCTCCATTGTCGCCAGGTCCACCAGGAGTCTGTACACGGGGGATGTCTCCATCTATTCATCTTCAGTGGTTGAACTCTAGGGTGAAAAACGGTGAGCAGAGAGTCATATTCAGACATATGTTAAAATAAAATGCATTTCTTCCTTTACAGAAACCGTATGTGAATTTGAGAGTCAGTTGATGTGCCAATGTCTGCTGTGACACAGTTAGGTGCCATGGCCTGTGCCCCCCTGAAATGGCGGCTGCCTGACCTGTCAGGAGAGACAAGTGGAAATGAGGTAATTCCGCTGGCGTTGTGCGCCGTTGCAGTCTCGGTAGACGACTGCCTCGCAACTTCACATTGGTTATCATTGGGCCCTCTGGGTTCCAGGAGCCAATGGCGATGTACGCCGGCGGTGACTGTACGCACCGGCACCATTTTCTATCTGTTCACTCACTTGCTACCTGACCTTCAACAGGAGAGGACCTACACTGTAAGTGCTGCTGAGACCTTTGTCTGGAAGCAACAATGGCTCGAGTGTCTGGAGAAAGGGCCCCCACCTTCACTTCGGAGGAGTTGGAGAGACTGGTGGATGGGGTCCTACCCCAGTACACTTTACTCTATGGTCCTCCAGACAAACAGGTGAGTACACTGTGACCATGATGCATGGGCCATGAATGTAGGGATTGCTGTGTGTTCAAGCCTCATGTAGGAGGGGGCTGAGGGGTCCTGGGCAGAGTGCTGCATGTCTGGTGGTCAATGTCTGTGCATAAGGGGATGGAAGGGATATTGTGGGCCATGAGTGTAACAATCTGGACGGTATGAATAATACCTTTTCTGCTGTATTTTTTCTGCAGGTCAGCGCACATCAGAAAAAGGATATTTAGCATGCCATCACTAAGGAGGTGCGGACCCTGGAGGTCTTTGACAGGCGGAGCACCCACTGCCGCAAACGGTGGGAGGACCTGCGCTGCTGTGCAAGGAAGATGGCGGTCCAGCTGGGGCTGGCCTCCCAATGAGGAAGGGGTGCCCATCGTACCCTGACCCCCCTGATGTTCCGCATCCTGGCGGTGGCCTATTTGGAGTTGGATGGGCGCTTGAAGGCATCTCAGCAGCCACAAGGGGGTGAGTACAGATTCTGAATCATTACTTTTCGCGCGTTAAGGTTTTACCTGTGTGGGGGATGTGGGCTGTGGGTGCCCCTATGCCAGGGCGAACTGGCAGGGTAGGTCCCTTGTTGAGCAGGCCCTGAAGCACTCCAAACCCAATAGTGTTAGTGGGCATCTACTACTGGCCAGGGTCCTGTTGGTTTCAGGTGTGCAGCTAATGACGTTAGGCAATGTACCCCATGGGCTGGTGACTAGCAGTGTAACTGGTAGTGCATGGCCTAGTGCATAGGGCTGATCCCTGTGTTGTGTACACCAACGGTAGTGTTGTTGCTGGCATTGACCAAGTGTATCCTCTGTCTCTTCCCCCCCTTTTGTCACCCTGTCCTTGTGTGCATTAGCATCATCTGGCGGAGGAGCAGAGGCACCGACGGCGGAGGGAGCTGCATCCCACATGGAGCTAGAGGCTGAATCCACTGACGGTGAGGGCACCAGTGGGATGGAGGGCGAGGGGAGCACCACAATGGAGACAGGAGGGGACAGTTCAGACAGTGACTCCTCCTCCGATAGAAGCTCCCTGGCGGTGGCAGACACCTCTGTGCCCACCCCAACAACAGGTACAGCCGCCACCCCGGTACCAGCACTGCCCTCCCAGCAGCCCCTCGGCGTGTTTCACGTGCCCGCTCACAGAGGAGGGTGGGCATCTCCTTCGCCCCAGGCACCTCAGGCCCTGCCCTAGTCAGCCCTGCTGCCCTCAGTGAGGAGGCTATTGACCTTCTGAGCTCCCTCACTGTTGGGCAGTCAACCATACTGAATGCCATCCAGGGTGTCGAAAGGCATTTGCAACAAACAAATACATACCTGGAGGGCATTCAGCCTGGGGTGGAGGTCCAACAGAGAGCATTCCAGGCTCTGGCCTCCGCACTGATGGCAGCTGTTGTCCCTGTCTCCAGCCTCCCCCCTCCAACTTCCTCTACCCAGTCCCAATCCCCTCAACCCCAACCTATCCCAAGCACACCTTCAGACCAGCAATCACCCAAATCAACACACAGAAGTGGCTCAGGCAAACACAAGCACCACACTTCATCTCACAGGGACTCACACAAGCACCATCCCCATGCAGACACACCAACATCCACTGCCTCCACTGTGTCCCCCTCCTCCTCGTCCTCCACCTCCCTCCCAGTAGCGTCTCCACTCACACCTGCATGCACTACATCCTCACCCACTACCTCCATCACCAGCACACCTATCACTACACGCCCCTCACTGGCAGTACCTACCCCCACATCCATGCAAACGTCCCCTATGTGTCCACTCCCACTGTGTCTGTGACCCCTCCTCCCAAAGTACACAAACGCAAGCACACACCCACCCAACAGCCATCCACCTCACAACAGCATCCAGCTCATCACCTGCACCCAAAGACAGCAGACTGACACCTCCTACAACCACTCCCTCTTCCTCCACTCCCATACCTTCACCCTCTTATCACCCCAGTGTCCCTAAGAAGCTTTTCCTCGCCAACATTGACCTCTTCCCTACCCCTCCCACCCCACCCCCATTCTTCACCTTGGGCCAGGGTGTCCAGAACCCAGTCCAGCAGCTCAGCCACCCAGTCCACGTCCACTATGGTTTCAGCAGCTGTGAGAGGCTCCAAAGGAGGCACCCGTCAGCCCAGCCAGTGTGCCACCATCACCTGCCAAGCCCAAGAAGGTTCCGCCACCTGGCAAGGGCAAGAAGGGGACAGCAGCCAGCAAGGGGAAGGAGGCACAACCAGCCAGCAAGGCCGAGTCAAGGACTCCAGGTGGCAGAAGCAAGGATGCACCACTATCTGCCAAGGGCAGGAAGGGGCACAGAACACCAGCCATGGCACTTCAGCCGCAGAGGCTGCAGGTGAAGCCCTGGAGGCTACCACCACAACTGCCAGCACCGCCACCTGCACCGTGGCCAGCACCGTCACCTGCACCACCACCTGCCCCACCGCAAGCAGCACCACTGCCAGCAGCAGCAGCCCCAGTGGGCAGCCGTGCGAGGCTGCAGGTGAAGGCCTGGAGGCTACCACCACAACTACCAGCACTGCCACCTGCACCATCTCGAACGCTCAGATTTTTGAAGGGTCACATATGAATGAAGAGTGCATTGGAGTTGACTGGTGTAGGAGGCTGGACTGGCTTGTAGTGAGTACCAAGGGGTACTTACACCTTGCACCAGGCCCAGGTATCCCTTATTAGTGTATAGGGTGTCTAGCAGCTTAGGCTGATAGATAATGGTAGCTTAGCAGAGCAGCTTAGGCTGAACTAGGAGACGAGTGAAGCTCCTACAGTACCACTAGTGTCATATGCACAATATCATAAGAAAACACAATACACAGATATACTAAAAATAAAGGTACTTTATTTTTATGACAATATGCCAAAAGTATCTCAGTGAGTACCCTCAGTATGAGGATAGCAAATATACACAAGATATATGTACACAATACCAAAAATATGCAGTATAGTATTACAAAACAGTGCAAACAATGTATAGTTACAATAGGATGCAATGGGGACACATAGGGATAGGGGCAACACAAACCATATACTCCAAAAGTGGAATGCAAACCACGAATGGACCCCAAACCTATGTGACCTTGTAGAGGGTCGCTGGGACTGTAAGAAAACAGTGAGGGTTAGAAAAATAGCCCACCCCAAGACCCTGAAAAGTGAGTGCAAAGTGCACTAAAGTTCCCCAAAGAGCACAGAAGTCGTGATAGGGGAATTCTGCAGGAAAGACACAAATCAGCAATGCAACAACGATGGATTTCCATACGAGGGTACCTGTGGAACAAGGGGACCAAGTCCAAAAGTCACAAGCAAGTCGGAGATGGGCAGATGCCCAGGAAATGCCAGCTGTGGGTGCAAAGAAGCTGCTACTGGACAGTAGAAGCTGAGGATTCTGCAGGAACGACAAGGGCTAGAAACTTCCCACTTCAAACTTCCTACTTTGAAGGATGGATGACACACGCCGTGGAGAGTCGTGCAGAAGTGTTCTCCTGAAGAAAGACCGCAAACAAGCCTTGCTAGCTGCAAGTCGTGCGGTTAGGGTTTTTGGATGCTGCTGTGGCCCAGGAGGGACCAGGATGTCGCCAACTGCGTCAGGGGACAGAGGGGGCGCCCACCAGGACGAGGAGCCCTCTCAGAAGCAGGCAACACCCGCAGAAGTGCCGGAACAGGCACTACGAAGAGGAGTGAAACAGTGCTCACCTGAAGTTACACAAAGGAGTCCCATGTCGCCGGAGGACAACTCAGGAGGTCGTGCAATGCAGGTTAGAGTGCCGTGGACCCGGGCTTGGCTGTGCACAAAGGATTTCCGCCGGAAGTGCACAGAGGCCGGAGTAGCTGCAAAAGATGCGGTTCCCAGCAATGCAGTCTGGCGTGGGGAGGCAAGGATTTACCTCCACCAAACTTGGACTGAAGAGTCACTGGACTGTGGGAGTCACTTGGACAGAGTTGCTGGATTCAAGGGACCTCGCTCGTCGTGCTGAGAGGAGACCCAGGGGACCGGTGATGCAGTTCTTTGGTGCCTGCAGTAGCAGGGGGAAGATTCCGCCGACCCACGGGAGATTTCTTCGGAGCTTCTAGTGCAGAGAGGAGGCAGACTACCCCCACAGCATGCACCACCAGGAAACCAGTCGAGAAGGCGGCAGGATCAGCGTTACAGAGTTGCAGTAGTTGTCTTCACTAGTTTGTTGCAGTTCTGCAGGCTTCCAGCGCGGTCAGCAGTCGATTCCTTGGCAGAAGGTGAAGAGAGAGATGCAGAGGAACTCTGATGAGGTCTTGCATTCGTTATCTAAGGAATTCCCCAAAGCAGAGACCCTAAATAGCCAGAAAAGAGGGTTTGGCTACCTAGGAGAGAGGATAGGCTAGCAACACCTGAAGGAGCCTATCAGAAGGAGTATCTGACGTCACGTTTCCAAGATGGCAGAGGTCTGGAGCACACTGGAGGAGCTCTGGGCACCTCCCAGGGGAGGTGCAGGTCAGGGGAGTGGTCACTCCCCTTTCCTTTGTCCAGTTTTGCGCCAGAGCAGGGCTGAGGGGTCCCTGAACCGGTGTAGACTGGCTTATGCAGAAATGGGCACCATGTGTGCCCATGAAAGCATTTCCAGAGGCTGGGGGAGGCTACTCCTCCCCTGCCTTCACACCATTTTCCAAAGGGAGAGGGTGTAACACCCTCTCTCTGAGGAAGTCCTTTGTTCTGCCTTCCTGGGCCAAGCCTGGCTGGACCCCAGGAGGGCAGAAACCTGTCTGAGGGGTTGGCAGCAGCAGCAGCTGCAGTGAAACCCCTGAAAAGGCAGTTTGGCAGTACCCGGGTCTGTGCTACAGACCCGTGGGATCATGGGATTGTGCCAACAATGCCAGGATGGCATAGAGGGGGCAAATCCATGATCTTAGACATGTTACATGGCCATATTCGGAGTTACCATTGTGAAGCTACACATAGGTAGTGACCTATATGTAGTGCACGCGTGTAATGGTGTCCCCGCACTCAGAAAGTCCGGGGAATTGGCCCTGAACAATGTGGGGGCACCTTGGCTAGTGCCAAGGTGCCCACACACTAAGTAACTTAGCACCCAACCTTTACCAGGTAAAGGTTAGACATATAGGTGACTTATAAGTTACTTAAGTGCAGTGTAAAATGGCTGTGAAATAACGTGGACGTTATTTCACTCAGGCTGCAGTGGCAGGCCTGTGTAAGAATTGTCAGAGCTCCCTATGGGTGGCAAAAGAAATGCTGCAGCCCATATGGTCTCCTGGAACCCCAATACCCTGGGTACCTCAGTACCATGTACTAGGGAATTATAAGGGTGTTCCAGTATGCCAATGTAAATTGGTAAAATTGGTCACTAGCCTGTTAGTGACAATTTGAAAGAAATGAGAGAGCATAACCACTGAGGTTCTGATTAGCAGAGCCTCAGTGAGACAGTTAGTCATAACACAGGTAACACATACAGGGCACACTTATGAGCACTGGGGCCCTGGCTGGCAGGGTCCCGGTGACACATACAACTAAAACAACATATATACAGTGAAATATGGGGGTAACATGCCAGGCAAGATGGTACTTTCCTACACAACCCCCCCACCAAACGAAGGACAATAAGACTAGCCATGACCTGATGAGTCTTCATTGTCTAAGTGGAAATATCTGGAGAGTCCATCTGCATTGGAGTGGGTACTCCCAGGTCTATGTTCCACTGTATAGTCCATTCCCTGTAGGGATATAGACCACCTCAACAATTTAGGATTTTCACCTTTCATTTGTTTTAGCCAAAGTAGAGGTTTGTGGTCTGTCTGAACAATGAAGTGAGTGCCAAACAGGTATGGCCTCAACTTCTTCAGTGCCCAGACCACAGCAAAGGCCTCCCTCTCTATGGCAGACCAACGCTTTTCTCTAGGGGTCAACCTCCTGCTGATAAAAGCAACCGGTTGATCCTGGCCCTCAGAATTAAGTTGTGAAAGGACTGCCCCTACCCCTAATTCAGATGCCTCAGTTTGGACAATGAATTTCTTGGAGTAACAGGGGCTTTTCAGGACAGGTGCAGAGCACATGGTCTGCTTCAGCTCCTCAAAAGCTTTCTGACAGTTAGCTGTCCACAATACCTTTGTAGGCATTTTCTTTGAAGTGAGGTCATTGAGAGGGGCTGCAATGGAGCCATAGTTCTTTATGAACCTCCTATAGTACCCTGTGAGGCCTAAAAAGGCTCTCACCTGGGTCTGAGTTGTAGGGGGAACCCAATCTATAATAGTTTGGATTTTCCCCTGAAGTGGTGCAATCTGTTCCCCACCTACCAGGTGTCCCAGATAAACCACCTTCCCCTGCCCTATCTGGCACTTTGAAGCCTTGATAGTGAGGCCTGTCTTTTGCAGGGCCTCCAAAACTTTCCATAGGTGGACCAGGTGATCATCCCAACTGGAGCTAAAGACAGCTATATCGTGCAAATATGCTGCACTAAAAGCCTCCAGCCCTTGCAGGACTGTATTCACCAACCTTTGAAAAGTGGCAGGTGCATTTTTCAATCCAAAAGGCATTACTGTGAATTGGTAATGGCCTCCAATGGTTGAAAATGCAGTTTTTGGTTTTGCATCTTCTGATAATTTGATCTGCCAATACCCTGCAGTCAAGTCAAAAGTGCTTAGATACTTGGCAGATGCCAGTGTATCTATGAGCTCATCTGCCCTGGGTATAGGGTGAGCATCAGTTTTGGTTACTTGGTTGAGACCTCTATAGTCTACACAAAACCGCATTTCCTTCTTTCCATCTTTGGAATGAGGTTTTGGTACAAGTACCACAGGAGAGGCCCATGGACTTTCAGAGTGCTCAACCACTCCCAGTTCCAACATTTTCTGCACCTCGTGTTTTATGCAGTCTCTGACATGGTCAGGCTGCCTATAGATCTTACTTTTGTCAGGCAAGCTGTCTCCAGTATCTATAGTGTGCTCACACCAAGAAGTGGTGCCTGGCACAGTAGAAAAGAGTTCAGAAAACTGACCCAGGAGATTTATGCAGTGGTCTTTTTGCTCAGCAGTAAGACAATCTGCCAGTACAACACCTTCCACTAGAGCATCTTGTTCTGTGGAAGAGAAGAGATCAGGGAGAGGGTCACTCTCTTCTTCCTGTCCCTCATCTGTTGCCATGAGCAGGGTGAGATCAGCCCTGTCATAGTAGGGTTTCAGGCGATTGACATGGAGCACCCTAAGGGGACTCCTGGCAGTGCCTAAGTCAACTAAGTAGGTGACTTCACCCTTTTTCTCAACAATTGTGTGGGGTCCACTCCATTTATCTTGGAGTGCTTTTGGTGCCACAGGCTCCAAGACCCACACTTTCTGCCCTGGTTGGTACTGAACCAAAACAGCCTTCTGGTCATGCCATTGCTTTTGGAGCTCTTGGCTGGCCTGAAGGTTTTTACTGGCCTTTTTCATGTACTCAGCCATCCTTGATCTGAGGCCAAGTACATAGTCCACTATGTCTTGTTTTGGAGCTTTTAAAGGTTGTTCCCAACCCTCCTTAACAAGTGTTAGAGGACCTCTCACAGGGTGTCCAAATAGGAGTTCAAAGGGGCTAAAGCCCACTCCTTTTTGGGGTACCTCCCTGTAAGCAAAAAGGAGGCAAGTTAATAGGATATCCCATCTCCTGCGGAGTTTTTCAGGGAGTCCCATAATCATGCCTTTGAGAGTTTTGTTAAATCTCTCCACCAGTCCATTTGTTTGTGGATGATAGGGTGTAGTGAACTTGTATATAACACCACACTCCTTCCACATGGCCTTTAAGTAAGCAGACATGAAATTGCTTCCCCTGTCTGATACCACCTCTTTTGGAAAGCCCACCCTGGAAAAGATTCCCAGGAGGGCCTTTGCCACTGCAGGAGCTGTAGTGGTCCTTAGAGGAATAGCTTCAGGATATCTGGTGGCATGGTCCACTACCACCAAGATAAACCTATTGCCTGAAGCAGTAGGAGGGTCAAGGGGGCCAACTATGTCAACCCCTACCCTTCAAAGGGAACCCCAACCACAGGCAGTGGGATAAGGGGTGCCTTTGGAGTGCCACCTGTTTTGCCACTGGCTTGACAGGTTTCACAGGACTTACAAAATTCCTTTGTGTCCTCTGACATTCTAGGCCAATGAAACAAGGGAACAAGCCTGTCCCAAGTTTTCATTTGTCCCAAATGTCCAGCAAGGGGAATGTCGTGGGCTAGAGTTAGGAGGAACTTTCTGTACTCCTGAGGAATCACCAATCTCCTGGCAGCTCCAGGTTTTGGATCCCTTGCTTCAGTGTACAAGATGTTGTCCTCCCAGTAAACTCTGTGAGAGTCACTGACATCCCCATTAGCTTGTTTGACAGCTTGCTGCCTTAGACCCTCTAGTGTGGGACAGGTTTGCTGTGCCACACTCAGCTCCTCCCTGGCAGGCCCCCCTTCACCCAAAAGCTCAGCAGTGTCTGCTTCCAGCTCCTCTGGTGTAGGTTCTGCACAGGGTGGAAATTCTTCTTCCTCAGAAGAAGAATCCACTGTAGAGGGAGGGATAGTAGGTAGTGCTTTACTTCTACTAGCCCTAGCTTTAGGGAGCACTTGGTCCATTCTTCCAGGATCCAAGTCACCCTGTCCTTTTTGCTTTTTGGCCTGAGCCCTTGTCAAAGCAAAAATATGCCCTGGGATGCCCAGCATTGCTGCATGGGCCTCCAACTCCACATCTGACCAAGCTGATGTCTCTAAATCATTTCCAAGTAGACAGTCTACAGGTAAATCTGAGGCAACTACAACTTTCTTTGGACCAGTAACCCCCCCCCAGTTGAGATTTACAACAGCCATGGGGTGGCTAAGTGTGTTGTTGTGAGCATCGGTTACTTGATACTGGTGACCAAGTAGGTGTTGTTCAGGGTGGACCAGTTTCTCTATTACCATTGTAACACTGGCACCTGTGTCCCTGTAGGCCTGAACCTCAACACCATTTATTAGGGGTAGTTGCTTGTACTTATCCATGTTAAGGGGACAAGCAACTAAGGTGGCTAAATCAATAGCCCCCTCAGAGACTAACACAGCCTCTGTGGTCTCCCTAACAAGACCAACACCAACTAAGTTACCAAAAGTGAGCCCAGCTACTCCCTTGGATTGGCTATTAGTAGGTTTGCTCCCACCACCACTGCTATTAGTAGGGACACTAGGTGTAGCAGTAGGGGTTGTAGTGGTAGGAGGCTTGGTGCTTTTCTTTGGACAACTGGGATCTGTTGTCCAATGGCCTTTTATTTTACATAAATAGCACCATGGTTACTTTTCTTTGTTTTGATTTGAAGAGGATTTGGACCCACCACCCCCACCAGTGTTTTTGTGGGTCTGATGAAGACTCATTTTTAGATTTGTCCCCACCCTTGTCAGAAGACTTACCATCCTTCTTCTTGCCATCTTTGTCACCCCCTGTATGAACTTTTCTGTTCACCCTTGTTCTGACCCATTTGTCTGCCTTCTTTCCCAATTATTGGGGAGAGGTCAGATCAGAGTCCACCAGGTACTGGTGCAACAAATCAGACACACACTTATTAAGTATATGCTCTCTCAGGATTAAGTTATACAGGCTTTCATAATCAGTAACTTTACTGCCATGTAACCACCCCTCCAAGGCCTTCACTGAATGGTCAACAAAGTCTACCCAGTCTTGTGAAGACTCCTTTTTGGTTTCTCTGAACTTCATCCTGTACTGTTCAGTGGTTAAGCCATAACCATCTAGGAGTGCATTCTTAAGAACTGCAAAATTATTGGCATCACTTTCTTTTACAGTAAGGAGCCTATCCCTACCCTTTCCACTTAATGATAGCCATAGGATAGCAGCCCACTGCCTTTGAGGGACATCCTGTACAACACAGGCCCTCTCAAGTGCAGCAAACCACTTGTTAATGTCATCCCCCTCCTTATAAGGGGGAACTATCTTGTGCAGATTCCTGGAATCATGCTCTTTTGCAGGATGACTATGGGGAATACTGCTGCTGCCACCATGGGTTTCTAAACCCAATTTCTGTCTTTCTCTTTCCACTTCTAAGGACTGCCTATCCAAATCCAGCTGTTGCTTCTTGAGCTTCAGTCTGGTTTGTTCCACTCTCAATCTATTGAGCTCCCTTTCTAACACTCTGTCATCAGGGTGGGTGGGTGAGGCATGTCTAGAGACAGAAGTATTCTGAGATTGAACAGAAGGAGACCTGGCCCTAACAGATGGCACCTTAACAACTTGGCTAACAGAAACAGCACTTCTACTATGATGAGAAGGGATACTCTTACTGTGATGTGAGACAACACTATCAGTATGGTGTGACTCTACATCAGTGCCAGCTATGCTAGGTGGCTTGCTAGGGGGCAGGCTTGGAAGTTTCCCTCCCACATCTTTTGCTAGGGGTGCCCCAGAATCAGAGTGGGAACCATCAGCTAACTTTTCAACAGGAGTGCCAGCTCTGGCCTTATCCTGTTCAACAACCATATTCACCAACAGTTCTCTAGGGGGATTCTTCCCTACACTTAAACCTCTTTCTATGCAGAGACTCCTTGCTCCTTTCCAGCTAAGGTGATCATAAGCAAGTTTGGACAGATCAACAGTTTGGCCTGTGCCAGACATTTTAGAAAGTGTTTAAGTGATAGAAAAAGTGAGAAAAAGTTTTTCAGAACTTTTGGAAAGACAGAAAAAAAACTTTTAAAACTTTTTAAGAACTTTTTAGAAAGTTAGAGGTACTTTTCAGCACTTTAGAAAAGAAGTGAGAAAAGAAATGCAAAACTTTTTGGTTAGGTGTACATACACTGAACTTGTTTTGTATATTTTTCTCTTATGAAAAGTACAATGACAAAAGCGGTAAGTAGTTACAAAGTACTTATCCCACCGCTACACAACCAATGTAGGAGGCTGGACTGGCTTGTAGTGAGTACCAAGGGGTACTTACACCTTGCACCAGGCCCAGGTATCCCTTATTAGTGTATAGGGTGTCTAGCAGCTTAGGCTGATAGATAATGGTAGCTTAGCAGAGCAGCTTAGGCTGAACTAGGAGAAGAGTGAAGCTCCTACAGTACCACTAGTGTCATATGCACAATATCATAAGAAAACACAATACACAGATATACTAAAAATAAAGGTACTTTATTTTTATGACAATATGCCAAAAGTATCTCAGTGAGTACCCTCAGTATGAGGATAGCAAATATACACAAGATATATGTACACAATACCAAAAATATGCAGTATAGTATTACAAAACAGTGCAAACAATGTATAGTTACAATAGGATGCAATGGGGACACATAGGGATAGGGGCAACACAAACCATATACTCCAAAAGTGGAATGCAAACCACGAATGGACCCCAAACCTATGTAACCTTGTAGAGGGTCGCTGGGACTGTAAGAAAACAGTGAGGGTTAGAAAAATAGCCCACCCCAAGACCCTGAGAAGTGAGTGCAAAGTGCACTAAAGTTCCCCAAAGAGCACAGAAGTCGTGATAGGGGAATTCTGCAGGAAAGACACAAATCAGCAATGCAACAACGATG
Organism: Pleurodeles waltl; assembly: GCF_031143425.1. NCBI lineage: Eukaryota > Metazoa > Chordata > Amphibia > Caudata > Salamandridae > Pleurodeles > Pleurodeles waltl. The sequence goes on from NC_090436.1 coordinate 319,556,968, forward strand.
GATTTCCAAACGAGGGTACCTGTGGAACAAGGGGACCAAGTCCAAAAGTCACAAGCAAGTCGGAGATGGGCAGATGCCCAGGAAATGCCAGCTGTGGGTGCAAAGAAGCTGCTACTGGACAGTAGAAGCTGAGGATTCTGCAGGAACGACAAGGGCTAGAAACTTCCCCTTTGGAGGATGGATGCCCCACGCCGTGGAGAGTCGTGCAGAAGTGTTCTCCTGAAAAAAGACCGCAAACAAGCCTTGCTAGCTGCAAGTCGTGCGGTTAGGGTTTTTGGATGCTGCTGTGGCCCAGGAGGGACCAGGATGTCGCCAATTGCGTCAGGGGACAGAGGGGGCGCCCAGCAGGACGAGGAGCCCTCTCAGAAGCAGGCAGCACCCGCAGAAGTGCCGGAACAGGCACTATGAAGAGGAGTGAAACGGTGCTCACCCGAAGTTACACAAAGGAATCCCACGTCGCCGGAGGACAACTCAGGAGGTCGTGCAATGCAGGTTAGAGTGCCGTGGACCCAGGCTTGGCTGTGCACAAAGGATTTCCACCGGAAGTGCACAGAGGCCGGAGTAGCTGCAAAAGACGTGGTTCCCAGCAATGCAGTCTGGCGTGGGGAGGCAAGGACTTACCTCCACCAAACTTGGACTGAAGAGTCACTGGACTGTGGGAGTCACTTGGACAGAGTTGCTGGATTCAAGGGACCTCGCTCGTCGTGCTGAGAGGAGACCCAGGGGACCGGTGATGCAGTTCTTTGGTGCCTGCGGTAGCAGGGGGAAGATTCCATCGACCCACGGGAGATTTCTTTGGAGCTTCTAGTGCAGAGAGGAGACAGACTACCCCCACAGCATGCACCACCAGGAAACCAGTCGAGAAGGCGGCAGGATCAGCGTTACAGAGTTGCAGTAGTCGTCTTCGCTACTTTGTTGCAGTTTTGCAGGCTTCCAGCGCGGTCAGCAGTCGATTCCTTGGCAGAAGGTGAAGAGAGAGATGCAGAGGAACTCTGATGAGCTCTTGCATTCGTTATCTAAGGAATTCCCCAAAGCAGAGACCCTAAATAGCCAGAAAAGAGGGTTTGGCTACCTAGGAGAGAGGATAGGCTAGCAACACCTGAAGGAGCCTATCAGAAGGAGTCTCTGACGTCACCTGCTGGCACTGGCCACTCAGAGCAGTCCAGTGTGCCAGCAGCACCTCTGTTTCCAAGATGGCAGAGGTCTGGAGCACACTGGAGGAGCTCTGGGCACCTCCCAGGGGAGGTGCAGGTCAGGGGAGTGGTCACTCCCCTTTCCTTTGTCCAGTTTCACACCAGAGCAGGGCTGAGGGGTCCCTGAACCGGTGTAGACTGGCTTATGCAGAAATGGGCACCATGTGTGCCCATGAAAGCATTTCCAGAGGCTGGGGGAGGCTACTCCTCCCCTGCCTTCACACCATTTTCCAAAGGGAGAGGGTGTAACACCCTCTCTCTGAGGAAGTCCTTTCTTCTGCCTTCCTGGGCCAAGCCTGGCTGGACCCCAGGAGGGCAGAAACCTGTCTGAGGGGTTGGCAGCAGCAGCAGCTGCAGTGAAACCCCTGAAAAGGCAGTTTGGCAGTACCCGGGTCTGTGCTACAGACCCGTGGAATCATGGGATTGTGCCAACAATGCCAGGATGGCATAGAGGGGGCAATTCCATGATCTTAGACATGTTACATGGCCATATTCGGAGTTACCATTGTGAAGCTACACATAGGTAGTGACCTATATGTAGTGAACGCGTGTAATGGTGTCCCCGCACTCACAAAGTCCGGGGAATTGGCCCTGAACAATGTGGGGGCACCTTGGCTAGTGCCAGGGTGCCCACACACTAAGGGGGTGATTCTAACTTCGGCGGGCGGCGGAGGCCGCCCGCCAGCCCAGGGCAAATCAACCTTCCCACGAGGACGCCGGCTCAGAATTGAGCCGGCGTAGTGGGAAGGTGCGACGGGTGCTGTTGCACCCGTCGCGTATTTCAGTGTCTGCATAGCAGACACTGAAATACTTTGTGGGGCCCTCTTACGGGGGCCCCGCGGCACCCCCTACCGCCATCCTGTTCCTGGCGGGAGACCCGCCAGGAACAGGATGGCGGTAGAGGGTGTCAGAATCCCCATGGCGGCGGAGCGCGCTCCTCCGCCATGGAGGATTCTGCAGGGCAGCGGGAAACCGGCAGGAGATCGCCGGTTTCCCGCATCTGACCGCGGCAGAACCGCCGCGGTCAGAATGCCCTGCGGGGCACCGCCGGTCTGTCGGCAGTGCTCCCGCCGACCCTGGCCCCGGCGGTCTATGACCGCCGGGGTCAGAATGACCCCCTAAGTAACTTAGCACCCAACCTTTACCAGGTAAAGGTTAGACATATAGGTGACTTATAAGTTACTTAAGTGCAGTGTAAAATGGCTGTGAAATAACGTGGACGTTATTTCACTCAGGCTGCAGTGGCAGGCCTGTGTAAGAATTGTAAGAGCTCCCTATGGGTGGCAAAAGAAATGCTGCAGCCCATAGGGATCTCCTGGAACCCCAATACCCTGGGTACCTCAGTACCATGTACTAGGGAATTATAAGGGTGTTCCAGTATGCCAATGTAAATTGGTAAAATTGGTCACTAGCCTGTTAGTGACAATTTGAAAGAAATGAGAGAGCATAACCACTGAGGTTCTGATTAGCAGAGCCTCAGTGAGACAGTTAGTCATAACACAGGTAACACATACAGGGCACACTTATGAGCACTGGGGCCCTGGCTGGCAGGGTCCCAGTGACACATACAACTAAAGCAACATATATACAGTGAAATATGGGGGTAACATGCCAGGCAAGATGGTACTTTCCTACAACTGGTGACCTGATATATGGGGGCAAATGGCATTTTGGAAGAAGATTTGATCTCCTCATAAATAGATAAAGAAAAAAAGTGGACGAGTCAGAGGATATATTTAGGGACTCCCATCATACTAGACCCAATGTGGAGCTGTGAAGTGGCCCAAGATATAGAGGTGTCGAAACGTCGACACTTATATCATAGTTTGGATTGGTTTCTGCATAGAACCTGTGGAGGATTGAAGGAATTGATTCAGACTCTTTTAGTATCTGAAATGGAGTCAATGCAGCATAATAGAACGAACCAACAGTTATTAATGTTTTTTGTATAGGTGTTTTGATCTATTTGAATATGTCTTATTCTTCTTTCTATTTATCACAAGCATTTATCTCACACTATCTTTTCCTCGGTGTGCTGTTTTTTAGATGGGTTGTCCGTATAATATATTAAATTGATATTCATGTGAAAGTAAATGAATGAATATATTTATATTTATATGAATAAATAGTGTTTCTGTTCACCTATGTTGTTTTATGAGCTATAAATAATTTGTTGTTCCTTCCCTGTCTGGGCATTGTTGTATGTAATGATTACCTGCACCACGGCCAGCACCGCCACCAGCACCGCCGCAAGCAGCACCACTGCCAGCAGCAGCAGCCCCAGTGGGCAGCCGTCCGAGGCAGCAGGTGAAGGCCTGGAGGCTACCACCACAACCGCCAGCACCGCCACCTGCACCGCGGGCAGCACCGCCACCTGCAGCGCAACTGCGATTCACTGAGCAGCCGTCACCACCGGAGAGCAGTGTGTAGGGGTGACTACATGGGCTGCAGTGAGTCCTGGCCCCTGCAAAAGCTGTCATTGTGACACCCAGGTGAGAGACTGTGACCTTGCACTCCAAAACATTTGCATCACAGAACGCAAAGCCCCCTCCAAAACCAGTGGAAGAAGGCATCCACTCACCCCCTCCTTCCCAGGATGAAGCACACTGGGCACAAGGCCCCCTCCAAAACCAGTGGAAGAAGGCATCCACTCACCCTATCCTTGGCAGGATGAAGCACACTGGGCACAAGGCCCCCTCCAGAACCAGTGGAAGAAGGCATCCACTAGAGAGACTGTGTCTTTGCACTCCCCAGGACCAAGCAGTGGGCAAACCACCCACTTGAGAGACTGTGGCTTTGCACTCCCTAGGACCAAGCAGTGGGCAAACCACCCACTTGAGAGACTGTGGCCTTGCACTCCCCAGGACCAAGCAGTGGGCAAACCACCCACTTGAGAGACTGTGGCCTTGCACTACCCAGGACCAAGCAGTGGGCATGGAGTCCCTTCCAGGAGCAGTGGCGTTGTACCATCATTCGGCTGAGGTGCCCCCCCATTCCCTGTCCCCCTGAGGTGCCTGTGTGTTTTAGACCTGATGCCCCTGCAGTGTTCTCTCCGTGTTGAGGCAGAAGTCAAGTGTGGGCTTGGCCTATGTTTTTTGGCCCAGTGGGCCACGGTCAATTTTTGAGTGAGCATTGTCCCGCATTTGGTATATATTGTATATATTGAACATACTGTTTTTGCTTTATGAATGTATTTCTAAGTATTACTAATATTACGCTCATTTGACTCCATTCCTTTTGTCCTTGCGTTATTCCTGAGGGTTACAGTGTGTATTTGTAATGTTGTAGCATGTGTTTGTGTGTATGGTGTTGTGAGTGAGGCTGGGGGTGGGGGTGTTGCGTTTTGCGTGTTTGTGCCACTCTCTTTTTCCTCTCCCCCGCCCTGTGTGCTAGGTGCAGTACTCACGTGGTCGTCGGCACCGGCGTTCATGCTCCTGGTGTATGAGAAGATACACCAGCATGGGGAAAACCTGCAGCTCAGGCTCCATGGCGTTGTGGTTCTTCCTTGAGTGTCGAGAGGTGAGTCGTTTCCCTTCAGAGTACTGTTTCCGCTGTGCTTTTGATGTCTTTGGTACCGCCCCGGAAAAGCTGGCGGATGGGCGGGTTGTAATGGAGTGGGTGGTACATTGGCTTCCGCCTGGCTGTTGGCGGTTACCGCTGCGGTGTTTGTTGCTACCACCGTGGCGGTTGGAGTGTTAAAGTGGCTGTATGTGTTGGCGGTTTCCGCCGTGGTCGTGATTCCATTTTTTTTACCACCGGCCTGTTGGTGGTGTTACCACTGCTTTAAAAACGACCGCCAGGGTTGTAATGAGGGCCTAAGTATCTAGTCATAGCTTCAATTACTCACTAACAAATTCAAGAGACAATATTGAGAAGATACTTTATGCCAAAATGAAAAACTTGGTGGAGACATGGGCCCTCATTCCGAGCCTGGCGGGCGGCGGAGGCCGCCCGCCAGGCTTCCCCCCTCCGAAATACCGCTCCGCGGTCGTAAGACCGCGGAGGGTATTCCGAGTTTTCCCCTGGGCTGGCGGGCGGTCTTCACAAGACCGCCCGCCAGCCCAGGGGAAAACTCCCTTCCCACGATGACGCCGGCTCGTAATAGAGCCGGCGGAGTGGGAAGGTGCGACGGGTGCAGTTGCACCCGTCGCGTATTTCAGTGTCTGCTTTGCAGACACTGAAATACTTTTAGGGGCCCTCTTACGGGGGCCCCTGCCGTGCCCATGCCATAGGCATGGGCACGGCAGGGGCCCCCAGGGGCCCCGCGACTCCCCCTCCCGCCATCCGGTTCCCGGCGGGAGAACCGCCAGGAACTGGATGGCGGGAGGGGGAGTCGGAATCCCCATGCCGGCGCAGCATGCTGCGCCGGCTTGGAGGATTCCTTTGGGGCAGCGGGAAACCGGCGGGAGACCGCCGGTTTCCCTTCTCTGACCGCGGCTGAGCCGCCGCGGTCAGAATGCCCCGCGGGGCACCGCCGGCCTGTCGGCGGTGCCACCGCGTCCCACGGCCCTGGCGGACTTGTTCCGCCAGGGTCGTAATGACCCCCATGGTCTCCCAAATATATCAAATAGTGGAGTAGGCTAGAATGTACCAAGATGATGATTGCTCCCCAGGTTAACGTCATCACAAGTATGTTTCCTTATAACTATCCATCAACTTCTAAAACATGCTAGACAAGATTGTTTCAGAATTTATATGCCAAAACAAAAAATACAAAAATATATTTCACCAAAATCAGAATGAATAAAACACATGGGGGTGTCAGCACACCAAATTTCGTTAAATACCAAATGGCATTTCTAGCAAAAGAAGCCACTAATTGGCTACAAGAAGAACAGAAAACAACTCCACCACCATGGGTTCAAATACAGAGAAATCTCTTTAAACCCATCACATCAGTCGCTGCCCTAACTTTGAAACACATTAAGATCACATTTTCTCAACCCAACATCAAAGACTCCGCCTTGGCCCTTAAATTTCTGCATTAACATTTCACCAACAAACTTTGTGGTTCACTCTCAAAACATTGTGGGTTAACCCTCTCATTAAAGTAAATGGAAAGATGATATATTGGAAGGAATGGATAAAAAATAAATTATACATGCATAAGACCTCGGCTATTCAAAGAACCCTATTTTCTTCGCAATGCTTCAACAACAAATGTGACCTTCCGAAGGTAGACTTTTACAGATTCCTCACACTCAAGGCAGCTTTAAGTAAGTTGAAGAAACCTCATACAATTGATCTAATTTGCCTCATTAGAAATCTATTTTCACAAGGACACATGGCTGTAAACATCTACAGACTCCTCACCAGAAGTAGCCTAGAAAACAATACATATATACTGAAGAAATAGGAAAGGCTTGTTTATCAAACTAAACTTTCAGCCTTTATCCAATAAAATATGGTCAAGCACGTAGAAATTCACAAAGGCCAAAGCATTCTCTGTACTAGCTCACTGTGAATATTGGAAAATACACAGATCCTTTTGGACTTCTGATACATTTTTCAAAACTGACCTTCTAAAATCCAATTCATGGTGGAACTGTCTAGAAAACAAGAGACATAGGACACATGTTCTCCCACTGCATACACTTAAGACCACTCTGGGTGGAAATAGAAGAGGCAATCAATTGCATATTCCAAACACATTTCACTTAATCCTATCAACATAGCTTTAGGGTTTTGGTCTATTAACCCTCTTCTGAACTTCAAAGGATAGACCTCCTCCTACATTACATACTCTTAACAGTAGGAATCAAAACTATTTAATGTGAATGGAAGAACTTCAATAACATATTGCATCACTCTTGGTGGGTTTGGGTATGCTTTATAAGAAGCACAGACAACACACTATATAACAGTAACTTCAAACGAATGCAGCCTATGGTCTAAACTAGACCTGTACTTGCAAAAATCAAATCTACCCTGCTTGTACCACTTGGACTATATATGCATATGCAATGGCATCTGCAATCATAACCATGGCCAATTTAGAAAAGGCTTAAACATAGTCAGGTACCTGATCCATCCTGACCTGGTATTGCATCTCTATTGCTACTATATCCACACTACATCTCTTCAAATCATCCTGGATCTATTCTGGACCCATACATGCAAACATCAACCATCTGGTTTTTACTGCCCTACACCTATCACTTATTAATGCCTCTTAATGCACAAAGGGCACTTATGTCTACAACCCTGGCAGTCTAGGAATATGTGCCACATACGCTGATATCCAATCACATAGAACTCTGACCAGTTTTCCATCTCTTCCATACTCTGACAATATGTTTGCAAGTTGGTCCATCATATCTATAACTACACACCATGGAAGCCTTTATTGACAAAGAACATTTCAACAGGTGGGTACCAAAATACTAATTTCTTATACCCACCAGTGGACCGCAAATGTTTGTTTCTGGCTAGTGAATCCACTTTATAGCACATGTATTTGCTTTCATTATATATTCCTTAAAAATGAATAACAATCTATGCGATTAAAAAAGAAATAAACAACAACAGTGGTTGCCTCCTAGTGCCCAGGTTCTCAGGAATACCAGGTTGCCCCTTGTTTTGGCTTCCACTGACATTGCTTATAGATTTCATATCCAACTGAATAGAAAATGCTGTTGATTTAGGTGAGACATGATGAGATCCACTTGCATTTCACTCTGATTCTCTGGGATTAAGTGTTGACATAATTCACTAGTCTTTTGAGTAGGGAAAACATGTTAGAAGTAGCAGACTGTTAACATGAAGGGAACTCTGGCATTTTTTCCCAAGTAAGAGTCACAGGCACTATCTTCCTTTGCCCCTTCTCTATGAGATGAACTTCAGAAGACACAAAAATTTAGAGAAACTCATCTCTTCCACCAAATGCATGGATTAGACTGTACCTAAGGCCTGCCAATTGACAGACTCTTCTACTCTCCATTGCTTTAAATCCCACATTTCCCCCGTCTAAAACACTCAAAAAATATTGAAATGCAGTAAATATATTGCTCTTAGAACCTAAGTGCGAAGACCGTTGGGCTATTTGAAGGTCATTTCTATCCATGAGTTACACGAAGGGGTGTATTTGGAAAGTCCTTAATAGTGAACTCTTGTCTTCATATTCCAATGATTGTACTACTAAATATTGACATCAGCAATATTGTAGCATACTAATACTGAGCAGAGGATATAGAAGGACAAAATACTGAAAGTTAAGTGCCTATAGTTCTCTAGATTTACCCTTACTATCGCCAGATCTACATACCTTGAAGCTATGTGTACCACGTAGGTACAAAGTGAGTTAGGGTTAGGAAATCTGGACCTACTTACCTGTCAGTATTTTGTTTACAGTATTCTGTCCTCGATGTTCTGTTCCATCATTGATTCTATATTCAGGGGGCAAACCCTTCCAAATATTGCACCACACACGTATATGAACTGAATTTTGAAAGAGTGATGAAAAAGGGGGGAGTATACATTTCCTAGAGAAAAAGAATGTCATAAAGCTCTAGCAAAGTTGGTGTTGTCAATAGGGTAATCAGGCATTGCCCAAAGGGCTATAGTGATAGGTCAGTGAGTGGGCCAATTTTTGGTTGTTTGTGGGCTTGTTTTATGGTCTGCTGGGCTGGTTTTTACAGCAAATTTCCCTGAGATTAAAACAAACACTGCCTCCAGCAAGCTCAAATCCATGCAGTCGTCCATACCTTGCAAAACACTTATACTTCGCGTCTTTACTCCTTCTGGACACCTAATTGGTGGCTGCAAGACCTAGGCCCATTACTAACTCTGGTGAACAAAGTCAGAAACGTAGGAATAATTTTTGACAGCAAGCTGACCTTTGGAGACCAGGTCAATACCCTGCTGTATTCTTCATCTTGAAGATTATCAGGAAAAATCTGTCTGTTTATCCCGAGGGGTCTTCAAAAGATGTGATGATTACCCTGGCCACATCTAAACTGGATTATTGCAATGCTCTTTTTTTTAATACACAACACAGAGTCATTCGCAAATTACAAATATTTCAAAATGCCCTAGCTCGGCTGCTACTGGGAATTTCTAAGTTCAAAAGCGCATCTCAGGCACTAGTTAAGCTTCACTGGCTGCCTTTGAAGAAACGGATAGAATATAAGGCACTCGGTATGGTCTTTAAAGCGCTGCGAGCCATCTGGAGAGGTAGAATATTCATAGTGGGCATTGCTAAACTGTGGATCTCCCTTCCTCAAGAACTGAGGGGAAGCCACAAACTGCTTTGTTTTAGGAAATCTCTTGTTTTGTTTCTCAATAACTTGTCCAGCCTTACCTTCAAACAGTGTTAGCGCCTAGACAACTCGGGCAGTAGAACGCTTTACAAAGTTTAAATCCAATCAAATGTAAACTTTATATGTCTGAAATTGCCCAATTTGCAAACATGAACTACTCTTTCAGTTTTCCAATTCGCTAATTGGGCCCACTTTATTTTGGTGCCTCTGCCTATTCAAATCTGTCCCAGACCGACCCTGGGCTCCGCAAGCACAAAGGTTCGACTTTCCTGCCCTTAATGTTGTGTTTGAGGGAAAGAGGTACGTGTCGTAACTTAAGTCCATGAGATAAATTCTGGAGAATAATGGCCTGGAGTAGAGCATCATCCGTAACAGGTAGGTCAGGAAGCGGGTAACTTCCTCATATTAATTGTTCATACTATGGGGGTCATTCTGACCCCGGCGGGCAGCGGGAGCCGCCCGCCTGGAGGGAACCGCCAGAATCCCCCTGCGCGGTCACAAGACCGCCGCGGGTATTCTGGGTTTCCCACTGGGCTGGCGGGCGACCGCCAAAAGGCCGCCCGCCAGCCCAGTGGAAAACAGCCCTCCATGAGGATGCCGGCTCCGAATGGAGCCGGCGGAGTGGAGGATGTGCGACGGGTGCAGTGGCACCCGTCGCGAATTCCAGTGTCTGCAAAGCAGACACTGGAATTCAAAGTGGGGCCCTCTTACGGGGGCCCCTGCAGTGCCCAAGCCATTGGCATGGGCACTGCAGGGGCCCCCAGGGGCCCCACGACACCCCTCACTGCCATCCTGTTCCTGGCGGTCGGAACCGCCAGGAACAGGATGGCGGTGAGGGGGTCGGAATCCCCCATGGCGGCGCAGCTCCAGGGCAGCGGAAAACCGGCGGGAGACCGCCGGTTTTCCTCGTCTGACCGCGGCCAAACCGTTGCGGTCAGAATGCCCTGCGGGGCACCGCCAGCCTGTTGGCGGTGCTCCCGCATCCCCGGCCGCCGGGGTCGGAATGACCCCCTATGTGTATTGTTACCACTTTAAGCATATAAATCATTCTATGAATTTATTTCAGCTTGTTTTTCAGTATACCGTCCTTTCTCCATTAGGAACGGCCACATTTCATGCCAGACCTGATGCTAGTTAGCTCCTTTAATGCTACCTTTCACGCACCTAACTACTCACACAGTATGACAGTGATTTACAACGATCAGCCAAATGAATGATTGTAGTGCACTGCCATCAAGTGGATATTAAAAAAACTGCAGCAATTACCCAGAGAGACACAAAGTAAACTGCAGGATCCACTATAGTTGCTTTCTTAGGGTCAATGTCGCCTTTGCATTCCACACTGGGAACGGAGAGGGGAAAGTGTGCAGGGGATTGGTCATTTGCTCTCATGGCTGCGATTTATGTTATTGCAGTCCATCTTTGGCAGCCAGCGCTCAGCGCGGTAGATCTAAGTACTGTGAGAGTCTTCTGGCTCCGGTAGTCTGGGGTCTGCAGACTACTATCAGTGCTCTATTCATTCGCAGTTAAGGTATTGGCATATGCTGATGATGTGGCGGTGCTGACCTCCACCCTGATTATGGGCCTAAGGGCGGTAGCTGTAGCAGCCCAGACATCTGGGGGTAATATCAGGGTACAAATTGACTCCCAATGAAACTCGGGTATTATCTAATGTGTCTACCCCCGGCCCACATGAACGGTGGGTAAAAGCCGCATCGTATTTAGGGGTTACTCTCCCTATTAACATTTCAGAGATAGTGGAACATAGCCACGGGAACCTCTTTCAACATACAGGCAACCTTTTTACCCGACGGAAGCGTCTCCATTTGGGCACGATCGGCTGCGACCAATATGACTATTCTTCCGCGATATCTGTTCCGCTGTATTCCTCTTTATCTTTCCCTGTCCCTTTTCACTAAGATACAGGCTTTCTGGCCAAGGGTTACGGGATGTTGTTATAGGGAGCCCAGCTGCAGGATTCAGTTCTTGCAGCAATCCAAAGAGGAGGGTGGGGTCTCGTTCCGGTTTAACTGTTTAACTTCCTGGCGGCTTCTTTCTCATGGCTCCGTTTGGCTCTGGGGTGTGGGAGCAAGGGCGTACGCTTACCGACTTTCTCCCGCTGGGTAAATCTGTTGTTCCTGAGGTTGGTATTGTAGACACAATGTATTTCAAGCGAACTCGTTTTAAGACATTAAGGGCCATATGTATGAACACATTTTCCCATAGACATAGAATGAGTAAAAACCTGTGATACATCTGTCCCTAAGAGTCTATCACGTAGTGTCGGCTGTGCTAAGAGGATATTTTTGGGTCCTATCCCATTTAATCATCTTACATACTTAGGATGTGATCCTGATCTATTCTCTTGTGTCTATGACAGTTATGGTGAGAGTTGGGAGAAGTCTACCCTTCTTACTCTAGGCCTTCTGTGAGGGAGATGTTCTCTCCACATTTGAGAAGTTAGAGCAACCTTTCTCTCTTCCCAGTACCGGCTTTTAGAGGTACCTTCAGTGACAACATTTTATTTTTAGCTGTAAGGAGGGGGAGGTAAATTGTTTGGATAATCGTCTATTGGAGGTTATAACGAAAGCTCCAATGAAGAGAAATATCAGGTTGACTTATGCGTTAATTAACTCTTTTTCCCAGGATCACTCTATTGACTTGTTCCAGCTAAGGGCGAATAAGTGGACTCTACTGCTCAATATTGAGGTGACAGCGGGTGGCCTGGGCTGTAGTATTACACTGGCGCAGGCGACTCTGAATGTGGTGCAAGTTAAGGTGCATCATTTTAAATGTAATAATGCTTGGCACTATACGCCCCATTGGTTCTTTGTTCTGAAGCTGCAGGCAGAGGATCGTCGCTTTAGGTGTGGGACTGAGGGGGGGACAATCTGGTCCATAAGTTTGCATCCTTGCATGCGCTGCGTTGCTATTGGGAATTTGTTCTCGAGAAAACACATGGAATATCTGGTTTTACGTTTATAATTAAATCGAAGCTGATTATGTTGGGACGTATGCCGGCTCTTCCCTCATCCCTACAAAGTCTATAGTTTTTCACAATCCTCCTTGGTCAAATCGGTGCTGGCACGTTTTTGGTTGTCTAGTGAGCCCCCTGACCCTTGCATCTGGTGGAGGGAATTTCAGAATATGAGTATGTTGGAAATGGCATTAATAGAAGACAGCCCTTGGAGGAGGAGGGAACTGAACCAGATTTGGGAGCCAGTCAGGCTCTGGGTGACGGATGCTGCTACTGTTTAGGGCTTGGGCAATTAGCCCTTTCCTTTTAGTTTTTTGTTCTCCCATGTGGCACCCCCCTCCACCTCTAAAATAAATTAAAAAAATACTTTGTTTTCTTTTTTTCTTTTCTTCTTCTTGTTTCTCAGGCTTTATACTATTTCTTTTTGATATACTTTGCTGTTGTTGGTTCTTATTCTTGGTTGGTCATGTAATTGCTTGTTATGGAAAAAAAAAAAACTGCATTATTACTGATAGCATCATCTACCCGGAGCGACACAAAGTAACTGCAGGATACACTTTTTATTTATAGTTGCTTTCTTATGGTCAATGTCACTGCTGCGATTCTCTTCAGAGCTCCACAATGGGAAGAGAGAGGGGATAGTGTGCAGGAGATCAGTCTTCTCCTTTCACAACCACGATTTATGTTATTTCGGTCCATCTTTGGCAGACAGCCCTCGGCGCGGAAGATTTGTCTCAAGACTGTGAGTCTTCTGGTTTCAGTAGACGGGGGTTACAGACTAATATTAGTGCTCTATTCATTCCAATAAGGTCTGAGAGGGAGAGTAGATTTTAGCACTTTTCAGAAGCTACGATGGACTTATGGTTTTGTTAGGACAGGAGTTAGCTGTTTCAATGCTTCTTCCAGTGGCATTTGGATCAACGTCTCAGAGTGAGCACTTAAAATGCTAATTTAACACATCTCTGGACACAGTCTTAGGGTGACTGGTGTTTTAAATATTTGAAGAGCTGTAGCAGCAATAGTTTATCTCCTTAAGTAGTGGTAAATTGTAGTCATTAAAACTTTAAAGAAATGTGCTGCAAATGGCCGAAAATGTAGCATTGTGACATCTCTAACGTAATCAAAGAGCACAACAGAACCCAACGCATTATCATAACACAAAACAACATATTAGCACATAAAAAACATAACAAATGATGTGCTGGATAATCCTCAGTTTGGTTTTCGAACAGAATTTAGTACTGAGGCAGCTTTGGGTCTGAGGAGATCGGAGATATCAAGGACAATAGAGGGAGAGCGGCAGTGGTCCTTCTGGAGCTCTCCGCCGCCTTGGGAGAGCGGCAGTGGTCCTTCTGGAGCTCTCCGCCGCCTTGGGAGAGCGGCAGTGGTCCTTCTGGAGCTCTCCGCCGCCTTCCATGCGGTGTGTCATACGGTTCTGCTTGAACGTTCAACTGAAACTGGAATTCGCGGAGCAGCACATAACCTGATTGCAGATGGTGGCCTTGGGAATTTCCTCTCTGAACCTTTTTCTCTCCCATGTGGAGTCCCCCGAGGGTCAATGCTTAGATCCATTTTTTTTTTAACATTTACATAGCACCCTTAACTAAACTAATCCATCCGTACGGCTTCGAAACTGTTGCTTATGCTGATGATACCCAGATAGTTGTATCAGTTCCTGGCAATGTGTATGAGATTGCAGGCAGGTTTAATAAATGTATTAACGCTATTGTGACCTGGATGACTTCCAACTGTCTGAAATTAGATTCAGACAAGGTGGAGGTACTTATTTTTTGGAAAAGAGCCTACCATTTGGGGCCATTCATGGTTGCCCGACTCCTTAGGTTCTATTCCGGTACCAGTTGCTAAAGTGAGAAATCTGGGTGCAATTTGTGATTCTGATCTCTCCTTTAGGGATCAGGTAAACACAATTGTGTCTTCTTGTTTCTTGCTCCTGTGGTCAAAAAGGAAAGTATTACCATATGTTCCTCTCCAGCTACAAACAACTGTAGTTAGTCTTTTCCTCTCCAGGATTGATTATTGCAATGCCCTTTATGTGGGCATGTAGCAATCTGTTCTCAAGAAGCTTCAAATGCTACAGAATGCAGCCGCTCAAGTTCTAAAGAAGCTCCCTAAGTACTCCTCTGTGTCAACTGCCTTAAAGGAACTTCACTGGCTCCCAGTAGAGGAATGAATAGCTGTTAAGGCACTCTGTATAGCTCATAAAACCTTGCATGGCACAAAGTCCACCAGTCTGGCAGAAGAAGTAAGGTGGTACCAACCTCACAGAAATCTTAGATCTGCTTCATCGTTGACAGTTGAAGTTCCAAGACTATACATACAGGGGGTCATTCTGACCCTGGCGGTAAATACCGCCAGGGCGGAGGTTGGCGGTAGCACCGCCAACAGGCTGGCGGTGCACCGCCGGGCATTCTGACCGCGGCGGTACAGCCGCGGCCAGAAGCGGAAAGCCGGCGGTGTACCGCCGACTTTCCGCTGCCCATGGGAATCCGCCATGGGGATTCTGACACCACATACCGCCATCCTGTTCCTGGCGGTTCGCCCGCCAGGAACAGGATGGCGGTATGGGGTGTCGTGGGGCCCCTGGGGGCCCCTGCAGTGCCCATGCCAATGGCATGGGCACTGCAGGGGCCCCCGTAAGAGGGCCCCACAAAGAATTTCAGTGTCTGCTTTGCAGACACTGAAATTCGCGACGGGTGCAACTGCACCCGTCGCACCTTCCCACTCCGCCGGCTCCATTCTGAGCCGGCGTCCTCGTGGGAAGGGTGTTTCCCGCTGGGCTGGCGGGCGGACTTTCGGCGGTCGCCCCCCAGCCCAGTGGGAAACCCAGAATGACCGCCGTGGTCTTTTGACCGCGGTACGGTCTTCTGGCGGTTCCCGCTTGGCGGGCGGCTACCGCCGCCCGCCAAGCTTAGAATCACCCCCACAATCTCCTGGGTTAGTCAAAGTTCATGCACACCACCTGTTTGCTATGGAATAGATTGCCACTGTATCTTAAAAAATAATTGAATCTCCTCATCTTTCGAAAAAAGCTGAAATCATGACTGTTCCATGCCTGATTTGGAGCATGTTATCCTGTTGCCCTGCCCTGCCATAGTTGTTGTGCCCGGATTCCTAGCGCCAAGACACCTACGGGTTCGTGCACTTTATAAACTAAAGCAAACACGGCACAACACAAAAAACAGTCAAAAAAGAATACAACACAACACCACAGTACAACACTAGAATAACAGTACAATAATGCAGCACAAAACACAAATGCATAACAGAAAAAAGAGAATACATCACCACCCCTGCAAAATGCAACACAATAAATATGCACAACATTTCTTTTCACACATTACCACCTTCACAAATCTCCTTTCAAAAGTGTTTGCACCAAGCACTAACTTACCACCAGGATATGTATTGGCGCTGGTCAAAATTGTTTTGTCATGTAACCCCTGGTCCCCTACTGGCCAGTTTATGATCCAAAATTTCCAGTAGATAGTTTAATGGTGAAAAACTATTACCATTTCCAAGTCATGTAGTGTTGTGCAGATTTGTAGAGTGCACTAACACCCAGGACGGTATCCCTGCACTGAATACTTGTGAACTTAGACAAACCTAGGGCCTAGTGGGACTACTCAAAAAGCCAAGTCATCAGCTTCTTGCAGAATTCAACGAGTGAGGAGGAGGCATGACATGCCGAAGACTCGAAAGAAGCAGACATACCGAAGACTCAAAAAGAAGTGGCGCCATAATCAGACACTGGACAACCACACAGCCTTCAAAAACGCCATCCGCAGACACCACCAACTCATCTGAACCGCCAAGAGAACCACCTTCAAAGAACGCATCAACAACAACGCACACAGCCACAAGGAGCTCTTCAACATTGTGAAGGAACTCTCCAACCCCAGCTCCAACGACATCCCGCCATCACAAGACCTCTGCGACTCCCTGGCCTCCTACTTCTACCGCAAGATCACAGATATCACTGCAGCTTCAGGGGTCAGACCCCCCCGGCAACCACCAACACCACAGACTCACCACCAACCAGCCTCCTGCTCTCATGGACTCCCGTCAACGACAACAACACCATCAAAATCATGAACACCATACACTCCGGCTCACCATCCGACCCCTGTCATCACCACATCCTCAACAAAGCAAGCTCCGTCATCACACCCCAACTCTGGAAGGTCATCAACAGCTCCTTTGAGTCCACCACCTTACCGGAGAGCTGGAAACACACCAAGATCAACACCCTCCTCAAGAAACCCAAGGCGGACCCAAAGGGCCTCAAGAACTTCCAGCCTATCTCCCTGCTCCCCTTCCCGGCAAAAGTCATCGAGAAGGCTGTGAACAGACAACTGACCCGCTTCCTCGAGGAGAACAGGACTCTGGACCCTTCCCAATCTGGATTCCACAGCAACCACAGCGCCGAAACTGCCCTCATCGCCACCACCGACAACATTAGAACCATACTGGACAACGGCAAAACTGCAGCCCTCATCCTCCTGGACCTCTCAGCCGCATTTGACACCGTTTGCCACCACACCCTACGCACAAGCCTCAGCAATGCAGAAATCCATGACAGAGCCCTGGACTGGATCACCTCCTTTCTCATCAGCAGAACTCAGAGAGTCCACATCCCTCCATTCCGCTCTGAAGCCACCAAAATAATCTGCGGCATACCCCAGGGTTCGTCCCTCAGCCCGACCCTCTTCAACATCTACATGGCTCCGCTCACTAACAATGCCCGATCTCACAACCTCAACATCATCTCGTACGCCGACGACACCCAGCTGATCCTCTCCTTCACCAAGGACTCTGTCAAGACCAACCTCCACAAAGGAATGACGGCCATCGCCGAATGGATGAAGAACAGCTGCCTCAAACTCAATTCCGACAAGAATGAGGTCCTCATCTTCAGCTCCACCCCCTCCGCATGGGATGACTCCTGGTGGCCTGCCACACTCAGATCCGCTCCGACTCCCACCGACCACCCACGCAACCTAGGATTCATCCTGGACTCTTCACTATCCATAACCCAACAAGTCAACGCCATCTCCTCCTCCTGCTTCAACACTCTCTGCATGCTCTGAAAGAGCTACAAGTGGATACCCACGCAAACCAGAAGAACAGTCACCCAAGCCCTCATAAGCAGCAAACTGGACTACAGCATTACCCTCTACGCAGGAACCACGGCCAAACTCCAGAAAAGGCTGCAACACATCCAGAACGCCTCGACACGCCTCATCGTGGACACCCCCCACCACTACCACATCACAGGCCACCTGAGAGACCTGCACTGGCTCCCCGTCAACAAGAGAATCCCCTTCAAACTCCTCACCCATGCTCACAAGGCACTGCACAACACCGGACCAGAATACCTCAACAGACGGCTCTTCTTCTACACCCCGACCCGACAACTCCGCTCTGCCGACCTCCCCTCGCAACCGCCCCACATATCCGCAGAACTACAACCAGCGGCAGATCATTCTCGCGCCTCACCGCCATGACATAGAACACTCTTCCCACCCACCTGCGTCAGACCAAGGACCTCCTTACCTTCAGAAGACTTCTCAAGACTTGGCTGTTCGAACAGTAGCAGCGCACGCCTCCCTTCCCTCCCCCTCAGCACCTTGAGACCATCACTGGTGAGTAGTGCGCTTTACAAATTCCTTGATTGATTGATTGAGGCTGTTAGGTTTAGGAAAGTAGGAAAAGGCTCTGTTTTTCCTTATATGTGGGATGATTGCATGTAATAGTCTGGACAAGCAGAGGTGTCTGGAAGGTTTGTGAAGTGAGATGCAATTGTTGAGGTATGCTGGGCCAGTGTTATGTATTGCCTTGAAAGTGTGGACAAGGAGTTTGAATTGTGCTCATTTGTACATGGGTGGCCAGTGGAGCTCCTACAGGTGTGGTGTGATGTCAGTGTGGCGTGGGAGGTTGAGAGTGGTCCTAGCCACTGAATTGTGAATCATCTGCAGCCTTCTACTGAGTTTATTTGTTGACCTTGGCATAGTCCAGCTTACTTGTGGCCAGAGTGTGCGTGACAGTTTTTGGGGTACAGATTGGGAGCCATTTGAAAAATTTTCTCAGCACCTTCATGGTATGCATGAGGCGGTGACGGCACTGATGTAGGCGGTCATGTGGAGGGTGAGAAATTGGGCTGTTGGCTGACTGGGTTGTGAGCCCTGATTAAGCAACAGCCGCAATCCTTTGCAGGATGGACCACAAGAAGTCACTATATTAACCTGTGCTTCACCCTGGGTAGCCTGACACAAAAAGCAGAAGGCTTAACTTAGAGGAAATGTGTAAAATATTTATGCAGCACATGAACAGTAATGAAGTGAAAACACAACACGAATAAAATCCCAAACCAATTTATAAAAATAGAGTAAACTTTAATAAATTGACACTAAAACGTCAAAAATCTAATCAGCCTAATGAAGTTTAAGGTTCAAAATAGCGCCTAAAAGAGAAACTGCCAGCCAGCTGTTTATTACTAGCTGCACAAAGTCAACTATATTGACAGAGGAAAGTGTGGTAGAGTATTTAATACTTCGGGGGTGGGGGGAATCCCAATTAAATATCATATTGGCTCTCGGTATGATCAAATTGGTGGAAAGTTAAAAAAAAAAAATCTTACATTTAATTTGATTTTTTCAGTCGAGATTGCAGGGCCTGACATTTTAGGACAGTCTGTCAGGTTTACGATTGTAGAGAAGGTGACCACCACCATATTAGGACGGACAAAATGTTATGTAAGTAGAAGGTGGACTTGGCAACTGTGACAGTTTTTTTATGCTTGTGATTATGGAATAGGACTTTAAGTTTAGAAGATGGGGCATAGTGTCAAAGCAATTGGTGTTCCAGATCGCTAAGTACTGTTCATGTATTGCCTAATTCAGAGGAAAGGCAAGCATTTGAGGATCTATTGTTTTAAGAGTTTAGACCTCTATAGGTAGCATTTAGGTCTCATTTACAAGGCCCTAGTGGCACACTGCTCCACCGGAGCGTCATTTTTTTTACGCTCCAGTGGCTCAGTGTGCCAGACCATATTTACATAGCCATGCAAAGCCACCTTGCATGGCTTTACATGTCCTTTTAAATATGGGTCCCTTTCACGCATAACACTGCATGAAACGGGAATTCTGTGGGTGGTACTTGGGGTGTTCCCATGCAACACCCATGGAACCCAAAGGAACCTGACACATTTCCAGATTTACAAGTCTGGGAATGCATCAGATTCCTACGTCATCTGAGAGGTGGCATACGACAGATGCAACGGGGAGAAATATCTTTATTTCTCCCGGTTGTTTCCTCTTTCTGTGTGCTGCATTGTGCAGCACACACAGACAGAGAAAAACACCTCTTGTGGTTGTTTTTGTGCAGGTAGGTGCTCCTTCCTGCATAAAAACAATCATCCCCGCAACACAGGCACCCTTGCATCATGGTGCAAGGGTGGCTGCATTGGCGCTAGGCAGCAATTTGTGTGCCAATACAGGGGGAGAGGACAGAAATGTGCTGTATCTTGTAGATATGGCACATTTCTGCCCTTTCTCGGTGGCGCAGGGTGGTGCAGCAAGGCACTTGCTGCGTTGCCCTGCGCCACGAGCCTTGTAAATGAGGCCCTTAATCTTTACACCAGAGGAATAGGTCTCCCCACAGGAACTGAATGTTATGGCTGCTTAAGTGTAACTGCATAACCTAGAGGTACTTTTCAGGGGGAGGCATTCAGAGACAGGGACAATGAAGAGAAAAACGGGTAACAGCTATATAGCAGACATGCTAAACAAGTATAACTATGTAAGGTACAAGCAAATAGGGATACTTCCCAAGCATGACAGAGAAGCCAATAGAGCAGAAAATATATATTGTAGCATTAGAAAACTGTTGGACCTGGCCTTTTTTTGCCAGGTCTTCCCCAGATTTTTGCCATGTGTTGCTGAACCCGTCTTTGTTGGCATTAGGAATCTGTACACTTTTTCCCTGCTAACCAGTGGTAAAAGTGCTTTTGCTCTCTCCTTAAAACATGGTCAAATTGGCCTGCACCTGATTCGCACATTTAGTTTACTTGTAAGGCCCTAGTAAATTGGTCCTACATGTACCCAGGGCCTGGAAATTAAATGCTACTAGTGGGCATGCAGCACTCCTTGTGCCACCCACTAAAGTAGCTTTTTAAAACATGTCTCAGGCTCGGTACTGCAGCCTGTAGTGCAGTTTTGAACTGCCACTTCAACCCAGCAAAGTAAACCTTTTGTCAGGCCTAAGCCTTCCTTTTAATACAGATAAGTCACCCCTAGGGTAGGTCCTAAAAACTCAAAGGACAAAGGGGGTCATTCGGACCCACCGACCACGGGAGCACCGCCAACAGGCTGGCGGTGCTCCCAAGGGCATTCTGACCGCGGCGGTTCAGCCGCGGTCAGAAAGGGTAAACCGGCGGTCTCCCGCCGGTTTACCGCTGCCCCATTGAATCCTCCATGGCGGCGGAGCGCGCTCCGCCGCCATGGGGATTCAGACACCCCCTATCGCCATCCTGTTCATGGCGGGAAACCCGCCATGAACAGGATGGCGGTAGGGGGTGCCGCGGGGCCCCTGGGGGCCCCTGCAGTGCCCATGCCAATGGCATGGGCACTGCAGGGGCCCCCGTAAGAGGACCCCACAAAGTATTTCAGTGTCTGCTTTGCAGACACTGAAATACGCGACGGGTGCAACTGCACCCGTCGCACCCCTGCAACTACGCCGGCTCAATTCTGAGCCGGTGTCCTCGTTGCAGGGGCATTTCCGCTGGGCCGGCGGGCGCTCTTTTGGAGAGCGCCCGCCGGCCCAGCGGAAATGTAAGAATGGCCGCCGCGGTCTTTTGACCGCGGTGCGGACATTTGTCGGCGGTACCTTGGCGGCCGGCCTCCGCCGTCCGCCAAGGTCAGAATCAGGGCCAAAGTGCATTGCATTTTAAAAGTGGGACACGTGTGGTTAAGTTTTACATATATTGGCAGTGAAAAAGTCCTAAAGTCATTTTTCACTGTTGTAAGGCCTAGCTCTACCATTGACTAATACTGGGTTACCTTATTACCTTTAATAAGTGATAACTTTGGATTGGGCTGCAGATAAAGACATGGGGGGTCATTACGACCCTGGCGGATGGCGGAGAACCGGCGGTAAGACCGCCAACAGGTTACCGCCATGGTCATCCGCCGGTTCTCCGTTCCGCCCGCCAGGGCGGAGACGACCGCCGGGCTGGAGACCTGGGTCTCCAGCCCGGCGGCCGTCACTATACCGCCGGCGGTATTTGGACCCGGCTTACCGCCGTGGATTTCCAGCGGTTTGAACCGCCATGAAATCCATGGCGGTAAGCACTATCAGTGCCAGGGAATTCCTTCCCTGGCACTGATAGGAGTCTCCCCCACCCCCCCCACCCGACTCCCTCCCCTACACCCCCCACCACCCCTGCCACCCCCAAAGGTGGCAGGGCACCCCTCCCCACCCCGACCCCCAACAGCACATAACTCACACACACCCGACACGCATGCAGGCACCACCAACACACACACCCCGACATACATGCCAACATCCACACACACAGTCAGACACGCACACCCACATTCAAACATACACGCACACATCCATACAGACATACCCACAGACATACACGCACTCATTCCCATACACACAACACCCCCACAAGCATACACGCACTCACACACCCCCTCTACATACACACACGCACACCCCCATGCACGCACACAACACCCAACACCCCTCCACCCCCCTCCCCTAACGGATGATCGACTTACCTGTTCCGTCGATCCTCCGGGAGGGGACGGGAGCCATGGGGGCAGATCTGCCGACACCATACCGCCAACAGAACACCGCCACGGCGAATCACAGGACGTGATTCGCTGGGCGGTGTTCTGTTGGCATGGCGGTGGAGGTGGAGCAACCTCCACTTCCCCGCATCCCGCCAGTATGGCTGTTGGCGGCTCTCCCTCCGTAAAGGGACGGAGAGCTGCCAACGGTCATAATAGGCCGAGCGGCAAACCGCCTGCACAGGCGGTCTTCCGCACGGCGGTCCCTCGTAATGACCCCCATGGTGTTTACATTCGAAAGAATTGATTTCTAAGATCTTCAATAATACTAAAGTCTGATTTTAGGTCACAGTTCAGAAAATGCTACTTTCAGAAAGTTTACTTTTTCTTGTCCTAACCACTTGAGCCTTCCTTCTGCCAGTGCCCCATGTTTTGCTGCTGGGGTTTGTGTATTGCTTCCAGACAGTAATCCAAATGGGGCTTAGGTGTGTACAGGATGGGCAATTCTGACAGGATGACTGGGAGAGGCTGTACTGAGCCCCACTTACATTTCAAAGGGCTTTGCCTCCTGCACACACAAAGGAATGTGACAGCAAACCTACCCTGTTTTTTGCTACATGAGATACCTTTGAGCCTTAACAGAGAAAGCAAAGAACTTTCCAGGACCATATGTGAGGGTTGTACAAGTGCCCTCCAAACAGTCCCCCCACAAACAAAGGCTGGCACTAGGTATAAATATTGGACCTCCACAGCACACATCGGAACATGTCTGGACCTGAAGACATTACAGAAGAAAGACTACCTTGAACCTTGAGGACTACCTTGCTGTCTGAGAAGTAAGACTGGTCCTTCATGCCTTACTCTCAGGCTAACCTCAGTGGCTCCAGGGATCAGTTGGCTAACCTCCTTGGTGAGCTACAGGAACATAACAGGTTCACTTCAATTGCCCAGCTGTCCTGCTGCAACAGGACCTGCCTGAGCCCTACTGGCCTATCCTAGAGTGAGTTCCTAAACCCCAAGAGGTGCCCCTCAGGTCCTGCACCCTGGGCTGGTGTAGGAAATTGGAGCCATCAGTTGTGAGGCTTGCATATGTAATAGGTCCACAACTGTCCTTACTGGGAACTAAGCACTCCATTGTAGTGCTTTACTTGCTCAAGGTAGTGAAGTAGAGAAGTCCAAGGCCTACGCAGGGGAGGTTGTGTTGGCTAATAATCCCTATTTACTAGCACACAATAATAACACTCAATAAATGATTGTCCAGTCAGTGTTTTTTCCTTAGAAAAAGGAAAAGTACATTTATTGCACATACATAACTAAATACTATGCAGTAATTTACAAATAGTGGCATATGGAAAATACCATAGATGACACTGCATACTCACCTTTGACCCTCTAAAGGGATTACACAAACACATAAAGTAAATCTACTGCCTTGGTCTAAGGTTTAAGAGTAGCAAACCACAAGTTAAATACATCATTTTGGATGTAAATGCAATCAAATTTTAATAATCATCTGTAAATGCACTTATACTGTTAATAAAACAAATACACTGTGATCAATAATCAATAATCATTGTCAACACTGTTATCTCAATACACATTTAAAATGAGGAAAACATGTGTCTGTATTTTTCATGAACTTTGTAAACTTTCTAACCATGAAAACAAAATAACAAATGAAGCCCATAGAGAGCATCACATTTTGACTACGTTACATGGAACCATTGACTTAGCTCCTAGAGGGCGCTTCTGTTCATATATATCCTTTACAAACCCTCAGGCCACAATAAATGTGACCACAAAGTAAACCCCTAGACAGGGCAGCACTCTCAGCCATAGAGCAGAAGCTTCAGCCCTGGGAGTACTTTGGAAATATCAGAGAGTTTTCAAAGGGGTCCTGGTTACAAGGATCCCGCAAAGATAGGGTGAGTAACTTTAGAAAACACTCTCTAGGCAGGAGCTGTTGCGCTCCTGCAGCCTCCCCCACCATGCCTCCATTCCTTCATTGTGGTGCCACTGCATTCATGGCGACACCATGAGCAGAGAAAATGTAAAAAATGGAAAAGCCCTGCAGGCCATTATGGGGTCCTCCTCCAGGAGCAGTGAATATTATAGTGTGGACTCTTCCACTGCTTTCAGGAGAGACAGGCTACTTGTAGGTGGCATCATGCTGTGGTCTTCTTTTGCTGAGAGGAGGGGGTGGGGGAGCCTGGGTGCCAGGTCCCACCTGGGACACCCCCAAGGTGAGGGGCTGTGGGGGGAGCCCAAGGCCCGTGACCCTGGCTGGCTCCCATGCTCTCTGCCTCCTCCTTCAACCGGCGCAGGAGCCAGTCTGTTCTGCTCCTGCCTACACTCCATGCGAATGGGAGGCAAGCTGTTTGGTAGTACTCCACACCCTCACCAGTCATGGGCAGGGGGTGCAGTATGGGGTGCTCTCAGGCAAAAGTGGAAACATGAAGGGGCCCCACGCTAGTCCCCCAGACTAAATAAATAATTAAATCATATGCCATCCCTCGAACCCTGGCAGACCTCAGGGGTGAATTAAGAAAAGGTGGAGAAGCCCCATGCGCTTCATTGGCTAAAATGTCAAGGGTCACCAAAGTTTAAAATGCCATAACGAGGGCCCCGCTGGGGCACGATTTTTGGCTCATTTTACTTCTGGTGGTGAGCTCTAGCCACCAGGGACGGTTGAAGCAGACCTTCTCACCTCCAAAGTGGTGTCGTCCTCAGGGGTCTGGTTTTCCTGGCTCCCTGCGCCAGCTTTCCTCCCGGTCTTGGTTTTTGGGTGCTGTAGTCCAGGGTTTTCTCCCAATGGGTCCATGGGTGGGGGGATAATAGGACCTTGGGGAGACCCACTGATCCTGGGGTCAACTAGGCAGAGTCCTTAGTTCTCTGGGGGCATCAGAGGGTTCTTCCGTCCAGTTGTCCATGGGAACACCAGGGACCAGCAGCAAAGCGCAGAAAAGCACCAGGAAAGAAAGAGTCTTTCCCTGGTGCAAGATTTATAGAGGGGAGTGGAAGGCTCCAGGAGCCTGGCCAATTCTAGAGTGCTCTTTCACACTCAGACTCTGCCGCCCAGGACAATTGCCAACATGAAGCTCCAGTGAAGATCTGCTTACCGCTCAACAGCAACTACAAGGACGATGGGCAACGAGAGATCTGCGCTTGGCACTACAGCAATGACAGCCTGCAGGGACCGCCAATGCAAAGCTCAAGCAATGACCGCACATGACACCGGCCCGGCTCTTTGTGCTACAGTGATGACAGCCCATGCCGTGTGGCCTGCTCTTTGCACTACAGTGGTGACCATTTGCAATGCTCTCTCTGCTCCTCGTGGCCTCCTCCAACAGGAACAGAACTCTTTGTGCCAAACTTTGAGAACTCTGGTAACTTTTCCGTCTCAAAGTCCCTGTGTCCACAGTCTGGCATGTGCTTCATTGCGGTCGGCCTAAACTTGTGGCTTTCTCCCAGTGTAGCACGACCAGCTGACTGTGAGTGGCACTTTGTGCTTTTAGGCACTATACTTACATAAAACTTTGAAATTGAATATCACCAGTTTTACTGATTGTTATTTTGTTGCTCTTGTATCATTTTGTTTATTATTATGTATTCAATGTTTCTAAATTAGTTTGGGGGATTTCACTTTATCATTGTTTGTGTGCTACATAAATACTTTACACATTGCTTCCAAGTTAAGCCTGCCTGTTTGGTGCCAAGCTACCACAGGGTTAAGCACAGTTTTAGTCACGTATGTGGTTCACCCTGGCAAGGATTGTGGTTGTTGCCTCAGTGGGGCTTCCACCCCACTCAATCAACAGCCTAATTTTTCAAAGATGAACAAGGCAGTGGGGCTGATAAATCATTAAAGAGGTATTATATATTTTCATTTTTTAAAGTATGAATCAGGTTCTAGGGCCATCAGAGTGCATTAAAAAAGTTCAGAAGGTTATACAAGATACATATGAAGTGAGATAGATAGCAAACTAGATACAAAAGTGTCAGGTATTTACAGGGAACAGCCGAAAAGTCTTAAATACAGAAAATAAGCACCTACAGTAGCAGCAGAAGCTGAGTGAAGTTAGAGAGAGCCCCAGGAGCAAACATAGTACAATAGTAAAATATTGCGGGCATGATTCCAATCTGAACTTTGTAGTATAATTTGTTGTACTACAAAATGTACTACAAAGTGTCCTAATGAGTAAAGATTTTGCCTATACTTCGCGAGTTCTCCAACCCAACTGCAGAGTCTCCTCACATCTAAGTATATTTTAGTAGTAAAAGTGTGATGGATGCAGATGAGTGGATGTGAAAAGCGGCAAAATTACTACTAAAAGGGGTTGAATTAGGGAGGAGTAAAAGTCGTTTAGGGAAGATTAGGGGGGGCGTCACCCACCCACACAGGAGTAAGTCAAAAGTATTACTTTGGTGGCACAGACATGTAACATGCACTTTTGTAGTAAGTTTAAACTCAGAGTTTGTGAGTATCGAAAGTAGTAAACACGCTACAAAGTGTAAACCAAGTCAAAAATGTATTTTACCTTTGTGAATCCGGCCTAAAGAGACTACAGCAAATAAACTTAATGTTGATTTCCGAACAGCACATGTAAAATGTAACTTCCAGCTCCTCAGGGCATAACTTCAGAAATATTGGGTTAGGGTTCAGTGCTTCTTAAATTCCTGTGCATCAGGAGAAGATTATCAGAGCTCTGCAATTATCAGTGCAAGGGAGTGATTAGTCAGTGTTCAGGAATTGACCAAGAAGGTAGTTTCTGCAGGGTGATGAGGTAGGGTGATGTGGCCAAAACAATAGTGGTCTGAGACAACATACCCCAAAGCAGCGACTTAATCGAGCCTGTGGCTGCACCAGTAGCGCATAGAAGGCGTCCCGAAGGCAAGCCCATCTCTGCCCGCCTGTTCCCGCAAAGCACCCATTCCAGTTGCCCAAATGACAGTACCAGTAGGGCTGAGAAACATTTTGGTTACAATATCACTTCTTTATGCAATTTGTTCTCTTCAGATTATGTTTTAGGCACAAACTGTGAGGCTCATTTAAAACTGAGAATGTTGTATTATCATGACCGCCTGCCCATGTGAAGGGTGTTATTCAGTTCTGTGCAAGTAAATCGTTTACACTTTTGACAGTCGTGTTGATTACTGTGAAATCTGCAGTGAAAAAGTATGCAATATGCAGTCTTATTCTTGAACATAATTCTGACATGATTTGCCTCACTAAAATGAAGTTAATAGGTGACCGTGACCATGTTATTGGAATTAGGCCCATATTTATACTTTTTGACGCTAAACTGCGCTAACGCAGTTTAGCGTCAAAAAGTTTTGCGCCGTCTAACGCCATTCTGAAGCGCCATGCGGGCGCCGTATTTATGGAATGGCGTTAGACGGCGCAATCAGACCGGCGCTGCCTGGTTTGCGTGGGAAAAAACCACGTAGACCAGACAGCGCCGGCGTAGGGGGAAAATGGCGCATGGGCGTCTTAAAATGGGGCAAGTCAGGTTACGTCGAAAAAATCGTCTTAACCCGACTTGCGCCATTTTTTAACGACGCCCATCCCCCATCAACATGACTCCTATCATTGTAAAGATAGGAGTCATGCCCCCTTGCCCAATGGCCATGCCCAGGGGACTTCTGTCCCCTGGGCATGGTCATTGGGCATAGTGGCATGTAGGGGGGCACAAATAAGGCCCCCCTATGCCACCAAAAAAAAATATAAAAAATAAAAAATTATACTTACCTGAACTTACCTGAATGTCCCTGGGGTGGGTCCCTCCATCCTTGGGGGTCCTCCTGGGGTGGGCAAGGGTGGCAGGGGGGGTCCCTGGGGGCATGGGAGGGCACCTGTGGGCTCATTTTGAGCCCACAGGCCCCTTAACGCCTGCCCTGAGCAGGCGTTAAAAAGTGGCGCAAATGCGCCGTTTTTTGCCACGCCAACTCCCGGGCGTCTCTTTTGCCCGGGAGTATAAATACCACGTAAAGGCCTGGGAGTCATTTTTTAGACGGGAACGCCTCCCTTGCATATCATTAACGCAAGGAAGGGGTTCACGCTAAAAAATGACGCACATTCCGGGAACTTTGGCGCTATTCGCCTCTAACGCCATAGTATAAATATGGCGTTAGTTGGCGTTAGTTTTGCGTCGAAATTGCGTCAAAAAAAACGACGCAATTTCGGCGCAAACGGAGTATAAATATGGCCCTTAGTATCTACATGCTACATAATATTCTACGCCCACTGCAGCGCTAAACGTGGAAATGGACTTGCTATTACTGTTCAAAATTCCTTAGAGTGCAAGGGCTGAATTAAACACGTCATCAAACTTGTTAATGATCACCACTGACCCGCCCACCTCTCACTCTCATTGAAATGTGTGTTTAGCGTTTCCCACAACAAGGAAGGGCAATGGCTTTTGACTTGCGACTTCCCTAAATCACATTATTTCGGATAAAACACACCAAATATTGTTGGGCGATTTTAATCTTCACTTCGATAAACCTTAGTTGGCTCTCCTCGTCCACTTTAAATAACTGTTCATCCTTGTTAATTTAACTGTGGATGTCGTTCCTCCCCCAACTCATATTAAAGGTCACACATAAGGTATTATACGTTCAGACCTTGCCACCTTTAAATGTAATGGCAGGACTGGAGGCTTCCTATTATGCAGTCTCTTAACTCACTGCACTACTGAGACCAGTTCAACAGAAAAAAAACCGGCATTAACCATAATGCATTTCTTTGTAACAGAAAAACCAAAGACACAAATACAACCGAGGCTATTAAAGGACCGGGAGGCCTATACCCGATCACATTTTTTTATGTGAAAAAGGAAAGGTAAAGTCAGTGCACAAATCAAATAAACAGAAACAGCAAAAGTAGTCCGAGTCCAAACCAGATTGTGTCAGCCGATTCAGGATTGAAGTTTACCTGGAAGTCCATCTAAAATCCAGGTAGCGCTGTCCCCATATTGCCCCTTCGATGGTCGGACTGAAGTTTGGTTCTTTGGCAGAACTAGGGAAAAACACAAATCATTAGAGCGGGTCAAGGTGAGATGGATAATACTTGCCTCTTGTCCTTAATAAAATCAAGACTCTCCTTCACAACTGGGTAGGAAAATCTACAATTTTATAACAGGGCAAGAGGCTTCCTATTATGCATGTTTAAAGTAGATCTACTACAGTCGATGCTGCATGTTCAACCACTTTAAAGGAGTAAGTTTTGCAAGTGGAAACTCTAAAGCAGTCCTCCTCCTTTAAAATATCCTCCAATCGAGCACCTGCTCATAAAAGCCTTAGAAGCCATTGATTCTCCCACAGAGTGTGCATGGAAGTGGTCAGTATCAATCCCAGCTAAAAGCATAATGTATTTGACCCACCTACGTAGGGTAGTTGGGAAAAAAAGGGAAAAAGGGCCTACATAAGGATATCAATATCCTTTGCTCTCAGATTCTTAGTTACTTCCACATATCTAGTAAGGCACCTAACCACACAAAACTTTGAATGGGATGGAAAGCGTGGGAAATTAATATGCTTGGGAGAACACTTAGTGCATCAGACTACATTAAACTAGATACTAACCCTAGGTAAAGCTCATCCCTTATATGTCCAGGGCCCTCAGATCTAAGACCCTTCTGAAGGACACCAAACACACTAGCATCACTAGTTTGATGGACAAAAGTTTGAAAGACAAATTCTCATTATCTACCTGTGATTCAAACAGATTGAAAACTTTGTTGGTGTCTCATTTTGAAGTATATTTAGGCATTGGTGGATTGATAACTCTGGCACCTTTCAAACCGGAGGATGCTCCCCTATGGGCCTCCCATCCACCTTGTTATGCCCGTCAAAATAGCTGACCTATAGCAATTCACCACCCTGTAATCTTTGGACTTGTTTCTAAATAGGCCAACAAATTGAGAACAGTGACTACATTCCCTAAAATGGGATACTGATTACTGTCCAACAGTTTACTTATTTGTGGTGGGCAGTGGCTAAACAGAAATGCATTATTGGTAGGGCTCCCAGATTTATGTTTTTTTTTAACAATTCTGTTTGTATCTATCCATATTTATTTTTGTCCATCTTTTTGGTATTTATCCATAATTATTTTGTATTTTGAGAATAAATGGAGTAGTAAAATGGTATAGTTCCACATTTATTTCAGTAATAAATATGCTCTAACAATTTGATGCCTGTCACTCTTTAGCAAATTAAGCAGCCAAATAACAAAACACTACACTAATTGGTAAATATTAGCATTATATACAAATATAGGTTAACATATGTCTACATTTAAGAAAATGTCATCTTATTTTGTAACTCCCCATGTTGTCTAGCTGCTCAGCTGTTGGTTTGGAATTCATGAAGAACAGCATGGAGAGTCACTCACAAGAAGCAAAATTCTGTATTTATCTGCTTTTAAAATTAAATACAGACAGGAAACATACTGTTTTCTGTCTGTATATATCTGTGCACATCAGTCAAAACGGAAAACTGGGAGACTTAATTATGGACAATACAGTTTTTTCTGTTAAGTCTCTCTATAAAGAGGTAGGTTAGGAGACTACACAATACTCTGTTGCGTCTGTAGGATCGGCGCGCGGTGTTGCATGCTGAACCCGAACTGTCGCGTGCTGCCCGTGGTCGGGTCTTCGTGCCCTCGAGCGTTCGCTGAGGACGGTTGAAGGGAGTGCAAAGGAGGATGGAAGACGCGACAGCGGCAGTCTTGTATTATTTAAGTCTAAATTAATAAACGTGTTAACTACAACTGGAACGACTCCTACCTCGATCACAACATTTAACGTTTGGCGACGAGCTGGCTGCAGGCTGCCGCAATGTTACCCACGCGGTTGGTGAGATAACATTTATTGTTCTTGCCTCGACGAGCGTCTTCCACATCTATAGCCAGAAGAAAACGAGGGAATTCTGGGAGCTTTTCTGTTGGAGGATTGTATGAGAGCAGTTGTAGCCAAAATATAAAATGAGTATTTACAGGTGCAGTGGATGGCCATTGTGATATATTAGCAGTGTAATAATATTGCTACACCGTTTATATCATACTGACTTTAACTGCCATGTCTGGATTTACGCAATGCAGTCAGTCAATCCTCCACCACCTTTCTTGGAAACTCCAGGGGCGCCTCCCATTCCATGGAGACAATGGTTTGATGGTTTTGAAACCTACCTGGGTGCTATAGGAGTCTCTTGTTTTCGCCCTGAAAGGAAAAAGTGTCTGCTTTTACATTCTTTGGGATATGAAGGGAGAGAAATCTTCAAACACTTACCAGACCTACCGCAAATTGATGAAGAACTCGATGAATATTTGATGACTACCAAGAAGTTGTCCACAAGATTTGATGTACTGCTGAGTCTGGTAGTGTTGCGGCACAAATTCTTCAAGCGTCAGCAATTTCAAAGTGAGGATGTTGACGCATACGTCAGTGCGCTTAGACAACTGTCTTCTAAGTGTGAATTTCGAGATTTTCTAGATCAGCTGATAAGGGACCAGTTCATTGGTCATTGCTCGAACAAACACATTCAGCAGAAGCTATTTACCATGGGAAATCCAACGTTGGATGAGGATATCAAAGTAGCCAAGAGTCTTGAGCTGGCCCAGCTCTCTCTAATGGAACTCTCTTCTAGCACTGGTGTGAAGGACTCTGATCCACTGCATGTCAATGTTGTTACAAAAAGGGGTGTAGTAAAGAATGCTGAGCTGAAGAAAAGTGACAATCCTTTTTTTAGGTGAAGAAACATGCCCCACTTTAAGGACGGCAAAAGTTGTCCGGCAAAGAATATTGTATGTAGGAAGTGTGGCAAAGTGGGTCACTTTGCAAAAGTCTGTCAATCCACGAGTAATAAGCAAGCTAAAGTGACTTGTGTAGTGGAGGAAGATGAGGAAAATAGAGAGGAATCTTTCGTAAAAGCCTTTCAAGACATGATTGTTGTGGTCACGGATAATGTCTTGGGTGTCAAGGAACAAAACTAATGTATAGATCCCTTGGTGGATATTCGGGTTGGAGATAAATGGCTTCGTTTATTGGTGGACTCTGGGGCACGTATTACTATGATTACATCGGATCTGTTCCACAACACTTGGGGTGACAGAAAGTTATTGCCTCCCGGACAGATCACCGGTCTCTTATGAGGGCAGGAAAATTGAGTTAGAAGGTTACATAGAAGACATAGAAGACAGTTTAGAGTTCAAGGGTCGGAGGATCTTGGGTAAAATTTATGTGGCCTATAAGGGTCTGAACATTTTGGGTTGGTACCATCAAGGTTTGTTTGGTATGGTGCTGAAACCCGGAACGAAAGAACAAGTCCTGGTGGTGGAGAACGCAGATTCCAAGGCACTGTTTGAAGATGAGTTTCCTGGTATTTTTGCCCTGGGTTTGGGAAAGATTTCAGGTTTCAAGCACAGGATAAAGGTAAAGGATAGGGCCATTCCTGTGAGACATAAAGTCAGGTCGGTGCCATTTAGTCTAAGAGAAGGTCTTAAAGCTGAATTGCACAAGCTTCAACAGAATGGTGTAATTGAGCCTATTGAGTCCAGTTTGTGGCTTTCACCATTGGTGGTTGCCCGAAAACGTAATGGAGACCTACGTTTATGTGTGGACCTGAGGAGTCTCAATAAGGAAATATGGGTAGACTCGTATCCCTTACCTAAGATCAGTGACCTACTCGAAGGGCTTAGGGGTTCAGTGTGGTTTTCAAAGATTGATCTGGCATCTGCGTATCACCAGGTGGTGTTAGATGAGGATTTGCGCCATTATACAGCTTTCAATTCCCCGTTTGGCACTTTCCAGTTTTGCAGGATGCCATTTGGGTTGGCCTCTGCGGCGTCAGCTTTCCAACGCATCATGCACAAAACTTTGGGGGAAGTTCAGGGCATTCTAATTTTTCAAGATGATATTTTGATCCACACTATGGGTTTGGAAGATCACAATGAGAAAATTAGATCAGTGTTTAAGATTTTTCAGTCCTTTGGTGTCTGCGTAAAGAAAGAAAAATTTGAGTTTTACAAGAAAAAGATAGAATTTTTAGGCCATTGTGTGTCTGGGGAAGGTGTTGCACCTCGGCCTGGGCTAGTAAAGGCGATTTTTGGAATCTCCTAACCCTAAGGACAAAGACGAGTTGCGATCTTTCGTGGGCATGTGTGAATACTACTCTAAGTTAATTTCCAACTATGCTAGCAAAATGAAAGTGTTGTCTAATATTCTCAAGAACAAAGTACCATTTAAATGGGACAGTGAGTGTCAAACGATATTCGAAAGGGTGAAGCAGGAGT
Organism: Pleurodeles waltl; assembly: GCF_031143425.1. NCBI lineage: Eukaryota > Metazoa > Chordata > Amphibia > Caudata > Salamandridae > Pleurodeles > Pleurodeles waltl. The sequence continues at coordinate 319,590,507 of NC_090436.1, forward strand.
TGGTGGATGCCAGACCATTGAGTCCTTATGACCCCAGCCAATTGTGCACATCACGGTTGATGCTAGTAGGTATGGGTTGGGGCAGTGTTGTCACAAGGTATGGGAAAAGATGAGAAAGTCATTAGTTATGCTTCTAGAGTTTTACGTGATCCAGAACTCAATTATTCAGTGATTGAAAAAGAGTTGCTAGCATGCTATTGGGCTAGCGAGAAATTTAGGAGTTATGTGTGGGGCAGAAACTATGTAATTCAAACTGATCATAAACCGTTGGTGTACATTTTAAATGGGGACAAAATTAACTACACGACCCCCCGTATTGCACGCCTCACCACAAAATTGTTACAGTATGATTTTCAAGTCAAGTACATTCCGTGGAAAGATAATTTCACTGCAGACTTTCTATCTCGTCTACCTATCAATTAAGAAAATAATGTTGATTTGGAGGATGATGTGGAAGATTGTTTTATAGCGGCTGTAGATGCTGATGAATCCAAGGTGTGCACGGAGACTGTGTGGAGGATGGCTGAAAGCAGTGATGAGGTGTTGTCCATTGTTAAGCAGCATATAATCAACGGCTGGCCTAAAGAAAGAAATTTGAATGCAGAAGTCCAACCATATGCCAAGGTGGGTGATGAATTGTCAATTGAAAACGGAATTATTTTGAGGAACGATAAATGTGTACCCCGGTGTGAGGTTCGATCAAAGTTGGTGGACCATGCACATGAGGGGCACCTTGGTGCCACTATGACTAAGAGACGTATTATGGCACACTATTGGTGGCCTTCCATGGATAGAGATGTGGAAAGGGCGGTTGGTGGATGCGTGGTGTGTAACGGTGCAGAAAAAGGGTTGAAGGTTGCAAAACCACCATTACAACCCATATCTTTACCTGACAAGGCTTGGGTTAAAGTAGGGGTCGATATGGTAGGACCTTTCAATTTTCTCCCCAGTCAGATGCGTTATGCATTTGTACTAATGGATTGCTTCAGTAAGTGGCCAGAAGTGCGTTTCTTTGCCAAGCCTACGGCTGGTAGTGCCATTCAGTTTCTCAAAGAGATTTTTTGGAGGGAAGGATTTCCGGAGTCTTCGATCTCGGATAATGGAGTACAGTTTGTGAGCAAAGGCATGGAAATGTTTCTGAGAGAGTCTGGTGTGAAACATTTGAAGAGTTCTCTGTACCATCCTCAAACGTATGGTTTAGTAGAGAGAATGAACAGGGTTGTTGTGGAGTGTATCAAGTGGGCTAAAGCGAGTAAACTGGATGTGGAAGAAGCGGTGAATTCAATGTTGTGGTTCTATCGTACCACTCCACATTCAGTGACGAAAATCTCTCCGTTTGAACTGTTCAAGGGTAGACGTAGCACGTCAATACTTTTTCCGGCGTGGTTAGCCAAGGTTGTGTCTGGTAAATTTCCCGATTCTGTGGACAAGGACTGGGTGTTGGGTGAAGAAAAAAAAAATCAAGATAAGGTAAAAGCTAGGTATGACCTGAAGAATTCTACAAAAGAACTCTCATTTCAACCTGGAGATCTGGTGCGCGTCAAGCTACAGACATTTGTGAGGAAAGGGGAGGCCTGCTATGGGAGTCCAGTGATGGTGAAGAAAGTGTGTGGTAATGCCATCATGGTTGAGGGTGGTCAATGGTGGAATCTGGATAAGGTTGTGAAGGTGAATGATGTCAGTCACTGTGGAATAAAAAGGGGTAGTAAGTCTGGGTCAGAGGGCATGGATCAGGAACGGAAGGCGTCAGACACTAATTTGTTGGAACTCCATACTCTGAGGAGATCTGTCCATGAGAATCGGGTACCAATCAAGCTCAGGGAATATCATGGCTTTTAGCAGGAATGTTACTAATTATTGTCAGTTTAAGGACACATTTATTTGGTTGTTAAATGTTATGTAATTTTCTCAGGTAATTTTCCTCTTTTGTGAAAGTTGATCTTATTATAAAAAAAAAGGAGATAATATGTTGTGTCTGAAGGTTCGGCGCGCGGTGTTGCGTGCCGAACCTGAACTGTCGCGTGCTGCCCGCGGTCGAGTCTTCGTGCCCTCGAGCGTTCGCTGAGGACGGTTGAAGGGAGTGCGAAGGAGGCTGGAAGACGCGACAGCGGCAGTCTTGTATTATTTAAGTCTAAATTAATAAACGTGTTAACTACAACTGGAACTACTCCTACCTCGATCACAACATACTCATCTCTTTTTCTTAATAAAATCAGGAAATCTTGTATGTTTATCAACCTGGTAATAACTTTGCAATGTATTCGGCTGCTTGCCACATGAGCAGCTAAATAAAATTATGACAAGTGATCTCAATTTTCAGTGTTTCTAGGATTCCTCCACATTGAAATCTGCTGAAGCCGTTACAACTATTCAGTGCTTCTCAAGTCGTTTCTCATGTTATTAGAGTCCCTATTGAGTAATCCTATGATATAAGCTGTTGCTCCATAGTTATGCCAAGGTTGTCCACTAACCCTGTACAAACGGTGTCAGCATCTTAAAGAGAGTCATTAATGCTCAGCAGGGTTGTGTAGCTTTATCCCAGATGAGATCTCATTTGAACCAATGCCCACATGGATGGATATCATTCAACACACATTCATGCAAAACATGAGATATTCCACTGGGGGAGAGGATCAGAAGGGGCTGCGATTGGGCATAAGTCAAAGCTAAGAAAGATGTAAAATACAACACTAATTCTGAAAGCGAAAACTGATCAGCCAGTTAGTCACCACACATTTTAAAAATATCTCTCACAAATTCTCTAAGGCTTGATGTACATTCTCACTGGTTAAGAATTTGTATCCCATCATTCTTGCACTTGTGATCTTATATTAGGTCCCCTCGCAGTAGCCAATAATTCCCCTAATGCCTTTGTCAGTAATTAGTGTTCTCTCAGTGGTTCCAGATTTTTTACAAGGCATGAATGAACGGTTCTGAATTCCTCCCACGTGCAGTTCATAACATATGAAAGCACTTCCCAGAGAATATATATGGAATACAGCACCCATGCCATACAATATAAGGATACTACAATGTATTGTATTGTTTATAACACAGGGCATACCATCACCCTTCCTTCAAGCTCTTTAAATCCTTAGTGTCTGCACTTTCATATAAGAGAGAGAGTATAGATGCAGAAATGAAGAATAAACGCTCAATATAGTGCAAAATTAGGCATGTCAAAAGCAGTTATTAATTTGTTGCAAAATCTGGCTTCCACCCTGACTGCTGACACTGTCAGAATGCATTATGACATCACAACCTGATTGTAATAACTTATCACTGCTGGGCAGCTGCATCATTTTCTACAGGTGACTAGAGATTTCACAAGTCACTTGTAATGAGTACATTAGAGATTGTTTTTTATGTAGGGATAGCAGGTCTCCGTGTATAATATTCTTAAAGTGTCCGTGGAAATTAACTGCATGTACGTAACACACAACATCCAAGGTTCTTTTTCTGTACTACACAACTCTTTTAATGCATTTTAGCATCATACTGGCTTTATGGTAGTGGCAGCCTACCTCTTTGCTAAGTATCTAACTAATGATACTGGACAAGAACTACCACCAAAATGCTTGCCTGCTTTTTCCAGTTGAGATCAGCATGCAGGTGATGTGTCTTTCATGCGTGCATGTACTAGTAGCAATGGCTGAAGGTATTTTCAGCCAGAACTCCCTCCGAACAATGCCAATGACAATCACCACAAGTGGACTGTATAGATGGCAGTGATCTTCAAGTCCACTATATTCTTGTGGGAACTCCCAGATGTGCTGGAGTCTTGCAAAAGTTACCAAATATCCCAATCTCACTACAAACTTTATAGTTGGTCTGAACATAGCTCCCTGCTGTACAATAGATGTTCTGAGCCTCAAAATATATGGTAATATATGAGTCTGAGTATAATTGTGGGCAAAACTATACCTACTAGGCCAGACAAATTACCCCAAAGTCTGTTTGGGCATGACATATATTTAATAGCGCATTCTTTGCACTGGAGTGCAAACTAAGACTAAAGCCACAGAGAAGATTCTTTGGACATGATTTTTAAAACAAACGTTGGACCAGACTTTGTGATAAGTCTAACCACTTCTGCTACTCCATGGTAATTCTTGACAATTTTGGATTGATCAACAGTCTCCAGCAAGAGTACTGCATGTAGCAAAATTCACATTTCTTATTAAGTGTATATGTACATAGAGAAATATATGATCCCTTCCAACATCTACTTAAGTGCTCAGCTTTCATTATGTTGGTCTCAAGCTATCTGAATCGGTTGTTCATTTCCTGTATTGCAAATTTATACTTTATCCACTAATCCATGAATCCACAAACCCTGAATTCTGCAAACATATACTATTCAACCATTATCAAATGTAATAACATATTCGTGCACCTCTCCTCATTTGCATATTGGTTACTGGTTTTCCTCCACTTTGTGATTCAAACACAGAAGATAATTTCACAGAACATTTTGTTAATTGTAAAATTAGAAGCAGGCTCAACAACATATGTACATTTGTATTTCGCAAATAACTCAGACATCATTGGCTATTCAATGTACAGTGTCTGACAGCAACTCCAGGGCCCCCCATCTGCCATATTGTTTTAGGGATACTGGGGTCTATTCATAAATTAGCTGACACAGACTTACATCCCTTACCTGAGGCCACTGGCACCACAGGTTCCTTGAATCTGCCTGTTTAGGTGAAAGGGTTAGCAGAGATGGATTCTGGCTTCTGCAGACAACAGCTAAGCTACAAGTAAGGGTAGGCATAACTAGCATAATTCTCTCTACCATAATTACTCGTAATTACCACAAAACTACTTGTACTGATGGCTAACTTTGTGAGAATTGTAATCAGCACTTATCACAAAATGCACCCTTGCATCCAAAATGAGCTTGAGGACGCATTTTGCACTAAGAAAAATAGCATTAAATGCTACAGGAACATAAACAGAAGTAGACAGCTCTGTTAGTTCGTTGTTCCTGTGCTCCTGCAGTAGGATTTTACTGAAGGATAATTACTGGAGCTGGCATAATCGCGTAATTTTGTTTCAAATGAGTAATGTATAATTACTGACATTACAAATGGGAGGATGGTGATCATATATTTTTTTTACCTTAGATATCACTAGTCTATACACAAGCATAAAACTGGAATTTGGAATGGAAGCCTTATGGTTCTGTGGTTCTGTCTCCATAAACCTAGCGCCAATCATTTGGAACACTAAGAAATAGGTAGTGGAAATAGCCCAGATCATACTAACTAAAAATGTTTTTCTGCATGATGTAACTTGGAACATATAGAAACAAGGGGCTGTTACGGGCTACGTTTTCTTCTCTTATGCAAACCTTTTCATGTTTTGTTTTAGAGGGAGCATGCTTGGAGGTCCAGCTGAAAGAGTATGGATGAATAACATCATATTTTGTGGAAGGTACATAGATGATATTCTTGTGGTCTGGAATGGAACCCCATCAGATCCGTTCACCTTGCATACTTTCCTTAACACCAACAGATTCAATGTACAGCTGACTATAAAATATCACAAACATGAAATTGACTTTCTTGACCTGTTATTATATATTGATGGTAACACTATACAGAAAGATATATTTAAGAAAGAAACTGCCTGTAATAGTGGCTACATGCTTCCAGCTCACACCCACCGATAACAATATAGTCTACCCCTATTAGGAAATGGAATGAACGAGACAAATTGCAGCCCTGAAACCACCTTTAAGAAAAGGGTGTCAGAAATTAAGTCAAATTTTAAGGCTACGGGATATGATCAAACATGTTTACAACAGGCAGAAAACAGCGGCATGAGACTTTAAAGGGAACAAACTTTAACACAGAAAGTAAGGAAGGCGGGTAAGAAAGGGTGTGGAGAAGTTGCTTTTATAACCCAATATAACATTCACACTGGACATATCTACAATGTCCCTAGAAAACATTGGCATATTCTTATGGCTTTCTTATGCCAGCAGGGTCATTGCATCAAAACCAAAAGTCATACACCGGAGAGGAATGACATTAAGAAATCAGTTTTGTCTCTATTATGTCAAAAAAATTGATTCAACTAATATGGTTAACAACTGGCTTCTAAAAAACCAAATGGTTTTTATATGTGTGGGAACTGCAATATGTGTATCCTGGGTAAGAATAAGGTCAAATAGTTTTGTAATAATACCATGAATAGTTGTACCATCAACAGCCTTATTACTGAAACATGGCATATGTAGTGGGTAGTGAATGCAAGAAGATCTATGTAGGAAGTAGTGTACGCCGACTAAAATTACCAATACAGGAATATGTTATGGAAATAAAAAATGCAATGAAAACTAGTCTGTAGTGACACATTTTATGACTAGCCATCCTGGCAGAACAAAAAATTGGTTCCTTGCTCTGGAAATATAGCAGTCAGTGGGAGAGGAGGTGATAGAGAAAAGTTTCTGAGACAGACAGAAGCTAAATGGATAAACAAAAATTGGAACTTTAGAGATAAACTTCAACACCAATACTGAATTTCATTATTTTTTTGTGAAAACAATATTCATTCTGTTGTTGCCATTTCCATGGGCTGTTTTTACTTAGTGAAGATCTTATACCATTCTTTCACATTATATTTTTTTTGCTCAAATTCTGTTTATTTTCCAAATGTATACAAGTGGCAGGCAACATAACAGCATTATGCAATTTGTTAGCAGTCCATTTTGAGCATGGTTGTGCAAGCAATGCCACAGTGCACATCGTGCAAAGAAATACAACATGAATACCAACAAAAGGGGAAACAAGAGGAAGAGCCGGGGCAGGTATTAAATTGGGGCCACCGGATAAAAGATGATAGTATGTGCCAGTGAGACATGTGATGTTAGTATCCATTGCCTGTTGGAGTTCTCATGAGGATGCAAATCCAGCATGAGGCGTTCATAGAGAATGTATACGTGTGGCCTGCAAATGGATACTGTTTGGGGGGCAAGGGAAGAGAGGAAGGGGAGTGAACTAAAAATAATTAGGCCACTCCAGATATGTGAGTGATATCTCTTTGCCATCGGTATGAGGTGTAATGCTGATGGGGTCATTTCGCGCCTAGTAGGTGGGCTCAAAGTCTCTTGAAGTGTGTAGGTGAGAGAGAAGAAGGGTGGGTGGTTCGCCAATTACTGCAGTGGTCAATCTAATAGATGTAGGGCACGCAGACGGCAAGTTGGAAAACCAAGTATTCCAGACAAGACGTGATCTATGAGGGGTTGCCATCGCCGCATAATGTTTATCTGAGCCTGAGAGATTATAAGTCATGTGCTCCATTGCTAGGGTATGCCATAGTCTCATAAACCAAGTGGCAATGGGTGGAGTCTTAAGGGATTTCTAGGCGAGAGCAATAAGTTGCTTTGCCACTCCCATCATTTGTTGTGCCAAATACCAATCTGTGTGTGTCATCGCATGTAACGTCAGAGGGCGAAGTCCAAGAATGATTGTATGGTAGTCCATGGGGATAGTGTACCCTAGTGTATCTTTGATATGGCTCAGGACCTCCTCTCAGAATATGGTTATGTGCAGGCATGACCCCCATATATGTTGGAAGTCTCCCAGGGTTGCGCAGCAGCTCCAGCACTTGGGAGGCAGTGCAGGGTAGATGGTGTGTAAGTGGGACAGAGTGTAGTACCACTGTGTCATAAGTTTGTAGATGATTTCCCTTTGGGAAAGGCTGCGGAATGTCTTAGGAATGTCACGCCATATGGCTTCCCATTGCTTCTGGGTAGTACCTTGTGCATGAGTGGATTCCCATTTTCTTTGGTATAGGTGGCTTGAGACAATGCAAGATTGTTGAAGTGCATCATATGTCTTAGAGATCAAGCCACTGATGCCCTCAAAATTTCATACTGTTTCAAAAGGAGTGAATGAATGGGTGGCAGCCTCCATACTCGTAGGGTTTAATGCCCAGTGCCATAACTGAAGGTATAGTAGGGTGATGTTTCTGGGAGGTGAAACTCTTTTTTGCATTGCTCAAAAGGTTTGATGGCATTTCCCTAAAACAGGTCCTGCAATGTTCTACAGTCACTTTTAATTCAGTCAGGGAAGGAGTCTTACGAGAGTGCAGGTGTGAAATCTGCATTGCAGGTGATGGGAGTGTTTGAGGACGGGAAGGTGATAAGATTCCTGCACACAGGAAGTGTGTCCCAGATGTCTAGTACCTTGCACATCCAAATCCCATAGCAGCCTACAGGCAACCACCCAATCCATGTGCGCCCAATGTTTTTTTCTCTCTCTCTCTCTCTCTCTCACTACCCAGTCCAAAATAAATTGAAGGTGGGCAGCCAAGTAGTAGCTTTGGAGGTTAGGGCATGCTAGACCACCTTTATTTCTGGGTAGCATAAGCAATGCATTAGAGATATGGGGACATTTCCCTTGCCTATGAATGTGCGGAGCTCCCTGGAATTTGCATATGTCTTCCGATGGGATGGACATGGGGAGTGATTCAAATATGTGGCACAACCTGGAAGGATGGTCATTTTAATTGCGTTCATGCGGCCTAGCCAGGAAACGTAAAGTGGCTTCCATCTGCGAAGGTCTTATAGAAAAATGTTCTGTAGGAAGGGCCAATTCGATTGCGTCTATGTGGAGAGGTCATTGGTAATATTGATGCCCAGGTACTTAATATAGTGTGGTGCCTAAAAAGATGGGGAAGTCTTTTGGAGATGAGGGAGGACATAAGGGGCACTTTGTATGTTTTCTAGGTAGAACAAATAATTTGGTTTGGTTCCCAGAAACATACAGAGGTCAGCAAGAGAAGAGGCAAAAAGGAAATATTTACAAGATAGACAGAAGGTAGATGGATTACTAATTTTACAACTGTGAAGATGGGCCCCAACACCAATGCTGTATTTCATTAATCTATTGTAAGAACAATCTTTTCCACATTGTCGCTATTTTGTTTGGTTGATCAGCAAAGATCTCCTAACATTCTCTGATTTTACACTCCTTCCCTAACTTCATAATCGTGAGTATGTTTTTTCCTTCCCCTGGGTTATCATTTGTATATTGATACCTGTCGCAGGGTCATCCCCAAACTGTTTGCCTCCTTCTGCCTATTTTTTCTGACCTGTTTTTGTTGGCTTTAGGACTCCGGGCACTTTACTACTGCTAACCAATGATAAAGTCCATATGCATAGTGGTCCTGCAGCAGTGATTGTGCCACCCACATTAGTAGTTCTGTAAACATGTCTCAGACTTGCCACTGCAGTATCTGTGTGTGCAGTTTTAAACTGTCAATCCGACCTGGCACATGTACCCACTTGCCAGCCCCAAACCTTCACTTTTACTATATGTAAGTCACCCCTAAGGAAGGCCCAGGCAGCCCCATGGGCAGGGTGCAGTGTATTTAAAAGGTAGGGCATGTACTGGTGTGTTTTACATGTCTTGATAGTAAAATACTACTAAATTTGTTTTTCACTATTGCATGGCCTATCTCTCCCATAAGATAAAATGGAAATTTCCTTGAGATGTCTTTTAAGTGCAGTTTCCCATTAAGAGCACACAGAGATTTGGGGTTTGGGGTCTCTGAAGTCTAAATTTAAAATACATCTTTTCGTAAAGTTGTTTTTTTAGATCGTCTGTTGGAAAATGCCACTTTTAGAAAGTGGGCATTTTCTTGCTTAACCATTCTGTGCCTCATCTTGGCTGCTGAATCCACGTCTGGGTCAGACAGAGAGAGTTGGGCTGTTTGTGAATTCACTCTAGACAGTAACACAAAGGGAGCTGAGGTGCGTCCTGCATATTTTGATGGGTCTTCTTGGGTGAGTGGGAAGGAAGAGCTGACACCTGCACTTGAAAGGGCTGTGCCTGACCTCACACAATACAGTTTCCAACCCACTGGAGTGTGACTGGGACAGGAAAAGGAAGAGGCGGGGTCTTGTGCCCTACAAAGACTTTCCTGTGAAGTTTGCCTACTTCAAAGGCAGAAATGAGTATAAGTATTGGACTGCTGACCCCACAATTTTAGAACACTTCTGGATCAAGAGGAACCTCTGCCAAGGAGAAGAGCTGTGAGGACGAGTACTGCCGCATTGCTATGTGTGCTTTGCTGGGTTGGCCTGCAGTTGCTGTTTCTGCCATAGAGAGGACGAAGACTGAACTTTGGTGTGTATCCTGCTTGTGAAGATTCTCCAAGGGCCTGGACTGAGCTTGCCTCCTGTTAAGAAGTATCACGGACATCAAAGACTTCATTTGCCAGCATCTGGGCTCTCTTGCTGAGACTCCTGACTTGCCAAGTGGTACCCATCCAATCCCTGGGCTCCTGAAAGGAGAAGCTGGCAGAACCTGAGTAAAAAACCACGCATCAGAGCCAAGCAGCAGAAATTGTTTTTGACACATTGCTTGCACCGCAGCTGAAAAATGTATTCAGCGCCGTTGAAATCGACGCATCGCCAGCTCAGTGCAGATTCATTGCTGCCATGCTTCCGGATTTTCCATGCATCGTCACTGGGCATTAAAATCTTCAACATCACCCCCCAGCTCAAGGCTTCTTGTCTGATAACTGGCGCATCCCTTCCCTGTGAGGAATGAATCGACGCATCGCTTACCTGGCGGTGAAAGAATCAACGCACAGCCTCACCTGTGAGTAAGGAATCGAATCATCGCTTGCTTTTCCGATGCACACTCGTCCGTGCACCTTTATTTTTGACAGATAACAAGGCACTTTGTGCTAAAACACATCCATTGGTTCTTATGGATTAAGACTCCTTATACTTTAAAAATTGATATCTTTACTTGTGTAAGTTGGATTTTTGTCGTTTTAATCTTGTTTGATTTAGATCAATATTGTCTATTTTCTCTAAACTGGTGGGGAGACCTTTTGTGATGTTGTCACTGTGTTACTGTATGTGTTAGTACAAATACTTTACACAGTGCCTCTGAGGTAAGCCTGACTGCTTCTGCCAAGCCACCAAGGGGGTTAGCAGGGGTTATCTGAGCTGTGTATCTCACTTGCCCTGACAAGAGTGAGGGTCCCTACTTGGACAGGGTGTAAACTGACTGCCAACTAGAGATCCCATTTCTAACATTACCTGTATGTGAATTTTATTCTTAATTTTGTTGTTATACTTTGTCACATTTGGAGGCCTCACTATGCATTATGTTTATTGAGTTTCCATATATTATGGCATCTGTACTGATTAGACTTTTACTTCTTCAATATGTGAAGTTATAGTACAAGCTAGTATCTCGAAATGAGTATTATACCTATGTTACATGTATTATCTTTTATAGTAAACAATGGCTTTTCTCATATGATATCAAATAATAACTTACTTGTTACTTTAAATTTTATAACCATAACATTGTTCAATAACCTGATGATTGGAGGAAAGGCTGATACTATGCCATTTGCTTATCCTGGTAGTACTAAGGATACTAAGTAAACTTACAATATGACCCCGGAGTTCATGCTGTGAATACGCCACACATATAATATTACATCTATCTCATCAGCCCTTTTTTGAGTTCAACGCTTGAATTACTGAAAACCATGATAACTACATATTACTTTTATAACATAGAGTCCAAATAGAACGTAGAGGATATGTTAAGCAGTCTGCCGCTTTGTGGGGATTGGCAAACTTTTATTGGCAGTAAGCCTTATAGACGACTGCATGCAGTAATAATATACCATTCAATTACTTATTAATGTGAACGTCAAACCTGGCATTACATCTACTTTATCAGTCTCCGTTAGACCTGACAGCCTTAGGGTGGTCACCCCCAACTTTTTGCGTGCCTGCTTCCCTCCACTTTTTGATTCTGTTTTTGCTGGTTTTAGGACTCTGCACACTTTACCACTGCTAACCAGTGCTAAAGTGCATTTGCTATCTCCCTTAAAACATGGTGACATTGGCTTATACGCAATTGTCATATTTAATTTATTTGTAAGTCCCTAGTAAAGTGCACTGCATGTGCCTGGGGCCTGTAAATTAAATGCTACTAGTGAGCCTGCAGCACTGATTGTGCCACCCGCATGAGTAGCCCCCTAACCATGTCTCAAGCCTGCTATTGCAAGGCCTGTGTGTGCAGTTTCACTGCCACTTCGACTTGGCATTTAAAAGTACTTGCCAAGCCTTAAACTCCCCTTTTTCTACATATGTCACCCCTAAGGTGGGCCCTAGGTAGCCCAGAGGGCAGGGTGCTGTTAGGGTAAAAGGCAGGACATATATCTGTTTGTTTTATATGTCCTAGTAGTAGAAATCTCCTACATTTGGTTTTCACTGCTGTGAGGCCTGCTCCTTTCATAGGCTAACATTAAGGCTACCCTCATAAACTGTTTGAGTGGTAGATTCTGATTAGAAAGGGCTAAACAGGTCATATTTAGTATGGCCAGAATGGTAATACAAAATCCTGCTGACTGGTGAGGTTGGATTTTACATTACTATTTTAGAAATGTTATTTTTAGTCAGTGAGCATTTCCCTGCACTTAAATCCTTCTGTGCCTTACAGCCTGTCTCCAATCCAAGGCTGGGCTGGTTGACAGCTCCCTTGTGCATTTCACCCAGACAACCACAAACACAGGATACTCAGTCACACCTGCACACATCTGCATAATGAAAGGGTCTTCCTGGGCTGTAAGGGTGAAGGGCCTGACCCTTACATTTCAAAGGACCGTGGCCTGCCCTTACACAAAGGACTGCCAAACCCCCTACTGGGACCATGGCAGACACGGCTGTACTGAAAGGGGACCTTGTGCACTTCAAAACCACTCTTTGAAGTCTCCCCCACTTTAAAGGCATTTTTGGGTATATAAACTGGGTCCCTGACCCTACCAAATTAGACAGACACACACTTTGCACCAGAACCTGCAACCTGCCAAGAGAAGCTGCCTGGCTGCCCAAAGGACTCGCCTGGACTGCTTTGCTGTAAAGGACTGCTGCCTTGCTGTTGCCCTGCTGCCTTGCTGGCCTCTGGCTCCGCTGAGAAGTGCTCTACAAGGGCTTGGATTGAGCTTGCCTCTTGTTCCTGAAGTCTCAGGGCCAAAAAGACTTCACCTCTGCAAAGAAACTCCTTGTGCAGCGAACATCGATGCACAGCCTGCCGGAATTGACGCACAGCCTGTCCAGGGGTGAGAAAATCACCACATCGCCAAACTGGAACGACGCAGCCTGGCTCCCCACGTGGAGAAAGACGCAGCACCAATGTTGCGACTGAAACTTCGACGCACAGCCCACCGGATCGAAGCATCGCCGAGCCGGAAAGACAAAGCCCGACTTCCTGCGAGAGGAATCGACGCAGCACCAGCCATGCAGCAGAAATTCTGCCGCATCACCCACTGGATCAATGCAATAGCTGTGACTTCGTCCCGCACGCCCAGGATTTACACGCATCATCCCTGGGCGTAAAAAGACCCCGAATCACAAAGAGGATTCAAGCCTGCATGCTGGAATTTGACGCAAAGCCCTTGCCGCGTGGAAAAGAATCAACGCATTGTCTGTGTGCGCCTGGAAAACCAACACACACCTACCTTTTTTCACTCATCTCCTCCTCTGCAGTCTTCGTGCATGTAATTTTGACGCAAACCAGGTACTTTGTGCTTGCAAGAGACAATTGTTGCTTTTAAGAACTAAAGACCCTTCTTATCATTAACAAAGTGATATTTCAACCTGTGATTAAAAAATCTTGATCGTTTTGACCGTAATTTAATCAGATAAATATCTTATATTTTTCTAAATCTGTGTGGTGTGTTTTTGTAGTGTTCTCACTGTGTTATTGCATGATTTATTGCACAAATACTTTACACATTGCCTTCTAAGTTAAGCCTGACTGCTCAGTTACAAGCTACTAGAGGGTGGGCACAGTATAATTTGGATTGTGTGTGACTTAACCGGACTAGGATTGTGGTCCCTACTTGGACAAGGGTGTATACATCTGCCAACTAGAGACCCCATTTCTAACAGTCTTCTTTCAATTTTCACATCAATGTTATTGAATGCCATGTTAACTATTTATAAAGGCTATTAACATGGTGCCCAAATGGAACACCGAGTGTACACTGCATGGCCCGTTATGTGCAGGAACTTCATTAGGGGTAAGTTTCAAAGAGAGATGAATATATATATATATATATATATATATATATATATATATATATATATATATACAGATATCATGCAGTTTTGCTACTCATTAATGTGAATGGCACATCGTACGTATAGCTTTGCATCTACTCTTTCTATTTTTATGTTTATGTTACTGAGTGTCAACATTCCATGGAAACATTTCTACATAGCTCTCCATGTCGACAAGGACATCACAATAACCCGGGCTCTGCATGCGACTCTGTGTGTCGTCACCAGCACCATAAGAAGTCCTCGTCGGCATGCTGATGTCAGTTCCCAAGTTCCCACCCACCTTTATCATGCCTTTGATGTAAATGGGTGAAACCAACATCATGTACGCAACAACATTTTGCAATCTGTGTGTGTATATATATATATATATATTCAAATATGTATATGAGTAAAGAAATACATGAATATATACAGATTTATTTTTGGCGTATGCAGACAAGCAATGGCGAGGCTGGTAGGTCAGTGAGAAATCCACAGGGAGGTACTGTAGCCACCAGAAAAAGCATTACCAAAGGTAAGTAACTTGTTCTTCTGATGGATACATCTACCTTTGGATTCCTCACCTTTTGAATAGAATCGCCAAGCAGTCCTGCACTCGGAGGTTGGTGCCTGTCTGCCTATACCAAAACATCTTGTAAAACCAAATGGACAAAATGACTGTCCCTCCTCACTCGGAGTCTAAGCAATAGTGCTTCACAAAAGTGTGGAGGGAGGCCCAAGTTGCCACTTTACAAATGCCAACTACAGGGACACCTCTAGCAAAAGTGGAAGTACAAGACTTAGCTCTAGTATAATGAGCTCTAATACCTTCCGGTTGGTTCTTTGTTAGCCATGGCATACCAGATCTTTATGCACAGGATGATCCATCTTGACAATGTCTTCCTATGCACTGCTTTTCCCTTCATCTTGCCCACATAATTGACAACCAACTGACCGTCCAGACGGAGATCACAAGTTCTGTCCACATAAAAGCTCACAGCCCTTTTAGGGTCCAAACAATGAAGCTGTTCCTCGTCTTTAGATGAATGTGGAGGAGGATAAAAAGTAGGAAGGGTGACAGACTGGCCCAGTAAAAAGGAGTAACTGTATTTGGCAGGAAAGCAGCCCTGGTTCTCAACATCAAATTATCTGCATAGAAAGTTGTGAAGGGGGGGTTTCACACTTCATGCCTGCAATTCACTAACACGTCTAACTAACGTTATGGCAACATGAAAAACTGTTTTGAGAGTAAGTAATCTTAAAGGACAACTATGTAAGGGTTCAAACGCAGTATCCATAAAATAATAGGACCCCACTGAGGCATGATACACAGAGATGAAGGATACCTAATAGTAAGTCCCTTAATAAACCTTACCATTATATGGGATCTAAACAGAGAAGGTTGATCGGGTAACCCATGGAATGCCGAAAGGGCAGACAAATATCCTTTAACTGTTGCAACTGCACAACCCGGTTCCACCAGGGAAAGCGCAAACGTGGAATATCACACAAATGGGCTTTTAAAGGGTCAATCGAATTTTCTTCATTCCACTTTACAAACCTAGCCCATCTGCCAGCATAAACCGTCTTGGTGGAGTATCTTCCGGCCGATAAAATAACATCCACCACATCAGGGGGGAAGAGGAAAAGGAAGTAGGGTTGCCCCATTCAATCTCCAGGCATGTAGGTGCAGGCTCTAGAGGTAGGCGTGAAAAGTCTGCTCCTACAAGTGAGAGAAGAGGTCTGCCTTGTGAGGGAGACAGAGCGGAGGGCACAGTGAGAGGTGAAGAAGATCTGTGTAACACACACTTTTCAGCCAATTCGGGGCTATTAATATTAATTGGGCCCAATCTTGATGAATGTTCCCTAGAACTCAAGGAATCGAGGGTATGGGGGAAACGCATAAAGCAGCTGGGAGCCCCAGTCCAATTGAAACACATTTCCCAATGCCCCCTGCTTCGGATGCTGGATGCTGCAGAACGACGGGCAGTGCTTGTTTTCGTGAGTGGCAAACATGTCTATCTGAGGGGTCCCCCATAGCCAGAAGTTGTGAAGCTCTACCTGTGGATGCAGACACCACTCGTGTTTGGCTGAAAAATGCTGACTGAGACTGTCCGCATGTATGTTCAGAACTCCAGCCAAGTGATTTGTCATGATGCAGATCCAATGGTCCAAAGCCCACTACCAGAGTCGTAGAGCTTCTCTGTAGAGAAGATACAACCCTATACTTCCCTGTTTGTTGATGTACCACATTGCGGTAGTATCTGTCAAGACCTGCACTGACTGACCACAAATGGAAGGGGGAAAGGCTTTGAGAGTCAGATGTATTGCCCATAATTCCGAAATACCAAGAATAGCATCCCTGACCCTGTTCTTGCTCTGGAACCAACTCCACTATGCCCTTCTGAAGAAGGGATTGGACCTCCTGCTGGAGGAGCAGAAGATATTTTTCTCAAAAACTTTGCTGGGGAGGAACAAGATGAGGGAAATTCATGGAATTGTAGGGCATACCCATTTTCTACTACACTCAAAACCCACAGGTCTGATGTTATGGACCTCCACTATGGTGGAAAATGGGACAACCTTCCTCCCACTGGCAAAGCATGATCCAAGAAGGTGAAACTAGGGCTGCTTTCTTGTGGTTTTGGCTGGGGAAGAAGAAGAGGAGGAGAAAGGCTGATAAGCAGCTCCACGCTGTTTTCCATGGCCCTGCCCTCTGTAAGTCCTGCAGCGGGGATTGAAAAATTGTTGTTACTGCTGTTAATATTGCTACCTTTCTCAAAAGGAAAAGCTCCTCCCAAATCCTTGAACCTCCAAAACAGTCTATAATCTTTGGGTTGCATTTGAAGGTCCAAAGAACTTGCTGTTTCTTTACTCTCCTTGAGCCTCTCCAAGGCAGAATCAGCTTTAGCACCTCACAGTCTCACTTCATCGAAGGGTAGATCCAATAAAGTAGCTTGCACATTAGGTGAAAAACCTGCCCATCTTAGCCAAATGCCTTCTAGAAGCAACTGAAGTTCTCCTATTGCTCTGGCCACAGAGTCGGCTATGTCTAGACCTGACTAGATGACTTGGCACGCAGCAGCCTGGCCATCATTCAGAAGCTCAGCAAAGTGTCCTTGGACATCCTCAGGTAATTTTGGAACGACAGTTTTAGCCACATCCATCAAAGCATGTATGTACCGACCCAACAAACATGTTGCACTGGTTGATTTTTAGGCCATGCTACAAGAGGAAAACACCTTCTTCGCAGACTTGTTAGACTTGGCATCCTTGGCGTGGTCTCCCCTAACTTTTTGCCTCTGTTTCCCAGGTTGTTGATGTGTGCTAGACTCTGTTTTTGATGTTTTTGTTACTCTAGGCACTTTACCACTGCTATCTAGTGCTAAAGTGCAAGTGCTCCTATGTAAACTATATGTGTGTCAGGAATAAGGCTGTGCGTGGTCTAGGTCCCGCCCGAAACTCCGCTACACGGATTTGCGACACTTCATGCCCACCACTTGTCATCCCCTCTTGTTCTAAAAGTGGTCATCAGCGTCGTCTGCCCTGTGGTAAAGCTCATGTAGCTGCAGGGTCAGGACATTGGTGGACAAGATGCACTTATCACTGCTATTCTATGAAGGGACTACAATTCCCATGTTTTTAGAGTTAGCAGCCATCTTGGGGTGTGGCAGGCCTATAAAGCCCAGCCACACCCAAGCACATTGCTCACTATTTTGAAGACTTCAATGCAGTCAGACCTCGTGGGAGTTTCTCTGAAGAAGAGTAGATTTCCTTCATGGCAGATTGACAGCAAATCGGAGTATCCTTGTTTCCATGGTGAATTCAGATACAAGTAGGTCGTACTCGTAGCAGTAAGGTCTTGATGAGTCCAATCTTGAAGGGAGTTGTTACTTACAAAGGTAAAGCGCCCCCTTAGCACAACGAGCAAAGTGTTTTCAGTTTTGAGAGTAAAGCGGCCTTGTCGCAACGATCAAAGCACTTTGGAGTACAGAACTAAAGCACCCCTTAGAACAACGAGCAAAGTGCTTCAGGCCACACATGTAAAGCGCCCTTGGCACGGCAATCAAAGCGCTTCAGTCCACATGAATAAGGCGCCCTTGGCAAGGCAATCAAAGCGCTTCAGTCCACATGAGTAAGGCGCCCTTAGCACGGCAATCAAAGCCCTTCAGTCCACATGAGTAAACCACCCTTGGCACGGCAATCAAAGCGCTTCAGTCCACATGAGTAAGGCATACTTGGCATGGCAATCAAAGAGCTTCAGTCCACATGAGTAAAGTACCCTTGGCACGGCAATCAAAGCGCTTCAGTCCACATGAGTAAAGCGCCCTTGGCACGGCAATCAAAGCGCTTCAGTCCACCTGAGTAAAGCGCCCTTGGCACGGCAATCAAAGCGCTTCAGTCCCCCTGAGTAAAGCGCCCTTGGCACGGCAATCAAATCGCTTCAGCCCACATGAGTAAAGCACCCTTGGCACGGCAATCAAAGCGCTTCAGTCCACATGAGTAAGGCATCCTTGGCATGGCAATCAAAGAGCTTCAGTCCACATGAGTAAAGTACCCTTGGCACGTCAATCAAAGTGATTCAGATTACATGAGTAAAGCGCCCTTGGCACGGCAATCAAAGCGCTTCAGTCCACCTGAGTAAAGCGCCCTTGGCACGGCAATCAAAGCGCTTCAGTCCACCTGAGTAAAGCGCCCTTGGCACGGCAATCAAATCGCTTCAGCCCACATGAGTAAAGCGCCCTTGGCACGGCAATCAAAGCGCTTCAGTCCACATGAGTAAGGCGCCCTTGGTATGGCAATCAAAGCGCTTCAGTCCACATGAATAAAACGCCCTTGGCACAACAATCAAAGTGATTCAGATTACATGAGTAAAGCGCCCCTTAGCATAATGAGCGTAGCGCTTCAGACAAGGCAAGTAAAAGCGTTTTCTGGCATAATGAACAAAGCGCTTCATGTATAATAAAGCGCTTCATGAACAATAAACAAGGAGCTTCTGCCCAACGAATAAAGCGCTTCATGTTCAATGAGTAAAACTTTCAGGTCCATAGTTGTGAATGTGAAAGCATTTCGGAGATAAGCAAATTATAGTTTCATTGTTTTTTGGAAAACATAATATGTGAGATACATATTTAAGTCTTTGAGAATTTCTAGGCTGTGATCAAACGTTTATGTTATGAATGCATAGTTGTTACAGCATTGATATTCAGAGTATGACCATAGTCCAAAGCTCTTGCCATCTCTTGGTTCAGATGTTGTAGTTTGTTCTTGTGCTGTGATTCAAAGAAGGGGCTTCTCCCTCACTTCATAAAAGGGTCTCGATCTGATATCAGGGAGACGCCTTTATTCCAAGAGTCTATTGATGAGTTATACTGCTATGAATGAGTATATGTATATTTCTTCTAACCTTTTCTTTTCAGATCTCTCTCCCTGCAGTTCCCTACCCTAACTTCCTTCCCCCCGCCTGGCTTCCTCATAACTCTGTGCTATAATAGATTTCTGAGTTGGTGACGCCGGGAGGTGGGCCTTTTGTTCAGCATCGTGCAGATCCCCAAGAAAGGACACTGTGACAGAATAGTGAGCCCACGAGTTTATACTTTCCTCTTGATCTGTACGTGAGCTGCGCAAAATGGCCACCTTAGACACCCTTATGCAAGTAGTCACTCAGATGCACAGGGATTTGACAGACTAAAAAAATGTTTCAGCTGATTTAGTTACTAAAGTAACTCAGTTACAGAGTAAGTTGGATGGGTCTGAATCTGAGTCTCATCCTACGCTTTCCACACCTACTAACATAGCTGTGAATGTGCCAACACATATTGCTCTAGTTGCACCAGAGAGATTTTCTGGGGATCCCAATAAGGTTCAAGTTTTTCTCACACAGGTGGAACTACATTTTACGTGCCATCCCAGTGCCTTTCTGAACGCACATTCTAGAAATGCATTCCTTATATCATATGAGAATGGTGATGCAGCTACTTGGGCAGTGCCATTAGTCCGATTAGACAGTCCCCTTTTATAATTGGCGTTGTTTTGTAGAAGAATTTGTAAAGGTATTTGACAGGCGCGCAATAACTATGTCTGCAGACAAAGAGTTACTAAAATTACGCCAAGGAAACAAAGACTTGATAACGTATTTGTCACACTTCACCCGGTTAGTAGTGGAAACCGCTTTACCAGAGGAAAAAAGGTCAGCAGTATTTTATCAAGGGCTAAAAGACGAATTGAAAGATGTACTGGCCCAAGTTGAACCGCGACCGGAAACTTGCACTGATTAATTAATCTAACCCTGGGGATAGATCATAGACTCTCTGACAGAAAAGGAGTAAGGAAAAAATGGGAAAAACCCAACTGGCGAATGGAAAGGCCCAGACATCTTCAATTGTCCTCAGATCCTATGATAGAACCGATGGATATCGGAACTGTTCACCCATCATTGACCAAAGAGGAGAAAGACATGCGACTAAGAAATGGACAGTGTCTGTATTGTGGAAAAAAGGGTCATTTCGTAAAGGAATGTCAAAAGAAACCCAAAGGGAAAATTGACCCAACATTTGTGACAAACAAAAAGATAGCGGTTGCTTTGGAAAATTCACAGGAAAACTAAAGTGCCCAAGAAAAAACAAAGGGGACCTCTTGGGCAAAATGACAATCCCTTCAGAATGTTCTTGCACAAATCGTTATGTCAAACATTTTCGAATTTTAGTACAAATGACTGTACAGGGAAAAAGACATAATGTACAAGTTCTAATTGATTCAGGGGCAACAGGAAATTTTGTGGAGCAACAAACTGCACTAGACTTGCATATACCTAGTGTCAAGAAAAAGGTTCCTGAAGTTGTTTATGCAGTTGATGGTAGTGAATTGACAGGAGGCCCCGTTACTAAACAAACCTCACGAATACAAATGATTTGCAAAGATGATGAGAATCAGAACCACTGTGAGATAATTCGCTTCGATATAATCCAAGCACCCCAATATGGTTTTATCCTAGGAATGCCGTGGTTAATGTTACACAATCCATACATAGACTGGCGCAACCAAATTTTGCATTTTTCTTCTTCCTCTTGTGCAAATAAAATTTTCAGCCAATTCGAGACAAAGAAGGAAATCTTCAACACTTTATTGCTACTGCAGTCGAGAAGGAAATTGATCTGCCATCACAGTATTCAGGATATACTGATGTTTTCTGTGAAAAGAAAGCGAGCTCCTTACCACCTCACAGGCCGTACGATTGTCAGATCGACCTTGTACCCGGCGCCAATATACCAAATTGTAGAATCTATGCATTATCAGAGAAAGAAAATCAAGTCCTACGAGAATACCTTGATCATTGTTTAGCCAACAAGCTAATTCGGCCATCCCGATCTCCAGCGGCTTCTCTGCTTTTTTTTTTACCCAAAGCTAATGGCGAATTGAGGCCTTGTATTGACTTTAGAGCGATTAACAAGATCACAGTTAAAAATAAATATCCACTACCTCTCATACCAGTCTTGTTAGACCAGGTAAAATCCGCCGTTATTTACACCAAACCTGACTTACGAGGTGCTTATCACCTAGTTCGAATTTGAGAGGGAGATGAGTGGAAAACGGCTTTTAAGACTCGTTATGGCCTCTTTGAGTATTTAGTGATGCACTTTGGTCTATGTAATGCCCCAGCAGCCTTCCAATATTTTCTAAACGATGTTCTGAGAGAATACCTGGACATCTTTGTCATCGTTTATATTGATGATATATTGATTTATTCAAACTCTGAAGAAATACATGCAGAACATGTAAAAAAGGTATTACAAACTCTACAAAAACATAATTTGTTTTGCAAACTAAGTAAATGCGAATTCCATACCAAAGAAGTTGAATTTCTGGGAGTCATTTTAACACCTGACGGCATGCAATTGACTGAAATAAAAATTCAAGCTGTATCCGAATGGCCCACACCAAAATCAGTACGTGACATCCAATGTTTTTTGTGTTTTGCGAATTTTTATCGACGCTTCATCCATCACTTCGCCCAAAAGGTGGCACCAATCACCAAATTGCTAAGGAAAAAGGCTGTCTTTAACTGGTCCCAAGAGACAGAAGAAGCATTTCAAGACTTAAAAAAGGCCTTTACTTCAGCTCCCATTCTAGCTCATCCCAATGTGGAGGAACCATTCATTGTGGAGGCCGATGCATCCGATGTCGCTGTTGGGGCCATCCTATCTCAACGTCATCGAGAAACTGGACAATTGCACCCCATAGCATATGTGTCAAGAAAATTGAATGAAGCAGAACAGAATTACGCCATAGCAGAAAAAGAATTACTAGCAATTCACAATGCTTTCAAAGAATGGAGACATTATCTATTGGGAGCGAAACACACCATAACTGTATACTCTGACCATAGAAATTTACAATTTATGAGTTCTGCCAGACTACTAACTCCCAGACAACTGAGATGGATGCTAGTCTTTGCAGAATTTGATTTCATAGTGACTTTTAGACCAGGAGTAGATAATCGTAAGGCCGACGCATTGTCTAGGCAAGATTCTTCGATCACACATACTGAACAAAAACCCATGCCTATTATAACACCTTCAAAAGTTATGTGCTTAGTAGCAGCCGAGAAATTATTTGATCTCATTCGTAATCATTTTCACATCACCGAGTGGCAAGAGTGGTTACAACAAGACACCAAAAGGTCCATTCAACAAGGCTTACCTCTACACAAATATTGAGTACTCCTTCCTACTGAGGAGTTAAGAGAGACAGCTTTTCACTTGGTTGCATAGTCACCCTCTGGCAGGTCATCCAGGTCCTCAAAAAACACTAGAACTCATGAAAAGGTACTTTTGGTGGCCTACATTTCTTCACGACCTTAAGCAAATGCTACAATCATGTAAAGTATGTGCAAGATGCAAAAGCGAACATAGCAAGCCCAAAGGTCTACTGATACCTCTACCCGTTCCCAACCATCCATGGGAACATATCTCTATGGATTTTATTACTGGTCTTCCTCAAAGCAATTTACAACCATTTTAGTGGTGGTGGATAGCCTTACCAAATATGCTCACTTCATTGCCTGTAAAGGGCTCCCAACCTCCGACACGTTAGCAACTATCATCTTAGAAAACATAGTTCACCTTCATGGACTTCCAAGAGTCATCCTCTCTGATAGAGGAACACAATTTTCTGCACGTTTTTGGCAGCAATGGTGCAAGGCTTTACGAATTGATTCAACTTCATCTACTAGTTATCAATCACAAACGGATGGTCAAACAGAGAGACTAAAACAATACTTATGATGTTATGCAACAAAGTCTCCTAAAACCTGGCTGGATCTTTTGTGGCTTGCAGAACTGCCTTATAATAACTCTCACCACTCTTCAATAAACTCAACTCCTTTCTATGGTTTATATGGGCGTCATCCGCACATTTTGCCAGTTACACTACCTGCTTCTACTCAAACCACTCCAGCAGTCATGGACATGTTAACACACATGAAAAAGGTACATTCACAATTGCAAACTAATCTTCATCAAGCAAAGACAAAATATAAAATGCAAACTGGGGTGGCATGGTGAGCAAAAGAATGATGGATTAAACCCAGATCTGTGACTGGGGGTGAGTGTTTGCATTGTCAGCACTCCGTCCATCATCCTTTTGTGTTGTTAAAGTTGCCCTAAGTGGGAAGGGTATGCCCAGACGTGGGTCCCTTGCTCACTGTGCCACTGGAATCAAGCTAGCCTGGCTAATGAGGGGTGAAACCCCGAAACCGGTCCCAGGATGCTTGTTTCCGGTCCAGGGAGGACCTGGCCTGGCAGTTCGGGCTGGACTGTTCCATGAGGAGCAGGGTCAAGACTGATTTGCATATGGCTGGGTCCAAACTGGGGTGGCATGGTGAGCAAAAGAATGATGGATTAAACCCAGATCTGTGACTGGGGGTGAGTGTTTGCATTGTCAGCACTCCGTCCATCATCCTTTTGTGTTGTTAAAGTTGCCCTAAGTGGGAAGGGTATGCCCAGACGTGGGTCCCTTGCTCACTGTGCCACTGGAATCAAGCTAGCCTGGCTGATGAGGGGTGAAACCCCGAAACCGGTCCCAGGATGCTTGTTTCCGGTCCAGGGAGGACCTGGCCTGGCAGTTCGGGCTGGACTGTTCCCATGAGGAGCAGGGTCAAGACTGATTTGCATATGGCTGGGTCCAAACTCGGGTGGCATGGTGAGCAAAAGAATGATGGATTAAACCCAGGTCTGTGACTGGGGGTGAGTGTTTGCATTGTCAGCACTCCGTCCATCATCCTTTTGTGTTGTTAAAGTTGCCCTAAGTGGGAAGGGTATGCCCAGACGTGGGTCCCTTGCTCACTGTGCCACTGGAATCAAGCTAGCCTGGCTGATGAGGGGTGAAACCCCGAAACCGGTCCCAGGATGCTTGTTTCCGGTCCAGGGAGGACCTGGCCTGGCAGTTCGGGCTGGACTGTTCCCATGAGGAGCAGGGCCAAGACTGATTTGCATACGGCTGGGTCCAAACTGGGGTGGCATGGTGAGCAAAAGAATGATGGATTAAACCCAGATCTGTGACTGGGGGTGAGTGTTTGCATTGTCAGCACTCCGTCCATCATCCTTTTGTGTTGTTAAAGTTGCCCTAAGTGGGAAGGGTATGCCCAGACGTGGGTCCCTTGCTCACTGTGCCACTGGAATACAGCTAGCCTGGCTGATGAGGGGTGAAACCCCGAAACCGGTCCCAGGATGCTTGTTTCCGGTCCAGGGAGGACATGGCCTGGCAGTTCGGGCTGGACTGTTCCCATGAGGAGCAGGGTCAAGACTGATTTGCATATGGCTGGGTCCAAACTGGGGTGGCATGGTGAGCAAAAGAATGATGGATTAAACCCAGATCTGTGACTGGGGGTGAGTGTTTGCATTGTCAGCACTCCGTCCATCATCCTTTTGTGTTGTTAAAGTTGCCCTAAGTGGGAAGGGTATGCCCAGACGTGGGTCCCTTGCTCACTGTGCCACTGGAATCAAGCTAGCCTGGCTGATGAGGGGTGAAACCCTGAAACCGGTCCCAGGATGCTTGTTTCCGGTCCAGGGAGGACCTGGCCTGGCAGTTCGGGCTGGACTGTTCCCATGAGGAGCAGGGTCAAGACTGATTTGCATATGGCTGGGTCCAAACTGGGGTGGCATGGTGAGCAAAAGAATGATGGATTAAACCCAGATCTGTGACTGGGGGTGAGTGTTTGCATTGTCAGCACTCCGTCCATCATCCTTTTGTGTTGTTAAAGTTTCACACTTCACTTCTTAAACCTGCTTCACCCTCAAGTGTCACACAACCTGCTCCTCTATTAATCCAAGGTCATTGGGAGTATGAGGTGCGATTTATCTTAGACTCCAGATATCGTGGGTCTTCCCTTTGGTACTTGGGGTCCTGGAAAGGATACGGACCGGAAAATGACTCTTGGGAACCTGCAAGACATGTCCATGCACCATGTTTTGTGCAACGCTTTCACCTCCTCCATCCTGATAAGCCGGGCCCTGGACCGCGCTTGGGAGAGGGGTGTAATGTCAGGAATAAGGCTGTGTCCATTCCAGGTCCCGCCTGAAACTCCACTGCGCGGATTTGCTGCACTTCATGCGCACCACTTGTCATCCCCTCTTGTTCTAAAAGTGGTCATCAGCGTCGCCTGTCATGTGGTAAAGCTCATGTAGCTGCAGGGTCAGGACATTGGTGGACAAGATGCACTTATCACTGCTATTCTATGAAGGGACTACAATTCCCATGTTTTTAGAGGCAGCAGCCATCTTGGGGTGTGGCAGGCCTATAAAGCCCAGCCACACCCAAGCACATTGCTCACTATTTTGAAGACTTCGATGCAGTCAGACCTCGTGGGGGTTCCTCTGAAGAAGAGTACATTTCCTGCATGGCAGATTGATAGCAAATCGGAGTATCCTTCTTTCCATGGTGAATTCAGATAGGAGTAGGTCGTACTCGTAACTGTAAGGTCTTGATGAGACCAATCTTGAAGGGAGTTGTTACTTCCAAAGGTAAAGCACCCCCTTAGCACAACGAGCAAAGCGTTTTCAGTTTTAAGAGTAAAGCGGCCTTGGCGCGACGATCAAAGCGCTTCGGAGTACAGAAGTAAAGCGCCCCTTAGCACAACGAGCAAAGCACATCAGGCCACACATGTAAAGCGCCTTTGGCACGGCAATCAATGCGCTTCAGTCCACATGAGTAAGGCGCCCTTGGCATGGCAATCAAAGTGCTTCAGTCCACATGAGTAAGGCGCCCTTAGCACGGCAATCAAAGCCCTTCAGTCCACATGAGTAAAGCGCCCTTGGTACGGCAATCAAAGCGTTTCAGTCCACATGAGTAAGGCGCCCTTGGCACGGCAATCAAAGCGCTTCAGTCCACATGAGTAAAGCGCCCTTGGCACGGCAATCAAAGTGCTTCAGTCCACATGAGTAAAGCGCCCTTGGCACAGCAATCAAAGCGCTTCAGTCCACATGCGTAAAGCGACCTTGGCACGGCAATCAAAGAGCTTCAGCCCACATGAGTGACGCGCCCTTGGCATGGCAATCAAAGCGCTTCAGTCCACATGAGTAAAGCGCCCTTGATATGGCAATCAAAGCGCTTCAGTCCACATGAATAAAACGCCCTTGGCACAACAATCAAAATGATTCAGACCACATGAGTAAAGCGCCCCTTAGCATACCGAGCGTAGCGCTTCAGACAAGACAAGTAAAAGCGATTTCTGGCATAATGAACAAAGCGCTTCATGTATAATAATCAAAGCGCTTCATGAACAATAAACAAGGCGCTTCTGCCCAACAAATAAAGTGCTTCAAGTTCAATGAGTAAAACTTTCAGGTCCATAGTTGTAAATGTGAAAGCATTTCGGAGATAAGCAAATTATAGTTTCTTTGTTTTTTGGAGATTTTTTTGAGATACATATTTAAGTCTTTGAGAATTTCTAGGCTGTGATCAAACGTTTATCTTATGAATGCATAGTTGTTACAGGATTGATATTCGGAGTATGACCATAGTCCAAAGCTCTTGCCATCTCTTGGTTCAGATGTTGTAGTTTGTTCTTGTTCTATGATTCAAGGAAGGGGCTTCGCCCTCACTTCATAAAAGGGTCTCAATCTGATATCACGGAGACGCCTTTATTCCAAGAGTCTATTGATGAGTTATACTACTATGAATGAGTATATGTATATTTCTTCTAACCTTTTCTTTTCAGATCTCTCTCCCTGCAGTTCCCTACCCTAATTCCCTTCCCCCCGCCTGGCTTCATCATAACTCTGCGCTATAATAGTTTTCTGAGTTGGTGACGCCGGGAGGTGGGCCTTCTATTCAGCAGCGTGCAGATCCAGAGGAAAGGACACTGTGACAATGTGTAACTGACTTTCCATGATTGGCATATCTGATTTACTAGTAAGTCCCTAGTACAGTGCACTAGAGGTGCCCAGGGCATGTAAATCAAGTGCTACTAGTGGGCCTGCAGCACTGGTTGTTCCACCACATTAGTAGCCTTGTAAACATGGCTCAGACCTGCCACTACAGTGTCTGTGTGTGCAGTTTTAAACTGCTAATTTGACTTGGCTAGTGTACCCACTTGCCAGGCCTAAACCATCCCTTTTTATACATATAAGGAACCCCTAAGGTAGGCCCTAGGTAGCCCCATGGGCAGAGTGCAGTGTATGTTAAAGGTGGGAAATGTACCTATGTGTTTTATATGTCCTGACAGTGAAATACTGCCAAATTCGTTTTTCACTGTTGCAAGGCCTATCTCTCTCATTGGGTAACATGGGGGCTGCCTCTAAATATTATTAAAGCACAGATTCCCTTTGGGAGCAGATAGCCATGTGGAGTTTGGGGTCTCTGAACTTACAATTCAAAAATACATCTTTTAGTGAAGTTGGTTTTTAGATTGGGTGTTTGAAAATACTATTTTTAGAATGTAGGCATTTTCTTGCTTAAACCATATTGTGACTCTGCCTGTTTGTGGATTCCCTGTCTGGGTCTGTTTGACATTTGGGCTGTTTGCACCTCTCTCTAGACAGTGACACAAAGGGAGCTGGGGGTAGCCTGCATATCCTGATGAGCCATCTGTGCTAGGAGGGAGGGGAGGAGTGGTCACTCACACCTGAAAGGGCTGTGCCTGCCCTCACACAATGCAGTCTCTAACCCCCTAGTGTGTGTCTGGGGCCTGGCCTGGGCAAGGCAGGCTCTGACAAACAAGAGAGACTTTCCTTTGAAGTAGGCCTACTTCAAAGGCAGAAAGGGGTATAAGAAGAGCACCCAAAACCCCTGAAAGATCACTTCTTGAATCAAGAAGAACCTTTGCCAAGGAGAAGAGCTGAAGAGCTGAGGAGAAGTGCTGCCCCTACCTGTGACTGTGCTTTGTTGGGCTATTCTGCAGTTGCTGCTTCTGCCTGTGAAAGGGGACAAAGACTGGACATTGTGGTATATACCTGCTTGAGACGACTCTCCAGGGGCTTGGACTGAGCTTGCCCCCTGTTCCAAAGTCTCAGGGCCATCAAAAACTTCCCCTACCAGTACCTGGACCCTCTGCTGTGATGCCTGCCCAGACAAGCGGTGCCCTATCCAGTCCCTGGGCCCTTGAAAGGAAAAGCTGGTGAAAATCCAAGAAAACCGACTCCGGACCGACGCCGCTGCCAAATTCCGTGACCCCGCATTCAACCGACTCCGTGGTCCTCGCTGGAGTGCGATGACCCTCGCTGGAGTGCGATGACCCTCGCAGGCCCGACATCGTTGCAGCCCCGCCGAAGTCCACGACTCTGTGGAAGTCGCTGCACCACGTCGTTACCGCCAGATAGCGACTCCACCCGATGTGCGCGGATTCAATGCTTCGCACCGACGTCTCCTCACCTGCACCGCTCCGCAGCAAGGACCTGATGCCTCTTCGTGACGCCTCCGCTCCTCGCCCCGCAGCACCGGAACCGATGCTGCCTCGGATCCAGCGACGCCACGGTCCTCGACTCCGCACACCGGATTGTTTTCATACCTTACTAAGGTACTGTACCTGGGAGTCTGCGTGACTCCGTGCCCGGTGCCATTGGCATCGGATTGTTGGGAACGACTCCGTCATGACGCCATGTTATCACCTCATCGAAGCATTTTGTGCTTCTAAGCGCTATTTTGAGTTTAATTTTGAAAATTCTTAACTTGACTTGTGTATGTTGGATTTTTGTCGGTTTGGTCTTGTTTTGTTTAGATAAATATTGGTTATTTTTCTAAACCAGTGTTGAGTCTTTTTGTGGTGTTTTTACTATATTATTGTGTGTTGGTACAAATACTTTACACCTGGTCTATGAAGTTAAGACTACCTGCTCGTGCCAAGCTACCAAGGGGGTGAGCGGGGTTTAACTGAGTGTGATTATCCTTTACCCTGACTAGAGTGAGGGTTCTTGCTTGGACAGGGGGTAACCTGACTGCCAAGCAAAGACCTCATTTCTAACAGGTCTGCTCCATCCTCTTTGACTCTCTATCTGCTGGGAAAGTAGGGAACGACCCAGGAGTTAATTTAGAGGAACATGAAGCCTGAACCACTACACTTCCAGGCTTAGGATGGGTTGATAAAAACAAAGAGTCCCTGGAGCTGGCTTGTACCTCCTTGCAATTGCTCTAGACACTACAGCAAAAGACATGGGTTTCTGCCAGATCTCCAAAACTGGTTCAGTCAAAGCCTCATTAAAGGGTAACAAAGACTATGAAGAAGAATGCAACATGTCTGTCAACAGATTTGAGTTTAGTTCAGTTGAGGGCAGTGGCAGTTCCAATATTTCAGCTGCCTTATTTATTACAGAATGATACAACATGACCTCAGGTGGAGGGATTCCTTTTGGAGACAACAGCTCCCATTCCTGGGAAGTGTCCTGTTCATTTGCTACATCCAGCACCTCAAAATCAGGGTCCAGCTGTATTATTTCTCCTTCTTTAAGATCACCTCTTTCCAAGACATACTACTCCTCTTCCAGAACCCTCAAAGCCTTTCTTCAAGACCTCTGTCTTGACTTCACCATCAGAATCGGTAATGATGCCAGTAACTCCGGCAACAGCACGGGGGACTACAAAAACTGTGACAAAGAAACTGATGGAGCTCGAGTCGAATGATGCAACATCGCAGCCAATCCAGCTGACACCGGAGAAGGCCTAACTGGCGTCAGTGTCTCTTTCCCGACAGGTGAAGCCAACTTCCTCTGCACTGGATGAGTTCAGGACACCTGAGGAATAGGCATAAACAGCAAGAATGGCCCTTGCTGATATTGTGCCAGGAATCGACTCAGCAGATAAGATAGCGGACCCATGGGGCCCGCAGGTGCACCAGATGGAGTCAACGCCCTTGAAAAATTGCCATACACAGCATTGAGGAAATTTGATGGATTCATCCTTGGAGCCAGGAATGCTGGATAGCCCTGCTCCTGTCTCTGAGTAGTAGGTACGGAAGCAGGCACAGGCTCTACTTCTGCCTTTGTATCAGGACATCCAGACGAAGTCAAAGGTGGAGCCGGACTCGAAGGCAATGTCGGAGTGGCCATCTGAGATGGAGTTAGACACACTTCACCTATATCTTCTTTCCTTCGCTTCAGAGACCTCGACTTCGGAGTGTTATCCCTCGAAGAATGGTGTTGGGAAGTTGGGAACTGTGGCGTTGATTCTTCTTGTGCTTTCTTTTTAACGTCTTTGAGGAATGGGGGAGTGGGGTCTGTGACTTCAATCGCGGTTGATATGTCTGATGACCTCTCCTTTACTCCTTTGCCTTTAACATAAAAAGCTTTGCCTCCCTCTCTTTTAATGCCTTGGGGTTCATTTTTTGACCTCATGAACAGATCTCAACATCATGGTCCAAACTCAAACACCAAAGGCAATCTTTGTGAGGGTCAGTAATGGCATCTCACCCACACGTTTCCTACACGGCTTAAAATCCAACGTCCTTGGAGAAGACATTTTTCTTTCAGCAACAAAGTTGCAACACTGGAGAAAAAACTATTGAAGGAAATCCAAACTGTATCAGAGAGCTACAAAGAAACCGTTACACGTCAAAGGTGCAGAAAAAAAGGGAAATTACATCAGCACAGCGACTTCTTATGACTTCCGATGATGTCACATGGAGTCGCGTACAGTGCCGGGGAATTATGACATCCTCATCGACATGGAGAGCTATTAAGAAACGTTTCTGTGGAATGCTGGCACATTGGGAATATTCAAAAGGTGATGAATCCACAGGTAGATGTATCCATCAGAATGTCAACATGTGTTGGATTTGGAAGGTAGAGAACCACAGTTAGCACTTTATTGGTGTATCAACTGCTGCCCATATGAGATCTTAGACTATTATTACTCATTTCCCTATGCATTTTCTCACTGGGTTTTTCAGGGCTATGTAGATTCTGTTTGCTTTAGTTCGGCATACTATTTTGATACCTTGTGCATAGTGCTCATAATAGATTTGACAATGTTGGACACAGAATGAGACTGGTATCATAGTTAGAGGTCATCAAGTGAAGTTACGTAATGTGCCACTATGGTTACCATTACATTTGCTTAAAGACCAATGAACTTGCTTACATATCAAAATGGATGATTTGTTCCTCCTTTTCTGGAAATTTATTTTATAATATTTACTGATTCACTGACTTTTTGTATAAAATTGGCTATCATTCTATAGAACTGGAATATGAAGATCTGCCATATGTAATGACTTACGATAATTATGCAGTATAGGGCACCAACTTTTTTCTTTTTATGGATGGTAAAATGGTACGATCCGGGAGACGTACCAATAAGACCTTATTAACATTGTCATGCTACTATCCTAACTAGAATCAACTCTATGAATTGGAATTGATTTATACCCTGAAAATGTAAATAATAAGATGAAATTATTATAGAAGTGATTATATGTATATATATATATATATATATATATATATATATATATATATATATATATATATATATATATATATATATAGATATATATATATTTTATTTATTTTTCTTAGAAAAGTGATGATATTACCTATTGTGATTGATGTAATTTGTTATGTTGTCCACAATTTGCTTGACCCGTTAAAAGGGGATATTGGATTTATTTGCAAGATCTGTTATGAAAGGTCTCGATTCACATTTGGAATTGGTCCTGGTTTAAATATTTAGCATTGCGCAATGAAGCTTTATTGTATTCTCATCAGATTTCTGCGAGTAAGATAACTCTGGTTTTGATGATGTATTTATTGTATGTTAACTGCATTTTTATTGAATATTTGTTTATGCATGTTTTGTACCCCTGAAGAAGTTCCTAGAAAATGAAACACATTGGCTACTGTCAGATGGATTTTTTATGAAGACAAATGACAATAAAGGACTGAATATTTAAACATAATCTGGACCACTTCTATTTTGTTTACAATAATTGTTGAACATTGATTAACATTGCAATGATGCTAAAACATTTAAATACTGAAGCTTTGCAGTGTGCTGAGTAGCATTGGTCTTGGAATATGGGTTCACTCCCTGTGAAGAGGGATTGTGGGGGCTGCTAGCTCGCACTTCTGCACCTGTATAAATTTTACTTTGCATGCATCTATTTGTAAATATAGTAGGTAATAGCGGTAGGTGTGATTTTGTTTTGGCTTTGCCTCAGCCATCCATTTTTAATCATTTGTTTAATTTTAGCATTTTTTTCATCAAATTTGTAATGCATAATTACTCTGATTGCCCCGACACAATTTAAATTTCTACCAGGCCTCGCTACAAGTACTTCAGCCCTTCCCCCTTGCACAGGCCAAGAGTAATAGCTGTCTTGAAAATGAGGAAAGCGGCACCTTCCTAATTCTCTTAGCAGCTCTTGGAGGCCCGCCTGGCTCAGGTGCTCTGCACAGAGTGGTGCTAAAACAGCCATGTCTTTCAGGTCCAAGATGTCAATCCCCCACTCAATAGGAACTCGTCTGGTTACTCGCTCAAGAGTGCCCTCATTTCTCTATAGCAAAGGTATGCACTTCATCCAGTCTTTTCTGAATCTCATTGCCTCCTTTTGTTTATTCCTCCTCTCAGTACTCTCATGTCCAAGCCTAATCTGCCTCCGCGTTCTTGGACCTAAAGTTTAGCTGTTCACATTAACTAACTGTAATAAGCCTTAGCTGCCCACTTTGTTATATGGTTGCCAACACCTAAGTATTGCCTACTTAAAAGGAAAGATAGCAGCCTCCACCATCACTACCCTGGAGATTTTTGCCAGTTAGTGATGCCTCCTGTAACGTCCAACCACAGCCTTTATTAGTTCCACTCTATACATCAATAATTGTTCTTTCTTTGCCCAAAACAATACAAAATATGAGGTCCTCCACGTGTACCTGTTAATGAAGAAAACAAAAGAAAAAAGAAAGTGAATGGCCAATAGCTCCTAGGGCAAGTTTGAGAGAGTCACTCAGTCGCCTGACCCTCCACCGAATGAGTGCAGGATTTAGGCAGTGTTTTGAGGGGTGTGACTTACAGAATGTAAAATTTGACTGCTTTCTTAACCTGACACTGCCCCACTCATCTCGGAAGTAGGGGTACAAGTGGGACCAGAAGTAGCAAAGAGTGAGACCTGTGGCAACCTAGACACCATCCTGATTTGTTGCTGTAAGTAAAGTGTAAAGGAGGGTAGTGGTGTAGAGATCTTTGCAGTTTTTGAGGATCCCTGCCGAAGTTGCATGAATGTGTAGCTACATTCAGAGATGGAAGCCGATTAATATTTCTTTTGTCTTTGTACTTATGTATAAGTTCATATGTAGACCAATGTCAAAAAATGTATCTATTTTAATCACCATTTTAAAACATTTACCACACTAAGAAGATGAAAGGAGATTTCATAGGAATAACTTTAATACCTACTTACTTCTGCAGTCATTGTAGCCCATTCCACACTCTAGCTAATTACTCTTTGTGGCAAGTGATGATCACATGAAAATAAAGCTGTATCTCCTTTTTACAGAAGTGGGTCATCAGGCATAGTCTTGTGGGCATTCTCTTAAATAACAAAATTAGGATTCTGTTTGACACCACCCAAGATTCTCGAAGCAGTGTGGTACTACCTATTGAGAATGTTACAGATTCTAGCGGAAGTACCCCTTTCATAAAATCTGCTGAATGACACTACTGATGACTGCTCCTGCTGACCCTCCTTCAAAGGGGTTTTCGGAGTCAGAGTTTGGCAGCGCTGGATCTCAGGGGGGGTTCACGCTTTGCCACACAAGTGTTTCCCTCACCCCTTTAGAAGTGGGGGAACCACTTGATTTCCAATAGCAGGGTCTCGGCTAGGTCTGTTGTCAGACACTTTTGACCCATCAGCCAGAGGGTCACTAGGTCACACTAAGGATGTCCTATTAGGAAACAAACTTCTCTCTGTGTGTTTAGATGGGAGGTTGCTCCTGAAAAGCAAAAATTAATGCTAAATAGTCTGCAGAGGGCCCAAGGGGCATTCAACTTTGCCGATATTGTATATGCTGTACCAACAGAGGCGCACTTGTGGCAAAGTGGTCTACGCCATGCAGGTGGACCTTGCTAAATATGGTGGGTGTTCCTCCGATGGTATGCAGAGGGAATGCCATCCACTGAACAGGTGGCAACCCAGTCCACCTTCTAAATGAGGCTGGTAGTCCTAGAAGAATAGTTGGAGGAGGCGAAAAACTGACATCAACTTCTTCTAAAATATGTTCAATTGAGAAATGTATTTTGAATTATTTTGAACTCACAAGGTAGATTGGGTTTATTTATCAGTGAATGACCGTGATTTAGAACAGAGATTTAAGGATCTCATTGTGACAATGTTAAATTGAGGTGTTAAACTTAAATTGAAAGGAAAGAGGCAAATATTATTTGACTTACATTATATATTTACCCATTAGTTTGTTTGATACAAATAGAAATACAGTTTTAAATAGCTGTAGATGCATCTGGATGAAAGTTCAATTAATAATTGCAAAGACTTCATATTCGCATACCTTAAAGACATATGTAGTACATTACATGGAGTCACAGGGTAAGTTCCCTGTGTAAAATGAATTGTGGTATTAGCAATTATTAGGTACTGCCCAAATCGTACCCATATTCAAAGATATAATTCATTGGTGTGTGGAAAATGCTCTTTTTCTCTTCACTTCCTGTATGCATCCATCAAATATTACCAGGCGGCGTTTTGGCATCATTGCATCACGGGTAAAGTATGGAGCAGTTGCAATCCTCAGAGCAAATCGAACTTGTACCCATTTTGATATTGCTTGTGAGTATACCTCCAAGACAGTTAAGCTGATGATCCCTGATACATATATCACATTATTAAAACAACTTCTTTACTTCTATCAGTTTGGGCTCCCTGACCTGTAAAGGGGTGGGGCGGGTGCAGTGCGCGGGGGTAAATTTAATTTAATCCTCTCTCCTTCGTCGTCACTGCAGGCAGGCACAGGCTCCCAGCCTGCCCTGCAACCAATTCTGACGCTCCTCAGAGCAGCGTCAGGATTGGCTGGGCGCAGGCTCTCTACAGCCCGGCAACACAATGCAGGACTGGCTGGAGAGAGCCTACTGCGCATGTGTGTTTGGCCCGAGACGGTCCGCCGCACTAATGGAGGAGCTGCCCCTGACTTCTATGCCAATTATTTGTGTCTGAAATCGAAGACAAGAACCTAGATTTTTTTTTTAACCACTTCAATTACTCCATGCTCAATTAAAGTGTATTTGTGTAACAGCTTTCGAAGGTTTTATGGGCTCAGGGTTATCCTTTTATCACAAGAGAAATGAGACCACAGATTTGCCTGAAACTTGCACTTAGTTATTGAAAAAATGCGTTTTATTCTGGGCCTGCTGCACAAATGTTACCAGACTTAGGAAAGAAAAATCTATTCATGATTACTTTAAAATATATGCTTCGATTAAAGGCAAACCTAAAGAGAAGTTGTTTGTGACACTCACACTGTCAAGCAGATGAAAAGTCGTCAACCCTTTGCCACACTTACAATTAACCTTTGTGGATAATAAAGGCAGCAAAAGGGTTTTGTTCCGAAGAACTGAGCAGTGTGGCTGCCAGATGGAGATCAACCTTGATGCTTGTAAAACTGTGTTAACCATTTTACTTTTCGGATATGTATATATATATATTTGATAATCAATAGGGGACCGGCTAACAACTTTGACCACCAAATGTACACAACTGCGTGATTTGTCTGCTGACTGAACAGAAGCCTCATCCTTTAGCGGTGACCTCCCTCCATTTTCGCTTCGGGCAGGCGAGGGGCGTTTTTAGGAGCCATTGTGAACAGTAGACTTAAAGTGAAGGCAGTCCATGGTTCTCGCTTCTTTCTCAGTGCAAAGGAGGAGTGTGTCCATTAATGAACATTCGGGCAGATTGGGGGCCAGGACTGATGAGAGGTACATAACACTGTGACCCTCTCCCCCAATTTCCCTTTGGAGCAACCGAATTACTACAGTCTGTGCAACACGACATCTATAATTTAGCTCCGATCATTCAGGACCATAATGGGCAGCAAGGCCATGATGATCAAGACGATTACCAGAGCACGGCCATGCACAAAGGTTCCCACCACTGCCAGCAAGGCCGTCCTCACTGTGGCCATCAACAGCACCGCGATGATCCTCCCTGAGCGCCCAAAAGCAGGAAGGCAATTACAATGAGGTATGTACAAGGAATGTGCAAGGGCACCTGCTATACCCTGAGACCAACCAGAAGAGTGCTGGACCGTGTACCCCACTGCTTTTGGAGCCACAGCTGTGGAACTACTTTGAATAGCACAGAAAACAAAGGACACTGGCAAATGTCGCATATGTATCATGCATGTTATTAGGCAGAGGCTGGGGTGGCATGCAGTAATCAGACACTGTGATGTAAATATGCGGGTGGATAAACGGTGCTGGGGTGATAATGGCATTGGTGACAAAAAGCAACTTAAGGTTAGCCTCAATGAGCATCATGATAATGTCCTAAGTGTCCTAAACACTAGCAGTAGATAGTCACATCACTGCAAGAGGCACGGAAACAATCCAAGGGAATCAAAATAAACTCGCTTGGATATGTGGACCTAAGAGGCGTAGCACTACCACACATACACAAGCAAAGCAACGCACGCATACATTTCGATGTTAAACTGAGGGTGCAAGAGACGAGCACTAAAGACATCATTCTCAAAAGGTTGGATATGTTCACCACACACTGACAGTTTTGCTGCAGAAATCATTGCTATTACACCCATTTTGTATTTTGCAAACGTGATCTTGCTGTTGGGGACACCATTTTTTAGGAATTCAAGTAATAATGAATGATTCCTTGTTCTGGTCGTACTTCACTTGCTAAGAATTATCTTGTCAGGAAAAACATCAGACAAGAGTAGATGGAATTCAACATGGTTTACCCTGAAACAACTCTAAAAGCAATACTTCGCCTTCATAGAGCACCTAATGACATTACAACATGTCGAGACAGTGAGTGGCACTAACCTAAGTGCAAGCTGGTTGGAGCTAATAAGTCTCAAGCGTGACAGCCAGTCATGGGAAAAGTGATATAAATGTGATTTCTTCTGATGATATCTCTGCTGGCCCTGTGGCCATGCAACATGGGTCAGAGCTTGTCCGCGGAAAGAACATGGTAGCCTTATTCCTAACACTGCCCACTTTCATGAAAGGGGACTACAAATTACAATTGGATCTTCCACTTCTATTTCAGTAGCTCCTAGAGGTGGCGAAAACAGAGGGGAGTTGATGAAGGGAAGAAGAAAGAGTTAGAGAGAGATAGAGGGACAGAAAATGTGCTTGCAGAAACGCCCATTGAAATAAAACATTCTCTAAAATAGCTATTACTCCAGACCCAGCCGATCACTTGGTCTGATGTGCGCTTCACTAAGGTCTCACTGGCTGCTGGAAGATAGTACCCCCCGCTAGTCTTTGTCAGATTTAGAATTTGTTACATTTTTTTATTTCTGTGACAACACATTGCAAGAGTGAGAATTTGGTATGGCTGTTCTTCCTGTGGATAAGCTGGCCTTTTTAACGCGTCGTCTCTAGGTAGGGGCAGACGTTCTAGTGGATTAGACTGACGTTTGGGTCATATTCTTTGGCACCTAAGGCCAACCTGAGGTGGCTGTATTCGCTCAAGCTTTAATGTGGAAACTTCTGCAGTATTTATGTATCCCATATGTTGATTCAATTACCAGGATACAAACCTTTCAGTTTCTTCAGTTAGGGAATTCTGTGTGGAGAAAATTAACATTTAGGTCGATCTGCGGCATTCTGGGGTAAGAATAAGGGGTACGATTTCTCTGTATCTTACAATGGTCATAAGAAAGAGTTACAGCTCTCGAGCTGTTGTCATATCAACATTAACCCATTCGCTGCCAGGCCTTTTCCCCTCCTGTGCCGAGCCTTTTTTGGCTATACGGGGCAGTTCGCGCTTAGGCCCTCATAACTTTTTCTCCACATAAACTACCCATGCCAAATGTGCGTCCTTTTTTTCCAACATCCTATTGATTCTAGAGGTACCCAGACTTTGTGGGTTCCCCTGAAGGATAAATTAACTAATTGTTTTTAAAAAATGGGGAAAAAAGGGCTGCAGAAGAAGGCTTGTGGTTTTTTCTCTGAAAATGGCATCAACAAAGGTTTTGCAGTGGTAAACTCACCATCTTCCCAGCTTTCAGGAACAGGCAGACTTGAATTAGAAAACCCCATTTCTCAACACAATTTTGACATTTTACTGGGACATACCCCATATTTTTTGTGCTTTCAGACTCCTTCCAGTTAGTGACAGAAATGGGTGAGAAACCAGTGCTGGATCCTAAAAAGCTAAACATTTCTGAAATTAGACAAAATTCTGAATTCAGCAAGCGGTCATTTGTCTAGATCCTACAAGTGTTTCCTACAGAAAATAACAGCTGAAATAAAAGAATATTGAAATTGAGGTAAAAAGAACTGCCATTTTTCTCCACGTTTTACTCTGTAACTTTTTCCTGCAATGTCAGATTTTTGACAGCAATATACCGTTACGTCTGCTGGACTCTTCTGGTTACGGGGATATATAGGACTTGTAGGTTCATCAAGAACCCTAGGTACCCAGAGCCAATAAATGAGCTGCACCTTGCAATGGGTTTTCATTCTATACCGGGTATACAGCAATTCATTTGCTGAAATATAAAAAGTGAAAAATAGGTATCAAGAAAACCTTTGTATTTCCAAAATTGCCACAAGTTAAGGTGTTGAGAAGCAGTGGTTATTTGCACATCTCTAAATTTCTGGGTGCCCATACTAGCATGTGAATTACAGGGCATTTCTCAAATAGACGTCTTTTTTACACACTGTCTTACATTTGGAAGGACAAAATGTAGAGAAAGACAAGGGGTAATAACACTTATTTTACTATTCTGTGTTCCCTCAAGTCTCCCGATAAAAATGGTACCTCACTTGCGTAGGTAGGACTAATGCTCGCGACAGGAAACACAAAATGGACACATCACATTTTCACAAAGAAAACAGAGCTGTTTTTTGCAAAGTGCCTACCTGTGGAATTTGGCCTCTAGCTCAGCCGGCACCTGGGGAAACCTACCAAACCTGCACCTTTTTGAAAACTAGACACTTAGGGGAATCCAAGATGGGGTGACTTGTGGGGCTCTGACCAGGTTCTGTTACCCAGAATCCTTTGCAAACCTCAAACTTTGGCCAAAAAAACACTTTTTCCTCCCATTTCAGTGACTGGAAGTTCTGGAATCTGAGAGGAGCCACAAATTTCCTTCCACCCAGTGTTACCCAAGTCTCCCGATAAAAATGGTACCTCACTTGTGTGGTTAGGCCTAGCGCCTGCGACAGGAAATGCCCCAAAACACAACGTGGACACATCACATTTTCAGAAAGAAAGCTGAGCTGTTTTTCACAAAGTGCCTAGCTGTGGATTTTGGCCTCTGGCTCAGCCAGCACCTGGGGAAACCTAGAAAACCTGCGCATTTTGGAAAACTAGACTCCTAGGGGAATCCAAGATGGGGTGACTTGTGGGGGCTCCGACCAGGGTCTGTTACCCAGAATCCTTTGCAAACCTCAAGATTTGGCCAAAAAATCACTTTTTCCTCTCATTTTGGTGACAGAAAGTTCTGGAATCTGAGAGGAGCCACAAATTTCCTTCTACCCAGCATTCCACCAAGCCTCCCGATAAAAATGGTACCTCACTTGTGTGGGTAGGCCTAGCGCCTGCGACAGGAAATGCCCCAAAACACAACGTGGCCACATCACATTTTCACAAAGAAAACAGAGCTGTTTTTCACAAAGTGCCTACCTGTGGATTTTGGCCTCTAACTCAGCCAGCACCTGGGGAAACCTAGAAAACCTGCACATTTTTGTAAACCAGACTCCTAGGGAAATCCAAGATGGGGTGACTTGTGGGGCTCTGACCAGGTTCTGTTACCCAGAATCCTTTGCAAACCTCAAACTTTGGCCAAAAAATCACTTTTTCCTCTCATTTTGGTGACAGAAAGTTCTGGAATCTGAGAGGAGCCACACATTTCCTTCTCCCCAGCATTTCCCCAAGTCTCCCGATAAAAATGGTACCTCACTTGTGTGGTTAGGCCTAGCGCCCATGACAGGAAATGCCCCAAAACACTACGTGGACACAGCACATTTTCACAAAGAAAACTGAGCTGTTTTTTACAAAGTGCCTAGCTGTGGATTTTGGCCTCTAGCTCAGCCGGCACCTGGGGAAACTTACCAAACCTGCACATTTTTTAAAACTAGACACCTAGGGAAATTCAAGATTAGGTTACTTGTGGGGCTCTGACCAGGTTCTGTTACCCAGAACCCTTTGCAAACCTCAAAAATTGACCAAAAATACACTTTTTTTCT
Source organism: Pleurodeles waltl (assembly GCF_031143425.1). NCBI lineage: Eukaryota > Metazoa > Chordata > Amphibia > Caudata > Salamandridae > Pleurodeles > Pleurodeles waltl. The sequence continues at coordinate 319,631,470 of NC_090436.1, forward strand.
CTCATTTCGGTGACAGAAAGTTCTGGAATCTGAGAGGATCCACAAATTTCCTTCCACCCAGCGTTCCCCCAAGTCTCCTGATAAAATGATACCTCACTTGTGTGGGTGGCCCAGGTGCCTGCAACAGAAAAATGCCAACAACCTGTAGAGATTGAAGGGATAGCACAGCGAGTTAATAAGCACATATTTTTCTTTTATACATCTTTTAGGCTGACTCTGCTTTGGGGAACCACGCAAGTGAGGTATCATTTTACTTGGGAGACTGAGGGGAACGCTACGTGGTAGGAAATGTGTGCTGCAGTGGGGATCCTACCAAGAAAAGTGAGGAAAATATGATTTTTTAAGCAAATTTTGAGGTTGGCAGAGGAGTCTGGGTAAGAAAATGTTGGGGGATCCAGGCAAGCCACACCTCCTTGGACTCCTTTGGGTGTGTATTTTTAAAACATGTCTGGGTTAAGTAGGTTTCCCTAGATGAAGGCCGCACCCGGGACCAAAAACATAAGAGCTCCCTCCCCACCCCAAAAAACAGGTAGTTTTGCAATAGATCATTTTGGTGTGTCCACATACTTATGTGATGTTCCAAACACTAAAATTGTGAAAAGAAATGCACTTAGGTTATGTTAAAAAGGCCCCTCACCCACCAACCAAGTTGGTGGCATGCTTCATCATTGGGGTCCCACCCGAGACACCTAGCGTGTCACAGGTGTGCTGCGACGCCTGATTACAGCAGAGCAGGTTTTGTCATTTTTACCAAACATACTGGTTGGATTTGGCATGAGGGTGAGTGATGGTTCAGTGCATCAAATTTTATTAACAAGAGATTTCACAAAAATGAAATGCACTGTTAATAACTGAAAGGCCAAAAAACTGAACCAATGACTCACAGCTCGTGAGCTGTAAAGCCAAGACAAGGCACCAACCGCTTTACAGTCCATTCACACACCTTTAATACATGACATGCACAAGACCATTCACGCCGCCAGCCACGGGCCCAGCACATTACAACACTTGCATCGACAGACAGCTCCACTCTAGGGCCCATCACTTACATACGCCCACATGCCTGATCCAGCAATCGCACCAGCTGGTGGGAGTGTGTGGACTGGCGTTTGGCTGGCAGTGTGTTGCAGTAGCCAACAGCAAGTCAATATGTACACCGTCAGCCAAGCGCCACTCCACACACAATGGCATCACTTTTTTTTGTTTTAAAAACAAAGAAACCACTAACTAATTAGAAATAATTACAAAACTACAAACACAAAAGCTCTAACTAAGTACATGACAGAAATGCCAACCATGAAATTGAACACATGAAAATATAAAACAGACATGAGTTTACACTCATGGTTGTTCCCAGTAATTCTTCTGGGTGTTGTAATTCTTGAAACAACCACCCAAACACAGCCCAGGCTTTGAAGGACAATCAGGGCAGTACATTCGAGTCTCCCTCCAGATACCTCTTTGAGCACAGACTCTACATTTCTTAGCTGGAAAGTCTTTTTTGGGTGTGGGAGGAATGTGCTCAGCAAAGTGGCGATCTTTCAATCTAGCCACATCCTCCACCACTGCTTCTCTAGGAACTCTTGCCTGTTCCACCACAATGAGGCTCTCTATCAATGACTCCTGAAATTTCACAAATGTCATCTTTGACTCTGGAGACCTATCCTTAAACACAATAAAGGCATTAAAAGTTGCCAAGTGGAAGAGGTGAATTGCTAACTTCTTATACCAAACGTAAGACGTACAAATAGCAGTATAAGGTTCCAACCTCTGATCAACTCTATCTACACCGCCCATGTGCTTATTATAATCTAAAATGCACACAGGTTTGTGCACTTCAGCAACCTGGTCCCAAACAGTCACGGGGGAAGTACTCTCATCATGGATGGTACTTAGCATGTAGACATCCCTCTTGTCTGAAAATTTCAAACCTAGCAGCTTATAATTCCACAAGGCACTGCACTGTCCCTTCTCAAGTTTTTTTTACAGACAAGCTCCCTTGGATAGACTTTCCGGTTACAACGAATTGTGCCACAAGCAACAGTGTCCACTCTAAACAATTCCTTGAACAACTGCACTCCAGTGTAGAAGTTCTCTACATACAAATGGTGACCTTTGTTGAACAGTCATCTACCAAGTTCCCACACAATTTTCACAGTAACTCCAAAAATGGGAGGACAACCAAGAGGGCCAATACTGGAATCCCTACCAGTGTAGACACAGAAACTATACACATATCCTGTACTACTTTCAGACAGCATGTACAATTTAATTCCACATAGTGCCCTCTTGCTAGGAATGTACTGCCTAAAAACCAAACGTCCCTTGAAGAGGACCAAAGACTTGTCCACAGCTATTTCTTTGCTTGGAACTTAGACCTCTGAAAACCGATCTACAAAATGATCAAGGACAGGCCCAATCTTAAAAAGACGGTCAAAATCAGGGTGATCTCGTGGCAAGGCTAATGCATTGTCAACAAAATGCAGCATCCTAAGAAGAAGCAAATAGCGATTACGACTCATGGTTGCAGGAAATATAGCTTTTGCCATCAAGGGACTAGTAGACCAATAAGAAGCTAGTGACGGCTTCCTTATCAACCTCATCAAAAGAGTCAAACCCAAAAACCTTTTCATCTCCTCCAAAATTGTGGGAATCCACTGGGTAGCTCTAGAGTGTGGCCTAAGTCTAGCAGCGTTGTCCCTCAAATACTGCTCCGCACACAAATTTGTCTGCTCAACATTCTCTTCCAAAAACACATCATCCACAAATAACCCAAGGGGCCACGCCTCAAACAAACACTATCCCTGGTGCCTAAGTGGCTTGGGAGGGTGGGAGGGAAGCACACGGAGGGAGCACTAGCGCTCCCTCCAAGCTCCATGCCGAGGACGTAATGGTTACGTCCTCGGCACAGGAGCACTGTGCTGGTGGACGTAACCGTTATGTCCCCGGCACAGAACGGGTTAAATAATTTTAGAGGTGTTTGAAAACACGTAGCTAGTGCTACAATTCGCCTTCGGACCCATTCAGAAAAGTACCTCAATCTGAAAAAGATAACATAGATAGGACAGGAGGGGAGCTACGAGTAAGGTGGCTTCTTTGTGACACAAGAGAATGTCAAATTGGAATCACTGGTACCCCACCTTCGAACTAAACATGGATGGATGAAGAATGAAGGGACAGGAGCAGTGACGTACTGAAGCTGAAAAATAATCCTAAAACTCCTGTTGACAACCAACCGAACACTACAATATAAAGTATTTACATTTTGGTGGATTGCCACCTCCTCAGAAGGGCATGGGAAGCCCTCAAGATAAGCAATAATTGGGATATTTTATGTTCTAATAGGGGCTGTTCCATTGCTACTGAAGTGTATTGAAGGGTGCTCTATAGACAACCCTATGGGTCGTTAGGAAAGAATATTTCTAGCCATCGACACTCAGCAGTCAATGTTCTCTCAAAGTTTCAAAGGGGCTTCAGGCACAGGATATTTAGGTATAGGGTGAGGATGATAATTATGATATTGGAGTTTACAGTGTTAAATAAGAAGATAACATGTTCAGTGTACTCAACTGACAGCTACTCAGGATCACAGCAGTCCTTCATGTATCAATAGTTTCCTTACACTAGTTTATCTGTGGTTGCATGTTAAGGAAAATTGGAAGGAGAAATGAATATTATGCAGGAGGATGCACGGAATCCCAGTTTTCATGTGATTCAGGTAAAAATATCTTTGCCCTATAGGCAGGTAATATAGTTTCATATGTGATTGGTCCTTGAGGTGTCAGACTCTGTTTTTTTTTTGCCAAAACAATGGGTCTCATATTTGCTTGAATTAGAGCTATAGGTGTTGTAAATTCATAACTGGACTTTTCTTGCCACATAAATTGGTCAACCCTGCCTCATAATTTGGTCTTTTCCTGCCACATAATTCCAGTGGTCCCGCATATATCTAAAGCACTTCCATTTACCTTCTTCCTCTATCAGCAGCAAAAAATGAAAATGTTGTCATTAGGTATCCTAATTTAAATCTGCCATGCTACTTTGTAAAAGTTCCAACAGAATAATAATCTTCCAGCATTCATTTCTAAACATAAAGGGAATGATACGTTTGTGTATTTGATATCAAATGTAAAAGCAGCAGCCAGGTTCCAGTAAAATGATTAGGCCCTGGGTTGTCGGTAGAAAGAACATCTTGACAGTTGGGCGCATGTTCTTTGGGAAGTCCCTCAACCAAGGTGTCACAATCTGAAGTGATGTTGCAGGCAGCAGCTTGTAGCTTCCTGGAGTGCGGACATTAGCAGGCCTGTCCCTAAGTTTACTTAACACTCATTTGTCTCAGTCTGTTTCTGAGCAGAAATGCAGGTGATGAAGACATACTCAGACTCTGACAACAGCGATTTGCAGAGAGATAAAGATTGTACTTAGGAGATACCTATTTTAGCCAGCACACAAACATGCATGCCATCTCCTCATTTGACCTAGAAAGACACACGAAGGCCTGTTTTTTCTTCACAACAAACGTGGTTTCATTTCAAATGGAAATATTTTCCACAAACTGTGGAATCACATGGATTTATATCAGTCGCTATATCTGTTAATACAACTAATTGGGTGTCTTTTGCTTGATGCGTCTACTTTAAAAGGGCAACCTGCGAGTGTGTGCGCAGTTTTGGGCAAGCATCTGTGGTGGTCAGGTGACATAGGATGCTCATGCGTGCAAAGTCCTAGTTCCCTACCATTAAACATTAACAGGTTTGAACAAGTAATTAAATAAAAAATGGAGGAGGTAAACAAAGTGTGACTTGCTGGGCTGTAACAGTAAAAGATAATGGAATGCCTCATGTGCTCCACAGAAACATGGTATAACAGGGAGAAGGTGTGGTACAGCGACTAGAGCTGCCGACTTTAGAACTAAGGACCCAGGTTTGAGTCATGGAGTCGGCTCAATATCACCTAATCTTGCCGTGCCTACAAAAAAGTGAATATGTCCTTGTCTAATATACCTGGAAATTATGTATGGCCTCCAATACCTTCGGTTGGGGGTTTGTGTGTATCTTTTGCTTGATGCGTCTTCTTTAAAAGTGTAAAAGTGTGACCTGCGAGTGTGTGTGCAGTTTTTTGCAAGCATCTGCGGTGGTTACGTGACATAGGTTGCTCACACGTGCAAAGTCCTGGATCCATATCTTTAAACAATCACAGGTTTGAACAAGTTATTAAATCAAATATGGAGGCGGTAAACATAGAGCACGGTGTGCCATGCTGTCACAATGAAAGCAACTGGAATACCTTTGGAACCGAGAACCTGGGTTTGAGTCACGGTGTCAGCTCAACATTTCTTAATCCCGCCATGCCTACAAAAAATGAATATGTCCTTGTGTAATGTAGCTGGTGTGTCTGTAAAGCCTCCAATTCCTTCAGGTGGAGGTTGGGCTACTTAGCAAACAAGGAACTAATAAGCACAGTGGGCAAGCACACTTGATAAACAGAATCCAAACCAAGGAAGGGGGGAGCTGAGAGAGAGCAGCTAAAGAGGGCGCAGAGCGAGGAAGAGCAAATGTGACCAATTGACAGCCTTGTTTACAGCAAACCTAAGCTGAGAGCAAGAATGCTCTGCAAATGAAAAGCAAAGGTTTACCGAACAGCAGCAGAAAACAAAGAGAAAAAAGACCCCCTAAGAAAAGATGAACACAAAAAAGCATACTTATACAGTATTTTGTCCCTGCTCCCACACTAGCAAGCCAGGATTTTTAAATGACACAAACATGAACGAATGAAATGGCTTTAAGCCCACAGTACAAATATATTTAAAAGTATACAAGACGTCATATGCTTACGCTCGACCTAAAAGTGAGACATGGCACCTATTGATGGGGCACTTGTAGTGTTTAACATCAGAAAATATATGGAACCTCTATGTTTGCTATGGCCGTGGGGTTGATATACCACCAAATGAAAAGCCCCCAGCACCCTCTGAAAACAGTGCACAGATGCAGTTACTTATTTGATGCCTGCAGAAAAACACCACCATAATCATGTGTAGTATTCCTACACATCAGTAACCCGAGGGAATAAAAACACGAGTTTACCATCCTAGATGACATATTTGGACGTCATGAAGGCAGACTGTACATGTGTATGCTTTGTGGAAAAAAACCGTTAGATCAGCTAACCAGAACGATGTGGGTCTGCCATCAAACAAATTATCTCGAAGTGTATGAAGAATATTATTTTTCTTATTATCTGTTCTACAGTCCTAAGGAATGACAGCTGGCGCCAAAACAGGTCTCGTCATAATCACTCACTTTACTCACAGCTGTCCCATTTCTTCACAGTGAGGAGAATCTACCAGCGGTTCAAGTGATTAAAAAAAAGAAGGGAACTGTAATCCAGAATGCAAAGGTGTGAGGTTAGGCAGTGTACAAGAGGGGGATGCAGAGGCGTGGTAAAAAAAACAAATATTCTGCAATTATTTTGTTGGCTTTTCACCATCAAGGAACTACATACAAAATATGAACACACCTTAAATAAAAACATAAAAGCAAGTTAAAGTAATTGGGGGGAAATACATTCTCTTACACTATGAAAGCTCAGTTGGTTCATGCCATCACTGCAGATGTCTGTGCGTTTAACCACACAGCCAAAGAACTGAATCCTAGCTGGAGCAGTGGGAAACACAAACATGTATATTTATTGTGCCAGAGGTCCCAGCCTGCAACTGAAAGGACTGCAAACATGCAAGTAATTAACTTAAAATTATAGTATAGTATAAGACAGACTGGAACAATTTTGAGTAGCAGATAAAATCAGTTTGTAATACTCAACCTAGACTGTAACTAATGCAAACTTTTTTTTATAGGTTTCCATTAAAAGGCCACACTCAGAACTCCCCTAGGGTATCTCACAAAGAGAATACATATTTATCACCATGAAGCCTCAAAGGATTCCATCACTAAAAACCTATACTGGTTTCCAAGCAGCCTTTAGATTTGCTGATTAATAATTGCACACACACCTTTCTTTCAGGTAGCAGGCACCCCGGAGAGGCGGCTTGTTTCTTCTTTTGCTGTCTGCCCCTCCCTTTGGTTCACTGCCAGCCAGAGGCACCTAAGGGTCGGCATTAACTGCTCAGAAATAGCTGTTTTGGGTATCAAACAAAAAGCATAGGAACGGTTTTTATATAATTATAAAAGATTGGGAACATTGTGCCAATAGGCTCTGTCACCTCAACCACTGGAATCTACGGACACGAATCTGAGCCCACTTTCCTGAGTGAGATGAGCTGGAATTCTTTTACCTTTAGGCAGTACTTTAAGTGGGATGCAAAACGTGGGGGGTCTCTAGAAGAGGCGTGGCATATATGAGAGAGTAGTTTTAACACACTAGATAATTTTTTGTGACCGCTATACTGTGCAACCCGACTGGTATTTCGGTGCAAGATGGGGAAAACGATGAGAAATATAAATTTGAACTAAATGACAATGAACTTTTTTACATGAACTGGGGAAAATCGATCACTGTTCTTTGCCAGCAAAGTTAACTACATGAATCTGGGGCCTGATAGCCGTTTCAATATCCATTTTCAATTACTAACGGGGCTGGGACCCGGCAGACTTAAAGCCCTGCCTTTTGGAAAGTTTCATGAAAGATGTTAGAATTTCTTATTTTGTGAAGTAATTAAAATAGCGGGATAAAGTATCTCCGCCAGTAATACAGTTCTTTAGCTTACATGAAGCGCATATGAATAAATGTGCTATGCTTCGGTATTCTCGTTGGTATTTATATATGTGCGTCACAGAAGGGCTTCTGAAACACACTGATGTGGACTGTGACTGATTTAACAGAAAAAGGCAGAGAGGTGTGCGCGTGCGCAAGTATGTGTGTGGAAGCACTGCGAGATGCTACTCACCTATTCAAACATTAGTCATAGCTAGACCCGAAGAAAACATTGCTGTGTCCTCCTTGGCCAGGGGCGTCAGTTCCAACAGCTACTGTGGGGGTTTCGATGATCCTCTTCTGTGTGGCAGGCAAAGGCTCATAATTAATGCAAATGAATGAGAAGGTGAGTGCTTGAAAGGATGGATACGTGGATGGATGGATGTGTGAGTGAAATTGGCGAAATGTGGATGGGTGGGTAGGTGAAGGGTGGATGGATAGATGCATGGATGAATGAGTGTAAGGATGAGTGAAACAGATGATGAATGGGTAAATGTGTGAGAGGGTAGATTGATGGCTGATGAAAAATGATGGATGGATCAGTGAGTGAAAGGATGGATGGATGAGTGAAAAGGTTAATGGATGGATGGATCTGTGAGTGAAATAGTGGACGACTCGGCGAGTGAAAAAGTGGATTGATAAATGCATGGATGAATGAACGAAAGAATGGATGTAATAATTGATGAGTGAAAGGGAGGATGGATGGGTGGGTGGAAGGGTGAATGGATGGATAAGTATAAGCCTGGATGGATGAGTGAAAGGGAGGATGGATGGAGTCGATGGATGGATGGGTAAAAGGGAGGCTGGATGGATGGAGTCAAAGAAAGGATGGAAGAGTGACAAGTTGGATGGATAAGTAAAAGACGGAATCATGGATGACTGAAAGGATGAATCGATGAAAGGGGAATGGATACGTGAAAGGATGGATGGCTAAGTGAAAGGATGGTGGATAGGTTTGGGTATGGAAGGGCAGACGGATGGACGGAATGGTGATGGACAATGCTGGATAAAAGACAACGGATGACAGTACATAAAGGTGAAATGGTGGATAGCCGGTGGATGGGAGGATGAAAAGATGAATGGATAGATCCTTGCAACGAAGAGACAAGCAAGCTCTTCTGGGGAGGGTTGCAATGACTTGCTTCGCTTGGTGCCATAAAAGCTTTGGTTTATAGTGGGGGGTATTTTAATTTTCTGGCTGCTCCCTTGACCTTGGCCATAAGTCACGCTAAACGCAGAAACATTTCAGTAATTGGAACATTCAAAGAAAAGACAGGAAAGACGGCTTTCCACAGGGTCTCTTGTAACCGAACCAGACGAAAGGTCGCTGCCAGACGATAAACATGTCTTAAGTCTTTCCAAATCTGAATAGAATGTTAAATGGCTACAGAAATGGATGGATGAATGGACAGATAGATATTTGGATAGCTAGTTGGACAGATGTGTTGTACTGTATTTTATTCACGTTCCTGGCTCCATACATATTCCTCCAGGAGGTCTGTATGGAATAAGCTGTTCCAGCCATACCTTTTTAGGTACAGCTAGGTGGCTGGTGCCTTGCTTGGGAAACAGACTCAGTATGCCATTTAAATGGTCTGAATGCACCACTGGGTCTGCAGTAGAGAACAGAAGGCCACTTACTGCTCTGATTTTGGCAGGCAGTAATGGGTGTTTTGGAGAGGTTTATCACAGTTCCAGAGCCAGGTGTCTGCCTTGATCTCCATCCTGCTTTGTTTAACGATGCTTGGGGGTTTATTTAAGTAGTCACTGGCTCAGGGAGCCAAATAACTGATGGAGGAGGGAGATGCTATAGGGCGAGGGGTAAGCCGGGAGCAACGAGTCCTGCACCAATACTCTTATGTCACAGGAAGCGATTGAAGGGCAGGGAAAAGGAGGTCTGGCCACTATGAACTGATGGAGGGTAGGAGAGGACGATCCACCCTCTACCATTTCGTGTTCCTTGAGGATCTCCTCTTCTCGCTCTACTTTTCTCCATTCTGGTTGACCTACCCTCTATACGCTGATGACCAAATCATCTTCTCCATTTCTACTTTTACACCTCCTCTGGTCACACGGCACATGCCACCTCACAGTAGTCAAGCATTGGATGTCATTACCACAGCATCACAAGCTTTATATCATCATTTACGGAACTGGCATTTGCAATCCTCTCCCAGATCTTTCATCTAACTACAGCATTCTAAAAAGGGATCCTTTTTATGGAAATAGAGGATCCTAATGAATGGAATATCGGGGCCAGGTATACCAGGAAGTGTCTCTTTTTAGAGAACTAATTCAATGCCTCATGTTCAAACCCCACACATTGTGTTGAATGGCAATACAAGGTTGCGACTGGGTGATGCAGGGAGACATTGGTGGTTCAAAGCAGAAATACATTGAGAAGTGGTGATCCGGTGTCTGTTGAGTGAAAGAGAAGTAAATTGCTCTACTGTAAGAGTGGTGGGTACTGCTGACTGTGCACGTACCCAGTTGGAGATCCATCAATGAGATCTGGGACCATGCATGCTTGGCTGCAGCACTAGACTGCGCCCACTGGCTGGTAAAAGGAGGGGCATAGAGACCAGGAGGGAATCTGTGCCACTGTCTTGGTATTTAGCCAAAAAGACACTGCAAAAGTGGAGGGCTTCATAAGAGAAGGCGCTTAAGGTAGCAAAGGTATTGCACACGTGGGTAGGGGAGACTGGTGGTGCAGGCTTATCTGCACAGAAACTTTCTTGATAAAGTTCTCCAGATATGCGACATGGCCATTCCCCAGATGGTGTATAATAAGTGAAATAACCATGGCCGGAGCCTTGCAGTAGGAAAACGATCAATACTGAACAGATGTAGCGATTGAAAGGAAACCCATGGAAGAGGTCAGCAGGTGATTAAGGGCCCTAACTGGACAGATTAATGCTGGAGAGTCTCGAGAACTGACGGTGCAATCTGCAAGGTGGAGGGAGGACAAGTTGCAGTGAATTCGGACTGGTTGCGACCTCACTCCCTCAGCCTTCCATCCACTGCCTTCGTTGGAAGCACTCACATGGTATGGGAAATGGAATCTCTTTGATCTGAGCTAGACAAAAAGGGTTCAGATTATATGGTAGCACAGTGTGAAAGGTTCTCTATGCTCCTTACAATTTGAAAGTTAGCAAGGTTTTTTCTGAACAGCACCAAGAGCTGCTATTTTGGACTTTAGACCGGAGCTCCATGGAAGAGCTTTCTACTCGTACACCAAAGATGTGGGCCTGGTCACCCTACCCCGCAGTAGAATATACAGGCCATCGCAGGGGTACACCTGGGCCTAAACTACTGAAAGCATAGTAATGCTAAACATGTGACAGGTATATATACTGGAAATATTGTAGAGCAGCCCTTTCTCTGTCTTTACAGCCGGATATGTGTGAATTAAGGTTGTGGATTACCTGGTGGAGGCTCCCACCTCGAGATTTACAAAATATCGCACAACAAATAGCCATGTCCTTTCTGTATTAAATGAGGATTTACCCGTTTTTGACAACTAAAAGAAAACCGATTCGAAAAGGAAAGAAAATTATTCTCGAACATTTATAGTATATATTTAGAAACGTCTGTTGAAGGTGCATATACATTCCACACCCTCTGGAGTGCTGTTCGGGTTTCTTTATTAACCATTATATAACATTTCAACATTGAAAAATTGGAACCATTTAAGAATATAAATCACAGGAGGTTATGGTAAATATTCTCTTTTGGTTGGGACTTCAAATGTTGGCAAGCATGCTTGTTTGAAATAGCATGCACAGCCTGTACTGTGCCCACAGACTGGCAACATGACAAGACGGCACCTCATATCCTGTCTGTAATTAAATGGAATTAAAATTGGCAAATGTAATTGTTGTGCAGAGCTGTACGGAGGTTTATTTCTCTCTTGCTAAATGAAAGGGTGCCATGCACAATTTGAGAACAAGCATTGGCAAGGCCAATACATAAGCTTTTACTGTGATCGAATGTTCAAACATAGGGATACACATATACACAGAATTGTGCTCTGTTCCACAGCACACAGCCTCTTTCTGTGCCTCCTATGTCCACGCCCTGTTTTTTTATTCCCTAAGCAGCGCAAACTTTGGAAATAGAAACTAGGCAGAGACACAACGGGCAAATAAAGTGACAGACTGCGCAAAGATATGGCACGAAAAACTGTGCAGATTTTTCTACTGAATTTCAAAGTCAACAATATTGCGGCGAATTAATATTGAGGACAAAATATCTATGGACAAAATGTCAAAAGGTAAGTGCATACAGTGAAGTATAGATTTACTATACACAATAGTGCCCTTAGCGTAGGTAGGTGTTTGCCCAAAAGGAAGAGTTTGAAGAAGTGTGAGTGTCTTTTTCCCAGCGGAGGTTCAAGTTCCCTGGAAAATATGATTACAAGAGGAGATCAGTAGACCAGTGTCATAATCTGTCGCCTGGCTTGCATGTATTTGCCATTTTAGATTCAACACCTTAAGTTGACATCACTTTTCCGTAGTAACTCTTTCCAAACTTAATGCGTAAATGTGGTGAATGTGCATTTATGATAGGCACTGATGCCCTGTAGCATGTATAGCTAGTTCCACCAGGGTCACACATTTTAGGACACAATGTTATTTGTTTTGCTTTCTTGGTGTACTCATTAGGAGTCACTTTATTTTAGCTAAACGAAAGGAATCAGCTGCTTTGCGTCTCTCTCACAGTGTGATAAGAACTCTACTTTATTTTATAAACAGCTTCCATGCTATGACGCAGCAAGAGGAGCATTTCTATGCTGGGACTATCACGGAACCTCTAAGAGCTGTGACTGGGACATAGCCCTGCTGACTCTGACTTCATCCCCAGGGAGGATTTCCTGTACTGGCTTCCTGACCTCTAACACCAAGGAAGGAGAGTTAGACTAGCCCAACTGATCTGGCAGAGGGTTCTCCTGCTATGTTCTCTTTAGTATAGTATTAGATACAGACAGGAGTACACAAACATTTGCACCAATTCACATAGATGAATTGTTCATACTGTTTATCATTCTGACAATGCTGAGTGCAGAAGTATGTCTCATTTTTCTAATAATCACAGCACATGCTTTTATACAAGAATATGATAATTTCAATAAATGCTTTGAAGATGCTTTTTGGATCTTTCTTGTGTTTACCTTCGGCGTGTAAGAGTGCTTAATGAAAGCATTAGATCTGTTTCCACAGATTTCCTTGGTAACCAGCCTCATATTTGAGGTTGCCAACAACCTCTTTCCCTGGTTTGTTTGAGGGTTGGATGTGGTACTGTGAGCTAGCCGAGATACAGCAACATTTACTGAAAGTATAGATGGAGTAAGTTACTATATTGTGAAGTTTGTGTTGGTCTAATACACAATCCTGCTATATTTGTAGGAACCACATAACAAGGCGCCACCAAAGTTTTAAGTCAGGTACTTATTTAATGGGCCTCCTGAGTAGTTCTCCCAAGTGTAGCCAAGGAACTCTTTCACCTCTACATGGAGACATCCGTGGTAAAAGGCCGATATCCTTCTCAGCTTAGCAGGAAGCACCTATTTATGTCTGTAAGTTTCTCATGATTGAACATTTAAAAGGATTACCCCACTACAGTTTGACTTTTCTTTGAATATAATTCATTAAACATGGCAAAAGTAAATTTTATTCCTGTTAACTGTAGACAGGTAGTAACTGCATATTTAGTTGCACATGGGATTGTCCATGGCGGGGGAAATGGTACCTTCATGATTGAGGATAAATGAGAAATTTTTTATTCCTGGATTAATTTTCCTGCAGTTGATGTTAACACACAAAATTTCATACGTACACTGAAAATGCACTACCAGCTCAAACTAGAGTTTATGAACATTTAGTAATAACAATAACATACCAGGAACTTCAGAATTAGATCCAAGGTGCCCTTCCACATGCAACACAGAATGTAAAGCTGGGTCTCCTCAGCAATGATGGGTAACCTGGCTAGTTTTAGCCAGCTATACATCGTATCCACATTTAGGACCATTAAAGCTGAACTTTGTGGCCCTTACACAAACACATTTTACCATGCATACCATAACAACTGCCCCATAAAGGGCTGTTCAAGCTGGGCAGCCACATTTAGGGGTGTCTGCAATTAGCCCAGTTAGTATTAATGCCATTATGGGTAAAATACCCACCAAACAGGGGAAAATTCCATTTTGGACTGCGTAAAAAACATACTAGGTTGAAGCTGTGTTTCCCCATATGGCCCCCCCAAGACAAATTTAGAATTATCACTATGTGTCTACCACTTGGTATGTTTCTTCCAGTTGATGATTGCACTACTTGGAATACGGTCTTTGCTGCCGTATATACTATAACACACAGTACCTCATCAATTGCTGTTTTGTCTTAAGTGCTACAGCAAACTGAAAATGAACACAGGACGGCCGCTTTCCTAGTTTGGGGATGAAAATAATTGGCAATTTTGCCACAGTATCCTCAATGATTTTAGTGATATTAAAGGAGAGGCAGCATTTTTGTCAATATGCCAGTTTCTTGGGGCAGTCCCACCTGTTGAGGCACGCAAGCTACCTAAAATAATTTCTGAGACCTATGCTTCAATCGGTTGTGATAGTTTGGAAGCACGGTCTGGTAAGCCATAAATTAAAACAAACTGTGTTAAAGATACCACAAGCAGACACCTGAGTCTTCTAAAAAAACACCAGTATAAGACAAATAAAAAAAGAGAAACAGAAAACACTGGGCAAATATCTGCAACTGCAGCCCACTGGGAAATGTTACAATTTGAGTAACCACGATGCAATTCAACAGCCTGATCTGTATCAGTAGTTGTTTACACATCCGTCTTGTTCCTTTCGGGCTCAGACAAAGTCAGAGAGAGTGGGACGAGACGAGCACAGACAAGAAGAATATACAAAACCAAAAAAGGACTTACAACACTCCTCTGACATAATCATGAAAAAGTACAGACCCTTCCATAACAAAAACCCCAAATCAAAAAGAAGAAAGTGGCAGGAATGTCAGCTAAATATGCCACAAATACTGAGGACGTGTTTTCTGCACAAGATGGGGGTGAGAACACTGCTCAAAAGTGCAGAAGAGATCACAATAGTTTGCCAGACTCTTCAAAAGTTTCTGAAGGCAAGACCTACTGATGATTTCATTCAAGCTGGAACTCCAGATTAGCGGCTCAGCCCTCCTGGCAGACTTTTTGATTTGGACCTCCAAATCAAGGGTGATATACTACATACTGTTAAAGAAATATTCTGGAAGCACTTGTGTAATACTTAGGACATTCTCTTGGCTGAGGTAGATTGGCCGTCTGTGTTTAATAGAGAAGTCCCACAAGGGGAGGATGTAATTTTACAATCCTTCTCTAGTTTTGTTCCTGAGGAAGTTAAAGAAGCATATGCCACTGAATGGGCTCTCACGCAAGCCCCTCCATTATATCGAAATCAAGCAGGCTGTGATAAAGACGCACCTTATCACTCCATACCTATAAGGTTTAACCTGCAAGCTCAACCACAATACCCTATTAAACATGGAGCTAAACACCCTGTTAGAGAAAGGCTGTCAGAATTAGAATATCAAGGTGTCATTGAATCTTGCACCTCTCCTATAAATAATAATTTATTTCCTGTAGCTAAACCAGAACATTCCTATCGCATAGTCTTAAACTATAGACACTTAAATAGTCATACACGCACCTTTCCAATACTGAGTGCACACAGTATAGCTTTGATTAACAGGACTGCTTGTGAAAAATACAAAAACAACATTAGACATCTCCAATGGTTTTTTTCTATCAAAATTTAGCATCTCAAAGCAGAGATTTGAAGGTGTTTACCACCCTAGGGTCATAAGAAAAAATTGTCCGACTCGCACAAGGGTATCAGAACAGCCCAGGACTGTCTGCTGCCTGTATAACATTAATTTTACAAGAAATGGACTCAGAAGTGTTGTCATATGTTAATGACATTTATCTCAAAGATTATGATTTAAACATGCATTTGAGCAGGATGGATCACACAATCCTTTGATTTGCCAACCATGGCTATAAATTTATTTTCCAAAAATCAAAAATTGCTTTTTTCAGTGTCAAATAAAGACAGAAGCCTTGCCCACACTTCTTAAAAAAGTGTGCATTTCTATAACCACCAAATACATAAAAGGCTACAATCACTCTTAGGCTTTCTAAACTTTGGTAGAACATACATATCAGATTATGGACAATGAGTAAAACCATTGTACAATCTAAATCATCTGGATTTGTCCGATAAACATTGGACTACAGAGCACACCACTATTCTCAGAATACTGCAAACTGATATGCTTGCAAAACTAATTTGGCCATCCGCATTATTGCAGGTTCCACTGGCTATAAATATGCCACCTTTAATGTAGGTGAAACAGTATCAACTGCATATAAATTGCTTTTATATTCTAATGCAGAAATACATTTTGCTTTGATTGATATCATTCTGACTACAGTTCAAGCAGCTGTTCTAAAGAAACGTCCATTGGCTCAGAGGAAGCGCATAATTGTTGTTTCTCCCATTCCAGCCTTAGAGGCTGTTACAAAGGTGGACATTCCTAATAAAACCCTTACATGCATGATGGATATAGTGGGCAACATCCTAGGCAACTACTGATGCAGATAATATTTCTGATCCTACATGACATATACAGTAGTTTCTCCAGTATGCACAAGAATACTTCATGTCAACTGAAATTTTGCCTCTAAATCAGTATGGTTTTATTTTATGATGGTTCAGCCCAGCCCACGGTTAGTACTAAGCACAAGTTCTCAGCAGCATGTGCTGCAGTGAATGGTTTCATGAAAGATGGAAAATTTCATGCACAAAAAACCATACACAGAAACTCTAGGAGACTATACCGCTCAGGTGGCTGAAATGATAGCTTTTGTTCTTGCACCGCAGAATATGCTTCCGGAATTCCCAACACTTATAGTGTGTAAGTCCTATTACTTCATCCAGTCCTATAATAGCAATTTACATTATTGGTGCCTGAGTGGATTCAGAGATTCAAAAAGTAATCTTATCAAGCAAAAATTGGTTTGGGGAAAGGTGGCAGCTCCCAATGATGCCTTGCCAGGGGCGTATGTAATACACACATTGAGTCATCAGCATATTGGAATACACGTTGTAGGGAATTAATTGGCTGATGAAGTTGCTAAGGCGGCTGTTCAGACTGTACATGTAGCTGTGATTACTTGTTCCCGTATGAAAATTGATGTTTCATGGCTTCAGTCATTGCTTCGGCTAGTGCAAGCCAGTACCAAAAATATTTCCAGCTAAATACTCCTATCTGTTGAGTGCCCAAAATATTCCCTTTGCTTGCATTCCTGGGATAGGTGATCCAGTGATACCAAACTAGGACCACAGGCTAGAATGAACAATTGCTGCTCATGAAGGATTAACGTCTGCCCATGCTGGTGAATTTCCTTGTTACAGAAACAATAGTGGTGGAAGGGTCTCTATAAATAGACTAAACAATATGTCTTCTCTTGTGACATTTGTCAATAAATTAAACGTTCCACTGTTGCCCACCCACTGCAGACACCCCTTCTAGTTTCTAATAAACCACTACAATGTGTCAAGTTTGGTCATTGCAGACCACTCCATTCAGCTAGTGCCTTTACATTTATATTACTGACTGTTCATTCATGTTCTCGATTTCTATAGGTTTGACTACAATGATCGGCGGATGCTCAAACTGTTATCAAAGACTTGTTAGTGTTCATCTGCACATATGCAGAACCAGCATTTCACTCTGAGCCACGACTGACCTTTGCCTCTACAGCTTACTGGAAAAATTACAGGAACCTTGGTGCTGCTGTGAATTATTCCTCTTCCCATGATTCTGAGGAAAAGCTGATAGTGGACTGGAAGAACTGTGGCTTAAAGCAGTCCCTAACAGCTAGAGTATTAGGTTCAGGTCACATTTATATCCATCACCTTAATGGAGTCCAAAGAGTTTAAAATAATCTGCCCAGAAGATCTATGGGTGGTCAGACTTTGGAGTCCAGTGGCAGCTGATGCGCACTTTGACATCAATTAATATTTCGCCTTCTTACGGGAATTATCAGATTTCCAGGATGAGAACTCAAATGTGTGGGCTGCAGGGGCCACCATCTCTCCAGGGCCAAATACATATTTAAAACTGTGAGGGGGCTGAGTGGCCTTCCTCCTGGGCTATATATGGCCCCTGGGATCACTACCTCCCTGGGGCCCACCCGTGCTAATTACAGGAGGGGGGCCACATAGACCTCCTCCTGGAGACATTAATGCCCCTGGGGGCTGCCACCCCCTGGGACGGCTTCTGTTATCTCCCAAGGTGCACACCCTCTTGAGATAGCTGTTTGCTTTTGCTTGTCAGGAGCTGTGACAGCTACCGTCAAGCCAGAGCAAACACTAACTCCGCTTCCAGCAAGCAGGAGCTGTCAAACTGCTCCAGGTCTCTGTGACCGGAGTTTTCATCTGTTTCCCTGCCTGCTGCCATGTCGGCAGGGAAACAGATGAAAGATTGCTCATGCACGATGGGAGCTGCGTATTTTACAGCTCCCTGCGTGTGGGAGCATAGCCGGCTCCTGCAAGAGGCGGGGGCTGACTGGGACCGCGGGGCCTTCAGGCTCCTCTCACGATCACCATCATTACAAACCGGGTGCCCTGGGTAGGGCCACGGCCCCCATGTAGACTTGGCCGGCGCCGGTGGATGGAGTGCCCAGGGCTGTACCTGGCCCCCTCCCACTTTTAAATATGTGTTTGGACCCCTGGAGGTGGTTGTGCAAGGGCCAAGGGGGTCTGCCCAGCCCCCTAAATCATTGCTTTTTTAGCCTCAGGGAGGTGCTGGTCCCAGTTATAATCTTATACAAATGTCCAAGTGGGACACCATACTTGGTGTCATCATCGGCATTTCAATGATATCAGATGTACGTTCTTGAATGTTGACAGAACGACACTGGAGACTGACTGACAAGAGAAGACGTCCAGAGGTATTACTCCTCTCACATACATTGGAGACTTAATAAATACTTGAACTTTCTTTCAAATTTGTGGAGTCATGACTACATAATTGGCGATGAGTTCCAACACACAGGACACATCAGCGTGCAATCATCATACATCCTGCGGCAGTAAATAATCTCATCATTCTATACGCACTCAGATCTCCAGTGATTTTGTAACAAGCAAGTTCCAGCATATTTCTACTTAAAGGTGAAGGTGAACTTTTGTACATATTCTTATGCCAGTAATTTCAGATTCAATATACAGTGTATAACTGTAACAAACTTACTTAACAGTTCAATGGTTCTGCTCCGTGCAGCAACTGCCGCTGTATCAGTCACTGGAATGCACTGCGCATGAAACGCAGCACGCGTAACGTGATTTGCATCATCCATCACAATGTGTGTCCATTTTAGTTTATAATCAGGGAGTACAGAACGCTACACCTACCACAACAGCCTACCACAATGTAATTTCCTGCAGTTTCACTTCTGCCTCATCCTTATCTACCCGATTGCATTCCTTATCGGCATAAAGAGCTTTTGAAGTCACTGCGCACAGACCAATTACATTTCTACATTCAATGAGGATTTCACTGCTGAGAAGAAAATGAAAATACTGTTGCATTGCTTAGGGCCAGGTGGGTTAAAGGTGAATAGGACAAGAAGATGTTTATTCTAATGCTTTAGAGGATTTAAACAATTACTACAAACCAACTGTGTGCATTGCAATGGATCGATACAAAGTTTTCCACCGAAAACAAGGAAAGGATGAATCAATTGAGGATTGTGTATTGGCTTTAAAAAAATCTAGCCCTCACCTGTCTTTTTGGGAATCTACACAGCAAACTCATTAGAGATCAAATAGTAGTGCAAGCATCTAATCCGAGCACAGAGGACAATCTATGGGCCAAAGGGGAAAGTCCTCTCCAAGTTGTCATTGATATAGTTAAGAGGGCAGAATTGACTGGAAGGTGTGCAAAAGCAGTGTTGTTAGAAAACAAAGAAAGAACTGAGAGAGCGGTAGTGGCACAATTGAGTGGATCTAAGACTGCAAAAGGTTACAAGAAGAAAAATCCGCAGAATGCTAACTTGGATAGGAAAAATAATAAGGGGTTTGTGAAGAAAAGATGTTATAGGTGTGAGAGTGCAGATCATTTAGCAAATGATAAAAAATGCTTGGCGCATAAACAGAAGTGCTCAAAGTGCGCAGTTATAGGATACTTTCAAAAAGTTTCCCAGAAGAAGTTGGGTGGTATAGTTAAGATAGTAGACCACGATGATGGCTATGATACTAGCTCATCTGAGGATGAAGAGTTAAACGTGTGTGCTGAGTGTCAAGGATATTCAGGTGTTACAAAGAGAAGGAATTATGGAATCAGTGAAGTCCTCAAAATGGGTCGCGACTTGGTAGTTGCCAAGAAGGATACAATGTAAGGTTATGCATAGATCTTTGCAATCTCAATAATAATATCTTAATTGACCAATTTCCTTTACCAGCAACACCACAAAATAAAATAAAGGACAGAGGGCCTGATTACAACTTTGGAGGAGGTGTTAATCCGTCCCAAAAGTGACGGTAAAGTGACGGATATACCACCAGCCGTATTACGAGTTCCATAGGATATAATGGACTCGTAATACGGCTGGTGGTATATCCGTCACTTTACCGTCATTTTTGGGACGGATTAACACCTCCTCCAAAGTTGTAATCAGGCCCAGAGTGTTTAAACTTTTCAAGCACTCCCCCAGTCACAGATCAGAGTTTAATCCATCGTTATTTTGCTTGCCACATCACACCAGTGTGAAACCAGCTATATGTAAATCAGTTTTGACCCTGCTCTCCATGGGAGAAGTCCAGCCCGAACTGCCAAGTCAGGTCAGGACCAAAAACAAGCAACCTGGGACTCGTTTTGTGGTATCACCCCTCATCAGCCAGGCTAGCTTGAACTTAGTGGCACAGCGAGCAAGAGACTCCACGCCGGGGCACACCCTGGTCACTTAGGATGAACATAGCAAGACCACAAAAAAAAAAAAAAAAGATTTGTGACATGGGGGTGAATTTTTTATTTGTTCTGCATTCCGACCATCATCTGTTCAATTTCCTTTACCACACATAAGTTAAATTTTGACCCTCACCAAAGGTATTAAATGGTTTTCTACGATCGATCTTAAGGCTGTCTATCATCAAGTTTCAATACATCCAGAGAGTAGAAGCCTAACCTCGTTTGTGACACCATTTGGGTGTTACAGGTTTAAAAGAGTACCCTTTGGGTTATACTCTGCTGCAGCCATGTTCCTGAGTTTGATACATGAAATTTGCAAAGAAGTTAAGAAACTGTTGATTCTCCAAGGTGATATGTTTGTTATGGGTAAATCTAGAGAAGAACATGATTGAACATTATTTCTGGCTCTCAACATTCTAGAGAACAAAAGTCTAACAGAACAATACAGTAAATGTAAATTTGCATGCAACCAGGTCACATACTTAGGACATCAAGTAACATGTGATGGCATTAGACCTAAAAAAGAGCTATCGGATGCACTTAGAGATGCACCGAGGCCACAAAACAAGGATGAGGTACATGCATTTCTGGGACTGGTGGAATTGTATTCCAAATTTGTTAAAAACTTTTCCAGTATAACATACGAAATTAGACAACTACTTCAAATGAGAAAAATTTGATTGGTCAAGTAAATGTCAGGAGGTGTTTCTGCCCCTTAAAGAAAATATTTGAAAGGCACCTCTATTGCAAGGTTTGACCCTTGTTTACACATTTTAGTCACCAGTGATGAAAGTAGCAGAGGTATTGGGGCAGTTCTCACCCAAAAGAATAATTCAGGTAAGTAAGATACTATTGCGTTTGAGTCCCGTTCTTTAACTCCCACGGAGGAAAAGTATTCTGGTATTGATCGAGAAGCACTCAAGTGTGTCTGGGATATAGAACACTTCAGACAGTACATTTGGGGAAATACAATTACGCTGCGCAGTGATCATAAACCTCTTACCAAAGTTCTAGCTACAAAAGGGCTTTATGGGGTTTCTCTACCATTAGCCCAAATGTGGGTCCAATTACAATGTTCAGTATGTTCCAGATGTGAAGAATGTGGTGTCTGATTTTTTTTTAGTCGTTTGCCATTGCCACTAAATGAATTGAGTGAGGACACAATGGAAGAATTCTGTAGAATGGTAAAGCATTTCCAGTTAAGAACGGAAAATTGAACAAGAACAGGATGTGATACTTGCAAAAGTGTGAAGTATAATTTCAAGAGACTGGCCTCAAAAGAACTTAATTCAGAACCAATTGTTGCCCTTTTGGGACATGAGAAATTAATTATCCGTTGAAGGAGGTTTGATCTTAAGAAATGGTAAAGTTGTTCCTCCACAGAAATTAAGGACCAAGATTTTGAAAATATGTCACAAAGGACATTTAGAGATAAGAAAAACTGAAAGCAGATTGAAAGTTTGGTATTGGTGGCCCGGGGCAGATAAAGGTATAGAAAGGAAGGTCAAGAAGTGTATAAACTGCAAAAAAATGGACAAATCCCAAGTTAAACTTAAACCACCCCTACATCCCATTCCTATTCACAGTATGCCTTGGGAAAGTGTAAATGTAGACATAATGGGGCCTATTGTGAACCTGATGGACATGTGTATGTGATTGTTTTAATTGATCAGTTTACAAAGTGGCCAGAAGTAGAAATAGTAAAAAAAAGCTAACACCAGCAGTATTATAACATTTTGGACAGGGTTTTCAAGAGAGAAGGGTTGTCTAAGAGTATTTTGAGTAACAATGGTCCTCAATTTACATCTGAATGCTTAAAGGAGTACTTAAAAAGAAACGGTATAGTGCACAAGACTACTTCAGTGTATCATCCAGCAGGAAATGGAGAAGTGGAACGGTTTAACCATGTGATCAAAGGAATTATCCAATGAGCCAGGAATAATAGCTTGGTGTGGAGAAGAGAGTTACTTAAAACTGTGTAGGCATTCAGGATCACTCCGTGCATGAGCACAGGCTCAAATCCTTTTGAACTCATGAGTGGACACCCTCCATTGTCCAAGGATAATGTTGGTTGGATGAAAGCAGCAAGAAGAGTGAACTAAGCACCAGAAGTGGTTAAAAGTAGCAAAGAAAAGGCACAAAAGGTATGTAAAAGATATCATGACATAGCATAACAAAAAAAGCAGTGCAAATAAGCATAGGTGATACCGTAAGAGTAAACAGAAGTGGGCACATTGGGTGGGTTTTCACAACCTCTGACAGTAGGGAATTTCTTTTTGCAATTCAGCACTATTAAGTGATGGAAAAGTATTGCATTTATCTTCCCTTTCTATGTGTATGCAAAAGAATATGAATGTCGTTCCACATATAAAGAGAAAGGATGATGATATGAGGTAAATGGTGGTTAGATGATTAAATTGAGCAACCTAACAACCTAAGTCATCAGAATCAGTTGGATCAACAGGAGGGTGGTGATATCTATCTACAAGACAAAAACAATTAAGGTGCCACTACAAACAATAAAATGAGCAGAGTGGGTCATCTTGTAATAAAACCAAAGAGTTAAAAAGATTATATTTGTGAGTAGTACCATTACAAGAAGTTGTACCATTAAGGGAATGTTAGGGACATAACTGTAACAAATGAGTTAAGTGTTAGTAAGACTGTTTTATATTATAAGTACCACATTGTTTAAGTGAACCTTATTATTTATTATGGACATGATGTGTATAGCATACCAGTGTTAATCCAGATGTGTTATGTTATAAGCTTATGCAAATGTCCAAGTGGTATACCGTACTTGGTGCCATCACCGGCATCTCACTGTCAACACATGCATGTTCTGGAATGTTGAAAGAACAGCACTGGACGTCCAAGGGTATTGTTCCTAACAACTCCTCTCCAGTGTGCTGGAGATTTAATAAATACAGTACCTTTCTTCCAAGTGTGTGGAGTCATCACTACAGTCCCCAGGTACATTAAAGCCCAAGGAGAGGGGGTCTGCGTAGACTCACTCCTTTTTTTTTGGTTTTAGAAAAAAAAGCCCCAGGGAAGTGGTGGTCCCCAGGGCTCAATGAGCCCAATGGTGGGGGATCTGCACAGCCCTCCTTCCTTGTTTTATTCAAGTCTTGAAGAAGTGGTGGTTCCTGGGGCTAAAAAGAGCCCTAGGAGGGGGGTTCGTACACCCCCTCCTTTTATGTTTCAATCCCTATTGCCCCAAGGACCTGGCCCACCCAGGAGTGCAACTGAAAACAAGCACAAGGTAACATGCTTTTTTTTGTTTGCCGTGGATTCAGAAATCTGCTGCAATTTTGCAGCACAAATGTAAAAGAAAATTGCTTATTTGCACAGGGGGATCCCAGCAGCAATAGTAGGGGGGTCAGGATATTCCTACCCTGCCCCCATTGTTTGCATAGGGTGTGCAGCGCGCAAGATTGGCTGCTTAATTGGGTGCTTACAGGAGTAGACTGCAGGGACAACCCCCTGCCATGCATGGCCAAAGGCCGTGCGTGCATAGGCCAGACATCAACCTCTGCCGTGCAGGCCAAACACCATGCATGGCGCAGGGTTTGGTGCTTGAAGGTGGTTGGCTGCAGGGCCTCACCAAAGGCCAGACACTGGGGCCAAACCCAGTTGCGCAAGGCCAAAGGCTATGCCTGGCACGGGGTTGGGTGCTTAAAGGGGTCGGCTGCAGGCCCTGTGGCCTACCTTTTAAGTACACTGCATCTTGAAAAGGGAAGATGTGGGCCCGGCAAGTGGGTACACTTGCCAGGTCCAATTGGCAGTTTAAAACTGCACACACAGACACTGAAGTGGCAGGTCTGAGAAATATTTACATGAAACTCATGTGGGTTGCATAATCAGTGCTGCAGGCCCACTAGTAGCATTGGATTTACAGGCCCTGGACACACATGGGGGTCATTATGACCCCAGCGGATGGTGGAACACTGGCGGTGTCCTGCTGACATAGTATGACTGTGGTGCATTCGCTACGGTCATACCGCCGGTCCCACCAGGCTTCAACCGGGCGGTCGTAATCCACCAGAGCAGCGCTGCAAGCGCAAGCAGCACTGCCCTGGGGATTATGAGTCTCCAACCGCCAGCCTGCCCAGAAAGGCTGGTGGTAAGGGAGACCTGGGGTGCCCCTGGGGGCCCCTGCACTGCCCATGCACTTGGCATGGGCTGTGCAGGGGCCCTCAGGCACAGCCTCATCGCGCATTTCACTGCCCGAATTACAAGCAGTGAAATGCGCGACGGGTGCTACTGCACCCGCTGCACAACAACAGTGCCGCCGGCTTCAATGTTGATGTGACTTTTCCATTGGGCCAGCAGGCAGAAACGCTGTGTCCGTCCGCTGGCCCAGCGGAAAAGTCATACTAGGGGGCCAAGCATACTGCCAGCACTGGTGCTATGTTGGCTCCTGAAGCTTTGGCGGTCTTTTGACAAGACCACCGAAGTCGTAATGAGGGCCACAGTGCACTTTACTAGGGACATACTAGGAAGTCAAATATGCCAGTCATGGGCAAACTAATCACTAATACAATTTACACAGGGAGGATTTGCACTTTAGCACTGAACTGCACTGATAAAGTGTGCAGAGACAATAAACCAACAAAAACAAATCAGAAAAAAATGAGAGAAAGAAGGCAAAAAGTTTGGGGATAATTGTGCAAAAAGGGCCATTTCCATCTCAAAGTCAATGGGGAGTTTGTAATTTTTAGACACGGCTACAGCCCGAACCGCTGAAAGGAATTACACTAAATTGGACAGAAACCTAGAATTTGGTGTAAATCTGTTCAGTAGTTTGGGAGTTATTAAAGGAAAAAACATAACTCTCTAGGGAGTGGAATCATTCACACATCCGTTGGTACCCGCACATCCGAAGCCAAAAGCATGGCCCTGATTGGCTGGCCGCAACCTGAAAAGAACGTTGCAGCCGCCATTTTGTTTCTTGCTTAGGCCCCAGACAAAAATTATAAATAAAAATTGGCATAAGGGGTTAGGATGAGGTATCCTGCCCCCATAGAAACTCTTGAGGGGTCTCTGAGGGACATCTTACGGGCATAAAATTGCCCAAATAATTTTATTGGGCTGATTCACGGATCCGCCGATCTATCACCGGGCTCAGCCCGACCCAGAGTGTAAAATCGCAAAGGATCTGCAAATCTGTAGGCCAATGGAAAAAAACATGCATCCACTCACATAGCAAATGGTTGTATTAACGTATGGTAATTGCATATAACTTTATGTTAAAAAAAAACCATAGGAATTCACTGAAAAGATCAAATGTAACAGGGGCATTATAGTTAGGCTCATGTTTTAGACACACAAAACCATAGAAATTCAGAAGTTAGAGTTATAATTATCTGAAAAACTATACCTTGTGCTGTTTTTTAGGCCACGAGTTATAGTTTCTTAACATATTTCTATTTTGTGTGGGTAAAATGTAAACCTACATATAACGTCCCTGTAACCTTTGGTCTTTTCAGTGAGAATATATACATGTATATCTCCACATATATACGTATCAAAATTTGAAAGTGTATATTCATGATTTAAACATATTTTCAAAATGTATAAGCTGATGTTTGGAGAAAAATGGCAGAATTTCCATAATGGATTTAAAACTATTACTTGAGTGATTCATTGTAGCTATGTCTGTTATGCAGTTCCCACATAGAGACATTCCACATTTTTTGACTTCCACTAGCAACAGTGCCTAATGAAATGAGGTGCCATCGCCTAGTAATCTTGTATATGGCCACTATTGTAATCTTGTTTGGTCAATAATACGGCACTAATAATATTAGTAGCTCATGATAGTTTTCATGAACCTAAAGAGCTATTAATGCGAAAAGGTTGAAAACCCCTGGGCTACAGCATTCCTCTTTGTCTGCTGTTAAGCAACATTTATCTCTCCTTTCTGCCAACATGGACTAGCAGGATTTTCTATTAAGTCCCAGATCTCCATGTTCAAAACACTTTCTGTAGGCTATTTATAATAAGGTTTGGAAAGTTTCCCAAAACTCCGGCTCAAACGTTCTTAAGGGGGGTAGGCTGCAGACCCTGTGACCAACCACCTTCCACACATAAAAAACATTTAAATTCACTAAACAAATACAAAGACAAGAACATTAGTTAGGAAATAGAATTAAACAATAACAGAGAAATTGACTTAAAAAACCAAAGGTGACAGGGGCGTTATAGTTAGGCTCACATTTCAAACGTACAAAACCAGAAAAAGTCAGCAGTTCTAGAGTTATATAGAGTAACTTTAACTTGTGCCCTAAGGTAACTATAACTTACGCCCTTGCCATGACATCTTCTATGGCATCATTGAAATAATCGTGGCAACATTTGCAACAAAATTATTGATGAGGAAACTGCATGGCGGTGGCACGATTTATAGTTGCCTTGGGGTATGAGTTATAATTACTTGAAATAACTAACTGTAACTACTGAATTTCAATGGTTTTGTACCTCTGGAAATGTGCGCCTAACTATAACGTTCCTGTAACCTTTATATATATTAAATATACCGGACAGCTTTAGGGTGGTCATTCCCCAACTTTTTGCCTCCCTCCCTCCATTTTTTCTGAGACTGTTTTGATGGTTTTAGGACTCTGCACACCTTACCACTGCTGATCAGTGCTGAAGTGCATGTGCTCTCTCACCTCAACATGGTAACCTTGGTTCCTACCCAACTGGCATATTTAATTTACTTGTAGGTCCCTAGTGAAAGTGCACTACATGTGCCCAGGGCCTGTATGCTACTAGTGGGTCTGCAGTACTGATTGTGCCTCCCACGTAAGTAGCCCCTTAATGTCTCAGGCCTGTCATGGCAAGGCCTGTGTGTACAGATTCACTGCCACTTCGACTTGGCATTTAAAACTACTTGCCAAGCCTTAAACTCCCCTTTGCTCATATAAGTCACCCCTAAGGTAGGCCCTAGGTAACCCATAGGGCAGGGTGCCATGTAAGTAAAAGGCAGGACATGTACTTATGTGTTTTACATGTCCTAGTAGTAGTGAAAAACTCACAAATTTGTTTTCCACTACTGTGAGGCCTGCTCCTCTCATAGACTAGCATTAGAACTGCCCTCATATACTTTTAAGTGGTAGATTCTAATCTGGAAGGAGTAGCCATGACATGCTTAGTATGGCCAGAATGGTAATAGAAAATCATGCTTATTGGTGAAGTTGGATTTAATATTACTATTTTGGAAATGCCACTTTTAGAAAGTGGGCATTTCTCTGCACTTACTGCCATCTGTGCCTTACAACCTGTCTCCAATCCACGTCTGGTCTGTGCTGGTTAACAGCTCCCATTGTGCCATAAACCATAAACATAGGACACTCAGTCACATCTGCATTCATCTGCATAATGAATGGGTCTCCCTGGGCAGGAAAGGGGCTCTGTATAACATTTCAAAGGCCAGTGGCCTTCCCTCACACAAAGGACTGATAGCCCTCCACAGGGATCCTGGCAGACAGGACTGGCTGAAAGGGGAACTCTTTGAAGTTTCCCTCACTCCAAAGGCATGTTTGGGTATATCAACTGGGTCTCTGACCCTACCAAATCGGACATTTCTGGAACTACACCTGAGCTCTCTCAGAGGAACTGCTTGGCTGCCCAAAGGACTCCTCTGGGCTGCCTTGCTGACAAGGGCTGCTGCCGTGCTTGTTGCCCTGCTGTATGCTGGTCTTTGACTGTGTTTGGGAAGACTCTGCCTTCCCCAAAAGTGCTCTCCAAGGGCTTGGATTGAGCTTGTCTCCTGTTCTGAAGTCTCAGGAACAGCAAAGACTTCACCTACTAGTTTTTAGCTGCTTTTCCGACTTCAGCGACGCCAGGAAGGACAGCAGCGACACCTGCAACAAAGACACAGCCTCCTCCCACCCAGTGGACATCACTGCATGCAACAACCGCGGCCTGCAATACAAGACCAACGTTGCTGCGACACCACTGATGTCACGCAGGTTGATGTCACGCAGGGTCATCGCGACACTGTGAAGTCGACACATCACATCTTGACTGACTGGATCCATCAATCGCTCCGGGTCACAAGGAAACAATGTATTGACACTGATGCCACACCAACTCCCCCTGCAACCAGACAGAATGGACGCCTCGCCTTCCCCTGCCTCGCAGTACGGAAACAACGCCTCATCTCCCCGGACGCCGCAAGGGACTGATGCTGCACCACTCCCAGCAATGCCTCATCTCCCCAACTCTGTGCAACGTCTTTGTTTCTTCGTTCTTAAAAAGTACTGTACCTGGGGGTCCGTGCGACTCCGTGGCCAGCGCCTGTGGCGTCGGATTATTGGGAACGACTCCGACACTGATGCCGTAATAGCCCCAGTTGGAGCTATTGTGTTTCTAATCACTTTGGTGGGATTTAATCTTTGAAAATTCATAACTTTGCTTGTGCATTGGATTTTCATCTTTTCAACAGCATTTTATTAAGATAAATATTCTCTATTGTTCTAAATCTATGTGCTGTATTTTTGTGGTGTTTTCACAGTGCTATTGTATAAGTTATTGCACAAATACTTTACACATTGCCTTCTAAGTTAAGCCTGACTGCTCAGTGCCAAGCTACCGGAGGGTGGGCACAGGATAATTTGGATTGCATTGTGATTTATCCTGATTAGGATTGAGATCCCTACTTGGACAAGAGTGTATACCTCTGCCAACTCGAGACCCCATTTCTAACTATATATATATATCCTACTGGCGACCTATAGTTAGAACCTAGTATCCGTAGAAAAAGAGTTATTTGTTTTGCCAATAACTTTGACGCAGTTTGAAGAATCTTCACGTCTTCATTAAATTTTCAAAAAGAGTACAACAGTTGGTTCAGCTGCTGTCTTCAAAGTTTTGGGGTGATCTGTCAAGTGGGGGCTGAGAAAAAAGAGGGGTCTCGAAATGCATTTTCCTCATGCATTTTTCCATGGGGTCTTTAGACATGACTACAGCCCGAACTGATTGGATTTACACCAAATTCGGCAGAAAGCTCGATCTAGGTCATGCTTTTTGTTACTTGGTGTAGATGCGTTTAGCAGTTTTGGAGATATTGAAGGAAAAAGAAACACAGATATCTGGGTGGAGCCTATGCATAAATCTCATGATGAGATCTGATTGGCTGTCAGTACTTCAACCAGGAAGTGCTCACAGCTATCTTGGGGCCAATATACATAATAGCATTCCATTGAAATGCATTGTAGTGAATGGCAGGTTTTGAGGGTCACAAAAAAGAGAGCATATACAGGGTGATAACAGATTTTAGTTACAACATAAAGGATTTGTTGATGGTACCATCCTAATTTTAAGGAATTGTGGTGTGTTCTGAAGTGATTTTACCCTCTGAAAAAGCCTTCTGCTGATATTTCATGAATCATGTTGAGAGAAAACTTTTTCTCATGATTTTCCCAAAGAGGTTATGGAAGGTGCTCCATAGGATAAAATGAGAGCATATTTTCTGTAAATTCACACTCTCTTCCTCAACCATATGAGAATAAAGTCTGGCATTCCCAGTAAAACATATGCTTCCCACAGGAGGCACCTCTCAGTTGATTCCCTAGTGTTCCACTGCAGCCTCCCAGAGTGTTCTAAAGAACAACTAGAGCGCTCCTAGTTATGACAAATTTGTGGCACACCTGAATGCATCTTGATTGAATCAAACTGGTAAAACTTATAACATTTAATTTACAAAGGAGCAAATTGAGGGGGTCCATATTGTCACAGAAATTATGGTTAGTGCTGTAGAAAGAAAATGTTGGACATGTTTTAAGTGAGTTCTCAAATATCTTCCTCTTCTATTTCATTAAAACATTCTGACAAGCCAACAGAAATGTACACTTTCAACACCAGCAGCAAACTGCCAGTTAAGTCCCTGGTGATCAGCAGCTTTACTCGAGTATTCTAATAAACAAATTGAGTGCTAACATTCTGAATTTGTACTAAACATGTGGCACATTTGAAAGCCATCTTGATGAAATAAAAGTGGAAAACTGAGTGCATTTTCTACTGAGGATACTGCAGTAAATGAGGAAAATAGGGAGCTTCATAACAAACAAGTCTACCACGACGGCCATGAGAGAAACAATAGCCCAAATGTAGCACAAATATAATCCAAATGTAGCCCAATGACAAAAATGTGCAAAACACTTTTTTTTTCTTTTACGTTTACATTTAGCGCAGACTTCACCATAACGGTATTGATTGGAATGCTTTACACGAGCACCAGTTACAATACACAAGGACACATTTGTTTTGGTTTTGGGCATGAGGAGATTAAGTAATTTGCCCAGGATCACAAAATGTCGAGCTGACACAGAAACTGGAACCTGGTTCCCAAGTTGCAAAGTTTGCAGCTCTAGCCTTAACGCAAACTCCTCTCCCTAAAGTGTAACATATAATCAAGTGATCAACTGGATAAAAAAACATGAAGATATCAAATAATTTAAAGTGTGCTTTGTCGTTATTTGAGAACTCAGAAAATATGTCCTCATTTTAGTTTTTTAGAGCACTAACCATAATTTCTATGGGAATAAGACCCTCATTTTTATAATTTATAAAGGAAATGCTTTAGCAATTACAGTTTTGATTACATCAAGATGATGTCAGGTGTGCCACACGTTTGTAACAAATATGGAATGTTAGCAATCTTGTTGTTCATTAGAATAATGTAGGGAGGCAGCGGTCGAGGGCACAGACTCGGATAATTGAGGGTAGGGAGGAGGGTGCGGAGGCAACAAGTTGAGCACACTGGGCAAACTGAAGGGGCTGTGGCAGCACAACAGACCATGGAGGGCAGGAGAAAGGGGCCAGGGGCAACAAACTAACCATACAGGACAGGCAAGAGAAGCTGTGGCAATATAACAGACCACTGAGGGCAGAAGGAAGAGTCAGTGGCAGTACGACCATACATGCCAACAGACTCGATTCAGGCAGGAGATTCCCCAATGTTTTAAGCCCCAAAGGGGTTTATTTTATCTGTCTCCTACCTAAAATTTCTCTTTTTCAATGTAATTCAATAGGGAAAAACAATTCCATAGTTTTTTTTTCAAAATCTTTACCAAGTTCAAAACGTTGGCAAGCATGGTACATTGGATCACAGAGGGCAGGAGGAATGGGGTAGGGACATGCACTTTGATCACAGAGGGCAGGAGGGAGGTGGGTAGGGGCACCAAACTGACCTTACAGGGCAGGTGTCAGGGGATGCAGTGGCCCAATACACCACACAGGGCAAACAGGAAAGCACTGTAGCACAACAGGTCATGGAAAGAAATTACAGGGCAAGCAGAATGGCAGGGCAGCACAACTCACCATGGAACAAAATATGGAGGAGGCAGGACCATACAAATAGACAACAGAGAGCAAGTGGGAAAG
The DNA here is from genome assembly GCF_031143425.1 of Pleurodeles waltl. NCBI lineage: Eukaryota > Metazoa > Chordata > Amphibia > Caudata > Salamandridae > Pleurodeles > Pleurodeles waltl. Next base: position 319,663,617 of record NC_090436.1, read on the forward strand.
AGGCAAGTGTAGTAAACTGAACATACTGGACAGACAGGAGGGACAGTTGTAGCAGAACGGACCATGAAGAGCGGAGGGAGGGTGCAGGGACACAACAACAGACCGGACAAGGCAGGAGGGAGGGGATAGAGCCCTGCACATGGAAAATGGGGGGCAGGAGGCAAGGGGCATGAGTAGCAAACTGACCATGGAGGGCAGGCGGGATGGGCACTGGAAGCACAACACACAATGGAGAGCAACAGTGAGACCATAATGGTATACACAGACAATGTAGGAAGGGGGTCAGGGCTAGCACCCTGACCACACAAGGCAGGTGGGAGGGACTGTGGCTGCAAAGAAGACCATGCTTGGTAAGTGGGAGGGTTAGTGGCATCACGATGGCCAGGGTGGGCAAGAGGTAGGGGACAGGGGCGTGCACAAAGGACCATGGATGAATAGAAGGGAGGGGTAGGGACAAACAAGAGCGAGCAGAGGAAGGGGTCTCAAAATAGACCACGCCAGACAGACAGGAGGAGCAGTTGCAGCACAACAGAGCCTGGAGAGCAGAAGGGAGAGGCAGCAAAATGGACCATGGAGGACAGGAGGGAGGGATACGGGAATGGAACTCAGGTAGGCAGAGTGGATGTGGCAGAGACAAGGGGTAACCATATGACCATGCTAGACAGGGGGTAGGGGTAGTGGCAGCTCAACAGAACACTAAGTAGATTGGAGGGACAGTGGCAGGTCCAATAAACATGGTAAGCAAGAAGGAGGGAGCAGGGGCATGCACACAGACATCGGAGGGCAGGAGGAAGAAGGGTAGAGGCAGCAAGCTAAGCACAGAGGCTAAGCAGGAGGGCAATGATGGGCATGCACAGAGGCTATGCAGGAGGACAATGATGGGGCATAGAAGTTGGCAATGGAGGGCAGGAGGAGTGGGCAGGGATATTAAGCTAAATGAAGGCCAGCGGCATCCTATCAGACCACGCTAGGCAGGAAGGAGGGGACTGGTGCATGGACTCAGACAACAGAGAGTGAGGAGGAGGTGGATAGGGCAGCAAGCTAACTTTTCAGGGCAGTGACAGAACAACGGCCACACAGGACCGTAATGAGGGAACATGGACTGGGCAGCACAATGCCAGGCCCTGCATCCAACCCACTCCCACGTGCATTACTATGGGCATCTTACTTAAGGTTAAACAAAACCCTGGAAATTCAGCACAAAAAAACAAAGGCTACATGGACATTATAGTTAGGAAATAGAATAAAAAACAATCTTAGAAATTCACTAAAAACTACTGGTTACAGGGACGATATAGTTAGGTTCAGATTTTACACACACAAAACCCTAGAAATTCAGCTGCTATAGTTAGAGTTGTTTCAAGTAACTATAACTCATACCCTAAGGTATCTTGTGTTCACGCCATGCACTGCTAATTACCCCAGACATTACATCACTCATGATATCGTCTTTGACACCATTGATGATATCAATATAGCATTTGCAGTAAAATTATTGAAGAGAAAACTGTGAGTTGTGAGGGGGCGAGTTATGGTTATCTTAGGGCATCAGTTATAGTTACTTGAAATAACTAACTGCAGAATTTCAATGGTTTTGTGCTGAACCTAACTATATATCCCTGTAACCTTTGTTTTTTCAGTCTCCCTCTCTCTCTCTCTGTATATATATATATATATATATATATATATATATATATATATATATATATATGCATGTATATATATAAAACCTGCTGGCAATAGCCAGTAGGTAGTTATTCTGAGGACCCATAGGCAAAGCGTTTTTTGTTTTTCTAATAACTTTGGTGCCATTTTTGATGAATCTTCACAAACTTTTCAAAACTAGTTTACCACTCACTTTAGGTGATGTGAGGAAAGTTTAGGGGTGATTTGTCATGTGGGGGCCAAGAAAGTGGGGGGACTCCAAAACACATTTTCCCCATGCAAAGTGTTAATAGTGGGGTCTCTAGTTGGCAGTCAGTTTGTGCCTTGTCCAAGTAGGGACGCTCACTTTAGTCAGGGCAAGGGAGATACCCAGCTCAGATAACCCCTGCTCATCCCTTTGGTAGCTTGGCACGAGCAGTCAGGTTTGTCTCAGAAGCAATGTGTAAAGCATTTGCACAAAGCACAGTCATACAGTGAAAACACTACAAAACAACATCACCTCAATTTTAGAAAAATCGCCAATATTTACCTGTATAAAACAAGACGGAAACAAGAAAAATCCAACTTACAGTAGTAAAGATATGAATTTTGCAAGAATTACTTAAAAATACAGTTCTTTGAAGTCAAAAGTTCACTCTGGGGCTATCACGGCGTTGTCAAGAACAGAAGAACAAATACAACAGTTCAGGCTGACTGCTGGGTCGCGGGACAGCTACAGTGTCGGCAAGACCCGCAAACAGTACTTTGGAAATGCAGGGCGTTGTGATGTGACCTGCAGTGCGGTGTGGCTGGCGTATGTTCCGGAGGTGGGTGCAGGGGTCGTCGGGCCCTTAAAGACACACGCGTTGCAGATCGAACTCCGGGCTGATGACAAAGTAAGGAGCACTGGCGAGGATGGCGCTGGACTGTGGTGCGAAGGGAGACTATGGCATGTGCAGTGCCCAAAGGTCAAGGTGCAGACAGCGGCTTGATGGTGGCATCCTGCTGCGTCGGTGAGACCAGGGCTGCATTGTGAAGTAGGGCAGTGCAACGTGGGATGCCTCCAGGTGCGGTGCAGACAGCAGTGTTGTCATTGCTGAAGTGCTGTTGTCCATAGGCCCAAGGCAGCAGAACGACACGGGTGGGCTCCGCGCGGCTCCCACGGGTCACAGTGCAGACAGGGGCCTCTGTTGATGACACTGGAGTCGATGGTGCTGCCATCAGTGGCCCGGGCTACGGTAAGGGAAGGGATGGTGCTTCCTGCACCTCACTAACAGTGTCCACAGGCCACGGTGCAGGCAGCGGCGGCAGTGTCAGCGTAGAGTGTCGTCGTCGGGGTTCCCAAGGCTGCGGTGTAAGCAAGGAGATGCAGAGTGCGGGGGCGACAGGTCACAGTGCAAGCAGCGGATCGGTGATGGCATCAGGTGGCGGCGGCGGTGAGACAATGGTTGTGGTGAAAAGTGTGGCAATGTGATGTGCAGCATCGCCAGGTCACGGTGCAGGAAGTGACGTCGTTGATGGCATTGTGATGGTTTTTCTTCTGTTGCAACACAAAACACACAGTTCCCAGTTGCTGTAGGCAGATTAATCTGGAAGTCTTTGGGGGTGATTCTGAGCTTGACGGGCGGCGGGAGCCGCCCGCCAAGCGGGAAACGCCAGAATACCGCTGTGCGGTCAAAAGACTGCCGCGGTTATTCTGTGTTTCCCGCTGGGCTGGCGGGCGACCGCCAGAAGGCCGCCCGCCAGCCCAGCGGGAAACCCCTTCCCACGAGGAAGCCGGCTCCGAATGGAGCCGGCGGAGTGGGAAGGGTGCGACGGGTGCAGTAGCACCCGTCGCGATTTTCAGTGTCTGCATGGCAGACACTGAAAATCTTTTAGGGGCCCTCTTACGGGGGCCCCTGCAGTGCCCATGCCATTGGCATGGGCACTGCAGGGGCCCCCAGGGGCCCCACGACAACCCTCACCGCCATCCTGTTCCTGGCGGTCAAAACCGACAGGAACAGGATGGCGGTGAGGGGGTCGGAATCCCCATGGCGGCGCAGCAAGCTGCACCGCCATGGAGGATTCCTCCGGGCAGTGGAAAACCGGCGGGAAACCGCCGGTTTTCCGTTTCTGACCGCGGCCATACCGCCGCGGTCAGAATGCCCTTGGGAGCACCGCCAGCCTGTTGGCGGTGCTCCCGCGGTCGTTGACCCTGGCAGTCAATGACTGCCAGGGTCAGAATGACCCCCTTTGTGTCCCTGAGACTTCCAACAAGAGGCAAATTCTACTTCAAGCCCTTGGAGAAACGTCACAAGCAGGATACGCAGCAAAGTCCAGTCTTTGCCCTCTTTAAGGCAGAAGCAGCAACTGCAGGCCAACTCAAAGCACACACAGCAAAGGGGCAGTATTCCTCCTCCAGCCTTCAGCTCTTCTCTTGGGGAGAGGTTCCTCTTGACCCAGAAGTGTTCTAAAAGTCTGGGGTTTTGGGTCCACTACTTATACCCATTTCTGTCCTTGAAGTAGGCAAGCTTCAAAGGAGGGTCTCTGTTGTTTACAAGATCCTACCTTTAGAAGGCCTGGCCGCAAATGCACTCCAAGGGGTCGGCGACTGCATTGTGTTAGGACAGACATAGCCCTTTCAGGTGCGGGTCACAACTCCTCACTCCTACTCCGGCTAAAGGGAAACGCATCAGGATATGCAGGACACATCTCAGTTCCCTTTGTGTCACTGTCTAGAGGGATTTCACAAACAGCCCAACTGTCAGTCTGACCCAAACATGGATGCCACAAGCAGGCAGAGGCACAGAATGGTTAAGCAAGAAAATGCCCACTTTCTAAAAGTGGCATTTTCAAACTGATAATCTAAAAACCAACTTCACCAAAAGACGTATTTTTAAATTGTGAGTTCAGAGACCCGAACCTCCATATCTCTATCTGCTCCCAATGGGAAATTGCACTTTAAAGATATTTAAAGGCTGTCCCCATTTTAACCTATGAGAGAAATAGGCCTTGCAATAGTGAAAAATAAATTTGGCAGTATTTCACTGTCAGGACATGTAAAACACACTAGTACATGTCCTACCTTTTAAGTACACTGCATCTTGAAAAGGGAAGGTTTGGGCCTGGCAAGTGGGTACACTTGCCAGGTCGAATTGGCAGTTTAAAACTGCACACACAGACACTGCAGTGGCAGGTCTGGGAAATGTTTACAGGCTGCTCATGTGGATTGCATTAACAGTGCTGCAGGCCCACGAGTAGCATTTGATTTACAGGCCCTGGGCACACATAGTGCACTTTACTAGGGACTTACTAGTAAGTCAAATATGCCAATTGTGGATAAACTATTCAACAATACAATTTACACTGAGAGCACTTGCACTTTAGCACTGATCTGCACTGGTAAAGTGCACAGAGACAATAAACCAGCAAAAACAGATCAGAAAAAATAGGAGGAAGAATGCAAAACGTTTGGAGATGATTATGCAAAAGGGGCCATTTCCATCTTCCAGTCAATAGGGAGTTTGGCATTTTTTAGACACGGTTACAGCCCGAACAGCTGAATATGAATTACACTAAACTGGGCAGAAACCTAGAATTTGGTGTAAATCTATTCAGTAGTTTTGGAGTTATTAAAGGAAAAAAAATATAGATATCTAGGGACTGGGATCCTTCACAGATCCATTGGTACCCGCACATCCGAACCCAAAAGCATGGTCCTGATTGGCAGGCCGCAACCTGAAAGGAACGCTGCAGCCGCCGTTTTGTTTCTTGGCTAGGCCCCAGGGAAAAATTATAAATAGCAAAATGACACAAGAGGTTACAATAGAGGTATGCTGCCCCCATAGTAAACTTAAAGGGGTCTCTGAAGGACACCTCACGGGCATAAAATTGCCCAAATATGTTTTTGGGACTGATTCACGGATCTATCACAGGGCTCAGCCTGACCCCAAGTGTAAAATCGCAAAGGATCCAGAGATCTGTAGGGCAATGGAAAAAACATGCACCCACTCACATAGCAAATGGTTGTATTAATATATGGTAATTACATATAACTTTATGTAAAAAAAACTATAGGAATTCACTGAAAGGACCAAATGCTACAGGGACTTTATAGTTAGGCTCATGTTTTAGTCACACAAAACCATAGCGATTCAGCAGTTAGTTATAATTATCTGAAAAACTATACCTTGTGCTGTTATTTTTGTCTTTAGGCCACAAGTTATAGTTTCTTATCATATTTCTATCTTGTGTGGGTAAAACGTAAACCTAAATATAACGTCCCTGTAACCTTTGGTCTTTTCAGTGAGAATATATATATCTCCACATATATCTCAAAATTTGAAAGTGTATATTCATTATTTAAATGTATGTATTTTCATAATTTGTAAGCTGATGTTTGGAGAAATATGGTTGAATTTCCATAATAGATTTAAAACTATTACTTGAGTAATTCATTGTAGCTATGTCTGTTATGCAGTACCCACATAGAAGCATTCCACATTTTTTTATTACCACTGGCCACAGTGCCTGATGAAATGAGGTGCCAACTCCTAGTAATCTTGTATACGACGGCCACTATTGTAATCTTGTCTGGTCATTATTACGGCACTAATAATATTAGTAGGCTGTGATAGTTTTCATGAACCTAAAGAGCTATTATTACGAAAAGGTTGGAAACCCCTAGGCTACAACATTCCTCTTTGTCCACTGTTAAGTAACATTTCTCTCTCCTTTCTGACAACAAGAATTTGCAGGATTTTCTATTATGTCCCAGATCTCCATGTTCAAAACACTTTCTGTAGACTATCTATATTGAGGTTTGGAAAGTTTCCCAACAAGAAGCGGCTGAAAGGTTGCGTCAAATTGACAAAGACAATTTAGAAAGGCACTGGCTGTTGTTGATAATGGCATTACTACATGGCATACTCGTAATTATTCACGAAATACCATTGTATCATCTGCATTTGATAAAATATGAGATGACGTCTGCCCTTTTACATGGTCAACATTAATTGAAATCGATTTTGGAAAAGAGTTGGACATTGCAGGTTTAAAATTCAAACTGTGTGCCATGGAAATATTTGATTGTTTTTGCCTTACAACTTGTCCTGTTTCCATCAGGTAACAGCAAAGAAAGATGCACTATATACCATACCTAACATAGAGCGTTAAGAGAAATTGCCTTTTACTGTAGCTGAGATACTTCAGATGTTTGGTTAATCCATGGTTTCATTTCCTTACGAATTTCTATGTCTCCTTTCACATCTTGTCTGAAACATTTTCAGGTAGGCAGATCCAAACAGATGGGTGGGAGTTTCCTACATGAGATAGGGTTTCTTCCCTTCAATTAAAAATACATGAGTGACGACCAAGAGGGTTTTCTATGTGGTAATGAATGTGGAGTTTCCTTGTGTCATTCATTGCTTTGTAAAGAGATAATACATGGTGCGTGTAATGCATCCATTTGTATGGTATTCCCGTAACCTTGATTCAGACAATTTTCTTCTTACTTTCAAATGGTAGTTACTTGATTCTGAATGACCAAGGTTGTTGTGGAATGAAGCCTGGTGTCTCCTACATTGTAACAGTTCCCAGGGTAATTACCAACAGTATGAATATGTTATACCCTCCAATGCATAGAGCAGGAGAAATAACTTTGTGGCCAACCATCCCTACTTCCAAGATTTACTTTAACTTTGATTGACTAAGCAGACTAAAAGCCTTATAGTTTCAAAATGATGTAGCATCAACATCTGCCAGAAAAAACGTTTGATCTCCAATTGACTCAGTCATCTTAAGAAGTGCAATCGCTGCTGCACAATAATTAGCCGCTGCATTTCAGTGAACTGGTGCACCACATTTTTAATGCCCAAACATCACTGGTGTATTACACTTTTTTATGGCAACTGGGTCTGGATTTTTCTTTGAATTTCAGCCTGTACTTAGAGTCATTCAGTCTTTCCTACACTCCTTATATTCAAGCGTTTTTGGAGGCATTTTGTTTGCACTATTCCTGCCAATTGTTTTGGTCCTATTTTTGTTGCCCTGCAATGGATGTTTCATAACACGGCCAAATGATGATGCAATTGCCACACATCCTTCTGTGCTGTGCATGTTTTGTGCAGTACTTTGGATTGTCTTTGCTACTGGAACTGAACCACAACTGGTCTTTGGCTTTCCGGCCATGTGGTTTCAATGTGTACAGTCTGTGTTCAACTGTGTCCGGTGCTCTTTCGAGTGCGCACTAGACATAATTCTTGCTACTCACCAGGCTCACAATACGGACATGGATTTGTTAGTGTCTCCGCTGAGGATGCACATCCAATGTTGTCCTATGTTGTTACCTTTGCTGCAGGATCCTTATTATGAGTTACCCGCACCAGATTCGGTGGATACTTCTGCTCCAGAATTTGTGCCATCTGACTCCTCATCTGGGGCTACACTTCTGGCAACTCTGTCTTCAGCTTGTATTGGCCAAGTTTGTTCTTTGGAACTTGCTCACCAGGCTACTGTGGATCTGTCATTTGTGGATGCAGGTTCCCTCCTGGACCCAAATGACTTTCTGGACTTGGTGGACCTCCCAGGGCTACCATTCTGTAGTATGGGTACCACTTTTTAATTCAGCCTTATTGCCTTTAAATTGGTTTTATTGATATTTAAGTAGTTTGTGGAAAATCTTTAACTGGATTTTTTTATATATGGCTTTCGTTTATGCTTTTGGTATTAAAGTTTTATATTATAAATTGTTATATTTTTCACAGTAGTTAGGGTACCTAGCTTTTCCAAGTCTCCTTACAATCAAGGGGAGGGTTTTGCGTAGCTTGCATTTAGTTGCCATTATAAATTCAACCCAAGTTGACATCTCCTTCCCGTAGTAACCTTTTCCACATTATGGTGCAGGTATGTGCTTTTCTGATAGGCACTGGCATCCTGTAGTCCGTACAGCTAGTTACAGAGTCGTGCAATTGAGAACACAATGTCATTTGTTTTGCTTTCTTGGTGTGCTTGTTAGGAGACACTTTATTTTAGCTAGACGAAACAAATGAGCTGCTCTGCATCGCTCTCTCAGTGTGATAAGAATGCTACTTTATGATATAAACAGTTTCTGTGCTATGACTCAGTGAGAGAAGCACTCCTATGATAGGACTATCACATAACCTATACAAGCTGTAATTGAGATGCAGCCCTGCTGATTCCCACCTCAAGTCTGCCATGAAGGAACACCTCTACTGGCTTTCTGACATCAATTACCAAGGTATGGGGAATTAACTATTACAACTGATCTGGCAGAAGGTACTCCCACTATGCTCTCTTTAGTATAGTATTAGATGCAGATAGGAGTACACAAACATTAGCAACAATTATCGTGGATGAACTGTTCTTACTGTTAACCATTCTAACAATGCTGATTACAGCAGTATGTCTCATCTTTCTAATGATGGCAGCACATGCTTTTTATACAGGAATACGATCTTTTCAATAAATGTTTTAAAAATGTTATTGTATCTTTCTTGTGTTTATCTTGGGCATCCAAGAGTGATTAACAGAAAGAGTTAGATCTGTTTACCCTGATTCCTTGGGAATCAGAGTGTCATGTTCGAGGTTGCCAACAACATCTTTCCCTGGTCGGTTTCTGGGTTAGATATGATAATGTGAGCTAGCCGAGACACGACAATATTAACTGGCAGTATAGGTAGATTGAGTCACTATATTGTGAAGTTTGTGTTGGTCTAAAACACAGACCTGATATACTTGTAGGAACCGTATAACAAATCAATGGAACTATCAATAAAACTGAATTTATTTCCATGTGGGAGGCATAAAATGTTCAGCCTCATTGGCTTACATAGCATGTTTGTAATCTGCACAGTGAGGCACTATAATAAGGGGTTTAGAAAGTTATATAAACAATAAAATAAAATAGTTGTCAAGAGGGTGGGCAGGACCAGGTTCCTGTCAGTGCATGAGCATCAAGATCACAGGTTGTGCCACTTGGCTGATAGGATGTGGTCAGATTGGTTGTAAAACTGCCGGGGCAGATCTTTGATTCTGTTATGGTGTTTAGCTTTGAGGATTGTAGAAGAATATGGTGCAGTATCTGTGATCACAGAGTACTTACTGTGTAGTGTGTGACAAAGGTAATGTACGTGAAGAAAAGCTCTTAAGGATTGGGGATAGTATGCATGCTGGGCTATTCAGAAGTAGCCGTGAGGAGTGCGATGTAATGAGGAGCAGGTTAGCATTCACTGGGAAGACAGTGCTTGTGAGGGATAGAGAGTGTGGTTTGAAGACAGTGTATCATCTCATGCAGGTGATTCAGCTTCAGTCTGATGTCAAGCAGAGAATTTTGGGGAGCGAAGAAGAGATTTGTGCTCTATTCAGTATCTGTTTACTGTAATGAAATAGGTAGAGAGTAACTACATGTCTCGTGAATTTTGCTTAAGGGTGGTTGAATCCTTCTGTGTAGAGTCAGTTTGTGCATTGTTATTTTGATTTAGTTGGACTGGAAGACAGACAAGACAGTGACACAAAAAAAGAAGGGTTGTTAATAGCTACCTGAAGGGCTATGCCCTTTGTGCTTTTGTGTTTATAGGAGTAGCTTTACTCTACATTATAGTCATGACTACTATGCTGATATTAAGCTGTCTAGTTTAATCTCCCTAATGGTTTGAGGCTGATAATAGGAATACTGATGAGGAGGAGCTAGTGGTAGGAAGTAATTGAAGACGCTAGGTTACAGAAGTGCTGTTATTAATTTGGGAAGAGGGTATACCTACTGACATAATAAACCCACTTTGGTTAGGAAAAAATACAGTTCTGAGAGAAGCTATGCTCATCTCCTAGATAGCTAAGGCAAAAGCAGCTGCCAATCTCCAGAGAAGTGTGTGCTGGGTGCAAACAGTACCAACAATTTCAATGTAAATAATACACCAAAATACATTTCCCAAACCCATTTGGTAAAACAGAGAAACATTTAATGAACAAAAAGCCACCAAGAACAACAAAATAGGTTAAGAGAACCCAGAGATCTGAATTTTAATTTTTTAAGGCAAGAAAGAGCCAATAAAAAGTCATGCTCTACATTAAAACTGCAGTTCACATTGGACTGGGACCAACCCAAGAGGTCAGATACTCCAAGCGGGTTGTCTCAGTCATAGGTTTTACCTGCAGACTTAGGGCCCGATTTAGAACTCGGCAGGCGGCTTACTGCATCACAATGGTGATTGATATCTGTTGGACATTTTGCCTTATGCAGGGTCATCCCCAGTCTTTTTGCCTCCTTCCTCCTGGTTTTTCTGACCTCTCGCTGTTGGCTCTACGACTCTGAGCACTTTATCACTGCTGACCAGTGCTAGAGTGCAGGTGCTCTCCCATCTAAAGTTGGTATGATTGGCCTATACCTAATTGGCATATTTAATTTACCTATAAGTCCCTTGTACAGTGGTATCTCTATACCCAGGGCCTGTAAATTAAATGCTACTAGTGGGCCTGCAGCGCTGCTTGCGCCACCCACTGAAGTGGACTTTTAAACCTGTCTCAAGCCTGCTAGCGCAGGGCCTGTGGGCACAGTTTTCTGCCACAGGGACCTGGCATCTAAAGTTACTTGCCAGGCCCAGAACTCCCCTTTTACTACATGTAAGTCACCCCTAAGGTACGCCCTAGCTAGCCCTACGGGCAGGGTACCATGTATGTAGAAAGGCAGGACATGTGCCATATTGCATGGCCTGTCCTAGTAGTGACAAACAGCCTAACTTGGTGTCTCACTGCTGTGAGTGCTGCCTTCTCATAGGATTGCATTAGAAATGCCCTGCCTTATGTGTAAGGGGTATTGTCTGATTTATGAGGGGTAGCGTAGGCGTGTTTGGTATGGTTGTGATGGTGATAATAAATGCTGCTTACTGGTGTGGGTGTATTTTTTATTACTATCACAGAAATGCCACTTCTAGAAAGTGCGCATTTATCTGTGCTAATGACTGGTGTTTTGCAGCTTGACTCCAATCCACGTCTGGGCAGAGTGACAGTTGGGGCTTTGTGCATACTTTTCAGACAGCCTGTACACAGGGAGGGTGGAGGTGTCACAGAGGTGCATCTGCATACTGAATAGTCTTCCTGGGCTGAGAGAAGGGAGAGGCGGGGCACACCTGCATTTGTAAAGACTGTGCCCTGGCCTCACACAATAGGGTCGTTAACCCCCCACTGATGTTTGGAACCTGTGCTGAAAGGAGAGAGGGGGCACACCCAGAACCAGTTGTAACTGGCTGGAACCTCCTCTCACTACCATTGTAAAACACTGTAAGAACTGACTATAAGTACAGGGGAATTTTCCCCACAATTTGGAGACTCTTGGAATCATCTTGGAACTGGACACCAAAGGCTGAAAGGACTCACCAGAAACCGTCATGGACTGCTGCTGCTGTGCTGACCAGTGACCTGCCTGGTCACTGTGAAGGACTTGCCACTTGCAGCCTTTCCCTTGTGCTGGCCTGTAGCTGGGCCCTCTACCTGAGGACCTTGTCTTAAGATTCTGCTCACCAGGGGCAGCGTGCTGTGGCCCCTGACCCCTGCATCCATTTCTTCATGAGGGGTGCTTCTCCGTGGTTTGCAGCGCGCTTATGGAGGCTTGGGAGCTCATAGGCTCCTGGCTGCATTGTGCCCCTTTAAATAAGATCACCGCAGCAGCCCGGGAAGCTGGAAGAACACTCGCGCACCGCATCGGGTGCAGGCGAGTGTCTGCTCGGGCCCCAGGAGGGGTCCGATCTTCTTGTGGCTTCACGGCAGAACCAGGGGAAGGCGCGGGGAGTGCCCCCTTCCCCCGGCCTCTGCGTTAGGAGCAGGACGCTCCTTTTCTGCTGTTAGGTAAAACTGGCATTATTGTGGGTCCCCCCTTGGTGGAAGGGCCAGTGGAGGCCCAGGGGGGCCCCCAGAGATCGCGGGTGCCGGGAGGGGCCTCTCATTAAACCGGAGGGGGTGCGTGGTGCCCCCCTCCTGCCCTAAGTTGTTTTTGCTGGCTTTGGCCCCCCTCGTGAGGGCCGGTTGAGGCCCTGGGGGGCACCCAGTAATCACGGTCCCCGGAGGGGCCTGTCTATAAAAGAGAGGAGGTGCATGTCGCCCTCCTCTGACCCCAGAGTATAAGGGAGGCCCTCGTTTTGCGCATAGGAGCGCCGTGGGCCCCATTGTTCGCCTTCTAGGCACTGGAGGTGCCTTCATCCAACCAGGTACTGTTTAAAGGACCAATATAGTTGCAATCCAAAGTTCTTTCTACAGACTTTTGTTTGATTCATATATTACCTACCTGCGTTTGATGTTTTTACATATGTGTATGCAAATGTTCCTTTTATGGACATGTTTGCTAATATGTTTTTGTAACTTGCCATATGTTTTCTAATGTTCCTACTATGGGCATTTTATGATATTCTTATGACAAGTGCTGTGATGTAATAACGTGTTTTCCTGACTACTGCTTATGTTGCAGAATACTGAGTAACCTGTGTGTTATGTATGACTACTGCTAGGTTGCAGAGTAACTAATGTGTAACGTTCTGACAACTGCTAAGGTAGCAGGATAGTACTGATATGTGATGTTTGGTCTGATAATTCCGTTGTGTATAATACAGTATAGTTTCATATAATCTGGTGTTGTGTTTCCTTTGTGGTGGGGATATTGCGTCACGTGTGTTGTGTGTGTTGTGCAAACGCTTTACACATTGCCTCCGGGTTAAGCCTGACTGCTCGTGCCAAGCTACCAAGGGGGTGAGCAGGGGTTATCTTGGACGTGTAACTCCCTTGCCCTGACTAGAGTGGGTAAGTTCTGCCTGGCTGAGGTGCATACCCTAGCCAACCAGAAACCCCATTTCTAACATTGGTTGTCAGCGGTGAGGATAGGACTTCCGCTTGCAAATACCATTGTGACTCATTATTTCACTACAAGGATTGTGTTTAGACCATCACGTTTGGCTTCTCTTAACTTTCTCTCTTTGGTCATTTTTCCTGTTTTCAGTTCTCACGCTTGGGTATTGTGGTTGTCACATTTGAGTTATTTGTACCTTTTCAAGATGGGGCTTACCTTTGATTTAGAGGACCTGCCGTTTTACACGCAGGGGGAATTAGAGGGGTTCTGTAGAGAGAGAGGGCTGCCTGTAGAAGGGGACCTCAGGAGATCTCTGAATTTCTTTGAAAGGTTTGTGACATATACCCAGGGAGGGAGTGTGCTTAGGGGGTACCCAGAGGATCCTGAGTGTAGCGAGGGTTCCCAATGGGAGGGCTCCCAGACCTCATCCCTAGAGAGTGGTAGAGAGACTGATCAGGAGGGTGAGAATGACCGGGTGGGGACGCCAGTTGACAGGGAAGGCCCCAGTGATAGGGAGTCCCTTGCTGGGTCCAGTGTAAGAAGCAGGGCTACCTCTCATTCCTTGACGCCTTGTGAGCTAAGAGATAGGCGGGAAAAGAGGGACCTGAAGTTGCAGTTAGCGCGCCTAGCTGTTGAGGAGAGAAGGGCTGAGGTAGAGAAGGCCTTAGTACAGGAGAGGATGGCAGAGGCAGAGAGGGCCTTTGCCAGAGAAAGACTCGCTCTAGACCGCAGTCTGAAGGTTCTGGACTCACCAGCGCTGCAGGTGGAGTCGGGTGGTGGCAGCAATGTAGAGTGCTGTAGCAAAGATGTTCCTCACATACCCATAGATCTGGTACCTAGGTTACAAGAGGGGGGTGACATACGTCAGTGGTTAAAGGAATATGAGAGGGCTCTGGTAGAGCGCAGGATCCCTGAGAAGGATTGGGGAACTGGTCTAGGGAGCTTTATTCCTGAGGAGGGGAGGGATGCCCTACTGACTCTAGAAGAGAGTGACAGGGAGGGGTACTCCGCTGTAAAGAATGCACTGATTGTGAAGTATGGTTTTTCCCCTGAGGAATACAGAAAAATGTTTATGGGTGGTAAGAAACTGTCCCACCAGTCTTGGGAGGAGTTTGTGGAGGATTGCTGCATTGCACTAGATGGATGGGTGAAGGGTAGCACAGTAAACAATTTTGAAGGGCTGTTTAATCTGATTTTCAGAGAGCACCTGCTTTGTTGTTGTTTTTCAGAGTTACGCCAACACTTGTCAGTGTGTGAGCTCTCTGACCCCAGGGAGCTTGCAAAGGAGGCAGACTTCTGGTTGCGTACCAGAGGGTCTGGTGTGCCATTACGGGGTGTTCCTAATGAGAGTGGTCTAAGTGTTTCCCAACCAGGTGTGGTGGGAAAGGCTTGTGTCCCAGGTAGGTCCCAGTGTATTGGGGCGGGTAAGGCACCCCATGTCCAGTCTCAGAGGAGAGGGAATGGGGTTGGGCTGAGGCCCAAGGTACCCGAGCTCCAGTCCCAGGTCCTGGAGGGTTCCATGAGTGAACGCCAGGAGGTGAGCCTAGCCTGTGCCGTAGGGCCAGTTGTTCAGAAGGATCCCATTTTGTCATTAGGACTTGGGCGGGTGGCTGCTGATAGCGTTCCGCCGGTCCTGGTGTCTGGTAGTCTCGCTCTACAGCAGAGGAGGCGGAAATCCAGGCATAGGGTTGAGAGGGGGCTGCGGGCCTGTGAGGCTATTAATTGTGTTTGACCAATGACTTTGTGTTTCACCACTGCGCATATTAGTTGCTCAATGTTCACCAGTAGCACATTAT
This sequence comes from Pleurodeles waltl, assembly GCF_031143425.1. Classification (NCBI taxonomy): domain Eukaryota; kingdom Metazoa; phylum Chordata; class Amphibia; order Caudata; family Salamandridae; genus Pleurodeles; species Pleurodeles waltl. Next base: position 319,678,887 of record NC_090436.1, read on the forward strand.
GGGGGTCATTACAACCCTGGCGGACTGTGTTAAAGCTGCGGTAATACCGCAAACAGGCCGGCGGAAAAAAAAAGGGAATCATGACCCTGGCGGAAACTGCCAACAAAGACAACCACTTTAATACTCCGACCGCCACAGCGGTACAGACAAGCAGCGCAGCGGTTACCGCCAACAGACAGGCGGGAGACAATGTACCGCCCACACTATTACAACCCGCCAATCCGCCACCTTTTCCGGGGCGGACGCACCGCGGATAAAAACACGGCGGAAACAGCTTTTGCAATGGGAAAACGCTCACCTCAACACATCCCACGAGGAAGGAGGACACCATGGAGCCCGAATTATAAATCCTGCCTGCCCTTGTTTTTCTGCTCCTTTACGACCAACAGCTACGTAGGCGCAGAAGATACCAGTGAGTACTGCACCTACGACACGGGGAGAGGGGAGGCAAAAGTTATGGGGACACCCACTAAACACCCCCACCCTCGCATATCACAACATACACACCAATGCAGTCACAAAAATCACAGTAACAATCCACAATCCCCCCGGAAGAATGCAAAGGCAATGCGAAAATCGGGCAAACATTGTAATGTGCCAATATACATGTCATACAAAAATATACAGATATACATATCTCAAAATCACTCTTATTTACACATACAATCCGAGAAGTAGTGCAGATATGTACACAACAATGTCCATGCACCAACAGTCCAAAAAAGCATGGGCGAGGCCCACAATAGATACCTGACCAAAATCGGAGAGAACACTGCCGGGGCATCAGATAGAAACACTACAGGCACCTCAGGGGGAAGGTAAGGGGGGGCACCTCAGCCAGATGAATGCGAAGCCAGATCCACGACGGGGCTCCATGCCCATTGATGTATCCTGGGGAGTGCAAAGCCACAGTCTCACAAGTCACTACAGTGGGTGGTTTGCCCACTGTGCCATCCTGGGGAGTGCAAAGCCACAGTCTCACAAGTCACTTCAGTGGGTGGTTTGCCCACTGTGCCATCCTGGGGAGTGCAAAGCCACAGTCTCTCAAGTCACTACAGTGGGTGGTTTACCCACTGTGCCATCCTGGGGAGTGCAAAGCCACAGTCTCACAAGTCACTACAGTGGGTGGTTTTCCCACTGTGCCATCCTGGGGAGTGCAAAGCCACAGTCTCTCAAGTAGATGCAAGTCTCCACTGGTTCTGGAGGGGGACTGGTGCCCAGACTGGATGAGTCTCCACGTGAAAGTACCTGTCCTGTCACTGTCCCAGCTGCACATGGGATAAGGATGCCTGATGTGGCGGTCCATTCATTCCTAGACGGTGCATGCCCTGTTCAGCGGTGCTTTGCCATGGCGGTCTTTGCCCTGTTCAGCGGTGCTTTGCCATGGCGGTCTTTGCCCTGTTCAGCGGTGCTTCGCCATGGCGGTCTTTGCCCTGTTCAGCAGTGCTTTGCCATGGCGGTCTTTGCCCTGTTCAGCAGTGCTTTGCCATGGCGGTCTTTGCCCTGTTCAGCGGTGCTCTGCCATGGCGGTTCTGATACGGACATTGGTGTGTGGCATGACGATCTCTACAATGGGCATTGGTGTGTGGCATGACGTTCCATCATTGCCCAGCGGGGCTGTGGCATCCTGGCCCCTCCTGGGCTGTGACACTGGCGGTGGTCTCCGGACCAGTGACGATACTTGGGCCCTCCTGGGATGTGACTCTGGCGGTGGTCTCTGGACCAGTGACGATACTTGGGCCCTCCTGGGCTGTGACTCTGGCAGTGGTCTCCGGACCAGTGACGATACTTGGGCCCTCCTGGGCTGTGACACTGGCGGTGGTCTCTGGACCAGTGACGATACTTGGGCCCTCCTCGGCTGTGACTCTGGCGGTGGTCTCTGGACCAGTGACGATACTTGGGCCCTCCTGGGCTGTGACTCTGGCGGTGGTCTCTGGACCAGTGACGATACTTGGGCCCTCCTGGGCTGTGACACTGGCGGTGGTCTCTGGACCAGTGACGATACTTGGGGCCTCCTGGGCACTGACTCTGGCGGTGGTCTCTGGACCAGTGACGACGGTGCTGGCGGTTGTGTCTGGACCGCCGGATATGATGGCGCACTTCTCCGCCGTGACACTCACAACAGGCTGGGCAGACTTCCTCTGGACCTTCCACACCTTTGTTGGAGTTACAGCTGACTCACCAATCGCCTCCGATCCCATGTCACTTGTTGTCCCACCAGGAGTCTTAAGACGGTCCCGTCGTCCACTCTCCATTTTCAGAGCCTTTACAGGGGGTGGGCTGCCACTGCCTTGGCTCCGGGTCCTACTGCCTGCCCTGGTGGACGGTGCACTCCAAAAACCTGGAACACGCACCACTGGTACTGGAGGCTTTTTGGCTGAGGCGCTACGACAGGACTAATGAGTGGGAGGAGGGGCAAAAAGGTCAATTTGACAGAGGGACAGTTTCTGACGAACACTGGGATGGGTAGCTGGAGGGGGTCTGGGAGTGGAGGAAGAGGAGGTGGTTGTAGGAGGTGTCACTTTAGGTGCTTTGGGTGCAGGTGCAGGTACGGGAGGCTGTTGTGAGGTGGATGGATGTTGGGTGAGTGATTGCCGGCGTTTGGGTACTTTGGGAGGGGGCGTCACAGACACATTGGGAGAGGACACAGGGGACGTGTAAATGGCAGTGGAGGTGGTGAGTGCAGGTGAGCGGCTTGTGGTGCTGGGTGTCCTGGTGCGAGTCCTAGTGCCTGTAGATGTGGTGCATGCAGGTGTGTGTGTAGACGAGACTGTGAGGGAGGATGGAGAAGAGGAGGAGGGGGACACAGTGGAGACAGTGGATGTTGCTGTGTCTGTATGTGGGTGAGGCTTGCGTAAGTGCCTGTGGTGTGTGTGGTGCCTATGTTTGCTTGAGCTACTTGTGTGTTGACTTGTGTGCATGCTGGTCTGTAGGTGTGCTTGGGATGGGCTGGGGTACAGGAGATTGGGTCTGGGTGGAGGAAGTTGGAGGGGGGAGCCTGGACACAGGGACAATGGCTGCCATCAGTGCTGAGGCCAGAGATTGCAGGGTTCGCTGAAGGACAGCCTGACCAGAATGAATGCCCTCCAGGAATGTATTACCGTGTTGCAACTCCCTCTCTACACCCTGGATGGCATTCACAATGGTAGACTGCCCAACAGTGAGTGACCTGAGGAGGTCAATGGCCTCCTCACTGAGGGCAGCAGGGGTGACTGGGGCAGGGCCTGAGGTGCCTGGGGCGAAGGTGATGCCCACCCTCCTGGGTGAGCAGGCACGGGGCGAAGGCTGAGGGGCTGCTGGGAGGGCAGTGCTTGTAGGAGGGGTGGCGGCTGTACCTGTAGAAGTGGGGGGCACAGATGGTGCCGCCACCACAGGGGAGCTCCCATCGGTGGACGAGTCCTTGTCGCTGGTTTGTGATCCGGTGGCCGACGTGAAGCTCCCCTCGCCCTGCGTCCCACTGGTGCATTCAGAGTCTGTGGTGTAGCCCTCCATGGCCATGTGGGATGCAGCTCCCTCGTGCTCCGGTGCCACTGTACCTCCGCCTGATGATGCTGATGTACAAAAGGACAGGGAGAGCAGGAAAGGGGGGGGGACAGAACAACGAGAGTTTTAGTGCATGGCATGCCGCTACCGTTGGCGGACAAGACAGACGCAGCAGCCCCCCTGCATTACGCCGTTCTCCTGACCTCTGCACATGGAATTTCTGGGACATGGCCTACATGGCAATGGTGGGAATCTGCGCACATGGATGCCACAGGGGCAACTATACCTCTACTTGGCACTCTGCTGAGGTGGGGTTGAGTGCCACATGGCCTACATAACGGAGGGGCCTTGCCTACCTAACTCGCCCTGGCCTAGGGACACCCACAGACCACCTCCCCCACCCAGACACCTATACTGCACGCAAACTCCGCTGAATGAGGTTTTACTCACCCCCTTGTGTCTGCTGTGATGTCCTCAAGCGCCCATCCAACTCCGGGTAGGCCACCGCCAGGATCCGGAACATCAGGGGGGTCATGGTGCGACGGGCACCCCTCCCACGTTGGGAGGCCATCCCCAGCTGAGCCTCCGCCGTCTTCTTGCTGCAGCGGCGGATGTCCTCCCATCTCTTATGGCAGTGGGTGCCCCGTCTCTGGTGGGCCCCCAGGGTCCGAACCTCCTTGGCGATGGCACGCCAAATGTCCCTCTTCTGGTGGGCGCTGACCTACATGACATGCACAAGGAAAGAGGAAGAGTCATTACCAACTGCACCGTCAATGTGAGTGGCCCCCTCCCTACTCTGGCCATGTGGCCCATTCATTCCCATGCATGACTGTTCTATGTACTCTGCCCCCTTCCCTCTTCCACCCAGCCCTCTCCACCCAGGCCTAGCCCATACAACGTGCTCCCTTGGTACTAACCTGTTGGTCTGGAGGACCGTAGAGTAGCTTGTACTTGGGGAGGACCCCATCCACAAGTTTCTCCAACTCCTGTGCAGTGAAGGCAGGGGCCCTTTCCCAAGACGCAGCAGCCATCGTCGCTTCCAGACCGAGGTCACAGCAGCACTAGCAGTGTAGGTCCTCTCCTGTCGAAGGTCAGTTATCTAGTGATTGAACAGATAGAAAATGGCGGTGACGTCCGCGGCGGTGCGCATCATCACCGTCTGCGCACCTGCTCATTGGCTCCTGGGACCCATAGGGTCCAATATTAACCAATGCAGCATTGCGCCGCGGTCTACGACCGCCTACCGTAACCATGTGCAACGCCAGCGCAGTTACCCCACAATCCCATTGACCCAGTTTAGAGGTCAGGCAGCCGCCATTTCAGGGGCCCACCTGGCTTCATTTACTACTGCGTCACACATAGCTAGGCCTATACTCAACACACATACAGGAAGGCTTTTTTGTCTGGTGTAGTCTTGTGTGTAACTGTGGGTACATACCTGGAGGACTAGTGACTCGTTCTTCGCTGTTGTCCTTCTTAGGCACGTCAGCTGGGACATATGAGAAGATGGCGGAATCCGCTGGTGTACCCACCGCTGGTGGACCTGTTGACAATGGAAGAAAGACACATCATCGTCACCTACCGGTTTGACCGTGCCACAATCCAGGAACTATGTACCAAGTTGGAGCCAGACCTGATGTCACCAATCCGCCATCCGACTGGAATCCCCCCTGATGTGCAGGTGCTGTCAGTGCTCCATTTCCTTGCAAGTGGGTCATTTCAGACAACAGTGGCCATGGCATCAGGGATGTCCCAGCCTATGTTTTCCAATGTTTTGTCCAGAGTGTTGTCTGCCCTGCTGAAACACGTAAGGAGATACATCATTTTCTCTGAGGTGGAGGATTTGCCTACAGTGAAAGGTGACTTCTATGCCCTTGGACGTATCCCCAATGTCATAGGTGCCATTGATGGGACCCATGTAGCTCTGGTCCCCCCGCAGGAGTGAACAGGTGTACAGAAACCGGAAGAGTTATCATTCCATGAATGTCCAGATGGTCTGTTTGGCAGACCAGTACATCTCGCAGGTAAATGCTATGTTCCCTGGCTCTGTGCATGACGCCTACATCCTGCGGAATAGCAGCATCCCTGATATGATGGGCCAACTCCAGAGGCACCGTGTATGGCTATTGGGGGACTCTGGTTACCCCAACCTTTCGTGGCTATTGACCCCAGTGAGGAATCCCAGGACCAGGGCAGAGGAACGGTACAATGATGCCCATGGGCGGACTAGGAGGGTAATCGAACGCACCTTCGGCCTTATTAAGGCCAGGTTCAGGTGCCTCCATATGACAGGTGGATCCCTATTCTACTCACCGAAGAAGGTGTGCGACATCATCATCGCCTGCTCCATGCTCCATAATTTGGCATCGCAACGCCAGGTGCCTTTTCGGCAGGAGGATGATCCAGATGACGGTGTTGTGGCAGCTGTGGAGCCTGTGGAGCCAGTGGGCAGTGATGAGGATGAAGCTGAGGATGAAGAAAACGACAACAGGGAGTCAGTCATACAGCAATATTTCCAGTGACACACAGGTGAGAACATTTTCTGCTTTAAAATTACATTTACTTTCACACGTCTACCTCTATCCTGTACCTACATTTCACTAACTATTTGTTAATTGAGTTGTACCCTTCCATTTCAGTTTCACATGTGTGGTAACCTACGTGTCAGCTGCTTGCATCCTTCTAGGGCTTGTGATGTGTGACATTGGTATGTTAGCCTTGGTCGCATGGTCTCCTGCAACTTGTCCAGGACCGTGGCCATCGTCTCCTGGGAGTGGTGGTATGCTCCCATGATGGAGGATAGGGCCTCGTGGAGTGTTGGTTCCCTTGGCATGTCCGCCCCCTGTCGCACAGCAGCCCTCCCAGTTCCCCTGTGTTCCTGTGTCTCCGTTCCCTGGACCGTGTGCCCACTACCACTGCCCCCAGGTCCCTGTTGTTGTTGGGGTGGTGGGTTATCCTGGGTGCCCTGTAGTGGTGGACACACCGCTGATTGACCTGTCCTGGGTAGGGAGGTTTGGGCCCGCTGGGTGGGTGCTGTGCTGGTGTTACCAGAGGGTGGCAGCTCGGTGTTGGGCTGTGGCTGGGCAAGGGGAACCGACTGTCCTGAGGCCCACGATGGTCCGGGCTGGTAATCAGGATCCAGTGGGGCAGAGCTGCTGTCGTCACTGTGGGCCTCTTCTAGGGGTGGAGTGGTGTTGTCTGGACCCTCTGGTGTGGTGATGTTCCTTCGGGTTCCTGCAGGGGTATAAGCACATGATTATTGCATCTGTGTGTGTAATGGTGTGCAATGGTTGGGTGTGCGTGATCCCCAGTGCAGGCATTCCTGTGTGGGGCCTTGTGTGATGATGGTTGGGGGGGGTGTTCTGGGTATGTGCAGTGGGCATGCATTGGTGAGGGGTGCCCATGCTTAGTTGTGTCATGCAGGGCTTGGTGTTGGGATGGGTGCTTGGTGTCATGTGTAGATTGGTGAGGATTTGGGGTGATAGGGGAGGGTGTGAGGGTGGGGGTGTGTGATAGCATGCAGGTAGGGTGGGGGATGTGATAGTTAAGATTTGACTTACCAGTGTCCCATCCTCCACCGACTCCTCCGAGGCCCTCAGGATGCAAGATGGTCAGGACTTGCTCCTCCCATGTTGTTAGTTGTGGGGGATGAGGTGGGGGTCCGCCGCCAGTCCGCTGCACCGCGATGTTGTGCCTGGAGACCATTGAACGCACCTTCCCCCGTAGGTCGTTCCACCTCTTCCTGATGTCGTCCCTATTTCTTGGGTGCTGTCCCACTGCGTTGACCCTGTCCACTATTCTGCGCCATAGCTCCATCTTCCTGGCTATTGATGTGTGCTGTACCTGTGAGCCAAATAGCTGTGGCTCTACCCGGACGATTTCCTCCACCATGACCCTGAGCTCCTCCTCGGAGAAGCGGGGGTGTCTTTGCCGTGACATGGGTTGTTATGTGTGATGTGTGGGGTGGTATATGTGTTGATGAGTGTGGTGAGTGTGGTGAGTGTAGTGGTATGTGATGTTTTGTGCGTGGATGTTGTGTGGGTGTTGTGATGTGTGCCTCTGTGTGATGGGGTTGTCAATAGCTGTGCTGTCTCTCTGGCCTTCTCTCAGAATTTCTGGTTGTAGGGGTTTGTGTGTGATGTGGGTGTGTGTTTTATATTGTGTTGGGTGTGTGGGAGTGGTGTGTGTATGTGTATCAGGTGTGTGTATTTGTAATTGTCCAATGTGGCGGTGTTTTGGAGATGTGTGTGTATTTTGAGCGTGGCAGTATGTACCGCCAATGGAATACCGCGGTTGAAAGACCGCGTGGATTCGTGGGTCGTAATAGCGTGTTTCTGTTGGCGTGGAGGTGGAGGATTTGTTTCCGCCAGTTTATCGCTGACCTTTGGTGTGGCGGTGTTGTGTGGGTGTCTGAATTTCGGCGGATTCCATGATGTATGTCATAATAGCTGTGGCGGTCTACCGCGGCCGCGGCGGTGTGTTGGCGGTCTTCTGCACGGCGGTAAGCGCCTTATACCGCCAATGTTGTAATGACCCCCTATATGTTTTGTTCAGTTTAGCTGCCTATTGGCTTTAACATGGAGTTAGCCATTACATTCTGTATTCTGCCTATTGGCTTTGACATGGCATTAGCCATTACATTCTGTATTCTGCCTATTGACTTTGACATGCTGTATTCAGTTTAGCTGCCTATTGGCTTTGACATGATATTAGACATTACATTCTGTATTCAGCTTAGCTGCCTATTGGCTTTGACATGATATTAGACATTACATTTGATATTTAGGTTAGCTGCCTACTGGCTTTAACGTGGAGTTAGACATTGCAGTTGAGAATCCAAGCTGTGTTTTTCCACAAGATGAACCAAGCTGTTTTCTTCACACCAGAGTAGACCTGATAAGAGAGAGTACATTTGGTGTTTTCCTTTCTGCTCAGCCTTGGGAATAGGAGAAGTCTAGGAGATCTGGCCAGTCTCCAAAGGCTTGCGTAGTTTTCCCGAGTCTAAGAGGAGGGGGCACGCTTTTGTAAGGATGACTCTGGGCTACAGTGAGTTAGATTTGAATCAGCTTGACTTCAGGCTGGAGCTAGACGTCAGTTGCCAGTCTCCCGTTTTGGGTAGATAATCTCTTTCTCGCAGTTGACCGGAGTCATCAACTTGCAGACCCCAGGAAGATGAAGCTGAATATTTAGGCCCTGCCGTCTTGCCCAAACGGTGATGAATTTGACTTTTATGCTTTGCTTTGAATATATTATATATTTGCTGTGTACATTGCAACTGAGAAGTACTGTGATATATTTTGTTTTCTTGCTGCGACTACGATGTGTGCTTGAAATCTACTAATTCGTCTCTCAAGAACCTGTGGGTGGGGAAGAATTAACAACAATAAAGGTCTTCTTTGAACTCAGAAGTGCATCCCAGAGAGGTTCTGTAAGCTCCGATAGGAGATATGTAGGAAGACAGAACATTTTGGCGTAGTCAGCGGTGAGTGCAGGTGAGCGGCTTGTGGTGCTGGGTGTCCTTGTGCGAGTCCTAGTGCCTGTAGATGTGGTGCATGCAGGTGTGTGTAGACGAGACTGGGAGGGAGGATGGAGAAGAGGAGGAGGGGGACACAGTGGAGACAGTGGATGTTGCTGTGTCTGTATGTGGGTGAGGCTTGCGTGAGTGCCTGTGGTGTGTGTGGTGCCTATGTTTGCTTGAGCTACTTGTGTGTGTTGACTTGTGTGCATGCTGGTCTGTAGGTGTGCTTGGGATGGGCTGGGGTACAGGAGATTGGGTCTGGGTGGAGGAAGTTGGAGGGGGGAGGCTGGACACAGGGAAAATGGCTGCCATCAGTGCTGAGGCCAGAGATTGCAGGGTTCGCTGAAGGACAGCCTGACCAGAATGAATGCCCTCCAGGAATGCATTACCGTGTTGCAACTCCCTCTCTACACCCTGGATGGCATTCACAATGGTAGACTGCTCAACAGTGAGTGACCTGAGGAGATCAATGGCCTCCTCACTGAGGGCAGCAGGGGTGACTGGGGCAGGGCCTGAGGTGCCTGGGGCGAAGGTGATGCCCACCCTCCTGGGTGAGCGGGCACAGGGCGAAGGCTGAGGGGCTGCTGGGAGGGCGGTGCTGGTAGGAGGGGTGGCGGCTGTACCTGTAGAAGTGGGGGGCACCGATGGTGCCACCACCACAGGGGAGCTCCCATTGGCGGACGAGTCCGTGTCGCTGGTTTGTGATCCGGTGACCGACGTGAAGCTCCCCTCGACCTCCGTCCCACTGGTGCATTCAGAGTCTGTGGTGTGGCCCTCCATGGCCATGTGGGATGCAGCTCCCTCGTGCTCCGGTGCCACTGTACCTCCGCCTGATGATGCTGATGTACAAAAGGACAGGGAGAGCAGGAAAAGGGGGGAGACAGAACAACAAGAGTTTTAGTGCATGGCATGCTGCTACCGTTGGCGGACAAGACAGACGCAGCAGCCCCCCTGCATTACGCCGTTCTCCTGACCTCTGCACATGCAATTTCTGGGACATGGCCTACATGGCAATGGTGGGAATCTGCTCACATGGATGCCACAGGGGCAACTCTACCTCAACTTGGCACTCTGCTGAGGTGGGGTTGAGTGCCACATGGCCTACATAACGGAGGGGCCTTGCCTACCTAACTCGCCCTGGCCTAGGGACACCCACAGCCCACCTCCCCCACCCAGACACCTATACTGCACGCAAACTCCGCTGAATGAGGTTGTACTCACCACCTTGTGTCTGCTGTGATGTCCTCAAGTGCCCATCCATCTCCGGGTAGGCCACCGCCAGCATCCGGGACATCAGGGGGGTCATGGTGCGACGGGCACCCCTCCCACGTTGGGAGGCCATCCCCAGCTGAGCCTCCGCCGTCTTCTTGCTGCAGCGGCAGATGTCCTCCCATCTCTTACGGCAGTGGGTGCCCCGTCTCTGGTGGGCCCCCAGGGTCCGGACCTCCTTTGCGATGGCACGCCAAATGTCCCTCTTCTGGTGGGCGCTGACCTACATGACATGCACAAGGAAAGAGGAAAAGTCATTACCAACTGCACCGTCAATGTGAGTGGCCCCCTCCCTACTCTGGCCATGTGGCCCATTCATTCCCATGCATGACTGTTCTATGTACTCTGCCCCCTTCCCTCTTCCACCCAGCCCTCTCCACCCAGGTCTAGCCCATACAAGGTGCTCCCTTGGTACTAACCTGTTGGTCTGGAGGTCCGTAGAGTAGCGTGTACTGGGGGAGGACCCCATCCACAAGTTTCTCCAACTCCTGTGCAGTGAAGGCAGGGGCCCTTTCCCCAGACGCAGCAGCCATCGTCGCTTCCAGACCGAGGTCACAGCAGCACTAGCAGTGTAGGTCCTCTCCTGTCGAAGGTCAGTTATCTAGTGATTGAACAGATAGAAAATGGCAGTGACATCCGCGGTGGTGCGCATCATCACCACCGGCGCACCTGCTCATTGGCTCCTGGGACCCATAGGGTCCAATATTAACCAATGCAGCATTGCGCCGCGGTCTACGACCACCTACCGCGACCATGTGCAATGCCAGCGCAGTTACCCCACAATCCCATTGTCCCAGTTTAGAGGTCAGGCAGCCGCCATTTCAGGGGCCCACCTGGCTTCATTTACTACTGCGTCACACATAGCTAGGCCTATACTCAACACACATACAGGAAGGCTTTTTTGTCTGGTGTAGTCTTGTTTGTAACTGTGGGTACATACCTGGAGGAATAGTGACTCGTTCTTCGCTGTTGTCCTACTTAGGCACCGTCAGCTGGGACATATGAGAAGATGGCGGAATCCTCCGGTGTACCGACCGCTGGTGGACCTGTTGACAATGGAAGAAAGACACATCATCGTCACCTACCGGTTTGACCGTGCAACAATCCAGGAACTATGTACCGAGTTGGAGCCAGACCTGATGTCACCAATCCGCCATCCGACTGGAATCCCCCCTGATGTGCAGGTGCTGTCAGTGCTCCATTTCCTTGCAAGTGGGTCATTTCAGACAACAGTGGTCATGGCATCAGAGATGTCCCAGCCTATGTTTTCCAACGTTTTGTCCAGAGTGTTGTCTGCCCTGCTGAAACACGTAAGGAGATACATCATTTTCCCTGAGGTGGAGGATTTGCCTACAGTGAAAGGTGACTTCTATGCCCTTGGACGTATCCCCAATGTCATAGGTGCCATTGATGGGACCCATGTAGCTCTGGTCCCCCCGCAGGAGTGAACAGGTGTACAGAAACCGGAAGAGTTATCATTCCATGAATGTCCAGATGGTCTGTTTGGCAGACCAGTACATCTCGCAGGTAAATGCTATGTTCCCTGGCTCTGTGCATGACGCCTACATCCTGCGGAATAGCAGCATCCCTGATATGATGGGCCAACTCCAGAGGCACCGTGTATGGCTATTGGGGGACTCTGGTTACCCCAACCTTTCGTGGCTATTGACCCCAGTGAGGAATCCCAGGACCAGTGCAGAGGAACGGTACAATGATGCCCATGGACGGACTAGGAGGGTAATCTAACGCACCTTCGGCCTTCTTAAGGCCAGGTTCAGGTGCCTCCATATGACAGGTGGATCCCTATTCTACTCACCGAAGAAGGTGTGCGACATCATCATCGCCTGCTCCATGATTTGGCATTGCGACGCCAGGTGCCTTTTCTGCAGGAGGATGATCCAGATGACGGTGTTGTGGCAGCTGTGAAGCCTGTGGAGACAGTGGACAGTGATTAGGATGAAGCTGAGGATGAAGAAAACGACAACAGGGAGTCAGTCATACAGCAATATTTCCAGTGACACACAGGTGAGAACATTTTCTGCTTTAAAATTACATTTACTTTCACACGTCTACCTCTATCCTGTACCTACATTTCACTAACTATTTGTTAATTGAGTTGTACCCTTCCATTTCAGTTTCACAAGTGTGGTAACCTACGTGTCAACTGCTTGCATCCTTCAAGGGCATGTGATGTGTGACATTGGTATGTTAGCCTTACAATGGGTAACCCGTTATGACACTGTAATTGATAATACAAAGTTCCAAATCATAGACTGACTCAAGATTTTTTTGCCTTTCAAGGGTGTTTATTTAAGTGCAAAAAAAATCAAGGAAGGTTGTAAAATGGTGATGGGTGATGGTGGAGGAATGTCCATGGCAGAGTCCAGTCTATTCGTCTCACAGGTTCACTGCCTATCTGGGCATTGGAAGTGGAGCTGGGGCAGTTCCAATCTGGACAGGGTGACAAAGTGGGACAGTGGGGGGACAATCAGGGTGGTCTTATTTCCTGGCGGGGGTCTTGCCATCTTGCTCTGTCCTGTTCCTGGATCTCAGGGACCGCTTGCGTGGTGGTTGTCCGTCTGCAGGGGATGGGGTGCTGGTGTGTTGGTCCTGTGGCGGGGCGTCCTGTCCACTAGCGCCGGCGGAGGTGGTGGGCAGTTCGTCGTCCTGGCTAGTGTCAGGGGCCCCTTGGAGTGCCACGGTGTCCCTCAAGGTCTTTTGAATGTCCGTCAGCACCCCTACGATGGTGCCCAGGGCAGAGCTGATGGTCCTGAGCTCCTCCCTGAACCCCAAATACAGTTTGTCCTGCAGACGCAGGGTCTCCTGAAACTTGTCCAGGACTGTGGCCATCGTCTCCTGGGAGTGGTGCTATGCTCCCATGATGGAGGATAGGGCCTCGTGGAGTGTTGGTTCCCTTGGCCTGTCCGCCCCCTGTCGCACAGCAGCCCTCCCAGTTCCCCTGTGTTCTTGTGCCTCCGTCCCCTGGACCGTGTGCCCACTACCACTGCCCCCAGGTCCCTGTTGTTGTTGGGGTGGTGGGTTATCCTGGGTGCCCTGTAGTGGTGGACACACCGCTGATTGACCTGTCCTGGGTAGGGAGGTTTGGGCCCGCTGGGTGGGTGCTGTGCTGGTGTTACCAGAGGGTGGCAGCTCGGTGTTGGGCTGTGGCTGGGCAAGGGGAACCGACTGTCCTGAGGCCCACGATGGTCCGGGCTGGTAATCAGGATCCAGTGGGGCAGAGCTGCTGTCGTCACTGTGGGCCTCTTCTAGGGGTGGAGTGGTGTTGTCTGGACCCTCTGGTGTGGTGACGTTCCTTCGGGTTCCTGCAGGGGTATAAGCACATGATTATTGCATCTGTGTGCGTGATCCCCAGTCCAGGCATTCCTGTGTGGGGGCTTGTGTGATGATGGTTGGGGGGTGTTCTGGGTATGTGCAGTGGGCATGCTTTGGTGAGGGGTGCCCATGCTTAGTTGTGTCATGCAGGGCTTGGTGTTGGGATGGGTGCTTGGTGTCATGTGTAGATTGGTGAAGATTTGGGGTGATAGGGGAGGGTGTGAGGGTGGGGGTGTGTGATAGCATGCAGGTAGGGTGGGGGATGTGATAGTTAAGATTTGACTTACCAGTGTCCCATCCTCCACCGACTCCTCCGAGGCTCTCAGGATGCAAGATGGTCAGGACTTGCTCCTCCCATGTTGTTAGTTGTGGGGGTGGGGGTCCGTCGCCAGTCCGCTGCACCGCGATGTTGTGCCTGGAGACCATTGAACGCACCTTCCCCCGTAGGTCGTTCCACCTCTTCCTGATGTCGTCCCTATTTCTTGGGTGCTGTCCCACTGCGTTGACCCTGTCCACTATTCTGCGCCATAGCTCCATCTTCCTGGCTATTGATGTGTGCTGTACCTGTGAGCCAAATAGCTGTGGCTCTACCCGGACAATTTCCTCCACCATGACCCTGAGCTCCTCCTCGGAGAAGCGGGGGTGTCTTTGGCGTGACATGGGGTGTTATGTGTGATGTGTGGGGTGGTGTATGTGTTGATTAGTGTGGTGAGTGTAGTGGTATGTGGTGTTTTGTGCGTGGATGTTGTGTGGGTGTTGTGTTGTGTGCCTCTGTGTGATGGGGTTGTCAATAGCTGTGCTGTCTCTCTGGCCTTCTCTCAGAATTTCTGGTTGTAGGGGTTTGTGTGTGATGTGGGTGTGTGTTTTATATTGTGTTGGGTGTGTGAGAGTGGTGTGTGTATGTGTATCAGGTGTGTGTATTTGTAATTGTCCAATGTGGCGGTGTTTTGGAGATGTGTGTGTATTTTGAGCGCGGCGGTGTGTACCGCCAATGGAATACCGCGGTTGAAAGACCGCGTGGATTCGTGGGTCGTAATAGCATGGGCTTGTTTCTGTTGGCGTGGAGGTGGAGGATTTGTTTCCGCCAGTTTATCGCTGACCTTTGGTGTGGCGGTGTTGTGTGGGTGTCTGAATTTCGGCAGATTCCATGATGTGTGTCATAATAGCTGTGGCGGTCTACCGCGGCGGTGTGTTGGCGGTCTTCTGCACGGCGGTAAGCGCCTTATACCGCCAATGTTGTAATGACCCCCTATATGTTTTGTTCAGTTTAGCTGCCTATTGGCTTTAACATGGAGTTAGCCATTACATTCTGTATTCTGCCTATTGGCTTTGACATGCTGTATTCAGTTTAGCTGCCTATTGGCTTTGACATGGCATTAGCCATTACATTCTGTATTCTGCCTATTGACTTAGACATGCTGTATTCAGTTTAGCTGCCTATTGGCTTTGACATGATATTAGACATTACATTCTGTATTCAGCTTAGCTGCCTATTGGCTTTGACATGATATTAGACATTACATTTGATATTTAGGTTAGCTGCCTATTGGCTTTAACGTGGAGTTAGACATTGCAGTTGAGAATCCAAGCTGTGTTTTTCCACAAGATGAACCAAGCTGTTTTCTTCACACCAGAGTAGA
This sequence comes from Pleurodeles waltl, assembly GCF_031143425.1. NCBI lineage: Eukaryota > Metazoa > Chordata > Amphibia > Caudata > Salamandridae > Pleurodeles > Pleurodeles waltl. The sequence goes on from NC_090436.1 coordinate 319,694,130, forward strand.
CCTGATAAGAGAGAGTACATTTGGTGTTTTCCTTTCTGCTCAGCCTTGGGAATAGGAGAAGTCTAGGAGATCTGGCCAGTCTCCAAAGGCTTGCGTAGTTTTCCCGAGTCTGAGAGGAGGGGGCACGCTTTTGTAAGGATGACTCTGGGCTACAGTGAGTTAGATTCGAATCTGCTTGACTTCACGCTGGAGCTAGACGTCAGTTGCCAGTCTCCCGTTTTGGGTAGATAATCTCTTTCTCGCAGTTGACCGGAGTCATCAACTTGCAGACCCCAGAAAGATGAAGCTGTATATTTAGGCCCTGCCGCCTTGCCCAAACGGTGATGAATTTGACTTTTATGCTTTTCTTTGAATATATTATATATTTGCTGTGTACATTGCACCTGAGAAGTACTGTGATATATTTTGTTTTCTTGCTGCGACTACGATGTGTGCTTGAAATCTACTAATTCGTCTCTCAAGAACTTGTGGGTGGGGAAGAATTAATAACAATAAAGGTCTTCTTTGAACTCAGAAGTGCATTCCAGAGAGGTTCTGTAAGCTCCGATAGGAGATATGTAGGAAGACAGAACATTTTGGCATAGTCAGCAGTCTTGAAAGTCGAATTATAGATTTCTACGTGCACAATTTAAGAGTGTCATTGTTTTTTGTTGTTTAGAGAATTACAGAAGCACAGCAGACCATGTTTGAAAATGCATGTGTAGTTACACTGCCTGATGGTGCTGTGAGAAACATGTTTTCTTGCTGTGATAAAGCATATTTAGAGAATGTGCCTTTTGAAAGAAATGATGTTCATTTTGTTCTTGACAGAAGGGTTTGGATACTTTTATCTGCTTACAGAAAAATGCAGGAGAGATGTAGGCAGTTAGAACATGAAAATAAGAATTTACATGAGCAAATTAGCCAGAATACATTAATGCAAGATAATGCTGAAAGTTATAAAACTGCTGTTTTAGAAGAATCTGTCTTTTCCCATTCCAGTAATGAGGGGGTTAAGACAGCTGTGAGCCAGTCTGAGCCTCTGTGTACACAGAGAACAGAGCTCAGAATGTGATTTACGAGGTACCGCAAAATGTGCCGTTACTGACACAAGTAAAACGAAAGATTTTAGAGTTTCTTACTGTTTTCACTAAGCAAGAGATACCGAGTTTCATTAGCTTGTTTGATTTTTGGAAACAGAATAGCCCTCATCTGAGTGAAATCCTAACACTTTGGTATATGGTCATTAGGAAAAAATATAAGCATCTGCGCGCTTGTGATTTGGCAAATGAAATAATTCAGACATTAGGTTTCTGCGCAGTGCAAGAGGAAAACACTGATTTACATGTAAATCAGGGACAGGGGAAGAAAAGAGTGCCCCTAGCTAGGATCATACACTGGATTCTGGTACCTGCAAGACAGGGCTAGAGTACCACAGGTTAAAGAGTCACCTGTGAAATTGAGTGCACCATTTGAATTCGTGTCCCCTGAGGATAAAAAGCATGTTTGTTTGACTAATGATTTATTGACTGAAATTTTGTTTTCTAGCACAAGAGAGGGAACAGTGTTGTACAATGTGTGTCAGATTTTAAAGCAAGAGCTGCTTGACACGTGTCATTTTACACTGATTCTTGGTTCACTGCCAATGGTTTAGCCGTTTGGTTTTCCACATGGCTTGTACCTAACTGGTTCAATTCTCTTGCAGATGTTAAAGAGAAAAATTCAGAGAGAGAAGTGTACACCCAGGATCCTGACTTAGTGGGGATGGCTAAGTGGGTGCACCAGAAATGTGGACAGCTGGGAGAAAAAAACACTTACAGGTGGGCAGAGATGAGAGAGATGCACATTCCCCTAGATTTGATAAAAACTGTGCAGCACGCACAAGAGCAATCTGTCCCACAAACAGTCCCAGAGCAGTTGGGGAGAGGAAAGTTACCAGGACCGGTATGGCAAATTGATCAGGTTTTCGGGGGAATGATTGCTGCAGATTACCAAGGAGAAATCAAAATTATGCTGATAACTAGAAAAGAATCTGATTCATTCATACAAATTGGAGACAGAATGGCCCAACTTGTAAAAAGTGCAGTGAATGGGGGTTTGGTAAAGAAGGAGTCTGCCCCAGCCCTTCTGACAGTGCAAAGAAAGGGAAGCTGTGGTGCAGCAGATAAAAACCTCAGTGCTGAGGTGTGGGTTGAAGCCTCAGATGACCCTCCAGAACCTGCAGAAATCATAACGAAGGGCCCTAAAAACATCCTGCTGATTATAAAACAGGGAGAGGAATGGTACATTTCAGATGAAAAATGTTATTTGCAAGAAAAGTCATACTTTTTTCTTTTGCAGATCCTACCACGTTTCGCCACTGTCCCCGAGTGTGCTGTGTGGTCTCCCTTCGGGTGTGTGCATGTGGGGTCGGGGAAGGGACCGAACCCCCAACCTGAAACTGACTGAGTAAAGTACAAACACCATGGATCCATTTTGCGCAAATGGCGCCTTCAGTTCAAGTTCAACTTGTTTGATTGCATTCTTCCACTGGAACTAAGCAACCTTAACAGTTAACTGTCTGCGTTTTTTCGTGTGGAACTCTGACTTTCACTTACCTTCCAGCAAACCTTTCAAGTGGACTGTGCACCTTTACAAGAGTAGAACTCATGCTACATCAAACTGCTATTTTAGAGACACTATTATCTCAATCAGAGTATATAAGTTTCAGTCTTTTCTGTGTAGATGTATCTGATGTGAAAGGTTATGAGATCTATATGTTAATCCACTTCCATTGCTTTACAGTGATTGCTTTTATCATTCAGATCTGATTTGCTTATAATGTTTTTTTTTGTGTTGATGTTTTTTTTTTTTTTTTTTAAACAAGAGATATGTGAAACAAAAATTAATTGGTCATAGGGTGGAATGTGATGCTATTAATTGTGTTTGACCAATGACTTTGTGTTTCACCACTGCGCATATTAGTTGCTCAATGTTCACCAGTAGCACATTATATGTTTTGTTCAGTTTAGCTGCCTATTGGCTTTAACATGGAGTTAGCCATTACATTCTGTATTCTGCCTATTGGCTTTGACATGCTGTATTCAGTTTAGCTGTCTATTGGCTTTGACATGGCATTAGCCATTACATTCTGTATTCTGCCTATTGGCTTTGCCATGCTGTATTCAGTTTAGCTGCCTATTGGCTTTGACATGATATTAGACATTACATTCTGTATTCAGCTTAGCTGCCTATTGGCTTTGACATGATATTAGACATTACATTTGATATTTAGGTTAGCTGCCTATTGGCTTTAACGTGGAGTTAGACATTGCAGTTGAGAATCCAAGCTGTGTTTTTCCACAAGATGAACCAAGCTGTTTTCTTCACACCAGACTAGACCTGACAAGAGAGAGTACATTTGGTGTTTTCCTTTCTACCCAGCCTTGGGAATAGGAGAAGTCTAGGAGATCTGGCCAGTCTCCAAAGGCTTGCGTAGTTTTCCCGAGTCTGAGAGGAGGGGGCACGCTTTTGTAAGGATGACTCTGGGCTAAAGTGAGTTAGATTCGAATCTGCTTGACTTCAGGCTGGAGCTAGACGTCAGTTGCCAGTCTCCCGTTTGGGTAGATAATCTCTTTCTCGCAGTTGACCGGAGTCATCAACTTGCAGACCCCACAAAGATGAAGCTGAATATTTAGGCCCTGCCGCCTTGCCCAAACGGTGATGAATTTGACTTTTATGCTTTGCTTTGAATATATTATTATATATTTGCTGTGTACATTGCAAAGTACTGTGATATATTTTGTTTTCTTGCTGCGACTACGATGTGTGCTTGAAATCTACTAATTCGTCTCTCAAGAACTTGTGGGTGGGGAAGAATTAACAACAATAAAGGTCTTCTTTGAACCCAGAAGTGCATTCCAGAGAGGTTCTGTAAACTCCGATAGGAGATATGCAGGAAGGCAGAACAGGGCCCCAGTGGAGAACCTGGAGGGTCAGGGGTCCGCTCTGAGAGCAGAGCCCCCCAGGAATGACCTTGGTGAGACCATTTCTGGGCTGGGGGGAATCCAGACTCTGTCAGATGGGCAGAGGTCAGGAGACCTGCGCCAGCCAGACTCTTGTGTGGCCCTTGGGGAAGGTGTTTCCCCGGTGGGGGGTAGGTGTGCCCCCCAGGAAGTCCTGGTGCGCCAGGCAATGATTCAACCGCAGGGTGGTGACTCTGGGTTGGATGATCAGGTTCAGGGGGTAAACTCTGACCTGATGGGGAGTAGGTGTGCTCCCAAGGAAGCCCTGGTGCGCCAGGCAGTGGTTCAACCGCAGGGTAGTGACTCTGGGTTGGATTGCCAGATTCAGGGGGTAAGCTCTGACCTGGTAGGGGGTATATGTGCTCCCAAGGAAGTCCTGGTTCGCTGGGCAATGGTCCAGTCTAAGGGTGTCGTCCCTGGACTAGATAGACTGGTTCAGAGGGTAAACTCTGACCTGGTTGGGGGGGCGGTTAGTGTGCTCACCTCCCCGTGTGAAACTTCTGGTGGCTTCTCCCGAGGTGGGGAGATGCAGGACTCTGGAAGTGGGGTTCAGGGAGGGGGAAGCCCGCCCCGGACCCCGGTGCAACCCAAGGGTGTCGTCCCTAGGTTGGGTGGTCAGTCGCCAGGTAGTGATCCTGGGCTGGCGAGAGAGTTGTGCAGGGCTGCTGTACCCAGCACCCTGGCAAGTGTGGATTCTTGTGATACCCCTCCTAGGAGAGGAGGGCGGGATCCTAGACGGAGGGGTAGAGGGAGGAGAGCCTCGCCTCTAGCCCCTGTAGAACCTATGGGTGCGGACCCTAGGTTGGTGGATCAGTGGCAGGGTGGAGCTCCTGAACTGATTGGAAGTGGAGTGGAGACAGGTTGCTTTGCACCTGGGGCTACCGCCCCCCACTCGTTATGGTTTCAGAGACCAGAGGCTCCTAGATGGCCTGGGGCCTGGTTCTGGCCATTGGCAGCTAGAGAATCCCCATGGGTTGGTCTAGGCTGCCTGGGAAGCATTAACAGAGAGATCCAAGTGAAGTCAGGAAGGCGTAGAACTGGAACATGCCCCTGCTGTTGTGGGCCTGGGTCCTTGTTCTATCGCCCCCATCAGGGAAGTACATCAAGGTATTGATTGTTCTCCCCTGGCTTTTGGCTGGTAGGGGGTTGTGTTGGACTTTTTGCCTTATGCAGGGTCATCCCCAGTCTTTTTGCCTCCTTCCTCCTGGTTTTTCTGACCTCTCGCTGTTAGCTCTAGGACTCTGAGCACTTTATCACTGCTGACCAGTGCTAAAGTGCAGGTCCTCTCCCATCTAAAGTTGGTATGATTGGCTTATACCTAATTGGCATATTTAATTTACCTATAAGTCCCTTGTACAGTGGTATCTCTATACCCAGGGCCTGTAAATTAAATGCTACTAGTGGGCCTGCAGCGCTGCTTGCGCCACCCACTGAAGTGGACTTTTAAACCTGTCTCAAGCCTGCTAGCGCAGGGCCTGTGTGCGCAGTTTTCTGCCACAGGGACCTGGCATCTAAAGTTACTTGCCAGGCCCAGAACTCCCCTTTTACTACATGTAAGTCACCCCTAAGGTACGCCCTAGCTAGCCCTACGGGCAGGGTACCATGTATGTAGAAAGGCAGGACATGTGCCATATTGCATGGCCTGTCCTAGTAGTGACAAACGGCCTAACTTGGTGTCTCACTGCTGTGAGTGCTGCCTTCTCATAGGATTGCATTAGAAATGCCCTGCCTTATGTGTAAGGGGTATTGTCTGATTTATGAGGTGTAGCGTAGGCGTGTTTGGTATGGTTGTGATGGTGATAATAAATGCTCCTTACTGGTGTGGGTGTATTTTTTATTCATATCACAGAAATGCCACTTCTAGAAAGTGCGCATTTATCTGTGCTTATGACTCTGGTGTTTTGCAGCTTGACTCCAATCCACGTCTGGGCAGAGTGACAGTTGGGGCTTTGTGCATACTTTTTAGACTGCCTGTACACAGGGAGTGTGGAGGTGTCACAGAGGTGCATCTGCATACTGAATAGTCTTCCTGGGCTGAGAGAAGGGAGAGGCCTGCATTTGTAAAGACTGTGCCCTGGCCTCACACAATAGGGTAGTTAACCCCCCACTGATGTTTGGAGCCTGTGCTGAAAGGAGAGAGGGGGCACACCCAGACCAGTTGTAACTGGCTGGAACCTCCTCTCCCTACCATTGTAAAACACTGTAAGAACTGACTATAAGTACAGGGGAATTTTCCCCACAATTTGGAGACTCTTGGAATCATCTTGGAACTGGACACCAAAGGCTGAAAGGACTCACCAGGAACCGCCATGGACTGCTGCTGATGTGCTGACCTGTGACCTGCCTGGTCACTGTGAAGGACTTGCCACTTGCTGCCTTTCCCTTGTGCTGGCCTGTAGCTGGGCCCTCTACCCGAGGACCTTGTCTTAAGATTCTGCTCCCCAGGGGCAGGGTGCTGTGGCCCCTGACCCCTGTATCCATTTCTTCACGAGGGGTGCTTCTCCGTGGTTTGCAGCGCGCTTATGGAGCCTTGGGAGCTCATAGGCTCCTGGCTGCATTGTGCCCCTTTAAATAAGATCACCGCAGCGGCCCGGGAAGCTGGAAGAACACTTGCTCACCGCATCGGGTGCAGGCGAGTGTCTGCTCGGGCCCCAGGAGGGGTCCGATCTTCTTGTGGCTTCACGGCAGGACCAGGGGAAGGCGCAGGGAGTGCCCCCTTCCCCCTGGCCTCTGCGTTAGGAGCAGGACACTCCTTTTCTGCTGTTAGCTAAAACGGGCATTATTGTGGGCCCCCCCTTGGTGGAAGGGCCAGTGGAGGCCCGGGGGGGCCCCCAGACATCGCAGGTCCCGGGAGGGGCCTGTCATTAAACCGGAGGGGGTGCGTGGTGCCCCTCTCCTGCCCTAAGTTGTTTTTGCTGGCTTTGGTCCCCCTCGTGAGGGCCGGTTGAGGCCCTGGGGGGGCCCCAGTAATCACGGTCCCCGGAGGGGCCTGTCTATAAAATAGAGGAGGTGCATGTCGCCCTCCTCTGACCCCAGAGTATAAGGGAGGCCCCCGTTTTGTGCATAGGAGCGTCGGGGGCCCCATTGTTCGCCTTCTAGGCACTGGAGGTGCCTTCATCCAACCAGGTACTGTTTAAAGGACCAATATAGTTGCAATTCAAAATTCTTTCTACAGACTTTTGTTTGATTCATATATTACCTACCTGCGTTTTATGTTTTTACATATGTGTATGCAAATGTTCCTTTTATGGACATGCTTGCTAATATGTTTTTGTAACTTGCCATATGTTTTCTAATATTCCTACTATGGGCATTTTGTGATATTCTTATGACAAGTGCTGTGATGTAATAACGTGTTTTCCTGACTACTGCTTATGTTGCAGAATACTGAGTAACCTGTGTGTTATGTGTGACTACTGCTAGGTTGCAGAGTAACTAATGTGTAACGTTCTGACAACTGCTAAGGTAGCAGGATAGTACTGATATGTGATGTTTGGTCTGATAATTGCCTTGTGTACAATACAGTATATTTTCATATAATCTGGTGTTGTGTTTCCTTTGTGGTGGGGATATTGCGTCACGTGTGTTGTGTGTGTTGTGCAAACGCTTTACACATTGCCTCCGGGTTAAGCCTGACTGCTCGTGCCAAGCTACCAAGGGGGTGAGCAGGGGTTATCTTGGACGTGTAACTCCCTTGCCCTGACTAGAGTGGGTAAGTTCTGCCTGGCTGAGGTGCATACCATAGCCAACCAGAAACCCCATTTCTAACAATATCCCATCTGCTGAAATCTAAATCCCATTATATTCTATGGGTTTTAGATTTCGCCATATGGGATATCCGTCATCGTTGTGACTGAGTAACTTGTCTGCCAAGTTCTAAATCAGGCCCTCCATCTTCTGAAAAAGCTTCTTCTGGTCAGTCCTAGCTCCTCAGAGCAGACTTCTGGAACCCAAGTCACAGGTCTCTGTCCAGCTATGTCTCCTGCAGATTCTAGCCCTCTTGAGACAGCAGGGGCTTCTTTGACTCAGGGGCCCTTCTGCTTTTTGTGTCCCTGAAGCAGGTTAACAGGAGGCCAACCACTCAACCCTTGGAACGCAGTTCCAGTCCATAAGATGCCATCAAGATTCAGGAGCCCTTTAATCCTTGCAGGAGCCCTTACACGCTAGGAGCCAGAAGGCAGGATTCTTCCTCCAGGGCCTTACCTTTTCAGATGGAGTATTCCCAGGTCTATGAATGTTCTGAGGCAGTGTTAGTGGAGGAGACAGATTTATCTTGTGCACTAGCATTTTGTAGAGCTTTCTCTTTGCCATACCTTAAAATTATCCCAACGCCCCTGTTTCAAAATGGCAGGACCCAGTTGCTACCAGAAGGGCCTGTCTTAAGCTTCTTGCCCGCTCCCCTATCTAACGGGATCAAACCTGTTTTCCCTCCTACTGTGGCTGGAGCCTAAGTGCCTAGGGGGTCCCGGGGATGAATAGAAAAAGCCATCTGTAAGAAACTAGGCTGCTGGTTTGGGGGGAAGGGTGAAATCCTACTCAAGCAGCAGCCACAATCCTTGTCAGGGTCAACAACAAAAAAGTCACTAAATTGACCTATGTTTAACCTTCTGGTAGCCTGCCACCAAAGCAGTCAGGCTTAATTTAGAGGCAATGTGCAACATATTGATGGACCACTTAAAAAGTAGCAAGGTGAAAACAAGGGAAATCCCACACCAATTTAGAAACATAAGAGTAACATTTAATAAATTTACTTCAAAATGACAAAAATCCAATTAGTATAACCAGAGGTAAGTTTAAAGGTTGTTTATTTAAACAATGGTGGTTAAAAGTACAAAGCTCCAACTGTGGTTATCTGGTCGCACCAGCTGAGACAAAGTCACAAGTTCAGATCAAGCAAGATGGAATGCAGGCAAGATACAGGGACCAGATAAGGCCCGCTGAGAATTGTACCTTATATCTGTGATTTAGGGTGCTGCAAGGGCTGCAATGCAAGGGCTACGTTGAGTTGCATCACTCTGCATTGGTTCTGATGGGTACCACAGTTGGGTCCAGGACTGGGGAGGCACACTTGAGGGGTTGGACTTACAGCAAGTAGACTCCAGGTGCAGTGCTGGAGGGGAGGGCAGGGTGGTGGTGGTTACTGTGTCCCTGTAGCTTAGAACAGGAGGCCAGCCAACTAGCCCTTGCAGTTACTCTGGCGGTCCTGGGTTCAAGATGCAGTTCCAGTCCTCCTTCCTCAGGTAGAGGACAGCAGAGCATCTTGCAGAGAGGGCAGTAAAGCAGCTGTGCAGTACTTCTTAGAGCACAGCCACAGAGCAGTCCTCCTCCTGAGTCTTCTACAGGACCATAAGCGTGGGTCTGAGGGTCCTATACATCCACCTTGGTGATTTCAACTTTCACTTGGAGAACCTACAAGACCACAACTCTACCTCCCTCATAGACAACCTCACCAACCTCGGACTCAAACAACTGGTCACCGCACCGACCCACTCAGCAGGACATGCGCTCAATGCAATTTTCACCTCAAGCCAACACATAGCCTACACCCACACCACCGAACTCCTCTGGACTGACCACCACTACGTTCACTTCTCCTTCACCAAATGCCCCAACCACCACCATCAACACACCACACCCTACCGCATGTGGGACAAGATCCCCACAGAACGCCTGAACTCCCAACTGGCTCACAACCCCCCCCACAGCAACGACCCTAACACAGGAGCACACAACCTTTCTATATGGATCACTACCTGCGCAGACACACTAGAACCCCTCAGAAAACACATCGCCACCCACAAGATCAAGAACGCCCCATGGTTCACCCCCGAACTCCAAGACTCCAAGCGCAAATGCCGCCAAGCGGAGAAAATATGGCGACAAGAACCCTCTACAACCAACTTCTCCACCCTCAAAGCCACCATTCGCACCCATCACCAACTCATACGCACCGCCAAAAGAGATCACTACAAGACACGCCTTGACAACAACTCTCAAAACAGCAAAGAACTCTTCACCATCAATAATGAACTAGCCAAACCCAAAGCCAGCAACATAGACCCCTCACACACACAGCCCCTATGTGATTCCCTCTCCAACCACCGCCACCACAAAATCCTGGACATCCACAACAGCATACCACACACACCCCTCACTCACCCTACTCAACCCCCACCACACTCACCACCTGGGCCCCCACCACACACGAAGAAACCGAAAAAACCATGAACTCCATCCACTCCGGATCCCCCTCCAACCCCTGTCCAAATCGCATCTACAACAAAGCCAGCCCAACCATCGCCCCCATACTCCGCGACATAATCAACTCCTCTTTCGACTCCGCCACCTACCCAAACCCCTGGAAGCACGCGGAAATCACTGCTCTCCTAAAAAAAAAAACAAAGCCGACCCGGAGATAGTCTCCAACTATCGCCCCATCTCCCTCCTCCCTTTCCCCGCCAAGGTTGCAGAGAAACTAGTCAACGCCCACCTATCCCACTTCCTCGAAGAAAACAACACTCTTGACACCTCTCAATCCGGGTTCCGCAAGAACCACAGCACGGAAACCGCTCTCATCGCATGCACTGACGACATCAGGACCAAAGTCGACAAAGGCGAGACCGTCGCACTCATCCTCCTAGACCTCTCCGCAGCCTTTGACACTGTCTGCCACCACAAACTCCGCACACACCTCCACAACATAGGAATTCGCCACAAAGCCTTAGACTGGCTCACCTCCTTCCTCACCAACCGGACCCAGAGAGTCCGCCTTCCACCTTTCCACTCCACCGCCACCAAGATCATCTGTGGAGTCCCCCAAGGGTCCTCCCTCAGCCCCACACTCTTCAACATTTACATGATTCCCCCTAGCCAACATCCTCCGACCACACGGAATCACTATCCTCTCCTACGCAGATGACACCCAACTCATACTTTCCCTCACCCGCAACCCCACCACCGCCAAAACCCACCTACACGCTGCTCTCCTCGACACCGCCAACTGGATGACAACTAACCACCTCAAGCTTAACTCCAACAAAACCGAGATCATCATCTTTGGCCCCAACAAAACCATATGGGACGACTACTGGTAGCCCACCGCCCTAGGCCCCGCACCCACCCCCGCAAACCACGCACGCAACCTCGGCATCATCCTGGACCCCTCCCTCTCCATGACACAACAAATCAATGCTCTAACCTCCTCCTGCTTCCACACACTCCGCACTCTAAAAAAATCCTTCAAATGGATTCCCCCTGAGACCAGGAAGACAGTCACCCATGCACTCATCAGCAGCAGACTGGACTACGGTAACGCCCTCTACGCCGGCACCACACTCAAACTGAAACGCAAACTCCTGAGAATCCAGAACACAGCCGCACGCCTCGTCCTTGGCCTCCCCCGCCACGAACGAATCTCACCACACCTCAAATCCCTTCACTGGCTCCCCACAGACAAGAGAATCACATTTAAGATCCTCATCCACGCACACAAATCCCTCCACAACACCGGCCCAACCTACCTCAACGAAAGAGTGAACTTCCACACTCCCACCGCAACCTCCGATCAGCCAACCTCACCCTAGCCACAGTACCCCGCATCCAACGCACCACCACAGGAAGCAAGTCCTTCTCCTACCTCGCCCCCAAAACCTGGAACTCCAAAACCAAAGACCTCCTGCTCTTTAGAAAGAACCTCAAGACATGGTTGTTCGAACAGTGGCCCTCCCGCCCTCTCCCCCCCTTGCCCCCCAAGTGCCTTGAGACCCTCACAGATGAGTAGCGCGCTCTATACATTTTTTTGATTGATTGATTGATTGAAAGTTGCGGCGATGTCCAGGAGGATGAGTGCTGCTGTTTCTCCTTTGTCGAGCATGGTCCTAATGTCGTCTGTGGCAGCAATGAGTGCAGTCTCGGTGCTGTGGTTTCTGCGGAATCCGGATTGGGAGATGTCGAGTACCTTGCTGTCTTCCAGGAACCGGGATAATTGGCTGTTTACAATTTTTTCGATGACCATGGCTGGGAAGGGGAGGAGGGAGATCGGCCGGTAGTTCTTGGGGTCGTCTGGGTCTGCTTTTGGTTTCTTCAGCAGGGCGTTGATTTCTGCATGCTTCCATCTTTCTGGGAAGGTGGCTGACTCGAAGGAGCTGTTGATGGTTTTGCAGAGGTGGGGGACGATGATGATGTTTGCCTTATTGAAGATATGGTGTGGGCAGGGGTCCGATGGTGATACGGAGTGGATGGAGTCCATGGTGGTGGCGGTGTCCTCTATGTTGACAAGGGTCCAGGTGTGGAGGAGGTGGGTGTTGCTTGGAGCGTTGGGTTCTTGGGTGTTTGTAGTCAGCTGGTGGGCCTGGGGTTTGAAGCTATTGTGGCTTTCTTCTATCTTTTGATGGAAGTGGGTTGCCAGTGAGTTGCAGAACTCCTGTGATGGCGCGGGTTCGTTGGAGCAGGTCCTGGGGGTGGAGAGCTCATTGATGATGCCGAAGAGCTCTTTACTGTTGTGAGCATTGGCGTCAATGCGGTTTTTGAAGTGGGCCCTTTTGGTTGTGCGGATCAGTTGGTGATGTTTGCGTAGGGCATCCTTGAAAGCGATGTGGTTGGAGTTGGTAGGATAATTCTGGACCAATCTAATCAAGGCTTTCATTTTGAAGGTTAGGGCAAAGAAAAGCATTTGAAGTCTGGGAACCTGATTTTATGTGCCAATCGTGTGAGTGATTTTGAGCATGCTTTTTTCCTGGAAATAATTCTAGTTATTTACTTGCTTGATTGTTTCTGTTCGTAATGCTAGGAGCACGAGCGATTCTATCAGATCTGTGAATGCCACAAGATTGAACACGTGAATGGCTTCGCTGACACAGGTGCTCCCTTTAGGGGAGTTACCATACTTCCTAACTCAGCCTGAAAGCAACGAAACTCAATGAAACAAGCACCCTTGAAATGTATGCAGCCACGGGGAGATTACGTGCAAAGAAAAGCATTTGAAGTCTGAGGACCTGATTTTATGTGTCAATTCGTGGGTTGTGTGAATGATTTCGAGCATGCTTTTTTCCTGGAAATAATTATACTTATTTACTTGCCTGATTTGTTCTGTTGGTAATGCTTGGAGTACAAGCGATTCTATGGCATCTGTGATTGGTACAAACACGGACACACAAAATGCTTTGTGATATAGGTGCTCCCTTTGGGGGTCAGTAACAGTAATTCCCAACTCAGGTGAAAACAATGAATCTCAATGAAAATAAGCAAGCTTGAAATGCGAGCAGCCACGGGAGATTAGTAAACAAGTACAGCGCAAGCGCTGTGCAGCCAAAACATAAAAACTGTTTCACAAACGCGGATGGAAACAGTACTTGGGCATTGGGACACTGATAGGAGAAACACACGAGGAACAAAAGGAAATAGTATGCAACATCCAATGGAAATAGAGGAAAAGTAAGAGGCAAGCACACAAACCAATGAAAAGTAAGGGCAGGATGTAAGCTACTTTTAAGAATTATATTAAATACAATAGTTTTCACAAGCACAGCACGAGTGCTTATGCAGGTGAAGCCTAAAAAAGGAAGGGTTAGGCCTGGCAATAGGAATACCTTGCCAGATCGAAGTGTCAGCTTAAAACTGCACTCAAAAGCTGCAGTGATAGGCCTAAGAATGGTTTAATGGGATACTTAAGTGGGTGGCACAATCAGTGCTGCAGGCCCAGTAGCAGCATTTAATTTACAGGCCCTGTGTACAAGTAGTACCACTTACTAGAGGCGTACAAATAAACTAAACGTACCAATTGGGTGTAAGCCAATTTCACCATGTTTAAGGGCACAAGCACTCTAGCACTGGTCCTTAAAGCCGACAAAAACAGGTACGGAAAACAGAAGAGTGAAGGCAAAACATTTAGGAATGATGCTACAGAGAAGGCCAAGTCCAACACCATACTTGGCATCTTCAAGTCAAAAGAGGTAGTGTTAAAGCTACCCTTTATTCAGTCAACTGTTTCTGTCCAAGTGCAGATAGCTAATCCCTGCTAAGTGGTCGTAGTTAACACTCAATAGCCCTTCCTGTGACCATAGGCAATCTATTGTCCACTGAGTCAGAATCCTTTCTTTTTCCAGTGAAAGGTCTGTATTCTACCTCTGGAAGCGTGATAGGTGGCAGAACTGGTTTTCCCTCCTAAAGTGACTAGGAACAGGCTGTTTAGGCAGGACCTGGGAATGAATAGGAGAAGCTCTCCCTGGCAACTTAAAGTCAAAAGCGGTAGTGCCAACTCTTCCTGTCCACTTCCAGATAGCTAATCACTGCTGAGTGATCAACAGTTGACCCCCATTGGCAGTGGTGTTGGAACAATATTCATAGTGGGGGTGATTTCATTAATGTTATATCATTAATTAGAATTCATATTCATTGTTATAAGTCATGCAGATTGTGAAAAATCAGAGCATCACTCAAAAATAAACAAGTGTAACAAATGTGTCATGCCCATTAGGCAGGTGAGTGGTAAGAGTGTGTTATATAGCTGGGGTGCATTTTGGAGCACTGATAAAGTAGCACACTGTCACTTCCAGACGTCACATTTTCCACTGAAATTATAACGAAATTTGCACAGACATGTAGTTTTACTAGTAGAATTATATAGCACAATAACAATGATACGTGAAAATTGTGTTTAAGTGAATATTTACTATTTGCACATCACCAACAAAAGTGCCTTGCTTTGTTTTGATCCTTTTAAAATATGTATTTTCATCAGATTTCAGAATTACCAAAAATGCACTTCATTTGTGCTTTCCTAATTGCTAATATAATTTGAAATTGTGTGCAGTTCATTCACCAGTATTTAAATATTACTACTTTCACCTCATGTACACCAGCAGGATTGTCACCTTTGTCTTTGAATGACCAGCAAATGTGAGAAGATAAACACAATTCAATTATTTATTTATGTTTTGGAACTCAACCAACACCCACATAAAATCCATTCACATAAGAACTATACAACTTCAATATATGCACAAAATCGGATAAAAAAATTAAAAGCATACAATTTTAAAAAAATAACAAAGTGCTTAACATGGCATTTTACCACTGTGCAATTACTAAATAGAGTTCCCCATTAGAAAGTGCAAAAGCCAGAGTATTAAATATACACAAGAGAAAGTCAATAGAACAAATCACAAATTAAAGTACTGGAATAATACCAGGTCATTACACTCCATTTGTACATGAAGGGAAACAATTAAGAAAGTGTAAGGAAAACAATTTAACCGAAATAATACACAGATCGCTAATTGCAATTCTCCACAAATTCAGTCAGGTACCAAATACAATTGCACAATTTTATCTAAAAAAGGAAAAACAAGTAAATCACATTTAGAAAACCATTAAAGAATTTGATTTGTTTGTGCAAGCCATTTCGGAGGGAGGGGCAAACAAGCAAAGCGTGAAGGCATCTCTGAAGGTCTATTGGAATAAGGCCCATGAGAACAACATCATCCGCATAAAGAATACAATCCACAGACATAAGACCAGGCTTAGGAGGATCACCTTTTACTGAGCCAACTCTGCTGAGCTGATCATGAGTGTAAAGAGAAAAAAGGGGAGGTGAAAGCAGCCACCCCTGCTTTAATCCTCTTTGCGTCCCCACTCTCCTTGACAGACCTTCAAAACCTGAATCTAAGTGGAAGAATGCAAGGCAATAAGTAACCTCAAAAGACGAGCGGGAATCCCTAACTCAAATAATTTTCTCCACAGCATCGCTCAATTGTTCCTATCGAACGCAGTGGAGAAATCAATAAAAGCGGAGACCAAAGGCATACTCTTAGGGTACTTTTCTAATGGCGTTTGGAAGGCAGTGATGTTTTAAAGGGTGCCACAATTCCTATGGAAGCCCACCTTCTCAGCTATAATAAGATTAGAACCAAATGCACAGTCTTGAAAAGGGATGAGTAAGCTTTTGCAAATAATTTGTCTGTCACATCAAGAAGGGCAATTTGTCGATAACTGGTAGGGAGGGCCTTGACCTCTTTTTAATATAAAGGTACTATAATGATCCCCTTCCGGGAGGAAGGAATAACACCGGACAAATAACAATGCTGGAATAAGGGACATAGAAGGGAGGCCCATAATGATCCCATGTTTTGTGAGAGCAATCAGAAGTTCATCTGGTCCCAACAAGACAATATAAATACAAATACTAAAGGTATCTTTATTGCCCATCTATCTTCTGAACTTACATACACCTAGTATGTCTCCTGTAGGCACAGGTCATCAAAGAGAACTCTCCAGCCATCTTTGTCCTGGATTTTCTTTCAATCTGACTCCAGGTGTAACCTACCTCCTTGCAGTCAGCCTTGATGCCTCAATGCCAGGTCTTTTCTTGGCCTTTCTCTTTTCCTTTTCCCTTGAGTGCTCCAGGTGAGGGCTTACCTGGTGGTGTTTGCTGCAGGCTTGCAGAAGGTGTGACCTATCCAGCCCCAGCATCTTTTAATGATTTATTCATGTGAGTTGGAAAGTCTGATGCCATAGGTCATTATTGCTAGTGGTGTTTGGCCAGCAGATTTGGATACTGTTTCTCAGACAGGTGATGCTGAAGGTCTGGACTTTGTGGGTGGTGGTCAGTGTTGTCCTCCAAGTTTCTGCTTATATTTAAGGACATATTTAACACTGGTGTTAAAAAGTCTGATCTTGGTTTGCAGTGTTAGGTCCTTGGAGCTCCACATCTATTTTAGCTGCATGAAGGCAACCTTTGCTTTGCTGATTCTTGCCTTGATGTTGGCATCTGTGCTACCTTGCATGTCTATGACACTGCCCAAGTACTTAAAGGTCTCAACCTCTTCCAGTGCATCGGCTGCAAGTATGACTGCAGTCGTGCTGGCTGTGTTAGCCTTTAAGATCTTGGTTTCCTCCTGTGGATGCTTAGGCCAAGTTGTGCTGATGTGGCTGCTACTTTGTTGGTCTTCTCTTGTACCTGCAGTTGGGTTTGGGAGAGTAGGTCAAGTCGTCTGCAAAGTCCAGGTCATCAAGCCACATCCTGAGTGTCCACTGTGTCCCATTTCCACTCTTTGCTGGTGATGTCTTCAGGATCCAGTCTTTCGCCAGCAGAAAGAGAAAAGGTGAAAGCAAACAACCCCGGTGGATTCCGATCCTCACTGCGAAGACTTTTGTAAGTTTCCCTCAACTGACTACCTTGCAGGTCATTCCTGCATATCAGTTCCTGATGATTCTTATGAGTTTGTCTAGCAAACCAAAGTGTGGTGTCCACATTGTCGAAAGCCTTCTCATTTATTAAGTTGGCATAGCGGAGGAGGAGTTTCATTCTATCGACTGCTCAATCACCATTAAGTCAGATTTTAAAAATAATGTAAGGTATAACTTTAAGGTAGTTTTCCAGCCTTTCATAAGCAGGGGTGAATATTAGGGATTTCCATCTCCACTAGGCATATGAAGAATAAGAGACCAGGCCAACAAAGTAAAATAGCTTTTGGCTTTTATTTAATTGTGGGAGCACGTCTACTTCAATATGCAGCATGCTCTATTTTTATATATGAGCACATCGCCCTGTGGGCTGCAAAGGCAATTTTAAGGGTGTCCTATGAATACATAAAAATAGGCTTTTCCTTCAAGGCAAAGTCATTTCCCCTGACATGTATCACTGTAACAAATTCAAACTTCAGTCTAGCCAGAGCACAGTGGTGCCCCTGGCAGAAATGTATTTTTGTCATATATGTGAATGTTGCAAATACACACTGCAGCCTACATATGACATTTAAGTTTCCTGCCTGACCTTTTTTAATTAGTAATACATCAAACATAAATGTTCACACTAAAACAGTATTACAAAGAGGCTTTGTGTTTACAATTTAGTTCAAACCTTAATAAGAACCTGATTATTATTATATGATATAGTTATCCTAAATCATTAATCACTGGGCCTAGAAGATTAGAAATCAAACGAGTTAGAGGTAAAGGACTCAGGTCAATACAGGACTGACATCCTGAACAATATACAATATATCTTGACAAGGCATCAGTAATATGATATAAAAAATATAATAAGTAAACCTTAGAGGATATGAGATACAGAGCACAATACTTAAGTGTATTAACAAAATAAAAACCATGAATCATCTCGACATTTAACTTTCCATGCCATAGGTGCTCTTAGGGCACCATTTACAAAGGTAACTGGGAAGGTAAATAAGACAAATAGGGAGTTCTAGTGGAAATGGCTTAGAGGGAAAGTAGTGGTGCTTTTCTACTGTTTACCAGTTGTAAACTGCACAGAGTCCTAAAGCCAGCAAATAAAAAGGTCGGAAAAAAGGTGAACATTTTGGGGTGACCACAGAAAAAAGACAATTTTGCCACAGTAGGTATTGCAGTAATGATAACAATCCTAGCCATGTTAGGATACTGAGTAGGAGTATTCACCAATATAGTTACCATGAGGAAGTTGATAATGGGATTGGAGCATATTATTCCCAATTACAAACATTGTGATCATTAGCTTAAATTTCTGGTTGTGTTAACTGTAGATAGTACTTTGTTTTTCCCATGTGTATGTTTTTTGTTCTTTCAAGCTAAGGCCCAGATTATGAGCCATGAGGATCAATATACCATATGGAATACTGGTGCAACTGGTCATGAGTGGGCCACTGTTCCTGTAACTGGTTTTCACAGGAGGTGGTACACTAGACCTGACTTTATCAGGCAGTAACTTCTATTCAGGATTAGAGGGAGGAAAAAGCTCTCTAAGGTATTATTATACGTATCATTATACAAAGCTCCCGCTATTTTGTGTTTCGCCCTAATAAAATTACAAAAATGCAATAATTATCAATTTTTAGAAAAAAAGATTTAGTATATAGCAGTCACAATCTGCCCTACAGGGTTAAACTTCTATACATTGCCAGAAGAATACTCAGGTCTGATAATAATTGGCTCAAAAAGAAAATTATATTGTAGGCAGATGACCTAGCCATCCTATCTTTCCCAGGAAGGGCTCCTATACAATCTAGATTTCCTGGAGTACCTCATAACAATGGCCTGGAAGGTAAACCTGAATAGACCAAAAGAATGGTGTTACAAAACAAAATCAAGGAACAACAGTAACAAACTGAATGTATTTCTTAATACTTCAGAGTGTGAGCACACCACACACTATACTGGCATGGGTCTGAACAAAATAATACGACCATAACAATAATGTTAAAACGGCCTGGCAGAGTAATCTATCTAATCCTATATAATTGAGAATGAAGTGCGGGATTTAAAGACAAAAATTGGGTCTGGAAAATGCCACACATCCCTGACAGCAACTCTGCACGTCTTTTATGGAAACAAGTACTCTGTGTGCACAAAAAGATCCCCAACTATGGGTGCAGAAACCAGCTGACATATTTCCACTGCTGATTAACAGCCAAGCATGCAACTTTGCATTCTGGTGCCACATCAAGGAAAGTGAAAATAAAATACTCGTCAATAGCAAGCAGTGAACAGCCAGAAGGCTGTCTCATAGCACTGCAGTCACTTCAGAGAGCCCCTCTAGAGGACACTGATACAGAACAACGCTTTCCAGACGGGGGATTGCCTTTGGGACCTAAAACGAGTCCGAAAGATGTATATCTTGATTTCCGTACAAACAGACCTGGAAAAACACCAAACATCAATGACACAGATGACTGGAAATGTACATGAATCTCGTATGACACCTCAGTGTGATTTTTTTTTTAAAAGACACGCAAATGCTCACTCAACAACAGGTTGGGAACAAAGACTGACCGACACCGATCGGACCGCTATCCCGGAGACGAATAAACCTGCCAACATAGCACCAGAGGAAGAATCTCTGATACACTGTTTCCATAGCGTGCCTCTTACAAACTCATGTCAGACACGTCAGGCTAATTCTGCAAGGAAGGTATGTGCTTGCGAAGCCAGAGGGAACAGAACCTGCCCCCTCAAAGACTTGCAAGAAAAAGAGGAAAAAGCAGCCAGTTATGCTGCTGGCTGTCACCTGAGACCGCGATAAAGAAGGGAAATTAACCTCTAGTGAAGAGACTAATATTTAATGTACTTCGAGTGCTTACTTTGGCACTACTGGTTGAACATGTCATGCCCATAAAGTATCTTGAATTGTATTATCGTGGCATAGGTACTGTGCACGAAATGTATCAATAGATATAAAGCCCACATCTTCTGTGTTAAAATGTGTATTCTGTGGCTGCTGGCCTACCGGGGTGGAGCAGGAGAGGACGTAGTCTTCGTGTAATATGCAAGTGAGTTCCCACACTGCCAGGCACAAGGACCAACAGAAACACGTGTCAGCAATAGGTTGGTAACAAGGTTTCAATAAGCAGAAGTTTATCTCACTTTGAGTAGCTTGACTGCAGGTGTAAGAAAAGTCTTAGGGAAAAGTTCATGAGATATGCAAATAACAAAGCAACTTAGCCAGAAAAAAATAGATTAGAAATAATTAAATAAGGGTCATATGTGCAAAGCATTTTTGAGGTAAGAAACGTTTCCCACAGCAAAAATGTTGTTACATACGTGATGGCACAAATTGTGATTCGGTAATACGTTACGCATTTTGTGTTTGTAATTTTGTATTCGGAAGGGGAGTGTTTAGGGCGTCACTTCTAAATACTGAATCTGAATAGGATGTATTAATGTTTTACAACCGAATTCTAGTTGCAAAACTTTAATACTTCACAAATCCTTGAAGGAGGTGGTAACCCATTCAAAAACGGGAAGGAGTACCAATGAAATGCAAAATATATATATATTTTTAGGAGCAGGCATTTGTCCCACCGACCAATGCTTACTCTTAAAAAAAACCTCAAAGTTTCATTTTTTTCTTTTCAAACACATCCTGTTTTCCTGTAAGGAAAACAGGCTGCATTTAAAAAAAAAAAAAAAAAGATTGCTTTATTAAAAAGCAATCACAGACATGGTGATTTGCTGACCTCGGCAGGCCACCATCCCTGTGACGGCTGCGATTCCTAAAGGGTTGCAAACGGCAACCCACCTCATCAATATTTATGAGGTAGGTCGATTTGGGACCCCCTAGGAATTGCTATTTTAAAATGATAAGTGGCTACATTAGGAATTAAAATTACTCGATTACGATCCTGTAAGAAGTTGGAAATCGCAATTTGTACATTTTGTACATATGGCACTTAATGTCAACACCATGCTTTTATAGCAATATAATATAACAAGAAAAATATTATAAAAATGACCAAAAACAGATGAGGTTTAAAACTTGTCAGAAACAATCTCACCAGTGAAGGTGGATGAAGAAATGTGCATTCAAAAGCAGTACACAACAGAAAACTAGTAAATGTATTTGCCACTGTCCTGCAGAAGATTGACTGGGAGCTAGGCACACTATGGCCCTCATTCGGACCTTGGCGGGCGGCGGAGGCCGCCCGCCAAAGTCCCGCCGTCAAAATACCGTACCGCGGTCGCAAGACCGCGGCGGGTATTTTGACTTTTCCCCTGGGCTGGCGGGCGGCCGCCGAAAGGCCGCCCGCCAGCCCAGGGGAAAACGACCTTCCCACCATGAAGCCGGCTCGTAATCGAGCCGGCGGACTGGGAAGGTGCGACGGGTGCTACTGCACCCGTCGCGTATTTCACTGTCTGCTATGCAGACAGTGAAATACTAGCGGGGCCCTCTTACGGGGGCCCCTGCAGTGCCCATGCCATTGGCATGGGCACTGCAGGGGCCCCGCGACACCCCCTACCGCCATCCTGTTCCTGGCGGGTGAACCGCCAGGAACAGGATGGCGGTAGGGGGTGTCAGAATCCCCCATGGCGGCGCAGCGAGCTGCGCCGCCATGGGGGATTCAAATGGGCAACGGAAAACCGGCGGGAGACCGCCGGTTTTCCATTTCTGACCGCGGCCAAAGCGCCGCGGTCAGAATGCCCAAGGGAGCACCGCCGGCCTGTCGGCGGTGCTCCCGCCCCCGTTGGCCCTGGCGGTGCAACACCGCCAGGGTCATAATGAGGGCCTATGTTTCTACAGTGAGCAGCAAGTGGCTGGAGAGGTGGCGCCAGAGCCCTTTATTAATGTGTGACTACAGGGCGACACTACCACTACTACCCTGGTTTAGGAGCAATTCATATGAAACTCTGGATTATCCAAGGTGTTACCAGGGAGTAAGGCTAAGAAGCAAGATTGATCAGAGTCACCCCTACACAATAGGTATTGCAAAAATAGGGGGACTACCAAGGAAAGGGTGTTTATCCTGATGAAGGCCCAATGACCTTAAGAGGCAGATATTGACAGGCTGAAACATGTTGATACATGCAGAGTGGGGCACAGGGAGATAGTAACCCGTGGCCCACCCTGTATCTTGAATTTTGGAGGGTACCACCTTAGACATTTTTAACACTAGCTACAATAGCGGATCCTTTCAGGACATAGGATACCAATCGTAACACATACACACCTTGCTCCACTCTGTTTGTTGGTCATCGCCAGAGTGTTTTACGCATCCAATGAGGAAGCATGCCACTATATAGTGGTTGAGGGCATTTCAACAAACTCACTGAGATTCCAAGCAGACAGAATACAGGGAGCACCATTTTAACTTCACCCTTCCCTTTCTGTGTGTGAGGTTGCAGTTTGTTGGGAGGACAAGGGAAGTGGCATACCTCTCGCCCCTTCTTGTGAGGTTACCATATGTTGCTAATCAAGTTAAGGGCTAGTAAAAAGCTACTGATAAACTATACGTAACCTCGTCAGTAAATCCAAATATGTATACCCCCTCCCCCAGACTGAATCATAAGTGTCCACCTACGCTAGTAAAAAGAAAATCAATTTTAATACATTTGCTTAACAAGCACTTACTTAGGGACAATGTTGACACAATGTGAGAAACAAATAGGACAATGTTACGACATACTATACCATGTCCACATGAATATTTCTTATGTTGTCAGCAACAATGGTTTTCTAGTAAACTTTTCAATTAAAATCCGTACTTTCACCTGACAGGCATTTTTTGCAACCTAACTTGTCAGGTTTCTTAAAATGTGTGCATTTTCTTTCAAAAACATGACCAGTGCACTTAAAATATTGGAAAGTTTGGTGACGACGGAACATGGGGGAAATAGTTAAAAGTCTAAGTGAGAGACCCAAAATGTTGTCTTTCATTGAGCCTAATGCTTAATTGCCTTGGCTGACTGATGACCAATAGAAATAACCTCTGCAACTGAGTCATACAGTGAGAGTTTGCTACAACTTTGAAATGGTGAAGTTTCAAGTCAGTAATGGTCCTATTCACTTTTAAAGAGAATGATAATAACATCTGTGAACAAGGTGTCCACGGATCGTGATGTTCAGACCTTAATCACGACTCCAGGTTAGCTGATGACTGGTCAACATGCATTGAAAAGCAGTCATGTTTAACCCATGGTATGATCCACAAAACCGAGCAAGATGTGAAGAATTCTTGGCAATGAACCTGATTGTTGAATGTGCATCTACATTGGTTTCGAAGGCAAGAAATCTTGCTTCGTGACGCGTAGAAATACTCCCACTATCCTATAGGTCGCGACATGTATTTTGTTACAGCAAATCTACAGAACAGAGGACAGGGCCACAGACTATGACAGTTTAACAAATACCATGACTTCTGTCACACAGGACCTCTGGATTTCCACAAAGTGAAAGCTTCACATTCACAGACTGTGGTGAGTGGATGCAGTGTGTCTTACAGTCACTGGTGGGGTACCCATTCACTGCAACCTTTATCCACCAGTGCATGTTATGGCCCCCTGTTTACCATGTACTCAGGTACTTGATCCCCAAAAGCTTACATTATGATTTAGCCACCTGCCAAAACGAGGAAGGCAGGAAGAACGACACCAAGAAAAAATGTAAGTGGTGGGTATGGATGACAGTGACCTCGCTGGCAAGGTGTATCACGACCTTCTCACCAGCAGCGTGTGGCTGAATATCTCCTAGTTTATTAACAAAATAGAGAGATAGGAGGTCCAGGGCTTGTGCTATGATTTTATGATGCCAAGTTGGTCTGTTCTGCCCAACATACTGATTCCTTAACATTAATTTACCTCTTTAGCATCTGCGTCTCATTTTACGTATTGTTTTTTGCAATTTCAATGAGCGAGCAATCATATCTGTGATCTTGCGGGAGTCCTATTTGAAGGCTATATCACCACTGGTGTAACAAAGGCACCCGCATCCCCCAAGCTCCAGGGGGACCCTCTGAACTGCACCTGGCCTGAGCGAGTCCAGAGAGGGGGCCCGCTCCATGTCCTTTGCAGAGGGTCCCCCACCAGTTTTGTTTCACCAGTGTACGTCACTACCACCTTTCTACTTTAATTCATGAAGGTCTACACATATAACACAATGTTGAATTAGCCACTTCTATCCAACAATGAATGCACACTGCGAAAATACATCCGTATCTAAAAGGACAGCAATAAAGAATGAGCGACGTTTGAACCAAAGGAAAATTGTAGCTGGTCAATTAGAGAAAAAGCCTGAAAACCCCAAATCTCAAGAATACAGGGTAAAAACAAAAAGAGGGAAAAAAGACAAGGTCGGGCTTTAGGAGAAGTATTTTTCAGCATGAGTACAGGCAGGGGTAATTAGAATAGCAACAAGCATTGGCAAAGCCAATACATCTCACCTGTGGTCTTTGCTAATGCAGTTATTTGCTTTGCCAGTGCTTTTTTCTGTCATGCTGTTAAGCATCAGCAAAAAAGAAAATAAGTAGTTATTTCTAATGTTAAACAGGAACGTCTGCAATGACGCCTACGTGTACGTGTGTCATGACGCTATGACTGTCCCAGCATCACAACACTTGTACTTGCATGTAACATGAAACTGCATAATTTTGATTCTAACGTATTCTTAAATGATGGATGGCCATCCTGTAGATGCAAATCAAAAAATATAAAAAGCCAGCATTTTTAAGAATGAAGCACTGTAGCAGCAAAAATGTAAAAAAATAAATAGAATAATAAGACAGGGCGGGCGCAGGAACAGCGGGCTGGCGACCAGAGTGGTTAAAAAAAATGCTAATGAAAGGCTGAAGCAGTTGGAGTGCAGTAATGGGAGTGAGTTATTGGGATGCTGAGTGGTAGGAGTAAAAATGAAAATACAAAATATGACAAAAAAAGAGCTTGCGGGGTATTCATTGGACAAGACAGAAGGAGAGTAGAGTAATATAAAGCTCGGAATGGACACAAAGAAGTGAGCAAAAACAGTCATGCATTTGTTTGGAGTGCTGAATGGGAAAATAGTTCTCTAAATGTAAGCTGTGTAAAAATACAAGTTATCCAAACAAAAAAGATGGCAGAAAAAAACTGTGATAAGGCAGACTGATAAACACAAGAAAGGTAAGGAATAGCACTGAATAAGAAGCAAGGAATTTAGATTGTCAAGAAAGTCCCTAAGCCCATTTTAAGTATTAGTATTGTTGATAAAAGGTATTCTTCAACAATGAGCTAAACGTCTATAGGCAAAACTTAAAAATAAGTATAAAGCAATAACCCAGATATTGGTGGAAATGGAGTATGCCCAGAAATGATTGTAACAGACCTTTAAATCTCACTTATGGCACAAAAATCCGTCCCCACAGGTCACAATATAAAAAGCACCCACTGCCATTCATGCGTACTATAATGGCATAGCGATTGGTCTTCTGTTAAAAGGACTTTTGGGCCTCACCGGGGGCAGGAAGCTAAATACAAATGCTATAAAACAATACAATGCAATAAAGGTCATGGCAGAAAGCTGCCAGATGGCACCACCACAAGTGACAATAAGAGGGTGCAAGACTGCAACAAATGGACTAAAAAATGGCCTTTCTGGCACTGGACGTGGAGATCCCAAATACTAAACTTTTATAATGTCTGTGGCCTCACAAATCCTTGCACCTGGCATATGTGAGTGATAGGAATTACACAAATCTTTCTCTGCTGGTCAAAAGGTCTTAATTTGTGCTGGTGTTTGCCAGTGCTCGGCACCAGCACCTTTTCTAAATACCGGCACATATTTACCCACCACATGGTGTCGCTGGGTGCCCATGTTTTTGTAGCAGAATTACTCAGTGCTGTAATATACTTTTTAAAGTAGGTATGGCTGTCACTAACATTTGGCAGCAGTAGTTGGAGCTCAGATGGCTCCAGGTGCATTGGACTCACGAAATAATACTTTGGGCCCTTTTTTTTTTTTTTTACACAAATTAACCGCTGCTGGTCAGGCGCCTGTTACAGCTGAGTGTAAATTATTACTTTGACTAATGATACCGTTTATCAGTGTGAGACTGTGTATCACATCCACAGCGAGACAGCAGAACCGTCAGGGCCTACTGAACTAAGGATGACACCAGCAAATGGCTGGCCTTACCTTAAATGGTACTGTCAACGACTCCACTAGATTTGGAATGGTCAGGTGGCCAGCATTACAAGAGTGCATTTATTTTGCTCTCACCTACATGTTAGAGCTGGATAGTATTCTCAGCAAGCAGGTGTAAGTCACTGGTTGAGCACATGTGACATTTCCATGAATCCCTTCTCCCTACAAGCTCTCCTTGGACTTCGATTCTTCACAGACAGTTAGGTTGGGACGTACTTGTCTCCTTGTTTCCATCTTGTCACTCAATGTTTATTATTGGTGTAACTTATTCTTATGCTACGTGTATTGTAAGCGCTCTAGCACCTTAAGCTAATGCCCGGGATATACAGAAACGCATAAAATAAAATTCCCCCGTCCACTCGCACATCCTTAGTGTGAAGACGCCATCACCAGGACACAGCCACTGTTACCACCCAGCAGCAGTGAACACCTCAATGCGTGCAGTTTAGCCATAAATAAGCTTAGTCGCACTTTTTAAGCGTTTCAACGAAAAGCCCATTAATTGCTGGAGGGGGTCATTGCAGAGGGTTTTCTTAATATTATGGCCCATATTTATACTTTTTGACGCTAAACTGCGCTAACGCAGTTTAGCGTCAAAAAATTTAGCGCCGTCTAACGCCATTCTGAAGCGCCATGCGGGCGCCGTATTTATGGAATGGCGTTAGCCGGCGCTAGCAGACAGGCGCTGCCTGGTGTGCGTGGAAAAAAACCACGTAGACCAGACAGCGCCGGCGTAGGGGGAAAATGGCGTATGGGCGTCTTAAAATGGGGCAAGTCAGGTTGCGTCGAAAAAATCGTCGTAACCCGACTTGCGCCATTTTTTTTCGACGCCCATCCCCCATCAACATGACTCCTATCATTGTAAAGATAGGAGTCATGCCCCCTTGCCCAATGGCCATGCCCAGGGGACTTATGTCCCCTGGGCATGGTCATTGGGCATAGTGGCATGTAGGGGGGCACAAATCAGGCCCCCCTATGCCACAAAAAATAAAAATAAAAATACTTACCTGAACTTACCTTAATGTCCATGGGATGGGTCCCTCCGTCCTTGGGTGTCCTCCTGGGGTGGGCAAGGGTGGCAGGGGGGGTCCCTGGGGGCAGGGGAGGGCACTCTGGGCTCATTTTGAGCCCACTTGTCCCTTAACGCCATCCCTGACCCAGGCGTTAAAAAGCGGCGCAAATGCGCCGTTTTTGGCCACGCCCACTCCCGGGCGTCTCTTTTGCCCGGGAGTATAAATACCACGTAAAGGCCTGGGAGTCATTTTTTAAGACGGGAACGCCTCCCTTGCATATCATTAACGCAAGGAAGGGGTTCACGCTAAAAAATGACGCACACTCCGGGCACTTTGGCGCCCGAAGCGTCTAACGCCAGAGTATAAATATGGCGTTAGTTGGCGTTAGTTCTGCGTCGAATTTGCGTCGAAAAAACGACGCAAATTCGGCGCAACCAGAGTATAAATATGGCCCTATGTTTATTCGCTTACCAAGTTTGTTAGGCTTTGCCTGTCATTGAAAACATCTTCCTACACAATGCTCCCTGTTCATAATATGGTTATAGACTGCGCATTTCAATGATTGATAATATCAAATTTACCGTTTCTGATTTGAGGCGTTAAAAAAGTCAAAAGCCCCAACTACGGATAGCCAGCAGTGGCGTGACACAAAATGACGGGATCTCCTAGAGAATGCAAGGAGTGACCCCCGAGTCTTCAATGCCTCAGATATTGCATGACCTTGGCCTGAATAGGGCCCCTGAAGGACTGAGGAGGGGCCCCTGCAGGAATGGGAAGACCCTGTGACGCAGGAGATTGTGTTACGCCCCTGAGCGTCAGGAAAGAGGAAGACCAGTTAGGCCACGAGAGGATACATGTCAATAGTTTTTCTATAGATTTCCTAAGATTATCCACATCGTTGTGCTTGTCAAAAACTACTATATCAAATGAGAAGACAAAACTGAAATACAAAACCTCCACAATTCAGGGGCACCGCAACCTACGGCCAGAGTGAGTTTCGTGCCTTCCTAATTTGGTTTGCTGTGTCGCAGCGCCACATAACGGCTAGTACGCAAATTGCAGGCTAAAGAAAAAATTACAATTATGAATGCGACAGGAATTTAAAACATTTTAATGGCGTAAACTAATCTCCACACCCGCAAATCACTGTAGACAATATATATGGGCGACAGCATTTTAAAGTTAGGATATATAATTACAACTACATTTCTCATAATTCATTTATTGTCTACTCTCGTTGTGATATGTGACATTTGCCAACACTTCCAAACAATTACCCCATATCCCTCTCTAATGTAAATCAAGAGACAGGTCATTTCAGAAACCCTTGCGCTTTACAAAGCAAAAGAGAATATACTGTATTTTGGACATTTAATAGCAAACAATTTACTGGCAAGCAAAAAAGAAGCCAACCCAAGCAATTTAAACTGTTTGCTAATATAATATACGTCTTAGTTACAGCACAGAGAAGACATTTTGAATCTGAAATGATATACAGATCTTAATGCCAATGCATTGAAGGTAATAACAGGCAGACCTTGACTATCTCAACATTACACTTATGGGATACCTTGAGGATATCACATGCTCCATAGCACATGACAATAATATCACATCCATTACATCAACGTAACCACTTCATCGTGTAAGTATATAGTTGAGTGTAGTAAATATATACTTACTATAATGATTACGTGATAGGTATTGTAGTAGATACAATATTATTGTAGGTAGATATTAGCCACCACATTTCAGTGTCATCCACCCTACACCTACGATCTATCTCACGGGCTGGGGGGCGCAGCTGTACCACTGAGGGGCCTGCAACAAACCCGTAATGAAGGGCGGGACCTAGGAAGCAGGAAGGATGAAGCCTGTAAAAATGAGCAGGCTGGATAGGCTGGCTTTAATTAAATGAGCCAATCAGCGGGGCTCTCGGAGGTACGCTGAGAGTTAAAGCCTCTGCTGTTGGGACCCCTTTGCCTTAGAACCAGGTGACCCAACCTTGGTAGTTCGGGGCCAGCCCTTAGCAGTCAGGAGAGCCAGCAGAAATCGTTGGAGACCCCCCCCCCCCAGCAGGACCCTCTGGCAGCAGGCACAGGGAGTCCTCAGTACAGTAAAGAGGGATGCCCACATCACAGGAGTTGCAGAGAGGACAATGTTCTTGAAGCTGGAGCATGCTGGAAGCCGGGGCTTCTTGGAGCTAGGAGGTCTTCGGACTGAAGAGCCAACAAGCCTTGGCAACGAAAAGCATAGACAGTGCACAGGGGATCCAGCTAAGCAGCTCCAGCAAGGGACCACTCCAAGACAGAGATTCATTCTTGCTTTCTTAATTGCAGGCAGAGCCCCAGCGACTCTGGAGGATGCACGGCCACGGGGTTGCAGAAGTTGCAGCAGGAGCCCTCCTACTGGTTAGTCTTGCTTCTGGTTTCAGCGAAGAACAGCAGCGGTTCCAGTGTCCAGGTTGCAGAAGTGTCTTGCAGGCGGTTCCTGAAGTCTGGCAGGCGACTCTAGGGTACCACCCTCAGGGAAGCTCTTAAGTAACCCAGGAAGGGGGTTGGACACTAACTGCAATAACCTACCTGTCAGAGGGGTTCATGGAGGTCACCCAGCTGGACTAACCAGTCAGATGCTCCCAGGGGCCTCTGGTCATCTTATTTCCAAGACGGCAGACTCAAGTGGCCACCTGGCAGAGCTCTGTGCACCTCCCTAGAGGAGTAGCTACACTTTGTGTAGTGCCACTGGGGGATCTTGCACTGGTGCAAACCACTTTATGCAAGGAGGGCACCAAATGTGAACTTCAAAGCAGACTGGTGACGTTCAGAGGCACCCCACTGTAGGAAAGTACCATCTTGCCTGGCATGTTACCCCCATTTTCACTGTATGTATGTATGTTTTTGCCAATGTGTCACTGGGATCCTGCTATGCAGGACCCCAGTGCTCATAATTTATGTCCTGTATGTGTTCCCTGTGTGGTGCCTAACTGTATCACTGAGGCTCTGCTAACAAGAACCTCAGTGTTTATGCTCTCTCTCTTGGTTTAATTGCAACCTTGTGACTGATGTAGGGGACAACTAGGACTGCTGCCATCTCGTTTGGCAAGTGCTCAAAACATTGCAGCAGGACAATCATAATGAGCCCTAAGACAAAGAGGCAGGCGAGGGGATCAGGACAACATGCCCAGACCAGAGCACCTGACACCCGTATGGCTGGCATCAGGAGGCAGGATGGGTAGACAAGACCAGCAAAGGGATTGGCAGACTTCCAGGACAAATATGAAGGCCCAGAGTTGGAAAACGACATGCAGAACTGCTGAGCAGGGCATGGAACCTAGTGGTCAGCCACGGCAAGGATGTAGTCAACCAGCAGATGCAGGCAGTTCTACAACAAGACAATGCCGGGAAACGGAAGACACATACTGGAGCAGGCAACAGAAAAGCAAGGAGGTGGGGGGCCTGTAGCCCGAACGGCGGCCCCCATAGAGGCCCAAAGGAAAGCAGCGGGAAAGGGCCGAGGAGAGGGGGAGCTCTTCACTGCTACGACTCACAATGGAGAGGGCTTCCGACAGCGAGGAGGAAAGTAAACATGAGAATGGGACAGCACCTGTAGCCAGAATGGCAGCGGCCAGAAAGTCCACAGCAGAGAACACCATGGATTTGGCAGGAGACAAAGGTGAGACTCAAGCGAGCAGCTGCACAGGGGCATGTTAATAATGACACAGCGCAGCATACTTCTGTTGCGACCTCAGTGGGGATTGCTAATTATGGCATGCAATTTGCGGTGCTGAACAGAGCAGCACATGGGGCTTTAGGGCAGCAGGTCAAACCGGGGCAGGGTGGTCTAAAGGGACCAAATAGTGATGGGCAATGGCAGGGCAGGCCCAGGTCTTTGAGGCACAATCCTGCCTCCTTTTGCCTGCCCTCCATGGTGGCAATGGCTGGGCACAGGGCACCTCATATGCCCGGGAGGCCCGTACATTTCTGGCAGGGAATGGCCCCATGGCAAGGGCAGAGCGGTGGGGCTGCCAGTAAAGCTGCAGCTAATGCAGGCAGTCTGCAGGCAGTGAAACCTCCTAAAGGGGTAGCAGCAGACCACACAAATGTAGAAATGCAGGGGGGATAACAGAGTGGGGAAAAACGGTAGGGTAGTCTAGCAAGGATTCGGACAACATGACAGCCAGGGAGTCAACTCCACTGGTGACCACTGACCATTCGAAGGCGTGGTCAGGGGCTGGTACACCCAGGGGAGGGTAAGAGAAACCTGCCAGTAAATATATAAGACCTTCGCCAGGCAACCTGCCTATCATAGCCAGGGAGATGGGTTTAGCCAGTCTCATCCCATTATCAGTGAAAGAAAGGATCTGGCGTAAAGAATATACAGATATATTTACTGTTAGAAGTTCGCCGGGCCGGGTTGGCCTTGACAGTGCACGACAAAAAGGAGGACGGAAGGGAAAAATGGAAGCCCATGGTGGAGCGAAACATTGAGAATTGGCTACTGGCCTTCAGGACCTTGGCATGCGCCTTTGTGGAGAAGTTCCCTCAGAGCGCAGCTGCCTTGTTTCTACATGAGCAGAAGGTGCATGAGGCACAGTACAAGTATCAGGAGGATGTGTGGCTCCACTATGATGAGGATTTCTTGGAAAAGATGCAGACATGACAATCATAAAATCGGACCAACAAGATTACGAGGGCTTTAAAGCCAACAAGGTGGCAGCCAGAGAAGTGTTGAGTGTGAGAGAGACACCTTCTCAGGGAAAAGGTTAGAAAAAGAGGGACCGGACGGGATTCCCTTCGGCTCCATAGCAAAACTGCACACTAGGGGGGAAAACAGGGAAAGGCCATAGCACGGCCTGCTGGAGGTTTGACAAAGACAAATGTAAATGTGGGCAGTCCTGTAAGTTTAGGCATGCCTTCAGCAACTATGGAGGGTCACACCCCGCCATCAATTGCAAGAGAGCCAAAGGAGCAGGGGACAACAAAAACAACCCTGGCAAGAACTAAAGACCCAGTAGTAGCGATTAAGGACACTGCACTTACCTACACCCATAAAAACAACAGCCTTGTTATGGAGCACTGAGAAGCAACTATTGGCAAAAAGGTTCATGAAGGGATTCACTAAACCATATCACGGCCCTATAACTCAGCGCATTAGTAAAAACCTGTCATTTGTCCGGGCAAGTCCCATAGTGGCCAGGCAGAAGGTGGAGAAAGAGGTCCGCCTGCGGGGGGTTCCAGTCCCTTCACAGAACACCGTTTCAATGGTTCTGAGGTATTGCCTCTAGGTCTTGTGCCCTAGAAGGAGGTGGTGCAGTTTAGACTCATTCACCACCTATCACATCCAACTGGGGAGTGTGTGAATAACTGGCTAGATCAGGGTAGTAGCTCTGTAACCTATGCCACAACAGACAATGCCATAGACATGATCAGGACAATAGGGAGAGGGGCCCTTTTGGCCAAGGCTGGCACGGAGTCTGCCTTTCACCACCTACCCAGACAGCTATCACTTGCTAGGGGTCAGTCTGGACGATGGTTTTTATTATAACAGGTGCCTCTTTAAGGGCTGTGCAATTTCCTGTGGCCTTTAGCAGCTTCTTAGAATGGGCGGTAGGGTTCGGCTACCCGTCGAGGGGGAATATTCACTACTTAGGCAACTTTTTATTTGTTGGTGCACTGGGCCCCTTTGAATGTGCAGAATTGATGGGACAGTTTGTGGTGCTGGCAGAGGGACTGGGTGTGCCCCTGGCGCAGGAGAAATCAGTGGGCCCCACCACATGACTGTCTTTCCTGGGCATCGAACATCGAATTAGACACCATGGAGGGCATATGCAGGCTGCCAACAAATAAGATAGATGACATGGAACACCTTATTATGACGCTACTATGAAGGAAGAAAGCAACGCTAGGGAATATGCAACAAGTACTAGACAAGCTCAACTTCGTTAACCGCGTGATCCCAGCGGGGAGGACATTCACTAGGTGGCTGGCATGGTAAACCAAAGGATTGACAAAGAGAAACACAAGGTTAGACTCACACAGGGGATGAAAGATCATCTCCACCAATGGGCAACATTCCTGGCTGGCTTTAACAGGACATTGATTTGGCGGGAACCCTGGATGTTGGCTAGGCAACTAGAGCTCTTCACGGATGCAGCTGGGGCCGAAGGCTTCAGGGCCATCATGGGGTCAGCGTGGGCTGCAGTCAAGTGGCCAGCACGATGGCATGAAAAAGGGATAGCCAAAAAGTTGGCGGTCCTGGAGCTCTTCCCTATCATAATAGCTTTCTCCATATGGGGGGGAGGGAGCAGCTCGCCAGCTAGAAAATACTTCTGTGAGTTGACAACCAAGATGTGGTACAATCCTTGAATTCATCGACAGCACAATGCCCAACAGTGGTTCACATGTTAAGGTATATGGTAGGCTGCCAGCTAAGAGTGAACATTGCCATCAGGGCCAGGCACATCCCCCACAACGAGGTTGCTGATGCAGTATCTCGTTTTCAATGGCAGAAATTCAGCGAGCCGGCCCCCTCATGCAGACCCATTCATGACAGCAGTGATGCAAGATCTCTGGATGTTGGCAGACCTGACCTGGCTACGCTGGCGAAATATGGTGAGTGCTGGGAGATGTTTCAGGAAATAACCAGTGCACAGGTAATGCCAGGAGGTCCAGCAGAGAGGTGGAGATTTTTATACACTGGGCCTTCTTATGCGGAAGAACGAGGTCCTGGGCACAGACTCACATAAATGTTGTTTCCTATTATGCAAAGCTTACGGGTAGCGGGGATCCACCCAACACCTTCTACTGCAGGGTGGCAATGAAGGGCTTCAAACGAGACAAAGAGGTAGGAGGTGTCCCACAAGTGTCAACACGTTGCAGACATTACTTAACGAACTTCAGAACATTTGAAGTCAGGCCCACAAAATATTACTCTTTAAAGCAGCCTTCTCACTGGCATTTTTCGGGGTCTACAGGGTTAGTCAATTAGTAGTTCTTGCCAGATTCAATCCAGGGACATCCCTTTATTGGGGTGGGACCTGCAGCACATAGTGGACAACTCCATGATGTTTCACCTACGCCGATCAAAGACAGACAGGAGGGTAAAGGCAAGAACACACGCCTGTGCTGCCTGGAAGACAGCGAATGCTCCCCGGTCTGCTGCATAAGCAACTACCTGTGGGACGGCATACCGACCGACTAGCCCCGTTACCGGCATGAGGATGGGTCATACCTCAGCAGCTTCCAATTTAACATAATCCTTAGAATGGCCATTGGGGCCACAGGCCTCCGACCAAAAGAGTTTGCGCAGCACTCCTTTCAAATAAGTGCAGTGACAACGGAAGCCGCTGGGCCTCGGGGGCTTACCAGGGTTACATTCGGCCGGATCTAAGCTGAATTTTCTTTCCTCATGACAGGGCCCGGGGGACAAGTGCGCAGGGTGTGGATCCCGGGCCATTCTTTTGTCGTGACGGCTCAGCAGTGGGTGTTAGCAAGAAAGGAGTACGAGGGAATGTGGTTGTGCAACACAGTGGTATCCTGGATAGGCAAGTCGGGTATGGTGGGAACAACTGATGCCCACAGTGCAACACACACTATGGCAGAAAGAAAGGCCCAAGGCTATAGTAGTGCATCTGGGGGGAACGACTTTGCCGAAATGGGGCATAGGGACTTACTTGGGGCAATGCTAAATGGACTGATGGAGGTAGCTAGGCCCATTCTACCAGCAGAGTTGATCTGGTCAGAGGTCATATCCCACTTGGAGGGGAGCAGGTGATAAAGTGGCAGTAGAAAGGTCCAGGAGGAAGTTGAACATTATCATGTCCCAAGAGTGTAAAGCAAATGGATAGGGATTTTTGAGGAATGCGCTGATCAAACTCAAAACACAAGGCTACTATGAGCCAGATGGGCTTCACCTGATGGGAGCAGGAATACATTTGTTCCTACTTAATATTTGGGGGGCCTTGGAGCAGCTAGGTATCAATTAGTTAGACAGACGGAGAACAAGTGGGGGTGCTGTCTGAGGTCGTGGAACCACAGGCAGCATGGCAGAGACAGCACAGAGGGACAGCAGGGGAAGCACAATAGCCAAAGGAGGAGCCGCTCAAGTGAGTGCCCTTGGGATGTGTGTGTGTCATAAAAGATAATCCAATAAAGTGTGCCCGTCAAAAATAAAAACACCCAAACTAAACCATGGACCTCACTACCAACAAGTATATTGATTCTCATCTCAAACTGTTGAACTAGTGAAAATACATATATCATGCATTAAGGAGTGTAGATTCCTAAACGACCAGACAGGATCACTTGTGGGGAATCAATCCTGCTGACCAGGTACTAACAAATTAAATGGATTTGCTGTCCCGCCAATGTACCAACAATACCCTGCAAAAGAAGTAACAAAAGTTCTAAATATACTCATCGGTAAAGTAAGTGACAAAAGTAACAACCCAAAGAATCAGCGACACACCTACTTACAGCCAGGATGAGATAATTACTCAAATCTTGAGAAAAATCCAGAGAGACTACAAGTTAATCAAATAACCCTTCCACAGTAACCAAAGCAAAATAGATAAGTACATTGTTGAAACTACATTTTGTGGCCGTTAATTGACATAATGTATTATTGTACAGTCAGGTCTTGGAAAGAGAGGATTGATCGGTCTCACTTTTTAGTTTCATGTCCGGAAAGGTTAGCCGTTGTTAACTGTGATATGCATTTTTATACGGCTTGCACAATTAAAGTCATCTTTTGTTTATGATCCATTACTATATGATTCTCTGTCCACTCACTTTTGTTCAGTGTCAGTTATGAAGGCTGGGCTGGGCTACACACTTGTGCCCCTTTCAAGATGGTGACCGCATTACAAGCTAAATAAAGGTTTCCATGTGAACGTTTGCCTAATTAATGATTTTCTCATTGCTACGTGGGCTGGTGGGTATTTTTTCTTCAGACTAATATTTCAGTTGAGAAGGTTAACTTGCAGTTTTAGCAATGCACTTAGGAGTTAGTCCTACTGAAATAGATCTCTAGAGTCGTGAAACCCATCTCTTCCAAATCTTCTCAGGCCACTAATGGTGAAGCACCCCCTGTGGTTAGGCAAGAGTGTAAGTGGTGATGTGTTTAGTGATCAGTAAGCCTTTAGAGGAAGCTCGGCACTTCCTCACAAAATAACTTTCTTGTGAGACAGATAGGAAGATGGGCAGAGTAGTACAAGAGGCTAGGCAGCATCACCACTTTAGATAACACTTCATTGCTGTAAGTGGAACATTCTCCAAAAAGCTGTTTGTTCCCTTAAGAATATTCATTGTTTTGGTAAGCATCTGATCGAAAAGGTCTCAGTCAGCATGATATTTTCTGATGCCCAAATAGAGGAAACACCCTACAATTTAATGGAGCCATCCCAAGTCCAGAATGGTCGAAGTGGTATTAGGGTAATTGCGAATAGCCAAGAAACAGCCCTGAACTTCTTAAGGATCTGGGCTATGTCAGTATGGTCTCCCCCAAAGTCTCTGACATTAATCAGAATGTCATCAGCATACAAGGACATCACGTGAGTCCTGTCAGTTAGGGTGATGCCCTATCCCCTTCCCTCCTTTCTTAGTTTAACGTAGGTAGGCTGATTAGTAGCAAAATATCTGCCACTCGTCAGCCAAGCGGTATTTTTTGACACACAAGCAGCCAAAAAATGACTCCTGTCTCAGTATAGACAGGAGTCATTACCACAAACCCCAAT
Source organism: Pleurodeles waltl (assembly GCF_031143425.1). Taxonomy (NCBI): domain Eukaryota; kingdom Metazoa; phylum Chordata; class Amphibia; order Caudata; family Salamandridae; genus Pleurodeles; species Pleurodeles waltl. The sequence continues at coordinate 319,731,237 of NC_090436.1, forward strand.
GCCCACCACTGGGGACCAGTGTCCCCTGGACAAGCCCAGCATACCTAGTGCCAGCCAGCGGGCCCCATGTAAGGGGCTCCCAGTGGCACACAACACTTACGCACATAAACTTACCTGCAACTTACCTGGGATGGTATCCCTCCTCCAGTAGTGTCCCTGTGGTGTGGGTGGTGGTGATGTTGGGGTGGGCATCTTTGTGCCAATGCCATGGTGTTTCCTCATGAAAATGGGCATACCAGCAAATTAACGCCTGGTCTGACCAGGCGTTAAATAATGATGCTAATCGGGCTTAGCACCATTATTTAGGTCCGCCTCCTAGGGGCACGTCGCTTCAGCTTCAGGAGCTAAATATGGCGCTAGAGGGCTAACGTCATTTAAAGGAAGGGAAAGCCTACCTTGCATCTCATTGTCGAAATGAGACTCAAGGTGGGTTGGCGCTCCCTGAAAATGGCACCAACTCCAATATTTTGACCCTAGACGGGTCTAGCGTCAAAATATAAATACTGAGTTGAGTTAGCGCCGCTTTAGCATCGAAATAAATGATGCTACGGCGACGCTAACTTTCCTTAAATATGGGCCTGAATGTCTTTTCCATATCAAGGACCAGACAGGCAGAATGAGGGTCCAAAGGCACAACAGGCCTCTACTTGGGGCATCTAAGGCAGCATATGGCCATCTTATGTACCCATCTGTGAAGTATGTTCACTTGTTATGAGGTTCCCTAACTTTCAGCCCAGTCCCAGGCCGCCGTCAGTTCGGTGAAAAAAAGGTGTTCTGCCTTATAGGATCTTGAGTTTGGCTGGGAACAGTAATGATTATTTCAAACCTATCTGTTAGAAATGGGGTTTTTGGTTGGCAGTCAGGTTGCCCTCTGTCCAAGCAAGAACCCTCAAGTCACACACAATCCAAAATCAGCCTGTGTCCACCCTCTGGTAGCTTGGCACGAGCAGTCAGGCTTAACTTAGAAGGCAATGTGTAAAGCATTTGTGCAATAAATCATACAACACCATAATATAACACCACAAAAATACACCACACAGTGTTTAGAAAAATATATAATATTTATCTGGGTATTTTCAGGTCAAAACGATCAAAGTTGCAATATGAATTTGTAAAGATATCACTGAAAAGTGATATAAAGTGTCTTAAGTCTTTAAAAAGCAAACAAAGTCTCTTTCAAGCACAAAGTACCTGGTTTCTGGTGGAAAATCTCCTCAGAGGGCCACAGGAGAAGAGATACGTGGAAAACTGGTGTGTGCGTCGATTTCTCCCCAGCACACACGGACTTGCGTACTTATTTTTCACGTGGGGAAGTCGTGCGTCGTTTTCCGGCACGCGGACAGTCTCTTTCTGTGGATCGCGGAGATTACCAGATGTCCCGGGTCTGTGCGTGGATTTTCCTGCTTGTTTTCCGGCTGCGCGTCGTTCTGCGGGGCTGCGCGTCAAAGTTTCAAACTCACTGCAGGCGTTGCGTCGATTTCTCCTTGGAAGTCGGGAGGTGTTGTCCTTGCGAGGCCGTGCGTCAAAGTTTCAGTCGTCCCGAAGGCGTCACGTCGATCAGCGTCGGGGTGCAGCGTTTTTCTTGCCGCGGAACAAGCTGTGCGTCGAAAATTTCGGCGCACGGAGTGTCCAAGTGAAAAAGAGAAGTCTTTTTGGTCCTGAGACGTCAGGGAACAGAAGGCAAGCTCTATCCAAGCCCTTGGAGAGCACTTTCACAGCCAGGCAAGAGTTCAGCAAGGCAGCAGGCCAACAGCAAGGCAGCAGTCCTTTGTAGAAAGCAGACAGGTGAGTCCTTTGAGCAGCCAGGCAGTTCTTCTTGTCAGGATGTAGTTTCTGGTTCAGGTTTCTTCTCCAGCAAGTGTCTGATGAGGTAGGGCAGAGGCCCTGTTTTATACTAAGTTGTGCCTTTGAAGTGGGGGTGACTTCAAAGAGTGTCTAAGAAATGCACCAAGCCCCCTTTCAGTTCAATCCTGTCTGCCAGAGTCCCAGTAGGGGGTGTGGCAGTCCTTTGTGTGAGGGCAGGCCCTCCACCCTCCCAGACCAGGAAGACCCAATCAAAATGCAGAGATATGCAAGTGATGCTGAGTACCCTGTGTTTGGGGTGTGTCTGAGTGAATGCACAAGGAGCTGTCAACTAAACCTAGCCAGACGTGGATTGAAGGGCCCAACAAGATTTTAGTGCAAAGAAATGCTCACTTTCTAAAAGTGGCATTTCTAGAATATTAATATTAAATCCGACTTCACCAGTCAGCAGGACTTTATATTACCATTCTGGCCGTACTAAATATGACCTTCCTGCTCCTTTCAGATCAGCAGCTGCCACTTCAACAGTGTATGAGGGCAGCCCCAATGTTAGCCTATGAAGGGAGCAGGCCTCACAGTAGTGTAAAAACTAATTTAGGAGTTTTACACTACCAGGACATATAACTACACAGGTACATGTCCTGCCTTTTACCTACACAGCACCCTGCTCTAGGGGTTACCTAGGGCACACATTAGAGATGACTTATATGTAGAAAAAGGGGAGTTCTAGGCTTGGCAAGTACTTTTAAATGCCAAGTCGAAGTGGCAGTGAAACTGCACACACAGGCCTTGCAATGGCAGGCCTGAGACAAGGTTAAGGGGCTACTGAAGTGGGTGGCACAACCAGTGCTGCAGGCCCACTAGTAGCATTTAATCTACATGCCCTAGGCACATGTAGTGCACTCTACTAGGGACTTACAAGTAAATTAAATAGCCAATCATGGATAAACCAATCAATAGTACAATTTACACAGAGAGCATATGCACTTTAGCACTGGTTAGCAGTTTTAAAAGTGCCCAGAGGTCAAAAGCCAACAACAACAGGTCAGACAAAATAGGAGGAAGGAGGCAAAACGTTTGGGGATGACCCTGTCAAAAAGCCAGGTACAACATGACCCCCTACCAGCCTAAAGCCAGGGGAGAACAATCACTATCCTGATGTTATTCCCTGTTTGAGGCGACAGAACAAGGACCCAGGCCCGCAACAGCAGGGGCATGCTCCAGTTCTTCGCCTTCCTGACTCCAATTGGATCCCTCTGTCCATACTCTCAGGGCCCACTAAGCCCATCCATGGGGAACCTTTCTCCTTACCTGCGGATCCCATCTGTGCAGCACCTAACCTTACTTTGCTCACAGATGTATCCCAGGAGCAGGATAGTACCACAAGGACTAACACAGTGGTGTTGCCCACTTTACCCTCGGGGGTGACACTTGTCCCCTCCCCAGGGATAACTCTGTCCACCCGGACAGCAAGCCACAGTGGTTACTGACAGCTGCCAGGGATGAGAGCCAGGCCCCAGGCCTCTCAAAGCTCTCCCACCACTATGGTTGTGGAGAGTGGGGGGCGGTAGCCCCAGGTGCTGGGCACCCTTTAACCACTCTCCCTTCCACCAGGTCAGGGATGACAGCCTGAACCTGGTCCTCCCCTCTGGGGCTCTGTACCCTCAATCCTGGAGCGGTACCCCCAGAGTCCAACATGGTCAGGGTGCTTATAGAAGTCGCCCTGTACCATTCCTCCACCAGTGCAGGGCGGTTAACCTGCAACTGGCCCTCCAACCTGGGGTCTGTACCTTCAGGTTGGACTAGGGCCCGGGGTGAGGCTCCCCTCCCCCTGCCCTCCCTTCTGGGGCACAGCACCCTCCAACTAGGAGTGGCCTCCTCAGAAGACAACATGGTAGGGGCACTGTTATCAGTAGCCCCTCCCTCCAGGTCCGGGGGGACACCCTGAACCTGGCCTTCCAGCCCAGGGTCTGTACCCTCAGACTGGATCACTGCCTGGCAAACCAAGACTTTCTGGGGGGCACACCTACCCCCCACCAGGTCAGAGTTTAACCTTTGCACCTGACCATCCAACCCAGAGTCACCACCCTGAGGTTGAACAATTGCCTGGCACGCCAGGACTTCCTGGGGGGCACACCTACCCCCCACCGGGTCAGAGTTTAACCTCTGAACCGGGTTCTCCAACCCAGGGTCAACACCCTGAGGTTGAACCATTGCCTGGCATACCAGGACTTTCTTGGGGGCACCCCTACCCCCCACCAGGTCAGAGTTTAACCTCTGAACCTGGTTAGCCAACCCAGAGTCGCCACCCTGAGGTTGAACCATTGCCTGGCATACCAGGACCTTCTGGGGGGCACACCTATCCCCCACCAGGTCAGAGTTTAACCTCTGAACCCGGTTATCCAACCCAGAGTCACCACCCTGAGGTTGAATCTTTGCCTGGCATGCCAGGACTTCCCGGGGGGCACTCTCACCCCCCACAAGGGACACACCGTCCCCAAGGGCCACACAAGAGTCTGGTTGGCGCAGGTCTCCCGACCTCTGCCCATCCGGCAGAGTCTGGGTTTCCCCCAAACCAGAAACGGTTTCACCTGGGTCATTCCTGGGGGGCTCTGCTCTCAGAGCTGACCCCTGACTCTCAAGGTCCTCCACTGGGGTCTGCAACCCCCTCTCAACCCTATGTCTGGACTTCTGCACCCCCTCCCTAGGAGTAGTACTGCCAGACACCAGAACTGTTGGGATGCTGACTACAGTCACCCCCCCCCCCCAAGTTCTTCTGACACTGCGGGGCTTCCCTCAAAAGTGGCCCTACGGTACAGGCTAGGCTTCCCTCCTGGTGTTCCCTCATGGAACCCTCTAGGACCTGGGACCTACCTGGGACACTACAATCCTCTCCCACCTCACTTGGTTGGGAACCACCTAGACCACTCCCTTCAGGAGCACCCCCAAATGCCTCTTCAGACTCTCTGGTACTCACCCAGAAGTCTGCCTCCACTGTAAGTTCCCTGGGGTCAGAGAACTCACACTCCACCTGGTGTTGGCGTAGCTCTGGAAAATAAGGACCAGACATATGCTCTCCAGCAATTACAACACTCTGCCCTTCACATGTATTAACCACAGTACCCTTCACCCAACCACCCAGTAACTCAGCCTTGGAAAAGCACTCTACATCACCCTCCTGAGACTGGTGAGACAGTATCTGCCTGTCCCTGACACTCAACCCATACTCTTCTGGTATGTCTCTACACTCTCTATCCAGGACGTCCACCAGGGGGGAACCCTTTTCTCTGTCACTCTCTGCTAGAGTCAGTAAAGTGTCCCTCCCCCCAGTAGGAATATGACTCCCTGTGCCAGTTCCCCAATCCTTCTCAGGGACCCTGTGCATAACAGGAACTACCTCATACCCTTGAACCACCTGGGGTGTGTCAACTCCCTTCTTCAAGTTGGGCACCACATCTCTGGGCTTGTGCCCTTCTTCAGCAGTACTGGATACAAGATTTTTGCTGCCACCATCTGAACTGGACTCAGCCCTTCCGGCCTCCAGTTTCAGATATTCACAGCTCAGCTCTTGAGCTGCAGTCCTTTCTTCTTCTAGGGCTAAGAGTCTTGCTGCCTCAGCCCTTTCAAGCTGCTCATCTAGCTCTTCCATCCACCGCTCTTGAGCTAGGAGCCATTCATCTCTCACTGGTTCTCTTTCCTCATCTGAGTAGTCTTCCTCCTCATTTGAGCAGTCCCCCTCCTCATCTGAGGGGTACTTAGTCATCTGGTTTTTTTCTGCCTCTCTCTCTGCCCATCTTTCTTCCCCCCAGACTATGTAGGCATGTAGCATTTCCATCTTAGTAGATCTCCTTGATACAGGAAGGCCCCATTTTCTGCAAAGCCTCCTTAGGTCAGCCTTAGTGAGGTGGTCAGTAGGCACAAAGAGTGAGTAGGTAAGCAATCTCATTGCTGATAAGGTCTTACCGGCAAAAACCAAAATCCAAAGTCCAAAATATCAATAGTATATCCAGGAGGACATCAGAGAACGAAAAGCAAAAAGATGAAAAATCAAGTTGACCTTCAACTGTGGGTAGGTAGTGAAATACTTAGCTACTGTATGTCACTGCACAAACACAAGTCCTATCCTCACCGCTGATCACCAATGTTATAAATGGGGTTTTTGGTTGGCAGTCAGGTTGCCCTCTGTCCAAGCAAGAACCCTCACTCTAGTCAGGGTTAGTCACACACAATCCAAAATCAGCCTGTGCCCACCCTCTGGTAGCTTGGCACGAGCAGTCAGGCTTAACTTAGAAGGCAATGTGTAAAGCATTTATGCAATAAATCATACAACACCATAATATAACACCACAAAAATACACCACACAGTGTTTAGAAAAATATATAATATTTATCTGGGTATTTTCAGGTCAAAACGATGAAAGTTGCAATATGAATTTGTAAAGATATCACTGAAAAGTGATATAGAGTGTCTTAAGTCTTTAAAAAGCAAACAAAGTCTCTTTCAAGCACAAAGTACCTGGTTTCTGGTGGAAAATCTCCTCAGAGGGCCACAGGAGAAGAGATACGTGGAAAACTGGTGTGTGCGTCGATTTCTCCCCAGCACACACGGACTTGAGTCGTTATTTTTCACGCGGTGAAGTCGTGAGTCGTTTTCCGGCACGCGGACAGTCTCTTTCTGTGGATCGCGGGGATTACCAGATGTCCCGGGTCTGTGCGTGGATTTTCCTGCTTGTTTTCCGGCTGCGCGTCGTTCTGCGGGGCTGCGCGTCAAAGTTTCGATCTCACTGCAGGCGTCGCGTCGATTTCTCCTTGGAAGTCGGGCGGTGTTGTCCTTGCGAGGCCGTGCGTCAAAGTTTCGGTCGTCCCGAAGGCGTCGCGTCGATCAGCGTCGGGGTGCGGCGTTTTTCTTGCCGCGGAACAAGCTGTGCATCGAAAATTTCGGCGCACGGAGCGTCCAAGTGAAAAAGAGAAGTCTTTTTGGTCCTGAGACTTCAGGGAACAGGAGGCAAGCTCTATCCAAGCCCTTGGAGAGCACTTTCACAGCCAGGCAAGAGTTCAGCAAGGCAGTAGGCCAACAGCAAGGCAGCAGTCCTTTGTAGAAAGCAGACAGGTTAGTCCTTTGAGCAGCCAGGCAGTTCTTCTTGTCAGGATGTAGTTTCTGGTTCAGGTTTCTTCTCCAGCAAGTGTCTGATGAGGTAGGGCAGAGGCCCTGTTTTATACTAAGTTGTGCCTTTGAAGTGGGGGTGACTTCAAAGAGTGTCTAAGAAATGCACCAAGCCCCCTTTCAGTTCAATCCTGTCTGCCAGAGTTCCAGTAGGGGGTGTGGCAGTCCTTTGTGTGAGAGCAGGCCCTCCACCCTCCCAGCCCAGGAAGACCCATTCAAAATGCAGATGTATGCAAGTGAGGCTGAGTACCCTGTGTTTGGGGTGTGTCTGAGTGAATGCACAAGGAGCTGTCAACTAAACCTAGCCAGACGTGGATTGAAGGGCCCAACAAGATTTTAGTGCAAATAAATGCTCACTTTCTAAAAGTGGCATTTCTAGAATATTAATATTAAATCCGACTTCACCAGTCAGCAGGACTTTATATTACCATTCTGGCCATACTAAATATGACCTTCCTGCTCCTTTCAGATCAGCAGCTGCCACTTCAACAGTGTATGAGGGCAGCCCCAATGTTAGCCTATGAAGGGAGCAGGCCTCACAGTAATGTAAAAACTAATTTAGGAGTTTTACACTACCAGGACATATAACTACACAGGTACATGTCCTGCCTTTTACCTACACAGCACCCTGCTCTAGGGGTTACCTAGGGCACATATTAGGGATGACTTATATGTAGAAAAAGGGGAGTTCTAGGCTTGGCAAGTACTTTTAAATGCCAAGTCGAAGTGGCAGTGAAACTGCACACACAGGCCTTGCAATGGCAGGCCTGAGACAAGGTTAAGGGGCTACTGAAGTGGGTGGCACAACCAGTGCTGCAGGCCCACTAGTAGCATTTAATCTACATGCCCTAGGCACATGTAGTGCACTCTACTAGGGACTTACAAGTAAATTAAATAGCCAATCATGGATAAACCAATCAATAGTACAATTTACACAGAGAGCATATGCACTTTAGCACTGGTTAGCAGTGGTAAAAGTGCCCAGAGGTCAAAAGCCAACAACAACAGGTCAGACAAAATAGGAGGAAGGAGGCAAAACGTTTGGGGATGACCCTGTCAAAAAGCCAGGTACAACACTATCTCTCTGAGATTCCTCTTTACACCTAGGAAAGAAACGGATTGGTGATGGACGGCTAACACGTAATCTGGAAAGACAAGGAGCTGGTGCTTGTCCATTTTGAGATGCTCTGTTTGACACTCTGCCAGAAATATTCCATCACAATCCTTGAAGTGTAGTTATTTGGTGACAACTGGCTTCAACAGGATGCTAGGACAGGGCCGGCGGGTTGGAGCTTGATGGGCTTTCCTAATAGAGAAAAAGGAGGACAGCTTATGGGCCTCCACAAAGCCATTTACCGAATTCTCAAAGAAAAAAAAAATCAGCGTTGTCCTGCACCTCAGAACCCTTGGGCACACCAACCACCCTGATATTGCTACACTGAGAGCAGCTATCCGAATTATCTGCCCTGCACTGAAAAAAAAACCTGTTATGCTCTCTCAGATTGTGTGATTCATTTAGACAACTGCTTCTGGTCTTCCACAAACAGACCAACAGCAATGGCGACAGCAACAATATCTTAGCCTTAAGGGAGTCTCTGGTTGTCCCTATGGCCTCCAAAATAATATCAGGCTTGTCTTGACCAAGGGGAAGGGGTCTATTACTGGCAGAACCTGACACTGATGGCTGGGTATTGAACCCTGCCAGCTTCAGACTACCTATAACCTCCGAGTCCACCACAAGAGTCAGGTGTAACATAGCATAGATGGCAAAGTGAGTAGACAGGGGCTTCACGGCATAAACAGGCAATCCGCTTGGATGCAGTCCGCCCGCTTGCGGATCTGAGGAGCCAAGTCCCAAAAGTTCTAACTGGTAAGGGCCCTTTAGGAGTGCTGCCAAGGGCCCATGCTGGAAGAGCACATCAAGCTCCCTAGACTGTGTGAGCCAGGCTAAGCTGCTGCGGGCACTCAAATCACTGGGCACAGCCCCAGGCAATCCAGGCCTCTCCTGGATTGAAACTCGGCAAGTAGGCCCAAACCTCAAGGACCAGCGGCCTGGCCTCTACTCCAGCTATGTGGTCGCCAAAACCCCTGCTTACCACACTCAGCTGGCACTGAAAATGCAGGCAGATTTGATGTAGCAAGGCGGATTTTAGGAACACTGGCTGGGAGTCTGATGAAGGTGCTTCTGTAATTATTGCCTCCTGATCACACCTCTGCAAAATCAGTAAGATGTCCTGAGATGAAAACCTAAAAAAAAAATTATTTGCATTAAGATCTGCTATTTCAGTCATCCACAATCTTTGTCAAGTCAACTATGAAACAAGGTGAACGAAAATGAAGCAACCCTCAGTTTAATCTGCTGTGTTGAGTGACTAAACTGAATGCCTGAGAAGAGAGACCGCAGATCAAAAGGCTTGATTTAAAAAAATATATATAAAAAAAAAACTTGATGGAATAAGATCAGACAGAACCATTGAATTGTCAAACTACTACATTGTCACAAAAGGGAAAAGCTGATAATTGTGCTTCTGCAATGTGAATGTAAATGAGAGTTGGATTATCAAAGAGATCGCATGGATTAAAAAAGAAATGTGCTTATAAATAATATGGCGGCTCCTAGACATCTATTAGTGTTCTCCAAAAATATGGAAGCTCAAACCAATATTCACCCCTAACGTGTTATTGAAGGGGAAAGAGACTCAGGACAGAACAGATGATCTGGAGAAGGGCTATCAGAGTTCTCTGACTATCAGGGAGGAGGTTAATTCCAGATGCTAAAAGGTTTTACAAAAATAGTCTCTGGTTGCAGGATGAAACCACGCATGCCGGAACAAAGCATGCCTTAAAAATGCAGTCGGAACAAATACCCTGTTGTTTCCACGCATGCCGTTACAATAAATTTCGTTCTAAAAGCTTGACCTAAAAAAAACACACAAAAAAAAAACGATCCTAACCCCCACCGACCCTATAAACTAAAGTACCCCAAAGCCCCCCCACCAGCCCCGAACCCTAAAATAAAACTACCCCGACCCTCCACCCCTGCCCCATAAAACTAAACTACCCTGACACCCCCAACCCGAGCCCTTAAAAAAATTACTACCCGAACCCCCCACCTTGGCCCTAAAACAAAAACTACCCTGACCACCCACTCCTAACAACTAAACTACCTTGACACCCCCCAGCCACCCTAAGCCCTAAATCCTTCCCCCTAATAAGTAAACTACCCTGAACCCCCACCCATCCTAAGCCCTAAAAAAAAAAAAAAAACTATCCATACCCCCATACCCTTGCCCCATAAAACTAAATTATCCTGACCCCCCCACCTACCCTGAGCTCTAAAAGAAATACCGTGATCCCCCCACCTAAAAACTAAAGTACCTCGACACCCCTCATCCACCCTAACCCCTAAATCCACCCCACCGCTAAAAACTACCCACCAACCCTGGCCCAACCCCACTTACCACACCGTGTCCTCTCCCGATCCCTCCTGCTCTTCTTTCCTCCTGCCGTTTCTTAAACCTTGCCCCCACCCCTTTAAAAATAAACTACCTCGCCCCCCACCCTAAATAAAAAAGATTATCCGGACCCCTCTACCCTAATCCCTTAAAAAAAAAAAAAAAAAAAAAAAAAACCCACTCCAGCCCCTTAATAAAAAACAAAATTGCCCGCCCCTGACCACCCCCCACGCCCCAATCTCTTAATCCAACCCACACCCCAACCCCTGCCCCAGCCTCACTTACCTCACCGCGTCTTTTCCCGAACACCGCATGGCTTTTTCTGTGCTTTAACCACGCATATCCTTAGTTCAGCACATGCGTGGTTAAGGCACAGAAAAGACCATGCGTTGTTTAGGCAAGCGTGATTACGGACGGGTTGTTAAGGACATTTCCCATACTCTCTACATTCAGGCTCAGGTAAATGTGATCATGAGACTGTGAATTAGTTTGTGACGAGGTACCTAGTTACTGACTTAAGGGTTTCTTAAGGTAGTCATGTTTAAATCGACACTCCCAGTCTCGGCTCATTACACCCTGTGACAATAGGGAGCCCAAATCCTACTTTATTATCAAATAATTGTTACAATCTTTAGATTCTAAAAGACTGAATTGTCAGTCTACCAACTGGACCCAAGAAATCAAGCTCTGCAAACTCATATGCTGGGCCAGTTTCATAAAGTTTAAAAAACCCATGATTTTCAAAAGTTAGACAGCTTCCATTGACCCCACGTTCAATCATTCGAACCTGCCCTCAAAGATTTATGATTGAAGCCACCTGTATTCAGATGATCAACAATGCCTTGAGCTAATATGCAAAACTAGTTTGCAGAAGCCACCCGCAAAACTATACCTCATAACTTCTGTTGCATGCTTCTTCATGTACAGAGCACCACTACACGCTGCTGCAAAGAGTTGGACTTACCATAGGATGTGTGGGATCAGAGGAAGACTGTGCACTCAGTATTGCTGCACACCGTACCTAGCCTTGGTCAAGCTGATATTTCTGTGATCTCAGTCATCAGTCAAAATATTCTGCAATCAGATGAAGACATTCGCTGATGCAGAAGGCCGCAGAACTGTGGAATCCGGCAACTTCAAAGGAGTTTAAATTAGGCAGTGTCACGATTCTGAAGGGAGAGGTGCGATCTAGCCTATGAACTTTCCTTCTCGAGGTGATGGATTACCTGAAGAGCTCTATTGGGGGTTTACAATCCGGGATGAAGCATGAGCCTTTCTGGTGATGTCAGTTGTTTAAATCATGTATAACAAAGGCAATCACCAGAGGAAGCCGAATCATAATACATTAATTTACCTATTGTTTGAGACTTGACGGATCCATTGTATGGAACAAAAGCAAAAAGACGTTTGGGCCTCCAAATACTCCAGTGAGGAACTGCAGCTGAGAAGAAGGGCTTCTGAATATAGGGATGCAGAACGGTGAAAGCATCAGAACACTACACAGGATGAGAGTGAACTAGTCTTTTGAGGAATATCTTGATATGCAGTCCTAAATGTTGCTGCCTTGAACATAAGTCATCCAAAGGAGAGAAGAAGGGGACAAAGTAATAAGGAATTTCCTCTTAGTCCCGGCTGCAGAGTTTGCAAAACAGCACAGAGCTAGCAGAAGTAGAGGACAGGTAACCTTGATAACAAAAACGTATTACTGCTGTTTTGCAAATGGTAACCAGAAGAGATACCAGAGCCACAGCGTTCTCTAGTCTCTGGTGTGAGGTTACAGCTGTCACGTGAGGGTGATCACAAATTCTATTCACATCCCCAACAAAACTGCATATTTTGGCAATATCTATTAAAGCTACCAAAAGCTTTGAGAGTATATTTTTTACAAATATACGCTCAAAGCCTAACCAGCATGGTAAAAGCATCTGGTAAAGTCAAGAGAAATTAACGAGGATATAGCTGAAATTATCAAGTCAATTTTTTTTCTGATTTTGAAAGCCATGTGTAAGTAGTTGCATTGCTCCCCAAATGCTGAAAATGTGTCTTTAGTTTTGCGGTGTAATGTTCCAAATGTTTGTTTCTACTTCAGCGCCTTTGCCTAAAAATGTTTCAGTAAATAATCTAAACTCTTGTATTTTTTTGCAATGCATAAACACTTTAATGACAATCATGCATAGATTTTCATGGTGTTTATGGGTCTCCACAATGTCCAACAAGCAAAGTTTCTCCCATAATTGGAAACTGACAATAACCAAAACCCTAAACAGAACATAACAACAATATATCCATTTTGTATCTCCTGCGTAAAAGTAGCTCACAAAAAGGAGGATGCTTGAGCCTGCCAGACAAGGGATGCAGATTGGAGATAATCCCTAGTACATTCCTAAAGGACTTCTAAGTGGACCAGGCTCATATAAAAGGGAAGCAGAGAGACAAAAGACCTTCTGAAATGTATGTTAAGTCTCTGCTTCCAATCCAGTTCCATTCTTCCCTGAGGCGTGCACATTTGTCCAGGATGCTCTTGTCAGGGAAAACTTGCCTTCACTCTCCAGCCTACAACATTTACAGAACAATGACATGGCTGAATAGCAAGGTGTGATGTGGTACCATCTTCCCCTGAAACCTGACACCCCACAACAAGGCAGTGTATCGGGACAGACATTTCTGAGTACAAACCGTATCCAAGTATGACATAGCAGTCACAACTATTGTCTACCGGGTTATTGGTTCATTGGTGCCACACTGACCACCCCAGTGAAATAAGTAAACTTTCTGATTTCCAGAACTTGAGTGTTTGGGCAGCCAGTGGCCTTGTCAGGGAAACGGAGGTGCTAGAGAAATAAGAACTGTGTAAGATGGACTGGGCAAGAGTGTCATGCATTAAGTGAGGTGTGGTGGAGGAACCATGTGGCAAGTAGCAGTGGTCAACCATGTTTCTCCTCACCCCCTGCTAATGCATCATCTGGCGTATCCTTCAATAGGTTTGAGGTTTATCTTTTGAAAATACAATTGTGGAGGAGAAGTCCCTCTAGCTTGAGTCTAGGTGGCGGTGCACTGTTTCCTGCATGCTGGCCCATGGCTGTAGGGTATTACCTTAAAGGATTTCTCTGCCGCTGACAATCCAAGAGTTTAAGAAGCAGTTTACAAACTTGCTTGAAAATACCAGCGTGACTTGTGTTATGGACCGGAGATTGTGGTGCACAAACACTGGGTGGCATCGGACTACTGTAACAATCTCCCCAAGCATCCAGCTTCAAGGCTCAGAAGGGGTGGGCGCTAATCCTTTGGGTGCAAGATTTTGTGTTGGCAAGCGTGACCCACAAAGTTGAAAGATTTCAGCTACTCTCCAACAAAGTCCAGAGTGACCCACTTGCAAGTCAAGATCACAGCCTGCTCACGTGTAGCATTGGAGCAGCAGAACTGGCTTTGTGTACAGGCCACACACAAGGAGAGCTACTACGAGATAAACTAAGAGCTGACCAGATACAGTGACTAAAGTATGAAAGTAAGTTCCTTACCTGTAACTGTAGTTCTCCAGAATTGGTATCTTTCATAGACCCACACGCTTGAATCATTCCCAGTCTTCGAAGTGGGAATTCCACAGCACCATAGAAAGCAGTAGTGAGAAACCTACATATAATTTAATGTTTAAAGTGTTGTATCTTACTGATAGTAGAATAAAGTACTTTTCTTTGGACAAATAAAAGCATAGGCATGATTTGTTGCATACTAATATTGCTATACCGAGTTCTTAGCCTGTAACCCCACATCACCTCCTGGAGTAAGACATGGATCACTCTGCTTCTCTACATTAAAGATCAAGTGCTAAAGTGTTGTCCTTGGTGTTCAGTTTTGGGTCCAATAGCAGGCCAGTCCCAAGTACATCAGTGGCAGGAGGGCATCATCATCACAATTCACATCCAGTAGTCCCTGTGCACCTCAGGACTCCTGAATCACTTCCCACAAAGGTCATTAAAAAATGAGAGATTATGGGTCAAACGGGAAAAGAGTTTACACAGGGAGTGTTACTGCTCTGGTCGAGGGAGAATGCTAAAAGAAAAGAATTGCACATTATTAGTATCTAATGATTCCTGACTTTTTTGATAATTCTGCCGACCACAGGCTACAAATTCTCAATTTCATGATCCTAAGGATCGGCTTCTTCCTTGGCATTGATGTGAGGGTGCAAGGAGAGAAAACACCAGACAACTTGTGATTTTATCATGAAACTCTTGGTTTTACTGATAAATCATAAAATAAATCTCCTAATTTAACCATCTGACGTAAAAATTCCCCATGCTGCTAACCATTTGTGCTGGCGTGGTATAAGCTGGAGGTGCTGAAGCGGGCTGAGGAAAGACTTGAAGAGCTTCACCAATTTATGATTAGTCAAATGGTGTTGTGAGGAAAATTATAGTTGCATTGGTCTAGAAATAATTAACTTTAGGGCCCTAGGTATTCATGAACACAAACTGAAAAACTTTGCTGTAAACACAAAATGTTGTATGGTTTGGACCATATGAGACTCCCACTCTTGTATCTGTTTCTACTGCGGTAAACACCAGAATCTCCTGCCTCTTGGGATTTCTCATTGCTCCAATTATATTTCTAAAAATGTGCAATATGAAAATAACAAGAGAACAAACAGTTTGTATAACACCCTTTATTAGTACTCAAACATTGCATCACTGTTGTTACCCGTTTATCAAAATGTTTCATAATTAATACACACAAACCTTCGATTTTCACGGTTTAACACTTTTCTTATAAATATCTTAAATTTGTTTCTACTTTCTGTTAAAAACATATTCAGTAGGTCAAGACGAGAGAGGGGTGACAGTTGTAACACAAATCCCCTTCTCTTTCTCTCACTCACCAGAGGTACTGAACACATTGATGGTATAAGAGATAACAAGCATTGGCAAAGCCAATAGTACTCGCCAATGAGAGTTACTGGTTTTGGCAATGTTTTGTAGGCTTGCTGTACAGCAGCATGGATGCTTTGCAGTGTGGCTTTTTTAAGAGTGCATTAGTGCTGGATACATCATAGCCCATTTATTTTATTATTTTTAGCCATGCTGCAGGGGAGCCACGCTGCTATGCTGCAAGGCTACAAATCGTTGCCAGATTTGGTAATGCTAATGCTGCACAGCAGCAGCAAATGGCAATGACAGGGCCAATAGCCTCAAAGGCTCTGCCAATGCCTGTTATGTCTAGGCACAACACCCCTGTGAATGTGTGCAAATCCGTTAATCTCTCCATGCGTGATATAGAAAACAAATATGTAATTTGGCAAAAAATCCTAACAAATAAGAAAGCAATTGCGCCCATGTCTTAGTGAAAATACATTTGGAAGCAAATACCATCTGTTGTCACAATAAAAGCAGCCATCACCTATTGTCACAATAAACTTCCATTTCAAATAAAAAATGACTTCTTTGAAGTCCGTGTGGTATGGTAAAACATAGCCACAAATGGCAGTAGGTTCAACATGGACGAGAGGGAAGAAAAAAAAATAAAGGTAGTACCTCAATCACAGCACAATCAGTGGAAGGACAGCAATCAAGCGGAATCAATCAGTACTTGGTCTGAGCGCCAGACAAAGAAGAGTAAGTGAAACCAGCACACACTACCCAATTAGGAGGCAGCAAATAAGAGTGACAATGAAAACAATGAATGGTAAGCAATGGGTGTGCTGCAAGCCCCTTGTATACAATACCTCTTGCAAGCAAGACCGAATGTCTTAATAATGGGTGCCCTACCTACCTATAAGCAACCTATCATTCACTTGAATGAGTGGATGCTTTGCAAAGCTCCACTGTGGCACTCAAAACCCAGTCAACCAACTACTGGGGTGCTGTGTGCAGGCACTCAGGCTAGAAGTGGGTAGAATGTGAAGACGGCTTTTTGTTTCGTTTCCTTTTAGGACAGGATGATAAATGATCGATGATACGTCCTGATGTCTGGATGCCGTTGGAGTGCTTGGCGCACTGATTGTTACGAAAGCAAGAACAGTCCCGATTTTGGCTGATGTCAGGTCTCTTGGGAAATGGCTTTGGTTCCTGTGTTGAATTTGTCTGTTGGAAAGTTTTATTGCCTTAGATTGCAAAGAAAGAGGAGGAGTTATGTTTGGCAGGAGTATTTATATGGGCATCTATCTCTATGGTTTACCATGTGACTGTTTGTTTAGTTTTATACTATTGGCTGCTGAAATAATAATGTATAGAAAGAGAAGCATAATCCTTGCCTTCGTGTCCTCAATAGAATTGAAAATTCTTTGTCGCAAATGCTAGAACTTTTTTAATTCACCTCATTCTTAGGTTACATTCGACACGTTACAAGCTTTTATTATTATTATTACTGGAAGCATTTGTCAGATATGTCTTTTGCACACTGGGATAACTATGAAAGGCAGAATAAATCTGGGAAAATGTACTGACTTATTTAAAAAACATATCAACTTAACACCCATATGAGAGGCAGAACAAACCATGAAAATTGTACTAATTGAATGTAAAAATACTGACTTAGCTTTTCAGACTAACATGAAAAAACAATCCATTACATCGACATTAAAGCCAAATCCGATGCAGCTGGAATCAACATCACTTTTCTCTTCTTGAGTGAGTGGACTAATGAATGATGTTGTGACCCCGGCTCTCTACTTTTTTAACAGTTAAAGTGTTCTCTGAATATTTTGAAGAGCAGATCCACAACTACATTCGCAGAGCATACATCCATAAGTCACAAATAGTGAAAATGCATCAAAACTGTGGCCTGCCGTGCTTTGTATTTAAAAACGGACGTAGTCACTAATTCTAAATTTAAAAAACACGCACGCACAACAAAGTAGGTAATGTTTAACCCCTTCGCT
Source organism: Pleurodeles waltl (assembly GCF_031143425.1). Lineage (NCBI taxonomy): Eukaryota > Metazoa > Chordata > Amphibia > Caudata > Salamandridae > Pleurodeles > Pleurodeles waltl. The sequence goes on from NC_090436.1 coordinate 319,748,533, forward strand.
GCCAGGCCTTTTCCCCCTCCTGTGCCAGGCCTTTTTTTGCCTATTTGGGGCAGTTCGCGCTTAGGCCCTCATAACTTTTTGTCCACATAAGCTAACCAAGCCAAATTTGCGTCCTTTTTTTCCAACATCCTAGGGATTCTAAAGGTACCCAGACTTTGTGGGTTCCCCTGAAGGAGGCCAAGAAATTGGCCAAAATACAGTGAATATTTCGTTTTTTTCAAAAAAATTGGAAAAAGTGGCTGCAGAAGGAGGCTTGTGGTTTTTCCCCTGAAAATGGCATCAACAAAGGGTTTGCGGTGCTAAACTCAGCAGCTTCCCACCTTTCAGGAACAGGCAGACTTGAATCAGAAAACCCAATTTTTCAACACAATTTTGGCATTTTACTGGGGCATACCCCATTTGTGCAATTTTTTGTGCTTTCAGCCTCCTTCCAGTCAGTGACAGGAATGGTCATGAAACCAATGCTGGATCCCAGAAACCTAAACATTTCTGAAAAGTAGACAAAATTCTGAATTCAGCAAGGGGTCATTTGTGTAGATCCTACAAGGGTTTCCTACAGAAAATAACAGCTGAAAAAGAAAAATATTGAAATTGAGGTGAAAAAAACATCAATTTTTCTCTACTTTTTACTCTGTAACTTTTCCCTGCAATGTCAGATTATCGAAAGCAATATACCGTTCCGTCTGCTGGACTCCTCTGGTTGCGGGGATATATAGGGTTTGTAGGTTCATCAAGAACCCGAGGAACCCAGAGCCAATAAATGAGCTGCACCCTGCAGTGCGTTTTCATTCTATACCGGGTATACAGTAATTCATTTGCTGAAATATAAGGAGTAAAAAATAGCTATCAAGAAAACCTTTGCATTTCCAAAAAGGGCACAAGATAAGGTGTTGAGGAGCAGTGGTTATTTGCACATCTCTGAATTCCGGGGTGACCATAGTAGCACGTGAATTACAGGGAATTTCTCAAATAGATGTCTTTTTTACACACACTCCTATATTTGGAAGGAATAAATGTAGAGAAAGACAAGGGGCAATAACACTTGTTTTGCTATTCTATGTTCCCCCAAGTCTCCCGATAAAAATGATACCTTACTTGTGTGGGTAGGCCTAGCGCCCGCGACAGGATATGCCCCAAAACACAACGTGGACACATCACAGAAAACAGAGCTGTTTTTAGCAAAGTGACTACCTGTAGATTTTGGCCTCTAGCTCAGCCGCCACCTAGGGAAACCTACCAAACCTGTGCATTTCTGAAAACTAGAGACCTAGGGGAATCCAAGGAGGGGTGACTTGTGTGGCTCGGACCAGGTTCTGTTACCCAGAATCCTTTGCAAACCTCAAAATTTGGCTAAAAAAACACATGTTCCTCACATTTCTGTGGCAGAAAGTTCTGGAAGCTGAGAGGAGCCACAAATTTCCTTCCACCCAGCGTTCCCGCACGTCTCCCGATAAAAATGATACCTCACTTGTGTGGGTAGGCCTAGCGCCCGCGACAGGATATGCCCCAAAACACAACGTGGACACATCACAGAAAACAGAGCTGTTTTTAGCAAAGTGACTACCTGTAGATTTTGGCCTCTAGCTCAGCCGCCACCTAGGGAAACCTACCAAACCTGTGCATTTCTGAAAACTAGAGACCTAGGGGAATCCAAGGAGGGGTGACTTGTGTGGCTCGGACCAGGTTCTGTTACCCAGAATCCTTTGCAAACCTCAAAATTTGGCTAAAAAAACACATGTTCCTCACATTTCTGTGGCAGAAAGTTCTGGAATCTGAGAGGAGCCACAAATTTCCTTCCACCCAGCGTTCCCCCACGTCTCCCGATAAAAATGATACCTCACTTGTGTGGGTAGGCCTAGCGCCCGCGACAGGATATGCCCCAAAACACAACGTGGACATATCACAGAAAACAGAGCTGTTTTTAGCAAAGTGACTACCTGTACATTTTGGCCTCTAGCTCAGCCGCCACCTAGGGAAACCTACCAAACCTGTGCATTTCTGAAAACTAGAGACCTAGGGGAATCCAAGGAGGGGTGACTTGCGGGGCTCGGACCAGGTTCTGTTACCCAGAATCCTTTGCAAACCTCAAAATTTGGCTAAAAAAACACATGTTCCTCACATTTCTGTGGCAGAAAGTTCTGGAATCTGAGAGGAGCCACAAATTTCCTTCCACCCAGCGTTCCCCCACGTCTCCCGATAAAAATGATACCTCACTTGTGTGGGTAGGCCTAGCGCCCGCGACAGGATATGCCCCAAAACACAACGTGGACATATCACAGAAAACAGAGCTGTTTTTAGCAAAGTGACTACCTGTAGATTTTGGCCTCTAGCTCAGCCGCCACCTAGGGAAACCTACCAAACCTGTGCATTTCTGAAAACTAGAGACCTAGGGGAATCCAAGGAGGGGTGACTTGCGGGGCTCGGACCAGGTTCTGTTACCCAGAATCCTTTGCAAACCTCAAAATTTGGCTAAAAAAACACATGTTCCTCACATTTCTGTGGCAGAAAGTTCTGGAATCTGAGAGGAGACACAAATTTCCTTCCACCCAGCGTTCCCCCACGTCTCCCGATAAAAATGATACCTCACTTGTGTGGGGAGGCCTAGCGCCCGCGACAGGATATGCCCCAAAACACAACGTGGACATATCACAGAAAACAGAGCCGTTTTTAGCAAAGTGACTACCTGTAGATTTTGGCCTCTAGCTCAGCCGCCACCTAGGGAAACCTACCAAACCTGTGCATTTCTGAAAACTAGAGACCTAGGGGAATCCAAGGAGGGGTGACTTGTGTGGCTCGGACCAGGTTCTGTTACCCAGAATCCTTTGCAAACCTCAAAATTTGGCTAAAAAAACACATGTTCCTCACATTTCTGTGGCAGAAAGTTCTGGAATCTGAGAGGAGCCACAAATTTCCTTCCACCCAGCGTTCCCCCACGTCTCCCGATAAAAATGATACCTCACTTGTGTGGGTAGGCCTAGCGCCCGCGACAGGATATGCCCCAAAACACAACGTGGACATATCACAGAAAACAGAGCTGTTTTTAGCAAAGTGACTACCTGTAGATTTTGGCCTCTAGCTCAGCCGCCACCTAGGGAAACCTACCAAACCTGTGCATTTCTGAAAACTAGAGACCTAGGGGAATCCAAGGAGGGTTGACTTGCGGGGCTCGGACCAGGTTCTGTTACCCAGAATCCTTTGCAAACTTCAAAATTTGGCTAAAAAAACACATGTTCCTCACATTTCTGTGGCAGAAAGTTCTGGAATCTGAGAGGAGCCACAAATTTCCTTCCACCCAGCGTTCCCCCACGTCTCCCGATAAAAATGATACCTCACTTGTGTGGGTAGGCCTAGCGCCCGCAACAGGATATGCCCCAAAACACAACGTGGACATATCACAGAAAACAGAGCTGTTTTTAGCAAAGTGACTACCTGTAGATTTTGGCCTCTAGCTCAGCCGCCACCTAGGGAAACCTACCAAACCTGTGCATTTCTGAAAACTAGAGACCTAGGGGAATCCAAGGAGGGGTGACTTGCGGGGCTCGGACCAGGTTCTGTTACCCAGAATCCTTTGCAAACCTCAAAATTTGGCTAAAAAAACACATGTTCCTCACATTTCTGTGGCAGAAAGTTCTGGAATCTGAGAGGAGCCACACATTTCCTTCCACCCAGCGTTCCCCCTCGTCTCCCGATAAAAATGATACCTCACTTGTGTGGGTAGGCCTAGCGCCCGCGACAGGATATGCCCCAAAACACAACGTGGACATATCACAGAAAACAGAGCTGTTTTTAGCAAAGTGACTATCTGTAGATTTTGGCCTCTAGCTCAGCCGCCACCTAGGGAAACCTACCAAACCTGTGCATTTCTGAAAACTAGAGACCTAGGGGAATCCAAGGAGGGGTGACTTGCGGGGCCCGGACCAGGTTCTGTTACCCAGAATCCTTTGCAAACCTCAAAATTTGGCTAAAAAAACATATGTTCCTCACATTTCTGTGGCAGAAAGTTCTGGAATCTGAGAGGAGCCACAAATTTCCTTCCACCTAGCGTTCCCCCACGTCTCCCGATAAAAATGATACCTCACTTGTGTGGGTAGGCCTAGCGCCCGCGACAGGATATGCCCCAAAACACAACGTGGACATATCACAGAAAACAGAGCAGTTTTTAGCAAAGTGACTACCTGTAGATTTTGGCCTCTAGCTCAGCCGCCACCTAGGGAAACCTACCAAACCTGTGCATTTCTGAAAACTAGAGACCTAGGGGAATCCAAGGAGGGGTGACTTGTGTGGCTCGGACCAGGTTCTGTTACCCAGAATCCTTTGCAAACCTCAAAATTTGGCTAAAAAAACACATGTTCCTCACATTTCTGTGGCAGAAAGTTCTGGAATCTGAGAGGAGCCACAAATTTCCTTCCACCCAGCGTTCCCCCACGACTCCCGTTAAAAATGATACCTCACTTGTGTGGGTAGGCCTAGCGCCCGCGACAGGATATGCCCCAAAACACAACGTGGACATATCACAGAAAACAGAGCTGTTTTTAGCAAAGTGACTACCTGTAGATTTTGGCCTCTAGCTCAGCCGCCACCTAGGGAAACCTACCAAACCTGTGCATTTCTGAAAAGTAGAGACCTAGGGGAATCCAAGGAGGGGTGACTTGCGGGGCTCGGACCAGGTTCTGTTACCCAGAATCCTTTGCAAACCTCAAAATTTGGCTAAAAAAACACATGTTCCTCACATTTCTGTGGCAGAAAGTTCTGGAATCTGAGAGGAGCCACAAATTTCCTTCCACCCAGCGTTCCCCCACGTCTCCCGATAAAAATGATACCTCACTTGTGTGGGTAGGCCTAGCGCCCGCGACAGGATATGCCCCAAAACACAACGTGGACACATCACAGAAAACAGAGCTGTTTTTAGCAAAGTGACTACCTGTAGATTTTGGCCTCTAGCTCAGCCGCCACCTAGGGAAACCTACCAAACCTGTGCATTTCTGAAAACTAGAGACCTAGGGGAATCCAAGGAGGGGTGACTTGTGTGGCTCGGACCAGGTTCTGTTACCCAGAATCCTATGCAAACCTCAAAATTTGGCTAAAAAAACACATGTTCCTCACATTTCTGTGGCAGAAAGTTCTGGAATCTGAGAGGAGCCACAAATTTCCTTCCACCCAGCGTTCCCCCACGTCTCCCGATAAAAATGATACCTCACTTGTGTGGGTAGGCCTAGCGCCCGCGACAGGATATGCCCCAAAACACAACGTGGACACATCACAGAAAACAGAGCTGTTTTTAGCAAAGTGACTACCTGTAGATTTTGGCCTCTAGCTCAGCCGCCACCTAGGGAAACCTACCAAACCTGTGCATTTCTGAAAACTAGAGACCTAGTGGAATCCAAGGAGGGGTGACTTGCGGGGCTCGGACCAGGTTCTGTTACCCAGAATCCTTTGCAAACCTCAAAATTTGGCTAAAAAAACACATGTTCCTCACATTTCTGTGGCAGAAAGTTCTGGAATCTGAGAGGAGCCACAAATTTCCTTCCACCCAGCGTTCCCCCAAGTCTCCCGATAAAAATGATACCTCACTTGCGTGGGTAGGCCTAGCGCCCGCGACAGGAAACGCCCCAAAGCGCAACGTGGACACAACCAAAATTTTGGAAGAAAACAGTGCCTACCTGTGGATTTTGGCCTGTAGCTCAGCCGGCACCTAGGGAAACCTACCAAACCTGTGCATTTCTGAAAACTAGAGACCTAGGGGAATCCAAGGAGGGGTGACTTGCGGGGCTCGGACCAGGTTCTGTTACCCAGAATCCTTTGCAAACCTCAAAATTTGGCCAAAAAAACACTTTTTCCTCTTATTTCTGTGGCAGAAAGTTCTGGAATCTGAGAGGAGCCACAAATTTCCTTCCACCCAGCATTCCCCCAAGTCTCCCGATAAAAATGATACCTCACTTGTGTGGGTGGGCCAGGTGCCTGCAACAGAATAAGGCCCAAAACCTGAAGAGATAGAAGGGATAGGTATTTTTGCAATATATCATTTTGATGTGTGCACATACGTCCGTGATGTGCCAAACACTAAAATTGTGAAAAGAAACACACTTAGGTTATGTGAAGAAGACCCCTCACCCACCAACCAAGTTGGTGGCATGCTTCATCATCGGGGTCCCACCCGAGGCACCTAGCGTGTCACAGGTGTGCTGCGACGCCTGATTACAGCGGAGCAGGTTTTGTCATTTTTTACAACACATACTGGTTGGATTTGGCACGAGGGTGAGTGATGGTTCAGTGGATCAAATTTTATTAACAAGAGATTTCACAAAAATGAAATGCACTGCTAATAACTGAAAGGCAAAAAAGTGAACCAATGACTCACAGCTCGTGAGCTGTAAAGCCGCGACAAGGCACCAACCGCTTTACAGTCCATTCACACACCTTTCATACATGACACGCACAAGACCATTCACACCGCCAGCAACGGGCCCAGCACATTACAACACTCACATCGACAGACCGCGCCACTCAAGGGCCCATCACTTACATACGCCCACATGCCTGATACAAGAATCACACCAGCTGATGGGAGTGTGGACTGCCGTTTGGCTGGCACCGCCAGCCAAGCGCCACCCCACGCACACCGCCAGCCAAGCGCCACCCCACGCACACCGCCAGCCAAGCGCCACCCCATGCACACCGCCAGCCAAGCGCCACCCCATGCACACCGCCAGCCAAGCGCCACCCCACGCACACCGCCAGCCAAGCGCCACCCCATGCACACCGCCAGCCAAGCGCCACCCCACGCACACCGCCAGCCAAGCGCCACCCCACGCACACCGCCAGCCAAGCGCCACCCCACGCACACCGCAATCACTTTTTTTTATTTATAAACAACAAATAAACTACTAATTATAAAATAGGCACAAAACTACAAACACAAAACCTCAAACTAAATACACGACAGATGCCAACCGTGAAACATATGAAAATATAAAACAGAGAGCTTACGCTCACGGTATTTCCCAAAAGTTTTTCCTTGTGTGGTAACTTCTAAAACAGCTGGGCACACACAGCCCAGGCTTTGAAGGGCATTCGGGGCAGTACATCCGGCTCTCCCTCCGGATTGATCTCCGGGCACATACTCTACATTTCTTTGTGGGCATGTCTTTTTTGGGAGTGGGAGGAATGTGATCTGGAAAGTGCCGATCTTTCAATCTAGCCACATCCTCCACCACTTCTACTCTAGGAACTCTTGCCGGTTCCACCACAATAAGGCTTTCTATCACCGACTCCTGAAATTTAACAAAAGTCATCCTTGACTCAGGTGAACAATCCTTGTATACAATAAAGGCATTAAAAGTTGCCAAATGAAATAAATGTAGGGCCAACTTTTTATACCACACATACGACTTACGAAGAGCAGTGTAAGGTTCCAACCTCTGATCTACTCTATCAACACCACCCATGTGCCTATTGTAGTCCAAAATGCACGCAGGTTTGCGCACTTCCGCAACCTGACCCCAAACAGCCACAGGGGAAGTACTCTCATCATGGATGGTCGATAGCATGTACACATCCCTCCTGTCTGAAAATTTCATAGCTAACAGCTCATTATTCCGCAAGGCACTGCACTGTCCCCTCTCAAGTTTTTTACAGACAAGCTCCCTTGGATAGCCTTTGCGGTTAGAACGGATTGTGCCACAAGCAACAGTGTCCACCCTAAACAACTCCTTGAACAACTGCACTCCAGTGTAGAAATTATCTACGTAAAGATGGTGACCTTTGTTAAACAGCCGTCTAGCAAGTTCCCACACAATTTTTTCGCTAACTCCAAAAGTGGCCGGACAACCAGGAGGGTCAATACTGGAATCCCTACCAGTGTAGACCCGGAAATTATAAACATATCCTGTACTGCTTTCTGACAGCAGATACAATTTAATCCCGTACCGTGCCCTCTTACTAGGAATGTACTGCTTAAAAACTAAACGCCCCTTGAAAAGGACCAAAGACTCGTCCACACTTATCTCTTTGCCTGGAACATAGACCTCTGAAAACCGATCCACAAAATGATCAAGGACAGGCCTAATCTTAAAAAGGCGGTCACAATCAGGGTGATCTCGTGGCAAGGCTAAAGCATTGTCTACAAAATGCAGCATACGAAGAAGAAGCAAATACCGATTACGTGTCATAGTTGCAGGAAATATAGCAGTTGCCATCAAGGGACTAGTAGACCAATAAGAAGCCAGTGACGGCTTCCTGATCAACCCCATCAAAAAAGACAAACCTAAAAACCTTTTCATCTCTTCCAGATATGTGGGAACCCAATGAGTAGCTCTAGACTGAGGATTAAGTCTGGCAGCGTTGTCCCGCAAATATTGCTCTGCATACACATTTGTCTGCTCCACAATCTCTTCCAAAAATACATCGTCCATAAACAAGTGAAAGAAATGGACAGGCAGAAAGTTTTCCGTATTAACTCTACACCCTGGGAGACTAGTAAATGCAGGTAACTGTGGCTGCTCCATGTTTGGGGCAATCCAGGTGTCAGGTCTTCTAATGGGAAACCCTTCAGCCCCAGGCTGCTGCACTCTTGGCACATCAATGTCCTCCTCTAACTCAGGCCCTTCATCTGCACTGAGAGTAGCTTCCTCATCAGAAGAATACTCTTGGACAGAAAACTCACTTCCAGAATCTCCTGCTTCCTCCTCTGCCTCAGATGCAGAGTCAGTGTCGTAATCATGGTCTGAAGACGACTCAAAGAGCATGCGAACAACCTGCTGAGCGGTCACTTTGCGGCTAGCCATGATCCTAACAACAAATGGATTGCCAACAACAACTAGCACTAAAATAAGTAATAAACAAAGTGTAGCTTTATCACAAAGAGTTATGTACTACAAAAAACTATACCACTCAGTTGCCTGAAATAGCTACTCACCAAGCAACTACTCTGCACAGACACAGCAATCACCAATGATATCCCACTAAAAAGAAAAAAGAAAAAAGCAAATTAGACATATGACAACACAAACATTACTGTGCTCAAATCTAAGGACAATGTCAAACACACAATACTGCATTTAGTACACCACCTACAAACATGTCATTCATGCATGTCAACAATACTCCTTTGCAGTAAATTGCTTTCACTTACCTAAAACATGCAGCTATGCAAACCACTGGACAACTACTGCCAAAACCGCTAAGATCCACAGCAAAGGAAGCAAAAGCGTTGAACTAGAAGAAAAAGAAGAAATAAATTGTTATAATCACAAATACAAATACTTTGCCAGTTGACAGACACCCCACCACCAAGAACTTAGAAGTTGTCCCTGGTACCTAAGTGGATCCTGCCCCCCCTCGGGGGTAGATGGGCGTAAAAAAATTAGCCGAAATGGGCAACACCTCTGTGCCCCCTTTTAGGGGGCGACCCTTCCCAAAGGGGGCACCCCCAGCACAAAACAAAAAAATCCCAGCCGTATTGGTGGTTTCTGCCCTCCTTGGGGGCAGATGGGCCTACAAAATTACACACACACCACACAATCCCTGGCGCCTAGTGTGCTTCCACCCCCCCGGGGCCAGATCGTCCAAAAAATGACTGGTCTGCCATCGGGGGGCCGAAACAGAAAAAAAAAAAATCCCCAGGGGAGAGACCCTTGCCCAAGGGGTTGCCCCGAAAATAAACAACAAAAACAAAATCCCTGGTGTCTAGTGGATTTTGCCCCCCCGCCCCCCCGCGGCGGCAGATCAGCCCAAAAATTGGCAATCTGCCCCCGGGGGGGGAGGGGGGGCAAATACTAAAAAATTTGTCCCCCAGTGGGACGCCCCTTGCCCAAAGGGTCGCCCCCCCAAAAAAACTTTACAATAAAAATAAATCCCTGGTGTCTAGTGGTTTTCAACCCCCCTCGGGGGCAGATCCGCCAAAAAATCAGCGGATCTGCCCCCCGGGGGGGGGGGGCTAAATACAAAAAAAAAATCCCCGGGGGTGCCACCCTGGCCCAAGGGGTCGCCCCCAAAATATACACAAAATATAAAATCCCTGGTGTCTAGTGGTTTTCGCCCCCCCCGGGGGCAGATCCGCCGAAAATTCGGCGGATCTGCCCCAGGGGGGGCGAAATACAAAAAAAAATTGCCCCCGGGGTGGGGCGACCCTTGCCCAAGGGGGTCGTCCCCAAAATAAACATAAAATACTATATCCCTGGTGTCTAGTGGTTTTCGCCCCCCCCTGGGGGCAGATCCGCCGAAAAATCGGTAGATCTGCCCCCAGGGGGGGGCGAAATACAATAAAAAAATGCCCCCGGGGGAGGGCGACCCTTGCCCAAGGGGTCGCCCCCAAAATAATCAATATAATAAATTTTCCCTGGTGTCTAGTGGTTTTCGCCCCCCCCTGGGGGCAGATCTGCCGAAAAATCGGCGGATCTGCCCCCAGGGGGGGGGGGGGGCGAAATACAAAAAAAAATTGCCCCCGGGGGGGGCGACCCTTGCCCAAGGGGTCGCCCCCAAAATAATGCCAAAATAACACTATCCCTGGTGTCTAGTGGTTTTCGCCCCCCCCAGGGGGCAGATCCGCCGAAAAAACGGCAGATCTGCCCCCAGGGGGGGGCGAAATACTAAAAATAATTGCCCCCGGGGGGGGCGACCCTTGCCCAAGGGGTCGCCCCCAAAATATTGAACACAGTAAATCCCTGGTGGCTAGTGGAGATTCCTGCTCCACGATCGCGGGCTCTGCCCGCGATCGTGGAGCAGGAATCTAATGAAAACAGGCACCGGGGGAAAGGAAAAACCCTTTCCTTTCCCCCCGTGTCTGTTTCCACCACCCCGACCCCCAAAAACGAAGAGGACTTACTTTTTGTGTCCTCCTCGGTAGACGCGCTGGAAGCAAATGGCTTCCAGCGCGCCCGGCAACACTAGATGACGTCAGCGCGCTGTGCGCGCGCTGACGTCATCGGATTGCCGTGGGGGGGGCGGGGGTGGAAGGGGAACGTCTTCCCCTTCCATCCCCGCCTGGGGGGGGAGGGGGGGTGCACGGGGGGCGCGCTAGCGCGCTCCCAAGTTCCCCTGTGCCTAGGACGAGATGATCTCGTCCAAGGCACAGGGGAACTGTGATCTCGTCCAAGGCACCCAAGCGGTTAAACCAAGTGTTGGTAAAATGCTGGCCTTGTTTTGTGCAGACGTGACACGTTATTTTGCCGGTTTGTATCGCTGCTGCCCACGTGCATGCCCCTGCTTGTCTGCCCATCACTCGTGCTTCACCATGGCGGCCATGTTTTTTTCTTGAGTACATGAGAAATAGAAATTATGCATACACTGTCAGTGTCTCATAAATGGGTTCATAAAACTTGCTCTGAATTTCTAAATTGCAGCGCCAGACCGCATGCAGTGTGGTAAATTAACCAACATCCGCTGTACACAGAGAGCCCCGGGAAGCACATGAAAGCCATTGAAATTCGACCTCCCCCGCCCCAAACGACACAAGTCTATAAGTTACAGGGGAGGGAGAATGGCGGTCAAGCTAGGGCAGGGTGGATGTACTAGGCGCTGAAGAACCACAGATGTAGGTTAAAACCAAGGGTAGTGTCTGAAATGTCCTCAGACAGGACAGCACACCCTGGGAGGCCAGCTGAAGTGGAAATCCAAGGACAATTTAATGTTGGCCAACCGTGGCCCCGACAGGGAGAGCAAAACACTGCTGTACAGAATGCGCACTCCGGTTGCAACCCCTCACAAATTACTATCCCTCCAATCAGGGCTTTTGGAGTCGGAATTAAAAACAAGAAACTAAACAAGCGGGCACTATGCAGTGAGCAGCAGGCAGGAGAAGTGTGCGGGGTCGGGGGGTTGGGGGGAGTAGTACCTCAATCACATTGGGAGCAACAGGCAGGCACAGATTAATTTAAATCAATCTGTGTTTGGTCCCTGCTCCACAGAAATGATAGGAAATGACATTTTGTTTGCACTGGCCGATTAAGGAGGCTGTGTGGAAGAGTGATGTGAAGCCAACAAATGGTAAGCAATGGGTGGGTTTCCAAGCCTTTTTTGTATACAATAGTGTTTCGCAAGCGAGACGCATGTACTAGTGCATGCTCTCACAGGCTCGACATTAAAAAGTACATTACGTCTGTGCACATTTGCCTTTCATAAACGCATATCTAACCCGATAACACGCACATAAGTAATTAGTAAGCCATGCTCTCTCTAGCCTCTCTCACCACCCGTTCCTTTTCTCTCGTTGAAGTCATGTGACCCATGGGTTTTTTGAAGCTCAGAAATAACTTCTTCAGAGCGCAGGGGCGGATACTTTTTCTCAGAAGGCCTGTCAGAATTTCTACAACCCTGAGTTAGCTGACAATATGTAAGAATTACAGAGGAGTTTGGGAGCCAGATTAAATTACATTAACTTGTGTCTATCTGTGATGAATACTCCGATTGCAGTCCACCCACATGCTTTTATTTCTTCTGTTTTTTTGTCACAGGTTATAGGTAGGGTGTGAAACTCTTAGTCATCTCCGACATACACATTAATATTTCTGCAGATCATGCCTCAGTTTGTAGCTGGTTTTATTCTCCAACTTCCCATTCTAATTTTCCAAGTGGTGTCACCTGCTAGACGATGTGATTATGCAAGACATCCGCGTGCATATTCAATGCTTGGTTTATTAAGGGAATCTTACATTTTAATTCACCTATTTTGCCTTTTGTTCTTGGATTGAGAGCACAATAAAAGTTCTATAACTGAGTTCTTGCAAATTACAGCCTGTGCCCAAGTGGCGCTATTACAGAATGTGTAAACCTAATGCCCTAACGAACATGCATCCAAAGGCATCTGTCCTTTTTAGGTCTCTGCTAGACAGCGAATGGATGTCTCGAAGAGACGTGTTCAATCTGTGGGCTTCAGCACGCCTCTAGGCATACCATTTTTTGCTCCATCGTCACTTTCATATTCTTTTTCCTGATTTGTCCATGGAATGCATACGTCATGCCTCTTCTTGTGTTTAGCCCTCTCCCAGAGCATGGACCAAGTACTTGTGTCCATCCACAGCTCCCATTTTAGTAGCTATTTTTTTCTTTGTGTTTGAGTACTCCACACAAGTGCTTGTGTATTTAAAAGCTCCTTGTTTTCATCCCACCCGGGCTTCATTTCAAACTATGCATACATTGTTAAACTGCACTAAAAGCAAAGCAGCAAAATTTGCAAGCTGGTGATACCTTTGGTTGTTGTGTTTTTTTTTTTTTTTTTGCAGTTTTATTTAGCGTGAGCTTGATCCAAAGGTATCGGAGCACTTTACATGAGTACCTGTTGCATTACAGATGGTCACATTCATTTTTAGGCAAACACATATTAAGTGATTTGCCCAGAATTACAGGATGTTGAGCTTCCCGCCCAGACTCGAACCCGGTTCTCCAGCATCAACGTTGGCTGTTCCAGCCATTATGCCACATCCTCTCCCAACAGAATATAAACATGTAAACTGCACAGTGCTCCATTTTGTAGGTATCACGGATACAGATTGTTTTCATTTTTTTGTAATTTTTTTTACACCTTCCGCCCCATCTTTTACTGCACTTTTGTGCCTGATAAATATCGCAGATGGAGTTTGTTCTCATTTCTCTTTTTATGCCTCCCTCCCCATCTTTACTGCTCTTTCGTGCCTTCTAAACAGAAGATAAATCTGGCTTGAGCCAAGCTCCGTCTGTCTTGCCTCTCCCACTTTAGAGACAGCAGCGCTGGGGGCTTTGAGGCGTGTTTGCGCGCTCATCTGTCACTTCATGGAAAAAAACTAAAGTGCCCACATATGACTAGGACTTTTACATGACTTTCAGCCATGCTGAACAGCAGCCATTGACAAAGCCGATGGATCTTGGATTGCAGCGACCTATTGGCTCCGCAAGGTAAATTAAAAGAGGGATCACCATGGGGTGGCTGTTTGATGCTGCTGAGGATTAAAGACATCAAAAAATAGCTAAGGCTTTCATAGTAATCTAGTCAAGATTACAGGCATTAAAACCACTCATTCTTCTGGTATCAGAGCAGTAGAAAAAAAAAACAGTTTAGCATGGTCACTGCTCTAACATCAGAGAAGCAACATCAGTGCTCTGTCTCATGACGGACGAACGGATGCGTTCACAGTCTTTAGAGACCAAAGAAGACAGGCACAAGAATGCAAGAGCCGCAGCGGTTCCACCAATCGCCAGCTCCCTTGTCAGCCACAAATTCCTGCCGACTCCAGAGGTTCAAGTGCATAAAAAGTATGCTATAAGTGTATCGGGTGAATCAGTGAATTTGAGGGTAAAGCAATAAGAAGTATGGGTAGTATTAGTGTAAAATTAAAAAAAAATATTGGGAATGCTGTTCCCAATAGATCCGGCTCACTTCAACCACTGGACACACAGACAGGGAGTGCTAGTAGCACAGATGGGGATAGTCAAGAGAGCTCCTATCAGTGAGGTGCTGGCTCTGTCTCTCAATGTGACAGCAGTGACAAAGGCAGGGTGAGAAAATGCAGAGGGTGGCTGTAATGGTAGCATAAATGATGAAAGAACGCAGGTGAGTAAGTCAAAGTATTAGTTTATTCCTTCAAATAAAAGGAGCCCTCTGAGAAATTCGTCGTCCTGTGCTCACCGATCCAAACCGCCACGGTCGTCTGGATTGGAATGCCCAGCACGAGGAAAATCAAAGGGTAGAGTTTTAAACAACAACAAAACGTGAATGACATAATAACTGTGAGCTGACATCATAATATAGTTTAAACTCGTGACAGATAACAAATTACTCACTACAACTTCTTTCCCCTTTTGAAAAGAAGAATTGACTAAGAAAGAACAATCAATAAAGAAGGAAATCTTTGTACCTAGTAGCTACAGAAACATTACATGAAGATCTGTTTGCCTTTCCACATGACAAATTAACATTTCCTGTGTCAGATAATGTCTTGACTGCTTTGAAGTTGACTAGCAAAACATGCTTGTGAATCATGATCACCGTTGATTTGCACATCAGAGAACATGTTTGGTTGAGTAACCAGTGGTTCATTAGTATCATGCAAAACATAGGGAGCATTAGAGTGACAAGGAGAAGTTTCAACAGTTCTGATATGGGAACAAGTGACATCAAAAGGCCAATTAAATAAATCACCTGAATCATTTCCTTGCAAGTTCTTGTGAGCCAAAATGCTACAAGCCTGTTCCGGAGTAAGTTTACTGTTCAAATCTTTTATCCAGTCAGGGCAAACATTGGATCTAGGATCTCTTTTTCTTAATAGGCGAAAGGGTTAAATGCCAGTAGTGGAGTGTGGAGAAATTAAATAAGACCATAACATTTTCTTTAAGAATCCTTCCACTGGTGTATTAATAGCAATGGCTGTTTGTATCCCCTCCTTCATGAATCTATTCATTCTCTCCACAAGTCCATTGGAAGAAGGGGAATACAGAGCAACCTTAAAATGAGTGATATGGTTTGTTAACAAGAAGTTACTCATTTGAATTGATGTGAATTGTGATCCATTATCCGTTACAATTTCCTTGGGTGTCCCTTCAATATTAAAAATTTTGCTTAAAAACTTTATAACTGATGTGGTGTTAGTAACGGACGTGAAGTCAAAATATACCCATTTGGAATGATAATCTATCAAGACAAAAATATACTTTTTGTCAGAAGGTAAAAGATCAAAGGGACCTGCTATGTCCAAAGCAACTTTACTCTAAGCTTCATTAGGGATCGGGACAACATGCAAAGATGTATGAGTGGTTTTCCAATGCTTGTCAGACATGAGACATGGTTGACATTTATCAACCCAATGAGAAACATTTGAGTCCAAAGATGGCCACCAGAAATACTGTTTTAAAATTCTACAAGTTTCTCCTACTCCTAAATGTCCTTCATGAGCCGCTTCAATAAGTTTATTGCGCAGCAAGGTAGGTGGAATACAAACATCAGCACGCATCAAAATACCTTTAACTAAGGATAGCTCAGTAGCTACCTGTGCAAAGGGTTTTAACGGGGAGGGAAGTGAACGCTCCTTGGGCCAACCTTTTTTTACAAAACTAATGGCTGCTTGCAGAATTTCATCCTTCTGTGTAGCCTCAAACCATTCTCTATAACGTATAACACCTAAGGATTCCACCATATCTTCAATATTAGCCACAACACATTCAACTTCATCTTGACAGTCCTCTAATGTGTTATTTTGCAAAGGCATTCTGGCATTCTGGATAGACAATCAGCCCTGATATTACGACCTCCAGAAATGTATCTCATCACAAAATTGAATTCTTGTAAACGAGACAAGAGCCTAACCAATCTTGTAGAAGCCTTGCCTGTTCCATTGCCATTCAATAGGTGTAATAACGGTTTATGATCAGTAAAAATTTCAAAATGTGTACCCCACAAAAATGTTTTAAACTTTTCCACGGCCCAAGAACAGGCAAGGGCTTCTCTTTCAATAATACTGTAATGAGACTCTGCTTGTTTGAGACTTCTGGAAGCAAAACCAATTGTATGTTCTTTGCCTGAAATCCATTGACATAGTACAGCACCTAAACCATGTTGACTGGCATCAACAGTGAGGTAACATTTCTGACCTGAAGCGTAAGACGATAGCATTAATAATCAATTTCTTGACATTCGAAATGCTAAATCACAAGTGGCCTCCCAGTTGAAGGAAACACCTTTCCTAAGCAAGGAACGTAAAGGTTGAACTACTAGTGCATACCCAGGTACAAACCTGGAATAATATTCAGATAAACCAAGGAAGGATCTAAGAGCATCCTTATCTTTAGGAGGCGGAGCCTCAGCTATGGCTTGTGTAAGAGAAAACTTGGGTCTGATACCTGTAGAGGTGATAGAATGACCTAAGTAGTCCAAATTATCAGATAGAAATTTGCATTTGTGATGACTCAAAGTGATCCCTACTTCTTTAAAGAGATTTAAAACCTTACGCAAAGTTAGTAAGTGATCCTGAATAGTTTTAGAAAAGATAAGTACGTCATGTTGATAAGCTTGCACACCATCAATCCCTTTCAGAATGTGATCCATAAATTTTTGAGAAACGCTGGCTGCTGAAGCCAAACCAAAAGGTAAACATAAAAATGTTAATGCTCCAAAAGGAGTGACAAAAGTAGTAAAATCACATGACTCTGGTGCTAAAGGAATCTGATGATATGCAGACTTTAAATCCAAAAGGCTAAAAATCTTGGCACCCCCAATGTTAGCAAGAAGATCTTGAATTTTAGGAAGCGGGTGACAATCAACTACAATGTTCTTATTCAGTGAGCGTAAGTCTGCACATAATCTGATCTCATTCTTCTTCTTGCAGATAACCACAATGGGACTAACCCACTCAGAGGAATCTGTGGCCGAAATGACACCTTCCAAAACCAATTTATCCAACAATTTTTTTAGACCATCCCTAACACTCAAAGGAATCGATCTAACTTTGTGTGCAATAGGAATTGCATTTTGTTTGAGTTTTATAACATGTTCAAACTTTGCAATCTTACCAATTTTGGAATCAAAGACTTCTCGGAAATTTTCTAAAAGCATTTGTAACTCAGAGTCTTCTAGTTTATCAGAAACTAGAGCAAATTGAGAATCATTCAACTGTACTGGATTTTCAGAACCAGGAACCAACTTTAACCCCATTTTCGCTAAATCTTGCCAGCCAACAATGTTTTTACCTTTCAGTGCCACATATATTTGGTAACCACTTGTCTACCCAAACATGAAACAGATTCAATAAAATAGCCTAACATGTTGATGTCATTGTCTCCATAAGCTTTTGGTGATATATCTGTTTCCAGTAAATGAACTTTGGGAAACCAGAGTTTGTAGTATAATTGATCTGAAATTATGGTGACAGGTGCACCAGAGTCTGCCATCATATTTAAAGAACAATCACCAATCATAACCTGACAAAAAGGACCTTTAACAATGACCTGATGTTGAGGAGAAACTACAGTATTAACTGTCAAAACCATCTTCTGAAAATCATTTTGCACGCAATCAACATTGTCCTGAACTAGTACATTGCTTACTTGAAGAACATTTTTAGCTTTGCAGACTGCCTGAAAATGACATATCTTGTGACATTTTAGGCATTTCTTACTTGCAGCCGGACATTTGGGACTATTAGCAATATGAGAATTTGAGCCACATCTATAACATACTGTGTTTAACTTCCTAAATAAAGGTTTGCAGGTCTTATTTTTAATTAAAAGAGCATTGACTGTCTCTGTTTCATGCATTGAATTCACAAAAGAACTACAAGAAGTGTCATTGGAAATGTATTTGGAAGAAATCATGGCCCGTTCAATCCCTTTTGCTATATCAATAACTTCAGCAAGAGAGGGATCCCTACAACTCAAAATTATTTCTTGTATTTTTTTAGAGTAACAGCTATAAACAAACTGATCTCTAATATAGGTGTCCAACCCTGGTCCAAAATGACAGTTTGATGCCAAATTTCTGAGAGCAGATATGTACTCTTCCACAGTTTCATCTGCTTCCTGTTTTCTTTTCATTAAATTAAAACGTTCTAGCATCACATTGGGTTATTCTAAAAATTTCTTATTGAGTCTCTGAATTGCCTCAGTGTAAACAGTCCAATTATCACCATCACCAGAAGTAGGATTGAGTACAGGAAGATTGTCAAATATTTGTTGTCCCTCAGTGTCAAGATAGCTGAATAGTAATGCCAATTTTCTTTTTGGGTTGTAATTCTCTGCATCAATTGCTGTCACAAAATTCTCAAAAGAACGATACAAAATCTTCCAAGGTATTTTAGGTTTACCAGGTAATGGCAGAAAAGTAGGTAATTGTACAAACTGATGTGCAGTAGCCATGTCATAAGAAGAAAAATCTTAAAAATAAATGTTGTGAGTAGATTGCCAAAACATACAAGGCAGAGGTGAAATCCAAAATTGAAATGATTTCAAACGAAGAGTAATATATATATATATATCCCAATTCAAGATGGCCGCCAAGCTTGACTTCGTGACATCACAGATCACATGAGAAGAATCAGCATGATGGGACTTCCTCCAATAGGGGGCTAAACAAACATGACAGGCATACCTGGAGGAGTTGTATTCCCTGGTGCGCTTTTTTTTTTTTAGACACAGTTATCACAAAGCAGCATGAAAAAGAGGCTTGAAAGCACTTCAGGAAGAATCCCAGAAGCGAAAGTGCTTCAAATCCGAACAACAATTACTGTGCATTCTGATCCGATGGGCTCCTGCTGAAACACCATCCTCGTAGTCAAATGTAATGGTAGCATAAACGATGAAAGGACGCAGGTGAGTAAGTCAAAGTATTAGTTTATTCCTTCAAATAAAAGGAGCCCTCGGAGAAATTCATCGTCCTGTGCTCACCGATCCAAACCGCCACGGTCGTCTGGATTGGAATGCCCAGCACGAGGAAAATCAAAGGGTAGAGTTTTAAACAACAACAAAACGTGAATGACATAATAACTGTGAGCTGACATAATATAGTTTAAACTCGTGACAGATAACAAATTACTCACTACAGTGGCACAACGCTAGGTATAGCTTTCTTCATTAATACCGGGATAAGTTGAGGGAAGGAGCTGCGGAAGGTGGTGCAAGAGGATGTCAGGACAGGAAGGGCTTTTTAAAATAATGATGAAGGTACAGCGAACAAGGTGGTAAGAGTGGGCAACAGGGCACCAGGTATATTTATCCTTGTACCTGGCAAAGGACAGAATTATGATAAGGGTGGTGAAGAGTGGCAGGACAACATTTATTTTTCAACATTTGACTTGGATGATGAGGCCAGAGGGTGGATGGGGGGGTGGCAGAACACCACATACATGTTAATTTTAAAGTACAACTAGGGAAAAGGCACGTGAAGGAGGTTCACAATGGCTCCACCATAGCTCCACCTTGGTATCAGCAGAACAGAATGAGGAGGACTGCAGGGACATGCTTAAGAAAACTGTACTTGGGTAGCTGTCAACAATGTGGGGTTTTCAACCTCCAGGATTTCAAGTAACATAGGCAATTTCAGCTCAAATTCGCCTTTATGCAGCCATTTGGAGCCCCTTGGTGGAAAAAACCTCATTAACAGCAACCTATCTATCCCGCTATATATTATGGTGCTTGTGATCAGGTGAGCAAACACATTCTGCACGTGCCGTAAGCACTGGAACGCTAATCTCTATTCTCTGGTTGTTATCAGAAGAGGAAGTGCCCTCTTCTTATTTTTTATGAAGAGAAATCAAGTCTTGGTCACTACATCAACATATGATAGAGGCAGAAGCCCCTAGCAATAATGGGTGTTTTTTTCCTAACTGGAAAGCTGGCACAGGGGCAACTGCTAGGACTTCAGGCCAATCCTCCGATGGCCCCAATCTTCAGATAGCCATAGCTTCATGTTTTTTTCCAAAGACATGGATCTCTGATTTACTTTCAGTTAGATGTAATCGGTTGTGCTGTATTAAACTAGTAAATCCAGCAAAGAAACTTACACAGTTAAAGGAAACCTGGTCAGGATTTGTGTGTTGTCAACACAACTATGAGATCTGAAACTTAACTACTGAGTAGGAATTCCTGGTGGCTTGACGTTGGTTTACATAAATAGGGGTGACAACGAGGAGAACTGTGGGACACTCCTAATGTTGTTGCTCTTCCCAAATGCTTATATGAGTTCGGAATCCACCACTCCTTCAAATGTTCAATCAACAGTAAAATAGATACGCCGAGAAAGTTTGTAAAATCAGTCAGTTCAGTGTGGGCCTTTTTAGTAGAATTACTACTGTAATTTCTAGCTCCCCTGGCACTTAACCTGTCAACACTGGAAAATACGTGAGATATTTAGGAATTGATTCTATAAACAGCCAGATTTTCACCAGGGATGGGTGACACATATCTTTCAAAGAACTCTAAATTCAGCTAAATGTAACCGAATGTAGTGTCCTCTAAAGTTAGTTGTACAAAGCTCTGACCTCTGGTTCTCTGTAGAGGACTAATGATCGACCAGTATTTGTTCCTATAACTCGGATTCAATCTTATGTCTGATATGCAGACTAGTTTTGTAAAAGTGAGGAAGCTGAGTCAATGGGTTTCTTGACCTGAGGATCCCTTTCATGAAAATGACATCAAAACATTTTAATGCAATTGTAAACGTACCAATACGCCTAGGCAATAATGTAGACTGATCATTAGTGTGTTTGTGCATTTGTGTGAACTATGCATGTACATCATTTTATGTAAATACCTTGGCATCTGGGTAGTGTGCTATTTGTCTAAAATTCTGAATATTTTGTTTGTTAGTATGTGTTTTAACTGGACGGGGTTGTGTGTGAGAGGGGGGGCGAGTAAGAGAGATTTGTCTATTTAAACGAAGAGCTTTGTATGAAAGTTGCAGTATAAGGACATGGGGGGTGTTTTCAGACCTTCGGTTAGAAGTCAAGTGTAAACACTTGTTATCCATCCTAATCATTTTGTGTATCTTTTGTGTGACGGGGTGTGCTTTTGAAAATGTACACGTGAGAATATCACTGTATGTGCGGAAATTGAACACATTTATGAGGGTGTGTTTATATGCGCTTTGTGTTAATATTTTTGGTGTAGATAATTTATTTGAATTATATACTGGTATATGTAGCAAGGTGGATCACAGGAGCTAAAAAACACTCAGCCACAAATTTATAGCAATGGACTAGTTGAAAAGGAAATGAGATATCCATTGTAATTACAAGTTTTAATACAAAAGAGCCAGAATTTCAACCGTTGATAAAGGAGCGCACCTATGTCTTGTCTCTCTTTAAGTGTGGGGAACTGAAACCTTCCGAATAAGTTTATTACTCTAGATCGATTAGGGTTTAAGTCTTCAGCATTTCATCTGCTGAGAATTAATTGCTTCTTGGTGGTTGATCCAACGGCCATTACAGTTCAATGTCAAATTCATTTCCCCCCAAAATACAAGGATTATGAACACCTGTGTGCTAGACTCACACATCATTTGTAAAAGTAAAGTCCAATTCCCGAATAAAGAATGTCGGAATGTTACTTTCCCTCATATGGAAATTCAGTAGGCATGGTAGACTATTTGCGTTCGTAAATCCAGGATTATGGGAAGGTTTGTTGGACTTCCTAGGCCGGTCACTCACCCAAAAGGTACAAGTGTGAGTTTGAAAATCATCACCAGTTTATTTGTAATTCAAATTCTCCCTCTCGAAATACGTGTACCATGTGAATTGTGCTTCTAGGCTGGCAAGGTGGAATACTCCCAAAATTGAAAAGCGTTCTCCCCAAAATAAATATTACACGTAAGCAATTGCAACTAACGAATGTAGCTCTATACACCTGTTTCAATTCTGCCTTATTGAAGAATATCTTTTGTTTGACCAAACTTGGAATTCGTTTACTAAATCAAAAGAAATTGTGAGGACAATTTTCTATTAATTTGAGTCCAGAATGATTAATTGTTTTTTTCTCCAAATTAGAATCAAATATAGTTGTTTTATACTGGCTTCTTCCATTGCATAAGTCATCTTCTCTGGAGGTTCTGTATAGAAATATTTGTTGGGAGCAAAAAACCTAAACCTACTATATACACCAAATTACAATAACCATTTTATGTAACATGTTATTTATATGGCACTACAGTTGCAAATTATTTGTCCGCTTAGCAGTTGGAGGTCAGATTTCGGTTTGCTGCTGTGATTTCTCTGAAGGAGGTTCTCAGCAAGAGGAATCCTTAAACTTCTACTGACCCCCCGCCTCCCCATGGATGTAGCCCCAAGACATAGGAGGGAAGACAGCCAGACTACTGTTTGGAAATCTAATTCTCGAAATCTACATCTCATTTTTAAAGCATTTTAGAATATGCACGACCGATAGAATTGGCACACTCCATGTGGATTGAAGCTGAGAACAACTCCTGGCTTTTTACTTTTAACATACCTAACATGGATGGGATAGTATGAGATTTACAGTACGACTAACAGAGGTAAAAACTGTCACGACATGAAAATGTTACTTATACAGTAAGCATCTGTTTGTGGCACATAATACTGTAGTTTCACATGCTTTGCATACTCCTGCCATCTAGTGTTGGGTCCAGAAGTGTGCAAGCTGTTTTCCTTCTAAAAATGTCTTTCAAGTCACGATGTAGAGTGACTCCTCCTCTTACTGGTAATGCGCATGGGCATCAACTCCATTATTAAAGTGTTTTCCCGCAGACAGGTGTAAATGAAGTGTAGAGGAAGTGTAAGTAATGAGATGCCAATACAAATGAGAATGTAAATGAACTGCAATAGCTACAGGTGTCCGGGGAGGAGGGCAGGTGCATGTGAATCTACAGCACTACATGCCAGAAACTGGGTAAATAACATTTTCTGTTTGATGGCATGTGTGGGTGTAGATGCACATGCTGACCATAGACTGCAAAGCAGTGCCCTCCAAAAGCAGTGGCTAACCAGTGGGTGTTGCAGTTGTCTGGAAAAGTGTGCATAGCACTGTCTGACCAGTATTAGCTTGATGGCTTAATTACACACCCACACAATAGTGTTTAGTAAAGGTGTGTGGTGTAGACCACATAGCAGATTCACATGTATCAGCTATAGGTATATTGCCTAAGGAGGCCATTGGTTCTTCCAAGGTTAGTGCCTGAAGCTCACTGACACGCCTGAGTGAGGTGACGGCAATGAGAAAGGCTACCTTCCAAGATAGAAATTGGAGGGGGCAATTATGTAGTGGTTCAAATAGAGGACCAATAAGACTTGTAATGATAATGTTAAGATTCCATGCAAGTGCTGGGGGAACCCACTGTGGGATTACTCTTTTAAGACCTTCCATTAATTCTTTAATAACTGGTATTTTAAACAAAGACAGATGTCTGTTTTGAAGATAGGCAACAACTGCTGCTAAATGTAAGCATATGAATGTGAATGCAAGGACAGAGTGTTGTAGATGTAGTAGGTAACAAACAATGTTTTGCTTTATTGCATTCAATGAATTGAGATTGTTGCTATCACAATAACAAACAAATCTCTTCCACTTAGCTGCCTAACATGCTGTAGTAATGGGTTTGTATGCTTCTTTAAGGATGGCCATATATTCAGGTGGAAGACTGAGATAACCAACACTCTCTATGACCTCAGGAGTCAAATTGCTAGATTGAGTACCTTGGGATTTGGGTACCTGATTTCTCCATGGTTCTGAGTGAGAAGTCCCGGGTTGAGGGGAAGCTTCTCACAAGGAACTACTGATTGTTTGAGAAGGTTTGTGAATCAGGACTGTCAAACCCTTGTGGGAGCCAGAAGCATTAGTGTAAGTGATGTTTGCCTGAGCTTCTGGACCAGAAATAAAAGAAGCAGGAGGCGGAAAATCATAGACAAATATCCCTGTCCAGTTCATCCGCACAGAAGTTTGGACAATTTGCGTTGTGTGCTGTTACGAAAAGATCTATGTCCGGAAACCCCCACTTTTGGAAGTAAGACTCGTTGGTGTAGTTCCCACTTATGGACTTGTTGCTGTATCCTGCTGAGGAGGTCAGCAAAATTGTTGCATGTTCCCAGAAGATGTTCCGCTAACAGATGGATGTTGTGACGGTGAGGCCAATGCCAGATTGTCTGCGATAGGCGGGATAACTGTAGACAATGTGTCCCCTCTTTTTTTGTAAATAATACATGGTTGTCATGTTGTCCATTAGGATCAAGACAACCCTGCCGATCAGATGATGAGTGAATGCTTTCAGGAATAGGTGAATACCTAGCAGCTGTAGGTACTTGATGTGGAGACCCCGGTGTTTGGTATTCTAGAGACCCTGGACTGAGAGACTGTGCAGATGAGCACTCCAACCAGTCTGTGAAGCACCCATCGTCAGTATGATTTGGCAGACCAGGTCGAGGAAAGGCAGCTCTTTAAACAGGTTGTTCTTGTTCCACCACTGCAGAAAGTGACAAGTGCATCTGTATACCAACACTAGATCTTTCAACTGACCCTGTGACTGAGATCATTGCTGTGCCAGACATTCCTGCAACGGATGCATGTGTAGTTGTGCATTCTGCACTATGGCAATGCACGAGGCCGTCATACCTAGAAGTCACATTACACTTCTAGCTGTGACTTGGTGATTGGCTTGAAAGCACAGTATTAGTGTCTGAAATTTGTGTATCCAAGCTGTACTGGGATAGGCTAATCCCATCTTTGTGTTCAAATAGCCCGTAGATACCATTGTGTTTGAAGAGGCTGCAGGTGGGATTTTTGGAAACTGATGGTGAAGCTTAGTTGAGGTAGTACGTCTATGGTAGTTTGAGTGTGTTGGAGACACAGTTGGAGAGTGCTGGTGTTGATAAGCCAGTCAGCTGGGTATAGGAAAACCTGGACGTTTTGTCTTTGCAAATGTGCTGCTTACACTGCCCAGCATTTTGTGAACACTCGAGGTGCAGTACTGACCCTGAACAAAAGGACTTGAACTGGTAATGGTTGACTGCTATCACAAATCTGAGCTATTTGCAATGTGCTGGGTGTATGGGAAAAGGTGTCTTTTAGGTCTGGTGCTGAAGAAAATTCATCTTGTTGGAGAAGGGGAATCACGTCTTGAAGGGTGACCAGATGAAAATGCTCTGGCAGGATATAATGATTTAATGGCCGTAGATCCAAGATTGGTCATAAGGATCTGTCTGTTTTGGGGATTAGGAAGTATAGGGAGTATAGCCCTGTCCCTATAGCTCTGGATTCTATAGTTCTTATGAGTAAACGAGCCCAAACTTCCTGCCTGATGTTCCTGAGTCTGTGAGTGCACGGTGGAATGTTGGAGATGTAGTGATAAGCTCCTGAAAGTAACCATTATGGAAAATGTCCAACACCCACTGATCCAATGTTATAGATCACCAAGTGAGGAGGAACTGTTACAATCGTCCCCCGACAGGTGTGGAACGATTAGGGAAGGAGAAGGGCGTCACTGCTTTGTGGCAGATGCAGCACCACTTGTATAAGCACCTCTGCTTTACAAGGGGTTGTTCTGGAGCCTGCCTTGTAGGAAGAATGGCGAAAGAAGCCACAGGGATTTGGTGTTTGTAATGCACCCATGGATTTTGCAACCTCATTGTTTTTCTTCATTTTCTCCAGAGTCTAATCAACTTGAGGGCAAAAGAGGTGTTCCTTATCAAAAGAGACATTTAAAAGACTCTGTTGTACTTCTGGCCTAATGCCAGATATACAGAGCCAGGCATAGTGGCACAGCAAAACACTAGTATTAATTCCCCTGACAGTAGCATCTGTCAAGTCTAGTGCACATCTGATGGAAGTATTTGAAATGAGCTGTCTTTCAGATGAAATCTTCTGCCCTCTCTTTCAATTCTCCTTTGGGAGGTACTGGAGGAGTTCCTCCATTTCGTCCCAGTGGGCACGATCATATCAGGCTAATAAACCCACTGTGTTAGCAAAACACCAGTGATTGGTGGACTGCTCAGGAACTCACTTGT
This sequence comes from Pleurodeles waltl, assembly GCF_031143425.1. Classification (NCBI taxonomy): domain Eukaryota; kingdom Metazoa; phylum Chordata; class Amphibia; order Caudata; family Salamandridae; genus Pleurodeles; species Pleurodeles waltl. The sequence goes on from NC_090436.1 coordinate 319,774,956, forward strand.
CAGAAGCATCAATAAGCTTGCTCTCCTTATCCGGAGGTGGAGCATCACCGGCAGCCTGGGAATCGGCCCGTTTACAGGCATTGGAGACAACCAAGGAAGTCAGGTGGAATTTGCCCTCTGCTATGAAAGGATCAGATGGTGAGGCCTCATATTTTTTACCTACCCTGGGTGTGATAAGGCGGGCATGCGCAGGATCTTTAAAAATATCATCTGCATGTCTTAACATATCCTTAAGCATAACATAACATAACATAAGCATGCCCTATGTGATGTGAAAACAGTTTCAAACAGAAAATCGTCCTTGAGGGGTTCTTTATGCAGGGGTAGCTGGTGGTATGTTGTAGCCCTTCAAATAAGCTCCTGATAGGAGGTGGTGTCATCAGGACGAGAGGGCCTAGCAGGGTACAGGTCTGGATCATTGTGCCCTTGTGGGTCAACATCACAGGCTGACCAAGGATCAGGAGGCTGTGGCGCATCAAACTTATCATCCCCAGTCCCATGCCCAACAGAATGTGGGGACCCCTGAGAAGTAATATCTAATGGATCACTCGGAGATTGAGGAGGAGAGGGCAAAGGTGGTGGAGGTAGAGGATGTAGTGGTGGTGGGGGGTGGTGGAGGAGAGGAGGGTGCAACGGGCTGGTGGCCTCGTCAGTCTTTTTCTTTTTGCTTGGCACAGGTAGATCAATGGTCTCCTCAAAAGATAGTTGGCACTTGGATGGGGGTAGTATAGAAAACCACAATCTTAGTCAAAATACACCCAGTGTGAGGCTGTATATGAATTTGCTTCTGTTGGGCATTGAGTTTCTCCTGCATCTTGTGGAGAATTGGTCCCACTGCAGTACCCAAGTCAGATTTCAGTGCTGGTTTGGAAATCTTTGGAGCAGAGATGACTTTCTGTTTCAGTGCCGAAATGGTCAGCACCAAAGTGGTCGTTGCTAAAGGTGGAGCTGGTCAACTAGGCACGGAAGTGGCGGGCTTTGGCTTTCGTCTTGATGCCGAGCCCGACGGCAGGGCTTCCAAGTCGGATTTCCATTGCCAACCATGGCTTGTTGGCAGGGGTGGCCCAGAAGCCTTATATTCAATAGGAGCAGAATGTTTTTAGTTGTGGCAGGGTGGAAACATCAGTACTCACAATACGCTAACCCGGTGGAAGAACCTGCATGTTAAGGTCTATTTCCAATTTGAAGTCAGATTCCTTGACTGGAAAGCCTCTTCTTCGGCCGCAGAGGCCTCATGGAGGGCCTCCTCCTCTTCTTCTACATCCTGGTGTCCGAAGATGTCGGTGTGTCGTCGACTCCTCTACACTGCATCTCCCTGAGATGTGCCCTCTGATCTCAAAGGGTTTTCTTGGACTGGAAGTGTTGCAGTCCTCTTCTCTGTGGTTGAAATACTAACAGAGGTTGCAGACCTGATAAAGGTCGGTCCGAGGGTACTTAGCGTGGCACCTCGGGTAGAATTAGAAAGGGGTCAGTACCATCAGCAGGGCATTCTACACTGAAGAGAAAAGAAAGATAGGCTCTAAAGAGCAAAGCTCAAATGGCCTTTGTTCGAACACATTGATCCGACAGGCGACGGTTTTCCAATCTCGAAACAGAAAAATGGAACACATTTGAAAATTATAAAGACAAAGCAGGGGGTAGATCATGAACGGAAGGAGTCCGAAAACGGTCTAGACCCAGAGTTCAGTGATACACGAACATACCCAATAGTGAAAGAAAACAATCTAACAATGGAGTCGATGCCCATATGCATTACCACTAAAAGGAGACGTCACTCCACCTCGCGACTCAAAAGACTTTTTCCAAAGAAAAACAATTTGCATACTTCCGGACCCAACACTACATGGCAGGAGTATGCAAAGCATATGTATCTACAGCCTCACATGCCATCAAACAATCGCTTTCAGCTTAAAACAATTTATTGGCTTTCATTCACTCATGGATGCTTTTCAGGGTTACATGGTTCAGTGTATCCATACAATCCTTTGTACCCTCAGGTAAAACCTTCAGTAGAGGTATGACCTTAGAAAGACAGCTTATGCACTAGTGAAAATGCAGCACAGAACCACCATGTGTGTTTTCAGGTAGCCCTGGCCCTTGTGAGATCATGAAGTCCTCACTGAGGACAGTGCAGGCTGCACATGTTCTCATGGGCCATGTTACTGGACGACCCAAAGCAGATACTGATAGCACAGCCCCACCTGCACTGCAAGTGTCTGCACAGGGGTACAGAGCCTGCTTTCACATGGAAGCCATTCCCTTTTGAGTGAGGGGTGGGTTCTCCTTGAGCTAATACTTTCACCCTCTAGAAAAGTACAGGATACAGCCATACGTGCACCACTTTCACTGTGGTTAAAGTATGTAGAGCATGCATAGGGCAAAAGGGTTCTTACATAATCATGTTGCCATGCTCTGATGCAAATGATCGAAGACCCTCTTTACATCACACTCGCAAAATGCCCGTTACAAAATGGGGGCAGAAAAACAGCGGTGATACGCTTCTCCTACAAAACTGTCCCGAAGTTAGAGCAAACATCTGTCATGTTCCTGTGGCAATTCTGTCAATCGACTACAAGCCGCCTTCACGTTCGGCCTCAATTTGTTCATTTTGCCATAAGCCTTCAAAAAGGTGAAGTAACTGGCAGTACATTTGGCACAAACAAAAGGACAGCACAAGGGGCATGTGCATTAACGATTCAAAACGTTGCTACATTCACAGCACAATTTTAAGCACTAGAGGGTGAGTACACAGAAGACAATATTGTAATTAAGAAAACATACATTTTATTATGTCCTTACTGCTCCACCTAATGCCTGATCAAGGTGAGAAATTTTACTTCACATTAACTGTTATAGTTTAGTTAAAAGGTGGACTTGAAAACAATCATTTTTCCCAGCCGGTGATTGAACAATGATATATTTAAAACAATAGCTCTCATCAAAAGCCCTCACTTTGGCAAGAGAATACAGAAAATGTGTTTTTATGGAGAAGTGCCTTTTTCTTCATTGACTTCATGTCGTATGCCCACACCTGGTCCAAGCCGGATCCCTCTGAGCAGGTTGGTGGCCAATTAGGAAAAGGGAAGCGGCAAGCAATCACACGGGCATCCTCAGGTAGCTCAGTTGACAACTTCTGTTCGAGTGGTCCCATCTAAAAAATACATTTTAAATCATTCTGCAGATACATTTGAAAAGTATTTTTATTCAACAGTTCATATTGTATCATTCAAATTAAAATACGGTCTATAATGTATTCAAATTATAAAGAGAAGAATTCAGTGGAGAATTCAGTGGGAACATTGGCATGTCCTGCTATAAAGCCACAACTACGTAGCTAAAAAATGTAGCATATGAGCTGCGAAGAGTTTCCAGAAAAATATCCTTAAGATTACAGCAACTGCATTACATACTTCATCTTTCTTATTTTATATTTAATGTTGATTAGATTTTTTTACGCTATTCCGTATGACTGAGTTTTAAACTATTTCTATTTAGAAGTCGTAAGGTCTCGGCTACAGACTGGCCAGACGCGTTGTTTCCAATGTACACATAGTGGGTTTTGGGTCAGCCCTTTGATAATGACTGGATCACTTTGTTGTCTATCTCCCTTTCATAATCCTGATTAAATGGCTTTCCTCCATATTCATGTGTATGTCCCGCCCATGAGCATTTTAATATCACAGTGATTGGTTGACTTGTATCCTTATTCTGAGGCCCCTTTTTTCATTCAGGGAACTACTTCTTTTCTTTGTTTGCAAGCATTCAATGGGAGCACGTGTTTTTGTGCTCTCATCCCCTTGTGACGGCTCCCGGTCCAATTCCCCCAAGCCAGTTGCTTTTTTGACCCTCCCTTGATCAATCCTCTTTTTATTACACCCACACCACACTATTCCCACTCTTTTATGAACATCCTGTTGCTGTAATTTTAGCTTTTTCTAATATTTGAATTTTCTGATCTAACGTGCATCTGCAAAGTCATATATGTAAATTATAAATGGCAACCAGTGTCATGACATAGGCACACGTGACACAATGCATGCCCTCTTTTCGTTCGCCGTGTCAGTTAGGGCACAGGGTCTTGGTCCCCGTGTCCTAAACAAAAAAAGCAGGGTGTTGAAAGGGGGCGGGAAATCGCAGAAGTTTAATTCAAAATATTTTTTTTGTGATGTTGCGGTGCTGTTGAGGCACTTGGCATGGAGCCATATATTTTCGCAGCTCTGCCCAAAAAAAAAAAAAAAAAAAAAAACTGAGGCAAGGATGATTGAGGGGCTGTCTGTTGATCACATACAAACACAGAACACCCAACACCCAGACACACAACTACACCCACAGGTGAGCCTTCAGGGGAGAGGAAGGAAGGAAGAGCCTGGCCACAGGCCAGCCCCACCTGCGTGTGCAGCAGGTGTCAGGCTCCAGGAGAGGTGTTGGGAATGGTAATAACATTTAACTTCATATTAAGAAAAACAGAAATTCCCCAAAATAACCAAAGGTTAAAATCATGCTGTAGTAAAGAAAAGTGAAAATATCTTAATTTTTGTTTTGGAAAAAAACTCATAAATTAACTGAAAAAAACGAACTTTAAAGTGACTATATTTAGGTGAAAATGTCAGGTAAAACGGAACATTTTAAACTCTAAAAAACACAGGAATTCACCAGATACAGCTAATTGAAATAACTATAACTTGTGCCCTCACATGCATACCTTAACTATTACATCACTCATGAATACTATGACATCATTAATAACATAAGAATATTACTGATGACTTCTGAAATTACTAATGGATGACACCACTATGCATGCGTGGGGCGTGAGTTATAGTTTCTTCAGTTAAGCATAACTGGTGAATTTCATTAGATTTTAAAGTTTAAAATCTTCCATTACATGGATAGTTTCACGTAACTATAACGTCACACACACACATCTATATATTTACTTTAAAAAAAACAAAGGTTACGTACAAACCCATAGCAATTCCCCTATTATAGTTAGAATTATCTCAATAACTATAACTTGTGACTTAAGGTAACTATATTTTGCGCCCCCGCCATCCACCATTTTTCATCACAAATTGAACTGCGGATATTACACTGATATTATCAATGATGTTATGAAAGATGTCATGATTGCTGTAATTTGTGGGGTAATTAGCAGTGTATAACCCAGGGACCTCCAATGAGTAGTCTGGGAGCTACTGGTAGCTTACCAGAACCCTTGAAGTAGCTCTCAGAGCTGAAATAGAGCCCAGTACCACTTTCAGAGGGTTTGGGCATATTAAAGAAGGTGGCACTGCTCACCTAAAGACGCTAAGAGTAGTAGGCTAGGAAACCAACCAGGCATCATAATAAGACTCAAACATATACTGTGTCGGCCTATGGGATCTGCCTCGTGGGCATCTATCTTCATTCACAGTTAGAAAAACATTTAAAGTTGATAACTGAATGAGAGACATACTGTGGTAGTTTTTTGTGCTAGGGCACACCTCAAGCTTTGGCTGACATACCATTAGTAGGTGAAGGCACTTAATACCGATGGGCTTTTTCTTGGTATTTCTGCTGGTAATCATGCCTGAAATTGTTGTGTGGTTGTGGTAGCTATTTATAATCCTGCTGTTAGAAATGGGGTTTTTGGTTGGCAGTCAGGTTTCCCTCTGTCAAAGCAAGAACTCTCACTCTAGTCAGGGTAAGTCACACACAATCCAAAATTAGCCTGTGCCCACCATCTGGTAGCTTGGCACGAGCAGTCAGGCTTAACTTAGAAGGCAATGTGTAAAGTATTTGTGCAACAAATCATACAATACCATAATATAGCACCACTAAAATACACCACACAGTGTTTAGGAAAAATATGTAATATTTATCTGGGTATTTGCAGGTCAAAACGATCAAAGATGCAATATGAATTTGTAAAGATATCACATAAAAATGTTATATAAAGTGTCTTAAGTCTTTAAAAAGCAAACAAAGCCTCTTTCAAGCACAAAGTACCTGGTTTGGAGTGGAAAATTTCCGCAAAGGGCCGCAGAAGAAGAGATACGTGGAAAAATGGTGTGTGCGTCAATTTCTCTCCAGCACACACGGACTTGCGTCAATATTTTTCACGCTGGGAAGTCGTGCATCGTTTTCCAGTGCGCGGACAGTCTCTTTATGTGGGTCGCGGGATTACCAGATGTCCCGGGGTCTGTGCGTGGATTCTTCTGCTTGTTTTCCGGCTGCGCGTCCTTCCGCGAGGCTGTGCGTCGAAGTTTCGGTCTCACGGCAGGCGTCGCGACGATTTCCCCTCTGGAAGTTGGGCAGCGTTGTCCTTGCGAGGCCGTGCGTCGAAGTTCCGGTCGCCCCGAAGACGTCGCGTTGATCAGCGTCGGTGTGCTGTGATTTTCTCGCCGCGGAGCAAGCTGTGCATCGAAATTTTCGGCACACAAAGAGCCCAAATGAAAAAGGGAAGTCTTTTTGGTCCGGAGACTTCAGGGAACAGGAGGCAAGCTCTATCCAAGCCCTTGGAGAGCACTTTTACAGCCAGACAAGAGTTCAGCAAGGCAGCAGGGCAACAGCAAGGCAGCAGTCCTTTCTAGAAAGCAGTCAGGTGAGTCCTCTAGGCAGCCAGGCAGTTCTTCTTGGCAGGATGCAAGTTCTGGTTCAGGTTTCTTCTCCAGCAAGTGTCTGCCCTGTTTTATACTAAATTGTGCCTTTGAAGTGGGGGTGACTTCAAAGAGTGGCTAAGAAATGCACCAGGTCCCCTTTCAGTTCACTCCTGTCTGCCAGGGTCCTAGTAGGGGGTGTGGCAGTCCTGTGTGTGAGGGCAGGCCCTCCACCCTCCCAGCCCAGGAAGACCCATTCAAAATGCAGATGTATGCAAGTGAGGCTGAGTACCCTGTGTTTGGGGTGGGTCTGAGTGAATGCAAAAGGAGCTGTCAACTAAACCTAGCCAGACGTGGATTGAAAGGCACAGAAAGATTTAAGTGCAAAGAAATGCTCCCTTTCTAAAAGTGGCATTTCTAGAATAGTAATGTTAAATCTGACTTCACCAGTCAGCAGGATTTTGTATTACCATTCCGGCCAAACTAAATATGACCTTCCTGCTCCTTTCAGATCAGCAGCTGCCACTTCAACAATGTATGAGGGCAGCCCCAATGTTAGCCTATGAAGGGAGAAGGCCTCACAGTAGTGTAAAAACGAATTTAGGAGGTTTACTCTACCAGGACATATAAACTACACAGGTACATGTCCTGCTTTTTACCCACACAGCATCCTGCTCTAGGGGTTACCTAGGGCAAACATTAGGGGTGACTTATATGTAGAAAAAGGGGAGTTGTAGGCTTGGCAAGTACTTTTAAATGCCAAGTCGAAGTGGCAGTGAAACTGCACACACAGGCCTTGCAATGGCAGGCCTGAGACAAGGTTAAGGGGCTACTGAAGTGGGTGGCACAACCAGTGCTGCAGGCCTACTAGTAGCATTTAATCTACAGGCCCTAGGCACATATAGTGCACTCTACTAGGGACTTATACGTAAATTAAATATTAATCCTAATATTAATATTAATATTAATCAATCATGGATAAATCAATCAATGGTACAATTTACACAGAGAGCATGTGCACTTTAGCACTGGATAGCAGTGGTAAAGTGCCCAGAGGTCAAAAGCCAACAACAACAATTCAGAAAAAATAGGAGGAAGGAGGCAAAAAGTTTGGGGATGACCCTGTCAAAAAGCCAGGTCCAACACCTGCTTATTGTATTGTAATAGTATTTATATAGCGCTTAGTACCCATGACGAGGCGTCAAAGCGCTTTTCAGCGAGTAGCATGCTACTCCGGAACCCAAGAGGAATTAGTGATGGATTAGTATAGGGAAATATGAGTACAGTTTTGTATTATTATGAGTTAATTTGAGCAGAGGGTATGTGAGTTTGTTAGTTGGATTGACTAGAGGAATAGAGGAGTGAAGAATCCAGAAGTGTTAATTGGGAGTTTATAGTAATAGGGTGAAGCTTGGGAGGAGTAAAGGAGAGCTGGAGGAGGGAAGAACCTGTGGAAAGGGTTAGGGAGATCAAAGTAGCAGGAAAGGTTTTGGATGAGTCAAAGGTGAGATAAATGGGGGAGAATTTAGTAGGGTTGTTTGGGAGATCATGGTAGTAAACTGAGGTTTGGGTGAGCTAAATGTGGATCTCTTTTGGAGATGAAAGTAGTAGAATGGGTTTGGGATGGGTCAGATTGGGGCTGGAAGATTGATAGAGACATGACATATGGTGATAGGTAGACAAAGTAAAGTTACAAGTGAGTACATTTATATTATTTGTATTTCCTTACATTTTTATTTATATATACATATACTTTTTTATTGTTTTTGTTTTTCTTTATTCATTATTATTAACTTATTTTATCATTTGAATTGTAGTTATAGATTTTATTTTATTTATTTTTATTTAAAACATAGTAGGACTAGAGTAATAAATAGATATGTAAATACATAATAAGGGAATATATGTTCAAGGAATATAATAATGGGTATAAAAATATGACAGGAAAAGTAGTATTGTATAAACACAGATTTTCAAGATTTGAAATATGTGAAGTTAATTAATGAGTGTACTTTTCTAACATTTATTTCTTTCCTAACTTTTTGAATAGTGAAATTGTTATGATAATAAAATATTTGATCAGTGTGATATAAAAACAAAAGCAGGGATTCATAAGTATCTAATATAACAACTTATCTAGGAGCTGTGCAATGACCTATGAACATGTTAAGAATAGAATAGCACACGTATATATGTGTATATACACACATGCATACATACATATACACATACACACACACATATAAATATATATATACACACACACACACACACATCCACATACATATTTAAGCATTAGTAAATGTACATTTGTTAAACATGTTTAAAGAGTATGTGTGTGATTTATTGTTATGACGTAGTGATATATACTTCCTAAATAACTATACACATCTACAAAATACCATAATCAGATTAAAAATATTTATTAAAACAGGCATATGCAGTCCATTGCTGTTTGAATATGGTGGTTATGAAGGAAAGAGCCAACTCGTGAGTAGTCTTCTGAAGACAAGATAGTTATCCGTGGATCCTATATTTGTGGGTAATGAATTCCACTGTTTTGCTGCTTGAACGGAGAAGGATGTACCACCTATAGTCTTTCTTGTATGATGGTGTTCTAAGGCGAGGTGCCAACCTCGAGCAGAGGTTTCTTTGTTGAATGTATTTGGGTATTTTGTTTCTGATAAAAAGCAGCCCTGTTCCGTGTATATCATTGTGGGTGATACAAAGCAGCTTGAAGGTGGATCTTCTGGCCATGGGTAACCAGTGTAGTGCTCTCAAGGCAGGGAAGGTGTGGGCTTGTGGCTTTACATGTAATGGTAGCCTGGCAGGGGAGTTCTGAATAAATTGTAGTTTTTTCATAATAGAGATAATCCATGGCATAATCCAGTTTGGATAGTACAAGAGAGAGAGTAGAATGCACCTGGTGTGGAAATCCCAGGTGGGAGAAGATGCACTGCAGAGTCTTCAAGGTGATGAAGCTTGTTTCTGCTAATCTGTCCACTTGGTCACTCATTGGTAACTAGGAGTCCATGGTAATTCCAAGGATTTTAACTTCCTCAGATAATTGAGGAGATGGTCCAAGATAGTCAGGCCAGGCGCAGAATGGGTCATAATTTTTCCACTCACCACATACGAGTATTTCTGTTTTGGAGGCATTTAGTTTGAAATGGCTCCAAGTCATCCACTGATCAATGGCTCTGAGACAACTGAAGTTTGTGAGTTTATAATGTCTTTGGGGCATTCCAATTTATGTAGTATTTGTGTGTCATCAACATAGTTGTAGCATGTGCGTTGAAAAACATTGATCAGTTCTGGTAATAATATCATGTAGATGTTGAAAAACAAAGGTGTGATGATTGATCCTTGGGGGACCCCTGCTTTTGTGAGGCACGGTTTGGATGAGAAGGGGGGAGAATAGATAATATTAGTTCTGTTTTGAAGGTAGGGTGTAATCCAGTCGAGAGCAGTCCCCCCTATGCCTGCTTCATGGAGGTCTTTGGATTAGGGTGTCATGGTCAACTGTATCAAAGGCAGCCAAGAGGTCCAAGAGAAGTAGTGCAGCAACTCCATTGCGGTCGACAGTGTTTTTAAGATCATCCCAGATTGCTATGAGTGCCGATTCAGTGCCTCTTCCTGGACAGAATCTAGTTTGGTAGTCTGAAAGTATGGAATTGTCTTCAATTAATTGTGACAACTGTGCGAATGCTGCTCTTTCTATCAGTTTGCCCAGGAAAGGTCCATTTGTGATTGGTCTATAGGTGTTGGGGTCCTGCAGGTCTAGGTTTGTTTTCTTTAATAATGGAGGTATGTATGCCTTTTTCAGGTCTTCAGGAAAGGTTCCTGTAGTTAAAGAGTTGTTGATGATTCTTCTTACAGGTGTGGCAGCAGAAGCAGATAAAATTTGTTCTTGAAGATGTGTGGTGGACAAGGGTCAGAAGTGCAACCGGATGGCCTGCTTGCTTTGACCAAATCCATAAATTCACCTTGTGGTATTTGTTTGAAGGAGTGTAGAGACTGGGTTGGTTTATTCTTAGAGGGGATTTTAGGAAAGGGGATGGTGTTGATGGTTTTCTTCTGTTTTAAAAAGAAGTCAGATCTGCCTTAGTTGTGTAATGAGTTGCCAATTTGTTTGTGAAATCTTGAGTAGGGGGATGACTTCCTCCCATGCATTTAGGTTTTCAAAATTCATTGAGAATTTTATAAAATTCTTTGGTTGCAGATTTAGCATTTTGGATTCTGTCTGAGTAGTACTTTTTTTTTTTTTTTTTTTTTTTTTAAATCTTTTTTGATTTATGATTTGTATATTCTGTTAAGTTTGTGTAGCTGCAGTTTGTCTTGAATGTTGTTTGTTTTCAGCCAGGTCCGCTGCACCCTTCTGATTTGTTGCTTTATCTTTTTAAGTTCTGTGTTTCTCTAAGGTGTTGTTTTACTTTTGTCCTGTTTAGTTTTTCTGAGTGGTATTAGGATATCAAAAGCTTCCTGTAGCCACTCAAAGGTTTGGAACATAATTAATTGTATTTAGTACTGTGTTGGCTGTTAGTTGTGTTTCTAAGTCATTAAAATTGAGTTGCGCCATGGTCGATAGGTGCATGTATGTAAGTAGTTGTGGGGTGTGTTGATTTGTAGTGTTTTGTGTTGGAAAGTGGTGGCCTGACCATGTGATTGGCGTGAAGTGTGCGGGATTGTGTACAGCGATGTGTGTGGGATTGTGTACAATCTGATGTAGGTTCAATGCGACTAGGCCAGTGGTGATAGGTTTTGGATGGGGCATATTGGGTTTGTCAAACCAAATATTTAGGTCTCCAAGAATGCTTAGGTTTGAGTACAATGCATTAAGGTTTGAGACTGTATATAGAAAAGCATCTGGGAATGTTCAGTTGTTAGGTGGAGGTCTGTAAAGGAGGAGAAAGTTACAGTAGTAAGTTGGAGTAGGGTGGCATCTGGTGAGGAGGGCTTCACAACCTCATATAAGAATATTGTCTGTTTTACTGAGATTTATTGCTTGTTTGAATATAACAGCTAGTCCACCTCCTCTCTTGCCTATACGGTTTTGTGTGATGGTTTGATAGCCTGGAGGAACGGCTTCATGCAACTCTGGGGCCATGTCATCTCCCAACCATGATTCTGTTATGAATAGTAAGTCAGGTTGTGTGTCCGTGAGCAGGTCGTAGATGTGGTGCTTGTTCTTTGAGAGTGGTCGAGCATTTTTGAGCTGGCAGTTTAGAAATAGTGTCTTAGTAGCGGTGTTGTTTTGTTTAGGAGACGGGTGAGCAGTATATTTTGAGCTTGTAGCAGGTGTGTTGTTAGTTGTGATAACTGTGTGCGGGCCACAACAGTCCTGTTCAATATAGTGTTCCTCTTCCAGCAGGCTGAGAAGGCATTTTGTTGGGTCTGTGTGTGTCGGTGGCGGATTTGGTGGCTGCGAGACACATGAAGAGTGTATTTTTTTTAAGAGTAGCCTTATTATGTAATAGACAAGGGGATGCAAAGTTGTTAAGAGTGGCATGTTGTTTATTTTGTTTGCGTCTGTCTAGTGTGGTAGGAGTATGGGTTAGGGCTGGCGGAGGAGCATGTGGATCATAATGTAAGGCTCTAAACTATGCAATGGATGAGAGGTGGGTGAATGAATGTTGCTGTGTTGGGGTGCTTGTGGTAGATGTTTGTGAAGAGTGAGAATGTAGGGGTAAAGACTGGTCAGGATTTGTATTCTTTGTGTAGTCATGAGAGTGGGGGTGGATGTGACGGAAAGTATGATGAAAGTTTGTGTTATTTTGATGTGCTGATGTGTGTGGCCTAAATTGTTTTTGGGTAATAGTGGGAGGGGATATTGATGTAGTTGAGTTGTATGTGAGTTAGTGCTGGTGAGTGGTATTAGAGTATTACAGGGGGTGTTGATATGTTTAGGAGATGAGTGTATGATGTGTGTAAGAGAGGATGGATGTGTGTCAGGGGAGTTTGTGTTACTTGTGATGACTGGAAGAGGTAATATGTGCAGTGGAGTGGAGAGTGAAGATTGTATGGCTATGTGTAATTGGTGAAGAGGGGGGAAGTGTGTTTGTAGATGGTGTGTTGGAAGGCTGGCTTTAGGTACTGTCATGATCAAAGGGGGTCTGGCAGAAGCAAATAGAGGATAGTGTTGTTGGTTTGTATGAACAGGGAGTGTGTATCAGGATGGCTGAATGCAATGCACTATGTGGTTTTGTATTGTGTGAGCGATGGCAGGATGTGTTTGTAGGAATGAACAGAGTTGTGTTTGCTGTGAGAATGAAGGTGTTTTACTGTTGTAGTTGTGGTGGATATCTGTATAGATGTGGAATATGTGGTTTTGTGTCTGTTGATGAGACATTGCAATCTGTAGGAGGTCAATTTGTGATGCAGGAGTTGGATGTCTTTGCTGATAATGTGTTTGCATGTTGATGGATGCGTAGAGAGTAAGTTCCTTTCTGCTAAATGGAAAATTGGGCAGCATTTCTGCCCCTAGGCCCTACCAGTCCCGAACAGGCCCAAACAGGCAACTGTCCTTGTCCTCTCTGCCCTTAGCCACGAAGCCCAGGCTGAGACGCCCTCAGTTCTAGGTTTAAATAGCCCTACTGGCCAATGGAAACTTATTCCTAACACTATCCAATCAGATTTGACCCTAAATCTCACAACCAATGGGAGACCCAACCCTATTCACCAATCATACCCCTAATACTGACAACCAATCAAAATCCCAACCCTAAAACCAGGAACCAATAGGAATCTCAACCCTAGTACCAATCGCAACCCCAACCCTAAAACCAGGAACCAAAATGAATCTCAAACCCTAGTACCAATCACAACCCCAACCCTAAAACCAGGAACCAATAGTAATCTCAAACCCTAGTACCAGTCACAACCCACAACCAGGAACCAATAGGAATCTCAACCCTAATACCAATCATAACCTCAACCCTAAAAACCAGGAGGTTTTATGACTTATGGTGTACGTAGTATAATGTTAAAATATGTGATTACTATTTTACAGTGCTAAACGCTTTTAGTAGATCGCAAGGACTTTGCTTGAGCAAAATTAGCTCCTACTACAGAAAAGGTTGGAGACCCCTGGTATAACCTGTGCACTTCAACAGGGAAACCTTTAAAGCTTCTCCCACTTCAAAGAAGGCATCTGTTATAAAGATTGGACCTCAGACACCACAAACTCAGTACACCTCTGGATCTGTGAATGTGCCAGGAAGAAGGACTGCTTTGCTGCTGAAAGGACTGTCACTGTGCTGGACTCCTGCTCTGTTGTGCTGACCTGCTGCCAGCCGCCCTCTTTGCCTGTGAGTGGGAAGGAATGGACCTGCATCTCTCCAACCCAGAATCAAAGTAACTCCACAGGCTTGAAGGTTGCCTCCTGTTTGAAGTCTCGGGGACATCAAAGACACCCACCCTATCTACCTACAGAACCTGGACTCTGACATCTAAGAGTCTTGCCCTAGCAAGTGGTGCCAACCCAGTCCTGGGCCCTTGGAAGTGGCTATAAAGTGCTGCAACTGCCAAAATTCATGCATCAATGTTATTGCGCCGCTCGGAACTGGCATATCTCCATTGATGCCGATGCATCGACCTGCTACAGGGATCGAGGAAACCGTATTACTGTCGATGCATTGCTGCTGCTACGAGGATCAAGGACAAAACATTGCCGATGGTGCATCTTCTCCATTCCAGACACATCCCTAACTTTGCACTGCTTGGAGCTGATCCATCGCTTACATCTCGGGATAGATGCTGACACATCACCTCCTTTGCTCCCCATATCTTGTCCACGCAACCGCAAACCAAAGTACTGTTTCAGCGGGCCAAGGTTGGTCCCTGTATCCAACCCGTGCTCCATTGATGTTGACGTGGACCTTTGGATCAGATTCAGGATAGGGTGCCCCTGTTGGCGCTTTTTGGTTTTAAGCACTACATATCAGTTTAAACTTTAAACATTCATAACTCCAATTATACTTATTGAATTTTTGTCATTTTGGTCATATTTTGTTCATTAAATTAAGCTCTATTTTGCTAGCTCGGTGTGGTATTCTTTGTGTACTGTTTCCACTGTTTTACTCTTTGAAGTGTTGCACAAATACTTTACACATTGCCTCTCAAGTTAAGCCTGACTGTTCTGTGCCAAGCTACCAGAGTGAGAACAGAATAATTTAGGGTGTGTATCTGACTTACCCTGACTAGGATTGTGATTCCTGCTTGGATAGAGTGCATACCTCTGCCAACTAGAAACTCAATTTCAAATGGCATTCGAGCTATGAAAGTAAGCGGAAAAAAAATCAGAATAATATTAAGCATCATCACTGCTATCATGCATACAACACCCATAGGGCCATAGGTAATGCAAGCTTGTGGTATGTGTAACTTTGACCCTATATCATACACTTGATGGGTAGCTGAGTTCATACTGACTATGAACTACAGATGAAAGAAGAACCTATCCTTCACACGCAGTTCAACCTGTACACAACTGTCTAGTGAAAACAAAGTTCCCCCGTTACATAACTAACACCCTACTATAGACAGTTTTCTATTTCCGTCGCAAATGGTCAGGCCAGAGCTTTTCAGTGGTGCTCCCCATAAGCAGTCGACAGTGCAGAGAGAAGGATCCGGTTAATTGGAACTTTGTGTTGGCAGTCTGTCTGAACGACAAGGTTTTGGTGTCAATTGACCGGTTTGTGGTCAGGAAAGGCCTAAAAACTTCAATTAAACTCCACAGAGGCCACACCAAGGGCCTAGGAACTGAGGCGCACCAATTAGAGGTTGACTCTAGTTGATGTAGGTGCTGGTACAGGTGGCTGGGACAAGCCCGTTATGTCCCTGTGGCCCTGAACAGGAGGCTAGCAAACTAGCCCTTGGAGTCACTCTGGGAGTCCTGGTCTCAGGTGAAGGTCCAAATCCATCTGATTCAGGCCAGAGGATAGCAGGGTAGTAATCTGGAAAGGCAGCTGTCTAGCAAGGCTGTATTCTAGCAAGGTAGCAATCTAGCAGAGCAGCAGTCGTTTCAGCAGCAAAGCAGACCTTGTTCCTAGAAAATTCTCCACAGGTCCAAGAGTGTACTGAAGAATCGGTGTCTGAGGTTGAGTCCTTATAACAGGTTTATAACAGGTGCCTCATTTGAAGTGGGAGAAGCTTTTACGTTTTCCCTTTGAGGTCACAGGTTTCCTGCCTCCCCTGGCTCTAGACTATATACAGGGGTATTCAGCCCTTTGTGTGGAGGCAGAATATAGCCTATTCAAGTGTAAGTAGGGCAGAGTCCAGCTCCGCCTTTCCATCCTGCCCGTAATGACCCATCTAGACACACCTAGGCCTCTACTGTGTGTGGCTGTCCAGGAGGAATACATAAATCCCAACTGTCAGCTTTACCCAGCCATTTGTCCCAATGACCGGCTGAAGGCACTAAATGGTTAAAGGGCGAAAATGCCTTTTCAAAATTGTAATTTAAAATCTGACTTTAACATAAGGGATGATTTCTCATTACAATTCCAAAGACACCAAACATGGTCAAGTTATCTGTTCCCACTTGGAAGTTACAGCTTATTAAATGTGCAAAGTGTTTCATTACCAGGACATGTAAAACGTAAAAGTACACATTCTAATTTTTAAGCACACTGCACCCTGACCTCTGGATTTATTTTGCCAGGTCAAAAGGGTAGTTTAAAAATCTGCATGCCTGAGACAGGTGCTGCAGGCCCACTAGTAGCATTTAATTTTCAGGCACTGGGCAACTGGGCATATGCAGTACCACTTTGTGAGTACGGCCTAATTTTTTTTTTTTTGCTTTTGGATCACCCGGTTTTTGACCTTTTACTGTGAGGGAGCCTCAGAGTTTTGGACTCATCCACAGTAAACTCATGGTACAATGGACTGCACATGTTAATCTCTGGTGCCGCCTTGCTAAGCTGCTGTGATGCAGTAAGGTTAGGAGGCTCAGGGCTGGTTACATTTAATCACTACTGCGTCCGTGTGAGGGCTGCGAGGGAAGGATTCATGGTGTGCGCAGACCAAGAACTGCTCCTAGGGAGCCTGGTGCAGAAGGGACCATTAAGAGTGGCTGGTGACCTGGAGTAGGCCTTCAGAGATGGGTATGCATAGTTGGTGTGCTTACTGTCCTCATTGTAGTGACCCTCCATTATATGTCAATGGGAAAGGCTGGCCTAGGGCGCAACTCCTGTTCCCTAGGGTCCACAGGCTCCAGAGTAGCACCAATGTACACTGTAAACTGTATGAAAAGCATAACTCAGTAGGCTACAAACACATATTTGTACAGCCTATGGGTCATCCAGGAAATGTCATCTTTCTCTGTCTCAGCTGAGGATTAGGGCCAATTACTGCTCTGCCAGGTGCAGGAGCAGGGCTTTGCATCAATCAGCCAGCTGTCATTCTGTGCCAGGAACTGGGCCTGCCCCTAGCCCCTCACGAGGAGCGGCTCCTTGGAGGAATTGCTGGGAGAAGCCCTGGCAGGAATGTCAGGGAGGAGGTGCCGAGTCTCTCAGAGCGCATGTGTCAACTGACTCCTGGACAATGTCATTTTGAGCTATCCCAGAAGACTATATAGGAAGGTTGAGACAGGGCGGAGAAGTGCTGTGGCACATCAGGATAGGCCAGAGGCGCAGCCCTGGTGGACACTTCCGCCCCCACTTTAAAGGTCTTGCACAGGAAAGAGAGCTCTCTCTTGGCTGTGCTTCTCTGCAGAACACTGGGACGGGAGGCCAGGAGAGAGAGCTCTCTCTTGGCTGTGCTTCTCTACAGAACACTGTGACTGGAGACCTGCGTCATGGACAACTGGAAATAAGAACCCCATGACTGCGCACTGAGGCAGAACTCTGCCCCAAATGACCCCAGAACCAGTGAGGGACACTCCAGGACCAGGTCTGCTGGTCCCTTCACTCCCCCTGAGGACCAGTTGGGGGAAAGACTGGGCTCAGGCACAAGGAAGGCGCGCTGCTCAGAAGAGAAAATGAGAGCCCAAATGAAGAGCTGGCGCAGAGAGTCAGTGAGACTGGCTCCCTACCAAACTGGGGATTTTCGATGCCAGGAGGCCTGAAGAAAGTGCTCCAGGTGGCAAGAGCTTGACATCAGGAGCAAAAAGACACAAAAATAGTCCTGATTGTGCCAAGAGGCCCTAAGCTATCCTCATGTAAAGGTTAGTGACCTTTGACCCATGGGGAGGACCGCCAACAAAGCACGTGGGGCTCTGCCGCCTATCTCAGCCATGCCCCTGGGGTAGGCTATGGTCCGGGGGCTGCCTCTGAGAAGAGAAATCTGCTGGGGAGTGCCATTGCGCATCTCCCAGCGAATTGATCAAATGCGAGGGAGCGCTGTTGTGCTCCCTGGATCCTGAGGAGGGGGCCCAGGACTCCATCTCTGGACCCCGAGAAGAATTGATCAAATGTGAGGGAGCGGAGTCCCATTCCCTCGGTTCCAGAAGAGAGGGGTCCAAAACCCCATCTAGGGCCCCAAAACAAAGCAAAGTTGGGCGAGCACCATCACCCCCCTATGAAGGCGAGGAGAGAGTCGCCGGACCCTATACCAGGGTCCCACAACAAAGCAAAGTCGGGAGTATGCCGTCACGCCCTCTGTGAAGGTGAAGAGAGGGGCCCTGGACCCCATCTCGGTGCCCCCGATAGCTGGAAAAGGAGGGGGGGGGAGTGCCGCCACACTCCAACCAGGAGACCAGCCTGGAACGGGCAGATTTCATTGAAGAGCTGGCTCCGCTGCAGTACGTGAGGGTGCTGGCTGGGTGGGGAGCTGGCGAAAGCAGACAGGAGTGGGCTCCCTGAGCTGCTCTCCAACGCTGTTGAAGGCGGGGGGTGTCTGGGTGGGACCGGATCCCCCCCCCCCCCCCCCAAAAAAAAAGATCAAAGGGAACAGCCATAGCATTTTCCACCATCTGTTATGCACGTTCCAGAGGGAGCACCCCATAAAATAACAAAAGGCCAATTCTATTATGACTTAAGGAGACAGCAAAAGCACTTTAGCACTGGTCAGCAGTGGTAACGTGCACAGAGTCCTAAAAGCCTGCAAAAGGGTTCAGAAAACAGGAGGTTGAAGGCAAAAAGTTTGGGGATGATCCTGTAGAAAGGGCCTAGTCCAAAAGTGACATAATTTTAATTTGAAGCCATTACCAAACAAATGAAAATGATCTTCAACTACTTTGCTAGCACCCCACTATTTGTCATAAATGTTGATCACATTGTCAAGAATTTCTACAATTCCACTTGAAGACTGACACTTGTACAATCCCTTCTATACATGAGTGAAATTTCACTCTCATTCTGTCACCCACCTTCAGTGCATAGGTAGTTGTGAATGTTTTGCATCGTACCTCAGATTGACATTCGATTTGCTAACCTTAATGTTCCTTGAAGTCTTTCCATGTGCTTAACTAAAATCTATTTTGCTCTCTACCCAATCTCTGTTCTCTGAGGGACAAATGTCAACGAATGAGAAATAACCAAACAAATTAATTTAAAAAAAAAACTGTAGTAAGATTCGTAACTACGCAAAATAAAAAATATAAATTAACTAAAAAACATAAGGGGAAGGTGCAATAATGGTAAAACACAATGCCTAAAAGCAATAGAAATTCTCTAGTTATGGTTAGCTCTGACAAAATAATGCTCTCCTATGCAATTCTCATTATTTCACATATGCCAACACTCATAATACTACAAAGTACATTGGTTACATCACAATATTAAAACAAAGTCATTAAAACGCGTATAAATGGAGAAACGGCTGTAATTCCTCTTAACAGATGTCGTGAGAGATTTCACGGAGATTAAAGCCTGAAGTACCACTGTCAATACGATTAAACGAAGAGGAAAAATACAATTGCACAAAATGGACCTATTCACAAAGTTAAATGTGGTTGTAAATGAAAATATCTGTTTTACACCTGTCACGATTTCACAAAGGAATTCCTGGTATGTGAAAAACCATTTCCATGTCCTGCGTTCTCAGCCTCAAGTGTAGAGTACTCTGCGTCCAGAATCCCAATCAGAGGGCGGGAAAATGGGTGCTGTACGGAGTGATTGGCCTTGGAAGTTTGTGAACGGCCACATACACGTAAGTATGTGGGCATTACAAACTCATTTCATTCCTCTTTATATCCTGAAAATAGAATGATTTTCGCCTACCCACAGGCTAGTGTGAATCCATTTCCTGGTGGGACGAGGATTGATCACCTCCCGATCTTAGCGGAATGTAGGGCAAGGGCTTTCTCCGTGGAGAAAAGTAGTTTCCCTCAGAAGAAAAAAATAAGTTTCCGCTAGGAACGTCACATGACCTTCCCATAAGTACACTTGGTAACCTGCGCCTGGTGCAGCTTTCTATGCATAATTCTGTGAACGTTTGTGAATACCAGAAAATCAGAAATGTACAACCAGCTATAGAGGCAGAGACCTTGGTCTGCAATTTTTCGAATTTCTTTGTGAAACGGGCCCAGTGCGTCTTCCCCATGTAGTTGTAGTTTGGAATGACCAGAGTAAAAACATTGTTATTTCACTAATAACCTATGTCAGGGATGATAAACCAGCAGGAAACATAAACAACTGTAATCTAACGTTAATCGATCCTGAAAATGTTTTTTTCATTTATTAGTCCTAAAACGTAGTGATCTGAAAGGCAAATCAGTGCTAGTAATTCACACTAGCGTTTATGAGCCATAGACTGTATTATTACAGGGGAAAGGGAAGGAAGAACCAATACGGACAACTGTTTCACATCTCTGAAATTCAGACTGTGGAACACACTGCGTTATAGAGAAGGAGGAATCAGCCCGATGGTCGTGGATGCAGCACTTCAAATCATAAGTGGGAACAAACTTCAAGAAACAGCCTAACTGTAAGACTCTGTAAGAGGATGTCAATCAATCAATCAAAATAATTTATAGAGCGCGCTACTGACCCGTGAGGGTCTAAAGGCGCTTGTGTGTGGGGGGAGGGGGGTGAGGAGGGGTTTACTGTTCGAACAACTATGTCTTGAGGTTTTTTCTGAAGAGTAAGAGGTCTTTGGTTTTGCGGAGGTTGGTGGGGAGGGAGTTCCAGGTTCTGGGGGCGAGGTAAGAGAAGGCCCTGCCTCCTTTGGTGGTTTGTGGGATGCGGGGGACTGTAGCTAGTGCGAGGTCGGCTGATCGGAGGTTGCGGGTGGGAGTGTGGAAGTTCACTCTTTCGTTGAGGTAGGTCGGGCCGGTGTTGTGGAGGGATTTGTGTGCGTGGATGAGGATCTTGAAAGTGATTCTCTTGTCTATGGGGAGCCGGTGAGGGGATTTGAGGTGTGGTAAGATTCGTTTGTGGCGGGGGAGGCCAAGGACGAGCCGTGCGGCTGTGTTCTGGATTCTCTGGAGTTTGCGTTTGAGTTTTAGTGTGGTGCCGGCGTAGAGGACGTTATCGTAGTCTAGTCTGCTGCTGATGAGTGCATGGGTGACTGTCTTCCTGGTCTCTGGGGGAATCCATTTGAAGGATTTTTTTAGAGTGCGGAGTGTGTGGAAGCAGGAGGAGGTTAGTGCATTGATTTGCTGTGTCATGGAGAGGGAGGGATCCAGGATGATGCCGAGGTTGTGTGCGTGGTTTGCGGGGGCCTAGGGCGGTGGGCCACCAGGAGTCGTCCCGTATAATTTTGTTGGAGCCGAAGATGATGATCTCGGTTTTGTTGAAGTTAATCTTGAGGTGGTTAGTTGTCATCCAGTTGGCGGTGTCGAGGAGAGTAGCGTGTAGGTTGGTTTTGGCGGTGGTGGGGTTGCGGGTGAGGGAGAGGATGAGTTGGGTGTCGTCTGCGTAGGAGAGGATAGTGATTCCGTGTGGTCAGAGGATGTTGGCTAGGGGGATCATGTAAATGTTGAAGAGTGTGGGGCTGAGGGAGGACCCTTGGGGGACTCCGCAGATGATCTTGGTAGCGGTGGAGTGGAACGGTGGAAGGCAGACTCTTTGGGTCCGGTCGGTGACGAAGGAGGTGAGCCAGTCTAGGGCTTTGTGGCGAATTCCTGTGTTGTGGAGGCGTGTGCAGACTGTGTGGTGGCAGAGAGTGTCAAAGGCTGCGGAGAGGTCTAGGAGGATGAGTGCGACGGTCTCGCCTTTGTCGACTTTGGTCCTGATGTCATCAGTGCATGTGATGACGGCGGTTTCTGTGCTGTGGTTCTTGCGGAACCCAGATTGTGAGGGGTCAAGAGTGTTGTTTTCTTTGAGAAAGTGGGATAGGCGGTGTGAGAAAACAGGGCTGATTGCAGAGGCCCCCTAACTTTTTGCCCCCATTTTCCACTTTATGCTGGTGTTTTCCAGACTCTGATGGTGCCCTGGGTACTGCTAACCAGTCCCAGGGCCTGTGCTCTGTGTAAAATCAATATTCAAATTAGGCTAATTATAATTGGCTAAGTTAACCTACCTATAAGTCCCTAGTATATGGTAGGGCATGTAGGTTTAGGTACCAAAGCATAGGTAGTGCACCCTTAGGTGCACTGCTGAGGTGCCCAGTGTCATTTTAAAGGCAGGCCTGCCTTGCTGGCTGCTTTTAAATTAAAGTTATATGCAAATTCAACTTTGGAATTAAAAGTAGTTCCAAAGTCTTAAACTACCTTATTTTTACATATAAGTCACCCCTAAGGTGTGCCCTACGTGCCCCTAGGGCTGGGTGCCATGTAACTATAAGCAGGGACTTTATAAAAATAGATTTATAAACCCTGGTGAGGTAAAAACAGCCAAATTCGTTTTTCCCTCATTGAAGTAAATGGCCTTCATAGGCTAGAATGGGGAGACTTTATTTTAAATTTTAAAGTCTCCTTAAATGTTGCATACCAAGAATTTGGTATCAAATTAATTGTTGTAATAAATCCCACAACTTCCAGTTGTGGGATTTAATATAACTTGTTCAGGTAAAAAGTTTTAGACTTTACCTAAAAAGTTGCCAATTTCAGCCCTGCATTGTTTTTGCTGCTGTGCTCTGATTGGCCAGCCTGCAGCAGCTTAGCCAAGCTGCCTTGATGAGGTGTGAAGTGGCCTGGCTTCACACAAAGGAATGTGCTTGTGGGAGAGAATCTCCCCTCAGCAGATGGTGAGGCAGGAAGGGGGAGGGCTGCCAAACTGGTCTTCAAAGGCAGAGAAAGACATTTGGAGCAACCAGCAACACCCCCACATCCTGCAACCCCAGACAACTAGGTGCCCCCTTGATTAGAATAGGAGAGGGGTGTGTTTATGATTTTTAGCCACACCAGTGGGTGGGCTCAGCCAGATGTAACCTCCAAAAATCAGATTCAGCCATGTTGGATTTTTAGAGAATGTTGCCTTCTGGGATGGATTTTTGCCACACTTCCCAGGAAGTGGTCATCACAGGGGGACGACCCTGTACCTGGTTGGAGAACCAGGACCCCCCTGCTTTTCACCCAGGAGCAAGGATAAAACTGGCAGACCTGCACCCACACCTCAGATCCCCACCAGAATTCAACAAGAAAAGAACTAAAGGAGAAGAAGGACTGCCCTGCTGGACCCCTGGCCTGCACCTGGAACCTGCACTCAGAAGGACTGCACCAGCTGCACACTTGGGCTTCACCACAAGAAGGACTTTGCCTGGCTTCAACTGGTTCAAGGAGGGACTCCCTGTTTGCTACAGGTGAAAAATTGCTATCCAGAGTCCCCTGCACCAACTCCTGAAGAAAGTGACCAGCTGACCACTGTCCAGTGGCCAAAAAGGAGTTTGCGCCAGGTGCATTCTGGGAGTGGTAGTCCGCACCCCCCAAGGACCATCTCAGAACTTCTGGACCCTTGGGGTGAGCTGTGGACCCCAAAAGAACCTTAAAAGAACATCTGGGTGAAGCCCCAGAAGTTTGGAGAAGATTTGAGAATTTTTGTAAAAAAGCTCCATAGAGGGACCGACCCGCCGCGGAAATTCTAGCCGGCTTGCCTCAACCGCGACCCGGCCTGATTTGGTGGTTCGTCCCGGTAAAGAAAAATCTCCGAAAAAGAGACTAAGTCCGAAGGTAAAAAGTTGACCGGGACCTCCCAGCCATCGTATCCGAGAAGGGCTCCATGGATGTCGGATCAAGATCCAGGTTTACCCCGGTCGAAGGATTTTCACCTCGAAAAAACGACTAAGTCCGAAGGTAAAAATCTCCACCAAGGAATCCAGCATCGCGTATCCGGAGAAGGGCTCCAGGAGGTCGGATAGGACTGGCAGGTTCGTCCCGCTGAAGAAAATCTTCAAAATAAAGACTAAGTCAGAAGGTAACTTTTTAACCGAGGCCTCCCGCGACCTGTAGCCGAGCAGGGCTCCATCGCGGTCGGCCTGAAACTCTGACTTTGCCCCGGTCGAGGTGCAACCAGATGACCCGATTGGCGCTTTTTGTTTCTAAGTGCTAGAAAAATAATAATTCTTTAAAAATTCATATCTCTGGTTCCCTTTATCCGATTTTATTCGTTTTGGTGTCATTTTAAAGATAAAAATATAAACTATTTTTATAAATTGGTTTTGGATTTTTAAACTGTTTCCTGTGTTTTATTTAATTACTGTTTTGTGATATTTGAATGCTTTACACACTGTCTCCTAAGTTAAGCCTTGACGCTCGTTGCCAAGCTACCAAGGGTTGAGCTGGGGTTAATTTACTGAGACCTAACTGGACCTAAGTGGAGGTTAGTGGCTTGTTGCTAGGTGTAGGTACCTACCTGCCCTTACCAATAACCCATTTTCCAACAGGCGGGCGTTGACTAGTTCATCAGGAACCTTGGCGGAGAAAGGGAGGAGGGAGATGGGGCGATAGTTGAAGAGGACCTCCGGGTCGGCTTTGTTTTTTTTTTTAGGAGAGTGGTGATTTCTGCGTGCTTTCTGGGGTCTGGGTAGGTGGCGGAGTCGAAAGAGGAGTTGATTATGTCGTGGAGTATGGGGGCGATGGTTGGGCTGGCTTTGTTGTAGATGCGATGAGGACAGGGGTCAGAGGGGGATCCAGAGTGGATGGAGTTCATGTTTTTTTCGGTTTCTTTGTGTGTGGTGGGGGCCCAGGTGGTGAGTGTGGTGGGGGAGGCAAGAGTGGGGGTTGAGTTGGGTGAGTGAGGGGTGTGTGTGGTGGCTGTGTGTGGTATGAAGCTGTTGTGGATGTCCAGGATTTTGTGGTGGAAGTGGTTGGAGAGGGCGTCACATAGGGGTTGTGTGTGGGGTCTATGTTGCTGGCTTGGGGTTTGGCTAGCTCTTTAATGATGGTGAAGAGTTCTTTGCTGTTTTTGGAGTTGTTGCCTAGGCGTATCTTGTAGTGATCTCTTTTGGTGGTGCGTATGAGTTGGTGATGGGTGCGAATGGTAGTGTTGAGGGTGGAGAAGTTGGTTGTAGAGAGTTCTTGTTGCCATATTTTCTCCGCTTGGTGGCATTTGCGCTTGGAGTTTGTGGGTGAACTATGGGGCGTTCTTGATGTTGCGGGTGGCGATGTGTTTTCTGAGGGGGGCTAGTGTGTCTGTGCAGGTAGTGTTCCATTTAGAGAGGTTGTGTGCTCTTGCGTTGGGGTCGTTGGTGTAGGGGAGGAGGTTGTGCGCCAGCTGGGAGTTCAGGCTTTCTGTGGGGATCTTGTACCACATGCGTTAGGGTGTGGAGTGTTGATGGTGGTGTGTGGGGGGGGTTGGTGAAGGAGAAGTGGACACAGTGGTGGTCAGTCCAGTGGAGTTTGGTGGTGTGGGTGTAGGCTATGTGTTGGCTTGAGGTGAAAATTGCGTAGAGCGTGTGTCCTGCTGAGTGGGTGGGTGGGTGCATTGACCAGTTGTTTGAGTCCGAGGTTGGTGAGGTTGTCTATGAGGGAGGTTGAGTTGTGGTCTTGAAGGTTCTCCAAGTGAAAGTTGAAATCACCGAGGAGGATGTAGTCTGTGGAGGTGAGGGCGTGCGAGCTGATGGTGTCGGCGATGGTGTCGCAGAAGGCGGGGCGTGGTCCTGGTGGTCTGTAGATTAGTGTACCTGTGAGGGTGGAGTTGTTGTTAATGTGGATTAGGAAGTGCATGTGTTCTGTGTTGTCGATAGTGTCTTGGGAGCTGGTGGTGAGTTTGATGGTGTCCCTGTGTAGGATGGCGATGCCACCACCGGGCCTGTTGAGGCGGTCTTTGCGTTGGAGTCTGTATCCCTTGGGGGTGGCGATGGCTATGTTGGGTTCCGAGGAGGGGTTGGTCCAGGTTTCCGTGAGGAAGGCGATGTCAGGTGAGTGTGATGTGATGAGCTCCAAGAGTTCTATGGCATGTTTGTGAAGAGAGCGGGTGTTGAGGAGCACGCAGTTGAGGTGGTTGTGGTGGGTGGTTTTGGAGTTGTGCATGAGGGTGTTGTTGCGGGGTGTGTTCTGGCTGTGGGGTGGTGTGCGGCAGGGCTGGTTGGTGGGGGTGCGGGCAGAGCAGGTGAGTATTGCGTTAGGGTGTTGTGTTTGTTGTTGGGGGGGTCGCTATGGTTGGTGTGGTGTGAGGGATGAGGAGCAGGAGAAATGACAGTGGGGCCGCGGGGACGCAGAGGCAGGAGTTTTAGAGAGGAGAACGGACGGAGGTTGGGAAGGATACCACCGGTGAAGTGGAGGCGGCGTGGGGCGGCGGCGCGAGGAGCGACCTACCTGCTGGAAGCAGGGTTGCTCCTTCTGACCGTGCCGCGGCTGCTATAAATGGGGAGGAGGGAGGGAGTGGCAGCTGGGAGGAGGGAGTGGCAGCTGGGAGGAGGGAGGGCTGGGCGAATGGGAATGCAGGGGGGTAGGGCCGCAGGGATTAGTAGTGGTGGGAAAAAACGGATGGAGAGGAGGTGGGGGGAGGGGCTGCAGGGACGCAGCGGCAGGGGTTTTGCAAAGAGAAGGAAACGGATGGAGAGGAGGTTTGGGGAGGGGCCGCGGGGACGCAGCGGCAGGGGATTTGCATAGAGAAGGAAACGGACGGAGAGGAGGTGGGGGAAGGGGCCGCGGGACGCAGCGGCAGGGGATTTGCAAAGAGAAGGAAACGGACGGAGAGGAGGTGGGGGAGGGGCCGAAACGGATGGAGAGGAGGTGGGGGAGGGGTCGAAACGGACGGAGAGGAGGTGGGGGAGGGGCCGCTGGGGCCCAGCGGCTGGAGTTTTCGAGAGAAGAACGGATGGAGGCTGGGAAGGATACCACCAGTGAAGTGAAGGCGGCGCGTGGCGGCGCAAGGAGCGACCTACCTACTGGAAGCCCCTAAGGTTGACTCAGTGGACATGGTTTTGTTTGGCTAAGTGGCTGTACAGATTGCAAGAACCTTCTTTTCGCTGAGGTATGTTCTAGGCAGTCATCATGTGGTTTGCATGAAGAGGCTACCTTCAGCATCAAGAATATGAGAATGGAAAGGAAGAAGAATGTAACTATTGCAACTAAGTCAATAGGGACAGCAGCGAGACAGTCTGGTTGGGAGAAGAGATACCGAGGTTTCTCAGCATGTGTTATGAAGGGTCAGCTGAAGGATGAGTCTGCTGTGGAAGGTGAGAGACTATCATGCTTATATTGCATGATGTGAGATGCTGGTTAAGTATGGCATTGTAAGGAGACCAGGTAAAAGTGCAGTTGCCTAGGCTTTACGTGGAAGGTTGGTTGAGATTTTGCATGTAGGTTAATGCATTGTTTCTGGTATGATATAGAAAACAAGGTCATATTTTTGCTTGCCGACAGAGGTAGTAATAGTTTTGATATTGAATATTATGCATATACAGCCAAGAATAACCTTTTAGTGAGAATAACTAATGAAGACCCTTCAAAGACCTGGAAAACTGGTGGGTTTTAACATGGTTGTTCTGTGTATCAAGTTGGGTTGCTCATCTAACTAGGTACTTTACAATGATTTCCAAGTAGTCTGTGAGGTTATGTTTGTTCATGAAGTGAGAACTGCTATTAATGTAATTGGTTATTGAAGGAGCTCTTCATAAGGACACACTGCCCTGCCCCGCCGGTGATAAATAATGGGCCCAAGTTGGTTCAGACGAACGAGAGGATTTCTTTCAATTAAGTAGCTGAATTGAAAGGACTAATACAGCCTTAAAACATTGTGTTCCATTGACTACTGGAGACTGTTTGGACTGTAAGTCAGAAGTGAAGGCTTTGTTATGGAGTTGCAAGGCTATGTATGCTACATTCCACCGCTGAACAATCAAATGTGTTGTCACGTGGGAGAAATCCATGTTTAAATCCTTCCCCGCCTTGAATACCCAATAGTAAGTGCATGCATAGGAAAGTTAGTGAAGAATGTTTCAGAGGGTTTGTATATGATGTCACTTGTGATGCAACGTAAAATCCTGTTGTGCCATGGTGTTTATTTACTAGGGAAGAGGGGGCGTGGCCATATACATGTAATGAGGGTAGCCCAACCTTGCAAGGAGGAATTGCTGTTCGTGTGCTATCAAATCGTGGGTAAAGATTGCTGGAAAACGGTAGTAACACCTGAACGCAAGACGTTTCGCTAAGTACAGTAATGACAATGTTTTTTTTTTCTAACCAAAGAGCTGGGTGTTGAAAACAAAAATTATTCTGATACTCTACTGAGGAGTGGATGTGTAAATATTATGCCTTGGTCGATTGATGCATTTTGGTTGGATAGATGGATGTGAAAGTCTTCATATTCGTCTCACATTTCTCTTATATAAAATAATGTAATACATGTTTTGTATTAATCTTTTATATCCAAATTGCACTTTCTGCTAGGGGATGCCTATGGGGATCAAAATGTGTCTTACAGAGGGGCTCTATGCGCCAGTGAATGTTGAAGACTAACAGATTCTGCTTGCCAGCACCTTTCGGGCCCAGTTGTTTTACCAGGTATATAAGCGTGAGCCTGGTGGAATTATAGTCTTTACTGTAAATATAATTTGTGTGACACGTAATTCGTGATTTTGTTAGTTCATGTACAGTTTCATTGATTATGTCATCTGTGAGGTAATGAGAAGTTATAGTTGTGTAGTTGAACATAAGTATAGAAATGTTATAGTCTTACAGTATTGCACAGCGGGGGTTGGTCGTCGTCGGGAGATTGTTATAGGAAACTGGTGGATGTAGTATATAAGCAAAAAAACCAAATATTGACTTAGAAAGCCAAAAGGTAAATTGACGGTATGGTTAGATTTGGTTGTAACAGCTCAACATATGTTTTTAAAGACACAGAGTTTCACTAACAGCCAAAGTGCAGTCATGATTATGAATTTAAAAAAAGCCCTGAAATTCACAAATTAAGTTAAGGACCGCACTCCTTAAGTTGCATTACACGTCGTGCAAACCACAACTTGCACACCAAAGGCACTGCTCATGATTTCACACTATTTAGACCAGTAAATAATATATTATAGTGAACTCTTTCAAAGTGTTACAGGTAATGTAATATGTACTCCCACCTGTAAGAGTATTTAAAACATTTGTAACTGCATCTGTTGCCTGATGGATGCAGTAGTGAGTGAATCAGGTGCAGCCTTCAGATTGGTCCTTGCACACCAACAGGGAAATCACAAAATTAGAGCCACACAACAAACTGTGTGCACAAAGTGCATCTACTTAGCCACTGGACCTGCAAGCGGGCAAACCAAAAGACCGAGCACAAGTTCGAAGACCACTAATTTTATCAAAGGGGCAATACAGTGAATCGAGCCAATAATTGAGGAAATTGTCAAAATGTTACTGCTGACTAAAGAACACGCTGAAGCTCTAATAGCAATTAACACATAGCCCCTGCAGTTTCTCCAATTGAATCTTCTGATCCAGAACCAATCAAGCACGTATAACAATGTTTACCGGTATACATCTGGGGAGTTAGGGAAAA
Source organism: Pleurodeles waltl (assembly GCF_031143425.1). NCBI lineage: Eukaryota > Metazoa > Chordata > Amphibia > Caudata > Salamandridae > Pleurodeles > Pleurodeles waltl. The sequence continues at coordinate 319,804,294 of NC_090436.1, forward strand.
CAAGAGTCTCTTTTCTAGTACATCAAGACCCCCTACTCTCATAAAGTACCAAAACACATCACAAAAGTAAACCGAGGGACACATCTACGAAACATCAAGGGTAAGTGACAATAATGAGGGACACAGCAGTTTGTCTCCATTGCCAGCAGGACCAGAACCGGCCCTTTTGAACAACAAACTCACTTTCCGTCTTCCGCTTCACGAATAAAATTCTCCCAAGTAAAACAGAATGAAAGAGAAAGGCAAGACGATGATTCTCAGAATCCACCAATCTCACCAGCCCTGGGAACAACTTTTATAAGAACATGTGCAGGTCATTAAATACTGCAGTTACAGGCCTGCCCCATCAATAAGACAAAACTGAGTTGAAATACTTCAGGCAACAGTGATGCACGTAATTTAAAATAGTAGGAAATATAGAGGTTTCCCTCAATTTAAACTACATTAATGCACTTGTAGCCCACTGGCTGACACGTTTGCTGCTGTTCCCAGGACTTTAAAAACTACTACTTAAGACTGAAGAAGAACAATGGAATAACAAACTAGAAAGCTGAAGCACTGATTCAAAAACAGGAAACTTCCACAAACATCATTAATACATGACTCCTCCAATCCAGTAATCGATTTACTAGTTCATCCCAACTACGTGCTCAAACTCCTCGATTTAGAAAGTCTTTCTGGAGGAGGGGTTGCAGCTACTCAACCCAGTGCAGATATTTCAGAATCTAGAATTATTTCAGGCTTGAATGAAACACTGTACTGCAGATACAAATTTATTAAAGATACATATTATAAGCCACCCATAGGGAGGCAACCAATTAATGGCGCTCTTAACCAAACAATCTCCCTCTCACCCATCAATAACATCTTTATGGGAGATTTCAACCACCACTGGAGGGACCTTATGGACTCCCAGGCAACTCAACCGAGTTCCTTTGTAAGTAACAATTTAGTACATCTCTCAATAATTTCTTAACCTTCTCATAGTGCTTAAGAAGGTGTCCCGTCGCTTGACTCCATAGCACCAGGTCTGACTGCTACCACATCCTCTTATATCTCACTTCCCCAGGGCCTTTGGTTAAGGGCCAAATCTACATATCTAAACTGTGGATTAGAGACACTAAACATATCAATACCAATATATGAGCCTCAAATAACAGATCACTACTCGAAACCCTGTAAGAGGTGCAATCAATATCCTTCTTGAAAAATCATTGCAACAAAACTATGGCCATTATAATAGATGAAATGGACACATGAAACTTGAAGAGACAAAAAATAAAATAATAAGGAGCTAAATGAATGGAGAAGCCAGTCTAGATCAGTTAAAAATGTGGAGGCAAAATCCCGCAATCAGAATCTAGCAATACTTCGCAACAAAAGCATCAAACCATCCCAGAAGACTATTTGAAGTTATCAAGCAACAAATCACCCCTACAACTAAAAGTGACTTCAACACCTTAAAGGAACTATGCAAAGAGTTATCAAGCTTCTTTATAGATAAGATTAAAAGGACAAACGATCAGTACTTTTTGCTTCAACTGACGCCAAAGCTTCTATCCTACCCTAAAGCCAAAGCATTTCGGAGCAAGTTCAAAGAAGCTGACTGAAGCAAACCTATCAAGAAAAGAGTTAGCACAAACCAGCCACACAGTTCGTCTATAATATTTCCTCCACTATTCACAAAGAAATCACCAGTCATCTTCCTTTATTGGATGCGGTTGACCAACTTTCCTCAGGCCCAGAAAATTGGACAGGTTGCCTCACTCTTGAAAAGACAAGGAGCTAAACCAGGCAACCTGAACAGCTTCCGACGAGTGACTAATTTCCTGTTTCTAGCTAAAATTTTGTAAAGTTCCATCCCAACTCAATTCAGTCAAGACATGAAGTACCACAAGTGACTAGACAGTCCTTTTGCAAGAAGACAAAACATATTTTAAAAATTGGCTGTCTTCCAACCACCTCAAGAAGAACCATATGGAAACCAGTCTCCTCCTCATCTTCCCCCCTCACTTTTGAACCTCGGTGCAAGACTGGTTGGCGTTACTAAATGTTCTGAAGTGGAGACCCCAAATCAATAACCTACCACAACTCTTTGGATAACCCTTGACAAGTGCCTCAACCTTCAAGAACACAAATATGCCACAACTATAAGTGCCCAACAGCTTCTCAGGCTTCCAAGAAACATCAAACCTTTCATTCCGAAATCAGACGTCAGAAATGTGGTTCAATCTATTGTCATAGCTAGACTTGACTATAGTAATGTGTTATTCATTGGAATCCCAAACTTACGCCCTTCTACTATAAAGGCACCACTTAACACAGCAGAGAGGCTGATCTTGGGAGTGAGATACTTTGATCACATCACTCCAGAGCTCATATCTCGCAACTGGCTCCCAACTGAAGTTAGATACATATTCAAAGTAGACTACATTACACACAAAGCTCTGCACGGTGCCACCTCGAAATACCTGGCTAAATAACTCACACTATCAGGGCACAGTCGCTCTCTTTCCAGAGCTGAATCATGACTCCTCGACCCTCACCCCCCTCCTTTGCCCCCCCGGCTCAAAAAGAGAGAATCAGCTTACGAGACTTCTATGGAAGTGCACCAGAAATGGAAGAAGATCCTTCCAGAGATGAGCATGAACCCCTCATTCAAAACCTTCAACCAAAACCTAAAACAGCTCCTTGTTCTGAAGTACTTGCGCAATTAAAAACTTTGCATTTCCAGGGCAGATGGGACGTTGATGATCCAACCAGAATATGGAAGTCAATCCCTAAAGAGATGCGCACATACCTCTCACTTGAAGCTTCCAAGATGGACTTAAAACTGCTACTCCTGCGGAATTATACCCTCTTACTCTTGATCACCCTGTAAACAGAATCCACTTTGCTCCCCTCTATTCCTTTATAAACCTACGGAGTACTTTCTACTACATTACTTATGTCATACTGTTACTACTGTAACTTTCCTAGTTATTATTGTAATGTGGTCAGACACTCCTGGGTCTGGCACGCTCCATATTAAACTGTAAATACATGACAGAACTTGAAAATGAAAAGCCATGCACTAATCCTAAATTACAGCCGGAGTCAGGTAACAATGTAAAGAGAAGCGCCGAGATTAATTTCAGCTCGCATCTCGAAGAAAAATCGACAGAAACTAAAAAAATAATTAAAACAGGAAGGAGGCAAAACGATGTGTATACACTGTTTCAGAAGTTCATTAAAAGTGGAGGATTAACATTTTTCAAGGTCCTGTTAGACTATAGGCAGGGAAAGAAGCAGGGCACTAACATATAATCTCGCCTAACCTTTGTTGTGATGTGTGAAGAAGCACTGAAGGAAAGCAAGCAAGACAACAATGTTACGATTAAACCAAAACACTGAAAGTAAAATTATCATTGTCGAATTTGAACCTCGTGGTTCGGATTTTCAAGAACCAGTTACAATCGCTATCAAATCTGGAACATAAATAATACCATACAGTGCTGTGGCAGATAAAATCATTTGACTGCACTTAATATTGGAGCTCCAATTGTTGTAAAAAGCCCCGTCTTATTCTCTTCCTGTCTACAAAGTCATGCTTAATTAAAATCTCAGACAGTAGGGAGCAGAGGGATACCATCAAGGAATCTGTAGGTCCCACAGTGGTTTGCCCCTAAGTGATTGGCGTTGCACCCGTGTATTTTCCGAATAGCAAACATAGAAACTACAAGCATTGGAAAAGCCAATAGGTCTCACCTATCCAACAGCGATTGGCTTTGGCAATGTCTTTTTGCCATGTTGTACACAGGTGTGGCTTCTTTCAGCATGGCTAAAAATTTGTGGTGTGGAGTGCTGTAGCGTGTACTGGGGGAGTAGAGTGGATTTGTTGGAGTAGAGTGTTGGAGTGCCTTGGCAGACTAGAGTTTTTGTGGAGAGGAGTAGAGTTCAGTGTTCCAATGGCAGAGTGTCGCAGAGTGCACTGTCAACGAGTCGAGTATCGTGAAATAAGGTGGAGTGAGGTGGATTGTACTGAAGTAGAGTGGGGTGGATTGGACTGAGGTAGAGTTGGGTGGATTGGACTGGTGTAGAATGGGGTGGATTGAAATGGGGTGAGGTGGATTGGACTGGGGTGGATTAGATTGGATTTTGGTGGGTGGATGGGAGTGACAGGACTGAGATAGAGGGGGTGGAGTGAGGTGGACTCGACTGGAGGAGTGAGAGGATTGTGGTGGAGTGGAGTAGGGTGGATTAGATTGGGGTAGGGTGTGTGGTTTAGAGTGGAGTGGGGTTGGTGGGTGGATTAGAGTGGAGTGGGGTAGGGTGGATTGGATTGAGTGGAGTGGATTGGGTTAGGGTGGATTGGGTTGGATTGAGGTGGGGTAGAGTGGATTGGGGTGGGGTGGGCTGGACTGGGGTGGTGGGGACTAGATTGAGGTGGATTGGGCTGAGGTGGTGTGGATTGGAGTGGCGTGGATTGGAATGGCGTGAATTGGAGATTGAGCTGGCATGGATTAGTGGGGTGGATTGGAATGGGTTGGTTTGGATTGGGTGGACTGGATCGGATGGGGTGGATAGGACTGGGGTAGGGTGGATTGGAGTGGTGTGGATTGGACTGAGGTGAAATGGATTGGGGAGGGATGGTGTGATACAGGATGCAGTGGGGTGGAGTGGGGTGGATTGAGTGGGGTGGGTTGGAGGGGGTGGACTGAATTGGAGTGGGGTGGATTTGATTGGGTGGACTGGATTTGAGTGTAGTGAACTGGGTTTAAATAGACTGGAGTTGAGTGGGGTGGACTGGAGTGGGGTTGGCTGAACTGGAGTGAATTGGATTGGTATGGGATTGAATGGATGGAAGTGGGGTGGATTAAAGTGGTTTAGAGTGGTGTGGATTGGATTGGAGAGGGGTAGGTGGATTAAGGTGGACTGGACTGGAGTTGGATGGATTAAAGTAGATTGGATTGGAGTGTGATGGATTGGAGTGGGGTGGGTGGATTGGACTGGAGTGTAGTGGAGTGGATTGGATTGGGGCAGGTTTGAATGGGTTGGTTTGGGGTGAGGAGAGGTGGATAGGATTGGAGTGGGCTAGATTGGATTTGGCTTGCAGAGATGGATTTGACTGAAGTGCAGTGGATTGTGGTGGATTGAAGTGGGGTGAACTGGGATGGAGTGGGTGGATTAGACTGGAGTGAGTGGACTGGATTGTGGTGAGGTGCGGTGGGCTGGACTGGGGTGAGGTGGATTGGATTAGAGTGGGAGAGATTGTTTTGGATTGGAGTGGGGAAGACTGGAGCGGGGCAAATTGTTTTGGATTGGAGTGGGGAGTATTGTGGTGGTTTGGAGTAGGGTGGATTGGGGTTGAATGGGGTGGATTGGGTGGAATGGATTAGGGTGGAATGGATTGGCATAGATTGGATTGGATTGTGTGAGATGGACTGGATTGGTGTGGGGTGAATTGTGATGAGTGGGTGAATTAGACTGGGGTGAAGTGGAATGGTTTAGAGTGGGGCAGATTGGAGTGGGTTGGATTGTTTTGGATTGGAGCAGATTGTTTTGGACTGGAGTGGGGCAGATTGGAATGCAGCAGACTGGATTGTGTTAGATTGTTTTGGATTGAGTGGGGCAGACTGGAGTGGGCAGATTGTTTTGGCTTGAGTGGGGTGGATGGGAGTGGGGCAAATTGTTTTGGATTCAGTGAGGGCAGATAGTTTTGGATTGTAGTGGGGCAGATTTTAGTGGGACAGTCTGTAGTGGGATGCATTGTTTTGGAGTTAATAGGGCAGACTGGAGTGGGGAAGTTTGTATTGGATTGGAGTGAGGCAGGTTGTTTTGGATTAGATTGCGGCATACTGTTTTGAATTGGAGTGGGGCAGATTAGAGTGGAGCAGATTGTTTTGGATTAGTTTAGAGCATACTGAAGTAGGGTACATTGGATTGGGGCAGATTGTTTTGGATTGGGCCAGTTTGGAGTGGAGCAGACTGTTTTGGATTGGAGTGGAGCAGATTGTTTTGGATTGGAGTGGAGCAGATTGGAGTGGCGTAGATTGTTTTGGATTGGAGTAGAGCAGATTGATTTGGATTGGAACAGAGCAGATTGAAGTAGGGTAGATTGGAATGGGGCAGACTGTTTTGGAGTAGGGAATATTGTTTTGAATTGGGGTGGGGCAGATTGGAGTAGAAGAGAATGTCTTAGATTGGAGTGGAGCAGATTGAAGTAGGGTAGATTGTTTAGGATTACAGTGGGGCAGTTTGGAGTGGGGAGATTGTTTTGGAGTGTAGTGGGGCAGACTGGAGTGGGGAAGATTGTGTTGGATTGGAGTGGGGCAGATTGAAGTGGAACAGATTGAAGTAGGTTAGATTGGAGCAGGCAGATTGTTTTGGATTGTAGTGGAGCAGCTTGGAGTGGGCAGATTGCTCTTGGATGGAGTGGGGCAGATTGGAGTGAGGCAGATTGTTTTGGACTTAGTGGGGCTGATAGGACTGGGGCAGATTGTTTTGGATTGGAGTGGGGCAGATTGTGTTGGATAAGAGTGGGGCAGACTGGAGTGTGGCAGATTGTTTTCGAATGTAGTGGGGTAGATTGGAGTGGTGCAGATTGTTTTCGATTGGAGTGTGGCAGATTGTGTTATGACTCAGTTGTCCCATCTCTGGGAGGTGCTGTAAACGGACTATCTGCAGCCTGGGAATCACCGGTAACACTCATCCAGAGTCCCTTTCTGACTCCTGTTTCCTTCTCTTTTTGACATGGTATGCTATTCAAGACCTACATTTGCTTCCATGGACTTCATGTCCCATATTGCATTGCCTAGTAGTCAGTGAGACCTGGAATCTGCTGTCCATTGTTTCCTATGGGAATAGTCCTGCTGTTCCTTTGTACTGGATACTCTCCTCCAGGACTTGAGAGACTGGAACTGCACAAACCTGTGATCACTCTTGTGCAGCCCAGCCATGTGACCCTGCCCTGGGCTTGCAGCTGCCTGGAATACTTATAAGCTGCCATTTCCTGAAGCTCCCTGTTGTGCATTGAAGTGTGTTTCCTTTGTGTACCGGACTTCCTGCTGGCTTGTGTTCCAGTCGTGTTCCTGCATGTTTCAGCCAGAGCCTGCTCCCTGTTTTTCAGCCCTGTTCCTGCTTGCTTCAGCCAGAGCCTGCTCCCGGTTTCTCAGCCCTGTTCCTGCTTGCTTCAGCCAGAGCCTGCTCCCTGTTTTCCAGTTCTGTTCCTGCTTTGCTTCCTTGTTTGTTCCTTCCGTTCCTGGTATTATTTTCCCTTTACTTATTCCTTTGCTTCTTCCTTAGTGCCTGTAACCTCTCTTCTGTGTCTCAGACTTGCCCCCTGGTTTCTGTCCTCTTTCTCTGTGATTCCTGCAGCCTCTAGTTCTCTTTTAGTTAGTCTCTTACTTGTTACAATTTTCCTAGAATCCATGTGTATCTTTTGAGCTTCATTTCTTAGGCTCCTTTCTAGCTCTTTCTCTGTAATTTCCTTTTGGGACCTTGTGTCTAGTAAGTGTATTATCAGCCCTCACCTGTGTACAAGTGTTTTGCTTTGTACTGAGGTTGGCTCCTGGTTGCCAGGAGGCAATTCCTGCCCCATCCTTTGTCCAGTGCTGTATGTAGTCTTAAGTGCCTAACTGTGACAGTGTGGCATTGTTGTTTAGCAGGACCTGCCACTGTCTCCAGCTGGACCCATAAGGGCTTGCCTCGTGTATGTAAATACAATCTTTGTTTGTGCCCTAAGGGTCCAGAGACAGAATCACTTCTGCTGCCTCCTTTCTATGGGGCTTGAGGGGTGAATATCTGTAACAGTAATCTGCACAGAGGCACTGACGTTTCCTGTTGCTGTTGGAAGTTCTGAGTCTTACCTGTGTACAACATTAGTGGTAACCCCAGTGTGGTTGTCCATTACTGGTCTGTTCCCTATTTCTTCACACTAAGGTTGCTCTGCCTCCACTATCCTGTTTCAGTGCTTTACTATAGCTGTTCATTCCCACTGTATGCCTTTAGCGGCTCTTCTGCTTCGGTACACTACATCCATAGGGAGATATTATGTGACCTCAAGGGGTGCCCCGCCCAGAGTCCTGACAGAACCACACGGAACCGTAACAGATTGTTTTGGATTGGAGCAGATTGTTTTGGACTGGAGTGGTGCAGACTGAAGTAGGGTAGATTGGAGTGGAGCAGATTGTTCTGGATTAGAGTGGGGCAGTTTTAGAGTGGGGCAGATTGCTTTGAATAGGAGTGGGGCAGATTGTTTTGAATTGCAGTGAAGCAGACTGTTTTGGATTGGAGTGGAGCAGATTGAAGTAGGGTAGATTGGAGTAGGGCAGATTGTTTTGGATTGCAGTGGGCAGTTTGGAGTCGGGCAGATTGCTCTGGATTGGAGTGGGGCAGACTGGAGTGTGGCAGATTGTTTTGGATCTAGTGGGGCAGGTTGGAGTTGGGCAGACTGGAGTGGGGCAAATTGTTTTTGATTAGAGTGGGGCAGATTGTGTAGGATAGGTGTGAGACAGGTTGGAGTGTGGCAGATTGTTTTGGATTGGAGTGGGGCAGACTATCCTGGATTGGAGTGGAGCAGTTTGTTTTGGACTGGAGTGGAGCTGATTGGATTAGGGTAGATTGTTTTTCACTGGAGTGGCGGCAGATTATTTTGGATTACAGTCAGACAGACTGGAGTGGGCCAGATTGGAGTGGAGCAAATTGTGATGGTTTGGGGTGGGGCAGACTGGAATGTGGTATACTGTTTTGGATTTGAGTGGGCCATATTGGAGTGGGGCAGTATAGAGTGAAATAGATTGTTTTGGATTGGCGTGAGGTAGATTGTTTGGATTGGAGTGGGGTAGAGTGGAGTGAGACAGATTTTTGTGGATTGAAATAGAGCAGATTGAAGTGGGTTACAGGGGAGTGAGGCGGAATGTTTTGGATTGGAGTGAGGCAGATTGTTTTGGACTGGAGTGGGACAGATTGTTTTGGATTGAGTGGGGCAGTTTGGAGTCATGCAGATTGTTTTGAATTGCAGTGGAGCAGATTGGAGTGAGGCAGATTGTTTTGGATTGTAGTGGAGCAGATTTTTTTGAACTAGAGTGAGGCAGATTAGAGTGGAGCAGATTGTTTTGGATTGGAGTGGGGCAGACTGGAGTTGGGTAAACTCTTTTGGATTGGAGTGGGGCAGACTGTTTTGAATTGGAACAGACTGGAGTGGGCTAGATTGGAGTGGGGCAAATTGTGATGGATTGGGGTGGGGCAGACTGGAATGTGGTATACTGTTTTGGATTTGAGTGGGCCATATTGGAGTGGGGCAGAATGGAGTGAGATGGATTGTTTTGGATTGACGTGGGGTAGATTGTTTTGGATTGGAGTGCGGTAGAGTGGAGTGAGATAGAGTGGAGTGAGACAGATTGTTGGCGATTGAAATAGAGCAGATTGAAGTGGGGTACAGTGGAGTGGGGCAGAATGTTTTGGATTGGAGTGAGGCAGATTGTTTTGGACTGGAGTGGGACAGAATGTTTTGGATTGAGCGGGGCAGTTTGCAGTCATGCAGATTGTTTTGAATTGCATTGGAGCAGATTAGAGTGAGACAGATTGTTTTGGATTGTAGTGAAGCAGATTGTTTTGAATTGGAGTGAGGCAGATTAGAGTGGAGAAGATTGTTTTGGATTGGAGTGGGGCAGACTGGAGTGGGGTAAACTCTTTTGGATTGGAGTGGGGCAGACTGTTTTGAATTGGAACAGACTGGAGTGGGGCAGATTGTTCTGGATTGGAGTGGGGCAGACTGTTCTGCCTGGAGTGGGGCAGATTGGAGTGGGGGAGATTGGAGTGAGGGAGATTAATTTGGATTGGAGTGGGACAGATCATTTTGTATTGGACTGGGGAAGATTAGAGTGGGGCAGATGGTTTGGGAGGACTGGAGTGTGGTGGGTGGCTTGGACTGAAGTGGGGTGGACTGGTGTGGAGTGAGGTGCGGTGGATTGGTGTGGACTGGAGTGGGGCAGATTGGATTGTAGTGGGGTGTACTGCACAATTATGTGTTAAAGCATAATTTCAGAAATTACACAAAAAGAAACAATATCACTTTGCAATATTTAGAACAAGATAATAGTCATCTTTTGAGAACAGCACCAAAGAGCAAAAATAAAACAAAACATGAGTGCAAAGTTAGAAGAGAAGACTTAGCAAAATAAAAGAAAGGTACCTATAGAAAATAAAACACAGCAATTTTGTTTATACTGCCAGGGATGTTTTTGCCAGTCACACGCCTTTAGTTCGTAGGGCACTAGAAGTTGAAAAGAAGAAAACAATACCTCAGTCACTTCAATAGCAGCGGACGTGCACTGATTAAGTTGAATTAATCAGCGCTTGGTCCCTGCTCCACAGAAAGGAACAAAAATGATGCTTAGCCTGCAGTGACCAATTACGAGGCTGTAAAGAAGTGTGCCACGCAAGCCAACAAATGGTAGGCAACAGGCAGGCTTCCAAGCCCTTTTTGTTAACAATAGTGCCTCGCAAGCAAGAAACATGCACTAGAACATGCTCTCACAGGCTTGACCCTAAAAAAAAGGCAGATTTTTCTCACTTCTCCAAACGAGGTATGCTCATTTGGATAAAAGTGTTAGGAGTCCCGTCGGAGACCTCTCAGTTGCAGACCTACCCAGAACACGGAAATGATCACACACACACACGTTTTCCAAAAAGCATACTATTCATGATATACTATTCTTCTACAAATGATGTAAAAACTACCTTATTAAATTTCAGCTTACATCACAATTAATCTAAAACCATACCTAAGTTATTAATAGCTGGCTAAGGCTATTATATTTCTGAAGGTATGCTGCAAGTTATCTATAGTATCTCTTATGCCATCCAGGGTTTAAGGGGGAATCACTGGTCAGCATTCCTCTAGCAACTGCTCCATGTGTTTTTCCCCACCCCCAAACATTGGTATCTTTTATAGCCTTTTACTATATGGTGGCCTATGAGGCAAGATGGTAGTTTATGCTCTGTTTCTGTATTTATTACACAAGTGGTTAAATAATGCCTCTATTTTAGTTTCGAACGCACAAGGAAGTTGCTATCCATTGTGTCTTCCTTAGTTGCACATCAGTGATCATTTTAGATTGATGCACATCTATAGCTACCGTATAATGCTGAATGCTGTAAAGAAGGGGGAAAATCCCTTTTGGTTATGTAATTATGAGCAACCAAAAATACGTGGAAATCAATCTCATTTGATTTTTCAAAGTTAACATTTCTAGCACGCTCACATTAGTACAGGCCTTCGCATTCACTCTAATGCACAAAACAGGGTTTCATTAAGAAGCAAAGCCTGGGTTTTATGCCACATTATCAAAACGTATTGAAAGGCGTACCACAGTCTCCAATTACATTAATAATGAGAAGACAATGGCTCTGACCCGCCTACCAGACAATTAAGGGAAGCAAACTCAGATGTAAAGAAGTCAGAAGTAAGGAAGCAACTTCAGAAATCCTAAGTCAGATAGATGCAACATCAGTTGTCAGAAATGATGAACCTGTGCTCATTTTTTCAGCCTCTCCATGAATCAGAGATGTGGCGTGGCACATTAAAAAATGGGAGTATTTTGTAAAACTCTTTAAAAGAAGTATGTCGACGCTTTTAATTTGCCTTCAGGGGGCTGGTACTAGTAGAAATTGTAAATTTGGAGGATAAAAGCCCCACCTAGTTCAGAAAAACAAACAAAACTAGCCATGACACAATTCACTCGCTTTTAGGAAGAATGTTAAAGAGGAAAATGAGGGATTACATTTTTTAAGCCAGCAGCTTTTCCTTACCTGAGTTTCACAGGGAAAGCAGAGCATTCGCACACCTTCGATAGTGGTAGGATATGAAATCTGATCAAGGAACATTTGAGTTTACGAGCGACAGCAGAATGAGGACCTACTAACATTCAAGTGCTACACATTTATAACTTGGAAAATGATGTGCCGTTTTCTGTTCTCCTTTTGACCATGGGTTAAGAGGAAATACGTGAATAGTTTTCTTGACATAATACAAAGGCACTTTATATTTTTCAAAAGGAGAATATATAGTCCTCACTGAAGACTTAACATTTAAATATGATGTCCTCTAACAACGTGCTCAAGTGGCACAGGAGTCCAAGGAAGATTATAAGCATCAGTTGGACTGACCGTCTAAATTTGAGTGGACTATCTGGGGATAGCCTAGCTCTCAAAACTGGACGAAATAAATGTAAGGGCACTGAATGGAATATACCAACTGGATGCCCTCAGCGATTATATACAGCATTCACTTGCATGCCCTAGAGTCTGTTCTAGTTTACACCCTTGGTCCAATACGGCTACTTTACTACTTTGTGATTCTACAGAACACGGAAAGTGATCAGAACACTCAGGCTACAGAACGGCTTGGTAGAACAGGCTGCTTACCTCTAGGTTCAGTAGAATGGATCTCTAATCCAAAAAGACTACATTGGAACATATCAACTACAAAACATTTTAAGAAGTGGAAATTGTGAAGAACGTCAATTGAAATATTGACCTGAAGGAAAGTAAGAGAGGAAGAAATGTGGACAGAGATGCTCATAAACATGATCTCTTTACACTGAAGTGGGGGCCAACAAATAGGACCACCTTAAGGATTACCAAACCCTAATGAATTAAAATCAGTATCCATACTAAGAGCACTGTCAAAACATCCAGAATCGTAGGAGAGGTTTGGGGTAATTTAAGACAATACAAAATGCATAAAAATTAAACATCTGGAAGGCAAGGTGAGCGCCTGGCTGAAGGATATGGGTAAAGTGGTACGAAGTACTAAAAGCAAAAGATATTTAAATGTTTTGGTGTCTATTTAAGATAGATGGCTTAAATCAGAAACTGGGCATGACAATGTATTGAACAAGCAATTGTCTGGCCACATACGTATGTTATGCATCCAACCTATGCGTCGCAAAACAAAGCTGGTCGATAGATGCCAAGTGGTCTTGGTGGGGGGGATACTAATTAAAGCCAGTAAACCTCCTACAGTTTTGAGAGGCACAATTAAGTTAAGCTGTACAATGCAACTGACAAAAACTCTTCCATTCCAGATTCAGGGTGGAGGTCTGTAGTCTACGCTTTACATAAAAAGGGAGATGAAGGTGAAGCTTATGGTTACAGAAACATAACCCTCCTAGACGTGAAGGGCACACGTTATGGCTTATTCCTATTGTCAGAATGAGCAAACAAGCTTTAGCTCGCCCTGTGAAATGGATAATTATAGGCTTTAAAATGTCACAGCAGTCCTCCACTCAAGACCCTGGTAGAGCACTGCATGCCTGTTAATTGTATTATATGCAAGTCACTGCCCACATTAAAAGGATACGGCTTTGGAGAACCTACAGTTGTAGGAACTTTAGAAACATTGCTAATGACTACTGAATCCCTTCACATCGGTAACTCTGGTGCTTGGCTGATGGTTGAAATAGGGGGATGGTGCACAAGTAAACAAAAGAAATCTGCAGGGGGGGGCACAGGGGCGCACATTAGAATCCCTGCTGTTCAGTCTCTGTATATCCGAATTGGGAAATCTGTCAATAATAAAAGATCAGTCCCCCAAAACTAGCAAGAAACCCACATTATCTACAATACAGAGATCGAAAGATTGTTATGGACAGAACACCAGTGGGCCAGCAACGTTTGTTAATTGCGTTCAATTTAAAACTCAAAACCAATTACTTGTAAATAGAATAAAAACTCAAATTCTTGCAAGTGGGAAAAATAAATCTAAATTACCTTGTACCTCGACTCAAAGAAACTGAATAAAGTGTAATCCTATTACGTAGGTACAACAGAGGAAACTGAAAGGCCCGCTTGAAGAAACCCAAGTTTAAATCCTTTTCAATACTTTCAAGTTTGTCCCAATCTTATGATTTGGGGCATTTTTTGCAGTAGATTAGCAGTTTGGTTAGAAACAGCCCTGGCAACTTGCATCTCTTATCTACCGAAGCCTACTTTGCATGCTCCTTTACAAATGGAGGCAACCCATCTTGAAAAAAAAAAAAACATCTACACTTGACATGAATTATTATATTTTTCTGGGACCTTGTACAACAAACCTATTAGTATGAGGTGCACTACTAACAAGAGGAAAATCCCATCAATCCCCTAAAAAATATGCAGGGGAATCGGTATAAGGGCCATGAATTGCGGCTAATTATAAAAACAGCACCTTTAAACCATTTATTAAGGACCACGTACACTATCCAAGTGGTTGGGATCAGTCACTGTTTGTGAACCACATAGGTTATTTGGACTGTATGCACCGTAGTAGTGATTGGAACCACTATGTATTCACCATCAACAAAAATTTACATCCAAAATCAGTACTAGTTAGCTACTGTAATGAAGTGCTTTTTTTTAGACAGGGTTATCACTCACTTTTTGCCTGATCTCGGAAGTGAATTCAACTGAAAGTGCAATGGGTTCTTGCTAGCCAGGTCCCCGTTGCCAGATCTCTTTCCCTAAACTGGACAATTGTTTCCTCAATTGGCAAATCCTTTAGCACCCTCTGTAAGTCCCTAGTAAAGGGTACCCATGGTACCCAGGGGCTGAGGTACTAAAGAAGGTCCCTAGGGACTGTAGTATGAATTGTGCCACCTTAAGAGACCCCTCACCAGGCACATGACAGGCTGTCTTTGTTAATTCTCAGACATAGTAGGTGACCAGGGAAGCAATTTTAAATGCATGTGCTGGACAATGGTCAATACGAGTACCCCAGCTACATGATAGCTTGATTGAAGATAAGGATGGTTGGTGTCAAACAACTGATATTGATGAACCCACACTGATGCCAGTGTTGGATTTACCAATGCATGCCACCAAAGGGCACCTTAGAGGTACCCCTTGAAACCCTGCCAGCCTCTGGTGTGCTTGCTGACCAGTTTCTGCCAGCCTGCCACCCAGGACACGGTTCTGGCCCCCTAAGGAGAGAGCCTTCTGCTCTCAGGAGGCCCAGAACAAAAGCCTGTCTTGGAAGAAAGTGTAACACCCCCTCCCAGAGGATGACCTGCTGATTAGCCTTCCTAAGGTGGCAAGCGTCAAAGAGCTGCCGCCTTTGAAGTGAGGATCTGGCTCCCCCCACAGGAAAGGAAGCCACCTCCCTGTCCAGAAGCCCATTTGGCACCTGGACATGCAGGAAAATAACTAGTCAAGTACACATGCCACCTCCAGGCTACCACCACCCCTAAGGTGGGCTACTGCGAGGTGGACACAATTTTGCAGAGGTAGCCATCTTTCAGGTGGCATACCTAGGAATTATGAGACAGGGTTATGCCCACTTCTCACAGGAAGTGGTCATATAGCAGGCGTAGTGACCCCAAGGGTGAGTAGCACATAGGCTACACTACACATCCCTATTGCCCCTAAATTTAGCATTTAGGCGAGTCCCTGGCACCAGGGAAGCAGATCCTGCCAGCTTAAGACGACCAAGGACACAGAAGAACAGCAACAGCAGAAGAGGAAAAAAAGAAGCAGCTGACCTGGTACCAACCCCACCAGCCTGTCTGCATCCCTCGTCGAAATCTGCACCAAAGTCGACTCATCCTGCAACTGTGACTCCAGAAACCCAGGAGGACTGCCCGCCTTCGAAAAAGGCTCACGTCGTCCTGTGAACAGCGGACCTGTTTTTCAGCAAACTCCAAAGGAAGAGACTCTGAATCCTGCTGTTGCTCCAGCCTGATTTGCCGCCTGGCCTGAGCCTGAAGCATCTTTTCACAGTTACCAATCTCCACAGTAACACACTGGACACCCAATGCTGTTTTGCACCCTGTACCTGGCCGCTCCCGCTGGTAGTGTACTGCTGGTGCTGCCTTGGACCTTGCCTAACACTCACTTTCACCTCAGGAGATTGGTCTTGAAAGTCGCTGTACTCTACCTGTTTGCAGAACTTGTTTTTCATCCCATAGGATAACATTGCAGAACTCAGAAATTGCGCTGTTTCCACTTTTTAAAGTGAAAAGAATTCCTGTTTAAAAACGTACCTACCTGAACGATTTTTCTCTGATGCCTAAACATATATAAACATACTTGATATTTTTACAAATTGATGAAGATCGCCTTTTTAAGTTGTGTGTCTCATATATTGACTATTGTGTGCATTTGTAGATGTCTCCAACTCCTCTGTGTTAAGCCTAAGTCTGCTCAAACACACTACACCTAAATAGAGCACTTTGGGATTGCATGGCAACCCATGTCCACTGACTGGGGAACCCTAGACCCTTTACACGGTATTTACATACCACATAAAGGCCCGGCTTCCTACAGCTACACAACAATAACTGCCCAATGAACAGCTTATAACTTCATCCCTTATATCTCAGATGTCAATGGCAACATAAGGTGTGATGTTTACAATGGTGTGAGAGAGGGTATCATTCCTGATGACATCTGTGACATCATGTGTGAAGTTATTAACAGGGTGGTAATTGAATACTACACCATAAATGGTGAACGTTACACTCTGTTGTGCTTTGATTACTAATAATACTATCCATCAACTGAATTTTTTTGGGGGAAAAGTCTATAGATTTTTATTACAAATAGATGTTTGATGTCAATAAAGAACCATAAGTTCTCCTTAAAGTTTTTTCAGTGGATTTTTTTGGTTTTGTCAATATATCCCTGTAGTCTGTTCAACCTACCCATGCCTCAAGGTGTGGCCTTTTGCCACAGTCTGATCTTACAGCATCTGCTCTTGGAAGCCATGTTGTACAATCTAAGACCAAGGGCAGACACAGTGTAGTCTAAGACCAAGGGCAGAGGGCTTGTGGGAATGGAACTGCCTTTGGCCACATGATATGTCCAAGTATCCTGCGACTAAAGACTGCTTCAGGATGTACGACAGCAGAGTGCAACAGGCGATGAGTGGCAATCGACCATTCGCTGTCCCCACTGCCCCTGAGCCAGCTTAGAGCGGCCTTTGGCCATGAGCAACAAGTGTGGGTCCAACCATGGTCTTTGGCCATCCGAGACGTTAAGTCTTCACAGCTATAGTATCTACTAGGAGCAGGAAACTGCCATCAGCCGTTCTCTGGGTGCGAGTCGCCGCCCGTGGTAATGATTTCATTGCACAATTAGAATGTCAAACCGCATTATGAATAAAAAGGAATCGGTTTCATTTCTTTAATTTAGCTCCATGATTACAAAGCAGTTGACAGCTGCGCTTTCAGTAAACAGGATAAACTGTGAAAACAAATGACCTTTCTAATTTTACCTAAAAACGGGACCCACTTCATTGAAATGCAGGATGTTTGCGGTTCACACTGCTGCCAATTAACACCGCTAATGACGCACGCTACGGTCGGCACTTACCACATTGGGAGCCAAAAATATTGTCACGTTGTTGAAAGAAGACATATCGGCCTGGAACATAAAATAATACGTCGTGAAAACATTGTTCATACACTAGCAGCTTTGCAGGTTTCTAATTGAAGCTGCAATTCTTTTTTAAACACTATTTTTATTTTCTCAAGTGGTTAACAAGACACACAGTACTACAATTCTAATGAAATTATTACTTGTCTTTTTTATAAGGTGAAGATAATTATTAAACGCCACAATCACATTTATATACTGGCTGGTCTGCAAAAATGTTCTTTCTACACTTCAGGTACGAGGCAAACGCAACACTTGTTGTAAATCATTATTTCACTTAATGAAACATTTATGACTTATTAATGGAGCACAGTAAATAAACAAACCTGGAAAACAATAGGATCTGTTGCTGAAAGATTCATTCAGTCTGTGATGGTTACACTGCACAGATGCACTGCCTGCCTCCAGCATCATGGCCAGCATGTGGACATTCACAAAGATCACCCAGGGCTGGGGGACGGGGGGTCTGGCGGTCCAGGGGGCTCAGGAAGAAGCAGAAGTCGTGTGCTCTCCGGCCGCCCTACTAAGCACACAATGCATATATTCTGTAGAGTCGGAAGGCCGTAAGAAATCTACCAAGACGCATGTATTTCCAACTATATTTAAGGGTATCTCATGTCTTTGTTAATAAATATATTATGCTACGTTCTGCTGAGCCACGGAACGGGATGTTAAACGCCGCCCTTGACACTGCTTTATGTGAAATGAAAAATATTACGGCAATGAAAAAATCTGGGTGGTGGGTGTAGGTCACACTCTAATATTCAAATAGGGGAATGTCCTCAATAAAACTTGCAAGTTATCAAGAAACCTTTGTAACACGTGCGTTCAAAGGTGGAGAAACAATATCTTGTGTTTTTGGTCAACTACAGCTATTTTAATATTAATACTTTTCACGTTAATACATTAATACCTTAATAATGCTGGAAATGGACACCATATATCGGAAAAGTAATAATTTAGTTCAAGTATGTATTGTTCCTAAACTAGGGCCTTAAGCAGTAGTATATTTGGCACGATACATGCACAGAGTTTATCTTTTCACTAGTACACATATTTCCGCAGATACGGCCACCCACCCACTACTCTTAGGCAGTCATCACTCAAGCCCCACCCCCCACCCCCCGACAGTACAGTAAGCAAGCCAGTACATAGTCACGTCCTTCCACGCGCCCCTGCATTCTCCTCGCGTGTGTCACTGACACGTGTTCCAGCTCTAGGTGACCAACTTTAAATTACCACTAGGAAAAGGCGGAGGCTGCGAGCGTAGAGGTATCAGATGGTATTTAACTGGGGTGGAGCCATGGAGGAGAGCAGATTTTTGAGGTTTCATTTCACAACACACTCCTGCAAAACAAGTTTCTAGTCTTTTTATAAAAATAAACGGGACTCTGCATTGAAATTTATCAAGTAACAACCAACTGCCCAACGACTAAGGGAAAATAATTCATAATCTCATTCGCTTTTACTCTCTTATCTATAAGCACTGTGAGATCTGGACTGGACTGACCACTTCTGCAATATTTTTAAATCTGGGGAAGTTTTTTCTACTCAAAGGGAAGCTGCAGTATTTCCCTCTTCTTCAGCTGGGGAGGAATGGTTAGTGTTAGAAATGAGGTTTCTGGTTGGCTAGGGTATGCACCTCAGCCAGGCAGAACCTACCCACTCTAGTCAGGGCATGGGAGTTACACGTCTAAGATAACCCCTGCTCACCCCCTTGGTAGCTTGGCACGAGCAGTCAGGCTTAACCTGGAGGCAATGTGTAAAGCGTTTGCACAACACACACAACACTCGTGATGCAATATATATTCCACAAAGTAAACACAACAATGAGCTATGTAAAAATAATCTGTATTGCACAAAACATAATTAGACCAACATTACACGTAAGTAATACCCTGCTACCTTAGCAGTTGTCAGATCGTTACACAAGTTAGTAATACTCTGCAAGAATACGCAGTTGTCACATTAGAACACGTAAGTACTCAGGATTCTGCAACATAAGCAGTAGTCAGGAATTACAGTAAGAGTTATATGCACTTGTCATGAATAATTCCTAAATACCCATAAAAGCAACATTGGAGAACATCTCACAAGTCATACAAATACATATCAGCTAGACATGCCCATAAAAGGAACATTAGCACTTATATGTAGTGACATAAAGCAGGTAGGAACATGTAAACATCAAGAGGTCTATACTAGGCTCCTGGAGCCCATATTCTCTAAAAAGTACCTGGTCTCTGTAGTAGAGGCACTCCCAGTGCCTAGAAGGAGGAGTATGGGGGTCCCCGGCGCTCCTATGCACGAAAACGGAGGCCTCGCAGGTCTCCTGAGGGAGAGGGGCGGTCTTCACCCTCTCTACTGTGAAAAACGGGCCCCTCCAGGGTCCCGCGATCTTGGTGGAATGAGGGACGGGCCCCTCTGGGGACCTGTGATCCTTGTGGGGCCTCCCTGGCCTCTAATGGCCCTTCCGAAAGGGGGGGCCCAAAGCGCCACAAAGATTCAAGCAGCGGGGGCGATCGCGCCCCTAGGGCAGTGACCGGGGGAAAGGGAACTCCCTTTCCTCCCCGTGTCCTGCGTAGAAGGAGCAGCCGTCCTTGTCCACGGTGCGGCTGCCAAAAGGAAGCAGGGCCTCCGTTGAGGCTCCTCACCTGCTTCCTAATGCGCCCGCACCTGGTCCGGTGTGCGAGCCTCTCTGCTGCCTTCCCTCGTCCGCGAGGGAGGCAGCTCAGGTATCTGGTGCCCACGTGTGCCCCAGGGGCGCTCCGTAAAGCGGCTTCACCCGGGGACACAATAGGAGCGTGCTAGCTCCTTTCTTTGCTTCAGAAAGTGCCCCGGGGGCACTAGAAACAGCGCGATCCTCGCGCTAGATGCACAGGCAGCTCCCGGGTCGCGGCGGTGATTTAAGCAGCATAGAAGACCTTATCAAAGCACAAGGGCACTTTTGTAAGCCCGGGCTGTGGCAGTGATTCCAGCAGGAAAAGGTGCCTTGAAGCGCACAGGGGCACCAAACAGAGCGCTTTTTGCAGCGCTTCAGTCAAATCTGCAGGGATCGTTGCAGGGGTCAGGGGCCACAGCACCCTGCCCCTGGGAACAAGCAAAACAACAAGAAGAAGCACAGGGCTGGTGGGCCCAGCTACAGACCAGCACAAGGGGTGCAGATGGTGGCAGTTCCTTCTAGTGACCAGGCAGGTCACAGGTCAGCACAGCAGCAGCAGTCCAAGGTGTCCATTCATCAGCGTTCTGTGTCCAGTTTCAAGTCCCAAGAATGTTCAAATTGTGGGGAAAATTCCCCTGTACTTATCCTGGGTTTACAGTGTGTCTTACAATGGCCAGGAGAGGGGGTTCCAACCAGTTACAACTGGTTCTGGGAGTGCCCTTTCTCTCTTCCAGCACAGGCTCCAAACATCAGTGGGGGGTAAACGACCCTATTGTGTGAGGCCAGGGCACAGTCTTTACAAATGCAGGTGTGCCCCGCCTCTCCCTTCTCTCAGCCCAGGAAGGCTTTACAATATATAGATGCGCCTCTGTGACACCTCCACCCTCCCTGTGTTCAGGCTGTCTGAGAAGTATGCGCAAAGCCCGAACTGTCAGTCTGCCCAGACGTGGATTGGAGTCAAGCTGCAAAACACCAGTCATAAGCACAGATAAATGCGCACTTTCTAGAAGTGGAATTTCTGTGATAGTAATAAAAAAAGCACCTACACCAGTAAGCAGCATTTCTCACCACTATCACAACCATACCAAACATGCCTACGCTACCCCTCATAAATCAGACAATACCCCTTACACATAAGGCAGGGCATTTCCAATGCAATCCTATGAGGAGGCAGCACTCACAGTGAGACACCAAGTTAGTCTGTTTGTCACTACCAGGACAGGCCACGCAACATGGCACGTCCTTCCTTCTACATAAATGGCACCCTCCCAAAGGGCTAGCTAGGGCGTACCTTAGAGAAGACTTACATGTAGTAAAAGGGGAGTTCTGGGCCCGGCAAGTAATTTTAGATGCCAGGTCCCTGTGGCAGGAAACTGCGCACACAGGCTCTGCGCTACTTCAGTGGGTGGCGCAGCGCTGCAGGCCCACTAGTAGCATTTAATTTACAGGCCCTGGGTATAGGGATACCACTTTACAAGGGACATATAGGTAAATTAAATATGCCAATTTTATAAGGGAGAGCACATGCACTTTTGCACTGGTTAGCAGTGAAAAACTGCTCAGAGTCAAAACATCAGACAACAAAGGTCAGAAAAATAAGGAGGCAAAGAGCAAAAAGTCTGGGGAATGACCCTATAAAAGGGCCAGGTCCAACAGTTAGCCTATATTATTAATCTAGCCTCTGTAATTAATGCAATTCAGACTGCTTCTAGTGGCAATGCTCCAGGCCCAGATGGGATCCCAAATGATTTATTTAAACATAACATTGAGCTATGGGCCCCGTTATTGACTAACGTCCTAAGGGAAGCCATTGAAGGCAACCTGAAGGATTCTTGGAAAGAGGCCATTATTCTCCCAATTTTTAAATAAGGAAATCGGAGTTCGCCTACCTGTTATCGTCTGATCTCCCTATTAGACTCCACAGTAAATATTCTTGGCCAGGTAATCCTTGATAAACTAAAAATCTAGGCAGAAGCCACCTCTTTTTTTCTCCGTTACATTAGGGCTTCAGACCCAGTCTAGGGATAGTAGAGCAGGCACTAAATTTACATCTTCTTTTGGGCAACTTTGTGAAAGCCAGGAGAGGTGCCCTTCGCATGGCATTCATGGACCTCTCCTGTGCTTTTGACTTAGCGGACCGTGTGATTTTATGGGACCTAATGGATCAGACCGGTATTGATACCCCACTGGGGGATCTGATGCAAAGATTGCATAGAGACACAACTACCAAGGTGCGTTATACACTTTCTGGGGAATGCTCAAGCCCAACTAGGGTGTCTAAAGGGGTAAGACAAGGTCGTATCCTCTCCCCATTCTAATTTTTATTGTATATCAACTCACTAGGCACTTACTTAGATTCATATAGTTGGGACATTCCAAATCTTGGCCCACAAACAGTCCTGGTCCTCCTTTACGCAAATTATGCTGTCCTTTTGACATTAACTGCTAATGGTTTACAAAATTAGTTGAATGGATTTTATAATTTCATGACCATGACCAAATTAAGGCTTAGGGTCAACTTCCAAAAATCATTTATATTGACCAGTGGCCTTAAATCCACAAAAACAAAGGCTTTTCAGATACGAGGAACCTAGTTAATGAAAGTACCTTCCTTTAATTATTTGGGTATCCTGTTGATGCCTCCGGGTCTTGGGAGAGGATGATTGGCCAAAGAGCACTTAAAATGGGGGCAGCATCTGATGCTCTTTTCAGACTTGCTAACAAGCTTGGTCGTAAACCCTTTAGGGAATTGATCCAGGTGTATAAAAGCAAATGTATCTCTCTTGGGACCTATGGGGCTGGCGTGTGGGGTTGCTGTTCTCCTGGGCGACTCCAAGTCGTAGAAAGTACTTTTTTATCCCGCCTGCTGGCTTTACCTCAAAGTACAGCTAGTCTGATTCTCCAACTTGAATCAGGAGTAGACTATATTGAGGACCTTGTGAGGTGAGTTTGTCCCCTTTGTTATAATGGATTAAAACTTGGGCCACACCAAAGGCTGCATTTTGCCGTTTAGTTTTAGCAGACTGCTTAAAATTGGACAACTGGCAAGCCATCCCCTGGTTGGCATATCTTAAAAATAATTTACATGATCTTGGATTAAATACCCTGTTTTGATCGCCCTGGAGGGATTTGCATTCAAACTAAAGAACGTGTTAAAAACGTTTTCTATCTCATAGGGAGGAAGGGTGTACAGTAAGGGACCTTAACATGGTTTCTGTGATGAATTTTATGCAGCTGGACAACATTTCAGGGGAGAACACATATTTATTATGGTTAACGAATCCCCAGCACAGATTTTATACAACAAGGCTAAGGCTTAATTTAATCCATCATTTGGTAGCCTTTCCAGTGGTTGGGGCCAGAATAACCAGTTGTTTTTGTTGCCCATTCGATAAAACCTCAATCCAATCTACTGTACATTTTATGCTTTTTTGCAAATTATATTCTGTATGTCGAGCTTGTTTTCTTTGCCCTATTTTTAAACAGATGCATTTTTCAACATATAAAGACAGTTTGAGGTATTTGCAATCAGCTGCTTTACCGGAAACCTGTTGTGAGCTTTATTAGATCGGCCATACAATTACAGAGGGCCTAAGGTAATGAGAATTGATTTTTTAAGATTGTTTCATTTCTACATGTATGTGCTATTGCCCAAATAATTGCATATTGCACTTTATGTAGACGGAACTGGAATGTATTTTACTATGAGTGAATTTTGCCAAAACTGTGTTTTTAATGTTATCTAATTTTGTTTTCATTTTTACATGTATGAGCTATTGTCCAACTAAATGCACACTGCACTTTATGTAGATGGAATTGGAATGTATTTATTGTGAGCTGATTTCGCTAAAATTGTGTTTTTTAAATGATGTTCAATCATGATTATATTGGTCTTGAGGGAATATATTAGGGAGGCTTTTAGCTATTTTGCACAATTATATTGAGGAAACAGCTGTAATAGCTCATATTATCTGCTATTTTGCACATTTTCTATGTAATTATGTTTTTATTCTACATTTATGGTCTAAATCTAGACCGAATAAAGATATTTTGAGGATGATGGCCGCCACAGACAGTGCTTTATGTAGAATGAAAAAAGTAGGGCAATGAAAAAAAGATGGGTGGTGGGTGTAGGTCACAATCTAATATTCAAATAGGGGAATGTCCTCAATAAAAGTTGCGAATTATCAAGGAACCTTTGTAACACGTGTAGACAAGAAACTTTCTTAAAAGACGTGGAGAAACAATATCTTGTGTTTTTGGTCAACTACAGCTATTTTAATATTAATACTTTTCACGTTAATACATGAATACCTTAATAATGCTTGAAATGGACACCATATATCGGAAAAGTAATAATTTAGTTCAAGTATATATTGTTCCTAAACTAGAGCCTTAAGCAGTAGTATATTTGGCAGGATACATGCACAAAGTTTATCTTTTCACTTGTACACATATTTCCGCAGATACGGCTACCCACCCACTACTCTTAGGCAGTCATCACTCAAGCCCCACCCCCCACCCCCCGACAGTACAGTAAGCAAGCCAGTACATAGTCACGTCCTTCCACGCGCCCCTGCATTCTCCTCGCGTGTCACTGACACGCGTTCCAGCTCTAGGTGACCAACTTTAAATTACCACTAGGAAAAAGCGGAGGCTGCGAGCGTAGAGGTATCAGATGGTATTTAACTTGGGTGGAGCCATGGAGGAGAGCAGATTTTGGGGGTTTCATTTCACAACACCTTCCTGCAAAACATGTTTCTAGTCTTTTTATAAAAAATAAACAGGACACTGCATTGAGTTTATCAAGTAACGACCAACTGCCCCATGACTAAGGGAAAAGAATGCATAATCTCATTCGCTTTTACTCTCTTATCTGAAAACACTGTGATCACACTGCGATCTCTTAGAAATAGGCGGAAATGAGAGACAGAATGGAACAATAAAAAAAAGATCAACAGGACAGAGCCCTCAACAATCCAGGCAAATCAAAGAGTGGGTAGACAGCACCAAAACCACCAGAAGTCACGAAGCCATGCAACTAATTAACTTGGCATCTAATACTTGTGTTACCCGTTTATCAAAATATTATTTGTAATTCTAGACAGAGCTCCCAAGAGTGTGGCATTTCTCATGGACGGCGCTGCCCGAGCCTCGCCATCAGAACAACCCCTATACTAGTTGCCGGGCAGTGAGCAAGGTGAAAACTGTGGAATATGAGATATGTGTTTTAATCTTGGCCTCCAGAAGGTACCAAATGGTGTGCTCTCGGGCAAACACTTCAGTATATTCTTGTGGTCCAGTTTTTCAAAGCTTGGAAGTTCTTGAATCAAGCTAAACACTGGCAGCAGGTGTGAGACAAGAAGAAAACTGGTCTGGGCCAGATCTGGATATTACCCCAGGGGAGAAAGTGCTAGTATGAACGTCTGCTCCCTGAAACGAGAAGTCATTCTTACCATATTGGTTCTCCTACCGGGCCAAATTGTTTTATCTTGTTGCATTTATGTGATTTTCTCAAATTGGTGTGGCTAAATGGGGTATGATTAGTAAATAGGGTGGCAGCCTGTGGATATAGACCAGCTTCCATGCTGGTCAGAAACTCTTCACTGCAGCTGCTAGCACCTCTGATTAGTAGCTCTACGGTTAAACATGTGCTTGAAGGGCCTGTGCAGGACACCTTCTATCAGCTTCTCTCTCCCACGTTGTGTGCATGACCCCTCGCACACCTCTTCCTCACATGTTAACAGACCTGCCGACTCACATGGCGCCACCGTGTGTCACACAATATCTGCTACTTTCACACAATCACCCGGTAAGGAGCTGGTATCACACAGTGGCAGACAATGAGAGTTGGAAATACCTGCAGAGAGTGTTTTCAACTCCCATTGTCTAGAGGATGAGTACAGCCGATGTCTATTGAGGTTTTGCAATCTCCCCGGGGCATAAGCAGCAACCTTTGAAGCCTGGTTTGTGGTCTTTTTGGTGGTGAGGTTACAGTAGGTCATGGCAGTGACATGAACAAAGCCCAGCCCTTTCTTAAAGGCCATGCTTCCTCTGAAGCACTTTCATGGCTGTAGAGGCAATGGGCTCAAGGTTCCACCACCTCCCCATGTTCTACCCCTTTTGTCCCTTTCTCTCATAATGTGAGATTTTGTTGAAGGTAGGCAGGTCTGGTGTAATGGCTGGGACGTCTGGATGGGCACTCAGGTCTTCCCAGCCAGCTGATGAACTTTCCTCAGCAGAATAAGCTGCCTCAGAACTTCAGTGCCTCAACCTGCTCATCTTCCAAAAGAGATAAGCAAGCAGCAGGACAACTGGCGTCCAGACCCAACTTGGTCAGGGCTGTGGAACAATTATACATCTGTAATAAATTGGGGCAGCTGAATACCTTGCTCAGCCCTGAAAGTTTTAAAGTTGTACATATGATTATTACGTACTCAGACATTAAGATTCTGATCTAGTATAACAATGTTAAACTTCTCTACCTAAGGATGATCTTCCCCCAGACATTTTGCATTTTTTGTTGCCCTTAGGACTTTGCACTCTCTACCACTGCTAACCAGTGCTAACGTGTATGAGCTCACGCCTTAAAACATGGTAAAATTGGCTTATCTCCAATTAGCATATTAAATTTATTTGTAAGACCTTAGTAAAGTGGCACTACATGTGCCCAGGGATTGTAGATTAAATGCTACTAGTGGACCTGCTGCACTGATTGTGCTACCCATTTAAATAGCTCTTTAAAACATGTTTCAGGCCTGCCACTGTAGCATGTGTGTGCAGTTTTTAACTGCCATTCGTACCTGGCAAAATAAACCTTTTCCCAGGCCCACAACCGTCCTTTTTAATACATATAAATAACCCCTAGAGTAAGCTCCCCAGGACAACATTGGAATTGCCTTAATTTATTTTAGAGCTTTCATTTCCAAACAGAAAGAGTTAACCAGTTCATGTTTGGTGTCTCTGTAATCACAATTTAAAATCCTAACTTATGGTGAAGCCGGATATTAAATTGCAATTCTGAAAATGTCACTTTTAGAAAGTTGACATTTTCCTGCCTTAGCCATTTAGTACATGTAAACCGTCTCTGGTCACATGGACTTTGTGTATTACTCATACACAGCTACCCACAACAGGGAGGGTTGGTGTGCCTAGATGGGCCATCGCTGGCAGGATGGGCAGGAGGAACTGGGCACAGCCCCACTTACACCTGAATAGGCGGTGTCCTGCCTCCACACAAAGAGCTGCATACACCCTGTAGTTAGTCTGGGAGGCAGGATGCCTGGGGACTTCAAAGGGAAATCTCTAGAAGCTTTTCATTCACTTCAAAGGCACAACTGGGTACAAATACTGGATCTCAGGCACCAACCCTACAATACACTTCCGGACCTGTGGATACTCTGCCAAGAAGAGGGACTACTATGCTGCTACAAGGACTGCTGCTCTGCTGGATTGCTGCTCTGAAGGAACTGCTTCCTTGCTGTGCTAACCTGCTGCCCTCTTGCCTGGGTGTGAAGGACTGGACCGGCATCTCTTGAACCCAGAGTGACTCCAAGGACTAGTTGCCTGGCCTCCAGATCTGAAGCCTCAGGGACATAACAGGCTTCCAACAACCTTGCATCAGCATCTGGACTCTTTCCTCTGTGATTCTACCCTACAAGGTGAAGCCATCCCAGTCTTGAATTCTTAGAAGTGGGCTTAAGGTCCTCTGCCAGCCTCTGTCAATCAAACGAAACTGATGCATCTCCTCTGCTGAGCGGCGCAACCCCAGCAGACCGATATCTCCGCTGCTGTTTGGACTGGACATGATGCAAAGAGCCGCATCACCGCCACAACCCACAATACCTTTGGAACTGCCACTGTGCAACGCATCCTCGGCACAGACCCTTGCATCCCTCTTCAACGAAGACGTTGGACTCCACATCGCACCCTCACATTTCCTTGAAGTGACGCATCACCCTGACTGTGAGCTGTATCCTCGATGCCGGACTTTGTATCTAAAGTCCAAAGGTGAGTACAAATGCCCCAAGAGGGCACAGCCCCCCACCAGTGGGCAGACACCTGGGTTGGCGAGCGTAGCACTTAGAGAGGAGGTAGTGCCAGTTAGTTTCGGGAAGAAGACAGAGGTGACTCTAATTTCCTTGGGGGGTAAAGATATGGTGCCAAAAGCCCATATGCCTGCCTGTCTCGACACAGGCCCTCGCACCAAAGCTTCACTGCATTTCTGAACTGAAACATCACTTCGCAACGCTCCACAAACCACGATTAAGGTACTGTGTTCAGTGGGCCTAACAGGGGCTCAGTAGTCGGTCCGCACTCCATCGGGGTTGACCTGAACTTTTGAGTTTTCCCCAGTCAAATGCAACCAGATATTTACAGCTGGCGTTTACAGCACTATTTTGCCTAAAATCTTTACAATTCCAACTCTCTGGTTCAACTGATTGGATTTTCTGTCAATTTCGGTCCTGTTTTATATACTAAATTAAGCTCTATTTTTCTAATCTGCAGTTGGATCCTTCTTGTGTGGCGTTCTCACAGTTTTACTGTTTGAAGTGTTCCACAAACACTTTACACATTTTTTCTAAGCGAAGCCTAACTGCTCTGTGCCAAGATACCAGGGGGATGAACCCAGGCTAATTTGAGATTTGCTTGTGCCTTACCCTGACAAGGATTGTGGCTACTGTTTGACCAGGGCTCATTCCACAGTCAACCAGTAACCAAAATTCTCACACTGGAGAACAGGGGTGAGGTTTAGGACTTGTGTTTGTGCAGTGCCATATAGTGATATGGATTACACTACCAGCCTAAGATTAGATAAGATTGGCTTCTTTCTGTTTTTCCAAGTTCTTCCTCTTGTGTCTAAAACCATACCTGCAAGGATGGAATTATAG
Source organism: Pleurodeles waltl (assembly GCF_031143425.1). Classification (NCBI taxonomy): domain Eukaryota; kingdom Metazoa; phylum Chordata; class Amphibia; order Caudata; family Salamandridae; genus Pleurodeles; species Pleurodeles waltl. Next base: position 319,833,241 of record NC_090436.1, read on the forward strand.
CTGGCCAACATGGTTATCTACACTGTGGCCCAACTCAAGGAGTTCTGCAAGGAGTGGGGACCTCCTGCCAAGAGCACCACCAGGAAGGTGGAGTTGCAAAAGGCGCCTAGGGCCTGTGTAGAAGCCCATCAATCACTGGCAGAAGCCACAGAAGGAGATGAGTTGATGGAAGGACAAGGAGGCGTCTTCCCTGAGATACAGCCTTCAACCGAGCAGGATGACTTAGCCCCTGAAATGGAGGCCTTGCCAACCCACTTCTGGCGTCGACACCCTCTCCATGGTTTCTTGGCCAAGAGAGCTATGACTTCCTGGCAGAGAAGAGACAGATGATCCTCCATAAGTCTGTCATAAGATCATAGGATGGCAGCAAGTGGAGGGGAGGTGGACATGAGAGGAGAGAGAAGCCACTTCGGCGATCTGCAAAACCCATCTGCCGATGTTATAGACTGCCAGTGGGGCAGGTGATGGCAAATCCTGCTGCCAACTGGATGCCCATAATGGTATGAGGGCTGATTAGGAGGGTTTGGAGGCTGTGGCTGCTGTGGGGGCAAAAGGGGGTTGTTTAATAAGACAACTGGCTGCCCGACTCACCAGGTATGTGAATACTGCGCCCTTGGCCACGCAGCAGCTGGACAGCATGCAAGGCATGGTGACTGGGAGGTTATTTACAAGTCTGGAAGCCACTTCCATAGCAGACTGTGGGTGATGTGGGGTCATAGGAAGGCCCAAGGACCTGGCCGTAGCCTGACTGTCCTTAAAGACCTCCAGCAAAAGTCCACTTTGTCTCCGAAGAGAAACAAGCCATCAAAGGGCATGCCCATCAGAGATGATTGTACATCCCCCAAAAAGCCAGTGATCCACAACCAGGCGTGTCGCCTTAACGCCACCGTCAACACTGCTCTGCCCTGTGAGTCAGTCGTGTCAAGTCCACAACGGATAGTGAACTTTGCTGCATAGCTTCCGTCAGTGACAGCCTGAGAAAGCACAGCCCTGGCCTCCTCCAGGATGGTTGGCAGCACCTGCGCAACCATGTCCCGCAGCGCATGGAAGTAGCAGCCCAAAAGGCATGCCTTCCTGGCATGCAGTGTTCACGTACCACAATGCCAGGAAGGTGGAACAAAACATCTTCTTCCTCAAAGTGTCCAGCCTCTTGGATTCTCTGTCGGGGCTGCGGTAAGGAATTCGCCAAGATTTACATAGGAGGTAGAGGCTCTCTGGGGTGGGGTGTTGGGTGAGGAAGTCTGGGTCCCCTGGAGTGGGAAGGAGCGGAAGGCAAACCCCTATGATGGGTTTGGACCATGTCCACAGAAGGATGTCAGTGAGTGCTTCATTGAACAGGAGTAGCAGTTCTGAGTGGGAGACTCCTGGTTGTAGCGCCTCTGTCAAGATATTACTTTTGACTGAAGGTCAAGGACCTTGGCCGTCCTCCGCACTACCATTTAGAATGACGCTCCCTCCTCCGTAGCCATAGTAGGGGGAAAAAATATACCAGTATCTGAAGAAGTATGCAGTCCACTGTCTTCACCCAGTTCCTCACACCAGTCCATATTATGGTCTTTCATAGGGCTGGTATTATTCATGGTCCAGTGACCCCACCCATTTTTCCGAGAGTCCTAGCCCATAGGAACAGGGCTCAGGCTCCGACCTGGAAGGCAAGGCTCCAGAAGGAGGAAACTAAGTCGATAGACTCTCCAATGGCTCCGTGTCGGGGATCACAATGGGAACGGCACTTTCAGCATCGGCATCAGGACCGGCATCGGGGAAGGTCGAGGTGGTAGGCCCGGTCCCGGTCCGGATCCAGGAAAGGATCCTCAGAGCCTGACTGGAACCAGAGCCACCAACACAGAACCAGAAGGTGGCCCCTGCCGATCCCTCAGGGCCCGAAGGTGTGCCGGAGGGAGTTAGCCCACCCAAATTTGAGGCGTATGACCTCACAGAACTCTCTTCAGTTGGGCAGGGGTTGCTCCAGCTCCTGGAAAGTCAGGGAGGCGTAGGCTCTCCCACAGAGTCAGGCCTTGATGCACGATGTTCCCATGTAGGCAAATGGATGAGGTGAAGTCAAAGACCTCTTCAACGACTTCTTCTTGTGACAGGACTTACGGGACTGGCCCGACGACTTGGAGCGCGACGTGGATCTCGGACTCTGCAACCGCTCCCAGGACCTTGAGCATTGTGGTGTTGCATGGCAAGCCACCAGGAGCTTAAGGGACCGCTCCCTCAAGGCCTTCGGGTTCAAGGTGCAGCAGTCGGAGCACGACTTGGGGTCACGGTCATGCTCAAGGAACCAAAGGCATACAAGATGCAGGTCTGTCACTGACATCTTTAATGACAGGCGCCACAGGGTTTGAAGTCGGCCTTCTATGATGACATCCCTGCCACACCAAGAGAAAACCTCAAAAATGAGTTGACAAAACGCAGAAAAGAGTTCACTCAAAAAGTGACTGACGAGGTAGCTGTTCTCTGGATCAGGGCTGGCTGGGGTGGAAAATAAAACTGACATCCGCATGCCTAGGTGACACCTAATAGGTCCCATGGACTTCACTTCCAGTGCAGATGACGCCAACGATGCACACGGAGCTGAACGATGCCACCTATCGTCGCGCAGGGGTACTGCTTATTTCCGTATCCAGTCTGACACCTGGGGAAATTCTAAGGTAAGGAAACTGGGACTAGAAGTCTCTATCAGATAACCCCTTTAGGGTGCTCCATGTGCCTCAAACTGCACTTTGAGAGGGTCAAGGTGAGCATACGCCTGGTGGCAGATAGAGTGGAAGAGGAGAGCAGGCCTCTCCCTGACACCCTGTCTGCCCAAGAGCACGATGGGTGAGTGGAGGTTGTCAACCACTTCTCTACCCTGACCCCAGAACAGCAGAGTGATTGTTGCCTGTTACTGGGACAGTTTGCCTTTCTTTTCTCCCTCACCTATGGACTCACAAACCTGTAGGTCCATGACACCGATACTGGGGACAATTCGCCTGTTAAAAATTATATTTACAAGTTGTCAGAAAAAGTGAGGGCCAGCATCAAGCAGGAGGTCTCCAAGACATTGGTATCAGGGGAAATTATTATTATTAATTTTAAAGTAGATTTGTAGGGCGCATGGCTACGGAACCTATAGACACAAAACACCAGGATCAGAACAGCCAGGTTTTCAGCTTCCTACAGAAAAGCATTAGAAAGCGACACACTCTCAATTCAGGAGGTAAGGAGTTCCAAATCTGTGGGCCTAAGTAAAAGAAGGCATGCCTCTTTGCTGAGATTTCCTGATTTGAGGAATTGTAGCAAGGTCCAAGTTACTGGACCGCAATGCCCGGTTGAGTGCATATGTTGACACCAGAAAATTAAGATAGCTGGTGCCTGAATTGGAAAGACACATATGAACATAACAAAGTACCGTATTTTCCGGCGTATAAGACGACTTTTTAACCCCTGAAAATCTCCTCAAAAGTTGGGGGTCGTCTTATACGCCAGTATATGGCTTGCTGAAACTTCAGGGACAGGCGCCCTGTAGCTGAGCCACAGTGCGCTGCATTTGGAAATCGATTCCAAGCGTACAATGGGTTCCGCATCCCACAAGATTCAGTTAATTGTGGACACGGAGCTGATTGGTCGCGCGTGAGTTGAGCTGTTCTTACCGTGTGCCGCAATCCTCGCTGGCAGTTGTCTGGACAGGCGCGTGTTCCTGCGCGTGCCCCAGGCTATTCCACTTTTATGTTTACATGTTTGATGACAAACAGCCTTATGTTTATAAGTGACAGTTTTCCTACTAAGTACCTGCATGTCATAAGCATTTGAATTAAAATGAACATATTAAAATCAAATCTGATGTTTTTTAATTTTTATTTGGTGTGCGTTGGAAGAGGGGTAGTCTTATACGGCGAGTATAGCCCAAACCCTATATTTTAATAGGAAAAGCAGGGGGTCGTCTTATACCCCCAGTCGTCTTATACGCCGGAAAATACGGTACATTAAATTAAACACAACTTTCAATTGGAAGCCAATGAAGTTCTGAAAGCAAACTAAATAGATGGAATTTGGGGGGGTGGGATTGTAATAGTCTTGCTGCCATGTTTTACACAATCTGGAGTTGTCTAAGCAAACATTTTTTGGCTCCCAGATAAATAATATTTTCATAGTTCAGCCTTCTAATAACTAGAGCTTCGACTACAATTCTTTGTGCATAATTAAGGGAGACATCCCAACATTTTCTTAAGCCACCGTAAAATGCCAAAACATGTGGCCTCAACCTTAGTAATTTGATGACTCAGGAATATGCTGTGATCAACAGACACACTCCCATATCCTTGACTATGGTCACAGGGGTAGGAACCGCACCAATCGCCACAGGCCGCAGATGAGGGCCCCATATGTGAGGATTTTTGCCCACCAGTAACACCACAGTCTTCTCTCCGTTTAGCTTGAGAGAATTTGTATTCATGCAGCTCAAAATGTGCATGAGGCAGCTATTAAGGGCCTCCCCACTGTGGCTCTCCTAAGATGACAGGGATACAATAATTTAAGTGTTGTCGACATATGAAAAAAAGAGTATAACCACAATTCTCCACAGTGTATACTAGTGGCCTCGCATATAGGTTAAACAGAGCTGGACTGAGAGTGGAACTTTGAGGGACCCCCAAAGGTAAAGGGTGGGGCTCTTGATATTGTTTCAAGTGGACTTGAAAGACCCGATCATGCAGGATAGTACCAAACTATGAGAAGGCCGTATCTTGTACCTTTATGGCCTCTAATCTTTGAAGTAAGGTTTTGTGGATGACCGCATTAAAGGCAGCACTGAGATCCAAAATTATCAGTGCTGCCATGCCTCCAATATGATGCTGTTGCCTAAAATAACCTGTCACAACAAGGTGGGCTGATTCCATGCTATGGCCTACCCTAAAAAGGGATTGAGAATGGTGGAGCAGGTCATTAAGTTCTATATTCCTTGTGAGCTGTTTATTTACGTGCATCTCCAGCACTTTAGATAGAATGTGCAGGAGAGATATTAGCCTATAATTGACCAAGTGAATAGGTCAAGATTGACATTTTATTTTAGTAAAAGCCTGACCATTGCATGTTTCCAGGCATTTGGACCAGTCCCTTCCAGAAGTGACACATTTAAGAGTTGGGTAAGCAAGTCTATTGACTTGGCTTCCAGTTTACCCAGTATCGACGGAGGCAAGGGCTGAGCGGTGAACCTGACTTGATGGTGGCAAGAAGGGATAAAAAAAAGTTGGACAAACCAAAAGCTGGAATGATCTCAAAGAACCGGACCCAGTAATGAGTCCCAATTGAGAGATAGGTTCCAGTGTGGGGGTAAAGGAGGCCTGGATATCAGCCACTTTCTTTGAGAAGAAAGTGGCTAACTTCTCACACTGAGTTTGAAAAAGAGGACACCTGGGGTTACAGTCCCAGGACCGGATAATTACTTTACCACTTGGACCAGAGTTTTTGGACAGTTTTGAGCCACACTGACTTTAGCCAAGAAAAAAGTGGCTCTAGTTGCTCAGCACTTTTTGTGGTACTCTTTACAAGCCAACTTATATTTTGCTTTATCCTGAATACAATATGATTTGCGCCTGGTTCTTTCAGGAGCTTTGCAGATCTGTTTACTCTATATTGCTTTTCAGACAGAGATGAGACCTAATCCAGCTCTCAATGATGGGTGCACCAGAAATTACTGAATTATTTAATGATGGGCAATTATTCTCTAGCATAGAATTAAATGAAAATACATTAAGTTTTGACCAGGTTCTACTATGGGGGAGGAGCTGTACTGCTCTAGCATGGACTGCACCCGGAACAGCAAGGAAAAAGGAAACTGCAAAATGGTCTGACCAAGATAATGGAAATGCCTCGCTGGCCAACGGGGATTTAAATTTGGAGAAGATAAGTGACCAGCCTCATGCATGTGGCCCTTGTTAAGCAGAAGTTCAAGAGCCATAAAATACTCAATAAGGGTAGATGTAGTATTGTGCAACCTATCATCAAAGTGAATATTACAGACAGCAAGGACAGCAAAGTTGGCGTATTTTACAATACGAAGGGATAGAGCCTCCTTTATACTAGAGATCCAATTGTCTCTTTGCCTAGTGGATGATAAATCAAGGACCCTAACAAAGAATTTTTTTTGAAGAGGGATAAGGAGAACAGTAGTGCTTCGAAGTCTGGAATGGAAAGCTTGTCAAGTTTACAGACATACTATGATTTAAAGACAATTGCAATGCCTATTTTTTCTCTATACAATCCATTCTAAGAATACAACAGTCAGAGGCCAAGGCTGCTACAATGTCTGGCATTGAGGCATCATTTAGCCAAGTTTCCATTAATAAAATAGCAACTGTAGAGGGCCAGCAACTGTGCTGAGGTATAGGGCATACTCCCTGGGAGCAGTTGGCCAGGATTCCTGGCCCCTGGTCAGGCGTGAACAGGCACAGACGGACTTGCCTTAAGTGCGCCAGTGGCATGTCCACACCATGGTCACAAATAAATCTGCAGGGCGGGAGCGAAAGTGAGGCTCAGGAAACTAGTGCGCTAACCGCTCTAGCGTAATGTCCCAGCCAAAATGGTGGCTCAAATTAAAAGTTTTCCCCCAACAGCCTTTGAATTCTGCACTTAACTCTATTATCCTTGTCACGGATAAAAATCGATATAGAACCCTTCCACCAGTCCCTTGGTTCAATGATGATTGGTGAGAGAGTAAACAAATCTGCAAAGCTCTTGAAAGAACCTACCACAAATCATATTGTATTCACTTCAATTCCCCCACAGCCCAAAAGTAAAAACACAACTAAACACAATTATGGTGCAGGAAAAATGTGCCAAAGTAATGTTAAATCAGCCCTCCAAAAGTACCTGGTCTAGCCCCCTCATGCTGGTACCCACAGCTACCCCACCTAGCACCATTTCAGAACTTAGGTTCTGTGCAGACTCTCAGAGTCCCAATTCCTTCATGAGACTGACGCACACCACATCCCCAAGCTAATGAGCTCATTGACAGGCTAGGCACTGCCAAATTTCTCAGTACTTTTGATTTGACATCAGAGTACTGGCAGGTCGCGCTGACCGAGGAGGCAAAGGAGAGGTCTGCATTCTCAACTCCAAAGGGCCACTTCCAGTTCAGGGTGATGCCTTTTCATTTGAAGATAGGCCCTTTCACCTTTCAGAGGTTGGTCAACAGGGCCCTAACTGGCAAAGAGGCATTGTGTGCGACTACCTTCGCGACATAGCTGTCTACAGCTCAAGGTGGGAGGAACACCTGTACCACCTCCAGGAGGTGCTCCAGGCCACGCAGCAGGTGAGAGTGACTATAAAGGACAGTGAGAGCCAAATAGGGCAGGATTCTGTGGTATTTCTTGGCCACATGGTGAGCGGGGGCAAGCTGCAGCCTCTCCAAGCCAGGACTAAAACTGTCCCTGCCTTGCAACCCTCTTAAACACAGACTGAGATGAGGGTCTTCCTGGGCCTCACCAGGTACTATAGGAGGTCTGTTAAGGTATATAGCGCCAGTGGTGCACACTTAACAGAGCTTGATAGAAGCTATCCTTGCAGGTGATCTGGACAGAGGCCTGATAGAAAGCCTTTGACAGCCTCAAAGAGGCCATGTGCACAGCACCATTACTCAAGGCTTCTTAATTCTCTAAGGAGTTTATATTGTAGGCAAACACTTCAGAGCATGGCATAAGGGCTGTATTACCACAGTTAAATGAGAAGGGCCTAGATGAAAGGGTAACCTTCATTAGCAGGAGGTTACTTCCACAAGAACAGAGGTGAAGTGAGATTGAAAGGGAGGCTTTTGCTGTGGTCTGGGCACTGAAGAAGCTAAGACCATACCTGTTTGGGGGTCACTTGCGGGTTCAGACAGACCACAAGGCCCCTCAGATGGCTCATGCAAATGAGGGTAGAAAATCCCAAACTGGTGAGGTGGCCCATCTCCCTGCAGGGAATGAACTTTAAGGTGGGACACCATCCTGGGTCAAACCACACCAACGCTGATGGTCTAACCAGATACTTCTGCCTTAGTGATGAGAACTCTCAAGTGGTTGGGTATTTCCAACCACCTTCAGCTGGGGGGGAACATGTTAGACCTGTGAGCCTTAGTGTGCTCTGCCCGCAAACCTTTTGCCTTCCTCCTCTAAGTATGTTTTTCTGAGCTCATTTTTGCTGGCCGTAGGACTGTGCACACTTTAACACTGCTAACAAGTGCTAAAGAGCAAGTGCTCACGCCTAAAACATTGTAACATTGGCTTACCTTCAATTGGCATATTTAATTTACTTGTAAGACCCTACTAAAGTGGCAGTACGTGTTCCCAGGGCTTCTAAATAAATGCTACTTGCAGGCCTGCAGCACTGATTGAGCCAACCACGTTAGTAGCACTGTCAAATATGTCTCAGGCCTGCCATTGCAGCCTGTATATGCAGTTTTTAACTTCCATGTCTACCTGGCAAAATAAACCTTTTGCCAGGCCCAAAGCCTTCCTTTTTAGTACATATAAGTCACCCCTAGGTTAGGCCCTGGGTAGCCTAGAGGACAGGGTGCAATGCATTTAAAAAGTAGGACATGTACTTTAAAGTTTTACATGTCCTGGTAGTGAAAAATGCTTATATTAGTTTTTCACTATCACAAGGCGTTTCTCTCCCCTAGGGCAACATTGGAGTTGCCTTATTACATTTTATAAGTGTAACTTTTAAATGGGAAGAACCAACCAGTTCGTTTGGTGTCTGTTGAATTACACTTTAAAATTATGCCTGGGTGAGAAGGACTGGACAAGCATCTCTTGACCAGAGTGATCTTTATCAGAGTAACTCCAATGGCTAGTTGGCTGGCCTGCTGATTAGAAGTTTCAAAGACACAACAGTACTCCAACAACCGTGCTTCCACACCTGTACTCTGCCATCCATGAGTCTAACCTGCCTAGTGGTGCCACCCCAGGCTTGGACCCCTGGAAGTGGCTTAAGGAGCTCTGTCAGTCTTTGTGGCCCAGCAGATCCAATGCATCGCCCCCGCAACACCTTCAGAACCGACAATGTGCAACACATCCTCGACGCAGGTCCACACATCCCTCGTCAACTGCAGCCTCGACAATGACGCCGGACACTGCATCGCAGCTCCTCAGAACTGACGCATCGCCCTGACCTGCGCACTGCATCCTTGACAGTAGACTTCGCATCACAAACCCCATCGACAGGATACTCGACAACTACGCAGGCCCTCGTATTGCAGCCTTGCCGCATCTTGGAACCGATGCATTGCTTCACCTGCGCAACGCAGCTTCAGTGCGAATCCTCACAACGCTCTGCAAATGAGGTAAAGTACTGTGTTCAGCAGGCTTAGCTGGGTCCCTGTAGCCGGCCTGTGCTCCATCGCTGTCAGCCTAACTTTGTGACTATGGCCGGATCTGGCGTGACCAGATGTAGGAAAGTACCATCTTGCCTGGCATGTTACCCCCATATTTCACTGTATTTATGTTGTTTTAGTCTATGTGTCACTGGGACCCAAAGTTGCTAGAAACACCTCTTCTACACTAATAAGGGATAACTGGACCTGGCACAAGGTGTAAGTACCTCTGGTACCCCCTACAAGCCAGGCCAGCCTCCTACACCAGATACCAACTGTTGGAACTTTGTACTTTTTGGTGCTATTTTGCCTAAAATCTTTACAACTGCATATCTACAGTTTTACTGATCGTTTTTTGTTTTGTCCTTGTTCTATTTATCAAATTAAGCAATATTTTTCAAACCTGGTGTGAGAGCTTTTTTGTGCGGCGTTCTCACTTTATTACTGTTTGAAGTGTTGCACAAATACTTTACAAATTGCCTATAAATCTGACTGCTTTGTGCCAGGGGGCTGAGCAGAGGATAATCTGGGGTTTGCTTGTGCCTTACCTTGACAACGATTGTGGTTACTGCATGAGCAGGGCTCACACCCTAGTCAACAACTACCCGAATTTCTCACAGTCTATGTAAATACATTGGACTGAAAGGATAATTTTGAGTGCCACAGCCAGAAAACTCTCATTATTGAAACAGTGTAAAATGCTGGCCGTACACTCTCTAAAAGGGTCACCTTATAAATGAATGAAAGAAGCTGTTGTCCATTTCCTGTCACTTCCGAAACCCACCACAGACATAAGGAAGAAATTGTCAACAATAAGCACTTTTCTAAAAAAAAATGGTTTAGGGCCTGTGTCTTGCCACGGCCATACCAATTAGCAGGTGCCAGATCCCAACAAGCCCATCATTGTAATTTGCTCCCGCAATAAATGGTGGCACATAACAGACAGCTAAGGGCACCACACTGCAATATAAAAAAGTGGGGTGGATGCCCACTTCTAGGAACCTATTATACTTAACCCATGTATTCTGAAATGATTGATTGATACTTCAAAAATACGTAAAATAAATTAATACATTAATTCATAACAAATTCTGCCCATCTATTCCCTGCCTTGGTCCTCATACAAAGCATGCAGCTTAATGCGGGGAGGAAAGCTACGTAGCATGGTTGGTTTGCAGAGTCATGAGTCTGGACAAAGTGATTTGAATTCGTCATGTGCACAACTGTCAATGGACTATCCCATCTAGTTCACTTTTATTAAAAGGCCAGGAGGTGGCTGGCTTTTCACACAATAGGGCCTGCTTACAGGTTTAAGAATTTAGTAGCTCTGAGTGAGGGAGACGGGTGTCATTATAAAGTACAAATACACACTGAAACGGATGAATCGGAAGTAGACCTGGGTTAAGTTTTTTTAAAACGCATTTTCCACCAAATTTTACTTTTAATGGGATTCTATGGATATGTTGGCCCTGAGGACTGTACAGCAAGATTCGCATGAATTTTTGACAGCAATCAGTAGTCTCAAGTTTTCGGGAAACGTTTGAGGTAGTGGGGTAGGGGGTTCAGGATTATATAAGGGGCTCTACACTTGTGGGTACTGAACTGCCGGAGAGAAACACAGGAACAGAATCACAGTGGGTGATATGATAATGCATGAAATTAAGTTTTGCGCTTCACTACACCCATACAAAGACAAATATTAACATTGTTTTGAATTAGAATATTCGACAGTTACATCATGTATACTCAGTTTTCATTTTAGTTTTAGAAATGTAATGTTCATTCTACATTTTTTGTTTGGTATCTACACTTTTAGAGGCTTTTTTGTAATGAAAAGTACGGCGAACTAATTTAGTTCGCCTGATTGTTTCCTCCCATTTTTGTAGTTCTTTGTTCTGTTAGTGGGAATTTAATGTTATAGGGCTTTTTGAAGGGGATGGATGATTAGTTGAAGTGGGATCTGGAGGAGACAGTGTCCTCTCTGCCCAGTGCCTGCACCAGCAGCCGTATTCTTGTTCGTATTCTCAACAGGGGTTGTATATAGGGATTGATCTGTGCTGATGATACTGCTCAACAACAGAGATTGTTTCACTATTGGAGAACGTAAATGTTTTACTAAATCATGCACATTTAATTTATCTTTATTCACAGTAGAATTGTCAAGCCTTTATCAGATGTAAATCAAACACTGGACAAGAACGTAAAATCACAACTAACAACACCTAACAAAGAAGTGCTTAAGTCCTCGTCAAGTTATGTTAACATCTTGTATTTCCTGTGTGTTGATTCAATGTGGGTGTGTCTCAAAATATTTTTCCAAATTGAGTCCCCCTAATGATCACCTCCCATGGGGATAAAGGAAAGCCCCCTATTATCATTCAATGGGAGTCTATGTTTCATTCGGGTGCTCAGTCCGTGTCCACAGTCATCAACAATTTGCATGTTAGGAGACAACACGTATTTCAAAAAAGTCGACGTGTTTCGGCCCTCCAACTTTGGACCTTCTCAGGACCATGCACAAAGATTTATTCAGTTCAAGCCATTCACTGAGTCGATAAAAAAAAAATCATTACTTTGTTCAAGGATTTACAATGCAACTGATGAGGTGAAATCTCCCAGCGCGGTGTTGGTTCGGGTCGGACCGGTCTCAGTGTTTATCTTTCACAAGCAGTCAGACTCAGCAGAAAATATTTCAGAAACTTCCTGGAAACTATTTCTATAAATCAATAATGGAACTGGCTGAGGACGTCAGAAAACCTATTTGCTCCAGGGGCATATGTAGACAGGGATTGTGGACGTTTGCACTGGAGGTGCCATTGTCAGGTTCACCAAGGGCAGTTTCAAGAACTGTGAGAAAAGGCTTCTTTTTGACATGGTTATCCCCACTTTTTGCCTGATGTATGATGTAGCCCAGAAATTGTAGTGCCCAGGGCCCTTGCTAACCAGGTTCCCGGGGCCAGAGCTCTTCCCCCAAAACTGTTGTGCTGCATTGCCACAATTGGAGACACCTTTAGCTGCCCCCGTAAGTCCCTAGTAACTGGCCCTTAAGTGTCTGGGAAGATGTTACTAAGGGTAGGCCCCCGAGGGCAGCAGTACTGATTGTGCCACCCTCCAGGGCCATGCATTTAAGTGCACCCAACACTGCCATTGCAGCCTGAGTGCCCTGATGCAAACCTAAAATGCAAACTTGACATGGAACACTGCCTGTGTGCCTTACCACTACATACTGTATACAATAAGTCACCCCTCTGGCAGGCCTTCCAGCCCTAAGGCAGGGTGCACCCTACTGTACGTGAGGGCATAGATGCATGAACACTATGCCCCCACTGTGTCCTTGCAAAACCGTGGGCATAGTGAGTATTCAGAGCAGCCATTTTAATACAAGAGCTGAACACTGGTCAACATGAGTTTCACAGCTACATGATGGCCACTCTGAACCCTGGGTTGTTTGGTATCAAAGAACTGAGAATTATAAATCCAAACTGGTACCAGTATTGGATTTATTATAAAATCACGTTAGAGATGCCCCCTGCAAAGTTAACTACCCTGGCATGGTTGGTGACTGGTTCTAACCAGCCTGCCACCACCAGACAACCAATCTACAACCTTGGTGTGAGAGATTCTTCTCTCTGGGTTGAGGACAAAGCCCTTCCTGGGTGGAGGTGCTAATGCCCCCTCCCTCAGGAATGTGCACTGCCCTGGCGGCGAGCGTCAAAGGGCTTACCACCTTTGAAACTCAACTCCCATGCCTGCTGCCAGCAGCAGATGAAAACCCCGTTGCAAACTCCAACTTTTAGTGGGCATCCTTAGACCAGGAAACCTGATTCGACAGACAAAAGAAGACCCGCTCCAAGAATTCTGAAGACCGAGAACTGTGGACCTGCTGCACCAAAGAAAAAGCGCCAAACCCTGCCTGCTGCACCCAGGTCCCGACAATCGCCACTGAGGAGCTGCTGGACACCTGGCCAACTCTACAAAAACCCTAGAGGACCTTCAGTCTTCACAAATTGTCAGAGTACGTTCTACAGAGTGGAGATACCACTCTACATCCCAAAGAAACCATCAAGCTAGTGATGGTCACCTCACTGACCAGCCGCTAACTCCCAAACCGGACTCCACAGCTGAACCAAATTGCGACCTGATGACTGCGTGGACAAACCCTGTGAGTGTCCTAAGTTTGGTGGGACTACGACCTCCAGTGGCCAAACCGTGCCAATACTATTGGTATTAGTCAGCCCACGTCAGACATCAAGAAAATCAGCCTCCCTGGGCTGCCAAAAGACCAGGCGGAAGCCCCAGTCGAGGGACTTCAGGAACACCACAGACATCCTGCCAGAGTGTCCCAGTTGTCCTGCAAATGACCCTCAAACCAACTCACCTCCTGCTCCTAAGGGCATCCTCGCGCACATCGATTCGCTCTGCACCCGCCCGTCCTGTACTGAAGAACTTGCTGTGTCCTAAGGGTCCCCCAGTCCCTGCTCCCTTGACACTCCAAGGATCCATCTTTAAACTTACCTGTGCAGTAATTTTCCAAGTGGTCCCCCGCAGAGGGCCTGCACCAGCTCCAGAGACCTTTTCCTGCTGCTCTCGCCGGAACCGGTAGCCGTCCAAACTTGTCCAGCTGGAACAGTTTTCCCACCGACGACCTAGACCAGATGCAAAAGAAGAACTTGGTCAACCAACTGTGCGATTTTATATGCATTTTTGAAGGTGATCCTCCAGTGATTCCTATGGTGCGTAATTACGCATAAAAAGACTATGGCCCTCATTATAACATTGTCGGTCAGCTGATCGCCACACCAGCGATGGCGGTAGAACAGTCGCCAGGCTGGCGGTGAAGACTGCCAAATTATGACCATGGCAGTGCTCCCTCCCATAGAGAGCCAATTTACCACCCGAAATGCCAGTGCGGTCCGTCCACTGACCACGCGGTAGGCATCTTCAGGCTGGGGAAAGACAACGACTCGCCCACCATATCAGGACACAGCCAACCTCCAGGATTTCTGGGGCAGGACCACCGCCACCAAAAGCCTGGCAGAAACACATCATATAAAAGGAGACACTCACCTCCAGGGACACAGAGGAGTCCGTGGCCGCCATAGAACCTGAACTGGAAGTCCTGCTGATGCTGTACCACGCGATGGCAGTCCAGGAACAGAAACGCTAATGAAGACGACGACGGTGAGTACAGCCGCCTAGCACACAAGGGAGGGAGGGGAGAGTGACACACACACAACCAACACCATACACACATACCATACCGAGAACCATCTGCAGAGTTAATCAACATCAACATAGCCCAGGAGCAAAGAAAACCAGGACATATACCTCAGGTCCAACCACTGTAATAATGTGGTAACAGCGACCTCAATTAAAATAATATATATACATATATACAGAAAGGGCCATTGGCCAGTCCATAGTCAATGAATAGCCACAGGGCAACGTCCAAGTCCCAACTTGACTCCTGACAGCCAAATTCACTCCACTGGGCAGGGGCATCATGGTGATGGTAGGCAGGCACCCCAGGGGACAGGGGGTATAGCAGGGTGTGTTTTTTTTTCTTGGGAGGGAGGTCCTTGGACTTGGGAGGGGGCGGGTTTTTACTTTTTTGTTTAGGGAGCGAGGAGTGGGCTTGGAGCAGGGAGCGGAGTGGTAGTCTTGTGTTCCTTACTGCTAGGTTTTGCTGCAGGGGGAGGGACACGAGAGGACTGGGAGCTGGAGGTACTGTGCTGGGTTGGAGGGATCTTTCTCTTACGGGCAGTAGGGGGGAGGAGGGAAGAGGTCAAGGAGGGAAATGAAAAGTTTCTTAGGTACAGTGGGACGGGTTGTGAGAGGAGGTTTGAGAGCAGAGGTAGATGAAGGAGTAGGTGTGCTGGACTTGGGCGCTGGTGCATGAACAGTGTGCGTGTGTGAGGTGGATGGCTGTTGAGTGTCTGAGTGGAAGAATCTGTGTTATTGGAGAGGTAGCAGACAGGGTGGGAGAAGACAAACAGGACATGTGTATGTATGTTGTTGTGGTGTCTGCAAGTGAGGTGGGTGTGCTGCATGACGTTGTGATGGTGGCGGTGACTGCGCATGTGGTGTATGGGGTGCTAGTCTGCGTGTCTGCTGTTGTGGTGACTGAGGGCAAGGCTGTATAGGTGGTAGGATTTGGGACTGGTAATACAGTGCATGCATGTGTGAGTGTTGATGTAACTGTGAGGGAGGAGGAGGGGAGACAGTGGATGCAGTGGCTGTTGGTGTATGTGCTTCTGTGTGTTGGCTGTGTGTATGCGTGTGGAGTGAAGTGTGGTGTCTGCTTGTCTGTGCGAGTCCTGCCTGTTGTCTTGGGTGCACGCTTGTCTGATTGTGTGCATGGGATGGGTTGGGGAGAGGGCTTTGGGACTGGGAACAGGTAGTTGGAGGGGGGGACAGAAGAATCAGGGACACTGGCTGACGTCAAAGAGGAGGCCAGAGCCTAAACCGATCTCTGTAGGGCACCCAAGCCACTGTGAATGCCCTCCAGGTAGGCACTGCATTGCTGCATCTGGGATGCCAGCCCCTAGATGGTATTCACTGTGGTTGACTGCCCTACAGAGATGGATTTCAGGAGGTCAATAGCCTTTTCAGGGCTGACTGGGGCAGGGCCTGAGATGCCTGGGGCGAAGGAGATGCCCACCCTCCTGGGTGAGCAGGCAACTGGGTGGGGGGCCACTGGGAGGGCGGTGGTGGTACAGGGGGAGGCGGAAGATCTTGTAGCTGGGGTGGTCCCAGAGGGGTCCGCCACCACTAGGGAGCTTCCATAGGAGGAGAAATCTGAGTGGGATGTCATTGCACTAGTCTCCCCCGTGGTGCTCCCCTCACCCTCCAACCCAGTGGTCCCCTCGGCGTCCGTGGACTCTGCCTCCTGGGTCCCATGGGCTGCAGCTCCCAACTCGCCGGTGCCCCTGCTCCTTCGCCAGATGATGCTAATGCACACAAGGACAGGATGAGAAAAGGCAAGAGTGTGGGGGAGAAAGAAAGGGAGCACAGGGTCAATCAGAGCAACACACATGGCATGCACATCACAATCACTCACTGGGACTAACACTGTGCAGTATGGTCCACAATGACAAACCATTACCTGGGTACAACAGCAGGAAAGAACCAAAACACTACCATCTGCACACCTACTGGGACTCACTAAGCCATGTCTGCCATGCTAGCTACTTACCAACACCAAATATACATACCTCCCTACATTGCTAAGCAGGTCCACACAAGAATAGCTAAATCAGCATATTGGGGCATCCACTGACCAGAACCTTGAACCCAAACCCCATGGCAGGCAACAAAAATAAAATACCACACAGTCTGTACTCACCCCCTTGTGGCTGCTGTGCTGGCCTTAAGCGCCCATCCAACTCAGGATTGGCCACCGCCAGTATGTGGGCCATTAGGGGGGTCAGGGTCCGACGGGCACCCCTCCCTTGTTGGGAGGCTGTCCCCTGCTGGGCCTCCGCAGTCTTCCACGTCCAGCGTCTCAGGTCCTCCCTCCGTTTACTGCAGTGGGTGCTCTGCTGGCTATAGACCCCCAGGGTCTGCACGTCCTTGCCAATGGCACGCCACAAGCCTTTCTTCTGATGGGCGCTGACCTGCAGAGGAGACACAGACAGAAGGACACCATGAACTCAACACTCCATTCGGTAACAGAAATGGCTTACATACCACATATAACCCACATTAAGCACACACATGCCCCGTACCTCTGCATACACATTGCATGTAGCGAACCCCCCTCACTCCCAAAATGACACTCTGCCAGCACACGCATATACCTTAATGCAGCCATGTCGCATCCAACCTACCCATGATGTACTCACCTGTTGGTCTGGAGGCCCATACAGCTGCCCATACAGGGGTAGGACCCCATCCAAAAGCTTCTCCAACTCCTCAGATGTGAAGGCTGGGGCCCTTTCCCATGTAGCATAGGCCATCGCAGGTTCCAGACACAGGACACAGCAGCACACGCAATGGAGATGTTGAAACGTAGAGTCAGGAATCAAGTGAAGTGGTACAGAGAAAATGGCGGTCATGTCCACGGCAGTGAACAACATCACCACCGGCGTCGATCATCATTGGTTCCTGTACTCCATTGAGCTCCATGTTAGCCAATGAAGAGTTGAATGGCGGTGCAGACCGCCTTCCGCCATGATGCCAAATGCCGGCGGAGTGCGGTCACTTCCACCTGTCCCGGCATACAGGACAGGCAGTTGTAATTTCCTTATGCTGGTACTTATGTTGGACAAATTTATGTGCATCATAGGTATCCATTATGAACACCAAGACAATTCCAGTCTTCTACATACATACATGCTCTGTGTACTGTGATAGTGTGTGTCCATACTTCCTGTCGTCACACACATCTCATGTTTGGTTTACTTAGATACATACCACTGCGGAGGAGGAGGAGGAGAAGGCGAAGGCAAGCACTCATGTACAGACCCCTAGTCTACACTGGAGGACTGGCACACCATACTCACCTATCGTCTGGACAAAGCCACAATTACTGAGCTGTGTCAACAACTGGAACCAGATCTAATTCCTGCTATCCGTAGCACTACATCAATTCCTCCTGTAGTAGAGGTACTATCAGTGCTCCACTTCCTGGCAAGAGGTTAATTCCAGGTGACAGTGGGCTTGGCTGCAGGAATGTCACAGCCAATGTTTTCGATTGCGCTCTGAAGGGTTCTGACTGCCTTGCTCAAACACATGAGCAGCTACATCTCATTCCTTTAGAGTGAAGATTTGCCCACTGTGAAGACTGGATTCTACGCCATGGGACACATACCACATGTGACTGGGGCCAATGACAGGACCCATATTGCCTTGGTCCCTCCCAGGACAAATGAGCAGGTCTAGAGGAATAGGAAGAATTACCACTCTCTAATTGTCCAGATGGTGTGCCTTGCTGATCAATACATCTCCCACGTCACTTCCAAGTTTCCTGGATTCATGCATGATGCCTATGTATTGAGGAATAGCAGCGTCCCACAGGTGATGGCACGACTACAGAGGCACAGAGTGTGGCTCATAGGTGAGCTTGAGTCTTCACACAGTGTATATCACTCCATGCCATTATACATCAGTAATGTGTGTCCCTCACTACTTCCAAGTGACTCTGGATTCCCAAACCTGTCCTGGCTTTTGACCCCTGTGAGGAATCAGTAAAATGAAGGACACAGCCGTACCAGGAGGGTTGATGAACGCACATTTGGTCTACTGAAAGCCAGGTTCTGGTGGCTCCATTTAACAGCTGGATCCCTATGCTACAACCCTAAGAAGGTTGGCCAGATAGTGGTGGCTTGCTACAGGCTGCACAATTTGCCCCTCAGACGCCATGTGCCCTACCTGCAGGAGGAGGGGGGAGACAATGCACCTGTGACAGCATAGGACACTAAAGATAGTAATGATGAGGAGGAGGATGTGGACAACAGGACAAATATCATACAGCAGTACTACCAATGACTCACAGGTAAGAACTGTAATTCAGTTCATATCTCCATTTCAGTTATGTGCTGTGTGCAGGTGTGTTGTGCCAATCACTACCTTTACATTCAACTGACTGTCACTTATGCCTTCCCTTTTTGCAGATGTTGGTGTGGTCACAACTGTGTACTGATGTGATGACTACAGACTTATTTAAACACATTTTTGGATGGATTCTCACATTACAGGACATCTGCAATGGATAATACAGTTCAATACATTTCAAGTTTCTGTATGATAAAGCACAAATACTCCAGTTGTGTTCAAGGGTGTTTATTTAAGTGACAAAAAGGAAGGGATAGTGCAATAGAGTGGGGTGACTGTGGGCTAATACTTCAGTGTAGTGGCCAAGTTGGTTTGTAGCACAGGTCCAGTGTCCATGGAGCCATAGGAAAAGGAGCAATGGCAGTCCAAAGTGAACAAGGTGAGTCAGTGGCACACAAGGGGGACATTCTGGAGGGGCTCATTTCCTGGCGGTGGTCTTGGTCTTGGCAACAGTCTCTGGTGTCTGTCTGGGTCGCAAGAAACGTTTGCGGGGTGGTTCGCCTTCTGCAGGGGGGAGGGGTGCTGTTGGCCTGTGGGTGGTGCTGCAGGTCCTCCTGTCCACTAGCTGCAGCAGATGTTGATGGTTGCTGAGTGGACTGGCTAGTGGAAGTCGGTCTCAGGTGTGTTCTGTTCTCCCACATGGTGTTGGCCATGTCACCCAGCACCCCTACATTGGAGGCCATGTTGACATTTAGGCACTGCAACTGCTGCATGACCTCCTGGTGGTGTACCCCCTGCAGCCGCTGGTTTCCTGCATGATGGTGATCACCTAGCTCATCCTGTCCTGGGATTTATGGTATGCCCCCAGGACATGTGTGAGTGCCTCGTTGGCAGTCGGTTCCCCGAGCCTGGCCTCCCCCTGGTGCATAGCTGACCTCCCACTGTCCCTGGCCGCCTAAACGGTGTGCCCACTCCTACTTACACCAGGACCTTCACCGTCTTGCCAGTGTGGTGTCCACTCAGGACCCTGTACAGGTGGGCACACTAATGTTCGACATGTCCTGGGGACAGGGTCGGGGGGGCTGTGGTGTACTGGCTGTGGGATGTGGAAGCTGACTGACCTGTGGTCCCAGATGGGCCAGGAAGTTCATCTAGCTCGGGACATCCACAGTTGCTGTCGTCACTGAGGGCATCGTCTGGTAGAGGACTGGATTGCCATGGCACCTGCTCGTCGCTGACATTGGTTGGGGCACCGGTGGAGATGTAAGTGATTTGTTAGGATCATTGTCTGTCACATATTCAGCATTTCAGGCTTTCCCTATGTGTTTGGTGTTGTCCTCCCACCTTTGGGTAGTGTATGGTGATGGATTGTGGATTTGGTAGTGCTACCTGCTGGCCATGCACTGCTGTTGTGTTTGCATACAGAGCTGGGAGGGGTGTGCTTGCAGTGGGTAGGGCATGCAGGGGTACACACTTAAGGGTGTTTATTGGGGTGGTGCACTGTATGGGATGGTATGGGGTGTAGGGAGTCAGGGTGAGGGGGTGACATGCCATGCAGGTATCGGTGGCGGTAGGTTAGTAATGGTAATGGTGGCTTACCAGTGTCCAGCCCACCAGTGACTCCAGTGAGGTCCTCAGGATGCAGGATTGGCAAAACTTGCTCCTCCCATGCTGTCAACTGTGGGGGAAGAGGTGGGGGTCCATTGCCAGTCCTCCTGATGGCAACCTAGTGCCTTGACGCAATGGAATGCACCTTCCTCCATAGGTCGTTCCTCCTCTTTCAAATGCCTTCCCTTGTGCATGGATATTGTCCCACGGAGTTCACCCTATTCACGACCCAATGCCAATGATCTTGGTCTTAAAATGTATACAAAAACTTGAAGTAAATTGGTCTCCAACTATTCCTTTGAGTGTGTGAGTTGCAAGATTGATGTTGTGAGTACAGCAAATGCTTTGCACTTCTTCAAGATAGGCCTAACTGCTCAACCAAGCTACCTTAAACATTAGACCATTAGGTGATCTAATTTTTATCCCATAAACCACTGTGTGGTTGCCTGGACCCCCTGCGCCGTGTGCCTAGCTTTGCACGCTACATAGAGGGACAGCGTCCTGCAAGAAGACATGCTTGCTCACTTTTCTTGTGCTGTTTCTCCCAGACTAAAATGCCTGTGCCACCCTAGCATAGTGACTGTGTATAGGTGGGGTGGTGTCACAGGGCAGATGGTATGTGTCATTTGGTACTACATATCAGAATGCAGTAATTATGGCTGGCCACCAAACTAATTGGGGCTGACAGTCACTACTTTTTCTGGGATTACAATGTTTTGCTGGTCGCATGCTGTTGTTCCACTGACTACAGGTTTTGGTTCTTGTGGCCTTCTTCATGTTCATCCCACAAAGGCGGGCAAAGCCACATTGTAGGGATGTGCTTAGATGATGTTCTGATGTCTGGCTACTGCTTTCCAGGTCTCTGAGGATTTGTAGCTTTCTACCACAAAGTGCAGGAAACTGCATGTAAACTTTACCTAGTCTGAATGAACAAAAAACTACACCCTGAAGATGTTTGCTGTGGAGTGAGATAAACCCTTGTTCATTATACAGGAGGAGCCCACCACCCATCACAAACAGTGGGAACTGACATACAACATATTGTGACTGTGATGGAGTTGCCATGAACTCCAAGAATGTACTGGACGTTTTTGCTCTTTTGGGATGGTTCTAAAACAGTGTGCCACCACGACTAAGTTGCTATATTTCTGTCAAACTAACCTGTTCAATGTAACCTTCTGCCCATATTTCACTTCTGTTTTGCTGCCCTGCTTCGAAACGGTTACAAACTGTATCAAGAATATTGATATAAAACAGGATTTATGTATCTACTTTCTGGCACTAGCATTATTAGAGGGCCAGATGTACGTAAACACGTCACTCAAAGTGGTTGCAAACTAGGCATAGAGTTTTGCCAAGTTTATATACAATTGTGAATAAAAATGTATGAAATCAACAGGAGTTTGCTGGGAAGACCAGTGGAGTTGAGGCCATTTCACAAGGAGTTGGCTCAACATTCTCTGGCTGCTTATCAGAATGAAAGCCTACAGCTAAATGGTCAGCCATTTCCTCATCAGAGTGTGGCTGATATGCACCCTGCACTCGCGCTAAATCTTTTGAAGTCTGAAGTCTCCTTTTTTGTAGCAACCCGCCTTGTGCGTGCACTGAGACAAATCATTACAGCTAGGTGGCAAAAGTAGTCATTAAAGTATTCTACCTTTAATTTCCCCCAACTGAATCTTCTTGGGTCTTTCTTAAGCTTCCACCTCCTTTTTCATTGGATCCTCTCAATAATTAACAGTAGAGGCAAGATGAACTAAGCACCAACTCTTGCCACAGAAGTAGATACCTGTACCAAGGATGGCTCCCCTCATTTATTAAGAGATCACTCTTTCATGTTTTGTCTCACATTCTTCTCTGATTTCTATCATGATGTTTTTTGGAACATTTAATATATTTCAGCTTGTTTCACTGTGTGTGTTATTGGACCTTAGTGGCTGGACACGGGTGCCCTGCCAGAGGAAGTTTAGACTGCAATACAAATATTTATCATGATTTAATGGATCCTCTCCCCTTTACATGCTGAGGGGCATAGCTTAGTCAGTGAGATTCGGGGGGTGGTGGGTATGCATCTCAAATTTCCCAACTAAAAAGCAGTGAGGTGAGATGACAAAAATACTGGATGGACTTTTTCCATGAGGAACTGGGTCAGTACTGATCTGCATTATGTGGGCCTCGTTCTAGAGTGACATACTGGGGGAATAACTATGGTTTAGAATGCTACCGAGTGATTGCCATTGGTTAGATTATTTGCAAGCGTTCATCCTGTCACCTTTTAAGTGTTTCATTGGCAATAGTAAGTCTGGAAACCTGAGATTGGCACAGCTTTCAAAAACTATGAATGCCAACGTTTTTTAATTCTAAAAAGCAGTACAAGATCTAACGGCACTGCAGCTCCTACAGTTGGTGAATCACAGTACCCATTCTAAAGGACATCTTTTGGATCCCATATTTTAAAATGTCATGACCTTAAAACTTGCCTTTCCATCAATAATACTATGGTCTGACCACATGTTTATACAATTTTTTATAACTAAAACTGTAGCCCCTACATCCGACAAAACCATGAGTAAACCTTGCAGGCAGTAGGTGAATTTGTATACCCCTAGCTGGCAACAAAGCCTAAGTAAGCGTATCCCAAAACTTGAAGGTGACACATCTGTAGACTATTCAACCTTCAGGAATGGATAGAGGAGGTAGCAGAGATGCTGGTACCTTTAAAATCAGGGAAATTGAGATGTGCTAAAGATAGGGCAGGGTGGTTCTCGTCTGAATTAAGAGAACTAAAGAAGTAGTGTAAACAATTGGAGAAGAAATGGAGACATTCGTATGAGGAAGAAAGCCAAGTACTCGACAAGAAAGCAGAAAAAACTACCACTACACTATCCGAAGGGCCAAGCAGTCTGATTTTGCAAACACGATTAAACAAGCTGCGTACCCAGCTAAAGAGAAGTATGCAATTTTTAATTCATTTTTTTAAACCTAATGTAATGGAAAAAGTGCTCCCTTCTCAAAGGAACACTGAGCAGTTGGCTAAATTCTTTCTGGGTGAAGTTAAACAGATTTATGATTCTTTAGCAGGGACATTAGCCTCCATGGCGAAGACTGAATCATGGGAGCCAAACAGAAACTCCAGGGCAGTTCTTTCATCTTTCCCGATAGTGAATAGATCTGACATAGTAGACACTGCAAAGCTCCAATGAATATCTGTTCCAAGGCAGTGACAATGTAATCTCCGAATTTACCACTTTGTATAGTTCTTCACTGGATTCGGGTCAGGTAACGGATAAGTGGAAACATGCGGTAATTCGGCCACTACTGAAAAAATCTTCTTTAGACCAGGATACATTTGAGAACTATAGGCCCACCTCCCTGCTTCTGGCGATAGGATAACATCTGGAATAAATCCTTAATGGAGTGGTCTCTAACTTCCTGGCTGCTGCATTACACCCAAACTGGCTTTCGACAGGAATACTGCACTGAGACAGCCCTTCTTTGGGCTACGGAGATTATAAGAAGGACGTCGGACCAAGGAAGTTTGGCACACTAATCTCATTGGATGGATTTAAGCGCGGCCTTTGATACAGTGTCTCATCCAGTCTTGGTCGAAAGGCTGAAAGCAGTTGGGATTTAAGGATCAGTCCTTAAATGGTTTATTTCCTTTGTGACTAATAGGAGCTTCCAAGTAAGCGAGGAACCTTTCATGTCAGAAGCTTACAAACTCAGTTGTTGGGGGGCCTCAGTGATCTTCCTTAAGCCCCACGCTGTTTAATGTATATATGAGGCCACTCTCTAACATCATTTGCTCCAAAGATTTTACAATGATTTCATATGCTGACGATGCACAATCCTCAAATACTGTATCCACCACAAAGAAAGCTAACCACATGCATGGAATAGGTGTCCAGCTGGATGACAGAAAGCCACCTAAAACTTAATGGGGATAAGACCGAGGTGCTGGTAGTTGGACACAACCCCTCGTTATGGGAGCACTATCTATGCCCCCCCCAGTTTGGGGGAGCCACCCTCCCCTAAACCTGAAGTAAAAAGCTTGGGTGTCATTTTAGATAAGGTTCTGTCTACGGCGGCACAGGCCCAGAAGGTATCTGCTGTGTGTCTTGGATTACTGAGATCTCTCAGAAAAGCGCTCAGATGGCTTCCTCAGGAGTGCAAGGGTGGTTGTTCAAAGCCTGATTTTGTCACACCTGTATTATGGTAATTCCTTGTTCCTAGGCAGTCCATTGTATGTGATAGAAAAGTTGCAGGTTATTCAAAATGCCCCAGCCCGCGCACTATTAGGATTACTGAAGAGGAAATCTGCGGGACCTACTTGCCTCAATTGCACTGATTGCCAATTAGAAAAATAATTGAATTTATAGCCATGTGCACTGTACATAAACTGAAATATTTCGCAGGCATTCATCCCCTGAAACATCTAATCACTCCACACGTGGCCAAGAGAGCGCTAAAATTCAACAACCTCTCCCTCCTCGCGGTCCCAACAATTAAGAGAGAAAGGGGAGGAGGCCAGTCATTTGCCTACAGGGCCACAAAGTTGCAGAATGTCCTTCCAGTTAAGCTCCGGACCAACAGTAATCTACTGGCCTTTAGAAAGCACCTAAAAACACACCTGTTTGTATAGGTGGGGACCATCGCCTCAGATAATGGTAGGTTTCTGTGCTTTTATAGTGCCGGAATGCCCATGGGTTGGGTACCTGTTTGTGCTTTACAAGATTATTTAACATGACATTTGCACCCATTCAAGGAGTACTTCTGTGGGTGCAGATTTACTTTTTCTTTGGTAAACTAGTCATTACATACAACTCAGTTTCTACTCCAAAATATTAACAAGTTAAAAGCAATCAGCAAAATGGAAAAGTCAAGAAAAACCGACAACGCACAGCACACCTGACTCATGGCACCCAGACTCAACGACTAAGCCAAGAATGCATTTCACAGGGTGTCACACCTCAAACACCCTGACACACACCCTAAGCTACCCGCCGCCACCTCCACCCATCCTGCTTGGGCCTGGTAGTTCTCGCTGGTAACTCATGACTACAATCATGTTTAGCACAACATCCTTGAATCTCTGCCCTAGGTTCACTTATTTTAAATGTATTTTCAGCGCATGCGCGCTTTTTCATTTACTATGAAAAGCCTTGATGGCAGAGTTGTCAAATCGGTGCATGTTGGTACAGTCTATGTTTCCATTACTCGCCTTTTACAAATCAGTAACTGATGGCCCCATGTGCTAAGCCCATGTTGCAAATAGAGGTGGGCGCTCCAGCAAATTAGTAGGGCGAGCCAAACCAGAAGCGAGCCAAGGGTCTGTCTTGGCTCTAGGAGTCCATGCACAAGAGGTTCTGCATGTATAAGGTGCAACAAACAATGCAAAAATATGTTACAGTCTCTTTGAAATTCAAAAGAGTATATTACTTTAACATGCATAAGCATTTCACCTTAGTACATCAAATTATATAACTGCATAAACAGACATTTATTAAAAGTATACAATTTTATTCATAAATTTAGAAACATTAAATGGCTCTCCCACCCCAAAGACAATGCCACTGTGAACTAGGAGGCAAGCCAGTGGTCATGTAAACGCAAAACATGGCCTAGGTTCTTATTACAGATGGAGCATCATTATAATCTATTAAATCAAACATAAGACGTGTTTGTACAGCGCACATCATGAACTCAGTTTTTAAAAGTGCTCTCATATGAGATAATAATAGAAAAGGAGGCTCAGTGAAATGAAATGCTTGCCTAGGATCACACAATTTGGACAAGCAGAGACACTGCTATTCATTCTAGGTTATCTGGTTTTATATTTTGAAATTCAGCTACCAGATGTATATTTGTCCCTATCTCTCTCTTTCCTGTTACACACCAAGAGTCACAATTTTGTTCTTGGTGCGATAGGAGAAAAACTGAAACAGACAGCATACCCGACTCAGGGCCACCAAACCTAACCACCACGCCAAGAACGCATTTTCCGGGGAGTGCGGTACCCCAAATGCTCCCCCTAAAGCTACCCCACTGAACATGCAGCCCACTATCACGAACAGTCCCAATACCCTATATGATCTTCTTAACACTGGTGAAGTCCTTTATTATTGTACTGGTGAGAAACAGATCATTTCAGGTACTCCAGGTACTTAATCACCTGCTGCCTCTCTGACAAATTTAGAACTGAACAGGGAAAATGCAACGAGTAATAGACGAGTAGTATAAGGACATGCTGGGCAAGTGCATTAAATATGGCAGACAGTGACAGCTTTTGAAGCTTTGTCGGGGACTTAAGCTGGCTTCAAACTGGCCCGTCGCCCTTATTCATATTGTTTCCACAGTCCCTAAATGTTCTCCACACTTCACTAATGCCAAACAAACTTACAAGTGCTATACACCACCACAGCACCCCACACTGTTACGGGATGCTGGTCACAGGCATGGGTGGGGCATGGACTGCGCAGCCTACTACTTTCAGGTCTGCTTTTTCATCAAGCATAACCTCAGGTGCATTGGGGATGACATGCTGAGCGGTTCTTCTGCTATCTCCTCCTGTGATCCAACACTAGGAGCAGGCATTGCGCACAGCGGTGCTCCACTGTGTCTGCTGACCCCCCAATGAATGGCAAAGAAGCTACAGTGGTCTATTCAAACACAGATGACCACCTTGGGCAGACCCCCAAAGGATCCTTCCCTCCCACCGCACTGAGTCCAATTCTTAGAAATGGCAGTTGGACAGCAGGGCATTCCAAATAAGGTGCAGCTCATTACAGTCAGAGAAACTGCCAGCCTTTGGACTTTGTCAATCTGGTTTCGTTTAGTGATGATTTGTAACACATTACTGTTGGGGGAGCTGCAGGCCAGTGGCAAATATGGGCTAAAACTAAAAATGTTTTTCATATCAAAAGGAGCACCCGACACAAAGTGGATCTACTTTGTGTGTGCATGTGTTCCCTGTAAAAGAGAAGAATGTAACCGCTCACAGGGAAGTTAGCCAATGGCTGAAGTGGGCCCACGTCAGTCATTGGCTAACCTCCCTATGAGTGGTGACATTCTTCCCTTCACAGGAAACACATGCTGATCAATGCAATGTTTATCAAGACAATTAGCAGCAATTCGGGTCTCGGTCCTCAATTGAATGAAGCGTGATAAGAAGATGTGAGAAACCAGAACTTGGAAAATACACACTGGAGGGAATCTTTGGTTAGAAAGAAAGACAAACACAAATTTAAAAAAAACATGTATCATGTAGTTTTATATCTACAATATGTATTACAATATTATCAATTGCAATGGTTACTGTAGTAGTTAAAGTAAGAAGTTGGTACTGTAGGCTAAGTATTATTAGACTATGCAATTAAATGTGTGACGGTATGAAAAAACAGGATTGGGAAGCGAGGTAAGGTTTCTGTGAGGCAAGTTGCTTATGGTAATGGACAAAAATGTTATTATAAATAACAAACAATACAAACGTTATGGGTTATTACTTAATTAAACTTATGGCCCTTGTATACAGGAATGGAATCTAACTCGTCTTTTGACCTACAGAAGAGGCAACTTATGTAAACAATGATTTAACAAAACCTTTGATTAATATAAATAATGATAGCATACATGAAGGTGTAAGTTGCAATAATTGCAAGTAACTGTCATTAATGCTCTACTTTGCACATATGCGCTGATGAATATTGGTACGCAAACTCACATTTGGGAGGATATAATGGGGAAGAATAAATGTGACCTAGCAGGTCTACACTCTCTCGTGATAAACATGTAAGAAAGTCTGGATTAGTACATTTTGTGCGCCTGTAACAGATTTATAGGAACTTCAGAGTGGGAAAACACAATTTAGCATAGAAGTATTTAAAGCAACAATAGGCCCAAGATTGTAATTTGCCTAACTGCGTGTGGCTAGAAAATATATATGAGATTCTGATGAACATTATAAACGGAAACGTAACCTAATTGGGGCTAGCTTGTGTTGATTAATGGTATCTCGAGCTAACATCAAGAAAGATATTCAGCTGGTTAGGGCTCTTATTATTTATTTTACCTGAAATGAAGAACGAGAGATTATTTTATTTTCATTTCTTATAATAGGTTATACGTCTGGCCTGTCACATTAGGAGTAGAATTTTTTAAGGGTTAACTTCATATCAAAAGTCCTTTTTTACAATATGTTTTGATATATAAACTGAGAACTTTTTAGATAACTAGCTGATCAAGAGTTAGAGAATATCAAACAAAGTATTAGGATTCCATTTCCTGTTCATTTAAAGCTCTTAACTAGTCCTGTGGTGGTAGATAATACATTGGCCTATTACTCAGTGAACTGGTCTCTGACTTAGTTCGGGCAATAAAAATAGCAAATAGCTTGCTGTCTTCACAGGTGTTAGATAATTCACCGTGTAGGTCGAAGTCTACCTGAGAGTGTCACTGTCTGGCTGTAAAGATATTGGTGATATGCTAAAGGCTTACCTAAGAATACATTCCACCCACTGCTTACCATTGGCTTTGCGTTTTGTCACTATCATTTTGTGGTAGATAGGAGGGGAGGTAGGTAGAATGTTGGGATTGGAATGTGGAATGGAGCGGTAGAACGAGAGGGGGGTCGGGTGGGAGAGGAGTTGGGATGACATTTGGAGCTAGGCGGTTGATCCTGTGTTGCTGCCAGCTAGCTCCGCTCCATATATGAATTAAAGATCTTACACGTACTTACCGGTATGAAGACCTTTTCAACACATTTGTTTTCTTTCTATTGGGTGGCTTCTTTTGTTTTAGCCCGTCCTGCATGTCTTTGTCCCTCCCGTGGAGCATAGCCTTTCTATCACCTCTGTGAAAGGCTCCTTTGTTTCTTATATGAGTGCTCCCTTTTTGAGAAGTCTTTTTTTTCTTTTTTGTGAACCATGTGTTTCTACCGTCTCCTTTATAAGCTTCTCTTCTCCCCAACTCTGTTTGTTTCTGTGCACCACTGCTCTCAATCTGTGCTCAACTTTACTATCTCACCCATGTACCTCTGTCCCTGGGCCAATTCGCACCCGTGCTGCTCTCTCTCTCTCCCGTAAATGTCCCCATTTGCTAGAGACAATTATCCTGTGTGGTTCAATGTACACAAGAAAAGTTGTACATTTTCACGGAAGACAATGAAAAAATGTGAGGGTTAATAGTCTCCAGTCAAAAGAGTGCAGAGTCTGCCCCGAAATAAGATCACTTTTCACCTCTAGATGATGGAAGAGTACTTTATTGCTGTTTTTTCCACTTAGGGGACTATGGACGCACCAAAGAGCATGTAGTCAAAAGTGGTGGTCATCTTTGAAGTGCAGCATATTTGGGAGAAAAGTCACCGACATTAGCATGGAGATGTTTATCTCACTGTAACGGACGGACTCTATACTGTCATTAAAAATCATGGTGTGCTTGGAGTGTGCTTGCTGGGTTTGCAATAGTTTGAAGCACTTGCTTTGATGATTCAATATGGGAAAGCAGCTTCTATTTCTGCGATACATTTAGGGAGGGGGCTAGTTATACACGCGCTGTGCTCTGTTCTGTGAGCTTGAGATAGCCAGTGACATACCAAAAAATAATGCAGTCCCCTGCAGAATGTGAAGAGGGCCCCCTGAGGCTCTCATGTCTCACTGCTATTCATTGTCCTTGGGCTAGATGGGGGTCTTGCTCAAGGCCTGGAGGTGGGGACGCTCTACTGCAGGGACCTCTGTTACACCCTTGGAAACAGCGTTATTCAAAGCTTCCTGACATGGGAAGATTTCACCGCTGTCAGTGGACATTCTGGATCACGGATACTTCAGGAATTGAGGGCTCACGGGGAGCCCATCTACCGGTGCTGTTGGTATCACTTCTAGACATGGATGTTCTTGATAAATAGTTTATGCTTTATTGTGCACCACGACTATTCTTGCTCTGTTCTAACCGCATTCACCTGTGCCTCCGACAGTTTTAACACTTACGGTGACATACGTTGCATGTTCACTAGAGTGTGTAATGCATAACTCCTACATTCCTCACAGCCTTCCAACCCAGTGCAACTTGTAAGCCACCTTCTTTCGAAAACACTGTGCAAACAAACCATATTGTAATTCGAGAAACTTCTGGGATGTTCTTTCAAGCATTAATCTAGCTGCCACCTTTGTACTTGCAAGCCACAGCTTTCACGTCATTTTCGGCAGCTTAATCGGTGGTCTTGTTTCATGTTGTTAATACAATATTGTTAACACAGCTTCTGTCTCTTACCATACCAGTCCATATTTAGTCATTTCAACTTCCTTACCAGTTTTCTGAGGTCCTTTTATTTGCCATTGTGAAGGTGGAGGCAGCTGAGATACACAGCAGTGAGGCTCGAGATTTACATATATATATATGACATGGAAATGAAAGTCTGTTGAGCACAAAAGTAAATAAAAATGTGGAAATGAACCAGAGTTTGCCGCCATCATATGTGACCTCCGTGTGGCTTGTGAGGTGATACTGTGCCACATGAGAGATTATGGTGATTTAAGTTTATTATATATATGTGTGTGTGTGTGTATATATATCTATCTATATATATATATATATATATAGGAAAATGTCACTTACCCAGTGTACATCTGTTTGTGGCATGTTCTGCTGCAGATTCACATGCTGTGCATTAGTCTACCATCTAGTGTTGGGCTTGGAGTGTTACAAGTTGTTTTTCTTCGAAGAAGTCTTTTCGAGTCAAGGGATTGAGTGACTCCTCTTCGTTTCCATTGCGCATGGGCATCGACTCAATTGTTAGATTGTTTTCCCGCAGAGGGTAAAGGAAGGAGTGATAGAGTATATAGGTATAAAGTAAGAGATGTCCATGCAAATGTAAATGTATTTACATATGTACAAATGTTTGTAACTTAAACAACTACAGGCTTCCGGGGAGGAGGGAGGGTGTATGTGAATCTGCAGCAGAACATGCCACAAACAGATGTACACTGGGTAAGTGACATTTTCCGTTCAATGGCATGTGTAGCTGCAGATAAACATGCTGTGCATAGACTACAAAGCAGTTTGTCCTCCCATAAATTAGCGGTGGTCAGCCTGTAGGAGTTGATGTTTGAAATAATGTTCTCAGAACAGCTTGACCTACTGTGGCTTGTTGTCGTGATAATACGTCTACACAGTAGTGTTTAGTGAATGTATGAGGGTAGTTAGGGTGAGAGCAGCCGCACTTCCGTTAAGTGACAACACAAGTAAATAAGAGAATCAGTGAGAATTAGACATTTGGTGCTCGATGGGTCGGGTGCCTAACTCCCCTAGTAGGCACAGAAATGCGTAACAGGTACACAATGGAAATAACAGCAGAATGACCCCGGCACACAGAATCGGTGTAATCACAGTTCAAAATGTAGGACAAGTGTCCCTGGTTTTCAGGATCCGGACGTGAGTAATAAATGCGAATAGTCCTCAGTTGGTGATGCAAGTGTCTTTATTTGTAGGCCCAATTTGCCATAGGTTTGCGTAGTCATCAGAGAACAGCCAACACGTGTTTCGTCACACAAGTGACTTTTTCAAGGCTGTAAAACAATAAATGGTGTACACGATATATGGGAGTGAAACAAGGGTAAGTAGGCTTAGTCTAAGTCCAAAGGGACAGGTGCCCGTGTAAAACTTAACCCATGTGAGTATGTATACACATTTATATTTGTGACGTCAAATTGGGTAGGCATGGCTAACAGTAGTGAAAATTGTGAACAGAAATCCCATGTTTAAAGGAAAGGGCAATTAAGAAGAGAAAAAGAGTTAGGAAGAGGAGAGCAACTCATAGAACGAAGCCGTGTGTTGGATTGTGATAATGACCACCAAATAATACCCCAAGAGAAGTGATTCCTAGGTGAAGCCAAGACGGTGAAGTAATAGGAGAAAGGGGGTAGGTGCATACGAGAGTAGGTTACAAAGGTAAAAAATCATACCTGGGCCAGTTGGCCAGGAAGGTAAGTATTGGATGAAACCGTTATAAGGAGTTGAATGGTTGGTAGTGAGTATGACCGATCCAGTATATGTCGGTAAGCAAAAGAAGCCTTGATAAGCCTTAGTTGGAGACCCTGTGTGAGTAACATGGTAAATGTAAGGAGACATGATATAAAAAAGTGACTCGCTGTGTCAATTAGATAATCCTATGGGGAACCAAGATAGATGAGGCAGAAAATGCTGGTGAGATAATAATGCGGATATATGTAGAGTAGTTAAACAATTGCGTTTGTGAGATAAAGTAAGCAAAAAGTTTAGGGCAAGGTATGCGCCTATGTGAGCAAACCAAGATGAGTAGGTCAAAGTTGGTAAGAGGAAGTGTCATGAAAGGCATATAAGTAGGTTACAGACAAAAACTGTGAGAAAGTGCAGATTAAAATATAACTATAATAATAGTTGCTGGTCGTTCGGGCTAAGGGATTAGGTAGTAACCCCGTAGGTAATGAGCGCATAGAGAGGCCGAAGGTAAACCAAAAAAGGGGGCCAAGATATGTGAAAGGGGAAGTTCCCTGGATATGTAGGGTGAAAGGAACGCTGAACGGGCGCGGTGACCGAAGAGGTAAGTCAGTCATAGTAACCGGCTGCCCCTAGTATGTGGCTGCAGAGAAAGGTTAACATAACCTAATGCAAAGAAGGACTATAACAAAGTCCGGTAGCGTGTAGCAGGGGGACATGGGAGCCCGGAATACGCGCCCGTTTACGAGTCGAGATGGGGCTTGCAGCTAAGCAATGCGTAATGCACGTAATGAAAACAAAAAATGAACATAAGAGTCCAGCGCGACAACCGCGTGGGAGCGGGTCGGAGCTTACCTAGTGGGTTGACTAGCCGGTCGTGTACTGGCGGTGAAGCGCGTCTCAGTGTATTGATGTAGCCGCGCTCGTGTGTTGAAGTACGTTTGGTGGGCAGTAAAAAGGGCAAAAGGACTAACTCGATTAGAAGAAAGTAAGAAGGGCGGACTGTGGCGGCCATCTTAAGATGTCTAAGTACAATAGTAAAGTATGGTGAATGTTGGTAGACTGAGGATAATAAATGATGAAAAAGGAGAAGATATCTCTTTTTGTGTTTGAGGGAAAGAGAAAGAAGAGAAACCCATATTAGTGGACATGCTGGTGACATGTATGGTTAAGACAAATATTGAACAGTCAATTTTAATATGTACAAGATAATGTTGGCATAGTCTATTGCAATGCTATCCATTAGGAGAATAAAATGTAAACGAGTATTGTATGGTACTAGAAGAGTAGGTCTTAGCACCAAATTAATATGGTGGATAAAATGCACGCATAAGTTCACATAAATAGAAAAGATAAAATGATGAAATGACAAGGTGAGTGGTACGGTGGCCAAATAGCCCCAATGTGTGACCATAATCAAATGGGACATAATACTGCTCATCCCTAGATGCAACCAGCTACGTTGTAACAAGTGAATATTCCTGCATAGTTAGACATTTGATAAATTTACAGACACAAGAACAAGTATACATAAGTATGCAGTGACCCAGGAGCCCCCCGGCCTGATCACATTCTAAGACAGGAAAAAATGCAGTTCGCGATCAGTGTTAAGCCCTTGTTCCACTGCGCGGAGTTTTAAAATCCATTTTGCCTCGCATTTACGTAGATCCTTGGTTCTGTCTCCACCTCTGGGTGAGTTGGCAACATGAGCCACTCCATGAAATCTGACCTTGGTGAGATCACTTTCACCATGTGAAGTATTGAAGTGTACAGCCAGTGGGTACGTGGTGTTAAGGTTTCTAATGGCTCTCACGTGCTCCTGTATGCGTTCCTTGAGAGGGCGTATTGTGCTGCCTATGTAAATGAGACCACATACACATATAACACAGTACACTATGAATCTCGTATTGCAGTTGATGAAGTCATTGATGTGATAGGTGGTCCTTGTGTTGTAGGCAAAGGATTTGATCTTATTAAGAGCCAGAGGGCACAATATGCAACAGCCACATTTGTAGAAGCCCTTAGGCTTGTCTGGAATCCAGGTGGGGGGGGATGTTTGCGTGTGGGAGGCGAGGAAACTGGGACACAAAATATTCCTAAGTGTGCGTCCCCTGCTGTGTGTCATTGTGGGTGAACCGTTGATATAGTCCTTGAGACATGAGTCTAGTAGTAGTAGGTGCCAGTGTTTGTTGAGAATACGGTGTACCTTTTTGCTGGCAGGGCTGTATTGTGTGATGAAGGAAACAGGACGTTTGGTAGAGTCAGTTGTAGGGGACTTTCTAGCCCTTCTGATGAGTAGGGAGTGTTGGTCCTTAGAGGAGATGCGGTTGCTGGCTGCAGAGATGAGTTTGTTTGTGTAACCTCGTGCCCGAAATCGTTGTTTCAGGTTCTCGAGTTCCTGGTTGAAAATGTCAGTATTGGTACAGTTACGTCTAACCCTAACCATTTCACCATATGGTATTGCTCTGATTTGTGTGAAGGGATGAGCACTCTGTGCGTGTAGAATGGAGTTGCAGGCTGTCGGTTTTCTGTACAATCTGGATGTTATTTTGTTGTCATTAATGTATAGCAGAAGGTCCAGGAATTCAATCTGGGCACAGTCAACCTTATGTGTAAAAGTAAGGTTGAACTCATTGTTGTTAAGGTGGCATATAAGTGAGTTAAGGTCTGACATACTACCTGTCCAGATTACCAGAATGTCGTTGATGTATCTCCCCCAGTATAAAACATGTTGAGTAATGTGTGTCGGGCAGTTGTTCCAAAGATGTACCTTCTCAAATTGGCCCATGTATAGATTCGCATAGGAGGGTGAGAATTTGGCTCCCATGGCAACTCCCTGGCATTGTCGGTACCAGTTCCCATTGTGTATGAAGACATTGTTTTCCAGTACCATGCGTGTGAGATCGAGGAGCATGAGTGTGTGTTCATATAGCGTGGCATCTCGCACGTTGAGGGTGTCTGAGAGCATCCTGAGACCCATTTCGAGTGGAATCGACGTGTACAATGAACTAACGTCAAGGCTAACAAACAGACACTCCTCCGTCCATTCAACATCTTCCAGTTGCATAGTAGGTCCCTAGTGTCTTGGATATAGGAGGGAAGGTTGCGTACCAAGGGCTGGAGAAAGGAATCTATGTATTCCGAGATCGGTTCCGTTGGAGAGCCGGTGCCCGAGATAATGGGTCTGCCTGGTGGAAAGCTGGTCGTTTTGTGTACCTTGGGTAGAATGTACAGGGAGTGCAGAATTATTAGGCAAGTTGTATTTTTGAGGATTAATTTTATTATTGAACAACAACCATGTTCTCAATGAACCCAAAAAACTCATTAATATCAAAGCTGAATATTTTTGGAAGTAGTTTTTAGTTTGTTTTTAGTTTTAGCTATGTTAGGGGGATATCTGTGTGTGCAGGTGACTATTACTGTGCATAATTATTAGGCAACTTAACAAAAAAAAATATATACCCATTTCAATTATTTATTATTACCAGTGAAACCAATATAACATCTCAACATTCACAAATATACATTTCTGACATTCAAAAACAAAACAAAAACAAATCAGTGACCAATATAGCCACCTTTCTTTGCAAGGACACTCAAAAGCCTGCCATCCATGGATTCTGTCAGTGTTTTGATCTGTTCACCATCAACATTGCGTGCAGCAGCAACCACAGCCTCCCAGACACTGTTCAGAGAGGTGTACTGTTTTCCCTCCTTGTAAATCTCACATTTGATGATGGACCACAGGTTCTCAATGGGGTTCAGATCAGGTGAACAAGGAGGCCATGTCATTAGATTTCCTTCTTTTATACCCTTTCTTGCCAGCCACGCTGTGGAGTACTTGGACGCGTGTGATGGAGCATTGTCCTGCATGAAAATCATGTTTTTCTTGAAGGATGCAGACTTCTTCCTGTACCACTGCTTGAAGAAGGTGTCTTCCAGGAACTGGCAGTAGGACTGGGAGTTGAGCTTGACTCCATCCTCAACCCGAAAAGGCCCCACAAGCTCATCTTTGATGATACCAGCCCAAACCAGTACTCCACCTCCACCTTGCTGGCGTCTGAGTCGGACTGGAGCTCTCTGCCCTTTACCAATCCAGCCACGGGCCCATCCATCTGGCCCATCAAGACTCACTCTCATTTCATCAGTCCATAAAACCTTAGAAAAATCAGTCTTGAGATATTTCTTGGCCCAGTCTTGACGTTTCAGCTTGTGTGTCTTGTTCAGTGGTGGTCGTCTTTCAGCCTTTCTTACCTTGGCCATGTCTCTGAGTATTGCACACCTTGTGCTTTTGGGCACTCCAGTGATGTTGCAGCTCTGAAATATGGCCAAACTGGTGGCAAGTGGCATCGTGGCAGCTGCACGCTTGACTTTTCTCAGTTCATGGGCAGTTATTTTGCGCCTTGGTTTTTCCACACGCTTCTTGCGACCCTGTTGACTATTTTGAATGAAACGCTTGATTGTTCGATGATCACGCTTCAGAAGCTTTGCAATTTTAAGAGTGCTGCATCCCTCTGCAAGATATCTCACTATTTTTGACTTTTCTGAGCCTGTCAAGTCCTTCTTTTGACCCATTTTGCCAAAGGAAAGGAAGTTGCCTAATAATTATGCACACCTGATATAGGGTGTTGATGTCATTAGACCACACCCCTTCTCATTACAGAGATGCACATCACCTAATATGCTTAATTGGTAGTAGGCTTTCGATCCTATACAGCTTGGAGTCAGACAACATGCATAAAGAGGATGATGTGGTCAAAATACTCATTTGCCTAATAATTCTGCACTCCCTGTATATGCATGGAGCCCGGGGTGCCAAGACAAGCAGGTATCTGTATTCAAGGTCAGAGAGTAGACAGATATTTTTCCAATAGGCCAATTTGTCTGAAATGAGAGTTGAAATGGCAGAAAGGGGGTTGGATCGCATCGGAGCATAGGCTTGTGTATCAGCCAATTGTCTGTCGATTTCCATTAGATAGTCAGATCTATTCATGACTACAACGTTGCCCCCTTTGTCGGCCTCCTTGATCACTAAGTCAGTCCGTTTGGAAAGTCTCTGTAGGGCTAAAACCTCATTGTAGTTAAGGTTGTTATTCTGTCTACGTATGTAAGTGGTGGGTTTGTCCTCAAGGTGGAAAAGTTCAGTACTTACAGCTTTATGAAAAACATCTATGTAGTTGTCAGGAGGTAGAACCGGGACAAAAGTGGATTTGGGTTTAAGTCCACTGTTAAGGTCTAAATTGGATGGAATGTCTAGCTGGACCCGTAATGTGTCCAAATCGGGGGGTGATGCAGAGGTATTGTCAAGTGAAAGGATCGTGTGGATGTCCTGTAGATCCCTGATGGACTGGTTACAAGCCGGTGTGGGACTGCGGATGCCACTAAAAGGCTGTGGTCTATTGTGAAAGAACTTTTTAAGCTTGAGATTGCGTACAAATTTGAAGAGATCAATATGTATGTTGGTGTAATTTGGTGTGGAAGTAGGACAGAAACCCAAACCTCTTTTAAGGATGTTTATTTCATGAATGGACAAGTCAACATTAGAAAGATTCATGACCTGTACAGAGTCCTCTGATACAGTAAGTGGGTCTTGGCGGGGGGTAATCATCAAGGTCTTTGGGTTCTCGTAGTAGAGCGAGTTGCCACGCCCTCCCTTGTGTTCGTTGCTGCGTTTCCTCCCCCCCCACCGGGTGGGTTTGGATTTGGGCCTGTTCTGTTGTAATTTTGTCGAACCCCCTTTCTGTAGCGACCTAGCTCCTCTAAAAAAGAACTCGAGTAAAGAGTGGTATTAGAGACGGTAGCGTTGTCAGAGGGCCTTGCCATGGGTGCGTCTGCACAATCATATATGCGCATTATTATCTCACCAGCATTTTCTGCCTCATCTATCTTGGTTCCCCATAGGATTATCTAATTGACACAGCGAGTCACTATTTTATATCATGTCTCCTTACATTTACCATGTTACTCACACAGGGTCTCCAACTAAGGCTTATCAAGGCTTCTTTTGCTTACCGACATATACTGGATCGGTCATACTCACTACCAACCATTCAACTCCTTATAACGGTTTCATCCAATACTTACCTTCCTGGCCAACTGGCCCAGGTATGATTTTTTACCTTTGTAACCTAGTCTCGTATGCACCTACCCCCTTTCTCCTATTACTTCACCGTCTTGGCTTCACCTAGGAATCACTTCTCTTGGGGTATTATTTGGTGGTCATTATCACAATCCAACACACGGCTTCGTTCTATGAGTTGCTCTCCTCTTCCTAACTCTTTTTCTCTTCTTAATTGCCCTTTCCTTTAAACATGGGATTTCTGTTCACAATTTTCACTACTGTTAGCCATGCCTACCCAATTTGACGTCACAAATATAAATGTGTATACATACTCACATGGGTTAAGTTTTACACGGGCACCTGTCCCTTTGGACTTAGACTAAGCCTACTTACCCTTGTTTCACTCCCATATATCGTGTACACCATTTATTGTTTTACAGCCTTGAAAAAGTCACTTGTGTGACGAAACACGTGTTGGCTGTTCTCTGATGACTACGCAAACCTATGGCAAATTGGGCCTACAAATAAAGACACTTGCATCACCAACTGAGGACTATTCGGATTTATTACTCACGTCCGGAACCTGAAAACCAGGGACACTTGTCCTACATTTTGAACTGTGATTACACCGATTCTGTGTGCCGGGGTCATTCTGCTGTTATTTAGTGAATGTATGTGGTGTTGACCATATAGCTGCTTTACATATTTCAGCCATTGGTATAGTCCCTAAAAAAGCCATTGTTGCACCTTTTTTTCCTTGTAGAATGTGCTTTGGAAGTAACTAAAAGCTGTCTTTTTGCTTTGATATAGCATGTTTGGATGCACCTTACGATCCATCGTGCTAAACCTTGTTTTGATATAGGATTGCCTGTATGTGGTTTTTGGAAAGCTACAAATAGTTGTTTTGTCTTTCTAAATGGTTTAGTTCTGTCTATATAGTACATTAAAGCTCTTTTGATGTCCAATGTATGTAGCGCTCTTTCTGCCACAGAATCTGGCTGTGGGAAGAAGACTGGCAGTTCCACTGTTTGATTTATATGAAATGGTGATACAACGTTTAGTAGAAATGTTGGATTTGTTCTTAGTAGAACCTTATGTTTGTGCACTTGGAAGAAAGGTTCTTGAAGAGTAAAGGCTTGGATTTCACTTACTCTTCTTAAAGAAGTAATTGCCACTAGAAAGGCAACCTTCCATGTTACAAATTGAATTTGGCATGAGTGCATAGGCTCAAATGGTGGTCCCATAAGTCTTGTAAGCACTATATTTAGATTCCAAGAAGGAAGTGGTGGTGTCTTGGGTGGAATGATACGTTTTAAACCTTCCATGAAAGCTTTAATGACAGGAACTCTAAAATAAAGAGTTATGTTGTATATTTTGTAAATATGCTGAAATTGCAGTAAGATTAATTTTTATTGAAGAGAATGCTAAATTTGATTTTTGTAAATGAAGTAAATAACATACAATGTCTTGTATTGATGCTGTAAGAGGGTCTATATTTTTGGATTGACAGTAATATACAAATCCTTTCCATTTGTCTGCATAGCACTGTCTAGTAGTGGGTTTTCTTGCTTGCTTAGTAACTAACATACATTCTGATGGGAGTTGTAAACATCCAAACTCTATGACCTCCGGAGCCAAATTTGCTAGATTGAGGTGGTCATTCTGACCTCGGCGGTAAAAGGCGCCTACCGCCGGTCAGAAATCCTCCATAATCCCGCCGCGGTCGCGGAAACCCGCCACGGTCATTCTGACCCGCAGCAGCCAAACCTCCGAAAATCCGACAGCCACAACAGACCGCCAGACCAGCGGTCGGCGGAAAAGTGGAGGTGACAAAACCTCCACCGTCACGCCAACAGAAATACGCCCATGCCATTACGACCCACGAATCCACGCGGCGGTCTTTCAAACGCGGTTTTCCATTGGCGGGACACACCGCCGCGGTCAGAATACACACAAATGAACAAAACTCAGCCACATTGGCCGATTTGAATTCCACACACCTGATACACATACACACACCACTCCCACACACACAATACAATATAAAACACACACCCACATCACCCACAAACCCCTATGACCAAAAATTCAGAAAGAAGGCCAGAGCGAGACACCACCATCCACAAACTAGAAGCCACAGCCACTCAACACCATCACCCACACAATAGCCACACACAAAACAACACACACCACCACACTCAACACACTTAACTACACATACTCCACCCCACACATCATACACACCACCCCATGGCACCCCAAAGACACCCCCGCTTCTCAGACGAAGAACTCAGGGTCATGGTGGAGGAAATCGTTCGGGTAGAGCCCCAGCTGTTCGGCACACAGATCCAATACACCAGCATTGCCCGGAGGACGGAGCTATGGCAGAGGATTGTCGACAGGGTCAACGCTGTGGGACAGCACCCCAGAAATCGGGAAGACATCAGGAAGCGATGGAACGACCTACGGGGGAAGGTGCGTTCCATGGTATCCAGGCACAACATCGCCGTGCAGAAGACTGGCGGAGGACCCCCACCTCAACCCCCACAATTTACAACATGGGAGGAGGAAGTCTTGAACATCCTGCATCCTGACGGCCTCGCAGGAGTCGGCGGAGGAATGGATACTGGTAAGTTGAAGCTTCACTACTGCTTCCCCCCCACCTGCATGCCAAATCATACCCCAACCCTCATCCCCATCCGCGAACCCCACCCTCACCCCCACCCCCATCCTCACCCCCACCCTCACCCCCACCACCATCCTCACCC
The DNA here is from genome assembly GCF_031143425.1 of Pleurodeles waltl. Classification (NCBI taxonomy): domain Eukaryota; kingdom Metazoa; phylum Chordata; class Amphibia; order Caudata; family Salamandridae; genus Pleurodeles; species Pleurodeles waltl. The sequence goes on from NC_090436.1 coordinate 319,874,474, forward strand.
CCACCACCATCCTCACCCCCACCCTCACCCCCACCACCATCCTCACCCCCACCACCATCCTCACCCCCACCCCCAGCACACCTATTCCCTGCCAATGTCTCACCATCACAACCCACACATCCCAAAACCTAGGCCTGCATGCGTCCACTAAGCATGGACACCCATCACCAAAGCATGCCCAATGCATATACACATCCCCCCCACAAGCCACCCTCACCAAAGCCCCCACACACGAATGCCAGCACTTGGGGACACGGGAACCCACAGATACACCCATATGCCACACATTGAAACTATAACCATACCTCTATACCCCTGCAGGACCCGACCGTCAACACACCGCCGCGGAGGGCCCAGAATTCTCCACACCCCCCACCCAAGAGGCCGTCAGCGATGACAGCAGCTCTGTCGACCTGGACACCGATGACCAGCCCGGACCATCGGGGACCTCTGGACAGTCGGTTCCCCTCACACAGGCACAGGCCACTACAGACCCAAACCCCTCTGGGAACACCAGCACAGCTCCCACCCAGCGGGCCCATGCCTCTGTCTCCAGGGCGCGTCAATCTGCGGTGTGTCTACCACTACAGGGCACCCAGGATAACCCACCACCCCAACAACAACAGGGACCTGGGGGCAGTGGTAGTGGGCACACCGGCCAGGGGGCAGAGGCCCAGGGAAACAGGGCAACTCGGAGGGCAGCTGTGCGACAGGGGGGGGACGGGCCCAGGGAACCCACTCTCCACGAGGCCCTCACCACCATCATGGGAGCATACAACCGCTCCCAGGAGACGATGGCGACGGTACTGGCCCGGTTCCAGGAGATCCAGGTACTGCAGGAGGAACACTATCGGGGGTACAGGGAGGACATCAGAGCTCTCACCTCCACCCTGGTTACCATGGTAGGGCTGCTGCAGGACCTCATCAACACCAGGACGGACACTCAACAACAACAAAGGGCCCCTGCCACTAGCCTGGACCAAGAACAGCCAACCACCTCCGCCGGCGCTAGTGGACAGGAGGCCCCCGCACAACAGCAGCCCACCAGACCCCCACCTCCTGCAGGAGAAGAACCACCCCGCAAGAGGGCCCTGAGATCTCGCAAGAAGACAGAGTAGGATGTCAAGACCCCCGCCAGCAAAGGATACCACCTGATGTCATCCCACTGTCCCACATTGTCACCCTGTCCATCCTTGAACTGCCCATGCTCCATCTCTCCACAGGCCTCTGGACAATGCACCTGTGTGACTGTTACTCTGGACTCTGCCATGGACATTCCTTCACCATAGCCCCCACCCACTTGAAACCACCCATCCCATTTTGAGCACTGAAATAAACACCTATTTTGCACAAAACTATCTGGAGTCTGGCTGTGATTTCAAAATATTGTAATTGACATGACAGTGCAAATATGTCCTTGTACATAGTGAAGTCAACAAACAGCTGCCACAAAGCTGTAGTCCATGGGGAAACGAAGCACAGGACTCGTAGTGGGGACCCCAGATCTGAAATAGGGAGGGAAAAGCCACAACTCAGTCATCATACACTGGGGCAAATAGACAGGCAGCAGAGATGCAGGAGAGTAGTTCAGATTTACTAAATTATCTTTGAATTGTTACCTGTGTCCTATTGGAAGTACTGTTCAATGATTCTGTCCCTGTTGTCTGTTTCAGCCCCGTCGTCTTCCTCCTCGTCACTCTCCACAGGTTCCACCGCTGCCACAACACCACCGTCTCGACCATCCTCCTGCAGGAAAGGCACCTGGCGGCGCAAAGCCAGGTTGTGAAGCATGCAGCAGGCCACGATGATGTGACACACCTTCTTAGGTGAGTACATTAGGGATCCACCTGTCATATGCAGGCACCTAAACCTGGCCTTTAGGAGGCCAAAGGTGCGTTCGATCACCCTCCTAGTACGCCCATGGGCCTCATTGTACCGTTCCTCTGCCCTGGTCCGGGGATTCCTTACTGGGGTCAGTAGCCACGACAGGTTGGGGTACCCAGAGTCCCCCAATAGCCATACACGGTGTCTCTCTAGCTGTTCCATCACGTAAGGGATGCTGCTATTCCTCAGGATGTAGGCGTCATGCACTGACCCTGGGAATTTGGCATTTACATGCGAGATGTACTGGTCAGCCAAACACACCACCTGGATGTTCATGGAATGGTAACTCTTTCTGTTCCTGTACACCTGCTCCCTGTCTCTTGGGGGAACCAAAGCCACATGGGTCCCATCAATGGCACCAATGACGTTGGGAATATGTCCAAGGGTGTAGAAATCACCCTTCACTGTAGCCAATTCGCCCGCCTCAGGGAAAATGATGTAGCTCCTCACGTATTTCATCAGGGCAGACAACACTCTGGATAACACCTTCGAAAACATGGGCTGAGACATCCCAGAAGCAATTCCCACTGTTGTCTGAAATGACCCACTTGCCAAGAAATGGAGTACTGACAGGACCTGCACCAGAGGGGGAATCCCTGTGGGTTGGCGGATGGGGGACATCAGGTCGGGCTCCAGCTGGGCACACAGTTCATGTATAGTGGCACGGTCAAGACGGTAGGTCAGGATAAAGTGGCGTTCTTCCATTGTCGACAGGTCCACCAGCGGTCGGTACACGGGAGGATTCATCCGTCTCCTCGCCAAACCCAGCGGACGGTGCCTAGGAAGGACAGCATGGAGCACACAGTCAAGCAACCCACAGGTACGTACTCACAGCTAGCACAGTAAACGATTCTCTATGCAGTGAATGGCGTGTCTGAGTGGCTATGCAAGGCCTAGGCTGTGTGACGCAGTTGGAATTGAGCCATGTGGACCCTCGAAATGGCGGCTGCCTGACCTGTGAAGTGTGACAATGGGATGTGAGGTCAATGCGCTGGCGTGGCACACCGCGGCGGTCAGCGGTCGAAGACCGCGGCGCGAAGTCGCATTGGTTAACATTGAAGCCTATGGGTTTCAGGAGCCAATGGCGAAGGGCGCCGGCGGTGGCGGCACGCACCGCCGCGGTACGCACCGCCGCGGACGTGACCGCCATTTTCTATCTACTTATCCACTTGCGACTTGAACTTTCACAGGAGAGGACCTATACTGCAAGTGTTGCTGTGACCTCGGTCTGGAAGGGACAATGGCTTCTGCGCCTGGGGAAAGGGCCCCTGCCTTCACTGGAGAGGAGTTGGAGAAACTTGTGGATGGGGTCCTCCCCCAGTATGCGCTACTCTACGGTCCTCCAGACCAACAAGTGAGTTTAATTCAATATGGATTTGGGGCCACTGGCTGGCTTGGGGGCCTGGCGGGGGGCCTGGCGGGGATGGGGGGGCATGTTGGGCCTGGCGGGGGGCATGGCGGGGGGCCTGGCGGGGATGGGGGGCATGTTGGGGCTGGCGGGGGGCATGGCGGGGGGCCTGGCGGGGATGGGGGGCATGTTGGGGCTGGCGGGGGGCATGGCGGGGGGCCTGGCGGGGATGGGGGGGCATGTTGGGCCTGGCGGGGGGCATGGCGGGGGGCCTGGCGGGGATGGGGGGCATGTTGGGGCTGGCGGGGGGCATGGCGGGGGGCCTGGCGGGGATGGGGGGCATGTTGGGGCTGGCGGGGGGCATGCAGGGGGGCCTGGCGGGGATGGGGGGCATGTTGGGGCTGGCGGGGGGCCTGGCGGGGATGGGGGGCATGTTGGGGCTGGCGGGGGGCATGGCGGGGGGCCTGGCGGGGATGGGGGGCATGTTGGGGCTGGCGGGGGCATGGCGGGGGCCTGGCGGGGATGGGGGGCATGTTGGGGCTGGCGGGGGGCATGGCGGGGGGCCTGGCGGGGATGGGGGGGGGCATGGCGGGGGGCCTGGCGGGGATGGGGGGCATGTTGGGGCTGGCGGGGGGCATGGCGGGGGGCCTGGCGGGGATGGGGGGCATGTTGGGCCTGGCGGGGGGCCTGGCGGGGATGGGGGGCGTTGGGCCACTGGCAACGAAAATGCAGACAAACTTGAACGTGGTATTTCTCCCTCCCTGTACGTGTCACATAGGTCCGCGCCCATGAGAAGATCGGGATTTGGCGTGCCATCGCCAAGGAAGTCCGGACCCTGGGGGTCCACCATCGACGGGGCACCCACTGCCGCAAGAGGTGGGAGGACATCCGCCGCGGGACCAAGAAGACCGCTGAGTCTCTGCTGGGGATGGCCTCTCAACGTAGGCGGGGTGCCTGCCGTCAACTGACCCCCCTGATGTTCCGGATCCTGGCGGTGGCCTACCCTGATTTGGATGGGCGCGTGAGGGCAGCACAGCAGACACAAGGGGGTGAGTACAAGCATTATCTACTCTGTTGTCGCGCAGTGGAGGTGTCTGGGTGGGGGAGGAGGGCTGTGGGTCCCCCTAGGCCAGGGCGATATCTGTAGGCTGGGCACCCCCGTAAGCCCCTGTGTCCCCAGCCACCACCCTCAGTAGTGTGTCAGTACAGCCATCCCTGGGCCGTGTCATCCATGGGTGCAGTTGTCAACTCTAGGCGTGTAGGGCATGTTCCACGGAATGCGTAGCGGACCCCAAGTGCGCAACTTAGTGCAGGGGGCATCTGTGTCTGTCATGTCCGCTAACTGTACCGGAGATCCATGTACTCAATATCCCTTTATTTCTCTCCCCCCCCCCTTTTTGTTTGTCTTTCTGTGCTTGTGTGCATCAGCATCATCAGGCGGAGGAGAAGTGGCATCGGGGCAGGAGGGAGCTGCATCTCACATGGCCCAGGAGGGCCATGCCACAGAGTCTGACTGGACCAGTGAGACGGAGGGCGAGGGGAGCTCCACAACGGGGACGACTGGACCCTGCAGCGACACGGACACGTCCTCGGAAGGGAGCTCCCTTGCGGGGGTGGCACCATCCGTGCCCCCCGCCATTACAGGTACAGCCGCCCCCCAGCGCACCATCTCCGCCCTCCCAGCAGCCCCTCATCGTTCGCCCCGTGCACGCTCTGCCAGGAAGCCGGGCATCTCCTTCGCCCCAGGCACCTCAGGCCCTGCCCCTGTTACCCCCGCTGCCCTCAGTGAGGAGGTCATTGACCTCCTCCGAACGCTCATTGTTGGGCAGACTACCCTTTTGAATGCCATCCAGGGGGTGGAGAGGGAGGTTCATCGCAGCAATGCGTACCTGGAGGGCATTCATTCGGGTCAGGCTGCCCATCAGCGATCGTTCCAGGCTCTGGCCCCAGCACTGACGGCAGCCATTGTCCCTGTCTCCTGCCTCCCTCTACTAACTCCCTCCTCCCAGTCTCCTGTTCCTCTGCCTGTCCCACCCACACCATCAGACCAGCCTGCACACACCTCAACACCCAAGAGAAGCTCATCCAAACATAAGCACCACAGATCACGCAGACATTCACACACGCAACATTCCGATGCAGACATGCCAACAGTCACTACCACCTCTGTGACCCCCACCTCCTCGTATCCCTCCTCCCTCCCTGTGACGTCTACACTCACACCTCCATTCACCTCACCATCAGCCAGTGTTTCCATCACCAGCACACCCTCCAGTCCAGTCCGCACACGTGCAGTCACCACCCCCACTGCCATTTACACGTCCCCTGTGTCCTCTCCCACTGTGTCTGTCACCCCCTCTTCCACACCACACAAACGCAGCCACCCACCCACCCAACAGCCATCCACCTCACGACAGCCTATCCCTCCTGCACCCAAAGACAGCAAACGTGACTCAGCCAAAAACCACATCCTCTCCCTCCACTCCCATTCCCACTGTACCTACCACTCTCCATTGTCCCAAGAAACTCTTCCTCGCCACTGCTAACTTCTTTCCTGACCCTGAGCCCCCCCCTCCTTCTCGTCGGGGTAAGAAGAGCACCTCAGCCACCACCAGCCCTGCAGCCCCCTTGACAAGGGTGCAGGGGTATTGGAGCCCACCAGCCCGCATGTCTGGATCTTCGCCCAGCAGCAAGGGGACAGCCAGCCCACCCCCTGGGAAGAGGAGCAGAAGGCGGAAGCGGCGCCGCAGGAGCCCGGCTTCTACATCCCCCCCGGACACCACCCAGACACAGTCACCAGCCACAGCTCCAAAGGGAGGAAAGGGCCACAGACTCCCGACTAAGGAGGGCAAGGGCAGCAAGTCGGAGAGGTCAGGCTGCAGGCCTGCTGCCCAGGAGGAGCCCACCACCCCCATAGCCGCTGGCCAGGGAGGACCCAGCCCAGCTGGCCAGGAGGGCCCCACCACCCACAGCCCAGGTGGGCATTGAAGGAGCACCATCCCCGCTGCCCAGGAGGGCACCACCAGGCAATGAGCAGTTGGCCATAGACCGCCCGCCGTCTCAAGAACCGCTGAACTGGGCCCCGCCGTCTCAAGCACCGCTGAACTGGGCCCCGCCGTCTCAAGCACCGCTGAACTGGGCCCCGCCGTCTCAAGCACCGCTGAACTGGGCCCCGCCGTCTCAAGCACCGCTGAACTGGGTCCCGCCGTCTCAAGCACCGCTGAACTGGGCCCCGCCGTCTCAAGCACCGCTGAACTGGGCCCCGCCGTCTCAAGCACCGCTCCGCTGGGGACCGCCGTCTCAAGAACCGCTGAACTGGGCCCCGCCGTCTCAAGCACCGCTCCGCTGGGGACCGCCGTCTCAAGAACCGCTGAACTGGGCCCCGCCGTCTCAAGCACCGCTGAACTGGGCCCCGCCGTCTCAAGCACCGCTCCGCTGGGGACCGCCGTCTCAAGAACCGCTGAACTGGGCCCTTCAAGGCAAGACCCGCTGAACTGGGCCCTTCAAGGCAAGACCCGCTGAACTGGGCCCTTCAAGGCAAGAACCGCTGGCCCTTTGGCAGACGTGGCAGGGCAGGATCTGTCTCGGGCAGGGCTGCAGGATGTCCTCTGGCCAACATGCCTCCTCCAGTGGCAGTGGAGTCTGTTATGGACTGTATGGACTGTGGCTTTGCACTCCCCAGGATGGCCAAGTGGGCAGGCCACCCACTGTATGGACTGTATGGACTGTGGCTTTGCTCTCCCCAGGATGGCCCAGTGGGCAGGCCACCCACTGTATGGACTGTATGGACTGTGGCTTTGCACTCCCCAGGATGGCCCAGTGGGCAGGCCACCCACTGTATGGACTGTATGGACTGAGGCTTTGCTCTCCCCAGGATGGCCCAGTGGGCAGGCCACCCACTGTATGGACTGTATGGACTGTGGCTTTGCTCTCCCCAGGATGGCCCAGTGGGCAGGCCACCCACTGTATGGACTGTATGGACTGTGGCTTTGCACTCCCCAGGATGGCCCAGTGGGCAGGCCACCCACTGTATGGACTGTATGGACTGTGGCTTTGCTCTCCCCAGGATGGCCCAGTGGGCAGGCCACCCACTGTATGGACTGTATGGACTGTGGCTTTGCACTCCCCAGGATGGCCCAGTGGGCAGGCCACCCACTGTATGGACTGTATGGACTGTGGCTTTGCTCTCCCCAGGATGGCCCAGTGGGCAGGCCACCCACTGTATGGACTGTATGGACTGTGGCTTTGCTCTCCCCAGGATGGACCAGTGGGCAGGCCACCCACTGTATGGACTGTATGGACTGTGGCTTTGCACTCCCCAGGATGGCCCAGTGGGCAGGCCACCCACTGTATGGACTGTATGGACTGTGGCTTTGCTCTCCCCAGGATGGCCCAGTGGGCAGGCCACCCACTGTATGGACTGTATGGACTGTGGCTTTGCTCTCCCCTGGATGGCCCAGTGGGCAGGCCACCCACTGTATGGACTGTATGGACTGTGGCTTTGCACTCCCCAGGATGGCCCAGTGGGCAGGCCACCCACTGTATGGACTGTATGGACTGTGGCTTTGCTCTCCCCAGGATGGCCCAGTGGGCAGGCCACCCACTGTATGGACTGTATGGACTGTGGCTTTGCTCTCCCCAGGATGGGCCAGTGGTCATGGAGTCCCCTCGTGGATCTGGCGTCGTGTACTCAAGTGGCTGAGGTGCCCCCCTTCCCTTCCCCCTGAGGTGCCTGTCCTATTTTCTTTCTGATGCCCCTGCAGTGTTCTCTCCGTGGAGTTCTTGTCGTGGGATTGGGCTTTGCCCCTTTGCACAGGACCCCTGTGGTCCACGGACAGTGGTTGGACTACATTTAGTAGCTGTATATATTTTGTACATAGTTTATTTATTTATTGGGATTACTGGTGTCCATATTTCAATATATCTGCCCGTTTATGATCTCTTCTTTTGGTCTTTGCATTATTTCGGAGGGGGGGGTTTGTGGGTTGTGACAGTGATCTGTGGGAATGCATTGATGTGTGTGTTGTAGTGGGTGTGGGTGGGTGGGTGTGTGCCGGTACTCTTTTCCCTCCCCTGTGTCGTAGGTGCAGTACTCACCGATGTCTTCCGCGCCGCCGGGCGTGCTCCTGGTACAGGAGCAGGTATAGGAGTGCGGGGATGACCTGCAACTCGGGTTCCATACTGCCGGAATCTCGCGTGGAGTGCGTAGAGGTGAGCGTTTTCCCGTTCGTAGTCTGTTTCCGCCGTGTTTTTATCGGCGGTGCTCCCGCCCCGGAAAAGGTGGCGGATTGGTGGGTCGTGATAGGGTGGGCGGTACATTGTCTGCCGCCTGGCTGTTGGCGGGGACCGCCGCGCTGTTTGTTTGTTCCGCCGTGGCGGGCGGAGTGTTAATGCAGCGGGCTGTGTTGGCGGTTCCCGCCAGGGTCAGAATTGCATATTTTGGACCGCCGGCCTGTTGGCGGCTTGGCCGCCACATTATCACCGACCGCCAGGGTCAGAATGAGGGCCTGAGTGTCTTGGGATTTGGATGCCTGATTTGACCTCTGTTTTGTGTCAACAGATCTGGTCTGCATGGGAGTTTGGAGTGTGGTACTACGGACAGATCTAATAATGTTGTGTACCACGGTTGACGAGCCCATGTTGGTGCTATGAGTATCATGTTGAGTGAAGTTTGACGCAACTTGTTGAATAGAAACGGAAGGAGTGGGAGAGGAGGAAAAGCGTATGCAAATATTCCTAACCAATTGATCCAGAGAGCATTGCCCTTGGATAGGAGATGTGGGTGTCTGGATGCGAAGTTTTGGCATTTTGTGTTTTCGTTTGTTGCGAACAGGTGTTTGTTTGGTGTTCCCCACTTTTGAAAGTATTTTTGAAGTACTTTAGGATGAATCTCCCATTCGTGAGTTTGTTGGTGATTTCTGCTGAGGATATCTGTCAACTGATTGTCTATCCCTGGAATGTATTGTGCTAATAGATGAATTTGGCTGTGGATTGCCCATTTCCAAATTTTCTGGGCTAGAAGGGACAGTTGGGATGAATGTGTCCCTCCCTGTTTGTTGAGATAATAATAGTTGTCATGTTGTCTGTTTTGATAAGAACATTCTTCTGTGTGAGAAGAGGTTGAAAAGCTTCGAGTGGTAGAAAAATAGCTAATAACTCCAAGTGGTTTATGTGTAGCTATTTGTGTTTGACATCCCATTGCCCTTGAATGTTGTGATTGTTGAGGTGAGCTCCCCAACCAATCATGAAATCTTGTTTTTGTAGTAGTGGGATGACATCCTGTAAAGTTACCATGTGAAAATGTTCTGACAGGATGTATAGATTGAGGGGCCTGAGGTCTAATACTGACCTGAGGGTGCCATCTTTTTGGGAATTAGAAAGTATAGTGAATAAACTCCTGTTCCTATTTGAGACTGTGGAACCAATTCTATTGCTTGTTTGAGTAGTAGAGATTGGACCTCTTCTTGTAACAGAACTGTGTGTTCTGTGGATAGTTTGTGTAACCTTGGTGGAATATTTGGAGGAGTGTTTATCAATTCTAGGCAATAGCCATTGTGGATAATTGACAGCACCCAGTTGTCTGTGGTAATATTTTGCCAATTTGTGTGGAACTGTTGTAGTCTTCCCCCCACAGGAGAAGTGTGGAGTGGAAGGGAATGAGGGAAGTCACTGTTTTGGGTGCTGTGGAGGCTGCTTAGAGGCCTGAAATTTCCCTCTATTTTTGGGGTATTGTCCTCTATATGTGCCCCTAAAACTACCACATTGGTATTGCGGTTGGTAGGTTGGATTTGTCTGCGAGGTTGATGCCTTTGAGGGCTGTGGTCTGACACCACCAAGAAACTAAGGTTTACTAAATGACCCCCTATATGGTGCAGAGTACAGTGCACCCATTGCCTTTGCTGTGTCAGAGTCTTTTCGCAATTTTTCGATGGCTGTGTCTACTTCTGGCCAAAAACAAAATATGTTTTTTGTTGAACAGCATGTTCAACACTGCCTTCTGTATTTCTGGCTTGAATCCAGAAGATCGGAGCCATGCATGTCTGCGTATAGTGACTCCAGTGTTGACACTCCTACTAGCGGTATCTGCTGCATCTAGGGCAGATCTTATCTGGTTGTTTTTAATGGCCTGCCCTTCCTCCACTACCTGTTGCGCCCTTTTCTGGTGTTCTTTGGGGAGATGCTGTATTATGTCCTGCATCTTGTCCCAATAGGCTCTGTCATAGGGAGCTAATAGTGCTTGCGAGTTGGCTATCCTCCACTGATTTGCTGCCTGGGACGCAACTCTTTTTCCTGCAGCATCAGATTTCCTGCTGCATCTCCTGATGACTATTTGCCCTCTTCCTGGCAGCGCTAACTACAAAAGAATCAGGAGGTACCTAATGGGTGATATAATCAGGGTCAGAGGGTGCAGGTTTATATTTCTTCTCTATCCTAGGTGTTATGATGCGTGCCTTTACCGGTTCATTAAAGATTTGATCTGTATGTTTTACCATGCCTGGGAGCATCGGGAGGCATTGGTACCTAGAATGTGTTGAGGATAGAGTGTTAAATAAAAAATCCTCTTCTAGTGGCTCTGTATGCATGGTAACACCATGATATGCTGCAGCCCTAGCTATGACTTGATTATAGACAGTACTATCCTCAGGTGGTGATGGTTTAGAGGGATAGCTGTCTGCATCATTACTTGGAATGGGATCAGGGTCATAAAGATCCGATGGATCAACATTGTCCTGTTGTGAATCATATGAATGAGTGGGTGACTGCATTGGTGTAGGGCTGGTAGGATGTGAGGTAGGTAGGTGGGGAGAATGAGGAGGAGAGTGAAGAGGAGAAGACTGAGGAGGTGGTGGTGGTTTCTCCTTCTGCTTTGGCACTTTAGCTGGAGGCTGCATAGTGTCCAATTCCTCCTGAAAAGCTAGCTTCCTCTTTGTTTTTAAAGGAGGTGTTGTAAGAATTCTTCCTGTTTCCTTATGGATGTGGATCCTGGATTGCCTTTCATCCATAATTTCTAAAATTGGTTCTACCACTAACTCCTCTTCGGAGGTTTTGTGGCTTTCTTTAAGTCTCTTTGAAAGTCCATACTCCTCTGTGTATGTTAGCTTTTTCGGGCTCCGAAGCGTGCTTTTTCGGGATCGAAAAAGATGAAGAGGACGAAGGTTTCGGCTCCGATTCTGGCTTTCTGATTTTCGACTCCGAAAATTGGTGTTTACTGGAGTCGGAAACAGAGCTTTTTGTTGTCTTCAATGTTTTCGGACGAATGGCCTTTTTCGGTGCCGAAAAACAGACAGTTTTTTTCGGGCCGAGCCATGGCCTTTCAGCAGTGGCATACCCATGGCCTTGTGTTTTTTCTTTTGTGAGGGTGCAGGGGCAGACGTACTTACATGTTGCCCTGCTGTGATTGGTCTGTCTTCGTCTGATTCTTGCCCGGACTCGGAATCTTGAACTGAGACTGCAGTCTGCATCAATTCTTCCTCTTCTACGTCGAGATGTTCCCCACTCTTCGAATCCATTTCGAGCCTTCGTGGTCTTCGGTCTCTAACAGTCTTTTTCGATCGGAAGGATCGACAGGCCTCGCAGTTTTATTCCCGATGGTCTGGGGAAAGGCAGACGTTGCAAACCAGATGCTGGTCTGTGTACGGGTACTTTGCATGGCACCGAGGACAGAATCGGAATGGAGTCCGATCCATGCAGCTTCCACGCGGTCGGTCCAAAAAGGCCCGAGTTGGGCGCGCATGCCCAGAAGGCCGAACAAAGTTCTTTTCCCAACGGTAGTGCTGTGTCGATGGAAGAATATGAACCCGATCGATGCAATACCGACAAAAAAAGAGTTTTACAAAGTTTTCCAAATCGAAATCTCAGAGCGAGAGGAAACACGTCCAAACCCGACAACGGAAAGAAAACAATCTAACAATGGAGTTGATGCCCATGTGCAATGGAACCGAAGAGGAGGAGTCACTCGATCCCGTGACTCGAAAAGACTTCTTTGAAGAAAAACAACTTGTAACACTCTGAGCCTAACACTAGATGGTGGACTAATGCACAGCATGTGTATCTGCAGCTACACATGCCATCGAACATATATACACACACACACACACACACATATATATATTTTAAACAGCATGTGTAAGTGGCAGTGCCACAGCAGACATATATGTTTTTTTTTTTTTAAATAGTATGTGTAATTGGTTCAAACACTGGGCAATGCTAGTGGGAACAGTGAGATATAACCTTTTGGCATGAGTCAAGGTTGTTTGAGGCGAAATCGAACAATTCCACATTTTACACACAGAATGCGCCAGAAGTGCAGCACGTGTTGGCAGCACTGTTAAAGAGCTTGTTTAGATGTAGTTTGGCATCTCATAAGCCATCACTATGCTGAAATAACCAGGATGTGAGTGGCAGCAAAGATTTTTTTATTTTTTTTTAGAAATTCAAACATGCTTGAGTACAAAAACTAATTTTATTTATGCTTCAACAATGAAGAATTCCTTTACTTATCTAGTTTATGCGGAGTATAGTGCCTACGATCAAAAAATAAATAATAAAATATGTTTCTTAAACAGCAAATGATTAAAGCTTAGTATTCCAAGCACCAACCACTTAATATAACAGGAACAATGTGTACTTGAGTCTCACTTGCATCCAAAATGTATAGATAAAATATATTAGCTTGATCAAATAAATATTTCTCACCATCCAGAAGTCTTTGTTCACAAATGTCGCTTGACCATGGGAAATGCCTCTCCAGCGGGCCTGGGTTTTAGCAAACAGTAACAGAATGGGATTCAGCTCATATCCTGTACACTGAAGCCCCATCGAAGCGGCTGTAAGTACCTGCCAAAGAATGCAGATTAAGGAGGCTTGTCAATTCACATCAGTGTCATTACACCAATGTTTGTTTCTACTATTTCAGATATTATTTTGTATGCGCACAGTATTTTGAGACGGCAAGACTGATCTCTACAAAGGTACACCAGGACATCCCAATGCACACATAGTGCATCTATCTAACACCACGTCACAGATCAGTAATGCTTCTAATCCATGAGTTTTATTAGCCTTAATGGTGTCTTCTCAAATCGCAGCTTTCAATAAAGACTGATGTTAGGGGATCATATAAGAATGTTTTAGATTTGACGATTTTGGCAACAAACAGAAGTGACAGTCTTTTTGGGATACAGATTGGCTGAAACCTGTTAGTTACATGATTTTTAAGTTACTACCTTTACATACGCTTGCTTTTCTTACAAATGCATCCAACTTCTAAAGGCATAATGTACAAATATCACAAAAATATGCCTATTTACTTTTTAGTTTTTGAACCCTGTTTTACTGCCCTATATATGAATTGTACATACTGAAGCTAATACACACATTCAGTGTATACATTAAAAAAAAATATATTTGAAATTGTTTTTCATTACAGTTAAAAAAAAAAACAGGCATAAGGTTAAATACCCAACAGTCTCTCCCTATGGGGGGAACAAGCAATGATTGTTTGAGCCAGTGGTCTGTACTTGAGTGCTGCTGGGTACTTGATCATTGGAACTAAAGTGCACCCACATAGACTGCTCCCTTCTGACTAACATCAAAATACAATACCCATGTGTGTAAAAGGATGCTAAGTGCTGGCTGTGCTTGAACTGATCAGTGCATATTATGAGAAATGTGAGTAAACTGTTCTGCACTACATTTACCATGATGCATTTTGGGAGGCCAGTGTCAGGTTTGCCATTCAGCGTGCAAACCTTCTTCTGAACACTGTCAGTCATAAATCTCTTAAAGGCTCACATGGACAGTCAAAAGTGTATTCTTTTTTTAGGTTGAGCGTAAGCGTACAGCCTCTTGTATCCTATAGTATACTGACTGTGGGCTTAAACTGATTTCATTTGCTCGTTTCAGTGTCATTTAAAAATCTTTCCTTGCTAGTGGTCAGTCATGCCTAGTAGTCCCTCCTTTTTAGGTCGACCGCGCAAGCGTTCTGGCCTGTTGTAATCTATCTGAGGGCTTTTAACCACCCCTACTGCACACCTATCACTCGTTCATAGGCTTGCCCTTCAAAATCCTTTGCTATCACTGGTAAATGCTTTACATTTGTCCCTCCTTGAGGCAGTTTTGTTACCGTGTTGGCCATCAACCCTGTTACATGGATAATTGCACGTTTGGAGATACGTTTGACTGCGAGCAGACTTCTTTTTCCTTTCGTGTCTCTCCTTCACGCTCATGGCGGCCGTGGTGCTTTGAAACAGCTTGTTTATGTCAACTGTTTTACTTTTCATTTTCAATATATATGGCAAGAAAAGTTCAGTTAGGAATTTACAACACTAATAGCTCTAACTCAAGCAAACGCAAGATCCACTTCATTGCAAATGTTTGTTCTCTTTGGGAGAAGGGACCAACTACTGTATAATTAAATTTTGTCTTGTTTATCTGGTCTTTAGGGGACTTTTTTTCCTGCTCATGTTCAGGGAAGCTTCTTAGAGCATCCTTGCTCTCAATTTAACTTAGCTGTAAACAAGGCTATAAATCAGGCAGTTATCTTGGTCACATTTGGTCTTGTGGGATCCCTGTGCCCTCTCTCAGCTGCCTGGCTCCCACCCTTCCTTGGCTTGGATTGCGCCACACCTCCCTCTTTCACCAGATTTCTGAGGCATTCCAGTTCCTTTCATTGTTGCAGCACAGCCCAATATAGCTTTAAAATGACTTGCCTCAGTATTTAGTGCTTTAACATTTCTATGCAGCAGCCCTGTGTTCCTGCATTGTGCTTTAAATCTATTTTCTGCTTTGAAGATGTTTATTTTTTTTGGAGGCAGGGGAGATTAAGTGATGTTGAGCGGACGCCATGATTCGAACCCAGGTCCTCCATTCCAAAGTCAGCAGCTCTAGTCCTTGCGCCACACCACCCTCTTCTAACCAGGTTTCTAGCAAGCCAAGGTTAAGTTGTGCAGGAGTAAGGAAATGCTTCATGCTGTAATATTAGCTGTGTTTTCGACAGTTACAGTGCACATAAATAAAGTTTTAAAATCGAGCAATGATTCTATCTCTGTAAATTTGGCTGTAAAGTCCAGTTCACGGTTCAGTTGCGATGCATGCATTGTAAATATTTATGCAAACCCGCTCTTGTGGGCAATCCTTGAGGGTTCCTGGGCTGTAACGCGTTGCAGTATATTTCAAACACCATCTGAATGGCATTACATCACCTTATGTTTCGCTAACATCTTTTGAGCAGTATGAATTTTCTGACTGGACACGAGATTCATTTATCCAAAGGATTTAAAGTGTTAGGGTCCTATAAAATATATAATTTTGTTGCCCAAATGAACTGTACATAACCTTGCGATACCAACCCAAGAAATTTGCTGTAGAGTTTCCCAATCAGCCTCCTGCTTTTATGTGCAGCCAGTGATAACACTATCTAAGATGAAGCACTAAAAAGTGACTTTTTTCAAAATTAAGCCCTCGGATCAGTTTTAGCCTTCTCGGGGGAATGCAGTAATGATTAATAGAGCCCCTTAAATAATGGAATATGCACTAGGAAGTTTTCCCTAAATGAAATATTGTTTCAGCCCTTCATGAGGAGAAACCAAGCTGGAAAACCTACAGCCGAGATCCCAGAGCTCAAATTCCCCTTTTCCAGCAATAATCACGTTAAATGCGGCACCATTTTTATTCATCACTTTCAACACTAGAGCGCACAATTTTTCAGTCCAGTCTTGTCTGTCACGGACATCTCTTTATCCGAACCCCCAGACAGTGTTGCTTTTCTTCGAATGAGCAGGACAAGGGATATTCACATGGAGTGCACACTTACGATTAGTATTGTTTTAATTAGTGGTAGGGCTGTAATTGAATCAGCCAGAGCAGGTGGCCTTCATCTATTTGTAACTTATTTAAATTGCTTTTGGTTTCTGGCCGCTAGAAACATAAGTTAAAACATCTGTGTAATTTCTTGTGAAGTGTTTAATGTGATTAACATGTCATGGTTTATTATTGTTATAGTGCTGCTTTTTCAGGAAGCAATAGGCCCCTCCATTCAGAAGTGTACAGTCACTGCGCTCTGAAATTGATTGCTACTGTGTTTAATTTTTAGGTTTTGCAGACTGTCTCCATCTGACAACATCCTATTATGTGAAGATTGATTGTTTAAAAAATATTCCAGTAGGCCTACTAGCCCTTTAGTTATATCAGAGGGCCACTCGAATTATGTGGCACAAAGGACAATAATATACAGCAGTGTTGACCAATTAATGTGGCAAAAAAGTCCAGTTATGCATTAACCATTCCAATAGCTCCAACTCAAGTAAATGTGAGGCCCATTGCATTACAAATGCTTTTCTTCTTTTCTATCGAGAGATACTATCTCCTACCATATGGGTACCCTGACCCTTATGCCAGTTTCAATTAGGATTTTCACCCCTGAGGACCGTAGCCCGTGAAATAAAATGGCGGGTGCAACTTTCTAGTCAGGTTGCGGTCAGCCAATTACAGCACTTCTTTTTGCATGTGCGTTTACAAAAATTCAGGAATAGTCGAGAATTGTTTGCGAGACCAGATATACAAATTTGGATTTCCTTTAATATCTAAAACTACCGCCAGTCACCACCATTCACCAAATGAGTGAAAGCATAATCTACATATCAAAAGTTAGCTTTCTGCCAAATTTGGTGTAATTCGATCCAGTGGTTCGGGCTGTAGTTGTGGCTAAAGGTCCTCTGGAAATTAACATGGGGAAGCACAACTTTTTTGACCCCCATCCAAACCCCCCTTCTCACTTGACGGATCAGCTCCAAACTTTGTAAGCACAACCGAAATCACAAGGGCATTTCTGGGAGAAATTCCATGAAGATTCGTCAGACGGTACCAAGGATATAGGCAAGTCAAAAATCCCTTTTTCTATGAAAACGTAGTCCTATCTATAACTACCTACTGGTGACTGCAAGTAGGTAATACACACACACATATATATATATATATATATATATATATATATATATATATGTATGTTCGATGGCATGTGTAGCTGCAGATACACATGCTGTGCACGTCCCGCCGTCTGGTGTTGGGCTCGGGGTGTTGCAGGTTGTTTTTCTTCGAGGAGGTCTTTTCGGGTCGCGGGGCCGGGGGACTCCTCCCGTTTCGGCTTCGTTGCGCATGGGCGTCGACTCCATCTTGGATTGGTTTTTTTCCGCCATCGGGTTCGGACGTGTTCCTTTTCGCTCCGTGTTTCGGGTCGGAAAGTTAGTTAGAATCTCGGAAAAATCGTCGGTATTGTTTGCGTTCGGTATCGGGTTAGTTACAACAGATCGACACCGAATTAAGAAGAGCTCCGGTGGCCCTTCGGGGTTTTCTTCCATCCCCGTCGGGGCCTGGTCGGCCCGGCCACGTGTCTCTTCAAGGCTGATGGAACGGACCCCATTCCGCTTCTGTCCAAAATGCCATAACAAGTATCCATATACAGATCAACATCTGGTCTGTAACTTGTGTTTGTCACCAGAACACAAGGAGGATACTTGTGAGGCCTGTCGAGCGTTTCGGTCTAGGAAGACACTCCGGGACCGAAGAGCAAGAAGACTACAAATGGCGTCGGCGCCGACAGGACAAGAGCGTTTTGAGGAGGAGGAAGAAACATTCTCCACCCAAGAGTCGGACTCTGAGGAGATCGAGCCCGAGGAAATGCCGAAAACCGTGAGTAAGACGTCGAAAGCAAGAACTCACAAGAAAAGCGCTAAAGCCCAGGGGACGCCACCGCCAACAGGCCATGGCTTAACCCGAAAAGTAGGTGACCGTTC
Source organism: Pleurodeles waltl (assembly GCF_031143425.1). Taxonomy (NCBI): domain Eukaryota; kingdom Metazoa; phylum Chordata; class Amphibia; order Caudata; family Salamandridae; genus Pleurodeles; species Pleurodeles waltl. The sequence goes on from NC_090436.1 coordinate 319,892,498, forward strand.
ATCGGCACCGAAAAAGGGCGAGCTAGTGTCGAAGTCATCCGACTCCGGTCGAGATACCGGCACACAGCAATCTTGAGCCCGAGATAGTGGCTCAGAGAAGATTCGGCACCGAGACAGCGGCACCAAAACGGGTCGGCACCGAGAGAGCACGACACCGAAAGTTAAAAAGGTTTCGTCGGAGCCGAAAAAAGCAGCCGAAAAGGTTTCGGTACCGAAATATCCAGCCTTGGAACCGAAAACAAGTTCCTACACTGAGGAACAAGGACTGTCCACACAAATGAAGACACATAGATTTGGACAGGAATTACAGGCAATAGAGCCAGATCACACACAAAGACGGCTCTTTATTCAAAAAGATACAGGGAAGATCAGCACTCTTCCTCCAGTCAAAATGAAACGCAAGCTTGCATTCCAAGACAAAGACAAACAGCCACACGCAAAGGTGGCTAAACAAGTAACACCACCACCATCCCCGCATCACTCTCCGCAACCATCACCGGTAGCCACTCCAATGATGCAATCCCCAACTCATACAGGAATGAGTCAAGATGACCCTGACGCATGGGACCTTTATGACGCAACAGTGTCAGATAATAGTCCAGAATGCTATCCAGCTAAACCATCGCCACCAGAGGATAGTACAGGCTACGCACAGGTGGTGTCAAGAGCAGCTGCATTTCATAATGTCAGCCTTAAATAAGAGCCCATTGAAGACGACTTTCTTTTTAATACACTGTCGTCCACACACAGCCAATATCAGAGTCTTCCTATGCTGCCCAGAATGCTAAAACACTCCAAACAAGTGTTTGAGGAGCCTGTTAAAGGGAGAGCCATTACTCCAAGAGTAGATCAAAAATATAAACCGCCACCAACAGACCCAGTGTACATTACACAACAGCTAACACCAGACTCTGTTGTAGTGGGAGCAGCGCGCAAAAGAGCCAACTCTCATACTTCAGGAGATGCACCACCTCCAGATAAAGAAAGTCGAAAATGCGACGCTGCAGGCAAAAGGGTGGCGGCACAGGCAGCAAACCAGTGGCGTATTGCAAATTCGCAAGCTTTGCTAGCCAGATATGATAGGGCCCATTGGGATGAGATGCAACACCTTATTGAACATTTACCCAAGGAGTTCCAAAAAAGAGCGCAGCAAGTAGTAGAAGAAGGACAGGGTATCTCCAATAATCAGATACGGTCAGCAATGGATGCTGCAGACACAGCTGCTAGAACTGTCAACACAGCTGTAACAATAAGGAGACATGCATGGCTGCGTACATCAGGATTTAAACCAGAGATACAGCAAGCTGTGCTGAATATGCCATTCAACGGACAGCAGTTGTTTGGGCCGGAGGTGGACACTGCGATCGAAAAACTTAAAAAAGACACTGACACGGCCAAAGCCATGGGCGCACTCTACTCCCCACAGAACAGAGGCACATTTCGAAAGACACAATTTCGAGGGGGGTTTCGAGGGCAAACCACAGAAGCCACAACCTCACAAACAAAGCCCACTTACTAGAGCCAGTATCAGCGGGGAGGTTTTCGGGGACAATATAGAGGGGGACAATTTCAAAAGAATAGAGGAAAGTTCCAAAGTCCCAAAACTCCTCCAAACAAGCAGTGACTTCAAGGTCACAAATCCCCAACACATAACACCTGTGGGGGGGAGACTAACCAAGTTTTACAAACATTGGGAGGAAATAACAACAGACACTTGGGTCTTAGCAATTATCCAGCATGGTTATTGCATAGAATTTCTCAAATTCCCTCCAAACATCCCACCGAAAACACACAATATGTCAAAACAACATATAGATCTTCTAGGACTAGAAGTTCAGGCATTGCTACAAAAAGAAGCAATAGAGTTAGTACCAAAACAACAAATAAACACAGGAGTTTACTTCCTGTACTTTCTGATACCCAAAAAAGACAAGAGTCTGAGACCTATACTAGATCTCAGAACATTAAATACCTACATCAAATCAGATCACTTTTACATGGTTACATTACAAGACGTAATCCCACTGCTCAACCTACAAGACAACATGACAACACTAGACCTAAAGGATGCATATTTCCATATACCAATACATCCTTCACACAGAAAGTACATAAGGTTTGTATTCCAAGGGATACATTACCAATTCAAAGTGTTGCCATTCGGAATAACAACTGCACCAAGAGTTTTTACAAAATGCCTAGCAGTAGTAGCTGCACATATCAGAAGGCAGCAAATACATGTGTTCCCGTACCTAGATGATTGGTTAATCAAAACCAAAACGCTAAGACGGTGTTCACAACACACAAAATATGTCATACAAATCCTCCACAAACTAGGTTTCTCAATCAATTACACAAAGTCACACCTTCTGCTGTGTCAAACACAGCAATACTTAGGAGCAACAATCAACACAGCAAAAGGGATTGCCACTCCAAGTCCACAAAGAGTTCACACATTTCACAATGTGATACAGACCATGTATCCAAATCAAAAGATACAAGTCAAACTGGTGATGAAACTACTAGGCATGATGTCTTCATGCATAGCCATTGTCCCAAACGCAAGGTTGCACATGCGGCCCTTACAACAGTGCCTAGCATCACAATGGTCACAAGCACAGGGTCAGCTTCTAGATCTGGTGTTGATAGACCGCCAAACATACATCTCGCTTCAATGGTGGAACAGTATAAATTTAAACCAAGGGCGGCCTTTCCAAGACCCAGTGCCACAATACGTAATAACAACAGATGCTTCCATGATAGGGTGGGGAGCACACCTCAATCAACATAGCATCCAAGGACAATGGGCCATACAGCAAAAACAGTTTCACATAAATCACTTAGAACTGTTAGCGGTATTTCTAGCGCTCAAAGCATTTCAACCCATAATAAAACACAAACACATTCTTGTCAAAACAGACAACATGACAACAATGTATTACCTAAACAAACAGGGAGGCACACACTCGACACAGTTGTGTCTCCTAACACAGAAAATATGGCATTGGACGATTCACAACCACATTCGCCTAATAGCTCAATTTATTCCAGGAATTCAGAACCAGTTAGCAGACAATCTCTCTCGGGATCACCAACAGATCCACGAATGGGAGATTCACCCCCAAATACTAAACACTTACTTCCAAATGTGGGGAACACCACAAATAGATCTATTTGCAACAAAAGAAAACTCAAAATGCCAAAACTTCGCATCCAGGTACCCACAAGATCAGTCTCAGGGCAATGCGTTATGGATGAGCTGGTCAGGGATATTTGCTTACGCTTTTCCCCCTCTCCCACTCCTTCCATATCTAGTAAACAAATTGAGTCAAAACAAACTCAAACTCATACTAATAGCACCGACATGGGCAACACAACCTTGGTACACAACACTACTAGACCTCTCAGTAGTACCTCATATCAAACTACCAAACAGACCAGATCTGTTAACACAACACAAACAACAGATCAGACATCCAAATCCAGCATCGCTGAATCTAGCAATTTGGCTCCTGAAATCCTAGAATTCGGACACTTAGACCTCACACAAGAATGTATGGAGGTCATAAGACAAGCTAGGAAACCTACCACTAGACACTGCTATGCAAATAAGTGGAAAAGATTTGTTTATTACTGCCATAATAATCAAATTCAACCCCTACACGCATCTGCCAAAGATATAGTAGGATACTTACTACAATTGCAAAAGTCAAAGCTAGCTTTCTCTTCAATAAAGATACATCTAACCGCAATTTCAGCCTACCTGCAAATTACGCACTCAACTTCATTATTTAGGATACCAGTCATAAAAGCATTTATGGAAGGCCTAAAAAGAATTATACCACCACGAACACCACCAGTTCCTTCATGGAACCTCAACATTGTCTTAACACGACTCATGGGTCCACCTTTTGAGCCCATGCACTCTTGTGAAATGGAATATTTAACATGGAAAGTTGCATTTTTAATTGCCATCACATCTCTAAGAAGAGTGAGTGAAATTCAAGCATTTACCATACAAGAACCATTTATTCAACTACACAAGCATAAAGTAGTTCTACGGACAAATCCAAAATTTTTACCAAAAGTGATCTCACCGTTCCACTTGAATCAAACGGTAGAATTACCAGTGTTCTTCCCACAGCCAGATTCTGTAGCCGAAAGAGCACTGCATACATTAGACATCAAAAGAGCACTAATGTACTACATTGACAGAACAAAACTAATTCGAAAGACAAAACAACTATTTATTGCCTTTCAAAAACCTCATACAGGGAATCCAATTTCTAAACAAGGCATTGCTAGATGGATAGTTAAGTGTATTCAAACCTGCTATCTTAAAGCAAAGAGAGAGCTGCCTATTACACCAAAGGCACACTCAACCAGAAAAAAAGGTGCTACCATGGCCTTTCTAGGAAATATTCCAATGAACGAAATATGTAAGGCAGCAACATGGTCTACGCCTCATACATTTACCAAACACTACTGTGTAGATGTGTTAACGGCACAACAAGCCACAGTAGGTCAAGCTGTACTACGAACATTATTTCAAACAACTTCAACTCCTACAGGCTGAACCACCGCTTTTGGGGAGATAACTGCTTACTAGTCTATGCACAGCATGTGTATCTGCAGCTACACATGCCATCGAACGGAAAATGTCACTTACCCAGTGTACATCTGTTCGTGGCATTAGTCGCTGCAGATTCACATGCGTTTAGAAGTTGATCTTGAACATTTGTAAATTTGTAAATATATTACTTTAAACTTCATTATGTACATACGTATTCACTCCATTGCATGGGCACTATTACTAGCATACACAACTCCTACCTCACCCTCTGTGGGGAAAACGGTCTGGGATGGAGTCGACGCCCATGCGCAGTGGAGTCGGGGTGGGAGGGGTCCCTCGGTCTCGTGGCTCGAGAGGGGACTTCTTCGGGGGGGGGCGGCTTGTGGCACTCCAGGCCCGGCACCAGATGGCGGGATGTGCATACCTCCAAAACAGAAATACTCATATGTGGTGACTGGAAAAATTATGACCCTCTGTGCATCTGGCCTGAAGATCTCGGACCACCTCCTCAATTATCCAAGGAAGTGAAAAACCTAGGAATCACCATGGATTCCAAGCTAACTATGAATACCCAAGTAGACAAATTAGCACGCACACGCTTCATCACCTTAAAGACTTTACGACGCATCTTCCCCCACCTCGGATTTCCACACAAGGTGCAAGCTACTATCTCACTTGTATTATCCAAACTGGATTATGCCAATAGCCTCTACCATGGATCATCTCTATCTGTTATGAAAAAACTACAACGTATCCAGAATTCCGCAGCCAGGCTACTACTACATATAAAGCCGCAAGACCACATCTCCCCTGCCTTGAGAGCACTACACTGGTTACCCGTTGCCAGAAGATGCACTTTCAAACTGCTTTGTATCACCCACAAAGCTATACATGGAACAGGACCACTTTTTATCAGAAAGAAAATTACCAAATACATCCAACAAAGAACCCTCCGCTCAAGACTGGCACCCCGCCTTAGAACACCACCATACAAGAAAAAGACTGTAGGTGGTACATCCTTCTCCGTCCAAGCAGCAAAACTATGGAATTCATTACCCCCAACTATAAGAGCCACAGATAACTTTCTTGTTTTCAGAAAACTACTCAAGAGTTGGCTCTTTCCTTCATAACCACCTTTTTCAAACAACTATGAACTGCATATGCCTATGTGGATAAATATTTTTTTCAGATTATATGTATATTTCTATTTATTTATAGTTTCTTTGGAAAATATGTATTGCTACTGTCATAACAATAAAATACACACACACTCTTTTAAACCTGTCTGACTAAGTATTTTTTACCCATGATTCTAATTATGTATTGTATGTGCATATGTGTGTATTCGTGTGTGTGTGTATATAAATATATATATATATATTTATATGTGTATGTATGTGTATATGTTATTTCTGTGCTTGGCATGTTGTGGATCATTGCATGGCTCCTGGTTTTTTGGGTTGTTATACTAGATATCTATGAATTTCTGCTCTCATTTTTTATCACTCTTATGTCATGTCTCTATCAAACTATCCTCCATTCTCACTCTGACTCATCCCAAATCCCTTCGACCACTTTCATCTCCTAAATATCTCTGCCTAAGCTCTTCCCTCCACCTCCACATCTAACTCACCAAACCTCACTCTACCTCTGTGACCTCCCACACAACACTACTAAATTCTCCTGCATTCATCTCACCCTGCTACTATGCTCTCCCTAACCCTTCCACATACTCTTCCCCCCTCTACCCCCCTTTATTCATCCCAAGCCTTTGGATTGAGTAAATGAAGGATATACTCCCAATTAACACTTTTAGATTTCTTTCCTCCTCCACCCCTCCATTACTCCGGTCAATCTAACTAACAAACTCTCATATCCGCAGCTCAAATTAACTCATAATAATACTAAAACGGTACTCATTATTAAATGATACTAATCCATCACTAATTCTTGTTGGGTTCCGGAGTAGCGTGCTACTCATCGAAAAGCGCTTCGACGCCTCGTCAGGGGTAGTAAGCGCTATATAAATACGATTACAATACAATACAATACAGTGACCACTCCCATTGTACACAAGTGACAGATAATCCTTTTGACTAATGACAGGCTCTACTCAATGGCAAAAAGAGGAACATGCCCTACGTCTTTCACTTATTGTTGCTTGTAAGCTTTAGTTTCCAGTGGCTATCTTCACTATGAATAGTACTGTATTCTTTATGATTAGAGTCCTCAACTAATTTTGCACGGGAGGCCTTCTTCAGCAAGGGCACCAGGTCCACATTTCCTGCACACATCTTACAAAGGCACTAATAGCAGTAGCCCATGCAGATTTAGGGGAGCACAAGAGATGTATACCTTTCTGTAGAATAGATTTCCCGAGTTGTACGTAGCTCCATCCCATCAAACTTCCATACAGTGATCAACTATTGAAGCTTACCAAGCCAGACTCCAAAGCAATAGCACTGCACCATCTGACAGAAATCAAAGACTCCAAGGTGCCCCCTTTAGCCAGCCAAGACCATGCTGGATCCCAGAGGTGACACTCCGAGCATGTCATCCACAAAGAACTGAGCAAGACTGAGCTGCTACCAAACCTCAGAGGAAAGTGTCACGCTGTCCAATAGTTATTATTTTATGATTTTGATTATAACTCTATTGCATGAAGTAAGGTTTGGCTGTGAACAACCCCCCCAGTAAACATGGTATTCACAAAGGTATCAACGGGGTATTTAATTATCCCAGTGTATTATCTACACTCCTATCCCACTGCTGTCCTGATAGGAATCTGAATTTACCTGACATTCCGGATGAAGGAAACTGACATACTTTTTCTCATGCCTTTGGGGTAGCAAATCTGCACAGACCAGAGACCAGCTTTGCTCACTGGTCCTGCATGGCCCTGGGAATGCGATACTACTGTTTCTGCACAGAGACCAGCTTTGCTCACCAGTCCTGCATGGCTCTAGGAATGTTATACTACTATCTCTGCACAGAGACCCACTTTGTTCACCAGTGGTGAATGGCCCTGCAAACTCGATGCAATTGCTTCTGCACAGACATCAACTTTGATCACCAATCCTGCACTGCCCTGGGAACGCAATAATACTGTTTCTGCACAGACAACAGCTTTGTTCATCATTGCTGCATGGTCCTAGGAATTATATACTACCCTCTCTGCACAGAAACCAGCTTGGTTCACCAGTCCTGCAGGGATCCGGGAACGCAACACTACTGTTTCTGCACAGAGAACAGCTTTGTTCATCATGCCTGCAGGGCCCTAGGAATGATATACTACCCTCTCTGCACAGAAACCAGCTTTGTTCACCAGTCCTGCAGGGCTCCAGGAATGCAACACTACTGTTTCTGCAGAGAACAGCTTTGTTCATCATTCCTGCATGGCCCTAGGAATGATATACTACCCTCTCTGCACAGAAACCAGCTTTGTTCACCAGTCCTGCAGGGCTCTGGGAACGCAACACTACTGTTTCTGCACAGAGACCAGATTTGTTCACCAGTCCTACATGTCTCTAGGAACAATAATACTGCTTATGAACAGAAACCACCTTTATCAAGCTGTCCCGCATGGCGAGGGAAATGCAATACTACTGTTTCTGCGGAGACACCAGCTTTGTTCACCAATCCTGCATGGCCCTGGGAATGCAATACTACTGTTTCTGCACAGAGACCAGCTTTGCTCAGCAGTCCTGCATGGCCCTAGGACCACAATGTTACTGTTTCTGCGCAGAGGCCAGCTTTGTTCACCAGTCCTGCATTAACCTAGGAACAATGTTACTGCTTAGGCACAGAAACCACGTTTATCCAGTTGTCTTGCATGGCCCCGGGAATGCAAAACTACTGTTTCTGCAGAGACACCAGCTTTGCTCACCAGTCCTGCATGTCCTTGGGAATGAGGTACTAATTTTTTATGCACAGAGGACCGCTTTGTTCACCAGTGCTGCATGGCCCTGCGAGTGCAATGCTACTGCTTCTGCACAGAGACCAGCTTTGTTCACTAGTCCTGCATGGTCTCAGGAACGCGATACTACTATTTCTGCACAGAGAACAGCTTTGTCCATCAGTTCTGTATGGCCCTAGGAATGATATACTACCCTCTCTGCACAGTGACCAGCTTTGTTCACCAGTCCTGCATGGCCACGGGAATGAGATACTACTGTTTCTGCCAACAGACCAGATATGCTCACCAGTCCTGTATGGCCTTAGGAACAAAATGCTACAGTTTCTGCAAAGAGAGTAACTTTGTTTGCCAATCTTGCGTGGCACTGGGAATTCGATACTACTATTTCTGCACAGAGACCGGCATTGTTCACCAGTCATGTGTGGCCCCGGGAATGCGATGTTACTGTTTCTGTGAAGAGACAAGCTTTGTTCACCAGTCCTGCATAGCAGTAGGAATGCATTATTATTGCTTCTCCACAGAGACCAGCTTTATCCAGCTGACCTGCATGGCCCCGGGAATGCGATACTATTGTTTCTGCACAGACACCAGCTTTGATCGCCAATCCTAAATAGCCCTGGGAACACAATACTACTGTTTCTGCACAGAGACCAACTTTGTTCACCAGTATTGCAGGGCACCAGGAACGCAATACTACTGTTTCAGCACAGAGACCAGCTTTGTTCACCGGTCTTGCATAGCCCCGGGAATTCGATACTATTCCTGCACAGAGACCAGCATTGTTCACCAGTCCTCCAGGGCACCGGAATGCAATAATACTGTTTCTGCACAGAGACCGGCATTGCTCACCAGTCTTGTGTGGCCCCGGGAATGCAATGTTACTGTTTCTGTGAAGAGACCAGCTTTGTTCACCAGTCCTGCAGTAGGAATGCATTATTATTGCTTCTCCACAGAGACCAGCTTTATCCAGCTGACCTGCATGGCCCCAGGAATGGCATACTATTGTTCCTGCACAGACACCAGCTTTGATCGCCAATCCTAAATAGCCCTGGGAACACAATACTACTGTTTCTGCACAGAGACCAACTTTGTTCACCAGTACTGCAGGGCACCAGGAATGCAATACTACTGTTTCTGCACAGAGACCAGCTTTGTTCACCAGTCTTGCATAGCCCCGGGAATTCAATACTATTCCTGCACAGAGACCAGCATTGTTCACCAGTCCTACAGGGCACCAGAATGCAATAATACTGTTTCTGCACAGAGACCAGCATTGCTCACCAGTCTTGCATAGCCCTGGGAACGCGATGTTACTGTTTCTGCACAGAGGCCACCTTTGTTCACCAGTCCTGCATGTCCCTAGGAACAATATTACGGATTATGCACAGAAACCACCTTTATACAGCTGTCCTGCATGGCCCCAGGAATGCAATACTACTGTTTCTACAGAGACACCAGCTTTGATCACCAGTTCTGCATGGCCCTGGGAACAGAATCCTACTGGTTTCTGTACAGAGACCAGATTTGTACACCAGTCCTGCATTGTCTCAGGAATGCGATACCTCTGTTTCTGCATAGAAACACTATTACTGCTTATGCACAGAAACCAGCTCTATCCAGTTGTCCTCTATGGCCCCGGGAATGCAATACTACTGTTACTGCAAAGACACCAGCTTTGATCACCAGTCCTACATGGCCCTGAGAATGTGATGCTACTGTTTCTCCACAGAGCCCAGATTTGTTCACTAGTTTTGCATGGCCCTTTGAATGCGATGCAACTGCATCTGCACAGAGGCCAGCTTTGCTCAGCAGTTCTGCATGGCCCCAAGAATACAATGCTACTGCATTTGCACAGAGACCAGCTTTGTCAGCAGTCCTGCATGGCCTGGGGAATGCAATGCAACAAGTATCTTGTCCTGCTTGCCTGTTCCACCTTTCTAGCGCTACTCCGGCAGTCTCCTGCGGCCTGTGTTCCTACTCTTTTCCTGCATCAGCTTCAGGCAACATTCTCAAGGACCTAGAGAGTAAATCAGGCATGCGTGATCAGATTCTCACAGAATGGCATGGCAGTAAACTAAATATCTGGGCAAGGGTTGGTGTCAATCTTAGCAAAAGCGTCTGCTGGGGAAAATACTCACCTGGATCCCAAGTGAAGTGGGGTGGGGGACCAACTGAATAAAAAACAGTTGAGGATAACAAAAAGCAAACAGGGGAAGCACTCCACTCACAGATTAAACCTGACAGCACAAAAGTAAAAACAATTTTCCATTTAAATGATAAATCGATTGGTAGAAGGAGCTTGAAGCGCAGGAGGGTGACTGACTGTCGCCTTGCATGATACAAGCTGCATGCCGCTTTCTGTATTTTACAGCTTAAGGTACGGTTTCCGATCTTGCCAGGACTGCCTACGATGACAGGGAAGGCACAACCTACATGTGTATTGTACTATATTAAACCGAAGAATAAAAAAGAAACACATGCACAAACTCTTACCAGTCTTCCATCTCCTGACCCCAGGTCAACCAGACGTCCTTGGCGACCTTTCAAAAGTTTCATTACATTTTCACATTGAACTCTTCCTGAAGGTAAATATGGGACCTGTGCAAAATAGGATGGAAATTATATAACAATGCAGAAACACGTGATGCCGATTCTGCAAATATGCAAGGGTTGTGGGTTTTATGTGTGAATAAATAAGCTGCACACGTAAATGGCAATTTAAAACGAGACACAATACAAAAATGTTTTTAATATATGCTACTGTTTCCTATCATCCAAACGGGCACAGATGTGTAGATGCATCTATGCCTGCCTTTATAGGTTTCGCCTGTACAGCCTTTGCTCTGTGCTTGTAAAGTCTATTGTATTTAGTATAAATCTTTAAAGGGGCTTACATCCAGCCCTTGCTTTTATTTGGTTGGTGTGCTTGCCACTTACTTTTCCTTCGATTCTATGGGTTGTAGCATGCAATTTCCTATTGTTCTTCGTGTGTTCTTCTCAGTGCTTAATTTGTGCTTGTTGTTTCCGGTGCTGAGCACCAGCACTTTTTGTGAGGGCCGGGATTTATTCTTATGCCTCAAGCATTTGCTGCGAGCAAAAGACACATATAGGAAAGACGAAAGAAGGAAAAACTAAAAAGCGTCATAAAGGGAGTAAGTAGAAAGTTGTAGGATGAGCTGAAGGGGCAGGGGTTTAAATGGATTGAAGAGGCCTGAGATGGCTTCAGGATTATGCTGCCTCAGTATTCAGTGCTGGCAGATTTAATTACAACAGCCTCGTGTTTAAGAGAAGGGCTTTGAGCACCTGCACCTTTTTATTTACAAATTAAGCACTGGTTCTTCCTATCAGTATCCCACGGCCCAAGTACTCCTTTGCAACCATGTCGAACTTCTTTCTGAGCAAGCGTGTCAGCACCCCTGGTTGTCCCCTCCTCCCCCAACCTCTTCCCCAGGCAGAGAACTTGACCTTTCGTGCCGCTTCTCCCACAGATTTTTATCCTCTCCGCGCAGGTAATGTTATTTGTGTAGCGTGATCCCTTTGGACAAGCACCACAGGCAAACAGCAATATGTTTCGGCATGTATGTCACCCCGGAACAGCTTGCTGGCTTCGACAAATTAAAGGGAACATGAATTATTTCTTCTTTCCAGCTCACACTGTTTTATCGCAAACTAAATTCCCGTGCTCCATCCCCGTACCCCCTCCCTCCCTTCTGTCTTTTATTCTGTCATCCGTCACAGCTCTATTGAGGTAACGGACGTGCAACGCCTCCCGCAGCCCGCCTACGACTGGGAAAAACTTTACAAGGCCCGCTGGTGTCTGAAAATTAATTCTGCCTCTCTGCTAAAATCAGTCACAGTAAATAAACAACACCATCCTCAAAGATGATAGCTGCTTAAGCAATCTAGATGGGAGTCAAGCACTACTCCTAACTGGCAATGTCGTGACCCTGTCCATTACTGTCTTACTTCCAGCTGCATCGAAGACCTCACTAGAAGAAACGTGAATCCGAGTGAAATGTCGGATAAAACTACCCCTTTCGTTTTAACCCATTGCTTTAGCTCTTAATCTTTGGGTGCGCTACATGTGGAATCCAGTATTCAATATTTTGTGTCACATTTAACCCATCGGCTAGTTTGTGATTCGTTATTTTGTGAGTGAACCAACGTTAAATGTCTTGCTTGAAAATATGCAAGTGGTGGTTTCAGGCATTTGTTATTTATCTGAAACTGTCATAAAGCTACTAATGGGAATCAAAGCACAACACAGATTATGTCATAAAAAAATCAGTAGACAGAAGCGATTGCACTAATAACAGCACAATGTACACTTTCAAAATACCAAATATGACACCTCCATGAGCGCCCCCCTACTTGAACGTGGGACCTTCCGGCCCGCAGTGTTGTGCCACAGGCAGTCGTGTGATGATTGTGCTGGGTGGCTTACTACTGTGGTTTGTTGTGTTCATAAAGCCGGGATCAGCCTGAACAGACTGTGAGTCAGTTACGTATCAGCGGCCATCTATGAAACACTTGAGGGGCTGGATGGAGTTAGTAACAAGTCAAGACGATATGCCAATGGAGGTGAGTCAGGCTGAATGACATGCAAACGACTCTGACCCCAGCCCCTCAGGTTTTTCATGGAACTGGCCTGTCACCAAGGCCCGGCTTTGTCCCTGGCATTTCCTGTGAATTAAATCAGCAAGGGAAGCGATGTGTTCTAGTTGGAGACTCAGAAGACCCGATTTCTGATCTGCTCGATCATATTGTGTGATCCTGAGTGAAGCATATTTTCTCCAACATCCTTTATTTATTGAAAGTTACGTGTAAAGTGCCTTTCTAGGCGCTTCTGGGCAACAGGTTGCTACCAAGTGTGAACATCGGATTAGTGTTTGAGCTACCCGGGTTACTTAAGGATTTAGGGCCTGGTTGAGAGGTAATGGATTTCTGTAGGAAGTGCTAAATCCGCAGAACAACCCTGCACCTTATAAACCCTTTGGTGTATCAGTAAAATATGGCTCTCTTATGTCACAGTTGAAAGTGCTTAGAAAAAGAATCTCCTGGTTATTAAGCGTTGTATGCACAACAGAACATTTAAATGGTGAAGTCTTGTCTTCTTAAGTGAAATCGAGACAAATGCTTATAACGGAGGTTGGCTACCGACGGCGCAGGTCACGTGTGGCAGAAAGATTCAATAGGTGTCAGCAGAATTCTCCACAGCAAAGGGGGCAAACGGAGAGGCGCCGCGTCACGTGCCAGTTGCTTCACTAATCAATGCTGCATCTAGGTTAGATGCGTTTAATTCAATCAATAGCAAACTAAGATAAAACATTACTAAAAGTTTGCTGTGCAGCAAATTAACCACAAAAATCACCCTGGGAAAACGGGAAAAAGAATAAAGTCTTTAACAAAGCAAACGGATTCATCAAAAAGGCAATCATTAATTGAAAATAAAAAAATGTGTGACATAAAAGAATTGATTCTTAAACAAACGGATTCTTGAAAAAAAGTCCTAAATCCAAAACATGTACACTTCCTAAATTTGCGTTTTAGTTCATTCATATGTTCATAGATTTATCTTCATCAGGAAGTAACTGGCAATAAATGAAACATATACTATTCTTCACTTCACTGGAAGGAAACCATCTACTTATAAAAGTAGACGCTGTCTATAGATGCAGCAAATATGCAGTGCTTCTTGACAATTATATCTCATTCCATTTGGTATATGCAATCTTTGGCATGAGGTTTTAAGATGTTGCCTTCCACCATGCACCTTCTAGATGCATCAATGCACTTAGCGTGCTCTAGGCGGTTTTAGCACTCTAAACATGAAAAACCTACACCTCCGAACATAGAAGCAAAAGATACAATTATGAAGTTCTTCCTGACCTCAAAGCAGAGTCAGATTGGGGCCAAAAACAGGCACGAGCGCCCCAAAAAGAAGTGGGCCACATTTGTGAATTGCAACCTTTTGTTAAGCATTGCTTTTTAGGTTTCGCCTGCAAGCATTTCTACTTAAATGCCACTTGTGATCTTACACTTTCCTGCTCAGCCCACATGGGATGCTTAAACAAATATAACTATATTAAAAGGCTCCTCAATATTGGGGAACATCAAAAGTATCAAAGGCGTCCTCAAATCAGTGATTCCTAATGCAAAATATCTTTTTGCTGATAATAGTGTTTTAGGGCCACATGTACGAAATTTCGGATTTGCGACCCGCAAATTGCGAGTCAAGTGACTCGCAATTTGTGAGTCGCAAATCTGAATGTAGGATGGTGTCCCTGACACCATCTGCGATTCACAAGGGGGTCGCAAATGCCCACCTCATGAATAATCATGAGGTGGGTCGCAATTTGTGACCCCCTTGCAAATGGCAGCCCTCACAGGGAGGGCGGCCTGCTGCGGACAACAGACCACCATGTCTGTGACTGCTTTTCAATAAAACACTTTTTTTTGTTGTTGTAATGCAGCCCGTTTTCCTTAAAGGAAAAGGAGATGCATTACAGAAACAAAAAATGTTAACAGTGACATTCACAACGGGGAAGTGGTCCCATGGGGACCCCTTCCCTTTTGCGAATGAGTTAGCACCCATTTGAAATTGGTGCAAAATGCAATTGGTTTGCGACCACGTTCGCCGTCACAAAACAATCCTACATTGCACTGCAAGCTGCAATTAGGAAGGGAACACCCCTTCCAAATTGCAAGTCGCAACCCGTTTTGCGATTCAGTAACCAATTAGCAAAGAAATATAAGAACTTGCTGTTATCCAGGGCATTATACTGCACTTCTGCGGCTTCTTTCACTGCCAGTAACAGACGTTACTATTACCCAATTGATGGCGCTCTTCAATTTACCAAACCAAATTTCTGCTGTTTGCTGAGATCGAGCTCATGACCTCCAAAACCCTGCAATTGTCAGCAACAAGCGTTTAACTCACTGAGCTGTCCTGCTGGCAGTTACAGACTAGAGCAGAGCAGTGCAGGTATGAGCAGGACAGATTGAGAGTAACTAGACTGGAATCACCCTTATCTAGTACTCTTCAGACACTACTCCTGTGAGTTGCAAGTGTGCACAGTTAAATGTCTCCCTGTACTATTCACTATTCAAGATTATTTTAAAATAGATGTGGCGGAGTTGAAGTTTGAGTTTAAGTCTGTTAACTTGGGAAGCTTACTCAGTTGTAGCCTTCTTTGTTGGACCATGTTGGAATGACAGTTCTCTAGCTGGGTAAAATGAGAGGGGGATTTTTTTTTTTAAGTAGTCCGTGGCCATAATCACAAAGCCAATATTCAGCCAGGGTGCAACATTAATCTGTCATTTATCTTCACACTAAACATCAGCATTGGAAATGCTGGTTCAAGTAAGCATCCGCTGTACACTCACAATTCAGCAACAGTTATCGTAAATGTCTCGCTTCACCCTCAATGCCTCCACAGACATACCTCCAATATATAGCATTACACCCTTAGCCAGTCTTGTGTTTCTCAGAAAATACTTCCAGAACCCGTAAACCTGCTGTGGCTCAAAACGAGAAAACGTCTTGGACGCCAGTTAACTTCCTATCTCACGTGACAAACATCTGTCCCCAAACCTCGAAGAACAAGCACCGGCTTTAGCAATTGGCTTGGGATGGCTATCGGGTATCCGAGAACAGGGGAAGAGAGACAAGGTGGATCAGAGGAGAGAAGAAATAGTGATGAGGAGAAAAGAAACAGTGACAGGACGGCAGGTTTCAGGAGAGACGAAACAGCGACAGGAGAGTTGGAAGGAAGACGAAACAGGGACGGGAGAAGAAACAGGGACAGGTGTGTGGGAAGGTAGAAGAAACAGGGACGGGTGGGTGGGAGGGGAGAAGAAGCAGGGACGGGTGTGTGGGTGGGAGGGGAGAAGAAACAGGGACGGGTGGGTGGCAGGGGAGAAGAAACAGGGACGGGTGGGTTGGGACTTAGGGGAGAAGAAACAGGGACGGGTGGGTGGGTGGGAGAGAGGGGAGAAGAAACAGGGACGGGTGGGTTGGTGGGAGGGTAGAAGAAACAGGGACGGGTGGGTGGGAGGGAGGGGAGAAGAAACAGGGACGGGTGGGTTGGTGGGAGGGTAGAAGAAACAGGGACGGGTGGGTGGGTGGGAGGGAGGGGAGAAGAAACAGGGACGGGTGGGAAGGGTGGGAGGGGAGAAGAAACAGGGACGGGTGGGTGGGAGGGGAGAAGAAACAGGGATGGGGGGTGGGTGGGAGGGGAGAAGAAACAGGGACGGGGGGGTGGGTGGGAGGGGAGAAGAAACAGGGACGGGGGGGTGGGTGGGAGGGGAGAAGAAACAGGGACGGGGGGGTGGGTGGGAGGGGAGAAGAAACAGGGACGGGGGTGGGTGGGAGGGGAGAAGAAACAGGGACGGGTGGGTGGTAGGGGAGAAGAAACAGGGACAGGTGGGTGGGTGGGGAGACGAAACAGGGACGGGTGGGTGGGTGGGGAGACGAAACAGGGACGGGTGGGTGGGTGGGGAGACGAAACAGGGACGGGTGGGTGGGTGGGGAGAAGAAACAGGGACGGGTGGGTGGGTGGGGAGAAGAAACAGGGACGGGTGGGTGGGTGGGGAGAAGAAACAGGGACGGGTGGGTGGGTGGGGAGAAGAAACAGGGACGGGTGGGTGGGTGGGTGGGGAGAAGAAACAGGGACTGGTGGGTGGGTGGGGAGAAGAAACAGGGACTGGTGGGTGGGAGGGGAGAAGAAACAGGGATCGGGGAGAAGAAACAGAGACGGGTGGGTGGGAGGGGAGAAGAAACAGGGATCGTTGAGAAGAAACAGGGACGGGTGGGTGGGAGGGGAGAAGAAACAGGGATGGGTGGGTGGTTGGGAGGGGAGAAGAAACAGGGATGGGTGGGTGGGTGGGAGGGGAGAAGAAACAGGGATGGGAGAAGAAACAGGGATGGGTGGGTGGCTGGGAGGGGAGAAGAAACAGGGATGGGTGGGTGGGTGGGAGGGGAGAAGAAACAGGGACAGGTTGAGAAGAAACAGGGCCGGGTGGGTGGGTGGGTCGGGGAGAAGAAACAGGGCCGGGTGGGTGGGTGGGTTGGGGAGAAGAAACAGGGCCGGGTGGGTGGGTGGGTCGGGGAGAAGAAACAGGGCCGGGTGGGTGGGTGGGTCGGGGAGAAGAAACAGGGACGGGTGGGTCAGGGAGAAGACACAGGGACGGGTGGGTCGGGGAGAAGAAACAGGGACGGGTGGGTGGGTGGGTTCGGGGAGAAGAAACAGGGACGGGTGGGTGGGGCAGAAGAAACAGGGAAGGGACAAGTGGATGGAAAGGGAGAAGTAACAGGGGAGAAGTAACAGGGAGAAGATGGCCGGGAGGGGAGGAGTTACAGGTGTTGGGCAGGCAAACAGCAATGGTAGGCATGCGCTACGAGCACAGGAATAAATTCACAGACACTTTATTGAGACGTGCCAGAAGGGAAGAATTCTGCTCTTCCCCTTCCACCTTTATTTATATAACTCCGGTCTCCCGGAAATGGTTCCGGGTTTCCGGGGCAACAACACTAGTGGGCCTAGTGTTGGACGACTAGACCTACACAGACATTACATCCCTCTCCACCCAGATCAAACGTTTATACACTTAAATGACACACAAAGTCCTTCAGTCTTTGACTGGGTGTGGGATTGGGCCTCAGGTTGTACCTCTGTGACTGGGATCTGGTCTCACCCTCCTGAGCCAACGGAAAGCTTGTCAAAGGCTGTCTCTGTGTGGTTGGTCCAGTCGCCAACGGTAAATTACCTTCACACCCACTTTCTGGATCCTCAGACATTGACCATTCCGGGAAGTACTCATCACTGTCCAGATCATCTGAAGTTTCCACAAACGTGACCCTCCGAAACCATGAGACATTACAAGTCATTCTCTCTCTCTCCTTTTCCCTGCCGTCACCATGGTACCGGCCACTCCGGTTGCTGTCAATATCCCTGGCGTGCGGAATTTCCAACCAGGCTTCCGATCTTTGATAATCACTTGGTCACCAATCCCAATGTCACGTGACATGGCACGCTGTTTCTTACTCGCTTTACTCGCCCTGTAATTCATTTCCTTTCTTCTGGCTTGGGTTTGCTCCGAACAGTAACTGGTTGGCTGCCACCCGGGAGGAGTGAGGATGTGTCTTGGCTAGCATTAGGGACCAAGGAGTATCGGCCAGTGGGAGTCCCTCTGTATTCCCGTAAGAACTGACAGAGGCTGAGGCTCAGATCACTGGCTTCTAGGGTGGGCAATTCTGAGAATTTTACTGAGCATGCGCATGAACCACTCAACCTCCATTGTGGCGCGATCTTGCGGTGTCGGATGCCCAGACGCTTCAGCAATTCCTGAAACTCACTTCCTTGAAATGGGGTATTTGGAGTATCCATCTATGAGAACCATGGTGATCCGGCCATCTGGAAAACTTCCAAAGTCCAAACTGACTGGTGACCACGGGGCGGAGCATGACTCTTCAGTGATGATTGGGGCGGGTACATCGGGGATGGCTGTCAGCTGGTAGGCCGGACATTGTCACACACAGTTGTCTACTACTTCTTCAAGGCCAGGGAACCACACCTTTTTCTTCGTGAGCGCTTTCATTTTTGCCATTCCTTGATGGCCTCCATGCACCAACATGATCACGTGGTCTTGGAATTGCAGAGGAATCAACAGCTGGTGTCCTCGGAGGAGCCCATCAGGGGTCAAGCTCAGTTCGTTCTGGACACTCCATAGCTTTGTTAGTCTTTCTTTCTCAGCCACTGTCCAGTTGTTCGTGTTTTGGAGAAAGTTGTGCCAGGAACCATCTGCCAATGCTCGTTTCACTCACAGCAGCACATCGTCTTCCAGGATGGCTTCTGAAATTTCCTTGGTACTTAGTGCTTTTGGACAACTCCCATGAGCTAGCGCCCACACGTGTGCTTCAGTGGCCTCCTCGTCCTCACTGCTGACCTGCTCCGATGGGTGTCTTCACTAAAAGTCAGCAGGGTTCTTGGCCCCAGGTCAATACGCTACTTCCATGCAATAGTGTTGTAGCTATATGGCCCACCTTTCTATTTGGGGAGGTGGGTGTGACGCAGTCCCCTTGAACAAAGGGACAAGCAGCTGGTGGTCAGTGACCACTCGGAATGTTCTTCCTTGCAGGTACAGGTAGAAGTGACCCCACGTCCCCTCTCAATTTGGGAGTAGCGTTCGGTCTGGGTCAACGCCTTGCTGGCATACGCTAGAGGGGCCCATCTGCCCGGCTCATTCCCCTGGGTTAAGACCGCACCAAGGCCCACCAGGCTTGCGTCAACCACAAGCTCAGTCTCTTTTGTGGGGTTGAAATATGCCATGGTGGATTCGCACAGAAGAGCCTCTTTGAGTGCTTGGAATGCCATTTCTTCTTGGCTCCCCCACACCAATGGCAAATCAGTCTTTTTAAGGGCTCAGAGTGGCTCCAACAGTGTGGCTAGCTTTGGGATGAATCTGCTCCAATAGGTCACTATCCCCAGAAAACTCCGCACTTCGGTCACGGTTTGCAGGGCCGGGGCTTTTCTAATGGCATCGGACTTCCGCGGGTCTACTTCAATGCCTAAATCAATAGACTTTTGAAAAAATGAACACTTGTCTTTGTTGAGGGTAAGCCCATACTCTGATAGCCGCTTGAGGGTGGCTTTTAGGTGTCAATGGTGGTCCTCAGCCGTAGCTGATTATATCAGGATGTCATCACTGACATTCATGACACCTGACAGTCCTGACAAGGTTTGGCGAATGGCGTCTTGGAATATTCCGGCTGCTGATGATACGCCAAAGCTCAGGCATTTGTACCTCCTCAACCCAGGTGCGTCAAGTACGTGGTAATGTATCTGCTCTCCTCTGCGAGGCTTAGTAGGAGATACCCTGCATTCAAATCTAATTTGGAGAACCACTTGGAGCCATTGAGTTATGCGATAATATCATATATCATGGGAGTGATATGCCTCTCCCTTCGGATGGCCTCGTTGGCAAGCTGCAAATCAATGCAAAGCCTACGTTTTCCAGCCTGTTTCGCTTTTTCAGCTATCACCATTGGTGACACCCAGGGGGTGAGACTTGACTTTTTTCTATGACCCCTTGGTCTACAAGATTGTTGAGCTCCTGTTCTACTAGTGGCCTGAGATGAAACATGATGTGCCGGTGTCGCAGAGCAACCGGCGTCACTGCTTTGTCGACATGCAACTGAATTGGAGGTGCTTTGAGACAACCAAGTCCTGTGAATAACTCCGGGAATTGTCCCAGCAGTTCATCTATATGGCATGTCCTTATGCTCCTCGCAAACAATACCAACCCTAGCTCCTCTGCTGATTGGCTGCCGAGGAGGGTGTCCGGTTCCCAGTTAATGACATGGAAGGTGTGTGAATTGCTTTGCCCTCCGTCTGGACTTTAACTGTCATGCGCCCCTTTAGAGGCAGAGGTGTGCAGATTCCGTATGTGAATATTTTAGTATTTGATGGGGATAGTAGCGGGCAAGGCTAAAGGCGTCAATATTGTGGCATGCCCATCACATTCACAGACACTCCTGTGTCTATGAAGGTCTTGACAGGAAACCCTGCTATTTCAATCACGCATGTTGGCTGTGGCCGCTGGTGTTTCTCTAACTCATTTGTGAACGATATTAGTTCTACTTCTTCTTCTTCTGGAGAGGAATCCTCCGGGGCGTGGCGTATTGTGGGGTGGCAGGTGCCTCGTGCCTCTGGCTCTACCAACAATAGCTGATTGACCACCCTGGTGGGTGCAGGCCTCCCTCTCGCTCCTCTCACTCTCAGACCTCCCTTGCAGACAGCAGTGAAATGGTTAAATTTCCCGCAATTTGAGAACGCTCTTCCTTGGGCCGGACAGTCTTTTGGGTTAAATTCTTCCCTCCCACAATGGTCACATTGTTCCCCTTGTTTTGCAGGGACATACTGTCTCATCTTTCTCCTGGTCTGCTGCAACTGTACTGGGTCCGCGCAGTCTGTCTTGACTACCATGGCTTTTTCCGGCACGTGTGACATTGCAAGGTCCATTTCGGCAGCTCTGGCTGCAGAGAGATCATGATATCGCGCCATGATTAGGATCTCGCCGAGGCTGATGTTGGGTTGGCTTAATATCAGGTCTCTTAGTGTCTTGTTCCTGCATCTCTGTACAATTTGGGCTCATATCTCCTTCTGTTGATCATTTTCCATGCAGGTACTTGCAAGCTCACAGAGCCGGGCATAAAATTGGTCTATGGATTCTCCCTCTCTCTGGCGACAATGGCTGAGTTTAAAGCATTCAGTCAGGGTTTAGCGAAAGGTCAAAATGCGCATTTAGGGCCCTCACCGCCACTTCGTAGTCGTCATGGGCACCTGTGCTTGGTAGCTGCTGAAACAGTTTATACACTTCATCCCCTGCAAAATGGAGAAGTAAGGACCTCTCGACTGCTCCATTCTGCTCACAGGTGGCCACAAAGTAGTTCTCCAGGTGCCCAACCCATACTTTCCATCTGGGCAACGCTGTGGCAGGATACACTAGCTCGCTAAATGGCGGGAGCGCACCTACCCTAGTGTGTTGTGGAGGTGGGTTAGTAATTGAAGTCAGGTCATCTGCCATAGTTTCTGAGCCAACTGTGTTTTGTCTTTAGGGCTAAACACACACTGCGGGCTATGTTGAGAATCTGCACATTAGACGCATGCATGTGCATCCGCCAGCGTGGTTCCGCGCTGGCGGCAGCCAGTATATGTGGGATATGACTAGCAACTGCGTGCACCTCTTACCCACCACTCAGTGCCTTCTTCAGTTGTGGAGGTAAGTCTTGTAAGCAGTGCATGTGGTTTGTAGTGCCAAATCAAAGCCTGAGCCTGGCATCCCTGACATGCCTGCATACTCATGAGTAGCCAATCGGTAATGACCTCTGGCGGGCAGCCCCAGGGCTCCCACCACATGGATGTGCAAAGTTCGATATTTGGTCGTGCAGGCAGCAGCACGCAGCACAACCTCCGGCTGAAATGTGGGCCTCTGAACCAGACGGCGATCAGCAGTCTTGCAGAGCCACACGGTGGTGCGGATCTTTTATTCAGCAGTCGCCAGCAAGCATTTTGGGAGCAGCAGGCCTCTTCAGTACACGGGCCGAGCTGACGTTCCGCGCTGTTGGCTGGTGAGTGCATGAGGGACGTGACACCCTCATCGACAGGACAATAGATGGCATAGAAGAAACTGGAGGGCGGATGGGTGCAATAAAAGAAATGGCGAGGGGAGGGCAGGTTGGTGGTGTTTAACAATATGGGGAAGGGCCTGCAGGATAGAAGTAAGAGGAAGGTAGGTGGGACAGAATAACAGGAGGGCGGGTGGGTGGGATAGAAGAAATGGGAGGGTGGGTGGGCTCGAAGAAATGGGAGCGTGGGTGGATGTTATAGAAGATACGGGAGGGTGGGTGTTATAGAAGACTAGGTGGTGGGATAGAAGAAAAACGGACCGAGAAGAAATGGGATGAGGGGTGGGTGGGATGATAGAAGAAATGGGGATGGGATGAGGGGTTGAGAAGAAACAGAGACGGGATGGTGGGTAGGTGGGGAGAAGAAACAGGGACGGAAGAGCGGGTGGGGAGACGATACAGGGATGGGAAGGCCGATGAGTGGGCAGGAAGAAACATGGACAGGAGGGCGGGTGGGTGGGGGGAAACAAGGATGGGAGGGCCGGTGGGTGGGAGAAAGAAACGTGGAAGGGAGGGCGGGTTTAGAAACAGGGACATGGGAGAAGACACTGGGACGGGTGGGTAGGTGGGGAGAAGAAACCAGGACAGAGCGGGTGGGTGGTGAAAAGAAATGGGGACAGGTGGGTGGGTGGTGAAAAGAAACGGGGACGGAAGGGCAGGTGGGTGGGGAGAGGAAATGGGGATGAGTGGGTGGATGGTGATAAGAAACAGGAAGATGGGTGAGAGGTGAGAACAGGAGGGTGGGTGGGTGCTGAGAACAAACAGGTGGGCGGTTGGGTGAAGAGAAGAGAAGGGGACGGGAGGGCAGATATTTGAAATAGGAGAAATGGGGACAGGATTAGGAAGAAACTGGGATAGTATGAGAAGAAACAGGGACGGGATGATAGGTGGTGAGAAGGAACAGGGACTTGGGGAGGAGAAACGGGGACAGTGGAGGGGGTCGGAGAAACGGGGACAGCATTAGAAGAAACGGGGACAGCACGGTGGGTGTGTGGGGAGAAGAAACGGGGACAGCAGGGTGAGTGGGTGGGGAGAAGAAACGGGGACAGCAGGGTGGGTGGGTGGGGAGAAGAAACAGGATGAGAAGAAACAGGATGAAAAGAAACGAAGATGGGTGGGGAGAAGAAACTGGGTTTGGCGAGAAGTAACAGGGATGGGAGGGTAGGTGGGATGGGAGGGTAGGTGGATGGGATTGAAAAGTAACACGGAGGATTCAAGAAATAACAAGGGCAGGTGGGTGTCAGACGTAACAGGGGCAGAAGGGTGGGTGGGAGGGTAAAAAGTAGCAGGGACAGGACAGTAAGAATTAACGGGGTGGGTCTGTACAGCCTGTAGTTGACAAAGGTGTCTGAGCAGGGTCTCTCTTGCATTAAGTTGCAGACACTACACCACCAATTCAAAGGGAGAGAGAAAGTGGTAAAGATAACACAAAGACTCTCAAGCACACTATACCTAAACCAGCCCATTATTTATTTATGCATTTTTATTTAGCGTAGAAATTACCCAGAGTAGTCAGAGTGCTTTACAACAGAACGAGAGAACGTTACAGATACTACAATTGCTCATTGTGATAGTTAAGTATTTACAATATTACAAAATCAAAACAAATTAGATAATGCAAAGGATACAACGAATAGGGTCCATTTACAGATTTTCATATTTACAAAGCTGGAGCTGAAGGTCATTAAAGCTCTAGCTGGTGTCATGGAACAGACAAGGGAAAGTTATATAATGTGAAGGCATATGCCTGGTGGGGGCAATTGACAAGGAGTGCTACTGAGAAAAATGTCTTCGGAAGAGAAGAGTTTTGAGGTCATTTTTGAAGATCCGGAATGGGGTGGTGGTGCGAAGATTTGGAGGTAGCAAATTCCAAATTCTAGTTACGTTGCCAGAAAAGGATTGCACCATGAATCTTTCCCTTTTGAAGGTTAGAGGTCTGAGCTGCAGATTTTCAGCGTTTCGTGAAGGTCTAGAGCCACCTGATGATTTGAGTTTGTTAGCTAGGTAGCAAGGTGTGGAAGTGTAAATGGCTCAGTATACGCTTGCAGACTGAATCATGATCCTGCAGAGGGTAGATGCAGACTAGTGAAAACAGGGGAAGTGGCATGCTACAAAAACATGTATTGTAAGCAAGCCTGAAATACCGTTCCTGCACACAGTGGAAGCGCACATGACATATACTTGCAGTTTCAATGGCACCATGTTCGACCTGGGCCCCATATTATAAAGCAGGAGATGCCGGCGACTGTTTCATAGTGCGCCCTGGCACAGAACAGCTTTCAGCTCTATATGAGTGCATCAGGAGTACATTTCAGCACATCACCACAGTTGCACTGAGGGGGTTCTGACTCTTACCTGCTCCATACAGGGAGGGCATTTGAGGCTGAGGCAAATAGAAGACCGCTGTAGGTGAGGACACTGCTGCCAATAAGAACAACCCGAGCAGTATTCTGCATCAACAGCACATCGATTTCTGCATCCTCTCTAGTGGTTGAATATTTTAAACGGTGGGAAGGGGGAAAAGAAACAGGGACGGGGTGGGAACACGTTTAAAAAGAAGAGCTGTGACACCTCCTGTGTTGCTATGTCATAGGGCAAATAGTACCTGAATCACAGCAGTGAATAGTGCCTTTCAGATTGCCATCTGCTAATCACAGCTCAGTTTTACTGGGTCCATGCGCCATGGACCAACAAGGAAGTGATGTGCGTTAAGCGCTGCCCAATGAGAAGGCAGCAGCTTCCAAGACCATTATCGAACACAAGAGTCTTGGAAGCGAGAGCGCATGCTCTCACAGGCCCGACCTAAAACCGAAACCAAACTTCCAGTCAGGAAAAGCCTTAAGATATTTTACTGTACATCCTCTCTACACCAATAATGTTTTAGAAATGTATTCATTTACATTGCACATAAAACTCGCAGCAAGCATTAGGAGCTCTAAGAAAGGTGCTTGAAAAAGGACAGTGCTCATAGATAGAGTCACATTGACAGTTTAATTTTGTTTTTCTAGGTGAACAGTTATACAGCACTGTAGCAATACAAGACTAAGTAAGAATACCTTCTGGCCTTGCGTGAGCCCCAAAATATTTTGCATTACTTAATCTTGTTTTTTGACTCCACTGACAATTAAGGTATTGTTGGACTTTTGGCCATACGCATGGTCATCCCTAGTCTTTTTGCCTCCTTCCTCCTGGTTTTTCTGACCTCTCGCTGTTGGCTCTAGGACTCTGAGCACTTTATCCCTGCTGACCAGTGCTAAAGTGCAGGTGCTCTCCCATCTAAAGTTGGTATGATTGGCTTATACCTAATTGGCATATTTAATTTACCTATAAGTCCCTTGTACAAGTGGTATCTCTATACCCAGGGCCTGTAAATTAAATACTACTAGTGGGCCTGCAGCGCTGCTTGCGCCACCCACTGAAGTAGACTTTCAAACCTGTCTCAGGCCTGCTAGCGCAGGGCCTGTGTGCGCAGTTTTCTGCCACAGGGACCTGGCATCTAAATTTATTTGCCAGGCCCAGAACTCCCCTTTTACTACATGTAAGTCACCCCTAAAGTACGCCCTAGCTAGCCCTATGGGCAGGGTGCCATGTATGTAGAAAGGCAGGACATGTGCCATATTGCATGGCCTGTCCTGGTAGTGACAAACAGCCTAACTTGGTGTCTCACTGCTGTGAGTGCTGCCTTCTCATAGGATTGCATTAGAAATGCCCTGCCTTATGTGTAAGGGGTATTGTCTGATTTATGAGGGGTAGCGTAGGCGTGTTTGGTATGGTTGTGATGGTGATAATAAATACTGCTTACTGGTGTGGGTGTATTTTTTATTACTATCACAGAAATGCCACTTCTAGAAAGTGCGCATTTATCTGTGCTTATAATTCTGGTGTTTTGCAGCTTGACTCCAATCCACGTCTGGGCAGAGTGACAGTTGGGGCTTTGTGCATACTTTTCAGACAGCCTGTACACAGGGAGGGTGGAGGTGTCACTGAGGTGCATCTGCATACTGAATAGTCTTCCTGGGCTGAGAGAAGGGAGAGGCGGGGCACACCTACATTTGTAAAGGCTGTGCCCTGGCCTCACACAATAGGGTCGTTAACCCCCCACTGATGTTTGGAGCCTGTGCTGAAAGGAGAGAGGGGGCACTCCCAGAACCAGTTGTAACTGGCTGGAACCTCCTCTCCCTGTCATTGTAAAACACTGTAAAAAAGGACTATAAGTACAGGGGAATTTTCCCCACAATTTGAACATTCTTGGAACTTGAAACTGGACACAGGACGCTGATGAATGGACTCACCAGGAAACCGCCATGGACTGCTGCTGCTGTGCTGACCTGTGACCTGCATGGTCACTAGGAGGAACTGCCACCATCTGCACCCCTTGTGCTGGCCTGTAGCTGGGCCCACCAGCCCTGTACCTCTTCCTTGCATTTTCGTTCCCAGGGGCAGGGTGCTGTGGCCCCTGGCCCCTGCCACGATCTCCACAGCTTTGCGGAAGCACTTAGCAAAAGTGCTATCTTTTAAAAGAGCTGGGAAAGATCACCGCCGCAGCCCGAGTTTTAGGTGGCTTTAGCGCTTTGGGAAGCGCTTTATTCCTAGCCCCCAAGAACACCGCCGCAGCCCGGGAGCCTCAATGTGCTCTCGCGCTCTCCACAGCGCCTTTACTTGGATGGAATCACCGCCGCAGCCCGGGCGGAGCATTTGTGTCCGAGCGCGAGGTTCGCGCTGTCTGTAGTGCCCCCGGGGCACTACTAGAAACAAAGGAATGAGCTGGCACGCTCCTATCGTGCTCCCGGGGGACGCGCGCTTCTCAGAGCGCCCCCGGGGCACCAACAGGCCCCACCTTGGGCCGCAACGTCATCAGAGGGAGAGGAGGATGCCTCTCCCTCCCTTACAGGAGTCCCGGAGGCAGAGGGAGAGGAGGACGCCTCTCCCTCCCTTGCAGGAGTCCCGGAGGACTCTCCTGCTCTTCTGGGCCGGGCAGCAGCCTCACCGGAGGCTCGCCCTGGCCCCCGGCTCTCTTGTTGGCCCCCTCGCGGGCCAGGAGTATTTGATTTCGGGGTCTCCCATAGTGGCAGGGAGACCCCAGGAGTTAACGGGTCCCCGGAGGGGCCCGTGTTTCAGTAAGGGAGGAGCACGAGGCGCCCCCCCTCTCCCTAAAGTCTTGGGTGACCTTGGCCCCCCACAGGAGGGCCGGTGGAGGCCTGGGGGGGCCCCCAGTGATCGCGGACCCCCCGAGGGGCCCGTCAGCAGTACAGAGGGGGTGCGTGCCGCCCCCCTCTTCCCCAGGACTTTAAGGAGGCCCCCTCATTGCGCAGAGGAGCGCTGGGGGCCCCTTTCTTCTTTGTCTTAGGCACTGGAGGTGCCTCTACCATCTACCAGGTACTTTTAAATGGACCAATAGGATCATAATTGAAGTTCTTGTTACAGACTTTTCTAATTGTGATATATTGCCTACCTGTTACATGATGCTTTTACATATGTGTGCACATGTTCCTTTTATGGACATGACTTGCTAATATGTTTCCCTAACTTGCCATAGGTTTTTTTTCTAATGTTCCTACTATGGGCGTTTTATGATATTCTTATGACAAGTGTTCTAATGTGATAACGTGTTTCCTGACTACTGCTTATGTTGCAGAATACTGAGTAACCTGTGTGTTATGTGTGACTACTGCTAGTTTGCAGAGTAACTAATGTGTAACGTTCTGACAACTGCTAAGGTAGCAGGATAGTACTATTATGTGATGTTGGTCTGATAATTACGTTGTGTACAATACAGTATATTTTCATATAATCTGGTGTTGTGTTTCCTTTGTGGTGGGGATATTGCGTCACATGTACGTGTGTGTTGTGCAAACGCTTTACGCATTGCCTCCGGGTTAAGCCTGACTGCTCGTGCCAAGCTACCAAGGGGGTGAGCAGGGGTTATCTTGGACGTGTAACTCCCTTGCCCTGACTAGAGTGGGTAAGTTCTGCCTGGCTGAGGTGCATACCCTAGCCAACCAGAAACCCCATTTCTAACAGGTATGCATTTCTGCCACAGCCAAAATGAGATATTCTAAACTCGTTTTGGACGTTATTGCTTAATTTGTATGGCTCAAAGTAGTTTTCGCAGTGAACAAGCACAAAAGGAAGCAGTGCAAGCTTTCTTAACACATAACATAAAGCAAGCACAGGAGTAATCCACGTATACGTCACACACAGCACAGGTACAGCACAAAGTCACCCTACAGAGTAGAGATCTCCTGTGCAGGCCTCATAACCACAAAGGTGTAATCAGGAAGATGCACCCTCATCAGGCCCACACAGGTCCCCAGTCTGCCATTAAAGACTCTCAACCTACCTAAAATATGCTCGGCTAGGCAACAACCAGCTATGAGCTAGTCCTAGGCTGCAGAGTCTCTGCCAGTCCCTTAATACCCTTATCTGGTCCATAACCTGTCTTTCAGGCCATGCTTCCTGTGCTATCTGCCTAACCCCCCATCCTAAAATGCAGCCTTTCCACAAATACCCTTAATCTGCAGACCTTCTATCATGAATTACCCTCTGCTAGCCCTCCAATGGCACAAGAGGCCCTAGCTTGACTAAGAGACTGTGAACTCGACCCAAAGGGATGGGAGCACTGTATATGAGCACCAGTTGCATTACACAATGACATTTTCTTGTAGTCACAGGGAGATTAAGGGTCTGATTTAGATCCTGACAGAGGGGAATACTCCGTCACTAAGGTGACATATATTCCATCCGCCGTATTACGATCCCATTATATCCTATGGGGGAATCCTAATATGGCAGAAGGGACATTTGTCACATTTGTACTCCATCCTCTGGGATTTAAATCAGGCACTAAGTGATTTGCTTGGAATGAGGGGATGTTGAGCTGACGCTGAAACTTGAAACTGGTTCCGCAGCTACAAAGTCATCAGCTCTAGCCTCAGTGCCATATCCTCTCCCAATAACCCTTAGAACCTCTGGACAATTGCCTCCAAGGACTCCTGACTCAAATACCTGTCTTTGCTCTGTCACATTTGCTTCCTTTATGTCCGTTCTTCGTGTTTTCTTAAATCTTTTCTCATGTGTTTCAATGCTTCCATGGTTTCTAATCCTATGTGAGGTATAAAAAGACTATTATGCAAATAATATATTGTATATATCGTAAGAATATATATACTTTACATTTTGTGTCAGAAACAAAATCAGTGGCTTTGTGGTGATCCCACCCCTCATAAAATACAGTGAAAATATTTACTGACAATGTGGAATGACAAAATACCTTTAATTTGAATGGAATCTTACGAAATCCAGGCAAAACAAACATTGCCCATAATCCATACACACTAGCCACAGCTCCTGAAACAATCCAACTTAAGTTTGGTATTTGATCATTTTTAGCAAGGAAGGTTTTTCTCTTGAATAGCAGAAGTGTCTCAATATTATCTTCCATTCTTCTTCGAAAGGTTCCTCTGTGGTTTCTAAAAGAAGAACAAAACAATAAATATATATTTTTTTACATTTACATTAGTTACACTGATAAAGTGAGTTGCTTGCTCAGATCAATTCAAAAAGATTGATTTTATATTCACACTCTACTTGCACTACAGTGCCCCTCCTCCCAAATCATCACATTAAACTAATGGCTGCAGAATTTAACAGTAGCCTCCAATTTTGAGTAAACATTATGTACTTTTTTAACAGAAAATTACAAGAAGTTTTGCAAAGAGTATTTCAAGGACATCACATACCCTTTTTCCTTAAAGATATCACATGAACTGACATCATATGAGCCTAGTTAAAAACTGGGTTTCTTGTTGGAAGAGGTATGCATCCTGGCCAAGCAGGAACCACAATCCTAGTTAGGGTATGTCAGAAACAAACCATAAATTAACCTTTTCTCACTTCCTGGTAGTTTAGCATAGACCAAGCAGCCTTAACTTAAGAGGCAATGTGTAAAGTATTTGTGCAACACTTCAAACAGTAACACCACAAAAAAAGACTCCACACCGAGTTAAACAAAATAGATAATATTTTTATAAACAAGACCAAAACAACAAAAATCCAATATGTATAAGTTGTGATATGAATTTTAAAGAATAAATGAAACTGTAGTGCTTAAAAGCAGAAAGAGCCAATGGGGCTATTTGGTCACGCCAGACCCGGACAAAGACAAAAGTTCAGGCTGACTGCGATGGAGCACGAGCCAGCTACAGGGACCACACAAGGCCCACTGAACTAAAGTACCTTAATCCTGGTTGCAACAGTGAGAAGCGGAGTGCAGCTGAATGATGTGTCGATCCTGCAGTCAAGGTGATGCGTCGATTTTCTCCACGTAACAAGGGCAATGTGTTGGTTCCAAAGACAAAGCACAGGGGGTTTTGCAGCCCTTTGTGTGGAAGCAGGACAATGCCTATTCAGGTGTGTCAGATCCTCCCTCCCATTCTGACTAGGATAGCCCATCAGGATGTTGATGGTCCATCAGTCACACCTAAGTCCCCTTTGTGTGAAACGGTCTAGAGGGAGTGCAGACAGTCCAGCTGTCACCCAGCTCAGATGTTTATTGGAGACAGGCTGCAGGCACAGGGCTAAGAGCAGACACCCATGGGTTTTGAAGCAAATACCTATCTACCAACATTGGTAGAGAGGAATTTACACCAAAATCTTATAACTCCTCAAGGCAGGCATGACGAAGAGAATATACTTCCAACTTTTCATGTGTGTTGCATTGTACAACCCACATACAAAGTAGGAACAGCCTTAAAACATTTTTTTTATACTGGAAGGGACCCCTTTCAGTACAAAACCTATGCTTCAGAGAATGCATACACCCTTGCACTATGGCGCAAGGAGGGTGCGTGCGCTGGTGCAAGGAGGGTGCCAAAAGTGCACCAGCGAACAAGAAGAGAAAAATACACATTATCTTTTCTCTCTCACTTTGGGGCTAGGCAGCATAGCATCTTTGCTGCTGCATTGCCTTACATCAAAGAATAGTAAATCTGGGCCTCAATCTCACACAATCGTATTTACAGTCACTGGCTCTCAATCACTTTCAATCAAATATACATACTTACATATACAGACACACTCACACGGTCTCTCTCATAACAATACACTCTCAACTGTAAGAATGCACACAACAAGCATTTAAATACATTTCTACAGCTGCCACCAAAGGTCCAGTTCCAGTTAAGTGTGCTCTATTTTTTATTACACTAATAGTAAATAACAGTATATTATTCACTATTTGCATAAACAACAAGCATTTGCAATGCAATGGGTCTCGCATTTCTCCGAGTTAGAGCTATTAGCAGTTGTAAACTCCCAACCGGACTTTTCTTGCCACATTAAATGGAAAAAAAGAGCGCAATCGCGCTGCCACAGTTCACTCGTACTGAAACCTATAGGCAAAAGTGCAATTAATTATCTACATAACCGGCAAAAGAGAAATTAGCTATGTAACAGGGTCGATGTCATGCAAAGCGCTCGACTTCTGCCAAGCGAGATCATGCTGCGAAAAAAGATAAAAAGTAGTCCACAAACCGTACGGAAAACAGCGAGCCTCATATGTTTTCAGTACTTGGTCGCTATGCTGGTGGAGGGCTAACCACCGGAAAAGGCATGACGTATGCATGCCTTCCACTAATGAAAGCAAGCAGATGTTAAAAGCCAATTCCACGAACCAATGAAAGACACTGACCTGACATGGACGGGGCTCCGAGCCCTTTTTCTAACTACTAAATCGTTGCGCAAGCGCATGCTAGCACAGGCTTGACCCTAAAAATTGGGGTAACAATAAGGACAGAGGAGTAGCCTCTGTGTTCCTGGCACTAATGTTGCCACCTCTGAAACTAAGGGGCGCAAAGGCAGTGCCAGGGGCTGCAAGAGGTAATCCAGGGGTCGCAGCTGTGACCACTGGTAATCCCTAAATGACATCAATGGGGTATTGCTAAATTCCACCGAAATACAGTTAGAAAAAATGCTTTCAAAATAGGATAGATAGAAAGTCTGCAATGAAAAAAATCATCAGTCCAAACATGGAGATGAAATGGAACCACTCTTGCTCGTTCAAACCTGCAGAAGCAGATAGGGTGGTGAGTAGTTTGTTACTGCTTCATTTCCTTAAGAATGAGTGCTGGGGCCCAAAGCTCTGCTCAGAAGCCAGAGGCTGATGCTGTTACATGTTGGAACATCAAAGCAGCCAAAATACACATCATGCTTCTTTAATCCACTATCAGACACAGCGTGCCCTTAATCTCTCTCCTACAGTTTCCTGCTTTCTCACTTTGTGAAGGAAATCACCAGCTGAAATTAAGCACTAGTGGGTACAGCCTCATTTTCCACTGACACTCTGCTTGTTATTAAAGGGCAGCAGACATCCTCTGAAGTGGAATAACTAAATATAGCTCTTTAGCCAGTATGTAGAGAAAACTGTTTTGAAGAATCCTTGTTTTTAAACGTTTTTTCAAAGAATGTTGGAGAAAGACACCCAACACCCTCGGTAACAGTATGGCTCCTTTGGAATACCTGAAATTTACTGGATTATCTCATTTTTGACACTTCAGAGCCTCTATATTTCAATCCAGTTTATATGAAAATCTGTGATGTAAAATGCGCCATTTGGCCATATTTATCCATTATATTCTTAGGGGAAGAACAACCCGGAAGTATTGATAAAGGAAGTTGGTGTTCACTTGGTCTAAATCAAGACACATATGCCCTGCTAATTTCTAAACTCACCAGTTACCACAGTGTTGCTGTTTTGCTGGCAAGCCACAGCAAAGTAATTTTTAAGGTAAAGGACGCAAGGATGACAACTATTTCTTATACCGCCCCCTATGCTCAAATTAACTATTTCTAATTCCCTTATTAACAATTTGTGTAGCAATATCTTTTCAAAATTAAAGTTTTCAAAAATGCAACAAAAGCAAAATAAGCAATATATACATGGACACTTAGGGTCGGACTGGGGACAATAGGCTCAGGCACCAAATTAAAAGTGCCCCCCGTTAGAGAGCCAGATAGCTAAAAAAAAAAGTGGCCCACACATGCAAATCAGGCCAGTTTTGAATTTTAAAGACAAGCCGTACAGGTATTCTGCAGGATATGTAATACTGCATCCATTTGTGTTTGTTGTAATAGCATGTAAATCAACAGAAACGAACATTAAATGAGGACACGCACTGTTAAAAAACTTGCCCACACACTAATCTGTCAGACCAGCCCATCGACCACTGTCTGATGTCCTATAACCCAGTCTGACCCTGACCACTGTAGAACATGAGTGAGTGAAAAAGCCAACCTCTGCTTCAGATTGGGTTATTTTATTCACATGATTTGGCTCTGCCCAACAGAGGGGTTTGGGACACTTAAGGCACATGTTTGAATATAATAATACTGCAGACCACGCAGGCTGAAGAAGCCAGGCTCATACTATTAGGGATAATACTCCAAGATATGCTCAGGTGCCGTGTTACATAGGGTTTATATACCTTGCTGACATGTGGCAGGCTTCAGGGGTAGCAGTAAGGCTAAGACCGTTACAAAGTGGGGCTCAAATGTGCATTGGTGTATGACAGGCAAAAGATTTGTGTGATTTGTGTACGAAAGTATGGATTCCCCAAGAATGTTTTGTAAGCCGGGATCCTCTGGAGAGAGGTATCATACAACCAGGACCTGCGGCCTTGCTTGTACGACTTACGTGTGGCATCTGATACTTCCAGTAGCTCGAATATAAACTTAATGTTTGTATTAAGAGCGTTACAAGGGGCACTTGGTAACAGCAGTCAGAGGGGGTGCAATATATGCCCTTACAGTGTGCCATCCACTCATTGCGTGTAATGTGACAGCTTCAATGGTTTCCAGTAAATGTGCTTGAATTAATGGTATTTACTTTACACCAAAACACCCTTTGAGCTCTTCAATAACATGCAAATAGCAGATGTTCCCAATTCACATTGTTAAGCTCTATTATTATTCTTTTTATCTCCTGTTTATCCCACGATTCTAAGGTTGCAATTTCCGCAGTCAATGTGGCTTGGCAAAAGCTTTGGGCAAAGGTTTTAGTAAGCGTAAATGAATGTTATTACAAATATTTGCAAATTTATTAGCCACATGAAGCGTGTGGCCTCACACTGTAAGGCATACTAAAAAATAATCAAAATTACTTTGGAAAATACTAGGCAGAAACAGGCTAGGGCTGGGCAGATTCCAAACAAGTCTAAGCCAGTTTCTTTGTGGTTTGACCTGGGCTAAGATTTGTGTTGGGCAGTCCACGGTCATTGTCGGGAAGGAAAATGAGGCCACTAAGAGTCTATGGTGCCCCTAATTCACATCCAAAAGTTCCCCGGGTTTAAAATATTCAAATAAACCATTTGACAGAAAGCTATAACCAATTACTGAGGCGCAGCCTCAGCCCTTTAACAGTTTGAATTCCTCTGTCATTACATTACACAATCTTAAACATATTAAGTCACGTGCAGCAATATGGTATCCCAATTCCTCGCCCCACAATTGCCCATATCATTAATGTCTGGTAAGCCAGGACTGAAGGTCTTAACCAGTACTATGGCTTTAAAGTCTCTGCAGAGAGTAATATCGGTGCGATGAAAGGCCTTGCTGTTTTTACTCATGTCCTCCACAAAGCTGAACAGTGAGTAAAAATGTACACTGGTGGCACACTCATACTCGTTGTTATAAAAAGTCAACACTTATAAATGAAAACTGTGCCATCCCTTTATGTATACAACCTAATTACCTCACTACCAGTTTCTAACAGTTACTGAAACCTTAAGACACAGACTAACTAATGTCAACAAACCACCCTTAGCAAGCCAGGTCTAGAAGGGGGAAGCAGGTACAGAATAGCATGCAAACCTATTAGAGAATAAAGAAGTTGCCCAAGTACCCTGTGGAGTATATCATAATTGTTTGTCAAATCTTGCCATTCGAGGTGTTCCATTTTAGACTTAATACCAGCAATATTCCAGCTCAT
Organism: Pleurodeles waltl; assembly: GCF_031143425.1. Lineage (NCBI taxonomy): Eukaryota > Metazoa > Chordata > Amphibia > Caudata > Salamandridae > Pleurodeles > Pleurodeles waltl. The sequence continues at coordinate 319,928,157 of NC_090436.1, forward strand.
GATGGTAATAGAAGATACATCAGTCTCCAGGGTAACTAACTCTGATACTCAGGTCCTATGATTTTGCCAGTAATTATAGTACCATTGTTTTCAGAATTGGGTACAAGTCAATCATTGAGCGCTAAATTGGACAAGATATCATATCAATTGTATAATAATATTACTCTCTTGTTTACCCTTCTGCAATATTCATGTTAGGATCTTGGTGAGACAGGAGAGAGGGGTTGGAGAGCTACTGCAAGCAACTCAGGGTGGAGGTCTGTAGAAATAGACCAATAACAGTGTGGAGATAGCACTCTGTGAAGCAGCTTTATCGACGCAGAAGGGTAACTGACTTCTCACATACATAGGGCTCTTAAAGATGATAACAATACAATTACCAGGTATCTTTTTTCTACAGGTTCACACCCAACCCACTATTCTAGTCATGATAATCTGGTTTCCATTACTTGTGTTGAAGCCCCTGTTTGTGGAAAGCCAGTGTGGCACTTTATGCATAACTGGTTCCTGTGTTTGCTCTTGATTTCTCCTCAACTCATGGACACCGGCTAAGATCAAGACATAGAGGCATGTAGGTGGTGATAAATTGAATGTTACACTGCTGTGGAGTTCTTGAGGTATATCCCTTGAGAGGGCCTAACCTGTGCCATCAACATCCCTCTGTGTGCTAAATTCCCGAACTGTGATGTGAGGGGTCCTAGTTGAGTAAAATGAGAGAATTTTCCATGGTAGCAAAGAGGGGACCAGCTGTGTTATTAGACAGTGGCTAGAAGCACTGGGTGATAACGGTGAAATACCTGGCATGGGTGTATAGGCCTGACTACTAAGTGCTGCTGAACATGATAAATAACATGGTACAAAATTGTGCTGTGGTGATAAGTTGAATTTGGACAATAAATACATTCTAATCTATTGTTTTGCTTCACTAATGACCAAGCTGAAACAACCCGGTCCATCTGGTCTCGGACTCTTATACTTTGAACAAATAAGAGAGGAAAATTCTAGAAACTCTCTCTCTCACTGCAGAAGTTTATTATTAAAAAAATGCTGATTGCTTTAGGTCAGCTTTGAAAAGAACACGTTGGGACTTGGCCAAAATCCCAAGGTGCCCCTTCAAAACAAAACCGTTCCCTGCCGTCCTAGTACATTCTTATCAGCCTAAGCCCTTGGTGGGAAAGAACACGAAAACAAGCAGAGTAAAAACATGAGCACATTGTATAGTATAGAAAATTACCTGCAGCTTTTAACGTGGCAGTGGATAATGCTAAAAAAAAGTCAATAGGCGAATGAAGTTGGCGGTCACTAATAGGACAGAGTGCTGCTCGGCTAAGTGCAAAGTCAAGTCAGTGGTCAAAACACAAATATCATTACATCTATCCATAATTTGTAGCAGTTGTTCCTTTACATTTTGGATGGGCCTGGCACAACAGTAATCCAGCAACAAAGAGTCAGTGATGTCTCACATAAATATGGCACTGTTTGAATCATATTGTCATTATACTCCATTGAATTAACACCCCATCTTTCCGCTTGGCCTCTGTGACGGTTGGGGAAATAGGTGCAGGCATGCCTTGTGTTGAGACAGAAGGACAGGAGTCCAGTGTCACATTGGCAGCATGGTTAGCTGTATTCCCATTTCCTGCAATGTGCCATTATCTAGTGACAGTCTCTGTTCTGTGAGGACAGTTTATTTGGCAACCACCCCACAGCTCTCTCCAAAATGGTATTAATGGTGGCAATGCTGCATGGGTGAATAATATCTGGAGCTGGCTTGCGCTTACCCTCTGTGAAGCAGGTCATGAGAGGGTCCAGAAATGTGGATATAAAGGGGACGGCCAAGCCCTGCCTCCTACGGACTCTGACAAGAACAGACGGGCCAGCCCTTCGCCCAGTCCTTGCCTGGGACATACCCAGAATCACCCCACGCATTGGACTGCAGTTGGCTCTTTAGTAGTGTGATGACCAGAGGTGAGGGGGCCCTCCTCCTCTGACCCTTCCGCCTACTCTACACAGAGCAAGAACTTTGGGACTTGCAGTGCCTCTCTTGGACATCCTGCGTGGTGGGGAGCACCTGGCTCTTTTTTAGTGCGATGACCAGAGGGAGGGGCCCTCCTCCTCTGTCCCCTGTATACACAGCAATAACTCTGGGACTTACAATCCCTCTCCAGGGTGTCCAGCAACTAATTTGCAATAATGGTGCCTGTGGAGGGAGGAGGATTGAATGCTTGGTGCAGTCCTAGAGGAGGACCTGAGTGGTACATATGTAAATAGGGAGGTGACTGGCTACCCGTATCGTTCTTATTGGATACTGGTGCTACCTGCTCTACAGTTTGTTTGTGGAGGTTCAAAACCTTCCCCTCTCAAGGAGAGTAGTTCACAATGTAGGCATTGTCAATAAACAGATTGTTAGCCAGGTGACTGAAGATGTCCCAGTTAAAACAGGGTCAATGGGAAACAATCATCAGTTCATATTGTGTGATTCGAGCCCTGTTAAAAAAACTTACAGGCAGAAACTCAAGATAAGACTCAGTGCTTAAAATCAAACCCAAAGACTCAAGAGTTCAATTGCCCCTAGTTGTTACAAAAAAGGACCCGTCTCTGTATTTAAGACATACTGTCAAAGAAGAAGTACGGGATGTTTCAGGTAAAGAAACAGGATTGATAAAAAAGTGCCAAACCAGTCAAGATTCAACTCAAACCCACTGCAGTTTTTCCTAGGATAAGGCGATACTGACTTTCAAAAGTGGTAAAAGAAGAGGCAGGAGAAGGAATGAAGCCCATCATAGAAAGAATTATAGATGGTCGCAGAGCCCAGGACTAAAAATGTAGGTGGCCCCAATCTATAACCAAGCGGCCTGTTTCTGCAAGGAGTGGGGATACCTGCATTTTTTGTACCGGGCTTGGCAGCCATGTAGGGAAACATACCAAACTTTCTGAAAATTAGACACCTTGAGGAGTACAGGGAGGTGTGGTTTGCGTGGGTCTCCCAATGTTTTCTTACCCAGAATTCCCTGCAAACCTCAAATTAAGCTAAAAAACAAAAATAACATTTTCCTCACATTTCTGTATGGGATCACTGTGTCGGCCCAAATTTCCTACCACCCATCGGCCTCCAGATAAAAATCATACCTCACTTGCGTGGGTGCCCAAAGCAGAATCAGCCTAAAAATTTATTAAAAACTGTGCTTATCAACGCGCTTTCGTGCCCCCTCAATCTCTAAATTTTTTACCCTTCCCACAAGTGAGTTATCATTTTTATTAGAAGACCGAGGGAAATGCTGGATGGTAGGAAATTTGTGCCGGTGCATTGGTCCCACAAAGAAATTAGAGGATTTTTTTTTAGCTAAATGTGAGGTTTGCCGGGGGCTTCTAGGGAAGAAAACATTGGAGGATCTACATAAGCAACACCTCCCTGAACTCCCCTGGTTATCTAATTTTCAGAAATGTCTGGGTTTAGTAGGTTTTCCTAGACGGCCGCTGAGCACGGGACCAAAAACACAGGTTACCCCATAGTAAAACCAGGTTGTTTTGTGATAGATACTTTTGATGTCTCCACAATATGTTTTGGGCAATTTCCTGTCGCAGGCACTAGGCCTACCCACACAAGTGAGGTACAATTTTTATCGGGGAACTTGGGGAAATGCTGTGTGGAAGGAAGTTTGTGGCTCCTCTCAGATTCCAGAACATTTTGCATCACTGAAATGTGAGGAAAATATGTTTTGTTAGACATATTTTGAGGTTTGCCAAGAAACATGGTAAGAGCCCTACAAGTCACCCATCCTGGATTCCCCCAGGTGTCTAGTTTTCAAAAACGTACAGTTTTGCTAGATTTCCTTAGCTGCTGAGCTAGAGCTTAAAATCCACAGCTAGGCACTTTTTTTCAGTGGGAAAATGTGATGTGTCCACATTGCGTTTTGGGGCATTTCCTATCGCGGACACTAAGCCTACCCACACAAGTGAGGTACTACTATTATCGGGAAACTTGGGGGAGTTCTGGGTGGAAGGAAGTTTGTGGATTCCCTCAGATTCCAGAACATTGCATCACCAAAATGTGAGGAAACCTGTTTTTTAGACAAATTTTGAGGTTTGCCAAGGATTGAGTGACAGTACCTGGTGAGAGCCCCACATGTCACCTCATGATGGATTCCAATAGGGTCTAGGTTTGAAAAATTTACAGGTTTGCTAGGTGCCAGCTGAGCTAGAGCCCATAATCCACTGCTCGACACTTTGGAAAAACACACGTCACTTTTCAGTGGAAAAATGTCGTGCCCACGTTGCGTTTTGGGGCGCTTCCTATTGCGAGCACTAGGTCTACCCACACAAGTGAGGTACCATTTTTTATCAGAGACCTGGGGGAATGCTGGGTGGAAGAAAGTTTGTGGCTCCCCTCAGATTCTAGAAATTTGTGTCACCGAAATGTGAGGAAAATATATATTTTTTAGACAAACTGTGAGGTTTGCAAAGGATTCTGGGTGTTAGAGCCTGATGAAAGCCCCCAGTCACCTCATCCTGGATTCCTCCACATCTAGTTTTAAAAAACATACAGGTTTGCTGGGTTTCTCTAGGTGCCGGCTGAGCTACAGCCCAGAATCTACAGCTATGCACTTTCCAAACAATGCATCAGTTTTCAGTGGAAAAATTTGATGTGTCCACGTTGCGTTTTGTGGCATTTCCTGCAAGTGAGGTACCATTTTTATCAGGAGACTTGAGAGAACACAGAATAGCAGAACAAGTGTTATTACCAATTATCTTTCTCTGCATGTGCACCTTCCAAATGTAAGACAGTGTGTAAGAAAGAAGTCATTTTGATAAATGCCCTGTAATTCACATGCTAGTATGGGTGCCCCCCAATTCAGAGATGTGCAAATAACCACTGCTTCTAAACTCCATACGTTGTGCCCATTTCGGACATTTATGGGTTTCCTTTATGCCTATTTCTCACCCTTTATATTTTAGCAAATAAATTGCTGTATACCTGGTACACAATGAAAAATCATTGCAAGGTGCTACTCATTTATTGGCTTTGAGTACCCTGGGTTCCTGGTGAACCTACAAACCCTATATATCTCCAAAACCAAAAAGATACAGTGGACATAACTGTATATTGCTTTTAGGAATCTGCCATAGCTGGAAAAAGTTGCCAATGAAAACATAGACAGAAACTCAATTTAATTTTTTTTTTTATTTCAACTGTTTCTTTCTATAGAAAAATCTTGAAGGATCTACCCAAATGACCCCTTGCTGAATTAAGAATTTTGTCTACTTTTCAGATATGTATCTGTGATCCACCATTGGTTTCACACCCATTTCTGTCACTAACTTGAAGGAAGTTGAAAGCATAAAAATAGGAAACATGGGGAATGTCCAAGTGAAATGCCAAAGCTGAGCTGAAAATTTGGTTTTCCGATTCCAGTCTGCCTGTTCCTGAAAGCTCTGGTGATTTTAGCACTGCAAACCCTTTGTTCATGCCACGTGCAGGGAAAAAACAGATGCTGTCTTCTGCAGCACTTCTTTCTCATTTTCCCCTCAAATCCCAAATTTTAGCTGTATTTTGGTCTACTTCTCAGTCCTCACCAGGCCAATCCACAAACCCTGGGTACCTTTAGAATCCCCATGATTTTGGGAAAAAAAAGGAAGCAAATTTGGCGTGGATAGCTTATGTGGTCAAAAAGGTATGGGAGCCTAAGTGGAAACTTCAAAATAGCCCAAAAAAGGCTTAGCACGGGGGGAGGGAGGAGGCTTAGCTGTGATGGGGTTAAAAAAAGATAAGATGTAGTATTGTTTTGAAAAAAAAATCTTGAAAACATTTTTGAAGTTTCACATTCTTTTATTGTTTTTAATCTCAACAGAAATAGCATACAGCAGATGCTGTAAATTTTGCTGTATTGATATTAATAGTTTTAGTTGGCCTACTGTTGTGCCTTATTTCCCCAGGAGGATATGTCTCCATAGGGGATGAACTACGGTACATAATTAAATTGAGCCATACAGAGAAAGATTACTTAGCAGATGAAATGAAAATATTTCTAGAAGAAACGTTAGGTGGATATGTTGATATTATGGGATTTCTGAATTGTATGGTATGCACTTTTCTTCCTTCTGCAATTGAGGGAGCAACATGTATACAGCCATCTATTGCCTACAGTTTATCCTTCAATTGCTTTGTTAGTTTATTAAGTAGGAGTTTCTTGCGCCTACTTGTCAGATTTGAACCTTTGTTTAGAAGATCTTCCTTTTACGAAGATTCTGGGATTGGGTAATCTATAGTAAATAACTGAATACAGTTACACAAACTATCCTTAAAATAAATAGATTAAAAGGAAGTATGGTTGTAGCTTGTGTAAAGAAGAATGTGAATTTGTTAAAGAACATGATGAGAAAAGTGTGAAGATTTTAAGGGCGGGGAAGGATGAAAGGCAAATCATAGAACAGAATCCCGCTGAAGATGAATGTACGTTTTCAAATTTGCATCAAAGTTAGATAATGGAGCATGGGATAAAGGGTGAACTGTGTATGGTGCTTTATGAATCTAAATTAGGTACATTTGTGGGCAAAAGTGAGTGTGAAAGGAGTTATGTTGTCAGTGAAGAGTTTTTAATTGCTGAAAAACCTATAGAGGGATGTATTATGTATGTGGTAAGACTACTTATTTCAACCGGCCACGTAATTGGTGTGTTCTTGTTATTTGGCTTTAGTGTTTCTTAGAGTCTATCCTTTGAATGAGACAAGTGATGCTGTTGGTTCAAAGGGAGTGAAACGCAGTTTTGGGCAGATAGTAATTGATGTGTTAGGGACTATGATTCAACCTACTGGAACGGCCGTGAATGATGTAAAAATCAGAGCTTATCTATGTTTCTTGATTGGCTCACTTCTCATACAGTAGCCGCACTAACACAGATTAATGCAGAACTTATTACTATGCGAGCAATGATTATGCAAAATCCCCTAGTGTTAGATATCCTTCTGAGGAAGGGAGGCATTGTTTGCAGAGAATTGAAGGTGAGAGAGTGTTGCACCCTCATCCCAGATAATAGAAGGGTTATTAATGATTAATGTCTACATCTTAACAAAACTAATATTTCATGTGAAGTCCAAGCTTTAGAAGAGTAGGACTTGTAGGAAACAATAGGTACCAGGTTAAAGAGATAGGAGAGGGTTTTAGTCAGGTTGGTGAGTGGATTTATAGCTTGGGAACCGGTGTGCTTAGAACTAGACTAGCCACAGAAATTATTGTGTTTATTCGTTCTTCTTGTTCTAATTTCCTGAACTAATATTTCTAAATTTCAGGTGTAAAAAGAAAAATAGATTGTCTACCAGAACGTGGAAAACAAGACTGAACTGGATAATGCCAGAGATTATACATTGTGCATTAGTAACATTGTGCAAAATGCACATTTACACTTAAATACACAAGTAGTCACATTTTTTATGGTCATGCCTTTGACACAAATTCACTATGACTTGTCAAAGTGCCTTTTCCTGGCTTATGCTAACTAGGTCTCAGTTAGGCCTCAATACCATCTTGTTCAAAATGAATGTCTCACCCTGCACATTCACTGTTTATTATTTCTGTAGCACACAGTCAGGCAAAGTCATGTTTATTTCCATTGACATTCTTGCTGCTCTTGAGCAAAACTTTCCAGCAACGGCTCCGTAATGCTGCAATAATTCAAGGTCCCTTCCGTTAGCTTACAGCACTGTCTTCATTCATATTAGTTCACTGTTTTGTAATTACTTTGTCCTGCCATCTTCAGATGACATTAGCTCAGAAGGGCTGAATCAATATTCATGTAGTGGGATAGTGCTTAGATGGCAAGGCAATATGGCGTTTAATAAAACCATGCACTGATTTGCTGAAATTCTAACTATTTGCTCACACCATGATGAACTTGCAGTTTTATTTATGGTCTATGAGAAGTTTTGCTATATAAACCGTCAATTTTGGGGATGAGGAAGAACTTTCCTGCTGTCTTTCCAATACAGACTGATTTAGTATTGATTTTGCTGCTATTGATTTTAACTGATTTTGCTTACTATCTTATATTTCCCAGTTACAGACAGCCTTTGTTGCAAAAACGTTTGCAGCTGCTCTTTACAATTTCTGGGAGATGTAAGAATATAGGGGTCTCCCGTGCCCACTTTCTCGTGACTGCCCAATAGAGGTCTATGAATACGTATGCTACAGTAATTGCAGCAGCGAAAGAAGCCATTGTGCAAATGAGCATTTAATCACAAAGGCAGGAAAACATGAAAAAATGCCTCTATAGAGCACTCTTACATTTCTCTGCGGACCAAACACTGCATCTGTTGTACATCCCCAGGGTGCCTGAAACAAACTCACGTAGCTACTGCTAATATGTGTAGCGTGCCCATGCAAGCTCTAAACTGTCCACATTACTTGTGTTGAATATAACGTGCTGTGAGGCTAAAACAAAATATACGCTATTATTAAATCTCTAACTGTGACCTGAAAATGTATCTTGCTGGGAAGCAACAAGCACTTTATGTTGAATGGGGTGTTGGCAGATAATCTGTACATCATGTAAATCACACAATACATTTCACACTTTTTTGAAGCACGGGGAGATTGTGATTTGCCCAGAATAACACACTGCTGAACAAAGCAACAAAACCATGATTCAAACCTGACTCTCCAGGTTCTAAAGTCGGCAATTCAGGCTAATAGACCAAATATCCTCCCTGGGTAATTCTGGAAGTTTCTACCTGTTAAAAGATTTGCCTTTGGACTAAAAAACTTTTCTAGACGTTAAAGATATTATGCGGGGCAGGTGAAAATGTGTCATGACAAAGGGCTCCATAAGGTTGGATATTTCAGTTTAGCCCCACTGAAGTCTCAAACTTCACACCAAAGAGCTCTCAACGTGTAAACCACTGCTAGGAAGCCTTCAGGTGTGCATCTTTTACAGGTAAGCTTAGCAAACTGAAGACATTTTTTGGGATCCAACTTTTTAAAGAGTCCAGCAACATGTACTCGTGGTCAAAAATGTTATTGTTGACTTTCAGGGTGATCCCCGCAACCAAAGTTCCAATGCCCACAACATGTGCAGGTCCATCAAGTTTATTGAATTTCTCTGCAGCACTATCCACTTCCTTTTTCATAGGCCCTCTACACTCCTAGACACAGGCCATAAATTGCACTGGGACAAGTAGACGAAATGACCTGTTGTAATTGGCACATTAGTTTTCTTCCAGTCAGCCATTCAATCATCTTTGTGTGCCCCAGGATACTGTGTATTTTTTAACCCCAAAAGTGGAATTCCACAAGTAAACCTACACCTCACTGGCTTGGCCTACATTCGTAAAGTTGTGATGTTCAGGAACAGACCAGTGGCACTTGTCACTAGAGTAACCTTATGTTCTCAGAGATTCAAGGCACAGCTCAAGCAATTCTATCCACAGGAATCTTTCAGGCAGGAAGGGATTTTTCAGAGAAGTAATCAGGGGATGTCTTCTTTTATTACATTAGTTTGAGGTAGTTGTCTACTAGTGTGGATCAAGCAGTGTACTTTAAATAGTAAACCTAGTTAGATGTTAGTGATAACGCTTTAATTAATAGCATCCCACACCCTTTTCAGTGTTTTGCAGAAAACTGGCCCATTTCCTACTCTAGAGCTGTGTTATTATGTAAAGAGCTATACCATAGTGCCTTTCAGCACAGAAACTGCCCTGACCCTTAAATAAAGCTTCAACTTCTTCCTAACTTGACAAATGGCTTGCCCATTTACTCCTAATTATCAACAAAATGACATTTTCATCAACTGAGACATTGGGCACCCTTTCCCCACTAACACTCAAGGGACACCACAGCAGTTTACTCCCTTCGAGCTTCTAGTACGCTCACTCTATGGGACAAAGGGGTTGATTTCACACCCCTACCAAGTAATCCAGCACTCGGCCCCTGTGCGATCAAACACTTACCAATCTCTATTGGGCTTCCGACACCACGGAAGGAATCGCCCAAAAACAATAGGAACAACTGTGGCAGTATATCCCCAAATTATATCGGCACACACCACGAGGGACCACTTACTAGTTTATGATAAAATGGTATTGCATCCCAAGCACTTACGCACTATCTATCCCTCTACCTCTTTGCTCTGTTGATGCCGCAACTCAGCACCTGGCAACCCCCTTCCCATTTGGTGGTCCTGCCCACTCATAGCCACTTATTGGAAAGAAATCCTGAGCGACATCAAAGGGGTCTTTCCTGCTCTCTAACACTCCTACCACGATGATATTTGGCATATAGCCCCTGGCACTTAAAGCCATGACGCTTGGTGAATGGTGACTGATAGCTCATAAGTTAGGTGCTGCTAAACAACTTATCGCACTCCACTGGAAGAAGTCCGAAGCCCTGCCAATAGCCTGGTGGTTCACACACCTTTGGCACATATTGGGCATTGAACACCTATCTCATAAGGTAGTCTTTCCAGACATCAAATTTACATATATTTGGCAACTCCTGGTATATTACTTTAAGTGATTGGAACATCTCCGCTATACCCCCACCCACACTCAAAACCCTTTAACTGTTTGACTGACACTTTCCATTCTTGTGGTAAAAGATTATTCACAGGGTAGCCAGCCTTTTACATAGGTCTCCATCAACTACATCCTGATGCTCAGGCCACCTGATTCATACATCCATAGGGTTTATTTCTGGTCTTGCTCCTCCCCGGCTCATTCTTGTTTTTCGTAGGCCTGATGACAAACTTATTTACTTTCTTGTTCATTTTGTTTGTACTATCCTGTATGATTTAACTTGATATTTTTGCAGTATGTTTGATTGTATATGTTTCCTATGTAATGCCATATTGTTTCAATGATCTATGCGCCCTCTCTGGGGTTCAGCTATTTGCACCTTTGGTTTCTCCTCTTACAAGACCCATTTTCCTATCTGATACACTGAATGATTGATGCTGGCGCTTCTCAATACGTTTATAGGCTGTGTTCCTTGTCATTTTATTTTGAATAATTTAAATAAAAAGATTCCAGGTAAAAAAAAAGGAAACTTCCAGTCTCAGATTCCCATCTGCTCTATTATTTCTTAAGAATTTTACACCAGAGGATATTCCCTGTTCCCCCAACCTCAAACAAGAGAGATTACACAAGAGCTTTTCACATGGAGAAGTGACGTAGAAGGCTTTAGCGCTAATCCTTCCTCCCCATCCTATCCTTTGGGTAGGTCACGTTCTGCCAGTTGAAATCTCTTGCTGTCAAAAATGTAAATTGTGTGTCAACGATAGCAATGCAAGCAAGAAATGTGGAGGCCTTTTAACTCAGCTTAAGTCGATTATATCTGCCAACCTCAGGCTAGAATACAAGCTACAAGCTAGAATACACACTATACTCAAAAATCTAAACACACTAGTAGCCTACAAAATTACGCATATGCAGACAATTCAATATTTGTGACCCTTCACTACAAAAGTTTTTGCATCAATGCTTTAATTCACGTTACTAATTACAAAATGATTTACAGCCTGATTGCAAAACAGATGTACGTGACTTATAGAGCATGCACTAAACTTTTCGACTCAAGTGGGAAACTAATTTCCTTCTTTCCTTCACTACTACACCCGGTACATGTACCTTGTACAACTATGAAAACCACTGTGTTCACTTGCTTACTAACGTGACCTGTATAGCAATTTTATAGTTCAAATGGCTGTCCTTTTAAAAACAGCACGTGTAGCTGGGCTTTGGTTAAGCTGCAGCCAATGTAGACGAAAAAAAAATCAATGTCCAGAGTGAAACCATTCGTAACTTTGAACAAAGATGTAGCACCTTAATGTGGTGAAGAAATAAATGGCAGCAGATTAAGAGTATTCTAACATTTGGTTAGGAGGCATAGCTCAGTGTTGCCTAGGGGGAGACCCAGCCCCAAAATATCAATTTTTACATATACTGAGCCATAGAAAAGGGTATGATTTGGACCTTGTGGACTGGGTGGTCACATATTGCTTGTTAATTGTTTCATCACCTATGCTGTAAGATTTTTTATAAAGATAATTGTTTCTAAATAACCATTTTATTACACTGAAAAAAGTAAAACAAAATGTAAAAGTAAAAACAAAAAAAACTATTAATATTTGTGAAATACAATTAGGCAAGACAAGAGGATTTCTTTATAGGGCATTTTGATTTCCTAAACATTCGGTCCCTTGGACAAGTGGGTTGTTTACAACGTTTTAGAACCCTGCAATCCAGAAAATTTAGAATTTACTTTACAGCGAAGGATGGATGGAAAATAAGGCAGCGCCAGCTGAAAGAAGACCCATTAAAGATGTCAATCACCCCAGCACTTTCATTTGTGACCACACCTGAGTTATCAGACTGAATGTGCCATTAAATATCATGAGCACAAAAAGGGTAGGCAGAGACTAGGGTGAAAAACACACCACTGTGAGGTAAGTGGCAATTTAAAGGAACAACACGATACATTCTGCCATTGGAAGACTTCAAGTGGGGCACATTATGGATAGGTCCCAATTATATTTGAAGCTTTATAATGCTCCTTTGCTGTACCTTGCTGGGTGTTAACGGAATTCTCTGGAAGTTTAGCCTCCACTGCACAAAACGAGTTTCCCTAAAGTCTTTGTGAAGGTTAGACGATTACAGGAAAATAACTAATTTTCCAAACGGGTTCACTGAGCTATTTAACTCTCAAGGCAGATACATTAAAGTCCTGGGCTGTACTTTACTAATTTAGTCCTAAAAGAACTTCACTTAGGAAGAGGTGGATGAAAGTCCTTAGACGTCACAAGTGCAAGAGAAATAGCCAACACGAATTGTGATTCACCTGTGGAAGACCTTGTCTGCCACTCTTTGAAGTCCTGAGACTAGAAGATCTTTTTAGGCATTATTTGGGGTTCAAAAGTGCATCAACAAAAGATAACCACGCAAAATGGTTACAAAGATATAGCACAAATATTGATGTCATTGCCGAAGTGGGATGTAATACTGATAAAGACTGCAATGCAAGGGAACTGCATTTACATAGCTGTACTGTGACTGCTAATAGTGTAAAAATATTGCATAACATTTGACCATAATCTAGGTACGGAGTGTGAGTGCATCCTACTCCAAGCAGTACAATACACGGGAAATATATATATTGAATAATAATTACTCTGTTCATTCATATCTAAATATCTCCAGTAGGGGTCATCAAATATCTGGCAACAGGAAAAGCATATGTTTCAGTATTAACTTTGCAGATGACTAGATCCTGAAATCAAATAGATGCCAAGGGACCAGCTAAAAGCCACTTGTCACCTGACCACCAAGGCCAGTGAAGGGAATCTCCTGACATTTTTAGGGAGCTCTAAAACATACCTTAAAACTGCAATCAAGTAGGTGTCAATCTGTCATCAGGTAAGTCCGACAAAACCTCAAAACACGTGCATCCAGTAATTTAGGGCATCTAAACAGGAACAACCGATACTGCAGAAGCTATACAATGACCAATTGCACCTAAGGCATTCTGCACTCAGATGGATCAGATTAATGCGTTTTCACAGCGGTACACACTATGCACAAATTTGAATCTGCTATTTACAGAAAATTGCTCTATCACTCACAATTGAACACTGATTGCTCATTTGTGATCAGCTCAGCAATGTCTGCCTATTACAACTTCCTAACACTCATTACAGAACATGCGTTGATTTTCAACACTGCTCTATATTATATAAATATATATATTCAGTGAAAAAACTAAAGGTTACAGGGACAGTTAGGAAATAGAATTTTAAAAAACATAGAAATTCACTTAAAAAAAACAAAGGTTACAGGGACGTCATAGTTAGGCTCACACTTGAAATGTACCAAACCATAGAAATGCACCTGTCACAGAGTTATCTCAACGCACTAACCATTCCTAGGGGGACTACATATCCCAGACTGCTTTGTGTTCCCAGGAGGCAGCCATTTTCTACAGCACCTGCTCCCACTTGACCAGATCAACGAGCGCTATAAAGCGCGAGAGGGCACACTGCAGTGCGGGACACGTGTGGGCCATGCCCGGGCAAAGCAGATTACATTTTGTATTCAGTTTAGCTGCCTCTATCGTGGCGTTACACATTGCAGTTGAGACATTGCAGATGAGCTGTGTTTTTCCACATGGTAAACTAAGCTTCTGTTTTTCTTATTTTCTCTTACCGAACACGATAGCATGATAAGAAAGCACATATTTTTTTTGTTTTCTCCAGTGCAGGGAACAGGTTGGCCTTGGAAGGGGAGCCTTGAAAGATTGGCCAATTTTCAACATTTTTCTTCCAACTCTGACCTACAGTAGCCAGCATGTTTGAATATTTCCACCTGAGAGGGAAGGGCCTTTCAGAAGGCTTTTTCCATGATTGTTTAAGATATAAAAAGGCGGCCATGCTCAGTAGCGAGGGGATTTCTGAGACCTCGGTCAGGATTGGATGTCAAATTCCTGACATTTTCCCGTGAGGGTAGATATCTCTGTCTCGCAGTTGAACAGGGGTAATCAACTTGCTGGCATGAGAAAGATAAAGGGCTTGGCAGGCCCTACGGTGATGAATTTTGACTTTATCCTTTGCTTTGCAATTATGCTATAATATAATCACATGTATTTGCTGTGTACATTGCAGCTGAGAATCATTTTGATATATTTTCCTTTCACTGCTGTGACTATTTTCAAACGTGGGCTTTCAACCTACTAATCTCTTTTTAGGAACCTCATGGTGAAGTAATAATAAATGTGTTCTTTGAACTAAGAAGTGTATTCCAGAGATTTTTGTCAGCTCGGTCATTAGTGAAAGCAAAACACGCCTACACTCATTCGCCAAAACATGGGCGACAAACCAAGACTTTATCATCAATCTGCTAGACCAATGAAAGATAATATTCCAAATCGTGCTGGACAGTCTGTTGCTAATCGGTACAATTCTAACAACACTGTTTTAATGGTTAATGTCCCTAAATTACATCTACCAGCCCAAAGGGAAGGGGGAGAATCTGTTAGAAACACGGCAATCCATTGGATCCGCCACGTGAGGGGCTGCTTCTCCATAACACGCAAGGACATAATCAACGCAGTTAGAACACCAGATCCGGACACCTGTTTTCACACAACTGAACTGACACTTAGGGATAGGAGCTTGGTCGATGATTTGGTAGACTTAGACGCAAGGACAAGTGCACCAGGATACCCCTGCATTCAGTTTAAGTATCCCAGGCTCCCCCGTGTCACGGGCCAGGTTTTCCAACCATTCAGCTGGCAACCCTTCCACCCTAGATGAGAACGACTGACTCGGAGTACCATCTGTAATCCCTGCTGGTTTACTATCTCTCCCAAACGATATAACTATCCCTGGCTTGACCGCTTCTTCTACTCCTGACTTTAAAAACATCCTCCCTACCCCTTTGGACAGACCCCACCCACCTACTCAGGACCAATTGGTCAATTATGAAAATACCGTTCCTGAGGGGAAGACAAGGATAACATTCTGGAACGTGGCAGGCTTACGGTCTAAGGTGGTAATAGCTGAGTGGTGTGATTTTGTTAGTAACTATACTGTAGTCTGTGTACAAGAAACATGGGCAGTAAACCCAATCCATCTAAATGGTTTTAGAAAGCTACTATACCCCAGAGGGACCATCCAACTCAGGTAGAGCAAAGGGGGGATCTGTACGTACGTATCAAACACCCAGAGGGTATCTAGTATAACTACGCTGGCACTGCAACCCTACCATCAGATTGTTGTGGTCGAAACTTCAGCCACATGCGTGCTGGCATTAATCAACTTCTATAATAACATCACGAAAGCTGAGGTAAATACAGCCTTGACTTTACTAAAAAAAGATGTTGAAGCCCTCAGGAATAGGAAATACCAGGATTTGGTAATCCTATGGGGGGGGGGGGGAGTTTTTAATACTGAAATCTGCACTAGGGGCTCACAGAAAATGTGCAGTCTAAGCGGAAGGGGGAATGCTGGCTGTTCACACTTTATACACTCCACCTTTGGGGAGCAATTGAACAAACTTACATTTAGCACTGACCTAGCATTCTGTAATGGGATTTGCAGCCCTCTAGTACCATTTGTAACTACATTCAATGGACAAGGAAAAAACTCAGTGATAGATTACATATTGGTTACAAACAGACACGCCCACAAGGGTTAGAAATTGTATCACCCACACAATTGCATGCAGTGATTACTACCCTTTCAGTATAGATTTGGATGTGGCATCAAGAGATTTTTTATACCAGGTACCACTCCCCAACTACTGCACTGTGGGTGTTATGGACATTAACAGGCTTAACGGGTATACCTTGTGCTGGTCAAAGATTGATCCCCAAACGTTTTTGAAGAAGTTTATCTGTGGAGGCATGCAGGCTTTCGAAAGTTGTCTAGACTTGGGTTCTGACGCCAAGGAGAGTTTTCAAAAGATTGCTGTGGACATCAAGGAGGTACTAGTGATTACAGGTAGGGACAGTGGCAACAACAGAAAGTGAGGGTGGTTTGATGAACCTTGTACCAAGGCCCATAGCACGCTGAAATTAGCCCTACACAAACTTCCACGCTATGTAAATGAAGTCAGGGCTGCTAGGAAAAACGATAAGTATGTCTTAATGCAGAGGAAACCAGTATTAAAAACATAATTATGGGACAAATTTTATGAAGCGAGCACTAGTAAGGACCCTGCAGCCTTTTGGCAGGCAATTAATTCGCCCTGTCTCTAGTCAGACACTGGACCAGGCTTCGAAATGGCCATCACCGAGGGAGACAGGATTACTCACTTTTCAACTATTTACTCTAATCCTACCAACAGGCTAAGGCTGACAGTAGATGATGTGACCGACAACAACTCTTTTGCTCCCGTTATCTTTCCAATCAAGCTTGCATTTACCCTGGATGAGATCATAACTGCCCTAAACGCAAGTAAAGCTGGCAAGACGTCGGGTCCAGATTTCATCCCTGTAGATCTGTTTAAAGTCAACACAACCCTCTGGGGGCCACTGCTCACTCAAGTCCTGAATACGTGTTGTCAAGCTGGCCTACTGAGGTCTTGGAAGGGATCAATTATTGTCCCAATTTTTAAAAAGGGAGACAGACACAGTCCCACCTGTTATCGTCCTATTTTTCTCCTAGATTTGATGCTGAAAGTGTCAGGTCGCGTTATCTTGAATAGACTGCAAGAATGGGCCCAGGAGAAGAATGTCTTATCGGACTAACAGTATGGGTTCCGTGAGGGAGTAGAAACCATGGAACAGGGTCTGAAACTAAGCATGCTGATCGAGAAATACTCCACCATCAAACAATGGGTATTGTACTTGGTCTTTGTTGATTTAACTGCTGCTTTTGACTGCATAATCCATAGTAAATTGTGGGCAATCATGGGGAACATGGAGGGGATCCAATCATACAATTTCTCAGGGAGACATATCATGGGTGCAGCACCAGAGTGTGATATGGTCTAATGGGCGAATGTACCCACCCCTTTAGTATAGAGAGGGGTGTAAGGCAGGGTTGTGTTTGGCACCCTTTCTCTTCTCCTTATCTTTAATAGCCTGGGTAATGTATTATCTGCCAACTGTATCAACCTGCCCCAAATAGGGCCCGGACAGTTTCAGCCCCTTATATGCTGATAATGCTGTTCTTATGGCGCAAATCCCCCTTGCACTGCAACAGTAACAACAGTTATTGTGTCCAATATGGAGGAACTAGTACATTACATCCTTTTCCTATTTGGAGATCATGTTTGACGTAAAAGGGACATGGTGGATGGCAATTAGAACCAGAGGGCTACAGTTTCAGAAAACTGTTGCAGCTTTGCGCAACTATGCTTGCAAGGTTGGAAAGAAACCCCCTAGGGAGATTTTAACAGTGTACAAAGCCAAATGTATGTCTACAGCCATGTATGGGGCAGGCCTTTGGGGGCACATAAATCATGACTCCCTGCAGCTGTTGGAGAATGCCTTCCTGAAGTATCTTCTCTCTCTCCCACAGAGTAGTCCATCATATGTATGCCACTCGGAACTAGGGGTCCCGCTCATTTCAAACATAGTTAAAATTCAACCGATTTTGTTATGGCACAAGATATGGAATTCTGAGTACACCAAGATGAACCAAGAGAACATAGGGGATAGTCTTAGGTCCTCTTATGTAGGAAGAGTACAATGGTTGGGATACGTATAAATCTTTATGTGTGAGCTGGGATATCCAGATTGTTATTATAAACCAGAAACACTATAAGCTGTCACAAGAAAAAACCTGAAAAAAGACTTTGTCACAATTAGAAGAACTAAGTCTATCTGCTGAACTGCTTAACCTCTTCGTTGTGGGCGTCGGCCACTGGCCGACACCCACACACCCTCCCTGGTGCGGGTCACGACCAGTGGCCGACACCAGGAAGGGTATCAATAAATCCTCGGGTGCGTCGCACCCGAGGATTTATTATTTTTTTTAAACCCCCCCCGGGAGACACGGAAGCTTCCGTGTCTCCCCCCGCCCCCCCACCCGCCCCTTTGTGACGTCAGCGCGCCTCGCGGCGCGCTGATGTTGCAAAGGTGTTTTCCCCATCAAAGCAGGAAGCAGCCTTGTGGCCGCTTCCTGCTTTGATGGGTAAAACGGCCTTTCCCACGTTCGGGAAGGCCTCGTAAGAAAGGGGAGTGTCTCCCCTTTCTTACGAGGCCTTCCTGAAAGTGTTTCCTGGCCCCCGGTCGCAGCTGTGCTGCGATCGGGGGCCAGGAAACACTTTCAGGTTTCCTGGCCCCCCGATCGCAGCACAGCTGCGATCGGGGGGGCCAGGAAACACTTTGAAAAGGCCTCGTAAGAAAGGGGAGACTCTCTCCTTTCTTACGAGGCCTTCTCAAACTGTTTCTGGCCCCCGATCGCAGCTGTGTTGCGATCGGGGGCCAGAAACAGTTTGAGAAGGCCTCGTAAGAAAGGGGAGAGTCTCCCCTTTCTTACGAGGCCTGGCCCTCGATCGCAGCACAGCTGCGATCGGGGGCCAGGAAACACCACTAGACGCCAGGGATTTCACTTTGGGGGGGCGGCCCCCTCGGAAAACGGGCCGCCCCCCCCTGGGGGCATAATTAATTAAAAAAAAAAAGGTAGGTGCCCCCTGGGGGGGGGGGAGGGGGCGCGATCGCCCCCCCCCCCCAGGGGATTGTTTAAAAAAAAAAATAAAAAAAAAAATAAATAAAATGACAGGGGGTCGCCTGTGGGCAGGGTGACCCCCTGTGGGGGCAATTTTTTTTTAGATGTTGTAGGGTTTCCCTGGGGGCCATTTTGGCCCCCAAGGAAACCATACAACAACTAAAAAAAATAGATCTATATATAGATCTATATTTATATATCTATGTAGATAGATATATCTATGTACATGGATATATCTATAGATATATCTATGTACATAGATATATATATATATATATATATATATATATATAGAGGTAGATCTATATATACCAAAGAGATTTATAAAGTGTGCTACTCACCTGTGAGGGTCTCAAGGCGCTTGGGGGGGGGGAGGGAAAGGGGCTGGGAGGTTCACTGTTCGAAAAGCCAGGTTTTGAGGCCCTTCCTGAAAAGAAGTAGGTTTTGGGTCTTGCGAAGGTGGGTTGTGAGGGCGTTCCAGGTTTTGGGTGCAAGGTAGGAGAAGGATCTGCCCCCGGTGGTGGTGTGTTTGATGCGGGGGACAGAGGCGAGAGAGAGGTCAGCTGAGCGGACGTTTCGTGTGGGGGTGTGGAAGGTGACTCTCGTTGAGGTAGGCAGGGCCTGTGTTGTGGAGTGATTTGTGTGCGAGGATGAGGATCTTGTAGGTGATCCTTTTGTCAATGGGGAGCCAGTGGAGGGATTTGAGGTGTGGAGAGATGTGTTCGTGTCGGCGGAGGTCGAGGATGAGTCGTGCTGCTGAGTTCTAGATGCGTGTAGTTTGCGCTTGAGTTTTAGAGTGGTGCCGGCGTAGAGGGCGTTTCCGTAATCAAGCCTGCTGCTGATGTGTGCGTGAGTGACAGTTTTTCTGGTCTCTGTGGGGATCCATTTGAATGTTTTTCAGTATACGGAGTGTGTTGAAGCATGAGGAGGTGAGAGCGTTGATTTGTTGGGTCATCGAGAGGGAGGAGTCTAGGATGATGCTGAGGTTGCGTGCGTGGTTGGCGGGGGTGGATGCAGGGCCTAGCGTGGTGGGCCACCATGAGGGGTCCCACGTGTTTTTGTGTGGGCCAAAGAGGATTATTTCGGTTTTGCTTGAGTTGAGTTTCAGGTGATTGGCTGTCATATATATATCACTTTTGTCAATATGTGTGTGGTTTCCATGGGGGGAAAAGGGTCCGACTTGTCTAGTGGCAGTTTTAGTGCCATAAAGAAGCGCAGAAGGTTTATATGCCTACTGCAAAGAGCAAATCTGTATTTTATGTAAATAGCTGAGTACATTAGCAAAGTCTATGGAGAGATGAAGGGCACTTTTGCTGGGTGGTAATGAGGGAATCCGAGGAGGAGGGAGTGGGAGCACCAATAATGATTGTTGGACTGGCGCAGGAGGTGCTAAAGACTGTGACGAATGGTATGTGACAAGGTGTTTTTTGAGTGTCTTGAAAGTACGTGCTGATTGAGGGAAGAAGCGCAGGTAAGGTGGCCTCTACTGTTGCACGTATCTCACACACCATCGATTTTGTGACTGTCTACGTAGGCTAGTGTTTTAGAGCAACAGTTTAGCCAATAGCAGAGATGGCATCTTGATGGATGATTGCTGCCTGCACTCGGGTTATAGAGGACCGCTCTGACATAGGATCAGAGACTGAGACATCAGATACTGAGACAGCATCTGAGGGATAGGACAATGGCGCAGACTCTGGGAGTGATTTTTCAGTCAGAGGAGTCCCATTCGATAACTCCTCTTCCAGTACATTATGAGGGAGGTGATGAGGACAGTCCTGCTGTCCCTTCGCAAGCTGTTTGTGCAACTGGGTAATAGTGGGTTAGGCCAACCCAGAGAGCAGGTGAATGCGGCGGCAAGCAGAGAGAGAGTGCTCTCTTGGGAGCTCCCCAATTTAGTTCAGCCCCAAATTCCACCACCCAAATCATATTGTGGAGACATCAAAATTATCCATGGCAAAACAAACTGGTTTTGTAAGGCAGGCACCTGTGTTTTTGGTCCTGGATTCGGCGGCCATATAGAGAAACACACTAAACCCAAACATTTCTGGAAACTAGACATTCGGGGGAGTCCACAGAGGTGTGACTTGTGTGGCTTCCCCAAAGTTTTCTTACCCAGAATACCCTGCAAAGCTGAAATGTTGAAAAAAAACTCAATTTTTCTCGCATTTCTGTCACACAAACTACAGGAATATGCTGGGATCCACAATATTCCTACCACCCAGTGACTCCTCACCTGTCCTGATAAAAACACTACCCCACTTGAGTGCCTACACCTAGTGTCTGTGTCAGGAATGGATCACCCCAGGGTCAACAGCTGCCTCACGTAAGGACCAACATTGACCGTTGTGTGATCTATTCCTGTCGCAGGCACCAGGCCTAACCACACAAGTGAGGTATCATTTTTATCGGGAGGCTTGGGGGAACGCTGGGTGGAAGGAAGTTTGTGGCTCCTCTCAGATTCCAGAACTTTCTGTCACCGAAATGTGAGGAAAACTTGTTTTTTTAGCGACTTTTTGAGGTTTGCAAAGGATTCTGGGTAACAGAACCTGGTCCGAGCCCCACAAGTCACCCCTCCTTGGATTCCCCTAGGTCTCTAGTTTTCAGAAATGCACAGGTTTGGTAGGTTTCCCTAGGTGCCGGCTGAGCTAGAGGCCAAAATCTACAGGTAGGCACTTTGCAAAAAACAGCTCTGTTTTCTGTGATGTGTCCACGTTGTGTTTTGGGGCATTTCCTGTCGCGGGCGCTAGGCCTACCCACACAAGTGAGGTATCATTTTTATCGGGAGACTTGGGGGGGACGCGGGGTGGAAGGAAATTTGAGGCTCCTCTCAGATTCCAGAACTTTCTGTCACCGAAATGTGAGGAAAACTTTTTTTTTTAGCCACTTTTTGAGGTTTGCAAAGGATTCTGGTTAACAGAACCTGGTCAGAGCCCCGCGAGTCACCCCATCTTGGATTCCCCTAGGTCTCTAGTTTTCAAAAATGTACAGGTTTGGTAGGTTTCCCTAGGTGCCGGCTGAGCTAGAGGCCAAAATCTACAGGTAGGCACCTTGCAAAAAACAGCTCTGTTTTCTGTGATGTGTCCACGTTGTGTTTTGGGGCATTTCCTGTCGCGGGCGCTAGGCCTACCCACACAAGTGAGGTATCATTTTTATCGGGAGACTTGGGGGGACACTGGGTGGAAGGAAATTTGAGGCTCCTCTCAGATTCCAGAACTTTCTGTCACCGAAATGTGAGGAAAACTTGTTTTTTTAGCCACTTTTTGAGGTTTGCAAAGGATTCTGGGTAACAGAACCTGGTCAGAGCCCCGCGAGTCACCCCATCTTGGATTCCCCTAGGTCTCTAGTTTTCAAAAATGTACAGGTTTGGTAGGTTTCCCTAGGTGCCGGCTGAGCTAGAGGCCAAAATCTACAGGTAGGCACTTTGCAAAAAACAGCTCTGTTTTCTGTGATGTGTCCACGTTGTGTTTTGGGGCATTTCCTGTCGCGGGCGCTAGGCCTACCCACACAAGTGAGGTATAATTTTTATCGGGAGACTTGGGGGGACGCTGGTTGGAAGGAAATTTGAGGCTCCTCTCAGATTCCAGAACTTTCTGTCACCGAAATGTGAGGAAAACTTGTTTTTTTAGCCACTTTTTGAGGTTTGCAAAGGATTCTGGGTAACAGAACCTGGTCAGAGCCCCGCGAGTCACCCCATCTTGGATTCCCCTAGGTCTCTAGTTTTCAAAAATGTACAGGTTTGGTAGGTTTCCCTATGTGCCGGCTGAGCTAGAGGCCATAATCTACAGGTAGGCACTTTGCAAAAAAACAGCTCTGTATTTTGTGAAAAAATGGGATGTGTCCACGTTGTGTTTTGGGGCATTTCCTGTCGCGGGCGCTAGGCCTACCCACACAAGTGAGGTATAATTTGTATCGGGAGACTTGAGGGAACATAGAATAGCAAAACAAGTGTTATTGCCCCTTATCTTTCTCTACATTTTTTCCTTCCAAATATAAGAGAGTGTGTAAAAAAGACGTCTATTTGAGAAATGCCCTGCAATTCACATGCTAGTATGGGCACCTCGGAATTCAAAGATGTGCAAATAACCACTGTTCCTCAAAACCTTATCTTGATCCCATTTTGGAAATGCAAAGGTTTTCTTGATACCTCTTTTTCACTCCTCATATTTCAGCAAATGAATTGCTGTATACCCAGTATAGAATGAAAACCAACTGCAGGGTGCACCTCATTTATTGGCTCTGGGTACCTAGGGTTCTTGATGAACCTATAAGCCCTTTATATCCCCGCAACCAGAAGAGTCCAGCAGACAAAACGGTATATTGCTTTCAGAAATCTGACATCGCAGGAAAAAGTTACAGAGTAAAACATAAAGAAAAATGGCTGTTGTTTTCAGCTCAATTTCAATATTTTTTTATTTCAGCTGTTATTTTCTGTAGGAAAACCTTGTAGGATCTACACAAATGACCCCTTGCTGAATTCAGAATTTTGTCTAGTTTTCAGAAATGTTTAGCTTTCCGGGATCCAGCATTGGTTTCACACCCATTCCTGTCACTAACTGGAAGGAGGTTGAAAGCACCAAAAATAGTAAAAATGGGGTATGTCCCAGTAAAATGCCAAATTTGTGTTGGAAAATGTGGTTTTCTGATTCAAGTCTGCCCGTTCCTAAAAGGTGGGAAGATAGTGATTTCAGCACCAGAAACCCTTTGTTGATGGCATTTTCAGGGAAAAAACCACAAGCCTTCTTCGGCGGCCCTTTTTTCCCATTTTTTTGGAAAAAACTAAATTTTCACTGTATTTTGGCTATTTTCTTGGTCTCCTCCAGGGTAAACCACAAACTCTGGGTACCATTAGAATCCCTAGGATGTTGGAAAAAAAGGACGCAAATTTGGCGTGGTTAGCTTATGTGGACAAAAAGTTATGAAGCCCTAAGCGCGAACTACCCCAAATAGCCAAAAAAGGGCTCAGCACTGGAGGGGAAAAGGCCCAGCAGCTAAGGGGTTAAGAACAAGTGTTCTGAAAAATCAGTTGATCTTAACCTCACCTGCAATGCAACTATACCTAAGGAGGTGAGCAATGAACAGCACAGATTTGTTCTAACCAGGTTTAGGCTAGATTTTTTCCAGCACTTTTTTGGAGAGCTTTCCCACCACAAATGACAAGTTAAGGCCCATGGCTGAATGACCATGCGATATGGCTATTCAACAAAGCACTTTCCATACAGTTCTTTTCTGTACATTGTATAATTCACCAAGAAAGATATTTTTGCTGCCATTTTTGAGATCCATGGACTTGACAGAATGTCGACCAGTTTATGTGTTTCTACAGTCTTTGCCAACCATATATATTTCCACCATCATGTCTAAATTTCTATGGGCTATTCCTAGACAAAGGAATTCAATACATTTCATTAATGACTGAGAGGTTGATTCTATATAGCTGTATGAGATCTGGTGGGTGATTTTAAACATTTTATTACTGTTTTGATTTGATTATTTTGCTTTTATGATTTTACTTTTGAACAGACTATATCCTCACAGGGTTCATACTTTTTTTCTCTCTCTTTTCTCTCTCCGGTTTTTAACTACAAACCTTGTATTTTATTGTTTCATATGGTCCTATCACCATGTATTCTTGAGTCTTCAATGTTTTTTAATGTTTTGTTTGTGGTTAATGTATTGCCCTTGTTTTATTTGTGTATGCTTTTATGACAATACCTGTCGAATAAAGCTTATTTTGAGTTTTCTCAAGTAACTTTAATTCGTCCCATTATAACTTGCTCGCCCGCCCGCCATTTACAGTTTTTTCATCAAAAACTTTGCTTAAAATATTACATTGATATTTTCAGTGATGTTATCAAAGATGTCATGAGTGCCGTAATTTGTGGGGTAATTAGCAGTACACGGTGAGTACATGAGTTATGTTACCTTAGGGCACAAGTTATAGTTACTTGAGATAACGCTAACTATTCTAAATTCTATTTCCAAACTTTAACGTCCCTGTAACCTTTGAGTTTTTTCAGTGAATTTCCATGGTTTTTTAACGTAAAGTAATTTTCATTACAATACGTTAATCCAACCACCGCCGCGAATGGGCTTCAGCCGTGCACGGTGGCAGCTGCCACAAGACCTGCAAATCATCTTTTTCTCCTCATATTCATCATCTGTACTGCATATCCTTCTGGCCCCATAGAATTTCATGTTGAGTATGGAATAAGGACAATGGATACTTGGGACTTGAGATCTTTAAAGATGTTTTGAATATTTTGGATATGAGCTTTGGAGAGAGATTTGATTAATTGGAACTGAGGGATGGTACAATATATATAACAACACCATTTGGGGTGGATACTTGGAAGTTATATTTTAAAACAATAGAAATTCACTTAAAAACCAAAGGTTTACGGACATTATAGTTAGGTTCTGAATTTACTCGCGCAAAACCAGAGAAATTCAGCAGTTATAGTTGGAGTTATTTCAAGTAACTATAACACCCGGCCTAAGCTAACCATAACGTGCGCCCTCACCATGCACCGCTAATTACCACAGATATTACATCACTCATGACAACTTCTATAACATCATTAAAAATATAAATGAAACATTAGCAGTCAAATTATTGAAGAAAAAACTGTGCATGGCAAGGGTACAAGTTTTAGTCCTAACTTGAGGCCTTGGGCCGCAAGTTATAGTTACTTGAAATAACTGCTGAATTTTTATGCTTTTGTGTGAGTAGATTCAGAACCTAACTATAACATTCCTGTAACCTTTGTTTTTTTCACAGAATAAATATATGTGCGCAACACCCATTGCTGTGTGTCGGAAGCTACAAGGATATGGTATTAGAGTGGCTCTCTATGAAAATGTTCTACGATTTCACGTAAAGTATAATGTGGCCCAAATAACAGGAAGGTATCTAATGGTGATCCATCTCTTCTATTCTTTAGTAGGTCCAGTGTGAGCAAATGTGAGATCCTATGTAAGTGACCACTCAGGTCACCCTCAAATCATTTAATGCACCTTATACTTTTGCCTCTTCCATCAGTGGAATTAATGGATTATCATCCAATATAATCACGGAGAAGTATAGGCAAGACCATGCAGCTATTCCAGTCAAGGAACACCATGCCAGGTGAACAAGTCACAAAATTAATCTGTCCATCCAGACCCTGTAAACACCAGCACAGTTTTCAAGGTGCATGCAGTAAATATATCCCTATCCATTGGTAAAAGAGGCAGATGAGGAAGAGGTTGATACCTGAACACTGTCTTGTGAACTGCAGAGTAAAATAATATTAATCTAAATGATGAACAATCAGGGTATACCAGGGTACGATTGTATTAAGACTTCCTGCCTTACCTGGAGCTGTCTGCCCACTAAAATCGGTCAAGAATTGCAGAGAAGCAAGCAGAATGTCCTACTTAACATAAGCCGGCATACTGAGAATAGATACAAGAATTTAAGCAGCACTACCATTTCTATCAGCACAATCCTACCGATCACTGACGTTCCCACTTTAATTAATTGATCAATCTGTTAAATTTGTCCAGCATAAAATAATAATTATCTCCAAGTAAGATCTTTAGGTATTGTAATACCCAAATAGCATTAAGTGTCAATGCCCCCTGCCAACTAAGATGTCAAGATCAATGATTTTGCTGGACTTACCGTGGTGTACAAAGAAGTCAGAAAAGTGCAAATTTTGCCCATGGCATTGATATGAGTTTAGCCATTTTCCCAGGTTTCATTACAGTTAGAATAGCCATGTCCATGGTCGTAGGCACGATCTTACCATAAACCAAAGCTTCTTTATATACGGTCAATACATTTAGGACACCATATAGAATTCTGTAGTAGGTACCTTCAAATGAGGTGCCTTCCTGACGGACAGACCCTTAACAGCCTCCTTGATTTCAGCCGGAATCACAGGGGCCTGCTCCAAAAATGGCAACAAATTATTTTCCATACAATTGGTCCAAGAATTACACCACATGCTTTATGATGCAAAATAGCATTCTGTGTTTGTCAGCAAGTGCCCAGTGCTAGATTAGTTATTCCTAGGTCAGAATCTGAAAGTCAAAGTTGATTAAGATGGCCAAGTCATTACAGCTTAATCAGATACCATCAGCTTCAACTTGAAATAACTTATCAAGTTTCTGAGCGAGTCTAGGCATCATCCAGTACCTTTCGTGATCCTGAGTTACCAAGTGACTGAGTATTGTGAACAAGCTTTAGTAAGTCTGTACATCTTAAAGAACTGATATAGTCTGAGGGATATAAGGAGTAAGCCTAGATATTATTAACATTCAAGCTGGATGGACTGTTGAGTTATCTTGAGCAATAGGAGCAGCTGGGCTAGTCCAACTAGTCCAAGAATCAGAGCACTTTGACAGGCCCCTGTCCCAGCCAATCAGAGCATTGGCTCAAGGAACTCTGAGTATTGTAGCGGGATGTTTATCTGTTACAAGATGCTGCATTTTGTGCAGCATGTTGTTTAAAAAGGAATAACAATAGTTCACTCCTGTCTCATGAGTGCCATTTTGGCAAGTGTCTTCTTGTTTTCCACTTCTGTCCTAAGGAGGCCATAAACTGTCACGGCCGAAATGTGTCAACTTTTTCCAGTTGAGGAGTCTCCAGAAAATGAATTAAGATACACATGACAGGACTCACAGTTGGCAGAGTTGAGGAGGGTTGTAGGAAGTTTTTGATAGCCCAGAGACATCAGGACAGGAGGCAAGCCAAGAAGCTCTTGGAGTCACTCAAGTTCTTTAGCGCAGTGGTTCCCCACCTGTGGTCCTAGGACCCCTAAGCGCCAGCAAAGCCTCCTCAGGTGGTCCGTGACTGCTTAGAAAAACAAATAACATTAACAGATTAATAAAGTGTATATAAAGTGGCTAAACGTACAACTGCAATTTTTAAAACCTACTGTAATTGGAATTTTAAATTGGAGGCTAAAAATTAATGTAGTATCCTCAGACTGATTTGTGGATCAGTGCAGGTACATCAAATAGAATGTAGTACTGACGATGTGTGGCTCCAATTAAATTTAGAAAAGCTCCAACCTTCCTATTAAAATTATAATTTTTTTATCTATATTTGATTGCAAATTAAATAAAATGTGTTATCATTTGGGTATGTGTTTGATGAATGCTTGTTTCTGTATTTTTTGTGTATTGTTCTGCAGTTCAAATCATCGACAATGTTTAAGAGGGGGTCCACAGCTTCCAGTAATGATTCAGTGGGGGTCCCCGGGTTCCAATAATGATAAAGTGGGGGTCCACAGAAGTCAAAAGGTTGGGAACCATTGCTTTAAAGGATGTTGAGAGGCACGTTCAGTCCTTCCCACTTCAAGGCGAGAGGAAGCAAAGCAGTTCAGCAGAGTGCCAGTCCCTCCTGGCAGCACAGCAGTCGTCCTTCCTGGCAGAATGTCCTCAGATACAGAAGTGTACTGATTTGGTGGGGTTTAGGGTCCTTTGAAGTGGGGGAGACTTCAAAGAGAGGCCTATGAAGTACACAATATGCCTGTCCTTCCTTCCTTGTCTCCAGACACTATACAAAGGGTTATGCATGTGTAGGGACCAGCACAGACCTTCTCAGGTGCAAGTGTCAGCTCCTTCCTCCCATCTGGCCCAGGAAGGCCCATCAACCTGGAGCTGGGCCATCAGGATGTAAATGTCACATTCCAGCTCTTCTGTGTGTGACTATCTAAAGGGAATGCACAAAACTGAACTGTCACCCAGCCCAGACGTGTATTCAGAGGTAGGCAGAAGAACAGAAAGGTTAAAGAAAGAAACTGCCAACTTTCTAAAAAGTGGCATTTTCAGACTTACAATTCAAAGTCTGACTTCACCATTACTTGTGATTTTAAATTCTGGGTCCAGAGTCTCCAAACCCCATATTTCTATCTTTTCCCACCTGGAAATTACACTTGAAGACCATTTAAAGGGTAACTCCAATATTAAACAATGGGAGACATAGACCTTGCAGCAGTAAAAACACACAAATGTAATAGTTTTTCACAACCAGGACATGTTAAACTTAATAGTACATGTCCAACTTTCTAAATACACTGCACTCTGCCCTTGGCGCTAGCTAGGGCCTACCATAGGGATGACTTACATGTAATTAAAAGGAAGGTTTGGGCTAGGCAAGTGGATTCACTTGCCAAGTTGAAATTGTTGTTCAAAACTGCACCCACTGGGGTGTGGGGCGTGGCCAACATGCACATGGCATGAGCCGCAAATCAGGGGAGCTCCAGCCAGAGAGAACGACGTGGCCCCATCCGCAGCACCAGAGACAAGACAATTGCGGCGACGGCTCAGTAAAGGCAGCCCGAGCTTGCTTGAATGCTGCTGGACCGCGATTGAGCAAAAGGGGCTGCCGAACTGGAGGGAGGACGATGCTGAGGCACGGGGCAGCAGATGGCACCATCTTGACTATGCTGCTGCTACTGCAGTACCTTCACAGAGCAGGGGCCTGCTGCGACTGAGGCGTGCCCATGGGTCCGCGCCATTGGCTTCCTCACGGAGGCCCCGGGAGTCGCTGACCTGTGGAAAATGGCAGGCTGCCCCAAGCCCGCCTTCTTTGGTCTGTTCAGGCCCTTCCAAATTTGCCTTTCCTACCTCGAGGGCCGCTGTGACGGCTGGAGCATGGCGCGGGCCATTGCCCTTACCTGTGGAAAATCCTCCTAGACATCTGAGAGAAAACTCAGTGCTCTTGCACCACTTGGATTCCAGTATGCCTCACAACCAAACAACTAAGGAGCCCTCAGTGACATCGCTATGGGCCAAACCCGCCCACTGGACAGACCTCAGACCACACGTACCAACATCGTACAGAGGCGCCAGCTGCAGCAACTCGGAACTCCACTACACAAGACTATCTAGACCACTTCCTGCAGGAGAGATGTACTGAAATAACCTCCCTTAAGACAGACCTGAAATCATACATTAGAGAGGTCCAAAAGGAAGTATCTGATATAGGAGAAATAGTAGACAACTTTGAGCGTACAGTTGATGCACGATCTGAGGACCAAGAAATGCTGTGGCAGTGGATGATGACCTTAGAAGAGCATCACATAGATCTCTAACTTAAGCAGGAGGATCTCAAAAATCGCAGTCGCTGCAACAATGCCCGCATACGGGGTCCCCAAGGGAGTGGGGGCGAGGATATTATGACTCTCACTGCCACTCTCTTGCAATCTGTCAGGAGGAACTCCAGGCCATCTGGGTGCTGCCCCAGACATCCTGACCAGAGAATACTTTTTTACGGGATAATGAGGCCATCTTCTGTGCGGCCCACTATAAAACTGACATAGTTTTTCAGAGCCATAAGATACAGTTGTTCCATGATCTGTCTGCCACAAACTTGAAGCAAAGGCAGGAGTTTAAGATCATCACTGATAAACTGCACACCCTAGGAATCCGATACAAGTAGGGGCACCCCTTTGCACTGATGTTCGACTGGGAAGGTAGGAGGTGAGCCCTTTGCTCCCTGACTGAAGAAAAGAGATTGCTGGGTCTCTCCTCGGCTGATGACCCCGAGGCTCACTCGTAGCATGACGCCCCCAGCTGGGGGCGCTCTAAAACCCATCTTGACCAGTCGGACGATCCCATCCTGGTAGGGATTTGGCATACACAGCCTTTCAAGAGTCGAAGGAGGACATTATCCGACAGCTATGCAATATGGACAAACTTTCCTCGCAGCCTCAGTCCAAGACTGCCTCTGACTGCAGTAAGTAAAGTCAGGCCAGCAGCAGATACTTTAACTTCTGAGTACTTCAGGGGTTGCATGTCCAGCAAAGGGCGCTGGTGCGGTGGATTACCTGGAGCTCCCCTGGACTTGTTATCGTCTGCGATGCCACTACCTCCTGATGCCACTGATCCACCCACCCGTGTCCTGCGCCCTGGGAGGGTGACAACTCCAAAGAGAGGTGGGTGCTTCGATGCCGCTCTCTGAAGACGACAGACACACCTGGTTGGCCCTGTTGGCCCATGAAGGTTATTGTACATGTTTTGTTTTTGTTTTTCTTCCTCAGGTCCTGGAGGGACTCTAGCAATGGTAAGCATTATATATTGATGCAGTCGCCAGTTGCCAGATGCTGGGGGCATGGGACAACTGTCCTCTCTGACACTACAGTGTGCCTAAGTTTTATTTATAGCTTTAAACCTTACTCAAAGTGCTCTTTGGACGGACTAAAACTTCCTTCCTTCAATCTTCGGCGTCTTAACTCCCCGAATAAACGGAAACAAGTGTGGTGCTATCTCTTACAACACAACCCTGATAATATCTTTCTCTTGGAGACACATCTTGGCAGGATTGATAGACATAGGATGACACATCCGCGCTATCCTATAAGCCACTGGACGTATACCGACTCCAAGACTCTAGGGGTGGGTGTCTTTTGCAAACATCACTGTGGTTCGGCTATCACTAAGGTAGTACGAGACGGAGAGGGGGAGATACCTTAGGCTACACCTCAAGCGGTCACCGGCAACTTACATTGCTCAACATCTATGCCACCAATACCTCAGAAGATGCTTTCCACCGCTGCCTATTGCGAGATCAGTTTGGGGGGATTGAGGGTGACATATTGGTGGGTGGGGCCCTGAATCTGGTATGGGACCCTGCATTGGACAGGCATATGACAACCTAACAGGGAACAGGATATCCTAAACTTGGGCTTCATAGACATAAGGCGGTTTCAGCATCCAGACGCCCGTGAATATTCCTTCGACTCCCATGTCCATTCTGCATATTCCCTAATAGATTATCTCTTCGCGTCACACACACTCCTACATGCCCTTGATGCAATAGAGATATAAGATATCTCTATTTCGGACCACGCCCATGTTGAAGCCACATTGTGTCCTATGAACCTGGTGACCGACGAGATGACCTGATGGCGACTTCCTCCCCGGCTCCTCCGGGATCCAGTGGATATAGCGGATATTTGTAAGGGGATCTCTGACTATGTTACCCATAATTTAGGGCAGGCCCTTCCACTACACATCATGTGGGACGGTTTCAAGGCCACGATTTGCGAGGTCATTTCCACTATGCCCGTTGACGAGAGGGCAGGCTAGTAGATCATACCCTGACATCAGACATTAAAGCCTTGGAGCGACAAGACAAAGCAAACCCTACCCGCCGGTTATAACGGCAACTGGCACTGCTAAGGAGGTAACTGCCGGCACATAGAACAAACAGAGCCGAACGGCCCCTGTCAATGCTAAAGCAACACTACTATGAACGGGGAAACAAGGTTGGCAGGCTCCTATGTCTCCCCAATGGCACTGATTCAAGTGAATGGGAGACTCATAGACACTATCACTATAGGCTGGGGCACCCCCCAGGGTTGCCCCTATCACCTGTATTATTCGCTCTAGCGGTGGAGCTGGTGGCTATTTCTATCTGCCATTCCAAACTGATTAAAGGCATGGTTGTCAGTGGTCGCACACACAAAATCAATCTATTTGCGGATGACTTGCTTCTGACCCTTACTAGACCTTCCATCTCACTGCCAGCGGTGGTGTCCTGCCTGGCCACCTTCGAGGCTGTCTCAGGCTTCAAGGTGAATTTATCCAAATCTAGCCTCCTTAACATATCCATTCCACAGGCAGGGGTCTCTGCACTTCAGGCCCTCACCCCTTTCCGCTGGGGTCCAAAGGTTAACACATATCTAGGTCTTAACCCCACACCTACTCAGGGTAGGCTGGTTTATGGCTAATTTACCAGGTCTTCGGAAATCACTCCTGGAAGACCTGCAAAGAATTCCCTACTTGTCTCATGGTTAGGGAGCCTAAATGTTATCAAAATTAACGTCCTTCCACGGGTCTTTTACCTGTTCCAAACACTCCCCATTCCGATCCAGCTGGACACGATTATGCGGCTGCAGTGGGATATACATTCATCTGGAATGGTAAACAACCACGTATACCTAATACAGTTCTGATGCAGCCCACGGATCGGGTTGGGTTGCCCTAATCTTTTAGAATATTATAGGGCAGCCCATTTATGTTACGTATCAGCTTGGACCGTAATGGAGAGCTAGTGTCACTGGTTCCATATGGATCGGGCTGTGGCATGTCGGCCTCTGTGGGATCTCGCCTGGCTTCCCCCCACGCTAGACCTCTCAATACCTATATCACTACTCCAACTAAGACGGTTCTGGATATCTGGGACAAACTGGCCACGACTAGGGGGTTGACAACCTTCCTATCACTGCATTCGCCGATCGCCCGTAATCCAAAATTTCCACCGGTACAGTCTTCACACGTTTTCAATGATTGAACGTCCAGGGACTTGCGAACTCTTCGTGATCTTTTCGTTGGGGATGGTATGAAGACGTTTGACCAGTGCAAAAAATACTATCACTTGCCAGATGCGGCACGCCTCCAATACATCCAATTGCACCACTGGGCGTTGCACCCATCAGTATACTGTGACGCGACCCGCCCTCACACACCATTCAAAACACTAGTTAGGACTTATGACGGCTCCTGTGGGGTGATATCTAACACATACCATGTTCTCCAACATGCACTCCCCCACACACCCATGTCTATCAGCTTAGAAGGGAAAACGCATCTGCATTGACAATTTCATCCAAACTCTATTACACCCCTTCCCGACTAGCCTTTATGTTCCCTTGGGCGTCTGCTGAGTGCTGGCATTGCGGCTTGGAACGTGGGGACTTTCAACACATTTGATGGTTGTGCACACTCATCACAACATTTAGGATTTCTTTCCAAAGTCACATCAAATCTACAGTGGGTTTCCCGCTCCCTGCAACATATCATTTGGTGATCCTGGGGATACACCCCACACAATTGAAGGCACTGTCCATTGCTGATTGGACTCTGATTAGCTATATGCTACAGGCGGCTAGACAGTTAATAGCATCTTCTTTTTGGAAACAGAAGTCCGCTCCCCCCACCGTGGCACACCCGCCTCTGGCATGTGCTGGCAATGGCGCGTATACCTCATGACCTGAATTACATGGGCACTAAATTTAGACTTATTTGCCAACCCCTCCTTCAGTATCTAACATGCTTTGAATACACTTGCTTCAATCCACCGCAGCTGCGAGCATTACAGCTCTTCCTTTAATACAGCAATGGTGTTCATATGACACCCTCCCATGGTCGCTGCCCTGTCACGAAAGGTGCTCACGCGTGCATCCTACCCGGATTTTCAACCCAAGTTCTGGACTCTCCATGCCACTAGCTTTGGACCTCGCTTGCCGATTGTAAAAGTTGTGCATTCTTTATTGCCGCTCTTACCTCATCTCTCCTTCTACCCTATTTCCTCCCCCCAATTTCTTTTATATATTCAATTTAGAGATGCGGGCAGCTGTATACAATGCCCCTATGATTCTTAGAGTAAATCTGACTATACCTATGTAGATAATAATGACTAAGCACTTGTATCTGTACCACCACTGAATCAAAAATTGTGAGTGCCCGTACTATTGCGCTGATGGGTCTCAGCAGGTACATGCATTACTTCTTGTTTAGACTAATAGATTTTAACTGGAAACTGCACACAGAGGTTCTGCAGTGGCAGGCCTGCCTGATACGTTTCATGGTTTGCTGTAGTGGGTGGCTCAATGAGTGCTGAAGGGCTGCCAGTAGGGTTTAATTTATCAGCCCTGGGCACATGTAGTGCAATTTACTAGAGGCTTACAAGTTAATTAAATATGCCAATTGGGGATAAGCCAATGTCACCATGTTTAGAGTGCAGAGGATCTGCACTTTAGCACTAATTAGCAGTGGTAAAGTGCACAGAATCCTAAAGTCAGCAAAAATGAAGTCAGAAAAACAGGAGGTCAGAAGGCAAAAGGTTAGGGGGAACCACGCCAAGGATGCCAGTTCTAACAAGGATTTTTCTCTTTTCAACAGGAACAGGTTATGGGCAAAATTAGTGAATTGCAGAGAACTCACAACTTTATTAAAAGCTACACAGCATCTATACAAGACATGTGGATGCAGATTAAAATAAAATATTACACCTGCCTGTCAAAGGGATTCTAAACCAACGCTGTTTTGATACAGGGGTGCATGTTTGCACCTCGACTGTTTAACCTTGATATTCCAGACACTGTGACACCCTATGGAATCCTTCCTCCTGGATAGTAACAGAGTTAACAGTAGAAAGGTGTCGATATTTAGTAGTAGGGCTATGTACACAAGACATGATTCTCATTTATCAAAAATGTGCCTATGTGTTTTGAACATTTTTTGCACTAAAATAAAAACACTGTATTTTGTCACACTGTATTTTTCTGTGCTTGGCTAAAGAAGGCCCAAACTAGGCCTAAACTCCATCTTGAATCCTAGTGCAGTCATAATGTGTGTTTTCATTCTTACTCAAAACCGCACATAGCAAAGGAGCACTATGGAATGTATTCTGTTGGCATGCGGCTTTCAAAGAGCTCCTGAGAAAGCCTTTTGCTACACTCAAGGTTCTTTCTGCTTGTGTTACTGTAGGCTTGTTCATTTTGTGAGACTGTCTGTATGTAACTAGACTGGCACTGTCATATACAATGACAATAGGTCAAAAGGTGTTGAGACTTTATTTTTCTAGGGGATGGTTTAGATGACGCTGCATTACAATCTGTTAATTTGTGCTATTACATGAATCACCTTATGCTGACAATGTGATTTTTGCTGTGAATATGAGGACCTAAATCTGGAGGTGAGCAAGATTCTTCTTTTGCGACGATTTACAGAGCAGACCTTTATTAGCCTGTCTCTCTTAATTTGGAATTAGAATATTTTTTGCTTCAAGACTTTACTTCATGTCAGACTCTGCTAGATCTCACTGAGTCTTATGTTAATTCCCTATATTAATTTACCAAGCTATTATATCTGCCTTCTGTATTGCACTTTAACTTTAATAAATCTTCATGGTGGTAAAACTTTTAGAAGGCTCAAGTCTCTTTTAGTTTGAGGCTTATTAAACTAACTGTGACTCATTTGCTGCTAAACTGTAATCTGTTGGGACACAATGCCTTATATGGTCTTGGGGTTTAAACTGTCTCTGGTCCTGATTAGGTGCTTCATCTGTAATTATCAGCTAAGATTGCATCAACAGCTTTGGTGGAGAATGCAGGCAAGACAGATAAGAGAGTAGAGAAAATGTTTTCCCTTCTACCTACATTCTTGGTTCCGATGGTCCATGCACATTGGATTACTTGCAGTGTTCCAGTGTTCCTGACCAGAGGAGAGTATCAATAGTACTAATGCATTATGACATGTTGTGACTTTATCTGGTATTTGTAGTTAAAATTTTTGATGTGTGCAGATTTTTGAGGAGTCATGAACTAAACTGCGTGTGAACTCAATACGATTTTGATCTGTGGGTCATGAAGGGGGTTGATTAACATGACTTAGATGATTTTGTCATCTTTATGAACTAGATTGCTAGCTTTCATTATTTTGATGGTGCAGGTGTTATTTTTAAATGTGTCAAAATTCTTTATGCGGTTTTGGTAAACAGATTTGTCAAAATCCACAATCTAGAGGTATATTAATTTGGTTGAACTTGCCTGCAAGGTGGGTTGTGTAATGTGAGGTGCCACATACACACCAAAATGGAGACTTTTTCCTGAAATTATTAAACTTTTAGTTGAATGTGTCCTAACCTAATTTCACATTTGTTTACTCTTTGAGGCAAGGATGTAAACCCACTGATTGAAAGGGTAAGTTATCGCAGTCAGAAACGTGCCTTAGAGTGGTTGTTAGTGCCAAGAGGTACTATTCCGTTCTTGAGTGAAACTAATTTACTTTTTTGTTTCCCTTTTCTGTACTTAGGTTAAGCAGACAAGAAACTGTTTTGAATCCCTTGGGCTCTGCAGTGTCTGCAGGATTGGATCATAGCAATCTGTGCTGAAATTGGTTGATCGTCACAGTGAGCAATGCTGTGAGTGTTGTGAGTGGCTGACTGATGCTGGCCGCACTGTGATAGGTTAGTTGTTGCATCCTACAGTGGCCTCACACAGTAGTGTTGCAATGCAATCTGTGTGTCCTTGCTGAAATCGTGCTAGGAGTGGTTGATTATCTTTGTTAATATTATATGGTTTTAAGTTCAACCGGATTGAATGAAAATGGATGGAGAGAAGATTCCCCCAGAGAATTCTCCTGTATGCAAAGTGATGTTGAATTTGAGTCTTCATACATGTATGTGGTTAGAAGAATGGAACAAGATAACATTTGATGAAGGGAACATGCAGAGATCTTGAGCCCTTGAGGCTTCTGATTTATGCAAGAAAACCACAACCTAGACCTGTGCAGTTCGAAGCATTGAGTGCTGTGAAAAGAAAAAGAAATGGAGAGACCAGTTGAAAGTGCTGTGAGCCAATGGATGGACTCTGGATGAGGAGCTCAGAGAAGACCGAAGAGAGAAGATATGATGCTGACTGTGGTTCCTGCAATTGTCAATGAATCAGATAATAGGAAAATTGTTGACAAAAGGAAGTAATTCAAAAGAATAAAAAAAAAAGGAACAGTGAATAACTCAAAGGAAGCAGATGTTTTAGATATTTTATTAGAATCAAGACTGCCTCCTTAGGTTTTGCTGTCCCCCAGACCACCACAAGATATGGAAGCAGAAGACATGAGCTTTAGAGTGCCTACTGCGTCGCCTGAAAATGAAGTAGGTCCTAGTACAACCATCACTGCTTGTGTTAGTTCAAATGATACAACTGTTTCTGGCACAGTTACTAAAGAGGCTACAGTTAAACCTGAAACAGAAAGAAGAGAAACTGATGTTCTCACATTAAAGACTGTATTTGAAGAAATTCTAAAGGGTAGCATTGATATAGATTGATACATATAATTGTAATTTGTAAGCAAAGCGTCAGCTAGGAGTGCATGTGATGCATATTCCAGGTTTGAAGAATTGGTAGAGGAATTTGATATTTATCTATATACTAAAAGAGTGGCTCTAAAATTATAGAATGCATCTTTATGACAAAGAAATAAAAGAAATGGGTTTGACAACTATGCATGCGCATATTGGAGAGTTAATAAACAGTATTAAAAATGGGTCAGACTTCAAAAGCTCTAGAGAGAAATGGAGTAAGAAAGTCGGTGGCAAAGCAAAGACTATAATGAACAAAGCAAAAAATGAAGAGAAAGCGTGTGCAAGTGAGCCTGAAATGGTTGTGAATTTATTTCCTTTGCGAGAAGTGCATTGAGGTGATTATGTACATGTCCCATGGCAGAGATTTAATCTCAATGCATGTATGACAAATTCACCAAAGCTTAGAGAAGATCCAGATAAGTGTTATATGGAAGCAGAGGCACCAGTGACAATTTAAAGTTACTTTAGGTAGATCTGAATTGTGTTGTTTGAGACTATTTGCCCTGAAGGTTTGTGGGCCAAGCGCAAAGTGGCTGTAACATGGCCTACAGAAGAGCCTCAATTAATGGTTTGTAACAATGGTCCAGCTGTTGCTGTCATAGAAAAGTAGAAAGAAGTGATTGTGCATTTGAAACAGAAGGTGTCTGAGAAAGAAGTGAATTGGTTGCAAATTATGAAGGCTACTCAGGAGCCAAAAGAATCAGTGTTAGGAAAGGCTAAATCAGATTTATAGAAAGTACTGTGGTGTCAAAGAAGCGACAAAGGGGCCATTAGCAGATTCCTATCAGTGCTCGTAGTGGGTTTACACCTGGAGCTTAGTTCCCTTATGCAGCAGAGTGTAATGTGTGGGCAGAAAAAGAGCACAGTCAAGATACTATAGTATACAAAGTACTGCAGTGATTACTTTGACACAAAGCAGAGGAAGTTGAAGGAGAAACTGATGATTGTGTAGTCTAAGCAGGTGAAAAGAACCAGGCGTTAGATTCAGGTTTTGATTGTGACTCTGTTGAAGGTGCCAATGGGAACATGCAGAGAGAAGTGTGCAAGGAAATGGTGTCTTGGTGTTTCAACTGCTATACCTCAAGGTAGTGAAGTTTTCTTTTAATAAAACCTGATGGGATGAATGCAAGCATTAACATGCTGATGAAGACTACGCTTTGTCACTTCTGCAAGTGCTTCAAACAAGAATGTAGGCAGAATACAGGACAAATTCAAAATGATTTTGTTCCCCGGATGCAGCAAAATTCAAACCAGAAGCAGCTAACTGGGATAGTTCAGACAGTCCCACTGCCTTCTGTGCAAAAGCTGCTTAATCGGAAGTAAATCAATACAAATGCGACGGTGGCTCCTGTAGGCACTGTGATTAATTTGCAATGAAGGTGCCAGAGTGGGGGGAATGATTTCATGCTTGGCAAAGTCCTAGAGGTAGACTAGAGTGGTTCTTAAGGAGATAGTGAGGTGAATGGCTTCCCAGCATCACTTTTGATTGATTC
The DNA here is from genome assembly GCF_031143425.1 of Pleurodeles waltl. Lineage (NCBI taxonomy): Eukaryota > Metazoa > Chordata > Amphibia > Caudata > Salamandridae > Pleurodeles > Pleurodeles waltl. The sequence goes on from NC_090436.1 coordinate 319,967,669, forward strand.
AGGTGCTATCAGGCTCCACAATTAGTTCCAGGGATGTTCGAAACCAAACCCTCTTTTGAAAACAAGTCCAAGTAGTTGGTATAAGCAATGAGCAAAAAACAAATCCAATCTCAGCAAATATTCTTGTAAAAACGGGGCCGCTTGAGAATGACAAGGAATTCATGATTTGTGATAGGAGATCGCTAACTCTATTAGATGGGGGATGTCTCTGCAAAATGAAGTGCATAATTTATTGTGCATTACATGCTGTAGCAATTCAGAGGCAGGATAAAGATTCTGAATCTAAAATAAAATTGCAAGAGTCAAAAATCCTTTAAATACATACAGTAAGAGAGGAGTTATGGAATTTTACAAGTAAAGAAATAGGTTTGATTAAAAGTGCAAACCACTGAAACTGACAGTGACACCAAAGGCAGTTTATCCTCGAACTCCTCAGCACATACGTACACAGGAAGCAGAGGAGGGCATGAAACCCATAAATGAGAAAATGATGCAACAGGGCATTCTAAGAGAAGTGTTATGTAGTTCCTGTAATTCTCCTGTGATGCGGCTTAAAAACCCAAGCAGAAAATAGAGCATGGTATAAGACCTGGGAAAAATCAAAAATACTGTAGTCCCATATTGTCCAGTGGTACTGAATCCTGCTGTGATTTTGTCTGAGATTTGTGAGAATGCAGAATGGTACATAGTCATCTGCCTTTGCCAAGCATTCTTGTTTATTCTTCTTCATGAAGATAGTCAATAGCTTTTTGCGTTCAGATTCATCAAAATAAAGACTTTGAAAGTCTGCAGCATCTGTGTACCTTCGTGCTGGTGCAGTATATCACCTGATGGTCTCCTACAAATCAAAAGATTGCAATTTGGATACAACTGCACTCTTGAACCATCTTGCTGACATTAGTCATAAGGTGCCTTGAGACCCTCACGGGTGATTTGCTGAGCATTACAAATCGTGGATTTATGATTTATTTATTTAAGGTGTCACCAACAAAAGTTCAGTATTGTATTAAATAAATTATCTATTTGAGTCACTAAATTGAAAAAGGAGTGAGAAAAGTGTTGAAAGAACGTGTTTCTGCAATCCTGAAAATGTATGCTCCCAATACAAACATAGAAGTGAGAATGTTTTTGAGAATGATTGCCTGCTGTAGATCCGGGATTCCAAACTTTTACTGCATTGCAAAGCCTTTACTTAGGTTTACTCTCATGATGATTCTGACCCGTGCCATTTGATGATAGATGCATGAGTATCTTCCCTGAGCTCAGAGACCAACTCTGAGGCGCACCAGCTCTAGGAATGCCAAATTACTATAAAGATATTTACTAGTTCTGTCCTGTGCCGTTGTGTGTCCATACTAAAAAACATGGTGACAGCAAATTAGATCCAATCCCTGCAGCACTCCCAGGTTGCCTAAAATCAGTAGCAGCAGTTTGTCTCTCAATTCAATAAAATGAAGGGACTGTGATAGGTTATACACTTACTGTGTTAGTCACTCATTCAGTTGAGATTTTGCTGATTCGTACACAAACTCAGAATGTGACAAGTAGTTGTCCAACTAAATATGAGCAAACGATTTTGAACAATAACGTTTCAATTAGAAGATGCAATACCCTGAATCCTGCAACATGTTTGCCAACAGTAGATAGTGATGATAAGGACAGTGATCACAATTCTATTGATGTGACCAAATTGAGAACCAAACCAAGACCAGACATACTAGATGTAACACTTGAACAAGTTGATCAGAATCTACTAGTGTATAGTTCTTGTCTGAGAGTCCATCATAGAACATTGACAGCAGCATATGCAGTCTGTACAATATCGAACATTGTAGAAGCATCATACTTGTTTTATGTATCTTCAATACAAGTAGAAGAATTAACTGCTCTTATGAGAGCCATCTGCTTATCCAATGGATTTAGTGGCACAAACTACTCTGACAGCCGGTATGCTTTTAGGTGGTCCAAGATTACGGACAGTTGTGGTCACAGAAGGAAATGATGGCATCCTCTGGTACTTCTATTCAAGAAGGGACGTATATTTCGGAATTGTTAAGAGCAATGCAGCAACTTAAATAGATTTCTGAGGTGAAATGGCAGCCTACAGATCAGGAACTGACACAGTATCATTGGGAAATCGCTGTGCTGATGAGGTAGCAAAATACTGTGCACTCTAATCTGCTACAAACAGTTCAAATGAACAAGAGCAATGTAAAGAGAAAATGTTTATTGTGTTCATTTGGCTATAGTTCAGACGTTAAATGAGTTAAGAGAGTGCCAAAATGAGGCACCAGAAGTTGAGAAAACAAAATGGGAAATTGCAGGTTGTACACAATACAATACTGATTTGTGGGTAACAGCTGAAAAACAGTGCATTCTGCCCGACCCAGTGTTCTCTATAAATAGGTAAAATCTTGGTCTGACTCATCTTGGTCGAAATTCTATGGCTAGGATTTTTAATAAGTATTGGTAAAATCCCTACTTTAGATTTGTTGCAGACAAGTTATGTCAGCACTGTGCTACCTATCAAATAGAATACTCCTGGAAAAAGAACTGTGGTGACAATTAGTCACACTGGTAAGTCCGAAGGTCCATTTAACCCAACACACCTGGACTTCGTTGAGATGGGCTAATGTACATCATTGTGGCTGTATGTCTGTTCTCTATGTAAGTGAAGCCTACCCAAATAGGACAGCTGACAGCATAACATTACCCAAAATACTAATGAGAGAACTAATCCCTAAATTCCGTTTACCCACCTTCCTTGGAATCGCATAAAGATACTCATTTCAAAAGTGAGATTAGAATGTTACTGCGCGCAGCCCTGCAAAATCAGCAGATGTTCCATTACAGTAACCGACTGGAAGCATCAAGAGTCATCGAGGGGTTAGGTAGCACTCTAAAATCCAATCTTGGAAGGGTATGTGCCTCGTTTTTTTTAAATGGCCAGAAGCACTTCCACTTGGGCTTATTAGCCTCAACTGCATCCCACAAAGAAGGACAGGTCTACATCCCCTAGAGGTTTTAATGAGCAGGGCAATAAAATTCCCTTGAATCCCGTCAGCTGCACTTGTGTCTAAAATGATGACATTGTACTATATTACTGCAGAGGTCTAACTGATGTTGTGAGCTCTATCTATCATAAGGTGGATTTGGCAATACCTTCACCAAAAGGAAAATCGTGCCACATCCTGCCGATTAAAAAGCATGTTCACAAGTCCTGTTTGGAGCCAAGGTGGAAGGGCCCCTGCCAGGGTATCTTTGCAACTAACACTGCTGTTATATGCAGAGGCTTGCCATAGTGGAGCCACGCATCTCACAAGAAAAGGTTGTTAGTGACAACAACTACTCAGTCACAGTGTCCAGCTTGGGTTCACTCTGTGGATACAGACAGGGGTCTGACCAACATCAAAATCAAGACGAAGAACAAGATCAGAGAGAAGATAAAATTGAAAATAAAGAAACTCAGATTCAAAGAATTAAGGTGAAAATGTGAGTTTCCATAACACCCAGAAGAAAACAGTTTGTTGTGGAAAATGACCATGAAACTGTTCCAGACAGAATCGAGGACCAAGTGGAAAGTGAAGATTAAGATACAGTAGTAGTCACAAGTGAACCTCAGGGCGAAAACATGCACCACGGAGATAGGTGAACCTGTGAAAAAAAAGAAAGCGTACAAGAAAATCCAGAGGCCAAAGACAATGAGATAAGAACCAGATCAAGAATCCGAATATAGTGAGTGTGAACAGCTAGCAGTTAACAGATCAACAAGAGTGAGAGTGCCTAACAGAAAGTATTCCGTTCTTCAATTATCTTATTTTGTAAACACGTGGAAAGCTACGATATAACAGGTTGGCAATTAATTTTTTGAAAAAGAACCACAATGAAACTATGAATCATTGTTTTATACCCGAGGGATTCAGTCGAATATTAAATGGTTTCAGTTCATTTTAAAAAAACTGATTGAGTCAATTAACTGAACTTAAAAAATGCTTCAGTGTCCTGGAGTTTATTATTTTATATATTTTTTAAACCTGTAATTTAGTGATTACATTTTTTTGTACTTTTTTTTAGAAGGAGTATGGTAACTAACAAAAATGTTGTTCAAAATTTCGTATAGTTCTAATAAATGTGATAATATTTTTAGATGGCTTGCTGTTGTGTTCAGTCTCACAATTTGGATAAGATTATTCTACAAATAAGAGTAAAGAACTGACTACTGCACATAATGATATAACAGACAAAGTTAATACATAGTGATAGGTTCTTATGCAATTTTAGGGTGAAGGTTTATTTAAATTTGTTGCCAGAATACACTACTATAGGGAGTTAAAATTTTGTTTCTTGTACATTCCTTCCAACTTCAGTGTCAGAAACTGTAATCTATTTGAAATTACCCCTAACATATTCTCTATCCTGTAATGTTTCTGTTAATGTTTTCTGGACACAATACTTTTTAACACAACACCTCACTACAATATCTCCTTGAAAGCTCTGCCTGAAACATAGGATTTGACATCTATAGATAGTCATTTGAAATCCATCATGCATACTAATCTGGAAATTGACAAGAATAATAAGACGTTTGTGAGTAAATTGGTCAATGTGATAAATCCATTTAGAAAACAGTATAAGAGGGAAAGGTGAGAACAGAAATTGGGATGAAATGAGAAACTGTATTGGAAGAAGAAGCTGAAGAGAAATTCAAATATTCAAAATTGCATCCTAAACAGAGTGCAACAGGAAAAGAAAGTAATGCGTGTTTCATGAGAAATCTCAAATTACTGAAACAGTTGATAATGTTGGTATGAGTGAGTGCAAAGTAAGTTATATAGCTACTGAATATGATGTTAACTGGTAAACAACCGCTTGGGAAAGGACTTTATTATATTTGTGGTAAGACTTATTATTTTAACCTCCCATGTAATTGGGAAGAAAGCTGCTAACTTGCGTCTGATTTTCAGCGTGTGTATCACATGAATAAAATGAGCGGCAAGGAGCTTAAAAGATCAAAATGTGTCTTTGTACAAGAGTTAATGGATATATTTGATGTTTTGATCCGTCCTATTGGTGTGGCCTTGAATGATGCAAAATTTAAGAAGGTGTCTACCTTGGTGGACAGACTAGCTCCTACCACTGATAACGGATCAACTTAAATAAATGAGGCACTTAAAGCTATGCGAGCGATGATTACACAAAAACAAAAAACGCTTAGCTTTAGATGTAGAGGGTGTAGTCTGCCATGTGTTGAGGGTTCAAAATCGTTCTACTTTCATCCTCAACAGTTTACAGTTACAGTTACTTTGCTAATCTAATATTTTGCATGAGGGAAAGGTTCTTGAACAACAGATTGTAGGGAATCATTTGGTGTGTGGATTAGCAAGACAGGAAAGGGTTTTGCAAAGGATGGTGAATGGTTTGGGAGTACTGTTGGGGGTGTTCTCAGGAAACTACTAACTCAGTTTATTAGCATTTCTTGATACATAATTGGTTCCATTCTTCTCTTTAAATTTCTTGGGGTCATCTGCCTTAAACGCAGTTCAAACTGTAGGTGCTCGAAGAAGGTACCAGCATGGCCTACAATAAAAAGGAAAACATAAAGGCTTTTGGAGGAATCGAGACACCAGAAGCCAACGATGACAGAAACTGTTTCATAGGTAGACTAGTGGGATCTTGATGATTAATCATTCAGGGAAGTGTCTATTTGCTATGGACATTTTTGCACTAAACCAAAAACAATGCACTTTGTAAAACTGTATTTTCTGTGTTTGGGTAAACTTCGCATGAACTAGGCCTAGCCTCGATCTTGAATCCTAACGCGGCTATGATGTGTTTTCATTTCTCCTCATGCTGCACACAGAAAAATGTGCACTATGAAATGCTCTCTGTTGACATGATGTTCTCAAAGTACTTTGGAGGAAGCATTTTGTTACATTTTTAGGTCTATTAACGTTGTGAAAACATCACTGCTTGACACTTAATAGATCTGTACTGTCATAGCCAATGTCCTAAGGTCAGAAGGGATTGAATTAATATTCATTTAGGAGATGGATGATGCTATATTTAGGGCCACTGGAATAATGCAACTATGAGGTTGTGGTGTTTTTCACATAATTATTGATCTGCAGCATCTGCCATACAATCCGCCATCCGCTGCATAATCTGAAGATTTTACCCAAAAAATAACATTTCTAGCTCAAACAGTCCAAATGTTACTAAAAGCACAGCAAGATGTGCTGCAGCACTGTGGAAGGCCCTCTGCAAAGATTGACTAGTCACCTTTTTGTTGCTTATTGCTAAAGTTGAGTGATAATTTGGATCAAATGAGGTGCCACCAATGCCCAGACATAAAATGGCAAAACAGTGATATACTGCTATCATAAATGCGCCACATTAAGCTATATAATTTGAGGGTTTTTGCAGCATAATGTACTGAACTCTACTGCATAATTTGGCCCTAACATGCTGAATAATTCAAAAGGCCCTGGCTTTTTTACATTTCCTATTCCTATTTGTTAATTTGTGCTATGACACAAGTTACCTTATGCTGACAATGTGATTTTATTGAGTATTTTGTAATACAAGGACCTAAACATGGAGGTGAGCCAGAGCCTGGTTTGCACCGGCCTCAAGAGAAGACCTTCGTCAATATGTTTATTGATTTGGACTTTAAATATTTTTGCAATGAGGCTTCACTTCATGGCATCGAATTGAGCCTTATGCTAAGTCCCTATATTGGTTTACCATGCATTTTGCCTATTATTTTTAAAACCTTTAAAAGGTGCAATCCTCATTTTGACTGAGGCTTATTTAATTGGCTATGCTGATTCATTTGCTTCTAAACTCTTACCTCTTGGGACAAACTGCCTCATACAGTCTTGAGGTTAACATCACCTCTGTTCCTGCGTAGGCTTGAGATTCACACTTGCACACAAGCTATTTATACTTGTTGTAACTGTATTATTAGGCCTTTTTTAGGCAGTTTTATAAAATAAATGAAGTTGACCTCTCAGAAACCTAACAACTGATAAATACATATTAAAAACTGATTTTCGTAAGGAATTAAATGATTCAGTTCCTTCAGTCTAGTTTTATTGTAAATGTTTATGATTTTCTCTAATAATCTGATTTAACTAATATTCATACTTTGAAACGCAACAGGATAGAAACAGATACATGAAATGAATACATGATTGATGTAATAACATACTTAAAAGGTTCTTTCCCTCTACTGTGACTAATTTTAATGTTTAGTTATTTGAAAAATGTTATTTGAAAACTGAATAGTGCAAACCTCCACACTTAATTCTAAATCAGGCCAATAATTTTACAATTATGCAAAATGTGGGCTTTGTTACAAGTACCTGATCAATTTGTGATTCCATAAAACTCTAAACATAGCATAACGAATGAAATTTGTTGTGTCATGACTACTTAGTCATTTTCACATCTCCAAATTTGCATTTACAAGGGGTGACTGGGGGGAGTCAACATGACCTCAGATCTGATGAGCTCCCAACAGGGCTCTCGTTGCTGACCTTATTCTTGCTCCCTGAATCACTAAATGTCCATCACTGCATGCAGGCCAAGGGATTAAGGGAAGAGCATTTGACATATGAGAGACTGTAGCTGGTTAGGATGGCAAGCCCAACTGCGGGCTGTTGGAATGGTTGTTTGGGAGGCATAGCTGGATGGGGGAACACCGTGATTCCATTGAGCCGAAAAGAGTAGTTCCTTCGACCAGCTGGAAGGTGAAGATTGCTGTAAACAGCCATCAGGGTGATGTACTCCATTTGGAAAACCCTGCACGATGACCCTGGGCCATACTAAATATTTTTCAGGTCTAAAAGGGAAAGACAAAACCTTGCTAAGGAAGCCAGTGAGTTCACTGCACTGTTCCACTTTGGACAGTATGGCATGGAAAAAGAAGAACAGTGATGACTTCCCCGACTTGAAGGTGTCAACTAAGAGGTGTCAAAAAAACCTTACTGGGGGCCGCCGATCAACATCCATTAAGTGGGTCAAACAAGTGCTATGACATTCTATTACTGCCCTCCATGATGATTTGGGGGTAAATAGCTATTCCATCTGCTCAGCTGTGAAGGGAATAGAAGGAAGTTGGAAGCACAGTCATGCAGAGTGCTGACAAATGAACAAACATTTAACTCTACAGAAAGCACAGTAACAGTGCTAAATGGTTCACCACAGATATGGGACAGGTTCCGAAATTCAACAGAGTTGCCGTTGATGCAATGGTAAAACTGGAGGAAGGAATGGAGGTACTGTACAACATGAATAAGGGTAGCCTATAGTGAGACCCTGAGAGTCCCTTGTCAAAACAGCTCCCAAGGTATGGTAGGCCAAGTTAACAGTAGTGGTTCAATACCTCTTCAAACTTCAGCAGAGAGTAGCAGGGGAACCAGCAAGGCATTCTTGAAGAAAATAAGCCATGAAAACAGATGAGAGAATGCAGCATGATGGGTCCTCAAAGTCAATGGAGATATAGGATATTTAGGTTGCCCAAAAGGAGCATGCTCAAGGGTGGCTCAACTGGATAGGGTGGCCAGAAATCATTTCGGGGACTGTTGTGATGTTTTTAGGTTCTCTTTTCACTCATAAGAGTCTGTCTCACATTGGACTTCATGTTGGCATTGTTCACAGGGATGTGTTTATTGGAAATAGGAAAAGCAAGCTGTGGGTATAATCAGGTTAATGTTAGTTATCAGCCCAGTTGGGGTCTAAGAGCCTTTTCTTATGAGTGTTCTCAGCTAATAGTCAGTATATCCTAAATTTATACCTTCTACATTTTTAGTAGCAGGATGTTGGAAATTATATTCTTCAACAGTTTGAGGTAGGTAATGCTTTGATTACCTATCGCTTATTGGATTACTCAGAGTCCATCTCTCATCTGGATTAATCACTTAGTGAGGCCCCTGCATCTCTCACACATCCCCTGGAATATAAAAATCCCTCCCTCTTCCTTACTTCCTGTTTATTTACCAAGCCCACACCATTACAGGTGGACAAGATCAACAGGGCAGGAGGAACAGACTAATTAATCAAGATGAGATACGGACTCTGTATAACACAACTACTGGTAAATAATCGAGGCATTATCCCCTCATCCCGCTTGCCTACGTTAATTACTTAGTGAGATATAACCAAGCTAATAAAAGCCAGGACAACTGTACATTTATGCTCAAAGATAAATACATTTTATTCTGTTAAGCCTATGCCACTGTTACTTTATAGAAGAAATAGTTTTTGCACCCAAAACCTCCTCAACCTCAGAGCCTTGTACTACCCTGTAGTGCATAATGTAGAAGGAGTTGCCCGGGTGGCTGCTCTACGGATTTCCTTTAATGATGCCCCCAGAAATACTATCAAAGAGGTAAAAATTCCACTAGTTGGCCTTCTTTGAGCACCCAAGGGTGAGGGCACCCGTACTCCTTGTAAGCTAAAGAAATTGAAGATCTGACCCATATGCCCTAAGGTTTAGGTGGATGACTTTAAACCTGTTAGCTGGACTGTTAGACTTTTCATCCTTGGTGTGGTCTCCCTTAACTTTTTGCCTCTGTTCCCCAGGTTGTTGATATGTGCTGGACTCTGACTTTACTGTTTTTGTTACTCTGGGCACTTTACCACTGCTAACCAGTGCTAAAGTTCAAGTGCTCCTTTACAAAATGTGTATGTGATTGGTTTATCCATGATTGGTATATTTGATTTATTAGTAAGCCCCTAGTACAGTGCACTAGAGGTGCCCAGGGCCTGTAAATCAAATGCTACTAGTGGGCCTGCAGCACTGGTTGTGCCACCCACATAAGTAGCTCTGTAATCATGTCTCAGACCTGCCACTGCAGTGTCTGTGTGTGCAATTTTAACTGTAAATTCGACTTGGCAAGTGTACCCACTTGCCAGGCCTAAACCTTCCCTTTTCTTACATGTAAGACACCCCTACGGTAGGCCCTAGGTAGTCCCAAGGGCAGGGTGCAGTGTATGGCTAAGGTAGGACACATAAAACACATTACTATATGTCCTGACAGGGAAATATTGCTAAATTCGTTTTTCACTGTTGCAAGGCCTGTCCCTCTCAGAGGTTAACATGGGGGCTACTTTTAAATCTGATTAAAGTATAGATTCCCTTTGGGAGCGGATGGACATGTGGAGTTTGGGGTCTCTGAGCTCACAATTTAAAAATACATCTTTTAGTAAAGTTGATTTTAAGATTGTGTGTTTGAAAATACCACTTTTAGAAAGTGAGCATTTTTCTTGCTTATACCATTTATGTGACTCTGCCTGTTTGTGGATTCCCTGTCAGGGTCAGTTTGACAGTTGGGCTGGTTACACCTCACACTAGACAGTGACACAAAGGGAGCTGGGGTGTAGCCTGCATATCCTCATGAGCCATCTGTGCTAGGAGGGATGGGAGGAGTGGTCATTCACACCTGAAAGGGCTGTGCCTGCCCTCACACAATGCAGTCTCCAACCCCCTGGTGAGTGTCTGGGGCCTGGCCTGGGCAAGGCAGGATTTCACATTCCAAAGAGACTTTACTCTGAAGTAGGCCTACTTCAAAGGAGAAATTGGGTATAAGAAGGGCACCCAAAACCACAGACTTTAGAAACACTTCTGGAACCAAGAGGAACCTCTGCCTGGAGAAGAGCTGAATAGCTGAGGAAGAAGAGCTGCCCTGCCTGTGACTGTGCTTTGTGGAGCTATCCTGCAGTTGCTGCTTCTGCCAGAGTAAGAGGGCAAAGACTGGACTTTGTGTGCCTTCCATCTTGAGAAGAAATCTCCAAGGGCTTGATCTAGAGCTTGCCTCCTGTTGTTTGAAGCCTCAGGGACAGCAAAGACTTCTCTCTGCCAGCACCTGGAGTCTCTGGAGAGACACCTACTCTGCCCTGTGGTGCCCATCCAGTTCCTGGGACCCTGAAAGGAGAAGCTGGCAGCCTAAAGACAAGAAAATCCACACACAGAGCTCCGTGCGGAGAAAAGATTGACGCGAATCCGATCTGCGGCTGAGAAAAACGACGCGCCGCCGGCTCCGCAGCTGAGAAACGGCGCTCGCAGAAAACGCGACCGAAGAATCGATGCACAGAGCAGGAGAAACGACGCGCAGCATCGCTGACGGAGGCTGGGAAATTTCGGATCATCGTGCGGCTGGATTTTCGACTCGCGTACCGCCGTGCGGAGTTATTTTTGACGCACACCAGCCCGTGCGGGGTTATTTTTGACGTGCACCAGGTACATTTTCACTCTAGCAGCGCTAGTGTGTTTTTAAAGCTACTTAAAGACTCTTTTTGATTTTTAATTGATAACTTGACTTGTGTATGGTGGATTTTTGTCGTTTTGGTTTTGTTTTGTTTAGATAAATAATTCCTGTTTTTCTAAACCTGTGTTGTGTCATTTTGTAGTGTTTTCATTAAGGTACTGTGTGTGTTGGTACAAATACTTTACACCTAGCACTCTGAAGTTAAGCCTACTGCTCTGCCAAGCTACCAAGGGGGTAAGCAGGGGTTAGCTGAGGGTGATTCTCTTTTACCATGACTAGAGTGAAGGTCCTTGCTTAAACAGGGGGTAACCTGACTGTCAACCAAAGACCCCATTTCTAACATGGACCATAACTGATTAATAGAGAAGGCAGTTTGAATTAAGCCACCTTCTTGAGCTCAATCAACTAATCAAGTATTTTATAGAGTGTAGCAAATAACCCGTCCGGGTCTAGAAGCGCTGGAGCTGTGTGGTCCTTCGTGGAGGTATGATCCTTCAAACATCCAGGTCTTTAGTTCTCTTCTGAATCGCTGGAGTGATGGTGCGATCTTGAGGTGCTGGGGCAGTTTGTTCCAAGCCTTGGCTATGAGGTGCAAGAAAAAGCATCTTCCACTGTTGGCTCGACTATCTGTGAGCTGATCAGAGTTCGGTTGGTGGAAGAGCAGGCGTTTACTGATGTATGCTGGTCCTTCATTGTGCAGGGGCATGTACGTGGGGGTCAGCATCTTGAACTGACATCTCTTCTGAATCTGGAGCCACTGTATTTTCTTGAGATGGGGTATGTTGTGGGTACTTCAGGGGAGGTCGAGTATGAGTCTTACTGCTGAGTTCGGAACAGTCTGGAGTCTTTTCGGGAGGCATGAAGTGATTCTTGAGTAGAGCATGTTTCCGTAGTCCAGTCTGCTGGTGATGAAGGCTAGCATGACAGCCCTTCTGGTGTTTGCTGGGAGCCACCTGAATATCTTGCAGAGCATGCGAAGGGTGCAGAAGCAGGAGGATAAGGCTGCGTCGACTTGTTTCTTCAAAGATAGCTTGCTAACCAGGATGATGCCGAGGTTGAGGACATGGTCTGTTGGGGCAGGGGTGTGCCGAGCTCTGCGGGCCACCATGTGCCTGTCCATGGCAAGGTGTTGTTCCCAAAGTTGAGTACTTCCGTTTTATCAGTGTTGAGTTTGCGAAAGTTGTCCTTCATCCAGTTTGCTATGGTCATCATGCATCTGTGGATGTTAGCTTACCTTTTGTGGTGGAGGGATCTTCAGACGTTAAGACGTTGAATTGTGCGTCATCAGTGTAGGAGATGATGTTAAGTCAGTATGATCTGACGGTGACGGCAAGCGGGGGTCATGTAGGTGCTGCAGAGGGTTGGGCTGGGGTGAGATCCTTGGTGGACTCCACATATGATTTTCTTGGGCTCTGAAGTTTGGGAGGGGTCCAAGAGGTTTTGTTCTTCTAGGTGTTGGTGTTGAGTGAGTTGCTGGTTGATTGCTTTCTCAAGGACTTTTTCTGGATAGGGGAGCAGAGAGATGGGCCGGTAGTTCTTCAATTCAGCTGGGTCTGAGGATGTTTTTTTCATAAGTGGTCTCACTTCAGCATGTTTCCAGGCCCGTGGGAAAGAGGTCATGATGATAAGAGATATTTAGGACCTTCCTGAGCTTATCGCCGATTGTCTTGCTTCCGAGGTTGAAGATGTGGTGGGGGCAAGGGTCTGTGGGTATTCCTGAGTGCACAGAGTTCATGATGGAGATGGTGTCTTGCATGATGAGGAGTTCCCACAGGGTGAGAAGGTGTTCGGGGTATGTGTGTGTGAGCTGGTTAATTCAGAGGAGGATAAACCCCAAATTGTCCTGGATGTGAAGTAGAATAGAAGAAAATTCCTCTCTGGATATGTACTTATTTCCAGAAGTACTGAGTTTTTATTCAAAACTAAATCGCTGGAGAAATCTGTATAGAGAGACTTATTTTTGTGGTTCCCAGATTTCTTGCCCTTGTTTTTTTTTTTTTGGCAGCTAATGCCTTTGCAACTGCTTCATCAATCATGGCTTGAACCTGCTCAACTGACAGTCTGACTAGTGTAGCAGAAGATCAAGACCCTGAGCGTCTTTACTTGTGCCCTTCAAGTTCACCTCCATGTTCACCCTCAGAGGAAGGAGAGTGGGAAAGCCTTCTCTTCTCAGACTTTTTCCCCTCCACCAAAGCACACAATGCAAAGATGCCCAAAATAGCTGTCTAATAAAAACACTGCCACAAAAGTGCTCCAGTGTATAGTTCATACCCACTGAGAGAACAAATCAGCGCTAATATTATGAAACACATAGCTCTGCTGCGCATTAATAAAATTGATTCCGTTCTTACCCTGCTGTTTGAATTCTATCTGCCGCTTGTTCTCCATAGTGGGGTAGTTTTATGTTCTATGAGGTGTGTCTGTGTCTAAGTGGTGCATGTGCACCACTAAGTAATTCATCAAGACGAGATGAACTAGAGGGTAAAATAGCAATCCTCTTTCTTTTTTGAAGTTGTGATTTACTCTCTTTGTTTAAGGCAAGCTTACTCAGCCTTAATACTCTAATTTGCCACAAAATCCACTTGCTGATCAATGGTGGTTAAACGTAAAAAGCTGAATAAATGTTTATTTACTAGTACTGTCTTCAGCTGTTCTTTAGTAGGAATTGCAGTGCAGTGTTCAGACAATGAACACTACCTTCACCCCAAATGTAATGGACACACACAACAATGAATGAGTGACAGGTTAACCTCTTCAAATTGTGCAGGAAATAAGAGAAAGACTTGTGATTTCTCATTGAGGCTTTTACAAAATTTTGAAAAGGTTAATAACCCATCGCTATTGACTGTTGCCACTGTGTCTCATCACCAAGACTGTAAGATGGATGGGTACTGGTGAATGCAGAATTAACATATGGCCTGTTTGCAGTTGACCCACTACAGTGAACATCCAGGTCTAATAACATCCTGCCTTCTGTACATATATCAGAATATTTCTCTTGGGATTCATGTCAGTGGTAACACCAGATTCAACCATTATACATTAGTTCAGAAAACAAGCACAGTGGCTCCAGAGTAAGGTTTCATATTGTTCTTGGAAAGTCATGAAGGTACTGTTTGGGAAAACTCATGTCACTTTGACCGTGAGCTCTGTAGAGACATTGCATATGGGGATCTACTAGTAAACCAAAAATTCGTTTTCGCGTCTAAAGTCTTTCATGGATAATGAACCTGACATGCTGCCTCAGGTTTTTGCATTCTAGACTGTCTTTCGGTTTTAATGCCTAGGGGCTTAACATTTCAAGGCCACTGGAGATATGCTTCAAGATATCTACTCGCCCACTCTTTATAGTGAATCAGATTTTATCAGTGCAAGCTATTTTTAGGGCCTACTAGCCACTTCTGGTGAGCTGGCAAAGAACATGTGTTCTGTTCACTCAGAAAGTTTGTGAGCAAAAAAGACGGCCTTTAATCTTGTTTTTATCATGTCACGTGTTCTGCGTTCTAAGACAGAGGTCACATGTCAGCTTACGCCTTCTTACAATTTGCTGCTTATTCAGAGAAAGAAAAAATAAAGTGAACTGGCTGACAGTTATGCTGTGCAGTTACTGTGAAATGAAAAGCTGTAGGATGTCAGTTTTTTTTTCTAACAAACAACATTTTAAGAGCTTATAAACAAACAGTACAAATATTTAAAAATACATTTCAGTAGTTAGGAATGCACATTTTGTGCAATCCTGTGTGACTGAAACTGATTTTTAGAGGATGAAAACAAATCTGAACATTTTAATTGGTGATGTACAAATGATAAATATTTTTGCTGAAATCTAATTTCCACACATTATTGATCATATGTTCCATAGGCTTATCAACAAAATGTCATGCTAGTGGGAAGATAAGTGGCAGTTTCAATGGAAAATTAGCTTATTGTGAATGACAGTGTCGTACCATATCATGCTTAGGAAATATATTTATTAAACGTGAACTAAGAAACATTCTTGCCCCAACCTGATGACATTGTTATTGGTGAACTAAGGGGAAAGTTAGGGGTCATTGGTACCCAATATGTAGGCTAGGTTCATATAATGCTTGGAGCAAAGGTTAGGTCTATTAAAAAGAAAAAATATTCTTCTGTACAGCAGAAATTCTGACTGTGCATATTTGAAGGTGCCCTCATATGTGATAATGAAGAAAAATGGACTGTAAAATAAAATATCTGCTGAGGTTAACATAGTTTGAGACAGGTCAAGTACATTACAGTTAGGTTGAGTAGAATAACTAGACATGCAGGTCGGATATCTTTTTGTTATGATATTTCGAGGCCTGGATATTCTACATATTTTATCTTGGTCCCACAGCAGAATACTAAACATTGCTGGGCCAGTGGTATGCCCAAAGTATATTCCTAGGCATAGCACATAGTGTCTACTGCAAAACCACGAGCCTGTGAAAAGATTGACCACTGCTGCCAGATGAATTGGCCAGCAGGGCTATATGCTATTTACCTGTAACTCTGACGTTACTGACCTTTTTGACGAAATCTGTTCAGTCTTCAAAATAGGGAATTATTTTGCCCAGAGTGAGAGTTGTGTGGCTGTAATAGTACGAACACGTACATGTTCTGCGTGAATTTTGTCCTCACTCAATCACACATTGCACTAGCTATGTGTGTGATGCAAGGTCCCTGATATTAGGATTGACACTATTCCATCTTGCCTGGCTTTGAAACAGTCCCTGGTCCTGCATTTTAGAGACCCCCCTATAGTGGTTTTAAACCATTCTAATTTCGGAAGAAATCAGCCCCTGACAAAAACCGGGATGGCTGAAAGTATAGCTTAGGTCACCGGTCTGCCTGGGAAAATCTTGACTCCACTCCATATCCTATTGACCATGTTGCCCCTCTCACCAATGCAGTAGTTGATGCCTGCGAAAATGCTCCTAGTACTCTCAACTAGAGGGCTTTAAACCTAAGTTACCTTACCTAGTTAGTAGAATCTGCCATCTTCTGGGGGCCCCCATCTTTGAAAAGAATGACCCTGCTGTAGCCAGTTCCCTAGATTCACCTAGACTTCATCCTAAAGCTCTGCACCACCCACTGGGATTTTTGAAAATCCCAGTACCCCACTCTTCCCTGCAGCTGCAAAGAAGCTTTTGAAAAAGGAGAAGCCTTGCTGATGTATTCTGCTGTAAGAACAGCTTCACTGTCCAGAGAACTGTGAAGTAGTCCAGAGCTCAAGGACACTCACAATTTCAGCTGACAGGGACATGGAAGGCAGACTGTACTCACGGAGACACTAATTGTCCAGGAAGAACACAGATCTGCCGGCCCTGACCAAACAAAAGAACCAAGTTAGTCAGTTGCATCATGAGAAGTTGAAGACATAGTGGAAACACTAAAGAACTGCACCTGCTACTGAGCCTGCACTGTCCCCAAATCCTGTCCCATGAACATCCGCATACAATACGGTAGTGGGAAACCATGGTCTGTGACCCAATGGTGAACAGTCAGTGTCACCTCAATGAGGTACTAAAACCTCCTTGAGTTAGTAAAATACTCATTAAATCTTTACCCAGAAAAGAAGGCCACTCTGATTACCTCTTCCGTATCTGACTTTGTGGGCTACCCCTTAATTCTCCACCCAGTTTAAGGAGAACAATGGATTTAAATCCTTTTGTACAATGAGAGATCTTATACTGGTGGGCCAGACCAATCATTTTACAGCTTATCATTCTTGAGTAATTGCAATTACAAAGGACATTAAGATAAACTAGTGTGCCCTGGTCTCTGTGGCACACTTTCTCCATGGGTTTACTACAATCAGGTGGTCTAGGATATGGGTCCCAAATGTTCTGAAACACTCATAGTTCCAGTCATGAAGTGCAATTCCAATTCTCTGTATACATTGGCATCCTGCACTTGGACTGAAAGGTGTTCTCTCACCACTTGTCTCTGACAAATTACCCACACCTACACTAAGAGCCCTAGATAACTGGGCAACATTGTAATTATACATTATGTTTGTTTTCTTCACTACCAGTAATGCCCCTCAGAGTGATTTTGCATTCCCAATGCAGTTCTGGTTAGTGAGTTTTGGCTCATTCCCACTGTTTTACCTCTCTTGAGCCCCGGACTTCAAGAAGCTTGGACTAACACATCACAGTTTGGGAGACAACGTTTTTCTGAACAGGATAGGTGCAGACCCCAGCACAGATATGCTGGAACACAGAGGCACGTTGTGTGGTTCTTTTTATGGGTTACTGGAGCTCGTTTAATCTGCTGCACAGCAGATTCTTTTTTTTCTATTAGGGACAGGTGTGTTTACTTTTTAGAGTGTCCCACTGTTGAACCTGGCCCTTTTTGCAGTATTAGGCCATACTTTTTGCCTTCCTCCTCCTATTTTTCTGACCTTCTTTTTTGTTGGCTTTAGGACTCTGGGCACTTTACCGCTGCTAATCTGTGGTAAAGTGCACATGCTCTCTCTTCTAAACATGGTACAATTAGTTTACACCTGTTTGACATGTCTGATTTACTTGTAAGCCCCTTGTAAAGTGGTACACCATATTCCCAGGTCTTGTAAATTAAATGCTACTAGTGGGCCTTAGCACTGATTGTGCCACCCACAGAAGTAGCCTTGCAAACCTGCCTCAGACCTGGCACTGCAGTGCCTGTGCGTGCAGTTCACTGGCACTTGGACTTGGCACTTAAAACTACTTGCCAAGCCTTAAACTTCACTATTATTACAGAAAGGGCACCCCTAAGGTAGCCATAAGGGCAGGTTGCTATGTAAGTAGAAGGTACAATATGTACTTTTATGTTTTGCATGTCCTAGTAGTGACAAACAGCCTAGTTCATTTTTCACTACTGTGAGGTCTGCTCCTCTAACAGGTTAGCATTGTGAATTTCCTTATACCCTTTTAGGTCGTAATTCCTGATCAGAAAGAAGTAGCTTTGTCATGTTTGGTATGGTTAAAAAGAAAATTATATATCCTCCTTACAGGTGATGTTGGATTTCGCATTACTATTTTGGAACTGCCACTTTTAAAAAGTGGGCATTTCTTTGTGCTTTGCAGCCTGTTTCTAAACCACGTCTGACCTGGGTGACTGCTACACTTTGTACATTGTGCACTGCAGGTCCGAAGACTAACCCTGCCATGATCCCCCTGGGCACTTCAGAGAAGTACTGAGGGCTTAAGTGATTGCTTGGGTCTGGCGTGTTCTCTCTGTGAGTCACGCTGGATAATTGGTGCGCGGCAAGTCACTGAGCGTTCCGTGTCTTTCCCCCTTCCTTGAGACAGGCGAGGGCCGCACTCCGACTTGGCAATGCAGTACCTGGGGAGCACCGCAGCCAGGAGAGAAACCCTCTCAGCATGGACCCCCAACTGCGGCTGCTGAGTGCCAGGATTGTCTTCTGGGTCGGCACACCCACGAAGCAAACACTGGGAGGCAGCACCGTGCTAAAGAAGGACCCATGGAATCTCTGTTCCCTCACTGCCTGCCTTCAACACATTTGTTGGCCTCCCTCACCTACCTGATCCAGAGGGTGGCGGAAGCGTAGTGAACCGGGAGTATTCCATGAGAGTTCCTACTCAGAGAACAGACTTGTGCTACAGTAAAATCTATAAAGGGATCAACTGCAACCATAATGCTGTGCTGCATTCCGGTTTCAGGTCACCATAAAGCATCTAAGAGATGCAAGGGTAGTTTTGTGTGCTTTACGGGCATTTATGATGATGACATGACAAGTACCAAACCAAATGGTATCATTTTACCTGTGCTGTGTTTAGGATAACAAGGGGTATCTTTACATACCAGATCACAGTATCCCATTTAGTAGGCGCATGGGTGATCCTGCGACCTACAATTTTCTCATAAGTGCAATTGTTTCAGTGTGCACAATAAATTACTGTATAAAGTCTAGTAGGAGCACAGGTGTTCCTGGGCCATATGTATCCACTGCATACCATCGGGTACAAGTTGTCTGCAATCCATATGATTGCTTCCAAAGAGAATTTGCATTTTTCTAAAAAGTAATTCTGTTGTATGTTGCTTTGGTCTTGTGATCAGAACAAGTACAATCTGCATCGATTTGCACTACTGGTGTGTTTCTTGTCTTTTTGGTCTAGGTTATGTACAATATACTACATTTTTATACTGTATAACCTTGTGTGGAATCCCTTTTGTGGTGTATGCATTGTGTTACTGTGTGAGTGTGTTGCGCAAATGCTTTACATGGTGACTCTGATGATAAGCATTCCTGCTCTGTGCCAAGCCACCAGAGGGTGAGCACAGGTTATCTGTGGTGTGTAACTTACTTGCCCTTGACTACAGTGGTGGATTCTGCCTGACTTAGGTGCATACTCTGGCCAACCAGAAACCCCATTTCTTTTTTTCTTATATATTTGTTTAATAGATACGCAAGAAAGAACAATTTAAAATGCACAATGTAGCATTACACTTCGGATCACTAGTATAAATGTAATAGTCAGCTTCCCATCTCCGTTTGTCCGCAACAAAAAAAATCAGTGCCAATCCCCTTACACAGATGATCAAATATCACATTTTGAGGGTTCTTTAAAACGTCCAGACGCTGTATCTCATATATTCTACTGTCCAATGTTTAGGTTCAGAAACCCTATTTCTAACACCAAATTTTCCTTCTGTTCCCTTCTCTGTGATTTTATACCCTAGGGTGGGGATCACTAGTCATTCAAACTCTCCTAGAAGGATGTGATTACCCATTACACAGCACCAGCAGTCTTCCTGGATGCTCACAGCCCTCCCTAGGGCCATTGTCCATAGGAAGGGACAGTCACAGGGGAGAATCATATTACTAACTAGGTCACATAATGTACCAGATGTCAGCCTATCATACAAACCCCCTCACTATGCACCACACAATACAGTAGGCTACTAAAGCTCTCATTATGAGTGGCCCTATAATTGCTGTGTTATTTATATAGCGGCTGATAAAATCAACCTCTGTCGAGTCAGAATTAATTGGGTGTGATAAATACCATCCAATTATGAGATTTGAGGGCACCGCATGCAGATTTAGGTGCTTACTGCATCAAAAGCAAATGTTTTCAGTAAGCACGAGACATTTTTCCCCAGATCATTTTCAGCAGATTTGACCTGCCGATATTGATCACAAAACTCACAATCGTGATTTGGTCAGTATAATGAGTTACTTCGTACATCAAAATTAACTGGGGAGCTCATGACAAGGACCTCAGGCTGCTCAAAATATAGTATGTGAAACCTGTTTATTTCTGTGGCCCACTGTGAAAATGAAAGCTCCTTTTTGTGAGCACCTACAGTGCAGTCTTAAGGGTCTTGGAAAGTATAGGCCTCAGCAGCAAAGTGGTTTTCCCATGGGACTGCATGCATGTCCCTGTACCAGTGGTTGAATTGGGTGAGGTCTGTTGCTAATGATGCTCCTAATCTTTTTTAATTACAAAAAAAAACAGTTCTTCTACTTTCTGCTGAAAGACAACCATTTCTGAAAGGTTAATGTTGACCTCGAGGTACCACTGGGCTTCAGGGGTAGGTCGGGGGTCTTCTGTAAAGTGAAGCCAAGAAAGAAGCAGACACCAAAAACAGGAACAAGCCTTCCCTCTGGGGAGCCTGCTACCTGAAATAACTGTAAATCTGTGTAACTGGTTAGTCAGCAAATGTAACGGCTGCTTGGGAGCTGTTATATGGCTTTAATCGATGGAGCTGTTTGAGGCTTAAGTGACAAACATTTATCCTTTTTGAGCGGCAACGAAAAGGTGTAACCAGCTGATTTCTATAGTGCATCCTTTTAATGGAAACTTATAACATAATATTGCACTAGGTGTAGTTTGATTGTGGATTATTTAAAATGTACTTTTTGAAATCACTTGTTTTATCTGAAGCATTACATTGTTTTCCAAATTTTATAGCAGCCAACTGAGTTTTCAATATTTAGAAGATAATGCTTGATTCAGTTGTGTGCAAGTTACCATGACCAAGCTTTAGTAGGCATGACTAGGCCGCCGCCAACTTGCATTCTCCTTCATTCATAATTTGCAGAATGAAAATGTGCTCTTTAGTTTACTTAAAAAAGCTTTTCCACATGCATGTGCCACACTTTTCTTTTCCATTTCAGAAAATCATTTTAAATACAACTTCGGTTACGATCTCTGCTTATAAAGTAATCAATGATGTATTCATTTGCTTTCCTCATGAAGAAGATATGCCCGGGATTTTCTTATCTCTGAAACAATTCAAGGTATTTTGCTACAGACTCTTGTAAAGGCCAGTCATTGCTTTAATGTGTTACTGTATTAATTTATTATGAAATGCACAGCCAGCTACTCTTTTTAATTCTTATTTTGTGTATTAATATGCAGCACAGTAAGTGTTGCTAAATGCCTCTTATTTTATGTGAATATGAATACAGATTAGTGCTTTTACATGTATCTTAATTCATCTAGTCCTGTGATGTCAAAACTCCATTTCAAGTGGCTTCTTTTGCCAAGACTCTATAAAATGTCATGTTTTTGGAAGATGTGCCAGACCTTTTTGCACTTGCTCACTTTACTGACTAGACTGTCTGCTAGTCTATTGTTTTAAAATGAGATTATTTTGCACATTCTATCTGACCATTCTCTGTGTTAGTCTGTTATTTGATTTATACTTTCCACTGAGGCAGACTCGACAATGGTCCGCTTCATACTTCGGACCCGGCTATTTAATTACTTTGGACATAGACTTTATGTTTATCCTCTCACTTTTGCATTATATGATTAATTGTTGTTGCTGATTTGAATAACTATTTGTTTTCTGAAACAATCTTAATTTTGAAAAAACAATTTTGGTTTTGACTTTACTCATGTCTGGTGATGGTTTATACCGAATTGCCTAAGACTTAGTAAGCCTCGGTCCTGCACCCGAACTCTTTACTTATTCATTAATTACACTACCTTATACTGCATCACATAATTTTCAAATAATGATTTGCATATTCACTGTCCTTTCTGTCGCAAGGTCAGACCTCATAGCAATATCAAAAGTCAAAGTCAAAAGTTTTTATTGGTTAAGACTCCGACGGGGATCAACAATGTAAAATGAAATACAATTTCCAGAACTAAACTGTAAAACCAAGTGTATAAATATATAAAACATTTGAATCAATTTCAGAAATGATTTTAAAAAAGTGAATACATTATAACACAAATTCATTTGGGGGACCATATAAAATATAACATTTCATCTGTACTTGTTATCCTGAACTTAAAACAGATATAAAACAATGGTGCACTGTTGAGACTGCAGGGCAAATATAAATTATATGTCTGAAGTCCTGGTTTCCGCCCTGACACAAATCCCACAGTATCAGCGGGTTTTGCAGGCATTAAGAGAAAACAACTAACCTAAGCAACAATATTGTTCCTCTAACGCCATGTTCATAGTAATATAAATATGTTACTGGTCTTCGATGCATCAACCATCGTTCTATGACTATTTGGTTAATCACACCGATATGTACAGTGATTGTACTAGCTAGTTAGTATTTACTAATGTAAAAGGATGCATTTCCTTTTAATTATTTTGACTTGCCCAGATTTTTCATTTAAGATGTGTAATGCTATTTATCTGAAAGTGAAATCCCAACAAAATAAATGAAGATTGTTTTGTACTTTTAACCCATATTTCTGAACCCGTTTCCACACTCAATGATCCCACCCCCAATGCACTCAGAATCACAGTTCCCATAATTTATTCTAAGCACTTCAACTGATGCCTTGTACCCAATCTACTTAGATTGCAGCTCTGCCAAGTGCCACATGTAGGAAAGTACCCCCTTTTTGGCACTGTTACGCACACGTTTTGCCTGCTGTCATTGTGTTTTGACTGTTTTGACTGGGATCCTGCTAACCAGGAACCCAGGGACTGTGCTTTCTCCCTCTAAATTTGGTTGCTTAGGACTTAGCACACCCCATAATTGGCCTACTGAGACTCCCCTATAAGTCCCTAGTATATGGTACTTAGGTACCCAGGGCATTGGGCCATTAGGGGTTCCCCATGGGCTGCAGCATATATTTTGCCACCCGTGGGAGCCCATGCAAAATGTGTCTGCAGGCCTGCTATTGCAGCCTGCGTGAAAAGGTGCTTGCACCCTTTCACTACAGGTCATGGCACCAGGTCACTGTAAGTCACCCCTATGGCAGGCCCTCCTAGCCCAGAGGGTAGGGTGCAGGTACCTGTGTGTAAGGGTACCCCTGCATGAGCAGAGGTGCCCCTATGAACTCCGACTCCATTACTCTGGACTTCGTAAGTGCGGGGAAGCCATTTTACCCGTGTTCTGGAAACAGATGTCCACCTACATAATGGTAACTTCGAACCTGGGCATGTTTGGTATCAAACATGTTGGAATCATACTCTAATACTGTTGCCAGTATTAGCTGCATGATTCCATGCACTCTGGGGCTCTTTTGAGGACCACCAGCATTGCTCCTATCAGTCTTCTGGAGTTATCCGGGCAGCCTGTGCTGCTACCACCCCTCAGACAGGTGTCTGCCCCCCTGCTGCTTGACCAGCTCAAGCAGAGGAAAGCAGAACAAAGGATTTCCTTTGAGGGAGGCAACACCCTCTCCCTTTGGAAATAGGTGTTACATGCCTTGGGGCAGGTAGCCTCCCCACACCACTGGTATGCTTTGAAGGGCACATTTGGTGCCCTCCTTCCATAAACCGGTTTGTACCAGTCCAGGGACCCCTGGTCCCTGCTCTGGCTCGACACTGTCAATGGAAGGGGGAGTGACCACTCCCCTGTCCATCACCACTCCATGATTGGTGCTCAGAGCTCCTCCAGGTGGCCACTTGATTCTTCCATCTTGGATCCAAGGTGGGCAGAGGCCCCTGTGAGCATCTGAGTGGCCAGGTCAGTCAGGTGACGTCACAGCCTCCTCCTGATAGATAGTCACCCTGCTAGGTGACCAATCCCCCTTCCTGTGCTAATTAGGGTATCCCTCTTGGGTGGGTCTTCAGATTTGACATGCAGGATTCCAGCAGGACTCCTCTGCATCGTTTACTTCATCTTCTGGCCACCAAGACTGCAACTGGACCCTCCACGAACCAACAATCTGCAAATGCAGCAACGACTCTGCTCTACAACATTTCCCTGGCTGTGCATCCTCTGAGGGCAGCAAGTCTTTAGCATGCACAAGAAGTAAGAAGAAATCTACCTTGGAGTGAAGGAGTCACTCCCCTGCTTCGCAGGCACCAACTGACACGACGACCGGCTGTGTGGATCCTCTGTCCTCCGGACCTACATGGATCCAGCATCACAGGTGGTGCCTTGGTCCTCTCTACCAGCATTCCAACTTAGGAGACAGTAAGCCCTTGCCTCTCCTTGCAGGACAGTTCCCCGGTGCACCGCCACTCTTGCAGTTACCAAGGCTTGTTTGTTCCTCCTCCAAGGGATCTTCAGGCTCTATGTAGCCCGGCCTCCAGCACTCTTCCCTGCAAAGCACAGTCTCCTGCCTGCTGCTCCAGCGACGTAGGACGCCTCTCCAGGTGTGAGTGGGCCTCACTGTGACTCCTGTGCCTGCTGCTTGTGGGTCGAGTGTGGGGAGTTGCCTCTTCTTCCTGTAACTCTCCCAGATGCTCAGGGTCACCTCGGACTCCCCTGGGCCTTGCTGGTCCTCTTCAGCCCTGCAAAACCTTCTTCTCTGACTCTTGCATTTGCCAAGGCTTTTTGGTGGTTTTTCAGCACCACTGACTGACTGCATCAAGACTGCTGACGCGGGATATCACATGCATCACCTCTAGAACTCCTCTTCTGCTCCTGTGCTGCACTGCTCACTTCCTTCAACTACCATCGACCTGGTCTTGCATCCACAGAAGAGTAGGCAGTGGCCCCTGCCACAGCCGGACACTCCAACTCGAACTGGACTTGGTCCCCTTCTTTTGCAGGTCCTCTTCCACCAGGATCCACCTTTGGTTTCCTCCAGTCTTGTCTGGGTCTTGCACAGAACCTTTCAAAAGTTCTCCTGTGGCTTTGGGGAAAACCAGGTACTCAACTCTTCTCTCCTGGTCGCTGGGGGACACCCTGGTACTTACCTTTTGGGGTTCCTAGTTCCTCCAGCTCCCCTCCACTGACTCCACTTCCTTGGGTGGGAGACTGCTTTTCACATTCCACTTACTGAGTATATGGTTTGGTCTCCCTCTAGGGCCCTCACTATTTACTATTGTTTTTACTATTTGCCATTGCTTTCTACACTAATCACTGACGTCTAATGTGTATATAATATTGTGTTTACTTACCTTCTATTGGAGTACTGCCTATTCAGTATTTTAGTATTTTTGTTACTATAATAAAGTACCTTTATTTTTGTAACACTGTGTGGTTCTTTCATGTGTGTAAGTGCTGTGTGACTGAAGTGGTATTGCGTAAGCTTTGTATATCTCCTAGATAAGTCTTGACTGCTCATCTCAGCTACCTCTAGAGAGCCCTGGCTTCCTAGACATTACCAACACCTCACTAATAGGGGATACCTGTACCTGGTATAAGGTGATAACACCATAGGTGCTCACCACACACCAGGCCAGCTTCCTACACCACGCATCTTGGGTGATAACGAATTTCAAACCATTTTACACATTACCTCATGGCCAATCATTCTTCACACAAAGCAGCTGTGAGCTGACAGCACTGTGGTCTGTCCCCTGGCTACATATAACCAATAAGAAAGCGGGTGTGATGGGGGTGGTCTATGTGGCATATCAAAGCATGGGGTCCAGTGGTTTGGGGGCTGATACTGGGCTGATGAAAACAACAAACAGCACCATCTGCAGTGATGATCCTGCACCGCCTTAGTGGAATATCTGTGCCATAATTTACAATTTCGTCCCCATCTGCTCCCTGTCATCTTCTATATAGTTTCATACACTTTACTGGGCAACCCTCCCAAGAGACATCTTTCAACCCTTATTCTTCTCTGCTCGCATTGAGCCATATGCATGTGCTGAAGCAGATGTCTTAATTAGAAATTATTAGTGAGTGTTTACGTATTTTGAATACTATCTTATACGGAAAACGTAGAGAAAAATAATGTGCATGTTTAAAAATGTTACCTCGAAGAATGGCCACCAGTGTTCACGAATTGTGCTAATTTATGATTAATATTTAAGAAATATTGAAAATGTATTAGATTAATGTAGTAATATGTCATATTCTAGCTTATTAATTGTAGGCCTTAATTTAGCGAGTGTCTTGGCCTAGTTTTTCCAGGCCTTATGCAGAAGCTGTATTTCTTAGCGTTTAATAAAAAATGCTGACAGAGTGAATTAACTGTGAAATGCTCATTGTTTAATAAAATGCTTAACAGAAGCTTTTCCTGAGAACTGACTAACAGGAGACGATGTCTCTAAAATGCATCTACTAGTGTGTAAGAAGTTCTTTCACAGGACGCGAACAATGCAGACACTGACTGGAGAGGAAGATGCAACAAATTTGATACCTGACGAGCCGGATAATGAGAACATCGTAAAGCAGACCAATCAACGACATGTGCAGCATGAAATATTAGAATTCATAGATTTGGTATATGAAAATTATTGGACAGAGTAATAACGTACGATTAATTGACCAATAGAGAATTAGGGGATAGTCTGGGTGACTTTGATATAACAACATGACAGAGGGAAGAGAGAGGAGACCTTATTCTGATTTTGTGATGCGATATTGACTTAAGAAGAGATTTGAGATTCTGTCATTGGGCTCATACTCTGACTGAGAGCCTGATATTTGCTGATTGATTGATGACCTGAGGACGAAGACTGATTCTGCTTGCTGATCCATACCGTGGATAGGAAGATATGACAATATGACTGAATTGCATTTTTATGCCTTTTCTTTCTAGGTACCAACTGCACTGTTTAATAGTTTTCCTAGCTAGATGTTTTCTAAATTTGTGTTCTAAATTGTTTTGCATGAAGCCCCACATGCTGATACTATTCTGGGATAGTTGAGGCTATTCACATGACTGACAAACTGCAGGGACAAATGTCTGACGAGCTATCTCGCTGAATTCTAAGTACGTGATTACTTCATCGCAGCTGACTTTGCTATTGATCTGTACTGTTTAGGTTTGGTTAGATTGCGTTTCTTCCATTGCTTTTGTCAACCAGTATTGTTCTTATATGTATTTCATTTGATCTTGAGATTAATCTACATGACTTTAGCATTGTTAATATAAGGGAAAATAACATTACTAAACTTATCCTAAAGGTGTGGTTATTCTTGGCTGGAAGGCTATGAGGCGTAACAATTACTGACACCATTGATTATTGATATGACTATTGGTTATTGTGAATTGATTATTGTTTCTGTTTTGGAGCTATGGTAAGAACATCCTAAACGAGTCAAAAGGTTCATCGACCTATACGCATCCCCTTGTAAGTTTGCTTCTTAAGGTCCGACGCGCTAACACATGTGACTTAACTCGTTAGCACTCTGACTAGTGTAATGGAGCTCTCTTGTGCACCGGATTGTTGGTACTCAGCTGATGTGTGCCTGCCAGGCAGAGTGACTCAATGGCTATGTATAAACATCAGTGAACCCCAGACCCTGATGATGAACCTGAGCAGCAAGTGAGCTTCAGTGCACTGGAAGCTCGTCGTCAGTATAGCACTGCGGAACAGCCACCTTCTTTTGCAGTCTGAATCCATATTTACATTTCAGGTTTTAATGTTGCGTTTCCGAGTTTTGTGTAGCTTTCTGTGCAATACTTGACTCTTGTGTAATGGGTACTATGAAGCAAGTGGTCTAAATGTCTCTAATATAGCAGTTAAGTTGCCCAAGTCCATGTTTAACTAGTTACGCCAGTCTGGTTTTTTTTTTGTTTACTTTAGAATTCAGGGACATGTAGTTGTGTTTGACCCATTATAAAACCAAGACACTTCCCAGAATTCTAAAGAAAAAACACAGGACTGACCTAACTTGTCACATGTGGATCTGGGAATTTTGGAAGCTATGTCCGGGGTTGCTTGAGATAAGGGATAGGTGAGCATGACTGGGAATGGATGACTCGACACTTATGGCAGTGTAAAACTCACACAGCATGTCCGTGGGTCAGTAAGGTGTTCGGAATATATGTTCATACAGTCCTCAGTCAGCCTCTCAGTGTACAGAGCGAAAAGAAACTCAGAATGTAATCCATGTCAGTGATGCTGTTCATGTTCACATTTCACACTTTATTTTGCATTCTCTGAGAGTATATGCATCATCCATATGTTTGTGTTTTTCCCCATGCAACACATGACTTATGTACTGTGACCTCAATCACTCCTGGGCTTCTAGGTAAGTTATGCATGTGTGTACAAAACGGGGCACAATTGATAGCCCCGGACTTGAGGCTGATGGCTGTGAGTTTCTCAAAGTACCTTTTGCTAGGTCAGGCTACATACTCATCCAATCCGTGGCATCTCTGCAGGTGGCTGTGGTCGCATTTTTGATTAAGTATAATTATTTCACATGAAAGTGTGTCAAGGAGGTATGCAGGTGTTGAAATATTGGCAGTGCCAAAGATGGAAGATTTCAGAAGGATGTACAAAAAAAAAAAGGATGTAAGTGGGTAACCGTGTAAGACTGCAGAGGAAAGTGGTGAGAAGCGGAGACCATGAGTGATTCAGACACTGTGAAAATAAATATCCTCTCCTAATACCCAAATAATGTTTAATTTGCAGTCCAATATTTTCAATCAATCGCAACAAAATGATTGTAGTTACTCATTTTGCTAATACTGCTAGCAAGCACTGGCAATGCCTAAAGGTCTGGCTTATACTTGGGATATGTTCATTGTTGAGCGATACGTCTGGCTGAAACATCAGCCACACTGAGAGACACCCAATTACAGGCCACTGCTTTGATTTACTGGTCCGTAAGTGTCGAACATTTCACACTAAAATGCCAATGACTCACGCACGGAAACCATAAAAATGTCACACATATGCGATCTGCAAACTTGGCAGCTATGAGATTGTGGAACGATTGTAAAGCACAATAGCGGAAACAGGCTAACAGGTGTCGTGCTAGGCTGAAAAGAGAAAGAAATCTTTTTAACACGTATACCGAATATTCGTATTCCAACTTTTTTCATACAACGCAAAATATTAACAGCTTTGTACAGTACCATGCAACTGCGATACTGGTCATTGTCGAGTTACTTTCATTGTTTATTCTAACACACCACCGCTATCATTTTTTCTGTCACGTCAGTTGTAGCTTCAACTTGAAAGGCTATCCTTAAATGGATATTATGAGTAGATGCGAACCGACCAATGGCGTAAACAAGCACGTTAGAAAGTTTAGGGATTTGGTCTAAAAAAAATATAGACTTAAGGAACCTTTATTTACATGTTACTATTCCCTAACGGTTTATCCCCCGTTCAATTTCATGTCCCGTGTTTTCAAACCGCTCTTAAAGTACTGCTGATGTTACGGACATGATGGTCCTCCGCACGCCTGCAGCTGTTAAACTTGACGTGATCAAACTACAATTTATTTACTCACCCGGGGTACGTATGCAACTACTACAGCCAACCACCACTAGTCACCCACTACGTGAACGAACAGCTTCACCCAAAGTTTTAATGGAGTTACTTTAACGTACACCCTCCAGACCACACGCTGTTCAGGCGTGGACGTAGGCGTGGCCTGGATCAGAGGGGTAGCCATGTTAGAACG
This sequence comes from Pleurodeles waltl, assembly GCF_031143425.1. Lineage (NCBI taxonomy): Eukaryota > Metazoa > Chordata > Amphibia > Caudata > Salamandridae > Pleurodeles > Pleurodeles waltl. The sequence continues at coordinate 319,997,651 of NC_090436.1, forward strand.
GGGGCAACGCTATTTTTTTTTTCAGAAGGGAGGGGGTGGTAGGTTGTCCTTTCTCTTCCAGTACCTATTGAACTTCCGGAGCCGCCTACATAAAAGACGTCCGCAACAGATAAAGGAGTTGTTCAGAGTATGCGGCGGCCATCTTTGAACATGTACGGCCGACCATTCGTAGGAGACAAATTTAGGAAACAAAATATTATATACCGCAGTTTTTCTTTTATAAGTAGAAAAACACGTTTTCTGCTCTAAGGAATACATCTTCCTTACTATTTCGAATATATGTGGAAACACGTTTGTATTAGTTTTTAAGTCAATATTGGCATTGATAGAGGAAAAAAATGACATTTTTATGAATGCATTAATTTACGTATTTTCGGTGACAAAGTAAAGGGGAAAAAAATAATTCCAGTCTCGCTGGTATGCTATTCCTCAGGTAGGGCTGCCATATTATTGTACCTTTTGCTCTTCTGGGACACCTAAGAGCTGCCTTCTAGGTGAAAAAACAATGTATTTAAAATTGTCAGGATTATTTTGTAACACAGCAATTATTTCTTTGTTTGCTCTTGTTAACGCGTCCCTTTATGATAATTTATTACACATCAGAACTCGTTTTAGGCCAATGAATCTTTTGACCCAGTTGAGAGACACCTTAGGACGAGATAGCTAATCAATATGTCAATCAATATGTCAATAATGTCATCAATATTTATCATAACAATACATTTCACTTTAGTCAAAGTCATTAATCAATTCAAAGCACTACCATGACCTTGCAGTCATGAATAACCACACCAGTTTAGTAGAATTTGTATGAGTTTTATTCCCTATTGTTTACAATTGTAAAAGCAGATGTGTTAATCTCAAAACCAAGAAACATAATAGCATAGTCACAATATGGCAACTTTGATAAGATTTCATTAAGGCGAGAATCACAAACATCAGAACATTACACGGCGTAAACATAGATCAATTTAGCAGAGTGTCAATAACGCGTCAGTTCAACAAAGCATAGATTCTGTTGTTTGTCTATTTGCGTCAGTTTAGTGAACACCTGTCCTAACCACTGATTAGCATTAGCATGTTGGGATTCATGCAAAACAATTTAGAACACCAATTTGGAAAACATCTAGCTATGGTTTCTGTCAAAAGTAAGCAGTTGGTACCTACAAAGAAAAAGCAGACAGACAAATCACAATTGTATTGTCATAGTTACCCTCCAAGGTTTAGGTCAGCACTCAGGCTCAGTCTTCGTCTTCAGGACATCAGTCAACTCGCCATCATCAGAACTCAGCTCCGGGGCAATAATGGGGGCACTTCCCTCATAAGGAGGCAAAGTGTAAATGGGCAATCTAATGACGAGGATGGTTCTAAGCGAACCAATAAGTCACCAAAGAGAGTGACAAAGTTTCTGGATAAAATCAATAGCATTCCCTAACCCACCTAAATGGCTCCCCGTGTCATGGGTTTTTATCCCTTTTCCGTTGTACATTCCCTTAATATTTGATTGGTCTGTGGTAATACCCCACTATCTTTAACCTATCAGAAAATACATTAGGTCATTGATCTTTCACCCCATATTATTTTACAAGTCTCTCATTGGTTCTCCTGTTCGATGTCTTCAGAGGTGGCACCTCTGGAATGATTTCATCTTTCTGTAATTCTTTGCACATCTTTTGGTCAGTAGCTCCATTGTCTTCACCAGTTTAAATGACCTTGTACATTACATTAATCTACACTGTTTCATTTTGTTTAATATCACCCTACAAGCAATGAAGAATTCGTGAGAACGTATCTAGCATGGTTACATTCGGCTTCTAGTTTGAAGAAAACAAGAGGTCATGTCCTTTTGCGAGTCAGCACAATGCAAGATAGGAAAAATACATTTAATATGAGAGCCAAGCAGCTAAGCTTCGGCTCATGCTAACTTAAGGCCTACAAGGATTTCAGCACAAATTCAATAACACAATGATTAATAATTAGTATAGAACCTATTCAATATAACATTTTATAAACATTTTAGTCATCATTATTAGTCTACGTATACATTGGTGGCCACTCCCAGTGGTTACATTTCAAGTGCACGTTTAAGCAAAATTTGACTATTACAGTTTCTATGCGGCATTATCACACATTAATTCATAAACATTTCACGTTAACCCCTTCGCTGCCAGGCCTTTTCCCCCTCCTGTGCCAGGCCTTTTTTTGCCTATTTGGGTCAGTTCGCGCTTAGGCCCTCATAACTTTTTGTCCACATAAGCTAACCAAGCCAAATTTGCGTCCTTTTTTTCCAACATCCTAGGGATTCTAAAGGTACCCAGACTTTGTGGGTTCCCCTGAAGGAGGCCAAGTAATTGGCCAAAATACAGTGAAAATTTCGTTTTTTTCAAAAAAATTGGAAAAAGGGGCTGCAGAAGAAGGCTTGTGGTTTTTCCCCTGAAAATGGCATCAACAAAGGGTTTGCAGTGCTAAACTCAGCTGCTTCCCAGCTTTCAGGAACAGGCAGACTTGAATCCGAAAACCCAATTTTTCAACACAATTTTGGCATTTTACTGGGGCATACCCCATTTGTGCATTTTTTTGTGCTTTCAGCCTCCTTCCAGTCAGTGACAGGAATGGTCATGAAACCAATGCTGGATCCCAGAAACCTAAACATTTCTGAAAAGTAGACAAAATTCTGAATTCAGCAAGGGGTCATTTGTGTAGATCCTACAAGGGTTTCCTACAGAAAATAACAGCTGAAAAAGAAAAATATTGAAATTGAGGTGAAAAAAACATCAATTTTTCTCTACTTTTTACTCTGTAACTTTTCCCTGCAATATCAGATTATCGAAAGCAATAGACCGTTACGTCTGCTGGACTCCTCTGGTTGCGGGGATATATAGGGTTTGTAGGTTCATCAAGCACCCGAGGAACCCAGAGCCAATAAATGAGTTGCACCCTGCAGTGCGTTTTCATACTATACCGGGTATACAGTAATTCATTTGCTGAAATGTAAGGAGTAAAAAATAGCTATCAAGGAAACCTTTGCATTTCCAAAAAGGGCACAAGATAAGGTGTTGAGGAGCAGTGGTTATTTGCACATCTCTGAATTCCGGGGTGACCATAGTAGCACGTGAATTACATGGAATTTCTCAAATAGATGTCTTTTTTACACACCCCCCTATATTTGGAAGGAATAAATGTAGAGAAAGACAAGGGGCAATAACACTTGTTTTGCTATTCTATGTTCCCCCAAGTCTCCCGATAAAAATGATACCTCACTTGTTTGGGTAGGCCTAGCGCCCGCGACAGGATATGCCCCAAAACACAACGTGGACACATCACAGAAAACAGAGCTGTTTTTAGCAAAGTGACTACCTGTAGATTTTGGCCTCTAGCTCAGCCGCCACCTAGGGAAACCTACCAAACCTGTGCATTTCTGAAAACTAGAGACCTAGGGGAATCCAAGGAGGGGTGACTTGTGTGGCTCGGACCAGGTTCTGTTACCCAGAATCCTTTGCAAACCTCAAAATTTGGCTAAAAAAACACATGTTCCTCACATTTCTGTGGCAGAAAGTTCTGGAATCTGAGAGGAGCGACAAATTTCCTTCCACCCAGCATTCCCCCACGTCTCCCGATAAAAATGATACCTCACTTGTGTGGGTAGGCCTAGCGCCCGCGACAGGATATGCCCCAAAACACAACCTGGACACATCACAGAAAACAGAGCTGTTTTTAGCAAAGTGACTACCTGTAGATTTTGGCCTCTAGCTCAGCCGCCACCTAGGGAAACCTACCAAACCTGTGCATTTCTGAAAACTAGAGACCTAGGGGAATCCAAGGAGGGGTGACTTGTGTGGCTCGGACCAGGTTCTGTTACCCAGAATCCTTTGCAAACCTCAAAATTTGGCTAAAAAAACACATGTTCCTCACATTTCTGTGGCAGAAAGTTCTGGAATCTGAGAGGAGCGACAAATTTCCTTCCACCCAGCATTCCCCCACGTCTCCCGATAAAAATGATACCTCACTTGTGTGGGTAGGCCTAGCGCCCGCGACAGGATATGCCCCAAAACACAACCTGGACACATCACAGAAAACAGAGCTGTTTTTAGCAAAGTGACTACCTGTAGATTTTGGCCTCTAGCTCAGCCGCCACCTAGGGAAACCTACCAAACCTGTGCATTTCTGAAAACTAGAGACCTAGGGGAATCCAAGGAGGGGTGACTTGTGTGGCTCGGACCAGGTTCTGTTACCCAGAATCCTTTGCAAACCTCAAAATTTGGCTAAAAAAACACATGTTCCTCACATTTCTGTGGCAGAAAGTTCTGGAATCTGAGAGGAGCGACAAATTTCCTTCCACCCAGCATTCCCCCACGTCTCCCGATAAAAATGATACCTCACTTGTGTGGGTAGGCCTAGCGCCCGCGACAGGATATGCCCCAAAACACAACCTGGACACATCACAGAAAACAGAGCTGTTTTTAGCAAAGTGACTACCTGTAGATTTTGGCCTCTAGCTCAGCCGCCACCTAGGGAAACCTACCAAACCTGTGCATTTCTGAAAACTAGAGACCTAGGGGAATCCAAGGAGGGGTGACTTGTGTGGCTCGGACCAGGTTCTGTTACCCAGAATCCTTTGCAAACCTCAAAATTTGGCTAAAAAAACACATGTTCCTCACATTTCTGTGGCAGAAAGTTCTGGAATCTGAGAGGAGCGACAAATTTCCTTCCACCCAGCATTCCCCCACGTCTCCCGATAAAAATGATACCTCACTTGTGTGGGTAGGCCTAGCGCCCGCGACAGGATATGCCCCAAAACACAACCTGGACACATCACAGAAAACAGAGCTGTTTTTAGCAAAGTGACTACCTGTAGATTTTGGCCTCTAGCTCAGCCGCCACCTAGGGAAACCTACCAAACCTGTGCATTTCTGAAAACTAGAGACCTAGGGGAATCCAAGGAGGGGTGACTTGTGTGGCTCGGACCAGGTTCTGTTACCCAGAATCCTTTGCAAACCTCAAAATTTGGCTAAAAAAACACATGTTCCTCACATTTCTGTGGCAGAAAGTTCTGGAATCTGAGAGGAGCCACAAATTTCCTTCCACCCAGCGTTCCCCCATGTCTCCCGATAAAAATGATACCTCACTTGTGTGGGTAGGCCTAGCGCCCGTGACAGGATATGCCCCAAAACACAACGTGGACATATCACAGAAAACAGAGCTGTTTTTAACAAAGTGACTACCTGTAGATTTTGGCCTCTAGCTCAGCTGCCACCTAGGGAAACCTACCAAACCTGTGCATTTCTGAAAACTAGAGACCTAGGGGAATCCAAGGAGGGGTGACTTGTGTGGCTCGGACCAGGTTCTGTTACCCAGAATCCTTTGCAAACCTCAAAATTTGGCTAAAAAACACATGTTCCTCACATTTCTGTGGCAGAAAGTTCTGGAATCTGAGAGGAGACACAAATTTCCTTCCACCCAGCGTTCCCCCACGTCTCCCGATAAAAATGATACCTCACTTGTGTGGGTAGACCTAGCGCCCGCGACAGGATATGCCCCAAAACACAACGTGGACATATCACAGAAAACAGAGCTGTTTTTAGCAAAGTGACTACCTGTAGATTTTGGCCTCTAGCTCAGCCGCCACCTAGGGAAACCTACCAAACCTGTGCATTTCTGAAAACTAGAGACCTAGGGGAATCCAAGGAGGGGTGACTTGTGTGGCTCGGACCAGGTTCTGTTACCCAGAATCCTTTGCAAACCTCAAAATTTGGCTAAAAAAACACATGTTCCTCACATTTCTGTGGCAGAAAGTTCTGGAATCTGAGAGGAGCCACAAATTTCCTTCCACCCAGCGTTCCCCCACGTCTCCCGATAAAAATGATACCTCACTTGTGTGGGTAGGCCTAGCGCCCGCGACAGGATATGCCCCAAAACACAACGTGGACACATCACAGAAAACAGAGCTGTTTTTAGCAAAGTGACTACCTGTAGATTTTGGCCTCTAGCTCAGCCGCCACCTAGGGAAACCTACCAAACCTGTGCATTTCTGAAAACTAGAGACCTAGGGGAATCCAAGGAGGGGTGACTTGCGGGGCTCGGACCAGGTTCTGTTACCCAGAATCCTTTGCAAACCTCAAAATTTGGCTAAAAAAACACATGTTCCTCACATTTCTGTGGCAGAAAGTTCTGGAATCTGAGAGGAGCCACAAATTTCCTTCCACCCAGCGTTCCCCCACGTCTCCCGATAAAAATGATACCTCACTTGTGTGGGTAGGCCTAGCGCCTGCGACAGGATATGCCCCAAAACACAACGTGGACACATCACAGAAAACAGAGCTGTTTTTAGCAAAGTGACTACCTGTAGATTTTGGCCTCTAGCTCAGCCGCCACCTAGGGAAACCTACCAAACCTGTGCATTTCTGAAAACTAGAGACCTAGGGGAATCCAAGGAGGGGTGACTTGCGGGGCTCGGACCAGGTTCTGTTACCCAGAATCCTTTGCAAACCTCAACATTTGGCTAAAAAAACACATGTCCCTCACATTTCTGTGGCAGAAAGTTCTGGAATCTGAGAGGAGCTACAAATTTCCTTCCACCCAGCGTTCCCCCAAGTCTCCCGATAAAAATGATACCTCACTTGCGTGGGTAGGCCTAGCGCCGGCGACAGGAAACACCCCAAAGCGCAACGTGAACACATCCTAAATTTTGGAAAAAAACAGAGGTGTTTTTTGCGAAGTGCCTACCTGTAGATTTTGGCCTCTAGCTCAGCCGGCACCTAGGGAAACCTACCAAACCTGTGCATTTCTGAAAACTAGAGACCTAGGGGAATCCAAGGAGGGGTGACTTGCGGGGCTCGGACCAGGTTCTGTTACCCAGAATCCTTTGCAAACCTCAAAATTTGGCTAAAAATACACATGTTACTCACATTTCTGTGGCAGAAAGTTCTGGAATCTGAGAGGAGCCACAAATTTCCTTCTACCCAGCGTTCCCCCAAGTCTCCCGATAAAAATGATACCTCACTTGTGTGGGTAGGACTAGCGCCCACGAAAGGAAAGGGCCCAAAACACAACCTGGACACATCACAGAAAACAGAGCTGTTTTTAGCAAAGTGACTACCTGTAGATTTTGGCCTCTAGCTCAGCCACCACCTAGGGAAACCTACCAAACCTGTGCATTTCTGAAAACTAGAGACCTAGGGGAATCCAAGGAGGGGTGACTTGTGTGGCTCGGACCAGGTTCTGTTACCCAGAATCCTTTGCAAACCTCAAAATTTGGCTAAAAAAACACATGTTCCTCACATTTCTGTGGCAGAAAGTTCTGGAATCTGAGAGGAGCCACAAATTTCCTTCCACCCAGCGTTCCCCCATGTCTCCCGATAAAAATGATACCTCACTTGTGTGGGTAGGCCTAGCGCCCGCGACAGGATATGCCCCAAAACACAACGTGGACATATCACAGAAAACAGAGCTGTTTTTAGCAAAGTGACTACCTGTAGATTTTGGCCTCTAGCTCAGCTGCCACCTAGGGAAACCTACCAAACCTGTGCATTTCTGAAAACTAGAGACCTAGGGGAATCCAAGGAGGGGTGACTTGTGTGGCTCGGACCAGGTTCTGTTACCCAGAATCCTTTGCAAACCTCCAAATTTGGCTAAAAAACACATGTTCCTCACATTTCTGTGGCAGAAAGTTCTGGAATCTGAGAGGAGACACAAATTTCCTTCCACCCAGCGTTCCCCCACGTCTCCCGATAAAAATGATACCTCACTTGTGTGGGTAGGCCTAGCGCCCGCGACAGGATATGCCCCGAAACACAACGTGGACATATCACAGAAAACAGAGCTGTTTTTAGCAAAGTGACTACCTGTAGATTTTGGCCTCTAGCTCAGCCGCCACCTAGGGAAACCTACCAAACCTGTGCATTTCTGAAAACTAGAGACCTAGGGGAATCCAAGGAGGGGTGACTTGTGTGGCTCGGACCAGGTTCTGTTACCCAGAATCCTTTGCAAACCTCAAAATTTGGCTAAAAAAACACATGTTCCTCACATTTCTGTGGCAGAAAGTTCTGGAATCTGAGAGGAGCCACAAATTTCCTTCCACCCAGCGTTCCCCCACGTCTCCCGATAAAAATGATACCTCACTTGTGTGGGTAGGCCTAGCGCCCGCGACAGGATATGCCCCAAAACACAACGTGGACACATCACAGAAAACAGAGCTGTTTTTAGCAAAGTGACTACCTGTAGATTTTGGCCTCTAGCTCAGCCGCCACCTAGGGAAACCTACCAAACCTGTGCATTTCTGAAAACTAGAGACCTAGGGGAATCCAAGGAGGGGTGACTTGCGTGGCTCGGACCAGGTTCTGTTACCCAGAATCCTTTGCAAACCTCAAAATTTGGCTAAAAAAACACATGTTCCTCACATTTCTGTGGCAGAAAGTTCTGGAATCTGAGAGGAGCCACAAATTTCCTTCCACCCAGCGTTCCCCCACGTCTCCCGATAAAAATGATACCTCACTTGTGTGGGTAGACCTAGCGCCCGCGACAGGATATGCCCCAAAACACAACGTGGACATATCACAGAAAACAGAGCTGTTTTTAGCAAAGTGACTACCTGTAGATTTTGGCCTCTAGCTCAGCCGCCACCTAGGGAAACCTACCAAACCTGTGCATTTCTGAAAACTAGAGACCTAGGGGAATCCAAGGAGGGGTGACTTGTGTGGCTCGGACCAGGTTCTGTTACCCAGAATCCTTTGCAAACCTCAAAATTTGGCTAAAAAAACACATGTTCCTCACATTTCTGTGGCAGAAAGTTCTGGAATCTGAGAGGAGCCACCAATTTCCTTCCACCCAGCGTTCCCCCACGTCTCCCGATAAAAATGATACCTCACTTGTGTGGGTAGGCCTAGCGCCCGCGACAGGATATGCCCCAAAACACAACGTGGACACATCACAGAAAACAGAGCTGTTTTTAGCAAAGTGACTACCTGTAGATTTTGGCCTCTAGCTCAGCCGCCACCTAGGGAAACCTACCAAACCTGTGCATTTCTGAAAACTAGAGACCTAGGGGAATCCAAGGAGGGGTGACTTGCGGGGCTCGGACCAGGTTCTGTTACCCAGAATCCTTTGCAAACCTCAAAATTTGGCTAAAAATACACATGTTACTCACATTTCTGTGGCAGAAAGTTCTGGAATCTGAGAGGAGCCACAAATTTCCTTCTACCCAGCGTTCCCCCAAGTCTCCCGATAAAAATGATACCTCACTTGTGTGGGTAGGACTAGCGCCCACGAAAGGAAAGGGCCCAAAACACAACCTGGACACATCACAGAAAACAGAGCTGTTTTTAGCAAAGTGACTACCTGTAGATTTTGGCCTCTAGCTCAGCCACCACCTAGGGAAACCTACCAAACCTGTGCATTTCTGAAAACTAGAGACCTAGGGGAATCCAAGGAGGGGTGACTTGTGTGGCTCGGACCAGGTTCTGTTACCCAGAATCCTTTGCAAACCTCAAAATTTGGCTAAAAAAACACATGTTCCTCACATTTCTGTGGCAGAAAGTTCTGGAATCTGAGAGGAGCCACAAATTTCCTTCCACCCAGCGTTCCCCCATGTCTCCCGATAAAAATGATACCTCACTTGTGTGGGTAGGCCTAGCGCCCGCGACAGGATATGCCCCAAAACACAACGTGGACATATCACAGAAAACAGAGCTGTTTTTAGCAAAGTGACTACCTGTAGATTTTGGCCTCTAGCTCAGCTGCCACCTAGGGAAACCTACCAAACCTGTGCATTTCTGAAAACTAGAGACCTAGGGGAATCCAAGGAGGGGTGACTTGTGTGGCTCGGACCAGGTTCTGTTACCCAGAATCCTTTGCAAACCTCCAAATTTGGCTAAAAAACACATGTTCCTCACATTTCTGTGGCAGAAAGTTCTGGAATCTGAGAGGAGACACAAATTTCCTTCCACCCAGCGTTCCCCCACGTCTCCCGATAAAAATGATACCTCACTTGTGTGGGTAGGCCTAGCGCCCGCGACAGGATATGCCCCGAAACACAACGTGGACATATCACAGAAAACAGAGCTGTTTTTAGCAAAGTGACTACCTGTAGATTTTGGCCTCTAGCTCAGCCGCCACCTAGGGAAACCTACCAAACCTGTGCATTTCTGAAAACTAGAGACCTAGGGGAATCCAAGGAGGGGTGACTTGTGTGGCTCGGACCAGGTTCTGTTACCCAGAATCCTTTGCAAACCTCAAAATTTGGCTAAAAAAACACATGTTCCTCACATTTCTGTGGCAGAAAGTTCTGGAATCTGAGAGGAGCCACAAATTTCCTTCCACCCAGCGTTCCCCCACGTCTCCCGATAAAAATGATACCTCACTTGTGTGGGTAGGCCTAGCGCCCGCGACAGGATATGCCCCAAAACACAACGTGGACACATCACAGAAAACAGAGCTGTTTTTAGCAAAGTGACTACCTGTAGATTTTGGCCTCTAGCTCAGCCGCCACCTAGGGAAACCTACCAAACCTGTGCATTTCTGAAAACTAGAGACCTAGGGGAATCCAAGGAGGGGTGACTTGCGTGGCTCGGACCAGGTTCTGTTACCCAGAATCCTTTGCAAACCTCAAAATTTGGCTAAAAAAACACATGTTCCTCACATTTCTGTGGCAGAAAGTTCTGGAATCTGAGAGGAGCCACAAATTTCCTTCCACCCAGCGTTCCCCCACGTCTCCCGATAAAAATGATACCTCACTTGTGTGGGTAGACCTAGCGCCCGCGACAGGATATGCCCCAAAACACAACGTGGACATATCACAGAAAACAGAGCTGTTTTTAGCAAAGTGACTACCTGTAGATTTTGGCCTCTAGCTCAGCCGCCACCTAGGGAAACCTACCAAACCTGTGCATTTCTGAAAACTAGAGACCTAGGGGAATCCAAGGAGGGGTGACTTGTGTGGCTCGGACCAGGTTCTGTTACCCAGAATCCTTTGCAAACCTCAAAATTTGGCTAAAAAAACACATGTTCCTCACATTTCTGTGGCAGAAAGTTCTGGAATCTGAGAGGAGCCACCAATTTCCTTCCACCCAGCGTTCCCCCACGTCTCCCGATAAAAATGATACCTCACTTGTGTGGGTAGGCCTAGCGCCCGCGACAGGATATGCCCCAAAACACAACGTGGACACATCACAGAAAACAGAGCTGTTTTTAGCAAAGTGACTACCTGTAGATTTTGGCCTCTAGCTCAGCCGCCACCTAGGGAAACCTACCAAACCTGTGCATTTCTGAAAACTAGAGACCTAGGGGAATCCAAGGAGGGGTGACTTGCGGGGCTCGGACCAGGTTCTGTTACCCAGAATCCTTTGCAAACCTCAAAATTTGGCTAAAAAAACACATGTTCCTCACATTTCTGTGGCAGAAAGTTCTGGAATCTGAGAGGAGCCACAAATTTCCTTCCACCCAGCGTTCCCCCACGTCTCCCGATAAAAATGATACCTCACTTGTGTGGGTAGGCCTAGCGCCTGCGACAGGATATGCCCCAAAACACAACGTGGACACATCACAGAAAACAGAGCTGTTTTTAGCAAAGTGACTACCTGTAGATTTTGGCCTCTAGCTCAGCCGCCACCTAGGGAAACCTACCAAACCTGTGCATTTCTGAAAACTAGAGACCTAGGGGAATCCAAGGAGGGGTGACTTGCGGGGCTCGGACCAGGTTCTGTTACCCAGAATCCTTTGCAAACCTCAAAATTTGGCTAAAAATACACATGTTACTCACATTTCTGTGGCAGAAAGTTCTGGAATCTGAGAGGAGCCACAAATTTCCTTCTACCCAGCGTTCCCCCAAGTCTCCCGATAAAAATGATACCTCACTTGTGTGGGTAGGACTAGCGCCCACGAAAGGAAAGGGCCCAAAACACAACCTGGACACATCACAGAAAACAGAGCTGTTTTTAGCAAAGTGACTACCTGTAGATTTTGGCCTCTAGCTCAGCCACCACCTAGGGAAACCTACCAAACCTGTGCATTTCTGAAAACTAGAGACCTAGGGGAATCCAAGGAGGGGTGACTTGTGTGGCTCGGACCAGGTTCTGTTACCCAGAATCCTTTGCAAACCTCAAAATTTGGCTAAAAAAACACATGTTCCTCACATTTCTGTGGCAGAAAGTTCTGGAATCTGAGAGGAGCCACAAATTTCCTTCCACCCAGCGTTCCCCCATGTCTCCCGATAAAAATGATACCTCACTTGTGTGGGTAGGCCTAGCGCCCGCGACAGGATATGCCCCAAAACACAACGTGGACATATCACAGAAAACAGAGCTGTTTTTAGCAAAGTGACTACCTGTAGATTTTGGCCTCTAGCTCAGCTGCCACCTAGGGAAACCTACCAAACCTGTGCATTTCTGAAAACTAGAGACCTAGGGGAATCCAAGGAGGGGTGACTTGTGTGGCTCGGACCAGGTTCTGTTACCCAGAATCCTTTGCAAACCTCAAAATTTGGCTAAAAAACACATGTTCCTCACATTTCTGTGGCAGAAAGTTCTGGAATCTGAGAGGAGACACAAATTTCCTTCCACCCAGCGTTCCCCCACGTCTCCCGATAAAAATGATACCTCACTTGTGTGGGTAGGCCTAGCGCCCGCGACAGGATATGCCCCGAAACACAACGTGGACATATCACAGAAAACAGAGCTGTTTTTAGCAAAGTGACTACCTGTAGATTTTGGCCTCTAGCTCAGCCGCCACCTAGGGAAACCTACCAAACCTGTGCATTTCTGAAAACTAGAGACCTAGGGGAATCCAAGGAGGGGTGACTTGTGTGGCTCGGACCAGGTTCTGTTACCCAGAATCCTTTGCAAACCTCAAAATTTGGCTAAAAAAACACATGTTCCTCACATTTCTGTGGCAGAAAGTTCTGGAATCTGAGAGGAGCCACAAATTTCCTTCCACCCAGCGTTCCCCCACGTCTCCCGATAAAAATGATACCTCACTTGTGTGGGTAGGCCTAGCGCCCGCGACAGGATATGCCCCAAAACACAACGTGGACACATCACAGAAAACAGAGCTGTTTTTAGCAAAGTGACTACCTGTAGATTTTGGCCTCTAGCTCAGCCGCCACCTAGGGAAACCTACCAAACCTGTGCATTTCTGAAAACTAGAGACCTAGGGGAATCCAAGGAGGGGTGACTTGCGTGGCTCGGACCAGGTTCTGTTACCCAGAATCCTTTGCAAACCTCAAAATTTGGCTAAAAAAACACATGTTCCTCACATTTCTGTGGCAGAAAGTTCTGGAATCTGAGAGGAGCCACAAATTTCCTTCCACCCAGCGTTCCCCCACATCTCCCGATAAAAATGATACCTCACTTGTGTGGGTAGGCCTAGCGCCTGCGACAGGATATGCCCCAAAACACAACGTGGACACATCACAGAAAACAGAGCTGTTTTTAGCAAAGTGACTACCTGTAGATTTTGGCCTCTAGCTCAGCCGCCACCTAGGGAAACCTACCAAACCTGTGCATTTCTGAAAACTAGAGACCTAGGGGAATCCAAGGAGGGGTGACTTGCGGGGCTCGGACCAGGTTCTGTTACCCAGAATCCTTTGCAAACCTCAACATTTGGCTAAAAAAACACATGTCCCTCACATTTCTGTGGCAGAAAGTTCTGGAATCTGAGAGGAGCTACAAATTTCCTTCCACCCAGCGTTCCCCCAAGTCTCCCGATAAAAATGATACCTCACTTGCGTGGGTAGGCCTAGCGCCGGTGACAGGAAACACCCCAAAGCGCAACGTGGACACATCCTAAATTTTGGAAAAAAACAGAGGTGTTTTTTGCGAAGTGCCTACCTGTAGATTTTGGCCTCTAGCTCAGCCGGCACCTAGGGAAACCTACCAAACCTGTGCATTTCTGAAAACTAGAGACCTAGGGGAATCCAAGGAGGGGTGACTTGCGGGGCTCGGACCAGGTTCTGTTACCCAGAATCCTTTGCAAACCTCAAAATTTGGCTAAAAATACACATGTTACTCACATTTCTGTGGCAGAAAGTTCTGGAATCTGAGAGGAGCCACAAATTTCCTTCTACCCAGCGTTCCCCCAAGTCTCCCGATAAAAATGATACCTCACTTGTGTGGGTAGGACTAGCGCCCACGAAAGGAAAGGGCCCAAAACACAACGTGGACACATCACATTTTTTTATAAAAAGCAGTGCCTACCTGTGGATTTTGGCCTGTAGCTCAGCCGACACCTGAGGAAACCTAGCAAACCAGTGCATTTTTGAAAACTAGAAACCCAGGGGAATCCAAGATGGGGTGACTTGCGGGGCTCTGACCAGGTTATGTTACCCAGAATCCTTTGCAAACATCAAAATTTGGCCCAAAAAACACTTTTTCCTCTCATTTCGGTGACAGAAAGTTCTGGAATCTGAGAGGAGCCACAAATTTCCTTCCATCCAGCGTTCCCCTAAGTCTCTCGATAAAAATGGTACATCACTTCTGTGGGTAGGCCTAGCGCCCACAAAAGGAAATGGCCCAAAACACAACGTGGACACAACATATTTTTTCACAGAAAACAGAGGTGTTTTTTGCAAGGTGCCTACCTGTGGTGTTTGGCCTGTAGCTCAGCCGGCCCCAGGGGGGGGGGCAGAAATGCCCTAAAATAAATTTGCCCCCCCAACCCCAACCCTCCCCCGCCGGGAGCGACCCTTGCCTACGGGGTCGCTCCCCCTGCGTGACATTGGCACCAAAAAACAAATCCCTGGTGCCTAGTGGTTTCTGCCCCCTTGGGGGCAGGTTGACCTAAACTCAGCCAATCTGCCCCCAAGGGGGGCAGAAATGGCCTAAATACAATTTGTCTCCCAGGGGAGCGACTTTTGCCTGATGGGTCGCTCCCCATCTCTAAAAAAAAAAACAAAGAAAAAAAAGAAAAATTCCCCTGGCGCCTAGAGGTTTCTGCCCCCCCCCGGGGGCAGATCGGCCTAATAATAGGCCGATCTGCCCCCCGGGGGGGCAGAAATGGCCTAAAATAAATTTGCCCCCCCAACACCCACCCCCCCCCCGGGAGCGACCCTTGCCTACGGGGTCGCTCCCCCTGCGTGACATTGGCGCCAAAAAACAAATCCCCGGTGCCTAGTGGTTTCTGCCCCCTTGGGGGCAGATTGACCTAAAATTGGCCAATCTGCCCCCAGGGGGGCAGAAATGGTCTAAATACAATTTGCCCCCCCAGGGGAGCGACCCTTGCCTGATGGGTCGCTCCCCATCTCTAAAAAAAGAAAAAAAAAAAAGAAAAAAAACACAAAAAAAAAAATTGCCCTGGCGCCTAGAGTGTTCTGCCCACCCCCCCGGGGGCAGTTCGGCCTAATAATAGGCCGATCTGTCCCCCGGGGGGGCAGAAATGGCCTAAAATAAATTTGCCCCCCAACCCCCACCCCCCCCCGGGAGCGACCCTTGCCTACGGGGTCGCTCCCCCTGCGTGACATTGGCGCCAAAAAACAAATCCCCGGTGCCTAGTGGTTTCTGCCCCCTTGGGGGCAGATTGACCTAAAATTGGCCAATCTGCCCCCAGGGGGGCAGAAATGGTCTAAATACAATTTGCCCCCCCAGGGGAGCGACCCTTGCCTGATGGGTCGCTCCCCATCTCTAAAAAAAGAAAAAAAAAAAAAAAAAAACACAAACAAAAAATTGCCCTGGCGCCTAGAGTGTTCTGCCCACCCCCCCGGGGGCAGTTCGGCCTAATAATAGGCCGATCTGTCCCCCGGGGGGGCAGAAATGGCCTAAAATAAATTTGCCCCTCCAACCCCCCCCCCCCCCCGGGAGCGACCCTTGCCTACGGGGTCGCTCCCCCTGCGTGACATTGGCGCCAAAAAACAAATCCCCGGTGCCTAGTGATTTCTGCCCCCTTGGGGGCAGATTGACCTAAAATTGGCCAATCTGCCCCCAGGGGGGCAGAAATGGTCTAAATACAATTTGCCCCCCCCAGGGGAGCGACCCTTGCCTGATGGGTCGCTCCCCATCTCTAAAAAAAGAAACAACAACAAAAAAAACCACAAAAAAAAATTGCCCTGGCGCCTAGAGTGTTCTGCCCCCCCCCCCGGGGGCAGTTCGGCCTAATAATAGGCCGATCTGTCCCCCGGGGGGGCAGAAATGGCCTAAAATAAATTTGCCCCCCCAACCCCCACGCCCCCCCCCCGGGAGCGACCCTTGCCTACCCCTGCGTGACATTGGCGCCAAAAAACAAATCCCCGATGCCTAGTGGTTTCTGCCCCCTTGGGGGCAGATTGACCTAAAATTGGCCAATCTGCCCCCAGGGGGGCAGAAATGGTCTAAATACAATTTGCCCCCCCAGGGGAGCGACCCTTGCCTGATGGGTCGCTCCCCATCTCTAAAAAAAGAAACAACAAAAAAAAAAAACACAAAAAAAAAATTGCCCTGGCGCCTAGAGTGTTCTGCCCCCCCCCCCGGGGGCAGTTCGGCCTAATAATAGGGGGCAGAAATGGCCTAAAATAAATTGCCCTCCCCCCCAGGGAGCGACCCTTGCCTAAGTGGTCGCTCCCTTTGCGTGAAATTCACGCAAAGAAAAAACTCCCTGGTGTCTAGTGGTTTCTACCCCCCTTGGGGGCAGATTGGCCTCATCAAAATAGGCCAATCTGCCCCCAAGGGGGGCAGAAATGGGCAAAATATAATTTTCCCCCAAGGGGAGCGACCCTTGCCTAAGGGGTCGCTCCCCACCAAAAAAAAAAAAATGAAAAAAAAAAAAAAAAAAATGGTCCCTGGGGGCAGATCGGCCTAATAGTAGGCCGATCTGCCCCCAGGGGGGGCAGAAAAGGCCTTCCCGAAAATATGCCCCCCTGGGAGCGACCCTTGCCCAAGGGGTCGCTCCCTTTTGTCAATAACAATAAAAAAAAAAAAAAAACCCTGGTGTCTAGTGGTTTCTACCCCCCTTGGGGGCAGATTGGCCTCATCAAAATAGGCCAATCTGCCCCCAAGGGGGGCAGAAATGGCCAAAATATAATTTTTCCCCAAGGGGAACGACCCTTGCCTAAGGGGTCGCTCCCCACCTCAATAAAAAAAAAAGAAAAAAAATGGTCCCTGGTGCCTAGAGGTTTCTGCCCCCAGGGGGGGCAGAAAAGGCCTTTTCAAAAAAATGCCCCCCCTGGGAGCGACCCTTGCCCAAGGGGTCGCTCCCTTTTGTCAATTTCTAAGAAAAAAAAAAAATCCCTGGTGTCTAGTGGGGTTTCAAAAGCCGGATTGCAAGCAATCCGGCTTTTGAAACCCTCGGAGGGACTTCAAAGGGAAGGAAATACTTTTCCTTCCCTTTGAAGCCCCTCCGGGCCTCCCAAGTGATTGAAAAAGAAATGCTTTTGCATTTCTTTTTCAATCGCGCTGGAAGCAGAGCTTCCAGCGCGACGAGGGAGGCCCCTGTGACACATCAGCGCGCGCGCGCGCGCTGACGTCACAGGGGGGGCTCGGGGGTGGAAGGGGAAGGTCTTCCCCTTCCATCCCCGACTTGGGGGGGGAAGGGGGGTGCACGGGGGGCGCGCTAGCGCGCCCCCAATTTCCCCTGTGCCATGGACGAGATGATCTCGTCCAAGGCACAGGGGAACTGTAGCCTTGGACGAGATCATCTCGTCCAAGGCACCGAAGAGGTTAATATAGATTATATAAGCTACGCTCTCTCACTCTAATAATCATTTTGAAATGGTTTAGGCAGGTCTTAAATACCTTTTAACTGGGTTTTTTGTACGTTTGCCAGTCGCAGCTCGCTGGGATTGCTGGGAGCGGGGCGGGGCAGGGAGGCGCAGGGAAGGGGGGAATTAATACATTTAAATTGTAAAATAAAATGTAAAAAAACGTACCTCCTCCGCAGCGTGTCGCTCCTCTCTCCTGCGTCGTCCTTGCATGCAGGAACAGGCTCCGAGCTCAAAGCAGCATCAGGATTAGCCCAGGCAGACTGGGGTCCTGTGTAGGCTCTCTCCAGCCCAACTGCGTTGCTGGGATGCAGAGAGCCCTGTGCGTATGTGTGTTTGGCCAGCCCACTCCCCCTCAGTGCACGTCACCCGCGTGGCCCCACCCCTTTCAAAGAAAAGGATAATAAACATAGTTTATTATCCTTTTCTTTGAAATGTTTTGCAGTGGCTGCTACTGGCGGGGGAGCAACGCTCCCTGATATTTGTTCTTTTAGGTTTGGAGCAGCATAATTTTTGGCTTCACCCCTACACATTACAGCAGTCATATAAATGTGTAACCAATATTATATATTCTGTGTGCCTTAACATTAGTGTAAAGCATGGATACTCGCAAACATTTCCTGAGGGGCCACGAGCTATGGCTTGTGGTGTGCCTGAGGGCCATATTAATAGCAGCACAATGGGATTTGGGCTTTGTGAGGGTTGAGGTGAGCATAAGGGAAGCAAATCGCATACGTGATGTGGTCAATGAGCCATGGAGTTATTTTGAGGGTTTCGTTCCACACTGCCTCTAAATTAAGCCCTTATTCTCTAGACGTGTCATAGATTTTATTTATAGGTATTCTATATCTAAATTGCTATCCGTATACCGCCCCTTTCTGCTTAGTACTGCTACCTTGGGAGGGGCAAGTGTTAAAAGGAAGTGACTTGATTATTGAATTGAAAAGAAACAGAAATGCACAATGTGAAGTCAGAAAATCTAGGGTAATTCCCAGCTTCCCCACTTGACCCAATTATTTTAATCTAGGCAAATGCCTAATTTCACTTTCCCTCCTTTTTCTTCATTATGACCTATAAAAGCACCTTGAATACCTGAGTTAAGTATATATACTACACAAACCTCTGGTATTTGATTTAATAAACTATTATGATGTCCATGTATAATAACAACTCTGACCACCCAGGGGGTTGCACATGGCAACTGACTTGCCCCTTAGTTCACTAGTGGCATTGTTTTTAGAGTATAAGGAGACATGAATATTTCCACACTTACTTTTTTAAAGGATCAGTTTTAGATACAATACTTCTGAGTAAACTTATCTGATGTAGTAAGGTGTAACGCGTTTGCATGTTAATAACATACACTTTTTGAATTTTGAAGAGACTTCACCTAAGTTTTATGTTTGTCACAGGATGTATTGAAAAATTAATGTGTTCCTAAGCTTAAGCTTTGCAGGGCACCTTATCTGCTTCTTTTCTTTTACTTCAGTTGGGCTGTAAATAAACACTTTCCTGTCTGTTTAATGTATTTTTGAAAGTTAGTTCTTTCTGAAGTAAACAGCAGGCATTCAGCTGGGGGCCACATATGAAGGTCAGGAGGGCCGCATGTGGCCCCCGGGCAGTACTTTTTGTACCACAGGTGTAAAGTGAATGGTGGGAATTGCCCTTTATGCAGGGACTCCCAAACTGTTTGCCTTCCGTCCCCCCTTTTTACTGAATTTGTTTTTGTTGGTTTTAGGACTCTGGGAACTTTACCACTGCTAACCAGTACTAAAGTGCATGTGCTCACTCCCCTAAAACATGGTAACATTGGCTTATCCACAATTGGCATATTTAATTTACTTATAAGTCCCTAGTAAAGTGCACAACATGTGACCTGGGCCTGTACATTAAATGCTACTAATGGGCCTGCAGCACTGATTGTATCACCCATTTAAGTAGTACTTTAAACATGTCTCAGGTCTGTCACTGCAGAGTCCGTTTGTGCAGTTTCACCGCCTTGTGACTTAGCATTTAAAACCCCTTGCCAAGCCTTGAACTCCCCTTTTATTTAAAGATAAGACATCCATAAGGTAGTTAAAGGCTCCCACATTCGTTTTTCACTACTGTGAGGCCTACACCACTCATACAATAACATTGGGGATTCCTTAATACATTAAGTGTAATCCCTGTTTGGAAGCAGGTAGAGCTCTCATTTTCAGTAGCTATAGAATTGTAATGATAAATCCTCTTTAATGGTAAAGTCAAATTTATCATTACAATTTTAAAACTGCCACTTTTAGAAAGTTCCCTCTTAGCCCTGTGTGCCTGCTGGCTGTCTCCAATACATATCTGGGATGGGTGACAGCTGGGCCTTGTGCGTTCCCTCGAGACAGCCACACACAATGGGAGATTAGGTGTGACTTAATGGGCCTCAATGGGCCATTGACTTCATGGAGGCGGAGCTTAGCACAGCTTCACTTACACCTAATTAGGTTTGTCCTGTCCACCCACAATAGGTCTTAATGACCCTACATTGTCACTCCAGCCGGCTTGGAGATAGGACAGGAGAGGAAGGGCATCTGTGCACTTCAAAGGCATTCTTCTAGAAGCTTCTCCCACCTTCTAGAACCAGGTCACCAAAGTATAAATATTGGACCTCAGACACCACCACTTCAGTACACTTTGGGGCCTGCAAATACTCTGCCAGGAAGAAGGACTGCTGTGCTGCTGAAAGGACTGCCACTCTGATGGACTGCTACTTTGCTGGACTCCTGCTTTGCTGATCTGTGCCTGCTGCCCTGTTGCCTGGGAATGAGAAGGACTGCATCTCTATGTCATGACCACACAAACTTGCCAAGTCAAATCAAAGAAGTGCATGAGAAAAGCAAAGAGATATCCTCAGTGGAGACAGCAAAGCCCAAACTGGAAGAAGGTTTGCAGAGTAATCTTGCGCTTATTTCAAAGGAAGAATAAAGAAGAGAAGATCCAAGATGGCCGCTGTGAGTCCTGAAGGTTAGTTACAGTTCTAGTCTTGCAATCGGTTGGTTGCTAGGTTACGAACTCTCCAGCTGGAAGCCTTGCACTTCAACTGAGGTCTGACAGGAATCAGCTGTGTGGAGAGAGAGCGCGCTTCAGAACAGAAACTCCTGTGAGGTAAAATTACATTTGAAGATTATATTACAGAAAACGGATAAATATTGTCAAGGTTTATTCGAAGAGTTTGATAGTAGACCGTTCCCGTGGAAGTCGGCAAGGCTACAGAGTTAATGTATGAATTAACCTTATGTTTACAAGGTTCTTGTTTAAGATATTAAAGTCAAAGAAAAAACGAACTTTAAAAGAGCAAGTATCTGCAAATGTCAAGGTTATAAACAAAGGCCAAGTTTAAAGGAGAAACGAACTGTTAACAAATAAGCATTTACAAATTCAATGGTAATAAACCAAAATAGAGTTTAAAAGAGAAACGAACTTAAATAAACAAGCATTTACAACTACAAGTTATCGACAGATGTCGAAGTAAGGAAGGAGAAACTAACTGTAATAAACAAGCATTTACAAATACAAGTATCAACAAATGTCGAAGTAAGAAAGGAGAAACGAACTTTAATAAACAAGCATTTACAAATATAAGTATTGACAGAAGTCACAATAAGACAGGAGAAATTAAATAACATCAGCTGATTTGAAGAACGCATTATCACCAACTATATATATATATATGTATATATATATATAGCAACATAAAACCAATCTCTAACAAAAGTTGAGAAGTTCTTCCAGAATCAGTAATAAGCATTTTTTTAAGAAGAGCTATCATTTATAGAGAGAAGCAAGGCTACAGAGAACTCAGGGTGAGTGAAGAAATAATAGAGTTAAAGAGAATTAAGTGTTGAGAGTAGAAAGTGAAAAACTGATGTTGTATGTCCCTAGTAATTGCGACTGTGACTCTTGCAGGTGCTGAATCCAATCTTAGATGTGAAGAGGCAGACTGAGTACTGGCGTTCATCATCTCTGTGGCAGTCTCTCTACCATCCCATTCCCCTTTACCCCTCTGGGGTACTCAGCACGAAGGATTAATATTCGTTGTGAGTAGCTCGGGTCAGGACTGAGGAGTTATCTTCTGCTTCTGAGGAAATCGAATTGAAGTATCCTGACAGATTGAAGTGCCATCCTCCTAAATTTAGGGAAAAAACTGATTTCCTCCTGAGCAGAATGGCAGAAGGAATTGATATAAAAGCATTAGCCACCGTTTTGGAAGGGTTACAGAAACAATTAAATAACACCATAGAAGAAACAGTCCAAATAAAACAGCGAATAAATGAGTTAGGGAACACCGCTAAATCAAATGAATCTGTGTTTTCACAAATCCCTAGCCCTTCAGACTCTGCAGGTATATCCACTCAAGTAATTCATGCGGTTTCCCCTATTATTCCTTTGGCTCAACCCGAGCGCTTCGGTGGGGATCCAAATAAGGCGCAGATTTTTCTGACCCAATGCTCATTGCATTTTTTATGTAGACCAGTCATTTTTTCCGAAGACCAGTCCAAAGTGGCATTTATATTGTCTTATCTGACAGGAGATGCGGCCGCATGGTCCATGCCAATAATTTCCAGAAATGATCCTGTTTTATATAATTTCAAAAATTTCAAGGAAGAGTTCTTAAGAATATTTGATCGGCGAACTGCAGCTCAAGCCACTGACAATGAACTACTGGAAATCAGGCAAGGTAATAAAGATCTAGTAGCCTATCTGGCTCATTTCAATAAACTCATTGTAGAGACTGCCTGGCCGGAGTCAAAAAGAGCCGCCATGTTTTATCGTGGACTGAGAGATGAATTGAAAGATCCCTTAGCACAAGTTCCAAATAGACCCACCGAAATATCGGAGTTAATTGATCTTGTGTTACAGATTGACCACCGGTTAACTGAACGAAGAGCAGAAAAGAGAAGAGAGTATCGACCATTTCCCCTGAGAATTGATCGTGTAAGAAATGATCATACGAGAGCCGGAGAAGGGATAACGATAGAAGAACCAATGCAAATTGGTTCCATCCGAGATCCTTTATCTAAGGAAGAAAAAGAGAAAAGAAGAGTGAATCAACTATGTTTATATTGCAGTGCATCTGGGCATTTTGTTAAAAACTGTCCCAAGAAACCCAAAGCTCTTCAGTCGGGAAAAGGCGAGCTTCATCAGTAGAGGGAGTTGCCCTGATGAAAGCAGAACCCAAGACAACTCCTTTAGATCAACGAGTGGCGAATACCTTACAAACCGCAGCGCCACGTTTGGTATAAACAGTATCAGTTAAGACCCTTGAGAAGGAAATTCAAGGGATCTCAGTTATGATAGACTCTGGAGCTACGGGCAACTTCTGTGATATCAAATACGCTCGTAAAATGGGTATTCGATTTATCAAGAAATCTACTTTGGAAGTAGTAAGAGCTGTGGATGGAACCAATCTTTCTTCAGGACCCATTTCCCATGAGACCAAACCAATTCAGATGCAAGGTTTTGGTGGACATCAGGAGCAGATAATCTTTAATTTGATAGATGCTCCACAATTTCAACTCATTTTGGGTCTGCCCTGGCTTACAGAACATAATCCACAAATTGATTGGAGCAAAAGAACGATCAAGATGAATTCCTCTCACTGCAAAGAGAATTGCTTTCATGATGGAGTGGAAGTGTCCACCAAGTCCCAAGCGGCCTGTTTATCATCACACTCTTCAATGATCTGTGCACTAAAGACAGCAGAAATCCCAAAAGAATATGAGGATTTAGTCGCCGTTTTTGATGAAAAGGAGGCTGAGAAATTGCCACCACATCGACCCTACGACTGCAAAATTGAACTGGAGCCAGGTGCGATATTGCCATGTAGCAGAATATACGCATTGACCGAAGCAGAGAATCAACATTTAAAGGAGTATTTGGATCAATATCTTGCTCATGGTTTTATTCGTCCTTCTGAATCTCCAGTGTCATCCCCACTATTTTTCATACCAAAGAAGGATGGGAGGCTTCGAACTTGCATTGATTATCGAGCCCTCAATCAGGTTACCATCAAGAATCGATACCCACTGCCTTTAGTGTCAGTTTTATTAGATCAAGTAAAGAATGCTAGAATCTACACCAAATTGGACCTGCGAGGAGCATATCATTTGATTCGAGTGGCTTCAGGGGATGAATGGAAAACCGCTTTTCGGACTCGATACAGATTATTTGAATATCAAGTGATGCCTTATGGGTTATGCAATGCTCCCGCTGCCTTCCAGCATTTCGTTAATGATATATTACGAGAATTCCTCGACCGGATTGCCGTGGTTTATATAGATGACATTTTAATCTTTTCCGACAATCTACAGGAGCACATTTCCCATGTTCGATCCATCCTCACAAAGTTGCAAGAAAACCATCTCTATGTAAAATTGGAGAAGTGTGCATTTCATGTGGAACGAGTTGAGTTCTTAGAATTCATTTTGTCACCAGAAGGAGTTAGTATGGATCCTGCCAAGATAAAGACAGTGCAACATTGGCCTTCTCCTTGCAATGTCAAAGAGATCCAGAGTTTCTTGGGGTTCGCTAATTTTTATCGAAGATTCATATCCACTTTTTCTCAAATAGTTACACCCATTACTCGATTGTTGAAGAAAGGAGTGAAGTTTGAGTGGACAAAAGAAGCTGAAAATGCTTTTAATTTTTTGAAGAATTCCTTCGTCTCAGCTCCAATCTTGCTCCACCCCAATCCAGATGAGCCATATTATGTGGCGGCAGATGCTTCAGATGTTGCCATAGGAGGTATCCTTTCCCAGCGTCATAAAGATACAGGTCAATTACATCCAGTGGCCTATTTCTCTCGAAAATTAACACCACCAGAGATAAATTATTCAATTGCGGATAAGGAGCTATTGGCAGTCAAAGAAACTTTTCGTGAGTGGAGGCATTACATTTTGGGAGCTAAGCATAAAGTGACCGTTTACACGGACCACCGAAATTTACAGTTTTTAAAATCAGCTCGAACTCTAACAGCTAGACTTCTGCGTTGGTCCCTATATTTTGCAGACTTTGATTTTGTTATCACTTTCAGACCAGGAAAAGTAAATGGGAAGGCAGATGCTCTATCTCGAATTGATACCGGTGCAGTTAAAGAGCCTCCAGAAAAAGAATTGATTATTCCACAAGAGAAGTTCATATCTGCCATATTGTATGAAAATTTAACCAAAGAAATTCAAGAAAACTTAACATTCGAAGGAATGCTGAAGTGGTCCAAAGAAGGCCAAGGAAGAGAAATCAAAAAAGGTTTGCCATACTTTAAAGGTGCACTGTATGTTCTGACTGTGGAGCTGCAAGAAACAATTCTTCAGGCTTATCATGACGATCAATTGGCTGGACACAAAGGAATTCAAAAGACTCAAAATCTAATACAACGAGAATTTTGGTGGCCAAAAATGAAAACTCAGATAAGACAATATGTGTCAACTTGTGACAAATGTCAAAGAGGGAAATCAAATAGAACAGCTTCACAAGGTCTGTTAAGACCTTTGCCCACTGCACCCCATGCCTGGTATACTGTTACTATGGATCTTATAGTGGACCTCCCTAGTAGCCAAGGTTTTAACACTATCCTAGTTTTTGTAGACACTTTCACTAAAATGGCGCATTTCATTCCTTTGAAAGAAATCCCTCGAGCCCCACAGGTTGCACAGTTGTTTACACAACACATAGTACGCGCCCATGGTATCCCAAAAATTCTAGTTTCAGACAGGGGGTCCCAATTTGTTTCTCGCTTTTGGAAGGCCTTTAGTAAAAGATTAGGAATTGATTCTCGTTACTCTACCAGTTACCATCCTGAAACCGATGGGCAAACAGAGAGAGTGAATCAAGAGTTAGAACAGTATTTAAGACTCAATTTATTCGATAAAGAGAAGGAATGGCCCGAGTTGATGTGGGCAGCTGAATTTGCTTACAATAATGCTGTTCATTCCACCACTGGGTTCACCCCCTTTTATCTGAACCATGGTAGACATCCTAATGTAATGTTGGGTAAAGAAGATGATTCAGTGCCTGCAGTAGAAGAGATGGTGAGGGATTTGCAGACCACGTTAGTTAGGGCTAGAAAAAACATCATTCAAGCAAAAGACTCATATAAGACTCAGGCTGATAGAAAAAGAAGAGAGAGCCCCATTTATTCGAAAGGAGACAAAGTTTGGTTATCCGCTCGTCATTTACGTCTCAAAGGAAATCGCAAATTTCAGCCACGATTTATAGGCCCATTCAAAGTTGACAAGATGATCAATCTAGTGGCAGTTAAATTGCAGTTGCCAGCTCATCTAAAGATACATCCTGTTTTCCATGTCTCCTTGTTAAAGAACAGTCCTCCAAATTTACGTCAAAACTCCCCTCCAATTCCTATCCAGATTAGCTCTGCAGAAGAGTATGAGGTCAATCAAATCTTAGATTCCAAAATCCGTAATGGCCAGCTTTATTATCTAATTGATTGGAAAGGTTATGGTCCAGAGGAACGATCCTGGGAGCTGCACGAGTATGTACATGCTTCAAGATTAGTGAGAAACTTTCAGAGAACCTACCCAAGCAAACCTAAATTGGAGAACTGTTCTTTGAGGGGGAGTACTGTCATGACCACACAAACTTGCCAAGTCAAATCAAAGAAGTGCATGAGAAAAGCAAAGAGATATCCTCAGTGGAGACAGCAAAGCCCAAACTGGAAGAAGGTTTGCAGAGTAATCTTGCGCTTATTTCAAAGGAAGAATCAAGAAGAGAAGATCCAAGATGGCCGCTGTGAGTCCTGAAGGTTAATTACAGTTCTAGTCTTGCAATCGGTTGGTTGCTAGGTTACGAGCTCTCCAGCTGGAAGCCTTGCACTTCAACTGAGGTCTGACAGGAATCAGCTGTGTGGAGAGAGAGCGCGCTTCAGAACAGAAACTCCTGTGAGGTAAAATTACATTTGAAGATTATATTACAGAAAACGGATAAATATTGTCAAGGTTTATTCGAAGAGTTTGATAGTCGACCGTTCCCGTGGAAGTCGGCAAGGCTACAGAGTTAATGTATGAATTAACCTTATGTTTACAAGGTTCTTGTTTAAGATATTAAAGTCAAAGAAAAAACGAACTTTAAAAGAGCAAGTATCTGCAAATGTCAAGGTTATAAACAAAGGCCAAGTTTAAAGGAGAAACGAACTGTTAACAAATAAGCATTTACAAATTCAATGGTAATAAACTAAAATAGAGTTTAAAAGAGAAACGAACTTAAATAAACAAGCATTTACAACTACAAGTTATCAACAGATATCGAAGTAAGGAAGGAGAAACTAACTGTAATAAACAAGCATTTACAAATACAAGTATCAACAAATGTCGAAGTAAGAAAGGAGAAACAAACTTTAATAAACAAGCATTTACAAATACAAGTATTGACAGAAGTCACAATAAGACAGGAGAAATTAAATAACATCAGCTGATTTGAAGAACGCATTATCACCAACTATATATATATATATATAGCAACATAAAACCAATCTCTAACAAAGGTTGAGAAGTTCTTCCAGAATCAGTAATAAGCATTTTTTTAAGAAGAGCTATCATTTATAGAGAGAAGCAAGGCTACAGAGAACTCAGGGTGAGTGAAGAAATAATAGAATTAAAGAGAATTAAGTGTTGAGAGTAGAAAGTGAAAAACTGATGTTGTATGTCCCTAGTAATTGCGAATGTGACTCTTGCAGGTGCTGTATCCAATCTTAGATGTGAAGAGGCAGACTGAGTACTGGCGTTCATCATCTCTGTGGCAGTCTCTCTACCATCCCATTCCCCTTTCCCCCTCCGGGGTACTCAGCACGAAGGATTAATATTTGTTGTGAGTAGCTCGGGTCGGGACTGAGGAGTTATCTTCTGCTTCTGAGGAAATCGAATTGAAGTATCCTGACACTCTACAACCCAGAACCGAGAGTAACTCCAAGGGCCAGTTGACTGGCCTCCTGTTTTCTGAAGTCTCAGGGACACAAAAGGCTTCCAACTAACCTGCTCCTGTACTTTAACTCTGTCACCTGGGAGTCTGACCTGTCAAGTAGTACCACCCGCGTCCTGGACCCTTGGAAGTATGGCTAAGGTGCTCTGCCCCCTGTGGTCCTCACCGGAACTGCTGCGAAACCTTGCAAAGCAGCACTGTGCGATCCGCTCGCCAGGTGTTAAGGTACTATATTAAGCAGGCCTAAGTGGGTTCCTGTATCCAGCACGCTGTCTAACACAGTCGGCCTGAACTCTTGACTTTGTCCCGATCCGGCACAACCAGATAAACCAGTTGGCGCTTTGAGCTTCTAAGCGCTATTTTCACCTAAATCTTTAAAATTTCATATCTCACGATCTAGTTATTGTATTTGTGTCATTTTCCTTTTGTTTTATTTATACAAATATTTTCTATTTTTTTAAAGTGATGTGGTGTCATTTTGTGGTATTTTCATTCTGTTACTGGATTAAGTGTTGCACAAGTACTTTGCACATTGCCTCTTAAATTAAGATGGACTGCTCTGATCCAAGCTACCAGAGGGTGAGCACAGATTAATTTAGCGTGTGTATCTGACTTACCCTGAATAGGACTGTGGTCCCTACTTCGACAGGGTGCATACCTCTGATAATGAAAGACCCAATTTCTAACAGTAACGCATCAACATGTATTACTGGAGATGTATTCACTATTGAAAAAACAGATTCATATATGCTTGTTGTTGGAAATGACCCTTTCTGCAGAGTTTCCCCTGTCTTTTCAGCCTCAACCCTCCTGTTTTTGATCCTGTGCTGAGTTTTGTTGGATGTAGAACTCTGGGTACTTTACCACTGCTGACCAGTGCTAAAGTGCAAGTGCTCTCTCTGTCTAAACTATATTGTAATTGGTTTACCCATAGTTGGCATATTTGATTTACCAGTAAGTTCTAGGAAAGTGCACTATGTGTGTCCAGGGCCTGTAAATCAAATGCTACTAGTGGGCCTGCAGCACTGATTGTGCCACCAACACATTTAGCCCTGTAAACATGTCTCAGACCTGCCACTGCAGTGTCAGTGTTTGTGTGGGCTGTTTTTACTGTCAGTTTGACCTGGCAAGAGCACCCAACCTTCCCTTTTACTACATGTAGTCACCACTAAGGTAGGCCCAAGGCAGCCTCATGGGCAGGGTGCAGTGTATTTAAAAGGTAGGACATGTACTGGTGTGTTTTACATGTCCTAATAGTGAAATACTGCTAAATTTGTTTTTCACTATTGTAAGGCCCATCTCTCTAAGAGGTTAACATGGAGTTTGTCTCGTAATAACTTTTTAGTGTAATTTCCCCTTGGGAGCAAATAGAGGTAGGAGTTTGGGATCTCTGAACTCACTATTTAAAAAAAACAACTTTTGGTGAAGATGGTTTTTAAATTGTAAGTTTGAAAATGCCACTTTTAGAAAGTGGGCATTTTCTTGCTTAACCATTCTGTGCCTCTGCCTGGCTGTGGAATACACGTCAGGGTCAGGATGACAGTTGGGCTGTTTGTGAATTCACTCTAGACAGTCACACAAAGGGAGCTGAGGTGTGCCCTGCATATCCTGATGGGTCTTCTTATGCTGGAGTGGAGGGAGGAGGTGACACTTACACCTGAATAGGGCTGTGCCTGCCCTTACACAAAGCAGTCTCCAACCCCTTGGGGTGTCTCTCGGGCGAGGGCAGGAAAGCAGGGTCTTGTGCACTACAAAGATTTGCCTTTGAAGTTTGCCTACTTTAAAGGCAGAAATGCGTATAAGTATTGGTCCTCTGTGACCACAACTTCAGAACACTTTTGGACTAAGGACATTCTGCCAGGAAGAGGAGCTGGATGCTGTAAGAGGAACTGCCTCTCTTTCTGTTGCTTTGTTGTGCTAGCCTGCTGCTTGCTGCTTCTGTCTTGGAAGTGAAATGACTGGGATTTGCTTTCTACATCCTGCTTTTCAAGGTTCTCCAAGGGCCTGAACTGAGCTTGCCTCCTGTTCAGAAGTCTCAGGGACATCAAAGACTTCACCTGTCAGTGCCTGAACTCTTATGCTGAGTCCCGACTTGCCAAGTGGTGCCAAATCCAGTCCCTGAGCCCTTGGAAGTAGAAACTTGTGTCCTGAGTAAGAAAATCCATGCATTGGATCAGCATGGTTGAAAATCGATGCATCACCTGGCTTGCGGCAGAACAATCAATGCCTCGCCTGCCTTGTGGTTGAGGAATCGACGCAGCACTTGCCTTGCAGTGGATGGACCAATGCAGCGCCTGTAGGACCGACGCAGTGCCTGTTCCACTGCAGCTCTAACATCACAGTGCATCTGGATTTTCCCATGCATCGTCCCTGAGCATAATTTTCACATTGACCCCGCACTCCAGCAAAGAACCAAGGCTGCATGACCGGAAACCGAATCATCCCCTCTCCTGCAGGGAGAGAACAACGCATCACCTCCCCTGCCAGCAAGGAACCGATGCATCACCTCTCCTGCCAGTAAGGAAACAAAGCATTGACTCTCCTGCAAGGTTAGAAACAACGCCTAACCTCCTCTACGGCCCGCATCGTCTTTGTTTTTGACACATCCCAGGTACTGTGTGTTAAAAAGAGACAACAATTGATCCTCTGGATTAAGACTCTTTGCAACTTTTTAAAATTGAAATCTTTGATTGTGTATGTTGGATTTTTGTCGTTTTGGTCTTGTTGTATATGGATAAATATTGGCTATTTTTCCAAACCGGTGTGGAGTCCTTTTGTAGTGTTTTCACTGTATCGCTTTGTGTGTATACAAATATTTTACACATTGCCTCTAAGATAAGCAATGTGCCAAGCTACCAAGGAGATGAGCAGGGGTTATCTTAGCTGTGTGGCTCCCTTACCCTGACGAGAGTGAGGGTCCCTTCTTGGACAGGGTGCAAACCACTGCCAATTGGAGTCCCCATTTCTAACAATTGTGTTCTAATGTTTAGCTTTAACATGAAGATTTGTAGTTCTCGTTAACATTTACACTTGTATTTCGATATGTTGCATTTATTGAAAGCACATTGCATATGTAATCATGAATCCATCTAATCACATTTTGTAATTATCCTTACATTATGCATGCACCTCTAATTGTGCATTAGAAGTGCACATTGACAATAATTAACTAAAGCTAGCTCGACTAGGTCTTTATTTTAACATAAGATGTATTTTTCCATGTTCTGCATGTTCTACTTTTTCAGGTACACATTTGTGAATTCTTAGAGAAAGGAGTATTGTGTATCAGAGATAGATAGGCCTGAGAAAGGAAATCTTAGCAAGAACAGGCGACTTAAAGAAGCCGCCTATTCATTGTGTATCAAGGAACAAAGGTGCCCAAGGTTAACTTGGTTGTTCGAACTCTGAGGGATGGGAAAATCAATGGATGTGGAGATGCCCCCTGTGAGAAAGAGAAATAAATGAGTTTTTGGTGACACATTTAGAGATATGGATGATCCTGGAACTTTCCACTTTAAATTAGTGTTCACATTGACTTGGAGAGGTGCAGAACTCTTCACATTCCCTTGCCCTTAAAGTGTGTAGCTTTATGCTAACACAGAATCTCCTTTTTAGAATACTTCTATTGGAGTCATCATGATGCTGACACTGACATTCCTTCATTCGGAATTCTCTGAGACTTTTGTGTTGTAATTTCCCATTTAGGTTAGAAACGGAATAAGGTGACCTTAGATTTGTTCATGTTTAGGAGGAATAATCTGAATTCCTTTAAGGAATGCCATTTCCTGTTTGTTAGCATCTGTATCTCAGTGACTGTATTCCCTGTATGCCTTATGCTATTGAGACTGAATTTATTCTGGCATTTCAGCCTGCCAGTTCTGATTTTGCACCTTTATAATTTGATTTTAAAATGCACCTATATTGGATTGATTAGTAATTTGTAACAAACCTACTAAACTTTTCATATTGATTCCTGGACCTCATTGTGTCATCAAATGGGCTTCACGAAATTTAAATTGTAAATCTGTTGCTGACTCTCTTGCTTCCCAGTCAGCTACAAGGCCCATCAGATGTAGAATACCTTCCACTTTCATGAGCGCTCCTGCAGTTTCCTACAAGCAAACATACCCAACTCAGGCAGGAGACTTGATTTTTAATATCAAAGATGCCTCATTTTATCTGTCTTCCACCTAAATTGCCTCTATTTCAATGTTAGTCAATGGGGGAAATGTATTTCCCTGTTTCCTTTCATTGTCCACTTCTTTCCTGTTTGGAAATGTTGGCAGATATGTAGGTTTATGTTTCAGAGGGGGCAAAAAATGCTAGATTTTAGTGATTTTCCCAATATTTGTACTAGCCTGGACTTGGAAATACAGTCCCAGCTAGTAAAACATGTCAGGTGGCAACCCTACTCATTTGCAGCAGCAGAGTCTTTCAACTTGCCAAGCCTATCCTTTATTTCTTTTGTGGGAAGTAGGCATTTCAAAGGAGTTCATATAAACAAGGACATAGCTTTGGGTGTAGAGGCATTTGGGTTGTGACATCCCCCTGATAAATGCATTCTTGGCATGGCAGTTAGTGCTGGGGGCCCTAAGTCGGGTCTGCATTCTCAGCGTCGGTTTTTCTCATTGTGAGTGAAGAATGACCTTTTGTAAGGGGGGGGAGGTGGGGAGGGAGGGAGAGAGAGAGACAGAGAGAGAGAGAGAGAAAGAGGAGATACACATCTGGTGGCTGAATTTCAAAATTGGTTCCCTGCTTGTCCAAATTGTGTGACCCAAGGTACATATTTTATTTTACTGAGCTCCCTTTTTCTTTTTTTACCACATGTGAGCACACTTGTAAATTCTTGAGATCAGGATGTGCACTGTACAGCACCTCTTATATTTAATTTAATAGACTATAAGGTTGCTCCATCTATAATAAGAATCTAGGCAATGTTTAGTGTTTACATGACTACTGTATTGCTTTTAGTTCACTAATGGCATTGTAGTTGGGGACTTGGCCGTTGGGGACTTGGGCGGATGGGGGGTGGGACCAAGGCATAAATGTTTCTAAAAACTATTACTTTTAATAAATGTATGTCTTTACGGTGATATTATCTGATGTACTAAGGTGAAATGCTTCCACATTTTAAATTTCGAAAGGATTGTATGATATTTTTTAATTGTTTGCTGCACAATATATAAGCCACGCATTTTCATGGCTCGACTAGTGCACAAACTCTTGGAGCCAAGTCAGACCCATGGCTTATCTCAGGCTTGGCCTACCCATTTAATTTGCCTGCATATCGCTCCTCTATTTGTGACTCAGGTTTAGTACATGGGCTGTCATTTACTTGTTTGCAATAGGCGAGGACTAGAAAAATAGAGCCCTGCCCAAATGCTCCAATCTGACAACTCTACCATCAAGTCCTTCTGCAGCAGAGACGAGTATAGTGCATGCAGTTAAAATACATTTGAAATAAGTAATACCAGGGAAGGGACTCCAGGCCACAGTGTTGTACACTACCATAGACAGGAGTTGGCAGGAAGAACTACCAAGTGCAGGTGGGACAGCAGATGTGTTGGGATGTGACACCCTTCAAATGTATTCTTGGTTTGATAGCTGGGTCTGTGGGCCCTGAGTCAGGTCTCCCGTGTCTTTGTTGGTTTTTCTCGTCATTCACATTTCACTAAGAGGTTTTAACTTTTTTTTGGATTGGGTCTTAACTATATAGTGACTGGTTTAACAAAATAGTAGTAAATCTGCACCCATGAAAGAACTTCTTCAATGGGTGCAAATTTACAACTTTTTGGACTTCACAAACATTAGCAGTAGTAGGCTTGGAAAGTTGCACCAGTCTCAACTTTCAATGTATCAGGAACAGTGGTCTCTAGACCAAAATGATATCACAACCAATATCTATATGTACCAAAAGAATACTTAACTCTGTTATATATACAAATTAAATAGTCAAAAACACCTTCGTGATGGCGCAGAAAGTGTATAGTGAGAAACGTGCTTGGTGCTCTTGTAAACTTGATACACACATGTGGCAATACGTGATCAGGAGTGTGTATCAACATGGCACATTTTCTTTCATATACAGTTGTAATGGGCCCATATATGTAGTCGACTTTTCAATCCTCGTGAAAGATGTGGGTATCATCATCATCAGGATTCTTACAATAATTGATCCCTGAGCCATAGTCACAACTCTCCGAAAGAGGTAATTGAGCCATTCCTACAATTGGATAGTGGAATCATTGTGAAGGTGCTCCCAATGGTCCCAGGGCTGATAGTGTTCAGGTACTGAAATAAATGTTTCACAATGTGGTATGCCAGCAAGTGGTTCAAGTTGGGTACAATAAGCCTGAAGTGATCCAGGTCTCCAGGGGAGTACCTCAACTGGACGTTTGAAACACTGTAGTACAACAGTAACAGTGAACGCCAAGGAGCGGATAATGAATAGCCCGCTCAGAGAACTGAAACAGAGGATGGCATCTGCTGCTGTCCTTTGTTTCAATTCTGTGACACATTAGCTTACCCAAGGTCTTTGATGAGACTCATGCTCCCTTATTATTCATACCTTAGTCTCAACTTTCAAAGCATACTGCTGACAATCAAACACCCAAGAGGTGATGGAATTACTTCCTGTAAACAGTTTAACCAGTGGCAAACACTCAGGGTGCCATTCCATCCCATTGTTTTTCACCCACTGTGCCACTTTAGACAAAGGCCTACCTAATGGAAATCATCGTGTTCCTCATGTAAACAGTCCAACCCAAACCTTGGTCATCTAACCAATCCATCCTGCAGCCCACTGCTTATTTATTTTGAAAATATGAGATTCACCCCACCTCTGAATCTAACTAACAAAGCAACAATGCTGCACATAAAAGCTAGTCTGCTAAAAATCACATCATGTTATGCCCACACATGCCAACAGGCAACATTTAGACCAGAGACTCCCATTTATTAAGCCACAAGTGCTTTATTTTAGCAGCCTAAAATTGCCAACAACGGTCTCAAAGCTTAGAATATAAAGGCTTTCACTCTTTACTACCCTATTCATATTGGTCGACTTGGAGTTTGGGTTTTAGAAGTCACCAAGAGGCCTCAAAAAGTGATAAAGGAATGTTTCAGCCTTGTAAGAATTACAGTCTGGAACACTCAGATGAAGTAAATAATTTTTTTATTCCGGAGCTCATAAATTACAGAAGACATCATCATAATGAATGTTGCACAACTGCCATAGTTGTCATAAATAGAATATTCTGAACATGTCCCAAAGGCATAGTCCAAAATGGGAAGAAGAGAGGGTGAAACAGGGAACAAGGGACTGTGAAAGATAAGGAGGGCGAAAGGGATCATTAATACATGTAAACCACACTATAAAACAATAATGTACTCATACTGTACCAGTCAATATTTAACAAGCCCGTATTCAGATTTTTATTTAGCCAAAATGTTGGTATTTTTTGTGCTCCTAAGTGTCTTTATAATCTGTATGTTTGCAAGTTATCCTATGCCAATAATCAGATGCAGTCATCATTTTCTCTTTGCATTGAGATACTTGCTGCCCTGCATTTTCATTGGCAGATACCTAGTTGCCAAGTTTTCAGTTTGCATATTTGTGAAGTTTCCTTTTACAGTGTGGCTATGAGTGATATTTAGGTGCCAGGTGTGACATTTTGAGTATTACACTTTATCATTAGTAGATTAAGTAGTTATGTCAATATACAAAATAAATATGAGAAATTACCTCTTTTGTGGAATACAATTATCTAGAAACTACCTTAAGCATAGTTACCAGGTATTCAGTTGGCCTGTGTTCCATTGCCATGATTTCAGTTTTCCTATGTGTGGCATTTAAATGCCTTTTGTGTGACACTTAGGGCCTGATTATGAGTTTGGCAGTCCCACCACAGGATTGCCAAAGCAACGGGGAGGACGCTACCATGGCAGTGGCATTCCCCTCGAGCGTATTACAATGTTCCTCCAGGGCTCACCGGCGAAAACAATGTAATACGCGTTCATGGTGGGCTGACCGGCGGGAACAGCACTACGACATTGGTCTTGGCTCCCTTATGGAACCAAGGCGAATATTGTAGCACTCCAGCACGATTGGAACGCGCACTGTTTGCTTTGCAGGCATGGCGCATTCTGACGGTGCTGGGCAGGGGGGCCCTGGCACTGCCTGGCAGAAAGTAGGGTTTTAGTCAGCCAAACGGCACTGAGCTCAGCGCCACCGTTGCTGGTTACAACTCCAGCCGCCAACACCACGTCGAGAACCCCTGGTGTGTCTTCCCACCAGAGTTGGAATTTGGCACTCAGACCACAACAGTTTTGGCAGTCGGACCATCACCACAAGCCTGGCAGTCCTGGAACAGCTAGCCTCATAATGAGGCCCTCAGTGTGACACTTTATAGTAGTTGAATGAAGCAGTCGTTTATATGTAGGGGGATATGCTTCAGAAAGTACCACCTCATTTGCAAAACATAGTCTAGAAATGAGAATTAAACAATGGCAATGCTCCCATGTGCTTATGTTAGGTGAGGTAACAATCTTCAGTTCCTAACATGATTGTCCATGTAACATTGTGGAAATTTGGAGGCCATTAACTAACAAGGCAAATGTCATGAATTGCCACTCTTCATTTGGAGGATGGTCATGGGTCAAGCTGGTGATACTGGGCCTCAACTGTGGGGCCTGGGATAATTTACCAATGAAGTCCTTGAGTTTTCCCTACTGTGCCTGTTCAAACTAGACCAAGTACAACCTATTTGAGTGGTAGCAATTCTGAGCGCATTAGTCCTTTGACCAAGTTACCAGACCCTTCCGGGTCTAAGGGACTGTGCATCATCATGTGTCTCACTGATTCATCTATACCCACATAGGAGTTTGTCTGGCCTTGTTATTATTTTATTTTATTTAGTTTTGATCTATTTTGGCTTCATTTGTAGGTTGAGCATAGCAGCACACAAGTGCTGCCTTTCCGACATATTGTTATCTATGTGGGCTTTTACCCACGCCTCCCGCACACCCATTTTCACTCGTTCAGGGGCTTGCATTTCAAAAATCCTTTGATGACATTGGTAAATGCTTTACGCTTGTCCCGCCTTTGGGCAGTTTTGTTACTGCCTTGAGGAGCGACCCTGTTACATGGATAATTGCACATTTGCCTACATGTTTTACTGTGAGTGAACTTCTTTTTCCTTTTGTGTCAGTCCTTCACGCTCACGCTCATGGCAGCTGTGGAGCTTCAAACTGACTTGTTTAAATTGTACGAAAGTACCCTCTTTCTTGGCATGGTTACCCCCATTTTCTGCCTGTTGTCAGTATGATTTTCTGTGTCTACTGGGATCCTGCTAACCAGGACCCCAGTCGTTTTGCTCTCTCCTCTAAATTGTACCTTTTTCTTCCCACAATTGGCATACTGGTCCCCCCATGTAAGTCCCTAGTATATGGTACCTAGGTACAAAGGGAATTGCTGTTCCAGGGGATCCCTATGGGCTACAACAGTTATTCTAACACCCATAGGGAGCCCATGCAAAGGGTTCTGCAGGCCTGCCATTGCAGCCTGTGTGAAACGGGTGCATGCACCCGTTTTCACTACAGGTCACTACACTAGGTCACAATAAGTCACCCTTATGGTAGGCCCTCTCAGCCCAGACAGCAGGGTGCAGGTACCTGTGTGACCCATTTTCCTGGACTTTGTGAGTGCGGAGACACCATTTTACAAGTGTACTGGACATAGGTCACTACCTATGTCCAGCTACATACTGGTAACTCTGAACCTGGGCATGTTTGGTATCAAGCATGTCAGAATCATACCCCAATACTGAATACTGTTGCAAGTGTCAATACTGAATACTGTTGCAAGTGCCCTTAAAGGACCTCCAGCATTGCTACCACCAATCTTACGGGGTTTTCTGGGCAGTCCAGCTGCTGCTGTTACCCCCAGATAGGTTTCTGCCCTTCTGCTGCTTGATCTGATCAATCCCAGGAAGGCAGAACAAAGAATTTCCTTTGGGAGAGGAAGGTAACACCCTCTCTTTTAGACTTGACAGCCTTAGGGTAGTCATCTCCCAACATTTTGCCTGCCTCCCTCCACTTTTCCGACACTGTTTTTACTGGTTTTAGTACTCTGTGCACTTTACCACTGCTAACCAGTGCTAAAGTGCATATGCTCCCTCCCTACAAACATGGTAACATTGGTTCATACCCTATTGGCATATTTGATTTACTTGTAAGTCCCTAGTAAAGTGCACTACATGTGCCCAGGGCCTGTAAATTGAATGCTACTAGTGGGCCTGCAGCACTGGCTGTGCCACCCACATAAGTAGCCCCTTAACCATGCTTCAGGCCTGCCATTGCAAGGCCTGTGTGTGCAGTTTCACTGCCACGTCAACTTGGTATTTAAAAGTACTTGCCAAGCCCTAAACTCCCCTTTTTTCTACATATTAGTCACCCCTAAGGTAGGCCCTAGGTAACCCATAGGGCAGGGTGCACTGTAGTTGAAAGGCAGGACTTGTACATGTGTGGTTTATATGTCCTGGTAGTGGAAAACTCCTAAATTGATCCTCCACTACTGTGAGGCCTGCTCCTTTCATAGGATAGCATTAGGGCTACCCTCATATACTGTTTGAGTGGTAGATTCTGATCAGAAAGGAGTAACAAAGTCAAATTTAGTATGGCCAGAATGGTAATACAAAACTCTGCTTATTGGTGAAGCTGGATTTTATATTACTAGTTTAGAAATGCCACTTTTAGAAAGTAAGCATTTCTCTGCACTTAAAATCCATCTGTGCCTTACAGCCTGCCTCCAATCCACATCTGGGCTGGTTGACAGCTCCCTTGTGCATTCCACCCAAACAACCACAAACACAGGACACTCACACATCTGCATTCATCTGCATACTGAATGGGTCTTCCTGGGCTGGAAGGGTGGAAGCCTTGACAAAGTCCTGAAATAGGATGAAACACGTGTCGGCTGAAGTTCACATCTATTGGCTGAGAATTTACAAAGTTTGAACATCTGAGATTTGCAATCACTTTGGATTGAAATTTGATAGAAATTGCTATGTATTTTTAAAACTGTTTGCATTTTTGTATTTGTATTAGAGTATGTATTTATGAATGTGTAAACGTATATATAGATATGATGCATAAGTTATGATTGTGAATATTTATTAGCAATGATAACAAGCACTTATGAAATATACACCCAGCTCTTTACGCTACTGATTTCTTATTGTATTCCCTTATATATCTGTGCATTTTATACAATGACTTATTTGACTGTAACAATTGTTTTTTTATAGGCAGATGTTCAATAATTGTTTCCAAGGTTGGCAGGGAACTCTGGGAGAATCTGAGTGGCCAGCGAGGCAGGTGGTGTCAGAGTCCCCTCCTGATAGATTCTTACCTGGTTAGGTGACCAATCCCCCTTTCAGGGCTATTTAGGGTCTCTCTCTCTTGGGTGGGTCCTCAGATTCAGCTTGCAAGATTCTAGCAGGACTCCTCTGCAACCTCCACTTCAACTTCTGGCCACTGGAACCGCGACTGGACCCTCCAGGTACCGACAAGCACTGCTACAACAAAGAAGACTCTTCTCCAACTTTGTTTCCATGTCTCCTGCCAGCTGTGCCACATTTCCCCAGCCGTGCATTCTCAGAAGACTGCAACTCTTCAGCCTGCACAAGAAGAAGATAGAATCTCTATTGGAGTGAAGGAGTCACACTCTTGAAACCGCAGGCACCTACAACAGGCAACAACCGACTGCGTGCATCTCGTGTCATCTTGAGCTGCATGGATCCTGCATCACGGGTGGGGGTTTGGAGTAGTCCTCTTGGTCCTCTGTGCCAGCTGTCCATCTTTGGTGGAGGTAAAACTTTGCCTTCCCATGCAGGCCAGTACCCCCATGCACCGTGTCTCTTGCAGCTGACAAGGCCTGTTTGTATCTCCTCCAAGGGATCTTCAGGCGACATGTAGCTCTAGCCCCCAGCATTCCATCTTGCAAGGCACAGCCTTCTGCTTGGTTCTCCTGCAGCGTGGGATCCTCTTTTGTAGTGCTGCATGGGCTTCATCTGCGACTCCTGTGTCCCCGTCATGTGGGACTCCTGGGGGTGCTGCCTCTGCTCCTGTGGACTCTCTACAATACTGAGGGTCCCCTGTGACTCTCCCTCCTGGGTTGAGTCCTCCTGGGCCTTGCTGGTCCCTAGCAGCACCTCTTTTCCACTAACTGCGAGTTTGCCTTTGCCAAGACTTATTGGTGGAATTCCTGCATTCCATCTGCAATCTTCCTTCCAGCGTGGGACATCATCTGCATCCATCAGGAACTCTTCTCCAGCTCCAGGGCTTCAGTGCTGACCTGTTCTTCGTCACTGTCGATCAACTCCTGCAACTACAGCTGTGTGGGTAATAGCTCCTACTCTTCCTGGACTCCACTGTAATTCTTGGACTTGGTCCCCTTTCTCCACAGGTCTTCTTTCTTCAGGAATCCACCACTGGTTTTCTTGCAGTCTTCTCTGGGTGTCTTCTTTTTCTTATTTTCCTCCTTTTGGGTGGTTTGGAGAAAATCCAGTGTTTTACTCCTGCATTCCTAGTCGCTGGGGGTACTATGTTACTTACCTTTGTGGTTTTCTGATACCCCCAGCTCCCCTCTACACATTTTACATACCTAGGTGGGGGTGCCTTATTCACATTCCATTTTTTTAGTATATGGTTTGTGCTCTCCCTAGGGTCACTATTCGGTTGCTATTTTCACTCTTTTCTAACCTTTTCTATGTCTGTTTCTGATTACTAAGGTATATATTTAGTGTATTACTTACCTCCTATTGGTGGGTTGCTCTTCTAGTATTTTGTGGTGATTTGTTCAGAAAATAAAGTACCTTTATTTTTGTACAACTGAGTGTTTTCTTTCATGTGTGTTAGTGCTGTGTGACTGCAGTGGTATTGCATGAGCTTTGCATGTCTCCTAGATAAGCCATGACATGCTCATCCACAGGTACCTCTAGAGAGCCTGGCTTCTAGACACTGCCTACACTTCACTTAGAGGGGATACCTGGACCTGGTATGAGGGGTAAGTACCTTGGGTATCACCACACACCAGGCCAGCTTCCTACATTGGTGATGCAGCAGTGGGATAAGCACTTGCAATTGCCTTACCACTGTGTTACTTGGTACTTTCCACACAAAAGACCACTTACTAGCTAGGGATATACACAAACACCTAGTTGCAGGACATAGGTCATCATTATGACTTCTGTGGTCTATTTCTTAGACCGCCGAAGTAACGTCCATCAAGACCGCCAGTGTTGGCGGTCTTCGGACCACCATAATATGGCTGCTGGCTGCTCTCTGCCACTATTTGGTGGGCAAGCCGCCAGCAGCCTTACTGGCGGTCGGCGGTATAGTGGAGCTTGCTCTGTCGCAACCACCACATCACCACAACACCGCCCACTGTATTACTACATTGCATTGTAGATGGCCTGGCGATGTTCTGTTTGGCTGGGTGCTGGTGGCGGAGCAAGCGCCATGGACCCTGTTCCCTCCCGGACAACCACCGTGACCACCAGATAAGGTGATCGACTGACAGGGGAGTTGGGTGGTGTTGAGTGCGTGAATGAGGGGTGTGTGTGTGAATGGGGGCGAGTGAGGGGGTGTTGTGTGTGTTTGTGTGCGTGTGTGTGCAAGTGTCTATGTGCTTGTGTAGATGCCTGTATGCGGGGTGTCGTGGTCATGTGTGCATGTGTGTGTGAATGTGTGAGCGTGGATGTGTGTGTGTGCATTTATGCAAGTGTGGTGTGTGCAAGCGTGGATGGGGTGGTGGTTCAGAATGGAGATCGTGAAGGAGGTACAGAACGGGGATCGGGGGGAGGTACAGAACAGGGATCGGGGGGAGGTGCCGCTACTTGGGTGGGTGGGGGCTTCTGATGTGGTCAGAGGTGGGGAGGGGATCCTACATGGTGGGGGGTTGCGGAGTCTTGTAGTGGTGACAGGAATGAGTATTCCTGTCTCCAGCATCTCTACCGCCAGGGATTTCATGGCGGGGCTGCCGCCATGGAATCCCTGGCGGTAAGTATACTCAAAATACCGCAGACGGTTCTGGGTGAGGTGCTGGGTCGAAGGTGGTCCCACCTCCCTGGCGGTACAGGTGTTGAACTGTCT
This sequence comes from Pleurodeles waltl, assembly GCF_031143425.1. Taxonomy (NCBI): domain Eukaryota; kingdom Metazoa; phylum Chordata; class Amphibia; order Caudata; family Salamandridae; genus Pleurodeles; species Pleurodeles waltl. The sequence continues at coordinate 320,039,418 of NC_090436.1, forward strand.
GCAATGCAGCCAGTTCACTTGCGATGTCATAATTTGGCGGTCCTGCACCGCCATGCTGTCAGCGGTCTGGCCGCCACCACCGGCGTGGCAGGGCGGACCGCCAGGGTCATAATGACCCCCCCATAGTCTTTAGGGTTTGGGTAAGAGAGGGGTCTAGGCATAGCCCTTACTCCAAACTTCTCTGAAAGAGACTAGAAGTTAGGGAGGTTAGGCACACCCTACACCACTCTAATATGTCTTCAGTACCTAGCACATCTCAGCCCATGGGTTCTCACTATGAGGACCTCACCGTTCAGGAACAGAGGGAAGTGTGTAAGAGTATGAAACTGAAGACAGAGAGGAACCCTAATAAGTCTGCTCCTAGGACTTCTCCTCCAGGATGACCAGGCTCAAGCTGGTAGCCAGGAGGAGTGGGAGGAGGAGGTAGACTCTAGCTCTGAGGTTAGAAAGGGAGGATCTGGATGCTGAGGAGGGTCAGGAAGGTCCCTCAGAGGAACACAGGGTCTCTAGTAAACCCCCTAGTGTAGCTGGTATCTGTACAGGTAGTGCCAATATGGCCATGTTAGTATGCCCCCCTTTGTACCTAGAGGGCTAGTTCAGAGGGTTAGTAAGCCTAGGGAAGATCCTCATGCTAACACTCTAATGTCACCTCAGTATCTGAGGGGACAAACTGCTCAACTCTAGACAGGGAGCTCAGGAAACTGAGGCTGCAAAAGCAACAGCTAGCTCTAGATAGGGACACCCTGTCAATAAAGATAGAGAGGCAGGGATTGGAGTTAGCACCCCATGGTGGTAGCAGCTTCGCTTTCAGGGAACCTAGGGTCAGGGAGGACTCTTTTGAGTCTAGAAATCTTAGCAAGGTTGTTCCCGCATACAAGGTGGGGGATGACATCCAGAAATGGTTTGCTGCTCTGGAGAGGGCCTGTAAAGTTCAGAAGATCCCCCAGAGACAGTGGGTTGCTATTTTTTGTCTCTCCTACTCTGACAATGGGAGAGATGGACTCCTTACTGTCAGAGAGGAGGTTGCTGATAATTACACAGTTTTGAAGTCTGCTCTGCTAGAAGGCTTTGGTCTCACTACTGAACAGTATAGAATCAAGTTCGGAGAGAGAAAGAAAGGGTCCTCCCAAGACTGGATTGATTTTGTGGACTGCTTTGTAAAAGCTTTGGAAGGCTGGTTTCACGGTAGCAACGTCAGTGACTTTGAGGGCTTGTATAATCTAATTCTGAGAGAGCATATTCTCAATAACTGTGTGTCTGATTTGTTGCACCAGTACTTGGTAGACTCAGATCTGACTTCTCCTCAGGAATTGAGAAAGAAGGCGGACAAATGGGTCAGAACAAGAGTGAGCAGAACAACTCACATGGGGATGACGAAGACAAGAAAAAGGAAGCAGGTAAGTCTCACGACTAGGGTGTGGACAACAACAAAACAAAAGAGTCTTCATCAGGCCCACAAAATCCCTCTGGGGGTGGGTTCAAATCCTCTTCTCATAACAAAAAAACCTTGGTGCTATGTCTGTAGGAACAAAGGGCATAGGCCAGGAGACAGCACCTGCCCTAAGAAAAGCACCAAACCACCCACCACTTCAACCACAACCTCTACCACTGGTGCCCCTAGTAACAGCAGTAGTGGTGGGTCAGACAGCAATAGCCATTCCAAGGTGTAGAAGGGCTCACTTTAGGAAGTGTGGTGGGAGCTGGCTTAGTTAGGGAAACTACTGAGGCTGTTTTAGTCTCAGATGGGGGCATTGATTGTACCACCCTTGCTGCCCATCCCCTTAAGATGGGTAAGTACCAGGCAGCTGCACTTGATAAATGGTGTTTCTTACTAGCCACAGAGGAGACCCCAGAAAAACCCAAGGGATCTGGGTAGAATTTATTACAAAACAACAAGGACCCCCTAGGGACCATTTATAACCAGGAACAATCCCATCACTCATAACAACATATGCAGCACTTAGGAGAACATTCTTTATTATTTAAACAAAATATATACTTTCCTCATATATATACACATTATATACAATCCCCCATCATAGCAAAAAGAAAAAAGGACAGAACAAAGTGCAAATGAAGCAAGAGTTTGTGATTCAAGAAAGAAAAGGAAAAGAATAATAATCTCCCTTTACACCAATCCAGAAAATATTTAAAAATCTCTATAGCAGCCTATTGGTTATTCCTTCTACTATGTTGAATCACAGTATCATTTTAAACAGGATTAAATCCACAATTGCGTCCTCCATCAAAGTAAACCAAATCCAGGCTAAAGCATTATCGTTAATGTTTCGACCCATGTCACTCTCGGGCCAACTCCCGTCTCCAAAACGGGTCTTCATCAGGACTACAGGATAGGGGACATCTACATTACTTTATATCAAAATATCCATCTCCACCATTTTCCTGTGCAATCCACCAATCCCAAATCCATATGATGGATTCTCCCAATTTTCTTCTTTATTTGGAAACACGCCCAAAGTCTTCCATAAATCACTCCATCCACTTTAATTTTCTTGCCTTTCTCCAGCCAGTAATCCTCCCGACCAATTAAAACGACTCTCTCCGACTTCCAGGAACTTGATAAATGGTGTTCAGGCACACAGGGACACAGGTGCCAGTGTCATTATGGTGACTGAAAAACTCATGTCCCCTGAGCAACACCTACTTGGTCATCAGTACCACGTGACTGATGCCCACAACAACACTGTATGCCACCCCATGGCAGTTGTTGATTTCAGCTGGGGGACGGTTGGTTACTGGCCCAAAGAAGGTTGTAGTGTCCACAAACCTACATGTAGAGTGTCTCTTGGGGAATGACTTGGAGACTTCAGCTTGGGCTTAAGTGGAGTTGGAGGCCCATGCAGCAATGCTGGGCATCCCAGGGTATTTTTGATTTGACCAGGGCTCAGGCCAAAAAGCAAAAAGAAAAAGGAATCTTGGAGCCTGGAACAATGGCCCAAGAGGCTCCTAAAGCCAAGGGTAGAAAGGGCAAAAAGTTGCCCTCTACCCCCTCCAGTGAGGATTCCCCCTTTGAGGAGGAGGAATCCACTCCCTTAGTAGAACCTGCACCTGAAGAGTTGAAAGCTAACACAGCTGAACTTGAAGGTGCAGGGGGCCTTCCAGGGAGGAGTTCAGTAGGGCACAACAAACCTGTTCCACACTGGAAGGGTTACGACAGCAAGCTGTCCTTCAGGCAGCAGGGGATGTCAGTGTCACCCACAAGGTGTATTCAGAAGACAAACTCTTATACTCAGAAGTAAGGGAACCCAAACCTGGTACCACCAGGAGGTTGGTAGTACCTCTGCATTATAGAGAATTGTTGTTGACCCTGGAACATGACATACCCCTGGCAGGTCACCTGGGACAAAGCAAGACTTGGGACAGACTTGTCCCAAACTTTTACTGGCCCCATATGTCTTAAGATGCAAAGGAGCTTTGTCACTCCTGTGTCACTTGTCAAGCCAGTGGCAAAACAGGTGGTACCCCAAAGGCCCCCCTAATTCCACTACCAGTGGTTGGGGTTCCCTTTGAGAGGGTTGGGGTAGATATTGTTGGCCTCCTAGACCAGCCCACTGCTTCTGGAAACAGATTTATACTGGTGGTGGTGGACCATGCCACCAGGTATCCAGAGGCTATACCTCTAAGGACCACTACAGCTTCTGCAGTGGCAAAGGCCCTCCTGGGAATCTTCTCCAGGGTGGGCCTTCCCAAAAGAGGTTTGGTTGAAAGATTTAATAAAACTCTCAAAGGCATGATTATGGGACTCTCTGAAAAACTCTTACACGTTAGAGGGAGATTCCAGCCAGAGAACCATGACTGTATCCTGATTGCTGAATGCTTCGCTACAGCTGCTTATGCAGACCTCAGGCCTTTGTTCAGGTATGAGGGATGATGTCTTCCCAGGGGAACCTGAAGGGCAGAATTAGAACTTAACATGCTGTGCTCTATCATAGCATAGGTAGGAATTAGTCTATTGACTGTAGTGACAATATGGTAGTGTTATTTCTATGCTTCACTCTCCTTGTCACAATTTTAATTTTGTCATGCTGTATCGTCCTGGTTATTGAAGCCCATGCTTTGCTATCTAAGATGCAGTCGCTTCAATAAAATCATTATTGAAACATATACTGCCTCTGTTTGTCATTGTATATATGAGACTAATGTAACTTAGAGAAACGGATGAGACCTGAGTGACCACGGCTTCCCTGAGAAACCAGTTATGTCATGCGCTCGGCTGCCCAATCATTCCTGCCCTTGGGTAGAGATGAGGCACTGCTAGTTAGCCGGAGCAAAACCCGGATTGAAGCGACAGGTGTAACCTGTAGTGGGTCAGACTCAGTCTCCCGCACCGCAGGCGATTCTGCTGCTCAAAATCCAATAGTCTCATTACAATAATGAGAGCCTACGCAACAAGGTTCTGTGTGGACCACAGCGGGCTCCACACAGTCACAAAGACTGATGATCACCCTATTCCTAGGGCAGATGAGCTCATAGATACACTGGTCTCTGCCAAGTCTCGAAGCACCTTTGACTTGAATGCAGGATATTGGCAGATCAAATTGTCAGAAGATACCAAACCAAAAACTGCATTATCAAACATTAGAGGGCATTATCAATTTACTGCTATGCCCTTTGGTTTGAAGAATGCACTGGTCACTTTTCAGAGGCTGGTGAATACAGTCCTCCAAGGTTTGGAAGCCTATAGTGCAGCCTATCTCGATGACATAGCTGTCTTTAGCTTCACCTGGGATTAGCAACTCTTTTCCACTAATCGCGAGTTTGCCTTTGCCAAGGCTTGTTGGTGGAATTCCTGCACCGACACCCATCTGCATCTTCCTTCTAGCGTGGAACATCATCTGCATCCATCAGGAACTCTTCTCAAGCTCCAGGGCTGCAGTGCTGATCTGTTCTTCATCACCGTCGACCAACTCCTGCAACTACAGCTGGGTAGCTAGTAGCCCCTATTCCTCCTGGACTCCACTGTGACTTTTGGACTTGGTCCCCTCTCTCCACAGGCCTCCTTTCTTCAGGAATCCACCACTGGTTTGCAGTCTTCTATGGGAGTCTTTTCTTTCTTTTTTCCTCCTTTTGTGTGTCCTAAGGGGGAAGGTATGTTCCATTGCAGCTAGACACCAGCTCACAATACAGAGGACTGGCAGTGGACCCCCACCTCCTCCCCCACAACTTACAACATGGGAGGAGCAAGTCTTGGCAATCATGCATCCTGAGGGCCAGGCAGGAGTAGGAGGAGGACTGGACTCTAGTAAGTCAACTCTCTATTACTATCACCCCCTACATACATGCCATCACATACCCCCACCCTCACCCTCACTCCCATTAGTCCACCACCTCCCACATACCCCACAGTCACAACCGACTCATCCCAATATAAAGCCCTGCATACAACACCAATCCATGGACACCCCTCACAGACCCGCATGGACACCTATCACCACTGCATGCACACTGGAGAGAATCACCTAGCCCACCAAATAACAACTCACACACGGAAAAGCTGCCAGGGCAATAACAACCATATAGGGCAACACACCCATGCACAATATGTCACACGCAGAAACAATAACACTGCAATTACATCCCCACAGGTATCCCAGCCAATGTCACTGACAAAGAATTTTCACGAGCACAGTGACCACTTGATATGAGTTAAATGTCACTATTGTTCACCAATTGTTTGAAGCACAACTTGTTTATTAGCATATATATTATTGATTTTCATTCTACAGGGCGACTTGTTGACTAAGACTGACCTCGACAAGCTGTTGATATAAGTAAGTGACCTGTCACCATTTATTTCATTTACCTTAATCGAGTCTAGGCACTTTCTACAGGATAAATTATATTTTGTTGGTCCTGAAGAAGCATCACTGGACCCTTTGTGGCCACCTAGACGCAAAACATGTTGACCTAATACTATAGGAACTTGAAGAGGTTTTCATCTTCCTAGTTGAGCGTGAGTGCGGCCGAGCATTATTTCCACCAGCACTCCCCGTCTTTGTTTTAAATCTTGGCCTGGACCTTTCTTTTCTGAATTAATAAATGTGATGGTTACGGTTCAGAGTCAATTTTATTCACTTTCACTTTTCTCCTGCACACATCTATAGTGTGTGTCTCTTGTAGGCGCATTCACCATTGGAAATATGTTCCCCGGTTAAGTGCCACCTCCTCTCTTTTGAAAGGGTGGCTCATCAGACATTGCAGTGCCTGTCTGATGAGGAGCTGGCCCACTGATGAAGCCAGACATCCTATAGGATGTGTGAGGCTGCTTTGCTCCAGATTTTCTCTGCTTCCCTGTAGATTAGTTGTGTTTCTTCACATTTTTTGATTTTGTGTGGAACAGTGTACTGTATTAATATTAACCGGCGAAGAGGTGCCAGCAACACCCAGTCCCCCCACAGACGAGGCCCACAGTGATGACAGCAGCTCTGCTCGCCTGGATCTGGATGACCAACCTGGCCCATCAGGGATCTCCAGACAGTCGGTTACCCAGGCACAGTCTCACACCACCACAGAGCCTCCCCCCTCAGGAAACACCACCACAGCACCCACCCAGTGGGCCCATACCTCTGACCCCAGGACACATAAGTCAGCAGTGTGTCCACCAGTACAGGGACCCCAGGCCACCCCACAAACACTGGACGATCAGGGGCCTGGTGCCAGTGGCAGTGGGCACACGGTTCAGGAGACAGAGGCACAGGACAACAGGGAATCTGGGAGGACTGCTGTGCTACAGGGGGAGGACAGGCCCAGGGAACCGACTCTCCAGAAGGCACTCACCGTGATCCTGGGAGCATACCAACATTCCCAGGATATGCTGGGCCAGATACCGGACAAGTTGAAGGAGAACATGCGGCTGCAGGAGGGACAGTACCTGGGGATCAGGGAGGACTTGAAGGACATCAACACCACCCTGGTCTCCATTGCAGGGGTGCTGGCAGACACAACCAACACTATGAGGGAGGCAGTGGCACACCACCGGGCCCCTGACACCAGCCAAACTGATGAACAGCCCCCCACCTCTGCTGCCGCTAGTGGACAGGAGGCCCCGCCACAGGACCAACAGGCCACCAGCACCCCTCCCCCGGCAGAAGGAGAACCACCCCGCAAACTTACACTGCGATCCAGGCAGAAGCCAGACACTATTGCCAAGACCCCGCAAGGAAATAATACTCTCCTGATTGTCACCCTTGTGTACCACTCTGTCACCCTGTCCACCTTGAACTGCCATTGCTCCCCTTCTTAGGCCCCCTTGGACAATGCACCTGTGATACAAATAGACTGGACTCTATCCTGGACTTTCCTCCATCATCACCCCAGCCCATTCCACTTCCCCCTTTACTTCTTAGCACTGAAATAAACACCCTAATACAAAATGCAAGTATGGAATATGCCAAATGATTTAAATATGTATTTGTTTTACCAGGTTCAAACATTGCAATTCAACTGTACAGTAATGTATACATAGGAAAGACCTTTAGTTGGCGGCAGTGAACACACCAGGAGCGATAGTGGGGCACCAACATCTGCAAAAAGAGTTGCCAATGAGTACAGTGAGTGGCAATAGAAGTGGGAAATCACAGGCTGCCATTGACAATGTCAAACACAAAACTGTCAATTAAATGTGAAGTTACACTGTCTTACCTGTGTGTCATTGGAAGTATTGATGAATAATTTCACTTCTGATGTCCTCATCTTCATCCTCTGCCTCCTCATCTTCATTGTCCACAGGGTCCACTGCTGCCACACGGCCATCTCTAGCCTCCTCCTACTGCAGAAAAGGCACCTGGCGACGCAAGGCAAGGTTGTGCAACATACAGCATGCCACGATGATCTGGCAGACCTTCTTGGGTGAGTAGCACAGGGATCGACCTGTTAGATGGAGGCAAACCTGGCCTTCAGGAGGCCAAAGGTCCCCTCTATAATTCTTCTTGTTCCCCATGTGCCTCATTGTAACATTCCTCTGCCCTTGTCCTGGGATTCCTCACAGGGGTCAATAGCCATGAGAGGTTGGAGTAACCAGAGTCACCTGCAAATATCGAGGGACAACATTTAGCCACACACTATCCCATATGGCCCACACCGTACCCATACACCAACATATACTGGGTGGGAACCAGGCCTCACCTATTAGCCACAGTCTGTGCCTCTGGAATTGAGCCATCACATTTGGGATGCTGCTATTCCTCAGGAAAAAGGCATCATGCACAGATCCAGGATACTTTGCATTGACGTGGGAGATGTACTACACAGGCACACCATCTGCACATTCATGTAGTGAAAGCTCTTTCGATTTCTGAACACCTGTTCATTTCGCCGGGGGGGGGGGGACAAATGCAATATGTGTTCCATCAATAGCCCCAGTAATGTTGGGGATATGTCCAATTGCATAGAAATCAGCTTTCACTGTGGCCAAATCCTCCAACTGGGGGAAAACGATGTAGCTCCACATGTGTTTAATCAGGGCACTCTGGTCAGCACTATTGAGAACATTGGCTGAGACATTCCTGCTGCCAAGCCCACTGTCACTTGGAAGGAGCCAGTTGCCAGGAAATGGAGCACTGACAGCACTTGCACAAGAGGGGGGATCCCGGTGGGGTGACGGATAGCAGAGATTAGGTCAGGCTCCAATTGGTCACCCAGCTCCATGACTGTGGCCCTATCAAGTCTATAGGTGAGGATAATGTGACTGTCCTCCATTGTTGCCAAGTCCACCAGGTGTCTGTACACAGGGGGATGTCTCCATCTCCTATTCATCTGCAGCGGTTGCAAACAATCCGGTAAAATAGTGAGCAGCTGGTCATTATCTCAACTTTCCTACCACTAAAGTTCAATGCATGTTGTGATTGTAACAGTATTTTGTTGGAGATGTCCAAATGGCGTATTTGTGTACTGTGACGCAGTTAGGATCCATGGTCTGTACCCCTCCTGAAATGGCGTCCACCTGTCCTGTATGGAGAGACAGGTGGAAATGAGGTACTTCCGCTGATGTTGTGCGCCGTTGCGGGAGGCAGTCTAGAACCGCTGTGCAACTCCTCATTGGTTAACATTGGGCCCTATGGGGTACAGTGGCCAATGGTGATGTCAGCGGGCGGTGACGGTATGCACCACCGCGGACGTCACTGCCATTTTCTATCTGATTTCTCACTTGCCTCCTGACCTTCAACAGGAGAGGACCTACACTGCATGTGCTGCTGTGACCTGTGTCTGGAACTGACCATGGCTCGTGTGACTGGGGAAAGGGCCCCTGCCTTCACCTTGGCAGAGTTGGAGCGACTGGTGGATGGGGTCCTACCCCAGTACCGACTGCTGTATGGGCCTCCAGACCAACAGGTGAGTACACCGTGAGCACGATGCATGGGGCATGAATGCATGGAGTGCTATGTGTGAAGGCCTCATGTTGGGGGGGTGGATGGGCCCTGGGCAGCATGCAGCATGTATGGTGAGCCATGTCTGTGCTAATGGGGATGGGAAGCGGCATGGTGGGCCATGAGTGTAACAGGTAGGACGGTCGGACTAATACCTTTCCCTGTGTCTATTTCCCTGCAGATCAGCGCCCATCAAAAAAAGGGTATATGGCGTGCCATCGCCAAGGACGTGCGGACCCTGGGCGTCTATGGCGGGTGGAGCACCCACTGTCGCAAAGGGCGGGAGGACCTGAGACGCTGGGCATGGAAGACAGCGGAGGCCCAGCTGGGGATGGCCTCCCATTGAGGAAGGTGTGCCCCTCGAACTCTTAGCCCCCTGATGGCCTTCAAAGTGGTGGTGGCCTATCCAGAGCTAGATGGGTGCTTGGGGGCATTACAGCAGCCACAAGGGGGTGAGTACAGTGCCCTAATATACAACTTGCGACTGGTGGGGTGGTATCCGGGTGGGGCGTGTGGGCCCTGTGGGTGCCCCTAGCCCAGGCCTGGCATTGCAGGGTAGGTCCCATGTTGGGCAGGGTTCTGATGTGAAAGTACTCCAACCAAGGTAGTGGGCATCTACTACTGGGCAGGGGTCTGTGGGTCTCAGGTATGCTGCAATTGGCGTTAGGTGTCCCTATCCATGGGCTGGTGACTAGCATTGTAACTGGTAGTGCATTGCCTAGTGCGTAGGACTGTTCCCTGTGTGTGAGTGTGTCGTGTACGCCAACAGTGGTGTTGTTGGTGCCATTGACCAAGTGTATCCTTTGTCTCTCCCCTCCTTTTTGTTGTGTCACCCTGCCCTTGTGTGCATTAGCATTATCTGGTGGAGGAGCAGAGGCACTGGCAACGGAGGGAGCTGCAACCACACAGGACTCAGGAGGCCAAATCCACCGGCGGTGAGGGCACCAGTGGGACGGAGGGTGAGGGGAGCACCACGGCGGGGACAGGAGGGGACAGTTCGGACAGGAATACCTCCTCCGATGGGAGCTCCCTGGTGGTGGCAGACACCTCTATGCCCACCCCATCTACAGGTACAGCTGCCACCCCCGTACCAGCACCGCCCTCCCAGAAGCCCCTCAACGAGTTTCCCGTGCCCGCTCACCCAGAAGGGTGGAAATCTCCTTCACCCCAGGCACCTCAGGCCCTGCCCCAGTTAGCCCTGCTGACCTGAGTGAGGAGGCTATTGACCTCCTGCGATCCATCTCTGTTGGGCAATCAACCATTGTGAATGCCATCAAGGGGCTGGCTGCTCAAATGCAACAGACAAATGCATTCCTGGAGGGCATTCACACTGGCTTGGAGACCCAACATAGATCAATCCAGGCTCTGGCCTCCTCTCTGATGGCAGCCATTGTCCCTGTTTCCAGCCTCTCCCCTCCAACTTCATCTTCCCAATCCCATTCCACTCAACCCCAAACTATACCAAGCACACAGTCAGATGAGCATGCACCCAGGACAATACACAAGAGTGGACATAGCAAACACAAGCACCACAATTCATCCCGCAGGCACTCACACAAACATCATCCAGAAGCAGACCTACCAACATCCACTGCCTCCACTTTGGCCCCCTCCTCCTCATCGTTCACCTCCCTCCCAGTTGCGTCTCCACTCACACCTGCATGCACTACATCCTCATCCACTACCACCATCACCAGCACACCTAACAGTACACGCCCCTCACTGGCAGACTCCACCCCCACATCCATGCACACGTTCCCTGTGTCCTCTCCCACTGTGTCTGTGCCCTCTCCTCCCAAAGTACACAAGCGCAAGCACTCAGACACACAACAGTAATCCACCTCACAACAGCATCCAGCCCATGTACCTGCACCCAAACACATCAGACAGACACCTCCTACAACCACTCCCTCTTCCTCCATTCCCAAACCATCTCCCTCTTCTCGCCCCAATGTCCCTAAGAAGCTTTTATTCTCCACCATTGACCTCTTCCCTACCCCTACCCCTACCCCCATCCTCACATCAGGCCAGGGCGGTCAAAACCCAGGCAAGCACCTCAGCCACCCAGTCTACGGGCACAGTAGTGTCCCCAACTACCCCAGGTGGGAAAGGCTCCCGACCACCAGCCAGCCAGACGGACAGGGTGCCAGGCCCAAGTGCATCAAGGAAGGGCACGGAGGCAGACCCAGCTGCAGGAAGCAAGGGCAAGGAGGCAGAACCAGCTGCAGGACGGAAGGGCAAGGAGGCAGCCCCAGCTGCAGGACGGAAGGGCAAGGAGGCAGCCCCAGCTGCAGGATGGAAGGGCAAGGAGGCAGCCCCAGCTGCAGGACAGGGCTGCCAGCTGCAGGACGGAAGGGCAAGGAGGCAGCCCCAGGTGTGGGAAGGAGGGGAAGGGGTCTGCAACAGAAGGCAGTAGAGACAAGGGGCCTGGTGCAGGGACTCAGTCGGAGCCCCCACCACCAACCATGGTGGTGCAGCCGTCCGAGGCTGCAGGGGATGGGCTTGAGCCTCCCCCCACCACTGCCAGCAGCGCCACCAGCAGCAGCCCCAGTAGGCAGCCACTCAGGGCTGCAGGGGATGGGTTTGAGCTTCCCCCCACCACTGCCAGTACCGCCACCAGCACCATTGCCAGCAGCCCCAGTGGCCAGCCATCTGAGGCAGCCTCCCCCCACCACTGCCAGCTCCACTAGCAGCACCACCACTGCCACCATTGAGCAGCCGTCACTGTAGCCCTGCATCGATGGACTGTTGTAAGGCCTGGCCCCTGCAAATCCTGTGGGTCTGACACCCAGGTGAGAGACTGTGACCTTGCACTCCCCAATATCTGCATCACAGGGCACACTGCCCCCTCCAGAACCAGTGGAGAAACCATCCACTCATCCCATCCTCTACAGGATGAAGCTCACTGGGCACAATGTCCCCTCCAGAACCAGTGGAAGAAGCCATCCACTCACCCCATCCTCCACAGGATGAAGCTAACTGGGCACAATGCCCCCTCCAGAACCAGTGGAGAAGCCATCCACTCACCCCATTCTCCACAGGATGAAGCTCACTGGGCACAATGCCCCCTCCAGAACCAGTGGAAGACGCCATCCATTCGCCCCATCCTCCACAGGATGAAGCTAACTGGGCACAATGCCCTGTCCAGAACCAGTGGAGAAGCCATCCACTCACCCCATCCTCCAAAGGATGAAGCTCACTGGGCACAATGCCGGATGGAAGGGCAAGGAGGCAGCCCCAGCTGCAGGACGGAAGGGCAAGGAGGCAGCCCCAGCTGCAGGAAGGAGGGGCATCCACTCACCACAACCTCCACAGGATGAAGCTCACTGGGCAGAATGTCCACTCCAGAACCAGTGGAAGAAGCCATCCACTCAACCCATCCTCCACAAGATGAAGCTCACTGGGCTCAGTGCCCCTTCCAGAACTAGTGGAAGAAGTCATCCATTCCCCCCATCCTCCACAGGATGAAGCTCACTGGGCACAATGCTCCGTCCAGAACCAGTGGAGAAGCCATCCACTTGAGAGACTGTGGCCTTGCACTCCCCAGGACCAAGCATATAGTATGTTGCACCCTCCAGAGCCAGTGGGCAAGACACCCACTTGAGAGACTGTGGCCTTGCACTCCCCAGGACAAAGCACAGGACATGTTGCCCCCTCCAGAGCATGTGGGCAAGTCACCCAATTGAGAGACTGTGGCCTTGCACTCCCCAGGACAGAGTAATGGGCATGTTGCCCCATCCAGGACCAGTGGCATTGTACCATCTTCTCGCTGAGGTGCCCCCCATTTCCCATCCCCTTGAGGTGCCTGCCTATTTTCAACCTGGTGCCCCTGCAGAGTTCTCTCTGTGTTGTTGCAGGAGTGAGGTGGGGCCTTGGACTATGTGATGTGGCCCTGTGGCCCACCACGGACATTGAGGACTGGGCAGTGTCCCTACAGTTGTAAATATGTATATACTTGTTAATTTGGATGCACGTATTTATACTATTTTAACTCATTACACTCACTTTATTCAATTAATTTTGTCCTTGCATTATTCCTCTGGGGTATGGGGTGAATATGTAATGTTACTGCATCTGCTTGTGTGTATGGTGTTGGGGGTGTTGCGTGTTGCGTGTGTGTGTGTCATTCGATTCCCCTCCCCCCGTATGCTAGGCGGCAGTACTCACCGCGGTCGTCTTCACCGGTGTTGGTGTTCGTAGTGGAGCAGAACGTAGAAGAGCATGGGGAAGACATGCAACTTGGACTCCATGATGGCGTGGTTCTTCCTTGAGTCTTCAGAGGTGAGTTGTTTCCCTTCTGTGCAGTATTTACGCCAGGCTTTTGATGTCGTTGGTACCGACCCGGCAAAGGTGGCGGATTGGTGTCTCATAATACAGTGGGTGGAACAGTGTCTTCCGCCTGGCTGTAGGTGGTTACCGCCATGGTGCCTGTTGAATTTGCCCTGGCGGTTAAAGTGGCTGTGTAAACATCAGAGCACGCTACTGCACCAGCACTACACATTATCATGACGTTTTCCTGAGGATGCGTCCATTACGCCTTGGAATCCAGAAGCTGTTGGTACAGCTAGTGCCTCCTGTGATGTCATCTGCTGGTCATAGCTCTCAAACGGGGCTCTCCATTTCTATTGTCTTTCCTCACACTCCTCCTTGGCCTTCCAGTGTGTTAACATGTTCATTGTACACACTTTGAATGCACTGCAGTGTGTGTGATGGAAATATAAGGCCTAGAAAACAAGCCTGCTTATTTTCTAACAAAAGCCGCTCAATTGGTGTTAAGTTCTTTCATAACCAGAGCAGCTGAAATTTGGCAACGAGGAGATATGACCAAGGAGGTTCAAGTGTTGACGGACAGGCACAAGGTATTGTAACAGCAGGCTCCTATGTACTTCTCAACAGAAATATTGTTCACTGTCCTCTGTAGCAATACAGAAGCCAAGTGTGAGCTGACACTTCCTCACTTCACACATCACCATACACAAGAAGTCACTGTTGCACACACTACGTAACAGAAAGTCCCAGTGTGAATCTGTTTTTTTTGTTCTCATTCCCCCCACGCCTTTACCTTTTTTAATTATTTGTGTATGTTTTCCTCCATACTTTTTTCCATGTATTTTGTGTCAGAGTGGCTTTAATGTTTTTCAAGCTGGAGGTAACTGGTTGCAATCGGATGTGAATCCGTTTTGGCTTCATTAGGCAGCCCTTTTAGTGGTTTGGATTTTTTCCAATATGGGGACTTGGGGTCTCTTCCTACTTTTTAGGTTGAGTGCACAAGCGCTCTGACATGTTGTAATCAATATGTGGGCTTTTAACCACGCCCACCACATGCCCATCACTATCACTCGTTCATGGGCGTGCCTTTCAAAAATCCCTTGTTATCATTGGTAAATGCTTTATGTTTGTCCCTCCTTGAGGCAGTTTTGTTGCCACCTTGGCCATCGACCATGTTACATGGATAATTGCACTATTGCCGATACGTTTGACTACGAGCAAACTTCTTTGTCCTTTTGTGTCTCTACTTCACTCTCACACTAATGGCGGGCATGGCGCTTTGAATTAGCTTGCTTATGTCAACTGTTTTACTTTTAATTTTCAATTTGTGTGGCAAGAAAAGTCCAGTTAGGAATTTACAATGCTAATAGCTCTAACTCGAGCAAATGCGAGACCCATTGCATTGCAAATGCTTGTTATTTGATCGTTACTTGTCAGTGTATTTCTTTTATTTGCTGTTTGCTTTGATTTGCTCTGTTTTTTTTTGCATAGTTTCCCATGTCCACAGCCAGCAGCCTTGTACTGAGGTCACCCGGTTTCTCAACTGCTTGCTCCTCCTGCCCATCGCCCTCTGGATCAACACCTCCACTCCTCCAGGGCTCCTTAATGGCAGTCACAGTGTTGGCATGCAGAGGACGGATGCAGCAAGCATGCAGCTGGTGTACCAAAGGAGTACCAATGGCAAGCCCATCTGCACCCATCTGTGCTCCCAGTGCCCAGACCCCTGGTCGTTGCGCGAATGACTCCTCCTAAAGATGTTATTTTTTTGCCCACACGCTGTGGTCACTCAACCTTAGATGCCCATCCGAGCACTGCACCAGATCCCTCTCCCATCCTGACTGAAGGCGCCTTCTCATGCCCCATGTGCCACTTTTCTCGGTCTCTACCCCAGATCCCCTGCCAACTCTCCCCATCCCAAACAAGATAGATCTGCCAAGTACCGGACTACCCAACAGCACTGGAATAGTATTTCTGCAGACAGATGGAGCTCTGACATTCCACTCGCACCGCTTTGACCTAACCATTGGCATTACTAATTTCAACCTGTGGCTAATGCCTAACGCTGACTCCCTGGCCCCTTTGAAAGGCCTCTCAGAACTTCAGACCACTCCCCAGGCCAGCTAGTACACCAACAACCTCAGACTAACAAAGCGCCACTTTAAACAACTGGAACGGCGTTGGCACCGTGACAACGTAGAGAGAGCCACATATAACGCCGCCCAGTACATCTACCACTGTTGTAGGGCCCGCACTTAAGTCTCCATTTTAGGTTTCCCTTTTAGTTTAACATCTTTTTTTAATGATGACTGTTTATATTTTTCACTAACATCAAAATGTGCTACATACACATTTAGTCCTGGTAGGCATTGTCGCCCTCTAGACTGCACATTTAGTCCCAGATTTAAGAGGGCCGTGTTCCTCCTTGCACCACATTAGCTTAATTTTTTTAATGCTAATGTGGCCCAACGAGGCCAAAATCGCTGAGCCAGATTTACAAAGTGGCGCAATGCTTGCATTGCGCCATTTTGTAAGCCCTTGCACAACATTATGCCTGCGCCAGGCATGCAGGTATGCAGGGGGGCGTTGCCCCATTAGGGGGAGGTGAAAATATGGTGCAAAGAACTCTAGAAGATTTCTTTGCACCATATTTTGCACAAAGCAGGTGTTAAAAGGAGGCACACCATTATTTATAATGGGCCTCAATGTACTTTGAGGATTAGCGTCAACATTTTTGACGTTAATCATTCAAAGCGGCAAACTATCATCAAAAACTTTGATGCTAGTTCCCTAACTACCGCCATGGCACGCCACATCTTAAATACGCCAAGGGGCGTAAAAAAAGTGGCGCTACATTTGATGCAGCACCACTTTTCTTAAATCTGCCCCTTAGTTCCAGGGTCGTACAATCTGAATGCAATGCTTTTTAAAAACTTTTTATGTGTGCTCATTATGCTAGGTAAACCAAAGAAGCGGTTATGCACCTCTGTCACAGTGCGATAAGGACAATGTTTTATTATATAAACAGCATCAATGCTGGGCTCAGTGAGAGAAGCACTTCATGATGGGATTACCATTGAACCGCTGTGGACTGTGACTGAGATGCATGTCTACTGACTCAGGCATTCATCCTGCAAAGGAAGATTGCCTGTGCACTTAGACTGGCCTTCTGACACATATCAACAAGGTATGGGAGTTAGACTATCCCAGTGGATCTGGCAGAGGGTACTTCTGCTATGCTCTCTTTAGTATAGGTGCTAGAGATATATAGGAGTAGAGTAACATTAGTAACAATTAACATGGTTGAATTGTTTGCATTTTTCACCATTTTAATAATGCTGATTACAGAAACGTGACCCATCTGTCTAAACCTTGCAGCTCACATTTTCTTTGCAAATATACAATTATTTCAATAAATGTTTTGAAAATGCATTTTCATATCTTTCTTGTATATAGCTTTGGCATTATAAACGTAGCAAACAAAAGGATTAATTCTGTTTCCATTAATTATTTGGGAATCAGAATGGTCATGTCCGGGGTTACCAATAACATCTATTACCTTGATCAGGTTAGGTGTTTAGATGTGGTACTATGAGCTAGCCAAAGCAAAGGTTCTATATTGTGAAGTTCTTGTTGACATAATACACAGCCCTGCTAAGCTTGTAAGAACTGTATAACACCACCAACGTGAGAACTACCAAGCCCTTAGCCTTATCCTCCCACGTGCTTTACAGATGTAAGTCCTCCAAAGAGGTCTTCAACATCATTAAAGAATTGCCTGCCTCCAACTATGTCACCCAATCACTAGAGCTCTGCATCAAACTGTCCAACTACTTCTCACAGAAAATAAAGGCCATACACATTAATGTCTCTCCCCAATCAAATTTCCGCTCCCTTGACATTCTTGACACAGAGGCCTGGGCTACCACGTGGGCCACCATAACCTGCTAGCTCCCTATCTCCTCAGTAGAAGTCACTGCCACCATGCCCAAAATCAAATCTGATGCTCCCTCTGACTCCTGCCTCCACTACATCTTCACCCATTGACTTGAAACCATCTGCTCTGCGCTCATTCCTATATTTCATCTATCACTTTATACTGCCACTGTTTCAGATAACTAGTAAGACACCAACATTGTGCCTCCGTTAAAAAAAAAACCCTTGGCAGACTCCTTGACCATGTCAAACTACAGACGATTCTTCCTCCTGCCTTACCTGACCAAAGTTCTAGAAAAGCTGATCAACTCCTGCCTCTCTGCCTACCTTACCTAAAACCAACTCCTTGATCTATCCCAATCTAGTATTAGAAAAAACCATAGCATCGAAACCACCCTCATCACTGCTACTGACATCTGCCTCATCACAGACAAAGGAGCAAATGCTGCCCTTGTTCTCTGACATCTGTTGGTGGCCTCCAACACAGTCTCCCACCTCACCCTCCTCATACGACTCCATGAAGCTGGTATCAGCAGGATCAGCTGCTCAGCTCAGCTCTGGATCCACTTGTTCCTATCCAATCACACTCAGTCTGTCACCCTAGACCCTCATCAGTCCGATGCTTCCAAGCTCATATGTGGTGTGCCACAGGAATACTCCATGAGCCCCACCCTGTTCAATGCCTACATGACCCCTTTTGCTGCCATTGTCGTGCCCATCAGCTGTGGCATTATTTCCTATGCTGATGACACTTAGCTGATTCTATTCCTTTTGAAAGACACACCCATTACCCAGTCTAACTTCATCAACTGCATGTCATCTGTGGCCGAATGGGTGAACAGCAACTGTCTTATGCTGAACAGTGACAAAGCCAGAGTTTAAATATTTGGCAGACACCTTTCTCTGGTCACTAGCTTGGTGGCCTAACAAGCATCGTCCAGCTCCCATTCCCTCAAAAGCCTTATTGATTGGCAACCAATTCTCCATGTCCAATAAGGTCAATGTGGTTGCACCAATATGCTTTCACTTCATTAGAATGCTCAAAAAGGTATTCAAATGACTTCTGCTCGATGTCCGCAGAACAGCAATACAAGCACTCACCACCAGCAGACTTGACTATAGCAACACCCTGTATATAGCAGCTCCACCCAGTTCATCAATTGACTCTAAGAGGTGCAAAATGCTGATGCCAGACTTAGGCTCAACATACCCTTCTGGGCCTGTATACCATGTGTTACACCTGGCAGCTTTTTGGCATGTCTCTCCTGTCTTTTTGCCTTCTGACCTCCTGTTTTTATGGTTTACTGGACTCTGTTTTTGCTGGTTTATTCCCTCTGTGCACTTTACCACTGCTGATCAGTGCTCAAGTGCAAGTGCCCCTAGGTAAATTGTACTGTTGATTGGTTTATCCATGATTGACATATTTGATGTACTGGTAAGTCCCTAGTAAAGTGCACCAGAGGTGCCCAGGGCCTGTAAATCAAATGCTACTAGTGGGCCTGCAGCACTGATTGTGCCAACCACTTAAGTAGCCCTATAAACAAGGCTCAGACCTGCCACTGCAGCCTACTGACGACAGCGCTTCAGGAACGACGATGCCGTTGCCTGCACAGTGATCTGGTGACACAGCACGTCCCACTGCCCCGCTTCACACCGCATCCCTGGTCTCACTGACAGCACTGGGTACCGTCACCGTGCCGCTGCCTGCACCGTGACCTGTGGGCACCGCACGTCGCATCGTCCCACTTTGCACCACAGCCCGGATGCTATCCACACCAGCGCTCCTGACCTCATCAGCCCGGAGTTCGTTCCGCAACGTGTGTGACTTCAAGGGCCCAATGACTCCCGCACCGACTCCGGAACAGACACCACGACACCAGCGACACCACTCGCCAGAGCTCACCCCAGGGATCACAACGCCCTGCAATTCCAAAGGTACTGTTTGCGGGTCTTCCCGACACCATGGCTGGCCCGCAACGCCACAGCTGGCCTGAACTGTTGGTTTTGTTGATCATGACGCCGTGATAGCCCCAGGTGGAGCTATCGACTTCAAGGAACTGTATTTTTGAGTAAATCATGCAGAATTCATATTTTTATTACTGGATGTTGGATTTTTATCGTATGTGGTCTTGTTTTATATAGATAAATATTGGCTATTTGTCTAAAACTGGTGTGGTGTCCTTTTATAGTGTTTTTATTTATTACTGTGTGCTAGGTGCAAATACTTTACACATTCCTTCTGAGATAAGCCTGACTGATGGTGCCAAGCTACCAAGGGGGTGAACAGGAGTTGTCTGAGTGGATATCTCCCTTTTCCTGACTAGAGTGAGGGTTCCTACTTGGACAGGGTGCAAACCGACTGCCAACTAGAGACCCCATTTTTAACACCAAGCACTTGTGGGACCTCCACTTACTCCGATCCAGAAACACTCTCTCTCCAAGCCTCTGACCCACGCCTTCAAGGTCCTGAACAACCTCAACCTTTTCCATACTCTGACCATTCACCTCAGTTCTGCTGGCCTCCATCCGTAGCAGCCGGAGAAGCACAGCAGGGGGACAAGCTTGGTCCTACATCACACCAAGCATGAAACAAGCTCCCCTCTCTCTATCCGCTCGAGCAGATCAATCCTTGAATGCAGGTAGAAGCTGAACACCTGGCTTTTCCAATTGGGCTGTCTCAGGCGGACTAGTCAACACCTTTTTGCAGATACCCGGATACCCTTACGGGTGATATGCACACCCTACAAACAAAGGTAACATAACACACATGCATTCTATTTCCTGCTTTAATTCAACAACAGCCATGTTACAATACTAAATACCAGGTTGAAAACACAATAAAGAACTACTATGCCCATATGCCCATGTTTCTTTGACAAATAAATTGCATATTCCATTAACACGGTTAGGCACCAACAGTATTACTGCCAATAGTATAAACAGGCTTAACAGTTAAGACACAAAAGTTGTTATTTTCTAGCTTCTCAGCATCCATGATAAGTTCCCTATTATAATTGGTGTTAGACCTGGCATCCTTGGTGTGGTTTTCCTTAACTTTTTGCCCTCTGACCTCTTGTTTTTCTAACTTCATTTCTGCTGGCTTTTAGATTCTGGGCACTTTACGTCTGCTGACCAGTGCTAAAGTGCAGGTGCTCTGTACTCTAAACAAATGCTACTAGTGGGCTGCATTAGTGTTTGTGCCACCAATTACAGTAGTCTTTAAATGTGTCTCAGGCCTGCCACTGCAGAGCCTGCATGTGCAGTTTTAAACTGCCATTTCAACCTGGCAAGTGCACCCACTTGCCAGACTCAAGACTCAAACCTTCTTTTTTATTACATATGTCACCTCTAAAGTAGGCCTTCGTTAGCCCGAAGGGCAGGGTGCCACGTGTTTAAAAAGTTGGTCATGTACTTTTAGGTTTAACTTGTCCTGGTACTTAAAAACTGATACATTTGTTTTTCACTACTGCAGGGCCTATCCCTCCCATAGGTTAACATTGGGGTTACCTTAAAGGATCCTTTAGGTGTAACTTCCAATTGGTGTCTCTGGACTCATAATTCAAAATCACAACTTATGGTGAAGTTGGATTTTAAATTGTAAGTCTGAAAATGCTACTTGTAGAAAGTTGGCATTTTCTTACTTTAACCATTCTGTGCTTTTGCCCATCTCTGGATACACATCTGTGGTGCATGGCAGCTGAGCTTTATGCATTCCCTCTAGACAGTCACACACAAAGGGAGCTTGGGTGTGACAATTACATCATGATGGCCCATCACCAGGCTGATGGATGTTCTTGGGATAGATGGGAGGAAGGAGCTGACACTTACACCTGAAAAAGGCTGTGCCTCTCCTCACACATAGGGCTATATATCCCCTTTTAGAGTGTTTAGAGCCAGGGAAGGAAAGGCAGGGGCCTGGTGATCTTCAAAGGCCTCTTTGAAGTCTCCCCCACTTCAAAGGCACATTTTGGTATAAGTACTCAACACCAAACCCCACCAGATCAGAACTCTACTGGAACCAAGGACATTCTGCCAGGAAGAAGGTGTGCTGTGCTGTAGGATGAACTGCCACTTTACTACTTACTTTGTTGCATTGGTCCTGCTGCCTGCTGCTTCTTGCCTGGAGTGAGAAGGACTGGACCTGTTTTCTACATCCTTCAACCCAAGGTTCTCCAAGGGCCTGTTGACTTGTCCCCTGTTCTCCTGTAGTCTCAGGGCCAACAAAGATTGCCTTTAACTCTCCTGGTGCTGCTGGACTCTGACATCTGTGAGTCCTACCCTTACCGGAGGTGCCCCCTCCAGTCCTGGGCCTCAGAAGTGGGTTCTGCAGCTGTTTTTCTGCAAAAAATGATGCACCGTCAGCCCTGCGCTGGTCAGAACTGATGCATTGCCCCTTTGGGGCTGACACAGAGGGAGCTCAATGACAGCAGGTCCACAGCCTGCACAGCTTGATGACGACGTCCTGCGCAGCTCGAGGACAACGCATTGAATTTATTCCTAGGGAGTTTGACACCGATGCAGGACCAGACTGAGAGGCTCAACGATGACGCTGTGATACAACTGGATGGAAAATATCGCCGCATCGCCTCCGCATCTGCTCCTGGACATTGACGCTTGCTCCATACCAGGTACTTGTTCAGCAGACCCTGCATGGGTTCTGTATCCAGCCTACCCTTCAGTGCTGTCGGCCTGAACTTTGGATTTGCACTGGTCAGTCACGATCTCAAGAAACCTTTTGACCGACAGTAACTTCTAAGCACTATTTTTAGTTGAATTGTTAAAAATTAATATCTCAAATTCTACTAATTGGATGTTTCTTGGTTTGGTCTTGTTTTACTCAGATACATTTTCTCTATTATTCTACAGTGGGGTAGAGTCTTTTTGTGCTTTTTTCACTGTGTTACTGTAATTCAAGTGTTGCACAAATACTTTACACACTTTCTCTTAGGTTAAGCCTGACTGCTTTGTGCCAAGCTACCAAAGAGTGTGTATCTGACAACCCTGACTACGATTGTGGTCCCTACTTGGATAGAGTGCGTACCTCTGCTAACTAGAAACCCAATTTCTAACAAATGGTAAAAAAATGTGTCAGTTTAATGTGTGTTTTTCCTAATATTGCTTTGCTATTCAGATATTTGGATTGAGATTGGCCCTATGCAAATGCTTGTTGGTGGCACCGATTCTCTTTGTCTGCTTGTCCCTACCACTCTGTGAACCCTGCTCACTCTGCACCATTTTATATCCTCCCCTAATTCTCCCATCAGATTAGCTTCTTTCAACTATTTGTCAGTGCAGTTTTACAGATCACCAGGCATGGAGCTGGACGCCTTTTGTGACTTGCACCTGCTGGTACCTCATCCTCCTTGATTGCAGCTGTGCCCCACCTCCTTCTTCTACACATCAAGCTCACATGGGCTAATGCCTTCAGCCCATCTCCTTATCAAGGTACACTTGGGCCTAGTCCTGCAGAATGGTGCAGTGGGCCGCTCTATTTTGCCAAGATAATTTTAACCATTTCACCACATTTCACCCATATTGATGCCAGCCTTGTGAGAGAGGTGTAGGCTGTAATAATAATAGATCGGATTCTTTGATCCCAGGAATGATTCGTTCACTGGGCAAGGTCATATTCACTCAAGTCCTCCCTCTCTTAATTCACTTGGTGGGCAATAGGAAACCCCTATTATTTTAAAGGAGAAGTGACAGAGGGCTTGATTTAGAAGTCTGCGGAGGGGAATACTCTGTCATAAACATGACGGATATCACGTCCGCCATATTACAATTCTATTATATCCTTTGGGGATCGTAATACGTCTGATGGGGTATCCTTCACATTTGTAACAGAGTATTCCCTCCCCTGACTTCTAAATTAGGCCCAGAGACTTTAATTGATTTTGCCAATTTACATTTCTTCCCTTCAGGTATCATATCAGAA
Source organism: Pleurodeles waltl (assembly GCF_031143425.1). Taxonomy (NCBI): domain Eukaryota; kingdom Metazoa; phylum Chordata; class Amphibia; order Caudata; family Salamandridae; genus Pleurodeles; species Pleurodeles waltl. The sequence goes on from NC_090436.1 coordinate 320,062,941, forward strand.
GACTGCCCTACTGCACCATGCATTTTTGAGTTGTGGGGCTGGTGTAACAATGTAATTATCTTAGGAGGCATTTCCACAGGCCACAACCCCTGCCTTGAAAGCGCTGACCAGATCCTGTGGAAGTGAAGGTCATGCAATTCCAGCACTACAATCCAGTCTCCTGTGTAAGGGACAGACAGCACCTGAGCTAAGTAAGCATTTGAGCTTCTCCTTCTTCATTAAGAGGTTGAGAATGCCCAAGCCTAGAAAGGGGTGACAGGAACCCTTGAGCATGGCTTGAACCAGGCTCCAAGCAGGACATCTGAAAGGGGTTCAATTACATGGGAGTTATGGGTCAGAGGGGGCAACTCCCAGTTGAAGCACCTCTGTCAAGACATTCATATTCAATGACATCGAGGGCAGGTGAAGATCCAGGACCTCAGCCGCTCTCCACACCACTATTGCAAAAGAGGCTACCTGCTTCATAGCCCTGGAGGAAGGAGAAACCAAGCCAGTGTCTGGTGAAGAGTTCAAACCACTGGTCTCCGCCAGTTCCTCATACTAGTTGTCCTCTTGTTTGGCAATTAGTTTATGTTATCAATAGAGGTCCTCCGATCCCTCCCAATCTTCCCCCTGACTAAACTAATTTCAGAAATCAGAGGACCATCACTGGCCAAAAAGGCAGCTTGTACTGCCTTATTCAACATGTCCTGCAAATTCTGTGCTGAAACAGACTCCAGCCATTGTGTACTCTGATGCTGGTCTTCTTCACCTGAGTAGGCAGCATCTGCTTGCCTCCTTTAGATGAGTGTTTCCTCTATTGCTCTGATGATACCCAATGTACCTTTCCCCAAGATGGAAGACCAGCAGGGTCGGGTTTTCAAACATGTGGCAGCAGAAAAGATACTGTGGGGGTCGTTACAACCCTGGGGGACGGTGTTAAAGTGGCGGTAAGACTGCCAACAGGCCGGCGGTAAAAAAATTGCAATTATGACGTGGCGGAAACCGCCAACAAAGACAGCCACTTTAACACTCAGACCGCCACGTCGGTATAAACAAACAGCGCGGCGGTCACCGCCAACAGACAGGCGGAGACAATGTACCGCCCACAGTATCGCAACCTACCAATCCGCCACCTTTTCCGGGGCGGATTCACCGCGGATAAAAACACGGCGGAAACAGCCATTTCAAAGGGAAAACGCTCACCTCTACACACTCCACGAGGAAGGAGGGCACCATGGAGCCGGAACTCCATATTCTGCCAGCGCTAGTCTTCCTGCTCCTCTACGAGGATCATCAACGCCGGCGGCGAAGACCACGGTGAGTACTGCACCTACGACATAGGGGAGGGGGGAGGCAAAAACACAGGGACACACACACTCAACACCCCAACCCCCACCCCCACCCTCACCCACTACAACACACACACCAATGCATATCTATACATTACAGTAACACCACCCAACCCCCCCGGAAGAATGCAAAGACAAAAGGAAATGAGTGGAACCATTGTAATATATCAAAATACAGTAAGCAAATATATACATATATATATATATATACACAATAAACAAAATATACACCACGATTAGTCGTGCAGGTATTGCACCATTCATAGTCCGCGGACCATTGGGCCCAAAATGCATGAGCAAGGCCCACACAAGATCCAAACGGAGAGAACACTGCAGGGGCATCAGATAGAAATACAACAGGCACCTCAGGGGGAAGGGAAGGGGGGGCACCTCAGCCAGATGAGTGCACCACGGCAGATCCACGAGGGGGCTCCATGCCCATTGATGTATCCTGGGGAGTGCAAAGCCACAGTCTCTCAAGTCTCTACAGTGGGTGGCTTGCCCACTGTTAAATCCTGGGGAGTGCAAAGCCACAGTCTCTCAAGTCTCTACAGTGGGTGGGTTGCCCACTGTTACATCCTGGGGAGTGCAAAGCCACAGTCTCTCAAGTCTCTACAGTGGGTGGGTTGCCCACTGTACCATCCTGGGGAGTGCAAAGCCACAGTCTCTCAAGTCTCTACAGTGGGTCGGTTGCCCACTGTACCATCCTGGGGAGTGCAAAGCCACAGTCTCTCAAGTCTCTACAGTGGGTGGGTTGCCCACTGTTACATCCTGGGGAGTGCAAAGCCACAGTCTCTCAAGTCTCTCCAGTGGGTGGTTTGCCCACTGTACCATCCTGGGGAGTGCAAAGCCACAGTCTCTCAAGTCTCTCCAGTGGGTGGGTTGCCCACTGTACCATCCTGGGGAGTGCAAAGCCACAGTCTCTCAAGTGGATGCTGTTCTCCACTGGTTCCGGAGGGGGACTGGTGCCCAGAGTGCTTCATCCTGTGCAGGACAGACAGAGTGGATGGATCTCTCCACTGGTTCTGGAGGGGGACTGGTGCCCAGAGTGCTTCATCCTGCCAAGGACAGACGGAGTGGATGCTGTTCTCCACTGGTTCCGGAGGGGGACTGGTGCCCAGAGTGCTTCATCCTGTGCAGGACAGACGGAGTGGATGGATCTCTCCACTGGTTCTGGAGTGGGACTGGTGCCCAGAGTGCTTCATCCTGCCAAGGACAGATGGAGTGGGTGCTGTTCTCCACTTGTTCTGGAGGGGGACTGGTGCCCAGAGTGCTTCATCCTGTGCAGGACAGACGGAGTGGATGGAACTCTCCACTGGTTCTGGAGGGGGACTGGTGCCCAGAGTGCTTCATCCTGCCAAGGACAGACGGAGTGGATGCTGTTCTCCACTGGTTCTGGAGGGGGACTGGTGCCCAGAGTGCTTCATCCTGCCAAGGACAGACGGAGTGGATGCTGTTCTCCACTGGTTCTGGAGGGGGACTGGTGCCCAGAGTGCTTCATCCTGTGCAGGACAGACGGAGTGGATGGATCTCTCCACTGGTTCTGGAGGGGGACTGGTGCCCAGAGTGCTTCATCCTGCCAAGGACAGACAGAGTGGATGCTGTTCTCCACTGGTTCTGGAGGGGGACTGGTGCCCAGAGTGCTTCATCCTGCCAAGGACAGACGGAGTGGATGCTGTTCTCCACTGGTTCTGGAGGGGGACTGGTGCCCAGAGTGCAGCACACACCCCGTGACGGTCCCAGTTGCGTCACTGGCCCTGCTGCAAATGGGCTAGCGGTGCTTTCCATGGCGGTCTTTGGCCTGTTCAGCGGTGCTTGAGTTGCCAGTGTCAGACCTGTTCAGCGGTGCTTTCCATGGCGGTCTTTGCCCTGTTCAGCGGTCCTTGGCCTGTTCAGCGGTGCTTGAGTTGCCAGTGTCAGACCTGTTCAGCGGTGCTTTCCATGGCGGTCTTTGCCCTGTTCAGTGGTCCTTGCCAAGGTGGTCCTTCATTGCCCAGCAGGGCTGTGGCTGGCGGTCCTTCATGGGTCAGCTGGGCTGTGGCTTGCGGGGCCCTCCTGGCCAGCTGGGCTGTGGCTGGCGGGGGCCTCCTGGGCAGTGACTCTGGCGGTGGCCTCCTGGGCAGTGACAATGGGGCTGGCGGTGGCCTCCTGGGCAGTGACGATGAGGCTGGCGGTGGCCTCCTGGGCAGTGACGATGAGGCTGGCGGTGGCCTCCGGGGCAGTGACTCTGGCGGTGGCCTCCTGGGCAGTGACGATGGGGCTAGCGGTGGCCTCCTGGGCAGTGACTCTGGCGGTGGCCTCCTGGGCAGTGATGATGGGGCTGGCGGGGGCCTCCTGGGCAGTGACTCTGGCGGTGGCCTCCTGGGCAGTGACGATGGGGCTGGCGGTGGCCTCCTGGGCAGTGACGATGGGGCTGGCGGTGGCCTCCTGGGCAGTGACGATGAGGCTGGCGGTGGCCTCCTGGGCAGTGACTCTGGCAGTGGCCTCCTGGGCAGTGACGATGGGGCTGGCGGTGGCCTCCTGGGCAGTGACTCTGGCAGTGGCCTCCTGGGCAGTGACGATGGGGCTGGCAGGGGCCTCCTGGGCAGTGACTCTGGCGGTGGCCTCCTGGGCAGTGACGATGGGGCTGGCGGTGGCCTCCTGCCCAGCGGGGATGATGGCGGTCTTCTCCGCCGTGCTGCTCCTCCCAGACTTTGGAGATTTCTTCTCCCCCTTCCCCACCTTGGGAGGAGTCACAGCTGAGTCGACACTCCCCCCGGGACCCCTGTGAGCGGCTTTGCTGGCTGGAGTCTTCCCCCTCTCCCGCCGGGCACTGTCCAACTTCTGGTGCTTCACAGGGGGGGGACTGGCTGAGCTGTGGCTGCGTGATACACTGGCTGGCCTGGTGGCCGGTGCACTCCACATACCTGTAACAACAGGCACCATGGGTCCCGGAATTTTTTTGGCTGAGGTGCTGGTACGGGACCTATGAGTTGGACGGGGGGGGGGAATAGGTTAAGGGTGGACAGGAAAAGTTTTTTGGAGACACTTGGACGGGTAGCTGGAGGGGGTTTGGGAGTGGAGGAAGAGGTGGTGGTTGTAGGAGGTGTAACGTTTGTGGATTTGGGTGCAGGTGCATGGGCTGGAGGCTGTCGTGAGATGGATGGCTGTTGGGTGGGTGTGTGCCTGCGTTTGTGTATCTTTGGAGGGGGCGTCTCAGACACACTGGGAGAGGACACAGGGGACGTGGAAATGGTGGTGGGGTGGTGACTGCACGTGAGCAGGTTGTGGTGGTGGGTGTGCTGGAGCGGGACGTAGTGGCTGTAGTGGTAGTGCATGCAGGTGTGAGTGTAGATGAGACTGGGAGGGAGGAGGGAGACGAGGAGGAGGGGGACACAGTGGAGGCAGTGGATGTTGGTGTGTCTGCATGTGTGTGATGCTTGCGTGAGAGCCTGTGGAATGTGTGGTGCTGATGTTTGCCTGAGCTTCCCTTGGGTGTTGAGGTGTGTGCAGCCTGGTCTGATGGTGTGCTTGGGATAGGCTGAGGTACAGGGGATTGGGTCTGGGTGGAGGAAGTTGGAGGGGGGGGCTAGACACAGGGACAATGGCTGCCATCAGTGCTGAGGCCAGAGTTTGAAGGGTTCGATAAAGGGCAGCCTGACCAGAATGAATGCCCTCCAGGAAAGCATTTGTGTGTTGCAACTCCCTTTCTACACCTTGGATGGCATTCAAAATGGTAGAATGCCCAAAAGTGAGGGACCTGAGGAGGTCAATGGCCTCCTCACTGAGGGCAGCAGAGGTGACAGGGGCAGGGGCTGAGATGCCTGGGGCGAAGGTGATGCCCACCCTCCTGGGTGAGGGGGCACGTGGTGAAGGCTGAGGGGCTGCTGGGAGGGCAGTGCTGGTAGGGGGGGTGGCGGCTGTACCTGTAGAAGTGGGGGGCACAGATGTTGCCGCCACCACAAGGGAGCTCCCATCAGAGGATGAGTCCGTGCCGCTGGTTGCAGATCCTGTGACCGCCGTGGTGCTCCCCTCGCCCTCCGTATTCTGAGTCCGTAGTGTGGCCCTCCATGGCATTGTGGGATGCAGCTCCCTCGTGCTCCGGTGCCACTGTACCTCCGCCTGAGTATGCTAATGCACACAAGAACAGGGAGACCACAAAAAGGGGGGGACGACAAAAGAAAGACAGGTTGAGTGCATGGCTTACCGCTACCGTTGGCGGACAATACAGACACAGCAGCCCCCTGCACTACGTCGCGCTGTTGGGCTCTACAGATGCAATTCCTGGGCAATGGCCTACAAGGCTATGGACGACATCTGCACACATAGATGACACAGGGGCATGAATACCTGTACTTGGCACTCTACAGAGGTGGGGTGTGGTGCCACATGGCCTGCCTTACGGAGGGGCCTAGCCTACTGAACTCGCCCTGGCCTAGGGAAACCCCCAGCCCTCCTCCCCCCACCCAGACACCTTCACTGCACGCAAAGTCAGCTGAATGAGAGTGTACTCACCCTCTTGTGTCTGCTGTGATGCCCTCAAGCGCCCATCCAACTCGGGGTAGGCCACCGCCAGGATCCGGAACATCAGGGGGGTCATGGTTCGACGGGCACCTCTCCCACATTGGGAGGCCATCCCCAGCTGAGCCTCCGCCGTCTTCTTGCTCCAGCGGCGAATGTCCTCCCATCTTTTACGGCAGTGGGTGCTACATCTGTGGTGGACCCCCAGGGTCCGGACGTCCTTGGCGATGGCACGCCAAATATCCTTCTTCTGGTGGGCGCTGACCTACATGACATGTACAGGGGAAGAAGAGAAGTCATTACCAACTGCACCGTCAAAGTGAGTGGCCCATATCCCTACCCTTGCCATGTGGCACATGCATTCACAGTCCTTCATGCACGCAGAACTCTGCCCCCTTCCTTCTTACAACCAGCCCTCTCCACACAGGCATAGCCCATGCAACATGCTCCCTGTGTGCTCACCTGTTGGTCTGGAGGACCGTAGAGTAGCGTGTACTGGGGGAGGACCCCGTCGTCGAGCTTCTCCAACTCCTCTGCAGTGAAGGCAGGGGCCCTTTCCCCAGACGCACGAGCCATTGTCTCTTCCAGACCGAGGTCACAGCAGCACTTGCAGTGTAGGTCCTCTCCTGTCGAAGATCAGGTATCGAGTGATTCAACAGCTAGAAAATGGCGGTCACGTCCGCGGCGGTCAAGTTCGCGGCGGTGCGTACCACCACCGCAGGCGTACATCGTCATTGGCTCCTGGGACCCATAGGGTCGAATGTTAACCAATGCAGCATTGTGCCGCGGTCTTCGACCGCCTACCGGGATGGTGTACAACGCCAACGCAGTTACCTCACATCCCATTGTCCCACTTTTGAGGTCAGGCAGCTGCCATTTCAGGGGCCCACATGGCCTAATTACCAACTGCGTCACACATACCTAGGCCTTGTCTCACAACACAAATACAGGCCACATTTTGTGTATGAATGGTGTTCTGTGTAGACTGTGGGTACATACCTCTGAGTTGTTTGACTCTGTGGTCGCTGTTGTCCTTCATAGGCACCGTCCGCTGGGACATGTGAGGAGATGGCGGCATCCTCTGGTGTACCGACCGCTGGTGGACCTGTCGATAATGGAGGAAAGAAGTTTGATCATCACCTACAGGTTTGACCGTGCCACAATCCAGGAACTGTGTACCCCGTTGGAGCCTGACCTGATGTCATCAATCCGCCATCCCACAGGAATCCCCCCTCAAGTGCAGGTGCTATCAGTGCTCCATTTCCTTGCAAGTGGGTCTTTTCAAACAACTGTGGCCATGGCATCAGGGATGTCCCAGCTTATGTTTTCCAACGTGTTGTACAGAATGTTGTCTGCCCTTCTGAAACACATGCGGAGCTATATCGTTTTCCCTCAGGTGGAGGACTTGCCTACAGTGAAAGGTGACTTCTATGCCCTGGACATATCCCCAACATCATAGGTGCCATTGATGGGACCCATGTAGCTTTGGTCCCCCCCACAGGAGTGAACAGGTGTACAGGAACCGGAAGAGTTATCATTCCATGAATGTACAGATGGTATGTTTGGCAGACCAGTACATCTCCCAGGTAAATGCTATGTTCCCTGGCTCAGTGCATGACGCCTACATCCTGCGGAATAGCAGCATCCCTTATGTGATGGGTCAACTCCAGAGGCACCGGGTGTGGCTATTAGGGGACTCTGGTTACCCCAACCTGTCATGGCTACTGACCCCAGTGAGGAATCCCAGGACCAGGACAGAGGAACGCTACAATGAGGCCCATGGGCGGACTAGGAGGGTGATCGAACGCACCTTCGGCCTCCTGAAGGCCAGGTTCAGGTGCCTCCATATGACAGGTGGTTCCCTATTCTACTCACCAAAGAAGGTGTGCCAGATCATCGTGGCCTGCTGTATGCTTCACAACTTGGCTTTGCGACGACTGGTGCCTTTTCTGCAGGAGGATGGTCCAGATGGAGGTGTTGTGGCAGCTGTGGAACCTGTGGACAGTGATGAGGAGGAAGCAGAGGAAGAAGACATTGACAACAGGGACTCAGTCATCCAGCAATATTTCCAGTGACACACAGGTGAGAAAACATTCCTGCTTACTACATGTACTTTTACACTTCTACCTCTATCCTGTCTGTCGATTTCAAACAGTGTATGGTCACTGAGTTGTCATTTTCCCTTACGGTTTCACAGGTGTGGTTTCCAACGTGTGTCATCTGCTTAGATTCCTCATGGACTTGAGATGTGTGACATAGGTATGTTGACATTACATTTGAAAAAGCATTTTGTCACTGTCATTGCTAATACACAATTTTGAAATCACAGACTGACTCCAGCTTGTTTTGTGCTTCAAGGGTGTTTATTGAAGTGCTCAATATTGGAGGGGGTAGTAAAATGGTGAGGGGTGATGGTGGAGGAATGTCCATGGCAGAGTCCAGTCTATTAGTCTCACATGTGCATTGCCCATATGGGCATAGGAAGTGGAGCTGGGGCAGTTCCAATATAGACAGGGTTACAAAGTGGGACAGTGGTTTGACAATCAGGGTGGTCTCATTTCTTGGCGGGGGTCTTGGCATCGTGCTCTGTCTTGTTCCTGGATCTCAGGGACCGCTTGCGGGGGGTGGTTCTCCCTCTGCAGGGGGGGGGGTGCTGGTGTGGTGATCCTGTGGCGGTGCCTCCTGTCCACTAGCGCCGGCGGAGGTGGTGGGCAGTTCATCCTCCATGCTAGTGTCAGGGGCCCCTTGTAGTGCCACAGTGTCCCTCCTGGTGTGAAGTATTTCCTTCAGCACCCCTACGATGGTGCCCAGGGCGGAGCTGATGGTTCTGAGTTCCTCCCTGAACCACAAATACTGTTCCTCCTGCATGCGCTGGGTCTCCTGAAACTTGGCCAGGACCGTTGCCATCGTCTCCTGGGAGTGGTGGTATGCTCCCAGGATGGAGGAGAGGGCCTCGTGGAGAGTGGGTTCCCTTGGCCTGTCCGCCCCCTGTCGCACGGCAGTCCTCCCCAGTTCCCCTGTGTTCCTGTGCCTCCGTCCCCTGGACCGTGTGCCCACTGCCACTGCCCCCAGGTCCCTGTTGTTGTTGGGGTGGTGGGTTATCCTGGGTTCCCTGTAGTGGTGGACACACAGCTGATTGACGTGTCCTGGGGACGGAGGTATGGGCCCGCTGGGTGGGTGCTGTGCTGGTGTTACCAGAGGGTGGAAGGTCTGTGGTGGGCTGTGCCTGTGTGAGGGGAACCAACTGTCCCGAGGCCCACGATGGTCCGGGCTGGTCATCTAGATCCAGTTGGACAGAGCTGCTGTCATCACTGTGGGCCTCTTCTGTGGGTGGGGTGGAGATGTCTGGACCCTCCTGTCTGGTGAGGTTGGGTAGTGGTCCTGCAGGGGTGTAAAAGCATGATTATTGCATCTGTGTGTGTCATGGTGTGCAATGGGTGAGTGACCGTGTACCCCAGTGCTAGCATTCCTGTGTGGGGGCTTGTGTGATGATGGTTGAGGGGGGTGTTATGGGTATGTGCAGTGGGCATGCTTTAGTGATGGGTGTCCATGCTTTCTTGTGTCATGCAGGGATTGGTGTTGGGATGTGTGGTTTGTGTTATTAGTACATTTGTGAGGAGTTGGAGTGATAGGGGAGGGGGAGAGGGTGGGGGTCTGTGATAGCATGCAGGTAGGGTGGGGGATATGATAGTTAAAGTTTTGACTTACCAGAGTCCATTCTCCCACCGACTCCTGCGAGGCCCTCAAGATGCAGAATCGCCAAGACCTGCTCCTCCCATGTTGTTAGTTGTGGGTGAGGAGGTGGGGGTCCGCCGCCAGTCCGCTGTACCGCGATGTGGTGTCTTGAGACCACGGAACGCACCTTCCCCGTAGGTCGTTCCACCTCTTCCTGATGTCGTCCCGATTTCTTGGGTGCTGTCCCACTGCGTTGACCCTGTCGACTATTCTTCACTATAGCTCCATCTTCCTAGCTATGGAGGTGTGCTGCACCTGTGATCCAAATAGCTGTGGCTCTACCCAGACGATTTCCTCCACCATGACCCTGAGCTCCCCCTCCGAGAATTTGGGGTGTCTTTGCCGTGCCATGGGGTGGTGTAGGTGATGTGTGGGGTGGTGTGTGTGGTGATATGATAAGTGTGGTGATATGTAGTGGTGTGTTGTGTGAGGTGCGTGGAAGTTGTGTGGACGATGGTGTTGGGTGCCTGTGGCTGCTAGTTTGTGGATGGTGGTGTCTCTCTCTGGCCTTCTTTCAGAATTTTTGGTAGTAGGGGTTTGTGGGTGATGTGGGTGTGTGTTTTATATTGTATTGGGTGTGTGGGTGTGGTGTGGATATGTGTATCAGGTGTGTGTATTTCGAATTGTCCAATGTGGTAGTGTTTTGTAAATGTGTGTGTATTTTGAGCACGGCGGTGTGCACCGCCAATGGAATACCGTGGTTGAAAGACCGCCGCGTGGATTCGTGGGTCGTGATAGCGTGGGCGTATTTCTGTTGGCGTGACAGTGGAGGTTTTGTTTTCACCAGTTTATCACTGACCTTTGGTGTGGCGGACTTGTGTGGGTGTCTGAATTTTGCCGGATTTCGGGATGTGGGTCATAATAGCTGTGGCGGAATTCCGCGGCTGCGGCGGTGTATTGGCGGTCTTCTGCATGGCGGTAAGCGGCTTTTACCGCCAATGTTGTAATGACCCCCTGTGAATGGCAATGGCGCACAAATTCCTGTTGCGCCCCAGAAACAGGATTGTTCAAATATAGAATTTTACTCTATGTTTAGGCAACAGGGCCCTTAAAATCTTGTAATGTCTCTGACATTTTTAGGGAAGGCTCAATATTTTGGTACAATCCAGATAAAAAAACATTAAGCCACATATTGAAATCAGGTGCACTCGATTCAAACCGAAATGTTATGTTTAAATATAAGTTTCCTTTTAGGGTTCGGCTCAAATGCTAAAGAGGGAGCTTGAACCTGAGCCCTTGCATAAAACACTAATCGCTCAATGGAGTGGTTTAGAAAAACTGTAGCTTAGTATCAGAGTGTAAGCTGCTACAGTAGACCTACCTGTGTGTTTGCTTGGAATGTCTGTGCCTGTGTATACCTGAGTTTCAAATATGAGGATTGCAACAGGAGGTAGTATCAGGAGAAAATGAGAGCAGATGAAAAATACTGCCCTTTTCAGACTCCACTCCAAAACCATAACAAGCATTGGCAATGCAATAGGTCTCGCACTTACTTGAGCTGGAGCTATTGGCATTGTAAATGCACAACTGGATTATTTTTGCCACATTAATTGGTCAACCCTGCTGCATATTTTGGTCCTTTCTGCCACATAATTCCAGTGGCCCTGCATATAACTAAAGGGCTAGTAGGCCTACTGGAATATGTTTTTAAACAAGACCCTTAAAACACAAACTACCCCCAGGTGCAAAACCTATTTACTTTGCAGTGGTACACGCGACATTCCCCGCCGGGCAGTGAACAAATAATTGTACTCCAAGAATGAGTGCTTACTGGATCACTGTCCCTTTACTGCACAACAAAACACCCATGATTTTTCACACACTTGAGGAGAGCCACCTCTCATGATATTAATGATCCTCAGTTAGTCTTGAATTGAAATATTAGTTATAAAATATTGACCATTTTACAGCATAATCAACTGTAAGCTCTCCTCGAGGTTAGTTTTATAAACACACATAGAGACAGCTAAAGTTTCACAGACTCAAACATGTGTAGATCAGCTAGTCAGGTTTCTGCTTTGTATTCGCAGCTTTTATCACGGGTATAAAAATAGAACTACAAGTCCCAGAATGCAAAGCTGAAACAAACTAAATGAGCGACTCATGCATCGAACTAGGGAGTTGAAAATTTTACATGTGCTACTCCAAGGGTTGGTTACCAGCTTGTATCACGTTATAAAAACAAAACTACAAGTCCCAGAATGAATATGTGTGCTGGGAGCCTGTGCCTGCAGCCAGCAGAGAAGAAGCAGATGGAGCAGTGCCGGCTGCGATGGAGGTAAGTGTATTTTATTTTTTTCTAATTTTTTATTTAATCCCCCTAGCGTGCCACCTCGCTCCTTCCGTGCCCCAGGGAGCCACTCCTGCATTGTCACTCGGGAAAAAGTGGTAAATCTCACGAATAAAGGTTTCAGGTTGCAATAATCTTAGGGATACGACAATGTAAAAAAACAGCAGTATTCTGCAAGAGTAATCAACCAAAAAACAAAGAAGCGGGGTAACGGTTGAACGATTTTAAAAATACATACACACAAGGATAGAAGCATGTCAGGCTTGAATTGCAGTACAATTTAAATTCTAATCATAGAAGTTGAGAGAAACGTCATAACTGACAATTTCAACAATAGACGAGTTAGAGCTATTAGGGTTGTAAACTCCTAACCAGACTTTTCTTGACACATAAATTGAAAATTAAAAGTAAAACAGTTTCACGTAAGCGAGCAGATTCAAAGCACCACGGCATGAGCGTGAAGGAGACACACAGAAGGAAAAAGAAGTTAGCTCGCAGTCAAACGTATCGGCAAAAGTGCAATTAGCCATGTAACAGGGATGATGGCCTAGGTGGTAACAAAACTGCCCACGGAGGGACAAACGCAAAGCATTTATCAATGATAACAAAGGATTTTTGAAGGGAAAGCCCATGAACAAGCGGGAGTGATGGGCGTGAGGGGTGTGTGGTTAAAAGCCCAAATAGACAACAACATGTCAGAAAAGCAGCACATGCTCGACCTAAAAAGGAATAATCAAGTCCAAGACTTTCTAATCTATCTGAGAGAAAGCACCAGGACTCAACCTGGGCCTGGAACCAGCTCCCATTCCTCACCCCTGACCTGCAACAATCTCTGATATTCCTTTAATGGAACTTGTAAACCAGTGCCTAATTTGTAAAAAAAAAAAAAAAAAAAGTGCCTAGGCCCTTCTCAGGAGGCCACCTAAGTTTGCACACCTATTGCCACTGCCAGAGCTGCCAATGACAGTGCCTACACAACTACTAAATATTAAACTAATAGCTCATATTAAGTACTGTTGTGAACAACTCAGAGAGTACACCTGAATCTTGAACTGTAATACCGCCAACTGTTCTAGTACTCCACCTCTCATGAATCATGGGCCAGCCCCATACTCAATTATTGTAATAAATAGCACTATATATATATATATATATATATATATATATATTTATTTTTTTGCCAGGCCAGAAGTTCTAAAAAAAGAAGTGGGGGGATTAACCTAGTTACAGAGTATGCAAAGGACATCATGGTGCGTGACATATGGTGAGTGACATCACAGTGCGACATCACGTCATCACAGGAAGTGATATCAAAACCCATGACCTCACAGGAAGTGACAACAGAAGAAGTGACAACCGATCTTAACTCTTCACACACATTTCACAGGTCTATCATGAGTACATTTGAGCGCATAATGAGAATTAACAAATGAGATTTTGTGTCTGGTTTGTGCCAAAATCATAACGCAACGTGACACAATAAGTGGTCCTCAGTTTATACATTTATTTCTTAAAAACTCTGCCACAAAGTTGTTCTCAACAAGGCGAAATGTAGCAGTAAATATATCTTGTTTAATTGGTTGGGATGCCTGCATTTTAAAATATTGTATGGGGTTAAGGCACCTGCTGCAGAGATCTTTGTGTTCCCATCAAATCCCAGGGAACAATAACTTGAAGGGTAGCTCATTTGCTGGAGATACCTGTATACTCTCCAGTCTAGTTGAATCAAAGTAGCGTAGAGGGTTAATGTGTCTCCTGAAAAGCATCTGCAGATGACAGATTTTTATTTTATATCACCAAGTGAGTTTCTGCTTTTAACACATTCTTTTGTTACTTGCAGTTCGTAAAATTGTAATCCTTCTAATATAGCACAGCAAGCTATGAATGAAATGTGACTGCTGCACCTTGTAACCCTCACTGTCCTATGTCACACATCTTGTACATTGATTTACACATTTATAGAATTTATTGTCAATGTGTTATGTGTACATTGGATGTAAAGAACTCTGACGCCCTTCAATGGGATGCGTAGCGCTATAAAAGAAATAAAAGAAAATAGTGGTATTTAAATTATTTGTCTAAATAGTGGGACAGACCTACACATCTGACGTTCTTACAGTGCATGCATATCTCATATATATAGGGACCTAGGGCCAGATGTAGCAAAGTTTTGCGAGTCGCAAACGGGCCGAATCGCTATTTGCAACAGTGCAAAATCGGAAACGGGATGCAAAAAGCCCATTTCCGACTTGCAAAAAGCGATGGGACCCATTTGCGACTCGCATCTGTTGCGACCCCATTTTGCGACCCGCAAATACCAAGTCGCAATTTGCGAGTCGCAAACCTTATGCAATTGCAACTCGCAAATTGCGACTAGTCGCAAAAAGCCCAGTTTGCATGTCCCATTTACCACTAACTCAGAGCAGGTGGTAACCATTACCAAAGTATAAAAGGAGACCCAGAAGGCATCTGGGTTACACGAGATGGCGGAGATATACCTGATAGCAGTGAGAAGGAGAGTCCACGCAGCCCAGCAGAGGAGGAGGAGGGGCCACAGACAGGAGAAGATATATAGAACAAGGCAGACTCTTTTTCAGCAAACTGAGGAAGAGATCTATGACAAATACCGCCTTAGCAGCGCAGCCATACTAGAATTAATAGATTTACTCAAACCACAGCTAGAACACCAGACTCTGCGTGGCTGCGCCATCCCTACGCATGTGCAAGTGCTATGCTCACTGCACCTCTTGGCCTCAGGGAGCTATCAGGGGGTCATTGCTGTGGCAGGTGGGGTATCCCAAAGTGCAGTGTCAAGGTTCCTCAGGGCCTTCCTAGATGCCTTAGTCACGCACATGTCCCACTTCATATACTTACCAAGTAATGAGGCAGAAATGAACAGCACCAAGCTGGACTTTTACCGCATTGCCCACTTTCCCCATGTCATAGGGTGTGTAGATGGGACACACATTCAAATATGCCCCCCTGCTAATCTAGAACACCTTTTCCGCAACAGAAAGTGTACCCACTCACTCAATATTCAGGTTGTTTGTGACGCCCATTATGTCATCACGGACATTGTAGCTAAGTTTCCAGGCAGTACCCATGACTCATACATTTTTAGGCATAGTGGGATACATCAACGCCTGGAACGTGGGGAATTCGGAGATGGTTACCTCCTAGGTAGAGCCACAGACACTTGCAGACATACACACAGGTCACTGTGCACGACAATCTGGACTTCCTAACAGTGTACTTTTTGTGCCCAACAGGTGACAGTGCATATGCTCTTAGGCCTTGGATCATGACTCCGTTTTTAACACCCAGCAATGATTCAGAGAGGCAATACAACAGTGCACAGAAGAGGACCAGGAACCTCATCGAGCGCACCTTCGGACTCCTGAAGGCAAGATTCAGATGCCTCCACCGCAGTGGAGGTGCCCTCCAATACACCCCCATTACCGCATTCAAAATTGTGGTCGCATGCGCCATCCTCCACAACATAGCCACCCGACGTGGGCTACCTCTCACCCCTGCAGACCCAGATCCTGATGATGAAGAGCAAGAACAACCACATCGCCATCATGGGGATAGGAGTATAGCTAATCAAGGCAGACTGAGACGGGAACACATTGCAACACAATATTTTGGACGGTACGTGTCAACTCCCACCATACTCACCTATTGACCAAAAACTCCATTTGTTAAGTGGAACAAAAATAACTGTTTTATTAGTGCATTAATGAAACTATTCACAAGTACTGATTGTCCATGGGCATGAAAATGCTAACCAGGCATGTGGCACATTCACGTCATGTGCCACATTTTATGGTCCAGGGTGATCTCTAAGACCTTCTGCCCCTCCTGCCAGCCTGGCTGGTCCCTGGTGCTTCCGTGGTGCTCTGCCTGCCACTCCTGAGCACCCTGCTGTCAGTGACAGAGACACTGCTCACTGTCGAGCCCTCCTCACTGTCCTGGGGTGTTTCCCCTGTGCCCCTCGACATTTCCCGTGTCTCCATCATTTCTATAATGTGGGTCAGACGTCCCAGGCCCCTAGCCACATGCCCAGCGAAATGGCCCATCTCCACTTGCAGCCCAACTGTCCTCCTCGACAGGACTGTGGTGTTCATGGCGAGCCTGCCAATGGATGTGGCCATCCTGTCCAGTCTGTGCATGAGCTGACGATCTCTGCGCCACCCACCCTCGGCCTGGGCCAGTAGTCCTCCCGCCAGTTCCCTCATGGCAAGGGCAAGGTCCCCAGTGTTATTGCAAATCATGTCCATCCTTGTGTTGAGGTGCTAGATGCTGGCATGGTTATTGCGCACAAAGCGGTGCAGCACACCACTAATCCTCCCCAAAATTCTATTTTGTAGGCGCTGACCACGCAGCAGATGTGCCTCACTGGTGCTGGGAGGAAGTAGCCCGGATGCAGACTGCAGCCCTGATGGTATGGACCTGCGACGCCTGCGCAGCGGTGGCTGCCCTGTGCTTCCACCTGTCTCATCCCTGCCTGTTGCTGGGGCAGCCTCTTGTGGAATTGTTGCAGCAGGTGTGGCTACTGCAGGGATGCTGCTGGCCGTGCAGGTGGGGGTGCTGGCGGGTCCTGAGGTGTCCTCATGGGCCTGGCTGCTTGGAGTGTTGGTGGTGTCTTGTTGGAGACCTGTGGGACATGGGGAACAGACTGTCAGTGTCTACTATCTATTGCACACTTCATAATAAACATTTGCCTATGAACTGCCTACTTGACTACATTTCCCATAATGCATCATTCTGGCATTTGCTACCCTGAAATGGAGCTATCTTGGTTGTGCATGCCCCTGTGTACATGGTGGGTGGGGGTATGGCATTGAGAGGGGTACAGGCATATCACATGGTACTCACCGGTTGATGTGCTGGGCTCTGAGGTGTCCAGGTCCCCAAATCCAGACACTGCCTCCTGCTCCAAGGTTTCCTCCACCCTTCCTTCCAGGGGTGTGGGTGGTGGCACAGACGATGGTCCCCCTCCTGTGCCTCTCATCTCCCGGAGCCTTTCAGCCACCCTCTCCTTGGTCCGGGAGCGGAGGTCATACCACCTTTTCTTTATGTCGTCTATGGTCCTATGGCTCACCCCCAGGGAATTAATCTTGTCCTGTATGTCCTGCCACAGCTGTTTCTTGGTGGCTTCAGGAACATTCAGGGCTGATCTCCCAAACAAGTCATCATAGTGCTGACAGCATTCCTCTGTCAGCACCTCCAGCTCCCTCTCAGAGAATTTCAGCTTCCTCTTCCTTGGTGTTCCCTCCATGGCAGCTACTGTTTGTCCTGTGTGAAATTCGGCAGTTATAAAAGGGTGTGGTCCTGCCTCCTCCCAGGTGTATTAGTAAACTTCCTGGCTGTGATGTCATCATCATGTGCCAGGAAGTGTTTCCAGAGTGTTCTGGAGTGGTTTCTGGAGTGTTCTGCTGCACCTGTAATCAATTTTCAAGGTAATCGCAATTTGCGACATCTACTCGCTAATTGCGAATTCGTTTTTTGCAAACTCGCAAAAAGCGACCTCGCAATCTGCGGACTCGCACACTGCGTTGCGAGTCCAGGTGCGAGTCGCTATTTCGGCACGTTTTTATTCCCTGCATTCCAATTTGCGACTCGCATTTTGCGAGTCGCATCAACTCGCAAAATGCGAGTCGCAAATTTTTGTTTTACTACATCTGGCCCTAAATACCGTAAAAAGTATGACTCTCTTAAATATTTGTGAGGTGGTAGCAACAAGATGTGGGTCTTTGTTTCCCCTCCCTTGCCTTTGCATCTAGGTGTGAGGATCGGATAGATCCCAGTCAGGACAGTGGAACAAAAGGAGGCCTGATGGCCCCTTAAATTTGGCCTTTGTTGCGGGCTCAGCATGAGTCTGAAACATAAGGGCCCCCATCTCCGACGCCTGCAAGTTGCTGCTCCAAACAAGAGCAGACAAGTTGCAGGCGCTGATGAATGTGTCCCGGTGTCTGAAAGTTACACCAGGACATGTTCAGCTTACTTCAGTGGGGCCCACTTCTTGCAGGGTGGACGGTGTCCACCCTGTGAAAATAGTGGGTGGACAGCGTGTACCTGCATGTACCCCCGACTTGTGCCCTGTATATTGCGCTCCCACAAATGTAAAGTCGGCACTCACGGGGAAGGTACTGTACTATTTTATTTCACAGAGTCACAAACAAACGTGTTTTGGCAGATACCTTCATCAGTGTCATTTACTGCGGCTACGAGGTACATATAAATAGCAAAGTTCATTGGTTCAGAGCTATCATGGAAATCAAAGGCAGATTCAATCAAAGTCCCACAAAAAAAGTGAAAAAAAGATAAGGGGCCTAGGGTAGAGTCACCCTCAGCCCCTAGCCTTCGTCTAGGAGTCCCTCAGGGACCCCACCAAGGCTAAAAAGCATTTTTTTTAAATGTCAGGAAAATCCGTGGACATTTTTTTCCTGACATTGTTTTTAAAAAAGCCAGTCTCCTGCCCCTTTTTTCATACTTCCCTACCCCCAGGACATAGCTGTTTGCTTTTTCTTGGTGGGAGCTGACACTGGTAGTGTGACACAGGATAGGCCTTGCAGCCAAACCCTAGGGGTTGGATGGAGGGCCTCAGGCCAGGCCCTGCCTTCAACCTTTGATGTGTACAGCCAAAGGTTGTGCGCAGCGGTGGTTGGATTACCCTATAAATTAAGTAAAGTAATTTTCATTATGTTAGCAAAACATAGAAATTCACTGAAAAAAACAAAGCTCACAGGGACATCATAGTTAGGAAATAGAATTTAAAAAACTTAAAACTTCACTTAAAAAAACAAAGCTTACAGGGATGTTATAGTTATGTTCTAAATTTACTCACACAAAACCAGAGACATTCAGTTATAGTTAGAGTTATTTCAAGTAACTATAACTTGCGCCCTAAGGTCTGTCTCAGTCAGTAGATCTGTGAGGGGGTGCATGAGTGTCTGATTGGATCTGAAAGTGGGCGTGTAAGTTTATGAGTGGGGTTAAGCGGGTGCATAAGTGACTGAGTGGTTACATGAATGGGCGCACGAGTCTTTGAGTGCATATATGAGTGAACGAATTAGTGTCTGAATGAGTCTGTGAATGTTTTTTAAAATACATTTTTTTCTTATTCGTGAATATTCCAAAATATTCTTGAATATTCGCGAATATCTCACATGGTGAAGAACAATAATTTTAAACCCATAATTTGACTCTCAAACACCCCTATATCACACCCGTGGGGTCCTGGTACCTCCACCCTGACCCCTTATGCTACTTTTCGTTTTGTTTTTCCGGCCCGGGGACCATGTCCCGGGACCTTAAAATGGTGGTTTCAACTTTCTGTTCAGGTTGTGGCCAGCCAATTACAGGGCTTCTATTTGCACGCGCATTCTTGAATTTTTGGGAATATTCGCGACCCTAGATATGCAAATTTGGATTTTCCTTATTTTTTCGTAAACTACTGAATGGATTTACGCTAAATAACAAAAAAAGGGCCTTCTGTGGACCAAAAGATACCTTTCTGCCAAATTTGATGTAATTCTGTCCAGCGGCTTGGGCTGCAAGCTTTTCTAAAGAGTGTATCGGAAATTAACAGGGGGAACATAACTTTTTTGACTACCCTTTGTTCTCGGCCCCCGAGACGGATTGCCCTGAAACTACCCATGCACAACAAGAATCACCGCCACAAATTTTTGTAAAGATGCATCAAATGGCGCCAAAGATATAAGCAAGTCAAAAAAGTTTTTTCTATGGAAACATGGTCCTAACTATAACTACCTACTGGCAACAGCCAGTAGGCTCTCTCTCTCTCTCTCTCTCTCTATATATATATATATATATATATATATATACATCAACTCCAACAGGTCCAAAAAGGCGCGCTCACTTCATGTCGGTGCCTGCACCAGGGAAAGACCTATTCCCCACATTAATCTTCACACCAGTTTGACAATTAAGTCGAGGATGCAGCACTCACAGGATTTCATCAACCTCCTTTTATTTCATGAAAAGACCCCAAACAAACTGACACCAACGCGTTTCAACCTTCCCAGTCTTGATCACAGTAATTATTCAATCCATTACATGCACTATTTATACTTCTCCTCTAAGACATGCCATTTTGTGGCATTCTGGGATATGTAGTCTTTGCAGTATATGCTATTAAACAACCCACACCAATAACCTTCTTAACCCAAGTGTAACCTACTGACACAAACAAAAGAAGAAAAGGAAGCAAAAAAATAGGAAAACCTTGTGCATACAAACACTAATAAAACAAAATATCACAAGCATAACAACAGCTACTCTACTCAATATTGCAATGCATTATCAAATTCCTCTGTCTTCATTATTTGCATTCCCACCTAAAAGAATTCATTTCAATTTTTCCAAATTCTTAAAACAATATTTCAACTTATATTTCATCATTTGTCTGTAGGGATACATATCCCGATTGTTTTTAATCATAACTATTACATTAACTTCAATTAATATACTATATTAGCTTTTGCATTGACAGAGAAATGTAATTCATTTTATACAAACAAGCTTAAAGATGACAATATAACTCTTCGTCATAGTTAATCCCAAATGGCATCTTGGTCTTCAGTCTAATGATATATCTAGACTCCAAACGTCTTAATCTCTGAACCCTATCACCTCCCTGTTCATTTTTTTTTTTTTTCCTTCATTTTTTTGTATTGTTGCAATACCATAGTATTTCATGGACAACCAATTCAATTTTGAATGAGTTTTCAAATGTTTGGTCATAGCATACGTAGGTGGTCATTACAACCCTGGCGGTCGGTGTTAAAGCGGCGGTAAGACCGCCAACAGGCCGGCGGTAAAAATGTGCAATTACGACCGTGGCGGAAACCGCCAACAAAGACAGCCACTTTAACACTCCGACCGCCACGGCGGTACAAACAAACAGCGCGGCGGTCACCGCCAAAAGACAGGCGGGAGACAATGTACCGCCCACACTATTATGACAGGCCAATCCGCCACCTTTTCTGGGGCGGATTCACTGTGGATAAAAACACGGCGGAAACAGGAATCCCGAAGGGAAAACGCTCACCTCTACACACCCCACGAGGAACGAGGACGCCATGGACCCGGAACTCCAAATTCTCCCCGCGATAGTCTTCCTGCTCCTCTACCAGGAGCACGAATGCCGGCGGCGAAGACCACAGTGAGTACTGCACCTACGACACAGGGGAGGGGGGAGGGAAAAAACAGGGACACACACACGCAACAACCCCACCCTCACCCACTACAACACACACACTAATGCATATCAATACATCACAGTTACACCCCCCAAACCCTCCGGAAGAATGCAAAGACAATAGAAAATGAGTGTAACCATTGTAATATATTAAAAGCAAGTAGGCAGAAATATATATATACACCATGCACATAATATATACCAAGCATAGTAGTCCAGGTAGTGCTCTAAGAGAGTCTGTGGAACACTGGGACCACAAGATCCCCGACCATGACGGAGAGAACACTGCAGGGGCATCAGACAGCAACTAAACAGGCACCTCAGGGAGAGGGAAAGGGAGGGCACCTCAGCCGCTTGAGTGCACGACGCCAAATCAACGAGGGGGCCACATGCCCACTGTTCCATCCTGGGGAGTGCAAACCCACAGTCTCACAAGTCTGTACAGTGGGTGGTTTGCCCACTGTTCAATCCTGGGGAGTGCAAAGCCACAGTCTCACAAGTCTCTACAGTGGGTCGCTTGCCCACTTTTCAATCCTGGGGAGTGCAAAGCCACAGTCTCTCAAGTCTCTACAGTGGGTGGGTTGCCCACTGTTCAATCCTGGGGAGTGCAAAGCCACAGTCTCTCAAGTCTCTACAGTGGGTGGTTTGCCCACTGTTCAATCCTGGGGAGTGCAAAGCCACAGTCTCTCAAGTCTCTACAGTGGGTGGTTTGCCCACTGTTCAATCCTGGGGAGTGCAAAGCCACAGTCTCTCAAGTGGATGACATTCTCCACTGGTTCTGGAGGGGGCATGGTGCCCAGAGTGCTTCATCCTGCCAAGGACTGAGGTAGTAGATGTCAATCTCCACTGGTTCTGGAGGGGGCATGGTGCCCACAGCGCTTCATCCTGCCAAGGACTGAGGTAGTGGATGTCAATCTCCACTGGTTCTGGAGGGGGCATGGTGCCCAGAGTGCTTCATCCTGCCAAGGACTGAGGTAGTGGATGTCAATCTCCACTGGTTCTGGAGGGGGCATGGTGCCCAGAGTGCTTCATCCTGCTAAGTACAGAGGTAGTGGATGACAGTCTCCACTGGTTCTGGAGGGGGCATGGTGCCCAGAGTGCATCATTCACCCCGTGACGGACTCAGTTGCGTCAGTGCCCTTGCCACTCATGGGCCAGCGGTGCTTGAGATGGCGGTGCTCTGTTCAGCGGTGCTTGAGACGGCGGTGCCCTGTTCAGCAGTGCTTGAGATGGCGATGCCCTGTTCAGCGGTGATTGAGATGGCGGTGCCCTGTTCAGCGGTGCTTGAGACGGCGGTGTCCTGTGCAGCGGTGCTTGAGACGGCAGTGCCCTGTGCAGCGGTGCTTGAGATGGCGGTCTCCATTGCAGGGTCTCAGCTGCTGGCGGTCCTTCATGGCCCAGCGGGGCTTTAGCTGGCAGTCCTTCATGGCCCAGCGGGGCTTTTTGCTGGTGGTCCTTCATGGCCCAGCGGGGCTAGTGCTGGCGGTGGCCTCCTGGGCAGGTGGGCTGGTGCTGGCGGTGGCCTCCTGGGCAGGTGGGCTGGTGCTGGCGGTGGTCTCCTGGGCAGGTGGGCTGGTGCTGGCGGTGGCCTCCTGGGCAGGTGGGCTGTTGCTGCTGGTGGCCTCCTGGGCAGGTGGGCTGGTGCTGGCGGTGGCCTCCTGGGCAGGTGGGCTGGTGCTGCTGGTGGCCTCCTGTGCAGGTGGGCTGGTGCTGGCGATGGCCTCCTGGGCAGGTGGGCTGGTGCTGGCGGTGGCCTCCTGGGCAAGTGGGCTGGTGCTGGCGGTGGCCTGCTGGGCAGCTGGTCTGGTGCTGGCGGTGGCCTCCTGGGCAGGTGGGCTGGTGCTGGCGGTCCTGTCCTGGGCAGCTGGGCTTGTGCTGGAGGTGGGCTCCGGGGCATCGGGGATGATGACGGTCTTCTCCGCCGTGCTGCTCATCCCAGACTTGCAGGGTTTCTTGTGGCCCTTCCCCACCTTGGAAGGTGTCACAGCTGACTCCACACTCCCACCGGGACCCCTGGGAGCGGCTTTGGTGGCTGGAGTCTTCCTTCTCTCCCGCCGGGCACTGGCCAACTACTGATGCTTCACAGGTGGGGGACTGTCTGTGCTGTGGCTCCGTGCCACACTGGCTGCCCTGGTGGCCGGTGCACTCCAGATTCCGGTGACTACAGGCACCACTGGTCCCAGAGATGTTGTGGCTGAGGTGCTACTTCGGGACCTATGAGACGGACGGGGTGGGGGAGGTGTGGGAAAGAGGTCAAGGTTGGACAGGAAAAGTTTATTCGAGACACTGGGACGGGTAGCTGGAGGGGGTTTGGGAGTGGAGGAAGAGGTGGTGGTTGTAGGAGGTGTACGTTTGGTGACTTTGGGTGAAGGTGCATGCGCTGGAGGCTGTCGTGAGGTGGATGGCTGCGTGCCTGCGTTTGTGTATCTTGGGAGGGGGCGTCACAGACACACTGGGAGAGGACACAGGGGACGTGTGAATGGTAGTGGGGGTGGTGACTGCACGTGAGCGGGGTATGGTGGTGGGTGTGCTGGAGAGGGACGTAGTGGCTGTAGAGGTAGTGCATGCAGGTGTGAGTGTAGACGAGACTGGGAGGGAGGAGGGAGACGAGGAGGAGGGGGACACAGTGGAGGCAGTGGATGTTGGTGTGTCTGCATGTGTGTGATGCTTGCGTGAGTGCCTGTGGGATGTGTGGTGCTGATGTTTGCCAGAGCTTCCCTTGTGTGTTGACGTGTGTGCATGCTGGTCTGTAGGTGTGCTTGGGATAGGCTGAGGTACAGGGGTTTGTGTCTGGGTGGAGGAAGTTGGAGGGGGGAGGCTAGAGACGGGGACAATGGCTGCCATCAGTGCTGAGGCCAGAGTCTGAAAAGCTCGCTGAAGGGCCGCCTGACCAGAATGAATGCCCTCCAGGAATGCATTGGTTTGTTGCAACTGCCTCTCTACACCCTGTATGGCATTCAAAATGGTAGACTGCCCAACAGTGAGGGACCTGAGGAGGTCAATGGTCTCCTCACTAAAGGCAGCAGGGGTGACTGGGGCAGGGTCTGAGGTGCCTGGGGCGAAGGTGATGCCCACCCTCCTGGGTGAGCGGGCACGGGGCAAAGGCTAAGGGGCTGCTGGGAGGGCGGTGCTGGTAGAGGGGGTGGCGGCTGTACCTGTAGATGCAGGGGGGACAGATGTTGCCGCCACCACAAGGGAGCTCCCATCAGAGGACGAGTCTGTGTCGCTGGTGTCAGCTCCTGTCCCCGCTGTGGAGTTCCCCTCGCCCTCCGTCCCACTGGTGAACTCTGAGTCCGTAGTCTCGCCCTCCAGGGCCATGTGGGATGCAGCTCCCTCGTGTTCCGGTGCCACTGCTCCTCCGCCTGATGATGCTAATCCACACAAGAACAGGGAGACCACAAAAAGGGGGGGGGAAGACAAAAGAAAGACATGTTGAGTGCATGCATTACCGCTACCGTTGGCGGACACGACAGACACAGAAGCCCCCTGCACTACGCCGCGCTCTTGGGGTCCACAGTTCAATTCCTGGGAAATGGCCTACAAGGCTATGGATGACATCTGCACACATAGATGACACAGGGGCATGACTAGGTGTACTTGGCACTCTACAGAGGTGGGTTGGGGTGCCACATGGCCTGCCTTACGGAGGGGCCTTGCCTACGGAACTCGCCCTGGCCTAGGGAAACCCACAGCCCACCTCCCCCACCCAGACATCTCCACTGCACACAAGGTCAGCAGAATGAGAGTGTACTCACCCCCTTGTGGCTGCTGTGATGCCCTCAAGCGCCCATCCAACTCTGGGCAGGCCACCGCCAGGATCCTGAACATCAGGGGGGTCATGGTGCGACAGGCACCCCTCCCACGTTGGGAGGCCATCCCCAGCTGAGCCTCCGCCGTCTTCTTGCTCCAGCGGCGAATGTCCTCCCATCTTTTACGGCAGTGGGTGCTCCGTCTGTGGTAGACCCCACAGGGTCCGGACGTCCTTGGCGATGGCACGCCAAATATCTTTTTTCTGGTGGGCGCTGACCTACATGAAATGTACAGGGAAAAAGAGAAGTTATTACCAACTGCACCATCAAAGTGATTGGCCCCCATCCCTACCCTTGCCATGTGGCACATGCATTCACCGTCTTTCATGCACGCAGCACTCTTCCCCCTTCCTTCTTACATCCAGCCCTCTCCACACAGGCATGGCCCATACAACATGCTCCCTGTGTACTTACCTGTTTGTCTGGAGGACCTTAGAGTAGCGTGTACTGGGGGAGGACCCCATCCACAAGCTTCTCCAACTCCTCCGATGTGAAGGCAGGGGCCCTTTCCCCAGACACTCGAGCCATTGTCTCCTCCAGACCGAGGTCACAGCAGCACTTGCAGGGTAGGTCCTCTCCTGTCGAAGATCAGGTATCGAGTGATTGAACAGATAGAAAATGGCGATCACGTCCGCGGCGGTGCGTACCGTCTCCGCCGGCGTACATCGTCATTGGCTCCTGGGACCCATAGGGTCCAATGTTAACCAATGCAGCATTGCGCCGGGGTCTTCGACCGCCTACCGCGACGGTGTACAGTTACCTCACATCCCATTGTCCCACTTTAGAGGTCAGGCAGCCGACATTTCAGGGGCCCACATGGCTTTATTTTCAACTGCGTCACACATACCTAGGCCTAGACTCTACACACATACAGGCCATCTTTTGTGTATGAATGGTGTTCTGTGTAAACTGTAGGTACGTACCTCTGAGTTGTTTGACTCTGTGATTGCTGTTGTACTTCATAGGCACCGTCCGCTGGGACATGTGAGGAGATGGCGGCATCCTCCGGTGTACCGACCGTTGGTGGACCTGCCGACAATGGAGGAGCGACATGTGATTATCACATACAGGCTTGACCGTGCCACAATCCAGGAACTGTGTACCCAGTTGGAGCCAGACCTGATGTCAGCAATCTGCCATCCCACAGGAATCCCCCCTCAAGTGCAGGTGCTGTCAGTGCTCCATTTCCTTGCAAGTGGGTCAAACAACAGTGGCCATAGCATCAGGGATGTCCCAGCCTATGTTTTCCAACGTATTGTCCAGAGTGTTGTCTGCCCTTCTGAAACACATGCAGAGCTACATTGTTTTTCCTCAGGTGGAGGGTTTGCCTACAGTGAAAGGTGATTTCTATGCCCTGGGACACATCCCCAACATCATAGGTGCCATTGATGGGACCCATGTGGCTTTGGTCCCCCCCACAGGAGTGAACAGGTGTACAGAAACCGGAAGAGTTATCTTTCGATGAATGTACAGATGGTATGTTTGGCAGACCAGTACATCTCCCATGTGAATGCCATGTTCCCTGGCTCAGTGCATAACGCCTACATCCAGCGGAATAGCAGCGTCCCTTATGTGATGGCTCAACTCCAGAGGCACCGTGTGTGGCTATTAGGTGAGCACCTGGAAGCAAGTCAGTGGGAATGGTTGTCTGGGTCTGGGGATATCCCTCCAGGTTAGTGCGTGTCTAACAGTTGTCCCTCACCATTTGCAGGTGACTTTGGTTACCCCAACCTGTCATGGCTACTGACCCCAGTGAGGAATCCCAGGACAAGGGCAGAGGAACGCTACAATGAGGCCCATGGGCAAACTAGGAGGGTGATCGAGCAGACCTACGGCCTCCTGAAGGCCAGGTTCCGGGGCCTCCATATGACAGGTGGATCCCTATTCTACTCACCAAAGAAGGTGTGCCAGATCATCGTGGCCTGCTGTATGCTTCACAACTTGGCTTTGCGACGACTGGTGCCTTTTCTGCAGGAGGATGGTCCAGATGGCGGTATTGTGGCAGCTGTGGAGCCTGTGGACAGTGAAGACGAGGAAGCAGAGGAAGAAGACATGAACAACAGGGACTCCAGCAATATTTCCAGTGAGACACAGGTAAGAGTACAGACCTGCCTACTACATGTACTTTAACACTACTACCTCTCTACTGTCTGTCTGTCTGTAACCCAGTGCATGGTCACTGAGTTGTCACTATCCCTTACGATTTCACAGATGTGGGTCACACTGTGTGACATCTGCTTAGATTCCTCATGGACTAGAGCTGTGTGACATAGGTATGTTGACATTACAATTGAAAGAGCATTTTGTCACTGTAATTGCTAATAAACTATTTCGAAATCGCAGACAGACTCCAGATTGTTTTGTGCCTCAAGTGTGTTTATTTAAGTGTCCAATATTGGAGGGGGTAGTGAAATGGTGAGGGGTGATGGCGGAGAAATGTCCATGGCAGAGTCCAGTCTATTAGTCTCACAGGTGCATTGCCCATATGGGCATAGGAAGTGGAACTGGGGCAGTTTAAGTATGGACAGGGTGACAAAGTGGGACAGTAGGATGACAATCAGGGTGGTCTCATTTCTTGGCGGGGGTCTTGGCATCGTGCTCTGTTTTTGTCCTGGATCTCAGGGACCGTTTGTGGGGTGGTTCTCCCTCTGCAGGGGGTGGGGTGCTGGTCTGGTGGTCCTGTGGCGGGGCGTCCTGTCCACTAGCGTCGTTCCACCTCTTCCTGATGTCCTCCAGATTTCTTGGGTGCTGTCCCACTGCGTTGACCCTGTCCACTATTCATCGTTATAGCTTCATCTTCCTTGCTATTGAGATGTGCTGCACCTGTGCTCTGAATAGCTGTGGCTCTACCCGGATGATTTCCTCCACCATGACCCTGAGCTCCTCCTCCGAGAACCTTGGGTGTCTTTGCCGTGCCATGGGGTGGTGTAGGTGATGTGTGGGGTGGAGTGTGTGGTGATAAGTGTGCTGATATGTAGTGGGGTGTTGTGTGAGGTGCGTGGAAGTTCTGTGGGTGATGGTGTTGGGTGCCTGTGGATGCTGTTGTTCTTGCTGGTGCTGTCTCTCTCTGTCCTTCTTTTGGAATTTTTGGTCGTAGGGGTTTGTGGGTGATGTGGGTGTGTGTTTTATATTGTAATGGGTGTGTGGGAGTGGTGTGTGTATGTGTATCAGGTGTGTGTATTTTGAATTGTCCAATGTGGCTGTGTTTTGTAGATGTGTGTGTATTTTGAGCACAGCGGTGTGTACCGCCAATGGAATACCGCGGTTGAAAGACTGCCGCGTGGATTCGTGGGTCGTGATAGTGTGGGCGTATTTCTGTTGGTGTGACGGTGGAGGTTTTGTTTTCGCCAGTTTATCAATGACCTTTGGTGTGGCGGACTTGTGTGGGTGTCTAACTTTTGGCGGATTCCTAAATGTAGGTCATAATAGCTGTGGCGGAATTCCGCGGCGGTGTGTTGGCGGTCTTCTGCACGGCGGAAAGCGGCTTTTACCGCCAATGTTGTAATGAGGGCTGTAGTGTCCTCATTTTGCACCGCCCTTATATGTTCTAAAATACGCTTTTTCAAGGGGCATAGTACTGCCTACGTACCTAAGACTACATCAACACTCCAAAACATATACTACAAAAGAGGTTTCACATGTGATTCTTTCTCTGATCACAATTTCTCTTCCTCTGAAATCTGTTATAGCCTTTTTTTGGTACATCCAATTTTACATGCTTTACATTTTCTACAGCAAAAAAAAAACCTTGTTGCCCTCTGATAGCCAATTAGGAGTTTTAGGCATCTCTAAGTGACTTTTGACCGACATATCTTTCAAGGATGGTACTTTTCGATATGTAATTGAGGGCCGAGTACCCACTCTTTGTCCAATATCACTATCTTTTTGAATCAGGCGCCAATATTTATTCAATATTTTCACAATTTGTTGGTTCTCTTTGCTATAATCCAAGATTAGTCTAATCTCATTCTTTTCCATCATTGACTGCTCTAATACATTTCCATTCTTCACCATCACCTGTTCTCGGTCTTATTCCTTGCCTTCATCTCTCCGTGTTTTATTGATTTCAATGTGTATCCCCTATTCATGAATCTCTGTCTAGTCTCATCAAATTTCTCATTCATATCTTATTCACATGAACAATTTCTTTTGATGCAAATAAACTCCCCATAAGGAATAATCTTAATCAGTGACCTGGGGTGAAAACTAGTTCTGTGTAGGATACTATTGGTTGCTGTTGGTTTCCTATATAATGTAGTCTGTAATTCTCCTGCTGCAATTTACACTAATACATCTAAAAATTCAATCAAACTTTTACTTGTCTTATAAGTAAATTGTAATCCAACATCATTTTTACTCAATATGTCAAATAATTCCTTAAATTCTTCCACAGTTCCATGCCAGATTAAGAACAAGTCATCTATGTATCATAACCACATAATCACTTTGTCCATATGTCTATCATTCTCTTGACTCCAAGCTATGCATCTCTCCCACCACCCCATTGTGAGATTCGCATAGCTTGGAGAAAAGGATACTCCCATCGCTGTACCACAAATTTGTTTATAAATCTGATGGATGAACAGAAAAATATTATTATTGAGACACAGTTCTATCATCTTCAATAGCATCTCAGAATGTTTTAAGAAATTAATGCTTTTTTGCCACAAAAAGAATTTCACTGCGTTCATCCCCACTTGGTGTGAAATTGAGGTGTATAGTGAGACCACATCTATTGTTACCAACAAGTAATCAGACTGCCACACTACACCATCTAATGATCTTAGAAAATCTCCTGCATCTTGTATATATGAATTCAGATCTTTTACCATTGGGGCCAAATAGTAATCTACATAATTCGAAACACCTTCATATAATGAACCACAGCTTGATATTATCGGCCTGCCTGGAGGTTTCTCTAAGGTTTTGTGGATCTTCGACAATAAATATATCGTTGGCATAATTGGATTGTCATTCATCATAAATAATTTTTCATCACAGCTAATCAGTCCTTCTAAATACCACTTTTCTAATCTTTCATTTAGGTCCTATATTACGTCATTGATGGGGTTCACCGTCAATTTACAGTAATTCACATTCATATTTAATTGTCTATAAGCTTCCTCTATGTAGTCGTCCTTGTTCCAAATTACAATATTGCCTCCTTTGTCCGCAGGTTTAATCACTATTGACTGGTTATTCATCAAACCCTTCAATGCTTCACGTTGATCTTTCGTCAAATTCTCTTTCTTTTGTTGTTGAGAGGGCTGCAGTTTTTCTAGGTCGCTCACAACGAGATCGTGGAATATATCAATTTTATTTCCTGGGAGAGAGATGGGCAGAACTTGGATTTGGGTTTGAATTTTGTTCTTGCCTTCTGATCTATCTCAATACCCAGTGTAGCCAATATTTGTGTTTCAGTCAACTCCTCATCTCTCAAATTGTGCGTCAAATCATAAATTGTTTTCAAATCCATGCTTAGTTCAATAGTTAAATCTAAATTGCACATGCTAGAGCTTACTCCTGATTTTGCAGTGGGTCCTATTTTAGAAAAATATTTTGCCAATTTAAATTTTCTTACAAACTTATATAGGTCAATTCTTGTTTGAACAAAGTCCTGATGTTTCTCCGGACAGAAGCTTAAACCCTTCTGTAATACTGATGTTTCTACCTTGTTCAGTTCATAATTTGATAGATTCACAATCAAGTTTTCTGATTGCCTCACTGATATCTCAGAAGTCATTGTTCCTTTCGACTCCGTAACATGTAGTCTTTTCCTTTTTCCCCTCTTCGTCTTCCTCTTCCTGTGGGGTCTCGCCACCCCGACCCCTGCCTCTTGCTCCCCTTCCTCTGTTTCTCAGTGTTGTTTGATCCAGATACACCAATTTCATTTTGCCTAAAAAAGTCGTTTTTCTAATATTCTTGCTTGTCCCTTCACCTTCACTCAGATCTGTTTCCGATCCACTCGTTTCTGTATTCTTTGTTTGATCCAAACCAATGTGTCCTGAATAAAACTGTTGTTTCAATATGTCAAATCTTTTTGCGAAGGTTAAAATGCATCCTGATTCATAGTCTTGAGCATCCCTCAAAAACTTACTTCTTTTCAGTTCCTCTATTTGATTTTCATATTTGTCTAGGAAAGTATTCATGGTTTTTTACATTCTCCTTCTCTTCTTCCTGATCTGACATCCCAATCTGTTCCTCCAGTTCTTTAATATTCTGTCTTAATTTTTCAATGTCTTTTTTAGCATATTTAATTAAGATCTCCATCACACGTTTGGAACATTCCTTGGTATTCTTACCCCATTCTTCAAGCATTTCAGGACTTTTATCTGCGTGATTTGGTAATATAAAAATTCTCAATCCTCTTGGGACTCTCCCCACTTGTATATATTTTTGCAATGTCATTATTTCCCAGCTTTTCGAAATTTCCTTTTTCATGAGGCGTTCTAATTGCAGAAATAAATACTTGACATTGTTCCTTGGAACTGTTCCTCCGCTTGTTGGCGGTTGCCCATGAGTTTGAGTATTGCTAGTGACCTCAAAAACTGATTCTGCTCTCTGAATGTGTTTGGCTAGTCTTTCTTCCATATTTTTTACCAGACAAATTCGCTTGTATCTAATAAAGATGTTGTATATCACCTGTAGAGTATTCTGAGTTAAGATCTCTTTGTGGGGTCTTATTTCATTTAATGTTTGTTCTCAAAGAATCCTGGGGGTCATTACAACCCTGGCGGATGGTGTTAAAGCAGCGGAAATACCGCAAACAGGCCGGCGGACAAAAAAAGGGAATTATGACCCTGGCGGAAACCGCCAACAAAGACAGCCACTTTAACACTTCGCCCGCCACGGCGGTACAGACAAGCAGCGCGGCGGTCACCGCCAACAGACAGGCGGAAGACAATGTACCGCCCACAGTATTACAACCCGCCAATCCGCCACCTTTTCCGGGGCGGATTCACCGTGGATAAAAACAACGCGGAAACAGCTTTTGCTATGGGAAAACGCTCACCTTAACATATCCCACGAGGAACGAGGAATCCATGGAGCCGGAACTCCAAATACTCCCTGCCCTTGTGTTTCTGCTCTTCTACGACCAACAGCTACGTAGGCGCCGCAGACAACGGTGAGTACTGCACCTAAGACATGGGGGATGGGGGGGCAAAAGTTAGGGGGACACACACCAAACACCCCCACCCCCACCCTCGCATATTACAACATACACACCAATGCATTCACAAAAATCTCAGTAATAACCCAAAATCCCCCCGGAAGAATGAATACACAAAGCGAAAATCGGTCAAACAATGTAATGTGCCAATATACATGTCATACAAAAATATACAGATATATATTTGAAAATCAGTCAGAATTATCTACAATACGAGAAGTAGTGCAGATATGTACATAACAATGTCCGTGCACCATCAGTCCAAAAAGTACATGGGCGAGGCCCACAAACGATACCTGACCACAATCGGAGAGAACACTGCTGGGGCATCAGATAGAAATACTACAGGCACCTCAGGGGGAAGGGAAGGGGGGGCACCTCAGCCGGATGACTGCAAAGCCAGATCCACGACGGGGCTCCATGCCCATAAATGCCCTCCTGGGGAGTGCAAAGCCACAGTCTCTCAAGTCTCTACAGTGGGTGGGTTGCCCACTGTGCCATCCTGGGGAGTGCAAAGCCACAGTCTCTCAAGTCTCCACAGTGGGTGGGTTGCCCACTGTGCCATCCTGGGGAGTGCAAAGCCACAGTCTCTCAAGTCTCTACAGTGGGTGGGTTGCCCACTGTGCCATCCTGGGGAGTGCAAAGCCACAGTCTCTCAAGTTGATGCAGGTCTCTACTGGTACTGGGGGGGACTGGTGCCCAGACTGGATGAGTCTCCCCGTGAAAGGTCGTGTCCTGTCACTGTCCCAGCTGCACATAGGATCAGGATGCAAGATGGTCAAGACTTGCTCCTCCCATGTTGTTAGTTGTGGGGGAGGAGGTGGGGTTCCGCCGCCAGATCGCTGTACCGCGATGTTGTGCCTGCAGACCGTTGAACGCACCTTCCCCCGTAGGTCATTCCATCTCTTCCTGATGTCCTCCCTATTTCTTGGGTGCTGTCCCACGGCGTTCACCCTGTCCACTATTCTGTGCCTAACTCCATCTTCCTGGCTATTGATGTGTGCTGTACCTGTGAGCCAAATAGCTGTGGCTCTTCCCGGACGATTTCCTCCACCATGACCCTGAGCTCCTCCTCGGAGAAGCAGGGGTGTCTTTGCCGTGCCATGGGGTGGTGTGGGTGATATGTGGGATGGTGTATGTGGTGATGAGTGTGGTGAGTGTAGTGGTGTGTGGTGTTTAGTGCGTGGATGTTGTGTGGGTGATGGTGTTGTGTGCCTCTGTGTAGTGGGGTTGTCTATTCTGTGCTCTCTCTCTGTCGCCTTCGTGTCTAATGTTTGGTAGTAGGGGTTTGTGGGTGATGTGGGTGTGTGTTTTATATAGTGTTGGGTGTGTGGGAGTGGTGTTTGTATGTGTATCAGGTGTGTGTATTTTGAATTGTCCAATGTGGCGGTGTTTTGGAGATGTGTGTGTATTTTGAGCGCGGCAGTGTGTACCGCCAATGGAATACCGCGGTTGAAAGACCGCCGCGTGCATTCGTGTGTCGTAATAGCATGGGCGTGTTTCTGTTGGCGTGGAGGTGGAGGATTTGTTTCCGACAGTTTATCACTGACCTTTGGTGTGGCGGTGTTGTGTGAGTGTCTGAATATCGGCGGATTCCAAGATGTGTGTCATAATAGCTGTGGCGGAATGCCGCCGCCGCTGCGGTGTGTTGGCGGTCTTCTGCACGGCGGTAAGCGCCTTTTACCGCCAATGTTGTAATGACCCCCCCTGTGTGGCTCACAGGACTTCACCTTTCTTCCGTCCTGTAGCCACCACTGGAAAGTAATTTGTATTAATGGAAGAACTACTTGTTAATGTGTCTTAAATTCGTGACTTGGTACAGTTGTTGTTGTGGAGATAATACAGTTATTTAATTGTGTTCTGGGAGGTATTCTGTGCACCTTCTCACTGCATTTTGTTATGTCAATTCATGGACCATAGATAATTGCCATTGTTATTAATATACTGTGTTCGAAGTGCTTCAGACTCTCAAGCACTATGTTACTATTTGTGGAAGGCCCTGCGGTACAGAACAAGCAAGACGGAGGCGTCTTAGGGAGATCAAAAGGATTTGAACGTTTTATTGATTTACGTATAGTAGTTCAATTCCTCACATGGGCAAAAATGTCCTTTCGCTAAGTTTCTTGTCCTTGGTTCTTCTTAAATTAATATTTGTTTGCTGCTTTCTTTTCTAGGCGTTGCTGGGATCCCGGTTTCAGCACTCTCTCGGTCTCTCGCCAAAGTCCCGAAAAAGAAAACAAACAGGACACACGGTAAGTGAGGGTGTGGGGATTTTTCAGTCTAGATTAGTAAGATGGGGGGTGTGTGAAGGAAAAGAAGTAGAGGTCAGTGTGTTAGGGGATATAGGTTTTAGGTTTTAAATCCTTCTGAGCTTCAATAGAGTGTGACATGGTGAGGGGGTTCACACAGTGTATTGGTGCTCAGCCCGGTCGGTCCCCCCCCCTTTGCCCCTTTTCCCACTATCTCTTTTCCTCCCAACCCCTCCCGTATTATCACTGGTTTATTTCTCTTTAAATCTCGATTGTCCCTTCAGAAGGGACCGTACCTTGCCAAGCCACGACCCTTTGGGGTCGTGGCGGGAGTTGTTTTCCTCTCTCAGCGTTTCCCGCTTCTGGCTCGCTGGTTCCTCTCCCTGCGCGGCGTCTTTCAGGATTCCGGGCTCCTCTCTTAGCGCGTTGTCTTCCCCGGTCGCTGCCTCTTCCTTCGGCGGGTTCTCCTCTTCCGTCTTCCCGACGACGCCCCGTCTCGCGTCGTCCGTCGTCTTTTCACCCCCTCGCATCCGGAAATCCGGCTCTGTGAAGACGGCCGGCCCCCACGCGTCACCATGGGAACGCGACAAGGGGTCGGACGAAGTGGGGAAACGCCACCATTTGGATGCCGCAGTAGACGAGGTTTCCGAGACCCGTTTACACTCCCCATCCCAAGAACGGGACTGGTAGAGGACCGTCGAGTCCAGACAGCGGGAGAGAAAATCAGCAGGGCATTGTCGGGTACCGGCAATGTGGCGGACCTGAAAGGTAAAAGGCTGGAGCTCAATAAAACAGCGTAACACTCGCGAATTACTGTCCTTATGTGAGGCCAACCATGTCAAAGGGGCATGGTCAGTATAAAGGACAAAGGACCTGCAGAGGAGGTAATACTGTAAGCACTCAATGGCACATTTTATGGCTAGGCATTCCTTTTCGATAGCAGGATAATGAACTTCCCTCTGAAGGAGTTTGCGACTAATGTACACGATAGGATGGTCAAGATCCAATTCGTCAGGTTGGGCTAAGACGGCCCCAAGACCTACGTTGGAAGCGTCCGTGTAGAGGTGGAAGGGTTTGGAAAAATCAGGACAGCGTAATATTGGTTCTGTTGTGAGGGCCTCTTTTAGTACCTGGAATCCCTGAGTCTGAGAGGCTGAAAAAGGGGGAAGTTTATTGGGATACTGTTTTTTTAGAAGGTCAGTGAGGGGGGCTGCAATGGTGGAGTACTGGGGAATAAACCTACTGTAGTACCCCACTAACCCCAAAAAGGAGCGGAGCTCTTTTTTTGTTCTGGGAAGAGGTATCTGTTTAATAGCTTCAACCTTGTCTTTTTGGGGCCGTAGAACTCCCATACCAAGAACATATCCTAGATAAGAAATCTGTGTTTGTCCTAGTACACATTTTTTTGGATTGGCCTTAAGGCCAGCCTGTGCTAACGTAGAAAACACTATTTCTAGATGATGTAGATGCTCGGACCATGTATTGCTAAAGACGACAATGTCGTCTAGGTATGCGGCTGTAAAGGCTTGTAATGGACGTAGGATCTGGTCCATTAGACGCTGAAACGTAGCAGGTGCTCCGTGAAGGCCAAAGGGAAGAACAGTGAACTGATATAACCCGGATGGAGTAGAAAAAGCAGTCTTCTCTTTGTCTGCTGGGGCCAGTGGAATCTGCCAATAGCCTTTCGTTAAGTCAAGGGTAGACATATACTTGGCGTCTCCTAATTTTTCTAATACGTCGTCTACCCGGGGAATAGGGTATGTGTCAAATAAAGAAATATCATTCAGTCTCCGAAAATCAATACAAAACCGGATGGTCCCATCTGGTTTCGGCACTAGAACGACCGGAGAACACCAAGGGCTAGTGGAGAGTTCGATTACTTTCAATTTTAACATTTTCGTTATTTCTTCTTCGAAAATATGTTTCCTGGCCTCTGGAATTCTATAGGGACGGAGACGTATTGTGCGACCTTCTGGAGTTCTGATATGGTGATGAATTAGAGTCGTCCGGCCAGGAATCTCTGAAAATAATTTGGAGTATTGATGTATCAAAGTAGTCAATTGGGTTTTGTTTTCATTGGACAGGCTGTCATTGATACAGGGACTTATGAGTGGGTCTAGATTAGACATGGGGTATAGGTTAAGACCTAACTCAGAAGTTGGTGTTATGAGACATCCAGTAGCCGGGATGTTAGTGTTAGTCTCAGACTGTTCCCATTTTTTTAAGAGATTAATATGATAAATTTGGGTCCGTTTTGGATGGTCATTGGTCTCAATCAGATAGGTGACAGGCGAGACTGCTTTTATTACCCTATAGGGACCTTGCCACTTAGCCAGCAATTTATGCTCAGATGTGGGCCGTAGTATTAGGACTTTGGGGGTCATTCACCGCCCGCCAGGCGGAAACCGCCATGCGGCCGACAATGCGGCCGCACTCACGCGGCCCCCATTCCGACATTCCCACTGGGCCGGCGGGAATGAGGCCGCAACACAGGAGCCGGCTCCTAATGGAGCCGGCGGTGTTGCGGCCGTGCGAAGGGTGCAGTTGCACCCGTCGCGCTTTTCACTGTCTGCCATGCAGACAGTGAAAAGCTGGCCGGGGCCCTATTAGGGGGCCCCTGCACTGCCCATGCCAGTGGCATGGGCTGTGCAGGGGCCCCCAGGGGCCCCAGGACACCCCTTACCGCCAGCCTCTTCCTGGCAGTGCAAACCGCCAGAAACAGGCTGGCGGTAAGAGGGTCATAATCCCCAGGGCAGCGCTGCTTGCAGCGCTGCCCTGGTGGATTATCCCCGCCGGGGCATAAATGGCGGGAAACCGCCGGCCCCGGCGGTGCGACCGCGGCGGTACCGCCGTTGTCAGAATATGGAAAAAAGCACCGCCAGCCTGTTGGCAGTGCTTTGGTCATTTTTTCCCTGGCGGTCTAGGAACCGCCAGGGTCAGAATGACCCCCTTTGTCATTGGGCTGGAGAACTCGTAGTTTGGTTCCCTGATCGTACTGCTTCTTTTGTGTCTCTTGAGCTTTCTCTAAGTGTTGTCGTACATCTTCCCAAACAGTTTGCAGTTGTGTTTTTAACCTATGGATGTACTCTAGAATGGGTTTTTCCTCACTATCCTCCTCCTCCCATAATTCGGCCGCCATATCAAGCAGGTTGCGAGGTTGTCGACCAAAGACCAATTCAAACGGACTATGGCCAGTGGAGGCCTGTTTGTGCGTCCTAATAGCATAAAGAACCAGGGGTAACTTCTGGTCCCAGTCTTTCCCAGAATCAGTTATTGTTTTCCTTAACAGTGTCTTAATGGTACGGTTATATTGTTCCACTAACCCATCTGTCTGTGGATGATAAACTGCAGTTTTTATCTGGGATATCCCTAGTGTTTTGCATATCTGTTTCATCAGACCTGATACGAAAGGTGTACCTTGATCCGTAAGGATTTCCTGAGGGAAACCTACTCGGGAAAAGAAAGTTATCATGGCTTGTGCAACTGTTTTTGTAGTGGTACTGGTAAGAGGGATTGCCTCGGGATATCTGGTAGCATAGTCTACCAGGACGAGTATGTACGAATGACCCTTAGATGACGGTAAGAGAGGTCCAACCAGATCCATACCTACTCTTCTAAAAGGAATGTCTATGATGGGTAGAGGTTGCAAAGGGGCTTTCCTCATTGTCCCTGCTTCTACTAGTTGACATCTGGGACATTGTGCACAATATTTTCGGATATGTGCATATACCCCAGGCCAATAAAATCGCCTCAACAAATATTCTTCGGTTTTCTCTCGGCCACAATGTCCACCGCCTGGCTGGTTATGGGCTAGGAATAGGACTTGAGTCCGGTAGGCCTCTGGTACCACTAACTGTTTCTTTTCCCCATTTGCAGTTCTTATGACTCTATATAACAGATTATTCTGAACTAAGAAGTAGGGACCTACCTCCCCGGTGGACTCGCTTTTGGCGTTATTCCAAGCGTGTATGAGGGTGGGGTTGTCACGCTGACTTAGTCTAAAAGAGACTGGGACACTGTCAATACTAGCTACCCTTTTTTCCGGGGTACTCTCCCTCCTGTTTAGGGTATATTTTCGTTTTTCTTCCCTTTTTTCCTTCCGACTTAGTCTCTTCCGGTCAGGGGCCGCTTCGATGTCACTACCAACGAATGGGGCGTCCAACCACCAATCAGAAGTGGGGTCTGCTCTTCTCGTTTGTTCTAAGAGATCAATGAATTTGGAATAATCAGTGCCAATAATACAGTCTTCTATTAAGTGATCCATTATGCCAATGGGAAGGAAATCATGATGTTTTCCCCATTCTATTTTAACCAGACCTAGAGGGTAGTTGGCTTTGTCTCCATGGATGCAGCATATGGTAACCCACTGACTCGGAGTCCGACTAACGTCGTTTAACACGTCTCTCCGTATCACCGACTGACTGCAACCGGAGTCAATCAAAGCCTCTACCTGGGTTCCTTTTATCTTTATGTGCCGTTTGAAAGTAGTACTTCCCTTCCCCACACATAACACCCTACCCCTAGTGACTCCTATTTCCATGGGTTCAACGCGGTCCTGTTTATGTGGACACCCTCGTGCGATGTGGCCCCACTCGCCACAACTGAAGCACTGGGGTTGTTGTAGGGGGCTCTGTTCTCCACTTCGGGAGGGTCCAGGTTCCTCGACGGGTCGTCGGGGTGTATACTTAAGAGGTCCTAAAGCCGGTTTGCATGGATTCCTGGGAGCTAGTGTCTTAACGTCCACCGACCGATGGTAGGCACAAGCCAGATCGACTGCCAGTTCACTATCAACCTTAGGGTGTTGTCGTATCCAGTTTCGAGTGTGTCCGGGAAGTGCGTCTAAGTACTGTTCCAAGATGATGGCTTTAATGACGTCTTCACGGTCATTCCCTAATGGCCCCAACCACTTCAGACCTAAATCCTTGACCTGGAAGTAGAACGTGCGGGGATCTTCGTTCTGTCCCCATTTGACTTTCCGGAACTTCATTCGGTAGTATTCGGTGTCATGGCCCACTCTCTCCAGAATACTTTTCTTAATGTCATTATATGGGGTAGTGCCCCCGGGGTTCGCGGCCTGATAGGCGGTTTGGAGGATACCTGTCAAAAGAGCGGCGATATATTGACCCCAGCGATCTTCCGGCCATTGCGCTGAAGACGCTACCCTTTCAAAGTTCGTAAAAAATGAGTCAGGGTCCTCACCTTCTTGGTATTTTTGCAGTACCGAGCTGGGGACGTTTGGGTGTACCTTACTGGCTGCTATGGTGTCTGTCAGTTTTTGAAGAGCAGTCTCGTGTGCCAGCTGGTTGTTCGCCATTATAGTGGCTTGACTTTTCAGGGCTGCTTGGAGGGCTTCCCGATCTTCCTTAGCCTCCCTTTGGTGTGCTTCCCAGACCAACTGCAAGTGGCGTTGGCCCTCAGCCAGTTGTTTAATCATGTCCTCCAATGTGGGTTTCTCTCCCATTGTCCCGTACTTTCTGTACCGCCTAATCAGTCAGATCCCACTTCTGACACCACTGTGGAAGGCCCTGCGGTACAGAACAAGCAAGACGGAGGCGTCTTAGGGAGATCAAAAGGATTTGAATGTTTTATTGATTTACGTATAGTAGTTAAATTCCACACATGGGCAATAATGTCCTTTCTCTAAGTTTCTTGTCTTTGGTTCTTCTTAAATTAATATTTGTTTGCTGCTTTCTTTTCTAGGCGTAGCTGGGATCCTGGTTTCAGCACTCTCTCGGTCTCTCGCCAAAGTCCCGGAAAAGCAAACAAACAGGACACACGGTAAGTGAGGGTGTGGGGATTTTTCAGTCTAGATTAGTAAGATGGAGGGGGTGTGAAGGAAAAGAAGTAGAGGTCAGTGTGTTAGGGGATATAGGTTTTAGGTTTTAAATCCTTCTGAGCTTCAATAGAGTGTGACATGGTGAGGGGGTTCACACAATGTATTGGTGCTCAGCCCGGTCGGTTCCCCCCCCCTCTGCCCCTTTTCCCACTATCTCTTTTCCTCCCAACCCCTCCCGTATTATCACTGGTTTATTTCTCTTTAAATCTCGATTGTCCCTTCAGAAGGGACCGTACCTTGCCAAGCCACGACCCTCCGGGGTCATGGCGGGAGTTGTTTTCCTCTCTCAGCGTTTTCCGCTTCTGGCTCGCTGGTTCCTCTCCCTGCGCGGCGTCTTTCAGGATTCCGGGCTCCTCTCTCAGCACGTTGTCTTCTCCGGTCGCCGCCTCTTCCTTCGGCGTGTTCTCCTCTTCCGTCTTCCCGACGACGCCCCGGCTCGCGTCGTCCGTCGTCTTTTCACCCCCTCGCATCCGGAAATCCGTCTCTGTGAAGACGGCCGGCCCCCACACGTCACCATGGGAACGCGGCAAGGGTTCGGACGCAGTGTGGAAACGCCGCCATTCGGATGCCGCGGTAGACG
Organism: Pleurodeles waltl; assembly: GCF_031143425.1. Taxonomy (NCBI): domain Eukaryota; kingdom Metazoa; phylum Chordata; class Amphibia; order Caudata; family Salamandridae; genus Pleurodeles; species Pleurodeles waltl. Next base: position 320,103,668 of record NC_090436.1, read on the forward strand.
CGGTTTCCGAGACCCGTCTACACTATTATGTCAGGTGGTTCACAAAACACTCCGGCACCCTTGTTGCCCAAATACTTAATAATTCAATTGTAAATATAATGCAGTGAATAAATGTGCTACTAAAGGCTTGTCCCTTTTGAACGAGTGCTTCAATGCTTGAATGGTATATTTCTTTGCTATTTAGGAAAAGACGCGTGTTTGATGTCAATAACCGCGTTCCCCTTCCACAGCTTAATTGGTGTCAGTGTCCAGCTCACACTTGTTTTCCAGCGCGCAAATCAATTCTGCATAAATCCCTTCTTCAGCAGCCTGCTCAATTGTCTTAATTCAGAAGACGCGTTTTTGATTTCCCTAAACGCGTTAATCACCTCGATTCAAATCGGTCCCAGCGTTTGTCTTAAACAAACAACTGCATTGCATTGTTGTTTTACGCTAGACTCTTCCAGTAATTGTTTGTATCACCCTGTTACCGGTAGAGTCTCGCATTCGCGAGGATATACAGATTTACTGAAAGCTGAAATGTTCGCCTGTTCCAATTACACCGGTCTTTTATTTTTAACAGAGGTTCCCAGGCAGTTCAGTTTACAATCAAAATCTTCACGGGGCCTCGCTAGGAAACACACGCGTCTATTTTGTGCGTGTTTGCACACACTATCGGCTGTCTTTTACTTTTGTTTTTTATGTAACCTCAATAACAATACACAAAGCAGGGCATTACTCAAATTGTGCACAGAATAACTCGCCTCCCCCACACTGCCACAGTTACTTCAGATTCATATGAAAGTTTTAACCCGACTTAGCTCCACATTGCCGGTTGTGTCAAAGTAGCATTTCCTCACTCTCCGGCGCTGCCTCCAAACAAAGGTCTTAGGTACGTAGGCAGTACTATATGGCCCTTGAAAAAGGGTATTTTAGAACATATAAGGGCGGTGCAAAATGAGGACACTACGTATGCTATGACCAAACATTTGAAAACTCATTCAGAATTGGATTGGTTGTCCATGAAATACTATGGTAGTGCAACAATACAAAAAAATAAACGGGGCGGTGATAGGGTTCAGAGATTAAGACGTTTGGAGTCTAGATGTATCATTAGACTGAAGACCAAGATGCCATTTGGGATTAACTATGACGAAGAGTTATATTGTCATCTTTAAGCTTGTTTGTATAAAATGGATTACATTTCTCTGTCAATGCAAAAACTAATATAGTATATTAATTGAAGATAATGTAATAGTTATGATTAAGAACAATCGGGATATGTATCCCTACAGACAAATGATGAAATATAAGTTGAAATATTGTTTTAAGAATTTGGAAAAATTTAAATTAATTCTTTTAGGTGGGAATGCAAATAATGAAGACAGAGGAATTTGATAATGAATTGCAATATTGAGTAGAGTAGCTGTTGTTATGCTCGTGATATTTTGTTTTATTAGTGTTTGTATACACAAGGTTTTCCTATTTTTTTGCTTTCTTTTCTTCTTTTGTTTGTGTCAGTAGGTTACACTGGGGTTAAGAAGGTTATTGGTGTGGGTTGTTTAATAGCATATACTGCAAAGACTACATATCCCAGAATGCCACAAAATGGCATGGCTTAGAGGAGAAGTATAAATAGTGCATGTAATGGATTGAATAATTACCGTGATCAAGACCGGGAAGGTTGAAACGCGTTGGTGTCAGTTTGTTTGGGGTCTTTTCATGAAATAAAAGGAGGTTTGTGATATCCTGTGAGTGCCGCATCCTTCTCTTAATTGTCAAACTGGTGTGAAGATATATATATATATATATATATATATATATATATATATATATATATATATATATTTTTTTTTTTTTTTTTTTTTCTTTTTTCAAAAGTGTATCCCAAGTAATTTTATAATTGTATTCACTATATCAGTTGTCCTTTAAAGTGGGACAGTCTGCATGAGAATGGTCCTTTTTTCAGATATAAAGTTAGATATAATGGAAGGCGGGAGATAATATTTTAATAGAATTTTAAGTTAGCTCGTCTGACATGACAATCAAAATGATTCTAGGAGATGTTCAATGCTGCAATGACTGCAGGTAAATAACTAGCAAAACAAAGATATCTTCAGCTCTCACAGATTGTGCACTTAGCATCACTGCTCTCCAAGGAGACGCAGGCAAAGTGCAGCATGGCCTCAGACTGACATATTCTGTCATTGTGTTTGATTTCCATGGAAACATCTCCCACAGGAAACCCACACTTTTATATCTTATGACTATGCACATATATGTATATATGTGTGTGTAGGAGTAGTATCAGATGGATTTAAAGCAATAGGTGTGTTTATTGAACTCTGTGTGCGTGAAATAACTGATCACAAAGCAGTGTGGTATGATTTTAAATGAAAGAGAGGATTTAACCCTATAGTGGCTGAGTTTTACAATGTGTAACAAGGAAACCTATGCTCAATTCCTGCCTTAGCTGCTTTATAAAATTGACAAATAACTATACTTCACTATGTATCATTGGCCTTGAGCACCCAATTTGAGAGTATATTAAAGTAATTCCATTTGGGATCTGCACTGTGCAACAACATCCATTCTATATGGTTAAAATAAAATAATCTTGCTTCACATTTAATAATAATACAGGCCATGAAGTGAGAATACATTAGAATTTGTGATAATGTCTTGTGGGCATGGGGGTGTTTTAGAATATTTCATGATTGAAAAAGTACTTTCAATAAATGTTACTTAATGTGGCGGTATAAACTTATGTACTTAAATGAGACCCTTAGAAATGTATCTTGCAATGACATTTGTTGCATGATTTGTATGCTGAATCTTTGAACGGCTCAGTTCATGAACTGGCTCTTAGAGCCAAGCCAACCCCTGCTTGCTGGCTAGCCACAATGGTCCCTCTTCATCAGCTGCATTTTGTAGTACGTTTAGTAGTACCACAATTACTAATTACTAAAGTACTAATATAAAATGCTATTGCTGAACCTACAAGAGTAAAACTTCCACCTCCACCTCTCCTAACATTTCTATTGGGAGATTCTCATACATATAAGTCTACTACTTAGTAGTAAATGTGGGAGAGACCAGCAGGAGTGGTTGAAAAATGGGGCACACTTACTGCAAAAAAGTAAGGTTTAGGAGAAGTGAAGCGGGTTTAAAGGAGAGTTACAGGGGATACAAGGGAGGGACATGCTCCTGCCTACAAAAGATTGAGCCCATTCTCAAACTGCAATTCTAATGCTACTGTCAGCAAAAAGGACCCAAAACAGTAGTAAATGTACTCCAGCTCAAAGCTCAAGGAAATCCAGCACCACACTTAGCCAAACACTGGTACCGCAACACCCTCCTATAGAAAATAATGGAGATGGGGGACTCAAAATAAAACCTAAAAGGCAATAACGTAAAATTGTATTAAATTATTTAAACTAATTAAAAATATAAATACATTCAATTTAATGTAAGAAGCATATCTAAAAATAAAACATTTATTGTGTTATTTACAAATATTTTAATGAAATGGTTTGAATTTTAAAAATTAATATAACATTTTGTTTGTATAATACAATTAAATTACTTATAAGTAATTTTGCACATAACTTTTAATATATAATATTACACAATACAAAATTATATTTATATTTGCTTTAGGTGTTTTTTTAATTTAATGTTCAGAATTGTTTTATATTCAATGTAATATGTTTAAAATACATATTTGATCCAAAATTAAGTTAATATTGCTTTAGCATTTTTAATTATGTTTGTACATTTAAAATAAATACATACAATTAACTTACATTAACCCTTAACATAAAAATATTTTTACTTTTTGCTATACCTTACTCATAGGGCATACTACGCCACTGGGGTAAAGTATAGGAAAAACTTTAAAAGTTTCATTACACTTCAAAAAAATGAGTAATAATGTTTTATGCTATATATTAATATAAATTAATTTTAAAATATGTATTTTAAATTTAGACAAAAACAGAAAAATAAGCATTATTAACTTAATTGTGATTAAATATATTATATAAAAATCCCACATAAAGTAAACTGTTTGAATTTAGCAAATTCCAAAAAGTTATGTTTAGAATTAAATGACCCTATCTTTTTAAAAGTTGTGTTTGTTTTTGAATTGAAAAGGAAGTTTATTAAAATCTTTTACGTATAAATGATATTTATAATCTATTTTTATAAAATTCAGTTTAATTAATGAATATATTTAAAACGTGCAAAGAAATTATTTTAATTTAAAATTATTTCCTATGGGTTTTTAGTTTACATTTTTGTCTTCATTTTTTTTATGGAGGAGTGCATCAGTGGTTGGCCATAAGTGGTGCTAGACTTACTACTGCTCATTTTTCGCAGTAGTAACTTACACTCATAAATTTGGACAAAAACCCTGTTTGAGAGGCAAGAGACTCTTTTGAGTAAATTTACACCGGTAGCTGGTGAATAGACGAAAATAGTAAAGTTATTTAAGTGTAAACTTGCAGATGTAAATTACTCACAAGTTCAAGTTATCTTTGTGACCAGCCGCATTTCTTCACAACTTCTGAATTCTCAAAAAGAGTAGGGCATTTGGCAATCCCCAGCCAAGCAGTGAGGGATCAAGGCTGCGGGGGCTGCAACCTGCAGATGCAATAATGAAACATAACGTCTTTGACTTGCAAGCATTTATGACTCGGGGATCAGAGTTCCAGCTGCTGCAGATCTATGCACATGTGTGAGTTGGGCACCAGAATGGAAGAGGGTAGAGTTGATACTCCCCCTGCACTTTCAATATGGGCACTAACATGTGAGAAGTCAAAGGGCAGATGGTCCCCTAATAGCAAGCAGCAAGCCAGGAGCATGGCAGCCTTGTAGGCAGGGAGGTGATGATGTTTTTACAGAAACGCTTATCAGTAGAGCTCGGCTAATAAGCATGGCATTTGTAGACATTGCAGTGATGCGGAAAATACTGCCACATACGTTATTCTAGCCTAGGGGGTTTGATATTTGGCAGGACTGCACAAACACAACTACAAATATCAAGACAAAAGATGAAGTAGAACTGTATATGCTTGCCACATGGGACATCTTGAAATGTATGCAAATCATTAGACTAATGCATCTGTCTCCCATTCTGACTGAAAACCAACATCCTCTTTGGTTGCAAATATAATGGAGAGTTGACACTTTGTGGTAGGTTCAACGGACATACATGGCCACATTTGGGAACTGGGGAGAGGAAGATTTTTAAAACAAAATTGGTGGGATTTATTTTCTTTGTTGATTTGCTCCGAAGAGGATGTACCTTTTTAAGGGAGAAAAAGGTAGAATAAAGCCTTTATCTACCTAGAAAATTGTTTATCTCTCACCTCAATCCAGTGTATTAATATGTATGAATCAAGTGAACAGAATAAAACGTTGAGTTACCTTTGGATGCTCATCTCCAGGCATGATATGCGTTGAAATGTGTAGGTGGCTTTGGATGCAAGAGGGCTGAGAAAGTGGACAGAACATTAGGACATAGATCTGCAAAATAAATGAACAGATACACACAATTGGGGCTATTCACAAAGGTATCTTACACCTGTGAGTAATCTAGTACTTTAAAATTCTGTTAAAAAACCTATGAGTGTAAATCTTAGTCTCCACCTCCACTATCTTTCCTATGGGGAAACTGTGGAAGGGAATGGGGGAGTTGCTATGAAAAAGTGTATATTTACTACTTAATGGAAGGGGTGGTTGGTAAAAGTAAGAAAGGGGTTAGGGGTGGATAGGGAGGGGTTTAGCAGGGACATGGACTCACCCACAAAAGAGAACGTCTTGCTTTAGGACTCTGTGTCCCAGTGTCAGCCCTTTTCAGCTGCATCAGCGCTTTAAAAAAAAATATATATTTATTTGATAAAGAAACTGCACATTCATTTTGAGCTACCTGTTCATGCACAGAGTGACATTGCATCACTTTCCCCCTCGGGTGGTGCATTGGGTAGTATTGCGTCATGGGGCTGAGACCCTATCCATCCCAGTTGGACAAGGGTTTATGTGGTGGCATGTCAGAGTCATCAGTCATGTTTCCCTGTGTGTGTCCGTAGTTGCTGATGGAAGGCCCTAGGCGGGGGTGGACAGGGATCCAATATAATGCCTCTATAGTCAGCCCATCCCTGCCAGATCTTCCCATGATTTTGGGGGCAACCTCGTCCTTTGTATATCGGTCTTTCAAGGGCCATACAGTGGTCCATGCTGGTATCCCATATGGTGGACAATGGAGCAAAGAACGATTTTCAGTTTTGGAGAATGTCTCTCCGAGCTATTGCTAAGCCTAACCACAGTAGTGCTTTTTGGTATCTGTTACCCTCGGTGCCATCGGAGATGGGCAAGAGGATCATCCCAAGATCTTGGGGATTGGCTGACACAGCACCCCCCACTATGTCCAAAATGCGCAACCAGTAGGCCTGGATAGAAGGGCACTGCCAGAAGGTATGTAATAGGTCGCTTGCTGCCTGCTTGCACCTCAGGCATTGGTCCATTGAGATCAGGCCCATTTTGTAGAGTCTGGTATGTGTGAAATGTATTCTATGTTGAATTTTGAAGTCAGTGAGCCTAAATTGTGAGGCAATCAATGTCTTACGTGGATGGGCCAGCATTTCAAGCCAGTCTTCATTGTCTAGCGACCCTAAATCTGCTTCCCAGGCTTCCCTCACCCAAATCATGCAGTCGTTTGCATTTCGGGTCAGCATTCAGTATATATCTGACAGTTTATGTTCTTTTATGTTTGTTAGAAGTATTTTGGCTTCTAGAGTCTCCATCAGTGGATAGGTATTGTTGTAGGGCATGGCGTAACTGAAGGTATCTAACAAAAGTGTGAGCGGTGGAGATGGCATTCATCCTGAAAGACAGTTAAGGATTTCAAGACCCTATCTTGCAGGATATCTCCGACTGTTGACACCCCTATTATATCCCAGGCTGAAAATCCCTACAGGGATGCGACCTGGGGAAGTCTGGTCCCTTGCCATAAAGGTGTCTCCAATTTCACTGTTTTAGAAATGCCACTTTTAGAAATCCACGTCTGTCTGGGTCCAGTTGACAGCTCCCTTGTGCATTCACTCAGACACCCCCCAAATACAGGATACTCAGCCTCACTTGCATACATCTACATTTTGAATGGGTCTTCCTAGGCTGGGAGGGTGGAGGGCCTGACACTTGCATGTCAAAGGACAGTAAGCTGCCCTCACACAAAGGACTGTCACAGCCCCTACTGGGACCCTGGCAGACAGGATTGACATGAAAGGGGACCTTGTGCACTTCTAAGCCAGTCTTTGAAGTCTCCCCCACTTCAAAGGCACATTTGGGTATTTAAACAGGGCCTCTGCCCCTACCAACTCAGACACTTCTGAGGTAGACACGATACCTGACAGTACACTTTCTGGAGAAGAGAAACTGAACCAGAACCAGAACCTGCATCCTGCCAAGAAGACCTGCCTGGCTGCCCAAAGGACTCACCTGACTGCGTTCTGTGAAGGACCGCTGCCTTGCTGTTGCCCTGCTGCCATGCTGCTCTCTGGCTGTGGTGAGAAGTGCTCTTCAAGGGCTTGGGATAAAGCTTGCCTCCTGTTCCCTGAAGTCTCAAGACCAAAAAGACTTCATCTCTACAAGAAGGTCTCCTTGTGCTACGAAAATTGACGCATAGCCGGCCAGAAACGACGCACAGCCTGCAACGTGGTGAAAAATTCACTGCACGCCGAACCAAAACGACGCAGCCTGACTTTGCAACGAGAAGATCGATGCAGCCCCAGCGTAGCGACCGGAAATTCGATGCACGCCCCACTGGATCGACGCACAGCTGAGCCACAACGGCGCAGCCTGACTTCCAGAGAGGAATCGATGCAGAGCCTGCCGTGCGGTAGAAATTTCCATGCAACGCCCACCGGATCGACGCAGCCCCTGTGACTTCATCCTGTCAGCGCCGGAAATTCACGCATCGTCCCCAGGGCATCCGAAAACCCCACAACCTGAAGAGGATCCACGACGAGTGCCAAAAATTGACTCACGGCCGTCCCTGCGTGAAAACTAAACGATTCATTGCCATGTGCAGCCCGAGAAATTGACGCACATCTCCTTGTTTTCCACACATCTCCTACTCTGCGGTTCTTTGCGGAGATTTTGACCGTGAACCAGGTACTTTGCGCTTGAAAGAGACATTTATTGCTTTTAAAAGACTAAAGACACTTTATATCACTTTTACAGTGATATCTCAACATATACTTATTGCATCTTAATCATTTTGGCCTGCATTTTATCAGATAAATATTATATATTTTTCTAAACACTGTGTGGTGTATTCTTGTGGTGCTATACTGTGTTATTGCATGATTTATTGCGCAAATATGCTTCCTCTATGTAGTCGTCCTTGTTCCAAATTACAATATTGCCTCCTTTGTCCGCAGGTTTAATCACTATTGACTGGTTATTCATCAAACCCTTCAATGCTTCACGTTGATCTTTCGTCAAATTCTCTTTCTTTTGTTGTAGAGAGGGCTGCAGTTTTTCTAGGTCGCTCACAACGAGATCGTGGAATATATCAATTTTATTTCCTGGGAGAGAGATGGGCAGAATTTGGATTTGGGTTTGAATTTTGTTCTTGGCTTCTGATCTATCTCAATACCCAGTGTATCCAATATTTGTGTTTCAGTCAACTCCTCATCTCTCAAATTGTGCGTCAAATCATAAATTGTTTTCAAATCCATGCTTTGTTCAATAGTTAACTCTAAATTGCACATGCTAGAGCTTACTCCCGATGTTGCAGTGGGTCCTATTTTAGAAAAATATTTTGCCAATTTCAATTTTCTTACAAACTTATATAGGTCAATTCTTGTTTGAACAAAGTCCTGATGTTTCTCCGGACAGAAGCTTAAACCCTTCTGTAATACTGATGTTTCTACCTTGTTCAGTTCATAATTTGATAGATTCACAATCAATTTTTCTGATTTCCTTACTGATATCTCAGAAGTCATTGTTCCTTTCGACTCCGTAACATGTAGTCTTTTCCTTTTTCCCCTCTTCGTCTTCCTCTTCCTGTGGGGTCTCGCCACCCCGACCCCTGCCTCTTGCTCCTCTTCCTCTGTTTCTCGGTGTTGTTTGATCCAGATACACCAATTTCATTTTGTCTAAAAAAGTTGTTTTTCTAATATTCTTGCTTGTCCCTTCACCTTCACTCAGATCTGTTTCCGATCCACGTGTTTCTGTATTCTTTGTTTGATCCAAACTAATGTGTCCTGAATAAAACTGTTGTTTCAATATGTCAAATCTTTTTGCGAAGGTTAAAATGCATCCTGATTCATAGTCTTGAGCATCCCTCAAAAACTTACTTCTTTTCCGTTCCTCTATTTGATTTTCATATTTGTCTAGGAAAGTATTCATGGTTTTTTTACATTCTCCTTCTCTTCTTCCTGATCTGACATCCCAATCTGTTCCTCCAGTTCTTTAATATTCTGTCTTAATTTTTCAATGTCTTTTTTAGCATATTTAATTAAGATCTCCATCACACGTTTGGAACATTCCTTGGTATTCTTACCCCATTCTTCAAGCATTTCAGGACTTTTATCTGCGTGATTTGGTAATATAAAAATTCTCAATCCTCTTGGGACTCTCCCCACTTGTATATATTTTTGCAATGTCATTATTTCCCAGCTTTTCGAAATTTCCTTTTTCATGAGGCGTTCTAATTGCAGAAATAAATACTTGACATTGTTCCTTGGAACTGTTCCTCCGCTTGTTGGCGGTTGCCCATGAGTTTGAGTATTGCTAGTGACCTCAAAAACTGATTCTGCTCTCTGAATGTGTTTGGCTAGTCTTTCTTCCATATTTTTTACCAGACGAATTCGCTTGTATCTAATAAAGATGTTGTATATCACCTGTAGAGTATTCTGAGTTATGATCTCTTTGTGGGGTCTTATTTCATTTAATGTTTGTTCTCAAAGAATCCTGGGGGTCATTACAACCCTGGCGGACGGTGTTAAAGCAGCGGAAATACCGCAAACAGGCCGGCGGACAAAAAAAGGGAATTATGACCCTGGTGGAAACCGCCAACAAAGACAGCCACTTTAACACTTCGCCCGCCACGGCGGTACAGACAAGCAGCGCGGCAGTCACCGCCAACAGACAGGCGGAAGACAATGTACCGCCCACAGTATTACAACCCGCCAATCCGCCACCTTTTCCGGGCGGATTCACCGTGGATAAAAACACGGCGGAAACAGCTTTTGCTATGGGAAAACGCTCACCTTAACATATCCCATGAGGAATGCATGGAGCCGGAACTCCAAATACTCCCTGCCCATGTGTTTCTGCTCTTCTACGACCAACAACTACGTAGGCGCAGCAGACAACGGTGAATACTGCACCTACGACATGGGGGGGGGAGGCAAAAGTTAGGGGGACACACACCAAACACCCCCACCCCCACCCTCGCATATTACAACATACACACCAATGCATTCACAAAAATCTCAGTAACAACCCACAATCCCCCCGGAAGAATGAATACACAAAGCGAAAATCGGTCAAACAATGTAATGTGCCAATATACATGTCATACAAAAATATACAGATATATATTTGAAAATCAGTCAGAATTATATACAATACGAGAAGTAGTGCAGATATGTACATAACAATGTCCGTGCACCATCAGTCCAAAAAGTACATGGGCGAGGCCCACAAACGATACCTGACCACAATCGGAGAGAACACTGCCGGGGCATCAGATAGAAATACTACAGGCACCTCAGGGGGAAGGGAAGGGGGGGCACCTCAGCCGGATGACTGCAAAGCCAGATCCACGACGGGGCTCCATGCCCATAAATGCCCTCCTGGGGAGTGCAAAGCCACAGTCTCTCAAGTCTCTACAGTGGGTGGGTTGCCCACTGTGCCATCCTGGGGAGTGCAAAGCCACAGTCTCTCAAGTCTCTACAGTGGGTGGGTTGCCCACTGTGCCATCCTGGGGAGTGCAAAGCTACAGTCTCTCAAGTTGATGCAGGTCTCTACTGGTACTGGGGGGGACTGGTGCCCAGACTGGATGAGTCTCCCCGTGAAAGGTCGTGTCCTGTCCCAGCTGCACATGGGATCAGGATGCATGATGGTCAAGACTTGCTCCTCCCATGTTGTTAGTTGTGGGGGAGGAGGTGGGGGTCCGCCGCCAGTCCGCTGTACCGCGATGTTGTGCCTGGAGACCGTTGAACGCACCTTCCCCCGTAGGTCGTTCCACCTCTTCCTGATGTCCTCCCTATTTCTTGGGTGCTGTCCCACGGCGTTCACCCTGTCCACTATTCTGCGCCATAACTCCATCTTCCTGGCTATTGATGTGTGCTGTACCTGTGAGCCAAATAGCTGTGGCTCTACCCGGCTGATTTCCTCCACCATGACCCTGAGCTCCTCCTCGGAGAAGCGGGGGTGTCTTTCACGTGCCATGGGGTGGTGTGGGTGATGTGTGGGGTGGTGTATGTGGTGATGAGTGTGGTGAGTGTGGTGAGTGTAGTGGTGTGTGGTGTTTAGTGCGTGGATGTTGTGTGGGTGATGGTGTTGTGTGCCTCTGTGTAGTGGGGTTGTCTATTCTGTGCTCTCTCTCTGTCGCCTTTGTGTCTAATGTTTGGTAGTAGGGGTTTGTGGGTGATGTGGGTGTGTGTTTTATATAGTGTTGGGTGTGTGGGAGTGGTGTTTGTATGTGTATCAGGTGTGTGTATTTTGAATTGTCCAATGTGGCGGTGTTTTGGAGATGTGTGTGTATTTTGAGCGCGGCGGTGTGTACCGCCAATGGAATACCGTGGTTGAAAGACCGCCGCGTGCATTCGTGTGTCGTAATAGCATGGGTGTGTTTCTGTTGGTGTGGAGGTGGAGGATTTGTTTCCGACAGTTTATCACTGACCTTTGGTGTGGCGGTGTTGTGTGGGTGTCTGAATATCGGCAGATTCCAAGATGTGTGTCATAATAGCTGTGGCGGAATGCCGCCGCGGCGGCGGTGTGTTGGCGGTCTTCTGCACGGCGGTAAGCGCCTTTTACCACCAATGTTGTAATGACCCCCCCTGTGTGGCTCACAGGACTTCAACTTTCTTCCGTCCTGTAGCCACCACTGGAAAGTAATTTGTATTAATGGAAGAACTACTTGTTAATGTGTCTTAAATTCGAGACTTGGTACAGTTGTTGTTGTGGAGATAACACAGTTATTTAATTGTGTTCTGGGGAGGTATTCTGTGCACCTTCTCACTGCATTTTGTTATGTCAATTCATGGACCATAGATAATTGCCAATGTTATTAATATACTGTGTTCGATGTGCTTCAGACTCTCAAGCACTATGTTACTATTCTGTCAGGTGGTTCACAAAACACTCCGGCACCCTTGTTGCCCAAATACTTAATAATTAAATTGTAAATATAATGCAGTGAATAAATGTGCTACTAAAGGCTTGTCCCTTTTGAACGAGTGCTTCAATGCTTGAATGGTATATTTCTTTGCTACTTAGGAAAAGACACGTCAATGATGATGGCAATAACCGCGTTCCCCTTCCACAGCTTAATTGGTGTCAGTGTCCAGCTCACACTTGTTTTCCAGCGGGCAAATCAATTCTGCATAAATCCCTTCTTCAGCAGCCTGCTCAATTGTCTTAATTCAGAAGACGTGTTTTTGATTTCCCTAAATGCGTTAATCACCTCGATTCAAATCGGTCCCAGCGTTTGTCTTAAACAAACAACTGCATTGCGTTGTTGTTTTACGCTAGACTCTTCCAGTAATTGTTTGTATCACCCTGTTAGCGGTAGAGTCTCGCATTTGCGAGGATATACAGATTTACTGAAAGCTGAAATGTTCGCCTGTTCCAATTACACCGGTCTTTTATTTTTAACAGAGGTTCCCAGGCAGTTCAGTTTACAATCAAAATCTTCACGGGGCCTCGCTGGGAAACACACGCGTCTATTTGGTGCGCATTTGCACACACTATCGGCAGTCTTTTACTTTTGTTTTTTATGTAGCCTCAATAACAATACCCAAAGCAGGGCATTACTCAAATTGTACACAGAATAACTCGCCTCCCCCACACTGCCACAGTTACCTCAGATTCATATGAACGTTTTAACCCGACTTTGCTCCACATTGCCGGTTGTATCAAAGTAGCATTTCCTCACTCTCCGGCGCTGCCTCCAAACAAAGGTCTTAGGTACGTAGGCAGTACTATATGCCCCTTGAAAAAGCGTATTTTTGAACATATAAGGGTGGTGCAAAATGAGGACACTACGTATGCTATGACTAAACATTTGAAAACTCATTCAGAATTGGATTGGTTGTCCATGAAATACTATGGTAGTGCAACAATACAAAAAAATAAACGGGGCGGTGATAGGGTTCAGAGATTAAGACGTTTGGAGTCTAGGTGTATCATTAGACTGAAGACCAAGATGCCATTTGGGATTAACTATGACGAAGAGTTATATTGTCATCTTTAAGCTTGTTTGTATAAAATGGATTACATTTCTCTGTCAATGCAAAAACTAATATAGTATATTAATTGAAGATAATGTAATAGTTATGATTAAGAACAATCAGGATATGTATCCCTACAGACAAATGATGAAATATAAGTTGAAATATTGTTTTAAGAATTTGGAAAAATTTAAATTAATTCTTTTAGGTGGGAATGCAAATAATGAAGACAGAGGAATTTGATAATGAATTGCAATATTGAGTAGAGTAGCTGTTGTTATGCTCGTGATATTTTGTTTTATTAGTGTTTGTATGCACAAGGTTTTCCTATTTTTTTACTTTCTTTTCTTCTTTTGTTTGTGTCAGTAGGTTACACTGGGGTTAAGAAGGTTATTGGTGTGGGTTGTTTAATAGCATATACTGCAAAGACTACATATCCCAGAATGCCACAAAATGGCATGGCTTAGAGGAGAAGTATAAATAGTGCATGTAATGGATTGAATAATTACCGTGATCAAGACCAGGAAGGTTGAAACGCGTTGGTGTCAATTTGTTTGGGGTCTTTTCATGAAATAAAAGGAGGTTGATGAAATCCTGTGAGTGCCGCATCCTTGTCTTAATTGTCAAACTGGTGTGAAGATAAATATATATATATATATATATGTATATTTATATATATATATATATATATATATATATATATATATATATATATATATATATATATATATTTTCAAAAGTGTATCCCAAGTAATTTTATAATTGTATTCACTATATCAGTTGTCCTTTAAAGTGGGACAGTCTGCATGAGAATGGTCCTTTTTTCAGATATAAAGTTAGATATAATGGAAGGCGGGAGATAATATTTTAATAGAATTTTAATTTAGCTCGTCTGACATGACAATCAAAATGATTCTAGGAGATGTTCAATGCTGCAATGACTGCAGGTAAATAACTAGCAAAACAAAGATATCTTTCAGCCCTCACAGATTGTTCACTTAGCATCACTGCTCTCCAAGGAGACGCAGGCAAAGTGCAGCATGGCCTCAGACTGACATATTCTGTCATTGTGTTTGATTTCCATGGAAACATCCCCCACAGGAAAACCACACTTTTATATCTTATGACTATGCACATATATGTATATATGTGTGTGTAGGAGTAGTATCAGATGGATTTAAAGCAATAGGTGTGTTTATTGAACTCTGTGTGCGTGAAATAACTGATCACAAAGCAGTGTGGTATGATTTTAAATGAAAGAGAGAAGGATTTAACCCTATAGTGGCTGAGTTTTACAATGTGTAACAAGGAAAACTATGCTCAATTCCTGCCTTAGCTGCTTTACAAAATTGACAAATAACTATACTTCACTATGTATCATTGGCCTTGAGCACCCAATTTGAGTGTATATTAAAGTAATTCCATTTGGGATCTGCACTGAGCAACAACATCCATTCTATATGGTTAAAATAAAATAATCTTGCTTCACATTTAATAATAATACAGGCCATAAAGTGAGAATACATTAGAATTTGTGATAATGTCTTGTGGGCATGGGGGTGTTTTAGAATATTTCACGATTGAAAAAGTACTTTCAATAAATGTTACTTAATGTGGCGGTATAAACTTATGTACTTAAATGAGACCCTTAGAAATGTATCTTGCAATGACATTTGTTGCATGATTTGTCTGCTGAATCTTTGAACGGCTCAGTTCATGAACTGGTTCTTAGAGCCAAGCCAACCCCTGTTTGCTGGCTAGCCACAATGGTCCCTCTTCATCAGCTGCATTTTGTAGTACGTTTAGTAGTACCACAATTACTAATTACTAAAGTACTAATATAAAATGCTATTGCTGAACCTACAAGAGTAAAACTTCCACCTCCACCTCTCCTAACATTTCTATTGGGAGATTCTCATACATATAAGTCTACTACTTAGTAGTAAATGTGGGAGAGACCAGCAGGAGTGGTTGAAAAATGGGGCACACTTACTGCAAAAAAGTAAGGTTTAGGAGAAGTGAAGCGGGTTTAAAGGAGAGTTACAGGGGATACAAGGGAGGGACATGCTCCTGCCTACAAAAGATTGCGCCCATTCTCGAACTGCAATTCTAATGCTACTGTCAGCAAAAAGGACCCAAAACAGTAGTAAATGTACTCCAGCTCAGACCTCAAGGAAATCCAGCACCACACTTAGCCAAACACTGGTACCGCAACACCCTCCTATAGAAAATAATGGAGATGGGGGACTCAAAATAAAACCTAAAAGGCAATAACGTAAAATTGTATTAAATTATTTAAACTAATTAAAAATATAAATACATTCAATTTAATGTAAGAAGCATATCTAAAAATAAAACATTTATTGTGTTATTTAAAAATATTTTAATGAAATGGTTTGAATTTTAAAAATTAATATAACATTTTGTTTGTATAATACAATTAAAGGACTTATAAGTAATTTTGCACATAACTTTTAATATATAATATTACACAATACAAAATTATTTTTATATTTGCTTTAGGTGTTTTTTTAATTTAATGTTCAGAATTGTTTTATATTCAATGTAATATGTTTAAAATACATATTTGATCCAAAATTAAGTTAATATTGCTTTAGCATTTTTAATTATGTCTGTACATTTAAAATAAATACATACAATTGACTTACATTAACCCTTAACATAAAAATATTTTTACTTTTTGCTATACCTTACTCATAGGGCATACTACGCCACTGTGGTAAAGTATAGGAAAAACTTTAAAAGTTTCATTACACTTCAAAAAAATGAGTAATAATGTTTTATGCGATATATTAATATAAATTAATTTTAAAATATGTATTTTAAATTTAGACAAAAACAGAAAAATAAGCATTATTAACTTAATTGTGATTAAATATATTATATAAAAATCCCACCTAAAGTAAACTGTTTGAATTTAGCAAATTCCAAAAAGTTATGTTTAGAATTAATTGACCCTATCTTTTTAAAAGTTGTGTTTGTTTTTTAATTGAAAAGGAAGTTTATTAAAATCTTTTACCTATAAATGATATTTATAATCTATTTTTATAAAATTCAGTTTAATGAATGTATATATTTAAAACGTGCAAAGAAATTATTTTAATTTAAAATTATTTCCTATGGGTTTTTAGTTTACATTTTTGTCTTCATTTTTTTTATGGAGGAGTGCATCAGTGGTTGGCCATAAGTGGTGCTAGACTTACTACTGCTCATTTTTCGCAGTAGTAACTTACACTCATAAATTTGGACAAAAACCCTGTTTGAGAGGCAAGAGACTCTTTTGAGTAAATTTACACCTGTAGCTGGTGAATAGACGAAAATAGTAAAGTTATTTAAGTGTAAACTTGCAGATGTAAATTACTCACAAGTTCAAGTTATCTTTGTGACCAGCCGCATTTCTTCACAACTTTTGAATTCTCAAAAAGAGTAGGGCATTTGGCAATCCCCAGCCAAGCAGTGTGGGATCAAGGCTGCGGGGGGCTGCAACCTGCAGATGCAATAATGAAACATAACGTCTTTGACTTGCAAGCATTTATGACTCGGGGATCAGAGTTCCAGCTGCTGCAGATCTATGCACATGTGTGAGTTGGGCACCAGAATGGAAGAGGGTAGAGTTGATACTCCCCCTGCACTTTCAATCTGGGCACTAACATGTGAGAAGTCAAAGGGCAGATGGTCCCCTGATAGCAAGCAGCAAGCCAGGAGCATGGCACCCTTGTAGGCAGGGAAGTGATGATGTTTTTCCAGAAACGCTTATCAGTACAGCTCGGCTAATAAGCATGGCATTTGTAGACATTGCAGTGATGCGGAAAATACTGCCACATACTTTATTCTAGCCTAGGGGGTTTGATATTTGGCAGGACTGCACAAACACAACTACAAATATCAAGACAAAAGATGAAGTAGAACTGTATATGCTTGCCACATGGGACATCTTGAAATGTATGCAAATCATTAGACTAATGCAACTGTCTCCCATTCTGACTGAAAACCAACATCCTCTTTGGTTGCAAATATAATGGAGAGTTGACACTTTGTGGTAGGTTCAACGGACATACATGGCCACATTTGGGAACTGGGGAGAGGAAGATTTTTAAAACAAAATTGGTGGGATTTATTTTCTTTGTTGATTTGCTCCGAAGAGGATGCACCTTTTTAGGGGAGAGAAAGGTAGAATAAAGCCTTTATCTACCTAGAAAATTGTTTGTCTCTCACCTCAATCCAGTGTATTAATATGTATGAATCAAGTGAACAGAATAAAACGTTGAGTTACCTTTGGATGCTCATCTCCAGGCATGATATGCGTTGAAATGTGTAGGTGGTTTTGGATGCAAGAGGGCTGAGAAAGTGGACAGAACATTAGGACATAGATCTGCAAAATAAATGAACAGATACACACTATGGGGGCTATTCACAAAGGTATCTTACACCTGTGAGTAATCTAGTACTTTAAAATTCTGTTCAAAAACCTCTGAGTGTAAATCTTAGTCTCCACCTCCACTATCTTTCCTATGGGGAACTGTGGAAGGGAACGGGGGAGTTGCTATGAAAAAGTGTATATTTACCACTTAATGGAAGGGGTGGTTGGTAAAAGTAAGAAAGGGGTTAGGGGTGGATAGGGAGGGGTTTAGCAGGGACATGGACTCACCCACAAAAGAGAACGTCTTGCTTTAGGACTCTTTGTCCCAGTGTCAGCCCTTTTAAGCTGCATCAGCGCTTTAAAAAAAAAAAAAAATTTATTTGATAAAGAAACTGCACATTCATTTTGAGCTACCTATTCATGCACAGAGTGACATTGCATCACTTTCCCCCTCGGGTGGTGCATTGGGTAGTATTGCGTCATGGGGCTGAGACCCTATCCATCCCAGTTGGGCAAGGGTTTATGTGGTGGGATGTCAGAGTCATCAGTCATGTTTCCCTGTGTGTGTCCGTAGTTGCTGATGGAAGGCCCTAGGCGGGGGTGGACAGGGATCCAATATAATGCCTCTATAGTCAGCCCATCCCTGCCAGATCTTCCCATGATTTTGGGGGCAACCTCGTCCTTTGTATATCGGTCTTTCAAGGGCCATACAGTGGTCCATGCTGGTATCCCATATGGTGGACAATGGAGCAAAGGACGATTTTCAGTTTTGGGGAATGTCTCGCCTAGCTATTGCTAAGCCTAACCACAGTAGTGCTTTTTTGGTATCTGTTACCCTCGGTGCCATCGGAGATGGGCAAGAGGATCATCCCAAGATTTTGGGGATTGGCTGACACAGCACCCCCCACTATGTCCAAAATGCGCAACCAGTCGGCCTGGATAGAAGGGCACTGCCAGAAGGTATGTAATAGGTCGCTTGCTGCCTGCTTGCACCTCAGGCATTGGTCCATTGAGATCAGGCCCATTTTGTAGAGTCTGGTACTTGTGAAATGTAATCTATGTTGAATTTTTAAGTCAGTGAGCCTAAATTGTGAGGCAATCAATGTCTTACATGGATGGGCCAGCATTTCAAGCCAGTCTTCATTGTCTAGCGACCCTAAATCTGCTTCCCAGGCTTCCCTCACCCAAATCATGCAGTCGTTTGCATTTCGGGTCAGCATTCAGTATATATCTGACAGTTTATGTTCTTTTATGTTTGTTAGAAGTATTTTGGCTTCTAGAGTCTCCATCAGTGGATAGGTATTGTTGTAGGGCATGGAGTAACTGAAGGTATCTAACAAAAGTGTGAGCGGTGGAGATGGCATTCATCCTGAAAGACAGTAAAGGATTTCAAGACCCTATCTTGCAGGATATCTCCGACTGTTGACACCCCTATTATATCCCAGGCTGAAAATCCCTACAGGGATGCGACCTGGGGAAGTCTGGTCCCTTGCCATAAAGGTGTCTCCAATTTCACTGTTTTAGAAATGCCACTTTTAGAAATCCACGTCTGTCTGGGTTCAGTTGACAGCTCCCTTGTGCATTCACTCAGACACCCCCCAAATACAGGATACTCAGCCTCACTTGCATACATCTACATTTTGAATGGGCCTTCCTAGGCTGGGAGGGTGGAGGGCCTGACACTTGCATGTCAAAGGACAGTAGGCTGCCCTCACACAAAGGACTGTCACAGCCCCTACTGGGACCCTGGCAGACAGGATTGACATGAAAGGGGACCTTGTGCACTTCTAAGCTACTCTTTGAAGTCTCCCCCACTTCAAAGGCACATTTGGGTTTTTAAACAGGGCCTCTGCCCCTACCAACTCAGACACCTCTGAGGTAGACACGATACCTGACAGTACACTTTCTGGAGAAGAGAACCTGAACCAGAACCTGCATCCTGTCAAGAAGACCTGCGTGGCTGCCCAAAGGACTCACCTGACTGCGTTCTGTGAAGGACGGCTGCCTTGCTGTTGCCCTGCTGCCATGCTGCTCTCTGGCTGTGGTGAGAAGTGCTCTTCAAGGGCTTGGGATAAAGCTTGCCTCCTGTTCCCTGAAGTCTCAAGACCAAAAAGACTTCATCTCTACAAGAAGGTCTCCTTGTGCTACGAAAATTGACGCATAGCCTGTCAGAAACGACGCACAGCCTGCACCGCGGTGAAAAATTCACTGCACGCTGAACCAGAACGACGCAGCCTGACTTTGCAACGAGAAGATCGACGCAGCCACAGCGTAGCGACCGGAAATTCGATGCACGCCCCACTGGATCGACGCACAGCTGAGCCAGAACGGTGCAGCCTGACTTCCAGAGAGGAATCGACGCAGAGCCTGCCGTGCGGTACAAATTTCCACGCAACGCCCACCGGATCGACGCAGCCCCTGTGACTTCATCCTGTCAGCGCCGGAAATTCACGCATCGTCCCCGGGGCGTCCGAAAACCCCACAACCTGAAGACGATCCACAACAAGTGCCAAAAATTGACGCATGGCCGTCCCTGCGTGAAAACTAAACGATGCATTGCCATGCGCAGCCCGAGAAATTGACGCACATCTCCTTGTTTTCCACACATCTCCTCCTCTGGGGTTCTTTGCGGAGATTTTGACCGTGAACCAGGTACTTTGTGCTTGAAAGAGACATTTATTGCTTTTAAAAGACTAAAGACACTTTATATCACTTTTACAGTGATATCTCAACATATACTTATTGCATCTTAATCATTTTGGCCTGCATTTTATCAGATAAATATTATATATTTTTCTAAACACTGTGGGGGTTATTCTAACTTTGGAGGAGGTGTTAATCTGTCCCAAAAGTGACGGATTTACCACCATCCGTATTACGAGTCCATTATATCCTATGGAACTCGTAATACGGCTGGTGGTATATCCGTCACTTTACCGTCACTTTTGGGACGGATTAACACTCCTCCAAAGTTAGAATAACCCCCTGTGTGGTGTATTTTTGTGGTGCTATACTGTGTTATTGCATGATTTATTGCGCAAATACTTTACACATTGCCTTCAACGTTAAGCCTGACTGCTGACAGAGGTTGGGCAAAGGCTAATTTGGATTGTGTGTGACTTACCCTGACTAGAGTGAGGGTCCTCGCTTGGACAGGGAGTAACCTGACTTCCAACGAAAGACCCCATTTCTAATATTGGCCGTCACAAAGAAGGATCAGTTAATTAGAAATGGGAAGTTATGGAGTTATGGAGTTGATAAAGTAGTTTGGGGAGGGCCACCATTTTGAAAATGGCTGATCGACCCATCAGGGACGGTGGACCAATACTTTACATCCTTCCATAGTGTCTGAAGCACATGGGTCAAATTGTGTGCTTATGTGGTGTTGTTGTGTGGGGTAATGAAAACCCCCAAATATTGAAACCCCTCTGGGAGTACAGTGATCTCAGGAACCCAGGGTGCAAGGTGAGGGCAGTCGTCTATCGGGTAGATAGCTGATTTGGTTCTGTTCATGTGGATTCCAAGGTAGGTCCAGAAATTCTGTAACATCTGGAGAGCACGTGGGACCGTTGAGTTTGGAAGTCGACCGCGTATAGTGAGATTTTGTCTGTCACTCCCTCGAACCATTGGAGGCCATGGTATAATGCGTCCACTCATGCCACCAAGGGTTCAATGGCTAGTATGAACAGGAGTGGAGACAAGGGGCATCCCTGGTGTGTTCCACGCTTGACTGGGAACCAATGGGACAGCGATCCTCCGATTTGTACCGAGCTCTCAAGTGGGAGTATAGAAGCCAGATGAAGTCTATGAAATGAGGGCCAGAACCATATTAACAGAACAGGACAAACAGGTAGTCCCATCGAACTGTGTCGAATTCCTTCTGGGAATCTACCAACAGGAGCGCCTGATGGCCTAGTATGCTCTTGTACATCTTCAGGGTGTTGTACACCCTCCGAATGTTATGTCTAGTGGCTATGTGGGCCATGAAGCCTGATTGGTCAGGATGTGCCTGTAATTTAGAACATATCTTCGTCTCAGAGTTTATTAAGGAGCTTGGTCTAAATTCTTCACAGCAGGTACCCGAAAGGCCCGGCTCCAGTATGACCACTATCTTTGTCAGGCGTATGTCGGGGGCAGCCCCCTTGCTCCAAAGCTTCATTGAACATGTTTAGCATCAAGGGTCCAGAGATGGGCCAGACCAGAGGCCACAATTCCGCTGGGAATCAAGTGGGTCCAGGTGCTTTCCCTGTGTGGAGCCTATTTCTGGGGAGTCACGTGCGCCGTGCCACAACTGGGGCAATGGCACATTGGCCACATAGTGCTCCAGGTCTTCGGGTGGACGATTACCGCTCAGTGGTGTAGAGTTTGCCATAAAAATTTACAAACTCCTCTGCAGTCCTGCTACTGGCCGTGATATGGGTGGCATCTTTCACCTCCAGAAATGCCACCAGGGAACCAGACTGCCGGGGAGTACAGAGCCAATGTAACATTTTGCTAGATTTATCACCCCATTGGTATATAAACTGTTTGTGGCTATCCAAGTCTCTGTCGCCTCTTGAGTGAATTCCTGTTTGAGGATGGATTGCACATGGAGGGAGTCTTGTAGTATCTCGTCTTGCTGTGAGCTAAGGTATTGTTTTTCCAGGTTGAGCACCTGTGTTTCGAGGTCCTCCATTTTTTGGTGGAGGCGGGTTTGCCATCCTTTGCAGTAACTAAAAATGTCTTCTTGTAAGGTGGCCTGCTTGCCTCCCAGCGGACTCTGCAATTCCTATATTTTATTCAGAGAACTTCTGACTCATGTCTCTGCATGCCTCCCTGAACTCCTCATCCTGTAGGAACCACCCATTTAGTTTCCATCCTGTAGCCGCACGCTGGGGGCCCCATTCCATCTCTATCAGCAGAGACGAATGGTCTGAGAGGTCTCGTGCCAGCATGTGCGCACTTTGCATACAGTGGCCCTCACATTGAGAAGTAAGAAAGTATCCCAGCCTAGAAAAGGAACGGTGTGCCCCACAGTAAAATGTATACCCCTTTTCCTGAGTGTGATGAGCCCTCCAAATGTCTATTGCCATTACATGGAGCAGGAAGCCCAAGAGCAGGGTGGGTTTATCTCCTTGCGTTTAGCCGATCGGTCCAGGTCGGGGGTCGCATACCCCATTAAAGTCACCTCTTATCAGCCATGGTGCTTCTGGCATCTCCCTTAGGAGAGCTCCCAGGGCAGACAGGAACAATGCATTTTAAGAGACGGGGGCTACAAGCTGATAATGGAAAGCAGGGACCCTCCTAGAGATCGAGAGATTGCCAAATACCTGTCCCCTCTATGATGCCATACCTGCACTACCATCATAGGAGTCCGTTTATCGATCAGAATAGCCAACCGTCTTGATACCCAATGGAATCCTGCATGGTAGTCCTGGCTGTAGCCCCGACAGGCCAAGAAAGTGCATTTATTTCCCATTAAGTGTGTTTCTTGCAACAAAAGGATGTCTGCCCCGTGGTGATGAGGTGATTTGAGCACTGCCCCTCATTTAGGTCTATTAAGCAAACCATTCACATTCCAGGACAGGAGTGATACGAGTTGCGACTGTTTTGAGTCAGGGCTTTCCTCCATGTAGGACATCATGAGTATTGTGTGAATGGAGGAGGATGGGCCCATGCAAGGGAGTGCAAATCAACCTGTGCATTTCCCTTTTATGTAGATCGAAGTGTGGTTATGTGTAAAAAAAAAAACAATGTAACTGTGAAATTCCCCCCTCCGTGTAGCCCTCCCATACTCCACCAACTAGAAGTACCTGTTGTGTGCCTTCGGGTGTCGCTTCTCCGGCTACTTTAAGCTCTCCCGCCTCCCAGGCCACCCTCCCATCCTAACTAGAACTAAACTATAAACCTATAACATGTGCTAAGACAGAGGTCAGAGTGCAGGGGGTGATGTGGATCCAAGCATTGTGAAGTGGGCCTGCACCTTGTGTGAGGACGTAACTGTGTCATGAGGATGGCATCATAACATCTATATGTGGTTAGGAAGACCAGATTGGGGGATAATCTATGGGTCTAGTGATTGTGTGTCATCTAGAACTAGGGAAGCAATGTGTCTCTCAGGGCTCTCTGTTGGACCCAGGGACCGGGCCCTTCCTTCTCTACAGGGATTCGTTCGCCAACCCTCAGTGAAATCTCCCGGACCTCTTTCCACCTCCCTAGCTCCCTGTCTCGCTTCATCCCCACTCCCTCTGCCAGGGCCCCCTCCACTGCGGAGGTCGGGCGCTGCTAAGTATCAGCACTTTTAAGCAAATTTCACTGCCTGCAGGATAGGACGCCTCACTTCAGAACTCCATGTCCCAGGATTGTGCTGCTCATGGTGAAAGGGAGCCAAGGCTGTGAGCCCTTCTCATCTGCATTAGAGCTCTTAAGAGCACTTTGCTGCCCGCAGTGTGGGACGTCATGCTTCAGGACTCTGTCCCATGATTCTGCTGCTCCAGGTGAGAGGAGGCGGAGACAGTGAGCCATTCTCAGCTCTTTTAAGCACACTATACTGCCCAGGGCTTGCAATGCACACAGGACCTGCCCGGGCACAGCCTGGGTGAATATCGGGCCAAGAGCAGGCCCATCTGTACCTGTCCGAACCCAGAGAAGGCTGGACTGGGACACCATTGTTGTCTCTGCTTCTAATATTTCTTCATGGGGAAGTTAAAAGCAGCAGTGCTGATTCACTACCATAACAACTGCATAATCAATTGATCTCAAAATTTCTGACTAACACGCTGTGAGCAGTTAATCCAGAAATTGAATCAGTTGAAGAGAGATTTAGGGCCTGATTACGACCTTGATTGAGGGGATTACTCTGTCACAAACGTGACGGATATCCCGTCCGTCATATTACAAGTTCCACAGGATATAATGGAACTTGTAATATGGCACTAGCAGCACTTTCCACCACTGACTGTATGGAACCATATCTACAATTTGTCCTAAAGCTCACCATATCTTTTTGTTGACGCACTTTAGACTCAACATTGCACACTTTCTTAGTCAGTTACCTGTAGGATGCCTTCATAAACACTAACTTCGCTCCATGACAATGTAGCTTTGCCACAAACCTATCTACTTTACATCTTATTGCAAATTATTTTGAAAACTGAAGAAGCAGTTTTTAGTACCTGTTTTAAAGACGGCAAGACATTAGGTAATGTAGAGTGGCACTTCTTGTGCCACCAATCCCTTCCAATTTTTTTTTTTTAGAGTTGAAACATTTATGCAGACTACATTTTGATTGGGAAAGCAAGCAGGGCCCTAGCAACTGTATCAGAATACGTGATTTTATCCTTTTTATACTTTATGCATTTTTGCATTGTATTGTTTTAGTATGTATATTTTTAAGTTGTTTTGCTTGGCGTAAATAATCACCAAACAACAATTATATCAATAGAAGACATCTGGCCATATTTGCTGATGGCCCTATGTGTTGAGCTTTCTTTCTCCAATGAATTGCATCCTTTTTCAATAGCACTTTGCATTTTGTCCTCCTCTGTAGACTTTGGGGGTCATTCTGACCTCGGCGGTAAAAGTCGCTTACCGCCGGCAGAAGGCCGCCATAACACCGCCGCGGCCGTGGTAAACCGCCACGGTCATTCTGACCCGCAACTGGCAAACCGCCAAAAACCCGACATCCAAAAAAGTCCGCCACACCAAAGGTCAGCGGGAAACTGGCGATGACCAAACCTCCACCGTCACGCCAACAGAAATACGCCCATGCCATTCCGACCCACAAATCCCCGCAGCGGTCTTTCAACCGCGGTATTCCATTGGCAGTACACACCGCCGCGCTCAAAATACACACACCTTTACAAAACACTACCACATTGGATAATTCAAAATACACACACATCTGATGCACATACACACGACACTCCCACACACCCAATTAACTATAAAACACACACCCACATCACCCACAAACCCCTACGACCACAATTGCGAGTGAAGGACAGAGAGAGAGAGCACAGCATAGAGTACACCATCACACAGAGGCAAATCACAACATCACCCACACAATTTCCACGCACAAAACACCATACACCACCACACTCACCACACTCTACAACACATACACCACCCCTCACCTCATCCACACCACCCCATGGCACCCCAAAGACACCCCAGGTTCTCTGACGCAGAACTCAGGGTCATGGTGGAGGAAATAGTTTGTGTAGAGCCCCAGTTCTTCGGGGCACAGGTGCAGCACACCACCATTGCCAGGAAGATGGAGCTATGGAGCAGAATAGTGGACAGGGTCAACGCTGTGGGACAGCAGCCACGCAATCGGGACGACATCAGGAAGCGGTGGAACGACCTACGGGGGAAGGTGCGTTCCATGGTATCAAGGCACAACATCGCGGTACAGCGGACTGGCGGCGGACCTCCACCTACTCCCCCAGAATTCACAGCATGGGAGGAGGAAGTCTTGCACATCCTGCATCCTGAGGACCTCGCAGGAGTAGGCGGAGGAATGGACTCTGGTAAGTCAAATCTTCACTACTTCATTCCCCCCACCCCACCTGCATGCCAAATCATACCCCCACCCTCACCCCCACCCCCATCACACCAACTCCTTGCAAATGCCTCACCATCACATCCCACCCATCCCAAAACCTAGCCCTGCGTGCGTCCCCAAAGCATGGACACCCATCCCCAAAGCATGCCCACTGCACACACCCATCACGCCCACAAGCCACCGTCACAAAAGCCCCCACAAGGGAATGCCAGCACTGGGGGACACGGCCACCCACCCATTACACGAAATGCCACACACAGAAGCAATAACCATACTCTTATACCCCTGCAGGACCCGAACGCCACCACACCGCCACGGAGGGTCCAGAGATGTCCATCCCACCCCCAGAAGAGGCCCCCAGTGATGACAGCAGCTCTGTCTCCCTGGACCCTGATGACCAGCCCAGCCCATCGGGGACCTCGGGACAGTCGGTTCCCCACAGACAGCCACAGGCTACACCAGACCTAACCCCCTCTGGGAACACCAGCACAGCTCCCACCCAGCGGGCCCATGCCTCTGTCTCCAGGACATGTCAATCAGCGGTGTGTCCACCGCTACAGGGCACCCAGGTTGACCCACCACCCCAACAACAACAGGGACGTGGGGGCAGTGGTAGTGGGCACACTGTCCAGGGGACAGAGGCCCAGGGAAACAGGGGAACTGGGAGGGCTGCTGTGCGACAGGGGGGGGGGCAGGCCCAGGGAACCGACTCTCCAAGAGGCCCTCTCCTCCATCATGGGAGCATACCACCACTCCCAGGAGACGATGGCTATGGTACTGGCCAGGTTCCAGGAGATCCAGGTCATGCAGGAGCAACAGTACATGGGGTTCAGAGAGGAAATGAGGAACATTAGTTCCGCAATGGGGACCATCGTCGTGGCCCTAACCCAGATAGTCACCACATTGCGGGACCATGTGGCACCACAAAGGGCCCCTGTCACTAGCCTGGACCAGGAACAGCCTACCACCTCCGCCGGCGCTAGTGGACAGGAGGCCCCCACACAACGACAGGCCACCAGAACCCCACCTCCTGCAGAAGAAGAACCACCCCGCAAGCGGAACCTGAGATCTCACAAGAAGACAGAGTAGGATTGCAAGACCCCCGCCAGCAAACGATACCCCCTGATGTCATCCCACTGTCCCACATTGTCACCCTGTCCAACCTTGAACTGCCCCTGCTCCATCCTTCCACAGGCATATGGACAATGCACCTGTGCGACTGAGAACTGGACTCTGCCATGGACATTACTCCACCATCACCCATCCCCGTTTTACAATCATGTTCCTTAAATTTAGCACTTGAATTAAATCACTTCTTGCACTAAAAAAATCTGGAGTCTGCTTGTATTTTGAACAAATGTATTAGACATAACGGTGCCAAAATGTTCAGTTACATTGTGATGACAACATACCACTGTCACACAGCTGTAGTCCATGGGCAAACAAAGCAGAGGTCACGCAGTGGGGCCCACAGCTCTGAAAACGGAAGGGAAAGTCACAACTCAGTTAACAGGAACTGGGGGGGAACTCAGACAGTAGAGAGGCAGGAGACTTTAAGTAAATGTAAAGTGGCGTGGTTGAATCGTACCTGTGTGCTACTGAAAATACTGTTGTATCACTGTGTCCCTGTTGTCTGTGTCGTCCCCGTCGTCCTCCTCCTCTTCACTCTCCACAGGCTCCACAGCTGCTACAACACCACCATCTGGACCATCCTCCTGCAGGAAAGGCACCTGGCGTCGCAAAGCCAGGTTGTGAAGCATACAGCAGGCCACGATGATATGGCACACCTTCTTTGGTGAGTACATTAGGGATCCCCCTGTCATATGCAGGCACCTAAACCTGGCCTTCAGGAGGCCGAAGGTTCTTTCTATAATCCTCCTAGTTCGCCCATGGGCCTCATTGTAACGTTCCTCTGCCCTTGTCCTGGGATTCCTCACTGGGGTCAGTAGCCACGACAGGTTGGGGTAACCAGAGTCACCTATTAGCCACACACGGTGTCTCTGTAGCTGTTCCATCACATAAGGGATGCTGCTATTTCGTATGATGTACGCATCATGCACTGACCCAGGGAACTTGGCATTTACATGGGAGATGTACTGGTCAGCCAAACAGACCACCTGGACATTCATAGAATGATAACTTTTTCTGTTCCTGTACACCTGCTCACTTCCACTGGGAGGAACCAAGGCCACATGGGTCCCATCAATGGCACCAATGATGTTGGGGATATGTCCAAGGGCATAGAAATCACCCTTCACTGTAGCCAAATCTCCCACCTCAGGGAAAACAATGTAGCTCCGCATGTATTTCATCAGGGCAGACAACACTCTGGACAAAACCTTAGAAAACATAGGCTGAGACATCCCTGATGATATGGCCACTGTTGTTTGGAATGATCCACTTGCCAAAAAATGGAGTACTGACAGAACCTGCACCAGAGGGGGAATCCCTGTGGGTTGGCGAATGGGGGACATCAGGTCTGGCTCCAGCTGGGCACACAGTTCCTGTATAGTGGCTCGGTCAAGTCTGTATGTAAGTATGACATGTCTTTCTTCCATTGTCGACAGGTCCACCAGCGGTCTGTACACGGGAGGATTCCTCCATCTCCACGCAAGTCCCAGCGGGCGGTGCCTAGGAAGGACAACATGGACCACAGAGTCAATCAACCCACAGGTACGTAACCACAGCTTGCACATTACACGATTCGCTATGCATTGAATGGCTTGTATGAGTGGCAATGCAAGGCCTAGGCCTGTGTGACGCCGTAGAAATTCAGCCATGTGGGCCCTTGAAATGGCAGCTGCCTGACCTGTGAAGTGTGACAATGGGATGTGAGGTCAATGTGCTGGCGTGGCACACCGTGGCGGTAGGCGGTCGAAGACCGCGGCGCAAAGCAGCATTGGTTAACATTGAACCCTATGGGTCTCAGGAGCCAATGACAATGTGCGCCGGCGGTCGCGGTACGCACCGCCGCGGTACGCACCGCCGCGGGTGTGACCGCCATTTTCTAACTGCTTAATCACTCGAGACCTGATCATCCACAGGAGAGGACCTATACTGCAAGTGCTGCTGTGAACTCGGTCTGGAAGAGACAATGGCTGCTGCGACTGGGGAAAGGGCCCCTGCCTTCACATCTGAGGAATTGGATAAACTTGTTGATGGGGTCCTCCCACAGTATGCGCTACTCTACGGTCCTCCAGACCAACAGGTAAGTACACTGGGAGCACGTAGTATGGGCTATGCCTGTGTTGAGTGGGGTGGATGCAAGATGATGGGGAGGGGAGCGAATGAGGAGTGCAACGCACGACAGATGAGAGCATGTGCCACATGGCAAGGTTGGGGAGGGAGTGCCGCGCACATCGACCATGCAGAAAAGTGATGATATTTATTTTTCAACCCTGTACATGTCACATAGGTCAGCGCCCATCAGAAGATCGACATTTGGCGTGCCATCGCCAAGGACGTCCGGGCCCTGGGGGTCCACAACAGACGGGGCACCCACTGCCGCAAGAGGTGGGAGGACATCCGCCGCGGGAGCAGAAAGACCGCTGAGGCTCTGCTGGGGATGGCCTCCCAACGTAGGAGGGGTGCCAGTCGTCAATTGACCCCCCTGATGTCCCGGATCCTGGCGGTGGCATACCCTGATTTGGATGGGCGCGTGAGGACATCACAGCAGACACAAGGGGGTGAGTATCAGCACATTCCGCTATATTAGTGCACAGTGGAGGCGTCTGGGTGGGGGAGGAGGGCTGTGGCTCTCTCTAGGCCAGGGCGGTTTCTGTAGGCTAGGCCCCTCCGTTAGACATGGCCCTGTGCCCCCGCCCCCCACCTCTGTAGGGTGCTAAGTACAGCTATCCATGGCCCAGGCTCACCTATGTGTGCATTTGTCGTCCATAGACTTGTAGGCCTAGTCACTAGCATTGAGTAGTGTACCCCGAGTGCGCGGCGTAGTGCAGGGGGCTTCTGTGTCTGTCCTCTCCGCCAACGGTGCCGCCAATGCATGCACTCAACATGTCTTCCTTTCTTCTCCCCCCCCCTTTTTTTTGGTTTTCCTGTTCATGTGTGCATGAGCATCATCAGGCGGAAGAGAAGTGTCATCGGCGCACGAGGGAGCTGCATCTCACATGGCCCCGGAGGGCCCTGCAACCGACTCCGAGTTAACCAGTGAGACGGAGGGCGAGGGGGGCTCCACAACGGGGACCCGTGGAGACGTCAGCGACACCGACACGTCCTCGGAAGGGAGCTCCCTTGTGGTGGCGGCAACATCCGTGCCCACCGCAACAACAGGTACAGCCACCACCCAGCGCACCAGCTCCGCCCTCCCAGCAGCCCCTCAGCTTTCGCCCGTGCCCGCTCGGCCAGGAAGCCGGCCATCTCCTTCGCCCCTGGCACCTCAGGTCCTGCCCCAGTTACCCCTGCTGCCCTCAGTGCGGAGATCATTGACCTCCTCCAGACGCTCATTGTTGGGCAGTCTACCCTTTTGAATGCCATCCAGGGGGTAGAAAGGGAGGTGCATCGGAGCAATGCATACCTGGAGGGCATTCATTCGGGTCAGGCTGCCCATCAGCGATCGTTCAACGCTCTGGCCTCAGCACTGACGGCAGCAATTGTCCCTGTGTCTAGCCTCCCCCGTCCAACTTCCTCAACCCAGTCCCACTCCCCTGTCCCTCTGCCTATCCCAGACACACCTACAGACCAGCCTGCACACACATCAACACCCAAGGGCAGCTCATCCAGACATAAGCACCACAGATCACACAAGCATTCACCCAAGCAACATCCACATGCAGACACAGCAACACCCACTGCCTCCACTGTGTCCCCCTCCTCCTCGTCTCCCTCCTCCCTCCCTGTGACGTCTCCACTCACACCTGCATGCACACCACCATCAGCCAGTACTTCCATCACCACCACACCCACCAGAACAGTCCGCACACGTGCAGTCACCACCCCCATGAAATTTACACGTCCCCTGTGTCCTCTCCCAGTGTGTCTGTCACCCCCTCTTCCAAACCACACAAACGCAGGCAGCCACCCACCCAACAGCCATCCACCTCACGACAGCCTCCGTCACAAGCACCTGCACCCAAAGACAGCACACTTGACTCTCCTACAACCACATCCTCTTCCTCCACTCCCATACCCACTACAACTACCCGTCCCTGTCTTTCTAAATTGATTTTCCTTTCCAACCTTGACCTCTTTCCAACAACTGACCCACCCCCTCCATCTCGTAAGACTCCAACCAGCACCTCAGCCACCACAAGCCCTGCACCTACTAGGACCATCGTTCAGGGCTATTGGAGTCCACCAGCTCCTAGGGCAGGAACATCGGCCAGCAGCAAGGGGACAGCCAGCCCACCCCCTGGGAAAAGAAGCAAAAAAGGGAAGGGCCGGCGCCACAGGCCTGAGAAGGCTGCCCCCAAGGACGCCAGCCTTGCACCGTCACCTGGCCCATCCACCAAGGGAGGCAAGGGCCCCAGAGATTCTTCCAAGGAGGGCAAGGGCCCCAGAGATTCTTCCAAGGGAGGCAAGGGCCCCAGAGATTCTTCCAAGGAGGGCAAGGGCCCCAGAGAATCTTCCAAGGGAGGCAAGGGCCCCAGAGAATCTTCCAAGGGAGGCAAGGGCCCCAGAGATTCTTCCAAGGAGGGCAAGGGCAGCAAGGCGAAGAAGTCCGGCAGCAGGCGAGCTGCCCAGGAGGGCCCCACCAGCCCCATTTGGGGTGTGACGGAGGACACCCAGGGGCCCAGGAGTCCAGCACAGGAGGGCCCCGCAAGCGATAGGTTGGATGGCGACTGAGCGGGAATGATTGCCCAGATCTGGTTCCCTAGGAACACAAGACAAGCACCGCTGAACAGGGCCCCGCCGTGAGAAGCACCGCTGAACAGGGCCCCGCCGTGAGAAGCACCGCTGAACAGGGCCCCGCCGTGAGAAGCACCGCTGAACAGGGCCCCGCCAAGAGAAGCACCGCTGAACAGGGCCCCGCTGTGAGAAGCACCGCTGAACAGGGCCCCGCCGTGAGGAGCACCGCTGAACAGGGCCCCGCCGTCTCTGCACTGCTCCGCTGGGCCCTTCACCTCAAGCACTGCTCCACTGGGCCCTTCATCTCAAGCACCGCTCCGCTGGGCCCCGCCGTCTCTGCACCGCTCCGCTGGGCCCTTCCTGTCAGGCACCGCTCAGCTGGGCCCCGCCGTCTCTGCACCGCTCCGCTGGGCCCTTCATCTCAAGCACCGCTCCACCGGGCCCTTCATCTCAAGCACCGCTCCGCTGGGTCCTTCATCTCAAGCACCGCTCCGCTGGGCCCTTCATCTCAAGCACCGCTCCGCTGGGCCACGCCGTCTCTGCACCGCTCCGCTGGGCCATTCCTGTCAGGCACCGCTCTGCTGGGCCTCGCCGTCTCTGCACCGCTCCGCTGGGCCCTTCATCTCAAGCACCGCTCCCCTGGGCCCCGCCGTCTCTGCACCGCTCCGCTGGGCCCTTCCTGTCAGGCACCGCTCCGCTGGGCCCCGCCGTCTCTGCACCGCTCCGCTGGGCCCTTCATCTCAAGCACCACTCCGCTGGGCCCCGCCGTCTCTGCACCGCTCCGCTGGGCCCTTCCTGTCAGGCACCGATCCGCTGGGCCCCGCCGTCTCTGCACCGCTCCGCTGGGCCCTTCCTGTCAAGCACCGCTCCGCTGGGCCCTTCCTGTCAGGCACCGCTCCGCTGGGCCCCGCCGTCTCTGCACCGCTCCGCTGGGCCCTTCATCTCAAGCACCGCTCCGCTGGGCCCTTCATCTCAAGCACCGCTGGCCCATTGGCAGGGCCGGATCTGTGTCGGGCAGGGCTTCACGAAGCACTCTGGGCACCATGCCTCCTCCATAACCAGTGGAGTCTGTAATCCACCAGATGGACTGTGGCTTTGCACTCCCCAGGATGGTACAGTGGGCAATCCACCCACTGTAGAGACTTGTGAGACTGTGGCTTTGCACTCCCCAGGATGGTACAGTGGGCAATCCACCCACTGAAAAGACTTGTGGGACTGTGGCTTTGCACTCCCCAGGATGGTACAGTGGGCAATCCACCCACTGTAGAGACTTGAGAGACTGTGGCTTTGCACTCCCCAGGATGGTACAGTGGGCATGGATTCCCCTCGTGGATCTGGTGTCGTGGACTCATGTGGCTGAGGTCCCCCCCCTTCCCTTCCCCCTGAGGTGCCTGTGGTTTTATTATCTGATGCCCCAGCAGTGTTCTCTCCAATGGAATCGGGTCTCGTGTGTGGGCTTTGCCCATGTGTTTATGCACATTGGCCCACGAACAATGGCATGTAGCCAATATGTGCCGGACATTTGGACTATGTATACATTGTTCATGTTGTGATTTATATGTTTTAAAAATCTCATATTTCACTTAAGTTCAAATATGCTTTAATATACTTCTATTTTAATGATCATTTTATTTTGTCTTTGAATTATTCCGGTGGGTTTGGGGGGTGTAAATCTGACTTGTTGCTCTGCATTGGTGTGTGGGGATTTGGGGGGGGGGTGTCGCGTATGTGTGTGCCCGTAATCTTTTCTCCTCCCCCCTCCCCTGTGTCGTAGGTGCAGTACTCACCGTTGTCTCCTGCGGCGGCGTTCGTGCTCCTGACAGATAGACAATCGCTGGTAGGATGTTTAATTCGGGTTCCATGCTGTCCAGATTCCTCGTGGAGTGTATAGAGGTGAGCGTTTTCCCGTTCGTGGTCTGTTTCCGCCGTGTTTTTATCGGCGGGCTCCCGCCCCGGAAAAGGTGGCGGATTGGTGGGTCGTGATAGGGTGGGCGGTACATTGTCTGCCGCCTGTCTGTTGGCGGTGACCGCCGCGCTGTTTGTTTGCCCCGCCGTGGCGGTCGGAGTGTTAAAGTGGCGGGGTGTGTTGGCGGTTCCCGCCAGGGTTAGAATTCCATTTTTTTTACCGCCTGCCTGTTGGCGGGTTGGCCGCCGCTTTAACACCGACCGCCAGGGTCGGAATGACCCCCTTTGTTGGTGTAGAAGAAATGGCCCAAAAAAAATTGCCTCCATGTTTTATGCACAGTATATCTGTATTTTAATTGTGATTCAATACGTTTGATATGCTTTTACTTTCTTCTTTTATGGCCGCTAAGGCAAACCGAATAAAGATTTAATGATTGACTGACTGAGTAAGGATATTGCCATTCCCAAACTGCACTTCTAAAGTCACTAGAGCTACAAATGGAGTCAAAACATTAGTAAATTGCTCTAGCTCAGAGCTGGAGTAAGTCCAACACAACACATAGTCAATCACTGGTACTGCTACACCCTCCCGTAGAAAATAATTGAGTTATGTCCTTGAAATAAAGCCCAGTAGGAAATAATTTAAAATTAAGTGAAATTCTTTCAAATGGTTAAATACATAGATAAATCTAATTTAAAGTAAAACAATCTCAAATAAAACATGTTTATTATTTAATTATCAAATATTTTAGCACCCTTTATCGAATTCATACATTAATGTAACTTGTTTAAATATAATTCTCAATTCCGTTAATTAATATCACACAATAAAGCCTTATTTTTTATGTTAGGTAGGAATTTATTTTTTAACTTAATTTAAACCTCAGAAAAATAATTATTTAATTTATTATATTTTAAATAATTAAATGTTTAATACAAAACTCAGATATTCAAAGTCAGAAGCAATGCAACATCTCTCCCAGTTTAGCTTGAAGGAGTGTCAGCACTGGCAGATAAGCGGCTTGAACCAACAGGGAAGAGGCCCCAAAGCCTTTCATGCAACCTATGATACCGCATTAGCCAGACGAAGTTATTGGACAAAGACAAAAAGACAGAACATGATTTTCGTAAGAATCAAACAGTTTAGGAAAGTAGCAAAGCACGACTGCCCGCTCCCAGGCACATACCCTTCTCACGAAAGCACATTTTACTGGACATTCTCTCCTCCGAGATAACTGGGCCACATCTAGCCATGTAGAGGGTACTTTGTACCCACCCTAATGAATTAGCTAGTGTCATTGTATAATAGCACTCGCTACTTTATTAGGTTTGTTTCTAATCACTCCCAAAGTTTTCAGATTAGGGACTCAAAGCAGGAGATTAGAAGGCAAATACATCTCTCTCATAAATTCTGCTCGAGAAACTCTGATTTAGAGAATGGTAGGGAATGAAACCCCGCAAATTTGCTCCACGTCTCATTGTTATGTGCTCTTCTTTTCGGTGTGCACACAGTGCCCAGGAAGGTTGGCCAGCCTATTAACCTCTACTCCTCCCTCAAGTCCGAATGAGGCCGAGATGTGTCTTCTTCCACCACAGGTTCTGTGACAGAAGTAGTCGAGCCACTGTAGTCTGGAGCCAGATGTCTAGCAACTCAAAGCGCTAATTGTACTAAGCGTTTTTCTGGTTTTTGCCTGCCATCCACACACTAATCTTATGCCGCATAACAAAACCTTGCATGTGAAACAAGGGAAAGGGAGACACCCCTCTAGGGACTGATGTGCACGAATTAAAACCTGAAAACCTAAGATCAATCTAGGCTTCCTCTCTTGATCAAAGTTTGCGATCCTAGGCAAATATCTTATTTCCTGGCACTTCCTTTTGCTTCATTATTTCATATGAAAGTATCTTGGAAAACATGAGTTCACGATGGTCGCTGAACAAAAACATCTTGTTTTGATTTCATAGACTTTAATGTTACGATAATTTAAATGAAAATATAGCGCATTGTTGCCAGGGCATGAGGGAATGAATGT
Organism: Pleurodeles waltl; assembly: GCF_031143425.1. Classification (NCBI taxonomy): domain Eukaryota; kingdom Metazoa; phylum Chordata; class Amphibia; order Caudata; family Salamandridae; genus Pleurodeles; species Pleurodeles waltl. The sequence continues at coordinate 320,139,785 of NC_090436.1, forward strand.
TTCTAAGTTCATGTTTAAAAACGTTTAATAAATACCTTTCATTGTAGTGTAGTGAGTGATGTTGCTAAATGTTTTGGACCAATGGGCTGCGTTTTTGATTCAGTAGTCACACCAGAGCTGGTGTGAAGTACAGGTGTCCCTCAAAATATACTGCGAGATAATTGACTAGTTTTTCCTTACTCAACTGCCCACTGCATGATTAGTGGCTGATTTAGAGATTGGGAAAGAGGAGAATTCATCGCAATGAGGACTCCTCTTAGTCAAACTCAGGGTCTGTCTCCCCGATTTAGAGGTGGGCAGACTGACAGTATGTTGATGGCAGAGCCTACTGTTGTTCCATCATAGACATATTTTTATGGTGACCTGATACAGGGAGCTATTGGAGGTTAGCCATTCCACTGTCCACCCAACTTAGAGTGGGCTGTCTGAAGGCTTTTCTTTTTACTGTCTGTTACCGCCAGTTAAATGGACAATGAAAATAAAAAAATGACCCCCACACCATCCGTCCTCCAACTCTAAATCAGGCTTTTAGTTTGCAGCCATGCACGTGTTAGGGTAAAAGGCTGAACCAGTGCTTTCCACCTCATGAGTGGTACGCACAGATCACATTTTGAGTTAAGTTAAAAGTAGTCTGGTATTTTCAAAGGAAGAAAACTCCACAAATACCAAAATGCAGTAAAAAACAAACAAAACATTGGGTCAACTAGTCAACTAGAATGGGACAACTTGAGATCTCTAAGAACATTTGCCTTTCCTCAATGTGAATCAATACATTTCCTTGTAAAGCACATACTATAACCTGAATTTAGTACAGGTATTCATAAATGTTTTTCAGATAATGAATTAGAAGCACAGGTATGGTGTCATTTGACTAAGATCACACAATCTGGAACAGGAAAAACCTGTGAAAGTGCAGCTGCAGAAGAATTTGACACTTGGGCTCTCATTACAACATTGGCGGTATTGATCGCCTACTGCCACGGTGACGGCCGCCAACATACCGCCGCCGTGGCTACCAGCCGGCAACACGTATCATGACCGTCAACAGTATTCTGCCAGAAATCTGGCGGAACACCGCTGCCGGTCATGGCGGCAGACAGGGGAAGGCGACGCTGCTGACAGCAGCACCGCTACGCCAGCAAAACAACGCCGACAGTATCATGGGCAATGATACGGCCTGTCAGTGTTTTGCTGCCGGACGCTGCTGCTGACAGCAGCGCCGCGGACAATCTCCAGCCGGGGGACCCCTTGCAAGCAGGTAAGTCGGGTTCTCTGACCTGAGAAGGGATGGAGGGTGTTGTGTGTATGGGGGAGAGGTGTGTATGTTTTGGGATGTGTGCATGCGGGTGTGAGTCACGGGTGCATGCGTGAATGAGTGATTGTGAGTGTTGTGTGTTATGGATGCATGTGTGTGACAAGGTATGTTGGTGTGTGTTCTGGTGTGTGGGTATGTATGTGTGCATGCGTGGGTGGAGGTGTGTATGCGTGTGTGCATGTGTGTATATGGGTGCGCGTGTGGGTGTGTATATGTGCGTGGGCAGGAGCGGGTGGGGTAGGACTCTGGGGAGGGGATGGGGGTGCGGGAGACCCTATTAGTGCCAGGGAAGGAATTCCCTGGCACTGATAGTGCCTACTGCCATGGTTTTCGTGGCAGTACAAAAACCACGAAAACCAAGGCTGGCTCCTAATCCCGAGGGTGGGAATGTGACGGCTGCCGGGCTGGAGACCGAAGTCTCCAGCCCAGCGGCTGTTACCACCCTGGCGGTTGGTGTGTTAAAGTGGCGGTGTTGGATGGCGGTAACCGCCAGGCTCCAAATCCCATTTTTTTACCGCCGGCCTGTTGGCGGTATTACCGCCGCTTTAACACCGACCGCCAGGGTTGTAATGAGGGCCTTGATCCCTAAGGTACTTTAACTGCTGCTAAGCAAACTAGGGGCCTGATTATGACTTTGGTGGTTCTGGGACTGCCAAGGCAGTGGCAACGGTCTCCTCGCCGCATAATTGGTTGTTAGACCGCCGTATTATGATGCATGCAGTTACATAGGCGAAAGACCACCATGGTCCCACCGACACTGCCAGAAAATCTAGACTGCGTAGTTGGCTAGGTAGTCCAATGCGTCTGTCGGAGGGCAGACCACCAGTGCAACCACCTATCCAATTACGATGTGGTGTTCTGCTGACGTGACTGTGGCGGTCTAACCACTACATCTGAGCAGGCTGAAATGGAGACATATAAGGCCAAAACTCAGCTGTACTCAGCTTCACACATCCGGTGCTGCCATGGAACTGATAGTACACGCACTTCTCCTGCTTGTGCTGCTAGATGATGCCCAAAACTGACACCGTCATGGGCGCAACCTAAGCCAATCATTTACTCGTTAGCAACAACTCCATAACAAATCGATGCCTCGCCATGGACCTGGTATGGGGTACATGGTTGCAGCCCAAACATATTTTGTGTGCCTCTGTTCGGAGCTGTACTCAAGGTACGACCAAATCACAACCCTATGATGCCCACTTTGGCCAGGTAACTGACGCTGCACAAGCACACACTACTACATTTTAAATGTGTGCACAACCAATATTCTGAGAAAGTGATGTATCCATAACATTGTATCACACAATAGCAACTCATCATCAATATCCCACCCACAAATCTAAGTGACAACCTCACATTGTTCACATGCCATGGCCTGTTGTGATATAAAATATACATTTGTATGGATGAGTCATGAAACTGACTCCCACCATCTCTGCTAAACCTCTGGTATTGACTTCAACATGTAACCTACATTTCAAGATAATGCAAGGTAAATTGAATGCGAAATAATCAGTGTGAGAAACATTCAAAGGTCACAATGTAAAAAATCCCTGCAGAATAGGAATGCCTTTACCAGGGGGACCCCTGAAAGACTGGTGCCCTGGGCCACATACCACTTTGCACATCCCAAAAAAATTATATCTGCACAGGAACTGTGGCTTGATGTATAACATGGGCAACCAATAGTATAACCAAGTGGCATGCATATGTGAGAAATGTGTACGAGCAAGTCATGAAAGCAAATATAACAGTACCAGCAGGAGGTCACACATTTAGTTAAAGTAGGTGTAAGGTACACACATGAAAATGGACACATGTCCATTAAAATGTATACAAAGGTATGACAATTGAACACCCTCCATGTGTGGACAAACAAATCTCCAGCTTCCACACATTAAACAAATATCCAACCTACATCATAGGGAGAAAGGGAATCCAACTGATGTAGACATTAGCCAAGATGAAATACTTACCAAATAAAATGCCACATAATGCAGTGTCAGCCCAATAGGATTACATCCCACATATCATCCATAGTGCATTCCCCCTTGTCCTGGGTGACTCAAGCACTGGTTACAAGGTCAGATCATACCAACCACATTAAATGGATCATCAATCAGGGTGAAACAAACACAACTGTAGTCATACATCCCAAAGTATCCATGAACATCAAAATGATAGAAAAGTAATGGCAGGACTAATGTGTGAGTAAACTAGCAACTTCTTTCTTTATTTTAATCAAATAAACACATGCATGTAAGGCCAATGGCCAATCCAACAGTAACATAGGTGGTCCAGCACACTGCTATGCCACTTAACTTACCTCCAGAACACTGCCATGGTCATCTCACCAGGAAGGGGCATCTAATGGTCAGTCCAGGCACCTCAATTATTATGTTCTTTGGTAGTCGGGCGGTTTTGGGATGGGTATGTTTAGTTTTGGGAGGGATGGGCCTGGGTTTGAGAGCGGGGCCCTTTTTTGGGGTTTCTTAGGGGTATGGCGGGGCTCAGTGGGGGGGAATCAGGTGTCATAGGGGAGGACTTGGATGTGGAAGGGATGGGTTAGGGTGTGGACGAGGTCCTTTTGGCTTTGGGTGGGGTGGTTTTGACAGAGGTAAGGGCAAACATTAGACTTTGTTTAGGGAAATGGTTAGGTTGTCCAGGAGGGATCAGGGGTTGGGAGGTTGAGGAAGTGGAAGTGTCAGGTGTGTGTTGTTGGTGCTGATGTCTGTGTGCCTGATGTATGATGTTTGTATTTTGAAGGTGTCTGTTTAGTGTGTGTGGGGGCATTTGCATTTCTTTGTGGTGTGTGATGTGGATGTGCTGGGTTTGCTGGGAGGGGGGTGATGTGTCTGTTGGTGTGGTGTCTGGGGTATGGTGGGAGTGGTGGATGTGTCTGCTGGTGTGAGTGTGGTATCTGGAGGTATGGAGGGAGTGGTGGATGGGTCTGTTGGTCTGGGTGTTGTGTCTGGGGGAATGGTGGGTGTGGTGAACGGGTCTGTAGGTGTGGCTGTGGTGTCTGTGGGTATGGTGGGGGTGGTGGTGTTTGTGAGTCGGGCGAGTGTCTGGTGAGTGTTTGCGTGCTTGTGTGTTTTGTGGTGTTTTTATTACATGTGCTATTTGGGGCAGTTGAGGTGTGGGAGTGCTTATGTGGGAGTGCGCTTGGGACAGGTATGGAAATTGGATGGGAAATTGGATGGGAAGAGGCAGGTGATGGGGTGGAAGTATGGGATAGGTGGAAGGCTGCCGTGAGGGAGGAGGCCAGAGCCTAAAAAGATCTCTGTAGGGCAGATATGGAACTGTGGATGCCTTCCAGTTAGGCCACCATCTGTTGCAGATGACTGCTCTGCACCTGGATGGCATTCAGTTGTGCCATCAGACCCACATAGATGTTTCTCAGGAGGTCAGTAGCCTCCTAACTCAGGGCAGCAGGAGGAACAGGGGCAGGGGGTGAGGTGCCTGGACCAAAGGATACAGCTCCCTTCTTGGGTGAGCCGTCCTGGCCAACTTGGTGGGGAGCAACAGGGAGGATGGAGATGGTAGTGCATGTCCCGCCACCACTAAGGAGTGTTCACAGGAGCTGGAGTTGGACTATGATGATGTTGAGTCAGTCTCTACCGCGGCACTCCCCTCACCCTCTAGGCCACTGGGTCCCTTCATGTCTGTGGTGTCCCAACTTGAGGTACCGTGGCCAGCTGCATTCCCCAGCTGCTGCCCTGTCTCCCCGGCTTGTATAGGATGATGCTGAAATCACAAACACAAATAGGTTTATTGCATGTGCCAGAACACACTTGACCAACAGTAAGGATCACAGAACACTACTACAATCAGGGGCGGCTCCTCCATTAGGGTGGAGGAGCGTCACCCCCCGCCAGCAGCAGAAGCTGCAAACCTCTTACCAGGAAGGGACAATAAACCATGTTTATTATCCCTTCGTGGTGGGAGGGGCGTGGGCGGGCCTCAGGGGTGAGAAGTAATGAGGGGAGTTCACTGTGCACTCCCCTCCCTGCGCATGTATGTTTGGCCAGCCGTCTCGGGCCGGCCAAACACACATGCGCTGTAGGCAGGCTGGAAGCCTGTGCTTGTCTGCAGCGAGACAGAGGAGAGAAACGGCACGGCGAGGAGCGAGGTAAGTTTTTGACCTGCTCCCACGCGCTGCCCCCTCCCACATGCACTGCCCCCTCCTCATTAACGATGCGAGACGCGACTGACTACAATGTACAGTAGACCCCAGCTACAAAGTCCACCAAAGTGGCTTCAACATTTGCAAGGCCACATGCATTTATTCTACATGTACTGTAAACAGTTGCCCACTGTAACGTCAGAATCACAGATAACTCCTATTGCATTAGTGAACTGGTGCTATCACAATACCCATACATAAAGATGGTAACCTTGTCACCTTGAATGGCTTGGGTCTTGTAGCATACCTTAGTAACTTGTTGTCATCACATAGTTTGGCACTGCAAAATGTATTCCTACTGATTCCACACAAGGCCCTTCAATCTGTAAATGTTCATTAACCTCATACCACATCATGAGGAAATGATGGTTAACTAATACAGCTCCCTTGCAGCGAGATGTACAGTAGGTAGAAGAAGGTGACATGGAAAAAACGTGTGTAATACTATAGAAACTTCCCAATTGTAACTTCCTAAAATGTCCATTGTCAAAATAGTGTCATGAATGAAGTACTGATGTAGTTTTGCAACATAAAACATGTCTTACTGCAAAATATACTGGAGACAATCTGCTCAAAATGTCTGGGGGATTTGCCTACAATTATCCACAGCACAATGAATCAGCTAGGCCTAGGCAAATCACCAATTGCGAATGGCACAGGTGAGAACTCCATCCTAACAGTGCATAACTAAAAGCCAATAGTCCATTGAATGTTTTTGAGGCCTAGGGAAACTGCATTACCTGAATAAGTTGTTTAATAAGTTTCTCAATGGGATGGCACATCACTGTACCTAATGTTCATGCAAACACAAATTCCAATGTATTAATGAGTGTTCACACTCACACATGATTCACACATTTCTGCATGCCACTCCCGGATGTATGTCAACTGTCAGTTAATGATCGTTCACCAATAAACATGCGCAAATAACTATGCTTTATAATTCCACATCAATGGCATCGAAATGCACATTGTGAATAAGTACTGTAGGTCTACCTGTCATGTCTTTCATTGCTTCAGCAATTGGACATGACAAATGACAATGAGTAATGGATTAGGGTATGTGTGACCCACCAACCAATGTTGAAACACTACTGTCTGTGGTCACACATAAATTGTATACCCTGTACATACAACTATTTTCCAATTAATTCTTGCATGCACACATATGGGATGGAATCAAACATCATCCCATGAAGGCAGGTTGATCATGTGGGAAACAGTAGCGTAAATGATACTACTAAAGTGAAAGGTACACATGCCAACATATAGGCGCAAATGCTGTTGGCACCAGTGATGTTAGCCAACTCATGTAAATGTACATTCTCCACTTACCAAGGGCAATGTTTGCTCAGTGACTGCACCCAAAGTGCACATCTCACATGAATGAGGACCACCATCTCACATGAATGAGGACCACCATCACACGACACACAGTAGTGAGGTACCAACACTCATGACACACTGAAGACAAGTGACCTGTTAGGTACCAAAGTCACCCACAAAATAAAACAAAATAAGCTGATTGATCACGGTACTCAGTCATGTGCCTACTCAATAGAGCATATTGGTAGTGACTTGACTCTGTTGTGTACCTGGTCATTTGGACAATAGACAAGGTACAACAGCATGCACCTACTACCAGACCTACACAAACATCAACTCTTCTTGTGAGTTGCACATGGGCTACCTCCAATATTCAGGGAGAGATGACTGCTTCTAATACATAAAGGTGACAATGTAACATGTATGAATCTGTCCAGGACTCACCCCCTTGTAGCTGCTGTAATTTCCTTCAACGTCCATGTAGCTCCAGGTAGGCCACTGCCAGTATGCGGGCCATTAGAGGGGTCAGGGTCTGGTGCACGACACGTCCGTGTTGGGAGGACAGCCACAACTGGACCTCCGTGATCTTCTGGGCCAGCATCTCAGGTCTTCTCACCTTTTTCGGCAAGGGACGCTGCGCCGGCGATAGACCCCCAGGATCCGCACCTTCCGGGCAATGGCTCTCCAAACAGCTTGCTTCTGTTAGGTGTTGACCTGCATGGATCCATTAGCTGAATGAAGAGATCATAATTGCATAATTTAGGATATCTGTTTGGTTAACACACATTTTGTAGACACCTAGCACAAGCATTTCTGATTTTTTAACACACTACATGTGGAAATTTCACATGCTGATAAGTACAGGGCCATACATAAACACTTTTGTAGTCATCTGCTGACTATTCTCAGCCCTGGTCATGACTGACACTGACTAACCAAGCCCACTAAAATCATGTGACCCAGGGCCAACCAACATGTACTGTGATGTGAGCCACTAGGAAACACAACATACCATTGTGATCTTCTGAAAGGTAAACTATATGTGCATGACTGTACAGACACCTTTACGTCCAGGCACATTGACTTGTTTCATAAGGTCCATACAGGCTTCTAACATAGTCAAGACTACACCCTAAGACCTAGGTCACACTGAAAGGGCTGGCATAGGTGTCGCAGAGAGCTTCCTCTCTGTGGTTATGTGAACATGTGGACTATACAATGGAATCTGATGCTACATCTGATTGGGTTTGTGTGGTATGTACTGGTATCACAGGACAAACCTTTTACCATATGTGGCACTCTTTCAGAGATGTCAGGTCTGATTGGTTCAATGTAACAAAGCTAGTGATTCACATGTAAAGATCACACCAGAACTAACCAACTATCTGCACTGTATGTTTATCGCTTGTGCAAGAAGCCAGTACAGTGCAAACATGACTTAGGAAAAAGTGACAACAGACCTGTCAGAGTAAGGGACTTGCCAGTAGTAAATGTCACACATTGACGATGTGGGTCAGTGGAAAGATGTAGCAGGTCAGGGTTTTACCTCAGTCACTATTCAAAATGTAGGCAATGCAAAGAAATTCAGGCCTAGTATTAGTTCTGAAGACTCATCCAAGGATCTGCAGGTCTACAGGGAGTTTACCCTCTACATAAGTTGTATTGCCAAACTAACTGCCTCAGTCTGGGCTACGACTCCTAATGGGAAAAGATTTGACAGGCCTTGCTTTTTGCAGGCTGAGCATACTGAACCAACATACACATCACATTTCCATCATTTCAATGCATAACAGTACATCTTGTTTCCATCCTATTTGTGAACTCAAGGTTGTGTGGCACTATGAAGAGGTTATTGAGGTTTAGTTAGCTCTCAGACAACAGTTTGCCAAGGCCTGATCTGGGCTGAGTGATATATGGGACTGTACACATTGCTAACATCTTTCTCAACTGCTTCCAACAGCATACACACACAGCTCATGCTGTGATGCAAATACATTTATTTTCTCATTTAACATCACTTGATCATTATATATATCATTGTTACCTTGAAGAGTTTACTTGCATAGACATGTGAATGCAACAAAAGGAGGATCTAGGGTTTATCACACATCACACAACACAATGGGCATTTGAAATACATTGAGTACAGGGCTCCTCAATCCATGACATGTGCATCTTATGCATGGACCACAAAATGTAACTACAGTCATCCACAAAATATCTGTGATTCAGAGGCGCATTGTAGCCTGTGGGAGAGGAAAGGATGGTGTTGAACATAATCAAATACGTATGCAAAATAGTTACCTGTTCCTTTTGTGAGCCATAGAGCTGACCATACAGGGAAAGGACCTCATCAACACGTTTCTCCAGCTCCTCGAGAGAGGAGGCAATGGCCCTTTCACCTGCTTGGCCTAGCATGATTGCTCCCAGAGGCGGCACACAGCAGCTAATGTCTCGGAGGTAGTGACCACTGCAGTTTCAGGAGGCAACTGAGTTATTTTTCAAACCACAACATAAATGTACACCACATACACAGTCATCACCATAGACGGGCACAACTATTGGTCCGTAACTGTCATGGTCAACAATGTTCACCTATGGCTTGGACTGCCGTAGATGAAACCCCCCAAAGTCCAATATACGATGGCAGGCATCCACTATTTTAGCAGTTGAACTACAGTATTGCTGACTGGTAAATGCGTCACTACCACTACAAATGTGTTGTAACATGAACACATATGTGATTCTCCATTGGCATGTAATTTCTAGTACACAATCAGTATAGTGCGTTACTGGTCATGAATGCCATAAAACCGCAGTGCCATGTACACCGTCGGTAACAGTATTTTGGGAGGAGAAAACATTTTTCTATGACAAGGTGCACGAGGACCATAGTGATGTGCCATGTTCACATATATGTTGTGGACACACGTAGACAACAATGGGAAATATAGCTGGACCTTCAGGAGTAGACAATTGCAATGGTAAATGTGCGTAATGGTTTTTCAGCCAGGAATGTTTTGTCACATCACTTTTGTCTTAATCATCATCATCCTCTATGTAGCTGTGGACACTGTGACTGATGCACCTCTTTATTTGATTCCACACATAGCTACCCTGGGAGAGGGAAGAGACAACAACCTCCAGTGTACCGTCCATTTCCAGACCATGGAATAAAGGGATGTGATGAAACAGTTTCGTCTAAATAGGCAAACTATGCAAGATCTATGTTGTCAGTTGGAGCAAGATCTCATGCCTCAAAAAACACAAATCCAGCATGTATACTACCCCTTGTGAGACTCATTGCAGTATTACACTTTCTGGCACCAAGGTCCTTTCAGTATACTGTGGCCATAGCTGGTGGTATGTCACAACCTATGTTCAGTGGTGTTTTATAAGACATGCTATCACCAATGATGAAACACATTGACCGGTTCCCCAGACGTGAGGTTTTAGCCAATGTGAAGGTTGGCTTCTATGGATTGGGTCGCCTCCCACATGTGGTGGGAGTCATTGATGGCATCCATATAGCATTAGTGCCACCCCATGCAGGAGAACAAGTCTATCGGAACAAGAAGCACTTCCATTCTATCATTGTGCAAGTTTCATCTGTGCCTGGTGTCCAGGTTCAGCCCATGATTCCGTTGTAATGCAGAACAGTACCATACCCCAGCTGATGTCACAACTGCAACCGAAGAGGGCCTGGCTTGTTGGTAAGTAACATATGTCCTAGCTTTGTGTGTGCATTGTCAGATGCTACGATCAGGATGTATGTGACTCATTGTAGCTCTTATGTCTCATTACAAAACATGAGACTCAGCATATCTCAACTGTACTTGGTTGTTAACACTGATGAGGAATCCAACTGCACCAGGGGAATTCCGCTTCAGTGAGGCTCATGGAAGAACACAGTGGCCAGTTGAGTGGGCTTTTGGGGTCCTGAAGGCTAGATTTCACTGATTGGACAAGACTTGGGGAGCCCTCCTCTACTCATTCGGAATGTGTGCCAGATCGCTGTGGCGTGTTGCATGCTCCATAACATCGCCCAACGAAGGAACATACCTTATGTCGCAGAGGAAGGAGAGCCTGAGGTGCCACAGTGTGAGGATCCTGAAATACCAAATGATGATAATAGTGGTGAAGAGGAAGAGCTGACTTGCAACAAGACCCAATCAAAAGCTTCTTCTCATGAGCATATGTCATGAGATGTCATGACTTTGACTGTACAATTAACTCTTGTTGTGATGAAGTGAGGAGCATGTTTTTTGAAGTGTTAGGAGGCTTAAGCTCTGGAAAAATCTGTTTGGTGATGAAGCTTTTGGTGCATTCACATTTAGTAAATGTTGTTTTGTTTATGTCAGATTTTTGTCATAGACTGTGTTCTCTAGACGTTTGCTATGTAAAGTTTTTCATATGCACGGTTTCATAACTATACTCTTTGTTTTTGTGTTTGTTTAGGTACCTTCACCAGGGCATCTTCATTTGGACATTTCAGAGTTAGGACATTGGCAGGTATTTGATGCCGTTGGGAAATACAAAGTGGACATGGACTGTTCCTGTGAATGTATGTCACAGACTTTGGGTGTACAAGACCTGTGCCTAAACAGGTTGCAGAGTGATAGGATGGAAGTTAAGGAGAGTCCATTGAACTTGTTCCTTGTTGTGTCGTGGCAATGATGCATTATGTGTGTCATCATGTGGTCAGTACGTATGTAGTTGTAGGCCAAATCCATGTTAGTTTTACTTCACATTGGCTAAACACTGTTTTTGTTTGAACTGTATGCAGCTGTTGATGTGTTTCATCATTGTAGGCCAAAGTGCCTGTGGCACATCACTGATATTTGTTTGTGTAATACATGTCATACCACCAGATGCAGAAGCAGTGGATTGTAATGACTCTGTGATCAGGAACTGTTGAACTGCCATCTGTCTGAATATTGCATTATGTGATTTTAGATTCCTTTTGTGAATTAGGCAATATGACTCTAGCTGATGACAGCGATCAAATTCATTTTTGCCTATTCTACAAGACAATGTCTGATATATCCCTTCATTCCATGTTCTGGAGGTCCGTACCTGTAGTTTGATCACTTACAGAGTATGATTCAATCATATTTGATTTTCTTTGTATTTGACATCTTGCCAGTCTATGATTTGAACACTGTAATAAAAGTCTTCTTAGACAAGACACTTGTATGTATGTGTTGGTGTGGAATGATTGTAATCCTGAGCTAAACACTGTGTACATGCAATATATCCATGCTTACACATGTAGCTTGTTTTGTCATTGTATAGTTCACATGGTTTTACATATCTACATTGCTAAATGTGAAATGTACTACAAAAGACAATGGGTTTGTGACTTGTGAATTTATTAACGTACTAAAGGTGAAGACATACTTAGTACAAAAACAAGCCTAAATAAAAAGCGAAGGAGTCAGTCATGGTGAATGAAAGCATAGATGTAGATGCCAAATCATATGAAGTGCAAAAGTCCAAATTACTCGTCTGATCAGGAGTGGAAAAGTGTCCAGAATCAGTTCACAGAGTGAATGTGTGACACACAAAGGAGGACATTGAGGTTGATCTTTCTTGCTGGTAGTGGTGGGTGTCTTGCCATCTGTACTTCTTGGATATTTGCATTGACGCCCCACTTGAGAGGGTGGGGAGTTCAGCTGCTGCAGAGGCAGGTGTGTCTGACAGTATTTCTTCCTTTGGTGTAGGGCCTCCCTTCCTGTGTCTGCCGCAGTTGTAGATAGCCTTGATGTACTTGCACCAGAGTAAGGGGTTAATGGTTGTGGAAAAGCCTTGCTCGGGGTTGTACGGATGTCCTTCAGCACCCCTGTTAGGGTGGCCATGTTAGAATTATGGTGCTCCATTTGTTGGGTCATGTCCCTCTGCAGGTGCTTGATTTCCCAGAGTTCTGTTAGCACATGGCCTATCAAGCCTTGGGACTCCTGATGGACCCCCAAGACTTGGCTGATGGTATCCTGGACGTGAGTGACTCCAGTGGCCACACTCTTCTGGCTCACAGCATCCCTCCCACAGACCCTACCCCTACGAGCCTGTGTCCTTGGCCCCTTGGTGCCCTTTCCAACTGGGTCCTGTTCCCTTGGTGCAGGGGAGATGATTTGCACTTCAGGAACCAGGACTGGGGGCACAAGATTGTACTGACTGTGCTAGGTACACAGGTTGGGGGGGTATGTTTCTGGCTGAGTTGTTGTAGCAGCTGTGGTGGGAGGTGTTGATTTGGGCACAGTCAGACTCACTGTTGCTGTCTGCCCAAGCAGACCAGATGTGCCAGGTTCATCATACATGTCCACATGTAAAGGAGTGTTGTCCTCCTTGAGGCCTTCATCCGGGGGAGGGTTGGGGGTCTGTTCAGTGAGCAATATCTGCCTAGGTGCAGTGCCAGTTCGACCTGTTGAGAAATAATTTACATTGTTATTAGTCCAAGTGTGGAAACTGTATCCAAATGTTTATTCTCACAGTAAGTAGAGACCAAGGAAAATTTTACCAGGTAGGGGTTCCTTTGTGATATATTTCCATGGTATTGATGTTGTTGACAAGGCACGTGTGGAGGTTGCATAAACTATTAGGATTGAAAAGGTCATTAGATGTGCAGATAACCTGCATTGTGGATTAAGGAATAAACATGGTATCTAGCAAAAAGTTAAGGCAACACAATGAATAAGTAACATGTGTATTTGACCATTCCAAGGCCTAGCTGTATAAGATACAGGCAAACACAACATCATGTCAGCAGTACAGAGTCAATGGGTTACCTGGTACTTCCAATCGGCTGAAGCAGCTTAATGCCTTACAACTAGTTGATGTACACAATTGGTAAGGTGTCATTCATGGCATTAGTGGTGTCATTTGGGATTACCAGGACAACATCAAGCTAGGTATGCATACATGTCTTGAAGTTAAGCATGATATGTAGATTGCTCAGCCCATGATGAGTGAACATCAGTTGTGACATGGCTAACAAGTGTCTTTGGGCAAGTTCATAATGGCCTATTGTTTTAAATTACAGAAAGAGGGCCTAATGGTAGTTGTAGTCATGTCACTTTCAGACTCCCAACACTAGATGAATGGTGAACTCCATGATGAGTGAACATCAGTTGTGAAATGGGTAACAAGTGTCTTTGGGCAAGATCATAATGGTCTCTTGTTTTGGGTTACAGAAAGAGGGCCTCATGGTAGTTGTAGTCATGTTACTCTCTCTAATTTCCAATACTTGACAAATGTTAAATCTGACATATCTGTTGCCACACTGCAGGTTGGATTATATATTTATGTGTTGACACACACCATGGGTCCTGGGATGCTATTTTGATATTAAAACACTTACAGAACACATTCAAACGAATAGCATGTGATGGGGATTGATACAGGTCATGCTATGTACAACAATACACATTGAGAATCTACCATCTCTGATACTTTGGGTATTGCAGGTTATGAAAGTAGATGAACAACACAACGGCAAAAGCTGAGCTGTGAGCATCCAGTACATTGAAGTTTTTTGGACCTCATCCATAGTTGTAGTCATGTCACTTTCAGACTCCCAACACTAGACAAATGGTGACCTCCATGGTGAGTGAACATCAGTTGTGACATGGCTAACAAGTGTCTTTGGGCAAGTGCACAATGGCCTCTGTTTTTGAGTTACAGAAAGAGGGCCTCTTGGTAGTTGTAGTCATGTCACTTTCAGACTCCCAACAGTAGACAAATGGTGAACTCCATGATGAGTGAACATCAGTTGTGACATGGCTAACAAGTGTCTTTGGGCAAGTGCACAATGGCCTCTGTTTTTGAGTTACAGAAAGAGGGCCTCTTGGTAGTTGTAGTCATGTCACTTTCAGACTCCCAACAGTAGACAAATGGTGAACTCCATGATGACTGAACATCAGTTGTGACATGGCTAACAAGTGTCTTTGGGCAAATGCACAATGTCCTGGTGTTTTAAGTACAGAAAGAGGGCCTCATGGTAGTTGTAGTCATGTTACTCTCTCTAATTCCCAATACTTGACAAATGTTAAATCTGACATATCTGTTGCCACACTGCAGGTTGGATTATATATTTATGTGTTGACACACACCATGGGTCCTGGGATGCTATTTTGATATTAAAACACTTACAGAACACATTCAAACGTATAGCATGTGATGGGGATTGATACAGGTCATGCTATGTACAACAATACACATTGAGAATCTACCATCTCTGATACTTTGGATATTGCAGGTTATGAAAGTAGATGAACAACACAATGGCAAAAGCTGAGCTGTGAGCATACAGTACATTGAAGTTTTGTGGCAGTTTTTCTGGTATGACTTACCAGACTCCCCTCCCCCAGCTATTCCTGTCAAGCTCTCAGGATGCAGGATTGCTAAGACCTTTTCCTCCTAGGGAAAGAGTTGTAATGGAGTGCTGGGAGGAACACCACCAATCTTCAGGGACTCCAGGTGCTGCCTGGAGGCAAGGGAACGCACCTTCCCTCTCAGATCGTTCCACCTCTTCCTAATATCCTCCTTTGGCACAAGGTGGTGCCTACAGCATTCACAATATTGCCTATCCTTTGCCAAGTTCCGATTTTCCTACTGAGTGGAGTATGTTGGGCTTGGGCTCCAAACAATGGTGGCTTTACTCATATGATTTCATCCACCATGACTCTCAACTCATCCTCTAAAAAACGTGGATGTTTTGGGGCATGATATGATGGAAAATAAAGTGGGTGACAGTGACAAACTAAACAAGACGTGATATTTGGGACAAAAAATGAAAAATTAGAAGAAATGTGTGGAAGATGCAAAATGAGAAAGGTAAAAGGGCTGCCTTATGTGACAAAAATTACAAAAAGCAGTTGGTCTTTGTCTTGATGTGCTGCAGTGGAGAAGCAGAGGATCATGGTCTGGGATGGGGTGTTTTTTATAGTGTGATTTGCAGGTGTGTCCACTTGGCCAATGGATGTCAGCTGTGTTGTTTTTGAATCCATCCAATGGCCACTGTTCTGTTGCTTTGCTGTGAGAATATCGCGACGGCCGACCGCCGTCAGATAACCGCCACAAGAGAATGATTGATGTGGTAGTTTCAAGTAATGTTTTCATGGCTCTCACATTAATTTAGGGACAGTATGACTATACTCAACCGGGAAGCATGAATGATTTAAAAACAAGGTAAGAGTATGTAAATGTAATTCTTTGTTCATAGGCTTTAGGTTAGATCAAATAACGCATACATTAGGTGTTATCAGATTTTCTTCCTTGTCCTTAATGAATTTTTGTGGTGGTGGTGGAACCTATCCATGTTTTTAATACTTAACATCCATACTACAGATTTACAGCTACTCAGAGTTTTCACATGATCTCACTATATGGTTTTTTGTGCTTCTTTTGTGGACCCTGAGGGAAAGTAGTAGAGTCTAACTTACTAAATAACTTTACTTTGAGTCTCTGAGTTTACACATTTTTCAATGTTTACTGGTGCTAGTGAGAGGAGGGGTGCTTTGTGTGAACTATATGTGAAGATGGTGACGCAATGGAATTTGGAGAAAATGAAAAATAGATGTGACAAGAATTCACAGTTGTACTGAAGGTAATAATGTAGACTTTAGACTTTTTAAGTATTATTGAGCATAAATTGTGGGTCTTTAAAATAAGAAGAACTAGCAAAACAAACAATAGGCACCCCTACACATTTCACTCAGCACTCATCCCACACTTGCACAACATACACAACACACAATTTTGTATCCCACACAATACACAACAACCGTCACTCACTCACATCACAGCACCCACAACTCATCACTAAAAAGTTTCCAACACATTATTTTATTTATTTATTTATTTATTTTTTATTCGGAAAAGAAAGAAAATGTATTACATTAATTAATCCTGCAAGAAATTTAGGCCCATATTTATACTCCGTTTGCGCCGAATTAGCGTCGTTTTTTTCGACGCAAATTCGGCGCAAAACTAACGCCATATTTATACTTTGGCGTTAGACGCGTCTAGCGCCAAAGTATGGGCAAATAGCGTCATTTTTTTGCGTGAACGCCTTCCTTGCGTTAATGAGATGCAAGGAAGGCGTTCCCGTCTAAAAAAATGACGGCGACGCAAATGCGTCGTATTTATACTCCCGGGCAAAAATCACGCCCGGGAGGTGGCGGGTCAAAAAACCCCGCATTTGCGCCACTATTTAACGCCTGGGTCAGGGTAGGCGTTAAGGGGCCTGTGGGCTCAAAATGAGCCCACAGGTGCCCTCCCCTGCCCCCAGGAGGACACCCAAGGATGGAGGGACCCACCCCAGGGACATTCAGGTAAGTTCAGGTAAGTATAATTTTTTATATTTTTTAATTTTTTTTGGGTGGCATAGGGGGGCCTTATTTGTGCCCCCCTACATGCCACTATGCCCAATGGCCATGCCCAGGGGACATAAGTCCCCTGGGCATGGCCATTGGGCAAGGGGGCATGACTCCTGTCTTTACTAAGACAGGAGTCATTTAAATGGCGTCTGGGCGTCGAAAATAATGGCGCAAATCGGGTTGAGGCGATTTTTTTGCCTCAACCTGACTTGCCCCATTTTAAGACGCCCTAACGCCATTTTCCCCCTACGCCGGCGCTGCCTGGTCTACGTGGTTTTTTTCCACGCACACCAGGCAGCGCCGGTCTGCTAGCGCCGGCTAACGCCATTCCATAAATACGGCGCCCGCATGGCGCTTCAGAATGGCGTTAGACGGCGCTAAATTTTTTGACGCTAAACTGCGTTAGCGCAGTTTAGCGTCAAAAAGTATAAATATGGGCCTTAGTCCATAGAAAAAAAAAAAAGATCAAGAATACATGACAGTCACAATCAGGTTTAAAAAAAAAAAGAAAAGAGAAAAACGATTCAAATATCAGTAAACATAGCTTGGAGCGACCCCCCAATTAACGGGACCGAGTCCAATCTTGAAACCGCCCCCATATCACCTTCCCCTTTTCTCCTAGCCCGTCTCCCCTTCTGTTCGTACAGGGCAACTTCAAGATGATACACAGACAACACTTTACCCAGCCACTGTTGACAGGAAGGGGGCGATGGATCCAACCATGCAGATGCAATACACAATCTATAGACCGCCATGGCCATAAATATAAAAGCTCTATCCATTTCCCCCACTTTCTCCGCAATACCCAAGACCATAATCTCAGGGGTAAGCTTGACTTCATATCTCACTACCCCTTTTAGCACTAGCTGGACCCCATCTTTCAACACCATCAGTTTCCCACAGGTGGCAAACATATGGGTGATATCTGCCCCAAGCATTCCGCACCTCGGACAATGTATCCCTTCCTGTCCACCCCATTTAGCTAGATGAGCTGGGGTATAATATAAATCATACAATGTCTTATAATGCTGCGCTTGTAGCGCTAAAGATAATAACATGGTACACCCAAGCTCTAATGATTTAAAAAAGTTAGTACCAACATTCTCAAATTTACCCTTCCAGTTCACGCTATATTTCTCTAAGTCATTAGGCTGTTCTAAAATAAGCATTGAGTAGATTGATCTTATTGTTACATTATATCCTCCAAAAAAGAAATATTTACGAACCCATGTACCCCCCAACCTTCTTACTTAAGAAATCACTTATCTTAAATATTTTAAAAAATCTCTCTGCTCAAGTCCAAACTGCTCTTGAAGATGGCTTCACTCCGAGCCCATCATAAAAATCTCCTAACCTTCGTATACCTAAAAGGGACCATTTTGCAGCATAATGATCCTTAAATATTACAGGCAGGGACGGGTTGTTATTTATTAAGGTATAATAATTAAATCTTCCAAGCCCAATCTTTTTCCACCATGGCCGCCAACATCTATAGGCGGCCTCAAGTACCTTGAATCGTACTTTCTTGCAATACCCAGGTTCGTAAAAAGTCAGCAAGCTTCCATTAGCTATTGGTCCTGTCAGCAACTCGTAAATGTGTGGACAATATTCTATCCCCATCTTACCTTGTTTCCCCCCCAACAATGGGTGCTTATACTGAAAAGCTGCTGCAAGCTGATATAGTTTCAAATTCGGAAGAGACCACCCTCCCTTTTCTGGAGGTAGAGACATAAATTTGCCTGCCCTTCTGCATTTACCATATGCCCATATAAATCACATTACTAACCAATCCATCTCTTTAAACCGGGAATTGGGAAAACTCAATGGAATAGCCCGAAAGATATACAGCAGCTTAGGGAGAAGGATCATTTTAACCATATTACATCTTCCCATCATAGACATATGTAAATTATTCCATCTATTCAGATCCTGTTTTGCTTTTACTAATATCGGGTCCAGATTCAAATTACCAATCTCTCCTTCCCTTGGGGTGATATCAATACTGAGGTACACTGCATGATCTACCCTCCGAGTGTCCTGTGTACTCATGTGTCTATTAACCAACAATTGGGTTTTTGCTCCATTTAATAGATACCCAGAGAATATTCCAAATGTACTCATCACCTCTTCTACTTCTCTCAGTGATACAGCTGGGCTAGAAGTTATAATGGTTATATCATCCGCATATGCCAAAACATTTGTATCCCAGCCAAACCTGCAAACTAGCCGGATAGTAGGGTTCCCCTTTAGCTGTCTAAGCAAAGGGTCTATATAGATTGCAAATAGCAGTGGAGAGCATGGGCACCCCTGTCGGGTACCCCGTTCTACTCAAATACACTCAGATTGCCCTCCCATCAGCTGAATCCGCACACCAGGGGATCTATAAATGGATTTTTTCCCCAAACCATACATTTCCAATACCTGCCACAAATAATTCCAATTCACCCTGTCAAACGCCTTCTCAGCATCTAACAGAACGACAGCCATAGGATCTTCCACCTCCTCTGTAGCATCAAAAACCGTAATGACCCTCCTAATATGTTCGGTGGTATCTCTCCCGGGGATGAACCAATGTTGATTTGATACTACTAATTTCTCGATAACCATAGAGAGTTGAGCAGCAAAAACTTTTGAATAGATTTTTACATCGCTATTGATCAATGTGATTGGTCGGTATGAACCCGGGTTCTGCGGAGTCTTCCCCTTCTAAAAAAACCCCACAATATTGGCCAAGTCCCAAGATGGGGGAGTTTTGCTACCATTTTGCACCTGAATAAATAATTCCATCAGGAGTGTTTTGAAACACTTGTAAAATTCAAAAGGTATTGCATCGGGACCAGTAGCTTTCCCCATGGAGAGATCACTCATTGCCATCTCTAATTCATCACTGTTAGTGACTTCCTCCAAATTCAAGTAATCTTCATCTGATAATTTACTAGTATTAATAGAGATACAAAACTCCAACATTGCTGCTTCTGTACTTAAAGATGTCGAGCTATAAAGCTCGGTATAGTATCTTTGAAATACCTCCCTAATCTCATCGGTATCTACTATAATTCGTCCTTGTTGATCCCTGATTTCTCTGATAACCCTGGTTGCTGCCTTATGGCACTCTTTTACTGCCAACAAGTGGCCAGTCCTCTCCCCATTTCCGTACCCTTCGCTACGTTTAGCAAGATATTTTTCCGCAACTTTTCTTGCTGTCATTTCATTTATTGCTGCCTTTGTGATAGCGATCAGCTCCAAAATATTATTTGTGTCTTTCCCCCTCTCTATAACTGAGATCATCTGGTTTTCTACAGCGCTAAGTTTAGTATGAGCATCCTTCATCAAAGCTTAGGCACATCTCTGTTTCCTAAGACTAAAACTCAGTGTTTCCCCCCGTACTCTAGCCTTTAAGGTGTCCCAGACCATCTCGAACGAGGCCGTCCCCGATTAAACTCTAAGAATTCCATTATCTAATTCCTTATATAAGCACAATATTCGGGGTCCTTAAGGAGCCCCATCTCAAAAGTCCATCGTCTCGTCGTATGCTCAAAACCATCAAGATCAAGATCCAATATTAATGGGTTGTGATCCGACATAAACCGCGGGTATAATTCCATACCAGCTTGCCCTAACAACTCAGGAGATGTTAAAAAGTAGTCTAATCGAGCCAGATTCACATGAGGGGCTCAGTAATATGTATACCCGGGGTCTGGTGCACACAGCTTTACCCAGGCGTCCAGCAATCCTAACTCCTTCTGCAAACCTACAATAGCTTTATATACCCGAGGCTTACGACCCTGGTATCCCTTAGATGTGGCGACGAGCAAATCCTGCAGGCCATCCCAGGATCCATCAAAGTTGGGATCCCCACAAAGAATATAAGGAGGGGGCCATCCTGCTAGCTCCACTGCCAGAAAATCCATTACGGCAGGATCGTCCGTTATTACACCATATATGGAACATAAAGTGAAATGCCCTTGCCTGTAATGACATTCCGTTACCGCCCATCTTCCGTTCTTATCTGCCTCGTGAATTTTAATCTATTACTCAGATCCAAAATCGCTACCCCTTTGGTCTTGACACCTTGTTCTGAACAAACAACAACCCTCATACCAAGTGAGCCTAAGATCCCTCTATTATTATACTCCACATGTGTCTCCTGTAAACAATATATATCAGCCCTAAGAACTTTCAGATCTTCTGCAATCTTTTGCCTTTTTCGGGGGTCATTTAATCCACAGATATTAACTGATGCAATTCGAAGTCTCGTCTCATAGCCCTTAGCACTTCTCTACGAATATACCCACTTTTTCTGTTTTTTTCTTTCGGATATCCTCTCTCTGCTTTTATCGTATCTTGAGCTCTTTTCTTCTCTCTTTCTGCTCCGTTAATCATGAACCCTTTCTTTTCCATTTTTTCTCGAACCCTGTGCCCCACCACGTATTCCAACCCCCCCTTCTCAAAACCCCGTCCCTCACCCGTGCCCCTCCCCTCCATACCAACCTCTCTCCGACCCCCAACCCCCACCCCAGCCACCCCCACGCCCCTACCATCTGAGCAATCAGACCACCACTGGCCTGAATGATGGTGACAAAAGTGCCAGCCAGCAACCCCTTCCCCGTGACGCTGCTTTCCTACAACCCACCCTATTGCACCCCCCAGCTTCTAGCATGTTAGTCTTTTATTGAAATCGCTTACAGCTTCAATTGCATCAGATATTCCTTTGCTTGAATCGCTGATGTAAACATTCTGACTTTACCATTAACCACTGTCTTCAGTCTTGCAGTGGCCAGCAGAAAAGCTTCCCCTCCCCTATCTTGGAAAGGCTTAATCAACTGTCTTAAACGCCATCTGCGCTCCGCTGTGGCGTGGCAATAATCAGGTCGTACAAAAAAAGTCACATTCTCAGCGCAACAAGGCGCATCCGGACGGGCCTTCTCGAATATAGCTTGCCGCAATAAGAAGTGATCTCCTCGTTTGCTCAAAGGAAATCTGTGGATGCTTTGAACCTCTGACTCCCAATTCTAATGTGCGAGCTCAGGAAAGGCAGCACCCAACACCTTAATCATGCAGTTGTTTGGTGGCCACTCGGGCTTTTCGATTCTCTGCCTGTGTCTCAGTCTGCAGTTCCCTCACAGTACCGTAAATCAGCTGTAGTATTTTGGTATCAGAACTGGCCATGTTGTTCACCTGCTCCCCTGGGCAGTTTTCGTTCGCAGTTAGGTTAAGAGTCAAAGCCGTGTCACTAGGAGCCTGGAGGGCCTTCTCAGAGTGCGACAGCCTAATTCCTGAGTAATCCCGCTTAAGCGTTGCTGCATGAGAGTTCATGACGCCACCTGAGCCGGTTCTAGACAGTATGCGCTTATGATGCCGAGGTTGGGGCCGCACTGTGGGTCCCACTACAGGGGACATACTCTCTGCCAAACTCTCAGCCTCCGATGAGCCACTGCCATCCTCGTCAGATCATATCCACTGCTCGCTGCTTCTGATTCCGTCAGCGAGTAAAATTAATCTCCTCCTTCCTTTAGCCATTCGCCATTTCTTCTGTCATACTCTGCTTTTTCAGTCTCCGATAGCTGGTTTCTATCCGCATCCGCCCCTATAACAGCTTCTGTCTTTTCCTGCGCCATCCTCTTTTTGACACAGGATTCAGGACAGCCCTCAATCAGCCCCTCCCCACAATCTTGTGGATTCTTAGAGTTCAGACTGTTCTCCCCAGGCTTCATATCCATGCATAACCCCAATTCCACATTGCTTGTCCCCCCTGAGGCTTCCATAAGCATAGGGGGGTCCTTAGGTATGGGACCTAAGTCCTCATAAGCAAGAAAGTCAGTTATACTTGGTTGTGTCTTACTCTGCAGTTTGTCTTTTAGTTTATTATCGGGCTGGACATCTCTAAGTTGATCCTTCCCATCTCTCACAGCCCCGGCATTGATCTTGCAGCCAATTTTGGTTGAACCACCCAGAGCCCATTTCCCGGTGGAATGACCGTCACCGCCTTCTTTTGCCAAACGTGCCTTGCGTACACTTTCGGTTTTATCTGTCCCGCTTCTTAAGCTTTTGGGTGCCATTTTCGCCTGCGAAAACCAAATTCTAAACACTTCGCTGATATTTAGAGCTAATGTTCGCCAACATACAGCTTCCCTCTTTAACAACACTACTGCTTCTTTTAGTGTACCGTTAAAAATCCTATCGAGCCTGACCTGGCCACCTTCAGAAATATATCTTTAAATTCACTCCGCATCATGCCGTCTCTTATCCACTTAGTAAGATACCAACACCTTAAAATATTGACAGAGGCGTGGCTTGCACTGTGGAAAGAAACATGCAGTCAAAATTCACCGAAGCCTTTACCGTCAGATGTCAGCCAAATGTCTTCCTCTCCTGGCGTTGATTCTTCCTGAGTTCTCCGAAATTTGGGGAGACGGAGCACCGCCGACAGAATCCAAAAAAAGAAGGGGGGAAGCACGAAAACTGAGCCTAATCCAGCGCGGACGCGCTCTCCATGCAAGCGCGCTCACCGGGCTCCAATATCCAGCGTCGCGGCGCCGAGGGGGAGGGGCTGAGAGACCGTCACTCCGCTACCATCTTGCTCCGCTCACCTAGCCTTTCCAACACATTGTTAACTACCTTATCGTCTCTTCCACCCTACCATGTCCCCACAAAAACATTCATGTTTCACTGATGATGAGTTGAGGGTCATGGTGGACGAAATTGTTAGAGTAGAGCCATACCTTTTTGGAGCAAAGGTCCAGCAAACATCTATAGCCAGGAAAACGGAGTTGTGGGAAAGGATAGTCGACAGGGTGAATTCTGTAGGCAGTTACCCAAGCACAAGGGAGGACCTCAGGAAGAGGTGAAACAACCTCGGGGAGAAGGTACGTTTCATGGCCGGCATGCACCAGCTGGTGTTCTGCAAGACTGGCGGTGGACTCCCACCTCCTCCCCCTACTTTCACATCATGCAGAGGAGAAGGTCTTGGACATCTTGCATTCTGAGGGCATGACAGGAATGGCTCGGGGAGTGGAATCTGGTAAGTCACTACACCATTCATGTCATCAAAAAGTTTTGTCTTGCACACCTCAGTGCCCAAACCACCCACCACCCATGTGTTCAAATCTCTAAATACCCCTCTCCGGCATGCCACATGTAAACTAAACTCACATGGGGCCACAGTGTTTGTGTATGGCATGTGAAGCACAGGGAATGACAGCACTACAACTCCCTGCAGGCACAGCTCCAACTGTGAGAAACCAGAACAGTGTACTACAGTTTAAAATGTCTTGCATGTCAAACTAACAATCAATGTAACCCCTCCTGAATGCACCACTGTTGTACAGTCCATGTCAATGACAGCAATTCTGTGGCCTACTACCAGTACTGTTACAACCAAAACACAACTACAGCTGTGTCCCCTACCAAACTAGCTTTTGAGAAGAACTTCCTAACCATGGCACATATTCACCTGAAGGGGAAAACTTTATGGGAAACTGGATGTACTTGCAGTACCCAGGTACGTGGGGGTAGGATGCATGGGAGGAATGGTGTGGCCCAGAGGTTGGGGGCTCCAAGGGACACAACTGACCAGGACACTATCTCCCAAGTCTTGGGAGCAAGACCTCCACAACCTGAGTTGCTGTGTACTGCCTCTGGGAGCAATCATGCCACGTTCTACAGGTGATAGGGCCCCTGCCTTCTTTGCTGCTGAGCTGGACAAACTTGTAGAGGAGGTCCTTCCCCTGTATGAACAGCTCTATGGTGCACCCAAGTAGAAGGTAAGTGCATTGCAATACCAATATATAAAATGTTGAGTGTATGATGATGTTGATGAAATTTGATGGAATGAAGGACTGGGATGACATGTGTGGGTAGATGGATATGTGCACATGTGCATAGAGGGGTTTGATCCCTGATACATAGTAGAGAGTGTGTGTTGTATGTATCCTGACCCACAGAAAAAAAACTGTATAACATTATAAATGATGGTAGTGATTGAAATAGTTGTATACTTATATCATGCTTAAAGACATGCTTGTGGTCTGGTCATATGTTTCTAGCCAAGACCTGGTACTCTATATGCATGTTGTATGCCTGACTCTACTTCACATACGGCCTGCCTGCAAATGGTCATCCCACATAGAAGGGGATGTAGGAGGAAGTGTATGCATGGCTACTTGCACACAATTTAGTTTCACCCTTCTTGTTTTGGGATGGTGCATGTGGACATGACTCTCTTCTCTTGTCTGTGTCACCCATGCAGGTCAATACCCATCAGAAAAAGGGGATCTGGTGTGCCATTGCCACGAAAGTGCGGACCTTGGGGGTCCCCAGCCGGCAGATCACCTACTGTAGGAAGCTGTGGGAGGACCTGAGATGCTCAGCCCGGAAGACCTCAGAGGCTCAGCTGGGGATGTCCTCCCAAGGAGGAAGGGGTGCCTGCCGGCCTAATGGCCCGCACATTGGTGGTGGCCTACCCTGAGTTGGATGGGCGTTTGAGGGCAGCACAGCAGCAACAAGAAGGTAGGTACCAACTTAACACATTTTCATCCCTATGCCAGGTCAGTGTATGAAGTGATAGAATCTAAGCTGTGACAATGTAGTAAGTGCATAGGGTCAAAGATCTCCAAGGAACACATAGATGTAAAGTCCTTGACATTGGTACACAGGTGTGCACATACTATTGTGTATGGGACCTATTACTCTCCTATGTTATCCCTTCTGTATAAAAGCATATGATGATGTGCATGTAACTGTGTCATATGTGTACCACTATACTGCTATATATACTCTGCTGGTTGTTACTTGCCACCTACAGATCCATACTGCCAATATCATGATGGTAAGTTGTTCAAGTATTTGCCCTCTGACCATTCCAATGCCTCTTGATCCATGTCTATGTGCAACATATTGTCTGACAAGTTGTAGTCATACCTACTTTTAATGAGGTTTCTGATGAGTTACAACTTCATGTTAGGCTTGATGTCCATCTGACATTTCACATGCCACACTTGCTAAACTTACTCAGAGCTG
The DNA here is from genome assembly GCF_031143425.1 of Pleurodeles waltl. Taxonomy (NCBI): domain Eukaryota; kingdom Metazoa; phylum Chordata; class Amphibia; order Caudata; family Salamandridae; genus Pleurodeles; species Pleurodeles waltl. The sequence continues at coordinate 320,166,009 of NC_090436.1, forward strand.
TTTGGAAGTGAACCCATTTGTTAAGTGATGGCTGTACACTGGCCCCTGTAATGTCTCATCTGAGTAGACATCCCACATGTTGGAAACCATGGACGTATTGCTAGATTACTATTGCAACACATACATTGTTATCAGAGCTCTGAATGTTATTACCATGCACATGCACTTGAATGGTAAGTGGCTACACAGCTATTTTCTTATTCATTGTGTTGTGCTAAATAGGCCAAGACATCTTATGAACAGTTACATTACTTACTGTTTTCGTCAACATCATGTGTACATTGTACGATTCTGTCATACATAAACATTGTAATGTATCATAGACATACTTTCTTTTGCTATATTGGATATGTTTGATTGCTTTTAGTATAGGACCCTATTGTTTGCACTGACTACATTGTGGCTCAGGTGTTGCACTTCACATACACATGTGGGTGGAATGGTATGTGTAGTCAGTCATTTGGCTAGCCTCAAAGTGTATGTCTACATCATGGTATCCTCAAATGTGGTTTTATGTCATTGACAAATTCCGTTACAGATATAAGACTACTCATGTATGAAGTGTGGATAGCGATGTTGTCACTCAAACATTGGGCTATTGTTACCACTCATCATGATAAGTTGTACTGTATGTGGATTTATGCATATAACAGGTGTCCATTATATTTAAGGAGTGCTTATGCTACCTGTGGTTGTCTGTGGCTAATTAGGCCCCTATGGGTGTGAAAGACTTTGTTTACAGGTGGAGAATGACTAAGATGAGTAGGTCAACACAGTATGTATCATCCTTTCCTACATCACTATTGGTACATGTGTTAGTGACATGTTTAGACTCTATCATACTCCAAATTAGGAAAAGGCAAATATTGTGGTTGCATGTTTGTGAATTTCAGTTGTGAAGGTTGTGGACTCTGTGGCATGAAATGGTTTTGGCCTGTATGCAATATGCTGTCTTGTGTTTGGCATATAATACAGTTCCTTTCCTGGTACATGATATCAGGTAATATTGTTGGTAAGTGTGGATTTTGTGTATGTGTGGAAATGAATGTTACCACTGTTTCCCATTGCTTGGATGTTAATTGACTATGATGCTGTGGATTGGGACTCAGAATCATGTTGCCAAATCAGGCTGTCATGGAATGGTTAGTATGATAGCTGTACTGATATGATGGTATAGTAGGTGTGCAATAGGTGGTGTAGCTGGTATGTGACATTGTTGTAATGTAGGGGTATAGATAGTACCTTGTTGTGACATGATGTTAGCACTAACCTGTTTCTACCTGGGGGTGTAGTACAACTCGATGTAATTTGAATGATGTGTACAGTGTGACGTTAGTGTATGAAAAGAATGTGATGACCGTACCTATCGTCCTGTTTTCCAGTATCAGCATCAGCAGGCGAAGGAGATAGGGCACAGCTGAGTGGGGAAGCTGCTGGCCACGGGACCTCAAGTCATGATACCACAGACACCGAGGGACCCAGTGGCTCAGAGGGTGAGGGGAAGGCCATGGGGGAGACAGTATCCACCTCATCATCTTCAGAATCCTCCTCCAGTGGATACTCCCTGGAGGTGGCTGACCCATCTGGGATCACCCCAGCACCATTTCTGCCTGCCACCCCCTTTCTACCACCGCCCTCCCTTTAGCTCCCCACCCAGTTGGCCGTGCCCGCTCACCAAAGAGGGTGGGTGTCTCCTTTGCCGCAAGCACCTCTGCCCCAGCCCCTGTTAGCCCTGATGCTCTCAGTGAGGAGGCTATTGACCTCTGGAGGTCCATCTCTGGGGGTCATTTGACCATCGTGAATGCCATTCAGGGACTGGCAACTCAAATCCAACAGGGTAATACATTCCTGGAGGGAATTCACGGTGCACTGGCTGGTCTACACAGATCCTTTAAGGCTCTGGCCTCCACACTGATGGCAGTCAGTCACCCTTTGTCTACCGTCCCCCCTCCACCTTCCTCTTCCCAATCTCAAACCCCTACTCCCCGACTGAGCCAAAGCACACAAACAGATAGGCATGCATCCACCTCAGCATCCAAGGATAGCTCAGACAAACATCAGCACCACAGGACAACCAACCTGCATACACACAAGCAACATTCAGATACACACACAGCAACAGTCACAACCTGCCCTGACACTCCCACCACCCCCAGCATCACAGACAGCACACCAGCACACCTGCAGACACCACACTAATATTCACCAACACAAACACCCTCACCCACCACCCACAAGCACACCTTCCCCAAACACACACCCAAGACATCCATACCAACACCTCATACACCCACTCTCTCTCCCTCCAAACCCAAACTCATTTGCTTTGACTGTCCCCGTGTGTCTAAAAAAGCTTTTCTTTCTGAATTTCTCCTTTCCCCTACTCCTCTCCCCGTGAAACTCCTAAATACCTCTCCAAGTCCATCCCTTCTACCTCCAAGACCTCTCCTACCCACTTGCAAGTACCCATGCCCCTCCCCCAACCAAGAATTCCACCCCTCCCATGAAGACTCACTCCTCCCCCAGCCTAAACCTAAATCCTCCCTCCCAAGCCAAATCCCAAAGCCCCTCCTCCTAAGCCTAAACCCAAACATCCTACTCCGCCACCATCTCCCCAGATAATCCCTAAGGTACCTTCCTGCCCCTTTAATGCCCTTACCTGTGGAGGTTACATGGCAGTCAGGAATCTAGTTCAGGGCACTAATATGTGCCTTTGGTGCACATTATTGTGACTATAGACTGGCCCATGGCCTTTGACTTTCTTCACATTTATGGTCAAAATATATATTTAGACCAACCAGTTGCTGGTTTCCTGGTTACATCTTTGTCCTACATTACTTTTACTAGGTTGGAGTTGTTCCTGGCTGCCATTGGTTGTATGTGAGTATTTGTGTGTGTGGGGTGCTTGTTCTTCCTGTATTGTATGGCCAGTATGTGTGGGTGTGTGCAGTGCTTTTGTCCCCCAGGGATAGGGTGTGTGTTGTGTGATGGACATGTGTATGTAGCAGACATGTTGGTATCATGATACTGTGTGGTGTTTGTGTTGACATGTGCTTGTTGCTGTGTTGTGTGGCTTTGTGTGCTTTGACTGTGTGAGTGTGTGTGTTTTGTACATGTGATGATAGGTACGATGTGCTGTGTGCCTGACATGTGTATCGATTGGTAAGTTGTCTGATTGTGTAACTGTGTGTGTTCGTTCTGTGTTAGTTGTCGGCTGTGATGTGTGTGTGATGTGTCCCTGGGTAGTGTCTACTGTGAGTGCTTGCCAATGTGGTGACTGTGGTGAGGCTGTGGTGTTGTTGTGATGTGTTGTGGTGTTGTGTGTTATTGTGTGAGACTGGGCCTGTGCTGTGTTTCCGTGCATAAGTGTGTGTTTTTGCAGTGTGTGGCTGTGTGCTGGCCGTAGGGTGTGTACTGTGTATGTGCAGATGTCTGTGTGGCTCTATGTGAGTGTGAGTGTCAGTGTACAGTTACGTGTGAGTGTCGCTCTTGCACCCCTTCCTGATGGTATGTCGTGTACGTGTACAAAAATGAACAATATACAAAAGTAACAGGTAAGTGTGTGTATTTACGGTTGCTGTCGTCGTTGTCGGCGAAGATTCCAAAGTTTTTTGATGAGAGAAGCAGCAGGATGACATCTAGTTGTGGTTCCATGGTGGCTCAGGACGGGTATGGCTTCCTGACGGTGAGTGTCTTCTTTTATAGAGTTCCTTTCAGCCAGGGTTTCCGTGGTGCGCGACCACAGCTTAAATCTTGGCGCTGTGCAGCCTCGTAATATGTCCGGTGGAAACATCGTCTCCGCCGGCCTGCAGGTGCCCTCAGTCGTCTATGGTGGTCTGACCACAGTGGTAGTACCGGCAATGCTATGGCTGTATTCTGTAGGGAAGACCTCCACAGTCATTATTTGGGGGTCTTCTCTGCCAGCTTGTATGCGATATGACCGCCACCATGGCAGTCCTGGGACCACCAAAGTTGCAATGAGGCCCTATGTGTTAAAAAAACATTTTAAAGCATAAAGAAGCTGTATACACGATGGTGAAAACGTGTCAGGAGTCACTTAAATTGTGCTGGCTATGTTACTATTTACAAGTGTCGGGCTGCTTTGCCACCACAAATGATTGACTTTTTTTAGCTTATTTGTGAACTATTTACTTTTTTTGCCATAAGAAAAATATTGCCTTTTGAGCAAGTGTAATGAGATTTAACTCTGATCATAAATGTCATTAATAAATTTTTTTATATATACCGAACTCAAAGTAATTCTGTTTTGGAGTCTAATTACGGTGCTTCCTTCATCTGTTTAAAATATTTGGTCCCTGAGTTACTTGAAATGCTACTAAACAATTTAGGCATTTGTTTCATGGAAGGTAACTGTGGTATCCCTTTTACTATTTATCCTTTTCTAGTATGTAATGGTATATTCCTTCCCCCCTCTTCCTCTTCATCTTGTATTGTATTTTGCTCCTGAAGTTCTAGAGGAGAATGTTATGCTTTGAAATGTGGCTAGGAAGAGTGTAAGGAGCTGTTGACCTTGGCGGCTGGAGTTTCTTCTCTGGAATAAAACAACAGTTTACTTACATCATTTATGCATCAGAAGTCTTCATTTTCCGCAAACCACCACCACAAATTGGCGACGACTGGACTTACCTGAACGCGATTGTGTGGGAAGAAACTTAACGCAGACTTTGTTCTCTGTTCGGCTCTAACAACATGTACAGTACTGTTCGCGCTCTCTCTGGTTCCTGGAGCATACAGCTGATATAACTTTGCTCTCTGTCTCCTGCTGAAGCGATTAATACAATTATTTGGGTGATTTTGTATGTACATGGCCTACGTGTACACGGCAGACATCGTTTGGGACATTCTCTTTCTGGCTCCTGCCGATGTGATTAAAAAATTCCTTTGGGCGGTTTTGTGTGGACATGGCCTAAGTGTACATGGCAGACGTTGTGTTCCGGATGTTTTTTTTTTAAGCTTTCAATCTTTTGTGTTGTTAAAGGGCAATTCTCCAGTAACACAGAAAGAGGACTTTCACAAATCATCAATAAAATAAACAAGGGACTTCATTTCAGCTTCTATCATCAACATTGTTATAGGACTAATACTAGTAAAAATACAAGTGAAACTAGACATAAAACTACAAAAGAATTTGATTTATTACTGTCTAGTTACAAATTTTAAAACTACATTTCTGCTGCATTTTTCATTTTTGTCTTAATTCCTTTACAATGCAGCACATTACTCCACCACCGTTCTTTTTACCAGTTCCTGGAGAACCACAACTTTCATGGCCTAAATAGAAAAAAGTGTTCTTAACATACATTTGGGTTTGTGGAAGTACTTTGTGAGCTGAGCGGAAAACTTCATTATTACAGCATTGTTTAGGTGCTGAGGGTCAAGAGTTTTTAGAGACTTTACCACCCATTACGAAAATAGTTGCGGTGATGGGGCTTTAAATGAATTTGAAAGTACATTACTGAGATTAGATAAACATTTGCCCCAAATTTCTAATATACTACAAAGATATCATTTTGGCAAACGCAAACAGAATGTTGAAGAAATAATTGAAGATTTTGTTACGGCTCTGCGCAAATTAGCTGCTTCTTGTGCTTTTGGTAACACAGTTGAGAAATGGATAAGGGATCAATTTATGTTGGAATGCAAAAGTGATAAGATCCGAGAAGAGCTAGGGATTTAAAGTGATCCCAGTCTTGAGGAAGTGTTAGCCATAGCAAAGCAAGTAGAGCATTCCATGTCTTGTATCATGGAGTTACAAACATCCAAAGAAATTACTTCTAGTGTAGTAAAACATGAATTTAAAGATAATTCAAAGAAACAAATTTCTATAAAGGGAAAACTGTCATGTTATGGATGTGCATCAACCAGTCATTTAGATAACTCAAAAGAATGTCCCGCAGTCAAGGTTGTGTGTAATCGATGTGGTAAAAAGGGACATTTTGCGAAGTGTTGCAAATCTGTATCTATGAATATGCCAAGGATTAGTGAAATTAGAAGTTGTGAATAATCTGACTGTATTTTGCAAGTTGTGAATGATGTGAATTGTGTTTCCAATGTACGCTGTGAATACCCTTCTGATGATGTCATGCTGAATGGTATAAAGGTATTCATGATGATGGTTTTAGGAGCCAAACTTTCGTTGGATTCTGAATCTGATTTTACTAAGTATTTCAAAGATTGTGTCCAGGTATTAGAACCTGATGTTACTCCTTATAGTTATGGTGGTAAACCCATCGACCTAATAGGCTATTTTAATGCAAATATTGTTTTCAAAGGAAATAGAACTTCAGGAGCACACTACAATACAAAATAAAGAGTAAGAGGGGGGAAATGAATGTACAATTATATAATAGAAAATGATAAATAGTAAAAGGGATAACACCCCCTGCCCCCCTCCCTGAGCTGAACAAATATGAGGACGTAAGCGGTGTGAGAGATTGTATTCTTTCAGGGAATTCTATTACGAGTGGAGACAATTACTTATTGAAGTATGAGAAAATAATGAATGAGCTTTCTGTGGATATTGGCATTGTTTTGATAGGGAGTAAATTGATACCTTCTTGTAGACTTAGAGAACGTCTAGTGTCTTTAGCTCACAATGGTCATCAAGGTATAGGTAGAACTAAGGAGATATTAAGATCTACATATTGGTGGCAGGGATGTGTTTAGTTGTAGAAAGTAAGATCAGAGATTGTTTGGAGTGTAAGTTGTCTGATAAATCTGTTAAAGTTAGAACCAATCCCATGGTTGTAAAAGAAATTCCTAAAGAAGTGTGGGAAGATGTATCTTTGGACATCATGGGTACCATAAGTTGTGGTGCTTCAAATAAATATGCTGCGGCTTTGATGGATTCTCTCTCTAGGTGGCCAGAAATTATGGCGACTTCTGAAATAACTACCCATTCTGTATTGACATTTTTGGATGAGATATTTACTAGAGAAGGCAACCCTAAAAGTATTTTAACGGACAATGGCGTGCAATTTACATCCAAGGAAATGCAAGCTTTCATGACAGAGAGAGGTATTGTACACAACAAATGTGCTCTTTATCATCGTGAAACCAATGGTATGATAGAGAGATTCAACTCTTAAGGAAACCATACAAATTGTGAAACAAAAGGGGGCAAGTTGGAGGGAGATGATTAAGCTAAGAGTGGAAGAGTACAGGTATACTCCTCATTACACCACAGGTTTGTCACCTTATGTTTTATTTAGTAAACATCTTCCCAACACCAAAATGAGTCCTCCATGGAAAAAAGCATATGCTAAAGAGTTTCCTGAATTACAGAAACAAATTGAGGAGGTCAAGAGGAGGGAAAGTCGCATTCAAGAGCAAAGGAAAATACACTGTGATACACGTAAGGCAATTAAAAAATTGGATGTTAAAGTAGGTGATATGGTGAAAATTAAATTGCTTCGTTTAGTGGGAAGTGGTCATTCACATTTTAGTAAACCATATTGGGTGGTAAAAGTGTATATTCTGGCTATGAAAGTTAATAATGGCAGCATTTGGAACATGAATAGAGTTGTGAAGCTGAACTATGATGATGCGTATACGCTGGTCTACAAAAATGCCCTGAAAAATATCAGTATACCATTAGAATAGCCTGGTCCAAATATCTGGCTGAACATATCACTCAATCATTTCATTCTTCATAAGAAATGTACACTATTGTAAATATTTGTTTGAAACCTGACGTATTAGGATCTGGTCCCTCCCCATCCACAGCACACTGTGAGTTACTTACTAAGCATTTCTTGAGAAAGCTAAGTCCATTTAACTATCCCTGTTGGGCTCAGAGATCCAGGATAATGAAGAGGAGTGGTTTGAAACCAGTAAAACTATTGCAGTACTCTAGATAAAGAAGAAGTTATGGCTGTAGCAAAGACAGTCAAGTAAGGCTTGACGCTCAATCTCGCCCCATTAGACATTCTACTGAAAGGGGAGGAAGTAATGCTTTCCTCTCTGACTCAACTCTCGAACTCATCCTTAAGCAAAAGCAGTGCTCCGGACACATGGAAGCATGCCATCTTGTGCCCTCTGCTGAAGAAATCTTATTTGGACTTCAAGGTAGCAGGAAGTTACAGACCCACTTTGGTGCCTCCTAGGGTCAGTAAAATCTTAGAGAAGATTATAAATAGACACCTTGCAGAATACTTAGAACCTAACAATATCCTTCACCCCAGCTTTCATCCAGGATGTAGAACTGAAACCATGCTTCTGTTACCTACCAAAAATCTTTAAAAGTCTTTGGACCGGGGGGATCTGCAGCACTGATGGTGCCTGATTTAATTGCTGCTTTCAACACATAGGCCCTCATTATGACCCTGGCGGTGAGTGATAATGTGGCGGTAATACCGCCAACAGGCTGGCGGTAACTACTGCCAAATTATGACCATGGCGGTGATAATTCCCATAGACAGCCAATGTACCACACCGACTACCAGAGCGGAAACAACACTCAAATGGGCAGGCGCCTTGGGGGGGGGGGGTCACCTCAGCCAGATGTGGGGACAAGACCACTGGTTCTGGAGGGGGCTCCATGCCCATTTTACTCTGCTGGGGAGTGCAAGGCCACAGTCTCTGGAGTAGGTGACTTCCTCACTGGGCCTGGAGGGGGTAACATGCCCATTGCTTTGTCCTGGGGAGTGCAAGGCCACAGTCTCTCAGGTGGGTGACTTTCCTACTGGTTCTGGAGGGGGCAAGATGCCCATTGCTTTGTCCTGGGGAGTGCAAGGCCACAGTCTCTGGAGTGTTTGACTTCCCCACTGGTTCTGGGGAGGGCAACAGGCCCATTGCTTTATCCTGGGGAGTGCAAGGCCACAGTCTCTGGAGTGGGTGACTTTCCCACTGGTTCTGGAGGGGGCAACATGCCCATTGCTTTGTCCTGGGGAGTGCAAGGCCACAGTATCTCAGGTGGGTGACTATCCCACTGGTTCTGGAGGGGGCAACATGCCCATTTCCTTGTCCTGGGGAGTGCAAGGCCACAGTCTCTGGAGTGGGTGACTTTCCCACTGGTTCTGGAGAGGGCAACATGCCTATTGCTTTGTCCTGGGGAGTACAAGACCACAGTCTCTGGAGTGGGTGGCTTCCCCACTGGTTCTGGAGGGGTCAACTCATACAGCAGCCCTTGGAGGGTGGCCTACATGGCATCCGCTGGCGGTGATGGCTGCAGTGTGTTGGCGGATAGAGGAGCCTCCTAGGCAGCCTCTGCACCTGCTCATGGCTGCAGTGTGGTGGTGGATGTAGGAGCCTCTTTGGCAGCCTCTGCACCTGCTGGTGGCTGCAGTGTGGTGGCAGATGGAGGAGCCTCCTGGGCAGCCTCTGCAACTGCTGATGGCTGCAGTGTGGTGGTGGATGGAAGAGCCTCCTGGGCAGCCTCTGCAGTTGCTGATGGCTGCAATTCATCAGCTGGCGGTGGGGGCCGGTGGGGTCCCCGTCAGGGTGGTGGTGGAGGTGTCACCCTGATGGCTTCCGCTGGAGTAGAAGGCTTTGTCTCCTCAAGTACATGGGGCGTGGATCCCTTACCCTTCCTGGCAGGGATGGATGGGCTCTTCCCCTTCCTGGATGGAGGTGCAGGCTCTTTCCCCTTCTTGCCTGGAGGTGCAGGCTCCTTCACCTTCTTGTCTGAAGGTGCAGGCTCCTTCCCCTTCTTGCCTGGAAGTGTGGTATCCTTCCCACCACGACTAGGTGGTGCCACCACTGCCCCGTGGACTGTTTGGCAGAGGTGCTGGGCTGGGTCCTTGGTGCTCATTCGTGCAGTACGGGGAGGAGGGGAAGGAAAGAGGTCAAGTTGGGAAAGGAAACGGTTTTTAGGGATGTTGGGGCGGGAGGAGGGAGGAGTAATGGGAGTGGAGGATGAGGGAGTGGTTTTTGGAGGTGTATGTCTGCTGCATTTGGGTGCAGGTGCATGGGCTGTATGCTGATGTGAGATGGATCGCTGTTGGGTGTGTGAATGCTTGCGTATGTGTCCTTTAGGAGGGGGGACTGACAGGGTGGGAGAGGACAGAGGGGACACGTGCATGGCTGTTGTGGAGGTGTCTGCCAGTGAGGTGTGTATTCTGCTTGGTGTGGTGATGCTGGGTGTGGATGTTGATGTGGTGCATGCAGGTGTGAGTGTGGACGTGACTGGGAGGGAGGTGGAGGAGGTGTGGGAGACAGTGGAGGCAGTGGATATTGTTGTGTCTGCAACTGTTTGGTGTTCGCGTGAGTGCTTTTGGGAAGAAGTGTGGTGCTTGTGTTTGCCTGTGACACTCTTGGGTGTTGTCCTGTGTGCATGCTCATCTGTATGTGTGCCTGGGATGGGTTGGGGTTCAGGAGAATGGGCCTGGGAAGTGGCAGTTGGAGGGTGGACGGTAGAAACAGGGACAATGGCTGCCATCAGGAAGGAGACCAAAACCTGAATTGATTTCTTTTGTGCAGCCAATCCACTGTGAATGTCCTCCAGGAATGCTTTACATAGCTGCATCTGGGATGCCAGCCCCTGGATGTCATTCACAATGGTTGATTGCCCTACAGAGATGGATCTCAGGAGGTCAATAGCCTCCACACTCAGGGCAGCAGGGCTCACTGGGGCAGGGCCCGAGGTGCCTCGGGCGAAGGAGAGGCCCACCCTCCTGGGTGCTCAGGCACGGGCAACATGCTGAGGGGCTGCTGGGAGGGTGGTGCTAGTACAGGGGTGGCGGCTGTACCTGCAGCTGGGGTAGTAACAGAGGTGTCCGCCACCACCAGGGAGCTTCCATCGGAGGAGGTATCAGAGTCTGTGGGGTCTCCTCCAGTCTCCGCCGTGGTGCTCCCCTCGCCCTCCGTCCCACTGGTTCCCTCGGTTTCAGTTGACTCTGCCTCCTGGGTCCTGTGGGATACAGCTCCCACTGTCGCTGGTGCCCCTGCTCCTTTGCCAGATGATGCTAATGCACACAATGACAGGATGACAAAACAAGAAAGGGGGGGGGGAGAGACAAAGGAAACACTGGGTCAATGACTGCACTAACACCACTATTGGCATACACATCACCGTCACACACAGGGAACAGGCATAAGCAGTATGCATTGCACTACCAGTAAAATGGCTAGTCACTAAGGCAAGATGAGGAGCACACACCGCCAACTGCAGCACTCCTGGGACCCACGATGAGCTGGCTGAAAAGGACTGCTAACAAGCTAGGTTACCTGTACTTGTCATACACCCATTACCTTTCAAATGACCCATGCTGCAATGTCTGACCTGGCCTTAGGGGCACCCCTAAACACACATCCACCACCTGGATACAACCCCACCAGCCAAAATATGTAATGATTCCCAATGTACTCACCCTCCTGTGGCTGCTGTGATTCTCTCAAGCGCCCATCCAGCTCAAGGTAGGCCACTGTCAGTATGCGGGCCATCAGGGGTGTCAGGGTCTGACTGGCACCCCTTACTCATTGGGAGGCCATCCCCAGCTGGGCCTCCACAGTCTTCCATGCCCAGCTTCTCAGGTCCTCCCACCGTTTCCGACAGTGGGTGCTCCGCCTGCCACAGACCCCCACGGTCCGCACGTCCTTGGCGATGGCACGCTATAGTCCTTTCTTTTGATGGGTGCTGACCTGCAGAGGCAATACAGACAGGAAAACACCATTAAACTAACAGTCCAGCCTGTTACACAAATGGCCCACCATACTCCTTTCCGTCACTATTGGCAGACACATCGCCCAGCGCACACCATGTACAACACCATAAGACACCCCCCTACCAACGTCCCTCTTACACGATGCTTACACACACACATCTTTATGCATCCTTCCCACATGCATCGTGCCCAAAGTGTACTCACCTGTTGGTCTGGATGCCCATACAGCAGTCCGTACTGGGGTAGGACCCCATCCACCAGTCACTTCAACTCCTCCGAAGTGAAGGCTGGGGCCCTTTCCCCGGTCAAACGGGCAATGTTAGGTTCCAGACACAGGTCACAGCAGCACACGCAGTGTAGGTCTTCTCCTGTTGAAGGTCAGGAAACAAGTGAGGGAGCAGATAGAAAATGGTGGTCACGTCTGCGCCGGTGTACACCATCACCGCCGGCGTAGATCCCCATTAGCCACTGTACTCCATAGAGCCCCATAATATCCAATGAGGAATTGCACTGCAGTGCAAGACCGCCTTCCGCCACGACACCCAATGTTGGTGGAATTACCTCACTCCCACCTGTCCCTACATACAGGACAGGAGATCGCCATTTCAGGGGGGGAACAGGCATATCGATAATTACTGCGTCACAAATTAGAGTGGCACATACTTCGCCAAAAACACTGTCCCAATCCATAAGTGGACCATGTAGACTGCTGTCGTGCTTTTGTTGTTCCAATTGTGACAGCCTACTCACTCTTGTGTCCCTTAGATACCTACTGCTGTGGATGGATAGGAGGTGGAGACATACCCCCGTGTACAGACCCCTGGTGTACTTAGCTACAATGGAGGACAGGCACATTATACTCACCTATAAACTGGATAGGGCCACAATCACAGAGCTGTGTGCCCAGTTGGAGCCAGACCTGATCTCATCTATCCGTCATCCGACTTGGATCCCCCCTCTTGTGCAAGTGCTATCAGTTCTCCATTTCCTGGAGACAGGTTCTTTCCAAATGACAGTGGGTTTGGTAGCAGGAATGTCACAGCCAATGCTCTCAATCGTGCTGGCAAGAGTGTTGTTTGCCCTGATAAAGCACATGTGCAGCTACATTTCTTTCCCCCAGGTGGAAGATTTGGCCACTGTGAAGGCCGGATTCTATGCAATGGGACATATCCATAATATTATTGGTGCGATTGACGGAACACATATTGCGTTTGTCCCCCTCCACCAGAATGAACAGGTGTACAGGAATCGTAAGAGTTTCCACTCACTAAATTGCAGATGGTGTGCCTGGCGGACCAGTACATCTCCCACGTCAATGCTAAGTATCCTGGGTCAGTGCATGATGCCTTTGTCCTGAGGAATAGCAGCATCCCAAATGCGATAGCCCACCTACAGAGGCACGTGGTGTGGCTAATAGGTGAGCCTTTGTCCGCAACAAGTGTATGTTAGTGTATGCCTCTGCTACTGACACTGTAGGATTGTGTGTGGCTAAATGTTGTCCCTCACTACCTGCAGGTGACTCTGGCTACCCAAACCTTTTGTGGCTGCTGACCCCCATGAGGAATGCCAGGACAAGGGCTGACAAACGGTATAATGAGGCACATGGGTGAATCAGACGGATCTTTGAGAGAACCTTCGCCCTCCTGAAGGCCAGATTCAGGTGCCTCCATCTGACAGGTGGATCCCTGTGCTACTCAGCCGAGAAGGTCTGTCAGATATTAGTAGCAGGCTGCATGTTGTACAGCCTGGCCCTCAGATGACATGTACCCCTTTTGCGGGAGATGCCCCTGTGGCAGCAGTAGACCTTGATGTCAGTGAGGATGAAGAGGCTGAGGATGACGGTGAGGCTAACAGAACATCAGTTATCCGTCAGTACTTCCAATGACACACAGGTGAGACAGTGCAACTTCCTATTTCTATGATTATTGGTGTATACTGTGTGGCTGTGGCATGATGGCATTGACTTCCTTTTACCACTACTTACTGTCACCTATGGTTTGTCATTTCACAGATGTTGGTACTATGACAACTGTGTACTGATGTGATTACTACAGCCAGCTACAGGTCATTATTTCTATGCTCTCACAATGTACAGTTCATTTGCAATGGATGTAACTGCTTACATAAATACACATTTTCAACACGTGACATACAAGTAGTCGAGTTGTGTTCAAGGGTGTTTATTTTAGTGCTAACAAATTTCGGGGAAGGTGCAATGGAATGGGGTGATGATGGAGGAAAGTCCAGGGTATTGTTCCAGTCTGTTTGTAGCACAGGTGCAGTGTCCAAATGGCCATAGGAAGGGGAGCAAAGGCCATTCAAGGTGGACAAGGTGACTGCTTGGGACACAAGGGGGTCAATCAGGAGAGTCCCATTTCCTGGCGGTGGTCTTGGCAAGTGTCTCTGGCTTCTGTCTGGGATGCAGGGAATGTTTGCAGGGTGGTTCACCTTCTGCAGGGGGAGGGCTGCTGGCGGCCAGTGGGTTGTGTTGCGGGGCCTCCTGCACACTAGCGGCAGTGGAGGTGGAGGGCTGGTCAATGGACTGGCTAGTGGTAGGGGCCTGCTGGTGTGCTGTTGCCTCCCTCATGATGTTGGCCATGTCTGCCAGCACCCCTGCTATGGAGATCAGGGTGTTGGTAACGGGCTGCAAGTCCTCCCTGATCCCCTGATACTGTGCCCCCTGCAGCCGCCTGTTCTCCTACACGTTGTCAAGGATCTGGCCCATTGTGTACTGGGAATGTTGGTAGGCTCCCAGGATCTCGGAGAGTGCCTCCTGGAGAGTCGGTTCCCTGGTCCTGTCCTCCCCCTGGTGCACAGGGGTCCTCCCAGTGTCCCTGTTGCCCTGTTCCTCTGTCCCCTGAACGGTGTGCCCACTGCCATTGACCCCAGGTCCCTGATTGTCTTGGGGACAAGGTGTGGCCTGGGATCCCTGTACAGGTGGGCACACTGCTGATTGATGTGTCCTGGGGACAGAGGTGTGGGTACACTGGGTGGGTGCTGTGGTGTTGGATACTGAAGGGGGAGGTTCTGTGGTGGCCTGTGAGTGGGCTTGGGTGACCGGCTGGCCAGTGGTCACTGATGGGCCAGGAAGTTCATCCAGATCATGAAGTCCAGAGTTACTGTCATCACTGGGGGCATCTTCTGGTGGGGGACTGGATAGTCATGGCGCCTCCTCTCCACTGATATTGTCTGGGGTACCTGTGGGGATGTAAGTGATGAATTATGCTTCATGTCTGTGACATATTGTACATCCCCTCTATCGTTCGCGTTGCCCTGCCACCTTTGCTTGTGTATGGTGATGTATTGTGGGATTGTTAGTTTCCCTATGCTGTGCATGCTTTAGTGATGGGTGTCCATGCAGGGCCGGGAGGGCTGTCCATGCATTGGTATGGCATGCAGGGCTGGGCATTGGGGTTAGTCATATGTGTAGGTACAGTGTGTGGGATGGAGTGGAGTGATGGGAGTGAGGGTGAGGCGGTGTGATGGCATGCAAGTATGAGGGGTGATAAGTGTTAAATGTTGACTTACCAGTGTCCAGTCCTCCGGCTACTCCAGCTAGTCCCTCAGGATGCAGTATTGCCAATACTTGCTCCTCCCATGCTGCGAGCTGTGTGGGAGGAGATGGGGGCCCACCGCCAGTCCTCCGCATGGCGAGCTGGTGCCTTGCTGCTATGGAACGTACCTTCCCCTGTAGGTCGTTCCACCTCTTCCTGATGTCGTCCCTTGTTTTTGGGTGCTGTCCCACGGAGTTCACCCTGTCCACGATTTTCTGCCATAGCTCATCTTCCTGGCAATAGAGATCCGCTGTACCTGTGCTCCAAACAGCTGTGGCTCTACCCTGACAATTTCCTCCACCATGACCCTTAACTCCTCATTAGTGAAATGGGGGTGCCTTTGTGGTGCCATGGGTGTTGTGTGGTGTGTGTTGGTGAGAGTGTGTTGAGTAATGTGGTGGGGTGTGTGATGTGGGGTGCCTGAGGGATGTATGGGTGTCAGTGGTGTGTGTCTAGTTGTCATAGTGGTCTTGGTGTCAGTCTGGTGGCGCTTCTTGGTATTCGTAAAGGGTTGTGAGTTATGTGGGTGTGTGTTTTATAGTGGTGTGGGTGTGGTGTGTGTATGAGTGTCACGTGTGTGTTTTTAGTATTGTCCAATGTGGTGTTGTTTTGTATGTGGGTGTCCATTCTGAGTGCGGCGGTATGTACTGCCAATGGTTCACCGCCGTCGTGGTGATTCGTGAGTCATAATGTGATGTTGTTTTGTTGGCATAACTGTATGAGTGTTGGGACCGCCACTTTAGCACTGACCTTTGGGCTGGCGGATTTGTGTATGTGGCAGTATTCTGTCAGATTAGTCTGTGTGTGTCATAATATGGTGAACGGATACTGGTTGAGTTACTTTCCGAATGTCCACCTCCATACAAATGTAGTTAGGGATGGAAGTGGAAGTCAGACTGTAGGTGGTAGTGGTCCAACTACTGTCGTGACTGCTCCAACTAAGATGACCCCCCAAGTCTTGTGGGAGTTACTTCCACTAGTGTACCCTGTGAGTTAACAAGTGAAGATATGAGAGAAAGTGCCCCAGTTGATCCAACAGTAAGTGGTGTTGATGCTCTTACAGTTGCAGTTACTATAGACCCGGTAGTCCCTATGTATAAAACAGAAGGCTCTGGGAGAAATACTTACGATTTGACCTTATCCAATAATGCTGAAAGGCAGAGCAGGGTTCAAAATACTTCAGGCGTTAGGAAGTTTTGCTCCTCTAGGTCCAACACAAGCTAGCACTCCATGTGGAGTGAGTGCACATACGACCTTGAATATGTCAGGACGCACTTTGATAGTTACTTATCAGAAGATAACCACACATACTACTTCTGCATGGGAACCACTTCTGAATTGGGGAAATGGATCTCAGGGAAGTGATTCCACACCTAAAATTCCTGGGTTGACACGATCCATTGGTGCAAATGCGATAGATGACTGGGTACAATTCTTTAATGGAAATACTCCTTCTAAAGAGAATACTGAGTGAGTCAGAGAACACTTCCATCCACACTGAGATAGAGAGAATTTTAAACATTGCACATTTGACAACAGAATTGGATACAATGATTGTTGGAAATCTGGCTTGGAACAGCTAAAGACTTGTCAAGAAGATGAACTCACATTCATGTTTAGGGACATTACTAAGCGAGCGGGCCAAGTGCATGTTATATTGGCAGAATTGGCACAAAAAATATGAGGTAGAATTAAATAAAACCAAGGCTTTGCAAAGGAGCTATCAAGGGTGTTTCAGTGAAAAGGACATTGCTGATATGAGAACTCCGGGATTAAAAACTCAAATTAGGGAACCGATTCCGAACATTTAGATAAGTGGGAGACCAAAAGGGCAAAAAAGAAAGGGGTGAAGAAACCTTCGGGTGAAACTCCACAAATTGGAGCAGAGTGATGTGTTACTACCTTCCCCTAGGGAGAAGTCCCTGGCGGTGGTTATGTTCATGTGCCTTGGAGTCGAAGGAATCTTGTATTATTTACCAATGATTTCCCA
Source organism: Pleurodeles waltl (assembly GCF_031143425.1). Taxonomy (NCBI): domain Eukaryota; kingdom Metazoa; phylum Chordata; class Amphibia; order Caudata; family Salamandridae; genus Pleurodeles; species Pleurodeles waltl. The sequence goes on from NC_090436.1 coordinate 320,183,177, forward strand.
AAGTTGCCAGAGAAGCCAGTTGAATGGTATCTACAGGTTGAAAGGTTTGTGAAAAGTCTACAAGTGTTGTGGATTGGTTTGAATACATTGTTTGACATTGATGTTCCAAGTGACTTGTAGACTGAGTGTAAAATAGCTGTTCTATGGCCTGAGACAAAACCGACTAAGAATGTAGTAACTAAGGGTCCTTTGCTGTGTGGGGCTGAAGAAATATCGGGAGGTCATGACATTCCTGAAAGAGAAGGTGCCTCCTCAAGATGTTGATTGGGTCAAGATTAATAGAACAACTCAAGAACTAAAGGAGTTGATCCATGCTTACTATGAAAGGCTGTTACAAGCATTTAAACAGTATAGTGGTATGAGGACTTTAGAGGTGAAGGATATTGACATTTTATGTTGAGATTTGTGACTTGAGTGCAGCCAGAGATAAGACTAATCATTCAGCAGCATTTAGGGGGTCATTACGCCCTTGGCGGGCCCGCGGCCCCCATTATGACATCCCCGCTGGGCCGGCGGGCGCAAACCAAGTTTGCCCCCGCCGGCCCAGCGGGGATGAGGCCGCAACATAGGAGCCGGCTCCTAATGGAGCCGGCGGTGTTGCGGCCATGCGACGGGTGCAGTAGCACCCGTCGCGCTTTTCACTGTCTGCTATGTAGACAGTGAAAAGCTGGCCCGGGCCCTGTTAGGGGGCCCCAGGACACCCCTTACCGCCAGCCTCTTCCTGGCGGTGCAAACCGCCAGAAACAGGCTGGCGGTAGGGGTGTCATAATCCATAGGGCAGCGCTGCTTGCAGCGCTGCCCTGGCGGATTATCACCGCCGGGGCTAAAACGGCAGGAAACCACCGGTGCGACCGCGGCGCTACCGCCGCGGTCGTAATAAGGGCCTCCGTACCGCCAGCCTGTTGGTGGTACGGACGCTACATTACCCCTGGCGGGTCGTAGTGACCCCCTTAATCTGTTGCCAGATGTGAGAAACCAGCCTCTTTCTAGCAAGGTTACCCCCATTTGTGGCCTGGTTGTCAGTGTTTCTCAGTGTGTTTTTACTGTCTCACTGGGATCCTGCTAGCCAAGACCCCAGTGATCATTGTTTGAGACCTATTTTTCAGTGTGTTTTTACTGTCTCACTGGGATCGTTCTAGCCAGGACCCCAGGACCCCAGTGCTCATAGTTTGTGGCCTATGTGTGTTGTCAGTATGCTTGACTGTGTCACTGGAGGTTCTGCTAACCAGACCTCCAGTGCTTATGCTCTCTCTGTTTACCAAATTTGTCATTATAGTTTAGTGACTCCATATACCAATTCTAATTGGCCCACTGGGCCCCCCTTATAAGTCCCTAGTACTAGGTACCTAGGTACCCAGGGCATTAGGGTTCCAGGAGATCCTTATGGGCTGCAGCATTTCTTTTTCTCCTTCAGGACTGCCACTGCAGCCTGAGTGAAATAGTGCACACACTATTTCACAGCTATTTTCACTGCACCAGTTAACTTATAAATCACCTACAAGGTGCCCCCACGTTGACAAGACCAATTTACCAGACTTCGTGAGTGCGGGGACACCATTATAAGCGTGCACTACATATATGTCAATACATATATGTAGCCTCACAATAGTAACTCCGAATATGGCCATATGAGGTGTCTAAGATTGTGAAATTGAACCCCCAATCCAAATCTGGTTTTGGGGGGACCAATTCCATGCACCCTGGGGGCCCCACCATGGACCCCCAGTTCTGACAAACTGAGGTTTCCATTGCAGCCCCAGCTGCTGCAACCTCACAGACAGGTTTCTGCCCTCCTGGGGATTGAGCAGCTCAATCCCAGGAACGCAGAACAATGCATTTCCTTTCGGAGAGGGGTGTTACACCCTCTCCTATTAGAAATAGGTGTTACAGGCATGGGAGGGGTATTCTTCCAGAGCCTCTGGAAATGCTTTGAAGGGCACAAATGGTGCCCTCCTTGCATAATCCAGTCTACACAGGTTCAGGGACACCCAGTCCCTGCTCTGGCGCGAAACTAGACAAAGCAAAGGGGAGTGACCACTCCCCTGTCCATCAGCCCCCCAGGGGTGGTGCCCAAAGCTCCTCCAGAGTGTCCCTGGCGTTAGCCATCTTGGATTCCAAGGTGTGGTGAACCTCTGGTAGCATCTGAGTGGCCAGTGTCAGCAGGTGACATCAGAGACCCCTCCTGATAGGTGCATACCTGGATAGATAGCCAATCCCCCTCTCAGGGCTATTTAGGGTATCTCCTCTGGGTGTGTCCTCAGATTCAGTTTTCAAGACTCCACCAGGACACCTCTGCATTATCTGCTTCCACTTCTGACCGTCGGATCAACCACAGACTGCTCCAGGAACCGCTGTAACTGCAACAAAGTATCCAGGAAGGCTACTGTGACCTGCAACTTCAGCTCCAGCCAGCAACTGCAACAGTTTCCAGCTTGTGCACGCTCTGAGGACTGCCTGTCTTCGCCCTGCACCAGAAGAACCGAAGGAATCTCCCGCAGAGTGATTGAGTCACTTCCCTGCTTCAGCCGGCACCTCTCTGTGACCGGTACTCTGGGACTCCTCTCCTGTTGACGAGCATGATCCCTGGAACACAGGTGGTGGACCGAAGTGACCCTGACTGTCCAAATTTGGTGGAGGTAAGGGCTTGCCTCCCCGTGCCAGACAGAACCTCTGTGCATCGCGTCCTCTGCAGCTCCTTGGGCTTCTGTGCAATTCTTCCAAAAGTTCTTCGTGCACAGTGTATCCCAGGTCCCCAGCACTCTATCCTGCAATGCACAGCTCCCTGAGTTGTTCTCTGGCGGCGTGGGATCCTTCTGTGCAGTGCTGTGACAACTCACTTTGCAACTCCTTTGTCCCCGGGTCCTGGGACTCCCATGGGTGCTGCCTGGTCTTCTGAGGGCTCTCTGAATAGCTGAGAGCCCCTTCTGTCTCCTCAGTCCGAGTTGAGACCCCCAGATCCCTCCTGGGTCCGGGCAGGTCCTCTTTGATGCAAAACGCGTTCTTGCATGAACCAAGGGTTATTGGCGGAATCCAGCAATGCAAACAGCCTGAATTCAACAACTCGATGTGGGACATCTCTTACACCAAGCAGGAACCCGCAGCTATCTTCTTTGGTGCATTTCTGCACTTTTCTTCCAATCAGAGAAGCCACTTTTGCACCTTCTTCCAGGTTGGCAGGGGCTCCTGCTCTTCCTGGACTCTTCATTGACTTCTGGACTTAGTCTACTCTCTCCACAGGACTTCAGGTACAGGAATCCATCATTGGTTTCTTGCAGTCTTGCTTGGTTCTTGCATAATCCTTCACCACAACCTCTAGTGTGTTTTGGGGATACGTGCTGTACTTAACTCCTGTTTTCCTGGGCTCTGGGGTGGGTTACTTTACTTACCTTTGGTGTTTTCTTACACTCCCAGTGCCTCTCTACACACTACACTTGCTTAGGGGGGAATCCGACTTTCGCATTCCACTATTTTAGTATATGGTTTGTGTTGCTCCTAGGCCCATTGCAATCTATTGTGTTTTTCAGTGTTTGCACTATTCTATGACTGTTTACTTACCTGATTTTGGTTGCTAGTGTATGTATTGTGTATAATACTCACCTCCAGTAGGAGTATTGCCTCTAAGATATTTTTGGCCTTGTGTCACTAAAATAAAGTACCTTTATTTTTGGTAACATTGAGTATTGTCTTTTATTGTGTATAAGTACTGTGTGAGTATAGTGGTATTGCAAGAGCTTTGCATGTCTCCTAGTTCAGCCTTGGCTGCTCTGCTACAGCTACCTCTAGACAGCCTAAGCTGCTAGACACTGTCTACATTTCACTAATAAGGGATAACTGGACCTGGTATAAGGTGTAAATACCTTAGGTACCCACTACACACTAGGCCAGCCTCCTACACCAGAATAAGTCTGTTGATGAGATTTTGCATTATGCAAAATGCTGCCACGATGAGATAGAGAGGAAGCAGAAAAAGCTGAAGCTGATATTTTCCCAAACTAAAGCAGCTCAAAGGACAAGTCAGATGCACATAACTGTAAGTAATACTGGTGCAATGTAAGGTGTATATCAACAGACACAGAATCCAGTGCAAGGTCGAGGTCGATGAGTCCCAAAAGACCCTCGGTCAGGAATGGATATAAACAGTCTAGAAAAATCAACTCCTTGTCACCTCAGCAATTAGCTGGGACATTGGAATCTGGAATGCTGTTTAAATCCTGCTAATCCGGTCCAAAATGCAGGATTGGTGTCTTCTCAGAATAGCAATCCTCACCAGATGCATGGTGTCCAAAACCTAGAAGCCAAAATGATAATGTGCCCCAAGTTCCAGCGATGCAAGTTCACCAACCCCCAATGCCACAGCAGAATGACGTTGGATCGCACCAAAATATAAATCAGGGTTTGACAATGAATGTGAATGGGGGACAGAACAATAGCTGCCTAATACTAAACTGGGATAAAATGGAGGTTTTGGTAATTGGTAACAATCCAACATTCTGGGAGCAAATTAATTGGCCTTCGTCCCTTGGGGAGCACCCCACCACCTAACCCTGAAAGTGAAAAGCCTAAAGGCCATATTGGACCACCAGCTTTCCATGCTATCATAGGCAAAGAAGGTATCAGCTTGTTGTTTTGGCCTCCTTAGAGCGCTAAGGAAGGTACTAAACTGGCTCCCATTGGAGGCTCATAGGACCGTGATTCAAGGGCTCATCTTATCCCTTTTAGATCATGACAACTCACTTTACCTGGGCAGTCCAAAGGCAGTCATTAATAAATTTCAAATCTTCCATAATGCCGCAGCCCGTACGCTGCTGGGTATTCCAAAAACACTGTCCACTCGTACAGCACTGAAGACCTTGCATTGGTTGCCAATTAGCTTCAGAATACAGTTCAATGCACTGTGTATGACACACCAACTAAACATAAGAAGGGCCCTAGTGTCCTTTATAAGCTAGTCACCTCGTACCAGCACAACAGAGATATCAGATCTAATAACTCAGGTCTCCTTGTTATTCCCAGGGTCAAGAGAGCCAGAGGTGGAGGTCGCCCTTTCATACATCTTGCCCCCAAACTCTGGAACTCTTTAACACTTAGGCCCTCATTACAACCCTGGCGGTCGTGTTAAAGTGGTGGTAATACCGCCAACAGGCCGGCGGTAAAAAAAATGGGATCACGACCACAGCGAAAACCGCCAACATAGACAGCCACTTTAACACTCTGACCACCACGGCGGTAGCAAGAAACACCACAGCGGTAACCGTCAACAGACAGGCAGAAGACAATGTACCGCCCACCCCATCACAACCTGCCAATCCGCCAGCTTTTCCAGGGCGGTACCAACGCCATCAAAAGCACAGTGAAAACAGGACTTGGAAGGGAAACCACTCACTTCTCAACACTCAATGAAGAACCAGGACGCCATGGAGCCCGAGCTCCACTACCTCCTCATCTACCAGGAATACGAAAGGCGGCGGCGGCGGCAACGACCACGGTGAGTACCTCACCTAGTACACAGGGGAGGAAAAAGAGAGTGACACACACACGCAACACGCAACACCCCCACCCTCACCCACAACACCATACACACAAACACATGCAGCAACATTACATTAACACTCCGTAACCCCCTGGAAGAACGCAAGGACAAAAGGAATTGAGTTAAACAGTGATATCCTAGATATAGGCAGATATACGTAATAAATAGAAAAACAGTATTTACAAAAATATACAATATGTACATAAGACAGTACATTGTCCATTCAAAATGTCTGTGGGCTACTGGGCCAAAAATCATGGGCCAAGCCCACACTTGACTCCTGCCTCAATACGGAGAGAACACTGCAGGGGCATCAGGTCAAAAACACACAGGCACTTCAGGGGGATGGGGAAGGGGGGCACCTCAGCCGGAAGATGGAATAACGCCACTGCTCCTCGAGGGGGCTCCATGCCCACTGTTTGCTCCTGGGGAGTGCAAAGCCACAGTCTCACAAGTCTCTCAAGTGGGTGAGTTGCCCACTGCTTGGTCCTGGGGAGTGCAAAGCCACAGTCTCACAAGTCTCTCAAGTGGGTAGGTTGCCCACTGCTTGGTCCTGGGGAGTGCAAAGCCACAGTCTCTCAAGTGGGTGGGCTGCCCACTTCTTGGTCCTGGGGAGTGCAAAGCCACAGTCTCACAAGTCTCTCAAGTGGGTGGGTTGCCCACTGCTTGGTCCTGGGGAATGCAAAGCCACAGTCTCTCAAGTGGGTGGTTTGCCCACTGCTTGGTCCAGAGGAGTGCAAAGCCATAGTTTTCCAAGTGGATGGCTTCTTCCACTGGTCCTGGAGGGGGACTTGTGCCCAGTCTGCTTCATCCTGCCAAGGATAGGGTGAGTGGATGCCTTTCTCCTCTGGTTCTGGAGGGGGCCTTGTGCCCAGTCTGCTTCATCCTGCCAAGGATAGGGTGAGTGGATGCCTTTCTCCACTGGTTCTGGAGGGGGCCTTGTGCCCAGAGATGTGACACTTGGGGTGTGGCAGTTCACAGTCCCTCACCTGGGTGTCTGAGACATGAGATTTTCCGGGAACAGGTTGCATGATAGTCCATGAAGGCAGGGCTAGACTCCATCCTGCGGCCGCTAAGGCTGCAAACTGGTGGTAGTGCCGGTGCTGGTGGGGGTGCTGCCAGTGGTGGTGGGAGGCTCGAGCCCCTCTCCTGCAGCCTCGGACAGCTGCCCACTGGGGCTGCTGCTGCTGGTAGTGGTCCTACTGTCAGTGGTGCAGGTTGGCGGTGCTTGCGGCGGGGCCTGCGGCAGTGCTAGTGGCGGTGCAGGTGGCGGTGCTGCCAGTGGTGGAGGGAGGCTCCAGCCCTTATCCTGCAGCCTCGGAATGCTGCCCACTGGGGCTGCTGCTGACAGTAGTGGTGCTAGCGGCGGTGCAGGTGGCGGTGCTAGCGGCGGGGCTGCTGGCGGTGCTGGCCGCGGTGCAGGTGGCGGTGCTGATTGTTGTGAAGGTAGCCATCAGGCCCTCACCTGCAGCCTCTGACAGCTTAAGTGCCTTGCCTGGTGTTTTCTGCCCCTTCCTCACCTTGGCAGATGGTGGTGTGACCTTGGCTCTGGCAGCTGGAGTTTTTGAGGAGGCCTTTCTGGGTGGTTCGTGCTCCTTGGCCTTGCTGCATGCTATCCCCCTATTCACCTTGGCAGGTGGCGGAGTGGTTTTATCCTTTGCAGGGGTTGGTGGCACACTGGCTTGGCTGACAGGTGCCCCCTTTGAGCCTCTGTGAGTTGCATGTACCACAGCAAATGTCGACTTGGTGGCTGAGGTGCTGGCCTGGGTTCTGGACACCCTGGCCGGAGGGTAAGGACGGGGAGTGAGGGGTAGGGTAGAGGTCAATGTTTGCCAGGAAAAGCTTCATAGACACACTGGGGCAGGAAGAGGGAGAGGGCTTGGGAGTGGAGGAAGAGGGAGTTGTTGTAGGAGGTGTCTGTCTGCTATGTTTGGGTGCAGGTGCATGGGCTGGATGCTGTTGTGAGGTGGATGGCTGTTGGGTGGGTGGGTGGTTGCATTTTTGTACTTTGGTAGGAGGGGTCACAGACACACTGTTAGAGGACACAGGGGACATGTGCAGGGATGTGGGGGTGGTGACTGCCCGTGAGGGGTGTGTTGTGATGGGCATGCTGGTGATGGAGGTAGTGGATGATGATGTAGTGCATGCAGGTGTGAGTGGAGATGCAACTGGGAGGGAGGTGGACGATGAGGAGTAGGGGGACACAGTGGAGGCAGTGGATTGTTGGTGTGTATGCATGGGAATGGTGCTTGTGTGAGTGCCTGTGAGATGAACCATGGTGCTTGTGTTTGACTGAGCCACTTTTGTGTGGTGATTTGGGTGAATGCTGGTCTGAAGGTGTGCTTGGGATAGGCTGGGGTTGAGGGGATTGGGTCTGGGTGGAGGAAGTTGGAGGTGGGAGGCTAGAGACAGGTACAAGGGCTGCTATCAGGGAGTTGCCCAGAGCCTGAAATGCTCTCTGTTGGGTCGCCACGCCAGAGTGAATGCCCTCCAGGTATGCATTTGTTTGTTGAAAATGCCTCTTGACACCCTGGATGGCAGTCAGTATGGTTGACTGCCCAACAATGAGGGATCTTAGGAGGTCAATAGCCTCCTCACTGAGGGCAGCAGGGCTGACTGGGGCAGGGCCTGAGGTGCCTGGGGCGAAGGAGATGCCCACCGTCCTGGGTGAGCAGGCACAGGAAACATGCTGAGGGGCTGCTGGGAAGGCGGTGCTGGTAGGAGGGTGGTGGCTTTACTTGTTGTTGGGGTGGGCACAGAGGTGTCCGCCACCGCCAGGGAGCTTCCATCGGAGGAGGAGTCGCTGTCTGTGGTCTCCCCTCCTGTCCCCCTCGTGGTGCTCCCCTCGCCCTCCGTCCCACTGGTGCCCTCACCGTCGGTGGATTTGGCCTCCAGGCCCATGTGGGATGCAGCTCCCTCCGTCGCCGGTGCCTCTGCTCCTCCGCCAGATGATGCTAATTCACACAAGTAAAAGGTGACAAAACAAAAGGGGGGAGAGACAGAGGATACACTTGGTCAATGCCAGCAACACCACTACTGTTGGCGTACACAACACACAGGGAGCATCCCTATGCACTAGGCCATGCACTACCAGTTACTAAGATAGTCACCAGCTCATGGGGTAAAATGCCTATTGCCATTAGCTGCACACCTGAAACCCACAGGACCCTGCCCAGCGGTAGATGCCCACTAACACTATTGGGGTAGGAGTGATTCTGAGCCTGCCCAACAAGGGACCTACCCTGCCATCTTCGCCCTGGCCTAGGGGCACCCATAGCCCACATCCCCCATCCAGGTAACTCTTAACGCACGCAAAGTCAGGATTCAGAATCTGTACTCACCCCCTTGTGGCTGCTGTGATGCCTTCAAGGCCACTACCAGGATGCGGAACATCAGGGGGGTCATGGCGCGACGGGCACCCCTTCCTTGTTGGGAGGCCAGCCCCAGCTGGGCCTCCGCCATCTTCTTTGCCCAGCGGCGCAGGTCCTCCCACCTTTTGCGGCAGTGGGTGCTCCGCCTGTCAAAGACCCCCAGGGTCCACATCTCTTTGGTGATGGCACGCCAAATACCCTTTTTCTGGTGGGCGCTGACCTGCAGGAAAAGACAGCAGAAAAAGATTAGTCATACCGTCCGGACTGTCATACTCATGGCCCACCATATCCCTTCCATCCCCTTACGCACATACAATGACCACCATACATGCAGCATTCTGCCCAGGACCCCTCTGCCCCCCTACATGTGGCTTACACACACAGCACTCCATACATTCATTGCCCACGCATCATGCTCACAGTGTACTCACCTGTTTGTCTGGAGGACCGCAGAGTAAGGTGTACTGAGGTAGGACCCCATCCACCAGTTTCTCCAACTCCTCCGCAGTGAAGGCAGGGGCCCTTTCTCCAGACTCATGAGCCATTGTCGCTTCCAGACACAGGTCACAGCAGCACTTGCAGTGTAGGTCCTCTCCTGTTGAAGGTCAGGTAGCAAGTGAGTGAAGAGATAGAAAATGGCAGTCACTTCCGCGGCGTGCGTGCTGTCACAGCCGGCGTATATTGCCATTGGCTCCTGGAACCCATAGGGCCCAATGATAACCAATGCGAAGTTGCGCGGCAGACTTCGACTGTCTACCGCGATGGCGCACAAAACCAGCGGAATTACCTCATTTCCACTTGTCCCTCCTCACAGGTCAGGCAGGCGCCATTTCAGGGGGGCACAAGGCCCTGGCACCTAACTGCGTCACAGCAGACACTGGCACAGCAACTGACTGTCGGATTCACTTACTGGTTCTGTAAAGGAAAAAAATCATCATTAGTGCAATAGATGTGTGAATATGACCCTCTGCTCACCGTTTTCTTCCATAGGCTTCAACCGCTGAGGCTGAATATGAGATGGGGACATCCTCCGGTGTACAGACCCCTGGTGGACCTTGCGACAATGGAGGACAGACACATCATCCTAACATACAGACTTGATCGGGCCACAATCCAAGAACTGTGTGCCCAATTGGAGCCAGACCTGATGTTAGCTATCCGCCAGCCCACAGGTATCCCCCCTCTAGTGCAGGTCCTGTCAGTGCTCCATTTCCTGGCAAGTGGTTCCTTCCAAACAACAGTGGCCATGGCATCAGGGATGTCTCTGCCGATGTTCTCCAGCTTGTTGACCAGAGTGTTGTCAACCCTGCTGAAACACATGTGCAGTTACATCGTATTCCCCCAGGTGGAGGAGTTGGCCACAGTGAAAGCCGACTTTTATGCCCTGGGACATATCCCAACATCATTGGTGCCATTGATGGTACACATGTGGGATTTGTACCCCCCCGGAGAAATGAACAAGTTTTCAGGAATAGAAAAAGCTATCACTCTATGAATGTGCAGATGGTGTGTTTGGCGGACCAGTACATCTCCCATGTGAATGCCAAATATCCTGGCTCTGTGCATGATGCCTTTATCTTGAGGAATAGCAGCATCCCATATGTGATGGGCCAACTCCAGAGGCACCGGGTGTGGCTAATAGGTGAGCCCAAGGTCCCCACCTAGTATAAGTAGGTGTCTGGGTATGGGGTTGTCCCTAAGGGTTAGTGTGTGTCTAACAGTTGGCCCTCAATATTTGCAGGTGACTCTGGTTACCCCAACCTCTCATGGCTACTGACTCCAGTGAGGAATCCCAGGACAAGGACAGAGGAACGTTACAATGAGGCACATGGGCATACAAGGAGGATTATTAAAAGGACCTTCGGCCTCCTGAAGGCCAGGTTCCGGTGCCTCCATCTGACAGGTGGATCTATGAACTACTCACCCAAGAAGGTGTGCCAGATCATCGTTGCATATTGCATAACCTGGCCTTGAGACGCCAGGTGCCTTTTCTGCAGGAAAATGAGCCTGGAGATGATCTTGTGGCAGCGTGGAGCCTGTGGACAGTGGGGAAGAGGAGGCAGAGGAAGAAGGTGTTGACAACAGAAGTAGTATAATTCAGCAGTACTTCCAGTGACACATAGGTAAGACACTGTAACTTCACTTAACTTTCCAGTTTTGTGTTGGACATTGTGCATGGCAGCCTGATTTCCCTATGTCTATGGCCACTTACTGTACCCTTTGGCATCTCTATTTTCAGATATCTGTGCCCCACTCTGCCTCCTGCTATGTGTACTGCTGCCCCCAAAGGTCATTCCTAAGTATATTTAACTGTACATATGAGTTGCAATGCTTTGATTATGTTGAACTAATACATATTTGAATCATTGGACAGACTCCAGATTTGTATTTGTTCCAAGGGTGTTTATTTAAGTGCTCATGAGTATAGGGGGATGTGCAATGGGCCGGGGTGATGGTGAAGGAAAGTCCAGGGTAGAGTCCAGTCTCTTAGTATCACAGGTGCATTGTCCAAAGGGGAATAGGAAGGGGAGCAACAGCAGTTCAAGGTGGGCAGGGTGACAGAGTGGGACACAAGGGTGACAATCAGGACAGTCCTATTTCCTGGTGGGGGTATTGGCAATGTTCTCTGGCTTCTGCCTGGATCGCAGGGACCTTTTGTGGGGGTGGTTCTCCTTCTGCAGGGGGTGGGGTGCTGGTGGCCTGTTGGTCCTGTGGCGGGGCCTCCTGCCTACTAGCGCCAGCGGAGGTGGAGGGCTGTTCTTCGGTGTGGCTACTGTCAGGGGCCCGTTGGTGTGCCACTGTCTCCGATCTTGCCCATGTCAGCCAGCACCCCTGCAATGGTGACCAGGATGGTGTAGATGTTTTTGATGTCCTCCCTGATCCCCAGGTACTGTCCCTCCTGCAGCCGCTGGGTCTCCTGCAACTTGTACAGTATCTGGCCCATGGTCTCCTGGGAATGGTGGAATGCTCCCAGGATGTTGGTGAGGGCCTCCTGGAGAGTCGGTTCCCTGGGCCTGTCCTCCTCACTGTCGCACAGCAGTCCTTCCAGTTTCCATGTTGTCCTGTGGCTCTGTCCCCTGAACCGTGTGCCCACTGCCAATGACCCCAGCTCCCTGATCACTCTGTGTTTGTGGGGTTGCCTGGGGTCCTTGTAGTGGTGGACACACTGCTGATTGATGTGTCCTGGGGACAGTGGCATGGGCCCGCTGGGTGGGTGCTGTGCTGGTGTTTCCTGAGGGGGAGGCTCTGTGGTGGTATGGGACTGTGGCAGGGTAACCGACTGTCCTGAGGTCCCTGATGGGCCAGGTTGGTCATCGTGAACCAGGCGTGCAGAGCTGCTGTCATCACCGTTGGCCTCCTCTGGGGGGGGGACTGGATGTTGCTGGCACCTCCTCTACGGAGACGTTGAGTAGGGGTCCTGTGGGGATGAAAATGCATTGTTATTGTATCTGCGTGTGCCATCTTGTGCATGGGTGTGTTTCCCTGTACGGTTGTGATTGCCCTGTCAGCTTTGCCTTGTGTGTGTGGTGATTTTGTGGGCTAGGTGATTCTCTCTAATGGGCATGCTGTGGTGATGGGTGTCCATGCAGGTCTGTGATGGGGGTTTATGGACTGGTGTTACATGCAGGGATTGGCATTGGGATGGGTGGGTTGTGATAGTGGGGTATTTGTGAGGTGGTGGAGTGATGGGGGTGAGGGCAGGGGTAGGAGTTTATGATGGCATGCAGGTAGGGTGGGGGATATAGTAGTAAAGATTTGGCTTACCAGAGTCCAGTCCTCCTGCTACTCTTGCGAGGCCCTCAGGATGCATTATTGCCAAGACTTGGTCCTCCCATGTTGTTAATTGTGGGGGAGGAGGTGCCGGTCCACCTCCAGTCCTCTGTACAGCTACCTTGTGTCTTGCAACCACAAAACGCACCTTCCCCCGTAGGTCGTTCCACCTCTTCCTGATGTCATCCCTTGTTCTGGGGTGCTGTACCACAGTTTTGACCCTGTCCACGATTCTCCGCCATAGCTCCATCTTCCTAGCAATGGACGTCTGCTGCACTTGTGATCCTAATAGCTGTGGCTCTACCCAGATGATTTCCTCCACCATGACCCTTAGCTCCTCCTCTGAAAACCTGGGGTGTCTTTGGGATGCCATGGATGTGGTGTGAGTGGTATGTGTGAGGATGTGTGGGGTGATGTGTGGGGTGTTGTGCTGTGAAGTGTGTGGATGGTGTATGGGTGATGATGTATAGTGCCTCTGATTGAGTGGGTGCTCCTGGCTTGTCTCTCTCTGCTTGCTCTCTTTTTTTTCGCTGTAAGGGGTTGTGGGTAATGTGGGTGTTTGTTTTATAGTGTTGTGGGTGTGTGGGTGTGGTGTGTGTATGTGTGTCAGGTGTGTGTAGTTTGAATTGTCCAATGTGGTGGTGTCTTGTAGGTATGTGTGTATTTTGAGCGCGGCGGTGTGTACCGCCAATGGTTTACCCCGATTGAAAGACCGCATCGGTGATTCGTGGGTAGTGATACTGTGTGTGTATTCCTGTTGGCGTAAAGGTGTGGGTTTTGGTACCACCAGTTTATCACTGACCTTTGGTCTGGCGGACTTGTGTGGGTGTCTGTATAGTGGCGGATTTCTTAGTGTGGGTCATAATACCTGTAGTGGAATGCCACGGCGGTCACGGTATGTTGGCAGCTGTCGGCACAGCAGTAGGCGGCATTTACTGCCAGGGTTGTAATGAGGTCCTTAGTGTGAGATGAAATAACAATCTAACCAGTTCCAGTAAATGCTTAAAAACGCATTGTTATCCCTAATTCTTCTTATTCTTCTCTTCATCAAGGATTGCCAGCCAATACTTTATCCACTACCTATCCCTCACTTCAAAAATATGGGAGATAAATCTGCCACATTCCGTTCCACCAGTTATTACCCCCATAATTTCTATTTGTTGAGCTCTTTGGCCAATCTAGGGTTGCTACTGGCAAATTATGGATCAATTTACCTCTACGTTTGTCTGCAGTATACACAGTGGTTACTAAAAGCATTGCTCTCCCCATCCCAAGAGCTAACATGCTCCAGGATTATGAAAAAGCACTTTGACTTGACTAGTGTTTTATGGCAGATTGCCATACCACCTAAAGATAAAGAAAAGCTTTTGTTCACCATCCCACAAGGCCTGTTCTAGTTTTGAGTTCTGCAATGTTCCAGAGCTCATTGAAGTTTTTACTGGTCTCAATGAGTTCTGTGGTACTTAAATAAATGGCATATCAGTGTTCTCTGACCCTTGGGCAGGTCAACTAGTTCACATCAGGGTGGTGCTGTAGCAACCACAAAAGGAAAAGATTATGAAAAGGAACACCACCTCAAGGATGGTCAGGGCTCTGTAGTTTATCACAAAGGGTGTAGCAGAAATGTAGAATATTTCAAGATGTTGTATCGATGGCCTATGAGCTGCCTGGGTGCCCGAGAACCACCATTCTTTGTCATGTGCAAGGGCGTAGCTTAGTCAGTGAGATTCAGGGGATGTGTATCTCACATTTCCCAACTAAGAAAGCAGTGAATAATATGTCTATGGGTAGGAAGGCCAAATCCAGTGGGAATTGACTAGTAAGGGGTGTTTTTCCTCAGAAGAAAATAGTGATGGGTTGTGCAGGCTCACAAACTTTCAGAAAAAATACTAGATTAAAGTGATATCTTGAGGAGAACTAAACATAGGTCTAAAAGTGAATATTTCCATCAGTGAATCTGAGAATAACATGGTGGATGATATGTTTGAAGAGTGGAAAGATAATGTACATAAAATAGGCAGCTATTGAGTTATCAAATCTAAGGGGGAAAAACAAAGTTGACATGAAACGGATTAATTTAGTCCAGAAGAAGACACAAAGAAACATCATAAATATTGGACAAGCAAATATCAATTTTCCAAAAGGAAATTAAAAAGAAAAAATAAGAAAGTATAAAAGAAACTATAAGATGCTGAGTACCTATGTCACAAAGTATGATAACGGTAACACTTTGGAAAGCAAAATACACAAAATATGATAACAGTAACACCTTGGAAAGCAAAATACCTCAAAACAAGGAGCAAATACAAACTGGATTCACTTCAAATATACCCTCCAAAAAGTAATAAAGTTGATTCAATTAACCATCTGAAGCAAAACAAGAAAATCGACTTTTTTTTAGAAGAACTGAAAGAGTAACAAATGTGAAACATTCCAGTAAAGAAGAAGGCAGTGGCAAATATAACCAGCAAGGCAAAAGAAGCAGAAGACTTTGAATGAAAGGATTACAGAAAAGCATACCAAAAAAGAGCAAAGGATGATAACCAGAGCCGAAATTGGACATCAATATTGAAAATGTAGTAAAACAGTCGTCTGACAGAATTCTCACTGATAAAGAATTTATCTTATGTAGCTGAAAAGCATCTAACCATCATTAGTTTGAACAGTGATTTGATCATATTTATTAGGAAATGAAAATATTAAAAAATGATTGTCCAAGCACACCAGTACTCATAGAATTAGTAGAACCATTTTCAAATATGTGATACAAAAACGAATGGACTTTAAAATTGTATTAGCTTTAGAAAGTGTAGAATTAGAAATGATTAGATTGGACTAATTAGCTGAAAGTATAGATTAAACTATTAATTTACTAATCAGACAGTATTTAAAACTATCCCTAATTTAGTGAAAGATGTCAGAAAAGCTATGATTTCTAACTGTGCAAAGAAAGATGTAAATACATTAGACGTTTCTTGAGACATGGTTTAGAACTAAAATCTTTTAACTATTTTTTTAAAACTTTGACAAAGTAATTACCTGACATACAATATGATATTTACTATGTCAGAATCTATACTTGAAATTATTTTCCTCATACTCCCAAGCAATGTCTTAGGTTAAAGGTTTGTTGTCCTTTACACCAAACTTTTTTGTGGTGATAGAGAAGGAGCATGTTTGGAATTCTTCATTATGAATTGATTATACTAAAACCATATTTTGGGATGTTACAATGAGCATTTTATACATATTTGGAATAAAATAGCACAAGAGTTGTCACGGTTATTTGAATGTCAATCGATTTGCAGTAAAAATGTCAGTACCATATAGTAAACTTCTCTGTGCTTCCTGGATTGTGAATTGTATTGTCAAGAGCTGGTCTTTTGGGCAATGCTTGCAGGGTCTTCTTCCTTCAGAGATAAAGCTGTTTACATCCAGAGGCAGTACCAGATGCCGGGTTGAAAGAGGAAGTCGGGAAGTGCTTCAGACAGTAACTCAGAAGGAAGAAGAAAATGGGAGGCCACAAAAATCTTCCAGGTGACCAGGAAAAGCAACAGAGAGACAAGCAGGGTAAATAACAGCAGGAACCGGAGAGACGCAGAGCCTAAAGAGTCCAGTGAGCTAATGATGAAACAGGAACAATTGCAATGCAACTGGCCTACACAACAGAGTTTCTTTTTATTGAGAGAAAACAGGAAGTGACCTATTTCAAGATATCAGTTCGGCCATCTTGGATTGGGAAGATGGAGGATAGATGAAAACACAAACATAAAAATGATGAAACATAAGCTAGAAAAACAGGAGTTAAATGTAATAGTGGATGGTCCTCAAAAATGTATAGCTACACCTCTTCATCTAAGTACAGTCTTTTTCCTGCATGCTGCGTATGCAGGAGCTGACATTCAGGAAGTCACCTCACAGTCCTTTGCGTGGTCAGGAGCCTCGCCACACACAAGAGAAAAAGAAAAATGGCACTGGGTGAGAACGCTGCTGCATCCTCACCGAAGAGAAAATGTCTTGTAGCTTGGAACAATGCGGGTGACCCGCTACAACATAGTTTGCTACAGTAAGGAGCTACTCCTTACATATATATTTCAAAAAAACATTTTTGATAGGAGATAGTTCCGAAAAACTGCATCTATTATTAACATCTCACATAAGCAATTTAATGATCTCAAAATCCACGTCTACAGTATGCCTTAGTAATAGGTTTTATGTCTTCTGAGAATATGTAGATGTGAGATAGAGTACAAAACTGCCCAATGGTCTGTGACTAACAGATTTTTAGAAAGAGGCTGCAAGAAAGATATTGAAGTAATGAATCAAACCTCTAAATGGAAAACATAACTTCTATTTGTTGATAATAGCAAATGGGGTCCAGGCTAAAACTGCTCAAATTAAGATAGGAGGAACTCACCTGTCCAATTAGAAATGTAAGGGCAGATTGACGAAAAGTGGCACTGCACCCAGTGCAGCACCACTTTTTTCCACCCCCTAGTGCCCCCCTACTGCCACCCTGTGTGCACCGTATTTAAAATACAGCACACCATCGCTCAGTGTGCAATAGCGTCAAATGTTATGACACTATTGATATACTGTTCAGGGTTAGCGCCAAAATGTTGTCTCTAACCCTGAACAGTACATAGGGGCCCATTATAAATAATGGTGGGCCCCCTTTTAACACCTGCTCTGAGCAGGCGTTCCAAATGCCTCAAACAATTGCGAAAATACATTTTGGAGATTTCTTTGTGCCATTTATTCGCACCCCCAATGGGTTAGAAAGTGGCACAATGCATGCATTGGACAGCTTTGTAAACTGGTGCAGCAATTTTGGCCTCGTTGGGCCACATTAGCATAAACAAAATTATGCTAAGGTGCCGCAAGGAGGAGCTAGACCCTCGTAAATCTGGACCATAGAATCAAAATATCCATTTGTGTTCCACTACCATAACTCACACAAGCAGTGGAAAAATCTCATATTTCTAGATATTCTACATGTAAAAGTAGGCAGAAAAGGTGGAGTTAGGGAGTTGCTCCTCCAGAAAATTGAGTGGGAGTAAATATTGGAATTACATTCTATCCACTAGAATTTAATTAAAGGGAAAAGAACATGATATTTCTTTGTATTACATATAATCTATTTGAAGGAAATTCCTAGTTTTAAGTTTTCTAACACGATCCACCTAATTTGATGTTGTTACCTCTGTTCACTTGAATGTTTTGGTTGAGCTGTGTTTTTAAATAGCAAAGAAGTAAATGATCTTGACTGTGTCACTAATGGTGACAGATTGAGATTTTCCTAGCCTTGGTGTCTGAAAGGCTAGATTTTATTAAAGACACGGAGGCGAGTATCATGCAGTCTTTTCTTGCTTTAATTTTAAACAGCAGCCAAGAAGAAAACTACATTTCCCAATGAAACAAACTACAAAGTGACATCATAAAGGCACATCCAATAGGACGTCGAATACCTCTATTACTATCTTAACTGCGAGCAACAAGTCCTCTTTTCTTGATGCGAATAGAACTAAAGAGGAGAAGTAACCAATAAAATGACATAAAAAATAGAAACTAATGTCACAAAGTCCAAAAAGCAATCCCGAAGCTGGTGAGTGTAGACTGGAGTCCTGGAAGGATGAACGTTGAGGAGAGAATCCAAAGTTGGTAGGAGTTGGTCACGTAGATTATGAAGAGCCAACGCTGGAAGAGGGAGTTGGCACTGAAACAAAATAACAGGGAGGGTTAACAACAGTGGTGGGATAATACTCGCCTCCGTGTCTTTAATAAAATCTAGCCTTTCAGACACCAAGGCTAGGAAAATCTAAATTTTATTACAAGACCGGAGGCTCATATTATGCCTGTTTAAAGCATAGCAATAACAGAATCTGAAACATGAGAAATTGGTTTACAATAAAACGTTCTAAAAATACTTTCATTAGACCAATCTGCAGACTTGAGAATATCCTGTAAAGAGGAACCCGCCCAAAAAGCGCGAGAGGCCATAGCACCTCTGGCCGAATGGGCACCAAAATATTGCACATCGATCTCAGCCAGGGACATGATCCATTTGACCCAACGAGCCAGTGTAGGAGAAATAACGGGATTGTGGGGTTTCTGAAAGGAAATGAGCAATTGGGAGGCAGAGGATGATCTCAAATCTGCAGTACGAGACACATAGCTTTTCAAACAATTTCCCACACACAATTTGAGTTGAGAAGGAAAAAAGGGATAATTGACACAAGCTAAATTAGTTTTAGTACGCCTTTTAACCTGAAAAGAAACACCAAGGGGAGAGAAGAAAAAGGAAGAAACATCTAAAGCTTTAACATCTGAAACACGCTTAAGAGAAACTAGGCACAAAAGCATATTAATTTGGCAGAAAGTTGCTTGAGAGAGAGGAAATCATTATCCGGCCAGGCTGTAAAAAAATTTAATACCAGATTAACGTCCCACATAATATTATATTTAGGAGATGGAGGAAGGACACATCTTACTCCCTTTAACAGTTGGCAGATGAGAGGATGTTCACCAAAAGGTCTGCCATTGACTCTTCTATGTTCCGCGGAGATGGCAGATCTGTAAATATTAATCGTGCAGTAAGCTTTACCTTAGGAGGCTAGAGAAGCAAGGAAATTGACCACCAACACTACATCAGCTGAAAAGGGATCTGAATTCCTGTCCATACACCAGCTGCTCCAAAGGGCCCATGCGGATTTGTAGGCCTTGGAAGTACCAGGGGCCCTGGCTGGTTGGATGAGTCTGATAGCATCTTCCGAAATTCCTGGGGTTCTCCAGGACGACCTGAAATCTTCCAAGCAATGAGGAACAAGGAGTTGTTGAGAATTAAGTGATGTTGATGGCCTTGGGGATCTAAGAGGAGGTTGGGAAAGTGAGGAAGCCAAACGGGAAGGTTGATCGCCAACTCCAATAAAGTTGGATACCAAGGCTGAGCCTGCCAGAATGGGGTTATGAGAATTAGAGTAGCCCGTTGTCTGCATGCTTGTGCCAGAACTCGAGGAATGAGCAGGAAGGGAGGAAAAGCGTAAAGAAGGGATGATGGCCAAGTCTGAAGGAAAGCATCCGTGGCCAGGGCTTGAGGATCCGGCCTCCAACTGAAAAAGGAGGGAAGGTGAGAGTTGAGGCGAGAAGCAAAAAGGTCTATGGACATTTCGCCAAAGATGGAAATAAGATGATTGAATACTGAAGGATGCAATTGCCAGTCGCTGGAGTCGTGAAGATGTCTGGAATACCAGTCCGCTACTGTATTGA
Organism: Pleurodeles waltl; assembly: GCF_031143425.1. Taxonomy (NCBI): domain Eukaryota; kingdom Metazoa; phylum Chordata; class Amphibia; order Caudata; family Salamandridae; genus Pleurodeles; species Pleurodeles waltl. Next base: position 320,203,115 of record NC_090436.1, read on the forward strand.
GCTAGCCTGGCAGGCTGAGATTTGTCGGGGTAGACAATACTCCCAAAGATGTTTCGCCAAGGTGGAGAGAATTTTGGACTTGGTACTGCCCAGATGGTTGATATATCTGACGGCGGACAAGTTGTCCATCCTGAGAAGAATGGTACAGCTTCTCTTGTCTTTTGTAAAGGTACGGATGGCAAAGGAGCCTGCAAGCATCTCTAAACTGTTTATGTGCAAGAAGGACTCCTTCAGAGACCATGCGCCTCCAGTCGAGAACTGACCACATCTTGCGCCCCAACCGGTCCGACTTGCATCGGATTCTAATACAGATCTGGGGCGGCAGAGAAGATAGTTCTGCCATTCCAGGCATCTAGATGAGTCAGCCACCAACGAAGCTCTTCTTTGGATTCGGAATCTAGGACCAAAAGATCTGAGTAGGCGAGACCTTTGTGAAGATGGTTGATCTTGAGTCGATGAAGGGCCCTATAGTGTAAAGGACCTGGGAATATGGCCTGGATAGAGGAAGCGAGGAGACTTACCAGATGAGCCAAAGTTCTGAGGGAGATGTGAGGAAGGGATAAGGATTGACGGATCTCTTTCTTGATTAGGGACACTTTGTGTTGAGGAAGCTGAAGAACCGAACGAGTGGTGTCTATAAGGAAACCGAGAAACTCTAAATTCTGGGTTGGGATGAGAGCCGACTTTTGAAAGTTGATAAGGAATCCCAAATTGAGAAGAAGATTTTGACAAAATTGTAGATGGTCGAGGAGAAGACGTTTGTCCTGTGCCATCGAAAGAAAGTCGTCTAAATAAAGAATCAGGCCAACTCCGTGAGAGCGGAGGAAGGCCGCGACGGGTTTGAGAATCTTGGTGAAACACCAAGGAGCGGAAGAAAGACCGAAAGGTAGAACTCGGAATTGGAAGAAAGAGTTTTGCCACTGAAACTAAAGGAATTTCCTGTGAGAGGGATGAATTGGTACCGTGAGGTAAGCATCCTGAAGGTCCAATCTGACTAACCAGTCGTTTTGAAGCAAAATATCTCTGAGGTGGAGGATAGTCTCCATCTTGAAGTGCCGATACACCACAAAATTGTTGAAGTTTTTTAGGTTTAGAACTAGACAAAATTTCTGATTTTTCTTCTGGACGAGAAAAATGGTGCTGAGTAAACCTGAAGAGTCGAATAGGACAGGTTCTATTGCGTGCTTGTCGAGGAGAGACTGGATTTAGTTGTGCAGAAGTTTGTTTTGATCGTGAGAAAAAACAAGGGGAAGAGGAAAACGGGACTGATGTGGGGGTTGGTAAAATTCTAAGAGATAATCCTGAACAGACTGAATTACCCAGGGATCCGATGTGAGAGAAAGCCAAGAAGCGAGAAAGAGAGCCAGTCTGCCTCCTACTGGAGGAAGGCCAGAACTGGAAGCACTTACCGGAGGTTTGTTCTCCTTTGTTGGCGTAGCCTCTTTTACGATAACCTCTTGATCGACGGGGGTAGAATCTTGGTTTGTAACCTGAGTAGGTATCAAGCTGGGTTTGTTGATAATAGGAGTCTCTGTTAACATATTGGCCTGTGAGGGAGCGGCAGGCAAAGCGACTCCTGCCTTTGCCGGTCCTGGCAAAAACTCGAGAAGAGAAAATCTTTTTCATAGAAATTTGTGCCTTATCAAGGGAGGCAAAGGTGGACACATATTTGCCAAGCTCCTTGATAAAGGAGTCTCCAAATAACTGGCCCTTAGCTGACGGGCCGTCATCCTTAGAAGCCAAGGAAGCTAGTTTGGGGTCAATCTTCAACAGGAGGCTCTTCCTTCTCTCGATGGACAGTTGGGTATTGGCATTGCCCAACATACAAATAGCACGTTGCGCCCAATTAGATAGGACATCTGGGTCAATAGGAGTGTTGTCCATTCTGGCCTCCTCAGCCAAGTCAAAGATCCTGGTGAGAGGACCCACCAAATCCAAAAGATTGTCCTGGCAACCTGACCAGGCTCTATCGACACCTTTTTTAGGGTCCTTAACAAATTTGGTAAAAAACATAAGCATATTAGGGTCAATTATTGGGGTAGCAGTGATATTGTCAGGCAAGGAAGGACGGGGACATTCTGACTTAAGCTTATTTCGGGTATTCTTATCTAGAGGATGGCGTAAAAAGAAGGAGACATAATCTGCAACGTGGTCAGAAGGATACCACTCTTTGGAATTTGGATGAACCATTAGGGAAGGATCAAACATAGGCTCGCCCGAATGGTCCACCAAAATATGAGACACAGGGTGAACGTCAACACCGTCATTAGGAGAAATTTTGCGCCTTTTCTCAAGAGGCCCAAAAGTTTATTGATCCACCGATCCGTCCACATCATCAATATGACTTGGGGAATCATCATCATCATCGGTGTCTCTTAATTGGGTAATATGAATTGGGGAGAAATTGGAACCCGATTTTGACACCTCTGGGTGGAAGGTCCAGCAGAAACGCCTTTGGTAGTCACCGGAAGGGTGGCCGCACGTTTCTTGCCCCTATTAGAAGGCATATTAGAGGTGGACATAATTTTAGAAAAAGAGGCCTCTAAATTCTTGGTTGTATCTGACATAGAAACAGCAACAGCTTGCTGAACAGAATCTTTAATGAAAGATTTTAAATTCTCTTGAAATAATTGAGAATCTTCTTCCTCAGTCATTGTGACTGAAATTAATAAAAAAATAAAATAATATGGGGTAGAAAAAATAAATAAATAAGGTATCCAAAGTTAAGAACCAGTTAACTATCGAGTTCAGGAACAGAAATGGTTAAAAAACCTGAGCTAACTAAAGGAGGAGTGGCTAACAGGGGCTGGAGCTCAAAAACGAGGCAGTGCTGAAGACGGGCAGTCTCCGCGTTGAAAAGAACGCTCTCCGTGAGAGTTTGGCATTTGCGGAATCCGGAAGCCGCTTAAACGAGCGAAAATACGCTCGGATTGTCGGCTGCAGGCAGTGGGAATGAAGCGCTGAAGAAGCCGGAAGTGTGCGCGCGCGCGCGTATTAACGCGTTAATAAAACGGCCAAAAATGACCGTTGACAGGCGCGAAGGCACAGAGGAAAAAACAACATTAGAGGTAATATTAACGGAATACTAAGCGGTTAGAATATTAACGCTTTGACAGTGAAGAACATTTTACAATAAACGTTTTCGTAATAAGATAAGGAAAAAACAATGGAGATACTTATCTTGACTGCGAGCAGCAAGAAAAGAGGACTTGTTTCTCGCAGTTAAGATAGTAATAGAGGTATTCGGCGTCCTATTGGATGTGCCTTTATGATGTCACTTTGTAGTTTGTTTAATTGGGAAATGTAGTTTTCTTCTTGGCTGCTGTTTAAAATTAAAGCAAGAAAAGACTGCATAATATGAGCCTCCGTTCTTGTAATAAAATTATGAACTTTTGCTTAAATATGTTTTAAAACAAATTAGATAGTCTACTCACAATATAGTGCACGTGATAAACTAGTTACCCAAAAGAAATATTATTTACCATTCCTTTTATGAGAATGAAGGAATAAAGCTTTTCAAGCTAATATTGTTCACTTTATATGAGTAGACACAAAGAACAATACCAACATTGACATAAGTAGTCTCAAAGTACTTGCACTTTTCTGAATAGCATCTGGGATCATGAAATCAGGTTGTCTGTTTTTTGGTTATCAAATTGGAAAATTATACAATAAAAAAGAATTGATATATTAATAAATTGTTTTTAGTATTCTCAATGTTAATATTCTCTTTACATAAAAATTGGCAATATGAGTTTCATTTACCATTGTCACATTTACAGATTGGAGACTACCCCTACAGAGCTTTCTCTTTTTTCCTTGAATTTACAAAAACAGAAATGTTGTTTTTTCCTTTTCTTTTCTGGTTATTACCATATAAAAACAGATTTTTTATTGCTCATTGGTTCTTAAAGAAAAACTATTTTGCATTGGAGAACGTTCTCTTAAAATAAACATTATGATTGCAGCAGTGTTTTGAAACATACAAATTGGTCTCAAAGTTCATAAACAATTTTTAATTAGACATTTCCTAAAACAACTCATATTTGTGATATTGACTAGAAACTTTTATCACTTGATTGTATGATGTAACTTTCTTAAATCATGAAACTACTTTTAGCATGAGTGTTACATTATTTTTGATTTACGATTACATCATATAGTTTTCAATCTTTATGACATTTTTGGAGTCAATTAGAGAATGGAGGGTGGTCTGCTGGCCTTCCAGGTCATTGGAGGCTATAGCCTTAGCCCCCTGTTGGAGGACTACCCACCATAGTTGGAGACCCCTCTTTTTTGCGAGGTAGAAAACATTGCAGAGCAGGCGTTATGATTATTGTGCCCCCGTAAGGTAAAGTGCTTTTGTTTTTCAATACCAAACATCTAAAGCTGGAGTTTGTTTTGAAAAAAACTAAAAATGTGTGAATCCTGCTGCACTGGGAGTTTCCGCCTAGCTTGTTTCTGGAGGATTGGGGCAAGGGGGAAAAGCAGACAGGGGTTATTTTTGTTTTTTTCAGGCTTAATATGGCAATTCAGAACAGGAAACATTTAATTGCTTAAGAACTGCCTCGAATTAGGTGGATAGTCTGATGTAATATTGACAGTACATTAGTCAAAGGTTCTGATGGTAGATCTTCGCCGCCTCTATACTGCTTAGGTGAACTGCGAGTTTGGTGGATGGGGCATCTGCCACTTTTTGACAGTGCCCCACAGCCTCCAAACTCTAAATGACCCCCATTAGATACTATTTCTTTTAATATAAAAAAATGTAACTTAGAACCTGATTTTATAACTTCAGCAATCTTTTGACTCCACAGTGATTCTGATGATAACATAAAAAGATTATATTTTTGAAATGTACATAATATAATAATATACGCATTCATATGTTCTTTTGGTGATGCTGATATGTTTCCCCCCCCCCCAATTTAAAAAAAAATTGTGTTGCAATCTCCATAGCCTTGAAAACGTTGTTGGTATTTTGAATGGTTATTCAATTGATGGCTGGGTAATTAAATAAAATTCGGTGTGATTAAAGTTACAAAGATGAACCAGAGACTGTGATGAAATGTTGTACTCAATAATATAATACTAAAATAATAAGTACAAACTAAAGATTGCTGCCAAATAATGCCTCCCTTTTCATTCAGTGGTTGTTTTTTTTATTTTTTATTACTGTTTAGGGAAGCGGTATCGGGAGAAAGTTACATCACTAGGTCAATCCTCCAGAGATTAGAATTTTATTGAAGGGGTGTGAGGATTGCTTTGAACCGACATCAAGAAAATGTCTGTTATTTGAAAAAAGAGGAAATCGATGCTCTACCTAGGCTGCTACTCGTGAGCCACATGTGGATTACCAGATACACGTCTCTGGCAAATTATCCCCCAAGCTGTCAAGACTCACACCATGACATAAATATTAGCAAATTCTAATTCTTCCCTAAGGGTTTTGGGCCTCATCAATATAATAATTTGTTCTCTGCCTTGCTACAACATAACTGGGAAAATGGAATGTTTGTGTTGGATCATTCATTAAGACATCAAACATTCTATCAGTGGTGCCCGGCACCCTTAACCCCCCCACATTCTGAGAAATGACACAAAGACAAAAGGAACAATTAGCACACTGTTCTCATATTGCCAAATAACAAGCCATGCAGAGGTCATTTTACGTTTTTATTTAATGAGTCTAGTTTGTGTGTTTATTTTGTGGTCACCTAAATGAATGTCCACTCTCTCCAGTTCCTCCTTCCTTCCCACTCTCACTTCTTTGATTTCTTTTTCTTTCTTTCTTTATTTCCTCTTCCTCTCCATCCACGTTTCCTCATTCCCTTTGTTCCTTCACTTGCTTCCTTCTCTGCCCACTTTAGTTCCCTCTCAACCTCCCTTTTCCTCTCCTTTCCTCTCTTTCCTTCCATATTTGATTTATATAATAAAAGTGCTGGCACTCATGATCCCAGGATACATATATGCAAATAAGAAGTGCAGATACTTTCTCATTCTACTTAAAGAAGTGCAGTCACTTAGTACCTGCCACTTTAAAACATTGCTTCTTTCCCTCCAACCCTGCCTTCGCTAGCAACTTTCTTTCATTCCTTTCTTCTCTCACTTCTTTCTTCCCACCTAAGGTATTCACTTCACAACATTTCTATTTTTTAAGGTCTAGCGCTAGACAAGACCTTTGGATTTTACTACAATTATAAGCATAATATACTTAAAGGGGCTTTCAGCTACCTGTCTTCAACCATTGGTCTGTTGTTGTGTCAGTCACCTTTTGCTTCCGCCTACCACAGTATAGAACATTGTGCAATGGGTCAGCCTACTTTAGCCACCGATTAACTTCACTTTGAGCAACTGCTATTTGCTCTCTCACAATGACCACACACATGCTAGTTCCCTTCAGCACCAGTGTTTTTGCTCTTACTTTTCAATTACTTTAGTGTTGATTTGTGCTCACAGCGTGGGATGATAGCGAGATGCTTTATACTAGATGTGAGCACAGGCCACTTTCCGTGCTTTATCAGTTCCTGTCTCCTACCAATGCTGGGGTAAATTGCATTATTCATCTGACTGCTAGTATTTCACAGCATAACAGATTGTGCCAGTTTTCTCGATTAAGTATTTTTTACTTTGAATGTTACAGACCTGATGTCCTTGGTGTGGTTTTCCCCCAAACCTTCTTGCCTTCACTCCTCCTGTTTTGCTAAATTCATTTTTGTTGGCTGTAGAACTCTGCATACTTTACCACTGCTAAGCAGTGCTTATGTTCTTTTGCTTGTTCCTGTAAATATGGTAAAATTGGCTTACACCCAATTCACATTTAATTTACTTGTGAGTCCATAGTACAGTGGTATTGCATGTACCCAGGGCCTGTAAATTCAATGCACCAGTGGTCCTGCAGCACTTATTGTGTTACCCACTTAAGTAGCCTTTTTAAAGATATCTCATGTCTGCCATTGCAACTTGGATGTGTAGTTTGAAGCTGTCATTTGGACCTGGCAAAATAAACCTTTTTGCCAGGCCTAAACCTTCCTTTTTAACACATGGAGGTCACCCTAGGTTAGGCCCTAAACAGCCAATAGCTCAGTGTGCATTGTACTTAGAAAGTTAAACACATACTTTTAAGTTTTACATAGCCTGGTAGTGAACAATTCTCAAATTTGTTTTTCACTACTACAAGGCTTACCTCAGTGCAAGGGTTACCCTATTACATTTAGGCCCTCATCACATCTTTGGCGGTCCTATGACCACCACGGTGGATGTGGCGGTCGCACTGCGGCGGGACCGGTGGAGCAGACCGCCATATTATGACCATGGCAGTGTTCCGACCGGAACACAGCCAAGTCACCACCAGTACTGCCAGTGCAGTCGGGCCTCTGTGGCCGGCGGTAGACATCTCCAGGCCAGCGGGGAGCATGTTTCTGCCGACCATATTACGAGGTTGCACACCGCCAGGATTTCCACCGAGGTTGCCCTGCCATGGCTGGCGGAAACAAACCACATAAAAGGGGACACTCACCTTCAGGAATACAGGCACATTCGCACCCGCCATGGAACCCAGTGCTCCTGCTGGCCATACGACTCCAGAACCAGCAACGGCAACGAAGACACCAACCATAAGTACATTAGTACACACACATACACACACACACACACACAACACACACACCTGGCACGGCTAGAGACTGCCACACACAAACACCCGTAGCATCATACACATACTCACACATAAACCACACACAACAAATTGCACATATGCAACACATAAGTGAGGAAGGAAAGCCAGGACAAGGGACAAGTATGTAACCCTCAACACCAAGGGGTCCCTGGTGCAGATATAATGAAGAGTAATCTTCATAATAAACATAACAAGAAACAACATAGGCCAGTCCAACTTGAACGGGTGCCCCAGGCGCACCGGGCAATGTCCATGGCCCCAACTTGACTCCTGACTGCAAAGTGGCCTCCACATGGCAGGGGCATCAATAGGGCATGCAGGCACCTCAGGAGTGATGGGGGAGGGCCGAGGTGGGGGTTTGGGTTTTGAGGGGGAATCCTTAGGTGGGGGACTTAAAGTGGGGGTCCTTTGGTTTGGGTTGGGGGTGGGGCTTTTGTGCTGGATTTAGATTTCGGAGGAGGGAGCTTGGCTTTTGTTAAGGAGTGGTAGCCTTGGCCTTGGTGGGGGTGGATGTCCAAGGTAGGGGAGGGGCATGGCTAGTACCAGGTGCACTATGGGAGGCTTGGGAGATGGAAGGCTTGGGTTTTGGGAGAGGAACAGGGCTCTTGGGGGGACAGGGTTTGGGTCAATGGGAGGGAACAGGGAAAACTCATGCAGGAAACGTTTTTTATGGGCACAAGGTTGGGAATGAGAGTAATGTTTGGGAGTGGAGGGAGAGGGAGTGGTAGTGAGGTGTGTACGGTGAAGTGCCTTGGGTACAGGTGCGAGCGTGGATGTCATGTGTGTGCTGTGTGACTGTTGGGCGTGTGAGTGTGGGCGTTTAGGTGTAGTGGGAGGAGAGGGGAGTAGATACATGGAGATGGCAGGGGTGATGTGTGAATGTATGTTGTGGTGGTGTGTGCAGGTAGGATGGATGTGCTGCATGTGGGGTGTTGACAGTTGTGCTGATTGCGCATGTGGTGTATGGCGTACATGCATGGGGGTCTGCTATTGCGGTGACGGTGGGAATGAATTCACTTACGCCAGGATCTGGGAGTGCTGATGTGGTAACTGCAGGTACGAGTGGTGTAGTGCCTGGGAGGGGAGAGGTGGTGGGAGAGTCCGTGTAGGGAGTGGATGTTGTTGTGTCTGCCTCCGAACGCTGTGTGTGTGTGCATGGGGTGGTGTCTTTTGTGGTGCCTGTGTTTGTCCTTGCGATCTGGGTCTGTTGATGTGGATCCATGTTGGTATGAAGGTGTCCCTTGGATAGGTCAGGAGAGAGGGATGTGGGATTGGAAACAGGTAGTTGGGGGGGAATGGAAAAAGAAGGAACACTGGCTGCCTTCAATGTGGAGGCCAGAGTCTGAAATGATCTCTGCAGGGCAGACAGGGCACCGTGAATGCCTTGCAGGTAGGCATTCGACTGCTGCATCTGTGACGCCAGTCCCTGAGTGGCATTCACAATGGCCCCACAGAGATGGACTTCAGGAGGTCAATAGCCTTCTCACTGAGGGCAGTAGGGCTGACTGGGGTAGGGGCAGAGGTGCCTGCGGCAAAGGAGATGCCCTCCCTCCTGGGTGAGCGAGCACGGGCAACTGGGTGGGGAACTACAGGGAGGGCGGTGCTGGTAAGGGTGGTGGCAGACAAGGATGGTGCTGGGATGGTGCCAGATGGGTCCACCACCGCCAGGGAGCATCCATCGGAGGAGGAATCCAAGGATGTAGTCGTCGGTCCTGTGTCCCCTGTGGCACTCCCCTCTCCCTCCGTCCCACTGCTCCCCTCGGCTCTGCTGGCATCAGCCTCATGAGTCCCATGGGCTGCAGCTTCCTCACTTGCCGGTGCTCCCTCTCCTTCGCCTGATGATGCTGATGCACACAAAGACAGTAGGTCACCATGGTGGATACCATAGCCATGCTGATGGAAACTGCTAATGGTGGAACTGTAGCACTCATGTACATGATGAGGGACAACCTAGTCACACTTGCCCAGTACCTGGCACATTCCCGTGATCGTGTCTAGAGACATTTCCTGTTCACCTCACTCAACAGAATCCTGCATGGGTAGGTAGAATGCCCTTTAATCCATTGACAAATAGAACAGTGACCTATCTACACGTACGGTACTTGGCGGCTGATTGAGGACACACTAATTATCTCACTCACAGTGGTAGGCTGATGGCAATGCCCTGACACCTGACCTGTACTGATGCTGATACTAGGAGCTTGGATCTTAAACCTTGTTGAGGGTCACCACAAATTTCCCAAATTGGAAGTACCTGCCCACAGAAGTCACTGTCTGCATGGTATGGGCACACATCTATGAACCAATGCTGCCAAGGTGACTGATACCCACAGTCGGCGTGCTACTAACAATGACCTACACCACATCATTCCACCAGTAGGCAACACAAAGCCATACAGGCAGAACATCATCGAGGTGTCAGTGTGTACTTACCCCCTTGTGGCTGCTGTGCTGCCCTCAAGCGCCCATCCACCTCAGGTTAGGCCACCGCCAAAATGCGGGCCATTAGGGGGACAGGGTCCAACGGGCAGCCCTCCCTCCTTAGGAGGACATCCCCAGCTGGGCCTCTGCGGTCTTCTGTGTCCAGCATCTCAGGTCCTCCCACTGCTTTCTGCAGTGGCTGCTCAGCCGAGCATGGAACCCCAGGGTCTGCACTTGCTTGGTGATGGCATGCCAAATCCCCTTCTTTTGATGGGCGCTGACCTGCATGGATGACACAGACAGAAGGACAAAGTCATGTAGATTGGCATTACAGGGTCAGCAGTGGACATCACACATCAAACACATTTCATGACCACAGTCACGTGTCCTCATGCCTCTAACGTTCAGACTACTCACCCATCTTCATGCATCCACTCCATCTGCCTCGTCCCAACTCCTTTCATCCTCACACGCATCACAATCTCACATGACAGTGACATGAGACTCACCTGCTGCTCTGGTGCCCCATACAACTGTCCATACAGGGGTAGGACCCCGTCCACAAGCTTCTCCAGCTCTTCCTGGGTGAAGGCTAGGGCCCTATCTCCTGCAGGACGTGGCTTCTTGGCTCCCAGAGTCAGAAAACAGCAGCACACACAGTGGAGGTCTTGCATGCATGAGTGTCAGGAGTAAAGTGTGCTATGTAACAGTAAATGGCGGTTACGGACGCAGCATACATGACCGTCACCGCTGGCGTTGATCACCTTTGGCCCCAGTCTCCCATAGGCAACAATGTCATCCAATGAGGAGCTGCACGGCGGTTTAGACCTCCCACCGCCATGACGTCTAGCTGGCGGAATGAGGTTAATTCCAACTGTCCTGTGCATACAGGACAGGCAGCTGCCGTTTTACATGCAATAAGTGAATAGTAGATTAATTTTATGTGCATCATGGATGATATGTAGTGACTACTGCATAGATTGGCAATATCGATACATTGCATACATCACCTTTTGACTTCTCCTCTCTCCTGTTCCCAGATACTGTGCAATGGTGATGATGAGACATGTTCTGTGTACCGGCCCCTAGTCGACCTGTTTACCCTAGAAGAGAGGCCCATCATTCAGACATATTGTTTGAACCGTCAGACCATCATGGAGCTGTGTAGCCAGTTGGAGCCAGATCTGTTGCCTGACATATGTCATCCCTATGCTATCCCTCTCATAGTGCAGGTGTTGTCTGTACTCCACTTCCTTGTCTCAGAGTCGTTTCAGATGATAGTGGGCTTGGCAGCAGGGATGTCACAACCGATGTTCAGCAATTTGTTGAAGGATGTTCTATGTGCTTTGCTCAAAAATCTGCCCTCCTACATCATGTTTTCTCAACGTGCGGATTTTCCACGGTTAAGTCTGCCTTCTACAATTTGGCACATGTCCCTCATGTGACAGGGGCCATAGATGGCACCCACATTGCCTTCATTCCACCCAGGATAAATGAAAAAGTGTACAGGAATTGGAAAAACTTTCATTCCATTAATGTGCAGGTGGTGTGTCTCGTTGAACACTATGGGGGTCATTCTGACCCTGGCGGTCATTGACCGCCAGGGTCAACGACCGCGAGAGCACCGCCAACAGGCTGGCGGTGCTCTCAAGGGCATTCTGACCGCGGCGGTTTGGCCGCGGTCAGAAAGGGAAAACCGGCGGTCTCCCGCCGGTTTTCCGCTGCCCTCAGGCCTTGCTGCGCCGCCATGGGATTCCGACACCCCATACCGCCATCCTGTTCCTGGCGGTTCGCCCGCCAGGAACAGGATGGCGGTATGGGGTGTCGTGGGGCCCCTAGGGGCCCCTGCAGTGCCCATGCCAATGGCATGGGCACTGCAGGGGCCCCCGTAAGAGGGCCCCACAAAGAATTTCAGTGTCTGCTTAGCAGACACTGAAATTCGCGATGGGTGCAACTGCACCCATCGCACCTTCCCACTCCGCCGGCTCCATTCGGAGCCGGCCTCCTCGTGGGAAGGGGTTTCCCGCTGGGCTGGCGGGCGGCCTTCTGGCGGTCGCCCGCCAGCCCAGCGGGAAAGCCAGAATGGCCTCCGCGGTCTTTCGACCGCGGAGCGGCCATATGGCGGTTCCAGCCAGGCGGGCGGTGACCGCCGCCCTCCGGCCTCAGAATGAGGCCCTATATCTTGCAGGTAACTGCCAGGTTACCTGGTTCTGTACATACCTCATACATTCTGCGGAATAACAATGTCCCACACATGATGGCACAACTATGGAAGGACCGGGCATGGCTCATTTGTATGTATCTAATAGGATCTGTGTCCCTGAAGTCTCACGTCACTTCACAATCTACCATTTGTCACCACTGGTATTGAGATGTGTCCTACCTTTGTGAACACAGGTGACTCTGGGTACCCCAACCTTCCTTGGCTGCTGACACCTGTGAGGTATTCGACAACAGATGGTGAACACCATTACAATGAGGCCCACAGCAGGACAAGGCATTTAATTGAGAGGACCTTTGGCCTTCTTCAGAAGGCCAGATTCCACTGCCTACATGTCTCCCGAGGTGCCCTACTCTACAAACCACTTAAAGTCTGCCAGATCATTATTGCCTGCTGCATGGTGCCCAATCTGGCCCTGAGGGGTCACATCCCATTGCTGGATGTAGAGGAGGTAGCAGCTGGACCAGTGGCTGATGAAGGGGACATAGTGAGTGATGAGGAGGAAGATGATGAGAATGCAGCTGACTCCAGGGCAGAGTTAATTTGACAATACTTCCCATGAGAAACAGGTATGTGTCATGTGTAATGTATGTTACCTATACTCCTGTCTGCATTGTGCCATACCTCCTCCTAGTGTCTGTCATCAGTAGAGGCGTTGAGTGCAGCTGAACCTCTGAGTGGGTTGTGGGGACATTTTTTCCATCAGAGGAGGTGTTTCAGTTCAAATGTGATTGCTATTTCCACTGTGCTGTTGTGTAGCATCACTTATGGAGTTTATTGTCCATGTACTATGTTCCCTGTACTGCTTTGCCAACTGCAACTGTTGTGCCAAGAATAGTGCTGTGGTCAGTATTGCTATTATTCCTCACAGTCCACAATGGGAGAATGTGTAACACAACTTTTACAGCCCATGGAACATGCCTTTAGGTGAGATTTGTCAGCTGTGAGAGAAGGACTATTGGGTATGGATGTTGTAGAAATGTAGACCTGACATGGACATATGGTTTGTGATTCCACATGCTAACTCACACTAGTGATTAAGACATTGTTCAGCATGTGTGTTGAGAGGCCCACAGTGTCTCCTATCATGATAGTTTCCCCTGTCTTAATCTATTTCCAGGGAATTTGTGTGGTGCAACATTGCTTCCTGCCGTGTCTGGTGGCTCCATTGACACATGTATCCAGATTATCTCTGCTCTACCATCAACCTTGCTGCACATTGCTCCCTCTTCTGTCTATCTCACAGACATTTGCAAGACAATGGTTTGACTGTGATGACATGTCTTTCAAATGTGAATCTTACTCATTGCAATAAAGACACATAAGCAGTAGCTGTCCTCAAAGGTATTTAATGTTACTCACAAGTGCATTGTGTTATGAGTGGGGTAATGGTGGGTGTAATCATCAGAGTAGTTGTCCCAGCTGTAGGTAGTCCAGTATCCAAGGGGGAATGGGAAAATGGAGTCATGAAAGTGAACAGTCAACAGGGTGTGTCAGTGGCAGACAAGGGAGAATGTTCAGGAGAGGCTCACTTCCTGGCAGTGGTCTTGGTCTTAGCATCAGGTCCTACAGGATGTCTGGATGGACGTCCTCGCTTGAGTGTGGGTTCCTCAGCTACAGGGGGAGGGGTGCTCATGGTCTGCGGGTCCTCTGGCAGGGCCTCCATTCCACTCGCTGCCAAAGAAGTGGAGGGCTCATTTGGAATGTAGCTAGTAGAAGGGGCCTGCTGGTGGGTGGGTGACACACGCAGGATGGTTGTCAGTTCCTTTAGTACCCCTGCAATGGAGGCCATGGTGGCATTGAGGGCCTGCCCCTGATGCATGACCTACTGGGTGTGTTCCCTCTGCAGCTTCTGGTTCTCTTGGACGTTTGCGAGGATCTTGCCCATAGTGTCCTGGGACTGGTGGTATGCTTCTAGGACTTTATGAAATGATCTCCTGGCCAGTCATTTGTTTTGGGTACCCCAGGCTTTGTGCCACAGGTGTGCCCACTCCCAGTTGCACCAGGACCTTCATCGTCTTGAATGTGCGTCCTTGACTCCGGTCCCTGTTCTGTGGGGCAGACTGCTGATTGACCTGTCCTTGGGACACAGGAGTGGGGATGTAGGGTTGGCTGTGCTGTAGTAGCCACATGAGAGGGGGACTCCGATGTGTCCAGGGTGGGGCTTTTGGTGGGGGACTGATTATTTGTCTCAGATGGCCCTAGCAAGTCATCAAAATCCAGACATCCACTGGTGCCTTTCATCCTGGGAGGGCTGTCTGTCTCTGGCATTGGTTGCCAGGTGGCAGTGACGGCGGGACCTGTGGATGGAAAGGGAGGTAGTTACATTGTTGAGATGTACTTGTTGGTATAATTGTCTGATGCTTGGAGTAGCTTGACTTGCTTCCTAGTGATGGCAATGACAACTGCAGCACTGCAGACATTGCTTGCGTGTGACATGTTGTGGCATTGTTTCAATTTGGCATTTAAGGTTGGGGATTGTGGATTGCATTGGTGTCATTGCCATGTGTTGGTACACAGTCGAAGCATCCAGTTGGGGTGGCATGCGCTATGGTTGTCCGTGCAGGTGTTCCACTGTGAAGTGGGACAGTGCATTCTTGATGTGAAGAGAGTGATGCATTGTGGGAGTTGTGGTGCTTGGCATTGTGATTCATATCTGTGCATTAGGGAGGAACTGGGTAGAGATAATGGCAGTGTGGTGGTGTGGCATGCAGGGGAGGGGTGTTGAGTGATGGGGGGCAGAAGTGTGCAATGGGGTGGATTAGGGATTGATGGGTGGTGGGGACCCATGCTGAGGATGAGTGGTTGGGGGCTGGAAAGCGTTTCTGACTTACCAGAATCGAGTCCTCTAATGATTCAAGTCAGGCCCGCAGGATACATGATGTCCAAGACCTTCTTCTCCCACGTTGTGAACTCAAGGGAAGGAGGTGGGGGTCCACTGCCAGTCTTGTGAATGGAAATCTGGTGCATGGATGCCATGGAACGCACCTTTCCCCTAAGGTCGTTACATCTCTTCCTGACGTCCTCCCTTGCGCGTGAATGGGTGCCCACTGAGTTGAACCTGTCAACGATCCTCCGCCATAACTCAATTTTTCTGGATATCGAGGTTTGCTGGACCTGGGCTCCAAACAGTTGTGGCTGTACCCAGATGATTTCATGACCCTCAATTCACCATCAATGAAACATGGTTGCTTCTGACAGGACTTGGTGGTTGTGTTGGGTGTGTGGGATGCAGTGTAAGGTAGTTGGTGGGGTGGGGGTGTTTGGTTGTGTGTGCTGGTGGTATTGGTGTATGTGTGCAGCGGCGATGTGTGTATTGTGTTGGTGACGCAGTTGTGTGGTGTGTGATGTTTGGGAAGTGTATTGGTGCCTATGATTTAGACTGCAGTGCCCTCCGATGGTGTGCTCCTCGGTCTGTCTGTTGGTAGTTGTGGTTGCAAAGGACTGTGGTCGGCCTCGCGGTTTAGGATTTGTGATGTATTTGGGCGGTCTTCAGTTTGTGTTTCATAATACGACGGTCACTCTACTGCCATCACTGTTGGTCTTTTGGCGTCCGCCAGCACGGCCTTCTTCCAAAAAGACTGCCAAAGTCGTAATGAGGGCCTTAATGTTTAATAGCTTTTGTTTTGGAGTAGGTAGGAATGTCATGTTTGGTGTCTGAGGAATTGTAATTTGAAACCCCCTTTTAATGGTAAAGTCAGATTTTAACTCCTAATTCTGAAAATTCTACTTCTAGAAAGTTACATTTCCTTCTTCTCACCATTTGGTGCCTGCAGCCTGCCTGTTACTGGGGCACATGGTTCGGGGGCTCATTATGTTCTTGGCGGTTCAGAACGCCATGCCGGCGGCAGTGGAAAAGACCGGCATGGCTGTCTGAACCGCCATATTATTAATACAGGGAGTGCCGCCTGTGGCAGCCCTCCGCCACTGCCAGGCTACCGCCGACAGGCAGCCTGACGATGGCAGATTACATTATCCAACAGGGCAGCGCTGCAAGCAGCGCTGCCATCTGGATAATGTACCCTGTTTCCCCCAGCCTTTCCCTGGTGGGTTCCCCTGCCAGAGAAAAGCTGGCGTAAAGGGTGCTCTGGGACCCCTCTGGGGGCCCCTGCACTGCCCATGCACTTGGCATGGGCAGTGCAGGGGCCCCCGTGCAGTGCCCCGTTGCGCAGGTCACTGCCCGATTTATGGGCAGTGATCTGTGCGACGGGTGCTGCTGCACCCGCCGCACTGAGGCATTGTCGGCGGTTCCATGTGGAGCCGTCGGCAATGTCCCGGCCCAGCAGAATGTTCTTTATGCGGCCGGCAGGGTCTCAAGGTGGCTGGTGGTCTATAGAAAGACCGCCAGCATGAACATGGCGGTGTTTACTGCCGTATTCATAATGAGGGCCAAAGTGTGGTTGGCAGTTGACCTTTGTGTATTCCTCCAAGACATTATCACAATAGAGGGTCTGGGTGTTGGCAGGATAGGCTATCCTGGCTTGATGGGGGGGGAGGAGATGTCACCTGGCTCACTGGTACTTCAAAGGCACTGGCCCAGCTCGCACATGAAAGACTTCACACTAGCCTATTGTGTCCACAGACAGACTTGTATCATGGCAAGTAGGCAGGCAATTCCAGACACTTCTATTGGGGGGGAAATACCAGAAGCTTCTCCAACTTCAAAGGAGTCATGAGGTATAAACATAAGACACTCGGATCCACTATGCAGTACACTCCTAGTCCTGTGGATACCAAGTTCACTCCTGGACCTGTGGATACTACAGAAGAAGGACTACCCTGCTGCCAAAGGCTACCCTGCTGCCTGAAACCTGCCCTGGAAGGAAGACTAGACCTGTACCCTTCATCCCAGGCTTCTAGCCAGGGGCACAGAGGGCCAGGGGGCCTGGGGCAATGGGAGGGCACCTGTGGCACAAAGCCTGGGGTACACACAACAAATGACTGGCCAGGAGATCATTTCATAAAGTCCTAGAACCATACCACCAGTCCCAGGACACTATGGGCAAGGTCCTCGCAAACGTCCAAGAGAACCAGAAGCTGCAGAGGGAACACCACCAGTAGGTCATGCAGGCTGAGATTCTAAGAGGTCTAGTTCCCCACCAGCTCAGAGATTCTTTGTTATTCTTTTGTAGCAATGTCTCCAAATTTTATTTTGAACATTTGTTGTCTCACTTTTTCTCCACATTATTATAATAGAACTTTTTTTAGCATAGTCAACTTGCTTTGTCACATGAAAGGTATAAATCTGAGGTTTCCGAGTGCCACCTATCCTGAGGGAAACTTTAGAGGGAACCATCTACTAGATGGTTTGATTAGTCTTTTTGGCCCCCATACTCAAGTCAGGCCACTGATGTGCTCAATAGGACTGTTACAGTCCTCCAATACAGTTTCCTCTGGCTTTGTCCTTCCCAGGGATAGCGGACCTGAAAGTTATAAGAAATTACTGCCCATAGACAAAGGGATGTGCATTGTGTTATTTATATAATTTTTGCACAATGTAGGAAATATTAGAACACTCACAATAACCTTCACCTAACTTTCTTTCTAAATGCCTATATTACTTGAGATATGCTCACAAGTACATGAGCTAGAAAGCCCAAATAAAGCAGTAAAAGTATTCCTGTTGAAAAAAGGACATTGAAAAGGTTGTCTGAATGAACAACAACACTTTCTATAAACATAATTTGGTCTGCCTTCCAGTGGTTAAAGCATGGTGCTAGACAATTTCCAGAGTAGACGTGCTGGACTTTAAAGTGACCTCACATTGGTTCTGGAAAATCCAAGTGCATTTTTAAAGAGCAAGTATACCAAAGAAACTTAACCTTTTTAGCTGGATCAAATCAAATCAAATCATTAACATTTATAAAGCGCGTTACTCACCCGTGCGGGTCTCAAGGCGCTAGGGTAGGGGAAGAGGCTCAATCATGCATTCCAACATAGATTTTCACAAATATAAGGTAAATTCAGAAGTCGTCGGCTTCTGGATATGAGTACAGTAACGTGATCTTTAGGGCCATATGCAGGTGTTACTTTCGCACCTCTTTAATACAGTTTTTATTTATCTTCATCTTGTGATTCACTGCTATATGCTTATTCCTAAAAAATTTTTGCTCTTTTACATCACCATCTCATCTGTATGAAACATCAACAAAATGAATGGATTGTGCTAGAAAGGAGAGGGTGGAAACAATGTGCTGCTAAATGAGTTCCAACTTGGGTTCTGATTTAGATCTTGGCGGATGTGGTCCCACTGTTGTTGTTCCATCGGATAATCCATCCACTGACTAGATGATCCGCCTCCTTTATTTAGATGCTGGAAAGCCAAGAGAGGAAAGTCCATCAGTGAACCGCTGTCAATGTCAGAATTTTACACCTGCGTCGATAGTGCAATAGGCAAAAGCAGCTGGTGATGGGACCACAGCTATTTTGACTGCCGGGCAAATCAAGATATCCCTTCCTGCCAATGTTACTGTGGCGGCTAAATCTCCACACCTGAGTTGGCGGATCGAAGGCAAATAAGATCGAAATTCACATAAATAACATTGACATCAATTACTTTTAATAAACAAATAATGTCAGGGCAAACTTTGTGAAAATAACATTTGTAATTTTTAAATGATATACGTCTCTCCAAAAATTAGCAACATAAACAAAACTTCAATGTCCAGTGACACAGGATGCACTCCATCAATATGTGGGTTATTTGCCCAAGAACCTACCTCCTAATGACACTGCCAAGAGACATTCTCCTCAGAAAGGGCATCTAGAGGACAAAAGCAGGCACCTCAAGGATCCTTTTTGGGAGGTGTTGGTTTGGGTTCCTTAGGGGTCAGGGACAGGTAAGCAGTAAAAGTGGGTGGTGGAGAAGGGATAGAAGAGACAGGAGAGGACTGGGTTTAGGAGGTAGGGGGAGCTGGAGTGGGTGATGTGTGTTTGTGTGTCTGTCTGTTTTTTTAAGTGCATGTGGGTCTGGTGTATGTGGTGTGAGTTTCCTAGAAGGTGTGTGGTGTTCAGGTGAGTGTGTGTGTTTGGTGGGTTTTGCTGTGGATGTGGTTTTCTGTGAGTATTCTTGATAGGATAAGAGTGCTGTTGAGGTGGTTGGTGTGGGTGCGGTGTGTGTGTCTATATGTGTTGTAGATCATTTGTGTTTGGTGTATGCTTGGATGTGTGTGGTTTTGTAGATATTTTGTATTCAGTGACTGTTAGCTTGTGGGTTTGGTGGGTGTTGTTTTGCGTGTAGGTGTGTGTATGTGTGAGACTATGTATGTTTGGATGAGTGTGCTGTTGAGGTGGATGTTGTGGTTGTTGTGCTGGTGGTTGTAGGTGTGCTGGCCATTGTGGTGATTGTGGGCGTGGTGGTGGTTGTGTGTTTAGTGGTGGATGTGGTTGTGGTGGTGTGTGTGTCTATGCTGGTGGTTTTGTGGTTGAGGTTGTGGTGCTTGTGGGTGTGCTGGTGGTGCTTGTGGGTATAGTGGTTGTGGTGGTGCTTATGATGTCTGTGGGTGTACTGTCAGTAGTTTGTGTATGTTGATGGGTGTATGTTTGTGTTTCTATGTGTGTTTGTTTATGAGTGGGTGTAGGTATGCTGCTTGTGTCTTTTTGAGTGAGTGCATACGAAGAAGTGAGTGTGCTTGGGATTGGGCTGGGAGTTGGGATTTGGGAAGAGACCAAAGTAGGGGCACAAGGTTGGGCTGGTTGGGGGGCTGTGGTCAGTGCAGAGGCTATTTTTCCGAGTGATCTCTGCATGCCAGACATTAATCTATGAAAGGCATCCAGAAATGCAACCGTTTTTTGGGACCTAAGCCCCTGGATGCAATTCACAATCGCTGTCTGGCTTACAGCGATGCTGTGTAAGATGTCAATAGCCTTTTTACTGAGGGCAGGGCCAGGGGGAGAGGTACCTGTGGCAAAGAGGGGGTGGGTTTGGCCCGGTAGGGGGGGAGCAAGACAGAGGGTGGAAATGGGAATCTGGGTGGCAGACAAGGATGCAGATGGAACAGGTCCTGCAGGGTCTGTCACCACTAGGGACTGGTCGCTTGTGAATGCCTCAGAAGAAGATGTTGAGCTTGTGGCCTCCATGCCCACCCCCTCACCCTCCATGCCACTGTGTCTGTCGGTGTCCAATGTTTCTCCACCTGACACACAATGGCCAGCTACATCCCCGCCTTTGTATCCAATGTCTCCCACAACTGCTCCTGAAGATGCTGAAAAGACACATGCAACATTTTTATTATATCCGTGCAAATAAAAATTATCACAAGGTTCTTTAACCAAACATTTCCTAATTTTAGTATTTCACCTGCTTCAAGGGTTTAAAACTTCAGTATACTTTACCATTACTCCATGCATGTAGAGAACACACTGTGGACCCAGTTAATTGCCTTTATTTCTCCCATTTCATTTTTGATCATTTCTATTAAATACTTCACTTCTCATGGAATTGTTTAACAACTCTGAATGGTACAGATTAGTTGTTTTAAATAGTGAACTGATGACACAAAAATAAATATGTAGCAAGAAATCTTTGTACCATGTACATTGTCCATCTGCAAACGCCCCTTTAAACAACCTGTTTGCTTCAATATTGATTTATTATCTGGACATAACAAAGGACACAAATATGTTGTATTGTGTATTGTGTATTGCTTACTTTGTCACCAATGCACCCCCATTCCAAACATTTAATAATGTTTGCCTACCAATTTCATTTTTGTTGTAACGGACTGGCTTACATGCACATTTGTGAATGAGTAAGGCTTCATGGCAATCTGCAACTGTTAACATGAACTGACTTGAATTTTGAGTGAAAACATATGTTTAAATGTTTTGCTAAAAAATGTTGCCGTTGCTCTTATGTCCTTAGTCATTTTGGATCACATGCTCACTATAGTTTGTTCATTATACCAACTCACCAATGTGAAGTTTGGAATATCCACTGTATCATAAGTGCATTGTATGCAATGTCATCTGTATTAGAGCCAATATAACCTCCTCACAATTGTGATAAAGCTTCACACCTGACACAATCATACAATGTGGCCTTTTTGGTACAACTGTTCTCATAACGTAGACAAAATCCAGGTACATTTTTCTTTGGCAGGCATTTTTCTGCTCAAAACAGTCCTTTGGTATTGATAAGGAATCTAGTGGTAACATTTACCACAAATCAGTACACAAAACACATTGTGCACAATGTACACCTTCCAGAGCTCTTCTTGTGCGTTGGATGTATGTTAGTTGTACTGTTGATGCAATAAATTATTGCTGTAACAAAAAAAGTTAACTAACAGTAAGGGGCTGATTGGGAGTATGGCGGTCCATGGACTGACGTACCCCCGGTGACAGTCGGACTGCTGCAACCTTGGAGGTCAGACCGTCACATTACAATGCTGGTGGTCGGACCACCAGCAAACCACCACCATCACCAGGATCAGAGATCCCGATGACTTGGCGCAGCGAAAGTTGTGGTCAGCAACGGTGGTGCCGAGTTTGGCAGTACCGTGCTGATCACAACTTTCCATTCCAATTGGCTTTTCATGGTGGCAGGGTCCCGCCATGAAAAGGTGGGTGGAAAGGCAGAGTTGGGGCTACCGGGGTCTCCTGCACTGCCCACAACCATGTTGTGGGCAGTGCAGGGGTCCCCCCTTTCAGCACCCTCGGAATGTGCACTATTTGCTATGGCAGACAGTACGCATTCCAAGACGGAAACATATTAATACAGCGGTGGCGGCCACCTCCCCACTGCCGTATTGGAGTTTGGGTGGTCTAACTACCCAACTCCTAATGAGGACCTAAGAACTCAAAAAATAACTTACCCCTTTAATGCTGCCATTGGACTCTCACCTGCCCATAAAGGTCAGGATAGACCACCGCAAGTATGCAGGCCATTAGTGGGGTCAGGGTGCAGCACACGTGCTTCCCACATTGGGAGGACTGGCTGAGCTCGACTTCGATAGACTTTCAGGTTCAGCATTGTAGGACCTCTCACCTCTTCTGGCAATGAATACTGTGCCACTTGTAGATCCCCAGGGTCTGCACCTTCTTTCCGATGTCCTTCCATATGGTCTTTTTCTGATGGGCATTGACCTGTATGAATATGGAAAAAAATAAATGTGAGGTTTTATTTGTTTGTATTGATGTAACACAATTTTGCAAAAACTATCACAAGCATTTCTAAAAAGCTACTACAGCATATTTGTTTAATTTTCTTGAAACTACAAATCTTTTGTGATGAGTTGAGTACCCTCACCACTTTTCATGTTCTTACTTTACAAATCCAGTCCACTAACATCATCTAGGCCAGGGTTCTGAAATACTTCCTGTAGTGAGAGATATTTCTGATCAGTGAAAATCACTGTGAGCTCTTGAAGGCTAAACAACATGTGCCTTGCTACCACATACACCCACGCTCAGCTGCATTCACTTAGGCCCTCATTATAACATTGGTGGCAAATGCTGCCTACCGCCACGGCAATGGCTGCCGCCAACATACCGTCGCTGTGGCTACCAACCGCCCACCAAAATATGACTGTAGCGGGAATCCCACCAGAAGGCTGGCAGAATTCCGGCTACAGTCATGGCGGCATACGGCGGTAACGTGGCGCTGCTGCCAGCAGCAGCGTAATGCCAGTAAAACTTTGCCTACCGTATCATGAGCCATGATACAGCCTGGCGGTGTTCTGCTGACGGACGCTGCTGCTGGCAGCAGTGCCGCGTCCCGTCTCATGCCAGAGGACCACCTGCAATCAGGTAAGTCGGGTACTCCAACAGGGGAGTGGGTGGGGGGTGTGTGTGTGTGTATGTTTCTGTGTGCGTTCCATGCGGGTGTGAGGCATGTGTAATGCGTGTGTGCATGACTGGGTGTGAGAGTACGTGTATGTTGTGTCGTGTGATTGCATGTGTGCTAGTATGTATGTTTGTGAGTGTTGCTGTTTGTATGCATGTGTGGGTGAATGTGGGTATGCATGTGTGAATAAGTGTGTATGTATGTGCGTGTAGGTGTGTGTATGTCAGGGATCAGGAGGGGGAGGGTGGGGAGGGCTCTGCGGAGGGGGAGGAGGGTGGTGAGACCCCTATCATTGCGAGGGAAGGAATTCCATGTCACTGATAGTGCCTACCACCATGGTTTTCGTGGCGGTACAGAAGCCACAGAAACCATGGCAGTGGCGGGGTCATAATGCCATGGGCGGCCTAGTGACTGCCGCGGGCTGGAGACTGTAGTCTCCAGCCCGGCGGTTTTTACCACCGTGGCGGTCGGTGTGTTAAATTGGCGGTTTGGCTTTGACCGAACTGCCAATGTCATAACAGTGGCAGTATGTACCGCCAGCCTGTTGGCGGTACTACCGCCACTATTACACCGACCGCCAGGGTCGTAATGACCCCCTTAATGCCTAATGTACATACAACCACATACTATGCTCTGAACCATATACTATGATTGAGGGCAATGGGCTGCCATGTGTCAGTGTGAGCACAGTGTTTGGTGATGTATGAACATGAGTGTGTAGGAATGGAACACATTTGTCTGGGTGACTGAGCGCCTGTGCTATATGTACTTGCAGGAAAGGACATACCTTTCGCCTTATGTGGTACCATTACATCTATGACACAATCAGACACTCCATTATTTTGAAAATGGTAGAAATTTAAATGGCAGAAAATAATCCTGCAGACAAGTTCATACCATGAATGAATTTTCTGCACTTTACATTTTTCTCATTTCAACATATGGCTGTATTTTTACTTATACTAATGGCATAGTATCTACTTGCCACTGGAAGTAAGAGGCATGCAGCCTGTAAATGCTAAACTTTGAAATGTGAGTAAATTGAAATGAAGAGTTACCTAAATCATCAAGGTAAATTTTCATTCTAATTTACAGGCATTTAAAAACATTGATAAACATCTTTTTGTACACAGCCTGCAAATTGAGTTGCCTTCGTTCCAGACCCAAAACTTTACTCAGGAACTAAAAGGGAGATTTTAGCCTGTATTTCTTAAAATTAAAAATGAGTGAGAAATACATTTTCTTTTAAAACAGGTACCTGTTCCTCTGGTGAGCCATAGAGCTTTCTGTGTAGGGACAGGATCTCTGTAGTCAGCACATCCAACTCCTCAGCTGAGAAGTAAGGAGACCTGTCACCTGCCCTTTGTGGCATCCTAGCTCCCAGAGGTCGGAAACAGCAGCAAAAGTTAAGGAGCTGTTGTTGGCTGCAGTGTTAGGAGGCAAGTGAGCTTTTTGTGATACGCACAATCATCGATGGAGCCAGACACATTCATTGGCTTTCGTACGTGGCAGTCACACACGTTAGCCGATAGCTGTATTCGTCGCGGAGTTTACACCCACTACACAAATTCCACCGATGGCTGTTGGATTGCAAATGATGGCAAGATCAGACAGTCGGCATTTTAGAAGGTGAACCAGTGTATTTTTAAATGTTAAGTGCGTCACCACCACTCCAAATGGTGGCTAGTTTGCTTACATGCACAAAATGTGAATGCTAATTTTTTACAATAATTAAAACAGTAAGTAAAGCGTTACTGTGGTTAAATGCAATAGTGGCGTGGGTTATTTTACACCTCCGTTGACAGAATTTAAGAGACTTCTTTAAAAAAAAAAAAGTGTAATAATACATTTCAAATGTATTATTTACACGTTATTTCATAAAAAATATCAGGCATGTCAAAAATTGTAAAATTATTTTCCAATATCACTTAAAAAAAATTGTGTACAGATATGTCACAAAAACATATGGAATTTTACAAAGACATGAGATTTGTGTTGATTATCACAAAAATATTTGCACATTTAAAGAGCTACTTCTATTTTTTCTTAGATGCAGAACTATGAACCCAGGGAGAGGTAGAAGATGACAGCCTCAAGTGTTTAGGCCATTTCCAGACATTGCCACCATGGAAGAACGGTACATTATCAAAGAATTCAGATTGAATAGGCAAACTATTCTTGATTTAGCTCATCAGCTTGAGCCATATTGTCTGTCTCACAATAGGAATCTCATAGCAATAACACCAATAGTCAAAATCATAGCATTTTGAGACCACAGGATCCTTCCAATACACTATGGCAGTATCTGGTGGCATGTAACAACCAACTTTCAGTGTATTATCTTGACTTTTTTGTGAGTGGGAGACACATTACCTAAATGTAACACTTTTTTGGTATAAAATAATTATGAAAGGAAGACATAAAAAAAAAAAATACCACAAGAAATACATCACCAGTCTTTGATTTTGTGGTCTTAGGATTTATTTTACAAACACAAACAAACTGATACAGTCTGTCATGGTGAAATAAACTATCACATTGAGATAAAAATGTTTGAAGTCAAATGTACAAAATACAACTGAAATCAAAAAGGTCATTGTGTCCAGCATATAGTCCACAGAGTGAATGGTAATCACACACTGGAGGATGTTAGGTTTCTTGTCTCTTGCTGGTGGTGGTGAAATTCTTGCAATCCTTTCCTGGTGGCTCGGATGAATGTCCTCCTCTGGAAAGTGAAGGGGTGGTCCACAGTTGCAGAGACTGAGGTGGTTGCAGGTGTTTCCATTTGTGGTAGGGCCACTGTTTCTGTGGCTGAGGCAGGTATAGTGGGCCCAGATGCTGTATGGCCACCGAAAGGAATAGACGTTGCTGGGAAAGCCCTGCACATATGGTGGTAAATGTGAAATAGCACACCTGTCAGGGATCTCAAAGTTTAGTTTATAGTCTGCATTTCTACATTTCGCTCCCTCTGCAACTGCTCAGTGCCCCGGAGCTCTGTGAGGACCTGGGCCATCATGCCTTGGGACTGTTGTACGGATCCTAAAACGTGGTCAATTGTGGCCTGGGTGACAACCCAGTGGCTTCTCTTTGCTGGCCCACAGATTCCTTCCCATGAACCCTACTCCCTCTCCCCTATGCCCTTAAGCCAGTGTGCTCCATCCCACTGGGTCCTGGCTGAACTGGACGTGGTGGTGGTGGTGTTGGCTCAATGGCAGACAGGACTGGGGTGGGGGCACAAGACTGGGGTGATGTTCCTTTGGACACAGGAAGTGGGGATAACCATAGGCTGAGGTGTGGTAAAAGCTGGGGTAGAGGTGTAGGTGTGGATCAAGTGAGGGTTACTGGAGCTGTCTGACCAGACAGACCAGATGCACCAGCCAACTTATCATTATCTGGACTTCAGGAGTGGAGTCCTCAGTGAAGGCTTGAACCTGGTCTGGAGCTGAGGTATCCTCAGTGGCAGATGGTTGACCACATAATCTGGGTGTTGGACCTAATATTGATTACATGAAAACCAAAATGTGTAAAAGTCTGGATTATGCAACAAATGTGTTTTGAGCCACAAATGAAGCAACCAAAAATATAAAATAGAATTAATAGAATGTTTAGACCTTTCAGTGTTATTTTTGCAAATTACCCAAACATTATAAATGACACACTTGCAAATGTCAAAAAGGCAAGTGAATAGATTTCCTGAAAAGAAAACGATTACTTAGGAATCATAAAATACATAGCACAATTTACCACACATTCATCCCAACTCTGTTAACCATTCCAGAGCCTGGCAAGGTAAAATCATACTACTATACAACTTACTAGGATTAATGGCATTGTCCGTGACATGAACTTTGCTAAGTAGATTAGTAAAAAGTAAAATAATCAAAATACTTAAAGTAGTGAAACTAATTACATCACTTCAATGAAATCACAAGACAGCGGCAACATGCAAAATTACATGAAATAATCCAATTTTTATTCATTTAATAAAACAGGGTTTGAGAAATCCCTGACAATTTGTGCATATATGCATAAATGAAAGAAAAGTGGGAATGCCCAACATCACAATGCAAACACTTTTTCCTGATGCAAACGCCAGGCCAATTTGATATTGTCAGCACTTGGAAAATTGTAAGTTGCACATTCCTAGTAAAATATATGCAGTGAAGATGTACACACACATTTACTAAAGTGTGACGTGAAAGATGTTAAAAGGTGAAAAAAGACTGAAAAGCACCATACCTTCATGGTATAATAGATGGAGTTTTTAACATGTAACCTTAATTACAACAGAATACATTCAAACAAACAAATAAAAGAAATGATCAATGAAAAAGAACACACATATTGACCATACATATTGCCCAATAGTAAAGGGAGTGATGGCCCATAATGCTACTAATTTGATGATGACAATAGATTTGTGATTTTTTTCAATTCTGCTAATATGTTTTACAGAGGTGGAAAAAACATTATTAACAGCTAACACATGCAAAAGCAACATTTATTTTTTTGTGAGTCATACATAACTTACCAGTCTCCACTCCACCAGGGATTCCTGTCAAGCCTTCAGAATGTAGGATCTACAAGACCTTCTCCTCCAGAAAAATAGTTGTATGAAAATAGTTGTATACTTGCATTCCATGGCATGGAGGCCAGGGAATGCACTCTCCCCTGCAAGTCATTCCATCTCGTCGTAATTTCCTCCTGTGTGCGCCAGTTGTTGGCTATAGTATTCACTCTGTCAACTATTCAGGACAACATTTGCCTTTTCTGAGATATGGTGGTATTTGTAGTTGGGCGCCAAACAACTGTGGTTCTACTTTAATGATTTCATCCACCATGACTGACAGTTCTCCCTCAATAAAACTGGGATTTTTCCTCCCTGCCATTATGAGTAAATAAAATGTAATGTAATAGAGGACAAAATAATGGCCCTGAGGACTACCAACCCCCAGGGCCGGCTCCTGCTATGTCCCAGGGTGCCCACCCCCGGGACATAGCTGTTTGCTCTGACTTGGTGGGGGTTTTGACAGCTCCTGCCAAGTCAGAGCAAACACTCTACTTCCAGGGGGCGAGGTGCCCTGGCACATGGCCAAACGTCGCCAGGACCGAAGAGACTGAGGTGAGCTTTGGAGGCGCTCCAAGAGCCGGGCCTCCTTCTTCTGAAGGGGAGCAAAGGAGGGCAAGAGATGCAGGAAGGACATCGCCCGCCTTTCAGTGTCTATGTATTCTTGCTCAGAAGCCTCCAGGTCAAGAATAGGCTGGCAAACACACATTAGTATTTGTATACTCTTACCTCCAATTACGACCTTAAAAGCCTCCCTTTCAACTGTCAGGGTGGAGCCAAGAATTGTGTGTGCACCTGGCCACTGTGAGGGAGAGGCACTGGAGGAAGCCGGGTTGGTCAGTATTGGGAACACAAATGCAACTACTAAGGTGCACTTCCAAAAGAACACATCTGCCCCCTGCGTCCACTTCTTGATGTTGGACCCAGACAGGAGTCCAAGCCATCACCCAGATAAATGCTCCTGTTGCGTATGCCAAAAAGTGAATAATGAAAGCCTACCCTCTCCATCTCCTTGGTGTGTGTGCTCTTTCGATGGAGAATAACATGGTGAGGTCAGGAGCAGGTATGAGGTCCCTGAACCATTGTTCCAGGTAGCTGATATTCTCTGAGCCCTTGTCTCCATACAACAATCCAATCATTTGTATGTTGCAGGGCCTGGCGCTGCCCTCAGAATCATCTGCTTGTGTCTCTAGGAATTGCACTTGCTCTGTAAGGTCCCACATTTTTCTGAAGGTCCAAAGCCTGGGATTGGAGGTCTTCCGGGGAGCATTCTGTGTGAGGAATCCATACCGACAGTTTCTGGTGGTCCTGATGGAGGAGGTTAATGTCCTCTGCAACTGCATCCACTTTCGCCTCCAGGCGGGTTCACAAGCTTTCAATTGCTCATAAAATAACATTAAGCTTGTCTGGACTCGAATGGGATCCTATTGCCTCCAAGCTACTATCCAGAGACCCCACTTTTGGATATGTCACCTTGGTTAACCTAGTGCACCCCATTGCGTCACACAAATAGGATGTAGATTGTCTCTTGGGTCCTCATGCTCACCTCCCAGTTGCCAAGATGGGAGGGGGCCAGCATGTGCGGGGGTCAGCATGAGCAGCCTGGTGAGGTAGAGAAGGGCTGGTGCAGCAGCTGGTGATGTTCTGCATGTGGGGGGACTGCTTCACCTGCTGCCTGCTGCCTCACATGGGGGGAAGCACATGCAACCTCTAGTTAGAGCTGTTTGCCTGGTGAAGGAGCAGTAGGTTGCAGCCGGTGTACACCACAGTAGGCCCCTAAGGAGTGCAAGGGGGCAGTCCACCACTGTTAGAAATGGGGTCTTTGGTTGGCAGTCAGGGTACCCCTTGTCCAAGCAAGGACCCTCACTCTAGTCAGGGTAAAGGAGAATTACCCTCAGTTAACTCCCACTCACCCCCTTGGAAGCTTGCCACAAGCAGGCAGGCTTAACTTCAGAGTCTAGGTGTAAAGTATTTGTACAAACACACACAGTAACTCAGTGAAAACACTACAAAATGACACAACACAGGTTTAGAAAAATAGGAAGTATTTATCTAAACAAAACAAGACCAAAATTACAAAAATCCACCATACACAAGTCAATTTATGAATTAAAAAGCATCTTAAATCCTTGAGAAAACCGTAAAAACACTGTTAGTGTTGAAAAGTACCTGGGTAGCGTCAAAATAACACACACGGGCGAGTGTGCATTGGAAAAGGCTAGCGATGCGTCAATTTCTCACCCGCAAACGAGACCGTGTGTTGTTTCTCCTCCTCTGGTCAGGTCGGTGTGCATCGTTTTTCCTCTCTGCAGGACAGCGATGCGTCCATCCAGGCAACCACTCGGGTCCAGGCAGGCTTTGCATTGTTTTTCTGCACCCAGCGAGGTTTGCGTTGAGAATCCTGTGCACGCTATCAGCAAAATCACACTTTGTGCATTGCAACGTTATCAGCCTCCGTCAGCGGGTGTTGCGCGCCGTTTCTCCAGCTACATGCGTCGATCTTCCAGCCACGATGCCGGTGGAGCATCAATTTCTGCCACGACTCGGAAGGTGTGTCAATATATTCCCCGCACAGTGGTCTGTACGTGGATTTTCAATCTTGGTCTGCCAGCTTCACCTTAGAAGGCCCCAGGAACTGGATAGGACACCATTTGGCAGGGCAGGAGCCTCAGGAGAGAGTCCAGGTGCTAGCAGGAGAAGTCTTTGATGGCCCTGAGACTTCAACAACAGGAGGCAAACTAAGGACAAGCCCTTGGAGATTTCTTCACAAGCAGGAATTCACAACAAAGTCCAGTATTTGTCCCCTTGCACAGGCAGAAGCAGCAACTGTAGGATAGCTCCACAAAGTGCAGTCACAGGCAGGGCAGCACTTATCCTCATCTCTTCTCCATGCAGAGGTTCCTCTTGATGTCCAGAAGTGATCTAAAGTCTGTGGTTTTGGGTGCCCTTCCAATACCAATTTTGGCCTTTGAAGTAGGCCTACTTCAAAGGAAAGTCTCTCTTGTTTGTGAAATCCTTCCTTGCTCAGGCCAGGCCCCAGACACACACCAGGGGGTTGGAGACTGCATTGTGTGAGGGCAGGCACAGCCCTTTCAGGTGTAAGTGACCACATGTCCCCTCCCTCCTAGCACAGATGGCTCATCAGGATATGCAGGCTACACCCCAGCTCCCTTTGTGTCAATGTCTAGAGAGAGGTGCAAACAGCCCAACTGTCAAACTGACCCAGACAGGGAATCCACAAACAGGCAGAGTCACAGAATGGGTTAAGCAAGAAAATGCTTACTTTCTCAAAGTGGCATTTTCCAACACAAAATCTCAAAACCAACTTTACTAAAATATATATTTTTAAATTGTGAGTTCAGAGACCCCAAACGCCACATGTCCATCTACTCACAGAGGAAACTACACTTCAATCATATTTAAAGGTAGCCCCTGTTAACCTATGAGAAAGATAGGCCTTGCAACAGTGAAAAACGAATTTGGCAGTATTTCATTGTCAGGACATATAAAACACGTTAGTCAATGTCCTACCTTAAACATACACTGCACTCTGCCCCTGGAGCTAACTAGGGCCTACCTTAGGGGTGTCTTACATGTAGGAAAAGGGAAGGGAAGTGGGTTCACTTGCCAAGTCGAATTGGCAGTTTAAAACTGCACACACAGACACCGCAGTGGCAGGTCTGAGACATGGGGCCAGATGTACCAAAGGATTTTACCCATTCTGTGTCTATGGGAAAAAGCTTTCGTACATATGGCCCATGATTACAGGGCTACTAATGTGGGTGGCACAACCAGTGCTGCAGGCCCACTAGTAGCATTTGATTTACATGTCCTGGTCACCTCTAGTGCACTGTACTAGGGACTTACCAGTAAATCAAATATGCCAATCATGGATAAACCAATCAACAATACAATTTACACAGAGAGCATATGCACTTTAGCACTGGTTAGCAGTGGTAAAGTGCCCAAAGTTCAAAAGGCAACTAAAACGGGACAGAAAAAATAGGAGGCAGGAGGCAAAAGGATTGGAGATGACCCTTGTTAAAAAGATGAAGGAAAATCCAAATAAGTGTTGTAGGTCCTTTATTGGAGCATCTCATCCACAGCACGACAAACAACTGCCCTCCTCTCAGCTCTGCTCAAACCTCTCCCCACACTCCACATTCTATATGATGTAATGCATGACATCAGCCAAGAGCAGAGCAAAGAGAACATTCCACTCTTGTTCTGAACAACCACAGGCCATATACCACAACCCTACAAAGGAAAAAAGTCCAACAACCACCAAGTTGCACATCTCAAGGGAACCCCCCCCACTGCCCCTGCTGATGTTGCCATATGGGGGGCAGAAGGGAGAGGGTTCTGCATGGGGCTACCACTTGCCCCCCAAAGTCCTTCTGGGCCCGAGCCCAAGGAAAGGCAGAACAGATATGGACCCATGCATGTCTGTCTCCTGGGTGCTGTGAGATCTCCTAGAGCTCCAATTCCCCACGGTGGGCCATGAGGGCCCCAGCTCCTCAAGGGGTGCCGCCAGGTCTCCAGGGCAGGCAGCGCCAAATGCCAGGCCCTAACCCATGCTCCCGGCTATAGGTACGCCTCCGCTCTACCGGAGGCCTCCTCAGTTATACTGCCTGGGCTCCCAGGACTGATAGTGCAGGGATACCCCTTGCTCGCCTCTCGGAGGGGCACAGCTCTGCTGTGAGAGGCACAGCTCTGCCGTATGCAACCCTGCAGCTCGAAGCTGCCCGTCCAGGGCACACAATGCAGTATGAAGTCGCTGGTCTGGGTGAATGACCACTGGAGGGCCTCTAGGCCACCTCAGTACCATGAATTATGGCAGATCACAGGGCCAGGAGTGGCCGGCAGGATGTGTGTTCAGGCCACGCCTCCAATGTTGGTTGTTGTTTAATTTTGATGTGGTGTGGATGTGATAGCGTGTCCAGCCCTTAAAAATTACTTGTACTTGGACACGCTGGAGATCGGTGAACCTTTTAACTGAGTTGGGCTCTCCTCATCCAAGAATAGTCGGATCACTCAAATCAATAATCAATAACCATTGTAATCAATATCCAATACTTAATCAATAGACCAAGCGACACATTAGAAATCAATAACAATCAGTATTTTGACGCAACATGACCTTTCAGTCATGAATAACCACACCAGTTTATTAAAAGTTAATGAGTTTATTTCCCTATATTAACAAAGCTAGCACAATAAAAGTGAGTCTCAAAATCAAATGATATACGTATACGAACATTACTAGCTGTCCATAGCGACGGAAGAAACGCAATCTACGCAATATCTGGATTATAATGCACTCGGTTATAGCAATGCAAATAAGCAACTGAATTTGACTAATTGCATACATCGGTCAGCATAACAAGATTTCAATTTAGCATGGTGCATCGAATGAATACCTCAACTAACCTCTAATTAGCATTGGCATGTGGGGCTTCATGCAAAACGAATTTAGTCAACACAAATTTAGAAAACTTATAGCTTGGGCCCTATTAAAATAGCAGTTGGTACCTAGGAAGGAAAACACAATGCATAATACAATTATCCTTTCATATTTACCAAATACAATCAGCATTCAAGGAAAAGTCTTCGTCCTTCAGGTATCGGTTTGATCAGCATGGGGCAGATTTCAAAGGGGCAAAGTTAAAGCAAGTTCCCTTGCGGCAGCAAGGGGAATGGGCCAAAGGTTACTGCATGGGCAAGACGGGGCAAAATTAAAGTTAAAGTCTCTAGGGTGAGAATTCTTTAAAGTCTCTTTCACTGCGACAGAGAAAAGGCATCGGAGGGTCGTTCAAGATGGCTTCTTGAATCAGGCTTCAAAATGGCATCAAAGAAAATGGCTGACTTCTCTTTGTCCGGTGGGTTTAAGTAAGAAACATTCCAAATTCTTCAGGGTCTTCCATTGGAGGGTTCATAGGGTGGCTACCTTTTGACAAATGAATAGTGTCTTTCTCCTAGTACTCATTTATGCATAAGGTGTCCTTGGAGCCTTGGAACACAAGTTGCAACAAAGTTTGCCAATTATTTCTGTATCAGTGCTTTTATTGTCCGCACCTGCAGAAACTGACCTTGTTTCAAAAGGGATGAAACCAGCCTAGCACGAAACCTTGAGATAAGTGTATTAGTAATCTCTACTGGAAAAATACAGCCTTAAAATAAAATAATGTCTTTGTTAATGCAAGAAAAAACCACGCAGTTAAAATTTGAGACCAGGCAACTAGGCCAAAGCCTCTGCTAAATTTAAGCTAAGCATATAACAGTTTCAACAAGAAAATCATGGAATATATTTGCAATTATGACGGATTACTACATTTGTCAATTCTTCATGATTAATTAAGCCTGTTTATAATAATGGCGAACTACCCTGTGGGCACAATTTCCCACGTATATTATCTTTTTTTGCTAAAATCACACTACCTTATACGATTTTGGTTACTTGGTATATGAATATTTGTTAGTCCTTCTTTTTCTGCGTCATCAGATGTCAATTACCTTGACAAAGGCTGACTTAATTGAAATGCATCAGGTCATTGTGACTTAATGAAACTCACATGAAACAGTTACACCCTGAAGTGCCAGTGTTCTTGTTTCTCGAAAAGATGCACTGGTATTATGACAAAACCCGCAAAGCATAACAGTGACCTCAATAAATCATTAACACTTCATAATTTTCAGCACTGCTTGGAAGCATTACTCAACTGTGGGTCTAGAATACTTTACATTTTCCAGTAAAAAAAACAAACACATTGCATGCCGTTTGTGTGACATAAGAAATTATCTGTGAGAACTATATATTAATTTTGCCATAGTACCAATGATTTCCTACACATATATTATCACAATGTGCATTGATATATTACATAATTGAGTTTGAATGTTGTTTCTGGATTAGTCTGAAGTGTTCATTAGTCTTAACTTGCATGCAAGGTTCCTGATTCTCTCGGGCCCAGTAGCCATTTTTTCGAGGTAATACATTCGTTAATTTTCTTCATCTCATAATAATGAATAAACTACTTTCCAATGTTAGCAATTAGAAGCGTGATTTTCAGAAAAGCAGTGAATTCAGCAGTTTGTTTTGTATTGCTCCAGCCACAGACTCATTGCATGGCTCATTGGGGCTTTCCTCGCTCACAACAAATGCACCTACAGCCCCTGATTGAGATATGAAAGTCAAAATTTGGCAGACCTCTCCACGACAAGGATTGGGACCAGACCTTGG
This sequence comes from Pleurodeles waltl, assembly GCF_031143425.1. NCBI lineage: Eukaryota > Metazoa > Chordata > Amphibia > Caudata > Salamandridae > Pleurodeles > Pleurodeles waltl. Next base: position 320,238,028 of record NC_090436.1, read on the forward strand.
CTTACCTATGACAAGTGTTTCGCAATTACAGACTGAAGCTGATCTAATTTTATATCCCCAGCAGGGCCTACCTGTCCCCGAATCAAATATTCCGCATCTTCCCAGGTGCTCCCAATATTTGTATTGCTATCAAGGACTTTTCACATTCTCTCCGCGAGAAGATCCTACTCATTATATAGTTTCTTTGAAGTAAGAGTTTCTATCTGGTGTTGATTTCATGTTCTATTGACTTGTTTTGAGAAAATAATGTTGCCAAAATTGCGTACATTTTAACAGAGCATCAACTACTTTTTTGAGTGAACGCTCTGTTCGGTCCAAATGACAATTGTTGCTTGCTATTTTACTATGTAGCTTGTCACTTTTACATTAAATACATGATAGACTTGTGTTGTATTTTATTTTAACATCTGATTCTGGGTTATTTTCAGAATTAAAGCCCATCCTAAACACCGTTCCAGGTAAAGAAAGGGCTAACAACATATTATTGTGACACAAAAGATGCAAGAAACCTTACAGTGTGAAGCATTACGGGGCAGATTCATGAAAAATGACGCACAACTGCGCTAGCGCAGTTGTACTTTAAAATACTTAACGCAAGCTACCGTCATTTCCTAGTGCCATATTTTAAAAAATGACACACAATGGCGCTAAGGAATGGTTAGTGTAAAAAAATGACGACGCTAATCATTGCGACATGCTGTAAGAAAAAATGACGATAATGCTGCAAAAAAGTGGCGCTAGACCATTTTGCTGCACGTTTTTCGACGCAAAATGGGTTAGCACCATATTTAACCACATTAGTGTCCCAAAAAACGCGCAAGGAATGAAAAACAATAGGAAAGAGACGATGGAGAATGCAGGCCACGAGAGACCCCAGGGAGACCCCAATCACCCAAGTATCAGTCTGGAGGTTCCAGCAAAGTCCCAGGAGAAGGAGAAGAGGAAGCAGAAGTGTCACTTTAGTAAGGAGGAGCATGACGTCCTGGTCACAGAGGTGACGGAGCACCAACACCAGCTCTTCATCACCTCCAAATTGCCAGTAGGTAGGAGAGACACCATGTGGCGGGCAATAGTAGACAGTCAACAGCGTGGCAGAGGTGAGGAGGATTGTCACAGATTGCAAGAAGCACTGGCATGATTGCAAGGACAGGACTAAGGAGAAACTGTCCAGGAACCAAAAGGCAGCACTGCAGACTGGAGGTGGAAGTCCCGCACCACAGGAGGACCTGGGTGAGTAGGAGGAGATGGTCGCAGTGGTCATCCTGGAGGAGCTGGTCACTGGAATCACAGGACAGAACAGGACAGCGCAGACTACCAAGAACTATGACAAATGCAGGGTAAAGTGCAGGGGGGGACTATCTGGAAGCTCACAAATGGCAGAAGGGGGAGGCACATAGGACACACTCAATGTATGCTAAAGGGTTGCATCGGGACACATAGACCCTGAATCAAAACACCTCACTGCCACCCAAGCCACTTTTGTTGCGCAATGCACCCCGACATATACACAACGTGGACATAAGCCACTCACTCAGGCTTTACTCCACCATATAAATATGCAGCACATTGCCTGGAAGGGACGTGCAATTAGTGTGGCTATGGCTGTGCCACGACAACACTCGTTGCATATTGTCATAGCCCCTGATCTAAACACAACTTGTACATCAGAGACTGGGCCGAAGTCAATACCACCTCAGGGGTGGTGTCAGGAGGGAGTAACAGGAAGAAATACTTCCCTTCCTCCTTGTGGCATTGCCCTTCTCATGTCTGCGGCATCCTGCGGCACACATTGAAATGCCACCTTGCAAAAATAGGTTGTACATGTGCAGGAAGGGACACCTCCCTGCACATAAACAATCTATCCCCTCAATGCCTTTTATCATGCTGCAACAATGTTTGCGTTGGTGCACGGAGAACAAATCTGAGCAGGGGGAATCTCAGGGGTGTACCGTATTCTAGTAAACATGGCACATGCCTGCGTTTCAAAACTAGCACAGCTTCGTGCAACACAACTTGCTGCTGCACTGAGCGGTGCCACTTCCGAACAAATCTGGCTTTCAGTGTGCAACGTGTGAAACGCAAACTGCACAGGGTGAACCAACAACAACTCTCACACGACTCCATGCCCATTTGGGAATGGCCACAAAAGTCACCTCATACAACACATGGGGCATGTCTGTGAACAGCTGCACAAGTATCTTCAATCTCACCATCTGACAAGATTGAGTGTGTTGTGTGAATGTTTGGTGTACTGCTTAATGGTACAATCAACATGCATAAGAATTGGCACAAGTGGCATCAAAGTTTTACTTCCGGCACAATGTCACTAGCCCGTAATGCAACTGTATCATCATACAAATAGTAGCCCATGTGGAACCAAGCTGCACATTCCCCTTGTGCCACATCAATAAAGACTCAAAATGTATGCATTGATCTACATTCAACATGTTTACACCAACACATGCCTTTGCAGATATGCTGTGTGCAAGGAAATATCCCAAATGTAGGGAGGGACAATCTAATGGGGTAGACAATCCATAATGGTTGCACTGGCCCTTCCAATTAGCACATGTGGGGCCTGCTACAGGCAGATGAGAATATAACACAAGCATTGCACCCATGAACCTACCTGTGCTATGCTGCACTAGTGCCACCATTTATGGTGCCAATGCATCATAGCATCCAAAGAGTGACAGCACACATTACACTACTGTGGCAATGCCCACCATGGTGAATAGGAAGGCAAATTACATGCCCCCATGGTATCAGTGGCAGGGACAAGGAACCTGCAAGGAAGTAGGTGGTGTAGGATCAAAGCACAAAGGACCAGATGTAATAGTAAATGATGGTGCGTAGCACTGGCCCAAATTTGGCAGCGTTGCGTACCGTCATTTTTTAAATGCAGGGATGCGCCGTATTTACTAGAATATGGGGCAACCCTGTTTTACTTGATGCTACAATGCTAAATTAGCTGCAGAGCGGCAACGCAGCAATGGCTGCACTGAGGGGGAGATTGTTTTTGTGCAGGAAGGAACATCTTCCTGCACAAAAATATTAAAAGGCCTATAGCTCTTTCTACGTGTGTTGCAAAATACAGCACATATAGAAAAAGTGAAAAACGAGCAAAAAAGATGGCATTTCATTTTGTTGCATTTTGGCACTGCCTCTGGTTCACAAAAACACGTAAATCTGAGGCAGCGTCAAAATGCAATGTGTGTTGCTGTGGCATGCCCAAAGCAACACCCATTGCACACACCTACCACGCACAGTGCTGCGTGTGAAGGGGCCATATTTACAAGGTGGTGTTAAGCCACAAAACGTCACTCAGCGCTACCTTGTAAATATGGTGCAGGGCAATGCGCCACTGTAATGTCATGAAAAGTGACGCTCCGGTGGTTCTAGGGGCTCCTAAATATGCTCCAAAATACCTTTTGAGCTTGCCCCATGTGTGATGCACAATGCTACACATAATATACAACTACAACCTTGGGTCTGTAACATGTCACTGAGCCTCTAGTAGCAAGTAAATGATGTGCCATGTCAAAAGCCACCACGATCCAAGATTGACATTTCATTATCTCATTGCAGAGGATGATGCCTTACCTTCTGCCGACCTGCATGTCCTGGATTTTACAGATGACATGGATGACCAGCTGCGGACCATCAATGAAGAGACTCTCCAGGGTGTCCTAGGTTTCCTCCAGACACCACCTCCAGTCACAGGAAGGACACAGGACACACAGCATTGCAGGATCGTCACATGAACCACCCAGCTACCAGCACACAGCACCAGCCAGTTCTGACACAGCCCTTGACCCAGACACCACCTTCCAGAGGGCAGTGGTAAGAGTCCAGCGGGAGCTGGCCAAGCAGGTGCAGTTGGGGATGGAGCCCATGGCAGGCAGCCTAGAGGGAGTGCAGAAGTACATCAGTCCAATTAAGGACAACTCAGCTGCCATAAGAGACACCCACTCCCTGCTACATGGACTTCAGCAGTCCCTGGCCAACATATCTACTGTCATAAGGCAGAGGCTTCAACAATTGCCCTCCCTAAGTGGCAGCAGCATGATAGAAAACAGGCTGGGATTATACAGAATACCCTGGAGTCCATAAAGGGAAAGTGGCCTCCCTCAGGGAAAACATGGCTGCCTACCACTGTGATGTTGCTGCGGTGTTGAGAAATCAGCAGTTCCTCCTTGCTGCAGTGATGCCTTATATGTTCCTACAAATGGCAGCTGCTGGAACCTTTGACTCCACATTTCTACACCCTGATGTGTGTGTGGCCCTTCACAACCTCAACAACAGCACCATCCATGGCACAGGAGGCATCACACAGATTGGAGGATGAAGATGTGGAAGAAACATTCACAAGGAAAACCACCCTGTAGCACCAGTCGTCTGTGCCACATGGAAAGTATCCCCTTAGTTCTGTGCTTAAGAGCATGCCAGTCTGGTGACAGCAGGCAATGTGCCCTCTTTACTCAACCACTGTTGACATGTCTGCTATGTACTATCATTAATCTCAAATCTTACCTATTGGCAATTTGACACCTCCTCACTAATGCACACTTCTCCTAACCAGGTATCATGACATGCCCCTCACCCCTGGACTCTGATTCCACAACAAATGGCTCAGGATCTCTCATGGTGTCTGTGAATTGGACATTGCAAAGCATTGGAAAATACATTTGCACCTATAAATAAAGCACCTTTTTCACATGTAACATTTCTACGTTTACTGTGATCCATCAACTCAGCTAAATGAGTTCATTGTGTGAAGCCATGTCAATGAGTACACAACATAAATATATGAGTGCATTACTGTCAGACACAAAGAAACACACTAGGATCCTAACATGTAAAAGGTGAATGATGGTGTTGTGGGCTACAAACAAATTAAAGAGTCTTCAATACATCTATTGAACAGATACTCATGGAAGTTAACATATGGCATGTATGAGTCTGAATCAAGACTATGGTAATTTACACCAGATGCGAGCACCAGTAGAACTAATATGTGTGGTTCAGAAGAGGCAAATCTAATCAGTGACGGGCAGCTGTCAGTGTTGCAGGATAAAGTCCCAAATTTAGCTATTGTCATATGTGCCACACTTTTCAACAATTATACTACTAGACCCCACCAATGACAGTTGAAGTTCCATAATTACCTGTCCAAGATAACGTATACATACACAATGTGATGGCTGGAACAGTGGATGACAAATGTATTGACTAGCTGATATCATTTAGCAGCCAATCTGACAGCTCCTTGGTCAAAGGGGAAGCACATGGTAATGCATGGAAATAAAGACAGGAAGCATGCCCTAAGCCATTCCTCCTACTTGGTCAGTGCACACATGAGAACACCAAGACACTCAATCAACATGGAGAGAAAATAGTCTAATACTAACAAGATTTATTACAACATATTAAAAACATCACATCTAAACCTATCCTATACACTACCCTACACTAAACTAACCTAAACTAACTTAATTTATCTTCCGCCTACACCTATGTATCCTATTCTAAACTAATCTTACACATGTAACACCACCCCCTTAAGAAACAAGATACAAGTAGGACAACATAAACTAAGGTTACACATGTACTAACTTAACCTATGTCCTAAACAAATATATATTGTGAGTATTTGTTAAGATTTTGTTTTTGCATTTTTTTTGCACATAGAATCCAACATAACCATCACCCACCCCCCAAAATAAAAAATGTCATAAAAATCACCCCCCCTAACAATACTTACTCTAACCTATGCCTACCCTACACTATTTAACTAACCTAACACTACCCATCTAAAACCCACTACAAATGTCTAATATCAGTAAAAGGGAGAGGGAAGAAACTGGGAAGTTCTGGCACAAACACTTCATATTTGTTTTTGCAGTGCTTGAGCAACTTATGATTTGTGGCACTCTCTTTCTCCAACCTTTCCAATCTGGCCATCATGGTGGCCATGTCCTGTCTCATGTCTGATTCAAAGCTTGATGTTGTGGCTGGAGCAGGTGGCTGTAGGGGTGCCTGGCTTGAGACAGGTGCAGCCGATATGGAGAGGGTCAGATCCACTGAGGCTCCCTGGACCCTGGATTTCTTTACCTATGTGGCCTGCTTTGTTTGTGGTGGTTGCCAAGGTCCCCCTTGTGGGAATGCATGTAATGCCCCAGTGGCTTTCTCCTTCCTAAATCTCCTCTCCATCCTTTGGTACCCAGCGTTCACCTCTAATATATGCCTGTACCTGTCAGCCTACTTGTGAAAAGCATGTCGCTCTGCTGAGGTCATATTGGCAGCTAAAATATGAGGAAAATAAAGCATTAAATACAGCATTGGGTGGGGGTACAACAGACATGCAATGTACACAACATCCTCAGATGACACATTCAGTCCAACACACATTCCACATCACTGACTGACTCCAAATCTATACCTAATTCCTACCAGCCATCTATGGCATCATGTACATGTCACTGGGATAACGGCTATCCATTGTTGACTGCGTCCTTGCTCAACATTTGTGTGAACAAACTAGTAAGGATCACGTGGCCCAGCAAGTCCAGATACCCTGTGCCATTGTCAATACGCGGCGCTTTGTATGTAATCCACCACTTTGATACCCCTGATGCTACATCAAGCCTTGCCTTGCCTTGCCCAGGCATCATGGATGCAAGGTGGGGCCTCATCTTATGGGGGGCAGGAAACTTCCCAAAGGCAATTTTAAGATTAGGTAAAGCTTTATTCATGTGTCCTTGGTTAACACGTGCTCTGAGCACACGTTTCAACAGGGCACACCATTGCTCATGATGTGCCCACATTTACAATTAATGCAAAATTCCCAGATAGTTTGGGCAAAACCTGAACAGCACATCAACTTTGTCTACAGATTTTGTAACTATTGCCCCCTACCATGTGCTATGTTGTGCAAAATGTGTAATGCAGCACACAAATGGTGGCTGTATGGGTGCCCTTAGGGGCACAATAAGATTGGTACTGCACTAGGTGCATCTACAGTATTCCTGTCTATTGAATAACATGTGTACATGTATGTGAGACATCACCTAAGTACCAGGTACACACTCCTCATTTACATTATATGCACATGTGATGTGACCATGATTACTCACAAATATCATGATGGGTAGACCATGTTGGTAAATCTGCAGAGATCTAGCTTGTTACAATCTGTAGCCATTTCCCACAACCATCTGGAGCTGAGTTGTATTCTAATTGTGTACTCTACTGACTGTTGGCCAGCACAATAAGGCTCTTTGCACGGCTGCAGCCTCAATTTAAATAAGAAGAGTAGTTAGGTACCAGTGGTGCAAGCGTCTCCTACATAAGCCTCCTAGATACCTTAATATATTTATTTCATCTGAATCATTTCATGAGTAACTGAAAGCTATGTGTGGCACACAGTGCTGTCAAAAGTGCTGTGACAAAGTTGTTGGCAACATGCATTCTAATCACTTAAACATCAGCTCTGACACCTATTGTGATTGATATCAATGTATATGTGGGCATGCTTTCCATTTCCTAACACCCACAATTTAATAGCAGCACACGTTGCCACTTGTACAACAATCAAGTCATTCTCAATCCTCTACAGACATTCATCAGACATGGTGTCAACATTCTAAATTAGATCATTTCATGGCATTGGTCACACAACACGTTTAATCATTGCATTGCACACATCAGACTGTCTCACACAAAACCCTGGAATGGCACAAGTGACGCACAAAGTGACACTTACTGGCAGCATTGAAGTCTTTGAATCTGGACACCTCTTCACTGGTGTAGGGTGGCATTCCACCTCCAATACATGAAAGGAAAACATAGCTTTGTGATATTTGGACATTTCTGTGCATGGATGACAGTCTCAAAATCAACTTGTTAAGCTGAGTGAGCAAGTCAACATAGTGGTATATCAGAACATCTGTAAAGCATCTGTAATCTGCCAGTGAGACATAGGACCAGATAATGGAGACCCTGGCATCTACAAAGCATCACTTTCCCTGACACTCCTGTGGTACATTTAACTGCACCATATGTACATGGAAGTGTCATGCAGCTGTTTTGTTGCTTTATGCGTCCAATTGGGGCTGCATGACACAGTATTCTTCATCTGAGGGGCATACAATGGTTGTTGCAGTGGCCATTCCATTGTGACACCCATAGCTTTTGACCCTGCCCCAGATGTTGAAGACATATAACTCATTATCACCGCTAAAAGACTGACAACTGCCATGGGGTTGTGTGAGTATTGCAAAGTGTTGAGGAATGAATTGATACAACCTTGTTTCTTGTATCTAATGTGTGGTCCATTACAAGGCACACACACTTGAGCTATTATGGCATGGCAGTTTACTTAGGTTCATTTAGTTGTCCCTACCTGCACATTAACTGACTAACATTACGGATGTCTTGCCAATACTGTGTGGCCAGCCATTGTTGCCATGGTATAGCATTTATTTTCCACGAAGGGATACCAACATGCGCATATGCATTCCCCACAACACAGACACACTTGCTCTGTGGTCCAAGGATGCCTGTGTTAGTGCAGGTTTCTTAATAATGTGCTAGTGCTGGCGCAGATGCAGGCCTGCCTCATACTGTCTGTAAGACATGGCAGGTCTGTGGTACAAATTCAGCACATGTGTGTGGGGTAATAGACACAATTTGGGGTGTATGTGATACACAATGTACAGGAAGAGGAAAGTGCTAGTAGTCTGGACCCGGTGCATATACAAGCTCCCTTATATGCCGTTGCCAATGACACAAAGGGGCAGATTTAAGGAAAGTGGTGCTGCACCAAGTGCATCACTACTGTCCTTCTGGCCCTTTCCCCTGCCATGTGTGCACAGTATAAAACATACAGCGCACTGTGGTGCAGGTAGGGGGCAATTGCTTTGTAAGAGCCTGGCCATCTACGTAGTGTGCAAAACTAGGCACACTGTGCAGGGGGTCCAGGCAATCACACGTTGGTTTGCAGAAGTAAAAATTAGACCACCTATTGCTCCAATTTTTAAGGTAGCTGGTCGAGCAGTCAGGCTAATCCAGAAGATGTGCAATGCATTTGTTTTAGTCACAAATCCAATCATGCACCAGAATAAATAAAAAAATACCTCAGACTTTTATATAATTTTTTAAACCAAAATCTTTAAATTACGTTAAGTGCTTTTCAAGTCATTACTTTTTCAAGTTTTAACAAAGTTAGTACTTCTGTGCGGAATTACGCACCGTTGGAATCAATGCACAGTCACATTTAAAAATGCATAAAAAATTGCGCAATTCAGTTACCAGTCTCTTCTTTTGGAGGATGGTTGAAGAAGTTGGGAGGCACACTGTGCCAGCTGGAGAGCCTCGGGCGGCTCTCGGTTCTGGCGGGAGCAGAGCGGGAAAGTCTCTTGGCACAGGGCCGCTTGGAGGGGCCACCTGGAAAAACAGCTAGTTTGCAAATTAAAAGATGGATACCCTTGGGTTACCGAGCTCGCAAGGAGTTAGAGACATGGGGCATACAGCAGATTCTGCAATGCAGGGCCCAGGACAGCCGGGTGCAGGGCAAATTGGAGATCTTGGAATCTGTGTGCACTGGAACCCTTTAGAGCTGGAGGTAAGACTTCTATTCGGGGCCTTTCAGGACAACGAGGGTGCTCTGGCGGGAGGTCCAGGGAGTTCCTGAAGTCCCTTGACTGGGGCTTCTTCCTGGTCCAGTTGCAGTTCTGGGTGAGCTGTTTTTGGTGGTGTCAGACGTGCACTGACCAGTACCTGGGGTATTGGTACAACTCGGCCACCGGACGGTGCTGTGCCCCCAAAGTTGGCACACTTGTAGGTCTCATCTGGGGTGTTTTTGGTGTGTCGTCGGGTCCAGCTGCAACTTCAGGTTGCAGAGATATCGGCCAGTTGGTGAAGTGACCCTCACCAGTTCGCTGGTTCCTTGCAGGTTGCTTTGGTTTCTTGAGTGGTCCCTCCACTCAGGAGAGAAACTTAGGCTATTTGCAAAGCCTGGAGTTTCTCTGGTTCTTTTGAGGTTGGTCCAGTGGTCAGCTCCTCCGCAGCTGCGATTGTCAGGACTCTGGTGCAGCAAGCAGAGGTCTTGGAGCCTCATCTAGTGCAGCAGGTCCTCTGTTCTCGTCCTGTCGGGTTCTTTGGTGCTGTCTACTTTTCTTCCTGATGAATCTAAAATCTTGGTCAAGGAGAGCCCACTAAATGCTGAATCTAGTGGGCATTTTAGGGGGAACCTGGTATTGTCCAATGGGACTCTTAACCTTGAGTGGCTACACCCACTACATTGACCACTTCCTATGGGAAGGCTCGCTACCCTAAACCTCATTGGCTGCTTTCCTGCCATCCAACATGGAGGAAACTGAAATGGGGTCCACTTCACCTGCAAGCCCCTAGGGGTGGTGCATGCTCAGTGAGACCCCACCTCCTACCCTTTGTGAGGTTTCCTGCCTTTGCTCCCACCAAAAGTGAGGGTTGACAAGGGGAGAAGCCCCCTGCTGCTAGCAGCAGGCCTGGGGGCTCGAGTTTCAAGGGCGGTAGCCCTTTGAAGCTCACCACCAGGAGAGTGCACATTCTTGAGGGAGGGGGTGTTAGCTCCTCCAACCAGGACGGGCATAGTCTTACAAACCAGAGAGACAGGGCTCTCCCCCAAGGTTTGTATATTGGCTGTCTGGAGGTGGCATGCTGGATGGAACCAGTCAACAACCATGCCAGTTAGGTTAGCTTTTGCAGGGGGCACCACTAAGGTGACCCCTAGGTACTTTTAGGGTTAAGTCCAACACTGGTACGGGTGAGCTGTTTTTGGTGGTGTCCGACGTGCATTGACCAGTACTAAGGGTATAGGTACAACTCAGCCACAGGAGGGTGCTGTGCCCCCAAAGTTGGCACACTTACAGGTCTCATCTGGGCTGCTGTTGGCGTATCATTGGGTTTGGCTGCAACTTCTGGTTGCGGAGATATCAACCGGTCGATAAAGTGACCCTCACTGGTTTGCTAGTTCCTTGCAGGTTCCTTTTTTTCTTGAGTGGTGCCTCCACTCAGGAGGGAGATTTTGGCTATTTGCAAAGCCTGAAGGTCCTCTGGGTATTTTGAGGTCAGTCCAGTGGTCAGCTCCTCCGCAGTGGCAATTGTCGGGACTCTGGTGCAGCAAGCAGGGGTCTTAGAGCGTCTTCTGGTGCAGTAGGTCCTCTGTTCTCGTCCTGTTGGGTTCTTTGGTGCTATCTTCTTTTCTTCCTGATGAATCTAAAATCTTGGTCTAGGGAAGCCCACTAAATACTGAATTTAGTGGGCATTTTAGAGGGAACCTGGCAGTGTCCAATGAGACACTTACCCTTGGGTGGCTATACCCACTACAGCAACCACTTCCTGTGGGAAGGGTCACTACCCTGAACCTCATTGGCTGTTTTCCTGCCATCTAACATGAAGGAAACTGAAATGGGGGGGGGGTCCACTTCACCTGCAAGCCCCTAGGGGTGGTGCATGCTCAGTGAAACCCCACCTCCTACCCTTTGTGAGGTTTCACGTCAAAAGTGGTGGTTGACAAAGGGGGAAGCCCTCTGCTGCTAGCAGCAGGCCTTGGGGCTCGAGTTTCAAGGGTAGTAGCCCTTTGAAGCTCACCCCCAGGAAAGTGCACATTCTTGAGGGAGGGGGTGTTAGCTCCTCCAATCAGGAAGGGCATTGTCTTACAAACCAGAGAAACAGGGCTCTCTCCAAGGTTTGTATGTTGGCTGTCTGGAGGTGGCATGCTGGATGGAACCAATCAGCACCCATGCCAGTTAGGTTAGCTTTTGCAGGGGCACCTCTAAGGTGATCCCTGGGTACATTTAGGGTTAAATCCAATACTGGTACCAGTTTGGATTTATCAACCTGAGCTGTTTGATACCAAACAACCCAGGGTTGAGAGTGGCCATCATGTAGCTGGGGAACTTGTGTTTGACCAGTGCCCAGTACATCGATTTTACATGGCTGCTTTGTTCACTCACTATGTCCCAGGTTTTGGCAAGGACACAGCGGGGGCATATTGCTCATGCAATTATGCCCCCACATGTATGGTGCACCCTGCCTTAGGGTTGGAAGGCCTGCTAGAGGGATGACTTATCCATAACATATGCAGTGTAGGATGGACAGGGCACACAGGGAGTGGGCCATGTCGAGTTTGTCTTTTTAGGTTTGCCCAGAACACTCAGTCTGCAGTGGCAGTGCTGGGTGCAGGGCCCTAGACGGTGGCACAATCAGTGCTGCTGCCCTCAGAAGCCTACCCCTAATGTCCCATGGCCTGGGTACAGGTGTACCTATTTACTACGGTCTTAAGGTGATATTTAAGGGTGTAATCAATTCTGCCAAGTATCACAACCAATTTAGGGAAAGAGCTCTGGCCCAGGGAACCTGGTTAGCTGGGGCCCTGGGCACTACAACTTCTAGGACATATCAACATCAGGCAAAAAGTGGGGGGTTAGCCATGCAAAAAGAAGCCTCCTCTCACATGCGTCAATTGATATGGAAGCAAATGAACTAAGCAGGAGTAGCACCAACAAATTAGTACAACTTCTGCTGAGTACATAGGGGCCCATCATATACATTGGTATACCCCCTTTTAACACCTACTCTGAGCAGTCATTCAAAGTGTGGGAAATATGGCACTAGAAAATATATCATTTTTCCCAAACCCATTTACTTTAGACCCCCATACAGGAGTGGGCCTCCCTTCCATACATGATACCTGGTGCACCCCTTATGTTGTGCAGGTCTAAACTGAGTGGAGCTATGCATGCATCACACCGCTTTGTTATTATGGTGCAGGGAAGATGGCACTTCTGCCCTGCCTCTGCTTCATTAATGAAAATCACAATGGCAGCCCTAAGGTGGCGCTGGGGCTCCTAATACAGCCCCAAAACACCCTGTCCAGATCTCTTGACAAAACATGCTGCACTCAACCTTATCTCCGTCAGTCATGCACATGCAAATAATGGTGTCCCTATGCAAATGGGATACTTACCAACTGCTCCACCAATCTGAATCCCCAGGTGATTTTGTAGGTCTTGCTCCCTTGAGATCAGGTCAGCCCAATGGTGTTTCAGCTGGTGGCCATTGCGTCCTCCTCCAAAGATTTGGGTTAGGTGGTGGAGCACCTTGGCCCACCGCACCTTCCAAGCCTCTGTGGGGTAGCCCTAGATCACCCGGCCACCCAAAACCAACATAATTGGAAGGTAATGCTGCACAAGCCATATAAACCCACCCAGTTCATCAGCCGTCATCTTTGTAATCCTCCCTTTCCAGACATAATGCAGTTTTAGGAGACTGCAAATGTAAGTTCCCCAAAATAAAGTAAATATAAAACTACCCCAAATACCCAATAAACTATACTACCCCTAGACAAACACACCACAATACATTGACAGATACAATACAAAAACACTACAAAAGACTGAGGAAAAGACAAATATAACACAACAGCAACAGGACACAGCACAAAGCTCTCCTACAACTCCAATCCTCCAACACCAGCTATACACACCCTCACACAGTCACAGACAATAAGACTGTGAAGTGAAAGTGAACTCACTGTACCATGTATGTAGGCAGGATGTCCTGTTTCATCACTTCCTGGGCCTGTGGGTCACGTTTTCAGATATGTGTCATTTTTTTTAATGCCTGAGGGTCATCCCATTGTGCCTGACAAGGCCAGTGGACTTGCGATTGACGCACGGGGGCAGGCGTAATTTTTCTGTATAGGAAAGTATGAAGTCTCAGCATTTGGTCTACATTTTTGACGCATAACAGTCATCCGTGGTACTCCTTCCATACAGCCTGACAAGGCCTGTGGCCGTGCGATTGACGTGCAGGGCCCAGACGTCATTTTTCTTGGCTTGCAGAGGATGGAATATTGCTGTTTACATCAAAATATATTAATGCATGACGGGAATGAGTGGAATTGTTTTATAAAGGCTTTCAGTGCACTCAGTATCACATACCATGTCACAGTGGCTATGCATGTATGTAGTCAGTATAGTATGGCTACCTGTGTGCGCATGTCCGTTCATATCTTTACAGTCACAGCGGTATGTGTTACCAATATGTTTGTATATGTGTGTGATGCATGCAATGACTGATACCGTGTGCATATGTGCATATGTAGGTAGACTGTGTCCACATACATGTTAGCACATATGTACTATGAGTGTACATATGTGTTCTAACACATATTTGTGGGTCTACCATATTTTAATGTCTGATATACAAATGTACTTACACCAACAACACAATAGATATGATGGGCTGTATCTAATACATGATAATGCATGTGATACCCATGACAAATCGTACTCAGAGGAGGCAGTGGACTACGGCTGGGTTGAAATCACGTTACCCCTGGCAATGTCTGTGCATGTGTGACCACACTGTGGTGTGTAGTTAGGTTCAGCCTTCATGATGCTCTGCTACATGTGTGATATATAGATCTCCATGCATCTTAGATGCAGGAGATGGTGTACACACGTGTCAATGAAGGATGGTATGTGCCGTGTGTGTGGAAATGTGTAGTGTCATTTCAGTAAAATATGACCACAGCAGTGTGTTCATGAGATATGAAACCTTACATATCTATCTTCCTGCATGGACACATGGTGGACTTGGTGAAATGCCTGTGTAGTCATATCAGTGCCACCTAAGTGTTCATATGTCTGAACACACCTGAAGGTCATTTTATTCTGTCAATAATCTTGTGATACATATGCATTTACATTTGTGGAAAGTTGCCTTTTGTGGAGACTCCAATACACATTACCCAGCCTGTGCCATTTAAGTGGTACATGTGTGCTGAGATATCTGGCATATGTGTTCATGCCACCAACTAGGTACTCACAATCAACCACATCATGTTTGTTATGACTGTCACATACAATGGTATACCACTGTGTAGCAGTGGTGCAGTCTGGCAAAGATGGCAGCCTACTCATCATCACTCCTGTGGGAGCGTTTATACCCACACAGACCCATGGTTGCATGTTTAGGCACAGGTTTACAGTGCTACACATTACTCAGTCCACTGTGCACATGCATTAGGCCCCTAACTATGTCAATAGTCAATGTAGTCTCAGCAGTGGGTTTAGGGGGTTTTGTGTGGGGATCTAGCCTCTTCTTGATTGCTCTTCAGCAGTGCAATGCACAGTCCCCTGCAGGCACATGCACAATTGTGATCAAAAGGACTGGGATTTTATTTTTCCTCTGTGGTGCGTGATGTCACCCTTGCCCAATCATGTACTGAGGACTTGCTACTTGTACATGTAGGACATGTCTCATCACTTGGCATGGTCTGACACACATGATTGTATGTCCTTAGTAATTTCCATGGGCAGCTTGGTTAGGGCTTGTATCTCTGTTGTAACTTGTACTTTAAGAACGAGCCATAGGACAGATGATGTCATCTGTCACTGCCTCCATTCATAATGCAATGCCGTGGGCAACTAACAGGTAATTGCAGAGGCAAACATGAGTAGGTCATGTACTGTCCTAGCCATCCTCTTTGTACATATGTTGGGTGATCCCATGTTGACATTGATGTGTTGCAGAGTCAGTATTGGTCTATGTGTGTACCTTCTCCATCTTTTACCGCATATGTTATTAGGAATAGATTGTGTCCTACATTGCTGCCAATCTTTAGGCTGCTTACACTTTGTACATATCTTCTACAGCAACATTGTCCAGTCATACATGGACAGGATGCAATGTGTGACTTGTGTAAATTGAAGATGTACACATCTTCTACTACTTGCTACGTGATAGTTACCGTACCATTGCTTGTCTTTGTGAGATTACATGACTTCCACACACACAACATTACACCTGCCACATCACTTGTGTTGTCTCCAAGGGACTTCCCATGTTGTATCTCCAAGTATCTGTGGCTATCTCTCAACTGTCCATCCACATCCTTTGTTGTACATGGGTGTGCACTAATTCCTGAATTCCACAACCTATGTCCCTTTTATCATGAGTGTATGATGTTAGTGTGTGAAATCATCTCAGTGCTGCTTTTTTATTAGCCGCATGCAACATATCTATCTACTTCTTCTCCCATGTATTTTAGGATTGGTCTATGACATCTTTGGACTTTGCTGGGCATACTTGCACATCCCACACATGATTGGCATGTTGGAGATCTAGACACATTGGGGAATTTTGCCACTGTTGGTAACTTTCTCTTGGTCTGGCATGTGAGTGTCAATGAGTGGTGTGTATTGGTATGTGCTGTGTGATGGTGTAATACAGACTACACAAGGTTACTTTGCTGACACATGTCAACCATTGTTGGTAATTGCAAACCCTTTCCTACCTAGGCCATACACCCGCACAAATGTCTTCACATTATATATCCGGATAGTATATCCAGATTAGTTGTAGGCATGTGTCATGACAGCAGATTTGTGTGGCAAGTGTGTATAGAATGTACATAAGGAGTGGAACACACTCTGCCTACATTAAACCCAAACATTATTTTGGTGGTGCATTGTCCCATTTTATTCTTAAATCCTGACAATGGGCCATATGTTTGGAGAGTGGTTCAGCATCCATTGCTGCTTCATTTGTCTGGCAACCTATAGCGCATTCCACAGCCAACATGTGTATGCCAAATTTGAGGTACAGCGCACCATGTGGGAGGGTTGGGCCCAATGGCAGTGCCAGGCCATAAGCGAATTGATATACAGTGCAAACTATGGCTCTAACTTTGGTTACTAACCCTGAACAGTAAATGAAGGTCCACAGTTACCAATGGTGTCCCCCCTTGTCACATGTGCATAGTGCTAGCGTAGCAGTGATCGGCCCGAGATGTGACACAGTCCAATCCCTACATTACTTAAACACCATTTGATAATGCCCCCTACCTTATGTATGCCCCCCTTGCATACATCCTGCCAGGTGTGGGGATGATATGGAGAAAGGGCTAGGATTTTGCACATTGCCCACTTAACGGTTGTTAGACCAGACATCCTTAGCGTGGTCTCCCCTGTCTTTTTTGCCTCTGCTTCCCATGTTTTGACCGTGTGCTGGACTCTGTTTTTGCTGGTTTTGGTACTTTGGGCACTTTACCACTGCTGACCAGTGCTAAAGTGCAAGTGCTCCTGTGTAAAATGTGTGTGTAATTGGCTTTTCCATGATTGGCACATTTGATTTACTAGTAAGTCCCTAGTATACTGCACTAGAGGTGCCCAGGGCCTGTAAATCAAATACTACTAGTAGGCCTAAAGCACTGGTTGTGTCACTCACATTAGTAGCACTGTAAACATGGCTTGGACCTGCCACTGCAGTGTCTGTGTGTGCAGTTTTAAACTGCCAATTCGACTTGGCAAGTGTACCCACTTGCCAGGCCTAAACCTTCACTTTTTATAAATGTAAGGCACCCTTAGGTAGGCCCTAGGTAGCCCAATGAGCAGGGTGCAGTGTATGTTAAAGGTGGGACATGTACTGATGTGTTTTACATGTCCTAACAGTGAAATACTGCTAAATGCAGGTTTCACTGTTGCAAGTCCTAGCTCTCTCATAGGTTAACATGGGGGCTGCCATTAAATATCCTTAAAGTGTAGTTTCCCTTTGAGACAGATGGGTATGTGGAGTTTGGGGTCTCTGAACTCACAATTTTAAAATACATCTGTTAGTGAAGTTGTTTTTTAGATTGTTAGTTTGAAAATACAACTTTTAAAAAGTAGCCATTTTATTGCTTAAACCATTCTGTGACTCTGCCTGTTTGTGGATTCGCTTTCTGGGTCAGACTGACAGTTGGGTTGTTTGTGAATCTCCTCTAGACAGTGACACAAAAGGAGCTGTGGTATAGCCTGCATATCCTGATGAGCCATCTGAACTGGAGTGGAGGGAGTGGTCACTTAAACCTGAATGGGCTGTGCCTGCCCTCACATAATGCTGTCTCCAAACCCCTGGTGTGTGTCTGGGGCCTGGCCTGGGCAAGGCAGGATCTTGTGAGCAACAGAGACTTTCTTCTGAAGTTTGCCTACTATAAAGGCAGAAAGGGGTATAAGTAGTGGACCCAAAACCCCAGACTTCGGATCATTTCTGGAGCCAAGAGGAACCTCTGCCAAGGAGAAGAGCTGAGGAGAAGTGCTGCCCCTGCCTGTGCTTTGTTGGGCTATCCTGCAGTTGCTGCTTCTGCTTGTGAAAGGGGACAAAGACTGGACTTTCTTGTGCATTCCTGCTTGAAGAAGAATCTCCAAGGGCTTGAACTGAGCTTGCCTCCTATTTTGAAGTCTCAGGGCCATCAAAGACTTCTTCTGCCAGCACCTGGACTCTCTGCTGAGACTCCTGCCTTGCCAAGTGGTGCCCCATCCAGTCGCTGGGCCCCTGAAAGGTGACACTGGCAGAACAAGGACTGAAATCCACACACAGAATGCCGTACTTGGCAATTTTCAACGCACAATCTCCAATGCGGCTGATAAACGGTGCGCCACCCGCTTTGAAGCTAAAATCCACGCTCCACCTGCATCGTGGCTGGGAGACTGACGCACCGTGGCTGGAGAAACGATGCAACACCCGCTTGCGGCTGCTGATAGAAACGCAAACCCAAAGCAGCCGGTTTTCTAGCACTGTGCGACCAGATTTCTCACGCATTGTCCCTGGGCATAAAAGTCATTGTGAACTGGCACGGATCTGAGGTGACCTGTCTGGAAATCGACACATCGCTCTCTTGCGGGATAGAAAAACTACGCATTGCCTACCCAACCGGAGAAGAAAGGAGGTACAGCCTCACTTGTGAGCAAATAATTGATGCATTGCTGACGTTTCCAACGCACTCTTGCCAGTGCGACTTTATTTTTTACGCAAACCACTTACTTTGTGTAAAATCAACGTTTCCATTGTTTTCTATGAAGTAAGACTCTTAGGCGGTCATTTTGACCGCGGCGGTCGCCGCCCGCCATGCGGTCACCGCCAAATGGCCGCTCCGCGGTCAGGAGACTGCGAATGCCATTCTGGCTTTCCCGCTGGGCCGGCGGGCGATCGCCAAAAGGCCGCCCGCCGGCCCAGCGGGAAAGCCCCTGCAACATAGAAGCCGGCTCCCAATGGAGCCGGCGGTGTTGCAGGGGTGCGACGGGTGCAGTAGCACCCGTCGCGATTTTCACTGTCTGCAAAGCAGACAGTGAAAATCTTCATGGGGCCCTGTTAGGGGGCCCCTGCACTGCCCATGCCAGTGGCATGGGCAGTGCAGGGGCCCCCAGGGGCCCCACAACACCCGTTCCCGCCATCCTGGTTCTGGCGGTGTAAACCACCAGAAACAGGCTGGCGGGAAGGGGGTCGGAATCCCCATGGCGGCGCTGCAAGCAGCGCCGCCTTGGAGGATTCCCTGGGCCAGGGGAAAACCGGCGGGAAACCGGCGGGAAACCGGCGGGAAACCGGCGGGAAACCGCCGGTTCCCCTTTTCTGACCGCGGCTTTACCGCCGCGGTCAGAATGGCCCTGGAAGCACCGCCAGCCTGTTGGCGGTGCTTCCGTTGCCCTCCAGCCTGGCGGTCATAGACCGCCAGAGTTGGAATGAGGGCCTTATTCTTTTGAAAATTCATATCTTGACTTATGTATGTTAGATGTTTGTCATTTTGGTCTTGTCTGATTTAGATAAATATTGCCTATTTTTTAAACTGGTGTGGTGTCCACTTTGTAGTATTTCCACTGTATTACTGTGTGTGTTGGTACAAATACTTTACACAATGCTTCTGAGATTTGCCTGACTGCTTGTGCCAAGCTACCAAGGGGGTAAGCAGGGATTATCTAAGTATGTTTCTGCGTTGCCCTGACTAAAATGAGGGTCCCTGCTTGGACAGAGTGCAAACTGACTGCCAACCAGAGACCTCATTTCTAAGGTGGGGGATTCTGACACCCCCTACCGCCATCCTGTTCCTGGCGGTTCGCCCGCCAGGAACAGGATGGCGGTAGGGGGTGCCGCGGGGCCCCTGGGGGCCCCTGCAGTGCCCATGCCAATGGCATGGGCACTGCAGGGGCCCCCGTAAGAGGGCCCCACTGTGTATTTCAGTGTCTGCAATGCAGACACTGAAATACGCGACGGGTGCAAACTGCACCCGTCGCACATACCCACTCCGCCGGCTCCATTCGGAGCCGGCTTCCTCGTGGGGAGGGTTTTCCCGCTGGGCTGGCGGGCGGCCTTCTGGCGGTCACCCGCCAGCCCAGCGGGAAAGCCTGAATGGCCTCCGCGGTCTTTCGACCGCGGAGCGGCCATATGGCGGTTCCCGCGAGGCGGGCGGCTACCGCCGCCCGCCTCACTCGGAATCAGGCCCTATGTGTAGAAGTTCTGTAAAATTTGTAGTCTCCTCCAAACTCTTGCAACAGTGTTTTGTAGTTCCCCTTCCAAATGTGCTGCGCCATTCTCATCCTCCTCCTCGTTGGGGGTATCTATCTGTTCATTCCAGGGAACATTGGTCCGTATACGTATATTATGTAGGATTGCACATACCAGTATCATCTTACATACCAGTGGTGGCACACTGTTTTGATGGACATTAGAATCTTGGGTTGTGGCTCTGGGACCTGTGGATTGTAATATTCAATCCGAACTGATGGTTCACCCATTGCAAATATGTGTTGTGTTGTCCATATTTGGGACAGTGTCCTATTGTTGGTGGAGCCTTCCACCTCCTTGCATCACTGTGGTGTACTATGTAGAGACACCATGGTAGCCCTACAAAGCCAAACTCTGGCATCCATGTTAAAATGTAGCACTACGTATGCAGTGCGACACATAGTGACCCTTTGTGGCAGATAATGGCTGTGCCAGCCATCAAGTGTACTAGGGTGTGAATCACACAATTGGAGGATGAGGAAAAGTTTGTGCAGTGGAATCTCCTGAGTTCCTATACATGATTTATCACAGACACTTTCAACACATGCAATGTGCAGGCGTTGGGAGAGGGCTCACCATTTTTTTACATGGGTTACTATGTACGGTGCATGAAAGGTCAGGTAGGTCCTCTATACTCCTACGGAGTCCAACTATGGCATCCATGATCTTTACAGTATTGCAAAAAACTCTGAACCATGGTGGGCCATTTCTTGTATACGGCACACACATGGCGGCGTTAGAGGGTGCTAAGGGGCACATGTGAGGTGGCACTGGACTAGGTGCTGCACGACTTCTCTTCATTCTGCCCCATGGTCTTTCATGGCAGGTAATGTTGTATTCCTATGTATGCGACACAAAGCAGCAGACAGGTGAATGTGCACACTACAGGTATGTCAGGTATGTGTAGGTGGTTTGTGTAGGTGATATGTTGTTGGTAATGGCAACACTTGGGTGGCATTTGATATTGGTGCTGCCAGAAGCTTGAATGACCATGGCTAACGTGGAGCTGTGCCCTTGTGTGACTTTCTTTACATTGACATGGCCTATGCCAGTCACATTGCTGAGATATACATTATTCGGTGTAATGTGTGTGGGAACTGTGATTAGGTGTCAATCAATGCACACTAGTAGTGGTTTGGGCCCAGCTTCTGTATGCAAAAGGGACATAGCTCCACCTGGCCTCACGTGGTGTCCCAGTCAGGTTGTCGCTGTTTTATGTACATGTGGGTGTATGTGTGTGTGATGTAAAATGATTGCAGTGTAGTGTGGCATGTGGCATATGTGTTGTTGTCTGCACATCTGTGTTCCCCTTCCCATGTGTGTTTAGTGTGGTGTATGTCTTGTTTGTCCTACAAGGTTGGTGTGTTGTCTGTGTACTGACTGGTATGGTGGCTTACCTACGAGTAGGCCATTGCCATATTGCCCATCCTGGAACCACTCGTCGATGGTGGAATGCAGTTGTTCAGTTCACCACCTGTTGGTACAGCTAAGGTATACAAATATGTTAGAAATTGAATAAAATATGATACTAGGGAATAAAGGGGACAAGGTTCACAACTTTTGGCTCTACCTCCTGATTTACCTTTTTCCAGCTAAAAGTGAGACATGACAGGTAATAACACAGTATGGCCACCTAATATGACCTCTCTTTTCAGCCAGAGAAAGCAAAAGCAGAATGTTAAAATAATTACAATTGCTAAAAAAAAGTTGTCTAATGTTTGACACTAACTTTGCGGACTGGTTACTCCGCCACAATGGCGACTCAAAACTGGTTTCCCAGCTCCCAAGTCGGCAGCTCTGGCTATAAGGCCACACTCACTCCCTAAGTCTGAACCTGACTTCAAAATTGAACTGAATAAAATACATGTTGCTTTCAAATTTCAGCTAAGAAATTTGCCAGGACCATAAAAAATACTCTTAGTAATAACCGCAAAGGGGCGCTTGATCCTCGGAGAATTGTTAGGCTATTGTGCTTGCTCCATCTTCCCAAGTATTCAGGGGCGCAAGCAATGATTACTGCCGCTTGTTACTTCAATCAAGCTCCAAGCTGGAAAATGAGAAGAGAAGAAACACGCTTGATATCGTTTATGCTACATCATTAATTATTTATGTTTCTGGGTTATCTATTTATGATCTTTGAGCGAGGGAAAAGCGTGTTCAGTAGTGCTACAGTCACACTTCCTAGATACGCTCAACAGACCTGTTCATAAACCTATTTGTTAAATTTCCAAAATGGACGAGTTCTTATATGTTTCTGCAGCCTATTTATGTAGATTTACGACTTTTATCGGATTTATAAAAACCTCAAAACAAACATGATTACATCTCTGATATTTACATTTGTATGTGTGTATAATTGATGGCTTGTGAAAAATCAGCTTGTTTTTTCTACAAGATATTACCCCCTCATACGGTTCTCTTCATCTTAGTCATGACGTAGTTGTAGTGTCCTGCTGACTAGTGTTTGGACTGTTATACGTACTCCACAGCCATCCATCACATGTGCCACTGGTCAGGTGACCCTGCCAATAAAAAGAGCAGGGTCACGTACCCTGGGCCATTTCCAGACAGTATACCTATGTGTCCATGTTGTAATGTATCTAGCATGTGGCCCTAAGGCCCAAGATCCTACACTGGCAATGAGCGGATATGACCCCGTGTGTATGCTGCCTGCTGCTCTGCTATGCCTTGTGGTGGAAGTGTAGTCCGAGGCACCCCTGAACCTACTGCTTGCATGGCATCATCAGTGGCAGAGCAGGGTAAGACTACTGCCACCATATGAGTGAAGGTGACCAACTTGTTCATGTCCCTGCAGCAGCCCACCTGCCAAACGCCAGCACACTGACTGGTCTTGTCCCCAAAGCAAGGAGCACAAGGAACTGAGGAGAACTGGCCTAATCTCCCACGGCTGCAACCCCAGTAAGGCAGTGGCGGACCGGGAGAAGTGCCCACTTCCCCACCCGGCATAAGGTGAACTCGTGGGTTTGAACTGTGTGGGATAACTGGACCTGGAAGCCGGGTGGGAGATAGAGAAGTGAGAGGGAGTAGAGTGCTGCAGCAGACATCGGATGCCCTCAACATTTGAGGTGTGCAGCACCAGCAGCAGTGCAGAAGCATGGTGAGAAGTGCATCGCCAGGCACACAGCTCATCAAGTGATGTCCCGCAGGGAAGGGAAGTGTTTATTGGCTCCACGGTTGCATCCATTGTGCAAGCGTCACCCCTGCAACAATGTGGATAAAGCCTGCAAAAAAAGGCACAGCCTGCAGCACTATGAAGGCTGCCGAGGCCAACAGCTGAAATACCAGTGTACCTGAGTGACTTGTACACAGAGGCACTGACCGGGTATAGTGGTTTTGAGAGACGCGCCTCCGTGTTGCACTTGCAGTGCGTGCCTCAGTCCCCTGTCTGAACTTTCAGCCCCAGCGAAGCCCTTGATTGCAGAGAGACTGCTGCCGCGGGGTTGAGAAGGAAAGGACCTAGGAGAAGGTGTAAGTACCATAGGTACCCACTACAAACCAGGCCAGCCTCCTACAAACCCGAACTTGAAGTCTTTCCACTGCTCCTGCTGGTCATACTACTCCAGAACTGCCCACCTAGCACACACTGAAGGAAAGGCGATCAGTACACACCCATTCACAACACACAACCCTGGCATGGGTAACCACGGGCACACACACACATGCAAACAAACACCCGTACCAACACACAAATGTAGCTACGTACACACACACCCATACACAAACAACAAACACCACAGCAAACAGACACGTGCCATACACACACCACACCGCGCACACACACCACTGCCACTGTCAAACACATCTACACATAACACCACGAGTCACAAAACGACAACACATCGTAACCACACAAACGCATTGTCAGAGAGGTACACCGCACACCTATACAGGAAAATACATACTGGCGGCAACATGTAACAACAGCACACAACCAATACAAAAGATATCACTGCCAAACAAAGTGTCTGAGCACAGGCCACGTCCACCCAACACACAAAGTACATCACAGATGCATCACAACACAAACACCACTACCACACAATGCCACACAACACCAACACAACACATCACAACAAGTTCATAGCGCAACTCACCCACACAATTCATGCTGCTACACAAACACATCACATACACAGAAGACACACACCAAATTGCACATATACAACACAAACATGTGGAAGGAAAGCCAGGACAAGTTTGTAACCATCAACACCAATGGTTAAGTGGTGCAGATATAATAACATTTATAAATAGATGGGAACAAACTACATACAAAATGGGCCTACAGGCCAGTCCAATTGTTGTCAGTGCCCCTGGGCAATGTCTCTGGGCCCAACTTGACTCCTGACTGCAAAGTGGCTTACACATGGCAGGGGAATCAATGGGGCAATCAGGCACCTCAGGGACGATGGGGGGGGAGGATGAGGTGAGGGCTTGGTTTTGGGAGGGGGGGTCCTTTGGTTTAGGTTTGGAAGGGGGCATTTGCCCTTAGAGTTCGACTTAGGGGTAGGGCCCTTGGTTTTGGGTTTGGGAAGACTCTCCCTAGCTTTTGTGTGGGTCGAAGTCTGTGGTGTGGTAGGGGCATGGGCAGTACCAGGGGTGCCATGGGAGGACTGGGAGGTGGATGGACTGGGTCTGGGGAGGGTAGCAGGATACTTGGGGGAAACAGAGACTGGGTCAGTGTAAGGGAATATGCCAAACTCATAAAGGAATCTTTTTTTGGAACACATGATAATGTCATGAGAAAAACGTTTGGGAGTAGAGGGAGTGCTTGAGAGGTGTTTACGTGTATGTGCCTTGGGTGCTGGTGTGTGGGTGGATGCCATGTGGGTGCTGGGTGTCTGTTAGGGTAGGTGTGTGTGGGCGTTTAGGTGTACTGAGAGGGTGGGAGGAGATGCAGGGAGATGCCAGGGTGGAAATGTGAGAGTCTGTTGGGGTGGTGTATGCAGGTTAGATGGATGTACTGCATATGGGGGTGTTGGTAGCTGTGGTGAGTGCATTGGGTGGATGTATGGGTGTCTGCTATTGTGGTGATGGTGGGCATGAGGGGACTGGTGGCTTGATCTGGGAGTGTTGATGTGGTGATAGCAGGTTTGAGTGGTGTAGTGTCTGTAAGGGAGGAGGTGGTGGGGGAGTGTGTGTAGGGAGTGGATGTTGTTGTGTCTGCATGTCTGTTATATGTGTGGCGGTGGTGTGACTTGTGGTGCCTGTGTTTGCCTTTGCGAACCATGTCTGTTGAGATGGATGAATGGTGGTCAGACTGTGTGCTTTGGATGGGTATGGGGAAAGGGGTGTGGGATTGGGCACAGGTAGCTGGGGGGGGACGGAAGACGAAGGGACACTGGCTACCATCAATGAAAAGGCCAGAGCCTGAAAGGATCTCTGCAGGCCAGTCAGGGCACTGTGGATGCCTTCCAGGTAGGCATTCGTCTGTTGCATCTGTGATGCCAGTCTATGGATGGCATTCACGATGGTTAACTGTCCCACAGAGATGGATCTCAGGAAGTCAACAGCCTCCTCAGTGAGGGCAGCAGGGCTGACAGGGCAGGGGCAGAGCTGCCTACGGTGAAGGAGACGCCCAGCCCCTGGGTTGAGCAGGCATGAGCAACTGGGTGGGGAGCTACAGGGAGAGCGGTGCTGGGAAGGAAGTGGCGGACAAGGATTGTGCTGGGCTTCTCCCAGATGTGAAAAAGAATGACCATGTATATACTACCTTTTACAGGACACAATGCTTAAGATAAGATAGAAAATAAACGGAAATATCTGAGAAAGAGGCAGTAAGCATCTCGGTATTTAAGAACATTTGTTTTGACCAGTCTTATAAGGTTTATCTACTATTGTAACACCTAGGCATTTCTTGTAGGAAGGTAAGAGATACGTGAGGCTGATACCAAGCCTCCAGCAGCCATTCTCTCCTTTTCCCATTCCACTTTCCCCCTTTGGTATAGAGAAACCCATAAGGGATTAGGGGCCAGATGTAGCAAGCCTTTTGCGCCTCGCAAACTGCGAAAAACGCAGTTTGTGAGGTGCAAAAGGCCAAACGCGATGCACAACCGCAAATTGCGAGTCGGTACCGACTCGCAATTTGTGGCTGCGATTCGCAAATAGGATGGGGTGTTCCCTTCCTATTTGCGACCGCATCGCCATGCAGTGTTGCTTTGGGACCGCGAATGCGGTCGCAAACCAACTCGCATTTACCATCCACTTGAAGTGGATGGTAACTCATTCGCAAAAGGGAAGGGGACCCCTTCCCCTTTGTGAATGCCCCAAAAAATTATTTTTCAGAGCAGGCAGTGGTCCAATGGACCACTGCCTACTCTGAAAAAAACGAAACTAAATGGTTTTGGTATTTTTTCTTTTTGCAGCTCGTTTTCCTTTAAGGAAAATGGGCTGCAAAAAGAAAAAAAAAACAGCTTTATTCAAAAAGCAGTCACGGACATGGTGGTCTGCTGTCTCCAGCAGGCCACCATCCCTGTGAGTGCCTAGACTCGCTATGGGGTCGCAAACTGCGACCCACCTCATAAATATTCATGAGGTGGGTCTTTGCGACACCATAGTGAGTCGCAGAAGGTGTCTGAGACACCTTTCTGCATCTCGTATTGCGAGTTGCAATTTGCGAGTCGCTATGACTCGCAAATTGCAAGTCTCAATTTTTAACTTACCTACATCTGGCCCTAGGTGAGCTTCAATGCCGGGATGGGCAAGTTAGATTAAAAGCATGATGGCATAAAATTCATTGTACCCCTGCAGAAGGAATTGTAAGTATTATGACAGTCACCTGGTCCAATGCCTTCTTTGTATACAACCTTCTCCACCAGATGGGCCAGTCACCTGGTATTGTCATCTTACCTATGTTCAAGAAGCTGACCTTATTAGAATCTATCAGGCTCGGTAATAGGTGATCCGGTCTGTTAGACAGGGCCAAGTTATGTCTGCCTGGTAAGGGTAAAGCCAGAGGGGTATGTAAAACTATTACATTGAAGCATGACTGGCTTGCTTAACTACTTGAAAATAGTTTAGTTGTATAATACTGGAAAGCCATTTGTTCATTTGCATGTGTTCAGGTGTGCCCGGATCTCATCATTTCTCTCTGGCCCCTTGGAATACAAAGCCTAAAAGAAATCTTGAAAGGGCTTTTATTTTCTTGCTCCAGGACTGTCCTTGATCCATATGTCCTTCTCACCCTCTCTGTATGGGTTTTGCCCTCTGAAGCTTTAGGCCCAGATTTAAGAGGGCCTAGCGCTTCCTTGCCAAACATTAGCTTCATTATTTGACACTAATGTGGAACAATGAGGCCAAAATCACCACGCCATATTTACAAAGTGGCGCAATGCATGCATTGTGCCACTTTGTAACCCCTTGCACCACATTATGCCTGCAACAGGCTTAATGTATGCAAGGAGGGCATTCCTCCGTTAGGGGGACCGCAAAATGGCGCAGTGAAATCTAAGAGATTTCACTGCATCATTTTTTGCGGCTACTTTTAAGAGCACAGAGCAGGCGTTAAAAGGGGGCACACCATTGCTTTCGATGGGCCCCTATGTACTATGCAGGAATAGCGCCAAAATATTTGTCAAAAATGTTGCTGCTATTGTCCCTACCCTGCGCCATGATGCGCCGTATTCTAAGTACGGTGCACATATGGTGGCGGAAGGGGGCGCTAAGTGGCGCAAAGAAAGTGGCGCTGAATTGGATGCAGCACCAGTATTCTTAAATCGGGCCCTAAGTTTCCTGGCAAGGAGTGAGCCTATTTGTTTCCTTTATCAAAGTTTACTCTGATTTGCAGCATTGACAAACACTTTGCATTCAACACGGTCTCAATGTCATCTGCTGCGACGTTCCGGGAAGCCTTTAAACCCATCCTGTCTCTGTGTGGGTGAGTGGGGACGTAATTTACAAGACCTGACTAAGCTAAAGATGCAAATTTATAAAGTTGAGGCCCGCAATTGCCGGGCGGACAGAGAGATCTCTTGGCGGCATTTGGGCCTTGTGAAGCAGCTCATTCTAGATGAAGCCAAGCTTGCGTGGTGGGCAACACAGAGCCCATCATGCCAGCTTTCATCGGCAGTGGCCAGGCTCCTGTCGGGCAGAGCCCTGGGCTCGAAAGGCCTTCCTGGAGAATTCCTCAAATGATTTATGTCTAAATTAGGGAGAGACTTCCAACATGGCATCCATGCTTCAGCGGACGTGGCAACACTCCCCTCAGATTGGCACCATGCCGAAATATTGGCTTCCCCAAGCCGGGCTGCTCCACAGAAGCCCTCACATCATATTGTCTGATATCTCTACTGAATGTCAAAGCCAAGCTTCTGGCCTAGGCCCTAGCTAATTGACTCCTTCCATATATCACAGTGCTCATAGACCCTGATCAGGCTAGCTTTATGTCGGGTAGCGCTACGTGACATAATATTTGGAGGGGCTCAAATGCCCTCACAGTTGCAGGCCACCTTGGACGGCCTGCCGCTATCCCTTCGCCTGATTTGGATAAGGCCGGAGGTAGCACCGCCAGCCTGTTGGCGGTGCTACCTCCGGCCTCCACGCCAGGGTCGTAATGAGGCCCTTAGTCATTCCAACTTCAGATTTGCCGAAAGAAGAGGCAGTGAAGTAGTGAAGAAGAGGCAAGATTCAGTGCTGCATTATATTGCAGCATATTTGGCAGCGAGTGGAATACGTTTTAAGGTTGGCCTGAACAGCGGCTCTCGCGCATTGCTGTTTTCGTTAAAAGCAGCTCTCGTGCATTTACCGTTAAAATGCGTTCGAGCTGGCTGTGGCCTTACCTCGCGTGCTGACAACTCCGTGCGATGTTCGCGATGACATCTTGAGTGCGAGCGTCATTAACGCTGTGCAGGCGTGCTGCCTGTTGCGTGAAATACATCACGGCGTTGGTGTAAGGGAAACCATTCATAGAAACAAAACCATCGGTTGGTTTTCATGTGAAGACGTGAATCGTTTTTTTTGTGTGCAAGGACAGCGCGCTAAGAGAATTCATGAGAAGGAATAGGAGCTAAATTTCTGCTGATCACGCACTGAAATTCAGAACTTAGATGAGGATTTATTGTGGATCGAAGGACGACGGTGACTACTTTTTTTATGTCAGTTTGTTGTTTTTAGAGGAATTTTGTTGTAAATGTGAATGTTTGTTTGTTATAAGAACATTATAGCTTAAAAAATAAAAAAAGAAGAGAGATGCAATCCATAGCGCCACCACCCATGTTTTTGAGTGTACCGGGTGAACCGAACATGTCTTGGGAGGATTGGAGAGAGACATTTGAGACTTATTTGGAAGCTTTAGGGGTGGCTATTTTCACAGATAAGAGGAAGCTTGCCTTATTAAAACATAATTTGGGGGTGGAAGGTAGGAAGATTTTGAAAACATTACCTTCTGCAAATTTGTTAACTAGTGAGGGGAGAGGTTCGGATGAGGATGAGAACGGTGATGAAGACGATGTCTATATAAAGGCCTTAGAAGCATTGGAGGAACATTTTGGTCGCAAGTTGAATATTGTTGTAGAGCATCATAGATTTTTTTCTAGAGCCCAAGCTGCTCATGAATCTGTGGATAAGTTTGTGAGTGCATTACGCACACTAGCAAATACATGCAAGTTTAGAGACTTACATGAAGAGATTATCAGAGATCAGTTAATCAATCGTACGAAATGTTTAAAGATCCAAGAAAAGTTATTAAACTTGAAGAATCCATCTTTGGAAGAAGCAATAAGGGTTGCAAAACGGGTGGAGAGTACGTCGAAATATGTCAAAGAATTAAGTATGAAGGATGCTGAGGATGCACTGATACAGGCTGTAAGTTCTGTTAAGATTACTAAGAATATGGGCAGGTTGGATGACAGGAGAAGGTGTTATAAGTGTGTGGTAGTACAAAACATTTAGGGGGTTATTCCAACTTAGGAGGAAGTGGTAATCCGTCCCAAAAGTGACGGTAAAGTGACGGATATACCACAAGCCGTATTACGAGTCCATTATATCCTATGGAACTCGTAATACGGCTGGTAGTAAATCCGTCACATTTGGGACGGATTACCACCGCCTCCAAAGTTGGAATAACCCCCTTAGCGTCTTCAACAAGTTGTCCTGCAAGAGATGCCAAATGTTTCACGTTTGACAAGAAGGGGCATTTTTCAAAGGTGTGTAATCAGAAGAAAGGGATATATAAAAGGAAAAGTGTGAACTTTGCATGTGATGGTGCCCAGACAAGAGGGGAACAAGGAAGTTCCAGTGGTGAGGAGGTAAAAGATGACCATATTGAGATATTAATGCTTAATATCATGTCTATGAATGAACAAATGAATGTTTCTGGGTTGGAACAGTGCAAGTACAAACCCCCAAAGTGTGAAGTTAGTGTACATGGTGTAATGGTACGTCTGTGGGCTGACTCATGTTCACCATATACTCTCATAGATAAAGTGACATGGGAGAGAGTAGCTTGTAAGGAGTTAGTTAATGCTGAAGTGGATTTGGTGGGCTATGGAGGCAACAAGATTCCTGTTTTGGGGTATTTCCAAGGCAAGTTGATGTTTAATCATAGACAGACGGATTGTGATGTGTATGTGGTGGAAAGTAGACGATGTTTATTGGGCTGGAATGAGCAAAAAAAATTGAAGGTGATGTTGGACCCGAAAAGCGAGGAGCAAGTTCTATCAGTTGTGCAAGAGGATACTGAGAAGTGGAAGATGAAGTTTCTGAATCTGTTTAGTAGTAGGTTAGGGTGTCTAAAAAAATTCCAACACCGCATTGTGTTGAAGGATGGGGCGGTTCCGAGTGTGCATAAGGTGAGGAGTGTGCTGATTGTACTAAGAGATGCGCTGAGAGAGGAGTTATCAAGATTACTAGACTTAGGTGTGATTGAAAGAATAGAGGCATCTGAATGGTTGAGCCCAGTTGCTTTGGCCCGTAAACCTAATGGAAAAATAAGAATGTGTGTAGATTTAAGAGACCTAAATGATGATATTTGGGTTGACAGACACCCGATTCCAAATATTCATGAATTGTTGTGTGGAATTCAAGGGGGTGAAGTGTATTCAACATTAGATCTATCTAATGCATATCACCAGATTATGTTACATCCTGAATCTCGTCATCTCACGTCATTTATTACACCTGAAGGGGCTTTTAGGTTTACACGCATGCCGTTTGGACTTGCGTTCGCTTCAGCAGTTTTTCAGAGAGTTATGCAAGATCTGCTGGGAGGTGTGAAATGTGTTAGGTTTTTTTAGGATGATGTATTGGTTTGGGCAGAAAATATGCATGAGCATGATCGTGTGTTAGGAAATGTATGTCGTATTTTGGAGGATGCAGGTTTGACAGTTGAGCCTGACAAATGTAAATTTGCATGCCGGAGTGTTGAATACCTGGGGCATACCATTTCAGGGAAGGGTATTATGCCTGTCAGTCTGATGGAGGCAATTGAAAGGGCACCTAGACCTGTCAATAAAGATCAACTGAGGTCTTTCCTTGGATTGGCAGAATATTATGCTAACTTTGTGAGGAACTTTGCCGATATAGCACAACCGCTGAGGGTGTTAATGAAAAAAAATCAAAGATACGTTTGGTCGGAAGAATGTCAACAAGCATTTGATAAACTGAAGAAGAATATTATTGATGCAGTCGAATTGAATCCTTTTGTGACACATTAGCACACGATTGTAGCAACTGATGCTAGTATGTACGGACTGGGTGTGTCACCATTCACCCTGGGCTTACCGTCGGTACTGGAGAGGGATGGTGAGCGGCCCCGGTTCCTGCAAGTCCTGCTCTGACCGAGGTAGGGGCGACCCCTTCCGGTAGCCACGGTGCTGTTGACAATAGTAAGCCACCACAGTCCGTGCCCTCCAGAAGGAGTCCCAGAGGAAAAACCGCAAGGGGGAAAAAACCTCCAACAGGAACTGAAACAGAAGGAGGGCACAAGGATTAGAACTCAGGATCCTGGAAATCTGGAAGACTGAAGACAGAACAAGAACGACTGGCGTCCCAAATGAAGACCAGCCGGAGCGTGACCACCACCGCTGAAGTGTAGCAACGCAATGAGAAGAAGAAATGATTCCCCTATATACCTCTAGACAGGAAGTGATAAACAGGAAGAAGTAACACCAACATCTTGGCTTGGGAAGGAGCTATAGCTAGAGATAGAAAATATACTCTTGTACAAAAGGAACAGATGCATGCAGGGAAGAAGGGAAGTGCACGGCATGCTGGGAAGGAGAAGACATGCTTCAAAACCATGCATGAGGAAGAGGAAGGCCCTGAAGGCGTGTGGCAGGTAAGTAATGCTAGGGGGGAGGGCCCAGACACCCCACAACCATGTCTGTGTCATGCGCTATGCGCGGCGAGAACCGTGACCCAATTCTGGGCCTCCGGCCTCACCGCGTCCTCACAACAGCGTGCGGCCGGAGAAAAGGGCAGCCGCGGGCGCCGCGACCTTTGACACGGGCAGCGGCTTCCCCCGCGGCCCGGCCGGGAGACGCCGCGGCTTCCACTGCTGTTCGGCCGGGAGGCGCCGCAGCGGCCCGCGGCGCAACAGTAGGTCCCCCCGAGGCCCCAGGTTTGTGAGGGAAAAGACGGAAAAAACAACGGACCAAAAGAGGGGCATGAACCGCAGATGCGTTTTCCCAGGAGCATTCACTCATAGGGTAGCCCTTCCAATGAATGAGGTATTGGAGACGACCAGGGAAGACCCGGGAGTCACAGATTTCCTGGACCTCATATTCAGGCACGTTATCAATCAATTGAGGAGGAGGACAGGTGAATTGTCTGCGAAAAAGATCAGGGATGTAGGGTTTGAGTTGTGATACATGGAATACAGGATGTATTTTCCAAGTCGGAGGCAAGCGAAGATGAACAGACACAGGATTGATCTTCTGAAGAATCAGGAATGGACCATAATATCGAGGTTTAAATTTATTTTGGGTTAGTCGGAGAGGTAAGAATTTAGAGGAAAGCCAGGTTAAAAGATTTGAGTGTATGACACGTTGGATACCCCGTAGTTGCCGGACATATGAGGTAATGGCAGGAAGATTGGAGGTTTCTTTCAGAGGAATAGGAAAGGCCTTTGGATGGAATCCATAAGAACAATAGAAAGGGGAGACTTTCGAAGCACTGTGTACTGAATTGTTGTATGAGAATTCTGCAAGTATAGGTACATAGACCAATTACTCTGCGTAGCATTACAAAAACTACGTAAATATTGTTCAAGGCCTTGATTCAGCCGTTCTGTCTGTCCATTCGTTTGGGGATGGAAACCTGATGATAAGGCCACTTCTATTCTTAGTGTCTTGCAAAATTGTCTCCAAAATCGGGAGATGTATTGGGGACCCCGATCTGAGATAATGACTTGTGGCAGGCCATGAAGCCGAAAGATCTCCTGAATAAAGATTTGACTTAGTTCCTTAGCCATAGGTAGTTTCCTTAATGCCGTGAAATGTGCCATTTTTGTGAAGGAATCAATTGTTACCATTATTACCCGATTCCCAACCGAAGGAGGCAAAGAGCACATAAAATCAGTGGATATAGTGTGCCACGGACCTGGTGGAACAGGTAACGGACGGAGTAATCCTACTGGTTTATTGCGAGGTGTCTTGGCTTGTGCGCAGATGGGACAAGAAGTCACAGAGTCCTCAGTATCTGCTTTGATTGTGGGCCACCAAAAAGAGCGTAGCAGGAGCTCTTGGGTAGCCTTCATTCCGCGATGACCTGCGATGGGAGAGTCGTGGCACATACGTAGGGCTTCTGTTTGGACTATCTTAGTAGGTAGAAACAAGGCTTTTTTGTAATAATAATATTCCTGGTCTTTATGAAGCTGCGGTCGTAAATTGTTCATTTCGGTTATTTCAAGGTTGGAATATTCAGTCTTAACCTTGTCTAGGAATGCCTGTACTAAGCCAATGATCTTAGCATTTTCAAATAGGTTTTGTACAGGAGAATCACTACACTCAGGGTAGCGACGGGATAGGGCATCTGCCAAAATATTCTGAGAACCAGGGATATACGTGATGTAAAAATCATATTGAGTAAAAAAAAAAGCCCATCGAGCCTGCCTACTATTTTGGCACTGAAAGTTTCTCAAACACTGTAAATTCCGGTGATCTGTCCGTGCCTCAAAAGGTTCTTTCGATCCCATAAGAAAGTGTCTCCATTCCGTGCAAGCTGTCTTCAAGGTGGGTAGTTCTCGTTCTAACACCGAATAGTTACGTTCAGAGTCGGATAGTATGTGTGAGAGATAGAATACAGGGTGCTCTAGCCCATCATCATCTGGTTTTTGTAGCAAGGCAGCCCCGATTGCTCTTTCTGAGGCATCTGTGACGACGATGAACTGTTTGGTGGTGTCTGGATGCCGTAGAATGGGAGCTTGAATGAAGGCCTTCTTTAACTCTTGAAAGGCAAATTCGGCGTCTTGGGTCCAACAAAACCCCTTCCTTAGATTGTCTTTCTTAAGGGTTTGTGTAATATAACTGGTTCTCTGGGCAAAGTCAGCTATAAACTGTCGATAAAAATTGGCCAATCCCAAAAAACACTGAGGGCCTGATTACAACTTTGGAGGAGGTGTTAATCGTAAAGTGACGGATACACCACCAGCCGTATTACGAGTCCATCATATCCTATGGAACTCATAATACGGCTGGTGGTATATCCGTCACTTTTGGGACGGATTAACACCTCCTCCAAAGTTGTAATCAGGCCCTGAGTTTCCTTGATGGAAGAGGGGGATGGCCAATCCAGAATGGCTTGAATCTTGTCTGAATCCATGGCAACACCTACTTGGTTAATGCAATACCCCAAGTATTTTACCTCAGTTTGGTCAAATTCGCATTTTTCTGGCTTGCAGATTAGATGATGTTGTCTAAGCCTTTCCAATACTTGGAGTACATGTTTAGTGTGTTGTTCTGGGTGAACAGAGAATATTAGAATGTCATCCAGATAGACAACCACTGTCTGGTGTAGAAGATCAGAAAAAATAGCGCCCATGAATCTTTGAAAGATGGAGGGAGCATTGGTTAGTCCAAAAGGCATCACCCGATATTCATAATGGCCGAAAGGTGTTCTGAAGGCAGTCTTCCATTCATCACCTTCCTTTATCCTTAAAAGATGGTATGCTTCTCTAAGATCTAACTTGGTGAATTTCTTAGCCCCTCTGACAGCTTCTAAGATGTCCTTAATAAGAGGCAGAGGATAGCGATCCTTTGTAGTAATCTTATTTAATCCTCGAAAGTCTATGCAAGGACGTAAGTCTTTCGTCTTTTTTGGTACGAAAAAGAGAGGAGTCCCTGCAGGTGAAGAGGAAGGGGCAATCAAACCACTTTGTACATTTTCCTCTAGATATTCTTTGAGGATCTTTTTCTCAGGCTCGGTTAGAGAATACATTCGCCCAAAAGGAACCACGGCATCTGATTCCAAGTATTCTCTATGGGGTGGTAGTTCTGGTCTTTCTGGTTTCTGGAATACATCGGCATATTCTAGATAATGTCTGGGTACTCCTTGTAGGACGTTTATGGAACATCCCACCTTAGGTGGTGTTAGTAAGAGACTCTTCGGGGACCAATAGGTTCCTGCTAAATAACAATGGTGTTGGCAAAAGTGGGAGGAAAGAGAAATGGTTCTGGTTTCCCAATTAATGTAGGGATTATGCCTAGTTAGCCATGGAATCCCCAGAATAGTTACGTGATGCGGTGAGGATATTAAGTCGAAGGAAATATTTTCTTGATGTTTCCCGAACTGCAGACATAAGGTAGGAGTGGTATGCCGGACAGGTCCCGAGGCTAGGAGTGAACCATCCACCGTGTGGACTTGCTCTGGTACTTCCTTGGGTATTTGCAGAATCTGTCTTTCCATGGCCCAGGTTTCGTCTAGATAGATACCACTGGCTCCACAATCCAGCAAGGCCAGTGCTCTTTCTTCACGGCCATCTGTTAAGTGTAATGTGACGGGTAAGAGGAAAAGAGCAGTTATTTCTTCCCTTGAGGAACAGATGGAAGGTATCTCGGAATATCCCGTCCTCACCCTTCTCATAGAGGACGGGAGCTGGCGTTTCCCAAGGGCTTGGCTGGACGGACGGGACAGGTACGAAGTAGATGACCAGCAGCACCACAGTAAAGGCAAAGTCCTTTTCTTCGCCTGTTTTCCCGCTCACTAGTTGATAATGACCCTCGTGCCATGCCAATTTGCATAGGCTCTTCATCAGTAGTACCTTTAGGTTCAGAACGAGACTCCTCGGAGCGATGAGGAAGGGCGCGGGACGTCATCGAGTGTGATGGTATACGACTCTTTTTCTTCTCCACCCTTCACTCATTTAGATGATATTCTATCGCAAGGGTCAGATCCATTAAACCCCTGAGGTTCTCCACTCTGGCGGAGTGCACTAGTTCATCTTTGATGTCATCCCTAAGACCCCTGCGAAACAGGGTCACCAAAGTACGCTCCACCCAAGAAGTTTCAGCTGCCAACTGTCTGAATTTTGTGATGTATTGTAGAACGTCCTGACTTCCTTGCTGAATATCGCATAGAGCTTCTTCTGCTGAAGACTCAAGTCCAGGATGTTCAAACATTTGTTTAAAGGCAGCGACAAAGTTTGAATAATTAGACAGGCTGGGATCATTTCCTGTCACCAAATGGGTTGCCCAGGCCAAGGCTGGGCCAGATAGAGCGCTGATCAAATATCCAACCTTAGTCTTGTCTTGCATGAACTGTGAAGGACGGAATGCGAAATAGACTGTCAAGGCATCTAGGAACTCTCGCAATTTGTTAGGCTCCCCAGAGAAGCGAGGTGTGGTTGCAGAGACAGTAGGAACATCCGTGGTTCTAGAGGCTAAGGCTTGTCGGAAAGCCGTATTTTCGGTTCGTAGCTGTTGGAGTTCTTGGGCCTGTTGTTGGATAGTCAGGAGCAAGGTTGGACTTGTTGGTTCCGTACTCATCACGGGATTCTCCATGGTTCCGTTCAGCGACTGGAGTTTTGGGCATTGCAATCTGTCACGATTCACCCTGGGCTTACCGTCGGTACTGGAGAGGGATGGTGAGCGGCCCCGGTTCCTGCAAGTCCTGCTCTGACCGAGGTAGGGGCGACTCCTTCCGGTAGCCACGGTGATGTTGACAATAGTAATCCACCACAGTCCGTGCCCTCCAGAAGGAGTCCCAGAGGTAAAACCCCAAGGGGGAAAAAACCTCCAACAGGATCTCCCTGAAACAGAAGGAGGGCACAAGGATTAGAACTCAGGATCCTGGAAATCTGGAAGACTGAAGACAGAACAAGAACGACTGGCTTCCCAAACGAAGACCAGCCGGAGCGTAACCACCACCGCTGAAGTGTTGCAACGCAATGAGAAGAAGAAATGATTCCCCTTATATACCCCTAGACAGGAAGTGATAAACAGGAAGAAGTAACAACACCATCTTGGCTTGGGAAGGAGCTATAGCTAGAGATAGAAAATATACTATTGTACAAAAGGAACAGATGCATGCAGGGAAGAAGGGAAGTGCACCGCATGCTGGGAAGGAGAAGACATGCTTCAAAACCATGCATGAGGAAGAGGAAGGCCCTGAAGGCGTGTGGCAGGTAAGTAATGCCAGGGGGGAGGGCCCAGACACCCCACAACCATGTCCGCGTTGCACGCTGTGCGCAGCGAGAACCGTGACCCAATTCTGGGCCTCTGGCCTCGCCGCGTCCTCACAACAGCGCGCGGCCGGAGAAAAGGGCTGCCGCGGGCGCCGCGACCTTTGACACGGCCGTGGCTTCCCCCACGGCCCTGCCGGGAGATGCCGCGGCTTCCCCTGCGGTTCGGCCGGGAGGCGCCGCAGCAGCCTGCGGCGCAACAGGGGGCTGTGTTGATGCAAGTGCATAACGGAAGATAACGCGTGATAGCTTTTGCTTCACGTACGCTAAGGGGGGCTGAAACAAATTACTCTGCTGTAGAGAAGGAGGCTCTTGCCTGTTGGTGGGGTTTACAGTATTTTAAAAATTATGTATGGGGAAGAAAAGTTGAGTTACATACTGATCATAAGCCGTTAGTAGACATTTTTACCTCTTCAGGGGTGAGTTGTGCATCTTCAAGGATTGCAAAGTGGTTATATAGGTTGCAAGAATATACGTTTACTGTAAAATATGTTCCAGGCGTGACAAATGTTAACGCTGATTGTCTCTCTAGACTGCCATTAGAAGGGATAAGTGTAGAAGAAGAGGAGGACTGGATTGTGGCTGAAACACAGGACATGAAGACGAAAGCTATCAGTGAAGAAGAGTGGAAGACAGCTGAGTTGAAGGATGTAGAATTGCAGGCAGTGAAAAGAAATTTGAATAGGCGTTGGTCTGATATTGGTGATGAAGCGAATTTGGTGATGAATTTCAAGAGTGTATGGTCGGAATTGTCGGTGCAGAATGATTTGATCAGAAGAGGTGATAAATTGATTGTACCTCATGGATTGAGACAGAAGGTGCTGGAAATTTTGCATGATGGACATGGAGGCATGTCAGGTATGAAAAGGAAAGCCAGGGAGGATTTCTGGTGGCCAGGTATGGACAGGGAAGTTGAAAGATTTGTCAGAAATTGCATAAGTTGTGCTTGCAGCGACAAAACACATCTGTGTGAAAAAACACCTGTTGTTCCGATACCTTTTCCTAAAAAACCATGGCAAAAGGTATTAATGGATGTGTGTGGACCGTTTGTATTTGGTGATGGGGAAAACAGTTTGCTTTGGTCATGATGGATTATCACTCTAAGTGGCCAGAGATTAGTATGGTAAGGGACATAAAAACTGATATGGTGATTGAATTTTGTGAAGAAATTTGGAAAAAGGAGGGTTATCCCGAAGAGATTGTAACTGACAATGGCACACAGTTTACGTCACATGAGTTTGAGAACTATTTAGCAGAGTGTGGTGTTAAGCATGTTAGGACTGCTGCTGCACACCCAAGGGAAAATTGATTAGTTGAAAGATTTAACAGAGTTTTATGTGACAACATTCAACTTTCACTACAGGATGGTTTGAACTGGAGGTCTGAAGTAAAAAAAATGTTGTGGAATTATCGCACCACTCCACATTCAACGACTTTAGATACCCCATTTGTGTTGTTGCAAGGCAGGAAGCCTTGTACCAAAGCTGTTCCTGGGAGGTTGGGTAGAGCGGGCAAAAAACAGCATTGTGTAAAGAATGTGTTGTCACATGTGGAAAAAAAACAAGAAAAGTATGATGAAAGGTATTTGAGAAAATCAAGAGTATATGATTTTGTTGTTGGGGACTGGGTGCGTACTAGGTTATGGCAAGGCACGAAGAAGGGTTTGTCTAAATGGTCGGAACCTAAACGAGTGGTCAAGGTGAAGATGTATAGTGTGGTATTGAGTGATGGTAAAAGATGGAACATGAATGATGTAGTTAAGTGTTGTGATAAGGAAATGGAGGAATGGGAGAAGCATGTGCAGCTGTGTGGAGGTTATGAGAGTAGGTGTCCTAGGAGGCCACAAAGAGTGGTTAAGAGGCCTGAGTATCTGAAAGATTACTATACAGAATAAAAAAAGAAAAAATATATATTTTTTTTGTATTTGAATGAAATACGTATATAGTTGATTTGGTTGTGAAAATGTATTCTTAATTGGTTGTTATTGTAAGGGGGGAAGATATGTTGTATTATAGTGGGGAATTGGCTAGTGGTTCTAATGGTGCTTAGCAACTGGGTGGAATGCTGAGGTAGATTGTGAGGTGGACTCAGTTGCTCCTGAGATCTGCCAGGGTTGGATGTGTAGATCTGATCTCAGAATAAAGAAGATATATTTGTGGATTATCGTGTTCCTGGCTCCTTTGACTTTGCTGTGGAGACTGAACTTCGGGCCCAGATTTATTTTCTACGTCCGACTGCTATACACCAATCTGACAACAGCTATGAGCATCGCAAGTCGCGTCTCAGGGACTTTCCCGATTCAGTGGGGGGGACACCAGGGATGTCCTCTTTCCCTGTTGCTATTTGCCCTGGTGATCAAGCCCTCAGCTTTGTGGGTCAGAAAGGATGCTCAACTATGAGGCTTTGAGTGGATCCCTGAGTACTCAAATTGGTTTGCACTGTATGCAGACGATATATTGTTTTTCATGACAGACCCTGAATCTACGGGCCCACAGACTCTCCAAATCATGCAAATATTCGGCAAAACATCAGGCTTCTTCATAAACATCTCGAAATCTCCCCTACTTCCATTAATTGGGTATGCAGGGCCTTTTGCGTGGGTGCTGGACATACGAGTCGCAGGAGAGGACTCAAATACCTGGGGGTGCACTTTTATTGTTCTTGCCCTAGAATCCCTGACTGTTGCATGGGAAGTTCACAGACTTTATGTAAACAGATAATAATTTTAATGGAGGTTTGGTGGTTCTGCATGGCTGACCTCTGCTGTGTGACTAGTCTCTACCTCTCGTGCCCTCCCTCTACCTGAAGGTAGTTTTGCCCTTCATCTACTCACACATTCCCCGATTCATCCTTCTCCCATCCCTCAATCCTGTAACAGATGTTCATACTCTTTAGAAGTCTAGCTAAAAAAACAAGAGCCCCAGTAAATTGGGGTCTAAAGTAATTTAGTGGAATGTATGCTACTAAGTAGGATGCTAAGATTGTGATTCAGATAAGTGATCATCTATTTAGACAGGAACTGCTAATCTTAAACTAACATCCCCTGTCACCTGGCAGGGCCACCTGGCAAGCTCTTCCTACAGACACTTCACGAAAGGTGGTGAACGCAGACCTATACAGCTATTCTTCGTGTCTTTTGTTGTGCTCTCCTCTTCTCTGATTTCTTTGGAATTCTGACGTGCTTCACAAGCTGTGCTTATCCTTTGTAGTTTCTGGACTGTCTCCTCCTTTATCATTGTTATGTGGACCACCCCAGTTATTGATACTCCTTCCTGCATGTAGCTATTTGCCAAACTGGGCATATGCTCCCGCCTATGAGGGTGTTCTCGCCAGTATTCTTGTTCTCTTTCTTTTGTTTTACTCTAAGTAAGTCCTATGTCTCTCGCAGTGAACGCAGCTCCCTTTGTTGCCCATTGGATGGGAACGAGATTCCGAAAGGATGGTATCATTGGTAGGCAATTTGTTGCTCTCTGAGGAAGTCTGTTACTGACCAGAATTCTTAGCGATTTTGCAAAGCAAAGTAGTGGCCAAGAGGCCTGGATAACGTTGGGGTTTGTTGCCCCAGAGCAGAAATAAGTATTTTATTGTGATTTGCTTCAAGATCAGGTCTTTGTTATGAACGAAGTGTCCCTTGCTCAGTATGTCTGGGGGCCCTGCTCTGCAAATTTGTTGTGTATTTACTCTGTGGCTCGGGTCAAGCCAGAGTGGAAGGGGCACCTGGGAGGTCACAGATTTCATGGAGAACTTTTCTAACTATGTTGTTCCGCCATGACTGGATTTCAAGATCCTCTCAAGATGTTTTGATGCTCCTGTATTTGAATCCTAGCCCATAGGTGTGCTTGCTCCTCTGACCTACCATCCACTACACAAGTGTTAGCCCTAGGTCTTCGAATTCATATTGTAGTTCTCGCAGGCATCATGCCTTCATGTGAGAATGTTTTGGAACCGATCTTCAATTGGATTTATTTCAGGGAGTTGTCTAGGTAGTCCTGCGTATTGCCGTCTGGGCCTGTATGGTGCTCCCCAGAGACTCACCTCCCTGGCCTCCTTTCCATCCTTCTTCTATGAGTGTGTTCACATGTCCATCACGGAGGATTTGTCCCTGATTTCTGCCCTTAACCATGCCTCCTTCCTTAGAATACACATGCCAGTGCTGCCAATCAAGCTGGGGCGCTGAACCTAAACTCCCACCATTGCTCCTATTCACACCAGGGTTGGCACACTTCCCTGTTAAAACCAACTTGGGCATTGTTTCCTGTGCGGGTGTTCTGTTTCAGGCCATGAGCCTCCTCAGATCATCTTCATGCGTACTCCTTTCAGGTGGGAGGAGGTGAGCAGCTTGCCCACATGCTGCCTACTCTCTTAACAGCCTGGCAAGAGATGAACTAGTCCCCAGGGCAGCAGATGGGCCCCTCTCCACCACAGAGATGAGTTCAGAGAACAGTTTCGTCTACCACCTCCCAGTACCAGCCACTCTTAGACTTGCTTGTCCTCAGGCTTCTGGTGTTGCTTCTTTTTTCCAGGTCTATATCACGCTGGACAGACTTGATTGAGGAAAGCAATTTAGGTAATTATTTGATATTTTGAAAAATTATAGGACATTGTTGTGTTCCTTCGATCCAAGACAGAGACAGCAACTTCGTAAGTGGTATTTTCCTTTTATTAACAAGCCGTAGCAAGAACAAGTCATTCCTTCTCTGCCCTCCTCAACCGTCTCTCTCGCCTCCCGTTACTCCCGCATTCCACCTCCCTCACGTGGTGTTCCCATGACTCCCGTACATTCCACCCTCTCGTACATTCCAACCCACAATACAGTACATCCCAACACAACACATCCCCCTTCCTTAATAAGACTTGGTTCAATAAGACTTGACTAAGACTTACATTCCAACACACCCCCCTTCCTTAATACAATGAAAGAGAAAGAAAAAACTAAAATAAATAAATAAATAAATAAAATTAAATAATTAGAACAAAAGAACCCCAAAAGGAAATACAAAAGAAGAACTACTGAATAGTGAAATCCTTAATCTAAAACAAAGTCTTTTAGCCACAGGGGTAAATTTCTTCTTCTCTTATCAGTGTCCAAAATCTGGTTGTGTTCCAACTCTTGTGAAACCAATTGTGACTCTTGTTTACTCTGAATTTGATCCCTTGCTTCACCAATTCCTTCCATATCATCGCCACCATTCGTTTCGCTGGTTGAATCGTTATACGAACTTTCAAGCGTACCACAATTACTGTCTCTCAAAACTGGTGTGCCTGGGTTATAAGTCTCACCATCATCCACTCCAAAAGGGTCATTCATCTTATTTTCTACATTTTCCACATCCTCACCTTCATGTACTACTGGACATAATGCAATCCGTTTCAAATTCCACACTTTTCCATTTTGTAACTTCACAGCATTGCGTAATACCTCCTTTACTTGTTCCGGTCCAAAATATTGGCTCTCACCTTTGACTACTTTGAAAGGTTTTTTAATTCTTACCCAATCTCCAACCTTGACCTGGGTTTTTTTCGTACCATGAGCCTTATCAAAATATGATTTGCTTCTATCCTGCGTTTTTTCCATCCTCTTACGTACATCATTCACAGACCAAAAATCCATACCACATTTGTATAACCATGCTGGATTAAACTTGCACCTAGGCTTTCTACCCCTCATGGCAACAAATGGACTAATGCCAGTAACTTCGTTTTCTGTTACCCTATATGCCCAAACCGCTTTCCAAACAGCCGTATGCCAATCGTACTGTTTTCTCATAGCTGCTTGAATGACTCCCTTTAACACTCTGTTAAACCTCTCAACACAACCATTACCACTAGGGTTGTACAATGAAGTGGTTTTGTGTGAAACTCCAACTCTATCGAAATAAACTTTAGCAATGTTTGATACAAATTGTACCCCATTGTCACTTAAGAGTAAGGCCGGAATACCTTCCGAACAAAATGTTTGGTCCAAACATTCCAACACAGATGCAGTATCCGCCTTTTTAACTACTTTAACCACAGGCCATTTTGAAAAAAGGTCCATGATGACCACCAAATACTCCTGCTGTTCTCCAATAGGTCCCATTAAGTCTATGGCCACACATTCCCAAGGTACTACTGGAACTAATTTCTGATCCATAGGTGGTTTCAAAGTGTGTAAAGTTTTGTCAGCAGATGCACACACATGGCAATTACGCACAAATCTCTCCACTGCGGTATCAATTCCTGGCCACCAAAAATATTCTTTAACAATTGTTTTAGTACGTACTATCCCAAAATGACCCTCATGGCATAATTCTATGATGCTTGCA
Organism: Pleurodeles waltl; assembly: GCF_031143425.1. NCBI lineage: Eukaryota > Metazoa > Chordata > Amphibia > Caudata > Salamandridae > Pleurodeles > Pleurodeles waltl. The sequence continues at coordinate 320,282,338 of NC_090436.1, forward strand.
CGTAAGTTCCTAGGAGGAACAAACCTATTGCCCCTCAAAACTAAATCATTCTCTATAGATAGTTCCGCTCTGAGTTCCCAAAAAGGTTTACTCCCTTCGGACAATAAATCTTTTTTGGGCCACCCTACCTGCAAAAATTTTAGCACACTTTGCAATTCCTCATCCTTTTTTTTTTCCACTTCCCACCTGTCCTTACTTAAAGCAGGTAAGCCAGAATCAAAAATAAATGCAATTTTAAACTGATCCCAAGAGTCCTCCACACACTCTTCTAAAGGACATGGCATTCTAGAGAAACAGTCAGCCAACACATTCTTCTTCCCTGGTACGTACACCATCTTGTAAATGTACTCACTCATTCTCATAGAAATCCTCGCAATTCTTGGCGATGCTACAACGCTACCCTCTGAAGACAAAAGTTTCATTAGTGGTTTATGATCACATTGGATGATGACACTCCTACCCCACACAAATGAACGAAAATGCTCCAAACCCCACGCACAAGCAAGCGCCTCTCTTTCAATAATGGGATATTTTTCCTCAGCCGATGTCAAAGATCTAGATGCAAACAGGATAATGTTCTCCGTACCACAATCATCCTTCTGTGACAACACTGCACCCAGACCTTTATCGCTCGCATCTGTGGTCAAGTAGCACTGGAGTAGCGGATCGAAACCACTCAAATTAGGGACCTTGCACAAATATTCTTTGATGTTTTTGAATTCCACGTCACACTCTGAGTTCCAATCAAATCTTGCATTTTTTTTAAGAAGTTGTCTTATGTTAAATACTTTCTCTGCAAAATTTGGAATAAACTTTGCACAAAATTCTGCCATGCCCAAGAATGACCTAACGTCATCCTTACTTGATGGTGGTGACATTTCCTTAATAGTGCTTACTAAAGATGGCTTAGGTTTAACTCCCTCGCCACTAATAACGTGCCCCAAATATGTCACACTTCTCTCTGCAAACTTGCACTTACTCATTTCAACAGTCAATCCATTGTTTTCCAAAATACGTAACACACGTTGCACTCTATCATCGTGACATTCTCTTTTGTTTCCAAACACAAGGATGTCGTCCTGAAAGAACATTACTCCTTTTTCCTTTCCAAATAGTTTGTGCATCAAACGCTGGAAAACAGCAGCGGCAGATGCCAAACCGAAAGGCATTCTTTTAAATTGAAAACACCCTATATGAGTGATAAAAGCTGTTAATTTCCTCGATTGTAGTGACAGAGGAATCTGATGATACGCCGCTGATAAGTCAATACTAGAAAACCAAGTAGCGCCTTTAAGACTGGATACCATTTCAGTAATTTTTGGCAACGGAAATTGGTCTATGACAATGTTATTGTTGAGGTGACGCAAATCCACACAAAGACGGATCTTCCCGTTACTGCGCCGTGCTACGACCACCGGTGAAACCCATTCCGAGCTCTCGATGGGCTCAATTACGTTCATTTGTACCAATTTCTCCAATTCGTTCGACACTTCTTCTCTTACCACTATAGGTACAGGTCGTAATTTATGTACCTTAGGATGTGCATCATGTTTCAATACAATCTCATGCTCAAACCCGCATAGTTTCCCGAGTTGTTTGTTAAAGACTTTAGGAAACTTCTTTTCTAGTTCCTCTTCCATTGAATTTCCTAAATCTGCCAGAAGTACTTTATCCTCACTGTTGGGATCTAAAATCATATGTAATCTACCTTGGTCTTGCCAACCCAGGACTGAAGGTCCTGTTTTTGCTACATATAATTTGCCTATGGCCCTCCTTCCTTTGAATTGAAAAACTAACCATCTGTACCCAAGTACATTGATTTTTTCGCCCGTATAACTCTCCGGTTCAGTGTCAGGAGGTAATAAATGTTTCCCTACTTTTGGCAAAAATTTATTTTCCCACACGTTCTCGTTAATTATGGTAAATGGCGATCCCGAATCAGCATGAATATTGATATCTATCCCTCCAATCTTCCTTTCGCACATTGGTTTTTTCGACAAATAACTTCCATTAATGTTCAATACGAATTTGTTCTGTACGTTTTTGATCATGTTAATACTTCCACATTTGTCTTCTGTATCACTGTTGACATTATTCTCATACACGCATTTGACGCTATTTCTTTTCTTTTGACATACCTTTCCAAAATGGCCAACTACACCACAGTTGTTGCACCTTTGTTTCGCAGCAGGACACGATTTTGAAAATGCCAAGTGTTCTTTACTGCCACAACGATAACACTTTTTATCTCTGAGATCTACCTTCTCCTTGTAGTTGAACGTTGGAGTTTTTTCTGATGCTCTCTCTTTGTAGTTAGATGTTGATTTGCGATTATTTATTTTTAAAACACTACAGTCCTCTTTATCTGAAGACTTCAATTCCGTCGCACACCTTCCTGAAATCTCAGCTTTACGAATAATCGCTAGAACATCTTCCAGTGGTGCATCGCCATTTATCCATAGGCGTTCTTGTATGGACTGATTACGAGCATGCATGACTAATTGATCTCTAATGAGATCCTCATGTAAAATGCCAAATTTACAATCAATGGCTAACTTCTTTAATTCCGCTACGTAATCATCTACCTCTTCTTCTTTATGTTGTTTGCGTTGAAAATTTTTTAAACGTGTGATGCCAATGCATACTTTTGGTGCAAAATACTTGTCAAGATCCATTAATGCTGCATCAAAATTGTTTCCATCTCCAATAGGTACATTTTTCTGCATTCTACTATACGTTTTCAATCCTACTGGACCAAGCGAATGTAACAGGATTCTTTTTTTCTGTTCTGGAGACATTGTTTTTCCTTCGTCTATTGCCTCAATGTAATTAGTAAAGTAATCCTTCCATTCTGTCCATTTGATTGAGGGTTCAGTACCTGAAGCCCAAAATGCATGTGGTGGGCTTATGCTAAAATTCTGTTGTGCCATTAGGAATGACCTGTTCTTTACTGTTCTGTTCTGTTCTTTAATAACTTGTTCGACTCAGCACACTAGTAAGGGAACTCCTTGGAAACAAAGTAGCTCAATTCATTACGATGTCATATAAAGAGAAAAAAAAAAATAATAATTGCTTGGCAACGTCCTGGACAGTTTATGTAGTTGCCTAGACAACGCCCGTCAACACACAGTGCGTCATGCCGCATTAACGTTGAGCTCGTAGCAACGCACGCGCCAGTAAAGGCGTGCGTATATGAAACTTGTCTCGAGCACCCAACGGATGTTGCGCGTGCCGCTTATTATGGCAAACTTTGCACTGTACCTCACAAACCCGACTCACTGCAAGAATTAGCCCGTTTCCACGAAGATCCTCGGCGTTCGTCAGCTGGAAACGCTGGGCCACGCTGGAATTCGACTTAACCTTCGTCGCCACTTTCTGTTGTGTTCCTTCGATCCAAGACAGAGACAGCAACTTCGTAAGTGGTATTTTCCTTTTATTAACAAGCCGTAGCAAGAACAAGTCATTCCTTCTCTGCCCTCCTCAACCGTCTCTCTCGCCTCCCGTTACTCCCGCATTCCACCTCCCTCACGTGGTGTTCCCATGACTCCCGTACATTCCACCCTCTCGTGCATTCCAACCCACGATACAGTACATCCCAACACAACAGACATGGAAGCAAAGGTTGTTACACACAGAATTATGTTTTTTTTTTACATCTAAGAGAGTGGTTTGAACATTTTTTAAATCTTTATTCATATGCCATGGAGACTGACAAGCTAATATTTATAACTTCACACAAATCTAATAGTAGCGACTTTACAATACAGAAAATCAAATATATTTTTAGTTAGAAGAGACCAAGTTGGTTATTGAGACCATTAAACTAGATATGGCACCCAATCTCAATAAAATTCCAGGGGATCTTTTGCAGCACAATCCCTCGGTATGAGCTCCCTATCGTGATTTACTGAGCAATCCAATAGCTTTTGGAGTGCCAATTCCTGAAACATAGAAAGTAGCAGAAAACATCCCCATTTTTAAAAAAGGTGACAACAACAAACCTGGCAAATATAGACATATCGGTTTGCTAGACAGCCTGAAAAAGGTTTATGCAAGGCATATTTTGGATTTGGATATTGAATGAGTGGATATGAGTGAATGGAGGACACAAAGGTTTTCTCACCATATCAGGCTGGCTTTAGAACAAAGGGTAGCACAAAAGAGCAAGTATCCGGACTCTCCATTATTATTTGGAAGTATATAAAAATGAGAGAAGGTCATCCATGTACGGTGTTTGTCACTATGAGGGTGGCATTTGACCTAGTCCCAAGGCTGTGGAACTCTCCTAGGTCGCTAGGAGTCTTTAAAGCTATTCTATTACAAACAATAAGATCACATCACGAAAATTATGCTCAGGTGCGATGGGGTCCCCTGGGCGAACTCACAGATCATATCCTGATACAAAGGAGAGTTAGACAGGGCTGAATACTCTTGGTCACACTTTTTTCACTTTATGTGAATGATGTTATCAAGGCTCTGTGAAAGTGTACTAATGATTCCCCAGAATTAGAAGGAGTCCCTATGCCGACCCTGCTATTCATGGATGATACCTTTCTGTTGTCAGAAGGGCCTTGGCATTAATGTATCTAAGGCTAAGTATATGGTGATGAGACCTCACAAGTCCTTTAGAGGGGACATATGTTTGAGACAGAAGAGGCTGGAGCCTGTACATAAGTTTGAGCATTTTGGTATAATCCCAGATAGGAAGGTGACATGCAACCTGCATATACAAAAATGTAGAACCATTCTCCACGCCTATGGAACCTAGGAATGTGGCTGGATAAAACCTTGAATCTTGACTCTGAAGTAGTAAAGCGTACAGACACTTTCTATAGCATACACAGGATGCTCTGAAAAATCCCCCCTCTCCTCCCTCCTATTTTGCAGAGGCTAATATGTCCAGACCCTTCTTCTCTCCTGCTCGGACTATGGCAACTCTCTCTATTTAAGAGCCCCAAGAGCTACAATTAGGAAACTGCAGGTAGCACAGAATTCTCCCACCCGGATACTATACACCTTACCCAGACATCAATCTGCCCGACAAACCTTGAGCTCACTCCATTATCTCCCAGTGGCCAAGAGGGTCATATTTAAATCACTCTGTTTCGCCCATAGGTCACTCCTTGACAAAGGGCCTTTGATCTCCTGCACTTTGTTATCTCCGTGGGAGAACTTGCGATCCTCTTTGGCACATTTGGCCACAGTACCTATAGCTAGAAGGGCAAAATACATGGGCCGCTCCTTTGCCTATAATGCAACTAAACTATGGAACAATCTTGTCCTACTCTATAAGATCAGCCAAAAAGGAACTCCCTTTTCAAAAATCACTAAAGACTTGGCTCTTCCAGAATAGATCCCTCTAATCCCCTCTGACTAGTCTGTGCCGCACTCTCATCGCTAAGATGCCTATGGGTAGCTACGCACTCTATAAGTGCTGTATAGAATAGAATAGAATCCTCCAACATAGCGCCACAGCAATATAAAAGATACATCATTCTACGATTTTTAGAGCTACCTTTCTGCTGCAGAAGTTTAAAAGGCAAAGGCACAGGCAGCTGCTTTATATGGTGCGGACATTTGGGGCACAGATAATGTAAAGTTATTGACATTGGGTGAAAACTCTTTTATTAGGTCATTGCTTAATCTTCTGCAAAAGCACTCTCCTTATTCCCTTGTTATTTGATGTAGCTCTGAAATGGATAGAGCACTTGGTAGCTATTAGACCTTTACTTCATTGTGTGAGGATTTGGATCGTTCAGGAACTAGTACCATACAGGGAGGGTTTGAAAGAGCTGTTTGAGGTCGACAGCTCCATCACCTTCCTGTGGTCCCAGCATGTCAAGTCTTAGTTTGACACATTAGGTCTGGGAACTTATTGGACCGACCATTTCTCTCTGGCAATGGCTTCCAAGCAGAGATTGAAGACGATTTATTGGAAACGTGTTTTATTTTACCTGCATGGAAGGTCTAGGTTAGTGAGATTGTCTGTGCAATTTTTAAATGTCAAACCATCTTTTGAAAGGTTCTTGGACATTATATACCCACCACTAGCCAAGACACGCGACATAAAATTCTGTTTTGACATCTTAGAAATTAGATCTTTTACATAGAAATGGAAAAGTGGCGATAACAAACCCAAAGATTATAATTGCATCCTCTGCTCCTTTCTCACGTGGAGCATGTATTGTTTTTTGTTTAGCGTATGTGAAGCCCAGAAAGAAATGGATACACCCACTATGCCTTAAATTTGGCCTTAGACAATAATCACAAGCCTTCAGGATAGTGAAAACTGATACATCTATGCATATACTTATAGCCTGAGCCCTACTTACTTGCCACTGTGCTTCTTCAGACGCAGAGGGGATTGAATTTGTGAACGATTTTATGATCTTATAGGCACTGTGTTATACAGTGTTTATGTCAATTAAACTTATGCTGGTTTTTCATGTTCCATCATTCCAAGTATTTTATGTTCCAAGCTGTAGTTCTGAGGTTTTGCACTTCATTACCGATTGGCTGAGGGAAGACTATGCTCGAGTTGTAGAGTTGAATAAAACTTCTTTAACTCACCTCTCGGTTGTCGTCTTCGAAGTGGGGCACAAGACCTGGGAACGAGGAGCCAGTCAAGGTTCTACAACGCCGTGATGTAGTCCTGGACCCGGTCTCAGCTCGATGTTTGCTACCCCTAGCTCTATGCACGGTGTGAGGCAGCAGGTTCAAGTAGCCTATGGGAAGGAGAGCCACAGATAAGTGGACAGTCATTATACAGAGCCCCGCTAGTACTTTACTTAAACTTTTCCTAGCAAGCAAGAGGGCCAGACAGCTAGAGAACTGCCATGCTGCGCATGAGCATGCACAGTCTGTCTTGAATGTAAAGTATGAATGCGCAGTACTGACAGTCACCATTTTAAACACTGCTATCAGTGATATCCATATCAGATGGTGTGGTAATTTGCACGCACCCCTTTACAACCATATTGCTTTAAGCATTTCATCGGTGACATGCACACCAACAGTAACACTTTAGCACATTGACATAAAAGGACATTGATGGTGATGTGCACACCAGTCAGGCGCGGCCCGTCCTTTAGGGCAGAGGGGCCACGCCCCCCACCTTTTGCCCTTCATGAAGAGTGCCGGTCAGGCTGAACAAAGGTCAGCCTGACAGACACTCTTCATGTTCAGGTCAGGCAGCCAGGAGCGAGACATGCACGATTTGCCTAAGGTCAGCCAGGGAGGGAAGGCAGCAGTCCCAACCCTCCCAGGACCTCCGAGGCTGAAGGTAAGTGTGTGTGTGATCTTTTTAAATGAATGTTTAATGCATGCGTATATGTTTGAAGGTTGATGAGTGTTGTTAATGGATGTGCGTGTGTGTGTGAATGAATGTGTGTGAGTGTGCTTTCCGCCCGCCCTCTCCCTCCTAAAACTGCCGGCTGCCACTGACACCAGTGTTCAATCAGCATTTCCGCTAGTCATTTGGGTACATCCAACTTGCAGCCATCTTAGTTTGGGAATACTAATGGTAATATGCACACTGGTGTTGTTTCCTTACGTGTTCACCTGCTTATGTTGCTGTTGCATCACAGATATGCACATTGTGATAGCTAACTTTAGTCCATAATGTTGCACACTGCTTCTCGTCCAAAATGAGCATTCATGTGAATAACTTATTTGCACACCTGACAACACCATTGAAGTACAGTATTAGTATATGCAGTACTTATGTGCATGTTTTGATTCATGTATATGTGCATTTTAATTTTCATATATGCTTAGATTACCAGTTTGCCTTTCTTACCAGCATGGAATTGCACAGTTTCACTGTTACGCCTCGATTATTTTTATCATTTTTATCACAGCCAGGCTCACCACTGTAGGATAATCATGCAGGTATCTTCTTAAAATAAGTTGAGTACATGAGAAGAAAGAGAAATGCGTAGATTTATTAACGGGCCCACGGCAGGCAGAGGCATATACACACCGGACGAAGACCTCAGTGCCAATGCCGTAGCTCTGTATCTCAAAGCTCTAGAACACTAGAAGATTCCGATTGCTTAACGATAAACGAACTTTACATTAACAAAAATAAACACAGTGTAATTGAAACATAATAATATAAATAAAGAATAACAAAAGTAAAACATATGCATATATACTACATCATCTTCCTTCCTTATAACAAAATGAGCAAGTAAAACTAAATTTTAACCTAACATGAAATCATTAAACTTGGATGGAATTTTGACAAGTCTGTGGCTACGTGTGTATACAGGTTCCACGACTAATGATGTTGAAGTGGTATTGAGTCCATCAATATTATAACAAGAGTTCTCCATATGAATCGGAACATCACCATCTTCATGACTGCAATCCTCATGACTTGTGCTACTGATCTCCGTCTGATTCAACTTCGGACCATCAAAGAATGTGCTATCCAGACTAGCACCATCTTCCCTCCCTGCATAAACACTTCAGAAAATCTTTGTTTGTGATAAGGATATAGGAACCACGCAGTTTCTGTTCCACCACCCCTTACCATCCAACAAAACAGCAGTCTTGGTAACTTTGATTATTTTAACTGGGAGAGAAAATGTCGATTCTCCTTTGCATAGTTTATGAGGTTTTTTGATAAAAACCCAATCATTTACATTTAGCACAACATCCTTTACATTTTTCTTGATATCATAGTTAAGTTTCTGCATCCTCTGTTTCTCACAAACTCTTTGTTTTAACTCTTCTACATCCACATTCATATCCTTGTTGCATAAGGAAGTCATCCAGGCTGGCACTAACTGAGATCTGGATTTTCTACCTCTAAGAAGAACAAAAGGAGAAAAACCAGTTGTAGAGTGAGGAGTATTCAAATATGCCCAGACTTTCTCTTTCAAAAATTCTAATACATTAGAGTTGGTTGCTATAGCTGTTTGAATGCCTTCTTTCAGAAAGCGGTTAGCCCTTTCAACTAGACCGTTAGAGGCTGGACTATATAAGGCCACATGTGAATGTCTAATACTAAATTTTTTCATAAAGTTCTCCATTTTGGCAGAAGTAAAATGCACACCGTTATCAGTGACAATCACAGAAGGTGCACCTTCTAGATTAAAGACTCGAGACAAGAACATAATTACTGAGTCTGTGTCAGCATACTCAACAAATTCATAGTATATCCATTTGGAATAATAGTCTATGATAACAATTAAGTACCTCATGTCTTTGGGTAACAAATAAAAAGGACCTGAGAAATCCATTGCTAAGCTTTCCCAAGCATTATTGGGAAGAGGAATATTATGCAGAGGTTTAGTATGACATACCCAATGCTTATCAGACACCACACAGTAAGCACATTTATCAATAAAGTCAGTTACATGTTTATCAAGACAAGGCCACCAGTACTTCTCTTTAAGTCTCCTGCAAGTGGCTGAAATCCCAAGATGACCTTCATGTGCTGCCTTTATCAATCTGGATCTCAAGACACTCGGAGGAACACAAAGAGAACCTCTCATGCATATACCGTTTTCGCAAGAAAGTTCAGCAGCCAGTTGACAAAATGTGTTTAATTCGCCTCCATACTTCTTTCTATTAGGCCAACCATGCTTGATATGATGAATTACTAGTGACAAAATAGAGTCATTAGACATAGCTGAAAGCCATTCTTGCTCAGTAAATAAACCGTCTGATACTGAAACAATGTCCAGTGTACCCACTACACACTCAGTGTCGTCATCAACAGAAGTCGACTGAGAAAGCGGCAGAGGTAAACGTGAAAGACAATCTGCTCTAACATTCTTTCCACCAGATAAATACCTAACGTCTAAATTGTACTCTTGTAGCTTTGAAAGCAATCTTACCAGTCTGGCAGAAGCTTTTCCAAGGCCATTACCATCCAAAAGAAAGACAAGAGGTTTGTGATCAGTATATAAAATGCAACGAGTACCCCAAATATATGTTTTAAATTTATGTACCGCCCAGGCACAAGCTAGAGCCTCTCTTTCAATGTTGCTATAATTGCTCTCAGCCTCAGAAAGAGCCCTGGACGCAAAAGCAACTGTGTGTTCCTGACTATTAACACATTGGCCAAACACTGCTCCTAACCCTTTTAAACTGGCATCTACTGTAATAAAAGAGTTCGCTGAAGGTATGAAAGATTTTAAAGCTGGAGCAGATAAAACAATTTGCTTAATAGCAGCAAACGCACCACTGGCTTGTTCATCCCAGATGAACTTACTACCTTTTTTCAATAAGGACCTGAGAGGTTGTACTATCATGGCATATCCATCAACAAATCGTGAATAATATTCACATAGACCAAGGAATGAACGGAGTTCATCTTTGTTAGTTGGAGAAGGGGCGTCCTTAATAGCTTCTAAATTCCCCTGTTTAGGTCTAATACCTTCCGCAGAAATAGTATGCCCTAAATATTCTACACTCTTCACCATAAATTTTCATTTCTCGCCTTTAATGGTCATCCCGCAATTCTCAAGAATAGAAAAAATGTTATCAAGTAGAATTCTATGTTCTTCGATGCTCTCAGTGTGTATTAAGATGTCATCCTGAAAAGCACACACATTTTTAAGATGACCAAATAGTGAATCCATCGTTTTCTGAAATACACTAGCTGCGGACGCTAGACCAAAAGGCAATCTAAGATATTTGAAAGCACCAAAAGGAGTTATAAATGTGGTGAGTTCTTGAGAACACTCACTAAGAGTGATTTGATGATACGCAGAGCGCAAATCAATAGTGGAAAAAAAATTCGAGGCACCTAAACTAGAAATTAACTCTTGTATGTGTGGAAGAGGATGACAATCTACAATAATGTTCTTATTTAAGAACCTGAGGTCCACACATAGCCTCAACTCACCATTCCTTTTCTTTGTAAGTACAACTGGCGAAACCCATTCTGACGAATCTGTGGGAGCTATGATGCAATCTTTAACTAATTTGTCTAGCAGATCCTTTAATTGTCCTCCTACTGAGATAGGAACGGGTCTGACTTTATGTGAAATAGGAATGGCACCATCTTTGACTCTAATACAATGTTCAAAACCCTTCACAGTGCCTACTTTGTCTGCAAATGCTCTGGGAAACTTTGCTATAAATGACTTAACATCAAAATCAGTGGAGATATCGTATACACCAAATTCAGCTACATCCACAGGCATATCTCCTAAAATTATTGGATCATCACATCCAGGGCGAAGGATGATGCCCAATTTCGCCACATCTTTCCATCCAACAATGTCCCTGCCATTCAACGCTACATAAATTGTAGTCGCAGTGCATCTTCCTAACATAGACAAAGCAGCAGAAAAACATCCTAATAGATCAATATCATGATCACCAAAAGCTTTGGGACAAATATCTGGTTGTTGTAACACCTTTGTCGCAGGCCAATACTTACGATAAGTCACATCTGCTAAAATAGTAATCGGTGCACCAGAATCTGCCATAACAGAAATTTCCTTAGAGTCAATAATTGCCCTACAAATAGGTCCTTTGATGTTCGTAATACTTCTTCCTCTACATGGAGGAATGTCTATGGTCAAAACCAAATTGGATAAATTACTCGTACATTCTTGAACTGCTCTTTAATTTTGAGTATGGATACTATTAACTTTCACTGTCATTCCATTATTAATAGACCTGGAATTACGATTAAATTGTCTGCAAACAGCTTGAAAATGACCAATTTTTTGGCACTTTAAGCATTTCTTACCTACAGCAGGGCAAGATTGGCTACTACTAATGTGACTACGCGAGCCACAACGGAAACATTACACAAAATTTCTATTTTGTCTTGCTACCCTTTCCTTAACATAACATACTTCTGTATCCTCCAGCACTTGATTAATGCTAGAGTGTTCATTTTGCCCACACACTACCTTGGATGTAACAATGGATCTTTCAACAGCCTTAGCAATATCAACAGTTTCATCCAAGGAAGGATTACGACATGCTAACAAGCGTTCTTGAATCTTTTTTGAATGACAATGAAACACAAACTGTTCTCTGATGTGTACATCCACATTGGTGCCAAAATCACATTTTGCCGCAAGCACGCGCAAATTGGCGACAAATTCATCTACTGATTCATCTACAGCTTGTTTACACATTGCGAAATTAAATCTTTCAAGTAACACATTCGATTTGTCAGAGAATTGTTTACCAATTCTTTCTTTCCCTTCAACATACACATTCCACACACTACTATCACCTCCACTGCTATCCTCCGTGGGAGGGGAAACAGGAGGCAAATTATCAAACACACGTTGTCCAGCCACACCAAGATGATTGAAAAGAAAAGCTAATTTCCTGGCAGGAGGAAAATCATTGGCATCAATTGCAGTCAAATAGTTCTCAAAAATCCTTAACCATTCAGTCCATTTAATATTTGGTTTTCCTCCCTTCGGTATAAATGGTGGTGGTTGGACGACTAACTGATTAGAAGCCATAATAAATAAATAAATTCCAAATCTGGATGTATTGCATAAACAATTAATTCTTATGTGGAAATATTATGTATGTATGTACTATGCATAAATACAGTCTACAGTCTCACAGTCTCATTCCAGTAGCAGTTCAATAGTAATTAGCTGAAATAAACCTCCAGAAAACGGCTGTCCAACAATACTCTAGACACGATGTGCACCAGCGCATGTAGGTTATGTAGAAGAAAAGAAATTGCAGCTGGCAAGCCGTGCACAACAATTATGTATCCAGGCAACGCAAACTTTAGAGCGCGTAGCTCTTAGACGTCACCACTCAGAGCACGTAGGTACCCAGGCAATGCAACAACTTTAGCACGCGAGCACGCAGTGTGACGTTTCAGTCTCTGTGCACCAGCTTCTGTGCGCCGTTACAATTCTACAGCGCTCGAGCCTCAATGAGCGCTCGTGAAACAGCCAACGGTGAGACGAAAATCCGATGAGAGATCCATAATCAGAATTAAAAAAAAAAAAAAAAATGATCTCTCAACACGACGAAAGTTCCTGAGGTAGATCAAAAATAGCCGGGAGCCAGTGCTGGTCGGTGGACCCGTAAGTTTCTTCTTTCCTCGATGGACACGTCTTTGCCCCACTCCTGGTACCAAATGTAGGATAATCATGCAGGTATCTTCTTAAAATAAGTTGAGTACACGAGAAGAAAGAGAAATGCGTAGATTTATTAACGGGCCCACGGCAGGCAGAGACACATACACACCGGACAAAGACCTCAGTGCCAATGCCGTAGCTCTGTATCTCAAAGCTCTAGAACACTAGAAGATTCCGATTGCTTAACGATAAACAAACTTTACATTAACAAAAATAAACACAGTGTAATTGAAACATAGTAATATAAATAAAGAATAACAAAAGTAAAACATATGCATAGATACTACATCAACCTACTGAATGGGAGGATTGGATAGGAATGTTTAGGACTTATATTGATGCACTGGATGGTCAGAACTTTTGTTCGCCCAGAAAGAAAGCTTTAATGTTAAAAATGTTAGGAAAGGAAGGTCACCACTTATTCAAGTACTTACTGATAGCGATGGAACCCTATGGTGACCCAATACAGGATGAATCTGTTGAAGCAAAGAGGCGACTCAATATCATATTTGCGAAGGAAGTGAATTTAGTTGTGACCCGTTACACATTTTACACTCATCCACAAAGGGACAATGAATTAGTTGATGAGTTTGTCTCCAGGCTCAGGGAATTATGGGTGAAGTATAAATCTGGAGCCATGACTGATTAAATGATTCAAGACCAATTGATTGTGCAATGCAGAAACAAAAAAATAAAGGCGCAATTGTGTGTAGAAAATAATCCTTTGCTTAATAATGCCACTGACATTGCCAAAGTAGTGGAACAATCAGAACTGTGCATGATAGAGATGGAAAAAGGGATACTGGTATTAATGATGTTTTGAGTGTCAGTTGAGCAGGCTCAGTCAACGACACTGTGGTAAAACCTGGCAACAATGTAGTTAGGCTTAATCAACATATCAGGTCCTGTTACAGGTGAAGCAATGTTCACACTGCTGATTCTAGGAAGTGCATTTCAATCAAAAAGGATTGTAGAACATGTGGGTGTAGAGATCATTTTGCGTTTTTTTGTAAAGAAGAGAACAAAGCTAGGGTTGCAACTGTGGATGATGAGCATCTGGCAGGTGCGCCTTGTGTTAGAATCCTAAGTGCGGGGGATACGGAACAGGAAAAGGGTAGGGAATGCAGACCAAAATCAAAATTTGTGATTAATGGGGAAGTGATGAAATGCATGCCAGATTTGAGTTCTATATAAACCATTATTCCTAAAACCATGTTCGATGAACATTGGCCGAATGTTACACTGTCGCCCAAAGATATCAATCCTGGGGGATATCAAGGTGAAACCATCAATCACCCAAAGATATCAATCCTGGGGGATACCAAGGTGAAACCATCAATCTGGTGGGATATATGCAATTCATTATGAAATTTGAAATGAGAGAAATAAAGGAAAACATGTATGTAGCAGAGGATGGTCGATCCATTTTGGGTTGGATGCATCTGTTTGATCTCAACATGGTCATCAATCCCAGAGCACCTAACCAAGTAATGATAGGGTAAGATATGTATTTGTCTGATATCTTAAAGGGGGGCTGAGGGGTTTTGCTCGAACGGCTGTGAAGGAAGGATTGGAGGACATGCTGATGAGTGGTATGATAGAGGCAGTCAAGCTGGATCTCTCCTGTGGTGATTAAAGAGAAATTAGATTGTTGTTATAGATTCTGTGTGGATCCCAGATCTCTGAATCAGACTACAGTTGTGAATACTTATCCTTTTTTCTTATTTTTTTTAACTTTGGAGCAAAACACAAAAAAAATACAAAGAAAAAGCTAATCTTGATCAATTTCATTAGTTTACACACCTAGCGCCTGATGTAGAGTTTGGTGGATGGGGTTACTCCGTCAGAAATGTGACGGATATCCTGTCTGTCATATTGCGATTCCACTATATACTATGGAAATTGTGATACGGAGGACGGGATATTCTTCATGTTTGTGACGGAGTAACCCATCCACCAAACTCTAAATTAGGCCCTTAGTCATGATATATCATTTTAACAAGAACAAAAGAAAACAGAGAAAAAATAAAAGAATTGATCATTCTCCTGTCATATAGAGCACTATTAGGTGAACACGTAGCAAGCAACTTTAAGAAAGTAAACCAAAAAAAAGACAACATGGAAGGATTCATCAGAGGAAATCACATATACAGTAACATTTCCAAATAACTTCGCCTACAAAATTATAACCAAATTTAGCCATATTTAGCATTTTATCAGGTGTCAAACTGAGCCCCTGGAGGCTAGCCAATCCCATATTCCCAATTTATTCTCAAATCAATGCCCTATTGGTGCCCAGATCAAGACCCTGGTTTTTTCGAGCCCTCTTCCCCTTACAGTTATAGAAGGCTTCCTCCATATTATCCATACTCAGCAGTCAGGTAAACCATTACTGCATTGTAGGGGGTTCCTTGTCTAGCCATGCTGCTGTGATAAGGGAGCGTGCTACTGTCATAGCAATAAAAACAAAATAGAGCATCCCCCTCTCCCTACAGGTGCTTTGATCAATACCAATGAGCATCAGTAATAGAGTAATGCTAACTCTTCATCAAGGGATGCCCTCAAAAAGGCTCTGATTTCCTTTTTTAGCACCTGCGATTTGATACTTCCATAAAACATATGCTCCATGCCTGCCCCCCCAACACACAACACTGATAACTATCATCAGATCCATTCCTCAACTGAACATCTTGACAGGGATATCGTAAAAACTAGATAGCCTTATAATGCTGACTCCTCAAAGAAGCTGTGAGCAACAATACCATATCAACCTCAAGTGACTCCTCCAAATCTATCCCCTGGGTTCCCAGTCTGCCTACCAATCTCTTGCTGTGAAGCTCAAGATAATCCACATTTTCCTTACTCAGTACCTTATAGATTCAACCGATCTTAGTTCCCTGAATCACACACTCTAGGAGTGGTATCTTTTCAATAGATGATGTCCCTCTCCTGAGTTTAAAGCTAAAATCAATCCCTGATCTGTAAGTACTTAGAAAAGGTTTTCCCACCCACACTGAACCTCAAATGGAGATCCTTTAACAAACATGGGTTGTCACGAAGGTCACCCAGTCTAGTCACTCCTACTTTCTTCCATATGTGATAGACTCCTTCATGAAATATAGAGGGGAATATGGGTGATCGTCACAGCTGAGTATACATATCTTGTGGTTCCTCCATTCAGCCTTCGCTGCTTCCAGATCTTATGTGCTGCCCCAACTGTTTTAAATTTGACCTTCTTATAGTAGCTATGTTTGATGTTCCTGGAAAAACCCTCCCTAGCTTTCGCCCCAAGAGCCAGCTCATAGTTTGTTGGTATTTCAGCATCTAATGGAGTCTGTCTCCCACAGTCCATGAGAAGGATCCCATACATCACACCAAAGCAGTCCAGTAATAATACTTAAAATTAAGGACCGCCCATTCCGCCCTGTATCTAGGAAAGACCTTATACTTCAGTGCCTGCCAAACCTTTTATACTGCCAGATCTAATGTATGCAAACAAAATCTAATTTTTTGAGCCATAGTTCCTCCACCTCTAATGGAATGGTCCTGAACAAATGTAAGACCTTAGGAAAAAAAACATTTTAATTACATCACACCTGCCTGCTAACATCAAGTGTAAATCGGTGATTCACCTGAGATCCAAACTAATCTTACCTACTACTTGAGCATAATTTATTGCAGTGATTTTCCTCATACTGGCAGTGATTCTGATGCCTATATATGTTGCATGCTGTACCCTTTGGCCATTCGTCATGACAATATTGTAGGTACAGACAATCTGTGTCTTCTGTTTATTCAAAAAGTAGCCATAAAGTGTGCCAAACCCTTCTATCTCTCTTTGTATTTCAACCAATGCATTTTGGAGTTCTGGTGTGAGCAAGTCAATATCTCTCACATAGGCTAGCACTTTAGTGCTGAATCCTTTGAGTTGTAAAAGGTGCAATCGCCCTGTTCATCCCAATTTGCATAATAAAAGGGTTAATATATATTGCGAACAATAGGGGTGAGCAGGGACAACCCTGCTTTATCCCGCTTTTTATCACAATCCTTCCTGACTCTATCCCCATGATCTGCAGTTGGGCAGTAGGCCTGTGATATGATGCCTTTATAGCCTTGACTAAGCCTTCCCCAAACCCTTGCATCTAAGTGCCTCTCATAGATACCCAAGAGACATGGTCAAAGACCGTTTCTGCATCAAGGAGGATCATAGTCAAAGGGTCCCACATGACCTCTGCATTATCGAACAATGCAACTGCTCTCCGCATATGTTCTGTCATACCCTGCTCTGGTATGAAACCATGCTGCCAGGGTTGGAGTAATTTGGCCATGATCCTCCCTAACCACATCACATATATTTTAGAATATACCTTGGCATCTGAATTGATTAATTAAGTTGGTCTGTAGGACCCACGTTGAATTGGAGGCTTCCTCTTCTTTTTACAAATAACATTGTTGGTACTAGCCCATGAAGCTGAGACAACTTCCTCCTGCTAAACCCCTTTAAATATATCTAGCAAATCATTTGTCAGCCTTGAAAAAAATACTTGGTAAAACTCTGAAGGCAGCTTATCTGGCCCTGCAGCTTTCCCAGATGCTAGGGTTTTGAGGGCTTCTCTAACTTCATCAGGAGTTATAGCAGACTCTAAAGCTTCAGCTTCCTCACTGTTTAGGAAACCTTTTTCAGTCCCTCTAAAAACTCTTGTATCTGAGGGAGATTTTTCTTCCTGATAAGGTTCTTGATAGTATTCCTAAAACACTTTAATTATGGCATCAAGACTAACAACCAGTTTGCCATATTTCCCATCTAGAGCATTAATGCCCCTTTCTATTTCTCACTGTATTCGAAGGGCTAGCAATCTCCTTACTCTCTCTCCATACTTGTAGCTCTCTATTCTATGAGCCTGGAATTTTTTTGCACTCGCACTGCAGTAATAGCTATTAATCCCAGTCTTTGTCACTCCCACTTTTTGCTGGATCCCTTGATTGTCCTGTACACCAATAATAAGCATGTTCTGTTATGCTTCTAAATCTAGGAGCCTCCACCTCTTTAGCCTGTTGTTTTCTGCTATGTGAGGAGAAGCTAACAGTCTCGCCCCTAACTCCTGTTTTAAATGAGTCCAAAACTGACCCTTCTGTAGAACTATTTTGGTTCACCTTCAGAAAGTCCAATATCTATTTTGTCATCTGTTCAATATAGGCAGTATCTAGGAGCAATTTCCTATCAAATGTCCGATTCCTCTGCCTCCTAGCTACCCGCAGGACTGATAATTCTAGCACCAATAGATTATGGTCTGAAACTATTCTTGGTAGCCTCTTAATATCAGCTTTGCACACCAAGCCTGCTTAAATCAAGAAATGGCCCAACCAGACATACTTTTTATGTGGATGAGAGAAATAAGTATATCTTTGGTCAGGGGACTTTAATGGGTCCCATACATACACCATCCCATGACTTCTAATGAAATGGTGCACCACCTTACATACCAAAGGTTTCCTCCCAGCATAATTGCCAACTGGGCATTTATTATTCCTGACCTCTATGTCGCTGTTAGGATCACCACATACGACCATAGGGGTGGGCCATGATGCCAACTCAACCCCTCAATCACTGCTGCTGTTCACGTTTGGAGCCATATATAGAGCAGATGGTGAGACAGACTCCTACCACCTGACATTCAACTATTGCCCGTCTACCAAACGTATACGTTATAGTACATTTGACCTGACAGTCACTACCCTTGGCTAAAATTGCCACGCCCTTTGTAGAGGTACTTTGAGTGGTACTTGCAAGGAGAGATTAACCCCTGCCCTGTAACCAATCCTTCTTTTCTCTGGGTACAGGAGTTTCTTGCTCACAAATTAGGTTTGGCCCTAAAGATTGAAACACTCCAACCTCTTTTTGCCTCTATCATTATGGCCACATATGTTAGCTGAGCATATGCATATCCTACCAGACTACATCCTTGGCTCCACATAGAAAACATCTCCCACTCATATCCTTGACAAAACATGACCTTGCAATAAAAAAAAAACACTCCATCTTCAAAATAGATTCAGAATGCTCCAACTCTTTCTGATCCTCTTGTTTAACTCTCTTTGTTTTTCACCCCATCCCAGCATTGCAGTGGAGACTCTCCTGCCCACAGCATCCCACCCTTCCCCCTCCAGCACATACTTGCTCTCATCCCCACCTCCCTTTCCCACCCTTCCGCCACATTCCCCCACCTCAGGGAAGCATACAGACCTGACATAGATCTATAGGTGATGAACTGACCTCTTCTTCTCCCTACCAGAGCCTCATAAAAGCAGAG
Organism: Pleurodeles waltl; assembly: GCF_031143425.1. Taxonomy (NCBI): domain Eukaryota; kingdom Metazoa; phylum Chordata; class Amphibia; order Caudata; family Salamandridae; genus Pleurodeles; species Pleurodeles waltl. The sequence goes on from NC_090436.1 coordinate 320,301,740, forward strand.
CCTCATCAGTATGTACCATATAGCCAATCTCCTGTACAAACTAAGTGTTACATATGTATCACACCCTCTTCATTCGCCTTCTACCCCATTATCATCATTGATGCTCCCCCATCTTTTACTTTAATTCCGGATGTTAACACTCTGGGTTTGTCCTTCCAGATAACCTTTAACTTAGGTGGATTTATAAGAAAAGCCTGTCCGGACTTATTCTGGAAAGACTTAATCAACTAAAGGCCTGATTTAGATTTTGGCGATAAGGGTCCCGCTGTCCATTTTCCATTGGATTTTCTGACTGCCCATTCAATTTAGATGTTGGTGGTTACAGAGACGAAAGACCGCCAATGAACTATCGTCACTGCCATGAATCTTCACCAGTGTCGATGGTGCCATAGGCAAAAGCCGCAGGTGGCTAAACCTCCATACCTGAGTTGGCGAATTGGGAGGGATACTGAGCATAGCATGGGAGACAGGGGTGAGGGAGGTGCCTCCAGTGAAGGTGATGCCATCCCTTTTAGGGGAGCACGTACGGTGAACTGGGGGGGGAGCAAGAGGGAGAGTGGAGATGGGAATGTGGTTGGCAGACAGCAAAGCAGGTTGTAACGTCACAATAGGGTCCATCGCCTCTAGGGGCTGGTCTTCTGTGGAGACCTCTGAAGATGATGATGAATCACTGGTGGCCTCAGTGCCCTCACCCTCTGGGGCACTGGGCTGCTCGCTGTCGGTGGTGTCTGCACCAGAACTACAGTGCCCAGCTTGTTCCCCGCCGATGTGGCCATTGTCACCTTTGCATTGCCCAGACAACAGTTTGAGTGTATCTGTGTAAGAGAACTGAACATGAACTTTGCTCACAAAACATTTGCCAAGCCTACATATTTAACCAGTTTCAAAGCTCCCAAACTTGACTTCTTTATCATTAGCATCCCATGCATGTAGGGCAGATTTCCACAAACCATTTGCTCACAGTCTAGAAATTCCTCATGCTAGCTCCTATATAATGTTTCCTGTTCTCTCTCAACTTTTATTTCTCTGCATAAACTGTTTCACGCATCTGATTGCTAGGGCTTTGTTGTTTAGAATACTGATCTTATGTCCCCAAAACTCACAGTAACCAGAAATACATATGTACAGTGTATATACAAGGTTAAATAATCTGCATTATTTACATTCACCAAATGTTACATAGGTATCAATGTGTGTCCACAAATACTACAATGTTTTACCAAAATGTATATGAACTGAACACCTGTTTTCTTTGTCTGACCATTTCACAATGGTAACACTTCAAGTAACTAAAGTATATTTCTATTGTACCCCATATCATGTGGAATCTGTAATGAACTACCCCAGCAATGTATTACGTGCTATGTACATACCTGTGCTGTTAAAGATATTTACTAAACTATTTTTTGGGAGAATTGACAAATGGCTTTGACAGCATGAGTAAATATATAGGCCTTGATACATTACTAATCCACTTCAGTATCAAGCAAAAACACATTCACATTTCCAAAAGATGTTTTGGGCCAGATAGTGACTTTTCAAGATGGAATACTCAAACATCTATTTGATGTAACCTTCCATCTGTAAATGTCCTTTTAAGTATCACATTTCTCACTGAGTTCTGGACATAACTAAGGACACTAAAATATTGTTTGTGATAGGTGTAACTGAGTCACTAACGTGGGCACATTCCTGTCTGTTTCAGTCAATATAGTTTGGCTTTATAATTCATGTTGGTTGACACAGGCTGGCTTACATGCACATTTGTTAAGAACTAAGGCTTCATGCAAATCTGCTATTGTGTGCATGAAATGACTTGAATCTTGCTGTGAAAACATATTTCTAACATGCTTCAGATATGGAATGATGCAATTGCACTCTGTCTCCAGTCCTTTTGGACCGGATGTTCATTATCATTTTGTCATTGTACCAACTTACAAATGTAAAGTCTCAAACGCGCCGTCAGCGTTTGTGTGGGGGCCGGAGCGGCAGGAGGAGGCGGAAGGAACACCTGTGGGCAGGAGCCCTTTAAATCTTTCACAGCGCTCCCGCATCGCGGGAAGCGCGCCGCCAGCGTTTGTATGGGGGCCAGAGCGGCCGGAGGAGGCGGAAGGAACACCTGTGGGCAGGAGCCCTTTAAATCTCTCACAGCGCTCCCGCATCGCGGGAAGCGCGCCGTCAGCGTTTGTGTGGGGGCCGGAGCGGCCGGAGGAGGCGGAAGGAACACCTGTGGGCAGGAGCCCTTTAAATCTTTCACAGCGCTCCCGCATCGGGGGAAGCGCGCCGTCAGAGTTTGTGTGGGGGCCGGAGCGGCCGGAGGAGGCGGAAGGAACACCTGTGGGCAGAAGCCCTTTAAATCTTTCACAGCGCTTCCGCATCGCGGGAAGCGCGCAGTCAGCGTTTGTGTGGGGGCCGGAGCGGCCGGAGGAGGCGGAAGGAACACCTGTGGGCAGGAGCCCTTTAAATCTTTCACAGCGCTCCCTCATCGCGGGACGCACGCGGGCGGCGCCCGGGCGAAGCCCGGGCCAAGGGCGGGCCCGTCCTTCGCCCGTCATCGACCGGAAGAGGCCGGGCTGGGCCCCCCCCCTAACGTTTACTCCTTCCGCCAGTGGTAATTTCACCTGGGTGCTGTGTCAGGTACTGTGTGAGTCTTTTAATAAATATGGGGAAAAGAAAGATTAATGTTCAAAAGGGGGAAGGCGGACCCAGCTCCCTTCAGTCCTCCATTACCAGTTATTTATCTTCTGTGATGGGGGCCATTGAATCTGAACTTGAACACGTAGAAGAAAGGATTGGGGCTGTCCAAAGTACTGTTCAACACCCCCCTTTGGAACCTACTGCCCACATTTCCACCTTTCCAAGAACTGGTCCTCCATCATTGATTTTGCCTTTAAATACCAGCAAGCTGGTCGACGACATACTTCCCACTATCGACCGAATCAATTCTTCTCCCCTATTAGTTACTCCTCCTTTTGAAAGTTCTCAGGCCGATTCTCCTCCTTTGAAGAAGAGGAGAGCCGGGAAAAAGCCCAAAAATACAAAAAAGGTCTGGGGCTTCAAAAAGAAACTACCTATCCTCCTGGCCCAAAGTGACAAACCCCCAATTTCCCTGGTTTCCTCCCCTGAATGCCCTCTGAGCAAGGACGTTCCGGAAGACCGTTCTAGTATTATTGATTTGACTCTCCAATCATTTTGCGCAACTCTAGAGGCAAAAATTACCACTTTGATCACTAGGAAGCTTGATTGTTTTTGTAATGACGTGACCAGGTTTTTATCTAGCTTTTTAAAACCAGGTCCACTAAGTACGGGAATACACCATAGCCCTGAACCAGACCACCAATCCACTCCTCCCTCTACTTTGGCACCCCTTGGAGTAAGTAATCATTTGCTTGATCCACAAGCCATCTCTGGTCAAGGAACTCTTGTTGACAACCCTGTATTAGTGCCGACAAGGGAAGTCTATCCCTCTAGGTTGCAAGACAAAGGTCCAAACAAACTTACTAACCATGCAGACTTTTTACATTTACCACCTGACTGCAATCCGTACGTTTTGGTTCTCTCGAATGTTCCTCCTCTGGAGTGCTCCAAATTGGAAGATACCCACTCCCTAATTAGAAAAGCTGGACACTGGTTAAATTCCAATTTCAAACCGAATTGTTTTGGTTCTCATAACGATCAGATTCTTATGGCCCGAAGAGTGAGGAGGGTAGGATATTCAAAGGAATTGGAGGAGGGTGACTATCTTGTTTTAAATTTTGCTAATCCTCGTTCAGTAGATTTTTTTTTGACCAAATCGGTCCATTGTCATATGTTAAATAACAGGATTCAAATACATCCCCTGTGTCATTTTTACGACCCTGTGCTCCTACCAAATCGCACTGTTACTAATTCAAGTATTCACAGACTAGAGCCAGAAAGGTTTCATTTACAGGTTAATGTACCCTCTAGCAATCGGTTTTCGACTCTTAGTCACCTTGATGAGAACGATTGACTGACGGTGATCCACCCCTGTTCTTCCAACTTGGAGAGACCGAAGGCTGGGAACCTCAATGTTAAATGTACCTGGGGCACAGGAAAGCCTGTAACAGATCTGCATGTTCTTACAAATACTAAAGTTTTAATGTCACGTCCTGTGTCTAAACCATTAACCCTGCTTAGCTGGAACATAGCAGGGTTGCGATCCAAAATTGACAATTCGGAATGGAAGAGCTTTATTTCCTCTTACGACATAATCCGTCTACAGGAGACTTGGTCCAAAGACACGTTCCTTGTGAACGGTTTTACCTCTTTGTGTCAGCCGGCACTGGCCTCCCAAATGGGGAGAGCTAGTGGCGGCCTTTTAGTTCTTGTTTCTGTATATCTTCCGCTTTTAAATGTGTCCTTAATCTGGTCTTCCCCTTATTTTATGGTTGTCTTAGTCTCTATTAGTGGACAAAAGGATATCTTAATTTAAAATTTTTACAATAACATTCCTCGGGGCTCTCTTATGGGACACTTGGAAGAGGTAACGGATTTTATAGATTCTTCACATGTTTTGCAGAACAGTGATCTAACTATTCTATGGGTAGGCGATTTTAATACTCCTCTGTGTAGCAAAGAACACATGGATTTGTGTGTCTTTCCTGCTGAGGGCAGAGAGTCATTAATTCATTTTAATCATACTATTGAAGGAGATGCCTTAAACCTTTTTACTTGCAAATTTGATCTGGTTCATATCACTGAGAAATTGGCCCCCGACGCCTGTAACACACCAACCTTTACAGGGAATTTGAAGGGGAGTATTATCGATTTTATACTCATCAGTTCCTCTGATTTTTACTTAATTCAAGAATTTAAGATTACGCCTCATTGTGCAAGCGATCATAACCCCCTTAGCATTATATTGGACCTAAAAGTAATCCAGGCATCCAAGAATAAAAGTTTGAGCGCTGCTACTGTTTATAATCCAAATTGTGGCATCCGTTTAAAATGGGATAAAATAGATCCTAAAATTTTTAACCAGGAAATTGTAAGAAGTAGGTCTGACTCGATTTACATGTGTTTGTCCCAGCAGTTAGATCCTGACCGTATAGTGCGTGAATTTGAATCTTTAAGCAGTGACATTTCACGCGCCTTGGCGGTGGACAGGCCCGTGAAGGGGCCGGTGGCCCACAGATGGTTCAATCCTGCGTGCTCATCTGCCCATAAAAAACTCAAAGATGCTCTTAAAGCAGTTCCTCCCTCACGCCAACTAGTTAAATCAGCTAGGGCCGATTATAAGGCTGCCCTTGACAAACGGAAATCAGAAATTTGGTCCAGGGCCTGGGGCGAACTTTTGGCTGCATCTGAGCAAAAGGATACTTCTAAATTCTGGAAAGTGATAAATCACTCTTACTTTTCTGATAATAACTCTTTGGCTAAAGACTGTCTTATCGCTGAGGATGTCTGGATAACTCATTTTAGGAAAGTCTTCTGTTCTGGAACTTATGAGAATCCGCATGTAACAGTCACCCCTTCTGCACATTTTATTCTAGACTCTAATACTAAGGCCCCAAATATTATTTTTGATCTCCACGAGGTCAAAAGTGCTATTGACAGATCAAGGCAGGGGAAGGCTCCCGGCCCCGATGGGGTTCCCGCTGACCTTTTTAAATCAGAAATTGACCTTTGGGGTCCATTGGTTACAAATGTGTTGAACAATGTGGTAACTAGTAACGTGCCCTCTTCATGGAAATCGGCTATTATTGTTCCCATCTTCAAAAAAGGAAACAGACAAGATCCTTCTTGTTAAGAGACCAATTTCCCTTATTGATTCGACGGCAAAGATTTTAGGTAGCGTGATCTTGTCCCGTTTAGAAGATTGGGTGACCGAGGCCCAGATTTTATCTCCTATTCAATTTGGTTTTAGACCCGGTGTAGGCACAGTGGAGCAAGTTTTAAACTTACAGTTGATATTTAGTAAATATGTGACAGTTAAAAAAGAATCTATTCATATGGCTTTCATTGATCTAACCAGTGCCTTTGATATGGTTAATAGGTCAAAGTTATGGCAAATTTTGGAAGCCTTAGGTTGTGATCCGGCTCTATTGGAGCTCATTAAATGCCTACACACAGACTTAACGGTTTCTGTTCAGGCCGGCTCTCATGGGCAGAGAACCCCCCCCATCCCGTCAACCAGGGGTGTAAGGCAGGGATGTGTCTTAGCCCCTTTTCTTTTTCTGATATACATAAATGGGCTCTATGATTTACTGGTCAATCATGCAAAGGATGCAACGAAGATGGGCCAGAGACTACTTCCAGTTTTATTATATGCGGATGACGCAGTTTTAATCGCTCGTACTGCAAATGGTTTAGAGGGATTACTGGATGCATTTTATAATTTTATGTTGAACCTTGATCTGAAAGTAAATTACCCCAAGACTTTTGTTATGACTTGTGGTCCACGCAACACAAAGTCCAAACAGTTTACTATGGGAGGGCATACTCTTAATAAGGTTAAAGAATTTTGTTATCTAGGCATGCACTTGAGTTCTTCTCTGTCCTGGAAGACACACATTAATTTTAAGTTCCAACAGTTGATAAGGAATAATGAAGCGATCTTTCGCTTTTCAAACAAACTAGGTCATAGACCCCCTGCACAGATGAAAACTCTGTATAATTCTAAGTGCACTGCATCAGTCCTCTATGGGGCAGGCGTTTGGGGCTATAATAAAATACTGTCTCTCCAGAGTGTTGAAAATAAATTTCTGCGCAGATTATTGTTGGTCCCAAAATGTATCGCAAACATAATCTGCCATGAAGAACTTGGTCAGCGCTTCTTGGAGGATAGGGTTTCTATGGCTCCCTTATTGCTCTGGATCAGATGCTGGTCAAACCCTAAGGCAAGATTGGTCCAAGATTGTATTTCTGAATGTCTACATTTAGAAAACTCAAACAGGATCCCCTGGCTTATGTTTCTACGAAACTCTTTTGAGAACCTAGGGCTTAGATACATGTTTGATGAACCCCATTTGTTAACTACAAACTCTAAGTCCGTCTTGAAGTCTACTTACTCCGAGCACACATCAGAGCTGAGATTTTATAGTTCTCTGAAATTGAAATCTTTTGATTCCTATTCTCGGATTGTGACTGTTCCATGCCTTGAACCCTATTTGACTTGGTTTTCAAGTTTTAGAATAATTTCTCTTTTAACACTTTTTAGACTTAATTTAATTCATTTTAAGGTAGCTTTCCCTGAACCATGTTTTTGGAAAAAGGACTTACCACTTTGTCCCTGTGACTTCAAATCAACTCAGAACACTTTGCACTTTTTTCTTTTTTGCCCTTTATACGCTGCCCCTAGAGTGGCTTTTATTCTACCCACTTTATGTCTTCTCAGACCCATTCACCATAAGGAAGCTCTAATATATCTTCAAAGATTGCCAGATAGCCAAATCTGTCACCATGTATTAGACTTTGTTACAGCTTCTTTAAGTATTAGGAAAAGGCTTATTTTATTTTAAACTTTTATATGTATGTACAGTTTATTATTCTAAGTTAATATTTGTATTTTTCTGATTTTGTGATTTTAATCATGTCTAGTATATTTACTTGTCTATGTCAAGGGGTTTCAGTTTGGATGCTCATGCGGTGTTTTTAGCATGGTTTTAAGTCTTATTCTGTTTTATTTATTCATAGATTGGTAAATGTGTTTTGGTTTGGACTTTTATGGCAATCGCCGAATAAAGTTTTGTGACTGACTGACTGACTCAAACATCAACTGCTTAGTAAGCCATGCTTAGCATGCCATGGTACCAATAACAGGACCTAAATTACCTACTCACATTTGTGATGGAGCATCAATCAATCAATAAATCAGGCACTTGTATATCACAGCTTATCACCCATGGGGTCACAAGGTGCTGATGCGGGCCTGCTGTTCACTCGAAGAGCCAGGTCTTGAGGTCCTCCCTGAAATGTTCCAGTGAGGTGGCCTGTCTGAGTTTGAGTGTGAGTGTGTTCCATGTTCGGGCTGCGAGATAGGAGAAGAATCTGCCTCCAGCTATGCTCTTCCTGATTTTGGGGATGGTTGTGAGGATCAGAGCTGCCTGGTGAGGATGTAGAAGAACAGGCACATCATACCTGACCCAACCTCAAATGAGGCATGTCTGGCACAACTGTCCCTCATTATGGAGAAAAAATGCTGCTAACTCTTTTTAGCAAGCAGCCATGTGTCTGCTCAAAACAGTATTCAGCTTGTGATGAGGAATCTAGTGACAACCTTTAGCACAAATCAATACACCAAACACACCATCAGACACCGTCTTATAAACGTATACCTCCAGAAATCCTCGTGTGCGTTGAATGTGTGTCAATCATTCACGTTGATGTCACACAATATTGCTATAAATAAAAAAGGTTAAACAATAAGAACAGCTACAAATAATAACTCACACCCTTGACGCTGGTGTCGGGCCATTAGTAGGGTCAGGATGCGGTGCACACACTTCCTTTGTTCGGCAGACTGGCCTAACTGTGCTTCTGCTGACTTTCTGGTCCAGCGTTGAAGGTCTTCTCACCTCTTGCTGCAATGCAGGCTTCGCTGCTTATGGACCCCCAGAGATCACACCTTTTTGGTGATAGCCTTCCAGATGTCCTGCTTTTGACAGGTGTTGACCTGTACGGAGGAGAAAAAATACAACAAAAGAGGTTTTGAGTGATTTTGTTTTTCTGCAGTGGTGTGACACAATTTCGTTGCATCTCTCACATGCATTTCCAAAGCAGCCATTACAGATTATTTTCAAATATTGAAAAGTTCCTAGGAAATGCTAATTTGCAGTGATATGTTGAGTGCCCTCAAGACTTTATATCTCCTCATGTTACCAATCCAGGCCACAAACATAATTTAGGCCAGGACTGGGTAACCTTTCCTGTAGTGTGACCCACTCCTGATTAATCCACATCATTGTGAGCTATTAAAGGCCAAATAACCTGTCCATTATTTGCACATAACCCCACATGCAGCTACATTGGCTTCATGCCTAATCTTCTGAGAGCCAGATTCCAAGGTTTTCACCACATGCAGGGCCAGATGTATGACCCAGAGGTTTACGACTCACAATTTGCGACTCGTTTGCGAATGGCGGCCCTCACAGGGATGGTGGCCTGCTGGAGACAGCAGACCACCATATCTGTGACTGCTTTTAAATAAAGCAGTTTTAAAAAAAAAATGCAGCCAATTTTCCTTCAAGGAAAACGAGATGCATTTCAAAAACAATAATGAAAAGTTTTCTTTTCAATTTTTCAGAGCAGGCAGTGGCCCGTTGGACCACTGCCTGCTCTGAAAAAATATCTTTGCTGCCATTCACAAAGGGGAAGGGGTCCCGCTTGCGAATGGGTTAGCACCAGTTTGAAACTGGTGCTGACTGCAATTGTTTTGTGACTGCATTCACGGTCTCAAGACCATGCTACATCGCGCTGCGACTCGCAATTAGAAAGGGAACGCCTCTTCCTAATTGCGAATCGCAAACCTATTTTGCGATTCGGTAAATACATTACCGAATCGCAAATAGGCTCTGTACATACCAAAATGTTTTTTCCTGTGGAAAACGGTCCGATTCTGCAAATCGGGCCGTTTGCGACAGGAAAAACTGTATGTATATGTGCCCCACAGTAACAAGGGGGAGTACTGAAGGGCTGCCATATGTCAGTGAGAGCATGGTTTTGGGCGATGTATGAACAAGTGTGTAGTAATGGGACATACTTGTATGGATGATTGAGAACCTGTGTAATTTAGACATGCAGCACAGGACATACCTTCCTACATATGTGGCACCATGACATGTTTAAAACATACAGATACTCTTATTTCAAAATCTGGGATGTAATTTCACTTGACAGAATAGCATCAGATAACTTCATAACTTTAGAGATTCTTCTTGCATTTAACTAATTTTGACCTGGGTTGTATTTTGTCACTTATATTAGTTGTACAGTGTCTATTGATCACTTGAAGTAAGGGGCCTGCAGTTTGTCTAATGAAATCTGGAATTGTGAGAAACATGAAGTGAATATTGAGCTTCTTCTTTCAGGTGATTTTTCATGTCCATGTACAGACAATTTCAACATTGTCAAACAACATTCTGTACCTAGCTAAATCATTTAGTCCACTGCACTCCAATAACAGCACTTCACTCATGAACAAAAACTGACAAATTAGCCGTGTACAAAGGAGGAACAAGTTACTTTGGCAAGCATTTCTCACTCAAACATGTACTGGTTCCTCTGGGATTCCATACAGCTGGCAGTACAGGGACAGGGCCTCCCTAGTGAGAAGCTTTAGTTCCTCAGGGGGAAGGCAGGGGCCTTGCCACCTGCTTTGCCTGGCATCCTGGCTTCCAGGGGTCGGTAACAGCACTAAAAGTCTAGGAGGTGTTGTTGGCTGAAGTGTTAGGAGGCAAGTGAATTTTTTAGATGCCACGTACAAGTACATGGTATACTCGTTCTACGATTGAGATAGACACAGCCATTGGCTTTTGTGCGTAGCCATCACACACATTAGCCTACGGCAGTGTCTGTCGTGGAGTGTTACACTTCCTATATGGTCAGCTTCTGCCGTCAGCTGTCGGATAGGCAATGTCCTGACGGCAAGGTCAGGCATCCGCCATTTTAGGACATGGAGCTGTCTATTTTTTAATTGGTTGTGAGTCACCAGCACTTAAAATAGTGGATATTTTGTATTCCAATGTCATAAACGTATAACACTGTTTTCGCCAAAACATGACACATTGATAAGTGAACAATTACTGTGTTTGACTTCAATAGTGCAGCGATGAATGTTATACTTCCACCCCTTGACGGTAAGTGTAAAAACTAAAAGTAAAAAAAAAAAAAAAAATGTGCAAATAGTACATTTCAAATGTAATATTTACAAATCATTTCTAAAAAAATGTCAGACATGTAAAAACATTTAAATTTAAGTTTGTAAAAATGTTTTAAAATTATGTGTACATATATGACACAATAGGATCACTAATGTAACCACGACATAAGATGTGTGTTGATTGTGAAAGTGTTGTGTGACAATTTCAAGTGATAGTTTGTTTTTCTTACTTGCAGACTTATTAATTCAGGGATGGGGAGAAGTCTTCTTCAAGTCTTCAGATTGTTTCCAGACCTTGCCACCATGAAGACAAGGGACATAATAAAGGAATTCATATTAAATATGCAAATTATACCATTGTTCCGACTACGTTGATCAGGCATGCGTGGTTCGAGCATTCGTTGTTTCATCATACATTCCTCAAAAAACTAATCAGCTGGAAGCTGTGTTTCCCCATACCGGACCAAAGGAAAAACATAGAATTCTCACAATGTGCTTGCCATTCAGAATGGTTTCTCTCAGTGGACGACTGCACCACATGGGGTACAGTCTTCGCTGCAATACACACTACAACGCATGGTGTCCTGACACTTGCCAATTTATTGGAAGAGTTTAAACAAATTCAGAACAAACACGGGGTCGCGCAAGCCGTAGACTTTGTGATTAAATTAATGCATAACTTTGACGCAGTTTCCTCAATAACACTCAGTAATATTAAAGGGGAAGTGGTAGCATTCGCTATACACCGGCGGCTCCGAGAGATCCTGCACTTGGAACAGGAGAAACAGCTACAGAAAATTATTTCTGATACCTATACTAGTATAGGATGGGATAGCTTGGGAGTCAAGCCAAAAAAGCCTGAAATAAGGACGGTACCAAACAAGCACAGGAGAGTTCTTAAAGGCGCTGGGATAAACTAAAGCAAAATAAAGACAGGCGAAGTCAGATAGCAGACTCCCCACATTCGGAGATCTCTGAAAGGAGAGAGATATAATCTCAGAAATAGAGAAAATATAAAAGCTCCTGACAGATACACTGATTCACATCCCTCTCGTTCCTTTCAGGACACAAAGGATAGACGTAGCGAGAGAGTGGGCCGGTCAGAGCAACATCCTGACTACGTGAAATAGAAGAAAGACTTAGAACGATCTTCAGACAAGAAAGAAGACAAGTCCCCACAACAAAAGCCACAGTTTAAAAAGAAAAAAGTGGCAGCACTTTCAAGATGCAACAGTAACTAGCAACTTTATTGCAGTTGAGACTGCAGACGGGCGCGTTCTCCCAACCAACAGAGTTTATGATTTAAATATCCAAATTGAGGGAGACATAGAGCACATAATTAGTGTGATATTCTGGGATGAACTTAGTTGTGATATCCTATTGGCCAAAAGAGTCTGGCCTCCTGAAACACGTCCATAAGCTTCTGCATGGGGAAGATGCCATTTTGCCTTCTTCCTCTGATCTTGTTCCAGAAGCGGTAAAACAAGCCTATGCTCCCAACTGGGTTTTAAAGCAGGCACCTGCGCTATACCTCCACCATGCATGTTGGGATAAGTATTACCCCAGCCATGTAACACCTATCAGGTCTACATCCCAACCTCAGCCCCAATATCTTGTTAACATGAGGCTAAAGCTCCAGTGAGGGAGATCCTCAGTCAGCTTGAGTGCCAGGGAGTAATGGAGCCCTTGGTTTCTGCAATGAATAAACCATTATTCCCTGTTGCAAAACCTGATCATTCATATGGAATAGTCTTAGATTACAGACATTTAAACAGTCACACACGCACAAACAAAAGTACCCTGACCCCACTAACAAAAACAAAACTACCCGACCCCCCACCCCAAAAAACCAAACTACCCTGATCCCGTACCCCCAAAAACCAAACGTCCTTGACCCCCCACCCCCAAAAACCAAACTCCCCCGATCCACCACCCCACCCCCAAAAACAAAAGTACCCCGACCCCCTCACACCCCAAAACAAAACTACCCCAGCCCCCCACCATGCCCCCCTAAAAACAGAACTGCTCCAGTCCCCCACCCCTAAAAAACCAGAACTACCCTAATCCGCCCATCCCTCTCCCGATGCACTCTAACTTTTTCTCTGCCTAAACCATGCATGTGCGTTGTTCAGCACATGCGTTATTAAGGCAGATTAAAAGGGAGTCATTGTTAACACAAGTGTGTATCCGCTTGCGTTAACAACATAATCATTGTTCCAGAGCCGTTGTTCTGGACGTTTCCTTTTTTGTGCCATCCAAAACTGGAATTTCTCTCATTCCGTAGGCACCTTCCATGTGATAGAATGTACTGTTTGTGGATCAATTCCAGTAATGGCCAATTGCTATCCAGCAGGTACTGGTGGTGCTGGATGCGCAGGTGTTGTGTTCAAGGTTTGCATTACGAACTGAACAAGTCATTTATGTAATGTTACTAGCTCATTGTAAGATTGCGCAGATCGTCTGCCTACATATTTTGTACACCAGGGTGTGGTGTATATGTGACAAACATTGGGCATGTTGGTCCGTCATTACCTACAGGACCTAATCTCACAGATTGTATTACGTGTGGTAGGGCGCCATTAAACCAGTTCTGATGATAAATAATTGGTATTTCAAGACACTGATATGCTTGGTACCATTGTGTTATGTTTGCAACTCTGTATGTGTGGAATGAGTATGTTGTAGAGTCTGCCTCAGGAAAGGTGAACCAGGAATAGAATGTTTTCGTTTGGTAAGCTTCATTAGCTTCTACAATAAATGTAACATTCCCACCCTCATCTGTGAAGCCATGCTCTATTAGATGTAGTGTTAATGCATGTCTGATAATCTCGGGAATGTCTTTGGCATTAGCCGTATTTTGAAATGGGTAAAGCGATGGAACACAAAATGGGGAGAATGTCCTTTTAAGATTTCGAGCTTGAACAACCTACAGCCTAGTTAGGTGCTCCCTTTTCAGCTGAGGAGGATTATCCCAAAGACCACTGACGTCTCTGTATAATGGTACTTAGGGTACCTGTTGTGTGTGACACAGAGATACCTAGGGCATTCATAAGTTAGTACCAAACACCATTGTTGGTGGCGCCATGTCACAGTTGGACTCTTGCTCTAAGCAAGACTGCTGGTTTAGGGACGACAGCACTTTTGTTTGTAGGCGACTAGGCCAATCCTACAAGTCCTAACTGTCTGCCAACCCTCCTGGCTCATAAGCAGTACCTCACCAAAAACCCAAACAGTAAAAGATGATTTCTGGCAGCTTTTACGCATGGACTGAAGAGTGCGACATCTCGGGGGAGTCATGGTTAAGCGGAGATTACCCTTTTCTCACATGAGCAATAAGTCACAGTCACACACAGGTAATGAAAGAGATGCAGTATAGTTTTCAATAGGTTTTATTAACAAGACTTCAGATTAGGATAATAAATGATGCAAGAAGCAGAATCGTGAAAGTGAGAGTCGGAAATATAAAGACCCCCACCATCTTGCAATACCATGAAATGTAAAATATCTCTAAAACCCTAGCATGGAGAACCTAACCTCTAGCCTAAAGAGATCTAGGTGTGATACACCTAATCTGCCAGTACCATGTCCATGAGAAGAGCACCCCCAACCTTTGTTACCTTAGAATGAGGTCTCTAGATCAGACTCCGTGGGGAGACAAAGGCTGGGTCTGCATCAAGGTGATGTGTAGCATAGATATCGTTGATGGCATCTGGTAGGAATCCTCCTGATAACCTTGTCTATGTGAGCTGTATTTATACAGATCCTGTAGGACCCCTGATGCAGGTATGTTCCCAAACAATAGATAAAAAGGCATGCTTAGGGTGACTTATAGAAACAATTCCCTCCAAAAGTACATGATGTGAATATCTACGTATATCACTTGTCTTTGATGCTGATAGTGACGCCTTCTCAGAGTGGAACTGACAACGTGAAATCAAAACATCTTCCTAACTATAAACATAGCAACATTCTTGGAAGAAATAATTAAATAAATGCACTAAAACAGAGCAAGCTAAGTAGGTTAAAAGTCACTAAGTACGGGGTACAGGTCTGGAAGCCAGAAGGCTAAGCAAACTCCTGCTTCCCAATAAAACTAAATAGGATCCACTACAGAGATTGTATCAGACCTGCCTACTGTTGGATGTTGCCACCAAGGCAGTATGTGCTGCTTACCTTGCTCTAGCCACATGTATATGTCAAGCCATAGCATACTGGTCTTCCTTCACACTGGCTAAATCTTCAATGTGTGTTCAGTGTAGGATGCTGTTGATGTGTCTCCTCATAGTTGAAATAAATTTTTGTAGCACACCACTGGATGGTGGTTGTGACATAGCAACAAATACTGCCACAGTGGGACAGATGTACATAACTTGACGTTTATGATTTCCTAATAGTGAATTTTTGCAATTCACTATTAGGAAATTGCAAACAGCTATGTACAACAGTATGTTTAACACTGTTTGTGATTCCCAAATGGATCGCAAGAGACCTGCCTCATTTATATTTATGAGGCAGTTTGCAATTTGCGACCCTTTTGGGAATGGCCACAAACACAGGGATGATGGCCTGTTGGAGTCCATGTCTGTGATTGCTTTTTCAATAAAGCATTTATTTTTGTAATGCAGCCCATTTTTCTTAAAGGAAAACAGGATGCATTATAAAAAGAAAAATTAAAAGTTTTCTTTTCATTTTTTCAGAGTAGGTAATGGTCTGTGAGACTGCTGCCTGCTCTTAAAAAATGTTTTCACCCACATTCTCAAAGGGGAATGGGCCCCTTGGGCACTCCCTCCCGTTTGCAAATGGGCTACCACCAACTTGAGGTTGTTGGTAATCTACAAATTTTTCGAGACTTCATTCCCAGTCTCAAAACATTCCTACATACCAGTGCTGCTCGCTTTTAGGAAGGGACAACCTTGGCACGCCCCTTCCTAATTACGTGTGGCAAACCTTATTTTGCTAGTCAGTAATAGGTTGCTTTCAAAATAGGGTAGGTACATGCCAAAAAGTACTTTACTGGTTGCAAACTGCTTGATGGGCCATTTGCCCCCAGTCTAATTCTTCGCAAGTGTCCTGAAATGGTCATGTGGCCTCCATTTTTGTTACTGCCATGTTGTAGACTATTGGTGTTATTGATGTAGAATTCCTATTGTGAGGGCAGGATGTCTGGCTACAGCCAAGGTCATGGATCTGTAATAGTTTGCCTATAATTGGGTTTTATGCAATATCCATTTCTTTCAGGTTCTGGAATGTCAACTTCTAAATGGCACAGACTGGGTCAGCGTGGTTTGTGAAAAGCATCTTTGATTTTTTCACAGACCTATTATCACCCCATGGTCACATTTTGATACTAAATCTAGAGAATAGTTCATGACCCACTGACGTGTTCCAGGGCAGCTTTTGGGCCAGTCAATTTCAGTAAACAGAGCCTAAAATAAGAGGGCTCATGACAAACAGCAGTACTCTTCCCGCCCTTGAGCTGACACATACACATATGAGACTGCCACTCTTTAATTCGGCCAATATTACCTCCTGCCAGGGTCACACATACTTTTTTGGGGCATGTACATGAATAAATAATTTATCTTTGGGGACTTTCATGTCGGGCATTTGTGGCAATAGACATGGACATGTGTGCCGTCATTTCCATTTCTATCTCGGTGAGTGGTGCCTATGCTGAGCCATTTTTACCTCCAGGGATGGGTACTGATATATTGCAAAACGGTGCGCTTGAATATATTCCAAGATGGCGCTTGTTTGTTTGAAGGAGCATACTAGTAATGCTGACTATGTGATGCTAACTCGGTGTGCTTGAATACTGTTCAGGATGGCGCACGGTTTCTTTTCCTAAAACGGTGATCACACCGGCAGGGTGCAGGCACATATGCGACTGGTGTTTTATGCCTGGGGATACACGAGCATTGTCCACTTCCTTTATCATGAGTTTTAGGTTTCCAGATCATTGAGTTTAAAGTCATTTCAAGATGGCGCCCACTTTTCTCTAGAGGGCGATTATCCCGGCTGCATGTATGCAGAGACATGAGCTGTTTTATTCCTGGGGGTATATATATACATACATATATACATGTACATTGGCCACCTCCATAGAGGCAAGAGAAACACTCTGGGTACTATAACTCTTCTTCATGAAAGATACTTTCCCTGATATCCCTCCTTGGGGTATCCAAGTACCTCCAGTATGGCGTGACCATCAATAATGATGGTTATTGTTCTAGCCGTCTTGGGGATAATAAACAAACCCACCTGTGGGTCGTCGGCTAAGGATTCTTAAAACTCCTGCCCCTCCTGCCTCTCCAATACAGAGGAGACAGAGCCAGGGTAGATTGTGCAGTGGCGTCTTTCTTCCCTGTTTTGATTATAGGATGCTAAATCAGCATTTGCTCTGCCCCTGAACAAGGAGGTAGTACACTATGTGGGTAAGTCCTCATCCCTGCCTTGCAATACAGTGTGTGAAATCTATATGTTTGTTATCACATTAGTGTGAGTCACTTGTCTTATGTGTTTGGTGTGGTTTTATTATTCACTGTGCTAGAGGCACTTGATAGTGGTAGCAGCATGCTGCACATTATCTATGCATGTTGCACTACTACCACTTCTTCAATGACAAGTAGTTAGCCAAAGTTATCTCTCTATTTTTTCTATTTTGCAGATCGGCCGGTCCTTGTGTGGAGGTACCATTACACCATTACACCATTAAGAGGTTGGCTGGGATTGGATACCTTTAACTTTATGAAGATAACAACCACTGTGTAGATTAGAGCACTATTGGTCGTGACAAATTGTCATTTGATCATTATTCACTTATCTAAGGCAAGAAAGATGTTGACCTTGTTTTCCCATACATCTACCATTGATTATTGTGTTGTTTGATAGCCACCATGTTTTTAACCTGACAAGTAGACTCAGTTAGAGGACAACTTAGCCATTTTAATCATTCACTTAGTTGCACTTACTCACTGTACTACACCAATCTACACTATAGGCCCTACACATACATACTTCACATACAGCATTGGAATAAAGATCTCTGCCAAAAAGCCCCCTTGTGGGTGCCTGTCGAGCATTGCAGCTCCAGCTCGATGAGGAGAAGGCCCTATGATGAAGCATGACACTCATTTGGGTGTGTGAGGGCTCTTTTTCCTAGAGGTATGTTTTTCCGTTCCAACCTTGTGTGTTGGTCTGACCTCTTTTTCTTTTCTTTTTCTTTCTTTTCCGATGCCTAACTCTGGCCTGGACGGAACTGCATATCTTGGTTATACATATATTGATTATATAGGAGCACGTATGCTGGATCTTTATGCGCTCCTGGTTCTCCCAGTTTGTTTTGTGAGACAGACTTGTTACCTACAAATGTATAGCATCAATGCATTATGATTTCATTGTTTCTTTTTCCATCTTTTTATTTTTAATGGGAACCACATAACCAAGTTGGTATCTATTATTTGCTTTCGAATCATATTGTTTGACAAATTAAAAAAATGATGATGTACAGAAGACATAAAAAAGGAATTACCACAATAAATACTACACTAGTTTTTGACTTTGTTTTATGTGTTTTATGCATTTATTTTGAACAAAAATGAGTGCAATATCTTTGAAACTAGAATGAAAAAGAACAGGAATAAAAACCTAAAGTCCATCATGGTGGATGAAACTAAATTTGTTGAAAACAAATTGTTTGGGTCCAATGTACAAAATACAACTCTCCTCAAAAAAGGTGAATATGTCCATGAAATAGTCCACAGATTGAATAGTAGACACACACTGGAGGAAATTAGTTTTGGCGTCTCTTGGAGGTGGTGGTGGAGGTCTTGTAGATAGTGGTCAAGATGAACGCCCCGTTCTGGGGGGGAGGCACAGGTGTAGAGACTGGGGTGAATGGAGCAGTTGCCAGTTGTGGCAGGGCTTCCCTGTCTGTGACAGAGGAAGGTGTATTTTGTCCTGATGTTGAAGACCACAGATAGGGGTAGATGGTACAGGAAAAGCCCTGTGCATATGATGATAATTGACAAACATCACACCAGTCTAGGAGCACAAATTGGAGTTGTGATTCTGCAACTCAACAATGTGCTCCCTCTACACTTGCTTAAGTTTCCAGAACTGTGTTAGGACCAGGCCCATCACATCTTGGGACTATTGTAGTGCTCCCAAGAATTGGTCAATGGTGGGTGGTCTGGGTAACAATGATCCCAGTGGCCTCACTATGCTGGCCCACTCATTCCCTCCCACGACCCCTATCCCCACAACCCTGTGCCCTTGAGGCAGTGTGGCCCATCCCACTGGGTCTGGGCACAACTGGGGTGGTAATTGCTCAATAGTAGCCAGGACTGGGGGGCACAAGATGGGAGTTGTGTTCCACTGGACACAGGAAGTGGCGGTATCCATAGGCTGAGTTGTAATACAGCTGGGGTAGGAGGTGTAGGTGTGGGCTGAGTGTGACTCACTGGGGCTGTCTGCCCAGACAGACCAGATGGACCAGGCATCCCCTCATCATCTGGACATGCAGGAGTGGTGTCCTCACTGAAGGCTTGATCCTAGCCTGGTTTGGAGGTGTCTTCAGTTGCAGATGGTGGTCTACTGGCCCTGTGTGTTGGACCTAATATAAATTACAAAAGAATGACTGTCTGTATTGTACCTCAAGTGTGCCTTCAGCTTCAAATGAAGCAACCTAAAAAAAATTGATTAGTGGACTGTTTAGTCCTATGTGCGGTTTTTAACTTTTTACTCATGCAAACGTCACTAACAATTGTGGAGAGATGTAAAAGGTTATTTAGAAAGAGCACATTATGTGTACCAGACATGCAACTCAAAACAGTATAGAGGAGATTTGAGAGATGAGCCATTTCAAGGCCTAGCAGTCTCAAAACAAACCATGGTACAACTTTTAACTGGATTAAATTGCATTAGTTATCATAAGAACACTGCAAAGTAAATTGTGTGTCAATACTACCTATGATCAGCATGCCACAGAACATGATTTGAAAGCTTTGAATCCATAAACTATGATTTATGCAAGCAAGAAGATCAATTCAATTTAGTGACAAGAAGGTGACAACATGATTGATCAACACAGCAGATGATTTTTATACATACCATTTAATGGTGAATGACAACTACATAAATCTTTGACTTTTGTGCATATGTTGAAGGAAAGGGGGGGTTGGGCTACATGACATTGCACTACTGTTTTGCAGAGACAAAAGTGAGGCACCATTGTAGTTGTAGTCATTTGTAAACACTATTGCCAATACTTTGAAAAAGTGAGTAACATATACCTATATAAATTACTACAGTGAAAATGAACACACATTTACGATATGTACACACATATGGGTATAATGTGAATAGGTTAAGATACCACTTACAAGCACTATACCTTCATGTGCATACAGATGGAGTTTGGAACCTGTTTTTTGAAGTACAACAATCTACATTGAGTTAAAGCAAGTGACTAGGCAAAGGAAAGGGGAGATCCATGGAGAACAACACACAATCTGACAATACATATTGCTCCTGGATAAATAGGGACAAATAAACATGATGCTACTAATTTGGAAAACACACGATGTTTTTTAAACTGAAGTTTAAATATGTATGTTTTGATAGGTGCATAGAAACATTCTGAGCAGCTAAGTTAAGGGCAAAGACTCCATTTGTGATTAGTGAGACATACATATGTGTAACCTATCAGTCTCCACTCCACCAAGGATTCCTGGTAAGCCTTCAGGATGTAGGATCTGCAAGACCTTCTCCTTCCAGGAAAAGAGTTATAATGGGGGACTGTGAGAACCACCACCAGTTCTCTGGGCCTTTAAGTGGCACTTGGAGGCCAGGAAACGGACTCTCCCCAGCAGTTTGTTCCACCTCTTCCTAATTCCTTCCTGTGTGCACACACTATTAGCTACAGCATTAACTCTGTTGACTATTCTGTCCCACGTTTGCCTTTTCTGAGATATGGTAGCATTTTGTACTTGAATGGAGCAGTTGCCTGTTGTGGCAGGGCTTCCCTGTCTGTGGCAGAGGAAGGTGTATTTTATCCTGATGTTGAAGACCACAGATAGGGGTAGATGGTACAGGAAAAGCTCTGTGCATATGATGATAATTGACAAACATCACACCAGTCTAGGAGCACAAATTGGAGTTGTGATTCTGCAACTCAACAATGTGCTCCCTCTACACCTGCTTAAGTTTCCAGAACTGTGTTAGGACCAGGCCCATCACATCTTGGGACTATTGTAGTGCTCCCAAGACTTGGTCAATGGTGGGTGGTCTGGGTAACAATGATGCCAGTTGCCTCACTATGCTGGCTCACTCATTCTCTCCCACGACCCCTATCCCCACTACCCTGTGCCCTTGAGGCAGTGTGGCCCATCCCACTGGGTCTGGGCACAACTGGGGTGGTAATTTCTCAATAGTAGCCAGGACTGGGGGGCACAAGATGGGAGTTGTGTTCCACTGGACACAGGAAGTGGCGGTATCCATAGGCTGAGTTGTAATACAGCTGGGGTGGGAGGTGTAGGTGTGGGCTGAGTGTGACTCACTGGGGCTGTCTGCCCAGACAGACCAGATGGACCAGGCATCCCCTCATCATCCGGACATGCAGGAGTTGTGTCCTCACTGAAGGCTTGATCCTAGCCTGGTTTGGGGGTGTCTTCAGTTGCAGATGGTGGTCTACTGGCCCTGGGTGTTGGACCTAATATGAACTACAAAAAAATGACTGTCTGTATTGTACCTCAAGTGTGCCTTCAGCTGCAAATGAAGCAACCTAAAAAAATATGATTAGTGGACTGTTTAGTCCTATGTGTGGTTTTTAACTTTTTACTCATGCAAACGTCACTAACAATTATGGAGAGATGTAAAAGGTTATTTAGAAAGAGCACATTATGTGTACCAGACATGCAACTCAAAACAGTGTAGAGGAGATTTGATAGATGAGCCATTTCAAGGCCCAGCAGTATCAAAACAAACCATGGTACAACTTTTAACTGGATTAAATTGCATTAGTTATCATAAGAACACTACAAAGTAAATTGTGTGTCAATACTACCTATAATCAGCAATGCCACAGAACATGATTTGAAAGCTTTGAATCTATAAACTATGATTTATGCAAGCAAGTAGATCAATTCAATTTAGTGACAAGAAGGTGACAACATGATTGATCAACACAGCAAATGATTTTTATACATACCATTTAATGGTGAATGACAACTACATAAATCTTTGACTTGTGTGCATATGTTGAAGGAAAGGGGGGGTTGGGCTATATCACATTGCACTATTGTTTTGCAGAGACAAAAGCGGGGGACCATTGTAGTTGTAGTCATTTGTAAACACTATTGCCAATACTTTAAAAAAGTGAGTAACGTATACCTATATAAATTACTACAGTGAAAATGAACACACATTTACGATATGAACACACATATGGGTATAATGTGAATAGATTAAGATACCACTTACAAGCACTATACCTTCATGTGCATACAGATGGAGTTTGGAACCTGTTTTTTGAAGTACAGCAACCTACATTGAGTTAAAGCAAGTGACTAGGCAAAGGAAAGGGGAGATCCATGGAGAACAACACACAATCTGAAAATACATATTGCTCCTGGATAAATAGGGAGAAATAAACATGATGCTACTAATTTGGAAAACACACGATGTTTTTGAAACTGAAGTTTAAATATATATGTTTTGATAGGTGCATAGAAACATTCTAAGCAGCTAAGTTAAGGGCAAAGACTCCATTTGTGATTAGTGAGACATACATATGTGTAACCTATCAGTCTCCACTCCACCAAGGATTCCTGGTAAGCCTTCAGGATGTAGGATCTGCAAGACCTTCTCCTTCAAGGAAAAGAGTTATAATGGGGGACTGTGAGAACCACCACCAGTTCTCTGGGCCTTTAAGTGGCACTTGGAGGCCAGGAAACGGACTCTCCCCAGCAGTTCGTTCCACCTCTTCCTAATTCCTTCCTGTGTCCACACACTATTAGCTACAGCATTAACTCTGTTGACTATTCTGTCCCACGTTTGCCTTTTCTGAGATATGGTAGCATTTTGTACTTGAATGGAGCAGTTGCCTGTTGTGGCAGGGCTTCCCTGTCTGTGGCAGAGGAAGGTGTATTTTGACCTGATGTTGAAGACCACAGATAGGGGTAGATGGTACAGGAAAAGCTCTGTGCATATGATGATAATTCACAAACATCACACCAGTCTAGGAGCACAAATTGGAGTTGTGATTCTGCAACTCAACAATGTGCTCCCTCTACACCTGCTTAAGTTTCAAGAACTGTGTTACGACCAGGCCCATCACATCTTGGGACTATTGTAGTGCTCCCAAGACTTGGTCAATGGTGGGTGGTCTGGGTAACAATGATGCCAGTGGCCTCACTATGCTGGCCCACTCATTCTCTCCCACGACCCCTATCCCCACTACCCTGTGCCCTTGAGGCAGTGTGGCCCATCCCACTGGGTCTGGGCACAACTGGGGTGGTAATTGCTCAATAGTACCAAGGACTGGGGGGGCACAAGATGGGAGTTGTGTTCCACTGGACACAGGAAGTGGCGGTATCCATAGGCTGTGTGTTGGACCTAATATGAACTACAAAAAAATGACTGTCTGTATTGTACCTCAAGTGTGCCTTCAGCTGCAAATGAAGCAACCTAAACAAATATGATTAGTGGACTGTTTAGTCCTAAGTGTGGTTTTTAACTTTTTACTCATGCAAACGTCACTAACAATTATGGAGAGATGTAAAAGGTTATTTAGAAAGAGCACATTATGTGTTCCAGACATGCAACTCAAAACAGTATAGAGGAGATTTGAGAGATGAGCCATTTCAAGGCCTAGCAGTATCAAAACAAACCATGGTACAACTTTTAACTGGATTAAATTGCATTAGTTATCATAAGAACACTGCAAAGTAAATTGTGTGTCAATACTACCTATAATCAGCATGCCACAGAACATGATTTGAAAGCTTTGAATCCATAAACTATGATTTATGCAAGCAAGTAGATCAATTCAATTTAGTGACAAGAAGGTGACAACATGATTGATCAACACAGCAGATGATTTTTATACATACCATTTAATGGTGAATGACAACTACATAAATCTTTGACTTGTGTGCATATGTTGAAGGAAAGGGGGGGGTTGGGCTACATCACATTGCACTATTGTTTTGCAGAGACAAAAGCGGGGCACCATTGTAGTTGTAGTCATTTGAAAACACTATTGCCAATACTTTGAAAAAGTGAGTAACATATACCTATATAAATTACTACAGTGAAAATGAACACACATTTACGATATGTAAACCCATATGGGTATAATGTGAATAGGTTAAGATACCACTTACAAGCACTATACCTTCAGGTGCATACAGGTGGAGTTTGGAACCTGTTTTTTGAAGTACAACAACCTACATTGAGTTAAAGCAAGTGACTAGGCAAAGGAAAGGGGAGATCCATGGAGAACAACACACAATCTGACAGTACATATTGCTCCTGGATAAATAGGGAGAAATAAGCATGATGCTACTAATTTGGAAAACACATGATGTTTTTGAAACTGAAGTTTAAATATATATGTTTTGAAAGGTGTATAGAAACATTCTGAGCAGCTACGTTAAGGGCAAAGACTCCATTTGTGATTAGTGAGACATACATATGTGTAATTTATCAGTCTCCACTCCACCAGGGATTCCTGGTAAGCCTTCAGGATGCAGGATCTGCAAGACCTTCTCCTTCCAGGAAAAGAGTTATAATGGGGGACTGTGAGAACCACCACCAGTTCTCTGGGCCTTTAAGTGGCACTTGGAGGCCAGGAAACAGACTCTCCCCAGCAGTTCGTTCCACCTCTTCCTAATTCCTTCCTGTGTGCACACACTATTAGCTACAGCATTAACTCTGTTGACTATTCTGTCCCACGTTTGCCTTTTCTGAGATATGGTAGCATTTTGTACTTGAATGGAGCAGTTGCCTGTTGTGGCAGGGCTTCCCTGTCTGTGGCAGAGGAAGGTGTATTTTGTCCTGATGTTGAAGACCACAGATAGGGGTAGATGGTACAGGAAAAGCTCTGTGCATATGATGATAATTGACAAACATCACACCAGTCTGGGAGCACAAACTGGAGTTGTGATTCTGCAACTCAACAATGTGCTCCCTCTACACCTGCTTAAGTTTCCAGAACTGTGTTAGGACCAGGCCCATCACATCTTGGGACTATTGTAGTGCTCCCAGGACTTGGTCAATGGTGGGTGGTCTGGGTAACAATGATTCCAGTGGCCTCACTATGCTGGCTCACTCCTTCTCTCCCACGACCCCTATCCCCACTACCCTGTGCCCTTGAGGCAGTGTGGCCCATCCCACTGGGTCTGGGCACAACTGGGGTGGTAATTGCTCAATAGTAGCCAGGACTGGGGGGCACAAGATGGGAGTTGTGTTCCACTGGACACAGGAAGTGGCGGTATCCATAGGCTGAGTTGTAATACAGCTGGGGTGGGAGGTGTAGGTGTGGGGTGAGTGTGACTCACTGGGGCTGTCTGCCCAGACAGACCAGATGGACCAGGCATCCCCTCATCATCCGGACATGCAGGAGTGGTGTCCTCACTGAAGGCTTGATCCTAGCCTGGTTTGGGGGTGTCTTCAGTTGCAGATGGTGGTCTACTGGCCCTGGGTGTTGGACCTAATATGAACTACAAATAAATGACTGTCTGTATTGTACCTCAAGTGTGCCTTCAGCTACAAATGAAGCAACCTAAAAAAATATGATTAGTGGACTGTTTAGTCCTCTGTGTGGTTTTTAACTTTTTACTCATGCAAACGTCACTAACAATTATGGAGAGATGTAAAAGGTTATTTAGAAAGAGCACATTATGTGTACCAGACATGCAACTCAAAACAGTGTAGAGGAGATTTGAGAGATGAGCCATTTCAAGGCCTAGCAGTATCAAAACAAACCATGGTACAACTTTTAACTGGATTAAATTGCATTAGTTATCATAAGAACACTACAAAGTAAATTGTGTGTCAATACTACCTATAATCAGCAATACCACAGAACATGATTTGAAAGCTTTGAATCTATAAACTATGATTTATGCAAGCAAGTAGATCAATTCAATTTAGTGACAAGAAGGTGACAACATGATTGATCAACACAGCAAATGATTTTTATACATACCATTTAATGGTGAATGACAACTACATAAATCTTTGACTTGTGTGCATATGTTGAAGGAAAGGGGGGGTTGGGCTACATCACATTGCACTATTGTTTTGCAGAGACAAAAGCGGGGGACCATTGTAGTTGTAGTCATTTGTAAACACTATTGCCAATACTTTAAAAAAGTGAGTAACATATACCTATATAAATTACTACAGTGAAAATGAACACACATTTACGATATGTACACACATATGGGTATAATGTGAATAGATTAAGATACCACTTACAAGCACTATACCTTCATGTGCATACAGATGGAGTTTGGAACCTGTTTTTTGAAGTACAGCAACCTACATTGAGTTAAAGCAAGTGACTAGGCAAAGGAAAGGGGAGATCCATGGAGAACAACACACAATCTGACAATACATATTGCTCCTGGATAAATAGGGAGAAATAAGCATGATGCTACTAATTTGGAAAACACACAATGTTTTTGAAACTGAAGTTTAAATATGTATGTTTTGATAGGTGTATAGAAACATTCTGAGCAGCTAAGTTAAGGGCAAAGACTCCATTTGTGATTAGTGAGACATACATATGTGTAACTTATCAGTCTCCACTCCACCAGGGATTCCTGGTAAGCCTTCAGGATGTAGGATCTGCAAGACCTTCTCCTTCCAGGAAAAGAGTTATAATGGGGAACTGTGAGAACCACCACCAGTTCTCTGGGCCTTTAAGTGGCACTTGGAGGCCAGGAAACGGACTCTCCCCAGCAGTTCGTTCCACCTCTTCCTAATTCCTTCCTGTGTGCACACACTATTAGCTACAGCATTAACTCTGTTGACTATTCTGTCCCACGTTTGCCTTTTTTGAGATATGGTAGCATTTTGTACTTGAATGGAGCAGTTGCCTGTTGTGGCAGGGCTTCCCTGTGTGTGACAGAGGAAGGTGTATTTTGTCCTCATGTTGACGACCACAGATAGGGGTAGATGGTACAGGAAAAGCCCTGTGCATATGATGATAATTGACAAACATCACACCAGTCTAGGAGCACAAATTGGAGTTGTGATTCTGCAACTCAACAATGTGCTCCCTCTACACCTGCTTAAGTTTCCAGAACAGTGTTAGGACCAGGCCCATCACATCTTGGGACTATTGTAGTGCTCCCAAGACTTGGTCAATGGTGGGTGGTCTGGGTAACAATGATGCCAGTGGCCTCACTATGCTGGCCCACTCATTCTCTCCCACGACCCCTATCCCCACTACCCTGTGCCCTTGAGGCAGTGTGGCCCATCCCACTGGGTGTGGGCACAACTGGGGTGGTAATTGCTCAATAGTACCCAGGACTGGGGGGCACAAGATGGGAGTTGTGTTCCACTGGACACAGGAAGTGGCGGTATCCATAGGCTGAGTTGTAATACAGCTGGGGTGGGAGGTGTAGGTGTGGGCTGAGTGTGACTCACTGGGGCTGCCTGCCCAGACAGACCAGATGGACCAGGCATCCCCTCATCATCTGGACATGCAGGAGTGGTGTCCTCACTGAAGGCTTGATCCTAGCCTGGTTTGGAGGTGTCTTCAGTTGCAGATGGTGGTCTACTGGCCCTGTGTGTTGGACCTAATATGAACTACAAAACAATTACTGTCTGTATTGTACCTCAAGTGTGCCTTCAGCTGCAAATGAAGCAACCTAACAAAAATATGATTAGTGGACTGTTTAGTCCTATGTGTGGTTTTTAACTTTTTACTCATGCAAACGTCACTAACAATTATGGAGAGATGTAAAAGGTTATTTAGAAAGAGCACATTATGTGTACCAGACATGCAACTCAAAACAGTATAGAGGAGATTTGAGAGATGAGCCATTTCAAGGCCTAGCAGTATCAAAACAAACCATGGTACAACTTTTAACTGGATTAAATTGCATTAGTTATCATAAGAACACTGCAAAGTAAATTGTGTGTCAATACTACCTATAATCAGCATGCCACAGAACATGATTTGAAAGCTTTGAATCCATAAACTATGATTTATGCAAGCAAGTAGATCAATTCAATTTAGTGACAAGAAGGTGACAACATGATTGATCAACACAGCAGATGATTTTTATACATACCATTTAATGGTGAATGACAACTACATAAATCTTTGACTTGTGTCCATATGTTGAAGGAAAGGGGGGGGTTGGGCTACATCACATTGCACTATTGTTTTGCAGAGACAAAAGCAGGGCACCATTGTAGTTGTAGTCATTTGTAAACACTATTGCCAATACTTTGAAAAAGTGAGTAACATATACCTATATAAATTACTACAGTGAAAATGAACACACATTTACGATATGTACACACATATGGGTATAATGTGAATAGGTTAAGATACCACTTACAAGCACTATACCTTCATGTGCATACAGATGGAGTTTGGAACCTGTTTTTTGAAGTACAACAACCTACAGTGAGTTAAAGCAAGTGACTAGGCAAAGGAAAGGGGAGATCCATGGAGAACAACACACAATCTGACAATACATATTGCTCCTGGATAAATAGGGAGAAATAAGCATGATGCTACTAATTTGGAAAACACATGATGTTTTTTAAACTGAAGTTTAAATATATATGTTTTGATAGGTGTATAGAAACATTCTGAGCAGCTAAGTTAAGGGCAAAGACTCCATTTGTGATTAGTGAGACATACATATGTGTAATTTATCAGTCTCCACTCCACCAGGGATTCCTGGTAAGCCTTCAGGATGTAGGATCTGCAAGACCTTCTCCTTCCAGGAAAAGAGTTATAATGGGGGACTGTGAGAACCACCACCAGTTCTCTGGGCCTTTAAGTGGCACTTGGAGGCCAGGAAACAGACTCTCCCCAGCAGTTCGTTCCACCTCTTCCTAATTCCTTCCTGTGTGCACACACAATTAGCTACAGCATTAACTCTGTTGACTATTCTGTCCCACGTTTGCCTTTTCTGAGAAATGGTAGCATTTTGTACTTGTGTTCCAAACAATTGTCACACTACTCCAATAATTTCATTCTCCAACCATTACTGTCAATTCTCCCTCTGTAAAATGTGGGTTCCTCCTCCCTGCCATAGTGATCAAAATATATAGTAGTACCCCTACCATGATTTGAAAAATAATGTAAACACGAAAAAGTGAAATAAACGGAGGAAGAATTGAAAAAAGAAAATAACCTGACTGTTCAGTGGAAAAGTCGTCCTCAGATTGATGGTCAGAAGTGGAATGGCAAAGGATCATGGTCTAAAATGAAGTGTGTTTTATAGTGTGTTTTGCAGGTGTTCACAATCGTCCAATATATATTGAGTGTGGGCTGCTAACATCAATCTAATACCCACAGACATTGTCCAATGCTGAACGGGTCCCGCAATGGACTCCCACCATCAAGGGACCGCCACTAGTACACTGCCAGCATGACTGTGTTATCTAAATATGGTTGGTGCAATGCCGCTGTCCCAATTGTGACAGAGTAATACTCACCAGCATTAGAGTCTGCTGCGACTGCTGCAGGATGCAGCTAGATAATGGAGTACACTCTATTGACGCGAACGACGGTGGAACAACCATAGATCTAAATACAGAGGTCTGAACATCATCAGCTCTATGG
Organism: Pleurodeles waltl; assembly: GCF_031143425.1. NCBI lineage: Eukaryota > Metazoa > Chordata > Amphibia > Caudata > Salamandridae > Pleurodeles > Pleurodeles waltl. The sequence continues at coordinate 320,331,400 of NC_090436.1, forward strand.
AGTACTTGGGTCTGCACTGGGGTGGCAGTATTACAGTCAAGAAGTAAATCAAGCCCTAAGTCTCCATCATCTTTCTACTGTAGCATGGCAAAAGTATGTTAGAAAAAGACCAATTTTCAACAATACGTTTAGAATCCATCTTGCTTTTTTGGAAATTGTCTGCCACAGCACAAACCTTCCAACATACAACTGAATAGCTCTGGGTTTCGCCACCTCAATATTCTTTGGCTTGGTTAAGGGGAATCTGTGTGCTCACTGGATCTCTTGGTCCCAGTTCCAGCCCTTGAGCTTGGGGAAAGCCTTCTGGAATACGTTAATTGTAAACAGCCTGTCTTTGAAAGTTTTTTAGGCACTGGAGAGTGTCCTAATCCTCCAGCTTCACTGTATGTCAATCAACTGGGCTTTGTGTGCCTCTGTTTGTCTCCAGGTGGCAGCAATGTTGGCCTGCAGGGCAGTAGCTTTATCTTCCAGATTAGACATTCTTTTTGCTACCGTAGAGCATGTTTTAGCAAGCCTATGTACGACCCTTGCAGTTTCTTGGTGGCAGTCCGAATCCTCTGGCTGTCAGCACGGGTCTCCTCTCTATGTGCCATTATACATTGGTAGGTTGCCTCCAAAGTTGATGTTTCAGCTGGTAGAGCCTGGATTGCATATCCTGAAGGAGTCATAGCGCCTTCCACTAGATATTGTGTTGTCTTTAGTGAGTAGTCCCATCTCAGATCATCACCTCCCCCTCTCCACCTGTTTCCACCATCAGAACCTTCACTCAGTTTATTGGCTGTACTGTCTTTAGAGTCACCTTCCGATGATTTCATGTCCTCATGTTACCATTCTGACCCATCAGACAATGTAAAAAAAAGCAGTCAGCTGCGTCTGGGTCTGACCCTGCTTTATTATGAGCTGCTCGCTCTTTTCTATGCTGCTTAGCATTTTTATGCAATTTTTTGATCTTCCTTTGTAAAGTCGACGTGACCATCACCCAGAGGCCAATCTTTCTGTAGAGAGATTTGGTGTGCAATGCCTGCCCCTCCTCAATACCAGCAAAGTTCTCTACAGCCACTACCAACGATGCCCGATGGCACAAGAAACCCCTATAGAGTTTCGAATGTCCTGCAGGATGTCCTTTCCGGATTGCAGCTGTCCGGATTCCACATCCAGGGGGTTGACGAGACCAAACTCCTTCAGACCAGGGGGTTGAGTTTCTTCCAGTTACATACTCTTACTAGGAAGGTGATCCCTTGCGCTCAGCACTGCTTGCTCTGTTTCCAACAGAGCCTTAGCTGCTCTCATCTCCATTGACTCTCCTGACTCACCAGCAGGCTTCGACAGTTAAACTGAAATGGAGGGGGCAGAGAGTTTGGGCTCTGATGAGACAGACACACTGGCCGCATCCGCTTTCCCCTTTTTGTCCTTGCAGTCTGGTTTGCCAACAGGCTGTGCTTCCACCCGAGTACTCCTGTCTTGTTGCTGCCACCACCACCACAGGCTCCTGTGCCTGTGGTTTTGGGCCACATATTATTGGGATAGCTCCGGGAACCTCTTTTCTTGCAACTAAATGAAGGGCTTAGTAAGCCCAAGGCTTGCAGCAGCAGTCTGCCAGGTGCTACACAGCCCTCATTCATTCACGGAATGTGCCCAGCAGGAAAGGTGTGCTCCAAAAGCCAACCGCCAACCAGAGCATACTATGTGGCAGCGACATGGCTTCAGGCTCTGGCAGGATGAAGAGCTCTACTTAGCTGCCTCACATTTCCGTCTTATTGCTTCCTCCCTTTCTAGAGCAGGCAGCATCTCATTTGAGTGTGGATACTTATCTTTTGCCAAATATAAATGAATTAACATTAGTCTTGAGTAGAGGAGAGTATTTTTCAAAGTTAGCCTTGAAAAATACTCATCACCAATTCAAGCTGCATCATGACTCCAAACCATTGACGGCATTCACCATCATGGAAGGAACTTTCCAGTTCACGCACATGCCTTTTGGATTATGCTCAGCTGTGAGTGTTTTCCAAAGCATGATGAATGAGGTTTTAAGGTGATGAACAACATTTCTTCAAGGATGACCTCTTGGTTTTCAGTCATACCATACATTTGGTTCTTAGGCAAGCTCTACACAGGTTGAGAGATGCGGCCCTACCATTAGACATGATAAGTGCACATTTTTGGTGGAACAAGTGGAGTATTTAGGCTATACAATATCTGCGGAAGGTGTCAAAACTAAATAGAACTTATTGAGTGCAATTAGGTTGGCCACCTCACCCAATGATAAAGACCAGTTGAGGTCCTTCCTAGGTTGAATCGAAAATTATGCCAAGCAAAATCGTGGAAAGGTTTTCTGATAAAATAGAGTGTCTGCCTGCCTGAGGCTGTTTTTAAAGAAGGGGTCCAACTTTGTGTGGGGTGAGGAGCAGCAGAAATGCTTTGAACAAATCAAAAATGAGATCTTTAATGCACAAACTTTGACACCATTTGACACCAAGAAAATTGATTCAATTGATGGAAGCACTACGGGCATTGGGGGCGTCATCTCACAAATGCCTGGGAGAAAAGACAAAAGTATGGCTTTAGCCTCCAAGATGTTACTCAAATGTGAGAGAAACTACTGCGTTATTGAGTGGAAAGCTTTGGCAACTGCGTTGGGGACAGAGTACTTTAGGACTTACCTATGGGGTATGAAATTTATTTAACGAACATATCATAAACCACTAGTGAGAATTTTGTGTCGAGGGGGTGCTGGCAAATGTATAGCAAGGTTAGGTAGGATGGCGGCTAGACCTCAAGGGGCATATTCATACTCTGTTTCGGATTTTTGTCATCTTCTTTTACACAAATCCGGCGCAAACTTAACTCCATATTTATATTTTGGGGCTAGACATGTCTAGCACCAAAATATTGGAGTTAAAGTCATTTTTTGCCTGCGGAAAACTACCTTGCGTCAATGAGATGCAAGGTAGGTGTTCCCGGGCAAAAAATTACTCTAAGGCCCTAGCGCCTTATTTATCCTCCCATGCAAAAATCATGCACAGGGAGAGGAGGGGTCAAAACATTTTTACCGCCTGGGATAGGGCAGGCGTTAGGGGACCTATGGGCCTATTTCCATGGTGGAACACCATAGAATAAGCCCACGGGTGCCCTCCCAGGCACCAGGGACACCCCCACCCACACCAGAGGGACAGCAGAGGAGGGGGTCCCCATCCCAGGTAAGTATAGGTAAGTATTTAATTTTTTTTAAAGTGCCATTAGGGGCCATGAAATGGGCCCCTATATGGCACTGGGTGTAATGGCCATACCCAGGGGACCCTGGTCTCCTGTGCTGGCCATTGGGGTGGTGGGCAGGTCTACTGTCTTTTCTAAGACAGGAGTCATGTGGTATGGATGGTTTTGCATCAGAAAATGGCTCTAGGCAAGTTAGGGTCATTTTTTTTTACTCTAACCTGCCTAACGTAAATTTTTGGTGCAAAAGCCCCTTCTTCGATACCGCCAGCCCCAGCTGACTAACGTCATTTTTTTACACTAGCCTACCCTTTGCACCGGCTTGCACCATTCCATAAATATGGTGCCCGGCTGGGGCACAGAGGTGGTGCAAGCCGGTGTTAAACTTTTTGGTGCAAAACTGCGTTAGTGCAGTTTTGCACCAAAAAGTATAAATCAGGGCCCAAGGGTATTGTTATATGTTGGAAAATATCCATGGTTGCAGGAATTGTCAGGGGAATTGCTTGTCAAGACTTTAAGTGGATTGGCATGTGGTGGATGGCTCAGCTGTTCTGGTAAAGGAGAGTGAAGATGCTGTAGCCTTGATACAAGATGTGATGGAGGCTTGTGGGACAAATGCGTTCACATTGGAGGAATCGATGAAAGGAATGCAAGCTGACCCAAAACTGAAGGAGGTGAAACACTTGCTTTTGTTAGGTTGTAGGAGAGACAGTACTGTTTTGCCTTCTCTTAGACCTTCTCTTAAGATATTAAATTAATTATCTGTGTATTATGAGATGTTGGTGATGAGGGGAGAAAGATTTGTTTCACCTCAGGGTTATGGTTGAAGTTGATGGAGATTGCACATGAAGGTCACTTGGGAGAATCCAGGACAAATGAAAGATTGAAGAGTGAGTGGTGATGGCCAGGAATGGATGACCAATTTGCTGTGTGGGTGGAAAGGTGCAGTATATGCAAAGAGGGGGAGAAATGGTTGAAAGTGGGTGTACAAGCTGATTTACAGATCCAGGAGAACCATGGCACACACTGAGTATACACTATATTGGGCCCCATGAAGGAGTTGAGGGTGACTTGAAATATGCCCTGGTAATTGTGGATGCCCGTAGGAAGTGGCTGATAGTAAAGTGCATGAAGGAAGTCACCACTAAGTTGACCATTACACGGTTAGGTGAGATCTTTAGTGAGGAGGGAGTCCCATCCATAATCATAACTGATAATGGCACACAGCTGACATCTCACGAGATTCGAGCCTTCTTGTAAGGGAAACGTCCTTAACAACGTGTTGCGAATAACGCAGATGTTTCCCCCGCAAGGGTAACCATGCCTGCTGGAACAAAGCTTTGTCTTTTTCGGTGCCTTAACCACGTGTGTGCTGTTGTGTAGACATTTTAGCTGTAGATCCATGCACGTTATTTTAATACACTAGGCCACTGTGCACCTTAAGCTAGATATATTTTATTCGGCTGCATTTTATTATTGTTCCGATAGCCACTTTTATGGTCTTGTTTTATTTTCTGTTTATCTAACTGTTTTTGCCTAGGCCAGCACTCTGTTCTCAAACAAGACATTCTTGCTCACTCTGTGCTTCTTCCAAGGCTACAGCACGGTACATTGCTGGTGAACGTGGTAGAAGTTTAGTCTCCAACATTCGTAGAAAACACACATCCTTACATAGGGACATTTTCTCAGAACATCAGTTGTGTTGTTATAAAAACACTTCCTTGTCCCTTCTGATTGCTGAACGCTCCGCTACAGACGCTAACGCAGACTGCAAGCCTTTGCTCAGGTATGGGGGATGATGTCTTCCCAGGGGAATCTGAAGGGCAGATTTAGAACTTAACATGCTGCTCTATCAATAGCGTAGGTAGAAGTTAGTCTACTGACCATAGTGACAATATGATAGCATTATTTTTATGCTTTACTCTTCTAGTCACAATTTTAAAATTGTTATGCTGTGTCATCCTGGTTATTGCAGCTCACGGTTTGCTATCCAAGATGCAGTTGTTTTATTAAAGTCTTTATTAAAACCTATACTGCCTTTGTTTATCATTTATATATGAGACTAAATGTAATTGAGATAAACGGATGAGACCGGAGTGACCACGGCTTCCCTGAGAAACCCAGTATGCCATGCGCTCGGCTGCCCAGTCATCCCTATCCTTGGGTAGAGATGAGGCACTGCTAGTTAGCCGGAGCAAAACCCGGATTGGAACGACAGGTGTCACCCGCAGTGGGCTAGACTTAGTCCCCCACACCGTGGGCGATTCTGCCGCTCAAAATCCAGTAGTGTCATTACAATAATGAGAGCCTACGCGACAGTGCCAAACTACGCATATGTGTGGTTAAGGCACAGAAAAAGCCAGAGTGTATCAGGAGAGGGTGTGGTAAAGTAAGTGGGGCAGGGGTGGGGGTGGATTAAGGTCTTGGGGTGGTTGGGGTGGCTCAGGCTATTTTTTTAGGGGTGGGGGTTTGGGTATTTTTTTTAGGGCTTAGGGTGAAGGGGTTGGGCTATTTTTGAGGGGAGGATCATAGGGGTTTGGGCATTTTTTTTATTTAGGGCTTAGGGTGGGATGCGGATAGTTTATTTTTAAAGGGATGGGGAAGGTTTAGGGAGGGGTGGGAGAAGGATGGAGAGAAGAGGAGGAAGGATCGGGAGAGGACACGGTGAGGTAAGTGGGGTTGGGGCATGGTTGGTGGGTTGTTTTTCGCTGCGGGGTGGATTAAGGGCTTTGGGTGGGTAGGGGTGTTATGGTGTAGTTTTGTTGTTAGGGGCAGCGGTGGGGGTTTGGCGTAGTTTTTTTTAGGGCTCAGGGCGGGTTGGGGTAATTTAGTTTTTATGGGCAGGGTGGGGGTGTCTGGATAGTTTTGTTTAGGGCTTAGGGTGGGTAAGGGGGTCAGGAAAGATTACCTATTGGGGAGAAGGTTTTAGGGCTCAGGGTGGGAGGGGGCTGTCAGGGTAGTTTAGTTTTTATGGGCAGGGTGAGGGGTAGTTTTTTTTTAGGGCTCAGGGTCAGGGTACTTTGGGTGGGTAGGGGTGTTTTGGCGAAGTTTTGTTGTTAGGGACAGCGGTGGGGGTTTGGCGTAGTTTTTTTAGGGCTCAGGGCGGGTTGGGGTAATTTAGTTTTTATGGGCAGGGTGGGGGTGTCCGGATAGTTTTGTTTAGGGCTTAGGGTGGGTAAGGGGGTCAGGAAAGATTACCTATTGGGGAGAAGGTTTTAGGGCTCAGGGTGGGAGGGGGCTGTCAGGGTAGTTTAGTTTTTACGGGCAGGGTGAGGGGTAGTTTTTTTTTAGGGCTCAGGGTCAGGGTACTTTAGTTTTTAGGGTCGGGGTGGGGGGTTGGGATAAAAAAAAATTAAGGCTCAGGGTAGGTGAGGGGCGGCGTACTTTAGCTATTAGGGGTGGGGGTTGTTTTGTGCCTCAGGGCGGGTTGGGAGTTGTATGACAGAACCATGCATGCCGTTTCCACAAATGTCTTAACTAGGCATGCTTTTACAATGCAATTCGTTGTAAAGGCATGCGTGGAAATAACGTGGTCGTAGTTCTGAACGCGGTATTAAGGCATGTGTTAATCCGGCATGTGTGGTTCTGTCATGCAACCTTCTTGGTATCCTGTGGAATTCATCATAATCGTACATTGTTAAGAAGGTGAACAGGATGGTCAATGGTTCGAGGACCAAATTGATGTAACTTGTGCATCACACTGCTTTGCCTATTCAGTCTCCATAATCCAGCATACCACAATGCTCTTCTCTTGTACAGGCTGTACTGCGTGCTCAGTCAGCATTGCAACCCCAGGGAATTGGTGTCCCACGCCTCTCTCAGACATTTTGCTTGGATGATTAATGGTCCTGAGCCTCTAGCCACTCTCCTTACACCCAGTTCACCAGATCTGTCTTCGGTCTACCCGCTCCTTTCTCATCTCTTAGACAAAGCTCCTTGTGGTGGGTGTTCCCTGTGAGACCCTAGCCCTCATCACAACTTCATATACTGAGGAATTTCCATGACCGCTCCAACCCCACTGCCTTACTGATCGACATATGGGGTGCACCCCCCTTCTGTCAGGAGCACCGGACGTCATCATTCCCAATTCATTCTCCAATTTCTATGAGGCAGCTGCACCCAACCCACCATGGATATTCTGCCATGCTGGCTGCTCTTCTGGGTTTTAGATAGTAATGCTCACAGTAATTGCAGCCCAATGGTGAAGGGTCACTCACAGGTGTGTCACAGAGCTTTGGCACTTCCAAAATGGCACCCGCTGGATCATGGAGCCCGCCACAGCCCGTTGATGATATCTTTTGCAGTCAGGTGGACTCCAGGCACTTCCCTGAGGGCCATTCAGCTCATTTTTGACATTGTCGCCCTCCATGATACTTGGTATCTAGTCCCATCTGCAGGTGTTATGTTTTGCTGAAAAAGGCCCAGAAGACCAGAGCTGATCATGAGGTAATGGTGCACTACTCCATGATCAGTGAAGCCATGCCTCCTGGATACCATTTGTACCAAAAGCAAGAGAATATTTGTAACAAACTGCAACAAGTGTGAAACAAGCATTGGTAAAAACCAAAATGACCTTGAAAACATACAATAATCACATTCCCAACATAGGTTGTCGAACCCTAAGCCATTAATATTTGTCCGTCAGCCAGACACAAGTCTTTGCTATAATGGGCTGCATTATCTTAAGCATTTAATAGAGGTCCCTGAGTTAGACACAAGTATTTGGTATTTGCAGGATGCCAAATCCTAAGAAATAACTAGAGGTCCCTTAAGTCAGACACAAGTCTTGGCCCTAGTAGACTGCAGCATCCAGGCTGTAAAATCTTAAGCCAAAAGTCAGAAGGAAGTGGAAGTCCTAGCAGGCTGCCCTACAATAAGCCATTACTAGAGGGACCTGGAGTTAGGCATATGTTTTTGCTGCTGAGTGCTCAAGTAACCTAAGCCATTATTTGAGGTCCCTTGAGTCAAAACCCAAGTCTTATTTATTGCTAATATTTTATGGCAAGCTGCAGGGGCACAGACAGTGGGAACAACTAATTAAACCCCTGTTTTTACAATAGTTTTTGTGCAAATAGAGTGACACTGAAGCATTTCGTATTTAGTTGTTCAAGATCAGAAGTGACTGGAGTAAGACGTGAGGACAGTTCTGCGCCAATCTTCAGATTGCTCGCTGATGGAGCATGCGCGAGGGCTTTAATCAATTTATTGACTGAGCAGTCGTTTTTGGAAGCCCATTTTGCATACTCAAGATTTGTGCATAAGAAAGTATTATCGTCAAGATTTATACTGTGAATTAGTCAGACCACGACTGCATGTCTTTTAATCTAATTGGTAGCTCAGCATTCTGTTTACTCTGCAATAAAATGCTGTGTAGCTCTGCGGCCTACGAAAGAGCAAATCAATGTTATGAAATGTAATGTAATAATTGCTTCCTCTCTCTGCAAGAAGTCCACAACTCCAAGGCTCAACGTCTGAATATATTCTGGCTTCAGTTAAATAATAGTCATTCTAGCCTTTGGCCTAATGTAAAATCTACAAATGTTAGTAAATTGTTAACAATAATTCCAAATACTGTACTCCTCGGCACCCCTAGTAAGCCCCCTTGCATAGACCCTGTAGTCAGTGACACTGGTATGTACACCTCATCAAAATGGCTGCCAGGGGTGGAGTGTTCAAATCCAGACGGTCAGCTCAGATATAAATTTCTTTCTGAAAGTCAGCAGTACTACATCCTTATTATCTATATTTTTTGTAAGGGCGGGGTTTATGTGGAACATCTCTACACGATACCCAAAACAGCGTCTCCCTCGTCTGTTCTCCCTCCTCTTACCACCCAAGCTCGGATGCGAGCAGGGAAAACCAAAGGAAGGAAGGAAAAGTCAATAAACTTCGGGCTACAACACCCCCTCTATAGCTCCCCGTCTAGTTTGAAAAAATAATATATTACACTGTACATAAATCTCAAAGGAAAACTGGCATTACATGGGCGGTGTCCATTCAGTGTGTCCACATAGTTTTGCTCAATTGCACCATTCAGCCAAATTTTGGAAATTCTCTTTCATGCACTAACTTCCGTTTTTTTGAACTACCAATATTAAAGTCATTCTGTGAACCACGCTCGAGCCGAGGTACACTATCCAATCGTGACCGGTCGGTTAACTTTGACCATCATAGCCCATACTCCAAGATAAGTGCTGAACCCTGGACTTTGTTCACGCAAAGTTGGATCACTCCATGCAATCCTTGCTCCCTCCTTTATTTTCAGATAGTGGGAGGCACCGGCGTATTTGGGCCCATATTTATACTTTTTGACGCTAAACTGCGCTAACGCAGTTTAGCGTCAAAAAAATTTGCGCCGTCTAACGCCATTCTGAAGCGCCATGCGGGCGCCGTATTTATGGAATGGCGTTAGCCGGCGCAAGCAGACCGGCGCTGCCTGGTGTGCGTGGAAAAAAACCACGTACACCAGGCAGCGCCGGCGTTGGGCAAAAATGACGTTAGGGCGTCTTAAAATGGGGCAAGTCAGGTTGAGGCAAAAAATCGTCTTAACCCGACTTGCGCCATTTTTTAACGACGCCCATCCCCCATCAACATGACTCCTATCATTGTAAAGATAGGAGTCATGCCCCCTTGCCCAATGGCCATGCCCAGGGGACTTCTGTCCCCTGGGCATGGTCATTGGGCATAGTGGCATGTAGGGGGGCACAAATCAGGCCCCCCTATGCCAAAAAAAATTATTTAAAAAAAAAAAAAAAATACTTACCTGAACTTACCTGAATGTCCCTGGGGTGGGTCCCTCCAGCCTTGGGTGTCCTCCTGGGGTGGCCAAGGGTGGCAGGGGGGGTCCCTGGGGGCAGGGGAGGGCACTCTGGGCTCATTTTGAGCCCACTTGTCCCTTAACGCCATGCCTGACCCAGGCGTTAAAAAGCGGCGCAAATGCGCCGTTTTTAGCCACGCCCACTCCCGGGCGTCTCTTTTGCCCGGGAGTATAAATACCACGTAAAGGCCTGGGAGTCATTTTTTAGACGGGAACGCCTCCCTTGCATATCATTAACGCAAGGAAGGGGTTCACGCTAAAAAATGACGCACATTCCGGGAACTTTGGCGCTAGACGCCTCTAACGCCATAGTATAAATATGGCGTTAGTTGGCGTTAGTTTAGCGTCGAATTTGCGTCGAAAAAAACGACGCAAATTCGGCGCAAACAGAGTATAAATACGGCCCTTGATCCCTGCCCCTTTAAATTCAGTCTCCATCCTTTTCTCCGAAGAGAAACCTGTCCTGGCACTGTCCAGAGGGCTTGAAAGGCATTCAGCTCGTGTCCTCGTGGACTGAATGGGGCTCCCCCTAAAACTGAACTATGCTATCCCTCCTGCCGCGGGAGCCCCAGGTGAATGCTGAACCATCATTTGCTTACATTGCGAATGTAGCAGAGGCCTAGGTGATTAAATTTAAGATGCTGTACTTGGACTCCCAAAAGTACTAAGGGTTGGTGTATCTCAAAAGGAGAACAAAGGACCTTGACACTATTGTTTGTTTTACGTGTTCCTGCCTGTATCCCTTTCATCTATATTGAACCCTTTTGGAGTGGTTTTCAGTCTTGTCTGCACAGTCACACTTTTTAATGGCTACAATGCAAGCAGGGGTGAAAGAAATCAAATCAGCTACTTAGAAAGAACATAGCTGTTTCAGGCAGGGCGCAAACACCACATCCATCACAACCAGTTCGCCCTCATCGACATAATATACAAATTCACAATTGGGTTGGATGCACACGTAAGTTCAACTCAGGGCTTTGTGAGTTGTAAGGACACTGTCATATAGCAGCAATCAGTAAATCAACAGTGCAAGCGTCAGTGCGCATAGTGCTGCGAGCCCGTACCGGCGTTCTCAGAAAGGCGCCTACATGAGAGATTACCTCGTCCTCCGCAAATTGGAGCAAAAGATTAAACGCTACCTGAAGATCTCTAATGCTACGGCTTTTAATGCGCGAAATTAAAGAAAAGTGCTTCGTATGCATAGTATAAAAATCACAAAAAAATGTAAAGTGCATCATTGACTGGCCTGCTCTCCTTCTAGGGATTGAATGAAGATTAGGTTAAATGAATGATTGAATGAAGATTAGGTTAAGGGCCATATTTATACTTTTTGACAGTTTTGCGTCAAAAATATTACCACCGGCTAACGACATTTCTGTGCGCCGTGCGGGCTTCAAATGTATACTTTGACGCATGGTGGCGCAAACCACAGGTGATAGCGCGTCCTGTCTTTATAAATTACTTATACTTGGACACGCCGGAGGTCGGTGAACCTTTTAACCGAGTTGGGTTCTCCTCATCCAAGAATAGTCGGATCACTCAAATTGATAATCAATAATCCATTTATAATCAATAACCAATACTCAATTAATAGATCAAACAACACATTAGTAATCAATAACAATCAGTATTTTGATGCACCATGACCTTTCAGCCATGAATAACCACACCAGTTTATTAAAACGTAATGAATTTATTTCCCTATATTAACAAAGCTAGCACAATATAGATGAGTCTCAAAATCAAATGATATACGTATACGAACATTACCAGCTGTCCATAGCGGCGGAAGAAACGCAATCTACGCAAAATCTGGATTATAATGCACTCAGTTATGGCAATGCAAATCACTAATATAAGCAACTGAATTTGACTAATTGCATACATCGGTCAGCATAACAAGATTTCAATTTTGCATGGTGCATCGAATGAATACCTCAACTAACCTCTAATTAGCATTGGCATGTGGGGCTTCATGCAAAAACGAATTTAGTTAACATGAATTTAGAAAACTTCTAGCTTGGGCCCTATCAAATAAGCAGTTGGTACCTAGGAAGGAAAACACAATGCATAATACAATTATCCTTTCATATTTACCAAATAGAATCAGCATTCAAGAAAAGTCTTCGTCCTTCAGGTACCGGTTCGATCAGCATGGGGCACATTTCAAAGGGGCAAAGTTAAAGCAAGTTTTCCTTGCGGCAGCAAGGAGAATGGGGCAAAAGTTACTGCATGGGCAAGTTAAAGTCTCTAGGGTGAGAATTCTTTAAAGTCTCTTTCTCTGCGACAGAGAAAAGGCATCAAAGGGTTCGTTCCAAAATGGCGTCTTGAATCGGGCTTCAAAATGGCATCGTGGAAAAATGGCTGACTCTTCTTTGTCCAGTGGGTTTAAGTAAGAAACATTCCAAATTCTTCAGGGTCTTCCATTGGAGGGTTCATAGGGTGGCTTCCTTTTGACCAATGAATAGTGTCTTTCTCTTAGTACTCATTTATGCATAAGGTGTCCTTGGGGCCTTGGAACACAAGTTGCAACAAAGTTTGCCAATTAATTCTATATCAGAGCTTTTATTGTCTGCACTTGCAGAAGCTGACCTTGCTTCAAAGGGGATGAATCTAGCCTAGCACGAAACCTTGAGATAAGTGTATTAGTCATTTCTACTGGAAAAATACAACCTTAAAGTAAAAGAATATGTCTTTGTTAATACAATGAGAACCATGCAGTTAAATTTGAGACCAGGCAACTAGGCCAAAGCCTCTGCTAAATTTAAGCTAAGCATATAACAGTTTCAACAAGAAAATCATAGAATACATTTGCAATTATGACGGATTACTACATTGTTGACTCTTCATGATTAATTAAGCTTGTTTATAATAATGGCGGACTACCTCGTGGGCACAATTTCCCACGTACATTATTTTTCTTCGCTAAAATCACACTACCTTATACGATTTTGGTTACATGATATATGAATATTTGTTAGTCTTTCTTTTTCTGCGTCATCAATCCCTCCTCTGATGACTAATTATGTCATCACATCAAATCTTCCACCACAAATTTGATTTCATTAAAATTCTGTTTTAGTAATTTGGCACTTCAGTCAATTCCCTCTTCCTTTTTGTTCCCTTTGATTTTTCCCTGTATATTTCTACTATTTTATTTTGTTCTTTCTCTTCTCTTCTCCTTTTTCTTCTTGATTTCAATATTTTAATAGCTTTCCAAATTCCCCAAATACCTAATAAGCAGATTAATATTATTAATATTCCTCTTACTATTTTCAGTAATATTCCGTTCCAAATGTTGCTGAGCCAACTTCCCACGGAAGCAAATCCTTTTCCAACCTTTTCCCATACTCCTGGTTCTTTCAATTCTTTCAAATCTGTACTCTTGTTAGTTAAATTTGTAAGCATTTTTCTAATTTGCCCACTGTTGTCTGGAATATAAGAACAACAGTGACTTGCACTAAGCATTTTGCAAACGCCTCCATTCTTTGCTAAAAGAATGTCTAAAGCAAGCCGATTTTGAAGAGTCATAGCTCTTTCTGCAGCAAGTTCAGCATCAATCAGGATCATAGCTCCTGAGAATTTTGTCAGCATGTTATCCACAATAGTAGACAACTTTCATATTTTTATTGAATTCAATATGACTCCTACTGAAGGAATCATCGCTCCAAATATATCTCCTACCACACCAGAAGCTGTCTCCCTCTTCTGAATACGATGTAATTCAGACAGCTTTGGAAATTTCTTTAAGTCGTCTAGTTGGAAAATCTTTGGAAATACTATTCCCAAATAACATCTCCCATACCATCCTTTTGGAAGACGATAATAGGCATTGAGTCCACAGATATAGTATACTCCTGGAGTAGCTGGATCTAGGCCATTTAGCATGAACGTCCATTTAGCCTGAAACAAAAACGCGTGTTTACATTCACTCGTTGCCACAAAGATTGTGTCATAATATGATTTAGGTCTATATATACAAAGCTTTCCTACATGTACTGCATCTAAAGCTAATTTCCCTTGTGTCTTTATCGCGGCAAAAGCATAGTTATCTACAGATGTCCTTTTGTGTAATTCCCTTTCTAATTTCTCCTTCACCACTTTCCTTCTATCTTCAGTGTGATCTAAAAAGCTTTTCTCTACAGGTGAAAGCAAGCATGCAAGGTTTTCTCTATGAGCTTGAGCCGTGGAAAAAGGTGATAATGGTTCAAAGAAACCCCTAACTATTTTATATAATAATCCCTTGCTACTTTACTCAATTACTCTATTATGGGGACATATGCAAACATGACATCATGATTGGAATAGAAGTATTGAATAGACTCCTGACCATAAAATCTGGTTAGTAACAGACTACATGATATTCCATACATAAGAGGCATGCTATGATATGTCACTCCTTCTATTACTGAGGTAGGTATTTGTGTGCACACATAACAATCTTTCGCATCCATTGTCTCAACATACTCATTCAGCAGCGATAGAAGACGTTCAAAGATAATTCTTTCTTGTCATGTAAATATTTCTCGTCTTGTTCGAGTTTCTGCAAAGGAGTTAATTCAGTAGTAGAAGCATCGTTCGCGTCTCTTTCATTCTCTCCATGCATTCCAAGAACTATTGCTACAATTATTAGTACACATGCAGTTATTAGACCTATACACATGTATTTACAACATTTCATTTTGTGTCCTTTTGTAGTGTAGCCTGTCATGATCTATATAGAATCAGCAAGTTGAAGACACTTTATCAAATCAAATTTGCAGATATATATAAAGCTGAACGAGTTCAATGTTCACACGTTTTTTTTAGCAGCTTAGTCTCTTCATCTCAAATCGGTTTCAAAGTCAATCAAGTTGTCAATGTCTTATTCGGTAATGTTCATGCAACTTCACTTTTCAAGTACCAAAGTGTTGTTCTGCTTCTTCGTTTTCAAGACTGAGAGATAGAAATTCATCTGACCAATCGTTAGTGGCTGTGTATGCCCACTCTGGACCAGAATATCTTCTGCTCGGTATTCTTTTCCTTTTCAATTTTGCATCACCTTTTGATTCTCTCTCGCTGATGTCATGTTCTTTGGCTGTGTCTTTTTCTTCACTTGGTGATGTCATTACGATAGACACTTCTTTTCTTTTCTCCTTCAATTTTGGCCCTTCATTTTCTTTTAATATTTCTTTAGTCTTTGATTTCACTGGCGATATGCTTTGTCTTCGTTTCGCGCTGCTTTCACCTGATGGACCTGCAACCGGTTCTGGAAGAATTTGAACAATTTCACTCTGCTCTGTCTTGTCTCCTTCCCCTAGGAGGTCAATCAGGTTTTCTCCTTCTTTTCCTGTATCGTCTGCTTCTGGGAAAGCCCTCCTCTTATTAGGCTCTCCTGCTTCTTCACCTGTGACAGGATCTTTGTCACCTTCAATATCCTTGTCGCTTCCTGAGGCTTCTTCTCTGTTGTCCTCAAAAGGATCGACTGCGTCTTCCTCAGAAAATATTTCTTCTGTCTCTATTTCTTCTTGTTCGCTCTCAGGCTCTCTTCGTTCTGCCTCAGTGCCTGGTACTTTCCTGTCAGCTGCTGGTAATTTCAGCGCTTCAACTTCCTCTTCTGTGGGGCTCGTCACCCTTTTCGTGTGACTGGCGTGAATCCAGTTGGGAACTCCCGCACACTTCACAGCGCTGGTAGTTGTCAGGATCACTTGGAAAGGTCCTTTCCAACGGGGTTCCAGACACGACTTCCTCACGTGCTTCTTTATCATGACCCAGTCACCTGCTTTCAGGGCGTGTCCTGGACCTTGGATCGGTGGCAAGATGGTTGCCTCCACCTGGTGAGAAAAAGAGCGGACCACATCAGCCAGACCTTTGCAGTAGTCCAATACCATATCATCGGTAATATTTACAAGAGCATTTGCAGGAACTGCTGGAAGTCTCATGGCTCTGCCCATGAGGATTTCATGCGGCGATAGTCCAGTTTTTCTATCAGGTGTGTTTCTCATTGACATTAACACCAAAGGCAGTGCGTCAGGCCATTTCAAGTTTGTGGATGCGCATATTTTCGCCATCCTCGATTTCAGTGTGCCATTCATTTGTTCCACTAGTCCTGATGCTTCAGGGCGGTAGCTACAATGCAATTTCTGTTCAATGTTCAGCGCTGCACACAATAATTTGATCACTTCGTTATTGAAGTGACTTCCCCTATCTGATTCTAAAGAGATCGGGAATCCGAAACGTAGTATTAGTTCTCTCAAGAGTAGTTTTGCAACTGTGAGACTGTCATTTCTGCGGTAGGGTATGCTTCAATCCAATGACTAAAAATACACACAATCACCAACACATACTTCAAGCCTGCATGCATAGGCATCTCAATGAAATCCATTTGCATCCTGCTGAATGGCCCACCTGCTCTTCCAATGTGGCTCAAATTTACTACTGTTCCCTTCCCTGCGTTCATTTGTTGGCAAATGACGCAACGATGGCAAACTGCTTCAGCAACTTGGCGGAATTTGGGATTGAACCAATCAATTTTGTTATAGTCTAATCATGGCATCCCTTCCAAGGTGGGCTTGTCCATGATACAACCTGGCCAATTGTGTTAAAAGACTGTCTGGCAGAACCAATCTCCCTTCACTTTAAACCCACAAATCATCTGGTTTCTTTATGCATTGTAGTTTGCTCCATGAGAGATTCTCATCCTTACTGACATTATTTTGTAGGAATTTCAATTCTTCAATTGTATCTACAACCTTTAAAGCAAAGGCTTCACTTGGTTGAAGTTCTGGCTCATTTATCAGGTTCCATTTGTCTCTGAGCAATATACAGTTCAATGCGCAAAATCTTGCGACTTGATCTGCATATCCGTTTCCCAAAGAAACATAGTCTTGTGATTTCGAGTGTGCACTGCATTTTACCACTGCTACTTCTCCTGGTAACTGGATAGCGTGTAACAATTCTCTTATTCTTTCACCATTTTTCACTGGTGATCCTGAAGAGGTCATGAAGCCTCTCTGTGACCAAAATTGTCCAAAATCATGCACTATTCCAAATCCGTACTGACTGTCAGTGTAAATGGTGACTTTCATTAATGCGGAAAGTTGGCAAGCTCTAGAAAGGGCTTGTGACCGGGTCAGCCCGATCGTAGGCACGGCACCAGCAGGACAAGAGTTGTTGCGTTCCCATGTTGCCATGGGAACGCTTTCACCACGAGGCCGGCATTCGGAGGTTGCCTCGACAACCTCCGATGACGAGGACAAAGCGGATTGGCCGGCGGGAGGTCAAAGGCCAGGGATTCCCCAGGAGAACGAGGAGGCGGCGAACGAGGAGGAAGGAGCGGCGATCGAGAACGGAGGAGCCACGAGCGAGGAGAAAGGCGGCGGCAACGGTCGGAGAGGAGAGCCACAAAATCCGGAAGACAACCCCGAGGACGGAGGGCGGCCCCGCTGTCCAGGAACTTGCAACGACGACGCCAGGGGAAGCGGAGTGGTGCCGGAGCCCGAGGGGACCAGAGAGCAACGAAGGGACCACCATAGAGCCAGCCACGGCCCCGGAGGGTCGTGGCTCTGGAAGGTACGGTCCTTGTGGACAAGCAGAGGGGCACCTTAAAGGGGAACGAGCTGGGGAAGGGAGGGAGGCAGGGTGAGGGGAGGACAGGGAGGGAGTCAGAGGGCACCAAAAAGGGGCACGTAACAAGCACGACCAAAAGTAAGCACATTCAGGAAAATAGGGAAACAAAGACACAGCCCACCGTCCTCACTGGCACACCCCCTTCCCGAACCCATTCCCCAGTATAGCAGCTAAGTAAAGGACGTATGTAACGGCCTTCATTCCACTCACCATCGATATTTATCCTTTTCTTTCCCCTGTATGCAACCCGGGAGCCCATGAGGAAGATGTCAAACGCCACCTAAAAGGAGAAGAGGGAGAGAAACACGTTAGGAAAACGAACTTCACCCAATGAAGAAATAATCTTTAAATCACTGTACCGAACCATATACATCACTTATTCGAAATAACAAATAAATACTTACCTGAATAACCCCAGCTGCCTCTACTGAGTGTCTGTACTGTTTGGGACTGCTACAGTGGTGTCAGAAGTGGGATAAACCCCCTTCCTGGCAGTCCAAACAGTACACACTATGAGCGAAAGTCCGTCCTTAGAGACCATGGTCAAGCAGCTAGCGGAGGGGCAACGGCATTTGCAGCTGGTCTGGGAAGCCCAACAGCGGGAAGCTAAAGAGGATCGGGAGGCCCTACAATCTGCTCTGAAGAGTCAGGCGACCATATTGGCTAATAATCAGCTAGTCCATGAAAGCGCGATGAAAAAACTAACTGAGACTATTGCCGCTAGCAAGGTACATCCGAACGTACCTAGTTCGGTACTACAGAAATATCAGGAGGGAGAGGATCCAGAGTCCTTTTTTACCAATTTTGAAAGAGTGGCTTCCTCCGCCCTGTGGCCGGAAGATAAGTGGGGACAGTACGTTGCTCCCTTGCTCACAGGTATCCTACAATCAGCATATCAAGCCGCCAACCCGGGTGGTGACACCCCTTATCAAGACATAAAAACTAGTATACTGGAAAGGGTAGGCCATGATGCAGAATATTACCGAGTTAAATTTAGTAAAATCAAATGGGGAGTCAATGAAGATCCTAGAACCTTTTATTTTCGAGTGAAAGATTTGGCATTGAAGTGGTTAGGCCATGTAGGAAATAGTCGGGAGGAGGTTCTCAAGACCATCATACTAGAACAATACCTAGACGGTCTGCCACCGTCTACAAAACACTGGATCAGGCAACACCCAAAAGTGGACACTGAGACGGCCATTGATCTCGCCTGTGCTTTTCACCGGTCTACTGATGTTAGGAACCCTCCGACACGAAACATCCTTAAACCAATCCTTCCGAACCCAAAGACCTTGGTAAAAAGCCCACCCGACCACCTAGTACCACGAAGATTTCCGGAAGGCCCACCTACAATGGGACCCCAATGTTATAATTGTGGCGAATGGGGACACATCGCACGTATGTGTCCACAAAAACAGGATACCGGGGAACCAATGGAGATAGGAATGACAAGGAGGAGGGTACTATGTACAGGAAAGGGTGCTCTCAAATTTAAGCTAATGATAACCGTTAACGGGAAAAGGGTGTATGCCCTGGTTGATTCTGGTTGTAGCCAATCGGTGATTAGAAAAGACTTGACACAGGACGACACAGAGGAGAAAGAATGGGTAACCATATGTTGTATACACGGAGACAAGGTCCAGTATCCTATAAAGGTGCTCCCAATCGTGTGGGGACCCTATCAGGATTTCCTACTCGTAGGAATAATGCCCCAATTAATCGAGGAGTGTATCATTGGGACAGATTATATCCACTTCCAAGAGTTGTTGGATCACGTTAGAGATAACAAGGTGGTCAAAGATTGGTGGAGAGAGGCTCCTTTCGCAGAGAGTTGTATTGAGTGTCCAGCTGATCGTAGAAGATTATCACGAAAGGAAAAACGACATGAGAGGGAGGAATATCGGAAGACTGCAGGGGAAAAATCGTGCGGGGAAATAGTGGCAGAACTTCAAGAAGCTCCTAGTAGTTTTAGCCAACAGCAGAGAGAGGACCCCTCCCTTACCCACGCTTGGAGGTCAGCCGTATCAGAAGAGACTGAGGAGGTGGGTCCCTACTTTGTAGTACAAAAAAACTTATTGTATCGAGTAACTACCACACGGTTGGGTATACGTAAACACCAACTTCTAGTACCTACCGATTATCGCGATCATGTTCTTGCACTAGCACATAGTCATCTAGGGGGGGGACACTTGGGAAGAGAGAAAACCGAAGAGTATTTACTCAGAAAATTTTACTGGCCTGGGGTATACGCTCATATACGAAGGTATTGTGCCCAATGTCCCCGATGTCAGTTAACCGAACCTGGTAGGCCCAGGAAGGCACCTCTGTTACCCCTTCCCATTATAGATATTCCCTTTAAAAGAGTAGGGATGGACTTGGTCGGGCCCTTAATTCCTTCATCAAAAGGACACACCTACATCCTGGTCATTGTAGACTACGCCACCCGATACCCCGAGGCTATTCCCCTGACGAGTATGACGACCAAAACAGTTGCCCAAGCCATGATTAAAGTATTTGCTCGACTTGGTTTTCCCCATGAAATTCTTGCAGACCAGGGTACCCCTTTTATGTCCACCCTAATGAAACAAGTGTGCAAAACGTTGGGGATAGCTCAGATCAGAACATCCGTTTACCATCCTCAAACAGATGGACTGGTAGAACGATATAACCGAACCATTAAAACGTTACTTAGAAAAATTATCAATGAGACAGGGAAAGATTGGGATCAAAAGCTCCCACTGGTTCTGTACGCCCTACGAACCCACGAACAAGCATCCACGGGGCATAGCCCATTTGAGTTGGTGTTTGGACGCCAACCTCGCTCCCTACTAGACATGGCGGTAGAAGCCTGGGAGGCTGAGGAGGAGGAAGGGGGGACTCCATTATTAGAATATGCAAAAAACTTGAGAAAACACCTACACAGTTTATGGGCTGACGTGCATGCAAACATGGAAGAGGCCCAACGAACTCAGAAACTCCAATATGACAAAGGAAGCAAACTACGGGTTTTCCAACCCGAAGACCCGGTCCTAATAATGAGGCCCACCTCCGAACACAAACTCCTCGCCAAATGGCAAGGGCCATATCGCATTATCAAAGCGGTTTCCCCCGTCACCTACCTTATTGAAATATCCTCCCATCCGAGGAAAACACAAATATATCATGTAAACTTGCTAAAAAAATGGGAAACACCCGAACAGCCTAACCAAACCATAGAAATGGGTCACTTCATGTGTCCCAACAAGAGACTAGATATCGAGTTCTACCCCACCACACCATCCCCAGAGGTTAGTTTACCCTCGGTGAACGATAACTTATCTGGAGGGCAAAAACAACAAGCACATACAATGTTGAAACAGTGGCAACCGCTGTTTTCCGAGAAGCCAGGAAAAACTTCCCTAATCTACCACAACATACGAACAAATCCCGGTACAATCACTAGAGAGCGTCCATATCGCATTCCAGAAGCTAGAAAACAAATAATTGAGGAAGAAATCAAAAAGATGTTATTCTTAGGAGTCATCGAACCCTCCAAGAGTCCCTGGTGTTCACCGGTAGTTCTAGTACCAAAACCTGACGGTAGTGTCCGGTTTTGTATCGATTTCCGCAAACTTAACACAAACTCCCTCTTTGACACTTACCCCATCCCGCGAGTAGACGACGTTCTCGAAAAACTAGGAAGAGCAAAATACATGTCCACTATCGACTTAACCAAAGGACACTGGCAGATTCCCCTAGCCGCTCAGGATAAGGAGAAAACAGCTTTTTCCACCCAATCAGGGTTGTATCAGTTCACTGTACTGCCTTTTGGACTTCACGGGGCACCCGCAACCTTTCAGAGGTTGATGGATAGGATTTTAAAACCCTTTCCTACATTCTCTGCCGCATACCTAGACGATGTAGTCGTTTTTAGCGAATCGTGGGAGGAACATTTGGTACACCTACAGAAGATATTCCACGCCCTCAAATCAGCCGGCTTAACAGCCAATCCCAAGAAGTGTATCATAGGTAAGACAGACATCTCATACCTGGGTTATCGGATTAATCAGGGTACTCTACAACCTCAAAACCCAAAAGTGGAGGCTATCTTGCATGCCCCTCTTCCACATACTAAAAAGGAGTTACGTTCATTTTTAGGATTAGTGGGCTATTATCGACGTTTCATTCCGCATTATTCCTCCATAGCAGCCCCCCTTACGGACCTCCTCGCTAAACACCATCCCAATCGGCTTTTGCCTTTTTCGGAGACGCAGAATGCGAGTTTTGAACAACTTAGGGACTCCTTAACCTCCAACCCCATCCTACGCTGCCCGGATTTTACAAAACCCTTCCACCTTTACACCGATGCCTCGGATGTTGGGCTTGGAGGGGTTCTAGCGCAACCTGATGCGGAAGGCCTTGACCTCCCCGTAGTCTACATCAGCAGGAAGTTATGTCCTCAGGAGCGTAATTACCCGATTATTGAGAGGGAATGTTTGGCTATCAAATGGGCCATAGACTGTCTACAATACTACCTCCTGGGCCGACCTTTTATTTTATTCACGGATCATGCTCCCCTTACATGGTTAGCTGCACATAAGGACTCGAACTCCAGAATACTCCGCTGGTTCCTCGAACTCCAACCCTTCTCTTTTCAGGTGCGCCACGTGCCCGGATCTCGCCAAGCCCCCGCGGATTATCTGTCTCGCTTTCCCCTGTCTACCACTGTCCTGAAGCAGGACAGTCCTTGGGGAAGGGTGTGTGACCGGGTCAGCCCGATCGTAGGCACGGCACCAGCAGGACAAGAGTTGTTGCGTTCCCATGTTGCCATGGGAACGCTTTCACCACGAGGCCGGCATTCGGAGGTTGCCTCGACAACCTCCGATGACGAGGACAAAGCGGATTGGCCGGCGGGAGGTCAAAGACCAGGGATTCCCCAGGAGAACGAGGAGGCGGCGAACGAGGAGGAAGGAGCGGCGATCGAGAACGGAGGAGCGACGAGCGAGGAGAAAGGCGGCGGCAACGGTCAGAGAGGAGAGCCACAAAATCCGGAAGACAACCCCGAGGACGGAGGGCGGCCCCGCTGTCCAGGAACTTGTGACGACAACGCCAGGGGAAGCGGAGTGGTGCCGGAGCCCGAGGGGACCAGAGAGCAACGAGGGGACCACCATAGAGCCAGCCACGGCCCCGGAGGGTCGTGGCTCTGGAAGGTACGGTCCTTGTGGACAAGCAGAGGGGCACCTTAAAGGGGAACGAGCTGGGGAAGGGAGGGAGGCAGGGTGAGGGGAGGACAGGGAGGGAGTCAGAGGGCACCAAAAAGGGGCACGTAACAAGCACAACCAAAAGTAAGCACATTCAGGAAAATAGGGAAACAAAGACACAGCCCACCGTCCTCACTGGCACACCCCCTTCCCGAACCCATTCCCCAGTATAGCAGCTAAGTAAAGGACGTATGTAACGGCCTTCATTCCACTCACCATCGATATTTATCCTTTTCTTTCCCCTGTATGCAACCCGGGAGCCCATGAGGAAGATGTCAAACGCCACCTAAAAGGAGAAGAGGGAGAGAAACACGTTAGGAAAACGAACTTCACCCAATGAAGAAATAATCTTTAAATCACTGTACCGAACCATATACATCACTTATTCGAAATAACAAATAAATACTTACCTGAATAACCCCAGCTGCCTCTACTGAGTGTCTGTACTGTTTGGGACTGCTACAGGGCTACTAGTTCCGCTACCTGTGCAGAGTAAACTCCCTGAAGCCAAGATGCTTCCAGAACACCAGTTATTGTACATACAGCATATCCTGCTTTCAATATTCCTAGTGCATCTCTTAAACATGAACCATCAATAAAAATAATTTGATCATTTTCTTCCAATCGGGTGTCTTTGATATCAGGTCTTGGCTTAGTACAAAATTCAGTCACCTGAAGACAGTCGTGCTCAATGTCTTCAGCGTTCTCAATTTCGACATTTTCACTGGGAAACAAGGTTGCTGGATTCAACGTAGTGCACCTTTTCAGCTGCACATTGGGTGATCCCAAAATTACTGTCTCGTACCTTGTAAGCCTAGCACCGGTCATGTGCTGTGTTCGGGAACGTGTCAAAAGGATTTTGACTGAGTGAGGGACCATCACTGTTAAAGGATGTCCCATCACTATTCCTTCACTCTGATTTAGGCTCATACCAACTGCTGCTACAGCACGCAAGCATCCCGGTAAGGCTGCTGCGACTGGATCCAAAGTAGCTGAAAAATATGCTACTGGTCTGTTTATGCCACCATGGGCTTGAGTCAAGACAGACAAGGAACATGCATCACGTTCATGACAAAACAATGTGAACGGCTTTGTGTAATCAGGCATACCTAAAGCTGGAGCTCTGCACATGCATTCCTTTAATTCAATAAAAGCATCTATTTCATCTCTTTTCAACACTATTTCATCCAGCGCATCTTTCTGGGTCAGTTTCAGTAAAGGTTTTGCTAGAGTTGAGAAATTGGCAATCCATTGGCGACAGTAGCTCACCATTCCCAAAAACTTTCTCACCTCTTTTCTTGGGTGGACTCATTTGAAGTACACTCGTTATTCTCTCTTTCATGATTCTTCTCGACCCTTTCTCTATTTGGTGACCCAAATATTTCACTTTCTTCTGGCAGGACTGTAATTTTGAAGGAGACACTTTGGGGGTCCGCCCGCCTGGAGGGAACCGCCATATGGCCGCTCCGCGGTCGAAAGACCGAGGAGGCCATTCTGGCTTTCCCGCTGGGCTGGCGGGCGACCGCCAGAAGGCC
Organism: Pleurodeles waltl; assembly: GCF_031143425.1. Taxonomy (NCBI): domain Eukaryota; kingdom Metazoa; phylum Chordata; class Amphibia; order Caudata; family Salamandridae; genus Pleurodeles; species Pleurodeles waltl. Next base: position 320,355,810 of record NC_090436.1, read on the forward strand.
GCCCGCCAGCCCAGCGGGAAACCCCTCCCCACGAGGAAGCCGGCTCCGAATGGAGCCGGCGGAGTGGGCATGTGCGACGGGTGCAGTTTGCACCCGTCGCGTATTTCAGTGTCTGCTAGGCAGACACTGAAATACACAGTAGGGCCCTCTTACGGGGGCCCCTGCCGTGCCCATGCCATTGGCATGGGCACGGCAGGGTCCCCCAGGGGCCCGAGGCACCCCCTACCGCCATCCTGTTCCTGGCGGCCGAACCGCCAGGAACAGGATGGCGGTAGGGGGTGTCAGAATCCCCCATGGGGGATTCCAAGGGCAGCGGTAAACCGGCGGGAGACCGCCGGTTTACCCTTTCTGGCCGCGGCAGAACCGCCGCAGTCAGAATGCCCTTTGGAGCACCGCCGGTCTGTCGGCGGTGCTCCCGTGGCCGGTGACCCTGGCGGTCACCGGCCGCCAGGGTCTGAATCAGGCCCTTTGTGTCCATTCCTTCCCAAATGGTTCAATAGGGCAATAGTGTCAACCGTACAGTCATTTTCTGTCTTGGATGCGATCAGCAAATCGTCAATATACTGTACCAAGGTTGATTCAAAAGGTAATTCCAATGATTCCAAATCTTTCTTTAGAATCTGATTGAAAATTGATGGTGACTCCGAAAACCCTTGAGGAATTCGACACCAACTGAAGCCTCTGTCCAGGAATTTGAAGCAAAAGAGGAATTGGCTGTCCTCATGAAGAGGCACAGAAAAGAATGCTTGTGACAGTGAACCACTCTGCATCACAGGGAATTTAAAACATTATCACAGCTGGATTTGGTACCACGGGACAACATTTGACTATTATGTCATTTATTTTTCTCAAATCTTGAACAATTCGGACCTTTCCACTCGGTTTTATTAATCCCACAATTGGTGAATTACATGGACTACTCAGTACTTCTCTCAGTACTCCCTGTTTTACAAACTCGTCAATGAGTTGGGCGACTTTCATGAGAGTGTCTTGTGACATATGGTATTGCGGAATCTAAGGAAAATTTACATTGCGTTTTACAGTCACTTTCACTGGTTCTTCTCCTCTGACCAATTCTACTTCTTTCGCTGTCATATCCCACACTTCCTTTTCAACTGTTTCCTGCAACTCAGCAGGAATATCTGCTTCAGTGAGCATTGGATAAAGAGTAATCAGGGGATACGCTTCATCGACAGTTTCCACTTCGTCCCCTCCTAAACTGTCCTCTTCTTCCCCATCACTGTTTGTCTGAATTTTAATTCCATCATTTGAGCACATAATCGAGCATCCCAATTTGCACAATAAATCTCTCCCTAATAGGGATATTGGACTTGAGTCACACACCACAAATTTTTGTGACCCTTGGAAGTTACCAATTCTGACTTGCACTGGATCTGCGATTGGGTTTGTCAGATACCTATTTGCTACTCCCACTACTTGAACTGTTCTCCCTGAAAGTGGCAAATTTGGTACTTAGATTCTTCTGACTGTAGAGCGTGTAGCTCCTGTGTCAACCAAGAATAAGACGCTGTGACCCATAACTCTTCCTTCCACATATGGTCCCTTTTGATCAACTTCCAAAGATGCTGCAAGCATACAATTTCCCTCCTCATCTGAACTTTCACTCTCCCACACATCGTTTATTCCATTCTCACTGTGTAACGGGAATTGGTGTACTGTGTCATTTTGATTCATTCCTTGACCCGTGACCTGTTGAGGAAGCATTACTTGTTGCTGATTCATTGGTGCTAAGGGTATTTGCATTTGCTGATTAGGTACCATAGGAAACTGCTGTTACATTGGCTGCAACTGTGCCATTTGTACACAGGGCATTTGCACCTGCTGTGGTTGTACGGGTTGTAAACCCTGCATCTGATTTACATTATTTTGGAAATTTGGATATGGACCTCTCGATTTTGGTCCTCTCATATTCTGAAATGTATTGACATCATTGTTTTGCTGACCTACACCTTCCTGCACCAACATTGGTCACTCCCGTTTCCAATGCCCGATGATTCCACATGTGTGACATGGCATCACCTTCTTCATTGCCTGTATACCGTTTGGAACCACGACAGTATTTAAATCAGGACCATTATTCACAAAACCTCCTCGGCCTCTGCCTCTCATCTGTCGCTGAAACATAGCATTTCCCTGATGTTGCAGCTGCGGCAACTGTTGTTGGAAACCTTGCAAACCTTGCAAACCTGTCTGAGCTGCTCTAATCTGCATCACCATCACTTTTTCCTTCAACCTTTTCTGTTTTGTCTCAATCTCATCACTGCAGTATTTTGCATAATTCAACACCTCATCGATTGAATTTGACTGCCAACAAATCAAATGCATTTTAATCATCTGGCTGATTTTGGGTCTCAATCCTTCCACAAATCTGAACACAAAATGGAGCATGTCCTTTGCCTCAATCATTTCCGTGCCACTGTAATTTTTAAAAGCTTTCAACAATCTCTCATAGTATGCATGTATCGACTCTTTAACCTCTTGTGCTGTTCTGTCAATTCTCTGCCAATCCACATTTTTCGACGCAACTTTTGTTTTTAAATGCTCAATCACCTTATGGTATAAACTCATTTCCGTAGGCGATGGTGCACCTGTGTCCCTATCTCTTTCTGGTTCACTTGTTGGCCAACCTACAGCCCTTTTACAATCTTCCCACAAATCTGCCGGAACCACAATTTCGAATAAAGTATTCAGGTCTTCCCAAAGACATTTTGCGAGTTTCACAAATCTATCTGTTTGTTGATACCATTCGATCGGTTTCTCTCTTAATTTAGGGAAATCATCCGTAAAGGATTGAATATCACACCTGTGCCACCGTACATGGACAAGTTTTCCCCCTGCCGTTTCTCTCATTGGTAACATGGTTATCAGGTCATCATTCTGTTGTACTTTCTCATTCCAGTCTGGGGTACTTTCTTTCTTCTTATCCTTTTTCTTAACCCACCTGCTCTCCCATTTGTCCAAACATCTCCAAACCTGCGCGCTTTGCAGTATCTCTTTAAGGTGTGTTTTCGTTCCTGCAGACCTCATGTGTTCAAAATCTTTTGTCTCAAAGTCTAACCTGTAACTTCTGCTCAAGTGTTTGGTTTTACCTATGTCGACTTTGTTTCTGTCTGCAATTTCTTGTAACTTCTTATGTATGCTGCTTACTTCTCTTGTGATTCTAGGGCACATGTATCTCAGCTCTTCTTCTGTGTATGATTCTAACCTGTTCAGACCCATTGTTCCCTCTACTAGTTCGTCTGCTTCCATGCCCAATCTTATCTTATTCGAATATTCTTCTCCTTTCCCGCTGGGTGTACTCTGTGGAGAGTTCAGGCTGTTCAACCATTGTGTTAACTGTTGCGCGTTCAGTCCCATTATGTGGCACTTACGTCTACTGCTACTGACGGTTTCTGTAGCACTTCTGTTTTTGAGGTTAGCAGTACAACTAGTGGTGGACTTGACCTTACCACAGTTGACGGAGCACAAATTGGAATTGGACTAAATTCCAACAAAGACCCAGATCTATTTGGCAGTGTTCCTACCGGAGTTGTTTCAGGAGTATTTTCTATGCATCTCCTTCCTGTCTCATTTTGTGTCATTACCCCTTGGTCGCATACATTCAGCTTTGCCTGTATATACAATGGTACTGGCGGGCCTACAGTGATAGGCAGAGATATTGCATCCGGATTCTGTCTGTTCCCCGAATTCTGTGGCATATTAATTCCCACATTATGGTTCATCATTGCTGGCATGTCTAACTGGTTTTCTGCTATTTGAATGTATTTCGGCACTTCTTGCATCTGCTTTTGAGGCATCAAAATTTGTGTTGATTCGGCTTGAATCAATGTCGGTGTTTGGTAATTCTGTCCTCCCTGTACCATCAAACTAGAAGTCATTTCCAAATTATGCTCATCACAATAGCGCCTTTGAACCTGTGGCTGATAATCATTGACAGGTTTCAATTTCGGCACGTCAGGATATATTCTCTGAACTTGTGGTATTTGTGGTGTAAAAAGCATGTCGGGACTACTTTGCCTCTGCGATATTCTCAAATTCGGTGTTACAGTACCCTGTATTGGTTCTGGAGGGGCAGTGCTAGTGCTTGGGCCATTTTCGCTTTCCACATATGGTGGCGGGCGGTCATTTAGCAATTGCAGAATGAACTCCTCAGCGTCTGATTCGTCTGACCTTTTCGAATTTCTATTGTCTTCTCTATCTCTGGACTGACTCCTGTTTGTTTTATAGGTAGCTTTCCTTCCTTCCATCTCTGCTTCGTCAGTAATTGCTGGAAACAATTTAATTCCCTGCAATACGTCTGATCTCCAAACCTTTTGAGTACTATCCCATCTAGCATCCGCTAGTGTCTTTCCTACTTTTCTCACTCTTGTTTCAAATTTCTTTTGTTGTTGCCTTCTAGCCATTAGCTCCCAAATTGCTAATGCTTCAAACTGTGCTGGTCTTGGAGGTACTTTCATGTCGTATAGCGCAAATCTTAGATTCTCCACAACTCTTAGATTAAACGACCCATGGATAGGGAACGCTACACTTCCATGCTTTTCTGTTAATTTACACCATTGCTTTAACCAAAGACATGGTGCGACACCCTTTTCTTCAATCACGATGTAAGCTGGTGTACCCTCAGGGGGTGTTTCTTCTCCTACATTTGCTTTAATATATACATCTCCCCTCAAGGCACTCTTAAATGCTTTGAAAAATTTCATATTTCCATCTTTTATTTTCAAAAAAATGTAATCAATAAGTGACTTTAATTCCCGGAATACTCTTCGCTTGCCTTTCCCCACCAATTGCTCTTCACGGACTGCGTCCAATCCGTGCGCGACCCTTCTCACCAACCAACCTATCCCAGCGCGGCTCCTAGTGACGTCACACTCACACACTGCTGCTGACAAAGTCTCGCGGCTTGTCCTCCTTCATTCAGCTTCACTCAAAACGAATTTCTGCAATATATCGCGAGCACTAACCAAAAAGAAGAAAACAAATCTGTCGGTTTACTACAGGAAGGGTAATACAATCGCTTCAGAAACCTTAGGGATTTTTCACTAGCCTCAGCAGTTATTCCATCTTTCTCGGTTTCCCACTTTCGCAAGCAAAATTTGACCCGCAAACTTTACTCTCAACTGATCAATGAACTATTCTAGCGCGCCTTAGAATTCGTCAAATCTCAAAGTCGAACATTTTTCTTTCATTCCTCAATATTCATACTGACTCGTTGACCACGCCCGATCAACCTATTAAACCGAACAGATTACAACATCAATCAAGTGTCTCATACACTTTTCAACATACTACGGAGTCTCTTGACCTCGCAGGGCCCGTCTCAACATCAACAACCACGTGGACAATTTTTCCTGCACAAAGCGCTACACACATATGAAGTTCAACGACTTCCCTACTCTCACACTTTGGAGTATCACTCCTCTAAAAAAAAATGTGATTGGGGTTCATAACCCCCCTAGAATCCTCACAAACTTCACAATTCATCTGCGGCATAAGCTGTGCAAGCCCAAAACCCTAACTTCACTCATACTGTCATTAGAAACGCCGAAAACATTCTCACACCTCCATTTCCTCCATTCGCAAGCTCCGAGATTCTGGGAAAGTCATTGGGGATTTAGGGCATCATCATCTCTCCAACTTGCTTTATCAAAAAATTCTAACTTGACTTCGTCTATTGTTCGGATGGGGTCCCAAAGGGCGAAACCATCAATCTCTGCTACCATCTACTGATAGCGCGTCCAGTCTTTATAAATTACTTATACTTGGACACTCCGGAGGTCGGTGAACCTTTTAACCGAGTTGGGTTCTCCTCATCCAAGAATAGTCGGATCACTCAAATTAATAATCAATAATCCATTTATAATCAATAACCAACACTCAATTAATAGATCAAACAACACATTAGTAATCAATAACAATCAGTGTTTTGACACACCATGACCTTTCAGCCATGAATAACCACACCAGTTTGTTAAAACTTAATGAATTTATTTCCCTATATTAACAAAGCTAGCACAATATAGATGAGTCTCAAAATCAAATGATATACGTATACGAATATTACTAGCTGTCCATAGCGGCGGAAGAAACGCAATCTACGCAAAATCTGGATTATAACGCACCCGGTTATGGCAATGCAAATCACTAATATAAGCAACTGAATTTGACTAATTGCATACATCGGTCAGCATAACAAGATTTCAATTTTGCATGGTGCATCGAATGAATACCTCAACTAACCTCTAATTAGCATTGGCATGTGGGGCTTCATGGAAAAACGAATTTAGTTAACATGAATTTAGAAAACTTCTAGCTTGGGCCCTATCAAATAAGCAGTTGGTACCTAGGAAGGAAAACACAATGCATAATACAATTATCCTTTCATATTTACCAAATAGAATCAGCATTCAAGAAAACTTCATCCTTCAGGTACCGGTTCGATCAGCATGGGGCATATTTCAAAGGGGCAAAGTTAAAGCAAGTTTTCCTTGCGGCAGCAAGGAGAATGGGGCAAAAGTTACTGCATGGGCAAGTTAAAGTCTCTAGGGTGAGAATTCTTTAAAGTCTCTTTCTCTGCGACAGAGAAAAGGCATCAAAGGGTTCGTTCCAAAATGGCGTCTTGAATCGGGCTTCAAAATGGCATCGTGGAAAAATGGCTGACTCTTCTTTGTCCAGTGGGTTTAAGTAAGAAACATTCCAAATTCTTCAGGGTCTTCCATTGGAGGGTTCATAGGGTGGCTTCCTTTTGACCAATGAATAGTGTCTTTCTCTTAGTACTCATTTATGCATAAGGTGTCCTTGGGGCCTTGGAACACACGTTGCAACAAAGTTTGCCAATTAATTCTATATCAGAGCTTTTATTGTCTGCACCTGCAGAAGCTGACCTTGCTTCAAAGGGGATGAATCTAGCCTACCACGAAACCTTGAGATAAGTGTATTAGTCATTTCTACTGGAAAAATACAACCTTAAAGTAAAAGAATATGGGCCTGATTACAACTTTGGAGGAGGTGTTAATCCGTCCCAAAAGTGACAGTAAAGTGACGGATATACCACCAGCCGTATTACGAGTCCATTATATCCTATGGAACTCGTAATACGGCTGGTGGTATATCCGTCACATTTGGGATGGATTAACACCTCCTCCAAAGTTGTAATCAGGCCCTATGTCTTTGTTAATACAAGTGAAAACCCCGCACTTAAATTTGAGACCAGGCAACAAGGCCAAAGCCTCTGCTAAATTTAAGCTAAGCATATAACAGTTTCAACAAGAAAATCATAGAATACATTTGCAATTATGACGGATTACTACATTGTCGATTCTTCATGATTAATTAAGCTTGTTTATAATAATGGCGGACTACCTCGTGGGCACAATTTCCCACGTACATTATTTTTCTTCGCTAAAATCACACTACCTTATACGATTTTGGTTACATGACATATGAATATTTGTTAGTCTTTCTTTTTCTGCGTCATCACAGGTGTGAGTATTTTGTTTTGATGCACACTGCAGCGTCACGTTGTAAAGGAAAACGACGTTAATGCGGCAGAAATGACTGTGAGCCGATTTATGACACCGCAAACCGGATATAGAGGGTTTAGGATGACAACGTTAAAAATCCCCTGAAACAAGGCAAATGTTCCAGTCCTGTCAAAGGTGAATGCCCATAGTTGCTGCAAACACCAGCCAATGTCATCAACATTAGGAGGTACACAGCACTAATGTCATACCCATGCTGCATATGTCAGGGTCCACCCTGTGCCTGGGTCACAATGCAACATCCCAAATGTCATACTGCTCAGACAACAGCATTGAGGGGGAGTACACATGTAACTGGTCACTGAAATACATCTGCACAGTCAGAGGAGGAAATAGGACACTGCTACGACTATCAGGGCAATCCAATGTACCACACATTCCCCAACATCAGCTGTACACATTACCTATGCTGACATCCATATCGTGCCATAACAATGCTATGCATAGTATACGCTACATTTCAACTACATATAGGTGGATGTGAAAGACCAGAGACTGGGGCAGGTCCAGATTGTTAAGTGTGCTGCTAGTGCCATCAGAGCACCCACAGCCAGTGAAAGGTCTCACCATGAGAATGGAAGTAGGGGGAGGGTTGAGTAGGAAAAGAAGGTGGCATCTCACTATTTGGCCAAAACCAACACCTAGAGGATGTGATGCTGACAAGTCCACTAACTGACCACAATACATGTGACATGCAGGTGGGGCATAGGCCTGGGAGAATGCCCATCTGAAAGACTGGATCAATGAACAGGAACAAAGATCACAATGTGAAATCATCACAAGGCAGGCATGTCACATCACAAATGCCACAACACAGACACACTAATTGTACCCTATTTCATTGCAGAGGACGATGGATCTCCTGCGGATATGCCTGTCCAGGACTACCCTGATGACATGGATGACGAGCTGACAAACATCAGTCAGCAGACCCTCCAAGATGTCCTTGGAACCCTCCAGACCCCACCTCCAGTCACAAGGAGGAGCACAGAACAAGCAGCCATCGAAGAGGATCCACCCACTACCCCAATTGTACAACCTGCCAGCTCCAATACAGCTGGGGACTCTGACGACACAGGCACCAGCTTTGAGAGAACTGTAGTGGGAGTACAGAGGGAGCTGGCCAAGGAGGTGAGGGTGGGGATGCAAAATATGGCAGCCAGCCTTGAGGGGATGCGTTCGTGCATGATGTAATCTGCAGATCAGGCAGCAGCCATGCAAGCACTAACATCCATCCTGCAAGGACTACAACAAACTGTAAAGGAATTCACCACTGCAGTAAGGGAGTTGCCACAACACTTCGCACCCCAAACCTTCCACTGCATTCACGAATGCAATCATGACCCCCTCAGGGCTGACCTGGCTGCCTACCATCGTGATATGGCTGCTATTCTTAAGAACCAGCAGATCCTCCTTGCAGCAGTACTGCCCTTAAGACCCCCCACAGGTAGCAGCTAGCGGGAAGTCCGACTCCACGTCTACACACACTGAGGTGTGTGTTGCCCCTTCACAACCACCACCAACAACGGCAGAGGAGGCAACATCAAAAGATGAAGACCAGGAACAGATCACCTTCACACGTAAAAGTACCCGGAAGCACTAGTCCCTGCCACATGGCCACCTATTACCAAGGTCCTGCGCTTCAGTCTTGCAACAACTGTACTCAAGCACTGTTCTGCAAACCACTGTCTATCTTGTCAGCCTGCCCTGTGATTGTCTCTCTCTAACTCATTGGCAAATCCTGTCCCTCTGCACTGTCTGACACTTCACCCCAGCATGTACAATGAAATGTCCTTTTGCACTTGTGTAGGATCACAATGGAAGATGTCACTATAATGGACTCGCAATCATGGACAATGTACATGTAGCACTACAGCACTTTTCAATAAAAAGCACTTACACAACCACTTTGTCTCTGTGTAATGTGACACATCAACCGTGCAGTAGATCACTGAATTTGGCCTCCTGTCAAATATCATAGCTTGTCAATACAACTGTCCTGAAATAATGTAGGCTGATAACTATGCACAGTGGCCTGGATTCTACCATACTCTGCCCTTCCTGAGGGTAATATCTGAGGAAAAGATAAACTATACACCATAATGCTGTGTTGGACAGATCAACCCTTCCGCAAGGGATATCGAAACCATAAAATGGTGCCTACAAAATGTTGCTTCAATGCAAAACTAACACATGTAACATTGCCCACAACTATAAGCGAACAGTCACCAAACTGCATGAATGGAGGTGTATGAGTTTACATCCAAATAAGTATTCATGCTGAACAGTGTAACAAATGATCTATGTGAGTTATGTACACTATACTACTAGAGAGCTTACTACCACTCACCTTATAAGGGTTTCCGTGGACATGAGACTGCAGTCAGACATAACACAGTGTCCCCAATCATAAATCTGGAAGCACTGTATGTGACATTGAAAACATACATTATGAAAAAAAAACACTTTGGGATCCATAGTAACTGTGATTGGTGGTTGCAATGAATGGCCTAATCTTTGCAAGGTAGCTTTGGGGTAGCTGCCAATGTTACAGCTCAGTTGGGATTTGTTAGCAGCATAGGACACAAAATGTAATACAAAAGAAACACTGTACACTCATGCCAAGGCCCTGATCTACAAGCATGTCACACATACTGTAAAGGGTTACCTACATATTTATTAAACAGTAAAAACCGAAGTGTAAACTCGGGGAAAAGCCTTACCTACCCAAATCTACTCTAACTACTCATTACCCACAACTGTCCCTAACTAACCTAAGCTAAACTTACTTATCACATTTCACGAAACATTCTAAACATCAACCCCCATCCCCCCTTATGAGATGGGACACATGGAGGACAACAGATACTGACCTAAACACATACTATCCTATACTAAACAAATATATATTTATATATATATATTTTTGTATGTTTTTTTTTTTTTAACACACAAGAACGCCAACATTGCCCCCCACCCACCCACACACTTAAAAATAAACAGTAGAAATAGTCAGGACCCCCCACCCACTAACACTAACTAAACTAACATCGTATACTAACCTAACACTAAGCCCCCTAAACCCACAAAGTATAAGAACCAGGAAAGAGGAGGGAGGGAAGGGAATCACGTCCGTCTGATCTGCTACAGGTTGGCCCTCCGGAGGGTCCCCTTGATTGACCGCACCCGCCGGTTGACATGTCGCACCTCCTGCTGCAGTCGACTCATCTTCCGCAGGGCACGGTCCAATTTACACTGCATATGTCTAAAAGCAGCAGGGTCGATGGCTGCAGCTGGGGTGGTCTGGGTGCCAGCCGAGAAAGTGTAAGGCCGTGTAGTGTCCATGGCTGTGGGCTGCCCTGCAGGTGGTGCTGTGCCTGGGCCTGGAGCACTTGCTGAGGATGTTTGCAGGTGGTGCTGTGCCTGGGCCTGGAGCACTTGCTGAGGATGTTCCTGCAACGGTTCCAGCTTCTGATGGTGCCACCTGGGTGGTACTGGTGGTGGTGCTGGTGGTGGTTGTGGTGAGCAAAGAAGGGCCGCCATGTGGAAATGCCCTCCAGGCTCCGGAGGCCCATTCATGGCGATATCTGCGGGCCATTTTTCGGTACCCAGACTCGACTTGAAGTATGTGTTGATACCTCATTGCCCGCCATTGAAACTCCCTGACCTGGATGGGTGTCATATTTGCAGCTGTGAAGACAAATAGAAAATCTAACATTAGGGACTGCATTGTGGAAATTGGCACAAGAAGTAAATCAGACAATACATCTATTGTACTTTTAACAGCTCATATCATCATACAGATCATTGATTGTCCCTGAGGAAGTACATGGCAAGCCAGCCTTCAAAGGTCCTATCACACATAGCACATCCAAACCCTACAAGAAGGGTAACAACTATAAAGATTTAGGCATCTTAGTTCTGCCAGTTGTCAGCTATCAATCATGCTGCACACCCTCCACCACTGCCAGGGCTACAAATGTCATTGTACGGGATGGAAATCTAGGGCCACATGATCTGCAAGTTGTAAATGGACTTGCTAGCATAGTACTCATGTGCGAAACATGAGTGTGTATACTAGGTTCAGACAAAAGATTCACTGATTTACATGTGTGTGTACCAAACTTGTATCATCAGTCTTAGGGACACTATTCACAAACCTATGCCTGTGTTTGAGGGTGGGGGGGTGGACTAACAACTAACAATTTCAAACAACAAGGACACCCAGGAAGCTTAGGAAAGCTGGACATGTGTTTGGCTCAACACACACACCACAGGTAAGGAGGATCTCCAAATAGGAGACAGCAAACCCTTGACCAATCCCAGTGCCACTCATGTTTGGAAATGCAGACCTTTGTCCACATCATTTACTACCAGTAAGCCATGACTTACAACAAACACAGAGATGCAAGAACACCCCTGGCCATGAGTTGCATGCACACCTAGGCCATTGCACTCAAGTGCCACATACTCGTAGCACTACATGTGGAGCTACATGCTGCTAGGAAGTTCAACCTACAGTTTAATAAGTACATTAGTGAATTGGGAAGCAGAAGTCTGTGGGTAAGCATTTGGCAGCCCCATTCTGGGAGAATTTGGGTCTGTCTGGCTGACTAAATCACAAATTGGGTCCAGTGCGACTCTTTCTGATTCGAGTGTTATCCACATGACTCATCCCTATTCACATTGCGGGGCCTACAGGACTGACCTAGACAATAGGATAAGGATTGGCCAACTCAAAGATGGTGATAAAATGATATTCCACTCACGGAACAAAACAAAAGATTGGCCAGCGCATCACACCTTGCTATGTGTCTAACACACAGGAGTCCATCGCACATCACCAGCAAACACAACACATAACAGACATAGCAACACTTACTGCAGTTGTCTGGGTCCTTGAATCGAGCCACCTCACCAACAGTGTAGGTCCACCTGTAATGCATGGAAGGGAGAAATGTGCTCAATGTCTGTGCACTGTACAACAATTCCAAAGACAAATACTATGTGTAAGATTACATAAGAAAGTAAAGCCTCTCAGACATGATGATACTGAATCTGATATAGCACGGCTAACATGTACATACCATGGGTCTCCAGTGAGTGTTACACACATATCTGCACACATGCAGTGGCCCTAACTATCATGTGGTGGCAAACATGCTCCTTCATTAGTGAGCAGACATAATAATGAGTGTATTCATCTCATCATGTGTATCCAAGAGAGACATCCAAAGCTACTTTCCGTGAGGACTGCATTACCAGTCAACCAGCCATTGTGACCATGACAAATTTATGTCACACAGGTACAATGTACAGAGGGACAGGGACAGTTGTTAGCCCTCATGTTGTTACAGTGTCTTCATTTGATGTGGCCCAGCTATGATGAGTTGCACCAACCATAAAGATATGAACCCATGTGCATACCTTTGGCCAGCCATCCCTAAACGAAATGTGGCACTACAAACTCCAAATACCAGTCTAAAATGTTAGCTGAGTGCAGCTAGAACTTGTTCCCTATGTGTCCAAATCCAGATCAGACATGTATCCGAAATGAAGGAGGGGCACAATAATCCCTAAGATTTTTGGATTTTCCCGTGATCGGTTTCCATACACACTCACCAGACACACGAGACATATGTTCAGGACACATTGCTATCATCAATTGACGTGAAGCCTGCACTCATTTTCAGCCTCATGTAGTGTTTCAAAAGTCAGTCTAGCTGTTGCATCAACAAATGTTGGTAATTATTTGGAAATTTCTATTCCTCACAGGCAACTGTGGCCTATATCTATACATAATTGGCTCCTGATTTGTGTTGCTGTTTGACACAAAGGCGGCACCAACTTACATAATGCAAAAGTATTCAGTAAGTTTACGGAGCTCTTGCTTCCTAACAGCTAGCAATTGTGGTCATTAACAAATTAGATATATGACCCTGTATGATAAAAGTAGCATTCCACACACTCAACAACATTGCCGGCAGATATTGTAAAAATCATTTGATGTCACTACAGAGCATTTAAACTTGCACATTTACATGATTTATACTCACCAACAGGGCCACCAATCACAATCCCCAGGTGGTCCAGCAGATCTTGCTCCCTGGAGATAAGGTCAGCCCAGCGGTGCTTCAGCTGGTGGTCGTTCCTTGGTGTCCGATAAATCCGTTGCAGATGATGCAACACCTTTGCCCATCTGAGCCTCCGTGCCTCAGTGTGATACCCCTGTATCACCCGCCCACCTGCCTCAATCATTAGGGGAAGGAAATGGCACACCAGCTATATAAATCCACCCAGCTCCTCCTCACCCATCTTGCCAAGACGAGGCCTACCCAACATCTTTGCAGCAACAGAGAAATAGGGGATAAAGGAGAATAGGGGGGGAAGTATAACAGGAAAAACTAAACAACTAACACAGCCCAACTATACCCAAACTAACACTACTCACAACAGACTACCAACAAAACAAAGACAATACTTTGCTACACAAATGTACACAAAAAACACTCAGACAGGATACAACAACAAGTTTTTATTCACAAAAAGACAATAAATAGACCACACAGGAGACAAAAGCACAATTTGACCAGACAAAACTCTCAACACAGGCACACAGTCAGGAAGTATCACAGACTGCAAAGTGAAAGTGAAAGTACACCCACTGTACATAATCTGGAAACAGTATATCCTATTACATCACTTCCTGCCTAAAATGGCGGGGGTTTTTATCGTTATGCGTAAAAATATTTTGACTCATACAGTCTGCGCGTTATTTTTTTCGACGCACAGGAGTAGAATTGAGCCCGCATCCATATGTTTGGAAATAGTTTTACACGTAACCAATTTTCTGAGGTACAGTGTGGAAGATACAGCTCAGGGGCAATGGTTATTTCAGGTCATTATGCGTAGTTTTTCGGGTATAAGCGTAATTTTTTGACGCTTGTGTGTCATTTTTGACGCGTATGCGTCAAATTTTCAGGCATTAACTGGGATTGGGTCATTTTACCATCTTAATGTTATATTACATTTGTGACAAGACTGAGATAGGCTGATTGCACCCACTTTGGTCATGACGGTGTATGGACACATGTGAGACATCATAGTATTGCGGACCATGATCCGCTACTTCATGTACAGGATTTTCTCTTTTGACTGACGCACTAGATGGCCAAACGTGTGGCCTACATATCTGTATTGCACAAATTGGGCATGTTTGGCGTCAGGAGAGGATAGCAAGGTGACGCACATAAGTACTATACCTCAATGCCTATGGCTCAATGTGTGTGCATTGGCTACTAATGTAGTTGTTGACCCACTGTGTGAGTATCACAAGATGCATCATTGCAAATATGCTTGTATGAATGTGAAGTCAATGTGTCCAACCCTCAGATGCAAGTCAGTGTGGAAATGAGAAAGGACATGTGTTAGTCATACATGTAGCAACATCTGTTGTGTGCACTTCCTAGTTTTTGGGTAAAGTAAACACCACAAATGACAAAGCATCCACCGGATAGATAGCAGACGCTTGTTCATGTCAATGGTCCAAAACTTGCCCATCACATGTCCTGGAAATTTGGATACTGCTTCCTAGGCACTTGTTGGTGAACCCACCATGAGTCAGGCACATGTACAGACTAAGTGGGTACCATGTTATTGACACGGAAAGCCAAAGGTGAACCACAAATGTAAAATCACGCCACAGTTGTGGTCAAATGACTGAGCCACAACTCTCCTGTGGCAGTGGTGGACCAGCAGACGAAGCAGCACGTGGCCACATATTTCCACTGATCAATTGCACAGAGGTGTATGGTTCATGTGTGTGGTCCAATGTTGATCCTGTATATTTTTAGGGGTCTATGTTGTCACAGTTACGTCCAGGTCTCATCATGAGTCAGTGGCAGCTATTCCTGTATCTACTGAGTATCCTTCGGCGATCAATGGAAGTAAAGCCAATGAGGATATAAGATCCTACATGGGGATGGTCCCACCCTGTCACTGCAGACGTGTTATGAGACTGTCAACAGGGCAACCTTGGTGTGCTGAGTGAGATCATATCTCAGGAGTCTTGTTCCGGCAGGTGTCATTACAACATTTGTACACAGGTTGGCCTGTAAAGTTGCCACTGCGTCTGGGAACATCATAGCCTCTGTGTTGATTAATCTTGCAGCTATTCAGCACGCACAGCCCATCAATATGTTGTGAGCAATGTGATTCATCGTGTGAACTGTCAGGGTCCTAACATGTGTGGACTTTACATGCACATTATCTGACGTTGCTGGTTCTGCTGGAGGCACCATACCCAATCCCTGCATACGGCCATGGTACACTGTCACACTTTGTCGCTCATGCATACATGAGACCCAGACAAGGGATAGGCCATGATTTGGGTATTTGGAGACAAGTTCCCAATTATGGTACGATAAATAAGCAGATTATGCTATACAATGTATTTGAGAATGCATTGAAGAACCACCTGACAATATACCCCCGGAGGAATGTGAGGGTTGGGAAAGCAAGTATGATACATATGTAGCCACAAGGAACCTTTAGGGTAACGCACAGACAGGTGCCAGTCAGGCTGACAGGATGCAGGGTCAATCAGGATCCAGCAATTTCACAAGGTATATACTCAGTGGTCTGACTAAGACTGGTCGGAGGAAGGACAAGACAGTTGACATGGAAAACTGTGTTTGTCCTGTGTTTTGGAAGGTGACACATAAACCCAAGGGCTGTGTTACACAGCTTATTTTTCTAGCAATGCATGACAGTGTAATCGACAAAATAGCAGCTTCTATGCTGTTCCAAGCATCTGCAAGGGCAGTGCATGTTCAAATGGCTGGTCTGCATGGAGGTGCTCACAGGTGTGCGCTGCATCAGTTTCTCACAAGTCCTGTAGGTGAGATTCTAGTTCAAATGGCCAACAGTACCTTTCACATGGGAAGCAAACTACAGGTGAGAACAGGGCTTAGAGACTACAAGCCAGTGCATAATTTAACCTGACATCCATACAGACAGATGTACAATGACTATGGCATACCATACTAAAGGGTGAAGCACACTGGATTACTATTGTTAGTCTGTGTGTGTGTAGAGGAGGGAATATCTGGGTACACATATTGCCATTCCAAGGACCTCTTAAGACAGGTGGGGTGAGTCCAGGAGCATGGGTGTGTCAGGACTTAGGACATGGGCTGACATGTACATGGAATGTCATGTGCGCAATGCTTGTCATAGGTGTGGCACTTGTGCTGTCTATGTTCTGCTTAGATGGAATTCTAGTCACAGATATTCCTTGCAAAGATAGGTGCTGTACGACTTACTGCTGACAAGGGTCTGGTCATACATTCCTGTTACCAATGCAATAGCACATCCACTGCCTCATGTATGAGGCTTTTTTTCCCTTATTGACTGATGGTGTCTTACTTGGGTGCCATATGCTGCGATGAACCATGTTGCCAACATGTATGTGTGAAATAGGTGTGGTCCTCTGCTATTGCCCTTCAAAGGTGAAATGTACAGACTATGGCCCTCATTCTAACCCCGGCGGCGGAGGGAGCACCGCCGACAGACCGGCGGTGCCCCGCAGGGCATTCTGACCGCGGCGGTTTGGCCGCGGTCAGAAAGGGTAAACCGGCGGTCTCCCGCCGGTTTACCGCTGCCCTGGGAATCCCCCATGGCGGCGCAGCTTGCTGCGCCGCCATGGGGGATTCTGACACCCCCTACCGCCATCCTGTTCCTGGCGGTTCGCCCGCCAGGAACAGGATGGCGGTAGGGGGTGCCGCAGGGCCCCTGGGGGCCCCTGCCGTGCCCATGCCAATGGCATGGGCACGGCAGGGGCCCCCGTAAGAGGGCCCCACAAAGTATTTCAGTGTCTGCCTAGCAGACACTGAAATACGTGACGGGTGCAACTGCACCCGTCGCACCTTCCCACTCCGCCGGCTCAATTCTGAGCCGGCATCTTAGTGGGAAGGTTGATTTGCCCTGGGCTGGCGGGCGGCCTTTTGGCGGCCGCCCGCCAGCCCAGGGAAAATCCCAAAATACCCTCAGCGGTCTTTCGACCGCGGAGCGGTATTTTGGTGGGGGAACTTCGGCGGGCGGCCTCCGCCGCCCGCCGAATTTAGAATCACCCCCTATATGTAATTTACAGTGTGTGTGATGTGACTGTTGTATAATACGCATCACAATTGCTTTGGAAATTTCTTTGTCCTGATCGGTATGTCAGCAATGCTCCATGAGGCTACATTCTTATCCTGATAGTTAGAGATAAAGCTGAGCAAAAATGATATGATGATTATTATAGGTGTTTATTTGAATATGTTGATACAATGGTGATGGTGAGTTGTTTCAAAAGAAATTGTTGACAATATGTTGGCACCTACGCAATCCAGCAGCTGTGTTTTGTTGGTCCCCCTCATGTTGCAGGCCAGCATCCTCCTCTTCAGACATTTGTGGCTCTGGTTCTAATAGGGGAATGTTCCTTCGTACACAAATTTTGTGCAGGATGGCACATGTTAAAATGATCTTGCAGACCATTTCTGATGAGTATAGGAGGCTGCCACCAGTGATGGTGAGACACCTGAATCTCGATTTGAGGATGCCTAAGGTCCCTCGACTATGGTGCGTGTCCTCCTATGTGCCTCATTGTAGGCATGCTCTGCTGCAGTGCTTGGGTTGGCAAATGGTGTCATAATCCATGGCTGGATCCCATACCCCTGATCAGCTGAAAGAGAAAATGATTGAGATCATGTTGATGTAGCTTGCCCTATTAATATAACCTTGCATGGCAGTAGTTGTCTTGTGTTGTCTGTGACTCTTTTGTGTTATTGTGTCTATTCGTAGGCTTCTAGGATGTACCATCTGCATTGGGTTGTTTCCTTGGCTGAACGAGTGTTTGCCTGCTGACCGGTTGTCAGCAGTATGTTTTGGGATTTGCAGTACAGTGTGTACTCCCTGGCATTGTGACTTGTGATACAGGTGTTCCTGTGTCTTCACTGGGGGTGAGATGATAGTTCCATACACAAATTCAGTTTGACAGTGGTGGTAACATGTTAGCATCTATGTACCCTGGAAATCTCATACTTTTAGACATATGCAATGGATTAATTTAAACATCAGTGAGACGCTTACATTTTGCAAGGTGACAATTAGCCAAACCTCTCCATACGTTGTGATCATTGACGTCTTAACATTTGACTGTACACTAATTTCAGATGTGTGACAGGTTCACTGCAGACCTATCAAACATGCCTAGCGGTGTCACGACCTCAGTGTGTTCCTGTTCACATGTTGCTGTCGTGGTGTATGTGTTGTTTGTCCTAGAGGGCTGCTGTGCAGTGTGTATATAAGTAGGTTTCTGTACTTACCAACAAGTAGTCCATTGCCATATCGTCCACCCTGGAAGTGTTGATTGATGGTACAGTGACGGAAGATGAATGAGTCATGTACATTCCCAGTATACGTTTCCACGATGTTGGTGATCAATCCTTGGTGATCGACAATGGCCTGCACATTGATGGAGTGTGTGTGCTTCCTGTTGCGGTATAGATGTTCAGTTGCAGCAGGTGGCACAAGGCGTACATGTGTGCAGTCAATGGCACCAAGGACGTGTGGGAATCCATTAAGTAGGTAAAACCCCTGTTTTGTCTCCTGCTGCTTCTGCTGTGTGTTTGGGAAGCAGATGTGGCAGGGTGTGAGTCTGATGATGGCATCCAGTACCTTGGGCAGGAAGGCGGAGAATGATGGCTGTGAGATCCCAGCAACCAGGGCGCCAGTGGTTTGAAAGGAGCCACTTGCCAACATGTGTAGTACAGCTAGCAACTTGGTTTCTGTTGGGATGGTGCGGGCTGTCAGCAAGCTGGGTGCCAACTGTGGCTCAATGTTGCGCAGCAGCTGCTGAATGGCTTGCCAGTTCAACCTGTACCTCTGGATGATGTCATGTTCCCTGAGTCCATGAAGGGTTGTCCTGGTGCGGAATATCCTCTCCTGCCTTCTGCGTTGCCTTTGGGGTCCCTGCTGGTGTTGTGGAAGCTGCTGTTGTTGTTGCTGTGCTCTGCGTCTGCATGCACGCTGGATGAGAAGCACCTCCATGTCTTCCTTTTGCTGCTCTGCTGTTGCTTCTGTGTGTTCTGATTAAATACAGGTGTGTTTGCCCCATTTTAACGCCTGCCCTGACCCAGGCGTTAATTTTTTACACAAATCGGCCTGTGTGTCATTTTCCGACTCCGCCTCCCGGCGGTGCGGGAGTTTTGCCCAGTAGCATAAATACGACGCACGGGCGTTTAAGTCATTTTTTTGATGGGAATGCCTACCTTGCATATCATGAACGCAAGACGGTTTCACGCATCCAGAAAATGACGCACATGGCGAGATTTTTACATCCGCGGGCTCGGGCATCAAAGTTTAAATATGGGGCAAGGTTTGCGCCGAATGTGCGTCAAAGGTTTTGACGCACTTTTGGCGCAGATTAAGTATAAATATGCCCCTAAGTATTTTATTGTGCAGCCCTGAAACGTAATAAAGGGCCGTATTTATACTTTTTTAGCGCCTCATTTGCGCCGCTTTTTGATGCAAAAGCGGCGCCAACGTACAAAATACAATTGTATTTTGTACGTTTGCGCCGCTTTTGAGTCAAAAAATGACGCAAATGCGGCGCTAAAAAAGTATAAATATGGGCATAAGTACCTTGTGGATGGGATATCTGTTATTGTGTTGCAGTAGGCTGCCACACTCACCTCCCCCCTCTCTGCGGTCAATCTTTGAGCGTTAGCGAGCTCTTGCAGGGCTTGCTGCACATGTTTTTTATTTATTTTAGTGCTAGCCACGGGATCGGTAAAAACATGCTGAAGCTCAATCCTTCGAAAGTTTAATTCCACACCTGCTAGCCATGGAATTGCAAGACCCTCCTTACAACTGAGGCAGGCCACAATAATATCTCTGGTGAGACTCGTCTCCTCGTCCTTCTAAATTGCTACCCTGTGTGATGGCCATGATCCTGTAGCAACAAAGATCAATTCCAGATATGAGAAAGTGCTGGTGCATTTTAGGGTATTATTACCAACAGTGAGAGTAGTCAACGGCTGTGTCTTGGGGCCCTATGCCATAATATAGGATTTGGTGAAGTTGGTTTGCAAGTCCAATGCACCCATAAAATCCACAAAAACATGTACTAAGAGGTGCAGGGCTTTCGGCGCATGTGCCATTAGCACTGCATGATCCACCTATAGAAAGCTGGGAGGGACAAACCATTGACCTTTGGAACACCTTGGGTAATGGAAGTTTAAAAAGGGTGAAGCATATTAATATGTAAAATAAATAAAAGTGGGGATAAAACACACTCTTTTCTCACTCCCCGAAAGACTCCTGTATCACCTGAGACATCCCAATTAGTACTAATTCTGACTCTCGCCTTCATTTCCCTAAGCAAGTAAGCTAAGAGGTGCACCAGTGCTTCATCCATTCCACAGGTGAGCAGATTTACCCATGCCTTTCAGAGGCTGACACAAATGAACGCTGGGGTCAGGTACATAAAGGCTAGGTATACAGGGGATTGTTTGGCTATGGTATATTTTCCAGTGACCAGCTTCAGGTTCAGGAAGTGCTCAGCTGTCCCAACTCGGTTCCTAAACCCATATTGGCAAGGATACAGAATAGTCTCCTCCTCTACCCACTCCTTAATTCTTTCATACAGGACCCTTCCTAAGATTTTTACTGTTGTATCAATTAATGCTATAGGCCTAAAGCATCCCGGCTGCAAGTGATCAACCTTCTTTAAAATAGGCACTTTAATGGAAGTTGTCCATGTACTTGGTAAGGGAGAATGAGCAAGGTTGTTTAAAACATTGTTAGACCTGTCAGCTAATGGCATGGTTTCCCCAACCTTTTTAGCTTCTGACCTCATGTTTTGATCCTGTGCTGAACTCTGTTTTTGCTGGCTTTAGGACTCTGGGCACTTTACCACTGTTGACCAGTGCTAAAGTGCAAGTGCTCTCTGTCTAAATTGTATTTATGATTGGTTTACCCATAATTTGCATATTTGATTTACTAATAAGTCCCTAGCAAAGTGCACCAGAGGTACCCAGGGTCTGTAAATCAAATGCTACTAGTGGGCCTGCAGCACTGATTGTGCTGCCCACGTGAGTAGCCCTGTAAACAAGTCTCAGACCTGCCACTGCAGTGTCTGTGTGGGAAGTTTTGAACTGCCAGTTTGACCTGGCAAGTTTACCCACTTGCCAGGCCCAAACCTTTCCTTTTACTACATGTAAGTGTTAGCGCATCAGAACCTTGACAAGTAAACTTACAAGGAGACACGCTTAGGCCGCTGGACCTTTTGACCACGTTCGGGCCCTTTCCTAGTACGCGATATCTTTTTGGCATCACAATCAATATGACAATAACTCAATCAATATTCACAATAACTAATCATTGAGCTAATCAATAACATTTAACAAGAATCAATAGAAATGAACACACCATGACCTTTCAGTCATGAATAACCACACCAATTTAGTTAGGAGTTAGAATATTTATTTCCCTATTTGTTACAATCTAATGTCATTTACGTTCATCTTATTAGCAATCAATATCATTAGTAACTCTTCAGACTTTATAATTGCAACACAATTATTCAATTCATAGAGAATATTCATTCAGCATTAACACATCATTAATAAAACAGCTTAGCAAAGTCTCAGTAATACACGATTCAACAAAGCAAGAACTGAGTCATTTGTCTATTCGCGTCAAATATTTGTGAACACCTTAACTAACCTCAATTTAGCATCGGCACGTTGGGCTTCATGCAAAACAATTTAGCAAACACAAATTTGGAAAACATCTAACTATGGCCTCTATCAAAAGAGCAGTTGGTACCTAGAAATAAATGGCAAACAGACAATTACAATTTTCATCAGATAGTTACCCCCCCAACGAATCAGCAAATAGCGTCAGTCTTCATCCTCAGGACATCAGTCGATTCACCATCAGCAAAGATAGGACAGGGCAAAGTCTCAGTATTGCATACCTAAAGAATAAGGCACTTCCCTCATATGGAGGAGAAGCAAGTATCAGTAAGGACTTAGCTAGAGGATGGATAAAGTATCAGGAAGAATATACGGCAAGGTCTCAAAAGAATAATGGCAAAGTATGGCTAATAATGGCTGATTTCTCCTCGGGTCATGTGGTTATATCAAAACTGTCGAACTAGCCCTTAATTTCCCCATTGGATAATATTTGGTGCATCGTTATCCCTGTACATTAATTCTCCACGCACTTCACTAGAATTTTTCCACAAAACACAGTTCTCATGTCGTTGCTTGGCCCATGTTATTGACGTCTTCATCGGTTGGAATGTCAGGTAAGAAAAGTTACACTTTACGCTCCAGTCAGTAGTCCCCTTGTTTTCTCCTACTCCAGGGAGCCTTGCTCCTGTTACGAATTACACTGTTGCATTCAACAAGAATGTCTCCTTGAGCAAGTCGGGTCCCATGAGAAAGAATTTACTACGGCTACACACACATATCTAGCTTCTGGAAAAGTACAGCGTCGTGCCCTTCAGGAAGACAGCACATTGCACGTTAGGAAAAACACAGTTTAATATGAGACCAGGCAGCTAGGCCCAGACCCTCGCTAACTAAGGCCTAGTAATTTAGTTCACCAACCCCTAATATATGACTCTAATTATGATATGCTAATACAAATTCAAAACATTAGTACATTGTTAATTCATCATTAATAAGTTTCATTGATCTTCGTATACATTGGAGGCCACTCCCCGTGGGCACATTTAAAACGCGTACATTATTTTTCTACGTTAACGCATTCTCTGTGCAGTTTCATTACACAATATATTGCAAGCTTTTCATGATAATATTAATTTCAAAAGACACACTCCAACATAAGTCACCCCTAAGGGAGGCCCAGGCAGCCACATGGGCAGAGTAGGGACACTGCCCAGTCCTCAATGTCCGTGGGCCACAAGGCCACATCACATAGTCCAAGGCCCCACCGTACTCCTGCAACAACACGGAGAGAACACTACAGGGGCATCAGGTTGAAAATAGACAGGCACCTCAGGGGGACGGGGAATGGGGGCACCTCAGCCGGAAGATGGTACGACGCCACTGGTCCTGGAGGGGGCAACACGCCCTGTGCTTTGTCCTGGGGAGTGCAAGGCCACAGTCTTTAAAGTGGGTGATTTGCCCACTGCTTGGTCCTGGGGAATGCAAGGCCACAGTCTTTCAAGTGGGTGACTTCTTTCATTGGTTCTGGAGGGGGCATTGTGCCCAGTGAGCTTTATCCTGTGGAGGATGGGGTGAGTGGATGGCTTCTTCCACTGGTTCTGGATGGGGCAGTGTGCCCAGTGAGCTTCATGCTGTGGAGGATGGGGTGAGTAGATGGCTTCTTCCACTGGTTCTGGAGGGGGCATTGTGCACAGTGAGCTTCATCCTGTGGAGGATGGGGTGAGTGGATGGCTTCTTCCAATGGTTCTGAAGGTGGCATTGTGCCCTGTGATGCAGATATTGGGGAGTGCAAGGTCACAGTCTCTCACCTGGATTTGCAAGGGCCAGGCTGTGAGTACTTTCACATCAAAACCATGCCCAACATGGGACCAACCCTGCAATACCAGGCCTGGCCTAGGGGCACCCACAGGGCCCACACCCCCAAACCGGATCACACCCCACCAGGTGCAAGTTGTATTCTGGAGCACTGTACTCACCACCTTGTTGCTGCTGTGATGCCCCCAAGTGCCCATCCAGCTCTGGATGTGCCACCGCCAGTATGTGGGCCAACAGGGGGGTCAGGGTTCGACGTACACCCCTTTCTCCTTGGGAGGTCAGCCCCAGCTGGGCCTCCGCGGTCTTCCGTGCCCAGCGTCTCAGGTCCTCCCACTGTTTCTGACAGTGGGTGCTCCACCTGCTATAGACCTCCCAGGGTCCACAAGTCCTTGGCTGTTTATCAGTTTGGCTAGTGTCAGGGGCCCGGTGGTGTGCCACTGCCTCCCTCATAGTGTTGGCCATGTCTGCCAGCACCCCTGCAATGGAGAACAGGGTGGTGTTGATGTCCTTCACGTCCTCCCTGATCCCCAGGTACTGTCCCTCCTGCAGCTGCATGTTGTCCTGCAACTTGTCCAGTATCTGGCCAAGCGTATCCTGGAAATGTTGGTATGCTCCCAGGATCTCGGTGAGTGCCTCCTGTAGAGTCAGTTCCTTGGGCCTGTCTTCCCCCGTTGCACAGCAGTCCTCCCAGCTTCCCTGTTGTCCTGTGCCTCTGTCCCCTGAACCATGTGCCCACTGCCACTGACCCCAGGTCCCTGATCGTCCTGCGTTTGTGGGGTGCCCTGGGGTCCCTGTAGTAGTGGACACACTGCTGATTGACGTGTCCTGGGAACAGAGGTATGGGCCTACTGGGTGGGTGCTGTGGTGGAGGTGTTTTCTGAGGGGGAGCCTCTGTGGTGGTGTATAACTGTGCATGGGTAACCGACTGTCTGAAGGTCCCTGATGGGCCAGGTTGGTCATCCAGATCCAGCCTAGCAGAGCTGCTGTCATCACTGTGGGCCTCTTCTGTGGGGGGACTGGATGTTGCTGGCACCTCTTCTCCGGTGACATTGGCTGGGGTACCTATGGGGATGTAAATGTAGTGTTATTGTTTCTGCGTGTGATATATTGTGCATGAGGGTGTTGCCCTCTATGATTGTCATTGCCCTGGCAGATTTGCCTTTGTGTGAGTTTCTATTTGTTGGGCTAGGTGATTCTCTCCGGTGTACATTCAGTGATGATAGGTGTCCATGCAGGTCTGTGAGGGGTGTCCATGGATTGGTGTTGCATGCAGGGCTTGGTATTGGGATGAGTGGGTTGTGATGGTGGGGTATGTGGGAGGTGGTGGAGTGTTGGGAGTGAGGGTGAGGGTGGGTGTGTGTGTGATGGCATGCAGGCAGGCAGGGGGAGTGATAGAAATAGAGATCTGACTTATCAGAGTCCAGTCCTCCTCCTACTCCTGCCAGACCCTCAGGATGCATGATTGTCAGGACTTGCTCCTCCCATGTTGTTAGTTGTGGGGGAGGCGGTGGGGGTCCACCGCCAGTCCTCTGTACAGCTAGTTGGTGTCTTGCTGCCACGGAACGCACCTTCTCCTGCAGGTCATTCCACCTCTTCCTGATGTCATCCCTTTTTCTGGGGTGCTGTCTCACGGCGTTGACCCTGTCTAGGATTCTCCGCCATAGCTCCATCTTCCTAGCAATGGATGTCTGCTGCACTTGTGATCCAAATAGCTGAGGCTCTACCTGGATGATTTCCTCCACCATGACCCTTAGCTCCTCTGAGAACCTGGGGTGTCGTTGGGGTGCCATGGGTGTAGTGTGAGTGGTGTGGGTGAGGGTGTGTGGGGTGATGTGTTGGGGTGTGTGATGTAAGGTGCGTGGATGGTGTGTAGGTGATGGTGTTATGTGGCTCTGTTTGTGTGGGTGCTCTTGCTGTATCTCTCTCTGGTGGCAATTATTTCTAGTCGTAAAAGGATGTGGGTATTGTGGGTGTGTGTTTTATAGTAGTGTGGGTGTGATATGTGTATGGGTGTCAGGTGTGTGTAGTTTTAATTGTCCAATGTGGTGTTGTTTTGTTAGGTTGTGTGTATTTTGAGCGCAGCGGTATGTACCGCCAATGGTTTACTGCCATTGAATGTCCGCCGCAGTGATTCATGGGTCTTAATGTGATGGGCGTAGTTCTGTTGGCATAACGGTGTGGGTTTGGATACTGCCAGTTTATCACTGACCTTTGGGCTGGCGGACTTGTGTGTGTGGCTGCATAGTGATGGATTGGTATGTGTGTGTCATAATATGGTTGGCGGTTATCCGCCGCCACGGCTTTATGTTGGCGGCAGTCGGCATGGCGGTAAGTCGGATTTACCGCCAATGTCATAATGAGGGCCATAATTTCTGAAACAGAGAAACTTTAAAAACTCCTGATAGATACCAATATACTGATACACATTCCTTTTGTTCCTTTCAGTCAGAACACTGCACTATGTGAAGCCAAAGAAGGATGACTTTCAACGTTCCTCAGAAGCTTATGTTAAAAAAGGAGGACAAATCTCCCCAACCAAAGCCTCAATTTAAAAAGAAAAAGATGGTAGCATTTTCCACTAAACATGCCAGAAGTGCTGAGAACTTTGTTGAAGAGCAGGACGTGGGCAGTAACTCACCCTAGAAGTAATCTTCTGAGAAGCATTTACCTGTGATATTCTATTGGCAGAAAAAGAGTGGCCACATGATTTTGTCCACAAGCTCCCACATGGGGAAGATGTCATTTTGCCTTCTTTCTCAGTCCTGATTCCAGACGTGGTAAAGGACGTCTATGCTACTGATTGGTCTCTAGTGCACTCTCACACACTGTACTGCAACCAATTAGGGTGGAATAAAGATTCCCCCTACCATGTAATTCCTATTAGGTCCACACCCAAGCCTCAAACTCAATATCGCTTTAAACATGAGGCTAAAGCCCCAGTAAAAGATATTCTCACACAACTTGAGTAGCAGGGAGTAATTGAACCCTGTGTCTCTGCAATTAATAATCTGTTATTCCCCGTTGCAAACCAGAATATTCATATAGAATAGTCTTTGATTACAGACACTTTAACAGTCAGACATGCACCTATACCATACAAAACGTACACAGCACTAATTAACAATATAGTGTGCAAAAAATACAAAACAACCTTGGATATTTTCAATGTTTTTTTCCTGCCAAAATCTAGCACCTGAAAGTCGGGATGTAAGTGCTTTTAGCTCATTAGGCTTGCAGCATTGCTTTTGCAAATTACCTCAGGGGTATAAGAACAGCCCAGGGTTGTTTTCAGCCCAGACAACATCAATGTTACGTGATATTGACCCCGAGGCGCTATCCTATGTGGATGATATTTATCTCATAGACTACCTCAACATTCATATTGTCAGGGCAGATGAGATTGTGCTTGGATGTGCTGCCCAGGGCAATGAATTGAATTTCATGAAAACAAAAATTGCTTTTCCCAGGGTCCTATTCCTGGGATATAAGTTATCAGATGAAGGCAAGGGCCTGGCCCTGTACTTTCTAGGGAAATGCACACAACTTTAACCACCATATACCATCAAGAAACTACAGTGATTGCTGGTTTTCTTCAATTTTGGTAGAACATACATGCCTGATTATGCACAACGCATAAAACCACTTTATGAATTAATTCATCTAGATTTCTCAAACAAACAGTGGATACCAGAACATACACACATAATCAGAGAACTTCAGCATGACATGCTAGAAGCAAAACACTTACACACACAAAACAACAAAAAAAACTTGGTCATTAGAATAATTGCTGGTGCCATCAGCTTCACATTTGCCACTTTCAATGAGGGTGACACGGTACCCATAGCATACAAATCTAATTTGTATTCAAATGCAGAACAATACTGCTATACAGATGTCTGTCATTAAGGAGAGGCCATGTGCCCAAGGGAAATGCATTATTGTTGTTACGCCGGTACCAGCTTTAGAGGCTGTTACCAAAGCAAGCGTTCCTAATGCTAAAGCATTACATCCTCGCTGCTGCTGGATTCAATGGGCAACCTCCCTCACTGCCACTGACATTAGTTACATTTTTGACCCAAAATTACAAATACAAGATTTTTTTCAATCAAACTGTCATTTACACTGATAGTTCAGCACAACCAGCTGTAGGCACTCAACATCAATATTCAGCCGCTTGCGCAGCTGTAAGCGGGGTAATGAGAGATGGTGCATTCTACCCTCAAGATACCTACGCGCAGACCTTAGGGGACTGCACAGCACCGCTGGCAGAACTTAAGTCTCTTATCTTGGCACTGGAACTGGAACATCTGGACACGGAACAACCCACACTAATTGTGTGGATTTGAATTACTGTGTCCAATCCTACAATGATTATCTCAATCACTGGCATTTGAATGGGTTCAGAGAATACAAGGGGAACACCATTAAACACAGAACGTTGTTGGGGAGGGTAGCTGATCTTAAGGACAGACTACCAGATACTCATGTAGTACATACATTCGGCCATCAACGTGTAGAAATACACGTTGTAGGAAATACTTTGGCTCCTTTAGCTGCCAAATCTGCAATAACCAAGGCTTCTGCAGCTGCAACAACTCGCTCTCATACGAGATTGGATAATGAGGCAATGGCTGCCGTGAAAGCCTCTGCTGACACCCAGCGTTTACCAAAAGCATACCCTGCAAAATATTCCTACCATGTTCAAAATGTTGTATTTGTAACGATTCCAGGGATGGGAGATCGTGTGATCCCCAATCAAGACCAGAGATTAAATCTCATCAAAACAGAGCTGAGGGTGTCGCTTCTGCTCATGCAGGCATGACTGCCACAATTTCTCTGTTTTTCAAAATTGCTTTTGGTGGCCAGGTCTATACAAACAGACCAAGCAATATGTCCTTTGTTGTGACATTTGCCAACATTTAAAAGGATCCATCATTATAAGCCCACCGCAGACATCCCTCTTAGTGTCAAACAGACCACTACAATGTGTGTACCTGGACCATTGTTGTCCCTTACAACCTGATGGTACATACAAATACATCTTAGTCCCTGTTGATTCCTGTTCTAGATTCCTGTGGGTATGGACACAATAGTCATATGATGTTTGAAATGTCATTAAAGATTTGCAGGTCTTTATCTGTACATGTGCAGTTCCAGCATTGTATTCCTACAGGGCCCTGCTTTTGCTTCTAGGGTATTCAGGGACACCATGAGGGCGATGGGTATTGAGCTCCATTACTGCTCCACTCATACCATCCTGAAGGAAATTCAGTTGTGGAGAGGAGGAAAAGAGACTTAAAGCAATCCTTACAGCAAGAATATTAGGTTCAAGCCGTAGTTGGCTCCATCACTTATATGTGGTACAGAGAGCATTAAATAATCTGCCCAGAAGGTCCTTGGGAGGTCGCATCCCTTTTGAGGTGTTATTTGGGATACCTATGTATGTCCCAGTTCTTGATGGTCCTGGTGTGGTGGTGGCAGACACGCAGCTTGACGTGAATGAACGTGTCACTGTTTTATAGGAGCTACAACAATTTTGAGATGACAATTCATCCGCCTGTACCGCCACCTTGGGAATAATGGAGTTTGCCAACAACATCTACAAGCTGGATTCCTAAAGTTGGGGATCTGGTTCATGAAATGATTGCTGTGAAGAAGGTGTTTGGCCCATCCTACCAAGCACCGGTTCCAGTCCTGTGAATACACTGTATCAGAACTGTCATTCTACCACCGTTGCCTGTTTCCAAAGGGAACCGATTCATCTAATTGACAACATCAAATTGCACTATGTGGCCAATCCTGCACAGTACACCACAAATTCCCTTGGGTAGGACCCGTTTCCCTCTCACTACCCAACAGGACATACCTCTACAAGCAGCACACACCATTTTTGCAAGCACCAATGTATACAACAATGCTACAATTGCCTTCTTGAGCATGGGAAGGGCGGGGAATGAGCTTCTGCTGATTACAGTCTCCAATTCACTGTCAAGACACATCTAAGATGTGGAACTATGCTACTCCATTTCAACACAGACAGACGGCATTGTCTACTATGATCCTCGACAACAAGTGGATTCATCCACCAGCTCTGCACTGGCTCCTTGTAGCGCAAGGTGTGCCAATTCTGCTACAATATAGGTGATGTAGAAAGAAAAAACAGGAACGTTGTAGTCAAAGTAGGATATTAAAGAAGTAATATTTTATTAGAGTGGACCCACGACCATTCTGGCTACCAATCAGATCCAGGGTCTGGAAACGGCTCTCTCCAACCTAAACAGCGGCCAGTACGATCTAGGTTCCAATATGCAAATCACGTAATGAACAATGCTACACAAGAAACTTGGTTACAAATATACAAATGAAACATATATACATATTACATAAATAGAAAATACAAGAACACATTAAATTCCTGTGTTTGCACAGACTGCTTCCAGTTACTTCGTCGATATTGATGATTTTTCATTAAACTCATCTGCTTCTGCAATAGAAACTGCATCAAAGAGACGTAAGTTGTACATATGACTTAAAAATAGCAATTTGGTTTATCCATGGTATTATCTGTGGATATTGTTGACATTGCTTGCCTTTCTGCTTTCGATTGGCTTTGTCATTGTTTTCTTTCTCTTGATAAATGGTCATTATCTTCCTGAACCCTCTGCCGTTGAGCAAGTGGATGATGTCTTAACATCTTATCTATCTTTCCATAAAATTCAAAGAGACTTGTCCCTTGTGAACATTTCAGCACTTCCGATTCTAGATGGGATTGTTTGGGATGAAGTGCCCTTTAATATATACAGACCTACTGAGGTCATTCAAATTCCATATGTGTTTAAAAATATCAATAACTGATGTTATTACACCAGGTGTTTTTTCCGATGACTGAGATGCTAAAATAGTTGATTCTATGATTTCTGAGCTTGAATATTACACTGTAGTTGAAAGTGAAGATGAGTACATAAACACAGCGAATTATGGGGAAATGTTCTGTTATCACTATTGGGAAGATTACTTTCTGAACTAAGCTAGTAAACTCAGATCAGTTTTCAATTACACACAATGGGAACATTATCGTGCTCCACCTGTGCAGAGCTCCAAAACGTATGTTGATAAGTTTGCACATTTCATTGGTCATGACACTAGAAATGCAGAGTCATATTATTTCAAATTACCATCTTCCAAAATGAGGAAAATATTGCTAACTGACACAAAACTGGTTTATTCAGATTCCTTTGTTCCCCGACTTGTTTGCTGTTGAAGGCTATGAGTACTGGAAAACATTATTGATGTGAAGAGTGTACAGGGAACAAAACATTGGCAGATATGGGTTAGAGAAGCTTTGTTTAGAGCATGCTTTATGCCTTTACAAATTATATTTTTAAATGAAACTGTCCAGCAAACATCTTGCTCGGGGTTAGCAGAAATAAAAGAGATGGATCTGCCCAGCATCCCCACGTCAGCTAAATTTCACAATTGGCAAAAGTTTTTAAATGTCACTGAAGATCAACTCACTGTTTGGGTTCGGAATGGTACCTTTAATTCCTTACTTTCTAGTCCTGGCGGGCAGATTTTGTGGTTGAAGGACACAAATGGTTGCCAGGCACGGTTTGTTCATTTCTCGGGGGAGTTTCAAAGCAAGCCGGCCAGACCCTTGCTATGTCTCAGGCCAGCACTTGGGTATTGTCACTACATACAGCGTGGGTAAACTGGGCCAACAATGGTTACATTCTCCCACCTTAGCAGCTGTAAGATAACATCTTAGTCTCCTTTCTGAGGAAATAGACTTACAAGATTTCTTGTTAGGACCTAGGAAGCCACGCTCAAAAAGTTTCCTGTATGCCATATATAATGAGATCTGGAAGCTTTCTCAAATGGAACCTGCAGCATGTTTAAGGCAGATAGGTAAAGAAAACATGGAAAAAGTTTTAGCTGTTGTTGATAATGGCGTGAACACTTTGCCTAACAGAATTTACACCTTAAATAATATTGTGTCATCTGTGATTGACATCATTCAGAATGACATGTCCTTTTTACAACATATGCAAAGTCCGCTGCGTTCCATTATGCAGTTAGGTTGGACATTGCAGGTTCTGCAAAATGGCCATGTGCCCTGGAAACACATAAATAGTAGCAAATTATTTGCTGCTTTTATTTGTCCAGGCAACAACAGATAATGGATATAAAAGAAGCTACCTACATCATGCTTAATATTGAAAAGCTAGAAAAGTTGCCTTTTACTGTGGCAGAAATTCCCTCAGCTGTATGGTTAATACATGGAGCTATAAATCTGCCCATTTATGTCTCTCATTTCACAATTTGTTTAAAACATTTTTCTATAGGCAAATATGAGCGGCTAGGAGACAGTTACATACATGAAGTGTGGGAGCTGCATTTTGATTTCAAATGTTTGAACGGCGAAACAGAGGGAATCCTCCATGGCGGCGCTGCTTGCAGCGCCGCCATGGGGATTCCGACCCCCTTCCCGCCATCCTGTTCCTGGCGGTTTTTACCGCCAGGAACAGGATGGCGGGAACGGGTGTCGTGGGGCCCCTGGGGGCCCCTGCACTGCCCATGCCACTGGCATGGGCAGTGCAGGGGCCCCCTAACAGGGTCCCAGCAAGATTTTCAGTGTCTGCTTGGCAGACACTGAAAATCGCGACGGGTGCCACTGCACCTGTCGCACCCCAGCAACTCCGCCGGCTCCATTCGGAGCCGGCTTCATCGTTGCTGGGTCTTTCCCGCTGGGCTGGCGGGCGGCCTTTTGGCAGTTGCCCGCCGGCCCAGCAGGAAAGTCAGAATGACCGCCGCGGTCATTTGACTGCGGTGCGGTCTTCTGGCGGTCTCCGCCCGCCGGGCAGCGCCCGCCGCCCGCCGGGGTCGGAATGACCCCCATGATCTCCAGATAGCAATGTCATCAAATAAGATACAGTCCCTGTTAAATACCAATTTACCCAGCCACATTGGAGAATTGGTGAGCAGGATTTTCAATGCTTCTAGTACTGCAGGGATTGTGCACTTTTTCAAGGCAGTCTGTTCTGGATTTGTTAGCACCTTCCAGGCCATATTTGAAGTCATACCATCAGCCATACATTCACTCTTTTCCAGTGTCTTTAGTGGATTCCCAATTACTTTGGCATTAATTGGTGGAACACTGCTGCTGCTATGTTTGCTATGCAGTGCTGTCCTACCTCAGCAAAGTGGAGTGAATGAGTTACCAACAGCCCTGCTGTGTTGTGATTGCATGATGCAGTACTTTTGAGCCTCCTTGTTGGAATAGCTGGAGCATGAATGATCATTGACGTTCCGAACAGTCCTAACGTGTGTGCAGCCAGTTTTCCACTGCATTTGGTGCCCCTTAGAATGTGTGCCTTGCCGTGCAGCCTATGCCTCCTGTGATCAAGGATCTGTTAATGTTCTCGATGAGGGTTTATTCACGGACATATCCCTTGAGACTAAAGTTGATTCGCAAAGCATCTTATGAGCCACCACTTGTGGATTTTCTGGCTCCAACGACATCTGGCACACCACCTCCACAGGTCATTCTACGTTTGAGACTCCTGCACACTTCCGTCCTATGGATCCCTCTGCTAATCCTTTGATCCATCTATTACCTGCCAAAGTGGAGTCCTTTCTGGTCTCAATCTCCATAGATGACATCAGAGACCTCTTGCAAGACCATGCTTATTGCTGATTTGCCCAGGTACAGGAGTTGAGCTTAGCTTTTACTTGCAGGCCTGTGCTCTTTTACCTAGATAACAGCCTTTGTTTTTATTCTTCGTTCTTATTCATTTTAACACTGCTTGCATTTTAGAAGAAATGTTTTTATTTCATAATCAGTTTCCATTCCTTGAAAGGGACATTATCAGTAATGTAACTATTAGATTGTCATCATGCTCTTTTGCTTTATGGTGGGCGGTAACAGAATGTGAACATGTCAGGAATTTGTTATGATATTGTCAATACAAGTTTGCACAAGCAATCTAATGGTTAGGTACATACCCACGTCAGGATTTCTGCACAAACAATAACATGCGCCTTATTAAAACACCTTATGAGACCAAGGCCATCAGAGGGGGTTCTACCCAGGATATTCCATCTATACTGCACGTCACTTTGCAGCAGAACTCAGTCTTTGTGTCTCTATGGAGCCTGATCTGGAGATCGGAAGCCGACCTTGTCCTAAGGTGTTGGACCTGGCCCTTTTTGCTGGGACATTCCCAAACTTTTTGCCTCCTTCCTCCTACTTTTTCTGACCTCTTTTTGTTGGCTTTATGACTCTGGGCACTTAATTACTGCTAAACAGTGCAAAAGTGCATACGCTCTCTGTCTAAATTGTACTGGTAATTGGTTTATCTATGATTAGCATATTTGATTTACTGGTAAGTCCCTAGTAAAGTGCACAAGAGGTGCTCAGGGCCTGTAAATCAAATGCTACTAGTGGGCCTGCAGCACTGATCGTGTCACCCACGAGTAGCCCTGTAAACATGTCTCAGACCCACCACTGCAGTGTCTGTGTGTGAAGTCTTGCACTGCCAATTCAACCTGGTGAGTGTACCCACTTGCCAGGCCCAAACCTTCCCTTCCCTTCCCTTTTACTACATGTAAGTCACTCCTAAGATAGGCCCTATGTAGCTCCATGGGCAGGGTGCCGTGTAGTTAAATGGTGGAACACGTACTGTGTGTTTTACATGTCCCGATAGTGAAATACTGCCAAATTTGATTTTCACTATTGCCATGCATATCTCTCCTTTAGGTTTACATGGGGATTGCCTTTAAATATCTTTTTAATACAGTTTCCCATTGGGAGCAGAGAGAGACTTGGAATTTGGGGTCTCTGAACTCACAATTTAACAATACATCTTTTGATGAAGTAGTTTTTCAGATTGTCTGTTTGACCCCCCTGGTGTGTGTCTGGGGCAGAGCAAGGAAGAGGCTGGGTCTTGTGCAATACAAAGAATTCACTTTGAAGTTTGCCTACTTCAAAGTCCGAAATGAGTGTAAGTATTGCACTGCCGACCCCACAACTTTAGATTACTTCTGGATCAAGAGGAACCTCTGCCAAGGAGAAGAGCTTGATACTTGAGGAGGACCTGCCACTCTGCCTGTTGTTTTTCTGTGCTGGCCTGCTGGTGCTGCTTCTGCCTGAGGAGGGAAAGGACTGGACTTTCCTTTATGAAAACCTGCTTGTGAAGTTTCTCCAGGCGCTTGGAGTGAGCATGCCCCCTGTTCTGAAGTCTCAGGGACATCAAAGAATTAATTTGCCTGGGCTCTTCTGCTGAGATCCCTGACTCACTAAATGGTGCCAAATCTAGTCCCTGGGCCCTTAGAAGTGGAAACTCGTAACCTGCAAAGGAAAATCCATGCACCACTGTGTGCACATCCAAAACATCAATGCAGCGACTGTCCCGCAGCTGAAAGTTTGACGCAGCGCCTATCTCGAAGCTGGAGAATCGACCCAGCGCCTGTTCTCAACACAGACCCTTTGCACAGTATGTCAGAATTTTCCACGTAACGACCCCAGGTGGCAAAATCTTCAATATCACTGCACAGACCTGAGGCTGCTTGTCTGGAGATCGATGCAGCCCTTTCCTGAAAGGAAAGAATCAATGCATTGCTTATCCGGCAGAGAAAGAATCAACACTCAGCCTCACTTGCGAGTAAGGAATCAACGCTTTTCTAACTCACACTTTCCCATGCTGCTTTATTTTTTATGCATACCAGGTACTTTGTGCTAAAACAACACATCCATTTATTTCCATGGCTTAAGACTCTTTTTAATTTAAAAATTCATGTCTTTGCTTCTGTATGCTGGATCTTTATTGTTTTGGTCTTGTTTGATTTAGATAAATATTGGCTGTTTTCCTAAACTGGTGTGGAGTCTTTTTGTGTGTTACTGTGTGTTTGTGCAAATACTTTACACATTGCTTCTGAGATAAGCCTGACTGCCTGTGCCAAGCTACCAAGGGGATGAGCAGGGGTTATCTGAGCTGTGTATTTCCCTTACCCTGATTAGAGTGAGGATCCCTACTTGGACAGGGTGCAAACTGACTGCCAACTAGAGACCCCATTTCTAACATTGGTGATCAGCGGTAAGGATAGAACTTGTATTTGTACTTGACATACAGTGATTGCTATACAATACTGTCTCAGTGCTTACCATTATGTACCAGCATACTGTTTTTGTCTTTCTGATCTTTTGCAACTTTCGAGTTTGGGCCACAATCATGTCTCAGTCTGGTGAGCACACAAAGGATGTGAGTGATGTGGTGAAGGGTGAGAAGCCAGCATCGCCTGTGGGGTGGGGGGCAGCCTGAAAGATGGAAGAAGTACCTCCAGAGCGAGCAGCAGTGTTTCCTCTCCAGGTCTGTCTCTAGAGGAGCTGGAGACTAGGTGGGGAGAGCAAATAAGCTTGAGTTGGAGCAGCTAAATCTCAGGTTAAATCAGGAGAGAGAAAAAGCTTGTGAGGAAATGAGACTGGCCCTGAGAGAAGAGAAAGCTCTTTTAGCTCAGGAGTGCATTCTGATGGAGCTGGACCTGAGAGCAAGGAGGGCTGGGCCCAGCACAGATGGTGGCAGCAAAAGTGTTACATCCAGTACTGTTGGAGAAGTGTACATACCCAGAGACTTGGTGCCCATCTTGAAGGAGGGGAATGACATACACCAGGAGGTTCAGGTTTATGAGGTAGTTTCAGTGGTGCCTAGGGTCCCTGAGATGGATTGCAGAACTGGCATGGGGAGTCATATTCCTAGTGGCGAGAGGGACACTCTACTGGCTCTAGGTGAGAGTGACAGGGAGAGGGGCTCCCCCAGGAAGAAGTCCTGGCAGTGAAGAATGGAGACACCCCAGAAGAATGTGGGTTGAGTGTCAAGGACAGTCAGCTACTGTCTCACCAGTCTCAGGAGGGTGATTTGGGGTACTTTTTCAAGGCACTGGATGGTGAGGTGAAGGGTAGTTTGGGTAACACATGTGAGGGGCTGTGTGATTGCTGGAGAGCATATGTTCAGTCTTGTTTTCCCGAGCTATGCCAACGCCAGGAGGGGTGTGAGTTCTCTGACCCCAGGGATTTTGCACTGGAGGCAGACCTCTGGGTGAGTACCAGGGAGTCTGAATAGGCATTGGGGGTGCTCTTGAAGGGAGTGGCTCACATTTTCCCCAACCAAGGGAGGTGGGGGGATTTGCAGTGACCCAGCTAGATACCAGTGTGGTGGGATGTGTGATGAGTCCCATGTCATGTCTCAGAAGAGAGGGAGTGGGGGTGGGCAGAGGCCCAGGTTGCCCAAGAACCAGTCCCAGAACCTGGAGGGTTCCATGAGAGAACACCAGGGGGGAAGCTTACACTTTACCGGGAGACCATCTGCTGATAATAGCAAATAAATAGCAAACAGTGTCTCAGACACTGTTGTACATCAGTGTTTGTGGTTTGCAATTTGTGAGTCACAAAAAAATGCAAATTGTGAGTCACAAACACTTAGGGTCATACATCTGGTCCCATAATCCTAGTCAGGGCAAAGAAGATACACAGATTTATGAAAAGTGGCACTGACCTTTCTTGCACCCCTGTAACACCACATGCATTTAAAATGGAGCACCATGGGGGTAGTCGGGGTACTAGCATCATAATGTTTTATGCTAGTGCGGCGCTTTGCAGGAATAGCGTACAAAATGTTGATGGTAATCCTGCAAACACCCAGAGGCCCATTGAAAACAATGGGAGCCTCCCTTTACCGCCTGCTCTTAGCAGGCATTAAAAATGCCGATACAAATGTATATAAAAGATTTCTTTGCACCATTTTTTCAGCCCCACTAGCACCAGAACGCCCGCTTGCATACATTATGTCTGGCGCAGGCATAATTTGGCGCAAGAGGCTTCAAAGTGGCGTTTGAAAATATGGCACAGCGTTTTTTTGGACTTCCAGCACCACATTAGCGTAAAAACAATTACGCTAATGTGGCATTGGCATGGCGTTAGGCCCTCTTAAATCGGGGCCTAAAAGTTGACCTGTGCTCACCCTCTGGTAGCTTTGTGCACAAACACAGTGACACAGTGAAAACACCATAAAAGGACTCCATAGAAGTTTAAAATATAGCCAATATTTATCTGAGTCAAACCACATCAAAACAACAAAAATCCAACATACACAAGGCAAGTTATGAATTTTCAAAGATGAAATAAAAATGCAGTGCTTAGAAAACAACAGCTCTGGCCTCGCTGGACCTGGGCAAATTCAAAACTGCAATTTGACCATGGTAGAGCGCGGGTCAGGTACAGAAGTCATGCAGACCCGCTGACAATATCTTTGTTGCGTCCATGATCGGTGATGATGCATTGATCCAGAGGAGGGGATGCGCCACGCTTGCGAGTGAGGCGTCATTTCCTGATCAGGTAATGTCGTTGATGTGTGGATGTCCAGAAGTGGTGAGTACTGGTTCTGATGCATTGGCCGAGCCGGGGCTGAGTTGTAAGTCAGGGTTGTTGCGTCGAGCAGTCGGTGAGTGGTGTTCGTGGCTTCGGTGCAGGCAGCAGCAAAATTGGTGTTTCTGCAGCAGGATGCAGCAGTTCCAAGTGACACACTGGTGTTGTTGCGTCAGTTCTTGTTTTGCAGCACCACACTCCCCTCTAAGGACCCACAACTGGATTGGGCACCACTTGGCAGAGCATGTCTCACTGCAGAGGCCCAGGTGCTGGTAGCAAGATGCAGGAGAAGTCTTTGATATCCCTGAGACTTCAGAAACAGGACACAAGCTCAGTCAGGCCCTTGGAGAAACTTTAGATTGCAGGATGTAGAGAGCTGGATCCAGTCCTCTCACTCCCAGGCAAGAAGTAGCAGGCAGCAATCCAACACAGCTGTCAAACAGCAAAATGGTAGTCCCTCCTGACAGCCTGGCGGTCCTTCTTTCTGGTAGAATGTCCTCAGTCCCGAACTATTCAAAATATATTTTGTGAGAGGCCCAGTACTTATACTCAAATGTACCTTTGAAGTGGGGGAGACTTCCAAAGAGTTGTTTTGAAGTGTTTCAGTTGCCTATCAGGACAGTCCTGTCCGCCAGGAGGTCTCTCAGGGGTTATCAGTCATTTGTGTCGGTGGGCAGCCCACTACCCTTTGAAGTCTGAGAGCCCTCCACCCTTCCTGCCCAGGAAGACCCATCAGTATGCAACTGGAATGCAGGGGTAGTTGGGTGTCCTGTATTTATGGCTTTTTGGGTGGAATGCACAAAGGTAGCTGGCACCTAACCTGATGTGGATTGGAGACAGTCCACGGCACAGGATGGTTAAAATAAGAAAATGGCAACTTTCTAAAAGTAGAATTTTCAGACCTGCAATTTTAAAGCCACCTTTACCAAAAGATATGTTTTTACATTTTGAGTCCAGAGACACTAAACTTCATTTTTCTAAATTTTCATAATGGGAAATTACACTCAAAGGATGTTTTAAGGCAATCCCCATACTAGCCTATGGGAGAGATAGGCCTTGCAACAGTGAAAAACAAGTTTAAGAGTTTTTCACTACCTGGATATGTTAAACTTAAAAGTACATGTCCAACTTTTTAAATATACTGCACCCTGCTTTTGGGACTAGCTAGGGCCTACCTTAGGGGTGCCCTACATGTAATAAAAAGGAAGGATTGTTGAAATGGCAGTTTAAACCACATACACAGGCTCTGCAATGGCAGGCCTGAGGCATGTTTGAAAGGCTATCATAGTGTTGGGCACAACCAGTGCTGCTGACCCACTAGTAGCATTTGACTTACAAGCGCTGGGCACACATAGTGCACTTTACTAGGAACTTACTAGTAAAT
This sequence comes from Pleurodeles waltl, assembly GCF_031143425.1. Classification (NCBI taxonomy): domain Eukaryota; kingdom Metazoa; phylum Chordata; class Amphibia; order Caudata; family Salamandridae; genus Pleurodeles; species Pleurodeles waltl. The sequence continues at coordinate 320,395,731 of NC_090436.1, forward strand.
CAAATATGGTGATCAGGGAGAAGCAAATGTTACAATGTTTTAGACACAGAGACCATGCACCTTAGCACTGGATAACTGGAGTCATAAAGCCAGCAAAAACGAAGTTCAGCACACAGTCAAAACCGGAGGTCAGAAAGCAAAATGTCAGGGGAAAACACACCAAAAGATGGCAGGTCTAACATGTACATACAAGTGGGCAGTGGGTCAGCCCTGTTTAGCCATTGACTTTGTTGCCAATGTTTTGCTATACCTAGTAGACAACCACTACTCTTTACGACGTCGGCCAGTTTGAATAACATTATTTTGCCTTATTACTCTGTGTTCCTCTGCATCCAGAGGAGTCCAACCTCTGGGGATATTCACTTAAAGTTCATTTCCCAGCATCTCATGCAAATGCAGACTAGTGCTAATTGAGTAATGAGAGTGCCAGCAGATGTGCTGCCATTGCTACTGGACAGCATCTTTCTTATGCAAAGCACCAGAAATCATTGCAGCAACTTTCAAAACCATGTCACCATCTTAATATTCTGCGTATATTGTTTACTGTTCCAAAATGTCAGACCATTCTGAAGCTTTAATTTTAATTTTGTTATTGAAGCACATGCCCTCCACATTTAGCTGACATTTTTATTTATTTAGTATATGCTTTAAATTAAATTGTGTAGTTGCTTGACTGTGATGTGAGCACAAGTCAAGCACCAACCATAATCCTTCTCAGGGTAAGGTGCAAGCAAACCCCAAATAAAACTGTGCTTAACCCCTGGTAGCTTGGCACAGAGCAGTCAGACTTAACTTAGAGGCAATGTGTAAAGTATTTTTGCAACACTTCATACAGTAACACAGTGAAAACACACCACAAAGTAGCCCATAACAGAGTTAGACAAATAGAGTAGAATGTAATTAAAAAAACAAGACCAAAATGTCAAAAAATCCAATTAGTAGAACTGGAGATATTTAAATTCAAAGTTTTAGGCAAAAATAGCACCAAAAGGCAACAAGCATTTGCAATGCACTGGGTCTCGCATTTGCTCCAGTTAGAGCTATTGGTGTTGTAAATTCATAACTGGACTTTTCTAGCCACATAAATTGACAATGAAAAGTAAAACATGAGTTGACATAAGCGAGCTGATTTAAAGCGCCATGGCTGTCATCAGGATGAGCGCGAAGGAGAGACACAAAAGGAAAAAGAAGTTCGCTCACAGTCAGACATATTGGCAATCGTGCAATTAGCCATGTAACAGGATCACTCTGCAAGGCAGTAACTAAACCTCCCCAAGGAGGGACAAACATAAAGCATTTACCAATGAAGACAAAGGAGTTTTGAAAGGCAATCCCACAAACGAGTGTAAGTGATGGGAATGAGGTGGATGTGGTTAAAAACCCACATAGATAACAACACTTCAGAAAATCAGCGCTTGCGCACTGCTATGCTCGATCTAAAAATGGGGATATCTGGTTGCGCTAGATCGGGACAAAGTCACAAGTTTGGACCAACCACAATGGAGCATGGGCTGGCTACAGGGACCCATTTTGGCCTGCTGAACATAAGTACCTTCAATTTTGGTTTGTTGAGTGTTGCACATTGACGATGTGATGAGAAGCCCAGGTGCTGTGTTGGCTCCAAGGTAAGGCAAGGCTGCAGTTAAAGGTTCTGTTGCATCAATGTCGTTGATCCCATCGTTGGGGCTTGCTATGCGAACTCCAGTATCAAAGGATGCGACATGCAGTCAGGGCTATGCGCCAGTTCCAAAGAGTTACGAGGATGCAATGTGGAATCCGGCATCATTATAGAGGCTGCAGTCACTGAGATGCAAGGGCCTGCACTCAGGATGTGTCGCACAGTGGCAATGAGGGCTGTGGCGGTGTTATGAATCCATGTGACTGGTTCAATTAATGCAGTGGCAGTGATGCATTGGTTCTGCTTGGGTTTGGACCACACAGCAGAGGAGATGTGGCAGTTCATCTGGATCCACAGGGCACTTTTATGCTGTCATGCACCTATTTCTAATATATAGACTATTCATTCTGCCATGCGGCGATTGGCAGAATTTGCACAGAACTCTGCGTTAGAAGAGTGACAGTGAGTTACCAATTTGCACGTGGAATGAAACATTCTGCCTACTAGTCTATATATTTGAAATAGGTGCCTGGCTGCCTAAAAGTAGTTTCCACTGTCTAGGTTCAGCAGCATTTTCCATAAGCCAGGCCTGAGTTTGATTAAAATATTATTTCATATCCACACTTGGTAAGAAACTAGAAAACTAATCCAAATTTACTTAGCACTTAATTTTAAAAAATAGATTTAATAGTGAAATCAGATTTTTGATTATTTGAATCGAAAAATAAAATTATAAAAACAAGTTTTGGGCTGCCTGAGCCGGAACTGGCTTAAAAGCCAGTTCTGTCATTCATCACACATTCATCACACCGTCAAAGGTCAATAGACATTTGTGGCTGGAGTTGATATCTACCAGAGGGCAACAGCCTGGCTTCTGGAACCAGGAAGGCAGATGTGTTATCATAAACTGGCCATTTAATAGGGATTATCATGGATTGGCCATTTGTGAGGGGTTCTCTATAGTTGGTAGAAGAAAGGACAACCTTAACACTTCTTCTTTATCTTAATAGGTGAATAGCTAGGGGGGTGTCTGGAGCACCTCCAGACGGAAAAGGGTTTGGCCATCTTGAATTTACAGCTTCTGGAAATGTATTGCTGTAAAGAAGGAAGCAGCAATATGGTAAAAAAGTAGACAGTAGACTGAGGCCCTCATTCTGACCCTGGCGGTTTGTAACCGCCAGGGCAGAGGGCAGAGGAAGCACCGCCAACAGGCTGGCGGTGCTTCCGGGGCAATTCTGACTGCGGCGGTAAAGCCGCGGTCAGAAAAGGGGAACCAGCGGTTTCCCGCCGGTTTTCCCCTGCTCCAGGGAATCCTCCACGGCGGCGCTGCAAGCAGTGCCGCCATGGGGATTCCGACCCCCTTCCCGCCAGCCTGTTCCTGGCGGTTTACACCGCCAGGAAGAGGCTGGCGGGAGCAGGTTTCGTGGGGCCCCTGGGGGCCCCTGCAGTGGCCATGCCATTGGCATGGGCACTGCAGGGGCCCCCTAACAGGGCCCCATTAAGATATTCAGTGTCTGCTTAGCAGACACTGAAAATCGCGACGGGTGCAACTGCACCCGTCGCACCCCAGCAAATCCGCCGGCTCCATTCGGAGCCGGCTTCATCTTTGCTGGGGCTTTCCCGCTGGGCCGGCGGGCGATCTTTTGAAGATCGCCCGCCGGCCCAGCGGGAAAGTCAGAATGCTCCCTGCGGTCATTTGACCGCAGGCGGTGTTTGGGCGGTTTCCGCCCAGCGGGCGGTGCCCGCCGCCCGCCGGGGTCGGAATGACCCCCTGAATCATTTAGGAAAAAATTGCCGATCACTGGCTAGTGCGCAGGTAAGATTGGTACCTTACCACCACTACCGCTTCAGAACATTCCTCTACTGAGAAGAATACCCCTGAAGGAGAAGGTCCTTCTGGAAGAAAGAAGCCTCTTGACTCCTGCTGGAAGTAGAGGACTCAAGGACTGAATGCCTTCTGAGTCCTACTAAAACCAAAGAACTAGAACTGCTCTCCAAGGGTCAAGTGGTTGGCTTCTTGTTTGCTTGATTTAGGGGATACAAAGCAGAAGAGCTACTGTCTGCAGCAGGGCAGAATAAACCCCAGAGCACTGAACCTGCGGGAGCTTTTGCTGGAGAGAGATCTAGTGCCTATTCTGAGAGGTCATTTGCTCACTTGCTGAGTTTTGCCTAAGGAGGGTGCACCCAAAACAGCCAAGAAAACTAGTCTTGCCTTGCTCAGATACTTTTTCCATGTTAAAAAGTGGTTCAGCAGGACTTTGCAGTAAAGGTATTCACCCTCATGTAGCCCCACTTGGCTACATCTTCCAGCCTTGGCGCTCTAAAGGACAGAACTAAAAATTGATCAAATTTGAAGATAAAATATTTGACTGAGTCAAAGTGGCAAATACACCCCATTGAAAAAATCACCTCGGTGGCTGCACAACCAAGCTTTGTCCCACTCAGAGCTTTTGGCGCTAAACCAATGGCTTCAGTGTAAGATCAAGTACGAGCTATCCTTCTTCAAGGGATCCTCATTGCCTTTAGCCTTGGAACTTGTACCACTGCATGATTTGCATTTCCATTTCAGAGACTATGGGTCTCATTTTGAGTTTGGCAGATGGGAAAGCCCATCCGCCAAACTCCCGACATGGTGGCCGCCACCTTTGTGACGACCACTCCAGCTAGGTCGGCGGGCAGAAACCTCTGTTTCCGCCCACTGGCCTAGCGGGAAACAGTCTACAACATTGTCTCTGGCTTGTAATCAAGTTGGCGGCAATGCTGTAGCCCGCAGAATGCACCAGCACCCTTGCAATGCTCACTTTCTGCAGAGCAGAGAGTGAAAATTGCAACGGTCCTGAGCAGGGGGGCCTCAGCACTGCCCATGCTAAGTGCATGGGCAGTGCAGGGGGACGGTGTGGCCCCCTGCACCTGTTCTCCACCAGCCTTTTCATGGCGGTGTTACCGCCATGAAAAGGCTGGCGGAGAACAAGGTTGTAATCTGCCAGGGCAGCACTGCATGCAGTGCTGCCCATGGCGGATTACGATCTCTGCCACCGCCAGGCCACTGGGATCATGGATCCTGATGGTGCTGGCCGTTCACTGGTGGTCTGACCGCTAGGGTTTCAATGTGGCGGTTGGACCGCCACAACAGCAGCGGTCCTGACCCCCACCATGAGTGTGGCGGTCTGAAGACTGCCACACTCGTAATGAGGCCCAAAGTCCTACTTGGTGTAGCCAACCTCAGCTTCATCATGGATGGCCTGAAATCACAAGTATGTAACTCTTGTTTTTCAGTGGCACTTTGGGCCTCATTACGACCCTGGCAGGCGGCGGTACATTGGCGGTAACACCGCCAACAGGCTGGTGGTGTACCGCCAGTGTATTATGACCGTGGCGCATTAGCCACGGCTATACCGCCGGCCCCTGCAACTGACTGCCAGGCTTCCACCAGGGGTCGTAATCTCCAACCGCCAACCTGTCCATGGCGGTAAACAGCACCATGGAAAGTCTGGCGGTAAGGGGGACTCAGGGTGCCCCTGGGGGCCCCTGCACTGCTCATGCACTTGGCATGGGCAGTGCGGGGGCCCCCAGGCACCGCCCCATCGCAGGTTTCACTGCCCAAATTTCTGGCAGTGAAATGCGTGGCGGGTGCTGCTGCACCCGCTGCACATCAACATTGCCGCCGGCTCTATTCTGAGCTGGCTGCAATGTTGATGTGACTTTTCTACTGAGCCAGCGGACGGAAACACGGTTTCTGTCCGCTGGCCCAGCAGAAAAGTCATAATAGGGAGCCACAAATACCGCCAGCACTGCCGATATTGTGGCGCCCACATCTTCGGCGGTCTTTTTTGTAAGACCGCCGAAGTTGTAATGAGGGCCTTTATTTTTACAAATCTCCTTTTGCTTCAAAATATGAAAGAATCATACCTCTAGTTCCGTCTGTCCAAATATGATCATTTAATGTGTCTTCTTTTTGTCACCTGGTGTTCTTTAGTTTAAAATTGTAGGTACTGCTAGAATTTGACACACATCTCTCTAAGGAATTGCCTGCTGCTTGTGCCAAAGCTACCAGGGTCAGAGCAGAGTTCTCTGAGTTATTAAATCAGCACTAGCCGCCCCCTTTCACAATTATTAATCCACTTTCTGACAGTGACTGCTTGCTTATGATCGGTGGTGGGGTTGTATGTCTGCCTTCTGTGTCTGTTTCTGCTTGAGTTTCTGCTCTGCGACTGCTTGTTCTGTATGCTTGCTGTGGGTGTCCACTAGTGTCTGCTCTGTGGCTGCTTGTGTGTCTGCGTGTTTGTCTCTGTTCTGTGGCTGTTCCTTTATGTGTCTAAATTGGTTTGGGACCTTTATTGCCTGGCGTTCTTTAGTTTAAAATTGTAGGTAATGTTAGAATTTGGCACACATCTATCTAATGAATTGCCCGCTGCTTGTGCCAAAGCTACCAGGGTCAAGGCAAGAGCTCCCATTTTCACAAATATTATTCCACTTTCGGACAGTGACTGTCGATGGTGGGGTGTTATGTCTGTCTTATGTGTCTGTTTCTGCTTGTCTGCTTGAGTTTCTGCTCTGCGATTGCTTGTTTTATATGCCTGCTGTGGGTGTCTACTTGTGTCTGCTCTGTGGCTGCTTGTGTGTCTGCTCTTTGTCTTCGTGTTTGTCTCTGTTCTGTGGCTGTTTCTTCATGTGTCTATTTTGCGGTAACTGCCTTTATTCCTGGTTGATAATGGGCCCCATGTCGTGAAGGTAACTTTTAAAGAGCACTGTATTTTCTAGTAAATCTCACTAAAATAGTAGGCTTACTCTTATAAGAGTAAAACGAAATCACAGATCACAGCATCCCCTCTGAGGTCAGGTGGAGAAGTAACAGGACCGGCTTACTGCCACTCTCATGCCTCAATTGAGATGCTAACGCAGATGTCTTAATTGGAAATTTTTCATGAATGTTTATTTATTTTGAATAATGACGTGCAGAAAAATGAATAACGCAGAAAAATAATGTGCACGTTTGAAATTGTGACCTCAGAGATTGGCCACCAGTGTTCACGAAATATACCAAACAATGATTAATCCACATGAAATATTGAAAATGTATTAGATTAATGTAGTAATATGTCATATTAAGGGTTATGAATTGGACTCTTGCTTATTAATTGTAGGCCTTAACTTAGCGAGTGCCTTGGCCTAGTTATGCCAGGCCCCATGCAGAAGCTGTATTTCTTAGTGTTTAATGAAAAATGCTGACAGAGTGAACTAACTGAAATACTCATTGTTTTAATAAAATGCTTAGCAGAAGCTTTCTATGAGAACCAACAGACCGGAGATGAGGCCTTTCGTAAAGTAACTAAATGTGTGTAAAGTGTGCAAAGGGTTCTTTTCCAGGATGCGAACATTGAAGACACTGACTGGAGACGAAGAATCAACAAGATTGATACCTGACGAGCCGGATGATGAGAACATCGTAAAGCTGACCAATAAACGACATGTGAACTGTGAAATATTATAATTCATAGATTTGGTAAAGGGAAATTATTGGGTAGGGTAATAACGTACGATTAATTGACCAATTGGAAATTGAGGGATGGTTTGGGGAACTGTGATATAACAAAATGACAGAGGGAAAAGACTTCAGATGATGTTAGGAGTGAGATTTACTGCAATATTGAGAAGAAGAGATCTGAGATTCAGTTATTGGGCTCATACTCTCTGATTGATTGAGAGCCTGATGTGTTGCTGATCGACTTATGACCTGAGGACGAAGACTGATTCTGCTTGCTGACCCATACCATGGATAGATAGATATGACAATGACTGAATAGCATTTTCAGGCCTTTCCTTTCTAGGTACCAACCACGCTGACTTAGTACTTTCTTTAGGTAGGTGTTTCCCAAATTTGTGTTCTAAATTGTTTTGCATGAAGCCCCACATGCTGATGCCAATTTGTAGTTAGTTAAGGTTACTTACATGATGACTGACAAAATATAGGGACAAATGGATTGATAAACTATCTTGCAGAACTTAATGGATGTCATAGTTTTACTGAATTGGGTTTTATTAATGTCTTATGTTAATGCCTTAGAATTTCTTTTGATTCAAGCTTTGATTAGATCACGTCTTCTGCGACTTGCTGATTAGCAAGTGTTGTTAGAATTGTTTTGATTAAGAGTTGATGATTAAAAATTCATGACTTAGTATTGTTAATGAATAGGGAATAAACTTACTAAACTTATACCTAAAAGTGTGGTTATTCATGACTGAAAAGTCATGGTGAGTGAAAATTACTGACTCCATTGATTGTTGAATTGACTAATAGTGATTGACTATTGTGTATTAATTTCTGATTCTGTGTCGAAACTATGGGAAGAACACCCTATATGAATCAAAAGGTTAATCGACCTATATGCGTCCCCTTGTAAGTTTACTTACCAAGGACCGACACGCCAACAGTTATGGTAGCAGACTGATTATTAGTTTCTATAGGGGCTTGCCATAGGTGTTCGATATAGAGTGACAAGTGTCGACAGTTGTGCTAGGAGACTGGTGGACAGGTGTTCCTAGTTATGGTAATAGTTTGAAGATTGATCCGTTTGAGAATTTAGTATTATTGAATTTTGGATTTTGTTTTTCAAAATGGCATTTGTAGAAAGAATGATGTTCCCTTAAGCCCAGAAATGACTTTCCCAGATCCTGGATCCTGCTAGTAGAGTTGGGTATTTTCCTGGTGTTCCAGTGATAAAGTGAGAGAGATAGGTTGCGCTTGCACAGCTTATGCAAATCGCAGATGAATTGTGATGTATGGGAGAAATTAGGGAGTCTGCGTACTCCAGATGAGGTTTTAGTAGGAGTGTGCATACTCCGCAGTATGAGAGCAGGGAAGTCGCCGAACTTTATATGTGTGTGGAGCTGTGTGCTAAAGAATTATCCACGTCGTTGTTGATGTACGGACCCTGCGTGGTCTAAGACTCCGGAGTAATTTCAAAAAAGTGTATGAGACACTTGGGTATATGTTGTAATCTGTCTGGTTTAGTAGGTTGATCGGGCATGGTCAACAAGTTGGTGTGTACGTTAAGTGAGCAAGAGAAAAATTGTGACTGAGATTTGGCGACTCCTATGTGCACCATGACAGACCCATTGATCAGTTGAGAGTAAAATTTGCGGGTTGAATTTTGCTTGCGAATCTGGGAGACCGAGAAAGAGGAATAGCTGCATGAGTGAAAGGGCCATCAGCGAAAATCCGTAAGGTTTCTGAAGCGATTGTGATACCTTCCTGTAGTAAACCAGCAGATTTGTTTTTGGTTATTAGATTTTGGTTAGTGCTCGCAATAACTTGCATTCGTTTTGTGTGAATTGGAGTTTAGGAGGAGGAGCTGCAAGACTTTGTTAGCCGCAGTGTGTGTGGGTGTGACGTCACTGGCGCCGCGCTGGGATAGGTCAGTTAGAGAGAAGGGTCGCGCACGGATTGGAAGCCGTCCGTGAGGGGCAATTGGTTGAGTACGTGGGTGAAAGGAATCCAGGGAGTAAAAGTCATTTCCTGATTTGATTTTGAATACACAAAGGTAGAAAAGATGATGTTTTTCAAGGCATTAAAGAGTGCCCTAAAGGGAGTTACTTACATTAAAGCGAGCGTAGGAGGGCCTACACCGCCAGAGAATACTCTGGTTTACATTGTAGTGGAGGAGCAAAGTGTCATGCCATGTCTTTGGTTCAAGCAGTGGTGCAAGTTGACAGAGAAAATTGGAAGCTTAGCGTTTCCCGAGAATGGGACGTTCAATTTGAGAATTTTGGAGCAATTGCGGATGGCGCTATGTGAATCGAAGCCCCTTTCGAGACTAGCACAGTTTGAGGCATTAACAGTTTGGGAAATGGTAGCTAGACAGCAACAGCAAATGAAATTCAAGCGGAGAGTGAGAAAGTTAGAGAAGTCACTAGCACAGGCAAGATGGGATTGGGAGCAAAAGAAAAGGACAGCAGTGACATTGCAAGATGTTATTTCCAGCAATTACGCAGGAAGATGAGATGGAAGGAAAGAAATCGACTAGAAAGTCAAATAAGGGTTCCTCTGAAAGTAAGGAAGCAAGAAAGCCTTCCATAGTGGAGGAGGACTCTGATACTGAGGACCTTGTTACACAGGTACTGAGAGATCGACCACCACCGTATGCGGTGCATGATGATGGTCCAAGTACCAGTGCCGATCCAACAGCCCTGGCACAGGCAATGGAGACAATGGGTCCGGTACAGGTTACTACTAGCCAGACACAGGGTGTGGTGCAAGGACCTAATGTGTTGACTACTCCAGTAGTTCAGGCACAGATGCATCTGCCACCCATACAGAGAATCTATCCAGATGTGCCTGTCTTAGAGACGACTTAGAACTTAGTGGTACCTACAGAGCAAGTGATTCCAAGACCACTGTTGGTTCAGACTGAGCCGACTCTGATTTTTTTGCCCCAGATATAGCCACAGGGGATGCCGAGGCTTACACTAATGAAAGGGACACAGTCAGACTTGACACCAATTATGAATCAGAGCATGGGAGTTACTCTTCCACAATGTTCGGGGGCCAGAGGAGCCCCAGATGCAATATTGCTGCTGATTACTGTTGGTCCAGCGGTACCATTGTTTGCGCAGAAGAAACCAGATGTGATTGAGCAAGGGGAGATGTCCCAGAGTCTAGTGAGAAGGGGATCAATTGAGCAAGTGCAGGTAGTTTGGGCTAGACTTTTGATGGGTCAAGATCATTGTTAAATCTCAGTCCACTTGTTGCACTTCTATATTCTGTAAATGGACCTAGTGCAGGTCAGAGCCTGAAATTATTGGCACGTGAGACATCAAGTGCAGTGGTACAGCAAGTGCCACCGATGAACGCAAGTAACATTTTGTTGCAAAGACTGACAGCTCAGCAGCTGACCGAATGGTTGGACAAGCTAAATACCCCACAGAATGCTTCCAAGGGTGAAGAGCAGATCAATTGTGTCAGACTAAGCATGGAAGCGAATGAACTGATGAGGGAACAATGGGGGTGAATAGATTAGAGTGATACACAAAGCCAGAGTTGAGATACTTATGCCCGAGAATTACAAGAGAAGTGAGCAAGGTACATCAGAGATTAGCAGACTTGGCAGAGAAACATGACATAGAAATTGAGAAAAACGAAGCATCTGAAGAGAAGCTACAGATTGGATTTTGAGGCAAAGGACTTTGAACATATGAGGTCAGCCGGAATGAAGGGACACCTCAAGGAATTACTGCAGAGTGCTCAGGTTTGGGGAGTATTAGAAAAGTAGGAAGGCAGATGGGCAAAGAATAAGGATAAAAGGAAATGAGACTCTATAGAGGTGACTGAGAATGTACAACAGGGCAAGGATCCAGTAAAGATTTTACCGATGAGAGAGATTCCAGGGGGGCAGTTTGTTCATGTCCCTTGGCATAGGAGTGATATTCTGTCATTCACAAATGATTATCCAAAATTGAGGCAAAAGCCGGTAGAGTGGTATCAGCAGACAGATTTGTGAAGCTCTCGAAATGTTTGTGGGAAGATTTGAATACATTACTGGAGATAGTGGTTCCAGCAGACTTGTGGGTCGAGTGTAAAAGAGCCGTAGACTGGCCGACAAGTGAGCCAGAGAGGGATAAGACTACGGGTGCACCATCACCTGAGGTGATGAAACATTACTATAAGGTGATTGAGTTCCTGAAGACGAGGATTTCGCCCCAAAACATTGATTGGCAGAGAATTGACAGGACAGTGCAGGAGGTGAAGGAAATGATACATGCTTACTATGAGAGGTTGTTGAAGGCGTTCAAGGAGTACAGTGGCAAGGAAGCAATTGAGCCAAAAGACATGCTGCATTTTGTGTTTAGGTTTGTGGAGGGACTGAGACCTGAGATAGGTCAGATGATTAAGAGTCACTTGATTTGCTGGCAAGCAAAGCCGATTGATGAGGTGTGGCAGTTTGTGAAATACTGTAGTGACGAGACTGAGTTGAATCAGAAAAAGTTGAAAGAGAAGGCGATGGTAATGCAGATTAAGGCAACTCAAACCAGAGTACAGGGGACTTTTGTGCAACAGAAGCCACAGCAGCAGGGAAGTGTCATGTTCCAGCCTCAAATGAGAGGTAGAGGTCGCGGAGGCAATGTGATTCGTGGTCCGGATTTAAACACTGTAGTGGTTCAGAGTGATGTAATGGGATTGAAGAAGTTACTGCTGTGTCACATCTGCGGGGCGATGGGACACTGGAAGTGGGAGTGTCCAACAATGGTGCAGGGAGGTGATGTTCAGCAAAATAATGACGTCAATGCATTTCAGAGTATGAGAGGTCCGAGATTGAGGGGTCCTAATCCAAATTTCCAGAATAATGTGAATCAAATGGAGAAATTTCAGCCTATGCAACAGGTGCAAATGCCCCGTGCACAAGTGTCACAGTTGCAGCCAATGCAGCAGCAGGTCACCATGGTACCTAGACAGCAAATGCAGATCTGTCAAGCCCTGATGGAGCAGCAACAGATGATGCTTACTCAACAGGTCACAGGTCAAAGACAAAACAGAAGTAGTAATGCAGTACACCAATTACCATTACACAGTGAGAATGAATTAATTGGTGACTGGGTGAATGATAGTTTGGATGAGGAGCCATGTGTGCTTGCAGCTTCCTTAGAAGTGTACCAGAGAGGACCCTGTGTGAGAGGATAGGTGATGGGTCACAAAGTCTCATTTTTGACAGACACAGGATCCACACAGTCGATAGTGAGAAGTGCAGAAGTTCAGAACAGTTCAGGTTGTAGGGGTAGTGAATCAGTATATGACAAACCCAATTACAGATCTAGTGCAAGTTGAGATTGGCAATTTCCAGGGACTGCATAGGTTCATAGTTTGTGACTTGAGTCCAGTATCCCTGCTGGGAAGGGACTTGTTGTGTAAGACCTGGTGAATGATTACTTGTTCAACCGATGGAATTGAGATGCAGACAAATAGCGATGATGAGGAAGATCCAGCCCCAGAACCTGAGTGTGAGACTACCAAAGAAGAATATCCTTTGATTGAATTTTTCCCAATGTTCACAGTAAAAGAGCTGCATTGTGATTTGCAGGGAACAGTTCAAGAAAATGTTTGGGATCTGACGGGGAAAGAAGTGAGTTTAATCAAAGGAGTGGAACCGATTAAGGTCACATTAAAGCCGAATGCAGAGTTTCCGCAGCTTTCCCAGTATAATATGACACAATATGTACTAATGAAGGTGGCTCAGATAATTGCAGATTTTGTGAAGCAGGAAGTTTTGAAGGAGGTGTTAAGCAGCCCATGTAATTCACCGATAATGGGGTTGAAGAAGCCATGTGGGAAAGTCCAAATTGTTCAGGATTTGAGAAAATTAACAACATAGTGGTCAAGTGTTGTCCCGTACTGCCCAACCCAGCTGTAATAATTTTCCAGATTCCATACAATGCAGAATGGTTCACAGTGGTTGATTTGTCACAAGCATTCTTTTCTGTGCCTCTTCATGAGGATAGTCAATTTCTCTTCAGTTTCAAATTCCTAGATCGTGTCTACTACTAGTGTAGACTTCCTCAAGGGTACACGGAGTCACCACTCCTGTTTAATCAGATCTTGAAAAAGAATTTGGAGTCATTAGAGTTACCTTTTCAATCAACTCTGGTGTATTATGTTGATGATTTGTTGATTGCATCCAGGACAAGGGACGAGTGTAAGTATGACTCAATTACACTATTGAACCATTTGGGAAAGTTTGGTCATAAAGTGTCACCATTGAAGATGGAGTACTGCCAAAAGATAGTGAAGTATTTGGGTCACCAGATTGAGAGAGGATCGAGGAAAATATCCAGAGAGAGGATCACAATGATACTGCAGATGAATCCCCCGACTTCACAGAGAGATGTTAGAAAGTTCTTGGGAATGGTGGGTTATTGTCACCAATGGATCCCAAATTTTGCGGGAATCTCAAAACCATTGCATAAGTTGACTCATAAGGATGTCACAGACCCCATAGCATTAGATGAAGATCAGATGAAAGCGTTCACTGAATTGAGAGAGAGTTTGTGCAGAGCTCCAGCGTTGGGTATGCCTGACTACACAAAGCTATTCACATTGTTTTGTCATGAGCGTGATGCATGCTCATTGTCTGTCGTGATGCAATTCAACTGCCTGAAGAGATTGCCGTGGTGAAATTAAGTGCACATCTAAAGTCACAGGACTATGGGGCTCATTATGAAGCCTGGCGGTTCAGACTGCCATGGCGGCGGTGGCGGCAAAGACCGCCACCGCCATGATGGTCTGAACCGCCATATAATGATCACTGCTGATCGGCAGCCTGATGATGGAGGAAATCATTATCCGACAGGGCAGCGCTGCAAGCAGAGCTGCCCTTTGGATAATGATCCCTTTTCCTCCAGCCTTTCCCTGGCGGGTTCCCCCTCTAGAGAAGGGCTGACAGAAGGGGTGCTCCGGGGCCCTCCTGGGGCCCCCTGCACTGCCCATGCACTTGGCATGTGCAGTGCAGGGGCCCCCATGCAGTGCCCTGTCGCGCAGGTCGGCAGTGATCTGCGCTACGGGTGCTGCTGCACCCGCCGCACACCAACATTGGCGGCGGCTCCATTTGGAGCCGCTGTCAATGTTACGGCCCTTTTCCCTGCTGGACCGGCGGGGGGTCGTTGGGTTGGCGGTCTTCTAATGACCGCCAGCACTGATCTCGGCGGTTTGAACCACCGAGGTCACAATGAGGGCCTATGTGTCCTTGGGAAATGGATATGCGGATCAAGTCGCAAGGTTTTGCGCATTGAACTGTACATCGTTTAAAGACAAGTGGGAATTGATGGCTGAAGAAGACACTACATGTACGAGCTTTGCATTAAAAGTGATCGATACTTTAGAAGAGTTAAAAACTTTGCAGAGTAATGTTGACAAAGAAGAGAAAAGGTCATGGATCAAAATGAAATGTGTTCAAAGACAAGATGAGCTGTGGGTATCTGAGGAGGGTCAGATGGTTTTGCCAAATAGTTTCTTGTCCCAGATGGCGAGGTACTTTCATGGTCAGGCACACATTGGGAGGGACGCCATGGTCCGTCTATTCAAAATTGACTGATTTAATCCCAAGTTTAGACAAGCAGCTGAAGCAGTATGCCATCAATGTGTCATTTGTCAGCAATTAAATGCGGGGAAAGGGACCTTGGTAAATTTGAGCCACATTGGAAGAGTTGGAGGTCCATTCAGCAGAATGCAATTGGATTTCATTGAGATGCCTACATGTGGAGGTCTGAAATATGTGTTGGTGATTGTGTGCATTTTTAGTCACTGGGTTGAAGCGTACCCTACAAGGAGAAATGATAGCCTCACAGTAGCCAAATTGTTGCTTAAGGAACTGATACCACGTTTCGGATTTCTGATCTCTTTAGAATCAGATAGGGGAACGCACTTCAGTAACAAAGTGATTATACTGTTGCGTGCAGCATTAAACATTGAGCAGAAGTTGCATTGTAGTTACTGCCCTGAAGCATCTGGACTAGTGGAACAGATGAATGGTACCTTGAAGTTGCAAAAATGTGTGCTGCCACAAATCCGAAATGGCCAGGTGCGTTGCCTTTGGTATTGATGTCAATGAGAGACACACCTGACAGGAAGACAGGATTGTCACCAGATGAGATTCTCATGGGCAGAGCAATGAGGTTGCCAGCAGATTCAGCCAATGCACTTGTCAACATAACAGATGATATGGTGTTAGACTACTGCAAAGGTCTGGCTGATGTGGTTCGCTCTTTCTCTCAGTAGGTGGAGGCCACCACACTGCCGCCAATCCATGATCCAGGGCACAACCTGAGGGCCGGGGACTGGGATGTTGTCTGCAAGCACATACGCAAGACGTGTTTGGAGCCTCATTGGCGTGGACCATACCAGGTGATCTTAATGACTACAACAGCTGTTAAGCGTGCAGGGATCCCGAACTGGATTCACACGAGTCACACGAAGAAAGTGGCATGTCTACTGGATCATGAAGAAGCGTTGCTGAGAGTACCAACATCTGTGAAACAAATTACAGCACCAGAACTGGAAAAGGAGCAAGAAAGAACTGAAGCTGAACCAGAGCTCATTGAGGACGGTTCTATCACCCCTGTGAGAGACGAAATTGAAGGCCTCCAGGAGGGTGCTGAAGAACCTATTGCAACTAAACCAGCAGGAGAGTCAAGTACTGAGAGGGCTCTCCCAGAAGCAGACAGTTGTGAGAGACAAACAGAGCAAGAGCCATACCAAGAAGGGGAGGGAGTTGAGCAGGATCAAAGTCAAGGTGATCTGATCCCTCCTGAACCTGTTGCAGGTCCATCAAGAGAAAACACCACAGAGAAGGAAAAGAGTTTGAGTCCACTCCTGAAGAGAATACTAACATAAGGTACATGAAAAGAGATAAGTGGCCGAATTTGCAAGTGGAGAAAAGGAAAGAGGTGATTGTCGATCAAACAATAGAAGAAGAAGTAGACACTACGAGAAAAGAAGAACTGAGTGAAGGATAGTTGAGTGGTGATAGAAAATTGAAAAGAAAGAGAATAGCAAGTTGAAGATACGCAGGTCCTAAATGGGCATATGCAACTACAAATGAATGGCAACACGAGTTTATGTCTTTTTATTTTGATAGGGAAGTTCCGAGTCAGTATTTTGAAGTGACCTGAAAAAGATTGTTGAACTGAACTGTTGAAACAATCTGAGAAACATTTTTGAGAAAGAGACTGATGAAATAACTAGATAAGACATTGATGACCTGATTTGACATTTGAAACAGATTTTGACAAAGCTGCTAATCGATGTTGACTGAGAAGGGTTTCTGGAAGTGAAACTGAACTGCTGAAAGAAGAATTATCTATTTTTGATTTTGCTGCACTTTTCTAAGGTTACTTCTTCTTTCTGATTCTTTACAGATCATGGCTGATGTAGATACGCAAATTAGGGATGTTAGGTGCTGTAAATATATGAGCATTTGGTTTGGCAATTATGGGTGGGATATTGTTTATAATGTTGATTGTAGGTATGTCTGTTCTTCACGCAAAAGGAGACAACCATATTTCTGCTTTTGAGACTACTACAGTAACGGCTTTTGAAAGATTTAAGTTAGATGAGAAGTATTTGCATGACTTTACTAATGTTCAAGGAGAACTTTCTTCTAATGTTTTCTATCACTTATGGAGTGAGTATATTGAGACAATGGATGCAAAGGATTGTCCTGTGTGTACGCAGATTCCTTCATCAGTCGAGGAAGGAGTCACTTACCATAGCCTTCCCCTAACATATGGGATAAGTTGTAGTCTGTTACTAACAAGATTCTATAATCAAGAGTGCTTCCAATATTTTTACTCCAATCACGACCTTGTGTTTTCGTTTGTTCCTATTATTAGGTCTTTGAGTAGAGTAGCTAAGGATAATAACATAGAATTAGTTAGAGGATTTTTTGAACTGACATTAATGTTTGGGACCTCTTATGCTCATAAGAATAACCACACATGCTTAGAGTAGAGCTTCATGGAGCACACTGATGTCAGGAGAAAGGCACTTAAGGAGAGATTAGAAAAAGGATTAGAGAAGAGGACTTATCAGAATGATTATGCTTACGTTGCAAAGAAAATTAGCTTTAGATGCACTACACATAGGGAAGCTTTGTACATATAGGCCTAAATCACACACTGACACTTTGTTTGTGGGTACAAGAGAATGTAGGCATGTGTTTTTGTTTCAGAGTAAATGGACATTTATGTTGAATGGGCAGGACCCTGCGATTCCGGGGATCTACTATATTTGTGGACTTAATGCTTATTACCATCTTCCAAGAGGATGGTATGGGACATGTTATTTGGGGATAGTATTCCCAAAGATTTACAAGATGGAGGATTTGAAAAAGTTTCCGAAATTGACAGAATTACATCGTAAAAGACGGAGAAGGGAAACCTCTTCTGCAATAGTGGGGGATATATTTGGTGCGGTGATTCCTTCAGTGGGAGTCATCTTGAATTCAACAAAAATTCGAAAGTTGTCTACTATCATGGATAACATGCTGACAAATTGTTCAGGGGCTATACTCCTGATAGATACTGAATTGGCTGCGGATAGAGCTATGACTCTTCAAAATCATCTTGCTTTAGACATTCTTTTAGCGAAAAATGGCGGAGTCTGTAAAATGATTAACTCTTGGCATTGCTGTTCTTATATTCCTAACAATAGTAAAGGGATAAGAGACTTACTAATATGACTAACACTAGTAGTGATTTGAAGGAGTTGAAAGAACCAGGTGTATCGGAAAAGGTTGGTAAGTGATTTGCTTCAGTGGGAAATTGGCTAAGTAGTATTTGGAATGGGGTACTATTGAAAATCATACAGGGAATATTAATTGTCATAGTTTGCTTATTAGGAATATGGGGATTATGTAAATTATGCAAAAGAATTAAATTAAAAAGGTCTCAAAATAATCAGAGGAGGGAAGAGAGAAATAGGGAAAGAATCTAAAGGGAAAATTCAAGGAGAAGACACAGGTCCTCATTATGACATTGGCGGTAAATCCCACTAACCGCCATGCTGACTGCGCCAATATAAAGCTGCCGCCGCGGATATCCGCTTACCATATTATGACACACACATTCCAATCCATCATTATACAGCCATAGACACAACTCTGCCACACCAAAGGTCAGTGATAAACTGGCGGTAGCAAAACCCACACTGTTGCGCCAACAGAACTACGCCCATCACATTATGATCCACGAATCACTACGGCGGACATTCAATGACGGTAAACCATTGGCGGTACATACCGCCCCACTCAAAATTCACACACTAAAACAAAACAACACCACATTGGACAATTCAAACTACGCACACCTGACACACATACACACACAACACCCACACACCACTATCAAACACACACTACCCACAACCCTTTACGAATACAAACCATTGCCAACAGAGAGAGACAGCAAGACCACCAACAAATCCAGAGCCACATACCACCATCACCTATACACCACCCACGCACCTCACAACACACCCCCAACACATCAACCTACACACCCTTACCCACGCCACTCACACAACACCCATGGCACCACAACGACACACCAGATTATCTGAGGATGAGCTGAGGGTCATGGTGGAGGAAATAATCCAGGTAGAGCCTCAGCTATTTGGATCACAGGTGCAGCAGATATCAATTGCTAGGAAGATGGAGCTAGGGCGGATAATTGTGGACAGGGTCAGCGCCGTGGGACAGTACCCCAGAACAAGGGATGACATCAGGAAGAGCTGGAACGACCTATGGGGGAAATTACATTCTGTGGCAGCAAGACACCAACTAGCTGTTGGACTGGCGGTGGACTCCAACCTCCACCCCCACAACTAACAACATGGAAGGAGCAAGTCTTGGCAATCATACATCCTGAGGGCCTGGCAGGAGTAGGAGGAGGACTGGACTCTGGTAAGTCAACTCTCTACTATTTCTATTACACCCCCTACCTGCATGCCATCACATTCCCCCACCCTCACTCCCATCACACCAACACCAGCCACACACCCCACCATTAAATCTCACCCATCCCAAGCCCTGCATGCACCACCAATGCATGGACACCAATAACAAACCTGCAAGGACACCTATCACTAAAGCATGCACACCAGAGGGAAACAGCTAGCCCACCAAATAACAACTCACACAAGGCAAATCTACCAGGGAAATAACAATCATAGAGGGAAACCCACCCATGCACAATATGTCACACACAGAAACAATAACACTGCATTTATATCCCCACAGGTATCCCTGCCAATGTCACCGGAGAAGAGGTGCCAGCAACATCCAGTTCCCCCGCAGAAGAGGCCCACAATGATGACAGCAGCTCTGCTCGCCTGGATCTGGATGACCAACCTGGCCCATCAGGGACCTCCGGACAGTCGGTTACCCAAGCCCAGTCACACACCACCACAGAGCCTCCCCCCTCAGGAAACACCACCTCAGCACCCACCCAGCGGGCCTATACCTCTGTCCCCAGGACACGTCAATCAGCAATGTGTCCACCTCTACAGGGACCCCAGGGCACCCCACAAACCCAGGACAATCAGGTACCTGGGGTCAGTGGCAGTGGGCACACAGTTCAGGGGACAGAGGCACAGGACAACAGGGAAGCTGGGAGGACAGGCCCAGGGAACCGACTCTCCAGGAGGCAGTCACCACGATCCTGGGAGCATACCAACATTCGCAGGATACGCTGGGACAGATCATGGACAAGTTGCAGGAGAACATGAGGCTGCAGGAGGGACAGTACCTGGGGATCAGGGAGGACTTGAAGTCCATTAACACCACCCTGGTCTCCATTGAAGGGGTGCTGGCAGACATGGCCAACATTATGAGAGAGGCAGTGTCACACCAGCGGCCCCTGCCACTAGCCATACTACTGAACAGCCCTCCACCTCCGCTGCCGCTAGTGGACAGGTGGCCCCGCCACAGGACCAACAGGCCACCAGCACCCCTCCCCCTGCAGAAGGAGAACCACCACACAAACGTTCCCTGCGATCCAGGCAGAAGCCAGAGACTATTGCAAGACCCCCGCTAGGAAATAAGACTCTCCTGATTGTCACCCTTGTGTCCCACTCTGTCACCCTGTCCACCTTGAACTGCCATTGCTTCCCTTCCTATGCCCCCTTGTGACAATGCACCTGTTCTACAAATAGACTGGACTCTACCCTGGACTTTCCTCCATCATCAATCCAGCCCATTGCATTTCCCACTTTTCTTCAGAGCACTGCAATAAACACACGTTGAAAAAATACAAGTATGGAGTGTGTCGAATGATTTAAGCCTGTATTTGTTTAACAAGGTTTAAACATTGCAATTCAACTGTACAGTAATGCATACATAGGAAAGACCTGTAGTTGGCTGCAGTGAACACACCAGGAGCGATAGTGGGGCACCAATATCTGCAAATAGAGATGTCAAAGGATACAGTGAGTGGCCATAGAAGTAGGAAGTCACAGCTTGCCAGTGACAATGTCAAACAGTAAACTGTCAATGAAATGTGAAGCTAGGCTGTCTTACCTGTGTGTCATTGGAAGTATTGATGTCTCACTGCAGTTCTGTTGTCCTCATCCTCATTCTCTGCCTCCTCATCTTCACTGTCCAAAGGGTCCACTGCTGCCACACAGCCATCTCCATCCTCCTTCTCCTGCAGAAAAGGCACATGGTGTCTCAAGGCAAGGTTCTGAAACATACAGCATGCCACGATGATCTGGCAGACCTTCTTGGGTGAGTAGCACAGGGATCCACCTGTTAGATGGAGGCACCGAAACCTCGCCTTCAGGAGGCTAAATGTACGTTCAATTATCCTTCTTGTTCACCCATGTGCCTCACTGTAATGCTCCTCTGCCCTTGTCCTGGCGTTCCCCACAAGGGTCAGTAGCCATGAGAGGTTGGGGTAACCAGAGTCACCTGCAAATATTGAGGGACAACTGTTAACCACACACTAACCCTCATGGCCCACACCATACCCATACACCAACAGCCACTAGGTGGGAACCAGGGCTCACCTATTAGCCACACCCTGTGCCTCTGGAGTTGGCCCATCACATTTGGGATGCTGCTATTCCTCAGGATAAAAGCATCATGCACCGACACAGGATACTTGCCATTGACATGGGAGATGTACTGGTCTGCCAAACACACCATCTGCACATTCATTGAGTGAAAACGTTTTCGATTTCTGAAGAGCTGTTCATTTCGCCGGGGGGGGGACAAATGCTATATATGTTCCATCAATAGCCCCAATAATTTTGGGGATATGTCCCATTACATAGAAGTGAGCCTTCACTGTGGCCAAATCCTCCATTTGGGCAAAAACGATGTAGCTGCACGTGTTTAATTAGGGCAGACAACACTCTGGTGAACACGATTGAAAACATTGGTTGTGACATTCCTACTGCCAAGTCCACTGTCACTTGGAAAGAACCAGTTGCCAAGAAATGGAGCACAGATAAGACTTGCACAATAGGTGGGAATCCCAGTGGGGTGACGGATAGCAGATATCAGGTCAGGTTCCAAATGGGGCACACAGCTCTGTGATTGTGGCCCTGTCAAGTCTATAGGTGAGTATTATGTGCTGTCCTCCATTGTTGCCAAGCCCACCAGGGGTCTGTACACGGGGGGATGTCTTCATCTCCTATTCATCCACAGCGATTTCAATCTATGGGGCAAAAGAGTGAGGAGCCGGTCATTATCTGTACATTGTAACCACTACAGTGCAATTCATGATGTGATTTTAATAATTCATTAGTGGCATGTGTCCTGAATGTACAATTGTGAACTGTGACGCATTTAGGAACAATGCCCTGCCCCCCCCCAAAATGGCATCCGCCTGTCCTGTATGGAGGGACAGGTGGAAGTGAGGTAATTCCACTGACGTTGTGCGCTGTTGCGGGAGGCGGTCGGGAACCGCCGTGCAACTCCTCATTGGTTATCATTGGGCCCTATGGGTACAGTGGCCAATGATGTACGTCGGCGGTGACGGTATGCACCACCGCGGACGAGACCGCCATTTTCTATCTGTGCACTCACTTGCTATCTGACCTTCAACAGGAGAGGACCTACACTGCACGTACTGCTGTGACATGTGTCTGGAACCTAGCATGGCTTGTGTAACTGGGGAAAGGGCCCCTGCCTTCACCTCGGCAGAGTTGGAGAGACTGGTGGATGGGGTCCTACCGCAGTACTGACTGCTGTATGGGCCTCCAGACCAACAGGTGAGTACACTGTGAGCACGATGCATGTGGCATGAATGCATAGAGTGGTGTGTGTGAAGGCCTCATGTTGGGGGGGGGTTGGTGGATGGGCCCTGGGCAGCGTGCAGCATTTATGTTGGGCAATGTCTGTGCGTAAGGGGAACAGGAAGAGGTATGGTGGGCATAAGTGTAACACCAGGACGGTCTAACTAATACCATTTCTCTGTGTATATTTCCTCTGAAGGTCAGCGACCATCAAAAGAAGGGTTTATGGCGTGCCATCGCCAAGGACTTGCAGACCCTGGGGGTCTACGCAGGAGGAGCACCCACTGTCGGAAACGGTGGGAGTACCTGAGACGCTGGGCACGGAAGATCGCGGAGGCCCAGCTGGGGATGGCCTCCCAACAAGGAAGGGGTGCCGTCGAACCCTGACCTCCCTGATGGCCCGCATACTTGCGGTGGCCTATCCGGAGCTGGATGGGCGCTTGGGGGCATTACAGCAGCCCCAAGGGGGTGAGTACAGTGCCCATCATCACTACTTACGCCTGGTGGGGTTGTATCCGGGTGGGGGATGTGTGCCTGTGGGTGCCCTTAGGCCAGGCCTGACATTGCAGAGTAGGTTCCATGTTGGGCAGGGTTCTGATGTGAATTTCCTTCAACCTAGCTAGTAGGCATCCACTACTGGGCAGGGCTATGTGGGTCCCAGGAATGATGCAGTTGGTGGTATGTGTCCCTCCCAATGCCCTGGGGACTAGCATTGTTACTGGTAGTGCATTTCTTAGTGCGTAGGGCTGTTCCCTGTGTGTGAGTGTGTTGTGTATGCCAACGGTGGTGTTGGTGCAGCAATTGACCAAATGTATACTTTGTCTATCCCCCACCTTTTTGTTTTGTCACCCTGTCCTTGTGTGCATTAGCATCATCTGGCGGAGGAGCAGTGGCACCTGCGACAGAGGGAGCTGCATCCCACAGGACCCAGGAGGCAGAGTCCACCGACGATGAGGGCACCAGTGGGACGGAGGGCGAGGGGAGACAGAAGGGGACAGTTCAGACACAGATACCTCCTCCGATGGAAGCTCCCTGGTGGTGGCAGACATCTCTGTGCCCACCCCAGCTCCAGGTACAGCCGCCACCCCATACCAGCACTGCCCTCCAAGCAGCCCCTCAGCGAGTTGCCTGTGCCCTCTCACCCAGGAGGGTGGGCAGGGAAACATCCTGAACAACTAGGTCTAAACCACTACTTGCCTGAACCACTACAGCTAAACAACTAAAAAGTCTCCACAACTAAGTACTAAACAACTACTGTCTAAACAACAATTGTGCCTGAATAACAATTGCCTGAACAACTAATTTTAAGGTAAGGTTTTCTTTTTGGTTTTTATGGTTTATTAGTTGTTTAGAATATATATATATATATATATATATATATATATATATATATATATATATATATATATATATATATATATTAGTTGTTCAGGCAATTGTTATTCAGGCACAATTGTTGTTTAGACAGTAGTTGTTCAGTACTTAGTTGTAGAGACTCTTTAGTTGTTTAGCAGTAGTGGTTTAGGCTATAGTTGTTTAGGACCTAGTTGTTCTGTCACATATTCGGGTGGGCATCTCCTTTATCCCAAACACCTCAGGACCTACCCCAATGAGCCCTGCTGCCCTGAGTGAGGAGGCTATTGACCTCCTGCGATCCATCTCTGTTGGGCAGTCAACTATTGTGAATGCCATCCAGGTGCTGGCAGACCAAATGCAACAGACCAATGGATTTCTGGAGGGCATTCACACTGGCTTGGCGGCCCAACAGAGCTCAATCAAGGCTCTGGCCACCTCTCTGGTGGCAGCCATTGTCCCTGTTTCCACCCTCCCCCTCCAACTTCCTCTACCCAGTCCCATTCCCCTCAACCCCAACCTATCCCAAGCACACAGGCAGACATGCATGCACACAACACACAAGAGTGGCACAGGCAAACACAAGCACCACACATCATCCCACAGGCACTCACACAAACACCATCCAGATGCAGACATCGCAACATCCACTGCCTCCACTGTGTCCCCTTACTCCACCTCCCTCCCAGTTGCATCTACACTCACACCTGCATGCACTACACCATCATCCACTACCGGCATCACCACCACACCTAGCAGAACACACACCTCACCTGCAGACACCACCCCAACAGCCATGCACAAGTCCCCTGTGTCCTCTCCCACTGTGTCTGTGCCCCCCCAAGGTACACAAACCCAAGCACTCAACAGCATCCAGCCATGCACCTGCACCCAAACACAGCAGAAAGACACCTCCTACAACCGCTCCCTCTTCCTCCACTCTCAAACCTTCTCCCTCTTCCCACCCCAATGTCCCTAAGATGCTTTTCCTCTCCACCATTGACCTCTTCTCTACCACTTCTCCCCCCATCCTTCACGTCTGGCTAGGGTGTGTAAAACCCAGGCAAGTACCTCAGCCAGCCAATCAATGGGCCCAGTAGTGTCGACAGCAACTCCTGGTGGAAAAGGATCCCGGGCACCAGGCAGCCACACGGAAAGGGTGCCTGTCCCAAGTGCTGCCAAGAAGGGCAAGGTGCCACCCCCAGCTGCTGAAAGGAAGGGAAAGATGCCACCCCCAGCTGCTGAAACAAAGGGAAAGGTGCCACCCCCGCTGGTGTAAGGAAGGGCAAGGAGGAATCCACAGCTGCTGCCAGGAAGGGCAAGGAAGAATCCCCAGCTGCTGCCAGGAAGGGCAAGGGGCCTGTACCAGCAGGCAGAAAGGACAAGGGGCCTGGTGCTGGGACTCAGTCTGAGCCCACACCACCAACCATGGTGGTGCAGCCATCAGAGGCTGCACGGGATAGGCTGGAGCCTCCCCCCACCACCAGCTCCACCAGCAGCACTGCCACCAGCACCACCAGCACCACCACCAGCAGCACCAGTGGGCAGGCGTCCAAGGTTGCAGGGGATGGGCTGGAGCCTCCCCCCACCACCAGCTCCACCAGCAGCACCGCCACCAGCACCAGCACCAGCACCAGCAGAACCAGTGGGCAGTCGTCCGAGGCTGCAGGGGATGGGCTGGAGCCTCCCTCCGCCACTACCAGCAGCAGCAGCACCACCACCACTGTCACCACTTAGCAGCCATCACAGCCGGTGGACAGTGTGCAGTCCTGTATCCATGGGCTGTTGTGCGGTCTGCCCCTGCAAATCTTGTCGGTATGACACCCAGCTGAGAGACTGTGACCTTGCACTCCCCAAGACCGGCATTACAGGGCACAATCCCCCCTCCAGAACAAGTGGAGAAGCCATCCACTCACCCCATCCTCCAAAGGATGTTACTGCATCTGCTTGTGTGTATGGTGTTGGCGGTGGGGGTGTTGCGTGTTGCATGTGTGTGTGTGTGTCACTCTCTTTTTCCTCCCCTGTGTGCTAGGCGGCAGTACTCACCGTGGTCGTCTTCACCAGCGTGGTAGAGCAGGACATAGAAGGTTATTGGGAAGATATGCAGCTCAGGCTCCATAGTGGCATGGTTCTTCCCAGAGTCTCCACAGGTGAGTTGTTTCCCTTCTGTGCAGTGTTTCCGCCAGGCTTTTGATGTTTTGGTACCGCCCCGGAAAAGGTGGCGGATTGATGTATCCTAATACAGTGGGCGGAACATTGACTTCCACCTGGATGTAGGCAGCTACTACCATAGTGCCTGTCAATTCCGCCCTGGTGGTCGGTGTGTTAAAGTGTCTATCTGTCTGAGTTGTTTCCGCCATGGTCATAATTTGGCGGTATTTCCCGCCAGCCTGTTGGCGGTATTACCACCGCTTTATCACCCACCGTCAGGGTTGTCCTGAGGGCCAAAATGTTGAAGAGATGGAATTGTAAAAATTGTAAACATTGTGGGTGGTAAATTTGGTGTGATTACATATTTAGTCAACAGAGGAGGGATTGCTGAGGCAGATGTAATTAGAAATTTGTAATTAATCTTTATGTATTTTTAATAATGACTTATGTAGAAAAATGAATAACGTAGAAAAATTATGCGCACGTTTAAAATTGTGACCTCAGAGATTGGCCACTAGTGTTCACAAAATATACTAAACAGTGATTAATCTACATGATATATTGAAAATGTATCAGATTAATGTAGCAATATGTCATATTAAGGGTTTCGAATTGTGCTCTTGCTTATTAACTGTAGGCCTTAACTTAGCAAGTGTCTTGGCCTAGTTTTGCCAGGCCCCATGCAGAAGCTGTATTTCTTAGAGTTTAATGAAAAATGCTGACAGAGTGAACTAACTGTGAAATGCTCATTGTTTTAATAAAATGCTTAGCAGAAGCTTTCTATGAGAACTGACGGACAGGAGATGAGGTCTTTCGTAAAGTAACTAAATGTGTGTAAAGTGTGCAAAGTGTTCTTTCCTAGGAAGCGAACAATGAAGACACTTACTGGAGACGAAGAAGCAACAAAATTTATACCTGACAAGCCGGATGATGAGAACATCGTAAAGCTGACCAATCAACGACATGTCAACTGTGAAATATTAGAATTAATAGATTTGGTAAAGGGAAATTATTGGGTAGGGTAATAACTAACCATTAATTGACCAATTGGAAATTGAGGGATGGTTTGGGGAACTTTGATATCACAACGTGACAGAGGGAAAAGACTTCAGATGATGTTAGGAGAGAGATGTACTGCGATATTAAGAAGAGATTCGAGATTCTGTTATTGGGCTCATACTCTCTGACTGAGAGCCTGATGTGTTGCTGATCGACTGATGACCCGAGGACGAAGACTGATTCTGCTTGCTGACCCATCCTGTGGATAGGTAGATATGACAATGACTGAATTGCATTTTCAGGGTTTTCCTTTCTAGGTACCAACTACGCTGACTTAGTACTTTCTTTAGGAAGATGTTTTACAAATTTGTGTTCTAAATTGTTTTGCATGAAGCCCCACATGCTGATGCTAATTGGAGTTAGTTAAGATTACTTACTTGACGACTGACAAAATATAGGGAAAAATGGTTTGACGAACTATCTTGCTGAACTTAATGGATGTCATAGTTTTACTGAATTGGTTTTTATTAATGTCTTATGTTGATGCCTTAAAATGTCTTTTGATTCAAGCTTTGATTAGATCACGTCTTCTGCAATTTGCTGATTAACAAGTGTTGTTAGAATTGTTTTGATTAAGAGTTGATGATTAAAAATTCATGACTTAGTATTGTTAACGAATAGGGAATAAACTTACTAAACTTACACCTAAAGGTGTTATTCATGACTGAAAAGTCATGGTGGGTGAAAATTACTGACTCCATTGATAGTTGAATTGACTAATGGTTATTGACTATTGTGTATTGATTTCTGATTCTGTGTCGAAACTATGGTAAGAACACCCTAAACGAATCAAAAGGTTCATCGATCTATACGTGTCCCCTTGTAAGTTTACTTACCAAGGACCAACACACCAAAAGAGACGACCACTGCCCCATCACCTCCCTGAACCGTACACCTAATGCCTTGCCCTGGCCTGTGTGCCGTGTGGGACACAAAGTAATCACTCTTGTCTCCTCTTCCGGACCCTTCTTCTCAAGGTCTCACTTTCTGTCAGACAGAAAGGGCGAGAAACTGAGATGAAGCTTCTCAAAGAGAGCCTGTGGCTTATGTGATATTCAAAAGGATATCCCGCCCTCTTATAACATTGTCAAGTT
Source organism: Pleurodeles waltl (assembly GCF_031143425.1). Classification (NCBI taxonomy): domain Eukaryota; kingdom Metazoa; phylum Chordata; class Amphibia; order Caudata; family Salamandridae; genus Pleurodeles; species Pleurodeles waltl. Next base: position 320,423,785 of record NC_090436.1, read on the forward strand.
TCTGTATTGGAACATTGTGCACATTCATACTATACCTGCTGTGATGGTGTGATAGTGCACAGCACTTCTAACAATTTGCTGGCTTTGCATATTGGGAGATAATTCTTGGCATATAGTGACCAGCAATGTCGTGGTGATGGCTTCTCCTGGTATAATACTTGTCCTGGTATAATGGTGGTAGTTCCTAGTCTATGATTGATATCCATGGCATCATGAAGCCCATGCTTGGTATGCTGCTACCATTGTTCATTATCAACATACTGTAGGCATCTGTGGCATGACTTGGTGATTTATGAGTATGAAAGGCAACAGTACTTCGGAATGCTTGATGACAAAGATAAATTGTTATTTGGGAAGCTACCATGTTTTTTTGCTAAAAATGTAAAGCTTATATTTCAGTACAATATTAGTTTTTAATGGAAATGGTTAGCACTTGTTTGGTGAAATGACTTTGTTTTTCGAGAATGTCTATTTTATAAACCAAGAAGCTGTTGTTTGAGCACAAAATTATTCTACTCCAAAGTACATATTTAAAGCAGATATTTCGGTAATTATCGTTACTGCTCTCTTGGACCCTTGTCCTTAAGAGGGGTGTAACCTGTCTGGACATCAAACCTATAAGGTCCCTGTAGCCTGAGTGGGCAATGTTCTGAGTCTGTACATTAGGTCTGAATCTGATGGGCTGCCTGAGATTCATAAGATTGCATGTTACATTTGAGTACTTTTTTTTTCTTCCACCCTATGCCTTCTAAGAAGGTCCTACCTCATAACAGGTGATTAAGAAATCAATGGTAAGGGGCATAATGGAAAAAAAAATAAAGATAGTGAAATATAGAAATGCAGATGGATGGTGCGGAAAATGAGTGGCTAGGCAAAATGGCATATTCAGAACTGCCTGTATCATATATAGCCTTTCCGAACTCTTGGGACTACAGTGCTGAAAAAAAAGACATTTTGTCACCTTTCTGCAACACTCCTTGGGAGAGTCAGTCTTACTTGGCACATCATTGGTGCCGGTATGGGTTTTTGGAACATGTAAGTAACAATTGTGTAGTTAAATGAGCTATTAAAACCAAGTAGAACTACCCCCAACTCCCCCAACAAACCTCACTTGAAAAAGGTGGCCTCACTCATCTCACTTGAACAAATTAAGGTCCGGTATTACACTTCATCACCTACTGATCTACCATTCTAGATTTTGATCAGTTTACTCGACCATAGTGTCTGCACTCTGATGTCTTACTTGGGAACTACGTTCAAAACTTGAACTAAAAAAATAAAGAACTTACTAAACAACAAGGATACCCCCAAGTCCAACATCTTGCCAGAGGTGTAGTGAGAACAGGGGACTCTTTGGCTAGTGTCCATGCAGTAAGTGCGCGCACTGATGCCTGTGGTGAAAGTGGACCATTCCAATGGTCTCATCTGAAAACAAATTGGCCCTCCAACGTACTTTCTGTCTTCTTCTTTTTCTTTTTTTTTTTTTTTACAATTTAGGTACTGCTTGTGACACAGGAGCCAAAAAAGTAAAATATCTTATTGCCTGCTGATTTTGATTTTTCGTTCCCAATTAACATTGAATTTGTCAAGCATGGGATTCTAATAAATTAGATTAAATTAGACGACATCCTTAGTTACAAAGGCCACGCCTCTTATACGGATTTCTTTGAAATACTTGATTCACTTTCTCTTAGAAGGGATCCCCTCACTTGTTTATCTAAATGCACTGCCCAACCCACAAATATAATGAGCACTAATCTCATGTCCCTCAATTCACCAAAATGCCAGGAGTAGCGGAAGAGACATTACACGCCCTTTGACCTTTACTTTCAGTCACAGACACATACTTACACATACACGCAAATTCACACTTACTTACACAGACTCTCACATAAATATACTCTCACCCACAAGCACGCACACAACATACATTTGAAAGCATTTGTACCTACCTCAGCTGCTATGGGAGGGCATATTCACATTTGTATTATACTGATAGTGAATAATATTTTTTTATTCACTATTAGTGTAATAAAAAATTGACAGAAAACAAAAGAGAGAGGAGCTCATATTGACGTCCATAAGGACGAGCTGCCACTGTGCTCCTGGCACTGAATTTGGCACTTTTGAAGCCAGCGGTTGCAAAGGCAGTGCCAGGGGTTGCAAAGGGCAATCCAGGGATCGCAGCTGCGACCCCCTGCGACCCCTAAATGACGTCCATGACTGATCTGCATCCACTATTTGCAGCGCTAAATTAGTTCCGAGTTAAGAGGATCCCAAAAAGTGGCTGTTATTTTAAGCCACACTGCAGTTACACTGGCAGGTACGTCTCATGTAATGAAATATGTCTTAAAGTCAGCTTTCTGTCAGCCATTTTTCAAGATATTGATTCTGGGGTTATATACTGTCTGTTAACACCGCTAGATGTTACACGTGAAACATCCCCCTTGGCAGTAGTATACTTACTAACTAGGATTATATTTTTTCCAAGTAAAAGAGACCTCGGGCACATTTGTAAATCCTGCCCAGCAGCGGTTAACCTCTCGAACGGCTGTAAATGTCACCCCAGCAGACTAGGTCGTTCTGTTTTACCCAGAGGGGTTGTTAATATTTTACAAGGGCGGTCCACTTACAGTAGCCAGATGGCTCTTTTCAGGGGCTGCAGGAAGTTTCTTTAGTAAAATGACGCACCCCCACCACCTGCAAACAATGTGGATCCTCTGGGGTAGAGTGAAAATGGGATAAAACCCAGTGCAAACCACCGCATCATATTAGTCATGGGACTCTCCAATGATTTGATGAGGCTGAAAATCACATGCGATGCTAAAAAGAAAATCTCAACCATGCAAAAAAACAAAAACAAATGTACTGTCTCTTCCGTAATAATCCGCAGACATGCGCGAACACACATGCATTACAGAATAACAGAAGTAGCAAAATGTCCTCCTAAAATAATGTAAACCAACATGAGGAGCAAAATGAAAACGAACGAGTCTACTGCAGATCACAAAACTCTCCTAGTCTTAATTAGGGGTGGGCAAAATTGTGTAATTTGTTTCTTAAAACATGGCATGAAAGTTTTGCAAAATTACGCTTTTGTAGTAAAACGTAATCTGATGGTATTTTATTTTTTTTTGCAGTTTTATATAGCGCAACCTGGACCCGAAGGGATAGGAGCACTTTACATGTGCACCACTTAAATTACACAAGGAAACATTCATTTTTGGTAGGCATTGGGAGATTAAGAGCCTCATTATGAGTTTAGCAGTTGGATGAGCCGACCGCCAAACTTTCAGGGATGACGCTGCAGTCACGCTGCGGGCTGACCGGCGGAAACATTGTATGACAACGTTCCCGCTGGGCTGACCAGCGGGAGCAGTTCTACGGTATTGGTTTAAGGCCAATACCGTAGTACACCAGCACAGTCGGAATGCTCACTGTCTGCAAAGCAGGGCAGGGGGGCCCCTGCACTGCCCATGCCATTGGCACTGCACTGGGCCCCTGCCGTGGTTTTCAGCCAGCCTTTTCATGGCGCGGACCCAGCCATGAAGAGGCTGGTGGAAAGCTGAGTTGTAATCAGCACGGCAGCACTGAGTGCAGCGCCGCCGTGGCTGACCACAACTCAGACCGCCCTCAGCCCATTGGGAACCATGTTCCTGGCAGGGACGGTGGTCCCCTATTGGTCCGACCGCCAGGGTCATAATGTGGTGGTTTGGCTGCTTGGGTTGAGGCATTCTGACCCTCACTGCGAGGCTGGCGGTCTCATGACTGCCAGCGTCATAATGAGCCCCTAAGCGATTTGCCCAGAAACACAGGATTTTGAGCTGACACCAAGACTCAAACCCTGTTCCTCAGCTCCAAGTTCGGCAGCTTGGGCCGTTAGGCCACATCAGCACTTCAGGGCTTATTTACAAGCTCTGTGCGCCGCTCATGTATCACTTCTTGTAACTCACCAGCGGCGCAACACCAGCGACACTGTAGATTTGCTCACCTCAAATGTCTGTTTATCTAGCAAAGTGTTTAAGCATAGGATCAGCACAGTGCTAATCACGCCGAGCTAGATAGCGACAAAGTCTTATACTGGGCACTCCCTTGTGTCTGGACAAAGCTAAACCCCTCCGAAAAGCTGTAATGAGAGCGAAACACGTGTCAGGGATTGCTTTCATTCATTCCAGTTTGGCTTGGATGATATTTTACCAGTCCAAAGCTGTAATATTGTGCCTGGAGTGTGAATGGCTTTTGTCATTTTACAGCTCGGCGAGGATGACCCTGTGTCAATCCTAAGCCTAAAGATTTTGCTGTACAAATGGCAAAAGACTTTGGGCCAGATGTAGGAAGGCTTTTGCGCCTCGCAAATGGCGAAAAATGCCATTTGCGAGGCGCAAAAGCCCTTACGCGATGCAGAAACACATATTGCGAGTCGGTACTGACTCGCAAAATGTGTTTCCGACTCGCAAATAGGAAGGGGTGTTCCCTTCCTATTTGCGAGTCGCACCGCGATGTAGAGTTGATTTGTGACCGCGAAAGCGGTCGCAAATCAACTCGCACTTACCATCCACTTGAAGTGGATGGTAACTCATTCGCAAACAGGAAGGGGTCCCCATGGGACCCCTTCCCCTTTGTGAATGCTCACAAAATTATTTTTTCAGAGCAGGCAGTGGTCCTATGGACCACTGCCTACTCTGAAAAAAAACGAAACAAAAAGGTTTCGGTATTTTTTCTATTTGCAGCTCGTTTTCCTTTATGGAAAACGGGCTGCAAAGAGAAAAAAAAAATGCTTTATTGAAAAGCAGTCACGGACATGGTGGTCTGCTGTCTCCAGCAGGCCACCATCCCTGTGAGTGCCTAGACTCGCTATGGGGTCGCAAACTGCGACCCACCTCATAAATATTTATGAGGTGGGTCTTTGCGACCCCATAGCGAGTCGCAGAAGGTGTCTGAGACACCTTTCTGCATTCCCTTTTGCGAGGTGCAAATTGCTAGTCGCTGGGACTCGCAATTTGCAACTCGCAAAAGGGAACCTTCCTACATCTGGCCCTAAGTCCATATATAGCTTGGCGTGGATAGCACTGTGCTGATCCTACGTATAAACACTTTACTAGATAAACAAAAATCTGAGGAGAGCAAATCTAGAGTGTCGCTGTTGTTGCAGGGTGCTCCTTACTGGAGCTGCTCTCCACTTAAACTTGGGAACTACCCAGAGTTCTCTGTTCCTTTTTGCATAATTTATGTGCCACTCTAACCCTGAAAGGGCTTTGTTTTGCTATCACAGTCTCGAGGGGGAATAGTAAATTTTACCCCTCTAATCTCTAACGCTTTCCATACTGTTGCACAGACTGGAGTGGGAATAGTATATCTATCATTGTTAGACTTTTCCTAATATTTTTGAATATATATCTATTATTATTATTTGTTACTTTTAATATATATATATATATATATTACATTTTTAAAGTAACTGGGTTTTTTCAGTTTTACATTTTTCATTAAATATTTTTATTTTGCAATTGGTTTGATAATATTTTGTATGATATATATCTATATATCTATATATATATATAGATATGTATATATAGGTTTTTAGAGTAGTACTCTTACAAAATAATTTATAAATAGTAATACAATGTAAAATATATGTTTTTATTAATAGTGTTACTATATATCTATGTCTATAAATTTACACACACACACATAGAAGTATATTTTTTTATATAGGGTGTAGGAAAGTACCATCTTGCCTGGCATGTTACCCCCATATTTCACTGTATATATGTTGTTTTAGTCTATGTGTCAATGGGACCCTGCCAGACAGGGCCCCAGTGCTCATAAGTATGTGCCCTGTATGTGTTCCCTGTGTGATGACTAACTGTCTCACTGAGGCTCTGCTAACCAAAACCTCAGTGGTTATGCTCTCTCTGCTTTCCAAATTTGTCACTAACAGTCTAGTGACCAATTTCACCAATTCACATTGGCATACTGGTACACCCATATAATCCCCTAGTATATGGTACTGAGGTACCCAGGGTATTGGGGTTCCAGGAGATCCCTATGGGCTGCAGCATTTCTTTTGCCACCCATAGGGAGCTCTGACAATTCTTACACAGGCCTGCCACTGCAGCCTGAGTGAAATAACGTCCACGTTACTTCACAGCCATTTACCACTGCACTTAAGTAACTTATAAGTCACCTATATGTCTAACCTTCAACTGGTGAAGGTTGGGTGCAAAGTTACTTAGTGTGAGGGCACCCTGGCACTAGCCAAGGTGCCCCCACATCGTTCAGGGCAAATTCCCCAGACTTTGTGAGTGCGGGGACACCATTACACGCGTGCACTGTACATAGGTCACTACCTACGTACAGCGTCACAATGGTAACTCCGAACATGGCCATGTAACATGTCTAAGATCATGGAATTGTCACCCATTCTGGCATTGGGTACCCTGGTACTGCCAAACTGCCTTTCCGGGGTTTCCACTGCAGCTGCTGCTGCTGCCAACCCCTCAGACAGGTTTCTGCCCTCCTGGGGTCCAGGCAGCCCTGGCCCAGGAAGGCAGAACAAAGGACTTCCTCTGAGAGAGGGTGTAACACCCTCTCCCTTTGGAAATAGGTGTGAGGGCTGGGGAGGAGTAGCCTCCCCCAGCCTCTGGAAATGCTTTGATGGGCACAGATGGTGCCCATCTCTGCATAAGTCAGTCTACACCGGTTCAGGGATCCCCCAGCCCGGCTCTGGCGCGAAACTGGACAATGGAAAGGGGAGTGACCACTCCCCTGACCTGCACCTCCCAGGGGAGGTGCCCAGAGCTCCTCCAGTGTGTCCCAGACCTCTGCCATCTTGTAAACAGAGGTGTTTGTGGCACACTGGACTGCTCTGAGTGGCCAGTGCCAGCAGCTGATGTCAGAGGCTCCTTCTGATAGGCTCTTACCTCTCTTGGTAGCCAATCCTCCTTCCTAGGTAGCCAAACTTCCTTTTCTGGCTATTTAGGGTCTCTGCTTTGGGGATCTCACCAGATAACGAATGCAAGAGCTCACCAGAGTTCCTCTGCATCTCCCTCTTCACCTTCTGCCAAAGGATCGATTGCTGACTGCTCAGGACGCCTGCAAAACCGCAACAAAGTAGCAAGACGACTACTAGCAACCTTGTATCGCTTCATCCTGCTGGCTTTCTCAACTGTTTCCAGGTGGTGCATGCTCTGGGGGTAGCCTGCCTCCTTCTTGCACCAGGAGCTCTGAAGAAATCTCCCGTGGGTCAACAGAATCTTCCACCTGCAACCGCAGGCAACAAAAGACTGCATCACCGGTCCTCTGGGTCCCCTCTCAACACAAAGAGCATGGTCCCTGGAACTCAACAACTCTGTCCAAGTGACTCCCACAGTCCAGTGACTCTTCAGTCCAAGTTTGGTGGAGGTAAGTCCTTGCCTCCCCATGCTAGACTGCATTGCTGGGTACCGCGTGATTTGCAGCTGCTCCGGCTCCTGTGCACTCTTCCAGGATTTCCTTCGTGCACAGCCAAGCCTGTGTCCCTGACACTCTAACCTGCAGTCCACAACCTTCTGAGTTGTCCTCCGGCGTCGTGGGACTCCCTTTTGTGACTTCGGGTGGACTCCGGTCCACTTTTCTTCTAAGTGCCTGTTCAGGTACTTCTGCGGGTGCTGCCTACTTTTGTGAGGGCTCCCTGACGTGCTGGGCGCCCCCTCTGTCTCCTCATCCAAGTGGCGACATCCTGGTCCCTCCTGGGCCACATCAGCATCCAAAAACCCTAACCGCAACCCTTGCAGCTAGCAAGGCTTGTTTGTGGTCTTTCTGCGTGGGAACACCTCTGCAAGCTTCTTCACGACATGGGACATCCATCCTCCAAAGGGGAAGTTCCTAGTCCTCTTCGTTCTTGCAAAACACCAAGCTTCTTCCATCCGGTGGCAGCTTCCTTGCACCCTCAGCTGGCATTTCCTGGGCTCCTGCCCACTCTCGACACCGTCGCGACTCTTGGACTTGGTCACCTTGTCTTACAGGTACTCAGGTCCGGAAATCCACTGTTGTTGCATTGGTGGTGTTCGTTTTCCTTGCAGAATCCCCCTATCACGACTTCTGTGCTCTCTGGGGGTTGTAGGTGCACTTTACACCTACCTTTCAGGGTCTTGGGGTGGGCTATTTTTCTAACCCTCACTGTTTTCTTACAGTCCCAGTGACCCTCTACAAGCTCACATAGGTTTGGGGTCCATTCGTGGTTTCCATTCCACTTTTGGAGTATATGGTTTGTGTTGCCCCTGTACCTATGTGCTCCTATTGCAATCTACTGTAACTTTACACTGCTTGCATTACTTCCTTTTGCTATTACCTGCATTATTTTGGTTTGTGTACATATATCTTGTGTATATTTCTCATCCTCATACTGAGAGTACTCACTGAGATACTTTTGGCATATTGTCATAAAAATAAAGTACCTTTATTTTTAGTATATCTGTGTATTGTGTTTTCTTATAATATTGTGCATATGACACCAGTGGTATAGTAGGAGCTTTACATGTCTCCTAGTTCAGCCTAAGCTGCTTTGCCATAGCTACCTTTTATCAGCCTAAGCCGCTAGAAACACCTCTTCTACACTAATAAGGGATAACTGGACCTGGCACAAGGTGTAAGTACCTCTGGTACCCACTGCAAGCCAGGCCAGCCTCCTACATAGGGCCTGATTATGCGTTTGGCGGTCAGACCGCCGGACCGCCATGTTGGCGAACCCAAAAATACCTCTGCGCCGGTGGTCCCCAGACTGCCGTATTATGATTTATACAGACAGGACCGCCATCCACCAAGCAAAAAAAGCAGACCGCCAGCGGCACAGCAGCTTGAATTGAGGCAGTCCGACCTCCAGTGCTGTCGGCGCTGCCACCAACCACTGAGTCTATTAAAAACACACAGTCGCCGTGGCAGTCTCCTCGCAGTGGTCAGCCAATGGCAGTCGACCCCTGCAGTCCGCATTCAGCAAAGTAACAGACAAGTGCACAATGAATGGATTAAAAAACAACACAGCTGACACACATTGGCCAAGTAGACACACCTGTAAAGGACACTCTAAAACACATCCCTTCACAGACCACAATCCTGTGCATTTCCACTGCAGCACAGCAAGACAGACCACACATCATTTTGTCTATTTTTTCATAAGGGGTATCTTTTTTCCCATTTCAGTTTACTCCTTTCACATACATCATCTATTTTTTCCCCCACATTCACTTGTCTTGTTTAGTCAGTCACTATCACCCCCTTTAATTTTCAGTCATGTCTGGGGCCAAAAAAACACTATTTTCAGAGGATGAGTTGAGAGTCATGGTGGATGAAATCATTAAAGTAGAGCCACAATTGTTTGGAGCCCAAGTCCAGCACACTCCACTCAGTAGGAAAATGGAAATGTGGGACAGGATAGTCAACAGAGTGAAAGCTGTAGGCACCACCATGCGCACAAAGGAGGACATTAGGAAGGGGGTGAACAACCTCAGGGTCAAGGTCCGTTCCATGATCTCCAGGCACCACCTGGAGGCCAGAAAGACTGGCATGGCCCTCCTAGTGCCCCATTAAGACTCTTTCCGTGGGAAGTCAAGGTCTTGGTCATCCTGTATCCTGAGGGCTTGACAGGAATACCTAGAGGAGTGGCGTCTGGTAAGTTACAACACAAAAACTGTAATACAAATGCAATGTCATGCATGCTCACAGCTCAGCTTGTGCCACTGTCTTGTTCACGTACCTTGCCAGCATTCAATTCCCAGGGTGTCTGAGATTTAACACTGTCAATTTGTAAAATTGGATCTAACATACCACCTATCAAGCGCCATTACATGCCATATGTCCAAATGGTGTTTGGAAATCTCACAATACCAAAAACACATTTCAGGATTCCTGGTAAGTCCCAAAATGTAAATTTATGCTCAAACCAAAATGCAGCCTACATACAGATATGTAATAACAAACATTTGTTCAGTGTTGGGGAGCAGAGGGAGTGTGACCTGACTGCAACTCCCAGAAGGCCCTGTTTCTCTAACTCCAATCACCAGCTCAGTGGTCACTTTTCCAAATAACCCTGTGTATTAACTCTTAAATAAAGTGTACTCACCTGGGAGGATACCATTTGTCAAGAGTGTGTAGTAGAGGGAATGACCTCACTGCAACTCTCAAGAAGCCCTGTTTCAGTAACTCCAAACACCAACCTAGTGGTGACTTGTCCCAATACCCCTGTTTGTGAATTCTCAATTGACGTTTACTCACCTGGGAGGATACCATTTGTGTGTGTAGCTGAGGGAGTGATCTGACTGCAAAGCACAATAGGCCCTGTTACAGTAACTCCAAACACCAGTTCAGTGTTCTCTGGTCCAAACAGCCTTGTTTGTGAACTCTCAATTGGAGTGTACTCACCTGTGAGGATACCATTTGTCATGTGTGTGTAGAAGAGGGAGTGACCGGACTGCAACTCCTAGGAGGCCCTGTTTTAGTAACTCTAAATACCAGCCCAGTGGTCACTAGTCCAAATACCCCTGTTTGGGAGCTCTCAGTTGAAATGTATTCACCTTGGAGTGACCAAGATACAGATTATGCTCAGCTCAGAGATGTGTCTGTCTACCTAGATCCATCTTGACTTGCTAACCCAAAATGAAACTATTGAGGATCGGAATGACACCTTACAGAGTTTGTACAACAAGTATTCCTAAGGACTCAAGATGCATCACCAGATTGGTATTGGCAGCAGACACATTGACACAGCACTGTGCACATGATGACTCCAATCACATTTAAAATAAAGTTCTGGGTTTGCCTGCATCCCGCTCAACTAGCCTCCAAATGGTCAAAGCCATATCTTGCCTCTCCTCTGTGTTGGCTGCACTGGTGGTAAGATCTCATTTGCAGTCCATCTTCCAAAGTGCAACTGATATGCACATCTCATCAGCTGCTTAAGTCAAATCGGTTTGGCATGCTTCACACATGTCATGTCAAATCTCTCAGTACCGTGGTTACTTGGCACAATTGGATTATCTACAACTTAATATTGTCCTAGGTCTCTGCTTACTGTAACACAAAACCTGTGGAAGTAGATGTCACAATTCATAAAGTAACAATGTATGTTTTTCATCAACAGGTGGATCTGTCACTGGGCACACAGAGGCCACAGAACAGACTACCACTGGATAAAGCCCTCAGTGACGACAAAACTCTGGACTTGTGGACGTGGAGGATGGTTCTGGCCCGTCTCAGCAACCTAGTCAAATGGTAACAGTGAGTCTCACTGTGCCCACAATGTCACCTCCCAGCCCTGTTCCTTCAACATCACAGAAAAACATTTGCCCCTGTTAACGCGTCCCTTTATGATAATTTATTACACATCAGGACTCGTTTTGGGCCAATGAATCTTTTGACCCAGTTGAGAGACACATTAGGACGAGATAGCTGATCAATATGTCAATCAATACATCAATAATGTCATCAATATTTATCACAACAATGCATTTCACCTTAGTCAAAATCATTAATCAATTCAAGGACACTACCATGACCTTTCAGCCATGAATAACCACACCTTGTTTAGTAGAATTTTGTGAGTTTTATTCCCTATTGTTTACAATTCTAATATCAGATATGTCAATCTCAAAGCCAAGAAACATCATAGCATAGTCACGATATGGCAACTTTGGTAAGATTTCATTAAAGCGAGAATCACAAACATCAGAACATAACACGGCGTGAACATAGATCAAGTTTAGCAGAGTGTCAATAACGTGTCAGTTCAACAAAACATAGTCTCAGTCGTTTGTCTATTTGCGTCAGTTTTGGTGAACACCTGTTCTAACCTCTGATTAGCATTCACATGTTGGGCTTCATGCAAAACTATTTAGAACACTAATTTGGAAAACATCTAACTAAGGTCTCTATCAAATGTAAGCAGTTGGTACCTAGAAAGGAAAAGCAAACAGACAAATCACAATTGCATTGTCATAATTACCCTCCAAAGTTTAGGTCAGTGCACAGGTTTAGTCTTCGTCCTCAGGACATCAGTCAAATTGCCATCAGTCAGGATTCAGTTCCGGGGCAAAAATGGCACTTTCCTCATAAGGAGGTAAAGTGTAACATGGACAAATCTAAGGGCGAAGATGGTTTTAAGTAAACCACCAAGTCACCAAACAGAGTGACAGAGTTTCTGGATAAAATCAATAACATTCCCTAACCCACCTCCTAATGACTCCCCGTGACATGGGTTTTTATCCCTTTTCCATTGTACATTCCATTGTACATTCCCCCAAAATTTTATTGGTCATTTGTTATACCCCACTATCTTTAGCCTGTCAGAAAATACATTAGGTAATCCAATTCTTCACCCCATATTGTTTTACAAGTCTTTGATTGGTCTTCGTAATTGACGTCTTCAGAGGTGGCACGTCTGGTATGATTTCATCCTTCTGTAATTCTTTGCACATCTTTTGGTCAGCAGTTCCATTGTCTTCACCGGTTTGAATGACCTTGTACATTACACTAATCCGCACTGTTTCAATTTACTTTTAACATGTATTCTGCAACGAGAGAAACTGTGAGAACGGATCTAACATGGTTACATTCGTCTTCTAATTTGAAGAAAAAAAGAACAAGCAGGGTCATGTCCCTTTGTGAGTCAGCATACTGAAAAATTGAAAAATGCATTTAATATGAGAGCCAAAGCAGCTAAGCTTCAGCTCATGCTAATTTAAGGCCTATGAGGATTTCAGTACGGATTCAATAATGCAATCATTAGTGTAAACTTATTTAAACATAATATAAACATTTTGGTCATTATTATTAGTCTACGTATACATTGGTGGCCACTCCCCGTGGTCACAATTCAAGTGCACGTCTAAGCAAAATTACTATCATTATAGTTTCTATGCAGCATTATCACACATTGATTCATAAACATTTCACGTTAATATAGATTATATAAGCTACGCTTTCTCACCCCCAACTTGTGTACCTAGTACAGTATCCACAATCTTGTGCCCCCCAGTCCTGGATTCTGAGGTGCAGCTGAACACTTCAGACACTGAGGGTCCAGGACCAAGTTGGAGAGGGCACCCTGCGCTAAGGGTATAGGCCTGTTGGGATATGGTGTGTGGTAGGGATGCTGTGGGCCAGTGGAGTAAGGTCACTGGAGCTGCTTTTGTCCAGTACACCATCAGTGAAATCTTAGGGGTCTATCAGGAGTCCCAAGGTGTGATGGGCCAGGTGTTGACCGAACTCTGGCAAATCAAGCAGCTACAGAGGGACATGAATAGGGACATGTGTGAACAGGTGGAGGCCGCAATTGCAACAAGGCCTTCCTAGCAGTGGTGTTGAGGGACATACGCACAACCCTGAGCAGGGCTTTTCATAACCAATCTTCCCCTTCCTTTGGCTCATCAACAGCAGGCCCATCAACATCGGAGGCAGCCACAGGAAGGGAGGCCCTGCCAGAGGAACAACTAGCCACATACACCCTGCCTCTGTAGCATCTGATCCCACCCGCAAGCGGGGACGTCCAGCAAAGAATCCAGGAGGTATGGGTGGCAAGACACCCACCACTGCCAGGAATAATTCTCTTCCTTAAGGTCCTCGTTGGTGTGTCACATATTCACTTTGTGGACTGATCCCGAATCACCTTTCATTTCAAGTGAGAGAGAGTACTCTGGACTTTGGACTTCCAATGGTGTGGCATCTACTCCAATTATTTCATTCACCATGACTGACCCCTTCACATATTTTTGTTTAATTGATTCACCCATCACTCATTTTCTGCTGATTTTGATTTCATATTTAGCCACGTAGATGCCAGATGTGAACCATACAATGATGATCCAAGGTACTTGCTCAAGATGAGATATAATACATGGACACAGTTTCCAGCTCATGATTACAACTATCCCGCACAATACATACATACAAGTGTCTGGTCAAACTATAAATGTATTACAATGTTCAGCACATAGGCTGTCAATATGTCTGAACCAATAGAAATCATAGATTACTGTTTAATACTGATTAAATAAACATATTTACGGGTCCAGGCCTCCAGACCATGGACGAAAGTGTCAGACATTGTCCTGTAGAATAGGAAAACATTGAAGTGGTTGATGTCACCAGCTTGAGACTTATCACATACCACACCAAAGTAATCCAACATCACATAATCCAAGATTCAGATAGGTGGCAGTACAACAGTTCCTGATCACAGGGCCATTATGATCCAATGCTCATGCAGATGGTGGTATGACACAAACATGCCAGAGTTTTGGCACAGGCACTGTGGCCTACAGTGATGAAACACATCTACAGGTATATACAGGTCATACAAAAAGAGTGTTTAGCCAATGTGAATGGAAACTGACTTGGTCGTGACCAAGGACTACATATTGTATGACCACATGATGACACACATGATGCATCAGACCCACCACAGGACACAAAACAAGTCCAATGGGCACTTCTGAACTTACATCCAAACACTGTCCAAGTTGTTTTGGCACATATCTCCTACACCCAAACTATGTGACCTACATAACCTGGAATAATCCATGTCCACTTCGTATGTTAGAACAGCATCACATACCTGCTGAAGTTAAAACTCTGAAATTCCCACATGAAGATGTCATTGTGAAGGTTCCTGTACAAAGAGCAAACCAAGGAGTATAGGCTTGAAACCATACATATGACACAAGTCACATAACAAGCATCAGGAAAACAAAGAACGTTGCAATAAATACTTCTGACACAAACAAAGCAACATCATTAAGGTAGGGATGTGTCAAAAGCTATCTTATCAATCAGTCTTTGACTGATTTTTGCAGAGTATCAGCTCCCTAACTGTTTCAAAAACACTAAACTCCACAACTACAGTTCATTGTACAGTCACAATCATCACATCACATGACATACACTCATGAGAAGTAGCTGTGGATGATATCTTCCCTCAAGTCAGCTCCTTCCTCTTAACCACTGTCGTCAGTTGGCATTTCAGGATTCTCACTCAGTGGCACTGTGGGCTCCCCTTCTCTGGGATGTACGGGATATTCCTCTGCAGGGAGCCATGTTGTGTAGCATGCAGCATGCAAATTGATGACACACTTTCCTGGGTGAGTAGAGGAGGGCTCCACCAGTCTTGTCCAGACAGTGAGATCTGGCCTTCATGAGTCCAAAAACACATTCCACTGCCCGCTGTGTTCTTTCATGGACCTCACTGAAGCGGACTTCCCCTAGCATAGTTGGATTCCTCAGCGGCGTCAATTACCAAGGACCGTTTGGATATGTTGAATCTCCTGTTAAGGATTGGGACATACGCGCAACAATGAGTCACTCACTTCATGATTGTAGCACCTGACATTGCCTACACACAATCGGGACAGACATGACTTGCCAACCAGCCAGGCCCTCTGTACTGCCATTTGATGGAGTTTGTTTTGACCAATGACTTTGTGTTTCACCACTGCGCATATTAGTTGCTCAATGTTCACCAGTAGCACATGGTATGTTTTGTTCAGTTGAGCCGCCTATGGGCTTTGACATGGCATTAGCCATTACTTTCTGTATTCAGTTTAGCCGCCTATGGGCTTTGACATTGCATTAGTCATTACATTCTGTATTCTGCCTATTGGCTTTGACATGGCATTAGCCATTGCTTTCTGTATTCAGTTGAGCCGCCTATGGGCTTTGACATTGCATTAGCCATTACATTCTGTATTCTGCCTATTGGCTTTGACATGCTGTATCCAGTCTAGCCGCCTATTGGCTTTGACATTGCATTCCTATTGGCTTTGACATGATGTATTCAATTTAGCTGCCTATTGGCTTTGACATGCTATTAGATATTCTGCCTATGGGCTTTGACATGATATTATATATTGCATTTTGTATTCAGCTTAACTGCCTATTGGCTTTGACATGATATTATACATTACATTTTGTATTCAGCTTAACTGCCTATTGGCTTTGACATGATATTCAGCTCCGCTGCCTATTGGCTTTGACATGATATTATACATTGCATTTTATATTCAGCTCAGCTGCCTATTGGCTTTGACATGATATAATACATTGCATTTTGTATTCAGCTCAGCTGCCTATGGGCTTTGACATGATATAAGACATTGCATTTTGTATTCAGCTTAGATGCTTATTGGCTTTGACATGACACTAGACATTGCATTTGATATCTAGGTTAGCTGCCTATTGCCTTTAACGTGGAGTTAGACATTGCAGTTGAGAATCCAAGCTGTATTTTTCCAAGCTGTGTTTTTGCACAAGAGAACCAAGATGTTTTTCTCACAGTAGACTAGACATGATAAGAGAGAGTACATGGGTGTTGTTCTCTCTGCTTGAGCTTGGGAACAGGAGTAGTCTTGGAGACCTGGCCAGTCTCCAAAAGGCTTGCTCAGTTTCCCAGGTCTGAGAGGAGGGGGCACACCTTTGTAACGAATGTAACAGGCTGCAGAGAGTCAGATTCGAATCTGCCGGACCTCGTGCTGGAGCTTGGCGCAGGCTGCCAGCAATCCCGTGTGGGTAGATGAATCTCTCTTTCTCGCGGCTGACAGGGGTCATCAGCTTGCAGACCTTAGAAAGATGAAGCTGTAGATAGTTCCCACACGGTGAAGTATTTGTTTTGCTTTGCATTCAATATCTTATAAATATAACCTGCTGTGTATATTGCAAACTGATATATTTTGTTTGATTAACGCAGACTTGAAAGCTACTAATTCGTCATTCATAAATATTGTGGTTGGGGAAGAATTAACAACAATAAAAGTCTTCTTTGACCTCAGAAGTGCATTTCTGTTGTGTTATGTTAGTGCTTAGAAACTAAATAAGAGGAAAGCACTACAATTGGTACCAGGAGTCGTGGGGTCGGTCATTAAGAGGTGATTAAGAGGGTGTTGACGAGTTGGTAGATTTCTAAGTGCACACTTTAAAAGTGTAATTGTTTTTGTTGTTTGGAGAATTACAGAAATTGTTTTTTTTGGAGAATCACAGTAGCACGGCAGACCACGTCTGGGAATGCATGTATTGGTAAACTGCCTGATGGTGCTACGAAAAACTGTGAATTGTTTTCTGTTTGGGGAATTACAGAAGAAAATGCATGTGTAGCTAAAATGCCTGATAATGTTTTGAGAAATAATTCCTGTTGTACATATGTAGAAAACGTGTCTTTTGGAAGTAATGATGACAGAAAGGTCTGGATACCTTTATCTGCTTACAGAGAAATGCAGGAGAAATGTAGGAAGTTGGAACATGAAAATAGGAATTTACGTGAGCAAATTAGCCCGACTGAAAGTTCCCATTCCAGTAATGAGGGGGTTAAGACAGCTCCGAGCTGCACTGAGTTTTCGTGTGAGCCAGGGTTTTTGGCAGACAAAATGCATTCCTTAACTGATAACATGGACGAGAGAGACCAGAATGTGATTTACGAGTTACCGTTGCAAAATGCACAAGTAAAACGAAAGATTTTAGAGCAAGAGCCGACTTTCATTAGCTTGTTTGATTTTTGGAAAAAGAATAGCCCTCATTTGAGTGAAATCCTAACACTTTTGTATATGGTCACTGTGAAAAATTATATGCAGCTGCGCGCTTGTGATTTGGCAAATGAAATAATGCAGACTTTTGGTTTTTGCGCAGTGCAAGAGGAAAATACTTATGTACATGTAAATCAAGAACAAGGAAAGAAAATAGTGCCCCTAGCTAGAATCATACAATGGATCTGGTACTTGCAAGACAGGGCTAGAGTACCACAGGTAAAAGAGTTATCAATGAAGTTGTGTGCACCATTTGAATTCGTGTCCACTGAAGATAAAAAGCATGTTTGTTTTACTAATGATTCATTGACTGAAATGTTGTTTTCTGGCACAGTAGAAGGAACAGCGTTGTATAATGTGTGTCAGATTTTAAAGCAAGAGCTACGTGAGATGTGTCATTTTTACGCTGATTTTTGGTCCATTGCTAATGTTTTAGCACCTAACTGGTTCAATTACCTTGCAGATGTTAATGAGAAAAATTCAGAGAGAGAAGTGTACACCCAGAATTCTGCCTTAGTGGGGATGGCTAAGTGGGTGCCCCAGAAATGTGAACAGCTGAGAGAAAAAGCCACTTACAGGTGGGCAGAGATGAGAGAGATGCACATTCCCCTAGATTTGATAAAAACTGTGCAGCACGCACAAAAGCAATCTGTCATGCAAGCAGTCACAGAGCAGTTGGGAGAGGAAAGTTACCAGAACAGAAATGGCAAATTGATCAGGTTTTAGGGAAAGTGATTGCTGCAGATTACCAAGGAAAAATCGAAATTATGCTGATACCTAGAAAAGAATCTGATTTATTCATACAAATTGGAGACAGAATGGCCCAAATTGGCAAAAGTGCAGTGAATGGAGGTTTGTTAAAGAAGGAGTCTGCCCCAGCCCTTCTGACAGTGCAAGAAAAGGGAAGCTGTGGCGCAGCAGATAAAAACCTCAGTACTGATGTGTGGGCTGAAGCCCCAAGTGATCCTCCAGAACCTGCAGTGAATATAACAAAGGGCCCCAAAAACGTCCTGCTGATTATAAAACAGGAAAAGAAAGAGGAAGGGTGCAGTTTAAATGAAAAATGTTATTTGCAAGAAAAGTCATACTTGTTTCTTTTGCAGATCCTACCACGTTTCGCCACTGTCCCTGAGTGTGCTGTGTGGTCCCCCTTCCGGTGTGTGCGTGTGGGGTCGGGGAAGGGACCGAATCCCCAACCTGAACCTGGCTGAGTAAAGTGCCAGCACCATGGATCCATTTTGCGCAAACTGCGCCTTCAGTTCAAGTTCAACTTGTTTGATTGCATTCTTCCACTGGAACTAAGCTGTGTTTTTTTTTTTTTTTTTTTCCTCTCGTATGGAACTCTGACTTTTGCTTGTCTTCCAGCAAACCTTTCAGGTGGACCGTGCACCTTTACATGAGCAGAACTCATGCCACATCAAATTGCTAACACTGTTGAATTAGAGACTCATTCAGAGTATAAAAATTGCTCAGTCTTTTCTATGTAGATGTATCTGATGTGAAAGGTTATGAAATCTATATGTTAATTCACTTCTATTGCTTTACAGGGATTGCTTTGACTTACTGATAATGTTTTTTTTGTGCTGATGTTTTTTTTGTTTTTTGTTTTTGTTTAAAACAAGAGATATGTGAAACAAAAATTCATTGGTCAAAGGGCGGAATGTACTGCCATTTGATGGAGTTTGTTTTGACCAATGACTTTGTGTTTCACCACTGCGCATATTAGTTGCTCAATGTTCACCAGTAGCACATGGTATGTTTTGTTCAGTTGAGCCGCCTATGGGCTTTGACATGGCATTAGCCATTACTTTCTGTATTCAGTTTAGCCGCCTATGGGCTTTGACATTGCATTAGTCATTACATTCTGTATTCTGCCTATTGGCTTTGACATGGCATTAGCCATTACTTTCTGTATTCAGTTGAGCCGCCTATGGGCTTTGACATTGCATTAGCCATTACATTCTGTATTCTGCCTATTGGCTTTGACATGCTGTATCCAGTCTAGCCGCCTATTGGCTTTGACATTGCATTCCTATTGGCTTTGACATGATGTATTCAATTTAGCTGCCTATTGACTTTGACATGCTATTAGATATTCTGCCTATGGGCTTTGACATGATATTATATATTGCATTTTGTATTCAGCTTAACTGCCTATTGGCTTTGACATGATATTATACATTACATTTTGTATTCAGCTTAACTGCCTATGGGCTTTGACATAATATTCAGCTCCGCTGCCTATTGGCTTTGACATGATATTATACATTGCATTTTATATTCAGCTCAGCTGCCTATTGGCTTTGACATGATATTATACATTGCATTTTGTATTCAGCTCAGCTGCCTATGGGCTTTGACATGATATAAGACATTGCATTTTGTATTCAGCTTAGATGCTTATTGGCTTTGACATGACACTAGACATTGCATTTGATATCTAGGTTAGCTGCCTATTGCCTTTAACGTGGAGTTAGACATTGCAGTTGAGAATCCAAGCTGTATTTTTCCAAGCTGTGTTTTTGCACAAGAGAACCAAGATGTTTTTCTCACAGTAGACTAGACATGATAAGAGAGAGTACATGGGTGTTGTTCTCTCTGCTTGAGCTTGGGAACAGGAGTAGTCTTGGAGACCTGGCCAGTCTCCAAAAGGCTTGCTCAGTTTCCCTGGTCTGAGAGGAGGGGGCACACCTTTGTAACGAATGTAACAGGCTGCAGAGAGTCAGATTCGAATCTGCCGGACCTCGTGCTGGAGCTTGGCGCAGGCTGCCAGCAATCCCGTGTGGGTAGATGAATCTCTCTTTCTCGCGGCTGACAGGGGTCATCAGCTTGCAGACCTTAGAAAGATGAAGCTGGAGATAGTTCCCACACGGTGAAGTATTTGTTTTGCTTTGCATTCAATATCTTATAAATATAACCTGCTGTGTATGTTGCAAACTGATATATTTTGTTTGATTAACGCGGACTTGAAAGCTACTAATTCGTCATTCATAAATATTGTGGTTGGGGAAGAATTAACAACAATAAAAGTCTTCTTTGACCTCAGAAGTGCATTTCTGTTGTGTTATGTTAGTGCTTAGAAACTAAATAAGAGGAAAGCACTACAATTGGTACCAGGAGTCGTGGGGTCGGTCATTAAGAGGTGATTAAGAGGGTGTTGACGAGTTGGTAGATTTCTAAGTGCACACTTTAAAAGTGTAATTGTTTTTGTTGTTTGGAGAATTACAGAAATTGTTTTTTTTGGAGAATCACAGTAGCACGGCAGACCATGTCTGGGAATGCATGTATTGGTAAACTGCCTGATGGTGCTACGAAAAACTGTGAATTGTTTTCTGTTTGGGGAATTACAGAAGAAAATGCATGTGTAGCTAAAATGCCTGATAATGTTTTGAGAAATAATTCCTGTTGTACATATGTAGAAAATGTGTCTTTTGGAAGTAATGATGACAGAAAGGTCTGGATACCTTTATCTGCTTACAGAGAAATGCAGGAGAAATGTAGGAAGTTGGAACATGAAAATAGGAATTTACGTGAGCAAATCAGCCCGACTGAAAGTTCCCATTCCAGTAATGAGGGGGTTAAGACAGCTCCGAGCTGCACTGAGTTTTCGTGTGAGCCAGGATTTACGAGTTACCGTGGCAAAATGCACAAGTAAAACGAAAGATTTTAGAGCAAGAGCCGACTTTCATTAGCTTGTTTGATTTTTGGAAAAAGAATAGCCCTCATTTGAGTGAAATCCTAACACTTTTGTATATGGTCACTGTGAAAAATTATATGCAGCTGCGCGCTTGTGATTTGGCAAATGAAATAATGCAGACTTTTGGTTTTTGCGCAGTGCAAGAGGAAAATACTTATGTACATGTAAATCAAGAACAAGGAAAGAAAATAGTGCCCCTAGCTAGAATCATACAATGGATCTGATACTTGCAAGATAGGGCTAGAGTACCACAGGTAAAAGAGTTATCAATGAAGTTGTGTGCACCATTTGAATTCGTGTCCACTGAAGATAAAAAGCATGTTTGTTTTACTAATGATTCATTGACTGAAATGTTGTTTTCTGGCACAGTAGAAGGAACAGCGTTGTATAATGTGTGTCAGATTTTAAAGCAAGAGCTACGTGAGATGTGTCATTTTTACGTTGATTTTTGGTCCATTGCTAATGTTTTAGCACCTAACTGCTTCAATTACCTTGCAGATGTTAATGAGAAAAATTCAGAGAGAGAAGTGTACACCCAGAATTCTGCCTTAGTGGGGATGGCTAAGTGGGTGCCACAGAAATGTGAACAGCTGAGAGAAAAAGCCACTTACAGGTGGGCAGAGATGAGAGAGATGCACATTCCCCTAGATTTGATAAAAGCTGTGCAGCACGCACAAAAGCAATCTGTCATGCAAGCAGTCACAGAGCAGTTGGGGAGAGGAAAGTTACCAGAACAGAAATGGCAAATTGATCAGGTTTTAGGGAAAGTGATTGCTGCAGATTACCAAGGAAAAATCGAAATTATGCTGATACCTAGAAAAGAATCTGATTTATTCATACAAATTGGAGACAGAATGGCCCAAATTGGCAAAAGTGCAGTGAATGGAGGTTTGTTAAAGAAGGAGTCTGCCCCAGCCCTTCTGACAGTGCAAGAAAAGGGAAGCTGTGGCGCAGCAGATAAAAACCTCAGTACTGATGTGTGGGCTGAAGCCCCAAGTGATCCTCCAGAACCTGCAGTGAATATAACAAAGGGCCCCAAAAACGTCCTGCTGATTATAAAACAGGAAAAGAAAGAGGAAGGGTGCAGTTTAAATGAAAAATGTTATTTGCAAGAAAAGTCATACTTGTTTCTTTTGCAGATCCTACCACGTTTCGCCACTGTCCCTGAGTGTGATGTGTGGTCCCCCTTCCGGTGTGTGCGTGTGGGGTCGGGGAAGGGACCGAATCCCCAACCTGAACCTGGCTGAGTAAAGTGCCAGCACCATGGATCCATTTTGCGCAAACTGCGCCTTCAGTTCAAGTTCAACTTGTTTGATTGCATTCTTCCACTGGAACTAAGCTGTGTTTTTTTTTTTTTTTTTTCCCTCTCGTATGGAACTCTGACTTTTGCTTATCTTCCAGCAAACCTTTCAGGTGGACCGTGCACCTTTACATGAGCAGAACTCATGCCACATCAAATTGCTAACACTGTTGAATTAGAGACTCATTCAGAGTATAAAAATTGCTCAGTCTTTTCTATGTAGATGTATCTGATGTGAAAGGTTATGAAATCTATATGTTAATTCACTTCTATTGCTTTTCAGGGATTGCTTTGACTTACTGATAATGTTTTTTTTGTGCTGATGTTTTTTTTGTTTTTTGTTTTTGTTTAAAACAAGAGATATGTGAAACAAAAATTCATTGGTCAAAGGGCGGAATGTACTGCCATTTGATGGAGTTTGTTTTGACCAATGACTTTGTGTTTCACCACTGCGCATATTAGTTGCTCAATGTTCACCAGTAGCACATGGTATGTTTTGTTCAGTTGAGCCGCCTATGGGCTTTGACATGGCATTAGCCATTACTTTCTGTATTCAGTTTAGCCGCCTATGGGCTTTGACATTGCATTAGTCATTACATTCTGTATTCTGCCTATTGGCTTTGACATGGCATTAGCCATTACTTTCTGTATTCAGTTGAGCCGCCTATGGGCTTTGACATTGCATTAGCCATTACATTCTGTATTCTGCCTATTGGCTTTGACATGCTGTATCCAGTCTAGCCGCCTATTGGCTTTGACATTGCATTCCTATTGGCTTTGACATGATGTATTCAATTTAGCTGCCTATTGACTTTGACATGCTATTAGATATTCTGCCTATGGGCTTTGACATGATATTATATATTGCATTTTGTATTCAGCTTAACTGCCTATTGGCTTTGACATGATATTATACATTACATTTTGTATTCAGCTTAACTGCCTATTGGCTTTGACATGATATTCAGCTCCGCTGCCTATTGGCTTTGACATGATATTATACATTGCATTTTATATTCAGCTCAGCTGCCTATTGGCTTTGACATGATATTATACATTGCATTTTGTATTCAGCTCAGCTGCCTATGGGCTTTGACATGATATAAGACATTGCATTTTGTATTCAGCTTAGATGCTTATTGGCTTTGACATGACACTAGACATTGCATTTGATATCTAGGTTAGCTGCCTATTGCCTTTAACGTGGAGTTAGACATTGCAGTTGAGAATCCAAGCTGTATTTTTCCAAGCTGTGTTTTTGCACAAGAGAACCAAGATGTTTTTCTCACAGTAGACTAGACATGATAAGAGAGAGTACATGGGTGTTGTTCTCTCTGCTTGAGCTTGGGAACAGGAGTAGTCTTGGAGACCTGGCCAGTCTCCAAAAGGCTTGCTCAGTTTCCCAGGTCTGAGAGGAGGGGGCACACCTTTGTAACGAATGTAACAGGCTGCAGAGAGTCAGATTCAAATCTGCCGGACCTCGTGCTGGAGCTTGGCGCAGGCTGCCAGCAATCCCGTGTGGGTAGATGAATCTCTCTTTCTCGCGGCTGACAGGGGTCATCAGCTTGCAGACCTTAGAAAGATGAAGCTGTAGATAGTTCCCACACGGTGAAGTATTTGTTTTGCTTTGCATTCAATATCTTATAAATATAACCTGCTGTGTATATTGCAAACTGATATATTTTGTTTGATTAACGCGGACTTGAAAGCTACTAATTCGTCATTCATAAATATTGTGGTTGGGGAAGAATTAACAACAATAAAAGTCTTCTTTGACCTCAGAAGTGCATTTCTGTTGTGTTATGTTAGTGCTTAGAAACTAGATAAGAGGAAAGCACTACACCCTCTCTGGTTGCAATTGTGACATCAGCTGGAGTATGGCGCTGTTCCGCATTATAAAGGAATCATGGGCTGATCCAGGAAAATGGGCACATACTTTTGAGACGTAGAGATCTGCCAAACAGATAACTTGCACATTGATGGCATGGAGTTTTTTTCTGTTGTGATAGGCTTGTTCATTGGCCTGTGGTGGCACCAAGCCTACATGTGTGCCATCAATGGCCCCTACTACATGTGGGATGCAGGTGAAAACATAGAAGTCATCCTTCAAATTGGCTAAATCCTCATGCCGGGGAACCTGATATAGCTGTAATGTGTTTCAACATTGCTGAGAGGAAATCTCTCAACACCAGACTGAACATAGATTGGGACATAGCACCAGATAGGGCCACTGTACATTGGAAGGACTCTGTGGCCAGGAAGTACAATACTGACATGACTTGAACAATGGGTGGTATGCAGTACGGAATACTGTCAGCTGGCATCAGATCTGGCTCCAACTGATGGCACAAATCCACTATAGTTTGCCTACTCAGATTTTAGAGCTGGATGACGTGGCATTCCTCCATGGTCTGAAGGTCAGGCAATGGACGGTAGACAGGAGATTGTAGCATACTCCTTATCCCAGTGTACCTATATGTGAAAAGACATGATTTGGAACATTAGTCACTGTGTCCACAGCAACATACTTGATGCATGCCAACAATATCATGTGACAAAGCATTTCTGACTGGGTATACATGACATCCAGTACACATCACCGCTGGTAACTAAACAAGGGTCAAATGTGACCCTCCGGGTTGTGAACACATGTGTCCACAACATGGATTTGGGCACACTCAACTATCTGCTACACAATTGTCCATCGCATTGTGACAGTATTTTCTGACCGCCCAAAAAACTGTCAGCGATGTTGGCCCCTGCACCACCGTCATATGCCATCCGTGCCCTGCATCAAACTACACTGTGGTTGTGTAGTCAGGCCTAAACAACAAGACAGACTGAGGATGTTTGTCATGATCTTAAACTTATGTTGCTTTTGTGATACATATAACAAGGCCATGTACAGTCGTTCAAACTGCCAAAATGGCTGATGCCTGACCTACTCCACCGGACATCAGGAACCGTCTCCATCCGCCGGTGGGAGCTATCCACTCAATAGGCAGTTCCACTAGCGATGGAGACAGCCATAGGCTAATGTTGTCTGTGTTGGTTGCGGCCCAATGCCTGTTTCAGTCTGTGGTGATGACCGTATATGTGGCCTACGTGTACGCCACGTTGTGCAAAATTAGTCACTTGACTCCTGACTGCTGCCAGCAACACCTCCACCACTTCAGCTGCTTTGTGCCGCTTCTGGGAGTAATCATTCCACGTCCAGCAGGTGAAAGATCCCCTGCCTTCTCTCCAGAGGAGTTGGAGAGGCTTGTGAACGAGGTTCTTCACTTGTATGGTCAGCTCTATTGCTCACCAGAAGAGCAGGTAAATACCCCATACGCACAATTGACTCTGTTCAACACCATCCTGTCCCTCCCATCACAGGCTACAATGTGCCTCTGTGTGCCAGTTAGACTTCTTGTGTGTCTGTTGTTGCAGTTTGTGTGGCATCAATGGGATGTACATGGTGCAGGTACTAGAAACCAGTACTATATGTTGTGTTCATTCACATTGTGTTGTGTGATGTTTTTTGGGGCCCTAGATCTTCTTTGTGTTTGATGCACATAACTAGGCAAGAAGACTTTCCTTTCATACGATGACATTTCTTTGTTTATGATTGTTGTAAATGTTAGACAAGGTGTATATGCTTGACAGCATGAGCTGTGTATGCATCTTGTCTGAGTGATTTGAGGATCTTGTAAGCAATGTGTATTGCACCACAGATCTTTCACCAGGGGTGGCTCCTCCATGAGGGCAGAGGAGCGTCGCACCCTCCCCGCCAGCAGCGACAGCCGCAAAACGTTTACTAAACTGTGTTTCTTATCGTTGTTTAGTAAAAGGCCGGGGCCACAGGGGTGACAAGCAGTGAGGGGGAGTGCTGTGCTGCACTCCCCCTTAGAGTGCATGTGTGTTTGGCTGGCCTTCTCGGGCCGGCCTAACACATTTGTGCTGTAGGTTCTCTCCAGCCGAGAGAACCTGCACATGCTCCCAGGCAGACTGGGAGCACCCCGGCTGCTTTGATCAGCGTCAGGATTGGTCGCAGGCAGGCTGGTAGCCTCTGCCTGCAGCGAGGAGAAGCAGGAGCGGCGCACAGAATTGAGGTGAGTGTTGTTTTTTATTTTATTTTAATTTCCCCCAACCCCTCCCCCGTGTGCCACCTCGCCCATTCTACTTGCCGCAAGCCACTCCTGTCTTTCACCCCACATCTGGCCTTGCCAAACAGTTGTCTGGAAGGCTTATCATGACTCACTCTGCCCTTGAGGTTGCCACACAAGCCTCAAGCCACATTCTGATGGCCACATGATGTACTGTCCTGCATGGAAGTGATGGAAATGTGAGTGTCATGTAGGTTCTGTATGCTCAGCCTGCAGAGACCAGGGCTTGTCAAATGTATCTCTGAGTATGGGATATAGTCCAGGCTTTGGGAGAGTTGCAGTGATTATGCAACTGTTGCACTGTAGACCTTCAGATCCTGCCCGGTGACCAATATGAGGCTCTAGTGGCAAAATCTGCCTTGAATGCTTCAGTCCATTGACTAGATAAGGAATGGGTACTGAGGTAAATCCCAGAACTAGTCCAAATGTGCATTTTGCATTATTATCAATGTGAGTCTTTGACTCATGGCAGGTCCCTTACTCCCACAGCTCTGTTGTCACCTTGCAAAAGTCTTCTATGTCCTGTACAGGCATATTGCACAAATGACAAATCCACAGTGCAGACAGTGTGTAGATTCCTGGGAGGCCATGACATGTGACTCTGTAGCTTGGTTACATAGCAGAAATTGTACAATACATACCTTTGTATGTTGGATGCCATCTCTGTGGGTTAGAAAAATATGTTCAACAGTGTGTTCTGTGATATAGGTACACACCGCAGAAACCCACCCTTAAGTGCCATGAGTTTGCATTTTGTACGCCACCTTTGCCCACATGCACAGTGAAGACACTTTCTGTACCTACCCTGCCAGCCTTTTCCTTGTCACCCAAGTGTAAGGGTGAAGTATGTACTATGGTGGTTGCCTGTAGGGACTGTATGCATTGAGTCAATCTTGCAGAGTGTAAACAAGTTTGTCTAGTCAGTCTAAGAAGTTCACCCTTCAGAAGCCACATTGGTGTGTAGTGTTTCATTGTGGCTCACAACACAATACATGCTGCTGCAGCATGGGCTACCTGGTATCAGTAGGTTTGCTCAGTCATTGTAGGCCATGAGCAGGGTAGTGGGTTAGTTTGTAGATGATTCCAAACCTGTCTAGCAATGTCTCTGTACTTATTGGCATCTGTGCTGTGCACTTGTGGTGTGCTGACAAATTGCCAATTTTGTGCTTGGTGTTTCTGATGTGTGTGACACAACCATACGGACAAAGACGTGTGTTTGTAATCGCTTGCTTTGTCTCTTGCATCCACACAAGTAAACACCCATCAGAAGAAGGAGATTTGGAGAGCCATCACCTGAAAGGTATGGACCCTGAGGGTCCATAGCTGGCATAGCACCACTGTTGCAAGAGATGCGAAGATCTGAGACGCTGGGTCTGGAAGATCACAGAGGTTCAGTTGGGGCTGTCCTCCCAACATGAGCAGGACACACGTTGGAGCATGACTCACTAATGGCCCACATTCTGGCGGTGGCGTACCTTGATGGCCGTTTGAGGGGAGCACAGCAGCCACAAGGGGATGAGTACAGGGCATTTTACTGCCTGTCACATAGCCAAGATGATGTGTTAGGTTCTGACATCTCCCCCTGACGATTGGGGATGGGCCATGTGTGACACACAAGATGAGTAACTATTTGTGTAGATATGGAATTTGGTACATACTGATGTGCCTTGCCTATTAGCCCAGGGACCTAGGACACATCTGCGTACAGTCCACCAAAATATTGCATTCCCGGGACAGCACATGGCTGTGTACATTGTTCAATCAAGTAATGTTTGTTGTTGTAGTGGGTCCAAATTCTACGCAAAAGACCACTACTCCTCAGTGTTACAGCCCAAAGAAAAAGAAGTGATGGATCATTGTCCTCAGTCATGTGTCTGGTCAAGTGAGTAAATTGGCATCTGCCCCCCAGAGGCCACTTGTCTTCAGTGTGTCATGAGTGCTGGTGTCTCACTACTGCCTGTCATGTGAAGGTGGCCATCATACATGTGACAATAGCATACATTGTTCTTTGGGTGCAGCTATAGATCAAAACTTCCTCTTGGTAAGTGGAGTATGTCCATTGACATGATTTATGTGCCATCACTGTTGTCAACATTCCTTGTGCTGACATGTTAGCATGTGTCCCTTTCTCTTTTGACAAAATGTGTAGCAGGAAGCGGCACACGGAATTGAGGTGAGTGTTGTTTTTTATTTTAATTTTATTTTAATTTCCCCAACCCCTCCCCCGCGCACCACCCCGCCCATTCTACTTGCCGCAAGCCACTCCTGTCTTTCACCCCACATCTGGCCTTGCCAAACAGTTGTCTGGAAGGCTTATCATGACTCACTCTGCCCTTCAGGTTGCCACACAAGCCTCAAGCCACATTCTGATGGCCACATGATGTACTGTCCTGCATGGAAGTGATGGAAATGTGAGTGTCATGTAGGTTCTGTATGCTCAGCCTGCCGAGACCAGGGCTTGTCAAATGTATCTCTGAGTATGGGATATAGTCCAGGATTTGGGAGAGTTGCAATGATTATGTAACTGTGGCACTGTAGACCTTCAGATCCTGCCCGATGACCAATATGAGGCTCTAGTGGCAAAACCTGACTTGAATGCTTCAGTCCATTGACTTGATTAGGAATGGGTACTGAGGTAAATCCCAGAACTAGTCCAAATGTGCATTTTGCATTATTATCAATGTCAGTCTTTGACTCATGGCAGGTCCCTTACTCCCACAGCTCTGTTGTCACCTTGCAAAAGTCTTCTATGTCCTGTACAGGCATATTGCACAAATGACAAATCCACAGTGCAGACAGTGTGTAGATTCCTGGGAGGCCATGACGTGTGACTCTGTAGCTTGGTTACATAGCAGAAATTGTACAATACATACCTTTGTATGTTGGATGCCATCTCTGTGGGTTAGAAAAATATGTTCAAAGGTGTGTTCTGTGATATAGGTACACACCGCAGAAACCCACCCTTAAGTGGCATGAATTTGCATTTGGTACGCCACCTTTGCCCACATGCACAGTGAAGGCACTTTCTGTACCTACCAAGCCAGCCCTTTCCTTGCCACCCAAGTGTAAGGGTGAAGTATGTACTATGGTAGCTGCTGTTTCATGCATGGTCTAACTGTGTTCCTGAGATGATTTCTGTATTCCCTCACAGATATGTGCATGCCAACCTGTGTTTGGAATTAAATATATGTAATGGGCCTACATTATCTGTGATGCCACAGACAAGAGTGTGTCACCAGTGACTGTTGGCTCACACATACCCTCACCCGTCATTGCATGCCATTTGGCATGTACAACTGCACTAGCAATGAGGGACATGACAGGTAGGACTACAGTTTAACCCACAATGTACATTTCCATGCCATTAATGTGGCATCATGTAGCAAAGTGCTCTGCACACATGAAATGAGGAAGGTTCGTTACTTGACTGTTGGCATGCATAATGGAGTGACTTGCAGTTATGTTGGAATCACATATGGTTGGGTACAGCCATTCATCCACGGAAATCCGGGTTAGCACGTCCAAAATGGAGACAGTGATGTAACTTCCCATTGGGCAACATGTTGAGGGCCTTCTACAAGTACTTGTGAATCCCTGGGCCTTTCCAACAAACAAAGGACTAATGGCTTCTGCTGATGCAATCAGAGTATGTCATTGTAAGGGGTGCCATAAAATAGTGATGATTTCCCTGGGGCTAGCTCATTCATTGTTATGTGGATTTTAGAGACATATCTCCCTGCCAATTTGCACATTTTGTCTACAGTGTACATTTCCATGCCAAATATGTAGTATGTCTGAGCAATACCTCCTTGACTCAATTAGGACAATTAACACATGGTGAAGTTTGCATTGTTGATATGTTTTCAGTGTGACATCAGAATTTCCATGTCACCTTTTTCAGGATACTGAACTGCTGTAGACAGCATGGCAGGATTTTGGAGCATCATTTCTTATTGTTGTGTAATTGTGTATGTGACAAATACATGCATGCATGACCTTGTGTGGAATCTGTAGAGATGAACTAGGCATTGGCCTACTATTGTATGACAACAGGTAACTGAGCTATGCTCCATGAGGCAAAGCATTGAAGGTGATGGGGTCTCCTACTTGTTCACTGGCTAATGTGATTGCACAACTTCACCCACGCAAATGTAGTTGTCTGAGATCCTGATTTTCCTGTGGGCAACTATTGATAGTTCATGTGGCATGCGTGCATATGGTATGGTACTTGTAGGAGCCACTTTGATGCAGTTGTTGCTGGGGCCTACTTGACGCCATGGTAATGTTTGCTAATCACAGCTGTTGTTCAAGTGTGATCAGGAACATATGGTGACCCTTTTTCTTTTTGCATTTGCAGCATCATCCCAGGCAAGCAAAGGATACAGGGCGCAACCAAGTAGGGAAGCATCCGGCCACAGTCCCTTCAGTCATGACACCGCAAACACGGAGGAACCCAGTGGCCTCGAGGGTAAGGGGAGTGCCACGAAGGACACAGGATCAACCTCTTTATCTTCAGATTCTACCTCCTGTGGCCGCTCACTAGTGGTGGCGGATCCATCAGGACCTGCTCTTATATCATCCTTGTCCACCACCTCCAGTTCTATCGCCACCCTCCCTGTCGCTCACCACCCAGCTGCCCGTGCCTGCTCATACAAGAGGGTGGGCATCTCCTTTGCCCCAGGCACCTCAGCACCAGCCCCTGTTACCTCTGCTGCCCTGTGTGAGGAGGCAATTGAACTCCTGAGGAGTATCTCTGTGGGGCAGACTGCCATTGTGAATGCCATTTAGGGGCTGTCAAGCCAACTTCAGAAGACAAATGCTTTCCTGGAAGGCATTCATAGTGACATTGCTGGCCTGCAGAGTTCTTTTCAGGCTCTGGTCTCCTCACTTATGTCAGCCATCCATCCCCCTCAATCCTCCTCCACCATTTCCCTCTTCCCAGTCCAAATTCCCTATTCCCCTACCTGTCCCAAGCACACAGACATATCCGCATGCACCCACCTTAACAAACACAAGTAGCACACATTGACACAAACACTATTGGACACACTGGCACGCAGGCACTCAACATTCACCCACAAACACCACATCAGCCACAATTTCAACAGACACCCCACCACCCTACTGACCAACACACCACAGCCACCATACCCACAGACACCACCACAACACCCAATGACACATTCACCACAGCTGCCACACACCCAGACAACAGCTCACAAACCACGGACCCAAACACCTCAGACTTCATACCCCCAGACATCAGCACAACACCCACAGACACATCCACCACATCAACCATACCCCCTGACACCATCCCAACATACACATACACAGTCATCACAACCACCATGCCCACAGACACCACCCCACCACACTGACACATCCTCAACATCCACCATACCCACAGACACCACCCCAACAGACACACACATATACCACTCCCACATCACCCAGCAACTCCACCTCCCAGCCCCCTAAGACTGCCCATACACACACATACAACAGATACCTCCTAAACACAAGCATACACATGTACACACCCAAGACTTCTACAGACACAGACAAGCTCACCACTCTCCCAACCTCCAAATCCCCAACCCCTTTTGATGACCCTACCCATTTTCCCAAGGAGAGTATCCTTTTTGACCTTGCCCTTTCCCCTGTCACCTCCAAACCACCTCCTACACCCAAGAGGCCCCCACCTCCATCCCAACCCATTGCTTCCACATCCAAGACCTCCCGTCACACATGACCCCCCTGCAAGCACCCATACCCCTCCGCTCAAGAAGAAGCCCACCCTCTGAAGAAAAAAGCCCATCCCAAACCCACCCATCCCAAATCTGATGCCACCCCACCCAAGCATGATCCCTGAGCTGCCTGCCTGTCCCTTGAGGCTCTTTTCTGTGGAGGTTGCACTGCAGTGATTGGAGTCAAGGTTGGACCCTGTATTATGCATGGAATCATTTGGACTGGCCAATTGCCTTTGCTCTTCAGCATTTGGACAGACTAAACCCAAGTTGTTGTTTTTTTGGGTACACATTGGTCCTGGCATTACTTTTCAAACTTTTTTTTGTTCCTGAGTAACTTGTGTTGTATGCCTACAGTTATGTGTTTTTCACACTGATTGCTGATCCATTTGCTGTTGTTTGTAATATCTGACTTTGTGGGCAGTGCTGTTGTCACCCAAGACAAGGGTTGATGTTCACTGTATGGATATGTGGGTGGTAATCCAACTGGGGTGTAACTGCATTGTGTTATGTTTGCTATGGTAAGTATTTCAACTTGTGTTGGCCAGTGTCAAAATGTATGATGTTAGACTTGTCCTCCTGATATGGATTGTACATTCACCTCATATGTGGGAGCTAGAGTTTTGTTGGTCCACACATGGAAGGTGTTCAATTGTGCTAGCTTCCATTGCATTTGACTGGCCATGTCTCCATTAGGATGTGTGTACCTTGCAGCTACTTCATCTAGATGTATGGTCCATACTGTTGCTGTTATATATGCGTTCTTGACTTGCACTTACACATTTGGCAAGTAGGCATGTCACTTGGCTCAAATATTGTTTGTCCCTGAGATACAAAAGGGCCAGTTCCTGTGCAAATGGTGCTTTAGGGGCATGTTCAAAGTGAAATTAGCCCCAGGGCAGCATTCTTCCAGGAGTGCTCCTGAAGCCCCATCCCTATTGTTGCAGTTATTGTTTGCATTGTGAGCTTTGGATATTTATTTCACAAACTATTGTGCATCCCATTTAGTTGCAGTGTGGGCGATGAGTGGGCTCATTACATGGATTTTTTATAAAAGGCGTATTTGTGTTTCATGTCACATCTGTACATATCTGCCTTCAATCTGATGACAGTCCAAGGCATGTGTACAACATGAGGGCGTCAGTTGAATTGGTAGATGTGATTCTGCTGTGGTGTTGCTGTTGTGTGATACAATGTTCTGTAAAGTTCACTGTCTCTGTGCCTGAGATGAGCAGACGTGTGTATTTGTAGAGTGTGGTGGTGCAGCGACCTGCCCAATGGGGGCGTTTGATAGCTGTGAATGTGTCATTCTTTGTGAATGACTCAGACTGTGAACACAATGTCAAGTATACTTGGTGCCCTTAGCATACACCCATATCATATGGATGACTGTGCGACAACCTGTTGTTGAGCTTAATGACACAGGTAATTGTGTGTTCTTATCGTTGCTTGCGTCCATGGAGCCAAGGATTTTGAGCTCCATCGATGAGCAGCAACAGTGGCAGGACATGTGTGATGGGCTCCATGATGGCATAGGACATGTAACGCTGCTTGCAGGTGAGTTGCTTCCTTTTTGCTCTCTCTTGCCGACTGCACAGATTGCTACTCTTAATCAGGGGCCTATAATATTTCTTATTAGTTACATTTATTTAATTTACATTTTATTAATGTTATATTTTGAAATATTTAAGAGTTACTGTTTAAATATATATATATATATATATATATATATGTACATATATGTGTTAAGAAATATTTGTGTATGTTTTTTAATGATATTAGTATAAAGCGATATTTTTTCTATATTTTTGTACTTCCTTTATAAGTATGGGAAAATTATATTTTTGTAATCAATGTTTTTGACACAATATTTTTAGTTATAAAATTGTTGGTTTTGATATTCTGTCAGAGATCCTTACTTGCAGGTGAAATCTCTGAGTTAGACACCACCGAATTACGATGTTCCTGCAAAAATTCTCGTACCAGCCTGTCGAAATTATGGAGCTATTTATTCATACTTAAGGCCTGTGCTAACCTATCAATGAGGCAAAAGAGTTTAAAAACTAGCCAGAATAAGATACCTACATGTAAAAACAGAACTTAAAACACTGTCAGAAAGCAAAGGAAACAGTTGTTTTAGAAAGTGTTCAAAACAGTGTCAATTACAAAATGCAGTTTCTGCAGAAGCAATTGTAAGTTCCACATAACCCAAAGTAAAAACGTAAAGCAAGTGGCAAAAGACGATCAAGAGCATATTTTATGTTCATCTTGAAAATTCATCAACTAATTCAATTACTTTCATGATAGCTGATTTCTTATATTTTTTAAAGTCATGATCTGGCAGTTCGGACTGGACCGTTTCCATTGAAACAGGGTTGTGACTGATTTGCATACGACTGGTACAAACTGAGGTTGCATGGGGTGCAAAATAAGGATGGATTGGGAAGTTGCCCGGGTAAGTACCAGTGGCTGAGATTAATTTAAGCATTCTGTCCATCACTTTGAAGTTGATGGTGGCCAAGAAATTGTCCCTCCAGAGCATATGTCTTGTCCCCGATTAACAGCGGTAGTTTGTGAGTCTGCAGAGAGAAGAGAACAGACATCAATCTCAATGAACCAACCATAATGGGTGCGTATGGAGATTTAACATACTTGCCAGAGACTTTAGCAAGGTTATTTTGGGGTATTATCCACACTTTGGTTCTGAGATGTCAAGTAACACAATAGTTTTGTATCCATATATTTTATTCACGACTCTTTTTTGCAATGATAATAAGAGCATTAGCGTATCCAAATAGTAAAAAGAAAATGCAAAGAAAAGGCCTAAAATTTTATTTAGAAAAGTCATACAGAATCCTGTTTAATTTGCTATGATTATGTGAATAATGTATCCAGCCATACATTCTTTTCCAATGCTGTCTACTGTTAGAACAGCCCTCACCTTTGTCCAAAGCCTAAGTCGTTTTGCAGAGGAATCATATTTAACATTTACTCTTCAGAATCCCCTCTCTAGTTGCTGGTAGACTACACATTTTCTTCTGTTTTACACTAAAATAGGCAAGACAACCAAAAAATCTGAAAAAACAATATGTGTTTCCCAAGCTTTTAGTGAGAATAAAGCATAGGAACTATGCAATTCTAAATCAAAATATTAGTGATGACTCTTTCCCAAAGTACCTGTACGTGCTATAACTAAACAAAAGTAATATGTGGAACTCATGAAGCATAATAAAAACACCATAGCATTTAGAATTATGCACAAAAAAGCATATTATGCTACCTACTAAAAGACAGATGCCACTGTTCACAGTTCTCTGGTCTAACACCGCAGCCCACAACCGAATAATTAGTTAGACAAAGTGCAAACCTACGTTGTTTTGGCAAAACCAAAAAGGGCCTGATAAAATCTAAAATTTTATCCATGATTTACTGGAACACATAAGTAGTTGCATAAGTACTCACCTGGGGACTATTTGCTTACCAAGCCTGTAGCACAAGCATCACAAGCACCATGTAACAATATTGCAGGCCACTACAAATTAGAGCACACATTTTTTGATAACGAAAAATAGCCTTCTCACATAATCATGTTTCCCCCTTAACTTCAAAAATCCCAAAACGTTGTCACCTGTCAATAATACTCCTTTTGCAATCCAATGTTTAATCTGCCGTTTCCATTAAGTTTGTAATTTCTGCTGCATACTGCATACTTAGGGGGTCATTCCGACCCTGGCGGTCCAAGACCGCCAGGGCGGAGGGCAGCGGAAGCACCGCCAACAGGCTGGCGGGGCTTCCTGGGCTATTCTGACCGCGGCGGTAAAGCCGCGGTCAGAAAAGGGGAACCGGCGGTTTCCCGCCGGTTTTCCCCTGGCCCAGGGAATCCTCCATGGCGGCGCTGCTTGGGGATTCCGACCCCCTTCCCGCCAGCCTGTTTCTGGCGGTGGCGGGAACAGGTGTCGTGGGGCCCCTGAGGGCCCCTGCACTGCCATGCCCTAACAGGGCCCCATACAGATTTTCACTGTCTGCTTTGCAGACAGTGAAAATCGCGACAGGTGCCACTGCACCCGTCGCACCCCTGCAACTCCATTCGGAGCCGGCTTCCTCGTTGCAGGGGCTTTCCCGCTGGGCCGGCGGGCGGCCTTTTGGCGGTCGCCCGCCGGACCAGCGGGAAAGTTGAAATGGCCGCCGCGGTCAGAATGACCGCCTTAATCTGTAAAGCCACTAATCTACAAAATGCCTGAACATATTGGCTAACTTGATTTCTTATTCACACACAAGTGCTTGAGAGTTCATAAATTACCTCATATGCACACACACCCACACTTGCTAAGAGCGATTCTTCATTTTCTGCTACCTCAACATAAGCAACACTATACACTGGAATCATGGGCAAATTGTTTACATGACAATTAAGGGCAGATTTCAGAGCCCTTAGTGCATGCTTGCGCCACATTAGTATAATTCTTTTTATGCTAATGTGGCCCAACAAGGCCAAAATCGCTGCAACAAATTTACAAAGTGGCGCAATGCATGCACAGGAGACAACGCTTCAGAATTCTTCTCTGTTGTATGCACAAGATGCTCCCTGATATATGCCATCTATATATCTATGTGCCATTGGTGCCTATGAGAGATAATGCACATAATTCAAAGCGTACAGTGACCAGGATCAAACAGCTCTCAAAATATATATGTACCTCCCAAAAAGACAATGTGAAAGATAAGTGCATTTGTCTCATCTTCAGATGAGTAATAACATGAAATATTGGAAAAAGTGGAAACAGACTTTCTGTGTGTAAAGATTCAGTGCAGCAGGTCATAGACTAACCAATCGTTTATCATAGCATAACTCTTTCAAGTACATAACATGTTGATGAATGCAGAGTGATTTTATTTTACAAAGGCAGGAAACATCTTTGACCAAGTTCACAAATAAGATAAAAGCCCATTTTTTATAATAATGTTCTCAGCCTAGTGGCTAAGGGAAGAGTGGCCTTGGAGCAAGGGGAGGAAGTTGCTGTGTATCAATAGAAGGTTTTGGTGTGACAGCAGAAAAATAAGTCCTTCACCTCAACAAGCACAAAGTTGTGCCTGCAACTTTGTATGGAGTCAAGATATGGGAAGTACGCTCCTGTCATAACCTTGTTCCACAATATTTTTCAGAACTCTGTTAGTTATAAGTAAAACCACCCGTACTGTTAACTTATGGATCAATTCTGTTTATTGGTGTTTAGAATACAATAACATTTACACAGCTGTGTGCCTACAACCACTCGGGGCCGGCAGCATATCATATCCAAAAATCAACAAGCCCCGGCAGAGGCTCCAATGGGAGGGCTATACACCCACAACTGAGTTAAGCTCTTCCCTCTCGTCCAAGGGCCTCAGTCCATAGGACCCGTCAAGGCTGAGCCCCCTCTAAGATAGAAAACAAAAGGCCCGAGAAGGAACAACAAAGTGCAAACAGTCAAAACAGATAAAAAACATAACAAACCCTCACAGCAATGTGCAGCGAGATCGCTCCCTATGCCCGCCCCAGCACCCCAGCCCAAATCACATCTGCCCCCCACCCAGAGGCCCCTCCCAGCTCTCGGCTAATCATCCCTCAACAACCGCAGCACCCTCAAATATACAGGGCACGTGAGCTCATAAAATTCAGCAGATAGAATCTGAATGAAAGGTTTCCATAGCTCGGCTAAGACATCCGCTCGCTGATCTGCCACAAGAGTTAATTTCTCCATGGCCAAAATATACCACAGCTTATACAACCAAGAGTCATAGCTCGGGACCCCATCCGTGCCTCACAAACCCAAAATCAGCTGATGCGCTGCGTTAAGGGCAAGGGCAATCTGCCTGCCCCGTAAGGAGCGAAGAGGGAAAGTGAGAGGGTTAGATAGACCCAGGATAGTGTATGCTGGAAGCCTAGGGATCTCCGTGGAGAACACTCTGTCGATCTCATCTAGGATACCAGTCCAGTATCTCGTCAGCTTCGGGCAGTTCCACAGCAAATGAATGAGCGAACCCGAATTCCCACACCCCCTCCAGCAGAGTCCAGACTTCGTGGAGTCCCATGCATGAATCCTTGCAGGGGTATAGTACCAGGAAGTAGCAATCTTGTAAGCCGTTTCAACCCCAGGAACGTGACGCGCAGCATGATGGACTCTAAAGAAGATGTCCCCCCACTCCTCCTCCGAAAGCTGTCGCCACAGCTCCCTCTCCCAGCGCAGCTGCCCCTTCGTCCTGGCCACGGGCGCCGCCCCAAGAAGGAGGGTGTACAACTCCGACACCAACCGTTTATCATCCTCTTTTCGGACTAGCCATTTCTCAAATGGCGTAAGCGCTCTGGCAACTAAGGGCCTGATCTCTGGCTGCAGCACCCAATGCCGAACCTGATAATAAGACAGTCTATCCGCTTCTGTTAAGCCGTACATCTCCCGGAGCCGGTCAAAGGGAATAACACCCTCGTCGAAGAGAGACCCCACTCGTCTACATCCCTTCGCGTGCAAGAGCTGGAGACCCTTCCGAGCTCAATCCAGACGTAAACTCTGGGTTCGCACATATCGGCGTCATAGGGGAAGGGAAGGTTGTCAAACTGCACCTGACTGCCACCGCGTCCCACACTCCAAGAGTCGCGCCCATAATAGGGGAGGAATAAAGACCCACGGCTCTATGCCGACGCCGTAACCAGGGCTCTTTCTAAATATGAGAACCAGCCACCGCCTGGTCCATAAAGCACCAATGCTTTTCGGTCAGCGGCCGACTCCACTCAACAAGAAAACGAAGCTGAGCTGCCTGGTAATATTTTAACAGGCAGGGGACCACCAATCCCCCCTCAGCTTTAGGGCGGAACAGCGTGGCGCGGGAAATCCGCGCCGGCCTCCCATCCTAAACAAATTTCATAAGCGCCGCCTGAAGCGACGCCACAGTACGTGGTGGCGGGGCCACAGTGAGTGTCTGGAATAGATAAAGGACGCGCGGCAGGATCGTCATCATAATGGCAGCTATTCGACCAAACCACGACAACTTGAATTTCCTCCAGGCGTCTAAATCCCTATGTATCTCTCTGGAGAGAGCCACATAATTCAAATGAGCCGTTCTTGCCACTGTCTTCGCCAGGACAATCCCCAGGTAGGGAATCTGCGACGCTACCCAACTAAAAGGAAACCTGGAGCGAACTCCGCTGCGTGGGCCGGCAACACCGAGAGATGCAGGATCTGCAACTTCTGCATATTCACTTTACGCGTTCAACGCCCCCACAAGCGCCGGGAGCGAAGCCATGGGCTCCGAAAGAGTAAGGAGCACATGGTCCGCGTACAGACTAATAAGATGATGGTCCCCCCCGAACCTAATGCCCGTGATTTGAGGGTCAGCACGGAGCCGCTGTGCAAAAGGCTCCATATATAGCGCAAACAAAAGCGGGGAAAGGGGACACCCCTGCCGTGTCCCGCGACCTATCGGGAACGGCAAGGAAACCGTACCATTGACCCGCTCCGCAGCGCATGGTTGGCTATAAACACACCGAACCCACGACATAAACACCGGCCCAATTCCAAAAAGCTCTAGCACCCGGAACAAATACGGCCAATGCACTCTATCGAACGCCTTTTCGGTGTCAATGGTAAGCAGAAGGGCCTCTCTACGAGACCGATGGGTCTTATCAATCAAGTGTAGGATCCTCTTAGTGTTGTCCCCACACTGTCGGTGCGGTATAAAGCCCGCCTGGTCAGGATCAACAAGCCCGGGCATATAAGGATTTAATCATCGCGACAGTATGTCTGTGAAGAGCTTGGCATCGATTTTAAGAAAAGAGATAGGCCGGTAAGAGGCACAATCCTCTGGGCACTTGCCGGGCTTAGGTATAGCTGTGATAATAGCGTCAAGCATGCTAGGGACAAGCGTATGTGTCTCTGTAAAAGAGTTAAATAAACGAGTTAGCACAGGGGCCAGCTCCAGAAAGAAGGTTTTATAAAAGAGTGGAGTAAAGCCATCCGGACCAGGTGACTTTCCGGCTTTCAGGCATGAGACAGCTGTTATCACCTCTTCCAAGCAAATAGGCTCGTCGAGAGAGGCAGCATCCTGCTCACGAAGCGGCGTTACAGCACAATCAGTAAGATAAGGAGAAGGATCGCTATATCCCAATAGAATTCAGCAAAGGCCTCCGCAATCTAATCATCTGTGTGAACCTCTCCTCGTGAAGACGAACGCACCATCCTCACTGCTGAGGCATGTCTCTGGGCCCTCAACCTTTGAGCTAATGGCCTCCCGCTTCTATTGCCCCCAACATAATACTTATGCTTGAGGCGCGCTAATGCAAACTCCGCCCTGTCCCAGTCCAGTATCTTCAGCTGCAGTCTCGTACGTTCCAGCTCCCGCCAAATGCGAGGGGCTCCCGTAGCTTTATGGGAAAGCTCCTGAGCGGCCACATGCCGCTCCAGAGCCTCTCTCTTGGCCCTTCTAGCCTTGTTTTCTTTCGCTGCAAGAGAGATCACCTCCCCCCGCACGACTGCCTCAAGCGCCTCCCAAAGTATTCCTATGCTAGTCTGTCCATCGTCATTCTGTTCAAGGTAGTGCTTAATCGAACTGCGCAGGGAATCCACCACCTCCCCCGACTGCAATATCATATACCGGAAGCACCACCCCAAGCCCCGCACAAGATCGGCCTCTACGCCAACTGTCACTGTGATTGGGGCGTGATCTGCCAAAGCACGAGGTTCAATCGCCGTCCCCTGCACTCGTGCAGGAAATGCAGAAGAAGCCAAAAAATAGTCAATGCGCGCATATGTTCTGTACGCAACCGAATAAAATGAATAGTCACGCTGGCCGGGGTGGGCCGCCTGCCATATATCCTCCAAGTCGCAGTAAGCAAGCCACTGGAGCCCTGCCGAGGATCAAGCCCCCGTCTGCCCATACCGCTGCCCGGACCTATCCATATCATTATCCAGAACAATGTTAAAGTCTCCACCAACTAACAAGGCCCTGTTTGAAACCACAAACGTTGAAGAGAGCGCCTGTTCTATGAAGCTTTCTTGCTGTGTGTTAGGGGCATAGATATTAGCTAATGTAAAGTGGAAAGCGCCTACGCGGAGCTTCAGAGCCAGGAATCGACCCCGAACCTCATGAACCTTCGCTATTACCTCCCCCCGAAAGGACCGTGAGAACAGAATCGCAACGCCAGCCCTCTTCGTGGATGCAGAGGACCAGAACTGCGGCGGGAACCACCTAGAACGCATACGGTGCGTGTCCGCAGCTAGCAAATGCTTTTCCTGCAGCAGGCATATCTGACTCCCAGAACGCTGCAGGAAGGACAGTATCGCCAGCCTCTTCGAAGGGTTGTTGAGACCACGCACATTAATGCTCAAACATTTAAAGAGGAGACCATAAGAATATGACAACACAGCCATTGTTAGATCCTCACCATACAGCCCAGCATCAGGGCAGCACAGGGCAAAGCGATCAAGACGTCCCGCCCCTCCCCCAATAATACATCAATAACCTGTAGAGGGGTGTAATACAACTAAACAAAAAGGCACAACAGGTGCGATGCAACCAACGTCCAAGTCCTCCGTGAAACACCCACAATAAGGAAGGTCCACATAAAGTCGGCGGGACACCATCGAGCACACGCCGAACCCCCGGAGCCCCACCACCCAGACCCCGCTTCAGTTCAATCAATATCATCTCAGCCAGATGGCCCATCGGTCCCTCCCAGCGCCAGTACAGTCCAGCCGGGCCTACGAGCCAGCACCAGCAGCTACACTGTTCAAGACCGCTTGCCTCTCCCATGCTCGTTCTCTGGATGAGGGCCACAATGACCTCCGTCTCTTCTCTTTTCTGCGCCATCCAGGTCGACCACCACACAGGACCCCCTCCAGGGGACCCTTCCCTCGTTTCCACCTCATCCATCCCCAGCAACCGACGGACCTCCTGGAGTGATCTCACCTGTCGCAACTGATCTCCCCATCGGAACACCAGGCGGAAAGGGTGGCCCCAAGTATAGGACGTGGAGGTCACCCGGAGATGATCCGTAATAGGCTTAAACTCTCTGCGCCTCTGCAGTGTCAA
Source organism: Pleurodeles waltl (assembly GCF_031143425.1). Classification (NCBI taxonomy): domain Eukaryota; kingdom Metazoa; phylum Chordata; class Amphibia; order Caudata; family Salamandridae; genus Pleurodeles; species Pleurodeles waltl. The sequence goes on from NC_090436.1 coordinate 320,466,282, forward strand.
CACAGAGAGATCTTGATAAAGTTGCAAGGAGTGCCCCCGAAACTGAATATGCGGAATATTCCGCGCCTTCTGAAGTATTGCTTCCTTAACCTGAAAATTATGGACGCAGGCCAAAATATCAGGATGCCGCTCTCCAGCATTCCCCCCACGACTGACTCTATGGACCCGATCCAGAATGATCTCCGACGCGCCCTCCATCGACAAGAGGGAGGTAAACAAGGCTGTGACAAACTCACGGATATTGTCCCCCTCGGCTCCTCGCAGCGCCCCCCTGATGCGAATATTATGGCACCGGGAGCGGTTTTCTAAATCTTCAGCCATTAGTTGCAACTGCTCCTGCTGTTCACGTAGACAGAGTACCTCCTGCAGAAGCTGCTCAACCTCTTCCCCTCTGGAGAGCTCACTATCCTCAATGTTCGACACCCTTTCCCCCAAAGAGGTGAGGTCAGATCTCAGATCATGTACTTCCTGAGAAATATCTTTGCGAAGTCCCTGCAGGTCAACCCGCAGCGAGTCAAATAGAGAAGTAAGGAAGCTCTTTGTAACAGGGGCCTCACCCTCCGCCTCCGTGTCGCCCGACTGAGCAGCTCCCCTCGTCAAAGCCTCGGTCTCCGCTTGACGTTTCTGCACTGGGTGCGATCTAGTTAGCATCTCACGGACGGACTGGTCCCTCTTGGCTTTGGCAGACGCCATCTCCACCTCCTCCGCTGTTCGAGGGCACTGAGTATACGCTCCAAAACGTCCTTCACCGCCCGTCAGCCGCCTCGCCGCAGGCCGCCACGTCCCGCCGAGACCCCAGCACCGTCAGCCACACCCCCAGACCCTCCCAGGTCCTCCAGGCCACTGCCTTGCCTCCAGGGGGACCCTCGCCGCTGTACCTCTCAGGCAGCCTCCTCCTGACCCCCAAGTCCTGCTTTCGCTGCCGTGCCTTCCAGTAGCCACCTCCGGGCCCACAAAAGCTCTGGAGCCGGCAGGAGCCAGCCAACCACCACCTTATGGCAACACAGGTCGCAGCGCCCTCACCGCGCTCTGTCCCGTCTCACAGCCCCCAAAACGCAGGGTGTCACACTGCGGGCCGAGTGTTCCCGCCGAACTCCTGTGGGGCAGGTGCCGCTGCCCGCCCGGCCCCCCTCTCACCACAATGTGGGGAGGCCCACCAACCTCCGCGGCATCCGCCGCCCCTGCCGCCTCCTGGGTGGTGCAGTCCTCTTGCGGCGTCCGCTGCGGGCCGCGGGGCCTGGGCCGCCCTCTTCCTCTCACGCCACGCGGCCACCCGGCTCCAGGCTCCCCGTCAACCGCAGCAGGCCAGGGCCCGGCCGACCCCCTCCACCAGCCGCCGTTCCAGGCCCGACTCGGCCACAGCCGTTAGCTGCGTGCGGCCCCGCCGGCCCCGCCGCCTCCCGACCAGGCTCATCCAGGGGCGCACCCCCTAGGACTCAGGGTGCCCCCTAGATTCCTCGGTCGCCGCTCCCCCCGCCGACATCCGAGCAAGCCCTTACAGAGGGCCGCTGCACCGCCGCTGTGCTTTTCCTGGGCCCGGGCAGCGGAGCTCCGGAGGAATGCATCCGCTCACTCCGCCATCTTAACCACGCCCCTCTGATTAGGGGGTATTGTAGAACTTAGACAAAGAGAGATTCGTTTATAAAAGCACAGGAAAGAGTAGCATGGTGATAGACTATTTTGAAGTAAACCAAACTTGGGCTTTGAAAACTACCTGAAGGTAATAGAACCCCTATACTTTTACTAAAGAATGTTTTCACAAAATTGACATAATCCACAGGTGCAAGTATGTCACTTCATTGTCTAGCACAGGAAGCACCAACTTCAGAAATGTCTATAGCAGACACAGACCGCACCATCAATACCCAAGTGTCACAGACATCCAAGTAGTTGAGTCTCCTACAGCAGGCAAGAAGGGTAACATAGTAAGAGTACCACGTGTCTTCCCGCTGGTAAACTGGATAGATAGCTGCTTCGGCTCCATTGCGCACATGCAGTTCAGTATGTGATATGCCATAGGAAAAGAGGCTTCTTTTTTGCCCTAGGAATACTGACATATCTTCAAGGCCCCAGCAGGGCACTACTTAGGAAATTCATAGTTTCTATTGATGTATGTTTCAAATATAATGGTGTTTGATGGTAAAATATTGTGATCCTAATTTACAAGCATGTATACAGAAAAGGGATCTTAACAACATTTTATTGAGAGATTTAGTCAGGCCACCAAACTCTAATGTGTTATTTCCTTTAATTCCAAGATAGTGACACGTTCCACTGCACTTCAGAAACATCACATTTACATAGTGGCTTAACCAAGAGAGAATTCTTCATGCTAGGTTTGCAGCCAGAACGGATAGCCTTTTCCCAATAAAGGGTAAGCATTATTCATGTAAACATTTGAAGGAAATTTCTTAAAATTCCTGTAGAATATTCAGACATATGCATTGTTCACTTCCCAAAAATAAACACGAGGACAATCCTCAAGGAAAGCTATCCTGCAAGGTTGGATGAGATGAAGCCAGGGCATGCAACCAGTATGGCACTCCTTACTCCAGTCCACTCCTGCTTGCCTGTTGCCAACCCCACCACGCCAATGTTACTCCTATTCGACCCACCTGCCTGTGGACAGGCCCTGTGCCCAATCATCTGTGGATGGCCATCCCCACATTTCACATGGTGTTTGCTGTGTGTGGCATGGGGTTAAGGGCAGGGCCTAGCCCCTGTGGGTGGCCCAACTCTATTCCCGACCAACTCCTATGGTTGTGCAACATCCCAACGCTCTCTGTTCTTTTTACATGGTGCAGCTTTACCACAATACTTCTGCTGATTTTCATGACTGTCTCACTGGACATTGTGATAGTACTGTGGTACTGCAGCACTGTAAACAAAAAATACTCTGACTCCTACAAAAGGCCCATGGGGTAATGGTACCCTCTTCCCTTCTCCCTTATTCCTTATTTTCTTGTATTTCCTATGACACAGGGACCGAGCCCTGATTCATAAAATGGCAGCGGAAACATTTTCTTCAGATTGTGGCCGGCTAATCAGATCATGTGTTTTGAGCACGTGGTACTGCGATATTCTATGATAGTACAGAGAAGGTACTGCTTCCCTACATATACATACATTTTGAACCTTCATTTCTCAAAGACTACTAAATGAATTTACACAAAAAGCATACTTTCTGCATCAAGGTCTCGCTTTCTACCAAATGTGGTGTAATTCCGTTGAGCCATTTTAGCAGTATAACTATAATGTGTTTTGGAACATTTTTTTCTCATCTGCTGCTTGAGGAATCACCATGAAATTTTTCAAGAAGAAGCTGAGGAGGATGAAACTTTTTGTGGAAAGTTTTATGAAGATTCGTTTAACAGCACCAAAGTTATATGCAAACCAAAAACTCAGTTTCATTTAGAAGGGTGGCTGGTGACATTTGAAAGTGGTGGGGCGTGAAAGTTGGGTATGACTTTTGTATAGTGAGTGATGCGAGAATGTTAATGGACAAACATGCGGTCCAGTGCGGGTCCTCCTCCTGAGAAAAATTTGAAAAAAGATTGGCAAATGGTGCATTTTAAAGCAAATTAATTTCGTGATAAAGCATGGCTTATAAAGCAATGGGAATGTATTTGATGTGATTTAGATCTCAGCAGAGGGGCTACTCTGTCGCAGAGGCGACAGATTTCCCGTCCATCAAAATCTAAATACCTTTGTTTTCTATGGCATTTAGATTTAGGCGGATGGGTTATCGTCACCGTTGCAACGGAGTAACCTCTCTGCTGAGTTCTAAATCAGGTCCATAGCCTTGAAATATTAAACACATTTAAACTGCCCCATATCTTACTGCATTAACATGTTCAACAAAAACTGTTATGTGCAAATTGTATGGAGCGACAACTTCATGCTCTTTAAAGTGTGTGCTTGCTCAGTGTTTTATACCGAATGCTGCTCCAAGTTTGGACGAAAATGCTCTAACCAGGCTTCGGGAAGCATCCACAGCTGCAATCAGTCATATAGAAATATGTGCCTCTCTTTCCTCTTCAGCACCCCTTTCCCGAATGCACTTCCTCACATCTCCCTCACTTCACCACTTCTGAATATACACTGTACTCACTCACATTTAAGCTACTTATTTCCTTTTGCCTTGTTAATATTTTGAAATCTGTGCACCCCTTCACACACATTTCCACATAATTTCAATTGCAACTGGAATATATGACCATTGTTCTGTGTGCTCTGCAGAGAGGCCAACCCACTGACCACACCTCAGCACCAGCGCTCTCAATCAAAGCCCCTCAAAAACATCTGGCGCGATTCAAAGTATGAACTATACAAAAGTAGTAAGATGCAAAAAATAATACAGAAACACAACATGATAAAATAGCTATCACTCTTGGGGAATACAAGATGAAGTAAAACATGAAATAAGAGAGGAACTAGATCGCTGACATGCATTACCTTAACGTTTTTAGTATTCAGTGTTCATAAATCAATCCATGCTTTTGGCATTGATGTTAAGGGCTTGAAAATAGGGACGGTTTTATTATACTCCCTCTGCGCTTGACGTGGATATTTAGATATTGCCTGCAATGCTGCCACACTGGTTCCATTATTAAGAATATGTGTGCATGTTCTCAGACAGACCTGTCATGTTTCACATATGTAATTTTTGCATTTAACTATATATCAGAAGCAGCTGATGTGGGTAAATGGAGGGAAACTCTGAAGCCATCTTCTGCTAGTTCACTATATTCCATGGAAGAGCCCTGGAATGGATCCACTCCTTCCTCTACGGGAGGACGGAGAGGGTCAGACACCCGCCCTACACTTCCAGACCCACAGGAGTCAACTGTGGAGTCCCCCAAGGATCCTCACTGAGTCACATACTGTTCAACGTATACATGGCCCCTCTCGCTGCCATTGTCCGAAGCCACGGTATAAACATCGTGTCATATGCCGATGACACACAACTCATCATTTCCCTCACTGAAGATCCGGACATGGCCAAAAGGTAATTCCATTCAGGAATGGAAGCCGTCGCCACCTGGATAAGAGAAAGCTGCCTCAAGCTCAACTCTGATAAGACTGAGCTTATCATCTTCGGAAATGACACCTCAGCTTGGGACGACTCCTGGTGGCCCACATCCCTCAGCGCCCCCCTGCACCGACTAAACACGAACGCAACTTAGGAATCATCCTCAACTCCTCCCTATCCATGACCCGCCAGGTAAACTCTGTCACCTCCTCTTGCTGGCACATACTCCGCAAACTTTGGAAGATCTTCAGATGGATCCCAGCAGACTGTCACAGGACAGTCACCTGCGCCTTAGTCACTAGCAAGCTCGACTACGCCAACGCCCTCTACGCCGGCACCTCAACTAGAAACATAAAAAAACTACAACTCATCCAGAACGCTGCCACCAGACTTATTCTGGACCTCCCTTGCCAAGAACACATCTCTCAACACCTGAGGACCCTCCACTGGCTACTGGTCGAGAAGTGAATTACCTTCAAGCTTCTCACCCACACATACAAGGCCATACACAATGCAGGACCAGCCTACCTGAACCACCGCTTCTCGTTCCACACTACCGCCAGATCCCTCCGCTCTGCCCAGATGGCCCTGGCCACCATCCCTCACATCTGCAAAACCTCTGCCAGAGGACATTCCTTCACCTACACTGCATCAATGAGCTGGAACAACCTCCCGCCGCACCTCAGAAAAAGCCCGTCACTCACCATTTTCAGGAAGAACCTCAAGATGTGGCTCTTCGGATGAGATCTCTTCCCTCCCCCCCAGTGCCTTGAGACCCTCACAGATGAGTAGCCGCGCTTTACAAATATTGATTGATTGATTGACTATAGAACTTTAATTAACATCTGGGGTTGAATCGTAGGCTGTGGCAGTCATTCACGTTTCCTAATTTTCAGGGATATACCAGCCATTGTGCATGCCCAGGCAGCATTCTGTGGCTGGCAGGTCCTTGTCTCTAAGCTGCCTGTGGTTGTCATTTCACTGAAACCCTACATGGATGCACAGGTTCAGTTCTCTGAACCAGCAGATTACTTACGAGGTGAGCGTCTAACTCACTGAACCACGTACAGTTTTAAAAAAAATAATTTAAGCACATGATGCATAATCTGTTGTAAGGTTCAGCAAGCATTTACAAACTTCCCCCTACCACTGTTTAGCCATGGTTACTTTGCAGCCCAGTAATTAAGAGATAAACAGAGCTGAGTAGAACGCAATTCTCAATTATTATGTGCAGAAAAGGACATTTGGCCAAAAATGCTAATCTGAAAGTGAAATGTGTTCTGCACAGGCTGCCTTGCTACCTAGAATCAAACTGGAACTTGGTGTCTACTGCAAGAGAGGGCCTGAGGTATGAGGGCCTCAAACTAAAAGACAGGGAAATGCAACTCTCAAACAATAAATTAGAAGCAAAGCAATTTCAGGGTAAATGAAATGCACAGAGAACAAGCATTCAGAAAATAAAGTGAGTGTCCACAAGATATTTGGATCAACTTTGCAAGGGAACAAAAACCCTGCTTGTCTTTTGGCTAAATTTCACAGGGGAACAAATACAGCAGCTCCACTTCTTAAGGGGCCAGCACCATAAAGCCAGAGCCTGGGGTGTCACAATGAGAGAGGTGAGCATGATGAGGGGTCTCAGCACAATGTGCAGAAAAGAAGCTTAGCATTATAACACTTACCAGTCTATTACCATGGACAAGCCACCAAATCGTTCGTGCTTGCATCCACTCCTGCGTGTGACAAATGGGTAAAGGGTGTGATTGGGCTCTGTGCCTGTGAACTACTGATGTCTGGAATCATGCAGGATGGAGACTCCAACGAGAGAAACCATGACGCTAAAATCGTCACTGGCCTAAAGTAGATATTGCCATAGACCACAATGTAAATGAAGCGCTTTCGAACGTTAAGCCCTGTGTTGTGCGCCACAGTTCATAATGTTGAGTTACTGCCTGGCTTCCATCTCCTGCTTCAGGGAGAGGTGGGCAGGCAACCTGGGACAGACATCCCAGTCTTAAATACATCAATTTCTTTAGAGATACGATTGTATCGCTAAATAAATCAATCTATTTAATATTTGTGTAGGAATGTATAGGAATTTCAGTGGGGCAAAGCCCTAGAGCCCTAATGGAGAAACCGGCCGGAAACCCCGACCTAGCTATAACTATAAATGGCAACCATCACTGTGTAATACTTACATATGTGTTTGTGTGTAGATATACTATAGATGTAAGGCGAGGGAGAGAGATAGCACCATATTACATGTTACCCATTGTGTAATTTTTATATTGTATGTTTTACTTCAAAGTGCACCTAACAATGGACACTGAATGGACTTTTTTTTATTTTTTAGTCGTACTTATTTATTTCACAACTTTCTATAGCATTTGATCACCAAAGGGGTACACTTACTTTTCATGGTAACAATATATGTGGCACAAAGGCTTACATACAAATGTATTAGTGAACGAGGACGAAGAGAAGAAAAGGGGGAGAAGATATAGTATAAAGTATGTGAGTGGAGAGGGAGTAATAAGGAAGGAAGACAACCATAAGAAAGGGAGGAATTATAGTAGGATGAAGAAAGATATCGGAAGGGAGTTAGGGAGTGGATTCAAATGGGGAATGCAGTTAAGATGAGGATGGAAAAGCAGGAGAAGAGTGAAGAAGAGAGGGTAGAAAGGGAAGAATGAGGAAACATGGCTGGAAAAACAATGGACAACATGCTGGTTTCTTTATGTGATTCTGTAGTCATAGCATTTGCCTCATCCTTCTAGATTTGCCACATAATGTTTAGATGTAAAAAACTTATGGGCCTGATTTAGTTGTTGGCGGGGAATACTCCATCATAAACGTGACGGATATCCCAGCCGCTGTATTACTATCCCATTCCATCATATTGGGATCATAATACGGCTGGCGGGATATACATCACGCTTGTGACAGAGTATTCCCTCTGCAAACTTTTAAATCAGGCCCTATGTTTCTAACACAAATGGTTAAAAATAGTTCTGTTGAAGGATGTGCAGGATAATATGCATTGTTTGCTGCATAATTTAGAGAAACATTAGTAAGGAAGCTTCTGTTGGGGAGTGTGTAACAATAAACAAGTTCCAAGGTCCAAGAGGAGAAGACAAACATCTGCTTCACAGGAACAAAGGGCCACAGTAGCAGAGCTTGGAGACAACAGGATTAATACATCAAATTCTACCCATTGGGTCATTGACAATGATTGCCAGCTCATTAGCTATAAAAGGTTGCATCACCTGAACTATTTGAGACTTTGATGCAGAGTAGCACGTACTACTGCATCTGGTTCCAGCGCTGTCTGTTCCTGGTACCGTGTACTGCTCATGCAAACCAGTGAGGATTCTCCAGCATCGCTTCGAATGGATATAGAACGTATTGTTTGCACTTTCAAGTTAATGACTGAAATCATCATGTAACCGTTATGGGAGATCTCACATGCTTTTAGAATACTGCTGTTATTCATTTATTTACTGCTACCTCCAATTAAAATACATTATAACTGCATTTCATGTAGGTGTATCTGCTATTTTCTGAATGGTTGTTTCCACTTGTCTGCATTCAAAAGAGAATGTTGCTACCAGAGCACACCTGCTCAAAACATCACTCATACCATGAGATCCTTGAATGAAGACTGCCTTGTCTGCTAAGAGTCGAAATGCTCTGTGATTTAACTGTGTGCTACTGAGACAGTGGATGACCTGCAGGTCGAAGGTTTAATCCCAGTTATAGTCACAGTAATCTTTTATCCATTAATTGAATGATGAAATGGGTACTGGTGGGGATGGCAAATCTACCATCTCTTATTTAGAGGTACCCAAAAAAGTAAACATTGTTATAACCCCTTCTACATAAAACATTATTCCCCAAACTGGCTTACAATGACGGATTAACTTGTTATGGATTTGGTTTCATAAACACCTAAAGGTAAGTCTATTCTGTCACACTTTTTATATCTTATCTGAATATACTGTTTTTCTGCAATGTTTATTCAAAGCTTTCTCATGTATGTCTAACTGTGTTAGGTAGGCAACATGTTCTCAAAATGCCTTCCTAGTGTCAAATTATTCCTTCTAAGAGAAGCTGACTACTATACAAATGTTTCACTACTCAAATTGACACCACCTAAGTAACACTTGCTAATGAGTAAGGAGGACCTGGCCTTGCAGTTCGGGTTGTACTGTTCCAATGGGGAGTAGTGTCAAGACTGATTTCCATATGGCTGGGTCCAAACTGGGATGGCACGGTGGGCAAAAAAAACCATGGATTTAGCCCTAGATCTGTGACTGTGGGTCAGTGTTTGACATTGTTCAGCATTCCATCCATCATCTGTTCTTTTGCATTTGTCTCTCTAAGTGTGCTGGGTATGCTCGGATGTGGTTCCAGGGCTCACTGTGCCACTGGATTCAAGCTCGCTTGGCTGATGGGGGGGTGATACCCCAAAACCGGTCCCAGGATACTTGTTTCCGGTCAAGGGAGGGCATGGCCTGTCAATTTGGGCTCAACAGCTCCCATGGGGAGGACGGTCAAGACTGATTTGCATGTGGGTGGGTCCAAATCAGAGTGGCATTGTGGGGGCTGGGGATGTTTGACATTGCTCAGCATTCCAGTCATCATCTGTTCTTTTTGTATTTGTTTTCCTAAGTGCGCCAGGTATGCCGACATATTGGTCCTGGCTTCACTGTACCACTGGATTCGAGCTAGACTGCTGATGGGGTGTGATAACCTGAAATCGGGCCCAGGATGCTTGTTTCCTGTTGAGGAAGGACCTGGCCTAGCAGTTTGGGATGGACTGTTCCCATGGGGAGCAGGGTCAAGACTGATTTGCATATGGGTGGGTCCAAACTGTGGTGGCTTGGTGGGTAAAAAACAATGGATTTAGGACCAGGTCTCTGACTGGGGATGAGTGTTTTACATTGGTCAGCATTCTATCCATCATCTGTTCTTTTTGCATTTGTTGCCCTAAGTGCACTGGGTATGCAGAGACATGGATCCCAGGCTCACTGTACCACTGGATTCAAGCTAGCCTGGCTGAGGAGGGGTGATGTCCAGAAACCAGTCCCAGGATGCTTGTTTTCGGACCAGGGAGGATATGGCCTGGCAGTTCGGGCTGGATTGTTTCCATAGGGAACAGAGTAAAGACTGAGTTGCATATGGCTGGGTCCAAACTTGGGTGTCATGGTGGGCAACAAAACAATGGATTTAGGCCCAAATCTCTGATTGGGGATGAGTGTTTGACATGGTTCAGTATTCCAATCACCATCTGTTCTTTTTGCATTTGTCACCCTAAATGTGCCGGATACGCCCAGACATGGATCTCGGGCTCACTTTGTCACTGTATTCAAGCTAGCCTGGCTGATAGGGGTGATACCCCAAAACCAGCTCCAGTATGCTTTTTCCTGTCCAGGGAGAACCTAACCTGGAAGTTTGGGCTGGACTGTTCCCATGGGGAGCAGGGTCAAGACTGATTTGCTTATGGCTGGGTCAAAACTATAATGGCATAGTAGGCAAAAAAACAATGGATTTAGGCCCAGATGTTTGACTGGGGGTGAGTGTTTGACATTGTTCAGCATTCCTTCAATCATCTGTTCTTTTTGCATTTGTCACCCTAAGTGCCCTGGGCGTACCCAGACAGGGTCCCCAGGCTCACTTTTCCACTGGATTCAAGCAAGCCTGGCTGATGAGGGATGATACCCCGAAACCAGTCCCAGGGTGCTTGCTTTTGGTCCAGGGAGGATCTGGCCTGGCAGCTCTGGCTGGACTGTTCCCAAGGGGAACAGGGTCAAGGCTGATTTGCATATGGCTGGGACCAAATTGGGGTGGCATGCTGGGCAAAGAAATTATAGATTTAGGCCCTGGTCTCTGACTGGGCGATGAGTATTTGGCATTGTTCAGCATTCTGTCCATCATCTGTTCTTTTTGCATTGGTCGCCCTAAGAGCTCCAGGTATGCCTAGACGTGGGTCCAGGGCTCACACTGCCACTGGATTAAAGCTAGCCTGGCTGATGAGGAGTGAGATCCTGTAAATGGTCCAAGGATGCTTGTTTCCGGTCCAGGGAGGACCTAACCTGGATTTTTGGGCTGGACTGTTCCCATGGGGAGCAGGGTCAAGACTGATTTGCTTATGGCTGGGTCGAAACTATAATGGCATGGTAGGCAAAACAACAATGGATAGAGGCCCGGATCTTTGACTGGAGGGGTGAGTGTTTGACATTGTTCAGCATTCCTTCCGTCATCTGTTCTTATTGCATTTGTCACCCTAAGTGCCCTGGGTGTGCCCCGACAAGGTTCCCGGGCTCACTTTGTCACTGGATTTAAGCTAGCCTCGCTGTTGAGGGATGATATCCCGAAACTAGTCCCAGGGTGCTTGCTTTTGGTCCAGGGAGGATCTGGCCTGGCAACTCTGGCTGGACTGTTCCCAAGGGGAGCAGGGTCAAGACTGATTTGCATATGGCTGGGACCAAATTGGGGTGGCATGCTGGGCGAAGAAATTATAGATTTAGGCCCTAGTCTCTGACTGGGGGATGAGTATTTGACATTGTTCAGCATTCTGCCCATCATCTGTTCTTTTTGCATTGGTTGTCCTAACAGCTCCAGGTATGCCCAGAAGTTGGTCCTGGCCTCACAATGCCACTGGATTCAAGCTAGCGTGTCTGATGAGGGGTGAGACCCTGAAAACGGTCCAAAGATGCTTGCTTCTGGTCCAGGGAGGACCTGGCCTGGCACTTTGGACTGGACTGTTCCCATGGGGAGCAGGGTAAAGGCTGATTTGCATATGGCTTTGTCCAAACTGAGAGGGTATGGTGGGTTGGGGTGAGTTTTTGACATTGGTGAGCCTTCCGTCCATCATCTGTTCTTTTTACCATCTTAGCAATGGCAATACGGGCAGCTACCAAAATCAGCAGCGTCTTCCAGAATTCTGTGCTAGATCTCAGGGCCCGAATGGCTTCCCTTACATTACCCTCCAGTAACTCCTGGGGGTCACTGTAGATCTTTACTCCCAGATACTTTAAGCGGGTGGTCTCCAAAGCAGCACCCCGTGAGGCCGGGGCCAGCATCAACCCTTCACTAATGGGTAACAAGCTAGTCTTTTGTCAATTAATACATAGGCCCTCATTACAACCCTGGCGGTCAGTGATAAAGCGGCAGTAATCCCCGCAACAGGCCAGCGGTAAAAAAAAGAGAATTATGACCACGGCGGAAACCGCACAAATAGGCAGCCACTTTAACACACCGACCGCCACAGCGGTAGCAACAAGCACCGCGGCGGTAACCGCCAACAGCCAGGCAGAAGACAATGTACCGCCCACAGTATTACAACAGGCCTATCCGCCACCTTTTCCGGGGCGGTACCAACAACATCAAAAGCACGGTGGAAACAGATCTCAGAAGTCAAAGGACTCACCTGTGGAGACTCAGGGAACAACCAAGACGCCATGGAGCCCGAGTTGCAGGTGTTCCCCATGCTCGTCTATCTCCTTCTTCACTATGAACATCAACGCTGGCGAAGATGACCACGGTGAGTACAGCCGCCTAGCACGCAAGGGAGGGAGGGAGGCAAAAGAGAGTGACACACACACGCAACACCCCCACCCCCAACACCAGACACACATGCAGATGCAGTAAGAAAACATATTTACTCCGTACCCCTCAGGAATAATGCAAGGACAAAAGGAATTGATTAAAGTGAGTGTAATAAGATAAAAAGCTAGAAATTTGCACTTCAAAATCAAAACAGTATATATATATATATATACAAATGGAGGGACACAGCCCAGTCCACAATGTCCGTGGGCCACATCACATAGGCCAGGGCCCCACTTGACTCCTGCAACAACACGGAGAGAACACCGCAGGGGCATCAGGTCGAAAATATACAGGCACCTCCGGGGGACAGGGAACGGTGGGCACCTCAGCTGGAAGATGGTACAACACCACTGGTCCTGGAGGGGGCTACATGCCCTGTGCTTGGTCCTGGGGATTGCAAAGCCACAGTCTCTCAAGTGGGTGGTGTGCCCACTGCTTGGTCCTGGGGAGTGCAAGGCCACAGTCTCGCTAGTTGGTGGTTTGCCCACTGCTTGGTCCTGGAGAGTGCAAGGCCACAGTCTCTCTAGTGGATGGCTTCTTCCACTGGTTCTGGAGGGGGCTTTGTGTCCAGTGTGCTTCATCCTGGCAAGCTGATGGTACCTCCTTGCCCTTCACCTTGGCAACTGGTGTTGCCTCCTTGCCCTTCACCTTGGCAGCTGGTGGTGCCTCCTTGCCCTTCACCTTGGCAGCTGGTGCAGGCACACTGTCAGTGCTGATGGCTGGTTCCCTGGAGCTTCTCCCACCTGCAGTAGCTGCAGACACTACTGTGGCTGTGGACTGCGTAGCTGGGGTGCTCGCCTGGGTTCTGACTACTCTAGTCCGACATGAAGGATGGGGGAGGAAGGGATAGGGAAGAGGTCAACGGTGGAGAGGAAAAGCTTCTTAGGGACACTAGGGTGGTAAGAGGGTGAAGGCGTGGGAGTGAAGGAAGAGAGAGTGGTTGTTGGAGGTGTCTGTCTGCTGTGTTTGGGTGCAGGTGCATGGGCTGGATGCTGTGGACAAAGTGGGAGAGGACACAGTGGGAGAGGACACAGGGGGCGTGTGCATGGATGTGGGGGTGGTGACTGCCAGTGAGGGGTGTGTAGTGATAGGCGTGATGGTGATGGTGGTTGTGGATGAGGATGTAGTGCATGTAGGTGTGAATGGAGACGCTACTGGGAGAGTGGTGTCTGAGGAGGAGGGGGACACAGTGGAGGCAGTGGATGTTGGTGTGTCTGGATAGTGTTTGTGTTAGTGTTTGTGTGATGATGTGTGGTGCTTCTGTTTGTCTGAGCCACTCCTGTGTGTTGTCTTGGGTGCATGCTGGTCTGAATGTGTGCTTGGGATAGGTTGGGGTTCAGGGGAATGGGACTGGGCAGAGGAAGTTGAAGGGGGGAGGCTAGAGACAGGGACAATGGCTGCCATCAGGGAGGAGGCCAGAGCCTGGATTGATCTCTGTTGGGCTGCCATGCCAGAGTGAATGCCCTCCAGGAATGCATTTGTTTGTTGCAAATGGCCTGCTAGGCCTTGGATGGCATTCACTATGGTTGACTGCCCAACAGAGATGGATCTCAGGTCAATAGCCTCCTCACTCAGGGCAGCAGGGCTAACTGGGGCAGGGCCTAAGGTGCCTTAGGAGAAGGAGATGCCCACCCTCCTGGGTGAGCGGGCACGGGAAACACGCTGAGGGGCTGCTGGGAGGGCAGTGCTGGTATGGGGGTGGTGGCTGTACCTGTAGATGGGGTGGCCACAGAGGTGACCGCCACCACCAGGGAGCTTCCATCGAAGGAGTTATCACTGTCATAACTGTCCACTCCAGTCTCTGCTGTGGTGCTTCCCTCACCGTCCGTCCCACTGGTGCCCTTATCGTCAGTGGATTCGGCCTCCTGGGCCATGTGGGATGCAGCTCCCTCCGTCGCCGGTGCCTCTGCTCCGCTGCCAGATGGTACTAATGCACAGAAGGACAGGGTGACAAAACAAAAAGGGGGGGGAGACAAAGGATACACTTGGTCAGTGGCTGCATCAACACCACAGTTGGCGTACACACCACCCTCACACAGGCAACAGGCCTACGCACTATGCAATGCACTGCCAGTCACAATGCTAGTCATCAGCCCAAGGACGGGAGTACTTAACTCCAATAGCAGCATACCTCACACCCACAGACCCCTGCCCCTTTGGGGGCAGATCGGCCGATTTTTGCTACGCCAATCTGCCCCCAAGGGGGGCAGACACCACTAGGCACCGGGGATTTTTTTTGCGCCAATGTCACGCCGGGGGAGCGACCCCGTAGGCAAGGGTCGCTTCCGGGGGGTGGGGCTGGTGGGGAAAATTTATGATTATTAGGCCGATCTGCCCCCAGGGGGGGCAGAAACCTCTAGGCGCCAGGGCAATTTTTTTTTTGTTTTTTTTTTTTTTGTTTGTTTTTTTAGAGATGGGGAGCAACCCATTAGGCAAGGGTCGCTCCCCTGGGGGGGGCAAATTGTATTTAGACCATTTCTGCCCCCCTTGGGGGCAGATCGGCCGATTTTAGGTCAATCAGCCCCCAAGGGGGCAGAAACCACTAGGCACCGGGGATTTTTTTTTGCGCCAATGTCACGCAAGGGGAGCGACCCCGTTGGCAAGAGCCGCTCCCAGGGGGAGGGTTGGGGGGGGTGGGGGGGAAATTTATTTTAGGCCATCGATCGGCCTATTGTTATTAAGCCGATCTGCCCCCGGGGGGGGCAGAAACCTCTAGGCGCCAGGGCAATTTTTTTTGTGTTTTTTTTTTGTTTGTTTATTTTTTTAGAGATGGGAAGCGACCCATTAGGCAAGGGTCGCTCCCCTGAGGGGCAAATTGTATTTAGACCATTTCTGCCCCCCTTGGGGGCAGATCGGCCGATTTTACGTCAATCTGCCCCCAAGGGGGCAGAAACCACTAGGCACCGGGGATTTTTTTTTTGCGCCAATGCCCGTTCAAATATTTTTTTAGCCAAATTTTGAGGTTTGCAAAGGATTCTTGGTAACAGAACATGGTCAGAGCCCCACAAGTCACCCCATCTTGGATTCCTCTAGGTCTCTAGTTTTAAAAAATGCACAGGTTTGGTAGGTTTCCCTAGGTGCCGGCTGAGCCAGAGGCCAAAATCTACAGGTAGGCACTTTGCAAAAAACACCTCTGTTTTCTGTCAAAAAATGGGATGTGTCCACGTTGTGTTTTGGGGCATTTCCTGTCGCGGGCACTAGGCCTACCCACACAAGTGAGGTATCATTTTTATCGGGAGACTTGGGGGAACATAGAATAGCAAAACAAGTGTTATTGTCCCTTGTCTTTCTCTACATTTTTTCCTTCCAAATATAAGAGAGTGTGTAAAAAAGACGTCTATTTGAGAAATGCCCTGTAATTCACATGCTATTATGGTCACCCCAGAATTCAGAGATGTGCAAATAACCACTGCTCCTCAACACCTTATCTTGTGCCCATTTTGGAAATACAAAGGTTTTCTTGATAGCTATTTTTCACTCTTTAAATTTCAGCAAATGAATTGCTGTATACCCGGTATAGAATGAAAACGCACTGCAGGGTGCAGCTCATTTATTGGCTCTGTCTACCTATGGTTCTTGATGAACCTACAAGCCCTATATATCCCCACAACCAGAAGAGTCCAGCAGACGTCATGGTATATTGCTTTAAAAAATCTGACATTGCAGGAAAAAGTTACAGAGTAAAACATAGAGAAAAATTGTGGGTTTTTTCACCTCAATTTCAATATTTTTCTTTTTCAGTTGTTATTTTCTGTAGGAAACCCTTGTAGGATCTACACAAATTACCCCTTGCTGAATTCAGAATTGTGTCTACTTTTCAGAAATGTTTAGGTTTCTGGGATCCAGCATTAGTTTCATGCCCATTTCTGTCACTGACTGGAAGGAGGCTGAAAGCACAAAAAATCGTAAAAATGGGGTATGTCCCAGTAAAATGCCAGATTTGTGTTGAGAAATTGGGTTTTCTGATTCAAGTCTGCCTGTTCCTGAAAGCTGGGAAGCTGATGATTTTAGCACCACAAACACTTTGTTGATGCCATTTTCAGGGAAAAAAACACAAGCCTTCTTCTGCAGCCACTTTTCCATTTAAAAAAAAAAAAAAAAAAACTTTTCACTGTATTTTGGCTAATTTCTTGGCCTCCTTCAGGGGAACCCACAAAGTCTGGGTACCTCTAGAATCCCTAGGGGGTTGGAAAAAAAGGACGCAAATTTGGCTTGGCTAGCTTATGTGGACAAAACGTTATGAGGGCCTAAGCGCGAACTGCCCCAAATAGCCAAAAAAAGGCCTGGCACAGGAGGGGAAAAAGGCCTGGCAGCGAAGGGGTTAATAACACGAGGTGTTTGATACCAAACACCATATGTTTCAGTGAAGCTATTGTGTAGGTGAGTAACTTGTTTTGACCAGTGCCCAGTACATACTTTAAGATGGCTTGCCTGTTCACTTGCAGTGTCTAGTAATAGAACTAGACATCACAGGAGCACATCTGCTCATGTTGATATGCCCTCACATAAAATTTAAAGCACCGTGCCTTAAGGCTCAAAGACCTGCTTTAGGGGTGGCTTATGTATATTAAAAGGAGTTACTTTGACATGCACACAGGAGTGTGCCATGTCATTTTTTCTCTTCTTAGTTTGCACCATATTATGCCGCCTGCAATGGCAGTCCATGTGCAATTATGCTGCACGCCTTAGGGACCCTCTTTAGTGCCCATGTCCTCGGTACCAGGGGTATCCTTTACTAGGGACTTACAGGGGTGCTAAAGTAATTTACCAATTGTTATCTTTGTTGCAGGTGATGCTGAGTGTGCTCTCACACTGTATCTCCTACAGACGTCTAACCATACAATCTCAACAGAGATAGCCAAACTATAAGTTGGACACACTTTTGGGATCCTTCAGTCATGATTCAGATGTTTAGACAGTGTATTGCCCAGAAGCTGTGATCAAGATTCTTGTAAACTGTTCTGTGATGCACAACATCACTATGATACATAGATTGCATGTAGACATTACCCATGACCTTCTGCCACATCCAGGCACCTGTGGTGGGGCATTGAACAAAAGTCTCTGTATCAGTGGATGATCGACAAGTGAATTCATTTTGCACTTGAGCTGCTTGTTTGGTTGCTGTATTGAAGTGTTGGAAAGTTTAGTCAATGATTAATGGTGGTCTAACAGCCTGCTGATGTATACTGTTAGAAATTGGGTTTTTGGTGGACAGAGGTATGCACCCTGATCAAGCAGGAACCATAATCCTAGTCAGGGTACGTCACAAACATACCCTAACTTAACCTGCCCTCACCCTCTGGTAGCTTGGCACAGAGCAGTCAGGCTTAACTTAGGCAATGTGTAAAGTAATTGTGCAACACTTCAAACAGTAAAACATTGAAAACACCATACAAAAATATACCACACCTAGTTAGAAAAATGAATGTTATCTAATAAATAAAACGAGACCAAAACAACACAAATTCAATTAGTTGGACTTGAGATATGAATTTTTAAAGAATTAACTGTAAAATAGCACTTAGAAAAAAGAAGCACCAACTGGGGCTATGCGGTCGGGCCGGACTGGGACAAAGTCAAATGTTCAGGCCGACTGTGATAGAACGCGGGCCGACTATAGGGACCCAGTGAGGCCCACTGAACCAAAGCACCTTAATCCTGGTTGTGTCAATGTCGAATATGCGGAGAGCAGGCTGTGTCAGTGTTGATCCCTGCAGTGGCAGCAGTGCGTCGATCCTTCCAACACAGTAGTGAATATGTGTTGATTTTCTCCACGCAACAATGGTGATGCGTTGGGTCCAAGAGGTGGCAGTTCCGAAGGCGATGCACTGAGGTCATACCACGCTAGAAAGGTGATGAGTCAACACCAATCTACTGAAGGGGGCGATGCACCTTTTCCGGTCCTCACAATAGGGATGATGTGCCTGTTCCAAACCATGCATCGACAGGAATATGTTTCTTCAGCTGCAGCAAACTCCTTAAGGCCACTTCCAAGGGCCCAGGACTGGGGTAGCACCACTTTGCATGGTAGACTCAGAGATGATTGAGTCCAGGTGTAGATGTAGTTAGGTTGGAAGTCTTTTATGTCTCTCAGACTTCAATCAGGAGACCAGTTTGGAGTCACTCTTGGTTCTAGGTTGGAGAGATGCAGGTCCTGCCCTTCTCAGTCCCAGGCAGAGGGCAGCAGACAGCAGGTCCGCACAGTAAAACAGGAGTCCAGCAGAGTAGCAGTCCAGCAGAGTGGCAGTCGTTGTAGCAGCACAGCAGTGCTACTTCCTGGCAGAGTATCTACAGGTCCAAAAATGTACTGTCTTTGTGGTGTCAGAGGTCCAGTACTCCTAACCAGTTTGGCCTTTGAAGTGGGGGAGACTTCAAAGACAGTCCTTCAAATTGCATGGAGGCCCTGCCCTACCAGCCCTGGCTCCAGACTCCCTTCAGAGTGCTGCTGCCCTTTGTCTGGGGACAGGACACATGCTATTGAGGTATAAGTTTGAGGCTGTGCCCAGCTCCTCCTTTCCATCCTGCCCAGTATGGCCCATCAGGATGTGGATGGCCCATAAAGTCACACCTAAGCACCCATTGTGTGTGCCCAGCTGTCACCCACTCCAGACAAGTGATCAGAGACAAACAGCAGGCACCAAATGGCTAAAGTAAGAAAATACCAGCTTTCTAAAAATTGCATTTTCAGAATTACAATTTAGAACCCCACTTCACCATAAACTGTGGTTTTAAATTGAGATTCCGCATACATCAAATTCAAAGAGTATCTCTTTCAGATTGTTAATTACACTTATAAGATACAAAAGGTAATCCCAATGTTATCCTGTGGGAGAGATAGGCCTTGCTGTAGCGAAAAGAGACTTTGGGAGTTCACTACACTGCACTCTGCCCTCTGGGTTGTCCAGAGCCTTCTTGAGGGGTAACATAAATGTGTAAAAAGGACGGTGTGGGCCTGGCAACAGGGTTATTTTGCCAGATCGACATGACAGTGTAAACTGCACATATAGGCTCTGCAATGGAAGACCTGAGTCATGGTTAGGAGGCTAATTAAGTAAGTGACACAATCATTGCTGCAGGCCAACAAGTACAATTTAATTTACAGGCCCTGGGCACATGCAGTGCACTATACTATGGACTAAAAAGTAAATTAAATATGCCAATTGGAGATAAGCTAATATGAGCATGTTTAGGGGTGAGAGCAAATGCACTTTAGCACTGGTTAGAAGTGGTAAAGTGAACAGAGTCCTAAAGCCAGAAAAAACAAGGTCAGAAAAGTGGAAGGGGTAGGCAAAATGTTGGGGGGAAAACCACCCAAATAATTTCCCAAATAACTAACTGTTCCATAATGAATGTCCATCTATTTTGAGTTTTTTGCTTATATGGGTGCTCCTGTCCACAGGGAAGTTTCTGTCCTACTTGCGGAGCTCTCCCCTCAGAATGCAGAGTTTACTGCTCAGCAAAAATGGCCAAAACCCCCGCTCTCAATGCGGACATCTCTACCTACCAATACGAACAGGGAATTACATACAGCAACAGAAAGTCGGACACTTTCTTGTCATCCTGAGTCATTCTCTCACTATACAAACATCCTCCTCCACCCTGTTGCTACTTTGATTTTAGAAACATCAAAAATGGCAGAGGGACAGGAAAAGAGGTCCCCCAGTTTCACAGACAAGAATCTTAAGATAATTTGCGAGGGGGGTCTCCAAAATTACTGTTAGCTTTTTGGAGGCTTATGACCCAGCTGAGCACAGCAACACATGACATATTTGGAGAAACATAGGCATGTGCTCCAAAGCAGTGGGGGTCCACATGTGGCATGGAAAGGAGTGCTACAAGTGATGGAAGGTTCTTCATCATTGGGCCAAGATAAAAGGCCAGAAAATTCTTGATGTGTTCTGCCAGTCACATTCTTGGCAACTCAAGAATTACACAACTTCAAGGAGGAGCTTAAGAACACTGTGGTCAGCCCTTTACACCCAGCTGGAAGAGTTTGAGCAACAAAGAGGTGATATGTGTACATTTTTCTTCAGTTAAATAAGAGTGAATTGCTTTTGAAAGTGCTGTTCAGTCATGTGTCTAATCTAATGTTTGTTTAGCGTTGTATGTGGTCTGTAACTTGTGCTGTATCTGTTTATGAAGGCAATGAGTTTTTATACTAAAATGCAAATAAATGTTTAATGTATGTATGTAATATTAATTATCTAAATAGTAAATAATAGAAAGGTTTTCACATCAATATTTCTGGTCAACATAACTTTTCTGACACCAGTTTAACACTTTGTGTATGGATCATTTTACTTCTTAAAAACAAGCAATGCACTTTTTAAATTATATCACAGGTTTTTTGATGTTTATATTCATTTTTTTAAACGAAGGAAAAGCAGGGAGAGTGTACCCACCTGGAGAACAACACACTCATACACCAATAGACTCCCAGTGGAGTCTGTGAAGCCAAATTTGGGTGTGGGGGATATATACACAACCAGCCAGGAGCAGGCAGATATAGGGTCTTCTCCAGGTCCTGAGCAACAACTTCCTGTGGTGTCTAACAAGCAAGTCCTTTCACCATCTGGCCTGCACCCACAACCTCCGTAACGCCAGTGACCCCTATTCCATCCAGACTTCCAGTTGTATCCTATGTGCAGGTTTCTTGTCCTCCTACAAGCGCCACCCAGAAGAACAAAAGCAGTTGAAAAACACTTCTCCCCTGACACCTCGGAGCTCTCATTTGTTGTACACTCTCTGCCCTATAGGTAATTTAATAACGTCTTCCTTCAAGGAGGTCTTGAAGCTAATTGAACAGGTTAAAGTATCAATTTTTTGGTATACCTGGGAGTAGGAGCAATATGGATGGTCCCTGAGTCGATAACTGAACAGCTATGAACTTTATTTACCCTTTATGATCTTCTTGATAGCAGGCATAACTTCTCAAGTGAATCCCCAACCCACCACACAGCCTTCAAACATTGTTATGGTATTAAAGTGAGTCAGACCATGGACAGGAGCTTTTTCCATTGGGCCAAGAACTTGATGACAACCTTTTCCGGCTTGCAGGAATTACTTTATTATTGTTTAGAATTTTTGAACTTTCTTTGGTGATTTTGACACTTTTAGAATTTTGGAATGTAATTGTATTGATAATGTTGGACACTGTTTATTCTTAATTTTTGGAATGTATTCCTCTTTGTATATAATCTTGTCCTGGCATGTTTCTAAAATTTAGCCACTCGTCCACTTTTCCATTTCCAGTCTGAAAAATAAGACTCTATTGAATTTTCTTTTCCCAATCCCAAATGCATTTTCAACATATTTATTGATAAAATTATCCTAAATATATATATTCAAAACTATCTTTTAAAAAGTACATTTTAAAACAATTGACTTTTAAATTTGTTTTTTTACTCAAACTTTGTGTTAATGGATTTTGTGGTATGAAAATAAACTGTTTAGTTAGATAGCTGTAGTTTCAAATGTAACTAACAAAATCTTAAATTCATAACACTTTAAATGGCAACAGAAAAACAAAAATAAATAACACCTTACTTGGAGTTGGCCATAGATGAGATTTACACAGAAGTATTGTTTTAAATAGTTCATATTAATTTTTATTTAACAAATGGTTTTCAGTAATTGTGTTAGGGAAAGAGTAGTGAACAATTACAAATCATAATTTATTTTCAGGGTTTATCCTATGACTCTGCATATTCAATACTGGTTGTGAGCTTGGTTTCAAGTTGGATTGGGTTACTGGTGGTTGAGTTGGTGATTGGTGAATTGCTTGTGGTTGAGCTGGTTAACGTGACAGTGGTGCAAGTGGTTGGGGTGGAAGTGGTAAGTTTGTCGGTGCTGCAAAAGAATTCACATCATGATTTATAGGTGGTGAGGCCCTCATAGGTGGAGGTGCCTCTGTAGATTTTATGTGATTGTATACTTTTAATGCACAAGCTGGTCCAAAAGACTGACATATAATTAAGTGCTGTCATAATACGTATACAGACTACTTTAAAAAAATTTAGAACTTTATTTATTTTTTAAAGTGGTAACATGAGAAAAAAACATATGAAGGGAGAAGTTGCCCCTTACATGGAATACTTACATGTATACCATGTGAAATCAGTTGCTACAGCCATGGATGTTTCTTTTCTGGATGCCCTCTTTTGTCCACTACTGAACCAGTGTCCTGGAAATTAAAGTTTCTAGGTTAACCCTTGATCCAGCAGCTGTGAAGATTAAAGTGAACTGAGAATGCATGTTTATGAATCTAAATACAAAAGTGACATTTGACACCATTGTTGTCAAGGTAGAGACAAATCTATGAAAGATAACACAAGGCCTTTCAGAAATGTTATACTGTTGTTATTAAAATACAAGTTCTAAGGCTAAAAATAAATGAGAAAGTGCACCATAATGAACAATTACATAGATACGTAGACATGTGTGGCAAAAGGGATGTGGGACAGTAGGCATACACCTATCCTGTAACTGAAAAATGGAGTTAGGTTGGACCAAAATCTACAAAAATAAACGTTGTACTTACCTGTCCCTACCATCCATCTGGTGTGAGTAGCCAGTCCTTTTTGGTTGTGGAACTAGGAGCAGAAATACAGGTTATGACAGGCGAGGGACAGGAGAACAATACACAACCTTAAAGGCACATTAAAAAAAGAAAAAGTATGAGCATAACATTTTAAGAACACCAATTTCCAATTTACATCCTTGGTGAGCAGTAGCATAGGAGATTATGTTGAGTATGTGAGACCTGATGACGTCTGCAAGGGGGGTCATGTAGGTATTGAACAGGGTGGGGCTGAGGGAAGATCCCTGGAGTACACTGCGTATGAAGTCCTTGGGTTCAGAGGAGAAGGGAGGCAGCCAGATGCTCTTTCTGTGACCTGTAAGGAAAGAGCCAATTCATTTGACCGTGTTTTGCTCTATGCAGATGTTGTAGAGTCTGTTGATGAGGGTGTGGTGGGAGATGGTGTCGAACACAGCAGACAGGTCAAGGAACATTACGGCCATGGTTTCTCCGTGGTCAAGGTGAGCTCTGATATCGTCTGCAGCAGCAATCAGTGTGGTCTCAGTGATGTGGTTGGTGTGAAAATCTAATTGTGAGGTGTCAAGTAGGTGGTTTTGTTCCAGGTGTTCAGTGAGTTGTAGCTTCATGGCTTTTTTGAGTACTTTGGCTGGGTAGGGGAGCAGGGAAATCGGTAAATAGTTTTTGAGACCGCTGGAGTCTGCAGAGGGTTTTTTAGGAGGGCTCTGACCTCTGCGTGTTTCCATCTGTCCAGGAAGGCTGCTGTGGAGATGGAGGTGTTGATGATGGTGGTGAGTTTGGTGCTGATTGGGATTGTTCCAAGGTTGAAGAGTCAGTGGGTGCTTGGGGCAGTGGGTGCGCTGGAGTGAATGGAAGACATGATGGCCATGGTGGTCTGAGTGGTGAGCAAGGAATAGGTTGTGATACTTCAGCTGGTGTGCATTGGTTGATTGAGGAAGTTGAGGTTGAGAGACATGAGTTAAGGGTAAAGATTCCTGGAGAATTTCTTTTTCACGTCTCTCTCATCCTACCATTTCATCGTTATGTCTCCTGCATTGCGTGTCTCCTCTTTCAATGCATTAACAAACTGTAACCTCCCATCTCAAGCCATGGAGAGTGATTAGAAGTATCCCCTGCAGTTTCTCTGAAGTGTTTTACAACAAATTTCACTTCATGGGTGTCTCCTCCTCAGTAATATTCCTCTTCCTCTTCACGCTTGACTGCATCCTGGAGGCAAAGTGAGGTTGCAGGTGGCTGCAAGTTCATGATCAAGTTGAAGAGGCAAAAGTGATAGCCTAGTTTGAGGTCTGTATTTATGTTGTTTGAGGTGAATGGATGGTAGATGTGTGTGTGATTTAGTTGAGGTGCATATGATTTATCTATTGACTCCCATTGGGCGATCTTCACTTAGGTGGCAGATATCGCCATCTTTGAGGCGGAGGTTTCACTCAACATGTTGAGCTTCCACCCTACATGCAGACATGTCTGCCAGGTAGCCGGAATGTAAAAATATGCTTGTAAAGTTACTGTTAGTAAATTTAGGGTCGTAAACTACAGTGTATTAGACTCCACTACCTGAAAGAGGGGATGAAGACATCTAAGAGTCTGATTTAGAGTTGGGTGGAGTGGGTCCGCCATATTATGATTCCATTACAGTCTATGATCATAGTACAGCAGACGGGATATCCCAAACTCTAAATCAGGCCCGAAGCCTACAATTAGCTGAAAATCTACACTCTGAGATGGTGTACAGTTTAAACACGCAGATTGGTGCCCAGGTGTTAGAGTAAATTTACATGTGACATGTCATATTTACCTCTGTGACTAGGGCACAATATGCTTAGCAAAACATTTTAATCAATATTTTATCATATGAACATGAATGTTAATATGGTTAGAAATATGCATATATTACTATTGATAATAATATTCTTATAAATGGTTCTAATAATACTTTGTTTTATTTATTGTACTATAGTAATATTTCAATTTATGCATGTTCGCATCTAATATTTAAATCCTTGACTTCCCTGTTGACTTAAATGTACGAGGCCCTTCGACTGTATTTATACATCACAGTCACGAGACACAAATATCAAGATACTTACCCCTGCAACGTTTGTGCAAGGTCTGTACTGCACAAGCAACTGACAAAATGTGTAACAAAGGAGCGCTAGAAACACCGGCAGTCAAAGGATTAATTAACATTGATATCAATGTCACCTTACAAAACTAATAATAATAAAGTATGATAATTCGTATTTAGTAGAATACAATTGCAAATATAAGACTGATAATTATAGCGTGGCTGCTTGCTAATGTGAATAATCTATAATTTTCTTCAAATTTAAATAACACTTAAATTGTCTATTTTTCACTAACCGATAAAATAATTGACAGATTTTCATTTCTAATTATATTCAAATAAAACCTCCACCATCATAAACCACAAGGAGCTGAATACAAGATAGTGTTTATTTTAAAACAAAATACAGGAATCCCTATTAACAGTTTAACCGCTACGCTTCAAGTTTAGCTGTACAGGTTCCTAAAGGGACGCTACACTTAGACAGTAAGCACATTTCAGATACAAATATTTACTTATACAGTACATGGCACCAAAATAATATTATCGTGCACCCACCTCAAGGAAAACCAAAATCCTAAACAAAGGAAAAGCATTCAAACGCAGTAAAATAAACAATGTTATACCTTAATCTCCAGCAACAACTGTGCAGAAGCAGTCTCCATGTAAAAAAGCATGACTGTATTTCAAAGTTGATATATTAAAAATGGCCATTTACGTGCATAACAAAACGAATTCACTTTCAGTTCGGGAGCTGATGTATAATTCATAGTTAAAAATTATTAAATGCACTTTTAATCCAGACGTTAATGAATATACATGAAGATAGCCTTCTCCAAAAATCTTATAACGAAATGAAATGATTTTCAAACAAAACATTTTAGCAGCAAACTGAAGTGTTACAGCAACAAAATATCGATAAATTCTCCTTGTTGTCTGCGTCCATTCCATATTAATACTATATGGAAGAGGTGGGAAGGAAAAGGGAGAAACACTGTTCAGACGGGTACAACAAGGAATGTAC
Organism: Pleurodeles waltl; assembly: GCF_031143425.1. Lineage (NCBI taxonomy): Eukaryota > Metazoa > Chordata > Amphibia > Caudata > Salamandridae > Pleurodeles > Pleurodeles waltl. The sequence continues at coordinate 320,492,575 of NC_090436.1, forward strand.
CAATGTGGTAATGGAGGGGCCCGCGGAGAGAGAGACTCACTCTAGTCTCTCCACGGGCACGTTCGGGAAGGACAGGAAGTGGCACAAGGGAGCCGGATTGGTTGCAGGTAATTGGGGGTGGGTTTTAGTTAGGGTCTTTCCGCGCCGACCGTTTTAGGAAGGAGCAGAGTTTGAGCCCGACCCCTTTTTGGGATAGCAGGCGAGTGTGTTTTTTTTTTAAATAGTTAATTTAGGCCCTGAGGCTTTGCGGCCCCGGCACCAGGTAGAGCAGGCGCTTTTTAGTATTTTTGTGTGTGCGAGGCTTTGCGGCCTTTCGCGCTAGTGCGGAGCCCGGGAGTGTGTCTGTGCGTGAGGCCCTGTGGGCCCTGCGGATTTATTGGTGCACGCGGCTCCGACTGCTCAGCGCCATGGCAACCAGCTATGACGCTGAAGCAGTGAAGGCTGCGCTTTGGGCGAAGCCGGCTGTTCTGACCTGCTCAGGCCTGGGGTTCTCGACCAGGCCTGGGTCGGAATGACACGGCGACGCGGGCCCGTCGAGCCGGGTAGCGGCTGCAATTGCTGCTTGTCAATCTGTGGATTCCGATGGGGATAGGGAGGGGGGGCCAAGAGCAACAAGGAAATGTGGGGGAAGGGGCGCGAAGCGCTCCCAGCCCCCAGAACTCTATGGATGAGGTGAATGGCAAGGCAGTGGTGGCAGAAGGGGCCTGTGGCGGTGGGCGTAGCGATGGGGATAAACGAGAGGACTCGGGTTGGTGATTGAAAGGTATGTGTTTTATTTAATATATAGATATGTGTTCCCTTTGAATAATTCTGTGGTTTTATCCGTCTATGTAGGTGACCGCTTCTTTTCTTCTCTTTTCCAGGACTTTCAGAGGCGGATGGTTGTCCTCCCAGGAAGATGGCGTCGTCAGGTCAACCGGAAAAGGAAAGAAAGCTGGGTAAGTCCCAAGTTTGAATGTGGTTAGTGAGATGAGAGGGTGTAGAGAATGAGAGAGAGAGAGAGGGTCCGGGTAGTGGTGATAATCCGGGGTGAAAGTGATAGGCAGAGTATTAGGAATTCCCCTTTTTGTGACACCTCCGTGAAGAACAAAAAAATATATTTTTTCTGTCTACAGGCACTGCTACCTTAGGGTCCTTCCTCTTATATCTCCGGTGGTTAGATTTTAGTAAAGTTAGTGCTCAGCTCAATGTTGCTAGGGGTTCCCTAGTCGTCCTTTCTTCCCAGGGGTCCCTTGCCTGCTCCACTCCCCCTTCGACCTCTCCCTCCCTCTGCCTCTCCACCCTCCTCCCTTCCCACCAGAGCACGTAACTTATTTTTCATGCATGTACCTGTTTAAGCCACGTCCCTCCAGGGACGTGGCGGAGTCTCTGCTGTTCGGGGCTTCTTTGTCCCTCCGTGGGACTGGCACGAAATATGGACGTCGCCTCCTCAGGAATGTTCCTGCTGGCGTTCCCTCGTTTGTCCGCGTCTCCTACTTCAATCACCGCTCCGTCCGTACTCTCCTCCTCCTTAACGGCTCCGTCCGCGTTCTTCTCTCTCGTCGCGCGTTGTCCGTCTTCTACTTTTACACTTTGGGAAACCCGGATATCCGGGTTTCCTACTATTGACATTTACAGCTCCGCTGTACCCCCGGGGCACTGGTCGGACTGGGGCCGCCATAATAGGTAGTCGGGTGGTCTGACGCCGGCTACAACTCCCTTCCCCCAGAAAGGGACTGGTGGAGTTCCGTGGACCAAGGGTAACAGGAGAGATAGTCTTCAGTATATTGTTGAGTCCCGGGAATGTGACGGACCTGAAATGAAAAGGGTTGAAGCTCCATAAACCACCATAAGATGCGTGAGTTTGTGTTCTTATGGGATGATAACCAGATGAGAGGAGCATGATCAGTATATAGGAAAAAGGGATGACCTTAAAGGTAGTATTGTAGATTCTCAATGGCCCACTTGATAGCTAGACACTCTCTCTTGATTACCGGATAATGCTGTTCCCTAGGTAAAAGTTTCCTGCTGATGAACACTATGGGGTGGTTATGTCCGGTATCGTCTTCTTGGAATAATACTGCTCCTAATCCTACGTCTGAGGCATCGGTATGTAGGTGAAATGGTTTAGTAAAGTCGGGACACCGCAAGACAGGCTCGGTCATGAGGCGGTCTTTTAGGCTGTGAAAACTATATAGTTGATCGGAAGTTAGGGCCGATAGTTTGGTTGGTTGGTTTTTCCGTAAAAGGTCAGTAAGGGGGGCTGCCAACGTGGAATAGCTTGGTATGAACCATCTATAATAGCCTATCAAGCCTAAAAAGGAACGAAGTTCCCTTTTGGTGGTTGGAACGGGAACTTGGCGGATGGCCTCCACTTTACTTTTCTGTGGCCGTAGTTGTCCTTTTCCTATAAAGTACCCCAGGCATGTGATATGGTCGTGGGCTAGATGACACTTTGTCGGATTGACCGTAAGGCCCGCCGAGCTTAGGACACGGAAGGTTTGGTCTAGATGGTGGAGATGATCCTCCCAGGATTCGCTATAGAATATGATATTGTCTAAATATGCGCCCGCACAATGTTGGAGGGGTCTTAAGAGGTGGTCCATTGGCCTCTGAAAGGTAGCAGGAGCACCATGTATGCCAAACGGCAGCATTGTGAATTGGTCGAGCCCCGAGGGTGTGGAGAAAGCCGTCTTTTCTCTGTCTGCTGGGGCTAGCGGTATTTGCCAGTATCCATTGGTTAGATTGAGGGTCGACATATATTGGGCCTTACCTAATTTCTCGAGTAGGTCATCAACCCGTGGGATAGGATATGTATCGAATTGGGATATGGCATTTAACCGGCGGAAGTCGATACAAAAGCGAATCGAGCCGTCTGGCTTCGGGACTAACACTATCGGAGAGCACCAGGGGCTAATGGAGGGTTCGATAACCTTCATTTGAAGCATGGTTTGTACTTCTTGCTCAACTGGATGCTTTCGGGCCTCTGGGATACGGTAGGGTCGAAGGCGTACAGTTTGACCTTCGGTAGTTTTGATATGATGTTGTATCAGTGATGTCTTACTGGATTTTGACAAAGAAAACGGCATGTCGGGCCAGGAGGGAGTCTGGTTGTTTTTGTTGTTCGTCTTGTAGGTTGGGACTGATCTGTGGAAGTTCTGGTGGGGTCTGTGGTGTAGTGGGACACAGTTCGATCTCCAATGGTTTCTCGGGGGTTACCATAAAACCACTTGCGACAGGGGAAGAGGGAACTTCTGACTCCTCCCATTTTTTCCGCAAATTAATATGATAAATTTGTTCTCTTTTTGGGTTCTGAGATAACTCTACTAGATACGTGACAGGAGAGATCTGTTTCAGAATTTTATATGGGCCTTGCCATTTGGCTAGTAGCTTATTCTCTGAGCTTGGGAGTAATAATAGAACTTTATCATTAGGCTGGAGCTGTCTGGTTTTCGCTGTCTGATCATAATATCGCTTTTGTTTCTCTTGGGCTTTTTCCATATGGGTACGGACATCTTCCCAAACCCTCTGTAGTTGGGATTTCAGTTGTTGAGCATATTCTAGAATGGGTTTCTCCCCGCTTTCCTCCTCCTCCCATGTCTCCGCGGCCATATCCAATAGGCTACGGGGTTGTTGTCCAAAGACTAACTCGAAGGGACTATGACCTGTCGAGGCTTGTTCATGGGACAGTATTGCATAGAGGACTAGAGGTAGTTTCCTATCCCAGTCACGCCCTGACTCTGAAACGGTTTTCTTTAGCAACTATTTTATGGTACCATTATACCGTTCAACGAGACCATCTGTTTGTGGATGGTATACTGACGTTCTAAGTTGTTTGACTCCCAATGTTTTGCAGACATGTGCCATTAAGGCCGACATGAATGGAGTGCCCTGTTCAGTTAGAATTTCACGAGGAAACCCGACTCGGGAAAAGAAGCCAATCATGGCCTGGGCGACGTTCTTTGTTGTCATACTGGAGAGAGGAATAGCTTCTGGGTACCTTGTGGCATAATCGACAAGGATCAATATGTATGTATACCCTTTTGTGGATGGGAGGAGGGGGCCTATTAAGTCCATTCCGACCCTTGAGAAGGGGATGTCTATTATAGGTAATGGTTGTAACGGTGCCTTCTTCTGGGGTCCTGGGTCTATTAGTTGACATTTAGGGCATTGCATGCAGAAACGCCAGATATGGGCATGGACTCCCGGCCAATAAAACCGTTGTAGTAGATACTCCTCGGTTTTTTCTCTACCATAATGTCCTCTCCCGGGTTGATTGTGAGCAAGGTAGAGTACCTGTATTCTATAGGGTTCTGGTACTACCAATTGTCTCTTTTCGTGGTTGTCATGTTTGGTGACTCTGTATAGGAGATTTTTGTATATAAGGAAATAAGGACCCACCTCGCCCGTGCTTTCCGTTTTGGCTCCTGCCCAGGCATGTTGAAGGGATGGGTCTTCCTGTTGACAGCTACGGAAGGATGGAAGGGAATCTGAGGTAGTACTTAATACCTTTTTCAACTCCTCCCTCCCCTTCTGTCTCCAATATAATTGCTTCTCACGTTTCTTTTCCCTTTTAGTAGGTCTATAACGTGATCCTCCGCACTCTATAGGGGTTCCCGAAAAGGGGGCTTCTGCCCACCAAGAGTCTGATTGGATTTTCGCCCTTACTTTCAGTAACAGCTCGGGAAAATGGACATAGTCAGTGCCAACAATACATTCCTCCACCAGTTGATCCATGACTCACATGGGAATCTCATCCTGTTTTTCTTCCCACTCGAGAAGATCCGAGGCCAGAGGATAATCCTTCTTGTCTCCATGGATACAACATATAGAAACCAGCTGCCTGGGATGATTTTTCTGTAGTTCCACCAGACCGGCCCTGATGACTGACTGACTACACCCTGAATCTACTAGGGCTTTAATAGTTTTACCATTGACCGTTAACTCTTGCATATATCTGGGGTTGCCCTTCCCCGTGCATAGGACTCGTCCCCGGGTCATCCCAATCTCCATAGGCTTAGACTTATCTTCCTTACGGGGGCAGGCCCAGGCTATGTGACCCCACTCGCCACAGCTATAGCATTGTGGTTGCTGCATAGGGGGCTTCTCAACATTTCGGGGGAATGAGACGTCTTCAACCACCTTCCGAAGAGGGGGTCGGGTGGCTACTGCTTGGGTGCGGGGAAAAGGGCTTGTCATCTTGGAAGATCCCATCTTCACCTCAGTCGACCGGTGGTAGGCGCAGGCTAGGTCAATATCCATAGCAGTGTCAATATTGGGGTGTTGTCGAATCCAACTTCGTGTGGGTACACGGAGGGCTTCTAAATACTGTTCGAGAAGGACCGCTTTTATGACATCTTCCCTTTCTGTTCCAATTGGGCCCAACCATTTAAGGCCTAGGTCCTTTACTCTGTAATATAGAGTCCTGGGGTCTTCTGTAGGGGCCCACTTTATCTTACGGAATCTGAGGCGGTAATATTCTGTGTCGTGCCACACGCGTTCCAAGATGCTCTTCTTAATTTCACTGTATGGTGTGGTCCCATCTGGGTTGGCTGCCTGATATGCGGTCTGTAATATACCCGTTAATAAAGGGGCCACATACTGGCCCCACTGCTCTTCGGGCCATTGGGCCGAGGAAGCCACTCTTTCAAAGTTTGTAAAAAACACGTCGGGGTCCTCCCCTTCCTGAAATTTCTGGAGGACCGAACTCGAAACATTGGGGTGCACCTTGCTGGCTGTGATGGTGTCCGTTAGCTTTTTTAAGGCCGTTTCGTGTACCAATTGATTGTTTGCGATAATGGTGGCCTGACTTTTTAGTGCAGACTGGAGGGCCTCTCTATCAGCCTTGCCCTCCCTTTGTTGCGCCTCCCATACTAATTGAAGGTGGCGTTGACCTTCTGCGAGTTGTTGGATCATGTCCTCCATACTAGGCTTTCCTTCCATGATCTTGAGGATTAATTACTTCCCTCTATCCTCTACCGCTACTCTACTCCCACTTCTGACACTACTGTGGCGGTGGGCGTAGCGATGGGGATAAATGAGAGGACTCGGGTTGGTGATTGAAAGGTATGTGTTTTATTTACTATATAGATATGTGTTCCCTTTGAATAATTCTGTGGTTTTATCCATCTATGTAGGTGACTGCTTCTTTTCTTCTCTTTTCCAGGGCTTTCAGAGGCGGATGGTTGTCCTCCCAGGAAGATGGCATCGTAAGGTCAACCGGAAAAGGAAAGAAAGCTGGGTAATTCCCAAGTTTGAATGTGGTTTGTATGGTGTTAGTGAGATGAGAGGGTGTAGATTGTGAGAGAGAGAGAGAGAGGGTCCGGGTAGTGGTGATAATCCGGGGTGAAAGTGATAGGCAGAGTGTTAAGAATTCCCCTTTTTGTGACACCTCCGTGAAGAAAAAAATATATTTTTTTTCTCAACAGGCACTGCTACCTTAGGGTCCGTCCTCTTATATCTCCGGTGGTTAGATTTTAGTGAAGTTAGTGCTCAGCTCAATGTTGCTAGGGGTTCCCTAGTCGTCCTTTCTTCCCAGCTGTCTCTTGCCTGCTCCACTCCCCCTTCGACCTCTCCTTCCCTCGGCCTCTCCACCCTCCTCCCTTCCCACCAGAGCACTTAACTTATTTTTCATGCAGGACCGTACCTGCTTAAGCCACGTCCCTCCAGGGATGTGGCGGAGTCTCTGCTGTTCGGGGCTTCTTTGTCCCTCCGTGGGACCGGCACGAGGTGTGGACGTCGCCTCCTCTGCAAGTCTTCCGTCCTCAGGAATGTTCCTGCTGGCGTTCCCTCATTCGTCCGCGTCTCCTGCTCCAATCACTGCTCCGTCCGTACTCTCCTCCTCCTTAACGGCTACGTCCGCGTTCTTCTCCCTCGGCGCGTGTTGTCCGTCTTATACTTTTACACTTTGGGAAACCCGGATATCTGGGTTTCCTACTATTGCCATTTCCGGCTCTGTGGTACCGCCGGGGCACTGGTCGGACTGGGGGCAGCCATAATAGGTAGTCGGGTGGTTTGACGCCCAGCTACAACTCCCTTCCCCAGAAAGGGGCTGGTGGAGTTCTGTGGGCCAAGGGTAACGGGAGAGATAGTCTGCAGTATATTGTTGAGTCCCGGGAATGTGACGGACCTGAAATGAAAAGGGTTGGAGCTCCAAAAACCACTGTAAGATGCATGAGTTTGTGTTCTTATGGGATGATAACCAGGTGAGAGGAGCATGATCAGTATATAGGAAAAAGGGATGACCTCAAAGGTAGTATTGTAGATTCTCAATGGCCCACTTGATAGCTAGACACTCTCTCTCGATTACCGGATAATGCTTTTCCCTAGGTAAAAGGTCCCTGCTGATGAACACTATGGGGTGGTTATGTCCGGTATCGTCTTCTTGGAATAATACTGCTCCGAATCCTACGTCTGAGGCATCGGTTTGTAGGTGAAATGGTTCAGTAAAGACGGGACACCGCAAGACATGCTCGGTCATGAGGCGGTCTTTTAGGTTGTGAAAACTATATAGTTGATCGGAAGTTAGGGCCGAAAGTTTGGTTGGTTGGTTTTTCCGTAAAAGGTCAGTAAGGGGGGCTGCCAACGTGGAATAGCTTGGTATGAACAGTCTATAACAGCCTATCAAGCCTAAAAAGGAACGAAGTTCCCTTTTGGTGGTTGGAACGGGAACTTGGCGGATGGCCTCCACTTTACTTTTCTGTGGCCGTAGTTGTCCATTTCCTATAAAGTACCCCAGGTATGCGATATGGTCGTGGGCTAGATGACACTGTGTCGGATTGGCCGTAAGGCCTGCCGAGCTTAGGACACGGAAGGTTTGGTCTAGATGGTGGAGATGATCCTCCCAGGATTCGCTATAGACTGCGATATCATCTAAATATGCGCCCGCACAATGTTGGAGGGGTCTCAAGAGGTGGTCCATTAGCCTCTGGAAGGTAGCAGGAGCACCATGTAGGCCAAACGGCAGCACTGTGAATTGGTAGAGCCCCGAGGATGTGGAGAAAGCCGTCTTTTCCCTGTCTGCTGGGGCTAGCGGTATTTGCCAGTATCCCTTGGTTAGATCGAGGGTCGACATATATTCGCACTTACCTAATTTCTCGAGTAGGTCATCAACCCCTGGGATAGGATATGTATCAAATTGGGATATGGCATTTAACCGGCGGAAGTCAATACAAAAGTGAATCGAGCCGTCTGGCTTCGGGACTAACACTATCGGGGAGCACCAGGAGCTAACGGAGGGTTCGATAACCTTCATTTGAAGCATGGTTTGTACTTCTTGCTCAACTAGATGCTTTCGGGCCTCTGGGATACGGTAAGGTTAAAGGCGTACGGTTTGACCTTCGCTAGTTTTGATATGATGTTGTATCAGTGATGTCTTACCGGGTTTTGATGAAAAAAAAACGGCATGTCGGGCCAGGAGGGAGTCTAGCTGTTTTTGTTGTTCGTCTTGTAGGTTGGGACTGATCTGTGGACGTTCTGGTGGGGTCTATGGTGTAGTGGGACACAGTTCGATCTCCAATGGTTTCTCAGGGGTTACCATAAAACCACTTGTTACAGGGGAAGAGAGAACTTCGGACTCCTCCCATTGTTTTAGCAAATTAATATGATAAATTTGTTCTATTTTGGGTTCTGAGATAACTCTACTAGATAAATGACAGGAGAGATCTGTTTCAGAATTTTATATGGGCCTTGCCATTTGGCTAGTAGCTTATTTTCTGAGCTTGGGAGTAATATTAGGACTTTATCATTAGGCTGGAGCTGGCTGGTTTTCGCTGTCTGATCATAATATCGTTTTTGTTTCTCTTGGGCTTTTTCCACATGGGGACGGACATCTTCCCAAACCGTCTGTAGTTGGGATTTAAGTTGTTGGGCATATTCTAGAATGGGTTTCTCCCCGCTTTCCTCCTCCTCCCATGTCTCCGCGGCCATATCCTATAGGCTACGGGGTTGTTGTCCAAAGACTAACTCAAAGGGACTATGACCTGTCGAGGCTTGTTCATGGGACAGTATTGCATAGAGGACTAGAGGTAGTTTCCTATCCCAGTCACACCCTGACTCTGAAACGTTTTTCTTTAGCAACGATTTTATGGTACGATTATACCGTTCAACGAGACCATCTGTTTGTGGATGGTATACTGACGTTCTAAGTTGTTTGACTCCCAATGTTTTGCAGACATGTGCCATTAAGGCCGACATGAATGGAGTGCCCTGGTCAGTTAGAATTTCACGAGGAAACCCGACTCGGGAAAAGAAGCCAATCATGGCTTGGGCGACGTTCTTTGTTGTCATACTGGAGAGAGGAATAGCTTCTGGGTACCTTGTGGCATAATCGACAAGGACCAATATGTATGTATACCCTTTTGTGGATGGGAGGAGGGGGCCTATTTAGTCCATTCTGACCCTTGAGAAGGGGATGTCTATTATAGGTAATGGTTGTAACAGTGCCTTCTTCTGGGGTCCTGGGTCTACTAGTTGACATTTATGGCATTGCATGCAGAAACGCCGAATATGGGCATAGACTCCCGGCCAATAAAACCGTCCTAGTAGATACTCCTCGTTTTTTTTCTCTAACATAATGTCCTCCCCCGGGTTGATTGTGAGCAAGGTAGAGTACCTGTATTCTATAGGGTTCTGGTACTACCAATTGTCTCTTTTCGTGGTTGTCATGTTTGGTGACTCTGTATAGGAGGTTTTTGTATATAAGGAAATAAAGACCCACCTCGTCTGTACTTTCCATTTTGGCTCCTGCCCAGGCATGTTGAAGGGATGGGTCTTCCCGTTGACAGCTACGGAAGGATGGAAGGGAATCTGAGGTAGTACTTAAAACCTTTTTCAACTCCTCCCTCCCCTCCTGTCTCCAATATAATTGCTTCTCACGTTTCTTTTCCCTTTTAGTAGGTCTATAACGTGATCCTCCGCACTCTATAGGGGTTTCCGAAAAGGGGGCTTCTGCCAACCAAGAGTCTAATTGGATTTTCACCCTTACTTTCAGTAACAGCTTGGGAAAATGGACATAGTCAGTGCCAACAATACAGTCCCCCGCCTCCGGGGAAGTGGGGGATCCGGGGTCCCCGGGCCCCTGTATGCAGGCAGGTTGGGACCAAGCAGAGGCATGGGACTTGGAGGCCAGGATCCGGGAGCAATGCAAGGTCGTTGCGGAGACTGAGGCCAGATGGGCACAGCTGTGTAGGGACCGGGAGGAGTTAGGAGCCTGGGGGGAGCAAGCAGGAGGGCCATAGAGGTCCCAGATGCCAGGGGGCCACAGCCATCCAGTTCGGGGCAGGGAGTTGGGTCTGGGTACCACAGGCCGGGCGGGGGGAAGGAGGCTAGTGCGGCCGAAGGGCAGGTCGGCGCTGGAAGCCCCGGTGGCGCACACGGCCACGTGGGGAGAAGCAGGACAATGCCAACAGCTGAGGTTGGCAGAAGAAAGGTGATGCCAACGGGGTGCAACACGGCCCTAGCACGTTGGTCTGAAGCACTAGAGGGGCATGCAGCGGCCTTCTCTACACCTCAGGAATGTGGGTACCACACTGATGGTTCACGCCATGTGGGACAAGAAACAACAGCGAAGCCACAGGGGTATGTGGCAAGCAGGTGTGAGTGGGAAGGCGATGAGGAGGTGGAACTGGATTATGAGGAAGAAGGGGATGATTGGGAAGAAGGAGAGATTCGGGAGGTGGAGGTGAGCGGTGTCACAAGGGGGGGGGGCGAGGGCGCAAGTGCAGCGCAGCCTCTTCCTCTGCTTTTGTTTTACAGGACACCGTTTTTTCGGAAGGGCCATCAGGAGTGCGGCAAATGACGTCACAGGGTCGGTTATTGAGGAAAACGCTGCGGAATCTGGGGGCAATGGACAGAGGTAAGGGGAGATGGTGGTCACTTTGGGGTGAACGGGGGGGCACCAAGGGCTCATGCACACACAAGTCCATTGGTGTTGGGGACGGGTCAGTTTTAGAGACAACCGGGGTTGGTTTAGGACAGGAGGGGGACGCGAACAAGAAAAAGGAGGCCCTGTCCGCATCAGTTGCAGAACCAGGCATTCAGAAGACAGGGGATGACACAGGTACAGAGGACAAGGAAGGGGGAAGCCATAGGAAGCGGCTCCCGTATATAGGACTGGCCATGCCCCTGGGGTCACATGTGGCTGACAAAACAAAAGCGAGAATTTGGAGGCATGAATATGTAGAAGTTTTAAAGCTTTTACATAGGGATATTCAGGCTAAGGAGGGATCCAAGGAGGAAGAATGGGAGTTAGCACGCACGCCCAGGGTTCCTATCACAATGGATAATTGGACATCTGCTTTCCTGATATTCGCCAGTATATATTGTGAGAAATATCCTGACAGAGCCATAGCGCTTTTCAAATACATGGACATCATAAGGAAGGCACATTTGCATTTTGGGGGCTTTGCATGGCTGAGCTATGACGAAGAGTTCAGGGCTAGGGTGAGTGTAAATCCGGAAAAAACATGGGGGGATGTGGACCCAGAACTATGGATGCAATGGATGGCATTGGCTCAATCCTCAGCGTCCCCACATACGGCGAGTGGGCTGCCAGTAGTTTACAAGCCTTTTCAGTCCCGTCCCGCCCAGGGAGGGGCTGGTGCAATTAACAAGACCCCAGTGTGCACCACGGGGGCTTATTGGAATTTCAATAAAGGGTTCTGTTCACGACAACAGTGAGGGTTCAAACATGATTGCTCCAAGTGTGGGGGCCGTCATCCAGTCACTCAATGTTTTTCCCTTTCCAGTCCAGCGGAACAATGGAGGGCGTCCAGAGGACGGGGCACACAGGATGCTACTGCGCCAAAGGGGTCCTACGCCAGTTAGGCTGGAGACTCTGTTGCCTTGGTTACACAGCTATCCAGATTCTGATAAGGCCTGTCAGTTGTAGTTGAGGTTTTGTGAAGGTTTTCGGGTGGGTTACCAGGGTCCCCGAAATAGGAGGTCGGCAGACAATTTGCGGTCTGCAAAAGAACAGCCTCAGGTGGTACGCGACAAATTGGCAAAGGAGGTGGCTCTGGGGAGAATAGCAGGGCCATTCTATGACTGGCCAAGTGATAATTTGATGATATCCCCCTTGGGAGTCGTGCCCAAAAAAGCACCAGGTGAGTTCCGGTTAATTCACCATTTGTCATGGCCTGAGGGAACATCTGTCAACAATGTTATCGCACACGAGGACTCCAAAGTGGTCTATGTCTCGGTGGACGATGCTGTGAGGTTAGTTTTGAGGTGTGGGCGAAAGGCAGAAATGGCAAAATGTGACATACAATCGGCCTTTAGGTTATTACCCCTTCATCCAGCAGATTTTGACCTCCTGGGTATGCAGTTGGACGGAGCCATTTATGTGGACTGGGTGCTACCCATGGGCTGTGCTATCTCATGCGCACTTTTTGAAACCTTCAGTACCTTCTTGCAGTGGGTTTTTGTTGAAATGAGTGGACACCGGACGGTGACTCACTACCTGGATGATTTCCTATTTGTAAGAACGGCCACATCTGGGGCCTGTGCCCGGGCGTTGGCAGATTTTCAGAGACTAGCTCAGCAGACAGGAGTGCCTTTGGCCCCAGAAAAGACGGAGGGGCCATTATCAGTTCTAACCTTTTTGGGCATTGAATTGGACGCAAACGCGCTGGTGGCCAGATTGCCAGTGACAAAAGTGACAGAGATCCTTGAGTTTCTGGCCATGGTGCGTGTGCTTCGTAAGATGGATTTGCGAACGGCTCAAAAACTGTTGGGATACCTTAATTTTGCTTGCGGGGTGGTGAGGGGAGGAAGGACCTTTTGTAGGTGATTGGGGTTATCCATGTCAGGAGCAGTACTCCCACACCACAGGATACGGGTTTCTTTGGCCCTGAGAGAGGACATTAAGGTTTGGGAAACCTTTCTGAAAGATTTCAATGGGGTACCCATGTCTTTTGGGGACACTGACACGGTGTGGCAGGTTAAAATTTTTTCCGATGCAGCAGGAGCCTCGGGATTCGGTCTGTAATGGGACGGGAGGTGGTGCGCTGAGGCATGGCCCCCGCAATGGGTGCAGCAAGGGAGGAGTATTGCCTTCCTCGAGTTTTTCCCACTTTTAGTGGCACTGGCAGTCTGGGGGCAGGAGTTGGCCAATAGGACAGTGGTTTTCCAGGTGGACAAAATGGCGGTTGTGAAACTAGTCAACAGACAGCGGGCTAGGGACCTCAGAGTGTTGCGCTTATTGCGCCAGTTTATACTTCAATGTTTATCTCTAAATGTTATTTTTGAAGCTGCACACATACCTGGGGTTTACAAAGAGATTGCAGATTCCCTGTCTCGTTCACAGTGGCAACGTTTCCGCGAGTTGGCACCAGAAGCGGAATGGAACAAGACTGCGGTCCCAGCATACATTTGGTATTTGATGATCAAGGGGCTGGTGGAGATTTCTTTAGCAGTGTCTACTCAGCGGAGTTACAGGCTTGCATGGTTGAAGTTTCAATCTTTTGAGTTGTTTGTGGGAAGTTTTTGGGCACAAGGACCGCAGGATCTCGAGGCAACCGCACTGCGTTTTGTGATTTTTCTGATTGAGGAGGGTTTATCTCCTGCAACAATTGGGGGGAAACTAGCTGGGGTTTCTTTTTATGGGAAACTTTTCTTTGATTCTGATCCAGCGCGTAGTGATTTGTTAGGTAGAATGTTGAAAGGTTGGGGTAGGGTTAGGTCCAGTGCAGGAAAACCAGCCAGAGAACCCAACATTTTTTAAATACTTCTTGTGTTATTACATGTGTTGCCAGTATGCTGCATGGATGTAGGTTTATTTCGTCTGTGTATGGTTTGGATGAGTCTCGAGTGTCTGAATTGTTGGGGGTAGGGAAAGAGATTGGGGTGAAGGTAAAGGAGGTGTGCATGCATGGGGACCGGTTGGGTATTTCGCTCAGGCGCTCAAAGACGGACCAGTTGGGGAAGGGAAAATGGGTACGGCTGGACAGGGGGGGATGAGTTGGCGTGCCCGGTGAGGGATTGGATGGCGTTTAAGCAAAGGCTACGCAGGCCGGGAGAGAACGGGGTGTTTGTACATGGGACAGGGGTGAAGCTTACTAGTTATCAGCTATTGCAGCTTTTGAGAATGGCTCTTGGGCGAACAGGCAGGCGCTCGATGGATTTTGGCACGCATTCATTTCGGATTGGCGCAGCTACAGCAGAAGCTCATTTAGGTTGGGACTGGGCTAGAATTAAGGCCATAGGTAGATGGAAATCTAGATGCTGAGAGCGTTATGTGAGGCCGTGATACAGTCCTGGTTCATAAGGGTGGTTTGATTAACTGAGACATATGGGGTGGGGAGTTTAGGTTTTCATGTCAGCCTTTACAGTGTTTTTTCTTTGCAGGATGTGTGGCTGGGCCACAGAAAGACAAGATGTGACATGGCTGGTCGGCCATTCCTTCGTTCACTGGGCAGCAAAGTTTGCAGAGAAGCAAATTTACGGCAGGGCGATGGGACTCCCTAGCAGACACCACGAAGTTTTTTGGTGGGGGAAGAGTAGCATGAGGTGGGGAAGTTTGCTTCTCTTTATCACTGCTAGTTTGCTGGAATGGGGATTTCCTGATTTGCTGCTGATTCAACTGGGGGAAAATGACCTTGTGAAGCTATCAGGGCTCACACTAATACAGGATATGCAGAGAGACTTGGAACTTTTGAAACAGAGGTTACACCTCACATGCTTGGTGTGGACAGAATTTGTGCCCAGACAAGTGTGGAGAGGGGCAGTTAAACATGGAGTCATCGAGCGGGCTCGCAAAAAACTGAACAGGGCCATGAGGGTATTTTGTTGGGCTCAGGGGATTAAGGTCCTTAAGCACGAGGACATCAAGGAGCAAGACGTGACACTGTTCAGGGCTGACGGGGTACACTTGTCACAATTGGGAAATGCATACTATTTGACAGCGTTGAGGCTGCTGTTAGGGGAGCTATGGGGCGAGAAGCTCTGGTTCAGGGAACAAGCTTAAGAGTTAAGGCATAAAAAAAGAAAGAAAAAGTGACCTGAAGAAGGTTTGTTTTTCCTGGGGTGGGGCAGCAAAACGCCAAGTGGGTTTTGCTGGATGGCAGAAGATGGGGGAGGGTGGAGAGCCAGATGTGGGCTTGTCCACCCTTCCAATGGGAAAAACAAGGAGGTGAAGGATCAGAGTGGGGGGGATATGCTCGAAGCAAGTAGGGCATGAGAGGAATAGGGGAGTGTCTAAGGGAGGAGAAGCGAAGAGAGGTTTTGGAAGAGAGAAAGATGATCAAAGAAAATCTTGAAGAGTTGGGGTTTTGTTAATGTTGGGGTATACAGTCGAAGTTTAATGTTGTTTTATGTTTAAATCCTGTCCTAAATAAATGACCTTTTACGCTAATGATGGGTGTCACTGTATGTGTGTCCCGATGGAGGGGCCCGCGGAGAGAGAGACTCGCTCTAGTCTCTCCGCGGGCACGTTCGGGAAGGACAGGAAGTGGCGCAAGGGAGCCTGATTGGTTGCAGGTAAGTGGGGGTGGGTTTCAGTTTAGGGTGTATAAGAGGGGTGGGAGGGTGGGTCGGCCTCTTTCCGCGCTGACCGTTTTAGGAAGGAGCGGAATTTGACCACGCACCCACCCGGCAGCTTAAGAAAGTTAGGAGGGGATGGCGACATTAGGCGGCTATAGAGAAAGGGGATAACAGAAGGGGGTTGAGGGTCAGTTAGGGCAGGTGGCATTATAGGGTATGGCAGAAGATGGGGGAGGTTGGAGAGCCAGATGCGGGCTTGTTCACCCTTCCAAGGGGAAAAACAAGGAGGTGAAGGATCAGAGTGGGGGGGTATGCTCGAAGCAAGTAGGGCATGAGAGGAATAGGGGAGTGTCTAGGGGAGGAGAAGCGAAGAGAGGTTTTCGAAGAGAGAAAGATGCTCAAAGAAAATCTTGAAGAGTTAGGGTTTCGTTAATGTTGGGGTATACAGTCGAAGTTTAATGTTGTTTTATGTTTAAATCCTGTCCTAAATAAATGACCTTTTACACTAATGATGGGTGTCACTGTATGTGTGTCCCGAAATTCGGGTGGCAACTGTTGGCGCTGACGAGTCAGGAAATACCCCGGGACACAGGAGAAGCAACAGACGCCTGCAGGCACATACAACAAACACACAAGTATCCAGATTGGGAGAGGAGAGGGTAATAAGAGAGCCATGTCTCAGGCCAGGCACCGACTGAAGTGAAAGGTTGGACCCTCTACCCTCGATGCTGCACCCATGGCGGGCGCTGTTGCTTCCTCCTGACATTTATTTTGACTTGGAAGTAGTGCAGTGCAGCCGCTGTCTCTGCCAAGCCCTGCCCTTCCACTCTGCTGCAGCCGCCACAGGCTCTTCCAGATTTTTCCTGGCCTTGTTGTACTGTAGAATGTACACTGTCCCCTTGTAACTACACTCACAGATTTCTCATGCTGTTGATGACTAAGAGGTGAGTGAGAACTGCAGGTTAAGATTGCATCAGTTACTAACAAAGATTATTATGCTATCAAATCTGGGGCCCAGATTTACTGGGATTCTGTGCCACAGCCCTGACACAAAATCCATTTTGGCATTTACCAAGCCATGCAAAGCATGCCTTGCATTATTTCACTTCAGGTAGGTATTACATGGGTAGAGCATGGGCATTCCCATGCTTCCGCATGTGTACTTTGTGACAAACCCAGATTTACAAAGAGTTGTAAACATGTGTTTGCATCAAAATAGTGCGCCTACCCAAGAGAGCTGTAACATTGGGAAAAATCTATATTCCTACTCATTGCTTCCTCTTTCAAAGTCTGATGCATCCTGCATCACACATAAAATAGGAAAATTGCCCCCTAGTTATTCTTTCCTGCACAAAAACAATCCTGCCTGTAATGTAGGTAGTATGGCGCAAGGGTGCCTGCACTGGTGTAGGCAGCACACAGTGCGCCAGCATTAGTAGACATGGCGCATTTCTGCTCCCTCCCTTTCACACCAGTTGCCTTGCTGTGTTGCATGAAATATTAGTAAATCTTGCTCCCACCCTTTCACACCAGTTGCCTTGCTGTGTTGCATGAAATATTAGTAAATCTGCCCCCTCGTCTCCACAGTTTGAATATTGATAAAGACTTTCTGTTTTTCTGAATGATCAAAGCCAGTACCTCATTAGCCGAATGAGTATTCTTCCTAGCTCCCTCTATTTTCATATTGACCTCTTTCTTTAAATTACCTCAGAATCTATATATTTGTAATAGTCTAGCAAGCAATTTTTGGTGTAAATTTATTGTCGTGCTCACATGTACAATTAATTAATTGTTAGAATATGGACATTTTTGTCAGGGATATTTAAAGCAATTATGCACATTAATATCTATACAAGGCTTGAAGCCTACATAAAATGCAGTTGTTTATTAATGCTACTGAAATGATTAAATATGAGCCCAATGCACACACAGAATTTGAGTTCATTATGATCGAAAAACAATTGTGATTAAGCCCTTAATTATTAACATATATGATTATAATCAACCGTTATATAATTAGCTTTCTGATATCTGATTAAAAGCAATTATTAATGTTGCTTTATATTGTGCATAGGTAGCAATGTTATGTAGTGGGTTTAATCAATGTATATAAATTATGACTGTTTTTACACAGAGTTGAGTTTTAAATGTATTGCATGTTATATTTACGAGGACCTGCCAGCTTTAGGTGAATTAATGCAACTGCATTGTTTTTGTTGATTAAAATTATTCCCAAATTCTCAGCTTCCAAAAATGACCACAGGAAGGCAATCTTGAAGCTAATTTTAATTAAATGGCCAAAGTTCTGAATTTTGTTATGCACTTAAGCCACTCCCATGCAGATTTTTTCGTAAATACACTTACTTTCCCACAAAGGGCCTGCAGGATAAGCTCCTTCCACCAGTAGACAGGGGTAAAACAATGCGTCTTCTTGTCTTACTTCAATGTGATTGGTGCAGAAAATTTTAAGGGGCTCTTTAATTCCTTCGAACCAGGATCAAGCTGCAACACAAAAAGTGGCAACCATGCCCCGCACTCCAATGTATAGGAGTTATGGGGCTGAACTCAGGTGCAATCGCTGGGCAATCCTTTGGAGTTGTGAATAGAACAGTTGTTCAGCCTGAAAAGATGTAATATATTATGTGCTCCGAAAGAATTACTCATTGAGTTTCCCTTTTTCCCTACAGTGTGTGATGCAAGAGTCCAGCCTGCCTGTAACCTCGTATGGGGCATATTCCGCCCACTTAATCATTAGGTGTTGCCATCAATTAAGTATCAATTAAATAATATGCACGTTTGTATTCCATACCTTGCAGTCCTGGCCAAGGGAACCATAGTTTCTACAAATTCAACCTATAAATGTAATGATCAACATAGAACCACCCGTCTCTAAGCATATTTGCAGATTAAAAGTTCAGATATAGGTTGCACCAGTAACATGGCTTGAGGTTGGACTCTCTTTTGAGGCACAAGAAGCATGACTGAGTGATTACAAACAAATGATCACAAGTAGGAGGAACACAGAGGGTTTCCTCCCAGTAAATGCAAAAAATCTCATCACAAATTTGACAGGCACATTGAGTGTTTTATTGAATTTATAGTGCGCAGTGTATCATGCACACATGCAAGAAATGCAAAAAAATAATAAATGCTGTTACTTATGAAGACTGTGAATTACTTAGGTTACCTACTTACACAGAACTGGTCACTTGGTAGTATTCAGGCTCTCCTCTATTGGACACACCGCAACCTAGTGGTGGTGTAGAGTGACCGGTTACCTGATGTGTAGGCATACTTATCACGAAGGAGTGGCATGAAATTCACATTTCTATTGGATACTCTCCATACTAATACCATTTAAGGGATTGGTTCAGTCCTGATGAAGCCAGGTGACCCATAGATCTGAACTTAACTTGATGACACATTTTGACCAGTGGATGTAGGAGTTGATAATTACTTCATGTGCATCCTGTTCTGTTTTTATATTGCCAAAGGTGCCTCAAGAGTAAAGTGTATGGCAGATCACTTGAAGGCAATTTTAATGTCTTTCCAGATCTGGCAAACACACACACCAAAATTCTCCCTCCAACAGTGAGATTAAGCCTGCCCAGTAATGCTACATATATCAGGCAAGGACTCAATGATGAAACATGCCACACATTACTATGGATTGGAGTTATTTTAAATAAATAATGCTTATTTTTCACCATGAGATTGGAAATAGGGTCTGCGAGAATCTACCACAGCAGGCATCCTCTCAGTTATATGATTTGTTCTAGGGAAAGCTGAGGGGGCCTTCCAATAACCTTATTTCTCCCTTTGCTTAAAGTAGTAATGAAGTGTACTGCTCCTAACATCCTAAGAAACCGGGACAAACCTGCCATGTCAGTCCGAAAAAGCAGTGTTGCCGCTGGGCCAAAGATTCAGGTTGCTCTCACTTGGAGCTTTTTCCTTTCTTCGCTGAAGGAATCCAAGCTTGAAAAAAATGACTAAGCCTGAACATAGAAATCTTTACCGGACGAAGGTACCAAAAGTATCCAGCCAATGAGGGACCTTCCTAGGGCACAAATATTAAATTTCTCCTTCTATGAGCTTTCCCGCCAAAAGTCAAAGGCTTCACCATGACCTCATCTGACAGCTATGAGGCCTTGTTTAGCCCTTCTCAGCCACAGCCTGCTGCCTTGCCATGCTGAGGATTTTTGACATCCAATTTAGAGACTTATTCAGAAGTTAAAACTTCTGACTGGTACAAACCTGGTTTCTGTATCCAACCCACATTCCATCAATGTAGGTTTTAAATGATGCCTGGACCCTGGTCAAGTGCAACCAGATGACCACATTTGGTGCCTCTTAACACTGTTTGGTGCTATTTTTATTTAAAACATTAACAATTATCTCTGGTTCTCCTTATTGGATTTTTGTTGTTTTTGGTGTTGTTTTGCTCATTAAGTTTTTCTCTATTGTTATAAATTGGAGTGGTGTTTTAAACTTTTTAACTGTTTTGATACTTCTAAGTGCTTTATGCATTTTCTCAAATTAAGCATGTAAGCTCTGTTCAATCGCTATGAAGGGTTGAGCTCAGGTGCAAACTACTGGATATAACAAGAATAGTGACACTATAACTTGTGGAGGTTTACCATCCACACCAACTAATAATCCACGTTCTCACATTAGCATATTAAAGTATGGCAGGCTTCTTTATCTGTTCATTGGAATACCTTTCATGAAAACATTCATGAGTAGTCTTTTGCAGTAATGAAAGGGCATGTTGTTCTCTTCGTGTATAAAACTCTGCAAGACTAGTGTAGTTGGTGTCTTTCCATTGGAGTTATAACCCATTGTATCAACAAAGAGAGGGACTGGGAGGTTAATGGTCCAGTGTACGGTCTCCCAAATACCTAAGCATACTAAAACAAGTGTACACTGTTCCAAAGATGAAGGAAACTAGGGGGACAATAATGTTCAGGCGCAAGAGCCCTCACACATCCAAGAGGATGTCATGCTTCATCATCGGGTAGCTCCTCGTCAGACCGGCGCTGCAATGTCTGACGGGCTCCCCGTTTAGGGGGCTCTTTGCCGGAGATCTTTATAGGTGGCTGCCTAGTATCACAGACAGGCACTATTCCTGGCAGGAGAGTGACTAATAAAATTAGTTCCCAGTCCTAATGGGGCAAATACGTTTAATAGATCGAAAAATAAGACTGGGACCAAGATTAAAAACATAAGGAAAGTGTAATGTGAGAAATAATGGTCAACCACTTTCTACCTAGTGTTGGAGCTGGGAAAATTATCGCAGGACTCCTAGGACATGGTCAACATGTTTCGCGTACAGTGGTCTAACAAGATCCTATGACGCTTCTTCAGGACCAATCGATAACAAAACTTCTCCTGTCTATATTACAGAAAGTTTGCGCAATTTAAATCATCAAACAAATACATGTAGTTACTTACATTGAAGTTCACTGTTAGTCAAAAAAAATAATGGTCGCCCTAGAAAACTTAGAGAGAACACCCGTGACACAGCAATGTGTAGTAACCAGTCGTGTGGAATAACAAGCCAGTATGCTTACCATCCCTTGTTATATGGGGAGCCCCTTGGAAAGTAGCATGCCGATAGCGGTCACTACTAATAGAGTAATAAAATAAACACAATTAATTTGACACAAAAAAAGGAATCCAACACAGTCAAGTTCACTACTGAAGAACAAGCAACCGAGGTGATTGTCAGATGTATATAGATCTGTGTAACAGTTAATCAAACCAAGTCACATCTCTAGCAAATGTAACAAAGATGAATAGGGAGGGGGAATGAAAATTATCAAGCAGGTAAGTATATACTGTGTCTATGTATTATTGTCAACGGTGATTTGCAGGCTGAAAATCACCCGGACCTAGTCTGGTAATCCATGTGCCACTAAGGGATTTAAAAAAACGAGCGTCTGTAAGTCTATGTTATCTGACTTAACAGAGCTCGTTGTCTGCCCCTAAAAGCAAAAAATACAGTATAATAGAGGGTTAAATTCAAGGCCACTTACTTAGTTTGTGCCAGCAATCCACAGGGAAACCTACCCTGGCGTGCTGTCCCGTATTATAAACTGCCTGACTCGATACGAGTCTTTTAAAGGGGTTTTCCCGGGCAGAAATGGAGCGAGTGGTAAAGACTGAAGAAGGACTCAACTCCTGAGGCTTCTTGGAATGAGTCATAAAAATAAAAGAGGGGCGAAAAAAGTATTCCGGCGGCCATCTTTAAATAGTTAATAGAAGTAAAAACTGAGAGAAATGTTCATCTCCAGTAGCTTCCTGGAGAGAGTAGTGGAAGTAGAGAAGGGACAAAAAATTCCGGCGGCCATCTTGGAGTGGCTGATTAGAGCGTGCACATTATAGTGGATAATGTTAGTAGGCAGATGTAGGTCACCATAAAAGATGGCTAAGGGAGGTAGCCACCAAAATGGAAATAGTGGTGTTAAAGGCCATGATTATGTCAACCAAATAGTACAAATAGGAGGCCCCCTATCAAAGTGGTCAAATGGAGTCAGTCAAAATACGTCAAAGGCACTGAATACCAGGTTAAATATCAGTGATTGGAGGGCATTGTATATCTTTTTGCCAAATATGGTATGATAATGATGGTGGCAAAATGTAGGATGTCCAGGTCGTTGTGCTATTAAATATTCACCAACTTGGAGAAGAAAAAAATATATAACTCAAATGAGTCCTCAACATATATTGTTTTAGGGGGACAGTGTTGTCCAAGGAATGGCATCATTCAACCCATTCATATTGGTGTGTAACTTGAAAACCCACCGTTGTTCCAGTCTGAACAAGGCATGTGGAGTGTCAGTAGTGATTTTCAGGACATCAAGTACGACCCAACTTAGATCATCAGGACTTTGGGGGGCCTCCAAAAAGTGTGCACATAATTTTGTAGTGATGCGTCCACACCTAATGTTGCTCCTATGCTCATGAATTCGTATTTTAACTCGTCTAGAGGTCATGCCTACATAGCGCAGCCCACAAGGACAAGTGATCATATAAATGCAATTTTTAGTGTTGCAATTCGTGTGTTTGGTCAGGCGCCATTGACCTATAGGTTCCAGTTCTAGGGTTTTCCTGTGGCTAGTAAATTGGCAGACATTACAGTGCCCACAGGGGTAGTGTCCAACTACAGGTGGAAGGTTCCAAAGCGTGGTTTGTGTCTGTGGCCGCGGTGTGTCTTTCGGACGGGTGTGGACTATCAGATCTTTAATGTTTTTAGATCGTTTGAATGCAAAAAGGGGCCTGGGGATGGTGTTCCCCCCACTATTAAGAATAGGCCACCTCTTATTGATCAATTTTTTTATCTGATTTGATAGAGGGGTGAATGTAGACACGCACGTCAACCGTCTGTTCATGACTTTAGTGTTAGTTTGGAGTAGAGATTCACGATTGTTGTTCCTAGCTCTCTTACGGGCTCGGTTGATGACATATTGAGGATAATGTCGATCAAGAAGTATAGTTTGAAGGTCATCTGCTTGAGTATTGTATTCCTGTATTGAGGAACAGTTACGTCGTAGCCGTAGAAATTGGCCAAACAGTAGGTTGTCACGTAGAAGTTTAGGATGATGACTCTCGTACATAAGTAAGCTATTGCGATCTGTAGGTTTGTGATAAGTACAGGTAAATAGTTTTCCTTGGTCAATCGTGATTAGTAGGTCCAAAAAATGTACCTCCTTGTCTGACACCGTAGAAGTAAATTTCAAGTACGGGTTGAGTGTGTTCACCCAATCAGTCAGTGAACTTGCTATAGCCAGAGGGCCTTGCCATACAACCAAAATGTCGTCAATATACCAACGCCACAGTTTTATATTATTGGTAAAAGGATTAGTGGCAGACAAAATGAATTGTTGTTCAAAGTTGTACATATAGAGGCATGCCAGGCTAGGAGCAAACGTGCTTCCCATGCAAGTGCCTCTAATCTGGTGGTAAAATTGATCTTCAAAACCAAAGAAATTTTCTTTCATTGCTACTGTTGCACACTGCATAATAAATGCTATGGGTGGCGTCAAATTGTCACTATTGTGCTGTAGTATAGATTCTACTACCTGTAGAGTTGAGTCTTGGGGTATATTGGTATAGAGAGCCTCCACATCCATGGTAATTAGTGCTTGGACATCTCCTGTATTGTTAATAGTCTCAATCAAATTTAATACATCTTTGGTATCTTGTAAATAAGTGGAGGATCCCTTTACAAGTGGCTGCAGAAAGTGATCGCAAAAGATTGACCCATTGACCTACAAAAATCATCTGACATCTTCTCCCATTCAGATTGCTATGTCTTTTTCAGGTCAAGACGGGGACTATGCATGCTACTCAAGAACATCATAATGCTTGCCAAATGAGAGGAGTGACCAATCTGGGCTTTAAACTGACTCCATTCTTTTGAATAAAGGCAAATTCTCTACTGTTTAACCTTGTCCAACTTGCAAAGCAGATGTGATCTGGGCTGCAAGTGCATTGTGGTTCTTGGTTATTTGCTGCCTCAAGATAAAAGGTGTCAGGAGTCTTGACCTCACTTCTTGTTATCATCTTGCCAGCATTGTTGCAGCAGGAGGGCTTTCACCAGAGTCCTATGCTTGTTTCCAGTCTTTGGAAAAATACACTTGAAAAGTATTTTCACTGATCAGATGTTTCTCTTCACTGAGGCACACGAGCTCCCCTAAAGGTTAATAGAAATATAACCTACTTGGTCAACGGTGTAAGTATATATATCTCTGACTAGTGGTAAAAGTAGGACATCAGGGACAATCAAAAGCTACACCATGTTCTAAGTTGATAACTTTGGCTAGCGAAAGCAAGGAATAGTTAACTAGAGTGTCTCTGAAAATGAAGTATATGAAGAGGCATCAACCTAGTGCAAACCAGGTTTGATCAATCCTTACCTTTCCAACAGGTCTGAACTTGGGTATGACTAATGGCACTAAATCACTGCAAGTATAAAAATGGACACAAGTCAATACACAGGAGGTCTCTAATCTTGTGTTACATCTGCTATGTCCTTGGTGAGGACACCATTCACAAGGCACACAAATACAACCTACATTTTCGGTTTGCTACTCCACACACATTCAAGGCGAGAGAGAGCATGCAGGACTATTGTTTTATGGGACTGAGAATACTTTGATTTAAAAGGTAGACTCCTCTCCTAAGGATACAGGTTAAATGGACTTCTGTCCTCACTTGAACCTTATCTGCCACCAACTGTTGATCTCCCCGTAGACAGTTGAGGGGGAAGTTGGTTACTCTTTGGGTGTACCTCCTGGCCACCATGGCCTTGTGTACGTTTGGTGAAACATGAAAAATGTATTAGCCAAATGAACTCATAGTTCGTTGAGCACTCTTGGTGAAAAAAACAGACAGACCACAAAAAAGTGAAACAGTGTCAGAATGGCACAACTCAACTTGTCATGGGATCACTTATGAGATCCAAACCCAGGCATCAAATAATACAACACAACACAAAAGAGGTAGATCCACGATGAGTCACACAATGAGGACACTCCCATCCTCAGTTATTCATTGTGAGCCCCATGTACTCTATAAAGTTTATTTCTGATGTTGAAAAAATCCTCCAGTGAAGGTGTTGATGTATTTCGGCAGCTGTTGAGTATGGGCCTCCTCATGACAGTGGACGAATGATTAACTTATGCCTGGAAAGAAATATCTTTTACAAACAAGCTCCAGGCCAGGACACCCATGTGCAAGGATACTTATGCTAGAAGACGCCACATTGAGTGTAAGGCGGTACTGGCCTGCAGTTTTGCGATCGTAGAAGACATTGTGGCACGAGGCAAAAGTCACATGGTCAAAAAAACAGTCCGTGCTCAGGCCTCCACCACGATTGTAGGGCACTATATGAAAGGATTGGCGCCTTTAGATAGTGGAACAGATTGAATCACAGCTGGTCGCACTCCCATCTCATCAATCCTGGGATTAGCCCCGCTAATCTGTTGCTCCTTCACTCCTTCTCCTATGTTGCTCCATTCTTCTCACTCATTATTTTAAAAAACGTTTTGCTTCTGACAGACTATTAGCAGCAATCCATATTAATATAGGTTTTTACCCATTTCAAGATGGCCGCACTTCAACTGTGAATGCACACACATGGTGATGAACACCTAGTAATTCGTTTGTAGCCAGGATTTAAACTCCTAATCTGCACATAATAACAGGACACGAGTATTTGTGAAGCACACTTTCACCCCTTGACCCTGAAAAACAAGTCTTTGTTGTTACGCAACTCAACAGTACACATTTTATCCAGCTAAGAATTATGAAAAGCTGAGCGTGTCTACTGGGATTTGAAGCTGTGGACAGGGCTTTCAATCGAAATACAGAAATGCAGGTACTCACTATTAAGACCAGCTGTTTGCTCCTGAGAAGTGCTGAGGTTCTCTCATTAAATGTATTGCAGCAGAGCTCTGAAGTGCAGGTACTCTCCTTTTCAAAACAACTAAGTGCAGGTAGTCAGTACTACGCAGTACTTATCGATTTAAAGTACTGCCTGTGGCAATACATCAAACATAGGATTCTAGAGTAGACCATTAATAAACTAAGAGGCGTATTTATAGGTTGCTAGCGCCACAGGAGCGTTACTTTTCATGATGCTCCTGTGGCACTAAGCACTGCGCCTTATTTACAAGGTGGCATTAAGCCACTTTTTGTGGTTAACGTCACCTTGTAAATATGGCCCCTTCCCACGCAGCACTGTGTGTGGAAGGGGCGTGCAATGGGTGTTGTGGTGGGCGTGCCACAGCAACACCCACTGCATTTTAACGCTGCCTCAGATTTATGAAATTTCATAAACCTGAGGCAGCTCCAAAATCTAATGCCACCCCAGGGTGGACTTAGAAGGGCGCACCCCAGGGTGGACTTAGCAGGAACTTTTATTCCTCCTCGTTTTTTGTTTTTTCTATGCGTGCTGCACAAAAGCTGAACTCAACAAGCTATCCTGCCAGACGTTTTAAGGCATGGGCTCAGTGGGCAATTGCCCAGGGCCCGCGCCTTCCAAGGACACCCCAAGCATGTGACGTTTATATCTAGCTCACCTCACTTATATATATTTATGTATGTCAATATTTAAGGTATAATTCAATATTATTCGGTAACACAGGGTTTGAATTAGCAGAAAATGGGTAAGAGATTTCAACGTTGTTCGAAATAGGGGCCCTCAAAATATTTCTTGCCCGGGGCGCCTAAAACCCTTAGGATGGCAGTGATTACTGCTGAGATCCTGATCCCCATGCCAATCCTCAATAACAGCACCCAGTTTGGGAGTACTCGGATTATAATGGCGCCCACATATAGAATATCTGTAACGCTATTGTCCCTCCTTATGCCTGCAGGATCAGCACCAGCGCGTGTGCGCATACACCATCAATGGTGGCAAATGCACGGTTTCAACAAGAGTGGGTTATTTACTGTGGGCTGGCCTGGGCCCCCTTCTTTCACTTTACCCTGGCTTGATCATGATATTCATTAAGGCTCAGCATATGGCCGATGTTTGCTCTCGCCCCTCCTCGTGCAGGAAGTCAAAGCGCCAAATGAAAAGATTGTAGCATCCGCTCCGGCGGCCTCCCATGCCCCAGGGCCTTCCGTGCGGAGAGGCCCCCAGCTGTTCCATCCTGGGCTTTGTCTGCTCGCAGAGCCTGCACTGCTCGCCCTCGGCCACAGCTCCGCCTCCTACCAGCCCGGGCCGCCAGCCGGACTCAACCGAGCTGCACTCCAGTGCAGACCCAGGCCTCCCGTGCGCCACACCCGCAACACCGTGCGGCTACAGCTGCCTCGTCCTCCCTCGCGGGGTCTCCTCGGCCCCCGCTCAGTTTGTCTGCCCTGCGTTGACACTTCTGTCCGGGGAGCTGGTCACAGCTAATGGAGCTGTATGGGAAGGTAAGAGGTGCTCTTGCTCTTTGCACTCACTGGAAGGACCCTACATATGAAGCCTGTCAGTCTTTGGACATTCATTCCCCGAGTGTTGTTGAGTAGAAGTGCTTGGTGTGCAAAATATTACACACGAGCAGGTAATCAATAAGAGACTACATACACAGGCACATCTCTGCATGTAATCATACATACTACATTAATCATGCTGAAAATATATCTATTTGTACACAGACAGTTCTATGAGAGGTGTATGACATTTAGTATAGTACGGTGTACATATATATTAATTTAAGCCCCGTTTAATTGGATAGGAATGCCATTTAACATTACACTAACAAAACTGCGAAGGGTCAATAATGCGCGTTTGCTTCTCTCTGTTACCCAGATACATATAATATATGTATTCATTCTAGGCAGACAGCTGAGGGGGAGACTAGCACCGGGGGCTTGTGGGGCTTGCAGTTTTCGAAGCACTGACAATGGTCGGCTGAAGGGAGTGAAAGAACTACAAGCCCCAGAGGCAGCCTCGCGGGCGTGAGGAAAGATACGTCAGGGCACCAGGGACAGCTCCAGTGCTGATATTAAAGCCGGTCCGGCAGCCACGGCCAGTGGGGGCTCGTTGTCGCGCTGTGCCGGGGCGTCTCTGTACTCTAGGGGCTCCGCTTACTGGGAGACCACAGGAGACCGACTGGAGGCAGGATGAGACACGAGGCACCCGTGCAGGTTTGTGCAACCTTACTGCTCTTGCGCCGGGCGAATGTGGAAAACGGGAATATAGCATGCATGCTGCTTTTATTTCCCGTGTCCCCTCAGCTCTCGTTTTCGCTTGTATTGTGTTCCAAGGCTTGTATGAATGTTTTGTAAAATGCGCGCACTCTATCGCAGCAAGGGTGAACTAGAGAGCGAAATAGGCACGGATTATCATTTTCTGTGGCAATCCTCTTGTGCCTTCTCGAGACTCAAAATTCTGGTGAACATAGCACCCAAATGAGCTGATTGCTCTCCATATGTCGGTGCTTCGTAGCGAGGTTTATTTATCCCTGTACCACTGGCATATCAGCCGTCACTGCCTCAGACGACTTTATCATAAAACGCCTTCAGAGTTTTTTTTTTCCCGCGGTGTATACTGCTAAACATATGATTGCCCTGTGGCTTGCTCCTGAACGTCCCTGTTATTTTTGATAAAACAACTGCATTGTAAGTGGTCGGTTTACGGATGCTGGAGGTGAGGGGTACACAATATAAATTGTACCTCCCATGAAAATTAATATCAAAGATGTAACTAAGTACTCTTTATAGGAGGCTATCATGGACATTTCTGAAATTAAGGGCCATATGTACGAACACATTTTCCCATACACACGGAATGGGTAAAACCCTTTGCTACATCTGGCCCTGAATCCGTAAGGTAGTTGTCAGTGTGTGTTTGTTTGCAGTGAGTGGTGAGCTTGTACTTGTATGTCTGTTGTGTGTGTGTGGGGGGGGGGGGATCTACGAATGCACATGTGCAGTTTCAGTAAATGTTGCCTCTATTATTATGTGCTATGTGTGTGTCTGTGATGTATTTGTGGTTGTGTGTGGGGGGCATGTCCCTTCGGGTGTGAGCGTTTTTTGTGCAGTGTGTTTGAGTATGATTTTTCGTGTGTGTGGGTCTAACATGGTGTTTGTAGATGTGGTGGGTGCCTGTTTGTGTGGCGTGTTTTGTGTTGATCAAACACCGGATGAGCAAGCAAAGTAATATTGAGAAAATGACTCAATAACTTATTGGAGGGGAGCAGACAGCCTGTATATTCTGATTGTGTACGTGATTCAGGCTTTGGGCCCTGCAGGTCTGTACACATAGCATCAGATGAGTAACCTCTTGCTGTATGAGCGAGCCTTATCAGACCAAGTGCTGTACATTGGCATTTAAAAAGTGAAATCCTTTTAAGAAAAGTTACAAACGGTTGGAATATAGCCATATAAAGTATGTCATGTGATGTACGCAGAGACTATTTATCGGAAATCCTATTTTGTGCGTGACAAGACTCTAGCGAAGCCCATTTTAAAATATATCTGTGGAATTAATTTTTCAGTGCTGAGTTAAGTTAGGATAATTAGCATTAACGCCAACATGTGTAATCTCATGCCACATTGCGTAACCTGTGTTACAGCTTTATTGTTTTGAATTATAATCAGCACCATTAGGACACAAAGTGACTGGACACATAGTAAGCTAATTTTAACCTTGAAATGTGCAATATATTGTACCAGGATACCAGAATATGAAATGCTCACAATTGTAACCTTGCCGTGTTAGTGAAAATAAATTCAGCCCACACACATACAAGAGTAGGCGGTGTAGATGCACATTATTCCTCTCGTGGGTAGCAGGTAGGCATTTATGGTTCCCTCATGGCTGCTCTTCCCATGAGGCACTTACTGACACTATCTGATTAGGATAATGCATGTCACATCCTACAGTATGTTAGTGTTGAAACACATCAATGCATTCACACTTCCCCACACAGACACCCACTATTTATGATCACAGGAGCACACAGAACCTGTTTTGCAAATTATACCTAATCTAAGCTGCAGTCTTTTGTCACTTGTATGGTTATCTTGTTAACTGTTCCAAGTGGCAATGGACAATGTAGTAGTGTACTGACGCACAAAAATTAGTGAAAAAGGAAATGCACGTTTTATCAGGCTCTTCAGTCGGCAGTAAGATTGCTTTACTGCAACTCCACAGCAATGACAGCAAAATGACTTTTCATAAAAAAAACATAGAAACATGCACCATAATAACATACTGTTGCTGAATTTGTAAGACCGCCTATAGTGAAGTTGAGACATTTGCACTATAGGTACATTGCAGGAGAATTATGTAGCCATTAGCAGCATCTCTGATTTACCCTTCCCCAAAGACATTTGTGTTCTAAGTGAATCACGCCTGAAGTGTGTGTGTGTGTGTGTGTGTGTGTGTGCATTCGTTTTACTACCCAGTTTCTAGAGAAGATTATCTGTTCAATAGGTTGTTACCAGGCATGTGGGAGTCTTTCTGAGAATACTCATCTCATTGGGTTTCTCTAACCTTTCTTCTTCGAAGCGTAACCTCTCCCACTACCCCTCCATCAGTAGCCGCTGCTTGCCCTTCCAGCTCAGACTGAATCAGACAACATGCAATAGAACAGGGATCGATGTCACGGAGATGAGACAACAGTGCACACTTACTGAACTAGCAATCACACTACAAAGGGAAGACACCACTGTATGTTCCTTCTTTCGCCAAAGCTATGATCTTTCTTTGTTTTTACCCTGTGATTTAATGATAGAAATAGACAAGTACCATTTTTGTTCTCTTGTACATCGTGCATGTCAATATAGAAATCGCGTAGTTCACAGTTTTTGCAGTCATTAGTGCTTCGAGCACTGGCCCTGATATGTGTTTGTGAATTGTGCCATTCATGAGGAGTCTCCCGAGGGCGTATATTCAAAGAATCAAGGGCAACCCTATGTATTCACATGTGCGTGGCTAGCTCACATTATTATTATTAGTTATAAGTCTTCTTTCAGATCAAAGCCGTCCACCTTGTTCATCAGTGTTTGACTTATAAGGATCTCCCTCGTGGTAGACTACTAGTAGCACCAGTTTACTATAAACTTGTATAATTTACTTCTCTGTAGTTCATGACGCACGTGCATCACAATGACATCAACATTAAATGTGGTCACAGTGACTTAAGTTGAACATTTAACATTCATATCAATGGCTTTAGTAACTGGCTATATCAACCAGTCGTACCGCAAGGGCATCCATCTCGTGCAGTGGACTTCTTCCACTGCTCTCTCTGCCTCGAGAATTTGAGGGTTTGAGGCCCTCTGAATCCTCATAACATCTCAGATTCAGCTCACTTTGTAGGTATTCTTTTGGGGATGAACATTTGCTGATCTTCAGGGGCCAGCGACCCCAAAGACAGATACTAATCTCAATTATAGTTCTAATCAGTAACCCATTCTTATATGTATCTGTTCTTTCTGTTACAGAGTGTTCTAGTCCTACTCGCCCACTTCTTGGCCTCAAAGGCCAAGATGCTCCCTCATTCTACAGTGTCCCATGTGGGCTACAATATGCAATGGAGTTTCCTTAACTTAATGTTTTGCATACCAGTGACTTGCCCTAATAGGGATTTTTGGTGTCTCACAAAATCGACCTGCTATTTCCAAATTAGCATGCCACCCTTTTATATAATGGCAGTTCCTTTGAAAATGTGTTCGTTCTCGCACCACGCAAGAAAAGCTTCTCAAGAGTTTTCTCATCTCTCATTCCGATCCACTGTCCATTAATTGTCCTTCTGAAAACACTCTTTCTGTCGGGCTTGGTTTAGGAGCCAGTATATGGCAAGCACCGACCTGTTAATCAAGCCGACAGGAACGATGGTGAGAAGACAGTCCGACCACTCTCCACAGTGAACCACCAAGGGAACAAACTTCACTGCTCACCAGGGGCGCATCCAAAGGAATGTGGGAATGAATAAAATAAAGAAATCACAGCCTACTGGCTTCGGGCAGGCAGGATCGGTCTCCATCGCTGGATACTTCTCCAGGAACCGCTTGTGAGAAGAGACAACTCCACTGGTGTGACATTTAGTCAGTAAAAAAGGGAGATAGAGGGAACAGTATAAGGTGCGTGCCCGTTTGCTTGTCCTCTTCACCCCCACTCATATGGCCCATTCACCATACACACACTTACATGCCCAGTGAGACTGTGGAACTCAGGGTTGAAACAAACAAGGAGCTAATGAGGCTTACTCCTAGGAAACAAGACCGGCTTGAGATGGGGGAAGTGAAAACTGTCACTTCACCCTCTGACCAATCAAGTTTCTAACCAAAACCTGTGCCTTCAGTTCCAAGTCCTTGCAAAAACGTCAAGGCAAGTTTCAGAGATACAGCTCTCTGTCAGACTATATATATATATATATATATATATATATATATATATATATATATATATATATATATCCTGGATGAAAAGGAAACACGCATTGATAAATGCATTAGGTTTTTGCCTATGGGATTAATGATATCTTTTTGTGTGCAAGCACACATACTAATGAAAAGCAAGGGCAGGATGTAAAGCCCTTTTAATATTTATATTAAATACAATAGATTTCATAAGCACAGTGCAGGCACTGTTGTTCAGGTGAAATCTAAAAAGCAGTGATGACCTAACACGCAACAATGCAGAGATCCACATAAAGATATAATTGTGTCTGTCAAGAAAACCAATCACCTTGGCATTCTGTGATGTTACTTTGTGTCCTGATAAATAGGCTTGTCATAATTTTACAGGTCCTTTGTTTGCATAATTTAAA
This sequence comes from Pleurodeles waltl, assembly GCF_031143425.1. Classification (NCBI taxonomy): domain Eukaryota; kingdom Metazoa; phylum Chordata; class Amphibia; order Caudata; family Salamandridae; genus Pleurodeles; species Pleurodeles waltl. The sequence continues at coordinate 320,525,310 of NC_090436.1, forward strand.
TGATGGATCTTTGTTAATTTAGATTATGCTTTTGGCTCATGGGGCCACACAAGATCATTGACTTGGCTCCTCATATGTATTGGTGGCTTGCTGACCTCCAGGTGAGTGTAACTTGTGGACATTGCTGTCATAACTACGACAAACAAGATTGAAAAGAGGATGACACTGTTGATGAAGTGCATTATTGAGCATCTTCTGGTGTAGCACAGGATTCAGTAACCGTAAAAAGAATTGTAGACCTAGATCTGTTGACCTCAAGAGAATATAAACTCAGATATGCATGATTTAACCCAATGTACACACAAAGAGGTAGGGCACGGGCTCCAGTATTGGGACACTGACTGAGGCAGTGTATACTAATTATGGACAGAATGAGGGGTACAGAAAAGTGCCATAGTTTTAGATATGCATGAACTAACTCAATGGAGGTCATGTGATGTAGATTGTGGGATGTGTGACATAACTCCTGAGTCATTGATCCAGGAAGGCAGCAGGGAGAGAGGGGAGTGTGCTTATAGTGACTGATGGACATGCTGATGACTGCAGAGAGGGACTAAAGACTGAAATTTGAATTAACTCTATACAGGCAGGAAGTGCTCAGAGTACCTCTACAGGGCAGCAGAGGATGTGGGAGTAAGTGTATAGTTATTGAGGGATGTGCTGATAGCTGCACAAAGTAACTATAGAGATAGGCATGGACTAACTTCATACGTGCCAATCGACCCGATTCAGATGGGATTTTTGTTTCTAACCAAAAACCCATTTAATTTGTCAGTCTCTCGCCTGAAATTGCCTCTGTATCAGTAGAAGTCAATGGGTAAAATACATTCTCCTGATTATTTATTTTTAAATCTTCTACTTTCCTCTTCGAAAATGTTGGCATGTATGTAACTCCATGCTGGCAGGATGAACAGAGTGAAGGAAGACGGCAGCGGGGGCTGAGTGGCACAGGTGGGGAAGTACAGAGCGGAGTAAGCAGGCAACGAGATATCCAGGGGAACGAAGGGAGAGGCAGTGGTTCAGGGTGGGCTGCAAAGGCAGTGGACAGTGTTCTAAATCACAATACACTGCTGCTGATGAAGTTTAGAAGTACATATTCAATGCCAAAAAGTATAGTGCGCACGTGTACTATGACACAGATGCGCACACAAAATCACAATACACTGCTGCTGTGGAAGCTTGAAATACATGTACAATGACAAAATACATAGTTTACAATGACACGCATGCGCACACGAAATCACAATACATTGCTGCCATGATGGCAAAATGCATAGTGTGCATGCGTACTAGGACACGCATGTGCATACGAAATGACAAAACACTGCTTTTGCGGGGAGCTTGAAATACATGTACGATGACAAAATACATAGTCCGCATGCGTACCATGGCAAGCATGTGCACATGAGAGAATAGGGCACAAACAGACGCATCGGAATGCACACACATCAGAGACATTAAAAGAAAGGTTCGAGCGCAATGTGAATAGGCTCACATGTGTGCAGCCTAATGTCGGTAAAGGAGAGGAGCTCGATTACTACACAGCAGCAGCTGTAGACCACAGTTCTGTATGAGAGGTGGCCACATTGAGAGCTCTCAGGTATGCGCGCAAACGCTGTGCAGGCAAAACATCAAAAAACAGTTCAGCTCAAAAGTATAAGGAAACAGTACTTGGGCAATGGGAGACTGGTAAGAGAAACACGAGGAACAGGAAATAGTATGCTACAACCAATTGAAATAAAGGAAAGGTAGGTGGCAAGCACAGGAACCACTGAAAAGCAACAATGAGATGTAAGCCCCTTTTAAGATTTATATTAACAATAGAATTCACAAGCACTGTGCAGGCAAAACCTAAACAAGCGTTTTAAATGCAATGGGTCTCGTGTTTGCTTGAGTTAGAGCTGTTAATTATGTATATTCCTAACTGGACTTTTCTTGCCACTTAAACTGAAAATGAAAAGTAAAACAATTGACATTAGCGAGCGTTTGCTCGAGTTAGAGCTGTTAGCATTGTAAATTCCTAACAGGACTTTTCTTGCCATTTAAATTTAAAATGAAAAGGAAAACAGCGGACTTAAGCAAGCTGATTCAAATCGTCACGGCTGCCATGAGCGTGAAGTAGAGACACAAAAGGAAAAAGAAGTTCACTTGCAGTCAAATGTATCGGCAAACGTACAACTATCCATGTAACAGGGTTGATGTCCAAGGCCGTAACCAACAGGTCAGAGCGCTTGTGAGCTCAACCCAAAAAACAGCATTGTATGAGCATGCCAAAAACATGAAGAAAGCCAAGGATCAGCAGCACTTAGCTCCTTCCTGGTGTCCAAGGGTGAACGGTGCTTCCCAGCAAACTGCAGAAGCCCTGGATAAGTGAATCCTGTCATGAAGAATGTTCCCCAGGAGAGCTGGAGCCAAGATGCATCACTGAAGCCCCTCAATGCGATCCTCATGGGGAAATCCTGGATGGACTCAGAATAATGGACCGGAAGCGCCCTGCGGTGGCAAGATGTGCTACTTCGAGTGTGCGTATGCTGAGAGGACCTCAGCGGCTCTTTACTGCTAAAAAGTAAGAAAATCCCAGCAAGACGTCAGGACCATCTTCCATGAAGTGTTGCAATTGACACAGAGGCTGTTGAGGGGTATGTCTTTCATGCCCTGTGACCAAACATGGCTCTAAGGACATCGGCTCTCCTGTGAAGGTTGCCATGCCAGGACTCATGGGAAACTGAGTCCAAATCCTGGCATTTAGGCGTGAGCGCTCGAGGCATGCGCATACCAGCCAGCAACATTCAAACAGCGTGGTCAACCTCACAATCATCTGCGTGAAAGTCCTTTTGCATTTGGAGATTTGCGTAATGTTCCCACTTCTGGGTTCATAATGGGGCATAGCGGGGAAATTGGCAGTGCGAAATAGGGCCATAACCCTTTCAAAAGGGGACTTAGGTGATTTCTTATACCCACCATTTGCAGTATCTCCCGATTTTTCAAAACTATCCCATGGATTGTAATTACCACTCCCTCAAGGCCCATTCTGTTAAAGTTCCCGTTGGTAGTGGGGAATTCCTGTCATACATTGTCCTCTGTTTGCTTAACACGCCACAGATCTCTGTAATTTGAACCAAGCAAGAACCACGCCAAATAGTTTCTGTTGGGCTCACTGCACCTCAACCGCCTGGGAATAGGTCTTGTGTGATCTACAACCGAAAAGTAAATTCTGAGAATCTATTGAAGAATCTACTTGTTTCTCAGTGCTGCAGTGCAGCATGGCACAAAGAGCATACGATGCACAACGTCTTTCACGGTTGGCCCCAAGGGTTGGGCTACTCTGCTTGGTATCCATGACCAAAGTGTGAGTACCATATAACTGACCAATTGCTTATTATGTCTTTGTTGATGTTGTACCACATTTAGCAATGGACCATTGAGAACAAGTGCACATTTGAATAATTGATAGTCTTGCATCCTGAGAAATGCACCACTTTCAATGTTTGTTGCCACAGCTCCAATGGAAAATTGTACCACTTGCATTGTTTTCTGCATCGCCCTCCTGTACACTCTTCCCAGTTGAACTGTATCCTCTTCCACATCACCTCCCACTCTGCCCAACTCAACCCACTTCACCAGTGGAACTGACCCCTTTACTCAGACATTCAATCAGTAGGTTTGTAGAGTACTTCTTTTCAGCCATGAGGGTATCCAAGTGCTGGCAGGGTCCAGTAAATTAACCAAATAGCCAGGTCTTCAGGGACTTTTGGAACTCTTGAAGAGATAGGAAGGTGCAGAGATGAAAGGGTAGTTTGTTCCATGTAATCTCTGCTAGGTAGGAGAAGGATCGACCTCTGCATATGCTATGTGGGATGCAAGATTTGTGGGTTACAGAAAGGGAAGTGGAGCGCAGGTGTCTGGTGGTGTGATGGAAGTTCAGGCAATGGTTCAAGTAGGGTGTCCTCAGTTGTGTAGGGTCTTGTATATGTGAGTCAGGAGCTTGAACTGGCATATTTTCTGTACAGAGAGCCAGTGGAGTTCTGTGAGGTTGGGGGGTGATTTATGTTCAACTAGGGAGATCCAGGACAAATCTGGCTGGCGTTGGCATTCTGTATGGTCTGTAGTCATTGGAGGAGGTGAGCTGTGATACCTGCGTAGAGAGCGTTGACATAGTCCAGTCGGCTGAAGATGAGGGCCTGGGTGATAGTGCGTCTTGTGCTTTGGAGTAGCCATTTGAATATCTTTTGAATCATGCAGAGGATGAAGAAGCAAGAGGAGGAGATAAAGTAATCTTGGTTAGCTTGTTGTCCATAATGATGCCTAGGTTCCTAGCATGGTCAGTTGGGGTAGGAGTAGGCCCAAGTTCTGAGTGCCACCAGCATAAGACCCATGGGGAGTTTTTTGTTTCCAAAGATTGGTACCTCTGTCCTGTCTGTGTTGAGCTTCAACCAGTTGTTCTTCATCCAGTTGGTGACGTCTGTCATGCAGTTGTGGAAGTTGGTCTTGGTGGTGTCTTCGGAGAGGGAGAATATGAGTTGTTTGTCATTGGCACATAATGTGATGTTGAGTCTGTAGGTTTTGATGATGCTGGACGGAAGTATCATATAAGTGATGAAAAGGGCAGGGCTGAGCAAGAGTCCTTAGGGTTCTTCACAGATGATTTCCATGGGTTCGGAGGTGAAGGGGGAAAGATGGACTTTTTGTGTTTTCCTGATGAGGAAAGAAGCAATCCGTAAGAGAGCAGCTTCTTGGATGCCTATGTTGTGCAGCCTTGTGATGAGTGTGTGATGGGAGACCATATGAAGGCTGCTGAGAGGTCTAGGTGGATCAGAAATGCAGTCTCTCATTATTTGAGTAGGGATGGGATGTCATTGACAGCCATGATGAAGGCTGTCTAGGGGGTTTGTAGTTGATGCAGAATCCAGATTGGGATGAGTCAGGTGGGAGGTTCCATTCCAGATGTGTGAAAAGTTGTTGATGGATGAATGTTTATAATACTTTGGCTGGGAAAGGGAGCAGGAAGGTTGGTTGGTAGTTGTTGAGTATCCAGGGGTCTGCCGATGGTTTCTTTAGTAGGGCATTGACTTTGTCCTGTTTCCAGTCCTCTGGGAAGGTGATCATGGCAATTGAGGTGTTGAACAAGGTTGTGAGGACGTGGCTGATTCTGGCTTCGCCTAGGTTGAAGATGTGGTCAGGGTATGGGTCAGTTGGGGCCCCTGAATGGATCGAGTTTATGATGGAGGCTGTGTCCTGTAGGGCAACCGGGCTCCATTCGATTAGTCAGGTGTATGTGGTAGTAGCGGGGTTGTTGTGTTGTTTGAAGAAGTCGGTGGCCTTGGGCTGGGGTTTGACATTTCTATAGTTGTTGGCGATCTTGTCGTGGAAGAATTTTGTAAGGTTCTCGCAGAGTTCCTGTGAGGACATAATGTTGTTTGTTACTCCTGAGTGGTTGGTGAATTCTTTAACAATGCTGAAGAGTTATTTGCTATTATTGGAGTTTGATTCAATGCATGAGGCTAATGGCTTTTTCTTTGATTCTCTCAACTGTCTATGGTAAAGGTTGAGGGCTATCTGGAAGGTGGTCCTGTAGGTCACGTCCTTGCTGGTGCGTCATCTCCTTTCCAGTTGTTTACAGTGCTGTTCTGAGGTTTTCAATGTGCCAGCTAGCATGCTTGGTGGACCTTTTTATAGTTGTTGTTTCCAGTGGGAGTGACACTGTTGACATGTTTGTTGATCCAGTTGTTGAAATTTCTGACATTTTGATCTAGGTTGTTGGAGGAGATGGGGTGGGTGATGTTGAGGGCATTGATCCATGTGTCCTATGAGGCTTTGCACCAGCTGCGGTGGCGGGCGTTGGGCAGACTGGGGATGAAGGTCCATGAGCTGATGATGTTGAAGTGTACAATGGAGTGGTCGGTCCAATCGAGTTCTGTGCTGGTGCTGTACCTTGCTGTGGCTGGGAAAGAATAAGTGGTCTAGCGTGTGGCCTGTGGTGTTAATGGGGCCGTGGATGAGTTGGGTGAGTCCGATATTATTAATTCTCGAGGAGGTTGGTAGTGTTGACGTCCTTGTGGTTATCAAGATGGAAGGTGAGGTTGCTGACGAAAATGTAGTTGTTTGAGTCTATGGCGAGGGGGGGCAAAGAAATCAGCAATTAAGTTGCAGTAGGCAGGATGCGGTCCTGGAGAATGGTAGGCGTGGGTGCCCCTGAATGTGGTTTTGCTGTCTGTTTGGAGTCAAAGTGTTCAACGCCTGGGGTAATGTCATTTGTGGTGGGTCATTGGATGGATTCCTTGTGTATGATGGCAAGCCCTCCGTCAGGCTAGTTGTTTGGGTCACGGTCAGTGATCTGGTATCGTTTGTGCATTGCTGTGGCAATGTTGTGTGTGGCAGTGGGCTTCAGCGAGGTCTCAGTGAGGAAGAGGACATCAGGTGTGACTGTGGAGAGGTCCCAAATCTCGGTGGTGTGTTTGCATAATGAGTGTATGTTGAGAAGGATGCATGCAAGTTGGTGTTTTTGTTCAGGTGGTGTCTGTGGTGTGTTTGGGGTGGGGCTGGTTGATGTGCTGGTGTGTGTGCTGAGGCAGATAGCGTGGTAGTGGATGCAGATGAAAGGTCCCACCATGTTGCGTAGGTCGACACAATAGCAGTGTTTGTTGCGGCATACAGGGTTGAGGGTGTAAAGCTCGGTGATGGTGTATCTGCGGGGGACAGGAGGGCTAGGGGACTTGGAACTGGCATGGTCTAGATGCGGATGAGCACAGACGCACTTGCCTTTGGCATGCCAGCAGCGCCCTTGCTGCATACGCCCACTACGCAGACGTGCTGTGGTCTGCATTAAGTAGGTCATGGGGTGGGTGGGGCTTCTGTGGCGGGAAGAACAATGAGCAGGAAAACCTTTGTGGCGAATCCTGGGCAATGGCGGTGTCACATGGTCAAACAGCGGCAACTGGATCAGGTTGGAACAAGCAGGAACACGAGGCCACAGGCTTGTTGATTCGGACACGCCACCTTCTTTTTGACGGGCGGCTACGCTACTGGGCCCGTCTTTTTGCCGTCTTCGATAAATCCGGCCAGTTACACTCTGTAGCGCATGGATACGCGCATATCCCAGCATACTGAAAACCCATTTATGGTTATATTCTGCACATAATTGATTATTGATTCTCCTTCGGAATTTTTTCGCCCTGAAGAAGCCCAATTGTATTGGGCGAAACGCGTTGGCTGTTGGAACATTGATTTACATAAATTTATTCTGGCCTCAAGCATTTTGGACCAAATAAACCTGTTGGAAGAAATCTGTGAAAATTTGCGTTATTATATGCTTTATAATATGCCACCATGTGTAATCAATTATTTGTGACTCTGTCATTGATTATTGTATTGTGGTGCACAACCCCCTTTTGGTATTGGTGTTTCACCTTGTTGGTTCTTTGTGCAGTAGGAACCCTGTTGAAAGTGCACACTTGATTTTTCTTTATATATTTTTGTTCATGGACATTGCGACTAATTGGTAATTTTTAGGGATTGATGCGTCTTCTCTCTGGGCTTACTGCACTTTGTTTTGATTATGGAACAAGCAGGAACTAGAGGCCACAGGCAAGTTGCAGGCTAGTTTTCCAGGTGCCTACTATTTCAGTCAGGCTGTGGCCTGCATTAAGTGAGTCCTGGGGTGGGCGGGGATTCTGTTGGCGGGAAGAACGTTGAGCTGGAAAACCCAGGTTGGAAAACCTGGGCAGCAGCGGTGTCACTTGGTCAAATGACAGGAACTTGATTAGGCTGGAACTGGCAGGAGCTGAAGGCCACTGGCAAGTGTCAGGCTAGATGGCCAGGTGGCTAATATGGCAGCCATGCTACAGACCTGCATTAAGTAGGACTTGGGATGGGCAGGACTTCTGTTGCTGGGAAGAATGATGACCGGGAAAATCTGGGCAGGAGCAGTGTCACTTGGTCAAATGGCAGCAACTGGCTCAAGCTGGAACAAGCAGGACCTGGAGGCCACAGGCAAGTGGCAGACTAGGTCAACCATTCAAGACCACCATTGTGTGTGCCATCTACCACCCTAAGCAGTATTCACAACTGTCTCTCTGTAGCCCGTCGGCACTCCCTTCTCTCTGGCTGCTACCCACTAATATAACTGTATATTCCTCCTCTCCATCCATTTTTGTCTTCCCAAAATCCATCTGGTTTATCTCTTTCCTCTCACTTATCACATTCCATTCTTAATTCTACCAACTTTGCTCCACCGAGACGACTTTCACTTTCACACAGGATTGACTGTTTTCAGGAACTACTGCTCTGCCTTGTTGTGTTGCTCTGACAACCACCTCCAGATTGACTCCCAAGGGCTTGCTGGCTTGCCCTCTGTTCTACCAGGGATCTCTGGGACATCAGAGATCTCTAAATCAGTCTGATTGCAGCTCTCCGCATTGTCTCAACCTGCAGATTGGCAGCTGGGGCGTGAGCATGGTGTGTACGCCTTGTAATTGCCGGTTTCATCAGCCTTCATTGACTTATTCCACTGAGATGAAGCTCCTGGCACTCCTGACCTTCGTGCCAGTCAGAGCCCGGTTTTGTTCCATCTCACAACCCCGCATCGAAGGAAATCTTTCCCTGCGCGGACCCTCTCACCTGTCTGTGCGAGGAACAGTGCCTTCCAGCAGCCGCACCAAACTAAACCTCCAACCCGGCCCCGTGCGGCTGAACCTGGTGGCAAGCAACACTGGCACCCAGATTCCACTCGTGAGTGCACGAGCGGCTTGCTTCGACTCCAGATGAGTGTGCTCACCGAGGCGTAAAGATATGTGGGTTAGGGGCCAATTGGTCCTCGCACACCGTGCGGTGCTCCTTGCCTCTTGAGGAACTGACTTGCCAGATGCTCGCAGGATTTCTCGCATTGCTCACATCAAAAGCGGCCTGTTCACATTTCCCCCGGTGGGAGTCCTAATCTCCATAAGAGAAGCGCACTGGCTCCCAGAGCCACAAGATTATCAATACCATAATAAACGCTGAGATTTCGAAGCACTCCTTTTCTTTTTTATTAATTAAAAAAATTAAATATCTTAATTGGATTTTTTTGTTGCCTTGGTCTTATTTTAATATAGAAATATTGTATTTTTTCCTAATACTGTGTGGAGTCTTTTTGTTGTGTTCTTATTGTGATTGATGTATGTGTGTTGCCTTCTCATTTAAGCCTGCCTGCTCCATGCCAAGCTATCAGAGGGTGAGCACAGGTTAATTTAGTTTATTTATTTATTTATGTAAAGATTTTTATAGCGCACTGTCACTAATTCTGGTATCCTAGAAGTAGAGGAGACCGAAAGCAACAACAAGAGACAAAAGGAAAGGGGAAAAACAGGCAGAGCTCAACTAGAGAAGAAGAAAAAGTAACTGCAGCCAATAGGAGTCATCAAGCCTGCAGCACTATTGAGACATCATTACAGTGAAAACAACCAGGGTTTCAATGCTTTCCTAAGCTGTATAAGATTTGTCTGGGATTCGATGGAGCCAGGAAGCTGATTCCACAACTGAGCAGCTATGACAGTGAAAACCCTGCATCCGTATCTAGATTTCCTTACTTTTGTAATGTAGACAAAATTAGAAAAAGTCGAATGCAGGCACCTCCTGGGAGAGTATCTTTTCAATTTGTTTCACAGTGGCATAGGACCACCACCCTGGAGAGCTTTCAACACAATACAGAGAGATTTAAAGATAATGTGCTGCCGCACCGGCAGCCAATGGAGATCTTTCAATGCCAACGAAGCAGACAGTCTTGTAGATCTATTAAGGGCCAGTTTAGCAGCCACAATCTGAACTCTGTGCAATCTATTTAAAGGATAGTCTGGTGTGCCCAATAACAGCATTTCAATAATCTAACCGACTCATGATCACACTACGAACAATTAGTGACTGTTCAGCAGAGGGCATCAAAGGCAGGATCTAACGGAGATTGCTTAGTGCAGCAAAACAAGTGTCGGCGAGTCTACTTACATGAGTTTCCATTGACAGCCTGTTGTCAAACACAATCCCAAGGTTGCAGACAGCATCTGAGGGAGTTAGCATTGTAGGCTATAGACTAAGCTAGGTAGGATTCAATTCTTTGCTGGCAGAGCAATAAAGAAGCTCTGTTTTGTCCCCATTGAATTTAAGAGTATTGCAATTAAGTCAGCAAGCAACATCATTCATACAGCTGTGGAAATCCTGAGATGAAACCCTCTGGTCTTTCTCAAAAGATAGAATAAGCTGGGTGTCATCAGCGTAATTCACCACATTGACACTATGAGACCTTGTAAGGGTCACTGAAGGTATAAGATAGATATTAAGAAGGACCGAACTCAACGCAGAGCCTTGGGGGACTCCATGCTTCAGGTTCATTAAAACTGAGCTGTATGGAGGAAGGGCCACTGCCTGCGCGCAGATAGGATTCAAACCACCTGAGAACGGTATCACCCACTCCGCACGCCCTGAGTCTCCCAAGGAGTATACTGTGGTTCACTGTATCGAATGCAGCCGACATATCTGAAAGAACCAAGACAACAGACTAGTCTTCGTTGGCCTGCATTCTAAGCTCATCCAAGGCTGTAAGCAGAGCGCATTCCGTACTGTGGTTAGACCTAAAACCAAATTCTTCTCCCTCAAGGAGAAGATTCTCCTCTAAAAAAAAACAGGATAGTGAACCGCATAGATTGTGTATTGGACTTACCCTCACTAGGATTGTGGTCCCTAGTTGGCCAGTGTGCATAGTGCTGCCAACGAGAGACACGTTTTCTAACACCCATCATCATTTTCCAACATACCCAGCACAATACATCAACAAAAGAAGCATCATATGCCTGCAAACCTACTATCTAGTGCAATCAGACCCACTATCAAATGTCCACACAACCAACATCATGCACCAACAGAGCCATATTACTATGTGCTCACAACCAACATCATACAGCAGCACACCACACTTTCATATGCCGACACACCTACGATCCTAGTTACATCAACCAGCATTGTCACCACTATCGCAAGGTTGCACACACCCACATTGTGCACCATCACACCCAACATATCCACTGTTATACCACTAATATCACATGGCAACACATCAAAGCTAAAAATGGAAAACCACAAAAAAACTAAAGCTGAAAAGGAAATAGAACTTACGATTGATACGTTAACCGAGGCCTCACCATAAATACTAAGAAGTCATGAAATCCAGGAGTTAAGGTGATGCCTTTTCCTGCCCTGCTGTACCCTGCCAACTGTAGCTTTTACTACTCTTAATAAAGCATGAAATGTGATGTGTTTCAGAGAATGTGTGCCTTCGGTTCAAGTGTTATAGGCCTTCTTGCCAGTGCCCACTCTAAAAACATAGGAGCTCGTTTACAAGCCCCTTACGCTGCCATAGCGTAATTTCTTTTACGCTACGGTGGCGCAAAACAGTCCCTCGCCCCATGCCGTATTTACAGACTGGTGCAATGTCACCATTGTGCTAGTTTGTAAACCCTTGCACCTCATTATACCTGTGCCAGTGTAATGTATGCAAGGGGTGGGCGTTCCCCCAGGGAGGCCCAAAAAGATGGTGGAGGGAAATCTAAAAAATTTCACTGCAACATTCTAGCGTTATTTTTTAATGCAAGCCCAGGGCTTGTTCTAGGCTTTTTTCAATGGGGATCCCCGTGCTTGGCTGGACTAGCATCAATATTTTTGACGCTAGTCCAGCAAAGCGCCACAAGTTGTGCTAACGAGCACTATGGTGGGATGTATTATAAATACGGTGCTACCATGGTGTCCTTAGGAGGCGCAGGGTGACACAAGGAAAACTAGTGCATCTGAGCCGGTGGGCCAGTTGCTTGTAAATGAGGCCCATAGGGCCTCATTTTCTTAAAAGTGGTATAGTGTGACACTGTACCAAAACTGGCAGCACGTCACTTCAGAAACACATGGATGCACTATATTTAAAACAGTATGGTACACCCCTGTGTTTTCCCTCACATTGGCACTAAAATGATCTGCCTAGCAGCAACACAGGCACTCTTACACCATAGTGCAAAGGTACCTGTGTTGCAGAGAATGATTGTTTATGTGCAGGAAGGTGTCCCTTTCTGCACATAGACAATAATTAATGGCGTTTTGATCTTCCTATGTGTGCTGCAGAATGCAAAAAACTATGCATCACACATAGGAAAAGCCAAGGAGAAATACAAGTATTTCTCCTCATAGCTCCATGCTAACACCACCGCTGGGGTGGCATTAGTTTTGGGCGCTGCCTCAGGTTTATGAATCCTTGTAAATCTGGGGCAGCGTCAACATACAATGGATGTTGCAGTGAAACACCCACAGCCACACCCATTGCACATCCCTCTGCTGCAGAAAACTGCATCGGGAGGGGCCATATTTACAAGGTGGCGTTAAGCCACGCAAAGTAGCTCAACGCCACCTTGTAATTATGGAAAATGGCACAGCGCCACTGGAGCGTCACTAAAAGTGATGCTGTGGTGGTGCTAGGGCCTTGTAAATGAGGCCCATAGTGTTTGCTTTTCTCCCTTTATGAGGCCAAAATAGCCCAAGCTCACAACACTAATCTCTAATTTGTTTTGTGGTTTCCAGTACCTTTTGCAGACGAGTTATCTCACCCCAGTATTTTTCAGTTACCGGGCATTCACACATCATAGGCCAGTATCCAGCATCCCAAGGGATACCTCAAACTATAAGCTATTGCTTCTTAGGGAAATCACTCATGTGCCCTAGGAGAGGGCATGTCCCAAACTAGCCACCACTACCATAGTCTTTCTTAGCCCTTTTATCCTAGGTCCTGGATATTGGTAGTCACTTTATAGTTTAGAGGCGCAGTAGCTGTAGCCATGGGGATATCAACCGGCCTCTCTCTGTAAATTAAGCCCACTTATCTCTCTTAAGATGAACGCTGAATATAAATATTTGCTGCCAATGTGTGTCTTGGGTTGCACAAATGATAATGTACAGTGGACCATGTATGAGAGAAAACTTTATTGTGATCATCTCTGGCACATATGTAGTCACAAACACCTCTTTCAATGAATGGTGCACACAGGAGGGAATATGAGTGTAGCTTACAGAAGCATAAAGGATAGACCCTCCTCCCACTTCTTCCTAAGGGCTCTATCTCGCTGTCATACACATTTCCTGCCAAAGCAGCCTCCTGTATCCATGTATGGATTCAAACCCTAACATTGTATCTTGGAAGTGAGGGAAAGCCTCATCTACCCACTATTCTCTCTGAGCAAGGACATCCTCAGTCTTTAAACTGTAACCGTTTTTCTGAACTGATTGACAGTGGGCTGCTGAAGGAAAATGAACAACCATAGTAAGTGCTTATTAAATGAAATTACAATATAGTTACATTTGAGACCTCCTACACTTTTGCAAGCTAAAGTGGCACAGATCCTTTTACAGTGCCTTCTGGCCATGGCGATATGTGTTGCACATGTCTCTAAGGCTAAGCTAGAACTAAGTTCTCTGATGGTTCTCCCTGGTGCTGAACACGTCCGCATGGAAATCCTTGACATTGCACGTTGTCTAGAGGCACTTACCCGAAGCACCAACAAAACCTCTATCCCTCAACAGAGACTAGCAGAGGGCTGATCAAGAATACGTCTACAGGGAAAGCTGAGCAGGGGATAAGTCAGACTGATGAGCATACATTCTTCCTGTGCAGATGTTTTTCTTGTTTACCTTAATTCCACCCCACATTCTTTTCCTTTCTTGTTGAGCCAAGACAGGTGACCATTGTTGGTGACCTAAGTACCATAAGAAGTATCACAAAGGACTCTAGGGCCTCTATGCAGAGGTCCAGCATCCTGTTTCCTTTTTTGCTAGCTGGAGGTAGAGGTTTAAGAAATTTATGTGCGGGTCTTGTGCATGCTGTGTTTGTCCATGCTCTAGATCCCAAGTTCCCCAGAGGGCCAGACTTTGGTCTGTTCTCTTCTGTAACAAGATGTGCCCCTCATGGATGAGGAGACATTGGCCTGTGTCTCTAAGATCCATGTTCTATGAGATATCCATCTTTAAGGTTGCTATTAAACACTGACTCTGAACCAGGATAAAAGCAGGTTTCCTACGCAAACTGCCATTGAACACAGATACCAAACAAGAAGAAAGTCAAGAAGTTTTTGAAGACCACCTTTCTATGGAAGGCCAAATAGCAAACGTCTTGGCCAGTAGGGAGTATCAAAGATAAGTATCAGGTAGCCTATTCATAGATTTTGGGGAAAAAGCCAGACAAGTCAGTTCAAGACACTGCACCTGAGACCTTGTTGCCTGAAGGGAGGAATATCATGTACGTTAAGCAGAGGGATAGGCGCAATCTCTCCTACAGATTTTTAAGTTTGAGTCACAATGACAGAAATCCAAAACCTATCACGAGGACCACACCAGAAATAGAGATTCAGTGTGTCAAGATATGAAGTGAAAGAACAGACTGAGAAGAGATATTTGAAAAAACACCAACTTCTTTGGGGTGGTATTGATTTTAAATGAATATATCTCAATCGTATAATTTGTTTGCTGCAGAAAGCAACTTATGTAATTGCACACTTGACTTAAACGCCTGACTTAAAATGTCAGTGGTTTGCAAGAAAATCAGAATTGGTTCTCTATATTAAAGTGTTGTATGAATGCAACAGGTGCTTGCAGCTATTTCTTCACCCCCTGGGACCTTTGGTATTATCAAAGGGGTAGCAGATACTTGTGCCGCCCTTCTGTAACAACTTGTGCTAGGATGAGCTCAAGGAAGTATTCCCTCATTTGCATGGATATGTAGCCCCAGGCAAATAGGGAAATGTATTTGCCCCTTCATCTAACTACCATTGCAGGCACAACAGTAAAAAGGCTGTTGGGAGGTGAAGTGACTCGACATCATATAGGAAGTGGCATCACTTGGGAGGGAGTATGTGTCCCAGGGATTCACCTTTATAGTCACCTTGCAGGCTGGTGAAGTCACATATTGCACTGCCCTACTGCTTCCTCCTGTACAGGGTGGGCACCACTGCATTAAGAGGTGGCTTGCTCTTTAAAATTATCAGCCCATCTGTAAGTGCTGTGCTATTGTTCAGTAGATGTACGAGTTCACACTTGCGGCAGGGCATTTATTTTCATAATCTGATAGACTATGCAGGTCTGTGCCAGGCTCACCCAGTGTGGTTGCGATACTGTGCAGAATGTAATAGTGCATTTAATATACAATTTGGCATCAGTTACACAAATGATTTACCCTTTAATTTCAGCAAATGTCTGTGAAATTCCAATATCTGCTAAAATACAGTTATATCACAGCAATCCAAGAAAAGGCTCCTCTAGTAAAGATATATATTCATACCAATTGTGGTGTAAATCTGTTCTGCAGAGTTTAGCAGATTAATCATATTTGTAGTCAGTGAAAGCGACTTCTTAGTTACGGTTCTCACGCTTTCACTATTTCAATAAAAAAGTAATTTTTTGGCGTGGTGATGACTCTGTGCTTGATGTATGTGCTTAGTCTGTAACCCAGGTAGTGCACTTTTTGAAGGTTCTGTATGTCCAGTTTTGTGCAGATTCAGCCAGAATGGAAAAGTCAAAAGGACAGTCTAAAAATAGATGCTTTCAATTTTAGGTCACCTTGGAATTTTTGCTCTCTGCTGAAATTAAAGCTACTGATCAGAATTAAATAAAATGTGGAATGAATCTAGAACTATAAACAGAGATTTTTGTCGGTTGGTGTAAATACATTGAGTAATTTATGGATTATGTGCATGTTAGTCTAACTTCAAAAATTTAAGCTGCAGAGATATCTTGATCATAGTCTGAAGAAGGTTTCTGGTCTCTAAATTCAGCAAAGCAATATTTTTTCTTTTTTCCTAATGCCACATCCTCAGATCCTGCAGTGGCCTGGAAATCTAGATTAACCGATTCACTTCTTGCAACCAAAATATTTGTTGCAGTGGCCATTATACAGTTTTGGATACTAAAACATGCATCATGAAAAACAATTTGAGGGATTTAAGAGTAGAGGAGAGTAAGCCTTGACCCCCTGCTGGAAGAGGGAGGGCTTAGAGAGGCAGATACTTGCCCTCAAAATAATAATAATAAAAAAAACAAACATTTGTTTAGTTAGCATTTTGACATTGATTCAAGCACAAGGGTTGGCATTCAGATCAGCCAATTGTTTTTAATTGTTTTGGCCTCAGATTAACAAACCCTACAAAAACAAATGTAGGTAAAATCCACAGTTCTGCAGCACCACGGCCATAGGCTGTGTACAGCAAGCACTGTGGGCATGTCAGATGGACTTGGGTGTGAGTGGCACAGGGCTTGGTTGTTGGTCAAGCCCTGCTTCGAGAGATCACTACAAATGGCTAAGAGCAAGTACAGATCCTTTGAGTACAACAGGGGCAGGATCTTGCTATATGGACCTGACCCCGTATCCAAATTTCCTGGCCTGGTGGGCCTGGGCTCAGTGCAGGAGCTAGCTGTAGGCTAGTCTGTGTGCCAAGAGGCCAATGTACAGGACCAGAAGCTGCATGCTGTTTGTTGGGTGGGATATGGGCAGGGCATAGGTTCTGTTCCTAGTGCCCATGGTGAATGTCTGAAGGTTTTTTGCAGCTGGTAGGGTGGGAATGGAGATGGGTGTACAGTATGCCTAGAACACACTCAACCCACTCAAATGGCTCATTGCCACGTACAGCTAGCTTTGCTAGGGCAGTGGGTGGAGTGCAGACCTTAGCCACAGGCCATTCTCTGCACCTTCTGCCCACTGGGCTGTGCACAGCTGCTTTGAGTGGGACAGATCCTCTTGCCAGAGCTTGCGCACATATGAAGGCTGAACATTGTGTTTTTTTATTTATAAATGTGATAACATATGTTAATACAAAACCATGATGAAAGAGTTATTGCAGAAAAAAATGGTTACAATTTCCTCACAATATCGAAGACATTATTGATGACATTGAAAACATTATGGTTGTCTTGATAACCATATCTTGCGAATTTGAGTGTTTTTAGGTTTGAAGTCAAAACCATAATTTTCCATCAACTAATTTTTTTGGCGAATGTCAGTGTATTTATCTTGTGAATATTTAATCATAAGTGTTCTTAAACACACACATAAATATATGTGTGTGTGTATAAAAATATATGATAAAAGTTTGTTAAAGGAACTTTATGGTTAGATACTTATGAAACCACTGGGAGAGAGAATACACAATGGGTCACCATGTAAGAATACCCAACATTGACATTGAAGGCATCTGGTGACTTCATAGACCTTGAACAGAAGACTGAGTGGTTTGACAATATCCCCAGGCCCCTGAGATGGCATTATAAGCCGATAGTACACGTTTACGTTACATGTTTACTTAGGGCCTATTAGCTTGAAAAAAGTGTTTTTCAAAGAGTGAATTGTTTATTGAAATTAGTGAAATGTTGGACTAAATCGTTTGTGTGTAGAGTAAAAAAAAAGAGTATAATCTCCAATTTTGTAGTTAAGAATGTAGAATTTTAGGAAAATATATACCTTGCATTGTTAAAAACACTTTTCTTTTGTTGAAGTGAGGTATTGTTAATGCTCCTGTCTTCAAGATGCAGCTAACAATGGCATGGACTGGAATAAGAATTTTTGGGTTTTGTTTACCTTTCATCGTTCAGTAGTTGATAACACAATGGCAGTAGTCGAGGCCGAGGGAATTATAAGATTCTGTTGCAGTGTTTAAGTCCTAATTATGGATTTGCCACACTTGCCATAATTTGCTGCAATTTGTTGATTTTAACAACAAAAGTTGTTTTAGCATGAATGAATTGAAGCAATACTGCAAGATAGTGTCCTACATACCTGTTATACTTAACGTTTCTTGCAGCATAATCTAGATAACCCTAATACATAATTTGGTTCTCCTTTGCTGCATAATCCTAGTGATCCTGACAGTGGTAAAACTCATTATGATGATGCAACCCATATTTCTATACTATTGCTTTTTGCACATTATAATCACACAAATGTGATATATGTTAAATGAAAAAAACACATAAGTTAAAGTGAAGTCATGGCTTGCTTTGGTTATGATGCATTAACATATGTTCCAAAAAAACTTTAGAAATGCACTGAAAAAACGTGTTACATTTCTATTATAATTGGAAATTAAAATCGAAACCCACTGAAATGTGTGAGTTATGGTTTTACAGCAATCCTTAACTCGCACAACAGACATGCAAACCGTCACTTGTACATAGCAAACAATGCTCTTGAACTCACTCTTGTTACGACTAATGCAGTTATAAATGTAAATAATCTTGAAGATGAGATTAAGGTGGTCATTATTATGCTTCTTTATTTGGGGATGCGGGAAAGACCGCACGGCAAATAAAGAAGCATAGGAGAAACAGCCAGCGGCCCATCCACTCACTGCCATTTTGGTAGCACTGATGAAGACGGTGGAGGCCATCTTCAGCCTGGTGCAAAGGCCCAACTCGATCACCATATAATGAAACACCACACCGCCCTCAGTTCTGCGGCGGGAACCACCGCCACGCAAAGCCTGGCAGAAACAACCCATATAAAAGGAAACCCTCACCGGAGGCCCCCAGAAAACGCCAACGCCGACATGAGGCGAGAGTTGGAAATTGCTCCTCCTTGCTATATTTCTCCAGGACTGTGACTGCTGACAAAGACGACAACGGTAAGTTCCGCAGCCTAGCACACATTTGAGGAAAGGACACAATTACACACCCATGTGCTGACCCCACCCACACCGCAACGCACACCCAACTTCTCCCACCACCCCAAGCCATACATACCCTAAGAAAATGGTCTTACCAGACGCAAGCCAACAAATACCTGCACCAATGCACACCCCTGTGCACACTGCACTCCCACAGTGAAACGCTGCACAACAGGTCAACAGAGCACCAACACGTCTGCTGGCAACAGAATTTATACCCAACACAATCCAGTTTGTTCAAACAAGGCCATTGGCCAGTCCATTTCAAAGTCCTGGAATGGCAAATATAGCCCACACTTGACTCCTACGACGGAAAAGAAAACTCCACTGAGAAGGGGCATCTGTGGGGCAGCCAGGCACTTCAGGGGCAGGGGGTGGTGGGGACTCTGTTTTGGAAGGGGGGGGTGACTTGGGCGTAGGCTCTGGAGGAGGAGAGGGTTTGGGCTTGCGCCTTGTGAGGAGGAGGAGTGGGCCTGGACCGGAGGGTGGCAGAGGGACCAGGGACACCACTGGCCTTCTACCTCACTGGGGAAGGGGCACAGGAATGTGTAGGGCAGACTGGGGAGGACCTGGATGAAGAAGGAGTGGGTTTCTGGAGGCCAAGGGAACGTTTGGGCACAAGACTGAGTCGGCCAGTGGGTTCGAACAGGTCAACACGGGAGAGGAAAAGTTTTTGTGGAGCAGCAGTACATTACCCTGACAGGATTACCATGTTCTCTGCATCTGTGTGAGGGACAATAGTGTTGCATGTACAGGATGAATGGTGGAACAATGTCATTGAAGTGTATGTCACAACTCAATGTGTCTCACTTCCACCCCCATAGGTACAGACCCATGTGGCGAGGGAGGGCCCCATCTGTTTACAGACCCCTGGTTGATCTGGCCACCATGGAGTAATGTCACTACATCCTCACTTACCACCTGAATCGAGCCACAGTCCTGGAACTCTGTGCACAAATGGAGCCTGTTCTGAGGCCAGCTAATAGGAATCCCTATGCCATACATACAACTGTGCAGGTACTATCTGTGCTACATTTTCTGGCCACAGGCTCATTCCAAGTTACAGTGGGCATGGCAGCCGGGGTATCTCAGCTAATGTTCAGCCACATCCTGCCTAATTTTCTCAATTCCTTCTTGCAACACCTGCAAAGTTCTGCCCAGTTTCCCCAAAGGGCTGATCTCAGCTAAATCAAATCTGGATTCTATGCTTTTGCAAATATCCTCCATGTGACAGGTGCCATTGATGGTACCCACGTAGCCCTCATACCCACAAGAGTAAATGAACAGGTGTTCAGAAATCGTAAAAGCTTTCACTCCATGAATATCCAATTGGTGTGTACCGCTGATCAGTCCATTACTCATGTCAATGTAAAGTTCCCAGGATCAGTCCATGACTCCTTTGTCCTGAGAAACAGCAGCATGCCACACATGATGGGAAAACTACAGGGGGACAGAGCTTGGCTGCTAGGTGAGTGTGTATGACACTGGATCAGTTAGATAGCTGACAGGCAGGCTGTATGCAAGTAGATCATGTGTGTGTCAACCCTATTTTGCCCACTTTTCCAGGAGATTCTGGCTACCCAAGCAGTAGCTCCTGACACCTTTGCGGATTCCTAGGACAGTCACCCAAGCCCTTGTAAGCAGCAAGCTGGACTACGGAAATGCCCTCTACGCAGGAACCACAGGCAAACTCCAGAAGAGGCTGCAACGCATCCAGAACGCCTCTGCACGTCTCATCCTGGACATCCCTGCCACTGCCACATCACAGACGACCTGAAAATCCTGCACTGACTCCCAGTCAACAAGAGAATCCCCTTCAGACTCCTCACCCACGCTCACAAAGCACTGCACAACACCAGACCAGAATACGTCAACAGACCACTCTCCTTCCACACCCCGACCCGACATCTCCGCTCCGCCGACCTTGCCCTCGCAACCGTCCCACGCGTCCGCAGAACTACAACCGGTGATAGATCTTTCTCGCTCCTCGCCGCCAAAACGTGGAACACTCTTCCCACCCACTGGAACACTTTTCCCACCCACCTGTGCCAGACCAAAGACCTCCTTACCTTCAAGAAACTTCTCAAGACCTGGCTGTTCGAGCAGTAGCAGCACCTCCTCCCCCAGCGTTCTCCCTCCCCTCCTCAGCACCTTGAGACCCTCACAGTTGAGTAGTGCGCTTTACAAATCCCTGATTGATTGGTTGGTTGATGGGGAAGAGGAGGGGCAAGACATCAACTCCAGGACCCAGCTAATCTGGCTATACTTCCAGTGACTCTCAGGTACTGCTCTATGATGCCAGTGGGTCTACTGCATTGTTTCAGGGTGACTCATGTGCAAAGTGCTCTGATGTCCCTTACCAATGATGTGTAAACTTCATGAATGAAGAGGGAGATGTGTGTTACAGCAATGGAATGTACAGTGTGACATACTTCAAAGACTGCAGTCTGTTGGACCCCCTTATGCAATGAAAACGGCATTATTATGGCAACTGGCTAATATAGTCACATTTCCATTTGAGTGGGCATATTAATGAAGGACCGATATTTTGAGTACACAAGTGTATTTATTCTCAGACAAGACATCTATGAGGGATGGGACAGTAGAAGGGAGTGAGCACATGGTCAACAATATCCCAGGTACACTTCCACATCTGTTGGTAGCACAGGGGCATAGTCCATGGGGCCACTGGATGATAGTGATATGGCAGTGGCATGTCGACAAGGTAGCTCAGTGGCACACGAGGGGGACAGTTCAGGGCAAAGTCACTTCCTGGTGGTGGCCTTGGTCTTAGCTGGTGTTTCATAGGGATGTCTGGGTCTGAGGCCACGTTTGCAAGGGGGAAGCTGGGCTGCAGGGGAAGGGGTCATGTGAGTCCTCTGGCAGTGTCACCAGTCCACTAGCAGCCGCAGATGTGGATGGCAGGGCATTGTCCTGGCTAGTTGAAAGGGCCTGCAGGTGGGTGGTGGACTCAGGCTGGCTGTGGTACTAATGCTGCAGCATCCCTGAAATGGAGGCCATGGTAGCATTGAGCTGTTTCCATTGCTCCATGGTCTCCTGATGGTGTGCTTCATGCAGCCTCTGATTCTCCTCCAGCATGGCTAGGATCTGGGCCATCCTGTCCTTGGAATGGTGGTATGCCCCCAGGACCTCAGCAGTGGCCTGTCTGACCCACTGCTCACCTCCCACTGGCCCTAGCCCCCTGTACCTGTCCCCTACACTGGTCTGTCAGTCCCACCTGCACTGGGCCCTTCATCACTGCCTGGTGGTGGGTGGAGTCTCTGGCCTCTTTTACTTGTGGGCAGCCAGTCCGTGTCCTTGAGACACTAGTGTGGGGGCGTTGTGCCAATGCTGCTGGTAGTAGCTGAGTGGTGGGGGTGTCAGTGGTGTCCTGGGTGGGGCTTCTGGAGGGTGACTGTCCAGAGCTGTGGGATGGCCCAGGGATTTCCTCTATGTCCAGGCATCCCTCTGCACTCTCCTGAGTGGTGCCTCCTTCTTCAGGTGGAGGACTGGCACTCCTTGACGTCTCTGTCCAGGTGGCATGCATGGTGGTGCCTGTGTGTGTGAGAATAGAGATGTGGGTGTCCTGCACTTACTTGTCCCTTGCAGCACTGCTTAGGAATTATTGGTGGTTCCAGTCCCATGTGGTAGCATGCTGTGTCCTTTTGTGTTCTTTTGGGTGCATTTCGTGAGGGGGGTGTTGCATTCTGGGTGTTGTAGTGATCCTGCCGTTTCATGCCTGGTTTGGTGACTGTGCCCATGGGACTGGATAGTGATCTGTGGGGGGGGGGGGTTGTGGGCATGCAGGGAACATGAGTAGGAGTGTCTGGGTGTTGTGGGCTGGGTAGGGGATGGTGGCATGGTGGTAGTGAAAGGGATGGGGTGATACATGCATTCCAGGTGTAGTTGACTTACTCGAGTTCATTCCTCCAGGGAGTCCAGTGAGGCCGTGCGGGTGCAGGATTACCAAGACCCTCTCCTCCCAGTCGGTGTATTCGGGGGAGGAGGTGGAGGACCACTGCCAGTCTTCTGTACGACAATGTTGTGCCATGATGACATGGAACGTACCTTCCCCCCGCAGGTTGTTCCAGCTCTTCCTGATGTCTTCCCTTGTGTGTGGATGGATTCCCACAGCATTGACCTTGTTGACGATCCTCTGCCATAGCTCTGTCTTCTTGGCCAAGGGCGTCTGTTGTACCTGTGCCCCTAAATAGCTGCGGCTTGACCCTGAGTATTTCGTCCACCATGATCCTTAACTCCCGGTCAGTGAAGCAAGGGTTCTTAGGGGGTACCATGGTGTGTGCTGTGGGTGTGTTGGTGACGGTGCTGTTGTGTGGTTGTGTGTGTGGTCTGTGATGGTGTGTATGCTGTATTTGATTTTTGTTGGTGGTTTTGTGTGTGTGACTTGTATGCTGGTTGTTTGAGTGTGTGTGTTGTGGTGTCGATTTCTGTGGTGCTGTTGGCATTGCAAAGGATTGTGGGGTGTGTATGTGTGTGTTTTATTGTGGCGTGGATGTGTGTCAGGTGTGTGTTATACATATTTGCCAGTGTGTGATTCTGTTGTTGGCGGGTCCCATTTCTGAGCGCAGCTGTTGTTACCGCCATTGGTCGTTCGACATCCACTGTACACCACGCTGATTTGTGCGTCATTGTTTGGTTGGTGGGAGGTATGTAGGGATGGCGGTGGTGGGGTGCTGTGTCCTGACTTTCCGCCATCATTGGCCCTGGCGGTGAGTGGAAGTTGTCATTTTTTTGGGCAGATTGTGTTTACACAGCTCAGGTCAGGTAACCCATGCTCACCACCTTGGTAGCTTGGCACCAGCACTCAGGCTTATCTCACAGGCAATGTGCAAAGTATATGTACACACACACACACATTAACAAGGTGAAAACACCACAAAAGTACTCAATACCAGTTTAGAAAAATAGCCAATATTTATCTGAGCAAAATAAGACCAAAACAACAAAAATCTAAAATACACAAAGTTATCACTTTTTAAAAGAGTCTTAGGGCCTGATTCTTACCTTGGCGGTCGGCGGAGAGGCGGCGGTCGGACCGCGAACAGACCGGCGGTCCAAAAAATGGCATTCTGACCGCGGCGGTCACCGCCGCGATCGACCGCCACTTCCCCACTCCGACCGGTCATGACCGACGGGCTGGAGTTCGCACACTCCGGCCCGGCGGTCGACCCAAGACCGCCAACCGCATCATGACCCTGCTTACCGCCGCGGTTTTTGGCGGTCGGGAACCGCCATGCGAACCATGGCGGTAGGCACTATCGGGGCCAGGGAATTCCTTCCCTGGCACTGATAGGGGTCTCCCCCACCCCCCACTGCCCCCCACGAGTCCTCCCCCCACACCCTCCACCCCCCTGCCACCCCCCAAAGGTGGTACGAACCCCCTGCCCCCCCCACCCCGACATGCACATACACGCACCCCGACATGCACGCACCCCCAACATGCACATATGCACACCCCCTACACACACACATACACAACGGGGGCACATACCCGCACACATACATGCCGACATGCGCACCCGCCGAACTACACACATTGTCCAAAGGCACAGCAGCACCCCCCGCCCGCATGCACGCACTCACACACCCCCTCTACACACCCCCATGCACGCACACATCACACAACACCCCCCCCACCCCCTCCCCTCACGGACGATCAACTTACCTTGTGCGTTGGTCCTCCGGGAGGCGACGGGAGCCATAGGAACGTGACCGCCAACAGAAGACCGCCAACAGAAGACCGCCACACAGAAATGTGGGTCGTAATTCTGGGGGCGGTGTTCTGCTGGCGTGGCGGTGGAGGTTGACCAGTCTCCACTTTCCCGCCGACCGCCAGTGTGGCTGCTGGCGGTATTCCGGCGGAACGCTCCCAGCGGTCGGAATACGCGCAGCGGCATACCGCCGCGGTCGGCGGTCTTTGCCGCGGCGGTAACTCGGCGGTCTTGCGAAAAGACCGCCAAGGTCAGAATCAGGCCCTTAGTCCTGGGAAATCAGTGGGTGTGTTCTTATAACAAACAGTACCTTGGAGGCATCAAAAAGAAAGATGATGTAGGCTGCAAAGGAGGTGATGTGTTTGAAAAGCAAGAGATGCGTCAATTTTTTTTCACGCTGAATAGGGGATGCATGGATTGTTTTCCCACTCGGCTGGCGATGTGATTCTTTCCCCACCGGTTGGCGATGCATGGATTCTTTTCCCACCGGACTAATGATGTGTTGATTCCTGGTTGCAGAGCAACGTTGACAAAGAAAAATTGACACCCAGGGATAATGCATTGAAAATCCAGATGCATGGCAATGATGGATCTGTGCTGAAGCAGGCGATGCTTCCATTCTACAGCCATGAGACAGGTGCTGCGTCGAGTTTTCAGCCGTGGTGCAGGGGCTGCATAATTTAGTATTATTTTTTTTTCTGCAACAACGGCCTTTGTGCGTGGATTTTCACTCAGATTACCAGCTTCCACTTCTAAGGGTCCAGGGACTGGATTTGGTACCACTCAAACTCAGGGCTCTAAGCAATAAAGCCCATGCACTGGCAGATTAAGTTTTTGATGTCCCTGAGACTTTACAACTAGAGGCAAGCTCAGTTCAATCCCTTGGAGAACCTTGGAAAGCAGGATGTAGAAAGCCAAGTCCAGTTCTTTTGCTCCCAGACAAGAAGCAGCAAGCCGGCCAGCACAGCAAAGCAAAGCAACAGGCAAAGTGGCAGTTCGTACTACAGAATCCAGCTCGTCTTCCTGGCAGAATGTCCTCAGTCCAGAAGTGTTCTAAAGTTGTGGGGTATGCAGTCCTAAACATACTCATTTCTGCCTTTGAAGAAGGAAAACTTTAAAGGAACGTCTCTGTAGTGCACACAACCCTGCCTCTCCCTGTCCTGGCCCCAGATACACTCCAGGGTGTTGGAGACTGCTTTATGTAAGGACAGGCTCAGCCCTATTCAGGCGCAAGTGTCAGCTCCTCCCACCACTCTAGCCCAGGAAGACCCATCAGGATATGCAGGACACACCTCAGCTCCCTTTGTGGGACTGTCTGGAGCAGGCGTCTCCAATGAGTAGCTCATGAGCTACCAGAAGCTCTCCAGCTCCCTGTGAGTAGCTCTTCTGTGTGCATTCCAGGCTACTATTATATAAGCTTTTGCTTGGTTGAATTATTATATGTAAACCATAATAAAAAAATATTTATTCCAAATTAAAATGTGTATATTTTCAGTACCCATGAGGTTTGTGTGGTATTTTGTATCTGCAAATATATTTGATATGTCATATTGGTTTGTTCCATTTTGTTATAGTATACCCCTGTTAGTTATATGGTATGCTCTCCGTTTAATTCTGTAGTAGAATGTTTATGTTCAAGGAAGCTATGATCTGTCAGTTGTGAGGGGTACTGTCTTGCTGTGGCTGGAGTTTCTTCTGTTCCTGCAATAAAGCTTCAAGTTTGGATATTTCCGTGGTTCCTTTGTCATCATTCAAACTTTACAGTGTTGTTTGCAGGAAAATAGTTGAATATTCGAAATGTATTTAAGCTGTTATTTGAGTTGGAGAGATTGATTACTCACATTATTACCTTGGTGGCAGGGGCATTGCAGATACAGCTGTTATGTATTACCCATTCAGAGGCATTCCAAATTAATAATGCATTTGTACTTTACTGCTTGCTACCCTACCTAATGCACTGATGTGGTCACTGCTGACAACCGTGAATGGTGTGGCCACTACTACATCACTCATATTAGTAGCTCAGGATGATTTTCACTATGTATAAGTAGCTCTTGCTATAGAAAATGTTGGAGATCCATGGTCTAGTGTGAATTCACAAACAGCCCAACTGTCAGTCTTACCCAAGCATGTATTCAGCAGCAAGGCAGAGGCACAGAATGGTTAAGCAAGAAAATTCCCATTTTCTAAAAGTGGCATTTTCAAACTTACAAACTAAAAATCAACTTCACCAAAAGACGTTTTTTAAATTGTGAGGTCAGAGATTCCAAACTCCATATCTCTATCTGCTCCAAATGGGAAACTGCAATTAAAAGATATTTCAAGGCAATCCCCATGTTACCCAATTGGAGAGATAGCTCTTGCACCAGTGAAAACCGAATTTAGCAGTATTTCATTATCAGGACATGTAAAACACACCAGTACATGTCCTGCCTTTTAAATATTCTGCTCCCTGCCCATGGGGCTGCCTTGGGCCTACCTTAGGGGTGACTTACATATGGTAAAAAGGAAGGGTTGGGCCTGGCAAGTGAGTACCCGTGCCAGGGCGAATGGGCAGTTCCAAACTGCCCCTACAGACACTGCTTTGGCAGGTCTGAGAAATGTTTGCAGGGCTACTCATGTGGGTGGCACAACCAGTGCTGCAGACCCACTAGTTGCATTTGATTTACAGGCATAGTGCACTTTACTAGGAACTTACCAGTAAATCAGTTATGTCAATCATGGACAAACCAGTCACTGGTACAATTTAGATAGAGAGCATATGCACTTTAGCACTGGTTAGCAGTGGTAATGTGCCCAGAGTCCTAAAGCTAACAAAAAAAGACCAGAAAAAATAGGAGGAAGGAAGCAAAAAGTTTTGGGATGATCCTACAAAAAGGACCAGGTCCAACTTGAATGTTGACATCGTAAGCAATTTCTGAGAACATTTTGGAAATCTTATTGTGTTACTGCTAATATTGTTTCTTGCTGGTGTAATTTAGGTAGAAAAGATCTATGCAAATCATCCATCCAGGTATTCCACATGATTAACAATTTATGAATATATGAGGATAATTAAGGACCACTGCTCCCCTGTGCCATGAAATATCATCACTGTATGCAAGAACCAACGTGATGTTTCATTACTCTGAAGTGTATTGTTGGCACATGCTTAATTTATATGTTTTTTTTTTTTTTAATATATTTTTATTGATTTTCAATACTAATCAGTTCACCATAGTTTGCACTTACATTGATAGAGTATAATTGTGCTGTTATAAAACATACATTCAAAACAAACAATAAAAACTTAACTTGGGTTTAGATATAATACTCAAAATGTGTTTGACCGCTGTGTCTGGGTGATGGGATTGGTTGTGATCTTTCCTGCAAGAGTACGTTTTGTTGTGGTGATGGGGGGGATCCGGACCGATGTCTGACTTTGACGTGTGTTGTGGTGGTGCTTGTTACACTTATTCTAATTGTATGCTCAATTCTTGTTAGCAGCTATATGTTGTAGCAGGTTGGGGGTGTGGGAGTGAAGGCACTTTCCGTCTTTATGGTGTGTTTTGCTTTTCTTGCTTGATTATAGTGGAGGTCGTCGGGTGTATGGTAATTTATCCCGAGGCTGATACTCAGTCGAGTTCATGGCGGCCTATCATCATTTTTGGCCTCCAGTCTGCTTACTGTGATTTCCCAGGCTTCGCAACCTGTGTGTTGTTGTTGGCCCTTCCTTGCTAGTTTACGTAGTACTAGAGATTCTATACGGGACCATCACAATGTCATGTTATGCCAGGTTTTCATATCTGGCGCTGTGGGCGCTTTCCAATTCATAGCTATCAGTCTTTTATACATCACGTATGCTAGATCTAGGAATTTATGTAAATGCCTATGTTTCTTTTCTCTCGGTCTCAGCCCCAGCAGGCAGGATGTAGGATCAACTGTGAGCACCAGACCAGTCAACTCTGAAACCTCTTCTACTACTCCACTCCATTCATTGTTCACTTGGGGGCAGTCCCAGACCATGTGATAAAAATGTGCCATTGGGGCATTACATCTAGGGCAGGTTGGGTCCGAGCTGGGGAACATGCGTTTAATCCTGGCTGGTGAAAGGTACGTTTGGTGTGTGTATAATTAAATTGTGTATAGCGAAATCTGGGATTTCTGGGCACCCCCGCATGTGCTGTAAAACTTTCAGCCATTCCTCTTGTGGTAACGGGCTTGGTCGAACTGCATTCCATCTTTCCCTTACATTCACCAGGTGGGGTACGGGGATTTTATTTAGGGATTTATATAGGTTCGACACTACCTTCATTTGATTGTCACTTTGTAGCATGTAGTGTATTGTAGAGGAGATCACCGGTTCTTGATCTCCAGCCTCCAATGCCTTCTAAATTGCATGGCATATTGCATAATATGTTATAAAGTGCCCCGGGGTTCACTGCTGTGAGGGCTTGCATAGATTCAAATGACATCAGTTTTGCCCTCTTTAAAGCAGTCTCCCACTGTCGATATACTCGCCTCTGCCCAGACCGATAATAAGTGTGTCTTAGCCGCGTTAGCCCATCCAGGAACCAAACCCAATGGTATAAGCAGCGAGTAAGGGAACAAACTGTGGCCATTTTGAATGTACCTCTTCCAACATGAGTGTGCCACTAGCATTAGTGGATTTTCAGACGTCCCTTTCGGTATTTTATTTGTTAGCCATGTAATTAGGGGTTCGCCCTGTAGTCTCTCCTGGATCCACGCGGGCTCCGCCTGCGTGGGTCTATGTATCCAGTGTAATATCCACTGTAACTGTGCCGCCGCATAGTAGAGTTCGAAGTTGGGGGCTCCCAGGCCACCAGCGCTTATTGGTCGCTGCAGTGTGGTAAGTGCGACGCGCTCTCTGCCCCCTCCCCATATTAGTTGCAGAAGGGTAGTGTTCAGGTCACGGAAGAAACTCTTGGGGATCAACAGTGGCAGAGCCGCAAAGTAATATAGCAGTCGGGGTAATAGAAGCATGTTTGCCACTGCTACTCTGCCCAGGGGTGACCGTGGGAGTTTACACCAGAATTGCAGCGAGCCCTTCATTGAAGCCAGTGTTCTCCCTAATTTCCCATCTCTGAAGTCTACATTTCTATGATATATGTGGACCCCCAGGTATTTAAACGTATCTGTTAGACTTTTCATCCTTGGCGTGGTCTCCCTTAACTTTTTGCCTCTGTTCCCCAGGTTGTTGATGAGTGCTGGACTCTGATTTAGCTGTTTTTGTTACTCTGGGCACTTTACCACTGCTAACCAGTGCTAAAGTGCAAGTGCTCCTGTTTAAATTGTATGTAAGTGGTTCATCCATGATTGGCATATTTGAATTACTAGTAAGTCCCTAGTAATGTGCACTAGAGGTGCCAGGGCCTGTAAATCAAATGCTACTAGTGGGCCTGCAGCACTGGTTGTGCCACCCACATAAGTAGCTCTGTAATCATGTCTCAGACCTGCCCCTGCAGTGTCTGTATGTGTATTTTTACACTGTAAATTCGACTTGGCAAGTGTACCCACTTGCCAGGCCTAAACCTTCCCTTTCCTTACATGTAAGGCACCCCTAAGGTAGGCCCTAGGTAGCCCCAAGGGCAGGGTGCAGTGTATGGATAAGGTAGGACATATAGTAATGTGGTTTATATGTCCTGACAGTGAAATACTGCCAATTTCGTTTTCACTGTTGCAAGGTCTGTCTCTCTCTCATAGGATAATATGGGGGCTACCTTTAAATATGATTAAAGTGTAGATTCCCCTAGAGAGTAGATGGACATGTGGAGTTTGGGATCCCTGAACTCACAATTTAAAAATACATCTTTTAGTAAAGTTGATTTTAAGATTGTGCGTTTGGAAATGCCACTTTTAGAAAGTGAGCATTTTCTTGCTTAAACCATTCTGTGACTCTGCCTGGTTTGTGGATTCCCTGTCTGGGTCAGTTTGACAGTTGGGTTGTTTTTCACCTCACACCAGACAGTGACACAAAGGGAGCTGGGGTGTGATCTGCATTTCCTGATTAGCCATCTCTGCTAGGAGGGAGGGGTGGAGTGGTCACTCTCATCTGAAAGGACTGTGCCTGCCTCTGACAATGCTGTCTCCAGCCCCCTGGTGTGTGTCTGAGGCCTTGCCTGGGCAAGGCAGGATTTCACAAGAAGGTGTGAGTCCCCTTTGAAGAAAGGTGACTTCAAAGACTAAAATGGGTATAAGAAGGGCACCCAAACTTACAAACTTTAGAAACACTTCTGGAATCAAGAGGAACCTCTGCCTGGAGAAGAGCTGATCGCTGAGGAACAAGTGCTGCCCTGCCTGTGACTGTGCTTTGTGGAGCTTTCCTGCAGTGCTGCTTCTGCCAGAGTAAGAGGGCAAAGACTGGACTTTGTGTGCCTTCCATCTTGAAGAAGAAATCTCCAAGGGCTTGATGTAGAGCTTGCCTCCTGTTGTTGAAGTCTCAGGGATAGCAAAGACTTCTTCCTGCCAGCACCTGGAGTCTCTGGAGAGACCCCTACTCTGCTCTGTGGTGCCCTTCCAGTTCCTGGGACCCTGAAAGGAGAGGCTGGCAGCCTAAGGACAAAAATACACGCACCGAGCGCCGTGCGGAGAAAAGATCGACGCGAATCCGATCGCGGCTGAGAAAACGACGCGACGCCGGTTCCGCAGCTGAGAAACGACGCCGCAGGAAACGCGACCGAAAAACCGACGCCCGGAGCAGGAGAAACGACGCGCAGCATCGCTGACGGAGGCTGAGAGATCGCACCCTGCGCCGCGGGACTTTCGGATCGTCGTGTGGCTGGCTTTTTCAACGCGCACCGCCGTGCCGAGTTGTTTTCGACGCACACAGCCGTGCAGGGTTACTTTCGACGCCCACCGCCCGTGCGGGGTTATTTTTGACGCAAACCAGGTACATTTTCACGCTAGCAGCGCTAGTGTGGTGTTACAACTACCTAAAGACTCTTTTTATTTTAAACCTTTAAAAAATCATAACTTGACTTGTGTATGTTGGATTTTTGTCGTTTTGGTCTTGTTTTGTCTAGATAAATATTTCCTATTTTTCTAAACTGGTGTTGTGTCATTTTGTAGTGTTTTCATTAAGTTACTGTGTGTGTTGGTACAAATACTTTACACCTAGCACTCTGAGGTTAAGCCTACTGCTCTGCCAAGCTACCAAGGGGGTAAGCAGGGGTTAGCTGAGGGTGATTCTCTTTTATCCTAACTAGAGTGAGGGTCCTTGCTTGAACAGGGGGTAACCAGACTGTCAACCAAAGACCCCATTTCTAACAGTATCAAAGCACCATTTCAATTGTCCCGCTGGGGCCCTTTCTTTCTTCAGCGGGGACCATATAGTTAGTGAGAACACACACGATTTTTCCCTGTTTACCGCCAATCCCGACATCTCCCCGAATTCAGTCAGGAGTGAGATTACTAGGGGTATCGTCTCGCTCCCTTTCCGCACGTATATTAGAGCGTCGTCTGCATATAGTGATATAACATGATGTAGCCCATTCCTGACTATGCCCCAATTCTTTCCCATAGACCGTAAACGAGACGCAAGCGGTTCCATTACTATAGCGAACAGCAATGAGATAAGGGGCATCCCTGCCTGGTGCCTCTGGTGATCGGGAAACTTTCAGATATAACCCCTCCTGTTTTCACCCGGGCTTGTGGGCTGGCATATAATGTCTGGACCCACTGTATGTAGTAGGGGCCGATGCCCATTTTCCGCATGGTGACAAACAAAGTCCCACCCTTGTGTATCAAAAGCTTTCTCGATATCTAGCGAAAGCACCATTTCATCCCATGCATCTGGGGGGGTGTCTCCCATTACGCTCAGCAATCTAGGGATAATTTAAAAAGTGTTGCATTTTGGGATGAGGCTGTTCTGGTCTTCCTGTAACAAATTGTGCATTATGGGAGCTAGCCTGTTAGCCAGTATTTTGCCTAGGATTTTACAATCGAGATTTAGGAGTGAGAGTGGCCTATAGGATTTAACGTCTGTTGGGTCTCGTCCTTGCTTAGGAAGAACCACTATCATTGCCTCTCTCTGTGTTGGAGGCAGTAACTTATTTCGCCATGCCTCCTCAAACTATTTCGGCAAGTCGGGCTTTAGGTGTTTCGAGTACCTTGCGTAAATTCTATAGGGAAGCCGCCTATACCTGACGCTTTGTTCCTGGGCATCTGTCCCAGCGCTAAGTCCAGTTCCTCCATTCCTAGCGGGGCCTCCAGCATTTCCCCGTCCTCTTGTGATAAGTGCGCCAAGTGTGTTCCTGCTAGAAAAGATTCAAGTTATTCGGCTGTGCATACTGTGCGTTTAGTGTAAAGGTTCATATAATAATCCCTAAACACCCCGTTTATCGCTTCTTGCGTGGTGGCCATTCTGCCGTCCGCTAGCACTATGGCCCCTATGGGAGCCTGCTGGCGATTCCCATGAAGGAGCCACGCCAGCAGCCTGCCCGATCTGTCCCCCTCTGTTCATAGGCGCATTAAATTATATTTGTGGTCGTGCCGGCGAAGACGAGAGTCTGCTTCATCATACTTTGTGCGCGCCTCCTCCAGCACTGTGTGAGGAGTCTCCCCTGTAGCTACTGCAGTTTCCATTAGTCTTAATTCCTTTTCCCATTTACTGATCTCTACGTGGAGGGCACGTCTTACTCCCCATGTGGACGAGATACAGTGTCCTCTGATAACCACTTTGAGCTTCCCATTCTGTTGCCCTTGTGTCTGTGGAATTTTTATTAATTTCCCAGTAGTGACTCAGTGTCGTGTTCAGGCCTTCTGCAAATGCTTGTGCTTGGTCCTGGAGGGCTTCCACTTGTAAGCGCCAAGTGGGGACCAGCGAGCGCTTCCTGTCCCAGTTTAATGTCAGCCTGAGTGGCGAGTGATCCGACATTGTTTTGGCCGGTATTCTGTCTTGTTGGTCAATGCACCAATGTCCGGGGACCCCCATATTCTATCTATTCTAGTGTGTACTTTATGGGGTATTGAGTAAAATGAATATTCCCTCTGTTGGGGATGTTTCATTCGCCATATATCATGGAGCCTCATGTTGTCCGCCCAGGTCGTCCGTGAGCATCTGGCATTCCTATTTGTTAGTCCTTTCGAGGGGGTGTTTGATCTGTCTAATACAACATTCGGCATGCTATTTAAGTCTCCCCCCCCCAATATGGTCGGAGCTGCCGTATTTACCAACAGTGCTGGAGTAAGCATGCCCAGGAATTCCGCTAGTGGATTGTTGGGGGCGTAAATCCCTATTATTGATAGTTGTCTCCCATCTAATTGCCCCTCTCCTACCACATATCTGCCCCCCTGGTCTATCTTATAAGAGGTTTGAGTGAATGGCACGCTGCCTGATACCCATATTAACACTCCTCTGGCAAAGGCTGAGTATGTTGTGCCTGTTGTTTGCCCACCCCATCTCCCACAAATCTCCTGCAAGTCAGTCTCCAGAAGATGCGTTTCTTGTAGAATAGAGAAGTGCACCCTGTGGCTTCTAACATGTGCGTATACACGAGCTCTCTTACTTGGTGTGCCCAGTCCTCTCACGTTCCAAGTGACTATTACATATTGGTGTGTGTTAAGATTTGCATGCTGAGTCATGTAGCGTTATATAGTGAACCCATATGACACCCGAACCGGGTAGCAGCACCAGTCCGGACCACTACCACCCCCACAGGCTTTAGGATTAAAGCTAGCGGCCGCAGCAGTGAACCCTTTTATCTGAGTTGACCTATTGCACACAACTTAACTATATCCCCCCCTTCACCCTCTCCTATTACTTCCCTCTCACATCTACAAACATTTGTTAAACTACATAACACACTACTACTTAAGGAAACCTGTATCCATGCGAATACCTGTAGGAGAGTTATTTTGGCAACCGGGTGTGGCTCTTATACGGAGCTCACATCCTTCCACAGACATGGTCTGCGTGTATGTCTGGGTGCTCCCGGAGTGTTGGCACCTCCCCAGGCTCGCATGTGCCTTAACATTAGTCAATGTTCACAATAACAAGGAGTAGATTGTTCAAAAGATACTTGTAGGTAGCAGCAGTGTGTCCCTGGTAAGTTCTAGGAACAATCCCACTACCTTCCCGCGGCTTGTCACGCGGTTCGGAAGAATATGTGATCTGACTGCTTGTGTTCACAGTTCATCTGCAGATCTAGGGGTGAGCTTCGGGCCCTTGAGCCCTTCTATTAACGTGGAGTCTGAGTTAGCCGAGTCTGAGTCCGAGTTGGCCGATGGGGCCGCCAGGAGTGCCTCGAAAGAGTTTTGTGTATGTAGTGGAGTTTCTTTCAATACTTTTGCCCTTTCTTCTGCTGCCTGTTTTTCCGTGGGTTGACCCCTGGGGCGTTTCCTGATGCACTTCCGCGATGAGGAGGTAAGCCATACCTCTCCTTCCTCCTCTCCCCCCTGTGGTTGTACGAAGCCTTTAGCATGCATCCACGTCCAGGCATCTTCAGGGGAAGTGAAAATATGGGTACGGTCGTCCGCTATTACCCTCAATTTAGCAGGGAATAGGAGGGCATATTTAATGTTGTGCTCCCGGAGGCGTTGTATGATTTTCACATAAGTATTACGCTGTTTCTGTACCTCTTGGGTAAAGTCTGGGTAGGCATTGACCACTGAGTCTTCATGTCGGAATGGGCCTTTCCTGCGAAATTGCTGTAGTATTAGATCGCGATCTCTGTAGTTCAAGAATCTTGCTATCAATGGTCTAGGTGGTTGGCCCGGGAGCGGCGGTCTGCCCGGGACTCTGTGCGCCCTTTCCACAGAGAAGAACTTCGATGGGGATCCATTTAGTACTTGTTGGATTAGCCATTGCTCTAAGAATATTTCCGAACTCTGATCTGGTAGTTTCTCAGGGAATCCTAGAAATCGGACATTGTTACGCCTGAATCTGCTTTCCGCTTCTTCAACGCGACGCCCTAGGGTCTTCACCTCCGCATCCAGTCTTTGAATTTGCTTTTGATTGTCCAGGACTGTAGGTTCCGTCATATTTATGGCGTCTTTCGTTGCCTTCACTCTCTCTGCCAAATTGCGGTGGTCTACCCTGAGTAGATTCAAGTCTTGTGATACTGTGTCTATCCTGAGTTCTAGAGAGGATTTAGTGTCCATGATCGCCTGGAGTACTTTTTTCGAATTGTGTGGAGTGGGCTTGTAGTGTGTTTTCCAGCGACTGCAGCGTTAGAAGAAGCTGCTGATCGCTCGGTGCCGGTCCTGGCGCATTTAGTTGTTGTTTTTTTATGGCTTTAGACTTCCCGGCCATGTTGCGCGCCTGTTAGGTCTTTCCCACGGAGCAGGGCGGTGTTGATATATGCTGCTTGAATCTCAGGGTCTGTAGTTGGCGCAGGAGCGCTCCTCAGTTTGTGGCTCCCCGCCATAACCAGGCCAGGCACCAGGTGGGGGGCCAAAAAGCAGTATACTCTGTCGCTGATACTTAAGTGTCCAATCTTCCCGACCTTGCTTTTAGTGCCGCTTGGAGCTGCGGCCCCCTTTGGCCCCCAAAGCCAACGCACAGCGTTTTAGGCACCCAGCCTCACTCCGGGAGCGCCCGCAGGATGATTGCCGTGAGCCCAAGGCAGAGCTCACGGATTAGGCGTCCGACTCGGCCGCCATTTTGGCTCCTCCCCACTGCTACTCCAGTTCTTTAAATATTTAAGACATCTGTCAGCCCAATAACTGTGAGAGAAACCTGTCCCAAATTAGCACTTTGCATTCACATGAGATGAAAGTTGTGTCTAGTCACACGTCTGCTCCGTGAAGTGGCCCTGCAAGCACCGTGCTAGCTGTTGTTTTGAAAGTGACTTAGGGGGTCATTCCAACTTTGGCGGGCGCCAGAGGCCGCCCGCCAAAGTTCCCCCGCCAGAAGACCGCACTGCGGTCAAAAGACCGCGTCGGTCATTCTGGCTTTCCCGCTGGGCTGGTGGGCGACCGCCAAAAGGCCGCCCGCCCGCCCAGCGGGAAAGCACCAGCAACGAGGATGCCGGCTCCGAACGGAGCCGGCGGAGTTGCTGGTGTGCGACGGGTGCAGTTGCACCCGTCGCGATTTTCAGTGTCTGCCAAGCCGTGGAAGATTCCCTGGGGCAGCGGGAAGCCGGCAGGAAACCGCCGGCTTCCCTTTTCTGACCGCGGCTTTACCGCCGCGGTCAGAATAGCCCCTGAAGCACCGCCAGCCTGTTGGCGGTGCTTCCTCCGTCCCCTACCCTGGCGGTCTCGGACCGCCAGGGTAGGAATGACCCCCTTAATGCCTTAACTTTCCAGTACACTGTGTTTCAAATGGAAATATATGACCTAACACTTCAATGGCCGGAAGGTGCTAAGGCAGTCTCAACTACTGCCTTCGATAATGGGTTGTCCAACTCTCCAAAATATTGTTGACTGGATGATTCTGCAATATTCCCAGGTGATTTCAAATTGGACAGATGTCACTGTTTCATGGCAGATTAAATGAGGCTTAACCTCACACATGGGCTCCGCCAGCCTTCCGACCGCGGCGCGCCCGCTCCCCCATTACTCCGCGGCTGCAAGGGCGTCTGGCACGGTTGAGATGGGCCGCGCCAAGCGCGGCAGCCGCCAGCATCCAGTTGAGGAAGAGGGAGGATTAGGGGGGACAGAGGGGAGAAGCCACATGATGATACGGCTCCTCCCGAAGGAAGCCCCTCGCCCCCCCCAGCCCGCCCTCCTCACCTCACTCCGCTCACCCTTCGTCTCCAGGGCACACGGTCCGGTGCCGTTCCGAGCCCCGCGGGCCTCCACCGTCATGCGAGGTTGCGCCCTTCGGTCGATTCACGGCTCCCCTCCGGAATCGATCTTCCCGACCTTGCTTTTAGTGCCGCTTGGAACTGCGGCACCCCTTCAGTCCCCAAAGCCAACGCACGGCGTTTTAGGCGCCCAGCCTCACTCCGGGAGCGCCTGCAGGATTATTGCTGTGAGCCCGAGGCAGAGCTCACGGATTAGGCACCGACTCGGCTGCCATTTTGCCTCCTCCCCATGCTTAATTTATATGTAACCACATATTTCAGTGAGGTGTGCTGTTGCTCCCTGTGAAGTATCACATTTTTTCCAGTTTTGTGTGAGATAAGATGTTTTTACACAGACAAATAATTTTATCCAGGCAGATGTGGGCAGTGTATCTGTCAGAAAAGAATGACGTGGACAACTACATACCAACATACACAATTAAACATTTAAATATAAAGTGAAATTAGGTATGACCGAACTACTCACTGCTGTTCCAGGGTAAAGGGATATGGGACATAGATTTTTATCAGATTTATAGTCATCTCTTATGCGAAGATTAACACAGCTCAGACCAAGCAATTTGAACAAACATCAAAACCAACTGAAAGCTTAAGTGATATTAAAACCAGTAAGGCCAGACAGAATATTCCTTTACTGAAATCTCCCCCCACGCCTGTTCCATCTAATCACGAAACAGTCTTGACTCTTCTCTCTGTCCAGTGTTTTGGAAATGGTGTACAGCCATGATGCCCACCTGAAGTCCGGGATATCCTGTATGGGACCAACCCACACTCTAAAGCACTTGTGTTTATCATTACAGTGTACCAGATCCGTCATCCACCTGTTCATTTTGTGGCATATGTTGCCTCATTC
This sequence comes from Pleurodeles waltl, assembly GCF_031143425.1. Classification (NCBI taxonomy): domain Eukaryota; kingdom Metazoa; phylum Chordata; class Amphibia; order Caudata; family Salamandridae; genus Pleurodeles; species Pleurodeles waltl. The sequence continues at coordinate 320,563,345 of NC_090436.1, forward strand.
ATTAGATGTATAGTTGTCTTTTAACCGGTTGGGTGCCTGGGACGAGCTGGGCTCGCCCTCGGCCATGGTTGCCATGTGCTGAGGACAAGCCCAGCTTGTCCTGCACCCAGCCCACAACCCCAGTCCGGGATGGAAGGGGAATCTCTTCCCCTTCCACCCCGACCCCTCCCGATTTTCCCCCTCCCAGTGACGCCTGATGACCATTGCCTCATCAGAGGTCACCTCCCATCACGCTGGAAGCATGCTTCCAGCACAATGTGGAAGAGAAATGCTAAGCATCCCTCTTCCACTCAGGAGGAGGGGGCAGGCAGAGACATAAAAGGAAAGGAAAGGCCTTTCCTTTCATGTCTCTGCAAGCATGTCTGCTGCTCGATTGCAATGTGATCGGGCAGCAGAAATGCCCACTAGGCACCAGGCCCTTGTGCAAGGGCCGCTCCCCAAGGGTGACAAAATATTATATTATAATTAGGCCGATCTGCCTTCGGGGGGCAGAAACCCCTAGACACCAGGGATATATATATTTTTTGTTTACTTCATTTTTTTGTATGAGGGGAGCGACCCCTTATGCAAGGGTCGCTCCCCCGGGGGGCAAATTGTATTTAGGCCATTTCTGCTCCCCTTGGGGGCAGATCAGCCTATTTTTATTAGGCGAATCTGCCCCCAGGGTGGGCAGAAAACCCTAGACACCAGGGATTTTTTATTTTTTTATTTTTTTTATATGTGGAGAGTGAAAGGGTCGCTCCCCTGGGGGAAATATTGTCTATAGGCCATTTCTGTCCCCTAGGGGGGCAGATTGGCCTATTTTTATTAGGCCAGTCTGCCCCCAAGAGGGGTAGAAACCACTAGCAACCAGGGATTTTTTTTGTTTTTGCATCAATTTCACGCATCAGAGTGACCCCTTAGGCAAGGGTCATTCCCCTGAGGGGCAAATTTATTTTAGGCCATTTCTGCCCCCTTGGGGGCAGATCGGCCTATTTTTATTTGGCCGATCTGCCCCCAAGGAGGGCAGAAACCACTAGGCCCTGGGGATTTTTTTTTGCGCCAATTTCATGCAAAGGGAGCGACCCCTTAGGCAAGGGTCATTCCCCTGAGGGGCAAATTTATTTTAGGCCGGCCTATTTTTATTTGACCGATCTGCCCCCAAGGGGGGCAGAAACCACTAGGCCCTGGGGATTTTTTTTTTGCGCCAATTTCATGCAAAGGGAGCGACCCCTTAGGCAAGGGTCACTCCCCCGGGACAGGGGGGCAAATTTATTTTAGGCCATTTCTGCTCCATTTGGGGGCAGATCTGCCTATTTCTATTAGGCCAATCTGCCCCCGGGGGGACAGAAACCACTTAGGCACCAGGGTTTGGTGTGTGTGTATGTGTGTGTTTTGTTTGGGTGGGGCAGCCCCTTGGGCAAGGGTTGCTCCCTATGGGGGCACATTACTGTTGGCCATATATGCCCCCCTAGGGGGCAGATCGGCCTATTTTTGGAAGGCCCTTCTGCCCCAAATAGGGGCAGAAAGCCCACCAGAGACCAGGGAAGATTGTTTTCAAAATAAGAGAGTGGGGGTATGGCCATACCCCAACCCCAAATAAATGGGGCCAAAGTTGTTCTGCCCACCAGTGGGCAGATGAGGCAGTTATCGCTGATCCACACCCCGGAAGGGGGGCAGAAAGTCTACTAGATGCCAGGGAATTAAAAAAACAAAAAATAGTGGGGTGGTGGCTACCAACCAGTATGGGCCTGGTTTTGCCCCGACCCCAACTGAAGGGGGTAACAGTCTTTCACCTCTCCCCCGCACACTAAAACATCTTATCCCACGGCAAGCAAGAGGACATTTGATTATTTTGGGTTTTGGTTTTACATTTCGGCCATGAGAGCTTGGCTAACTCTCGAAAAGGTCCCACTTGGAATGGTGAGGGCTGCACTTTTTGGACTTTGGGACGCTGCCATGTAGCAAAATCCACAAGACCTAGACACATCTGAAAACTAAACATCTGGGTGATTCCAAGGTGATGTGCTTCAAATGCACCCGCACCATTTTCTTACCCACAATGCTCTGCAAACCTCCAACTTTGCTGGAAATCACACATTTTTCCTACATTTTTGTAGCATTGTCTCATCTATACCGATAAAAATTCTGCCCCACTTGTCGGCCTAAAAATATTTTTTTTTAAACTGCCCTTTTGGACCCGCTTTGGTTTCTCCTCAATTTCAACATGTTTTTGCCTCTTCCCTGTCACAGGCACTTGGTCCACCTACACAAGTGAGGTGTCATTTTTACTGGGAGACTGAGGGGAACGTTGGGTGGTAGGAAATTTGTCCCGGTGCAGTGATCCCACAGAGAAATGTGGGAAAAATGTTTTTTTCCGTTTTTTTTAGCTAAATTAGAGATTTGCTGAGAATTCTGGGTAAGAAAACATTGGGGGATCCATGCAAGTCACACCTCCCTGGATTCCCTGAGGTGTCTAGTTTTCAGAAATGTTTGAGTTTGGTAGGTTTCCCTATATGGCTGCTGAGCCCAGGACCAAAAACGCAGGCCTCTCCCATCCCTGCAAAAACAGGTAGTTTAGTTTTTGATCATTTTTATGTGTCCACATGGTGTTTTGGGGCATTTCCTTTCATGGGCACTAAGCCTACCCACACAAGTGAGGTACCATTTTTATCGAGAGACTTGGGGGAACGCTGGGTGGAAGGAAATTTGTGCCTCCTCTCAGATTCCAGAACTTTCTGTCACCGAAATTTGAGGAAAAGGTTTGTTTTTTTGGGGCAAATTTTGAGGTTTGCAAAGAATTCTGGGTAACAGAATCTGGCGAGAGTCCCACAAGTTACCCCATCTTGGATTTCCCTAGGTGTCTATTTTTAAAAAAATGCACAGGTTTGGTAGGTTTTCCTAGGTGCCGGCTGAGCAAGAGGCCAAAATCCACAGCTAGCCACTTTCCAAAAAACACAGCAGTTTTCTTTGGGAAAATGTGAAGTGTCAATGTTGCATTTCCTGTTATGGGCATTAGGCCTACCCACACAAATGAGGTACCATTTGTATCGGGAGACTTGGGGGAACACAGAACAGCAGAGCAAGTGTTATTGCCCCTTATCTTTCTCTACATTTGTTTCCTTCCAAATGTAAGACAGTGTGTAAAAAAGACGTCTATTTGAGAAATGTCCTGTAATTCACATGCTAGTATAGGGACCTCAGAATTCAGAGATGTGCAAATAACCACTGCTTCTCAACACCTTATCTTGTGCCCATTCTGGAAATATAAAGGTTGTCTTGATACCTATTTTTCATTCTTTATATTTCACCAAATGAATTGCTGTATAGCCGGTATAGAATGATAACCCATTGCAAGGTGCAGCTCATTTATTGGCTCTGGGTACCTAGGGTTCTTGATGAACCTACAAACCCTATATATACCGAGAACCAGAAGAGTCCAGCAGATGTAACGGTATATTGCTTTAAAAAATCTGACATCGCAATAAAAAGTTACAGGGTAAAACATGAAGAAAAATGGCTGTTTTTTTTCACCTCAATTTCAATATTTTTTTTATTTAAGTTATTATTGTCTGTAGGAAAACCTCGTAAGATCCTCAAATTACCCCTTGCTGAATTCAGAATTTTGTCTACGTTTCAGCATTGGTTTCATACCCATTTTACCCTATTTTACCCCACTAACTGGAAGGAGGCTAAAAGCACAAACAATAGTAAAAATGCGGTGTGTCCCAGTAAAATTCCAAAATTGTTTTGAAAAATGTGGTTTTCTGCCTGTTCCTGAAAGCTGGGAAGCTGGTGATTTTCGCACCGCAAACCCTTTGTTGAATCTATTTTCAGGCAAAAAAAACACAAGCCTTATTCTGCAGCCCTTTTTTAGAAAAAAAAAACAATTTTTTTTGCAGTATTTTGGCTAATTTGTTGGTCTCCTTCAGGGGAACCCACAAACTCTGGGTACCTCGAGAATCACTAGAATGTTGGTAAAAAAGGATGCAAATTTGACGTGGATAGCTTATGTGGACAAACAGTTATGAGGGCCTAAGCGTAAACTGCTCCAAATAGCAAAGAAAAGCCTGGCACCTGAGGGGGGGAAATGCCTGGCAGAGAAGGGGTCAACCAAACACACCCACAAATGGGGGTTGATTGTGTTTGGATTGTACATTTGTATTTATCAAAGTGGTCACAGTGCTTGGTTATTATGGTGCATAACCTAAATTGATGCTTATTTTCTAGCCACGTTAAATAACTTGTTGAGGAGTGAGACGTTGAAGAGATATAGGTCTGGAACCTTAAGCAGACCACTGTTCCTTTTGTCTACCACTAGGTATGTGACATAGAATGCAGGTTCTAAACTGCAAAGTCTAGTATATGTAGTATATCCCCCAGGAGCTGCTGGGAGACTTTATTAGTGTAAGATGTAAAACAAGGGGACGTAAAAGGGGCATGAACTCTGGTCCTATAATCCAGCATTAATATGAAATACGAGTCCCAGGTTATGGTCTCCCATGCAGACACTTGAGAGCAAAGTACTCCTGTGGCACATATTCAGTGCTTCAGGCCAGTGAAGAAGAGACTTTTATGCTTCTTTTGTTTTGTATTGATACTAGAGGAGAAGCGTCTTATCAGACTACTTTGGCATATTTTTCTTACCCCTGTTTTGCCGTCTTATCAGTTGGCAAATTTCTAGGTGGGCTAGCACAGTCCATGAACGGTGAACAGGCTGGTCACTGAAATAGTTTGTTGAACAGGTTAATTGACATTGCTACTAAAGATGTAGCTATGATGCCCTCTGACTTGTATTTGGTAAGTTACTTGCTGGATGATCATGGTTGTGTTTTCTCAGAGAGCACACATGAAGAGCTATCCTTTGTGGTGAACGTTTGCACTAAGCTCAGCAGCAAAACTGGTCTGCTTTTGCTTGTTTAATATATCTTGAAATTCATTCATCCTCCAGTTGAGAGGGTCCAGGATTAAATAGGATCTGTACATGTTGTTGCTTCAGTCTGCATAAGTACCATCTATATTCCAGTACCAAACATGGAAGAAGAAGCTCTCAGCTGTTTTTGCTAATCAAATCTAAAAATGTGCTTCCTTGTCTGGTAGTGTTAAGGCTGAGAAAATAGCCACCAATAGGAGGTTTCTTTAAGCCTGTATTACTGCAGAAATTGCCTCCTTCTTCAAAAGGGAGCAAAGAAGCATTCACTCTTTGTGATCCTCTTTGCACAAGCACTGCGCTTCGTGAGGTGGGGCACAGAACCATTCAAATTAAAGATCAGCAAAACTGTGGGAAACGACTCAAAGTCTTGTAAGTGACAAGTTGCCATTCTAGATCTGCAGCCTCTGCTGTGGTTAAAGAGGGCCTCATTATTTACTTCTTGGACAGAGGTGAGTCTCCAGATAAGAACATGAGGTCTGGTGGTGGGTCCTTACAATCCTGGCAGATTCCAGGGAGAAGACTAACTGCAGGAGAGATGTTGTCCCTCCAGTGTGATAAGTCTAAACAACTAAAGCGTTAACCTTTTGGAAGTTTTCACAACTTAACAATGGGTCCCTAAAGATAACGCCACTCTGGCACCTTGGGTTTTTCCACTGCAGTTGGCACTTCAGAGAATCCTCTTGTAGTAATAGTCCACAAAGTTACCTTAAAGTAGTCCATGTACCTGGCAGAAAAATTATAAACTGGTAGGGAATTGAGAGTTACTGTTAAGTTACACACACCATCATTTGGGGAAGGGTGCTGTCATATGAATTCCTCACTTCACAGCAGCAATTGATCAGCTGAGTTACAAGCTATATCTTCTTTGAGGCGCACATGGAATTTTAGTCTCACCAAGCTAGTCATTGAATGTGGTAAGAGACAGATCTATGCAAGTACAAAGAAACATTACAACACCACAAAGTGGCAAACACATTAATCGTAATACTTGAGAAAGGTGTTCCCTCAGAACAGTAGAAAGTCTAGGCTGATCAAAAATACACACATCCAAGCTTTGGACATACTTGGTAATGACACATTCATGAACAAGGTTCTTTCAGTGGGGATGCATATTGCACACCTGCAAGGACAGTGACCTATGCTGTATTTATAACAGCAAGGCACTGACATAAGGGCAGAAAAGTTTCTCCTCTTTGACTCTGTGATCCTGTCATTTTGATAATATGCATTGCCTGACTACCTCTGTGAAATAACTGGATCTAAAGCTGAGATCGCAGATTGCTCACAATTTCAAGTGAGGGTATGATAGTCTTGCTAAGTGTGAACATGAACCCCTTGATACCTGTAGTTACATATTTCTGGGGGTTATAGTTATCTGAAAGGGTACCCCATGGTCTTGCAAGTGCCAGGCTTCCTTGAGACAAATGTGAATGGTGAGCAGATGTCATTTGTTAACATGTAACTTCATCTTCTCCTTTATACTAGCATCTCTGGTTTGCTCTTCCATAATAAGGCAAAATGAGGAATTTTTGTATCAATCCTTCTCCCAAACAAGAGGCCAGTATGATACTTGCCTGTTGTGCTTTGAGTAGTGTCCATGTAGTCATAGAGGGTTTGGCAAATACTTGGAAACAGAGCTATCCATTAACTTGGGAAACTGAAGCACCTTGTTATGAGTATCCTTAAAGTGCTCAACTATGCTGTTGGCTTGTGGCCACAGATATGTTATTTTCACATGTCTGTAGCCAGTCTTGCCTGATTTTACCACTGCTAGAATGGATATTTTGATGACAGCTGTTATGATAACATCAGGCACTATGCTGGGAAATGCCACAACATGGAAAATGTGAACGTTCATCAATAGCTATTAGCAGGTTGTGTCTAGTTGCAGTGGGCCCAAAGAAATCAATTGCAACTTCTTTCCACATGTTGATGGGCATTCACTACATTTCTAGAGGTTTTGAGGATAGCTGCCTTTAGGTAGGCTCTATCATCTTTGACCTTCACCCATTTTCTTTTCTACTGGTTATTATAGAAATGGAAACCATTCTGTTATAGCAGTCTTTTGGTGATCACTATGCTTTGATGTCCTAATGTGCCAGATCCATTGCATGATTTTGCAGTGCATGAGGAGTAACCAAATGAGTTTCTCTGAGTATTAACCCATCGTGACATTGTGTGAGCTCATTTTGAACATACCGAACAGCCTTGAGATCTTATACCTAACTTGATGTGATATATCCATGGATTCAGATCCCATCCACCTCTAGACATCTAGGGGCTCATTACGACTTTGGCGAGCGGCAGAGGCTGCCCACCAGAGTCCGGCGTCAGGATGACTGCCTATGCGGCTGTCCCTCTGCAGGCTCTATTACGAGCTGATGCTGGGCCAGCAGACAGAAACCGCGTTTCCGCCCGCCGGCCCAGCGGGAAACTCACCACAACATTGACAACGGCTCGTAATCGAGCTGGCGGCAATGTTGCAGTGCATCGGGTGTGACGGCACCCTTAACGGGCAGTGAAAAGTGCAATGGGGCAGTCCATGGGGGCCCCCGATGCCCCCTTTCCGCTAGCCTTTGTATGGCAGTCCAACCTCCATGCAAAGGCTGGCGGAAAGGGGACTTGCAATCCGGAGGGCAGGCAGCCGACTGGCGGCAACCTGGCGGTGCTGGCGGTCAGACTGTGGCGGCTCCGCCACGGTCATAATGTGGCAGTCGGACTGCCACTATGGCGGCAGTCTAACCGCCACACTCGTAATGAGGGTCCTAGTGTTGTCTGGACAACATCTTATTTCCTTGGTGCACAAGGTGGTAATTGTGTGGTGACGTATCCATGGTATTATTCACTCACTGATGATCTTGGGTTGGACGTGGCGAGGGGGAATCTGGAAACAAAATCAATAGGGTTCTTATTTTACTAGAGCAATGAAATGTCTTAAGTTTGTAGTTGTTGCAGGCAAAGCCCCCGCCTGTCTTTCCTATGTAGCTTTTTAACTTTGCTATTACCAAAAAAGTGAGTAATGCCTAGTGATCTTTATTGACAGTGACAGGCTTGCCGTGTAAGAATACCTGAAAATGTTTGCAGGCCCTCATTACAGCAAGGCTCTCTTTTCCTGCTTGCAGATATTCCATATCTTGATCTATTGCTAATATAAGCAACTACTAATCAAAGTCCATTTGTGCTATAAAGGTTGCTTTGACAATGATTCAACATAATATTTTCAAAACTCCTCACTTTATTGCCAAATTGAAACTCAGAAGACATCCAGTGCCTGTGGCAACCTCAGTGATGTAGATGTCAATGCCGATGGAGTGTGATCCATGTGTGAATTGAAGACTTTTGAGTTTTAGGGCTTTTTAGAAGCATATGAAACAATATGCATTAATGCATATGCATTATTGTGCACATCACTTGATTGAAGACTAGTCTTCTGTGTCAGATTAGCAAAATAGCTGTCAATTATGATTCTGATGCCGGACCTGTGTCCGATAGAAATGAAATCAAAGTTCCATTGACAATGCAAAGTACAAATTCTGATAATTCATCCACATCCTCAGTCATTACACCACATCTAAGAAGACTTTGGCTTTTCTGAGCTGCTTAGAGTCCATTAATATCACAAGACAGTAATAATTGGGATGCTCATCTAGGATAAGTATTGTGTTTAAATCTCCAGTGTGGCAATGATGTAACTTATCTTGTGAATGAGTCACTTACCTTTGATGAAGCCCACCACTGTAATGGGGAATTTTCCCGCCACTGTGGCAAATGCTCTGCGTGGCAGGACTTCTGCTTTGTTTTTGAGCCTGTGACACCTCATGATGTTAGCCTGGTATTCAAAGGTGACCATGGTGAGAATGTCATCCAGGTTCATGGGTTTTTGCAGTAGTATTTTTGAAAAGCAGCATCCTTGCAATTAGCAGTGATTTGCTCCTTGGAAGCTTCCTCACAGTTCTAATTACCAACAATGTTGAACGTGTTCCTTCAGTCTTGTGACAAAACAGTACATTGTTTCACCAGGGTTTTAGCAGGGTTGAGTGAAACAAGTTAAATTCATAGTTAATGCTCTTCTTTGGGAGGAAAGCAAAAATAACACATGATGGACGCAATGCTGAACAATGCAAACATTCACCCTAGTCACAGATCTGGATTAATTCCATCTTTTTTTGGCAAACTAAATTGAAGAAATATAACCTTGTGAATGTGCGACTCGTTTTGCCTTCCTTGTTTCTACAGGCAGGACTTCTCTGTGTCAGATTACACCAATGCTTAAAACAACAATGTGATGTTTGATTTGACCACGTATCATTTGAATGTTACAATAGCTTAAATAAAATCGAGGCCAGCTGTGCCTTGGCTTGATTATCTTGAGAGGAAAATACTGCTGAAACTTCACCATGGAGGGTTTTCACATGGACACTTTCGCAATGTACTTTTGCGCTTTCCTTTAATTCTGAGTTACAATGTTCTTTGCGTACCTCATTCCATTAATATCTTCACAACTCAAGATTTTGAGAACACATAACTTTGGCTGTGTCATTATGCGCTGCAGGAATGACATAAAATTGTAATCAACAATGCATATATTGTGTGTTTTAATACTACTAATATAAAGTGGAGCATCCAATGTATCATTGAAAGTGCATTCACAGTAGAAGATTAATAATTCATATATATGTGTGTGTTTAAATGGTGAGTTTAACATGCTAAATTCTAATACTCATGCACATTTATATTCATGTATTTGGAATAATATATTATAGCACATTTACACATAATTATGTTTCTTTATAATTTGTTGAGATATTAATTGAAGATGCATGTATAATGTTTTTTTAATGTGCATTGAAGTATCATACTAAGTTAGCTTGACTGAAGGCCAGAAATGCTGATGTGTGTCTGACCTTCAACGTGGAATTTGTTCGCTTTTTTTATTTACAGCTGCACCTGTCGGAGTCTAAAGTTAATGAAAGGCATATTTTGTATTTGAGGTAGTAGGTTACAGGTGGATATTTTGGCAAGGACAAAGGGACTGCTAACGAACTGAGAAGGTAGCCTCCTATTTGTGTGCTGTCTCCTAGAGGCTTTCAAGATAGTCCTTATGTTCAACTACTGGGATGAGAACTTGAAGGGAGTTGCCAGTTCCAATTGTGCATGGAAAATGGAAAACTACTGGTGTTGATGACATAGATTCTCGAAGGTTCTGCAAGGTCCAAATTGGTATTCATTTAACTAGATGACAGCAGACCTCTTTACCCTTTGACAAGAGCAGATTCCTCTGAGACTTAGAGGTAAAGACCTCTCTATTCCTAATCTGGTTGAGTGGCTTCATGCTACACACACCTCTCTATCAGAACATCTACTGAGGTTTCTGTTATGCTGACACTTTCCTATTATTTTCATAATTTCCTGATGAAGATTTAGGATTTCCCATATAGTTTATCTGGAATATTTAGAATAAATTTGTTTTCAAATGATTGGGCAAGAGGGCCGCAACATGTATCCTGACCACCAAATCCTATTTTTAGCTTTTGTATTTCTGCAACCAAGATTTTTGTATGCCTTATGCTTGTAAGATTTAATCTGCTTCAATGCTTTACTTCACCTTTGGTGATTCTGTTCTTATATAGCTTTTTTCTGACACTCATTTATATAAGTTTGGCCTTAAATGTGTACTAAACCATTTAACTTAGATCTCCGACTCCAAGTTTTATTGTGTGACCAAAAAGGTTACACTGTTACATGATTTGAAGTGTTGATTTTAACTACCTTTACCCCTCGTAACTCTTAAGGTCAGTGGAAAGTAGAGAAACAAGAAAATGGGTCCAAGCATCATCAATTGCGCTGGAAATACATACCTGTTTTCTAAACACCAAACCTCCATCACAGTCTCTCAATTATAACCACATGAAAAGAAAACTGCAAAATCCTAACACAGAAATTCATCAACAGCATCAAATGTCTGCTTTATCTGACCATTGCAATCACATGTTTAAGGCATGGTTACTTTATCATATTATTTTTTTCTATGGCTGCCAAGCTGCCTGTGTCTTCATCCAGGCTAGTTTTAGCAAACAGGTCTGTGTGTGCTGGGCTTTTTAAGACCATGCTTTTAACAGTATAGAAATGACATGCCACAAAATCATGATCACTACTTGCTCAATAAAACAAGCATGGCATGGGGGCCAGTCACTAGCAGGGGCGGCACCTCCTCTAAGGTGGAGGAACCTCGCCCCACTTGATTATGGAGATAGAAAAATAAAATTAGAATAACGCTATGCTACTATCATTTTATTTGTCCTGGGAGAAGAGGCCAGGCGAGGTTGGGCTGGTTGGAGAGGGTAGGAGGAGGGCTGGATGAGGAGTATGTGCAGTACAAAGTTCGCATGTCTGTTTAGCCAGCCATGTTGGGCTGTCCAAATAGACATGCGCACTTTGCATGTTCTCTACCCGGTTCTATTGCACAGCTGAGTGCAGAACATGCCCAGGCTCCCACTCCCAGTCTGAGCGGTGAAGCAGGCCTCTCAGACCAATCACAACATTGCTGTCATGCTGGTGAGAGCAGCGTCATGATTGCCTGGGAGCCTGTGTGACGACGATGGAGGGGAGAGGAATGCATCCTACCCATAGGTAAGCGTTTGCTTTTCTTTCTTTTCCCCCTCCTCCATCCCATCCCGCCCTGCCACCACTGTTGTGTGGCAGCCACCACTAGGTTGATATGACAGTTTTCTTCTGTGGACTTGCCAAAAACAGCACAGTATTTTCTAACTGTAGAATGACTGTTATCTCTACTGCGAGAAGTGACATTGCAGGTGCTCAATTCTCTAATCCCACACCAGCCGCCCCTGTTAGACATACCCCTTCCAATTGCCAAAGACAATATCCAGCCCATAGGTGCGACCTATTGCTTTGCGGATGCTTGCTTTAATTTGCAACTCTACAGCGCCTGATGAAGGCAGACGAAATCCAACACCACAGTCCTAAATACCGTATTTATCGGCGTATAACACGCACTTTTTCTCCCTGAAAATAGGGGGCAAATGATGTGTGCGTGTTATACGCCGATAAAATGTAATGTTTTTTTTTTCTGAAATTTCATTTTAAAATGAGGTGCGTGTTATACGCCGGTGCGTGTTATACGCCGATAAATACGGTACCTTAATTTTGAGCCTCAGCACAAAAAGAGTCTTAGTGAAGACTTTCTAAGTTCTTTCTAAGTTATGCCATATTCCGGTTAAAGACAAAGCCTCATTTAAATAATCTTTGAAAAACAATGCTTTGAAGTCTGTGTCTTTCGTTTAAAAGAGCTATTTCTTGATCTCTGGGTCCAGAGCTCCTTCAAAAAGCTGTACATGCTGTTTTTTATTGTCTGCAGCACCAGCTGTTGTTTTAATGGGAGGCAGCCTAATGTTGCACTTAATAGACATAAGCCTCAGGCTTGCCAGCAAGGAATAACAGTGGGGGTGAGATTACTGGAACCGCAGTGAGTAATTTGCAATCATGTTAGAAATGTTCATTTTATCAGGAGTGATAATCTGAAAGGGGCTCAGAAATTGTTGCTAAACACACCTGGTCTTTAACATCTATTATGTCATAATTATACCCAGAGTGTTCGGGGTTTATAAGATGACAGGCTAAAGTGACATATCACCAAAACCCACAGATGTAGTGGGTCTGCTGATGCAAAATGAGTTTATATCCAATTACTTTGAATACACATTGCCAGCTACAACAGGACTAGCATTAGCTCCCAGCCGTTTGACTTTGTCAGTGCTTGCTTTGTCATGGTTTTTGATATATTTTGTTTTTTGAGAGGCTGCCGGGCACTTGTCAATCTAAAAAAAAAAAAAAAAAAAAAATTTAAAGCTAAAAGATTTTTGGGTCTTAAAAAGCACAGATTGCCATAGTAACCCCTGGTACTGAAAGGAACTACTTTGTGTGTGGATATGCTCCTTATGAAAGAGCAAGTTACTATCACTTACATTACGGTTAACCAATGGCATAAGTGGACTGACCCACGGCACATGAGGTAGCATAAATATATGTTATACATATAATTGTACTAAAATCAAAGGATCTTGGCCATTGCCAGACCTAAAAAATGACATGGCCACGATGGTGGATTTTGGAGGCTGAAAAGGAAGGTACCTAGCACAATTTGTCCAGTAATAGCACTGAAGGTATGAAAACCCAGTCTTGTTTTTCTGATAAACATCATCCATAAAAACAAATGTTCATCACTGTGTACGCAATTATGGAGTTACTTATTTTATTCCAGTTACAAAACTTTGAAAGTTAAAGTCTGGTTAAAAAGTAAATTACTTTTAAACAAACAAGACAATCAGGATGTAGAAAGTCATCCATATAGATATGAAAATAGCCAGGAAGCCCAACAGTATCAAATATATTGGTTTAAAAAAAATGTAAGGTGAACCCTCACCGGCCAATCTAGGTGGCATGCTTCATCACTGGCTTACCTCATTTGCCCATAATTATCATAGGGATGTACAGGCTTCCTGTATTCGAGGAGTAGTTTTTGTGATTTAGGTGGGATCAAACATCTGGAGACTGTGTATTGAATACAGGATAACTACTGGGCAAACCCTTTAATGATTGTGTAATTACAAGGGTCCACACTGTAACACCCCTTCCTTGGGGCAGTATTCCCATAACAATAGAGACTATCCTTATTGAAGACTCAACCAAAGACTTGAATATTATAACACACAATGCATGACTCTGTGCATGTGAGGATTGCATGCATTCATATGATTGAAAACTTCTGATGATTAAACACAACATAGGGGATCCAAGTCCTGAAGAAAGCAATGGGCCCCACACAGAGCCGTACAATGTTTGGAAGATGTCAACGAGGGTGATGCCGGAGCAATAAATTATCCCCAACATCCTCTTTAGATTTTGTTTCTTTAGTCTTCCATGAATAGAGCATTAATTGGAATATCTATAGGGATTTTTGTTTCGTTCAATACATCCTGCTTACATCGCAAATAGCACTCACTGAGAACAGGTAGCCTGTTGGTCCCCATAATTCCAGATGAATGAGGCAACCCAATAATAAAGCACGTCACCTAGTTTGGTGGGTGAGAATTTGCCTTATATTTTTTTGAAACCCATGTGTTTGAGACACTTGAGTGTCCTTGTGTTAGAAAAGGGGTCTTTAGTTGTCAGTCAGGTTACCCCCTATCCAAGCAAGGACCCTCACTCTAGTCAGGGTAAAGGAGATACACCCTCAGTTAACCCCTGCTCACGCCCTTGGTAGTTTGTCACATCTAGGCAGGCTTAACTTTAGAAGCAATGTGTAAAGTATTTGTACCAACACACCCAGTAATACAGTGAAAACACTACAGAATGGACACCACACCAGTTTAGAAAAATAGGTAATATGTATCTAAATCAAACGAGACCAGAATGACAAAAATCCAACATACACAAGTCAAGATATGAATTTTAAAAAGAATAAGAGTCTTAATCCATAGAAAACAGTGAGAATGTTGTTGTTACTCAAAGTACCTGGTTGGCGGGAAAAAAAAGGTGCACAGACGAGCATGTGTCGAAAAAGGCCAGCGATACGTCGATTTCTCACTCGCAAGCGAGACCTTGCGTCATTTATTCACCTGTCGGGTTGGCGTGTGTTGTTTCTTCTCTCCTGCAAGAGAGCGATGCGTTGATTCCCAGACGGGCACCCAGGCCCAGGCATGCTTTGTGTTGATTTTTCATGCCCAGCGAGGTCGCACAGTGTCAGGAAACCGTGATGCGTAGGGCTTACGTCGTTAGCAGCAGCCGCTAGCGGGTGTTGCACGTCGCACCAATCTCCCAGCCGCAATGCAGGTGGAGCGTCTATTTTAGCTGCGAGGCTGGCGGCGCGTCCTTTATCAGCTGCGTTGCGGATGGTGCATCGAAAGTTTCCCTTCTCGGCGGTCTGTGCATGGATTTCTGTCCTTTTCCCCCAGCTTCACCTTTCAAGGGCCCAGAGACAGGTTAGGGCACCACTTGGCAGGGCATGAGTCTCAGCAGAGAGTCCAGGTGCTGGCAGAGAGACGCCTTTGATGTCCCTGAGACTTCAACAACAGGAGGCAACTCAGTTCAAGCCCTTGGAGATTTTTCACCAGTGCGAAGTCACACAAAAGTCAGTCTTTGTCCTCTTTCAGGCAGAAGCAGCTACTGCAGCCCAACCAAGCAAAGCCCAACAGGCAAAGGGGCAGTACTCCCCCGGCTCTCCAGCTCTTCTCCTTGGCCAAGGTTCCTCTTGGTTCCAGAAGAAACCTGATTTTCAGGGGTTTTGGGTGCGCTTATTATATCCCTTTCTGCCTTTGAAGGAGACCTACTTCAAAGATGTAGGCCTGTTTACAAGATCCTGCCTTGCCAGTCCTGGCTCCAGACTCAAACCAGGGGGTTGGAGACTGCATTGTGTGAGGGCAGGCACAGCCCATTCAGGTGTAAGTGACCACTCCTCCCCTCCCCTGCAGCCCAGATGGCTCATCAGGATATGCAGGCTCCCTTTGTGTCACTGTCTAGAGGAGATTCACAAACAGCCCAACTGTCGAACTGACCCAGATGGGGCTACCTAGGGCCTACCTTAGGGGTGCCTTATCTATAGAAAAAGGGAAGTTTTAGGCCTGGCAAGTGGGTACATATGCCAGGCCGAATTGGCAGTTTAAAACTGCACACATAGACACTGCAGTGGCAGGTCTGAGCCATGTTTACAGGGCTACTAGTGTGGGTGGCACAACCAGTGCTGCAGGCCCACAAGTAACATTTTATTGACAGGCCCTGGGCACCTCTAGTGCACTTTAATAGAGACTTATTAGTAAATCAAATATGCCAATCATGGATAAGCCAATTTACACATAAGTTATACAGGGAACACTTACACTTTAGCACTGGTCAGCAGTGGTAAAG
This sequence comes from Pleurodeles waltl, assembly GCF_031143425.1. Taxonomy (NCBI): domain Eukaryota; kingdom Metazoa; phylum Chordata; class Amphibia; order Caudata; family Salamandridae; genus Pleurodeles; species Pleurodeles waltl. Next base: position 320,579,177 of record NC_090436.1, read on the forward strand.
TGCCCAGAGCAAACAAAACAGCAAAAACAGAGACCAGGACAGAGAAACAACCTGGGAAGCAGAGACAAAAAGTTAGGGGAGACCACGCCAAGGATGCCAAGTCTAACACATGGTCTGTTGTAGTATCTGCATGAATGATCCTCCACATCCTGCGTGCCTGATTTCTTTATAAGATATATTCCAGGGAGGAAGCAATCCGTGACAACCCACTCCTTTCATCCTCCTTACCCTTATAAGCAGTCTTTGATACTTAAGTAAATTACACCATTGGCCGATTTTCCTTCCTAGTGATCATCCTGTCCCACATTCCTCAGTAAATTCATATCTGCTAACAGTTTCCTTTGCAGATAAATTCAGCCAATCTCAAAAAAATGGTATTGATTTTGGATTTCAATTCACAAGATATTTTCTCCTTTCTTGAAAGTTGAACGCTATATACATACCTTGTCAAGCAATATACATACCTGAACTTCCAATGATGGACATGTCTGCAGTATAAGATAATGCAATGTGTCTATCTTTAAGAAACCAGAGGAATACTTTAAAAAATAGAGAAACTAGTTTGTTACATAATTAAAAGTGAATGATACCCATAAATGGAGTCAATGGATTAAAATTGCAGTTTACAATAAAGACTGAGATTTTATATGGAAATTCAAACATAGAATTTTACCCAGCCACGGTCCATAAACTATATTATGTTCACTTCAGGACATGTTGTGTTCCCCCAGAAAAAAACATGTCACATGTTTTATAATAGTAAAACGGATATCCTTTTTTAGAGTATGACTTGGAATATCATTTGTAAAATTCTTATTTAATAAAACTAGTTGTACTTTCACCTCATTTGCAAATGCAAGCTGTGAATTAATTCTTAAACAAAGATGAACATATATTTAATATTTGCATTTAAATTGTGTAGTATTAATTAACCAAAATAAAAATTATGACTGACTGATTATTGTATATATTGATGACCATGAGTTTAAATAAACGTCTCCTAATTGGAAATCATTGTTTGGCTTATCCTAGCATGTGTAGTGAGAATGGGTAATTTTACAAAATAACTGTGAACCTTGTTGTATTTCCTTTTGACAATAAAGATTCAAAGAATTTATTTTCATGGTCACCTATAGATGAGTATGTTAGCAATGTATTGTGATTTTGTTTGTATTTTTATTTTAAACCAAGTGCTTCCTTCATGTTAGCTACACCTCAATACAGAATATATATCTTTCGTATCACTTAATATTCAATAACATCATGACCCGATTTATTGCATGTCTTTATATACAATCTTAAATTGACAAAAGGGAAATCTGACATGAATAGTGATCTACAGAAACCTTCGATTGATTAAGTCATTGTCTGCAATTGTAATATCAGAACGGTGAGCGCATGCCTAAGCTAGAGTAAATTAATATTTAAACATCTGTCTCAGAAGCAGAACCATCTCCAGTTCTCGTTGCTAGGCTGAAATCACAAACATGTGTTTGCTCTCACATTTGTTGGCACAACAGACCAGAGAGCTGTTTAGGAAAAGATTAGTTTGAGAGAAGAGGAGGCAAATGGCAAGTTTGTGCAAAATATCACATTATTTTTGCCAGAACAACATCTTGAGAGGAAGGGTACTTTTTAGGTTGTAGTTGCTGCTGGTGAAGGGAGAGATACACATACCGCCTTCCCTCAATTGTCATCTGTTTGCTTCTAAAACCTATTGTGAGCCAGTCATTCTCAGAACATTCCTTGGAGCTGCTGTTTAATTAAACATTGGCCCTAATGCCTGCTAGCTTCTGGTATCCATGGCGATGCATCATTTGTACTGAACAATTTCAGCTGCAAGTTTAGAGTTGTTCTGAGAAAGCCATCCCTTTAGCATCTTCATCCCCATTTTCTTCTGACTGATACTGGTGGTAACTGACCCCGACTGTGCCCTGGGCTGTGCTAACTAGGCCGAGGCCAAGTGTTCTAATCAAAAGGTAAATATGTGGTACAGGAGTCTGTCATTGCCCATTGTAATCGTAAGTCCCTAATATATAATAGGGCACGCGGTTTCAAACTATCTATTAGTACCTAATATATAATAGGGCAGGGAGGCTTAGAGGCCCAGTAGATTTCCTGCACTGGAGTGTGCACTGCTGTTTTGCCTGCTGTCATTATGGGCGAGTGCAAAGCGCTCCGTCCATTCTGTAATCTCTCTTTGGGCTTCAAACCATGCCCATGTCACGTCCGCGGGCTTGTCTTTTAAAATTCGCTTGCTTTCATTTGTGAAAGGCATGCATACGTCATGCCTTTTCCGATGTTAAGCCCACCCACACAGCACCGGTAAACTACTAAAAACATACGATGCTCAATGTTTCCAGCCTGGGGTCCAGACTACTTTATCTGTTTATTTTCCACGCAGCGCGATCGCGCTGCATTTTACATAGCGCGATCGCTCTACGTTTATTTTTCTTTACAACGCTAATAGCTCTAACTCGAGCAAATGCAAGACCCATTGCATTGAAAATGCTTGTTTTTAAATGCAGCCCTCTCCTTGCAAACTGTCTTTAAAAAGTAAAAAGTGTGAAAATTCGACTTTAGAATTAAATGTACTTCTGAAGTGATTGTCTATATTATTTTTTACATGTAAGCCACCCCTAAGGTCTCCTCTAGGTGGCTGAGGGATGGGGGGCCATGTAACTATAAGCAGGGACATTATAAAAGGTAAACTAGCCATTTCATTTTTCCCCATTGTAGATACTTCGCTTCAGAGGATAACATTGTTATAGTTCATATAAACATAAATATTGCTAGGAAGAAGCTAAATGTCATTCATGGACTCAAGATTGGAAATGATCAATCCACCAACTTGCCACTGCTGAATTTATCATAACTAATACAGAAAATAAATAATAGGACTTTTTTTCTGTAAGCCAAAACCCAGCCTGCAAGTGGCCTCTCCTGATTGGTCAGCCTTAGCAGGATTAGCCAGGCTGCTTTGATGCCTGCACTGAGCAGGAGTTATCTGATGGGGGAGTTCTGCAGCTGCATAGGCCAGGTCAGGAAAGGGGCTGGGTAAATCAAACTTCGCTTTAAAGAGAACAGGGCAAAAAGGAATGATAGCCAGGCCTACCCTGTACCCCACAGACCCCAAGAATGGAATTTGCAAGTGGTCTGAAGGGGGAGTGTTAATAGAAATGATCCACACCAGTAGGTTAGTTTAGTCAGTTAGGCACCAACTGTCACAAGAGTCCCCAGCCTGGACTGTGTCCAGTGGGCTTTTAAGGATTTGACCAGATACTTTGTGGCAATTGTAGTCCTAACTTTCAAGGACTATCTTAGACGCTTGAATTTGTGTTTGGGACACTTTGAACCCTTGAGAGGAACTTCAGAAAGAAGTTCCAGAAGGTTGGAGAGCTTTTGTGAGAAAGCTCCTTAAGGTCACCGACCTGTCGACGAGAGTCAAGCCGCCACGACCCAAACTCCAGCCTGACCAGGAGCCTTGCCTGACAACGAGAGGAAAAGCTCCTGAAAAACGACTAAGTCAGAAGGTTAAACAGTGTATCCAAGCAGGGCTCCATTACGGTCAGCATCAAATTGTGACTTGGTCCCAGTCTAGTGCAACTAGATGTCCCTGGTTGGCGCTATTGAGTTCTAAGCACTAGCAAGGACATTATTTTATTTAATCTTTAGAAATTCCTTCCTCCAGTTCCCTATTTTGGATTTTGTTCATTTTGGTATATTTTTAAAGATAAAAATATTTCCTATTTTTAGAAATTGGTGTGGGGTTTTTATTTTGTGTTGTGTCTTACTTATTTACTGTACTGGTGTATTTAAATCCTTTATATACCTGTCTCCTAAGTTAAGCATGCCTGCTCGTTGCCAGGTTACCAGAGGTTGAGCCAGGGTCTATTGTTTTGAGACCATGACTGGACCTAACATTGTATTGGTGGCCTTGTTGCTAGTGGTAGGTGTGTACTTACCCCTACTAATAATCTGCCTTCCAACACTTGCTATTGCCTTTGTCTTCTCTGCCATGAATATCCCATGCATGTCTCTCACAAACATTGCAAGAGCGAACACAAAGCTCTGAAAATCACTAAAAAGTTTGAGAATCTTGTTTTCCTTCCCTTTCAGATGGCATCTGCTCAAGACACCAAGTATGGACAGAAAGACACATCTGACCAGAACTTTGATTACATGTTCAAGTTGCTCATCATTGGCAACAGCAGTGTTGGAAAGACCTCCTTTCTTTTCCGATATGCTGATGACTCCTTTACGTCAGCCTTCGTAAGCACAGTTGGAATTGACTTCAAAGTAAAAACTGTTTACAAAAATGAGAAAAGGATTAAACTGCAGATCTGGGTAAGCTCCAGAACTTACTATCCTAATTACTAAAACTAAAGTTAGAACTGTTTTATTGATGTTCACCTCACCATAGTTGCTTGGGAATATAATTTATAAGCAATAGAACGCTGTGTGGCACATTGAACATGGATTTGAAGTGTTAAAGGTGTTCTACTCAGTACCTAAATGTAGAGTTTGACATATTGTGTAGTTCTAGAGTAGAAACATGCTTTCTATATGCAGTATAGGGACATAAGACACTGACATGTTACTGTTGAAGGTCTGGATTAGCAAAATATTTTTTTGCTAGTAAATTTGCTGTACTCCAAGTTTTGCTGTGACTTGCTGATGAATTTTGAGGAGTAATAAATGCATGTTCATAGATAAACAGCTGTGTGAATGAGCTATGTGACTAACCATGACATACTGCAGGAAATTTGAGTCAATCTCTCCTGCTCATAAACTAATAAAAAAAAATAAAAAATCTCAAAGAAGCTTTGCGGCTTGGTCCCAAAGTGATTATAAATGTCCCACGGGGAGTCGCATGTTTGCTAGAGTCTCAGTCGAACATTTCATCGTGCAAAATGATTTCCAAATATAAAACGAGTGTAAAGGAAGCTCAGCACAAACCACTCTTATGCAGTCACTAAGTGTCACAACTTTAATAGAAACAGGACATTTGCAACATAATTCCAAATCGTTGTGATACTTAATACATAGTCGCAAAACAAGAAAAACACATTCCAATATAACATCTGGTTACAGAAGACTGAATATGGTGTCTGTTCACTTTATACACTAAAAGCCAGTAGAGGCCCCTAACATCTCAGTTTGTTTAGATGAAAATGATTGGTGGTAGGGGATGGTGACACAGAATGTGTAGATGTGGTAAATCTGCCTGTATCCAAACTGCAAACATTCCAAACTTCTGAGTTAAGCGACTACTTTTGTGAAGTAGAAAAATACTTTGTAGTCGTTGGATGTGATTCATATAATGTCTTATTATAGTATTCTTATACATGTTACAAAAGTACTTTAGCCACAGTAGTTTTTGTTAGAACCCTCCAGCAACTTAAGCCTAGAACAATTTTGCCAGGTATACATTCAAGCTAGGGCCATATTATACAAATGGTGCCCTATTCTACGTTTTATCCTCTATTGTTCTGCTCACAGTGACAGTGAAAAACACCTGTTACTCCCGTTGGGCATTTTGTGTAGTTGGGCATTTTGTGTAATACTGCCACAAGTACTTAGGTCCATCCCACAGTTTCACTTGCATTTTCATGACATTAATTCTAATAGTTTCGGCTTCATTTACTTATTTTGATTAATTACTACTGTTTGACCAAAGGGCAGTATTTAGATTATTCTATAAAGGTTTGAATATGTCCATGTTGTTATTGATAATTCGCAGTTGTTTATCGTACGGACTGCTTTTAGGACATTTATCCATAAACTGATTATACCTATTCTTTAAACAATGGACAGGTTTTTATCTAAATAGTGGGGTGGAGAGGCCAAATAAGAGAGGAGGCAGGGCGGGCAGTGTAGAGCAGGTATGGGGTATTAAAGGTTGGCCAGAACATAACTAGGATTTGGAGTGTGAAGAGTGGTTTAGACGTCTGCCACCAAATTATTAAAAGGTGGGAGGAGAAGTGGGGTAATGCATTCGAAAATTGGGATATATCAGTGAACAAAAAAATTGATGAATACGATTATGAGTTAAGACATCTGACTAGCTGGATTGAAACACTTGATGTAAAATGAAATGTTCAAAAGGGCAGTTTCAGTGCATTAATTTAGGATACTTGGTATTAACAAAGTGGTTAAAAGCCAGAATATCACATACCAAAATAGCATATCATATTAATACTGCATCCTGAAGATTGTTTCGAAAAATATGTTCCCATTGAGCGTAGATTATCTATTGTTAACTCCAGTGGGAAACTGTTTTTGGACATGGCATTTATGACACAATATTCGTGTCAGATGATATTCTGACAATATTACTGCAATACCACACTCAAACAAGTTGATTATTTACATTCAGGCGGCATATCACAAGACTCCGCCAAAGTCACTTTTAACTCCTGACTTCGAATTGAGTAACAGATACCTGAAGTGTTGTATTACATTTTTGTATTCTCCTTTGGCCATATAATTGTATTAACATTATAACTCTTCCCACATTTTAGGAGGCAAGGTTCAGTCACCTGGTCATGGTCCTTGCTTCTGTTTTGAGACTGAATGCACTTGTGGTTTCAGTCTTAGTATTATAATGTTTCCAATTAAGGCGGCACATATGATACTCTCTTAACTCCATTCGAAACTAAGTTGATAATTGGAGGTGGTTTTCGAAGGTAAATGTATATTATGTATACTTTATGGGTGCTGTCTTTCTGGCCTCCGACAGCTTAAATGAGTTCCGAATAGTGCAACAAATTTTTCAGCACGGTGCCCTGTACACTGGTCACTTATGCAGTCCTGTTTTTATGTACAGGTGCTTTGCCTCACAACTGAGAGTCTTCACATTGTGATACTACTGTTCTTCCAAGTTATTTACCAATGCATGCTTGACCATACTGTTTGCTTGGACGATCTCTTGTCTTTATTCATCATACCATTTTATTGTCTCTAAAAGCTATGAACACTTGCTTCTTAGCACCAAAAATGTAGAATTGATTTCCCTGCAGATCAATATATTGTAAAGTAACCCTTATTTGGGATTCCCTGATTCATGACGTGAGCCTGCACCCACACCTTGGCCTGTTTTTTTTTTTCCTCAAGTAGTACTTTAAACGTTCCAGCTTCCACATGTTGAAATAAGGCAGATTCAATTCAGTGAATGTGGTAACCTATCAAAATAAGCAACAAAAGGTGGCATTTGTTGCCAAGGGAACAAAATGTTTGTCTCTTGCTTTCCTAATAATGCACCAGTATATTGTATGTTTCATTTTGTTGTGAATAGGATAATCATAATATTGTAATATTTAAATTTGCTTAAAACACAAATACATGAATTCTAAAATGTAGTCAACAAGTATCATTGAAGCACAATTACAGGATGTTTTTTCACACTCACACTTCTAAAGATTTTTATATTCTTTGAAGCTGTCGGAAAGCATGCCGTATTCCATGAAGTCTATAAAACATTCACCTGATTTCACAGAGTAATTCAAATACTATTATCACATAACACAATGCAGCTGAATTCTAACCGACTTCAGATCTAAATGTATGTATGGTGGCTGGAAAGATGATTACTGCTGTAGGTGACCATAGCTGATCTGCCATTTTCTTCCATATTGGGCAGCTATTAGCAGTAAAGCTATTTTTGTATTCTTTTTAATTTCTTCAGTGTGGGAGTGAAGGTGACATACTGCATCCCTTTTTGAGTGATGAAATAAACATTCTACCCATTCTGCGGTACAGATTGCCCACTTAGCAATTAAAAAGGTCCCTAATTAACATTAAGAGTAAAACATATATTTCCAGCCTGTAGCTCTAATTTTGTCTGGCCAAACTAATTTTGAATTTACTTGCAAATCCTGTTAAAATAAGGGTAACAAACAGATATTATGCAGTTAATTATGGCCCCCTGGTCTTTGTCCACAGTGGATTGGGACCAAGAGGTCCACACAGTACAGCATTGTAGCTGCATTTTACAACCCAAGCCAGCTATGCATTGTTGCCCATGCTATCCACCCTTCACCTCAACACCATGGTTTTTGGGTCCAGGGGCTGACTTATATTTTGTTTACTCTATAGCAAAGAAGCATATTGCCTGCTTTTTGCTATTATAAATGTGGTAAAGAGACAATGCACTAGTCTATTAAAATTGGCAAGAGACATCAGGAATCACTTTGTGTGAAACTCTTTTTTAATGTCTGTGCTAAACAAACTATTGTTTTGTCATTGGAAGATAATATTATCTTTATTATAGTCACAGTAGACATACTGTGCTTCTGACCGGTTGTGGTAGGCTGAGGAGACATAAAGACATAAAAAGAAAAACACAATTTCCTGAAGGGACCTGCCCATCCCCGCAGTGCTTGAACATTGTACATTTATTGTGCCATCACAATATGAGGTCATAGAAACTCATACATAGAATCATGCAAAGGGAGGATGTTTAGAGGACATATTAAACTCAGAATCTCCCCAAAGTGATAGTGATTCAAAGATAACCAAGGCAGTTCATCTTGTCCAGCTTCCAGACCCCATTCCGCTATACCTGTTTATGATTCACTCTGTTGCTGTACTACATGACCATAGGTCCCTGTATCAAATAGTTAAACATTATTCTATTTTCTTTGAGTATTAATGGGTGTGAATGTCTAGCAGTAGGTAAGCAGTGGAGCTAAAAGCATGCAGTTAAAACCTACATTTTAAGTCTTTTGCTTGGCTAAGGTAGTATTGCATTCTATAGAGGGCTCTAAAAAGATTTATTTTATTTTCATGTTAATTATTTGTGAGCGTACCCAGTGCATCAAGAATATCATGACATGTTATGGGGAAGGTATTTTATTAGGGCCCCTTCTTTAAACTCCGATAGACTGTCCACCTATGACAAATGATCAAGGGCCTTATGTAGAGTTTGACTCTTCATCACAAATGTGTTGTGTTCCATCTGCTGTATTACTACTGCATTAGGATATAGTACACTTACAACAGGGTGTACATGATACCTGTCCACCAAACTCTAAATTAGACACCAAGGGCCAGATGTAGTAACCGTTTTGCATGGCACAAACTGTGAAAATCGCAGTTTGCACCATGCAAAATGGCCATCGCGATGCACATTCCCATTTTGCGAGTCGGTACCGACTCGCAAAATGGGGATGCGAGTCGCAAATAGGAAGGGGTGTTCCCTTCCTATTTGCGACTCGCACCGTGATGCAAAATGATTGTACGACGGAACAACGACTTTAAAAACAACTACTGCCTTAACAACGAGGTCGGAACACCAACCTCGTTCTTACTACTAATGATTTTACCACGAATGCCTTAACAACGATATTTCGTTGTAAAGGCATTCCTGATAAAAGCATTAGTAATAGGCACCATTCACCCTACATCCCTCACCCCACCCCCCCAACCCCACCCCAAAACCTAAAACCCCCTAACCCCCCACCCCAAATCCTAAAACCCCCCTCCCCAAAACCAAAAACACCCCACCCCAAAACCTAAAACCCCCTAACCCCCACCCCCTCCCCAAAACCAAAAACGCCCCACCCCCCCAACCCCACCCCAAAACCTAAAACCCCCTAACCTCCCACCCCCTCCCCAAAACCAAAAACGCCCCACCCCCCAACCCCACCCCAAAACCTAAAACCCCCAGACCCCCCACCCCCCCAACCCCACCCCAAAACCTAAAACCCCCTGACCCCCCACCCCCTCCCCCAAAAAAACGCCCCACCCCCCCAACCCCACCCTAAAAACCCCTGACCCCCCCACCCCCTCCCCAAAACCTAAAACCCCCTGGCCCCCCACCCCTCCCCAAAACCAAAAACGCCCCAACCCCACCCCAAAACCTAAAACCCCATAACCCCCCACCCCCTCCCCAAAACCTAAACCCACCACTTACCTTAGTCGACCCCTTCTCACCTGCGTCGTCCTCCTTCGCCAACTCCCTTCTTTGTACCTTAACCACGCATGTTCGTTGTTCAGAACATACATACTTAAGGCACAAAATAACGGAGTCGTGGTTAAAAAAAGCGTTGTTGCGCTTTCGTTAATCACAACTTTCGTAAAAAGAAAGTCGTAAAAAAGGATGTTTCCCATGCAGAATTGCTTTGTGACCGCGAAAGCGGTCGCAAAGCAATTTGCAGTTAGCATTCACTTGAAGTGGGTGCTAACTCATTCGCAAAAGGGAAGGGGTCCCCATGGGACCCCTTCCCCTTTGTGAATGTCGCTATAAATGTTTTTTCAGAGCAGGCAGTGGTCCAATGGACCACTGCCTACTCTGAAAAAACAAAAACAAATGGTTTCATTTTTATTTTGTATTGCAACTCGTTTCCTTTAAGGGAAATGGGCTGCAATACAAAAAAAACTGCTTTATTGAAAAAGCAGTCACAGACATGAAGGTCTGCTGTCTCCAGCAGGCCACCATCCCTGTCAGTGGAGGGAATCTCAAGGGGGTCGCAAATTGCGACCCACCTCATTAATATTAATGAGGTGGGTCTTTGTGACCCCCTTGAAATTCGCAGAAGGTGTCTGAGACACCATTCTGCATACGATTTTGCGAATCGGAAATTGCGAGTCGCACCGACTCGCAATTTCCGATTCGCAAAATCGCTTTTTGCTACATCTGGCCCCAAGTTACTAGATACCTTTTTTGTGTATTTTATTTTTATATATATATATATATATATATATATATATATATATATATATATATATATATACACTAGATGATATCTTCTTACATATTTCCTTAGTTACCTATTTCAACAAAGATGACATATGATTAATAAATACTTGGGGGCAAAATTACTAACTGTTATACCTGACATGGCCTCCCCTGTCTTTTGCCTCTGCTTCTCATGTTTTGACTGCATGCTGGACTTTGTTTTTGCTGGTTTTGGTACTCTAGGCACTTTACCACTGCTGACCAGTGCTAAAGTGCAAGTGCTTCCTGTGTACATTGTATGTATAATTGGCTTTTCCATGATTGGCATATTTGATTTACTAGTAAATCCCTAGTGGAGTGCACTAGATGTGCCCAGGGCCTGTAAATCAAATGCTTCTATTGGGCCTGCAGCACTGAATGTGCCACCCCCATAAGTAGCTCTGTAAACATGACTCAGACCTGCTACTGCAGTGTATGTGTGTGCAGTTTTAAATTGCCACTTCGACCTGGCAAGTGTACCCACTTGCCAGGCCCAATCCTTCTCTTTTTATACATGTAAGGCACCCCTAAGGAAGGCCCTAGGTATCCCAAGGTGTAGTGTATGTTAAAGGTAGGACATGTACTGATGTGTTTTACATGTCCTGACAGAGACACACTACCAAATTCGGTTTTCACTGTTGCAAGGCCTGTCTCTCTCATAGGTTAACATAGGGGCTGCCTTTAAATGCCTTTTAAGTGCTGTTTTCCTTTGGGAGCAGATAGAGATGTGGAGTTTAGGGTCTCTGGGCTCACAATTTAAAAATACATCTTTCGGTAAAGTTAGTTTTTAGATTGTCAATTTGAAAATGCCACTTTTAGAAAGTGGGCATTTTCTTGCTTAAACCAGGACTCTATGACTCTGCCTGCTTGTGTAGTCAATGACAGTTGGACTGTTTTTGAATCTCCAGTAGAGAGTGACACAAAGGGAGCTGGGGTGTACCCTGCATATCCTGATGGGTCATCTGGGCTTGAGTGGAGGGAGGAGTTGACACTTACACCTGAATTGGCTGTGCCTGCCCTCACACAATGTAGCATCCAACCCCCTGGTGTGTGTCTGGGGCCAGGCCTGGGCAAAGCAGGATCTTGTGAACAACAGAGACTTTCCTTTCTGCTTTTGCCTACTTCAAAGGCAGAAAGGGGTATAGGTAGTGGAACCAGAACGCCAGGTTTGTAGATTACTTCTGGACTCAAGAGGAACCTCTGCCAAGGAGAAGAGCTGAAGAGCTGGAAGAGGAGTACTGTCCCTGTGCTAGGTTGGCCTGCAGTTGCTGCTTCAGCCTGAAAGACTGGACGTAGTGGTATATTCCTGCTTGTGAAGTGTCTCCAAGGGCTTGGACTGAGCTTGCCCCCTGTTTTGAAGTCTCAGGGTCATCGAAGACTTTGTCTGCCAGCACATGGACTCTCTGCTGAGATTCCTACCCTGTTAAGTGATGCATCGTGGTTGAGAAATCGACACACCACCTGCATCGTGACTGGGAAGTTGACGCATCACCTACATCGCGGCTGGAGAAACGACACAACTCTGGCTTGCAGCTGCCAAAATCGACACAAGCCCCACGCAGCGCGGTTCCACATCACTGTGCAGCCGTATTTCACATGTACCGTTGCTGGGCATCAAAATCGACGTGAACCTGCGCAGACCCCAGGTGCCCGTCCGAAAATCTACGCATCGCTCTCTTGTGGGAGAGAAAAGTTAAGCATCGCCTACCCGACCGGAGAAGAAATGACACAGGGCCTCACTAGTAAGTAAGAAATCAATGCATTGCTGACTTTTCTAAACGCACGCTCGCCCGTGCATCTTTATTTTTGACACAAACCAGCTACTTTGTGTATCCATTGTTTTCTATGGAGTAAAACTCTTTTTAATTTAAAAATTCATATCTTTACTTGTGTATGCTGGATTTTTGTCGTTTTGGTCTTGCCTGATTTAGATAAATATTGGCTGTTTGTCTAAACTGGTGTGGTGTCTATTTTGTAGTGTTTTCAATGTATTTTTGTGTATTGTGGTACAAATACTTTACACATTACCTCAAACCTGACTGCTTGTTGCAAGCTACCAAGGGGGTGAGCAGGTGTTATTATCCTAGGTGTGTATCTCCATTACCCTGACTAGAGTGAGGGTCCCTACTTGGACAGAGAGCAAACTGACTGCCAACCAGAGACCCCATTTCTAACACTAAGTTATCACGCAATGCAGCACAGGAGCCAAATTTGCAGTGCTGCATTGCTCAGGGCGGAAAACACAGCCAGAGCCATAAGCATAAAGATTGACTTGATACTGATATGTTTACCTGGTCTGGCACACTTAAAGGATGACTTCCATGACGCACAGCCTCGCCGACGGGAGTATGCACCGTCTAGTATAGACTGTGTGCTAGAAGCATACCCTTCCAGTACAAATTGCTATGTCTGGACCAGTATTAAAGGATCTCACATGCTGATTGTGTGCTGTGCACTTTCGCACACAGCAATGCACGAGTTTGTTAGAGAAATTAACACCTTTCTTTTTGTCAGTGCCTGCTTTCCGAAGGCATTGTGTTTTTTATGCAAAGCCCAGTCTGGTTGTCTTAGTGGATGAGACTGTGAGTCAAAATCCATAGGTGAGTGAATTGATCCACAAAAGTAACAACACCTGATGCAGAACGACGGAGGGTGCTATAAAGTGCCATTTTCGCTGAGAAAAGGGCGCCTTTTGCTCTGGAAAGTAAATACCATGTGCCATTTTGTATCTCTCTGTTTTGAATTAGGGCCTTAGTAAATCTGGCCTTGTTTTTTTTTTATTGGGGATGCATTTAAATTTCACATAGGTTCTGAAAAGTTTATTTTGGAGCATTTTGATTTGCTTGCTAAAAGTATTGGAAGCGAAGCATCATTCAGTACATATTATCCACAAATAATTTATCAGGATTCGGTTCCATTTTAAATTGCACTCGTGGTTATTCAGTGCACTAAGGGAGAATGCCTACTGATCACGCTTGCAACAGGGCCTTTGCAACTATATTTTAAACTTACATAAAACTCCACAGTAATCAAATATTTAGGGGTAGTGAATGCAAGTTTAAAATTGCTCAGTGCATCATATCATGGCACTAAAAAAAAGTCGTAATTTAGGAAGCAATGTGCTTTATCATCAGAAATGCTATTATGGGTAACTAAGATCTATAATCAACCATACAGGGGCAAAAGGTAATGAAACTCTGGCACTGGAATGAGTCATTTGTGAAACGAGCAAGTTAATGTGGGAAATTAAAGTAATTGGAAGACCAGTGACATTTCAGGGAATGACCCGCATTTTCCCTGGGATTTATTATATTGCAACAATATATCAATACATTTTGCAAATGTGTTTCTTTCAGCAAACTCCCAAGCACAGCTCTCGCAGTAGGCTCTCAACAGGCAGCAGGAGTTGCTGTTCTTTATTTTGCCAGATCCTATTGATATCACATTGGTGCTTGAGGTTCCTCTCCAGTCCCTGGGCCCCCGTGCACAGCAGGAGCTGCGGGACCCTGCATTATTATTTTCTTTCTTTGACTACAAAGTGAGAATTTGTCAACGCTGCTGCCCATGTTAAAAGAAAACGGCAGTTTGGCAGAAGACAGCCTGACGTTTGACCTCTGTCTTCGAAGTACCGAAAATGTGTCAAGTTAAATACAGAATATAAAGGCGTTTTATTAATTGCTTGCGCTTGGGAGACCCACCAAAAACCGGCTCGCAGCCCTCCGACCACAGTTTGGGAAACACTGGTTCAGCATAATATTGGAGCATGTGGACATGTACTCTTACATTTGTTAAATTGCATTCGTGGAAATGGTTACGCATGTGAGTCCTCGTGTCAAACTCCAACCGGTTCAGATTTACTTAAGTAGGGCAGCATTTCCCGGTGACTTCATAAAAAGTTAGGCATTTTACCCAAATAAGGAAGTAGTGCTAGTGTAGCAGACGTTTCTCATGGAAATTTGTGAATTTTACCCTAAATTGCAAACCTGATTACTTGAAGTCCTGGCACGTAATAATACAATTGGTTGAATATGGGCCTATTCCCTCTTCATGTGGACAACATTGGAAATTAATGCAGATTTGATCTCAGATGTTTGCAGGTTCTGTGGGCACAGAGACAGAAAATCTGCTCTGCCTAGATTTCTCAATAAACTACCCTTTGCTTCAGTTTAAAGTGAGGATGCTCCAAAATCTTCGTTTGATTCTAAGATTGCTTCCGAGCTTCATTATAAGGTCTGCGTATGGGACTCATGCTTGTCTGCGTAGCAGGGTGCAAGAATAGCCCAGTTTCCATGACGCCTTGCGTGTATTTGCCTTGGCATCAATTCTGTGGGGACTGTTTCCTAAGCCAACAAGCAATTGTGGACTTGACAATTACAGAAAAGCCCTCTGAAAGATAAAACCGAGGAAGCATTTGTATTCAGCTTGTTCAAAGGCCTTCCGTATTACATATTGCTACGGGCCAAATAGTGCACTCCTGGTTATGATAAACATGGTCGGTGACAATTTTGAAAGTGAATGTGGCTCAATAAATAATGGACGGGCTCTCTGAAAACTGTCATTAGTTAAGGCTTACAGCTTTGTATTACAATGGCAGGACTCACCTGTCTGTCCCCCATTATTTCTGATGCACACAATAAACAAGGTAGCTTGGAACAGCAGCATCGGCGAAAGAAAGAGTTCGGCGTCACAGACTTTCTCAGGTTGCTGCAGGTGGTTTAAATAAATAGCCCTGTATATAGTGCATATAGAAACACTGGGCCCCAAATAAAACAACTACGTAAATGCAAGTAGATACATGGCTTCGTACAAAAAAGTAGATATTTGTTCTGTAAAATTGTTTTATTTTGGATAGGGTTTTAAGAAAATGAAAGACCAGATATTTTTTGCCCATATAACCATCAGGTCACAATGCAAAGCTCGTGAGTACTGGTTAGTAAGGAACACTAGGCTGATCGTGCACGGAAGAAAGCTCCATGTAATCCTTTTACTGATGATTAAATGAAAGGCACCTGCCACTCTGTAGGTCTCGAAGGGGTTGTTGCTGCAGACTCGAACAGGCCAAGAGGCCAGAGTCTGGATGTGGGCTGTAACTGAGCTCCCACACTGGGCCCACTGAACAAATAGGTTTCAATAAGGGTAGCCCTGGCTCACTTTTGATAGCTAACTCTATGCCTCAAAGCAGTCCTCATCGAAAGTGTTTTATTTAAAGATCTTTTTTATTGCATACAAATCAAAAAGAATCATGGTGACATTAAGCAGCAAACATCGGTACACAGTGACACATTCCAGTCTGGACTCTGTAACCCCGGAACGACCCAGCCACCTGCCATCCATCCCGGACAGTTCAGACAGCAACTAAGTTCAGGCGTCCATGACCCTAGACATCTCATCAAAGAAAGTGTTTGAGCTTTTGTGTTTTACATTTCTTTTTATTGTTTTTCTTTAAAAAAAAAAAGACCTTAAAAATTTACTGGAGACGGGTATATGTTAAGAAACATATTTCAGCTTGCACTGCAGGCCTTCTCAGCCAGTGCAAGCGTTTGAACTTTTGTATTCCGTGCACCAGCTAATACAGTCGTAGAAAGAATACTTAAATATCCAAAGTAAGTTTAAGTATAAAGGATAATGTTTCAACAGAAAAATAACACTCTGATCAATAAAAAAGGATATAAGGTTCAAATGTTCAAAGGTTTAGTAAACGTTAAGTAAAACACCAATCCAATAATAAGCAATGAGACATGACTTTCCAATTCAATGGAAAATAAATAGTAAGCAGTGAAAAATGACATGTTCTCCAGCAGTGCAACAGGGACCTACTGTGTACCCGGTCCGCGGTCCGATAGAAATAACAAGTATGTTCACTTTTAGGTTGGTCAACATGGGGCTGTATCGAAGTCCAGGGGGTTGGACAAATGCTGTTTGAAACCTCAGTGATTGCTAGACATCTGAATGAAGAACCTCTGCGCGGGTTCAAATAGCAAAGACCGATCTGCAAGTATGCACAGCAAGCGTTAGCTGGTGATTCTGTTTGGACCAGCTTTCTTCTTCAAGGTTGAAACTGTAATCGAGCTTGGAATTTTCCAGCCAGACAAAGTGAAAGGATACATCTAGTTGGACCTCAGTGACGTCAGATTAGCTTATTGGGATACCCTGATAGGCACCTTTTGCAACCTTCATAAAGCAGCGAGTGAGACAATGTTGTACTGCTATCCACCATGATTTCACTTTTTTGGGGGCATGGCTTGAAGGGTCAAGATGGCGGCGTCTCTTCTTTAGAGCTTCACAGCCAACCTGAAAATCCCTTAAAATCCTTTCACGGGGTGGTGGCTTGCTGATAAGAACCTGTCTCCCCTGGAAAGCAATTGTGGAGTGGAAAAGGCAGAGAGCATGGAAAGTGATGTGATGCCTGTGTGTTAGTTTTGGCAGCTGCGGAGATGACCGGGTGCATCAAGATCCCATCGGAAGGTGAATATGTGGGCGGACCAATATAGTGACGTGCTACAGTGCTTGTACAGCTCCTAGCCTGATGGGAGAGCCTGCACGGTCTGACTAGGAACTTTCATGGGGAGAAATTTGTGGGCAGCCCTCTCCACCCCACCACACAGCTCTCAGGAGTACCTGGACCACGAGCCGCAAGCCTGAGGTCTGGAGGTTCGCCGCAGGATGGGCCTGGGTGTGCTCTGGCCTTGTTCTCTGCCTGATAAGCAAGCTGGATGGGCTCTTCCCGCTCATGTGAGAGGGGGTGGCTTGAACTGAATATCACATTGGCCACCTCAGTGAGTCATCTGCCAGGTTGAGATATGCCTGATGACTGGTGACAGGGTCGCTGTGTGGCCCTTGAGGTGCTCAAGAGATTTGCTCCGGCCAATAGTGTAACGCAAAACCCATGAGTTCTTGATGCTCCCCATTACAATTTGCTTCACTGTAACAAGTTGCTTGAGGGGGGTGGGGCCTGCATAAGTGCTCCTTGCGCAACAGACCCTTGCTGAAACTAATTGGAGCGGGGCTCCTTGTCTTTCCCTTGGCCTAGGATGCTGTGTGGGGGAGGGGCTAGTTAGTTTAGGTTCATATTGAGGGACGACTTTGAGAAAAGTTGGACTGCTGACAGATTCTCCAAAGACATCCACAGAACCCTACTTATCAACAAAGGGAGGACTACTCTTGTTGCCCAAGGCCAGAAGGGAACCAGAAGAACCCAGGGACTGCTGGGTCTGACGAAGTCAGAGGGCGACAGACATTCAAAACACTTGTGACAGACCTACTCCCCTGCGAATAGATCTTGCAATCCATACAGTCTTCTAAGGCAGTGGTCCGCAACGCCTCCTCAGGTGGTCCACAACTGCTTCAAAAATTAAATAATCTTAACAGATTAGGTTCCCAGCTTTAAGTAATGACTCAGTGGATGGGGTCCCGGATTCCAATAATGATTTAGTGGAGGTCCCTGGGTTCCAGTAATGATAAATTGGGGGTCCACAGAAGTCAAAAGGTTGGGAACCACTGTTCCAAGTTATCGTTGGAGACAAAGATCAGAGAGGTAAGATCAGACATTTCCTTATTCTGTCAAGATCTCTAACAAGCTGTGGAGAGAAATACGGCAACTGAAATTAAACTGGCAGAGACTCATGCAAAGAAATGAAATAAATGATTGCTAGCTGACAGAAATGACGAAATCCCTGGAATTCAGAACTGAAGATATTGAGGGCTGTGCAAGCAGAACAACCTTCGTTTCCTTGGTGTTCCTGGGGAAATGGATCTGAGTGTGGGTTCCAGAGGAGAAGCTATCCAAATTGCTCATTATCGAATGGACCCATCATGCATTGACCCTGACATCACCGTCAGGTGCTACATTGTAAATGATAATCTAATCTTTTTCAGTTAGAAGCCAGCTGCCAAGATGGCAGGAACAGTAACATGTTAATCTTAACACATTTCGATGTTTCTAGACTTGAAACTATGAAAGTCCATTTAAGAAGTCAAGAAGAAGCTGAGGGCTATGACTCTTTAATGTATGGTGATTTATCCCGATAACCACAAGGTACATTTTCAAAAACATACCCTTTTCTTTGCCTGTGCTCATGAGAAATGTAAATTTTATAGAGGAGAGACCGAGGACTGGGGCACCTAGGCCCTCTTTGGAAAACAGAGATGATCGGGGAAGCGGGGAACTCCTTTGCCAGAATGAGCGACAACAGCTG
This sequence comes from Pleurodeles waltl, assembly GCF_031143425.1. Lineage (NCBI taxonomy): Eukaryota > Metazoa > Chordata > Amphibia > Caudata > Salamandridae > Pleurodeles > Pleurodeles waltl. Next base: position 320,598,092 of record NC_090436.1, read on the forward strand.
TGATGGGCCAAGACCCACCCACACCAAACTAATAAAGAAGGAAAATTGAATTTGAAAGCTGAAGCTGACACAGTCCCTGAGAGTGATGGTTCCCAGGAATGTTCAGACTTGTGTCTGTAGCTTCAGAATGCTGGTGAGAAGGGGGCTAACTTGACTGGCGAGGAAGAGGGCATCACAATGGACTGAGAAGGTCATTTTAGCGGAATGTAGTAACACTCCCTAACTTTGTAAATGTCATAGCAGCTATTAGAGACTCTGCTGCCTCCGGAAATTGAGGTTGCTCACCCAGTAGGGGCTAAAGGCAAAAAAAGACCACCATGCGCCTTGCTTGTACACTCTTGTCAGAGATCCCATTTGAACCCTGGTAGAATATCCAGTTTGGTTAATATTTTGGGGGGAGGAGTTTTGGGGAGACTTGAGGGAGGCGGTTGCTGTCCTTTCTCCTTCCCTGCCTATGTTGATCAGATTTTTCAAAACTGATGCTTCATGTTTCAAAGTATGGGGTGTGGGGTTGGGTTGCTATGGATCATTACATTGCTAATGTTCATGCATTCAGGACCAGAACTTGCATTGCCAGGCACATGCCTGCGTAACCTATCCTTCAATGACAGTTGACTTCATTCACTATGTTAGACTTGGCATCTTTGGCGTTGTCTCCCCTAACTTTGTGTCTCTGCTTCCCAGGTTGTTTGTGTGCTGGACTCTGTTTTTGATGCTCTGGGCACTTTAACACTGCTATCCAGTGCTAAAGTGCAAGTGCTCCTATATAAAATGTATGTATAAATTGGCTTATCCATGATTGGCATATTTGATTTACTAGTAAGTCCCGAGTAAAGTGCACCAGGGATGCCCAGGGCCTGTAAATCCAACTAGTGTACCTGCAGTACTGGTTGTGCCACTCACATTAGTAGCCCTGTAAGCAACGCTCAGACCTGCCACTGCAGTGTCTGTGTGTGCAGTCTTGCACTGACAGTTCGACCTGGCAGTTGTGCCCCCTTGCCAGGACTAAACCTTCCCTTTTCATTCATGTAAGGCACCCCTAAGCTAGGCCCTAGGTCGCCCCATGCGTGCAGTGTATGTTAAAGGTGGGACATGTACTGATGTGCGTTACATGTACTAACAGTGAAATCCTGCTAAATTCAGTCTTCACTGTAGCAAGGCCTGTCTCTCTCATAGGTTAACATTGGGGCTTCCTTTAAATAACTTTTAAGTGCAGATTCCCTTTGGGAGCAGATTTAAATATAGAGTGTGGTGTCACTGAACTCACAATTTAAAAATCCATCTTTTGGTGAAGTTGGTTTTTAAACTGTCAGTTTGAAAATGCCACTTTTTGAAAGTGGTCATTTTCTTGCTTAAACCATTCTGTGACTCTACCTGTTTGTGGATTCCCTGTCTTGGTCAGTATGACAGTTGGGCTGTTTATGAATCCCCTCTAGACAGTGAGACAAAGGGAGCTGGGGAGTAGCCTTCATATCCTGATGGGCCATCTGAGCTAGAGGGGCGGGAGGAGTGGTCACTTACACCTGAATGGGCTGTGCCTGCCTTCTCACAATGCAGTCTCCAACCCCCTGCTGTGAGTCTAGAGCCTGGCCTGGGCAAGGCAGGATCTTGCAAACAAGAGAGGCTTCCCTTTGAAGTTTGCCAACTTCAAAGGCAGAAAGTGGTGTAAGTATTGGACCCAAAACCCCTGAAAATCTGATTTATTCAAGGATTCATGAGGCACCTCTTCCAAGTAGAAGAGCTGAGGAGAAGTCCTGCCCCTGCCCCTGCCCCTGCCTGTGACTGCTTTGTTGGGTTATCCTGCAGTTGCTGCTTCTGCCTGTGAAAGGGGACAAAGACTGGACTTTGTTGTGCATTCCTGCTTGAGAAGAATCGCCAAGGGCTTGAACTGAGCTTGCCTCCTGTTGTTAAAGTTTCAGGGCCATCAAAGACTTCCTCTGCCAGCACCTGGACTCTCTGGTGAGACTCCTGCCCTGCCAAGTGGTGCTCCATCCAGTCCCTGGGCCCTTGAAAGGTGAAGCTGGTGGAAAAGGACAGAAATCCATCCCCCGGCGTGCAGGGAAATTTTTGATGCACCAACCACAACATGGCTGATAAATAAGGTGCCGCCGGTCTCGTGGCTGAAATCGATGCTCTGCCTGCATCTCAGCTGCAAAATAGATGCATCACGGCTGGAGAAACGACGGGCTACACCCGCTAGCGGCTGCTGAAAACGATGCAAACCCCACGCAGCACGGTTTCCTGACACCGTGCAACCGGATTTCAACGCAACATCGCTGGGTGTGAAAAATCAATGCAAAGCCTTCCTGGATTCGAGGTGCCCCATCTGGAAATCGATGCACTGCTGACCCGGCCGGAGAAGAAAATGATGCACGGCCTCCCCAGTGAGGAAGGAATCGCTTTATTTTTTACCAGATACTTTATGCAATAACAACATTCTCACTGCTTTCTATGGATTAAGACTCTTATTCCTGTGAAAATTCTTATTTTGACTTGTGTATGTTGGCTTTTTGTCATTTTGGTCTTGTTTGATTTAGATAAATATCACCTATTTTTCTAAACTGGTGTGTTGTCTATTTTATAGTGTTTTCATTGTATTACTGTGTGTGTTGGTACAAATAGTTTACACATTGCTTCTGAGTTAAGCCTGCCTGCTCGTGCAGGGGGTGAGTGGGAGTTAAATAAGGTGTGTTTCTCCTTTGCCCTGATTAGAGTGAGGGTCCTTGCTTGGACAGGGGGTAACCTGACTGCCAACCAAAGACCCATTTCTAGCACACTTGCGACCACAAACTCAATGAGGTGTTTTTCTTGGAATGTAAATTGTAGTGGTCCTCATCACTGTTACACAATATAGGGCTGATATCCTTCTCTTACAGGAGACACACTTGGCTGGGGAACTCTGCCGATGCCTCTTATACTTTCCACACAGTAACTCACTCTGGCTTTGGGCGAGTGTCTCGAAGCGTGGCAATACCGATAAACAAACATCTCCAATTGGTAGTGAGACACACACAGAAAGATGCCAGTGATAGATACACTGCTGTGACAAGAACATTACATCTTACACTCTGCTCTTTGTATGTGCCGCCACCAATGTCCGAGGGTATCCTGTCAGTAGTGGAGACGACACAGTACTTCAGAGTCAACTGGGACACACCTGAGCCCTGTGCTGTGTTATGGGAGGCATTTGAAGCGGTCATTTGGGGCAAGATGATTAGATCAGTGTTGTACCAAAACAATATGGTACACTATTAGAGGAAGAGGTCCTAGGGGCCAAATGGAAATATAGATCAAACACAACAGACAACCCACAAAACGTATGCAAACTTACACAAGTGAAACTACACCATAAAAAAGTTAGAAAGAACTCTAAAAGCATTGTTGGCAGTGCAGAACCAGCCGTATGAGCAGCAAGATAAAACTGGTTAGCTGACAGATTGGCTGTTATTTAGGGAGAGGAGGAGTCTGGATGGATTCATCAGATATTAGAAGTGGGCGGAAATCTTCATACCCAACCCGACAAAATTGCAAACCAATTGGCACACCATCAGAGGTCACCATGTGAGAGAAATGCTCCATGTCTGCTAGACCACCTGCAGGTCTACCTGGCCTCTATATCATGCCAAAAGTATCTGTAGCAAAGACGGAACAACCTGACAGACCCTTGACTACATCAGCAATTATAGAAACAATCAAACAGATATTCCCCTGTGAATACCTGGGACCAAATGGATTTCAGACAGAATTCTATAAATACTATCCCACTTGTGCAAATGCTTCTGGACTTGTTTGAGAGTGCCAGAGATCAGGGGAGCCTCTCATCAGATCTTAGAGAGGCACACATTGTAAATATCCAGAAACTGGACTGCCCCATAGAGAGGCGAGACTCATTTTGGCCAATTGCTCTGACTGGCACAGAGGCAAACATTTTTGCAAAAATACTCATGACAAGCCTCACTACAGTTATAACTTACCTAATTCATCTGTATTCCATACCTTGCAACCAGCCACATCTTCCGCTGTGCCTTTAGTGAGCTTTCTCTGGTTCACAAGCTGAATGAGCCTCTTGCATTATTATTTACTGATCTCTTTTGATAGTATCTGATGGGATTATCTATTTGCACTCCTGAAATATATGGACTTTTGGTTCCCAATTTGTTGCTTACATCTACACGCCTTATAAGGGACTAAGGGCCACATGTACAAAGATCAGGTTTTGCGACTATTAAATTGCGAGACTTAGCGACTTCCAATTTGTGAGTGGCAAAACCTGATGTACAACAGTGTCAATGACACTGTTTGCGATTTGCAATGGGGTCCCAAATTACCTACCTCATGAATATTCATGAGGTAGGCGCAATTTGCGACCCCATTGGGAATGGTGGCACTCACAGGTATGGTGGCCTGCTGGGGTCAGCAAACCACCATGTCTGTGACTGCTTTTAAATAAAGCAGTATTTTTTCTTTTAAATGCAGCCCGTTTTCCTTAAAGGAAAACGGAGAGCATTTCAAAAATAAAAATAAAAATGAAAAACTTTCTTTTCATTTTTTCAGAGCAGGGAGTGGTCGGGGGGACCACTGCCTGCTCTGAAAAAAATGTTTTTGCATGCATTCACAAAGGGGGACCCCTTCCCTTTTGTGAATGGGTTAGCACCAATTTGAGACAGGTGCTAACTGCAGTTGTTTTGTGACCGCATTTGCAGTCACAAAACAATCATACATCGGTCTGCGACTCTCAACTCAGAAGGGGATGCCTCTTCCTAATAGCGACTCTCAAACCCTTTTTGCGATTCGGTAAATAGATTACCGAATCGCAAAAATGGGTATGTACACACCAAACTGTTGTTTTTTTTGTGTGTCGTAAATGGCCCGATTCTGCGAATCGGTCCGTTTGCGACGAGAAAAAAGGCACATACATGTGGCCCTAAGTGCTTAAGTTTGGGTGGGAGGGGCAGGATTGTCCTCTTTTCCACTGGATAGGAGTGTGAAACCAGTATTCCTCCTCTTTCCCATTATTAATCATAATAGCGATAGAGCCCCTGGCCCTCAAGATTCAACAATCTCAGCAGGTCACTGGGATACCCTGGTCCGAGAACATAGAAGATAAAATATCACTCTATGCCAATGACCTCCTTATCTATCCAAGTAATCCATTAAACTGTGGCCCTAGCGGGATGCAGATGAGAGAGCCTTTTGGTCATTATTCAGGGCGAAATGATAATTGGCCAAAAACGAGACTCTACTTTCAGTGCCCTGTGGAGGAATATGCTGCCTGTGTCGATGAAACTGTTAGTACACAAAGTATAAAATACCTTAGAGCATAAAATACCTGTTTATATAGGACCTTGATCACTGATTCACCTGTCTCTTTTGACAAACTTGGAAAGACTTTGAGAGGCAGACATCTGGCAGCTTGAGCATGATGAGTGGACCATTGCCCTTATATCCTCACTGAAAGCAGTAATCACAAATACACTACTCCCGATTCAGTTCAGATATCTCCACAGGCTTTATCTGACCATAAATGAACATGGCATTTTTTGAAGTGGCATGAATGTGTGAGTTACCAGGCAGAGGTGGGACACTTCATTCACATGCATTGAGCCTGCTCAGCTCTCGGGTCATGTTGGGGGGCAGGTTCATACTTTTAGTGCTATAGTGAAACAACCAATTGAATTAAACCCAGAGAGTAGACTTGCTGAATAGACTGGAAGATTAGGGCTTCACACAGGCAGAGAAGCCTTTTCTGAGTTTAGGAATAATGCTGGGGAAGAGACACATTGCACAGTACTGCAGTACTGGAGGAAAGCAGTATCCCTCAGCATAGTGGGGTGGAGGTGCAGTGTGGGCAGGTACCACATCCTTCAAAACCCAGTATACAAGGCTAGGGTTTGTCCCCGAAAACATGGTGAAAATTGGAGTGGTTGAGATAAATTCCAAACTGACAAGATGGGAGACTGATATCAATTGAGCTCTCTTAGTAAACAATTTCCCCACTCTTATGGTTGCAGTATCTACAAGTATGTTTCACGTTTAGCTGATTGGTAAAAGTTGTTTGTAATATGCTTGTCATGCGTTGAAAATTGGCACACTGGTGCTCTCTGATACTTTTTGTTTAATTGTGTTCTTTTATGTCTTAGATAAAACCAATAAAAAAATGTATTTTGAATTTTTTTTACTTTTCTTAGATAGGTTTGCCTGTTTGACCTCAAGCTCCAAAACCTGGTTGCCTGGAGTTTTTGTCAAACAAAAAAGATAATGTAACGCTAAGAAAATCTTTATATGGTAAAATGTTTATTCAAGTGTTCTTGATGAACTTTAAGCAAACATACTATTGCCTCACAGTGTGAATGCAAGCCAGATATAATAGGCTTTATATGTATGTATGTATGTATTTTGCATTTATATAGCGCAATCCGGCCATGGCATCGAAGCGCTAAGCAACAGTGGGTAGAATGACCAAAAGAAGAGACAGAGAGAGAAAAAAATAAGACTACTGAGGAAAAAGCCAAGTCTTTAGCTGCTTTCTAAAAGTCATAAAATTGTTTTCCTTCCTGATCGTCATGGGGAGCATATTCCAGTGTTTAGCAGCAGCCACTACGAATGCTTTATCTCCCCATCTGGCCTTACGAGTGCGAGGGACATGGACTAAGTAGGATCGTGTTGATCTGAGCTGACGACTTGGGACATACCAGCGTAACTTCGAAGAAAGGTATTCAGATCCGTGCATATACAAGGACTTATGTGTCGGACATATTGTCTTAAAAATAATGTGCTTCTTGACAGGTAACCAATGTAACTGTCTCAGACTTCCACTGGCCGAGGTTGAGCGGGGAAGATCTAATATTACATGAGCTGCTGTATTCTGAATTATTTCAAGTTTACTGAGTTAGGTTTTGTCAATATTAAGCATTAAGCAATACAATAGTCTATTTTGGAAATCACCAGAGCAAGGGACACCCTAATTCTGAGCTCCTTTTGTAGGTATGGGAAAACTTTTTTCAGAATTTTGAGAGTCCAGAAGCAGGCTTTGGTGATGGAGTTAACTTGCGACTTAAAAGAAAGGCCATTGTCAAAAATAATCCCCAAGTTCCTAGTGGAACTAATGGGGGCAGGTAGGTCTCCACACGCTGAAGGCCACCAGCGTGAGCTCCACAGATCCCTACTAGAGCCAAAGAGCAAAATCTCTGTTTTGTCACCATTCATCTTGAGCCAGTTCAGGCCCATCCATCTATTAAACTCACTCATGCAGCGGTGAAAGCAATCAACAACATCCTCCCAATTCTTGTGGACAGGAATGATTAATTGAGTATCGTCCACATAGGAAGTGGCCAGAAATACAAAAGATTGAATATGTCTGGCCAGTGGTGCTACATACAGATTGAATAGAGTGGGGCTGAGCGAGAAGCCTTGAGGGACCCCACACAGTAGTTGAAAGGCGGATGCTCTAAAGTCCCCGCAGCTTACTGTAGTAGATCTTTCCTCTATAAAAGACTTCAGAGTATTTAGTGCTGTGCCTCTTACACCCGCTTGATGAAGACGGTGTGCCATGATGTGTGGAGAGATGGTATCAAAAGTTGCTGATAGATCTAATAGCACTGAGATGGCTCCAAGCCCCTCATCAACTAATCTCCGGATAGTGTCCGATGTGGTCATGAGGGCGTAGTCCGTGCTATGGGCTTATATCCACTCTGAACAAAGGGATCTTGGAAAGGATACGTTGGTTTAATTTGCTTACCCTATATGAAGGAAATAGGACAAAGCAGCTTGAAACTTCTAAGTTGAACTCATTACTACTCACATGCTTAGTCCCTTCTTTTTGACATTGGGACATTTTCCTTGCCTTGTCAAGATGTAGTGCTGCCAAAAGCAGCATCCCTGATTCTGTTAACCTGGTAACACTTCTTGATAACTAGTAAATCAAGGTCTTAGATTCCCCAGACATCCTAGACTGTCCAAATCCAGTAAATTGGAGTGAAGTGTTTATATGGGGCACTTGCTGAATTGAACCATACCATCTGAAACCTGATGCTGCCCGAGAACATGGTTTCAAGAGGATAAAATCAGTTACAAGTGACATAGGAGAGACACCAAATTAGTTTAAGGAATTTTTCAGTACCTACCAGTAACTGTGCAACATTGATACTCTAAAAAGTGATCCCTGCGTTTCCTAAAAATATTGTCTGAATTCTTTCAGTCCAAAATTGTTAAAATCCCAGTGCACCTTCGAAGCATAGCCTGCCCCACTATATCACTGCCATTGCTAAGATTCTCCTTCTGATACTTTTCACAGAAGGAAACGTTCGGGATCCTAATGGTATAGTCTCCAAACAGAAGTATTTAAATCTCCTATGGATTCTTCTTTATAAACTTGAATAAGCCTCACCCTCGCTTTTGCGACAGACAACTCAAGGATGATCATTGCCACACATCCCTTAGGTACCATTTCTCAAGTTTTGACACATCCTTTCATCACCCCTAGCTCCTCTAAAAAAAAAAAAAACTTCTGCAAAACCGAAAATCCTGGCCATCTAATGGCCTATATCTGACTTTCCTTTCACTGCTGGAAAGGAAGTTAACGAGGGAAATTCAGGTCTATGTGAACTCCGCAACCTCCTCCACTACCCTCAATTTGCATTCTACCCTTTTGGCAGGCACCAGAATGGAGCTGGCTAACATAATGGGAGCAATCATTTTCTTTCTGGAGAGACACTAAAATTGATTTCATATTCCTTGACAGTTCTGCTTCCTACAACTCAGTCAACCATGCACTTTTATTAGAAGGGCTTGATTCTTTAGAGGGCGTTTCAGACCAGTGTATTGCAGTGGGTGCAATTCTTTCTCCCCAGTGATAGCTAAAAAGAAAGAATTGGATCATATTCATAATACACATCCCCAGTGTCCTGCTTCGTTTCTCCAGGATTGTCCCTCTTGTGCTTTCTTCAAAATACAGTGCATCTCTTTGAAGAGTATCAGCTGAATTTCCAAATGTGCACTGATGGTGCACAATCCACTTGTGCCATGTTAAAGGTCCAGAAAGTCCGACCAACATTACTTTGTTCCTGGAGCATTTGTCTCATTGTATGCATGAAAGCGTCTTATGCATGAATACTGCTGCGATCAAGACTATAGTAATTGAAAATCCGGAGCCTAATTTTCTACCACTACACAAGCCTCTGTACCCCCCATTGAGCTTCCTCTAAAATAAAGAACCTGGAACATTTACTGTGAACTTTCTGTTACAATCCAAGTCAACACAGTGACCTAATGTGTCACAGTGACAGGTTCTTAAGGATGAAAATGCATGGGGACTTGAAAAAGACAGTGAATATACACTTCACAGCTTAGAACTGGAGTTGACAATGCACATGTGTATATTTTGAGAAATAATTAAAGCTTGGACAACCAGAGCCTGAAATGTTGGAGATGTGAATATTGAGAAAGTGGTGATTAAGAATGTTTTCTGTTCTGCTGTCACAGGATTAACTGCAAAACCCTGTACTCAAGCTTACAGGCAAACTCTTTCATCCCACTCAGTACTGGTGCCTCCTTTCACAGGTCATCCTGTTCAGTGAAGTACATGGGCCAAATTTACTGCAGTTGCACATTTGCAAGGTTCAACAGTTTTGGCCCTACTGTCAGCAGGCTTCTACCCCTGCACCTGCTAATTGCTTAATGCTACTGTTTGTGCAAGTTTGTGTGTTGTATAGTAAAGCTTGAACATATTTTTCACTCAACTAAGGTGATTTCCCTTTCCTATAAAGTACATTTCTGTCTTCCTAAAATGTGGCCTAGGTAGACAGTTGCAGTCCATTTTGCCTAAAGTGCTATCGTGTTTGGCACACAAGGAATAAGGTAAGGTACTTATGTAACTCACATGTTTATTTGGACTAGGTTTTGTGAAATGTGGTTATGGCCTGAGATCAGCAATAATATTTACTAGATCATTCAGAGTTATCTCTTTAAAATGTGTCCAGGTCTCTAACCTGCAGAGTGAGGTAACTCGTCAATATCACTTTTTATTGTCTTGCGAGACAGCACAGCTGTCCTCAGACAATTATATAAGGACCAGCAGGAGAAGGGCTTTAGCTTTGCCAACATGTTGGGACCCAGGAGTACATGTTTTGATTGGGAAGAAGTTGTGGTGTTTATTTTGTGGCCAAAAAGTGGGGTAAATGTTTGCAGGTATCTTTGTTATTTGAGCTCAAGAGAGATGGTCGGGTGGGGAGTGAAGGCCTTGTGGTCTTCCTAACCACATGAAAACCTTTCTTAGAAAGATATTCCCAGATCTGTATTACGCAGTTGAATGGGAGGCCTCGGTGGGAGTTTGAGAATTTCCTGGAAATTAGAATTACACATTTTTCAAACATAACCGGAAAACACTCAAACACTCAAATGAAGCCAATGCGAAAAATTGTTCACCACCTAAAGTGTAAAAAAGAAATGTCACATTCACAACCCATCTTAAAAGAGACTAATGATACCAGAGAGGAGTTGTAGCCACTCAGCACCTGAGCTTTGAGGCATTTCCTACTGGAGAAGGGCGACGTCTTGATGCTCTAACGCGTTGAGAGTCAGTTTAGTAACTAATATGGAAGGAGCATTAGATTATATCGGAAAAAGTCCTTCTGAGAGCGTGAGCCGGTAATGGATGGGCGTTAGGATGGGTGCATCCATGTTTATGCTTTCACTGTGTAGCTGTCTAGATACTGTGAGTACATAACCGAGAATAGATTTGTTATTGTTTAAAAATGAGTTTTGATTCTTTTAGAGAGATTTGTAATGTGTTGAGTATGCTAGACTTTATGACTTCACTCATGCTGGGTGTTGCTGTTAACTATTTCCGGCATACTCTTTGACTGGCATGTCGGTCATTATTACAGTGGCAAGTAGGAAAGTAAGGATTGGCAAAACCAATAGGTCTCACCTTTTGGACCTACTGGCTTTGGCAATGGTTTTTAGCCATGCTGTACATCATCCTTGGTGCTGTACATGCCACGTCCCTGTATTGTTTCTACCTCTTTTGTATTCGTGAATAATATGACAAAAACTGGTGAAAATGTCGCTTCTTCTATTGTGTGTTTTTTAAATCTGGGCAAGAGTGGGTATTTTCTGTCCAGGATGCATGATAGCTAAAATGTAGGTCTACTTCGGGCCAGCCTCTCTTCATCCGCTGCTTTGTTGCAGTCATTTGCGCCGGGGGTTCGGACGAGGGTGGGGGTCAGGGGGGTGAAGTTTGGGGGGGGTGGTGGGACTGGAGGATGGATCAGGCCCCTCCCACTGTTACTTTTCTTGCAGTGTCTGTCCACCCCTCAGCACAGGTGTTTGGTTTTTGGAGTATCAGGAATTTACATCTGTGTCCACATTGGTAAGTGGAGGACCCTAAGAGGCAACAGAAGCCCACTTTCTTCATGCCTGCAGAAGTGATGAGGAAGAGAAAGACGGGTCATGCAGTGCAGGGGAGTCCACACTCAGTGTCACAGTTGAGGCCAGACTTGCACTTCCTTACTTTGTTTTTTTGTGTACGGCTCCGACGCGAACAGCAACAGACGTGGGGGAGCCCAGCAGCACCATGCCAGTGCAGAGCTTCCACCCCACCACCCGGGGGAGGCACCGTACTCCCCAAATCCCGCACCGTTGGCTGACAGCCTGCGGCATGGCCCGCTCCTGCTGCACTGCTATGTCCTCCTACTGGCCGAGCAAACCGCAGCAGCCTCCAGGCTTGTTTATTTGCTCCTGGCTCTCAGTTTGATCCCACTTCTGCATCTTTGTAACGCTCCCTCTGCCTCCCCCAGCCTGGGCTCGAATTGTAGCTCCCTCTTCTCCAGTCCCTATGCTGTGGCTTTGCCCCAAGTGCCTCCCTAGGACAGGAGTCCAGACTGGTCCTGAAAATGTGTTTTTCTTCCATGTCTTTCTTTCTGTGTTCAGAACTGGCAGCACCTCAGTCCTACTCTTTCATGACCTACAGTATGGCATTGCTGACTTGCCATGTGCTATCGCTGCACCGGGCACCCAGCTCCAGCTGCTCACCGGTGAACCTTGGGTCCTGCAGCTGAAGGGGGTGTTGTCTTTCTCTCTTTGCTGTCACCAACTCTTCCAAGGAGGCTCCACATCTCTATACAAGTGAGACATAGTTTGTGGGTTAATCATTCACCCAGCCAAAGGTTCTGCACTGAATAGATCCTCTTTAGAACATCCTCATTGTGAAGGCATCACTGAAGAGAATTGGGAGCTGTGCATCATTCATGCTCACCTTTAGTGGTTTTAAAACATAGGTTTTACACAAAAGACACACAAAACAAACTCACACATGTGAAACACACCCAGCAGATGCCCCCTTTCCACAATGCAAGACCTGCAAATAGTTCAGCGTCGCAGGTCATATATTTTCTATTACTGGCGTGGCCATCTCATTTTTTGTCCATTCTACCCAGTGCCAGGTTTAGGGTCATCGCAATGTTCCTTCTGCACAGTACAACGTGTGACATGCAGATCACATATTAGTATAAGATAGCTCAGTGGGTAATTGCTTTTGTCACAGTGATCCTAATGGTACTTGAAGTTAAAAAGTAACAATCCTTCAAAAGAAGTACAGTGAGTTATGAACTGGCATTCAAGTACTGCATTTAGATTGAAAGTTTAGAATCTTATTGTTTTTACCCCTCAATCTTTCGCACTGCTAAGGTTGCTAGAATGGGTTGCCTTGGGTAGCAATACAATTTTATTAGTGTGAAATCCCTATCATTGTGTTATGTTTATGGGGTTGATTTACTAATACTTTGCGCCTGGTTTGCGTCACAAAGTAATCATTGCAGTAATTCCCCATAAACCTAATGTAAGCTCTCCTCAGGCTTTCCTGAAACCTCAAGAAAATAATCAATGTCCAATTGGACTGGGCTGTTCTAGGCATGTTTTTACCAGTGGGTAATTTGAGCTTGTGGTTGCCGGCTGGGGCCACCAGAACTTATTTTTAGGGACCGGTTCTTATTTTTCCACATCAGAAATCTCTCAGGAGCTAGACAGGGAAAAACACATACATCAGAAAGAAATGGGAAGAGAAAGATGGAAAAACTGTCACAAAGGTAAAAAGCTGGAACCTACAAAAATGACATGAATGGGTAGGGAGTCTTTGATAATGGATTAAAGAGGCATGAGGCGGATTTAAGACTAATAACCATGGTACTCGGTGCACCACCATCAACTGCACTGGCTGTGGGCTTCTGAGTAGGAACTTGGGCATGGCATGCTTTCTCTCACCAATTAAGCACTGTTTTTTACGCAGTGAATTTACATTAAAATAAATATGTGGATACATAGACAAACATTGCACACACAGGTACCCATAAAAATGCAGCCAACACATATAGGCCCATGAGCAGATACAGTTGTATACTGTCCCTGGGATGTGATAATTTCAGACCTTAAACATGCAACTATCTTGTGGCCAACCAGCTTTTGTCATTGAAAGCCTGGCTATCCCTCAAAGGGAAATCAAACTTGCAAATAGGCTTTGTCATAACACGACAAAACAATATTTAGGTTTTGTCGATGTTACTGATTTCAGGTTCTGCAAAGTATAATTACAGCCCAGGCTCTATACACCCTATAGGTTTAAGTCCCGCACAACAATGGAATCTGTCTTAGCAGAATGGACAGTCTTGCACGTGGCCGAGTGGGTGAATATGTAGGGTGGTCGGGTATATTGTGAGCTTTGGGACTGGCGTTGCAAGTGAGTGGTTTTGTAAAAGGCTGGTGGTAATTTAATCGTTTGAGCAATTGACAGTTAAGGGTGGGTGATGATGTATGTGCTGGTGTGGTATTAAGGGTAAACCAATGCTGAGGCAGTAGACTGTGTAAGTTTGTGGTTAAGTGTTTTCTGTGTCAGTGACCCAGGTATGGTCTAGGTGGATATGGCCAGCACGTTGGTTGGTGAGTATGTGTGACTGATGTAAGAAAAGCTGGTGTTGATTGACTGTGGGTGAGTGGTTCAAGTAAGAAGTTGTGAGATTAACTCTGGATGATGCATTAGCAAATTGTAAGCATTGCTTAATTTGTGAAAATGGAAGTGCCAGGACCCTCATCAGGAGGCCACTGCAGCGTGCACCACCCATTGCCCCTGCCAGCACTGCCAATTTTCTTATCAACACAACTACTTACCATCCCACTTCTACGAGTGTGGCAATTCAGACTATTCCTTGTCCACACAGCAATCAGAAAGACTTAGGCAGTATTTATTAGTCTTTATTAACGTATATTTAATTAAGAAACACATGTTGTGCACTTCTCTCAGTCAGAAAGACGGCGTCACCATGTGGCAGACTGTCATAAGTGCGGGTGTTGACAATTAAGTGCTGGCGCCGAGCACCGGAAACCACCGGCTCAAATTAATGACTGGTAGTAAGTGGTGTCATTTATTTTAGCCAACATTCTCATTCATGATATCATTAGAGATGACACTGATGTTCAACTCCCTATGCCATCTTGGTACCAAAAGGTTGTAATGGATTCCAGATTTGGAGCAGTTCCCAGCTCTTGGCTCATACTGGCTAATTACCTTTCATCAAAAGCCATCAGGTTAATTACCTTTCTTCATGAGGAGTGACATTTTTTTGAACTTATGCATTCTATTTTTCCCAGGCCTCCAAATTGAGTACCATAGAAATGGATCATAATAACCCTTTCATTTAAAGTTCTTAGAAACAACAGAAGTGTAGTAACAAATAGCATATACAAATGTGAATTATTATCAAATGAGAATATTGTAGGTATTCAATTGTATAACCTTTTGGATTTGCAGATTTTCAAAACTAATATTAACAAAGTGCTGCAGTGTGTGGCTATGTTGTTCACTAGCGTAGAGTGTATCTCATGTTACAGGTAAGTTTCTTAATGTTTTCTTTCTAAATGGCTTAAATTACTGCGGTGCCATAGAGATGCGCCCTACAAAGCCTTGCCTCAAAAAGCAAACTGATTTTTCAGACTTTTTAAAGTCTATTTTGATAAATGCATGTGAGGGGTTCCATAGCGGTATGAGTACAGCGCCTTGAAACCCTAACGGGTGAGTAGTGCGCTATACAAGTGCTAATTTACATTTTTTTTACATTTTATGCAAAGCAATTTACAACACAGGCCTAGCTGGGAAGCAGTGGAGTGCTGAACGAGGGTGAAAGCCAGGAGGGCTGTTTTTACGTAACTTGTCATCAAGATAATTAAGCATAACTGTAATTGTTAATAATAATACAACTTTCTAGTTCTATAAAGTATTTTCTAGTTCAATAAAAACCTGGGAATTCATAAAAACAAAACATGTAAACCTTGAAAATGTTCACTAACACCTCTCTCCATGTTTATAATAACTACCTCAAGATTCGTCAGTGCCGACTCTTTGTGACAGATAAAGACATTGCACTGGCTTCCAGCCTGAAGCCAAATGAGTTTCAAAAGTTTGTGCCTGGAGTATAACAACATGCCCTTTTTCTGTTTTATTTGCAACAGAAGATCAGCAGATGTTCTTGCCTGTGCCTCTACATTTCCTTTTGGTCAGATGGAATTGTCAATACGATGGTCTACGTTTGCTTTTGTGGCTCTCATTATGAGATGCCTCTTAATTCCAGTGAGTCTTGAACTAAAAGTTACCAGCCTCATCAGGATTACTTTTATTTTACATCACACAAAGATTTAGCCAAAATCTCTGTGTGAAAGTCTGGGGAAAAATGAGAATGAGAGAGATTACTGAAGAATCAAATAAAGAGTTACCTATTTCTACTGTAATTGCTAGTGGACCTCAAAGGTTCATCCCATAATGGGCCAGATATTCCCCACACCCAGATTACTGGTACCCCGGATATCAGTTGGTTCGGGTGCAGGGAAATCCTGCCCAGTTTCTTGGGCTACTCGTATTGAGAGCCTATGTTTGGCCTACCTTTTTGGATTGTTGAACCCTAATTTGTTAGAATGCTGCTTTCTTGTATTTGAGACATGCTCCTTAAAGCCTTTCCAGAAAATGTTAATATCACGGATAATGTGATTTGGAAGAGAGTTGGTATTTTGATTCCTTGTTAGGACGTATATACTCATCTGGAGTGGTCACTGTGCACGTTTCAGGCAGTGTGTAACTGATTTTTTTGATGTATATATTAAGAATTATTTATCTTTTTATTGAACTTGATGTCACTTTTTTATTGTATTATGTTTTATATTCTCTCTTAGCTCTTGCTGTTGCCGTTTTTATTACACTTTGATATTTCTAAGAACGTTTATGTCCTTGTCTTTTCTGTTTTAAAATATGTTTTATATGACGTGATCCTTTAGAATGCCTTCTGCTGGCACCTAGCAACTGTTTCTTTAGCTGGGTATACCAGGTAAACAAATATAAAAACAACCATTAACAGTGCACCATTTTATAAACATGTCCTGCTAGTTGGATATCCATGCAGTCAGATTTAAACTGTTGAGCATGCTTAATGTTGGCGTGTCTGAGAAATAGGAATAAATGTATAAACCAAAATATGGTTTGAATTTAAACAAATCTTGATTGAATACATTGCAAATTTGGCTCTGATTTTACAAAGGGATATTTTTTCCACATATTTTAACGGTGAAGAAGAAATGGGGAAAAAACTTTGGTATGATGTACTCCAGGGTGACTGGTTCTGCTATTTAATGCTTTGGAATTTGCAAAAATTCATACATTTTCAGAATTTGGTTACTTAGTTAGAGGGGGCAACAGGGTGAGCTTTGAGGAGTAATAGTAAGGACGGCAGACTCCTGTAAGACATTTCATTAGATTTTAGGGTTGAGTCTGCAAGAGCATGCTCTAGCCCATGCACACCGCTTACAAGGCACTGTCCTTTACATAAAGGGTTTGGATACCGCCCCTTGATTACCATTTGTTGGCTGTAGTGCCCCTCTTCTTTGCAGCCTCCTTAAGTGGCCAATGCTGGCCAAACGTCCTTTCAATGGAGCAGGGACCAAGCACAGATGTATTCAGTTCAGCACCTGTCCGCTGCTCCCCGCATGAGTCAGGTATTATATCTTCCCTCTCAGACTACCTGGGCTCCCTCTATAACACTTTTTAGGTCTCGCCTAGGCAGCACATGCACTGACTCTTCCATACATGTTGTACCTACTCTGTTAGCTTAGACCACGTCCAAAGCTTTTCAATTGTTCCCTTGTGTGCTCTTCCAAAGTCCTTGCTTTTCTGTGGTGAATCGCTTACATTTGCCCCACCTCTTGGCGTGTTGTTAATGTCCATGGTTACAGGCCCTATTACTTGTAAGCTTTCACTTCTGGCTGTATATGTTCATTTTGGCGCACTATTTTATCCTTTTAACTTGGCTCATGTTTTAGAAATGTCGTGTTATTTAGCTTTGTGAACAAACTGTGCTCAACCAACGCCTGTAAACCATGTCCTTATCTTGTTTCTTGTTTTTTCCCCTGTCGTCTTTCATGTTTCCTGTCCTCTGCACGTTCCCTCCTTGCTTCAGCTACAGGGCAATCAGCTGCTTTCCACCATTACTGGCTTTCATTCCCTTGTCATGGCATCTTTGATGTTTCCTGTACTCCACATGTTCCCTCCTCCCTCCTTGCTTCCACATGATTTTAAGTATGAGCACAAGAGTCATGCTGTACCAGAAAACACTGTTTACTGTGGAGTGAGTACCGAGATTCTCCGATATATAGTGTATTTGCTGGTGTGGTTCTGCTACCCTTGTGTTACGACAACTTCTCCTCTCCCCTCCCCCCCCCCCCACACACACACTCTCGGTTGAGCTGCACCTCGTGTGTGACAAGAGATGTGGGTGCATCAGAGACAGCACAAACTGAGGTGACGGGCTATGGCAGTGTTTAGGCACAGTAAATTAATCCCATACAAGGAGGCTGCCCCTGCTGTGTGGCCTCCAAGGCTTCCACCATGGCCCCTGAGATGCTGAGGGCCACACGGTGTGCCTGTGACACTCCCCCTCTTCACAGTCTATGGCAGTGTCTGTGCAGTCAATGAATCCCATACCAGAGAAGCCGACCCTGCTGTGGGGCCTCCAAGGGTTCCATGGCTGCTAAGATGCCGAGGGATACAGGTTGTGTGGGCCCTTGGTGCAGCGGAACAGTTCCAGTCAGGAATCTGTTAAGGACCGCTCTTGGGAAATGATGCAAGAAATAGCTGGGAAGGGGTAGGAGGGAATTGCTCACTCTGACCGCAGGCACTGATGAGTGTGTGCTCGAAGCTTGAGGAGCAGGATATTGAGCCTTGGCAGCACTGTCTATCTTCGGGAGCACTGGCACTGTTCGAGGTCACCCCATTAATATATGAAAAGTACTGCTGAGAACACCGACCAGACCTATTAATCCACCTTCAGTTCACTTCTTACCAGTAATAGCACAAAAGACATGTCCATTTTACAAGGGTACCAAGTAAGTGCCAAGAAACACAGTTCTGGGTTGTATGCTCTGTACAAGTGTTAGCTTAGCCATATCCTCAGGGTAAACAGGCTATTCAAGCGTTATCACCGCATATGATGTCTAGCTTATTTATCTACCTGTGTGGTCTGCTAGTGCCGCTGGTGCACAGCACTTACAGGTCGCCAGTGCTTTCACTCTGAAACATTGTTAGTGGCGGGTTAAGGTAGAACTGATTGATCAGTGTATGCTTCAGAAATGTTGTGCTGTGTTACTTGAGATTTATTGAGTGTACATTTACCAATGGAGAGAACGCTGAGCACCGAAATTAGTGCAATTGGTAAACTTGTCAAAAGAGCCAGGTCTTTAGGTTTCAATATTAGTATGAGACTGCAATAACGAATGCAAAAAATTCCAAATGAATCAAGCCAGTACCAAGCAGCTACTCCATCTGTTCTTTACTGTTATCAAGCAAATTATTTATTTCACAAAAAACATTGTTTTCTTCATAATCGCATATGAAGGCACAGATAGTTGAGTTCAGACTAGCAGTTGTACAAAAATAACACTTTACGTACTTCTCATTGCAGTGCTATAATGTGCCTATTCGTGTCAAAGCTTCCACATTAAATAACAGTAAATGTAGCACGCAGGATAATGTTCTGCATGGCTAAATTCTTATAAGGTCCCAAAGGTGAGCCCTATTGGCTAAGCCAATGCTTGTTTTTCTTGTCTTGTTTCTTTTTTCCAAGTCATTGGTTCCTCCTCATCATAGTTGGCTTCTTCTTGTTTCCCCATCATTATTTCTGCCTTGCCAAACCTGCCCATCTCCTGTCGTTGTTGTTTGACCTCCCATCCCTCCTTGTTAGAGCGCCTTGAGTGGATACTTTTACTTATCAGCAAAACTCTTCCCCCCTCCCTCCGTTATCGCTTTACTCACCGCCCACCTCCCCATCCACCAGCCCCCAAAAAAGTTTTGTGATGCAGCCAGCGCTGGCCCAGATGACAAGTTAGTAAAATTACTGCAAACGGTGTGCAGAGCTGCGTCATCTAAACACTTTGTGAAAGTTAACTTGTGACTTCAGGTGCAAGTAACTAACAGTTACAGAGGCGACAGTGGTGCAGAGCTACAGTGGAGCCCCATTGGATGGCCTGGAGGCTGTTGTCCTGAGCAAGGAGTGAAAACCTTGACGTAGGCGGCTGTATCAACTGATGTCTTGATAAGCAACACACAAGATAACTGGTGCTGCTTTAAAACGCATAGCTAGAATGCGCTCCAAGGCGGATCTTAAAACGGTGTATTTCGCACAGACAGGTGGCGATATTTTTCTTTAAAAAAACAAAACATGATTTTTTTATTTCGAAATATAGGAATTATTTTTTTCGAAAAAGAAAAACAGAACGTATTGCCACTTTCCTCTTGGATATGCACAGGCTGATTTTGCAGAGCTTCATTGGAACACACTTGAGGAATACAATAAAAATTAAATAAATTAGTAACACATTCATATTTTGTCCGTTTTTTTACGCCTCATGTTTACTTCGGGCTTAACTCCTGCCCTCTGTCTCCAGTCCTACTGCGTGGTTTGCAGAGGCTAGTTACAGGAGATGTATATGATTTACAAAAGTTTGAAGCATGGCATCATGCACTACAGTTGCTATAGTTTTTGTGCAGGAAAGGTGCCCTCCCTTCACAAAAACTATGCAGAAAGGCAAATTCCTCTGCAGCACACAAAGAAGGAGGAAAAAGACGAGGAAAAATAAAAAATATTTAGCCCCGTTATGGCAGCCTCAGGGAGGAGCATGCTTTTAGCACAAATCCGTGTTTGCAAGTCCTTATAGATATAGATTTGCGTCAGAATCGATGGGTTGATGCACAGGAATGCCTACACACCACCCATCCTTGATACAAAATAACGTGACCAGGGGTGTAATGCAGGCCCCTGCATTGCATTGGGGCCCAGTAATTAAACTTGAGGAGGCTCTCTTCAAAGTACATGGAGGGCCCCCATCCGGACTCACTGAAGAGCTCTCAGGACAGGGTGCTGTGCTGAGGGGGCCCCTGGAGCTCGGGCCCCCCCATACTGCAGAGGTTGCGGGGGCTTTTTTATACCACTGGTGGGGTTCCCAACTGTTCAAGTGGAGCTCATTTACCCCCAATCCAATAAATATCTGTGAGATTTGGGAGACCTAGGGATCCCTGATTACATTCCAAAGGGGTGCATCATTTACCCAACCGAACACAAGACTGCGCGCTGCGCTGCTGTGCATTCATTTGAGCTACAATCCAACACAAATCGCGATTTCGTGGCCCTTGTGTTTGAAAGAATTTCGTGAAAGGTACACCAACTGTGGAAAAACGCTAATAAACATGATCACAGATTTTTTTTAGGAAAATATGAAGCTAATTTGGGCGTAAAAAAAAATATTCATTGGACTCCAGAGCATGTCAATGGGGAACATCTATAAAGTTTTGTCATCATAAGATAACTTAAGGCATTTTAAAGTTTTATAGCTACCGAAAAGATGTTGACTTTTTGTAATTATGTAAAGGTTTTACCAAGAATAGCTGATTATGATCTACATCCCAGAATGTGTCATCTGTTAAATCCGTGTCTTGGTGTGTATTACAGTTACTCTAATTTAAATGTTTAGATAAGTGATTTCCATTCCCAGTGCGAAAGACACCCGCGGCGTGATATAACCCATTTACTGCTTCTCGGGTCCATCTGCAGCAGTTGCTTTAAAGACTTATCTTCAACCTATTATGAATAAGGTTGAACTACGTCTACGCAAAGGGAATTTGAGCTCGTACTGGAATTGTCTAGTCAGTTGTGTTATTTTTTTATGCTTTACGTAAGTGAATTGTGTTTTAAATACTGATGATTTTTTATATTTGTAATTTAAAACATGTTTTTAGTTCCATCTAATATCTGTATTTGTTGTTGATAAAAAAAATTTTAAGGACGAGAAATCTAATAAACCTGTATTATTTTGGGTTTGTCACTGCTAGGGTTTAAAATACAATAAAAACATCTGCTCTTTATGTAACATGTTTATTTGCCCATGCAAAGTTAGACTACGTGAGAACACTAATGTAATGTACATTACTTTGCAAAATACCACAGTAGAGTATTTCATTGCATTGAGCTAGGTTTGAAGAAAGTGCAGAGCATGGTAAATAGAGCGGTTTCAACACCACTTCTCAGGCACAGACACGCACACAGGCAGTTTAGCGGCGAGCCGGGGAGGCGGTATAGGTCTGTCCTGTAAGGAAACAAGCTGAGCAGGGCCTTTTCTTGCAATATGTGAAGCACCATCCACATCATTTATTGAGTGATGGGAAGAACAGGCTGAAGCAGTGTGTTCACTTAGAGCATATTTTCCCTCTCTCTGCATTACAAGTGAACCAGGCTTTTATTACATTGGTGATTAATATCAGAGTTTCAATAAAGCATTTTGCATTGACGATGTGGTAAGCACTGAATGCACATAACGATCTAAAACGAGCAAAGCGCTAATAAAACTATAATGGATGCAATATAGGTGCGCTGTAGTCATGGTTATCACACACGACGCCTATGTTTTTGCTGACATTGGTATGGTCAGTGTGATGTGACCCACACTGTGGGTCTGTGAGTGGGTGTTTGAGTAGCTGTATGGGTGTTTGTGGTTGTGTGGGTGTGCAAGTAGGTGTGTGGGTATATAAGTGGGTTTGTGAGTGTGTAAATGACGGTATGCATGGCTGAGTGGATCTGTGAGTGGGTGTGCAAGTGCTTTTGTTGGTGTGTGAGTGGCATTATGGGTGTGTGAGTGGGTGTGTGTAAGTGTGTGTATGTGTGAGTGGGGGTGTGAGTGGCTGCATGGGTCTGTGACTGGGTGTGGCAGTGATTTTGTGGGTCTGTGAGTGTATGTTTGTGTGTATGACTGGGTGTGTGAGTGAGTCTCTGAGTGGGTGTATTTTATTTTAATTGAGGCTGGATCTGCTGATCTGTCGTGGATTAAACGAGGGGCTGCACTGAGCACCACGGAGGATCCTTGCACGCCCCAAAAATGTTTTGGGGTAATTTCTTGCACATGAGGGGTCCCTCGGAGTCAGGATACCTCTATCTTGACCCCTTATATACTATTTTATCTTTAAAATCTGCAGTGGATCTGCTTCTCTAGATATACACAAATCTTTTTCTTTAATAACTCCAAAACTACTGAAACGATTTACATCAAATTACAAAAAGAGATCTTTCTTGACCAAGATCTAGCTTTCTGTCAAATTTGTTGTAAACATACATCTTTTTTCTTTAATAACTCCAGAAAATGTGTACACTTTACACCCTATTATAACAAAAGATCTTTCTAGACCAGAATCTAGCTTTTTGTCAAATTTGGTGTAATTCCTTCCAGCAGTTTGTGCTTTAGTCATGTCTAATGTCCCCCGCTTGATGAATCACCCTGAAACCTTCCAGACAGCAGCTAAAATGAGTGGCAAACTAGTTTTTATTTTTTTTTTAAGATTCATCAAACGGCACCACAGTTATTATCAAAACAAAAAAAGTTTTTCCTTTGGAAATAAGGTCCCTAACTATAGCTACCTACTGGCGACCATCAGTATATATATAACATAAGATGGAGTTGCACATGGTTCAAAATCATGTTCCAGTCCTACTTAATGCAATACAATGTGGTACTTGCAGTACACGTAGTCCCTATTAACAGTATTTGTTGTTGCCAGACTCACTCACTCAGACAGTGCTGTATATCTATTGGCACTAGTGTTTCATTCTTATGCACTCACAAGAACGGCAAAAAACTATGTTGGGGAGAAGGTGATGTGCAGCTCAGTTTATATAAATGAGATCAGCAGTGTCAACTCCAAGCCCTGGAGGTCAACCACCAGTTCACAAAAGAAGCAGAAATTGTATATCATGAAGTGTAGTAGTGCTCTGTTCACAAGCCCACCCAAGTCCTTCCAAGGCAGTGCATTGTGATACATATAGTACAAGATGTTCTTTACTCTGTGTGTTGTCACAGCAGAAAGGAAAGAGGATTGTAAACAGTGTCCAAATCCTTCTTCTGATACTTTTTATTTGTGATTTTATTCTCCATTCTCACGTGTGTCCTTTTTTGGCTTTTCCAAGGAAATTAATATGAAAAAGGAATAGTCACCTTAAAGTCTTATCTTTTCAAGATTTGAATGCTTTAATTTCTTCTTCATGCATGCATAATTATAAATGGCAATTTACTGTGCATTAATGTTTCACCTTTCCAAATCTTGAAAATAAAAGTGTATGATGACAGGGTGGATAATATGGACCTCTGGTGTCTCTTATGCTACTGCAATTTGCAGGCGGTTTATGGAGAAACGTCTGCAGTCAGGTTCCTGAACTAAATCCAGGTTATAACAGGCTCATTCATATGCCAGGTGGGTCAGGTCAATACCATTTTCTCTTATGGAACCTAGATCTGTGTGAACAAGATAGTGCCCTTTTTAAATCACAGTGCATAGGAGCCTGGTTTCTGCAGTCTTCTGTGTGGATTAGCCTGGTGTCCTCCCTGTCCTTCTATAGTGCATAGTAACCTACACTGTCAGTAGACTCTTTAGAAAATGGTGCCGGGTTAGATGACAGACACAACCATTTTTCTTGTGGTTCAATATTTGCTTCTCACATTGCGTTAAATTGTATTTCCTGTCTTCGTACAAGCTTTACTCTCTCTGCTTCATCTACCCTACAGCAAAAATAATTTTTCGATATCCCACCATCCAGATGTAGGCATATCTTTCTTCGCCTTGGACTGCCTGAGGGTGAAGGATGGCTAATGCTGTTACCATTTCACCTTTTAAATGGGTAGCTCTTCAGAGGGGACTATTTCTGTAGTACATACTCTTTCCTTTCCCGCTGCTGACATCTCGAAGAAAGATGATGTGCACAATATTATATTGTGCAGCCTTCATTCCTACATAAAATTATTTTTTCTGACCAATAATTCTCTTTCTCCTGTCAATATGTAGTATGACAGGGTTCTAAACTTGTTAGTGAACCATAGTGCAGTGCCCACACATACATTTTATACCTATCATTATGAGGACTGGCCACTGACTGTAATATTCTTCTAACTCCATGCGGGGTTTGATACTGGGGTATGTTATAAAGCAAATCAAAACAAAGTTACTTGCACTTTTAGTCTATTGATGCACTTACTCAAAAGTACCTAAAAGCATTATGGGGTCCAGTCCTCATAGCGCACTGACCTTTACAAAAATAGGCACATATTTATGGATGATTAGCGTCGCCTTAGTGCCAATTATTTTGGCGCTGAAACAACGCTAACCTACCTCCATATTTATATTTTGACGGTAGGCCAATCTAGCGTCAAAATATTGGAGTTAGGGCCATGTTTAGGATGCGCAAACTCACCTTGCGTCATAGAGATGCAAGGTAGGTGTTCCCGTCCTAAACATGACGCTAGCCCCCCAGCACCTTATTTCCCTCCCACCACAAAAATGACGCGCGGGTCAGAGGCGGACCTAAGCTTAGCGCCATTATCTAAAACCTGGGTCAGACCAGACGGTAGAGTGCAGTTATGCCCATTTCCATGGTGAAACACCATGGAATGGGCACAAAGATGCCACCCCAAGCCCCAGCAACGCCACCACCCACACCACAGGGACACTACAGGAGAGGGGACCCCCATCCCAGGTAAGTTTAGGTGAGTATATTTTATAGATTTTTTTAAGTGCCATTGGGGGCCCCTTACATGGGGCCCCCTGCCTGGCACTGTATATTTTAGGCTTGCCCAGGGGACACTGGTTCCCTGTGGTTGGCATTGGGGTGGTGGGCATGACTCCTGTCTAAACTTAATAAGGAGTCATTTGTTGGCTGCTTGTACGTCAGTAAATGATGCTAGGCTGACTAGCAGCAAAACGTTTCCTGCTAACCAGCTTAACGTCATTTCTGACCCACTAGCGCCCTTCCCCCTAATTCCATACCCCCCCCCCCCCCCCAGCTAGCGTCTTTTGTTTTTTTATGCTAGCCATTCCTTAGCGCCATTGTGCGTCATTCCATAAATATAGTGCACGGATCGCATTAAGGAATGGCGTTAGCCGGCGTTAAAAAAAAAAAAATACGCACAACTGCATTAGCACAGTTGTGCGCCATTTTTCATAAATATGCCCAATAGTGTTTGGTTCTGTCAGGAAGGGCTGATCCAGGCCGCAGAGCGTGGGTTACACACGCACACACATACTCATTTCAACCTCTGTTACTTTTTGGACGTGGCATGTCTTCTAATGAAGTTGATTTCTGCCACTTCTGACGTCTTTCTTAGATATTAAAAAAGATAACTCATGTTGTCATGCCTGCTTGTCTCCCCTTGTCTAGAAAGACCCCTGAGCTTTCAGCCTCCTTGGATAACGCACTTGAGCATTTTAATTTAATTGTTGAGAAGATTAAATGGACTATTCCAGGGAAGCCAACGAAGCAGTTTGTGTGCTGCTTTGATTAATTAATGTGCGCAGAGCTCTGACATTTCCACGCCGTACATTTGAATAGTTGCTCGCTCCTTTCGCAGCCACGCGCCTGCGCCCTTATTTGTTGTTTGCTTGATATTTTGTCTTTGTAATGGTAACACTTGTTTATTGATCCTAGTATACCTCACATCAGCATTGAGCACCAACAGCCACAAAATAATTATACATATTCCATCATCCAAAATGGGTTTTGCAAGAAAAGTCTTAAAACAGTTCCATTCGTTCTGCTCTGAAATTTCCCACTTTGTGAAAATGGACTAATTTAAATCTCCTTCACTCTCACTCAGATGTGGCATTCATCAAGGCTCTTTATATTGTCAACCTATCTATTAAAGATAAACATGGATCCCTGCAGTATATCTTACTTTCATCTATAAGCTAATGATACCCCACTTCATCTGGTGAGTCTCCAGCCTGTCGAGCATTAATACATTTCTGGATAATCTAACAAGTACTTCTTCTTAAAACTGAACATGACCAAAACTGAATTTCACTTCTTTGTGCCAATAACTCTGCCCAGCTCAAAAAGTGGCTCAAAACATTATTTCCTCTGGCAATGTCTCCAGCTATGGTAACATATCCGTAGGAAATTGGGTTATTGATGGCAGGGGTGGTGAAACTCTTCTCAAGCAGCCACGATTCTTGTCAGGGTGAAACCCAAGCAAACCCCCAAATGAACCAGAGCTTAATCCCCGGGTAGCTTGGCACCAAGCAGTCAGGCTTAACTTAGAGGCGATGTGTAAAGTATTTATGCAGGACTTCAAACAGTAATGAAGTGAAAACAGAACACTTATTTAGAAAATCGAGCGAAATTGAATACATTATTTGGCATCAATGTGACAAAAATCCAATCAGTAAAACTAGAGATATACAATTTTAAAAGTTTAGGTAAGGATAGTGCTCAACAGCACAAAGCCCTAACTGTGGTTATCTGGTCACGCTGGACTGGGCTAAAGTCACAAGTTTAGGCCGACCACAATGGTGCACGGGCCAGATACAGGAACCAAGTTAGTCCTGCTGATAAATGTACCGTAAACCCTGGTTGCAGAGTGTTGCACCGAACACAAGACCACAGCTGGGGTGGCAGAGTTCCTTCAGCCCACTTCCCAGGAACCAGGATTGGAGGGGCACCACTTGGTTAGGACTCACAGCAGATATAGTTCAGGTTCAGGGATCAAGATGGTTGGAGCCTTTTCTGTTCCTGAGGCTGTGATCTGGATGCCAGCCAACTAGGCAACTAGACTAGACATTTGGCATGGTTGTTACCAGCCAAATGTCAAAATACCTTTTATTTGTCTTTAGAGTGCTTATGTTGCTCAGATATAGCCACAGGGAGAGCGTGGTGATTTACAAAAACTAAGGTACTAATAGAAGCAGTTACTTAATTGTAGGTATCATCTGAGGAACATTAATGTATTCTGGAATGAGTAGATAGGGATAAAGTGAAATAGTTAGTCTGGAATGTAATGTCTTGAAAAGTGAGTTTTTAAGTTCCTTCTGGATGCCAAGATGTTTGGAGTCATACGGATACATTCCAAAATCATGTTCCAACATTTGGGAGCCAAGCAAGAGAAGGGTATTAGGTTTCTTGGTTGAAGTGATGTACACTATTTAGTGATCTTACTCCTTGGTGACCTCAGACGTCATGTGGTATTCAGTGCATCCTTTAAATAAGAAGAGTTTTGTGTGTTATGCAAGGTATATTACATTTAATTCTAGCTTCCCAAGGGAGTTGGTGAGGACTCTTAAGGTGGCATTAATAAGATTTGATGTCTTAACCTTAGTGACTAAGCGAGCAATAAAGGATGTGGAAATACCATTAATTACTGCGTTTTCTCTGCCCAGACGAGCTGGCTCTAAAGTCTTAAGCACTACCTTGTAGTCCAGTTGAGCAATGGAGGGATTGAGCTTTCTCAGTAGGTGTAGTTACAAAGCAGCATTTGGAGATGGAATATTGTTGGATCTAACATCTTTGGCATGGTTTCTCTCAGTTCATTTATTTTCAATCCTTCTGTTTTTGCTGCCTTCGTTTTTGCTGGCCTTAGGACTCTGCGCACTTCACCACTGCTAACCAGTGCTAACGTTCTTGTGATCTCTCCCTAAAACCTGGTAACATTGGCTCCCACCTAACTGGCACATTTAATCTACATCTAAGTCCCTAGTAAAAGGGTGTTGCCAGTACTCTGGGCCTGTAAATTAAATGCTGTTAGTGAGCCTGAAACTCTCAATGCCTCACCCACTGAGGTAGCTATTTCAACATGTTTCAGCCTGCCATGGCAGCCTATGTGTGTCGTTTAAACTGCCAGTTCAACATCGCAAAATAAACATTTTGCCACACCTAAACCTTCCTTTTTAACACATATGTGACCCTTAGGACAGGCCCTAAAGAGCTCATAGGGTAGTGTGCAGTGTATTTACAAAGGTGGAGATATATTTTTATGTTATACTTGTCCTGGTCTTCAAAAACTCCCAAACACAAGGTACACACAAATCTATTTGCATTTTTCCCTTGTCAGGACAGGCCTTTTATTCCACAGGGTATTTCCCCTGTGGGATGGAGCTCTTGGAGGCGGGTTTTGAAAGCTCGGGGCTGCTACTGGCCCCTCTATCTCTTTCCACAGCCCCCAGAAATTAAATGCAGCAGGGAGAGGAAGCTTCAAGAGAGAGAAGGAGGGAGAGGGAAGGCAGCACAAAAGCAGTCAAAAAAGTGAGGAGTTAGAGAGGAGAAAAGGAGAGAGAGAATGGATGGATGGAAAGAGAAAGGCTGCATCAGGTTTGATGTGGTCTGAGCATTTTTGCCTGGGCTGCATTTGGTTCTTCAGTCCGGCTGTGGTTCTACCTATTGGATTACAAATTCTACATCTAAAAAATATAATTAGAGTTGCAAGTGTATCCCATCTTGATGTCTGAGCTCCTAGAGCAATATATTTTTTGAAATGTGCAATACAAACAAAAGAAACATAAACATAATTAATTAATGATTTGTCTACAATTGAAAAGGTAACAGTTCTTCACACTAACATATCTCATTGTGACCAACACTTTCATTTCACTACTGTTGCTGCATATGCACTTTTCTACTGTAATATGCATTCTCAACAAAGTGACTCTTATCTTCCTCCAAGATGCAACACATTTTTTTCTTTTGACAGGTCAGTTCTGATGTTGTAACATGCCTGTATTGTAACTTGTAATAATTGGATAGTGATGTCAGTACATGCTCTAGACACTGCTAGGAAATGGCTTCCCACCTCTCGCTCTTCAGCCTCTCCCACAAGAGACAGTCCTGTCATCATACAGCAAAAGCATCATCTGTCACAGCAGACAGGCCTTGAATGTCAGTGCCTTCACGCATTCACCCATGACATTCACACATCAAGCATGGCCTTCTCTCATGGAAGGTAGATTGGTCATGCTTGTGGCACCAGCCCACTCCACCCCCTGCCACAATGCAGACATGCTAGGTTTCCAGCAGCCACCATCCACCTGACAGGTTAAAAGATGCACAAGTAAGCCCAAGCAAGTGGAGCAGAGGAAGGGGCATGGGAATCCACATCTCTAGCTCGCTGACAATCTAACAAAATGGTCTAAGAACAAAAAGGACTGTATGTATGTGGTATTTGGATAGCACCAACTTAGGCAAAGTTAGCAGGGCGATGTACACTGTCAAAGGCAAAGATATATTCAAAAAATAATTTGACAGGTAGCTGGTTTATGGACTGTTACTGCATTATCACTGTGTTTTTAGGAAGTGCATCTTCTGCTCTTTCCTGGATTGGATTAGATTTGAAATGCTCTTGGTGGATAATGGGTTTTTGTTCTAGATCCTGCGTGCCTAGATGGAAAAGACGGGCTACCTTGTATTTTCTGTTTTTGTACGTCTTAGCCTGCAGTCTAATGGCTAGCTGCTGGTGTGACGAGCCTCTAGAGATGGTGAACTTGTCAGTTGAACAAACGAATCATGCCTCACCAGAGACATCTTTAGACCTTAGAGTTCCATGATCTCATGAAGGCACTCAGCCTGCAGCCAGTAGGTAGTTCTAGTTAGGACCTAGTTTTTATAGAAAAAGTGTTTTTTGTTTCGCTAATAACTTTAGCGCTGTTTATTGAATATTCATGAAATTTTCAAAGGAAATACAAGCTCACTCCAGCATCGGTCTGGAGAGTTTCGGGGTGATCTGTCAAGCGGGGACCAAGGAAAAGGGGGTCCAAAACGCTTTTTTCCCCATTTATTTTTCCAGCAGAATTTTGAACAGCGATAGCGGCCAAACGACTGGACGGAATGGCACCAAATTTGGCAGAAAGGTAGCTCTTGGTCCAAAAAGCGTCCTTTTTGTTATTTGGTGTAAATCGGTTCAGTAGTTTTTGAGATCTTAAAGAAAATCACAAATTGTATATATAGGTACGCAAAGGCTATGCAAACCCTGCCAACCTCGTGCTGAGATCTGATTGGCTGCCAACACTTTAACAAGGAAGTGTTGGCAGCCATCTTGGGACACAGCTTCAGCTGAGTCTACGGAAAAAAGATGTAAAAAAAAACAAAATGGGCCAGGGTAAGGTCACCCTGACCCCTTAGCTCTGGTTCTGGGGTCCTAGAGGGTTCCCCCCAGAGCTGAAAAGTTTTTTTTTTTTTCACAGCAAGTCACAGCAGATTCGTGGATCCTGCAAAAATTCAAAACAACAAAAAAACAAAAAACGTGGGCTCCCGCGCTTGTTAATTCTGAAGCCTCCAGGTGGCCTAAGTCTCAGGGCCATTGCTATTTAAGTGTGGGGGGCTGCCCACCCCCACAACCCCTCTCTGCTGCCCCAAGGACTGCCACCTCCCTGGGGCTAATATTTATTGGAATGTTGGGGGGGCGCTCCATGGGTTGAATGTCATAGGTATGTCTGGAAACAGCAGGGTAAGGAGTCACCTGTGGGGTATCGGTTAAGGTCACAGACCCTCACACTGAAGGTTTAGGGTTCTTCTCCAGGTCTGTCTGTTGTCTTTTCTCTTCTTTAATTTATTTTAAACTTTAAAAGGTAAAGGTTCATACTGAAAGGTGATCTCACTTGTTTTAAATGTCAAATACACTTTTCTGTTTAATTTGTCCTAAAATATCTAATTGGAAGTATATCATTCATCAAAGCCTAAATCACTCTCTCTCTCTCTCTTTGAATCTCTCAATTACTCTCCCTCTCGCTCAGTGTTGGGTGGTTAGGTGGGTTCTCTGCAGGTCCTGCCATTAACCCCACTGTGCATTAGCTGAAGGCCATGCATGACGAAAGTTTGGGTAGATATATGGGTTTGGCACAGGCCAATTACCTCCACACACGGCCAAAGGGTGTGCGCAGCGGTGGTTGGATTAACCTATAGTAATGCAAATTACTTCACGTTAAAAAAAAAAAAAAAAATTGAAATTCACTAAAAAAACATAGGTTACAGGGACGTTAGAGTTAGGAAATAGAAATAAAAAAACATAGAAATTCACTTAAAAAAAAAAAAAGGTTACAGGGAATTATAGTTAGGTTCTGAATTTATTTGTACAAAAACATAGAAATTCTCCCGTATAGTTATAGTTATTTCAAGTAACTATAACTCGCACCCTCGCTATGCACTGCTAATTATCCCACAAATTATGGCACTCATGACATCTTTGATAACATCAATGTAATATTTGTAGTAACATTTTTGATGAAAATACTTGGCGGGTGTGCGAGTTATAGTTAGCTCAGGTCCCTATAACTGCTGAATTTCTCTGGTTTTGCGGAAGTGAATTCAGGACCTAACTATAACGTCCCTGTAACCTTTGTTTTTTTCAGTGAATTTTTATGTTTTTTTCTTTCTATTTCCTAACTTTAACGTCCCTGTAAACGTTGTTTTTTTTTCAGTGAATTTCTATGTTTTTTAAAATTCTGTTTCCCAACTATAACGTCCTTGTAACCTTTGTTTTTTCAGTGAAAATATAAGTATACATTCAAAAACCTTCAACCCACTCATCCTGTTGTCCCATTTCCGTACCTAGTGACTAATTACATTTCGAAAGTTCAAAAGAACTTCTGTGGTTACAATTTAATTGGCTAAAATAAAAAAGCAACATTATGGAAGATTGCTTCTAACACATCATACAAAGAGATGAGACTGGGTAGAAAGAGGCTTGGAAGATGTTCAATAGTCCTTCCGAGATAGATAGATTTTCCATTTTCATCAAGTATGTTCTTTCCCCAGAGTAGCTTTTCTACGTGCAATAGCACATTCTTTTGTACCAGTCGCTAACAGTGTTCTAGGCTTTGCATAATTTTGCAAAACATTTGTATAAAACAGCTGTTCAGGGAATTTTATCTTGTATTATTTGATTGCTGACTTTGACTCAGCAGCTGGGAGCTCCAGGGAGATAGCTGCATACACAGGAGCAACATGTTCCCAAATAAGTTGTGACTAGTGTCTTGGCAGAATCCAAGGGAATATGAGAGATGAGGCCTAAAAGATATGCCTCCTTTCAATCATTTTCAAACTAGACACAACAACCGTGTGTTCAGCTGACAGTATTGCAACAGCTGGTCCCATCACCCATGGGAAAGTGAATTTCCAATTAAATGCTTCCTAGATCTTCATTTTGTACATCTTGGTCTGCCATGAATAAGGAGCTTTTCAGTTAAACTAATTGGAACATTACAGTTCAGAAGTCTACAAAGGATGATATCCTTGTATCTTTTGTGGGACGTTACATAGGTCACAATAACCACTCAAAGAGTATAAAACAACTACCAGTGATTGAGGAAAGTATGCTTACTTGTGCAACTACAGATATTTTTTATGTATTTATTCATTTATGTGCAGTTTTATGTAGCACAAACCAGACCCAGGGGTTGGGCATATCAAAGCGCTTCACAATAGAAAAGCAAGGTGCAGGCATGCAAAGGCAATCCAGGGGGGAGGGTTGTTAGAGGCAGGGAGGGTGGAGCTTCGGAGACTAGTTAAGATGCCTCGTGATGAGATGTAATCCTGAGGGGTGGGCAAGAGTTGGTGGTTTAAGTTTGTAGACACAGATTGGTGAGGAAAAGTCTGAGTTTTTCTTGAATGCATTTTCAGAAGGATTGGTTCTTATGGCCTTTGGAATGGAGTTTCAGATCTTGGGGGCACTGTCTGAGATAGATTGGTTAATTCTGCAGGATTTTCGGAACAGACACGTTTCCAGATGTAGAGTCAGTGCTTCTGAGTAGCCATGATTTAACTGAGATATTTAGCTGGCCCGGTAGGTAGGTTGGAGTTGTCTGATGAATTGCTTTATGGTTGGTACAGGTTGCTTGAGGAGATTTTTTGCTTGAATCAGAAGCCATTTGAGGTTAGTCAGTATGGAGGTTATGTAATCTCGTCTATTGATGCCTGATACCAGGTGCTGCAGAGTTCAGTGTTATTCTTAGAGGTGCTAGGTGAGCTTTGGAGATGGCGGTTAGGAAGGCATTTCCAAAGTCAAGTTTAGAGAGCATTAGAGGATGGACTAAGGTGTCTAAGTCTTCGGTAGGAATGAGGGAGCTGACTTTCCGAAGATGTCTGATTTGGTGTTGGGTGATTCATGCAAAGGTGTGGGTGTGAAGTTTTAAGTTCCTGTCAGGAATGACACATAGAGATTTCTCAGTTTCAACAATTTAGGGCTTATTGTCCAGAATAATTGGAGAGACCAGCCATGTTTGCTTGTGTGTGTTACTGTTGGGAGGTGAGAATTGGAGGAATTTGGTTTTCTGAGGGTTAGATTTGAGGTATTATTCGGTCATCTGTGATTAAAGGTCTTTTAGCACATATCCCAGTGTGTTAATGTCTTTAGGGGAGATCTTCATGTACAGTTGGGGGTTGTCAGCCTATGTGTCAGGATTCAATATTTCAGTAAACCAGTTCTCTATGGTTAAATATTCTTGAAAAGAAAGGAACATATGAAACCATCTGAAAGGCAGTGATGTAACATAAACCCTCGCATGGTCACATATTGAATGTGGTTTTTCTTAGGAGAACCGTCATGATAGAAATGCTTGTTTAATACTTTGAAACCAAGCTTATTTGAATCTTTCAGAGGCAAGCTATTAATTCATTTTTGCATATTTATTCGTGAAGGAGGCATGACCTGCAAATCACACTGAGAACTTCCACCCAGTTCTTTTAATTATGGCATGTATCCTTATCAGTGTCTTTAACTCGGGAATAGCTTCTTTCTCCCAGCAATAAAGTCCAACAACCACATCTGCCAATTAAGTAATGCACACACTGTTTACAATAGGTACACATGCGGAGGTACAATTGCAATTTACCACTATTACCCTATTTTTGAATAGTGCACACTGCATTTGCACATGCAAAGTATGGTAAAATCCACCAATTTGTGAACTATTTGAATATATATGTTGGTTATTGATCTTCTTTTCCATCATGACATCCATTTTTACAATAACACATCAATTAGTACACTTTTCAGAAGTCTCTGGCCCACTTATTTCATGTCCACCATGGTATATGTCAGGTGCATTGACAAATAAGAAGAGCATGAAGAAGTGGATCCACAAAAATACCCTAAAAAGCTTTTGTTGTTTAGGAATATACAAAATGTTCAATACTTACCCTTGTCCATTCCTCTGATACTCACTTATTTACTGCCACTTTTGTAAGCCA
Source organism: Pleurodeles waltl (assembly GCF_031143425.1). NCBI lineage: Eukaryota > Metazoa > Chordata > Amphibia > Caudata > Salamandridae > Pleurodeles > Pleurodeles waltl. Next base: position 320,632,654 of record NC_090436.1, read on the forward strand.
CTTGACGATTTTATGTGAGTAATGTGCACATACATAGCATACCATGCATACATAGTAGGGCCTAGTCTCAAAGAAAGTTAGGGCATCTATATTTGGATATTTACACTTATAGCTGAGTGCATATTTCCTACTTTTTGGAATTCAGAAACCCCTCAAGCAATCCATATGAATACCTAAGCCTGATGCAGCTTCCTGTCTGGATTCCTTAGGAAATCACATGATTTCCTTCTTGAGAATGCATTGCCTTTTTACTAAGTCTTCATGGTGGAGATCTCTACACAGGGAAAATGGATCTTTCCATGCATGAAAAATATTGTTCGCCACGAAGAAAACCCTTCCCCTCCACCGTCAACAAATTCGGTGGTGATCCATTTCCTTTGCCATCCTGGAAAGGGCAATTACACCAGCCTTTGACTGATGTAAATATACAGCCCTTTCTAGGCTAGAACGAGGAATAACAGTAGTTTGTAAATGCCCACAAATGTACTTGTTTTGGGGCCTTGACAAACTTTCAAGGTTAACCATGCCTTGGAACATCATGGAATGTCCAAAATCCCTCCCCTTAGGTGGAATTTACTGGCGTTCACTCCTTAAAGAGCATATACCTGCCAGAAATGCCTTTTTAAATTACTGACAGGCTCAGCAATTTAAATTTGGTGGTAAACCTGCGTTTACAGTAGATTTTGCCTTTTGCAAATGGGCCCCAGGGTGTGTATTACTCACACACATAGCAAAATGCACTTTTGTGAGTAATAGGAAGTTTACCAATGACTGTTATGACTCTTTCCAGGATCCCCCAACCCCTGGAAAAAGATTTCAAAATCACTCTTTTTGCTTGGAATCCATAATAGTTATCTGTGTATAATCCTTCTATATGCCTCTTTGTTTACACCAGTTGCTAGGTAGTTTACTCGTTGAAGTGTGCCTGAAGTAGGGGTTGGTAAGTCTCAGTTTCCAGTACTTATGATAAGCACACAATACACAGAATAAGCGATTACCTCTTCTTTGTATAAGCATAATGTGAACTTAATATGTACATTAGACCATAGGGTATCAGACATTGATTGAACTCACAAATGTCACCTATTACGGTTTCTTCGATAAAAAAAGAAACACTTAAAATAATGGGGTAGTTCAGAACTAACTGATTTTGCAATCGAGTTTTCTTTACCAGGGTCGAATTTACAGCAGTGTTTGTGCACCAAGACTAGACCAAGCTAACGTGTGGAGGAGCTAGACAAACTACCAGCAGTTTATTATAAGATTTATTTCTCAACTTATGCCACTTATTATAAGAAAGGAGTCATGGACTGTGCTGTACTCCATTTACATATTAGATTAGAAACCACAAACGCCAGGGCCGTGGGTAGGCACTACGTGTCTTTGAAGTCGCTGGCATCTGTATCTGCCAGGTTTTGTTGTGCTGTTGACTTTGAATTGGTTAGAGCGAGCCGGTTCGGATAGCACACGGTGCGCAGCTGCTGCCAGGCCTCAGAGCACGTCTTGTGCAACAGACGAGAGCGCCCCGAGGCAGGGAGGCAGCATTGTTTATAGCCCTTGTAATCAGATGTGTCAGGCGCCCGGAGCCTGTTCTGCGCCGCACAGCCCTCTCCTGTGCCCATCGCACTCTGTCACACTCGGTGGCTTCTGTCCTTAAACTTCTGGTCTCACTTCACAATTAAAACAAGCATTTTAAATGCAACGGGTCTCGCATTTGTTCGGAGTTCGAGCTATTAGCGTTGTAAAGCAAAAAAAAAAACGCACCGCGATCGCGCTGCATTTTACATAGCGCGATTGCCCATGATTTGCTCTTCCCACTAGTAAATGCCAAGTGTATAAACTTCTCTACTGCTTGTTGCGCTTTGTTTTTGTTCCCCATGATTTTGGTGGCCGTCACTTCCTTGATCATCGGCAAGCGCTTACAGTACTTTGCAGCTGTCTTGGACCCTAGTGTGTGCAACAGCGTTTCCGTCCGCTGCTGCCGGCTCGTAATCGAGCCGGTGGCAATGTTGATGTGCAGCGGGTGCAGCAGCACCCGTCGCATTTAACTGCCTGTAATTTGGGCAGTGAAATGCGCAATGGGGCTGTGCCTGGGGGCCCCTGCACTGCCCATGCCAAAGGCATGGGCAGTTGAAGGGGCCCCCAAGGGCACCTGAGTCCCCCTTACCGTCAGCCTTTCCATGGCAGGCTGGTGGTTGGGGATTATGACAACCCGGCGGAAGCCTGGCGGTATAGTGGAGGGGCCGGGGGTATGGCCGTGGCTAATGCGCCACGGACATATTACACTGGCAGAACACCGCCAGCCTGTTGGCGGTGTTACCGCCAGTGTTACGCCAGCCGCCAGGGTTGTAATGAGGCCCATAGTAATGGAACGATGTATATGAAAAGAATGTGAAATATAGAAAATGTAGAGAGAAGTACAGAGACTAAATGAATAGAAAACCTCAAGAGTGTCTACATAATATATCCAAGGACACCCAAGGTGTGAGAAAGATCAACAAGAATTGAATTGGATAGGAAAGGGTGTAAAGTCCATAATGTGTTGAACCAACCATAATCTGTGGTAGCAGAAAAACACCTGACAATAAGATCGTACCTTGTCTGTAGACGAAATAGCAACATGTCCATCTAAACAAACCAGATCTCTGCATCAGGGTCTGCCACTCTAACCATTGTGCCACACTTCTCCATCAAAGAACCAGAAATAGGACCATGGTAAGTCCTATATTAAAAAAAGGGGAAACAGTCAGTACTGGGAAAATAGTAATGTAATGAGACTAGAGAGGTGTCCGGTTAGGAGTTGCATGTACTCAGTATATCCGATTAAGTATTAGCTAGTTAAATCTTAAGTGAACTTGCTACACAGAAAATTATAGAACTAAGTTATTAGCGAAAGGGACCATTAGTTAGAACCATTAAGCATAGTTGATGTTAGTAATTAAGAAGTTGCAAGTAAATAAACTTAACAACCTTCAGTGGTCAGAAATGGATAGATATCGAAGCATATCAGTGGAAGCGTTAGAAATATGGAGACTGGAGAGAGGACCGTTCCCTACAGATAATGCTGTCTTATAAAGTAGCGCAATTAAAATCCGGAAATAGGCATGTAATATCGGAAACCAGTGTAGCAGAGCACTAGCGCAGAAAAGACTGGTTAAAGCTATGAGGTGGTATGGAATACGACCCAAAATGAAATGTCAACAAGAGGTCAAGCGATCTCTTACCTGCGCGTTTGAGCTAGACGCTAGCTAATTAATGTAGGTTCCCTCCTTCAGGGTGTTTCCTGTGCACCACCCACTAGAGGAAAGTGCTGAACATCGCAAAGTATGCACACGAGATAGCAAATTTCATTGAGAAACACTTTTCGTAGTAGATTTGGCCCTCAAAATGAAAACCTATTTGGCCAAAGCTATAGGGATACTTCGGCAAGAGCCATAATGCAAACGCAGTGTCTGACTTCGCTATCAATGCTCTTTTTCCTGCTGCCCTTAGCAGGTTGATGGCATTGTATAGCGTGGCATATGCCATTGTGCAGTGTTCTTGATTAATACCTTTGTTTGCAGAGCTGCTTTTGGTGTATACCAGATGGTGAATCAACGTCAAATGGCCTGACTCCTTTTTTGGCACCACTCCTAATGGTCATTTCGTAAGTCTGGCATTGAGCGCTGCTTATATGGGCTCACTGTCCTTCCCAGCCTCAAGTCTTTAGCAATTTGTCTCTCACTATCACAGAGTGCTCTGTGACCGACTTAAGATTCTTGCATGTCCTCACCTCCCTTTTCCCCTCATAGCGTATTATGAAGCCTTTTTTGAAGCCTGTCATCCGCTCCTGCACCTCCCTCACCCAGTGATAACTGCTTAGTAGCCTTCTTAGTGGCTTCTTCCATAAAGGGGTTGCTATCAGTTTTTGGGGCACCCCTCCGTGCCCTACCCAGGCTCCCTCCACCCGTGCCCACCCACCCACATCAGACTCCTGCCTGGGTCTCTTCTCGCTTGTACTCCTTGCTTTTCCACACTAGCTTCCAAGATGACCTGCCCCACGTATACCACATACCTGTATGAGCTTACGTGCTGCCCCCACTTGAGCCATCTCCTTTACCAAATTTCCAACATAGGGCCTCTGTTCCTTATGGGTCCTTGCAGCTCTGCTGGTCCTTGACCCCTCTATATCGCCTATCCTGGTTGCCCTTAGTGGCCGACTGACAAAAGGACTGCTCGCTCTGGCTAGCTCCTTCTCTGGCTATCACCATTTTATGTGTATACCCCTCTAGTTCATTTTATCCTTAACCTTCTTTAATGTACAGGCTCTCTCCAGCCCAGCAACACGGTCCCATGTTCCCATGGTCCCAAACCACCGTTACCTGCCACAGCTTGCCCTGGTGCTGTACCCGCTCCCTGTAGGCTTGCCTGCTGCATGCCATTAGGCATGCCCCATTGTGTACCAAACTTGGTGTCCTGGGCTAGCACACTGCCACACTTCCCAGCTGCTGGGAATTTTCTGATGCATTTAGGTTCTTATTCGGTGCGGGTTCCGTGGCTCCTCTGTTGTTCTGGTGGTCCTGACCTAGAGCTCCCACCTGTGGCTGTGACGCGGTCTGCCTTCTGTCCCACCCCTGCCTGCGGGTCTGCTTCCTGGTTGGTTGCTCCTCTTTGCCACTGCTCCAATCCCCAAGCCTTGTGGCTTCATGGCAGCCAGGCTCCTAAAAAACATCTGCTCCAATGTTCTGATGGTGCACAGTGACGTAACGAAACTGGATGGGCCCTCCCCTGCACAGAACATGGAGGGGGAGGGGAGACCCTCCGGACTCACTCAGGCCAGGTGCTGTGTTGAGAGGGCCCCCTGGAGCTCAGCCCGCTCTCCCCCACACAGAGTGGGGGCTGCGGGGCCTGTGTTACTCCAGTTCTGGTGCACACCGTGACCTCAGCTGTAACCTGCTGCACGCCACCAGGCCGTGGATGGCACCTCTTGTGCTGTCTGTTTCTCCACCTCACCCGCTCTTGACCTCTGAAAGTAGATAGGTTCCTCCGATGAAGTTTGTATCTGGCTCTGCTGCCGTTCCTTCGGTTTGCGGCCACAAATGTGCATCAGGGAGCTGCTCAGCCCTCATTTGTTCTGCGGACCACCAGCATGATTGCCCCATTGAAATGTCACAGTGGGGCCTCCGATAATCATGTGCCACGGATTTTGCGCCGCTCACACTTCGCACCTCTTCCCCCACTTTCCTTTGAAAACTTGGCGCTAGGTGCCTTTTGTCCCCTTTGTAACACTTCCTTGGGCATCACCATATGTTAGCAAAGTGGTGACAATCTCAGTACGGCAAAAAGAAACACATTTTTCACAAGAGGAAGCGAGTTCAGAGTCAAGACTCAACATCAGAAAAGGGCCTTGCTAGTCACTAGAAATAAGTTAGTGGCTTGAAACAAAAGGTGTAACAGCACTATCTAGCCAGAATCAGGTTCTTCAAATAGGTAAGGTGCATCTATAGTCCATAGTACCAAGACATCCTGGGTGGAATTTGGCTTGATAGACCGAAAAGATGACACATGAGCTTGCCTTCTGTCTAGATAATTCTTGAAGCTCTTTAAAATAAATTTGGCAATGTGAAATGGACATCGGTTTGGGGGCTTATGCTCTTTTCTCTTGCACTACCCCCCTCCACCCTATCCTTCCTCGTTACCATGTCTGCTAGCACTCATGGGAGGGTAGAAGAGTAATGAAACTGGGGAAGTTAATGTCTTTTGTCCTCATTGCGTCTACTTTCCAAGGCCAAGGAAGACTAGATGAACAGTCTTGCAGAAAAGTTGAAAATGAGATAAGCCAGCGTACTTGCCCCTCTTTTTTTCTTGATAAAAATATAGAAGCAACAATTCAAACAGAACATTTTCTAACACCGTGTCATTCACAGGAAACCATTGAATTCATGTGGTGAGACGTTTTTGTTTCAGTGCATAATGCATTTTTTGAAATACCTCAATCTTTAAACCTTGGTAGTACTAATGCTGCAAGAGATTATTCCGAATCATTGGTTTCTTAGAACTTACATTTTGTGCATAATAAAGAATAGAAAAGAGCTTCTGCTGATTGTATTTCTTCATGCATGTAAATCATGGCGAGATTATATCATGGCCTTTAGAAGCTGTAACTTTTTAATTAAATCAAAGGAGCATTGTAGAGCTGACACCTGTAATGGCAAATTGGAGTGAATCTATTTAGGACATCAGTACATATAGAGAGCTTCTTGAAATTTGTTAGGTTACTTGCCAGAGCCGTTTTGATGCAAAGCCCTCACTTTTTCTGTTTTCACAGGCATATAAGAAATAGAATGAACATGCAGAGGGAATAGACTGAGGCTCTCTTTCACATCCTTCTTGTGTGTTTGTGGCAGATAAAAGGTCTCCCTTGAGGCCGCCTCATGGTTTGCATGTCCATTTAGTTAGATATGGTCTTCTAAGTTTTTTTCATCTTAAAATAAGATGTCAAGGACATGTGGTGTGATGAAAGGATATCACCAAGATCACACAATGTAGAGTATTTCAAAATAAGATGGCATCAAAAAAGAGAAACTACTTCCAACTCCTTTCCTAATCTGCTGAGACTTTGGGCCAGTAAACACAATGTATATTACATTCAAATTGCAGAACTTTACAATCATAATTTTCATAGGGCTTGGCTGTATGTTTTTTCACTAACCGTGTGTGTTTAAGGACTTCTTCCAGTTAATTGTCTCCTCCTAGAAAGCTCAAAGAGGAGCTAAGAACGTTCAGAACGTTAAGTAAATTGTGTAATTAATTAATTAAAATCTAACAAAATCTGGAGGAGTTGAATATATTAAGTCACATCTCTTCGATCCAGAAGTACACACAAAACTCAGGTGAAAACCCTAACTAATCATGAACAATACTTCAAATTAAAGCATATGTTTTGTATATGAAATTTTAAACAAAGTCTTTGAAAAAAGCTTATTATTCGTAGGGTAACGTGAACATTTTAGTAGTACAAATGTACCTGATCTTTTTGAGCAATCATCAAGCTAGCATAACGAAAACACGTTGTTGCTTTCCTAAGTGTACTATTTTCTAATTGACTGAACTAAAACTAATTGTATCTCTACAAAGTCCGATTCCTGCTTTTAACAAGCATTGGCAAAGCCAATAGGTCTGGTGTAGACTACCCGAATTTTGGATTTGCCAGTGCTTGGTTTGTCATGGGTTTTGCAAAACTTAAAAAAATGTCTAAAGCAAAATTATTTATATGATCTCAGAAAGGAACACTTTCCAATAGTAGTTCCTGGCATTTTATGTGTGGATTGCCTCCTTGTGAAATTGCAGAAAGTTGTTACCAACGGTGAACTTAGCAAGTGGCTAAAGTGGGCTGACATATTACCCTATGCTGTATGCTGAAGTGGGTGGGACAAAAATGTGAATTAAATAATAACAGACCATTGGATGAAGAGAGCTGGCTGGAAGCCCCTATGAGGAGGTATTATACATATGATTTTACTAATATCTCTAGGCATTTATGTGACTTCGGACCTAAAACAACAACAAAACCTTTTTGTTCTTGCAGGAAGGAGGAATAGCAATAGAAACTATGGGTTAAGGACATGTGCTTATAATCAAACAGTCTACATGAGCCATTATGGAGTTAATAAGAGTTCCACTTTTGCTTTAGTTCATAAACGGGAGCACGAAGTACAGTACCATAATATTATTCCTAATTAAACCACTGAGGACCTGACTTTTGTTTACTAAAGGTTTTATACATTTGCATAACCCAGTAAGAAATTGTTCTTTGTGTGAATTTACCTAAATCTTCGAGATGCAATTTCTCACCCATTAGAGATCCAACCAGGGCGTTTAAAGCTGCATACGAGATTTCGCTCTGCCACTTGTATCTTCGATTTCTTAACTCCTTTAAGGAGGTGTCGAGCCATTTTGTCCAAGGGTTGAGGAATGAATCTGAGCCAAATGAAATTAAGGACTTTAAGATTCCTTTTAACGATGATTGATCACTGTTTCTTTTTCAATGTGACAACTTCAAAAAGAGGCCTGGTGTCCCTAATTGTGCCTAATTCATCTAAAATCGAACCTAATTTGTGCCTGGACAGCACTCTTAGGGAGATTAAAGATTGTCATAATTGAGGCACAGTGGGTTGTGTCCAGACGTCCCGATATTCTGTCTGGATAACCCTCCTGACTTTAAGTTACTGAGAAAATGTTGTTGTAACTCCTTATAAACATTCTGCCACAGAGGGCAGGGACCTGATCATTTGCCTTCCTAAGCGAATGTCAAGGCAGCACCTTCTTCTTGACATTGAACAAATACAAGCATGGGAGGCTGGAATCAGAAGACCACACCGTAAGTACTCGTATATTGACGAGTACGACAAATGTAAACTACCCCTATGGCAGTTGTTGGTGTTTCTGTCTCCTTTCCGAAAAATCATGATGTAGGTTTATTTCCATTTGCCTTAGTCAGTTTAAGAGGTTGCGAAGCTTCGGGGCACTAGGGGATTGAAACAAACCAACACATGTTCTGTCAGTGAACAGCATATCATCTTCATACTGGAGGGTTTGTAACACCCTCCCCACTATCATTAATTGAAATGATCTAACAGATGCCAGTGGTTCAGCGTAATCCGCAGTGTACAAGGAAACTAACAAGGGAGTCAATACACAGTCCTCTTTTAGGCATCTATTTGTTTCTGTTTGTTCTATCCCTTCTGAAATATGCATGTTTTACCCAGCTTTACTCTGACCCAGTTGTTAGTATCCTAGGTTTCTATTGCCCTCAACAATATGGGAGATATAGCACAGGCTTTTAATTTTTCCAAAGTGGGCCACGTATATAATGTATTTTTATTTTTTGTTTCACTGAAAAAAACAAAGGTTACAGGTGCGTTATAGTTGGGAAATAGAATTTAAAAAACATAGAAATTCACTTAAAAACAAAGGTTACAGGGATGTTCTAGTTAGGTCCTGAAATTACTCGTACAAAACCAAAGAAACTCAGCATGTATAGGTAGAATTATTTTAGGTAACTATAACTCTCGCTTTTGACATACACTGTTTTTTCCTCAGTAATTTGACTGCTAATGTTTTATTTATATATTTAATTAATGACTTTATAGAAGTTGTCATCGGTGCTGTAATATCTAGGGTAATTTTAGCAATGCATGGAATCACCGGATAACTTTTTGGAGAAAATGTCGTCAAGATTTGTCAAACGGTGCAAAGACATAAGCAAGTCAGAAAACCCTTTTCCTATGGAAACATGGTCCTAACCGTAACTACCTATTGTTTACCGCCACCAGGCAATAGATATTTATATATATTTTTAAGATTTATTTGTAGCTTGAGTATTGTTTTGAAAGCCCTCCATAGGGATATAGTTTAGACTCCATATTTCATGGAAGCAGCAAATAACACTGCCTTCTAGACAGCTCTGCCTACATTGGAGTCGCGTCTTCACGTTGCGTTTGAGTGAATGGATATTGAGCGGCTGCTTCACCCATTTCGTGGTCGCAGGTTCCCAGCTGGAGAGGGCTGGAAGTCACATATATATATATATATATGAGCGAAAACAAAATTCTCTTTCTATTTCAGCAAGAGAAAACCGCACTCTGTCGTTGTGCCAAAAATACCTTAACTTTTAATACATTAGTGAGATCATGAACAAACAAACAGGAATCCCCTGACGCGTTTCGGTCTCACTGGACCTTGTTCGACAGAGTGCGGTTTTCTCTTGCTGAAATAGAAAGAGAATTTTGTTTTCTGAAATATGGTTGTCCTGCCTCAAACCAGCACCACCGGAGAATTAAGTGCGCCGTAACACGCAGATCAGGACATCTTTTCTTCTATATATATATATATATATATATATATATAAAATAATGGCCTATGTCACCAATTTGCTCACATGGTTACTGTTTTGCGAGTAGTTGACCTTGAAATCGTTCTTGTCACACTTGAGCAATGCTTTAATAGGCTATCCTGTTTTCGCGGGACTATGTATAAAACCATGGGGTACAGTTTCCATTGTAAGTGCTCCATTACGTCTGTGCTGTTTTAGCAATTAATGAGGGTAAACTACCTGGCGCCAGGAGGGGTTTGTGCGTAAAGTAATAAAGTTGAAATTGGAAATGCAGAAGGTTCTGCACTGTTCAGACTATGGGGTGATTATTAATTATTCAAATGCCCTGCAGGTATTTTACCATGTCCTGCTCTGCGCTTGCAGTCCTGCAAATGGAGGTGCCTCTTCTTTCTTCCTCCATGACACTATTCTCACAGCAGTTAATGTCGCCTGACTAAAGTGCTGAAGGACATGCAGTCTGGGATAAATCCAAGTCGAAGACATTTTGCTTTTTTATGTAGAAAAGGTTATTTTTTAGTAGATGTTTAGGATTGCACTCCTGAGATCGCAAAAAAAAGCAAGAGGGAATGCAGGGACAGGGCAAGGACAGCAGACAAGAGGGGTGGGGGAGCCGACAAAGCCCATGAAAATACCCACACAGCATTTGCTGGCAGGTTTTAAAAATCCCGGTGGGGACTTGGCTAAAGGATGGCCAGAAAATAGGCCGACCTGCTTGTTTGCCACGATTGTCGAACGAGTTGCTGCCCACGGCACAAATGTCCTGCCATCGCCTGGGTTACAGTGGAGTTACTGCCCGTGCCATTAAATGACTTGTCACCACCTGAAGAGCAGCTTTCTGGCTGAGGAACCCTTTTCGTGCAGTAGAGCAGGGAGGGGGAGTGATGTTGAGCAGCAGGAATCACAGCGCAGTGGGTGTGGTGCAGTAATGGCACATGGCACCTATGTGAGGAGGAACAAGCACAAGGGCAAGCACCCAACAGAGGGTTGCCTAGCAGTGAGTTACCTCTGCTCCTACCTTTAAAGGAAGCGACTGAGCGACACAGCGGAGCCCAGAGTGGAGCACCAGGAGAGCTCGAGTGACAGTTTGAGTACCAGCTAGAGGAGGAGTTAAAACAGGACCAGGAGACAATGCAGGGCAAGGGCCAGCTGGAAGACCGGCAGAGGTGGCAGTTCCTCTGATCGTTCTGCATTGGCCCAGGTGGCACAGGGAAAAAGGAAATGGATCCACACCGAACCAGCAGAGGCACTACCTCCTTGGAGGCATGTGTAGCCAGCATGGTGGTGTCCAATGCTAGCAAGGTGCCCGGAGTGGAGCAACCAGTGGCAAATGATGAAACATGGAGAGGGGACTCTGCAGCGAGGCAAAGGGGGATTAAGCACTTGGAGGCACATGGCACCATGCATAGGGGATAGGTAACTATGGAATGCAAGTAGGCGTAGTCAGTTCTACCACCCATCTGCCAACCCAAAAGCAAGTCCTGGAATCATGTATAGGCAGTTGAGGGGCATCATAGAACTGGGGCCACCATCGGGGCACGGAGGACCTGGGGACCGGTTACACACCACACTTTTTTCCAACAATGTTGGCAATGCCATGGTGTCCAAGGCAGGGCAATGGGGGCTGTGGTCTCTAGACAAGGGTTTTTGGGAACTGTCCAGGTGCTATGGCAGGGCAAGGTCAGTGGCCCAAGCAGGGAGCACAGGAATGAGAGCAGGGGAGTGTAGACACCTTCATGCACAAGGACAGGCCCCACAGCAGCGGCCATGACACAGGGTAATAGTTCAAAGTGAAGTGAGACATTGTCCCCCACTAAGTGGCATGATCCAGCCGAGAGTCCAGCCACTGAGGGGGCACAAAGTGGCAAAACTCCCCAGGCAGATCCCCCAGCAGCTTCAAAAGGAGGTGACTTGCAGGGCACAGCCGGGGGCAAGCCAGCAAAAGACCACATCAGGATGTCATATGAGGAATTTATCAAAGTATTTATGCAGTTAGAGGCCAGGCACAAGGGGGTGGATTTGGTCATGCACGATAAGAAGGAAGAGGATAGGAAAGAGAGCCACAGACCAGGAGTAGAAAGATCCATAGATGACTGTCTGCATATGTTTAGAACATTGGCATGTGTGTTCGTTGAGAAGTTTACCCAGAGTGCAGCAATGCTAATCTTATATGAGCAAAAGTACATCAGCCATAGTGCAAATACCAGGGGAGAGCCTGGCTAAGATGCAATGAAAGGTTCAGAGCCAAGATGCAGGTGTGGCCAATAATCAAGTGGGACCAACAGGATGTCACTAGTTTCACACACCACACTGTGGCAGTACTCGAGGGGGTAGAGGTGCAAGAATTTCAGGCCCAAGGGTGCAGGAAAAAACAATAACGCTCAGGGGTGGGGGGTGGGGCGGGGGGGAGACTGCCAAATATCAAGCAGCAATTTGCTGGAAATTTGCGAAAGTTGACTGTGAATGGGGCCCCTTTGAACCCCCCCCTCCCCCCCCCCCTGGTGAATTTCATTGTTTCACCCCTCGGGGTGGTCCCCAAGGAAGAACCAGGACAGTTTAGACTCCTTCATGACCCCTCATATACCATGGTGGAATCAGTGAACAATGGGTTAGACCAAGAGCTGTGTTCAGTGTCCGATGCTATGTTAGACAAAGCAGTGGATATGCTGAGGAATGCCGGGAGAGGGGCCTTTATGACAGAAGCATATATTGAATTAGCCTTCCGCCTCCTTTCAGTACACACAGACAGTTGTCGTTTGCTGGGTTTCTATTTGGCTGGCTTATTCTACCATGACAGATGCCTCTCCAAGGGCTGGGTAATCTCCTGTGCACACTTTGAAACAGTCAGCATCTCCTTGGAATGGGCACTATGGGAGAAGTGAGTTGTGGGGGGCTGCTACACTATCTTGACGATTTCCTGTTCATTGGGGGACCCAGAATCCATGCAGTGTGCAACAATCCTGGGCCAGTTTATCCAGTTGACAAGGCAGCTGGGAGTGCCATTGGCACATGACTAGATCGAGAGCCCTGCAACATGCCTGGTCTTTTTAGGTAAAGAATTGGACTCTGAGAATGGGGTATGTACCCTACCAGTGTCAAAAGTAGCAGATTTGAAGCAGGAAATTGAGGGTCTCTTGACAAAAGCAACCCTAAAAGAAATATAGCAGCTGCTGGGTAAACTCAATTTCCCAGTGCCAATCAACTCAGCAAGGCAGACATTCACCAAGTGTTTATCATGGCTGACAAGGGGTCTAAACAAAAAACACAACAGGATCAAGTTGACGAACATGGTGAAACAGAACTTGGAGCTATGGCAGTCCTTTCTCACTGACTTTAATGAGACGCTAGTATGGCGTGAGCCATGGGTGACTGCGGAACAACTGGAGCTTTTCACTGATGCTACGGGTGCCAAAAGTTTCAGAGCCATATTGGGCATGTTCTGGTGTGCTGCGCAGTGGCCAGCTGAATGGCACAGGAAGGGCCCCACAAAAAAATATAACATTCCTAGAACTCTTCCCGATTGTGTTAGCTTTTTCAGTCTGAAAAGACAGGTTGCCCAACAGGTAACACTATGGTCAGATAAGTATGCAGTAGTACAACTCATAAACCTGGGTGCAGCAAAGTGTCCCAAGGTATTAGGCCTGGTGCGGCATCTAGTAGGATGCCAGCTGAGCACGAACATAGCTATAAGAAAGAGGCATGTGTCTGGATGCAATATCTGAGTGGCCAATGCCCTCTCGCGTTTTCAGTGGGAAAACTTCCGCCAGTTGACACCTCACGCAGAGCAGAAGATGATGCTGTTTCCCACAAGGCTGTGGAACTTGGTAGACCGGACTTAATATTCCTAGTGGATTGGGCCCTTGCGCCCAAGGCCACAGAAAAATAAAGTAAATGCTGGGCACACTCCCAGGCAATAACGGTCAGAAGCGGCAGGAAAAAGTAGCGGATGAGTGAGCAGGTAAAGAGATTTATACATTGGACATTCAAGAACAATAAACCAAAGCCCTGGGCGCAGTCAAACTTGAGTGTGATTACATACATGTCAAACTTCCACATAGGGAAGGACCCAGCCAACTCCTTCTACTGCCGGGCAGCCATGCGGGGATGGGGATGCATTCTACGCAAGAAGGACAACACCATGTAGCACATTGACTTAGACACTTCCCACCATGTGCACGTCAGTGGCCGAACTGGCTCTATTCATTGATTAGTTTTCGCTAGCATTTTTGTGGCATACAGATCAATGCGCTGCTAGCTCCCTACAGGTCCAAACCGGGCATAGCATACTTGCACTTAGAGGATGTCACCCTGTACAAAAGGCAGGTGATAATCAGGCTGAGGCGGTCAAAAATTCACCAAGAGGGAAGGGACAAATCAACTTGCCTGGATTGCATCACAGCCCACGAGCACTGTCTGATGTGCCTACCAAGGACCACCAGGACCACTGACCCAAAGGGGGTAGTACATTACAAATACACCAGGACGGGACGTGCCTCAGTAAGTTCCAGTTCTCAGCAGGCATAAGGGAACAAGCTGGGCTGCCACCGCACTGCTTCAGTTCTCACTCATTTAGGATAGGGGCTGTCATGACTGCTGCAGCACTCAACCTAAGGGGAGATAGGATTAGTCAGCAAGGGTGATAGAGGTCACAGGGCTTCAAAACCTCCATGAGGCAGGCATTCCTTTAAGTCATACTTTCTCTCACGACAGGGGCACGGTTGGAAGACAGATGGCCTGGATTCTAGGGCACTCCTACGTTGTGAGAACACAGCACTGGGAAGACTTGAGGAAAGATTTTGGGTGCATCTGGTTGCACCAAGGTGATATGGATGGTGTTTGAATTGGCCCTCTCTACAGGGTCACCCCCAAACATTTTGCCTTCCTCTCCTACTTTTTGTCTGGATTTTTGCTCTGTTGGTTTTGGGACTCTGTGCTCTTTACCACTACTAACCAGTGCTAAAGTGCTGGGGTTCGCTCCCCCAAACATGGTTTGATTGGCATGTACCTGATTGGCATATTTCATTTACATGTAAGTGCCTTGTAGAATAGTAATAGTAATATATACCCAGGGCCTATAAATTAAATGCTACCAGTGGGTATGCAGCACTTATTGTGCCGCCCACTTAAGTAACACTTTAAAACATGTCCCTGGCCTGCCATTGCAGCCAAAAGCATGTCGACATGGCATGTTAAACCCCTTTCCAATCCTTAAACTCCCTTTTTATTACATATAAGTCACCCCTAAGGTAGGCCCTAGGTAGCCCATTCGGCATGGTGCTGTGTAATTAAAAGGTAGAACATCTTCATTTTAGTTTTACGTGTCTTAGTAGTGAAAAACCCCCAAATTAAAATGTTCACTACTGTGAGGCCTACCCCTCCCATAAGATAGCATTGGGGGTTCCTTATTTGATTTAATAAGTTGAAATTCCGAGACCAGAAGTAGAAGATGTGTCATGTTTGGTATCTATGAACTTATAATAATAAAACTCTCTTTAATGGCCTTTTAAAGTCAGATTTATCATTACAAGTTTGAAAATGCCACTCTTAGAAAGTTTTTTTTTTCTGCCCTCAGCTCTCTGCTCCTGCAGCCTGTCTTAGGTCACACGACTGGGTGTAACTGACAGTTACATAATAGTGGGATTAGCAGAACCTGAATGGGCCATCAATTGACTTGATGGGGGAGCGGAGCTAAGCACACTTGCACTCACTTGCACCTGAATAGTCTGAGCTGTGCCACCACACAATAGGCTTAACAACCCTGTATTGTCAGTGCAGCCAGCTAGGAGCCAGGGCAGGGGAGGCAGGAAACTCCTGGAACTTCAAAGAACACTTCTAGAAACTTCTATCAACTTCTAGGAGCAGGGCACCAGGGTATAAAAATAGTGCTTTCAGACCCACTCTTCAGTTCACTATTGGACCGGCGGAAGGACTCTAAGAGGACTGCCTGCTGCTCTGACCCGCTCTGCACTCCACCAGACTGTTGCTGTACCTGGAAGGACTGCTTTGCTGCCTGGACCCTACCTTCAACCTTTAGAGGCCAGCCCTGCATCTTCACCTGCACCCAGGAAGAAGTAACTCCAAGAGCTAGTTTAGCAGGCCTCCTGTTCAGAGCCACAGGGACATAATATGCTCCCACCATTTTTAACCCACACCTGTAACCATCCCGAGTGAGTCTTGGACCCCCAAGAGGTCTCCATCCACTTTTGGACCCTTGGTTGTGGTGTTAAAGGCGTCCAAGTGTCTATTTTCTAAAACTGAGGACTTGCTACTTTGACCCTTAAACTTTAAAAATTCATAACTCCGGTTCTACTAATTGCATTTTGATGTTTTTTGTATCAAACAATTTATTAAAATGTTCTCTAGTTCTCTAAATTGGTTTAGGATTTTTATTATGTTGCGTTTTCACTGCATTGCTGTGTGTGTACTTTACACATTGCCTCTTGGTTTGTCCTGACTGTTTTGTGTGCCAAGCTACCCAGAATTAAGCATAAGTTAATTAAGTGACTTTTTGTGGTTCACCCGCAAGGTATTGTGTACATTTAGGGGGCAATGATGTCACTGCGCTCGGACATTGCAAGCTACTTGAATGTATGAAGGCAGATTTAACGGTGGTGGCCACAGTGGTCCGCCCTGCAGAGATACTTTGGTCCGAAGTAATAGCACGACCCAGCTGGAGAGGAACCTTGAATCACAACGCAGCGGAAAAGATCGAGAAGAAAACTGAACACCTCCATGTCCAAGTTTTGCTAGAGCATAGGGTGGGAAGCATGGCCTTAATAAAATGAAGCTCCTGGGATATTACGTGGGGGACGGGTTTTACTTTTTGGGAGCGGGAATGGTCATGTTGCTGCCGAACATTGTGGGGGCACTTTATTAGGCTTCTGTTAGGCATTGCAGGCAAAGGGGTAAAAGGGGAAGCTGACAGTGGTCTGGGAATCATCAGCAGCACGGAGGTGGACAGCAACAGCAGAATGCAGATAATTACACCTTGGGGTCAAAAGAAACTGACAACCAGGGTCCTTAGGATGCCTTATAGTAGGGACACTAGGGGTTCAAAAAGAGGTCCACAACAGGGGTCAGCACAGGGCACACACAGCACTTGCTGCCCAGGCCCAGCCAGAGAGCCTTGAAGGTCAGACATTGGTAGGAAGGATGAGCCTAGAAGCTGCAGTGCTCAACATGAAAGGTGGCCCATAATAAATACTGTCACAAATGATTTCTGAGTCAAGCAAGCGGGACGTATGATCTCCAAGGACTGACATATGATTTGACTGTTCAGACTGTCCAGTCAATAAGCTTGCATGGTTTTGTGTATATTAATGACTAAAACTATGTGATAACTTATGACCAGCATGAAATAAAGTATATGATCAAAATATATAATAAACTGTGGCCGTTTACACACTAAAGAAGTTGGGGTTTTCTTTTATCAAAGCAGGAGGGGGTGAACAGCTGTAAGGTGTACCTGAGGTAGCTCATCTATTTGGGGTGGGTTTTACCTGACTAGGTCTTACAAGTGATGTTTTTGCAAATACATAAACCCTATCCCAATTTCCAGCCCATCAGTCTTAAGATCCTCTGCTTCGTGCAATTAATTTGGTTGTACTAGTCAGCTTAAGACATGTCGGGCATGACTTTAGTTACCCACCCTAATGAGCAGCTTGGTTATGAATATATTATACTGTGTGACCTGTTGAGTGAGCAGTTTGTCTGGAAGTTGAAAATTCATGCATTGGAGCAGCGGTTCTTAACCTTTTGTCTTTTTTGGATGCCAAGTGAATTACTGCTGGAAAATATGGGCCCCCATTTTAGCAATTTCTATAATCTGAACCTTAAGAAAATACACAAAACAAGTTGTGTACATCAAAGAAATACACTTATGTTTTCTCCAATTGAATGCTCTGTTCTTGTGGGCCTGTCCCTGTACTTCATTTGTGATCACCAGGTATCCATACTAGATTCATCTTGCTGTACCTGCACTGCTCCCATAAATCAAGATAAGAATACTAACTTTTAAACACTTTTTAGTTTCAAGTTTCAAAGTCCTTCATATTTACAGAGTGTTTTCAGTTTTGCTTTTTCATGAAGGTTTATTAATCTGCTATTAATTAGTTTTCTAAACAGTCGCATAACCCCTGAATAAACATCACAGAACCCCAGGGAAACAAATATAGGCAATGCCACTAGGTCTGGATTTAAAGGAATGTTTTATGGTAATATGAAGCATTATTACTAAAAACATAGGAATGGATATGTATTTGTGACGTGAAGTCCATGTCTTCCTTTAGACTACTTTGTGTCATAACACATCTACTGCTAATATGTCACTCACTCAACATACGGAATCCATCTTTGATACCCGTGTGAGGGACCTAATACATTTTGGACAATCTTTGATAAAGATATTCATGTCTGTTTATAGACCTCTCTATCTGTTACTGCACAATGTTGTTCAAATGATACTTGCCACTGTATTGCTCATTGCACATGAACTGAAATTGCCTTCACGTCCCAATTTCTCACCACACGCTAGCTTGGTGGAAAAAATTGGTTCTTTTGTTTTTGAGCGCATTTCTCTTCTTACCGGCTCTGTGATGCTGGCTGTTTATTTACAGTTAATGGTACCGGATATAAGATAATGTTATGTGATTTTTGTGTCCTTTGTTTACCCCAACAATCCTTGTCATTGTTCATTCAGTATTATCTCATCTTTACAACAAAAATATTTTCTTCTGATTCTCAAAATTGTAAAATCATTCATGCTCGTTTTTGTGATTTGTTGAAAAATGCCCGTGCTCTTAGCTCATCAAATATTATGCTTACTGTTTTTTCTTTAAAAAATGTTGAAGTACACAGTGCCTTTGGTACATGCTTGTTATTCTACGGTGGGCTCGCTATATTTCTTCTCACTTATTCACCATTTATCACCTTTTTTTGTTTTCACAAGGTCTCTCGTTTTTTTTTATGGCCATACTCACCTTTCTGGGTTCACAATTTCTATTTCTATTTCTGTCTCAATATGGCGGCCTTATTTCATCCGGCTCCCCTAGTCCGCTTTCTATTTCTAACATCCACTATAAACATTCATGCAAAGATGGCGATCGTCTCTCTGACGACGCCATACATACTCGGCTGTCAACAATACTGACGCTCTGCAGGTACGAATACCTGCACACTCCGTCTCCGACTATACCCCCGGACGGGGATAAACTTTTTTGTTTCTTCATTGTCCGGCCTTTGTCCCAGCGCTCGCCGTCTTTGTGCAACTGGACCTCTTTTCACTCTTAAAGGAGGACGGACGCTTTATAATTTTACCGCTAGTCATACTCGCATCGCGGTTACAGAGCGATCTAGAGGGGGTTCCCCTCTTCGTATTTTCGTCTCTAATGGCCCGCAAATAAGGGTAGTGGTCCTTGTGACCTAGAAATTCTAGCGTTTTCTCATCTTAGGTGTAGTTCCCTTTTTCTAAAGAGTTTTTCAGTTACACTTAACTTATACATTTGGGGTTTGCGTTTGATGCTTTTTTCCTTTCCCCTTTTTCTTTCTTTTCTTTTTACTTTTACAACTGTGGAGCAACATCTCTAGATATATGCTCCAATTCACATTTAATACTACTTGTTTTTCACCCTCCCGGTTTATCTTTTCTATATTGCATCCTACTTGTTACTTCCTTTAGTTTTACCCTATTTCTCTTACCCTTTTTTTCTTCCTTATAGACTTACCATGGTCTATGTAATTTGAATGCACCCATGCTACTATTTGTACACTTGGTTGTACAGTTATTGAATTTTTGGAGTCACTTCAAACTCTGTTTCATAGTTCATATCTAATAAGGTACGCCCGTATTTTTATTCTCCTTCGTTTCTAACGTTCCCTTTTCCAGACGTACACTTCCCCCCACCCCCCTTTTCTGTTTCCACTTTATAAGGCTGCTGGTAACTATTAGTGGTTTAATACACCATAAATATAGAAAAAGAAAATATCTATATGGGCTCTTGCAGGGTCGTTTGCGTTTGTGCTATTTATCTTACTCACACAATCACGTGCATGTTTTTTCTTGTCCTATCACCCACTGTTTTTTATAGTCTGCTCAGGGGTAGATGGTGGTACTTTTCTTTACTCTTCATGCAATGTCCATTGGGCTTCTCGTTTCGACCCACTCACTTCAACGGTTTTTTCCACATTCAACACTAAATTCCAATCTAATTGCGTTGCATTGTTAAGCCTTGTGATTGACACATCCTATTTGTATATGTTTACAGCCTTGAAAAAGTCAAGGATGACGAAACACGTGTCGGGTGTTGTTACACAATCATGAGAATTGTACAGTGCTTCCATACCACGTATCTAGTGCATTTTATGACATCAGTGGATTCCCGCCCTGATTTAACACCAAGGAATAAAGTTTTCTCACCTTGATCCTGTGATGTGCCATGGTTTTCTTCTTCTCAACTGAAGAATGATATTGATGTAGGTTAAAAGGTCATGTGACAGTTGCACTCTTCAACCAGACTATGACATCTAGGTAGATTAATGACGGCCCTCCTTCCATCTGTGCTGCTGCGAGAGTAAAACACCATAAATTATCTTGCTACCTAAGACACTCAGGAAGAGCCTTCTCTAATATTAAAAATATATGATCATAATTAACCTGCACAAAAGGATTTTGTAGGTCTTAACCAAGTGCTGTATTTAAACATGGGTTTTGCACTTAAAGCTAGCACGACGAAATGTACTTGGCTGAGCTGCTAGCAAGGACAAATTCCTATGTCTTTCTTTTTACTTGTTCTTTCCTCTCTGTTAGAAATGGGGTCCCTAGTTGGCAATCGGTTTGCACCCTGTCCAAATAGAGACCCTTGCTCTAGTCAGGATAAGGGAAATACCTGCTCAGATAACCCCTGCTCACCCCCTTGGTAGCCTGGCACGAGCAGTCAGGTTTATCTCAGAAGCAATGTGTAAAGCATTTGCACATAACACACAGTAATAAGTGAAAACACTACAAAAGGACACCACACCAGTTTTAGAAAAATAGCCAATATTTATCTGTGTAAAACAAGACCAAATCAATAAAAATCCAACATACAATGTTAAAGATATAGATTTTGCAAGATTTCCTCAAAAATAAGTTGATAGCTCCACCTGAACAAAACCAACAGTTCAGGCCAGCCGCAGCGTTGCGGGCCAGCTACGGTGTCGGGGAGACCCATAAACAGTACCTTTGGAATTGCAGGGCATCGTGATCCTCGTGGTGAGCTCTGGAGAGCTTTGGCGGCGGTCAGACGCCACATTATGACCATGGCGAAAGCGCCATGGTTGGACCGCCGGCAAAGCCAGTTTTTCTCCAAAGGAGGGGCTGGCGGTGCCGGTGGTCCTAATCCACCAGGGCAGCGCTGCATGCAGCGCCGCCCTGGGGATTACGAGCCCCCTATCTGCGAGCTTTTGCATGGCCATGCAAAAGCCGGTGGAGACTGGGTTCAGTGAGCCCCATGGACAGCGCCATTGCAGTGCTGTTGCACCCTACGCAACGCAACCTTGCTGCCGGCTCGATTATGAGCCAGCGTCAATGTTGTGGGCTGGTTTCCGCTGGGCTAGCAGAAAACTCTTAATAGGGGGTGCGTGAAGGCCACCGCACCAGTGGTGACCTGACCGTGGGAGTTTTGTGGGCAGCCTTTTCCACCCGCCAAACTTACAATGAGGCCCTAAACCTTTAATGGACACCCTATATGCATTGTTCTGTAATTTGTATTGATTAATTGATTGCTAATAACAATATTGATGAGCTAATAATAAAACAAAAAGATTAACATAGAATCGAAATGCTCATGTTTGATTCATAGAAAGAAAATGTCATTGAGATTTTGAGAATATTTAATGATTTTAATTTGCAGCTCTTTCTCTTCTCACTTGCCTCAAACGTTCATTGCCTCAGGTCCAGCAGAAAGTAGAGACTTTAAATGAGGCAAATTAATCAATGATTTATTTCCGGTCTCCACTTCAGCACACTAACAATACAGCTGGACAAATAAACAAAGTGATCACAGGTGTGTGGAGGGCAAGCTCTCTTTTTTTTGTGGAAGCACACAACTCCTATCCAATCAGAATATGTACTCCTGGCTCCCAGCATGTGCGTAGAACCAAAGCCCCTCTTCTGGTGATTCTCACAAAATTGTCCAGCAACAGCTGCTCTGTCAAACGAGACCATAAACACACTGGTAGAAACAGTTACTGCCACAAACAGTAGTGGCAGTTTCTCTCTGGAGATCACTGGCACGATTGCGATAGTTCTTTAAGGCCTCTTTTCACAACAGTTCTTCAGTGAGTAAGCATGCCTTACTCTCCCTGTAATTAAGGAGCAAGCTACAGCCTAGTCTAGAGGAAATAAAAACTGGTCACAGAAACGTCATTTGGGCCTCAAGTTTCCCAGGTCCACACGTATTCGATCATCTAATCCAGACTTTTGTTTCCAGTCTGGGACTTCTAGCCTTGTTTAGCGTATTATATATCCAGGACGACATTTCTCGGAAGGCAATGCACAAACCTGTACTACATAAGCTGCTCACACCTGCATCTTAGAACTTGAGCGCTCTGGATCTTGGGTGGAGGATAGCTCAGAGCTTTCAAATTCCTTCTTAGAAATTCAAGAGTAATTAATTAATTTGGTTGTTTCAGTGAATTCTAGGTTTTTTAAACCATTAAGTAAGGTGTTCATTGCCATGAGGGTTGTAGGCCCTGCCTGCGCTCAACCTCCTTGCAGGCCCCCAGCCATTGGCCATGCATGTCCTTTGTTTTAAATTTGTTTGTAACATTTTAAATGCAAAGGTCGCCAGAAACAAAATAATAATAACATGTGAAAGGAAATACAGAATTTTTACAACAGAGCAGAAAGAAGCTCTTTGTAACTCCATTACAATAATTAGGTACACTGTTCCACATAAGGCGAAATAACGTACAGAACGTGAAGTGTCTCAGGTACAGGTTAATTCAGAAGCAAGGGCCCTCATGTTTCATCAAATTGGCTCGGTCACCTCCTTGAAGAACCAAATTTATTAGGAGCGGGAGGCGCCGATCAAGATTAAAAACACATATAGCGTGAGAGGGAACTGATGGTCCTTCACTCCTATGTAACGAAGGGAAAAATTGCAATAACTTTAACCACCCCAGAAAGTCAACATGTTTCGCACCTTACCACATCCAACCGATCACCTGGCACTTCATCAGCACTAAACACAATCTTCTCCAGAAATTATTAGTGTAGAAGTACACTGTGTTCAAAACATATACAAGGAAGGGGGAGTAAGAGTTTACTCACATCAGTTTGTATCAATTAGAAAAACTGAGAAATACCATCATTAATTAGGAACAGGGCTCCATGGAAAGCACATGCTTACAGTCACTCGATGTTTATAAGCACCGTCATAGGCCTGATTAGGACTTCACCGGGGGCCGCATTCCCGAAATAGTAGTTAGGTACTTCTACACTAATAATTTCTGGAGAAGATTGTGTTTAGTCCTGATGAAGCGCCAGGTGATCCGGTTGGACGTAGTAAGGCGTGAAATATGTTTATAATTTTTTCTCTCTCCAGCTGTTTTTTTGTAACTTTTCCTCTTTCAAGATTTCTTGCAAAGAGGCCCCTTTAAGGGTCCTGTCAGACATTGCAGTGTGGGTCTGACGCGGAGCTAGCCCAAAGATGAAACATGAGGGCCCTTGCTGCTAAATGAACCTGTACCTGAGACACTTCACGTTCTGTGCGTTTTTTTCGCCTTATGTGCAACAGTGTACCTAATTATTGTAATATTACGAATAGGGAGAGTGTACACTGGACCAATTAATCTCCCTGTCCCCCTCTCTTTTTTGATGCTCTTTGTAACTATCCAGCTCATTTTTACATTTTTTGTACAGTAGCTAAATATTTCAAGAGTGCCAAGCAAGATTAAGAGATTTAGGAAGCATAGTCAATAAAATGCAAGTTAGAAACCTAAATGGGCGCGCTATCACAAAACTGAATGAAATGTAGTTACTTTCAGGCTAAGCAGAACACTCCACTTTAAATTTCTAAATAACGAGCTATGTACTGTGGTCAGTCCTATTGTCAATCAACATAATTACGGGGTACTGCAGCTTAGTAGAATCCATTCCAGGTATTTGCTCAGGATGAAAAGGTGTTACTAGTGAGTTAAAAGTTGCATTATAATATCAGGTATATGCTTTGCAAATCTGCACCTCAATCGCTAGACCGCAACACCCTTCAGTCCAGTCTGTGGTCTTGACAAACGACCCCACGCCTCTGAAACAGCGCGAGATGCTTGAGTTGACGGCCGTGAAACACGTGTGTAGCTTTTTCCATTCATTAAATGGATGTGATTGTCCTTCTGATTTATGGAGTCGAGTATTGCTGTCGCAGCAGTTCTTCATCTGATTAGATTCTTCACTGGTCAGAGACCTGGGTGCAGCTGACAGGATTTTTCCCCTAGCTATATTGTTCCAAATTACATTCGCCTTGAATCACAGCATCGATGTAACTGCTCAGTAATATCATAATTCGCTCCGCAGAGCTGCTTCCTTCGGTATTTACATTGAGTATATTGCATAATTTGAAAGTTGAGATGAGAGACCATTGACGTCAGAGCTCTCAGAAGGAGATAGGCAGCAACACGCCCTCGCGGCTCTCACGCCTGCGCAGTAACGGTGTGAAACGAAGCAGCCCATCCGAGCACTGCCTGCTTGAAACAACCTGCAGTTTACTCGCAGTTACCTGGCTCCACGGTTCACATAAAGGAGTGAATATTTTACTTGCATCGGAAATTTTCTCACAGCCTGAGAGAGCAATGGGTCAGTGGGGGTAGACTACAGCTCTGAGTGTTTTGCAGTAGTTGTACCACTAGTGTGACGTTTGCCCTGGGGTTCAGACCTGCGCAGCAAGTTTTGAACTGTCTGCAGCACATATCTTGGAACATATTATTAGCAAAAGGCCTTTTTTGCAGTTCACTGGAATGCGCGTGGTATGCCTCACAGAAGATTCCTTTGTCAATGCACCCGGGGTCTTTGCGACCCTTCAAGGTATAAGTGTAAAGGCGGAATGAGTACTCTTTTAATATTTACCTAAAAATGTCCAGTTTATAAATACTAATAAATTACAGCAACATGGCGTATATAATTCCCTTTGTTTAATCGAACACAAAATAATTTCAACATATAGTCAAACTCGTCATTCTCACTTTGATGGATATTATTATATTCCTCTTTTTATTTTTTCCTCATTATTATTATTAGTATGATATTTATAAAGGGCTTACCACAGTGAAATTGTCTCTAAACGTGTGATGGAACTCTGCTAAATCGGGACCTTCCTTAAAAAGAAGAGTTTCAAGAAGTCTGCTTCCTGCCTAATGCTTTCCGGGAGGCTACCTGTTCCACTAACTTTAAGATTCTGTTCATGAGGCATTGTGCGGCCAGACCATGGCCTTGAAAATGGTACAAAGGCATTTATTTGCATCCTGGCCTCACCCAGTGGAAAGTCTTCTCGCTGGTTCTTTTACGTGCAGCCACTGGAAGGGCCTCCTCACTCTGCACTTCTTGTGGGGTCATTGAGCCCTGGTTATATGATATTTCCATAATCCAGTCCGTCAATGACTGGATCCATAAGCACGTCTGTAAAATGTAGATGGTACTAGGTGTATTGTATTTTTCAGATATATTAGCTGGAAGATGATGGGCCCTATTCACAAAGATAAAGTCTGTCTTGAACATAGGTTTACAGCCACATTTACCGCACTTACACCTACCAGGAATTTGCAAAGGGATTCTCAGCATGCAGATGCACTTTTATTGATGTTTCCACTATGAGTTCTGACACATCTGAACCCATAAATCCCTTTCAAGGAGTGGGATTCATGCCACTCCTGGGTGTCACAACGCATGGTTTCTCTAGGAAAATGTGTGAACCCTCACAGACCAGTATGTTTTTGGGCATTCAGGAACTCCTCACATTTCTCTTTCCAGCCCGTGAAGGGTCAGATTTTTATTCCATCCAAGAGCTGGCATAAAACCCTTTCCAGGGTGGGTGGTATATGCATCCTCTCCAGATTTCGTGGGGCGGGGATTCTCCATGTCCTCTGTCTAAATGAATTCTGCAATTGAATAATTCAAGATGACCATTTCTACCCTTACTTCTCTAAATAGTGCATGACCATGTGTTTCTGAAGGCGGCAGCCATAATCTCAATCAATATTCAGGTGAATTCACACCAAGTTGGTCCATCAATCTGTACTGAGGGTAAGCACCCCACTTCCCATTTGGGAACACTACAACCTCATCTCTCTGCCTTTTTGTAACACCACTTACTAGCTTCAACTTCCCTCATTTGCCCTAGGTGTTATGCTATGTTTCTGGCCTCAGCCAGGCTTCAGTAGGCAGGGTCATATGCAAGCGCCGAACGAGTTAGGCTCTGACTCATTTTTTCTTTAGAGTAGCTTCTTAGCACTAATTTAAGTTATCTTCATATGGCAAATGTGTAGCTCAATGGATGCCTCCCTTCCAGTAACCACTTCTCATCTAAAATGGTCACTTTTTTACTGCTTGCCTTTAGGGACAACTGTTGTGGAGTAACACAACGCGTTAGCTTGTGATAATGTTTCTTGAAGGGTTATGTTTTTTAGCATTTCCATTGTCACTCACAAGAGTAGTGCTCCAAAGAAAATAAACATCTCCTGGAGGGATAGAAGAGGTGCGTCGGGCTTTTTAGTAATTTGTTATACTTAGTTCCTGCCATGTATAGGAGAGGTAGTTGAATACACTGTGCGCAATAAGAGGGCATAAACAACAACAACAGCAGACAGACCTGGGGGTGCAGTGCTTTGCAAACCCGCTTAAAGTCGGTGAATCATTCACGCATATACCAGCTGCACGGTTTTACTGTGATACGTATGAGGCTCGTAGCGGGGAGAGAGCGTACAGGCTGAAGGTGATCTGAGCTCCCACTGCGCATGTACGTAGCGTAGCGATTAAACCTATAAACATCACCCTTATTTACTAAAGGTTAGTTAGGTGCTCTTGGGATGCAAGACAATATATCGCTGCACCTGTGGGCCTTTCAAATGGCAAGTAAATGCTGTTTTTGCCTCGTGTGGCATTGTGCAACAGCCTGCACAAAACTTTCATAAATAAGGGTACTTGTTGCTAGTGGGTCTCCCTGGCTCATCATTTGGCCGCCAGCAAAAGGATAATGTACAAAACAGCTTAAGGGAATGAGTGTATTGTGCATACAGAAAAAAATGCAAGCTTTTAATTTCTAAACATTACTCCTGGGATAATTAAGCAATTACATTTTTGGATCAACTATACATACCCCAGAAATAGGAATTTAGCATTTGAGCCTTTACATATAGGGCCAGATGTATAAAACAATTTTTCTATTGCAAACACTGTGATTTTCGAAATGCCTTTTTTCCACTTACCAACCCATTCTGCAATGCATTCTGATTTGAAATTATGAAGAGTTTTGAAACGGATGTCACTTCCTTGTTACCAGTCCCAATGATATGTATCAATGCTTTGGGCTGCATTGTGGTTGTAGGCCACTGATGATTTAATAACACTTCAAATTCAGGGGCGGCTGGTGACATTTGAAAGTGGTGGGGCGTAAAGGTTCATGAGTGCCCTGGGGCGAGCGTAGCAAGCAAGCCTTACTATCAAAATAGGGGCTCAAGGGTGTTCTGCCCCTGTGGATTTTTAAAAAAAAGAGCGGGCAAATGGTGTATTTGCAAGCAAATTTGAGAAAGCAAGAAGGTTATTGAAGTAATTGTGAGAGTGTAAGACTTAAAATATTAAAACACGTTAAAAAATGCATCATATTTCACTGAATTAAAATTGTTAAACAGTTAGTGCAGCGTGTAGATTGTACAGTGCGACAAACAAGATTTGTAGTTATCTTACCGCACACAAGGTTGTCTCTTAACTGCTTCTGGACTAGTTGGTAAAGCTATAAATCTTCCTCCTAAGCGCTCTACCCTTTTCCAGCAGTCTTCCTCGTTACTCTCCTATCAAGCAACTGATTTACAGATGCTCCACTGAATAATTTAGAAGCTTGTATCTGCAGGGAGTACTCCGTGTGGCCACCTATACCCATGGAACTCTCACAAAACAGGCCAGGCCGGGCCGGAACATGCAAGAGTGAGGCTAGGGCTGCCTGATTTAAAACGTGCCCCCGCAGCCAGCAGTGACCGTGGGAAGTCCATTGCCGTGTGAGGTCTAGTTGTCACGTTCTGGGAGGCTGGGCAGGGAGATCAAAGACATTATGGCCCAGGAAGAAACAACTGACCTGTAGACACAGCCGTGCATCCTCCTGGTCATTTTGGTCTAACCTGAGCGGCTAGTTGATAAAGCAGTGCTCTACGTTGTCACCAGCATTTAAACCCTAGAGAAACGGTGACCATGGAGCTATCTCACAGAACGTCAAGACTAAGCCGTCCTGGCCCATCTGGGATTTATGGACTGCTAGAAGATCGTCTGAGTGATCCTTGTCCTGTTGCACTGGAGTAATTCTCACTGTGCTTTCCCAGCACCTATAACACGTAGTTTCTAATCCAGCCCCATTTTAACTGACAGCCACTAGCGTTATGGCCAAGGTCTGAGGTAATATGGGAAGGGACGGATTTGTTGATATTTCGAAAGGTCTTAAAACCTTCAATCTGAATTTTCTTGCTATAAGTGATACCCTAGAACTTCCAGAAAAACACCCATCAACCACGAAATTAGTTCACCACAATGGAAGACAGGATAATACATTTTGTAGGCAAGAATTCAACAATTTCAGTGTAATAGAGTTGCACATGTGTGATCTGTCTGTCTTGCATACACTTGAAACACAAGCATGCATACAGGCAGAATCACGTTCATCTGAATACAACCAGACCATGTGTCGGGACTTCACTTACCTTACTCTATCCACATAGTTCACACTATAGCCTCCCACGTCTCTACAGCCAAACATTTAGGTAAGCATGTAACACCCCGTACCAGTAGCATAGCCAGTATTTCATGGGCCCTAGTGTGAGGAAAGAAATGGGCCCCTAGTTGCTGTTGGATTTATGAAACATATCAATAATAAGGGTTCAGATAGAAGTTACTCTGCTGCTCCGGACAGTGCCACAATTCTACGCTAGTGGCTGTTGCATGCTGTATAAGCGCTGGATAAAATATAATGTATCCCCAAATGCTGATTCATTCCTCTACAGGGAAGAGGTTAAATGATTCATTTATAGGAAATGCAACATTGGCCTAGAAGCTCACGCTTCCATTTCATTTACAAAGGAAAACTTAATGTACAATTATTTAGGAATCTGATATTTCTATCTCATTGCTTGCCTGTCTGAAGGGGGCACATGGCTGTTCACCAGGCTGGGTGCTGTGGGTTTCATTAATCGCCCGCAGCCACATAAAGTGATGCAGAACATTGCAGCCGAACTAGACCATATGACTGTTCCCTCGACCTACCCACTGTTTAAAAACACGCTTTTTTCTCTCTTCTGGCTTCCATGCCCCTCTGTTCATTCCCAGTGCAACGTCCTCCACTACCCCCTATGCCCCATGAATCCTGATGGGTTGTTTGGGGACTACTTTGACATTTTGTGGTTTGAGGGTGAGGCCTCTCTGGGTTCTGCCTGGGCTTTTCTGACGACGGCATTCTAGTTGAATCAGTCACTTAACAGTGCCCATGGCCAAGCAAGCAACAGAGATCATTCAGCGTGCAACAGAAGCACTTCTGCCCCAAATATCGAGCATTGAATTTGCCAGACAATTGAATACAATAATAACCGTGTTGTTTGCATGGCGGGGTCATTAAAAATGAAGGACATATGTCATGATCTGATCATCTGAAGCTCCGCTGGTGCCTGCTGCCAAACAAAAAGAAATGTGTAGTGAGGGACTCCAAGACTGTGAGTCAGCCACCAGCTTAACATTTTCCAAAATAAATAATCAGAACTCTAACAACTTAAGAAACAATACTCTATTGACAGACCAAGATAGAACTTAGGCCCTCATTAGGACTTTGGTGGTCTTCTCAGAAGACCGTTGAAGCCACGGGTGCCAGAAGACCGCCAGTGCTAGCAGTCTTCCGAGCACCATATTACGAGTACTGAAGGATTTCAGCCATAGTTTGGGCGGAAATCCTCAAGTAGTTGTGCTGGTGGTCTGAGGCGCATGGGCGGTTCCATCACCGGCCCTTCCCCGTCAAAAGGACTCCATGAGCCGTATTATGACCTGTAATATGGCCTGGTGGTGTCCTGATGGCGGGGCGCTGCCGGCGCTTAAAGCCCCTGTTCCCGTTCCCTGCCAGACGGCCTCCTCGCCGGACAGTGTAAGTTGATTATCCGACAGGGGAGGAGGGTGGGAGGGCGGGGGCTGTTGTGTGTGCGTTTGTGAGTGGGTGTTTTCTGCGTGTGTGAATGTAAGTGTGTATGCATGTGTGTATGGGTGTTTGAATGCGTGTATGATTGTTGAAGTGAGTGCGTGTTGGAATGTGTGTGTGAATGCGTGTATGGATGCATGAGTGAATGCATGTATGGATGCGTGTATGTAAGTGTTGGTGAATGAGTATGCAGTGTGGGTGTGTGTGTGCGTGTATGCGGGGGGGTTAGAGGAGGGGAATGCTGTACTGGAAGGGGGTTGGGGATGTATTGGGATTGCAGGAGGGTTGAGTGAATCGTCTGCCAGTGACGGGAAATACATTTCCTGTCACCGGTAGTGTTTCCGCCAGGGTTTTTGTGACTCGTGATACCGCTGGCGGCCTTCAGTGGACCGGTAATCTCTGGCCCGGCTGTCTGACCGCCCTGGGGGTACAGACGGGGATGTGATGGGTTGCCAGAGGCCAACCCGCCACACTCATAATGTGGCGGTCTTCACTGCGGCCTGCCGGCGGTGAGACTGCCACTAGGCCGTGGCGGTCTTCGGACCTCCAGGGTCATAATGAGGGTCTTAATGTTATTCTTAATTTATTTTACCTTTTTTTTCTTTTCACTGACTGCAGTGTCTTGCTGTCCGTCCGACTCCAAGTGCTGCCTTGACGAGTTGCGCATTGAGAGGGGAGTTTGAGAGGTGACAAGGTGGAGAACAGCAGGAAGAATATATACCCCCTCTCTCGTCTCTGATTGCACTGCACATCTTTGCTTCCTTCCTCATGTTGTGATGCTGTGCTGTAGTAGCCTGTGTCACTCTGCAGTCACAGCAATGTCTTCAATGCTCGTGGAGCCGTGGAGGCAAAAGAGACGAAGATCACAGCAGTGGCAGAAAGGGCCAATCGATGCATGGCTTCATACTAAAGCCATACAGTGATTGGTCATGAGAGCTCTGTTGACCTGAGCGTCAGAACCACCTACCCCACGCTGAGTGAGGCCTGCTAACTGTGTCTCAGAGCCAATCAAGACACCGCTCCCTTGCTTTTATGTTACCAACACAGCACAAGAGCCGGGGTCAAGTTTGGCTTGAGCAGATGCAGTTAGCACTCATTAGGAGACCGGTGATGCAGCTGTGATTACCCTGGGCTCACTAATTGAGCATGAGAGAGAGGCCTCTAGTGCCCTTGTCAGGCTGGCCACAGAAAGGCTGCCATCCAGCTCGACATGCACACTGCCAGTCTACCACTTTCTCAAGAGCGACTGTGGTGAAGTGCAGTAACTGCGCAGTGCAAGGTGAACCCGATCTGAGTCATGTCTAACTCACTGTCAACTTTAAGCCCTTCCCACCATCCTCAGGAGGAACTTAAGCAACCGAAGTGGTCCACAGCTGAAAACAGCTGACCGCTGCAGCTAGGAAAAAAAACATTATTGAATATTTAAATGTATTTCTGGGGATGGGGGACCATAAATACGGACCAGGGGCCCACAAATATAGTGGGGCATCACCCCAGTACCCTCAAAGAAAAACCACCCTTGTTCAAAATAATTCACAAAGATTCAGTTTGTGAAACTTGTAGGGCAACCTCGGGATGAGAAGACTGTGATCCAAGGAACCACTGCCTGCTTGTCCCAGAGATTTCTCAAATAAGGAACATTGTTTTTAAAGCAGCTTCGGTTCCTTTAGGAAATACAGCCTGCTTAAAAAATAAAAGTTTCCCATATGAGAATGCAAACACAAGGATGGTGGTCTGCAGTCCTTTGCCGGCCACTGTGGTATTTGCAGAATGTGCAGAAGGTTTGGTTCTAGGAATGTAGGGTGGGTTTGAAGAGGAGAGTGGTACCGGATGCTGGCTGAGGTTGTTTTATCTTGAATATTGAATCTTTATCTTCAATATTGGAATTAAAAAGCCTGTTCATCAATACATCCGGACTGAGAGAGCTTTTATTATAACACGGCCCCATCCCTTTGTTTGTAGCCAATCACTGGGGGTCACAAATAGTGACCTGCGTAATTCATTAGGCTTGTCTTACTAAAACCCTTCAGGTGAGATTTCCCAATGCGTCCTATTGGCACTTAGGCCACATCATTAAATCAGAGACCAGCAAAGAAAGTTAGCGTGCAGTTTGTGACCACTTTTTGCGACCTGTATCATAGTCGTTTTTTCTTACTAGGAGACTATCATAGACCGGGGTTGTTGGAAATATGTATAATGTTTCATAATTAAATAACAGGCATGGCTTTGAGTTGAATTATATGTAATACTTCTAACTTGAGTGAATAAGTACTAACGGCCAATCAGGTGACTTGTGATGGCCCTATTGAAGATCAGAAAGGAATATCTCCATTGACTTCATGTAAGTGCCAAGGTCCACCAAACTGGTTTTGCAAGTCTCAACCTACATGTTTAATTCTACCAGCTAGACTAAATCTGTAATAGGTGATTTTTCAGGGACTCTGTTGAAATGGTAGCACACATAGGGCACACATGTACTACATCTCTGTTATACGGTAGGTAAGAGCCTCAACTGCTGCCAACTCCATGTGGCAAGAGAAAAAGTGCTAGAAACGCGGTGTGAAAGGGTGTCTGCACTACAGGCTCATTCAGTGTAAAAGAAGCAAGGAACCACTATGATCTGTCGACTAAAGGAAATTATCAATGGTGCACACTTTTGTGAAGGAAAGTCAGTGGCTGGGTATTGCTTGTGTTCACATGGATGTTGCAGGTCATGCAGGGCTTTCGTTTATAAGATCTTTGAAAAGTAGCTTCCTACCATTGTTATTAGGTGACAGCGTGGCAGATGATTGGAAATGTCGAGGGCCACGATATAGAAGCCAAACAGTTAGTTTAAGTTAAAATGTGACATCAGTACAGTTTGCTATCACTTCTGGATCAATAATATTATCCACTGTAGAGAGGACTATGCTTTTCACTGTGCAAAGATGGGGACAAGCAAGGACCCTCACTATAGTCAGGGTAAGGGAGATACACACCTAGGATAACCCCTGCTCACCCCCTTGGTAGCTTGGCACAAGCAGTCAGGCTTATCTCAGAGGCAATGTGTAAAGTGTTTGTACAATCACACAGTCACACAGTGAAAACACCACAAAAAGACTCAACATGAGGTTAGACAAATAACCAATATGTATCTGAGTAAAACAAGACCAAAACAACAAAAATACCACATACACAAGCAAAGTTATGAATTTTTAAAGATTAAACTTCGATATAGCGCTTAGAAAAACAAATACTTTGAATTGGTGATATCACAGCGTCGTGACAAATTAGTTCCTAACAATCTGACGCTGATGGCGCTGGTCACAGGGTCGCATGGACGCCCAGGTACAGTATCATGTGAAAATGAGGAAACAAGCCGGAGCACAGAGTTTGGGATCGAGGGGTTGCTGGATCCCAAACTGTTGGTTCTGGTGCTGTGGAGCGAAGGAGCAGAGGCGTCTGTGTGAGATGTCGGGTCCTTGCTGAGGAGCTGTAGAGGTGAGGCGGCGTCAGTGTGGAGGGTTGGATCTGCACACTTCCGATGGGGTCGATATCCAGCGGTCACGGCGTGGTGCGGCGAAGTTGGGTATCACGGACGTCAGTGACACGGCCCTTTGGGACTCACGGATTCATGGACTTTAGCGAAGCTGCAGCAGCGTCGGGCATGCAGGGTCGTTACACTCCAGCGAAGACCACAGCGGGATCCGGCATCAGCGTCAGTCCCGAGTCGTCCGAAGTCGGTGCACTTGGTTCTTCTTGATATTTCAACAGCTTCTCCTTTTGAGGGCCCAGGGACTTGATTTAGGCACCGCTTGGTAGGGTAGTCCCAGCAGGTAGTCTCAGCAGAGAGTCCAGGTGCTGGCAGAGGAAGTCTTTGATGGCCCTGAGACTTCAGAAAAGGGAGCAAGCTCAGTCCAAGCTCTTGGAGAAACTTCACAAGCAGGATACACAGCGAAGTCCAGTCTTTGTCCTCTCTAAGTTAGGAGCAGCAACTGCAGGCCAACCCAGCAAAGCACACACAGCAACGGGGCAGTACTCCTCCTCAGGCGTTTCAGCTTTTCTCATTGGCAGAGGTTCCTCTTGGTTCCCCAAGTATTCTAAAAATCTGGGGCTTTGGGTCCACTACTTATAATGCCTTTGACATTGGCAAACTTCAAAGGAAAGTCTCTGTTGTTGACAAGATCCGGCCTTGCCCTGGTCTGGCTGCAGACTCACACCAGGGAGTTGGAGGCTGCATTGTGTGAGGGCAGGCACAGCCCTTTCAGATTTAAGTGACCACTCCTTCCTCCTCTCTAGCCCAGATGGCCCATCAGGATATGCAGGCTACACCCAGGCTCCCTTTGTGTCACTGTCTAGTAGAGATTCACAAACAGCCTAACTGTAAGTCTGACCAAGGCAGGGAATACACAAGCACGCAGAGTCACAGAATGGTTTAAGCAAGAAAATGCCCACTTTCTGAAAGTGGCATTTTGAAACTGACAATTTAAAAACCAACTTTACCAAAAGTTGTATTTTTGAATTGTGAGTTCAGAGACACCAAACTCCTAATCTCCATCTGCTCCCGAAAGGAAACTGCACTAAAAAGTTATTTGAAGGCAGCTCCCATGTTAACCTATGAGAGATAAAGGCCTTGCATCAGTGAAAACCGAATTTGGCAGTATTTCACTGTTAGGACATGTAAAACACATCACTGCATGTCCTACCTTTAACAGACACTCCACCCTGCCCACGGGGCTACCTACAGCCTACCTTAGGGGTGCATTTCATGTATAAAAAAGGAAGGTTTGAGCCTGGCATGTGGGTATGCTTGCCAGGTCAAATTGGCAGTTTACAATTGCAAACACAGACACTGCAGTGGCAGGTCTGAGACATGTGACAAAACCAGCAAAAACAAAGTCCAGCACACAGTCAAAACATAGGAAGAAGAGGCAACACTTACCACACCCCGACCTGCAATAGGTATCTGAATTATTACTTTCCACTCACATATTACTTCAACAAGCTACCGTAACAATGTGGTAAATCATAATTTCAGATAAGAAGCTAAATTAGAAAAAAAAATTGTGCTCATCCAGCTTATTTTGCGTGCCCTTACCAGCAAGCAAAAGTAAACCAATTTAATAAAATATTGTTTTACCCCACTAACCTATGTCAACCTATGGTCTGATTTAGATCTGGGAGGAGGGTATACTCCGTCACAAACATGAAGGATATCCCGTCTGCCATATTGCGATCCCCATAGGATACAAAAAGGATCATAATACAGTGGACAGGATATCCGTCATGTTTGTGACAGAATATTATCCTCCACCCAGTTCTAAATCAGGTCCGTAGTTTGCTCCAGGTGAAGAGGACTTCTGATGGATTCTTTAAAGGACCGTAAACTCCCACTAATTGTTGGGTGCTCATACACTGAGTTATTTTGACATTTTAAATACCTGTTTATGTGCTCATCTGCAGACGGAACCTAATGCTCCAACCTCACCAAGAGAGGAGAAGAAAGGACCTTATTCTGATCACCTTAACTTTTTTAGGGATTGAGATCTAAATATTCATGAATCTGATTTGGTGCTGCATTTCAGGAATACATTACGCATACATGTGTGACAATGTTCTGTGTCTATATTGCACGATGTTCTGTTTTGACAAGCATGCCTTATACATAACTAAAATCTGTATAATTTAATCTATCAGGCGCAAACATAATTTTATTTAGCAGTGGTGAAGGTTTAGCTGAAGTTACTGAGCTGTATCGCAGGATCTGTAATACTTCTAATATAATCGAAATTTGAATTAGTCATTGTTTTCGTTGATACTGAATTTGTCCGTTCCACAGATACTCACCCAACTGTTTAAAAATGTCTCAACATTCATCTCCTTTGGAATTTCACCTACAATTGTCCCATTAACAAATCCTTGGGATTCACAGTAGACCAGTACCTAAATTTAAATGAGTACGTCAGTAGAATGACAAGTACAGCAACATACCATCTACACTTCTTAAGGAAAAAGAAAAACTCCTCCATTTCACCAAAAGGCTTTAGATTATCTGTTTAGGATCTGGTACTCTACAATGTAGACTTCGAAAACGCCACTTTATCGTGGCTCCCCAAATCTACAGTCTTGCCCCTTCAGGCTACATTATGTACTGCAGCATGGTTGGCAGTAAATGTAAATAAATCAGAACGCATAACCTGATCCTAAAGCAACTCTACTGTCTACCCCTAGAAGCATGTATTAATTTCACGATCACCTGCACAACATGCCAAGCAGTACACTCGGGGTTACCATGCTTCCTGTTAGAAAAACTCTGCACCGCAGAAAGACAGATACTAAGAAAGGCAAAAGCAAGACTGACACTGAAGGTCCCAAAAACAAAGAAAACCAACACTGTGGCCTAGGCAGGAAATAACTTTCTTCACAGACTGCCGAACCAGATCCCAGAATCCATAACAGTATTGCAAATCATCTCATTTTCCTAAACCAAACTAAAAGCCCCCTTATAGTCTACCGAAGTATTCTCTTCCTTTGAAGTTAGGTCCCACCTATTATGATTCCCCAGAATTCATTTCCATGTTGAATTTGAAAAGATGTTCTTTTGTAGCTAAATTGTCGTGTAAAGTGCCCCACTGACCCTGGGACTAATGTTGTGTTATGCAATACCATAAATATATAAGAATAAATATATATCAGTGATGCAGTTTGTAAACACTAGTTACATTAAATGATTTGTGTATTGCGATTTCACCACCCATATCCAGCTTGTGTTAATTGAGAAAGGTGACAATATGGAATGAATATGTGGTTGATAGAAAGAGAGGTAATAAGGATCTTTTAGGACCTGGAGGAGCCCTGGTGATAAAACCTGTGCCAGTATGAAAGGTAGGAGAAAAACCAGTAAAGGGCATTGCCTGTGAATTCCCCTCAGGACTCCAGGGTGCATATGAGGGTGGGATAGTCCACTTTATTGAAGGCAGCTGAGAGATCCTGCAGTATCAGGTGGCAGGATTTGTCTTCATCTGTAAACATAAGGGCATCATCTATGACGCTTAGTAAGCTGTCTCTGGGCTGCAGCATGATCTGAAGCCATACTTGTAGCCGTGCAGGAGATGGTTAGCATAAATGTTATTTTGAAATGAACACAGGCTGCTTTTTCTTGTCGATAAATGGTAGGTGGTGATGGGAGGGTAATGAGAAAAGTCATCAGGGCGTGGTGTACGTTTTTGTAGTAATTGGAAATTCTGACCTGTCTTGAGAGCTTCTGGGAAGATGCCTTCAATTAGGGAGGCATTGACAATGTTTAGAAGGGGTGAGAGATCATTCCCAGGGAGAG
This sequence comes from Pleurodeles waltl, assembly GCF_031143425.1. NCBI lineage: Eukaryota > Metazoa > Chordata > Amphibia > Caudata > Salamandridae > Pleurodeles > Pleurodeles waltl. The sequence goes on from NC_090436.1 coordinate 320,670,248, forward strand.
CTTTGACGGAGTTGAGTATATTGACGAGATCTGCAACTAGGGCTTTGAAAGCTGACCTTTGTGGGATTCTACATGAAAGATTGGGCATTACAGATGAAGTAGACTTGATGTTGTTGATTTGCTCTCTGATCTTCTGTATTTTTTCACTGACGGCAGGAGAGATTGATGGCATCGTACTTTTCTGTGGAGTGAGGAATAGGTGGGTCCTGCAGGGGTTTGGTCCAGTGCTTAATTGACTTGAAAAGCATTCTGCCTCTCCCGGTGGCTACATTAATGGTGCTGGTATAATACTTTGCTTTGACTGACGTGATGAATTGTTTGCTTGTTGTGCAGAGGGACCTCAGTATCATGAGTCCATCAGTAGTTTCCCTTTTTCTTTGATTTTCTTTCCTGTCTGCAGATGGATCGTTTATTGGTAGCAAAGTCTATAGAGTTCTAAAGTGCGAAAGGTTTTGACTTGCACTTGCATGTTTAATTTGCGATGTGTATGTTAAAGAAAAAGTGTTGAAGTTGTTTAAAAGGGTATCACACTGGTGAGGGTACCCTCATTTTACTAGGGATGCCCTGCCTAGTACTTCATTTGAATCATTAACATAAATGAGGGTCCAAAAGTCTATCCATATGTGTTTTTTGAAAAAGTTAATTCCTTTTATTTGAAATTTATACAGCACATTAAAAGAGACCAACATGTGTTTCATGACAACTATGTTACTTTATCTGGGACAAACCCGATGTTACGACAAGGTTGTTGTGCAGCATGTGTTGGCCCCTTTTTATGTGTTATATGAATTTCAAAAAAAGGAACAAACGTTTTCAAAAAGCATTGATAGACTTGTGGACCCCCATTTGTGCTATGGTTTAGAATGTTGTTTGCATCGGACTTATCAATGAAGTCCTGTTTCTGCCAGGTAGGCATGCAGGTCAGATGGATAATCACATTCTGTGTTACAGAGAGTGCAAAGTGGGATGTCAGCGGCTTCATGGAGTCTTACTTGCTTGCCTAGGGTGCAGGACAAGGAGGAATTATGCATAACACTGAGGCATTCTTGCTTCTTATGTACACGGTCCACATGATAAATGCTGTAGCCTGTGGGAAGAAGGACATCTAAGATGTGTGAGGATGTGAGGGTGAACTATGTTTCTGTGAAGAGGGTATCATGCTTGTGATGAGCAATGAGGTCTATGATGTCTGGTGCATGACGTACTGCAGAGTGAGCATTACCAAGCATGAGTTGGAATGCATGTTCTATTTTTTGAGCTTGTGTGGTAGATATTCCAGTATGTACAAGGGTGGGTGTATGCTTTGTGAGAATGATATATGAGTGTTTGTTTCATCCAGGTCTTAGTGTGATTGTGAGGATTTGCAGTAAGGGGTGCTAGGCGAGGTGCTCGATTACATCTTACTGTGTAGATTTCCGTGGAACATGGGTTCTGGCCGAAGGTCCTTTTTGGCCCTAACGGGCTCACACGGGTGATCATTTGGTGGGAACCGCGGGACAGGTTGATGCTCTGAGGAGATGATTGAAGTAGGATGAAAGCAGGAAGTGATGTTACTTCCGAACAGAAGGATGATTGGAAATGATGTGAAGACGATGTCTGTGCAGAAGGGAGATGGAACATGAGTGATATTACTTCCTCTGCAGGTAGATGATGGGAAATATTATAGTTCTTGCTTTCTATACTGTAGTAAAGTTCCCCTGCTGTCCCACCCATATTTGGATATAAAAAGAAACAGGACTGTAGCAAAAGGCATAGATAGTATTTTGCTTTTTGACTGCAAAGTGCCTGTGAAGCATGAATTAGCTCATTAAACCAATCCCAATTGTCTTTATCTGTGTGTATTGTGTTGTTCTAGGGCATACTATGAGATAACCATCTTTTCTTCCTCAGGTAATAAGCAAAAATTGAAGTTTGAGTAGTCTTTCTATAAGGAATGTTTTACATGGTGAGAAGTGGAATATAGAAACATATAATGATTTGTTTGGTTACTTTGAAAGATATGTGTTGAGTGGCAAGTGAGACCGTAATATGCACAATATAGAACGTATATTTAGAGCCTGCATACTTAAGTATTTTCTGGAAGTATAATGGAAAGGGAAAGTCAGTCATTAAGGCATTTTAACCACATTAAGTGAGGTTACCTAGTGTATTGAATGCTTGTAAAGGACTGATAGCCCAAAGATTTGTTGGGTGGGAGATTCAAAACCGCGCTCCAAACGGAGGAATCATCAAATTCAATATGCCATACAAAATGGTATAATATTTAGAGGAATATTAAGACTGGCCAACTTCAGGTTGTGGGTGGAAATATAGCTGGCCAGTGTATGGGAGATAGCGAGTAGCAGTGCAAGTGCCAAGATGGGCTTGAATGAGTCACTTTTGAGTGTCCAGACTTTTATGGACTAGCAGCCTTCTTGGGTCCTATAAATAGATTCCATTTGCAAAGGTTTTCAACGTCGACTCAAGGTACAAACGAGTATTGTAGCAAACCCACTAATAGGGTTTTACCAGTGCTTAATTTGTGCTTGTTGTTTCCGGTGCTGAGCACCGGCACTGATTTTTGAGGGCCGGGGCTCATTCTTCTGCCTCAAGCATTTGCTGCGAGCAAAAGACACATATGGGAAAGACGGGGGAAGATAAAAACAAAAAAGCGTCACAAAGGGAGAAAGTGGAAAGATGCAAGAGTGAGCTGAAGGGGCAGGGAGTGGCTTTAAATGGATTGAAGAGGCCCGGGATGGGTTCAGGATTGTGCTGCCTCAGTATTCCGTGTTCACACATTCAATTGCAGCAGCCTCTTGTTTAAGAGGAGGGCTTTGGGCACCGGCACCTTTTTATTTACAAATTAAGCACAGGGTTTTACCATAGTCCATTCTGGTTATTGGGAGGCTATTGATGAGTGTACCAGAGACATGAAAATGAAGATGCGGCCAGATGTTTGAGTCTTTAGTACTTGGAATCACACAGGATTCCCTGTAGGAGATAAGATTGAAACCATTGTCATCTTGAAGTTCAAGAGCACTCCAGTAGTTTGAGGCACGGTGTGCAGTAACAGTATCTGGTGCTAAGTGTGGATGTTCACGAAATTAGGTCAGTACCAGTGTTGCAGAGAAGAGCATTACGTTTGTGTTAGCAAGATTAGGCGTGAGTGATCCAGTGCTGGATCGTGGTTTATTTGAAAGCACAAGAAAGAGTGCTGAACATGTCAAACAATCTTGAGATCTGTTTCGCATTCGGCTGTGCCTACAGAGCAATCAGTGCCACAGATGTCGCTGCCAGGAACACAGGAATATCATATTATGATGACCTTGCAAGCTGGCCTGCGGCCCACCAAACTCTGTAGCAAGCGATAGTGTTTGAATGGTCTGGATAAGATAGTTTATGGCAGAGCAAGAGGTCAACATTTGTGAATGCAACTGTTGATTTTTAACATTGTGGATAGCGACTAGATCAAAGGGAATTATGGGAGAAAGTGTTAAAGCATTTCAGAACACCAGAGGAGGGGGATGTAAGTCCTTTATAGTCGGGGGATAATGGGTCAGATGCAGAATTTGAAGGGTAAGCAGAATTTGTATGAGCGCCATAGAAGAAACGTGGAAGAAGAAAGGAACGTAAGAGGGATGAGTGAAGGAGGAAGAGGATACTGAAGGAAATAATCTCCTATGTGTGGAACTGAGAGTGGAAATGCTAGTAGAGAAGGATAAGGCAGAGTCTGAAGCAGTGAGGCAAGAATGATTTTCACATTTGGGAGAGTAGAGAAGGAATGGTGCAGCCAAATCTTTAGGGGCGGGTTGCAGAAGGGTTCTGCGATTTTGAAAGATTGGAGATTTGGCCTTGTCAGTGGCTTCTTCAAGGGTGTTGGCAGTTATCTTGCACGTTTATGTTCTGAGGTTCTCATTTTGTACCATTTGTGGAGGAAGGTGCAATTTCCGGTTTTAAGGGGATGAATAGTGGGGATGATCGATAGCTTAGGCTTGGGGTATTACAACTAAATGTTTGCTTACAGTAAACATCAAATGCTCACTGTAAAGTGGGTTTGAACTATGAAAAGAAAGGGGTTTCTGTAAGTGGAGCTACACTAGGTTGAATATACTTGGTGTAAACAAGTGATTGTCAGGTGTATATTTGCAGCTGCTCTAAGGGAACCGAGAGGTGGTTACTGGAGAAGTCTGTGGCAATGGGCATATGTATCAAGACACTTTGGGGAGGCGAGTGGTTAATGAGAGGTAGAGAGTGAGATGAGGTGTCTGATAAGAGGAAGACGTTTCTAGGATTTCCATGAGCATAAGAGGTTAAAAAAATAATTAGAAAGGAAGACGTATTAGAGATATTGGGAAATATCTGCAGTCATGGGTACAGATTAAAGTCTTTAAGACTATGTTTGCTGGAGTATGGGGCAAGAATTCAAGATTGGTTTTAAGATTCTTAAAGAAAGACACAAGGCACCTAGTGGGTGGTAAATGATGACACTATACGCATGAAAAGGAATATTGATAGTGAACGAGGTGTATGCTCTGGAGAAAATGAGTGATCTTTTAGGCAAAACCCAACTCATTTATTTCTGTAGCAAGGAGAGTAAGAGAAGATGGATGGCATGGTCAGTGGGCTGATTGGCGGCTATAACTGTGTCACACTAACCACTTGCATTCCTGTTTGTTTCTATATTAAAGAAAGCTCATCTGCTAAGGGGCCCTTCATTATAATCCCTTGTTCCTTTTTATGTCTTAGAAATAAGAGAAGCACTTTAATAAAGGTTCAGAATGAGAATTGTAACGAAGGCAAGGTGACCTTCAATATAGATCGTCTTGGGATGGTTAGATTTGTGTGATTTCAATGGGCTAACGTGTTTATCATGTTAAACCAAGACATACTTGTTTGCCATTGTTTTGTTTTATATTAGAAACCACTAGCACCAAGAAGCTAGATGTTCATTGGCTTTATACGTATTGCCACATAACACTAAACGCAACCAAGCAACAAATGAATACATCTGCTCCTTGTGAGGATCTTTCTGAGAGCACGAGGCACCATATCTACCAGTATAGCCTTGTAGTTCTTCATGAACATATTTTTCTAGGCAGTGAATATTGCTTTATTTATTATTGATTGAGGGATGGATGTCTCCACGAACAACATTTACACCTGTGAGGTCATAGACGAAAAGTGAAAATAGAATTCACCTGGTTTGCGGACACTGACAATCCCGACAATGCATTGAAAGTACAACTGTAGGAGGTGGGATTCTTCAGCTAGAATGCAGCGATGCCTGTACTGCACCAGAGGTACATCTAACACGGGCAGCAGCAGCGATAAACGTGCAGCAGTGTCTTTTAAAAAGCAGAACAGCAGAACGATTAGCAGCTTTGTGATTGCCATTCGCTACATTCTTTCCAAAAACCACACTTGGCGTTTAACTTTTCTGACAGCCAAGAAATCCGGGAGTACGTAGGTCGTCTAAAATCAACAGAACAAGCTTGATGCGCATTTCCTTGAAATCTAAATAAATGCACTGTATTTGTACCATACGGCACACTATTCCCTCACGGCGATGGACCAATGTGGCACTAAGCCAATTATTGCCCTCAGGTTCAGTGGCATCTTTACATTGCAGAGAAGGGCACCACCCCTGCCTGCTTCCCCTCTACCCAACCGCGTGTGACTCCACCCCAGTCTCCCTCATCCGTCTCTGAAACAGGCTGTGGTTTATAAGTCCACAAGTACTCGTGCAGGGCTAAACCCAATAGGAATGTAGTAATCATTGCCTAATTTGAGCTGGTGGAGGCCATCAGCACTCATTTTTGGGGAGCAGCACTTATCTTTCCACACTAGATGTTGACTGAGAGCAAGGGAGAGAAAACACATAAAACGGAAAGGCATAGGAAGAGAAAGACAGACAACCACCACAAAGGGAGAAAGCAGGAACCTGCAAGAGCGAGACAAAGGGAGGGAGTGTCTGGGAGTTTATTAATAAAAAGGCATGAGGTGGGTTAGGACTAAGCAGCCCTGGTTTTCGGTGCGCCGACATTCAGTAGCACCGGCCGTGCACTTCCGAGCAGAGCTTTGAGCACCGGAACTCATTCTTTTACAAGTTAAGCACTGGTGCTAATGCACTGGATACTGTTTCACCCATTGCTAGAGCTCTGGAGTAACTAGAAGGGGATTAGCTGCATGTCATAAAACCAGTGGCGTAGAAAGGGAACTCTGGGGCTTAGCAGAAGCAGTGTTGCCCCTCCACCTGTCCTAGGTAGGGCACTGAAAGGTAATCTTAAAGTGGTTGAAGTGGGGCCCTCGTAATTCTGAACCCCGGCGCCAGGCACATGCAGCACCATTGACAGCTTTGCCCCCAAATTAAACACCTGTAGTGAAAAAGGCAAACCTAGTAAATGCTCTCACTGTTCCATAACATTTGCAGAGGCAATTTCGGATAGAGTCTCTGGTGGTAATCTGGAGAGTTGGGAGCCCAACACGTGTTCGAAGGGGTAGATACCATTTTACAAAATATTGGCAGCTGCCCAGCATTTGCGAGTTATAGTGGAATGGAAGTCCACACTTGATAGACAATAAGCTGGCAAGATGACTCATTTCATTATGTTCCAAATTCACAAAGTAGTAGGGACTAAAGTCAGACCATAGAAGAAACGTGGAAGAAGAAAGGAACGTAAGAGGGATGAGTGAAGGAGGAAGAGGATACTGAAGGAAATAATCTCCTATGTGTGGAACTGAGAGTGGAAATGCTAGTAGAGAAGGATAAGGCAGAGTCTGAAGCAGTGAGGCAAGAATGATTTTCACATTTGGGAGAGTAGAGAAGGAATGGTGCAGCCAAATCTTTAGGGGCGGGTTGCAGAAGGGTTCTGCGATTTTGAAAGATTGGAGATTTGGCCTTGTCAGTGGCTTCTTCAAGGGTGTTGGCAGTTATCTTGCACGTTTATGTTCTGAGGTTCTCATTTTGTACCATTTGTGGAGGAAGGTGCAATTTCCGGTTTTAAGGGGATGAATAGTGGGGATGATCGATAGCTTAGGCTTGGGGTATTACAACTAAATGTTTGCTTACAGTAAACATCAAATGCTCACTGTAAAGTGGGTTTGAACTATGAAAAGAAAGGGGTTTCTGTAAGTGGAGCTACACTAGGTTGAATATACTTGGTGTAAACAAGTGATTGTCAGGTGTATATTTGCAGCTGCTCTAAGGGAACCGAGAGGTGGTTACTGGAGAAGTCTGTGGCAATGGGCATATGTATCAAGACACTTTGGGGAGGCGAGTGGTTAATGAGAGGTAGAGAGTGAGATGAGGTGTCTGATAAGAGGAAGACGTTTCTAGGATTTCCATGAGCATAAGAGGTTAAAAAAATAATTAGAAAGGAAGACGTATTAGAGATATTGGGAAATATCTGCAGTCATGGGTACAGATTAAAGTCTTTAAGACTATGTTTGCTGGAGTATGGGGCAAGAATTCAAGATTGGTTTTAAGATTCTTAAAGAAAGACACAAGGCACCTAGTGGGTGGTAAATGATGACACTATACGCATGAAAAGGAATATTGATAGTGAACGAGGTGTATGCTCTGGAGAAAATGAGTGATCTTTTAGGCAAAACCCAACTCATTTATTTCTGTAGCAAGGAGAGTAAGAGAAGATGGATGGCATGGTCAGTGGGCTGATTGGCGGCTATAACTGTGTCACACTAACCACTTGCATTCCTGTTTGTTTCTATATTAAAGAAAGCTCATCTGCTAAGGGGCCCTTCATTATAATCCCTTGTTCCTTTTTATGTCTTAGAAATAAGAGAAGCACTTTAATAAAGGTTCAGAATGAGAATTGTAACGAAGGCAAGGTGACCTTCAATATAGATCGTCTTGGGATGGTTAGATTTGTGTGATTTCAATGGGCTAACGTGTTTATCATGTTAAACCAAGACATACTTGTTTGCCATTGTTTTGTTTTATATTAGAAACCACTAGCACCAAGAAGCTAGATGTTCATTGGCTTTATACGTATTGCCACATAACACTAAACGCAACCAAGCAACAAATGAATACATCTGCTCCTTGTGAGGATCTTTCTGAGAGCACGAGGCACCATATCTACCAGTATAGCCTTGTAGTTCTTCATGAACATATTTTTCTAGGCAGTGAATATTGCTTTATTTATTATTGATTGAGGGATGGATGTCTCCACGAACAACATTTACACCTGTGAGGTCATAGACGAAAAGTGAAAATAGAATTCACCTGGTTTGCGGACACTGACAATCCCGACAATGCATTGAAAGTACAACTGTAGGAGGTGGGATTCTTCAGCTAGAATGCAGCGATGCCTGTACTGCACCAGAGGTACATCTAACACGGGCAGCAGCAGCGATAAACGTGCAGCAGTGTCTTTTAAAAAGCAGAACAGCAGAACGATTAGCAGCTTTGTGATTGCCATTCGCTACATTCTTTCCAAAAACCACACTTGGCGTTTAACTTTTCTGACAGCCAAGAAATCCGGGAGTACGTAGGTCGTCTAAAATCAACAGAACAAGCTTGATGCGCATTTCCTTGAAATCTAAATAAATGCACTGTATTTGTACCATACGGCACACTATTCCCTCACGGCGATGGACCAATGTGGCACTAAGCCAATTATTGCCCTCAGGTTCAGTGGCATCTTTACATTGCAGAGAAGGGCACCACCCCTGCCTGCTTCCCCTCTACCCAACCGCGTGTGACTCCACCCCAGTCTCCCTCATCCGTCTCTGAAACAGGCTGTGGTTTATAAGTCCACAAGTACTCGTGCAGGGCTAAACCCAATAGGAATGTAGTAATCATTGCCTAATTTGAGCTGGTGGAGGCCATCAGCACTCATTTTTGGGGAGCAGCACTTATCTTTCCACACTAGATGTTGACTGAGAGCAAGGGAGAGAAAACACATAAAACGGAAAGGCATAGGAAGAGAAAGACAGACAACCACCACAAAGGGAGAAAGCAGGAACCTGCAAGAGCGAGACAAAGGGAGGGAGTGTCTGGGAGTTTATTAATAAAAAGGCATGAGGTGGGTTAGGACTAAGCAGCCCTGGTTTTCGGTGCGCCGACATTCAGTAGCACCGGCCGTGCACTTCCGAGCAGAGCTTTGAGCACCGGAACTCATTCTTTTACAAGTTAAGCACTGGTGCTAATGCACTGGATACTGTTTCACCCATTGCTAGAGCTCTGGAGTAACTAGAAGGGGATTAGCTGCATGTCATAAAACCAGTGGCGTAGAAAGGGAACTCTGGGGCTTAGCAGAAGCAGTGTTGCCCCTCCACCTGTCCTAGGTAGGGCACTGAAAGGTAATCTTAAAGTGGTTGAAGTGGGGCCCTCGTAATTCTGAACCCCGGCGCCAGGCACATGCAGCACCATTGACAGCTTTGCCCCCAAATTAAACACCTGTAGTGAAAAAGGCAAACCTAGTAAATGCTCTCACTGTTCCATAACATTTGCAGAGGCAATTTCGGATAGAGTCTCTGGTGGTAATCTGGAGAGTTGGGAGCCCAACACGTGTTCGAAGGGGTAGATACCATTTTACAAAATATTGGCAGCTGCCCAGCATTTGCGAGTTATAGTGGAATGGAAGTCCACACTTGATAGACAATAAGCTGGCAAGATGACTCATTTCATTATGTTCCAAATTCACAAAGTAGTAGGGACTAAAGTCAGACTTCCATATCTAATTTTTCCATGATTGAATATAACAACAAATCATATTACAGTTACAAATAAAGAAGATTCCAAAGGATTGGCTTGAGGGAGTTTTCACGTAGTTATTCATATCACAGATTTAGTGGTCTAGTTATAATAAGTATCATATCATAATTTCCTATACTGACAGCCAACACATGTTTTGCAGAAAGCTTCGCTTTGTGAAGGCTGTGAAATAAAACTTAGAATAATATGTGACAATGAACTTTCGGTATATTCCCAGTTAAAGCACATCATTTGTGAAGTTGTGTTTTGTTAGAGAGAAATCTACAAATGACCATGGTGCATTTTCAGCTTCTTGAAAAGCATTACCTATGAGGGAGTGACTCTTGTGTAAGTTTTTTGTGTATAATGGCTCTTGATTTAGTGGTCGTGATGTTGTGACTCTTGATTTAGTGACATACAACATTTTGCATACATGGACATTGGAGGAGTACAAAGGTTATTGACCTTACTAGATACTTAAACATTCCGAAGATCATTTCACATTTTGTCGGACTTGGTCTTCTCTGCAGGATCATCCCAAAACCTTTTACCTTCACTATTCATATTTTTACTGATTTCTTTTTGTTGGCACTTAAGACTCTCAATACTTTACCACTGCTAATTACTGCCAAAGCGGTCAGTTTATCTCTTTTAAACATGCAGAAATTGGCTTACACCAAATTGGCACATTTAATTATAATTCCTTAGTAAGGTGGTACCATAGGTACCCAGGGCATGTAAATTAAAGGATACCAATGGGCCTGTAGCACTTATGATGCCGCCTGCTCAAATAGTTCTTTAAAACCTGTCTCAGGCCTGCCGTTGTAGCCTGTGTGTACAGTTTTACATTGCCATTTTGATCTGGCAAAATAAAATTTACCAGGCTTAATACATAACATTAATACATAACATCTCCTCTAGGCTAGGTCCTACACATCCCATAGGACAAAATGCATTGTATTTAAAAAGTTGGGCATGTACTGTTAAGATCTACATGTCCTGACAGTGAAAATCTCTCTAGTTTCTAATTTAAAACCCTCTTTATGGTAAAGCTGGATTTTAAGTCACAATTCTAAAAATTCCACTTTTCAAAAGTTGGCATTTTCTTGTCTTAACCATTTGGTGTCTGCAGCCGGTTCCTGGGCTACATGACTAGGTGTAGTTGGCAGTTTAACTATGTGTATTCCTCAGAGACAGCATCACAATAGAGGCTTTGGGTTTTGGAAGGATGGGCCCTCTCTGGAAGATGGGGGATGGAGCTGTCACCTACCACAAGTGAACGAGGCACTAGCCCATCTCATACACAAATATCTTCACACTAGGCTGTTGTGCATCCAGGCAGACTAGGATCAGGGCAGGGAGGCAGGATATTCCAGACACTTCTCTATACTGAAAACTCCAGAGGCTTCTCATTCTTCAAAGTGAGCACCAGCTATAAAAAGGGGACCCTCAAACTTGCTCTTTATAACACTCCTGAACCTGTGAATACTGCAGAAGAAGCACACCCTGCTACCACGCTGCCCTGCTGCTGGGGCGGTGAGAAGGAAAACTGGCTCTGTACCCTTCATCCCAGGCTGAAGTTACTCCAAAGTTCAGCTGACCCCATATTCTGAGCTACAAGGACGCAACAAGCTCCAGAGGCCTCTCTACTATTGGCCAACTGACCTGCTGCAACTGAATCTGCCTGTTGCACTGGGTTCTGCCCCAGCAGTACACCTGGAGTTTTTGCTTTTCTGATAATCCGGTTTTTGGAGTTTTTACTGTGGGTGAGCCTCACTACTGGTGTCTCACCTATGGTAATCACATGGTAAACGGACAGTACATGTTTACCGCCAGAGTCCACCTTTTAAGGCCGCTGTGACGCAGCAAGGGTAAGGGGCACTTGGCTGTTTACACGTGAACATGTGTGCACAAACATGTGCACTTTTGTGCTTGCTGTGTGTGGGAGACCTCTGTCATGCACAGCCAGGTAACAGCGTGCATTGGGGACTCTGGAGGGTTAGGAATTCACCTGGGATAGGCCTCATGAGGATAGTGTACACTATTAGGGAACGTCATTATGCTTTACAGTTTCAACTATAGTGACACTCCATTACATCCATAAAGAAGGGAAGTGCCTTGGAGGGCAGTGTCCCTTCTCCTTGGCCTACAGAGCCCATTGATGTCTCAAATTAGAGTGAAACCTGTGCGAGAAAATCAAATTTGTAACTTCCAAAACGATAACTGTGCATCTTCTCCTAGCTTCTGAGGCGGAAAGGGGTGGGGCAGGATGATCTGTTTCAATCACCCAGCTGTCACACTGCACCAGGGATGAGCCTGCTCATGTCCACTGAACAAAGGGGAGCGCTCAGACAACTGGAGCCGCCCTACTGGGGAGCCCCTGCGAAATTCTAGTGTACAAATCCCTGGCGTTGATGTCAGCGAGGGGTGGAGGTGAGGCCCCAGGAGCTGATGTAACCAGTGGCTCCTGGATAACTTCATTTTGGATTTCTGGGAACACGGCCCGGGGTAGGTGTCCGGGCATGGACTGTCTTCTGAAACAATACAACAACAGCCCTATAGTACACTTGTTCACATGGAGCCCCGTCCCTAATTGAGGATGGTATTCTATCTTGACTATTTGATGTGTAGCTTTTTTGAGTAAGTTAACTCAAGTTTTTTTTTTTACATACATCTTTTGACACAATGTGCATTTCACTGTAGCTTAGGAGAAGTTTTTTGCGTGTGGTCCTGATGAAGCGCCATTTGATCTGTAAGGACTTTTGTGGGTGCGGAACATGTTGGCCTTCCCTAGTGGTTGAAGGCAGTTCCTTCTTCCATCTTATTGTTTTTTGGTAGAGTGGTGGAACATTATCTTCATCTCACTATGTAGTATTTTTAATCTTGACCTGGACCCTTCCTTGAACAATAAAAGATTGGTTTTGGAGGTCCTTGAGCCAATTATATACCATTTTCTCTTCAGCTCTCTTCTTAACCGTATGTTTAAATTGATCCCTACTTGCTTCAACTATGGTACGGATTACCAGTAAAGATCTCCGGCAAAGAGCCTCCTTGAGGGGCCCATCAAACATTGCAGCGCCAGTCTGACGAGGAGCAATCCCTATGATGAAGCATGACATCCAATGGATGTGTGAGGGCTCCTGCATCTATATTTAGAAGTGTCTAGTGAATTTTTGACTCTTTTTTTGGAACAGTGTACCTTTTTGTTTTGCCATTTTGGATTGTCTTAACATGCTATGCAGGAGGGTTGGGACAGGGTTTTAGAGGTGATGTGACACACCAGGATTGGTTGGGGGTGCCTGTCTTCTAGAACCTTGCACAAGGGGAAGAGCATCTTCTTGCCTGTGGAGTTTCTGCCCACCACATTGCTGGATCCTGGGACTGCCATGGAGATCTGGAAGGAGGAACCCCCAGACCCTCACTCAGGACCCAAAACTCTGTCCATTTGACCCCAGGACCAGTGGATCTCCTCAAGGGCTAGTGAGTCTGGCCTCCTTACTCCCCCTGAGGACCAGTTTTAGGAACCCCTTGACTTTTCTGCGCCCACCAACAAAGCTACAGAGGTAAACTGGTGCGGGGAGCCAGCAGGACCAGCTTTTGGAGGACTGCACCATTTTGGAGGTGTGGAGGGTTGTTGTAAGCGGCCCTGGTGGATAGAGCTCACGACCAGCAGTAAAGTGAGTCCAGGAGCATCCAAATTGGCCAACGGTGCATGAGTTATGATTGATGACCTTTGACCTAATTTTCCTCCCTCAGAGCATGTGGGGCTCCACCACCTTTTAATCAGTTTCTCCCAGAGTGGACTAGGGCCTGGGGATAGTGCAAAAAACGTAAATCTACGCCGTGGGGGGAGAGGGCATGCATACAGACCCCTCCCCCATGTTCTTAACTCGTCCGGGTCAGGTGCTACAATGGGGTGTTTGGTTCCCAATAAGGGTAATTGAATAACTATTACTTATTCCAACACTTCCTGAACATGCAGCTGGACCTGCCTCAGCCTTGCTGGCCTCAGCTGGAGTGAGCTCTTGATCGCCAAGAGGTGCATCCCAGGCTCCGGAACCTTGGTGTGGCATCAATTGAGCTACTTTTGAAAGAAACTGAGAAATTCTGATGTTTTGGGCTCTTTGCAACCACGAACAGGCTTTTTCTCACCAAGATCTTGCCACTAATTTCACCCACCAACGCAAAGCTTCGGTGAACTTAACTCTTGCTGCTACAGTGACCTCCAGCAACGACTTGCAGTGATAGAGCTACACTTTGAGCTACAACATTAACAGCATGTACTGACCGCCAAGACGACTCTCCAGCAGCGATCGTCTCCAACGCCTGACAGGATCTTCACACTACAGAGATGACCGTATGCAACACCTGTCCTTCTCTTCATGCTACAGTTACGGCCATCTGCAGCGTACTCCCTACACCTCACGGACTCCTCCACCATGAATGCAACTAATTACACTGGACTTTAGAAGGTGACTTTCAGCAGGACTAACCTCGTCCATATATCCAGCCAGCGTTCCATTGCGGTCGGCCTTAACTTGTGACTTTCACCTGGTCTCGCACAACCAGATAGCTTCGGGTAGCGCTTTCTGCTTTTAGGTTCTGTACATCAGCAGCGACTCCTCTGTTATGTTGAGAGCATTTTATTTTTCTTATGGAGCTAGAGTCAGCCGAGTCTGGGGCGGGGCCATTATGACAGCAGTGGGAGAAGGAGTAATGCGCACAGTAAGTGGCCAAACCAACATGCACACTTAGATCTCTCCACCCGGCTGTTCTGCACAGCCAGGCAGAGAGGAGGCACAGGCTCTCAGGCCCTGAGTGAGATCATGCTGGTAAACAGAATTACTAGCATAAGAGCAGTATTTTGATTGGCGTCTGGGAGCATGCGCAGTGTGTACCAGCCCTTAAGGAATCTGGACCAGATCAGATGAAGACTGAGATGGCAGCCGGCAACAGCAGGTAAGTACTTTTTTGTTTTAGTTTTTTTTATTTACCCCCTAACGCCCCCCGATATCCCCCTAACCCCACCAGTTATCATTAATAGCAGCCATCGCTGATATACGTACTGTAAATCTTTAGAATTGCATATTTCCGGTTCTACTGATTCAATTGTTTTTGCTTTGGTGTCAAATACTTTATTACATTTTACTCTATTTTTCTAAATTGGTGTGGGATTTTTCCTGTTTTGTGGTGTTATACATACCTTAAATCTTTAGAATTGCATATCTCTGGTTCTACTGACTGGATTTTTGTCATTTGGTGTCAAATCATTTATTAAATTTAACACTTGTTTTCTAAATTGGTATGGGATTTGTCTTGATTTGTGGTGCTAGACACACCTTAAATCTTTAGACGCATCTGATTGGATTTTTGTCGTTTTTGCTGTCAAATAATTTATTCAATTTTACTCTGTTTTTCTAAATTTGTGTGGGATTTTTCTTGTGTTGTGGTTTCACTTTATTACTGTTTGAGTGCTTCATATATACTTTACACATTGACTCTAGGTTAAGCCTGACTGCTTTTGTGCCGAGCTACCAAAGGGATAAGCACAGGTTAATTTTGTGCCACTTAGTGGTTCATGCTGACCAGGATTTTGGCTCTTGCTTGAGTACTCCTTCTGATTTTACAATTTTCGTCATTGCACAAGATTAGGGATTATTTGAACTGGATCATAATGCTAAATCTCCCCTCTAACCAATATTGCAATAAAAACGATCTTTGTCTTTCATCTTGGTTATAAGATCTGATGCATCACTGTGTTAGAGTCCCTGGACCAAATGGTTGTGACCTCTTTTAGTTGGAGGGCCAAGGAGATCAGAGCTAATGTTCAGGACTTCTAAAGTGATAGAACATGTACAACCTTTATTATCCTGGCCTGCAAAGCTTCATTATCTAAAAAACACAAAGTGGCAATCGAGTCATCAATACTGAACGATTTATTGACTAGTTCACATCACCTCTTGTTCCTTTTCGAGCATCTATGGGTCCCACTTGAGCTCATCATCTATGTGGATTCCGTAGAGCAATGTTCAGAGCATAAAGGAGTAGTATTCTTAACTTGACCAGAGCTTTGTTTAGTGTTTTTCATCATTGATCATGAACTTGATTTAGTTCAGTACAAGATCGTTCTTCCTAAAGTACACAGAAACTGCAGTTATAAAATGTTGAAGAATGACTGAACTATGATCAAGTTCAACAGAATTTTTGTTAATGTGATGAAAGAACTTGCGACTCCTAATTCTTCCACCTGTTACTGTTTTCATGAGAAAGGACAGCAGGTTAATAAATGTATTTAAAATGTGCTTTTTCACTGCTGTCAGAGTTTACAAGTGCCCTTTTACCTGTTTCTTTCCCTGAGTTGAGCATATCAACCCAACTTCTTTATCTAAGAATCTGACTATTTCACCTTAAGCACTTATTGATATCTGCTAAATTTGATCATTATTGATCTCTCAGGCTACTGATACGTTGTTGTACTTGAATGTAGAACAATGTGTGCATGAGATGGTAATTATTCCCTACTCTACCACTGAATCCAAACAAATGTACATTTATAAAAATCGCCGCAGTGAAAATAATGCCACCCACTAAGCTAGGATGTGGACCACAAAATAACAATTCCCTACACATGATTAACCCTACCTATAGAATAGCTAATATTTAGCCTATTTGAACTGCTAATATATGATTATTACACTGCCATCTGACTTCTCTGTGCCCAGCAAAAGCAGCTGCAGCAATAAGTAGCCAATGTTCTCTCGTTTCCTGCCTTAGGATTAAAATATCTGTTAAAAATGAAGATGATTTTGCTTTAGATTCTTTCCTTCCACTTCCTCCATAGTACTGAAACACTATTGTTCTTTTTGCAAGTATGTGAATGTGGTGTCTTATGTGCTTTACTTGGTTGTACAGGGTTTCAAGGGTGGGTGGTAGCTGTAGTGGAGTGAACTTCTCGTCTCCTGTGGTGAATGTGGAATGTCCGTGTGCGCATGCCCTGTCTATGTTGCCCTTCTCTTCAGGTCATGGTATAGCGGTGGTCATGTATGGAACTCCCATTGTAGGAACGAAAGCTGCTATTGATATTGAGTTTTGAGTATAAAATGGGCAAAGGCTTGGAGCGCCCTCCACCCTCCCCCCCCTTACATATGCTGTTGTGGATGGAGATGTAATTCCCCAATATGGGGAAATATTGAAAAAACCTCTTATGATATTCTGTCTCCACTTTTGTGCTTCTTCCTATCAGCTCGTTTCTGCCGCCTTTGAACAACTATCTATTGCTCTCCCAATACTGGCTAACATGCAGAGGCCGAGATTGAGTTTAATGTTATCTAATGGCTAAATCCTTGGCTTGTGAATTTGGTGACTTGGGTTCTATTCCAAGCATTGATAGTTCATCAGGAAATCATTTCATTCTGGATATTAATGTCTCTCTATGGAAAGAATGGAAACTGTTTCTGATAACGGCAGAAACTCCAGCTTAATGCTTTCCCTGTGAGATGTTCCTCTCCGCCCCTCCCTTTCACATCCTGCTTCCTCTAATCCTTCCCAATCCACAACCCACATATCATCCTACAGTATATAGCGAACCCAGTGTCCATTGTGCGTTAGAAATATTCTACATGCAGCGCTAGGTCACTTCTTGGAGCTAGGACTGCGCTAGACCTAAAATAAAAAATAACTGTGGACCGTAGACTTTCGAGCTAACAATAATTGATGGAACTCAAAATACATCCATCTTATATCCGTCTTAAGTCATATCTATTTACTGTTCAACTGTTCAAGTCCTCCAAAGGAGTAAATGTCATGTGTACAGCTATGTGCATTAACTGAAGAACTGATTTTACTCTCTGGTTTAAGTGTTAAATGACAAGACAAACACATGCCGAGCCTACCTCCTGTTTGTGCACGTGTTTTTTGTGTTCAGATGCACATGTAAGTGCCTTGTTTTACACTGTTGTTTTATTTCATTACTGCTCATTTTGTGGCGCAGTCTCAATTTGCACCTGCCTCGATATTCTCCTCGCCGTATATCATAGATACCACTTTTGATATATATATATGTGTATATATATATATATATATATATATATATATATATATATATATATATATATACATTCGTTTTTTATAACTCGACTTTGTCTCTGACTACTTGACCTATTTATGAAAATTCGTCTGGTCAAATGAGCTTGATACTGCTGAGTGATAATTCTACAGAGGAACGCGGTGTCAGGGCCTTGGCAGATTATTTGAAATTCTAATTTTCCATGTTTAATTCTGTGAGATACAGTTATGGACAAACATTCATCAAAGTCGGAGTATACAAGTACGGTGGATCGGTTTCCTGATAAATTGTTTAGTCAGCATTTATTTTGCATTTTTTCTGATTTCTTTGTATAGGGAAGAGATTAGAGAAATGAAGAATAGAATATACAAGAAATGTCTCCAGAGGTGTATAATTCTTTATTAATAAGAAAAGTAATCAAAAAGAAGAAAAATGTACATCAAATTGATTGACTGGAGAAAAACCATCAAAGGCATAGGCTCTCATGTCTTTGGCAATATTTTTTGAATACCACCGTGCCAGTGGCCGCCACAATACTGCGGCAGCAGCGGTAATCCGCCTGCCCTAATATGACTCACAAAAACAAAATCGCCAGAATACAGCCATAAATCCCACACCAATGGTGGGAGAAAGGCGGTAGCACCAGCCACACTGCCACCCCAAAAATAGGCAGCCCACCATAATACGACCCACAAATCAGCACAGCGGCTGAAGCGCGGCTGTAAGCCAATGGTGTGCGGAATGCCGCGGTCGAAAAGGAACCTCCACAACTACACCACACCACATTGGCCATTTCCCCACACCTGATACACACACACCACACACACCCCGACCCCACCATAAAACACCCACCCACACAACCCACAACCCTTTGCTACTACAAACAATTAAGAGGCATTTGATGGTCACTCAGTTGCATGCACTGCACGCACACAACACAACCACATGCGCACTCCTCATGTATCACACTGTACATTACACATTTACACACACACACCTCACAATCACCATGTCCCCACAAAGGCATCCCCGTTTCACAGAAGATGAGTTGTGGACACTGATGGACGAAATTGTCAGGGTAGAGCCACAGCTATTCGGTGCACAGATCCAGCAGACATCCATAGCCAGGAAGATGGAGATGTGGCAGTGGATTATCGACAAGGTGAACTCAGTGAGAAGGCATCCGTGCAAAAAGTACGACAAATGGAAGAGGTGGAACGACTTGAGGGGGAAGGTCAGAGCCATGGCATCCAGGCACCAAATTGCAATCATAAAGACTGGTGGTGGGCCCCCTTCTCCTCCCCTCGAGCTGACATCATGGGAGGAAAAGGTCTTAGCAATCCTGCACCCTGAGGGTATCAGTGGAATTCCCAAAGGACTGGAGACTGGTAAGTCACCCACAATCATCTTGTAGTCAGTATACCTGTATCACATGCGTCCCCATCCCCTGCATGCCCACCAACACCAATCCAAACGTCTGCACTTACAAATGCATGTAATGCATGTTCATCAAGAAGCACTATGAATCCCACAATACATCACTCTTTATCAGTCTAACAATGCACCCCCCCACCTAGGTAGCCCTGCAGACTGCAGCATGCCAAATAGCACTCACTTAGCAGCCTATGTCAAACAGATGAGGTATATGTCAATAACAATCCCTGTCCTCCACAGGTACCACTGATAATGTCACCCGTCAGCAGGTGCCACGAACACCCAGTCCTCCACCAGAAGAAGACCTCAGTGTTGACAGTGACATAGGATGGCTGGGAATGGATGACCTCCCTGACTCATCCTACACTTCTGGCCAGTCTCCCTCTGCTAGCCTCACCCAGGCCACAATAGAACCCCCACTACTGTAGCAGCCAGAATGGCAGTTGCCCAACAGCCACAAAAGACCACATCAGTCAATGGTGTGCCCACCGGTACAGGGGCCTAATTCAGCTCCCACCACTCAAGATGATGAAGGTCCTGGTGTGAGTGGAAGTGGCCATATTGTGCGGAGGACACAGGCATATCGGGCTAGGGCCAGTGTGAGGACATCTGTGGGGCAAAGGGTGGGGCAACCCAGGGAGCCACTTGTCCAGGAGGCCATTGCACAAGTCCTGTGAGCATTCCACCAATTCCAGGACAAGATGGGCCAGATAGTCACCATGTTGGGGGAACACCAAAGTCTGCAAGCCCATTACCACCAGGATGCCATGCAGCAGAGGCAGGAACACAATGCTACCATGGCCTCCATCAAAGGGTTCATGCCAGAATTAATATCTGTCCAGGGTGAGTCCTCCACCCACCACCAGGCCCCTGCCAGTAGCCGCAGTCCTGAGCAGCCCTCTACATCTGCTGCAGCTACTGGGATGGTGGCCCTGCCTGAGGACTCACAAGTCACAGGTGACCCTCCCCCAGTAGTTGAGGAACCCCCACGCAAACGTGGACGAAGAGCCAGACATCCTGCATGGACTGGAGCCAAGACCAACCCCACTACCATAAAATGAGCCTCTCGAGAATTATCTCCCTTGTGTGACACAGAGACACCTTGGAGACTGACTACTGCCATATCTCCATTACCTATCACTCCTGGAAACTGGAGCTGTGGTACCAAATGCTTGGACTAATAACCTGATGATTTTGTACAACATTGCCCCACTCTTTAGCTCCAATCTATCCTATTGGAATCACAATAACTATACTTTAATACAATAGGTTTTATGTGTTCAATAAGTGACAATGAACAAACAATGATGTTGTGTAGTGATCAAGTGTTGTGCAACAAGTTAAATCTGTGAAGCCCTTGTCCATATAGCTTGGAGCCAGTTGCACAATGTCAATGTCAACACATCTGTGCCCACAGGTAGCAGAGAGGGAAGGGAACTCCGCATCCAGCGACAGTTCTCCTGTGTTCAGGTGTCAACAAATAATCTATTATGATAGATCACCATATCAGTGCAATACCACATGCACCTTCAATAGTAAGTGTCTACTGACATAACTATTAATAATAACACAAATAATTTTTTTTTATGAACAATACAGAACAGATCACACAGTTCCTGTCTTGGAGACATGACACATAAGTGAAATGCTGTCTATCACAATTATCAGTTTGCTATCCTCCACTGATAGTATGATAAAACTGAGAAATGAAATTTGGGTAAACTGTACCATGAGGTGATATATGAGGAGCTGTGAAGAAGGCACATCCCATTGTCACTTCCAAATTATTCACATTAAATTTAGAACATGAGGGATTTGGATAGTAAGTGAAATCAATTCATACAGACTGACAATAGCAATGGCAGTAGTACTTCAGCCCATTAATACCTACATATAAGATACACTGTACTGCTGTACCTAACTCAGACATAACACTGCTCACATCACAGATTGATTTCAAGTAACACCCATACTGTAGTTCAGCATGATAAGCTGTATATTGACATAGAAACCTACCAGAATGTCACTGGAAATATTGCTGGATGAACTGAGTTCTTGTGACATCATCCTCGTCCTCATCTTCGTCACTATCTATTGCTCCCTCTACTGCTACCAGTACATCCTCTACACCCTCCACTTCTAGCAATTGCACATGCCTCCTTAGTGCCAAATTGTGCTTCATCTTCTGAGGTGAGTGGAGCAGGGAACCTCCAGACATGTGCAAACACCGGAATGTCGCCCTCAGAAGAGCGAATGTCCGCTCAATGACCCATCTCGTCCTCCCATGAGCCTCATTGTATCGATTCTCCGCCCTGGGACTTGGATTCCTCACTGGTGTCAGTAGCCAGGACAGATTAGGTTACCGTGAACTACCTGTGGGTAGTGGAAACATCCATTACAGTCCTGCTATGTTGAGAGTGGAACGTGTAGGCTTGCTGTGGTCACAGTGATTGTACTCACACTCATCATACTCACCAACAAGGAAGCCTCTCTCCCTCTGTAGGTACATCATCATATGTGGGACACTGCTGTTCCTGAGGATGTGGGAATCCTGTACAGAGCCAGGAAACTTAGCTGTCACCTGTGAGATATATAGGTCTGCTAAACAGACCATCTGCACATAAATAGAATGATAGCTCTTCCTATTCCTATACACTTGCTCATTGTCCCTGGGTGGTACCAATGCAATATGGGTACCATCTATGGCCCCTATTACATGAGTGAAATGCCCCATTGCATAGAAGTCAGCCTTCACATGGGGGAAATCTTCAGGATGGGGACATTTTATGTAGCTGTCAACATGTTTGAGCAGGGCAGGCAAGACTTTCCATAACACATTACTGACCGTAGGTTGAGACATACCTGCTGCCAGTCCCACAGACGCTTGGAAAGAGCCAGTGGCCAAAAAGTAGAGGACGAATAGCACCTGCACAATGTGAGGAATGGCTGTAGGTTGTCGAATGGCTGGCAGCAGATCTGACACCAACTGGCTACGCAGTTCCATGATAGTTGCAAGGTTGAGACGATAGGTGAGAATAATGTGTCTATCTTCTATGGTGGCAAGGTCAAATAGGGGCCGGTACACAGATACATGTCTCTGCCTCCACAGTGGTCGGTATCTAGGTTTAGCAAACAACACATGTGTGAGCATGATTACACTTAATTTCCCCCATATTGTGACAACATACCACCAATATGCATCACACCTGAAAACAGGTTCCTGACTCCGATTTGGATATTTGATGAGAGACTGTTCCAACAATAAGGTAACCCACTAATGTCATCTGGAGCGCATACACCATATATTAGTGGTGTCTGGTATCAGGCATTATTAATGTACAGTCACCCTTTAGCCTACTACACAATCATAGGCTGTTTATGAGTCAGCAACATATTCCCCATTACTCTGAAGGCACAGCTGACTAGACATGACTGACTTTGTTCCATTTATGCTTGGCATGAACATTGCCTGTATGAGCTGTGACGGACATGTGTGACTGTAAACTGGACAATAGATGTGTAAAATGGCTGCTGCTTGGCCTGCATGCAGAGGAATATTACAGTGAGCTCATTCCACCGGCGTATGTCATCATGGCGGTAGGCGGTCGAAACCGCTGTGCAACACATTGATTAAAACTCCTGAGTCTCCAACCAACCAGACCTCCACTGCGTGTGCTGCTGTGTCCTGCTCCTGGATGACGCATGTAACAGGGGAGTGGGCCCACGCCTTCACACAGGAAGAACTCCAGAAACTTGTGGATGGGATCCTACCCCTGTACACAAAGCTGTATGGGGCTCCAAAATAGCAGGTAGGTTGCATATTGGTGTATTTGTAGTGACATGGTTGTGTGTGGATGATAGTATGTGTATGCTGCATACCCTGTGGTGGGTGATGCTTCGGACACGCATGCTGGATTAGGAATTGTGCGTGTCCTGTCGTGGATGGAAGTGTGCGTATAATGTTTGTGGTCCTATCATATTTCTGCATTATGTGTCTACATGACTGTGCTCTTTTCACTGTCTCGGATCCAGGTCAGCGCCCATCAGAAAAAATCTATGTGGAAAGCCATCGCCAAGGAAGTGCGGACCCTGGGGGTCCATAGTTGGTGGAGCACCCACTGCAGGAAGCGGTGGGAGGACCTGAGATGCAGGGCCAGGCAGATCGTGAAGGCCCAGTTGGGAAGGCCTCTCAACAAGGAAGGGGTGCCCGTCGGTCCCTGACCCCCCCTAACGGCCTACATACTGGTGGTGGCATACCCAGAGGTGGATGGGTGCTTGGAGGCAACACAGCAGCCACAAGGGGGTGAGTAACAGAGTGTAGTTCTTGTGTCATTTCACTCTGAATGGAAAGGATGAGTGTGATTGACAAAGGTAGATGGCATCACATTGCAAGTTTGTTATTGAGGGATTCCCTAAGCATAGCTCTAATCTGGATTCATAGAGGCATGCCAGTATGTAGCAGATCCTGAGTTGTGCTGTCGAACAGTGATGGTTGTGCTCACTTACTTTTGGGTATCTATTTGGGAGTGTTGATGAATGTGGTAATGTAGTAGCTGTTGCATGCCTGTAATTGCTATGCTTATGGATAAAACTGTGTTGATCTTTGCTTGATGTGTAGATATTGACCCTATGCTCCCTTTCACGCTCTCCCACCCTCCCTCCTTGTCCTCTTCTTTCCATGTGTGCATTAGCATCAGCAGGTGAAGGAGTAGGGGCACCAGCGAGTGGGGAGGCTGCAGCCCATGGGACCCAGGAGGCCGAGAGCACAGATGCCGAGGGGACCAGTGGGTTGGGGGCGAGGGGAGCACCATGGGGGAGGCAGAACTGCAACATTTGACTCTGATTTCTCCTTCGATGGAAGCTCCCTGGCGGTGACGGACCCTTCTGGGACCCGCCCAGCAACAGCCTTGTCCGCCACCCCCCTTACCAGCACTGCCCTACCAGTAGCTCCCCGCCAAGGGGCCCATGCCCGCTCACCCAGGAGGGTGGGCGTCTCCTTCGCCACAGGCACCTCTGCCCCAATCAGCCCTGCTGCCCTCAATGGGGAGGCTATTGACCTCCCGAGATCCATCTCTGTGTGGCAGTCAACCATAGTGAATGCCATCCAGGGCCTGGCATTCCAGATGCAACAGACCAATGCCTACCTGCAATTGACGGTGCCTTGGCTGGCCTACAGGGATTGTTTCAGGCTCTGGCCTCCTCATTGATGGCAGCTAGTGTCCCTACTACTTCTGTCCTCCCTCCAGCTACCTGTGCCCAATCCCAGATCCCTCTCCCCTCACCCATTCAACCCACACATTCAAACCGGCATTCACCCAAAGCAACAGACAAGGAACGCAAAGACACACACAGGCACCACAAAACACACCAAAGGCATTCGCACACTCACACTCAAAAGCAGACACAACTACAGCCACTACCTCCCCTGTCTCCCCCCCACCACCTCCTGCCTTACAGTCACATCACCACTCACACCTGCCAATAATGCATCCTCACTCCCAGATCCTGCCACCACTTCTGTTTTGCCCACAGTCACCACAACAGCAGACACTCAGACATGCAGCCCATACACCACACCACAGCCACCTTCATGACTGTAGGAAAGTAGCCTCTTTCTAGCATGGTTATCCCCACTTTTGGCCTGTTTGCGAGTGTGTGTTTGTGTGTTTTTACTGCGTCACTGGGATCCTGCTAGCCAGGACCCCAGTGCTCATAGTTTGTGCCCTAATGTGTATGCCTGTGTGGTGCCTAACCGTGTCACTAAGGCTCTGCTAACCAGAACCTCAGTGCTTATGCTCTCTCTGCTTTAAATATGTCACTGTAGGCCAGTGACTTCATTTACCAATCTCAATTGGCATACTGGACCCCCTTATAAGTCCCTAGTATATGGTACCTAGGTACCCAGGGTATTGGGGTTCCAGGAGATCCATGTGGGCTGCAGCATTTCTTTTGCCACCCAAAGGTAGCTCAGACAAACCCTTACACAGGACTGCCACTTCAGCCTGCGTGAAATAGTGCTCACACTATTTCACAGCCATTTTCACTGCACTTAAGTAACTTATAAGTCACCTATATGTCTAACCTTCACTTGCTGAAGGTTAGGTGCAAAGTTACTAAGTGTGAGAGCACACTTGCGCTAGCAAAGGTGCCCCCACATAGTTCAGGGCAATTTCCCAGGACTTTGTGAGTGCGGGGATGCGATTACACGTGTGCACTACATATAGGTCAATACCTATATGTAGCTCACAATGGTAACTCCGAATATTGCCATGTAACATGTCTTAACTTCATGGAATTGTCCCCCATTCCAAATCTGGTATTGGGGAGCCAATTCCATGCATCCTGGGGGCTCCACCATGGACCCCCAGTAGTGCCGAACCAGCTCTCTGAGGCTTGCACTGCAGCTACAACTGCTGCCACCTCACAGACAGGGTTCTGCCCTCCTGGGGTCTGGGCAGCCCAGTCCCAGGAAGGCAGAACAAAGCATTTCCTCTGAGAGCAGGGTGTTACACCCTCTCCCTTTGGAAATAGGTGTTACAGGCTGGGGAGGGGTAGCCTCCCCCAGCCTCTGGAAATGCTTTGAAGTGCACAGATGGGGCCCTCCTTGCATAAACCAGTCTACACCGGTTCAAGGACCCCTCCTCCCCTGCTCTGGCAGGAAACTGGACAAAGGAAAGGGAAGTGACCACTCCCATGTCCATCGCCATCCCGGGGGTGGTGCCCAGAGCTCCTCCAGTGTGTCCCAGACTTCAGCCATCTTGCTTTGCAATGTGTGGGGGCACTCTGGAGGGCTCTGAGTGGCCAGTGCCAGTAGATGACGTCAGAGACCCATCCTGATAGGTCCATACCTGATAAGGTAGCCAATCCCCTTCTCAGTGCTATTTAGGGTGCATCCTGTGGGTTCTCTTCAGATTCTGCTTGCAAGTTTCCTTCAGGAATCCTCTGCAAGAACTTCAGACTCTTCTGACCTCTGATCAACCGCAGCCTTCTCCAAGAAACGCTGTAATCGCAACAAAGTGTCTACAAGAGACACTTTTCTTCAGCAACCTTAGCTCCATGTCCACAACTGCAACAGTTTCCACGGTGTGCATGCTCTGGGGACTCCCTGTCTTCATCCTGCACCAGAAGGACCAAAGAAATCTCCAGTGGAGTGACAGAGTCACTCCCCTGCTCCAAGCACACACCTTCCAAGGCGACAACCTGTACCCTGGGACTCCTCTCATGGTGGCAAGCATGCTCCTAAGGACACAGAGGGTGGACATCATCGACATAGACTGTCCTGAGGTCCTGCTGATGCAATTTGGAGGAGGTAAGACCTTGCCTTCCCCGAGAACGATGGTACCCCTGTGTATTGTGTCTTCTTCGCCTCCTGAGGCCTCTGTGCACTCTTTGCAAACTTCCTTCATGCACAGCCTGGCCCAGGTCCCCAGCACTCCACCCTGCGACACTCAACTCGCTGAGTTGTTCTTCGACAGCGTGGGACCTTCTTTTGTTGTGCTGCATCAACCGCGTTTTGCACCTCCTTTGAACCCGGATCCTGTGTATTCTGGGGTGCTGTTTGGGTCCATCCAGCACCATTTTGATGAAAAATGCACTTTTGTCGTAGCCAAGACTTGTTGGCGCCTTCCAACACGAAATCTCATCTACAACGATCTTTCACGCCGTGGGACATCTTTTGCATCTTGCAGGAACCCGCTGGCATCTTCCTATGGTGCATTTCTGCACTAGTCTACTAACCAGGGACTCTTCTTTTGCACCCTCTTCTGGGTTGGCAGGGGCTCCTGTCCTTCCCGGAACTTCTTTAGACTTCTGGACATGGTCCTCTTCCTTTGCAGGTCTTCAGGTCCAATAATCCAGCAGTTGTTCTTGCAGACTTGGTTGGCCTCTGCAAAATCCCCAAAACGAGGTGTAGTGTATCCTAAGGAAACTTGCAGTACTTTACTGGGCTCTGGGGTGGGGTAATTTACTTAACTTTACCTTATTCTTAATCTCCCAGCGATTCTGCACACACTACATTTGTCTAGGGGGAATTTGTGATTCACATTCCACTTTTTTAGTATATGGTTTGCCCCAGACCTATTTTCTCCCATTGCATTCTATAGGATTTCCTACTGTTTGCATTGCTCTATGACTATTTACTTTTAATTTTTGTGTCTAGTGTATATATTGTGTATAATACTTACCTCCAGAAGGAGTATTGTCTCTAAGATATTTTTGGTACTGTGTCACGCAAATAAATAACTTTTTTTTTGTTAACACTGAGTATTGTCTTTACTTGTGTATAAGTACTGTGTAACTATAAGTGGTATTGCATGAGCTTTGCATGTCTCCTAGTTCAGCCTAATCTGCTCTGCTAAAGCTACCTCTATCAGCCTAAGCTGCTAGAAACTACTACATTCACCAACAAGGGATAACTGGACCTGGTATAAGGTGTAAGTACCCAAGGTACCCACTACAAACTAGGCCAGCCTCTACAATGACCACGTGCAGCACACCCATCTTCCTTGCAGACATCACCCCAACATACATTGACACAACGTGTTTGTCCACTCCCGCTCTCTTCCCCCTCTACCCAAAACACATAAACGCTCCCACTCAGACACTCCGCATTCCTCACACATGCACACTATCCATACACCTGCATCCATATCCAGCACACCTACACATCCTACAAGCATTCCCTTTACCTCCACTCCCAGACCTGTATCACAGCCCATCCCCCATTTCCTTAAAACGTTTTTCCTTGCCCGCCTTAGTCAGTTCCCTGATCCTGTCCCACCTTGTGTTGCCCCTTGCCATCATAGTTCCCTCCCCCCTCCCAGTCCTTCCATCCCCAAGTACTCCTATGACCCCCCCTTCTGTTTCCCATGCCCCTCCCCTGCCCAAAAGCTTCCCCCGGACCTGTGGCTTAATCCAAACGGCCTCCTTCTCAGTCCAAATCCAAGTGGGTCCGACTGCACTAACCCAAAACAAAGGCCAAAGACTGACCTCCCAAAAAACAGGCCAAGGACCCCCCTCCCAAACCATAAAACTAAACCTCTGCCACTACACCAACCCACTGACCCCTGATGTGCCTGACTGCCCCCTTAATGTCCCTAGCCTGTGGAGGCCGTGAGGCTGTCAGGAGTCCAGTTGGGCGATTGCCTGGCCCTGTGCGCAATTTGGATGGGCCTATGGCCCCCTTTTGTATATAATTCCACCTGTGTCCTTTCCAATTACAACTGCCCAACACACCACGTTGGTGTCAATTTGAAACATTTGTCGTGCCTTTCTCATTACATGGTGGATGTGCAAATGTATTTGGATGCTGTTTACTTAGCATATCTGTGCATTGTGTCTGTGTGGCTTTGTTGGCTGGATCAATGACTTGGGCAGTGTAAGTATTGTTATGTATATGGATTGATATGTTTGTGTATGCTTGGTTGTGGTATTTGTGTGGTTGAGTATTATGATGTATGTGTGGAGGTATGAGTGTGTTGTGTGTCCATGATGTGCGTATGTTCCCTATGCATGGATGTCTGTATGTTCAGAATTGGTTGTGTTGAATGTTTTCTATTCCATTCAGGTTGTCTTGACATTGTGTTTTGCTTGCTGGCACTGTCTATTACAGGATTAGGGTGCCTGCGTTACGTTTTGTGGCCTATTAAGTGGGATTGCTGTGGGTGGGTGTATGTGAGGTTCCATTGTGATGTTTTTTGCCTGGGTATGTGTGTGTGAGTGTGTGTGAGACATGTGTGTTGGGCGTGGTGTTTGTGTTGGCTGTGCATGTGTGTCGCTGTGAATGTGTGTGTGTATCGGTACGGGTGTTGTATCGCATGTGTGAGTGCTGCAGTCCATGTCTGATGTGTGTGGGGGCGTGTGTGTGTGTCTCTCTCCCCTTCCCTCCATTGTGTGCTATGCGGGTGTACTTACCAATGGTGTCTTTGTCGGCGTTGCTGGTCCTGTAGGAGGATGACGTAGAATGGTGCTGGGAAGCTTCGTAGTGCACGTTCCATGGCGTCCGCTGACTTGTCCTTATCCCTGGAGGTGAGTGTCTCCTTTCAGTTCATTTCCACCAGCTTTTTATGGCGTTCGTACCGCCCTAGAAATCGTGGTGGTCTGCTGACTCTTTATATGGTGGGCGCTGCTGTGCTTTCAGCAGGCCTGGTACCGTGGCATCACCGCCGGGGTCGTTATTTGGCGGTCTGCCCCTCCAGCCTGGCGACGGTAGGGTACAGTGACCGCCAAAGTCGTGATGAGGGCCATAATACAATATGGTTTATTAGGAAACACAAGACAGGCAGTATGAATATTCCTACGTTAAAGCTTGATGAAATGGTGTTATAAATCTGATGCTCTCAGTAACATTCGGAAAAGCAGCTACTTGAAAAGATCTGTTTTGCCCAAGTAACAATATGAAGTACCATTACAATATTGAGAAGAAAAAAAAGATAGCATGGACTCTAGGATTTCCAGTAGGGTTCTACAAATGTAGTCAGTGCAACTGTAGTGATTTCATGGGAGGTGAACAGATCCATGCCAGTTATATTTATCATGTAAGGCAATACATAGTTGGCAGTTTCATTACTTGACATGCCACATTTTGTATAAATGTAATATGTATGGTGACAGATTAATGACGGGTCCACAATTCGACCATTAAGAGAAATATAGAGAGATCAAACATACAAATCATATGTATCTGTAATAATGATAGATATCCGGTGGCTGTGCCTTTCGGATGATTCAAAGTAAAAACAGAAAATGTTATTTATAGTACTTTATCATGTACTACCTTATATTAGAGGTGGCAATAAAAGATAGACAGTTTACTAAATTACTAAATAAATTATAGTTGGTAGAAAATGATTTGAACAAATCTGAGATGGAGGCCCCCTGTAAAAATGACTGAGATATGATTCTTTCAGAGTCTTAGTTTGAAGCAGAAGTTAATTACTACTCTTGCTAACTTTGCAATTAGGGTTCAAACCTGTAGAAAGAAATATGCACGTTTTCTACCAGTCTGTTAAATGTACTGTTGAAAATCAGAATGCAGATGGTTTAATGTTACGTCAT
Organism: Pleurodeles waltl; assembly: GCF_031143425.1. NCBI lineage: Eukaryota > Metazoa > Chordata > Amphibia > Caudata > Salamandridae > Pleurodeles > Pleurodeles waltl. The sequence goes on from NC_090436.1 coordinate 320,700,499, forward strand.
TCAGAATTAACTGAGTTACCAGAATCCACTTTGAGAATGAAATGAAATACCTATGAAGGAAGTTAATTAGAACAATTCTAGACTATGGGCAGAGATGAATAAATCAGCAACAGAAATGCTCAACTGAATATTAAGAAAGTATATATTAGTAAATCACAGAGCGAGCTAGTAGTAGACATTTTGGAAAAAAAGTATTCAGAGAAGACTGTTTTGTTCTGACTTAGTATATGGGTAAATCGAAGTGTTCTACCTTGCACTATGTAGGATATGATGTCTCTTTAGCTTTTTTAAAATGTGATTTTGTTTTGTACATTTCAAACTTATTTTGTGAACGAAATTATCTTTAGCTACTGTAGCAAGAGTTTCACAAAGGTGAAACATATATACCGTGTTATTTTAAATATTTATATAGGCAGAACAGTAGTAAATGCCAATCAAGATCAATAGCAATAGAATTGGCAGTACATCACCCAAATATGTGTGGAATGATTGTAGCAGGTAGAAAGATGTAAACAGGTGATCAAGATTGAATGGGTCTTACACAAAGAAGAAGAAAACAAGCCAGTCATCATGCTGGGGAGTAATTTATAAAGAAACTGCTTCTCTGTAAAAATTGATATTCTAGATAATGAATAGGAGTAAATTCTACTTATTAGTACCATTCATTCTATCCTCCATATGGCACTACTGAATTAGTTTAATAATCCATTTGCGTCTTTTAACGTTCTCTAGAGTCAGTGTTCTGGAAGGAACTGCAATAGTATGCCCATCAGCACTGTGCATTTTTATGACAGCATCACTTTATGCCCACTCCTGTTGTCTTTGACATACTCCTTGCAAAATACATTTCAGTTGTTTTCATGTGCAATAGTATGGCAAAAACACATACTCATATCAGACATCGAAATATCCTTTTCGTGCCTTTGCCAATTGCAATATCTGTGTGGGCAGTTGTATTGGCTGCTTTCACTAGTTCCAGCGCTAATTCAAATCCATACAAAATGTTCCACCCCCTGTTTCCTTATCCCATACTGCCTAGTGGTGGGCTTGATGTACCTTGCTCCTAGACTATTATCTGTCGGTTCTGTTAGGTTTTAAGATACCAAGCAGAGGTCCCAATGAGTCCCCTCACCTACACAGAATCTCTAAACTGGTAGGAGACTGAACTGCTACTGGACGAAGGAATCCGGTGAAAATGGATGTGGGGACGAAGAGAGAAAATCTATTTTCTCAGGTACTGGTACGGTCACAGATGACTCTCTTGCAGTGCAAGATTTCAGTTCATTGTTTTGGAGATCTTCACGCTAAAATGTCAAATGTATTGCAGCAAAGAGCAGCAAGCAAAATTGTTGCACATGTGAGTGGGAAACAGCAGGAAAACACCTTATTTATAGAAATATAGCACTGCCCTGCAGTCTTTCCAGTGCTGTCGCACAATGAGGCTGCTATCACCATTCACACACCTCTGCACCTTAGTGCAAGAGTATGTGTGTATGTATGATGTCTAGCATAGGTTTTGTACTGGAAGAATAACCTTCCAACATAAAATATTATGCTTAGATTAACTTTTAAACTTTTCTCACTTTGTATGGGTGCTGCACAGTGCAGCACATATGCAAAGCCAAAAAAGATTAGAGAACTAAAATCATTTCTCCTTGATAACGCCAATGTCAAAACTGTGTTGTTTTTTTTTTTTCTTTTAGTGCAAAACCCTGTCTAGTTGTTTTACTAGATAGGGTTTTATGTTAAAAAGCAAGGGTGGTTGCATAGGAATGCCCGTGTACCACCTGTGGAACGCCCCCGTAATGCAAAATAATGCAAAGCAGCACCAGGCACCGCTTTAGTGTACTTTTAGGTGCCTTTACAGTACAAAACAATTCAATTTCAAATAATCATATCCATGCACTGCTTTAGATTACTATAGGTGACTTTATAACACAAAACAAGTGCATTTCAAATATTCATTTTGCGCAGATTTCTGTCATTTTTTTTTGGACACAGATCCAGCACATAATGTTAGTATAAGTGGTGCAACATTTTTCTGAAGCACTAGCATTATTTTGCTCATTATTCCACCTTAGCATGGACCCAGCTATATGCATATCAGTCTTGACCCTGCTCCAGAAGGAGCGGCCCAGACCGAAATGCCGGGCCATGTCCTCACTTTCCTGGGCTGATCAGTCAGTTATATCTTGGTACCAGTGGCACAGTGTGCACAGGACACATGTCTGGGCAGACCACTTCCCTCTTAACGATGGGCTGAGTTGCGGCCCAAGCAGTTGCTAGTAGTCAAGATTAGGTCAAACATTCCATCCATCATGCTAATGTTGTTGCAGCCTTTTAGGGTGGAAGCATGGGGCACCCTTTCCTCTTTCTTTTGCCAAACTTTCAAATCCATGGTGCCTATCTTGTTTTCTACCCCTCGTGGCAGAAACAGACAAACCCTCAATTGGGGCAAACCGATCTGCTGCCCAGAGTGAAAGAAGGACTCTTGTGTCTTCTGAGATGGAGGTATGGACTGATGCCAGGGTGGACCACCCATATCCTTTTGTATTGACACATTTTGAAATCACTGGTGTCTAATAGGCTTTCTTTCCCACCTTTTGGGGGGGTGGGGGCAAATTGGGGGCATACTACCCAATGAGGGCAAACCTTTTTCTTCCTCATCCCAGGGGTTAGAAACACTGTGGCCAAGTGGACCGCTCTCTTCCTTTTTAAATTTACGTTCACTTCTCTGGTTGCGAGTGGGCTTTCTGCCCCTTACAATCGCAGAAAAACTGTATTGCTCCCAATAGGGTAGGGGCCTTTGTCCTAACACAGTTGGAAATAATTAGCATTTTAATGCCCTCACCCACTTATCATATCAGCTTCATCATTGGGCAAGCTTCTACACTCTAGGGGATCCCTTATATTGGAGGATAAAACTGTCTATAGGAATCCCACATCAATTGTATTTTATTTTGTGGGTTCCTCTGGTAGACTGAAAAATACTGAATCAGGATGGTCTCAGGACCATTCTCACCTTATCAATCTTGTCTTTGTGTCAAAATGTTTCGGGTGAAATTCATGTGGTTTTTGGATCAGCGCTTCATCAGGACAGATAGATATGGAGTAAACAAAATTATGATAGCATCTTATATATACCATGTCTTTGTTAGTAACTGAGTCACTGAATAATCAACACTAGGAACTGTAGTTTTCTGATATACTGCACTCGTGATTTATAGCACACTGAAGGTGAGACACACAGTAAGAAATCCTAATCTTCCTTCATGAAAAAAGTATCTTTATGCTTTTTATCCAGTCGACGTATAGGGTGTTTGAAAGAAAGAGGAGAATCATCTCTTAAAACCTTACTTCTCACATCATTTCATTTTCATCTAGTGCAAGAATAATTTATTACAACCTCATAGGATGCTGAATAATTCTCTGTAAAACCAGCTTCCAAAATGTTAATATTTCAATTCACCTGCAAAGCAAATGAATCATAATATCTACATTTCTGCCACCGATCGAGCAAAAGTTGAATTTTCCATTTGAAACCTAGTACAAAGGTTTCCTCTGCTACATCAACTTGTCTGTTTGTTATAATCAGCTATCATTATGTTACATAACAGCTGTGGAGAGGGTGATATATATATTTCTCATTTGAGATTTTTTAGACAATATATTTCCTTTAAGTTTCAGGTAAGCTGCATTCACATGTGAAATGTATTCTTGATTTTTGGTGCATCTTAGTCAAGTTACCTGTTGCATCAAACTTTTGGGCTTTTTTTTTAAATTGTGTTGTTTCAGAAAATTAGATGGTTTAACACCTTGTTTCAGGAAATACTAATTCCGCAAGATCCTTCACATATCTTCTCTTTCAAACTCAATTCCTATCATTGGAACACAAGAGTATGATTCACAAAGTAACATCCAAGTGTTTAGCTTACACGTGTATATGTAAATTTTAGTGTGAAACTAATATTGTCATTCACCAAATGTGGTTTTACAAGAATATTTTCATGCGAGTGGTCCCGGGAGTAGGGTTTCAGTGTTCCAGGGTGGGAATACCCTGAAAGGTTTTGCATTCCCACAAACATGCTTGTTTCTACATATTCACCAACCTTCTGCTGACCTGCTCCCACCCTAAAACTGCTGAGAGATTGGTTTTTATCAATGCCATGAATACATTTCTGTCCAGGGTGGAAATGGCCCATGAATACCCCAGAATTTGTGAGCGTATAGGAGATAGAGTCCTGCATCAATGAAAAACCCTAAGAGAAAGAAAAAAAAGAAAAATTGGAAATGTATTTGTGCTTTCCTAGGCATTTTTGCTTGAACAAACCTACACTTTGTTCGTGCCAGTATAGAATTCACAGGGAAAACTGTGGCAGATGCAAGTTTCCATGAGCTCCATTATATGCAAAGGGCCTCATCACGAGTTTGGCGGTCTGTGAACCGCGATATTGGTGGTGGTGGTTGGACCACTTCAACTCTGGCGGTCCGACCGCTGTATTATGAGTATGGCTATGGGACCGTCAAAACACTGCCAACGGTCTGCCGACCTGCCATACTATCAGTAAGTTTGTGGGGACTGTGGCGGTCCTTCACTGCGACGGTCAGTGTTAGAGATCTCGGCATTGGGACTGCCATGGCTATTACGACCCGCTTGACCATCAAGTTTTCATTCAAAATTCCACCGCCATGGAAAGCTTGGTGGTCCGCAGGTAATGGGCCCAAAACATGGGACTCCAGGGGGAATGGCTGCATGGAGGGGGGGGGCCAAAAGAATTTGAGGTTTGCGGGCGCACTGTCTCCCATGCACTGCATGGTGCATGGGAAATAGGCTGCCCATTGTGCTGACAGGTAGGAGAGCATGGCCGCCAGTAGCTCCTTTGTACTAAACCGTGCCTCCGCCCACCAGTCAGTCCAGCCCGTGTAGAACTCGTAATACAGAGGTCCTAGTACTGTCGGCCAGGCACCGTTCGAAGGACCGCTACCATGGCGGTCCAATGGTTGGACTGCCAAATTATTTATGAGGCCCAAAGTGCCTTGGGCCGCATTCACTCTAAAATGTTTGCTTCCTAAGTAGCAGCAAACATTTAACTGAAAAGAAACAATGCAAAGTAGTTTTTAAATGTTCAACACCTTATCAAACTGTATTAGATAAGTTCCTGAAACTCAGTTCTCAAAGAGCTGTTCAGTAGCCCACACTTGTGGCGATTTTGATTGAGGCTTTGATCCCCTAGCCACTCTAAGGAAAGTTTGTTTACCTAATGACGACTTCAACCAATTTAAAGTCATTAATTTAAGTTGTTCTCATAACGTGCCCCTTGCCCCCTTTCCCACAACGACCCAACTTTCTCCCACAGAATATCTACATCCAAATATGGTTTTCTTCATTGTGCTGTGGCTTATATATGTGGAATGAGTCGTGCTCAGTGATTATTTTAGTTCACTGTTCCAAATAATGCTAGGGGATACTATTATTACATTTATGCTTACATTTGCACTCCTATAGTTCAGTAATGAGTATCATTGAGTTGGGTAATACTATCCCCTATCATTTGAGTGCCTGGCGATAACTCAAGAGGTGCCATGTGATTGACAAATAGCATACGCATTAGATTATTAGTGGCATGTTAACCACTATATATTTGCATAGCCAATACTTTTCTTTATAGTTACTGTTAGGTTCTGTCTGTTAATCAGTATGTTTTCTATATCAACCAATCTATCCTGAGCATTTGTCAGTTTTTCCACATTTTACATAGTTTTCAAGTTACCTTCACTTTTCATTGTTATCCATTAAAACTTTTTCTTTGTCTGCTAGTGCATACATAATGTTTTCTTCGTTTAGCACTTTTTCGATCCAAGTTAAAGCTGTGTTCAGTCTGGTTTGCTTAGTAGCTGAAGTCAAGGTAACAGATGATTATTACAATATCATTCTAGATATCTTTGTTTCCTTCGAGCTCTATGAAAGAGTGAGAATTACTATACGGACGCTGATCCCCAGAAATCAATAGGAGTTCTTAAATAAAATGTTCAATCATTAATTTTCCCAGAAATAGCTAAATGACTTACTCCTCTCTGCAAACTCAAGAATTACAGTTGTGTTACTTCTTTTTCTGGCCCATGTCTAGGACCTTTATATTTTCTACCTATTCAGTTCTGCCTTTTCCTCTTCTGTACATATTTGCTTTCAGTAGTTTGTCACTGTACCATCGAAAATACTGAGCTACTCAGTTCTTTGGTATTTGAATTGGTTTGTTTCTTCCTAAGGAAGGTGAGATTTTGGAAAAATATAGGGATTATATTACCAGGTATTCTGTGCCCGTTTTGGAAGCCTAGCCATCTGTCATTGATACTCTTGTTTTACATCCTACCAGCAGTACAGTTTAAACTATTATTAAGATATTATTTATATCCAATCCAGTTGCTCAACTAGATCTGACACTACCTCTCACACCCTTTCACCGCTTGTCAAGCTCTGAGCAAAGATTCAAAGAAATGGTGGTTCCGACAGGAAACATCACTCAATCCACTATTGCGTAAAGACCCAATTACTAGCACTAATCTAGATGTGCGGCGCTGTGGAGAAATAGAGGAAAACAGTTCAACAAAACAAGGATAAAGTGGTAATAAGGATGTCCAGAAACTGCAATATCACGTTCCCAAGCGGCTAACGTTGAATCGTGATTCAATAATCAGTAACAAACTGTAGTCAGGCAAGTTATGTGTGAAGCCCAGCTCACCCTTCAACTGTTAGGGGACTCACAGGTTACAGGCCCACTAAGAAAGGTAAACAGGATCACACTGCATACTTAACTAAAGGGAGAGGGCAAACCCACCCGTGGGAAATAAACGGAATACTAGAAAACAAAAATGGTGCTCATGGAGAAAGGCTGGGTACTTTCTCTGTGGCAGCAGAAGGAACCCACCAACATGCACGTTTCCATGAAAAGAAGACAAAGATTCCTACTCTTAAATTCCCTATGTCACTCCAAAGATTACCCTGCATAAAAGTACTTCATATTTTGTTATACTCCCTTTACTTTTATACCAATCCAGGAAGGCCACCTCCTGTGGCTTTTTTTTTTGTTAGAGTTTCTTTTATTTTTGATATTCAGGTGCCCAACTTACATGTAGAACACCAGTGCCATGCTGGAACTTTATCCATCTGTCCCAGCGGTGCCATTGGCCCAGTGTGGATCCTGGTTGTGCCCCTAGACTGGCTGTGTTCCAGTCATCTTGGAGATAAGTCACATCCTGAACCCACTCTTTATTCACAGCCAGCATGGGTTGTTTTCATAGACCATGGATAAGTTGTCAGCTGATAATTGTGTTCATTGGGTGGCCAGCTCCAAGCATTTAAAACAGGCAAAGTTTTTATTACTTGAGCATATTCTTCCATAGTTTCCGATTAAAAGCCTACTTGTAGGTTGCAGTTTCCTAGTTTTCCTCCATTCACATATTGGCATATTGTTTCCTCCTAAAAACTAGCAATATTTCGTAAGGTTTGCTGGTTGGGCCATTTTTTGACTGGTTAGCTTTAAAACTCTTCCTAGTGACTAGGTGTAAATGTTTGCAATAATTATTCTTGCAATCACTTAAATGTTTGCAAAAGTACTGATTTATATAGGAAAACCCATATGTGGTGTAAATCTTTGCAACTTTGCACATCCTTAATCAGTATTGCCTGAATATATAAATCCTTCAATTAATTATTTCAGGTATTGGCCACTCGTCTCTTCCCTTGCCAAACCGTTCCTCCTTCAGTTTCTTCAGGTTAATTTTGCCTTATGTCTTCAAACTAGTGCATAATATAGGCAGTTACCAGTTACAATGCTAAGGTTTTGAGGCAAATTGCACTTCTTTTCAGCTATACGTTGCTGGTAGGCCCTTTTCAGATGCCAGTTGTAAAAATTAAGTAACTTGATGGAAATTAAAAAGTGTAAGAGAGATCACATGTAGCTTTCGCTCGTGCTAATTGCCAGTTGCAGTAAATATGCATTCTGGCTTCCAGACTGGCTCAACAGCTACGTGAAATCTGCTTATAAATAATTAATATCCATTTACTTCACAGACTGCTTTGTACTTCATATGCTGCTATATTTACCTGCATCATTTTATATTGATGAATGTAATTCTCTGAAGAAAAAACACCCTCCATAAAGCCTTTTAAAACCTCCTGTCTAGCAACAAAACGCTTGAATGTGTTTTAGCTTTTTGTGCTGCTTCCCCTTAATTTATCAATGCTTCCGGCATTTCAGTTTCAGGGAGAGTTAAACAGTTGTAAAACTGTAAGACGTCAACCTAAATCTAGCAGAGCCTACCTCTCAAAGAGTTCCTGTATATAGGGAGAAGATATAAATAAGATTTCATGTTGCACAGTCTAAACCAGTATTTAATTGGCCATAATAATATTTTACTGGTAAATAGAAATGTACGCAAAACACCAAAAAACATCGTAATTTATGCAGAAAAGGGGTAGTTTTTAAATTTATACATGAAACACGTTTCATTAGGTTGATTTGGTGGATGGGTTTATTTATTGATTTGCATTTTCTGATAGAGATTTCTAGCCCCAGATTCCTTATCCTTTAAATATTCCCTAGGTGTCAGTCTGGGTCTGGAACCTTTTCAGCGGTCCCTTGCGGCTCCACGCTGATGATGTTTAACTCCGAAAATGACTTGCTGGGCCCCACTTCCATGCTCTGAGGCCAGTTCTTTCTACGCCACTAGACGTGGATTTGGAGTTTCGTATCTTGAGACTAATAGCTCCAAATTCTCTCAGTGCACAAGGGATGTCTGCCCTTTCAGCCCACAAAACTACAGGCTTCAAACACTGTTGGGACTGTCGCTAACAGATATCTGTGATGGATCCCCACTAGGTATGCTTGTGCTGCCTGGGTTCAAGCCACGACTCCAAGTACCACCAACTGCACCACCTGTGAATTAATGAACCTGAGGACCATCAGTGAGGCAAAACTCTATGCCACCAAGCATAAGAAGAAATCACGATGGGCCGCTCCAAGTTGCGGTCCGCATTCCAAGGTTCGTTCCCATTTTCAGTCTCACCGGAGCTGCTCGAGAGACCTGTCTTGGTCGCACTCCAAATCTTCAGGTAAAAACAAAAAGAAACACAATAAGTTGAAGTGGGATTCTGCTTCCTTGAGCCACCTTTCGTATTTGCCTGAGAAGGAATAGAATATGGACAGTGAACAATTTAAAATAGGCTTATTTTTAAAACCAGTAAGCCAGAGTTTTGCAAGTCAAGGCTAAAAGGTAGAGTGTATAGCATGTTTTGTTGGTTTCTGAAGGAAAAACATCCCACTGTGACTAGTAAAATATAAAAGTCATCATTCAAATCTTGACTACGGGCGGCCCGCTGGTCATTACATGAGTTGAGCCCCCATCTCACCCTGAAGCAGAGAAGAGTCTGCCATATTGAGAGAGTCCTGTTTGCCTGACAGGGAACTATGTAGGGCAAGTGTACCTGCCAATGTAGCAGATGCATTTTGCCACAGCGGGTTGCAAGTACTTTACCATATGGAGGATAAGGCCCGCTAGGAACTGGTTTTTGGAAAGAAAAATGTCCCCAATGTGAAGGAAGTTGTCTCCCTGTCCCTCAAGGATAGTTTTTTATTTCCTGCTCTGGTCCACCATGCCACGCATGCTGGTACTGGGAACGAAATATACCCATCTTTAAATGAGCTCGGGGTTAGGTCATGCTGAAGCCCTGCGTAGTTTTGCGATTGCTTCTGTTACTCCAGTTGCTAAATGGCCCCCATAGTCTGATTTGATACCTGCCTGATTTCACGTAAAGGAGTTTTAAAACTCATACTCTAAGGCACTTTCATCATTTCAGATTTTCCAAGGCTCTTGAGTTAATGAATACTGTAAATGAGATATTAATATCGGAAGTTGTTATGTGCTAACAGACCAGGCAGACATATAAGTTAAGGACAGGGCACTGACTTTATGATCGATAAACAAAGACACCAAGTATATTTATTTAAAATGCCAATCATTTCAGTTGAGTTAAAGTACATGTTATGCTTCATGTAGTGGTGTCTACAGGCGTCAGGAAAGTGAACACTTCAAGCAGGGTATTGGAGACCGTGGAAAACAGCTACAACCACTCCAGGGCACAAAAAGACAAAATGTACCCCTCCAGCTCGAGCTGAAGAGAAGACGTATTTCTCAAAAGAGGGAGCTGCATTGTACTTGTTCCAGCAGAACACCGCAGCACAATTGTAAAGAATGAACTACTTTGCACTATGGAAAGGTACTTGCAGCAGGGGTACTCTACATGTCACATTATCAATTTAAGTTTGCGTATAAGGGCATACACACAGCCTATTTTCGACAGAAAAACCCTGCAAAACCCTCCTCATCAATGTCTTGTCTTTGTTTGACACGATAGCATCATAAGTAAGTTCGAAGAAATTAGAAAGTCCAAACTTGTTAAATAAATACTTATGTACCTATACTGCTTGTTCAGTATTTCTCCTAATTAGTAAACTAGTTTGAAAAAGGGTTGTGTCTGGTAATGAGACCTATTTACTTCATAAAATTATAATTTATTACAGTTGTAAGCAACAACCTTTAGTGCATTTCTAGAGTAATGAAGATACCAGACACTTTAATTGTCCTCTTGCTGTATGCATGTTTCCTATTTTGAACTGCCTTTTACATTTTTTTATGAACCCGTTTTGTGACAGGGGGATTTTACGGGAAATACATAAAACAGTCCTGAAAGTAATGCAGTTATCAGCCATGCAGACGCTCTAATGGGCTCCTGCTCGAGGTGGCTGGCTGATTTATATTCTGTGTTGTAGCTGCACACCTGCTGGCCTGCTCTGATAAGGGGATCATCAGCGCCATGGTGATAGGGATGTTTGATGAGACACATTAGAATGTGATGTATATGTACTCATGGTTACAAAACAAAGCAGGCCAGGCACTCTAAGAGAGACTTTAATTTGATGAGCATGTCCAGAGAAAGGTCGGAACGGTTTGTGAATTTGAACTCAAGTTGAGTGCTCGGTTCCAACTAAGCTCTGTAGTCAGTGCTGCAGCGGGAGACGAGAGCAGGTATACTAGTGCTCTAGAGACTCGAGGTAGCAGGCAAGACCTTTAGTTAAGTCGAGACTGAATCAGAAAGAGCTTGAAGCTGCTGTGATGGAGATCGGTCTTGAAGTACTGCAAAGTGTATCAGGGACGGTGTGAACATATTCATGCACAGATGTTCCGCCTCTCAATCCCAGCAGCAGATATGGGCGAAACATTTTTTCGTAGTTAACAGGAGCCAAAGAAGAGATCGTATTTTTCCCTCATATTTTCCATGATCAGCTGCGTGGATCTTGAGGGATATTTGAGGGAGCTGATCTGGTAACATATTTTCTGCAACAAATCACTTTGTTTTGGACACTAATTAATTACTTTCTGTGATGATCAGATTGTTCCTGTTTGCTCCACGTTTAAATCATGAGGTAGAACATCGTTTTTAAGTCCTACCTAGAAACAGATTTAGCTGTTTTTTGTTTGCATCTTGCAATCAAATAAACATAAATAATTACACAAAATACATACTTACACACACACACACACACATACTTACACACACACACACACACACACATACTTACACACACACACACACAGAGCTTTGGGTCAGCCATGTTTATTAATTTGCCTGTTCAGCTGCTGGTCACATTACTGCTTTCACCCCCCTCAGCATTAGGCAGTGGGCAATTCCACTTCTGCCATTGACATTTTTACATTTAAGAATTCTAAGCATATGACCACCACGTTTGAGTGGTGGCTTGTTTTTTCTATTTATTTTTATGGTATTTGCTTGCAATAAACGTAACAATTGAACCCGTTTGCCAAGGCCAGACATATTGGCTTTGCTATTGCTTGCTTTCAGTTGTTGATAGGCAGATGAAGCTCTGTTTAATAAAAGCTCATTAACACTCGTTGATAAAAAGAAATGCCGTAGGTTCTGAATCAATCAGTGAATGTATATCCTTCGAGTTGGCAATAAAACCCTTCAATAAAAAGTGCCATTATTTCATCGAAAAGTTGGTCTAGTACAGAACAGAAAAAGAATTCATCCTTTCAGCTGATTATTCAGCTGGTCTTTTATTTTTTAAGTATAGAAATCCGGATAAGCATATAAGTGCATTCAAATTTTTTTTAGGAAGAAAAAGTGAATTTAAAAATAAAAAATACATAAAATACGTGAAGGTAATGATACTACAACTAAAACGACTATATTCCATATCCCTTCGTACTGTGTTAACCAAATGCCAAAATATTAGAACACAGATGCCTTTACGAAAGTGCTTGGAATCCGTGACCTGTGTGGGGATTTATCGTTTCCGGAAATAAACCTCCCCGTACATTCCATTGAATCTGGCGAGCAGCCATGTGTCATCAGACTATGGCAGTTTTAATGCCCATCACTGCTACTGCAACTTGTCCCAGTGAAGCAGAGGAGCGGCCAATGTGATGCAAATGCGTGCCCGTCTAGTAGCAGGGAAACTAAATGTGTCCGGTTTATTTCTGTTAAACGTTCAATGTGAATCATGTTTTCAGTTACGAAATAATGTTGGCCTCTATTATCCTGAGCAGGGAAAGATTGTTAAAGCTCAAGGAGACTGTTTGAGCAACGAGGTACATTGTTTAGGTGGGAGTACTTTCTAAGCTTAAAATATGTCAAACTACATGTGGCTGTGAAAAACATTCTGACTTCTTTATACAAACTGAGCCCTGTGAAATCTGGGGAACCCTGGAATGACGGCATGTCTAACTTACTTTAATTCTTGTAAATGTAACTTGAAGAGAAGCTCAAACTTTGTCTGAGAGCACTTTACCAATTTATTTCGATGTTCTCCGGAGTATACCCCCGGAAAAAGAGACCGACAGGCTTTAATTGGAGACAGCAAGAGCGATTTCACCCTGAGAGCACAGAAGGGGCTTCGCCTCCTTTGGCTGAAATAGTGCTTCAAGGGCAAATCCCAAGCATGTGAATAGCACTGCCCGGTTTCTTTCTAAACTATCAGTTTTTACAGTATTTTACATTTGGGATGTAGAAACCGGATAATAAAACAAGCATTTGCAATGCAGCGGGTCTCGCATTTCTCCGAGTTAGAGCTATTAGCAGTTGTAAACTCCCGACTTTTCTTGCCTCATCAAATGGGAAAAAAATTATTGCGATCGCGCTGCTAAACAAGCGAGATTGCGCTGCGAAAAAAAAGAGAAAAAGAAGTCCACAAACCCGACGGAAAATAGCGAGCCTCGTATGTTTTCAGTACTTGGTCACTGCGCTCGAGGAGGGCTAACCACCGGAAAAGGCATGACATATGCACGCCTTCCACTAATGAAAGCAAGCAGATTTTAAAAGGCAAGCCCAAGAACCAATGAAAGACACTGACGTGACATGGGCGGGGCTCCGAACCCTTTTCTAACTACTACAGCGTCTCGCAAGCGATACGCATGTGCAAGCGCATGTTACGCAGGCTCCATCCAAAAAATGCCAAATTTGTGAGTCTCAAATCAAAAGTAAAAATTATTCATAGGGAAAATGTTTCTCATAGTGGTCTTTGGAGACTTAATTTTTGTAGATAATGTTAGACTTAGAAGCCTGATAAGCTTTTATACTCCTGGAGTTTTTGGTGTCTTTACAACATTTCCTTTGCCTAGTTCATTGCAAAAGAGCTATCTGGTCTGACGTTGTTGACCCTTTAGCTGAATTTCCTGTAGGATTCCTACAAGCTTCAAGTAGGCTAACAACCAAACCTTCAGTGAACAAACATGTGAACAGGAGTTTGTCAATCTCAAAACGTTTTTAAATAGGATGTTGAGCTAACTCTCACAGGGGCATCAGGAACTGCAGGTTTGGACTCCAGGTGTCCTGTAGGGGCGAAGGTTCCTGCTTCACTGTCAGCATAACAACAACTCCCTCATTAATACGTAATGGTTTTCTATACAGGAATGCTGTGTGATGCATCTCCTGATCAATATGTTGACGGAGTATACATACAGGATTATGGGTCCTCCCAAAAGTAATACTTTGTTTAGTGTAGGTGACTACTGTCCCCAAATCCAGGGTATAATGTTACCAATGGATGATTCTAGCTGATTCTAGTAGTGAGGTATAGGCCTTTTGACCTGACCTTCACTGGGGGGGTTGTTGCCTACTGGCTCTCCCTGCTGCATTTGTGTAGTAGGTCAACTAGCACACCTCTTTCTCCCCAAATGTATGTTGCATGTGCATTTGAGTGTGTGGTTACACATGAGGTGGGGTTCCCAAGCTGGGGTGTCCCACTTAATGCATAAAGCCCATAAGGTGGCAAACTCTCAATGTGCGGTTAGTGGTAGTCCGAGATAGCAGTCTTCATCTTTTCAGCTTTTCTTCCTGCGCAGCTCCTTTATATTCCTGCCATGTTCTGGAACTCTTTGTGAAACCATGTGCACTGAGTAGGTGAGGGTGTGCCTTGAGTGAGAGTTGGGTGCGAGCAAAAAATATTTAAAAAATAATATTTAGCTAACGGGTACCTCTCACGTAGAAAAGACTGGACATCCCTACATCCCCACATGCTGTATGCAGGAACGGTCTACCTGCAATACACACGAGCTAGAGTGACATTAGAGATGTCAGCTGTCCCCATTAATTAATCTAGGTGAGGTTCCCTGTTCACCTTTTTAATTGCAGAAGTTCAGAACACCCATGTAGTGAAAGGACCTATGGTTGCCTTCCTTTGAAGGGTTAGGACTAAATCCATGGAACTATGGAAACGATCTGTACTGCTGAAAAGGTTGACTTCCATGTAGACTGTAAATCTTCCTTTTTTCACTAGATCCTAAGACCTTGTGTGCCGGAACTGCAATTAGTCAATTAGACAAGTCACACCAAGACTGGAGATGATGCTCAAGGTCCTGACCCAAGGATGATAAACCTAAGCCGACCTGCACAAACAGTGCCCCGCAAACTGTAGTACCACCACCTCTGCAGCAGCCAGGAAGACCTGCCACCGCAGAGACCCTAAATTTGCTCTTGGCTAAATCATAACCTAAAAGCTTGTGTAATTACCATTTTCTTCAGGCTCACTGCCCCTTACAGAACAGTGGTGGTTGAAACTTATTTATTGAGATAACTCAAAATGAGCTTTAGGTTATAGCCCCTCTGAAACGTTCCTAGGAGAAGTTTCAGGACGCATATCTCTTTGGACCAGCAGCGGCTGGCATGTAGGCAGAGTGGGCAAATGTGGTGTTGGTGCATGTGTGAAGGCATTCAAGGTGAGATGTGTGTGTAAATAGAAAGAAAAAAACACTTACCTTGCTTGCTGCACAACGTCCAATGCCCTCCTCGCTCCAGTCTCCTCTTGGGCTCCAGCAAATTCCCTTAAGCATTACTGGTGCTACTTTCATGCTGGTAACCAGCATGAAAGAAGTGTCTGGATTGGAGGAAGCGGCCTCTCTCAGCAATCTTACTGGAGGCCTCTGCTTTCTTTAACCCAGCTGTCTTAAGATAGCTAGCTTAGAGAAGTTTAAAGTGCGTATGTTTGGCTGGCCGTCGCAAGACAGCCAGCCTAAAAGACATGCGCACTTTAAACTGAGCACAGCTCACTGCAGCCACTCCGCATCAGCGGTCCCGTACTGTCCTGAAACTCGGTTTAGGACTGGGGGATGAAAAACAAAAATGGTAATAAATGTACTTTATTACCATTTTATTTTACATCTTTGGGGCCATTTTAGGCTGAGGGGCGACGCTCCTCTGCCCTAAAGAAAAAATTGCCGCTGCTTTGGACTGGTACCTCATCAGTGTCAACATTGTCTAGCCACTCTCTCCATTTTCGAATCTCTTTTATTCTGTTGGCCGCAATCTTTTTTGCACATGTTACTGCTTTATAATTAGAATGCTTTTTCAAGTCCTTTATTAATGCGGGTCAGATGATTTTGCAGTGTATTAGTAAAGCATTCATTCCCCATAAAAAGCCATTTAAAACATACGCATTTAAACAGGATAAGCAGCGAGCAGAGTTCTGTCTAATGTCTCTTAGTTCATACTTTTATTTACATTCAGCAGTTTACACGCATATAAAAATATTAAAGCCCATCAAATAACTTGTTTAACGCAAGAGAGGCCGAATGAATAGCACGTCCTAATGCACAAAAGGACAAATTGAAAGATATCCTTTCTGCATCCTTTTAGGGAAAAAAAGGTTTCCATGGAAACCGTGTCATTGAATGATAGGCCCAGTTTTCTCCTCCTTCCTCCAGCTTATGCTATGTTAGTTTTCATTAATGTTACTCATAATTCTGAAAGGGAAACATTTAGTTTTACAGATTTTAGGATTTCATCGTACGTCAACTTTTCATCATCATTCACTGATTGCCCTTACATTGCTCTACCATCTAGATACAATGACATCTGTGCAGCTCTCCTCTAGCTCCTTCATTTTAAAGTACATTTAAAATAAGTTCCTGCATTGCATGTATTTTTTAATCTTACTGCAACTAAATATGCGTTTTATAATGAATACCTGCCCTAATCTATGTCAAGACTGTTTCAGTCTTTTAACACCAGCCTACAGGCTTTAATATTGGCATCAGGTTATTATCGAGAGAGATAAAAATGCTTTTCAATCACTAATGGAGTCTCTTCTTGTATTCATATTTTTCTGCCTGGCCATGGTGAAATTGGCAAGTGCTCCACAGGAGTAGATCCTTCAATAGCTCATAACTGCATAACCATCCCCCCTATAATGATGCAGTGAAGAACATTTTACACCAAAAACCAGTCCCTGTCCATTCATTATACTTCCTCCTTTTTTGGATGGAGTTCACCTGCCCGGCAGACTTCGACTGCACTTCCTTCACAGCAAGCCAACCTCTTCCCTCAAGGCAGAGGCATCATCTCCGCAAGGTTAGGAGTCAGTCCCTTGCAAAACCCCTTAGTCCTCAGGCATCTGAGCTGATTGTACCACAAGACAGGTGGTGGGATTGGAGCGAGAGGCTCAGAGGAGTGCATTGGGGTAATGTTGATGGATGAGACGCCTTCAGCTAGAAGCTAAACAGCGATGCAAGCTCATCTGGAAGTTAGTGCAGCGGAAGAGACTGGAACCAGTAAGCGTGCTGGAGCTCAGGTATGAACTTTGAGAAACAGGTTGAGATTGTTACCAATTAGGCTGTAGGGTTATATTTTCAAATGATTGATATTTGTGGTACATTTTTCACTATTTGCAAATATATCTGTGTATTTTTTGTCTTCAACGATTTTTACTACGATAATTTGTGTTTCAAGTAATTGTTTATATTGAGTCTTTAAGGGAAGGGGATATATTGTATTGTATTATATGTGGTTTTGTCATATAGTGTGGGTTGGGTCTTGTAACCTTTGTGTTGTTGTGGAATTCTAACGTGCCAGGGACTCAATGCCAGCCATCAGTATCTTAAGCTTATCAGATGCTGCTTTGTATGTAAATGGCAACGGTAACAGCAGTATAAAAGAAATAAAGATTTTTACTGGCGTCAAGTCATTTTTACAGCAGGCTCTTTTCTTTGGATGTAGTCTAGCGATTCTGCTTCTTCAGCATGCAACGTCTTCTCATCCATGCAATCTACAGCTCCGCAAGCAGGGTGCTTGTACAGGTTGTCTTCACCTAGGGGGGAAGCAAACAACTAGGGATGTGTCTCTGAAGCTCAGGTATTTCTCACCTACTCTAATCTGTGTCCTCTGGCCCTTGTCAAGGACATCATGGAAAACTGCTTGGGGACCTGGGTTTCTCCTCCGTGTCTATGGTAGTTTTGGAGGTGGAGAAGCGGATTCCAGTGATCCATCTCTGGATCTTGTATCAGGCAGTTACTGACACTTTATTAGACCCGGAACTGTCTGGTGAATGTCTTTGTTGCTTGCCTTCAGCAGAAACAGGCCATGCACCTTGCTGTTCTCTTATAGTGAAGTCTATGACAAAGGTATAAAAGAGAGGGCCCTTTCCACCCAGCTACTATATTAAACTATCTGCAGTAATCTGGAGAGGAATGCGGCAAGTAGGGCTTTTCTCGACCTTTAAAACTTTAAAAACCTAAACGGATACTTATTGGAACACAGATTAATGAAAGGGCTCTACCAGCTCCAGCAATAATTAGTTATTTAGGTAAAGCAAATCAGACTAGTTTACAGATGGGGCAAATTAATGGGATGACTATTGAGGGGTTCTACTGATACTCATATTAATGGGCAAGTTTGTCCCACTAGGAAATGAGCTGGAGCCACATTCGGTATAACTGATCTCATGATCAGAGCATCGGTGAGTTTGGCTGTTTGTTCTGGGAACTCTGCAGGATAAGCCACTGCAAATTGTTTTGTAAATTACTATCAGTGGTGTGCGGGTCTGGGTTAGAATAAAAAAACAATGGCCGTGGAAGTCTTACAAGAAACTTAGAAGGTGCACTCAAGCCCGGTAGTACATGGTTGTGTGTGGAAGTGAATTAAAGAGTTTGAGACTGAATACATGGAATTTTGGATGAGCCTGTGAAAGGTAATATATCAGTGTACACATCAGCTTCCAGACTGAAATGTATTACATGTGCAGTTATGGAGAAGGGTTGGTGGCGTATTTAAAGCCTTTATTGCTGCATTAAAGGGCATTTAAAATCTTGTTAGACCCCACGGCAACAACACAAGTGGTGACTGCTGAGTACACCACAAGTACCAACATCTAAATGTTTCCTCCCTTATAGGACTAGAAGACATGTACCCAACCACTCATAGGCAGGCGTCCAGTGCCTGGCTATCTACCTCGCTGTTTAAAGTTCAAAGAAGGTCCTGAATGGTCCCTGAGTGCCCTTTGTCATTGTAGCCATTGTGGACTCAAACCCCAATTTCTCCGGAAGGCTAGAATTATGTTTAGCCCTCGTTATTCTATTCTATTCTATTCTATTTATAAATTCTTATATAGCGCATGCCTACCAGAAGGCCTCCCAGCGCTGAAACAGACATCACAGGTTACCAGCTGCACCACAGACTAAGTCTTAAACAGCCACGTTTTCAAGGCCTTACGAAAAAACAATTTGTAATTAAGCTGACAAAGCTTCAACAGGAGAGTATTCCAAAGTTTTTAAGTCATATAGGCCATGGAACGGCCTCCCCAATGGGATCTATGAATTTTGGGAATCTTCAACAAGTAGGCCGTGGATGATCGAAGGGACCTGCAAGGGATGTAAAAATAGGTCACAGACCTTAGTAGAGAAGAGCCCCTATTGTAAAGTGCCCTGTGCAAGGGCCAATAAAGTGCTGCCAGAGTTTTTTGGCAGGCTTATGTCTTGGGATGTTCATAAGAAGGTGAGCAGCAGCATTCTGAACCACCTACAACCTATTCCCCACATACTGAGGTGAGCCAAGATATAGGGTATTGCTATAATCGAGACGTGAGATTACCAGTGCCTGGACAATCAGTCTTTTGGCTAAAAAAGGAAGAAGGTCGAAAAGTTTTCTCAACCGTTTCGGAACCCAGAAGCAGGTAGCAGCAAGCTTTTTTACGTGACAGTCCATAGTGAGGCTAGAGTCCAATCATATCCCAAGACTCTTTATTGAACTTCTAGGTAGTGGAAGGGTCCTCAGACAGTCCAGTAAGGGGGTCAGAGTCCTGTTACGGAGATTGTTGCCCAATAATATGACCTCAGTTTTGTCTTCATTCATTTTTAATCTACAGTTGGCCATCCACCTGGCCACTTCCTGAAGGCAAGAAGTTGACAGAAGATGACTTGAGCTTGGATCTGAGGAGAATGGCATGAGTAACTGAGTGTCATTGGCATTTTAAACCAGCGATAGCTCATAGGAACTTACAATTTCTGCCAGCGGGGACATATAAAGAATGAAAAGCATGGGGCTTATATAAGACCCCTGTGGTACCCCACAGCTCAAATGAAGACTTTCGGAGATGCAGGGCCAGTCTGATACCTCAAAGGTGTGATTCTTCAAGAAGGAGGTGAGCCATTTTAGTGCTGTGCCATCAATACCTGCTTTTAATGTTTTTTTAATAAGAATAGCATGGTTTAAAGTATTGAAAGCTGCGCAAAGATATCAAAGAATAATGGCAGCTGAGCCTCCTAGGTCCAGACGACATCTCAGTTCTTTCAACACTGCCAGCAAAGCTGTGTCTGTGCTGTGTTGAGGTCTATGCCCCATTTGAGTGGGGTGGAGAACCTCATTAGCTTCAAGGAAGACAGAGAGATGTTTATTGACATGCTTTTCCAGGAGCTTGTATGCTCCTGGTAGTAGAGAGATCGACCTGTAGTTATTCAGACAAAGGAGGATGAGACTGTTTTTTTTGCAGTAGTGGTTTGACCACTGCATGCTTCCATTGGGAAGAGACCTGTTCGCTATCAAGCGATAAGTTTAGTAGGTCAGTTAAAACAGAAGCAATTCTTTACAACCCTTGGTGAAATATATGAGGAGGTTCAGGATCTAACGGAGATCCAGATTTTACTACCTGCAGGAGTTCTCTCAGGATTTCAACTATGAGCGCAGGAAAGGCCATAAGCTTAGGGTCTGGTTGATGTAAGAGGGACTGTTTAATTTCAGTAACGTCTTGATTTGGCCCATCAGGGAAGGCAGAGTATATATCCATTATCTTTTTTTTAAAGAAAAGTGCCAAACTATTGCAATGCCCAACGGAAGCTTCTGGAGTGGCATTAGATGATACTGGTTCAGTAATGTCTCTAAAAATCTGGAAGATCTCTTTTGGAGAATTAGAGTTCGATTTTGTTCCACATAGTAGGAGGCTTGGGCGGCTCTTATTTTGGCATGATCATTTTTGATGGCTGTCCTATACTCACATTTCCTGGTCTCGACATAAGACACCCTCCACCTTCTCTCCAGGTGTTTACACTCCTTTTTTAGACTCAATAAGTGAGAGTTGAACCATGGGGATTCCTTGAAACAATGGCCATTAATACATACTTTTGCCGGTAGGATTATATCTAGTAATTTAGAAATCCACTCATTGAACCCACAGGAGGATGGAGCAATTTGTTAAAGAATCCTTATCACCTCCCTGAAATGTGGCAGTTTGACTTGAGCACAACCTGGCTATCTAGTGCACAAGAGGAAGAAGGATGGTGATAAGGTTGTGCCAAGAGACCAAATATCATTGCAAATTTTGATTTAAGAATTGTGAGGTGCCTCAACAACTCACTACCAAAATTACAAGGAAGTGTAATTTGTGCCTTGTCTAGCTAGTACAGAGAATTGTTGAGTAGCCGTATCTGCAGAGCAGTAATTCTTGAAGCCAAGAACAGCTTGCTTAACCAACGTGTTGAAAAGACGCCACAGTTCTGTGCGCTACAGAGGCTGATACGCTTCTTACTGCTTCTCACAGCTTCTACAGCATGTGTTAACAAGCCACCGCCATCTCCAACCTCACTGTTGTGTTGCACTTGCATTTGTGTTGGACTTTCAAATCCCTTAATTTGTGTAAAGACAGAATCCTGTTACCACATATAAGTTAGCCAATAGCTGAAGTGGGCTGATCCAATTCCCTATGTTGTATGGTGCAGTGGGCAGACGAAAATATGAATGACATAATAACAGACCAATGAATATAGACTGCTGATGAAAAATTGCTTGTAGATCTAGGCTTCCTTAAAACTATATTTTAATGATAAATAGATAATAATTATGTGAGTTCATACTAAAAACATGAAATTAACTCTACTGTTGCGCCACTTTCTTGTAAATATGGCCCCAAGTTAGTAATATTGTCATTGTGATAAGATAATGCAGTACTAATGTGCTAATAGTACCAAGGTGTAGCAAAAAACCCAGACATTATTTACTCAATGCCCTTCACATTACTTTGAATGGCTGAAAGCCATTTTATCCACTTCTTTAATTTTAGACTTAATGCTGTCTTAGCTTCATTCAGTTCCGTATGTGTGTATTGGTAAGGGGTGAGGAAAACGAGAATAGCTTATCAAGGTCATTAAGCCAGGAAAATGGAAATCCCATTGCCATGCTCTGTGTATTCATCCACTAACATTAAGGCACATTGGTGTTTTTTTTTTTAAATGCTCTGCGAAGGGCTGCACAAAGGCAGAAGGGACAAAACATTGAGGCATGACAGACTGAGCTGAGCCGTCCTGTGGATGCCTCTTTCCATGTGAGCATACGTGTCGGGTGTGCCATGTTCTGCTCGCCACATGCGGTCCTCAGTAGCCAGAGCAAAGTGCTGCCGTCTCTGAATATGGTCTTCGTGAGTTTATAGCTCTGCGTGTCTCCAGGCTTCTTTGGGTGATGCTGTGCCAGGTGGCAGGAGTAAAACGAGCCCCAGCATCCACAGGCAGAGAGGGGTGTCGTCAACTGGTGAACTTTAGGACAGTTGCGGTTGAGGATGAATAGACGATGCGTGGTGTGCAGCACCAAGCAGTGTAGGAAGCACGTGGAGATAACACTTTGAGGAACCAGAAGAGTTTAGAAAAGGCAAACGGTGTGAAACAAAACCCCACCACTACACAATACAACCGCTTTCTTACGTGATTCAGGTAAAATCAGATAACAAACAAAAGGTGGGGGGGCTCATTGGGTGACTAGGGACCACAAGAACAACAAGGACTGCCCAACACCAAGGGCCAGATTTAAATGTTGGCCGACTCCTTCGCAGTGCCAATGTTTACAAAGGATGAGACCGGTACACCTGACGTACCCTGCCACAGTCTCCTCTCCTTTAATTCGGTTTCATAATTCAAATAACTATGTAACACAGATTTCGTAAGAGTCCAGTTATTTTGCTTTGATGAACTCGTTCGATATTCATTTGGTTTCACAAAACCCAGGTTTTGCTGAATAAATTAGGAAATGAGATCAAAGGGATTTCATCATTTTTTCTCAATCCTATTAAGGGGATTAACTGAACTCTTTCACAGCTTGGTTCGTGTCAAAGTGAGATACGATTCAGACGTCGTTTTTTTGTTCCTGTTTACATAGTGAGTCATGATCTTCTGGTTTCTTCTTCTAAATAAGCAACAGTACCAATAGCTACACAAACTTAATTCTGTCAAACTCCATGACTATTGCTACATGCATTAAATATGATGGTCCGCCATGAATTTCTAATTTAAGAATGTAAAGCATGCCTCTGGTATCCTTGCTTTGTGGACGGGGTCTTTCCGGACTAAAACACGCTAACACTGTGCTGGTAGGATTCAACATTGGAGGACACAGATGTGTTTCAGCTGATGGGCAGCGTTGGCAGTCATGTATCTGAACTTCCTGGACCCCCGGCCTTCCGTTGCCAGCTGCGAACTAGTTGACTGAGCTGCATCCTCTCTCTGCTTTCAAGATGTCTCGCTTTCATCAGGGAGTTTGAAGAGGGATGTTTTCAGCCACTCTAAAGCCCTTATTAAGAGTGGATGAATATCACACACAATACAAACCAACTTTGATGTGTACTTAATTCATCGAGTATGGCAATTCTTGCTTAATATGGGTTTTTCCTCTGAAGTGGTGTAAAACAAGTGGATTAGCATGCCAAAATAAAACTGTCCCGCTATTGACAGGGCTTTTTTTCCCAGCAGGATTGATCTGCAGAAATGTATATGGTGGAAGTGTTTTTTGCACCACATGTATATAGGATGCAGTTAAAATCCCCTAACTTTTAATTCCGATGTGTGCAGTAACATGCTACTGCAGATTGGGAAGGGAATGTCCCCTGCATGGTAAACAGGCATGCACCCTTGTCCTGAGAGCCTGACTGGATGTGACACTGTTATCCTTATCCTAGTATGTTTGCCCACAGCAGAACACTATTCTAATTTGTGCACAAAGACAGAAGTCCAGGGCCTGTTCTGTGATGTGGAGGGATGCACCAAAGGTGCCATCATAGGGAGCATTGGACTACTGTGTGTGCGCATCAGCTGCATCCCATAAAGCGATGCTGACAGCATTCCCTGTTTTGTGAATCACTAATATGACCAGATCTTTTTCTGTGTCAGAGAGGTGAGCCTTCTGTCTCCTCTAATGTAAAGTGTCTCTGTTAAGAGCAAACCAGAACCTTGCACTGACATTCTGTGTACATGTTGAGCGCATATACATGCAGTGACCGTATAGCATATGTATGGTAATGGGTCTCTGTGTGTTGAGAGATTCTGAATACTAGGACAAGTAGAAAACATTTGAATGCTGCTGGTTTAGCATGACAAGATGGAGAATGGTCACCGCTTCCCCACACAGTGGAATTGTATTGGATGCATGCCTGTGGCTAGAGGATTTAGATCAAGACACTGAAGAGAGGCAGGTGGAGACAAGGCTACCCTAAGGAAATGCAATGAGAACCTTGTTAGCAAAAGGCTGCTGATTAGTCCTTCCTGAGCACTGCCATTTAGTAGATGGTAGGGGTAAGGGATGGGACTTCAGTTTCTGTTTGTCAAAGTAAGGAAACGTCTAGGAAGTGTGTCCCCCTGATTACTGGTTCAGGAAGGTTGATGAAAGTCAGTTGTGAGATGTCATACTCCATTGTCCCCCTGTTTTGGATAATTCAGCTTGGAGCCACCCCCCTTGCTGTGTACTGTGAGAGGCACTAGCTTGCACAAATGCTATGTCTGAACTACAGCCAGAAAATTGCATTTGAAAATGTGTAAAAGTGAGATCCAAATCACCTCAGTTTGTTCTTTTTTATGATGGCAATTTAACTCAATTGGGATTTTGTTGTTATGGACCGCGCTAAACATGAAGCACATCCTGGGGTACTTCCTCAGCACTAAGAGGTGTTTACGTATTCTTCCTCTCCCCCCAAATCCCACTGGTGAAAAGGAAAACTGGCAGCTGTCTCCCATTCTTCTCTGTAATTAGGTTAGACTCACCTTGATTTGGAGTGTAAAGAATCCTGTCAGAGATATTCATATCTACAGGAGTTATTTGTGGTTGCACATATAGCAGTAGACGTACTCGGTAGCTAGTGTGTATAATGATTAGTTATTTATTAGGACACACTCTGTGCATCAAAATGATGAAAACTATTATTATTTTGTTTTTATTTTAGCAGCTCTAATATAAAACAAAATTGATATTAGAAAACCCCAAGGCATCCTTACTATCTACAGTAATGAGCCTGAATACTACCTTTCTTTATAACAGTATGATAGCCTCTCAGTTGTGGTATTGGCTTAATAATTAGCACTTTTTCTCACTGTGATATGCCAGACTATGTATTATCCCCACATTCTTTCAAGAATCTCTTAGATTTGCAATCCGATCACAGTTTTCCATTACTCTTTCAGGACAATCTTCTGGCTGCTTCTCTGTAACTTTTAGGCCTCTTTATACCTTTCTCCCAAATGATTCTCTATGGACTGGTGAGGAGGAATTGTGTGTGCAGGATTACTGCAATTATGTTATCAGCCAATTAGACCTCATTTGTATGTAACATGCACCGTTCATCGTACAGATGCTATTACCAATTTCCAATTACGTCACTGCAATACTCATTATGTTGAATTAGGATCTGAACATAAATGAAACCAACATCAAATATCTTCAAACGGATCTGAGAATATGTTCTCTCCTTATAATTAGGTAAGAAAATCCAAACCCTCTTTAACTCGAAAATAGCTTTGCAATAATCATCAATAAACTTTTCAGTGGATTTAAACTTTCTTAAAGACGACCAAAGCTAACTGGTGGCTGGTAAACTATGGTCTGTCTGAACAATGGTGCAAGTATCAATAACTTTAAAAGAACTGTTTCTTGTTTTATTTCTTTTTGGAATTTGTAGGGTCGAGAACTAACTAACTAAGGATGTACTAAACTTTTTAGTAGTCTCCAACCCTCAGATTCCCAAATGTGGAGTGTTTTCAAACCATTGTAAAGGTAATTTTAATATACTGAAGTCATTTTAGAAGTCAGTATAGTTTTGCCAACTCCTAAAATGTGTTTACAGATTACGATTCGATCCCTGTGTACCAGTGGTTTGAGACTGGAATACTGGCCTCAAGTATTAAGTTACAGACTCCCAAGTTGGTAACTGTTTTGCAAAAGGGAGAGGGTCCCCATTGGACTATTTCACCTTTACAAACTGAGGTGGAAGCTTCAAGTGGAGTTGGCCATTGGTTCATTTTTGGAATTCAATCAAAGGGATGGTGGTCTCCACCATCACTGGGGTTGCAGCCAATTGTAGTGACTTGCAAAGTGCCTAATTAATATTTATTAGGCTGGTTGTTCTGTGATCCACTACAATTTGGTATTTTGTGAACTGCCCTATTATTTCTTAGGACAGTTCATAAAAAGATACTGCTCGCAGCGAGTGTCGTACTTTTCAATCACTTTTTGCACCCAGTATCATAGTATATCTGTCCCTAAGTGATTTACGCAGGACATAACAGTGGTGCATTTGAAATATAACATAGCAGCAAGTCAATCACAGATACATAGAAGAGCTAAATATTTCAGAGATAACATGAGTATGTGTATATGTGGTCCTTACAAATTGGAAAATGTTGTCCAAAACAATAGACATGTAGGGCAGCACAAACAAGATACACTTAGTCGCTCACTTTCACAGTTTCATACTTAAATAAAAATCTAAACCCCTAACCAATAAAATATGAAGATCTCCTGGCGTGGGCTTTCAATAAAGCTTGATTTGTTCATCATAATTTGTGAATGAAGCATCATTGAGTCTTTCACAAATGTGTACATTATTGTAACTGCCTTCTTTCAGGAATGGTATGGCCAATCAATTACATAATCCTTATTGTCATGGCCAGACCAATTCAAGTAGGTACAATTTCAGATTAAAATCTAGCTACATGTAGGACTTGACTTAGATTTTGGCAGAAAGGGTACTTCGTCAGAAAGGCAACAGAGTAACCTCTCCGCCAAACTGAAATTCCTCCCTTCTCATTTAGAATTGGTCAGAAATGAAGTATGTCAGCGGCAGAGACTACTTCATATACTCCGCCTACATACACCTCAGATGGCCTGACAGAGTAAGAACCAATGGAGGTTTTGCCATTTGACCGTCTGTCTTATTTAGAGTGGGTGAACAAATGACAATGTAGGGGGCAGTTAAAACTTGTAAATAACCACCATGGAAGAAATATTTTATGATGAGGGGGATCATTTTTTTTTTTTTTTTTTTTTTAAATCTGATTTTGGGATTTTGCTTTAGAAAATAAAATAAATATTGATTGTTATGTGGATGAAGCCGTTTGTCAATCTTCCAATGCATTGGCAGGCACTGCCATGGCTGAGGTTCCTTCCAGTACAAGAGATGTATGCTGGGCCAGTGGACATCTATAAATTTCCCTGGACAGAATACCCCCAGCATGGTGGTAGCAAAGTACTCTGCCATGTCGACGGTACATACTCTGTCCAGCTCTAATGAGACCTTTTCAGTCCAGGTTTTTATGAAAGGGAGGGACCTTGGCAAACTACAGGGTGTTCAAATTTGTTGTTTACATTTTGTCAGACTTTAGCTAGTGTTTCTAAGAAGTAAAATGTTCTTTATTTCTTGTAGGATACTGCAGGGCAAGAAAGATATCGGACCATTACTACAGCGTACTACCGTGGTGCTATGGGTTTCATTCTAATGTATGATATCACAAATGAAGAGTCATTTAATGCAGTGCAAGACTGGTAAGTAGTAACTAAAATATGTGAGAAATGTATAATTTGCTTCACATCTGCTATTGTGGAATTCTTCAGTTCAATATGACAACTGAAATGTTTATGAAACGCCTTTGTTCGTGTGTGTAAATAATTAAATATATAAATTAGGTTCTCACTTCCGGAAGGTAGGAAATAAGCAATTATGCACTTGTGCCACAAATGTAGAGCATGTATAAAATATACTTCAATCAGGTGGTGCAGAAAGAAGTAACCAAATGAATTACTAATATATATATGTCGTCTGGCATTAGAAGATGGAGTGCCAATAAATGCCACGATCACATTCAAAATTGTATCCATCTTCCCAATTTCAAGATTATCCTCAGTGAAATATTATTTGCTATAAATCAGGAAGAAATGTACTCACCTCTGAAAAAACGCTGTTAAATGCTTGTGAGAATAAACATGTTTGATCAGGCGTGGAGGTTTTCTATACAAATCAGCTTAGTGATTCACCAAGATTTTGGAAAGAATTAGGATTCTTGGTAATCTTGATCACTTCAGGGAACTTGACAAGGCTCTAATTCTCTGACCGGATATCTACATTTCTGACATTTTATCATTCAATTAGAGGTCTTTTTTTTTTTTTTTTAACACATAGGGGGTCATTAAGATTTTGGCGGGTGGCCATCTCCCGCTGTCAGGTTGCAGCTAGTGCGGTCGCCTTCCGGCGGGCCCCGGGGAACAGCCCACAACACTGACATTGGCTCATAATTGAGCCAGAGGCATCGTTGAGGGCATAGTCTGCAATGGCAGCCGTTGTACTTTTCACTGTCTGCAATGTAGACATTGAAAAGCACGATGGGGCTGGCCATGGGGGCCCCTGCACTGCCCATGCGAAGTACAAATCTGGCGGAGAGGGGATTCGTAATCCCCAGGACGGAGAGGGGGGTCATAATCCCCAGGGCGGTGCTGCATGCTTTCGGCTTCTGTGAAGGGCACAAAATGAACTTTTGGGCATCTATGTGTTTATCAGTCACCCCTTGGAAGTTGTTAGACCTGACACCCTTGGCGTGGTCTCCCCTGTCTTTTTTGCCTCTACTTCCCATGTTTTAACTGTGTGCTGGACTGTGTTTTTGCTGTTTTTGGTACTCTGGGCACTTTACCATTATTGACCAGGGATAACGTGCAAGTGCTCGATGTGTAAATTATATGTGCAATTGGCTTTTCCATGATTGGCACATTTGATTTACTAGTAAATACCTAGTAAAGTGCACTGGAGGTGCCCAGGGCCTGTAAATCAAATGCAACTAGTGGGCCTGCAGCACTGATTTTGTCATCCGCATGAGTAACCCTCAAACCATGGCTCAGATCTGCCATTGTAGTGTCTGTGTGTGCAGTTTTAACCTGCCAAT
Organism: Pleurodeles waltl; assembly: GCF_031143425.1. Taxonomy (NCBI): domain Eukaryota; kingdom Metazoa; phylum Chordata; class Amphibia; order Caudata; family Salamandridae; genus Pleurodeles; species Pleurodeles waltl. The sequence continues at coordinate 320,729,518 of NC_090436.1, forward strand.
TCGACTTGGCAAGTGTTCCCACTTGCCAGGCCCAAAACTTCCCTTTTAATACATGTAAGGCACCCCTAAGGTAGGTCCTAGGTAGCCCCCTGGGCAGGGTGCAGTGAATGTTCAAGGTAGGACATGTAGTGATGTGTTTTACATGTCCTAACCGTGAAATACTGCCAAAGTCTGTTTTCACAGTCGCAAGGCCTATCTCTCTCATAGGTTAACATGGGGGCTGCCTTTAATTATCTTTTAAGTGCAGTTTCCCTTTGGGAGCAGATAGAAATGTTGAGTTATTTAAAAATACATCTTTTGGTAAAGTTGGTTTTTAAATTGTCAGTTTTAAAATGGCACTTTTAGAAAGTGGGCACTTTCTTGCCTAAACCATTCTGTGACTCTGCCTGTTTGTGTAGTCTCTGTCTGGGTCAGACTAACAGTTGCGCTGTTTGTGAATCCCCTCTAGACAGTGACACAAAGGGAGCTGGGGGGTAGCCTGTATATCCTGATGGGCCATCTGAGCTAGAGTGGATGGAGGAGTGGTCACTTACACCTGAATGGGCTGTGCCTGCCCTCACACAATGCAGTCTCCAACCCCCTGGTGTGTGTCCAGAGCCAGGCCTGGGCAAGGCAGGATCTTGTAAACAACAGAAACTTTCCTTTGAAGTTTGCCTACTTATAAGGGCTATAAGTAGTGGACCTAAAAGCCCAGATTTTCAGGTTACTTCTGGAACCAAGAGGAACCTCTGTCAAGAAGAGCTGGAGGAGGAGTATTGTCCCTTTGCCTGTGACTGTGCTTTGCTGGGTTGGCATGAAGTTGCCCCTTCTGCCTGAAAGATTGGACGTTGTGGTTTATTCCTGCTTGTGAAGAATCTCTAAGGGCTTGGATTGAGCTTGCCCCCTGTTTAGAAAGTCGCAGTGGCATCAAAGAATTTCTCTGCCAGCTCCTGGACTCTCTCCTGAGACTACTGCCCTTACAAGTGGTGCCCTATCCAGTCCCTGGGCCCTTGAAAGGTGAAGCTGGTAGAACAAGGCCTGAAATCCACGCAAAGGAAGCCGTGCGGGGAAAATTTTGACACACCACCTGGAATGTAGCTATAAAAACGGTGCACCACCCACTTTGCAGCTGAAATCGACTCACCACCTGCATCGCTGCTGGAGAAACAAAGCAACACCTACTTCTGGCTGCTGCTAATGACGCAAACCCCACGCAGCATGGTTTTCCATTACCGGGCAGCCAGATTTCTCACGCAACATGGCTGTGCGTCAAAGTCATTGTGAACCTGCGCGGATCCGAGGTGCCCTGTCTGGAAATCTACACATCGCTCTCTTGCGGGAGAGGAAAATGACGCATCACCGACCTGACCGGAGAAGAAACGATGCACGGCCTCACTTCAGAGTAAGGAATAAACACATCGCTGACTTTTCCGACGCACGCTTGCCTGTGCTGCATTATTTTTTATGCAAACCGGGTGCTTTGTGTAACAACATTGTTTCCATTATTTTCTATGGCGTAAGACTCTTTTTATTTTGAAAATTCATAACTTTACTTGTGTATGTTGGATTTTTGTCATTTTGGTCTTGCTTCAGTTAGATAAATAATGCCTATTTTTCTAAACTGGTGTGGTGTCCATTTTGTAGTGTTTTCACTGTATTACTGTGTGTGTTGGTACAAATATTTTGCACATTGCCTTTGAGATAAGCCTGACTGCTTGTGCCTAGCTATCAAGGGGGTGAACAGAGGTTATCTAAGTGTGTATCTATATTGCCCTGACTAGAGTGAGGGTTCCTGCGTAGACAGAGTGCAAACTGACTGCAACTGCATTTCTAACAGAAGTAGTTCCCGGTTTACAGGGCAGAAATCTTCTCATATCCTCTTCCAAGATGTCCACCATCTACAAGATTGTAATTGCTAGGGACTAATAAATACTTTGTCAACTTGGCTTGTTATTTACATTACCCTTGTGTCATAATTAGGTGAGTTTTCCGTGAGATGCAAATCTAGACCTGTCAGCTCTTGGCATGTTTTCCCCTGTCTTTTAGCTTCTGACCTCCTGTTTGATCATGTGCTTTAGTTTTTACTGGTTTTAGAACTCTGGGCACTTTACCACTGCTGACCAGTGTTAAAGTTCATTTGCTGTCTTTCTACAATTGTATGGGTTATTGGTTTATCCATGATTGCCCTATTTGATTTACCAGTAAGTCCCTAGTATAGTGCACGATGTGTGCCTAGGGCCTGTAAATCAAATGCTACCAATGGGCTTGCAGCACGGATTGTGCAACCCACATAAGTAGTTATGTAAGCATATCTCAGATCTGCCTCTGCAGTGTCTGTGTGGGCAGTTTTATACTGCCATTTCAACCTGGCCAGTGCACCCACTGGCCAGGCCCAAACCTTTCCTTTTATTACATGTAAGTCACCCCTAAGGTAGGTCCAAGTCAGCCCCATGAGTAGGGTGCAGTGTATTTAAAAGCTAGGATATTTACTGGTGTGGTTTCCATGTCCTGATAGTGAAATACTGCTAAATTTGTTTTTCCCTATAGCAAGGACTATCTCTCCCATAGAGTAACATGGAGATTGCCTTAAAATATCTTTTATATGTAATTTCCCATTGGGAGTAGATAGAGATTTGGAGTTTGGGGTCTCTGAACTCATAATTTAAAAATATATCTTTTGGTAAAGTTATTTTTTAAACTATGAGTCTGAAAATGCCACTTTTAGCAAGAGGGCATTTTCTTGCTCAACCATTTTGTGCCTCTGCCTGGCTGTAGAATACACTTCTGGGTCAGGATGACAGTTGGGCTGTTTGTGAATTCACAGTAGACAGTCACACAAAGGGAGCTGAGGTGTGCCTGCACATCCTGGTGGGTCTTCCTGGGCTAGAGTGATGGGAGGAGCTGACCGTTGCGCCTGATTAGGGCTGTGCCTGTCCTTACACAAAGCAGTCTCCAACCCCCTGGAGTGTGTCTGGGGCCAGGGCAGGGAAAGGCAGGGTCTTCCTCACTACAAAGACTTCTCTTTGAAGTTTGCCTACTTCAAAGACAGAAATGGGTAAAAGTACTGGACCTCTGACCCCACAAAGGTAGAACACTTCTGGACTGAGGACATTCTCCCATGAAGAAGAGCTGGATGCTGTAGGAGGGACTGCCACTCTGCGTGTTGCTTTGTTGTGCTGGCCTGCTGCTTGTGTCCTGGAAGTGAAAGGACTGGACTTTGTTTTCTACATTCTTCTTTCCAAGGTTCTCCAAGGGCTTGAGTTAAGCTTGCCTCCTGTTAGGAAATCTCAGGGACATCAAAGACTTCATCAGGCAGCACCTGGGCTCCTCTGCTGAGAGCCCTGTGTTGCCAAGTGGTGCCAAATCCAGTCTGGGCCCTGGAAGTGTGTTTTTGGTGCTACAAAGAGAAAATCCCCCCCATCAACTCACTGCATAATTTCGAACCGATGCATTGCTGGAAAGATTCAGCGCATCACCATTGCCTGCACTGGAGCATGGTTTTCAGTGTAGGTCCCAGCTTTCTGTTGCAGCGCATCAGAAGGCCTACTACTGTGTGAGTTTCGAGCACCACATCACTGAAGTTTGTGACGCGCCACCCTGACTCCGATGCAGCGCCTGCTTCTTCAGCGCATTGCAGTTGACTTCAAATGCATCATCGGTGCATTGTCCCTGGGTGCCATTTTGTTCGACACCACACTGCAGTAAGGAACTGATGCATTGTGCCACGAATGACACATGAGCTCCCCTGTGGCATTAAGGAACCAACACATCACCTCCCCTGCAACAGTAAGGAAGTGACGTATCTCTGGCTCTTTCAACGCATCACCTGCCAGCTGCCCGCATCGTCTTTGTTTTTGATGCATCTCAGGTACTTTGCCTCAGTCAAGCTCTTCATTGATTTCAAGAAATTAACAATTGCATTGAATCTTTTAAAAGCATGTGTTTGTTCGATTTTTGCCATTTTGGCCTTGTTTTATTCAGAAAAATAATGGCTATGTTTCTAAACAGGTGTGGAGTACGTTTGTGGTCTTTTCTCTGTGTTACTTTGTGTGTGTACAAATACTTTTCACATTGCCTGACTGCTTGAGCCAAGCTACCAAGGAGGTGAGCAGGAGTTATCTTAGCTGTGTGGCTTCCTTACCCTTACTAGAGTGAGGGTCCCTACTTGGACAGGGTGCAAACTACTGCCAACTAGAGACCCTATTTCTAACTAGACACTTGCAATAGCAGTCCATTGTCAACATATACAGAAGATGTTGGAAACTGTGCCAATGCCAACTGCACATGAAGGATAACTGATAGTGTTATTGCCCTTCTATGTCAGTGAGACACAATTAGCAACTAGACACAGCCTCTCAGGTGTCACAACTTCAGCAGTTCTCAAACTGACTGGAAAAATGAGCTGACAGATTTATCATTGTCTTCTCAAATAATTTTACATTAATTGTTTTATCTGGTTAATTCTCTGTAATTTTAATGTGACAGTCACACATTTCAAATCACATAATAAGCAGAATCATTCAAGTAGATTAGCATCAACGGCAATTTACCAAAATGCGAGGGGTGGCAAACGTTACATCATTCACTTTTTGGACCCTTCATGATATCACAAGAAGTGACGCCACGTGACCTCTGACCCTGATGACATCATAGCAAGTGACACCACCACAATGCAATAACTGCAAGACCTAAAAATAGCAAAAAACTACTACTGCATATAAAACCTAGTTTAGTCACTGCGATGTGTTAATTAAGCATCGAATGCTCGCCATGGTGCAGCATTTTTGTGGGGCAGCTGAAGGATATTCTAACACAAGAGGCATATGTACATGAACCGTGCATATAGCTGTGGCATATTCACAAGAAAACAATTTGGCAAAGCAGCAAAAAAAAGTCTCCAACGTTACTATCCAAGTGAAAGGCTGTCATGGTATTGACCCGGCCCTTCCTCACGTGTGCAAATAGCTGAAAGAATGAGGTCTAAAATACTTCCTGTATTAAAATGCGGTTGCACATTGATGCTCATGTAGCTCAGAACTGTACTTTCTTACTGTGTAAGTGCTATTAAACTGGCGAGGGTAGTATAACCATCCCAGAAGCCATTATGACCTTCTGTTTAAGTGTCTCTTTTACATGGCCCTAAGTGGACATTAACTTTTAGTGAGTCTATGTATTTGTGTGTTAACGAGTCAGATTTCCAAACGCTCATCTCTTCCTATAGTGCATCTCAAAATGCTCAACCACGCCATACAGGAATACTTTGCAGTCCGTGTACAGTACAACAATACCCAAGGCACTGTGACATAAGTATTGAACAGTAGTCAGTCACCATTTAACTGCCCGTTTACCACTGGCTGCCCTGGGAACTGTATCGGAGGCCTTAATGAGTCTAACAGCTTTGACAGTGTACACATCTAATGCTGGGACCCCCACAGCACCAACAGTCAGGGGCGTAGCTTGGTCAGTAAGATGAGGGGTGTTTGAGCTTCAGATTTTCCGACAATCAGACCGACATGTAGTGTTTAAACACATTATACGACAAGCAGGGTGAATGGGAGGGGCCTAAGGGGCAGTGAAAGTGATAGGAATGTGGATTGGCAGGGGTACTAAGTGAAGGAAACACAATATTTTGTAAAATTGCCAATATTTTTGACGACCTAAGAGGGAGAGAGTGTGTGTGTTTTGTCTGAATGTATGTAAACATTTCTGGTGAAATTAGACAGACATCTCACCATACGTGACAGCGTCTGTACCCAACTATTTATCGGAAAATTACATTGTTAGGGGGCTGTAGCCCCCCCCCTATCTCCGAAGCTATGCCACAGCCAACAGTGCAAATTCACCTTTAAGGATACAATATGGTTTCATAGCAGGAAGACTCTCGTTTCCAGTCCTAAGTTTTCGTTAACCGCTATAATGCATTGTGTGACGTGTAGTATTGTTTTGATATTATTACATATTCACTCCTGGAAATAATGTACTTTGAAAGGAAAATGCAGCACTGGAAATCTTTGACTTTGTGATTTGTAGTCAAATGGTTATTTTATGCACTTTACTTTTGACCTGCAGTTAGCCCTGGTATGCCATCACTGATACATAAGAGAGCTTTTTGGGGGCACTTCACACTTGAGTTGTGCCCCCGCCCTCAAATCCTGGAAGTGAAACTGAGAGTTGCATATGGCTCTGGAAATGCACTTCATTTTGGTAAAGATTTATGTTTACATGCGTAAGAATCTTTGATCTAATAAAACACATTTATGCCCTTCCTTGCACATATTGCCTGCATCAGTACCACGCCGCACTTAACCTTTCCCACCAAACTGTTTGTGTCTTTAATTCAGAAATGTTATAATGCAACACAGAGGGCCTTAAAATATCATCTGGTTGGTGGCAGGGAAATGCGTGTTTCAACCTCACTTTATGAAAAATAACAAGACATGGCTAGGGCGTACCCTGCTAGCATTTTAGTAACAACCAGCTTCCTCCAGGCACCTTAAGGTCCCAAGGTAATAATGTGCCTCTGTTCAGAGATCCACGAGGGGGGGACATTGTGGGTTCTGCACAAGGGAAGCAGAGTTCTCACAGCTCTCTTTTCCCTCTACTTTTACTGCAGTTTCAGCAGCATGGGAGGCCAAGGGCTGCTATGATAGCAGCAGGGATGGAGGCAAGCTAGGGGTAGAGTGGTGTAGAGTGAAATATTATCGTGTAGAGTGAAATGGAGTGGTGTGTCGTACAGTGGAGTAGGGTGACATAGAGTGGAAGAGTATAGAGTGGAGTAGAGCGGTGTAGAGCTGAGTGTCATAGAGTGGAGTGGCATGTCGGAGAATGGAGAGGCGTATCGTAGAGAGGAATGGCTTCTCATAGAGTGTAGTGGCATAGAGTATTGTAGAATAGAATGGAGCTAGATGGCTCTAGGTACGTAAATAGCCCACTGAACAAAGGGAGTGCCCTTACTAGTGTAGTCAATGTGGTCCGTGCCATCAAGGGAATCCCCAGCATTCCAATAGTAAGTGGGTGCTTGCATGATGATTGTAGAAGCATCGGTGGCAGAAGCCATCATTTCTCTCCTGAGTCAAGAAATTCTCCAAGGTTTCCCCGAGTGTCAGGATTCAAGCATGGTGATCACAGGGAATCAGGCGTAAGCATAGTTGTGGCTGGAGATTGTGGCGAATGGGAAAATTCAAACTAAAGAGACTAAAGAAACTAAGCATTCCCTATTCATAACTGACTGATACCCTTAGATATTCACTTTCTAGTACAGTTTTGTGGCACAAAGTGTAGAGACAATATTAAGAACATGGAGACGCTACCTGGCAATGTGTTAGTTGTTGTCGGACTGCATTTCTTAGCAGTATGGGCCAGTTTACTTGTCCCTCACCTTTGTTGTCTCCACACCCCCACCAGGTTGCCTTACATTAGGTTTATCTCCATTTCCTTGATCCTAATGTGTATTTGGTTGTGCTCGATACTGTCAGGTACTGTCTTTGCTTGTGGCTGGTCTGGTTTGTAGTGGCTTCCAGGGGCTCCCGTCTGGTATCCTGGACTGCTTGGGACGAGTCATTTCAAGATCTCCTACGAAAACCAGAAAGCTTACACTACTCTTACGTTTTAATAGTTCACTCTGGCCTGTTACCGTATAATGCCCCAGCATGGTCAGTGGCTTACCATTCCACAAGCACCAGTGTTGCCCTTTCTGCCCCATCTGATAATGATAATCCATTCTCAGAGTGAGATCCAGTCCAGCGTTTCTGTCCCTCCCTTTGCCTGTTTTTCCCTGATTCTTGCTACAGGTTTATTATACACCTTTCCCATAAGCATAGATATTCAGAGAAGGCAGGGCTTTCAGTGGGTTTGCTCAACAGAAACATGATGCAACCTACTGTGCATGTACTATCTCAAGTTCTGGTATTTTTTCAAAGTTGCTCGAATAGATTTCAAGGTCTTGAAGAATGTTGTTTATCTTTCAGAATTGTGTTTTTCACCCACAGCGCCTAAGAGCCCTCCTTCACTCCCCCCTTCCCAAAGCCTTTCATAGCACATTTAACACCTGCTTGTTGCACCATGTTTCTTAATTAGACACCCAGCCTTACGGATCAATATATGTTGTTGTGTGAATACTGTACTAGAGCATTGCAGACCCATCCAAAGGTTGTAGGGGCTGCAAAGGGCTGCTCATGTGACCTGGAGACGAGTACTTGTAAATTGGAGGAATAGTCCAGAAGTGCAGGTGATGCTGCTATATATGAATTTATTCCAAGACAAATGTGCATTGGACTGATGTGATTGATTTAGGGCTGACTGGGTTGTTAAGATTTGCACCGTGGCACTGACTGTGATAGAAACCGAGATACTAAAACATACATTGGTGTCACTTTCACTGATGGCAATTGGTTTGCTAAGACGTAGACTTGCTCAAAATCCTGGTAGCCCATGATTCTCTCTGGGAGTATTAAGAACTCGATTACTTCTGAGTACAAAGAAGGGGAAATGGATATGAGGAACAGAAGAAACCATAGTGCTTGCTGGGCTTAGATTATACTGGAATGACACAGACTGGACTGGCTTCAGCTTTGTAGACTGGCATGCTCATTTGTTCTCTGGTGGTGTGTGGTGTGAGTTCTGTATAAATATGATAAATACCGAAAGGTCAGTGGACATAAAATACAAATTAATGTCTGGTGCAGTCAGATGTTAACCACAGCAGGGTTGTGGGAGCTTACCCAGATCCAGGGCAGACAATACAGTAATAGGACAACATGTTGAGAAAGATACCAACACTGATCCCATGATTGCCAAGGAGCATGGGACCGATGAACAGTAGCAATTGGATGGCAACAAAGAACAAATAAATAGGCAAATAATGTCAAAGCCCTATAATGGTCTATGTAATGACTAACCTGAAGTGGGACCAGATTATGGATAAAACAAGAAAACTGGGGGAATTTAGGGTTTAATGGACAAATTCAACAGGAGTTTTGCCAGGTAAGAGGACCTATGTGCAGAATGCTTACATGTTTGTTCTGTCACTATTGACCTGGAAGTTGATTCCTGATTTGTGAAGTTCTGTCCCAAGCAGTAGTTAGCGGTCTAGCCTTTGCCAATTGTCTTACCTTGTCTTCCAAAGTTTTCCAAAGTTTCTGATCCCTTCTTGTCTGAATCGTTTGTTTCTCTGATTAGTGCAGAGGGTTATGCAGCCATGATGTAGCTACTTGTGGAGGGTCTAGACTGGCCCTAACTTGTGTGACTGTCTCCTTGACACCTTCTCACCAGCTACTGGAGCAAAATCCTTGCAGCTTTATTTACCTGGCCTCTCTAACTCCAGTCAGGGCCAGCTACATTTCCCGAGACAGTTGCCAGTGGCCATTAAATGGTGTCCATGATTTAGACTCCTGAATTAACACTCTGATGCTGATGTTTAGATCCTGTTGTTGCTTCTTATGCTCCTACCCATCCTTTTAGGTTTCTCATGTATCTTTCCAATGGATGATTGTACCTGTATTTTCCTGTTTTTATTTTAGCTTGATTTTAGTTTCTTCGTAATACATGGGAGCCTGAAATCCTTGTATAATCCTTCATCTCTAATTTCCTTATTACAGGTAACTTGTGATGTCCATAGTTACCTGTATTAAATAAAAGATGTAGCCTCTCAACTGTAATAACTTCTGGCAGAGCCAGCATCAGAGGAAAAAGGCAAATCATGGACCATACATAAAGCTGCAGTTTAAAAAACAACTGAACATGGCTTTTCCTCCTTCTGCTCTATTTTTCTAGATGAACAATGGTAAGCAGAAGGTGATATTTATGGCAACATGTTCATTTTTTCCTTGCTTTAGGTTATCATAGGAAAGAGAGTCCCTCTGCGTTCCTGTGGAGTTTCATGGCTTTGTAGAAGTATTCAGCCTTCACCTTGTTCCTCAGACATACTCATAATACGGCTCAGGGTAGGCTTGTGGCTCTTCTGACCTTTACATGTGGCCCTCAGATGAACAGCAGCACTGGGTCGCTGTTTACTTGAGAGAGCACTAATATTCAGAAAGCTGTTAACCCCTTCGCTGCCAGGCCTTACCCCCCTCCTGTGCCGAGCCTTTTTTTGGCTATTTGGAGCAGTTCGCGCTTAGGCCCTCATAACTTTTTGTTCACATAAGCTACCCACGCCAAATTTGCGTCCTTTTTTTCCAACATCCTAGGGATTCTAGAGGTACCCAGACGTTGTGGGTTCCCCAGAAGGAGGCCAAGAAATTAGCCAAAATACAGTGAAAATTTCGTTTTTTAAAAAAAAAAATGGGAAAAAGGGGCTGCAGAAGAAAGCTTGTGTTTTTTTCCCTGAAAAGGGCATCAACAAAGGGTTTGCGGTGCTAAAATCACCAGCTTCCCAGCTTTCAGGAACAGGCAGACTTGAATCAGATAACCCAATTTTTCAACACAATTTTGGCATTTTACTGGGACATACCCCATTTTTACGATTTTTTGTGCTTTCAGCCTCCTTCCAGTCAGTGACAGAAATGGGCAGGAAACCAACGCTGGATCCCAGAAACCGCAACATTTCTGAAAAGTAGACACAATTCTGAATTCAGCAAGGGGTAATTTGTGTAGATCCTACAAGGGTTTCCTACAGAAAATAACAACTGAAAAAGAAAAATATTGAAATTGAGGTGAAAAAAACATCAGTTTTTCTCTACGTTTTACTCTGTAACTTTTTCCTGCAATGTTAGATTTTCAAAAGCAATATACCGTTACGTCTGCTGGACTCTTCTGGTTGAGGGGATATATAGGGCTTGTAGGTTCATCAAGAACTCTAGGTACCCAGAGCCAATAAATGACCTGCACCCTGCAGTGGGTTTTCATTCTATGCCGGGTATACAGCAATTCATTTGCTGAAATATAAAGAGTAAAAAATAGCTATCAAGAAAACCTTTGTATTTCCAAAATGGGCACAAGATAAGGTGTTGAGAAGCAGTGGTTATTTGCACATCTCTGAATTCCGGGGTGCCCATACTAGCATGTGAATTACAGGGCATTTCTCAAATAGACGTCTTTTTTACACACTGTCTTACATTTGGAAGGGAAAAATGTAGAGAAAGACCAGGGGCAATAACACTTGTTTTGCTATTCTATGTTCCCCCAAGTCTCCCGATAAAAATGATACCTCACTTGTGTGGGTAGGCCTAGCGCCCGCGACAGGATATGCCCCAAAAGACAACGTGGACACATCACAGAAAACAGAGCTGTTTTTTTGCAAAGTGCCTACCTGTAGATTTTGGCCTCTAGCTCAGCCGGCACCTAGGGAAACCTACCAAACCTGTGCATTTTTGAAAACTAGAGACCTAGGGGAATCCACGATTGGGTGACTTGTGGGGCTCCGACCAGGTTCTGTTACCCAGAATCCTTTGCAAACCTCAAATTTTGGCTAAAAAAACACATTTTCCTCACATTTCGGTGACAGAAAGTTCTGGAATCTGAGAGGAGCCACAAATTTCCTTCCACCCAGCGCTCCCCCAAGTCTCCCGATAAAAATGGTACCTCACTTGTGTGGGTAGGCCTAGCGCCCGGGACAGGATATGCCCCAAAACACAACGTGGACACATCACAGAAAACAGAGCTGTTTTTAGCAAAGTGCCTACCTGTAGATTTTGGCCTCTAGCTCAGCCGGCACCTAGGGAAACCTACCAAACCCGTGCATTTCTGAAAACTAGAGACCTAGGGGAATCCAAGATGGGGTGACTTGTGGGGCTCTGACCAGGTTCTGTTACCCAGAATCCTTTGCAAACCTCAAAATTTGGCTAAAAAAACACATGTTCCTCACATTTCTGTGGTAGAAAGTTCCGGAATCTGAGAGGAGCCACAAATTTCCTTCCACCCAGCGTTCCCCCAAGTCTCCCGATAAAAATGATACCTCACTTGTGTGGGTAGGCCTAGCGCCCGCGACAGGAAACGCCCCAAAGCGCAACGTGGACACATCCAATTTTTTGAAAGAAAACAGAGGTGTTTTTTGCAAAGTGCCTACCTGTAGATTTTGGCCTCTAGCTGAGCCGGCACCTAGGGAAACCTACCAAACCTGTGCATTTCTGAAAACTAGAGACCTAGGGGAATCCAAGATGGGGTGACTTGTGGGGCTCGGACCAGGTTCTGTTACCCAGAATCCTTTGCAAACCTCAACATTTGGCTAAAAAAACACATGTTCCTCACATTTCTGTGGCAGAAAGTTCCGGAATCTGAGAGGAGCCACAAATTTCCTTCCACCCAGCGTTCCTCCAAGTCTGTCAATAAAAATTATACCTCACTTGTGTGGGTGGGCCAGGTGCCTGCAACAGAATAAGGCCCAAAACTTGTAGAGATAGAGGAGATAGCACAGCGAGTTTATAAGGACATATTCTTTTATACATCTTTAGACTGACTCTGCTTTGGGGACCCACATAAGTGAGGTGTCATTTTACTTGGGAGACTGAGGGGAACACTGGGGAGTAGGAATTTTGTGCTGGAGTGGTGATCCTACGAAGAAAAGTCAGGAAAATATGCTTTTTTAAGCAAATGTTGAGGTTTACAGAGGAGTCTGGGTAAGAAAATGTTGGGGGATCCACGCAAGCCACACCTCCCTGGACTCCTTGGGGTGTCTGGTTTTAAAAAATGTCTGGGTTTGGTAGGTTTCCCTAGATGAAGGCCGCACACAGGACCAAAAACATAGGTGCCCTCTCCCCCCCCAAACACAGGTAGTTGTGTAATATATAGTTTTGATGTGTCCACATACGTCCGTGATGTGCCAAACACTAAAAAGTTGAAAAGAAACGCACTTAGGTTATGTGAAAAAGACCCCTCACCCACCAACCAAGTGTCACAGGTGTGCTGCGACGCCTGATTACAGCGGAGCAGGTTTTGTCATTTTTACCACACATACTGGTTGGATTTGGCACGAGGGTGAGTGATGGTTCAGTGGATCAAATTTTACTAACAAGAGCTTTCACAAAAATGAAATGCACTGTTAATAACTGAAAGGCAAAAAACTGAACCAATGACTCACAGCTCGTGAGCTGTAAAGCCGCGACAAGGCACCAACCGCTTTACAGTCCATTCACACAACTTTCATACATGACACACACAAGACCATTCACACCGCAAGCCACGGGCCCAGCACATTACAACACTCAAATCGACAGACAGCGCCACTCAAGGGCCCATCACTTACATACGCCCACATGCCTGATACAACAATCACACCAGCTGATGGGAGTGTGTGGACTGGTGTTTGGCTGGCAGTGTGTTGCAGTAGCCAACAGCAAGTCAATATGTACACTCTCAGCCAAGCCCCACTCCACACACAATGGCATCATTTTTTTATTTTTTTTTAAACAGAGGAACCCCTAACTAAGTAGAAAGAATTACAAAACTACAAACACAAAAGCTCTAGTACATGACAGAAATGCTAACCATGAAACTGAACACATGAAAATACAAAACAGACATGAGTTTACACTCATGGTTGTTCCCAGAAATTCTTCTGGGTGTGGTAATTCTTAAAACAACCACCCACACACAGCCCAGGCTTTGAAGAACAATCTGAACAGTACATTCGAGTCTCCCTCCGGATACCTCTTCGAAAACACACTCTACATTTCTTAGCTGGAAAGTCTTTTTTGGGTGTGGGAGGAATGTGCTCAGCAAAGTGGTGATCTTTCAATCTAGCCACATCCTCCACCACTGCTTCTCTAGGAACTCTGGCCTGTTCCACCACAATAAGGCTCTCTATCACTGACTCCTGAAATTTCACAAATGTCATCTTTGACTCTGGAGACCTATCCCTAAACACAATAAAAGCATTGAAGGTTGCTAAGTGGAAGAGGTGAATTGCTAACTTCTTATACCAAACGTAAGACTTACGAATAGCAGTATAAGGTTCCAACCTCTGGTCAACTCTATCTACACCTCCCATGTGCTTATTACAATCTAAAATGCACACAGGTTTGCGCACTTCAGCAACCTGGCCCCAAACATTCACGGGGAAGTACTCTCATCATGGATGGTACTTAGCATGTAGACATCCCTCTTTTCTAAAAATGTCAAAGCTAGCAGCTCATCATTCCGCAAGGCACTGCACTGTCCCCTCTCAAGTGTTTTACAGACAAGCTCCCTTGGATAGCCTTTCCGGTTACAACGGATTGTGCCACAAGCAATTGTGTCCACTCTAAACAATTCCTTGAACAACTGCACACCAGTGTAGAAGTTATCTACACACAAATGGTGACCTTTGTTGAACAGTCGTCTACCAAGATCCCACACAATTTTCTCAGTAACTCCAAAAGTGGGAGGACAACCAGGGGGGTCAATATTGGAATCCCTACCAGTGTACACACGGAAACTATACACATATCCTGTCCTACTTTCAGAAAGCATATACAATTTAATTCCATATCGTGCCCATTTGCTAGGAATGTAATGCCTAAAAACCAAACGACCCTTGAAGAGGACCAAAGACTCGTCCACACTTATCTCTTTGCCTGGAACATAGACCTCCGAAAACCGATCTACAAAATGATCAAGGACAGGCCTAATCTTAAAAAGACGGTCAGAATCAGGGTGATCTCGTGGCAAGGCTAATGCATTGTCAACAAAATGCAGCATCCTAAGTAGAAGCAAATACCGATTACGACTCATGGTCGCAGGAAATATAGCTGTTGCCATCAAGGGACTAGTAGACCAATAAGAAGCCAGTGACGGCTTCCTTATCAACCCCATAAAAAAAGTCAAACCCAAAAACTTTTTTATCTCCTCCAAATTTGTAGGAATCCACTGGGCAGCTCTAGAGTGTGGCCTAAGTCTAGCAGCGTTGACCCTCAAATGCTGCTCCGCATCCAAATTAGTCTGCTCAACAATCTCTTCCAAAAACATATCATCCATGAATAACTCAAAGAAATTGATAGGCAAAAAGTTCTCTGCATTGGCATAACACCCCGGGAGACCAGTAAAGGCAGGCAACTCTGGCTGCTCCATGTTTGGAGCAACCCAGACATCAGGTCTTCTAACGGGAAACCTTTCAGCCCCAGGTTGCTGCACTATTGACACATCAGTGTCCTCCTCTAAAACAGGCCCTTCATCTGCACTGAGTGTGGCTTCATCATCAGAAGATTCCCCTCCAACAGAAACATCACTGCCAGAATCTCTGACTTCCTCCTCTGCCTCAGATGCAGAGTCCGTCTCATAATCATGATCAGACTGTGACTCAAAAAGCATACCAACCACCTGCTGAGCGGTCATCCTGCGGCTAGCCATGATCTCTCCTGCTAAAATTAACTGGACAAATTCACCACCAACAACCAGCACTCTGTAAGACAAGTAACAAAGTGTAGCTTTGTTAGTAAGAGTTATAAACTCAAAAACTATACCGCTCACTTGCCTGAAAAAGCTTGATTCACCAGCAACTACTCTGCACAGACACAGCAATCACCAATGATATCCCACTAAAAAGAAAGAAAGAAAGGCAAATTAGAAATAAGACAAAACAAATATCATTGTGCACAAATCTAAGGACAATTTCACACACAATCCTGCATTTAGTACACCCCCTACAAACATGTCATTCATGCATGGCAACAATACTCCTTTGGAGTAAATTGTTTTTACTTACCTAAAACATGCAACTGTGCAAACTGCAGGTCAACCACCGCCAAAACCGCAAGGAGCCACAGCAAATAAAGCAAAAGCTTTGAACTAGAACAAAAAGGAGGAAAACATTTTTTATCACAAATGCAAAGACTTCTTCAGTTGACAAACACCCCACCATCAAACATTTAGAAATTGGTGCCTAAGTGGATTCTGCCATAGGGGCAGATGGGCCTACTAAAAAAATAGGCCTGTCTGCCCCAAGGAGGCCAGAAAATACCTTTAGTAGTGTGTCCCCATGGAGAGCGACCCTTGCCAAAGGGGACAGCCCTCAAACAAATAAAACAAAAAAACACACACAACACTATCCCTGGTGCCTAAGTGGCTTCTGCCCCCCTTGGGGGCAGATCAGCCTAAAAATAATAGGCTGATCTGTCTCCAAGGGGTGCAGAAATGGCCTGGGTACATGTGCCCCCAAAGTGGGGGGCGACCCTTGCCCAAGGCCCCCCCCCTATCCACTAACACACACACACACACACACACTATCCCTGGAGTCTAAGTGGCTTCTGCCCCACTTGGGGGCAGGTGGGCCTAAAAACATAGGCCCAACTGCCCCCGGGGGGGGGCAGAAATGGCCAACAGGTCAATGCCCCCCTTGGGGGGGCGCCCCGTGACCAAGGGGATGCCCCCCCCCACAAAAATAAACAAATAAAAAAATCCCTGGCGTTCTAGTGGTTTCTGCCCCCCTTGGGGGCAGATCAGCCTAAAAATAATAGGCTGATCTGTCTCCAAGGGGTGCAGAAATGGCCTGGGTACATGTGCCCCCAAAGTGGGGAGCGACCCTTGCCCAAGGCCCCCCCCCTATCCACTAACACACACACACACACACACACACTATCCCTGGAGTCTAAGTGGCTTCTGCCCCACTTGGGGGCAGGTGGGCCTAAAAACATAGGCCCAACTGCCCCCGGGGGGGGGCAGAAATGGCCAACAGGTCAATGCCCCCCTTGGGGGGGCGCCCCGTGACCAAGGGGACGCCCCCCCTCACAAAAATAAACAAATAAAAAAAATCCCTGGCGTTCTAGTGGTTTCTGCACCCCTTGGGGGCAGATCAGCCTAAAAATAATAGGCTGATCTGCCTCCAAGGGGTGCAGAAATGGCCTGGGTACATGTGCCCCTAAAGTGGGGGGCGACCCTTGCCCAAGGCCCCCCCCATCCACTAACACACACACACACACTATCCCTGGTGTCTAAGTGGCTTCTGCCCCCCTTGGGGGCAGGTGGGTCTAAAAAATTAGGCCCATCTGCCCCCAGGGGGGGCAGATATGGCCAACAGGTCAATGCCCTGGGGGGGGGAGCGCCCCGTGCCCCCCCCACAAAAATAAACACATTAAAAAAATCCCTGGCGTTCTAGTGGTTTCTGCCCCCCTTGGGGCAGATCAGCCTAAAAATAATAGGCTGATGGGCTTCCCCTTCCATCCCTGACTTTGGGGGGGTGGGGGGAAGCACACAGAGGGCGCGAGAGCGCTCCCTCTGGGCTGTGTGCCGAGGACGTAATGGTTACGTCCTCGGCACAGCAGCACTGTGCCGCAGGACGTAACCATTACGTTTGCGGCACAGAACGGGTTAAATGGGCAGGCATTTATTTACAGTTAACTAAACTAAAGAAAAATATACAAAGAAGGTGCCTACATTTTAAAGAAATTGTGCAACAAACATGTAAAGATACTTTCTTCAAAATTTTAAAGTGTATTTCATTATTATGCTGAAGTGTTCACTGCATTGAAAGGCAGGTATTATAAGTGATAGTTTTCAAACATGGGCTTAGAAATATTCATGGTTTTCCCGACCTGCCAACAATGCCATTAGCGAACCAAAATACAAGTTATTTGTCACATGTACCCTCTAGGTGGCCCAGGTTGTTAATATACCTGGAACAACATAGTAGTTTATTAAATCAAACACAAGAGAATCTTTTGTACAATACACATCCTAAATGTGTATGTCTCAAGATTCTCTCATATGTGATAATGAAGGAAAAAGAGGCAATGTTAGACCTGACAGCCTTAGGGGGGGTCTTCCCCCAACGTTTTTGACTCCCTCCATTTTTTCTGATCTTGCTTTTGCTGGTTTTAGGACTCTGCTGGCCAGTGCTAAAGTGCTTGTACTCTCTGCCCTACACATGGTAACATTGGCTCTTACCCAATTGACATATTTAATTTACCTGTACGTCCCTAGTAAAGTGCACTATATGTGCCCGAGGCCTGACAATTAAATGCTACTAGTGGGTCAGCAGCACTAATTGGGCCGCCCACATACGTAGCCCCTTAACCATGTCTCAGGCCTGCCATTGAAGGCCTATTTGCATGCAGTTTTTCTACCACCCTGACATGACATTTAAAACCCTTTGCCAAGCCTCAAAGCCACTATTTAGTATATATAAAGGAGGCCCTATGTGACCCACAGGGCAGGGTGCAGTATATGTGAAAGGCAGGACATGCAGTGTTAGCTTTTACATGTCCTGGTAGTAAAATACCTCCCAAAGTCGTTTTTCAATATTGGGAAGCCTACTCCTCTCATAGGCCAGCATTGGGGATTCCATAAAATACTTTTAAGCTGAAATTCCTGATTTGGAAGAGGGGGCTACCACATGTTTCACATCTTTGGAATGGTAATGATAACACATTATTTATTGGTAAGATTGAATTTGACATTGCTATTTGAGAAATGCCATTTTTAGAAAGTAGGCATTTCTCTGCTCTTACTGCTCTATGCGCCTTACAGCCTCTCTCCAGTCCCCGTCTGCTCTGTGCTTGGTGACAGCTCCCCTTGTTCCATCAAGACACGCATAAACACAGGACACTCAGCTGCATCTGTTTTCATCTGCATACTTATGTGTCTTTCTGGGTAAGAAGGGTGGAGTGTCTCACAGTTACATTTCAAAAGGTAGTGGCCTGATCCCACATGAGGGACTGATGATCCCCACAGATGACCTGGCAGGCAGGACTGGGCTGCAAGGAAACGGGTGCACTTCAAAGCCACTCTTTTGGACTCTCTCCCACTTTGAAGGCACATTTGGGTATAAGTACTGGGGCTCTGACCCTCTCAAATCAGACACTGCTGGACCAGGAACTAAGACTCTGTCAGAAGAACTGCTGGGCAGCCCAAAGGACTCCGCTCTACTGTTTTTTTGGAAGGACTGCTCTGCTGCTTGTTGCCCTTGCCCACTGTTTTTCCCCGAGGTCTTGGGGACATCGAAGACCTCGTGAATGGTGCTTCATCAGTTCCAGCGCCGCTCTGACCAGGTGGAACTTTGTTACAGATTATAACTAGCGAGTGTGGTGCTTCTCTGCAGCCCCCACCCCACTCTTCTAAAGTTACCTGTTGTCATGGATTAGCGCTAGTGAGCATTATGCTTATCTGCAACCCTGCGCCGCTCTTCTGAAGTTCTACCTGTTGTCACAAATTATCGCTAGCAAGCCTCTGCACCGCTCTTCTGAAGTTGTGCCCTGGATCACCATTAGTGAGCGCAGACTTTGCCGCAGCTTTTGAGCCGCTCGCCTAAAAGGTGTGTCTACGGTCGTGGATTCTACAGCTGTGGGGCCTACTGACCCTGAGTCCCATCTCGCAAAAGCCATACCGCCCGTACCCTCAGTACCACTCTGTAGCTGTGCCCCCGCCTTGTGGACTGTGAGAAGCCTCTTCAGAGGAGTGTGTTCGCTCACCGCTGTGTCTGGAGCCAAGTGCTGAGTACGCCCGCACTTCACGCACAGGTACTGTACTATCCGGGCCCGCGTGCTCTGTCACTGGCCCTCTCCCCTGTGCCCATTCACAGCATTTGGGCCCATATTCTGACATTATTGTATCATTCCTAAAAGGAGTGCACCCGATTTCCAAAGCACTGAGGAAATATTTATGCCAGTGAATTTGTCGATGTACGCTTCTCAGATTTGTGCTGTTTTTGTCTTGATTCATTCTGATAAATAACCTCTATTTTTTTTAACTTGCTTTGGACTCATTTTTGTGGTGTTTCACTTTGTTGCTGTATGAGTTATTGCACACATACTCTACACATTGTCTTCAAGTTAGCCCTGCCTGCTCTGTGCCAAGCTACCTGAGGGTGAGCACACGTTAATTTAGTTTGTGTAGTGACTAGCCCTGATTAGAATTGTGGTCCCTACTTGGATATGGTGCATACCTCTGCCAACTAGAGACTGTGGTTTCTAACAGACAAAGTGAAATAAAACAATTGGCTAGGATCCCACAGTTTGGTTAAGTGGGAAAGCCAGGATTGACCCCAGGATTGACCCCAGACTTTCTGGCTTCAAATTGTATGATTCAGCCACTAGTTGAATAACTCTTTCCCTCTCACCTTTAACATAAAAAAGGTTTATGTGTTGCCTTTAAATCCTGGTGCATTAGACTAGAGCTTGGGTGGCAGTGAGAAGCCACTTGAAGGCTAGGTTATTTTTGGGCTTGAGGATCCAGGAGAATCTCGAGCTGAGCTAAAGCTCGGCTTGAGCCTTCTGTGGCTTGCCTACTGCTACCACATAATGGTAATTAAGTGTATAGAGGCATAGGAAGAATATGTTTTGACCCTCCAAATAACTTCACGACTTGCTGCCCACAACATGTGCTGGCATCAGTGCAGCTCTCTAGAATAGAAAAGAAGATGGAATGGCAATAATTTTTTTATTAACTACTGACTATTGCTGCACATTCTAGCAATCAGTTCCCTGGAGCTGAAACTGTCTTTTTAGGTTTTGGCTACTCAAAAGGCTGCTTTCTCATTTACTGCTTCCCCCTCACTTACCATGAACTATTTCATATGGTCATATTTTCCTTCATGCCCAGTTAGGTTGTGAAAATGTATTGATACTTGAGTACCTTAGTTGGGTCTGAGCTTTCCAACGACCCCCATGCCCAAGAGGGTTTTAATATGAAATTATTTAATCCTTCACAGCAAGTGATTGGCTCTACTCATAAAGAAAGACATCTGATAGAACTACATTTCATCAATGAAAACAACAGCTCATCCGAAGTGCTCTGGTCTGACCACCTCTCTATATAGTTTTATATTATCACTGTGGCTATTAATAAGTTAGCTAGGCCTGTACAGAAAAAAAATCTGTTAAAATGGTAACGGATTAGGATTTCTCCTTCAACGATGGGACAAAAATTACATTAATTGTGGGAAATATTCTCCCTCGGGTCCAAAGTCTACCTACTTGATATATCTAATCGCTAGGTAAACACTGTTCTGGATGAAATAAACTCATTTCAAAATAGTAACATACATTTAAAGAGCATGATTTGCAAATGGTATGCTCCTTTCTGAAAGGAGAGAAAGCTTCCCTAAAATACTACACATTTAGTGGCGTAAAAATTGGTATTTGACTGATAGAGATAGGTAAATAGTATGTAAGGCTTCAGCGTCAGTCTAGCTTCCTAGTAAGAACAACATTTTCAAGTAACTAAAATGTCCCTTCATGGGAATTCGTAGATGGCTTAACATGTTTTCAGAAAATAAAAAGATTAGGGAGGATTTTTAACAAAGGCTGTCGAATATCTGAAGAAATAACAAATGCTGATCTGACTAAGCAGTTTAACTAATCTGAATTATTAATGTTCAAAGATTGGGAAAACATAATTGTGGCTAACAGTCTCACCTTCTCCAGATTCCTTGCACCTTTTGGAATTAGAAAATGAAACACACAGGGTGCAACTAAAGATATTTGTACCCTATGTCTTTAGAATTACAAGTTCTTCAATCACCCCAGTGATGGTTCTATTAGGTTTCAATTGAGTTATCATGAGTCCTCAGTTGAATTATTGTTAAGCCATTAGTAGATCATAACCAACCTTCCAAATACAGGCCTATTTCATTGTTGCCATACCTATCTAAACTACTGCATAACATGGCCAGCTCACAATTGCAAAGGTTTGTAGAGTCCAGAAAGATACCATACCTGGTGCAAGCTGGTTTAAGACAAAGTAGGAGTACAGAATTAGTTGTTACATCATTTACAAACAGCCTCTGTATGATGGTAGATGAGGGAAATGTGGGAGTCCTAATATAGCCTTAGAGCCCGCTGTAGCCAGTGGCTCGGGCCTTTAACAAGAGAACGGGACTTTAATTTCCAGTATAGCCCAGCTATGAAGGGCTAAAAGGCTATTAGAACATTCTGCCACTAGAGGGCACAATGTCCTAGTAAATAAAACAAAGTCCTCAAGGAGCAGGAGGGGATTAAAATCCCCTGTGCTCCGTGAGGCCTTTGTTCACAGCTATTACTGTGAACAAAGAACATTGGAATGTTGACACTCGGCTTTTGCCAGCCAGTAAAAGACCAGAGCAATCCATTGTCTCCAATGGAGCTCTCAGCATTCCAATGTTTTAATACTCCTGAACTTCTCCACCACTATCAGTCTTATTGATCAATCAATATTACACTAAGGATGCTCAATTTATATATAACTTGTAAGTTAAGACTACTAACCGCCCCTGTAATCTACATTTAGATCTAGAAAATACCTAAAAGAGGGTGGGCTTGATTTTATTTTTATTTTTTACCACTTGAGCGCACTGTCAAAAATCTTACCTTTCTTCTCCTTTTCTCATAGGGTTGTTGTTACTGATGCATACATTCAATTTAAACTGGATTACAACGACTCTGTTTAATTAAGATTATTTAACAAAAGTTTGACCCAGCTTGATCATATAGGGAATGGATTATTTTTAACTTTAAAAGGTGTAATCATGTCGCTGGATATTTTAAATAACATGTTATGTTCGTTATTAAGCATGCAAATACATAAAAGGTGTCCTGGCTCTGAGACTAACAATTACCCTACCACAGTTTAAACCTAATAGAAGACAAAGACAGCCAAAGGTTAATCAGGCAAATCGAATCAGGAAACATGAAAAATTCCCAGAACTTAAACAAAATATACAATTGAAGTACCAAATAACTTCACTTGCTCCTGGTTAACAAAAGGATCCAGTTCATATAGGCTTGCTTGCTCCAAAGCTCTTAGTAATTCATGAATGACACTCCCCCACTTCATTTAAAATCTTTTAACAAACATATGTTTCTGTAAAACTGCATACGCTTGTCAAATGGATCCAAAAAGCCTCTCAGGTACAAGAAACCGTTTTATTGAATCAGATACCACTCTTTCTCAGAGAACAAACATATGTTTTCCTGCTTAGGTCATACAAAACAGGGCATAAACATACAAGGGACAGTGACAGGTTGCACAAAAACATGTTCTAAATAGTCTGCACATTTATGCATACAGGTGTTTACATGTGTTAGCACATAAATCAAAGCCCATTGGCTTTGCCAATGATCCTTCAGTTAAGTAGAGGTGCAGACTGAAAATTGTTGGCAATGATATGAAGGGTCCATGTAATGACTACTCATGTTGTTTTAGAAGAAGGTTGTACTGCAATTACATGCAGAAAGATGAAGCTGTTGGTGTCAGGGGCGGCTCCTCCTTTAGGGCGGAGGATTGTAATCCCCTCCCCCCAGCAGCAGCAGAAGCTGCAAACCTTTCAGAACGAAAGGCTAATAAACTATGTTTATTAACCTTTAATCATGAAAGGAGCGGGGCCACGGGAGTGATGAGCACTGAGGGGGGAGTGCACAGCACTCCCCCTTAGAGCTCATGTGTGTCTTGCACTTGCCAAACACACATGCACAGTAGGCCAGTGCTTAATTTGTAAATGAAAATGTGCCGGTGCCCACAGTCCTCCTCTTAAACATGCGGCTGCTGCAATTAAATGTGTGAACACGTAATACTGAGGCAGCCTAATCCTGAATCCATCTTGGGCCTCTTCAATCCATTTAAAGCCACTCTGCGTCCCTTCAGCTCAGTCTTGCAGCTTTCTGCTTTCTCCCATTGTGACGCTTTTTTGTTTTTCTCTTCCTCCGTCTTTCCCTTATGTGTCTTTTGCTCGCAGTAAATGCTTGAGGCAAAATAATTAGTGCCGGCCTGCAAAAATAAGTGCTGGTGCTCCGCACTGGAAACAACAAACACAAATTAAGCACTGCAGTAGGCTCTCTCCAGCCCAGCAACACAGTTGCTTGCAGTCTCCCAGTCAGCCTGGGAGTGCCCTGGCTTGGCGCTCCCAGCCCATCCGGATGCTGTTCTGAGTAGCGTCAGGATTGGCCGCAGGGCAGGCTGGGAGCCTGTGTGTGCAGCGACGATGGCAAGGAGAGCGGCACGGGTCGGCGGATCAAGTACGTTTTTTAAAATAAATAAATGTACCCCTGCTCCCTCCGCCCACCCGACACTTCCAGCCGCCCCCCTTCCCCCCCCCCCTTCGCGCCGCACCCACCCTGCCCATTTCTAGCACTGAGAGCCACAACTGGTTGGCGTGTTGTCTGACAGGACTTCCTCTCAGTGCTTAACTTGTGAAAAAAAAATAAGTGCCAGGGCCTCGTCAGGGGGCCACTGCAATGTGTACCACTCAGTGCCCCTGCCTGCCCTGCAAATACCAATACCAACAAAACTCCTAACACTCACACTCCCTCCAAGTGTGACATTCAGAATATTCCAGGCACCCAACTCTATACAAATGGCTTGAACAGCAGGTGTTAGTCCTTTTAATGTAGATTGAATTAATGAACAACTTTGGTTCTACTCATTTCTATTTGAGGCATACTGCGCCACCACAGGGTAGATTTTCAGTTGTGTCAGTGTTGAAGACCAACTGCCAGTGCCGAGCACCAGAAACCACTGGCTCAAATTAAACACTGCTTCCTCTAGAAACAAAGACAATGAACTTGAACTGCAAGGTTTACGAGAGGGTAACTGACTGATTGAGGCGCTTTGGCAATTAAATGCAATATTTCGTAGAGAGAATGTATGGTAGGTCTTCCACTGCTCTCATGAAGAATTCCCCACCCCTACTCCTAGTACTGAGAACTGTGGCATTGAGATCCATTTGTTTTGAGAGCGCGGGTCGCCCCTTTTCTTGGAGTCGCAGGAAATAAGTGAGCTAATGACTTGTTTCTTCATATGAGGTTAAAATAACTGAACCAGGAAGCATGTGATACATTAATCAAGGACGTCTGCAGAGAGGCAGCTTTGTTATGCAATTCAGAGGGAGAAAGGAAAACGGTCTGAATATCTCTTAGCAGTGGCATCATCAGCCATGCACAGGTGTCATTGACGCAGGAGCCAGGTGTTCACACCCAATGCAATTATCAAGAGTAGTTGAGCCCTAGCGCGTAGGTAGCAGGCAGCCTTTCTGCCACTTTACGAGAAAACCACCTATGGCTGATTACAGTAAGTAATGAGTCATGACGAGCAAACAGATCAGGCCTTTAGCTTCATTTATCAGGAGACATTTACTAAGTATACACTTTCTAAACGGTGATTGATAAATCATAACCATTTTCGCACTATACAAGGAATAAATAGCCAACTAACGGGAGTTTTGTGTGTGTATATATATATATATATATATATATATATATATATACAAATTTAAGACTCGATGTACTAAAGTATTTTGCTGTTGTAAACCCTTAAATTTGCAAAGTCACCCGATTTACAACCACAGCTTGGAATGTTAATATTAATTTAAGTGACCCCGTTGGGCAGATTCTCTTTTGGGAATTGTGCTATCGTTTTGGACGCCCTCAAGGGTCAGGCGGATCAGCAGGCTGTTTTCCAGGGGACTACTGTCTGCTCCCCTGATGTCTTGCTTAGAGGGAAACTTTGAATTTTTAAAAGCAGAACAGGCTGTTTGAGAAAAGCTTCCCATTTGGGATTTGCAATGCAGAAATTATCGTTTTTTTTATTCCTTGCAAGCCACCATCTCGTTTGTAGCTGATCACAGGGGGTCTCAAAACTGACCCTTTTAATTTATGTTCATTGGGCAGGTCATTTTGTGACCTGCTGAAAGAGGAGATTTTGTGGTGCAAACTATTAGTTCATAAACCACATCGAAAAATAAAGGGTGATCACAAAAAGTTGGTGTGCAGTTTCCCAACTCTATTTGCGCCCAGTTTGTTAGTACGTCTGGCACTTTCCTCCAGAGAGAGAGGTTCGGATTTTGCCCCTTTGTCAAAAAAGCTTTGTTTCAAACAACATTGCTAACATTGCTATAAAAAACGTAAACAATTCAATATTGTTGCCTTCCAGTCTCTTGGTAATAAAAATATATTTTATACGAAAATATTGTCCTTCAAAAAGACCGTAGCCAGAATAAGTGAAGGCAAGAATCCACAGATAAGCATCGAAGTACTGTTCTTAAGTTCACATCTGTGTACCTTGACAATACATTTCAACAACATATGTGCATGTGGAAACATATGTACATGTGGAGTTACATCAGTACATATACTCTTACTTATACATACACACCCTGACAATATTGTGGTAATCAATATTCTGTCTATAACATTCCGGAAGGACAGTATTGTTGTACTCAGTAGTCTGACATTCCGCCTGGGTTAAGGGGGAATAACCTTAATTCCCTTTGTAGTACTCTTGACTGCTTTGCTAGGGCAAGCCTAATATTTATGTTCACACCTTACCGTCAATTATGTTTAACTTTGCATATGTTTTCCCGCCCCGTTTTCAACTGTGAAAGGCAATGAGGCAGAATTACTCTCATCTACATTTTGCACGTCGCCAACAAACATTCTCCAAGGAGATGGTCAATTTGGTAAGGAGTTTCGTCACCGAAGTTCCCAAGCAACATAGTTTCCAGATGCTCACCTCACTTTCTGAATGACCCTGGATGATATGGTAGATATTTAAAAGATCAGCCCTCTTGATTACGTTTCGAATCAGTATGCCACATAAATTGATTCACAGATCGGTAGTGCTAGAAACTATAGTTTTTCTTTCAACTAAATTGATTATTAGTTGATTTTGCAATCATCAGCATGCAAGTAACTCAGCTATTACCGATTTCCCTTTTCTACTAACTCAAGTAGAGCTTATCATTCTATATCCAAAAGTGGAAACATCTCATGGTTATCAGTCTTAGGACCAAAATAGTGGCCCTTATTAGGATTCAGAAGCAAGTAACTGGGGGAATTATTGAAAAGTGCTGGAGCCAGAACACATCCCCAACCAAGAGCTTTGACGGTCACTAGTAGATTCAACAGTGAATCCAACCGTCACTGGACTGATAACTATATATCTGAATATACTATAGTGAATCCATTCAAGATTCCAAAGGGGAGATTCAAGCTTCTTCATTCATTCCACTTCATTGATATGGATACTCTGTAAAAACGTTTGACAGGTTCAGAAATTCTACAGAGACTGCCACTTCTTAGAGTACTTCTGTTTAAGAAAAAAACATAACTGATCATGTATTGATTGTGTCTGTCTGCAGCCTGCATGGGCACATGGTATAATGTCATTGCCTCCAAGCCAGTCCTGCCACCTCATCAAGAATAGTTTTGCAAAAATGTGGTTTATAATACTAAAAAATGATAATAAGCAGATTGATTCAGGGTTTTCATGTCATCCATTCTTATGGGCAAGGACCACTGTAGTGACCTGCAAGGATACAGAAAGCAGACAATATCCATGCACATGTTTAACACATCAGGCAAGAAATTTCAACACCACACCATATCAAATGTGGGGCTATTACATGAAATGCCATTTGGACTAGGAGCATTATTTTCTCTAAGGGAAAATATAATTTTCTTTATTTCTGTGAATTATAATGGAACCTCTAATTGACTGTTGCATGGCTATATGGCCATGCTCTGCAGGGGAGAATTCACTCCTGATGGTGTTACGCCATATACATTTTGAAATGTGAGAGTATCCTTCTTGCCTAGGAGACCCTTCTCTCCTTGGATTTAATTGCCAAATTGACCGGGTCCCCATACTCTATTTTCTATCTAATTTCAATTCACTGACCTGTAAGGAAAATCTTATTTAACTTTAGATGAAAATTCTAAAGAATCTAATAATTCTTACCCTCTCAAAACAGCCCTTTTATGATGTGTAATACATTTATAAGGTATCTTTAAGCTGGTACTGCATAACAACTACAAACACCAACCAAAAAGCACCTTTTGCACCTCTTTTTGTTATAATTATGACTTAGTGTTACTAATCAGATACAGCTACAAGATAAATAATTATATCTACCACCCTTCTAATTTGGTTTCCAAACTGAACTCACTAACACTAGTTGAGCTTAGGTGGTTCTCATAAAAATATCACCTAATGCCATATTAGTTGGCTTATTGCAAAACACATGTTGCTTAATCTACTTTTCATGAATTATTCCAATATCAGCTCTGTCTTGAATCTGAGGCTACATTAATTTCAGATGCTATGCTGTGCTAGATGGATTTCTAAAATGCATGGCTATCCATAGGCTTCCCAGTGCTAGCTAATACATAAGGTTGCTTCGGGGAAAGTGTGGAAACACACCAGGGTTATCAATGTGGATATAGCTATGCTGTTAGCCTTTTTCTGAACTGTGATTATTCAATTAGGCATCTTAATTCTATGGGGAGCGTGTTCTAAAGTTTGGGGATGAGATATGAAAAGGACCTACTGCCCCATCTGGCCTTGTGAATTCTATGTAACTTCAAGAATCGACCCGTAGAGGATCTTAAAGCCCTACTGGGGAGCAGGGGGGGGTCACGAGTGCCCTTATCATAGTGGGTCGTTCGGCATTAGGCCATCCTTGTGCCAGACAGAGTGTTTTAAATGTCATCCTTGCCTCAATGAGGAACCATTGCAGAGAAGTTAAAGCACTGTTTGCTGAGGCACGTTTAGGACCTTGTATGAGATCATTTCTGCCACATTTTGGACATCCTGGAGCCTTTTGATGACATATTTGGAGGAGCCCATGTACAGAGAGTTCCCAAGGTCCAACCAGGAGAGAACAAGGGATTGGACCACAATTCTTCTGGACACACTTGGGATAATGTCTAGGATTTTACGGAGTGATCTGAAGGTGCCAAAAGAAGTTGACCCCAGTTTTTTGGCCTGTATATCCATGGAAAGGGACTTGTCCAGCCACATTCTAAGGCTTTTGATACGGTAGGAGGGGATGGGTGTATCGCCCAAACATTGTTGTTGGCAGTCAGGTCTGTTCCTCCAAATCATCAGCTAAGTTTTTTCCCTGTTCAGCTTTAAGCTGCAGTTTGCCATCCACTTGGATACTTTTTCCGAGCAGGGAGACAGCTGATGGGACTGTGAGCCTTTCCCAGGGGCGAGGGAGATGACCAACAGTGTGTTGTAGGCATATGATACTATTGACAGCCCAATCCCCCGAATACATCTGCCAAGTGGTGCATGTACAGATTAAAAAGTGTGGGGCTGTGGGCCAAACCCTGCAGGACCCCACATTTCAAAGGAGGGACGTCAGAGTCAATACAAGAAAATAGGATTTTAAATTTCCTTGTACATTTCCCTAATGGCGCATTCTCAAATGTATGATTGATTATTCAGGTACCCGGAAAAGACACATATGCGTTGGAAGGAGGAAAGTTGCAGAATAACAGATGTAATCATATATATATATATATATATATATATATATATATATATATATATATATATATATACAGGGAGTGCAGAATTATTAGGCAAGTTGTATTTTTGAGGATTAATTTTATTATTGAACAACAACCATGTTCTCAATGAACCCAAAAAACTCATTAATATCAAAGCTGAATATTTTTGGAAGTAGTTTTTAGTTTGTTTTTAGTTTTAGCTATGTTAGGGGGATATCTGTGTGTGCAGGTGACTATCACTGTGCATAATTATTAGGCAACTTAACAAAAAAAAATATATACCCATTTCAATTATTTATTATTACCAGTGAAACCAATATAACATCTCAACATTCACAAATATACATTTCTGACATTCAAAAACAAAACAAAAACAAATCAGTGACCAATATAGCCACCTTTCTTTGCAAGGACACTCAAAAGCCTGCCATCCATGGATTCTGTCAGTGTTTTGATCTGTTCACCATCAACATTGCGTGCAACAGCAACCACAGCCTCCCAGACACTGTTCAGAGAGGTGTACTGTTTTCCCTCCTTGTAAATCTCACATTTGATGATGGACCACAGGTTCTCAATGGGGTTCAGATCAGGTGAACAAGGAGGCCATGTCATTAGATTTCCTTCTTTTATACCCTTTCTTGCCAGCCACGCTGTGGAGTACTTGGACGCGTGTGATGGAGCATTGTCCTGCATGAAAATCATGTTTTTCTTGAAGGATGCAGACTTCTTCCTGTACCACTGCTTGAAGAAGGTGTCTTCCAGGAACTGGCAGTAGGACTGGGAGTTGAGCTTGACTCCATCCTCAACCCGAAAAGGCCCCACAAGCTCATCTTTGATGATACCAGCCCAAACCAGTACTCCACCTCCACCTTGCTGTCGTCTGAGTCGGACTGGAGCTCTCTGCCCTTTACCAATCCAGCCACGGGCCCATCCATCTGGCCCATCAAGACTCACTCTCATTTCATCAGTCCATAAAACCTTAGAAAAATCAGTCTTGAGATATTTCTTGGCCCAGTCTTGACGTTTCAGCTTGTGTGTCTTGTTCAGTGGTGGTCGTCTTTCAGCCTTTCTTACCTTGGCCATGTCTCTGAGTATTGCACACCTTGTGCTTTTGGGCACTCCAGTGATGTTGCAGCTCTGAAATATGGCCAAACTGGTGGCAAGTGCCATCGTGGCAGCTGCACGCTTGACTTTTCTCAGTTCATGGGCAGTTATTTTGCGCCTTGGTTTTTCCACACGCTTCTTGCGACCCTGTTGACTATTTTGAATGAAACGCTTGATTGTTCGATGATCACGCTTCAGAAGCTTTGCAATTTTAAGAGTGCTGCATCCCTCTGCAAGATATCTCACTATTTTGGACTTTTCTGAGCCTGTCAAGTCCTTCTTTTGACCCATTTTGCCAAAGGAAAGGAAGTTGCCTAATAATTATGCACACCTGATATAGGGTGTTGATGTCATTAGACCACACCCCTTCTCATTACAGAGATGCACATCACCTAATATGCTTAATTGGTAGTAGGCTTTCGAGCCTATACAGCTTGGAGTAAGACAACATGCATAAAGAGGATGATGTAGTCAAAATACTCATTTGCCTAATAATTCTGCACTCCCTGTATATATATATATTCAGTAGGCATTCTCTTGGTTTAACAAATCGTTTTACATCCACATCTCCTTCATCATCCCAGTCCTAACTTGTCTGAGGTTGATCTTCTATTACCCCATGAGTCACTAATTTGTAAAGATGTTTTCCATGTTCATACACATTGACATTCCCTTCCTAAAACTATGTCACTTCCGTTGCGCTTTGTGTTTTTTTTCTGTGCCTATTATGGATTACCTCCTAACAAGAAGCATAAATGTTGCTTGTGCACTTTTGGTTTTCTGGGGAGTGCATGGACGTCTGTACCTTTTGTTTTTTGTTAAATGAGTTTTATCATGAGAGACTAGCAGTGTTCTAGTTGTGAGTCCCTCTTCTTGTCTCCCCCTCGTGCCCGGTCTAAATAAACCAGTTTTGTTTATTTTTACTTTTGGACAGTGTTGAGGCGCAATGTTACATATGCAGAACCGTGTTACTATTTGTTTTGGGGGTATCAATATTTCAGGGCCGTGTTCCCATCTGTTGAATTCCCTCACTGGGGAGGAGGAACATGTTTTATTCCTTTTAGCAGTGCAGAGGCCATTGATTATATTTTGTACGCACTCCCTAGGATTAGCTCATATCGGAGAGAGAATAGATGGCACTGGTGCATAGGCTTGCACTTTTCTGCCTCGAGTTCTCCCACTGGGCATGAAGAAGAGTATTTTCGCTCCTTTAAGTGAGGAAGGACACTGGGTGACAATTGTTTCTCACCTGATGTTTTTTTGAAGAATAATTTATGGTGGAGAGGACCTGGATAGTCCTGAAGATATGTAAGCATTTTTAGAATAAAGCTAGTCTAAGGGAAATGCCTACCTGCCATGATTGACGGCACAGGACTGGTTGCAGACATCAGCACTGGATTCTGGTAAGTCTTGCTAAATTCTCTCGCTCTATGTATGAAATAAAACTATCTATGAAAGGGGGGAGGGTGGTGTTCTCATTTGGATGACTGGGTTTGACTCCTGCTTAAGAGTTCAGTTACAATTTTTGATCACACCTGTTCTCTCTTCCTCAAATTATTTCTATATGATTATTTTAAAGAAAATATTATTATGTGTATGTTAGACCTGGCATCATTAGGGTGGTCTTACCCAGACTTTTTGCCTTTTACCTCCTGTTTGTTGCTGTATCTTTTTGCTGGCCTTTGGACTCTGAGTGCTTTACCACGTCTTACAAGTGCTAAAGTGCATGTGCTTCTCCCCTAACATTGGTGTATTCAATTGGCATATTTAATTTACATGTAAGTCACTTGTAAAGTGGTATACTATATACCCAGGGCCTGTAAATTAAATGCTACTAGCAGGTCTGCACCACTGATTGTGCCACCCATGTAAGTAGCCCTGTAAACATGTCTCAGGCCTGCCACTGCAGAGCCTGTGTGTGCACTCTCACTGCCAACCCTACTTTGCATTTAAAATCTCTTGCCAAGCCTTAAACTCCCCTTTTTTGTACATATAAATCCCCCCCTAAAGTACGCCCTAGGTAGCCTATAGGGCAAGGTGCCATGTAAGTAAAAGGCAGGAGGACATGTACTTTTAAGGTTTCCATGTCCTGGTAATGAAGATCTCCCAAAGTTGTTTTTCATTACTGTGAGGCCTGCCCCTCTCATAGGCCAGCATTGGGAATTCCTTGAAATACTTTTAAGCTGTAATTCCTGATCTGAGAGGAGTGGCTGCATCACGCTTAGTATCATTGGAATGGTAATGATAAATCCTATTTACTGGTAAAGTCAGATTTATAATTACTGTTTTAGAAATGGCACCTTTACAAAGTGTAGCAACACAAAAGGATGATGCATGGTGTGCTGAAACTTTTCAAACACTCACCCCCCAGTCACAGATCTGGGTTTAATCCATCGTTCTTTTGCTCACCATGCCATCCCAGTTTGAACCCAGCTATATACAATAAGATGATGGAAGGAGTGCTGAAACCTTTCAAACACTCTCCCCCAGTCACAGATCTGGGTTTAATCCATGCTTCTTGTGCTCCCCATGCCACCCCAATTTGGACCCAGCCATATGCAAATTAGTCATGACCCTGTTCCCTAGGGGAACAGCCTAGCCCGAACTGCCAGGCCAGGTCCTTCCTGGACCAGAAACAAGCATCCTGGGACCAATTTCAGTTTATCACCCTTCATAAGCCAGGCTAGCTTGAATCCAGGGGCACAGTGAGCACAGGACCCACATCTGGGCATACCCTTCCCACCTAGAGCAACTTTAGCAACACAAAAGGATGATGAACAGAGTGCTGAAGCCTTTCAAACACTCACCCCCCCAGTCACAGATCTGGGTTTAATCCATTGCTCTTTTGCTCACCATGCCACCCCAGTTTGGACCCAGCCATATGCAATTAAGTCTTGACTCTGTTTTGCATGGGAACACCCTAGCTCGAACTGCCAGGCCATGTCCTCTCTTGACCGGAAACAAGCATCTTGGGACCAGTTTCAGGGAACCACCCTTCAATAGCCAGGCTAGCTAGAATCCAGTGGCACAGGGAGCATGGGACTCACATCTGGGCATACCCTTCCCACTTAAGGCAGCTTTAGCAACACAAAAGGATAATGGACAGAGTGCTGAAACTTTTCAGACACACACCCCAGTTAGAGACTGGAAAAGTGGGCATTTCTCTGCTCTCACTGCCCTGTGTGCCTACAGCCTGTCTCCAATACATGTCTGACCTGGGCTGGATGACAGCTACACTTGTGCATTCCCTCCAGACACCCACAACGCAGGATACTCAACTGCATCTGCATTCATCTGCATACTGATAGGTCTTCCTGGAGAGGAGATTGGGAAGGGCTCACACTTACACTTCAAAGGGTAGTGACCAGGGACCACAGAGAAAGATTATCTTCCACTGAAAGTCTGGAGCCGGGGCTGAGCAGAAAGGGGGACCTGTGCACTTCAGAGAAACCTCTTGAAGTCATCTCCCATATCAAAGGCACTTTCTAGTATAAGTACTGGGTCTCTGACCCACTAAAAACAGTACTCTTCTGGACTCAAGTCAACTCTGCTGGAGTAAAGATTGCTGTGTGGCAAGATCACCTCTCTGCCAGACCTGATTGTTCACAGGAACTGCTACTGTGCCCTGCTGCCCGCGGATCTCTGCCCTGCACCCCAAGAACTAAACACCACCTCCAGAGTATCTCCATGGGCTTGCTGACTTACCTCCCATCCTCCCCAGAGGTCTCCGGGACATCAAAGACCTTGTGTTTCCAACCCTGCTCCCTGCAACCAGCATTAACGCTTAGAATTGCAGGAGTATTACAGATCAAGTTTCTGAAGCAAGTATGGTGCTCCTGTCGCAGTCCCTCGCACCACAAGACCACTGTGAGCCTGCTGTAGTTGTGTCCACCTGCCTACCTGAGTAGCATTCCCGATTCCCTGAGCGGCAGGGAAATAACGTCTTCTCTCCGAGTCGAGTGCCTGAGAGCAGTGCTTCCCACTGCAAGCGGAGCAGAGCCCCTCGGATGCCCTGACCACTCCTGAAAACTAGACCTGCCCCCACCAAAGCTCTTTGGGGCCGGACTGCACTGGGACTAATCCTGTCGTGACAATAGCCCCATGTGCGAGGTCCACTGACATCAACAGATCAAGCCCTGCCTTCAGTGCTGCGACACTGCACATCCCCCAGTGGCCTTGACCGGACCTGGGCGGTCCAGATGCCTCGGACTTGCGCTCCTTGCAGTGAGGTATAGAGCTCCCTTTTTTTGTTTACTGGACCGGACCCAAGTGGTCCCAACACTTCTTCACTGCACTCCTCGCAGTGAAGTACAACTCTCAGCTTGTTTGCATTTGGACTGGACCCGAGTGGTCCTGACGTTTCCTTCCTGCACTTCCTACATTTGGTCCAAGTGGAACATTACCATATTACCTCTATTAAGTGCGCACTTGATTCCGACCGCAGTACTTCTGTATTTATTAACTAAGCAATACCTCATATATTATTGATTGGGTTTTTGTCCTGTTGGCTCATTTTTAATAGAAAAACATTGTCTGTTTTGTTAATACCGTGTGGAGTCTTTTGTAGTGTCTTCACTGTGATTTCTGCATGCATGTTTCACAAATACTTCACACATTGCCTTCTAAGATAAGCCTACCTGCTCTGCACCAAGCTACCAGAGGGTGAGCACAAGTTCAATTAGGTTATGTATTTGACTTACCCTGACCAGAACTGTGTTCCCTACTTGGACAGGGTGCATACCTCTGTCAACTAGAGACCCAATTGCTAGCAGCTTGTATTTTATATTAATTGTACTCCGGTTTGGAGAGATACAGAGAGAAATGGGAGTTAGACTTTTTTAGAGTCTCTAGATTGAGGCCTTGGGCTCCTATGTAAGTGGGGCTGCTCTCCTCTACCCTCTATTGGTTTAGTTCATGCTTGTTGTCAAGATGATCAAGCACTTTCAGCAGAGGCATCGTCACTCCCCTTCCTCTCATAGAGAGGATTTCCTACACAGGGTGGAAAAAATGAGATTAAGGGAGATCTCATGTTTTCCTCATGTCTGAGCAGAAGGTGTAGGAGATGGCTAAGTGTCTATCAGAAGCCTATGACATACAGAGGGGATTATGTCCATCTCCTTTGTATTCTGTTGATAGATCAGAAAGTTCTCAGTCACGTTGTAGTCTATTGGTAGATCAGACTGTCCTCAGTCACGGCTCCTTCTTTATGTTCCTAGCGTACGATAAAGAGGGAGAGGGTTTACTGTGTGATGCTGTGCTGCGCTATCTTACTTTTCCTCCAACCTTCAATTACTGGCAGAGGAAGATCAGACTAATACTAATGGGGAATGGTTTCACTAATATCAAAGGCCTACCTTTCTGAAGGGTCCAGTCTTCCCAGTCATACAGAGGGTCTTGAAGGGGGAAAAGAAAGATCGCCATAAGTTATTTTCCAAGATTTATGGGTACCCTGTGCCCTGTATCCTTTGGCCTTGAGCTCCTCCAGTCTTTGATCATTGATATTGTCTTAGCCAACCTCGTGGGCCACCATTCTCATTTTTCAGAGGATATTGTGATATCTGACCCAGTCGACTAGAAAGCTGAGGTGTATTGAAGAAAACCTATGGTTGGTTAAACTTGTCAATCAGTCTAAGATTTATGCAGTCTCTGCTTCCCAATATTTAGTTAAGGATTCTCACTCTCTTTCATCAAATATTCAGGAGGGGTAAGACTGTTTGCAGATTTTGGGCCACATAGAATGCCAAGCTAAGCTTCTCAGATAGTTTTTTCATGATTTGGGAGCAACAGCAGTGGACTCTGGTGGAGTAGTTGCCTCACCAACTTTTCTACATTTGAGGGGATGGAAAGCAGATGCAGCTGTTTATTGAGAATGCCAGTTGGTGGGAATAATCCCTCTGGGGAAGAGGTACTGCAGGTCCCCCGACTAGTCAGAAGTAGGCGTACTCTGTATTAAGTCATCTACTTTGGTTTCTGGGTTAATGGAACTCTTCAATGAATAACAGATGGCTCCTGATGGCTCCTGAACATTGTTTATCCAGAGTATGTGATGTTTTTTCATTTAACCATTTTAGATTCTCCATTTAGATGCTCTGTCCCAATCATCCTTTCCTTGGGCTGATGTTGCAGGACTGTTCTTTTCTTGGTCAAAAAGAGATGGTCAAGGTAGTACTCAGTAATGGCTTTAGTCCATAAATCCTCAGACCAGTACAGAATGAGCTTAAGTCCCTCAACAGGACTATCCTGACTGTTTACTTCAAGATGAACTTACAGGCCGTGACCCCTTTGGTGATGTTCAGAAATGCCCTAACCAGGATCAGTCTACACAATGCATATGTACCTATCCAGTTGCAGAATCAGATCAAAGGACTCTGAGTCGCACTTAGAGTGCAGTACTGGTACTTTTCAATGCTCCCATTCGACCTAAAGATTGCTCTGAGAATCATTATAAAATGTCTAAGTCCATTTACTGCCTTGCTTCACAGTCAGACGATCATCATACATCCCTAGATAGAAGACTTTTTTGTTTCAAACCTCTTCATTTCTACTGACTTTGAGGGATGTGAAAGTGGTAATCCAGGTTCTCCAGAACTTCACTGTCTCCTACACAAACTCCTACCTTGGAGTACATCTGGGCATGGTTCAGGCGGGATCTGGAGAAGGTTCCCCTTCCGTTAGCCTTCTATTAGCCAGGCAAAAGATGTTCAGTAACCACTAGTTTCCTGATGTTGAAGGCAGAAGCTTCCTTCCAGAGAGATAAGAAAGCGATGCCAAGCTGTTCATTATTCCTTGGGCATGGATTTATCTGGGCAAGGCTGTTGGTCATTTCCTTCAAGATTGGATTCTGTTTCAGTGGGATATGAATTTCACCCAAGACCTAACTACTAATGCCTGCAGCTTGGGCTTGGGGCAGGGCTGTTCTAGGGGATTAGGCATAACAGGATCTTTGGTCTTATGAGGAGACACTTCATTCCCCCAATCGGGAGGAACTGATGACAGTCTGGCAAGCCTTTCAAGTGTTATTTCGGGTCATGATGTTCTAGTAGTCCGCACAGGCAACACAGTGACAAAAGCCTAGCCAAAGCTGCTGTTTGGGGAGAGATCCATATCTTTGAATCTTTTGACCCATCAGATTTGCTCTTGTGCAAACAGCAGCCTTCTTTCCCTGAAAGCAGTTCATATTAGGAGGTACAACATGTTTAAACAGACCTCTTCATTTAGATCTTCCCTACTCACTTGACTTCATCTTCAATCCTTTAGTATTTCAAGAGATTTGTCTCACATTTGGGGTTCAAATAATAGACCTGTCTCTTAAATTATAGATTTTCTCTTCAATTGGCCTGCCAATCCAAGCTTGTAGAAGGGCTTCTGCAAAAAAGCTTACAATAATAATTAGTTGTCTTTTGACAAGTGGTGTGGAAATAAAAAGCTTTCAGCAGTTGACACTGAATGTATTTTGCAATTTTTCCAAGGTTGTGTTGACAATTACCTTTCTGTATCACTCTTGAGACCTTAGTGGTCTGCAGTTAAAAAGGGGACAGCATTTTAGGAGGGGGATTTCTCTTCATTGGAGTCCCTCCTATCTAGACTTTTTGAGGATTTTGAGCTGTTGAGACTAAAGCTTAGTGTTTTAACCTCTCCTTCAGCTCTTCCTTTCATATTATCTTTTACTCAAAAATCCCCTTTAAAGAATGTGCCAGAGAGGTTCCTAGCTTTGGAAATCTTCTTTTTGATGGCTATTTTCACAGCAAAAATAATTGGAGATTTGAATGTTTTACTCTGATATCATCTGTATTTACAGCCTTTTATGACAGAATTACCCTGACTTTAGGGGCAAGCTTTTGCCCAAATGTTATTTTGTGCTTTTAAAGGAATACAGAATTGGACATTCCTATCCAAAATGCCAGTTCCTTTTCAGAGGCAGATTCTTTTATTTATCTTTTAAATGTTGTAAGAGCCTTGAAGATCCATCTTCTTGGCACAGCAGATTTCAGACACTCCAGCA
Organism: Pleurodeles waltl; assembly: GCF_031143425.1. Classification (NCBI taxonomy): domain Eukaryota; kingdom Metazoa; phylum Chordata; class Amphibia; order Caudata; family Salamandridae; genus Pleurodeles; species Pleurodeles waltl. Next base: position 320,767,711 of record NC_090436.1, read on the forward strand.
GCTATGTTATTTATTTTGAAAATACTGAAAAGAGCTGTGTGTCTTCTTAAGCCACTCTGAGTTGATGAATCAAGACTCTCATCTCCTTAACATACCTACTCTGGCACAGATTCTCTGGGCTCAGTAAATGCTCTTTCTACCTGGGCTATGGCTGCTTTCTTGGCAGAATGAGCAGGAGTTTCTATTACAGATCTCTGCAAGGCAGCTACCTGTACAACTCCTTCTGCTTTTGTGTCAATCTGTACATTAAGTGCAGCTCAGACATATGAGTTATATATATGTTGGTTTTAAGGTTCTTAAATGCACTTCTTTGTTATTTCAACCTGGGATGTATGTTGAGATGTCAGATTTTTTTTTTGACCTAGGTGTAGTAATAAAGGTTTATAATTTTCCTGCACCTAGAGTTATCTGTGTCTTGAGGAATCTTTCAAGAGTGTTTATATCAGACTATGATAACACATACAGCTTGGGTATGTCGTCAAACAAGTAAGAAGTTAGATGAGTAAGGAGATGAGGAGGTAATGCCTGAAATCCTCATTACTCTGATTCCTCCTTTCTCATCTGAGTATTTACCACACTCCTTCCCTTCCTGGTTGCTTTCATCAGTTATGTGATAATGGGCTTTGGAGTTCAAGCAGTGCTAGGAGAGGTGATAGTTTGTAGGGGGTACTGTCTGACTTTAACTGTACCCCCTAACATCTTTTGAATGGTAATAAGGATAACGTATGTTGCATTCTTAGAGCACATTTTATTGAGTCTTCAGAAAAGTAAAAATATATCTTTTAAGTGTCTCCCTGTTTGCTGTATTCTTTATTTTTGAAATAGTCTGTACAAATGTATTTTTTAAGTTATCCTCTCATTCGCTTACCTGATGTTTTATTCACAACACTTACATTTCCTCTAAAAAGACAAGGATCCCCTTTAGTCAGCTCTACAGACCCCTTTCTTGAGGTAGAAAGGACCCATTGCATGACTGTGGAAACATGGCATGGCAGTATTGCCTACTCAATCTAAATGTGGATTATTACTATTCAGTAAACTAGAATAGCTAGTCTGACCCTGAGTGTGCGTGCTGGGTTCGTGAAACGGGTAACTCCCATTGGTGACTTCTGGACATTCAGGCAGGAGTTGGGGTAGGAGAGTCTTGGAGGTGGCTGCGGTCCAAGGAGCTCTTGAGTGTTAGCGGGGAAAGAAGGGTGGAAATCAGTGCTGTGGACCCCCAGAAAAGCTGTTCCACTAATGAAGGGTTAATCACCTTAACACAAACTCCTAGAAAAATACTTTATTGGAAGACTACAGGCTAGGTGACAAAATGATTCACATGTTAATGGGCTCACTGACAGCAAGTTCACTTTTAGGGCTTATTAAATTACATTTAGGTGTAATAACCTAACAGAACTAAGCTCTTCTCTGAACACATTTCCTAGCCTGTTAGAGCTTTCACTTAATCGTGGGTAGCGGACTATGAACATCAGGTGTAGCCAGAAGGGCTCATTAGTAGAGAGCTTTTTATTGTAAGCACTATATTCATGTTTTTTTATATATACTTTATATGTTAATTTGACCACATTTATAGTTTAATTGTTACTTCTTTCATGCAGTCACGCAGCGCAGATTAAAATATTACATGGTGTGTTCTGTATTGTACTTGGTAGTTTGCGTTGTACTGTGAGGTTTGAGTCTAACTTTGCCATATTGTTACGGCTGACTCAGTTGGTTTTGTGTCGCATACACTCCTTGGACATAACTCCATTCTGTTTCATGGGACGACGTCGTCAGACAGGCCTCGGCTGTGGGGTTATAAGATTCAGGCCAGATTGATTTATGTAGAAGCCGCTGCCTTTCTGCGGCATATTTCTGACAGTCCCCTGTTGGGCACAAGGACTCCAGCACCTTGGACTCTTTTCCAAAACAAATCTTGGTATTAGTTCCAAAACAGTGAACTCTTTGCTCTGGAAAGTGGCTACACATAGCTTAATAGAGGGCTTTGAGTACATACGTGGTGCAGGTGCATTGTTGTGGTCGTTGAGGAGATCTCTACGTTTTTTCTAGGAGAGCCATTGTTAGAAACGGACAGGCATGTATGAATTCTATATGTAAACATTTACGAGCAAATATTCAATTAGCCATTCAGTATCACTTCACCTGTCAACTATTCTGTGTTTGTATTCTAGACATATTCATAACTTGATCTATGTATGAGCTTATATTTTCTAAAATATTTTAAAATATCGTTATATGTAACAGCTGCTGTATTAGTGGCATGTATTTGTTAGTAACAATTAACTTAAACCACAGTGCTGATTAGCAGTTTCCATTATTGATGTGTATGTTTAAATAATTCACAAGATAATTTTACAAAAACATATCCATTTGTTTTATATAGGAACCTATATGTGCTGCTTCTGCTTTATTTTGACTCCAGACATATATCTGAGAGTGATGTGCCTTCAGACCTTCTTCTTAGCCTTCCTGCTCGAACTGCCTGGGACAAATGAAAAACGATTCCCAAAGTAACCCTCCTCTCCAGGCCTCCAGACATATTTTAGTAACAATTAGCCTTATTTTTAAGTTAACAGACTGTATATAAAAAATGGGGGTTGCCCCGCACTCCATACTGCAAATGCATTATAGCCTATATCACTTGTAATACGGTAGACAAGGTATCCACTACGTTTTGACAGAGTTTTCTACATGTCAAACGCTAAATAAGCCCTAGAACTCAAGTAAAAAAAAAAACATTGTGTAGTGAGGCACATGTGGGAACTAGATGGATGGCTCCTCATTTGAAAGTGGTCAGCCCCCAGGACAGTAGATATTAGCTGAAACAAAATCGGTCGTCAAAGCATCCTTCCAGCTATTGCTGACTAGCAATAGCTCGGTGATGTTCTAGAAGGGTACTTCCAGGGGCTAACGGGTCGTAAAGAGGAAGTTGGTGAGCTTGAAGGCCTGATGTGTCAATTTCAATTTGGATACCTCTATTGCATCATTTTTTGGCAGGAAGTAAAATGGAACCAAGAAGAGCTTGGAGAGGCAAGCACCAGCTAAAAACGTTTGGAAACCCAAATATTTTGATATAACATCCAGGACACTGGGGATAGAGACATGTGAGGACCTGTGATAAAAAGTGAGGCATTCCATCAAACCCCAGCAGTTCGTGGGGGCTTAGTAAAGATGTCTGCAAGGGTGACATTTCTGTGTCTGATTTTCCACAGTGGCTAGAAGGTGTACAAATTAAGTTCAAGATGTCCTCAGAAACTCTTGTTTAATCCGAGTTAACTCAACAATGACAACCTCTGCTTGGATATTGGCCAAAGTTGTATGTACGGCGGGGAACGACCAATCAGCCAATTGACTGAGGTTTACAGAGGGGCAGTGCTGGGCAGCAACTGGAAGGTGTAAATTGTCCCAAGACTATTGTGGTGTGTGTCTACACTAAGTAAAGAAAGGCAATTGAAGAAAATTGACGTTTTCATGAATTTCGTGAATGAGTAAGCAAAATAACGTTTTGGAACCAAAAGCTTCAAGACGTTTGGAGTGGTTCTTCTATGTGGACAGAATTTTTTTACCAAAATGGCGGTAATGTTTATGGAAATACTATGTGCACACTAACTAGTTGAAAACTCACTGAAATTGTATCTTTGCCAATTACATCATTCAGTAATACTGCAACATAAAGAAAGAAGACACTAGCGTCAGTTATATTAGTTCCTCTGCAGAAATTGGCGTGACCTTCTGTAGTTGTACAGCTTCTTCCCCTTCTCACTGCCAGGGTAGGACTGGGGAACCAAAAGCAGCCCTTGTACAAATACCTCCCTTCATCTTCTTACACTATGGGTCGCTCTCTTTTAATCCATCCGTTTTCTCTCTCTCTTTCTCGGTCCCTCCTCTCCCTCTGTGATCAATCGCTTTCCCTCTGCCTTCCCCGTCCCTCCCTGCCTGTCTGCTGTAATTAACTTGGGGAAAGTGGCAGAGGCACAAGAACAGCCCTGGCCTTTCTGAATCTTCTTCTAAGGATTACAACCCGCTAAGAAAATGACCAGTGGAATAAAAGGTCTGTCCGACCCTGTTAATTCCTGCTGTTGGAGGAGCTCTGCTTTCCGAGGGCACTATGTCAGATCAGTCATGGTGCTGTGCTTCCCCCAGGTTATCATCCTCACTGGTCCTTCTTTTTTGGTTGTTCTGGTGTTGCGTTTAAAATATTAAATGCTGTGTTTTCTGTTGTTTCCTCTCTGGTCTCTGTAGTGTAGAATGAGGTTTGGGATGTGTCTCTCTGCTTCCCACTTGTCAATCCATTCTCTGGCCTCCTTACCATCCATCACTTTCAGCTGGGTGGGGGAACATCAGCATGACTTTTAAGTTCAATGTCCCTATTCGACCTCCTAAAACCTGTTCCGCTGCTGGACAACTGCTATGAAGTCCGGAAATAGGAAGAAGGTACTATATTACATTCTTTCACGCCAGTTGAAGGAGGCTGTTGCTGTCCCTATAATTAAGGATTTGTGCCACCACTGATCTTGGAGGTGCTTCTGTGGCTGGTACTTTCAATAGGAACCAGTGAGCCTGCTCCAAGGCGTAGAGTTTAGAAAGTTTTTGGCTGAAATATTTGAAGCAAACCAGTCCTCAAAAGCATCTGAGTGAAGGGCTCAGTGCCGATGAGCAACCCTCCTCCAAATGAGGCATCTTAGACGTTAATTTGCTCTGAGTCAGGGTCCATATGCAACTCGGAATCAGGGTATTAGTAATGTCTGGTCACATTGTTGAAAGCTACACTCAGGTCTATGAATGCTGAAAGGCTTGGACTTTCCTTCTCTTTGACATATTAGTTGCAATCACAAAGACTGTATTCACCCTCCTGATGTTTTCCCAGAAGCCTGCTTGACTTTGTGGTATATTATTTGCTTCAAGGCCATCACATAACTTGTTAGAAGACTATCCATGAGTATTCTGCACTACCCATCTAGTAGCAAAAGTGGCCGACGATTACCTACATTTGTGCATTCATCTTTTTTTAAATTAGGCCAATTATAGTGGTATATCGGAGCCATGGGTCTTTTCCTTTTTTCTAGGAAATCAGTGCTAACCAATCTTTGTTTGACTGACTGACAGGATCTAATTTGGTAAGAATAGCCCAGGTGTGGCCTAGTACTGCCTTGCTACCATTATGTTTTTTATTATTATAATAAAGGGTGATAACTTATATTTAGCCTTCCTCTCAGGCTCAAGCATATTATAATCCTGATCTGAGACACAGAAGAGCCCTTTCCTCAGTCATGTCCATATCTACTCCTCCATAGCTAGGTATGAGTCTTCTAAACTAGCCATGCATACTGAAGAGCCTGATTTAGCCAGCAGAGTACCACTTTTTAAAGTGATGCCTACCGTCTACTAATTTAGTATCTTATTCCTGTGTTTTGTACAGGCCCTCCTGCCGGTCTGAAATCAGACCTTGGGTCACACTGTCCAGTGGCATAACAAAACTTGAGGGGGACCCCCTGCAAAGTACATGGAGGGCCCCCCAGACAGCAGTCAGGAACCTAGTTGGTGTACTGTGCTGCGTTGTCCCCTGGAGATCGGGGGGCCCAGGCACCGGGGGGAGGGGACAGGGGCTAATGTCAGCCACTGACACGGACCTGAGAGCCAGTGCGAGGTGAGCTTCTGTCAGCTGCAAACACTGACACTCTTGTGTGACATGTGGCTCTGCCTTTGTATAATTCAATTTGGTATGACCACCAAGTGAATTATTTCCCATTTTATACATCTATGAATATGAAAAGATGGCTAAAATACAGTGAATGAGAGGGAAGATGCAGGCGGGAGTGAGGGGCACCCCAGTGGGCAAGGGGAAGGCCTGATGGGACTGTGATGAGGGAAGGAAGTGAGTAGGAGACAGGAGAGCAAAAGAAAGCCACAGGAAAAAGAAAGAGAATAGGTCAGGGACAGGATAAGAGACTAGAGACCTAATTTAGAGTTGGGAGGATGGGATACTCCATCACAAACATGACGGATTTCCTGTCCGCTGTTTTACAAGTGCCACTGATTCGAATGAACTTATAATAAGGTGGACGAGGAGCTTAATTTGAGCCGGTGGCACTTATGACAGTATGTGTCTTGGTGGCGCTGTGCACAGCAACAGTTATTTATTAATTGAATGTACCTTAAAATAACTAATACCTGCTGTGTACACACACACACACACACACACACACACACACACACACACACACACACACACACACACACACACACACACACACACACACACACACACACACACACACACACACACACACACACACACACACACACACACACACACACACACACACACACACACACACACACACACACACACACACACACACACACACACACACACACACACACACACACACCGTACTCCACACCAGTTTAGAAAAATAGCTAATATGTATCTGAGTAAAACAAGACCAAAACAACAAAAAATCCAACAAATATAAAGTCAAGATATCACTTTTTAAAAGTTTAAGCAAGTCGTAATCCATAGGAATGAATGGATGTATCTCTTTAGCACAAAGTACCTGGGATGCGTCAAAAGCAAAACCGATGTGGGGCACAGGGAAGGTGAGGTGCCGGAAAAGCAGAGCAATGTGTTGTTTCCTTACTGCACGGGTGAGGTGATGTGTCGATTCTTTCCTTGCAGGTGTCTCGATGCATCGGTTCCTGAGTGGCAGGGGAGGTGATGTGTTGATTCTTTCCTCGCGAGACAGGAGATGCTTCGATTTCCAGACACACAGTCTCTGTTCCTCAGTGCAGGGTTGATGACAGATTGACGCCCCCGGGACGATGTGTGGAAAATCCAGATGCACTGCGATGATGGAACCGCGGTGAAACAGGTGCTACATCGATTCTGCAGCCATGGGACAGGAGCTATGTTGATTTTTCAGCTGCAAGACAGGCACTGCATAGATTTATCCGGCGCAGCACGCTGATGCATTGATTTTCTCCTTCAGATCACTACCTTGCCCTTCCAAGGGCCCAGGAACTAGAGTTGGCTTTACCTGGCAAGTCAGGACTCTTATCAGACAAGCCTAGGCACTGGAAGATGAAGTCTTTGATGTCCCTGAGACTTCTTAACAGGAGGCAAGCTCAGTCCAAGCCCTTGGATAACCTTTGGAAGCAGAATGTAGAAAGCCAGGTCAGGTTGTTTCTCTCCCAGGACTGAAGCAGCAAGCAGCAGGCCAGCACAACAAAGCAACAGGCAGAGTGGAAGTCCCTCCCTCAGCATCCAGCACTTCTTCCAGGCACAATATCCTCAGTCTAGAAGGATTCTAGCTGTGTGGTGTCAGAGGTCCAGCACTTATACCTGTTTCTGTGTTTGATGTAGCCAAACTTCAAACATAAGTCTTTGTAGTGCACAGGACCCTGCCTTTCCATGCCCTGGCCCCAGACAGACTCCAGCGAGTTAGAGACTGCTTCGTTTGAGGACTGGCACAGCCCTATTCAGGTGCAAGTGTCAGCTCCTCCCACCACTCTAGCTCAGTAAGACACATCAGCCTTTGTACGACTGTCTAGAGTTAATGCACAAACAGCCCAACTGTCATCCTGACCCAGATGTGTATTCAGTAGACAGGCAGAGGCACAGAATGGTTAAGCAAGACAATTCCCAATTTCTGATAGTGTCATTTTCCAACTTACAGTTCAAAAACCAAAATCCTCAGTTCAGAGACCCCAAACTCCATATCTCCATTTGCTCTGAATGGGTAATTACACTCAAAAGATATTTCAAGGCAATCCCCATGTTACCCTATGGGAGAGATAGGTCTTGCAATCGTGAAAAACGAAATTAGCAGTATTTCACTATGAGGACATGTAAACGACACCAGTAAATGTCTTGCCTTTTAAATACACTGCACCCTGCCCATGGGGCTGCCTTGGGCCTACCTTAGGGGTGGCTTAGAGATAATAAAAGAGTTAATATTTAGGAAATTGGTCAAGACCTGGCTGTTTCCTCTATAAGTTTGGGAGTTTTCCGGTTAAGTTACCCCGCCTCACCCAGTTAGCGCTTCGATGCCCTTGGGCCGGAATGCGCTTTATAAATACTCAATACATTCATACATACATAAAAGGGAAGGTTTGGCCCTGGCAAGTGGGTGCACTTGCCAGGTTAACATGGAAGTTTAAAACTGCACACACAGACACTGCAATGGCAGATCTGAGATATGTTTACAGGTCTACTCCTGTGAGTGGCACAATCAGTGCTGCAGGCCCCATAGTAGCATTTGAATTACAGGCCCTGGGCACACCTGGTGGACTATACTAGGGACTTACTAATAAATCAAATATGCTAATCATGGATAAATCAATCACCAATACATTTTAGAAAGAGAGCATATACACTTTAGAACTGTTTAGCAGCAGTAAAGTGCTCAGAGTCCTACAGCCAACAAAAACAGGTCAGGAAAAATAGGAGGAAGAAGGCAAAAGGTTTGGGGATAACCCTGCAAAAAGGGCCAGGTCCAACAAAGACCAAAGGATGGAGAAATTAGGAAAGAAAAGTAGGAAGAGAAGAAATAGGAGATTGAAGGAGACTGTGATTTAGGGAGAGATCAAAGCAGAAAGGTAGAGAGGGAGAGACCCCCAGATAGAAGATTGGGATAGCTGCACTGTCTGAGAGAGCAGGAACGAGAATAGGAGTTGAAGCAGGGAAGAAAATGAGGGACATCTACAACGGGATAAAAGGAGGAAAAGCAAGAAACATAAAAGTGGGAGAGAATTAAAATGAGAAAGATGGCAATTAATGATACAATCTAGGCTGCAGGCCACAAATTCCTATCCTCTGATCAATGTCACCTGTAGAAAATAATCTGATTTTATACCATTTCATCCTCGACTCAAAGGTTCTGTGATGTCATCATTATGCTAATCAGTGGTTTTAGACCATGAAAAATCCTGCCTATTTTTGGTCCCAGAATGCTGACAAGTACTAACCGTGGCATTCGTTATATTTTTTATCTTTCATCTGTTGTTTGTGTAAAGAGCAGATTGAAGCTAAATAACCCTCTTTTTCTTGTTTAGGTAGTCTTGCACTTCTACGTCCTATGTATTTTTGTTGGCATGAGGAGTTGTATTTTATAGCCAGTTATATAGTGTCTGAATGCACTTCTATTGTATGTATGGTTGAAGTTGATCGCATTAGTGTATAGTAAATGATCAATTTAGGGATAGGCTAGGTGTTGTTTATGTCCTTGATAGGAGGCATTTATGGGAGCTGCTTTGTATTTGTGGGATTTTTTATAAAACATTTATGCTATTGATGGGCACGTGTTCAGAGTGAATATTTCTTTATGTCAGGAGGGAATGGCAATGCATGTCCTTCTCCTTCCTCCGATACCTTTGCATGTACAATGAGCTTGCCCTCTTCATCCTCTTCCACAACATCCCCCACTCCATTTCTTTCTGAGTACTGCACCCAATCACTGCCTGTCTCTGCCTCTCACTAACCCTCCTCCCCTTTCTCCTCGGGTGAGATAATCATTGTGCATCACGTGCTGCATGGCTACCTTGGTGATGCCTTGGATGTCACACTACAGCCCTGTTTAATGCCTATGATTTTTCATAGATTCATGTGAAAATAGCACCAAGAAGCATAAAGCGTCACTCACGGTTATCTGGTCACCATGGCCAAGGTCAGAGTCACAAGTTCAGGACAACCTTGATGAGCATAGGTTGGATATAGAGACCAGATTTGCCTCAGTGAAGAGTTTACCTTCTCAGAGTCCAAGTGAATGCAAAGAGCCTTGCATTGGCAGGGGCCACAAGGAGGTTTTTTTGTCGGTGTGAGGAGTGGTTGAAGTTGGAGGGCCCCTCGTCAGATGAACCCCAATAGCTAAGTGCAGATACCGACATGCCCTATTGGGCGGTAAATAGGTGGTTGCAGACGTGTGGCTGAATTTGGAGGCTCTACTCTCCTTTATGGGACCCCCCCTTCCTCCTCGTTCGAATTACCGGTATAACCGCAGGTTGGACGTTTGCTGGCCCCTCTAAGAGCCTACGCTGCTCGAATACTGTTGTCTGGTCAATTGGAATGCGACAGCTGCTCTCTCTTCATGTTTCAATCTGGTAACGTGCATTGCAGTATCACCATTTAATTATTAAGATTTAATATACTATGCACTGTGGTTGATATTGATAGACCTGCTCACTTCTACTACATTCAAATATGACAGAGCTTGTAATAGACTATTATGCAGCCACTACGGTATTGCTCGACCATACGTTCTGTATTATGGAGTTAAGTAAAAAGATGCAGATTGTAGAGCTGGCATGGACTAGACATCATATCTGGAAGGGCGGATGGTTATGTATTGATGATGAGGTATGGCTAATGTACGGTGCAATTACATATGAGTTGTTTTATATTGCATAAATAAAAGTGGAAGAAATAAAAATTTACAGGCCCTGAGTGCATGTAGTATACCTTTTATTATGTACTTATATGTAAATGAAACATACCAATCAGGTGTATACTATTTTTACCATGTTTGGAAGGGAATGTGCAGAGACTTTCGCACGGGTTAAACGGGTTCAGGAAAAGAAGGCCAAAATCCTGAGTGACCCTGCAGAAAGTGCTAGGTCCAACAATGATAAAGAAAGCTGTACACGTCACTTCTGTGTCAGTATGCACAAAATGATGGTGAAGAGACCACAAACAGATCATGTACTCTAAAATTAAATGTACCAATTGTATTTATTAATAGACAGCAGACCGTATTTAATTTCATTATCGATATGATAGGGGCAGTAGGTTGTACTTTCTTTACTGGATTCGGTACAGAGACATCTGAAAGTTTCCCTAAAAAACAATATGGGTCAGCAAGAAGAGGACTCCACAAAAGAGAGAGTAGATCCCAGGAACCCAATGGGTTATTAGGCTAAAAAAAACTCAATATCTATAAAGTCCAGTATAAATCCTTAAGCCATAAGGACACTCTGTGATTGATGGTAAAAGAATGTCCACACAGTATTCTACGCCCAGCAAGTTATCAAGGCACCCCAAGCAGCCGTGCAATCAGTGACGACAGTGGGTCCAGGTGCCCTAGGGAGGAGGAGGACACCTGCAACAGCATATTCTCCAAATTGACAGGAATGACAAAAGAGCCAAGATCGAGATGTCCACCTTACACCTTAGGTTGTGTTCTGATCAACTCTCTTTGGAAATCTGTGAATGATTTGAACAATTGCTTCCTCAAACTGAAACAACCTTGGATGCATGAGTGATTATATGCTCCATCAATGTTATTATCTGAAGTAAATGTAAATCCATGAAGGATTCAGTTCATACAGCCTTAGTTTATATGATTTTGGCTTGCTGGGATAAATCCCATGAGACCCTTGTTATTTTTTTCAGTATGCTATTCTGGCCTCATTTTAAGAGTGACCTTGTGGATGAATACTAGTGGTAAATTACAGTTCATTTGAAATTAATACTCTAATGGAGATAGTGCTGGTGGTACTGTAAGCCTGCATTACCATGGTGTTTAGGGTCTACACATTAAAAAGGCTTCACAATGCAGAAACCAGTTCGGGGTTTTACTCATTTTAAAGGGGCCATCCGGTGAAAGGTGTCACAATATGTCTCAAAAGCAGACGTCATAAAATCAAAGCAACATTCTAGAATGCCTATTGATGGTGATTGTTAGAGGTGCAGCACTGGACAAAGAGATTGTCTTTTTCATGTAATGAATGGCTCGTTTGAGGCTAGCTGATCTTATTTTGGACATTAAAGGCCACCATTTCCCGAATGATGGCCTGCAGCAAGCCAGCTCCAACTAGCAGTAATGCAGTTATCTCTGATTGTAATTTAACATGTAGTGTTAATCCGGCAAGATGGGTTTAACTGCTGGGCAGCATTATCGTTTTAAGTAATGGGCGTTATTTACTGTCCAGCAGTAATTAGCAGTCACTGCCTGCAATATTTCTACATGTTGGTTGTAGAAAGTCTCACCAGGGAATGAAATCTCGATCAATACTATACTAAATTTTGACTTGAGTACAAATATCATGTTTTATCAACATCTCATACCTTTGTAACTTTGAACCTTGTTTATATTTTAGTACACAAGATAATTTTTTGTAGTCTCCCATGAGCTCGATCAAAGTGCTTCACAACTCACATGATGGGAAAGACCGTCTTCACACAAGAGATACCGACTATTGCCAAAATGTATTAAAGAATGGACGAGGTGTGAAACCCCCAGGAGCAGCCTGTTACAGGCAGATGAAGAAGGGAAAGTTATGGTGAAAATAATTTGCCCCTTTTCCTTCAGAAACCAAAATGACTGCAGTTGTATTCTTTCTTTGTGTAGACGTTTGTATTCAGTCTGTTTACAGTTCTCCTTTTGCATGTGAGTTAAAGTGAAAACAACATTGTGTGTGTTCATGTGTTATAGAAGTTATATTTGCTGCGCTCTTAAAGGTCACATGCCATATTGCACTTATGTCATGGTCTCTTTCTCCAGCTATTTTCATAAAACTGCCCCTCCCTGCTCTGGCTTTCTGAGTCACCCTCTGAATTACCATAGGCAGGGAGTGAGGGAGGATGGTATTGTTTGTAGGTGCACAGTGTGATGCACGGTTGACTCATGCTTGTTTAGGGTATTTGGTTGCTGCAGTGTTTTCAACATGATGTAAATAAATATTTGTTTTGTTAGATGGCAATTTACTTTTTCCCAGCAACAGAAGTATTCTTCCATGTGTTTCTTTGTCTTTTCCACACTTCTGATGACCACCTACCTTCTAGTAGGAGTTCCACATGAACCTGCCTCAGTAAGAGATTTGGAAGATTTGTGAGCTTAAGAGAGAACATCTAAGTGATCCCGCCGGCCCTGGTCAAATCCTGTTTGTTCCTCGAGGCAGGCAGTCCAACCATGCATGCCAGGCACCTGTGAGCCTTTACCTGCAGTAGGGAGCAGACATTACGCTTTGTAATCCTCCTGCCGATTTTGTTCTACTACTTGTGCAGAGTTTTCTAAAATCAAACAGAGGAGTCCTCGATTTAAAATTTCAGAATATTGACCTGTATGCCCTAGTTCTCCGACTTATATTGTAAAATGCCAGGTCGTGAAGAAATGTGGTGTTTATTTTAGTATTTGCCAAAATGTATGTACTAAGCACACTGCAACAAAAAACACAAGTCGCTGAAATTGTTAGACTTGCCACAGATACATATAGGACTGTGGTGTTCTCTGTGGCAGCGCTGGGTGACAAGCACATGATCCGGGCTGGTTGCTATGTGTGTTTTGAAGCACGGGAGTGGCTTTAGCTTCTGTGCCATCCATTATTTAGGTAGAAGGACTATGGCCTGGTGTCAGCAGGCTCTTTCTACTTAATGACTTGTATGATGAGGGCACATAGCAAGGATAGACCTGGAAGGGGTCACCTTATAAATCTTACAGAGTGTAAGGCGGTGGTCTTGTTCATGGGTGCAGCTATACGGATCTCAGGAAAGTTGGTAGGTGATAGATATGCCCCATGAATGCTTTGAACATTCTCCTGGCCCGCGCCATGGGTAGGGGAAGTAAGAGCGAAGGGGTCGCATTTGAGATCCCTCTCCTCTGTGAATTCAGAATGTGTTCACAACTACGCTGTCGTTGTCCATTGACCTGTCGTTTCCTGCGGTAAGGTGCGCGCCACAGCCACAACGCCTAATCAGAGGTCTGTGCAGAGTCACCCGCATGAATGCAATTGCCCTTTCCGAAATACAATTACACATTTTCTGTCCATTATTTTAACATGTGCACACAATAAGTAAGTAAAACATTATTTTCTGAGTTACCTCTGATATATTGGAGGTTTATATGTTGGAGAGTTCTATAAACGTGTCACTTAAAGTTCAGTGAGGTAGATGAGGGAGCTGTTAATACACGTATACATTTCTGTACAACCAGCAGAGTTGTGTAAATGTGAGTCCTTACAGTGTTGTTGTATTAATCTAAGGTTGATAAAATGAAACCCATTAGAATAGTGTATAGTTTTTTTTTTTGGGGGGGGGGCTGAAGTGTGCAAAAAACCTTTTTCTTTCAGCACATCCACTGAGCCTGACACTTATTGAGGTGGACTTGTACTTACTTGCACACTTACGTTTACTGGCCAATACCCATGTTGAATGCGCTTACTAGGAGCTTCCAATTGTGTGCAAACTTGGATGTGACAATCATCTGTTTGTGAATAGGAACAGGCAACGGTTTAGTTATTGTAACCCAGCAAGCCACTGTATGAGCAAAACAAATGATGCAGCGTACATTTTAGCTCTGTTCTTCATGTCACTGAAGTCGGCAGACTGTGACAAGTTTTAGTCACATACGTAGAAGAGAGAAAAACTGATGTGAAAGCTGCCCTGACAGGCCTTTTAAGTGTAGCCCCCGGGTCAGTGTAGAGTACCTATTGGGATCTGTCAATAGTGTGCCTACTGGGAGATGCCTGTTGTTGCCTTCTGAAATCTGGTATTTTATCATCACACAAACACTATAGCAATGCCTTTACATTGTTACCTCTACATTGTTAGCCTTTCTAACAATAACCCTACCCAGTACACTAAACCCCTGACAACACCTAATTAACCCCAACTCTGACTCCAGTGCCTGCATCACAACACTATTCCAACCGAGATCCTGCTGCTAGCCCTAACCCAGTTCCTAATGCCAACTCCTGCCAATTCCTCGCACATATCCTTAAACCAACCTTTGCCCATAACAGTAAAAAAGCACCAAACCCCTGTTCGGTCCTATAACTCTAAGTCCACATCCCGTCTTTGACACTACCCTAAATTATCCCTAACACCTATCAACAACCTTGATTCACTTTCATTTCATTTGGACTCCCCTCTTCCATTGGCTCCCCACTCACACGTTCTTAATGGCTGCAATCCGGTTAGTGACTCAAATGAACATAGAAATGAGCAACATGAAGACTTAATCAAAAGATCACTCTTCCCATGCGGGCTGCTCCGTCATTGCAAATGACTGGTGACAATTCACAAGAAATATGAATGCTCTAAATCAATGTTGTTCATTCTATATGGAAACAACAGACCAATCACACTCTACCGTTTCATCTATATAAAATAATGCTGAATATCGTTTTTCGTAGAAGTCCATTTATCAGGTAAACACAACAGAATTTCTTTCATGGGATGTTTAGAGCAATAAAAGCCAATATACAAGTGCAGTAACAGTCCTGGGCACGATTCTAAACTAAATCAAGCAATACCAATTAAAGCATCCAGACATGAAACATTGGCAGCTGGTCAGCGAATCAGAATGGTTCCTTTGCAGACACTAGCTACTAGTGTAGGTCCATAGGAAGAATTCTGTACCTGCCAACTTCCTGTCACTCCTGTGTGCCCTGTCCCAGAGGGCTCAAGCTCCCCTACACCCCTTAGTAATTTGCGTCCCACTGCCATCCCTCAGTATAGTCATAGTTAACTTATTTTAGCTTCCTTGACGAAGAAAGTTGTGAACCCACCACATAGCAGTGAAATGATTTATAACCCTGTGCAGCTCCAGCTCTTCCTGTGGTGTTCATCTCTAGAGTTAGCAAGAGTACAGTTTTGAGAGGCAATATTTCAGTGTCATGGTATGTGGCCTGCACAAGGTTCTGTGTAGTTCTGTCAGTGTGGGCCAAATAAAGATATTTTACAGCAGATCACAGAAATATTGGTGGTTGATGGTTGTTTGGGCTTACACTGTCCCTTTGTAAGGTTTAGAGAACAGAGAACACCTTAAGTGC
The DNA here is from genome assembly GCF_031143425.1 of Pleurodeles waltl. Lineage (NCBI taxonomy): Eukaryota > Metazoa > Chordata > Amphibia > Caudata > Salamandridae > Pleurodeles > Pleurodeles waltl. The sequence continues at coordinate 320,783,479 of NC_090436.1, forward strand.
TCCCCCTGCTCTCCCTATGTTAGGCATAGATATTTATTGTCCAGTTGCCCTACACTAAAGGATATTAATGTCTCTCTCAATCCTTCTAAATGGGCCCTTGTCTGCAACACCTGCCCTTATCCGTTGGTTCTCGTGATTAACTTTTATTACCTGCAGATGTGACCCGCAATGCTTAATTACAAAACTTTAGCATGTAAATGTGAATAATGTAATGGTGTTACAAGCGTGCCTAGGTGCCATGGTGTTGCATCTTACTTGACTTCAACTAAGCAATGTGGACTAGTTACGCACAAGTTCAGTGTTTTATTGTTCTTGGTAGATGGTGTTCCCTATCACATCAGTTAGTACTGAAGACACATCTAAGGCAGAGTATTTTATACTTAAGGGAAAGAAAATTCAGATTGAGAACCAACCACAGACCTTTGCTCAAAGTTTTGCAGATGGGAGGGTGGTGAAGGATTCTGCCTGTTTGGGTGCGTTTGCTGCCAGGTTGCTTGTGACGCAGTGGATGAGTACAAAGGATAGTCAAATTAAACGTTTTTTCAAGAAACCAGTCAAAACATAGGTGAATCAGAGAGACTGTGTGAATGTTAAGGGGGTGAGGTTGGAGGAGTGATGGTTTGTCATATTTTCAGAATCCCTTATGGTAACGTAGGTACAGGGTCAGTGTGGTGGTGTAAATGTATTTGTAATTGTAATTGCATTTATATAGCGAGGCGATGAAGCACTTTACGGCTCTGGAACCTGAGGTTACTGGTTAATCCAGTGGTTAAATGTTGGTTAGGCATTCCTTTAGGCTTGATTCCACTCCTTTCATTCTTCAGAGTGACCCTTTTCTTACCTTCCATCCTCCACATGCTTTCTATTTGGTACAACTTTCTATCAGTCTCATGCGTATCTGCTATATTCTCTCTTATTGTATTCCTGCAAAAAGATGACTACCCATTTCTTGGATCACAACCTCTCCTGCTTCAAAACCCTATCCCTGCAACCTAAGATTACCTAATCTCTCCTAGCTAGCTCGTCAGTTTTGGAGAATGTTCAGAGGTGGAATAGGAGGACAGCAGTATGGTGTGAAAGATGTGGTGGACAAGAGTGTGTGTGAGCAAATGTGAAGTTGCCTTTGGTTACAGAAGTGTCCAGCGCGTAGGGAGCAGAGGTAGAGGAGAGAGTGTTTTGGGCAGTGAGTTGGTGCAAAGCATTGCCGTGTGGGCATGAGGAATAGATATAAGAAGATAGCAGTACTCTGTTCTGTCACTTTGATCCACTCTGCTCTTCTCACCATGTTATTCCTCTCTATTTAGATGTTTGCTGCTTTTAGGCTTCATTGTGTTCTTTAGGTTTTTTGAGAGGAAAGAGGGTGTGTTGAACCTTTATTTACAGCCATGTTGCCTGCCTTAGAATGTTCAGGGTGTCTGGTCACTGAAACTAGCTTAGGACGACTGCTTGGAAGTTGGGCGAAGCAGGTGAAGGATTCACCACTTAGCTGCAGTTCTCACGTCAATAAATTCCCTAGAATTGATTTGACTTGTGTCCATTACTTCAGCATATTACATAACGTTTTGGACATAAAGGTGGTAGCCAAGATTTTGAGGTGCATTCATGTCAGACTGCACCATTAAGTGGCAAAGCCTTGTGTACATCAAATATAGGCTATACCTCGATGAACAAGAAACGAAGGGATATTTAGCTAACATTTTGTTGAACACCCTTAACCTGTGGAAGGTCACAAGAGGTGGAAGAGATTTCCTTAATTCAAAAGTCATTTTTCTACTCTCAGTCAGCAAGTGTGAAAATGGGGCAGCTTACAGTACATTCAACCCAGTGCTTAATTTGTGCTTGTTGTAACCGGTGCTAAGCACCGGCACTTATTTTTGAGGGCCGGCGCTTAGTCTTCTGCCTCAAGCATTTACAGCGAGCTAAAGACACATTTGGGAAAGACGGAGGAAGAGAAACGCGAAAAAGCTTCACGATGGGAGAAAGCAGAAAGCTGCAAGAGTGAGTTGAAGGGACAGGGAGGGGTTTTAAATGGATTGAAGAGGCCCGAGATGACTTCAGGATCACGCTGCCTCAGTACTCCCTGTTCGCACATTTAATTGCAGCAGCCGTGTGTTTAAGAGGAAGGTTTTGAGCACCGGCACGTTTTTATTTACAAGTTAAGTACTGATTCAACCCTTAATATCTGAAGCTTCTAGAACTGTGTAGACTTTCTTTCAGCATTTCCCAGACTCGTAAGGGTACACTCAGTATGAGATGTGTGGCAAGTGTTTATAGTTCCTTCTGAAAATTAAACTAAGCACTCTAGTGATTTAAAGCACTGCTTAATCCAGTCTTTCATTCTGTTTGAAATCAGGGTTTCAGGTCCCTGGAAGTTAACAGTGCGTTTCACAATTTGGAGAATCATCACACGGAGCTCAAAGGGCAACATTTACTAATTTCATATAACATTAAATAAGCATCAAGCTTGGAGCTGTTGAACCGCGGTATAAACGAGTTGGTTGAACTGTGCCAGCATACAGCAAGGCTCCGTTTGACAAATTATCAACCATCTGTGCCCCTGGTGGTCTCTTCTTCTGCCCACTAGAGTACAGATATTGTACAGTTCCAACAGTTTGTCCTGCTCTCTGTGTGCCTTGGTGTTTCTTCTACTGGAGTAAGGAAACTGTACAATTTCCAAATGGAGCCCCATTAATGTCCAGAGTAATAGCCATAAGGTATTGACCAGGACAACAAAGTAAAAGCGGGAATGAAATCTAATTTCCAATTCCACAAGGTTACTCTATGTTCCTCAGATTTGAATTGCTAAATAAATACTTCTTTGTTTATTGTATAATCATTCCTGCAGGACCAAGGGTATGGTTATTCTATTCTATGCCTTTCCCTTTCACCTTGTTTAATACTGAAATTGATTAGCTATCTGAAAATACATTGTAATAAATGCGACGTTTTGTAGATCTATTTCTCATGTGCATTGGCTGTAAAATGTAAATATTGATTTGCAAAATGGTTTTAGGGAGAAACTAATATGGCAGACATGTTTTATTGATGAGATGTGTAGGAAGTTGGCTCTGTATGTGCTATTTCAAAGTAAGGAATAGCATGCACAGAGTCCAAGGGTTCCCCTTAGAGGTAAAATAGTGGTAAAAAGAGATAGTACTAATGCTCTATTTTGTGGTAGTGTGGTCGAGCAGTAGGCTTATCCAAGGAGTAGTGTTAAGCATTTGTTGTACATACACATAGACAATAAATGAGGTACACACACTCAGAGACAAATCCAGCCAATAGGTTTTGTATAGAAAAATATATTTTCTTAGTTTATTTTAAGAACCACAGGTTCAAATTTAACATGTAATATCTTGTTTGAAAGGTATTGCAGGTAAGTACATTAGGAACTTTGAATTATTTCAATTGCATGTATACTTTTCAAGTTATTCACAAATAGCTATTTTAAAAGTGGACACAGTGCAATTTTCACAGTTCCTGGGGGAGGTAAGTTTTTGTTAGTTTTACCAGGTAAGTAAGACACTTACAGGGTTCAGTTCTTGGTCCAAGGTAGCCCACCGTTGGGGGTTCAGAGCAACCCCAAAGTTACCACACCAGCAGCTCAGGGCCGGTCAGGTGCAGAGTTCAAAGTGGTGCCCAAAACGCATAGGCTTCAATGGAGAGAAGGGGGTGCCCCGGTTCCAGTCTGCCAGCAGGTAAGTACCCGCGTCTTCGGAGGGCAGACCAGGGGGGTTTTGTAGGGCACCGGGGGGGACACAAGCCCACACAGAAATTTCACCCTCAGCGGCGCGGGGGCGGCCGGGTGCAGTGTTAGGACAAGCGTTGGGTTCGCAATGGAAGTCAATGAGAGATCAAGGGATCTCTTCAGCGCTGCAGGCAGGCAAGGGGGGGCTTCCTCGGGGAAACCTCCACTTGGGCAAGGGAGAGGGACTCCTGGGGGTCACTTCTGCGGTGAAAGTCCGGTCCTTCAGGTCCTGGGGGCTGCGGGAGCAGGGTCTTTTCCAGGCGTCGGGACTTAGGTTTCAGAGAGTCGCGGTCAGGGGAAGCCTCCGGATTCCCTCTGCAGGCGGCGCTGTGGGGGCTCAGGGGGGACAGGTTTTGGTACTCACAGTCGTAGAGTAGTCCGGGGGTCCTCCCTGAGGTGTTGGTTCTCCACCAGCCGAGTCGGGGTTGCCGGGTGCAGTGTTGCAAGTCTCACGCTTCTTGCGGGGAGATTGCAGGGTTCTTTAAAGCTGCTCCTTTGGATAAAGTTGCAGTCTTTTTGGAGCAGGTCCGCTGTCCTCGGGAGTTTCTTGTCGTCGTCGAAGCAGGGCAGTCCTCCGAGGATTCAGAGGTCGCTGGTCCCTTTGGAAGGCGTCGCTGGAGCAGAGTTCTTTGGAAGGCAGGAGACAGGCCGGTGAGTTTCTGGAGCCAAGGCAGTTGTTGTCTTCTGGTCTTCCTCTGCAGGGGTTTTCAGCTAGGCAGTCCTTCTTCTTGTTGTTGCAGGAATCTAAATCTTTAGGTTCAGGGAAGCCCTTAAATACTAAATTTAAGGGCGTGTATAGGTCTGGGGGGTTAGTAGCCAATGGCTACTAGCCCTGAGGGTGGGTACACCCTCTTTGTGCCTCCTCCCAAGGGGAGTGGGTCACATCCCTAATCCTATTGGGGGAATCCTCCTTCTACAAGATGGAGGATTTCTAAAAGTCAGAGTCACCTCAGCTCAGGACACCTTAGGGGCTGTCCTGACTGGCCAGTGACTCCTCCTTGTTTTTCTCATTATCTCTCCTAGACTTGCCGCCAAAAGTGGGGGCTGGGTCCAGGGGGCGGGCATCTCCACTAGCTGGAGTGCCCTGGGGCATTGTAACACGAAGCCTGAGCCTTTGAGGCTCACTGCTAGGTGTTACAGTTCCTGCAGGGGGGAGGTGTGAAGCACCTCCACCCAGAGCAGGCTTTTGTTTCTGTCCCCAGAGAGCACAAAGGGCCTCACCACATGGGGTCAGAAACTCGTCTCTCAGTGGCAGGCTGGCAGAGACCAGTCAGTCCTGCACTGAACAATTGGGTAAAATAAAGGGGACATCTCTAAGATGCCCTCTGTGTGCATTTTTTAATAAATCCAACACTGGCATCAGTGTGGGTTTATTATTCTGAGAAGTTTGATACTAAACTTCCCAGTATTCAGTGTAGCCATTATGGAGCTGTGGAGTTCGTTTTTGACAGACTCCCAGCCCATATACTCTTATGGCTACCCTGCACTTACAATGTCTAAGGTTTTGCTTAGACACTGTAGGGGCATAGTGCTCATGCACATATGCCCTCACCTGTGGTATAGTGCACCCTGCCTTAGGGCTGTAAGGCCTACTAGAGGGGTGACTTACCTATGCCACAGGCAGTGGGAGGTTGGCATGGCACCCTGAGGGGAGTGCCATGTCGACTTAGTCATTTTCTCCCCATCAGCACACACAAGCTGGCAAGCAGTGTGTCTGTGCTGAGTGAGGGGTCCCTAGGGTGGCATAAGACATGCTGCAGCCCTTAGAGACCTTCCCTGGCATCAGGGCCCTTGGTACCAGGGGTACCAGTTACAAGGGACTTACCTAGGTGCCAGGGTTGTGCCAATTGTGGAAACAATGGTACATTTTAGGTGAAAGAACACTGGTGCTGGGGCCTGGTTAGCAGGGTCCCAGCACACTTCTCAGTCAAGTCAGCATCAGTATCAGGCAAAAAGTGGGGGGTAACTGCAACAGGGAGCCATTTCTTTACAAGATGCAAGATTCATTTATCTTTATGCCCTAGGTTTTTGCAGAAACATGGCTAATAAATGGCTGTTTTACTGCACAAGTGTTACAACATGAATCAGGATAAGGAAATCGTACATTGAGAAAATGCAAAATGTGTGTTGTACCACATTATGGCAACAAAAGAGCAGGTTTGATTCCGTGTGCAAGTTGTATTCCATTTCTAGAGGTCACAGCTGAAAAAAGAGAGGCAAAATAGAAACAGGTTAGAGAAGAGTCAATGGGAGATATGATGCAAAGAGCAACCTACTCCAGGCATAAGGATCTACTAGAAAAGGTGAGGAATTTCCAGAAGATGCTTGATGCTGGTACTGGAGGCAATAGGATAAAGCATTTTGGAAAGCATCTTTTACGTTATGTTAATTATTCTTTTGTAAACTTCATCAGGCCAGTTTGCAAACACTTTGCTCAGGGTTTGCATCAAAAAAGTGACTCAAAAGTGCAAAGTGTTAAAGTGTGATTTACATTTACAAAGTGAGCCTAAAGTGACGCAAAGTAGAGCATGCAGTATTTTGTGCTACTTTGCATAAAGGGGGCGTGCCATGGCTGGTATGCCCATGAACTCAACAATGGATTTTGCTACAGATCCCTATTTACTAATATTGGTAGTTAGGGATTTGCATCAAAAACATTACATCTCATCGAGGTAGATGTAACACTATAGTAAGGTTTTGTTGGTTTTAGCTTGGTTTTATGGCAGATGGCTCAGAGGCCTTGGGGTAATGCTAGAATGATCATGTCTAAACACCTAGGGGCCCATCACTCACACCAAAGTTAATGTAAGAGCAACTGGCAGACAAAAAGGAAACTGGCAAGTGCCAGTAAAGGACCAGTGGGAATCACAGGCTGGCTGAGTCACTGTTGTTAGTGGTAAATGGTACATTGTATTGATCTGGTACCCTGCTGTTGCCTTCATAACAGTCATACACTTTAGGGCTTAGTGTCTTACTATTGGCTAGTTGCATTTGGGTGTATTATTGGCAGAGCAATTCATAGGTCTCCGAGCTCGCAGTGAACTGGGTGGCACCCACTTAAGCACCCTGTTTACAGTGTTACTCTCTAATTTGATTGGTGATTTTGTTTGAACCGTAAGTCGAAGGATGAGGTTCTGAACTAGTGGTAACCAGGCCTGGCCAGAGGATGTAATTAGTAAATGAAAAAAGCATTGTAATTCTGCTAGGCTTGGAGGTGGGTGTGCTAATACCCTGATTGTTAGATGGGTCTGAGAGCAGAGCAGGCTCACCATTAGGCACAGTCCTTTAGTAACTTTGACACACCCTTTGTCTCAGCCAACCAGAGTGCAGATCATTATGGCTCAAGGTCAGACTCGGTTCTTTGAAGCATCCTCCATGTGAGTGTTAGCCAACTTAGCCTTATGTTTGGCCTCTAGGGTAGCGCAACACCCCCGTCACTTGGTACTGCCACAGCATATCGTCCAGGAATGGCTCAGCAGCAAGACAGTTTTTCTGGTGTCCTAACCTTGAGAGGGGACAACCACACAAAGTCCTTGTAAGGCACCTCCTGCCAGCAGTAGCAAGGAGACAGTGGGAAATTACAAGGGGGGTATCTACTCAGAATTATTGTATGAATTATAGGATCGCTACATGCTTCAATTATTTTGAAAGGATCCAGAAGAGAAACATTGAAAAGGAAGCTGATTCAGAAAGAAAGAAAAAGCTAGTAGGACAGATGGATAGGTGCTACCCATACCAAATGGTGGCTTAGCTGGACATTGATTTTATTGTGTTTTATATTATTATTATAAACTGTGGCTGAGTTCCAAATGACAAGTTCCAAAAGTACTACTACTTCCTGCAGCACAGCGAGCACACTAGTGTTGGAGAGTCTGTCTTGAATAACAGTATCCATCATTTGATACTCCCAAGTAACAAGTGACTGTTTCGGGACCCATAGCAACGTTCTGATACCTAGTTAAGACTTACTGTGCACTGACACTGTTTTAGGTTCTAGTTCAGGGATGAAGAGCCCAGACCCTCAGAGTTCTTTAGATCTTCAGTGTAAAATAAATCATCAAGAACTGGTGGACAGGGGCGTACTATATGATCTGTGTACTGGTTTTGGTTGTCCTCCTCTTGTAATGCGCATATTGTTCGTAAGCTTATGCTGATTAACAATGTCAATAGTCCGATTCATGGCAGTTTGACAGACTGCGTGATAGAGAGTAAAATAATAAGACACAGAATGAAAGAGAGAAATGTGTAGCTATGTTTGCTAGCATGCAAATATTGTGCATCCTCAGTGCTGTATATGTTTTGAATGTGTCATGCCTCAACAATGTGTGCTAGCAGCAAATACTGTGTACCCTCAGTGCTGTATGTGTTTTATAGGTGTGATGCCTCAATAATGCCACCAAAGGATTGGATGTCTGTGGAAACAAATTTGTACACAAGACCTTTATTCATAAATCTGTTATGTTATTCATAGCACCTTTTGTGATATGCCACCCACCCACAGATCTTGACATTCATGTCCTTAAATGTGTGACAGTCGAACCCCAAAATTTTACTTCAACTCAATATTTTAATCACCCCTACATTTACCTCTGATAGTTCGGCATCCTGCACCTTTGATCTTGCAATAAGTGTCCCCATCCTCCTCGACATCGGGCCCAACAAATCAGTAATAAAAACAATGACTGGGTTTTATTACAAAATCTCTAAAAAGCATTACAGAGAAATGTAAAATATATGCTATGGAGGCTCACATAGAGAATGCATAGTCCGAAATCAGAATTATTCTAAGTCCCAATAAGCAACAACAATTAATACAGGAACTGACAGATTCATTCTCAGGAGGAGCAGGAAAGTCATCTGAATAAAATGGATATGGTCACTATTAGATCAGGGACAGCCTCTAGCTCTCCCCCAAAGCCAGGAGTTTTTATACACATTTTATAAATAGGTAGTAAGCAAAAACAGCAAATTCAGCATGGCATAACTAGTAGTGATACACATTGAGCAAATCGAAATAAAGATTGTGTTGGAAATGGCCCTTTTTGCAGGGTTTTGACCAAACATTTCGCCTCAGACCTCCTCTTTTTGACAGTGTGCTGCATTTCGTCTTTGCTGGCTTTAGGACTCTGGGCACTTTACCACTGCTGGCCAGTGCTAAGGTGCAATGGCTCTCTGTCTAAATTGTATTGGTAATTGGTTTATCCATGATTGGCATAATATATTTGCAAGTATGTCCCTAGTACAGTGCACCATGGCTGCACAGGGCCTGTACATCAAACGCTACTAGTGGGCCTGCAGCACTGATTGTGTCACCCACACGAGTAGCCCTGTAAACATGCCTCTGCAGTGTCTGTGTAGGCAGTTTTAAACTGCCATTTCGACCCGGCAAGTGCACCCAATGGCCAGGCCCAAACCTTCCCTTTTACTACATGTAAGTCACTCCTAAGGTAGGCCCAAGAAAGAGCCATGGCCAGTGTGCAGTGTATTTAAAAGTTAGGACATGTACTGGTGTGTTTTACATGCCCTGATAGTGTAATACTGATACATTCGGTTTTCACTGTTGCATGGCATATCTCTTCCATAGGGTAACATGGGGATTGCCTTGAAACATCTTTTAAGTCTAATTTCCCATTGGGAGCAGATGGAGATGTGGAGTTTGGGGTCTCTGAACTCACAATTCAAAAATACATCTTTTGGTGAAGTTGGTTTTTAAATTGAAGGTTTGAAAATGCCACTTTCAGCAAGTGGGCATATTCTTGCTTACCCATTCTGTGCCTCTGCTGTCCTTGGAATACATGTCTGGGTCAGGATGACAGTTGGGCTGTTTGTGGATTCACTCTAGACAGTCACACAAATGGAGAGGAGGTGTGCCCTACATATCGTGATGGGTCTTTTTGAGCAAGAGTGGTGGGAGGACAGATGTACCTGAAAAGGGCTGTGCCTGTCCTTATACAAAGCAGTCACCAACCCTCTGGAGTATGTCTTGGGCGGGGGCCAGGGCAGGGTCTTGTGCACTACAAAGACTTTTCTTTTAAGTTTGCCTACTTCACAGGCAAACATGGGTATAAGTACTGGACCTCTCACCCAACAAAGTTAGAATCCTTCTGGACTGAGGACATTCTGCCAGGAAGAAGAGCTGAATGCTGTAGGAGGGACTGCCACTCTCCCTGTTGCTTTGCTGTGCTCACCTTTTGCTTCTGTCCTGGGAGAAAAAGTACTAGATTTTTGCTGTCTATATCCTGCTTCCTAAGGTTCTTCAAGGGCTTGGACTGTGCTTGCCTCCTGTTAAGAGGTCTCAGGACATCAAAGCTTTCATCTGTCTGCACCTGGACTCTTACTGAGAGTCCTGACTTGCCAAGTGGTGCCAAATACAATTCCTGGGCCCTTGGGAGTGAGTTCTGGTGTAACCAAGAAGAAACAAGCACATCAACTCCAGGGCGACTTCAGAACTGGCATCGCTGGTCGACTCTACGCTGCTTCCTGCACCAGAGCTGTGGTACCCTCTGACTGCAATGATCACGACTGATGCCCCAGGACTGACGCTGTCACAGCACCTCCAAAGTCCCACCACAGCTTTAGTCCTAAGTGCCTTGTCACGACACCCATGACACCCGATTTCACCACAGCACCTGTGGCAAGATTTCTACACCGCGGAGCAGACGCTTTGCTTCATGACCTGCTGGATTCATAAACACCAAATTGTCGTAAGTAACCAAAGTCTCACCACTGACGCTGCATCACCTCACCTGCAACCATAAGGAACCGACGATTCACCTCCCTGGCCTGACAGTAAGATTCCAACACCTCACCACCCCGATAGCAGTAGGGAACCAATGCTGCATCGGCTTTAGAGTCACCTTACCTCCCTGACTCCGTGCAAAGTCTTTCTTTCCTCATTTTCCAAGACAGTGTACCTGGGGTCCTTGACGTGCGACTCCATGACCAGCCTGCACTCTCTCATGAGTGGAGTAGGACTGTTTGGAACAACTTCATCAAGACATCCTGATAGCCCCAGTTGGAGCTATTGTGTTTCTAAGCACTACACTAAGGTTTAATCTTTGAAAATTCAAATCTTAGCTTGTGTATGTTGGAGTTTTGTTCTTGTTTTACTCAGATAAATATTGGCTATTGTTCTAGGCTGGTTTGGCGTACTTTTACGGTGTTTTCACTGTGTTACTGTGTGTGTTTGTGTGTGTGTGTGTGTGTGTGTGTGTGTGTACAAATACTTTACACATTGTCTCTGAGATAAGCCTGATTTCTCATGCTAAGATACCAAGGGGTGAGCAGGGGTTATCTTGGCTGTGTGACTCCCTTATCCTGACAAGAGTGAGGGTCCCTACTTGGACAGGGTGCAAACCACTGCCAACTAGAGACCCCATTTCCAACAGATTGTCACTACAAAACATTTAATACTAACCATTTTTAAGGAAAAGGAAAAATTCCACTTAAATCCACAGCTTTCATAGTAACAGTGGAGTCTGGAGAAGTACAACACAATATGAACATTTTTCAAACAAAGACTCATAAACTAGTACATGCTAGCAGCCCGCATCAGAACTTCAAGGACACATGTCCTACAGAATGATACATTCAGTACACAAAGAAAGTTTAATTCACAATATTGCTCTCTAGGAAAAATAACCAATTAGGTCACAGTGCCCTGTGCTCCCGAAGACTATGGGGAGAGAAGGCATCAGTGGGACATTGGGAGGGGGAATGAGCAGGAGCAAGATGAAAAGAATAGCAAACCAGCATCCATATTACTAAAATGGTGTCTCCGTAAAAATGTGGCACAACTAAGCTAATATAATAAACACTCTTATAAATATTGAATGAAAATCATTTCAAGTTCAACATTAATAATTAATCAGTTACATTAATGTCATCATAAAAGTCAAAATTGATATTTCACTCAGAATTCCATGTTAAAAAACAGGTACTACAACTGTTACTTATGCAAGTCGCTTCTATGCAAATGCACAGAGGTAATTGTGTTTGGTATACAGTAATTTAACCATCTTCTGAATTTAGTCAAGGGATGCAGCAACTAAGCTGTTGATTTGAGATGGCAGTCCCCTGGGCGTCATCTGTCAAGTTGATGTGGGCATGGGCAAGATTCTTCTAGCTCCAGTAGTTGGTACAGCCATTTTCTGCTGTCACTACTTACAGGATTGTATTCACTTTAGTAGAATTTTGTTATGTCAACAGACAATACCGGACTTTCTAAAATGCCCTGTGCTGTGATTCCTAAACATGTTGAATGTGACTGATGTCTAAGTGCGATACACCAGCTTTCAAATAATCTAACAACGTATAACATTTTGTTATTGTAGATTGATGGTAAATTCTTAATGTGAGAGACATGGGTGTCCAACAGTGGGTGTCCGACAGGGTTTGTCGGTGCTGTACCATGTTGTTGTACTTGTACATGCATATCATCATCATTCTTTGGTGGTGTGTTCCAGCACTATCATCTGACCTTGGTGATATATGTGATTCAACCATCCTGCGGTGCTATCAAAAGTAGAAATAGAATCTGGGCCCTCTAGAATATGGCAGCTGACATACTGATAGCTGACTTATCTTCAAAGGCCAGTTTATTGTTTACAGAAGAAGGAGCAGTTTATTCCAAGCCTATCTTCTGAATATATTCCATGGTGAAGAGTTATAGTCACTTATTTTTGTAACCAGGTCTACATGCAACACCTCTGATGTTCAGACAATCACAGGGGCTATTATTACCTATGTTAATGATGCTCAGTTTACCGACCTCTGAAGACTAGACGTCTACATTTCCCTTGTCAAGATTTAGACATTTAAAAGCAGAGGTCAACTCTGAGCATTAATTCACTGAGCCATTTTGCCATGCTTCACTCACTCATCTTAGATAGAGTAATTGCTGTAAGTCTGCCACATTCCATCTGTGTAGTTTTGCTTAAAATAGCACAAGGATGTGGATGAAATGTTTGAATTAAACTCACTCAGTGTTCTGCTTTCCTGCTCTTATCTCATAACCGAGCTTACAGAACCTCTCGGGAATGCACTTCTGAGTTTAAAGAAGACATTTATTGTTATTATCTCTTCACCGCAAGGTTCTTGAGAGATTAAATTAGTAGATTGGAAGCACACGTTCAAAAGTAGTCGCAGCAATGAAAGCAAAATATATCAAAGTACTTCTCAGTTGCAATGTACACAGCAAATACGTGATTATATTATAGCTTAACTTCAAAGCAAAGCATAAAAGTCAAAATTCATCACCGTAGGGCCTATAGCTCAGCTTAATCTTTCTGGGGTCTGCAAGTTGATGACTCCGGTCAACTGCGAGAAAGAGATTTTCTACCCAAACGGGAGACAGACAACTGACGTCTCCGTTCCTGTCTGAAGTCAAGCAGATTCAATCTACCCCTGCTGTAGCCCAGAGTCATCCTTAAAAGCAAACTCAGTGTGAGAACCGAAGAAACTTGGAGAGTGGCCAATTCTCCCGAGCTCCCTCGCTCTCAGACTGGATTGCGAGGTAAACACAAAATCTATGTGCTCTTATCAGCTAAGGTCTGGTGTGAAGAAAACAGCTTGCTCCATCTTGTGGAAAAACACAGCTTGGAAAAACACAGCTCATCTGCAATGTCTCAACTGCAATGTCTAACCCCATGTTAAAGCCAATAGGCAGCTAACCTAAATATCAAATGTAATGTCTAATGTCATGCCAAAGCCAATAGGCAGCTAAACTAAATACAGAATGTAATGGCTAATGCCATGTCAAAGCCAATAGGCAGCTAAACTGAACAAAACATATAGGGGGTCATTCCAACCCTGGCGGTCGGTGTTAAAGCGGCGGCAATACCGCAAACAGGCTGGCGGTAAAAAAAATGCAATTCCGACCCTGGCGGAAACCGCCAACATGGACCGCCACTTCAACACACCGCCCGCCACGGTGGAACAAACAAACAGTGTGGCGGTCACCGCCAACAGACAGGTGGGAGACAATGTACCGCCCACCCTATCACAACCCACCAATCCGCCACCTTTTCCGGGGCGGTAGCCCCGCCGATAAAAACACGGCGGAAACAGCCATTTCAAACGGAAAACGCTCACCTCCATACACCCCACGAGGAATCTGGACAGCATGGAACCCGAACTCCACATCCTCCCAGCGATTGTCTTCCTGCTCCTCTACCAGGAGCACGAACGCCGGCGCAGAAGACAACGGTGAGTACTGCACCTACGACACAGGGGAGGGTGGAGGCAAAAAATTACGGGGACACATATATGCGACACACCCACCCTCACCCTCACCCACTACAACACACACATCAATGCATAGCAAGACATCACAGTTACCCCCCCAAACCCCCCGGAAGAATGCAAAGACAAAAGGAAATTATTATAAACATTGGAATATATTGTATGACTGGCTTTAAAATATATCACACATATAAAACTTTTATATACATAAATTGTCCAGTCCGATATTTGTATCAGGCATTGTTCGTGGACCACTGGGCCCAAATCACTTGGGCAAAGCCCACACAGGATACCTGACTCCAACGGAGAGAACACTGCAGGGGCATCAGATACCAAAACTACAGACACCTCAGGGGGAAGGGAATGGCCACTGTTCCATCCTGGGGAGTGCAAAGCCACAGTCTCTCAAGTCTCTACAGTGGGTGGCTTGCCCACTGTTCCATCCTGGGGAGTGCAAAGCCACAGTCTCTCAAGTCTCTACAGTGGGTGGCTTGCCCACTGTTCCATCCTGGGGAGTGCAAAGCCACAGACTCTCAAGTCAATATCAGTCTCCACTGGTACTGGAGGGGGACCAGTGTCCAGAGTGCTTCGTGCAGCCCTGCCCGACACACATGCGGGCCTGCCGCTTCCGCCAATGGGCCAGCGGTGCTTGAGACGGCGGTGCCCAGTTCAGCGGTGCTTGAGACGGCGGTGCCCAGCGCAGCGGTGCTTGAGATGAAGGGCCCAGTTTAGCGGTGCTTGAGACGGCGGTGCCCAGCGCAGCGGTGCTTGAGACGGCGGTGCCCAGTTCAGCGGTGCTTGAGACGGCGGTGCCTAGTTCAGCGGTGCTTGAGATGAAGGGCCCAGTTCAGCGGTGCTTGAGACGGCGGTGCCCAGCGCAGCGGTGCTTGAGATGAAGGGCCCAGTTCAGCGGTGCTTGAGACGGCGGTGCCCAGTTCAGCGGTGCTTGAGACGGCGGTGCCCAGTTCAGCGGTGCTTGAGATGAAGGGCCCAGTTCAGCGGTGCTTGAGACGGCGGTGCCCAGCGCAGCGGTGCTTGAGATGAAGGGCCCAGTTCAGCGGTGCTTGAGACGGCGATGCCCAGCGCAGCGGTGCTTGAGATGAAGGGCCCAGTTCAGCGGTGCTTGAGACGGCGGTGCCCAGCGCAGCGGTGCTTGAGATGAAGGGCCCAGTTCAGCGGTGCTTGAGACGGCGGTGCCCAGTTCAGCGGTGCTTCGGATGACTGCCCAGTTCCGCGGATCCGCCCATGGCGTGGAGGTCATTCGCCACCTGACCTGTGACTGGCTGCGCCTTCCTGCCCACCTGGGATGGGCCTGGTGGGGCCCTCCTGGGCTGCAGTACCGGGCCTGTTGGTGTCCTCCTGCCCACCTGGGATGGGGCATGCGGGGCCCTCCTGCACAGCTGGGCTGCTGGCGGTCTTGTCGGGCGTGCTGCCCTTCCCAGCCTTCCCTGTTCGCCTGTGGCCCTTCCCCACCTTTGGCGGTGTGCAAGCTGGCACCACACTCCCTGCCGGAGCCATGGTAGGGATTTTGGTCCCAGGTGTTGCAGGCCTCTTGCGCCGGCCACTCACAATCTTCGCATGTTTTTGCGGGGGTGTGCTGGCCGTGCCTTGGCTCCCTACTGAATTGGCTGACCTTGAGTGTGGGGGACTCCACAGTCCATGGCAGACTGTCTTCACAGGGCCCGCTTTTGTGGTGGCTGAGGTGCTGACTGGAGTCCTATTAGATGGACGGGGTGGGGGAGTTGTTGGAAAGAGGTCAAGTTTTGATAGGAAAATAAGTTTAGAAAGAGACAGGACGGGTAGGTGTAGTAGGTATGGGAGTGGAGGAAGAGGTTGTGGTTGTAGGAGTTTGAAGTCTGCTGTCTTTGGGTGCAGGTGCTTGGGCTGGAGGCTGTCGTGAGGTGGATGGCTGTTGGGTGGGTGGCTGCCTGCGTTTGTATAGCTTGGAAGAGGGGGTGACAGACACACTGGGAGAGGACACAGGGGACGTGTGAATGGTAGTGGGGGTGGTGACTGCACGTGTGCGGGGGGTTCTGGTGTGTGTGCTGGTGATGGACATAGTGGCTGAAGATGTTGTGCATGCAGGTGTGAGTGGAGACGTGACAGGGAGGGAGGAGGGAGACGAGGAGGAGGGGGACACAGTGGAGGCAGTGGGTGTTGGTATGTCTGCATGTGGACGTTGCTTGTGTGAATGCTTGTGTGATGTGTGGTGCTTATGTCTGTCTGAGCTTCCCTTGGGTGCTGAGGTGTGTGCAGGCTGGTCTGATGGTGTGTCTGGGATAGGCAGAGGTACAGGGGATTGGGTATGGGTGGAGGAAGTTGGAAGGGGGAGGCTAGAGACAGGGACAATTGCTGCCATCAGTGCTGAGGCCAGAGTCTGGAACGATCGCTGATGGGCAGCCTGACCAGAATGGATGCCCTCCAGGTATGCATTACTCTGGTGCACCTCCCTTTCTACACCCTGGATGGCATTCAAAAGGGTAGACTGCCCAACAATGAGCGTCCTCAGGAGGTCAATGACCTCCTCACTGAGGGCAGCAGGGGTGACTGGGGCAGGGCCTGAGGTGCCTGGGGCGAAGGAGATACCCACCTTCATGGGTGAGCGGGCACGGGGCAAACGCTGAGGGGCTGGTGGGAGGGCGGTGCTGGTGCAAGGGAGCTCCCTTCAGAGGACGAGTCGCTGTCACTGACATCCGCACAAGTCCCCGCTGTGGAGCTCCCCTCGCCCGCCGTCTCACTGGTGAATTCCGATTCTGTTGCATGGCCCGCCATGGCCATGTGAGATGCAGCTCCCTCGTGCTCCGATGCCACTTCTCCTCCGCCTGATGATGCTAATGCACAAATGAACAGGAAGACAACAGAAAAGGGGGGTGGGGAAAAATAAAGAAATGTTGAGTGCATGCATTGGCGACACCGTTGGCGGACAGGACAGACACAGAAGCCCCCTGCACTACGCCGCGCACTTGGGGTCGACTACGAAATCTGTGGGACATGGCCTACAAGCCTATGGGCGACCTCTGCTCACATACATGACACAGGGCAATGAATAGCTGTACTTGGCACCCTACAGAGGTGGGGGGCGGGGGCACAGGGCCATGCCTTACGGAGGGGCCTAGCCTACAGATATCGCCCTGGCCTAGGGATACCCACAGACCTCCTACCCCACCCAGACCCCTCCACTGCGCGCAAAGTCACCAGGATTTGAGTGTACTCACCCCCTTGTGTCTGCTGTGATGTCTTCACGCGCCCATCCAAATCGGGGTAGGCGACCGCCAGGATCCGGGACATCAGGGGGGTCAAAGTACGACTGGCACCCCTCCCACGTTGGGAGGCCATCCCCAGCTGAGCCTCCGCCGTCTTCCTGCTCCAGCGTCGGATATCTTCCCATCTCTTCCGGCAGTGGGTGCCCCGTCTCTGGTGGACCCCCAGGGTCCGGACATCCTTGGCGATGGCACGCCAAATATCGATTTTCTGGTGGGCGCTTACCTATGTGACATGTACAGGGAGAGAAGAATAATCATCACCTTCTGCATGCTCGATGTGAGTGGCCCCCCCATCCCCACCTTTGCCATGTGGCACATGCTCTCATCTGTCGTTTGATGCATGCCTCAATCGCTCCCCTCCCCACCATCTTTCATCCACCCCACTCAACACAGGCATTGGCCACAAAGCATGGTCCCAGTGTACTTACCTGTTGGTCTGGCGGACTGTAGAGTAGCGCATACCGGGGGAGGACCCCATCCACGAGTTTCTCCAACTCCTGAGCAGGGAAGGCAGGGGCCCTTTCCCCAGTCGCATGAGCCATTGTCTCTTCCAGACCGTGGTCACA
The DNA here is from genome assembly GCF_031143425.1 of Pleurodeles waltl. Classification (NCBI taxonomy): domain Eukaryota; kingdom Metazoa; phylum Chordata; class Amphibia; order Caudata; family Salamandridae; genus Pleurodeles; species Pleurodeles waltl. The sequence goes on from NC_090436.1 coordinate 320,801,298, forward strand.
GCAGCACTTGCAGTGTAGGTCCTCTCCTGTGGAAGATCAGGTATCGAGTGATTAAGCAGATAGAAAATTGCGGTCACGCCCGCGGCGGTGCGTACCGCAGCGGTGCGTACCGCGACCGCCGGCGCACATCGTCATTGGCTCCTGAGACCCATAGGGTTCAATGTTAACCAATGCTGCTTTGCGCCGCGGTCTTCGACCGCCTACCGCCACGGTGTGCCACGCCAGCGCATTGACATCACATCCCATTGTCGCACTTCACAGGTCAGGCAGCCGCCATTTCAAGGGCCCACATGCCTTATTTTCTACTGCGTCACACATACCTAGGCCTTGCATCGACACTCATACAAGCCATTCAATGCATTGGGAATCGTGTTATGTGCAAGCTGTGGTTACGTACCTGTGGGTAGATTGACTCTGAGCTCGCTGTTGTCCTTCATAGGCACCGTCCGCTGGGACATGCGAGGAGATGGAGAAATCTTCCAGTGTACAGACCGCTGGTGGATCTGTCGACAATGGAGGAAAGACATGTCATACTGACATACAGGTTTGAACGAGACACTATACAGGAACTGTGTGCCCAGCTGGAGCCAGACCTGATGTCACCAATCCGCCAACCCACAGGGATCCCCCCTCTAGTGCAGGTGCTGTCAGTACTCCATTTCCTAGCAAGTGGGTCATTTCAAACAACAGTGGCCATATCATCAGGGATGTCCCAGCCCATGTTTTCCAAGGTGTTGTCCAGAGTGTTGTCTGCCCTGCTCAAACACATGCAGAGTTCCATCGTCTACCCTGAGGTGGGGGATTTGGCTACAGTGAAGGCTGATTTCTATGCCCTTGGACATATACCCAACATCATTGGTGCCATTGATGGGACGCATGTTGCTTTGGTCTCCCCCAGCAGGAGTGAACAGGTGTACAGGAACAGGAAGAGTTATCATTCCATGAATGTCCAGATGGTGTGTTTGGCTGACCAGTACATCTCCCATGTTAATGCCAAGTTCCCTGGGTCAGTGCATGACGCGTACATCATGCGGAATAGCAGCATCCCTTACGTGATGGGTCAACTCCAGAGGCACCGTGTGTGGCTATTAGGAGACTCTGGTTACCCCAACCTGTCATGGCTACTGACCACAGTGAGGAATCCCAGGACAAGGGCAGAGGAACGGTACAATGAGGCCCATGGGCGAACTAGGAGGGTGATCGAGCGGACCTTCGGCCTCCTGAAGGCCAGGTTTAGGTACCTCCATATGACTGGTGGATCCCTAATGTACTCACCAAAGAAGGTGTGCCAGATCATTGTGGCCTGCTGTATGCTTCACAACCTGGCTTTGCGACACCAGGTGTCTTTTCTGCAGGAGGATGGTCAAGATGGTGGTGTTGTAGCAGCTGTGGAGCCTTTGGAGAGGGAAGAGGAGGAAGGCGAAGAGGACGACATAGAGAACAGGAACACAGTAATACAGCAGTATTTTCAATGACACACAGGTAAGAATCCACAACGGCATTTTACATATACTTAACCCCTACTACCTCTCTACTGTCTGACCTTTTCCCCCAGTGTATGGTAACTGAGTTGTGACTTTCCCTTCCGATTTCAGAGATGTGGGCCCCACTGCGTGACATCTGCTTTAATTCCCCATGGACTACAGCTGTGTGACATTGGTATGTTGGCATCACAATGTGAATATGCCATTTGGCACAGTAATGTCTAATACATTTGTACAAAATCTCAGCCAGACTCCAGATTGTTTTATGCAATAAGTGTGTTTATTACAGTGCTCAAAATTGGTGGGTGGTTGCAAATCGTTGAGGTGTGATGGTGGAGGATTGTCCATGGCAGAGTCCAGACTATCAGTATCACAGGTGCATTGTCCAGATGCCTTTGGAAAGTGGAGCAGGGGCAGTGTAAGGTTGGACAGGGTGTCAATGTGGGACAGTGGGATGACAATCAGGGAGGTATCCTTTCCTGGCTGGGGTCTTGGCATCTTACTCTGTCTTCTTCCTGCTTCTCAGGGCCCGCTTGCGGGGTGGTTCTCCTTCTGCAGGGGGTGGGGTTCTGGTGGCCTGTTGGTCTTGTGTCGGGGCCTCCTGTCCACTAGCGCCGGCGGAGGTGGTAGGCAGTTCTTGGTCCATGCTAGTGTCAGGGGCCCTTTGTGGTGCAACAGTGTCCCGCAATGTGGTGACTACCTGATTCAGAGCCACTACGATGGTGCCCATGGCGGAACTGATGTTTCTTAGTTCTTCCCTGAACCCCATATACTGTTGCTACTGCAGAAGCTGGATCTCCTGAACCCTGGCCAGGACCGTGGCCATCGTCTCCTGGGAGTGGTGGTATGCTCCCATGATGTTGGAGAGGGCCTCGTGAAGAGTGGGTTCCCTGGGCCTGTCCCCCCCCCCTGTCGCACAGCAGCCCTCCCAGTTCCCCTGTTTCCCTGAGTCTCTGTCCCCTGGACCGTGTGCCCACTACCACTGCCCCCAGGGCCCTGTTGTTGTTGGGGTGGTGGGTTAACCTGGGTGCCCTGTAGTGGTGGACACACCGCTGATTGACGTGTCCTGGGGACAGAGATATGGGCCCACTGTGTGGGTGCTGTGCTGGTGTTCCCAGAGGGGGGAAGGTCTGCTGTGGCCTGTGGCTGTCTGAGGGGAACCGACTGTCCAGAGGTCCCCGATGGGCCGGGCTGGTCATCTAGATCCAGGGAGACAGAGCTGCTGTCATCACTGTGGGCCTCTTCTGGGGGTGGAGTGGACATTTGTGGACCCTCCTGCGCGGTGACGTGGCGTTCGGGTCCTGCAGGGGTATAAAAGTATGGTTATTGCTTCTGTGTGTGCCATAGCGTGCAATGGGTGGGTGCCCGTGTACCCCTGTGCTTGCATTCCTGTGTGGGGGCTTTTGTGACGGTGGTTTGGCCGGGGGGGATGGGTATGTGCAGTGGGCATGCTTAGGTGATGGGTGTCCATGCTTTGTGGTCGCATGCAGGGCTTGGTGTTGGGATTGGTGGGTTGTGAGGGTGAGACATTTGCAAGGAGTAGGTGTGAAGGGGGTGGGGGTGAGGGTGGGGGTATGAGTTGGCATGCTGGTGGGGTGGGGGGGATGAAGTAGTTAAGATTTGACTTACCAGAGTCCATTCCTCCGCCTACTCCTGCGAGGCCCTCAGTATGCAGAGTCGCCAAGACCTGCTCCTCCCATGTTGTAAATTCTGGGGGAGGAGGTGGGGGTCCGCCGCCAGTCTGCTGCACCGCGATATTGTGCCTGGATACCATGGAACGCACCTTCCCCCGTAGGTCGTTCCACCGCTTCCTGATGTCGTCCCGATTTCTTGGGTGCTGTCCCACAGCGTTGACCCTGTCCACTATTCTGCTCCATAGCTCCATCTTCCTAGCAATGGTGGTGTGCTGCACCTGTGTCCCGAAGAGCTGTGGCTCTACCCGTACAATTTCCTCCACCATGACCCTGAGTTCAGCCTCAGAAAATCTGGGGTGTCTTTGCGGTGCCATGGGGTGGTTTGGGTGATGTGTGGGGTGGATTGTGTGGTGCTAAGTATGGTGATGTGTATTGGTGTGTAGTTTGAAGTGCGTGGTAATATTGCTGGGTGACAGTGAATTGCGCGTCAGGGTGCTCGGGTCTCTTATCTCTGTGCGTGTTCACGAATCTCTAGGAGTGGGGGTTTGTGGGTGTGTGTTTTATATTGTGTTGGGTGTGTGGGAGTGTTGTTTGTATGTGTATCAGGTGTGTGTATTTCGAATTGTCCAATGTGGCTGTGTTTTGTATATGTGTGTGTATTTTGAGCGCAGCGGTGTGTACCACCAATGGAATACCGTGTTTGAAAGACCGCTGCGTGGATTCGTGTGTCGTGATAGTGTGGGCGTATTTCTGTTGGCGTGACGGTGGAGGTCTGGTCATCGCCAGTTTCTCGCTGGCCTTTGGTGTGGCGGACTTTTGTGGATGTCTGTATTTTGGCGGTTTGCCTGTTGTGGGTCAGAATGACCGTGGCGGTTTACCGCGGCTGCGGCGGAGTTATGGCGGTCTTCTGCACGGCGGTAAGCGCCTTTTACCGCCGAATGACCACCATAATGTGCTACTGGTAAACATTGAGCAACTAATGGTGAAACACAAAGTCATTGGTCAAACACAATTAATAGCATCACACTCAGTTAATTACTTAGGCCCACATTCAAGTCCATTGGCTTTCTTCCCACTATACTACTCTAGACAGAGAGCAGCCACATGAAAATCATCTTGCTCCTGCTCCACAAAGATCAGTTCAACCCAAACTAACAGGCCTGGCCCCATTCATGGACAATCCCGTCTGGAATTGCTGCTGCAAGCATGTTGCTCCTCAGTAAAGCTATTAATATGGTAATTTTGGTAATGCACTAGGGTGCTCATTACAAGTCGTCCTTTCATTCAGATGGCCATGGTTATGACAGTTACAGGGCTCATCGGAATTACAAGGTCTGCAGACAAACATGTGGATCTGTATTGTTTCCCATGAAGATGTCGGCTGTTCAAAGTAGCCAAAAGCTCAGGGGGAACCTGTAGGGAGGAATAGGGAATTACCAGGTGACTCAGATTAAAAATGACAGATTCACCTTTTCATTCCCCATTTCTCAGTTTCACTCAGAATAGCAGCTAAGCTCGCATTCCTAGAGCTAGCTAGAACCCAGGAAATATGCCTTTCCATGACCATCTTCATCATGCTGATTTGGTCTTCAGAGCCTTGCGATAAGGGCGCATAATGTCCTGTTTAAAAAAAAAAACATACCTGCCATGATAGTCTAACAGCAGTTATTGAGGATGTGAGGCTCATGTGGGATATCCTACCCACTGCACTCACTGCCCATCACCATCGGACTACTCCAATAGTTGATGCAGTCCTGTATTGCAGGAAACGAATTTCTTACCATTAGTGTAACTGCCATAAAATGCTGCAAAAATATTTCTAAAATATGCCTGAGTAGAAAGAGTCTAATTATTCTACACAGTTGAATTAACTGATTAATGCATGATTAATGCATGCTCCTTTGAAAAGCATGCTGTAGAAGTTCACATTGATTAGAGAGCATCAAATAAAATACTACTCATCACTGAACCTTGTAGAAAGAATCCTCTGGGCAAGAGCTTTGCGTGGCATGTCCCCCTAGTTTTAAAGCAACACAGGACAGGCAGAAAGGGTAGAAGGTTCAAAATAATATATGAGGAAACTGTGGACCTTAATCAAGTTGAAGCTGAATGAGTTCAGAGGCGCAGATTTGTTAAGTTGATTTCCATGTATCCTAAACAGCCGGTTTTGGACGTACTCTGTTAATGATGACTTGGGGCCACTGCAAATTTCATAGACATTTTTTTAAATTTCTGCTTCCTCTACTAGTAAACCGTTCTTCGATAATGTTTCTAGAAGATTTTAACCTGTGGGTGGAATTGAAGGAGTCTTCCACCGCACCAGCCCTCTTGAATGGGATGGAATCACTAGAACTACCACAATTAGTGGTTGGCTTCACTCACATTGCTAGCCACACTCTGGACTTATTCTTTTCCATTCCTAGTTTGACAAAGGTGTCTCAGTTGATTCAAATGAAATGGACTGATCACAAGCTTATCAATTTTGTTCTTGAGATGAAGGATACTGGGACATACTGTGCACAGGCGTCCGGACTCACATTCCTTCACAGCATTGGTCAAAGCTACCCCTGCAGTGCACTATCCTCATATGACACCAATTTACCAGCATCATTGATCAGCAAAGCGTACAGGAAATACACTGCATGTATAAACAGGGCTCTGGTCAATTTCTTGCCATTATCACCTTACAATGCAAAATGCAAGGTACCATCTGTGCCCTGATATAATGCTAAGCAAATTTCGGGCAAACTGCAAAATGAAACAAAACTCAGGTGCAAACATCAAGAACGCATATGGAGAATTCACTATAAGCTAAATGAGATCCGCACTATATGAACCTCTGCAAAAAATTGCAATGAGTCAATTCGCTCTTGTAGTGTCTCATTGAAATTGAAATTCACCGGGGTAATCCCCCTATTAGCAACCCTACTGCCAACACTGATGATCTGAGCAATTTATACCCCATCTCACTCCTTCCCTTTCCAGTAAAAGTCATGAAAAAAGTTATCAAGTGACCAAATTATGTGGAATCATACAAGATCTTCAGTGAAGCCCATTCGGGATTTCAGCCCCCTCAGCTAACAAACACCCCTGGTTTTAGTACTGGATGGCTTATAAAGACTAGTGAATCAAGGCTCTTCAGTATCCTTGTAATTATCATATTTTTCTGCTACTTCAGTATGGTCTCCCATTCCCAGCTGCTGGAGAGACTTGAGTTTGGTTGGGATCAGAGGAACATCCATTAAATGACTAAAACATACCTTAAAGACAGATCATTGGTGGTACAGCTTCCGCCTTTTTATTGTGACCTGCTTGCTGTTGACCTGGAAGTACCTCAAGTCCCTTCTCTAAGCCTGATGTTCAGTGTATATGTTTACTCTCTGCCATTGTTGATTAGATCTTTTAATTTCGGTTTATGGTTTATGCTGACCACTCCCAGCCTATAATCTTTGATGATAAAGTAGGGGATATTGCAGTAATGTTCCTCACCTGTATGCAAGGTGTGGCTTATAGGTTGGATAACATCAGCCTCAAATTTAACACAGAGAAAATGGTGTTAATAGTGGCACCCAGTCTGAGCCCTAAAACACCTTTCAATTGGACATGTGGTCAGCTGTTCTTGACCTCCAGTCTTCCACTACGGATTCTGTTTGAACTTTGGATGCCTATATGGACTCCAAGCTTTTGTTGGATGTACATATAAATAATCTGGCTAAGACTTGTCCGGGGTTAATAAAAGCCCTTAGAAAGATTCTGCCTCTGCTGCAGCCAAATAAATGTGCATCAGTAGTCCAGACCACTCTTCTAGAGTACTGCAATGCTTTACTCCCGAGTCTGCCTATCGGGAAGCTTAATAGATTACAGAACAATCAAATCATGGCAGCAAGGTTAGCTCTCGAACTCCCTTTCAGGATGTCTACATCTAAAGATCTGCAATCCCTCCAAGGCTGCCTGTTAACAAAAGAGTCATTTTTAAGGAAGCTTGTCTGACCTACTAACCTACTTAAATGAAGCCCCTCCTATCTCCAAAGCAAGATGGTCCACTGCAACCACACTCATCTGCTGAGTACTGTCAATGCTCATATGGTGGTGATTTCAAAGTTCTTTGTGATTAAAACAGGGGTTTGCCCATTTTCTGTCCTGGCACCAATACACTTTGGAACTCTTAGCCACCTTTGTTGGATATCACAAATGTGACTGTTCAGAAAAGAACTGAAAATTACCCTTTGTTCTGGTTATGGGTCTGCAGCCCAGAATGCCTAAAGGATGTGCAGGTAATTAAGAGAGGATATTGCCCAAGCTAAGGCTGATCTTCCACTAGTCTTGTCCCTCCCATAACCTAAAGGCACACTCCAATCTTACTAGCCCCCAACAAAAAAAAAAAAAAATATTGACTCCTTCTCTATCAGTCAGTGACCCCAGATAACTTGCAATTCCACCAGTTTAGCTCCACAAAAGGCGTGATTTCCCTGGTGTAGCAGGCAGGGAACAAATAACACCATCTTAATCAAAGGAAAGAACGAGGGGATAGTACTGATAGGCTTGAGGAATTCCAGAAAGCAGTGAACAAGGGGCCACAGATGTCTTGGAGAGTGGACAAATAATTGAGGTAAACCAAACCAATGCAAGCACACCACTTACAATAAAAAAAAGAGCTAGATTAACTAAACCCTTGTGTCAACATTGTATCATGCAAGGCAACGCAAGGGCTTAAGTGAGATTACTAAGTCATGCAAAGTCACCTTAGGTGGCTCCGAGTGGCTTAATAAATACAGAAGAACGTAAGGTAGCGCAAATCACAGTCTGGTATTACTCTGTGTTTGGAAGGTCTTCCATAAGTAGAGCATGAGCGTTCCTATGAATCCCCCCATGGATTCCATCTCAGATGCATCCTACTCAACACCCACTCTGTCCACAAACACTCCATCGAACTCTGGAACCTACTCGACTCAGCCTCCCCAGACGTCGCCTTTCTGACCGAGACCTGGATGAACCCTCCTCAACGCCCGACATTGCCATAGCCATCCCAGGCGCCTACAAGATCACCCGTAGAGACTAGGAGGAGGCATCGCCATCGTCCACAGGAATACCCTGAGTATCACGACCAGCACCGAAGACACCCTCAGTGCCGCCGAACACCTTCACTTCCAGATCCACACCGATCCAAACACCACCATCAGAGGGACCCTCATTTACAGACCCCCCCCGGACCCTGACAGCAGTTCATCAACTCCATCTCTGACGTCATAAGCATGCACGCCCTCGCATCCGCAGACTACAGGGGACCTGAACTTCCATTCGAGAACACCAATGACAACAACTCCACCACCCTGCTTGACAACCTCGCCAACTTTGGCCTCAAGCAGCTCGTCACGTGCCCACCCACTCCGCTGGTCACATGCTTGACCTCATTTTCTCCGTCAGTAAACACGTCTCCTTCAGCCACATCCCCGAACTCCACTGGACTTAACACCGCTGCATCCACTTCTCCTTCGAGAAACCCACAACACACCATCTCCCTCAGCAGATTCCCCACCTTAGATGGAACAAGGTCACTGAAGACCAGCTGATCACCACCCTTTCCAGGAACCCACCTATCGACCCCACCAACACAGCAGCCCGCAACCTTAGGCAATTGATCGACGACTGTGCCAACACTCACCCCGATCAAGAAACCTTCTAATGGATGCACTGACAGAAAGGTATTCAACGCCAACCTCCAAGAATCCAAGCAAACATGCCGAAGACTCAAGAAAAAGTGGCGCCAAGAACATACCCCGAACAACCACACAGCCTTCAAGAACGCCATCCGCAGACACCACCAACTCATCCAAATCGCCAAAAGAACCACCTTCAAAGAACGCATCAACAACCTCGCACACAGCCACAAGGAACTCTTCAACATCGTGAAGGAACTCTCCAACCCCGGTGCCAACATCAATGACATCTCACCATCACAAGACTTCTGCGACTCCCTAGCCACCTTCTTCTACCGCAAGATCACAAACATCCATGACCGCTTCAATACCCAGACCCCACCCGTCAACCACCGACACCACAGACTCACCGCCCCCCAGCCACACCAGCCTCCTGCTCTCCTGGACCCACGTCAGTGACGACAAAACCATCAAAATCATGAACATCATCCACTCTGGCTCACCATCCGACCCCTGCCCTCACCACATCTTCAACAAAGTGAGCTCTGTCATCGCACCCCAACTCCGGAAGATCATCAACAGTTCCTTCGAGACATCCACTTTCCCGGAGAGCTGGAAACACGCTGAGATCAACGCCCTTCTCAAGAAACCCAATGCAGACCCAAAGGACCTCAAGAACTTCCAGCCCATCTCCCAGCTCCCCTTCCCGGCAAAAGTCATTGAGAAAATTGTCAACAAACAACTGACCCGCTTCCTTGAGGAGAACAATACCCTGGCCCCGTCCCATTCCGGATTCCTTGGCAACCACAACACCGAAACCGCCCTCATCGCCGCCACCAATGTTATCAGGACCATACTTGACAATGGCAAAACCGCAGCCCTCTTCCTCCTGGACCTCTCGGCCTCTTTCGACACAATCTGCCACCCCACCATATGCACACACCTCAACGATGCAGAAATCCACGACCGGTCCATGGACTGGATCACCTCCTTCCTCACAGGCAGAACCCAGAGAGTCCGCCTCCCTCCATTCCGCTGAGAAGCCACCAAAATCATCTGCGGCGTACCCCAGGGATCGTCCCTCAGCCCAACCCTCTATAACGTCTACATCGTCTGATCTCACAACCTCCATATCGTCTCATGTGCAGATGACACCCAGCTGATCCTCTCCCTCACCAAGGACCCCGCAACCACCAAAACTAACCTCCACGAAGGAATAAAGGCCTTCGCCGAATGGATGAAGAACAGCTGCCTGAAACTGAATTCTGACTAAATGGAGGTCTTCATCTTCGGCTCCACCCCCTCCGCCTGGGTCGACTCAATGGTGGCCTGCCACACTGGGAACCACACTGACACCCACCGACCACGCACGAAACATGGGATTCATACTGGACACATCGCTATCAGTGACCCAGCAAGTCAACGCCGTCTCCTCCTCCTGCTTCAACACCCTCTGCATGCTTCGTAAGATCTACAAATGAATCCCAACTGGAACCAAAAGGACGGTCACCCAAGCCCTCGTAAGCAGCAGACTGGACTATGGCAATGTCCTCTACGCAGGAACCACAGCCAAGCTCCAGAAAAGACTGCAATGCATAGAGAACGCCTCTGCACGCCTCATCCTGGACATCCACAGCCACATCACAGGACACCTGAGAGACCTGCCCTGGCTTCCTGTCAACAAGAGAATCACGTTCAAACTCCTCACTCACAAAGCACTGCACAGCACCGGACCAGAATACCTCAACAGACGGCTCTCCTACACCCTGACCCGACAGCTTTGCTCCGCTGACCTTGCCCTTGCCACCATCCCACGCATCCAAAGAACGACCGCCGGTGGCAGATCGTTCTCCCACCTTACTGCCAAAATGTTGAACACTCTTCCCAGCCACCTGCGACAGACACAGGACCTACTTACCTTCAGGTGGCACCTCAAGACTTGGCTGTTCGAGCAGTAGCAGCCCCTTTACAAATGTCTTGATTGACTGATTTTGACACATTCCCAAATTTACTAAAGGTAGTAAATTTGGGATTGCTTCACAATGGTACACCTTTCCAACAGAGGCGTAACAAGGAGAATTATCTTTATTTCTCCTTGTTGTTTTCTCTTTCTACTGTGCTGCATTCTGCAGCAGACTTAGAAAGAGGAAAATGCCTCTAAAGATAGTTTTTGTGCAAGAAGGTGTCCCTTCCTGCACAAAACAAATCTGCCTGCAACACAGGCACCTTTGCACCATGGCGCAAGAGTGCCTGCTTTAGTGCTAGGCAGCAGACATTGGGCCAGAGCAGGGAGAGCAGAAATGTGTCATATCGTAGTAGATATGGTGCATTCCTGCTCTCTCCCTGTCACGCAGTGCAGCTCAGCATGTTGTCTTGCTGCCCTGAATAATGTGACATTTTGATAAAGCTGGTTCAAAGTGTCTTTAATCCATCAAATGGGTCTTTTATTCCAGACTCCCTGGGTATGCAGTGCTCTAGACAGTCAACGTGTTTTCATCCAGGGGGAGTTCCCCATTCATTTAATCAGAGCTTCATTAAGCTGACAAGAGTGGGCTCTCTGATGAAACCGAAGTGAAAATGTAGGTTAAGTTAGCATATGTGGTAGCTGCTGAGTTAATCGTGTATGTCACCACTTCATGGCTACAAAGAGAACCTGAAGTGTATTCTCTCTACAAGGGTTTGACTGGGATAGAAAATGGACCCAGCAACAACATAAAAGTGAATCTGATAGATTAAAAAAGTGGCCCGCATTTGCGAATTGGGGCAGTTTTAAACTTTTAAGGAGTAGCTATATAGGTGTTTTACAAGGTATTGGAGACTGCATGCATTTGTGCTTGCTGAAGGCAAAGTTGTGGTAATAGAAAAGGCCCACAAACAGACAGAAAACGTTCCACACACTGACCTCACAGACCAACTATTCTAGCACTGCTAGATTGTCATATAGGCCAGTCCAGCCACGTTTCTATTTTATCCTCACCTAGATGAATACCCATACCCCATCATTCTTACAATGATGGCAGCATGTGCAGGGGTGATGAGCACCAGGAAATTGGTTTTATTTGGGAATACATTTGTACTCATAGACAGGCTCCCTCGTTCTTCTCTGTCCAAAATTAGCTTGGCATCAGTTCGACCGACACGAAACACAAGGTGCAAATGTACTATTTTTTCATGCAACAGTGAAAACACAGTGGCTGTGCTGCATTGCATGAAAGGGCGAGAGAAGGACAGAGCCCCTTGTGCCTTGCTCACACCTGTGCACTATGGTGCAAACATATCTTCATGAGTCTATCATAGGTTTTGTACTGGAAATATACCCTTTCAGAACAAAATACTATGCTTATTATAACTTTTAAACCTTTCCTATTTAGTATGTGCCCTAGAATGTACATTACACATTCAAAGTTGTAAATGGTTGGAGAAAAAAACTTTTCTCCTATTTTGGCCACCCTCAAGAAGGCGTTTTGGTGTGAAACCCTGTTTACAAGTGTTAATAGAATGGGTTTGCTTTAGAAACCATGTGTGGTTGCATGTACCACACATGGGACACCTCTTTGATGCAAAGAAGCACAGAACAGTTCAGAATGCTACTTTGTGTTGCTTTAGGTCCGGAAAATAAATCACATACCACCAATTCGTGTCGGTTTGCGTCACTTTTAGTGACTTTGCAGCTATGCAAGGTGTTGATAAATTTGATCCTAAATCTTTAGGCTTAGTGTGCCTCTGAGTACTTCACATCTCAGTGGATTTGGATGACTGATGTGAGCATTTGCTTTTAATTGCAAGGAAAGAGTATACTACCGCAAGTAATTCAGACACATTGCGCTTAATATCTCTGAGCAGAGCTGTAACATCACAATATTAGGTGACCACACTCTGCACTGCCTCCCCACAGTATTACAGCCTTGCAAAAGTAGAGCAATAATGTCCTTGAAACACTCAGCAAGATGGAATTACACGGTCATTAAAAATGAGGGAGAAGGGTACTTGCATGTGCTCCCCTAGTAAGTAAGCATTTGTTCCACAAATTCAGGGTCTCCATCATGTGTGATTGCACCATTATCTATTAGCAACCATTCGGGCGGACATTGCCTTTCTCAGAAGACTCTTTACTCTAGTTTGAACTCACACTTGTGTTTAGATTCGGGGCTCAATGTATCAATTACTGGTCTTGCTGCCAGCATTTTTGTGACCAATAGAAAACTAAATGAACCACCCTGTGTACTAATGGGGCAGTTTGCTAAATTCAGATTCAGAACGGGTCGCGGTCCGACGTTCATCATGAATCTTAATTAGGTCAGTGTCAAATTGCGACTCTCCCCATACTTTCTACTCCCTAACAAACATTTGTTTGACATTCAGAAAGGGAAGGATTCACAGCTGGTCACAAAACATTGATATATTGCATATTGATTCGGTATTGGAAAGAGATGCCTACAACATGCCCTTTCCAACTACTGAATCGGTGTCGGGTTCAGATCCCAGTTTGGGAATCGGTCAAAGTTAAACTATTTCAATAATGGGATAAGCACATATAAAAAAGCCATCATGTGATCACAGACTCCGAATCTGAGTTTTTTCAAACCTAAAAATGCTTTAGAAATCGGGCCCTCAGTTTTCTAAATAATAATCTACCTGTGCACTATAAACTAGGCCATTGTTCAGAAATGTGTTTTTTTCATCTAAAATATACAGCGGTTTCCAAGGCAACCAATAAAGTCCTTTTGAGATCTCAGTCATAGTTAAATGTGTTTTCCTAATCAGCGACTTTTCGTTACCTCGCTCGCACCTGTGAATGTGCCTTGCCGCATGAATGAAGGAAAGCACTGCTAAAGGATATTGGCAGGGCCGCTAATGCCGACGGGAATCAGAGGATGCTTCCGGGATATGGCTCCCAAGCTGCAGCAGAAGAAACGCTGAACCAACGGAACGTCATGGAAGGGAATTCTGACATTTTATGGACCTTAATAAACACACTGTTAAGCTCCCAGAGATATGCTTTCTCAATTTGAGGCAGCGGTGATATTGGGAAAGGCATTACTAACTACTGGTCTATTAGCACACTTTTACTGTAATAGGCATGAAAAACATAGAATCACTCAAGGCAACAAAAGTGAAGCACATCCTTATTGTATCATTTGGCTATACAAGGCATTTCACATGACGTCATTGATGACATTATGTATGACATATCTGATGATTCTCATCTGCATCTCCAAAGAGGACCTAGCAGTTCTAATATTCGGCTGCCTCAAGATCCGGAATTTATTTGTAGGGACACAGACCAACTATTTACACCTGAACAAATAAGCAAGGGAAAATAATTTCCCCCAGCTGCATTCAGTAAGATTTAGGACCTGATGTAAACATCGGTGGAGGGGTTGCTCTATCACAACGTTGACGGATATCCTGTTCACCAAAATCTAAATCCTATTGTATCCTATGGGATTTAGATTTAGGTGCACGGTATATCCGTCAGTGTTGTGATAGAGTAACCCCTCTGCCGACATCTAAATCAGGCCCTTAATGTTTTCGGTAGTTGACAAGATGTATTGAATTATCTTATGTGGGATATGTCCTGATTATTTAATGGTAACTTTCGTTGCTCCAAATCTTCCTCTCACAGACGTTAGCTATGAGATCAGTTTTTGCACCATCAATATAAAGCTCATATGCTTTCTATAAAGAAAGCATAATGCTTTTCACACAATCCTACGGTTTTATCTTGTATTCTTTTAGTTACACCTTTTCCCATCCTCTTCCCCAGAACCCATAAGTTATGGTGGCATAACCACCTCAGTTGTCTTCAGACAACAACAACTTTACTTAAATACCACCCTACCAAAAATGCTGGATATGGAGAACAAAGTGATGTCAGCAGGTGGTGAGAAACTTCTAGTTTGTGGGCAGGTGAAGAAGCCCATTAATGACAACCCTTGACTTCTAAACCTAAAGTTTGGTAAATTGCATACCATTGTATGACAAAATCTAGACCACAAAAATATTGTGGTAAATACTTCGACCACAAAAATATTGACTTTATGTACTTATAATGTAAAATGGAAAAATATAATGATGAAAATATTGTGGCACAAAATATAAAAATAATCATAGTGAATTCTAATTAACATAATTATCATTTAAAATTAAACCATTACATAAAAATTGACATATAAAAATCCATTTATTAACTCTAAAACGATTTAAAAATAAAGCTTTAGTAAAATATGTATCAATAAACACTTTGTAATATTACATTGCAGAAATTATATTTAAAAAAATAATAATATTGAATAGCAATATACCAGAATTTAAAGCTATTACATGATAAAATACCACATAAATGTGATCAGCAATCATTTTATAAAAGAAATATTAAAACATAATTAACAATTATTGGAGCATTATTAATATTTAAAAATATGTAACACAAATTAATATTTTTAAAATACTAAACAAAATAGTACACCATTTTGCTTCTGGACAGTTGACAAAAGGGTTTGGATGTGGAAAGGTTTCTTTCATCCTAGAGCATGCTAGCCTAGGGGCTGTGTTCAACGCCTTACACGTCTTGAAAAGATGCCTACCCTGTCACTGGCAGATGTTGCTTACATCTGGTCCTGTCTCTCTTCCATTGTCCAAGTCAGGCTGGCTTCAAACCCAGTGGAAGGGGGAGCTCTGCCCAGGGTAAGAACGGTTTTGCCATGTTGGTTTTGGTTAGAGAAGTGCAGTGTGGGATTTTTTGCTTCTAGGCAAACACGAACTGCTGCAAAGTGGATAGGATTGTCCCAGGGAACTTTTTTCCGATTAGTTAGTAAGGTGCTGGGAGTCATTCCCACGTACAACCTAGTCCCAGGCATAAATGAGGCTGCTCTGGGGTTACTGTCTTCAGAACACCCCTGAACCTGTGGAAGACATAAGACTGGCTGCACTTTCTGTTGTGATCTGTGAGGAGAACTCTAAGGGGTGGACCTGCTCACACTTCTACCTAGCATAAAGAAGTGGACTCCAAGGGTCAATTGGCTCACATCCGTTTAAGCTACAGGGAAACGAAAACTGGAAAATTTCACATTCCAGGAAGAGCCCAGCTGACTGCTTTTCACAGTATATGCTCTGGGCCCTGCTGTTGGCTTCCCAAGGAGTGAGTCCGACCACCAAGTGCAGTTTCTTAGGCCATGGAACCCAGGGCCGGTGTCAGGGTGTTCTCGTCCTGCCTACTCCTAAAAGTGGGGACCTAGAATCATTTTGGCAACTTTTCTTCAATCAAACTGACATAGGACCAGGACCATCGAAGTGCATTTGACAATGTCAGACCCTTCATTGGCTCCAGCATACAGTTTCCTCTGCTAAGGGAATCCCAAGCATCGAAGACCAACAACTGACAACTTCCCAGGAACCAATGCCAGCTGATACCCTATTCATCTCAAAACTGTTTTCAGTGGGAATCATGAACTTCTTCCACTTGGAGACTTCCCGCCTTCGTTGTTGAACCACACTGAGATCCCCTTCCTCCTGCAAACTATCGCTGTCAAGCCGGCTTTAGATTCAGCCTGCTGTCTTCGACATTGATGAACCTATTGGCCATGACGAATAAACTGTTCCTAAGAGAAGAAGGTAATTTGTTGCCCAAGGCAAACCCAGCCCCGCATTAGAATAGCCATCAAAAGCAATTGGTCTTAACTTGCGACTTTGCCCCAGTCTAGTGCTGTCAGTTGCCCGCGGTTAGTGCTTTGCTTTTTTTGGTACTATTTTCATTTAGATATTTAAAAATCCATATCCCTGGTTCCCCTTATTGGTTTTTTTTTGTTTTGGTGTAATTTTGTTCATTAAAATATTAACTCTTTTTACAAATAGGGATTTCTATTGTGTTGTGTTTTTGATTGATTAACTCTTTTGGTATTTCTAAATACTTTACACATTTTCTTAAGTTAAGTCTGCCTGCTCTGTCCCGTTGCTATTAGGGGTTGAGCTCAGGTTTAAATTACTGAAACCTTTACTGGACCAAACAAGAATACTGACATTATTGCTTTTGGTGGACTACCATTCACCCCATCTAAGAATTCACTTTCTCACACTAACATTGGATCAGACCTTGACCTTGACCCCATAGGTACTACACATGTGTCAACAGTCCATTTTGAGCTAGTAAGCAAAAGGAAAAAGAACCAGCAAATATAATAGCTCACTTAGCTTTTTCTAATTGAAAATTATTCATTTGAAACTTTTGATATTGATGATGATAGAAACCCATCACAGATTCTTGAATTATTGGACACTGTCAGTAATGGGAAGCAAACAGTCAAACTCGGAAAGGGTACATTTTTCTTGGTTTCTGAAGATGTATCACCTGCGCTAGTTGAGTATTAAATGGTTGGAATATGGCAGGGCTGGCAGTTTTTCTGGTTGAGATTTAGCATAGATGTGAAAAATGTCTAATTTGGAGGAGTTTAGCGTAAGAGAATGTATAGTCATCGGTCATCCATTGACAAAATACTGTAAGGCAGTCTGCGATTTTGGATTGGAGCTCATTTCTGAATTTTGAAAAGGGGAAGGAAATGATAGGGTCAGTAAAGGCAGAGCTGTAGTTAGCCCCCCATTAAACCCTATTGCATAAATCTACAAAGTTCAGATCTGGGGCACTGCATTGTATGGTGCTGAGCTATGGGGCTTTCAAAGGCAGCTGAATGCCCTACAAATTAAAGAGAATGATTTTATCAGACATATAGATAGGATGGGCAAGGGCACCCCGATGATTCCCCCTTAGACTAGATCTCGGGATGAATAGCATTAAAGATGTAGCGGGCTTGAGGCAACACTTATATTGGATCCGCCTTTGGAGGACAGAGGAACTGGAACCTGTTTGCGAGGCAATCAAAGACTTTAAAAGGAATCAATGTAGCTCGGAAAAGGTCAGTTCGGCTGAGGGAGATGAAATCAGTGTGGGATGACTTGGGTTTCCCCCAATTTTGGGAGAGGCCAGAGTCGATCCCAGCTAACTCTATTTCACTGGTCAAACAGAGATATTGGGATAAGGTCAACGAGCAGATCCTTCATAGTAACGGGGTGGACTGTCTAACATCAGAATTTTTGCTCGTCAAACAGGAGCCATGGCCTGAGCAATTCCTTGATCTCCCAATACCTGCACATGCTTGCGCTCTGTTCCTTCAGTTTAGATATGGTATTTTACCAGTTAACATTTTTGCTGCCCGATGGTCGCAGAACAGTTCTGAGGCCAATAAATGCATAAATTGCAATTTATGCGTGAAGTCATGTGCTGTCCAAGGGAAAAGTGGATTATCACGTTGTGCAAGGCTCTGTTTTTATACGACCCTGCTAATGCTCACAGAATTTGCAAATATGACCCGTCCACACGAGTAGGAGGTGCAGTTACTAAATACTTGTCAGCAGTTTGGTCCACTCGCCATAGGGCTATTACAGTACCAGGTTACAGTGTTTAGCCTCTATTATGGGTAAAGAACTATTTGACCATGTGGTTTGGACAGGGCTTTGGAACAGATTCATTTTAGACAATATGCGGGTAATCATCCTGTGTTTCTGTTATTTTATCACCAGTATTAGCTGCAATGTGTTATTTTTATGCACTCGTTTGGTATTCATGCCATTTGATCATGAATCCTATATCTGTTTTAAGTTACAATATAAGCTTTCTGCCACACTGTGCATGTGTCTCTAATGATTTGATTGTGCTTAGATTAAGGGTTTCCTTTGTTTTTTTTATTTGGCAAATCTTGTCCCCCAGTTTCTTTGCTCATATGATTGTGCAGGTAGTAGGCTCCTTTTGCCAAAGTATCATTTTATAACTTCAACCTAGTATTTTAGATTTAAGGTCAGACTACAGATTCATATTTTCCCGGATAATACCATCATCAAGGTAAAAAAAAAAGTAATAACTTTTTATTGTTTTGTCTGCTTTTAAATACTTGCACTATTTTAACATTGTGATGCAGATGTTTTAGAAATCTTGGCACCTAAATGTTAAGCTATGTACCAGGAATAATGGTGGACTATAGTAGGCTACGGCCTATGATTGACTTTTTATTGGCAGTATCTATGGCTTTAGAGAAGCTATTTTTATTTTAAATTCTATTTTAAGCCAGCATGGTGCTTTGCAAAGCACAATGATAACGAATGCACTTTCCTTTTCTACTGTTTTATGTGTAACTTATATGACCTATGGTCCAAATAAAGTATGATTTGATTTGATTTGATAGGGTCATTGGCACATAGATGGTAAGAAAATCAGAGTACACAGTACAGAGCCTTGAGGAACACCAAATATCAGAGGAGTAGGGCTGGAAAGCAATGAACACTATAAGGCAGAAAGGTTTAGCCACAGAGATAGAAGAACCAGCTGAGTGCTTGCTTAGGTAAGCTTAGGGTGGTGAGTGTGAAAGGATAGTGGTTTGATTGACAGTATCAACTGAAGATGAAAGGTTTAGCAGTATTGGCATAAAAAACAGTTTTGATGGTGCATAGATGGGATTAAATTAATGCAGCTTCACTTGAGTGCACAGTTGTAAAGCTATGTAAACCTTTATTAAATTAAAAAGGCTTAGGTTATGG
Organism: Pleurodeles waltl; assembly: GCF_031143425.1. Lineage (NCBI taxonomy): Eukaryota > Metazoa > Chordata > Amphibia > Caudata > Salamandridae > Pleurodeles > Pleurodeles waltl. The sequence continues at coordinate 320,820,657 of NC_090436.1, forward strand.
AAAGTAACACATGCAGTGAAGATTTGAAGCTTTTAGAGAATCTTGGTTATGGTTGTGCAAACATGTCATTGGGTGGAACATTTCTAAGTAGTATTTATTTTTTGTTGCTATTGTTAATTGGGAAGAGAGGTACAAAGTCAGTAGTACAATCCAATAACACAGGTATCAGCATACAGTGATAACACATCAGTATGGCAGAAAAATGCTTGAATCATAATTGTTAGAAATGGGGTCTTTGGTTGGCAGTCAGGTTACCCCCTTTACAAGCAAGGACCGTCACTCTAGTCAGGGTAAAGGAGAATCACACTCAGATAACCCCCGCTCACCCCCTTGGTAGCATGGCACGAGCAAGCAGGCTTAACTTCAGAGACCAGGTGTAAAGTATCGGTTCCAACACACACAGTAATACAGTAAAAACACCCAAAATGACTCAACACTGGTTTAGAAAAATAGCCAATATTTATCTAAACAAAACAAGACCAAAACCCGACATACACAAGTCAAGGTATGAATTTTTAAACATTAAACTAAAAAATAGCACCTAGAAACACAAAGGGGGTCATTCTGACCCTGGCGGCCGGTGACCGCCAGGGTCACCGACCACGGGAGCACCGCCAACAGGCTGGCGGTGCTCCCGAGGGCATTCTGACCGCGGCGGTTCAGCCGCGGCCAGAAAGGGTAAACCGGCGGTCTCCCGCCGGTTTACCACTGCCCTTGTGAATCCTCCATGGCTGCGGAGCGCGCTCCGCAGCCATGGGGATTTTGACACCCCCTACCGCCATCCTGTTCCTGGCGGGTCTCCCGCCAGGAACAGGATGGCGGTAGGGGGTGCCGCGGGGCCCCTGGGGGCCCCTGCAGTGCCCATGCCCATGGCATGGGCACTGCAGGGGCCCCCGTAAGAGGGCCCCGCAAAGTATTTCAGTGTCTGCTAAGCAGACACTGAAATACGCGACGGGTGCAACTGCACCCGTCGCACCCCTGCAACTACGCCGGCTCAATTCTGAGCCGGCGTTCTCGTTGCAGGGGCATTTCCTCTGGGCCGGCGGGCGCTCTTTTGGAGAGCGCCCGCCGGCCCAGAGGAAATGTCTGAATGGCCGCCGCGGTCTTTTGACCGCGGTGCAGTGGCGGACGGCGGTCAAAATGCCCCCCAAAATGTTTGAATGAGGTGTTAACACGGCGTTGTGACGGAGTCGTTCCCAACAATCCGACACCAACGGCGCAGGGCAAGGGGGGTCATGCAGACCCCCAGGTACAGTACCTTAGTAAAGCGTGAAAACAAGCTGGTGTGTGAAGTCGGGGATTGCGGCGTCGCTGGATCTGAGGCGGCGTCGGTTCCGGTGCTGCGGGGTGAAGGAGCTAAGACGTCACAAAGAGACGTCCGGTCCTTGCTGCTGAGCGGTGGAGGTGAGGCAGCGGTGGTGCGAAGGGTTGAATCTCCGCACTTCGGGCAGCGTCGGTCACAACAGGGTGTGGCGACTTCCACGGAGTCACGGACTTCGCCTGGGTGACAGCGATGTTAGGCCTGCAAGGGTCGTCGCACTACAGCGAGGACCACGGAGTCGGTTGCAGGTGGCGTTACGGTATTCAGTAGTGGCGCTGGTCCGGAGTCAGTTTTCTTGGATGTTTTACCAGCTTCTCCTTTCAAGGACCCAGGGACTGGATAGGGCACCACTTGTCAAGGCAGGAGTCTCAGCAGAGAGTCCAGGTGCTGGTAGGGGAAGTCTTTTATGGCCCTGAGACTTCAGAACAGGGGGCAAGCTCAGTCCAAGCCCTTGGAGATTCTTCTCAAGCAGGAATATACCACAAAGTCCAGTCTTTGTCCCCTTTCACAGGCAGAAGCAGCAACTGCAGGATAGCTCCACAAAGCACAGCCATGGGCAGGGCAGCACTTCTCTTCAGCTCTTCTTCTTGGCAGAGGTTCCTTTTGATTCCAGAAGTGATCTAATCTTCAGGGCTTTCGGGTTCTCTTCTTATGCTCGTTTTTGCTTTTGAAGTAGGCCTACTTCAAAGGAAAGTCTCTCTTGTTTGCAAGATCCTGCTTTGCCCAGGCCAGGCCCCAGACACACACCAGGGTGTCGGAGACTGCATTGTGTGAGGGCAGGCACATCCCTTTCAGGTGTAAGTGACCACTCCTCCCTTCCCTCCTAGCACAGATGGCTCATCAGGATATGCAGGCTACACCCCAGCTCCCTTTGTGTCACTGTCTAGTGTGAGGTGTAACCAGCCCAACTGTCAAACTGACCCAGACAGGAAATCCACAAACAGGCAGTCACAGAATGGTTTAAGCTAACAAATGCCTACTTTCTAAAAGTGGCATTTTCAAACACACAATCTAAAAAACTTCACTAAAAGATGTAAGAGCCAGCTTCTTTGTGAGGTGTTGGAGTCCTTGTGCACATACGAGTATGATTGCATTGTGAAACTTGCAATACCCTTGAGAATCCCTTGCATGTTGAAGCATGGACACAATGGTGGTAATGTCACAATGAGCCCACACTAGCATCCAAACTCAAGATCAAGCCTCACCTTGGCTACGCGGAGTCTGAAACTTCGTCTCGACCATGCTTCGTGATCCACCACCCAGGCCTTTGGTGGGAGGTCATCAACTACCATTCTGAAAAGAATGCCATGGTTATCAAAGCACGTGTGATGACCACACCTATGTCAAGTCACAAGGACTGTCTCCAATGAAGGCAGACAAATCAAGAAACCTAGTGAGTTCAAGGGCTGCAATAGGAACTCAAACAGGAGGAGCGTAATTAGAACAAAAAAGGATTAGTAAAGTGTAGGAATTTTATATAGAATATTTGTCCTTTGTAGCGGGTGAGTTGACTGTGAAGGTTATGAGTATTTCGTCAATACGTAAGAGCTTTGCCATGGTAAAGAAATTTGCCTAACAGCGTTTTTTGATAAAATAAAAATAAATATCGGCATTTCATACCGTGCGTCCTCATCTTTCAAGGTCTGCTCACTAAGAAGGGTGCAGTGCAGACACCATGAATTACAGCGGTCATCACATTTCACACTATATTGTGCTACATTTGTATTTAGCACTTTGCAGGCATAAAGGTATGGTTTTAGCTTCGTTGTTTCCAAAAACGAGTTTCAGACCTGGTCCATGCCTGCCTGGTAACCTGTCCTTGTAAAGTAAGTCGACATCCTCCACCTCGGCAGCACACTGTGAAGTTGAGGTACTGGCGTGTGTCTTCTAAAGTTGTTTACTTCCTGGGTTCAGAAGCCTCTCTTGCAAGCAGTGTAAAATGACATGTTTTCCAGCGAGCCCACTCGTTCAAACATTCGTCATTAACCCCTTAGCTGCTGGGCCTTTTCCCCCCCAGTGCTGAGCCCTTTTTTGGCTATTTGGGGTAGTTCGCGCTTAGGGCTTCATAACTTTTTGTCCACATAAGCTAACCACGCCAAATTTGCGTCCTTTTTTTCCAACATCCTAGGGATTCTAATGGTACCCAGAGTTTGTGGTTTACCCTGGAGGAGACCAAGAAAATAGCCAAAATACAGTGAACATTTAGTTTTTTCCAAAAAAATGGGAAAAAAGGGCCGCCGAAGAAGGCTTGTGGTTTTTTCCCTGAAAATGCCATCAACAAAGGGTTTCTGGTGCTGAAATCACTATCTTCCCACCTTTCAGGAACGGGCAGACTTGAATCAGAAAACCACATTTTCCAACACAAATTTGGCATTTTACTGGGACATACCCCATTTTTACTATTTTTGGTGCTTTCAACCTACTTCCAGTTAGTGACAGGAATGGGTGTGAAACCAATCCTGGATCCCGGAAAGCAAAACATTTCTGAAAACTAGACAAAATTCTGAATTCAGCAAGGGGTCATTTGTGTAGATCCTACAAGGTTTTCCTACAGAAAATAACAGCTGAAATAAAAAAATATTGAAATTGAGCTGAAAACAACAGCCATTTTTCTTTATGTTTTACTCTGTAACTTTTTCCTGCGATGTCAGATTTCTGAAAGCAATATACCGTTTTGTCTGCTGGACTCTTCTGGTTGCGGGGATATAAAGGGCTTATAGGTTCATCAAGAACCCTAGGTACCCAGAGCCAATAAATGAGGTGCACCCTGCAGTTGCTTTTCATTCTATACTGGGTATACAGCAATTCATTTGCTGAAATATGAGGAGTGAAAAAGAGGTATCAAGAAAACCTTTGCATTTCCAAAATGGGATCAAGATAAGGTTTTGAGGAGCAGTGGTTATTTGCACATCTTTGAATTCCGAGGTGCCCATACTAGCATGTGAATTGCAGGGCATTTCTCAAATAGACGTCTTTTTTACACACTCTCTTATATTTGGAAGGAAAAAATGTAGAGAAAGATAAGGGGCAATAACACTTGTTTTGCTATTCTATGTTCCCCCAAGTCTCCCGATAAAAATGATACCTCACTTGTGTGGGTAGGCCTAGCGCCCGCGACAGGAAATGCCCCAAAACACAACGTGGACACATCCCATTTTTTCACAAAATACAGAGCTGTTTTTTTGCAAAGTGCCTACCTGTAGATTATGGCCTCTAGCTCAGCCGGCACATAGGGAAACCTACCAAACCTGTACATTTTTGAAAACTAGAGACCTAGGGGAATCCAAGATGGGGTGACTCGCGGGGCTCTGACCAGGTTCTGTTACCCAGAATCCTTTGCAAACCTCAAAAAGTGGCTAAAAAAACAAGTTTTCCTCACATTTCGGTGACAGAAAGTTCTGGAATCTGAGAGGAGCCTCAAATTTCCTTCCACCCAGCGTCCCCCCAAGTTTCCCGATAAAAATGATACCTCACTTGTGTGGGTAGGCCTAGCGCCCGCGACAGGAAATGCCCCAAAACACAACGTGGACACATCACAGAAAACAGAGCTGTTTTTTGCAAAGTGCCTACCTGTAGATTTTGGCCTCTAGCTCAGCCGGCACCTAGGGAAACCTACCAAACCTGTACATTTTTGAAAACTAGAGACCTAGGGGAATCCAAGATGGGGTGATTCGCGGGGCTCTGACCAGGTTCTGTTACCCAGAATCCTTCGCAAACCTCAAAGAGTGGCTAAAAAAACAAGTTTTCCTCACATTTCGGTGACAGAAAGTTCTGGAATCTGAGAGGAGCCTCAAATTTCCTTCCACCCAGCGTCCCCCCAAGTCTCCCGATAAAAATGATACCTCACTTGTGTGGGTAGGCCTAGCGCCCGCGACAGGAAATGCCCCAAAACACAACGTGGACACATCACAGAAAACAGAGCTGTTTTTTGCAAAGTGCCTACCTGTAGATTTTGGCCTCTAGCTCAGCCGGCACCTAGGGAAACCTACCAAACCTGTGCATTTCTGAAAACTAGAGACCTAGGGGAATCCAAGGAGGGGTGACTTGCGGGGCTCGGACCAGGTTCTGTTACCCAGAATCCTTTGCAAACCTCAAAAAGTGGCTAAAAAAACAAGTTTTCCTCACATTTCGGTGACAGAAAGTTCTGGAATCTGAGAGGAGCCACAAATTTCCTTCCACCCAGCGTTCCCCCAAGCCTCCCGATAAAAATGATACCTCACTTGTGTGGTTAGGCCTGGTGCCTGCGACAGGAATAGATCACACAACGGTCAATGTTGGTCCTTACGTGAGGCAGCTGTTGACCCTGGGGTGATCCATTCCTGACACAGACACTAGGTGTAGGCACTCAAGTGGGGTAGTGTTTTTATCAGGACAGGTGAGGAGTCACTGGGTGGTAGGAATATTGTGGATCCCAGCATATTCCTGTAGTTTGTGTGACAGAAATGCGAGAAAAATTGAGTTTTTTTTCAACATTTCAGCTTTGCAGGGTATTCTGGGTAAGAAAACTTTGGGGAAGCCACACAAGTCACACCTCTGTGGACTCCCCCGAATGTCTAGTTTCCAGAAATGTTTGGGTTTAGTGTGTTTCTCTATATGGCCGCCGAATCCAGGACCAAAAACACAGGTGCCTGCCTTACAAAACCAGTTTGTTTTGCCATGGATAATTTTGATGTCTCCACAATATGATTTGGGTGGTGGAATTTGGGGCTGAACTAAATTGGGGAGCTCCCAAGAGAGCACTCTCTCTCTGCTTGCCGCCGCATTCACCTGCTCTCTGGGTTGGCCTAACCCACTATTACCCAGTTGCACAAACAGCTTGCGAAGGGACAGCAGGACTGTCCTCATCACCTCCCTCATAATGTACTGGAAGAGGAGTTATCGAATGGGACTCCTCTGACTGAAAAATCACTCCCAGAGTCTGCGCCATTGTCCTATCCCTCAGATGCTGTCTCAGTATCTGATGTCTCAGTCTCTGATCCTATGTCAGAGCGGTCCTCTATAACCCGAGTGTAGGCAGCAGTCATCCATCAAGATGCCATCTCTGCTATTGGCTAAACTGTTGCTCTAAAACACTAGCCTACGTAGACAGTCACAAAATCGATGGTGTGTGAGATACGTGCAACAGTAGAGGCCACCTTACCTGCGCTTCTTCCCTCAATCAGCACGTACTTTCAAGACACTCAAAAAACACCTTGTCACATACCATTCGTCACAGTCTTTAGCACCTCCTGCGCCCAGTCCAACAATCATTATTGGTGCTCCCACTCCCTCCTCCTCGGATTCCCTCATTACCACCTAGCAAAAGTGCCCTTCATCTCTCCATAGACTTTGCTAATGTACTCAGCTATTTACATAAAATACAGATTTGCTCTTTGCAGTAGGCATATAAACCTTCTGCGCTTCTTTATGGCACTAAAACTGCCACTAGACAAGTCGGACCCTTTCCCCCCAGGGAAACCACACACATATTGACAAAAGTGATATATATATGACAGCCAATCACCTGAAACTCAACTCAAGCAAAACCGAAATAATCCTCTTTGGCCCACACAAAAACACCTGGGACCCCTCATGGTGGCCCACCACGCTAGGCCCTGTACCCACCCCCGCCAACCACGCACGCAACCTCAGCATCATCCTAGACTCCTCCCTCTCGATGACCCAACAAATCAACGCTCTCACCTCCTCATGCTTCAACACACTCCGTATACTGAAAAACATTCAAATGGATCCCCACAGAGACCAGAAAAACTGTCACTCACGCACACATCAGCAGCAGGCTTGATTACGGAAACGCCCTCTACGCCGGCACCACTCTAAAACTCAAGCGCAAACTACACGCATCTAGAACTCAGCAGCACGACTCATCCTCGACCTCCGCCGACACGAACACATCTCTCCACACCTCAAATCCCTCCACTGGCTCCCCATTGACAAAAGGATCACCTTCAAGATCCTCATCCTCGCACACAAATCACTCCACAACACAGGCCCTGCCTACCTCAACGAGAGTCACCTTCCACACCCCCACACGAAACGTCCGCTCAGCTGACCTCTCTCTCGCCTCTGTCCCCCGCATCAAACACACCACCACCGGGGGCAGATCCTTCTCCTACCTTGCACCCAAAACCTGGAACGCCCTCACAACCCACCTTCGCAAGACCCAAAACCTACTTCTTTTCAGGAAGGGCCTCAAAACCTGGCTTTTCGAACAGTGAAACTCCCAGCCCCTTTCCCTCCCCCCGCCCCCCCCAAGCGCCTTGAGACCCTCACAGGTGAGTAGCACACTTTATAAATCTCTTTGGTATATATAGATCTACCTCTATATATATATATATATCTATGTACATAGATATATCTATAGATATATCTATGTACATAGATATATCTATCTACATAGATATATAAATATAGATCTATATGTAGATCTATTTTTTTTAGTTGTTGTATGGTTTCCTTGGGGGCCAAAATGGCCCCCAGGGAAACCCTACAACATCTAAAAAAAAATTGCCCCCACAGGGCGATCGGGGGCCAGGAAACACTTTCAGGAAGGCCTCGTAAGAAAGGGGAGACACTCCCCTTTCTTACGAGGCCTTCCCGAACGTGAGAAAGGCCGTTTTCCCCATCAAAGCAGGAAGCGGCCGCAAGGCTGCTTCCTGCTTTGATGGGGAAAACACCTTTGCAACGTCAGCGCGCCGCGAGGCGCGCTGACGTCACAAAGGGGCGGGTGGGGGGGCGGGGGGAGACACGGAAGCTTCTGTGTCTCCCGGGGGGGGGTTAAAAAAAATAATAAATCCTCGGGTGCGACGCACCCGAGGATTTATTGATACCCTTCCTGGTGTCGGCCACTGGTCGTGACCCGCACCAGGGAGGGTGTGTGGGCGTCGGCCAGTGGCCGACGCCCGCACCTAAGCGGTTAAGGCATTCGCAGTGGATAAACATGTTTACCGACGAGCGTGCACGGAGGCCTTTCCAAAGGAAACAACAATGCACTGCAGAGAAACTGAACTCCTGAGAAAAAATACGTATGTGGGTTATTATTTTCATGCGAAAAATGGAGCACCTGTCGCCAGGGGCTTGGGAATGTGGGATAACAGGTGTCAACAATGCACAAAAACATCGTGAATACTGTATAAAAACGAACACCGGGCATGCAGAAAATACAGTATTGCAGCTAACATTTCTTACTTTCAGATTATTTCATTTAAGCAAGAAATACAGAAAATAAACTTCGGAACTAAAAAAAGTTCACAGAGAACAATTTAAGTTTTTGTAAATGTGGTTGGGATTAAATGTTTTCTGGTATATTGTGAGCCCTCATTATTCCTGTACAAGTTCTGCGATAATCTCTGATTTCAGCCTTATAGGTGGTAAACCTTGAGACCTTTATATGGGACCAGCACAATGGTTATAGGGACGGTATAGTAAATGACTAGGGTTAGATATCATATAGACCTTTACCTACATCAGAAGACAGAGCGGCGGCTCCTTCGCTGTGGCGAAGGAGTGTCATCCCCCTCCCCCCCCCCACCCCGAGCAGAAGCCGCTGCAAACCTTTAACAATAAACGATAAACTGTGATGGTTATTGGCGTCATTCTAGCACTACCAGAAATGTACAACAGATTACGTTTAATCTGTTTGTACAGCACACACAGCAAACTTTGGCGTGTTTAGGTGTTCAAGGTTTTAGCATTAACGTAAATTCACCAAAATGTCAGGGGTAGCAGAAGTGACATTGCATGCCCATCACGTGCCCTTTGTCCTTAAATGTCACTCTCACACACGTGCTTACACACACACTCACGTAAAGACACACCCACCTACAAGCACCAATGCAACATACATTTAAAAGCATTTTTTTAAATATGAGCTGCCACTGTGTTCCAGGAACTGACTTTGCCACCTCTGAGTCCAGGGGTGCATAGGCAGTGTTAGGAGTCGCAAGGGGCAAGCCAGGGGTCACAGCCGCCTGCGACCTCTAAATTGCACCTGTTGGTTTTAGGGGTTGCCTAAAATGTAAAGGTTTCACATTTCAGAATTCACAGAGATAGGGTATTTCAAAGCTATGAGGTTAAGATGTAAAATTATCAGTTATGAACAGCTCAAAAGAAGGTGCCCACCAGCTCAATGTGCCCACACACAGTGTGGCCGACTCCAAGGCTCTTTTATCCTGTCCTTCATAAGATGCGCCAGAATCTGCTCACTCCCTGGACTCACTAAGCCGTGTAAGGATTGAAGGGTCGCAGAGGCAAACTAAACATGTCCATGAAAAATTGTGTTTCTTTTAGATTTAAACATTGAAAGGAAAGACAGAGACACTTTTTAGGTCGAGCATAGAGGCGCGCAAGCACTGCTTTTCTGACATGTTGGTATGTATCTGGGCTTTTAACCATGCCCTCTGCATGCCCATCACTATCACTTGTTCATGGGCTTGCCCTTCAAAAATCCTTTATTTTCGTTGGTAAATGCTTTACGTTTGTCCCTCCTTGGGGCTGTTTAGTTTCCGGCTTGGACAAGGCCTCTGTTACATGGCTAATTGCACTTTTGCTGATACGCTTCACTGTGAGCGAACTTCTGTTTTTCTTTTGTGTGCTGCATCACTCTGATGCTGTGGCGATTTGAGTCGGCTCACTTATGTGAAACTGTTTTACTTTTCATTTTCAATTTTTGTGGCAAGAAAAATCCGGTTAGGAGTTTACAACGCTAATAGCTCTAACTCGAGCAGCGAGACCCATTGCATTGCAAATGCGTGTTTCAGTAAGTGTTCCCTTGCTAACTATATATTCGGGAGAAGTAAATGGATTGCTTACCTTGAGTAATTCCGTAGACATATTTAAGTTACGTGCAACTTTCAAAGATAATTGCTTTCTTACCTTAAGATGCTTTTCTAACGTACAGCATTAGCTACAGCTTTGCCAAGAGTACCATGTCATACTTTCCAGAGAGTAGGCATGTCTGCTTAGACATTATCAGATCATCATTAAACTCCCCTTATGGTGAAACCTGAAATTGCCTTTATTAAAAGAGCAAAAACTTCAATACTTCGGTCACCAGGGATTTCCTCCACTGCAAAGCTCACAGATTGATCACAGATGGAATCTATAAACACAGAAGTATACATTGCGGTCTTCAGATGTGTATTAAAACGTGCTTTGCACGTCTGTGATTAAAATGATAACGTTTTCCTTACAGGGCCTTACTATGTGCAGACTGGTTTCCGTCTGCTGCATTTTCAATATCTACCAAAACTGGGAACTTTAGGAAACAGGATTAAAGAGGTCTGCCTTGTCGCCGCTCGCATCCTCTCCTTATGGGAAGCAGGGCATGCACTGTACATGACTTGCAATACTACCAATCTAAAGTCGTCAGTGTATCTTCAGGAATGAGGGGGGCGTCTTGAAAACGTATGTACGTTTTTTAAATGAATAGGTTTTCTGGCTTAGGGAAGGTTAGTGAGTGAAGATTACTACTCAGGCATGAAACAGATAATAGGAGCATATTCGGTATCCTTCCTTCTTCTAAAGGACATAGACAGAAGTTCATACTAGTTTCCCCTGGTAGCATACCAGATGGGGGATTAATAGGGATTCATTTCCAGGTTCTCATGTTTTGGTGCTATAGAATACAAGATATATATGGAAACATTTACACTAGGCTACGGGAACATCAAAGTTAATCAAAGTTATAAACACTCTCACTGGGGGGTGAATATTTAGTGCTTAGCTGAAAAGGCAACATGTGCAGATATTGCAGGAAAACCCATCTTCCTGTGGGGTGGAAGATGAGAAAATGACTTACAAGTGGAGGGGACAGAAATTGTATTTGTCCTATGTTGCTGTTGTGGGGAATGGTAGAAGCAGTGTGGATTATGGGACAAGAAGCTTTTTATGTCTTGTGTGATGCGGAAGGATGAGGAAGAGAGAGATGATATAGTCAAATGGTAGAAACATCTGCATTGTCCTTTCATATGAATGACTTACTTATCACTAACCCAGAAGATTTCCAAATCTTATTCCTAAATGCTGAATTTAAAGATTATTTGCAATGGAAAGGGTTCAAATTCATGTATATTGCTGCACAGGAAATGGCAAGAAATTCCCCGGAAAATTTGTCAAATGCCACCTGGTGCCATGAGTACATATTGGGTTTTGGACAATTGTTTTCTTGCATTGGAAACAAGATAGAAGCAGGAGAGCATATTCTTCCTCCTCGAGCATGCATGTGATTCTCAGACCACTAGATTAGTAGATAGTCTGAGGCAATGTGTTTAATGATTTCATTGATACTGAATATATAGGAAGATTCCTGGCTTCCTCTGAATATTAATCTTGCATGAAGACTGAATATGAATCTTAAGTGATGCTGCTTTCGAGGGAGACTACAGAAAGGAATTAGAAAACTATGTTTTACAACCAGAGGGACGGGTTGCAAAGATAAATGTTGTATGTGAGTCATTTAATGTTGGTCATATTAGTTTGTTTCATCAATTCAGTGCGGGATATGCAGTGAGTTTTATGATCCAAAATACTGAGCATCAAATTCAGGAGTTAAACAGATCTGCCTGTGACGTTAAATGTACACTGAAGAAGTAAACACATGTAGGACTGTTGTAGGGTATTTAACTACAAGAGTAGTTTGAGAATTTGGAGAACAACTCCAGCATTGAAAGAGAAAGGGGCAACATGCAATCTAGGGATATGACTATCAGGAGTTGTGATAAATCGATAAGACAATCAGATCATCTGGCATACGTAGAATGTTTATGGACTGTTATAGGCAACTTTAAACCAAGACTCCCTTGAACTGTCTGGACCAGATGATGTGCTCTTTGTTGGAGGCTGAACTAGTGATACTGATTGAAAATAGGATGAAGTTGGAAGAACCAGTTTCAGAAATCAAAGGAAGGAATTCAGTAGAGACTCTAAAGCAGGGGTGTGGAATTTATTAAAATATCTACTTGTCCAGGGGACAGGTTGCTTCTCAAATCTACTTGTCCTGAAAAAAGATCTACTTGTCCCTTTGGTGCCATGTAGTGTGGCGCCAAATTATGGCAGCAATCTCATTATGTAAGAGCTCTGATAATAGCCTCTCTGATTACGCCAGGGCTACTACCATAGTAGGGCTTGAATACTTGCAGTTTGAATCCCTACTGTAGCAATTTCCTCATTTTGCCACCTTTCTGCAGATCTGCATACTGGGGCTGGAGGAAGCAGTAAGCAATAGTTCCAGGGCTAGAATGCCTTTGAGTCTGCAAACCTACTAACCTGCATGTTTTAAAGATTTTCACCAGCTTCTCTCTAATATTTTCCCATAATAAGAAAGGTTGGACATTTACTCCTGACAATGGCAGAATTAGAACTTCTTCCAGGGTTGGGAAGAAAGTGGCTGGAGGGAAAATGAACTTGCAAATGCTCAACAGATTTTCACATGAGCAAATCTACACATGCGTATTTACCCATGCTAAAATACAGTTAACAAATATTTTATAGGGGTACGACATATACCATGGGTGCACTTTTGTGACTTTAAGAATTTGGGGCCACATGTAGGTAGGTTCAGATTTGAGACCCGCAAATTGCGAGTCGCAAATCCGAATGTAGGATGGTGTCCCTGACACCATCTGTGATTCGGAAGAGCTTCGCAAATGCCCACCTCATGAATAATCATGAGGTGGGTCGCAATTTGCGACCCCCCTTGCGAATGGCGGCCCTCACAGGGATGGTGGCCTGCTGGAGACAGCAGACCACCATGTCTGTGACTGCTTTTCAATAAAGCAGGTTTATTTATTTTTTGTAATGCAGCCCGTTTTCCCTAAAGGAAAACGAGATGCATTACAAAAACGAAAAATGAAACGTTTTCGTTTCATTTTTTCAGAGCAGGCAGTGGTCCACAGGACCACTGCCTGCTCTGAAAAAATGTTTACAGTGACATTCACAATGGGGAAGGGGTCCCATGGGGACCCCTACCCTTTTGCGAAAGTGTTAGCACCCATTTGAAATGGGTGCAAACTGCGATTGGTTTGCGCCCGCAAAACAATCCTACATTGCACTGCGAGTTGCAATTAGGAAGGGAACACCCCTTCCTAATTGCGAGTAGCAAACCCATTTTGCGATTCGGTAACCAGGTTACCGAATCGCAAAACTGGGTTTGTGCATCGCAATGTGCTTTTTGCACGTCGCAAACAGCGAAAGTCGCTGTTTGCGACATGCAAAAAGCTACCTACATGTGGGTCTTAGTCCCTAATTAGGTCTGGTGTTAACAAAGACATTTTGTTTTTATTAAACTTCTATTTCTCTCTCTTTCAGCTGGCTTTACTGTGAGTGATCGCATTCTGCTCTTCCACAAGGAGCATAATGGCACACAAAGTAGTTTTGTTCAGTGTCAGGAACTACAGTGGCAATCAGTGACGTAACGAAACTGGAGGGTGCCCCTTTGCAAAGAACATGGAGGAGCCCCCTTTCCAGACTCACTCAAGGCAGGTGCTGTGCTGAAGGGGCCCCCTGGAGGGCGGCTGCGGGGCCTTTGTTATGCCACTGGTGGCAACGTGTGCTTTTAGAGTTCAAAAACGTTTTTTTTTTTTTTGCCAGTGTTTGTTACAATGTTGAGGGCCTGGTAGCTCCCACAACAATAAAGTGTTACAAAAGCCATGTCAAAACAAGACACGCATTGATGAAACTAAAAGACTTATAAAAATATGTCAGATCAGTTGGCTTTGTCAGTGTTTGTTTATTTTCATGCTTCCCATAATAGTGTTGAAAATGGTTACACTGATTTTCCATTAGAAATATTTTTGGGAAATACTAGCATGCATCAAAACATTTTACTAAATGACACTTCATTTGCATCTAATCAGAGAGCATTCTGGGAGCATTATACTTAGCCTCATAGCCTAAACTTTTCAAACATGTGTATACACGTTTTTTTTTTTTGTACTGGAACCAACGTCAGCAGTGAAGTATGACCTTAAAACATTTATTTACAGCACTCACCCTAATAATGAAGGCTTTCAAATAATGAACCATAAATACAAGTTCGAACAGCATTATCTTTTGGAAACACATTACCTCAACTGCAGAGGGTTCCACTCTCTGTAAACAGGCAGCCAAAGGGTTTGTGCTGCAGAGGGTTGGGCCTACTTGTCCCAAGGACAAAGTAAACATATAAACTTGTTGCCCTTGACCCCAAACAAGATGTCCCAGGCGTCGGGCGATAGGAATTCCACATCCCTGCTCTAAAGAGTGTAGAAGACATTGGATATAATGGACTCTCCATAGAATTCTATCCAAAATGTGGCCAGCAGTTAACTCCTAGTTTTCTTTTGATTTATACAGTGCCAGCTGACGCATTTTAAAGGTAGTGGGGCGGGTGGAGGGGAGCCCACAGGGAGAGCACACAGGAGGTGAGGGGGGTTAATAAAAAAAGAAAAACTTACCTGGTACTGCCGGCCGCTTCGCGCTCCTCTTCTTGGTCCCAACAGTCCCAGCAGCTTCAGAGACTCCCTGTGCCATCCCAGCCCTGCTCTCATTCTATTACCAAGCATGAGAGCAGCGCAGAGATTGGTCTGAGCTGGCTGGTTTTCCGCTCGCTCAGGCACAGGGAGTCTGTGCTGTTTCTCCAACCCAGCTGTCAAATACAGCTGGGTTGGAGAAACCTAGATTGGCCGACCTAAAATGGCCGGCTAAACACACATATGCACTTAAGGGTACACACTACTCCACTCCTTCTCCCCCTTCCCTTGGCCCAGCCCCTCCCTGAACATGCTGGCTCCGAGCCAAGAGCTGAAAACTAAAACAATATGAAAATATTGTTTTATTTTTCAGTGCTGGCTCTGAGCAATGGTGAGACGCTCCTCTGCCATTGCGGAGGAGCCGCTGCTGGATGTATGTGTAAGAAAATTAAGTCTTGCTTATCTATATGACAGATTCCTTACATCTAATCTTTCTCATGCTCATGAAGACCCTTTACTTTGCCCGTTATCATCCTGGACAGCAAGTTATTATTGCTGATAAGAGTTCAGATAATGATTGCTAAACTGTCACACTAAGCAGTAAGGTCCTCATTACAAGTTTGGTCGATTTTAGTGCGGGGATACTGGAGGGCTAAAATTCCCGATTTGGACAGTATTGACGCACCAAAATCTGCAGATTACAAGTTTCTTGCCCCGAAATGGAGATAACCAGGCAGAACCAAAGATACCAGGTCATTTACTATTTATTGTTCACTGATTCTGGAGAGAAAACTGCTGCTTACTCTGAGCAGGCAGAAAGTCTAAGTGTGTGGCTCAGTGAGGAGTGTCGGAGCTCAGGGCATCAAGTACGGCATGTGCCTGTCCAGGAGGAGCACTGTCTTCTCCTAGTCCTCCTGCTGTGGTTGGGCAGGGACCAGTCTGTGCTGTTACTGTAGCCCCTCTCCTAGTGGCATCAAAAAGAAAGGTCTGATGTCTCGTGGTTGGAAATTATCGGGTCTCGAGTTTATGTACCTGATAATTCCAGGGATAGAGAAATGTGGAATTGTGGGTGGTGGATTTTTACAGGGGTAAAATGGCATCATTCAAAATGTGAGCGAAAATGTAACACATAATGCATTTACTGTTATGTTGTATTTACTTAATTGAGAAAAGGATATTGTATTATGTAGTTAACACAAGTCAGTAGACGGTCAGGTCGTAGCTTCCACATATGATCAGCCAAACCAGCAGTTGGATTCAGAGCCCATTATTATTTAATAGTTTGAGACCAGTGTGCTGCCCAATAAAGATTCATTAGTCATTAAAATATAATAATGACACTTGCTTTGCTGCACATTTCATTTTGGGGAAGTCTACCTTTTCGTGTTACAGATCATCTCATCATGTGCAAAACTATTGTGATATATGTATTTAGTTTACCATTGTACATAAATAGTGATATTCTCTGTAGAAATGGAAAGAATACAAAATATTCTGTTATGAGAGTGCGCTAGAACTGTTTAAGATGAAGAGGCTCCACCTGTTGTATAATGGAAAGAATTAGACATCACTCATGCAAATCTACAAATTTAAGGGAAATTGTGGCATAAAAACTGTCAAACGAAGTGGTTTACACTGAGTTTTTAAGCTTCTTTTCTGGAGAACAGATAAAATGCATGGCTTGCCAAGACTTTCAGGTGGAACACATGTTTGGGATATGGCACATTATTTTTGATGTTCATATAAAGTGGTTAACCATTGATTGACCTCTTAAACAAATATACCTTGTGAAACATTAGACACATAGGGGGTCATTAGGAGTCTGGCGGTCACTAGACAACAAGACTCGCAGAGGCGGTTCGACCTCCGCGAATGTAGTGGTCCGAGTGCCACATTATGACCATGGCGGTTGTGCTGTGGTCGTACCCCCAGCACTGCCAGGATCAGAGATCCCAGCGGGCTGGCAGTTCTTGCTTTCCTAATCAGCCAGGGTAGCTCTGCCTTGAGGATTACGACCTCGTTCTCCGGCAGCGATATCATGGCAGTAGCACCGCCATGAAAAGGCTGGCAGAGTACGAGTGCACGGGGCCCCAGGGGGGCCCATGCACTTGGCATGGGCAGTGCAGGGATCTCCCTGGCCACCACAGCAAAGCAGACAGTGAACATTACGAGGGCGGAGATGCACCCTGCATCCTACAGCATTGCCGCCAGCTCGATTTAGATCTGGAGACAATGGTGAAGGGCAGTTGTTCCCAACCTGTAGTCAGAGGATCCATGGGGGTCCACAAAGCCTCCTCAGGGGGTCCGCAACTGCTTAGAAAATGAAATAATAAGAACAGATTACGTCCCCAGCTTTCACTAATGATTCAGTGGAGGGGGTCCCCGGATTCCAAAAATGATTCAGTGAGGGTCCCTGGGTTCCAGTAATGATAAAGTGGGGGTCCATAGAAGTCAGAAGGTTGAGAACTACTGCTGTAGGGTGTTTCCTGCCAGGCCAGCGGGCGGAAACTCAGGTCTCCACCCGCTGACCTAGCGGGAAACTCAATGGGCCCAGCAGGTCGGTATCAATGTGGCAGCAACTTCCCTGTCGGAAGTTCGGCAGAAGGCCTAAACCATCCGCTGAACTCGTAATGAGTCCCATAGTCATATGCACTCTGACATAGCTCCAGAAAATAAATCTATTGTTAGAAATGGGGTCTCTAGTTGGCAGGCAGTTTACAACCTGTCCTCACTTTAGTCAGGGTACGGGAGATACACAGCTCAGATAACCCCTGCTCACCCCCTTTGTAGCTTGGTACAAGAAGTCAGGCTTATCTCAGAGTCAATGTGTAAAGTATTTGCACAAACACATACAGTAGTAACACAGTGAAAACACAACAAAAGGACTCCACACCAGTTTAGAAAAATAGCTTAAATCTTTCTAAATCAAACAAGGCCAAAAATGACAAAAATCCAACATACACAAGAAATTATATCAATTTTTAAAGTAAAAAGAGCCTTAATACCAAAGAATCAATGGATGCGTTGTTTAGCACAAAGTACCTCATATGCATCAAAAATAAAGCTGCAGGGGTGAGCGTGCATCGGAAAAGCAAGCGTTGCATAGATTCATTACTCGCAAGTGAGACCGTGTGTTAATTCTTTCTCCGCCGGGTAAGCAATGCATCGATTCTTTGCTCTCAGGGAGGGGATGTGTCGATTTCCGGGCAAGCAGCCTTGGATCCATGCTGTGATGTTGAAGATTTGACGCCCAGGGACGATGGGTGGAAAATCCAGACGCACGGCAACAATGAATCCACGCTGAGTTGGCAATGTCATTTTTACAACTGCGGTGCAGACGCTGTGTTGATTTTACAGCTGCGAGGTGGGTGCTGCGTCGATTTTTCTGGCACTCGGCTCTGGTGCGAGGATTTCCACTCTGGTTCTGCCAGCTTCTCCTCCCAGGGGCCCAGTGACTGGATGTGGCACCATTTAGCAAGTCAAGAGGTCTCAGCAAGAGAGCCCAGGTGCTGAAGTCTTTAATGTACCTAAGACTTCTCAACAGGGCCAAGCTCAGTCCAAGCCCTTGGAGTGCAATCTTTGTCCTCTCTAAGGCAGAAGCAGCAACTGCAGGCCAACCCAGCAAAGTACACACATCAAAGGGGCAGTACTCCTCCTGACAACTCTTCAACTCTTCTCCTTGACGGAGGATCCTCTTGATCCCGACGTGTTCTAAAAGTCTGGGGTTTTGGGTCCACTAATACTCATTTCTGCCTTTGAAGTAGGCAAACTTCAAAGGAAAGTCTTTATAATGCACACTACTCTGACTCTTACTTGCCCTGCCGCAGCCACACTCTAGAGGGTTGGAGACTATTGTGTGGGGACAGACACAGCCCTTCCATGTGCAGGTGACAGCTCCTCCCTCACATTGTAGCCCAGGAAGACCCATCAGGAAATGCAGGACACACCTCAGCTTCCTTTGTGTTCCTGTCCAGAATGAACTCACAAACAGCCCAACTGTCAGTCACCAACAGTGGATTCAACAGCAAAGTAAAGGCAATCTAAAAACCAACTTTACCAAAAGATGTCTTTTTACTTGTGAGTTTAGAGACCCTAAACTCCATCACTCTATCTGCTCCCAATGGGAAACTGAACGTAAAAGATATAAAATATATAAAAAGGCAATCCCCATTTTAACCTATGGGAGAGAGAGAGAGAGAGAGAGCCTTGCAATAGTGAAAAACAAATTTGGCAGTATTTCACTATCAGGACATGTAAGACACACCTGTATGTGTCCTAACTTTTAACTACACTGCACCCAGCCCATGGGGCTGCCTTGGGCCTACATTAGGGGTGACGTATATGTAGTAAAAATAAGGTTTAGGCCTGGCAAGTGAGTGCTTTTGCCAGGTCAAACTGGCAGTTCCAACCTCCCACACAGACACTGCAGTGGCAGGTCCGACACATGCTTACAGGGCTACCTATGTGGGTGGCACAATCAGTGCTGCAGACCTACTAGTAACATTTGATTTACAGGCTGGTTAGACTGGTTAGCAGTGGTAAAGTGTCCAGAGTCGTAAAGCCAACAAAAACAGGTCAGAAAAAATAGGAGGAAGGAAGCAAAAAGTTTGGGGATGACCCAGCAAAAACAGGCCAGGTCCAACACCCATGCTACCCTAGGATGATACAATTAGTCTGAGAATGAAAGAGAGGTTTTCCTGAAGCAGTGCTGTCTTGTCCTTTTTCATGGACCATACTAAACTAGAAGGAAATTAACAGGTTGCTCTCAGTGCTGCATAAGTCTTAACAGTTACGAAGAATGGTTGATTTGAGAGATCATGAATGAGAAGTATGTTGCAAAAGGGTATGTGGAAAGGTCAAGGACATTTTGATAAATGCTAGGATGAAATTGATTTACTTTCGAAGTCTGTATAAAATTGATGTTACCATTTATGAACATGCATGTTAATGACGTAGGTTAACCAGATACCTACTGGTAAACCAGAGATCTGTCCATGTTATGTGTTGCATACGGTCATATGGTTTGGAAAGTCAGGACATGTGTGGGCAATAACTGTCTATGCAGTTCATAGAAGTATCTTACAAGACAACATCTGTCCAATGAAAAATAGGAGTAAAACCATTAGGAAGTTGTAAAACTTACATTAATCTAATGCTTTACAAAGTAAAGATCATGTACCATTGGAAACCTAAAATGGGCCTCTCGACTGTTCTGTGGATCAAATCAAAAAAGAGATTTCTGGGGGGCAAATTGCATCTAGTACCAAAAGGAGTATCATTGTAGTTTTGCTACTACATCCATGTGATAAAGGTTTGAACAATAAGATTATTTATGAAACCATGTAAGATGCTTTCTTCCTCCACTTTTAATGCTGATTTCTATTTCCAGGTCCTGCTGATAGTGAAGCATTTTATTGCTGTTTCCTTAAGATCGCTTGCACTGTTTCTATTTCTGTCTTTCCTCTGCTGTTACTTTAGTTTGAACAATACAAATATCTTTAAATAAGTTAGAGAAATTGTGACATCTGTTCTTGCTTTTATGACAAGGGAGACTTTACAGAAAGCATGCTTTTCTACCAATAATGCTCATTTGGAAAACATTTTAATCAACATTAATGCCTTGGGACCATAATTAGGAGACACAATGGAAATTCAAATGAAAGTGTTCCGATGTGTATTTTTGAATTTCAAACATTTGATTGTGATTGTGAGCTGTATGCTCATGGTAAACAGCTCTGCATTCATCATTTAATATCTGCTGAGGCTTCATGCTGTGGATGTTGTAGCTTAACCTTTGAAAAAGATCATTTCACTGATGACTTCACAGTGGGTAGCAGATTCATGTTCAAGCCTTTTGTTCATTTGGTGAATTAGTAATCACATTCTACTCTGTTGGAGACCCTTAAACACCATGCTTGACATGCATGAGGTATCAGCATTAGCATGGTTTGTTTCTGCAGCCTACTGTGTTAAGCGGATGTTATCTGTCTCTGCTTATGCCACATATTGTTCAAGAGGAACTGTACCACACCCACAACAATATGCATCACATTTCACTATGTGTCAAGGATGCCTCTTGTATAACTTCCCTTTTAAAAACTCTACATTTTGACACCGAATACAAATAAAGATAATACCATTGTGGTATTTAACAAGAGACAATACTTTCTTAACTAGATCGCCAGGACCCAAGTGCACACTATATTGTTATAGATAGGTAGAGTTTCCATAAGACGAGTTTTTTTGTTGCTTCACAACAGGGTTGTAATGAACAACTATAGATCTAAAATTCTGTATTATTCTGATCGAATTAAAGCTATAAAACTGATAGCATTTCTTTTAGAAATTAACAAAATGAGGACATTCATTTTGTCATAAAATTTATGGTTAGTGCTCTTGAAAGTTAAAATAAGGACTGAAACATCAACTTTCAACACCAGCCACAGTCTGTCAGTTAACTCCTCCCTACTGATCAACTGTAGCTTCAATAAAACACTAGACAGCTATCATTCTGTAGTCATGTCAAAAGTGTGGCATCCCTGAACCCATCTTGATAGAATAAAAGCTGTAAAACTGAAAGTAATTTCCTACCGAGGGTACTGCGGTAAATTAAAAAACGAGGGGGTTCTTTTTATCAAAGGATTTATGGTGAGTTCTGTAGAAAGCTAAAACGTTGACAAATCTCTGTGAGTTCTGTCTTTCTCGTCCATTTTAGTAAAATTACCTGACATGCAGAGTGAAATGTACTTCAAACACCAATAGCAGTCTGTCACTTAGCTTGCTAGTAATCAACTGCAGTGTTACCACAGAGGTCTAATGAACAACTAGAGCTCTAATGTTTGGTATTCAAGACAGAAATGAGACACTCATGAACACTATTTTGTTGGCACAGGAACTGTTGAGTATAAAGCCTTTCCTGGTGAAAAGCAGAGAGAATGAGCATGGAGATGCTATTGCAGGTGTAAAACCAGTGGCTTAAAATGTGAGGGGAGGTCTGAAATTTTAGGAATTTCAGGCATAATGTATGTTTAAAGTGGTTAAAAGTAAGTAAGGAGAGTGATGTCTGCATAAACACAGCATCCCCTTTCCACATCTATCTGTTTACTAAGCCTATCGATCTTCACATCCGCTTAACCACTCCCCGGTTTTAAAACAGCAACATTTTAGTGTGTATATATATATATATATATATATATATATATATATATATCTCCTATTGGCGCTCACCGATGAGTAGTTATAGTTAGGACTTTTTGCTTTGCTAATAATAGCATTTTTTGTTTTGCTACTAACTTTGGTGCTCTTTGACGAATCTTCACGAAATGTTCAAAACTAGCACGCCAATCACTTTATCTGCTGCCTGGAAAGTTTCAGGGGCTAAAAAGAAGGGGGGTGGTTCCAAAACACCTTTTCCCTATGCAATTTCCCATAGGGATTTTAGACACGTCAGAAAGGTAGATCGTGGTCTAGAAATATACTTTTTTGTAACTTGGTGCAAATCCATTCAGTAGTTTTGGAGTTACTAAAAGAAGAAGATATCGTAAAGATCTCATGGTGAGATCTGATTGGCTGTCAACACTTTAACCAGGAAGTGATAGCAGCTATCTTAGGACTCTGGACTGAGCCATAGCCGTAAAAAAAAAAAACACAAAAAAACAAAAGGGGGCAGGGTTGGAATACCTTGACCCCCTAGTGCTGGTGGTGGGGTCCCACAGGGACAGTGCAGGGAGCCAAAATTATTTGTTTTTTAAATTTTACTGCAAATTTGTGAAGGATCCACATATTTGTTGTAAAAGTAAAAAAAAGAAAACGCAACCACTGCTCCCACACTTGTTTTTGTATATGTCCCCCTGGGTGGCCAGGTCCCGGTGGGGTAGATTTATAATTACAATGAGGGCTCCCGGTTTTATGGTATTTTTTTTTTTTTTACATTTCCATCTGTATTTATATATATTTATTTTGTAATAATTGTATCTGTATTAATCCATATTTATTTCATGTTTTGTGAAACATATTAAGTGCAAACTCGTATTTTTCAACATTTATTTAACCAATAAATGTACACTGAGACACGAACGCCTGAGCAGTTACAATGACATGACTACCCATAAATGATAAACAAATACACTGGTGTGAAAACACGAGTACATATACAGCTATTTACGCCTCTTAAGGAAACTTTCTCTTTTTTGACTCCCTTACCTGTCAATCTGCACATCTACTGGCCAAGCAGTCACAACTGACATCATGTAAAATCACTCAAGAAGCAACCTAATTTCCATTTTTATCCATATTTAAAAATAGATACAGACAGAAAGAATAGCTTTCTGTCTGTATTTATCTGTAAAAATCTGTAAAAACTGGGAGCCTTAATTATAATGGGTGAAAGGGTCCGTGTGGGCCCCCCTCCAGGGTGTTTCTGGCCGAGGGGACCCCATCCCCAGGGGCCCAGTCTAAAAGAAGGGGGAGGGAGCCACTTTGCAGTTATTGAGTGGGCCCTTTTACACTTTTCTGCTATTTTGTGATGAGCTGAAATGTGCCTTACCTTGGAGGACCGTCTCCAATTCATTGAACTGTGGGTGTCTTGTTGAGGTAAATTTTGTGGTGTCAAAGTTCTGGGGACATTCCCGCGCCCATCAAGCCTATACATAGCACACTGTAATAATCATTGGTTGATCCCAACATTTCTTGGTATTTAAATATAATCAGTGATGTCATAAGTGATGTAATGTGGGAGGTAGGAAGTAGTACATAATGGGAGAACAAGTTATATATAGTTAGTTTACTAAATAGATAACTGTTTTTAACATTGTCATGTCTCATTCCAACATCTAACTAGTAACTAATAAATATACAAACATACTACATTTCTCATTAACATTACAACCACCCCGTAACCCGAAACAATGGGCTATGCACGAACAGACCGAAACCCTGCAAAGCTGAATGGCCCTGACCATTCCCTCACTACTGATTGCAGCAATGTTGAAAGTCACAGAGGCGATAACCTATTTAATCAAAATCTATGGTGGGCACAAGAGTGATGTTTTTTACGACCCTGTAGACATGAACATGTATGTAATATTTCGAGAGAAATAATCGTTTGAACTGATTATTGTCAGCAGCCCATCCAAACGCGCCCACTCAGATTCTAGTTATTAGGATTAAAGTATGGAATATGGCTTCCTTCTCATGGGTCCAGTAGGAACTGAATGCTTACCGCAGAGCCCTCTCCAAAGACCCCGGAGTCCTTTTCTCAAGTGAGGCTCCATTTTCATAGGTTAACACTGCATATTACACCTCTGGTATTTTAGGCCCTATAACTTGTATGCTTCTCCACTGTTGATGATGCATGCAGGTTTATGTTTAAAACACGAACTTCAAGCTCACATGCTGCGTCCCCTATGATGCGGCAAATGTGGAACTAGCTCTATCAGCCAGATGGCTATCAGTTTCATATTGCGCTCATAAAATATTTATCAAAAATACAAAAAGCTGGAAAATATAAGACGTGGCATTGAGCAACAAAGACAGCATATGTCATATAGCCTCCATTGTGTTGGGAATGTTCTTAAAAGCTTATTCATCAAATTATATTCTTCATTTTTACCCAGGTCTCCAGATATACTATTGCAGTTAATCATTCATGTGAAGGAGAGAACAGATGCATGCTCATAATGCAACATGACGTAGACGCAATTAACACATAGGGGGTTATTCTAATTTTGGAGGAGGTGTTAATCCGTCCCAAAAGTGACGGAAAAGTGACGGATTTACCACCAGCCGTATTACGAGTCCATTATATCCTATGGAACTCGTAATACGGCTGGTGGTATATCCGTCACTTTACCGTCACTTTTGGGACGGATTAACACTCCTCCAAAGTTAGAATAACCCCCATAATGTGTCAGCACAGTTTGCTCACTGTACAGCTTTACTTCCATACTCTGTATAATAGTGTAGTTCAATCTACTGATCCTACAGGCGTTCTGCTCTGTTTCCTTCTTCCTGTACTGTATTAATATTATTCATTCCATGTATGAAAGTACACATTCCGACTGCACGGCAAGACTTCAT
The DNA here is from genome assembly GCF_031143425.1 of Pleurodeles waltl. Lineage (NCBI taxonomy): Eukaryota > Metazoa > Chordata > Amphibia > Caudata > Salamandridae > Pleurodeles > Pleurodeles waltl. The sequence goes on from NC_090436.1 coordinate 320,845,503, forward strand.
CCAAGGATTTCATCCCAGATTCATGTAGTTGCAGCAAGTTTCCACTCCTTTCTATCATCACTTCTCAAGTGCAAAATCTCTCAGTTACATGTTCGATTATGTTATGTGTATTTGTATGGCGCACAACATATTTTGGTGCTGAAGCAGGTGCTATGTGGGCCGAGCAAAAGCTAGATGAAAGGCAAGGTCTTCAGTTTCCTGCAGAATTTGGGCACTGAGGCTGCACTTTGGGCCAGTATTTATAGGACCCAACAAAATGATGATTCCACTGTGGTGAAATTTATCATGGCTGATAAATAACTGCCATTCTGTTCTCTCACAAGAAGTTCATCCACATACAAATTAGTTCACTTCATTGTTCGGGGCTTCTATGGTAGTGTGTGCTTTTTGAGACCAAAAACAAATCTTTATCTTTAGCCAGGTCTTTTTAGGTTGAGCATAGCAGCGCTCAAGCTCTGCTTTCCTGACGTGTTATCTATTTTGGCTTTTAACCACGCCCACCTCACACCCATCACTATCGCTCGTTCATGGGTTTTCCCTTCAAAAATCCTTAATCATTGGTAAATGCTTTACGTTTGTCCCTCTTTGGGGCGGTTTGGTTACCGCCTTGGCCCTCGGCCATGTTACATGGCTGATTGCACTCTTGCTGATACGTTTGACCTGTTGTGTGTCTCCTTCACGCTCATGCCGTGGCGCTTTGATGAGGCACGCTTATGTGAAACTGTTTTACTTTTCATTTTCAGTTTATGTGGGAAGAAAAGTCCGGTTAGGAGTTTGCAACACTAATAGCTCTAACTCGAGCAAATGCGAGACCCATTGCATTGCAAATAGTTGTTTTACTGGGGAGGGTGCTGTAGCTCCCTTAGCCTAATGTTTTATAAAACCGATGAGAAAATAAAAAAGCATTGACAAAGCACAAAGGTAGACAGCCAACAACAGACCTGTTACCTTTGCCAAAGGTTGTTTAGATTTTGCTCTTTATCTTTTTCAAAATTTTAAAGTATGTGAGGGCTGGACTAATTTAGTTTACTTCATTCAGTCTTTTTGTACATTACACACTGCAGTGGCCATTTGATGATGTTGTCTGTGCCTGTACTGTTTCCTGTCTGCAATGTCATAACAAGGAAAGAAAGATGTATTGACTTTGCTAATGCATATTTTATAAGCCATTACAATGAAGTTATTCAGTAGAGCTGTAAAATAAAATTACTTACTTTTTTTATTTATAGTTTTTATATAGCGCATATTGGAACTCAGTGATGCATATAAAAGCGCTTTACATGAAAGGTTTAGCAAACCAAAGAGAAAATACAGATTAAGAGACACAGAAAGAACTGATATTAAATAACCTAAAGTCAAATAAAACATCATTACCCATGTGAGATGTTGCCCAAATTAAAATGAAAAAGAGAAAGGTTTGCGTATGAACAATGAAGCTGTGCCGTGAGTGAGGTTACTGACATATTGGTGGGTGGAAATACAGACCTCTATAGCTAGAGACCTTTGGGGCTTGAATGGCAGAGGATGCGATATAGAGTTGTTAAAGACTGTCTTATAGTGTACTTGTGCACAGGGATTTAGATAAGCAGGTGTTCAATCAATAGCTGCTTGATGGGGATGAGTTTTGTTTTATTAGTTTTGGTAATTCCTCCCAACATGGGGTACTACTGGCCTAAGGTGTTTTTTTCGCTTGAGGGTTTCTGGTGTCTTTGAGATACTTAGCTTCTGGCTAAGAAGCTGAGTGTGTTGTTTGAACAGCTCTGTTTGTCAGGTATGTTGGTTTAGGTAACCATCTCACTTCTTATGGGAGTCATCTTAGAGACCAAAGGAGGGATGCAATGTGGTTGAATTTGCTTATATCAACAACTAGGCGTGTAGAGCTGTTTTCAGAGGATTGTTCTTTTTTGGGAAGGCCTGCTAGGTTTCCATTTCCATGTTTGATGTGAAACAGTCTAAGGATGGAACGTCCGTTTTATAGTGTTCTTTAGAAAAAATGTTTTTCATTTTTATAGGAAATGCAGTGTGGTTTAGGCAGTCTTTCATGTTTGATGTGTGTGTGTCCAAACTGAGGTTTTTGTCCAATACGATAAAGGATGTAGCTGCTTAATTCACTTTTGAGGTTTACGCTGCAGTGTTTTGGGGCAATACACATCTTGTCATTGATTTGGGTTTCTCTATTAGCCTAGAGGTACAGGAACTCAGATTCTAAGTCATTTAGTCTCATGTACCCACACTTCATCCAGTTTCTGAAGTATTCATGTGTATGCTGAAAGCAGTAGAAGTGATGGCATGTTTTAAAGCACTTTGCCTGTTTTTTGGAATACACATGAAAAATACTTAAGAGAAATTTAGGCCTGTATGTCTCCTGTTCATGTTTCCATATTTTAGAAAAGCGCAGGAGCTAAATGGCGTGTAGTCCATAACCCCACAGATATAGGTGTAAGCAAAATATGGGAAGTCATGTTTTAGTTTTCTGAATTAATAGAAGTCCAACAATACCTAAAAACCCTGCATACCATAATTAAATATGGTTATTATCTGTACTTTAAAGTACTACAAAATGCAATTCAGAAAGCTATGAGTGTAAATCTCGACCTCTGACTTCTGCTATCTCTTGTATGGGGAGATCCTCACACATGTAAGTTTACTACTTAGTTGTAAATGTAGGTGGGAGCAGGGAGAGTGGATGGGAAAAGGGGCGTACTTACTACTAAATGGGAACCGCTTAGAAAGCAGTAAGGAGGGCTTTATAACGGTTTAAGGATGGTTTTAGGGAGGAACATGGATCCATTCACAAAAGAGTAATCCCATTGGAATTCACAAACTGCACTAAAGTTACACTCCTTAGCTCTCTACTTGTGCTGTTGCACTTGAGGCTACCTAGCGCCAATCCAGGCACCCTTGCACCATGGTGCAAGCTTGCCTGATTACAGACAGGGTTTGAATCACAACTCCATTAACATTGGCAAAACAGAAACCCAGAACAACCCTATTTAGTCCTGAATGTTACTTGATTAACAGATGTTCTCTTCCCAGTACTGAGAGAAAAAAGTATAATCCAAATTTGGAGGGGATCACACTCCAAGTGCCATAGAAAAAGGCAAAAGTTCAACTGGAAACTTCGATGTGTTTATTTGAACATTTGTCTTTTTTATTGCACTTAGGAGTGTGATCACGTTCAAATATGATTAATCACAGGTAGGATGGTTGTGGTTCAAGAATGGACACCTTCCTGCACAAAACAGTCCTAAGAGGCAATTTTCTCTTTCTATGTGTGATGCACAATGCATCTCTCATAGAAAACGGAAGTAACAAGAGTATTATCAGGGTGGTGTACCATTTTGGCGTAATCCCAGATATACTGATTCCAGTAAATCTGGGACTGCATCAGACTCCATGGGTGGATGCATCAGAATGCCTATGCTCCACACATGAAATGCCTACACAGCGCAAGCCACTGAGTTGCATTACATTTCTTTACAAAGTCGTGCAAGGTAGTCCAAGCCACCTCTTGCGTGGTTTTGTGCATCCTACTTAAGGCTTTGAGTTGCCTTGCATTGCCATGTGCAACACATGGACATTACAAAGGATTACTAAATTTGTATCTTATTCTTGAAATTGCTTAAGTCTCCTGCACACTCTTTCGTCAGTGGAACTCTCCCCTGCAAACAAGTGAACATTTAGCACCCCCCTTCATCTTCCACCATTTTTAACACTCACAAGGGCAGTACCATTTCTTCCTGTGTCATTTGCTTTACACTGATCAATGTATTCTTTCTCCTTCCCATCATCATCACCAGGAGCAACCTCTATGGTCACACTACCTTCAGCTTCGGTAACCGTTCTACCCCGCACTCCTAACTCTGTTTTGCTCTCTTGTACATTTGCACCCTTTACCTTGGGACTCTCTCCCCATGTCTCAAACTCTACCACACTTCATTCTGACAGCATTTGTTCAGAACCTTTACAACCTCAACTGGATTCAACCAAACAGAAGACCTTTCCCTGAAACCTGCACATGAAATAATCTTCCTTTTTTCCTGATCTGTGGAGTTAAGCATTTTTCTTCAGCACAGGGATAAGGATGAGAACTAGGGATGAGAAGTAAGGATGATGGATGAGAAGTATGGATGATGGATGACAAGCAGGGATGAGCAGTAGGGATGATGGATAAGAAGTAGGTATAAGAAATATGTATGAGGGGTGAGGATGGCATAAAATAGATGATAAATATGAAAACCAAGTAAAGGTTTTCATGCTCCTTTGGCTCAGTGATGTGTATGCAGTGTGTGCATTAGTATGAGAGGCAGTGTATAGAGATGTCATGCATGGATCATGAGGCTACAGTTTGCATCTAGGTCCTTTCATAGAAATCAGTGCAGAATCTCCTTTGCTCACGCCCATGCTTGAGTACTTTCATCTGCCAGCATTTCATGGGGATCGTACCCTAGCAAGGTTAGTTTTTTTGTTGTTTTTTTTTTTGTTCGCTGGCTGCTAGCCAAGACTCTTGCTTTCCATGCCTGCCCATATGAAGGGTGATCAGTTTTACATTTTAAAATTAATGCAATGTTTATAGTTTTTCTTTGACGTAACTGTTTAATGAGGAAAGAAGTGAGCTGTCACCTTTAAAAATGAAATCTTTTTCTGCATGAGAAGTACGTTTAAGGGCCTTATTATAAGAATATGCCATGCCATGTATGTTAGGCTTCAATCGAAATTTATTAAAAGGATATGCATTTTTAATGCTAAGGGATGCTCCATACATTTTGCATTATACGTGTATATTGTGGTTTTGCCTATTTGAGGTTGCTAACTGAGAAAAGAAATGTAACATTTATTGTGAAAGTGTTAGACCTGGCCCTCTTTGCAGGGTTATCCCCAAACTTTTTGCCCTCTTCCTCCTATATTTTCTGACCAGTTTTTGTTGGCGTTAAGTCTCTGGGCACTTTACCACTGCTAACCAGTGCTAAAGTGCCTATGCTCTCTGTCTGAAATGTATTGGCGATTGGTTTATCCATGATTGCCATATTTATTTAATTTACTAGTAAGTCCCTAGTAAAGTGCACTATGTGTACCCAGGGCCTGTAAATCAAATGCTACTAGTGGACCCTCGACACTGACTGTGCCACCCATATGCGTAGCCCTGCAAACATGTCTCAGGCCTGCTGTTGCAGTGTCTGTGTGTGCAGTTTTAAACTGCAATTTTGCCTGGCAAGTGCACCCACTTCCCAGGCCTAAACCTTCCCTTTTACTGCATGTAAGTCACCCCTAAGGTCGGCCCAAGGCAGCCTCCTGGGCAGGGTGCAGTGCATTAAAATGGTAGGACATGCACTGTTGTGTTTTACATGTCCTGCTAGTGATATACTGCTAAACTCGGCTTTCACTATTGCAAGGACTATCTCTCCTATAGGATAACATGGGGTTTGCCTTGAAATATCTTTTAATTGTAATTTCCCATTTGGAGCAGATAGAGGTATGGATTTTGTGGTCACTGAACTCACAATTTAAAAATACATCTTTTGGTGAAGTTGGTTTTTGAACAGTGAGTTTAAAAATGCCACTTTTAGAAAGCGAGCCTTTTCTTGCTTAACCATTCTGTACCTTTGCTGGCTGTAGATACACGTCTGGGTCAGAATGACAGTTGGGCTGTTTGTGAATTCACTCTAGACAGTCACACAAAGGGAGCTGAGGTGTGCCCTGGTGGGTCTTCTTGGGCTAGAGTGGAGGGAGGAGCTAACACTTGCACCTGAATAGGGCTGTGTCTGTCCTTACACAGAGCAGTCTCCAACCCCCTGGAGTTTGTCTGGGGCCAAGGCAGGGAAGGATAGGACCTTGTGCTCTACAAATACTTCTTTTTGAAGTTTGCCTGCTTCAAAGACAGAAATGGGTATAAGTACTGGACTTCTGACACCACAGAGTTAAAACACTTCTTGATTGAGGAGATTTTACCTGGAAGAAGAGCTGGATGCTGTAGGAGGGACTGCCACTCTGCCTGATGCTTTGCTGTGCTGGTGTGCTGCTTGTTGCTTTTGTCCTGGGAGTTAAAGAACTGGACTTGGCTTTCTACATCCTGCTTTCCAAGGTTCTGCAAGGGCTTGAACTCAGCTTGCCTCCTGTTAAGAAGTCTCAGGGCCATCAAAGACTTCACCTACCAACGCCTGGGCTCTCTTGTTGGGATTCCTGACTTGCCAAGTGGTGCCAAATCCAGTTCCTGGGTCCTTGGAAGTGAACTTTGATGCAGCCAAGAAGAAAATAAGCACATCGACTCCAGAGCCACTTCGGATCCAGTGCCGCCTCCTACTTTGTGCCGCCTGCAACAGAGCCGTGGTCCTTGCTGAGTGCAGCGATTGCGACCTGCTGCACAGGCCAGACGCTGCCGTAGTGCCTCCAAAGTCCTGCAAGAGCATGTGTCCCGAGTGCCATATCTCTGACATCTGTGACACATCATTCTGACTCTGCCACAGCACCTGTGGCCTTTTGGTGTGATCGCTACACTGCAAAGTCAACGCCTTGCGTCTTGCCTGTTGGATTCATCGACCCTGCCAGGTCATAAGGAACCGACGCCTCGCCATGGACGCCGCATCACCTCCCCTGCAACCGTAAGGACTGACGCCTCACCTCCCCTGCCTAGCAGTAATGAACCAACCCATCACCGCCTCGGTAGCAGTAAGGAACTGACGCCTCACCGGCTCCAACGACTCCTCACCTCCCCGACTCCGTGCAACATCTTTGTTTCGCCATCGTTTTCCAAGGTACTCTACCTGGAGTCTGAGCGACTGTGACCAGCCCTCACTTCCTCGGACCGTTGGAATGACTCCATCAAGACGGTGTGATAGTCCCAGTTGGAGCTATTGTGTTTCTAAGTGCTATTCTTTGAAAATTCATGTCTTTACTTGTGTATATTGGATTTTTTTCATTTTGGTCTTGTTTTACTCAACTAAATATTGGCTATTTCTCTAAGCTGGTGTGGAGTACTTTTGTGGTGTTTTCACTGTGTTACTGTGTGTGTGTACAAATACTTAAAACATTGCCTCCGAGATACGCCTGATTGCTTAAGCCAAGATACCAAAGGGGCAAGCAGGGGTTATCTTAGCTGTGTGTCTCCTTTACTCTGACTAGAGTGAGGGGTCCTACTTGGCTATGGTGCGAACCACTGCCAACTAGGGACCCCATTTATAACTGAAAGAATTTCACAGATGCATAGTTCATATTACGTTTTTTTTTAAGTCTTGCATGTAAAGAGTTGACTGAATGCCATTCTGCACAGGGCACCTCAAACATCATTAATTTACTATTTGGGGCCACGGTGAGAAGCCCCTTGGCCCACACAGCCCCACTGGCTCCCTGCAATTCTGAGTTTCCCTGCCCATAAGAGAGCAGGAAGGAAAATGTATGAGCTACCACCCAGTGAAAGCAACCGGGTGCTCCTGCCACGTGGGAGCACATAACAGCTCCCTGTCTGCGCATTCAGATGCAGAGAATTTGCAAAGCCATCCTCGGTGGATTGGAACCCCATGACCATACCAATGGCTGTTTTCTTACTCAAAATTATTTAAATGTTATGGCAACATATACCCTCCTTCCAGCATTCATTTTTGGATGAGCATATCCTAACACTTCATTTTGGAACACTTTTCTGGCATTTCATAACTTACAGGGACAAACTCATTGAAATGTGAGGTAATCCTTCTGTGAGATTGTGTCATTATTTTATCAGTGTTACATCTTAAGACAGTTCTCAAATCATGTGTACTATATTATGTGAGGTAATGCTGTAAAGGCTGGAGACAATGGCATGTCAATTCAGAGTTTGGTATCCCAAGCAAAGGACATGAAATGTTAGTTTTTTGTGATGGCATTATGGTCATATTTGTGTGATGTTACTTCGCCCAAAGTGAATGAGGACCAAAATCTGCATGATGCCACTTACTGTAAAGTTATTAGCGTATAAAAGGGTGTGTGCTGCAAGTACTACTTCCCAATTCATCACCCCGAAATAATGCTAGATCTCTGCCTACATTTATTTTCCAATAAATCCGAAACGGTACTTTCTACCTAATAACAACTCATATGTCTCACTACCATGAGGACCGAGTGACTCTCAGACTTTGTCACTTGAGATTTACACGTTTGAACATCAATAGGTCAGAATTCTCCTGAAGTTAGGAAAACAGCAAATAAATGCAAAGACATATGTTTTCATGTTTGGTTCTCATTCTTACCAGGCCGGCAATCCAGATCCAGAGGCAAATGGTAGTTTACACTCGAAATGGGCACTAAGTAGTGCAAAACACCACACATTTTCCCTGTACAAATTTCAGCAGTTACACCTGGCAGAATTTTCGTGGGCAGATTCCACGACAATCAGACATCTGTATCTTGAAAAGGGAGAAACATGCAGAAAAAATTCAGTTTTATTACACTGTTCCCATATCGAGGTGTGGGACTCAGAACTGGGATATAAGAGTGCCCCGTGACAAGGTGGTAAATGAGCATCTATCTGTATCTATAGATAAATATTTACTCCACAACGAACTCCTTCCTTGGGAAGCATAACGTTAACTGGAATAGCCAGAACCAACATGTTGAATGTAGGGCCAGGAGGAATGGATACATCAAAGGCTTTCAGAATAACCCTTCACTATGTCAGTGAGTTCCAAATAGATTCACTGGACACAAATTTACTGAATGCGGCCATTCAGAAAATCCAGCACGGATCCAGTCCATCTGGATCTACAATGGACGCCAGGAGTCTCAAATGTAATATTTAACCAGAAGGCCGCTTACAATGTAGAAATATAGAACAATTGTTGTGGGTTATGCCGGATTCACTCAGGGCCAGCCGCTGATTCATGCATTCACATAGCATATTTATAATCATTATCTGGTGCGCACAAAACCAGGGCAATGTACTTATGCATTTTACAGAAGTGGATTTATTTTTCTCGGATGTCAAGCTACACATTGATTTGTTTGTCTGTTTTTGTCACGATTCCCTGTTCCCAAATATGGCTTATTGTTTTATAGCTTGTGCATTCATGGAAAACACTTTCCCTATAGAGTACATTTCAGAACACGATTGAGGAGATGTGCGAAGAATTCAGAGACTGCGAGAAAGATACATTTGTTTTTGTGCTTTACGAATTCCCCGTTTCCTTGTAGGTAAGCTGTGAACGTACACAGGCTCAAGTATCATGAAGTATGATATTAGTATGTCAAGAGTGCTCGTAATAAAGACTAGGATAAAACTGCGAGGCTCTGGTGACATTTTCAAACCGGTTGACATTCAGTAGGTGGCTGATGTTGGCCCAAGAAATCCCTTAATGTCATCAGGGATTTATTGCGCTTTTATAGCTAGCTGTTTTAATTGTTCATGTTGCGGCCGGGTTTCTTGCTCAAAAGGTAAACAGAATCTGTCCGATGATGTAATTTGTGGTTTGGGTCACAGGCATTTGCTTTGTTACCATGGGGATAACCACGGCTCAGCTGAAAAACAATAGCTGAAATAATCCCAACTCCCAGAGGATGTTTCGAATCTGCAGCACAGCAGCAGTGCACGCAGACAGAACTATTCCCGCATCACCAGTATCTCTGAGGAAAATAAAGTAATTCAAGAAAACATTCCGTGTAGCAGCATTAGTACATAGTGCAACAGTAAGAGCAGAGGTCATAGGCACGCGCTTTTGACACGCCAGTACCTCCTCTTCTAATGTGCGAAGCAGCCTTGCCTAGCGTAGGATTTATACTCGAGGTACACACTGCAGTACACATTCGTACTTGTAGACAACTGCACCGGGGTGGGGTCCGACAAGAAACCTGCTTGCTTTATGTTTCAAACACAAATGACATGTAGGTGCATGAGGTGATATACCGCTTGACCCCTACCATAAGCCTAGTCTCACTAGGTGTTAGTATCTGTGGCAAATGCAAGTCACCCTACTTTAGTGCATGTCAAAAAGTAGATTTTGTGCACTGTTCCACCGTAGACCCCTCCCCCCCCATTGCATAAGTTAATAGAAGGTTAAAGCAACACAGTGTGGCACAGCATGCGGGGTTCAAATTTCAGGACAAAATACCTATTGCGTGTGAACATTGGCTGCCTGTGCTCTTACCGCCAGTAAATCAGGGCTGATTGTCAAGAGTAGAGTGGGCGGATACTCCCTAGGGTGAGCATGTGAACCACTTATTAGGTTGAGCATAGCAGCGCGCATGCGCTGTTTTTCCGATATGTTGGTATGTATCTGGGCTTTTAACAACGCCCACCTCACGTCCATCACTATCACTTGTTCGTGGGCTTGCCCTTGAAAAATCCTTTGATGGCATTGGTAAATGGTTTACGTTTGTCCCTCCTTCGGAAGGTTTTGATACCCCCTTGGCCATCGCCCCTGTAACATGCCTAATAGCACTTTTGCCGGTAAGTTTGACTGAGCGCGAACTTATTTTTCCTTTTGTGTCTCTCCTTATCTCTGATGCTCATGGCGGCCGTGGCGCTGTGAATCGGCTCGCTTATATGAAACTGTTTCACATTTAATTTTCAAGTTATGTGGCAAGAAATGTCCGATCAGGTATTTACAACGCTAATAGCTCCAACTCGAGCAAATGCGAGACCCATTGCATTGCAAATGCTTGTTTAACTTATAGTTAGGTCACCTATCTAAAAAAAATACCCAACGCACAAGAAATTACTCAAATGAGGCAGATGAAATCAGAATATTGGGATTACTCCTAAGTAATCAAAACACTACTAAGGCAAAATACCTGTACCCACAATCTGAACAGATATTGAACTCAAAATAACTTTTCCCATAACACCTTCCGGAGACATCAATCACAAAATCAGTAACTAGATACAAATATTTTTCCATTGACAAAGCCAGCATAGAAATAGAACACTTTAAAACAAAATGTACTTTTCACCAGGCCACACCAGTTTAAAAACAAAAGGGTTGATGTCTCCTGCGCGGCCTATGGGGCTGCTTGCAGGCAGGCGGTGGGCCATAGGGACCTTGGGGCTCCCCTGTTGCCCCCAACAAATATTAAACATGTGTGTGTCCCTAGTGGGCACCAGGGCACCCACAAATAATAAAATATATAAATGAATAATAAATGAACGTGAGGAGCAGCTCATTTATTATTTACTGCTTCTTGCAAGGAGCTCCCCATAATGCACTGCAAGAGCTTTTTAAATATATTTTTGGAGCCTTGTGGCGTCACTAGAAGGGTCAGGAGCACCACTTAGCATTTTATTGATGTTGTGAGGGCTGCAAGTATTAAATCCATTGTATGATTGCTGTTCAGCCTGTCCAGCACTGCTAGCTGTGGCTCTATACTCTTGCGCTGGATTGCAGGACCCCTTGTTGGATGGTTTTATGGCTGCACTTTGTAGCTTAAAAAATGTTAACAAAAGTCTCAGGCATGTCGATTTTTATTTTTCTAATAAAACTTTATTAAAAATTTTTAATGACAATAATTTTCATTAAACATTACACTGTGTGAATAAATGAAATATAAAGTTGATTATAAATTTCAGTGTTTTGACAAAGGCAATAGGTATGTTTTATATATGTTGATATAGTGACCCATTCATATAATACCAATGGACCCACTTTATACATTTCAGTTTTGTGACCCTTCGACAAAGTCAATAGGTATGCCTTACTTAAAAGCCCCCCCCCCCCCTTATAATTACATAGTCATTCATGGTCGTCCACAGGGGTGTGTGACTAAACCCCCACCACTGGTGGCTGAAGGCCATGCATGGCTTGGGATTGGCTGTCCACAGAGGGTTGGGCGCAGGCTCTGTGCCCAAGCCCATGACATGGACAGCAATGGACATCGTTTTTTATGTTAAACTCATTGGCATTCGCTGAAAAAACGAAGTTAAAGTGATGTTATTGCTAGGTATGGTAATAATATGTTACTTGGCATTACAAAAAAACTTAAAACATAACTGAAAAAGGAGACGTTATAGGTGAAATTGTTAAAAAATTATCATTGTAAGGCAACAAGACCACTGAATTCACCAGTGATAGTTATTTCAAGTAAATATAACTTGTGACCTAAAGTAACTATTTACTTATAATTACCTCCCAAATTACATAATTCATGATGTGTTCTACGACATCATTGATAACATTATTGCAATATCTGAAATGACGAGTTATAGTTACAGTATGTTTTTACTGACATTTTGACCCAACTATAACGTCCCTTTAACATTTCTAAGGGTTTAATGCGATGTACGATATTATTACCATAACTATCTAAAACATCACATATATAGGTGAGTGGTGTTTGTCGAATGCAAACTTAGCCAAAGGCAGTGGAGCATGTACTGGGTCAAAGGCAAGGAAGCGACTTGCTGCTGCATCATGACGTGTTGTGCAAAAAGGTAAATTTTCAACTCTGTCCTGAACTGGCACAAGGTTGGGGCCAGGCCTTATGGATACAGGGATTTAGTATCCTCAGTGCATAGACGGAAAAGACCTGGGTTTTTTATTTGTAATACTTGTTTCCAGTCTGATAGTTGCTCTGGCTGTGGGGATGCTAAGTGCCAGAGATGGCAACCTTGTTAGCCAGAGATGAAGGGGTGCCAGTCCAGAAAGCTTTGTAGATGATGCAGTTGGTTTTGAAGACAGTGCAGACTAGTAATCAGAGCCAGTGAAGCCTTTGACTTCTAACACCTCCCCAGTAACCCCATGTCTCAGCTTTAATACTGAAGTATGTGCATAAATACTCCTTTGGGCTTTATAGAAGCAGCATTCACTACTGCTCAGAAGCTTCAGGGCAGTCTAGAGGCAGCACTGGGGAGCACATATAATGATCTGATTCACTTAGAGAAAAGAGAGGCAGGCGAAGATCAAGAAGGATAGTTTCAGTAGAGGGAGTAAAAGAATAGATGATATTGCACTGATTGTGTTCAAAGTATTTAATGGATATCTGAAGCTGCATTGTGTTAGTGAAGTATGGCAGAGTTAAAGAACATATCCTAGGCCTGGGATCAATATATAACCATTACATAGAAGGAACTACTGGTACATTGACTGCTTCCATATGATTGGATGGCCTTCAGATGCTAAGGATCATATGCCAGGGGGTCACCATCATGCGTGAAGAGTCACTGTTACACAAAATAATGTCAAATGTATATATTGGCTATTGTCAGACAGAAGTGGAAAGGGAATTGTAATGTGTTGCTAGAAAACAGGTATTACAGCATAAGCTGCACGCATCTGCTACTCTGCCTTCTGTGAAGCACGGCAGTGATTTCCATGAAGATAAGCATGGGTGCGTGCATGTGGCACAGTGAGGATACATTGTATTTGTTCACCCAAGATGGCTGCTATTACGATGCGTGCTAGTGTCCCCATCATGCAAATGCTACAAAGAAGCACAGAAATAAGTGTTCTTGATCCAGCATCATGGATTAATTTCTTGATCTGTAACCTTATAAAGTTAAGTAAATACCTTGGCCAACTCTACTGTACACAAGGGGCATAATGAATTGTAGAATCTGGTGTATGTACATTTTTATAAAGACTTACATACAACAATAATTAATCATAAACAATTCAGAATATGTAGGTGCATATAATGACTACTACCCTTACATAATTCGAGGTACTAGATTATGATGTAAAATGAAAATTTGTGCACTTGGCAACCTGGCAGAAAGGTTCTACATTATATGTGTTTCCGTATAATTCCATATCATGCATAGTGCTACCACAGTATGATGTGGAATACATACAAGCACAGATAGTAAAAGTACAAATTGATTTCACAAATTTAAAGACTGGTGCACAAGCAGAATTTGCAGCGATCAGAAGCAGATGGTGTTTGGGGACTCAGCCTTTATCAAACGGGGCCACTTGTATATTAATCTCCTCATATTCATTTAAGCCATTCATCACTATGTCCAAAATGTGTATCCATTTACATTCCCTGAGGGTTAGTGTTGCTTAGGGGGGGTCCCCTTCCCTAGGGTTCAAAATTATTTTTTAAAGAAAAAAACATTTGATGTCTCCAGCCTGATGTTTGCCATTCTTAAATATTTGGCTAACAGTACTCTCTGCTTTTCACATCTAATGTGACTGCAGTGCTCTACAATTCTGAAAGTTGCCTTCTGCCTTGTTTGTCCTACATATTCTAAGTTGCCGGGGCACCTAAGCATATCTATTACATCTACACTAATACAATTGGTGAAGCACTTACGAGTGAAGTTTTTATTGTTACATGTGAATTCCTTAACTTCCTGTGTAAGTTCACATGCTTTGCAGCTAACATATTTGCAGTGTCCCGAAATGGGAGATAAATCCGAAGTAGGTAATAAAGACCTTACCACTTGACACCCTCTCATAAGAGTAAATACTAGTTTATCGAGTGTGTCAAGCTCATCTCTTATCAAACTCCGGTATCTATTGATTACTTTCTGTATCTCATTGCTGTAGGTGCAAAAGGAAGTGACACATATACTCCTGTTGTTGTTGACGATCCTGTGTTTCATAGGTTTTAACTAGTCTTCTCTGGGGCAATATCAGGCCGTCTTTCTTTCCCGCTTAAGTAACCCTTTGGGGTACCCATGCCAAGCAACTTGCCAATAAGCATGTTGAATTCCCAAAAATAATCTGTCCTGTGGTAACAATTCCTTCTTATTCTCAAAAAATTGTTCCTAGTGCAGATTATCCCTGATGATGACTCGAGTACCATAGGAGTGTATTTCTTTCCGCAGGTTTAGAGTAAATAGTCGTGTAGAGCCTGTTATATATAGCCTTGATGGTGATGTCAAAGAAATGAATGTTTTTCCTAATGCGTCATAGTAAATTTAATATCCGCCAATGTATTGTTTATCCAGTTTAGAAAGGCTTCTAATGTCATTTTATCCCCAGTCGATATCATCAATACACCGCCTGTGGAACTTCTCCAAAGAGTAATATTTTGTTAGAAGGGGTTAGACGCCTGTTAGATATGTTCCTTCTCATAATAGTTCATAGAAATGTTTTCTAGAGCTGGAGCACAACCAGCCCCCATACATAGTCCTAAATTCCATGATCCAGAGTCACAGATTCACAATTTACAGACATTTTCCTCTTACTGGTTTTTTCGTACCACAGGAAAAAGTACAAGTTTGCCAGACTTTCTGTAGCATTAAGCTTAGGCAACAAAAGTGTTTCAGGTGCAGGGCAAAAGCACAACTTTGTGTGTACTAAAAATACTCTTGGTATGGCCATCCCCCATCTTTTTCTACATTGAAAAGTAGAAGGTAACACCTCACTATTTGTTGGTGGTTTTGGAGAAGAGGATTCTTAACACGAAAAGTATATTTTACCTGTAGAGAAAACAAATAATGTGCTGCTGCACAACTTCGACATGCTTACCCACGTAGGTTGTCTGCAGGAGTAAGTACAGAGGAGGAGGTGGACTCCTGGAAACCTGCACCTTGCATAGCTGTCAAAGAGTACTCTTAAGGTTCGGTATAAAATATTTAAAGTCATAGAATAACTCTGATTGCAGAAATAAACCTGCATGTGCAGGCGCCACACTTTTCTTTAATATTTTAATCAGTCCTTAATTACTTACTGCTATTCAGAATGGCCATTGCCGGTGTCAGTAAACTCACTAACATTTCTGTTGTTGTTGTGTTGAGACGTGACTGAATCAGCACTTTTTAAATGTTTCCAAAAATAATCACCCACTGATTGTCTTAAAGGAGTGTGATTATCCCAAATGCGTTCAGCTGTGCAAAAGGATTTATCAGATGACAAAAGATGGTGGTTATGAAGAGCTCATGTAGAAGATGTACCCAGAAATATATGCATTTCTAGTGAAAAGATTGATTACAACATACATCCAGGAGAAACTGGATGTACCAAATTCGTACACTTGAGGGCAAGTCAGGACAGACGACAAACTGGATTTCAGATAAATAAGTCAATTATTTTTTTTCAACCTTTGTAAATTAAAAAAAGTGACTGTGTGCGCGGCCTGCACTGCAGATGAGTAATTTTACTCTTTCACTTGTTCACTCGCCATCTTTCATCAACATGCATGTTTCTTGTAGGCTGCTAGCACACTTCTGGCACAAGTGATGTAGGCAAGCTCAGTTTTTACTAGCTTGTCTGATCAGAGCCAGCTTAGGTAGGGTGACCATATTTTGAGGAGCAAAAACCGGGACAGGTCAGACATAAAAGAAGGACTAAAGTCACTACTCTCACTTTTTTGTGTAGCTTTGTGAGAGAGAGAGCGAGTGTGTGTGGGTGTGTGTGTACACTCACACACACATATACACACACACACATTTACAAGACTACATATATAAAATTAGCTGTGGCTTGACCTCCCACCCACATCTCTCTGCTCCCCACTCCCTCTCTCTGCTGGGAGCAGACAGGGGACGGTGTTGCCTGACAGTAACAGATAAAATACTTTACTTATTTCATACTTTGTAGGCCTCTTTACCTTATGCTTCCCTCGATGATCTGACCTTTGTCCCCAAAAGCAGGACATTTATATAATAATCTGACCTTTGTCCCAGAACCTGGGACATTTATTGAAAATTAAGAGAAGTGTTGGGACACCGGGACATTCCTTTAAAAACCGGGACTGTCCGGGGGAATCCGGGACGTCTGGTCACCCTAGGCTTAGGGCACTGCGACTTGTACGGGGACTGACCTCAGCAGGGGCTTTCTGTGTTTAGCAATAACTTAGATTTAAAAATACATGCTGCAGTGTTCCTTTTGCGTTCAGATTTCAGGTAGCAATAAAACTCTTGTGATTAATTACTGCTAGAGAAGAAGATCGTGGTTTTGCCTAGTCGTAATTTTGACGCGCTAGAAAGTAGCGTAGAAGATTAATATGCCTGATGCAAATAATGCATACCTGCAGATCACAGATAGGTATTTATGTGGATAGCTGAGTAGATTACTGCTTTTGTCACAGAGATTATTTTGTTACCGCAGTTCATAAAATACAATCCTAATTTAGAACTGTTACGAGTTGTCATAAAAGAGTTGCATGCAAACTGCATAAAATAGGTTAGCACGTTATTCCCCCCCCCCCCCAGTATTTCATTATCTATATCTAATGTTCCTTAAAAGGGTTCATTTTGGTAGATATACACTCTTATTAGTAAAGCCAACCTTTACCAGGGCTTTAAAACAAATGAAATGTATGTGACAGAGGGTCTATGGAGCGATGAGGGGCACTTTTCCGCAGTGGTAGTGAGGGAATCCGAGGAGGAGGTCATGGGAGGAGGGGGTGCCAAAACAATTGTCACACTGGGTGCCACCAGCGCCAAAGCCAGCCATGTGTATGACTTATTTACCTGTGTATGATACAAGTTAAACAGTTTCTGGACCCAAGTCCATTTGTGACCAGGGAAAAGCTCTGTGATTCCGACCATTGCTTCTTTGCTGCTTCAGTGCTCACTGCCGTGTATGGAGAATGAGAATAGGAAATGAGCGCCGCTTCATTGGCAGCTTCTTCTCAACCACCTCTGTTCCACACTACTTCTAGCTCTACACTATCTGATTTGCTGCCTGCTTACAACGATGGTTGGCATACCGCTGGTGGTTAAAGTACATCCCTTGTTCTCTTGGTTAAACCTCCAGTGGAACCCTTTTGAAGACAGACAGTTATTCTGAATGGCTCAGCCAATCTTAATGATGAGCATCGTCCACACATTAGAACCTTATAGCCCGCTGCCTAAAGGCCCTGACCCCAAGTTATAGGCCACAGGCAAGAGCCTATAGCGAGGGTGAGGGCCTTTAACAGCAGGTATAGCCCAAGGCAGAAGGACTAAAAGGCTATTAGAAAACTCTGCTGACTAAGGGTAGAATGTTCTAAATAAAAAATGGAGAAACAGAAGGACAAAGATTGGAATTTGAGAGCAAAAGCCATTATAAGCCCGGAGCCACTCCATTGTCTGTAATAGTTGCTTACTAGCAATAGGAACATATTCTGCACATCTAACCATTGAACAAGTATGTGTGCTACAAATCAACCTCCACTTCCTTTTGGCCAGTGAAGTGCTATAGAAATACCACATACATGTGCATATGGTAAAAAACATAATCTGTGACTGAGCAGACAGACAATCTGTCCGACAAAGGTAAACTCTTTTTTGTGAGGAATTCTTGGCTGACTGTTAGTAGCTTGACCTAAGCAGCAACCTCAGAGAAAATGCAATGGCATGTGTGAAAGAACAAGCCAAAGAACAATACAGTTAGTGAACAGAGAAATTAAAAGTAACAGACAAGACCAATTAAAAAGGCAAGAATGGCAAAATAAATAAATTGTCAAAAACAAGCAGAAAATGAGATGTACGGATCAAAATTTATAAAGAAAACAAAAATCACATAGTGAGTAAAAAACAATAGGGGTGGGCGTAACTGGTGTAATTCTCTAGTGTAATTACTTGTACTTGTAAGTACTGCAAAATTACTCATAATTATATGTAATTATGTGAGAAGTGTAAGCTAGCATGTAGCACAATTTTCTTACTGCAAAATGGACCCTCACATCCAAAATGGGCCACAGAATGCATTTTACACAAAGAAAATAGCACTAAATGGTACAGGACTCGAACAATAGCCAGCAGCTTCTCGCTCTCTCTTAATTTGTTGTTCCTGTGCTCTTGCTGTAGGATTTTTCTTCCAAATTACTCTTAATTATTTAAGATAGTCATTTGCCTAATTCTGGTAATTTTTTGCATCACAAGAGTAATGCTTAGTTACTTAAATTACTCTTATTACTCTGGCATGAATAAAATTTCACGAAGGCCTAGTAAAAAACTGTTCTAAAGTAACCTATGAGAAATACAAAAAAGGTTAAAAAATGACAAACTTCTCCATGTGGTCTACGAGAGATTTACCCAATGACTTTAAAAAGTGAATGTAGGAAGCAAGTCTTAATGGGTCAAACCTGATGGTTGTAGGCTGGAAGGGCAACACCTACCCAGAGATAGTGGTGTCACAGTCGAGTGATATCGTCCATGACGAAAAAACCTGGGTGCAAAAAGCTGTCAAGTCTAATAGGGATGTGTTTTGTTTTTGGGAGGTTCTGCAGATTGCCCCTGGTGCTCTTGTGTAATTAAAAAATAATCAAAATAACTGCCACAAGTTCTGATAGCAGTGGTACAGTGCAGATAAATGATCAGACATTCAGAACTGTCTCCTCTTGTCTTCCAGTTGTAGGGTGGGGCTGATGTTCTCACAATGCAGTGTCCAGTTTTCCATAAAAGAGGAATACCAGTTGGTCAGCCTGAATTTTCTTACTCTTGCAACAGCTCCCTCTGTCTAAGGCCCGTCTGCACCCAGTAGTCTCGTGAGGGAAGTGCCACAGGAGCAAATCAACTTTATTGACAAGCTTAATCTCTTCTAGGCTTGTGGGTCAGCAGAGATTGTCATGATAATTGGAGCGAAATGCCAGAAGCAGAAGGTGAGGCAGAGTAGGAAATGCAATTCTCCAGTGGCAGTCAGGAATGGATTCTTTGGTACAACAAGCAGAGAGGTTTTAACTCCTCTTCAGAATGAATATTGAGTTTTTTGGCTCCAACTTCCATGACTATTAACTCCAAAATCTTATCCATCACTATATCATCCATGTGAGTATATCTAGGTAAGTGTAGGATTACTATTCTTTATCCCACGTAATGGGCCAAACCTTAAGTCAGATTTGTGAAGCCATGCAAAGTCACTTTTACTCTGTGCAAAGGAGGTGTTCCATAGGCATTGACTGGGTGTTTCGACGCAACTCCCATGGATTTTGATGCATTTTCAGAATTACCAAATCTGGTAAACCTGGGAATGTTGCAAAAAGATACGCCTCTCCAGGAGAGGCTTTGCTAGGAGACATATCTTTATTTCGCCTCTTTTTTTCCTCTTTCAATGTGTGCTGCATTTTGCAGCACACATAGAAAGAGGAAAAAGCCTCTTCGGATTTGTTTTTTTGTGGAGAATGATGCCCCTTCCTGTACAAAATATATCCTGCCTACAACACAGGCACCCTTGCATCATCTTCCTCAGAGATCTGAACTTTCACCTCGATGACCTCAACAACATTAACACTGCCAATCTGCTGGACAGCATGAGCACAATCGGACTCAACCAAATTGTCACCCAACCCACGCACACCGCAGGACACACTTTGGACCTCGTTTCACATCCAGCAACAGGGCCTACTTCGTCCACATTTCGGCACTCACATGGACTGACCACTCCATTGTTCACTTCACCTTCTCATCAACCCACCACAACGCAGCCAGAAAAATCTGCACCGCCCATCGCAGCTTGAGCAAGGTTTCAGAAGCACAATGGTGTGACTCCCTCAACAGTCACCGCCCAGAAGTCCCAATAGATACTGACACAGCAGTCAGGAACTTCTCCAACTGCGCAGACAGAGTTGCCTCTGCCAAACCATACAAGCCCAGCAACCATGCCAAGCAAGCCAGCTGGTACTCACCAGAACTTAGAAACCCCAAGTGCAAATGCAAGCAACACAAAAGAAGATGGTGCTCTTCAAAGGACCCCATCGACTGATCTGCTTTTAAGAACATACTCAACCTTTACTACAAACACATCAACAACACAAGGAAACAAGCTCTAGCCACCCTCAGCAAGGAGATTTTTAAGATAATCAAAGGATTCTCCAACCCATCCTCTTCAGAAAACTGCACTACCCCTACACAGGGGCTCTGCGACTCCCTTGCCCACTTCTTTCATGACAAAATAGCTACCATCCACAAAACCTTCTAAACTTGACCACCCACTGCCAACACCATCAATCTGCTCACCCCCTCGGACACCAACAGCCCCTTTAGCCTCCCGACCCCAGCCTCCAACTGCACCATTACCAACTGGAAACACATTTCTACGAATGACACCACCGACCTCATGAAATCCATCCACTTTGGAGCCCCCTCATACCTCTACCCTCACCCATATTCAACCTTGGCATCAACGTGATTGCCAGCAAACTTACCAACATGCTCAACTCCTTCATAAGCTCAGCCACCTACCCAGAAGACTTTAAGCACGCAGGAGTCAAACCCTTGCTCAAAAAACTATCCGCCGATCTCAACACTACCCTTGACCCAAGGGTAGGTCGCTCCCCCTGCCGCTGCAGCTCCTCCAGGTTCCTGAGTTCCTGGGACCCACCCCACAGTAAGTACCCCCCACCTCCCAGCCCCTCGTTCTGCCCCGCGCTACTCACCCTCTCTCCTGCTCCTGCTTCTTTTCCTCTTTCCTTCTTCTCTGTTCTTCCTCCTCGCTCCTCGTCTGTATTCTTCTTCTGTACTCCTCTTCTCCCCGTCTTCTCTCCTCTTCTCTTCTTCCTCATCTTCTGCTGTGGTATTCTGCACTCTGTTTCTTCGTTTTTTGTATCTCCCTCCGTGTTCTTCTGTGTTCTTCTGTGTTCCTCTGTCTTCTTCTGTCTTCCTCTGTCTTCTGCTGTCTTCCTCTGTGTTTTTCTGTCTTCCTCGGTGTTCTTCTGTCTCCCTCTGTGTTCTTCTGTATTCTTCTCTGTTCTTCTGTCTTCCTCTGTCTTCTTCTGTCTTCCTCTGTGTTCTTCTGTATTCTTCTCTGTTCTTCTGTACTCCTCTCTGTTCTTCTGTGTTCTTCTGTGTTCTTCTGTGTGTCTTCTGCTCTTCCGGTCTTCTGCTCTTCCGGTCTTCAGTCCTTCCGGTCTTCTGCTCTTCTGTTCTTCTTTTCTTCTGTTCTTCTTTTCTTCTTGTCTTCTTGTCTTCTGCCTTCGGCTCTTCTGCCTCCTCCGTCCTCTTCTCCCCGCGCCTGCCCTCCTGCTCCTGCCTCATCCCCCTCCCCCACTCGCATCCCCCCCTCTATCTCCCCTATCTAACCCGTTCACTTTCTACCTCCCTCACTCCTCCTATCTACCTATCTCTCCATCTCTCTATCCCACTATCCAACTCCCTCACTCTCCACCTCCTCCTATCTTCCTATCTCTCTATCTTTTTCCCTATCTATCGATTTCTCTATCTACCTTTTCTCTCTACCTATTTCTCTATCTCTCCCCCCCTCCCGCCACCCCCTCTATTACCTATCTTCCTATCCCCTCACTCTACCTCTCACCCTCACCCACCTCTACAACCCCCCCTCCCCTATCTTCACAACCCTACACCTATCTTTCTCCCTAATCTCCTAAACCTCCTAACACTCTCCCCCCTCCACCCTTCAACCCCCCTCCCCCAGCTCCTCTCACTCTACCTGTCCCCCCCCCTCCCTCGCGCTTTCCCGCCGCGACCTCCTGCACGCCCCGCCCCCCAGCTCCCATTCGCCCCCAGCTGACCCCTCCCCCCCCTCCTACCTCATATGGCGGCCGCTGCGCGACAGTGGTAGCGACCCTTGACCCAAGGGTAGGTCGCTCCCCCTGCCGCTGCAGCTCCTCCAGGTTCCTGAGTTCCTGAGACCCACCCCACAGTAAGTACCCCCCACCTCCCAGCCCCTCGTTCTGCCCCGCGCTACTCACCCTCTCTCCTGCTCCTGCTTCTTTTCCTCTTTCCTTCTTCTCTGTTCTTCCTCCTCGCTCCTCGTCTGTATTCTTCTTCTGTACTCCTCTTCTCCCCATCTTCTCTCCTCTTCTCTTCTTCCTCATCTTCTGCTGTGGTATTCTGCACTCTGTTTCTTCGTTTTTTGTATCTCCCTCCGTGTTCTTCTGTGTTCTTCCGTGTTCTTCTGTGTTCCTTTGTCTTCTTCTGTCTTCCTCTGTCTTCTTCTGTCTTCCTCTGTGTTTTTCTGTCTTCCTCGGTGTTCTTCTGTCTCCCTCTGTGTTCTTCTGTATTCTTCTCTGTTCTTCTGTCTTCCTCTGTCTTCTTCTGTCTTCCTCTGTGTTCTTCTGTATTCTTCTCTGTTCTTCTGTACTCCTCTCTGTTCTTCTGTGTTCTTCTGTGTGTCTTCTGCTCTTCCGGTCTTCTGCTCTTCCGGTCTTCAGTCCTTCCGGTCTTCTGCTCTTCTGTTCTTCTTTTCTTCTGTTCTTCTTTTCTTCTTGTCTTCTTGTCTTCTGCCTTCGGCTCTTCTGCCTCCTCCGTCCTCTTCTCCACGCGCCTGCCCTCCTGCTCCTGCCTCATCCCCCTCCCCCACTCGCATTCCCCCCTCTATCTCCCCTATCTAACCCGTTCACTTTCTACCTCCCTCACTCCTCCTATCTACCTATCTCTCCATCTCTCTATCCCACTATCCAACTCCCTCACTCTCCACCTCCTCCTATCTTCCTATCTCTCTATCTTTTTCCCTATCTATCGATTTCTCTATCTACCTTTTCTCTCTACCTATTTCTCTGTCTCTCCCCCCCTCCCGCCACCCCCTCTATTACCTATCTTCCTATCCCCTCACTCTACCTCTCACCCTCACCCACCTCTACAACCCCCCCCTATCTTCACAACCCTACACCTATCTTTCTCCCTAATCTCCTAAACCTCCTAACACTCTCCCCCCTCCACCCTTAAACCCCCCTCCCCCAGCTCTTCTCACTCTACCTGTCCCCCCCCCTCCCTCGCGCCTTCCCGCCGCGACCTCCTGCACGCCCCCGCCCCCCAGCTCCCATTCGCCCCCAGCTGACCCCTCCCCCCCTCCTACCTCATATGGCGGCCGCTGCGCGACTGCGCATCGGGCGCGCCGGAGGCAAGCCCATCTGCGCCCGTCCGCGCCTGGCCCGCGCCCAGCGCCATGACCCCTGGTCCCCAGCGCTCCCAAGCCCCGATGATCCGCTATGACCCCACCACCCTCCATGCCCTCAACCCAGGACGCTCCAACACCTGCTTCCAAGCTCACCCCAAACGCACCCATGGACCCTTCGCCTGCAACTCCTGCAAACGCATCTTCCACCACGCAACAACTACGACCACAAGCCCACGCGCCATCAACCACCTCAAGTGCATCCTAGTCAACGCTCGCTCCGTTCACAAACACGCCGTTGAACTCTGGGACCTCCTAGACTCCACAGCACCGGATGTCGCCTTCATCACGGAGACCTGGATGAACGCCTCCTCTGCTCCAGATATCGCCACCGCCATCCCCGAAGGCTACAAGATCTCCAGGAAAGACCGCACCAACCAAGTAGGAGGAGGTATCGCCATCGTCTTCAAAGACTCCATCAGCGTCACCACCTCCACTGAAGACTCCCCTCTTGCCGCTGAACACCTGCATTTTCAGATTCGCACCGACCCGAGGACCACCCTCAGAGGATCCCTCGTCTACCGTCCTCCCGGACCTCGCGCCCCTTTCAGCGATACCATCGCCGACTTCATCTCCCCGCACGCCCTCGCCTCACCGGACTACATCCTCCTAGGCGACCTCAACTTCCATCTGGAACAAAACAACGACCCCAACACCACCACCCTGCTCGACAACCTCGCCAACCTCGGCCTCAAACAACTGGTGAACACTGCCACCCACATCGCCGGACACACACTCGACCCTATCTTCTCCGGCAGCAAACACGTCTTCTTCAGCCACGCCTCCACCCTTCATTGGACCGACCACAGCTGCATCCACTTCACATTCCGACGCGAGACCCGCCACCTCCGCACTCAACCCATCCCTCGCCGACAGTGGAACAAGATCCCTGAAGAGCAACTCTTCGCCGCACTCGCCGCCAACCAACCCACCCTCACCACCGACCCCAACGTCGCAGCCCTCAACCTCACAAACTGGATCTCCAACTGCGCAGACAACCTTGCTCCCCTCAAACGCTTGCAGCGACAGAACAACACCAAGAAACCCCTCTGGTTCTCTGACACCCTCAAAGAATCAAAGAAAACTTGTCGCGCACTTGAGAAAGCCTGGCGCAAGGACCGCACCGCTGACAACATGACCGCCCTCAAGAACGCTACCCGCAAACACCACCACCTGATCCGCACTGCCAAAAGGAATTTTTTCACCGACAGACTGGACAAAAACAGCCACAACAGCAGAGAACTCTTCAGCATCGTCAAGGAGTTCTCCAACCCCAGCGCCAACGCCAACGCCGTCACGCCCTCACAGGATCTATGCGAATCCCTCACCACTTTCTTCCATCGCAAGATCAGCGACCTCCACGACAGCTTCGGACACCAGACCCAACCTAACACCACCGAACCCCCATCACCCTCAACAACTGGACCCACATCAGCACAGAAGAAACCAAATCCATCATGAACTCTATCCACTCCGGCGCCCCTTCGGACCCCTGCCCGCACTTCATCTTTAACAAAGCCGACAACATCATCGCCCCGCACCTCCAGACCGTCATCAACTCTTCTTTTTCTTCTGCTACCTTCCCTGAATGCTGGAAACACGCCGAAGTCAAGGCCCTACTAAAGAAACCTACGGCTGACCCGAGCGACCTGAAAAACTTCCGCCCCATCTCCCTTCTGCCTTTCCCAGCCAAAGTAATAGAGAAGACCGTCAACAAACAGCTGACCACCTTCCTGGAAGACAACAACCTGCTCGACCCCTCACAGACCGGATTCCGAACCAACCACAGCACTGAAACCGCCCTCATCTCAGTCACAGACGACATCAGAACCCTGATGGACAACGGTGAAACAGTCGCCCTCATTCTTCTCGACCTCTCGGCTGCCTTTGACACCGTCTGTCACCGCACCCTATCCACCCGCCTCCGCTCCACCGGGATCCAAGACCAGGCCCTGGACTGGATCGCCTCCTTCCTTGTAAACCGCTCCCAAAGAGTCTACCTCCCTCCGTTTCGCTCAGAACCCACTGAGATCATCTGCGGCGTACCTCAAGGCTCATCACTCCGCGCGACACTCTTCAATGTCTACATGAGCCCCCTCGCTAACATCGTACGCAAGCACGACATCATCATCACTTCCTACGCCGACGACATCCAACTTATACTCTCCCTCACCAAGGACCCCGCCAGCGCCAAGACCAACCTACAAGAGGGTATGAAGGACGTCGCAGATTGGATGAGGCTCAGCCGCATAAAGCTGAACTCTGAAAAAACTGAAGTCCTCATCCTCGGCAACACCCCGTCCGCCTGGGACGACTCCTGGTGGCCCACGGCCCTCGGCACCGCACCGACCCCCGCAGACCACGCCCGCAACCTCGGCTTCATCTTGGACCCCCTTCTCACCATGACCAAGCAAGTCAACGCCGTGTTCTCCGCCTGCTTCCTCACCCTCCGCATGCTCCGCAAGATCTTCCGCTGGATCCCCGCCGACACCAGAAAAACCGTGACCCTCGTCACGAGCCGCCTGGACTACGGCAACACCCTCTACGCTGGGACCACCGCCAAACTCCAAAATCGCCTGCAACGCATTCAAAACACCTCAGCCCGCCTCATCCTCGACGTACCCCGCAACAGCCACATCTCCGCACACCTGAGACACCTGCATTGGCTCCCAGTCAGCAAAAGGATCACCTTCCGACTTCTCACCCACGCACACAAAGCCCTCCACGACAAGGGACCGGAATACCTCAACAGACGCCTCAACTTCTACGTCCCCACCCGCCCCCTCCGCTCCTCTGGCCTCGCACTCGCCGCCGTCCCTCGCATCCGACGCTCCACGGCGGGTGGGAGATCTTTCTCCTTCCTGGCGGCCAAGACCTGGAACTCCCTCCCCACCAGCCTCAGGACCACCCAGGACCACTCCGCTTTCCGGAGACTCCTAAAGACCTGGCTGTTCGAGCAGCGATAACCACCCCCTTTGTCCCTAGCGCCTTGAGACCCGCACGGGTGAGTAGCGCGCTTTATAAATGCTAATGATTTGATTTGATTTGAACACTCTCCATAACTACAGTCTGATATCCCTGCTCTCGTTCCTAGCGAAAGTACTCAATAAAGCAATAAACCAATAGCTCACCGCCTATCTAGAAGATGCAACCTCCTTGACTCGTCTCAATCTGGCCTCCAATCTAACCACAACACAGAAACTGCCCTCATTGCAGCCATGGACGACATTAGTCTTCTTCTCGACCAAGGCAACTCGGCTGCCCTGATCCTCCTCGAATTTTCGGCAGCCTTGGACATGGTATCCCTCTACACTTTTCTCTTAAGGCTCCACCAGATAGGAATCAGAAGGAAAGCACTGAAATGGGTTACCTGTTTTTCTCAGGCAGAACCTAGAGAGTCACCTCCCGCCCTTCTCCTCAACACCCAAGGATACTGTCTGCAGTCTCAGCCCCACCCTCTTCAACACACACATGACCCCTCCTGGCTGACATCGTCAGGAACCACAGACTCAACATAATCTCCTACAAAGATGACACACAGCTCATCCTCTCACTCTCCAAGGGTGCATCCACTGCAAAAACTAGCTTCCACAACTGCATGAACAGCATCGCAGAATGGATGAGGGATAGGTGCCTCAAACTTAACACTGACAAGACAGAAGTACTATGGTTCGGCAACACCACCTCCCCCGGGACAACTCCTGGTGGCCAGCTGAGCTAGAACCCTCCCCCACCCCCACTCCCACCAACCATGCCAGAAATCTGGAAATTATCAGACAACAAACTCAACATAAAGCGCCTGGTCAATGCGGTCACCTCCACCTGCTTCCTCACCCTCCGTATGCACCAGAAGATTTACAAATGGCTCCCGTGGGATGCCACCATCACCCAAGCCCTCATAACCAGCCAGCTCGACTACAATAACGCAACCTACGCTGGACTCACCAACACGGTAACTAAAAGCTACAAATCATCCAGAACTCAGCTGCCAGATTCATCCTAGACCTCCAGAAAAGAACACATATCACCCCACATCTTAGAAACCTTCCCTTGCTCCCCGTACACAAGTACTCTCAATTCAAGCTAGTGATGCTCACATACAAAACATCCACAACATCGAACCTGCATACCTCCACCATTGCATGAATTTTCACCCCCAGGTTTCCAAACTGTGACAAATGACCAATTCAATAATATGTCTGTTATTCTCGAGCCCTTTTAACAATCAAAAGGGTCAGATTAATGGTTCATTTGGAAAAAGTCAACAATATTTCAACCCTCTCTGTGATATGTGGTCTCATCAGGACCAAATGACTTAAGGGACACCTGTAGGTACAAACATAAAAAGGGACTATTAATGTTCAGAAGGACAACAACCATGGGTGTAATTAATATTGGTTGTTGACATACCTGATGGAATCATGGACAGCCTATAAAGTGCACCAAAGTGCTCATTAAGGGAAGGAGTACTCACTTGGGGAGCCCTGAAAGTGAAATATGAAGCAAAGAAAAGGATGAACTGAGTTAATAAGTTAAACAAGTGATTTAATGCTCTACAGAGACATAGATAAAAGTACAAAATTGTAGTATCCCCCCCAAGGAGAAGGACTTGGGCCAGTAAAGGAATATGCACACTGCAATCACTGTTATTGTTTGCATACATTGGTTCTTATTGAGTAGTGTTGCTCTTGTGTTTTGATAGGATACTAGTAGGCCTGCAAGACTTGTTGTGCCACCCACTTAAACAGCCTTTTCAACATGTCTGCCATTGCAGCCTGCATTGCAGTTTTCAACTACCATTCTGATCTGGCAAAATACATCTTTTGCCAAGGCTAAAACTCCCTTTTTAATACACATAAGTCTCCCCTAAGGGAGAACCTAGGCAGCCCCTAGAGCAAGGTGTATTTAAAAAGTTGGACATATATTTTTACGTTTTGTCTTGGTAGTGATAAACTTCCAAGTTTACTTTTTACTACTGTCAGACCTCCTGTCCCATAGGAAAACATTGTGTCACCCTATTACATTTAACAAGTGATTACTTTTGTTTGGGAGCAAGTGGGAGTGTCACATTTAGTGTCTAAGGACCTGTGATTTAAAGTCCTCCTTAGTGGTAGAGTCGAATTGTGAGTCACAAGGAAGTTGGCATTTTTTAAAAACTATTTGGTTCCTGCAGCCTGTTCCTCGTCACAAGACTAGATGTAGTTGGCAGTTTGCCTCTGTGTATTTCTCCCAGACAGCCACACAATAGAGGGACTGCGTGTTGACAGGATGGGCCATATATAATTGATGAGATGGGAAGAGCAGTCACCTGTCACACTGGCACTTCAAGAACACCAAACAAAGAACTTCAGACTAGCCTGTTAAGTCCCAAGCATCCTGAAAATCTGAACAGGGAGGCAGGAAATTCCAGACTGTTCTGTGGGGGAAAAACTCAAGAAGTTCTTCCACTTCAAAGCTGGCACCAAGTATGCAAAAAGGACCTTCAAACCCACTCTTCAGTACACTCCTGAGCCTATGGACACTACAGAAGGACTGCCCTGCTGCCATTGAATTACCCTGCTGCTTGATGACTAGCCTGCAGTCTCAAAAGGAAGACTGGACCTGCTCTTTTCATCCCAGGCTACCTGAGGGACTCCAAGGGCCTTCTGTTCTGAGCTTCAGTGACACAACAAGCTTGAGAGGCCTCTCTGCAATTGCCCAGCTGACAAGTGGCACTGGACCAGCCTGGTCTTGCAAATGGACCTGCTTGAGCCCTGCTGGAGTGAAATCCTGATCCCCAAGAGGTGGCCTACTAGGCCCTGGGCCTTTGTTGTGCCATAAACTCAGCTCCTCTGGAAGAAATCATGACATTTTGGGCTCTTCAGGACTGCAAATGGGCCTGTTCTCAGCATGATCTTGCCGCTTACACCAACATCCAATGCGTATCTCCAGTGAACCTGTCTCTTTGCGCTACAGTGACAGGCAATAACGATCAAGAATGCGAGATCTGCATTTTGCGCTATAGTATTGACAGCCCGCGGTGACCACCAGTTTGAAGCACCAACAACAACCATCCACAGTGCCCGACCAGATCTTCATCCTACACTGACAACTGTCCCCAATGCCTGGCCTGCTCTTTGCGCTACAGCAGTGACCACCTGTGATGCTGTCCTGTGATGCTGTCCCTGCTCCTCAGTGCCTCCTCCACCATGAACTGAATTCTTCACGCCATAGTTTGAGAAGGGAACTTTTTCAGCTGGACTAAACTAGTCCCTGTATCTAGCCCGTCCTCCATTGCTGTCAGCCTGAACTTGTGACATAGTCCCAGTCTGGCGCAACCAGATACCCACAGTTAGCACTTTGTGCTTCTTGGTGCTTTTTTTATTCAAGCTTTTAAACTGCATATCTCAGATTCTGCTGAATGAATTTTGTCATTTTGGTCTCACTTAAGTATTACATTTTACACTATTTTGGGATTTGGGATTTTAAGTGTGTTGTGTTTTCACTTTATTAAGGTTTGTGTGCTGCATAAATACTTTACACATTGCCTCCAAGTTAAGCCTGACTGCTTTTGTGTGAAGCTACCAGAGGCTTAAGCAAAGGTTAATTTAGTGACTTTTTATGGTTCCTCCTGACAAAGATTGTGCCTAGTGCACAAGTAATGTTTCACCTCCCTGAACCAACAACCCAATTTCTCACACATAGGGCCTCATTCTGACCCTGGCGGACGGCGGAGGCCGTCCGCCAGGGTACCGCCGCTGAATGACCGCACCGCGGTCAAAAGACCGCGGCGGCCATTCAGACATTTCCTCTGGGCCGGCGGGCGCTCTCCAAAAGAGCGCCCGCCGGCCCAGAGGAAATGCCCCTGCAACGAGGACGCCGGCTCAGAATTGAGCCGGCGTAGTTGCAGGGGTGCGACGGGTGCAGTTGCACCCGTCGCGTATTTCAGTGTCTGCTTAGCAGACACTGAAATACTTTTCGGGGCCCTCTTACGGGGGCCCCTGCCGTGCCCATGCCATTGGCATGGGCACGGCAGGGGCCCCCAGGGGCCCCGCGGCACCCCCTACCGCCATCCTGTTCCTGGCGGGCGAACCGCCAGGAACAGGATGGCGGTAGGGGGTGTCAGAATCCCCCATGGCGGCGCAGCAAGCTGCGCCGCCATGGGGGATTCTAAGGGCAGCGGTAAACCGGCGGGAGACCGCCGGTTTGCCTCTTCTGACCGCGGCCGAACCGCCGCGGTCAGAATGCCCTGCGGGGCACCGCCGGCCTGTCGGCGGTGCTCCCGCCGACCCTGGCCCCGGCGGTCTTAGACCGCCGGGGTCAGAATGACCCCCATAGTCTTTCAGTCTGTGGCTACATGCTGGTTGCAGTCTCAGGTTGTGTCGCTGATAGGGGCATGAAGATGCACCAGCTCCCACAGCAGGGTTTCAGTGGGTTGCTTGGAGGGTTCTTCTTGCATTGTGATCCTTGGCTGGGCTGTAAGTGAGGTTGGTGGTGTAGATGAGCTGGTGGTAACCATTTCCACTCTTCTCAGTCCTCCTTCCTTCCATTTCGTTGGGGTGAACTAGGTGACTATCATTTCAGTACTGTTCGTTCCATTTCCTCCTCCTTTGTAATCTCATTGAACCACGAGATGCTTTTGAACAATGAGACTGCTTAATTGTAGGCAGAGCCCCATTCTTATTGGCCCTGGGCTCTTGTGAGAGCTTGAAGGGGTTCCGTTAGGGAGGAAGCGACCTCAAGCACCGCAACCTCGAACCCTACTGCCACTGCACCATCAATGATAGTTATTCCCCTGAATTAATGCAAATGTTGTGTGGTGATGTACATGCTGTCCTAGTTTGCACCTCACTGGCAACATGGAATCGAAGAGCAGCAGTGTCCCCCACTTACCCAAGAGATTGAGTTAGAGGCCAGTCCCTGGAGGGTAAGCACTGCCAGCCGTAAGCCTGAAATGACAGGTGTGGGTGTGCTCCACAAGACTCTTCATGCCCCTTACAGCTGTCCCTTCTCCGGCCCCAGGGCGAGGGACCAATAATTCCTTCTATAACTATTCGTAATGGACATTCAACAAGGTCTCGGCGGCCTATGCATGCTTCTGTTTAACAAACACTGAAAACAAATGAAAAGGATATTCGCTAATTTTCCCCAAGAGTGACACCATTCTAAGGAATGAATACTTCCTTCTGAATGCACAGGTCTCTGGTACATATGGGAACTCGTTCTGAAACATGTCCTATGCAATATAATTTAAATTAAAGTAATGGATGAGAGGGTAATAGACAGCTGAGAGGGAAACACAGGCACCAAGGCTCTGATAGGCCTCGGATTCCTGGTGACTAAGCAAAGTATTATATGACATGGAACACCAAAGACCCACCCCCTGGTGACTGAGTGGCTGATAGCCAAGGATAGAAGCAGAGAACACATGCAGGAACGTGAAAGAAAACAAAAATAGTTCTGTGAAACATGGGACTAACAAAGGGGCCTCACAGACCGGAATTGCATGAATGTTGCGAGTTTATTAATTTTTGTCCTTGTAGATTGCTAAGTGGTAGCGGTGGTGGGTGGGGTGGTTAAACTATAACTTCAATAATATATGCCACGTCTGACACGTACGTCTGATTTATATTGTAGCTACCGCTATATCATGGTTCCAACCCGTACCAAATCCTGTTAGTGAAAACAATACAAATATGTTATAAAACAGTAATGTATGAGTTAATTCCGATTAAGGAGTGCCTCATGCCGTCATCAGCAAAAAAAAGCCACGTGAAACCCCGGAACCAGTGTAAAATAGTGAAACAAGACATACCAGTTTCGTTATGAAAGACAGCTTTGCCGGGTTTATAATGCTTTAACAGCATCTTTCTCTTTTATAGGTCTACTCAGATCAAGACATACTCGTGGGATAACGCCCAGGTGATTCTAGTTGGAAACAAGTGTGACATGGAGGATGAGCGGGTGGTCGCCACTGAAAGAGGAAGGCATCTATCAGAGCAGCTTGGTAAGACCCCCACAGGAAATTCAGCTTTGTAATTAGTTCTGACGGATTCAAGAACCTTAATTAAACAAAATAAGGTGTTTAATTAAAGCAGATCACTATCCATCGTGTAAGTCAGAATTAATTTTAAAGTAGTAATTAGGTGATTTCTTCAGTGGAGGCTCCTCCACTACGGCGGGGGAGCGTCACCCCACCGCCATCAGCAGAAGCTGAAAAACTTTCACAACAAAAGGATGATAAACTGTTTATTATCCTTTCGTTGTGAAAGGGGCGGGGAATTGGGGATGACAAGCAGTGAGGAGAGTGCACTGTGCACTCCCCTCAGAGCACATGTGCGTTTGGCCGGCCGTCTCGGGCTGGCCAAACACACAGGCGCAGTGTGCTCTCTCCAGCCCGGCACTGTGTTGCCAGGCTGGAGAAAGCAGGCACAGGCTCCAAGTCCGCCTGGGAGCACCCTGGTTGGGCGCTTCCAGCCAATACTAAAGCTGCTTTGAGCAGCATCAGGATTGGCTGCAGGGCAGGCTGGGAGCCTGTGCCTGCCTGCTGAGGAGATGACAGAGGATCTGCGGCGTGGCGCAGAGATAAACTTTTTTTTCCATATTTTTTCATTTTTTATTAATCTCCCCACCAACCCCATTCCTCCATGCGCGCTGCCCGGCCCCTGTAAATCCCGTGAGCCGCAACTGGATTTCTTCAGTGTTTCTCATCTGACTAACATTATTTTTACTATTTCTTATGTTTGCTAATGCCTTCATCACAGTCTGCCATTTCTGAGGGAGCATTTTTCAGAAGAGTTTGAAGTCACTTCCCAGCTTCAGCTCCACAGTGGCGAAGCAAACGAGCCACCATGTCCTTCAGTTATCCTTAGCATCACCGCAGTAAAACGAGGACTAGACTTTGAATATCCTGTAAGTCACAAATGAAGAGATTGCTGTAGGTCAGGAATAATAAGGGTTTGTAGAGCTCAGTGCTCATCTGTGCTTTCAAAATTCCAATTTTGGGAGTTCAGCTTTGTAGACAATTGTTCATTGCTTCTTTTCTGCCTCAGTACTCAGTGGGCCAAATGTACGAAGCACTGGTCACAAAATATTGGTCACAATTTTTACAAACTGATCTATGTACTAATCGGTCCGTTTGCAAAATACTGAATTGTGCTCAGTCACAATTTGACTTACCTCTGTTGATTGCAAATTGTGCCCCACTGGGATTTGCATTCATAACACGGATGTTGGCCTCCTGGGGTCAGCAGAGGCCACCATATCTGAGATTGCTTCTGAATAAAGCAATTATTTTTAGGGCTGGTGTTAGCCAAGACCTTTTGATTTTTTTCTAAAATAATATGTATAATACACATACTTAAAGCGGCTTTCAGCCACCTCTCTTCACCCATTTGTCTATTGTTGTGTCATTCCCATTTTGCTTCCACGCCATACAGCATGCGGCAATGGGTCGGCCTACTTAAACGTCTGGTTAACGTTACTTTGAGTGATTGCATTTTGCTGTTTCACAAGGTACACATCAGCACACAAGGAGTTTTTTTTAGCGCCAGTGTTACCTGATGTGATAGTAGGATGCAATTAAATTGAGCACAGGGAAATTCCAGGTTTATCTATTTCTGTCTCCTTCCAGTGCTGTTGGAAATTCCTTTCGAAGTGGACTACTGCTAATTCCCAGCATACCATAATGTGGTCCTCAACTCGATTTCAACAATGGTTCTTTGATAAAACTTTACCCAGGTAGAAAAGCAAACATTATGTGTTTAACGTGGAGCACATTTCTTACAGCTCTTATTTGACCCTTATGGTGGTATGCAATTGGTATTTTTTAGTATCCAACAGTTTACACTGTGAACCCTCTTTCCTTCCTTCTTTCCATCTTCTTTCTTTTCTTTTTTCTTTCCTTTTATCTTTCCTTCCTCCTTTCCTTTCTTTCCTTTTTGCCTTTTTCCTTTTTTGCAGTCTTTCCTTCTTTCATTCCTACTTTCCTTCTTCTTGCCTTTACTTTTTGCTTTGCTTCTTCCTTTCCTTTTTTATTTTTTACATTTGTCCCTTTTTCTTTCCTTCTTCTTTTCTTGTTGCTCTATTTCCATTTTTTCCTTCTTTTCTTTTTTCTTTCCTTCTTTCCAATTTTTTGTTCTTTTTTCCTTGTTTCTGTCCCTCTTTCCTTTTTTCTTTCCTTTTCTCGTTTCTTTCCTCTTTCCTTCTTAATTTTTTCTTTCCTTCATTCCTTTTTTCTTTCATATATTCTGTCCTCCTTCCTTCATTGATTATTCCCTTTTCTTCTTTTTCATTCTTTTTTTCCTTTTATGCCTACTTTCCTAATTTCTTTCCTTTCTTTCTTTTTTGCCTTTATTACTTTTAAAGTCTCCCTCCTTTTTTCTTTCTTTCTTGCATCTGTTTTGCCTTTTTTCACTCTTTTTAACTTTTTCATTTTTTCTTTCCTTGTTTCTTTATTTGCCTTATTTTCTTTTTCTTTCATTCTTTTCTTTATTTTTGTTCTTGTTTCTGTTTTATCTTTTTTCCTTTCTCATTTTCAGTCCTTTTTCCTTTCTTGACTTCTTTGTCACTGTCGTTCCTTTCCTCTTTCTTTTTTGCCTTCTTTTCTTGCCTTTTTTCCACTTTTTTCTTACTTCTTTTTGCCTTCTTTCTCTCTCTCTCTCCTTCGTTCCTGTTTGCCTCTCTCCCTTCCTTTCCTTTTTCCCTCCTCTTCTTCCTTCTTTCCTTCTTGCTTTTCTTCCTTTTTTGCCCTCCCTCCTTCCTTTTTTATCTGGTTTACTTTTTGTCTGCCTTCCTTTTTTTTCTTCCATCTTTACTGTCTTCCCTTCTTTCTTACTTTCTTTCTCAACGGTAAGGCTTGCAGCCAATGCCTGACTGACTTTTTTAGGTCTGTGTTACCAAGACCTTTTGATTTTTCCAAAAGTTTATAAAACATAGTCTTTTATACGAGTTCTCAGCCAGTTGTTATCTATTAGTCTGTGATTCTCATTTTTCTTCCACTCACTCCAGCATGCATCTAGGGGAAATGTTAGCCCACTTCAGACATTAACTGACTTCACTAAAAGTTATTGCATGCTGCTCTTTCACAAGGAGGACATCCATACACAAGACAGTTCCCTTCAATGCCGTGTGTACTATGGTAATGTGTATTTTTTTGAGGCCAGAAAACCCTTTTGCCTGTAGCCATTGTTTTTTATTTTTAGATATATTCAGGTGCTCGTCAGCTTCCCAAACAATAGTTTTGCATAAACCATGACAAGACAAAGCAGGAATGGTCAAAAGGCTGGCAGCCACCGCCAAACCTATTGGCTTTACCAGTGCTTGTTTTTAAATGCAGTCCGTTTTGCTTGGAGGAAAACTGGATGCGTTTAATAACAAACTGAAAAGTTTTTCAGTAACATTTTTTAAGAGCAGGAAGTGGTCCGTGGGACCACCCCCTTCATATTTGTGGATGGGATACCATCATCTGTGTAGTTGGTAAAGTAATAATGGTTAACTACTGGATTTCGTTTGCAAAACATTAATACATCCTATTCCAAATCGGTATTTGGAAGGGAGGCCCTAAATACTCCTCTTCCAAATACATCCTTGGTACGTAGTTACAAACCCAAAATTCGATTCAGTAACAATGAATACATTTTGACCTCTACCCGTGAAATCAGGTGGATAGTTACAGGTCAGTACTGAAGCCCATTTACTCTTCTGCGTGTGGGTTCACTGACATGTCGATCCCAGTATTTGGAAATGCACATAATTGCACACAAACTTCGAGGAGCTTGGGTAAATTGGTGGAATGGCCCCAGGTTTAGAAACGCAGTGAGTGCAGCAGGTCAGGATTGTGTAGAGTTGATAGAGATATGGGTTAGATTTCCCTGTGTGGAAAGTATTGAGTATCCAAATTAAGATTATGCACGTGATCAGATGTGCGGAAATGGCATCAGTGGTGGAATATGAGGTTTGTTCCAGGAGGGAATTTGGGAATTTTGCCAGAAAACTGTGTGATATCAGAATTTTAACACCAGTGTGCCTCTGTGGGAAATTCTATCTTCCTTACTTTTAGGCCTCGGATGTTTTTTTTTTGGCATTTTCCTCATTCAGTTTGTTTAAAACTACTGAGGTCGGAGGTCTATGTACCAGTCTCAGCCCTCGGATGTTTTTTTAAATGGCTAACTCTTACCTCATATTTTAAAGTATGCATTTATGCTGCAAGCAATGTAGTTGACACTTTACATTATTTTTCTGATCTCTATCTTATTAGAGCACACATGCATTGCCTATTATACAGTAGCCCCATCATCAAGTGTACATCACCTTTCAAGGCTGCTCGAGCTTTCCTGAATTACCTGAACAGAACTAGGCCATAAACTGGTGAATGTCCAGAAGTGCCAGAAATCCCTTTGAGAATTTCCGACTGGTGTTAAAGAAATTCGATTTGGTTGTAATTGTATGTGAATTCATGTTTGTAAATAGACCCATAGTTAGCTTCTCTTGCATATGAGCCACCCAATTGATAACTCTAATGAAGCCTTTCGTTTACCTGTGTTACGGGCCACCTTGGAACCTCATGATTCCACACATTTACGCCTTTTCCAGGAAGACTTCAGACTAAGAGAAGTCCCTTGTCAATAACAAGATCGGGTCTGAACTGTGGGCTCGCCACCAATCGAGGGAATACGTTCCTTAGCAATGCTTCATTACTTATGATTATCTGTAAGCTCTTCCCTGATTCTTGAGGCAAAACCTGTGTCTCAGTTGAACTGAGCCAGCTTCCTTAATTGCTATGGGACCAGCAGGTTGTTTTATGTGCTGCTACGTTCTGCTGTTTAACGCCTGTGTTCATGTGAGTATGTAGAAGTGGGACCAAGGACGAATAGTAGGAGAGATTCC
Source organism: Pleurodeles waltl (assembly GCF_031143425.1). Classification (NCBI taxonomy): domain Eukaryota; kingdom Metazoa; phylum Chordata; class Amphibia; order Caudata; family Salamandridae; genus Pleurodeles; species Pleurodeles waltl. The sequence continues at coordinate 320,883,056 of NC_090436.1, forward strand.
TTTATGCCTCTTACTATGTCTGTCTATGCACTGAAGGTGAGAGAGACTTGCCTGAGCTTGGTCATTGGTCATTTGACAAGCAGCCTGAGAGAGCTTAAACCCCAAATACCAACCTTACCTTTGTACATAGGTATCATTATGGTGAGGATTATTTTCACAACTGCAAAGGTACTATAATCTGAGAGCTAACATGCAGATTTTAAATTCTGCATACCAGCACGGAGATTCAAAATGTATCTGCAAAGGTAACTGGCCTTGCCACTATGATGACAGTCTGTTTGAACAATCTAAGCACACAAATTCTGTCTAGTGAATAATCCTGGTGACCAGATGCCATCTTCTAGGCACCATCAATAAATAACAATTTTTGGTGCTCTAATTTTCTGTCCTTTTCCTTTAACCCGTTGGAGATTTATTTTCTGAAATGACATTGATGTGCCCTCATTGACACATTTGTATTCAAAGTTAAGGTATTGTCACCCTAGAATTGTCTCCGGTTTTCGTATTATTATTTTTCTTCCAAAATGTAATGACCATAGTCTAAAATATTCCTTCTTGTACCTGTAAGTTGCTGCGTAGTTAAACCTGTGTAATATTTTCGGAGAGTATGTCTTGACCTCAGCTCTTATAGGTTTGAAAGTCAGTAGTGAGGTATTCATGTTACAAACTGTTCCTCATTTTATCTTTTTGGTAGACGTAGTATGTTTTCCTATCTCCTGACTCGTACTCCATAATGATTTGGTAGGTTACTCCCCAACAGAGCTCTAGACTCTGTTGTGTGATAGGGTGCACATAAAGTGGTACTCCTTTTAGCATGGCTGGCTGGCTCTCTGTGGGAAATCTCTATATGTGATGTATGTATGTATGCCATGTTTTGGCTTTTTGAGTCCCATAAGTGTATTTTATGATCATGAGAATGCTTTGTACATGAGAACTAGAGTACCCTTACCCTGGTTTTCCCTGGACATAAGTAGCCTATAAATTTGTTGGCTGCAGTGGTGAAAAACGTTTCCTACATCCCCAGCAAATTTAACAGTGATCCAGCCCCCTATCCCTGAAAGTCAAGTAACCGCAGCCCTTGACCGGAGTAAAGTTAAGGTAGTTTGAGAAGTTTGGGAATGCCCACAAATATAGGTGTTTGTAAGTAAACCCAAACATTCCAAGTCAAACCAGTTGCGTGTTGCAAACATCTGAACACTCGTGAGTGGACAATTCTGCCTCCTTGTAATTAGGCCCCATAGTCAGCCTTTCCCTCATGCATCTGGGCCTCACAACTGAATATTCTAATGCAGCCATTGCCTCTGTTGTGGGCCACTTTGGAACCTCATGATTCCTTGTTTTTGGTGTACCATTTCCATTAATTTCTCGAACATATTCTGCAGTCCCAGATAGTCAAGAGCAAGCTACTTCCACCCACCAAGATGTACCCCAAACAGTGATGTAGTTCCTCGGCACAGACCTAGTGTACAGGGACATACTCATATTGGTTCATTATTACGATCATAAGCAGTAGATCGCCATCATAGACAATCCTATGTAAAATACATTGTATTTTAAACAGGTCAGTGTATGCACTAACAGCCAGCAAAACAACTATAAATGACCCAAAATATGGTAAAACGTCTTCAAATTGAGTAAGGAATTTTGCTGTTAGGTGGCTCCACACATACGCCACTGCCAAAGGCAATGCAAGATTGTATGAATGTGTTCAGTGTAAGAAATATGTGAGCAAAACAAAAAGAAATGCTACAAGAATCCCTAAAATGATGACAATAAGACTGGAATACCATGGTTAACTTTTGCTCAAAGTCCCCAGATTTATCCCCGTTTTATGTGCTTTGGTCGGAGGTCCCAGAGTTTATCACCAAGGCAACCATCCCACTTAAATGGATTTCATGAGTTTTGAATGTCTTAAGTTTTGAAAAACTATTTTTCCATCCATTGATGTGTGTCTTCAAGTGCTAGATGGCGATCAGAATGGCCATCTCTTGAGTGTTTCTTTATATTGAAAAAGGTCTGTGTCATCTCGAGTAGATAAACACATGAAGCAGATGTGCAATAGGACATAAAGATTAAATAATTAAGGGGCAGAGTGTCTTCTCTGTTGGACTAGTTAACTGGAGGAGCTGTTACGATCCTTACCGGTAACTGTGCGATCATGATGACTAATCTTAAAATGTTGTGGGTGAGCTTTGTGGCAAGAGTTACCTGTGTGTCAGGATCATGAACTCTCCCAAGGGAAACTTATTTACCTTGTTACACCAACCCCTGTATGTCTTTAAGTTTTAGAACAGACAGATGCTAGAAAAGGAAATGGGATTGTAAGCTCGTTCTTCACCCTGGACCTTGTAAAATAATGTGGTAGGAGTGAGGGCGTGATTTTAAAGTAAATATGTACCTGAATACCTCTTGTTCAGACTAAAGCCAACAAACAGTCACACCCACAGTAAACAACAAAAAAAAAACTAGCTCCCTGCAGATCAGAATCTTATTCAATATCATATGCCTTGTAAAGAAAATGGTTAAAAGGATACACACCCAAATACTTCTTAATAAAATCAAACCTTCCACTATATCCATCCAACTTCACTCTACAAGTAGCAATGTATACGTCACTCCTAAAACCAAATGCTATTGCACAAGAGACAGAAACTTTGAAGTAAAAGCACCACACTTGTGGATCAAACTCTGTCAAGATGGAGTCACTGCGGATATTTATACTCTTCAGACTCAATCTGTAACACAGCCATGGGCTACCTAAAACATCTCACCAATTAAAGATATTATCACTAAAATTCTACTGTCGCCTTACAGCGGAGATGAATTAATAACCAAACTTCAATTCTTCTATCTTCACATATCCAACATGCCTCATACTTAGCCTATAAAATGACAGATCATACCAACAGTATCTTTACTATGTGAGTGTCAGGAAAGTCAACCAAAACCCCCCTTTTGCCTAATCATGTCATTGCTGCGGCTGTAATAGTAAAGATCCACTGCACTCATTCCATCTACTTTTTTTGCAGTTTTATGTAGCGTGAGCTCAGCTAAAGAACACCGGAAAGCTTTACATAAGGACCAGTTACATTGCACAAGGTGAAAGTCATTTTGTCATTTTTAGGCACAGGAGATAAAGTGAATTGCCCTGAATCAGAGAATGTTGAGCAGACATATGGTAGTTGATTTCTTGCTAACGCTTGGAGTGTTGTTAGGTCATATGCATAGCAGTAGTTCTGATTAAGAATGTTTAGATTTAAACTGGTGGGGATGGAGTCAGGATGGCTGGGACTGCTCTCCTGGATCAATAAACGTTTTGAAGATCTATTATCCACCTCATGGTCATTCAGTTTGGAGAAGAACTGCTTTGTCACACGTCACCAGGATTCAAACCTGGTTCCCCAGTTCCAAAGTCTGCAGATCTGGCAATAATGCCACATCCTGCCCTCAATATTATCTTTGAAGTACCTTGGAGGAACTGAATTTAAATAGTCATCAAATATAGCTGACAATTCACCTAACAAGGGTGGTCATTCTAACCCTGGCGGTAAAAACCGCCAGGGCGAATGACCGCGGTAGCACCGCCAACAGGCTGGCGGTGCACCGCTGGGCATTCTGACTGCGGCGGTTTAGCCGCGGCCAGAAACGGAAAGTCGGCGGTCTCCCGCCGACTTTCCGCTGCCCTTGAGAATCCTCCATGGCGGCGGAGCGCGCTCCGCCGCCATGGGGATTCTGACACCCCCTACCGCCATCCTGTTCCTGGCGGGTCTCCCGCCAGGAACAGGATGGCGGTAGGGGGTGCCGCGGGGCCCCTGGGGGCCCCTGCAGTGCCCATACCAATGGCATGGGCACTGCAGGGGCCTCCGTAAGAGGGCCCCACTATGTATTTCAGTGTCTGCTATGCAGACACTGAAATACGCGACGGGTGCCACTGCACCCGTCGCACCTTCCCACTCCGCCGGCTCCATTCGGAGCCGGCGTCCTCGTGGGAAGGCTGTTTCCCACTGGGCTGGCGGGCGGCCTTTTGGCGGTCGCCCACCAGCCCAGTGGGAAACCCAGAATGACCGCCGCGGTCTTTCGACCGCGGTACGGTCTTCTGGCGGTTCCCGCTTGGCTAGAATCAGGGCCTAGGTGTCTTTGATGAGGATCTACATTGTGCAGCTTCTGTGAGCTTAATCCATGCTGGCTTTTAGATTCTATGGCACAGACTTAATTAGCCTTTTTGTCACCCTTGCATCACCTGTTAATGCGTCTGACCTTAATAAGTAAACTAACAAGGGGACGTGAATAGGTCGATGAACCTTTTGACTAGCAATTAAGATGTTCTTACCATAGCTCCAGCACATAATCAATACACAATAGTCAATAATCAACAACAGTCAATAACATCGATAATCAATGGAGTCAGTAATTGTCACACACCATAATCTTTCAGTCATGAATAACCACACCTTTAGTAAAAGTTAAAATAATTATTTCCCTGTATTAACAATGCTATGGTCATGTAGATTAATCTCAAAATCAAAGGAAACACATATAGAAACAATACCAGCTGTCCAAAGCGGCGGAAGAAACGTAATCTAACCAAAGCTTGAACTACAACACATTCTAACGTTAGGGTGCAAATCTGTAACAAAGTCAACTGCATCAAAGTAATTACGTACAAAGAGTTTAGCAGAGAAATTCATCAAGCATTATTTCTCTATTAGCACAATTTCATTAGTGAGGATCCTTAACTAACACCAAATTAGCATCAGCATGTTGGGCTTCATGCAAAACAATTTAGTAACACAAATGTGGAAAACATCTAGCTATGGCTCTGTCAAAACAATGCAGTTGGTACGTCGAAAGAAAAAAACAAATATGCATAATAATCAACAGTCTACTTCATTATACCTATCCTCAGTGTGGATCAGCAAGCAGAGTCAGTCTTCGTCCTCAGGACATCAGTCAATCAGCAAGGCATCAGGATTCAGCATCAAAGTTCAGAAAATGCAAAGTCTTTAGGCAACTCGAAAGAATCAAGGTAAACCCTCCAGAAGAATAGAGAAAATGGCATATCTTCCCCTGTGCAGTGTTGTTAAATCAAAACTCCTAAAACTACTTCCCAGATCCCTATTGGTCAGTTAATAGCATTTTCCCACTTTATCCAATAAAACTAAAACTCCAAATCTATGAATTCTACTATTACTCCGTTCACATGTCGTTGATTGGTTTGTCCTCATCATCCGGCCTGTCTGGTAACAATATTGTTGCAGCTTCCACTCCAGTCAGTATCTCCATTGTTCTTCTGAGAAAGTCAGTCTCACACGCATTACACATAAAATGTTACATTAACAAGAACAGCATCTTCTAGCAGTCGGTTCTCGTGAGAAACTTCCTCAGCTTCAAGCACATAATGCAAAAATGGAAAATCACAGTTTAGCTCTCTAAGACAGCCATTTACTAAACCTTAAGAAATACTGCTTTGACATGAGGCCTGGCAAACTAGGCCAAGACATTCGCTAACTTAAGGCCTACAATTATTAAAGCTAGGGCATAATGCATAACCTTTAATATGACATACTACTACATTAGTCAAACATATATTCAACATTTCACAATATTAATTCATTAGTAGGTACACTTTGTGAACATTGGCGGCCACTCTTCGTAATCACATTTTGAAATGCCTGCATTATTTTTCTATGTTATTATATTTTCTACACAGATCCATTTTTCAGAATACATGCACACTCATTAATAATTTTTATTAAAACACTTGCGCTAGCAATCCCTCCTCTGATGATTTAATGTGTCATCACATTAACTATTAACCACAAATTTCTGCATCAGCTAAAATTCTGTCAATTCAATCTCTTCATACTTTTGTTTCCCCTTGGAATTTTCCATATACAATTTCCCTTTTCTTTTCTTCCCTCCTCTGATTATTCTTTGACCTTTTCAATTTAATTATTTTGCATAATTTACACACTCCCCATATTCCAAATAAACAAACCACAAAAATTAGTATTCCTTGCAAGATTTTCAATAGAATCCCATTCCAAATGTTGCTTAGCCAATTTCCTGCTGAAGCAAAACCTTCGCCAATCTTTTCCCAAACACCTGGTTCTTACATTTTTTTCAAATCAGCACTTTCATTAGTCAGAATAGTAATTAAGCCTCTAATTTCTTTACTATTATTAGGAATATACGAACTACAATTCCTAGAATGAATCATTCTACAGACTCCACCATCCTTCGCTAAAAGAATTTCTAAAGCAAGACGATTTTGAAGAGTCAGAATACTATCAGCAGCTAACTCAGTATCTATCAGGACTATGACCCCTGAAAAATTTGTCAGCATGTTATCCACAATAGTAAAATACTTTTAAATCTTTATCGAATTCAGAATGACTCTCACTGAAGGAATCACTGCTCCAAATATATCTCCCCCTATACCAGAAGAGGACTCCCTCCTCTGTCTCATATGATGTAATTCAGTCACTTTCGGAAACTTTTTCAAATCATCCATTTGATAAATCTTTGGGAAAACTATCCCCAAATAGCATGTCCCATACCATCCTCTTGGAAGACGGTAATAAGCATTAAGACCACAGATATAATAAATTCTGGGAATTGCAGTGCCCTGTCCATTCAACATAAACCTACATTTACTCTGAAACAAAAACACATGCTTACATTCACTCGTTCCCACAAATAGTGTCAGTGCGTGATTTAGGCCTGTATATACAAAGTTTCCCTACATGTTGTGCTTCTAAGGCTAATTTCCCTTGCATTTTAATTGCACTATAAGCATAATCATTCCTGTAAGTCCTTTTCTCTAAGCCTCTTTCTAATTTCTCCTTTAATGCATTTCTCCTGTCATCTGTGTGATCTAAGAAGCTTTTCTCTAAAGGTGTAAGCAAGCAGATTATTCCTGTGTGCATAAGCTGTGCCAAACGTCAATGTATGTTCAAAGAAACCTCTAACTATTACTATGTCATTATCTTTAGCTACTCTATTCCAATAACTTATTATAGGAACAAATGAAAACACAACATCATAATTCGAATAAAAGTACTGAATGTACTCCTGGTTATAAAATCTTGTTAGTAGCAGGCTACAACTTATTCCATACGTTACTGGCAAACTATGGTAGGTAACTCCTTCCTCGACTGATGAAGGAATCTGCGTACACACAACAATTCCTTGCATCCAATGACTCAACAAGCAATAGAAAACATTAGAAGAAAGTTCTCCTTGCGCATTAGTATCCCCATGCAAATATTTCTCATCTAACCTAAACTTCTCTATTGCCGTTAGTGCGGTAGTCATCTCAAAAGCAGAAGTATGGTTGGCTTCATTCTTATCAAGAACAGACATACCCACAATCAACACCACAAACAATATCCCACACATAATCGCCATTCCAATATTCATATATTTACAGCGCCTAGTATTCCTACCCTGTTGACTAATGTTACTTATGATCTTTAAAGAATCAGAAAGCAGAAGAAACTTTAGAAAAACTTGCAGCAAAAATTAGAAATAGGCAACTCTTCTTTCAGCAGTTATTTACAGCTCTCAGTCTCACTTCCAGGACCCCTTGTCAAAATTGGTTAGCAGCTCTGTCAAAACTAGGTTTCCAAAGTCAAATCAGGTTATCCATGTCTCTTCTGGTTACTTTCATCAGTCTCTTTCTCAAAATTTTCTCTCAGATTGTTTCAACAGTTCAGTTCATCAGCTTCCTACAAGTGCCAAAATACTGACCCTGAATGTCTCTGTCAAAACAAAAAGACAAAGGGGCATATTTATACTCTGTTTGCGCCGGATTTGCGTCATTTTGTTTTACGCAAATCCGACGCAAAGCTAACTCCATATTTATACTTTGACGCTAGACCCGTATAGCGTCAACATTCTTGGAGTTTGCGTCATTTTTTTGCGTGGACACCTACCTTGCGTTAATGAGATGCAGGGTAGGCGTTTCCATGCTAAAAATGACTCTAAGGCATTTGCGCCTTATTTAAACTCCCGTGCAAAAATGACGCACGGGAGAGGGCTGGCCTTAAAAAATGACGCGCAGCCGCATTTGTGTCATTTTTTAACGCCTGGTCAGGGCAGGCATTAAGGGATCTGTGGGCTCGGCAGGAGCCCAGAGGGGCCCTCCCATGCCCCCAGGGACACCCCCTGCCAACCTCGCCCACCCCTGGAGGACACCCATGGATGTGGGGACCCATCTCAGGTAAGTACAGGTAAGTAGAGGTAAGTATTTTTTAAATATTTTTTAAGTGGCATAGGGGGGCCTAACTTGGGCCCCCCTACATGCCACTGTGCCCAATGGCCATGCCCAGGGGACAGGAGTCCCCTGGGCATGGCCATTGGGCAGCGGGGTATGACTCCTGTCTTTGCTAAGACAGGAGTCATTTCCATGGTGGTTGTGCGTCATAAAATGACACGAGTCAGGTTAGCGTCAAAATTTTTGACTCTAACCTGACTTGCACCATTTTTTGACGCACAACCCCCATTATTCCCTACGCCAGCGCTGCCCGGTTCGCGTCGGGTTTTTTGACGCTCACCAGGCAGCAGCGTCGGCTAGCGTCATTCCATAAATGTGACACCCAGCTGGCGCGTTGGAATGGGGTTAGCCCGCGTTACATTTTTTGACGCAAAACTGCGTTAGCGCAGTTTTGCGTCAAAAAGTATAAATATGGCCCAAAAAATCTTGCTGACATTCACTTGTAGTTGCATATGCCCATTCAGGGCCTGCGTATCTTCGACTTGCTGTTCTGTTTCTTTTCAACTTTTGATCACCATTCAGTTCTCCTTCACTTAGATCTTCTCTCCTTGTGGTATTTACTTCTTCTTCGATTGTTGTCTCAGCATCACTTCTTTTCCTCTTTCTTCTTGCAACTCCGGTCACTTACCTCCTTTCAGGGAACCTTTTGTCAGTGTTCTCTTCAGAGTCGAAATTGAACCTTCTTCTTGTTCTGCGGTGTTTTCTCTCGAATGACCTGCAATTGGTTCAGGAGGAGTCCGATCACAGTGACTTTGATCCACCTCAACTCCTTTCCCCTCTGGGTCTGGCAATTGCTCTGTTTGTCTCTCAAGATGGTCTGCTTCTTGGAAAGTCCTCCTCTGACTAGGCTTTTCTGCTGCCTCAATTGAGATAGGCTCTCCGTCACCCTCCTGGAGGTTTTCTCCTTCGTCTCCCACAGGAGTGACTGAACTATCCTCAATGGGCTTAGGTCCAGTCTCAGTTCCCCTTTGTTCTCTTTCCAGCCCTGAAACTTATTTTGCTGTTTTTGGTACTCTCAACAACTCTTCTTCTTCATGATCCAGTGGAAATGCCACTTTCTTTGTGTGACTTGCACGAATCCAGTTCGGAATTCCAGCACACTTCACAGCTGTGGTTTTTGTCAGAACTACCTGATAAGGTCCCTTCCAACAAGGCTCCAAACACGTTTTCCTCATGTGTCTCCGGACCACAACCCAGTCTCCAGCTCTCAGATTGTGCCCTGGGTCATGGATCGGTGGCAGTGTGGTGGCTTCCACCTGCTGAGAGAAGAGCGAACCACATAGCCAGACCTTTGCAGTAATCCAACACCATATCATCTGTAATGTTGACAAGTGCATTTGCAGGCACCGTTGGCAACCTCATGGCTCGGCCCATAAGGATCTCATACGGTGACAATTCTGTCTTCCTGTCGGGTGTGTTTCTCATTGACATCAACACTAAAGGCAATGCGTCAGGCCATTTCTGGCAACACAAAGGCTTATTTGTGATCTACAAAGCTACGCAAGGCCTGATTTGCATAGCCGTGCGTGGCTTTGGAAAGAAATGTAACACAATACAGCAGCTTGTGCTGCGTTGGGTTACATTTCCTAGTGGTTGCCATTTCATGGAAGAAGCCTGGGCATTGCCTTGCTTCCATTCATTAATTTCACACAAATCCTGAGTTGTTGAGGTTGGCATAGCTGGAGTTGTGTGAAATTGGTACACGTTCCTCAAAGAAAAGTAACAAGGAGAAAAATCTTTTTTCTCCTCATTATTTCCTTTTTCTGTGCATGACACATGAATAGAAAGAAGAAAATGCCTCCTTTGAATGTTTTGCTGCAGGAAGCTATCCAAGGGTGTAATGAAGCTTGATGGGGCCCTCCTGGAAAGTTCATGGAGGGGGCCCTTTCCGGACTCACCCATGAGCTCCCCGGCCAGGGCGTTGTGCTGAGAGGACCCCGGGATCTCAGGCCCCCTGCACTGTGGGGGCCTTTGTTATGCCACTGAATCTATCCCTTTCTGCTCAAAAACAATCCTGTCTATAACGCAGGCACCCTTGAGCCATGGTGCAAGCATGCCTGTGTTGGCGCTTTCAGCCTCAAGTGTTTCCGCCTGTGGGATAGTTGAAGAGCACCATTTCTTAGTAGATTTTATATAATACAGCGCAGCAACATGCCTTGCTGCACTGCATGAATTCTTAATAATTCTGCCCCAAAATGTCTTGTAAAATCTTGATACTCTTTTAATTCTTTGAGTTTTAAAAGAAGGCAATTTTACAGAAGCTGTATGGTATGCATCCATTTGAATGTAAATACAGTCCCTAACAATAAGGTTCAGAATGCACATTTAAGCTAACTTTGGTTTTACAAAGAAATGAAAATATTTCTCTTTTAATGTTCTTCTTTTAAAAGGTTCCTAACGTCTTCTAGCTAATTTGAGAACATTTGGACATCTGCAAACCCTTCTTACATCTTTCCCTTCATGTGCTACCGCACACTATAAAATGTGCAGATACCACTAGTTGAGTCAGCACTTGCTATATTCGTGCTCTGTTGGCTGATTGAGTTGCACATTTTTGTGCTGCATACATATTCTGGGAACGAGAATATAAATCTTCCGGCTGCAATGAAATATTTGACTCACCCTCGGATAATTTTTTGCAAAGCCTGTTACAGTAGCAGTGGACTTTAATTGAAAGTGGCTGTCCACAGCCCACGTTCACACCCGCCTCCCTTCATTTACTCAATATTTCATTAATACGAGTGGTATTAAAATCCAGAAAAAAATACAATATTGCTCTCTAGACAATGCAAGCTGCTGGATATTAAGACTGATGACTTGACTATTGACATTTTGCACTCAGCACAAAACTAAATCCGCTGTCTCATACAACATAGTGTATTAAGTCGAGACATTAACTGTATAACCCCTTGAAAAGAAGCAATATATTAATTTCAGGCCTAGGTAACACTGAGCAGAATGGTGCTAATATTGACACATCCCATCACCAGAGATGTGCAGCCATGTGACAGAGATCTTTTTCCAAAGAAAGTTTTTTTTTATCAATTCAGATAGTTTTATGTGTCACCGAACGAGCCCTTTTGTCTTGTTCCCCTCTAGAACGCTTCGCCCTTTTGTTGAAGTTAGTCGGGAGAGGTGAACACAGTTTGGGTGCTACCATACTCACTGATGAACTGGTAGGGCGGGGGCAGTCTTTAGGTGTTGTTACCGGCAGCTCTTGCTGCCTAACAGCTCAAGTCATCAGTACTTCATAAAAGTAACAAACATTTTCAGTGCAACGGGTCTCGCATTTGTTTGAATTAGAGCTATTAGCGTTGTAAAGCCAAAAAAAAAACGCAGTGCCATCGTGCTATGTACAATGCATCGCGACCGCGCTGCGTGGAAAATAAACAGATAAACTACTCCGAACTCTAGGCTGAAAATATCGAGGCTCGTATGTTTTTGGTACTTTACCGGTGCTGTGCAGGTGGGCTAAACACCAGAAAAGGCATACGTATGCATGCCTTTCTCAACTGAAAGCAAGCAGATTTTAAAAGGCAAGCCCAGGAACCAATGTAAGTGACTGACGTGGCATGGGCGTGGTATCAAGCCCAAAGAGAGATTACAGAATGGACGCAGCACTTTGTGCTCGCCCATAAAAAAAAGTAGAGCACATGAGTGTGTGCTTTGTGACCGCCCTTATAGTTCACTATTGCATGTCCTGTAAAGGCGGGCCTGCAAATGGCCTTCTTAAAAAATGCAGCCAAAATACCGGCCTTTTGTGTGTTCCGCTGCTATTTTCATTTAACAAAGTAAAGAAGGGTGCACCTAAAGACTTTCTTAACAAGCACTGGCAATGCCAGTAGGTCTGGATTTAAAAAATGTTGGATGGCAATGTAAAGCATTGCAAGTAAATAGCATGGGAATCAATATTTATTTGTGTGGAAGCAAAGAACTGTAGAATAATATTGGTATAGTTTGAAAGGGCAGGTGACAGTTGCACTGTCAAGCAAGTCAAAAAAATGCATGTAGGTTAATGACTGCCCTCTTCCCATTTGTGCTCCTTCCAGAAAAAATCAACATAAATGATCTTGTTATCTAAGACAGTTTAATAGCATTACAATGTCACGTGTGTGCCCCTGAAAGTTTAATCTGAGAGTACTGGATAAATAAATAAAATTATCATAGAGGTGTGGAGAGCAAGCACTTTTTATGGATGCACACAACGTCTGCCAAATCAAAACATGTGATAATGGCTCCCCTCATGTGGGCAGAGCCAAAAGCCCTCTCTAAGAATGCTCACATAATTCTCTTGTGACGGTTGCAGTGTCAAGCCGGACCACACAAATACAATACATTACATCTCATCTTACTTCTATTGGACTGCTTTCATTAAAGATACAATTCTCTTGCTGACAAAAAAACGAAATACTAATTTCTGACATCCACCCTTCCTTAAAGAGTATTCTTTGTAACACTCCATGCAATTTCTACTAACACTTAACCTTTTTAAACAACCTAAACAACCTTTCTCAACTCTTTTCCACAAACAATATTATAACATATTATTGACACCCTAACACAGCTATTATCTCTGCACTTCTGCTTCATACATACTGAATATGTACCGCTTTTGAAGTTATTAAAAAACCTTTTATTATTAAACATGGTAATGATAGTAATATTTTAGTATTTCTAGCCACCCTTTCTTTCTGAACACTTTTCAGTTACCTCCCTATTGTTTATGAATAATTGCTTCTACTCATGTAGCAATGCATATCAGTTTGGAAACCAACTTACTTAACAAGGTCCAAATAAAAACTTGAAAGTTCTTTTTTCAAAAAAATATAGAATGTTAACAGTCACTAAAAACAAAATAAATTATCAGCCATAAATATTAGCTTTTACGCTTTTTGTAACACTGCTATTGTTGCCTTCAAAATACCAGCATTTCCTTTTAATCCACATGTGGTTATCAGAATCACCTTGGCGCATTTATGCAAACTTGCACAATTCCCCAGCAGTTAAATTGTTTCTAATGTATATAGTCTTCTGCTCCAACATTTGTTTTTGCAATATTGCCAAATTTCCTTTCAGTCTTTCCTTAAAGAGGAACATGAGGGCAGTGAGCCTTCAACCGCGTCTACCCATATTTTACTTGCTTCCATCTACAATATTTTACATATTGTTTCCCACCTGCCACCTGTAACCAGCACAACCATTCACAGCAGCCATGCTGCGCCCCACCCATGTGCATTCTTTTCAAACTTCTCGAAATACAAAAATGACTTGGAATGCTCAGCTTTGCACATCAGCTCAACATGCCTGCACACGTACTAGTGCCACATGCAGTGGGACAGTGAGGACACAAGTCTGGTCCAATCTCCATGTACCTGCTAAAAGCATTAATTAACTTTCTATTTCAGTCACAGTTTATGGGTGCCAAAGTGTCACCACGCAATATGTCATCAACAATACGAAATTCTTTCCATTGCTGCTTCACATTATTTCAGGTGAGGATCACTTTGGATGGCATTTCAAAAACGTATATACTATTCTACATTTTACTGTGTATACCATCTAAATTAACCACTAATAGCACACATTTTATCCTCTGAATTCTTTTCAAATGACTCTTCTGTAACAGTTTATCTTCGCTAATTCAGCCTTTCGAGCAAAGGGTCCTTCCTCCCAACTTAAATATTGTTTTATTCCAGGGTCTTGTTTTCTTATGTAGTTTCTTTCCCAGGAAAGCTAGGGGCAGAAAACACAGACACACACACATACAAACACTTCCCTTAATAAAAATGTTTTTGCCTTTGCCAATGCTTGTACATGACTGTTGCGTGGAACTAAAGCACTATCCAACAAATACAGTTATCTGTATTAGGCTGAGTCGGTAGTTTGATTTTTCATTCCTGGTTTGTAAAACCTGCTCTGCTGCTTTCCAGGTGTGCAATGGAGCTTTTGGGGCCATCCCATCTTCATAATGTATAGTGTATGAAACTGGAGTATTAGTTGAGGGGAGTGATAACCCACCTCAATAAATAATCACAGCCCCATACCAGGGTAAACCACTAACTCCACTAAATAAACCTTGGATTAACCTTCTGGTAGGTTGGCACAAAGCAGTACGACTTAACTTATAGGCAATGTGTTAAGTATTTTATACAGTACTCAAATAGCGAAAATGCAGCTTCATAAAAGCCCAAGCCAATTTAGAATGGAATAGAAAAATAGAGAATATCATAATAAATACAAAGGCATACAAATTATTGCGAAAATGCAATAAGTCAAACTGTAGATATGAATTGTTAAAAGATTGAATTAAAAAATACTGCCAAACAGCACAAAGTGCTAATCAAGGTTATCTAGCTGTGCTAGTCCTGGTGGATGGGTGGAAGTCAAAATTTAAGGCTGACCGCGATTGAGTAGGGCTAGATATAGGGGCCATGTTGGTCCTGGTGGAAAGTTTACCTTCTGACTTTGAAACATTTATGGAGAAAAAGTGGTTGTCGGCAATACATCTGCGGGGCAAGCCGCAATCTGGGTTCAAAGCGAGGTTCAACAATGGTTGGTCACTAAAGAGTAGGGTGCCAGTGCAGTTTTTGGCAAAGGAGGGAAAGCTCTGAGCAGGCGCGTCAGGATTCTTTGACCATGAAGGCCTCAATGTTGAACAGCGTTGATCTTGATGAAGCTCTCTACGTTCAGACTTAGAAACTTTTCTGGAAGATTCCTTCAGCAGGGCAAACCAGCAAGGGGAGGCCGACCAATGATCCAATATCAACCAATTCCATGCTGCTGCTGGCCAATGGTCATACATTGTGGGGGATTGACTGCAAGGTAAGGATTCAGAACCACCACCAGTTCTGAAATCCTTACATTTGGCCTCCGATCCACACCCCAAATCTTTACCAGATGTATGGCTGCAGTAGCTGCCCACCTTCGAAGTCTAGGTCATCTGGTCTAACTTACCTAGACAATTAGATGCTCAACGGTTTGCCTGTAAAGTCTACCAACAACTTGATCAGAACCCGTGTCAAACTTTTTAACTGCCCACCATGCATGGCCAGAGGCAGCGTGCGAAGGAGGGCAGGCCATCTGTAGGAGGTACCAAACCATTCACACATGCATGACTTGTAAGTGAGGACTGATGCACTCTTTTGTAATAAGTGATTACACACATCCATAATGCATGCATAATATGCAGAATACCTCTGCAATACAATCTCAGGCCATCATTTATAGCTGGGGAATGCATAATCAACTATTCCCAGCAGGAGACTCCAGACCGCTACACTGGGATCATTCATGTGAAGCTGCTATTGATGATGACATCTATAGCTATTTTAAAGAAAATATTGGGATGGCTCCAGATGCACTGATCAAGTGTGAAGCATTCACAGTTGTTCTGAATGGGCATTGGATTAGTATAACCCTGAGGGTGTGAAGGGAATTGGAGAAAGAAACGCCAGTCCTAAAAAAATGATTGAAAGACCTCAAGCTGTCAGTGATCCATGCCCCAAAGACCTTGCTTGCTGATGGGGTTGCTAGTTTTAAGGGACAGTGAGCTGTACTATTAGAATGACTCTGATCATTGGATAGTAAAGATTATATGGCTAAAAAAACATGAATATGAAGACGAAATAGACAGCATCCTGGCCTCACCAATTAAGCCAGATTCCAGAGGATCCCCGATAACTAGCATCTACAATAAAAACAGATGAAACCTTAATGTATAATGTATTTCTTGACTGTTACCCAGACCGATGTGAAGAAACTTTGAAAGGGCAGAAAATAAAATGAACAGTTACTTGATCCAAACTCATCTGGGAACTTTCTTCCCAGAGCAAATAGACTTTTTAGATGTCCCTTTGACCATTCAGGGGGTGACCATGGGATCGATGGGCTGCCATTGGAGTTTTATTTGACAAATATCAACACATTTGCACCCAAACCCTCTGATGTATACACAGCGGCAGCCTTAAAAGGAGTGAGGTCCAACTCAACCTGAAGAGCATTACTAACTTTGCTGCCCAAACCTTGACAGGATTCCATAAACAGGAAGTCTTAAAGACACTTTTCTATGCTGAACATTGATTGTAAAACATTTATTAACTTAGAGTAAACCCATTACTAGGATTCTTGCCCACATGAATTCTTCCTGATCAAAGCAGATTTGTAACATGGAAGGACACAACCTAACATTAGGAGACTCTTCTCTTTGTTGAAGGCAATTACAAACTTGTTCCCTATTTGCTAAAAGTTACTTTGGAAAAGGCTTTCAGATAGTAAGATGGAGTTATGTCCTTGAAGTTTTGAAGAGACTGGGTTTTGGGAACATGATGAAATGGAGAACCCTCTGTATGCAAAACCATCAGCGAGAGTATGCGCAGTATGCATAATACCAGAATTGTATAAGATCACCCTTATTGATAGTTGCTGTAGTGATGGAACCCATGTCAACATATTTTGACAAAGGCGTAGGGACAGTGATAATCCTGTAAATGGGAAAACACAATCCAAATCACTGTACACAGATATAATACTCTGTATATCAAAGACCTCAGACACAACTTACAATTAACTAATTAACATTGTCTAAACACTTTCGGAAATAATCTAGATCACAAGCCAATTAGCAGAAATCCTATATTTTTCCTGTTAGACCAAACTTAATTGGAGAGCTGGCAGATATGATAACAATGGGGGTGTGGGTCTGTCATACTGAACTAGACAATAAAGAGAGAAACATTGGAAAAAGTATGACATCCTTGAGAGGTTGTATTTCCAATTTTAACATTTTTCTTTAATTGTGACAGGAATTTCACTGATGAATATAATGGTACTGCCACAATTATTGTCTTACTTTACCAATCTGCATTGCATGTCCCTATCAGAGTGTTTACAGAACTGGACTGCACCTTATCTTGCCCCTATTGAACATAGACAGGTGCATAGTGGCTTCACACCAGCTCCATCTCCCGACATCCACAGGGGTCAAGTGTGAGCTGTTGTCAAATTGTAGCACAACTGCAGCGGGTGGCCAGATGGATGTCAGCCCTCCCCACTATACTGACTAATTATATTCTGCCTAACTCTAGGGGAGAGAGTGTGATATGCTTGTGCCTGAGCCCTGAAATGTGAACTAAGTAAACAACTACAACTGCTGATGTAGAAAAAGAGCGCCGGTAAAGGTATTTGAAGAAAACAAGACACTTGGTTACGTATGTCTCTTCGCTCCCAGTTGGAAGCTTGCCCGGGGAAATAATTGAATTTGTCCATTAAAAATATGTAGCATTTCAGGGATTTAATCTGTGGGCGACTTGTATGAGGCAGAGATGCTAAGGACATCTTATGACCTTGAGTAGGTCTTCAATATACCAACAGGTCAGCTCCTTGCATACGCGAAGATAGTCAATGAGATGAGACAAATATGAAGGATAAATATCTCAGAACCACCCACACATACAATAGTAAAAGTATTGCTTTTACTGGGAGTGGTTTCTATGAGGAGCCCTATTGATTAAGACAGAAGTTCCTTGATAGACCTACAGGAGAAATGGTCAACTGAGGAACAAAGACTGGCAACTATTGCTAATTTACACACCCTAAATCTCCAGAAATGATTGCTTTAGGTTAATTCATTGTAATTACCTAAATAGTGAGAAAAATAAATATGATTTATCCTACCTCAGGGGATGTTTGCCCTAGATGATGTCTTTGAGAGGCAGCTTTCCTACACATACTATGATTGTGCCAGATAATTGTAAAATATTGGGAAAAGTTAGTAATTTTAGAAATAAAGTGCAGAAAAGAGTTAATGAAACCCGAAGCACTACCTGTGTAACTTATAGGGCAACTTTCCTGCACAGACAATGTTTTACAATAGGAATTACATACTTTATCAAGACTTTGCATCAGTCTGCGTCAATTTAAGTGACTTTGTACCAACAAAAATTCATGATAATACTATCCCAAAGTCTAGCAAGTTCATAGACTTAGAGGTGGTGTTAGCCAAGAGGAGGACAGCTGTAGCTTGAAAATCAGCAAGAGCACCAGCCAATTCTGGGAATCACAAGTAATGTACTGAGTATAAATAGAAAGCACAACACTCCATTAGGAATGACAGAAAGAGATGTGAGAGGTGGACATTACCCAGGTTAGGGTTGAACAGTTACTTACCCTCACTAAAAACATGGGAGACCGACAAACAAATGAAAACCCCTAACACACACACTAAGGGCACTGGGAAATAGACCCACTTTACATCACACAGATAAATGGCTCATGCTGTCTGCTATAACTTCTGCATTAACGTCCCAAGACCACGAACCCACCAAGTTTTGTTGTCCTCCTTTCCTCACAAGAACCAGAGTTGCACTGGGAAGTCCTAAGAAAATACCGTCTTCATCTGTGATTGGTTACCTGTGGCTCATGCATTGGTGTAAAAGTCTGAAGTTTATCCCAAAAAGTATATTTCAACCTACTTGATGACTAGAATTTGTGAAATACCTATAAAGATATTTGAGATTGCGAAAAATGGGCATACCATCTGGCCTCTGATATATGAACTCTAGCTGAGCTCTTGTAGCCACGTTACCCTTAGCATTTGTACAGCAAAATGTAAACAGATCATTAGATCTAGCTTCTTCCTCTATCCAACTTCCTATGCAACCTACAACCTTCTTTTCTTTTACCAGTGATTCATAAAACTTACTTTTGCACCTTACATCTGTGGAGACAGACTGTAATGCTGCCAACAAATCCAACTTAGCTTATCTACACTCTTTTTATTATGCTGTGGGTGACCAAGTCTTTATGCTTCAGTGACCATGGTTTCATCTTAGTCTGTAGACCATGTTTAATAATGCCTACCATGTACTACCTCTACAACAGTGAACACAAAATACTGAAGCACAGCTGATTCTCGAGCAACATTTGTTTTAGAATCACAACTTAGGAGGACAAGCCAGAAGATTGCCCCATTCTTCTCAGATGGCTTGCTGGTAATAAACGACCTTTGTTCTTATGAGCCTTGGCAGGATAACTTTTCTGTATGAAATGTAAAAAAACGTATTTTTTACCTGTAAGTATTATCTTGGGCCTTTATCTCAAATAGGATGCTGCTGTCTGTTGTTTGGATGTGAAGATACTCTAATCCACAGTAATATCGTACATTCATTTGGATTCAGTGTATTTATAGTCATAGTGATTAGATGCAAGTATAGGTAAGAAAGTGGGTAATTCACTGTGTGAGTTACTGATTCTGTTGTTGTACAATGCACACTGAATAGCCCCTGCTACTTTTCTTAAATTATACTGTGAATCAACGTGCTTGTGAAAGTAATCAGTTCAAGAATACCAAGTGCCTTAAAAGGAGATTATGCTGATCTAAGTCTATCAATGAGATCTGAGATATGTGGTATGCTGTTGATGCTTGCCAGTCTCCGGTCAAAGACATTCAGAGCTTATCATCAAGTATTCTAAAGGTGAAAGATTATTCTCAGTTACTATGAGCCATGGAAATTCAGGCAAAATGTATTGGATGTGGTATTTGCATCCAACCTTTCCATCATAGACAAAGATCTTCATAAGGAAATAATAGGAAGTTTGACCGTAATAAATTAAAAAGATACAATTTCCCCCCAATCTATCCCATTTTTAACCGAAAGAGTATCAGACAAGTGGCTTCTCTCACCTCTTCAGGAGTCAAAGGAAACCAAATGCGGTGCCTCTAACTATACCAGAATGCAGCGGGGGAGAGGGGAATGATGAGGTGCGGGGGGATGGAGGGGTTGCCTGATCCTTTTTTAGAAGGAATGGCACAATTTGTTACAGACCAGTGAGTCCTATAAATTATTTCTTAATTCTGTGTCATAAATGTCTCCTCATTTTATACACAGTCCTTGACCAAAAAACAAAACGAAGAAGAAATTACTGCTATAAAGTGGTGCTATGGTGCTAATAAAAAAGCCAATCTTTCAGTGCCTTCTCAAGAAGGAGGGTTAAGGTGTTACCTAATAGTGTTTTTCGATGTAAAAACCATCAGGGGATCTCAGAATGATAATCAGTGTAATGTTCCTCAACAGGTTCATTGCAACAGTTCAGGTGAGTCCTATCATTGTATGGGCGCAGACTCTGCAGAGTCTTTGCATATAAAACAATAGGACATTCTATCTTTGTATAGGTGGTGACTTTGCAGTCATAAAGATACTACTTGTAAAATACCTTTGTGTATAACATACACTTGCAAACTTACTCAAATGTGTAAGTTTACCTTTGTTAACCAGGGCCGCATGTTTTTAGATATTAATGTAAGTAATTCAACCAATATTTCTTTCAATTTTCCTAGGTTTTGAATTTTTTGAGACCAGTGCGAAAGACAACGTAAATGTGAAGCAGACGTTCGAGCGGCTTGTTGATATCATCTGCGACAAAATGTCAGAAAGTTTGGAAACAGATCCCGCTGTGGCCACCGGGAAGCAGAACACAAGACTAACAGAAAACCCGCCTCCTCAGCAACCAAACTGCAGCTGTTAATCGTTTCACTGGGGCCGCACCAGTGCGTCCAGTTGCCAATGAGTATTTATGAATGGTCTACACACTGTTATTTATATATCGTTTAATAATTTATTGGGAGAAATACAATTATTTTATATCATCGTCTGAAAAGGACCATAAATTGTTCAGGGTTCAAATTGTGAAACTGCAAGAAAAAAATATGCTCATAAATTTGTAAAGAACGTCCATTTGTTGGCATCTGTCTAGTTTGTTTGTGATGTGTTTTAAAGCCCTGTATTACTTACTCCACATGTTGCTTCACTTAGGGGCACTGATTGTGTGCCCTCTGTCGATAAAATATAATTGACTTTTGCTAAATTAGTTTTGGAAAATAATGACTCAGTGTGGATATTAATATTGTACGGTGTAATAACCTTTTTGATGACATCTGTTTTCCGCCTCACTGGAAATCGATCTGAATATATTAGCTGAGTTCTGTAGACTTGTTTGCATTGTACGAAGTTCTCCCATCCAAGTGATATTCTTAAGGGCTTTTTCTTCACTTCTTGTGAACATGAAAGTAGAAGTGACAGCAGTAACAGATAGTCATCGCTTTCTATACAATTTGGTAATCATAAAACGTCTCATAAAATAACACAAGCCTTTAATGAGTACGTATTTCATCCCCATCAATTTGTGCTTTAAGTTGAAATGAAATTGATAAGGTATTCTGATCTCTGATGACGAATAACAGAGTGTTTCCCTGTCCAGGGACAATGCACTTGAGATGGATCAGGTTGCCCCCTGTGCTGGTACCAGCATTCCTTAGATTTAAAGAAAGGGATTTGCAATGTACTATGTAAAACATTGTGTAAGGATCTGTAAAAACATTCGAAGAACAGCGCACTCTCTTTGCAAGGACACACAGTATAACACTTATGATGATGCAAAAAATCTTTTCAAATCTTGTGCAGTCTAGTTTCTCCATAATATCAGGCATCGCAATGTTATTACTCATATCGGATGAAGAGGCTTGATAGACCAACTCAGATACACTGACATTTAAACTCATTGGGCAATATCATGCAAAATGTTTACTGGGCAGCAACTGTGGAATTAGAATTGTGCTGTGTGCAGAACCATCTAATGTGAGATGTTATGCCCCTTGTGCTTTCACACATATGAAGTTGTGCAGCATTTGAGTGGTGATATCCGCTGTTATTTTGAGGATGAGCACTTCAAGGTACTGCTTCTATTTGGGAAGGGTGATGAAGAGTCCTAACGTTTCTGCATTGGGATGGTGCTGTTATAGACCTCGATACCTCTTGCAGTGTCCTTATGAATCCAACCCAGGACCTGTGGGCCAGTTGCAGAAATGTCATGACCTAAATATCCACTACAAAAATATGCATTTAGGAATATGCATATGTTATGATAAATGTATTTGTTAAGGGCAACTAAAGCAGAACTTCTTGTCATGAAAGAGTAACAACCACATACATGGAGAAAGAGCGAAATTTCTTAAAATCAACTATTGTCCATAAACGTGTACACTATCACAACCTGCCACCCATATTCTAACTCGATCAACCTAATAAAGAATACAACTCTGCTAATCCGTTTCTGATACTGGTTTCCTACTCCAGGAAGGTCACCTTTGAGGATGGGGCCTTTCTCCTCAGCAGGGATGAAATTGTGGAATTCGCTTCTCACTTCTATTTGCTTAGAACCTTCTGTTATTAAGTTCCAGAGAAACATTGAAACCTGGCTTTTTTACCGAATTTCTCTCTTTCTCCTTTTGGTTGTTACATTACCCTCTTATTATGAAGACGCTCTGATTTTACTAAGATTTACAGATATATTTAACATTACATCACATATGCAAAGCTATTCCGAAGGGGACCAGTGCATAGTTCTCAGTACCAAGGTGATCGCTCCACAACTTACAAAGCCTGTGAGAAGCCAAAGTGCAGTATTATGGTCCAATTAAAGAAGGTAGAACAATTTCCCCAGCTCAACCAGGTAGACTGCACTAGTATTGAACAACTTAGATTGTATCAAGTCATTTGCATAAGTATATGCCAGTTCTCAAGGTAAAGGTCTTTTTTCTTAGGATCGTGAGTTGTCGATAATGTTTGTCACCTGTGCTTCAAATCGATGTTTAAATCCAGAACAATACCTAAATTGCACACCATTTTAGGAGGAGAAAGAGGTGATTCCAGAACTTTAGGCCAGGCTGTGTTAAGGAGGTGATTATAGATGTGGGTGAATAGCATCTCCATTTTGAATGGATGTAGGGAAGTATATATTTATTATGATTACATACATTGACATAGGGTAATTTAGTAAATCTATACTCACCTATATACACTTAACTTCAGGATATTGTTGTAGACAATATTTAGGTCACAATATTGTTGTACATCAATATTTGCATTCAATATTCTGGCAGTATGGTTCTCAGTGGCACCCACTGTTACAAAGGATTATCTGCAGTCACTGAGCCCTTCTGGCCCATTGCCAGAGCTCCACCCTGAAGACTGCACTTTTTAAACTGCTCTTTCATGCCTTAAATTCCCCATGGATTGATCACCGCTTCCAGTACCTCGTATACACTAGGAAATGCACTGAGTCTTTATCTGATTTGAATGGGCACCACCACAGGCAGTGACCCATTATTATATATATATATATATATATATACATATATATATATATATATACACTGATGTAGCATTTTAGTAATATGCACATGGCACATAAACAACAGGGTTTACTCCCAGCTCAGTTTTAATACCGTGTTTAGTTCCATTAGTGAATGTTCCCACACTGGCTAGAGATAATGTGTGTTTTGTTGCCTGTCTAGGTGAAGGAGTATAGAAAGCATCTATTTCCATTGGACTAGATCCACTTGCCACGGGTGCACTGATTTAATGTCATGGATGTTTTTGGATAAAACTGAAAGAACTCGTTACAGATGATGATATACTCCTCCCCAGGCCTCAGATTTCCAAAACGTGTGGGATGTTTGGACTTTGCTAGTTCATTAGAAAAATGATTTTAGAAGTGGATACAATTTTTTTTAGAAACAAATATACTTTAGAGATATCTAAATCACCTATTGCAGGATTCCTATAGATCCAATAGTACCTTTATGTTTAATGAAAGCTGAGTATTGTATTACGATGGGAGTTGTGCTCAAAATTGATTTAATAATCTGAAAGGAGAGGATGATAGTGGTGTGGTAGTGGTGCACACATTAGGTGATGGTCCTGAAGGAGTGCTTACTTACTTTGGTGTTTTAAACTGACAGTCAGTGGAAAGTGCTTTATTCTGATTACATGCATGAATATAGCAAGGAGGGTTCATACAGGAGAACTTGGCATGAGGAGGTTCCACGCTGTCATA
Organism: Pleurodeles waltl; assembly: GCF_031143425.1. Classification (NCBI taxonomy): domain Eukaryota; kingdom Metazoa; phylum Chordata; class Amphibia; order Caudata; family Salamandridae; genus Pleurodeles; species Pleurodeles waltl. Next base: position 320,907,225 of record NC_090436.1, read on the forward strand.
ATGTTGTGGTGCAGGGTCGGACTGGCCTATATTGTAATCAGGCAGTGCCTGAAGGGCTGGTCCCACAGATGATTGTATGAACCAATTTTTTCTGTCTGTGGGCCTTTATATAGCCTTTTTAGGCTGGTTTTTAATGTTGATTTCCCTGTTATCAATAAATATTTCCTGCGGCAGGCTTAAATCCTTGCAGTCTTTGATAACTTGTGAAATACATATACAGCATGTCTTTACAGGTTCAAAACTGTCCCGATTTGCAAACATGGGCCATTCTTTTAACTTTCTAATTCACGAATACCGCGCCACTTTAATTCTAGTGCCCAGCCTATTTTCTCTCCCATCCCGGCCCTGTTGTAGTTTTTGGTGCAGTGGGTAAGAACTGAGCTTCTCTGGAGATTCAGATTGGTTTGTGAGTGAGGATGAATCAGACTTAAATTAATAGTGTGACAAGAAGAGAGTTAGAGTGTGTCCAAAACATACGATAACTCCTCTTTGGCATTACTCAATCGTTGCACTCCCTACCTAGAGTCATGCAGCTGTTAACACAGGGTTAATATTTTCTGAAGAGCAGGAAAGGTGGCTCTGCTCTCAAGGATTAAAGGGTTTCCCGGGTCTGGGCCTATACTGGTACACATTTAAGAGGTTGTACTTCTTGCAGTCTGGTAACTACTTTTTGTAGTGCTAAGTGTTGCATTAGTGTCAGTATGCCATAACCGGGCATCTGGTCAGTTTTATCTGGTGATCGCTGTACACTAAAGGTAATTTTAAGGTGCATGAATAATTCAAAATGCCCCCCCTTTAACACAGTCTCTGTTTGGGCTCAAACTTTATTTAGTCTAGGTACTCTCAAGAACCTCGGGTCTTTTCCAAAACAAATCAGAGCATCAATTGTGACTCTAATCCCTAGGATGTGAGAAGTTCACTCCCAGCATGAAGACGGTGCCTGGTTCAGCCACTCATTTCAGCAGAATTGCCAATCACACACCTATAGCTACGAAGCGCAGTAATCTTTTGCCGCAGGAAGATGAGAGGCTCAGCTTCTGCGAGGGCCTCAGTTTGATTTGCACATTAAAATTACGTTTCACTAATGCACTCGGATCTACTAACACTGAGCAGTGCCATAAATATTGGATACGATGTTATCACACTATTATACTTTTCTCCAAACTTAGATCAACCACAAAAATGTGTACCTGTATGCTGAATTTGGCAGATATTTTAATTTCTCCATGAATTTTCCTTGAACGCAACCCTCCTGTTTTTCATGGACGAAATGTGTGTGTAGAAAACAAAGACTTACCATCCCAATTTAGCCTCTAGTGGTTGAATCGTAATTTACACAGAAGTCTTACAGAGGTCCTGAATGTGGACTATTAGAATCAGCTGTACCCTCACACTGCCCTGCATTGGACATCATCATCCTAATATAGCTCCCAGGGCTTGTGGGGGAGGTGTCAATTACAACTGATAATTGTAAAGGAATATTTTAGTTTAGGAGCTGTTACTGGCAGTGGAGATGTATCCACTGTCTTTTTAGAAATCCCCACCCACGCTACTCTGCCACCTAGAGGATCCTATTCTCTATCTACGATCTCTTTAGGAGAAGACAATTTGGGATCCAGCCAGACATATACATTCAGTTGCTTATCTCAAACCTTCACAACATTTTAAGGCAGAAATAATTTAGAATTAAAATAGTAGTGCGTGTTTGTTTGCTTATCTGCCATATATCATGCCTGAATATTAGTGCTAAGGGAAATACATTGTTGTCATCTGTGGTTGTGTGTTTCAGTTGCTTTGTTAAAAGTTGTGTAAGCCTTCAGTTGTGTTTGTGGAATCAAAATGTCTTAAATGTTGCATGAAAATATAATGTAAAAATGATATTTTTCTACTTCAAACACCTCTAAATTGGGGGACCTTGGGCCACTAAGTGCAATATTTAATGACCTACTGAGTGTATGCAAGATGGCAAGAATGGGCAAGTATCCTGCATGGGTGGATGTGTGGTGCATCACGGAGAATGGCTGCTTGCGTGGTGTGTTGCAAGTTGCAGCTGTAAAAGTTATGACTGTCTTGTTGCAATTTGTGTAATCAGAGTGCTGTCTGCTTCGTAGTAAGATTTAAGTGAGAAGGCATGTCCTCATTTTTGTGAATTGAATTATTATATGTATATATGTCTGTCAGTATGTGTGATGTATGTGCATGCTTAAATTGATATTGTACAAAAGTGTGTGTACACCCTATATTAAGTTTTTGTTAATTGTTTCAGTAGCATTCGGTTTGTTCCAAATAATATTATATTCTATGTCTTTTCTAATTGATGTATGTTGTTCCAGTCCTTGAACCCACCTGTATTTACGGAAGTCTCATGGTCTGTCCATGAGTCCTGCATTTCCTTAATCTCCAGTCTGGTATTTGTTCCTACACTATGATCAGATCCAATGAATTATGTGGCAGATGAGGAAATATCTGTACTTTCCTACTGTTGAGGTGCACTAAGGGAACTGGCTTCTGATTGGGCAAGTGGTTAGATGGCCAGCTACATCACAGCCTTAAGGACCACTTCTGTGGTGATTTAGTGCTTCCTCGCCCTGCATATTTACTGGCCGTCCCTTATTCCTCACCAAATCAACTTCAGCCTTCAAAGAGACAATGCAGCCAACTTCTAATCTGTTAGCATGAATAGCTTGACTAAAGACAAAACATGTTAACAAATCTGAGCAGTGGGTGACCCTCGCTGAGCGTCAACGCAGTGGTCACAAGAAGATGAATATGATAGGAGTTTGATTACTGAGCTCCAGGATGCTAGTGGCTGCACTTGTTTTTCTCAGAAGATGCAGCTCTAATGTTTGTCCAAAAATATTCTAGGAGTGCTTCATTTTGTATTTTAAAACCCAGTCCTTATTACATTTTGGTGACACATGCTCATTACATGTTGCCCAGCAGTACTTCATACTCACTGCTCCTTGCCCACATGTACTACAGGCTTACTCCTCCTTGCCCGGGTGTACTACATGCTCACCACTCCTTACCTGGGTGTTCTACATTCTCCACTCTTCACCCGGGTGCAGTACATGCTCACCGCTCCTTGTCCAGGTGTGCCTCATGCTCACCATTCTTCACCCTGGTGCAGTACATGCTCACCGCTCCTTGTCCAGGTGTGCTACATGCTCACCACTCTTCACTCGGATGTACTGCATGCTCAGTGCTCCTTATCTAGGTGTCCTACATGTTCACCACTCTTCACCTGGGTGCAGTACATGCTCACCGCTCCTTGTCCAGGTGTCCTACATGTTCACCACTCTTCACCCGGGTGCACCACATGCTCACCGCTCTTTGTCCAGGTGTGCTACATGCTCACCACTCTTCACCCGGGTGCAGTACATGCTCACCGCTCCTTGTCCAGGTGTCCTACATGTTCACCACTCTTCACCCGGGTGCACCCCATGCTCACCGCTCTTTGTCCAGGTGTACTACATGCTCACCACTCCTCACCTGGGTGTTCTACATTCTCCACTCTTCACCCGGGTGCACCACATGCTCACCGCTCCTTGTCCAGGTGTGCCTCATGCTCACCATTCTTCACCCTGGTGCAGTACATGCTCACCGCTCCTTGTCCAGGTGTGCTACATGCTCACCACTCTTCACTCGGATGTACTGCATGCTCAGTGCTCCTTATCTAGGTGTCCTACATGTTCACCACTCTTCACCTGGGTGCAGTACATGCTCACCGCTCCTTGTCCAGGTGTCCTACATGTTCACCACTCTTCACCCGGGTGCACCACATGCTCACCGCTCTTTGTCCAGGTGTGCTACATGCTCACCACTCTTCACCCGGGTGCAGTACATGCTCACCGCTCCTTGTCCAGGTGTGCTACATGCTCGTCACTCTTCACTCGGATGTACCGCATGCTCACTGCTCCTTATCTAGGTGTCCTACATGTTCACCACTCTTCACCCAGGTGCAGTACGTGCTCACCGCTACTTGTCCAGGTGTCGTACATGTTCACCACTCTTTACCTGAGTGCAGTACATGCTCACCGCTCCTTGTCCAGGTGTGCTACATGCTCACCACTCTTCATCCGGGTGCACCACATGCTCACTGCTCTTTGTCCAGGTGTGCTACATGCTCACCACTCTTCACCCAGGTGCAGTACATGCTCACTGCTCCTTGTCCGGATGTGCTACATGCTCATCACTCTTCGCCCGGGTGCACCACGTGCTCACAGCTCCTTGTCAAGGTGTCCTACATGCTCACCACTCTTCACCCGGGTGCAGTACATGCTCACCGCTACTTGTCCAGGTGTTCTACATGCTCACCACTCCTTGCCCGGGTGCACCACATGCTCACCACTCCTCAACTGGGTGTTCTACATGTTCACTGCTCCTCACGTGGGTGTTCTACATGCTCACCGTTCCTTGTCCAGGTGTTCTACTTGCTCACCATTGATCCTCTTGGTGTAATTCTCACCTCAGTCTACAAGAGTTCCCTTTGTGGAAAGATGTGGTGTACATCTGTCCTGGACACTGAGGCCTGTTGGAGAAGTGTTAGCTTTAGTTGAGTGGAAAAGGTGAAAATAAAGTAGTATTTTCTTTCTACAACAAAACTGGTGTTGACAGATTTGATATATAAAGTTAGCAAGAAGAAAAAGAAGCAATGAACTTACACTATTGCCTCTCTCGCCACTCTTCTTACTACCTTTTCTTAACATATAAGGCATCAACCCTTTGTAAAAGCCCCTCACATTTGGGTTCAAAATAAAACTCAAAAGCCTGGGCTTTAAGAAGCCTGGGAGGCAAGATACTTCATATGTTCAGGAATGGTATGAGGAAGAGAATAGTGAGAGTAATGTAGGGTACAAAATGTAATAAAAGCATTGCTCTATTGCAGGCGGTTTTTAGGTAGGACACAGAGAGACTTAGGCCCATATTTATGGGCTTTTGGCACAGGGCAGCGCCGTAAGTCACCTTCCTGCACTGCTCTGCATCAAAGGGAAAGGGCAGGAATATGACGTATTTAAGCAATAGGGCACATTCCTGTCCTTTCTCACTGTGCTGACTCTGTTTTGGCAGCCTAGCGCCAACCCAGGCACCCTTGTACCATGAGTGTATGGCCCACTTTTTGGCTGTCTGTGGGTCTTTTTATGGCTTGTTAGGCTGGTGCAGGGTGTCTGCACTGTAGGCAAGATTGTTTTTGTGCTGGAAGAGGCATTTTCCTGCACGAAAGCAATCCCAGGAGGTGTTAACCTCGTTCTATGGATGCTGCAGAATGCAGCACCCATAGAAAGAGTTCAAAACAAGAAGAAATCAAGATAGTTCTCCATGTTGGGCTTCCCCTGGGAAGATGTAAGGTTTAGGAGCATCCCCAGGTTTACAAGCTCTTGTAAATCTGGCGATGTGTCAAAATCCATTGGTGTTGTGTGGAACACCCACCGCAATGCCCATGGGGCGTCTCCCTTGCGCAAAGTAAGGCAGCACAGCGATTTGTGCTGCCTTGCTCAAGATATATGAGGCCATTCAAAGCCATGTAAAGTGGCTTTGCATGGCCTCATAGATATTAATTGGTTTTTGCCACTTTTTGTGACGCAACAGTAGCGCAAAGGGCTCATAAATATGGCCCCTAGTTTTTACCTCTTAATGTTAATATAGAGAGAAACGTCTGTATTGTTTCAATCCCTCCGGCCTCCTTACATCTGATACATATCGCAAGTGCTTATTTCATATTTTTTTGGGTTGCTTTTTTGGGATTATTTGACTAAGTGTAGATAAATCGATTTGTTTAAGTCACTTACCTTTTCACTGCCATTTATAGTTGGTCAGCTAATGTTATAACCAAGTATCGAATGTCCTATGCATTTTGCGGTGCAATATTTGTTATAATGCATTCATAAATTTAGTCAATATTCTTTATGCTGCCGTTATGTTTTAAGAGTTGTTTTAGCCTGACAGTCATTCTGCTTGACCCTTGTTTTCACTAAGACCCGAAATATTCCATATGGGGTCTCTTTGATCGGCGTGCAGCAGTCCCTCTCCACATGCATCTTTGTGCTTTCTCAGGTTGAAATCCATATTCGTTTAACTGCATGTAGCGCCACCTAGTGACCGGAAAGCATACTAACATTCAATGCCAAAATACATTGTTGAGGAATGGCAATAATGCATTTGACTTTACTACCAGAGTTTTTTTTTTAAATGGCTAAAAATAGGTTAATCTCAAAGAAGGAAATATGTGTATGCAAAGTTCACAACTATGCAGTTAAAGGGCCGTACAAACTTTGTTTGCTTTTTGGGTTTGTAGCAAAATAGTTTTTACACACAACTTTAAAAAAGCAACAAAATGTTTCCAAACAAGCTTAAAGATGCCTTGTATGTGTGTGTGTTTGTGTGTGTGTATACATATATATTCCTAAACGAGCAGTCTGTTGTTTGAGTGGTGCACTCATCTGCCGGTGCTTGTGACGATGGGGACCATCCACGTCAATATATCAATAACAAAAAATTCTCACAGCACTCCACAAGTCCAATTATTTCTCCTTTATTTCATTCGTATATATATATATATATATATATATATATATATATATATATATATATATATATATAATACAACAGTAGACATTATAATATCTCCTAAAGTTTCACCACCGAGTGACCCACTGTAGGGAAAGTTCTGTTGCATCACTTCTTCATCAGGTAGGAAGGTATTTTAATATTTAACTGTCGAATGCTATTATCAGTATCCCAGAAAAAATATAAATCACAAGGACTGTGAGTGAGTTAAATAAATATATTCATGTAAGCACCACATGTTTATAAATATGCATACATATTTGGAAACATTTCACATTTTTGGGCATGAAAGTAATCGAACATTTAAAAGGTAGTACAAGCCATGACTCGTTGATCAACAGCTCCACAGGTGCAGAGTGTAATGTAATATTATATACTGCTTGATGCCATTTATAAATGTGGAGGGGGCCATGGTTCATATGAGAGGAAGCCTCGTATAGGTCATGGAACCCTTCCCTTCTTTTATGATGGTGAAAAATAGTAAATTAATCACTTATCAAAGCTGAGCCTCTGTAGTGACATCATAGAGTAACCTTAGGCTGTTTCTTTACAGGAGTTATTATCTGCATTAGGAAACTCTGAATTGTTTTCTTGGCCACAAATTTTAGTTAGATGGAAAGTTTCCTGCTGGGTCCTCTCACTAGATGGTACCTCGAGTGTGAGAATGATAGGGGGCTGTAAATACCCTTTAAAGAATAGTTCCCAATAAATTTAGCAACTACTGGCGCACTGATAACAAGCAGCAACTGCCTACTTTTTTCATAAAGTGAAATACAGGCAGTGCTATTCTGACAAAGATAATGTTAATGGATATTATGTAGGGGAATTAGGACGGAGCACATTTCCATTGTCATGTTATGTGAAATATTTTGAAAAGCAGTAATGGTTTTATGAGCCTTAGTTGCAAAAAAATGTAAACATTTAGAGGAGAAATAATCTACCAAATGTGTCACTATGTTTGCAAATTTTGAAATACGAGACAGCTATATGAGTACACTCTTCTGATTTGCACATAACACTTCGTATTATACAGTACAATAACAGTAGCAAACAGAAACAAATGCACTAAAGATGCCCTCGAGTTATTGGAAGTAAAACTGGTATGATGATCAATGAATAATTGACTTGAATCTGCAATTATCTTCCTAATCAATGCAGCTTGATTTATTAGTTTGCAATACACACAGTTAGTGATAAAGTTTACAAATCCGACTTGTCACTCGGTTTTCCGAAAGTATTTTACTCACCATCATGTTTACAGACAGTCGTGCTTACAGAATCAGGGACATAAAGGCATAGAAAGCATACAGAAAGGAAGGATGAAGAGGCCCAAACCAGAGGTAAGCTCAAACAGTGAAGCTAAATGTGATTTCTTGTATCCTACCGAATGAACGCATTCGGGGACCCCACCCTATCTTACACAGCTGTGCTCTGTTAGGTGTGCTGTAACCCTGTCTTTTTCTATAAAATGTAATGTTGAAAATCTGTCATCAGATTTTGAGTCAGTCTTTTTAAAACTGATTATTGCCGCAACCCACCTATCTGCCTGAATTGGGAAAAAGTGGGCACTGTAGTGTCTGCTGTGTCCACGTAGTGGCTGAACAGTGTTCTATAACCACTAACTACATATCAAGCAGGCTTATTGTTTGCCAAATGTGGCTTTTAGTAGTAGGCAACATTGGCATCCATATGATAACAAATGCCATAGTCTCCCTTTCAAGATAACGCTGTGGGATAAATGAATTTATTTTGCATCAATAGCCTACAGCACTTGTTCTGTAAAACCGTGGCTAAACTGACTATTCATTTCTTGTTATTTGTAGCCTGATAAAGTGGAACCCGTCACTACTGTCATTATTAATATCAGATGTTTAAATTTGTGTTGTATTTGTGGGTATAAGAAACATTTGGGCACAGATAAATGTGGATAACCTAATTGCTTCTTTTCAGAAACATGCAACCGAAATGGCTATTTTGTTTTTTCTATATTTCCCAGCACATTATTCAATGCAGTACTTGCCTGAGATACTGATGTAAGGTTGTTTAATGAAAGTGCTTCAGTACCGTACTACTACTTTGAGTGTGGTTTGAAATGTACTCCTTAAATGCTGCTGTGTGGTATGTTTCTTCTTTCCTAGTATGTACACAGACATAGCTCTTGGCTGGATGCTAAGATTACTTCTACAATTGTGACGCATTTGAATCCTCTGTTCACGTTACATAAAGCCTATGTACTAGATTGGATATTGAGTTTGTATGTGAATATATCCAATGGAAGTGGGATTGTTTTTGAAATAAGGCTACATATTAAAGAGACTATATTCATGAATCACATTGTTTCGTTGAATTCCTCATCTTTTTGTTTATTATTGTATTGTTTAGAATTGTACATTGTAATATTGTATTATTATTGTATTATTGTATTATTGTATAATGTTGTGTTATTATAATATATTGTAATATAATATAAATTAGATTGGAAATTATGAAAAATACTAATATAGTAATAAACCTCATAATATGATCCTTGGACTAAATTGATCGAAAACTCATTGATACTCCTGTGAGTTTTTAGTAGTGGGCATTTATTCAGGCCATTTAGAGATTGGCGGGCACAATACTGTGCCAAAAACGTGGTGTACATCCCAACCGCTAAGCTTGTATTTTCATTGCCCTATTTTCCAGTGGCAGACCCTATGCGGACTATGTCAGCAGGAACCTTTGACTGAAATTCCAACTGATATTATGCCATAAGTCAAAGTACCTCAGACCATCTGCTCTATTAACGGTGGACGTTGACACATACTTTGTACAGTTTGGGACCACAAGGTAAAAAGCCTGTCAGTCCCGAACAGAAAACCAAAGAAATGAACCAGCTCGTTAGGAGAAAACTCTGTGTCAGGGACATTAGTTTTTTGTTCTAAAATAACAAACCCCCTCGTTGGGAGTGTGCTTTTGAAGAACAGAAGGCTTTGCTGAGCAGGTTATTGCCTTCGCTGGTGTCTCTCTGCAGCAGCTATGCTGGAGGCACAGAGATCTCCCCCCGCCTGGCACAGATCGCAGTCGGTCTTCTGCAGTCAAGTGCATTCCTACTGATGGACAGGCCGCCATACGGTCTATTTTATCACAGTTGTTGCTGAATCAATTTTGCAACATCATGACAACTTGTCATGACAATTTTGTCTACCTGACCATCTTTGGAAGAGATCTACTGTCTTTGGATACTTCCAATACGGCAGCCAATTTAGGGAGTAAGGGAAAAATTGGCAGTTGGAGTCCTGCAAACATTTCTATGTATCTTTACATTTTATCTATAGTGTTCAATATTTGGGGTGAGCAAAATAAACAAATGTGAAGATTTTAAGTAATTCTGAGGCTGAAGGCTGTGGCCTTATATGGAGTATTTCTAAGTAATGCCTACAGTGTAAGGTGTGTAGCTGTGCACACTGAGTAGCATAGTGTGTTTACCAGGTCCTATAATAAACATATTAGAAAGTTTCAGTCATCCCTTAGCAGTAAAATACTTATCTCATGAGCTAATTTATTTTATTCTGAATCATTCGTCTTTTGTCAGAATCTTCATCCTATGAATCATCCTTCCAGGCTTCAGACTGGTCTAGAAACGTTTTCCTCAGCAATACCCTCCAGCGCCGCTTGGTGGTGCCATGCAGCTTCAGCCACAACTCCCCCTACAGATATGACAACACCGAAGTGGCAAGCAGTGCACTGGTTTCAGTTCTTTTGTACCTCATTGACGCAGGTCTGGATCTCTCAGTATCTCATCGATGAAATTCCAGAGACTTGCAACAGCGAACAGATCAAATATCTCCTTCAAACATTTGCTGGCTTAGGCCTTGTCACAGGTGCTGCAAGAAGATGTCATCATTGGACCTCCATGATCATGTGGTGCCCCACATTGGAACATAAGTCTTGGCCTGCAGCTCCTTTGCCTCCATGCATCCAACGGGCAGTAGGGAGCAGGAAGCCAAGTTATTATTTGCCAAGGCCTGCAAACTGATGCTAAAACAATCTTCCTCACCAGCAGGGAAGCCTGTCAATGAGCGATCCCCTACGATATCTTCACATAAAAAAACACAAAAGGGCCATACAAAGGAGTAGTCCTCTTTCACAAGAAAACAATTCTGCTTTCTGGAAAATTCGGAATTTCGAAACCATATTGACCTTGTCCTTTGCAGAGTCAAAGTATTTCTTTGTGATTGAGGTCTTGCAACCCTCCTCCCATTCCACAAGACTTCCATTCAATGAGGCTTCCTGGGTTCATGTAATGCATGAGAAAAAATATTTTAGGACCCAGCAGTTCAAAGACAAATAGACGAAATATGCTGCTGCTAGCCGATCCCCACATTTTGATTTCTCACCCACCCATGGAATGTTCCGTTAGCTAGGCTTTCTTCTCAAAGCAAAGCCTGATTGCCTTCCCTTATACGCATCTTGAATGATTCCAAGAAATGTGACTCTAATGACTAAACGAATTTTGCTTTTAGTAGCCCCACCCTGCACACTACTACTGTAGCAAATGTTTAAAAGAGTGGCTTAAATTCTGAGGACACTTGTTTTTCTGTGGACATGACAATCATGCTTGTATGTGTACCACTGTCTCTCCAAAAATGTCCAAGCCACACTCAAACATGTGCCCTATGGTGGCGATGGTGAGTGGCTCGTTAGAGAGAAGGCCAACTCCTCCGTAGGACATGAAGTGGTGCGGCTGCCTTGATAGCTGGGCCTAGCCTCCCCAGTGAGCCAATTTAATTAACAGTATATTTTCAAGTCTATTCCCATACTATTCTCTTGCTCCCCCCTTAAACCATCTTCTTCTCCCATTTTTCCACCAACTGAGGGAGGATCACAATAGATTGCTGGGTCACTGAGCTGAGCTGGAAAGGCTACAGCCTAACCTTTCTGTTCCTCCAACCAGGCCAACAATCACTCCACCAGGAGTGCTCTCCTACACACACCTCTCTTTTAGAAGCAGGAGATCCTTTCCTGCTGACCACAGGGCCCTTGGAGGTAGTTACTGTGAAATGAATAGACATTGGATTTTACTCCCTTCACTTCTTGGCTCTCACGAAGTATAGAGTTCTGAGATCCACTCTGCATCTATGACTTCTGAAATTGTTCATTCAGCCAGACACTAGTCCTGAATAAGGAAATTGGGTAGCACCTATTTCCACCTTTCAGTTCTTTCGTACCTACAGATAATAGGGTGCAGAATTCCTGTCTCCCAGTACATATTGTATTGTAATTTGCATTTATATAGCACTTACTACCCTGACGAGACGTTAAAGTGCTTTACCCTAGGTAGCATTCTGCTTTGGAACCCATGGTTAGTGGTTCTTCCAGTGTTACTGGTTATTGCTGGTTATTGGAATTCATCTCGTGTGCTCGAATAAACCATTCAATTAATTCAATCCAGTTCTTTGTGGGAGATTAAAGTAATAACAGTTAGATGTGATCATTATTGGGTCAAGAGGGATATGTAAACTGCTTCAGATGTTTGGTAGGGTTAGTAAATGAGCTTGAAGTTTAGGTAATGTTATGTTGCAGGGGTATTACTTTGCAAAAAAGGAGAGGTTGTGATCTTTGAAATGAGTTGTGGCAAATTGCAGAAATACATTAATATAGATACAGGCAAACATTCATGTCACTTAGGTAAGGTTCTGCTCAGACAGAGGAGTCATGCAGCAGATGGAATGGAAGGAGAGAACCATTTCAAAAGAAAAAGGTGAGGTGGCCATCAGAAGTTTTAAGTAATGATCAAGGCAACATTGTTTGCGATAGCATGAAATTTGAGGATGCAGGACTGTAGACTAAAACAACATCATTTACATGTGACGATAGTGCTATTTATTAGGTACTTTTAAAGGTGCTAGAGTGAGAGGACCACTCTGTCCATTGCTAAGTTACTACTAGATCACCATTTCTGCAAGTAGAGCTGATTAGCACAGGGTTTGAAAGCATGAAGTAATGGCTGGATGCAGACGTTGAAAGAATCTGCAAATGATTGAGCAGATATCTCATTATGTTCATCCTCAAGTGTAGCTCACAGTAATAGCTATGAAGTACAGTGGGATCCATTTAGGGGGACTCTGGTTTGACATAGCACAAGATTTAGGGTGAGAACAGTTTTCCAGATGGGACGTGTATTGCCAGCATTCCTGTGGATGGAGATCTAAACTCAAGTTCAATTAAGCCTTTGTTTGCAAGGTGCGTCTGATAAGACTTTCTGAGGCATTGCCTTTTATTAGATGATAGCGGTGGGGAGATGTAACTGTAGAGTCTGTCTGGGCATGGTTAAGGGAGCCTTTTGTCTTTCTCGATCACACTTTCAGTTGGATGATGACGGGGATTTGCTAACTACCCTTTGTGGCTCTGTTGTAGGTTCTCCCATATGGAGGCTGCCCACTGTGAGTGTCATCAATCACATAGGCTGTGTTTGGGAATTAGCCTGGCAAGGACATTTTGAAGGTAAACCAAACCCTGCTGTTCTGCAACATATGCCCCTCAGAAACTCCAGCCAGTACATACACAAAAAGACTATTTCATTCATAAAGCTCTTGTTTAGCGTCAACAGCTAAAGTTTTATGTATCAGAAATGTAACTTAATTTCTAGTTTGAATTTGTTTTTAAATACCAAAAATTCAATACATGCTTAATTTGACAAATGTTATTTTTCAGAGTAGTTGTGCTTTCACTAACATAAATGCTGCGAAGCTCTACACTATAGATTTGTCAAAAATCCAAGATCAACATCATATAAAAAGATTCTCAAATGAGTATTGCTATTTTCAGTTTCATTAACTTTGATATTCAAAGCCCAGAAAAAGAATTAAGGGGCCGATTTATCAAACTTTCATGCAGCACATCAAGCCACCATGCTGCTGTGCCCAAAATGGAAAGGGCAGGAATGCGCCATATTTAACATTATCAGGTGCATTCCTGTCCTTTCCTTATGCTGGCACCCTTTTGGCTGCCTAGCACCAATGCAGACACATGGGCTCTATGATGCAAGGGTGCCTTTACAGGCAGGATTGTTTTTGTGCAGGAAGGGCTACCGTCTTGCACAAAAGCAATCCTCAGAGGCATATTCCTCTTTCTATGTGTGCTGTAGAAAGAGGAGTAAATGAGGAGAAATAGAGATACTTCTCCCTTTACACCTCACCTTGGAGGCATAGCATTTTAACGCATTACCAGGTCTACCAGTAATGATAAATCTGGGAAATCCGTGGGTGGATGCATGGCAACACCCATGCTTCACCGATGGAACGCCCTTGGGCAGAGTAATGCAATTCAGGGATTTTCTCTCAGTTGTATAGTACCAATAGTGCATGATCTTTGTAAGGGTCTCTTTCATTGAGGAAGTGGTTGTGCTTAATCAAGGTCTCACCAAAATCTCAGACCCTTCCAGATCCACCAGCAGTCTCCCTATATCAGCCTCCCATCTGAGTTTGCCTGACGTTCAGGTCAGGGAAGGGTCAGTGTTCAGTGCCTAATGGATGTCGGAGACCAATTGTCTATCATCCCTTTTGAGAAGAACCCATTTCTGGAAGGTGGTCATAGGGCAGTGGGCACCTGGCCTCACCTGTTTGTGTGTCACCCAGTGTCTTACCTGACAGTGTTGCATCCTCTCCTTTGCAGGAAGGCCATAGTCCTGTTTGAGATGCTCGAATACTTAATGGTTATGTATGTCAACCAGGTCGTCAATCTGCCTGCCACCAGCTTTCTACCATTCACGAAACTGAGAGCAATTCATACCTGGGTTAAAATTGAGATTCCTCAAGGGTGTTGGGGTGAGAGGTGAGGTGTAGGAGGACAGCTTATTCCTGGCCATTATTGACTCCCACGACTTCAGTATGCCTTTTGTGACCGGTGAAGGATCGAGCCCCACACACAGGAATGTCTAGGTAGCATGGAGTTTTCCAGATACGGTCTCCTGCTATTGTTTGGTCCATAAAACACCAGGCCTTTTCTGTGGCTGCCCTCCCCATTATACAATATAGCAGAGTTGGGTTGTGTGATAGTAGTTAGTGATGTGTGGTATTCCAAAGCTTCTCTCCGACAGATGGCTGTACATCCTATGTTTAGGCATCCTGGCTTTTTTACCTCCCTATATAACGACATTGATCATTTGTTGCTTATTGCTCAGAGTCTCACATGGTGGGTTTAGAGGGGGTGATTGGGCCAAGTAGAATATTTCAGGATGGGTCATTTTGACCGCTGCAGACCTTCCTGGCCACGAGAGGCCTCTGTGTTGCCAGTTGCTGAGCTTGGCTCGTACTGACTGGAGCAGCTTGCCATAGCTTGAGCGGGTTGAAGTTTCCAACTAGGGAAATAATTTCACACCCAGATAGTCAGTTGATTTCTCTTCCCACATTAGCGGATACTTTGTCCATATTGTCTCTACCGCATTGCCCAGGAGTATTATATTTAGTTACATTTATTCTGAATCTCGTCACTGCATCTTATTCGGCTAGAGCATCTAAAAGAAGTGGAGAGGGTGAATTGGGTCTGTGAGAGTCCGTAGCACATCATCGGCATACAGGCAGATTTTGTGTGCTTCTTTGTCAAACGGTATCCCATTTATATCTTGGATCACTCTGTTCATTTGCACTAAATTTTCCCTATAGAGAGCGAATAGAAGAGGCAACAACCCCCTCTCTATTCCAAAGGTATCAACAGGTTTCCAGTGGGTGTGGACCCTAGCTGTGCATAAATACTGTTAATCAAGGCCTTCTATTTGGGCCCCTGGTCCATTTTGTCAAGGATCCTCCTCAGAAATAGCCAGTGAACCCTGTCAAAGGCCTCTTCAGCATAGACCGTCAGTACCTGTGCCAGATCCTGAGATCTACTGACACGGGATAAACTCTGATTGGTTTGGGTCAAGACACCCTTGCATGAGTGGGTTAGGTGATTCATTAATATCCCGGAGAAGATTTTGTCATCAATGTTTAGTAAAACAAATATTTTGTGAAAAAACAACAAGGGTATACCTAATTTTGCTATATCAGGAACTTGGCGCAGTGACATACAATACGCAACATTGGTTCACAGTAGATCTCTTTATTAAGAGGAGCAATTATATAGATCTCTGGATACAAGTGTTCTCTGCAAAAGGTACTTTATTCATGAAAAATTACAGCATTTGTTTCTCTGGCCTTCGCAATTCATGAAGTCATTGCAAAAGACCAACCATGACCTTATTTAATGCAATTTACTTGTAAAGTCAGTAGAAACCAACAATCATGTGAAATAATGTGCTCAGAATTGTTTACAAATGCTCATTTGAATATGATGTGAAAAAGTGCATCAGAACCAAAAGAGATGCATGACAGTTGACTTCTCAGTTGATTTGCATAAATAGGGTCAAAATAGAAGTTTATTTGGTATTATGCAGCCAATGGCATTTCGACCTCTGGTCATTTATAGGTCATCATCAGGACTGGGAGGGTAACTTACAGCACAATGTGTGAGTTGATATTCCTGCTGATAACCTCTAGGCTTTTTCCACTGTAAAGGCATTTTGTAACACTCCATTTCTACATGTCCTACTTTCAAATACCACGCACTCCACCTTATGCATAGTAAGGCCTACTTAGGGATGACTTAATAATATTTAATATTTAAAAGGAAAGTTATGACCTGGCAAAGGGGTTTAGTTTGACAGGTTGAACTGCAGTTTAAAAGCCGCTTTAGTCAAGCTGCGCTGGTAGGCCTGAAGCCATGCTTTACCCTGTCACTGTACTGGATGGCACAATGGGTGCTGCAGTCCACTTGTGATGTTTAACTTGCATCATTTACACTTTGTACCATATGCTAAGGATTTATAGGTAAGTTCAATATGTCAATTAGGGGTGTAACAATTTCATGATGTTGAAATAAGGACCACAGGCACTTTACCTGTGGTTAGCAGGGGTAAAGTGCTTAGAGTTCTACAGCTGGACTGTTCCCACGGAGCACAGGGTCAAGACTGATTTGCATATGGCTGTGTCCAAACTGGGGTGGTGCGGTGGCGAAAAAATGATGGATTAAACCCAATTCTTTGTGACTGGGGTTGAATAGTTGCATTGTTCAGCATTCCGCCCATCATCTGTTCTTTTTGCTTTTGTCACACTAAGTGGGAAGGGTATGCCCACACATGGGTGCTATGCTCACTACACTACTGGATTCAAGCTAGCCTGGCTGATGCAGGATGATCCTCTGCAACAGGTGCCGGAATATTTATTTCCAGTCCAGGGAGGATTTGGCCTGGCAGTTTGGGCTGGACTGTTCCCATGGAGGCCAGGGTCAAGACTGATTTGCATATGACTGTGTCCAAACTGGAGTGACTTGGGGGCCGCAAAAATGATGGATTAAATCTAGATCTTTGTGACTGGGGTTGAATGTTTGCATTGTTCAGCATTCCATCCATCATTTATTCTTTTTGCTTTTGTCATCCTAAGTTGGAAGGGTATGCCCAGGCATGGGTGCTATGCTCACTGCGCTACTGATTCAAGCTAGCGTGGCTGATGAGGGTTGATTTTCTGAAACAGGTCCTAGAATATTTATTTCCAGTCCAGGTAGGATCTGGCATGGCAGTTTGGGCTGGACTGTTCCCATGGAGCACAGGGTCAAGACTGATTTGCATATGGCTGTGTCCAAACTGGGGTGATGTGGGGGCCACAAAAACGATGGATTAAACCCAGATCTTTGTGACTGGGTTTGAATGTTTACATTGTTCAGCATTCCGTCCATCATCTGTTCTTTTTTGCTTTTGTCGGCCTAAGTGGGAAGGGTATGCCCAGACGTGGGTCCCTTGATCACTGCGCCACTGGATTCAAGCTAGCCTGGTTGATGAGGGGTAATTCACTGAAACCAGTCACATAATGCTTGTTTCTGGTCCAGGGAGGACCTGGCTTGGCAGTTTGGGCTTGACAGTTCCTATGGGCTACATATGGCTGGGTCCAAACTGGGATAGTGGGCAAAAGGCAATGGATTAAACCCAGATCTTTGTGACTGAGGGTGAATGTTTGCATTGTTCAGCATTCCGTCTGTCATCTGTTCTTTTTGCTAGGGTTCTACAGCCAGCAAAAACAGTTAAGGCAAACATCTGGGAGTACACCAGGCAAAATATGGTCATTTCTCCCATCCTACTCCCTCTATTTCAGTAATATACAAACAATGCTTCAGTTGAAAGCTTTTGTTAAAGATGCAACCCTAACTGTTCATCCTAAATCTGACAAATCACACATTGAGATGCAACTATCGCATCCTAAATCTGACAGATCACACATTGACTAATCACTCTGATTAGTCAAGATTGTAAGATGTAACCTATAATTTTGCACCTAGGTTAGCTCCAATTTTAAGCTTTACTATACACTCAGGGCAGACTGGTTTTATGAAAGGAAGAAAGTCATTGTCCAATTTCAGACTTTGTCATGTCTCTTTAAGTAGAATAAAAAATTCTTATTGTGTTGCTTGCTGTGAATGTGTAAAAAGCACATGCTTTGATTAACTGGCAGGTTTTTTTAGAACCATAAATGTATTTAATTTTGGTTATGTGAGTAAATAAGTTTATTATATGGTGTGGTTGTGGTCCAGTTTTCATTTGAAAAACCTTAATTCAACCCTGAGTAGCTGTAGTTCAAAGAGGTCAGGCTTTATCAAAGGAACAAATGTAGAGCAGTAAGGAGTACCAAAACATTTGAATAAGAAAGAAACATGACTCAATAAAAATCTGTCATCATTTTATAGAAATAGGTTGTTTTTTTTATCTGCAAATAGACACCTTAATGACAGAAATCCAACAGAGGGTTCAGGAGATATGAATTTTCACTGTAATGCATTGCATTTGCAGTAAACCTTACAACTTTATAAACGTTTTCTAAAGTTTGCAAACTACTACTCTGGTCTGGTTTGTGTGGCCAACTCTGGCAGGGAGAAAGTCACAAGATCCAAAGAGACTTAGTTGAATGGTTACCTCACAATCAAATCAGTCTTCAGTACAATTCCTGACTGTATGGGTGAACAGCCATAGACTTTAAAGGAGTGGTCCTGATGCAAGGGATACAGAATGATGAAGGTGCTGGAAAATGCTGAGGTTGCTGATCCAGTGATGGAGGTCTTCTTGGGGCTACTCATCAGTCCACGAACATGTTCTGGTGACCAGGCTACAGCGATCGGTGTCCTTTGAAGTTCAGTTGAAATTCAGCTAAAAAACAGTTGCCACTGATCTACCGGTCTGCGGGTACAGCAAAATCAACAGTTCCCTTTAACTGTTGATAACATATTTGCTGGGTGGCCAAACTGCCCTCTGACAACTCCCTTGGGCCCAGCAGACTCAAATGTAACTTTTGAAGGTCAGGACTCAGTCCCTTGGGCTGCATGTTGGTAGTTAGTAGTGGCACGACATTCTTCGCTACCAAATCACCAAAGCAGGCTTCTTCACCTTTTGTGGCCCTGGAGCTGTGTTAGGAAGTCAGACGACCCTCACCTGGAGTCCCTTCTGTCTGAGGCTCCCGGATGACTTTTCCTTGAGCAAGGCACCACAGGCACAGTCCTGTCTATATTAGACCAAGGAAGAGCAGGAGCAGTTCAGTCTTGGTGCAGCCCCCATTTGCTGCATCCAGGGAACAGCAGGGCAGCCCTTCTTCAGTACAGGCATGACTAGAGGTCTGGATAATAGGATTATCACTTTATTGCCCAGTTTTTGCTGTCAGCGGATGTGATGACTACTAGCCAATGGGCTAATAAGGCCCTTCCCTCCTAGTGACAACTTCCTGTAAAGTGTGGAATCTAGCTAGCCCAGGACACACCATTCTGCTCACTCCCAATATGGCAGAACCCTTCTCTTGGTGCATGGAGCTCACAAGCCCACCCCAGAGATGTAGTTATCTGGGGCTTACACCCCCACGGAAAAATTGGTTTGGCCACAGCTTCCCCTCCTCTGTCCCCAGCTCCAACCTGACTGTAAGAAAAGAAGGATAGCCCCTCTCATGTTTGTCCACCATTTACCCTTCAAAGGTGGCTTCCCTTTTGAAGCTCTTCTTTTGGGCTGTCACACTATTCGGCCTTCCTGCCAGGGAGAGGTCACACCTCTTCCAAAGACACGCTGTTTGTGTTAATTCCTGAGTGATTCACACCTCCCCCCAGAACGGCAGCATGGTGTCTTGTGTCCAGCAGCCTTACACAGTTATTGGAAAGACTTGGACAGCAAAGTTATATATTCCAAGAAACAGATACCATGTCTTTATGGGGCATATCTTTTTATGTATCCCACTCTGCCAATCCTAATAATTTGTTTTAAGGACTCTCACCCACTAAGGGGCAGATTTAAGAGCCCCTAGCACCACGTAAGTGCCGCCATAGCATCATTTTGTTTACGCTAAGGGGGCGCTAAAGTGGCATTTTCCCTGTGCCACATTTACAAAGTGGCACAATGCATCCATTGTGCCACTTTGTAAACCCTTGTGCCACAGTATGCTGGCGCCAGGCATAATGTATGCAATGGGATCGTTCCCCCGTTAGGGGAGCCGAAAAAATTGGGGCATGGAAATCTAAGAGATTTCCTTGCTCCATTTTTCAGCACTTTTAATGGCTGCTTAGAGCAGCAGGCTTTAAAAGGGGGCATACCATTATTTATAACGGACCCCTATGTACTCTGCAGGTGTAGCGCCAACATTTTGGTAGAGTACATCAATAGCATAAAAAAATAATGACACTATTGCCTCCTACTCTGCGCCATAGTGTGCCATATTTTGAATATGGCGCACACATAGTGGCAGAAGGGGGGCGCTAAGGGGCGCATGGACAGTGGCGCTGCACTGGGTGCAGCGCCACTTTCCTTAAATCTGCCACTAGGTTTTTTTAATTCAGTGTCATGCTTCATCTTTGAGTCCTCATCACAGATACAGAAATTGTATCTGGGTGAGCCCCACCTTGAAAGATTAAAGGAGCTCTTTGAGTGGTACTATTATGTAAAAATATGGAGATCCTCATTTCACAATTATCTCGTCATACTTTTTATTTCCAAGCCCCTAGACAAGGGTCAAACTGGGTACTGATGCTACTAGAGAATTTTTATGTTCTCTGCATCAAAGATCTGGGTTACATGTTTTAGCCTTGCTGTGCCCAAAGTGGGTCATTTGGCTTTTGTCAGGACTGGAATCCTTAAAGTACATCAAAATGGGAGAGTTTCTTCCTGCACCTTTTTGGTGTGTCAGTGTTTTCATGAATACATTACAGGTTGGTGCACACTTACAAAACCTCATGAGTATCTTTCCCAGTCTGATTTATGTGGGTGAAAAGAAAAACTATTGTCATTTGGTGCCACCGTAGTGACTATTTTTCATTAACTGCAATGCATTTTTTGCAGTGGGTTTCACGTGTGTGTACCTCTGAACATGAAGAAAAACCATGCAAACACACTTTCATGCACTGTAACACAAGGTGGTGGATTGCAAGAAAAGGTGCCGCTGTGATCCTTGAAGGGATCTCTTGTGTGTTGTTTTAATTTGCCATGTATCATTACTTTATAATCGGCAACTGTGGTAGCTCATGCCAAAGCATGCATGCCACTGTCCTATATTTCATAGATACATATTTTTTCAAACTGACATTATCTGCATCATGCTTGAAGCTGGCCTGGTGTGTGGTGGACACCTATGGTGTTGGCATCTTATACCAGGTCCAGACAACCCCTATTAGTGAGTGAAGACAGTGTCTTGGAAGCCAAGGCTGTCTAGAGGTAACTGTGGATGAGCAGCCAAGACTTATCTAGGAGAAGTGCAAAGCACTTGCAATACCACAGCAGTCACACAGTAGCTTATCACACCTGAAAGGAACCACACAGTGTTGCAAAAATAAAAGTACTTTATTATAGTAACACTGAACTAGATTACTCGTAGGCAGTCCCTCCAACTGGAGGTAAGTACACACTATATATACACACAGTAATAATTAGGAATTAGCATAAGAAACAACAAGCATTGGTAAGTATTAGTGAAAAATAGTGAGGGCCCTAGGGGAGGGCCAAACCATATACTAAAATAGTAGAATGTGAAGTGACGTCCCCCACCCAAGGGTATGGAGTAGTTAGAGGGGAGCTGGGAGAACTCAGGACCCCAAATGTTGAGACAGTCAGTGACCATCCTGCGACCAGGAGAGCAGAGGTAAGTACCTGGTCTTCCCAAGGACTAACAAGAGGATAAATGGATTGTGCAAAAAAAGGACCAGACCAGAGAAACCCAAAGGTAGATTCTGGAAGAAGAGGACCTGCAAAAGAAGGAGATAGAGTCCTGTCCACAATGGAGTGTCCAGTCAGTGCAGGTCCCACTACCCACCTTTCTGTGAATGAAGGTCCTGGTCGATGGGGGAAGGAGAAGATCAGCTGTGGAGCCCAGGAGCTGCGAGGAGTCCTTAGAGCAATGCAGATGATGTCTCACATCGTCACCACTTTGCAGATGGTCAGTGGTTAGGAGAACCACCAACAAGCCTTGGCAAGTGCAAGAGGAGGCAAAAGAAGAGTTGCAAGGCTGAAGAGGACCAGCAAGGTACTGGGGACTCATCCCTTGGAACCTCAGCAGTCGGGAGAGCCAGCAGAAGCAGTCACAGCCCCCACAGGCAACAGGCACACTAAGTTGCAGTGAGGCCCACCTGAAGGGGAATCCAACATCGCTGAAGCAGCAGAGGAGAGACTGTTCTTGCAAGGATGAAGTGCTGGGGGCTGGGGCTACTCGTAGCCTGAAGATCCTCACGCACAGGGGTACTGTCCTGCAAGGAGGGGCAAGAGCTCACCATCTCCCAAAATGGACAGAGGGGAGAGAGGACCAATGGGACTACTCCAGACCACCACCTGTGTTGCAGGATCCACACAGTTCATGAGGAGAGCAGATCTACACAGCCGGTCGTTGTTGCTGTAGGTGCCTGCAGATGGAGGGGAGTGACTTCTTCACTCCAAGGGAGATTTCTTTTTGCTTCTTGGTGTAGCTGAAGTTTGACCCTAGAGGATGCACAACTGTGGAAATGTTGCAGTTGCTGGAAGGAGCCAGGGAAGAAATTTTTCAAGGCGAGGACATCTCTGGAGTTGCAGTCTTGTTGGTTCCTGAAGTGTCCAGTTGTGGTTCCAGTGGCCAGGAGCAGAAGTAGACGATGCAGAGGAGTCCTAGTGGAGTCTTGCATGCCAAACCTGGGGACCCACCTGCAGGGGAGTCCCTAAATAGCCCTAAAAGGCGGTTTGGTTACTCTGCACAGTGACCACCTATCAGAGGGGTCACTAAAGTCACCTGTCTGACCTGGCCACTCAGATGCTCCCAGAGGCCTCTGCACATCTTGTTTTCATGATGGCAGAATCGAGTGGCCACGTGGAAGAGCTCTGGGCAACACCCCTGGGGTGGTGATGGACAGGGGAATGGTCACTCCCCTTTCCTTTGTCCAGTTGCTCGCCAGATCAGGAACCGGGGTCCCTTAACTGGTGCAAACCGTTTTTTGCTAGGAAGGCGCCAAATGTGCCCTTCAAAGCAAACCGGTGGCTTGGGGAGGTGACCCCTCACAAGCCTTGTAACACCTGTTTCCAAGGTAGAGGGTGTTGCCTCCTCTCTCCCACATGAAACCCTTTGTTCTGCCTTCCCTTGTTTGTGCTGGTCAAGCAGCAGGAGGGCAGAAACCTGTCTGAGGGGCTGCAGCAGAGTGGGCTGCCCACAAACCCTGAAAGACTGGTAGGAGCAATACTGGGGGATCCTCTAAGGAGTCCCCAGAGTGCATGGAATCATGCAACCAATACTGGCAACACTACTGGGGTATGATTCCGACATGTTTGACACCAAACATGTGCAGGTTCGGAGTTACCATCATGTAGCTGGACACAGGACCTCATGACCTGTGTCCAGTACTCGGGTAAAATGGCTTTCCCGCACTTACAAAGTCAAGTGCATTGGAACTGGAGTTCATAGGAGCGCCTGTGCTCATACAGGGGTGCCCTCACACACAGGGACCCACACCTACCCTTTGGGCTGGAATAGCTTACCATATGGGTGACTTACCTGGTGTAGTGACCTGTGGTGAAAGGGTGCATGCACCTTTTCATGCAGGTTGCAACTGCAGGCCTGCTGACACATTTTGCATGGGCTCCCATGGGTGGCATAATACATGCTGCTGGCCATGGGGGACCCCTGGTGTCCCAATGCCCTGGGTACCTAAGTACCATATACTAGGGACTTATAAGGGGACACCAGTATGCCAATTGTGGAGTGCACAAAGGCCCTAGCTAACCACATTTGGAGGGAGAGAGCACAATCACTGGATCCTTGGGTTGGCAGGATCCCAGTGAAAATAGTCTAAGCACACTGATAGCAGGCAAAAAGTGGTGGTAACCATGCCAAAAAGAGGGTATATTCCTACACCTCGTAGGTACCATATACTGGGGACATATAAGTAAGTTAATTTGCCAATTGTGGGTGAAGCAATCAGGCAGATACCTCTTATGAATCAGAGAACAGGCACTGAGGCCTGTTTGACATGACTCAGTGGACCTTCAGAGTCGACAAAGATGCAGCATCTGTCCAAACACCTGTGATGATAATCAAACAGAGGCATTTCCTTACAGGTTTTAATTTTGTGGTGATGGTTAAAGCATCCAGGGACAATATACATTAATGGTATTCATTTTGGTATACAATGGTATTCATTTTTAAGATTGGGCTACGCAGGGATGTCTCTTACCTCTTCTATTAGCCATTGAGCAATTACTGTTTTTTACCCCAGGAGGCAATAAAGGTTATAACTACTAATGTGACTGTTCTAAAGGCATCATTTTGTGCAGATGATGTTTTATTGTATATCAATAACCTCATTTGCACCATTCAGTTAAATTAAATATATTGATAGTTATGCATCAGTGTCGGGCTATACATTAACTATTATTAAAAACTGATTTTAATGTACTTGGCGCTGCTGATGTACGACATAATAGTGGGATTTTTTGATGTCCATCTCATGTTATATATCTTAATATTCATTTTTTAAGTACTATTAAAAGTCCAGTTAAACGTCCAGTTGATATGAACTGTAAAAAATTAAGTGCTACAATTATTGAAAAAAAGAGGTAAATGGGACTCTTAACATTTATTGTGGTGGGGGAGAATAGAAGCCATTGAAACAGTAAGCGCTCCACAAGTCTTACATGTATTATCTTTGTTACCAGTAACATTTCCTCATACCTTTTTCAATCACTGAAATAAAAATATTACTGAGTTCATTTGTAATAATAAAGCCTCTCAGGTTGTAATAAACCATAACATCTAATTTGGAAGGTGGCATTGGTATTCCTAATTTTAGAATTATCACTGTTCTTTTCAGATTGCACAAAGTGTTATTTGGTTAAAAGATTTTGAGTTTTTGATACTTCTCAAATGGGTTTTTATTTTGAAAAATACTGTCAAGCATTTTCCATTACCAGCTACTTTAACTATTGCTATTAAAAAGAGTAATGCCACGTTCTCTGATAATCATTTAAACAAAACATGCTTTGTTTTATTTAGATGTCAAAGGTTACATCTTCAAAGAGATTCTTTGTGGTATATTCTCCTAAATAAATTCAACAAACTAATATTCTATTGTCAAGTTTGTACTAAAAGTCAATAACATATTTGAACATTTAAAAAGATACTCTTCCTGTACAAAATCTATGCTGAACATTATGCACATACCCTTGCTCCAATGTAAGGATGTTGAGTGGCACATGGCAACTTAAAGTGAACAGAGTTGGGAATGGCAGAAGCAGCAGCATATCTTAGTAGATATGATGCTGTCTTGCTGTCTTCCTTTCACACAACACAGCAAAACAACTTTGGTTGCAGTGCTTCATTGTGCAAAATATTAGTAAATCTGCCCATTAGTCTCTACATTGAGCCTCTATCCATCCAGCAACTTGTCATCCTACAACAATATGCTGACAAAACCCATCTGTACGTAGCATAATTTTGAGTGTCTGACATGAGAAATATGAAGGAGTCTTAGAACTGGTATCATCTTATCGTACAGTATGAAAGGGACCTAGAAATCATTTTCCAGTTCTATTGCATCCATTTAAAACTGTAAGATGTTACTAGAAGGTAAAGATTTAATGCATGGAATGCCCCCATCTTTGAGAAGGACAATATCAGATGGGGTTGAAACCTGATTATTAGCTAAAAGTTTTATCTACTTGAAAATGTGCATGGGTACCCCTCATTCACTGGCATATTAAGACTGACATTAACACCAGTTAACTACATTTTTCTCACAATTATTCAAATTGATGTTTTCAGGGTGTGTTTTTCGATTAGTTTGACTTGTAGTTTTTCTTCAGTGCTTAGATCACAGCCATGGATAAAAACACCAACTACGGCCAAGATGGTGTTGGATCAACCCTGATTTTTCGGTCTCTCCACCACCCGGGCCCATCTCAGCAGCATCTAGCTGCATCTTGAGCCTACGGAGCTTGGTCATCCCACTTATAAGTTTACTCTTTGCTGCTGAAGCCACTGGGGGCCTGTAGTGGCCCTAGTCACCATCTGCCCAGAGCTCCACGCGACAGAGAGGTAGGCCAGCAGCCCGCAGACATGGCGGCTGCCTGAGGCCAGTGGCATGCTCATGAGAGCCCCAGCGCCATCCCGCAGCACCCCATCCCTCCAAACCTGACACCGCTGCCAGGACCTGGCCACACGGACCTGTGACCCTGCTGACAGATTTCGCCTATGGGCAAGACACCTCAACCCTTCCAGCGATCCCGCTGTGCTGTGCGGGCTGCCTGGGGTGGATCCCATAGCCTTGAATGCCTCTGGAGCCTCACCACAGTACCTGCTGGGCTGAGGTGCATCCGCGACTGCCCAACCTTGCCTGAGCACTGTGGAGGCAGTGGCTTTGCCTCCCATACCTGCACGAAGGGGCCCACTGCATACCTGCATCCCCTCTTCATGGGAGGCCCCGCTCCGAGGGTGCCTGCCGGTGGAGAGACATATATCAGCCTTCACCCTCATGCAGGACATAGCACAACAGCAAAGCCAGACATTAGACCCATCGACCCGACCCCATTTAGAGGATAAGCGCACCTACCTGCCACCAGCAAAGGACTGCTCAGGGGCCAATCGGGGCCCTTTCACAGAAGCCTACAAACAGTGAGACGCAGTAAGTTGCGCATTGCCTGACAGTGCTCCCATTACAGTCCGGCTGCCACTCATTGCTTATTAGGCCTCTGGGACTCCTCGCCGGGTCTTGCGCCTGGGCCTTCTGGGGGCTCCTGCTCGGCCCGGCGTGCAGCTGTGTACCACTGGAGACTGTTGGTAAGCATGCGACTGGTAGAGACCTAGACACCTCCTTGCCAGAGTTGCCTCCTGGATCGGCCAACGAATGCTTGCGGGCAGCCCCATACAATGATCAACTCCCATGCCAGGCCATAAATGAAACTGTGTATGCCCCCCCTCCACTGAAATGCGCTCATGAGGGCCACACTTTTATATTGGGCCACCTCGGGATTGAGGCAGGATAATTACTATAGCAGGCCCCCACGTGTTTGGCTTAGGTCTGATAAGTCTAATTACCGGCACCCTCCTTTATGCCAGGCTCCACCACAGGCGATGTGGTGGTTTACCCTCACCAGCACAAACTTCAAGACAAAGCTTCTGAGATACCAGGACACCCCAGGCCTGGGCACTATCCAATTGTTGCCATGGATCATTTAAACTGATAGCCGACTCCGTGCAAACTCTTCAAAACACCCAGGATCCCATTGAGGCGCCCTCCATTAATCTCACTTGTCGAAAACACCGCAATGTGGGAGGCCCCAAGCAACCTGTGGAGCAGCAATGACCAGGACCCCAAGGGGTGGTGGCGGTAACTGCCCAGCCCAGAATCGGAAGGGCCTCCCTACTTTCTCACGGCCTGTGACACAACCCTTTGGAACTCCCTGACCTTTCGCAGACGTGGCCTCCTCAAATCACAAGAAAGACCAATCAGTGATGGAAATGCCTACCCGGTCCACCCCACACCACATAAAAACTCTGATGCTGCCTCACTTCCCTTGCCCCTAGATACCGCTGAAGGGGTTAACGATGCATACTCACCGCACTCACGAGGAGCTTCCTGACATCTCTATTTGACTCTAAAGATTGAAGTGCAGGATCTTTGAAAGGATCTATCTCAGGAAATGTGCGACCTCTGCTCCAATTTAACCTTGGTTGGTCAAAGGGTGTCAGGCCTCGTGGACAGAGAGATAGCGAGAGACGAGTATGTAAAGCAACTGCATCAGGAGATTTTGCATCTCCATGAACAACAAGACCTTCTGCGGGACCAGACAGAGACCCTGGAGAACCGGTCCTGACGCAACAACATTCAAATTCAAGGGGCCCCATTAGGAGTGGATGGCAAAGATATCAAGGAATATGCCACAGCCCTCTTTTGATTGATACTAGGATGGGCAGATGACAGAGATATACAACTTAATTAACAGAGTCCATTGAGCGTGCCGCCCCAGAGGGGTTGGCGCTAGACACACAGACTTCTTAGTTTGCATCCACAATTTCCAGACCAAAGAAGACATCCTATAGCTCGCATGGGAGAAGCAACCTATCTGATTCTGGGACCATACTTTGGGTCTATATCAAGACATCTCTCTGCTCACGCTCCAGCAGCGCAAAGACTCAAAACCAGTCACGAGCATCTCCGGTCCTGAGGTGTCTCCTATGGATGGGGACATCCATTTCAACTCATGTGCCACTGGGAAGGCCAATTGCACCAAGTGAAATAAATACAGGATGCTAAGAGTCTTGGGCCTGGTCAGCAACCCCTCAGTGACTCATGGACCAACATCTAGAGAAAGTTTTCCCGGCGGTCGCCCAGGCTGGCGGAAAGGAGGCCGCCACTGGAAACACAGTAGGCTGAGCTCCACAGACCATGCCCAATAGTGTCAATAGATCTTGGCTAGCCTCACATGAGGCAATACTGACCATGGGTCTTGATGGGGCCTTCTGTGAATCGTTTCACATCCAATCATCCTTGCAGGGCTCTGAGCTCATCATGCCTCTCATTTAAGGGTCCCAGATGGCAAGGGCCCCAGTTCACCACCTTATGCAGAGTGATCTGCTTACTTTAAGGCACCTGCCCAACTTGTGGATACACACCGGTTCTGGGACTCTGGACCCCATTTGTTTATATGTTAAATGTTGTTGTTATTGTCTTTCACCCCCCCCCACCCCCACGTATGCATGAACATGCTGCAACCCCCTTAGAAGGACTTCCGATCCTGTGCTCCCTCTCTGCTGCTGACAGCGTTCTACCCCCCTGCATAACAGCGGCGCTCACAAGCATTTAACACTGTCTCACACTGCACACTTAGGCCCATATTTACGAAAAAGTCTGTACTCCCCCTACCGGCACCCAACAACACCATGGTTACGCTGTATTTACAATACGGTGCACCATGGCAGACGTTAGCACAATAGCATCAAAATCTTTAACGCTATTGTGGTGCTTTGCTACACTAGCGTCAAACATTTTGACACTAGTGTAGCAAAGTTCAAGGAGGTTCATAGTTTCTATGGGAGCATCATTTCAACACCTGCTTTGAGCATGTGTTTAAATGATGCTAAAAATGGCGCAGTTAAATCTATTAAATTTGACTGTGCCATTTTTGCGGACCTCCTAGTGCTGGAAAGTCCCCTTGCATACATAATGCCTGGTGCAAGCATAACGTGGCACAAGGGTTTACAAAGTTGCACATTGCTTGCATTGCGCCACTTTGTAAATATGGCATGGGGAAAAAGCCACTTTAGCACCACCTTACAGTAAAAACAATTATGCTCTGGCAGTGCTAAGGTGGCACTAGGGGCTCTTAAAAATATGTTCCTTAAAATCTTGAGCCTCAACTTACGAGGCCTCAATAACGCCACCAAACGGGCAGCAGTATTATCGCTTCTAGAATGCTCCAGGAGTCATTTTTGTTTCCTTCAGGAGACCCATCTCCTTCCCAAAGGTACTTCATGGATGCGATCCAAATGGTTCCCTCCAGCAACTCTGGTCGTCCATTTTGGCAAAGAAAGGAGGAGTTGCTATCCTGGTGTCTAGCACTTTCCCATGTGAGTTCTCCCAAAGATTGCCAAGATAAAAGGCAGATTACTTGCATACAGACAGCGACTTGGCAGCCTCCCATTCACAATCACCTCCATATATGCCCCTAATTCAAAACAAGAGCTGTTCATAATGAAAGCCATAACCCTGATTCTAAACAACCCTGATGCCGCAATCCTCATGGGGGGGATTTTAACCTGGTCATTGACCCAGCGAACAGACTAAACCAGGGATTTCTCCCAAAGTGGGGTTGAATGGCTGAAGAACTGGCACACGAGTAACCCATACACCAGGGATTACACTTTTTACTCCACAGCGAAGAAAACATGCATGGTTCGACTAGTTTTTAGCCTCCCAAGCTTTTCACAACTGCGTCAGGGACACGATGAGCACATTCAAATCCCTTTCTGATCACACCCCCATATCACTCACAGCGCCGATAGAGACATCACTCTAATGGACCTCTAGCTGGAGACTGAGGAACACCCTTCTTCACATGCCTAGCACGGTGGAGGCAATACGCAGCGTCATCACAGATTACCTTAGTAACAATGATATGGGACAGACATCTTTCTCTTCTCTTTGGGAAGCCCTCAAACTAGTGCTACTGGGTGAGCTGACCTCCACCTACTCAGTGGAGACCAAAGCATGCAAAGAAAAGTGGCTCCAACTGGAACGCACAGTGACAGAGTGGGAGACGATACACAAGCGCAGGTGGGCCCCTAGAGTCTGGAGGGAGCTAGAGAAAGCCTGACTACAACTGAAACGCCTAGACTTCGACCAGGCTGAGTATTACATGGCAAGGTTGAAACATAAATTCTACCTGGGGGTAATTGTTGTGGACGACTCCTGGAGCATTAACTGTGAGCCTGCTACCACGCAGCCTCCATCCCAATGGTGCGCTCTCTCCATGCTGGTGAAGCACACACAGACCACTAGATTGCTGCAACCTTTTGGGCCGTTACCAATCCCTCTATATACCCGAGGCTGACACATCTGCAGACCCCACTGCCTACCTTGAGAGATGCAACCTCACACCACTCCCCCAGTCTTAAGCAGAGACCCTTGATAAAGCCATCCGCGTGGAGGAGGTGGTGTCAGCCATCACGCAGCTGAAACTCGGGAAATCCCCTGGCCCCAACGGCTTCATTCTACTCTTCTGGAAAACTATTTGCTTTGAACTTGCCCCACTCCTCATGAGACTGTTCAGTTCCTTTCCCAACACCGGCTCCCTCACCAACATTATGTTGGACACAACCATCACGGTGATCCCTAAGCAGTGTAAGAGCCCACGGCCTCCAGGTCCAACCGACCCATCTCTTTACTTAACATAGATACCAAACTATTCACTGGGTTCCTCGCCCATCACTTGAAAGCTTACGTGCCCAACTTAGTGGACCTAGACCAGACAGGCTTCGTCCCTACCAGACAATGTGGAGACAACACAAAACGTCTTTTGAAATTAATTGACAAAATACATTGATCCAAAAGGGAGGCACTGTTGATATAATTCTATGCCAAGAAAGCACTTGACAGGATCCACTGGCCCTACCTATTTGAAACACAATCTTCTTCCATTTTGGCCCTAAGCTGGATCAAATGTGCCTATAGCTTACTCAGAGCATTGGTTCAAGTGAACAGAGTATCCTCCTAACCATTTGCGATAGGATGGGGGACTAGGCAGGGCTGCCCCCTATCTCCTCTCCTCTTTGCTCTATATATGGAGTCCCTGGCCCAGAACATTCAACAGCATCTCGGGGATTAAAATTGGTGGGGACCAAAATCTCATTTGCATGTATGTGGACGATGTGATCCGAGCACTCTCTGACCTGCTTGTCTCACTACTGGCTCTTGTCAATGAACTAAACAATTTTGGCCTGATATCTGGCCTTCGAGTCAATATGCAAAAATCCCAAATCCTCAACCTCTCAATTTCCACAGTACAAGGAGCTACCCTGCTATCCCAATTCCCATTCCTTTGGCCATCCTCTCACATCCCATATTTGGGGGTTGAACTCCCCCGCATTGCCTGCAAAGCGTCCACATAAAATACATCTCTCTCACAAAACATGTTCTGGCAGGCCTGGAGACCTGGCGCCACCACAGCCTCTCTTGGTTAGGCCCCATAGAGGCGATCCAAATGACCATCCTCCCCCATATTCTCTATCTCTTTCAGACACTCCTACTCACCCAACTGCGCACAGCCTTGGACACCCTTAAACAGAGATCTTCAAATTTGTTTGGAATGGAAAACCTTTGAGACTGTCAGATCCTATACAGCACTTAAAGAGAGGGAGGGTTTGCGGTCCTATGCCTTGCAAGATACTGCCAAGCAGTGCAATTGCACTTCCTAGTCGAATGGAGTCTCCACTCACCGAAAAACATTGATGCATTATGGATCAAGCTGTCACCGGGTCCCACATTTGGAAGGAACCTTGGCTCTCACACAAGCATAGAGCTCCGGGCCTATACTCCTTTAACATCATTTACTCTGTACTTTGGGTATGGGATATGGTCGCACAGGAAGCAGGTTTGACTTCCTTTCCATCTCCTGTGACACCCACATGTGCCAACCAAGATTTTTCCCCAGGCATGAGTCTAGATCAGTTCTGCTGCTGGCATGAGGGGGGGTTGGAAGCCTGTTCGACCCGCTGGGCATCATTCCACCGCCTTGAAGAATTCTATGGTCTAACTGAGGCATACAGGTTACTATGCTTACAGGTTCCCCACTGAGTACTCCACCCCACTATTCAACTCCATGCCCAGAGGCCTCTTACCCCATTCAAGAAATGGGTGCTTCTCAAACGTGCCGATAAATGTTTGATCTCGGAGATCTACGGTCTTCTAAGGGCCATACCTATACAATCTAAACACCAGGCCAGCGCATATGGGGAGGGAACTGATAGACGCGGAATGGGGAGACACCACACTGCCTACTGCGTATCGGGCACAGAAACTGCCTACAAACTAGCCACCTACTGATACCTTATCCCAGCCCGAATCCACTCCTGGGACCCAACTAAACCTGCTGACTGCTGGGGGAGATGTGGAAACACAGGCACACTCCTACATCTCATGTGGCACTATCCCAAATTGAAGCGCTTCTGGGACCATATAATAAATGACATTGATCTGGCCTTCAATACAATGATCCCTCGATTCCCAACATACACCATCCTAGGCCTCTCCAACCCACTAACCTTTCTACTACGCTCCATGAGAAGGAGACAGATTGCGGTAGCTCTCGGAGCAGCTCATCGGTTGATTCTGGCTCTCTGGGGCACAGAGAAGATACCAGACTACACAGCATGGGTCCGCAAACTCTGATTCCTGCTGGGAATGGAGAAACTTTATTTGGCAGCAGATCATCACCCCATCGATCTCGCCACTGCCTGGGTGCCTATAATCCGAATACTCTCCTCTGAATTTAATGAACTTACCTGCCCTACTTACCTGACAATTCTGTGCCTCCTACCTCCGGCTGATGGCATGCCGACTTAATTTCGCAATACACCCACAGGTGATTTGTAGGCCCCTATACTACTATCATACACACATCACACAGCATCTCGTAGATGGGAGGGTTGCCTGGGGGGCTGTTTCCTGGTTTATACTACTTGTTCTGTTTTTTTTTTTTATTATTTTCAGTTCTAGCTACTATCGCTGCCAGCCCCAGAGTTGTGGCACTACCACTGTGTGAACCTAAGGGCACTCGCTTCTACATGCTGCCGGCCCTCGGGGTTGTAGGCACTAAGCTGTGTTCAAGTAAAATGTAATAAACAGATTTAATCCATAAAAACACCAACTACCTTCTTATGATGCTTAAGGAGTCCTCCTATTACTGAAGTTGATTCACAGGATCAAAGTAACACGCCATGCGTAGACTACTGTAATATGGTCTTCATTAGTGCATCAAAGAAGATACTCTAGAAGACACTGTTTCAATCCGCTAAACATATAACACCTGCTCTGAAAGACCCCCACTTGCTTCTTTCAGAATAAAGAATACAATTAAAATTAACGTGTCACTCAGTAGGCATTTCAGAATAAAATAATCAATATTATTTATATTAAAGTACAGCCCTGAAGAAGAGTTTGTAAAGCAACACAAAACGTGGCAAACAATTTGACCTGACTGCACACTAATTATTTGGACTATGCCTGTGATATTTCATTAAATCTGGATTAACGGTTGTATGGATTTTCACTTTTGCTATATGAAAATAGATTTAGTTTTGAAAAACATACTTCAAAAGATGTGCTAGTGCTGCTTCACTGTTACTGGCAGTTATTTGAAAATTGATCAGTTGGCACCACACAAACATTTTAAAAAACTGAAATTACTGCGTATAGTGCCTCAGCTTCAGGTCTCACCCACAGACTCTTAGCAGTCTGCGGCTGAACACCTATTGCCTGCAATACAATACACAGAGTGGGCGATGTGTCAGACACTTGCTTATTACTGGATGTCGTCCTTGTTTTGCTCAGTTTGATACTCCTAATTTGACTAATTTGTTTGTGTCCTGCCCCTGGAGCATAGATTGTTTACCATTGACTGGGTGAGTTATATCCGTTTGTGCTGACATCAGTGAGCTATTTTTTAATTTGTGTTTTCAGCGAAAGCATTACTTGCCTCACTGTCTCCTCCATCCACTCACCACCGCCACTTGGCTGTTATTCGCCCGCTCTTCCCCTTTCAACCCCATCTCGTTGCCTTTTTTTTGCAGTTGTCCTTTTCAAATTGCTTCTGAAAAAAGCCCTGCGGTTGTCCACTGCTCGCAGACTACCCACTTCCCGTCTTGTCTGCTGCTACCCAAGTCCTCTCTGTTCATCCCCCATTTTTTTCATTTTTCTTTTAAATATTTTCGCAAGGCCATGTAACTGCGCGCTGCTATCTGATCATTTGCTTATATATATAGGTCGAGTGAGGCTCACATTTTTGAGGTGAGGTTGAACATTCACCCGTAATAGGCTAAGTATCACACCTACTAGGAGGAACGGAAGCCTTACCTTTACATGACCCTCTGTCGGGGACTCCGCTTCGTGCAGAGCGGCACTTGAGAGCGGCAGTGTCTCCTGAAAGTAACACCGAAGCTTTGTCAGCCATTTCTCTATCTTAGTGACGGTTTGTTGTCTATCCATTCATTTTACATTCATTTTGACCAGTGGGTTGGACAGCAAAAAATATCTCACATACAGTGCTAATGATCACTTTGGTGCAATCTTTGCTTTATAAAGATACTTAATTATGTTTATTTATTTCAAAGTGAAAGACAAAAATCACTGCCCTCAGAAAAAGAAACCAGCGACACTGAAAGTGTATTTACTACATTATTACATTAGGTTGTGCAAGCATCATGCCCAATCAAATACAAGTTGGGCAGCTAGTACTGTACTACTAAAATGTCTGGACACACTCTGGCCCTCCACGCAATACCCGTTTATTTCTTGTAGGGTTATTTGAATCGAGGCTTTGGAGACATTCGTGTGAGGGTTAGGCCAACTGCCCCTCTTATTCCGGATGAGCACTAGGTACGTCTGAGTGTGTCCACGTGAAGAAAGGAAGAAATGCACTCGAAGGCAAGAAGATCAATAAATTATCCTCACCGACGTGTGTGCTGATGTTAGGAGTAAACAAAGAACCCACGTGTTATATCACACGGTGTCAAAGACTAGCCGGGGCCTGAGAGCCTCAGCAGAATGTTACTGCTGTAAGAACATGTGTATGCTTTAAAATGCATTTAAGTTTGAAATGTACATTGCATAAGTAAGCATAGAAAAATACGTCAGGCACTTCAAATGTCAAGTTATCTTCATAAATATTAGCAATCAAATATTATGACAACACCTTCCAAGTTTGTCAATCGCTTCTCAAAGCCTAAAGCAGTGATTACAATATCCAATGCTCTCACATTCCCACAGACTTGGAAACGTTTTGACAAAATACAGGGCCATATTTATACTCCGTTTGCGCCGAAATTGCGTCGTTTTTTTTGACGCAATTTCGACGCAAAACTAACGCCAACTAACGCCATATTTATACTATGGCGTTAGAGGCGAATAGCGCCAAAGTTCCCGGAATGTGCGTCATTTTTTAGCGTGAACCCCTTCCTTGCGTTAATGATATGCAAGGGAGGCGTTCCCGTCTAAAAAATTACTCCCAGGCCTTTACGTGGTATTTATACTCCCGGGCAAAAGAGACGCCCGGGAGTTGGCGTGGCTAAAAACGGCGCATTTGCGCCACTTTTTAACGCCTGCTCAGGGCAGGCGTTAAGGGGCCTGTGGGCTCAAAATGAGCCCACAGGTGCCCTCCCATGCCCCCAGGGACCCCCCCTGCCACCCTTGCCCACCCCAGGAGGACCCCCAAGGATGGAGGGACCCACCCCAGGGACATTCAGGTAAGTTCAGGTAAGTATAATTTTTTATTTTTTATATATTTTTTTGGTGGCATAGGGGGGCCTTATTTGTGCCCCCCTACATGCCACTATGCCCAATGACCATGCCCAGGGGACAGAAGTCCCCTGGGCATGGCCATTGGGCAAGGGGGCATGACTCCTATCTTTACAATGATAGGAGTCATGTTGATGGGGGATGGGCGTCGTTAAAAAATGGCGCAAGTCGGGTTAAGACGATTTTTTCGACGTAACCTGACTTGCCCCATTTTAAGACGCCCATGCGCCATTTTCCCCCTACGCCGGCGCTGTCTGGTCTACGTGGTTTTTTCCCACGCAAACCAGGCAGCGCCGGTCTGATTGCGCCGTCTAACGCCATTCCATAAATACGGCGCCCGCTTGGCGCTTCAGAATGGCGTTAGACGGCGCAAAACTTTTTGACGCTAAACTGCGTTAGCGCAGTTTAGCGTCAAAAAGTATAAATATGGGCCACAACATCTAAGAACCATCATCTTTTGACAATTATGCTACAGAAGCTAAAATACACTTAGCGCTGGGTCTCAAAATTGCTGTTTGGTTAGACAGATGCTGCACCCTTCCCATACTCTCTAGCCATTAAAAGGTATTTGTATGCAATTCACGCCCGCTCCGTAGCAGAACAGGAAGAAACCCAATGATGAAGCATGCCACCAAGGGGTAACACTGGTGGGTGAGGGTTTTTCTAACAGGAAAATCCTTTTTCCTGTCCATCCTGTGGTAGTTCTTTAAGCTGGGCCTCTTTTGTGATGTTATATAGGCTATAAGGACAGACCCAGCCCCCCAACCTCCTTCTCCCTCTTTGTTTTTGACATATTTAAATGCATAACAGTTGGTCCATTCCAGTTTTAACCAATCAAAATGAAGGGAACTGGAGGGCTTTGGAGAGAGGTACTTCGGAATAACAGTTAATTCCTACCTTTGACAATGTGGAGTAACCCACAATGGAGGTTTTCTCAAAACAAATTGCTAAGGAGCCTTATTGAGGACATGATACAAAACCTAGATAACATCCATGGGCTGGCAGTCGCCAGTGCTATAATGAATTGCAGCTGGTTTTCATCAGCTCTGGCTAAACGTCTGCTATAGAGTAGATCATATATTGAGATGCAGCTTGACAACTGCAGCCAAGCAAATTGTGGGCCTAATATACTAAAGACAGATGACAAACCATGGTATGAAATCGCACACAATCTGGTTTACAGACAGCCCTTCATTATGTGATGCGAGTGATTTACTAATTAGTTGGGTTATAAAATATTGATCCAGAAATGAATGCAAAAACTCCAGTTTCATGAATATTAAATAAGGGCACTTGCATTTTGAGAGCACCTGCGAATGCTTATGACCACTGTGGCAATCTAGCTCAGTTGCCATGACAACACTGCTTATCCTACGTCACTGAGGAAGGAGGAGGTCCGAATGGAGCAGAAATGCATCAGTGCGGGACTTAATGCTGGATTTAAGGCAGTAAAGTGATCGTCTTGAAGGAAAGAAGCAACTTGTGGGATGGAGGAGAGAAGCCAAAAGTGTTTTTGCAGTGAAGACAAGTAATTTGCGCTGCATAATAAGGTAACAAAAAGCAACTAGCTCGTGTCTGAAAGTACTTAAACAGTTTTAGGCCTAGATTTAAGAGGGCCTAGCGCCTCTTTAGAGCCACCTTGGCATAATTTTCCTGATGCTAAGGCAATGCTAATGTGGCCTTTTCCCCACCCCAAATTTACAAAGTGGCACGGAAAAAATGGCGCAAAGAAATCTCAGAGATTTCTTTGCGTCTTTTTTTTTTTTACTCTTTTAACGTCTGTTCTGAGCAGGCATTAAAAGGGGACACACCATTGTTTACAATGGGTCCTATGTACTGTTCAGGGTTACCGCCAAAATTTTGGTGCTGACCCTGAACAGTACATCAATAGCATCAAAACCTAATAGCATCAAAACCTTTGATGCTATTGCCCCCTACCCTGCGCCATGGTGCGCCGTATCTTAGATACGGCACACACATAGTGGCGGTAGGGGGGGCGCTAAGGGGCCAAGGAGAATTGGGCTGCACTGTGTGCAGCGCCACTTTACTTAAATCTGCCTCTTAGTAACTGAAACATTACTGTTTTTCCTGAAGCTAACACAGAATTTAGATACAAACAGGCATCACTTAAAAGGTGAGGGCTGTGAACCTAAAACCATGGGTGTGTACATTTTACTTCAACATAAAAACACATCCATCTCTAAATGATCCTAGTATTTCACCTTATTTAGTCGGCAGTTTGAAAGGGGTCATCACTTTATAGGAACATTCTGGATATACAGATAACCTCCCTGACATGTCCCCTTATATGGGGCCTGATTTAAAGTTTGGTGGATGGGTTACTCCATCACAAAGTGACAGATATCCCGTCCGCAGAATTACAATCTCCATGGGCTATTAT
This sequence comes from Pleurodeles waltl, assembly GCF_031143425.1. Classification (NCBI taxonomy): domain Eukaryota; kingdom Metazoa; phylum Chordata; class Amphibia; order Caudata; family Salamandridae; genus Pleurodeles; species Pleurodeles waltl. The sequence goes on from NC_090436.1 coordinate 320,945,740, forward strand.
GCAATCGTAATAGGGCGGATGGGATATCAGTCATGTTTGTGACTGAGTAACCACCACCAACTCTAAATCAGGGCCATAGTCAAGGTTGGACTGGCCATAGCTGGCATCAGGCATTTTCTCATTAGGCTGGAAGGGCATGGACCATTTTTTCGCAGTTGAGGCCAGTTTTGTTACTGGGGCCGGTTTTGCAGCAGTGTTGCAATATTGGCTACCAGTAACAGAACAAAAGCAGCAGTGCTTCGTGTCTCCCCCCGCATCCAAATATTTCAATAATAATAAATTAGGCAAATGTGTATTGGTGGTGGTTCATTTAAGTTCTATCACATAAATTCTCACAATAACTTTTCATGAAGTAAACCTGTTGTGAGGCGAGTTTGGTCATGTACATTCTTGTGATATAATAATAGTATAGAAAGAAATTTTGCTGACGTTAGAATCATCTCCAAGTTCTGGTATTATCAAAAAGATGATAAAAAAAAGAATTAGATTCTTGGTTGAATTAATATTATGGTTTTTTGAAGCATCCCCTTTAAAACTAAGGTGGTCATTCTGAGTTTGGCAGCCATTACCGAAGACCGCCGTGCAAACAGCTGCTGAAACACCGCCAGCGATGGCAGAGCGAAGCCCACCGCATTACGAGTAACCCACACAACACCGCCAAAAATAGACTGAGAAACTAATACCGTCGGCCTAAACGAGGGAAATGAGGTGGCAGTACTACCACCACCGCCACACTGAGATAAGCCCGCCTGCCAAATTTCAACTCACAAATCAGCATCGTGGATCCCAACACAGCGGTAATCCATTGGCGGCCCAAACCGCTGTGGGAAAACAAATGCACCACTGCATTAACACTGCACCAGAGTGGACAACACCAATGCCCAACACCTGAGACACATACACACACCTGTCCACAGCACTACAAAACACCCCCCCACACATACCCAGAACCCTTTGCAACTAGAAACCCTGACAGAGCGAGAGAAGAGCACACTGAAATCAACAGGGGGAATGCAGTGGGGAACCATCCATGCACAAGGAAGAACATTAGGAAGAGGTGGAATGACCTTAGGGGGAAGATACAGGCCATGGCTTCCAGGCATCAAGTAGCTGTCAGTAGGACTGGTGGAGGACTACTTCCACCTCCCCCAGGAATGGCACCGTGGGGGGGAGATAGTCCTGGCCATTCTACACCCAGAAGGGCTGATGGGAATAGCCACTGGACTGGACACTGGTAAGTCCACTGTACCCACCGGCCAACATGTCCCCGTGCACAGCATGTACCCCTACCACCCTCTCACCCCTTCACACCACCCTAATGTGCACAAACCCACCCTGGACCCTATACCCACCCCTGCATGCAACAGTCCCCCACCCACACCATTCCCTCACAGCCCCACCTAGTGCATGTATGCCTCTGTAGGAGGCTGGCCTGGCCTGTAGTGGGTACCTAAGGTACTTACACCTTGTGCCAGGTCCAGTTATCCCTTATTAGTAGAATAGAGGTGTTTCTAGAAGGTTAGGCTGATAGAAGGTAGCTATTGCAAAGCATCTTAGGCTGAACTAGGAGACATGCAAAGCTCCTACTATACCACTTATATGATATGCACAATATCATAAGAAAACACAATACACAGAGTTACTAAAAATAAAGGTACTTTATTTTTATGACAATATGCCACAAGTATCTCAGTGAGTACCCTCAGTAAGAAGGTAAGTAATATACACAAGTTATATGTACACAAACCAAAAATAGGTAAGTAAGAGTCAGAAAAGTAATGCAAACAATGTATAATTACAATATGTTCCAATAAGCAAGCATAGGTATAGGGGCAACACAAACCATATACTCCAAAAGTGGAATGCAAATCACGATTGGACCCCAGACCTATGTGAGCTTGTAGAGGGTCACTGGGACTGTAAGAAAACAGTCAGGGTGTCCAAGATACCCTTCCCCAAGACCCTGAAAAGTAGGAGTAAAGTGCACCTACTACCCCAAAAGAGCACAATAGTCGTGATAGGGGGATTCTGCAAGAACAACAAACACCAGCAGTGCACTGACAACGGATTTCCGGGCCTGAGGACCTGCAAGGCATGGGGACCAAGTCCAATAGTCATGACAATGTCCAGAGGGGGGCAGGTGCCCAGGAAACCCCAGATGAAGGTGCAAGGAAGCTGCCTCTGGATGGAAGAAGATTGGAATTCTGCAAGAACGAAGAGGACTAGGAACTTCTCCTTTGAAAGATAGATGTCCCATGTCACGATAAAGCTTGCAGAGGTGCTCCCACGCAGAAATACCGCAAACAAGCCTTGCTAGCTGCAAGGGTTGCGGTAGAGGTTTTTGAGTGCTCCTGACGACCAGGAAGGACCAGGATGTTGCCTTTTGGAGGAGGAGACAGAGGGGGTGCTCAGCAACTCAGAGAGCCCTCACAGAAGCAGGCAGCACCTGCAGAAGTACCCCAATAGGCACTTAGAAGAATAGTGAACGGGAGTCCACGCAAAATTACAAAAGAGGATCCCACGACGTCAGAGGCCAACTCAGAGGGTTGTGCACTGCAGGACGGAGTGCTGGGGACCAAGGTTAGGCTGTGCATGAAGGAAATCCTGGAAGAGTGCACAGGAGCCGGAGCAGCTGCAAATCACGCGGTACAGAGCTTTGCAATCTAGCGTGGGGAAGCAAACCTCCACCAAACTTGGACTGAAGAGTCACTGGACTGTGGGAGTCACTTGGACAGAGTTGCTGTGTTCCAGGGACCACGCTCGTCAGGATGAGAGGGGACCCAGTGGACCAGTGATGCAGTCTTTTGGTGCCTGCGTTAGCAGGGGGAAGATTCCGTTGAGCCACAGGAGATTTCTTTGGAGCTTCTGGTGCAGGGTGAAGGCAGGCTACCCCCAGAGCATGCACCGCCTGGAAACAGTCGAGAAAGCCGGCAGGATTAGGCGCTACAATGTTGCTGGTAGTCGTCTTGCTACTTTTTTGTGGTTTTGCAGGCGTCCTGGAGCTGTCAGCGGTCGATCCTTGGTAGAAGGCGAAGAGGGAGATGCAGAGGAACTCTGGTGAGCTCTTGCATTCGTTATCTGAAGAATTCCCCAAAGCAGAGACCCTAAATAGCCAGAAATGGAGGTTTGGCTACCAAGTTAGGAGGATTGGCTACCAAGAGAGGTAAAAACCTATCAGAAGGAGCCTCTGACGTCACCTGCTTGCACTGGCCACTCAGAGCAGTCAAGTGTGCCCCCAACACCTCTGTTTCCAAGATGCAGAGGTCTGGGACACACTGGAGGAGCTCTGGGCACCTCCCCTGGGAGGTACTGGTCAGGGGAGTGGTCACTCCCCTTTCCTTTGTCCAGTTTCGTGCCAGAGCAGGGCTGGGGGATCCCTGAACCGGTGTAGACTGGCTTACGCAGAGATGGGCACCATCTGTGTCCATTAAAGCATTTCCAGAGGCTAGGGGAGGCTACTCCTCCCCAGCCCTTCACACCTATTTCCAAAGGGAGAGGATGTAACACCCTCTCTCAGAGGAAATCCTTTGTTCTGCCTTCCTGGGTCAGGGCTGCCTGGTCCCCAGGAGGGCAGAAACCTGTCTGAGGGGTTGGCAGCAGCTGCAGTTGAGACCCCGGAAAGGCAGTTTGGCAGTACCCGGGTTCTGTGCTAGAGACCCGGGGGATCATGGAATTGTTCCAATTCCATGATCTTAGACATGTGACATGGCCATGTTTGGAGTTACCATTGTGACGTTATACATAGGTAGTGACCTATGTATGGTGCACGCGAGTAATGGTGTCCCCGCACTCACAAAGTCCGGGGAATTTGCCCTGAATGATGTGGGGGCACCTTGGCTAGTGCCAGGGTTTCCACACACTTAGTAACTTTGCACCCAACCTTCACCAGGTAAAGGTTAGACATATAGGTGACTTATAAGTTACTTATGTGCAGTGGTAAATGGCTGTGAAATAACGTGGACGTTATTTCACGCAGGCTGCAATGGCAGGCCTGTGTAAGAATTGTCAGAGCTCCCTATGGGTGGCAAAAGACATGCTGCAGCCCATAGGGATCTCCTCGAACCCCAATAGCCTGGGTACCTCAGTACCATATACAAGGGAATGATATGGGTGTGCCAGTATGCCAATGTGAATTGGTAAATTTAGTCACTAGCCTGTAGTGACAAATTTGGAAAGCAGAGAGAGCATAAACACTGAGGTTCTGGTTAGCAGAGCCTCAGTGATACAGTTAGGCACCACACAGGGAACACATACAGGGCACATACATTGAGCACTGGGGCCCTGTCTGGCAGGGTCCCAGTGACACAAGGACTAAAACAACATACATACAGTGAAATATGGGGGTAACATGCCAGGAAAGATGGTACTTTCCTACACAACCCCCCCCCCCCAAAAGAAGGACAATAAGACTAGCCATGACCTGATGAGTCTTCATTGTCTAAGTGGAAATATCTGGAGAGTCCATCTGCATTAGAGTGGGTACTCCCAGGTCTATGTTCCACTGTATAGTCCATTCCCTGTAGAGATATGGACCACCTCAACAATTTAGGGTTTTCACCTTTCATTTGTTTTAGCCAAAGTAGAGGTTTGTGGTTTGTCTGAACAATAAAGTGAGTGCCAAACAGGTATGGCCTCAACTTTTTCAGTGCCCAGACCACAGCAAAGGCCTCCCTCTCTATGGCAGACCAATGCTTTTTTCTAGGGGTCAACTTTCTGCTGATAAAAGCAACTGGTTGATCCTGGCCCTCAGAATTCAGTTGTGATAAGACTGCCCCTACCCCTAATTCAGATGCATCAGTTTGAACAATTAATTTCTTGGAGTAACATGGGCTTTTTAGGACAGGTGCAGAGCACATGGCCTGTTTGAGCTCCTCAAAAGATTTCTGACAGCTAGCTGTCCATAACACCTTCTTAGGCATTTTCTTACATATGAGATCAATAAGAGGGGCTGCTATGGAGCCATCATTCTTAATTAATCTCCTGTAATACCCTGTGAGGCCTAAAAAGGCTCTCACCTGGGTCTGAGTTGTAGGGGGAACCCAATCCATGATTGTCTGGATTTTCCCCTGTAGTGGTGCAATCTGTTCTCCACCTACCAGGTGGCCCAGATAAACCACTTTCCCCTGCCCTATCTGTCACTTTGAGGCCTTGATAGTGAGGCCTGCATTTTGCAGGGCCTCCAAAACTTTCCAAAGGTGGACCAGGTGCTCATCCCAGGTTGAGCTAAAGACAGCAATATCATGCTGCACTGAAAGCCTCCAGCCCTTGCAGGACTGTGTTCACCAACCTCTGAAAAGTGGCAGGTGCATTTTGCAAACTAAAGGGCATTACTGTAAATTGGTAGTTCCCTTCTATAGTTGAAAATGCAGTCTTTGGTTTAGCATCTTCTGCCAATTTTATCTGAGAATACCCTGCAGTCAAATCAAAAGTGCTAAGATACTTGGCAGATGCCAGTGTATCAATGAGCTCATCTGCCCTGGGTATAGGGTGAGCATCAGTTTTTGTTAACTGATTGAAACCTCTGTAGTCTACATAAAACCTCATCTCTTTCTTTCCATCTTTGGTATGAGGCTTTTGCACAAGCACCACTGGGCTAGCAAATGGGCTTTCAGAAGGCTCAATCACTCCCAGATCCAACATGTTCTGCACCTCTTGTTTAATGCAGTCCCTGACATGGTCAGGCTGCCTTTAAATTTTACTTTTGACAGGCAGGCTGTCTTCAGTATCAATTGTGTGTTCACACCAGGATGTTGTACCTGGCACAATTGAAAAGAGGTCAGAAAATTGTCCTAGGAGATTGATGCAGTTGTCTTTCTGTTCTGCAGTCAGACAATCTGCTAAATCTACTCCCTCCACTAAGGCATCTGCTTCAGTGTTGGAAAAGAGATCAGGGAGAGTGTCACTCTCTTCTTCCTGTCCCTCATCTGTTGCCATGAGCAGGGTGAGATCATCCCTGTCATAGTAGGGTTTCAGGCGGTTGACATGAATCACCCTAAGGGGACTCCTGGCAGTGCCCAGGTCTACCAAATAGGTAACCTCACCCTTTTTCTCAACAATTAGATGTCCTGGACTGCTCTTCGGACCACAGGCTCCAATACCCACACCTTCTGTCCTGGTTGATACTGGATCAGAACAGCCTTCTGGTCATGCCATTGCTTTTGCAGATCCTGGCTGGCCTGAAGGTTTTTACTGGCCTTTTTCATGTACTCAGCCATTCTGGATCTTAGGCCAAGTACATAATCCACTATGTCCTGTTTAGGAGCTTTTAAAGGTTGTTCCCAACCCTCCTTCACAAGAGTGAGTGGACCTCTTACAGGGTGTCCAAAGAGGAGTTCAAAGGGGCTAAAGCCCACTCCTTTCTGGGGTACCTCCCTGTAAGCAAAAAGGAGGCAGGGTAACAGGACATCCCATCTCCTTCTGAGTTTTTTCAGGGAGTCCCATTATCATACCTTTGAGAGTTTTATTAAACCTCTCTACTAGTCATTAGTCTGTGGATGGTAAGGAGTGGTGAACTTGTAGGTAACACCACACTCCTTCCACATTGCTTTCAAGTATGCAGACATGAAGTTGCTACCCCTGTCTGATACTACCTCTTTAGGAAAACCCACCCTGGCAAAGATTCCCAGGAGGGCCTTTGCTACTGCAGGAGCTGTAGTGGTCCTTAGAGGAATTGCTTCAGGATATCTTGTGGCATGGTCCACAACCACCAAGATAAACCTATTGCCTGAAGCAGTAGGATGGTCAAGGGGGCCAACTATGTCAACCCCTACCCTTTCAAAGGGCACCCCAACCACTGGAAGTGGGATTAGAGGGGCCTTTGGAGTGCCACCAGTCTTGCCACTGGCTTGGCAGGTCACACAAGACTTGCAAAAATCTTTAGTGTCCTCTGACATCCTAGGCCAGTGAAACAAGGGGACAAGTCTTTCCCAAGTTTTTATCTGGCCCAAATGCCCAGCCAAAGGAATGTCATGTGCAAGACTTAGGAGAAACTCTCTGTACTGCAGGGGAATGACCAATCTCCTGGCTGCTCCAGGTTTTGGGTCCTTTGCCTCTGTGTACAAGAGGTTATCCTCCCAGTAAACTCTATGGCTGTCACTGACATCCCCATTTTGCTGTTTGACAGCTTGCTGTCTGAGACACTCTAATGTGGGACAGGTTTGCTGTGCCACACTCAGCTCTTCCCTGGCAGGCCCCCCTCCACCCAAAAGCTCAGCAGTGTCTGCTGCCAGCTCACCTGGTGAAGGTGCTGCACAGGGAGGAAATTCCTCTTCCTCAGAAGTGGAATCATATGTAGAGGGAGGGATAGTGGGTAGGGATTTACCCTTGCTACCCCTAGCTTTAGGGAGCACTTGGCCCATTCTTCCAGGATCCAAGTTACTCTGTCCTTTTTTCTTTTTGGCCTGAGCCCTGGTTAAAGCAAAAATATGCCCAGGAATGCCCAGCATTGCTGCATGAGCCTCCAACTCCACTTCTGCCCAAGCTGATGTCTCTAAATCATTCCCTAGTAGACAGTCTACAGGTAAATCTGAGGCAACCACAACTTTCTTTGGACCAGTAACCCCCACCCCAGGTGAGATTCACAGCAGCCATGGGGTGGCTAAGAGTGTTGTTATGAGCGTCTGTCACTTGGTACTGCTGACCAAGTAGGTGTTGTTCAGGGTGGACCAGTTTCTCTGTCACCATAGTTACACTGGCTCCTGTGTCCCTGTAGGCCTGGACCTCAACACCATTTATTAGGGGAAGTTGCTTGTACGTATCCATATTAAGGGGACAAGCAACCAAGGTGGCCAAATCAATGGCACCTTCAGAGACTAAAACAGCCTCTGTGGTCTCCCTAACAAGACCAACCCCAACTACATTGCCAATAGTGAGCCCAGCTACACCCTTGGATTGGCTATTAGTAGGTTTCCCACCACCACTGCTATTACTAGGGGCACTAGAATTTGCAGCAGGGGTTGTGGTGGTGGGAGGTTTGGTGTTTTTCTTTGGACAACTGGAATCAGTTGCCCAATGGCCTTTGACTTTACACAAATAACACCAAGGCTTTTTAGGTTGATTATTGGAAGAGGATTTGGACCCACCACCCCCAGAGGATTTTTGTGGGCCTGATGAAGACTCAGTATGTTTACTTCTGTCCCCACCCATGTCAGAAGACTTACCATCCTTCTTCTTGCCATCCTTGTCACCCCCTGTATGAACTTTTCTGTTCACCCTTGTTCTGACCCACTTGTCTGCCTTCTTTCCCAATTCTTGGGGAGAGGTCAGATCCGAGTCCACTAGACATTGGTGCAACAAGTCAGACACACAGTTATTCAGAATATGCTCTCTCAGAATAATATTATACAGGCTTTCATAGTCAGATACCTTACTGCCATGTAACCACCCTTCCAAGGCCTTCACTGAACAGTCCACAAAATCTGTCCTGTCTTGAGAGGACTCTTTTCTGGTGTCTCTGAACTTAATCCTGTATTGTTCAGTGGTTAAGCCAAATCCATCCAAGAGTGCATCCTTCAATACTGTGTAGTTGTTAGCTTCACTTTCTCTAACAGTAAGGAGCCTATCCCTACCCTTTCCAGTGAAAGATAGCCACAAAATAGCAGCCCACTGCCTTTGAGGGACCAACTGTACCATACAGGCCCTCTCAAGTGCAGCAAACTACTTGTTGATGTCATCCCCCTCCTTGTAAGGGGGGACTATCTTGTACAGATTCCTGGAATCATGCTCTCTAACAGGATTACTATCAGGAATACTGCTGCTGCCATCATGGGGCCCTAACCCCAACCTCTGTCTTTCCTTCTCAATGTCTAGGGATTCCCTATCTAAGGCCAGCTGTTGCTGTTTAAGCTTCAGTCTGGTCTCTTCAACCCTCAACTTTTTGAGTTCCCTTTCTAACAAGTTATCCTCAGGGTGGGTGGGTTGGGAATGCTTTGACACAGATGACAAACTGTAAACTTCAGAGGGGGACCTGTCCCTAACTATCTGGACCCTGGTAACCTGGCCTCTAGGAATAAAGGATGCCCTACTGTGATGGGAACCTCCATTACTACCAGCATTACTAGCTGTCCTGCTAGGGGGCAGACCCTTATCAGAACCCTCCCCAGCTTCCTCAAGGGGTTCCTCTGAATCAGTCTGGGAAGCTTCTACTAACCTCTCATTGGATGGGCCAGACTGGTTCTGGTCATCCACCATAAGCATGTTAAACAGAAACGCTTTTGTAGGGTTCTTTCATATAACTAAACCTCTATCTATGCAGAGACTCCTTAAGCTCTTGTAGTTCAAAATGTCATAAGTAGCATTGACAGTTTTGAGAGTGGAATCTACCACAGACATGATAGTAAAAGGTTCAGAGATAGGGAGAAGAAAGAAAAAGTTTTAGAACTTTTGAAAGCACAGAGAAAAAAACTTTTTCTAACTTTTAGAAAACTTTTAGGAGTTTTAAGAAACTTTTCAGAACTTTGTAAAAAGTTTTAGAGAAGAAAAGCAAACTTTTTGGTTTAAGTGTACAGGCACTGAACTGTTTGGTATATGATTCTCTTAAGAAAAGTACAAAATGACAAAGTGGTAAAGCAGTTACAAGTACTTATCCCGCCGCTGTACCACCAATGTAGGAGGCTGGCCTGGCTTGTAGTGGGTACCAAAGGTACTTACACCTTGTGCCAGGTCCAGTTATCCCTTAGTAGTAGAATAGAGGTGTTTCTAGCAGGTTAGGCTGATAGAAGGTAGCTATGACAAAGCAGCTTAGGCTGAACTAGGAGACATGCAAAGCTCCTACTATACCACTTATATGATATGCACAATATCATAAGAAAACACAATACACAGAGTTACTAAAAATAAAGGTACTTTATTTTTATGACAATATGCCACACGTATCTCAGTGAGTACCCTCAGTAAGAAGGTAAGTAATATACACAAGTTATATGTACACAAACCAAAAATAGGTAAGTAAGAGTTAGAAAAGTAATGCAAACAGTGTAGAATTAACATAGGTTGCAATAGGCAAGCATAGGTATAGGGGCAACACAAAACATATACTTCAAAAGTGGAATGCGAATCATGATTGGACCCCAGACCTATGTGAGCTTGTAGAGGGTCGCTGGGACTGTAAGAAAACAGTCAGGGTGTCCAAGATACCCTACCCCAAGACCCTGAAAAGTAGGAGCAAAGTGCACTTACTACCCCAAAAGAGCACAACAGTCGTGATAGGGGGATTCTGCAAGAACAACAAACACCAGCAGTGCACTGACAATGGATTTCTGGACATGAGGACCTGCAAGGCAAGGGGACCAAGTCCAGTAGTTGCGACAGTGTCCAGGGGGGCAGGAGCCCAGGAAACCCCGGATGAAGGTGCGAGGAAGCTGCCACCGGATGGAAGAAGCTTGGAATTCTGTAAGAAAGAAGAGGACTAGGAACTTCTCCTTTGGAAGATAGATGTCCCATGTCGCGATGAAGCTTGCAGATGTGTTCCCGTGCAGAAAGACCACAAACAAGCCTTGCTAACTGCAAGGGTTACAGTAGAGGTTTTTGGGTGCTGCTGAGGACCAGGAAGGATCAGGATGTCGCCTTTTGGAGGAGGAGACAGAGGGGGTGCTCAGCAACTCAGAGAGCCCTCACAGAAGCAGGCAACACCCGCAGAAGTACCCCAACAGGCACTTAGAAGAATAGTGAACTGGAGTCCATGCAAAGTTACAAAAGAGGATCCCACGGCGTCGGAGGCCAACTCAGAGGTTTGTGCACTGCAGGACGGAGTGCTGGGGACCCAGGCTAGGCTGTGCACGAAAGAAATCCTGGAAGAGTGCACAGGAGCTGGTGCAGCTGCAAATCAATTGGTTTACAGCTTTGCAGTCTAGCGGGGAGGCAAGGACTTACCTCCACCAACCTTGGACTGAAGAGTCACTGGACTGTGGGAGTCACTTGGACAGAGTTGCTGTGTTCCAGGGACCATGCTCGTCAGGATGAGAGGGGACCCAGAGGACCAGTGATGCAGTCTTTTGGTGCCTGCATTAGCAGGGGGATGATTCCGCCGACCCACGGGAGATTTCTTTGGAGCTTCTGGTGCAGGGTGAAGGCAGGCTACCCCCAGAGCATGCACCACCTGGAAACAGTCGAGAAAGCCGGCAGGATTAGGCGCTACAATGTTGCTGGTAGTCGTCTTGCTACTTTGTTGTTGTTTTGCAGGCGTCCTGGAGCAGTCAGCAGTCGATCCTTGGTAGAAGGCGAAGAGGGAGATGCAGAGGAACTCTGGTGAGCTCTTACATTCGTTATCGGAAGAATTCCCCAAAGCAGAGACCTTAAATAGCCAGAAAAGGAGGTTTGGCTACCAATTAGGAGGATTGGCTACCAAGAGAGGTAAGAGCCTATCAGAAGTAGCCTCTGACGTCACCTGTTGGCACTGGCCACTCAGAGCAGTCCAGTGTGCCCCCAACACCTCTGTTTCCAAGATGGCAGAGGTCTGGGACACACTGGAGGAGCTCTGGGCACCTCCCCTACTGGTACTGGTCAGGGGAGTGGTGACTCCCCTTTCCTTTGTCCAGTTTCGCGCCAGAGCAGGGCTGGGGGATCCCTGGACTGGTGTAGACTGGCTTATGCAGAGATGGGCACCATCTGTGCCCATCAAAGCATTTCCAGAGGCTGGGGGAGGCTACTCCTCCCCAGCCCTTCACACCTATTTCCAAAGGGAGAGGGTGTAACACCCTCTCTCAGAGAAACCACTTTGTTCTGCCTTACTGGGCCAGGGCTGCCTGGACCCCAGGAGGGCAGAAACCTGTCTGAGGGGTTGGCAGCAGCTGCAGTGGAGACCCCGGAAAGGCAGTTTGGCAGTGCCCGGGTTCGGTGCTAGAGACCCGGGGGATCATGGAATGGTATTAGGGTGACAATTCCATGATCTTAGACATGTTACATGGCCATGTTCGGAGTTACCATTGTGACGCAATACATAGGTAGTGGCCTATGTATAGTGCACGCGTGTAATGGTGTCCCCGCACTCACAAAGTCTGGGGAACTTGCCCTGAATGATGTGGGGGCACCTTGGCTAGTGCCAGGGTGCCCACACACTAAGTAACTTTTCACCCAACCTTCACAAGGTGAAGGTTAGACATATAGGAGACTTATAAGTTACTTATGTGCAGTGGTAAATGGCTGTGAAATAACGTGGACGTTATTTTACGCATGCTGCAATGGCAGGCCTGTGTAAGAATTGTCAGAGGTCCCTATGGGTGGCAAAAGAAATGCTACAGCCCATAGGGATCTCCTGGAACCCCAATACCCTGGGTACCTCAGTACCATATACAAGGGAATTATATGGGTGTACCAGTATGTCAATGTGAATTGGTAAATTTAGTCACTAGCCTGTAGAGACAAATTTGGAAAGCAGAGAGAGCATAAACACTGAGGTTCTGGTTAGCAGAATCTCAGTGATATAGTTAGGCACCACACAGGGAACACATACAGGGCACATACTATGAGCAGTGGGGCCCTGCCTGGCAGGGACCCAGTGACACAAGGACTAAAACAACATACATACAGTGAAATATGGGGGTAACATGCCAGGCAAGATGGTACTTTCCTACAGCCTCACACAGCAGCAAGTACCACAACTACCACAATGCAACACTCCCCGCATTGCTCTGCAAATGCACGTCAAACCATGTCACTCCCCAGCACCAATAAGTAGTAGGAATGCACATCAGTACATGGCAATGACGGGGCGTGGCCAGCAGCCAATGAAGCTGCACACCTAACGCGACGCTCCAGGGCCGGCAACGGGACCCAGTCAGATCCTTGCATTAAATAAGCCCAGACAGTTCAAAGAAACACGACCCCAGCAACCGGGAACCGCCGTTCCAAAGTGGGGTCGACATCAGTTGAATTGGACCAGCAGCTGTGGAGGAATTTGCGTGTGTTCCCCGCGGCCGCCTAAGTCCAAGATGGCGGCCGCGTCCGAGTACCGGCTCCTCTGAGGGGCCATGACGGGAGGAGAGAAGGCGGAGACCCACATCCGCGGACCCAGCACCCCTGCCCCACCGGAGGGTTCCCAAAGTGCCGGCGGGCCCTTCGCTTCCCTCGGAGGGAATGATAACATGAGAGTGCGGGAAAACGAATGAGAAGAACCTGCGCGGCGGCGCGGGTGAGAGGAAGCGGAGCGGCCTACCTGAATTGGAACAGCGACTTGCGGCCAACTCCCACGGCAAGGTAAGGTGAGGGGACGCGGCCAGACTCATAACTCCTTTGCAGGCTCTGAAGGGAGAGTTACTAATGAAAAGACACTCAATCCCGTAAGCTGGGCCGTCGCCCGCCCGCAAAAACTTACCTGGGGAGATCCATTGGGTGGAGCGTCAGCCCACATCTGTGCAGAGGCGGGGGCGTGCTCGTTCGCTGCGTGCTGGCCGGCGCCCGCTGGTCTTGCTGAGTGTGCAGGTGCCGGCAGGATTACGGTCCCCTGTCCCACCTGCCTGTGGACACCAGATGATTAAAAGAAGCCTAAGCAAAACAGAGGAAGGGATATTTTTGACCCCCCCACACAGCAATAACATCCCCGCCACCCTGGTACCTTGTGAGGAGCTTCAAGGAATGTGTCGAAGCTAGTCCTGCAGCAACTTTAGAGTAAGGGAGCTCCTAACCACAACTACCGAAGACTTCTCCCTCTATGAACTTGCGTTAGATCTAAAACACTGGGCAAACCCAAAAAACGCGAAGGGCAGGACCTAGTAGATCCAACAGCCTCCAAGATGATGGGACAACCTCCAAATTCAAACCCTCAAATTAGCCTAACACAACAAGAGACGACGCTGGACACGGTCCTTCAGGCCATCAGAGAATCCCACGAAGTGCTCAAACAAAAAATAGATAACCTAACAGTAGACCTATCACTGCTGCGAGATGACCACCGTAAACTTACCTAGAGAGTGGGAACGACTGAAAAGACTCTGGAACTGATGACATCAACGCAGAAGGCCTTGTCTGCCAAAATAGAAACCAGGGCGGAAGACGCAGAAAACCGCGCCCTTAGGATCAACCTTAGACTGGTCGGGGTCCTGGAGGGAGCGGAGTCCTCGGCAGCAAACATGGAATCCTTCCTGGAAAACTGGCTTAAAGACACAGTGCCCCCGAGGGCCTCTCATCTTTTTTTTGCAATTGAAAGAGCCCACAGAGTACCCAGCAGGCCTCCTCCCCCAGGAACGAGACCTCTACCGATAGTGGCGAAACTATTACACTTCAAAGATAGAGACTACATCCTATTGCAAACTCGCTTAAAAGGTGAAATTACATTAAATAACCAACGTGTCATGGTTTTCCCAGACTTCACCAAAGGTACGCAAGACCAAAGGGCCTCCTTCAATGACTCTAAATGCACCCTACGCAAAAAGGGTATAAAATATGCAATGCTCTTCCCAGCCAAACTCAGAGTAGAATATGAAGATAAAACAATTTTTTTTTCATCACCGCAACTGATAGGAGAATGGATGGAATCTCTGAATATTGCCTCTACAAGCCTCTGTCCCAGAACCCACCACCCGCCCGACAGGAAGCGCAGCAGATCCACCAAATGAATCTCAGAGGTTTCACCTCCTAGGCACCAAACTCTCCAAGAAATGCGCGAAGCAGTGGACACAGCGGCAGCATTGAGCGGGGGAATCCTCCCCCCATCTCAGACCTCAGGCGACACCTCAGACCATGACTCGAGCTGCGGGGGCTCCTCAATCTCATCACGGGACTCCCTCACTAGCTTGCCAAAAGTGATCCAGAGATCATCGGAATAAATTATTTTACTCCTTACAGAGTGAGCTGAAATCTCATCGGTAATATCATGAACATAACTAACTTGTAATGCTTGTCAGAAGAAGTAATCACCGGAGCCGCGGAAGATGGCAAACTTTGATTAAAAACTCTCTGGGCTGCTGTTATGACCTTGCGGGGTCCCGGGAACGGCCTGGAGCGTAGGCTCTCGGTCTCTGGCATGCCACCCACCACCAGGACACTAAGATAAGTTACAATGGTTTGGACCGTGAAAGTTTTATTGACCGGTCCTGGGGAGAGGGAGTTGGGAGTTGTACTTGTTAAATTAGTTAAAGGGGTAACTCATGCACTTATCACTACTGAAGCTGATAATTCTCAAATTAGAACCTTGTCATTAAACTTTAAACCTAAACGCCGCAACACGCATTTCTACCCTAGCCAACATAAACAAGAAACACCAAGATCATGTCTACACAGTATAAAATAGTAACCTGGAACGTCAGAGGCTTAAATAATATGTCTAAGCGGCACAAAATACACAGCCATCTCAAACGTAGAGGGATACACATAGCTCTCCTACAGGAAACCCATCTAGTGGAGCAAGAAGTTAAGGCTCTTAAAAAAAGATGGAGAGGTCAAATAATTGCCACTAATTACTCAGCATACGCAAGGGGAGTACTGTTGTGGATCTGCCTCGAGGTGCCCTTTCAGGTACTTCGCAAGATCATAGACAAAGAAGGGAGGTATGTAGAGGCTGGTGGGAGACTAGAGGGAAGAGTAGTAAGCATAGGTGGTATATATGCACCGAAACTTTTTGACAAACTATCCTTAGAGATAGGCCCATTTCTTGCAGGCTTAAATATAATTGGGGGTGACTTTAATTGTATAGCAAACAACAGCCTGGACAGGTCACACCCGCCCCTATTGCAATCCCAAACCCTAAAATCCGCTAAATCATTTACTGAGTAGCAACAACACTGGCAACTAGGAGATAGCTGGAGGAAACTCAGTCCACACACTAGGGACTACTCATTTCACTCAACAGTGCATGATTTGCACGTGAGACTTGACACCTTCTAAGTATCCGCTGAAATTCAAAATGACGTGATGGCAGCTGAATACCTTAGCCGTACAATCTCAGATCACAACCCCTTGGTGATTTTGCTGTCCTGAGGCAGAGAGAATCCAACGATTCCAACCTGGCGCCTTAGGGCGGAAATGCTCGAAGACGAAGCATTCAAACACAGTTTGCACGTAGCCATTGTCGAGTTTCCTAAACAAAACACGGTGGCGACGACCTCTAGATCCATTGAATGGGAAACATTCAAAATAGTAATTTGGGGCACTTGTATCACTGAAAATATAGGAGTTTGGAAATCAATAGAAACCGAGCTCCGGCGATTGGAGGACTCCCTTAGAGACATCGAGCATAGGCGCCCTACACAACCAGACTTGACCCCCTTTTTAAACGAAACCAAAACCAAAATAATTGAGGCAAACACTAGATTAACACACTTCGACTATAAACAGTACTTAATCAGACAACATTCAGAGGGTGATAAGGCAGGTGCCCTGTTAGCCTCGCTTGCTAAACCCCCAAAACAACAAACAGTCATAGCTGAAATTGAAGAAACCCCAGGTAATAGCGTTTATAATCAAAAAGGGATAAATGCTAGCTTTACTAAATACTATGCAACATTATATGCCCCTCCCGCTGAAACACTAACCATTTCCCAGATGTGGGAATTAGAGGAACTCCCCCTCCCCAACTTGGGCACGGAGGAGAGCTCGGCCCTAGCAGCGCTAATATCGATTGCAGAAATCAAAACTGCGATCCAAAGCATGGCGAAGGGCAAGGTTCCGGGAGTGGACGGACTTCATTTGGAGTTCTATCACCTATACCAAGACCTATTAGCCCCACATCTTTGTACACTATACGCAGAAGCATGGAACAACAATAACTTACCTCAATCAACTAACAAAGCCATTATGATACCCCTACTGAAACCTGATAGGCCTCCCACCGATGTCCGCTGTTACCGCCCATTGTCCATGCTTAATATAGATTACAAAATATTAATCCGGATACTGGCTAATAGACTCCTTCCTCATATGCCGTCATTGATTCACCAAGACCAATCAGGCTTCATCCCACAGTGTAGCATGGATCAAAATATTAGGCGCTTAATATCAGTGCTCCACTCTATACCCCGAAAAATCCCACAAGCGGCGTTTATATCAGTGGACATTGCGAAGGCCTTCGACAGCCTGAGATGGGACTATCTGGAGCAGGCCATGGTAAAGTTGGGACTAGGTGAGGGATTTGTAAAATGGACATTACTTCTGTATACTAATCCCACTGCAAGGGTGCGAACAGGCAATACTATATCCGACCCTTTCCAGGTTTGCAGGGGCACCAGACAGGCATGTCCACTATCTCCCCTTCTCTTCGCAGTAGCGGTGGAATCCCTAGCTCAAATGCCCAGAACTGGACAGTACTTTGGGGGCATCTTAATTAACAACTGGACCCATCACATCGCCCTCTAAACAGATGATATGCTGCTTTTCCTCCGAAACCTGGAGATAGACTTGCCAGGAGCCATGTCGATGCTGGAGAACTACGGAGTAGCATCCAGGCTCCAAATCAACTGGAGGAAATCCTCAATTTTTCCAATGATCAAGGACTCCACTGAACCTAACAATACAAGGGGTTTGCCCTGGTCTTCTAACATGTTCAAGTACTTAGGAGTAAATATATACCACAAAATGGAAGACTTGTTAGAAGGAAACATACATGGGGCACTCAGAGGGATTAGAGCCAGTGTGTGCTTTTGGGAGACACTGCCCCTGATGGTCTCAGGAAGAACTGCCCTGCTTAAAATGATAGTGTTGCCCAGATTACTATACTATTTCTCCACTATCCCACTCATAATCCCGAAAGCAGTCTTCAGAGATATAGAATCTTTGACCATGAGTTTTATATGGGGGTCGGGTAGGCACAGAAACGCATTACACTCCCTCCGGAGACCTACTGGAGGAGGAGGTTTGGCGACCCCTGATCTGGAGATATATTATTGGGTGGGGCAACTACAGTGGCTAGCAAAACTAATTAGCGAACACCCAGTTGCAAATGGACTACAGCTCCCCTTAAGTTGCCCACCTGACAGAATAATGGGTATATTATTGAATCCCAGGAAGCCAAAAAAACAGTTACCACTGGAGTGGGAATCGACAAGACACTGTTGGGAACAATACCTAAAACGTACCTGCACAAAAACTCCATATACCCCAGAAGCCCCACTGATCTGCTTGAAACATATCATAGGAAACCAAACGCTAAATAGGTATCAATAAACTGGTGGCACATAATATTACAAAACTGGGGGATCTATACGGTGGAGGGAAACTTCACACATATGCAGAATTACAAGTTCAGTTCAACCTCCCATCCGGATTATTCATTACCCATAATGCTTTCACTAGAATCATATGAAAGACATGGGGAACAGGAACTCTTGAACCGCCGACTCATGGAGGCTGTAGCCTTCTCTGTTCAGTGGGGGGGGCAGAAGGGAGTGATATCAGGAATATATAAATCCCTATAAGATAGCATATGCCTGCCTCTGAAAAAACTCCAAATTAAGTGGCAGACAGAGTTAGATACCACCTTTGAAGAATCTCAGTGGGCTAGGATCACCTCCCATATCTACTCCGTGTCCAGGATCGCCAGATGCAAGCTAATAAATTTATATATTTACCACAGGGCCTATTTAACCCTGCAAATGATAGCCAAATTTTACAGCACAAACGATATAGGCTGTCCTCGATGTGTCGAACCAGCGGTAGGACTTGTACACATGCTATGGAGCTGCCCCCAGCTCAGTTCATATTGGGTAGAAATATTTAGGAAAATCTCTACCTGCACAGACAGGGTGCTGTCCTTTTCCCCTGTGGTGGCCCTGCTTGGGGACTTTCCTCGCCCCTCAGCTCTCAAAACATCTAACAGGTTTATCGACCTGTCTTTGGTCCTCGTGCAGAGTGCAGAGTCACACAGCAATTCCACCCATGACCAAGCTCCTGGCTGTCCTCCACTTGCTGGCATCAGGTTCATTCCAGATGACTGTGGCACAAGTGGGTGGGATCTCCCAACCACCCCTCTCTGCCTTCTTTATGAAGGTTCTGGACGTCATCCTCAGATTCACACCCCACCACATCTGGTTCCCCAACACCCAGAAGCTGCAGCAGGAGACCGAGCAAGGTTTTTACCAATTAGCTGGCTTCCCGCATGTGCTGGGTGCAATGGACTGCATCCAGGTCCAACTTGTCCCTCCTGCAGCAACCAAACACCTGTACATGAACCACAAACAAACACACTCCATCAATGTGCATGCCATCGTGGACCAACGTGGAATTATCACAAACATCCTAGCAAAATATCCTGGAAGCGTCCATGATGCTTACATCTTCAGGTACTCACTGTAAACCAGCAATACCAGTATGGACAATATGGCAATGGCCTACTTGTAGGTAAGATACTATACGAATAATAACACCCACAACACCCCAAACTTGTAGTACAAACAATACAATCACAACATCAAACATACATACACATGGAAACACAGATGTATAGGCCACAACACATAAGCCACATGCCAGACTACAGTGCATGCAATGCACATCACCCTCACATACGCCCATATCTACAAGTCCCTGGCACCACCTGACTGAGACATCACTGGTCAAACAGGTGGAGCAATGTCCCCTATGAATACAAAATCTGCACTCAAACAACTACATATGTCCACAGGTTCACAACAAAACACAGATCCTACACATATCACACGTACCAAGGAACCACTCTGCTATGTGATTTGCATTGGGCATTCAAATGTAAAACAACTCACTTATTAGCACTGCCCCACATTTACTATGCTGTATAAGTCTCAGGCAGCACTGATATCTATTGCCACCCAAGTGGTCCCATCACCATCTACATATCAGCTAAATATAATAGATATATTTGTTGTGTACAACTTTCGCTTGTGTGGTGCATAGTGAAGCACACATTGAAATACAACATCACCATCAATGAAAGATCATGTGCAGGAATAAACACCTCACAGCATACCAGCAAACATACCAGTAAATACCACATCTCCATACCATGATACAAGGGTACCAACAATGGACTGTGGTAGATGTACTACTGACAAAGTACAGGGAGAGGCCAGAAATGCACATGAATGAGGATACATGGAACTTAGCTGGGCTGGACTCCTGATGCAGGGCACTGCTGAAAAGCACAGCATGCCCTGTCCTGTCCCACAGCTGTCTAAAAAATCATGCACACATCACAATATATCCCATATAACTGTACCACACTGGGCATATGAACCTCATGCACATACTTATGCCAGCCAGCAATAGACAACAACAACACTTTGTGCAAGGGAGGTATTTCTTGGGCAAAGGGGTAGGATTCACATGCAACAAACAGGGCCCCACACCTGCTACGTGGCACACAACACACAAAATAGGTACACATGTCTACTACATCACTCTTCTGCAGGTCTAAAGTGAAGGCAATAAGGCCCACATGTCAGAAAAGTTGGACAGCATCTAAAGCAGTGCTACTTTGTTTGGGCACCTTAGCGCCCCCTACACCCAACATTTGTGTGCTCTAGTCAGTTATATTGCGCACCATGGTGCAGAGTAGGTGCAATAGTGTCAACATCATGAATGCCATTGATAGACTGTGTAAGATAAATGCCAAATGTATGGTGCAAATCCTGAACAGTACACAGGGCCACATTTAAAGCAATGGTGCGCCCCAGTTAAAGCATGGTGTGCAAAGGCACACTAAGGCACTCATTATGACATTGGCGGTGACTGTTAAAGTGGCAGTAAGACCGACAACAGGCCGGTGGTAATTACCACCAAATTATGACAATGGCGGTGATAACTCCCATAGACAGCCAATGTACCATACCATCCGCCACGGCGTTAACACCACTCACCACGGCAATAGCCATCAAAAGCCAGACGGAAGACAAGGTACCGCTCACCATATTATGACACTGCAAACCGCCAGGATTTCTGGGGCAGTACCAACGCCATCAAAAGCCTCGCGGAAACACATCACAGAAGACCAAAGACACACCAACAGAGACACAGAGAAGACCAATGCCGCCATGGAATAGGAACTTCTATGCCATGCTCCACCTGAAACACCAACGCCAAAGAAGACAACGGCGGTGAGTACAGCCGCCTAGCACACAAGGGCGGGAGGGAGGAAAAGGAGAGTGACACACACACACACACCATACACACAACCAGCTGCAGATGTAAATCAATGGAAAATGACTCATGGCAGAATAATACAAGGACTACAGTTATTTAGAATTGATAGTGTAATAGCAAGGCAACACCCACCATATGAACCAATTGTAGAACAAAGATACATGAACAATTGTCCAGAAAGGGCCAATGCCCAGTCCAAAGTGCATAATGGCCCACATGGCCACAGGACACAGTCCAACCCCGAACTTGATCCTGAAGAATCCCGCACAACACTGTGCAGGGGCAACATCTCGGAAGTGGACAGGTACCTCAGGGGGAAGAGGGGTGGGGTCACCTCAGCTGAAGTCGGGAACTTTCCCACTGCTCCTGGAGGGGGCTCCATGCCCATTTCCCAATGCTGGGGAGTGCAAGATCACCGTTTCTGTGGTGGGGAACTTTCCCACTGCTCCTGGAGGTGACTCCATGCCCATTTCCCAATGCTGGGGAGTGCAAGGTCACAGTCTCTGAGGTGGAAAACTTTTCCACTGCTCCTGGAGTGGGCTTCATGCCCATTTCCCAATGCTGGGGAGTGCAAGGTCACAGTCGCTGAGGTGGGGAACTTTCCTAATGCTCCTGGAGGGGGCTCCATGTACAAAAGTCCCTGGAGGGTGCCTCTGCTGGAGGCGAGGGCTGCATTGTTTCTGCTGGGGGAGATGTCTCCTGGGCAGCTTCTGCTGGAGGCGAGGGCTGCATTGTCTCTGCTGGGGAGGTGTCTCCTGGGCAGCCTCTGCTGGAGGTGAGGGCTGCATTGTCTCTGCTGTGGGAGGTGTCTCCTGGGCAGCCTCTGCTGGAGGTGAGGGCTTCTTGCCTGTCATTGGTGGTTGAGTGGGGACCTCTTCTGACATTGGTGGTTGAGTGGGAATCTCTTCTGACATTGGTGATTGAGTGGGAACCTTTTCTGACATTGGTGGTTGAGTGGGAACCTCTTCTGACGTTGGTGGAATGGGATCCTTCAGTTTCCTGGCTGGTGGAGTGGGATCCTTCCCTTTCCTGGCTGGTGGAGTGGGATCCCTCCCTTACCTAGCTGGTGAAGTGGGATCCTTCACTTTCCTGGCAGGTGGCGTGGGATCCTTCCCTTTCCTGGCTGGTGGAGTGGGATCCTTCCTTTTCTTGGCTGGTGGAGTGGGATCTTTCACTGTCTTGCCTCCACGACCAGGTGGTGCCTCCATTGTCCCCGTGGACTGTTTGGCTGAGGTGCTGGGCTGAGTCATTG
The DNA here is from genome assembly GCF_031143425.1 of Pleurodeles waltl. NCBI lineage: Eukaryota > Metazoa > Chordata > Amphibia > Caudata > Salamandridae > Pleurodeles > Pleurodeles waltl. The sequence continues at coordinate 320,968,031 of NC_090436.1, forward strand.
GGACCCTGCTCTGACAGGCAGGACAAGAGGGGAAGGGAAGATGTAAAGTTGGGCAAGGAAAAGCTTCTTAGGGACGGTGGGGCGGAATGATGTAGGAGAAATGGGAGTGGAGGTTGAGGGACTGGTTGTTGGAGGAGTATGTCTGCTGGACTTGGGTGCAGGTGCATGGGCAGTGTGCTGATGTGAGGTGGATGGCTGTTGGGTGTTTGAGTGCCTGTGTTTGTGTCCTTTAGAAGGACAGACAGGGTAGGAGAGGACACAGGGGACGTATGGATGGATGTTGTGGAGGTGTCTGCTAGTGAGGTGTGTGTGCTGCTTGGTGTGGTGATGCTGGTGGTGCCTGTTGAAGCAGTGCATGCAGGTGTGAATGTAGACGTGACTGTGAGGGAGGTGGAGGAGGAGTAGGAAGGGGAGCCAGTGGAGGCAGTGGATGTTGTGTGTGCAACTGTCTGTTGTTTGTGTGAGTGCTTGCGAACTGAAGTGTGGTGCCTGTGGTTGACTGTGCCACTCTTGTGTGTTGTCTTGTGTGCATGCTCGTCTGTATGTGGGGATGGGTAGGGGGTGAGGTGACTGGGACTGGGAAGTGTTAGTTGGAGGGGGAACGGTAGGAACAGGGACAATAGCTGCCATCAGAGAGGAGGCCAGAGCCTGAATCGATCTCTGTTGGGCCGCCAATCCACTGTGGATGCCCTCCACGAATGCATTGCTGCATCCGGGATTACAATGATTGACTGCCCTACAGAGATGGATCTCAGGAGGTCAATAGCCTCCTCACTCAGGGCAGCAGGGCTCACAGGGGCAGGGCCTGAAGTGCCTGGGGTGAAGGAGATGCACACCCTCATGAGTGAGCGGGCACGGGAAACACGCTGAGGGGCTGCTGGGAGGGCGGTGCTGGTGGGGGGGGGTGGCGGTTGTACCTGTTGTTGGGGTGGGCACAGAGGTGTCCACCAGGGAGCCTCCATCGAGGGAGGAGTCGCTGTCTGTGGTGTCCCCTCCTGTCCCCGTTGTGGTGCTCATCTCACCCTCCGTCCCACTGGTGCCCTCACCGTCGGTGGATTCAGCCTCCAGGCCCATGTGGGATGCAGCTCCCTCCGTCGCCGGTGCCTCTGCTCCTCCGCCAGATGATGCTAATGCACATAAGGACAAGATGACAAAACAAAAAGGGGGGAAAAGAGACAGAGGATACACTTGGTCAATTCCAGCAACACCACTACATTTGGTGTACACAACACACAGGGAGCAGCCCTATGCACTAGCCCATGCCCAACCATTTACTAAGACAGACACCAGCCCATGGGGTACAATGCCTAACACCATCATCTGCACACCAGAAACTCACAGTGTTAGATGCCCACTAACACTATTGGGGTAGGAGTGCTCCAGAGCCTGTCCAACAAGGGACCTACCCTGCCATGTTCGTCCTGGCCTAGGGGCACCCACAGCCCACATCCCCCACCCAGGTACCTACTAACGCGTGCAAAGTCAGGTTTCAGATTCTGTACTCACCCCCTCGTGGCTGCTGTGATGCCTTCAAGCACCCATCCAACTCAGGATAGGCCACTGCCAGGATGCGGAACATCAAGGGGGTCATGGTGCGACGGGCACCCCTTCCTCGTTGGGAGGCCAGCCCCAGCTGGGCCTCCACTGTCTTCTTTGTCCAGCGGCGCAGGTCCTCCCACCTCTTGCGGCAGTGGATGCTCCACCTGTCAAAGACCGCAGGGTCCGCACCTCCTTGACGATGGCACGCCAAATACCCTTTTTCTGGTGGGTGCTGACCTGCAGGGAAGAGACAGCAGAAAAGTGAATTAGTCACCAGTCCAGACCGTCAGACTCATTGCCCACCAGATCCCACCCATCCCCTGACGCACATACATTGACCACCTTACATGGTGCACTCTGGCCAGGACCCATCTGCCCCCCTACAAGTGGCTAACACACACAGCACTCCATACATTCATGGCCTACGCATTATGCTCATAGTGTACACACCTGTTTGTCTGGAGGACCGTAGAGTAACGTGTGCTGGGGTAGGACCCCATCCACCAGTTTCTCCAACTTCTGTGAAGGCAGGGGCCCTTTCCCCAGACACATGAGCCATGGTCGGTTCCAGACACAGGTCACAACAGCTCTTGCAGTGTAGGTCCTCTCCTGTTGAAGGTCTGGTAGCAAGTGAGTGATTAGATAGAAAATGGCGGTGATGTCTGCAGTGCTGCATACCGTCACCACCGGCGTACATCGCCATTGGTTCCTGGAACCTGTAGGGCCCAATGATAACCAATGCGATTTTGCGCTGCAGTCATCGACCACCTACCGCAACGGCGCACCACGCCAGCGCAATTACCTCATTTCCACTTGTCCCTCCTCACAGGTCAGGCAGCCGCCATTTCAGGGGAGCACAGGGCATGGCACCTAACTGCATCACAGCAGACATTGGCACATCAACTGACTCTCGAGTTCACATACTGTTTCTGTAAAGTAGACAAATCATCATTAGTGCAATATATGTGTGAATATGACCCTCTGCTCACCATTCTCTTCCATAGGCTTCAACCGCTGAGGCAGAATATGAGATGGCGGCATCCTCTGGTGTACATACCCCTGGCGGACCTTGCCACAATGGAGGACAGACACATTATCATTACCTACAGACTTGATTGTGCCACAATCCAAGATCTGTGTGCCCAATTGGAGCCAGATCTGATGTCAGCTATCCGCAAGCCCACAGGTATCCCCCCTCTAGTGCAGGTCCTGTCAGTGCTCCATTTCCTGGCAAGTGGTTCCTTCTAAACAACAGTGGCCATGGCATCAGGGATGTCTCAGCCAATGTTCTCTAACGTGTTGACCAGAGTGTTGTCTGCCCTGCTGAAACACATGCGCAGCTACATCGTGTTCCCCCAGGTGGAGGATTTGGCCACAGTGAAGGCTGACTTTTATGCCCTGGGACATATCCCCAACATCATTGGTGCCATTGATAGTACAAATGTGGCATTTGTTCCCCCCGGAGGACTGAACAAGTTTACAGGAATAGAAAAAGCTATCACTCTATGAATGTGCAGATGGTGTGTTTGGCGGACCAGTACATCTCCCATGTGAATGCCAAATATCCTGGCTCTGTGCATGATGCCTTTATCTTGAGGAATAGCAGCATCCCATATGTGATGGGCCAACTCCAGAGGCACCGGTGTGGCTAATAGGTGAGCCAATGGTCCCCACACACTATGAGTAGGTGTTTGGGTATGGGGTTGTCCCTAAGGGATAGTGTGTGTCTAACAGTTGCCCCTCAATATTTGCAGGTGACTCTAGTTACCACAACGTCTCATGACTACTGAGTCCAGTGAGAAATGCCAGGGTAAGGGCAGAGGAACGTTACAATGAGGCACATGGGCGTACAAGGAGGAATATAGAAAGGACCTTTGGCCTCCTGAAGGCCAGGTTCCGGTGCCTCCATCTGACAGGTGGATCCCTACTCACCCAAGAAGGAATGCCAGATCATCGTTGCATGTTGCATGTTGCACAACCTGGCCTTGAGACGCCAGGTGCCTTTTCTGCAGCAGGATGTGCTTGGAGATGGTCTTGTGGCAGCGGTGGAGCCTGTCGACAGTGAGGAAGAGGAGGCAGAGGAAGGAGATGTTGACAACAGAACCAATATAATTCGGCAGTACTTCCAGTGACACACAGGTAAGACACTGTAACTTCACTTAACATTTCAGTTATCTATTGGACATTGTACAAGGCAGCCTGTTTCCCTATGTCTATGGCCACTGACTGTACCCTTTGGCATCTCTATTTTCAGATCTCTGTGCCCCACTCTGGCTCCTGCTATGTATACTGCCGCCCACCAAAGGTCATCCTAAAGTATATTTCATTGTACTTTTAAGTTGCTATGCTTTGATAATGTAGTACTAATACATTTGTGAATCATTTGACAGACTCCAGATTTGTATTTGTTCCAAGGGTGTTTATTTAGGTGCTCATAACTAGAGGGGGATGTGCAAGGGGCTGGGCTGATGGTGGAGGAAAGTTCAGGGTAGAGTCCAGTCTCTACATGGATAGAGTGGGTGATAGTGTGGGACACAAGGGTGACAATCAGGAGAGTCTTATTTCATGGCTGGGGTCTTGGCAATGTTCTCTGGCTTCTGCCTGGATCGCAGGGACCTTTTGCGGGGTGGTTCTCCTTCTGCAGGGGGTGGGGTGCTGGTGGCCTGTTTGTCCTGTGGCGGAGCCTCCTGTTCACTAGCGCAGGCGGAGGTGGAAGGCTGTTCCTCGGTTTGGCTAGTGTCAGGCGCCAGTTGTTGTGCCACTGCCTCCCTCATGGTCTTGCCCATGTCAGCCAGCACCTCTGCAATGGTGACCAGTATGGTGTAGATGTTTGTTAAGTCAACCCTGATCCCCAAGTACTATCCATCCTGCAGCTGCTGGGTCTCCTGCAGCTTGGCCAGTATCTGCCCCATCGTCTCCTGGGAATGGTGGTGTGCTCCCAGGATGTTGGAGAGTGGCTCGTGGAGAGTGGATTCCCTGGGCCTGTCCTCCCCGTCGCACAGCAGTCCTCCCAGCTTCCCTGTTGTCCTGTGCCTCTGTCCGCTGAACCGTGTGCCCACTGCCACTGACCCCAGGTCCCTGATCGTCCTGGATTTGTCGGGTTGCCTGGGGTCCCTGTAGTGGTGGACACACTGCTGATTGATGTGCCCTGGGGACAGTGCCATGGGCCCGCTGGATGGGTGCTGTGCTGGTGTTTCCTGAGGGGGGAGGGTCTGTGGTGGGTTGGGACTGTGGCAGGGGAACTGACTGTCCAGAGGTCCCGGATGGGCCAGGTTGGTCATCATGATCCAGGCGTACAGAGCTGCTGTCGTCACTGTGGGCCTCTTCTGTGGGGGACTGGATGTAGCTGGCACCTCCTCTCCGGTGATGTTGAGTATGGGTCCTGTGGGGATGGAAATTCAGTGTTAGTGTATCTGTGTGTGCCATCTTGTACATGGGTGTGTTTCCCTGTATGATTGTGATTTCCCTGTCAGCTTGGCCTTGTGTGATTTGTGATTTTGTGGGCTGGGTGAGTCTCTCTACTGGGCATGCTGTGATGATGGGTGTCCATGCAGGTCTGTGATGGGGGTCCATGCATTGGTGTTGCAGGCAGGGCTTGGGAATAGTATAGGTGGGTTGTGATGGTGGAATATATGTGAGGTGATGGAGTGATGGGAGTGAGGGTAAGGGTTGGAGGTATGTGATGGCATGCAGGTAGGGTGGGGGATAAAGTAGTAAAGATTTGACTTACCAGAGTCCAGTCCTCCTGCTACTCCTGCCAGGCCCTCAGGATGTATGATCGCCAAGACTTGCTCCTCCCATGTTGTTAATTGTGGAGGAGGAGGTGGGGTCCACTGCCTGTTCTCTGTACTGCTACCTGGTGTCTTGCTACCACGGAACACACCTTCCCCGTATGTCGTTCTACCTCTTCCTGATGTCATCCACGGTTCTTGGGTGCTGTCCCATGGCGTTGACCCTGTCCACGATTCTCCACCAAAGCTCCATCTTCCTTGCAATGGGCATCTGCTAGACCTGTGATCCGAATAGCTGTGGCTCTGCCCGGATGAGTTCCTCCACCATTACCCTTAGCTCCTCCTCAGAAAACCTGGGGTGTCTTTGGGGTGTCATGGATGTGGTGCGAGTGATATGTGTGAGGATGCGTGGGGTGATGTGTTGGGGTGTATGCTGTGATGTGCATGGATGGTATATGGGTGATGGTGTTCTGTGCCTCTAATTGAGTGGGTGCTCCTGGCTTGTCTCTCTCTGTGTGCTATCATTTTTGTTTTTGCTGTAAGGGGTTGTGGGTAATGTGGGTGTGTGTTTTATAGTGGTGTGGGTGTGTGGGTGTGTGGGTGTGTGGGTGTGGTGTGTGTATACAGTATGTGTCAGGTGTGTATAGTTTGAATTGTCCAATGTGGTGTAATTTTGTAGGTGTGTGTGTATTTTGAGTGCAACGGTGTGTACCGCCAATGATTTACCACATTTGAAAGACCACTGCGGTGATTCGTGGGTCGTGATACTGTGGGCGTGTTCCTGTTGGCGTAACGGTGTGGGTTTTGCTATTGCCAGTTTATCACTGACCTTTGGGCTGGCAGACTTGTGTGGGTGTCTGTATTGTGGCGGAATTCTCAGTGTGGGTAATAATAACCATGGCGGAATACCGCCGCGGGCACGGTATGTTGGCGGCCATCAGCACGGCGGTAGGCGGTGTTTACCGCCACGGTTGTAATGAGGGCCTTAATGTTGTTTGTGTGGGAAAAAGGGCCACTTTGCTAAGTGTTGCAAATAAATTAGCCAAATCTAAGTTCAAAATTAATTAAATTGAAAGTGATGAAGATCGTGATTTTATTCTTCAAATTGCAAATGATGTTAACTGTGTTTCCAGTATTCATTGTAAATATCCATCCAATTCAGTTGATGTGAATGGTATCTCTATTTCCATGATGATGGATTCTGGTGCAAAACTATCTCTTGTGTCTGAATGTGATTATGCAAAATATTTTCAAGGGAAAGTTTCACTTCAAGATCCTGATGTTACTCCCTATAGTTATGGTGGCAAACCTATAGAACTGAGGAGGTACTTTGATGCGACTATTTCATTTAAAGGAAACAAAATTGTTGTAAGGTATATGTTCCCACTGTTGGTGATACCATTTTAAGTTGGCTTCATCAGAAATGCTTGGTGTTATTTTGAATCCTATTTCTGTACCACAAGTGCAATTACAGAAGATTAATAATTATGGTGTGGAACTCATGAATGAATTTCCTGATGTATTCGACTCTAAAGTAGGATGTATAACTGATTACAAACACCGCATTTGTTTGAAGGAAGGTTCACAACCTGTAGCCTGTAAAGTTAGAGGTGTTCTTTTTTGTTTACAAGGGAAGGTGAAGTTAGAACTTCAAAGATTAAATCTGAAGGCATTATTGAGGAGGTCAAGGCAGCACAATGGATTGCCCCAATTGCGGTTGCCACAAAGAGGTCTGGGGACATTAGGTTATGTGTTGACCTCAGACACCTCAACAAAGCTGTCATTGAAGATACATTTCCACTGCCAGATATTTAATCAAAATGGTTAGCTTGTTGGGTGATGCAAAATATTTTACTACTCTAGACATGAGCTCTGCATATAATCAGGTTCAATTGTGTGAGCAATCAAAATTGTTAACATCCTTCATCACGCCTTTTGGTTTTTATACATTTAATAGGATGCCTTTTGGGTTATGTTCTGCAGCTTCTGTTTTTCAGAGACTTATGAATGAGATCCTTGGTAAATTAGATGGTGTCAAGTTCTTTCAGGATGATGTGCTTATCTTCACAGACACTCTTGAGCGACATGTGTCGAAGAACAGAGAGGTCTTACAAATATTTCGACTTAGGGGCATTACATTAAAAGGGGATAAATGCAGATTTGCTTCTCCGGAGATTTCATATCTTGGGCATGTCATTTCCGGTGAAGGTGTGAAGCAGAAGGATGATTTGGTCAAAGCAATAGTTAATTTAACTGGTCCAGAAAAAAAAGATGTTCAAGCATTTGTAGGCATGGCTGAATTTTATCAAAAAACAACAGGGAAGGGCAAACGTGGGAGATTCGGAGGAAGTACTCCTGGTCCCGTGTGTAAAGCTCCCGACAGTCAATAAATCAAAAAAGGTACTCACGGTTCCAAAAATGCCAGAAGGTTTCTTTCAAACTAAGTGGTTCTGCATTCAATGGAAACCAAAATATTCGAAGCAAGGGCCCTCACTCACCTTCCGGTGACATGCTTCATCATAGGGCCAAGCTCCTCGTCAGGCCGGCCCTGCAATGCCTGACGGGCCCCACACGGGGGCTCTTTGCCGGAGATCTTTTGGGATTGATGCACAACGGGTCAAAAAAATTGTGGATTGGTGTAAGATTAATTCCTCCTTCTGGTTTGCGCGAATGCTTGATGTGTCTTGCACATTCTGGTCATCATGGCATTTGCAAGGCCAAAGAAAGATTGAGGAGTGCGTATTGGTGGCCAGGTATAGATTTAGCTCTGGAAAGAAAAGTTAGAGACTGTGTGGAGTGCAAAATTGCTGATAAGACTTTGAAGAGGAGGTTGCATCCCATGGAATTGAGGGAGATTCCTAAAGAAGTGTGGGAAGAGGTTTTGGTAGACATTATGGGTCCTGTAAATTGTGGTTCTGTTTCCAAGTATGTTGTAGTTTTGATGGATGTCTTATCCCGCTGGCCTGAGGTTTTGATTACTTCAGATGTTACGTTAAGGTCAATAATAAAGTTTCTTGTGGATGTGTTTGCCAGAGAAGAAAATCCCAAGTGTATTCTAACGGACAATGGTGTTCAATTTACATACAAGTTGATGTGTGATTTTTTGGTATCAAGGGATATTGTGCATAAAAAATGTGCATTGTACAATCCCGAATCTAATGGTATGGTTGAGCGTTTCAACAGAACATTGAAAGAAGCCATTCAATTAGCGAAGCAAATGGGAGAGAGTTGGATGGATGCTGTCAGAGCAAAGGTAGAAAGTTATATGTATACTCCACATTCCATTACTGGTCAATCACCTTTTGTGTTGTTTAGAAAGAGAGTCCCTCACACAAAAATTAGTCCGCCGTGGGTAAAAGAGTATGTTAAAGATATGATGGATTGTGAAAATCTTAAAAATATTGCTTTAGCTAAAGTGAAACTTGTGCTAGAGAAAAAGGAAACACACATATGACATTCGCAAATCTGTGAAAGACGTTGTAGTGGCAGTGGGTGATTCTGTTAAAATAAAATTGCCAGGTAGAATTAGCAGTGGACAATCACATTATAGTAGAACCTTCAAGGTTATTAAAGTGTTCAAAAGAGCTGTCAAAGTTGATGATGAACGTATTTGGAATTTGAATAGAGTTGTTAAAATCAAGACTGAGTAATGCCTTTCTTGTTAACTTTGTTGTATTTTATTCTGATATTTTTTTTTTGTTTGTTTGTTTTCTTTTTCTTTTTTTCTGCTTTTCCCAATGGGGGGGTGGGTAGTGTGGTATTGTGTATTAATTATTTTATTGGTGTTTTCTGTTTATTCATGTATTGTGTAAATATTGGTATGTTTCTTCTCTCCCCATTCTTTTACTCTTTCAGTAGAATGGAATGGACTATACGTTCCAGACTACTGGAGATTGGTGGTTGGAGATTGGACTCTGGCTGTTGTGGATGGAGTTTCTTTTCCCTGGATTGAAGCTACAATAAACACAATTTCAGTTTAGATCCATGTGTTCCGTTCTCCTTTCCTGTTGGATTAAGAAGATCATCACTACAGTCTGCCAGCACCCCCGCTATGGAGATCATGGTGGTGTTGAGAGCTTGCAAGTCCTGCCTGATCTCCTGAAGGTGTTCCACCTGCAGCCGCTTGTTCTCCTGCATGTTGTTAAGGATCTGGCCCATTGTGTCCTGGGATTATTGGTAGGCCCTCTGGATCTTGATGAGTGCCTCCTGGAGAGTCTGTTCCCTGGGCCTGTCCTCCCCCCGCGCACAGCGGTCCTCCCAGTGTCCCTGTTGCCCTGTGCCTATGTCCCCTGAACAGTGTGCCCACTGCCACTGACTCCAGGTCTATGATTGTCTTGGGGCGAGGTGTGGACTGGGGTCCCTGTACAAGTAGGCACACTGCTGATTGACGTGTCCTGGGGACAGAGGTGTGGGGATGCTGGGTGGGTGCTGTGGTTTTGGATACTGAAGGGGGAGGATCTGTGGTTGACTGTGAGTGGGCTGGGGTGACCAACTGACCAGTGGTCCCTGATAGGCCAGGTAGTTCATCCAGATCCAGAAGTCCAGAGTTACTGTCATCACTGGGGGCATCTTCTGTTGGGGGACTGGTTGGTCGTGGCACCTTCTCTCCGCTGACATTGGCTGGGGCACCTGTGGGGATGTAAGTGGTGTATTATGCTTCATGTCTGTGACATATTCTACATCCCTAGCTTCTCCTCTATCGTTGCTGTTGCCCTGCCACCTTTGTTTGTGTATGGTGGTGTATTGTGGAGTTGTTAGTGCCCCTATGCTGTACATGCTTTAGTGATGGGTGTTGATGCAGGGCTGGGATGGCTGTCCATGCAATGGTGCAGCATGCAGGGTTTGGCATTGGGGTTAGTTATATGTGTAGGTGCAGTGTGTGGGATGGAGTGGAGTGATGGGAGTGAGGTTGAGGGTGTGAGATGGCATGCAGGTCTGAGGGGTGATAAGTAGTAAATATTGACTCACCAGTATCCAGTCCTCCGGCAACTCCAGTGAGTCCCTCAAGATGCAGTAATGCCAAGACTTGCTCCTCCCATGCTGTGAGCTGTTGGGGAGAAGGTGGGGTTCACCACCAGATCTCTGTATGGCGAGCTGGTGCCTTGCTGGCATGGAACGTACCTTCCCCCATAGGTCGTTCCACCTCTTCCTGATGTCGCTCCTTGTTCTTGGATGCTGTCCCACGGCGTTCACCCTGTCCATAATTCTCCGTCATAGCTCCATCTTCCTGGGAATGGATATTTGCTGTACCTGTGCTCCAAACAACTGTGTCTCTACCCTGACTATTTCCTCCACCATGACCTGCAACTCCTCATCTGTGAAATGGGTGTGTCTTTGTGGGGACATGGGTGTTGTGTGGTGTGTATAAGTGTGCGGGTGTTGGGTACTGTGGTTGGGTGTGTAAAGTGGGGTGCGTGAGGAATGTATGGGTGTATGTGGTGTGTGTGTGTCTAGTTGTCGCAGTGGTCTTTGTGTTGGTCTGGTGGTGAAAACTGGTGTTCGTAAAGAGTTATGGGTAATGTGGGTGTGTGTTTTATAGTGTTGTGGGTGTGGTGTGTGTATGAGTGTCAAGTGTGTGTTTTTGGTATTGGCCACTGTTGTGTAGTTTAGTATATGGGTGTCCATTTTGAGCGCTCCGGTGTGTACCGCCAATGGTTTACCGCCACTGAATGTCCGCTGTGGTGATTCGTGGGTCATAATGTTGTGGGCGTTGTTTTGTTGGCATAACAGTATGGGTGTTGGTACCGCCACTTTAGCACTGACTTCTGTGCTGGAGGATTTGTGTATGTGGCAGTGTTCTGTCGGATTGGTGTATGTGTGTCATAATTTGGCGAACATCCTCGGCAGTGTGTTGGCGGCCGTCACCTCGGCAGTAAGCGGGATTTCTTAATGAGGTCCTAAGTATTGCACTGCATGGGTAGTGGCACTTTGTAAACATGGCACTGTGATTATTTGCTTAGTTGGCCCACAATAGTGTCTAAGAAAACGAGGCTAATGTGGTGCAAAGAGGTTCTAAGGCCTTGAAAATCTGGTCCCCTGGCTCAAATATAGAGAACACCACAAACATTTGGCATGGGTGAACTGTGAGACAAGAATTCAAATTACAATCACCATGTACCAAAGCCACAACCCATGATTGGAAAGTGCACCACCACAGACCAATGCACAATACCAGATGTAAGTCTGATACACCACTCTACTCAAAATAAATATGGGCCATAGTACCTAGCAATTAACTAATGTGCATGATTGACACATGTTTTCACATTCCTTTGCAGCCGACCAAGGTTACAGAATCCAGCCATTGGTCATGACATCTTTTGGAAATCCTACAACGGATGTAGAACAGGCCTACAATGAAGCCCACATAAGGACCAGAAATGTGGTGGAGTGGACATTTGGCCTCCTTAAATCAAGGTTCTTACAGGAGGAGGACAGTTATACGCACCACCCTTGCCTGCAAAATTATCCTTGTGTGTCCCATTTTGCACAATATTTGTCTACACATACTTGTCCCCTGGGATGACCAAGTAGATGTCCCTAATGAGGAGGATGACAACAATGGTGTAGAACTGGAAGAGGGAGAACAACAAAACACTACTGCTGGAGTACGCTGAAGATAACTAAGGCCCATATTTATACTTTTTTAGCGCCTCATGTGCATCATTTTTTGACACAAAAGCGGTTTTAACTTACAAAATGCAATTATATTAGCAGCACTAAAAAGTATAAATATGGGCCTAATTGTGCAAAACGTTTTCCCATAGATCTGTACTCCAAGAATCACCATGTAAATAATTCAATAAAATCACGTAAACTCAGAATGTACATAGCGTACTCTTTTACACCATCATATACCAATTGTAACTTACCCATATCTCAGAGAGCATGACTACATCACAACAGTTGTAAACAATATTGGGACATAGGTCCTGATTTAAGGGGGTCTAGTGCATTCTTGTGCAACATTAGTGTCAAACATCTTAAGCTAATGTGGCCCAACTATGTAAATATCTAAGCATCAGAAACTCATAGTAGTGTAAGTCACGCATTGAGTCACTTTGTAACACCTTGTGCCACAAAATGCCTCCAACAGGCATTAAGTATGCAAGGGGGTGTACAGCTGGTAGGGGAGGAGCCAGAATGGTGCAGTGGAATCTAACAAAAACAACTGTGCCATATATTGTTGTTACTTTTGACACCTCCTCAGAGCACACCATTGGTACCAATGGGACCCTGAGTACTGTTCATGGTAAGGGCCTAAATCTTAGCTCGGACCCTGAACAGTACATCAGCTGCGTCAAATACCACATACGCTATTGCTCCCTACCCTGTCCCATGGTGTAGAGTCTGTAAAATACAGGGATACTAAGGGGGAAGAGAAAGGTGGCCCTGCACTGGCTTCTGCCCCATAGTCAGGAACAATAAACATCTCTTAAATAAGTCACTACACCATAAATGTGTCGGTGGAATATAGGCATTGTCTGTATCAAATACATTTTACATTGTCACACACATATCACACAAGTGAGTTGGCTTGACATATGCCTGTAGCAATCAATCCAGGAAATATACATGAATGTATGGGCTAGGTAGGAAGAGGCTAGGTATGTGTATTCTAGATAACCTAGCTAAATCTGACAGTATCACATGTGAGTACTGAGAACATACTTCTCTGTGCCACTCACATGTATTAGGAAGAGAGTGGCCTACAGGGACCAATACACATAAATGTCTAGGTGTATTACACCCAATCAACTCAGAATGTGCATATAAGTCAAGCAATGTACTAACAAGTCACAGACCCTTGCCAAATTGTATGTGTGAAGAATAACATAGAAAGCTTGATTGTGTCATTCCCTCTACTCATAGCTGACATGAGTAATCACAGTACCAAAATACACTTATTGGAAATGTGACATAGGTTGTGGTAAGGAAATGTGAGGATGTGGTCATGTATGAAAAATGATGTGAAGCAACAGTAGAACAGTTGTGACAGAAATTGGAAGACTTGAAGGGCTGGTCCTGCTGTAATGATGTATGGATACCAGTGGTACCTCTAAATACCAATGGTCCAGCCATGTACCTGCTTGTGGCAGATCTCATTCTGAAACAGCTGCAAACATGTGTACTCCCAAAATTCTTTCAGGTGGTGAGAGCCGGCCGCATCCCAGGTGCGCCATGAAAGCCTGGAGCACACCTTTGTCCCATCAATCATAGCTAGACTCATAAATGCCTAATACCAGGACATGAGTCAACAAGCAGCTCGCAGTGCCCCTCCATTCCATATAGGTAAAGCTCGGGTTACCTTAGTCCCCAAATTCTGTTTTTGGGTCCAGAGGCGGCACCGCAGTTTCCTCTAGGTGAAGAAGGCTCTGAGGGAACAGGACCACAAGCAAACAATGACTTATCCAGTGCTGCATTTGATTAGTTGCAGCATGCAAAACTCACTTTTTATCAAGCCCAGAAGCTGTGATTGGCTGGATTGAATGTCAGGTGGCAGGAGGTTCAAGACTCTGCAACTACGTGGCAAAGGAGAATAGTGAAACACTTGAAGTGGTGGTACGGGTCAAAACATATAACGACTAGTCAGGGTTATCGTCCTGATCACCCGAATGGATATTGGGACATATGGATAAACGAGAGGAGCTCGTGGGATGGTAAATGTGGCACTGGACATGCACCCAATGCATTTTGTGGGTGGGCTGGGAGCAGGCTGCGATGATCCTAAATCGGTAATTGGGACCAAGATTGAGACAGAGGATATAAGACACCAACTTTGTAAAGAAATCCCAGTAATGGGATGGGTGGGGGCCGAAGGGGGTAGTGACACATTCTAGTTAACAATATGTTTGGTTGGGGCAAAAGACGCTATGCACAGTTGGGGAGGTGGGCAGTTTGGAATCTGCAGCGCAGTGTAACAGAAAGGAGGGAGTGATGATTGCAGAGGGGTAATCAGATAGTTGTTGTAGCTAATGTTCAGGCAAGATACATATGGCCAGTCAATAGCTGAGGCACATAGGATATTTACTCTCACAGTCTGAATCCCAACCAGCATAGAGCCAGCACCCCATGTTTGGTCCCTTAACTATACAGTGGGATGTCCAAAGTTAGTATTTCAACCCTAAAGATATTATCCTGGAATGTCAATGGCCTAGTCGACAAAGTCAAACGGGGAGTGCTGCCCCAGTACATCAAACCAGATTCCCCGGAGATGGTTCTCCTATAAGAGACTCACCTCCTAGGTAATAGGTGTGATGCCCTTCACCACTGGGGTAATGAAAAGGCTGCTAATCTGGGCCATACCACCTCTTATTGAGGAATAGTATTGTGTTGAGGAGAACGCTGCCCCTTGTCATTTGGCAAATATGGCCCGATCCGCCGGCTTCCTATGTGGTGCTGTCTGGGACCTGGGGGGGCATCTTAAACATACCTTCAGTAGATATCACAACATGACTTCACAACTGCCTGACCACTCTGCTACACAGTCTTCTAGATGGGGAAGTGATCATAAGTGAGGACTTCAATGCAACGCCAAGTTATAGCATTCACTGACATCACCCCAGGCCCCTGGACTGAATCAGGTGACCATTAGCAGACTTCCTCACTGTCCAGGGACTTGCAGATGTATGGTGTACTCTTAACCCAGCAAGCCACTACTTCATCCTTTTACTTGTGGGTTCATGATAGTCTCTCCTGAATTGATCACTTTCTCATGCCAACTCCTCAGTTGTTAAGTCAGTGAGGCCACTAACTTAACCAACAGTATTTCTGACTATTCTCCCCTGTGGCTGGTGTATGGTCAGGCCAAGAGGCCAAACACAGCCTGCATCATATTGAGCCCTTGGTACCTGAAAGAGCCACAAATTAGAGAAGGGATGTTAGCCACAAAAGACCATTATTTTCAGGGAAACCGCACATCAGTCAAGTCTCCACTCACGTTATGGGTGGCCAATGAGACACTAGTTAAGGGGTGGACCTCACCGTGTTGGCACACGGGAAACAACTAAAAAGGGACAAATTAAGGGCTCTCGAACTTGAGTTTTTGTCCCTTGAGGCGGGCTTACCTGATGAGGAGGGATCAGAGGGAGCCCACATCCTAGCCCTGAAGCAAAATTAATACTGAGACGTGGCCCAGGAAGTTGCCAATATGCACCATAGCACAACACAGCACAGCATCAATGTAATGGGGGACACAACATGAAAAATATTGGCCTGACTAGACAGGCATGAAGCAGCAGATAGATGGGTCCCTGGGATCCAGAAGGAGTCAGGGGAACATGCTAGTAGTGGACAAATCATAGCCCAATTGTTTGCCCACTACTGTGGCAAAATCGATTATGCAAGGTATTTTGCCACAGAAATCAAAGCAGGTGAGCTCCTGGGTGACATCCCCCACCCAAGCCTCACTACAGAGGATAGAGAACCCTTAGAAGATGCACTTTCCCTGGATGATGTGGAGGGATGTGAAGCCTGTCAAAGCATTAGGGCCAACGGGGTAACAATGCAACCAATAAGTTGACAGCCACTTAGCTTGCCTCACAGCTGAAGCAGATTATGAGAAGAGCCAGAAGGGGTGAGTACTCCAGTAACACCAGTGGTCATCTTCCATAGTGTTCATCCACAAAGAAGGGAAGCCCAGGGAGGACAGTATCTGTACCCTGGGTCTACAGACAAGACCCAGTTAAAAAAACTATCAATGACCTAACCAAGCATCCTAGGGATAACCACACTGATTCTTGGCAAATCATGTGAAACCATAGGAACTGATGAGACGTCCTACACAAACAAGCTGCCAGTCCCCAGTATATGATAGGTCAAGTCTGACATCAAGTACCTCAAAGGTAACAACACATACTTGGCCGTCGGATCACAAATGTGCGGGTGTATGTCTGCAGGGGACTGTGCATCGCAGTGCTGATGATCCATCATGAGGATGGCAGATCACCACCCACCGCCCCCTAAAACCTCTTAGTAGGCTATATTGACCATTGACACAGTCAGGGGCCTGCTGATTACACATAGGTAACTAAGCTGAGGTGACCACAGTCAACCAATGTTCATACGTGCTACAATGGCCCTGTATTTCCATTCAAATTGCAACAGGAGCACTGATGACTAGGGTGCCATCACTGCGTGAGAGCACACCTGCCATACAGATTGTATTCAAATTCATCAATCTGCCAGTAACATCTATGTTTGAGTAATTGAACTTTGAAAATGTATGTATGTTGTTACGCAACATGCCTAAATGTATCCGCACATGTCTCAGCTAGGTGGACCAGGCTTGTTGCTGTCAATTTGCAGATGGATAAATGAATACAACTTCCATCATAAAATGTGTATGTGTCACATGATACCTTACAACTTATCATGACCAGTACAAATGCACCCCCATTGTGAAACATGTTCTACAAAGATATGAGTACACAGCTTTGGAACAATGGCATATAAGATAGCTGTAATACAGATTTGGTATGTGTCCAATCACTAAACACACCACTGTATCATGCAGCACTTATCAGACACAACACATATATTTTACACAAAAAATATGTCACATATATATCTACAATGACCCATGTCAGCACATCATCTCCAAAATTTTGCCTGCATGTGAAACCATATGTTACATGTGTTTCTCCGCATCATTATGCCTGCTTCTTACAACACACCAAAGTGTGCACATACGTGCACTCATATTTAAATGGCTTACAGGATCTTATGCCGGCCCTACTCAACAGCACCCTTTGCTAAGGATTTGTTAAGGGTATCATATGCCTGAACATGTATTGCACATGGCCCTTCCCATCTAATGTTGTGTATAGTAACGTACAGTTGGAATTCTGACATGATAATGTGGTAGACCCAGAACTTGAGTAGCATCCCATATGTACACTCAGTACACATGTGTAAACAGGTATGTGCCTAAGAGTCTTCATATACAGGCACATTTTCAAACAGTAGCAGTCATCACATGCATCACACACACATACATACTTACATATGGCAGCACATTCCTATGTTACCAGTACACAATTAAATGAACATGCACATACATGTAGTCATACCATACAAACTACATAAAGTCGTAGCCCCTGTAACAAGGAATGTGAATGTGGGTGCCCTGTCAGCCTTTTCACCAAAATCCATTCATGGCCGTTATGACACATATGTACTTCTCACTACATCGCAAATCACCAAAATGATGCCTGGCACCATGCACATCTTAAGCATCTGCTATCTCAGTCTTCCCTCAAAAATCCACGCATGCCTGGTATGTGTCAAAAATGTTGACGCATACCATTGTCCTACAAACATTGCAAATTCCAAAAATGATGCCTTGCCTCTGCGCATCAATTGCAATTCGATAGGCCTTGTCAGCCTTCACAGAAAAAAACTACGCATGGCCGTCATGCGTAAAAAAAACCAACGCATATCCAGAAACCTGAGGCATATACCCAGGAAGTGATGTAACAGGACTTCCTTGTTGCACATATGGAAAAGTGAATTTACTTTCACTTTTACTTTACAGTCTATTTTGTCTGTGGTTGAAAGAGGTTGTGTGGAGCTGGTGCTGGTTGAAGAGGTGGCTGCTGAGAGTTTTGTGCTGTGTCCTGTTGCTGTTCAGTCCATGTTGTTGAATTTGTAAGTTTTATGTAGTGTTATTGTCCTGTCATTATATTTGTATTATCAAGTGTAAATCTTGGGGTAATGTAGTTTGTTGGGGTATCTGGGGTTAGATGGGCTTAATATATCATTTTCTGGGGGTCATTGGTTGCTGTGGAAGGAGACAGCAGGATGTCTGGCAAGGGAAGGGCACAGCGCATAAGTCCCGATGAACTGGTGGGGTTTATTTGGTTAGTGTGCCACTACCTCCCCAATATGTTGAAAATGGGTGGCTGTGTAATCATGGGCTACCCTAGGATGACCAGCAATCTGCGCTGGGGGAAGGTGCTGTTCCAGCTGTGCAGGTCTTCAAGGTGGAGAGCACAGACCACCAGATCAATCACTGATAAGCTGTCCTCATTGCCAGGAAAGGCGATCTCCTGGATCACCTTGTGGTTCAGGTTGGCGGACCTTTTGGTTAGTAAACCTTTAACACTGCAACATCCACCTTTGCAGGTGCATGACAGTAGGGCATAAGGATAACTTTAGCATGTCATGAGAAACGTGAGGACATCAAGGGGCAGATTAGAGGGAAGTGGAGCTGCACCCAGTGCAGCGCCACTTTTCTTGCACCCCTTAGCACCTCCCTACCACCATCGTGTGTGCGCTGAATCGAAGATACTGTGCACCAAGGCACAGGTTAGGGGGCAATGGATTCATAATTTTTGATGCTATTGATGTACTGTTCAGGGTTATACCCATTAATTTGCCAAAAACTCTGACCAGTACATAGTGGTTCATCAAAATATAATGGTGTGCCCCCTTTTTCACACATGCGCTGAGCAGGCGTTAAAATGTGCAGAACAAAATGAAGCAAAATGTTCCTTTAGGTTTCAATGTACCATTTTTTCTAATGGGCAAATGCGCACTTTGTATCCATAATGGCTTTGTGAGCCTATAGCCAACATTATGCCTATGGCATGCATGATGTATGCAAGGGGATCATTCACATAGAAAACAGAGAGAAATCTTTGTGTAAATCATTCTGGCATTTTCTGCGCCTGCTCAGACCAGGCATCAAAAGGCTGCACACCATAAATTATCATGGACCCCTATGTACTGTTCAGGGTTGGGTCAAAAATCTCGCCACTTACCATGAACTGTACATCAATAGCTTCAACAATTATGATGCCATTGCCCCCTACCCTGCGCCATGGTGAACCTTATTTTAGATACAGCGCACAAATGGTGGCAGTAGAAGGGTGCTAAGGGGCGCAAGGAAAGTGGCGCTGCACTGGGTACAGCAACACTTCCCTATTTTCTGCCCCTAAGCTTTGTACAATTAACAGTGTCCTGTCCCCCCAGTAAGTATGACGTATGAATAAGAGACATATATGTATGGGTGAGTCACATATATATATATGTCTTTGGGAGCTACCTATGTCTGTCTGACTGACATGTTGTACATGGAAGTGGGTCATTCCTAACTAAGTTGACTACGTCACTTATCTAAACAAGTGCAATGTGTAACAGCTTTCCATGCTAATCTTTGTTCACATATCATAAACCTATGTTTTCCTGTCATGTCTTGCTGACGGACCTCCACACTACATCATTGGCGTGGTTTCCACTTTCGAAGACTCCGATCCAACCAGGAAGTGTCATCTTGTATGTCACATATGTACATACAGCATCTGAGAGCGTTTGATGTGCATTAAGCGATGTACAAATGGCATGTGTGTCATTTTAGACACCATCATCTATCCTTGGGTAGCGACATCATGTCTGATGGTATGCTGAGGATGTGGAATAAAGTGAATGTTGCACGAGTGCCAACGTGTGCTGCCATGTATAAGTGGGGGTCAGAAAATATTTTGTATGGCCCCAAACACGCTGATGTCAGTTACAATATGTGTCAGAGGTGCTGGATTTCTGCAATGCATGGATGTTGCAAACATATGTTTTCACAGCACCCTTTGCTGCACTGTGTGCCACAAGTTGCACAAATGTAGTCAGGACATGGTACAATATATGTACCTGGGTAGAGCTCTCCAAGGGCCTTTTGCAAGGAGACACTTACACCACTACTGCTTCACTGCTCTTCAATAATGAAGTGAGACACCCGACGTGCAAGGAGCTCTTTGAGAAGGACAGCAGTCAGTGGAGTACACATTGAGATTTGCGCTCTTCTCCAGATGGATGTGGGACAAGTCAATGGATTGTAGCAAATAAGATGTGTGCAGATGAAGCAACAGATTTTAGCCATCATGATAGTTGTGAGCAAGCGTGATCACATCACGTGTGTATGAAATGTGCATGGTCAGTATGTACCTGGTAGTTAGGAGGTGTATCAAGTTTGTGCACAGATGGGGCAGATAGAAGTAAACAGGGGCTGCACCCAGTACTGTGCCACTTCTCTTGCGGTCCTTAGTTTCCCCCATCCGCCACCATGTGTGTGCCATATATGATATACAGCGCACCATGCCACTGGGTATGTGCCAATTATGGTTAACATCTTGATGAACATAATGTACTATTCATGGTTAGTGCAAGAGAATCTAATGCTAACCGTGGGCTGTACTTAGGGGCCCATTGTGACCAATGGTGTGCCCCCTTTTAATTCCAACTCTGAGCTGGCATTAAAAGTAGGAAAAACAAAATGAGTTAGCTGAATCTCTTAGATTGCAGTGCGTCATTTTGGTAGTCACCATACTTGGGTAACGCCACCCTTGCATACATCATGCCTGGCACAGGCCTAATGTGGGGCAAGGGGTGAGAAAGTGGCACAAGACATGTATTGCACCACTTTGTTGATATTTGCCTAACCATTTGGCCTTGTGGTACCTTATTAGCATCATATTGTGTGTGGTGCAAGGAGGCCCTAGACCCGCTCACATCTTGGCTCTAGTGTGCAACTTTGGAGAGCCATTATCCCTGTGACATGTACAAAGTACTGTAGATGCGTGCTAGGCAGATTTATATGAACTTGGGCCTTGCCCTTGTTGTTGGCTTACTGGTTGACAACGAGTGTCCTCAGAAAATGCTGTTTATAATTCATGCTTGCTTTTCCTCTGCCCAATACAATTACTGATGACTTGTTCTCCTAATGTTTTACCTGCCACAATGACTCCAGCTCAGAAACAGAAATTCACAAAACGTGTTGAACGTTTCTGGCACATTTCCAAGGTTCAGGCGGGTTACAGGAAGATGGCAAGGAGGAACTGCATGGAATCATTGTGGTCATGGAAGGCCTTCCCTAATGGTGGACCAGCTCCACAGCCTGCAACTACCTCAGCACCCAGAGTATGTCGTGCTGAATCAGGTCCGGCACTCTCAACATCTGCAGTACATCGGACGGCACCAGCACCAGAAATGCTGCCCAAATCTCTATTGACCAGAAAGGACTTTACTCCCCACACATCTATCAACATACAAACACATCATCAGCAAAGACATCCAAATCTTGCATCACAAACTGACCTCATACAGATTGCAATGTCTCATCAATCAACACAATACCCCATATACAACACCTATACACAAATCCACCACAACTACAACACTAAAACACCTTCATTCTCACAGCAAACACTACTCTGTCCATTCCCACTAACACAACCTACCATTACCCACACATCACAAAACCACATTATACATTACTTTCAGCCATCCAGATACACACTTCCTGTTCATACAAACCAACAGCACTATCCTCTGTTTCCTACTGCCAGAACCCCTTTTATCACGACAATACCTAAACCCAGCCTTCTAACACACCATCTACAAACGCCCTTCCCCTCTCTTCACTAATTACACACAACCTTACAATCCTCACACTCCACTCCACCACACATATTGGGAGTCATTACAACATTGGCAGTAAATCCCGCTTACCACCGTGCAGAAGACCGCCAACACACCGCCGCAGCAGCGGAATTCCGCCACAGCTATTACGACCCACAGCTCGGAATCTGCCAAAATCCAGACACCCACACAAGTCTGCCACACCAAAGGTCAGTGATAAACTGGCGATAACAAAACCTCCACCATCACGCCAACAGGAATACGCCCACACTATCACGACCCACGAATCCACGCGGTGGTCTTTCAACCGCGGTATTCCATTGGCGGTACACACCGCCGCGCTCAAAATACACACACATTTACAAAACACAACCACATTGGACAATTCCAAATACACACACCTGATACACATACACACTCCACTCCAACACACTCAATACAATATAAAACACACACCCACATCACCCACAAACCCTTACGACCAGAAATTTAGACGAAGGCCAGAGAGACAGCACAGCAAAGACAACCCTACCATACAGAGGCACACAACACCATCACACATATACATCCACGCACAAAAAACCACACACCCCTAAACATCATCCCACACATCACAGCACACACCACCTCACACATCACCCACACCACCCCATGGCACCGCAAAGACACCCCAGGTTTTCTGAGGAGGAGCTCAGGGTCATGGTGGAGGAAATAATCCGGGTAGAGCCACAGCTATTTGGATCACAGGTGCAGCACACCACCATAGCTAGGAAGATGGAGCTATGGCGCAGAATTGTGGACAGGGTCAACGCAGTGGGACAGCACCCAAGAACCAGGAATGACATCAGGAAGAGGTGGAATGACCTACGGGGGAAGGTGCGTTACGTGGTCTCAAGACACCACATACCGGTTCAGAGGACTGGGGGCGGACCCCCACCACCTCCCCCACAACTAACAACATTGGAGGAGCAGGTCTTGGCTATACTGCATACTGAGGGCCTCGCAGGAGTAGCAGGTGGAATGGACTCTGGTAAGTCAAATCTTTCACTACTACCTGCATGCTATCACATACCCCCACCCTCGCCCTCACCCCCATCACTCCAACTCCTCACATTTGTCCCTCTATCACAACCCACCCATCCCAACACCAAACCCTGCATGCAACTGCAAAGCATGGACACCCATCACCAATACATGGCCACTGCACATACCCACACACACCCCTAAACAATTATCACACAAGGTCCTCTGCAAGAATGCAAGCACTGGGGTACAGGGTCACCCACCCATTACACACCATGGCACACACAGAGGCAATAATCATGCCTTTACACCCCTGCAGGACCCCTACCCAACGTCACTGGACAGGAGGGTCCAGACATGTCCACTCCACCCACAGAAGAGGCCCAGCAGCTCTGTCCAACTGGATCTAGATGACCAGCCCGGCCCATCTGGGACCTCGGGACAGTCGGTTCCCCTCACACTGGCACAAGCCACAACAGAGCCTCCCCCCTCTGGAAACACCAGCACAGCACCCACCCAGCGGGCCCATACCTCTGTCCCTAGGACACGTCAAGCAGCAGTGTGTCTACCACTACAGGGAACCCAGGCTAACCCACCAACCCAACAACAGCAGGGACCTGGGGGCAGTGGGCACACGGTTCAGGGGACAGAGGCCCAGGAGCACAGGGGAACTGGGTGGGCTGCTGTGCGACAGGGGGAGGACAGGCCCAGGGAACCCACTCTCCACGAGGCCCTCTCCAACATCATGGGAGCCTACCACCATTCCCAGGAGACGATGGCAACGGTACTGGCCAAGTTTCAGGAGACCCAGCGGCTGCAGGAAGAACAGTATTTGGGGTTCAGGGAGGAACTCAAAGCCATCAATTCCACCCTGGGCAGGGGTGCTGAAGGAACTCGTGAACACCAGGAGGGACACTGTGGTACATGAAGGGGCCCCTGACACTAGCCTGGACGATGAACTGCCCACCACCTCCGCCGGCGCTAGTGGACAGGAGGCACTGCCATAGGACCACAACACCAGCAGCCCACCCCCTGCAGATGGAGAACCACCCCACAAGCGGTCCCTGAGATCCAGGACAAAGAGAGAGAACAATGCCAAGACCCCCGCCAAGAAATGAGACCACCCTGATTGTCATCCTTTTGTTCCACTTTGTCACCCTGTCCATCCTTAAACTGCCCCAGCTCCACTTCCTATGCCCCTTTGGACAATGCACCTGTGAGACTAATAGATTGGACTCTGCAATGGACATTCCTCCACCATCACCCCTGACCATTTTACAACCCCCTCCCCTATTTAGCACTTAAATAAACACCCTTAAATCACAAAACTATCTGGAGTCAGTCTGTGCTTTCGAAAATGTGTATTTGCATTAACTGAGCAAAAATGATATATCCATTGTATTGTCAACATACCTATGTCACACAGCTCTAGTCCATGAGGAAACAAAGCAGATGTCACACAGTGGGACCCACATCTGTGAAATCGAAAGGGAAAGTGACAACTCAGGCTCCATACACTGGGCGAAAGTGACAAACAGATGTAGAGGTAGAACAAGTGTAACAGATGTAGCAGGCAGTGATGTCTTCTTACCTGTGTCTCACTGGAAGCATTGATGAATCACCGTGTTTCTGTTGTCGATATTCTCTTCTTCTGCTTCCTCCTCTTCACTGTCCACAGGCTTCACAGCTGCCACAAGACCTCCATCTCTACCATCCTCCCGCAGAAAAGGCACCTGTCGTCGCAAAGCCAAGTTGTGAAGCATACAGCAGGCCACGATGATCTGGCACACCTCCTTTGGTGAGTAGAATAGGGAACCACCTGTCATATGGAGGTACCTAAACCTGGCCTTCAGGAGGCCGAAGGTCCTCTCTATAACCCTCCTAGTTCGCCCATGTGCCTCATTGTAGCGTTCTTCTGCCCTTGTCCTGGGATTCCTCACAGGGGTCAGTAGCCATGAGAGGTTGGGGTAGCCAGAGTCACCTGCAAATGTTGAAGGACAACTGTTAGACACACACTAACCCTTAGGGACAACCCCAGACAACTATTCACACTGTATAGGGTCCATGTCCTCACCTAATAGCCACACACGGTGCCTCTGGAGTTGCCCCATCACATAACGGATGCTGCTATTCCTCAGAATGCAAGCGTCATGCACTGAGCCAGGAAATTTGGCGTTCACATGGGAGATGTACTGGTCGGACAAACACACCATCTGCACATTCATAGAATGGTAACTCTTTCGGTTTCTGCACACCTGTTCACTACTGCGGGGGGACCAAGGCCACATGTGTCCCATCAATGGCACCTATGATGTTGGGAATATGTCCCAGGGCATCGAAGTCACCTTTCACTGTTGGCAAATCCTCCACCTGAGGGAAAACGATGTAGCTGCGCATGTCTTTCAGCAGGGCAGACAACACTCTGGACAACACGTTGGAAAACATAGGCTGGGACATTCCTGATGCTATGGCCACTGTTGTCTGAAAAGACCTGCTTGCCAGGAAATGGAGTACTGACAGCAACTGCACTAGAGGGGGGATACCTGTGGTATGGCGGATAGCTGACATCAGGTCTGGCTCCAAGTGGGCACACAGTTCCAGGATGGTGGCACGGTCCAGTCTGTAGGTGACAATTAAATGTCACGCTTCCATTGTCGACAGGTCCACCAGCGATCTGTACACCGGAGGATGCTACCATCTCCTCACCTGCCCCAGCGGACGTGCTCTATGGAGGAGAACGAGTAGAGGGTCAGCCAACACTGAGGTACGAAAACACTACTTTATTGCACACATTTTTCAATCCACTATGTCCCTGTCGTAATGTGTATGCAAGGCCAAGATATGTGTGATGCATTTAAAATTAATGCCATGTGGCCCCTGTATGTGGAACAAGGGGATATGAGGTAACTGCGCTGGCATTGTACACCGTCGCGGTAGGCGGCCGAAGGCCGCGGTGCAATCCTGCATTGGTTAACATTGGACCCTATGGGTCCCAGGAGCCAATGACGATATGCACCGCCGCGGACGTGACCGCCATTTCCTATCTGTTCACTCACTTGATACCTGATCTTCGACAGGAGAGGACCTACACTGCAAGTGCTGCTGTGACCTCAGTCTGGAAGAGACAATGGCTCATGTGTCTGGGGAAAGGGCCCCTGCCTTCACCACGGAGGAGTTGGAGAAACTAGTGGATGGGGTCCTCCCCCAGTACATGCTACTCTACGGTCCTCCAGACAAACAGGTAAGTACACTGTGAGCATGCTGTACGGGCAATGCCTGTGTTGAGTGGTGTGGATGGAAGACAGGGGGGGGACTGAAGCCTGCATGTGCAGACGGTGAGTGTATGTGCGTCATGGCAAGGGTGAGAACACGGGCCAATGAGTGTGACAGTCCAGACGGTTATATCTTCTCCTTTTCCCCTGTACCATTCCTCTAGGTCAGTGCCCACCAGAAGAAGGATATTTGGCGTGCCATCGCCAAGGAAGTCCGGACCCTGGGGGTCCACCACAGATGGAGCACCCACTGCCGGAAAAGATGGGAGGACATTCGCCTGCTGGAGCAAGAATACGGCGGAGGTCCAGCTGGGGACCCAACGTGGGAGGGGTGCCCGTCGCACCATGACCCCCCTGATGTTCTGGATTCTGGCGGTGGCGTATCCGGAGTTGGATGGGCGCTTGAGAGCATCACAGCAGCCACAAGGGGGTGAGTACACTCTCATTCAGCTGATTCAGCGTGCATTACGAGGTGTCTGCGTGGGGGAGGTGGGCTGTGGGGTCCCCTAGGCCAGGGTGAGTTTAGTTGGCAAGGTCCCTTCGTAAGGCAGACCATGTGGCACCCCACCCCACCAGTGTTTAGAGGCAACTACACCTAGTCAGGCTCATGTGACTTCCATTTTTGCATCAATCGTGCATAGCCCTTGTACCTCATGTCCCTGTGATTAATTAGGAAACTCTAAGTACACGGCGTAGTGCAGTGGTCTTCTGTGTCTGTAGTGTCCGCCAACGTTAGCGGTACTGCATGCACTCAACATGCCTTTCTTTTTTCTCCCCCCCCTTTTTTTGGTCTCCCTGTTCTTGTGTGTAATAGCATCATCAAGCGGAGGAGCAGTGGCACCGAAGCAGGAGGAAGCTGCATCCCACATGGCCGTGGAGGGCGAGACAACGGAGTCTGAAGCCACCAGTGGGACGGAGGGCAAGGGGAGCTCCACGGCGGGGACAGGAGCTGAGACCAGCGGCACGGACTCCTCCCTTGCGATGGTGGGCCCCTCTATGCCCCCAGCATCTACAGGTACAGCCGCCACCCCCCTACCAGCACTGCCCTCCCAGCAGCCCCTCAGCGTGTGCCCCGTGGCCGTTCACCCAGGAGGGTGGGCATCTCCTTCGCCAGGCACCTCAGCCCCTGCCCCTGTCAGCCCTGCTGCCCTCTGTGAGGAGGCTATTGACCTCCTCAGATCCCTCACTATTGGGCAGTCTACCATTCGTAATGCCATCCAGGGTGTGGAGAGGCAGTTGCAACAGACCAATGCATACCTGGAGGGCATTCATTCTGGTCAGGCAGCCCAACAGCGAGCTTTTCAGACACTGGCTTCAGCACTGACGGCAGCCATTGCCCCTGTGTCCAGCCTCCCCCCTCCAACTTCCTCCACTCAGACCCAAACCCCTGTACCTCTGCCTATCCCAAGCACACCATCAGACCAGCATGCACACACCTCAACACACAAGGAAAGCTCTGGCAAACATAAGCACCACAGATCCCACAGGCACTCACACAAGCATCATACACATGCAGACATGCCAACAGCCACTGCCTCCAATGTGTCCCCCTCCTCCTCGTCTCCCTCCTCCCTCCATGTCACGTCTCCACTCACACCTCCATGCACTACATCTTCAGCCACTACCTCCATCACCAGCCTATCCATCACCACACACCGCTCACGTGCAGTCACCACCCCCACTACCATTCACACATCCCCTGTGTCCTCTCCCAGTGTGTCTGTAGCCCACCTCCTAAGGTACACAAACGCAGTCACACACCCACCCAACAGCCATCCACCTCACAACAGCCTCCAGCTTCACCCAAAGTCAGCAAACGTACACCTCCTACAACCATTACCTCTTCCTCCACTCCCAAACCCCCTCCACCTACCCGTCCCAGTGTGTCCCAAAAACTTTTCCTGCCCAACCTTGACCTCTTCCCCTCACCTCCCCCACCCTTTCAGTCCCCTAGGGCCTGCCTTTCCAGGTCCCAACCCAGCACCTCAGCCACCACATCAGCGGGAAACAGTGGTGCCAGCAGTAACCGGCTTCTGGAGTGCGCCAAGCAGCAGGGCAGCCAGTGTGCCAAGGAGCCAGACCACAGACAATCCCCCACCTCAGAAGCATAAGAAGTTGGTCACTGCCCAGAGGGAGAAGGGTAAAACACCTGCCAACAAGGGCCCTCCCAGGACTACCATTGGGAGTGGGAAGAAAGCTGCATCACCATCCAAGGTGGGGAAGGGGCACAGAAAGAAAGGGAAGTCGCCGCCAACCTGCACAGCGGACAAGACCACTACCAGCACCGCTGCCCAGGACACCGCCACCACCAGCACCGCTGCCAAGGACACAACCGCCACCAGCCCCGCTGCCAAGGACACCGCCACCATCAGCACTGCTGTCCAGGACACCGCCGCCACCAGCAGCGCTGCCCAGGACACCTCCGCCACCAGCACGCTCACTGAGCCACCCACCAGCACCGCAGGCTAATGAGCGCCGCAAGCACCGCCGCTACTGAGGCTGCCACAAGCAGGATGAAGCACTCTGGGCACAAAGCCCCCTCCAGAACCAGTGGAGACTGTTTTCCACTACCTCTGTCCTTGGCAGGATGAAGCACTCTGGGCACCAAGTCCCCTCTAGAACCAGTGGAGAAAGGCATCCACTACCTCTGTCCTTGACAGGATGAAGCACTGTGGGCACAAAGCCCCCTCCAGAACCAGTGGAGACTGTTATACACTACCTCTGTCCTTGGCAGGATGAAGAACTCTGGGCACAAAGCTCCCTCCAGAACCAGTGGAGATAGGCATCCACTACCTCTGACCTTGGAGGATGAAACACTATGGGCACAAAGCCCCCTCCAGAACCAGTAAAGACTGTTATCCACTTGAGAGACTGTGGCTTTGCACTCCCCAGTATAAAGCAGTGGGCAAACCACCCACTGGAGAGACTTGAGAGACTGTGGCTTTGCACTCCCCAGGATAAAGCAGTGGGCAACCCACCCACTGGAGAGACTTGAGAGCCTGTGGTTTTACACTCCCCAGGATGCCACAGTGGGCAAACCACCCACTGGAGAGACTTGAGAAACTGCGGCTTTGCACTCCCCAGGATACAGCAGTGGGAATGGAGCCCCCTCGTGGATCTGGCATCGTGCACTCATCCGGCTGAGTTGCCCCCGTTTCCCTTCCCTCTGAGGTGCCTGTTGTATTTCTATCTGATGCCCCTGCAGTGTTCTCTCCGTTTTGATCGGGTATCGATTGTGGGCCTCGCCCATGCATTTTGGGCCCAGTGGTCCACGGACTTTAATGGTGCAATACCTGGGCTTGTATTATTGGTATATATATTTGTTTGTAGTATATATATATTTTTGAGTACTGGATTTTAATAGATTACAATAGTTCAAATCTTTTCCTTTTGTCTTTGCATTCTTCCGGGGGAGTTGAGGGGTGTAACTGTAATGTATTAACATGTATTAGTGTTTGTGTTGTAGTGGGTGAGGGTGGGGGTGTTGTGTGTGTGTGTCACTCTCTTTTCCCTCGCCTGTGTCGTAGGTGCAGTACTCACCGTTGTCTTCGCCGCTGGCATTCTTGCTCCTGGTAGAGGAGCAGGAAGACAAAGGGAGGGAGAATATGGAGTTATGGCTCCATGGAGTCCTGGTTCCTCGTGGGGTGTGTAGAGGTGAGCGTTTTCCCTTCCAAGTCCTGTTTCCGCCGTGTTTTTGTTCGCAGTGAAACCGCCCTGGGAAAGGTGGCGGATTGGCCTGTTGTAATACTGTGGGCGGTATATTGTCTTCCGCCTGTCTGTTGGCGGTTACCGCCGCGGTGTTTGTTTGTACCTCCGTGGCGGTCGGAGTGTTAAAGTGGCTGTCTTTGTTGGCGGTTTCCGCCATGGTCGTGATTCCATTTGTTTTTCCGCCAGCCTGTTGGTGGTTTTACCGCCGCTTTAACACCGACCGCCAGGGTTGTAATGACAACCATTATCTCTTCCAGTCATCACAAATAACACAAACTCCTCTGACACACATCCATCCCCTCTTACGCACCTCATACACTCATCTCCAAAGCACATCAACACCCCCTGTAATACTTGAATTCCACTCACCAGCACTAACTCACATACAAATCCTTCACAGAAAACCACTACATCAATACCCCGTCTCACTATTCCACAAAAACAATACAGACTACACAAATCAGCACATCAAAATAACACAAACTTTTATTATACTCTCCGTCACACCCACTCCCACCTTTGTGACTACACAAAGAATACAACTCCTGACCAATCTTTACCCCTACATTCTCACTGCCTCTTATCCATTACACAATTTAGAGCCTTACATTATGATCCACATGCTCCTCCACCACCCATACTCCTTCCACACTAAACAGTCGCAAACAAAATAAAAAACATGCCACTCTTAACGTCGCATCCCCGTGTCTACTATATAATAAGGCTACCCTACAAAAAAAAGTACACTCAATGTCTCTCTCAACGACCAGGTCTACCACCAACACACACAGACCCAACAAAATGCTTCCTAAGCCTGCTGGAAGTGGAACACTATATTGAAAAATAGGACTATTGTGACCCTCATACAGTTATCACAACTAACAACACACCTGCTATAAGCTCAAACTATACTGCTAACCCTTCTCCTGACAAGATCGCCACTAACACACTTTTTCTAAACTGCCAGCTCATAAATGCTTGATCATTCTAAAAAAAAAAGCACCACATCTACGACCTGCTCACGGACACACAATCTGACTTATTATTCATAACAGAATCATGGTTGGGAGATGACATGGCCCCAGTGTTGCATAAAGCCATTTCTACAGGCTATCAAACCAACAGACAAAACCATATAGGCAAGAGAGGAGGTGGACTAGCTATTGTATTCAAACAAGCAATAAATCTTATTAGACAGACAACATTTCCATGCAAGGTTGTGAAGCCCTCCTCACCAGATTCCACCCTAGTCCAACTTCCTCCTGTAACTTTCTCCTCCTTTACAGACCTCCACCTAACAACTCAACATTCCCAGATGCTTTTCTAGATCTAGGCCCTCATTACAACCCTGGCGGTCAGTGTTAAAGCAGCGGTAATACCGCCAACAGGCTGGCGGTAAAAAAAATGGGATTTGGACCCTGGCGGTTACCGCACTTTAACACACCAACCGCCAGGGTGGTAACAGCCGCTGGGCTGGAGACTTTGGTCTCCAGCCCAGCGCCCATCACAATCCCACCCTCGGGATTACGACCCGGTCTTCCGCCATGGTTTTCGTGACAAACTTACTGCCACGAAAACCATGGCGGTAGGCACTATCAATCCCTTCCCTGGCACTAATTGGGGTCTCCCCCGCCCCCTCACCCTCCGAGAGTCCGCCCTCACCCTCTCTCTCCTGCCCCCCCACACATATACACACCAACACGCGCTTCCATATACACACATGCACGCACGCATACCCACCACCACCCACGCATTCACACATACATACCCACACACGGCAACACACACCAACATAGCTTGTCACACACATGCATTCACAACACACAACACTCACAATCACTCATTCACGCATGCATCCACCGCGCCTCACACCCGCATGCACGCATACCAAAACACCCCCCCACACACATACAGACAACGCCCCCATACCCTTCTCCGGTCCGAGAACCCGACTTACCTGCTTGCAGGGGGTCCTCGGGCTGGAGACAGTCCGCGGCACTGGTGTCAGCAGCAGCGTCCGCCAGCCAAACACCTCCAGGCTGTATCATTGCTCATGATACTGTTGGTGGTGTTTTGCTGGTGTGGCAGTGATGCTGTCAGCAGCGCCCCCTAACCGCCGTCTGCCGCCATGACCGTCTGCGGTGTTCCGCCAGCATTCTGGCAGAATACCATCGGCGGTCATGATACGAGTAGACGGCTGGTAGCCACGGCGGCGGTATGTTGACAGCCGTCATCGTGACGGTAGGCGGTCAATACCGGAAATGTTGTAATGAAGCCCATAGTCTCAAAACTTATTACATTACATTCAAACCTGTGCATTCTTGATGACCTAAATATTTAGTTTGACAAACCCAATGTGCCCCATCCAAAAGCTATCACCACTGGCCTAGTTGCATTGAACCTAATTCAGATTGCACACAATCCCATACACATCGCTGGACACATCTTAGATGTCATTTTTGCTAAGCCTGAACTAGTTACCGTTCATATCATCACACCAATCTCATGGTCAGACCACTATTTGATAACTTTCTGACATAAAACCCACAAATCAACACACCCCACAACTACTTACATACATGCACCTATCGACCATGGAGCAAACTCAGTTTTGATGACTTAGAAACACAACTAACAGCCAACACAGATCTAGTTACAATTCATTCTGTTCCAAAACTTTATGAGTGGCTACAGGAAGCTTTTCATATCCTAATACCATGCAGAAAAACTAAATAGGGCAAAAGAAAACCAACAGCTTGGAGGAACACAGAACTTAAAAAGATAAAGCAACAAATTAGAAGGTTACAGCGGACCTGGCTCAAAACATACAACATTCAAGACAAACTTTAGCTAAACAAAATTAACAGAATATACAAATCATCAGTCAAAAAGCTAAACAAAGGTACTACTCAGACATAATTCAAAATGCTAAATCTGCAGCCAAATAATTGTATAAATTTCTCAAAGAATTTTGAAAACCTAAATGCATGGAAGTAAGTCATCCCACTACTCAAGATTTCACAAACAAACTGGCAACTCATTACACAACCAAGGCAGACACATTGGACTCCTATCTAAAACAGAAGAAAACCATCAGCAACAACCCCTTTCCTAAAATACCCTCTAAGAATAAACCAATCCATCCTCTACAGTCCTTCAAACAAATATCACAAGGTGAATTTATGGATTTGGTCAAAGCAAGCAGGCCTTCCAGTTGCCCTTCTGACCCTTGTACACTGCACATCTTCAATAACATTATTTTATCTACTTCTGCTGCCACACCTGTAAGAAAAATCATCAACATCTCTTTAGCTATAGGAACTTTTCCTGAAGACCTGAAAAAGGCATACATATGACCATTATTAAAGAAAACAAACCTAGACCCACAGGACCCCAACAACTACAGACAAATCACAAATGGACCTTTCTTGGGCAAACTAATACAAAGAGCAGCATTTGCCCAGATGTCACAATTCATTGAAGACAATTACATACTTTTAGACTACCAAACTGGATTCCACCCAGGAAGAGGCACTGACTCTGCACTCATAGCAATCTGGGAAGATCTTAAAAACACGGTTGACCTCAATGGAGTTGCTGCACTACTTCTCTTGAACCTCTCGGCTGCCTTTGATACGGTTGACCATGACACCCTAATTCGAAGATTCCATGAAGCCGGCATAGAATGGACTGCTCTCGACTGGATTACATTCTACCTTCAAAACAGAACTAATATTATCTATTCTCCCCCCTTCTCGTCAAAACCCTACCTCACAAAAGCAGGGGTCCCCAAGGATCAATCATCTCACCTTTTCTTCACAACATCTACATGATATCATTACCAGAACTGAGCAATGATTTATAACTCACATGCTTCAACTATGCAGATGACACACAAATCCTACTTATATTGGAATGCCACAAAGACATTGAAAACTCACAAATCTTCAGTTGCCTCAGAGCCATTGATCAGTGGATGACTTGGAGCCATCTCAAACTAAATGCCTCCAAAACAGAAATACTCATATGTGGTGACTGGAAAAATGATGACCCAGTGTGCACCTGGCCTAGCGATCTTGGACCACCTCCTCAATTATCCGAGGAAGTTAAAACCCTTGGTATTACCATGGACTCCAAGTGAACAATGAATGCCGAAGTGGACAAATTTGTATGGACAAGCTTCATCACCTTGAAGACTCTGCAACGCATTTCCCCCCACCTCGGATTTCAACACAAGGTGCAGGCTACTACTCTCTTGTACTATCTAAACTGGATTATGCCAATGGCCTATACCATGGATCATCTCTATTTATTATGAAAAAACTACAACGTACTCAGAACTCCGCTGCCAGGCTACTATTACATCTAAAGCCACAAGCCCACATCTCCCCTGCCTTGAGAGCACTACACTGGTTACTCGTTGCCAGAAGATCCACCTTCAAACTGCTTTGTACCACCACCAAAGCTATACATGGAACAGGACCACTTTTTATCTGAAACAAAACAAATAGGTGGTACATCCTTCTCCATTCAAGCAGCCAAACTATGGAATTTATTCCCCCCAAATATAAGATCCACGGATAACTATCTTGTCTTCTGAAGACTACTCAATAGTTGGCTCTTTCCTTCATAACCACCATATTCAAACAGCAATGGACTGCATATGCCTGTGTTGATAAATATTTTTAATCTGATTATGTGTATATTCTAGATATGTATAGTTCTTTAGGAAATATGTATTGTTATTATGCCATAACAATAAATTACACACATTCTCTTCAAACCTGTTTAATAAATGTATATTTGCTCACGGTTAAATATGTATATGTTTATGTATGTATGTACATATATATATATATATGTGTGTGTGTATGCATATATATGTGTATGTTATTCTATGCTTAACATGTTCATAGGTCATTGCATAGCTCCTAGATAAGTTGTTATATTAGATACTTATGAATCACTGCTCTCGTTTTATATCACACTGATCAAATTTTTTATTATCAAGCATTCCGCTATTCAAAAATTGAGAAACGATAAATAAATGTTAGAAAGGTACACTTATTATGTGTATATTCTAGATATGTATAGTTCTTTAGGAAATATGTATTGCTACTATGCCATAACAATAAATTACACACATTCTCTTCAAACCTGTTTAATAAATGTATATTTGCTCACGGTTAAATATGTATATGTTTATGTATGTATGTGTATATACATATATATATATATATATATATATATATATTTATATATATATATATATATATGTGTGTATGCATATATATGTGTATGTTATTCTATGCTTAACATGTTCATAGGTCATTGCATAGCTCCTAGATAAGTTGTTATATTAGATACTTATGAATCGCTGCTCTCGTTTTATATCACACTGATCAATTTTTTTTATTATCAAGCCTTCCGCTATTCAAAAATTGAGAAAGGTACACTTATTAAGTAACTTCAAATATTAAAATCTTAAAAGTCTGTGTTTATACAATACTACTTTTCTTCTCATATTATACCCATTACCATATTCCTTGAACATATATTCCCTTACTATGTATTTACATATCTATTTATTTATTACTCTAGTCCTACTGTACTAGAATTTTTTTAAATAAAATTAACAAAATAAAATCTATAAAATCTATAAATTAAATTCAAATTATACATAAGTAAATTAAAGTGAAAAAATAATAATCATGAATAAATACATTAAATAAAAAATAAAAAAATGATTACAAAATGTGAGTATATATATATACACATATATATATATATATATATGTATACATACATATATATGTATATATATATATATATATATATATATATATATATATATATATCAATAAATAAAAATATATATATAAATTTACTCTCTTGTAAGCTTAGCTTTGTCTACCCATCACCATATGTCATGTCTCTATCAATCTATTCTCCATCCCATCTCTGACTCATCCCAAACCCATTCTACTACTTTCATCTCCAAAATAACCCTGCCTAAGCTCTTCCCTCCTCTTCCACATCTAGCTCACTCAAACCTCAGTTTACTACCATGATCTCTCAAACAACCCTACTAAATTCTCCCTCACTTATCTCACCTTTGACTCACCCAAAACCCCTCCTGCTTCTATGATCTCCCTAACTCTTTCCACAGACTCTTTCCTCCTCCATCTCTCCTTTACTCATCCCAAGCCTCATCCTATTACTGTAAACTCCCAATTAACACTTTTCACTTCTGGATTATTTCCTCCTCTATCCCTCCATTACTCTAACACACATATCTTCTGCTCAAATTCATTCATAATAAAACTAAAACTGTACTCATATTTCCCTATACTAATCCACCACTAATTGCTCTTGGGTTCCGGAGTAGCGTGCTACTCACTGAAAAGTGATTCGTTAGGGGTAGTAAGCGCTATATAAATACTATTACAATACAATACAATACAATAGCCACCACCATCTGCTACTGGGTCCAGCTTTGAGACGGAAATGTGAAAAGACCTGGCCAAGGTCAAGACTCGGTTGGCCAGACTTGAGGCAGACAATGCCAGAAATTACAAAATACTAAAATATATCAAGTGGAAGCTAAAGAAGCTGTAGGTGTGGCCACTCACCACATCTCTGGACCCTTCCCTTCCCCAGTCTTCATTGTTTAAAGTTTTAGCGGGTTTTAGGGGGTTAGATAGGATGGAGTAGGTTAGTTGTAGGATATAGTTTGGGGGATGGGATTTAGTCATTGTTTTTGTTTGGGGGTAGTTGGGCAGGGGTTATATTTAGGGGTATATGTACAAAGAAAAAAAAATACACACAAAAAAAAAATACAAAAAAATATATTTGTTTAGAACATAGGATTAGTTAGTATATGTATAGCTTTAGTCCATGTTGTCCTACACGTCTATTGTCTCATAAGGGGAGGCAATGTTTATTGAGTGATGTTATGTGTATAAGTTAGGTTTAGAATAAGATAAATAGCTGTAGGGTTAAGTTAAGATTAGTTAGTATAGGTTCGCTTTGTGTGGGTTAGTTAGTAGGTTAAGTTTTTTAAAGGCTGTCTTTTTAGGTACTGTTAGAAAGGGGGTCTTTGGTTGGCAGTCAGGTTACCCCCTCCAAGCAGGGACCCTCACTCTAGTCAGGGTAAAGGAGAATCACCCTCAGCTAACCCCCGCTCACCCCCTTGGTAACTTGGCATGAGCAGGCTGGCTTAACTTCAGAGTGCTAGCTGTAAAGTATTTGTACCAACACTACAAAATAACACAACACAGGTTTAGAAACATAGAAAATATTTATCTAAACAAAACAAGTCCAAAACGACAAAAATCCAACATACACATGTCAAGTTATTAATTAAAAAGCAAAATTAGTCTTAAATCCTTTGGTAAACAGATAAAACACTGTCAGCATTGAAAAGTACCTGAGTCGCGTTAAAATAACGAGTGTGCGTCGAAAAAAGGTGAGCAGTGCTTTGATTTCTCACCCGCAAGCAAACTCATGCGTCATTTCTTCTTCTCCGGTCGGACCGGCGTGTGTCATTTTCCCTTCCTGCAGGGGAGCAATGCATCGATCCGTGCAACACTTGGGTCCGGGCAGGCGTTGCGTCGTTTTTCCGCGCCCAACAAGGTTTGCATTGAAAATCCTGGCGCACGGTGATAGCAAAGCTGCGCTGTGTGGGTTCCGACGTTACCAGCCTCCGTCAGCGATGCAGGGCATTGTTTCTCCAGCCGTGTGAGTCGCTCTCCCAGCTGCGCTGAATCGATTTCAGCCAAGAAGCCGACGGCGCGTCATTTCTTCAGCTGCTTCTCGGAGGTTGCATCAGAAATTTCCCAGCACGGCGGTATGTGCGTGGATTTTCAGGCTTGGTCTGCCAGCTTCACCTGTCAAGGCCCCAGGAACTGGATAGGGCACCCCTGGCAGGGCAAGAGTCTCAGCAGAGAGTCCAGGTGCTGGCAGGGAAATTCTTTGATGGCCCTGAGACTTCAACAACAGGAGGCAAGCTCAAGACAAGCCCTTGGAGATTTCTTCACAAGCAGGAATGCACAACAAAGTCCAGTCTTTGTACCCGTTCACAAGGCAGAAGCAGCAATTGCAGGATAGCTCCACAAAGCACAGTTGCAGGCAGGGCAGCACTTCTCCTCAGCTCTTCAGCTCTTCTCCAGGCAGAGGTTCGTCTTGGTGTCCAGAAGTGATCTAAAGTCTGTGGTTTTGGGTGCCCTTCTTATACCCATTTGCCCTTTGATGTAGGCTTACTTCACAGAAAAGTCTCTCTTGATTGTGAAATCCTGCCTTGCCCAGACCAGGCCCCAGCCGCACACCAGGGGGTTGGAGACTGCATTGTGTGAGGGCAGGCACAGCCCTTTCAGGTGTGAGAAAAGACTTCTCCCCTCCCCCCAGCACAGATGGCTCATCAGGATATGCAGGCTACACCCTAGCGCCCTTTGTGTCACTGTCTAGAGAGAGGTGCAAACAGCCCAACTGTCAAACTGACCCAGACAGGGAATCCATAAACAGGCAGAGTCACAGAATGGTTTAAGCAAGAAAATGCTCACTTTCT
Organism: Pleurodeles waltl; assembly: GCF_031143425.1. NCBI lineage: Eukaryota > Metazoa > Chordata > Amphibia > Caudata > Salamandridae > Pleurodeles > Pleurodeles waltl. The sequence goes on from NC_090436.1 coordinate 321,006,283, forward strand.
AAAAGTGCCATTTTCAAACACACAATCTAAAAACCAACTTCACTAAAATATGTATTTTGAAATTGTGAGCCCAGAGACCCTAAACTCCACATTTCTATCTGCTTCCTAAGGGAATCTACACTTTAATGATATTTAAAGGCAGCACCCATGTTATTCTATGAGAGGGATAGGTCTTGCAACAGTAGAAACCTGAATTTGGCAGTATTTCACTGTTATGACATGTAAAACACATAAGTACATGTCCCACCTTTTACATACACTGCACCCTGCCCATGGGGCTACCTAGGGGCTACCTTAGGGGTGTCTTACATGTAAGAAAAGGGAAGGTTTAGACCTGCCAGTGGGTACACTTGCCAAGTCGAATTGGCAGTTTAAAACTGCACACACAGACACTGCAGTGGCAGGTCTGAGCCATGTTTACAGAGCTACTAAGGTGGGTGGCACAACCAGTGCTGCAGGCCACTAGTAGCATTTGATTTACAGGCCCTGGGCACCCCTAGTGCACTGTACTGGGGACTTACCAGTAAATCAAATATGCCAATCATGGATGAACCAATTACATACACATTTTGTATAGGAGCACTTGCACTTTAGCACTGGATAGCAGTGGTAAAGTGCCCAGAGTAACAAAAACAGTGAAAACAGAGTCCAGCACACATCAACAACCTGGGAAACAGAGGCAAAAAGTTAAGGGGGCCAAGCCAAGGATGCCAAGTCTAACACGTACAAATAAATCCTGTTATTTTTGACAATTAGGTGTCCATGATGATTGATTGTCTGGGTGTTCTCATGTTTGCACTGGCCAAGTTGGGGAAATGCCTTAGGGTATGCAGTCAATATTGATTTACATATATGACAAAGGAGCTGTCTGATTGGCAGAACTATGACATCAGCTACTCAAGACAGTTTTCAGTGCAGATACTGACACTCAGATAGTGTATTGATACAATATCCTTGACAGGTAATGTTGTAACATCAGTTGTCATTGCTAAGGCCTGTCACAATCATTTTAGACACGTCTTGCACATTATACTTCACCTTAATTGGGGTATGGATACTGGCACACTGACAGCTGCCTGTCACAGTCTTAAATATGCTCTTCAGTTCCTCACACATTTGTTGTATTGGTATATTCGTCATGGAAATTTCCTGACACTTGAGTTCGGGACCATTCTTGCCATATGTCAACTTGCATGGATATATGTTCAAGGCTCAGTAAATTGTTTGTAGTCCACAATACTATAGGTCACCTTTATCATGTTTGAGTCCTAGTGTGTGCCTTTGTGTCTGACAGTAAGTCACACATGTCATTTGGTTCTGTTCTCATTGACATTGATTCACACAATTCAGACATTTACATGAGGTGATTAAACAAAAAAAAGGCACAATACATGTGATTATGGTGCTTTATTTACATGTGTAAGTTTAGTTTCCAGTTCAGGACAATGTCCAGTTCACTGACCCCATGAGAGATCCTGAGCCATTTAATGTACATTCAGAGTCCAAGGATGAGGGGCATGTCATGAGACACATGTAGGAGAAGTGTGCATCAGTGAGGAGGTGTCCAAATTGGCGATAGGACTAGAGACAATGACAGTCTGTGGAAGATAAGTCAACATTGGTTGAGTGAAGAGGGCACATTGCCAGCTGTCACAACACTGGCATGATCTTAAGCACAGAACTAAGGAGATATGGTCCATGTGGCACAGACTGGTGCTACCTAGTGGTTTTAAGTGTGAATGTTGTTCTTTCCACATCTCCAACCTCAGATGTGTGTGGTGCCTCGTGTGCCATGGGTGGTGCTGTTGTTGAAGTTGAGAGGGCCACACACACATCAGGGGTTAGAGATGTGGAATCAAAAGTCCCAGCAGCTGCCATTTGTGGGAACACATAAGGCATCACTGCAGCAAGGAGGAACTCCTGATTTCTCAACACCGCAGCTACATCACAGTGGTAGGCACCCATGTTTCCCTCAGGGAGGCCACTTCCCACTGTATGGACTCCAGGGCATTTTGTATGGCCCCCAGCCTGTAATCTATCATGCTGCTGCCATTTTGGGAGGGCAATTGTTCAAGCCTCTGCCTCATGACAGCAGCTATGTCACCAGGGACTGCTGGAGTCCACGTAGCGGGGAGTGTCTGCCTCTGATGGCAGCTGAGTTGTCCTTATTCAGACTGAGGCACCTCTGCACTCCCTCTAGGCTGCCTGCCATAGTCTCCATCCCCACCTGCTGTGCCAGCTCCCACTGGACTCCTACCACTGTCCTCTGAAAGGTGATGTGTGGGTCCTAAGAGTCCAGGGCTGTGGCAGGACTGGTTGGTGCTGTTTGTTGGTAGTTGGGTGGTTCATGTGGAGACCCCGCAATGCTGTGTGTCCTCCCTGCGACTGGAGGTGGTATCTGGAAGAAACCTAGGACATCCTGGAGAGTCTCTTCATTGATGATCTGTAGTTGGTCATCCATGTCATCTGTAAAATCCAGGACAGGCAGGTCCGCAGGAGGTAAGGCATCATACTCTGCAATGGGATAATGAAAGGTCAATCTTTCATTATAGTGGCTGTTAACATGGCTCATCATTTACTTGCTACTGGTGGCTCTGTGACATTTTACAGACCCCAGGTTGTAGTTGTTTATTATGTGTTGCATTGTGAATCACACATAGGGCAACCTTTCAAGGTATTTGGTGCATTGATCCCACACCACCATATTCCTTGCAGGCCCCTATCCCCAGCCACTGACACCATGGTAGCACATCATTTACATTCCCGTTCACCATGGTGGACATTCCCACAGTAGTCTACTGAGTTTTGTCACTATTTTGGTGCTTTACTGCATTGGCACCATGAATGATGGCAATTTTGCAGCAAAGCACAGGGAGGTCCAGGATGCAGGACACATAAGAAGGGCAATGACACGAGGAGGAAGGAAAGCATTTTGCCTTGTTGCTCCATCCTAACACCACTCCTGGGATATTGTTGGATTTAGTTGCAGCCTCAGATTTACATGTAGTCTTAAATCTGGGGCAACAACAATATGCAATGGGTATTGTTGTGGCACAGCCACTCCCACACTGATTGCACGCACCTTCCAGGCAAAGTGCTGCGTGTGTAGGGGGCATATTTACAATGTGGCCACAGTAAGTGGCTTAAGACCACATTGTGTATATGTCGGAGTGCATAGTGCCACCAGAGCGTCACTAAAGGTGAGACTCTGGTGGCGATGGGGCCTTTTGATTCTGGCACTATGTGTCCCCATGCAACCCTTTTGCATGCATTCAATGTGTCCCATGTGCCATCCCCTTCTGTCATTTGTAAAATTCCAGATAGTCCCCCGACCTAACTTAACGTGCATTTGTAGTAGGTCTTGGTAGTCTGCGCTGTCCTGAGATTCCAATGACCAGCTCCTCCGGGATGACGGCTGCCATCATCTCCTACAGGTCATCCAAGTCCTCCTGGGGTGCAGGACTTCCACCTCAGTCTGCAGTGCTGCCTTTCTGTTCCTGGCCAGTTTCTCTTTGGTTCTGTGGTTGCAATCATGCCAGTGCTTCTTACAATCGGTGACAGTACTCTTCACCTCTGCCACGCTGTTGACTTCATCTACTATTGCCTGCCATATAGTCTCTATCCTACATATTGGCAATTTGGAAGTGAGGAAGAGCTGGTGTTGGTGCTCTGACCAAGATGTTATTCTCCTCCTCACTAAAGTGACACCTTCATTTCCTCTTCTCCTGGGAGTTTGCTGGTCCCTCTTGGCTTGTACTGGGCTCATTGAGATCTCTCTGGAGTCTCTCCTGGCCTGCATTCTCCATTTTGTCTCCCAATTTATTTGTCTTGCTTGCGCGTTTCTTTTTTACACTGATGCTGTTAAATATAGTGCTAACACGTTTAGGGGCATATTTATACTCTGTTTGCGCCGGAATTGCGTCGTTTTTTTTTACGCAATTCCGACGCAAAACTAACTCCATATTTATACTTTGGCGTTAGACGCGTCTAGCGCCAAAGTCCATGGAGTTTGCGTCACTTTTTAGCGTGGACACCTACTTTGCGTTAATGATATGCAAGGTAGGCGTTCCCGTCTAAAAAATTGACTCCGAGGCATGTGCGCCTTATTTACACTCCCGGGCAAAAATCACGCCCGGGAGTGGGCGGGTAAAAAAAAATGACGTCCAGCTGCTTTTGCGCCGTTTTTTAGCGCCTGGACAAGGCAGGCGTTAAGGGACCTGTGGGCTCGGAAGGAGCCCAGAGGTGCCCTCCCATGCCCCCAGGGACACCCCCTGCCACCCTTGCCCACCCCAGGAGGACACCCAAGGATGGAGGGACCCATCCCAGGGACATTAAGGTAAGTTCAGGTAAGTATTTTTTTACATTTTTTTTGTGGCATAGGGGGGCCTGATTTGTGCCCCCCTACATGCCACTATGCCCAATGACCATGCCCAGGGGACAGAAGTCCCCTGGGCATGGCCATTGGGCAAGGGGGCATGACTCCTGTCTTTGCTAAGACAGGAGTCATTTCAATGGGGGTTGGGAGTCGAAAAAAATGGCGCAAATCGGGTTGAGGCGATATTTTTGCCTCAGCCTGACTTGCCCCATTTTTTGGCGCCCAAGCTCCATATTCCCCTACGCCGGCGCTGCCTGGTGTACGTCATTTTTTTTCACGCACACCCGGCAGCGCCGGCGGCTAACGCCGGCTAACGTCATTAAATAAATACGGCGCCCGCATGGTGCTTCAGAATGTCGTTAGCCGGCGCTAATTTTTTTGACGCAAAACTGCGTTAGCGCAGTTTTGCGTCAAAAAGTATAAATATGGCCCTTAGCGTCTAAAAAATGCCGTAAAACTTTCTAACACCACTTTTACAGCATTAGCATGTTGCAATGGTTAGCATTGTTTTTTAAGCTAACCTTTCCTTAGCGACATGGTGTGTCATTTTTAGGGGCGAGCGCAAATCGCTCCGTCCCCTTTAGTAATCTTTCTTTGGGCTTCCAACCACGCCCATGTCACATCAGTCACTTTCACTGGTTTGTGGGCTTGCCTTTTAAAATCTGCTTGCTTTCATTTGTGAAAGGCATGGGTACATCATGCCTTTTCCTGTATTTAGCCCACCTACACAGCACCGGTAAACTACTTAAAATATACGAGGCTCGATGTTTTCAGCATGGTTTCCAGACTACTTTATCTGTTTATTTTCCAAGCAGCGCGATCGCACTGGGGTTTACATAACACGATCACGCTTGTTTTTTTGTTTTCAATTTTAGCGCGATCGCGCTGCATTTTACATAGTGCGATGGTGCTGCATTCTTTTTTTTCTTTTAATTTGTGTGGCAAGCAAAGTCTGGTTAGGAGTTTACAACGCTAATAACTCTAACTCGAGCAAATGCGAGACCCGTTGCATTGAAAATGGTTGTTTAAATATAGTGTACGGATGGTGCTAAGGAATGCGTTCATGAATTGCTGTGTAGGTTTGTTGTTAGGTTCATCCACATGCAAGTTAAAATCTCCTAATACCACAAAGTTGGCATGCGGTCGATAAAGATGACCCAACGTGTCAGCCAAAGATTGAAGAGATTTGAGTAGGCCAACAGGGAATGATCGATAAGTGCACCTGATACTGCAAAAGAGGGGGCCAGTATAATAGTGAACAGCACACACTTAGGCCCATATTTATACTTTTTTAGTACCACATTTGTGCTGCTGTTTGACGCAAAAGCGGCGCAAACTTACAAAATTAATTTGTACAATTGTAAGTTTGCGCCGCTTTTGTGTCAAAAAATTACGCAAATACTGTGCTTAAAAAGTATAAATATGGGCCCAAGTGTTCTCAATATTAGTGAGCTCAAGTACAGAACAGGAAAAGACAGAGCGATGTATAATTGCCAACCCACCACTATTTTTATTCTCCTTGTCAACATGCTTGATAATGAAATCTTGGGAGATTGCTAAGGAAATATCAGTGGCAGAACTGTCCAGTGGCAGAACTGTCCAGTGGCAGAATTGTTCTAAAGCCAAGTTTTTGTGTGGAATAATACACCCCAGTTCTTTTATGTTAATAGATGAAAGATGTCAAGTGCACATCTGGGTAAGGAATGACAGTTTAAGAAACCTGCTTTGAAGGATACTTCGGGAGGGGATAACAATGTGCTGCCTAATCTATCCTGAGATATAGGACCTTTGTTAGGTAAGGAATTTAGGGCCAGATGTATCAAACGTTTTTGCATTCGCAAACGGTGCGAATTGCAAAATTTGTCCGTTTGTGAATGCAAAAACGTGGTCTGCGATGCATGAAAGGCATTCGCAGACCAAAAATAAGAAATCGCAAAAATTGTGATTTTTTTGCGTTGCGACTTGGTTTTGCTAGTCGCATTTTGCGTCTCGCAATTTGCGACATGAAATACCGAATCGCAATTAGTGATTCGGTATTCCAAGTAGGAAATTACGAGGCGCAAAATGCGACTCGCAAAACCAAGTTGCAATTCGATGCATCAAAAAATCACAAATTGCGATTTTTCGCAGAATGGCATTTTGCACATGCAAAATACCACTAAGTGAAAGCAGGTGGTAACCAGGTGCAACCTATATAAAGAGGCCCAGAATGCCTCAGACTATTTTCCACAATGGCTGCACTCTACGTCATAACGAGGAGGATGAGGATCTTGGCAGGTTTGAGAAGAGAGAGGAGGAGACAGGAGCGTATTTTCAGAGTGCGCATTACACTTTTTGACCAGACAGAGGAGGAAATATTTGAGAAGTACAGATTGAGTTCTGCCATGATACTTGACCTGACAGCTGAGCTACAACCCATACTGCAGTGCACAACACATAGGACTCATAGCATCCCCACCCATGTGCAGGTATTATGCTCCCTCCACCTACTCGCCTCAGGGAGCTATCAAGGGGTCATAGCAGCAGCTGGAGGGGTCTCACAGAGTACCCTCTCTAGATTTTTCAATGCATTTATCAACACCATGCTGAGCAGCATACACCGGTACATCAGATTCCCCCACACCCCACAGGAAATACAGCAGACAAAAATAGATTTCCACCAGATAGCACAGTTCCCCCATGTCCTAGGTGCCATAGATGGGACACATGTAGCAATCTGTCCACCATCAGCCACAGAGTATGTGTACCGCAACCGTAAATACCAACATTCCATGAATATACAGGTGATGTGCAATGCCTCCTATATCATAACTAATCTCGTGGCCAGGTACCCAGGGAGCACACATGATTCATACATCTTTCGCCACAGCGGCATTCACACAAGACTGCTAGCTGGGGAGTATGGTGAAGGATATCTTCTAGGTATTGTCCCTCTGTACACTGGTGCATTGATGGCAGTGTGACGTCAGATGGCTAAGTTACTCAATATACCCTCTGTTCATTCCAGGAGACAGTGCCTACGCAGTGCGCACCTACATGATGACGCCCTACCTAAATCCTACTACACCTGCTGAACAGAGATACAATGCAGCACACAGGGTGACCCGCAACGTGGTGGAGCTCACCTTTGGGCTGCTGAAGAGTCGCTTCCGGTGCCTCCACAAAAGTGGAGGGGCACTACAGTACAGCCCAGAGACAACATGTAGAATAGTGGCTACTTGTGCAATCTTGCACAATATAGCTACCACCAGGGGCATACCTGTGGAAATATCTGATTCTGAATCAGATGAGGATGATGAGCCCATACCACCCCTACAGCCAGCAGACAGGACCAGTGCAGCAGAGGGCAGGCAAAGGCGTGCTGACATCACACACAACCATTTCAGATGTAAGTATGAACAACACAAATCCACTGACAAATGTACTTGTAGTAAGTAAATTATTACCTTAATGTCAGGTAATATCAGTTCCACTAGTACCAACAAAAGTAATTGTGACAAAAAACAAAAGCATTTAACAGAAAATCACTATTCCTTCATAGTGTCCTTATGCCAGAAATATATAGAGTCCCCTGTGGCCAATACACTCAATTCCTCCGGCCACGCGCGCCACTCGAGTGCGCAGTTGCCTCACTGGCACCTCGAGTTTCTGTCTCTGTGACAGTGCTGTGCCTGGCATTGTGACGTCTGGGATCCATTGTGGGCACAGCTAAGCTGCTGAGGCTTGATGTGTCCTCCGTGTCCCCCAGTCCCAGTTCACTTGGAGGGCTGACCAGTTACCCATAATATTGTTTATCACATTCGTGATCTGGACCAGTCCTTGGGCCACATCCCTGCTGCTGTCCGCTGCCTCTACCTGTGCGGCCACAGCACGACACGATATTAGTGATGTAGAATTTGCCAGCCTAGTGACAGAGCGACAGAAACCGCCAAACATACCCATGAAGCATTGCTCCTGCCTGCGGTGGCTTACCCTGTCGTGGCGCAGCTCCTGACACAGTTCCCTCACAGTAGTAGTCAGCTCTCTCGTATCCTGCGATGCTTGGACGTGTCCCTCATACAGCTGTTTGATGTTGGCATTGAGACACTCCAGCTGGCGATGCAGCCCCCCATGTTTGTATTATGTGCCTGCATCTGCCTTTGTAACGCCAAGATTTTTTTGTTTGGCAGGCGCTGCCGCTTTAACATAGCCGATTCAAGGCCACCAAATAATGATGTTCCCTCACCTGCCTCAAAAGCCTGTGCACCTGCATATATAGGCATCCTGCTGGGTGCTGTGCTCTGCTGTGGACGTGGCTCCTGCAGCCGAGTGCATCTGCCACTTGGGGATGGTGTGTGTGTGAGTCTTCCTGCTGCTCATCAGAGTCCTGACTCAGTTCTGGCAGTGCCCTAGGCCTGCGTCGGATTGGCGCGATGTTCTGTGACTCGCTGGTATTAGAGTCTGAAGCAGGATGGGTGTCTGTGTCCCCTGCAATGGCACATGCTGTAGCTGCTGGGCCTGGTCCACCTGCAATGACAATATGCAGCATGTCAGTTATGTATGTATCAATAAAGGTCACACAATGGTAATAAAGGTACAGTTACTTCTCATCACTATGTTGTGGGTGTTGTGTTCTTCTGCGTGTCGCTCTGCCTATTACATTGTATTTGCTACGTTCAGCGCTGGGTTGTGGACTACCACTCCCATAAGGCATTGTTGTGCTGCTTCTAAGATGTGGCATGGACTACTTCTCACAATGTTTTTAACTACTTGCTAATTCCTAAGGGGGTTTTGTGCATACACATATGGGGTTACATTTCAATATTGCACTTACCTTTACTTGTACTTGGTGTGCCGGATGTGTCAATGTCAGTGACCCAACTGACTGCTTCTGGGAGCAGTGTGGACTCCACTGGGTCTTCCACCGGGGTGGAGGGTGTCTCTGTGGGTGGTCCGCCTCCTGTGCTCCTGGCCTCCTGCAGTCGTCTTGCCACCCTCTCCTTGGCATGGGACCGCAGGTCGTACCACCTCTTCTTGATTTCCTCGACAGAGCGCTGCGCCACTCCAACAGCGCAGATTTTGGTCTGGATATCTGCCCAGAGTCTGCGCTTTTCACTCTCAGGCACCTGGAGTGAGCTTTTGCCGAACAAACAGTCATGGCTCCTGACCACCTCCTCTGTGAGCACCTCCAGCTCTTGCTCACTAAACTTCAGTTTGCGCTTCCTTTCTCCCTTCTCCTTTCCCAGGGCAGAGGTGTCCATGTTGGTTCTGCTGTGCTGCCTTCTTCAGAGACTTGCTCAGTGTGGCTGGGCTGACTCTCTCTGAGTGCTAGTTTGGGTGTGGCACCTGCAAACTGCCTGGGATGACTCACTTCCTGCTTGTGATGTCATCAGGCTCCTCCAGGTGTGCGTTCTCGCAATTTGCGATTTTCACTTACCGAATCGCAAATTGCGAGAATGCAAATTGCGATTCGGTATTTGGGCCTCGCAAACCACAAATAGCGAATTTTAAGAAATCGCTAATTCGGATTCGCAGTTATGATACCTGGCCTATTGTGACTCGGAAATAGCGGTTTCTGAAAAATCGCTATTTGCGATTCGCAAGGCCATTTCATGATACATCTGGCCCTTAGAAACTTCTGAGCTTCAAGGAAAAAACTGCACCTGGGACAGCTAATGCCTGCTACAAGGTTACCCACGTTAGGGGCCTCACCAGGCGCACAGGAAGCGGAGCATGGAGAAAACTACTCAGTCTTGGTGTACTTAGTAAGGGGGAGTAAATGGCAGGTCTGACCAGCAGCGTGACTGGCGCTGGCCGCGAGCCAGACGCTGATGGCCTCCGACAAGCTTGCCTTTTTATGAAGCTTTGTTTATTATTTTTTTCCTTTCAATCACACTTGAATTAGCATTTCTTTCACTGGCACTATATTATCACATAAATTAGGCATATGATGTATATAGCTTCAGTGATACTTTGGCACATTAAGGACATATGAGATACATGCAACTGCATCTAGGGGATTTGCGATATGCTGATATCAGCTGCTCATTATGCAGTATCGATCTGTTGGGGGAAATCTTTGTTGTGCGTGCAAAACCATCATTTAAGCGGCAACTCTACCACTAAATTCGTAATGACCGTCAATTTGCATGTTGGCTACTGATGGCGACCTATAAATTACTGCTGCTTGGAGAATATGCTTCATCCTGTGGGGTACTAACAGAATCCAAGTTTGCATGGTAGAGGCCCAAGATGTCTTTTGGGGGCTGCAATTTACGGTATGAGTCTGACTGTAGATTGCAATATGTGATGTTCTCGTGCCAGTCTGTCATCGTGGGAAAGGAGCCGTGGGCCCCTCTAATGGATATACAGGGCCATATTTATACTCCGTTTGCGCCGAAATTGCGTCGTTTTTTTTGACGCAATTTCGACGCAAAACTAACGCCAACTAACGCCATATTTATACTATGGCGTTAGAGGCGAATAGCGCCAAAGTTCCCGGAATGTGCGTCATTTTTTAGCGTGAACCCCTTCCTTGCGTTAATGATATGCAAGGGAGGCGTTCCCGTCTAAAAAATGACTCCCAGGCCTTTACGTGGTATTTATACTCCCGGGCAAAAGAGACGCCCGGGAGTTGGCGTGGCTAAAAACGGCGCATTTGCGCCACTTTTTAACGCCTGCTCAGGGCAGGCGTTAAGGGGCCTGTGGGCTCAAAATGAGCCCACAGGTGCCCTCCCATGCCCCCAGGGACCCCCCCTGCCACCCTTGCCCACCCCAGGAGGACCCCCAAGGATGGAGGGACCCACCCCAGGGACATTCAGGTAAGTTCAGGTAAGTATAATTTTTTATTTTTTATATTTTTTTTGGGTGGCATAGGGGGGCCTTATTTGTGCCCCCCTACATGCCACTATGCCCAATGACCATGCCCAGGGGACAGAAGTCCCCTGGGCATGGCCATTGGGCAAGGGGGCATGACTCCTATCTTTACAATGATAGGAGTCATGTTGATGGGGGATGGGCGTCGTTAAAAAATGGCGCAAGTCGGGTTAAGACGATTTTTTCGACGTAACCTGACTTGCCCCATTTTAAGACGCCCATGCGCCATTTTCCCCCTACGCCGGCGCTGTCTGGTCTACGTGGTTTTTTCCCACGCAAACCAGGCAGCGCCGGTCTGATTGCGCCGTCTAACGCCATTCCATAAATACGGCGCCCGCATGGCGCTTCAGAATGGCGTTAGACGGCGCAAAACTTTTTGACGCTAAACTGCGTTAGCGCAGTTTAGCGTCAAAAAGTATAAATATGGGCCACAGTGCTTGGCTAGTAACAGACCCAGTGCCACCAGTTGTCTCACTGGTGTCGGCGCAAAACTCAGTAGGGCCTCGAGCGGACTCAATGCAGCGCCACCCTAGTGATGACCTCGAGTGCAGCGAACATCTCCTGCCAAAAAGTCTGCACTCCGGGGCAGTACCAGGCCAAGAGCGCGAACTCCGCAGCGTTTGCACCAGCCACTGTTCCGGAGGTAATAGCGACAAAGGCGCTCCGGAGTGTAGTATACTCTGTTTATGCATTTAAAGTAAAGACATTTGTAATTTGGGATATGAAGGCCCCAATGCGCATGGTATTCCCTCAAGGCACATGCCAACGGGTCCGCTAATCTGGCATACAGCAGGGGAGGCAAGGGCAGTGCTTAATTTGTGTTTGTTGTTTCCGGTGCACTTATTTTTGAGGGCCGGGGCTTATTCTCCTGCCTCAAGCATTTGCTGCGAGCAAAAGACACATATGGGAAAGACGGAGGAAGGGAAAAACGAAAAAGCGTCACAAAGGGAGAAAGTAGAAAGCTGCAAGAATGAGCTAAAGGGGCAGGGAGTGGCGTTATATGGATTGAAGAGGCCCGAGATGGCTTCAGGATTACGCTGCCTCAATATTCCATGTTCGCACATTTAATTGCAGCTCCCTTGTGTTTAAGAGGAGTGCTTTGGACACCGGCACCTTTTTATTTACAAATTAAGCACTGGGCAAGGGGCAACCCTGACTTGTGCCTCTCCTGATGTTAATGGGGGCTGTAAGGGATCTGTTAACTCAGATAGGTGCCAAGGGCACGTTATACAGTACCTGGACCAACTTAATAAAGACGTCGCCTGCACCAATATGACGGAGCACTGCCATCCCATTCGACAGAGTCGAACGCTTTCTCTGCGTCGAGAACTATTGCAGTAGCATGCTCCTCGGGATCCAACTGCTGTATCCTGCCAAACAGTGTTCCAAGATTAAATGCTTGACTGCGACTGGGGCCAAAGCCTGCTTGCTCAGAGCTACCGTGCAGGGGAGTAGTGGTCCCAGCCTGTTAGCTTAGATTTTAACATGAATCTTACTGTCAACATTTAGAAGTGATAAAGGTCGATATGAAGAGCACTGATTCGCTGGTTTACATGGCTTCAATGAAGTCACAAATAAAGCCTCTTGCATGGTGGGCAGCCTGATCCCGTCTGTCGCCATCTCCTCATGCAATGTGATCAAGTGTGGTATAAGTTGATCCTGAAATGACCTGTAAAATGCCACAGTCAGGTCATCAGAGCCCAGTGCTTTGCCAGCAGGCACATCCTAAGTAGCTGCTCAAACGTCCCCAGTACTCAATGCTGCCATAAGGTGGTCCCTGTGTTTGATGGTTAGCTATTTCATCTCTACGTGGGTGAGGAAATCTGTTATGACGTCAGCATCTTGGAACCCTCCGGGATTCATACAGCGTAGTGTAATAGCTGCAGAAGTGATCTGGGACTCCCTCCATAGTGCACAATGGGTGACCTTGCTCATCCAGCACTGCACCGCATCATCATCACGGCGGAGTCACAACAAGGTCTCCAAGACCGCGCCCAGACATTACCCCTCACAGTATGATCTGGCCACCACGTATTTCCTGAGGTGTGGTAGATAGCTTTGCACTGTCTCTGTCAAGTTTGGTTCTCCATGCACCAAGATGTTCCCTATCCCTGATCCTGCTCTGTAGGTGCTCTAAATATGCTAATTCTCTCTCCACTGTTGCTGATGGGCCCGAATGGATCTCAGTACACCAGAGTGTTTGGACATGGTGACGACTCTAATGTACACTTTGAATGTATTCCACAGAGTTGCAAATGTATCCACAATACCCATCTTGGTCATGAAAAACTGGGTAATCACTGGCGCCAACTACTCTTGGAAGACAGAGTCTTGAAAAGAACATGGAGGGCACCTCCATAAAAATTCTGGCGACCTACATGGGTGTAGTGTCAAATCTAGCAGTACTGGGAAGTGATCTGAGTGTAGTTTGCAGCGTCTGACTCTGAGGAAAAACCTCCATGCCATTAGCCAATAGTTGATTTGTGTGGTTGTGCACTGACGAGTAATGCATGTAACCAGGCTCTTGGGGTGCCCTTGTTCACCAGATATCCAGCAACCCATTTTCCAGTGCTAAAGCAAATATTTTATGCCTGGCCGCTGCCGCAGGACTCCCCCTGATCGGTCCAATACTGGACTCAGTACACAGTTAAAGTCACAACCACAGAGTTCCCCCCACTGCGATACTCTAGCATGCAACACTATGTAGAATTGTTGATCATCATGATTTGGCCCATAGACCCCCACCAGAAGAACCAAGAGTTCCTCTTTAGTGCACAGGACTATCACATATCTGCTGCCTGCATCAGTGTGCAGTTCACGCACCTGAGCACACCTCGAGTATGAAGAGGAAAAGCCAGCTGTGCAATAGGTCCCCTACAATCATCTGTTAGTAAGCATTCTACTGTTGGGCGCTTGGTGCATCTCCTGTAAAACAGGCAGGTCTATTTTGCATCTTTGTAGATATGCAATTACTTTGTGCAAGTTCCTATGATTGTTCAATGCCCGCACAGTCCAAGTTGAGCAGCGCAACTGTGTTGTCCCATCTCTATCAACCGGTATTCTGTACTCCTACCCATCAGCAATCTGTGTTTGCAGCATCATGCTGTACTGCAATGTCATGGCCCAAAAGTGTAGCCGTCACCTCATCCACTCACGCAGTGTGTTCCCCCAACTTACACAATGTTGGTTGACCACCATTTGCCCCTCCAATGCCCAACTCCTCAATTTTCACTGTGAAACAATGTGGTGCACACAGGGGCACAGATGCTGCCGAAACCAGCTTCCCTGGTCACGTCACACAGTACCCATCCACCAGCAAATAAGCAAATCACAGTCCATGTGAAAACCTGTATTGAAAACTAACTGTTCACTGTACTTACTGCAACCCCAATTCATTGGTCAAAATACAAGTGATGTCCTGCCATGTACCCCAGTTCCAAAAGATGACAGAATGTCTCATAGCCCATTCCATGAGCCAGAGCCCAGTGGACGCCAAAATTACCAGGTGTGTAAGTCCAACAATTATTTTGTAGAACTGCATCTTTACAGTGTCTCTCAGCAAACAACGTGCAGCATCACAACCAGAACAGGGTTGTGCTTGGGCAGGGTCATTAGATATCACAGTAGTGGATTCCTCTGTACTTATTTGTCCACTTCTTGCAAGGTCATCCTTGCCACCAGCAGGTGATGTTGGGAAGCCATGCTGTAGATTACATACACTTGAGGTGTTGCTGTAGTTGCTTAGAATCCGTGAACACATTTGGTTTGCCATAACATATTGTTGTGTAGACATTTTAGTTATAGCTCCATGCACATTATTTGAGCATACTAGGCCTGCCGCTGTGCACTTTAACCTAGATATATTCTATTTAGCTTTGTTTTATTATTGTTACAATAGCCACTTTTACGGTCTTGTTTTATTTCTTTCTAACTGTTTTTGCTTAGGCCAGTACTCTGTTCTCAAACAAGACATTCTTGCTCACTATGAGCTTCTTCCAAGGCTGCAGTAAAATAGGTTGCCGGTAAGCGTGGTACAAGTTTTGTCTCTGACATTGATGGAAAAACACACATCCTTATGTAAGGACATTTTCTCAGAGCATCAGCTGTTTTATTATAGAACACTTCCCTGTCCCTTACATGTACGAGGGAGATTCCAGCCAGAGAACCACGACTGTATGCTGATTCCCGAACGCTTCGCTACAGCTGCTCATGCAGACTTTAGGCCTTTGCTTAGGTATGGGGGATGATGTCTTCCCTGGGGAACCTGAAGGGCAGAATTAGAGCTTAAAACGCTGTGCTCTATCATAGCCTAGGTAGGAATTAGTCTATTGACTCTAGTGACAATATGGTTATTTCTATGTTTTACTCTCCTTGTCACAGTTTTAATCTTGTCATGCTGTATCGTCCTGGTTATTGCAGCCCATGCTTTGCTATCTAAGATGCAGATGCTTAATTAAAATCATATTGAAACATATACTGCCTCTGTTTTGTCATTGTGTATGTGAGACTAATGTAACTGAGAGAAACGGATGAGACCTGAGTGACCACGGTTTCCCTGAGAAATCAATTATGTCATGCGTTTAGCTGCCCAATCATCCTGCCCTTTGGTGGAGATGAGGCACTGCCAGCAGGTGTCACCTGTAGTGGGTCAGACTCAGTCTCCCACACTGCAGGCGATTCTGCTGCTCAAGATACAGTAGTCTCATTAGAATAATGAGAGCCTACTTGACAATATGACTCAGCCTAGTAGGGTATAACATACTATACTCCACCTGAAGGTCTCTGAGGCATTTCCTCGTCTCCTGCACTTGCAGAAAGTCAGGGTACAGTGACATGGTGGGACCTTCATATCTGAGCTCATGAAGCTCTTTGGCTTTGTTTAGAGCAGCATCAAGATCTCTGTAGTTTAAACACCCCAGTAGGTCCATAAGGAGTTGTTTGACAAACCGCTCATCTTAGAGATGTTGGTGGATTTGTCAATCCTCGCTATTCTGAGATTGCTTCTTCGGGGACAGTCCTCGAGGTCCTCCACCTTGGCTTGTACAGCTTGGAGGGCTTTCTCAAGTTGTTTTTGTGCAGCGGTCACTGTAACTTGGTCATCCTCTGCTTCAGACATTCGCCTCTCTACCATGTCCAGTGGTTCTGCGTCCTTGCCCATATTCCAATCATTCAGTCCATTCTGTACGCCAGTGAGTCGATCTTACCATCGATCTTGGTAACGATATGCTGCATTGCAGCCAGGGTTTGCTTCAATTCCATATCCTGTCTGTGTCCAAACGCACCTGCATGCCTCCTGCCACCTCTCCATTACTTTCCTAAGATTTAGTGGACATTCTGAAGGCAAACTGCGGTTTAGACAGTGTGTGATCCGCTCTGCCCATGACTGATCATGACTGCCTACGAATACAGCAGGGTCCCTCCACTTTTTGGTGCAAAGTAGTTCACTGCCCCCACCTGTGCAGGGCCAGCACTGTGAGGAGGCTCCCCAGGAGACATGGAGGAATACTGGTATTGTTGGGTAGACAGGAAGCAGTCAGGCCCCAGAAATAATTTGTTGATCTTCTCAGAGGTGAGGTAGCCCGTATGAAGGTAATAAAAATTAGTCAATATGAAACTAGCACTGTGGGAAATCCTGGGGACCCCAGCAAGGAGTTTAGCCCAGTCCGCGTCTATGATAAGAGTGTCAATAGCTACCCAGGTGTCTCTGAGGGTGCTAAAGGGAACACCAGTGTCTGCCCTGATCCCTGTATATAATCCTGTGATTGCCCGGCGCCTACTTGAGGATGTACTCAGGACATGGCAGCCCTGTATAGTGGCGGTTCTGCCTGCCTCTGGCGCCACCACCAATGCACCAGCATCATGACTGTGTCACAGAAAAGGAATAGACCTTTCTCAAAGTGCCACAGCATCCCGCTATCATACAGATTGTCAATCGTCTCCAGCCCTGAAGCCACCCAGTCCCCTAACCACTAAACCACATCCTCTCAAAGAAAGCAAGCCAGCCACCTGAGGGGTATGGCAGGGGCATAGAGGGCAGTCATTCCCGCTTTTAGCAAATACCACACCCAGCAATGCTTGACCACTGGTAGCAGGGTGCAGGGCTCAGCACGGACCCGCTTAGGCTCCAGCAGGAGCTGTGTCCTCTAGGGTAGAGCTGGCAAAACCCCTTCCAAGAGCAAACCACCCTGAAGCCCAACATCCACCTACCTGTTTACCTGCTGCAACTCAGGCTCCAGATAGTATGCCTCAAAAGTCAGGAGCTGTCAAACCAGCATCCTGAACTAGGCACTGAAGTTTCACAAGGGCTACCCAGTGGCTATCCGCCCACCCCCCCAGGTGAGATCGATAAGCATGGAATGTACCGCTTGAAATTTGCTTCAGAGGATTTAACAGGGAGCATGGCAAAATAGTATAAAAGTACAATGGCTGCTTTGCCTGGGCAAAACAACCATGTTGGCAATTGCTACTCACCCCGCAGTAGTGTATTGACCTGCAGAGTGCTGTATATGCCCTGCTGAGATTACTGCCCAACAAGGCGCCCTCAGTCTGATACGGCTGGACACCTAAATAATGAAAAACTGTATTCTTCCACTGGAGGACCCCATGCTGAGACAGGACCTCAGGGACCTCCTGCAGATGGTATACACTAGTGTTTCCGTCAGTTTACCTTCAGAGCACCAAACTCTTCCAGTAGTCGAGTAGCCTCAGGGATGTCCATCCAAAGGAAAACCAATATGTCATCAGCATGCAGAGCAATATGGTGCGTAACACTCTGGTGCGTGATGTCACTGTAATAGATGCCCTCCTGTGCTCTGCTCATCAGTGACTCCATCATTATGGTGAATAACAATGGGGATAAGGGACAACCCTGTCTCCTACCTCATCCCACCGCAAAGTAGTTCAACACCACTCCCCCCATTAGAACTCTTGCAGTAGGGGGCCACATGCCATAGTCTAACTCATAAAAGGAACTCCCCCAGGCCCATACAATGCAGCACAATATATAGTTAGTCACAATCCAGGCTATCAAAGGCCTTCTTGATATCTATGGACATGACTACTGCTTTTGCATCAGCAGAGCACGCAGAAAGTAACAATTCTGTTACCCTCCTGATACTGAACACTGTGCTTCACTCTGGGATGAAGCCCATCAGATAAGCATGTATGAGCCATGGCATAAGGTGCAATAGTTGCGTAGCCAACACCTGGCTCAGGACTTTGCAGTCAACATTAAGCAATGAAAGGGACGGATACTACGCCAATTCCTGTGGAGGATGACCAGGGTTAAGCAGAGGGACTATGAAGGCCTTTTTCATGGTAGAGGGCAGCTCTCAGGCTTCACATGGGGATCTATAGACCTCCACCAGGCAAGGGAACTGCTGAGGGATGTAAGTTGCATAGAACTAACCAGCAGCACGTCTGAGCCCACACTCTACCCTGTGATATGGCTTTAATTGACAGCTGCAATTTCCTCAGCCAAAACTTCTTCTCCCAGCCCCTTTGCGACCTCCAACAACGAGGTCAGTAGGTGCAACGGTCCCAGGAAGATGTTCAAGGAAAGCAGGGCTGGTGAGGGTTGCCCAGTATGTAAAGCTGTATAATATGTGTGGAATAGCCCATTAACATTAACTGTATCGTAGGCCCATGTACCATCACCAGCTTCCATCTCCAAATATCTCTGATCCCCGTTTAGTGGGATTTGCCTACCAAGCGAGCAATGCCCCAGCCTAGTCCTGCTTAATGTGGGCTCTTACCATGAATTCCTTGTACTCAGAGCAGTAGGAGCAGAGCTTCTCAACCAGAGCCGCTAATTTCTCTTTCTCAAGCAGCAAGGTGTGATGCACCGAGAGATCAGTGTGGCAATAGCATTCTGGTGTATGCAGTGGAAACTCCTGAACTCACGTCTCCTCTCATAACACCCACCACACCTATAATGTCCAAGCAATGCAGTGCCCCCAAGCTACTGTCTAAAAAGCCTCCCACTTGACTAAATTCGAAGACATGGATACTGTGTTTTTGGTAAAATAATTCCGTACTTCATGCTCTAGAGTCTCACAGAATACCTGGTCTTCCAATTTTTTTCAGCAAAGGCACCAGCCAGGTATACAAGAGTGAGCTGGCACCGATGCCAGGATCACCAGGACTGGGCTATGGTCAGACAGAGGTCTGGACAGATACTGTAAGTGTCTTATCTATGTGTGAACTACCAGTTAACAAAGAAATGTAGTCTAGACGCACATGCAAGTTGTGTAAGTGCGAATGAAAAGAATAATCCCACGCAGCAGAATGCCGCAAGCAGCAGGTGGCCACTAAGCCCCACCTCAATGTCCAGTCACCTAGCTTCTTAGCAGTCTGCAAGTCCTGGGAGTCTCTGAAAGGCATGTGGGACCTGTCTAATGAAGGATTGGCCACACAATTGAAATCCCCTCCAAAAGCTATGGGGGCAGTCAGAATGGGTGCCAGAACCAGTGACAGTTCATCTAGCATTTTTGAGGATGTAAATGTTGACTTACGTCAAATGCTTCCCTCCCAAGCACACACTTATCACCAAAAAACTCCCCTCCTTGTCCACCTTTTCCTCTAATTCTTGAAGCTGTACCCCTAGACGAACCCAGATAAGGACCCCATCGCAAAAGCTGAATAGGTGTTTTACATCAGGTGCCCCCCCCAGCATTGCTGGCCCTGCACAGGTGAGGGCAACAGAGGTTGTGAGGTGTCTCCTGCAGGAGAGTGATATGGGCCCATCTTCTGTTGAGATATTCCTGAACCTCTATAATGCTTGGTCATACTATTAAGTCCCCAGGCATTTTAGGAGCTAATTTCACAGTAAGTCAATGCACAAGCCATTGCGAGCTGCAAGCACAGGTGACACACCCCAATATCGGGGCTTCCTACAGCTACCCCACCCACACCCCACCATGCATTCAAAGGATCCTACAGACACAAGCATCTGTACCCCTCCCCCAGGACAGACAGCAAACAGTTCCACCATGCAAACAATACAAACAAAACCAAAGAAAAACAAAGAAACCATGTGCGTATCACATAGTGAACAGTTGTGGTGTGGTGGTGGTCTCCAAGGAAAGGGAGCTCTTGGGCCTCTGCACACCATCATTGCTAAAGAGGATACAGCCCAAATATCAAACAACCACCAAACAAACAGGCTGCCAAATCAAGCTCTGCTCCCCATACAAACCACTTAGGGGCATATTTACAAGCCCTGTGTGCCACCAGTGCATCACTTCTTGTGACTCACGGGTGGTGCATAATGCAGACCCATATCTTCAAGGCCACGCAAAGTCACTTTCTGTGGCTTCTCATGGCCTTGTAGATAAGGTGAAAGACAAAGCAGCAAAAGTCGCTGCTTTGCCTTACACTGCATCAGGGAGGCATTCTGCAGCACACATAGGAAGAGGTAAATGCCTATCTGGATTATTTGTGTGCAGGAAGGTGTCCTTTGCTGCACAAAAACAATCCTGCTGACAACACAGACACCCTTGCACCATGGTGGAAGCTAGACCGCACTTTGTGTACCAGCGCAGGGAGAAAAAGGGCAAAAATGCACTGCATCCAGTAAATGCAGTGCATTTCTGCCCTTTTCCTGTGGCCAGGGCAGTGCAGCAAGGTCACTTGCTGCATGGCCCTGCTCTACAGGGCTTGTAAATATGCCTCTCAGTGTCCACAGACCATGTATCTCCATCAGCCCAGGTCATCCACTGCACAAGGTGTGATCTGCGACATTTCGACATCCGAGATCGGGTGTAACATAAAATCAGAGTTGATGTCCTAGTATGACACATGGAATCCTGCTCCATCAGCCAGAGAAAAGGTCCAGGCTAGACCCCCCCAAGACTCGCCACCGCATTCAATCAACATCTCAGGACATGTTCCTAAAAAAGGCAGCTAGGGGATGCAGGGCCAGGATGTTTCCTCTGCCACACCCTTCTCTTGTGCTCGGCACCGCTTTCTTCCTTGGATGAGCCTCAATCCAGACCCATGTTTCCTTTGGATCTGTGATAAACTGCACTCCAGAGTCCCAAATGATCATCAGTTTCTCCAGGAATAGCAGGGCACATGGCGTACTTCACCCCCAGCTGTCAGAGCCTCGCCTGTGCATGCAGGAAAGAAGAGTGTTGATTTTGGACCACCAATGTAAAGTCCAAGAATACCATCACCCTATGGTTCTCACCGAAGATGTTCCCCTTCCTCATGGCCTTTCTAAGGATGTGATCCCTGTCTTAATAATGCACCAAGGTAGGGGGGACACCAGTACTCAATGCTCCTGCTTCAATGCAAAGAAGGGAGAAAGACCATCAGGTGCAATCTCCGCCCAGAGCCAATACTCCAGGAAAGAAACCTTGTGCTGCCTCTCTGTCCTCTCTGGGATGCACAAGACAGATGTTGTTTCAGTGTGCTCCGCCCTAAAAATCTTCCACTCTATGCTCCAGGGCTTGGATCCACTCCAGTACTTCATCCATCTGAGATGAGAGCCCCTCCCAGCCACCTGCATTTCAGTCACACTGCACTCTGTTGTCGTCAAGCTCTCATCCAGCTTTCGATGTTCATCCCTGGGAATGCCCAGTTCCATTACCACAGTGCCCATTTCTTGTCCCAGAGCCTCACTAGTGTCTTTATTGGCTGCCAAAATGGAGTCCAAAGTAGTAGAAGAGTCTTTAGCTGAGCTGGCAGAACCTTCTTCCATGTCACTGTGGGGGCCAAGAAGTAGCCGATCCCCCCCTCTGCCCCTTGCACCTGGAGGTACAGCCCATAGTTCCAGCAACAGTGGGCAAGAATGTCAATGAGTGAGTCTCCCCAGCAGGCACATGCATGGGTCCTCCACGCGCCAGGGGTATTATGGCCCCAGCCACAGGAGACGAGTGGTGTGAGGAGATGGCTCAGCGTATTCCAGTGCAACAGGGCTAGGAACAGCCCAGTGCAGAGACTGCATCTTTTGTCCCACAAGAGCACCACAGCTAGGAGCCTCTACAATGCAGACAGTCCAGGGGGAAGGGATGTCCCACATCCGCTCCAAAAGACTCCTGTAGGTTAAATCTCTGTGTCCTACACTCACTGCCGGGAACAGGCTAATTAGGACCTCAATGCCCTATGTGGCAGCAGGCCAGGGGACTAGCACCTCTCCACCAGTGCAGCGCATAGCCCTTGAAGATCACTTTCACTTGATGCCCCAACCACAATGCCTCCATGGCGTTGGGGCACCTGGGCACCCACTGCAACCTCCAGCGGTCTGAGAGGCCCTCAAAAGTCTAGTGTGGGTGCCTTCATTCTGAGGCTGTGCAGCAATAGCTGAGGCCTTGGAGAATACCGCAGTGCCCAGCAGGCTGCCCCAAGAGGCTAAAGAGGGTTCGGGGTGTGTACGCCGTGAGCCCCTTCACCGTAGATGGGCCCCGGTGGACCGGATTATCATCAGATGTAGCCAGATGGTGGCACTGCTGTGGGGGCTCAAGGATGCCGCACCCTACTACATCATTTCCAAGGCCCATCCCACTGCTCGTTTTTATATGAAAGAGCTTCTCACCAAGGTTTTAAGTGGTTTGGGGAAAGATGATGGTGTGATCATGCATTATATGGGATAAAGTACCACTTGGTGCACATGTTTGGGATATTGCAAATTAGGGGCATATTTATGAGCCCATAGCGCCACCTAAGCGTACCTCTATGTGACGCTCTGGTAGCGCTATGCCCTTCACCGTATTTACAAGGTGGCTTTAAGCCACTTTTTTGTGGCTTAACGCCACCTTGTAAATACGGCCCCTTCACACTCAGCACTTTGAGTGGAAGGGGCATGCAATGGATGTTGCTGTGGGCGAGCCACAGCAGAACCCATTGCATTTTGATGCTGCCCCAGATTTACGTGTTTTCGTAAACCTGAGGCAGCGCCAAAATCTAACACCACCCCAGGGGTGGCGTTGGAATGGAACAACAAGGAGGAATACTTTTATTCATTCTTGTTTTTTGCTTTTTCTATGTGTGCTGCATTCTGCAGCACGCACAGAAATAGCAGAATGCCTGAAATGATTGTTTACATGCAGGAAGGTGTCCCTTCCTGCACATAAACAATCATTCAAAATGACGCTTTGGCACTTCTGTGTGTGCTGCATTCTGCACAAACACAGAACTGCCAAATTGGCATTAGTGATTGTTCATGTGCAGGAATGGACACCTTCCCACACATAAACAATCAAACCCCTCAACGCAGACATCCTTGCAGGATGGTGCAAGGATGCCTGTGTTGGTTCTCGGCAGCTCAATTTACCACCAGCGTAGGGGGAAACGCAAGGGTGCATCGTATTCTAACAAATACAGTGCATCCCTGCGTTTCTAAAGTGATGCAGCATGGCACTGCCAATTTTGACGCAGACCCACGCTGCACTATTTTCTTTTAAATATGGGCCTAAGTTCGAAATCAACATCACAAAATAAAATGATGCCCGGAGTGTTGAAACTTTTCAAACACTCACCCCCAGTCACAGATGTGGGTTTAATCCATTGTTATTTTGCTTGCCACCTCACCCCAGTGCGAACCCAGCTATATGCAAATCATCCTTGACCCTCCTCCTTATGTGAGCAGTCCAGACAGAACTGCCAAGCCCAGTTCTCCCTGGAGAGGATTCAAGCATCCTTGGACTGGTTTCAGGGTATCACCCTTCATTAACCAGGCTAGCTTAAATCCAGTTGTGCAGTAAGCAAGAGACCCATGTCTGGGCATAGCCTAGCCACCTAGGGCATATAAGGCAACATCACAAAATAACATGATGGATGGAGTGTTGAAACTTTTCAAACACTCACCCCCAGTCACAGATCTGGGTTCAATCCATCGTTTTTTTGCTTGCCATGTCACCCCAGTTTGGACCCAGCTATATGCAAATCAGTCTTGACCCTGCTCCTTATGGGAAAAGTCCAGCCTGAACTGCCATGCCAGGTCCTCCCTGGACAGGAATCAAGCATCCTGGGTCCGATTTCAGGGTGTCACCCTTCATCATCCAGGTTAGCTTGAATCCAGTGGTGCAGCAGTCAAGGCACCCACATCTGGGCATACCCTAGCCATTTAGGGTGCACAAGGCAACATCACAAAATAAATGATGAACAGTGTTGAAACTTTTCAAACATTCAGCCCAGTCACAGATCTGGGTTTAATCCATTGTTATTTTGCTTGCCACGTCACCCCAGTTCGGACCTAGCTATATGCAAATTAGTCTTGACCCTGCTCCTTATGAGAGCAGTCCAGCCCGAACTGCCATGCTAGATCCTCCCTGGACAGGAGTCAAGCATCCTGGGACCGGCTTCAGGTTATCACCCTTCATCAGCCAGGTTAGCTTGAATCCAGTGGCGCAGCAAGCAAGGCACCCACATAAGGGCATACCCTAGCCATTTAGGGCACACAAGGCAACATCACAAAATAAAATGATGGTCGGAGTGTTGAAACTTTTCAAACACTCACCCCCAGTAACAGATCTGGGTTTAATCTATTGTTATTTTGCTTGCCACGTCACTCCAGTTCAGACCCAGCTATATGCAAATCAGTCTTGACCCTGCTCCCTATGGGAGCAGTCCAGCCCGAACTGCCAAGCCAGGTCCTCCCTGGACAGGAGTCAAGCATCCTGGGACCGGTTTCAGGGTATCACCCTTCATCAGCCACGCTAGCTTGAATCCAGTGGCACAGCAAGCAAAGGACCCACATCTGGGCATACCCTAGCCACTTATGGCACACAAGGCAAGATCACAAAATAAAATTATGAACGGAGTGTTGAAACTTTTCAAACTCTCACCCCACTCACAGATCTGGGTTTAATCCATCTTTATTTTGCTTGCCTCGTCACCCCAGTTTGGACCCAGCTACATGCAAATCAGTCTTGACCCTTCTCCCTACGGGAGCAGTCCAGCCCGCACTGAGGTGGCATTGTGAGCAAAAGAACAATGGATTAAACCCAGATCTGTGACTGGGGGTGAGTGTTTGAAAAGTTTCAACACTCCGTCCATCATCTTTTTGTGTAGCTAAAGCTGCCCTAAGTGTGAAGAGGATGCTCAGACGTGGGTCCCTTGCTCACTGTGCCACTGGATTCAAGCTAGCCTGGCTGATGAAAGGTAATACCCTAAAAACTGTTCTAGGATGCTTGTCTCCGGTCCAGGGAGGACCTGGTCCGGCAGTTAGGGCTGGACTGTTCCCATGGGGAAAAGGGTGAAGACTGAGTTCTATATGGCTGGGTCTGAACTGGGGTGGCATGGTGAGCAAAAGAATGATGGATTAAACCCAGATCTGTGACTGGGGGTGAGTGTTTGAAAAGTTTCAATACTCCGTCCATCATCCTTTTGTGTTGCCTAAGATCGAAGTTCCATAACCACATAAAGAAACTCAGCCTTAGACCTTGTTCCTCTATATGGATATGGAATTCCTTGGAGACTATCAGGGGCATATTTATACTCTGTTTGCACCGAAAGTACATCAAAAATGTTGACACACATTCGGCGCAAACCGTGCACCATATTTAAACTTTGACGCCCGAGCCTGCGGATGTCAAAATTCCTCCTTGTGCGTCATTTTTTGGATGCGGGAATCTGCCTTGTGTTAATGACATGCAAGGTAGGCGTTCCCTCTCAAAACATGACTTTAAGGCCTGTGCGCCTTATTTATACTCCTGCATCATTTTGACGCACAGGAGGGGGCGGGCCTTAAAAAACATTGTGTGCTGTTGTTTAACGCCTGGGTGAGGGCAGGCGTTAAGGGACCATGGAAGGAGTCCAGAGGTGCTCTTCCCTGCCCCCAGGGACACCCCCTGCCACCCTCGCCCACCCCTAGAGGACACCCATGGATGGGGGGACCCATCCCAGGTAAGTACAGGTAAGTTGAGGTAAGTATTTAAAAAAAAAAAATTAAAGTGGCATGGGGGGACTAATTTGGGCCCCCCTACATGCCACTGTGCCCAATGACCATGCCCAGGGGACAGGGCATTGGCAAGGGGGCATGACTCCTGTCTTTGCTAAGACAGGAGTCATTTCAATGGGGGTTGTGCGTCAAAAAATGGCGCAAGTCCGGTTTGAGGCATGATTTTTGCCTCAAACCTGACTTGCACCATTTTTTGATGCACAACCCCCATTTTCTCCTACGCCGGCTAACGTCATTCCTTAAATAAGGCGCCCGCATGGTGCACAGGAATGGCGCACAGGAATGGCGCTAGCCGGCGGTAAAAAATTGGACGCAAACCACTGCCGGCGCTGGTTTGCATCAAAAAGTATAATACGGGCCCCAATATCCTTATATTTTCCTGCACATTTCCCCTTATATAATGAGCACTGGCACAAAAAAAAATCTTAATCAGAGTAATAAATACTAAAGCAAAATAATCAGTGCATCTCTTTTTTTGTATGAAAGAGGCTGTGCTCAACGGTTATTATTTATATGTCTGCTTATCTACTGTATCGTTTCAGTTGCAGGTTATTACGTAGGCCTAAACTCCATGAGTAGATAAAGTCAGAGACTCAGTGACTTTCGAAGGAAGCCAGGCAGCCCCAACCTACACACAGCAAAACTCGCTCAAGAAACGAGGCAGGCATGTTTTCGAACTCACTCTCGACGGTTGGGCTCCATCCATTGTCTTTAGGGAAAGGATATAAGTGAGGGTTGCAGCCAACTCGACCTTGTAATTATAAGGTGAGATAACGCGCTTCTTGGAAAGACTCAACTGTATTCAAAGCAACAATTGTTATCACCTTTACAAAACCAGAAATGCTCGCAAACCCCATCAAAATATCACAACTGCCAGCATCACGCTGCGCATCTCTTTTTTGTCTCAGAGTCCCTTGGAATAGAATCTAGGTCAGCAAAGTGGCATATTAGAAAATAAATTCCCTGGAGCAAAGATCAATTTGAAAAAACAGCTGCAGTTCTCAGCATTTAGCCCGGAGCTCTTTAACTGCAGGATAATGTGCTCTTATAATTTATCTTTTCAAAAGATAAAAAATATATTTACCTGTGTTACATCGATGCTTTCTGTTGCTGGCTTCGTAGGTTACCTAGATTATGGACCTCATTTGCAAGAATCTGACCATCGGCTCTGATGCTTCAGATTACTTGCGCTGCCCTGTGCCCCCCTAACGTCAATGGATGCACTGCATTTACAGTAGAGAGCTCCATGGTGACCGTTTCCACAGATACGTCAGAAATTCTTGCGCATCTGTGGCACTAAAGTCACGAATTGCTGGACTAGCGTAAAAAAAAGACTCCACTCCAGCAACAGGAGGCCCCATTGACACAAGCCCTGCATCAATTTCAAGCCTTGTTCTGAGCAGGCCTTACATTTTTGACTCAGTGAAGGCACAGAGTGACGTGGTGAAATCTTGTCAGTTTCATTGCGGCACTTCAGCGTGGCTTTTAACTGGGGAACGTGTACCTTGCATACTTTATACCTGACACAGGTATAATGTGGGCAAGGCTTTACAAATTGATGCAATGGTCCCATTGAGCCAGTTTGTAAAAGTGACGCACTGTAGGAGACTGCTTTGCGCCACCGCTGCTTCAAAAAATCATGCAGCAGTGGCACAAGGGGCTTGTAAATAAGCCCTGAAGTTTCTTCTTCATAAATATTTATTAATACAGAAGTAACATTAAAAAGTAATACTATCTAAAGTAATTCAAACCGAGAAAAGAAGATCATAGATGAACATGTTATTCATGGTCTTTCCTTCCTCCAGTTTAAACCGTTAGATGCATAGGAGCATGGTCAAGATTGATTTCCATATGGCTGAGTCCAAACAGAGGTAGCATGGTGGGCAAAAGGACAGTGGGTTGGAATGACGCTCAGAGCGAATGCCACTGGCTAGGTGTAATGCAAGCATTCCTCCCATCATCTCTTGTGTGTTCAATGTAACTTCCTAAGTGGCAGAAGTATGCCCAGACATTTGTCCCATGCTCACTCTGCCACTGTAAACAAGCTACATCTGAGTGATGAGCCCAAACCAGGGTGAAATTGGTTTTGAGTTAGACCTGGGCAGAGCTTGCGGATTTCTGCTCCTCATAACTCTGTGGGGTGCCTAAAAAACACTGCGAGAACGTCGCCTCACTCCATGAATTAGTGGAATTTGCTCAGGTGCTCGATCACGCTGCTTGGTGCCAGTAGCACGCCTTGCTCTGCAAAGCAAGTGCCAACAGCACCAGGGGGTAGTGTGTGTGCAAACATTTTGCTTTACCTGATCTATATACATGGTGCTGGGCCTATTTTATTAATCCACCATACATCTTTTCAATCCTCCCCATATCCAACTCATCCACCCCGCTTTTACCTTTCTTATATTAGTATGTGTATTTGTGTATTTTTTATTTTTTTTGTGACCTTTGTACTTTTTTTGTTTTCCCCTTTACTTCCTTATTTCTTCCTTTCTTATTCCTTGCTTTTTCCTATTTCTTTTTTTCCCACCCAGCACCAGGGCAGACAAAGGGCGAGGCAGTGCCAGTGTGGGTGCTAAACCCACACCTTGTGGTCACCGGCGCCACCAATGGGTGCAACCCCATGCCATATTTTCAGAGGCAGAGGTGGCCACACCTGGGGCATTATTTGAGAAAAAGTGGTGCATCAGCTATGAAGTGCCACTTTTCTTGTGCCCCCCCCAACTGGCACCTAACGACACCAGGGTTGCACTGTATTTATAATATGGCGCACCATGGCGGTCATTAGCACAATAGCTTCAAAATGTTTGACACGTTGGTACACTAGCTTCAAAAAGTTTGATGCTAGTGCAGCAAAGTGCAAGGAGACCAATAGGTTACTATGGGAGTGTCATCAATGCCTGCTCTGAGAAGGTGTTAAAAATGACATAAAAAAATGGTGCAGTTAAATCTTTTAAATTTCACTGTGCTATTTTTGCAGGCCTCCCAGTGTCAGAATGCCCCCGTGTATACATTTTGCCTGGTGCAGGCACAGTGTGCCGCAAGGGGTTACAAAGTGGCACAATGCTTGCATTGCACCACTTTTTAAAAATGGCATGGCAGAAAAGCCATGTTAGCGCCGCCTTAGCATAAACAAATGACACTGTGGTGGCACTGAGGTGGTGCTAAGGGCTCTTAAATATGCCTCTTGTTTTTTTTGTGCAGTGCTACCTCCCCTCACCTCCATGCTGACAGCAGGCCCAGGAGTGGGTACCACCTGCGGGAGCTCAGCTGCTGCGGGGGAAGGTGCACTGGTGCGTGCGGAGGAGAACTGAAGTGAGGTGCACCCAGCAGCAGTTGACGCACCACTGAGTTGACAACCTGGACAGGGAGGAGGACCTGCTAGTCATCAAGGTTACGGGGCACATGAGTGATTATTTATTTGTTGTGTCCTACACTGCTAATATTTTTTTTCAAATAGCATACAGCTCACACTCATAGGTAAATTAAGTTTACGTAACCCTTATGTGATCCAATTTGAGAGAGGCAGGTGCTTGTCGCTACCTAATTGAACTCATCTGCGCTCCCTTGGGCTGATTATTTAAGGAAGTCATGCAGACTCCTCCTTCCTGCCACTAAGATAGTGGTAGTAGTCATATCAGTGAGTTAGCATTCTCTTTCTTTTTATGTAGTTCGTACAGTCCCAAGCAATCTCCCAATGATGTGTAGTATGCATCTATGCATTGAAAAGGGAAACTGAGCTGGCCCATCAAAGAGGGTTAAGAAGCAAGAATCATTCGTTGCAATGCATTAGTAGTTCCAAATATAGTTTAGGAAATTTGGAATAGGGCTTCAGTTTAGGAAATTAGGAATAGGTCAACTCGATACTAGTAATACAGGCAATCTGATTTAGAAAAGTACAATATGTTACTGTGTTTGCCTTTGCCTTTCAAAATATTTTCTGGGAGATTAACTGTACCACTAATCTATTTTTGTTATCTTCTTTATTTCTTACATCAGCACCCAAGGGCAAGAGGAGGGTATCGGAGGGTCAGCCCGAGGCTGCCATCACAAGTGCTGCAACGGGTGGAAATACCACCAGCGCCGCGTCTGCGCTGACAACTCTGCTGGACCAAGTAAGTCCTCCTGTTATTTTTATTTTTCTAACTTTTACCTCTCACCATTTAGAATAATGTTTCCTTATTTTTTTTTTTTAAACTGTGACTGTTTTCTTTAAATCATCTTGGTTCTATTTAATGCTTGTTGATTCTTGTTATCCCTGTATTCTCCTTTTTTCTATATTTCATGTTTCTGTAGCTGACTTCCTCCTGTCTGTATTAATCTGTAGCTTTCTTCTGCTTTGGTATTAAGCTTTCCCTCTCACCTACCTTACATATCCTGTGGACTGGTATTGTAAGACTAAGAGAGTAGATTTTAGGTACTCTACTCTAAAGATTGTAGACCGAAGAAAGCTACTCTACACTTGTTTGGTGAGAAGGCTTTCATTGTTTTTGCTTATGCTCAAACAGTAAAGCAAAAGAGATGCCATGGTCATGGTAACCCCCCAAATGTAGTACTGCATGTATTATCCAGTATACCAACAGTTTTGATGACAGTGCAGCATGGCAGGAACGTAGTAGGGGACAGTCCCATTGCATTTGCCAAAAACATATGTCCTTAATTGACCAATTTATTCAACCCCTTCATTGCACTTCTAATGACTCATAGTCATCATAGCTGTCTCTCCATTACGAAAAGGTTTTGGTTGTCTTGACTACCTGGCTTTTCTAACATTGTCAACCAACAAAATGACCATAGTGATATATGAGATGGAAGAGAAGATACTGCTAACCGAACTGTAGTGACGTATTGCGGTTGCATTTTGTAAAAAAAGAAAAAAAAGGTGAGGCATATCAGGCATCTAAAATGTGTAATGTTTTATCTAGCCACACAGACCACCAGTGCCGGGGCCAGTGCCCCAGACGCAAAGAAGGCTGGAGTAGGAGTTCCAGCGGCTGCAGGGATGGGCGGCTGTAAGTCATATTGCTTGGTTATTGACAATTACTAGTATTGTCAGTGTATTTGTTAAAGGAGGCAGATCCCACTCATCATCATTCATGAGCTCCCCGCCCGTGGATTTTTGCGACCCAAGACCTAACTTCTGCATGGTTCAATTCAGCCCTGTAGTGCTGGCTGTACAATGCGTACCTGCTTCAGTTAATGTTGTATTTACAACGTTTTCAATGCATTGCAAACCGAAAAGTAAACAAGTGTGATTCTCTTCCCTCCCAGTGCCCACACAGTCACCTCCTAGTACTTTTCTCCTTTATTCTTTCCTACATTCTGTCCCAGCCTACCAATAAATTGAAAAATCCATCCTTGGCATGTGCAACATTTTTCTGGCCAAGTGATTCAAATATTTAAGGTTTCCATAATGGATTTATTTCTGTTCAAATTTTTTCCTTTTGACATTTGTAAACTTTCAACTACAGTGACTAAGCTAAAGCTTATGCACATGATAATCAGTGACACCTCACTGTTCTAAAGCAAAGCCTCTACCTACCCAGGCTTTTCCCTCTAATGTACCCTACAGTGGAGTAAATCAAGTTTCCTTTACCTACTGCTAAACAAATGTGTTTGTTTGAAATAATTTGTGCTTGAGAGCGAGGCCAGGGAGTAAAGTGGGATTAAGTGCCGATGATTTCACGTTTTGCGGATGAGATACTCTGTTACAAACACGTCCAATAAAATATTTATATCCCATTCCTTTCCCTATACTGCAGTGCATCGTGATTCCCACCGTCTACTTACAGCAGACATGATATCTATTATCTGCATATTGTACATGATGTTTGTGATACCTATTATTCATGTGCATCTTTGGAGTCAGGGTAGAATTGAAAGGCATTTGGAGAAGAGCAGGGCCATTGGAATTAAAGCAAGATAATTATTCACTGCAGCTGCCATTGCAGCTGCCCCACCTGTAGTCTGCAGAGAGTGGAAAGGTCATATCTGATGCACTAGCTAGCATGCCTCCATTAATTTAGCACAACAAGAATACTTGTATTTCATAGTGGAATATGCCGTACTTATTAAAAAGAGTTAATTCATTTTTTATTTTCCACATAAAGTGGCTGTTTTTTTTTTTTAGGAAATACTGTACAAGAAAAAAACACTGTGTTTTTTTAAATCTGGTACTATGTTGCCCTAATTTCTTTCAGCCAGTCAGTGCTTTTATGTGAGGCATGTGTGGGTAAAATAATTTCCCTGTGACTCTCCAAATCATATAAAAAATTCCAATTGCCCTAGGGGACCAGCAATGTACTGCTACTGTGCCACTATATAATTTTAAGTGTTTGCACAGAGCATTTTTTACAAGTTGTCTTTTTTCTTTTTCTTCCTTCTTGATATAGTTACTCCTGCAGGTTCACCACTAACATAGCAGGAGATAGCAGCCCGGCTGTGGAGGCAGAGGTTGAAGGTCACCTGGGAGAAGTACCAACAGCTTGAGGAGGAGTAGGGTGAGGCACATTCCCTGCCCCAAGCCCCAGTTTCTACAGCCAGTCACCTATGCCTCCACCCTCCAGGACACATCAACTCCAGTGATGTCAGCGGCTGGCAGCACCTGCACATGCACCACCATTTCTGCCCCCTCAGACCACCTGTTCCAAGGCCATATATTGCGTGAGTTGACACGCTTGGTTCTTTGAATGGCAAGCCTCAAGGCCCAGCAACAAGAACTGCAGACCATCATAGAAAATGCCCTCTTCTGAGCCCTTTTTTATTTTTTTGCTTTGGTGGGAGGGACTGTTGTGGGTGGAAATGGTAGGAATTTGGAAGGGAACTTGGTATTTTTGTTGGAGTCTTTGAACTTTAGTTTTTTTACATTGGTTGGGACAGGTTGATTTGTTTGGGGAGCTGGGTGGGCCTGTTGTCGGTGGAGAGGGTGGGTTTTCTTGAAACTGAAGTTGGGAAAGGGTTTTTCTTAGACCTTATGCCTGGAATAGTTTTTTGTGTTTTACTTTTACTTTGCACTCCTGCTGCAGCATGCATAAATCTGATATCCACTTATACCAGTTAGTTATAGTTAGTTATACTCTTGTCCTACTAACCTATGTAGCTATATTGACCATTAGGGGGTCTGCTGTAATTGCCTATATTACCTACAACAACACAGATAAACGAGAACTTACTTATCTGCAGAAGAAGTTAGTTACCTACTAACTAAACAAGTTCACTTCACTCCATAGTTCTTTTACCTGAATAGATGAAGCAATAATGGCTACTTCTCTCTTTTCTTACTGCAGGGTTTCCTAAGGTGCATTCTTAATGGTGGTGGTAGTGCATTAACATGGAAGGAATGAGAAGCAAGGTCCCACTCCCACCTAGCTGAGCTCCAACTGTAGGATTAATCAAAAGGATTATCCATCGCAGGCAACTAAATTGAAAGAAATATGTACAGTTAGTGAGTTAAACGTTTATATCACAGCTTTGGGAAGACTGAGATCAGATAACTATCAACATGATACAACTAAGAATATCAAATATTATAACAAAAACTAGCAATGGGAAGTTATTCTGAGCAATGAGGAGCATGGAATTTAATGAAAATTAAAGTTGTAGGAAAGGGTACTCAAAATCTGGAGTGGATAAAGTGAAGCGTTTACGCAACACATGACCTGAATGGTCTGCAGGGAGCATTGAGCAGTCTCCACATCTACAATGAAATTAATTTTGTCCAGATCAATCAAGATAAGACTAAAGTCATAATATTTGGTCGCTATAAGAAAAAGAAATCTCTGACATTGTGTATGGGGACAAAGACCATCAAAACGGCACAGAAATATAACTATATTGGGGTTGGTTCACTGTCCAAACCCTCAGTCCACATAGGCTTGTTAAAGGAGAAAGCAGCTGTCATAATGTACGGATTCACCAGCCTCAACAAAAAACTAAAAAGTGCATCTGCTGCACCAATCCTCAAAGTCATAAAGACCTGTCTCCTTCCAGTGTTCCACTATGGGCACCAGGTGTTTCCAGGCATCTGGGAAACCACTCTGGTGCACTTTCAGACCTTAAGATACAAAAAGGTATTTCAACTACCCAGGTACCTGTGCAGAACCAGAATTCGCTCGGAATTTGGTCTGACAAGCCAACGGTTAGCCTGCGAGTCGGACACTGTGAAATATTACATATGCATACTAAATGCACCATCAAACTCATTGAAAGCCTGTTTGAGAGATACATTTGAGAGGTGTGGGAATCCTTGGCAGCGGCTGTGGTAGAAGGCGATTCAATCTCTTCAAATAGAAGCATCAGAATGATCTCTTGACACCGTTACTTTCTTCACAAGGAAAAAGGTAATTAACAAACAGGTGTGCTTGGTGTCATTTCAGCGAGGCTTTGCTTCTCTTAGCTCTTCAGATATTCTACATTTACTGAACACGTCCTACTTGATAGGAAGACCCTCAGCTATACCTCTCAGAAGCCATTACCTATCATACATGCAGAGACGCCATATATGCGACAGTTAGGCCTACCTGAGGTACATTTTAACCTGGTATGGTCCTCACTGGGGAAGCGGTGGGCTTGCAGGCTATGTCACTTCAAGAATGAATCCTGGCTCCATCTCCTGTTCTGTTACCCTTCTCCCGATGCTGCATGGACATCCCTGTTGAAACGAATTTTTCTGATGAAGGTGGCCCACACATGCCAGGAGTCCACCTCAATATGTTATTCGCATACTGATGCAAGATCACTAGCAAGGTTTAGCTAATTCGTCAATAAATTCAGAGTACTCCTCCAACCTCGAACCACTGATCCCAACCCAACCAAGTGTACTCAAAAGCTCATTGCTATTTTAACTGCATGTAGCATTTGTTAATGTTAAGCTATGCACAAAGAATCATCCGGTACAACTGTATAATATTTATTTAGGTTATGTGCTGCATTTTGCTTTTTTCAGCGCTTTGCATTTTAAAAGATCTTGTAAATGTTTAATCTTCAACTTTTGGGATGCCCACCGTGCACTTTGACTTAGAATTTGTTTTTCTTTTGTCAAAATGTTCATGTTTCCTGTTTGTAACAATTAGTCTTTTATCTATACTGTGGCTTATGGTGATTTGCACACAACGGTCCATATTTATACTTTCTTTGCGCTGCCCTTGTGTCAATTTTTGATGCAAAATCGGCACAAACTTACAAAATATAATTGTATTTTGTAAGTTTGTACCGATTTTCATCAAAAAAGCAGACTTAGAAAGTGATCTCTACACCTTGAGATCCAAGTTAAAAGTGGCCAGGAGATGGGCAAAGTACTGTGATCAGCTTGTTAGACAGGAACAGGTAGTTGCAGGCTCTGGGACATGTCCTTCCTATTGAAACAAAAAGTAAAAAGAAAGGCTTCTAGCATTAAAAAATAACTTGAACGGCCCGTTGGAGTAGACTATCCACTCAAAAATGTCTTTTTGAGTAGATTTAGCTACTTCTCGAGTAGAGAATCTGCTCGAGGTGAAGCCGCAGCAGATCATGCTTGCCAGTGGCACGTTAATGGCGCCATCATGGCCAGAAGCCACTCTAGTGGGTGCCGAATCTCACACGTGCTCACAAGTGGCCTGAAAGTACTGTGGTGCTTTCTAGTGCATGCCAAAACAAGTCCTTCATTTGCTAGCAAAAAAATCAGCCCGTGTTGGATGGCAGAATTTATTGGGAACTCCGTATTACTAATAATCCACTATTCTGTGTTCTCAAATGTATCCTGATGAACAAAAGCTACTCCAATTCACTGCCATGGTCAAAATTTGGCCGTCATGCACCGCCACACTGTGGGCGGTCTGGCCACCACTGCCGGCAGGGCAGGACCGTCAGGGTCATAATGACCCCCATAATGTGATGCAAGGGTTTACAAAGGGGCACAATGCATGCACTCCTCCACTTTGTAAATATGGCGTGACAAAAATGCATCCTTAACGCCACATTAACATAAAAAAATGATGCTAATGTGGCACAAGGAGGCACAAGGAGGCACAAGGGGCTTGTAAATATGCCCCATAGCTTTTCCATTTACATGGATCTTGCATGAATGGTAACATTCTACAGGAAATGAGACAGACACAAGATTTATTCTAGTAACTGAGGACTATGGTAAACAGTCAAAATATCAAGGGTACAAAGCCTTTTGTTTGTTAGGCCCAAATTAATTGTCATGAGACTGATCTTGTTCCATGCCAGTATCTTTATCGTGCAAGAAACAAGAGAAACATCATAAGGCTAGTCTTGTTCTGATGTCCTAGAGCAGTTAATAATGCACATCATTTTCAGACACCAATCAAAAACAAAGGTTCCCATAGGATATGTAAATAACACAGTGGAGACCCAAGAGACAGTTGTTACAGCATAGCTTTGAGGGTGTGACAAAATCCCAGTATGTAGGTGCAGGGAACAGAACAGGGGCCCAACAGGAGTCCCACATTCCAAACAATTAATATCTAATTCTCCTTAGCTAACACTAGCCTCGGGCCTCTGAAGACTGCACTGGAAGATGTTGAATAATTCCAAGGATTGATGAAACGTCATTGAGGTGACACTGCAGACAGAATTTCAAGAAGTGCCACAAACAGTAAACGTTTGGGAAGATGTCCTCAATGTCTGACTTTGGGATAATCTTGAATAGACAGCCAGGAACACTGGTGAAGAGCAAAGCACAAGCAGTGGCTTCCTCTTATCAGCAGTGGGGGAAGCCAAGTATTTTGCCATGCTGTAGGTGTCGCTTTTATAGACTGTAGGATTGTCAGATACTACTGTTGGCCTTTGAAAACTGGGATATCAAATCCAGAATTCCATTATAGCCTGCCCCTCAGATGGGTCACATGATCATGGTTTTTAAGGTGCCTGCATGGGGGACAGGATTGACCTTGCTGGTGGTTGCTGTTAACAACTGGGCATCACACATGTGACAGCCGCAATCCTTGACAGCATGACTCCTGTCAGTTAGTGTGGATGACATCCCGGGTGGAGATGTCCCTACCAAGGATTAGATGGGGCAGCCAATAGTGCCCAGTGGTGGTGAGCCTCTGTGACAAGCCAAGACACTGCTTCTGCACCAGTGAGACTGATCATAATGGGCAACTCAAAGTTAAGGAAAGATATACATCTTCCAGTGGTATCCCAAAATGGATATGATGGATACCCAACTTCCTGTACAAAGTACAGGCTTTGCCAGTCACATTATGTGGTTGAAGCATCTAGTTAGTTTTATCAACTCTACCCATGTTTGTTTATAATCAAGTACTGTTGGGGTAATTCAGCTCTCCACACTGTCAGAAGACGTGCTCTCATCATGAACTGCAGTGAACACCTGCACTTGACGCCTGTCACAGAATTTCACAGTTATCCGGTCATTGTGACACAAGGCACTGCACTGACTTTCTTGAAGGATTTTGCCATCAAGCTCCTTGGGAAATCCTTTGTGGTTGCTTCGAATAGTCACACATACCACAAGCTCTAAACTTTTATGAAAGAGAATAAACAGGAGCACACACATTTGTCTCTCTAGTCCCAAATGCGGAGGAGCAAACAGTAATATTTATACTGGAGTCCTATTCAGTGTAATCTTAAGAATTTTGGGTTCCCTGGGCAAGACATATTTTAATGGCCATGGAACAGACCAAGGGGCAGCTTTATGGAAAGTGGCGCTGCACTGAGTGCTGCGCCACTTTCCCTGCACCCCTTAACACCCCCCTACCGCCACCAGTGTGCACCGTTTTTAAAATACAGCACACGATGGCACAGGGTACGGGGCAATAGCATCATTTCTCATGATGCTATTGATGTACTCTGGAGTGGTAGCGCCAAAATATTGGTGCTACTCCTGCAGAGTACATAGGGACCCATTCTAAAGAATGGAAGCCCTCTTTTAATGCCTACTCTTGAGCAGGCGTTAAAAGTGCCTTAAAACATGGTGCAAGGAAATCTCATAGATTTCCTTATGCCATTTTTCTGGCTCCCCTAACGGGGAAACGCCCCTTTTGCATACATTATGCCTGGAGCAGGCATAATGTAGGGCAAAGGGTTACAGAGTGGCGCAATGCATGCATTCCGCCACCCTGTAAATACGGCACTGGGATTTCGGCTACGTTAGGCCACATTAAAGTAAAGAATAATGAAGTTAATGTGGCACAAGGTGGCGCTAGGGCATTATAAATATGCCCTAAAGTTAGAATTTTCATCACCCCCATTTCAACTAATTAAATCCAGCAAAATGTACTAAATTATATGTTAACCTTTAACAGGGTGACAGAAAGAAGGTTGAAATGGGTCTTGCCCAAAAATTCTTAAGATGACACTGGTGAGGAAGACATAGTCAGAGGTAAAGGGAGAGAGAGTCTTAGATAGACTAATAGAATCTACAGAGGTCAAATAGAGAGAAATTTCAATTTCCTAGAGGGCCTTTTCTAAGGTGGGTGCACTGGAGAAGTGTCCATCTTGCCCATGCTTTATAACACCTCTGGTCAGTCAGTCTGTTAAATATTTTTATTCAGCTAGGTAGCCATAAAAATAATGCACATTAAATATAATACATATTTTAAAATACAAAGTGTGCAGGAAGTGCTTCAAGTGCAAACCATGCTGTCTTAAAAAAACTCTCATTTATGACACAGTGCAAGTAATGAAACAGTATAATAATAATTCCTGTATTGAAAACCATAGTCAAAAAGGCACGTCTTAAATGTTTGTTGAACATAATGTCAATTGTGTCATTGACTAATCCAAAACTCAGTTCATTACGAATGTCTCCTTGTCCTCATTGTTTGCCGAACACTGTAAAAAATGGAAGCTCGATATAGGAGATCTATGTTTGTCTTCATGCAATATTGGGAGTAAATAGTGAATTTTAGACGAAGGCTAGAAGGCACAGAAAAACAGGCCAGGGTAGAAAACCAGGTACTGTCCTCAGGAAAGGCAACCAGAATATGGACTGTTGCCAATCTAAAATGTGTTAAATAAAAGCAATGTGCTTGATTAGGTACCCATAAAAGACAGGGTTCTATCCCTTCGGTGGTCATGATCTCTAAATAGCAATGAATGGTGTCCATCGCCTGAGTCTTGGTGTTTCTAACATGTGTCCTATGCCATCCCACCCTCCACACTATGAGGATTTTGTTTACCAAGTTGGTAGGCCAGCCTGATTTGGTCTTACACCATTGGGCAACTTGGTATTTTAGACTCCTCCAGCCTTCATGTAAGGGCCTGTCCAAAGGAGGGACACTTGCAAGGAGCAACACATTTAGGTGGTCGTTGAAGGCAGGCCAGTCGCCAGTCGCCCGCTATTAACTGGTTCATGTTTAACGTTGTCCTCTGGGCGGTGATGCTCTAAGGAGTTTACCACCATTGTTAGAGTGTGACCTTTAAAATTAATATTAATATGAAAAGCTTGCAATATATTCTGTAATGAAGCTGCATAGAAAATGTGTTAACATAGAAAATAATGTACGCGTTTGAAATGTGCCCATGGGGAGTGGCCACCAACTTATACGATGATTAATGAAAATGATTAATGATGAATTAATAGTGTACTAATGTATGACTTTGTATTAGCATTACGAGCTATGTATTGTTTTCTTTGCTAATTAATCACTAGGCCTTAGTTAGCGAAGGTCTGGGCCTAGCTACCTGGTCTCATATTAACTGTGTTTTTCTAACGTGCAATGTGCTGTTTTCCTGAAGGACACTAAGCTGTACATTTCCAGAAGCTAGAGATGTGTGTGTAGCTGTAGTAAATTCTTTCTCATGGGACACGACTTACTCATGAGACATTCTTGCCAAATGCAACAGTGTAATTCGCAACAGGTGCAAGGCCACCTGGAATAGAAGAAGACAATGGAACTACTGACTGGAGCGTAAAGTGTAACTTTTCTACCTGACATTCTACCCGATGAAGACGTCAATCACAGGAGCCAATCAACTGCATGAGAACTGTTTTTGTGGAAAATTCTAGTAAGGTGTGTGGAGGATTATTGGACAGAGATAATGATGCACCAAATATTGCCCAATGGGAAATTAGAGACTTGTTAGACTGCTTGATATAATCGCGTGACCCGAGGAGAAATCAGCCATTTTTTCTTCACCATTCCTTGCCATTCAACCGAGAAACTATTAGCTGTACTTTGAGACCTTGCTGCCCTAATACTTTAAACCATCCTCTGTTCATTCTTGCCTGATACTTACTTCTCCTCTTTATGAGGGAAGAGCCTTATTCTTAGCTATGCCATACTGAGACTTTGCCCTATCCTATCCTTGCTGATGGTGAATTGACTGATGTCCTGACGACGAAGACTGACGCTGTTTGCTGATTCATTTGGATGGGTAACTATCAAATGAAACTGTGATTGTCTGTTTGCCTTTTCTTTCTAGGTACCAACTGCCCTTTTGATAGAGGCCATAGTTAGATGTTTTTCCAAATTTGTGTTTGCCAAATTGTTTTGCATGAAGCCCAACATGCTGATGCTAATTCGAAATTAGTTAAGGAGTTCACTAATATCGAATGCAAATAGACAAATGACTAAATTCTTCCTTTGTTGAATAATGTACTAATGATACTCTGCCAAAGTTGATTCATAATAACGTGCTTCATTCTAAATGTTCATGATCTATGCTTTGATACAGTTTTGCTCTGACTGCCAAGTTATAGTGGTTTTGACGTACTTGTTGATATCAAAACTAATAAATACGATATTAGATTGTAACTAATAGGGAATAAATATCCTAACACATAACTAGATTTGTGTGGTTATTCAAGGCTGAAAGGTCATGGTGTGTTCGCTGTATTGCTCTATATTAAATGTTATTAATTAGCTTAAATGATTTGTTATTGTGAATATTGAAGGAGTTATTGACATATTGATAGTGATGCTAAAAGGATATCTCGTTCTGGGAAGTCTCCAAAGGTGGTCAAAAGGTTCATTGGCCTAGACGTGTCTCCTTGTAAGTTTACTTATCAAGGTTCTGACACCTTATCACCTGGCAGCCATCAATATTTCGATTGATTGGTGCACCCATTGGGATGCTTTAGAGGCTGGACAGGAGAAAACTGGGATTCGATCTGGGTTCACAGCTGGAGTCACAAAAGAGAGAGGGTTGCTATGACGCAGGGTAAGTTCTGATGAAGTCCGAGAGATGCTGCGTTGGGAGTTTGCACATTATCTCCAAAATAGTTTAATTTCAACGTTACATCTTGGCGGAAACCCTTCAGTAAGTACTCCAGATTGTCAAGGAAAGGTTTACTGAAATTGAAAAATTCAGACCTAAGGGTCGGATAAACCCAGAATAGCTTGATTGTTGGATGTAGTGTCAAGTTTTGTCTTTGGTTTGTGAGACTTGGCTGCACCCCTTAGTGTTTGTCAAAACACTATGCTTATGCTTAGAAGGCGGGGGTTTATTCGTACTTGAATGAGTGCTGCGAGGGTCAGCAATAGAAATCTCATCAGATATGTCAAAAAGAACACAAGGGTTTCTGGATTGCATGGCTACCGGAGTATGATGACTAGGTAAATGGGCCCTTGAATTAATAAAGTTTCTTTTCAGTGAAGATGTGTTATGAGGGTCCATCTGCTGGTTACCTGGGTGAATTATTGGATCATTAATTAGCTTTTGAACAGCATCCATCTTATTTTCCACTTGCTCTAGCTTCATGGCAATTGCACCATAGAGCGCGTTACATATGATGATATTAGGTGGGATGAGAGATGTCCTTTGTCTCCAGGTTTAGGCTGGCGAATAGCCTAAACCTGAGACACCTAGAAAGCACCAGAGGTGATGAAAGAGTCCTACCTTGTACTGCAGACTCTGTCCAAGGGCCAAGAGGGGTGGCCCAGCCTCTTCTGGCCGTGGACGTTGGCCTACGGGCCCACTCTTGGACAGGTCTTCGCCTGGGCGCATCTTGCACAGTGGAAGTGCAGCTGGCTCTATATAACATGAAGATATGTGCTCCTCACGGCAAACAGAGAAGTCTTTGTGGATTATCGGATGTGTTGTCCCTCAGCCCACATGTAGCAGAAGAGTCCAAAGCAGCGGGAAAGCAGCCAGCGCTTTACAGTGCGAAGATATGTGCCCCGCCTCCTCCTGCAAACACAGAAGTCCTTGTGGATTAAAAGACCCATAGCTCTTCAGCACACCTGGCGCAGAAGGTGTGCTGTCCCTCTGCTCATATCCAGTATATATGGTAAGACCAAGTGCATAACCACTGATCTTTCCCATAACATATACATTGTGATCCCGTACTGAGCTTTTTCACTATGTACACAGTGTCTGAACAGCTGTTGCCTTGTGTAAAGAAACAGATTCAAGGCTCATCCGTTCGTTTAAACCACAGAAATCTTTTCTGGGATCACATTTTGAACAGTCTGTCATGGTATGGATGTTTCTGTGACAATGCTGTAGAGTTTTCATTTTAATACAACACACATTACAAAATCAAACAATTATTTCTACTTATGATCTCATGATAAATGGGAAGCTTGGTGTTCCCCAAACTGAAACAGGAGATAAGTAAGTCTATATTAATGACTTGTACATGTTAGAAATGGGGTCTTATGTTGGCAGTCAGGTTACCCCCTGTTCAAGCAAGTACCCTCACTCTAGTCAGGGCAAAGGAGAATCACACTAGTTAACCCCTGCTCACCCCCTTGGTAGCTTGGCACGAAAAGGCAGGCTTAACTTCAGAAGCAATGTGTAAAGTATTTGTACCAACACACACAGAAACTTAGTGAAAGCACTACAAAATGACACAACACAGGTTTAGAAAAATAGATAATATTTATCTAATCAAAACAAGACCAAAACGACAAAAATCCAACATAAACAAGTCAAGCTATGTATTTTTGAAGGAATAAGGCCCTTATTACAACCCTGGCGGTCAGTGTTAAAGCGGAGGTAAGAACGCCAACAGGCCGGCGGTACAAAAAACG
The DNA here is from genome assembly GCF_031143425.1 of Pleurodeles waltl. Taxonomy (NCBI): domain Eukaryota; kingdom Metazoa; phylum Chordata; class Amphibia; order Caudata; family Salamandridae; genus Pleurodeles; species Pleurodeles waltl. Next base: position 321,049,355 of record NC_090436.1, read on the forward strand.
GAATCACAACCATGGCGGAAACCTCCAACACAGACAGACACTCTAACACTTCGACCGCAACAGCGGTAGCAACAAACACCGCGCGGTCACCGCCAACAGACAGGCGGAAGACAATGTACCACCCACGCTATTATAAGGCACCAATCCACCAGCTTTTCCGGGGTGGTACCAATGACATCAAGAGCACGGCGGAAACAGTCTTTGGAAGGGAAACCACTCACCTTTCGACACTCAACGAAGAACCAGGACGCCATGGAGCCGGAAAGACAGGTCCTGCCGATGCTGGTGTATCTGCTAATACACCAGGAACATCAAAGAAGGCGGCGGCGACGACCATGGTAAGCACTGCACCTAGCACACAGGGGAGTGGGGGAGGAAAAAGAGAGTGACAAGCACACGCAACACCCCCACCACCACCCTCACCCACAACACCATACACACAAACACATTCAGCAACATTACATGTACACCCCTTAACCCCCTGGAAGAACGCAAGGACAAAAGGAATTGAGTTAAATCAGTGATATTTCGAAAATGCAAATAAAGTTAATGATTGTAAAAAACAGTGTATACAAATATTTACAATATGTACAGAGGGCCGTACACTGTCCTTTGCAAATGTCCGTGGACCAGTGGGACAAAAAAAACAGGGCAAAGCCCACACTTGACTCCTGCCTCAAAACGGAGAGAACACTGCAGGGGCATCAGGTCGAAAACACACAGGTACCTCAGGGTGAAAGGGGAGGGGGGACACCTCAGCCGGAAGATGGTACTACGCCACTGCTCCTGGGGGGGGCAACATTCCCACTGCTTGGTCCTGGGGAGTGGAAAGCCACAGTCTCTCAAGTCTTTCAAGTGGGTGGGTTGCCCACTGCTTGGTCCTGGGGAGTACAAGGCCACAGTCTCTCAAGTGGGTGGTTTGCCCACTGCTTGGTCCTGAGGAGTGCAAAGCCACAGTCTCTCAAGTCTCTCAAGTGGGTGGGTTGCCCACTGCTTGGTCCTGGGGAGTGCAAGGCCACAGTCTCTCAAGTGGGTAGTTTGCCCACTGCTTGGTCCTTGGGAGTGCAAAGCCACAGTCTCTCAAGTCTCTCATGTGGGTGGGTTGCCCATTGCTTGGTCCTGGGGAGTGCAAGGCCACAGTCTCTCAAGTGGGTGACATGTTCTACTGGTGCTGGAGGGGGCTTTGTGCCCAGTGTGCCTCATCCTGCCAAGGAAAGTGATAGTGGATGCATATCTCCACTGGTTCTGGAGGGGGCTTTGTGCCCTGTGTGCTTCATCCTTCCAAGGAAAGTGATAGTGGATGCATATCTCCATTGGTTCTGGAGGGGGCTTTGTGCCCAGTGTGCTTCATCCTGCCAAGGAAAGTGATAGTGGATGCATATCTCCACTGGTCTCCACTGGTTCTGGAGGGGGCTTTGTGCCCTGTGTGCGTCATCCTTCCAAGGAAAGTGATAGTGGATGCATATCTCCACTGGTTCTGGGGGATCCTTATGCCCAGTGATGCTGCACCTATATGTCAGGGTGTTTTTACTGTCTCACTGGAATCCTGCTAGCCAGGGCCCAGTGCTCATAGTGAAAACCCAATGTTGTCAGTATGTTTGATATGTGCCACTGGGATCCTGCTAGCCAGGACCTCAGTGCTCATAAGTTTGTGGCCTATATGTGTTCCCTGTGTGGTGCCTAACTGTATCACCGAGGCTCTGCTAATCAGAACCTCAGTGTTTATGCTCTCTTTGCTTTTAAAATTGTCACTGCAGGCTAGTGACTAATTTTACCAGTTCTTATTGGCACACTGGAACACCCTTATAAGTTCCCAGTATATGGTACCGAGGTACCCAGGGTGTTGGGGTTCCAGGAGATCCCTATGGGCTGCAGCATTTCTTTTGCCATCCTTAGGGAGCTCAGACAATTCTTACACAGGACTGCCACTGCAGCCTGAGTGAAATAACGTCCATGTTATTTCACAGCCATTTTACACTGCACTTAAGTAACTTATAAGTCACCTATATGTCTAACCCTCACTTAGTGACTTAGTGTGAGGGTACCCTGGCACTAGCCAAGGTGCCCCCCACATTGTTCAGGGCAATTTCCCCGGACTTTGTAAGTGCTGGGACACCATTACACGCGTGCACTACATATAGGTCAATACCTATATGTAGCGTCACCATGGTAACTCCGAACATGGCCATGTAACATGGTATTGGGGGGACAATTCCATGCATCCCCGGGGCTCCAGCATAGAGCCCGGGTACTGCCAAACTAACTTTCCAGGGTTTTCTCTGCAGCTACAGCTGCTGCCAACCCTCAGACAGGTTTCTGCCCCCCTAGGGCCTGGGCAGCCCAGACCCAGGAAGGCAGAACAAAGGATTTCCTCTGAGAGAGGGTGTTACACCCTCTTCCTTTGGAAATAGGTGTGAAGTGTCAGAGAGGAGTAGCCTCTCCAGGCCTCTGGAAATGCTTTGAAGGGCACAGATGGTCCCTCCTTGCATAAGCCTGTCTACACCGGTTCAGGGATCCCCCCAGCCCTGCTCTGGCGCGAAACTGGACAAAGGAAAGGGGAGTGACCACTCCCCTGACCAGCACCTCCCAAGGGGAGGTGCCCAGAGCTCCTCCAGTGTGTCCCAGGCCTCTGCCATCTTGGATGCAGAGGTGTGAGGGCACAATGGACACCTCTGAGTGGCCAGTGCCAGCAGGTGACGTCAGAGTCCCCTCCTGATAGGTGCTTACCTTTCTCGGTAGCCAATACTCCTCTGAGGGCTATTTAGGGTCTCTGCTGTGGGTTTCTCACCAGATAACGATTGCAAGAGCTCACCAGAGTTCCTCTGCACTTCCCTCTTCGACTTCTGCTAAGGATCGACCGCTGACTGCTCCAGGACACCTGTAAAACCGCAACAAAGTAGCAAGAAGACTACCAGCACCATTGTAGCGGCTCATCTGCCGGCTTTCTCAACTGTTTCCTGGTTGTGCATGCTCTGAGAACTGTCTGCCTTTACCCTGCACTGGAAGCCAAGAAGAAATCTCCTGTGGGTTGACGGAATCTTCCCCCTGCCAACGCAGGCACCAAACATCTGCATCACTGGTCCTCTGGGTCCCCTCTCATCTTGACGAGCGTGGTCCCTGGAACACAGGAGCTGGATCCAAGTGTCCCCGACAGTCTAGTGGCCCTTCTGTCCAAATTTGGTGGATGTAAGTCCTTACCTCCCCACGCCAGACAGTAATCCTGTGTACTGCATGAACTGCAGCTGCTCGGGCTTCTGTGCACTTTTGCAAGACTTCCTTCATGCACAGTCTAGCCCAGGTCCCCAGCACTCTGTCTTGCATTGCCCAACTCACTGAGTTGGACTCCGACTTCGTGGGACTCCCTTTTGTTGTGCTGAGTTGACCGTTGTGCTCAGATCTTCTGAATGCCTGTTCAGGTGCTTCTGCGGGTGCTGCCTGCATCTGCGTGGGCTCTTCGTGTTGCTGAGCAGCCCCTCTGTCTCCTCCTCCAAGGGGCGACCTCCTGGTACTTCCTGGGCCCTGGCTGCACCCAAAACCTTAAACTGCGACTCTTGCAGCTATCAAGGCTTGTTTGCAGTCTATCTGCATGGAAACAACTCTGCATCCTCCAGCACGCCGTGCGACATCTTCTGACCAAAGGAGAAGTTCCTGGCACCTTCCGTTGTTGCAGAATCTTTGGCTTCTTCCACCCAGAGGCAGCCCTTTTGCACCTTCATCCGGGGTTTAGTGGGCTCCTGCCCCCCCTGGACACTTGCGTGACTCTTGGACTTGGTCCCCTTCCTTTGCAGGTCCTCAAGACCAGGAATCCGTCTTCAGTGCTTTGCAGTCAGTTGTTGTCTTTGCAGAATCCCCTATCTCGACTTTACTGCGTTCTGGGGTAGTAGGGTAACTTTACTCCTACTTTTCAGGGTCTTGGGGTGGGGTATCTTGGACACCCTTAGTGTTTTCTTACACTCCCAGTGACCCTCTACACACTACACTAGGCCTGGGGTCCATTTATGGTTCGCATTCCACTTTTGGAGTAAATGGTTTGTGTTACCCCTAGGCTTATTGTCTCCTATTGCATTCTATTGCGTCCTACAGTGTTGCCCTACTTTTCTAACTGTTTACTTACCTGATTTTGGTTTATGTGTATATTTTCTGTATTTTACTTACCTCCTAAAGGAGTATGTCCTCTGAGATACTTTTGGCATATTGGGGGTCATTCTAAGTCTGGCGGGTGGCCGAGGCCACCCGCCAGACTTCCCCCACCAAAATACCGCTCCGCTGTCGAAAGACCGCTGAGGGTATTTTGGGATTTGCCCTGGGCTGGCGGGCGACCGCCAAAAGGCCGCCCGCCAGCCCAGGGCAAATCAACCTTCCCACGAGGACGCCGGCTCAGAATTGAGCCGGCGGAGTGGGAAGGTGCGACGGGTGCAGTGGCACCCGTCGCGTATTTCAGTGTCTGCAAAGCAGACACTGAAATACAAAGTGGGGCCCTCTTATGAGGGCCCCTGCAGTGCCCATGCCATTGGCATGGGCACTGCAGGGGCCCCCAGGGGCCCCGCGGCACCCCCTACCGCCATCCTGTTCCTGGCGGGTGGATGGCGGTAGGGGGTGTCAGAATCCCCATGGCGGCGGAGCGCGCTCCGCCGCCATGGAGGATTCTCAAGGGCAGCGGAAAACCGGCGGGAGACCGCCGGTTTTCCGAATCTGACCGCGGCCAAACCGCCGCGGTCAGAATGCCCTGCGGGGCACCGCCGGCCTGTCGCCGGTGCTCCCGCCGACCCTGGCCCCGGCGGTCTCAGACCGCCGGGGTCAGAATCAGGGCCATTGTCACTAAAATAAAGTACCTTTATTTTTAGTAACTGAGTATTGTGTTTTCTTATGATATAGTGCTAAGTCATATAAGTGGTATAGTAGGAGCTTTGCATGGCTCCTAGTTCAGCCTAAGCTGCTCTGCTATAGCTACCTCTATCAACCTAAGCTGCTAGAACATGTCTAATCTACTAATAAGGGATAACTGGACCTGGCACAAGTGTAAGTACCACAAGGTACCCACTATAAGCCAGGCCAGCCTCCTACACATCCACACCACTCAAAAGATGAATTGCCCACACATCATGCTGTCAGTGTACTCACCTGTTTGTCTGGAGGACCGTAGAGTGACGTGTACTGAGGTAGGACTCCATCCACCAGTTTCTCCAACTACTCCGCAGTGAAGGCAGGGGTCCTTTCCCCAGACACTGTAGCCATTGTCCCTTCCAGACTCAGGTCACAGCAGAACTTGCAGTGTATGTCCTCTCCTGTTGACAGTCAGGTAGCAAGTGAGTGAGTAGTTAGAAAATGGCGGTCATGTCTGTGGCAGTGCGTACCGTCACTGCCGGCGTACATCGCCATTGGCTCCTGGAACCCATAGAGCCCAATGATAACCAATGCGAAGTTGCGTTCAGGGGGGCACATGGCATGGCACCTAACTGCGTCACAGCAGACATTGACCCATCAACTGACTCTCGATTTCCCATACTGCTTCCTAACTTCAGCAACAGTTGTGCATTCTATGTGGAAATATGACCTTCTGCTCACCGTTCTCCTCCATAGGCTACAACCGGTGAGGCAGATGATGCCATCCTCCGGTTGACAGACCCCTGGTGGACCTGTCGACAATGGAGGACAGACCCATTATCATCACATACAGATTTGATCGTGCCACAAAGAGGTGTGTGCCCAATTGGAGCCAGACCTGGTGTCAGCTATCCCCCAGCCCACAGAAATCCCCCCTCTAGTGAAGGTTCTGTCAGTGCTTCATTTCCTGGCAAGTGGTTCATTTCAAACTACAGTGGCCATGGCATCAGGAATGTCTCAGCCAATGTTCTCCAATGTGTTGACCAGAGTGTTGTCTGCCCTGCCGAAACACATGTGCAGCTACATCGTATTCCCCCAGGTGGATGATTTGGCCACAGTGAAAGCTGACTACTATGCCCTGGGACATATCCCCAACATCATTGGTGCCACTGATGGTGCACATGTGGCATGTTTTCCTCCCCTGAGAAATGAACAGGTTTACAGGAATAGAAAAAGCTATCACTCGATGAATGTGCAAATAGTGTGTTTGGCGGACCAGTACATCTCCCATGTGAATGCCAAATATCCTGGCTCTGTGCATGACGCCTATATCTTGAGAAATAGCAGCATCCCTTATGTGATGGGCCAACTCCAGAGGCACCAGGTGTGGCTAATAGGTGAGCCCAAGGTCCCCACCCACTATAGGAAGCTGTCTGGGTATGGGGTTGTCCCTAAGGGTTAGTGTGTGTGTCTAACAGTTGTCCATCAAAATTTACAGGTGACTCTGGTTACCCCAACTTCTCATGGCTACTGACCCCAGTGAGGAATCCCAGGACAAGGGCAGAGGAATGTTACAATGAGGCACATGGGCGTACGAGGAGGATTATTGAGAGAACCTTCGGCCTCCTGAAGGCCAGGTTCCAGTGCCTCTGTCTGACTGGTGGAGGAGGCTGGGGATGGTCTTGTGGCAGCGGTGGAGCCTGTGGACAGTGAAGAAGAGGAGGCAGATGAAGAAGATGTGGACAACAGAACAAACTTTATACAGCAGTACTTCTAGTGACACACAGGTAAGAGACTGTAAATCAAATTTACAATACAGTAAACTTTTAGACATTGTACATGGCATACTCTTACCCTCTGTCTATGAACACTGACTGTTCCCTTTGGAATCACTATTTTCAGATCTGTGTACCCCATTCTGGCTACTCCTATATGTACTGCTGCCCACCTAGGTCATTCTGTGGTATATTTCACTGAACATAGATGTTGCAATGCTTTGATAATGTTGTAATAATACATCTTTCTAATCAGTACACTGACTCCAGTATGGTTTCTGTTTCAAGGGTGTTTATTTTTTGTGCAAAATAGTATGGGCGTAAGTGCAAGGGGCTGGGGTGATGGTGGAGGAATGTCCAGTTAGAGTCCAGCCTCTTGGTATCACAGGTGCATTGTCCAATTGGGCATTGGAAGGGGAGCAATGGCAGTTCAAAGTGGACAGGGTGACATAGTGGGACAGAAGGGTGACAATCAGAAGAGTTTTATTTCCTGGCGGGGGTCTTGGCAATGTTCTCTGTCTTCTGCCTGGATCGCAGGGACCGTTTGCGGGGTGGTTCTCCTTTTACAGTGGGTGGGGTGCTGGTGGCCTGTTGGCTCCTGTGGCGGAGCCTCCTGTCCACTAGCGCCGGTGGAGGTGGAAGGCTGTTCCTCAGTTTGGCTAGTGTCAGAGGCCCTTTGTTGTGCCACTGCGTCCCTCATGGTCATGCCTATATCAGCCAGCACCCCTGCAATGGTGACCAGGATGGTGTATATTTTAGTTAGGTCCTCCCTGATCCCCAGGTACTGTCCCTCCTGCAGCCACTGGGTCTCCTGTAACTTGGCCAGTACCTGGCCCATGGTCTTCTGGGAATGGTGGTATGTTCCCAGGAAGTTGGAGAGTGCCTCGTGGAGGGTCGGTTCCCTGGGCCTGTCCTCCCCTTGTCGCACAGCAGTCCTCCCAGCTTCCCTGTTGTCCTGTGCCTCTGTCCCCTGAACCGTGTGCCCACTGCCACTGACCCCAGGTCCCTGATCGTCCTGTGTTTGTGGGGTTGCCTGGGGTCCCTGTAGTGGTGGACACACTGCTGACTGATGTTTCGTGGGGACAGTGGCATGGGCCCATTGGGGGGGTGCTGTGGTGGTGTTTCCTGAGGTGGGAGGCCCTGTGGTGTGTTGGGACTGTGGCAGGGTAACCGACTGTCCAGAGGTCCCTGATGGGCCAGGTTGGTCATCGTGATCCAGGCGTGCAGAGCTGCTGTCATCACTGTGGGCCTCTTTGGGGGGGGGGCTGGATGTAGCTGGCACCTCCTCTCTGGTGACGTTGGCTAGGAGTCCTGTTGGGATGCAAATGCACTGTTAATATATTTGTGTGTGCCATCTTGTGCAATGGATGTGTTTCCCTGTATGATTGTGCTTTGCCTGTCGGCTTGGCCTTGTGTGAGTGGTGATTGTGTGGGCAGGGTGAGTCTCTCTATTGGGCATGCTGGGATAATGGGTGTCCATGCAGGTCTGTGATGGGAGTCCATGCATTGTTGTTGCATGCAGGGCTTGGTATTGGGATGGGTGGGTTGTGATGGTGGGGTATATGTGAGGTATTGGAGTGATGGGGGTGAGGGTAGGGGTAGTGGTTTGTGATGTCATGCAGGTAGGGTGGGGGATATAATAGTAAAGATTTGACTTACCAGAGTCCAGTCCTCCTGCTACTCCTGCGAGGCCCACAGGATGCATGATCTCCAAGACTTGCTCCTCCCATGTTGTTAGTTGTGGGCGAGAAGGTGGGGGTCCACCCCCAGTCCTCTGTACAGCAATCTGGTGTCTTGAAACCACGGAACGTACCTTCCCCCGTAGGTCGTTACACCTCTTCCTGATGTCATTCCTTGTTCTTCGGTGCTGTCCCACGGCATTGTCTCTGTCCACCATTCTCTGCCATAGCTCTGTCTTCCTTGCAATGGATGTTTTCTGCAACTGTGATCCGAATAGTTGTGGCCCTTCCCGGATGATTTCCTCCACCATGACCCTTAGCTCCTCCTCAAAAAACCTGGGGTGTCTTTGGGGTGCCATTGATGTGGTGTGAGTGATATGTGTGGATGTGTGAGGGGAAGTGTGGGGTGATGTGTTGGGGTGTATACTGTGATGTGCGTGGATGGTGTATGAGTGATGATGTTCTGTGCCTCTGAGTGAGTGTGTGCTCTTTGCTTGTGTCTCTGTGCTTGGTCTCTGTTTTTTTCGTTGTAAGGGGTTGTGGGTAATGTGGGTGTGTGTTTTATAGTGGTATGAGTGTGTGGGTGTGGTGTGTGTATGTGTGTCAGGTGTGTGTATTTTGAATTGTCCAATGTGGTGTGGTTTTGTAAGTGTGTGTGTATTTTGAGTGCGGCGGTGTGGACGGCCAATGGTTTATTGTGGCTGAAAGACAGCCGTGTTGATTCGTGGGTCGTGATACTGTGGGCGTATTCCTGTTGGCGTAACAGTGTGGTTTTTGCTATTGCCAGTTTATCACCGACCTTTGGTGTGGCGGACTTCTGTGGGTGTCTGTATTGTGGCGGATTTCTATGTGGGGATCATAATACCTGTGGCAGATTACCGCCGCGGTCATGGTGTCTTGGCGGCTGTCGGCACGGTGGTTGACGGCATTTACTGCTAGCGTTGTAATGAGGGCTAAGAGTCTTGGGCCCTTCATTACAACCCTGGCAGTTGGTGATAAAGTGGCGGTAATACTGCCAACAGGCTGGCGGTTACTACCGCCAAATTATGACCATGGCGGTGAGAACTCACAGACAGCCACTTTACCACACCGACCGCCAGGGAGGATACAACAGCCACCACGGCGGTAGCCACCTACAGTCAGACGGAAGCCAATGTTCCGCCCACCATATTAAGACCCTGGAAACCGCCACCTTTTATGGGGCGGCACCAACTACATCAAAAGCCTGGTGGAAACACTACACAGAAGTCATGGACTCACCTTTGGAGACACAGAGAAGAACCACGCCACCATGGAGCCTGAACTTCAAATAATCCCAATGATTTTCTATGTCCTGCTCCACCACGAACACCAACGACGGCTAAGATGACCACTGTGAGAACAGCTGTCTAGCACACAGGGGAGGGAGGGAGGAAAAAGAGAGTGACACACACACTCACAACACACCCTCTCACCCCCAACACCATACACACAATCAGCTGCAGTTATAAAACATATTTACCCCGTATCCCTGAGGAATAATGCAAGGACAACATGATTGTGCAAAAGTGAGTGTAATAATAACAACACAGTAGAAATACGAAAATGCAATGTCATGGTATATACACATGTACAGTTCAAGGGACACTGCCCAGTCCATATTGTACATGGGCCACAGGGCCACAGGCCAAAGTCTAAGGCTCCACTTGTCACCTGACTCAACACGGAGAGAACACTGCAGTGGCATCAGTTGGAAAATAGGCAGGCACCTCAGGGGGACGTGGAATGGGGGGCACCTCAGCCGGCAGATGGATCAACACCACTGGTTCTGGAGGGGGCAACATGCCCATTGCTTGGCCCTGGGGAGTGTAAGGCCACAGTCTCTCAAGTGGGTGACTTGCCCACTGGTTCTGGAGGGGGCAACATGCCCGTTGCTTGGTCCTGGGGAGTGCAAGGCCACAGTCTCTAAAGTGGATGAGTTGCCCACTTGTTCTGGAGGGGGCATTGTGTCCTGTGCTTCTGATCCTGGGGAGGCTGGGGTTGGTGGGTGTCTACCCACTGGTTCTGGAGGGGGCATCATACCCTGTGCTCTGGATCCTGGGGAGGCTGGGGTTGGTAGGTGTCTTACCCACTGGTTCTGGAGGGGGCATAGTGCCCTTTGCTTCTGATCCTGCGGAGTGCAAGGTCACAGTCTCTCAGCTGGGTGTCATACCCACTGCATTTGCAGGGGGCAGGCCTACATACCCTCCGCCGGCAGTGACGGCTGCTCAGTGTAGTGGTGCTGCTGCTGCAGTCACTGGTGGGGGAGGCTCTTGCCCGTAACCTGCAGCCTTGGACGGCTTCCCACTGATGGAGCTGCTGCTGGTGGTGGGGGGAAGCTCCAGGCCCTCCCCTGCAGCCTCAGACGGCTGCCTATTGGTGGTGGGGTTGCTGCTGGTGGTGGTGCAGGGAAGCTCCAGCCCATCCCCTGCAGCATTGGATGCTGCCCACTGGCGCTGCTGCTCTGGTGGAGGGAAGCTCAGCCCATCCCCTGCAGCCTCGGACGGCTGTCCACTGGTGGTGGTGCTGCTGCTTCTGCTGCTGGTGGTGGGAAGCTCTAGCCCATCCCCTGCAGCCTTGAATGGCCACTCACTGGTGGTGGTGGTGCTGCTGCTGATGGTGGTGGATGGAAGCTCCAGATGGCAGCCTGCTGATGGTGGTGGTGCTGCTGGTGGTGGTGGTGGGGGAAGCTCCAGCCCATCCCCTGCAGCCTCGGATGGCTGCACAATCATGGTTGGTGGTGGGGCCTCAGTCTGACTCCCTGCACCAGGCCCCTTGACCTTCCTGCCTTCTGGTTCTGGCTCCTTGCCCTTCCTGGCAGCAGCTGGGGATGGCTCCTTGCCCTTCCGGACAGTAGCTGGTGATGGCTCCTTGCCCTTCCAGGCAGCAGCTGGGACAGGCACCCTTTCCTTGAGGCTGCCTCGTGCCCTGGATCCTTTCCCAACACGAGTGGGTGTGGAGACTACTGGGCCCGTGGACTGGTTTGCTTAGGTGCTTGCCTGGATTTTTGCCACCCTGGCCAGATGTGAAGGACGGGGGGGAGGTGTAGGGAAGAGGTCAATGGTGGAGAGGAATAACTTCTTAGGGACATTGGGGCGGGAAGAGGGAGAAGGTTTGGGAGTAGAGGAAGAGGGACTGGTTGCAGGAGGTGTCTGTCTGCTGTGTTTGGGTGTAGGTGCATGGGCTGGATGCTGTTGTGAGGTGGATGGCTGTTGGGTGTCTGAGTGCCTACGTTTGTGTACCTTAGGAGGGGTGGTGACAGACACAATGGTAGAGGACACAGGGGACTCGTGGGTCGTGATACTGTGGGCGTATTCCTGTTGGCGTAACAGTGTGGGTTTTGCGATTGCCAGTTTATCACCGACCTTTGGTGTGGCGGACTTGTGTGGGTGTCTGTATTGTGGCGGATTTCTATGTGGGGATCATAATACCTGTGGCAGATTACCGCCGCGGTCATGGGGTCTTGGCGGCTGTCGGCACGGTGGTTGACGGCATTTACTGCTAGCGTTGTAATGAGGGCTAAGAGTCTTGGGCCCTTCATTACAACCCTGGCAGTTGGTGATAAAGTGGCGGTAATACTGCCAACAGGCTGGCGGTTACTACCGCCCAATTATGACCATGGCGGTGAGAACTCACAGACAGCCACTTTACCACACCGACCGCCAGGGAGGATACAACAGCCACCACAGCGGTAGCCACCTACAGTCAGACGGAAGCCAATGTTCCGCCCACCATATTAAGACCCTGGAAACCGCCACCTTTTATGGGGCGGCACCAACTACATCAAAAGCCTGGTGGAAACACTACACAGAAGTCATGGACTCACCTTTGGAGACACAGAGAAGAACCACGCCACCATGGAGCCTGAACTTCAAATAATCCCAATGATTTTCTATGTCCTGCTCCACCACGAACACCAACGACAGCTAAGATGACCACTGTGAGAACAGCTGTCTAGCACACAGGGGAGGGAGGGAGGAAAAAGAGAGTGACACACACACTCACAACACACCCTCTCACCCCCAACACCATACACACAATCAGCTGCAGTTATAAAACATATTTACCCCGTATCCCTGAGGAATAATGCAAGGACAACATGATTGTGCAAAAGTGAGTGTAATAATAACAACACATTAGAAATACGAAAATGCAATGTCATGGTATATACACATGTACAGTTCAAGGGACACTGCCCAGTCCATATTGTACGTGGGCCACAGGGCCACAGGCCAAAGTCTAAGGCTCCACTTGTCACCTGACTCAACACGGAGAGAACACTGCAGTGGCATCAGTTGGAAAATAGGCAGGCACCTCAGGGGGACGTGGAATGGGGGGCACCTCAGCCGGCAGATGGATCAACACCACTGGTTCTGGAGGGGGCAACATGCCCCTTGCTTGGCCCTGGGGAGTGCAAGGCCACAGTCTCTCAAGTGGGTGACTTGCCCACTGGTTCTGGAGGGGGCAACATGCCCATTGCTTGGTCCTGGGGAGTGCAAGGCCACAGTCTCTCAAGTGGGTAACATGCCCACTGGTTCTGGAGGGGGCAACATGCCCGTTGCTTGGTCCTGGGGAGTGCAAGGCCACAGTCTCTAAAGTGGATGAGTTGCCCACTTGTTCTGGAGGGGGCATTGTGTCCTGTGCTTCTGATCCTGGGGAGGTTGGGCTTGGTGGATGTCTTACCCACTGGTTCTGGAGGGGGCATTGTGCCCTGTGCTTCTGATCCTGGGGAGGCTGGGGTTGGTGGGTGTCTACCCACTGGTTCTGGAGGGGGCATCATACCCTGTGTTCTGGATCCTGGGGAGGCTGGGGTTGGTGGGTGTCTTACCCACTGGTTCTGGAGGGGGCATAGTGCCCTTTGCTTCTGATCCTGCGGAGTGCAAGGTCACAGTCTCTCAGCTGGGTGTCATACCCACTGCATTTGCAGGGGGCAGGCCTACATACCCTCCGCTGTCAGTGACGGCTGCTCAGTGTAGTGGTGCTGCTGCTGCAGTCACTGGTGGGGGAGGCTCTTGCCCGTAACCTGCAGCCTTGGACGGCTTCCCACTGATGGAGCTGCTGCTGGTGGTGGGGGGAAGCTCCAGGCCATCCCATGCAGCCTCAGACGGCTGCCTATTGGTGGTGGGGTTGCTGCTGGTGGTGGTGCAGGGAAGCTCCAGCCCATCCCCTGCAGCAGTGGATGCTGCCCACTGGTGCTTCTGCTCTGGTGGAGGGAAGCTCCAGCCCATCCCCTGCAGCCTCGGATGGCTGTCCACTGGTGGTGGTGCTGCTGCTTCTGCTGCTGGTGGTGGGAAGCTCTAGCCCATCCCCTGCAGCCTCGAATGGCCACTCACTGGTGGTGGTTCTGCTGCTGCTGATGGTGGTGGATGGAAGCTCCAGATGGCAGCCTGCTGATGCTGGTGGTGCCGCTGGTGGTGGTGGTGGGGGAAGCTCCAGCCCATCCCCTGCAGCCTCGGATGGCTGCACAATCATGGTTGGTGGTGAGGCCTCAGTCTGACTCCCTGCACCAGGCCCCTTGACCTTCCTGCCTTCTGGTTCTGGCTCCTTGCCCTTCCTGGCAGCAGCTGGGGATGACTCCTTGCCCTTCCGGACAGTAGCTGGTGATGGCTCCTTGCCCTTCGAGGCAGCAGCTGGGACAGGCACCCTTTCCTTGAGGCTGCCTCGTGCCATGGATCCTTTCCCAACACGAGTGGGTGTGGAGACTACTGGGCCCGTGGACTGGTTTGCTTAGGTGCTTGCCTGGATTTTTGCCACCCTGGCCAGATGTGAAGGACGGGGGGAGGTGTAGGGAAGAGGTCAATGGTGGAGAGGAATAACTTCTTAGGGACATTGGGGCGGGAAGAGGGAGAAGGTTTGGGAGTAGAGGAAGAGGGAGTGGTTGCAGGAGGGGTCTGTCTGCTGTGTTTGGGTGTAGGTGCATGGGCTGGATGCTGTTGTGAGGTGGATGGCTGTTGGGTGTCTGAGTGCCTACGTTTGTGTACCTTAGGAGGGGTGGTGACAGACACAGTGGTAGAGGACACAGGGGACTTATGCATGGCTGTTGTGGAGGTGTCTACAAGTGAGGTGTGTGTTCTGCTTGGTGTGGTGGTGATCCTGGTAGTGGATGAGGATGTAGTGCATGCAGGTGTGAGTGTAAACGCTACTGGGAGGGAGATGGAGGAGGAGGAGGGGGAGACAGTAGAAATTGTGGATGTCGGTATGTCTGCATTTGGATGGTGTTTGTGTGAGTGCCTATGGGATGATGTGTGGTGCTTGTGTTTGCCTGTGCCACTCTTGTGTGTTGTCTTGTGTGCAAGCTCGTCTGCCTGTGTGCTTGGGAGAGGCTGGGGTTGAGGGGAATAGGTTTGGGAAGAGGAAGTTGGAGGAGGAATGATAGAAACAGGGACAATGGCTGCCATCAGAGAAGAGGCCAGAGCCTGGATTGATCTCTGTTGGGCCAACAAGCCAGTGTGAATGCCCTCCAGGAATGCATTAGTCTGTGCCATCTGGGCTGCCAGCCCCTGGATGGCATTCACAATGGTTGACTGCCCTACAGAGATGGATCACAGGAGGTCAATAGCCTCCTCACTCAGGGCAGCAGGGCTAACTGAGGCAGAGCCTGAGGTGCCTGGGGCAAGGAGATGCCCACCCTCCTGGGTGAGCAGGCACGGGCAACTCGATGAGGGGCTGCTGGAAGGGCGGTGCTGGTATGGGGGTGGAGGCTGTACCTGTAGCTGGTGGTCACAGAGGTGTCTGCCACCACCAGGGAGCTTCCGTCGGAGGAGGCATCTGTGTCCGAACTGTCCCCTCCTGTCTCTGCCATGGTGCTCATCTCACCCTCCATCCCACTGGTGCCCTCAGCGTTGGTGGACTCTGCCTCCTGGGTCCTTTGGGATTCAGCTCCCTCCATCGCCGGTGCCTCAGCTCCTCTGCCAGATGATGCAAATGCACATAAGGACAGGGTGACAAAACTAAAAGTGGGGGAAGAGACAAAGGATACACTGGGTCAATGGCTGCACCAACACCACTGTTGGCATACACACCACCGTCACACACAGGGAACAGCCCTACGCACTATGCATTGCACTACCAGTTATAATGCTAGCCCCCAAGGCATAGGGAGGGGCACATACCGCCAAACTCAGCACACCTGGGACCCACACAGCCCTGACCAGTTGTGAATGCTTACGAGCTAGGTAGCAGGATTATCACTTCAGAACCCTGGCCAACATGGGACCTACTCTGCAATGTCAGGCCTGGCCTAGGGGCACCCACTGACACACATCCCCCACTCGGGTACCCCCCAGTTGTAATAATGGGCACTGTACTCACCCCCTTGTGGCTGTTGTGATGCCCTCAAGCGCCCATCCAGCTCCAGATAGGCCACTGCCAATATGCAGGCCATCGGGGGGGTCAGGGTTTGACGGGCACCTCTTCCTCGTTGGGAGGCCATCCCCAGCTGGGCCTCTGTCGTCTTCCGTGCCCAGCATCTCAGGTCCTCCCACTGTTTCTGACAGTGGGTGCTCTGACTGCCATAGACCCCCAGGGTCCGCACATCCTTGGTGATGGCACGCCACATACCCTTCTTTTGATGGGCGCTGACCTGCAGAGAAATACACACAGGAAATGGTGTCAGTCAGACCGTCCTGCCTGTTACACTTATCGCCCACTATACCCCTTCACATCGCGATTTACACACACATGGCCCAGCACACAAGCTGTATGCTGCCCACCCCACTACACGAGGCCTTTGCAAACACCACTCCATGCATTCATGCCATATGCATCGTGCTCACAGTGTACTCACCTGTTGGTCTGGAGGCTCATACAGCAGTACGTTCTGGGGTAGGACCCCATCCGCCAGCTGATCCAACTCCGCTGAGGTGAAGGCAGCGGCCCTTTCCCCAGTCACACGAGCCATGGTAGGTTCCAGACACAGGTCACAGCAGCACATACAGTGTAGGTCCTCTCCTATGGAAGGTCAGGTAGCAAGTGAGTGATCAGATAGAAAATGGCGGTCATGTCCACGGCTGTGCATACCGTCACCGCCAGCGTACATCACCATTGCCCACTGTACCCCATAGGGCCCAATGTTAACCAATGAGGAGCAGCACGGCGGTTACCGACCGCCTCCCACAACGGCGCACAACGTCAGCGGAATTACCTCACTTCCACCTGTTCCTCCACACAGGTCAGGTGGATGCCATTTCGGGGGGGACAGGGCCTGGATAATAACTGCATCACAGTTAAAAAATGGGCATACAGGACAAATACCACTTACCCATTGCAAATTAACATCATGCATTGTACTGTTGTGGCTCCGGTGTTCAGTTTGTGTCTAGCTCCTCACTCTTTTGTCCCTTAGACTGCAACCACTGTGGATGAATAGGAGATGGAGGCATACCCCCGTGTACAGACCCCTGGTGGACTTGGCAACACTGGAGGACAGGCACATTATCCTCACCTATAGAGTTGGCAGGGCCACAATCACAGAGCAGAGCTGTGTGCCCAACTGGAGCCTGACCTGATATCTGCTATCCGTCACCCCACTGGGATCCCCCTCTTGTGCAAGTCCTTTCTGTGCTCCGTTTCATGGCAACTAGTTCTTTCCAAGTGACAGTGGGCTTGGCAGCAGGAATGCCACAGCAGGAATGCCACAGCCAATGTTCTCAGTAGTGCTGACAAGAGTGTTGTCTGCCTTGATTAAACACATGTGCAGCTACACTGTATTCCCCCAGGTTCAAGATTTGGCCACAGTGAAGCCTGCCTTCTATACAATGGGACATATCCCCAACATTATTGGGGCAATTGATGGAACACATATTGCATTTGTCCCCCCTGCGGCAAAATGAACAGGTGTACACAAATCGAAAGAGTTTCCACTCCAAGAATATCCAGATGGTGTGCTTGGTGGACTAGTACATGTCAATGCTAAGTATCCTGGGTCGGTGCATGATGCCTTTATTCTGAGGAATAGCAGCATCCCAAATGTGATGGCCCAACTAGAGAGGCACCGTGTGTGGCTAATAGGTGAGCCCTGGTTCCCACCCTGTAGATGTTGGTGCATGGGTATGGTGTGGGCCATATAGGATAGTGTGTAGCTAAATGTTGTCCCTCAATATTTGCAGGTGACCCAGGTTACCCCAACCTATCATGACTACTGACCCTAGTGAGGAACACCAGGACAAGGGCAGAAGAAAGTTACAATGAGGCACATGGGCAAACAAGAAGGATAATCGAAGGGACGTTTGGCCTCCTGAAGACCAGGTTCAGGTGCCTACATCTAACTGGGGAATCCCTGTGCTACTCACCCAAGAAGGTCTGCCAGATAATCGTGGCATGCTGCATGTTGCACAACCTTGCCTTGAGACGCCATGTGCCTTTTCTGCAGGAGGAGAAGGCTGGAGATGGCCGTGTGGCAGCAGTGGACCCTGTGGACGTTGAGGATGAGGCGGCAGAGGATGAGGATGAGGACAATAGAACCACAGTGATATGACAATACTTCCAATGACACACAGGTAAGACAGTGTTACTTCACATTTCATTGTCATTATTTAGATTATCATTGGCACTGGCATGCTGTTATTTCCCACTTCTATGCCCACTCACTGTACCCTTTGGCATCTCATTTTGCAGATGTTGGTGCCCCACTATTTCTCCTGGTGTGATCACTGCAGTCAACTACAGGTCTTTCCTACTTGAACATTACCGTACATTTGAATTGCAATGTTTGAACCTAGTTAAACGAATACATACTTAAATAAGTTTGACATACTCCATACTTGTATTTTTTCAAAGGGTGTTTATTTAAGTGCTAAGGAGTAGAGTGCGTTGGGATGGGGTGATGATGGAGGAAAGTCCAGGGTATTGTTCCAGTCTATTTGTAGCACAGGTGCATTGTCCATGGGGACATAGGAAGGGGAGCAATGGCAGTTCAGGGTGGACAGGGTGGCAGAGTGGGACACAAGGGTGACAATCAGGAGAGTCTCATTTCCTGGCGGGGGCCTTGTCAATAGTCTTTGGCTTCTGTCTGGATCGCAGGAAACGTTTGCGGGGTGGTTCACCTTCTGCAGGGGAAGGGGTGCTGGTGGCCTGTTGGTCCTGTGGCCGGGCCTCCTGTCCACTAGCGGCAGCGGAGGTGGAAGGCAGTTCAGATGTGTGGCTAGTGGCAGGGGCCAGCTGTTGTGAGGCTGCCTCCCTCATAATGTTGGCCATGTCTTCCAGCACCCCTGCTATGAGGACCAGGGTGGTGTTGATGGCCTGCAAGTCCTCTGTGATCCCCTGGTACTGTCCCTCCTGCAGCCACCTGTTCCCCTGCACGTTGTCCAGGATCTGGCCCAGCGTTTCCTTGGAATGTTGGTGGGCTCCCAGGATCTCTGCAAGTGCCTCCTGGAAAGTCGGTTCCCTGGGCCTGTCCACCCCCTGGCGCACAGCAGTCCTCCCAGTTTCCCTGTTGCCCTGTGCCTCTCTCTGCTGAATCGTGTGCCCACTGCCACTGACCTCCAGGTCCCTGATTGTCTTGGGTATGAGGTGTTCCCCGGGGTCCCTTTAGTGGTGGACATACTGCTGATTGACGTGTCCTGGGGACGGAGGTATGGGAACGCTGGGTGGGTGCTGTGTGATATTTTCAGATGGGGGAGGCTCTGTGGTTGTATGGGACTTTGTCTGGGTAACTGAATGTCCAGAGGCCCCTGATGGGCCAGGTTGGTCATCCAGAGCCAGGCGACCAGAGTTGCTGTCATCACTGTGGGCCTCTTCAGGTGGGGGACTGGATATTGCTGGCACCTCTTCACCCTTGACACTGGCTGGGACACCTGTGGGAATGTAAATGCAATGTTACTGTTTCTGTGTGTAACATATTGGACATCAGTGGGTTGCCCTCTTTGTTTGTATTTGCCCTGACAGCTTTCTCTTGTGTACTTTGGTGTATGGTGGGATGATTAGTTCTCTCTAGTGTGCATGCTTTAGTGATAGGTGTCCATGCAGGTTTGTGAGTGGTGTCCATGCATTGGTATGGCATGCAGGGCTTGGCATTGGGATGAGTGAGATGTGATGGTGGGGGGTGTGGGAGGTGGTGGAGTGATAGGAGTGAGAGTGAGGGTGGGGGTATGTGATGGCATGCAGTTAGGGGAGTAGTAGTAGTATAGAGCTGACTTACCAGAGCCCGTTCCTCCTGCTACTCCAGCCAGGCCCTCAGGATGCATGATTGCCAAGACTTGCTCCTCCCATGTTGTTAGTTGTGGGGGAGGAGGTGGGTGTCCACCGCCAGTCCTCTGTACAGCTAGTTGGTGTAATTCTGCAATAGAACATACCTTCTCCCGTAGGTCGTTCCACCTCTTCCTGGTGTTGTCCCTTTTTCTGGGATGCTGTCCCACAGCGTTGACCCTGTCCACAATCCTCCGCCATAGCTCCATCTTCCTAGCAATGGCTATCTGTTGCACCTGTACTCCAAATAACCGAGGCTCTACCCTGATGATTTCCTTCACCATGACCCTTAGCTCCTCCTCTGAGAATCTGGGGTGTCTTTGTGGTGCCATGGGTGTTGTGTGAGTTGTGTAGGTGAGGGTGTGTAGGGTGATGTGTTGGGGTGTGTGGTGTGGGGTGCATGGGTGGTGTATAGGTGTAGGTGGTGTGTGGCTCTGGTTTTGTCTGTAGTCGTGGTGTCTGTCTCGTGCCAATGGTTTGTAGTCGTGAAGAGTTATGGGTAATGTGGGTATATTTTTTATATTGGTGTGGGTGTGGTGTGTGTATGGGTGTCAGGTGTGTGTAATTCAAATTGTCCAATGTGGTGTTGTTTTGTATGTGTGTGTGTGTATTTTGAGCGCAGCGGTATGTACTGCCAATGGTTTATTGCCATTGAATGTCGGCCTGTTGATTCGTGGGTCATAGTGTGATGGGCGTAGTTCTGTTGGCGTAACGGTGTGGGTTTTGATACCGCCAGTTTATCACTGACCTTTGGTGTGGCAGACTTGTGTCTGTGGCTGAATAGTGACGGATTGGTGTGTGTGTCATAATATGGTGAACGGATATCCACCGCGGAGGCGGTATGTTGGCGGCAGTCAGCATGGCAGTAAGTGGGATTTACCGCCAAGGTCATAATGAGGGCCTTAATCCTTAGAAAAAAGTGAGAATGCTGTCAGTGCACAAAAGTACCTGGGCAGTGTGAAAATAAAGCAGCATGGGCCAATGTGTGTCGAAAAAGGCGAGCAATGCGTCAATTTCTCACCCGCAAGCGAGAATGTGCATCGTTCCTTCTCCGGCCCGGTCGGCATGCACGTTTCTTCTCTCCGGCAAGAGAGCGTTGCATCGATCCGGACGGGCACCTCGGGATCCAGGCAGGCTTTGCGCTGATTTTCCGCGCCCAGTGAAAAAATCCAGTCACACGGTATCAGAAAACCACACTGCGTGGGGGCTTGCGTTGTTAGCAGCCTCCGTTAGCGGGCGCTGCACGTCGTTTCTCCAGCTGCGTTGCATCGATCTACCAGCTGTGATGCAGGTGTAGCATTGATTTCAGCCGCGAACCCGGCGGCGTGTTGTTTTTTCAGCTGCCTCACAGAAGGTGTGTCGAAAGTTCTGTATGTGGATTTTCAGTTCTTGTCTGCCAACTTCACCTTTCAAGGGCCTAGGGACTTGATAGGGCACCACTTGGCAGGGCAGGAGTTTCAGCAGAGAGTCCAGGTGCTGGCAGAGGAAACCTTTGATGGCCTTGAGACTTCAACAACAGGAGGCAAGCTCAGTTCAAGCCCATGGAGATTCTTCTCAAGCAGAAATGCACAACAAAGTCCAGTTTTTGTCTCCTTTCACAGGCAGAAGCAGCAACTGCAGGATAGCCCAACAAAACACAGTCACAGGCAGCAGCAGCACTTCTCTTCAACTCTTCTCCTTTGCAGAGGCTCCTCTTGATTCCAGAAGTGATCTGATTTTCAGGGGTTTTGGGTGCTCTTCTTCTACCCCTTTCTGCCTTTGAAGTAGGCCTACTTCAAAGAGAAGTCTCTGTTGTTTGCAAGATCCTGCCTTGCCCAGGCCAGGCCACAGACACACACCAGGGGGTTGGAGACTGCATTGTGTGAGGGCAGACAGAGCCCTTTCAGGTGTAAATGACCACTCCGCCCTCCCCTCAGCCCAGGTGGCCCATCAGGATATGCAGGCTACACCCCAGCTCCCTTTCTGTCTAGAGAGAGGTGCAAACAGTCCAACTGTCAAACTGACCTAGGCAGGGAATCCACAAACAAGCAGAGTCACAGAATGGTTTAAGCAAGAAAATGCCTGCTTTCTAAAAGTGGTATTTTCAAACACACAATCTAAAAACCAACTTCACTAAACGATGTATTTTTAAATTGTGAGTTCAGAGACCCCCAAACTCCACATGTCTGTCTGCTCCCAAAGGGAATCTATGCTTTAATAATATTTAAAGGCAACCCCCATGTTAACATATGAGAGAGATAGGCCTTGCAACAGTGAAAAACGAATTTGGCAGCATTTCACTGTCAGGACATATAAAACACATTAGAATATGTCCTATTGTAAATATACACTGCACCCTGCCTATGGGGCTACCTAGGGCCTACCTTCAGAGTGCCTTTCATTTAAGAAAAAGGAATGTTTAGGCCTGGAAAGTGGGTACACTTGCCAAGTCGAAATGGGAGTTTAAAACTGCACATACAGACACTGCAGTTGCAGGACTGAGCCATGTTGGCAGAGCTACTAATGTGGGTGGCACATCCAGTGCTGCAGGCCCACTTGTAGCATTTGATTTACAGGCCCTGGGCACATCTAGTGGGCTTACTAGTAAATCAAATATGCCAATCATGGAAAGCCAATTACACATACAATTGACATAGGAGCACTTAACTTTAGCACTGAATAGCAGTGATAAAGTGCCCAGAGTATCAAAAACAGCAAAAACAGAGTGCAGCATGCATCAACAACCTGGGAAACAGAGGCAAAAAGTTAGGGGGGACCATGCCAAGGATACCAAGTCTAACAGTGCATTATTCTCCAGCAAAGTAAAACACCAATATTTGTATATCCCCGACTGAGGAGGTGTTCACAGGTGTGCCCTAAAATGAGTGTTTCCACTCAAATCTGTTCTACAATGCAAATTAATTTTCTGCACAATTTCCCCAAATCACCCATCATCCACACAAGGACCTAGTACATGGAGAAGTACCTTACAGCATTAACTTTACATCCAGCATCCTCAGTGAAGGGAGAAACTACAGGCTAAAAACTATTACAAGGCTGCCAAATGAGCACCCTTTAAGGACATTGTATGACACCTGTATGCACCTGTGGAGTGTGTGTTAATACATCTCTCTTTCTGTCTCACAGGCTGTGCTTGTGAAGGTGCAGAACAACTGTCTTGCTGTGCTGCATGACCATTTTTATCAAATTCACTTTAAGAAGAGTCATCATTTGATGGAACTCTACCAATCTAAGAATTACTTTCAGATTCTGATCATTCATACTTTGGGAAAGATTCACAAGGCTCGAGCGCCGCTGGAGTGTCACCTTTTGCGACAATCCAATGGCGCTAACCACTTCTCCATATTTACAATGAGGTGTAATGCCACTTTTTGTGGCTTTACGCCTCCTTGTAACTATGGGCCCTTCCGACTCCGTTTTCTGTATCAGAAGGGCGAGCAAAGGGTGTCGCAGTGGTCGTTCCACCATAACACCCATCGCTTTTGACACTGCACCAGATTCACAAGAAGGCGTAAATCTGTGGCAGCCCCAAAAACTAACGCCGTCCAAGGGGTGGCTTTAGCATGGCACAACGAGGAGGAATACTTATATTCCTCCACATTTTTCGCTTTTTCTATGTGTGCTGCATCCTACAGCGCACATAGAAGAAGCAAAATGCCATGGATGATTGTTTCACATAAACAACCACACCCCTCAATGCAGACACCCTTGCACTATGATGGAAGGATGCCTGTGTTGGTCCAAGCTGCTTAATTTAGTGCCAGTGCAGGGGGAAACGCATGGGTGCACCATATTCTTGTAAATACTGTGCATCCCTGCATTTCGAAACTGGCACAGCGTGGTTCTGCTAATTTTGGCGCAGCACCACGCTGCACCAGTTTCTTGCAAATCTGGTCCTTTGTATCACTGTCTGATGTGGCCTTGTCGCGTAGGCTCTCATTATTCTAATGAGGCTACTGGATTTGGGTGTCAGAATCACCTGAATTGTGGGGTACTGAGTACAACTCCACACCATGTGACTCCTGTCAGCATAATCCGGGTTTTCTGGCTAACTAGCAGCACCTCATCTCTGCCCAAGCGCAGGGGTGGTTGTGGCAACCGGGCGCATGACAAGAAAGGCTCCTCGGGGTAATTGTGGTCGATCAGATGTCATCCCTTTCTCTCAGTTACATTATTGAAGTAACTGCATCTTTGATAAAATGGCATGTATTGCAATAACAAGGATTATAAAACACACTTAAAGCAACATTGTGACAAGGAGTGTGAAACACAAAAACAGTCCCACCATACTGTCACTAGGAGTGATATAAATATATATATATTTTTTTCCTACTTAAGCTATGTTAGAGCACACCGTGATAAGCCCTGCTCCGCACTTCAGGTTTCCCCCCTGGAAAGACATCATCCCTCATACCTGAGCAAGGAAGCCTGATGTATAAAAAGACATGTCCCCATATAGGCCAGGGATTCTGCAGTCTAAGCTAGCAGCTGTAGACAGTCAGCAAGCAGCATGCAGTTGTGTTCATCTGGCTGTAATCTGCCTCTAACGTGTATGGGACAGAAAAGTGTTTTTATAATAAAACACTGGATGTTCTAGGAAAAATGTCCCCATGTAAAGATGTGTATATTTCTGTGAATGTTGGAGACACAGCGTACCACATTTGCCGGCAACGCTATCTGACTGCAGCCTTGAGGAAAGCACAAAGTGCATTGCTAAGAACACAATGCTTTCCTAGGCGAAGGAACAAATAGACAGAAAAAATAAAACACCACCACAAATGTGGTTAATGCTAGAAAAACAAAGTGATGCTGAATAAAATGTAACTAGGCTAAAGCGCACAATGGCAGGGCTAGTATGCTAAAATAATGTGTCTAAAATATGGCTAAAATAGCTAGACAACTACCTCAGAGCCCTCCTCAATTATTACACTTAAGGTCTGGGCAGCAGTCAGCTGGTGAGAGATCGTGTTGATTTTTCTATCCATTTTACTCCGAATACTGTGTGCTAAATATAGTGTAGAGATTTTTGACAAAATGTGTATGGAGTGTAAATGGTAAGAGGTATGCGAGAAATGTGAGCTGAAAGTGAAAATGCACTGCAGTGGAGTTGAGGGTGGATTAAAAAGTGTGTATGAGAATCAGCAAAATCTAAATTCAAAAGAACCACAAAAGGCCTTACATATAAGTTGCCTAGGGCAGTATCCTCAAGGGATGTTTATGGACCCAAACTTTCTGGGTCCAAATACACTGGACCGGTTTCACTAGTTGCAGATTTTAACCTGAAAAAACATCTACACCTTCTTCTCATCAGGTGGTAGATTGAATTGAAACATTAAAAAAAAATGAGTAACCAAACATTTCAAATACATTATAGCATAACTTGGTCAGATCAATTTATTTTGCCAAATCATGACATTAATGTAACGTGATTACAGCAATCTAACTTAAACATATGGCACAAGTTCCAAACCATGCAGTCCTTCTGCGTCTTCCTTCATTACTAATTTATGCACTTGCCTCTTCTCCAGTCCACCATAACCACACACTACAGTTTGATATTGAATCAGGAATGTGAGCTAGGACCTGGCTCAATGTAGTCTACACCCACACTGGAATACACATTTTCATTATATCAGAGCACGAACTGGCACTCAACATCAATTTTGAAAATATCTCCTTCACTATCTATTTACACATTTATTCAGCATTGAAATTGAAATGATCAGACCTGGTCTAAATACACATTGTCACATGACAGCTCAAACCAAGATAACATCTTTATTCTTGGGAGGGACTAGAAACAAAAAAAGGGACTGTCAAGTCCATGGCTGACTATATGGAAATATATGTGCAATATCAGACATTTCCTAATGAGGATCTGGTCTGTGTGAAAAGTTTTAATGCAAACTGTCCCAAGTTGGCCAGGGTCGGAAACAATAGGGTAAAGATTATGGTTAAATTAAAATTGAGGATCAATATCAAGGGGCCTGTTCACAAGCTGCATTTTATAGTACATAAAGTAGTAGTACTACTCATGCACTACAAAAGGCTATTCACAGGTGGAGACTTCTGCCTCCATCTCTCCTACCTTTTCTTTGTGCAGATCTTTGCCACAGTAGTGGAGTTTTCCACAGACATAACAATACATTTAGGTAGCAGATAGGCCAAGGACAGTTGATGATAAATGGGGATTACTTACGGCGAAATGGGAGGTTTGCAGAGAAATTTAAGGAAGGGCTTGGGAAAGGACATGCTGATACAAACATGCACCCACAAAAGAGTAAGACTTGCTATACACAAACAATACTAGGGGCTTGATTTAGAATTCGGCGGATGGGTTACTAAGTCACCATGGGGACGGATATCCTGTTCGCCGACATCTAAATTCCATAGGATTTCATGGGATTTTGATTTCGGCAGATGAGATATCTGTCCTCGTTTTGACAGAGTAACCCATCCACCGAGTTCTAAATCAGGCCCTAAGTTATTACAGCCGTAAAAGTGTCAAAACAGGTAAAAATGTACTGCAGACCTGCCTTGGAATCAGTCAAGCCCCGCTCTTGGCCATTCACAGGTACTGCAAAATAAATACATTAAACTTGTAATCTTTTATGTAAAAACATAAATTAATTTTAATTAAAACACATTTTCTGACAAAATGTACTTCATATTTAATAACATGACATTTTATTGTGGGTAGGGTTTTATTTTTTAATTATAATTTGAAAAGGATTTAGGGAAATGTAAGGAGCGTTTAGGGAGGGACATGCAAACACAGAACACCCATCCACATAAGAGTAAGCCCATGGCAATTCACAAAAAACTGCACATAAT
Organism: Pleurodeles waltl; assembly: GCF_031143425.1. Lineage (NCBI taxonomy): Eukaryota > Metazoa > Chordata > Amphibia > Caudata > Salamandridae > Pleurodeles > Pleurodeles waltl. The sequence goes on from NC_090436.1 coordinate 321,075,669, forward strand.
GGTCCTAGAAGAGTTGCAAGTGTACTCGGCGTAAGTCTACCGCCACACATGGCCACTCACAGTACTGTAATAAACACCCACAGAAAAAATGGAAACAGGGACTTAAAATAAAACATCATAGGAAATTATGTTAAAATAAATAGTATTACTATATATCTAATTATTACATACTTAGTAAATTAATACAAATCACTAGTACACTTATTTTGATATAAAAATTATAATCAATGTAAACATTTAAAAATAATGATTAGTATTTAAAGATAATTCCGCATATGTCTTTTATTCATTAATATTTATACTGATTAACTACAAATATTTAATGTATATATTTTTTTATTTATTCTTTAGAGGCATTATTTTTAAATGTAATAAATACATTATTTTTAAAATAGGTTAATGTGATGTAACTGGCATAACACTTTCAGATGCATGATTGTAAGGCTTTTTGAATGCAATAAATAGTGGAACCCCACCTTCCTGATATAGAAGTAATTCTATAGGAGTGGATTTCTGACTTAAAAGGCACTTGTTGTGAATTAGGTGCTGAGAGATCATTGCCTGAACCATATGGGGTTGTGGATTCGCAAGTTGTTGCAAAAAACAATCCAACCAATAAAAGTCAATGGTTTTTAGTCAAATATTTAACAGTATTTTTACATTTATGTTTTGTCCTGCCAAACAATTTACTATTTTTTACATCCCTTTAAAAAAGCACTTTGCAAATTTCATAGCATTTCATGAAATTTGTGAGGTTTTGTCAACCACATAGGGCATGTAGTTTTGTGACTGGCTCAAGAAGAGAAGCAAGGCTCTAGTGGCTAATCCTGGTCAGTCGGATAAGGAAATAATGCGTGGCACAAACACATGGATAGGTGGAATTTACAGGCTTTGTTACAGACAGGGTCATTCAGATCATGGAGAGGTCCTCTGTGTCACCAGGCTGGAAGAATATTGTAAAGGATTTCCATTATTATGAAGAACTCTCATTGCCTGGCTGGAATCTCTTTGATAAAAGTGGATTCTCTTGTGCAATTTACGCACTTTGTGTATCCTTCCTAAGGTGGGGATTGTTTTTGAAACAGAGAAAACTATGACCCAGATGAGCAGAGAACTTTATTCCTGCATGTGGGGGTAATTGGTGATCCGTGTCTAAGTCCACTATGTCACTCATGGAGGACGTGGATGGGAAAATCTGATTCGGGAATACCACACTAAATAAACTACACATACTAAAGCACTAAAGGCAACTATGCTGAGTTAAGTCAGTATATTGTTAACAAAAATATTGTTTGACAGAAATATGGTTTCCTAAATATCATTCACAAAAATACTATTCTGTTGCTTATAGATTTTATATTTTTGACTCAATTGGGCAATATTTATATAAATGATATTTGGGACACAATATCTGTTAGACAATACTTTGGTTACGATATTCAGATACCACTCAGCATACTGGAGTGGAGAGCACTCCCTCCTACCACCCAACCCCCCTCTTGATCCCTCCTCCAAGACTGTCTCCGAGTGGAGCTTGCGGAGACCATCAGCACTTCCCCACCTCTAAATAGGGATAGGAATGCCTAGTCTGACACTCAAGACAACCCCAGCCAGCTACTCAATGGACCTAATACATTGATGCCTGAAATAACTGAATCTCCTCTAGTGTAATATACAATGAACATGAAAAATGGCTTCCTTTTATCTGGAACTGTTCCTGGTCCTTTGAAATATACCATCATCACCCCACAAAGAGAAAGAAACATCAGCAGACCCCAAGACTCTGGTGAACTACTTGCCCATCACCATCTACTCTTCACTCAGCAAGACCATGGAAATGGAGGTGACAATAATATTGACCACAAAATATTGCTAAGAAGGTGGGAAACTGTACTAGAATATCCTATTCTGCTCTTTTATGGGTGCAATCCTTTCTCAACAAATGCAGCTAAGATGTCAGGATAGGTTCAATGGAACCTTCTAACAGTCCACAGCGTGAGTTTCCCCAGAGCTCTTCCTGCTTCTGTCTACTGTTCAACAGTTATGTGCAACTTCTTTTGATTTCTTAAGCAGCACCAGGTTAATTTCCAAATATACGCAAATGACAATCACACCCACCTATGGTTGGATAAAAGACCAGAGGGCACATGCTAAATAATTGGTGCTTAGACGATGATTACTATTGGATGAAACAAGTCTAAAATGGGAGATCCTGTTTTTGATTCTTCACTTTTTGAACTGGTCCTCAGGCCATTGTATCTCTCTCTTTTCCTCACTGAAAGCAAGGAGCGTGAGGGTAATTTGCATCTCACAAACTTAAGTTAAATTCCCACATCAGTGCAGTGGCCATGGCTGTCAATATGCAGTCCTCACACTCTAAAAACTCCTCTCAGACCTCCACACTGACAGCCTGATAGAGCTCACAACAGTTACTTTTATTATACACCTTGACTACTACAACTTCTTCTAGTTTGATCTCCCAAGAAACTTATGGCCGGGCTTCAAAGGCTACAGAACTAGTCAACTAAAATGTCCTTAATCATTTGTTGGTGTGTCTTTTCAAACACTGGGCCTCGTGTACAAGAGGCCTGTGCCTCCGGAGCAACACTTTTTATAACACTACGGTGGCGCAGGCCTCTCATATCTAGGAGGTGACGCAAAGCCACCCTGTGTGGCTTTGTATGGCCTCGTAGATATGAAGTAAGGCAAGGCAGCTGAAGCTCTGTGTTGCCTTACTCTACATCAAGGAGCCGTTCCAATGGCTTTGCGGGGGGTTTCCCATGCAACACCCATGAGTTCTGACACATTCCCAGATTTACAAGGATCTGTAAACCTGGGAACGTGCCAAAACTGTGAGCCTCTCCATGACAGGTGTAATGAGGACAAATAACTTTATTTCTCCTCTTTTTTCCTATTTCTACGTGTGCTGCATTCTGCAGTGTGCACATATAACAACTACGAAAAGTGCACCTATCATGCAATTGTCCCCTAGTACTTATCTGTGTGTGCCTCGAAAATGAATGACTTGCAAGGTGGGGACTCGCTGATGATTGCCTGACTTCCAGGACCATAATTCCGCTCGGCAGGTAACCAGGAGGTGAAGGTGGGCCCCAGGTGACAGCGTATAAATTGCTTGCTGCGGGAGTAAACCTGTGTTGTGGATAATTTTCGGAAGCTGGCCTTCGTGATCAATTTGTTATTGTTCCCTAAAAGCTGGGAGCCAAAGCAGGAATTTATCACTACAGTTACTCGAGGTTATTTTTGAAAACCCTGGGATCAAACATGCATGAATCTCTGTACCTCACGTACAGGCCCGGGAGCAGGTGGCTTGTTCGCTTCCTTCATGCACTGACGTTCCACTGTTCAATAGGTTTGAAGTACTTTCTGATATCACCAGCAGTGATTGATTTGTGGGACAATCTGAAACTGTAAGCCATGAGCCCACAAAGCAGTCTATGACAGGACTAAGCAATTTTAGAAGAAAGGTTAATAATTTGAATGCCGTGCATTTTATAAGGGAATCAGGAATGTACCAGGGTCAAAGACGAAGCTGCAGGCAACTAAACTGCGGTCTCCAGATTGGATTACTGCCATTGAGGATTATAATATACGCGTTTTACAGAAAGCCCGGGATATTAATGGGATTGATTTTAAGGCTTTTTCTTTCTATTCCTTACCCGCTACCCCATCCAGACCTGGCAGGGGAGGAAGGAGCTTATTCATATCGTTAAAGCTTGCTCTGAACATCAGGGTCACAGCTGTGGATTCTGGGAGCACAGTGATTCAAATGATTTTAGTGAGGGGGTATGTTTAATAAACTTTTATAACAGTGATTTTTCCAACCAGACAAATTTTAACATTGCCCAATTATCCAGGAGTATAACTAGCCTGGTGGACAGGAGCAGATCGGAAGGAAAATTGGCGTATTTAACATTGAGTGGGCATCCTAATGCCAAGATTTGTTCTAATATATTAACTCACGGCCAGGTAGGGGAAATATATAACAATGGGGCTCTGACATTAGAGGTACAGAGTTGGATGGTTATTTGTTTGAACACGATCGGTTGTATGATGGAATCACGCACGCCTGAACCATGCATGCCTTAAGAACGCGGTCTCAACATTGACAGCATCTTTACCACGCATGCCTTTACAACAAATTTCATTGTAAAAGCATGTTTGGTAATGGAACATGCGTGGTAAATTGTCCCCCGCCCTGTTCCCTTACACCTGATTCCATACTCTGCAATCCACCACGTCCCAGCCCCTAAAACTGTCCAGCCCTGTCCCCCGCCATGAGCCCTGAAACCTACCCCGCCCTGTCCTAATATCTACCCAGACCCCAACCCCCACCATGAACCCTAAAACCTACCCCACACTGTTCTAAAAACGACCCTGACCCCTGCCCCACCTGAACCCTAAAACCTACCCTACCCTGTCCTAAAATTTATCCTGACCCACATCCCGCACCCCCACCATGAACCCTAAAACCTACCCCAACCTGTCCTAAAAACTACCTTGACCCCATGCTCCCACCATGAACCCTAAAATCTACCCCACCCTGTCCTAAAAACTACCCCGACCCCCAGATACTGCCCTGTCCTAAAAACACCCCCAAACCTGGCCCCAGCCCCACTTACCTCTCTCCCCTCTGCTCTCTTCTCTTCCCTGTTCTGCCCAGACAGCTAGACCACTCTCTCTGCCTTCACCATGCATATGCGTATTAAAGGCATGCGTGCTAAAGGCATGTGTGCAACATGCACATGCGTGTAATGGCAGAGCGGTAAATGCATTGCGTTGCATTGACTACGTTGTAAGTGATGTTTCCCAACACAATCTATTCAATCTGATGTAATAGTTGAAGAAGGGTGTAATCTCCTGGCGTACCGAGGTAGGGGTAAAACTTCCACCATTGACTTCATATCTGTATCTAGAAATTTGATGGAAAATATAAGGGGAGATACTAAAAACCACTTTTGGTGATCATAATTTTTTGACAGCAGTTTTCTACTTACTTTTGTGTACAATAACCCCCCTGACAAATCTCTTGCCCAACTAATACCAGTCGACAAAGGGCTAAAATGATACCAGAAGCTTGGAAACCCAATTTTTGCAATGTCTAAGTTATCATGTACGCATCCTATACAGGCCTATGAAATACTTTATGATGTTGTAAAACAAGGCATTATTAGGACAGTCATTAAAATTTCTGACCATCCAAAAATGGTTTGATTCTAAATGTACAGAGACGAATAAACATCTGATGCTAGATCTTATGGCGAATCCCAGAGTCCCTGCTGAGGTAATGCATGCATATAGGTCCTATAGGCAATATTGAATAAAAGGAAGAAAGGAAGCAAGAGGTTGATCAATCCAATTGGGAACACTTAGTAGCCATGTCTGAACTAAGGAATCCACTGGAATTTGGGACTACTGCCAAAGTGTATCAGCTAGTCGTGTGCCAAGAAATCTCAATTAGCTGCCACAATAGTGCTACAGAGTAGACTAACCATTTCTCAGCCATATATAGTAAGACAGAAGGTGGGTTACCATCATGATCTTAGAACTTAGAAGATCTTGTATTTGTATTTCGTATTTATAAAGCGCATTCCGGCCGTTGCATTGAAGTACTAGGAACAGGAATAAGAGAACCGAAGATCAGGCAAAAGAAAAAGCGAGTCCATATCTGTTACCTTAATTTGAAAGTGACAGAAGAGGAAGTAAAGGAAGCCATCAAAAATAGTCCCTGCTGTAAGTCGGCCGGACTGGATGGACTACCGATTGATTTAACCAAATGTGATGCAGAACTATGGCCAACCTTACTGACTAATGTTTATAATAATCTGGCTATCAATAACCTCCCTAGCTCTTGATCTTCCCCAGTAACAGTACCAGTTTAAAAAAAAAGTCAATCTGAGAGACCCCAATTAATATCGCCCAATATCACTTATTGACACTACGGTCAGGATACTTGGGAGGATGATTTTTGCTGGGTGTGTGCTTAGGGGTTCAGCTATAATATTTTACATGCCACTCAACATCGTATTAGAGAGCGACTAGGTACAGTAGAGCAGTGCCTTAATCTCCATCTTATTTTCGGCAAATTCATCATTACCAAGGGCTACCTACTGTACCTAACTTTTATGAACTTGTTGATAGTGCTCGATTCAGTAAACTGCTCCATAATATGGCTGATTTTGTTGAAACTGGCCTTGGACTATGTATATTTGACCATTGTTTGCGCACGCTTCCTGACAACGTGTCAGCAGTGGTTAGATATGGGGACACAGAGAAGCGCACACAGCATTTTTAATTGGGTACAGGTGTGCGGCAGGGCTGCGTGCTGGCTCTGTTGTTATTTATTTTATATATCATCCTGTTCCTGGCAAATTCCTTGCATGACATCCCCATAATCAATGACATTTCACTGCCAGCCCTGTTATATGTAGACAATGTGGTGCTGACAGCACAAACCCCTAATGCTTTATGTTCGTTATGCTCAGCTTAGATCTCACAAAAAATGTTGGCAAGCCTCCTATTATATTCTGCAGCTGCAAACAACAACTAATTCCAGCCACTGTCTGTTGTTCCAGCCGTTTAACTTTAGTTAACAAATGTCCATATTTACGCCTCTGTTTTAATTCATCAGGGTCAAGGGCTACCCATGCTACCAATGCCTGACTAAAGTTTACCAGATCCATAGGCACATTACTGAACTAAGCCCGCCGCTCAGGGCGCATGGGCATTAGTCCATATTTAGGGATCTATAAAACATAGTGCTGCGTCATAGTAGTAGCATATGGCACTGAGGTGGGGGGATTTGCAAACTGTTCAAGAAAATCAATAGAGGAGAATCACTTTTGAAAGAGATGTTAGCAATCCCGGCAAGATCCCCCTCATATACTGTCCATGGGAAATTAGGCCTTAATTACATGGAAGATCGTATCAAATTGGCCCATTTACCTCTGTGGCATCCAGTATGGAGCAACCCAGAGGCAACCTCAGTCATTCTATCATGAAGGATTGCCTAAGTCTAGACAAGGCTTAGGGGCTTATTTACAACCTCACATGTGCCACCAGAGTGTCACTTTTGTTTGGCGCTCCGGTGGCGCACAGTCCAGACCCACATCTACAAGGCCACGCAAAGCCACCCTGCATGCTTTACATGGCCTTGTAGATATGGTGTAAGGCAAAAAAGCACAAGTCGCTGCGTAGTCTACACTGCGTCAGGGAGGGGTGCCACGGGCATTGATTTGGGTGTTCTCATTCAACACCCATGGTTTTGACACTGCCCCATATTTAGGCTATTTTGTAAATCTGGGGCAGCGCCAAACACTAACACCTCCCTGGAGCAGGCGTAATGGGGAGAAATATGCTCTGCAGCACACATAGAACGAGGAAAACACCTGTTGTGATTGTTTTTGGCAAGGAAGATGACACTTCATACACAAAAACAATCATGCCAACAACAAAGGCACCCTTGCACAATGGTGCAGGGGTGCCTGTGTTGCTGCTCGGCTGCAATTAGTGTGCCGGCGGTGGCTGAAAGGACAGGAATGCACCTCATCTTGTAAATACAGTGCATTCCTGCCCCTTTGAACTGGCGTAGGGCAGCACAGCAAAATGACAAGGCACTGCTCTACACCAGTTCTTTGTAAATAAGGCCCTCATTATTCCTTGGTTGGCTTATATATCAGAAACCCTAAAAAGCATAGGCCTTTCCTACATATGGGAAAATCAATCCTTAATTCTCATGTAAGACAAGAAGGTGGTGAAGGATCAGTTTTTGGCGAGCAAGCAGTTTAGGAGGGAAAAGAGTGTGATTGTGAAATCGGCAGTGGAAGAATATATTTCACTGACACTGGATGCAGGTGTTTGTTTACTACTACTAGGCCTCCCACAGCTGGATGAGAACATATAAAGAGTAGTCTGAAGGTTATACTATGAATAGCCAGGATTTAAGTGATTGCTGAAAACCTCGTGGCTGGTCAGGCGAAAGCTGAGAGGCAGTGACTTCAATAATGTGGCTCCTAGATAGGCCCTGGAGCTTCCACCCCATCTAGATTTTTTTACTCTGGTAATTAGGGCTAAGGCCGCTTTCGAGGACCTGCGCTGTCTAGTGGGCAAATGGAAGGAGGCTAAGGATCTTAGCAGAGGAGGGCCTCTATTGTGTAGGGACCTGTGGTCAAAGCATAGGGTTTTGAACTTTATATGTTGTTCCACTGGGAACCAATGAAGGGAAGAGATAGCCGCTTTGGAAGATAGGTGTCTAGGTATATTTAGGAAAAGATGGGCAGAGGCATTCTGCACCACCTGTAATTTTCTAATCACGTACCTCGGGGAGCTGAGGTACAGTGCATTACCATTGTCCAGCCGAGAAATGATGAGGGCCTGGACAATGAGTCTTTTAGCTACAAAAGGAAGAATTTTGAAGACTTTCCTCAGGATCCTAAACAGACTAAAACAGTTAGAGGAAATCTTTTTTGCATAGTAATCCATGGTAAGCTGCGGGTCCAGCCAGGCTCCTAGACCCTTGATGTATTCCTTAGGGGTAGGCATATTCCCTAAGGATTCCAGAATAAAAGGTTTGAGACCCATCCGGGAACGGTGTCCTAGTATCATTAATTTGGTCTTGTCTCCGTTAAGCTTGAGTTTGCATTCAGACATCCATCAAGTTACAGCCTGCAGGCACGGGGTAAGTGACGAGCAGTCAGAGCTGGAGTTGGTGGAGAATGAGACTACCAGCTGAGTGTCGTCTGCGTAAGACACCAGAGAGAGGCTGTAAGGTTTTACGGCCTCTGCCAGTGGGGACATGTAAAAGTTAAACAGCATAGGGCTAATAGAGGAGCTCTGAGGTACCCCGCAGTTGATCAAGAAACGACTAGAAAGAAAAGATTGGGCCAATACCTGAAATGATCTCCCCTCCAAAAAGGAGGAGAGCACTTTCAGGGCACTGCCCATAATTCCAACCTCTGTCATTCTCTGAAGTAGCGACAGGGTCGAATGAAGCACTAAGGTCCAGAAGAATAATAGCCGTCACCCCTCCACCCTTCCCCCCGGTCAAGACATCTTCTGGCCTCTTCCATAACCGCAATCAGAGCAGACTCTGTGCTGTGTAGAGGGGCTGAAGCCCATTTGAGTAGGATGGAGGATGTCATTATTTTCAAGGAAGCCTGAGAGTTGGGAGTTAACATGCTTTTCAATTATTTTGGACACTACTGGAAGCAGGGAGAAAGGCCTATACTTATTTAGAAGGGCTGCCTCGAGATGTAGCTTTTTCAGCAAAGGTTTAACTATGGCGTGCTTCCACTGATCAGGAACAAAACTCCCAGAGAGTGAGGAGTTAAGAATATCAGTAAGGACTGGTACTATAGCAGAGGCACCCAAGGACAGAACAAGGGGGGGGATGGGTCAAGCGAAGAGCCCGATTTCAAAGTAGAGAGTGACTTGGCAACCAAGTCCCCGGTGAGGGGGGAGAATTGTGAAAAAGTAATGCGAAAAAGTAATGCGTTGTGGAGTATGCTGACCTATAGGATCAGAGGGCTGCGTGGATTTCCCAAAAAAGCTGAATAAATATCACATATCTTTTGTTGGAAGAAAAGCGCTAAGTTGTTACTGTGTTCTTGAGAGGCATCCAAGAGTTCACTATGTGTGTTAGGCTGTGCGATTTCTTTAAGTATTTGAAAGATCTCCTTTGGCGAGCTTGAGGCCTTCTCAATTTTAGAGGCTTAGTAGATAGATTGGGCTAATTTGATCTCCGAATGGGAGTGTCTGATTGCTTTCCTATATTCCCACTTTAATGAGGCCTCATATGATTCTCTCCATCTCCTGACCAGGTGCTTGCATTTTTTTTTTAGGAGGTGGAGATGTTGAGAAAACCAAGGAGCGCCTTTTATGCGACGTCCCCCAGCTTTGGTAGAGTAAGGAAGCAGAATATCTAAGCCTTTAGTAATCCAACCATTAAGGCCCATATTTATACTTTTTGACGCTAAACTGCGCTAACGCAGTTTAGCGTCAAAAAGTTTTGCGCCGTCTAACGCCATTCTGAAGCGCCAAGCGGGCGCCGTATTTATGGAATGGCGTTAGACGGCGCAATCAGACCGGCGCTGCCTGGTTTGCGTGGGAAAAAACCACGTAGACCAGACAGCGCCGGCGTAGGGGGAAAATGGCGCATGGGCGTCTTAAAATGGGGCAAGTCAGGTTACGTCGAAAAAATCGTCTTAACCCGACTTGCGCCATTTTTTAACGACGCCCATCCCCCATCAACATGACTCCTATCATTGTAAAGATAGGAGTCATGCCCCCTTGCCCAATGGCCATGCCCAGGGGACTTCTGTCCCCTGGGCATGGTCATTGGGCATAGTGGCATGTAGGGGGGCACAAATAAGGCCCCCCTATGCCACCAAAAAAAAATATAAAAAATAAAAAATTATACTTACCTGAACTTACCTGAATGTCCCTGGGGTGGGTCCCTCCATCCTTGGGGGTCCTCCTGGGGTGGGCAAGGGTGGCAGGGGGGGTCCCTGGGGGCATGGGAGGGCACCTGTGGGCTCATTTTGAGCCCACAGGCCCCTTAACGCCTGCCCTGAGCAGGCGTTAAAAAGTGGCGCAAATGCGCCGTTTTTAGCCACGCCAACTCCCGGGCGTCTCTTTTGCCCGGGAGTATAAATACCACGTAAAGGCCTGGGAGTCATTTTTTAGACGGGAACGCCTCCCTTGCATATCATTAACGCAAGGAAGGGGTTCACGCTAAAAAATGACGCACATTCCGGGAACTTTGGCGCTATTCGCCTCTAACGCCATAGTATAAATATGGCGTTAGTTGGCGTTAGTTTTGCGTCGAAATTGCGTCAAAAAAAACGACGCAATTTCGGCGCAAACGGAGTATAAATATGGCCCTAAATGACTCTAGAAAGCAAGCTATATTATCTGTAGCGGTTGGTTTCAGCCTTTCAAGAGTATTAATCCAGTCGCTTGCCCTAAGCTTGTGCCAGCAACGGTAAGGTTGAGTTGTAATCTGAGGAGATCTACAGATAGTAGAAGTAGATAAATTAAACGTAATTAGAGAATGGTCCGACCAGACCAGAGGGAGAGGAGACATGGAAGTTAGGCCTACTAAATTACTAAAGACTAGATTGATGGTGTGGCCCTTAACATGTGTGGGACCACTAACTAATTGGGCCAAATCTAAGGCAGCCAAATCAAGAAAGAGGGATTTGGCAGCTGGATTGTTTAAGTCCTCTGCATGAATATTGAAATCACCCAGTACCGTGAAGTTTGGTTTTTACATATTAACTCTGAGATATGATCTGGAAGCGAATGTAAGAAGTTTTCTGAAGGACGTGGGAATTCAGTGTAAAAGAGAAGTACATACTTTAACATACAGGCAGCGATAAAGGCTGAGAGGTGAGCTTTACAGAATCCCTATAAATAATAGCAATTCCCCCACCTCTTGAGGCGCCTCTATCCAGCCTACTTATCAGGTAACCTTGGGGAAGTGCCAAGGCTACGTCCGGAGATGAACCACTGTGAAGCCATGTCTCTGTAAGGAACAGGGCTATTGGTGAGAGTTCACTAGGGGGAAGGCGGATATCAAACAGGTCAGGTCATACATACCGTACTGGGTTTTTAAGGTCTAAAAAACACTGACAGGCTTCCAGAGGGGCAGGTCTAAGTAAACGAAGAGAGTTAGGGGAGTAAGTCACTACTTCTCCTCTGATTGAGCCAGAAATTCTGGCCCCGGGCCCATCCAGGCGCGGAGGGGTGCAGATGGGCTTGCCTTAGGCGTGCCTTTGGCACGCCTGCTGTGCGCGTCCGCTGCATTGCGCCCCTTCTCAGTGGATCGAGAAGCAGATGAGACGGCAGCTAGAGGGTAGGCCCAGGAGGTGAAAGAAGATGGCATCTTAACGTGCGCTAATTGTTTTGAAAAGAAATGCGGATTTGCACTCAAGGTGCAACGAGGAAAGTAGCAGGTATGGAGGGGGAAAGGCACAGTAGTTGCTGTAACAATGCAAGTTGTCAAAAGTCCCAATTGGCTAGGTAGCGTTGTAGACTCCCTGAGGCCACTGAACACAGACCTGAGGGAGTATGGGGAAGAGTTTAAGAACCACAATAGAGTAAGGCACAATTACATGTATCGATTAAAAATACAAATATAGAAATGGCACAATTAAATGCAAAACGCTTAAAAGTACAATATACAAGTAAAATAAAGGCTAAAATGATCACACACTCTATCCTCAGAAACCTGTCCTTGTGATGGGTTTTCCAGCAAATCCTTTTTACAATTCATGTTTTGCTGCCAAATTCTTGTACCCTTTGCTAAAAGGTTTCTCATATTTAAAAGATTATGCAGAATAGCCTGTCAGCATGACCATAAGAAACTGAGATCAGCTGCTTATGCTGTTTTCTTAATTCTATGTCAGGACTGGAGGCTTCGGATTATGCTTTCTCACTCTTTACTGAGAAATGACAGCAGCCAATCACATTATAGTAAACAAAAAACTACACTTCCCTATATACTTGTAGTCCATAATCTGCCCTATCCCAGGCCAGCTCTCCATGTAAAGGTCTCTGTTCCTTTAGTCCTCTTTCTTTGCTGCTTGCAGCCAGAGATAAGTGTTTCTTACATTTCTCATTAACTTTATTTGTGCAGGTTTATGTATGTATATTTTAGGTCCGTGGAGCGGGAGCGGGGACTGAGCAGCGCTTGTGAGAGGACTACTCCTCTCTTTCTGTTTATGCACATATTCTTGCTCGCATGCGCCCAATCCTGCAAATTGCTTTCGGATCGGGACGCATTCAAGTGAATTAACAGCTTCACTGCCCAGCCTTCTGGAGAGCTTTCAGAGGTGCTTTGTGACTGCGTGTGCTGTGCGGTTAATCTTTTCCTGGCCTCCTGTGGCGGCTGGACGAATGCTGCCTAGAGGACTCAGTCCTCTCATTAGGTTTATGCACGTGAATGTGCGCGGGCCGATTTTTCGATTGGAATTAGTGTCAGTGATCGACTCGAGCGTGGGGCTTGCGTAGCAAGTTGTGCAGATCCCCCAGAACGCCCGACGGGGCGTAAAACCGTGCAAGGGCCTTGCCCTAGGGGAATTTTGAGCGGGTGCTCCCTCCACCTTCAATTTTGGCCCATAACAAGAGTTTCCTGATTTAGGAGTTTCTCCTATGGTGACCTGCTGGGGCTGTTCTGTTCTCCTCCCCACTCCCTTTTTAACTCCTTCATAACCTGTAGCTTTGTTTAACCATAGCGTATTACACAGAAGAGGACGAATTTACCAGGAGGAGGCAGAAATTCCTTTGAGCATCAGATGGAGGAAAGATTGGTACAGGCCCTGGTTTATCATGTACAGGACTCTGTTAATCAAGCTTTAATGAAAGCTTTAAAACCTTTCACACAGCCCTTAGTGAAAATTGGGCAAAGAGAATTGCTGGGGCGACTGCCTGTTGAACCATTAAATAGAGAATGTATGTCAGGTGATGCGGGCTTTGTCCCGAGAGCTTCTGTGGGGCATTTATCCTCTGCTGAGATACTGACTCAGATGGCTGCCTCAGTGCTCCAAGATCATGAGTACGGGCATGGGTTTTTTTTGGACATGGAGACTGTTCCAACTCCTTCAGTGCCTCGGACTGAGGAGTCCCAATCTTCTGACCCTCATTCCTCTGACTCGGATCACATCAAGAAACCGGCCAAACGTAAGCGCAAAACCCACCATTCCTCGACAGAAAGGGTGGTCCCAAAGAATTTATTATTTGAACCTGAAGGCATTATCGTCTACTGAGTGGGAGCCACGTATGGTAGTGGCCTATGTGGCCTATAATGTGCAGGAGAGACTGAGTAAGAGTTATGACAAAGACGTACGTAATACGTTACGTTCTGAATGTACTCGCCCCTCTTTATTTGGTAAGGTAGCCGACACCCCTGAACTGTACCTTAGTGCAGCCACCTTCCTCAAGAAGTTTACTAAAGAACCTAAGAAGGGCCTGGATCGGGCTTGGAGAGCTTGCCAGGACAAGCTTCTCGACATCTCAGGGCCCATTACAAAAATCCTAGAGCTGGCAGTGGAAGCGAAGGAATCCAGTGTGCCATTGGACCCTGAAGCTATCTTAGAATGGGCTCAGAGGGCTATGGGCCATATGTACGAACACATTTTCCCATTGACACAGAATGGGAAAAACCCTTTGCTACATCTGGCCCTATATGCCTTCTAGGGAATGCCAACTGTGCCAAGTGAATGGAACAACGGAAGTCATTCTTGATGCCCAGAGACCCCAAATTAGCTGAATTGGCCCCTACAGAGCCTGGAACCTTGGCAAATGGTTTACTTTTCGGTGATACATTTGTAAAAGATTTGGGCAAATACGTTTCCACCTTTTCTGCCCTTGACAAAGCTCAGACCTCTATGAAGAGGATGTTTAGTGGTGGCCTTTTTACCAGGGCTGGACGCTATCGGGGTCGAGTGCCAGGCCAAGGTTTTAATCAGACCCAAGGATATTCCCAGAGAGGCCGAGGCTTCTACCAAGCTTCATCGGGATTCAATCCCTCCAGAAACAGGAGAGACCGTGGACATGCCTACAGAGGTGGTGGACGACGTGCTGCCAGCACCGCAGATGTCACAGCATCAGGTGATAGTATTTCCCTTTTCGGACGTTAATCTGGGAGGGAGACTGAAATGGTACTTACTGGCTTGGGAGCGCATTTCTCAGGACCCTTGGGTTCTACAGACAGTTCGTGGGTACAGGCTGGAATTTTATTCCCCTCCCTGACAGGATGTAACTCCTTTTCCCTCTTCATTTTTCCCAAACAGAAAGTGTTTTCATGGACGACTAAATCATCGCGCTGGTCTGCAAACAGACAGTAGTCAAGGCTCTTCACCATCCGGCAGGTTTTGCCAGTAGAATCTTCCTGGTCCAGAAAAAAGGAGGAGGTTATCGTCTTGTTCTCAATCTAAAAGTCTTCAATTCTTGGATAGTTTACCTCCATTTCAAAAGGGAGGGTATGCATCTATTAAGAGAATTTTTGCAAGAAAGGGATTGGCTTGTCTGCTTAGACTTCAAAGATGCCTATTTAATGGTGCCGAGCTTCGCTCCGCACTGCCGTCTCCTTCAATTTTGTTGGAGAAACCAATGGTACGAATTCGAAGTCATTCCCTTCAGACTGTCTTCGGCTCCGTGGTGTTTCACCAAATTACTGTGCCAGGTAGTGCAATTCCTTCAGGAGCAAGGCGTTCGCCTCATCATTTATCTCAATAATATTCTGATCATGGGCCACACCAAAGAGTTGCTTCTACTACACCTTTCTTGGACCGTTCAGATTCTGCAGGATCTAGGTTTCCTGATAAATATCGACAAATCAATCATGACTCCATCCCAATGTAGAGAGTTTTTAGGCTTTCAGGTAGATTCCATCAGAGCGCAACTGAAATTGCTTCTGACGAAGCAATCCTCAATCAACAGGCAGTTACGGAGAGCCCTTGCCTCTCCGACTAAATCATTGAGGACCCTTGCTCGCCTGGTGGGACTACTTGCTTCTTCCATCCAGAGGATTTTTCTGGGTCTCCTACATTATCGAGTCCTCCAACGTTTAAAAATCCTTCATCTTCGCAAAGGGCTAGCCAATTCAGAAAAGATCCTTCTGACAGAGGAAGCCAGGATGGAAATAACTTGGTGGCTGGACTACATGGATGCGTGGAACGGCAAAACTATTTTTGCATCCTCCCCGGAGGTATTAATAGAATCGGATGCCAGTCAATGGGGACGGGGAGCTTGATGCTGCTCAGTGGAGACGGGGGCAGGTGGTCCCCGGACGAGTTGAGAGTCCATATCAATTGTTTGGAACTTCTGTTGGAAGTCTTTGCGATCCGCTCCCTTTTTCCCCAGAAAGCCAGTTGTTGCATACTGTAACGTATGGACAATATTTCAGCGTGAGATATATAAATCGCCTAGGCGGGACCAGAGCTCGCATTCTGGCAGAGATAGCCATTTTTGGCATTTTTGTCTCCGTCACCAGTTTTCGGTGACAGCAGAGTACATTCCCGGATGTTCCAATGTGGTGGCGGACTGGAACTCGCATTTTTTGAGGTTTGGCAGTGATTAGAAGCTGTGTCAGTCAATATTGAGATGTTGGACCGAGTGTTCGATAGACCTTTTTGCGTCTCGACTCAATGCTCAAATTCCAAGTTTTTACAGTTGGAGGCCGGACTCTCTAGCTCTGAGCTCGGATGCGGTCCACCGGGACTGGTCCCAGGGTCTCCTTTATGCCTTTCCTCTGTTCTCTTTGATTCAGAGAGTACTCTGTCAGGTGACAAGACAATTAGCGGAGATCATTTTGGTGACCCCTCTCTGGAATGCTCAATTGTGGTTTCCAACAGCGATGTCACTATCATGTGCCATACCAGTTCTAATTCCATCATTCCCGTCGTTGCTCCTGGACCCGGCAGGAATCCCTCATCCATTGATAATGTAGGGACAGTTGTTTCTCATGACTTGGAGACTTTCAGGGGACATTGGCAAGTGCCAGGTTTTTCGAGAGACCCTATGTTCTTCTTATCCCAATCTTTGGCTCCTTCCATCCATAAACGTTACGAAGTCTCCTGGAGGCGATGGGTGGGTTGGTGCAGTGAACGAAGTGTTGATTCCATGGGGTCCATATTAGTTTGATTGTTAATTTTCTTTCAGCTCTAGCAACTCAAGGTTTAGTGCACAGAACCATCAATAACTTCAGGTCTTCTGTTTTTGCAGGACATCCCCATTTGGAGGGTAAACCTGTGGGCGACAATCCTTTGATTTGTAAACTTTTGAGAGGTATTAGAATGGTCAAACCCCCTCAGTCTACATATTCTACTTTATGGGATGTTGATATTGTGCTGCGATTTATAAGATACTGGCCTTGCGATGAAGATCTTTCTTGTAAGCAACTATCAACCAAACTCACTATACTCCTGTGCCTCACCTCATGTCGACGTGTTTCTGATGTACGCGCCCTGGATTTAGCAGGTAGAGTTTTTACTCCATCCGGAGTCTCTTTCACTATTACTAAACGTACCAAAACTTCAACTAGGTCTATTTCTTATCCAGCTTTTCCCCATAATCAGAAGTTATGTGTCGTTAAATGTTTAATGGCTTACGAGGATTGCACTTGAGAGAGACGCAGAGATGCACAAGGACAATTGCTTATATCATTACAAAACCCTTTTGCTCCAGTGCCAGCGGCCACTTTGGCTAGATGGGTCAAATGGTTGCTTGGTGAGGCTGGTATTGATACCACTATTTTTGGAGCACACTCAGTGCGTGGCACCATGGCATCCAAATCCTTTAATGTTGGTTTTCGTTTGGAGGATATCATGGCTGCTGCAGATTGGTCTTCTGACACTACCTTTAAGGTATTTTATCATAAGCCTATTGTTGGTGTTGCATCTGCAGTGGTGGATCAGCTTTGAACTAGCATAATCTGAAGCCTCCGGCCCTGACATAGAATAAAAAAAATTCTAGCTATCGCATCAAGAATCTTCAATTCTATTAGGGACACAGAGGCGAGGATTATCCCACCCTATTTCTATTACTGTTGTTATTATTAATACTGTGTATTCCAAATGATATTTCTGGACGTACTTATGCTATTAGAATATAATTCAGTGGAATTATCTGTACAATATGTTTTTCTCATGTATCTTGATTTGTACCCACCCATGTATTTATTAGTCATTACCAGTTTATTAGTGCATTTATTTCGTTCCTGGGATCAGGCAATAAGGAGTGTGAATATCCGGATATTCATTGGCGACGAAAAGGATGATTCCAGTTCAGCTGGTGGCTGCAGTTTTTCTCCGTTGAGAAGTTGAAGAGTTCAGTTTGGGGAATTCAGGTTGTTATGCTCTTATTGCAAAGAAAGAGGAAGGACTAAAGGAACAGAGACATTTATATGGAGAGCTGGCCTGGGATAGGGCAGTTTATGGACTACAAGGATATTCGGAAATGTAGTTTTTTGTTTACTATAATGTGATTGGCTGCTGTCATTTCTCAGTAAAGAACGAGAAAGCATAATCCTCGTCTCCGTGTCCTTAATAGAATTGAAAATTGTTGACGCAATAGCTAGAATTCTTTTTATTATTCATCTGTTTAACTGGCTTATTCGATAACCCTCTTGTTTGCTTCCAGCAAACACAATCACGTTGCTGTTATATGTGTTATTTAAAAAGCACATATTGGATATTACTAATGCAGTAATGTCATAGAGTAACATGCAAGGAAACAGTGAGTGAAGAGAAATAACGCTTTAAGTATATGTGAAATAAGTAAAATGAACAATAACATGAAACGGACAGAGGGAAAAAAGAAAAGGGGCAGAATAAACAACTAAGAACAAAGAAATACTGACAAAAAGAGAAGAAATTTAAAGGACAGATGTTAGAAATGGGGTTTCTGGTTGGCTAGGGTATACACCTTAGGCAGGCAGAACCCACCACTCTAGTCAGGGCAAGTCAGATATACTGACTTAACCCGTGCTCACCCTCTGGTAGCTGACGCAGAGCAGGCAGGCTTATCTTAGGAGGCAATGTGTAAAGTATTTGTGCAAGACACAGGCAAGAACTACTGTGAGACACCATGAAAAATAGGGAAGCTCCATACAAGATGATGTAGAAAAATAGATACATTTTTATAATTGCAAGAAGGGGTTACGGTCAACTCGACAACGATTCACTTAGGAAATCAGTCAAAGTTATCCTCAAATATCATCAGGAAAAAGCAGTGCTCTTAATAGTATTACAGTTTTAGTTCGGGTGAGAAAGGAATGCGCAGTCTCTTTTAGGAAGCCTTGGCCCAACTGTTTTGGTTTCACTAATGACCGAGCTGAGAAAAATCTCTGGAATGCATTTCTCAGTTCCAAGAAGACATTTCTTATTATTTCACCACAAGGTTCCTAAAAAGGAGTTTAGCATGTTGAAAGCACACATTTAAAAATAGTCACAGCAATGAAAGGAAAATATACCAAAAATTATTCCCAACTGCGATGTACACAGCAAATATATGTATTTATAATTATATTATGCAAAGCAAATAATGAAGTTAAAATTCATCACCGTAGGGCCTGCCAAGCTCTTCATCTTTCTCATGCCAGCAAGACGATGACCCCTTTTGACTGCAAAAGAGAAAGAGATAACCACCCTCACAGGACAGATATCAGGAAGAATCCTGATTTAGGCCACTCCAATCTCGCTGTCGTACTGGGTCTTTCATACCTTAAAAAAACAGAAGGAGCTTTCTGGAAAAAACCCTCATTTAGCAATTCAAACATGCTGGCTAATTTAGGACATGGTGGCTAATTTAGGTCAGAATTGAAAGAAACAGATTGGAACTGGCCAGTTTCCCAAGTTGTCTCTCCCAAGCCCAAGCAATTCCCTGCTTGCACTATAAACATCAGTCTGGTACATTCTTATCGTGCTGACTGCCTAACTTCCCATAACATGTCCTAGCTCTTCGGTGAGAAAGAGCACAAAAACAAGCACAGTTTACAATGTAGAAAAATATGGTCTGCCTTTAACATGGCAGTGTCTAATGCTACAATAAAGTCAATAGGCAGGTAAACTGAATACAAAATGTAGTCTGCAACTGGTGAACACTAGACAGTTAATCCAGGTGCAAAGTGGTGCAACACAAAGTCAGTGGTCAAAAACACCTATTTCACTACACCAGCAAAGGAGCCCAGTTATACCCACAGCCCCCATGGGTTGCAGACGTGATTCATTGCGACCCGGAAAATAGACGCGGACCGGCAGTGAACTCTCTGAGGGCCCCCTCCATACCCAAAATCTCTAGTGTCCTGAGGCTGAGGCCTGACCCCAGGTTCTGTGATACGGCAGTGACTCCGGTGGTCGCCAGGGGAACCACGTTGCTGAAGAGGGAGGGCCGCGCTGGGGGATGCTAAAGGGTGGTTGTTTCTGAATCCAGCCTGTTCAGCTGGAGGTGCCGCGGAGGGGAAGCTCCTGAAGGTGGCGGTCGCTGGATCTAGTTTGTTCGACTGAAGTGGGCCGCGCAGGGGGTTCCCGAAGGTGGCAGTCACCGGATCCGGCTTGCTCAGCTGAAGAAGCCACGCTGCAGGATCTCCTCAATGCGGTGGTGGTGAGGTGCCTTTGCTCTGCACTCTGATGGCTGGTCGCCC
Organism: Pleurodeles waltl; assembly: GCF_031143425.1. Lineage (NCBI taxonomy): Eukaryota > Metazoa > Chordata > Amphibia > Caudata > Salamandridae > Pleurodeles > Pleurodeles waltl. The sequence continues at coordinate 321,095,830 of NC_090436.1, forward strand.
CTGGGGCGAAGCGGACTTCTAACAGCAATGAGACTGGTATGCCTTGTTTCCTGGTAATCTAAACACAGGGTGCTGAGTCTGGCCGGAGGCTCCAGATTTCTTTGGGGCAGAGTGCCAGGTTTACTCTAAGCAGTTGTTTAGCTAGGGCAAAGAAGTTTAAGATGGAAACCGAGGTTCTTGATGGCCCTGAGACCTTGTGGAGAACAGCAGGGCAGCCAGCAAGCCCTTGGAGATACTCTAGAATGATGGCAAATCCTTTAGGGTACAGGGCAGAGATCAGCAGGCAGCAGGGCAGCACAGCAGAACAGTGCAGATTAGCAGTTCTAGGGAACAGCCAGGTCTGGTAGAGTGGTGATCCTGGCACACAGCAGTCCTTACTCCAGCAGAGTTTCTTTGAGTCCAGGAGTGTATTGTCTTTGTGGGTCAAGAGATCCAGTACTTATACAGGAAAGTGCCTTTGATGTGGGGGATGACTACACAAGAATGTGAAGTGCACAGGCCCCCCTTTCATGTCAGTCTCGGCTCCAAACAGCCAGTGGGAGTTAATAAGCCACTTTGTGTGAACTCCAGCCCTTACCCTTTGTAATGTAAGTGTGAGTCCCTCCCAACCTCCTCCCCAGGAAGACCCATCAGTATGCCAATGAATGCAGATGTGGATGAGTATCCTGTGTTGTGGGTGTCTGAAGGGATTTACAAGTGGAGCTGTCACCTAACCAAAGTCAGACGTGTATTGGAAATAGGCTGTAGGCACAGAGGGCAGAAAGTGCAGAGAAATGTCCACTTTCTAAAAGTCTAATTTCTACAATAGTAATAATAAATTCGACTTCACCAGTAAAGAGGATTTATTATTACCATTCCAGTGTTACTAAACATGATGCAGCTACTCCTCGCAGATCAGGAATTACAGCTTAAAATATCACAAGGAATTACCAGTGCTGTCCTATTAGAGGGGCAGGCCTCACAGTAACGAAAAATGACTTTAGGAGTTTATGATTACTAGGGCATGGAAAATTGAAAGTATATGTCCTGCCTTTTCACTTACATGGCACCCTGCCCTATGGGCTCCCTAGGGCCTACTTTCGGGGTGATTTATATGTAAGAAGAGGGCTGTTTTAAGGCTTGGCAAGAGGCTTAAAATGCAAAGTTGGGGTGGAAGTGAAACTGCACACACAGGCTATGCAGTGGAAGGCCTGAGATATGTTTAGAGGACTACTTAAGTGGGTGGCACAACCAGGGCTGCAGGCCCACTAGTAGCCTTTAATTTACAGGCCCTAGTTATATGGTATACCACTCTACAAGGGACCTACAGGTAAAGTAAACATGCCAATTGTGGATACATCAATGTTACCATGTTTTACGGAAGAAGCACATGCACTCTAGCACTGGTTAGCAGTAGTAAAGTGCTCAGAGTCCTAAGGCCAACAAAAAGATACAGCAACAAAACAGAAGGTAAAAAGTCTGGCGTAAGACCACCCTAAGGATGCCAGGTCTAACAACAGAGAAACACATAAAAAAATATGAACTCAATAAATGACTTTGGGTAGAGAGAATATAAAACTTATATGAAAGAGTAACAGAAGATGCAGGAAAAGAGAGAGAGGGGTAATGGCATACCAAAATAAAGCCAGACACAAAAAGAAAAGCAAAAGCATAGAGCATTGCAAACTCAATTAATTGTCAATTGAGATAACAAGGAAACAGTAAATCATACTAAGAGTTGTATGAGTGAAGGACGGAAGTCAGAGAGAGAAGGAAGGCAGAAGTGCTGGAAATAGAAAGAAAGGAGAGAAGAGCAGGAGAACTCAAAATAGTTTGCAGAAAGAGAATGGAATAAAGAAGGTAAAAAGAGTGAACCAAAGGAAATTTGTAATAAAGAAACAAGCATTGACAAAGCCAAATGTTCTCCCCTATTTTTATTTTTCAGCCATGCAGTACAGCAGCACAGATGCTTTACAATGTGGCTAAAACTAATATTAAAAAGCAGTATGACACGGCCAAGGCTAATTTTCTTTTTCTTAAGTGCATTAGCTCTGGATGCATCCTATATTTTTTATATTATTACTTTTAGCCATGCTGCACACCAGCCACGCTACTACACAGAATGACTACAAATCCCATTAGAAACCAGCAAATAGGACTGACAATGAAGCAAACAAATGTTAAGCACTGGGCGGGATACAAGCCCCTTGTTATATAGAATATCTGAGAGAGACTTCTAGCTGCAGATTCCTTAGCTAAGAATAATCCCCAGGCATCAGATTGGATTCTGAAGATTTTTAGCAGTATCCCTGAGCTTTGGTAGGTGATGGTGTTCGGCTCCGGATGGCATCATCTGCGCTGGAAGTGGCATGCGTGGGTCTTATATAGGCGCCACCTCAGCGTGCTGACATCTGTTCTTTCATTTCCACTCCAGACAGGGCAGATCCAGTCTGAGCTACCCCTCAGTCACTTTTTTGAATGGCTTTTTTTAATGTTTTGTTCTCTTTTTTAGAGATTTTGGCCCTCATTTTGTCACCAACGCGGCCGCACTCCCGCTGCGGCCATTTGGAGATCCCCGCTGGGCCCGCCAGCCCAGCGGGGATCTCGGCCGCAACACAGGAGCCGGCTCCAAATGGAGCCGGCGGTGTTGCGGCTGTGCGACGGGTGCAGTTGCACCCGTCGCGCTTTTCACTGTCTGCTATACAGACAGTGAAAAGCTCCATGGGGCCCTGTCAGGGGGCCCGCGACTCCCCTTTCTGCCAGCCCTTTCCTGGTGGTTCAAACCGCCAGGAAAAGGCTGGCGGGAGGGGGATTTGTAATCCCATGGGCAGCGTTGCCCAGGCGGATTATCACCGCCGGGGCAAATGTGGCGGAGGTCTTAGTACCCCAGGAAGCACCGCCAGCCTGTTGGCGGTGCTTCCGTCATTTTAGCCCTGGCGGTCTTGTACCGCCAGGGTCAAAATTACCCCCTTTAATTCTGGTGTGAAAGTATGTCACCCAAGAAACCAGCTGGTTTCAAACCATGTGGAGAGGTCATAGGCAAAAGTCTGTGATAGATGCACACTTAGTGTATTTGTAATGTCTGGAATGGGACCACGACTTGAAGGCCTGTGAGAAGTGCCACGCCATACATCCCAAGGTGCTGAGGGAACAGTCGACAAGCGCCTTACTGTTTAAGGACGGTTGACTCCATGACGCCTGAGGTCCTGTTTGCACAGGAAATTCCGGGACCATTCGCAGATCCTTTCCTGACATTTGTCATCACATTCCAAGTCATCAGGGAAGTCTGGTAAGTTCCACAGACATAAAAAGTCAAAGAAGTTGAAGACTTCGCCACGTATGTCAAAGTCCTCTGACAAGACGCGGAGCATCGGTACACCAGGCCCCGTAAGACAGCAGATCCTTTCCCATAGTCTCAGAGTCCCCCACCCAACTGAAAGAGTTTCATGAGGCCATGTGCCTCATATTTAGGTGACCCAGCCTCTCTGGAGTGCATTCAGGCCCCATGGGCTCTGGAGGGGCACCTACTGGATCCACACTGACGGGTTCACCCTCGGCAGTAGGCAGGCCCCATGGATCCCTTGCTGGATCCAGAGTGGAGCGGTCAGCAAGACCAAGACCTTTCTCGATGTCCACTCCAGTGCTGATGCCCCTGGCGGTGCCGCCCCATCGTTAGTCCCAACCCTGACACTAAGTCGGAAACATGTAATCCGACTCCAGTGCCAACCGTGTTTATGCTTCCCAGTGTTAAGCCAGTGCTTTATTTATTTGACAGGCTTGGAGATGGAGATGAATGGGAGGGGTCTATGGACCCACAAGGTTACCATCTCCCTGAAGAAGAACAGGAACAGGACAACTGGTATGAGGGACTGGCGGTGGTCAGTGAGTTAGACACCTTCCCTGACACTGGCCTGGTCTCTCCTTCCACTATGGCTACAGAGCAGGGTACCTATTTTGCTATGGTGGTGCGTACGGCAGATGAGGTTTTGGACCTTCAGTTGCCCACAGTGGCAGTCAAGATAAAGGTCTTGACGGAGCTTCTTCAGCCAGGAGTCCCCCCTTCTGAAACCCTCAATGAAGCCCTTACAGATGTCCTGCTCTGGGCCTACTGCAAGCCCTGCACAGAGGCTTCTATATGTAGGAGGATTGCCAGTCACCATTGTCCTACTCCTGGGGATCCCAGTTTCCTCACCCAGCACACAACCCCAGAGAGCTTGGTTGTGCAAACCTCCACATCCAGAATTAAAGCTGGGATATTCCTTACTACTCCATTGATCCAAGAGGTTGGAAAATTTTGGTAGGAGAATGTTCTCTTCTGCCAGCTTAGCACTGAAGTGGGTAAACATGGTGGGCTTCCTGGACCGTTATTCCCATACAATATGAGACTCAGTGCTGCCCATGGTCTCGGAGGTGGCCTGAACTATACTCACCCATGGTTTTGGTGATGGGCAAGATGCAGTAAAGTTCTCCTTACGGTGTGTCCTTGACAAGACCGACTTTCAGGGCAGACCGATTTTATTTGTCAGTGGTCTTGCTGTCCCACGCGTGGGAGAGAATGACTGGCTTTTGTTGGGAATGTCCAGTCTTCCCTCATGATCATGCCCTTGGATGGCTTTCAACTTTTTGGAGAGATGGCGTATTCAGTGCTTTAAGGACAGCAAAGCAACGGCCAGGTCCTTGGGCTTGTCTACAGCCCTCACCAACCCCAATCTGCCTTCTGCCCTTTTCATGCCACAGAAGGGGTCTCCAACCATGCCTATACTTTACCAGCCACCACGGCCAAAAAGTACCTCAGTATTTTTGTGTCTGAGGGTCAGTGGCAGGCCCCACTCCCTTCCCCAACTGGACCGGCCATAGTGACAGTTACGTCACTCTTGGGCTGGGGTGGTTACATGGGAGAGGTGAAGATCAGACACGTCTGGTCTCCGGGGGAGTCCGAGCTCCACATCAACCTATTGGAGCTCCAGGTGATTTGCTTAGTACTGAAAGTATTTCTTCTTTCGATCAACGGAAGACCAGTGCAGATGTACACAGACACCACCACTGCCATGTAGCACTGCAACAAATAGAGCATGATGGGATTGTGGGTCCTTTGTCAAGAGGCATCTATAGACATGGCTGGAATGTCAGGGCATTTCCCTGGTGGTTCACCCAAATGCCAAAGCGGACAAAGTGAGCCACAGATGCCTAACAGATCACAAATGGCATCCCCATCTGGACGTAGTGGAAGGTCTCTTTCAGCAGTAGGGAGAGCCTTGGTTAGATCTGTTTGAAACCCCAGAGAGTGCAAAATGTCAGCAGTTTTGCGCACTGGAGTTTCCAAAACAGTGCTCGCTCAGAGATGCTTTTTGTCTTGAGTGGAGCTCCTGCCTCATGCCTTCTGTACATCTTTCCGCCAGTACCACTCCTGCCCAGTATCCTCAAGAAGATCAGAGCCAACCATGCTCAAGTCATTCATGTGGCTCCGGATGGGTCACAGATATCATGGTATCCTGAGCTGTTGAGCATGATCATGGGTTCTCCAGTCAGAATGCCTTTTCAAGATCATCTTCAGTTACAGCAACAGGGGAAGGTTCAGAAACCAAACATGCACATCCTCCATCTTCATGCATGGAGTTTGAGCGGCAACAGTTGGCAGCTTTCCACCTTCCTCCAAAGTCCGTAATGTTATTCTGGCTGCTAGGTGACCCTCCACCAAGTTGGTATACGCCTCCCGCCCAGTGTCCTCAAGAAGATCAGAGCCAACCATGCTCAAGTCATTCATTTGACTCCGGATGGGTCACAGAGATTATGGTATCCTGAGCTGTTGAGCATGATCATGGGTTCTCCAGTCAGACTGCCTTTTCAAGAGCATCTTCAATTACAGCAACAGGGGAAGGTTCAGAACCCAAACATGCGCACCCTCCATCTTCATACATGGAGATTGAGCGGCAACAGTTGGCAGCTTTCCACCTTCTTCCAAAGTCTGTAATGTTATTCTGGCTGCCAGGTGTCCCTCCACCAAGTTGGTATACGCCTCCCACCCAGTGTCCTCAAGAAGATCAGAGCCAACTATGCTTAAGTCATTCATGTGGCTCCGGATGGGTTACAGAGATTATGGTGTCCTGAGCTGTTGGGCATGATCATGGGTTCTCCAGTCAGACTGCCTCTTCAAGAGCATCTTTAGTTACAGCAACAGGGGAAGGTTCAGAACCCAAACATGCACACCCTCCATCTTCATACATGGAGATTGAGCGGCAACAGTTGGCAGCTTTCCACCTTCCTCCAAAGTCTGTAATGTTATTCTGGCTGCCAGATGTCCCTCCACCAAGTTGGTATACGCTTCCCGTTGGGACAAATTTGTGTCATGGCGTAATTCTCATAATGTTGACCCCCTCTCTGCACTTTTCTCAAAATTTCTATTGTTTGCATTGTCCTTGGCCCAGCAGGGCTCTGCTCTGGGCACTATTAAGGGTTACCTTTCTGCCATTTGGCATTCTTGTGGTTGCCAGACCAACCTTCCCTTTTTAAATCACCTGTTGTGTCTAGGTTAATTGAAGGCATGTTTCTACCTATGCCCTTCATCATGGCTTGGTGGGACCTCCACCTGGCTCTCACCTTTCTCATGTGTGCACCATTCGAGACCCTGCACAAATATCACCTTAGGCTTTTGACTATGACAACTGTATTTTTAGTACCCATCACATACGCCAGGTGGGACAGCGAACTGCAAGCACTCTCTGAGCACCCTCCTCATACTACCATTTATCCGGACAAGCTGATTCTCCACACACATACCTCCTTCCTTCCAAAGGATGTGACCCCTATCCATGTGCGCCAGAACATCACCTTGTTTATCTTCTTCTTTCTGCCTCTTCCCTCAAAAAGAAAAGGCGAGACTTCACCATCTGGACCCAAAAGGAGTGTTGTTGTTTTACCTTGACTACACAAAAGAGTTCCAGGTGAATGATCAACTCTTCATGGGCTATGTGGGAGCGGGAAAAGGGATGGCAGTACGGAAAAGGACCATTTCACAATGGATTGTCCTATGCATTATTGTCTACTATGCACTGGCCACAAAGCAATCCCTAGAGGGCTTGCGGGCTCACTCCATCAGAGCCAAGGCTGCGATCACTGTGTTGGCATGCAGTGTGCCAGTCCTGGACATCTGTCAGGCAGTAATGTGAGCCTCACTACAGATGTTCACCAAGCACTACTGCTTGGACAGTAAGGATGTTAAATGATGCATCACTTGATGATAGCTGGTTCTGTATAGTAAGATAATGACATACTTGAGCTTAGGGGGTGTATTTTGGGAGTTCTTTCTTTAATGTGTTCTGTTGAAGGAGGTGAGGTGTGCCTAGTTTGAGAGGGCATCTATTGCACATCTCTCCATTGCAGTCTGCTTTGTGCAATATGCTTTCAAACTGACCTCACATGCACAACCCTACTGTGTTTGTAGCAGGTTACACCTGAGATGATCCAGGTGAAATACAAATGTTCTGTGTAATCTCTAGTTAGTTTCATTTTATATTAAACATCTACAAAGATCTATCCACTACCCCTTGGAGTTGGTGTGCTTGCGTAGCAGGTACATTCAGCTGCTAAGCTGTCCTACCAGCAGTGGACCTGTGACTTAGGGCCAGATGTAGGAAGCCAAAAATTTGCGAGTCGGAAATTGCGAGTCATTGCGACTCGCAATTTCCGACTCGCAAAATGGGATCCAACAAAAAAAAGCTACATCAATTTGCGACTCGCAAATGATGTTGCACCGCAGATTGCGAGTCCGCTGTTAGCAAGGTCGCTTTTTGCGACCTCGCTAAAAACAAACTCGCAAATTGCGAGTTGGGTATCGCAAATTGCGACTGTGCCGTAAATTGCATGCAGGTGCAGCAAAACAGTCGGAAAACACTTCCTGGCTCTTGCTGATGACATCAGAGCCAGGAAGAAATCAGATACACCTGGGAGGAGGGAGGACCACACCCTTTTCTAACTGCTGAGCAACTACCTGGAGGAACAGCTGCAAAATGGAAGACTCAGGCAGTGCAGGCAGGAAGAGAAAATTGAAATTCTCTGAAAAGGAACTTGAGGTGCTGACAGAAGACTGCTGCCAGCACCATGATCAGCTGTTTGGAAAGGCTGCCCTGAGTGTCCCAGACACTGAAAAGAGGAGAATCTGGCAAGACATCCAGGAGAGGGTCAATGCCATAGGGGTGAGCCACAGAAGCATCGAGGAAATTAAAAAATGGTGGTATGACCTGCGCTCCAGGACAAAGGAGAGGGTGGCAGAGCGCCTCAGGGAGATGAGGGGCACATGAGGAGGCCCATCCACCATCCCACCACCCACAGCCATGGAGGAACTGGTTGAACAGACCCTGGAGCCTGAGGCAGTGTCAGGAATGGGAGTACTGGACACGTCAGCGCAAGGGACCTCAAAAAGTGAGTACCATGAAACATGCATGTACACCTATAAATGCTATACCCGCACCCACCCAGTACACAGCAGCATGCACAATCAGACTAGCTCCATTCCAGACTAGCAACCACCAGAATGGTGCATTATGGGCAATGTAGTACAGTAGTTAGCTTATAGGCAACTGTTTATTAGGAGGCATACAACAGATGCTAGATACTGACAGTGTGTTCCCTATGTCCCACAGGTCTCCCACAAGACACCCCCACCAGCCACGCTATCCAGGGTGAAGAAAGCAGGCCACGGGCAGGGCAGGAGGCTGCAGCAGCCACTACAGGGCCCAGCACCACACCACCACAGTTCCCTCCAGATGAAGAAGTGGACGTGGAGGAAAGAGACACAGCACCTGGTCCCAGCCACAGTTTGAGACAGCAAGACCCAGAAGCACCACCGCGTCGCAGACTCAGACTCCATATCCAGGCAGTGTCCCAGGAGGATATAGGTGACGCATCCATGTCTGCAGCTGAGGCATCCCTCCTATCTGGTCAGCGCCTGCAAACAAGGCAGTTGTGAATTATTTCTGGGGCAATGCAGAGGATGGAGCACAATTTTACACATGGCCTGGCAGAAGTGAACACAGAGTTCACACGTTTGAATGACAATGTCAGTGACCTAGCACTATCCATACGGCAACTGGTGACAGAACTGGTGTCAGAGAGACAAAGTGCAAGGCGCCGTGAGCGGCAACTGGTGCAGAGATTGGACCGCATGGCTGCATCCATTGTCCGTCTTGCAGTGAACACCACAGGGCTGTCACGACGTACTGCGAGCTTGCAGGTGGACTTGGGCCACTTTGCAGGGGATGTGACTCGGGGACTGGGCCCCATTAGCCATGCTGTGGACATGCTGGAGGCCAGGCAGGTGGCAAGGGGCACGGCTGAGACACCTCAGGGCAGTGAAGAGGGGTCCACCATCAGCAGCGCATCTGCCACAGACACACGTGTCTTGCGGAGTGGCAGTGGACGTCAGGAGTCTGCTGACCCACCTAGCACAAGCCATGCTGGGCGTACCAGGAGGAGGTGTTAGGCCCAAACACTGCAGGACACATGAGGCACATGGAGTTAATGTGTCCTCATTGAGGATGGACATGTGCAGCCCCTTACCAACAGTTCAGTTCTTTAGTTAGTAGGTTCACTTATTAAAAAGCTCTTTGTGTGTGACATTAGTGTATGTGGTGACAGTTACCACGTACCTTCCAAAGTATTGGTTTGCAATGTGGTCCCGTCTCTGTCTGCCTTGATCTACAATGCTTCTATCCCCAGGCTGGAGATGTGGTAGCTCTTGCTCATCATCCTCCGAATCCGGATCTCCAGGGGTGAGATGTGGCCCACGTCTGGTGGCAATGTTGTGCAGTATAGCACATTCGCCAACTATCTTGAAAGCTGTTATTGGGGCATACTGAAGCGCACCTCCACTTCTGTGGAGGCATCGGAATCTTGCCATTAACAGTCCAAAGGTCCTCTCTATGACATTTCTGGTCCGCCTATGTGCACTGTTATATCGCCTCTCATTCTCATTGCTGGGTGTTAGGTACGGGGTAAGTATCCATGGTCATAGCGCATATGCACTGTCACCTGTGTGGCAAAATTTAACAATGTTAGCAGGGCATGGATGGTTTCTACAGTGACCTGTGTGTATGGCTTCAGGGTGTCTTCAGCAATACCGACAAGATATCCGTCTCCAAACTACCCACGTTCTAGGCGTTGGTGTATCCCACTGTGCCTGAAAATGTAAGAGTCATGTGTACTCCCTGGAACTTTGGCTACCATGTCAGTGATGCTGCGGCCTGGTTGCCTGTTGTACAGCGGATCAAATTTAAGGCTATATGTCATATCCACAGGTCTTTGCATGATAGAGGACCTATGCTCCTTAGCAACTTGGCCACTTTTTATAGGCCGAATAGAGATTTGAGATCCACTACTCTTGCTTTAGTAACTGTACCAAAAATAAAGAAAGCAAGATGGGGTGGGTCCTCTCTGATGTTTTTAGGAGCCAAATTGTGGAACTCGCTGCCTCTTAATCTTCGGCTGATGGAGCAAGAACTGGAATTTCGAAAGGCCTTGAAAACTTGGTTATTCTAGGTCCAGTTGTTTTTATTCCTTTCTTGTTGCGTATAACTCTCTTCCCCTCTGTGGTTAGGGTTTAGTAGCGCTGGGAAACCCGAGAGTAGCCATGTGCTCTATAAATTGTGTAACATAACATAACATAATGGGCGTCACATACCACCTGGATGTTCAGTGAGTGGGTACACTTCCAGTTGCGGAACAGATATTACAGATTTGCAGTAGGGCATATTTGTATATGTGTCCCGTCTACACACCCTATTACATGTGGGAAGTTGGCAATTCTGTAGAATTCCAAGTTGGTGCTGTTGATTTCTGCCTCATTGCTGGGTAGGTATATGTATCTGGACACATGTGTGAGTATGGCAACTAGGAATGATCTGAAGAATTGTGAGAGTGCACTTTGGGATACCCCACCTGCCACTGCAATGACTCCCTGATAGCTACCCGAGGCCAAGAGGTGCAGTGAGCATAGCACTTGCACATGTGTGGGGATGGCGCTGCCGCGCACAGTCTGTCGTTGAAGCTGCGGATTGAGTAGATCAATTAATTCTAATATTGCTGCACTGCTAAGTCTGTATTTGTCATAAATCTCCTCCTCAGTTTGTTGGAAAAGTGTCTGCCTGGTTCTGTATATCCTCTCCTGTCTGTGGCTCCTCCTCCTCCTCTGCTGTGCGGCATGTACTCTCCTCCTCCTTGCTATCACATATATTTCAGCCATTTTGAGTAACCCAGATGCCTTCTGGGTCTCCTTTTATTCTTTGGTTTTGGTTACCACCTGCTCTGACTTAGTGGTAATTTGTGTGTGCAAAATGGGCTTTTTGCGACTAGTCGCAATTTGCGAGTGGCTTTTTCATATAGTTTGCGACTCGCAAATTGCGTCTACCTATTTGCGGGTCGCACAATGGGGTCGCAAATTTTGCGAGTCGGTAATGGCTCACGTCGCAATTTGCGATTCGGAAATGGGATTTTTGCATCCCATTTCCGATTTTGCAGGGTCGCAAATTGCGATTCGGGCCATTTGCGACTCGCAAATGTTTTCTACATCTGGTCCTTAATGACTAAACACAAAACACAGATTCCGGTAACAGATATTCAACTGTACAAGTTATGTCACTGGAGCCTCTAACTTTTAGGTCCCCCAGTTTCTGTGACATCTCAGCTCACAGATCTAGTAACAACTATTTTGCAATCTCTTTTAGAACACACAGAGTCCTCAATGCTTGATTGATATGATCGGTTTCAAGAATGTTTACTTTTCAGAATGTCACTTTCCCTCTACTGGCATTCCTGTCATCCTCCTAGTCCTCTACCATTAAAATACTCTACAATGCAGTGAAGTAAGGAAAGGTCAGCCTCATCCCATCAACCTCACGGATTATGATACTCCCCAAGCCAATGAGACTGGTGGGGTACCCTACTGTGTCAACATTGAATCCCCTGCATGTCCTGTGGCCATGGAGGAAAACAGGCAACAGCAGGTACAGGTAAATACTCGAAACCACAACCCTAACAGAGAGCAGCATGAGGCCATGGAATATGAGCATGCTAGGCCATGCCCCCACCCCTTCACATGATAAAGTGACCCTTAATGAAGCATGCGGCGAATGATTGCAAAACAGCAACTAGGTTGAAGATTGGCAGTGGCAAGGGTCAGCCAGAGGGTCAGTTAGGCATGCTAGGAATTATGGGACTGCTGATGGACTTGGCCTTTTCCCCTGCACAACCTATGCCCCACTTATACAAAGTCAAAGTGAGAAAAAGCGTGCTCATCCCTGTGTATTGTAATCGCTGCACCACAAATAGCTACAGCTCTGCATGCTTCCCAAACTTTATCCATAATGAATGCCAGGAACAGTCAATGATTCATTTATGAATGTGGGCTGATCTTAATGAGAATGAATTTTGCATTAGCTAATGCCTAAGAAAACCTTTTTCCCTTCTTCTTTTTGTATAGCTTATACAAGGTCCTCTTAACCAATTAAAGCTTTCTCTACCTAGACCTAATAAGATCTCTTTTGGAACAGTAACACTTTGTCATGCTGATTCACCCCTTTCCCATCATGAAATATTTTGTCTCATGTCATGGGGGTACATTGCTCAGTTCTGTCCACCTCAACAACTTAAACCCCAAACTTCTGTGTAGAATTGAAGCAGTCCCATCTTTTGTTAGACTTTCCATCCACTTATTCCCTTATTCCCAAAACACTCAATAGCGTTAGCTGCCATTTGAGCGGCTAAGAAATTTGTGCACTCTTCTACTGTAGACAGGAGGGAAGGCTGGTAAGTGAACAAACCTGTTATTCTTCTAAACATCAAATGCCACTATTCATGTTTATAATTGCCATTGATGATCACACTGCTCTTACCCTTAACTTCTTGCTTCTACTTGTCAGGAAATTCATATGTATCTTAAACCAACAGAATTGTCCAATGGTTCACTTGGAGAAAGTGATATATGGCCATCTCTCCATGTGTGAGGAACCACCTTCACCAGGGGCTCTTTCATAGCAGACTGATTCACAATTTCATGCACAGTTAGTTGACCCAGGAGATCATGACTGAAAGCTTTTATGTTATCATGTATACCTCTTCCTTTCACTTAGCTACACTAATGGGACTCCTGCAGCTCATATGCATCTGGGATAGTTGCTGTAAGAGAGCAATGCAAATGGTGTCTCCGTCCCAGTTCAGATGCATCCTTTAGCATTCTGACTGTCCACGTATCCTTTAGCAGCCACAACTGGCATTTTGTTTCCAATTCATGTACAGCAACCACATTTCTATTGGGTTCTGTCCTCCTGCATGGAGCATCTATTATTTTAATGGTCCATACAGTAAGACAGTGGTAGTGCTTGAGGCTTTGTAAGTGAATTTGTCCAGTTTTGCCCTATCCTTCCATTTTTGGTACTTCCTAGCATGCAATACAACATGGGAGAAACAGAGGAATAGTGGTGCTGTTTACCCTCCTTTCTGATGAGTCCTGGGGTTCTCATTGCGACACACACCAGATACCGACCATTATATTTAAATATGCATGCCAGGGACCAAAGACATCCATAATTAAGAAAGAATACATATACTGATAATCATCAGTTGGGGTTCCACAGGTGGTAGTACAGCAGGAATAGCTAGAGAGAACTTTCACGTACACACTGTACTTGTGCAAAAGTAACATTTGTATGTGTATTGTTCATAAGTAAATAAGATCTACACCGTAGCCGCAGTTTTAGAAGCAGCACACGTGCATTGTATAAAAAAATGCAAAAAATGAACATCTACGTGCTGTAGCAAAGTGGAGGAAAACGCCTTTTCAGCTTGGTCATGCCTAATTTTTCACCTTTTTCTGAACCTTAGATTTAATGATATTAGACTTTGTGTACTGTAACACTACTGTTCAGTGACACAGTAACAACCTGCACAGTGAGGACAGGGTCCTGAAGCTCAGAAAGGGAGAACTCTATTATATAATATATTTTGATACCAAATTTCCCCATGGTCTGAATTATGATGAGCAATATGTTCATTTGAATTTAAGTCACTTGAACTAAATTGACCTGCCTGTTCTGTGTAGCTTATTAGTCATTTGGTTCTGATGTGAATTGTTTTCACCTTACAAATGCGGGTAGTGTTGGTTTTAATGTTTCTTTCTTTTTCCCTTATCTTTTTGGAGGAGAGGAAGGGACTCTCCAAACCTGTCTCAGTCTGTGTGAGGAGAGATTGTCCCGGCAGGGGCACCATGCCCTACTCTGCCCCAGAAGAATTAGTGAGTTACATCAGGAGAGCTTGAGTTTGTTTTTTCACTTTTGTTTATCACTTGATTTGTGGAAAGGGATTGCAGATGTTGTAAGATGTGCACTTGGGAGTTGTATGAAGCTTTGAGTTAGTTGGTGATTCATCATAATGGCACATGTGATAATTTAATGAGTGATTATGTGGTTTGGAAGTTGGATCGCTACTCGTTTCTTCTGCAGTGTGCCCACTTGGGTGGTATTGGAGTAATGGATGGTGAGACTGTACTATGTTTACGTACATTATTTTTCTGTGCACTTTCTTTTGAAAGTACATTCCGGTTCGTCTCCGCTTACAGGCCCACTTGGACATAATGTTCAATCTTACATTGGAATTTAGTTCTGTGCTGGCTCTACACTCCCTCCAAGACGTCACTGACAGTGCTAATTCAACTGCCATCATGCCCACTTGGGCACTACTTGTTCACTTGTGTCAGCTATGAACAACATGCCATTGGTTATGCCCATAGTGGTAAAATGATTTTGCCATGTGATGTGCAGCAATCATGTATGAAAGTCACATGCTTTTCACTGCTACTGTTTGACCACGTATTTATGAATTTTGGCATTATTATTTAGTATTTTTGCTTATGACATTCTATTGCTGTGTATTATGTTGTACAGCCGTGTGAATTTTTGCAAGTTTGCATTTCATGCTATTTCACAACTATTTTGGTTTGTTACATGCAAGATGGCACCTTTGTTAAAATGCCTGTTTGATGTTCTTATGCAGCCCTCTTTCTCTGACCCTGTATCCACTATTTAAATATAAGTGTTTCACGCTGAACGTGTATGCATGATGAAGGCCGATAGGTCAAAACGTGTTGCATGAGCTGGTGTCTTTATCAGTGTTGCCAGACTGTGTTATTTCCTACACAAATGTACAACCTTTTTCCCATTTGTGCTGGGAAAAACCCAAGTGGTGGGTGACTTGTCTTTGGGCTGGACTGGGCCCTGTGTGCAGATTTATTTAAGGGGAAGAGGCATCCCCTTTAATGCACATTGTTGCCCCCTTCCTCACTTATGAGACAGCAGGCTAACACGCAATAAAGATACAAGTAGTTACTTTAAGGCCCAATAGAGAACGCCATAACCCCTTAGGCACCATGGATATAATGGCGAAGAAGGTGGCGGATGCCAGAGAGTGCTTGCACATCTGCAAAGCGTATGTCAATAGTGAAATCCGAGCGAAGTCATAAAATTTAAGCAATATGGTGTTGGGTGCCAGGCTAGCCCTAACACCTGCCACCACAGGTGTCGGAGGGCCACACACTGAAGAGTGGGTGGTTGCCTAAATATTGAAAGAAGAGTGGCCAGGGCACACCAATAGCATGAATCCTGATCCTGATAATGTTCAAGAATAAATAGAAAGTTCGTTCTTGGAAGATGATGTGTAGATATTTATTATAAGTGCAGGTAGAAAGTAGAAATCTCAATCAAAAAGACTGCGTTGTACAAAATGACCATGTGTCCAGAGCAGCCAGATGGTGATAAAAGGTCAAAGTTACAATAGGATGTTCGAATGTAACAATAGGTCCATACAGCAAAACAGCCAACACGTGTTTCGTCTTCAAGACTTTGTCAAGGCTGTGGAAACATAGATGAAAAATACATACATGTCGGTATAGTATAATTGCGCAAGGTGACTTCACAACGTCTAAAATTCTTTGTACAGAGGTAAAGAGAACAATCCGAGCGAAGGTGCAATAGAATTGTGTGAATTAAGTGCAGGGATGCGTATCGTTAATGTGACGACCAGAATGTAGTGTGAATGCCTCAATAGGTCTTATAGGTGACTAATTGAATCACGTTCCAGAAGAAAAAGGCAAACAAGTCAGTCTAGAGTGGAATAAAACGGCAACATCATGCGAGGTGAGATTGTCATAAACGTGCCTACACAGTGTGATACAGTACATGTGCTTGAATTTTTTTTTCGAAACCATTGAATCTTAGTGGTGAAGAAACAAGGGGGGATGCGAAGTGAGTCACCTATAAGACCTATTGAGGCATTCACACTACATTCTGGTCGTCACATTAACGATACGCATCCCTGCACTTAATTCACACAATTCTATTGCACCTTCGCTCGGATTGTCCCCAACCCCCCATGACAGGGCTGGAAGGGGAATCGCTTCCCGTGCGCGATGGCGCGCTGACCTCATCAAAGGCCTACACCTCTGCGCTGGAAGCTCAGCTTTGTATTTCTCTTCCGATCATGTGATGGGGGCCTGAGAGGCTTCAAAAGGAAGGAACAGAATTTCCTTCCCTTTGATGCATCTCAGAGCATTTCAGCAGCCGGATCGTGAAGCGATTCGGCTGCTGAAATTCCCACTAGACACCAGGGATAAGTTTTGAAAGGGAAATTGGAATAAGGGGAGCGGCCCCTTGAGGGGCAATTATTTTCAAGGCCTATTGTTATTAGGCTGATCTGCCCCAGGGGGTCAGAAACCGCAAGGCGCCAGGGATAAAAAAAAATTGGGTGGGGGGGGGTCAGATGTAGGGAGCGACCCCTTAGGGAAGGGCTGCTCCACTGAGGGGCAAATTATCTTTAGGCCATTTCTGCCCCCCGTGGGGCGATCAGACTATTTTTTTTAGGCCAATCTGGCCCCCAAGGGGGGCAGATACCACTAAACACCAGGGATTTTTTTTTTAAGGTCAATTTCACACAAGGGGAGCGACCCCTTAGGCAAGAGTCACTCCCCTGGGGGAACAAATTATATTTAGGCCATTTCTGCCCCCCTTGGGGGCAGATCAGCCTGTTTTTATTAGGCCAATGGGGCAGAAACCACTAGGCACCAGTTTTTTTAAAAATTGTTTTACAGATGGGGAGTGACCCCTTAGGCAAGGGTCGCTCCCTTGGGGGGCAATTTTATTTTAGGTCATTTCTGCCCCCTTTGGGGCAGATCGGCCTATTTTTCATCGGCCAATCTGCCCCCAAGGGGGGCAGAAACCACTAGGCACCAGAGATTTATTTTTGTGTGTGACAATTTCACGCAAGGGGAGCGCCTCTTAGGCAAGGGTCGCTCCCCTGGGGGGGGGGGAATTTATTTTAGCCCATTTCTGTCCCCCTTGGGGGCAGATCGGCTTATTGGTATTAGGCTGATGTGTCCCCAAGCTGAGCAGAAACCACTAGGCACCAGGGATTTTTTCACAGAAGGGGAGCAACCCCGTAGGCAAGGGGGCAGAAAACAATTAGGCACCAAGGATTGGTGTGTGTGTATCTGTGTGTTTTGTTTGGGGGAGTAGCCTCTTGGGCAAGGGTCACTCCCCATGGGGGCACGTTACTGTTGGCCATATCTGCCCCCCGGGGGAAGATCGGCCTATTTCTGGAAGGCCCATCTGCCCCCAAGGAGGGAAGAAAGCCCACCAGAGACCAGGGAAGATTTTTTTTTTTTAAAAGAGGGTGGTGGTTTGGCCATAACCCCACCCCAAATAAATTGAGCAAAAGTTGTTCTGCCCATCGGTGGGCAGATGGGGCAATTACCCCCAATTCACTCCCCGGGGGGGGGGGGACAGAAAACCTACAAGTTGCCAGGGAATTTAAAAAGAAATAGTGGGGTGGTGGCTACCAACTAGTATGGGCACGGTTATGCCCCCACCCCAACTGAAGGGGGTGACAGTCTTTCAGCCCCCGCACACTAAAACATCTTATCCCATGGCAACCAAGAGGACATTTGATTATTTTGTGTTTTGGTTTTACATTTGGGCCATGAGAGCTTGTCTAACTCTCAAAATCGTCCCACTTGTAATGGTGAGGGCTGCACTTTTTGGACTTTGGGACGCAAGACCTAGACACATCTGAAAACTAAACATCTGGGTGAGTCCAGGGTGGTATGCTTCACATGCACCCCACACCATTTACTTACCCACAATGCCCTGCAAACCTCCAACTTTGCGGGAAATCACACATTTTTCCCACATTTTTGTGATGGAACCTTCCAGAATCTGCAGGAATCCACAAAATTCCTACCACCCAGCATTGTCTCATCTATACCGATACAAATTCTGCCCCACATGTCAGCCTAAAAATGTTTTTTTCAACTGCCCTTTTGGACCCGCTTTCGTTCCCCTCAATTTTGACATGTTTTTGGCCCTTCCCTGTCACAGGCACTTGGCCAACCTACACAAGTGAGGCATCATTTGTACCAGGAGACTGAGGGGAACGTTGAGTGGTAGAAAATTTGACCCAGTGTGGTGATCCCACACAGAAATGTGGGAAAAATGTGATTTTTTTAGCTAAATTTGAGGTTTGCTGAGGATTCTGGTTAAGAAAACACTGAGGGATCCACGCAAGTCACACCTCCCTGGACTCCCTCCGGTGTCTAGTTTTCAGAAATGTTTGGGTTTGGTAGGTTTGGTTATATGGCTGCTGAGCCCAGGACCAAAAATGCAGGTGCCCCCGCAAAAACAGGTACTTTTGAATTTGATAATTTTGATGTGTCCACATAGTGTTTTGGGGCATTTTCTTTTGCGTGCACTAGGTCTACCCACTCAAGTGGGTAACGGGAGACTTGGGGGAACACTGGGTGGAAGGAAATTTGTGGCTCCTCTCAGATTCCAGAACTTTCTGTCACCGAAATGTGAGGAAAAGGTGTTTTTTTGGCCTCATTTTGAGATTTGCAAAGGATTCTGGTCCAGGGGGTGGGGGGCGTTTAGGATCTCTGAGGCTCTGTGGATGTAAATGATCTGGGTCCATATAACCATCCATAGTGAAAAGTGAGTGACCATTTTTCCATGTCTATTTCCATTTTTAATGTGAGCAATGCCATGAATAATTCAGGTACCGTGACATACATATTTACCTAAAATAGAAACTAGATTTATGCTTCAAAATGTTTGTTTCAGCCTATGATTGCATTATTTGAGTGTTACAGGTTTGGGCTATGGCTAGAACTGGTTCACGTGGGCTTACTTTGGACTGGTAGTTCTACAGCTTTGGGCTTTAGAAGGTTTTCAAAATCTGGAAACACTGGTCTTTATTGTAAATAAATGAGGAGTTTATATGCAGTCCTGCGTGCACGTTTCTTCGTTCAGAAGTGGAGCTTTTGTAATGGATTTGTTTGGTTGGGCCTACTCCCGACACCACGCCCCTCGCCCCCACAAAGGGCTATTGAGCAAACAGAGAATGCAGTCATGTTCATAAAAACGTTTTACAATTTTCCAATCACAACGGCATCGCAGTAAAGACTTTCTGCCTTTGTTTTCCTTGCCTGCAGTATTTCATCTTGCAGACAAGATCATAGAATGCTCGTGCTGCGGTGTGTGTTTGTGCTGGATTTTGGTGATTTCCGTAGTTGCTCAATTTCAAAACCTAAATACACCAGTGTCTTTAGAGAACCACAAGATGTCGCTGCAAATGGTGCTCTGGCACATGCCTAGAATCCACGTATTCATACAGTGTAAAAAAACATTTCTGTCATGTTTCTTTTCCTTCTAAGCTATTTCTAATTTCACTTACAATTACAAATTGCTTCTTATGTTCATTACATTGAGACATGCGAATATCAAGGACCGTTAAACTGAATCACTGCTGTTGCACCAGAAGGGCCTGCGTTAGTACTTATTTAGATAAGGGATCCATTAGCAGAGAAGTCAAAGCTAAGACAAAAGAGAATCCTGCCTTTCTCGTCCTAGGAACGCCGACTCCTTTGAAATTGTGGAACTAAGAGATGTGGTTTATAATTGAGGCCTCTCCATTTGGCCATATTGTGTGCTCTAGAGCAATCACAACTGAACCTCACTCTGCTCTCTTTTTAAGACTGGGATCTTTTAGAGTCAGTTTAAAAGCCGGTAGTAAATATGCAGTGAACCCTAAGACTGGGTATTGCTTAGGGGAGGGGGCAGTGCCCACTCTCATTGTATATTCACCAAAATGCGATTCGGTGGTATATTTATATCCTTTCGAGTAACTACCTACTTGCTGCAGTCTCAGGTCTCCTAGTTCAGTAAACGGTTTGAACCTTCGGAAATCCTACCCTCGCTGTGCGTCTATCCACTGATAAATGTGAGCTCTCTGAAACAAGTTTAATGGAATAAATAAACACTAGCAGGTGATCCCAGTGGAGGAACCCCTCATGGTTTTCATTCACACATTCAAGGCTGTTTAACAGCAGGCCAGGTGGCTGTATTTGCTTCTCTACAACTGAACGTGCTCCAGTGATAGCACCTCTTTTATTTCTCATGAAAGGATGAAGGCGTGAGCTTTGACAGCCCTCAGCCCCCGGGTCCCAGCAACAGGACATTGACCACAATTGCAGGGACAAACCTGCAAAATGCATAGCGGTTGACAATCCTTGCCCGTAGTTGGAAGGGTTTTTACAGGAAATCATGTGCATTCCAGGGAGGGGTACTGCTCCGAGCTCCCCCCCTTTAAAGATGCTACTAGTTCAAACACACCAACTGCCCAATTCTGTCCAGGGACGAACTCCCACCCTTTGAGTTAGGCTTCCTGAAAGGCTGCGCATGTCAAGGATGAAATTGCTGGTCATGAACTGCTGTGAAATCATGAAGGTGGAGACAAAGTGAGGCTGGGGTGGGGGTGCGTTTGCATGTTATGGGCATCCCTTCCAAATTCTGAATTGGTATCCAATGTATCAATTCGGGTCGAAAAAAGGTAATTTGACAAGACCAGAGGATCCTATTATGCTTTTCTTGTTTAATTAAATAGCAGCTGCAGTCAAGAACTACAATTCCCATGAGGCTAGAGAAAAATGGCCAATGGGAACAAACAAGTAGTAATGATAACACACCAATCAGAAGCAGACTGGCCCTATATTACTTATCTTGACTGAGAACAGCCCCCTCTTTTCTTGCTGCTTGCAGGCAAGATACGTATTTTTCATTCTCTATATATTGTGGCATTTTGTTGGTTTAGACATATGTGTTTAGGTGCTTGCTTCACGTGTATTTGTATCGTGCTTTGTTTTCCTAGTCGGCTTGTAGCCGCACATAATCACCACGGCGCGCGTGTCTTGCTTATTCATTTTTTACAGTTTTTTCTCCTCAGCGTGACCGCCATCTTTATCGTCGGTCGCGCTGAGGAGATAGCGCTGTGTTCCAATTGCTCGCCTGCTTTTGCCTCAGTTAAGTGTCTTTTTCCCCGATTTAATGGCCTTTTTCAAGCAATTTGTTCCTCTCGGCCCTTCCGACAGGTCTCTCTGATCCTGCCACTCCCCGGCTTCTGTTTCCTGGTTTATTTTCCCACCCATAGGCAGAGCTTTGGGTCTCTCTAACTCGGTGGAGGAAGTTTAAAGCTTTCCTCACCATTTTGTGGTTCTGTCAGCTGTATTCATCTAATATATTCAGGACAATGGACAGCTCACCTATTTGTAATGCTGCCATTGAGGAGGAGGAAGTTATAAAAGAAAATCTTAATGATTTTATTCAGTCATCGGTTGAACAAGCAGTCTCTGGTTCTTTGGAAAAATTATCTAAAACTTTGGAAAATTCTGTGGTTAAATTGAAAGCGTCCTGGTCCTTCAAAAAATAATAAAACAACACTATTGAGTGGTGAGGTTTCCTCACACAAGGCAGAGGAAGCGGTTCCTCAAAAGCCTCCCTTAAGGGAGGGATTAATCTCTAAATCATCAACAAATTGCAAATCCAAAGTTAAACACATTACTCCAATAGTGATTTCAAAAATTTTGGACACTGAGGATGATGAGTTACAAAACAATGACCCGGATTCGGATGTTTCCGACAAGGATAATACAGACTCTGTCTCTTCCCCTCCTCCTAAAAAAGCTAAAATTGACTTTCTTTCATCCTCCATGTCATGCAGAGTTACAGATACAGAGGGGGAGCCCATGTTTGATCCCAATGAGATTCAGCATCCGCACTCTACAGAGTGGCTACCCGTGGATCATGTGGCAGAATATTTAACCTCCAGGTTATGTACCCCTCTAGACACACAGGTCAGAGCAAAACTCAAATCTGAGTGTCCCCGTCCTTCCCTCCCTTCAAAGATTTCAGTCACCCCCGTTATTGACACTTACCTCATTACCTTTTTCTCTAAGTTCGGTAAGGACCCACAAAAAGGAGTTGACAAGGCCTGGTCCACTTGTCAGGACAAGCTATTGGATGTTGTGGGCCCATTGTCCAGAATTTTCGATATGGCAGAAGCAGCCCGTCTAGATAATGCTAATTTGGATCCTGCTGAGCTGTCATTGTGGGTGCAACTGGCCTTTTGTTTATTGGGAAATGCTAATTGTGCTGTAACCCACGAACGCAGGAAATGACTTTTACTCAAGCTGGACCCTAAGCTTGTCAGTTTAGCAACCTCAGATCCTGGTGTCAAAGCAGAAGGTGTCCTCTTTGGAGATTCATTCATCAAAGAGCTTGGCAAATATGTTGCCACATTCACATCTTTAGACAAAGCACAACAATCTTTAAAAAATATGTTTTCCACTCGGGTTTTCGCCAGGGCCGGCAGAGGTAGGAACCACTTTGCCGGCCGATCGTACAATAATCAAGGTTCCTGTGGTGCTTATTCCAACTCCTATCAAGAGTACAGACCTCAATTTTATCCACAAAGGAACCAAGGTTTCAGGAACAAGAGCGGCAGAGGCTCCAGATTCTCTTCCCAAACCGTAAGTCATACTCTTCTCCTTCCGGTGGGAGGTCGTCTGGCATTGTTCTCTCCAAAGTGGCAGTCACTCACAGCAGATCCTTGGGTTTTAAACACTGTCCGGGGATACACTATAGAGCTTTACTAAGCGCCTTTTCAGTTAAATTTTCCTCATCCTCCCCAATTCTCGTTGGAAATGGAAAATCTGATTTCTACAGAAATTCAATTGCTTCTCCAAAAATGGGCTATCGTCCCTTGCCTCCTCGACCCTTCGGGCTTTGTCAGTTCAGTCTTTCGAGTCCAAAAGAAAAACAAGAAGATGCGTCCTGTTATCAATCTATCATCATTTCAAGATGGAAACCATCTTACATCTCAGGGACTCTCTTTTACAAGACAACTGGATGGTCCATTTGGACCTTCAGTACGCTTATTTCACAGTTCCCATGCATCCATCTTCAAGGACGTTTCTGCAATTCCAATGGCTCGGTCAAATGTATATCTTTTCATCTCTCCCTTTCGGCCTGTCTTCCACCCCTTGGTGTTTCACACAACATATGAAACCGGCGGTAGCCTTTCTCAGAGCTCGAGGAGTCAGATTAATAATCTACTTGGACGACATCCTCCTTATAAACTAAAGTCATTCGACCCATCTCACTCACGCTCAACTAACCTGCTCACTCGTCTCAGATCTAGGTTTCATTATCAACGAGGAGAAATCTTCCCTGGTTCCAGTCCAAAGAATCGAATTCTTAGGTTTCCTAGTGGATTCCGTTTTGGATACTCTTCTTCTGCCATCAGCAAAGATAAAGTCCATCAAATCAGAAATTCTTCAGACTTTGCGCAGTTCTCGACTTTCCATCAGATCTCTAGCAAGAAAAGTTGGTCTTCTATCCTCTTCAATCCAGGCCATTTTTCCGGGCCCGTTACATTACTGAGCTCTACAAAGATAAAAAATTTGTCACCTTCAAAAAAGATTGGCCTATTCAGATTCTGTCGTCCTAGATCAAGACTCTCGTACAGAACTGGAATGGTGGATAGACCATTTAGATGCTTGGAACGGCAGGACTATCTTCGCATCAGCCCCAGATATTGTATTAGAATCAGATGCAAGCCTGCTAGGTTGGGGATCCCGGTGTGAGCCAGTCTTGACTGGAGGCACATGCTCTCTAGAGGAGTCAAGTTGCACATAAATTGTTTAGAGATGCTTGCCGGGTCCTTTGCAACCAAGGCCCGTATTTATACTTTTTTTAGCGCCGCATTTGCGCCGCTTTTTGACGGCTAACGGCGCAAACCTACAAAATACAATGGTATTTTGCAAGTTTGCGCCGTTTTTGCATCAAAAAACGACGCAAATGCGGCGCTAAAAAAAGTATAAATACGGGCCCAAATGCCTTGCAAGAGATAGGGTTTGCTGTTCAGTGCTTCTCAGGATGGACAATATCGCAGCGGTTTGTTACATAAACCACCTAGGAGGAACAAAATCCAAACCTTTAGTAGAATTCGCGAAAGAGTTTTGGGATTTTTGTCTTCAAAACAGAATTTCAGTCCAAGCAGAGTACTTGCCAGGCAATCTCAACTCAGTGGCAGATTGTCAATCTCGCCATTTTCAAGACTCAAGTGACTGGAAGCTTCACCCCGAAGTCTTCCAATCCATTTTACACAAATGGGGTCCTTTTCACATACATCTCTTCGCATCTCGTCTCAACTCGCAAGTTCCATGATTTTTCAGTTGGCGTCCAGATCCCTCAGCGTTAGCCTTCAATGCTTTTTCTCAAGATTGGTCAACCTCCCTCATTTATGCCTTCCATGCTTTCATCATGATAGCCCGACTGTTAGCTCAGGTTCGTCGTCAACAGCTACATTAGTCCTCATTGCTCCTTTTTTGGCAGTCACAAGTCTGGTTCCCCAATCTTCAGGAATTGTCAATAGAGCCTCTCTTTCTTATTCCCTCCTTTCCAGATCTACTCTCTGATCCTCTCTGCCTTCCCCACAACCTCATTCTAGACAATCTCCTATCCCTATCTGCTTGGAAAATTTCGGTGAATCCCACTCTTTCCCTCCAATTTTGTCAGAGGCTTCAAACTTCATCAAACTTTCCTGGGCCCCAGGAACAAAAAAGGTATACAAATCAGCCTGGTCTCTCTAGCATAGCTGGTGCTTGGGTAAGAACGTTGATCCCTTTACAGCAGATGTAATTTTTATAGTCAATTTTCTTGCAGCAGAAGCTAGCAAGGGTAAGACTTACCATACTATTAATTTGTATAGATCTGCTATTTCTTCTTCACACACACATACATCAACGGCAAACCAGTCGGAGAGCACCCTTTGGTGTGTCGTCTCTTAAAGGGAGTAACATTTCCTAATCCCCCTAAGCCTAAATATAGTTCCTTATGGGATGTTAATGATGTATTTAATTTGTTTGTTTCTTGGCCGGACAATGTTTTGCTTCCTCTGAAAAAATTATCTGCCAAACTTACCATCTTGTTATGCCTTGTTTCTTTTAAACGTCTTTCTGATGTTAGAGCGTTAGGTGTTACAGCCTGCCGTTTTACCCCATCAGGTATTCTTTTCAATGTTCACAGACGTACAAAGACTAATCTTTCCTCAGTCTTTTATCCTTATTTTCCTGATCACCCCAAGTTATGTGTGGGCCAATGTTTAAAAGTTTATGAACAACAGACAGCCGATTTGAGATCGTCCTCTGCGTCTCAGCTCCTCATTTCCTTCAGAAAACCCTTCAAACCTGTGTCCTCTCCTATGCTGGCTCGTTGGGTCAGCTGGATCATGAATTTGGCAGGTATTGATACTTCTGCCTTAAGGGCCCATTCCGCTAGGGGAGCCATGGCTTCCAAAGCTTTTTGGGCCGGCTCCCGTCTGGAGGACATTCTCAGATCGGCTGACTAGTCTAATGATAATATTTTCAAAGTGTTTTATTGTAAACCTGTTCAACATGCTTCTCTAAACGTTATTGATTCGCATTAAAATAGCATAATAGGAGCCTCCGGTCTTGTCATAAAATGTAGATTTTCCTAATAAGTTTATGAAGGAAAGTCTTAATTTTATTAAAGACACGGAGGCGAGTATTATCCCACCTCTACAAATTAAATTTTTTGTCTTTGTTCCCTCCCAGCAACATCTTCAACAACTCAACAGGCTTCCTCTTATGGGCTCTGGCATTCACCGCCACGCTTCTGGAACCACTTTGTCTACAGAGTTTCATGTCAACCATCAGAATCTCAATGTTCAAACTCTTCCACGTTCCATATCTGGACTATTGATTGATATTCCATAACTTTTGTCACTGTTCATGGCATTTTGCATATGTTGTTCCATTATTCCTTTGTTTGTTATCTTTTAAGCTCGCATAAGAAAAGAGGGCTGTTCTCAGTCAAAATAAGTATAATAGGGCCAGTCTGCTTCTGATTGGTGTGTTATTATGACTACTTGTTTGTTCCTCTCTAGCCTCATGGGAATTGTAGATCTTGACTGCAGCTGCTATTTAATTAAACAAGAAAAGAATAACATAATATTCGCCTCCGTGTCTTGAATAAAATTAAGACTTTCCTTCACAAACTTATTAGGAAAATCTACATTAGTTCACAAAAAGGTAAGGGTCCATTTTGGACTTCTTCCACTTTCTGAAATGTGGAAACAGTTTCTTTGGGGGCATGCAGTGATCCAGGGGGACTGCTGCCAAATCTTAGAGAAACCTTTAAAAGAACAACACGTTTTGTTAAAAGCAGCCTTTTTTTCTTTGTGGATATTGTGACACTTTTGAAAAGAAAGTTTCTTTATCTAAATGCAATCACAGACATGATTGCCACCATCCCTGTGAGTGTATGGAACCGGAGTGAGCTGCAATTTGTGACCTTCTTAATGAATATTGATGAGGTAGTTAGGTCACATTGCAACCCACTCTGAGTCAGAATTCCCAATGCTAAATTATGGGAGGAGCAGACCTCACAGTAGTGAAAAGTTGCCTGTGGTGTGTTGTGATGTGGGATTGTTGAGGAAAGTTGAGGTTGAGGCTGGCTGTGGCATTCTGTATGGTCTTAGTAGGACTTGTGCGGAGACTCCTGTGATAAGGGTGTTGCCATAGTAAAGTGGGCTGGGGATGAGAGCCTGTGTTACCGTGCACCGCTTGTGGAGGGGTAGTCACTTGAAGATCTGACATAGCATGTGGTGGGGTCGTTGGTGAGTGAGAGGATGAGTTGAGTGTCGTCTGCATAGGAAATTATGTTGAGACAGTGGGATCGGATGATGTTGGCTAGCTGGGTCCTATATGTGTTGAAAAGCGTGGGGCTGTGGGATGATCCTTGGGAGACACTGCCGATGATACATTTGGGTTGTTTTTGTTTACGCTGGGATCTGTGTAGGGCTTTTTGAGAAGTGGTTGGACTTTGGTGTGCTTCCATGCACTGGGAAATGTTGTTGTGGTGATGGAAGTTCTGAGTAGAGTGGTGAGTTCCTAGCCGATAATGTGGCTTCCAAAATTGAAGATGTGGTGTGGTTAAGGGTCTGTGGTTAGTCCAGGGAGGATGGATTTCATGGCGGAGGTGATGTCCGGGGTGTTGGTGTTGGTTATGGAGGTGGCGTCTCTGTCGATGAAGTTCGTAGGTGTAGGTTGGGGTTCGAAGTTTCTGTATATGGTTGCAATCTTGTTGTGAATGAAGGTGGTGAAGTTGTCAAACAGCTCATTTGAGGGTGTGATGTTGGTTTCTCTAGCAGTTGGGTTAGAATTCCTTAACAATGATAAAATGATTCTTGGTGTTGTTGCCACTGGTCTGGATACGTGTGTCAAGTGCTGTCTTCTTTGCTGCTCTCAGTAGGCGGTGGTAGAGGATGAGTGAGGTCTTGAAGGCTGCCCTGTTGGAGGTGTCTTTGATGGTGTGTCACTTCCTCTCCAGATGTTTGGTGGCTTGTTTGACTGTTCAGATTTCGCGGGTGTACCAGCTGGTCTTTTTGGAGTGTTTTCTATGAACGCTGCTCTTGGTGGGTGCGATGTTGTTGATGAAATTGGTGAACCTGGCGTTGAAATTCTTTACTCCCTGTTCAAGGTCAGTGGCAGGATTGGAGGTGTTGAGGGACTCTGCCCAGTTGTTCGCTGAAATTTTATTCCACGACTGGTGGGTGGGGGACTGCTGGTTGTCTTGGGAGTTGCAGTGTGGGAGATGGAGATGCTGAAGTGGGTGATGGAGTGAACGGTCCATGTGAGTTCGGTGATGTGGCTGTATTTGACATTGCTGCTGGTGGTGAAGATCGGGTCCAGCACGTGTCCTGCGGTGTGCATAGAGTCATGGATGATCTAAGTCAATCCGAGGCTGCTCATACTGTCGAGGAAGTGTGTGGTGTTTTTGTTGTTGTAGTCATCAATGTGGAAGTTTAGGTTGCAGAGAAAGATGTAGTGCCTGGAGTCAAGGGCTAGGGGTGCAATGAAATCTGCAATAGTGTTACAGAAGCTGGAGAGCAGGCCTGGGGG
Source organism: Pleurodeles waltl (assembly GCF_031143425.1). Classification (NCBI taxonomy): domain Eukaryota; kingdom Metazoa; phylum Chordata; class Amphibia; order Caudata; family Salamandridae; genus Pleurodeles; species Pleurodeles waltl. Next base: position 321,124,160 of record NC_090436.1, read on the forward strand.
TCAGTATGCTAGGGCGCCTCTAATGGCAGCTGTGTCATCTGTATGGAGCTTGAAATGAAATGAAATGTGTAGATTTATGTAGCATGACTTATCACCCGTGAGGATATCCAGGTGCTGTACATGGGCACAGGGAGTTTAAGTGATTTGCCCAGAATCACAGGATGTTGCACCAATGCCAAGGTTCAAAACTGGATCGCCAGCTCCTGAGGTGGTCACTCTGACCACTGCGCTACATCCTCTCCGCTTGAAGTTGAGGTATTCAATGGGGGTGATGGGTTTGTCAGTTGGGGTGGTGCACTGTATGATCTATTTGTGGACTATGGCTGTTTCTACTCCTGGCTTGTTGGTGCAGTCTTGGTGAGTGAGTTTGTATTCGCCGAGGATCGGTATGGCAATGTCTGGGGCAGGTTTCTGTATGTAAGAGAATGTCGGGTGAGGGTGGTGATGAGGTCCCATAGTTTGGTGGAGCGCTTGCACATTAAACGTGTGCTCAGGAGTAGGCAGTGGAGTTGGTGAGTTGCTTCTGGCTTGTTGTGGTGAGAGGCCGGCGAGGTGCTGTGCAGCGTGACATGGGCATGTTGGTGCAGGAGAAGGTGCACATGGTGCAGGAGAATAGCCCTAGTGTCAAGTGCAGTGTGGCATGGCAGCAGTGTTTGTTGGTCATGTGGTGCTCAGGGTGTAGAGAGAGGCAGCATTGTATCTGTGGTGGGTCGGGTACCAGGGGCCCTGGCACTGGGTGTGGTCCAGGTGTGGACAGGTCCAAAAGGGTTTGCCTTTGGCGCACCTTTGGCACGGCCATGCTGTGGCCTCCATTAAGTAGGTCCTGGGAGAAGGGAGGGGCACTGTGAAGTGATAGGCAGGGTTGGTGCGAGGCGGGAAGCTGGAGGAAGATGCAGCAAAAACAGAAGGAAAGCAATAAGTACAACAACATTGAAACACAGGTAAAACATTGGCTAAAATCTACTTTAAAAGTCTCATGTTAACCGAATTGGATAGAGCAATACAGGAAAAATATAGTAAAGCAGCAAAACAGAATAAACGGCACACAGCGACGCGTCGAGGGACTGGAAGCAGCACAGGAGAGCAATACTTTAACGCAATACAATACAAATAGCTAACTGTTTATACTGCACGGTGCTAAGCAATAATTACAAACACAGCGAGACAGCGGGGGGAGCTGGCACGATGGACCTGCTCGAACAAGAAAATTACAGTTTATTTTGGAAAAAGTAAAAACTGTGGTTATTCTCAGTTCTTGCACCGATTATAGATATATTCAGTAGATACCCGTGGACTCTCCCATCAGTTTGTTTGGATGAAAATTTGTTTTTAAAGCTCAAGGAGCAGTCACTGGCCCAATTAAAAATATAATGCAGTATGGGAAAATCATGAGGCATGCGTGCTTTAAAAAGAAAAGAGAAGATAATGATAAAAATACATATTTGTGAAATTAGAAAATAATAAGAAACATTCCAGTAAGTATAATCATCATGAAAGTTAAACGGGCAAAAATGACCAGGGCAGCTTGAGAGTAAAGGCCAAAGCAGCAACCCTCGCACAGTGCATGACTAGAAGCTGTAACTAATGTGCACCATTCAGATAAAGCAGACTTGGCTGCCAGCTATAGATTGAACCCTCTGACTATGACCTATGAACCCTGTGAGGTACATACAGAACATAGTCACAAACAAAAGACTGTGTGCACAGTACATTTAAAATGACTGGGACAACACCAAACAGGTAGGACCAAGTTAGATCCATTTGAATGACACACATTGGACATCTGCTTTCCATGTGCGGAGTACAACATTCAGACGCAGGAGAAAGCGCCACTTCCATAGTTTAGAAGCGGTGATTGGAACATCCAAGTGGGTCCTGTGTTAGATGAAGTAGACATTGTCGCCTGTCGCAGGGTCTATAGCATGTACGTTACATCTCAGTGATAAATTTCTCTTAAGGGCACAGCCTGTTTGCTTAGTACTGTCGCGCCGCGCCATGCGGCGCAAGCCGAGCATTCGGCTCGCGCCGCACAATGCGTTCTCGGGACGCGGCGCGCCCCGAGCCTTCTCTGCACAGCACGAGGCCCCAGATTTTACTTGGGGCCTCGCTCTGCCTTCTGTTGCGTCCCCGTTTTCCCTTGACCCCTCCTTACCTGTTTCTTTTTCTTCTTTTTCTTCTTCTTTTTCTTCCTTCCTTTCTGAGGCATTTTTCTGTCCTTCCTTTATGTCTTTCCCCCTTCCCATGTTACCTTTTTCCTCCCAGCATTCCTTGTTCCCTATTTTTCTATGGTTCCTGTTCTATTCTATCCTATGTACTTCTTCTCTATCTAAGATGGTGTCTTTTTACTTCCTGTTGGTCACTTCCTGTTTCTTGGTATATAAGGGCTCTGTTTTCTCTTTTTCCTTGCGCTGCAACACTATCTTCTCTGATTGTGTCTTCGCTCCTGATTCTTAGCCTTCGGTTCTGGATCTTGTCAAATTTGTTTCTACCAGCATTTTTTTATCTTTTTGATTCCTGTTTTTGTTCTTGTTTCAGGAATCCACTGTTTGGAGGTTTTTTCCCCTGTTTTGGTTTTTTTTCCCTCTGGCACTATTTCTAAAGGGCACGGTCTGTTCTTGGCGGTTCCATTGCCGACAGCACCGTGGCTACTAGAAAGAGTCGCCCCTTTCTGGGCCAAAGCCGAACCTTCAAGACCCACGCCACTGCAGTTTCCTGGCGCAAGCAGCACGTAAGTCGTGACAGATTGCAGCGCCCAACCATTCCGACGTCTTCTGACACTATGGATGATACAGTGGCGGCGGCTGCAGATCCTGATCAAGCTCTTTTGACTACCATTCAACAACAAGCTCAGGAATTGCAACAATTGCGCAATGAGAATGCGGTGTTACGACAGGCTTTGGCCCTCCGCAGTGGCGATGTTCCGACTATCTCCGCCTCTACTCCTCGCTTCTCTGGTGAACCAACTAAACTGCGCGAATTCCTGGATGCACTAACGGTGTACTTCGCCTTCAGACCTACCCAATTCTCTCATGACAGGACAAAGGTGGGATATCTTATTAGCGCATTATCCGGTCCTGCCTTGGCCTGGGCAACCCCTATGGTGTCATCCAACGATCCGGTATTGTCGGACTATTCTGCCTTCGTGACCCGTTTCAAACAAATGTTCAGTCGTCCAGGATTGGAAGCCTCGGCAGAGGAAGCATTATGTGATATCCAGCAGGGTTCCCAAGACGTCCTTCAATATATTACACGTTTCCGTCAGTTAGCGGCAGAGACCACTTGGGTGGAGCGTACCCTGGTAACTTTGTTCCGCAGAGGGCTTAAGGAGGAAATAAAGGATGAATTAGTACATTCCACCAGAGTTGAAGATCTTCGTGGCTTGATGGATCAAGCACTTTCCATCGAGTATCGTCTTCAAGAACGACGAATGGAGAAGAGAAGGAGTAGAGGATCTTCCCAGCCAAGCACTCCACGGATGTATCTGCCTCGTTCTGAGGAATCCCGTCCCCCTGTTAGAGACATAGAAGGGGAACCCATGCAAGTGGATGCTACTCGAGGGCCGCTCTCAGCGAGTGAGAGGGAAGACAGACGGAAGAAGGGATTGTGCCTATACTGTGGATCTGCTGGTCACATGCTTCGTACCTGTCCTGTACGTCCACCAAGACCCTCGGGAAACGCCACTTCCCGTCCTCTGTAAGAAGGGAGGGGACGGGATCATCGGCTATACCTTCCATCAGTTCATTTAATAACAATACCACATACTTGTTCATGTTACCTGTCATATTACAACTACCTGATGGCCGCCAAGAAAGAACTATGGCATTATTAGATTGTGGTGCTAGTGGTATATACATGGATAAGACTTGGGCCACTAATCAACAGATTCCCACACAACCCAAAGACATTCCTGAACAAGTGCACACCGTGGATGGATCCTTGATATCCTCAGGTCCAGTCGATACTATGACCTTGATGTTAAATTTACAGTTTGGTAATCATCAGGAACACATCTCGTTTGATCTCATTTCATCTCCCAACCATACCATTATTCTCGGAATTCCATGGTTTACAAGACATAATCCGTATGTAAACTGGGTAACCCGGACAATTTCCTTGTCCTCTCAGTTTTGTCAAGAGAACTGCTTTGCTTCCGACAAATATTGGTCACCGAACAGATTAACACCTATTAAGAGTACTACGGAATATTCCATCAATACTGTCCAAGGAGTTCCTGAACATTATTTAGAGTTTCAAGACGTGTTTCAAAAGCCATCCAGACCTGTATTACCTCCACATCGAGAGTACGATTGTGCTATTCCTTTGGAACCTGGAACAGTCGTCCCCTTTGGGAGGATGTATTCTCTCACGGAACCTGAAAAGGAAGTTCTTAAGGAGTATCTGGAGGAAAATGTACAGAGTGGTCTCATTGTTCCATCATCTTCTCCGGCAGGGGCTCCTCTCTTTTTTGTACCTAAGAAGACCAAAGATCTTCGTCCTTGCCTGGATTTTCGAGGCCTAAATAAAATAACAATAAAGGATCGTTATCCTTTGCCCCTCATCAAGGATATTCTAGAGGCAGTCAGAGGGGCTCAACGTTTTACCAAGTTGGATCTTCGAGGAGCTTACCACCTTTTACGTGTAAAAGAAGGAGACGAGTGGAAAACAGCATTCAGGACACCATTTGGTCATTTTGAGTACAAAGTCATGCCTTTCGGTCTTACGAACGCCCCTGCAATATTTCAAAGATTTATGGACTCCATATTTTCCGATCTCTTGAATCAGACAGTCGTAATTTACTTAGACGACATCCTTATTTTCTCCAGACATCCCGCACTCCATTCTTCTCATGTGAAACAAGTCCTTCAAAGACTCCGAGCACATCAACTGTCCTGTAAGCCCGAAAAGTGTGAGTTCGATAAGACGGAAGTCAAGTATCTGGGTTATCATTTAAGTCCTACCGGCATAGCTATGGACCAAGAAAAGGTACAAGCAATTCTCGATTGGCCTTCTCCCTCTTCTATTAAAGAAACACAATGTTTCCTAGGATTAGCAAATTTTTACCGGCAGTTCATTCAAGACTTTGCTGAACAGACCAGCCATATAACCCATACTTTAAAGAAGGAAAATCTTAAACAAGGGTTTGTCTGGACTAAGGTGGCTGAAACAGCTTTTCAAGATTTAAAAAAGGCATTCACTCAAGCTCCCATCTTAAGACACCCAGATACCAACAAACAGTTTATTGTAGTCACCGATGCTTCCGAAAGAGCTATTGGAGCTGTCTTACTCCAACTACAAGAGGATGATGGTCTCGAACATCCTGTTTTCTATTTGTCCCATATTCTCTCTTCAGCAGAACAACATTACTCAGTGCTAGAAAGAGAGTTGTTAGCTCTGAAGACAGCCTGCATCGAATGGAGACAGTTTTTGATGGGTTCCAAGGAGCCTTTCGAAGTAAGAACAGATCATCGTAATCTGCAATGTCTACGTAATTTTGTATGCCAAAATAGCCGCCAGGCCCGTTGGGCCTTTTTCTTCAGCCAGTATGACTTTTACATCACCTATATTCCTGGATCTCAAAACATCCTGGCTGATGCTCTGTCTCGCCGTTATCCAGATTGTACTCCTTCCCCATCTCAGTTTCTACTGGAGCCTAGTAAGATCATTGGAGTTGCTCAATCTTTTCTGGAGGAGGTACAACTGGAGTACTCCAGCCTGTCTAATAGCGAAATAGAGAAATTAAGAACCTATTTACGCAAGAAGGAAGGATACTATTATCATCAAAATCTGTTATTTCTCCCTACTAACAGAGTTCGAGACAAGGCATTACAGATGTGCCATGATTCACCGATTGCTGGTCATAGAGGTATCAAGGCCACACAAGAACTTCTTTCGCGATCTTTCTGGTGGCCTACCTGGAAATCAGATGTCGAAAGATACGTTCAGGCTTGTCCCATATGTGCTCAAGTCAAGATTCCCCGTAGTAGGCCTGCAGGATTACTACAGCCTTTGCCAGTTCCACCAACTCCATGGCATACTATTTCCACTGACTTCATGTGTTCGCTTCCACCATCAGCTGGAAACCAGGTTATCATGGTCACTGTTGATTCTTTCACTAAGATGGCTCACTTCACTGCCCTAAAGAAGTTGCCTACATCCCAAGAATTGAGCCAGATATTTATCGACCATATTTTCCGTCTCCATGGACTTCCTCATACCATTGTGTCTGACAGGGGGCCTCAGTATATTTCTCAGTTTTGGAAACATTTTTGCAAGACACTGAATATCAATATAGCACTGTCATCCGGTTTCCATCCGCAGACCAATGGGCAAACCGAGCGTTTAAACCAAGGATTAGAACAATACCTTCGCTGCTTTTGTAATTCCACCCAAAGCAATTGGAACACTTATCTTTCTATTGCTGAATATTCCTACAACAATACTGTCCATAGTGCCTCTAAGGTCACTCCTTTTTTCTGTTCCCATGGCTATCATCCTACCTCTTTTCCTACTTCTCCTCATTCTACCTCTCCTCTGCCTGCGATTACATCTTTTTCCAAACGTCTCCTGCATCTCCATAAATTAATTAGATCTAATTTATTGAACACCAAGAGATATATGAAGAAGATCGCTGATAAGAAACGTGGACCCACTCCAGAGTATCAACCACAAGATAAAGTCTGGCTTTCTTCCAAATTCTTGCCCTCTCGCCTTTCTCTAAATAAGTTCACGCCTCGCTATTATGGGCCTTTCCGTATTCTTCAGTTGATCAATCCTGTCACTGTTCGTCTTCGCTTGCCTCATACTTGGAGAATTCATCCGGTCTTTCATGTATCCCAACTCAAACCTTTTGTCCCTGATCCTTTCTCTCGTCAGTTTCCTTGTCCTCCTCCTGTATTGGTGAATGATGTCCCTGAATATGAGGTTCAGGAGATTTGTGACTCTCGCCTTTTTCACTGACGTCTTCAGTATTTGATTCACTGGAAGGGTTATCCTCTTAGTGAATGCTCTTGGGAAGACGCATCTTCTGTTCACGCCCCTCTTCTGATTTCTCATTTTCATCGTTTGTTTCCCTTCAAACCTGGACCTTCGGGGGGGGGACCTACTGTCGCGCCGCGGCATGCGGCGCAAGCCGAGCATTCGGCTCGCGCCGCACAACGCGTTCTCGGGACGCGGCGCGCCCCGAGCCTTCTCTGCACAGCGCGAGGCCCCAGATTTTACTTGGGGCCTCGCTCTGCCTTCTGTTGCGTCCCCGTTTTCCCTTGACCCCTCCTTACCTGTTTCTTTTTCTTCTTTTTCTTCTTCTTTTTCTTCCTTCCTTTCTGAGGCATTTTTCTGTCCTTCCTTTATGTCTTTCCCCCTTCCCATGTTACCTTTTTCCTCCCAGCATTCCTTGTTCCCTATTTTTCTATGGTTCCTGTTCTATTCTATCCTATGTACTTCTTCCCTATCTAAGATGGTGTCTTTTTACTTCCTGTTGGTCACTTCCTGTTTCTTGGTATATAAGGGCTCTGTTTTCTCTTTTTCCTTGCGCTGCAACACTATCTTCTCTGATTGTGTCTTCGCTCCTGATTCTTAGCCTTCGGTTCTGGATCTTGTCAAATTTGTTTCTACCAGCATTTTTGTATCTTTTTGATTCCTGTTTTTGTTCTTGTTTCAGGAATCCACTGTTTGGAGGTTTTTTCCCCTTTTTTGTTTTTTTTTCCCTCTGGCACTATTTCTAAAGGGCACGGTCTGTTCTTGGCGGTTCCATTGCCGACAGCACCGTGGCTACTAGAAAGAGTCGCCCCTTTCTGGGCCAAAGCCGAACCTTCAAGACCCACGCCACTAGATCTGCAGTTTCCTGGCGCAAGCAGCACGTAAGTCGTGACAAGTACACTGCTCACATACAGAATTCACAACACCCACCACAAAGGATGGTGTACCTTTATCTGTGGCATTTAGAATAGTGTACCATTCACAAAGTAGAAAACCTAGGACATGCAGTGAGTAAAAGCTATTTACTTTACAGTCGAGTTTATGTACATCAGTGAACAAACCTTTGAAATATAATCCAAATATAGTTGACATGAGAATATGATTGCAATATTGTTGGGGACATCTATTAGCGTGTTCTCTATTCAGAGGTGGTGGAGAATCATACCAGCCGAGTTTCAAGTATTCCAAAATGTGTTGTATCTACCACAGTGGTCAGCATGTCCAGCCAGACAATGACACGTAACCATCAAAGCTTTGCGAGCTAAGATCACAGTGCTTTTTTATCTGATTTGTGCTTCTGATGTCACAGCTTTGAATATTAATATGATGTTGCTGTAATGGGTTTGAACGAATACATTTTGTACAAGGAGCTTTTCTGAAAGTTCTCAGTGTGGGACAAAGCTGTGATCCTTTGAAAAGGGCCTTTGGTGGGGTATGCGATGCCAACAAATGCAGCATAATCAAAAGCAACTTCTTCCCTTGTGATTCTTTTGATATGTTAGTAGACACTATGCTCCTCTGGAAGGTTGATTTTACTGAATGTCCAAATCATTGTATACAGTGTGTGATTCGATGTGTATATATGAATCCAGAAGTGAGAAATAAAGATGTATCTTGCTTACCCACGCACAAACCTTGATTTAATGTACATACATCATTCATAGCAAATATTACATGTAAAATAAGGGACTAAACAGCTGGCTTATGGATCTGCTGTAAGATTAGTGGAGGAAGAGAGGGATGCAAGTATTACAGCTCAGGAATAAAGTTTGTCATTCTCACATGGTTATGCCACTTTGCTGTTTTGTTGGTGGCCCACTGGCATTAGTAGAAAGTGCTGTTTCTGCTGAGACACACCGAGGTTAGAATGTGTTGTGATAGGTATATGGTTTAAATCCATCCCTTGCAGATGGTATCATCTTCATTTTCACAGGGCGGCTCTGTGTGTTACATTCCTCTTCTTTTTACAGTGCATTGTATGGAAGCAATGGCCAGTGACAAAATTAGCAAATGCAGATAAAAAATGTGTGGTGGGTGCTATTTCTGTTGCCATTTGACCAATACATTAGTTTGAATAAAAGCAAAAGCATTGAAACAAACCTCAACTCTCTGAAATCTGTTTTCATGCAGCAGCTCCTTTCATCTACGCGGCGAAAAGAAACAACCATATCCCACATATACTTTTTAGGGCGATATATAAGACTGCCTGCACCACCCACAAGGCCTTACATACTTCCCCTTCTCTCTACCTAGCAAATACACTGAAGATCTCAGGAGGCACCAGACCGTTGAGAAGTGCTGAAGCTATGTTACTAGATCCTCCAACCTTTGACTCATGGCACAATATTGCCCTGGTAGCGCAACCAGAATATGAAACTCCCTACCCCCAAACTAGCACCGCCACCTCACTGCTGATCTTTAAATTGTAGCTGAAAACCCTTCTCCTACATAGAGATTTCAACCAATTATAGCCTTAGACAACTTCTGCATGACACGTGATAATGTCAAATTCTGCTGTCTACCTTTCACGCAACACAGAAAGTTGCTTTGCTGCAATGCATTGCATGATATATTAGTAAATCTTCCTCTTGATGATCAAGATCTGTAAAGGAAAAGTATAAGAGTGGATGCATTGTGTTTGGTGAGCCTGCAAACCTAACTGTATCATATATTAGTATTAAATCAACAAATGTAATCACAGTGATATACTTGTACAATTGTAGCACAGAGCGTAGAGCATTATTACTGACAGATAGTAATTTCGAAGAGGGCAAATATTGAATGGGCATTGAAACTTAGGAACTCCATCACCAAGTAGAAATAATAATTGCTCTAAAAATCCAAGTATTTTGTCAGAAAGGGATTACAATTTTATGGGAAAATTGAATATAATCACATATATGCCCATTACTCTTATTGGCTTCTCATCCCCCACATCCCTTTATGAATACCTGCTTGAGTGCATTTCTATGCATCTGGGTTGTGTGGCACTTGTATTTATGTTGTTTGTGTTTGTCAGTATCAATGTTTTGGTTTGTGGACATGGGTTCACATTCCATGGCATGACATGGCAACTCTCCGAGAGTTTACTATTCTTAAATCTCCTCCTTTACCAATTGCCCACACTGTTTTTCCCCTCTATATGATTTAAACCTTGATCTACCACTCTTTGCTCCTCTCTCCTGCAGCCTATATTGCTCACCTAGGCCTACATTTACTAAGCCTTTCCATTGTCCTTGTGTCGTGTGAGGCAAAGCAAGACAATGCAAAGGCTTAAGTAAGATTTACAGAGACACACAAGAGGCGATTTGCACTGCCTTGGGTAACTTCATGAAGAAATGTGATGCAATGCAGCAACTTGTGCTTTGTTAAATTATTTTTCATAATGGTATGCATTCCAAGGGTGGAGCATGGGCATTGTGGGGCATCTATTCATGGAATTCAGCACAATCCCAGATTTTATGAAATCATTTAACCTGGGATTGTACCAAAATGGGATGCCACCCCAACAATGGGGTAACAAGGAGAAATATGTTTATTTCACCTCGTTACTTCCTGTTTCTGCATTATGCATAGAAAGAGAAAGTTGCCTCTTAGGAAAATATCCCTTCCTGCACAAAAACAATCCTGTCCGTAAGGTAGACATCATTCCACAATGGTGCAAGGGTACCTCTTGTGGCACTAGGCAGCCTCAAGTGCACCAGCACAGGTGGGGAGCTGAACAACATCTAGCCTTAGTAGATTTTGTACTGTTCAGCTCTCTCCCGTTCACGCAATGCAGCACTGCAACTCTTTGTGTTGCTCTTTGTTGCATGAACATTTAGTAAATGTACCTCCTAGTTCCTCCTTGCCAGCCACACGTCTAAGGTTAGCTACCAACTACTGTTGTGACAAAGATTCCCTAATGTCACTATGACTTTCTTGTTACCTCTTTTCTAGTCTCTGCTTTCAAGGTTACTGTCTTGTCTATCTCTTTGAGAAGAACGTAGAGCACTATGAAGCCCGTACATGCAACTAACAATACATAACACAAGTCTCTTGGTCTGCGTTTATTGATAACCTCATGCCATCTGGTGTGTATAGATGCTTTTTTGTCTGCTGATCTGTGTGTATGGATGGCTGTAGATGTATTAGTCTGTATGTGCATGGATGTCTGTAGATGTATTTCTTTCCTGTATGCATGTGTTTGTGTGTTCTTGTCTGTATTTCTGCAGTATACAATGGTAAAATCTATTGGCATTGTTGGTGTGTGTTCCTTTTTGTAAGTCATATGCTTCTGGCCCTCTTCTACGTTAGTTAGTTAGTTAGTTGGTTAGATGCATGTTTTGCTTTAAAATAGCACTGCCACTGAAGGGGCACAGAAAAAGCAGGTATGACGGTTGTGGAGGACTAAAGGAACATCATTTATGAGGGGAACATGGCCCTTTCCACCCTTTTGGTTAGAAACATGGACTGTGCCATAATTTCTGGCAGGACGTTTACAGGTTTTGCTCCATTCTACTTTACTGGTAAGGCAGTGTAGGGCCCTCATGTTTTATCACCCCCTTCTATGCTATTGCCTTTCATGGGTTACCAAGCCTAAGGCTAAGACCCTGTTCCTCTTCCAAGCTGAAGTACACTGATGTCATGCAGCTTTAGTTTTCACCTGGTTCATTGCTGCATCCAGCTCTATGCACAACTTTAACTCGTCTTTAAAGCATTAATTAATAGGATGAATACTAAGGGGCAGATTTACTAATATTTCATGCAATGCAGCAAGGCTGGGGATAACCGAAGAATCAATAGCCTAAACCTCTTTGGCTTCTGCTTGGTAATATAGGCTCCGATGTGCAATCTGTAGGGCATGGGTGGTTTCAGTTCAAGGGTGTCGGGGCTCTTCCCATTTAAACCTCCCCCCCCCCCCCCACCCAGGTAGGTCAAAATAAAATCATATTTGAAGCTACTACAGCACTTCATTTATTTAAATATAAAATGTACATCCATAGTAAATTTTGCTGGCTGGGATGGGGGATCTGCTGCACTCACCCCAGTTATGCATGTTGTCCTCTGCAGCTTGCCTCCTCATTCAGGAGCGGCTGGCAGCACTTTTTAGGGGCAGGATGGTGCTGGGGTGGCGGGAGGGGTGGATTAATTAAAAAACAAAAATAAAAACACTTACCTGCATCCCCGGCACTGCCTCTGCTCTGCTCCTCTGCTGCAGCTGCAGGCACAGGCTCCCAGCCTGCCCTGCAGCCAATCCGAACGCTACTGACAGCAGCATTCGGATTGGCTGGAGCGCCCAGTCAGGGCGTTCCCAGGCAGACTAGGAGCCTGTGCCTGCTCTCTTCAGCCCGGGAACAGAGTGCTGGGGTGGAGAGAGCACAGTGCGCATGCATGTTTGGCAGACCCAAGACGGCCGGCCAAAAATACATGCGCATTGAGGGGGGGCTGAGCACTCCCCCTCCATCCCAGTCATAGCCTGTGGCCCCACTCTTTTTACTACAAAACGATAATAGTAGAATGATGCAAAACGATAATAAACATTGTTTATTATTGTTTTGTAGAAAAAGGTTTGCAGCTGCTGCTGCTGGCAGGGGCAAGGCTCCTCTGCCATAGTGGAGGAGCCGCGCCTGTCAACAGCTGCCCCTCCCTGTGGCCCGAAGTGACGATTTGGAGGGCTGATGATCTCGTAGCCCTGAGGACTGTGAGGTCATCAACTAAGCAAAATTATAACCTCTAGGACTGAACTCCACCCTCTGACAATCTGGACATAAAGTTAACACTGGGCGTTTCAGCCTGAAGCCCTTTAGCATCAGGGATCCACGTCAGTCAGGGAGAGGAGAGCATTGTCACTACCCTTTCCCAACTCGTCGCAGGGTGAGGTGTGTTCCCACCCTTTGATGATTTGGGAATGGGAGGGGTAGAAGGGAAGACAAGAAATAGAGTCTGTGCAGTAAATCATCAGGACTTTTGAAAATACTCTGCATACACTGTATGGTGTATGCTTCCCGCTCTGCATTTAGTATAGGATTGAGTGACAACTTTTCAGCTCCCGCGGAGGAAAAGTGCACTCTGCAGGTAGCGTGTGTGTATGCAGCTCCACAAAGGGGCCTAAATTCCATCTAGATGGTGTCCTGCAGTTCTCAAGCCTGTTTTCATGTGTGTGGACCAACTAAATAATTAAACAAGGTAAAAAATAAAACATTAGCAGAAGCGGGGAAGAGAATATTCACATGGCCCATTTAAGGTCAATTTGGTCAATTTTGGCTCTATAGTGTTTCCTGTGGCTGAAGTGTGTGTGAGTGTTAGACCGTCTGGTTAGGGAAGGCTTGGAGAAGGCCTCTAGTAAACATCCCCAGAATGTATTCAGTTACATGCTGGCCTTTACGAGCCAGACTGTTCACTTCATGACGCTTGCTCAAGAGAACCTGGAAGTATGCCAGTAAGATAGGAAAGTTTCATCCTGGACAGAAAGTGTGGGTGATGGCCCCAGTGAAGCCTTGCGTTCTCCAAGATAAGTGGCCTGGGCCTTTTGAGGTGGTGGAGCTCAAGGGTGATGTCACCTATCTGTTGAACTTGCAAACTCCTAGGAACCTTTTGAGGGTCCTACACGTGAACTGCCTCAAGCCTCACTTTGAGAGGACAGAAGTGGCAATGCTCCTAGCAATAGACGATGGGGTGGAGGAAAAGAGTGAGCCTCTTCCTGACCTCCTGTCTGCTAAGGAGAAGGATGGGTCTGTGGAGGGTGTAAACCTCTGCCCCTCACTGACCCCAGAGCAATAGAGAGACTGTCACCAGGTTTTCCTTGGCCCCAGGAGTCACACATTTGTGCACACCTGATGTGTACACTGGTGGCAGTCCACCTGTGAAAGATAATGTTTACAGGGTGACTGACAAGGTTAGAGCCAGCATTAAGGATGAGGTATCCAAAATGTTAGCTCTTGGAGTTATTGAGTCTTCCAGTAGCCATTGGGCCACTCCTGTGGTCTTGGTCCCAAAAGCTGCTGCTCCTGGTGCCACTCCAGAACTCCAGTTCTGCGTGGATTACCAGGGACTCAATGCAGTAACGAAGACTAACACGTGCCCCCTCCCCCAAGCTGATGAGCTCATTGATCGGTTAGGGGCTGCCAAAAATCTAAGTATGTTTAACATCTGGGTATTGGCAGATTGCTCTGACTGAGGGGGGCATGAAGAGGTCTGCATTTTCTACCCCAGACGGCACTACCAGTTTAGGGTGATGCCATTTGAGATGAAAAATGCCCCTGCCACCTCTCAGATGCTGGTTAACCAGGTGTTGGCTAGAATGGATTATTTTAGTGCAGCCTACCTGGATGACATTGCTGTGTTCAGCTCCCCTTGGTAGGAACACTTGCAGCACCTCTGTAAAGTGTTAGAGGCCCAGCAGAAGGCAGGCCTCACTATTTAGGCTAGCAAGTGCCAAATAGGGCATGGTTCTATGGTGTACTTCGGACACCAGGTGTGGAGTGGAAAGGTGGCACCCCTACAGCCAAAGATTGACACTATTCTGGTTTTGGAGCCTCCCAAGACCCAGACTGAGGTGAGAGCCTTTTTAGGTCTATACTATAGGAGGTTTGTTAAGGGGTATGGCACCATTGTTGCTCCTTAACAGAGTTAACCTCCAAGAAACAACCAAAAAAAGTGATCTGGACTGAGTCCTGCCAGACAGCTTTTGATGCCCTGAAGGCAGCCTTGTGCATGGCACCCATGCTGAAGGCACCTGACATTTCTCAAGAATTGGTCTTGCAGACTGATGCTTCAGAGCATGGTGTAGGCGCAGCGATGTCACAGCTAAACAAACAGGGCCTAGATTAACCTGTAAACTTCATCAGAAGGAAGTTACTTCCCAGGGAATGTAGGCAGAGTGCAATTGAGCATGAAGCTTTTGCTGTGGTCTGGGCGCTGAGAAGCTAAGACCCTACTTGTTTGGGACTCATTTCCGGGTTCAGACAGACCATAGGCCCCTCAGATGGTTAATGCATATGATGGGTGAAAACCCAAAACTGTTGAGGTGGTCTATCTCCCTACAGGGAATAGACTTTACAGTGGAACACCACCCTGGCACAGAACACGCCAATGCTAATGATCTGTCCAGATTCTTCCGCCTTAGTGAAGAGAACTCCCATGAGGTTAGGTAGTTCTCTCCACTTTCAGCAAGGGGGACACGTGGCCTGGCATCCTTGGCGTGGTCTCCCCTGTCTTTTTTGCCTCTGCTTCCCATGTTTTGACTGTGTTCTGGACTCTGTTTTTGCTGTTTTTGGTACTAGGTTTTCCAACACCATGCAACTGGATTTCACACGCATCGTTGTTGGGCGTCAAAGTCATCATGAACCTGAGCGGATCTGAGTTGCTCCGTCCGTAAATCGACGCATCACTCTCCTGCGAGTACGGAATCAATGCATCGCTGACTTTTCTGATGCACGTTCATCCGTGCGGCTTCATTTTTGACGCAAACCAGGTACTTTGGGTAAAATCAACATTTCTGTAGTTTTCTATAGAGTAAGACTTATTCATTCAAAAATTCATATCTTGTCTTGTGTATGTTGGATATTTGCTGTTTTGGTCTTATTTGATTTAGATAAATATTACCTATTTTTCTAAACTGGTGTGGTGTCCATTTTGTAGTGTTTTCACTGTATTACTGTGTGTATTGATACAAATACTTTACACATTTCTTCTGAGATAAGCTTTTTTGCTTGTGCCAAGCTATCAAGGGGGTGAGCAGGGGTTATCTAAGTGTGTGTCTCCATTGCCCTGACTGCAGTGAGGGTCCTTGGTTGGACAGAGTGCAAAGTGACTGCCAACCAAAGACCCCATTTGTAGCCCTGCCCCTGTCTATGACTGTGCTTTGTCGGGCTATCCTGCAGTTGCTGCCTCTGCCTGTGAAAGGGGACAAAGACTTGACTTTGTTGTGCTTTCCTGCTTGAGAAGCATGTCCAAGGGCTTGGACTGAGCTTGCCTCCTGTTTTGAAGCCTCAGGGACAGCAAAGACTTCACCCACCAGTTCTGAGTCTGCTTGCTGGGGACTCTAGCTTGCCAGAGGGTGCCATTGCAGTTGCTGGGCCCCTGGGAGTGAATTTCTGGTAAAAACCCGTGAAATTACATCAGGTGACTCACCGCAACTTCGCTAAGGGCGCCGCTGCATGAAACCCGCAACGCCGCCTGCACCTGGGGCCGTGGACCTCGCAGAAACTCGATGACCCTACTGACATCACAGGTCCCGCATCACTGCAGCCACTGATGTCCACACGATCTCGTGAGTTGGAGTGTTGTACACCCGACGTTCGTGACACCGACTCCGTCGCAGCATCTATGACATGATCGCGACCCCTTGAGGTCACCCTGCAGCATTGTGACTTTGGTGGATTTTGACTCAAGAGCCTGAATCCTCGCGACCAACTCCGCCTCACCTCCACCGCTCCACGGCAAGGACATGATGCCTCTTTGTCATGCCTCTGCTCCTTTGCTCTGCAGCACTGGAACAGACGACGCGTCAGATCCAGTGACGCCTAACTCTGCAACTCTGCACATCGGCAAGTTCTTCCACATTTTTGCTAAGGTACTGACCCTGGGGTCCATGTGACTCCATAAACGGAGTCAGTGGTGTTGTATTGTGGGTAACAACTCCTTCACGAAGCCACTTTAACATCAGATTGCAGCACTTGTGCCTCTAGACACTATTTTTGTGTTTTTAAGTGCTAAAGTCACAATTTTAATTGCGTATGGTGGATTTTTATCGTATTTGGTCTTGTTTATTTAGATAAATATTTACTACTTTTCTAAACCTGTGTGGTGTCTCTATTGCAGTGTTTCACTGTATTACTGTGTGTGTTGGTACAAATCCTTTACACATTGCCTCTGGGTTAAGCCTTTCGGCTCATGCCAAGCTACTAAAGGGATAAGTTGGGGTTAACCGGGTGTGTTTCTCCCTTACCCTGACTAGAGTGAGGGTCCTTGCTTGGACAGGAGGTAACTTGACTGCCAACCAAAGATCCCATTTCTAACAGTGGGGGTGACTGTTTTTTTATGCAGTGGTCAGTGAAAAACGTGAGCTTTGTACCTCCTTGTGAACGAGCGAACTTTGCATAGAAGCTGCCTCTTAATTAATGGAAGGCTAGTCTAAACTCCAGTGTTTTCAATTCCATGGAGTAATTAATCACAGTTACCTTTCTTTTATTTTCTTGCACTATTCATGATATCAGTATATAGACATACAATTAGAAGTGCCCAAACCCATCCTCACAGTGCACAGCAGTATGTCTTGAAAAGTTTCAACCTCCAAAGAAGTGATTAATTTTTTTGCAGGTATAAATGTTCAGTTAGTGTGTCTTTTTTTTACTCATATGGATATAGATCGCAGAGAGATTTAGCGGGGGAAGGAATACTTAATACATGTTTACCTGGAGTCCTGCTTGATGTAGGATGAGATACCAAACTCTTCTGCCCTCACCTAGCCCTGCTGCCTGGCACTGTGTGGTGGCAATCTGCATGCAGTGCTAACATGGCATGGGCACAGATACCTGACTCTTCTGCCTCCACCTCACCCTCTTGGTGGCACTCTGCATGCAGTGCTAACATCACATGCACATGTGCACATAGGGCGGGGGCAACAGAGGGGCCCTACTGGGCTTCCTCCTGCTCTCTCCATCTGGACTGCAATGGGACAAAGCACAGAGGGTAAGAATGAATTTCAAGACCTCTACTAACCTATGCTCACTTATATCTTTAAGAAGGTGGTAATTACTGGTCTGTAAAAATGTTTATGTGTAAGTGCCTGTAAGTTGGTTATTTCAAGTGTCAGCATTATGGGGGTCATTACAACCCTGGTGGACGGTGTTAAAGCGGCGGTAATACCGCAACCAGGCCGGCGGAAAAAAAAGGGAATTATGACCGTGGCGGAAACCGCCAACATAGGCAGCCACTTTAACACACCGACCGCCACGGCGGTACAGACAAGCAGCGTGGCGGTCACCGCCAACAGACAGGCGGAAGACAAAGTACCGCCCACAGTATTACAACACACCAATCCGCCATCTTTTCCGGGGCGGATTCACCGTGGATAAAAACATGGCGGAAACAGCTTTTGCAATGGGAAAACGCTCACCTGAACACACTCCACGAGGAACGAGGCCACCGTGGAGCCCGAACTCCAAATACTCCCTGCGCTTGTCTTCCTGCTCCTCTACGAACACCAGCAATGGCGGCGCCGAAGACAACGATGAGTACTGCACCTACGACATAGGGGAGGCAAAAGTCAGGGACACACACACGCAACACCCCCACCCTCAACCCGACCCTCGCACACTACAACACACACCAATGCATTTCCAAACATCACAGGAACAACCCACAAACCCCCCCGGAAGAATGCAAAGACAAAACCAAATTACTTGAACCATTGTAATGTATCCAAATACAGTAAGCTCATATATACAGAAATATATACACATTCCAAATATATACATCACGATTAGTAGTGCAGGTATTCACATTTCAATGTCTGTGGACCACTGGGCCCACAATGCATGGGCGAGGCCCACACTAGATACCTGTCCACAAACGGAGAGAACACTGCAGGAGCATCAGATAGAAATACAACAGGCACCTCAGGGGGAATGGAAGGGGGCACCTCAGCCAGATGAGTGCACCACGCCAGATCCACGACGGGGCTCCATGCCCATTGATGTATCCTGGGGAGTGCAAAGCCACAGTCTCTCAAGTCTCTACAGTGGGTGGTTTGCCCACTGCTTTATCCTGGGGAGTGCAAAGCCACAGTCTCTCAAGTATCTACAGTGGTTGGTTTGCCCACTGTACCATCCTGGGGAGTGCAAAGACACAGTCTCTCAAGTCCCTCTAATGGGTGGGTTGCCCACTGTACCATCCTGGGGAGTGCAAAGCCACAGTCTCTCAAGTCTCTACAGTGGTTGGTTTGCCCACTGTACCATTCTGGGGAGTGCAAAGCCACAGTCTCTCAAGTCTCTACAGTGGTTGGTTTGCCCACTGTACCATCCTGGGGAGTGCAAAGCCACAGTCTCTCAAGTCTCTACAGTTGTTGGTTTTCCCACTGTACCATCCTGGGGAGTGCAAAGCCACAGTCTCTCAAGTCTCTACAGTGGTTGGTTTGCCCACTGTACCATCCTGGGGAGTGCAAATCCACAGTCTCTCAAGTCGATGCATGTCTCCACTGGTTCTGGAGGGGGACTGGTGCCCAGAGTGCTTCATCCTGTGAAGGATTCTGATAGTGGATGCAGTTCTCCACTGGTTCTGGAGGGGGACTGGTGCCCAGAGTGCATCACGCTCCCAGTGACGGTCCCAGTTCCGTCACTGTCCCAGCTGCACATGGGCTAACAATGCTTGAGTTGGCGGTCTTTGCCCTGTTCAGCTGTGCTTTGCCATGGCGGTCTTTGCCCTGTTCAGCGGTGCTTGACTTTGCAGTTTCTGACCTGTTCAGCGGTGCTTGCCATGGCGGTCTTTGTCCTGTACAGCGGTGCTTTGCCATGGCGGTCTTTGCCCTGTTCAGCGGTGCTTGATTTTGCAGTTTCTGACCTGTTCAGCGGTGCTTGCCATGGCGGTCTTTGCCCTGTTCAGCGGTGCTTGCCCTGTTCAGTGGTGCTTGCCATGGCGGTCTTTGCCCTGTTCAGCGGTGCTTGACTTTGCTGTCTCTGACCTGTGCAGCGGTGTGTGGCATGACGGTCCATCAGTGCCCAGCGGGGCTGTGGCTGCCGGGGCCCTCAAGGGCACTGACGCTGGCGGTGGTCTCCGGACCAGTGACGATTGTGCTGCCCTCCAGGGCACTGACGCTGGCGGTGGTCTCCGGACCAGTGACGATTGTGCTGCCCGCCTGGGCACTGACTCTGGCGGTGGTTTCCAGACCAGTGACGATTGTGCTGCCCTCCTGGGCACTGACTCTGGCGGTGGTCTCCTGACCAGTGACGATTGTGCTGCCCTCCTGGGCACTGACTCTGGCGGTGGTCTCCTGACCAGTGACGATTGTGCTGCCCTCCTGGGCACTGACTCTGGCGGTGGTCTCCTGACCAGTGACGATTGTGCTGCCCTCCTGGGCACTGACTCTGGCGGTGGTCTCCAGACCAGTGACGATTGTGCTGGCGGTGGCGTCCTGGCCAGCGGGGAGGATGGCGGCCTTCTCCGCCGTGCTGCTCTTCCCAGACTTTGGAGACTTCTTCTGCCCCTTCACCACCTTGTGAGGAGTCACAGCTGACTCGGCACTCCCCCCGGGACCCTTGTGAGCGGCTTTGCCGGCAGGAGTCTTCACTCTTTCCCTTCGGCCACTGTCCAACTTCTGGTGCTTTACAGGGGGTGGACTGGCAGTGCTTTGGCTCCGTGTCACACTGGCTGCCCTGGTGCCCGGTGCACTCTATATACCTCTAACACGCACCACTGGAACTGGACTTTTTTCGGCTGAGGTGCTAGTACGGGACCTATGAATTGGAGGGGGGGGGGTGGTGGGAAAGAGATCAACGTTGCTCAGAAAAAGTTTCTGACGAACACTAGGATGGGTAGCTGGAGGGGGTCTGGGAGTGGAGGAAGAGGAGGTGGTTGTAGGAGGTGTAACTTTAGATGATTTGGGTGCAGGTGCATGTTCTGGAGGCTGTCGTGAGGTGGATGGATGTTGGGTGTGTGGGTGCCCGCGTTTGTGTACTTTGGGAGGGGGCGTCACAGACACACTGGGAGAGGACACAGGGGATGTGTAAATGGTAGTGGGGGTGGTGAGTGCAGGTGAGCGGGGTGTGGTGCTGGGTGTTCTGGTGCGAGTTCTAGTGGCTGTAGATGTAGTGCATGCAGGTGAGAGTGTAGACGACACTGGGAGGGAGGAGGGAGACGACGACGAGGGGGACACAGTGGAGGCAGTGGATGTTGCTGGGTCTGTATGTGGGTGATGCTTGTGTGAGTGCCTGTGGGATGTGTGGTGCCTATGTTTGCCAGAGCCACTTTTGTGTGTTGAGGTGTGTGGATGCTGGTCTGATGGTGTGGTTGGGATAGGCTGGGGTACAGGGGATTGGGTCTGGGTGGAGGAAGTTGGGGGGGGGAGGCTAGACACAGGGACAATGGCTGCCATCAGTGCTGAGGCCAGAGATTGCAGGGTTCGATGAAGGGCAGCCTGACCAGAATGAATGCCCTCCAGGAATGCATTACTGTGTTGCAACTCCCTTTCTACACCCTGGATGGCATTCACAATGGTAGACTGCCCAACAGTGAGTGACCTGAGGAGGTCAATGGCCTCCTCACTGAGGGCAGCAGGGGTGACAGGGGCAGGGGCTGAGGTGCCTGGGGCGAAGGTGATGCCTACCCTCCTGGGTGAGCGGGCACGGAGCGAAGGCTGAGGGGCTGCTGGGAGGGCGGTGCTGGTAGGGGGGTGGCGGCTGTACCTGTAGAAGTGGGGGGCACAGATGGTGCCGCCACCACAAGGGAGCTCCCATCGGAGGACGAGTCCGTGTCGCTGTCTGCTGATCCTGTGACCGACGTGAAGCTCCCCTCGCCCTTCGTCCCACTGGTGTATTCGGAGTCTGTGGTGTGGCCCTCCAATGCCATGTGGGATGCAGCTCCCTCGTGCTCCGGTGCCACTATCCCTCCGCCTGATGATGCTGATGCACAAAAGAACAGGGAGAGCACAAAAAGGGGTGGGGAAACAGAAGAAAGACAGGTTGAGTGCATGGCTTACTGCTACCGTTGGCGGACAATACAGACACAGAAGCCCCCTGCACTACGCCGTGCTCTTGGCCTCTACAGATGCAGTTCTGGGATATGGCCTACATGGCTATGAGTGTCATCTGTCCACATAGATGACACAGGGGCATGTATACCTGTACTTGGCACTCTACAGAGGTGGGGTGGAGTGGCACATGGCCTGCGTTACGGAGGGGCCTAGCCTACGGAACTCGCCCTGGCCTAGGGAAACCCACAGCCCTCCTCCCCCACCCAGACCCCTCCACTGCGCGCAAAGTCATCAGAATGTGAGTTTACTCACCCCCTTGTGTCTGCTGTGATGCCCTCAAGCGCCCATCCAACTCAGGGTAGGCCACCGCCAGGATCCGGAACATCAGGGGGGTCATGGTGCGACGGGCACCCCTCCCACGTTGGGAGGCCATCCCCAGCTGAGCCTCCGCCGTCTTCTTGCTCCAGCGGCGAATGTCCTCCCATCTTTTACGGCAGTGGGTGCTCCGTCTCTGGTGGACTCCCAGGGTCTGGACTTCCTTGGCAATGGCACGCCAAATATCCTTCTTCTGGTGGGCGCTGACCTACATGACATGTACAGGGGAAGAAGAGAAGTCATTAGCAACAGCACCGTCTAAATGAGTGGCCCACATCCCTGCCCTTGCCATGTGGCACATGCATTCACACTCTTTCATGCTCGCATAACTCTGCCCCCTTCCTACTTACATCCAGCCCTCTCCACCCAGGCATAGTCCATACAACTTGCACCCTATGTACTCACCTGTTGGTCTGGAGGACCATAGAGTAGCGTGTACTGGGGGAGGACCCCGTCCACGAGCTTCTCCAACTCCTGTGCAGTGAAGGCAGGGGCCCTTTCCCCAGACGCACGTGCCATTGTCTCTTCCAGACCAAGGTCACAGCAGCACTTGCAGTGTAGGTCCTCTCCTGTCGAAGATCAGGTATCGAGTGATTGAACAGATAGAAAATGGCGGTCACGTCCGCGGCTGTGACGTCCGCGGCAGTGCGTATCATCACCGCCGGCGCACTTCCTCATTGGCTCCTGGGACCCATAGGGTCCAATGTTAACCAATGCAGCATTGCGCCGCGGTCTTTGACCGCCTACCGCGACGGTGTACAACGCCAGCGCAGTTACCCCACATCCAATTGTCCCAGTTTAGAGGTCAGGCAGCCGCCATTTCAGGGGCCCACATGGCTTCATTTACAACTGCATCACACATACCTAGGCCTGGACTCAACACACTTACAGACAACTTTTTGGATTATGTTTTGTGTACTGTGTAGCTGTGGGTACATACCTCTGAGTTGCTTGACTCTGTGGTCGCTGTTGTCCTTTCTAGGCACTGTCAGCTGGGACATGTGAGGAGATGGCGGAATCCTCCAGTGTACCGACCGCTGGTGGACCTGTTGACAATGGAGGAGCGACATTTAATCATCACCTACAGGTTTGACCGTGCCACAATCCAGGAACTGTGTACCCAGTTGGAGCCAGATCTGATATCACTAATCCGCCATCCCACAGGAATCCCCCCTCAAGTGCAGGTGCTGTCAGTATTCCATTTCCTTGCAAGTGGGTCATTTCAAACAACAGTGGCCATGGCATCAGGGATGTCCCAGCCTATGTTTTCCAACGTGTTGTCCAGAGTGTTGTCTGCCCTGCTGAAACACGTGAGGAGCTACATTGTTTTCCATCAGGTGGAGGATTTGGCTACAGTTAAAGGTGACGTCTATGCCCTGGGACATATCCCTAACATCATAGGTGCCATTGATGGGACCCATGTGGCTTTGCCCTACAGGAACCAGAAGAGTTATCATTCGATGAATGTACAGATGGTATGTTTGGCAGACCAGTACATCTTGCAGGTAAATGCTATGTTCCCTGGCTCAGTGCATGACGCCTACATCCTGCGGAATAGCAGCATCCCTTATGTGTTGGGTCAACTCCAAAGGCACCGTGCGTGGCTATTAGGGGACTCTGGTTACCCTAACCTGTCATGGCTATTGACCCCAGTGAGGAATCCCAGGACCAGGGCAGAGGAACGCTACAATGAGGCCCATGGGCGGACTAGGAGGGTGATCGAACGCACCTTCGGCCTCCTGAAGGCCAGGTTCAGGTGCCTCCATATGACAGGTGGTTCCCTATTCTACTCACCAAAGAAGGTGTGCCAGATCATCATCGCCTGCTCTATGCTTCACAATCTTGCTTTGCGACACCAGGTGCCTTTTCTGCAGGAGGATGGTCCAGATGACGGTGTTGTGGCAGCTGTGGAGCCTGTGGACAGTGATGAGGAGGAAGCAGAGGAAGAAGACATTGATAACAGGGACTCTGTCATACAGCAATATTTCCAGTGACACACAGGTGAGAACACATTTTTTTACTATTACATTTACTTTCACACTTCTACCTCTATCCTGTCTGTCAATTTGAAGCAGTATATGCTATCTGAGTGGTACATTTCCATTACGGTTTCACAGGTGTGGTTACCAACATGTGTCATCTGCTTGCATCCTTCATGGGCTTGTGATGTGTGACATAGGTATGTTGATGTGGGAAAACAGGGCTGATTGCAGAGGCCCCCTAACTTTTTGGCCCCATTTTCCACTTTTTGCTGGTGTTTTCCTGACTCTGATGGTGGCCTGGGTACTGCTAACCAGTCCCAGGGCCTGTGCTCTGTGTAAAATGGATATGCAAATTAGGCTAATTATAATTGGCTAAGTTAACCTACCTATAAGTCCCTAGTATATGGTAGGGCATGTAGGTTTAGGGACCACAGCATAGGTGGTGCACACATGAGTGCGCTGCTGAGGTGCCCAGTGTAATTTTAAAGGCAGGCCTGCCTTGCTGGCTGCTTATAAATTAAAGTTATATGCAAATTCGACTTTGGAATTAAAAGTAGTTCCAAAGTCTTAAACTACCTTATTTTCACATATGACTCACCCCTAAGGTGTGCCCTATGTGTCCCTAGGGCTGGGTGCTGTGTAACTATAAGCAGGGACTTTATAAAAATAGTTTTATAAGCCCTGGTGAGGTAAAAACAGCCAAATTCGTTTTTCCCTCATTGTAGTAAATGACCTTCATAGGCTAGAATGGGGAGACTTTATTTTAATTTTTAAAGCCTCCTTAAATGATGCATACCAAGAGTTTGGTATCAAATTAATTGTTGTAATAAATCCCACAACTTCCAGTTGTTGGATTTAATATAACTTGTTCAGGTAAAGAGTTTTAAACTTTACCTGAAAAGTTGCCAATTTCAGCCCTGCATTGTTTTTGCTGCTGTGCTCTGATTGGCCAGCCTTGAGCAGCTTAGCCAAACTGCCTTGATGAGGTTTGAAGTGGCCTGGCTTCACACAAAGGAATGTGCCTGTGGGAAGGAATCTCCCCTCAGCAGATGGTGAGGCAGGAAGGGGGAGGGCTGCCAAACTGGTCTTCAAAGGCAGAGAAGGACATTTGGAGCAACCAGCAACACCCCCACATCCTGCAACCCCAGACAACTAGGTGCCCCCTTGATTAGATTAGGAGAGGGCAGGAGAGGGGTGTGTTTATGATTTTTAGCCACACCACTGGGTGGGCTCAGCCAGATGTAACCTCCAAAAATCAGATTCAGCCATGATGGATTTTTAGAGAATGTTGCCTCCTGGGATTGAGTTTTGCCACACTTCCCAGGAAGTGGTCATCACAGGGGGAAGGACCCTGCACCTGATTGGAGAACCAGGACCCCTCTGCTTTTCACCCAGGAGCAAGGATAAAACTGGCAGACCTGCACCCACACCTCAGTTCCCTACCACATCCAACAAGGAAGAACAACAGAAGAAGAAGGACTGCCCTGCTGGACCCCTGGCCTGCACCTGGAACCTGCACGCAGAAGGACTGCACCAGCTGCACACTTGGGCTTCACCACAAGAAGGACTTTGCCTGGCTTCAACTGGTTCAAGGAGGGACTCCCTGTTTGCTACAGGTGAAAAATTGCTATCCAGAGTCCCCTGCACCAACTCCTGAAGAAAGCGACCAGCTGACCACTGTCCAGTGGCCAAAAAGGAGTTTGCGCCAGGTGCATTCTGGGAGTTGCAGTCTGCACCCCCCAAGGACCATCTCAGAACTTCTGGACCCTTGGGGTGGGCTGTGGACCCCAAAAGAACCTTAAAAGGACATCTGGGAGAAGCCCCAGAAGTTTGGAGAAGTTTGGACAACTTTTGTAAAAAAGCTCCATAGAGGGACCGACCCTCCGCAGCAACTCTAGCCGGCTTGCCTCAACCGCTACCCGGCCTGATTTGGTGGTTCGTCCTGGTAAAGAAAATCTCAGAAAAAGAGACTAAGTCCGAAGGTAAAAAGTTGACCGGGACCTCCCAGCCAGCGTATCCGAGAAGGGCTCCATGGACGTCGGATCAAGATCCAGGTTTACCCCGGTCGAAGGATTTTGACCTCGAAAAAACGACTAAGTCCGCAGGTAAAAATCTCCTCAGAGGATTCCAGCTTCGCGTATCCGGAGAAGGGCTCCAGGAGGTCGGATTGGACTGGCAGGTTCGTCCCGCTGAAGAAAATCTTCGAAAAAAAGACTAAGGGGGTCATTCCGACCCCGGCGGTCCTTGACCTCCGGGGCCGGGGTCGGCGGGAGCACCGCCAACAGGCTGGTGGTGCTCCTGAGGGCATTCTGACCGCGGCGGTATGGCCGCGGTCAGAACCGGAAAACCGGCGGTGTCCCGCCGGTTTTCCGCTGCCCTGAGGAATCCCCCAAGCTGCGCCGCCATGGGGGATTCCGACCCCCTCACCGCCATCCTGTTCCTGGTGGTTTTGACCGCCAGGAACAGGATGGCGGTGAGGGGTGTCGTAGGGCCCCTGGGGGCCCCTGCAGTGCCCATGCCAATGGCATGGGCACTGCAGGGGCCCCCGTAAGAGGGCTCCACTTTGAATTTCAGTGTCTGCTTAGCAGACACTGAAATTCGCGACGGGTGCTACTGCACCCGTCGCACACCTTCCAATCCGCCGTCTCCATTCGGAGCCGGCTTCCTCGTGGAAGGGTATTTCCCACTGGGCTGGCGGGCGGCCTTTTTGCGGTCGCCCGCCAGCCCAGTGGGAAACCCAGAATGACCGCCGCGGTCTTTTGACCGCGGGACGGTCTTCTGGCGGTCCCAGCCAGGCCGGCGGCTACCGCCGCCGGCAGGGGTCAGAATGACCCCCTAAGTGTGAAGGTAACATTTTAACCGAGGCCTCCCGTGGCCTGTAGCCGAGCAAGGCTCCATCGCGGTCGGCCTGAAACTTTGACTTTGCCCCGGTCGAGGTGCAACCAGATGACTCGATTGGCGCTTTTTGTTTCTAGGTGCTAAAAAAATAATAATTCTTTAAAAATTCATATCTCCGGTTCCCCTGATCCGATTTTATTCGTTTTGGTGTCATTTTAAAGATAAAAATATAATCTATTTTTATAAATTGGTTTTGGATTTTTAAACTGTTTCCTGTGTTTTATTTAATTACTGTTTTGTGATATTTGAATGCTTTACACTCTGGGGGTCATTCTAACCCTGGCGGTCGGCGACCGCCAGGGCTAAAATGACAGAAGCACCGCCAACAGGCTGGCGGTGCTTCCTGGCCAATTCTGACCGCGGCGGTAAAGCTGCGGTCAGAAAACCGGGTCCGGCGGTTTCCCGCCGGAATTCCCCCGGTTGGCCAAATCCTCCATGGCGGCGCTGCAAGCAGCGCCGCCATGGGGATTCCGACCCCCTTCCCGCCAGCCTGTTCCCGGCGGTTTTTACCACCAGGAACAGGATGGCGGGAACGGGTGTCGGGGGCCCCTGGGGGCCCCTGCACTGCCCATGCCACTGGCATGGGCAGTGCAGGGGCCCCCTAACAGGGCCCCAGCATGATTTTCACTGTCTGCATAGCAGACAGTGAAAATCGCGACGGGTGCAACTGTACCCGTCGCACCCCTGCAACACCGCCGGCTCCATTCAGGGCCGGCTTCTGTGTTGCAGGGCCTTTCCCGCTGGGCCGGCAGGTGCTCCCTTGGCGGGCGCCCGCCGGCCCAGCGGGAAAGTCTGAATGGCCTCCGTGGTCTTTTGACCGCGGAGCGGCCAATTGGCGGTTTCCGCTTGGCGGGCGGCGCCCGCCGCCCGCCAATATTGGAATGACCCCCTCTGTCTCCTAAGTTAAGCCTTGACGCTCGTTGCCAAGCTACCAAGGGTTGAGCTGGGTTTAATTTACTGAGACCTAACTGGACCTTAGTGGAGGTTAGTGGCCTATTGCGAAGAGTAGGTACCTACCTGCCCTTACCAATAACCCATTTTCCAACAGTTGACATTACATTTTCTAACAGATTTTGTCATTGTCATAGCTAATACACATTTTATAAATCACAGACTGACTCCAGATTGTTTTGTGGTTCAAGGGTGTTTATTGAAGTGCTAATTATTGGAGGTGGTGGCTAAATGGTGATGGCTGATGGTGGAGGAATGTCCATGGCAGAGTCCAGTCTATTAGTCTCACAGGTGCACTGCCCATATAGGCATAGGAAGTGGAGCTGGAACAGTTCCAATCTGGACAGGGTCACAAAGTGGGACAGTGGGATGACAATCAGGGTGGTCTCATTTCCTGGCAGGGGTCTTGCATTCTTGCTCTGTCCTGTTCCTGGATCTCAGGGACCGCTTGCGGGTGGTTCTCCGTCTGCAGGGGGTGGGGTGCTGGTGTGGTGGTCCTGTGGCGGGGCGTCCTGTCCACTAGCCCCGGCGGAGGTGGTGGGCAGTTCATCGTCCAGGCTAGTGTCAGGGTCCCCTTGGAGTGCCACGGTGTCCCTCATGGTCTTCTGTATATCCTTCAGCACCCCTACTATGGTGCCCAGGGCGGAGCTGATGGTTCTGAGCTCCTCCCTGAACCCCAAATACAGTTCGTCCTGCATGCGTTGGGTCTCCTGAAACTTGGCCAGGACCGTCGCCATCGTCTCCTGGGAGTGGTGGTATGCTCCCATAATGGAGGAGAGGGCCTCGTGGAGAGTGGGTTCCCTTGGCCTGTCCGCCCCCTGTCGCACAGCAGCCCTCCCAGTTCCCCTGTGTTCCTGTGCCTCTGTCCCCTGGACCGTGTGCCCACTGCCACTGCCCCCAGGTCCCAGTTGTTGTTGGGGTGGTGGGTTATCCTGGGTTCCCTGTAGTGGTGGACACACAGCTGATTGACGTGTCCTGGGAACGGAGGTATGGGCCCGCTGGGTGGGTGCTGTGCTGGTGTTACCAGAGGGTGGAAGGTCAGTGTTGGGCTGTGCCTGTGCGAGGGGAACCGACTGTCCCGAGGCCCACGATGGTCCGGGCTGGTCATCTTGATCCAGTTGGCCAGAGCTGCTGTCATCAATGTGGGCCTCTTCTGTGGGTGGGGTAGAGATGTCTGGACCCTCCTGTCTGGTGACGTTAGGTAGTGGTCCTGCAGGGGTATAAAAGCATGATTATTGCAGGTGGGTGTGTCATGGTGTGCAATGGGTGGGTGAGCGTGTACCCCAGTGCTAGTTTTCCAGTGTGGGGGCTTGTGTGATGATGGTTAGGGGTTGTTATGTGTATGTGCAGTGGGCATGCTTTAGTGATGGGTGTCCATGCTTTGTTGTGTCATGCAGGGCTTGGTGTTGGGATGTGTGGTTTGTGTTATTAGTACATTAGTGAGGAGTTGGAGTGATAGGGGAGGGGTGAGGGTGGGGGTGTGTGATAGCATGCAGATAGGGTGGGGGATATGATAGTTAAGATTAGACTTTCCTCCACTGACTCCTCCGAGGCCCTCTGGTTTGTATAATGGTCAAGACCTGCTCCTCCCATATTGTTAGTTGTGGGGGAGGAGGTGGGGGTCCGCCGCCAGTCTGCTGAATCGCGATGTTGTGCCTGGAGACCACGGAATGCACCTTCCCCCGTAGGTCGTTCCACCTCTTCCTGATGTCCTCCCGATTTCTTGGGTGCTGTCCCACTGCGTTGACCCTGTCGACGATTCTTCGCCATAGCTCCATCTTCCTAGCTATAGAGGTGTGCTGCACCTGTGATCCAAATAGCTGTGGCTCTACCCGTACGATTTCCTCCACCATAACCCTGAGCTCCTCCTCTGAAAACCTGGGGTGTCTTTGGCGTGCCATGGGGTGGTGTAGGTGATGTGTGGGGTGGTGTATGTGGTGATGAGTGTGGTGATGTGTAGTGGTGTGTGGCGTTTTGTGCGTGGATGTTGTGTGGGTGATGGTATTGTGTGCCTCTGTGTGGTGGGGTTGTCTATTGCTGTGCTCTCTCTGTCGCCTTCGTCCCTAATTTTTGGTCGTAGGGGTTTGTGTGTGATGTGGGTGTGTGTTTTATATTGTGTTGGGTGTGTGGGAATGTTGTTTGTATGTGTATCAGGTGTGTGTATTTTGAATTGTCCAATGTGGCGGTGTTTTGGAGATGTGTGTGTATTTTGAGCGCGGCGGTGTGTACCGCCAATGGAATACCGCGGTTGAAAGACCGCCACATGGATTCGTGTGTCGTAATAGCATGGGCGTGTTTCTGTTGGCGTGGAGGTGGAGGATTTGTTTTCGCCAGTTTATCACTGACCTTTGGTGTGGCGGAGTTGTGTGGGTGTCTGAATTTCGGCGGATTCCGAGATGTGGGTCATAATAGCTGTGGCGGAATTCCGCAGCCACGGCGGTGTATTGGCGGTCTTCTGCACGGCGGTAAGCGGCTTTTACCGCCGATGCTGTAATGACCCCCTATGTGCTTGATGCACACTGTGCTAGCCTTGGTTACTGCATTTTGGCTAAGAGATCTCTTTCTCAACTCCAGTGATTGTGAAGGTCCTCTGACCTGGCTTGTTGATGGTTTAAACAACATTGCTCAAATTCCCACTGGGGGTTAAGGAGTTGCTTTTCCCCAATGGACTTCGGTATTGGAGAGGCAGGCTGTGACTTCCACTTCGAATCTTTGAGTGTTGGGGGTTTCACAAATCCTGCGGGCTCATGTGGATAGGCGTGCTCTGTCTGGTACAAAAAGGAGCCCTTCTTTTTCCTTTGCCTTATTTTGGGAGCAGTGGGAAAATGTCTATGTAGTGCCACCAGAAATATGTAATTTTGTGGCCATTATGTATTTTCGCATACTTATTGATTTGGTGCATCTGCCATGTAATCCACCAAGTGCTGCATAATTTGCAGATTTCAACCCAAATCTATTTCTAGGTCAAATGATGAAAAGTTGCTAAATACAGCTTCATTTAAAAAATATATATATATTTTCATTATTTTTGGAGATGCACAACTAAAACAGTCAAAACAATAAAATAAAAACTAGCTTACGCATCAAGAATTTTCAATTTTAAGGTCACAGAGGTGAGGATTATACTTCTTTCTCTTTATCAAACAATTAACAGCAGCCAATCAAATCTTTCAAAACAAAAAACTATTTTTTCCAGGCGCCCCCGTAGCCCATACTGTCCACCAATCAAATGTCTGCCCCATGTACATCTGCCGCTGCAAACACAGTCCTTCCTCTTTCTTTGTAAGCAGTGGAAATCAAGTACTTGACTCGTTGGAACTGGAATCCAACCGCCAAACTGAATCTTAGACTCATAGAACGCCGACTGCCAACCAGGTTGAAGACCTCGAAAATTTATTTTCCCCTGTTCAAACCAATCATTCAGTAACCCTTGTTATCCGCACCTAAGGACAATTAATGACCTCTAATAATACCCAATCCATGCTTCTGAAACAATAGGTGGGCATCCAAATAAAATTCAACACATTGTGCATAGCATCAACAACTATTTTATAAATAGCAATACAAACAGACAAATTGTTTTGCGGGTGGGAGGATTCTTGCGTCCGTGTCCTTAATAGAATTGAAAAATCTTGACGTATCAGCTAGAAAAATATTTATTCTATGTCAGGACCGGAGGCTTCGGATTATGCTAGTTCAAAGCTGATTCACCACTGCAGACACTAGTCAACAATAGGTTTGTGATAAAAAACGTTGAAAGTGGAGTCTGAAGACCAGTCTGCTGCCGTCATAATGTCCTCTAAATGAGAAACAGTAGCAAATTCCTTAGAGGCCATGGCTCTCTGAACAAAGTGAGCTCCAAACATAGAAATATCTAATCCATCTTCCCCCAATAACCATCTGACCCATCTTGCCAGAGTGGCAGCAGAAATAGGTCTGAAGGGACTCTGTAATGAAATTAGCAATTGTCCATGGATATTTCTGCCAATCTCACGAGTACACTCCTCATAAGCTTTCAAACATTTGACTACACAATTTCTAATGATGGGGAAAGGCTGGGTAAGCAACACACCTAGAAGCAGTCTTTGTGTGTCTAGAAATAGCTAAAGAAACCCCGAAGGAGTAAATACCCTACCTGCTAAATCGAACGCACGAACGTCTGAGATGCATCGGCAGGACACCAGACAAAGCAGAAGGGTACGTTTTGCTGACAGTTGTTTGCGTGAAAGGTCCTCATTATAAGGCCAGGCTTTCAGAAAATGTAAGACAACATCTACATCCGATAACAAAGAATACTTAGGCTGAGGAGGATTAACCATCCTGATACCGTGCAGCAGCTTGCTTATTAGTGGATGCTCGCCTACTGGTTTACCCTCAAAATGAGGATGACCCGCTGACCTAAAATTATTAATGGTCTTGTATGCTAGGCCCTGTGCTGATAAGTCAGAAAGAAAATTGACAATCAAATTAAACTCTACAGTGTGGGCGTCGGCCACTGGCTGAAGCCTGCACTACCTCCCTGGTACGGTTCACAAAAAAAACAGGGAGACACGGAAGATCTTCAGTGTCTCCCCCTGCACCCTACCCACCCCTTTGTGACATGGCTGACGTCACTGTTTGTTTTCCCCACTGGAGCAGGAAGCGGCTGTAAGGCGGCTTCCTGCTCTGGTGGGGAAAATGGGCCCAAATGGGCCCCCGATGTTCGGGAAGGCTTTGTTTGAAAGGGGAGATTCTCCCCTTTCAAAAGAGGCCTTCCTGAACCAGTTTCCTGGCCCTCACAATCAAGGGCCAGGAAATCCCACTAGACACCAGGATGTCGGAACCCCCTCCCCCCCAAGAGCATTTATTTTTTTAAAGGTAGGTTTACCCCTGGGGGGGCGCGAGCACGTCCGATTGCGTGCCCCAGTTTAAAAAATAAAAATAAAAATGAAATTGGCAGGGTGTCACCCGTGGGTAGGGCGACTCCCTGTAGGGGCAATACTTTTTTTAATAGTTGTATGGTTTCCCTGGGGGCCACTATGTCCCCCAAGGAAACCATACAGCTATTAAAAAAATATATAGATCTATATATATATATATATATATATATAGAGAGAGAGAGAGAGAGAGACATATCCATGTAGATATATATATTTCTATCTACATAGATAGATATCTCTCTCTATAGAAATATATTCGCCACCAGTTCTCTTGCAGTTGCATCTTGCGTCTTCAAAGCAATGCACATACTTCAACTGATGCGTTTCAACTGTAGCTTTTAGGCAGCAATAAAAAAGTCAAGGAAGTCTTGTGTTTTTGTTTCTGATACAAAAGGATCTGACTTTTGTCTGGTGGCAGTTTTGATGCCATAAAGTAGCGGTGAAGGTTTATATGCCTACATCAAAGATCAAATCTGTATTCTATGTAAATAGCTGAGTGGATAAGTAAAGTCAGCCATTACCTGCGCTATAATACAAATGAAATGTAAGTGCGAGGGGGGCTATGGAGAGATGAACGGCACCTTTGCTGGATGGTAGTGAAGGAATCGGAGGTGGAGGTAATGGGAGTGGGAGCACCAATAAAGATTGATGGAGTCGGTGCTAGAGGTGCTAAAGATTGTGACGATTGGTATGTGACAAGGTGAAGTAAAAGTGTGTATTTTTTTGAGTGTCTTGAGAGAATGTGTGGATTGAGGGAAGAAGCGAAGGTAAGGTGACCGCTACTGTTGAACGTCTGACACACATACCAGCAATTTTGTGACTGTCTACATAGGCTACTGTTTTAGAGCGACAGTTTAGCCAGTAGCAGAGATGGCATCCTGTTGGATGACTGCTGCTCAAGCTCTCACTCGGGTTATAGAGGACAGCTCTGACGTTAGATCAGAGACTGAGACAGCAGATACTGAGACATCATCTGAGGGATAGGACAATTGCACAGACTCGGAGTGATTTTTCAGTTGGAGGAGTCTCATTCGATAATGCCTCTTCCAGTGATTATGAGGGAGGTGATGAGGACAGTCCTGCTGTGTCTTCGCAAGCACATTCTGTGCAGCAGGGCAATATCGGGTTGGCCAAACACAGAGAGCAGGTGCATGTGGTGGCAGGCACAGAGAGAGTGCTCTCTTGGGAGCTCCCCAATTTAGTTCAGCCCCAAAGTCCACCACCCAAATCGTATTGTGGAGACATCAAAATTATCTATCACAAAACAACCTGGTTTTGTAAGGCAGGCACCTGTGTTTTTGGTCCTGGATTCGGCGGCCATATAGAGAAACACACTAAACCCAAACATTTCTGGAAACTAGACATCCGGGGGAGTTCACAGAGGTGTGGATTCCCCAAAGTTTTCTTACCCAGAATACCCTGCAAAGGGGAAATGTTGAATAAAAACTCAAATTATTCTTGCATTTCTGTCACACAAACTACAGGAATAAGCTGGGATCCACAAAATTCCTACCACCCAGTGTTTCCCCACCTGTCCAGATAAAAATGCTGCCCACACTTGAGTGCCTGTACCTAGTGCCTGCATCAGGAATGGATCACTCCAGGGTCAACAGTTGCCCTCATGTAAGGACCAGCATTGACCGTTGTGTGGTCTATTCCTGTCACGGGCACTAGGCCTACCCACACAAGTGAGGTATCATTTTTATCGGGAGACTTGGGGGAATGCTGGGTGGAAGGAAATTTGTGGCTTCTCTCAGATTCCAGAACTTTCTATCACCGAAATATGAGGAAAAAAGTATTTTTTGCCAAATATTGAGGTTTGCAAAGGATTCTGGGTAACAGGACCTGGTGAGAGTGCCACAAGTTACCCCATCCTGGGTTCCCCTAGGTGTTTGGTAGGTTTTTCTAAGTACCAGCTGAGCTGGAGACAAAAATCCACAGCTAGACACTTTTCAAAAAACACGTCAGTTTTCAATGTAAAAATGTGATGTGTCCCTGTTGCATTTTGGGGCGTTTTCTGTTGCGGGCACTAGGCCTACCAACACAAGTGAGGTACCATTTTTATTGGGAGACTTAGGGGAATGCTGGGTGGAAGGAAATTTGTTGCTCCTCTCAGATTCCCGAACTTTCCAGCATCGAAATGTGAGGAAAAAACGTTTTGTTTGCCAAATTTTTAAGTTTGCAAAGGATTCTCGGTAACAGAACCTGGTAAGAGTCCCACAAGTCACCCCATTCTGAATTTCCCTAGATGTCTAGTTTTAAAAAATGTATTGGTTTTCTAGGTTTCCCTAGGTGCCAGCTGAGCTAGAGGCCAAAGACCACAGCTAGGCACTTTGCAAAAAACAGGTTAGTTTTCTTTGGGAAAATGTGATGTGCCCATGTTGTGTTTTGGGGCATTTCCTGATGTGGACACTAGGCCTACCCACACAAGTGAGGTACCATTTTTACCGGGAGTCTTGGGGAAATGCTGGGTGGAAGGAGGTTTTTGACTCCTCTCAGATTCCTGAACTTTGCAGCACTCAAATCTGAGGGAAAAGTGTTTTTTGTCCACATTTTGAGGTTTGCAAAGGACTCTGGGTTGCAGAACCTGGTGAGAGCCCCACAAGTCACCCCTTTCTGAATTCCCCTAGATGTCTAGTTATTTACGATGTATAGGTGTTCTAGGTTTCTCTAGGTGCCAGCTGAGCTAGAGGCCAAAAGCCACTTCCTAAAAAACACATCAGATTTCAATGTAAAAATGTGATATGCCCATGTTGCGTTTCCTGTCTCAGGCATTAGGTCTACCCACGCAAGTGAGGTACCATTTTTATCAGGAGACTTGGGGAAACACAGAATAGCAGTACAAGTGTTATTGCCCCTTGTCCTTCTCTACATTTTGTCCTTCCAAATGTAAGACATTATGTAAAAAAGATGTCTATTTGAAAAATGCCCTTTAATTCACATGCTAGTATGGGCACCCCCGGAATTCAGAGATGTGAAAATAACCACTGCTTCTCAACACCTTATCTTGCACTCATTTTGGAACTACAAAGGTTTCCTTGATACCTATTTTTCACTCTTTATATTTCACCAAATGAATTGCTGTAAACCTGGTATACAATGAAAACCCATTGCAAGGGCAGCTCCTTTATTGGCTTTGGGTACCTAGGGTTCTTGATGAACCTACATGACCTATATATCCCTGCTACCATAATAGTCCAGCAGACGTAATGGTATATTACTTTTGAAAATATGACATTGTAGAAAAAAAGTTACAGAGTAAAACGTGGAGAAAATGGCAGTTTTTTTCACCTCAATTTCAATATTTTTTTATTTCAGCTGTTTTTTTCTGTAGGAAAACCTTGTAGGAGGTACACAAATGATCCCTTGCTGAATTCAGAATTGTGTCTACTTATCAGAAATGTTTAGCTGTCCGGGATCCAGCATTGATTTTGCACGCATTTCTGTCCCTAACTGGACAAAGCACAAAAAATAGTAAAAATGGGGTATGTCCCAGTAAAATGCCAAAATTGTGTTGAAAAATGTGGTTTTCTGATTCAAGTCTGGCTGTTCCTGAAAGCTGGGAAGATGGTGATTTTAGCACCAAAACGCTTTGTTGATGCCATTTTCAGGGAAAAACCACATGCTTTCTTCTGCAGCCTTTTGTTCAATTTTTCTGTATTTTGGCTAATTTCTAGCTGTATTTTGGCTAATTTCTTGGTCTCCTCCAGGGGAACCCACAAACTCTGGGTACCTTTTTAATCCCTAGGACGTTGGAAAAAAAGGACGCAAATTTGGCGTGGATAGCTTATGTGGACAAAATGTTATGAAGGCCTAAGCGCAAACTACCCCAAATAGCCAAAAAAGGGCTCAACATGAAAGCCCAGCAGCTAAGGGGTTAATGCTTGCTCCCATGGGATCAACGGATTGTTCACTACACCAACCAACCCATCTCCTCCAGGAAGATTCATATTGTTTGTGAGTGGAAGGTGCCCAAGATTGGGACAAAAAAAACAGTGCACTATTCGAAACTCCCGACACTTGCCAGCATCTTCAGAAACGCCATGAGCGACAACTGCCTTGCTATTATCAGAGGATGGGGCGATCCCTTGAGCCTTTCAAAGAGGTGTCACCAAAATGAGCTCCGCATTCTGTATCCTCACCTGTGAGAGTGCTCTCAATCATGGAGAATGGGGGAAATACGTAGAGAAGATCCTTCTCCCATGTCTGAAGGAGAGCATCCGACCCTAGAGCTAGAGGATCCGGTCTCCATCTGAAGAAATGTGGCAGTTGAGCATTCAGCCTCAATGCAAACAGGTCCATTGAACATGAACCCCAACAAATATTTAGACTGTGAAACACCTGCAGGCTGAGTTTCCAATCGCTGCCATCCTTCAAAAAGCAAGAGTTCCAGTCTGCCACCAGGTTGGTGCATCCCGGAATATACTCCGCGGTCACTGATATATGGTGCTGGAGGAAAAACTGCCAAAATTGCTTCGCAGTCTCCACCAGGACTCGAGACCTGGTGCCTCCCAGGCGATTTATATAACAAACCGCCGATATGTTGTTCATGCGCAATAGGATACAACATTTCGCCTGGTGGGGAGAAAGAGAGTGAATCGTGAATGCTCCTTCTAGAAGTTCCAGGCAATTGATATGGAGCATTAATTCCTCCAAGGACCACCTGCCCCCTGCGTGTACTGAATCGCAATGAGCTTCCCAGTCCCAGCGACTGGCATTCAACTCTATCCATGTGAGCTAGCCCTGGCTTTGTCCAACAGCAAAATCTGCTCCGCATAGGACAATCCTCTGCAAAGATGTATTATCTTCAGATGCTGCAAGGCCCAGTAATGCAGAGGCCCTGGCAAAATTGCCTGAATAGAGGCGGATAGGAGGCCTACTAACTGTGCTAGGGTCCTAAATGATATACAAGGGCTGTCCTCAACTTGTTCTTGATAGAACTCCTCTTTGCCAGAGGCAATAACAGTTAGGCTTTGATAGAATCGACCTGGAAGCCTAAATATTCTATGACCTTGAAAGGAATCAAGATTGGCTTGTCTGATTTGATAAGGAAACCCAAATCTTGCAGAAGCTGGACAGTCCACGACAGGTACATCAACACCAAATCCTAGCTTTGAGCCAAAATCAGAATATAGTTGAGATATATAATGAGGCGGACGCCTCTTTCTCTGTGGAATTGCACCACTGGATGTAAAAACTTGGTTAAGCACCAAGGAGTGGAAGATAGACCAAAGGGGAGAACAGAGAATTTGTACCATTGGTCTCGCCAATGGAACTGAAGATATTGATGATGTGGCTCGAAAATAGGCACCATAAGATATGCGCCTTTGAGATCTAGGCATGTTAGATAGTCTCCTTCTTGCAGAAGATCTCCTAAGAGATGGATACCCTCCATCTTGAAGTGACAGTAGACTATCCAGGAGTTTAACTCCTTCAAATTGAGCACTGGACAGGAACCCACACCTTTTTTCTGCATCAAGAATATTGAACTGACAAACCCTGGAAGTGTGAGGGCTCGTTCTGACTATGGCCCCTTTGCGCAGAAGTGCGTCGATCACCCTGTCCATGAAATTACTCTTCACTTGGGAAACATGAATGGGACAAGGAAGAGCTCTCTGCTAAGGGGAAGCATAAAACTCCACTCTGTATCCTTGCACTGTCTGCAATACCCACGGATCTTGAGAAATGCGTTCCCAAGCGGGAATATGCTCTTTCAACCTCCGCCCTAGAATAACTTCTGAGTATGGAATGATTCTCACCTGTTGATGTCCCATCAGAGGTGTTGAAATCACTCCGTTATTGGTTCTGAAGCCATGGCCCGGCCTTTCCCATATCGAGTAGGGTAGAATCCAGACGTAGAATAGGAGGTACCCTGACCCCGCTGGTTGTAGCCTCCTGAGCCCTTGTAAAATCCGTGGCCTGGTGCTCAGCCCCTGTAGGGTTTGGTCCGGACAAAAAGGCCCCCACTGGACATCTTTTTCATAGAAGATTGGGCCTTATAGAATGCGGAGAAAGTAGCCACATATTTTCGCAAGTCTTTGATGAATTTGTCGCCAAATAGCAAACCATTCACCATGGAGCCTGCCATGTTAGGGGTTAATTCCACCAGCTTAAGGCGCATCAAAAAGTACCATCTGCACTGAGTGGACACTGCACAATTTGCATTGCCCAAAAGACAGATGGCTCACTGGGCCCATTCCAATACGGTCTACGGATCCAGGGTAGCATTGGTTTCATTAGCCTGAACTGCCAGTTCCAGGATTTTTGTGATGGGACCTGCGATGTCCAGTAGTTTACTTTGGCAACCCTTCCATGCCCGATCTAGATCCTTTTTAGGATCTTTAGAGAATCTTTTAATGAAAGTCATCATATTGGGATCTAGATCAGGCGTATCTGCTACTTTGCCCAAAAGGGATGGGCGAGGACATTCAGAGCACAGGGTGCTGCTCATATCGCAGTCAAAACCCTTCCTCAATCTTCCCTGCATGTAATGTGCCACCTCAATAAAAGGAATTTCAGGGTCAAAAGACAAGGTGCGAGGTACCTGGTCGCCCTCCTGCAGTTTGCGGGTCTCACGCTTAAGTTTGCCCAAAGGTTTAGGGTCTTCATGCAGTAAAACAAACATCACTCTCCCAGATATTAATGCATATTAGCACATTTGGAATTGCATTATATTAAACACACAATAATTTTTATTAATATAAATACACACAAAATAATCAAAGAACACAAATCTTTTTAAGATTTCCCTGGATTTCTCTCTGTATTTGATCACGGACCCTTTTCTTGATTGTTTTATATGCTTAGGGGCATATTTATACTCCGTTTGCGCCGGAATTGCGTCGTTTTTTTTTACGCAATTTCGACGCAAAACTAACTCCATATTTATACTTTGGCGTTAGACGCGTCTAGCGCCAAAGTCCATGGAGTTAGCGTGATTTTTTAGCGTGGACACCTACTTTGCGTTAATTATATGCAAGGTAGGAGTTCCCGTCTAAAAAATCGACTCCGAGGCATGTGCGTCGGATTTATACTCCCGGGCAAAATTCACGCCCGGGAGTGGGCGGGTCAAAAAAAATGACGTACGGCCGCTTTTGCGCCGTTTTTTAGCGCCTGCAAAAGGCAGGCGTTAAGGGACCTGTGGGCTCTGAAGGAGCCCAGAGGTGCCCTCCCATGCCCCCAGGGACACCCCCTGTCACCCTTGCCCACCCCAGGAGGACACCCAAGGCTGGAGGGACCCATCCCAGGGACATTAAGGTAAGTTCAGGTAAGTGTTTTTTTAATTTTTTTTCTGTGGCATAGGGGGGCCTGATTTGTGCCCCCCTACATGCCACTATGCCCAATGGCCATGCCCAGGGGACAGAAGTCCCCTGGGCATGGCCATTGGGCAAGGAGGCATGACTCCTGTCTTTGCTAAGACAGGAGTCATTTCTATGGGGGTTGGGAGTGAAAAAAAATGGCGCAAATCGGGTTGAGGCGAAACAATTGCCTCAACCTGACTTGCCCCATTTCTTGACGCCCAAGCCCCATATCCCCCTACGCCGGC
Source organism: Pleurodeles waltl (assembly GCF_031143425.1). Lineage (NCBI taxonomy): Eukaryota > Metazoa > Chordata > Amphibia > Caudata > Salamandridae > Pleurodeles > Pleurodeles waltl. The sequence goes on from NC_090436.1 coordinate 321,164,477, forward strand.
GCTGCCTGGTGTACGTCGGTTTTTTCCACGCACACCAGGCAGCGCCGGCGGCTAACGCCGGCTAACGTCATTGATTAAATACGGCGCCCGCATGGCGCTTCAGAATGGCGTTAGCCGGCGCTAATTTTTTTGACGCAAAACTGCGTTAGCGCAGTTTTGCGTCAAAAAGTATAAATATGGCCCTTAGTGTCTTCATGCACCTGGTCAGAGTCTGAAGATTGTGAGTCAGAGGATGGGGGCACTTCCGCCTGTCTAGAAGACCCCATAAAGGAGTCTGGAAGCTCCAAAGAAGTGAAGGAGCCATATTCATGGTCTTTAATACCTGACACAGCCATTTGCGCAAGAATTTCAGCTGAAAAGGCTGGTCCTATTGAGGCTCTCTAGGCTATGCCCAAATAAGAAGTCTGGTCATCTCTAGATCCAGTCTCGGGGAGGGCACAACCCCTTAGTTCACGTTGGCCAAACATCATAAGGGGCTGAGTAAAGGGCTTCAATGCTTTAATAAGAGCCTGATTTACAGAGTTCAGGATGTGGTGCCCCAGGGCCTCAACCAATCTCTACTCCATGTGATGTTTGTCTGTTATCTAAGGGAGCTCCTGATAATAGTCGTCCTCTTTGGTGTAGTGTGCCATGCTTCTGTGCAAGAGGAATGAAGAAGATCAAAGGGGGGCAGCCCCAGCAGGATATAAGCTCACAGATATTGAGCTTGACTGAAGGCAGTCAAATTCACAAGTTTCAAGCAGCAATATCAAATGTGGAGGGAGCTCCTGCAATCAAAACCCTTAAGGCAAAGCCTTGAAATGTTTATGCGTCCCGTCGGGCGTTCAGGGGATAAAAGGAAACGCTCTCCACGTATGCGCAGTGCTCGGTCCGATCTCCTGTCTACAACAGAGAAAATCGAAGCAGAGCACATATGCGATGCACTGAGTAGAAAGAGGACTGCCGACCTCTCAAAACAAAGCGGTCGCTGTCTAGACGTCCGATTGGACCCTAAGCTGAATTATCAGATAGGGCCATGCCCTAAACTTAAACTCGCCCCGTTTGGGCGTTTGGCTAAGCCCGAAGATGGGCGAAAGTGGACCCAAGTTCACGAGCATACAATCCTATCGAGACGTCCAAGAGTGCAGTCGTAACAGAGCACCGCGACACACTGAAATATCCCCACTCCCACTACACTCTGCTAATGCATTTGAGAAAACATTTTTAATGATGAATGAAAGTAGGGGAAAGCACTTATCTTTTGGCTGCAAGCAGCAAAGAAAGAGGAAGGACTGTGTTTGCAGAGGCAGATATACATGGGGTAGACATGTGATTAGTGGACAGTATGGACTACAGGGGCGCCTGGGAAAAGTATTTTTTTGTTATTAAAGATTTGATTGGCTGCTGTTGATTGTTCAGTAAAGAGAGAGAAGCATGACATAGAATCAGTGCCTGAGTTGCAGCATTAGAATTGTCATCAGTAGAATCTTATTCAGAGCGTGCGCTCCAGAGGGACCTGCCACATGAAATATAAATACCGCTTTATTGTTGCTGTGCAGCGGAGAGCACTTCCCCAAGGATGAGTTTTCAATTGCATATTGCTCATGTGACGTTTGCCCGGCCCACCTCTCTTAAACTTCACCAGCCTCCACACCAGTAGGGTACGGTTCAGTGAAGCCTTTTCACTGACAGGCATATCAGCACTTTCTACTCACTCTGCTTCCCTTACCCTCACCCTTACTGGCAAAAGAGCTCCATACAACAGCCTCTTTCTGAGCTCTCACATCAGAATCAAATACAAATGTTTGTGCTCAGGAAATCTGTGAGCCTTCGGAAGTTTCATCCTTTATCCGCATCTAGGAGACCCCATTGATAAAACAAAGGTTGTTTCCATTATGCATAGGATGTACTATGGGCTTCAGCCCAAGAGCAACAAGGGCGTAGCCAGTTATGAAATCTTTATACAATATAATCCGCCAAAAAAGAAATGTCAAAACACAAAAAATAGATGTACATAATAAATAAAGTTCCTGACATTGATAATATAAATTAAAAAAACAAAATGCAGTTAATCAGTTTAACAGAGTATTGTAATGATAAAACAATTCAGTATTGTACCAGCACACAAACATTTAACGTCAACTCTTATTGTAATACATTGCTGGATAAACCTAACTTCAGAAATACAGATGAAATGTGTTGAGGATTACTTTCAATATAAAAAGGTCTGTGCACTCTAAAATTTTGAAGGCACTGTAGAAGTATTAAAAAATCGCTCTCTTGATCCTTATAAAATATGACAAAATAAAGTGCATAGTGCACTGAGTGGAGCAATTACACAAGAAGGGAAAGTTTTTCCCGATAAGACTTTTTGCGGAAAAGTCACAAAAATATGTACCAAATTCAGCCTAAATCCAGTGAGAAGAAATCTATGAAGCACATTTATCACAAAATCAACTTAATTGTAGCTCTTGTTACGTAGGGGATCAGAGAGATTGATCACCTCCACATTCAATCTCACTTCCCTTCACTTCCTCCCCAAAAACTTTTAACATGAATTTTGAGCAAAGATTGCCATTGCCCGGTGAGGAAAAGATCTCAGGTTTCCCTATCAGGTCAAAACCTTCCTTGAAATATCTGAATCAGGGAATTTGTAATTACTGATTCAGGTCCAAACAATCCATTACAATTAAGGGGGTAAATTCAGTTGCTTGTGAGAGCCGATGAGCAAGTGTGTATAGCTTAAAATGGACTTTGAAATAAGCAATATCGAGTTCATTATGACAAGCAACATTAGAGGTACTATTTTCTTTGCAGGAAGGTGTTCTCAAACAGATATGAACCATTCCAACCTTTGTTTGCCAAAAATTCTGCCCCATAACTTCCACTAGCTAAACATTTGCTTTGATAAATAGATATCTACTTGAGGGATCTACAGCCCACCTTACTGGAGAACCTAAAGACTACTTCAATGACCCCTTTGAATAAGGATCCTCTAACTGAACATAAGTACTCCCATCTTGTCACGGAGTCAAAAGGAACGCCGAGGTCCTGAAATGTTTTTACTATGTGAAATAGTGTACCTTGAACAGGATGAGACTTAGGCCCATATTTAAGGAAAATTAGCGCTGTCTTTGTGCCATAAATTGTGACACAAAAGCGGCGCTTAGCACCATATTTATATTTTGTCGCTAGACCCATCTAGAGACAACATATCAGAGTTTGCATAATTTTTGGGGAGCGCTACCCCACCTTGCGTCGTTTAGCGACAATGATATGAAAGGTAGCCGTTCCCTCGCATAAAATGCCGCTAGCCCTCCAGCGCCATATTTACTGCCCGATGCAAAAACGACATACATTAAGGAACCGGTCCCAAAAAATGACGCAAAGTCCGATTTGCGTAAAATTTTAACACCTAGTCGGACCAGGTGTTAAAATGAGTCCCGCACACTAATACATATGGAAAACACACAGAAGGAGTATTGGCAACATGGAACCGCTAATGCTCCAGCTTGGCAAATGCCGCAGACAACAGCAACAATAACAGGTCCTACCAGCACCATCGCAGCAACCCAAACACCACCACAGCAGCCACAAAGGCAGTGCAGAAGGTGGGAGAGGATATTTCGACACCACACAACCATTCTTGCGCTCAGGGAACAAGATGTCATCAGGACCTACCGTCCGAAGAGTGAGACCATTGTACTACTGCTGCACCATATTGCTCCAGACATTACTGCAAGGGTAAAATCTCCAACAACTATTTCACCCACGACTCCTAGCTGTCCGCCATATGCTGGCATCAGGATCGTTCCAGACAACTGGCGCACAAGTGGGTGGCATCTCCCAGTCATCCTTCTCGGCCTTCCTTCCAAAGATTCTGGACGCAATCATACACCTCACACCAAACCACATCTGCTTCCCCAACACCCACCAACTGCAGAAGGAGATCAAGCAAGATTTCTACCAAATTGCTGGGTTCCTGCATGTGCTGGGTGCAATGGACTGCACCCATGCCCAACTTGTGCCACCTGCTGCAATGGAACACCTCTACAGGAACCGCAAACACACCCATTCTATAAATGTAAAAGGCCATTGTGGGCCACCGTGGGCTCTTCACAAACATTCTAGCCAAATATCCTGGCAGCGTCCATGATGCCTACATATTCTGGCACTCCACCATCAATGAGCAGTTCCAGGATGAACAATATGGCAACAGCTTACTCGTAGGTAAGCCACCATACCAATCATTACACAGACAACACACCAAACTAGTAGGACAAACAATACATACACCACACTAAACACACACGGACAGGGGAACACAGATGTACAGACAGCAATACATATACCACATGCCACAACACCGCATTCAATATACATTGCACACACATATACCCATATGTGCATAATACAGCCACAACCTGACTGGCACACCACGTGAAGGACAGGTGGAGCTATGTCCCCTTTGCATTCAGAAGCTGGGCCCAAACCACTACAAGTGTTCACTGGTTGACAACTAAATACAGATCCCACACACATTACACCGAACAAGGAATAGCTCAGCAATGTGTATGCCATTGGCCATGTCTTTCTAAAGAAAGTCACATATAGGCACAGCCCCACATTTGTCATGGTGTAGAAGCCTCTGGCGGCACCAATATCAAATGCCATCCAAGTCTTGCCGTCACCAACTACAGATCGCATAGGCATACCAGATGTACCCATTTTGTCCACCTTCACCTGTCTGGTGCATTGCGCTGCACACATAGGAATAGGACATCACCAGCCACGAAAGATCATGTGTAGGGATGGACACATCACAGCACTCCTACAATAATACTTGTTAATTTCGCAATTCCCTAACATGATGCCAGGGTACCAACAGGGCACTGAGGGAGCTGGAGTACTGACAATGTTTTGGGAGAGGCCAGATACGCATGTGAATGAGGAGACGGGGACATAGCAGGATTGGTCATGCGATGCAGGGCATTGCAGAAAAACACATAATTCCATCTCCTGTCACACAGTTGTCTGAAAACGCTTAAATACATCACTAAACAAACCACAAAACTGTGCCACACTGTGCTCATGATCCACATGTAGATACATATGGCAGCCAGCAATTGCCAACAACTAAACTGTGTGCAAGGGAGTTTTTCCAAGGGAAAAGGGGTGGGAATCACATGCTATACACAGGGCACAACACCTGTGTCATGGCACACAACCCACAAAATAGGTTCAAAGTCCCAGAACATCACTCATCTGCTGGTCTAAAGTGAAGGGACTGAGGGTCATATGTCAAGAAAGTGGCACAGCATCAACAGCAGCACCACTGTAATTGTGCCCCCTTGCCGTACCCTACTGCCACCACGTGGGCTCCGTATACAATAAATGGCGCACCATGGTGCAGAGTAGGTGCAATAATGTCAAAATAATGGATTCCATAGTTGGACTCTGTAGGAGTATTGAGGACATACCTCACCGTTTCATGTGCAGTACATATGGACCCATTCCAAACTATGGTGTGCCACCTCCTAACTCCTCCTCTGTGCAGGTGTTGAAAGTGTCTGTGATAAATCATGTCTAGAAACCTTGGAGAATCCTCTGCACCAATTGTGCTAGTCCTCCTATTGTGTGAATCTCACACTTGTACACATGCTGGCTGGCACTGGCATAATGTGCCACAAAGGGTCACTAAGTATCGAACTCGTAGTGCCACATGGTAACATTTCGCCTTGTGCACAAAGGGTAAGCAGCCTAAAGAATGCCAGCAATGTAGGACCAAATCTGTTCCAAACACGATATGCCAGTAATGTTGGAGAGTGCACTCACATAGACCAATACTGCAACACAACAATGTTACCATGTGATCACCCAATATATATTGACAGAGGATGTCTAGGTCAGCACATAACCCATTCATGTTTGTAACAACAACAAGAAAGTAGTTGCCCATCGCATACTATTCTGACAGAAGGCAGTGATAGATGACATCATCTGCCCCCTGGGTCGGAAAACATAAACAGGTTACACTAGAGATACATCCCCTAACCAAGCTGCATATGGAAACTACAAACAATGTATAACCATTTATGTCAGACCATGCCAAATGATGAGACATGTCCTACACGGACAATCAGCCAGTCCCCTGTACATGACAGGACAAGCCTGACATCAAGTATCCCAAGGAAAAAAATAAAGCAAGGCCTTAGGATCACATTTGTGCAGGTGTCTGTCTGCAAGGGACTGCGCATTGTGCTGGTGAGGAGCTATCATGATGAGGGGAGATCACCACCCATCACCTCATAACTCCCATGCTACATTGGCTACATTGACTCATGACACAGTCAGGGGCCTTATTGCATGTGCACAGTGGACTGAGCTGAGTGGAGCACCATCAACCTGTGTCAAAACATGCAACCATGGGCCTGTGATAACTAGGGTGCCATAATTTCTGGACTGCAACCCTGCTACACAGTTGAATGCCTTTGTAGGTAACAGTCATGAGAAACATGTTGTGGTTGATAGTATGTACCAGGTTTGTGGCTTGCACACATATATCTGAATTCTCAGCACACTTGTACCACTTCAATGGTACAGGCCTGGTATTTTGAATTGGAGTATACACAAAAGTCTACTTTCATGAACATGTATTTGTATCACATGATCAGAAATAGACTTAAACTACTTTCAGTTATGTTCCCATATAGGGAAACATAGGTGGCACTGATATGACTACACAGCCAGGAAACTATGGCCAACATATGTCCGTGCTGGAAGATAGATTTATGTGGTTTCAAATTACATTAACGCACCACTTTCACATTCATTGCACAAATTACACTACACATGTCATTCCACACACACGCCACATAACAACCTTTATTGACACATGTGAGTACACCATCTCCTGCATAATAGATGCATGGGGAACCATTGAACCATACAACACATCACAGTGTGGACACACATGCACTCTCAATGCCATGGATCACGTGAATTCAACCCAGCCATAGCCCACTGCATCCTCTGAGTCCGATTTGTCAAGGGTATCACATGCATGACCCTCTATTGGACATAGCCCATCATATCTAAAGTGGGGTCATCAAACGTACATTTGGAAATCAGACACGACAATGTGGTAGACCCACAATTATGTGTTACATCACATATGTACACTCCCAGTACACATGTGATAACATGTATGTGGAAAAAGACTAGCAACAAATGCCCATATGCGAACGGTTTCAGTCATCGTATGCATCACACACACAAACATATGGTAACACATTCCGATGTGACCGTTACAATATGAGTGCACATGCACACACACACGTAGCCATACCATACTGAATACATGCATGCATAGCCCCTGTAACAAGGTATTTGAATCTGGGTGCATTATCAGACTTTCCAACAAAATCCACGCATTCCTGTCATGCGTCATATTTTTTTACACAAACGGCAGTAGTCGTCAAAAAAATGACGCCTGGCCCCTGCGCGTCAATCGCTAGTCGACAGGTCTTGTCAGCCTTAATGACAAAAAACACGCATGACTGTCATGCATCTAAAAAGACGACGCATATCAGAAAACGTGACGCACCCACCCCGGAAGTGATGAAACAGGACTTCTTTGCTGCATACATGGTGCAGTGATTTCACTTTCACTTTTACTTTACAGTCTTTTTGTCTGTGATTGTGAGAGGGTGTGAGGAGCTGGTGAAGGAGTGGTGTTTTTTGAGAGTTTTGTGCAGTGACCTGTTGCTGTCCTTTGCACTTTGTAATTTTGCTGTGTCTTGTGTAGTGCTTTTGTCCTGTCATTGTTATTGTATTGTCAGGTGTTTGTCTTTTGGTAGTGTAGTCTATTGGAGTATTTGGAGTTAGGTGGGGTAGTGCGTTATTTTTGGGGCTATTATAATTGCAGTGGAGGGAAACTGCAATATGTCGGGAAAGGGGAGAGCACAAAGGATGAGTGGGGATGAACTGGGAGGGTTCATCTGGCTGTTAAAACACTACCTCCCCATGATGTTCAGATTGGGTGACCGGGTCATCGTGGGCAACCCAACAGACCCACGGAAGCTGCGGTGGGGCAAGGTGCTCCATCAACTACGCCGAATATTTGGAGTTGTGTGCACCGACCACCAAATTAAGCGCCGCTGGACAGACCTGATAGCACGAGAGCAAGATCGCCTGGATCACATGGTGATGTGTATTGGTGGACCAGTTGGTAAGTACCCCTTTTGCATTGCAACATCCTCATTTGCATGTGCATGACAGGGGGACATAAGGTTGACTCAAGCATGTTTTGTCAAAGGTCAGGACAGGAAGTTTTGTGTCTTAAGCAAACGGCATTTAAGAGAGCTTAGCTGTACACCAGGTGCAGAATACTTGCACATTCGTCTTTATGTATATTGTGTGTCACATATACCCCATAAAGTGTCAAAGAACAGACACACATGTTCAATGGTACAAGTTTCAGAAGCACAAAGGTACATGTTCATCATGGTCATTACAACTGTGACTATGGGGTAAGTAAAGTTGAAGTGATGGGATACATGATGTAGCAGTATTGTCAGTCATGGGTGTATGTGTGCTGAGAGTCATGTATGTGCAGGGTGACATGACATTTACACATATGTAAGCAGGAGTGAATGCCTCATGATGCTACATCTGTGTCTAAGTTTTGTTATAGGTAATGTTGCCAATGGAGGCTACTTCTACCTAACCATATGTAAAATATTTGACAAGTGCAAGCATTGTGGCAGTGTGAAAGGCTGGTGCTATATGACGGCAGAACCAGGCCTGAGGAATGGAAACTGATTATTCCTGCTGCAGGTGGCAGCCCACAAAATTAGACTCAACATCAACTTGGTTATACTGTTCCTTCATTTGAGTGAACTCATATATCTGTCTAAGGCTGGCTGATTACCTGACTGTTCCCATATCAAGTAGTCAATTTCCGCTTTGCACTTGTAGCATATTCATGTATGGTGCCAAACATGCCAAGTGCAACCATACTGACAGGGTTCCCAACATCAGTGTCCTGACATACTCCATGGGGTGCCATATGTAACATATGGCACGCATATGATGGAGGTAAGTGTTGGTGCTATGTGTATGTAAGTAGGAAAGCATCTGAGAGGTTGGCTGCTTCTTCACACAGATCAACTACAAGAGTCAATATTTTAGTCAATGGCCAGTATCCTGCCCCCCTATATTGTCGTACATATGTCTGGCAGCCAAATCTGTGCATGTTCTTGTGTGATTACTACATGCCACATATGTGTGAAACAGGTGCAGCACAGTGCTGTGCCAACATCAGCAGCACTGCGCTAAATCTATAACACAGCCCTGCCCTGTATTACCAAGAATACGGGGCAGGCCTGCATCTGCACCTGCACGGGCACATAACTCAGCAGCCTGCGCCAATGCAGGCATACTTGGACCACAGTGCAAGTGTGTCTGTGTTGAGGGGAGTGTCTGTGCAGGTAAGTATCCATTTCTGGACATAAAAAGTCTACAATGGCAATATGCCACTTCTATGTGTGCTGCATAATGCAGCCTACATAGTAGTGCCAAGACATCCGTTAAGTTATTTTGTTAATGTTCAGGAAGGGACACCTATGTGCACATAAGCAAACATCCATGGCATTTTACCTCTACTATGTGTGGCTTCAAATGGGGCACGCATATAAAAAGTAAGAAAGAAGGACACATCACTGCATTCCTCAAGACTTTACTATGCTTACACCAACCCTGGGCTGTTGTTAGTCTTTTGGTGCTGCCAACAAGTAAGATGTCTTCAACATCTGGGGCAGTATCAAAAGCAATGGGTGTTACAAATGGACGGCCACTACAACAACTATTGCATGCCCCCTCATGGAGAATAATACTGTGTCATGCTGCCCCATATGTACACAGATGAGTTATGCTACAAACAGTTGCATAACAGATTCTTGTATGTATGGTGCAGTGAAAAGTACCACTGTGGCATCAGGCAAAGTGACGCTCTGGTGGTGCCAGGGCCCCAATTATCTGGCCCTTTGTCTTACAGGCAGAATTGTAATGTTTGGCAGTTGCTAGGTCCTAACACAGAGTAGACTTGCTTACTCAACTTAACAAGTTGAATGTGTAACAGTTGTCCGTGCACATACATTTTCATAAATCACTAAGCCATGCGTTTCTGTCATGTCTTGCAGGTGGACCTCCACCCTACACAATTGGAGTGGTGTCCCAGTTTGAAGACTCCAATGCAGCCAGTAAGTGGCACCTTGTGCGTCACATGTGTCATTCCAGGGTTTTGTGTGAGAGGGTCTGATGTGTGCAATGCAATGTTGAAATGGCACGTGTGACCATTGAGATGACATAATTTAAGTTAGGAAATAGACATCATATCTTATGCAAATTTGAGGATGTAGAATACATAGATTGTTGCACAAATGCCAATCTGTGCTGCAGTGGAATTGTGGATGTTAGAAAAGGGAAGCATGCCCACATACACAGTGATGTCAGGCAAGATATGTGTCAGAGGTGCTGTTTATCTGATTAGCATGCCTGTTGCCAACAGATTTGTCACAGTATTTTCACAACACTGTGTGCCACACATTGCTTTACGTTACTCAGGATATGGTACAGATGATGTACATGTGTTGAGGTCTCTAGGGGGCTTATGTAGGAGACATTTGCACGACTGGGGCCTCACTATTCTTCAGATATTAAGGGGCAAATTTATACTCCAACTGCGCCGAATTTGAGTAAATCTTTTTGACACAAATTTGGCGCAAAACTAACTCCATATTTATATTTTGATGGTAGACCCGTCTAGCGTCAAAATATTGGAGTTTGCACTATATTTTAGATGCATGAACCTACCTTGCGTCAATGAGTTGCAAGGTAGACATTCCCATCTAAAAAATGGTGCTAACCCCATAGCTCCATATTTACCCCAGTGCTAAAATGATGCACGGGTTGGAGGAGGGGCTAAATAATGGTGCGAAGCTTGCTTTGCACCATTATTTAACACCTAAGTCAGACCAGGTGTTAGGGGACCTGTGGACCCACCTTATGGTTAAACACCATGGAATGGGTCCACAGGTGCCCTCCTCAAGCCCCAGGGACACCCCCACTCACACCAGAGGGACACCAGAGGATAGGGGACCCCACTCCAGGTAGGAAGGGTAAGTATAGGTAAGTAAACTTTTTTTAAATTAAAGTTCCATCGGGGGCCCAACTTGGGGGTCTCTGCATGGCAAAGGGTGCAATAGCCATGGCCAGGGGACACTGGTCCCCTGTGCTGGCCATTGGGGTGGTGGGCATGACTCCTGTCTTTTTAAAGACAGGAGTCATGTGGTATGGATGGGTTTGCGTCAGAAAATGACGCTAGGCTGGTTAGTGGCATTTGTGTTTGCCTCTAACCAGCCTAATGTCATTTTTTGGAGCAAAACACCTTCTCCCATACCGTCAACCCCACCCGGCTAACATCATTGTTTTTTTCTACACTAGCCCACCTTTTGCACCGGCTTGCACCCGTCCATACATATGGCGCCTGGCTGGTGCTCAGGAATGGCGCAAGCCGGTGCTAAATTTTTGATGCAAAACTGCATCAGTGCAGTTTTGCATCAAAAAGTATAAATATGCCCCTCAGTGAGGCAGCAGCCATGCAAGTAGCCTTATTGTGCTGGCCAACAGTCATTTGAGGACACAATGAGAATACAGCTCTGCTCCAGATGGATGTGGGACATGTCTACGGAATATAGCAAACTAGAAGTGTGCAGATTTACCAACATGATCTACACATCATGATAATTGTGAGTGAGCTTGGTCACATCACATGTGTATAGAATGTGGATGCTGAGTGTATACCTGGTACTTACGAGATGTTAGACATGCATGTGCACATATAGTTCAATAAGCAGGAATACTGTAGCTGCACCCACTCTTCATGTGCCTCTTGGGGCACCCATACAGCCACCATGTGTGGCCGGATAAGAAATTTTGCACACCATACCACAGGGTAGAGGGCAATGGGTACAAAATCTGTAGAAAATATAGATGTACTGTTGAGGCTTAGGGCAAACGATATGGGCACTAACCCTGAACTGTACATAGGGGCCCATTGTAAGCAATGGTGTGTGCCCTTGTAACTGCTGCGCTGAGCAGGTGTTAACCCAATGACACATGAAGGATACATTGGCATTCCTTAGAATACCCGGTGCCAATTTTTCCTGTCCCCCTACTGTGTGAACCCCACCTTGCATCCATGATACCTACTCAAGACTTGATGTAGCGCAAGGGATGTCAAAGTAGTGGAAAACATGCATTGGGTCACTTAGTGACTATGGTACAGGGATTAGGAACTTGTTGGGCCACTTGATCCTCACTAGTATGATGACACATATGTTGTGCAAGGAGGCAGTAGTCCACTTACCTCCGGACCCTACTGGTCAACAATGGATAGCCGTTAACCCAGTGACATGTACATGATACAGTAGATGGCTGGTAGGAAGTGTAGGCCCATATTTATACTTTTTTAGTGCTGCGTTTGTGTCATTTTGTGACACAAAAGCGTCGCAAACTTAGAAAATTCAATTATATTTTACAAGTTTGCACCGCTTTTACGTAAAAAAATGACGCAAACGCGGCGCTAAAAAAGTATAAAAATGGGCCTTAGTGTGGAATTGGAGGTTGACGTTGTTGTGGAATGTCTGGCAGAGAGCATGGGTCATATGAGAATGCACATTGCATGTTTGGTCTGCCTCTCCCCAATGCAGTATTTGATGCCATGTTCTCCTCATGTTTTAACTGCACTATGACCACAGCACAGAAGGGTGCTTTTGAAAAAAGGGCAGAGCATTTCTGCTACAGCATGGAGGTACGGGCAGGGTACCAGAAGATGGCTAGGATGTATCGCCGTGAAAAATCTTCAGGAGCTTGGCTTTTCTTTCAAAATGGGGGACTTCCAAAACAGGCCACAGTTGTGCAGGGCACTACGGGTATAACATCAAGGGTCAGGGGGCCTCAGCTGATCCAAAACCCTCAACATCATCAGCACCTATGCCTACTCTGCCACCGCAACAGCTGCCTGCAGCAGCCACTTCCTCAAACTTTGAGGCGGACATGAGGAGGGACATGGCAGCCAGAATGGCAAGGTTGGACCAGCCAAAGAAGGACAATGCAAGGAATTACAGGCTGCTGAGGCTCTGTATAAAAAAGCGGAGGAAGCTCTGAGCATGTTGCTGCACAGCCTCTCAATTCCTTCCCTTCTCCCACTGTATATAGTTATCAGTTTTAGTGGGTTTTAGGTGGGTAGTGATAGGTTAGTTACATAGGCTAGGATAGAGTAAGTATCGGTGGGGGGTGGGTTTTAGTATTGTTTTCTTTTTTGGGGGGTTGGGTGGGAGTTATGTATGGGGTTCTATGTTTATAAAAAATAAAAAAATAAAACCTTTAAAAAAAAAATCACAAAATATATATATATTTGTTTAGGATATAGGTTAAATTAGTATATGTGTAGCCGTAGTTTATGTTGTCATACTCGTATCTTGTCTCTTAAGTGGGTGTGAGGGGGGACAATGTTTAGTGTGTGTCATTAAATGTTTAAGATAAGTTTAGATTAGGATAGATAGTTGTAGGGTTAAGTTAGTGTAGGGTAGTTTTCTGTAGGATAGTGTCTAGGTTAGGTGCTAGTAAGGTGTTGTTAGAATGTTTCAATAAATCCTGTTTTATACAATTAGATCTCCATGTTGATTGAGTATCTGGGTGTTCTCATGCGTGCACTGGCCAAGTTAGAGGAATGCTTTTTGTATTGATTTACTTGTATGACTATTTGTATCCCCTATGACCAAGGAGCTTTCAGATTGGCCGCAATATGACATCAGCTACTCAAAATATTTGTCATCCTCAATTCCTGACATTATACATTGTGTATGTATACAGAATCTTTGACAGGAAAGTATGGAGCTTAAACTGTCATCGGTGAGGTCTGTCAGAAGAAATCTTGAAAAGTGTGGCACATATTTCTTAAACTTTTTTTGGTATGTATCCGGGCACACTGACAGCTGCCTGTCAGTGATCAATTTTGCCTCTTCTGTTCCACACATATTAGTTGTATTGGGGCTCTCATCAGGGAAAATTCCAGACACTTGGGGCCATATTTATGAGCCCCTAGCACCACTGGTGGGGGTCACTTTACGTGACGCTCCAACCGGCGCTTACCTCAGCTCCATATTTACAAGGAGGTGTAACGCCCCTTTTTGTGGCATTAAACCTCCTTGTAAATATATGCCCCTCCAACGCAGTTATCTGCGTCAGAGGGGCGTGCAATGGGTGTTGCTGTGGGCATGCCACAGCAACACCCATTGTGTTTTGACATGGCCTATTGTTATTAGGCCGATCTGCCCCCGGAGGGGAGGGGTGGGGCAGAAACGTCTAGGCGCCAGTGAAAATTTTGTTTAGTTTTTTTTTTTGTTTTTTTGTTTTTTAGAGGTGGGGAGCGACCCCTTAGGCAAGGGTCGCTCCCCTCGGGGCAAATTGTATTTAGACCATTTCTGCCCCCCAAGGGGGCAGATCAGCTGTTTTTGTTAGGCCAATCTGCCCCCAAGGGGGGCAGAAACCACTAGGCACCGGGGATCTTTTTTTTTGTGCCAATTTCATGCACGGGCGTGACCCCTTAGGCAAGGGTTGCTCCCCGGGGGGGGGATTTATTTTAGGCCATTTCTGCCCCCCCGGGGGCACATCGGCCTATTGTTATTAGGCCGATCGGAGGGGGCAGAAACCTCTAGGCACCAGGGAAATATTTTTGGGGGAATTTTTTTTTTGTTTTTTGTTTTTTAGAGGTGGGGAGCGACCCCTTAGGCAAGGGTCTCTCCCCTGGGGGGGGGGGGGAATTGTATTTAGACCATTTCTGCCCAAGATCAGCCGATTTATGTTAGGCTAATCTGCCCCCAAGAGGGGCAGAAACCACTAGGCACCGGGGATCTTTTTTTTGCACCAATTTCACGCAAGGGCAGCAACCCCTTAGGCAAGGGTCGCTCCGGGGGGGGGACAAATTTATTTTAGGTCATTTCTGTCCTCCCTGGGGACAGATCGGCCTATTGTTATTAGGCCGATCTGTCCCTAGGGGTAGCAAAAACCTCTAGGTGCCAGGGATACAAAAATATATATATATTTTTTTGTTGTTTATTTGTTAGAGGTGGGGAGCAACCCCTTAGGCAAGGGTGGCTCCCCAGGGGGGCAAATTGTATTTAGACCATTTCTGCCCCCCTTGGGGGCAGATTGGCTGATTTTTGTTAGGCCAATCTGCCCCCAAGGGTGGCAGAAACCACTTAGGCACCAGGGACGAGCACCCACACCAACACCAGCACACAACACAACAACAACACCCCCAACAATCACCTCAACTGCCTGCTCCTAAACACCCGCTCCCTACACAAACACGCCATAGAACTCTGGGACCTCATCACATCACACTCACCTGACATCGTCTTCCTCACGGAAACCTGGACGAACCACTCGTCAGAGCCCGACATAGCCATAGCCACCCCCACGGGATACAAACTCCAACACAAAGACCGCCTCAACAAAGACACCATCAAGGTCACCACCAACACACACAACACCCTCAACAACGCAGAACACATGCACTTCCTTATCCACATAAACAACAACACCAGCCTCAGAGGCACACTTGTATACAGACCCCCAGGACCATGCCCCCCCTTCTGTGACACCATCGCTGACACCATCAGCCCGCACGCCCTCACCTCCACAGATTACATCCTTCTCGGCGATTTCAACTTTCATCTAGAGAGCCCCCACGACCACAACTCCTCGTCCCTCCTAGACAACCTCTCCACCCTCAGACTCAAGCAACTGGTCACAGCACCCATCCACTCAGCAGGACACACTCTTGACGCAATCTTCACTTCAAGCCAACACATAATCTACACCCACACCACTGAACTCCACTGGACCGACCACCACTGCGTCCATTTCTCCTTCACCAAACCCCCCACACACCACCAGTGACCCACCACCCCTTACCGCATGTGGGACAAGATCCCCGCAGAATGCCTGAACTCCCAACTGGCAAAGAACCCCCCTAACACCAACGACTCCAACACTGCGGCACACAACCTCACAAAATGGATCACCACTTGCGCAGACTCACTCGCCCCCCCTCAGAAAAAACATTAGCACCTGCAACATCATGAACGCCCCATGGTTCACCGCAGAACTCCAAGACTCCAAGCGCAAATGCCGCAAAGCAGAGAAAGCCTGGCGACAAGAACCCTCCACTACAAACTTCTCCACCCTCAAAACCTCCACCTGCAACCACCACCAACTCATACGCACCACCAAATGAGCACACTACAAGGAACGCATAGACAACAACTCACAAAACAGCAAAGAACTCTTTACCGTCATCAAAGAGCTCTCCAAACCCAAAGCCAGCAACCTAGACCCCCCCACACACACAGACCCTCTGCAACGCCCTCTCAAACCACTTCCACCACAAAATCCTGGACATACACAACAGCTTCATACCACACACACCCGCCACACCCCCCCCACCTGACCAACACAGACCCCCCTCACCCCCCCCAGTCTACTCACCACCTGGGCCCCTACCACCGAGGAAGAAACAAAAAAACAATGAACTCCATCCACTCTAGATCACCCCCCGACCCCTGCCCCCATTGGATCTACAACATAGCCAGCCCAACCATCGCCCCCATACTTCGAGACATAATCAACAGCTCATTCAACACCGCCACCTTCCCAGACCCCTGGAAGCACGCAGAAGTTACTGCACTGATAAAGAAACCCAAAGCTGACCCAGACGACCTCTCCAACTACCGCCCCATCTCTCTCCTCCCCTTCCCTGCCAAGGTCACTGAAAAACAAGTGAATGCCCGCCTATCCCACTTCCTCGAGGAAAACCACACACTTGACCCCTCCCAATCTGGGTTCCGCAAAAACCATAGCACGGAAACCGCCCTCATCGCATGCACTGACGACATCAGAACCAAAGTCGACAGGGGCGAGACTGTCACACTCATTCTCCTGGACCTCTCCACCAAACAGTTCGTACACGCCTCCACAGCTATGGGATTCGACACAAAGCCCTAGACTGGATCTCCTCCTTCCTCTCCAACAGAACCCAAAAAGTCTGCCTCCCATCCTTCCAATCCACTGCCACCAAAATCATCTGCGGAGTCCCTCAAGGCTCATCCCTCAGCCCCACCCTTTTCAACATGTACATGATCCCTTTAGGCAACATCCTCCAACCACACGGCATCACCATCCTCTCCTACCCAGACGACACCCAACTCATCTTCTCCCTCTCCCGCAACCCCAGTACCGCCAAAAGCAACCTCCACACAGCACTCCTCGACACCGCCGCCTGGATGACAGCCAACCACCTCAAGCTCAACTCCAACAAGACCGAGATCATCATTTTCGGCCCCCACAAATCCATATGGGACACCTTCTGGTGGCCCACCGCCCTAGCCCCGCACCTACCCCAGCACCCCACGCTCGCAACCTTGGCATCATCCTCGACCTCTCCCTCACCATGACCACGCAAATCAACGCCGTCACCGCCTCCTGTTTCAACACACTGCACATGCTGGAAAAAACCTTCAAATGGATTCCCACAGAGACCAGAAAAACCGTCACTCACGCACTAATCAGTAGCAGGTTAGACTACGGCAACGCCCCATACGCCAGCCCAACACTCAAACTCAAGCGCAAACTCCAGAGAACCCAGAACACAGCCGCACGACTCATCATGGACCTCCCCCGCCACGAACACATCTCACCACGCCTCAAATCCCTTCACTGGCTCCCCATAGACAAAAGGATCACCTTCAAAATCCTCGTCCACGCACACAAATACCCAGACTTGGGGGAACGCTGGGTGGAAGGAAATTCGTGGCTCCTCTCTGATTCCAGAACTTTCTGTCACCGAAATGAGAGGAAAAGTGTTTTTTTGGCCACATTTTGAGGTTTGCAAAGGATTCTGGGTAACAGAACCTGGTCAGAGCCCCACAAGTCACCCCATCTTGGATTCCCCTAGGTGTCTAGTTTTCAAAACTGCACAGGTTTGCTAGGTTTCCCTAGGTGCCGGCTGAGCTAGAGGCCAAAATCCACAACTAGGCACTTTGCAAAAAACAGCTCTGTTTTCTTTGTGAAAGTGTGATGTGTCCACGTTGTGTTTTGGGGCTTTTGCTGTCGCGGGCGCTAGGCCTACCCCCACAAGTGAGGTACCCTTTTTATCGGGAGACTTGGGGAAACGCTGGGTGGAAGGAAATTTGTGGCTCCTCTCTGATTCCAGAACTTTCTGTCACCGAAAAGAGAGAAAAAAGTGTTTGTTTTGGCCATATTTTGAGGTTTGCAAAGGATTCTGGGTAACAGAACCTGGTCAGAGCCCCACAAGTCACCCCATCTTGGATTCCCCTAGGTATCTAGTTTTCAAAACTTCACAGGTTTGCTAGGTTTTCCTAGGTGCTGGCTGAGCTAGAGGCCAAAATCCACAGCTAGGCACTTTGAAATAAACAGCTCTGTTTTCTTTGTGAAAATGTGATGTGTCCACATTGTGTTTTGGGGCTTTTGCTGTTGCGGGTGCTAGGCCTACCCCCACAAGTGAGGTACCATTTTTATCGGGAGACTTGGGGAAACGCTGGGTGGAAGGAAATTTGTGGCTCCTCTCTGATTCTAGAACTTTCTGTCACCGCAATGAGAGAAAAAATATTTTTGGGGCCAAATTCTGAGGTTTGCAAAGGATTCTGGGTAACAGAACCTGGTCAGAGCCCCCCAAATCACCCCATCTTGGATTCCCTTAGGTGTCTAGTTTTCAAAACTGCGCAGGTGTGCTAGGTTTCCCTAGGTGCCGGCTGAGCTAGAGGCCAAAATCCACAGCTAGGCACTTTGCAAAAACAGCTCTGTTTTCTTTGTGAAAATGTGATGTGTTCACATTGTGTTTTTGGGCTTTTGCTGTTGCGGGCGCTAGGCCTACCCCCACCAATGAGGTACCATTTTTATCGGGAGACTTGGGGAAACGCTGGGTGGAAGGACATTTGTGGCTCCTCTCTGATTCCAGAACTTTCTGTCACCGAAATGAGAAGAAAAAGTGTTTTTTTGGCCAAATTTTGAGGTTTGCAAAAGATTCTGGGTAACAGAACCTGGTCAGAGCCCCGCAAGTCACCCCATCTTGGATTTCCCTAGGTGTTTAGTTTTCAAAACTGTGCAGGTTTGCTAGGTTTCCCTAGGTGCCAGCTGAGCTAGAGGCCAAAATCCACAGCTAGCGTTTTGGGGCAGTTCCTGTCCTACCCACGCAAGTGAGATACCATTTTTATCGGGAGACATGGGGGAACACAGAATAGCAAAACAAGTGTTATTGCCCCTTGTCTTTTTCTACATTTTTTCCTGCTGTCACCTAGTTCACAACCTGTGTATTACCGATCCTCATAACCTGGACTTCTCTTCCCAAGGGGAAGGGCTTGGGGTTTCCACAGAATGAACTATAGAATGGACAGGTAGCTCCCATATCTATCAAAAAGGAACCAGGTAGCCATTGACTTTACCATCATTGTATGTGCCACTTTGATCTACCTCCAGGACTGCTCTTAGTAGGCCATCCACCTCCTCATCAGGCACCCTAATTGTGAAATATTTTCTGAAGAAAACAGAGAAAAATCATTACTGGATACTGTTGGTACGGTGGACAGTAAGGCATTTTGGAGCAGATTTGAGGAAAGTGGAGCTACACCCATTTTTCTTGCTCCCCTTAGCGCCCCCTTACCACCACCATGTGTGCAACGTATTTAAGCTATGGCACACCATGGAGCAGGGTAGGGGACAATAGCGTCAATTATTTTGATTATATTGATGTACTCTGCAGGAGTAGCGCCAAAATGTTGGCGCTACTCCTGCAGAGTACATAGGGGCTCATTATAAATAATGGTATGCCCCCTTTTTATGCCTGCTCTGAGCAGGCGCTAAAAATGCCGAAAAATATGGTGCAAGGAAATCTTTTACACTTCTTTGTGCCATTTCGTTTGCACTGGTAATGGGGGAATGCCCCCTTGCATACATTATGCCTGCTGCAGGTATAATGTGGCACAAGGATTTACAAAAGGGCACAATGCATGCATAGAGCCACTTTGTAATTATGGCACTGGGAATTTACCATTTTAGGGTCGCCTTGGCATAAAAAGAAAGTGATGCTATGGCAGCGCTAATGTGGTGCTAAGGGATCTTAAATCTGCCCCTTTATTTGTAATAGTTTGTGGTAACTGAGTGGTGAGTATTGTCATATGAAAACTGTTTCTGATCATCAACACTTGCCCATAAGTTTATTGGGTATGGGACCATTCATAGTATGTCCCTCTGTACCTGAAGAACAGATTCATACTTAATTCTATCTGGATTTTGTCTGCATTCCCTCTTTCTAGTGCCAGATTTTACTACAGAAATGACAAGCAGTCTTCTTTTTCAACAATGAAAATGTAATTAATTTCAAAATTATTCACCATCCCTCTTCCACAAACTCACATCTGCATTGCCCCATTTACCAGTTCCAGTCCTTACATTTGAGACATCCCATAAAATTCCAGCATTTCCAGTTTGCACATATCCCAGATCCGAACATATCAGCTGGTTCCGGGCACGTCTGTCAAATTGCTTTATCTTGGCAACCATCAGCTTCTCCTGGAGTTTCTTCTGCTTTTCAACAAACCCATCTTTACTGTATTCGGCAAGCTTCAAAATCTCTTTCATACTCTTTGTCTGCTAGCACATTTCACTTTGCTGAATGTGATTACTAAGATCAGTTCGGGACCCCATAACAAAAGCGGAGATTAAACCACTGACACCATCTTTCTCTGCATTTTGACCGTCTTCTCAAAAATCTCTATAAGCCTCTCATATTAAACATACACTGACTCTTTCAGCTCTTGTTAAGTTCTGAAAATCTTTGTCCATTTAATATTCTTTTCAGGCACCTTCATTTTCAAATGTTCAGTCTCCTGTCCATATTTATTAGCTACTTAATCCAAAGGAGTATTATCAGGTGCACCCCAAGCTTATTCCTCATTTGACCAAGCAACAGCAACTTTACATTCAAACCACAATTCACTAGAAACCAAAATTTCAAACAACAAATTCAAATCAGTCCACAACATGTGCAAAATTGTACTCAACCTATGAACTTCATACTACAACCTTTCAGGCTCTTCCATAGTTTTTGGAAAGTTTAAAGTAAAGTCATAAAGATCAGCTCTCTTCTAAGGACCATGCATTAAATTCACCTCCTTGTACCTCTCTCAATGGCAAACTCTAAAATGGTCCCTGCTTCTGAATCACTGACCGACACCTTTGCATTCCTTCCCATCTCTTTCACTTTCTTTTGACTTGATCCTTTTCTCAAACTCTCTCCACACTTCTTTAAATCACTCCATTATCTTGTTTTCTCAAATAAATCCTTATTATGAGCCCTCAAAGTCATTAAACACATTCCCTTTAATTCACCGTGAGTCAATTCAATTTTATAATTCATAAATTTTTAATTTTTAATTTTGCTCTTATTCATCAGCCACTTCTTCCAATTGTTTGTGTGCTTCATTCGCACATCTGGTGGCTTCTTTGATCAAATACCTCATTTCAGCAACTGTGTATTATTATAATAATTTGTTTAAATCAATTGTCCTTTGCAAAATGTCTCCAAGTTCAGGCCCAGATTGACTAAAATGTTGCACAGTGCATCATAGCAAGAGAACTTAGTACGCTGCAATGTGTCAATTGGAGAGAGCAGGAATGTGCTATATTTACTAATATATGGTGCATTCCTGCCACACCTAATGACACCATGGTTGTGCCATATTTACAATACAGTGCACCATGGCATTTGTTAGGACAATAGCTCCAAAATGTTTGATGCAATTGGGGCGCTTTGCTGCACTAGCGTAAAATTTTTTGACATTAGTGCAGCAGAACACAGGGAGGCCCATTGAATAAAATGATGGAAAAATGGTGCAGTGAAATGTTGTAAATGTCACTGAGCCATTTTTTCAAGCCTCCCTGTTTCGGTACGCCCCCTTGCATACATTATGCCTGGCACAGGCATAACGTGGTGCAACTGTTTACAAAGTGGCGCAATGCAAGCATTGCGCCACTTTGTAAAAATGGCACAGGGAAATGCCTCCTTTATGCCTCCTTAGCATGAAATAAATGACGCTAGGGCAGTGCATGGTGGCGCTAGGGGTTGCAAATATGCCCCATATAGTAAATCCCAGCACCAATGCAGGCACTGGGCAATGGTGCAAGAGTACCTGCATAACAGACAGGATTCTTTTTGTGCAGGACAGGGGCACCTCACACGCTCCACCCTTAGAATGCCTTCTCAATGCATAGTAACACAAGGCATCAACCTGCACTGCCTTGCGTTACTGTGGATTTACTAAGCAACACAGAGCCATGCACGGTGGCTTTGTGTGGCTTAAAAATCTCACTGAACCCCTTGTGTGGCTTTACATCACCTTGGGTAATGCTTTGACAATGCAAGGGCTTCACAAATGTGGGCCTCAATTTGTAACAGTCCACCATGAATAACTCTCTCTTTTGGAGACTCTTCTACCATAACTGTATTAACAGGTGGGTTCATTTGAATCTGAAAAAGAACTGGAGTATCTCTGCTAGTACTGCAGGAATGCTGCTATTGTAGTCTCAGGTTGGGGACTTGCTACTGAACTCACAACCGCAAATGTAGCTGGAACCTGTGCCTGGATGTCCATACATTCTCCTGTAGCACCCATAGCCGGTTCTTTACTAGGACCAAGAGACCAATGACATCATTTCGATAGCAACTATATTGATTCATTGATTCACAAAAATAGCAGAAAATAAATATTGTTCACAAAAATATCGGCTTCCCATTCTTAAAAACACAGATATCAATAATCAAAATATTGCATCTAAATATTTTTAAATATATTGATAACATAAATATTGGAAACAAAAATATTATAACTTTTAAATAAACATTTAAATAGTGAAAAAAAAAAACGTTGCACAACGGGGCTCTGCTTCGGTGGGGAAAACAGGCCTAAATAGTCCTCCCCAGCTTTCAGGGGGCCTCATTTGAAAGGGGAGAGTCTCCTTTCAAACAAGGCCTTCCTGAAAGGGTTTCTTGGATGTGGATCACGACTGCCCTGCGATCCACACCCAGGAAACCCCACTAGATGTCATGGAATTACTCTGGGGGTTGGCCCTCATAAACATGGGCTGACCCCACCTCCCCAGGGGAATTAAAAAAAAAAAAGACATTCACTTTTGTCAATGGATGTGTGGTTTCCCTGGGGGCAGCGATCAGCCCCCAGGGAAACTACACACATACAAAATGTATCTCTTTACATATACATAAGGAGAAAGAGACCCTCTCCCCCCAATATATAGGTATCTACTGTATATATATAGATATAGATATATATAGTCACTACTACTTGTCTCACAACGCGCTTCTTGGCCGGTGCCAGTGTCAGAGGTCAAGCATATATCTGTAACATGTACACATTACCAGAATAACGCTGCACTCCAGAAATTTCTTTCATCACTAATTTTATTAATTGTCAAACCAACACACATACTCCAACCAACGCGTTTTGACCCTAGCTTTTAGTCAGCAATAAAAATGTCAGGATAACTCTTGTGATTATATTCCTACTAGAGAATGAGATTGGACTTTTGTCTAGTGGCAGTTTTGATGCCATAAAGTAGTGCAGAAGGTTTTTATGTCTGCTGCAAAGAACAGATCTGTATTTTATGTGAATAGCTGGGTGGATTGGTAAAGTCAGCCATTGCCTGCACTTTAAAATAAATGAAATGTACGTGTGAGGAGACCTATGGAAAGTTGAAGGGAACTTTTCCTGGGTGATAGTGAGGGAATCCGACTAGGAAGTCATGGGAGTGGGAGCACCAAAAACGACTGTCGAACTGGGCGCCACCAGCACTAAAGGATGTGATGATGGGTATGTGGCAAGGTGAAGTAATAGTGTGCCTTTTTTCTTTTTTTCAGTGTCTTCAGAGAACCTGTTGATTGAGGGAAGAAGGTAAGGTGACTGACATTTACTGTTGCACACATCACACACAGACACGCCAGCAATTTTGTGACCATATCTGCCTTCTACTTAGGCCAGTGTTTTAGAGGGACAGTTTAGTCAGTAGCAGATGGCGTCTTGTTGGATGACTGCTGCTCAAGCCCTAACTTGGGTTTTGGAGGACAGTTCTGAGGCAAAATCAAAGACTGAGACAACAGATACTGAGACAGCATCTGAGGGAGAGGACAATGGAGCACACTCTGGGAGTGATTTTTCAGTTGAAGGAGTCCCATCCGATGACTCCTCTTCCAGTGATTTTGAGGGAGACAATGAGGACATTCGTGCTGTCCCTTCGCAATCACAGTCTGTGCAGTGGGACAACAGCGGCTTAGCCTGACACGGAGAGCAGGTACGTGCAGACAGAGTGTTCCCTTGGCAGCCCCCCAATTTAGTTCAGCCCCAAATTCCAACTTTTACTGGTGACAATGGGTGTAAAGTAGATATGGTCAACTTTTTGCCAATTGATTATATCATCCCTTTTTGGATTGTGGCTTCCTTCAGAAAATTGTGCAGCAAACAAATTTGCGTGCCAAACAATTTCTGAGGGAACATGGAGACACTCTAGGGCCCCGTTCAAGGGCATGCCAGTGGACTCCCACTTTGCTGGTGGAGTTGAAGATATTGTTGGGCCTTATGCTCAAAATGGGGTTAGTACAGAAACCCGACTTGCAGTCCAACTGGACAAATTGCACGGTTTGGGTAACCCCCATCTTTTTACAAGGCCGCGACAGGGAAGAGCTCAGATTGTATTGTGGAGACATCAAAATTATCTAATTTTGTAAGGGGGCACCTGCGTTTTTGGTCATGGACTCAGCGACCATATAGGGAAACCTACCAAACCCAGATATTTCTGAAAACTAGAAACCTGGGTGCGACTACGGAGGTATAGCTTGTGTGGATTTCCCAAAGTTTTCTTACCCAGAACACACTGCAAAGGTAAAACGTTGAATAAAAACTCTGTTGTTCCTTGCATTTCTGTCACGCAAACTACAGGCATAGGCAGGGATACACAAAATTCCTACCACCCAGCGTTTCCCCACTTGTCCTGATAAAAACGATACCCCACTGGTGTGCCTGTGCCTAGTGCCTGCATCAAGAATGGATCACCCCAGGGTCAACAGTAGCACTCACGGAAGGACTGCCATTGACCCTTTTGTAATCAATTCCTGTCACTTTCCCAAAAACACGTCCATTTTCATTGGAAAAATTTGATGTGTCCACGTAGTGTTTTGGGATGTTTCCTGCTCGGACACTAGGCCTACCCACACAAGTGAGGTACCATTTTTATTGGGAGACTTGGTGGAATGATGGGTGGAAGAAAGTTTGCTACTCACCCTTATATTCCAGAACTTTGCATCGCCTAAATATGAGGAAAATGTGTTTTTAGACAGGTTTTGAGGTTAGCAAAGTATTCTGGGAGACAGAACCTGGTGAGAGCCCCACAAGTCACCCCATTCAGGATTCTCCTAGCTGTGTTGTTTTAAAAAAATGTATAGGTGTGCTAGGTTTCCCGAGGTGCTGGCTGAGGTAGACTTCAAAATCCACATCTAGGCCCTTTGCCAAAATTGAGTCCGTTTTCAGTGGAAAAATGTAATGTGTCCACATTGCGTTTTTGGGGTGTGTCCTGTCACAGGCACTAGGTCTAACCACACAAGTGAGGTACCCTTTTTTATCGGGAGACTTGGAATAGAATAGAAGAACAAGTGTTATTGCCAATTGTCTTTCTCTACATTTGTACCTTCCAAATGTAAGACAGTGTGTAAGAAAGAAGTAATTTTGAGGAATGCCCTGTAATTCACAGGCTAGTATGGGTACCCGTATTGTGCCTATTTTGGAAATACATAGGTTTTCTTGATACCTATTTTTCACTCCTTATATTTTACCAAATTATTTGCTGTATACCCGGTATGCAATGAAAACCCATTGCAAGTGCAGCTCATTTATTGGCCTGGGCCCCTTGGGTTCTTGATGAACCTACAAGACCTATGTATCCCCACAACCAGTAGGGTCCGGCAGACGTAATGGTCTATTGCTTTACATATTCTGCCATAGGTGAAAAAAGTTACCGAAGAAAACAAATACTCAGAAATGGCTGTTATTTTCAACTAATTTTCAAATTTTCTCCAGTAGATAACTTATCAAAACTGAGCCAATGTCAAACATGGAAATTGATATAAAATGTGGTCTAAACCATTCATTCAAATGTGCGCCATACATGGTGAATATCAAAACACTAATATAGCATTCATGTATGTCCTCCTACCTAATAAACAAAGTAGCACTTACTATGAACTACAAAACCAGTTAAACTAAAAACAAACAACTACTCCCCACATACAATAATAATAGCATTTGAACAATCCATGATTCAAACTATGCTTGAACTTCACCCACACACAGTCATACAATGTGGACACTACCATTTTAATGAAAGCATTTGTAGACACCTACAACAATCAGCACTAAGGGCCCCATTACGAGTTTGGCGTTCTGACAGTAAGACCACCGTGGTGGTGGCCGCAAAAAAAACACCATGTTGGCAGTGATCCGACCGCTCAGCGAAGTCTTCCAAAAAAACAGCCAGAAATCAGAAACCGCCAGGACACTGGAAGACGGAAAAGAGGCGGTTCCACTACCAGCACCGCCAGCCCGACAAAAAATGTCCGATCATATTACGATCCACAAATCACAAGAGTGGTTCTTCCATGGCAGAAAACCATTGGCAGTGTGAACCACGGTAGTCTAAACTCACATCAGTCAGAACACCACACCACACTAGATAGTTTGAATACCTCACACTTGACACACATCCACACACCCAACACACCAACACACTGCACTATATAAGACACCCCTACGCAACCCACAATCCTTTGCAACCAGAACACTACACGCAGCCAGAGACAAGACAAAAATTAAATATATAGCAAAATAAACCATAGGACATTTCACTCCGCACTCATCCCACACCTGCACAACATACACAATGCGCAATTTAGTACCCCACGCAATCCACAACTGTCACCCACTCACATCACAGCACCCACACCTCATCTATAAAAATATTTTTGCCCCGTTTTGCACTACCTTACCGTCTCTTCCATCAGTACCATGTCGCCACAAAAACATCCACGTTTCACTGATGATGAGTTGAGGGTCATGGTGGACGAAATTGTCAGAGTAGAGCCATACCTTTTTGGAGCCCAGGTCCAGCAAACATCAATAGCCAGGAAAATTGTGCTGTGGAAAAGGATAGTTGACAGGGTGAACTCTGTAGGTAGTTACCCACACACAAGGGCGACATCAGGAAGAGGTAGAATGACCTCAGGGGGAATGTATGTTCCATGGCCACCAGGCACTAGCTGGCAGTCCTCAAGAGTGCCGGTGGGCCCCCATCTCCTCCCCCTACTTTCACATCATAGAAGGAGAAGGTATCGGACATCCTGCATCCTGAGGGCCTGACAGGAATACCTGGGGGAGTGGAGTCGGGTAAGTCACTACACCATTCATGTCACCAAACAGTTTTGTCTTGCATGCTCACAGATCACCTTTCCTCATCTCAATGAGCAACCCACCCACCACCCCAGTGTTCAAATGTCTAAATACCACTCTCTGGCATGCCACATGTCAACTAAACTCACCTGGGGCCACATTGTTTGTGTATGGCATGGGTAATACAGGGGCTGACAGCACTACAACTCCCAGCAAGCACTGTTCTACCTGTAAGAAATGTCTTGCATGTGAAACTAACAATCAATGTAACCCCTCCGGAATGCACCACTATTTAACAGTCCATGAAAATTACAGCAATGCTATGGCCCACTACCAGTACTATTACAACTATTACAAGCAAAACACAGCTACAACTGTGTCCACTACAAAACTGGCCTTTAAGAAAACCTTCCAAACAATGTCATATCCTCACCTGGAGGGGGGGCTATATGGCAAACTAGATGTACCTGAAGTACATCCATACAGAGACCCAGGTCAAATGGTAGCTCTCATACTATTTGCTAGCTCTGTCACCATTGTGCATTGTCAAGCTATTAGTTGAATCTATGATTGTAGGAGGCTGGACTGGCTTGTAGTGAGTACCAAGGGGTACTTGCACCTTGCACCAGGCCCAGTTATCCCTTATTAGTGTATAGGGTGTCTAGCAGCTTAGGCTGATAGATAATGGTAGCTTAGCAGAGCAGCTTAGGCTGAACTAGGAGACGTGTGAAGCTACTACAGTACCACCTAGTGTCATATGCACAATATCATAAGAAAACACAATACACAGTTATACTAAAAATAAAGGTACTTTATTTTTATGACAATATGCCAAAGTATCTCAGAGTGTACCCTCAGTGAGAGGATAGGAAATATACACAAGATATATATACACAATACCAGAAATATGCAGTATAGTCTTAGAAAACAGTGCAAACAATGTATAGTTACAATAGGATGCAATGGAGACACATAGGGATAGGGGCAACACAAACCATATACTCCAGAAGTGGAATGCGAACCACGAATGGACCCCAAACCTATGTGACCTTGTAGAGGGTCGCTGGGACTATTAGAAAATAGTGAGGGTTAGAAAAATAGCCCACCCCAAGACCCTGAAAAGTGAGTGCAAAGTGCACTAAAGTTCCCCAAAGGACAAAGAAGTCGTGATAGGGGAATAAGGCAGGAAAGACACAAACCAACAATGCAACAATGCTGGATTTCCAATCTGGGGTACCTGTGGAACAAGGGGACCAAGTCCAAAAGTCACAAGCAAGTCGGAGATGGGCAGATGCCCAGGAAATGGCAGCTGCGGGTGCAAAGAAACTTCTACTGGACAGAAGAAGCTGTGGTTTCTGCAGGAACGCAAAGGGCTAGAGACTTCCCCTTTGGAGGACGAATCCCTCTCGCCTTGTAGAGTTGTGCAGAAGTGTTTACCCGCCGAAAGAACGCCAACAAACCTTGCTAGCTGCAAATTGTACGGTAAGCATTTTTGGATGCTGCTGTGGCCCAGGAGGGACCAGGAGGTCGCAAATTGGACCAGGAGGTAGAGGGGACGTCGAGCAAGACAAGAAGCCCTCTCAGCAGCAGGTAGCACCCGGAGAAGTGCCAGAAACAGGCACTACGAGGATGCGTGAAACGGTGCTCACCCGAAGTTACACAAAGGAGTCCCACGTCGCCGGAGACCAACTTTGAAAGTCGTGCAATGCAGGTTAGAGTGCCGTGGACCCAGGCTTGGCTGTGCACAAAGGATTTCCGCCGGAAGTGCACAGGGGTTGGAGTAGCTGCAAAAGTCGCGGTTCCCAGCAATGCAGTCTAGCGAGGTGAGGCAAGGACTTACCTCCACCAAACTTGGACTGAAGAGTCACTGGACTGTGGGAGTCACTTGGACAGAGTTGCTGGATTCGAGGGACCTCGCTCGTCGTGCTGAGAGGAGACCCAAGGGACCGGTAATGCAGCTTTTTGGTGCCTGCGGTTGCAGGGGAAAGATTCAGTCGACCCACTGGAGATTTCTTCGGAGCTTCTAGTGCAGAGAGGAGGCAGACTACACCCACAGCATGCACCACCAGGAAAACAGTCGAGAAGGTGGCAGGATCAGCGTTACAGAGTTGCAGTAGTCGTCTTTGCTACTATGTTGCAGTTTTGCAGGCTTCCAGCGCGGTCAGCAGTCGATTCCTTGGCAGAAGGTGAAGAGAGAGATGCAGAGGAACTCGGATGAGCTCTTGCATTCGTAATCTAAAGTTTCCCCAGAGACAGAGACCCTAAATAGCCAGAAAAGAGGGTTTGGCTACCTAGGAGAGAGGATAGGCTAGCAACACCTGAAGGAGCCTATCACAAGGAGTCTCTGACGTCACCTGGTGGCACTGGCCACTCAGAGCAGTCCAGTGTGCCAGCAGCACCTCTGTTTCCAAGATGGCAGAGGTCTGGAGCACACTGGAGGAGCTCTGGACACCTCCCAGGGGAGGTGCAGGTCAGGGGAGTGGTCACTCCCCTTTCCTTTGTCCAGTTTCGCACCAGAGCAGGGCTAAGGGGTCCCCTGAACCGGTGTAGACTGGCTTATGCAGAATTGGGCACATCTGTGCCCAAGAAAGCATTTCCAGAGGCTGGGGGAGGCTACTCCTCCCCTGCCTTCACACCATTTTCCAAAGGGAGAGGGTGTAACACCCTCTCTCAGAGGAAGTCCTTTGTTCTGCCATCCTGGGCCAGGCCTGGCTGGACCCCAGGAGGGCAGATGCCTGTCTGAGGGGTTGGCAGCAGCAGCAGCTGCAGTGAAACCCCAGGAAGGGCAGTTTGGCAGTACCAGGGTCTGTGCTACAGACCACTGGGATCATGGGATTGTGCCAACTATGTCAGGATGGCATAGAGGGGGCAATTCCATGATCATAGACATGTTACATGGCCATATTCGGAGTTACCATTGTGAAGCTACATATAGGTAGTGACCTATATGTAGTGCACGCGTGTAATGGTGTCCCCGCACTCACAAAGTCCGGGGAATTGGCCCTGAACAATGTGGGGGCACCTTGGCTAGTGCCAGGGTGCCCTCACACTAAGTAACTTTGCACCTAACCTTTACCAGGTAAAGGTTAGACATATAGGTGACTTATAAGTTACTTAAGTGCAGTGTAAAATGGCTGTGAAATAACGTGGACCTTATTTCACTCAGGCTGCAGTGGCAGGCCTGTGTAAGAATTGTCAGAGCTCCCTATGGGTGGCAAAAGAATTGCTGCAGCCCATAGGGATCTCCTGGAACCCCAATACCCTGGGTACCTCAGTACCATATACTAGGGAATTATAAGGGTGTTCCAGTAAGCCAATGTAAATTGGTAAAATTGGTCACTAGCCTGTCAGTGACAATTTGAAAGAAATGAGAGAGCATAACCACTGAGGTTCTGGTTAGCAGAGCCTCAATGAGACAGTTAGGCATCACACAGGGAACACATACCTATAGGTCACAAACTTATGAGCACTGGGGTCCTGACTAGCAGGGTCCCAGTGACACATAACAAACATACTGAAAACATAGGGTTTTCACTATGAGCACTGGGCCCTGGCAAGCAGGATACCAGTGAGACAGTGAAAACACCCTGACATACACTCACAAACAGGCCCAAAGTGGGGGTAACAAGGCTAGAAAGAGGCTACTTTCTCACAATGATGCCATACACCTTACTAGGAGAGAAATGTACAATGTCACGTCTTTACTCAGACAAGATATGATGGTATCAACAGTCATCTAAACACGAGCATACTTCAAGGGCTTAGAGCATGCTGTGTGCAATTGCAAAACTCTGTGTCCCACATTGCTCTAACCCAGAATTTGAAGAATGTGTCATTGTCATATAAGGGGATCATGTAAAGGCAGTGTGTGCATTTCACATAGCATATCTAGTTGTCAAAGCTAAACATCTCTTGTTGCATCACTTAAAGCAACTGTGTGGTCCACTTCTCCTACAGGTAATCTTGCCATTCTCACCATGGAGAGGATACCAGAGACTGCTACTACCCCTCTGGATGAACGTCCCAGTGAGGAAAACACCCCTGAATGTTTGGACACTGAGGACAAAGCTGGCCCATCAGGGACACCTTGCCAGTCAACAACTGTCAGCCTCACCCTGCCCACATCAACTCCTCCCAGCCCTGTTGCATCCACATCACAAGCAACCATTCACCCCAAACCTGTGTCCCAAGGACAGCGTCTTCCATAGTGTGCCCCCAGTACAGGTACCTGAGTCTCCTGTTGTCACCCCTGACAATGATAGTCCTGCCACTAGTGGGAGTGGGCACACTGTGCCAGAGGCAAAGGTACGTAAGGTTAAGGTGCCTGGGAGGGATGGTGTGGGCCAGCAGATGGGGACTCCCAGGGACACAACTGACCAGGACACAATTTCCCAAGTCTTGGGAGCCTACCAACATTCACAAGGTGTGATGGGCCAGGTACTGACTATGATGGGGAAGATCCAACATCTGCAGAGGGAGAACCACCAGGAAGCTATACAGCAGTGGCATGCCCAAAATGCCATACTGGCATACATTGCTAGGATGCGGAGGGGCATGAATACTACCCTGAGTAGGTTTTGTATCCAACATCAGGCCTCTTTCACTAGCAATGAAATACAAGGCCCTTCTACATCTGTGGCTGCTAGTGAAATGGAGCCCTGCCAGGAGAAGGGAATGCCTCAGACATTCCAACCTCTGTAGCAGAAGAACCCCCCCTGCAAATGTGGACGTCCAACCAGACACCCAGGAGGAGAAGATGCCAAGACCAAACCCATTGCCAGGAAGTGAACCTCTACTGATTGGTTCCCCTTGTGTGCCACAGATACACCCTGTTGACTGTTCTGAAACCTATCTCCATTTTACAACGGTACAAGGACATTGGACTTGTGTCTCCAAATGGTGTAGCAGCTACCCTGATGATTTCATACACCATGGCTTTACCCTTCACTGTTTACTTTGTGTTATTTTTAATTCTTATCACTCATTTTGCTGTGCAGTCCTCAATAAATACAACTTAAGCACAGATCAGGTGTTAGTGCAATTCATCAACCATATACAACTGTCATGTATGACAACTCTTGTACCAAAATGTTCCTCTCCAATGTAAAACCTTTGTCATGGTCATTACACATGTACTGTATAACCAGGATACAGACTGCATTAACAACATATTATATACATGACACAAATCACTTGTATTGCACATTCTCACATTTACCACATAGAGATGTACTGCTGCTAACTTCAGTGTTTCAGCATAGGTGTCATATACTACCAAAACACAGACTTCTGAAGTTAGGGACATGTCAGTCTTTCACTATGCCAGGAGGCAAACAGATTGCTTCAATGTATCATAGGCTAAAGCCTTATCACATACCCATACCATAGCTCCCAAATGACCATACACCATGAAACACACAGAGGTCAGTATTTAAATCCCTAGTCATGAAACCTTATACTTACCATGGTCTGGTATCTGTAGGCGTGCCACTCACCTATGTCAATCTTCAGACACAAGTTAGTTCACATACAGCACAAACCATTATGTTGTTAGATGGTCAAGATGCCACATTAAGATATGTATCAGACACATATGAACACACACATGGCACCATTGCCCCCACCTCCAATACCAAACTGGCATCAGTGTGAAAAAAGACACTTCCATCCTACTGTCCTGACAGTCTGGGTGTAAAACTCACACACCACAAATCTCATGCCAGACAGTAAATTTAATCCAGGCTAATTTCACATGTCAGTCTGAAAATCACATCTGCATGTGACACTGTCTGATATTGCCAAATGAAGATGAGCCAAACAGTCAATCTGCAATCTGTCTGTAATTGACAAACATAAGGTATAGGCCAAATTGATAAGTGAACATTACACTGCCAATTCATAAGTACAAATGTGACTTTGAATGTGCAATTATAAAACATTAGATTATGTACATAACTGTTCTGTCCACAAATCCAACTAACAATCTGCATGCATATCGGTACCCTGGGCTTTGGAGCCACTTATTACCTATCTAAGGGTCATAATAAGTACCTTATCTGGCATTCCTAGCTTCACCAATACCCAACTGAATCCCCTTTGTTACATCATATCACATACATTGAGTCTGCTGAAGTACTGATTGATGAGATCAGCCCTGATGTCTCCAGCTTAATCCTCATCATGGTCATCCTCACTTGGCAAATCTGTATTTCAACCAACAGGATCTGCTGGCTCCCCCTCATCTGGCATGAATGGTAACAGACGTCTCAGGGCAAGGTTGCAGCAGGCAACAATAATTTGACAAACCTTGTAGGGTGAGTAGAAGAGGGCTCCTCCAGACTTGTCAATGCTGCAAAATCTTGCCTTCAGGAGCCCAAAAGTCCGCTCTATGACATGCCTTGTCCTTCCATGGGCCTCATTGAAGTAGACAACCCCTGGTGTGGTTGGGCACCTCACTGGTATCAATACCCAAGGACGGTTTGGGTAGGCAGAATCCCCTGTAAGGTATAGTTACACCAATCTAAAAATGAATCTTGGACATCCACATATATGGTATCAGAAAACGGTACAGACACACCTGACATATACGACTTACCAACCAGCCAGGCCCTCTCTGTGTACTGTTGTGTCATCAGCAGTGGGATATTGCTGTTTCGCATGATGAAGGATTCATGCACTGACCCAGGATATTTAGCACAAACTTGTGAAATGTAAAGGTGAGACACACAGACAGCTTAGATGTTGATGGAGTGGAAGTTTTATCTGTTCCTATTGACCTGTTCGTTGGCACTTGGGGGAACCAAGGCTACTTGCATGCCATCTATGGCTCCACCAACATGTGCAATGTGTCCCAAAGTATAAAAATCAGCCTTCACATGGGCCAAATCCTCATGTTCTGAAAATCTGATGCAGGTGTTTTAACAATGCAGACAGTACAGCTTTCAAAACCAGACTGAACATGGGCTGAGACATCCCTGCAGTTAGGGCCACTGTATTTTGAAAAGACCCATTGGCCAGAAAGTGTAGCACTGACATGACTTGGACAATGGGAGGTATTCTATTGGGATTGCGAATGGCAGGCATCAGATCTGGCTCCAGCTGATGACAGAGATCCATGATTGTCTGCCTATCCAAGCGGTATATTTGGATAACATGTTGCTCCTCCATGCTGTGCAGGTCTGCTAGTGGACTGTACACTGGAGTTTGTCTTGCTCTTCTCATGCCATGGTAACAATGTGGGACAACACCAGAATGTATGTGAATGATCCAATCTATACATCATAAGTATAATCACACCAACATCACACAAAAGTCTACATGTGAGGGAAGAGCTGCCTGCTACACCATCACTTTGCCAAGAATATTTGTAAAACAGATTCCAGTAATTTTATGCTCATTTATAAGTGAATTGTTTTTAGGAGCTGATAACACATTTTTATATCGTTTTTTTATTTGTGAATAACTGCTAACATTTTAAAGTTAACAGATTCTTGGATACAGCTGATCCAAAAATTCCAAGTCCCCACACACGGAATGGGCCATTTGCTGGACCTCATTTTTTGTAACAACCTGAATGTCCAAATAAAAAGGGTTGCATCAAAACCTTGGACAGACAATCACTTTGTTTTGTTCACCTTAGAAAAAGTGTCATTGGCCAAAGGCATCCCAATTACTGTTTTCAAAGATAAAGGACAAGTCAAAACCACACCCTGATTTAACACTCACATGGCAGCTTTGAAGAAACATTGCAAAAAAGTAGCAAGGACCTGGAGGAAATCATACTGCTCCCAGTTGAAACATGAATGTAATCTAGCAATAAAACAGTATCAAAAAGAATCTAATTGCTAATTTCTATTTTGAAGAAATTATCTCAAACGCCTCAAGTTATTCAAGAAAACTTTTCAGAATTGTGAAGACCCTAAATGCAGACAAGTTAGGCATGATCCTTCCATCAATAACTATAGCTAGATGTAACAAACTAGCTTCTTCCTTTCAGGCAAAGGTTTTAAAATCTATAGCTCCCCTCTGGCTAATTGTGAAAACCGCCCTCAGCAACCACACATCCAGGAATCACCCTTAAACATCACCCGACTCAAAAATGCTCCCTGAGCTGAACGAAGAGAGTGTACAGGAAATTATGAGAACAGTAAAACCTGGGTCCCCTCTAGACCCAGTCCCTCCACAAATCATAGGGTAAGGTGTTCATATACTCCTTACCAGTACCACAAAACTGTTAAATAGATCTTTAGAGTTGAGAGTAGTGCCCAATAGATGGAAACATGCCATCATTAGGCCACTGCTGAAGAAAACTCACACAGATCCATCAGATATTATCAAATATCACCCTATATCACTTCTTCCAGCTATGGGAAAGATCTTGGAGAAGCATGCTAATATCAGCTTCTACATCCCTCGCAGATGGGTTTTGGACCTCAGCATAGCACAGAATGAGCATTGCTGGTAGTCACAGAGGAACTTAAAAGGATTTTGGATCAGGGAGGAGCAGCCGCCATTATACTGTTAGACCTAAGTGCAGCTTTCGATACTGTTGATCATAAGATTCTGGTCCAGACAATAAAGGACATAGGGGTGAAAGATAACGCTCTGAAATGGATGCTTTCCTTTATGGAAGATCAAACTTTTCAGGTGATGGAAAGCTCAAGCTTCTCAGACATTATGGGCCTCATTCCTCTAATTATGGAGGGCCCCAGGGCTCTGCCCTTAGTCCCACCTTTTTCAATATATATTTAAGACCCCTGGCAAATATTTTGATTGAGCATGAGCTATCTATTGTATCCTATGCAGATGATACCCAATTGGTGGTATCATATCGAAAATGGAAAGATCCGGATAGTCGGCAGCTAGGTTTATGCTTAGAGGATATGGCCAAGTGGATGGCCAACCTCTGCCTTTAACTTAATGGGGAGAAAATCGAAATAATGTTTCTGGGAAATAACCCACATGCAAACATTGATCTAGGATGGCCAGAGTGCCTGGGTAATCCCCCAACTCCTAAACCTCGCAAAACAAATCTTGGCATGTGGTTGGAGAATGCCCCCGCAATGGATGCATAGGCAACAAAACAATTGAAAAAATCATTGAACTACTCCAAGAAAACTCAAGGAGAATAGTGATACAGGCCTTAGTAACCTCTCACCTGGATTGTGGGAACTTTTTATACATTGGCTCCCCGAAATATGTTACAAAGAACCTGCAAGTTGTACAAAACCCAGCTGCCAGAATGCTCTTGAAAATACTTAAAACAGAATCAACAAAAGAGGCACTGAAAACACTGCACTAGCTTCCCATCAAAGCTAGAATCAAGTTTGAAACCTTAAGCTTAGCACATAAACTGATTCATGACAAAGGCCAGCAGAAACTGAGACATATCCTGGCATGTTATCACCCTACTAGGACCCTCAGATCTGCACATGGCTATTTTCGGAAGGTTCCAAGAATTGGGAAATCCAAATGGGGAGGGAGATCCTCAACTCTGGAACTCCCTGCCAATAGAGATACGATCGACAACTGGGGAATCAAGATTCAGGAAGATGATAAAAACATGGCTCTTTCCACTACTCAATCAATAGTCCATCTGCTATCTGAGAGGAGTACATACTACCAGATCCTTTCCTCACCTCGCGCTGGGAGGCCCTTGGGTAGCCATGCACTCTACAAACTCATAAACAGAAACATTATGTCACATGAAATAGTGAAAAAGTTGTACTTAGCACATACCTAGGCAAGATTTGACTCATTACTATACTCAGATCCTCTAACCCCTTGCATGTTCTTTTATTGGAGAAACATGTCACTGACAGCAAACGTGACATCAACTTACTTAACATGTGAAACATTTTTGGTACACCTATGCTAAGCTGAGATTGTCATTACTCTGCTGACAATACTGTTTCATGCATAAAACTCAGGATACATCATTTCCACATCCTCTACATATTACATGCACATTACTACATGTTTGCATTAAGCCAGCAGTGAACATGTTATCATAAATAAAAAATTTAGTAAATGACCCACCTTTCATAACCTTAATGCACATATATGAGCCTTAAAATGGCAGCTGCAAGGTCCTGCAATCAGCATATCTACATATATACAATACCACATTGTAAGGAATTGATGGGCAAATGATCCAGCCATGTTGCAACACGAAGTACAGTAGCCAGAAGAAAGTGACATGGAAACACCCATGTCACTCTGTAACAGCTCACCAATGGTAACTTCACAATATGTACATTGTCTAAATAGCCTCATGGAAGTTGTACTAATGTTGCTTTGCTAGATAAAACATCTTGCACTGAAATGTACACTGGAGATAATCTGGTCTAAATGTCTGGGACATTTGTCTTCAAATATCTACAGCACAATTAATCAGTTAGTCCTAGGAAAATCACCTGTTTCGATTGGTACTGCGGAGAAAACACTTCTAACATTGCAGAACCAAAAGGCAATAGTTCATTGAATGTTGTTGTGGCTCAGAGAATCTCCATTATCTGAAGAGGGTGTTTAACATGTTTCTTTGTGGGAAGGCACAGCACTATACCTTTTTGGCATGCTAAATACAGATTCCATTATATTACTGAGTGTATACACTCACATATGATTCCAACATTTCTGCATGTCACTTCCTGATGCATGTCAACAGTCAGGTAATGAACCTTCAACAATTAACATGTGCTAATCACTTAGCCAAATTATTCCACATCAATGACATGGACATGCACATTGTGAGTAAGTACTGTAGGTCTACCTGTCATGTCCTTCATTACTTCTACAATTGTACATGACAAATTACATGGAGTAACGGGTTAGGGTATGTGCAACCCAACAAACAGTGTTCACACACTCATGTCTCTGGTATCACATGAACTGTATACCAATCATATAAACATATATTCCAAGAGATCTTTTGCATTCACAACAATGTGATGAAGCCGACGTCATCCCATGAAGACAGGTAGATCATGTATGAAACAGTAGTAGAAATGATACTACAAAAGTGCAAGGTCCACATGGTGACATGTAGGCACACATACTGATGCCAACAGTGATGTGACTCAAATCATGTAACTGTACATCCCCTACTTACCAAGAGAAAGTACTGCTCAGTGACTGCAGACAAAGGACAATCTTTGCCATGTCACATGTATGATGGCCACCATCACACCTGAGACAGTAGTGAGGTACCAGCACTCTTGACAAACTGAAGACAAGTGGTCTGTTGGGTACAGATGCCAATATACTCTCTTGAGCAGACACATGGTTGAGTACAGTGTTCTATTACCTCATGTTTTTTTCATATTGAGGCTGACACACTGAAGACAAGGGGACTGTTGGGTACAAATGACACCGACAGCATGAACCACCATGAGCTGATAAACCACTGTACTCAGCCATGTTTCTGCTTAAGCGAGTATATTGTTATGTCCCTGGTCACTAGTGCAATAAGCAAGGCACTACAGCATGCACCTGCTACCATACCTACACACACAACAACACATCTTGTGTGTTGCACATGGGCCATCTCCAATATTTATGGGGAGATGACTTCCTCTAACACATGAACATGGCAATGTAATAGGTAGGAATCTGGCCAGGACTCGCCCCCTTGTAGTTGCTGTGCTCCCCTCAAGCCCCCATCAAGCTTGAGGTAGGCCACCGCCAGTGGGTGTGCCACTGGGGGTCAGGTTCCAGCATGCACCCTGCACAAGTTGGGAGGACAGCCCCAGATGGAGCTCCATGATGTTTTAGGCCCAGCGTCTCAGGTTCTACCACCTTTCTGACAGTGGACTGTCCCCTGGCAATAGACCCCCAAGGTCCACACCTTCCAGGTGGTGGTTCTCCAAATCCCTTGCTTCTGATAGGCATTGACCTCTATGGATGCAACAGACAAATGAAGAGGTCACAATTGCATTTTTAAGGGTAACTGGTTACTTAAAACATATTTAGGAAACACCTAGCACAAGCACCTTGTATTTGTCAATACACTACCTGTGTAAAGCACACATGGTGATAAGTACAGAGACATAAATATACACTTTTGGAGTCATCTGCTGACTATCCACAACCCTGGTCATGGCCTACACTGACTAAGCAAGCCCACTGACATCATGTAGCCCCGGGCCAGCAACAGGTACTGTGATGTGTGCAACTATGAAACACAACACCCCATTGTGACCTTCTGAAGGGTAAAATACTTGTGCATCACTGTACAGACACCTTTACATCCAGGCACAATGACTCGCTTCAAATGGTCCCTACAGGTAACTATCATGGTACAGACTACACCCCAAGACATTGGTGACAATGAAAGGGCTGGCATGGGTATCACTGAAAGCTTCTTCTCTGGATGTGTCGACATGTGGTCTACCTAATGGAATCTCATACTACTTCCGAGTGGGTTTGTGTGGTATGGCATGTACTGGTATCACAGGAGACACCTTTGACTATTTATGGCACTCCGACAGAGATCACATCCAACATACCAAGCTATGTTTGGTCTGATTGGTTGACTGTTACAAAGCTAGTGATTCCCATGTCATGATCTCCCCTGAACTAACCAACCATCTGCACTGTGTGTTTGTCACTTGTGCACAGAGCCTGCACTGTTCAAACATGACTTATGGAAAGGTGACAACAGACCTGTGGGAGTAAGGGGCCTGTACTAAGTCATGAACACACATTGATAGTGAGGGTCAATGGAAATAAGTACCAGGTCAAGTGATTACCTCAGTTTCCATTCCTAATGTAGTCAATGTAAAAGCCTTCAGGCAAACTCTTGTGAATGAAGACGTATTTTTCCCACATCCAAGGATCTGAAGGTCTGCAGGTACCAGCCTGGGCTATGTCCCATACTGTGAAAAGGCTTTGACATGCCTTGCCCTATGCAGGCTCAGCATACAGGACCTACATGAGCATCACTTAAATGCATGACAGTACATCCGGTGGCCATCCTGTATGTGAGTTCATGGTTGTGTGGTACTATGAAGGGCTCAGTGGGTTTTAAATGTTTCTTATACCACAGTTTTCTAAAGTCAGATTTGACCTGAGGGATTTGTGGGACTTTACACATTGCTAATAACATCCTCAACTGACTCAAACAGTATACATACACAGCTCATGCTGTAATGCTAATACATTTACTGTGTCAGTTACCATAATTACATTTCTCAGATATGTCATTGTTTGGCTGTGAAGTTTACTTGCATAGATATATGAATGCAACACATGGAAGATCTAGGACTTATCACATAACACAATGGTCATTTGAAATACACAGCGCTCCACATTCCACAACCTGTACATCCTACGAATGGACCACAAATTGTGACAACAGGCACCCAAATAACTCACTGGAGCTCAGAGGCACATTGTAGCAGGCCGAAAAGCAAGGGGTGGTGTTGAACAGAATCAAATATGCCAATGAAGTAGTTACCTGTGCTTCTGGCGAGCTATAAAGCTGGCCATACAGGGGAAGAACCTCTTCAAATAGCCTCTCCAGCTTCTCTGAAGAGAAGGTAGGGGCCCTTTCACCTGCTTGGCCTGGCATTAGGGCTCTCAGAGGCAGCACACAGCAGCTGAAGTGGTGGAGGTGTTGATGGCAGCAGTGTTAGGAGGCAAGTGAGTAATTTTCTAAAACCGCAGCGTACATGTACACCATGCACATCACCGTAGACGGGCACAGCCTTTGGGCCATGACTGTCACAGTCAACAACTTAAGCCTATGGCTGTGCCCACCGCGGATAAAACCGCACGGTCGACTTTCATCATTGGAGGGATGTTCCTTAAAGTCCAATGAATGAGGTCAGGCATCTGCCATTTTAGCAGTTGAAACTGCAGTTTTGCAGACTGCTAAATGCTTCACAACATATATAAATGTGCAGTAACATCTCAACAGATGTAAAGCTCCCTTGATTTGTAGATTCTCCTACACAATCATCATTGTAGTGCTTTGCTGGTCACAGATGCCATATAACCTCGGTGCACTGTAACCCACCTGGGATGGTATTTTTGGCGTTCGGAACATACTTTACAATAGCAAGGGGCACAAGAGGAGCAGATAGGTATGTTTCTGTGTACATATATGTTGTAGACACATGTCT
The DNA here is from genome assembly GCF_031143425.1 of Pleurodeles waltl. Classification (NCBI taxonomy): domain Eukaryota; kingdom Metazoa; phylum Chordata; class Amphibia; order Caudata; family Salamandridae; genus Pleurodeles; species Pleurodeles waltl. Next base: position 321,206,229 of record NC_090436.1, read on the forward strand.
AGACAACCATGAAGATCATAACGGAACCTTGAGTAGCAGACTGTTTTGATGTGTAATGGGTGGAATGTATTTTCAGTCAGTAATATTTTGTCACATGACTTTTGTATCACTCATCGGATATGTTGGTCTGGACACAGTGACTAATGCTCCAACTCATTTGATTCCACAAATAGGTACCCTGGGAGATGGAGGTGGCAACAACCTCCAGTCTACCGTCAATTTCCAGACCCTCAGACCATGGAAGAATGTGACGTAATAAAGCAGTTCCGTCTCAACAGGCAAACAATCCAGGATTTATGCCATCAGTGGAGCCAGATCTCATGCCTGAAAACACTAATATGACATTTATACCCCACGTTGTCAGACTCATGGCAGTACTACACTTCTTGGCCACAAGGTCCTTTCAATAAACAGTGGCTATATCTCTTGGTATGCCACACACTATGTTCAGTGGTGTTTTAAAAAATGTGCTATCAGCAATGATGAAACACATTGACAGCTATATCAGGTTTTCCAGACGTGAGGATTTAGCCAGTGTGAAGGTTGACTTCTATGAATTTAGTCATCTCCCACATGTGGTGGGAGCCATTGATGGCACGCATAATGCATTAGTGCCACAGCATGCCAGTGAACACATCTATCAAAACAGGAAGCACTTCCGTTCTATCAAAATGCAAATAGTCTGCTTGCCAGATTTGTACATTTCCAACATCTGTGCCTGGTTCCAAGGTTCATCCCAGGATTACTTTGTAATGCGGAACAGCACCATACCCCAGCTGATGTCACAACTGGCTTGTTGGTAAGTAACATCTGTCCTAACTTTATGCATGGTGCTATAATCAGGAAGTGTGTGACTCATTGTAGCAATTATGTCTGATAACAAAACAGGAAACTCAGCATATCACAACCATCCTTGGTTGTTAACACCGCTGAGACATCCAACTACGTCAGGGGAAGTCCACTTCAATGAGGCACATGGAAGAACACACAGGCCAGTGGAACGGGCTTATGGGCTCCTGACGGCCAGATTTTGCTGCTACGACGAGGCTGGGGGAGCCCTTCTCTACTCACCTGAGAAGGTGTGTCAAATCACTGTGGCCTGCTACATGCTCCATAACATCACCCTGCAAAGGAACATCCCAGAGGAGGAGAGCTTGCGATGCCACCGGGTGAGAATCCGAAAATGCCAAATAAAGATGATAGTGGTGAAGTGGAAGGAGTTGACTTGTGACAAGATCTCAACAGCTTCCTCTCATGAGTGTAACTATGTCATGAGACTGTACAATGAACTATTGTTGTGATGATGTGAGGAGTATGATTGTTGTAAATGTGAGGAAGCTGAAGCTCTGGGAAAAACTGGCAAAGGGTGTTTGTTGAGGAAGCTTTTGACACAATCACATTTTGTTAATGTTGCTTTGTTTGGGTCACATTGTTTTCATGGACTGCGTTCTGTTGATGTTTACTATGTGAATTGTGTCATATGTATGGTTTGATAACTCTACTCATTGTTTTTGTGTTTGTTTAGGTACCTTTACCATGGCATCTTCATTTGGACATTTCAGAGTTGTGCCATTGGCAGGTACATGACGCTGTTGGGACATTTGAAGTGGACATGGATTGTTCCTGGGAAATGTATGTCACAGACTTTGTGTGTACAAGATCTTTGCCAAGACAGCTTGCACAGTGATAGGATGGAAGTTATTTGTTGTCATGTGGTGGCCATAATGCATCATGTGTGTCATCATGTGGTCAGAGAATATTATTTCTAGGCCAGATTCATGTTGGTTTGCCTTCAAATTGGCAAAACACTCTTTTTGTATGAACTGTATGTAGCTGTTGATGTGTTTCATCATTGTAGGCCAAGGTGTCTGTGGCACATCACTGACATTTGTTTGTGTCATACCACCAGATGTAGATGCACTGGATTGTAATGACCCTATGATCAGGAACTATTGTACTGCCATCTGTCTTAATCTCGCATGATATGATGTTGGATTCCTTTTGTGAGGTAGGTGACATAGTTCCAGCTGATGACATCAACCAAATTATTTTTTGCCTATTCTATAGGACAGTGTCTGATATATCCCTTCCTTCCATGTTCTAGAGTTTTGTCCCTGTAAATTTGATCACTTAAACAGTATGATTCAAACATGTAGGATTTCCTATGTTTCTGACATTTTAACAGCCTATGATTTGGACAATGTAATATAAATCTTCCTAGACAAGACACTTTTATGTTTGTGTTGATGTGGCATGGTTATGATCCAAAGCTAAACATTGTGTACATGCAACATATCCCTGCTTCCACAAGTAGCTTTTTTTTTTCATTGTATGGTTTACATGTTTTTACATATCTACATTGCTAAATGTGACATTTAAGACAGCAGACAATGAGTTTGTGACTTGTGAATTTATTACAGTGCTAAGGGTGAAAACAAACTTGTGGTAAAAAGTAATATAAATGAAAAGTGAAGGGGTCAGTCATGGTGAATGAAATCATAGGAGTAGATGTCACATCATCGTAAGTTGAAAGTCCTGAGTAATCCTCTCATCAGAAATGGAATTGCGTTCAGGATCAGTCCACAGGGTGAATGTGTGACACACAAAGGAGGACATTAAGGATGAGGTTTCTTGCTGACAGTGGTGGGTGTTTTGCCATCGGCACCTCCAGAATTTTTACATGAACGTCCCCACTTGCAAGGCTGGGGGGGGTTCAGCTGCTGCAGAGACAGGTGTGTCTGAGGCTGGTTGGTCTTCTTGCAGGGCCTTCCTTCCTGTGGCTGCCACAGATGTACTTGGGCTTGATGCAGCTGGCCTACAGGAAGGGGTAGATGGTGGTGGAAAAACCCTGCTTAGGATTGTATGAATGTTCCTCGGCACCCCTGTTACGGTGCACATGTGAGAATTATGGGCATCCATTTGTTGGTTCATGTTCCTCTTCAACTGCTTAATTTCCCAGAGTTCGGTTAGCACCTGGTCCATCACGCCTTGGGACTCATGATAGAACCCCAAGACTTGACTAATGGTATCCTGGTTGTGAATGGCCCCAGTGGCCTCACTCTTCTGGCCTACAGCATCCCTCCCACTGACCCTACACCCATGAACCCATGCCCTTGGCACAGGGTGCCCTCTCCAAATGGGTCCTGGACACTCAATGTCAAGATTGTTGATTTGCACCTCAGGATCCAGGACAAGATGGTAGCAACTGTGCTAGGTACACAGGTTGGGGAGGTATATTGGTGTCTGTGATGTGGAAGCAAATGGGGTTGGAGGTGTTTCTGTGGGCACAGTGAGACTGACTGTTGTCTCAGATGCGCCAGGACTGTCACCCACATCCACTTGTCTATGAGTGTTGTTGTCACTGAGGGCTTCTTCCAAAGGTGGTTTGGGAGTCTGGTTGGTGGACAGTGTCTGGCCAGGTGCTGGGCCAGCTCGAAAAGAGTGCATTGTTATTGGTTAAAGTGTGTATTCTGCATCCAAAGTTTTTGTGTCACTGTAAATAGAGACCTTGGAGAATCTTAAGTGGTAGATTTGCTGATTTTGCTATCATGGTATTGAAGTTGTTGACATCACATGTGTGAAGCTTGCTGAAACTATTAGACTCAGGCAGCTCATTAGATGTGCTGATCAGTTGCACTATAGATGAGGGAATGAACATGACATCTTACAAACAGTTAAACCAACACAGTGGAGAAGTAACATGTGTATTTGACCATTCCAATGCCTAGTTGTGTGAAATACAGGCGAACTTACAACTTTGTTGTATATGTAGCTGTAGCCATCATGGGAGCAGTGCTGAGTCAGTGTGTTAGCTGCCACTACCAATCTGATGTAGCAGCTTCATGCTTGGTCTACAAACGTGTTAAGGTGTCATTCCTGTCCTCAATAGTTTCCTTTTGGAATACCAGGACAAGAGCAAGCTAGGTAGACAGATATGTCTCTGAGTTGAGCATGATATGTGGATTGCTCACTCCCACGTGAGTGTGCATCATTTGAGAGATGGCACACAAGTGTATTTGGGCAAGTGCAGAATGGCCTATTGGTGTGAGTTTCAGAAATAGTGCCTCCTGGTAGTTGTAGGCATGTCACTTGCTGACTCCCCACACTACACAAATGCTAAACTCCCAGGGAAGGGTACATCATTGGAGGGATCGCTCACAGGTGTATTTGGGCAAGTGCAGAATGGCCTGTTGGTTTGAGTTACAGAAACAGGGCCTCCTGGCAGTTGTAGTCATGTCACTCTGTCTACTTTCCAATACTTGACAAATGTTTAGTCTTACATATCTGTTCCCACACTGCAGTTAGGTTGGACCATAACTTTACATGCCATGCTGACACATACCATAGGTCCCGGGATAATCATTTGATATTGAAGCACTTACAGACCCCATTTCAACATATGGCATGTATTGGAGATTGTTACATGTGATGTTCTGTACGACAATACACATTGACAAGCTTACCCCTCTGCTACTCTTGGAATTGCATGTTGGAAAAGTAGATGGACAACATAGTGGCAAAAGGTGAGTTCTGAGCATACAGGACACGGACAGTTATTTGACAGTTTTTGTGTTGTAAATTACTAGACTCCACTCCCCCAGCTATTCCTATCAAGCTCTCTGGATGCAGGATGGCTAAGACCTTCTTCTCCCAGAGAAAGAGTTGTAATGGGGCACTAGCAGGACCACCAGCAGTCTACGTCCCCTTCCTTTAGGTCAATAACTTCAGGCCCATGTACATCGGCACCAGGCACAGGAAGGGAGGCCCTGCCAGATGCACAGACACCTCTGCCTCTGTAGCATCTGAATCCCCCCCCTCGCAAGCAAGGATGGCCAGCAAAGAACCCAGGAGGTGCAGATAGCAAGACACCCACCACTGCCAGCAATAATCCTCTTCCTTAAGGTCCTCCTTTGTGTGTCACACTTTCACTCTGTGGACTGATCCTGAACCACCTTTCATTTCCAATGGGAAGAGAACTCTGGACTTAGGACTTCCAATTCTGTGGCATCTACTCCAATGATTTCATTCACCATGACTGACTCCTTCACATTTAATTTTTGCTTTAGTCATGTCATGTATATTTTCTCTTGGTCATAGCTTCCCAATAAAATCACCCATCGCTAACTCATTGTCTCCTGTTTTTAATTTCACATTTAGCCATGTACATATGTCAGACCATGTGAACCATACGATGATGATCCAAGGTACTTGCTCAAGATGGGTTTTGTTGCATGTACACAGTGTCCAGCTCAGGATTCCAACTATTCCACACAAAAGCATACATATAAGTGTCTGGTCAAAGAAGGAATGTTATTACATTGTTCAGCACAAAGGATGTCAAGATGTCTGAAACATTGCAAATCATAAATGTTTGAATCATACTGAGTACATGAACATATTTACAGGTACAGACCTCTAGACCATGAAAGGAAGGGATTTGCCAGATATTGTCCTGTAGAACAGGCAAACATTGAAGTGGTTGATGCCATCAGCTGGAGCCATATTACCTAACCCACCAAAGTAATCCAACATAATATAATGCAAGACTCATACAGATGGCAGTACAACAGTTTCTGATCACAGGGTCATTACAATCCCGTGCTCACGCATCTGGTGGCATGACACAAACATCTGTCAGTGATTTGGCACAGGCACTTTGCCCTACAACAAAGGAAGACATCAACAGCTACATACAGGTCATACAGAAAGAGTCATCAGTCAATGTGAAGGGTAACTGACATGATTGTGGCCCACAACTGCATATTTTCTGACAACAGATGATACAAATGATGCCAACAGAGGACAAGAAAGAAGTCCAGTGTAGTCCTAGGAACTTCTATCCTATCACTGTGCAGGCTGTCTTTGCACAGGTCTCCTACACTCAAAGTCCTTGACCTTCATTCCCTGGAACAATCCATGTCCAAGTCGTATGTCAGCTGAAATGCCCACATGAAGATGTCATGGGAAAAGGTACCTGAACAAAGAACAAAAGAAGGAGTATAGGCACGAAACCATACATATGAAACAAGTCACATAGCAAGGATATGGAAGACAAAGTACATTGCAACACATCTGACACAGACAAATCAATATCATCAAGGTGTGGATGTGTCGAAAGCTACCTCATCAAACAGCCTTTGGCTGATTATCAGCTCCCTAACTATTTCAAAGAATCAACTCCACATATTCTCACAGCTACAGTACATTGCCCAGCCAAACTCATGACATCACATGACATACTTACACTCATGAGAAGGAGCTGTTGATGAGATCTTGTCGCAAGTCAGCTCCTTCCTATTCACCACTGTCATCTTCATTTGGCATTTCAGGATTTCTACCTGGTGGCACTGCAAACTCCCCCTCCGCTGGGATGTAAGGGATATTCCTCCTCAAGGCCATATTATGGAGCATGCAGCATGCATCAGTGATCTGATACACTTTCCTGGGTGAGTAGAGGAGGGCTCCACTAGTCCTATCCAGACAATGAAATATGGCCTTCAGGACCCCAAAAGCCTGCTCCACTGCCTGCTGTGTTCCTCCATGGGCCTCATTGAAGCAGACTTCTCCTGGCGTAGTTGGATTCCTCAGCGGTGTCAATAACCAAGGATGGTTTGGGTTTGCTTAGTCTCCTGTTTAGGAGTGGGACATAAATGTAACAATGAGTGACTCATTTCATGACAGATGTGACTTACTAACCAACCTGGCCCTCTCTGGTTGCAGCTGTGACATCAGCTGGGGTATGGTGCTGTTCTGCATTATGAAGGAATCATGGCCTGATCTGGGGAAACGGGCACAGACGTTTGAGATGTAGAGATCAGATAAACAGCTTGCATGTTCATAGAATGAAAGTGTTTCCTGTTGGGATAGACTTGTTCTGTGGCCTGTGGTGGCACCAAGGCAACATGTGTGCCATCAATGACCCCTACCACATGTGGGAGAGAGGCGAAACCATAGAAGTCAGCATTCACATTGGCCAAATCCTCATGTCGGGGAACATGATATAGCTGTCAATGTATTTCAACATCGCTGATAGGAAATCGCTCAACACAAGACTGAACATAGATTGGGACATACCACCAGATATGGCCACTGTATGTTGGAAGGACCCTGTGGTCAGGAAGTGCAATACTACCATGAGTCTCACAATGGGTGGTGTGCATGTTGGATTTATGTTTTCAGGCATCAGATCTGGCTCCAACTGAGAGCATAAATCCACTATTGGTTGCCTATCCAGTAATATAGTTGAATTATGTGGCATTCTTCCATGGTTTGAAGGTCCAAACTGCAGCTTGTCACATCCTCCCTCTCCCTTGGTACCTAAGTGTGAAAATACATGAGTGGGAGCACTATGTCTACACCAACATACATGATGTACTCCAACAAAATTATTTGACAAAGCATTTCAGACTTGAAATACATTACAGCCACTACACATCACAGCTGTCAGCTACACAAGGGTCAAATATGACCCCATGGTTGACAAGACATGTGTCCACAACATGGATTCATGCAACACCCAACCATCTCCTACTTACTTGCCCCTCTAAATTTAACAGTATTTTCCGACTGCTAAAACAACCATCAGCAGTGGTGGACAGTGCACTGCTGCCATATGTGCCCAGCAACACACTACACTGGTGTTTGTGAAGTAGGACTTACACAACAAGACTGATTTGGGATGTTTGTGATGATCCCAGACATATAGGGCCGTATTTATACTCCGTTTGCGCCGAATTTGCGTCGTTTTTTTCGACGCAAATTCGACGCTAAACTAACGCCAACTAACGCCATATTTATACTATGGCGTTAGAGGCGAATAGCGCCAAAGTTCCCGGAATGTGCGTCATTTTTTAGCGTGAACCCCTTCCTTGCGTTAATGATATGCAAGGGAGGCGTTCCCGTCTAAAAAATGACTCCCAGGCCTTTACGTGGTATTTATACTCCCGGGCAAAAGAGACGCCCGGGAGTGGGCGTGGCTAAAAACGGCGCATTTGCGCCGCTTTTTAACGCCTGGGTCAGGCATGGCGTTAAGGGACAAGTGGGCTCAAAATGAGCCCAGAGTGCCCTCCCCTGCCCCCAGGGACCCCCCCTGCCACCCTTGCCCACCCCAGGAGGACACCCAAGGCTGGAGGGACCCACCCCAGGGACATTCAGGTAAGTATTTTTTTTTTTTTTTTAATAATTTTTTTGTGGCATAGGGGGGCCTGATTTGTGCCCCCCTACATGCCACTATGCCCAATGACCATGCCCAGGGGACAGAAGTCCCCTGGGCATGGCCATTGGGCAAGGGGGCATGACTCCTATCTTTACAATGATAGGAGTCATGTTGATGGGGGATGGGCGTCGAAAATAAATGGCGCAAGTCGGGTTACGACGATTTTTTCGACGTAACCTGACTTGCCCCATTTTAAGACGCCCATGCGCCATTTTCCCCCTACGCCGGCGCTGCCTGGTGTACGTGGTTTTTCTCGCGCACACCAGGCAGCGCCGGTCTGCTTGCGCCGGCTAACGCCATTCAATAAATACGGCGCCCGCATGGCGCTTCAGAATGGCGTTAGCCGGCGCAAAACTTTTTGACGCTAAACTGCGTTAGCGCAGTTTAGCGTCAAAAAGTATAAATATGGGCCATATTGTTTTTGTGGCACATTTAACAGGGCAATTTGCTGTATTTCCAAAATGGCAGATGCTGACCTACTCCACTGGACATTAGGAACCACCCACAACCGCTGGCGGAAGTCGTCAACGTGGTGGGTGGTTTCAACTACAGCAGGCACAGCCATTGTGGACATTCACATTGTGTTGTCTGATGTGTTTAAGGCCCTAGATTCTCCTTGCGTTGAATGCATATAACTAAGCAAGAAGACTTTACTGCCATATAATGATATTTCTTTGTAAATGTCATACAACATGTATGTACATGATAGCATGAGCTGTGAATGCATCATGTCTGAGTCTTTTGAGGATCTTGTAAGCAATGCGTATTGTGCCACAGATCTTTCGCTCCACATCAGGCCTTGCCAAACTGTTGACTGGAAGACATATCATGACTCACTGTGCCCTTCAGGCTGCCACACAAGCCACTTTGAGGATTTCCACATGATGTATTATCAAGCACGTAAGTGAGGGAAATGTGAGTGTCATGTAGGTTTTGTATGCTCAGTCTGCAGAGACCAGGGCCTGTCAAATGTATATCCTAGTGTGGGACATACTCCAGGCTGTGGGAGAGTCACTGTGGATATGCATCTGTGGCACTGTGCCCACTCCCTGTAGACCTACAGATCCTGTCATGTGGCTAATATGAGGCTCTAGTGGCAAAACCTTCCCTGAATGTCCCAGTCAATTGACTACTGACTATTTTAGGAATAGGTACTCAGGTAAATCCATGAACTAGTCCATATGTGCATTTTGCATCATTGTCAATGTGTCAATGTGTGTCTTTGACTCATGAGAGGTCCCTTACTCCCACACCTCTGTTGTCACCTTCACATAAGTCATATTTGTCCAGTACAGGCATATTGCGCTGACAAAAAAACAGTTGCATACTTCCGTAGCCTAGAATTTTGGAGAGGTGCTTTGTGGGTTTCATAGCCTTAGCACTATTCTCGATGCACATCTAAATTCAACATTTTGCAAAAAGCCTTTGTTGTTCTCACGTAGAAACAGGATGGATTCAGAATCTATTCCTGCTTGTCAAAGTGAGTCCAACTCAGCCTTTATGTCCACAAGAGCCGATAGACCGGAAGAAAGTTTGTTCCATATCTCTATAGCTTTTTCAAACAGGATTTTTTTAAAATAAGTTCCAATCCCGACTTTGAAAGGTGATGATCCAAATGAGTACTATCCCACTCTTATCTTTTTTTACTCCGCCCCAATCATGAGCATATTCATTCTTTACCTCTCGCTTGAAGCTTGCCCTGTTACCTCCACCCCCTTCCAAACCCGAGGCCTCCCTCCCACATTCCAACCCATTACTTCCACATCCAAGTCCTCTCCTGTCCAATTATGCCCCCCGCAAGCATCCATACAACTCCCCCAAAGAAGAAACAGCCCCCTACCAGACACAAACCCATCCATCCCAAGTCTGCCCACCAAAGCATGATCCCTCAGTTGCTTGCATGCCCACTTGATGCCCCTTCCTGTAGATGTTCCCTGGCAGTGATTGGAGTCAAGCTTGAGCACAGTACTGTGCATGGACTAATATGGACTGGCCAATAAGCTTTGATATAAATTATTTGCATTCAATAAACCCAAGTTGTTGTTTTGTAGGGTACACATTTGTCCTGCCATTACTTTTCTAAGTTTTTGTTGTTCCTGTGTAATTTGTGTTGTATACCTACAGTTGTGTGTGTTTCACTCTGATTGCTGATCTATTTGCTGTTGTTTGCAAAGTCTGACTTTGTGGGCAGTGCTGGTGTCACGCAGGACAAGGGTAGAAGTTTCCTATATGAATATGTGTTTGTTAATCCAATTGGGGTGTCATTGCATTGCGTTATGTTTGATATGGTAAGTATTTCATTTTGGTATGACTAATGGCAGCATGTATGATGTTAGAATAGTCCCCCTGATATGGATTGTACATTTGTCTTGCGTGGAAGATAGAGTTTTGTTTGTCCACAAATGGAGGGTGTTCAATTGTGCTCTCTTCCTTTACATTTGACTGTCCCTGTGTCCATTTTGATGTGTTTACCTTGCAGCTACTTCATCTACATGTATGTTCCATGCTGTTGCTGGTGTATTTGCTTCCTTGACTTGCACTCACACATTATGCAGATTAGCATGTCACATGGCAATATAATATTTTGTCCCTGAGATACTTGTAGGGCCAGTTCCTGTGCAAATGGTGCTTTAGGGCATGTGAAAGTGAAATGTGTCACAGGCAGCATCTTTCCAGGCGTGCTTCTGATGCGCCATCCCTATTGTGCAGGTATTGTCTACATTGTGAGCTTTGGATATTTGTCTCACAATATATTGTGAATCCCATTGACCTTCCATTGTTTTGCAATGTGGGTGATATGTGTGGGGTGGGTCCATTTCAGGGATGTTTAATGGGAGGGTTGTTTGTTTTAAATGACACATCCATCCATAAGTGTCTTCAATCTGATGGCATGTGATCAATGTGAGGGTGTCAGTAGAATTATGTGTCATGTTGATGTGGTGTGGCTGTTGTGATGTGACACAATGTTCTATACACTTCACTGTCCCTTTGACTAAGACGAGCAGACGTGTTATTGTGGAGTGTGGCAATGAAGTGTCAGTGACCTGCCCAAAGAGGGTGTTTTATGGCTGCAGATGTGTCATTTGTTGTGAATGACTCCAACATGGAACACAATGACAAGTCTACTTGACCCATGTAGCGTGACTTCCATGTCATGTGGATGCTGGTGCAATGATCTGTTGTTGAGCTTAATGACAAAGGTAGGTAGGTGTTCTCACTGTTGGTTGCATCCACAGCGGTGTGGGATTTATGCTGCAACTATGAGCAGCAGCAGTGGCAGGACATGGGTGATCAACTCCATGGTAGCACAGGATGTGTGACTCTGCCTGCAGGTGAGTTCCTTCCTTTATACTCTCCGTTTCTGCCTACTGGAACATGGTGGTTGGACCGCCATGGCCACATCAGCAGAATGTGTCCGGCAGAAGCACCGTCTCCAATGGCCTCATTGGCCTGTCTCCCCAACACAGCTGTCTGCACTGCCTGGTGGTGCCACCGGGACCGCGGCAGTCTTTCCACCATGGAACCGCATGTATCGTAATACAGTGGTCCAACCATCAAGCCAATGGCGGTCATGCCACTGCCGCCACCAATGGCGGTCCACGGACTGCCAAGCTCATAATCAGGCCCTATATTTTGTCCAAACACCAGGACCAAGACCAGTTCTCTGTCCCTGTACTGTATCATTATTTGGACTAGGTCTGAGATGGAAAAGGTCTTTCAGAAAATGATCCTCTTCATCTGAATGTTGGTTCTGCCTTTCTCTCTCAGATTTCTTTTTTATCATCGGTCTCTTTGACAACTCCATCATATCCTCCCTCCAGCATTTTACCTGGTGATCGCATTTGTTTTCTAACCATTGTCTAAGTGAGCCTTTCAATTGCTTTGTCATTTTCTTACTCCCCTCTGTGGCCATGTGATCCCATTTGTTAAATGCCTCAAACTCTGTTGGTCTAGGAAACCTCTTTCTCTCTAAAGAAATCTAGCTTTCTAATGTTAAAGATGCACTGCAAAGGAAACTATAAGTCTTTATCAGAAGAGGTGTCTTCACAACATTCAGACATCTAGGTACATGTATAAAACCCAATGTCAATCATCATTTCATACGCAGGCATTCATTTGGCAGGTAATTTCTGACCCACCAGTAGAAATTACAAAAGAAACCTTAGGCGTTTTCAAACACAGCACCCACTATTTTCACTTAAAAGATCTAAAAATCATGCAGAATAAAACAGGGAACAACAACCAACCCTGTGTGGCTTGTCAAGGATCACCCTATCACAGCACAGCTCTGTTGGTAACCAATGAATGACAGTGCAGCTTTGTAGTGACGCCTCACCAATCTTAGTGCAGCTCCCTGGCTAACCAACCAACCACAGCACAACGTCTCCATAAATGTGGAAAACAATTGCAAAGCCCATTTTTCAATGTATTTATACTAAATAAACAAAAAAACCTTGTCCGCTCAGCCTAAATAGAAAGGAAAAACAAGTTAAAATAAAACAAACAATAATAACAAGAGCAACAAGAGAAAAGGTGCCACTAATCAAAACGGTTCATACTAGGAAGACCCACAGCCAGCTGAAGTCTACTATGGCTCATGCAATTACTTCTGTGCGGCTTTGAGCAAAATGTACATCAACCTAAATTAGACACACAGGGGGTCATTCTGACCCCGGTGGTCTAAGACCGCCGGGGCCAGGGTCGGCGGGAGCACCGCCGACAGGCCGGCGGTGCCCCGCAGGGCATTCTGACAGCGGCGGTTCGGCCGCGGTCAGAAGAGGCAAACCGGCGGTCTCCCACCGGTTTACCGCTGCCCTTAGAATCCCCCATGGCGGCGCAGCTTGCTGCGCCGCCTTGGGGGATTCTGACACCCCCTACCGCCATCCTGTTCCTGGCGGTTCGCCCGCCAGGAACAAGATGGAGGTAGGGGGTGCCGCGGGGCCCCTGGGGGCCCCTGCTGTGCCCATGCCAATGGCATGGGCACAGCAGGGGCCCCTGTAAGAGGGCCCCGAAAAGTATTTCAGTGTCTGCTAAGCAGACACTGAAATACGCGACGGGTGCAACTGCACCCGTCGCACCCCTGCAACTACGCCGGCTCAATTCTGAGCCGGCGTCCTCGTTGCAGGGGCATTTCCTCTGGGCCGGCGGGCGCTCTTTCGGAGAGCGCCCGCCGGCCCAGAGGAAATGTCTGAATGGCCGCCGCGGTCTTTTGACCGCAGTGCGGTCATTCAGCGGCGGTCCGCCAGGGTCAGAATGAGGCCCACAATCTCCTGAAAAGGAAAACTTGTTATTTCAGAAACTCCTATCAGTCTGTACGTGGCGCCTTGCAAAACACACAACCTTATGCACACATGTAAACTACGATATATCAAGATCTTGGGTTTTCACGAATCCGATAACCAAACCAACTGAAAAATAAAAACAAAATGTTTACAACACAAAATCACAAATAAGAATAATACATCAAAACAACAGTGAACAAACCATGAATTGAACCCAGAATCAGCATTGCATAATCAAATACCTCACATATAGCAAGAATCCATTTCCCTTACAAACTTCAGCAACACACCTTCAACACACTAGAGTCCTTCTCAGACATCAAAACCATTTGTACTCTAGTCCAAATACACCTGTTATCCATCGCACAACTGATGTCCATGCACCTGGGATTCTAGCATTTGTGTACTGTGGGAGAAGTCAGCAAGTGACATGCCTACAACCACCAGGAGGCCCTGTATCTGTAACTCTAACTAACAGGCCTTTGTGCTCTAGTCCAAATACACCTGTTAGCCATCTCACAACTGATGTTCACTCATATGGGAGATTAGCATTTGTGTAGTGTGGGGAAAGTCAGCAAATGACAAGCCTACAGCTACAAGGAGGCCCTGTTCCTGTAACTCTAACCAACAGGCCTTTGTGCTCTTGTCCAAATACATCTGTTAGCCATCTCACAACTGATGTTAATGCACCTTGCAGTTTAGCATTTGTGTAGTGTGGGGTACGTCAGCAAGTGACATGCCTACAACTACCAGGAGGCCCTGTAGCTGTAACTCTAACCAGCAGACCCTTGTGCTCTTGTCCAAGTACATCTGTCAGCCTTCCACAGCTGATGTTCACTCACATGGGAGATTTTTTTGTTTTAGTGTGGGGGAAGTCAGCAAGTGAAATGCCTACAACTACCAGGTGAGACCTGTATCTGTAGCTGTAGCCAACAGGCCTTTGTGCTTTTGTCTAAATACATGGTTAGCCATCTAACAATTGATGTTCACTCGCATGGGAGTTTAGCATTTGCGTAGTGTGGGGAAAGTCAGCAAGTATCATGCCTTCAACTACCAGGAGAACCTGTTTCTGTAACTCAAACTAACAGGCCATACTGTACTTGCATAAATACATCTGTGTGCTATCTCGCAACTGATGTTCACTCACATGGGAGTGAGCAATCTACATATCATGCTCAATTCAGAGATGTGTCTGTCTACCTAGCTTGCTCTTGTTCTGGTATCCCAAAATGAAACTATTGAGGACAGGGATGGCACCTTACCAAGCTTAGACGTCAAGTATTACTAAGGCATCAAGCTGCTTCATCAGACTGGTAGTGGCAGCTAAGACATTGACTCAGCACTCCTCATATGATGGCTACAGCTACATATACAACAAAGTTGTGTGTTTGCCTGCTTCTTACACAACCTGGCCTTGCAATGATCAAATACACATTACCTCTCCACTGCGTTGGCTTAAATGTTTGTAAGATGTAATGTTCTTTCCCTCATCTAAAGATCAACTGATCAGCACATCTAATGAGCTGCTTGAGTCTGATATTTTCTGCAAGCTTCACACGTCAGGTCAACAACCTCAGTACCATAGTAAAATAGCACAATCAGCAAGTCTGCTACTTAATGTTGTCCAAGTTATCTACTTACAGTGACACAAAACCTTTGGATGCAGTTTATACATTTCAAACAATATCATTCAACTCTGTTTCTCAATCAACAGGCCTTGTTGTCACAACACCTGGCCAGACATTGTCCACCGACCAGACTCCCAACCAATGCCTGGATGAATCCCTCGTGATGACGACACTCCTGAACATGTGGACGTGAATGACAGTCCTGGCCCATCTGGGCAGCCTGGTCAGAGGCCTATAGGGAGTCTCATTGTGCCCACAACAACACCTCCCACCCGAATTGCTTCAACATTGCAGACTACATCGCAGACATCGCAGACAACAATATGACCCCTAACCTGTGTATCTAGCACAGATGCTACTATTTGGTGCTCCCCCAGGACCCAGTTGGAGGGCACAGGCTCATGGGAGGGATGGTGTGGGCTAGCAGAGTGAGGTCAGTGGGGCCACTCCTGACCAGGATACCTCAGCCAAGTCTTGGGGGTCTATCACGAGTTCCAAGGCAAGAAGGACCAGGTGCTAATTGAACTCCGGGAAATCAAGCAGCTGCAGATTGACATGAACCAATGAATGGATGCCCTAATAGGGGTGCTGAGGGACAATTACATCACATCCAAGTACATCTGTGGCCGCCACAGGAAGGCAGGCCCTGCTACAGGAGTGACCAGCCTCACACCCCTCTGCCTCTGCAACAGCTGAACAACCCCTGCCCTTGCAAGTGGGGACATCCATGTAAGAATCCAGGAGGTGCAGATGGCAAGACACCAACCACTGCCAGCAAGAAACCTCATCCTTAATGTCCTCCTTTGTGTGCCACACATTCACTCTCTGGACTGATCCTGAACCTCTTTCCATTTTGGATGGGAGGAGTACTCTGGATTTTGGACTTCTGATAGTGTGGCATCTACTCCTATGATTTCATTCACTATGACTGATCCCCTCACTTATTATTTATGTTACTTTTTGCCACCAGTTTTCACCCATAAAACTGTAATAAATTTACCAGTCGCAGACCCATCATCTGCTGCCTTATACTTCACATTCAGCAATGTAGATATGTAATGACATGTGAACCATACAAAGAATAAGCAAGCTTCTCGTTGAAAAAGGAATATGTTAAATGTACACAATGTCTTGCTTAGGATCATAAACATGCCACACCAACAAATCCCCACAAGTGTCTTGTCTAAGAAGATTTTTTGAAGAATTACATTGTCTAAATCATAGGCTGTCAAGACATCAGAAACCTTGGAAATCATACCTGTTTGAATCATACTGTGTAAGTGTTAGAAATTGGGTCTTTGGTTGGCAGTCAGATCACCCCTGTCCAGGTAAAGACCCTCATTCTAGTCAGGGCAAAGGAGACACACACCCAGTTAATCCGCGCTCACCCCTTGGTAGCTTGGCATGAGCAGAAAGGCTTAACCCAAAAGCAATGTGTGAAGTATTTGTACTAACGCACACAATAATACAGTGAAAACACTACAAAATGACTCAACACCACCTTGGACAAATAGCCACTGTTCATCTGAACAAGACAAGACCAAAATGACAAAAATACAACCTACATAAGTCAAGTTATGCATTTTTAAAGAATAAACACAAAATTTGCACTTAGAAACACAAATGCTTTGATTAGGTGATATCAAGACGTCGTGACAGAGTCATTCCCAACAATTTGACACCAATGGCACCGGTCACGGAGTTGTGCAGACCCCCAGGTACAGTACCATGTGAAAATGTGGAAACAAACCGGTGCACGAAGTCAGGGATAGCGGTGTCGCTGGATCCAAGGTGGCGTTGGTTCCGGTTCTGAGGAGCAAAGGAGAGGAGGCATCATGAACAGGCTTCGGGTCCATGCTGCAGAGTGGTGGAGGTGAGGCGGCGGTGATGCGAAATGTTGGATCAGCACACTTCCAACAGAGTTAATGTCCGGCGGTCACGACATGCTGCGGCAACTTCCACGGAGTCGCGGACTTCAGCGAGGCTGCAGCAGCGTCGGGCCTGCAAGGTCGTTGCACTCCAATGACAATCACAGCTTCGGTTGCAGGCGGCGTGGTGGGATTCGGCAGCGCCGTCGGTCCGGAGTCGTCCGAAGTTGGTTTTATTGGATCTTCTTGGTTTTCCACCAGCTTCTCCTTTCAAAGGCTCAGGGACTGGATTAGACACCACTTGGCAGGGCAGGAGTCTCAGCAGAGAGTACAGGTGCTAGCAGAGGAAGGTTTTGATGACCTTGAGACATCAGAACAGGGGGCAAGCTCAGTCCAAGCCATTGGAGGTTCTTCCCAAGCAACAATATACCCCAAAGTCCAGTCTTTGTTCCCTTTCAGAGGCAGAAGTAGCAACTGCAGGATAGCCAACAAAGCACAGTCACAGACAGGGGTAGCACTTCTCCTCAGCTCTTCAGCTCTTCTCCTTGGCAGAGTTTCCGCTTGATTCCAGAAGTGATCTAATTTTCAGGGGTTCTGGGTCCACTACTTATACCCCTTTCTGCCTTTAAAGTAGGCAAACTTCAAAGGAAAGTCTCTCTGGTTTGTAAGATCCTGCCTTGCCCAGGCCAGGCCCCAGACACACACCAGGGGGTTGGAGACTGCATTGTGTGAGAGCCTGCACAGCCCTTTCAGGTGTGAGTGACCACTTCTCCCCTCCCTCCCAGCACAGATGGCTCATCAGGATATGCAGGCTACACCCCAGCTCCCTTTGTGTCACTGTCTAGAGGAGATTCACAAACAGCCTAACTGTCAGTCTGACCCAGGCAGGAAATCCACAAACAGGCAGAGTCACAGAATGGTTAAAGCAAGCCAATGACTACTTCTAAAAGTGGCATTTTCAAACTAACAGTCTAAAAACCAACTTCACTAAAAGATGTATTTTTAAATTGTGAGTTCTGAGACACCAAACTCTAGATTTCTATCTACTCTCAAAGGAAATCTGCACATACATTTTTGTTTTTTAAAGGAAGCCCCTGTGTTAACCCATGAGAGAGATAGGCCTTGCAACTGTGAAAATTGAATTTGGTAGTATTTAACTGTTAGGACATCTAAAACACATACACTGCACCCTGCCCATGGGGCTACCTAGGACCTACCTTAGGGTTGCCTTCCATGTATAAAAAGGAAAGGTTTAGGCCTGGCAAGTAGGTATTTGCCAAGTTGAATTGGCAAGTTAAAAATGCACACACAGACACTGCAGTGGCAGGTCTGAGCCATGTTTACAGGGCTACTAATGTGGGTGGCGCAACCAGTGCTGCAGGCCCAGTGATTTCTAGTGCACTTTACTAGGGACTTACTAGTAAATCAAATTTTGCCAATCATGGAAAAGCAAATTACCCATACATTGCACTTATACTTTAGCACGGTCAGTAGGGGTAAAGTGCCCAGAGTACCAAAAACTGAGTCCAGCACACAGTCAAAACATGGGAAGCAGAGGCAAAAAAAAAAGACAGGGGAGACCACGCCAAGGATACCAGGTCTAACAGTAAGTATCCTAGTTTACAGGGACAGACCTCCAGAAAATGGACAGAAGAGATTTATCAGACATTGTCCTGTAGAATAGTCAAAAAGGAATTTGTTTGATGTCATCAACTGAAGCCATGTTACCTACCTAACAAAAAGAATCCAACATCATATAATGCAAGAATCAGACAGATGGCAATACAACAGTTCATAATCATAGGGTCTTTACAGTCCAGTGCATCTGGATCTGGTGGTATAACACAAACAAAAGTCAGTGATGTGCAACTGGCATTTTGTCCTACAATGATGAAATACATCAACTGCAAAATACACTTCATGCAGAAAGAGTGTTTAGCCAATGTGACCGGAAACTAACATGAATCAAGCCTATGATGACATATTTTCTGACCACATGATGCTTTATGGCCACCACATGACAAGGAACAAGTCCAGTGGAGTCTCCTTAACTTCCATCCTATCACTGTGCAAGCTGTCTTGGCACAGATCTTAAACACCTATCGTTTGTGACATACATTCCCAGGAACAATCCATGTCCACTTCGTATGTCCAAACAGCATCATACACCTGCCAATGTCACAACTCTGAAATGTCATGGTGAAGATACCCACACAAACATAAAAACAATGAATAGATTTATCAAACCATGACACAATTTGCATAACAAACGTCAGTAGAACGCAGTCCATGAACAAATAGTGGCTCAAACAAAGCATCAACATGTGATTGCGTCTAAAGCTTCCGCAACAAACACTCCTTGCCAGATTTTGCAAGTGCTTCAGATTCCTAAAATTTATAACAATTATATTCCTCACATCATCACAACAAAAGTTCACTGTACAGTCAAAATCATGACATCTTGTGAAATACTTATGTTCATGAGAAGAAGGTGTTGATGAGATCTGGTCGCAAATCAGCTCCTTCCTCTTCACCACTATCATTATCATTTGGCATTTCAGGATTCGTACCAGGTGGCACCTCAGGCTCTCCATCTTCAGCGATATAAAGGATGTTCCTTCGCAGAGCGATGTTATGGGGCATGCAGCAGGCCACAGTGATTTGACACACCTTCCCAGGTGAGTAGAGGAGGGTACCTCAGTCTTGTCCGGACACCAAATCTGGCCTTCAGGAGCCCAAAAGCCTTGTACCCTGGCTCCCGTATTCTCCCATGGTCCTTATTGAAGCAGAGTTCACCTGGTGTAGTTGGATTCCTCATTGGTATTAACAACCAAGGATGGTTGGGATATGCTGTGTTATAATGAGACATAAAAGCTACAATGAGTCAAACACTTCCTGATCATAGCACCTGACATTGCACACACAAAATTAGGATAAATGTTACTTACCAACAAGCCAGCCCCTCTCCGGTTGCAGTTGTGACATCAGCTGGGGTATGGTGCTGTTCTGCATTACAAAGGATGATACCAAAGTCATGTGACAACACATTACTGACTGTAAATACATTACACCCATTACACATAAGAAAGGTCTCCTACTCAAGGCCTAACTATGATTCTCATGGTTGTCTAGACATGTGTCAACAACATATATGCACACTTATCACACATTTTTGCTCCTCTTGTGCTCCTTGGTATTGTAAAGTATGTAACGATCCCCAAAAGAACCATAACTGTTTCGTTACAGTGCACCATGGTCATATAGCATCTGTGACTAGTAACACATTTCACTAATCACTGAGTAGGAGAATCTACATATCAAGGATCCTTTACCTATGTTGAGATGTCACTGCACATTATAGGAGTTGTGACACATTTAACAGTCTGTATTTTCAACTGACAAAATGGCGGTTGCCTGACCTCGTTTTAATGGACTTTAGAAACCTCCCTCCGCTGGTTTGAACCGTCGCAGACACAGCCATAAGGTAACGTTGTGGACTGTGACGGTTTTGAGCCAATAGCTGTTCCCGCCAATGGTGATGACCGGGTACGTGATGTACATTTATGCCACATTTTGTAAAATTACTCACTTGCCTCCTGGCACTGCTGCCGTCAACAGCTCCGCCACTTCAGCTGTTGTGTGCTGCTACTGGGAGCAATCATGCCAGGCCAAGCAGGTGAAAGGGCCCCTGCCTTCTCTCCAGAGGAGCTGAAGAGGATAGGGGAAGAAGTTCTTCCCCTGTATGACCAGCTCTACGGTTCACCAGAGGAGCAGTAAGTACCTCACTGACAAGCTTTGACTATCTTCAACACCTCCCTTTCCTTCCTCACAGGCTACAGTGTGCCTCTGAGTTCCAGTGGGTTATTTGAGTGCCTGTTGTCACATTCTGTGGTCCATTACATAGGATGTACAGGTTGTTGATTGTGGAGTCCTGTACTCTGTGTTTTAGAAATGCCCACTGTGTTCTGCGATGTGTGATAAACCATAGATCCTCCTGGTGTTGTATTCACATATCTATGCAAGTTTACTTTACATACAAATTATGATATCTCTGATGATGATAAATGACACAGTAAATGTATTAGCATTACAGCATGAGCTGTATATGTATACTGTTTGAGTCCGTTGAGGATGTTTTGGTAGCAATGTGTAAAGTCTCACAGATCACTCAGCCCATATCTGGCCTTTACAAACTGTGGCATGAGAACAATGTGAAACTCATTGAGCCCTTCAGAGTGCCAGAAAACCCTGAACTCACATATGGGATGACCACAAGATATATTGTCATGCGTTGAAGTGATGAAAATGTGATGTTCATGTAGGTTCTGTAGCATGCAGAGGGCATGACCTTTCAAAGCCTTTTTGCAGTATGGGACACAGTAAGGCCCAGATTTAAGAGGGCCTAGCGCCATGTTAGTGCTGCCTTCGTGTAATCTTTTTGACACTAAGGTGGTGCTAAGGTGGCCTTTTCCCCTCTCCAAATGTATAAAGTGGTGCAATGCATGCATTGCACCACTTTGTAACCCTTTGTATGTGCCAGGCATAATGTATGCCAAGGGGGCATTTCCCCATCAGGGGGGCCAGAAAAATGGATCAAAGAAATCTAAGAGATTTCTTTGCGTCATTTTTTTCAGCACTTTCAACGCCTGCTCAGAACAGGTGTTAAAAGGGGGCATGCCATTGTTTTCAATGGGCCTCTATGTACTGTTCAGGGTTAGCACCAACATATTGGTGCTAACCCTGAACAGTACAGCAATAGCATCAAAAATGTTGATGATATTGCTCCCTACCCTGTGCCATGGTGTGGTGTATCTTAGATACGTCGCACACAAAGATACAGCTCACACATTGTGGCGGTAGAGGGTGCTAAGGGACACAAGGAAAGTGGCGCTGCACTGTGTGCAGCACCACTTTCCTTTAATCTGCCCCTAAATGTGAGTATCAACAGAGGCATCAGGTCCACTCCCTGTAGATCTTCAAATCCTGGATATGACCAACATGAGTCTCCCTAAGCAAGATTTGCCCTGAATGCTTTTACATTGCATACATGAGGAATGGGGACTGAGGTAACCACCTGACATGATACTTATTTCCATTGACCCTCACTGTCAATGCGTGTCATGGTCTTTTGACAGGCCTCTTACTCCCACAGGTCTGTTGTCACCTTTCCATAAGTCATGTTTGTACAGTGCAGGCCTAGGCCACCAGTGACGAACACACAGTACAGAGACTTGGTTAGTTCATGGGAAATCATGACATTAGAATCATTAGCTTTGTAACATGCAACAAATGAGACCAAATTTATTTTGCTATGTTGGATGTCATCTGGGTCGAAGTGCCACATATGGTAAAAGGTGTCTCCAGTGATACCAGTATATACCACACAAACCTACTCATAGTTGGTATGAGATTCCATTAGGTAGACCACATGTTCACACATCCACAGAAAAGAAGCTTTCAGTAACACCCATGCCAGCCGTTTCATTGTCATCTAAGTCTTAGGGTGTAGTCTGTACCGTAGGAGTTGCCTGTGTGAACCATATGCAGCGGATCTTTGTGTCTGGATGTAAAGGTGTGTGTGCAGTAAGGCATAAGTAGTTTACACTTCAGTGGTGTGTTGTGTTTCATGGTGGCTTACATCACAGTACCTGTTGCTTGGTCTTGGGCTACATGATGTCATTGGGCTTGCTCAGTCAGTGTAGGCCATGACCAGGATTGTGAATAGTCAGCAGATGACTCCAAAAATGTGTGTTTATGTCCCTGTACTTACACCATTTGTGTTTTACACATGAAGTGTGTTGACAACTAAAAAATGCTTGTGCTGTGTGATTCCAAATTGTGTGTAAAACAACCAGTTACCCTTAAAAATTTGAGTTGTGACCTCTTCATTTGTATATTGCATCCACAGAGGTCAATGCCCATCACAAGCAAGAGATTTAGAAAGCAATCCCCTGGAAGTTGTGGACCCTTGGGTCTATCGCTGGCAGAACGTCCGCTATAAAAAAGATGGGAGGACCTAAGATGCTGGGCCCAGAAGATCACGGTGGTCCAGCCGGGGCTGTCCCTTTCAATGTGGGTGTGGGGCAGTCTGGACCCTGATGGCCTGCATACTGGTGGTGGCCTACCCCATCTTGATGGGTGTATGAGGGAAGCACAACAGCGACAAGAGGGTGAGTCCTGAGCAGATTCCTACCTGTTACATTGCTAGGTTGATATGTTAGAGGCAGTCATCTCCCCGTAAATATTGGAGTGGCCCATGTGCAATACACAAGATGATTTGGTGTTTGTATAGGTATGGTAGTTGATGCATGCTGATGTGCCTTACCTATTCTCCTAGTGCCCAGAGACACAACAGAGTACAGTCCACTACCAATATGATGCAGACACATGGCTTAGTACAGTGGTCAATCATCTTGTGTTGTTCCATGTTGTGGGTATCAATTGTACCTAACAATCGCCCTGTCTTCAGTGTGTCAGTCCCAACATCAAACAACATGAGGTAATTGATCATTGTACTCAGCCATGTGTCTGCTCAAGTGAGCATATTGGCATATGTACCCAACGGGCCATTTGTCTCTAGTGTGCCAAGAGTGCTGGTACTTCAGAACTGTCTCAGATGTGATGGTGGCCATCAAACATGTGACATGGCATGCAATGTCCTTTGTGTGCAGTCACTGAGCAACATTTCCCCTTCATAAGTAGGGAATGTATGGTTACATGAATTAGGTAACATCACTGTGGGAATCAGTATTTGTGCTTGTGTGCCTTGGACTTTAGTAAAATCATTTCCTCTACTGTTTCACACGTGATCTACCTGTCTTCATGGGATGATGTCTGATTCCACCACATATGTGTACAATTAAAAATCTATTGGGAAATAGCTTTAGATGATGAGTATACAGTTCATGTGGTACCACAGACAGGAGTTTGTCAACATTGTTTGTTGGGTCACACAATCCGTAAACCGTTGCTCCATATAATTTATCATGAACAATTGCAGAAGTAATGAAGGACATGACAGGCAGACCTACAGTATATACTCACAATGTGCATTTCCATGCCGTAGATGTGATATAATTTGGCTAAGTGCTTTTGGACATGTTAATTGGTAAAGGCTCATTACCCGACTGTTGACATATATAAGAGAGTGACATGCAGAAATGTTTGATTCATATGTGAGTGTGTATATCCAGTAATCCAATTGAATCTGTGTTTTCATGGCAAAAAGGTCCACTAATGTGCCTTCCCATAGAGAAACATGTTAAAGGCCTTTTTCAGCATGTTCTCAGCAGTACCAATCGAGATAGGTGATTTCCCTAGGCCTAGCTGATTCATTGTGCTGTGGATATTCATAGACAATTATCCCAGACTTTTTAAACAGATTTTCCCCATTGTACATTTCTGTGCAAGATGTGTTTCCTAGCAAAGTAACATTAGTACTACTTCCCAGAGACTCTTTAGACAATGGACATATTGTGCAGTTAGCATTGGTGAGTTTTTACAGCGTGACAAGGGTGTTTCCATGTCACCTTCTTCCGGCTACTGTACTTCTTACTGCAACATGGCTGGATAATTTGCCCATCAATTCATCATTATGTGGTATTGTGTATGAGTACATATGCTGATTTCAGGACTTTGTGTGCAATCTGTGAGAATGAAGTTTGCATTGCCATAATATTTGATGCCAACAGGTTAATGAGGGGTGCTATGTGAACCAAATCATTCAAGGTGACACGATTTCCTACTTGATCCATGGGTATTGTGATAGGACATCTCCACTCATGCAATTGAAGTAATCTGTGAATCTGATTTGGCTGTCTGCTAATATTTACAGTTCATGTAACATCTATGCATGTGGTATTACAAATGTTGGAGACACTTTGGAGAGCCTTGTGGCTGGGGACTGCTTACATTTTGGTAATGTTTTGTATTCAAAGCTGCTGTTCGAGTGTGTAAAGCAACTTGTATTTGTAATTTCAACATCAGCCCAGGCAGGCAGAGGAGACAAGGCTGGCATCAGTGGGGAAGCAGCTGACCACAGTACCTCCGGTCACAAAACATCAGACACGGAAGGGCCCAGAGGCCCGGAGCATGAGGGGAATACCACTGAGGAGACCGCTCCACATCATCATCTTCAAAGTCTACCTACAGTGGACACTCCCTTGTGGTGGCAGAACAGTCAGGACCTGCACCAGTACCATCCTTGTCCGTCACCCCCCTTCTATCTCCACCCTCCCTGTTGCTCCTCACCCTGTTGGCTGGGCCCACTTCCCCAAGAGGGGAGCCGTCTCCTTTGCATTAGGCACCTCACCCCCTGCCCCTGTTGCCCCTGTTGCCCTCAGTGAGGAGGTTATTGACCTGCTGAGTAGCATCCCCGTGGCTCAGACTGAATGCCATCCAGGTGCAGGGCACCCAGCTCCAAC
This sequence comes from Pleurodeles waltl, assembly GCF_031143425.1. NCBI lineage: Eukaryota > Metazoa > Chordata > Amphibia > Caudata > Salamandridae > Pleurodeles > Pleurodeles waltl. The sequence continues at coordinate 321,231,645 of NC_090436.1, forward strand.
AGATGGATGCATACCTGGAATGCATTCATACTGTTGTGTCTGCCTACAGAGATATGTTAGGCTATGGCCTCCTCCCTCACGGCAGCCTTCCACCCCTCACAATCATCCCCCCACCACCTTCCTCTTCCACATCCAATTTCCCCATTCCCCTACCTGTCCAAAGCACACTCACACATACACATGCACACACTTCAACAGGCACAAGCAGCACACATAAACACAAACACCACAAGACACAGAAGCACGCAAGCACTCAAACGTTTCTCACCCCTCTCACAACCACCACCACATCCACCATACCCCCAGACACCACCCCAACACCCACAGACGTAGCCACCACTCACACCATACCTCTGACACTACCCCTATACCCAGAGACACAGCCACCACTCGAACTATACCCCCAGACACCACCACAACACTCAAATACACAGCCACCACTCACACCATACCCACAGACACAGCCGCCACTCACACCATACCCCCTGACACCACCCCAACACCCAGCTACCACTCACATCATACCACAATATATCACTCCAACACCCACATACACAGCCACCACTCACACCATAACCCCAGACACCAACCCAACACCCACGGACACAGCTACCACTTACAACATTCCACAGGCACCACTCCGACTCATCCACCACCCCCACCTTACCCATCACATCCAGTCCACCCAAAAAATGCAAACACCCACACTCAGACACACACACACACTAGCATCAACAACACACAGGTACAACAGACACAAGCACTTCCTCATCCGTTCAACCCCTAATCCCACCAGTACACCCTACTCCTTTTCCCAAAGAAAGTTTCCTCTTTGGCCTTGCCCTTACCCCTGTGAAACCTCACCCCTCCCACACCAAAAATGACCCCACCCAAAGCCCAACCCATCCCTTCCACATCCAAGTCCTCCCCTATGACCCCGTCCTCCCCCCTCATTGGAACCAGTCATATTCCAACCACACTCACAAAGAAGCCCACCTCTTCCAAAGTGAAGCCCACCCCAACCAATGTAAAGCCCACCAAGACCAAATCCACCCATCTTAAACCCGACCCCACCCAAGTGTGATCATTGAGGTGCCTTGCCTGCCCACTAGGTGCCCTTTCCTGTGGGGGTTCCTGTGGCAGTGATTTTGGAGGCATATTTTGGGGCACAGAAATGTGCTCTGCACAATTAATCTTTGGACTGTCCATTGGCCTTTACTAAATTTTTGGAGTACTGTGAATAAAGCTCAGTTGTTTGTATTGCTACACATTGGTCCTGCCATTACTTTTCTACCTTTTTGATGTTCATGAATAATTTATGATGTATGACTACAGTTGTATCAGTTTTACCCTGAATAATGGTCCATTTGATGTGGTTGTTAAGATCTGATGTTTTGATCTGGGACCAGTTCTGGAGTCACCCAGGACAAGTGGAAATGTTGGATGGATGGATTTGTGGGATGTATTCCAATTGAGGTGACATGGCATTGGGTGTGGTTTCTTATGGTAAGTATTGCATCTTGGCTTAGACATTGTCAACATCTATTGGGTTTTATTTCTCCCTGTGAAGTAAAGTTGGAGTTTGTATCATGTGTACAAGCTGGAGGTTTGGTTGTCCTCACACATGGGGGGTGTTTAATTGTGCTACCTTCCTATATATTTGAATGGACATGTGTCCATTTTGATGTGTGTACTTTATACATACATAATATAAATGTGTGGCCCATGTTGTTACTGTTGTATTTGCTTTCTAGGCTTGCACTTATACATTTGCCACATGGGCATGACACTTGATTATGCTATTGGTTGCCCCAGATATTCCCCAAACCACAGTTCCCATGCAAAATAGTGGTTTGCAGGCTTGTGCAAAATGACATGTGTCCCAGGACAGCAGCCTTCTGGGATTCCCTTAATCCTGGAATACCTATTCTACGGGGATTGTTTACACTGTGTGCTTTAGCTGTTTGGCACACAAATTAATCTGCATCCCATTTACCTTACATTGTCTTGCAATGTGAGTGATCTGTGTGAGTTCAGTAGAAGAATATTGCAGAAAAGATGTGTTTGGGTTCAATGACACCTTCATACAGATGTCACGATAGGCCATGGCATGAGAACAATATGAGGATGTCACTCCAGTTTGTAGGTGTGATATTGGTGTGGATTTGCTGTTGTTTGACACAATGTTCTGGACTCATCACTATCCCTGAAATTGGGTTGTGCACACTTTTGAAGTTTTGTAGTGTGTGGTGGTGCAGTGTCAGTGACCTGGCATAGGGGGTGCCATGGGACTGTGATGAAGAGCTACGTTGTGTACGACTCTAAAACAGGGCACAGACAATCTTTGGGAACATGGTGTACTGCCCACATACCATGCCATGCCAATGGCAGCCCGTCGAGTTAGTGTGGAGTTATATGGAACGGGTGAGTGTTTGGCTTACTATTGGTTGCGTCCATGGCAAAATCGATTTTGTGTGTCATCGAGCAGAGCAGTGGCAGGACCTATAGGATCAGCTCTATGGTGGCACAGAATGTGTAAAGCTGAGTAAAGGTGAGATTCTGCCTTATGTTCCTCAGTTTCTGCCAGCTGAAATGTGGTGGTTGGACCGCCACAGTCACATCAGCGGAAGGTAACATTGTCATTAGACTTGCGGTAACCACATTGACCTATCTCCCCAGTGCCGCGGTCTAGTTTTTCTGGCGGTGTGGGCGGTACTGCAGCAATCTTTCTTCTGTGTAACTGTATGTATCCCAATCTGCTGGTCGGATCTTCAACACTGCGGTGGTCAGACCGCCGCCATTCCAGTACCCGGACCACCAAACTCATAATCAGGCCCTTTGTTTTTGTGATATCACACAAGTAATTAAAAAAACTATTGTATAAGGGTGTTTTTTGTTTAATAGGGCATGTGCCAGTATTTCTTTGTACTTTTATTTGATTTTTAAATTTCATTTCTCGTAGGTGGCCTGGAGTTTCAATAGGCCCCTATTTTTTTTTTGCATTTAATTTTTCACCTTTTGTAAAGGAAAATGTTGCACAGTTCAGTACCTTTTCTCCATGTTTGTTAAATTTGTAATATTCATTTATTTTACTATGCGTCCTGGTCTGCCAATGGGTCATTCAGCCATTAGGCCTAATACTAGTGATCAGTACATGAAAGTACTGTTTCTGTGGTATTTATTGTTTTTATGAAAACATAATTTAAGGCAGGGATGGCATTGGATTACATTTAAAATGTGGGTTATTGTTTGTATTTCATGCTTTTTTTGCTGCAAAAAGTGTGTATGTGGAGTAATATTTGATGTCAAAAGAAGATATGTTTTACTGTAAATGTTTTATAGCTGCTTGCTGAATTAATGGTAGTTTGGCCTTGCTGAATTAATGGTGGTGTTTTCTTCAGGGTTGCCATGCCTCGTTTGTCTGCTCAGTGTGTGTTTTAGTGTGTTTGCCATAGACCACCATTTGTCTTTTTTCTCCATGCCATGTGGCCAGGGGCCATTTTATGTAGTCTGTGTCTATAGGCCTGAATGTGTTCTTTGTTTTCTATGCCTCCTTGCTTTTTGGTTCACCGTGTGGTTGGTGGCCATTTTGTGTAGCCAGCTAGTGTGCTTTTACAATAGGCTTGCATGTGTTCTTTGTTCTCCTTGCTTGCTGTTGTTGATTTCAGCATGTGGCCAGAGACCATTTTGTATAGCCAACCAGTGCACTTTTGCCATAGGTTTGGATGTGTTCTCTGTTCTCCATGCCTCTTGGCTTGCTGTTGTTGGTTTGACCATGTGACTGGAGGCCATTTTGTGTAACCAGCCAGTGTGCTTTTGTCAGAGGCTTGCATGTGTTCTTTGTTCTCCTTGCTTACATGTTCTTGGTTTCACCATGTGGCTGGAGGCCATTTTGTGTAGCCAGCCAGTGTACTATTACCATAGGCACGCCTCTTTGCTTGCTGTTGTTGGTTTGACCATGTGACTGGAGGCCATTTTGTGTAGCCAGCCAGTGTGCTTTTGTCATAGGCTCGTATGTGTTCTTTGTTCTCCATACCTCCTTGCTTGCTGTTGTTGTTTGACCATGTGGCCAGAGACAATTTTGTATAGCCAACTAGTGTACTTTTGCCATAGGCTTGGATGTGTCCTTTGTTCTCCATGCCTCCTTGCTTGCTGTTCTTATTTGACAATGTCTCCGGAAATCATTTTGTGCAGGCAGTCAGTGTGCTTTTGCCATAGGGTTGCATGTGTTCTTTGTTCTCCATGCCTCCTTGCTTGCTGTTGTTGTTTGACCATGTGACTGGAGGCCATTTTGTGTAGCCAGCCAGTGTTCTTTTGTCATAGGCTTATATATGTTCTTTGTTCTCCATGCCTCCTTGCCTGCTGTTGTTATTTGACAATGCGGGCAGCAGCCATTTTGAGCAGGCAGCCAGTGTGTTTTTGCCACAGGCTTGCATGTGTTCTTTTTTCTCAATGCCTCCTTGCTTGCTGTTGTTGTTTGACCATGTGACTGGAGGCCATTTTGTGTAGCCAGCCAGTGTTCTTTTGTCATAGGCTTATATATGTTCTTTGTTCTCCATGCCTCCTTGCTTGCTGTTGTTATTTGACAATGCGGGCAGCAGCCATTTTGAGCAGGCAGCCAGTGTGCTTTTGCCATAGGCTTGCATGTGTTCTTTTTTCTCAATGCCTCCTTGCTTGCTGTTGTTGTTTGACCATGTGGCAGGTGGCCATTTTGTGTAGCCAGCTAGTGTGCTTTGCCATAGGATTGCATGTATTTTGTACTCCATGTCTCCTTGCTCGTTGTTGTTGTTTGATCATGCTGTCACCGGCCATTTTGTGCAGCTAGTCAGTGTGCTTTTGCCATAGGCTTGCATGTGTTCTTTGTTCTCCGTGCCACCTTGCTTGCTGTTGTTGGTTGCCCATGTGGCTAGCTTTCAGGGCCATTTTCTAGCGAGATTCATATTGCTTTTTGTTTTTGATCAAGTTTTTTACTTTTCCCTGATATCAGTTTAATCATATGCCTGATGATCATTGTAGTATATGTATATTATGAATATGATTATGATGAAAAGTGCTTTAAATTACTTGTATTTTTTTTAGCATATTTCACTTGCACTTCCTTGCCTCCCAATAGGTTTCTCATACTCCTGTATTACAAAAATCAGCAATTCATTTTCACTTTTTATCTTATTTAAAAAAATTTAATGTTAATGTTTTATGTTAATTTTGTATTTTGTTTATTTTTTAATTTTACTTTTTTCTTTTTTTTTATATTTGCCTTTTGCCTCTGTCCATGATCGTTTCACTCCCTAACTGCCATAGGCTCACAGCCGCACAACAACATTCATTTTTTTTAGGTATTATTCCATTTCCCCCTGAAATCCCCTCCATAGTAGGTGAACTGCACACATACTAGCATCATTCATTTTTTTAAAGATTATTCCATTTCACCCTGGAACTCTTTGCCCGCCACAGGTGCACACCAGCCTTCATTTCTTAAACATGATTCAATTTTCCAATGCACCTTCCTGACTGCCACAGGTGTTTCTCTAAAAATAGATGCACATAAAGCAAAGAGTTACATCTCTATGCTGTTATCCTCACTGGAAATTCAATTTTATGCTATGGTGGTGTGGCTTGACTTTAAACTGGTTGGATATAATGTTAATTATTTAGGATAATAATTTAAGTAACCAACAACACTAAACTATATTGTCTTATTACTAATTCAAAGTACAACAATGCCACTTTTCACTAAATATTTGTCTTGCTTGTTTGCTTTTAGGTGCACAAGACAAGAAGCATCACCCACAGTACTGCCAGATATAAGGCCTGTACAAAACATGTGATGTCAGTCCTCCATCTCTTCTGCTTGTGCAGCTCAGTGCCACTGCCAACTGACAGCTTTAAGATTCCACTCTCACATCAACGTCACCACCCCAACCTAAACCCAAGCCCATGTCTGTCAGCGAGGCGGCCACTGCATTCATGGCACCACAGATGAGCACTGATGTTGAATTGGATTTGTCCCTTTTGCAAGGTAGTACCCAATTGTTTAAAAAAACAGAGCTAAGTGATCAGCTGCTGCAGCCAGCAATAGTAGATCTTCCTGAAGTTGGAGGAGAACAGGAAGTTAAGCTTCCTTCTGAGCAAGAACTTCCTCTTTTAGGATCATTGGCTCCCTGATCTCCAGCAACAAAAGGAAGGTTACTCCACCATCTTCTTCAAGCACCCCTTTTGATAATGATCTGAATAAGGATTGGACCTCGGCAGAGTTCGATAGACACCATAAGAAGCAAAGGAAAATAAACTTTTCTGAATGCCTTAGAATTATGGAAAATGATGACGAGCCAGTCATTGTTATGGACACTGGAACAGAGGAGACCAATGTTACCAGCACCAGCTCCCATATTTGTAAGGCCCTGCTGAGACCTGCATCAACGCCTCCCTTAGTAGAAGTATGCACTGCAGAGAGGCGCTCGACAACACACTACTAAGAAAGTTCTCCTTCCCAGTTTGGGACTTTTTTATTTTATTTAGAAAGCAGGTGGGTAACATTGTATAATGCTCCATTTGCCAAGCAAGTGCTCGTCGATGTAAGCCTGGTTCATACTATGGTACTGGAGGTCAAACGACCCAAATGAAAAAACATCAAACATTCTGGTGGGAGTAGCACCTTAAAGAAAGTGCTGCACGTGATGGTGGTGAAGTTGAGGAGAGGGGGAATCATCATCTCCAATCACAGTGGGAAGTGATGAGGAAAAGGTGACATATTCACGCTATGCAAACCTGCCCCAGCAGGGCACCAGCATCACCCGCCTTAGCGACCTCAAAATGGCACAAAAGTCAGATGGAAACTCCATGGCATACAGTGACTGCCCCAAGATACACATTAAATCAAACCTTTCAATCAAATATTTATAGAGCACAGCAAATCACCTGTGAGGGTCTTGAGGCACTGGAGCTGTATGCTGCTGCGTGGAGGTATGATCATTCAAACATCCAGTTCTGCAGTCCTCTTCTGAATTTCAGGAGTGACGGTGCAGTCCTGAGGTGCAGGGGGAGGTTGTTCAAAACCTTGGTTGACAGGTGCAAGAAGGAGGGTCCCCCACTGTTGGCTCGTAGGATTTGTGGTGTGTCTGCGAAGGAGAGGGAATCTAATCAGGGATGTCTTGTCAGTTAGTGGAAGGGCAGGCGTCAGGGCCTTGTAGGCATAGGTCAGCATCTTGAACTGACATTTCTTCTGAATTGGGAGCCAGTATAGTTTCTTGAGATTGGGTGTGATGTTGGTCGTTCTGAAGAGGTTGATTATGAGTCTTGCCACTGACTTATGTATTGTTTGGAGTCTCTTTAGGAGATGTGCAGTGATTCCTACATAGAGTGTGTTTCCGTAGTCCAGTATGCTGGTGATAAGGGGCTGTGTGATGGTCCTTCTGGTGTTTGTTGGGACCCACCTGAAGATCTTGCGAGCATACATATGGTGTGGAACATTGAGTCTACTACCTCCTACTTCACGGAAGTTGCCTGCATCAGTGGCCCCAGCAAAGAAGAAAATCCTTGCTACTATTATGGATTGCTTAGGCGGGAAGGGCCCTATGACCCCAACCACCCAACGGCACGTTTGTACAATAATGGGAAGCTGGCTAAAATGTTAGTACTGGACCTGCTCCCTTTTTCTTTGTGCGAGGAGTGGAATTTTTTGAGTTTGTTGCAGCCGTCTGCCCGAAATGGAAGGTTCCAAGCTGGACCTATTTTGCCAGAGTTGTTGTTCCAGTACCCCATCACGATGTGCTGCAATTGTTTGGACAAGTTTTGCAGCAAAGTGCTGTTCTTTCGATCCACCTGACGATAGACGTGGACAAGTTGGCAAGCAACTGATTACATGTGTATCACTGTACATTTGATCTCTTTTGCAGGAGTTAGGCAACAGCTATCTACAGGATGCTGACAACTGGGGCCTAGTCAAATGACTGACACAATGATACTCCCTTTTGTGGTTTGTATTACAAATGGGGTCTCTGGTTGGCAGTCAGTTTGCAATCTGGCCAAGCAGGGACCCTCACTCTAGTCAGGGCAATGGAGATACACACTTAAGATAACCCCTGCTCATATCCCTTGGTAGCTTGGCACAAGCAGTCAGGCTTATCTCAAAGGCAATGTGTGAAGTATTTGTACCAAAACACACACAGTAATTCAGTGAAAATACTACAAAATGGACACCACACCAGTTTAGAGAAATAGCTAATACTTATCTAAATCAAACAAGACCAAAACGACAAATATCTAACATACACAAGTAAAGATATGAATTTTTAAAGTAAAAAGAGTCTTACTCATAGGAAACAAATGAAACATTGTTCTTAAACAAAATACCTGGTTTGCTTAAAAAATAAAGCCGCACAGACGAGCGTGCATCGGAAGAATCAGCGATGGGTTGATTCCTTACTCGCAAGTGAGGCAATGCGTCACTTTCTCTCCCGCAAGAGAGCGATGCATCGATTTTCGGACAGGGCACCTCGGATCCGCACAGGTTCATGGTGATTTTGACACCCAGTGATGGTGCCTAAGAAATTTGGCCACACAGGGATGGAAAAACCACGCTACATGGGGTTTGCAATGTTTTCAGCAGCTGCAAGAGGGCGGCATGTCTTTTCTCCAGGATGCGATGCAGGTGTTGCATAGAAACGTTGTTCGCACGGCATCCTGTGTGTGGATTTCAGTACTTGTTCTCCCAGCTTCACCTTTCAAGGGCCCAGGTACTGGATAGGGCACCACTTTGCAGAGTAGGACTCTCAGAGGAGAGTCCAGGTGCTGGCAGGGGAACTCTTTAATGGCCCTGAGACTTCAAAACAAGAGACAAGCTCAGTCCAAGCCCTTGGAGATTCTTCACAAGCAGGAATATACCACAAAGTCCAGTCTTTGTCCTCTTTCAGGAAGAAGCACAGGCTGCAGGCCAACCCAGCAAAGCATAGTCCCAGGCAAAGGGGCAGTACTCCTCCTCCAGCTCTTCAGCTCTTCTCCTTGGCAGAGGTTCATCTTTGTTCCAGAAGTAATCTGAAAATCTGGGGTTTTGGGTCCACTACTTATACCCCTTTCTGCCTTTGAAGTAGGCAAACTTCAAAGAAAGGAAAGTCTCTGTTGTTCACAAGATCCTGCCTTGCCCAAGCCTGGCTTCGGACTCACACTAGGGGGTTGGAGTCTACATTGTGTGAGGGCAGGCACGTCCCATTCAGGTGTATGTGACCACTCTTCCCTCCACTCTAGCCCAGATGGCCCATCAGGATATGCAGGCTACACCCCAGCTCCCTTTGTGTCACTGTCTAGTGGAGATTCCCTTACAACCCAACTGTCAGTCCGACCGAGACAGAGAATACACAAGGAGGCAGTGTCACAGAATGGTTTAAGCAAGAAAATGCCCACTTTTTAAAAGTGGTATTTTCAAACTGACAATTTAAAAAACAACTTAACCAAAAGTTATAATTTTAAATTGTGAGTTCAGAGACACCAAACTCAAAATCTCCATCTGCTCTCAAAGGAAACTCACGTAAAAGATATTTAAAGGCAGCCCTCTTGTTAACCTATGAGAGAGATAGGCCTTGCTACAGTGAAAACCAAATTTTGTAGTGTTTCACTGTTAGGATGTGTAAAACACATCAGTGCATGCCCCACCTTTAATATACACTGCACCCTGCTGATTGGGCTACCTAGGGCCTACTTTAGGGGTGCCTTCCATGTATAAAAAGAGAAGGTTTGGGCCTGGCAAGTGGGTAAACTTCCCAGGTGGAATTGGCAGGGTAAAACTGCACATATGGACACTGCAGTGGCAGGTCTGAGCCTTGTTTACAAGGCTACTCATGTGGGTGGCACAACCAGTTCTGCAGGTCCACTAGTAGCATTTGATTTACATGCCCTTGGCACCCCAAGTATACTCTACTAGGGTCTTACTAGTAAATCAAATATGCCAATCATGGAAAAGCCATTTACACATACAAGTTACATAAGAAGCACTTGCACTTTAGCACTGGTCAGCAGTGGTAAAATGCCCAGAGTACCAAAAGCAGCAAAAAGAGTCCAGCACACCATCAAAACATGGGAAGCAGAGGCAGAAAAGACAGGAGAGGGCACACCGAGGAGGCCAGGTCTAACAGTTTGCACACAGGAATTTAGAAAGTATTCCATTACAATGAGCCAATCTATCCCATTATTGCATCTGCTGCAGGAACAGTTTAAAAAGGTATCTGGAAGGGTTTGCACTCACAGGTGTGACCCAAAATGCAAAAGCGCATTACTTGGTTGAGCACTTAATCCTTTACTTGGCTGTTAATACAAGGCTGCAAAATGACATCATGTTGTCCAAAGAGTACATCTTTGGCACACTACTTGATGTACTGTACAAAATAATTCTGCCCACTTTCATTCCTTTTTCTTAAGGGGATGTTTCAAAATACAAGAGGTGGATTGTTGAGCAAGCTGGCAACCTGGAAGAAGAACGGCTGGAAATTACTACAGTCCCACTCTCTGGCAAAGCTTTGGGGTGCCGCCTTCAACATCCAGAGAGGGCCATCTTGTCTCACAGAAGTCAACATCAGCAACAAGAACACAGGCATCAACCACAACTACAGGAATAGAATATTTGGCGCCAACCTCTGCATTGGCTTGGTTTCAAGTGGTAGGTCTTTATTCGAGTGCAGAGGCAAAGGCGAAAGAGATTGAGCAAGTGACAGCACCAATGACCATTGAGAGGCTGTTCCAAGAGTAGCTAGATGACCCAAAAGAGGTCTATGCGGATCAAAGCCCATTGGTGTATTGGTTTATGAAGATGCGCCAGTGGCTTGTCTGATAGCCAGTGTGTCTGCTCAGCGTGCGTTCAGTGCAGCTGCCACAGCTGTCACAGTGAGAAGGGACAGTCTCTTGCCTCAAAATGTGTTGAGATTGACGAATATCAAAATAAACAAACATTTCACTCCACACAATTACACTGTTCCTGAAACACCACAGGAGGAGGAGGATTGGTCAGAATCAAATGTGTTTGCTGAAGAACTTCTGGCGAACCACAGGTGTTTGAGAATGAACTCTACTTCCCTGACTGAGTATACCACCATAGTACTTTTAAATTATTTATTGTCAAAATTCTTTCTTTGCCAAAGGAAAAAAAGATATAGCTAGTGGAACATTATGTTTGTGTCTGACATATGTTGTCCCACCATTTTAGGCACATGTGTGGCCCAATTGGAGTTGGATCAGTGTGTAGTGAAGAAGCCTTGCCATTCTTGTCCTTCTCCTTGACCCTAAAATGCTGTTTCTGTTTTACAATCCACAGGCCTTCTCCTCTCCTGCACCAATGAAAGGCAAAAGCTCAACACTGCTGCTTACCTACTGGGCAGGTTCAGCCAGGCACTCAAGAGTGATGGAAATTATGAGAAAACTGCAGATGCACTTCCCAATTTGGCAAAAGAGTATCATTTTTCTTTTAACAATAATTTTTTAGAACTGTGTGGGTTCACTTCACTCCTCCATAATTTCTATTTTTCAAACCTTGATGACAGAACATTTAATAATAAGTTGAGTCTCTGGGGCTGAAGGACTGTTTGCAATGCATTTTGTGTCATGCTCGTTTCTTAATTTCCTTCCACAACAGATTGATGAAGGTGTGCTGCTCATCGCCCTGATGAATAGTTTTGTTGTGTAGCTTTTGTCTTTGTCACACCTTTCTTCAAATTCCCTTTCCCATCCATTCATAGAACCCATAACCATCTTCCCCCTGGTTGTGTGATTTATTGAGGTGTGACTTAATTTTGCACCATAAAGTGATCATGGTGGGGCAGATGTGGTGACTTAATTTCACACCATAAATGGATCATGGTGGGGCGGATGTGTTGAAAACCACTCACTGCAGGATCTTCTATTACCTGAGCTAACCAGACTCTGGCCCCATTTACCCACCCATGCATCATTCATCAGCATCATCATTCAGGCCTTGTGTTGTGTTGCATAAATGCTTAATCTTGTCCACTCCTGATTCTGAGTCCACTTATCCTGACTCGACGATTTCATAAGTTTAGTTTTAATTAAATACTAGTACCCCAGTGCTCAGAAGAAGTTACTATTGCTACTTTTTGTTATCATATCAGTCCTTTGTTGTGTCATGGTGGTAGTCCAGTTTCAGTCTTTCTAGAGTTGTGGTGTATATATATATATATATATATATATACACACATATATATAAAACCCATTAAGTCTTTGTTTTCTTTCAATCTAGTTGTCTGTGATGGATAATTCTTTAATTAATCCTACGGTTGGAGTTCACCTAGGTGGGAGTAGGACCTTGCTTGTGATTCCTTTCCTTCCCTGTTATCTTGGGTTTCCTAAGGTGCATAATACAGCGCCTGGGCATCCCTGCAGTAAGAAGACTGCAGGCCTCATTTACAAGGCCCTTATGCCACCACTGATAATTTTTTTGATGCAGCGCTATAACAACTCCATATTTACAAAGTGCCCCTAGTAGCCTCTAGTGTCACTTTTCACACCCGTGCATCATTTTTCCATAGCGTCCAGTCTGGCTGTATCAGATGCCAACAATGATATGCAAAGTAGGTAAGGGGGAATTTAAAAATCATGCAGGACTGATGCAGCCATATTTACTAGCTTTTTGGAAAATGATGCACCCTTTGCAAAAGTCACACACAGTCTCCAATGTGTCAAAAAAATAATGCCTTGCCAGACCAGGCATAAAGGTGACATATTGGCAGAGGTACATAAGGCACAGAAGTACAATCACACTGGCAGGTTTTTGGATACCATGGACCTACTCCTACTTCAGCTTGAAGCACCAAGATGACCACCACAACCACCACAATCACCACCAGCTGCACCACAGAGGCAACGCAGGAGAAGGGAGAGCATATATTGGCAGTGTACCTTAATAACTGGACTCAGGGAGAAAGAGGTAATCACCTATTACCATCTGAGGAAGAAGTCCATCGTACAGCTGCTACACCTTAATGCACCAAGACCACAGGCAACAGTCGACAGGGTCACCAACAGCCCACCACATCCAAAGCTCCTGGCCATGCTGGCCACGGGGTCCTTCCAAACAACTACAGCCCGAGTGGCTGGAATCCCACAGCCATCATTCTCAGCATTCTCGTCCCCAAAACCCAGCAACTGCAGCAGGAGATCAATCAAGGAATCAATCAGGGTTTAAGCTGTAAATAAAAACGTGCTGGTGCCCACAGCAGTCCACTGAAACACGTAACTGCTGCAAAGATATGCGTGAGAACAGAATACTGAGGCAGCGTAATCCCAAAGCCATCTCGGGCCTTTTCGATCCATTTAAAGCCATTCTCTGCCTCTTCAGCTCACTCTTACAGCTTTCTGCTTTCTCCCTTTGTGGCGCTTTTTCATTTGCCTCTTCCTCTGTCTTTTCCATTTGTGTCTTTTGCTCGCATCAAATTCATGAGGCAGAAAAATAAGTGCAGGCCCTCAAAAATAAGTGCTGGTGTCCCACACCGGAAACCACTGACTCAAATGAAGCACTGGATTATATGTCATTGCTGGGTTCCCACTTGTGCTAGGTACCATGGATTGCATGCATGTGCAACTCGTTCCTCCTGATGAAACTGCCTATCTATACAGGCACTAGAAACACACCCACTCCATCAATGCCTAGGCCATTGTTAACCATCATGGGTTGATCAAAAATGTGGGGGCAGAATAACCCGGCAGTGTGCATGACGTATTTAAATTCTGACACTCCATCATCAACTAACGATTCCAGGACGGACAATATGGGAATGGCCTACTGGTAGGTAAGCAAACAGCAAGTACCTGACAGACTCAATAACAAATAGATGTAGGGGACACAATACATAGCTCACTGCCTGCACAGATAGAGACTGCAGGATGAGGGCTGTTCCCCATACACGCAACATGCTTCAGTCTATGCATGCAATGCATATCACTCTGACATACACGTGAATTCATCACAAGCCAGTTTTGCAGATGTTGCATGATATAAAGGCACACAGTCATGCATGGCAGGCAGGAAATCTAGCCAACATCACTGTGTGCAAAGGAGGTGTACCATGTCCAATGGGAGGTCTTCACATGCAACACACATGGGCTATCAGCCGTGTCGTGGCTCCCACACCAAGAACTAGGTAAAAGGTGAGAAAGTACAGCTCATGGCCAGGTGATATGGAACTGTGCAAATGTATAATAATCACCAAAATCACTCACATATCACATGCATGATGTGTAATGCTACATACATTCATCACTCACCATGCCTCTGAGGCAGCAGCTTTGGCTGGAAGCTGCACCTGGAAACACAAATATAATCCTGCAAGCAAAGAAGAACCCCTACAGCCCTTGATGCAAGTGTGAATGTGTACTTGCTAAGCAACTTGTGTGCAAGTCTAGTTGGAAGGAACCATAAAATGTCGGAGACCAAAAATATTGTGTACCAATTCCCTTTCTCAGAAACATTGTACAGTGCAGAAGTTGGGTAGCTGGACTGAAGAGGACAAATCACAAAGGAGAAGTTGGGGGCAGTTTTGTTTTTTTGGATGGGTTGCTCATTGACTGTTTGGAGTGGGACATGTCAGGGAAGGTAAGGGTGAAAAGCTTGAATGCTCAGGAGCTTGGAGGCTTCCTCTGGCTGGTGACACACTACCTGCTGAATATGGTGGCCAGGGGAGGATGTGTTATACAGGGGTATAAGACGGAAGCATGCAAGATGTGGTGGGAGAAGATCCGCTTCCACATGCAGCAGATATTTGAGGTGGAGCGACAACCCACCGGCTGAAGCATGACTGGGTAGATGTTATCAGCAGGGAACATGACCTCTTCAACTACCTTGGAATGGAAGTCGGTGAGTTGGTAAGTACACATACTTTGTGAATGAAACTTTGGATTACACTTGCATTCAGATGTCTGGTCGTCATAGGGTCTCATTTACTAAGTTTGGACTCAAGGCAGGGCTGCAAGCCGTGTTGAGGTGCTGACCTGCATCCACAATAAGTGCAGCAATGTGCCATATCTATGACATATGGCACATTCCTGTCCTTGTCTTCTGCCTTGGTGCAAAAATTGCTGCCAAGCACCAAGGCAGGCACCCTTGTGCCATGGTGCAAGGGTTCATGGTTTACAGGTAGGATTGTTCATGTGCAGGAAGGGACAACTTCCTGCACATACACAATCATTGATAGCATTTTACTTTGTCTATCTGTGCTGTAGAATGCAGCACAATTAGGAAGTGACAAAATGTGAAGAAATGATGCAATTACTTCCGATCATGCCACTGTGATGCCACCCTGGGGTGGCATAGCTATCTGATGCATTCTCAGTCTTTTAAACATAGGCAGGCACACTGTGCCACTGAAACCTCAAGAAAACGATGCTTCGGCGTTGCAGGGTGCCGCTTGGCCTTGTAAATGAGGTCCATAGTGTCAGGGGTAGTAGGCCATATAAAATGGCTCAACAATGTGCCAAAGAGATGTGTGTTCAGTTTAATCATATGTTTGTACATGGCAGCCTTCCCTGCCAGTGCATACCATTGAGCCACGCCAAATGAGCCATTTAAGTTGTTACAACCAGGAGGTTTCTCTGGCCATTTGCAAGTCATGTGTAATGTTCAATATTTGATTATCAGTATTTTTTTCAACATTCACAGTGCTATCTCTCATGTTATATCTTGCAGGTGGATCTAGCCTTACACCACTGGAGAGGTTAAGAGCTTCAGTGACCACAATGCAACCAGTGACGGTCATCCTCTATGGGTAGTGCAAGGATTATGGGGGTCATTACGATCCCAGTGGTCGGTGGTAATATAGAGGTTACAGGCTTGCGGTACTTTCCTCCATATCATGACATTGGCAGTTTGGCTGGAGCCAAACTGCCAAGGTACCACACCGAACGCCACGGTGGTAACGGCCGCCTCCCTGGAGACATCAATCTCTAGCCCGGCGGCCGTCACCTGTCCGCCTGCCACCATGGTTTTTGTGGCTTCCTTATCGCCACGAAAACCATGGCGGTAAGCACTATCAGTGATGCTAACAGAGAAAGTGGCCACCATTTATGCTAGGGCCACTGCTCAGTGTGACAAAACTGGGGGAATCTGGTAGCAAATCTCACAATGCCACCCGCCCTTTGCTTCAGACACATTAGTGATTTCTGACGATGGGCGTGCCAGAAATGTGAGTCTTCTAATTTTATACCTAGATAATAAAAAGTTTCCACTCTTTCCAAGGAAACACCTTCTAGATATACAGGTCTCTTAATTTTCTGCTTTTTGTCCCCAAACACCATGTATTTCATTTTTGCTGAGTTGATTTCCAAACCATGGTCCTTACAGAACTCCAAGAACCTTGCGAGCAGACTTGAGAGACCCATAGCTGTTTGAGAAAGTAGCAAGGTATCATCGGCAAATAGAAGGCATGGGAACTTCTGCCCACCCATACTGGGGGCATCACCAGGACAATCCAAAAGGTACGGAATACAAGCATTGAGAAACAGGAGAAACAGGGTAGGCGCAAGAACGCAGCCCTGCCTCAAACCGCGGGCTTTGGGGAATGCTGGAGTCAGATCACCTGCCGGGCCCCATTGTACTCTGGCACAGTTGCCAGAGTAAAGATCTTTAATTATATTAATCATGGAGCCCGGGACTCCAGCATTGCTCATAACCTCCCACAGCTTGGGGCGCGGGACAAGGTCAAAAGCGGATTTCAGATCAACAAAGGCCACAAATAGGTGGCCATGATCTACATCTATGATCTTCCACTTTATGGTAATAAAGCGGAAGACCTGATGGATGATACTGACCTTGTCCCTGAATACTGCCTGAAGATGGCTTAATACCTGATTTTTCGCTATCCAGTGTTTCAGTGTGCTTAGCAGCTGAGACTATTTTTTGCAAATTATCTAGTAAGCAAATGGGTCTATAATTTCCTGGAAGACTTTTCTCTCCTTTCTTATGAATGGGCACAATTGTTGCCTCCTTCCAGGAATCCGGATAAGACCTAGTAGCCAAGGCAATATTCTATATCCTATTGAGATACTGGGTCCATGTGGGCAAGTCTGATTTGTACAAATCCGAGGGGATATCGTCTGGTCCAGGAGCCTTCCCTGATTTTTGGGCACAAATTCCCAACTCTGTTTCTTTTAAAGTGAAGGGAGGCACCGCACGGCAACACGTTGAAGATTCTACAGAGCTGGTGTCAGCAATTTCCGGCAAAGAGCCATACAGTTCCCTAAAATGAGTAAGCCAGGTGTCAGCAGCAATATGGCATTCTGGAGTGAGTGGAAGATCTGGGTCTCTGCTTGAAACCAAGAGCCAAAAGAGTTTAACATCACGGGTCCTGGCCGCCTCAGCCAGATCTCCCCATAGACTTACCTCATGCTTAAGTTTGCATAATTTGCAAGTGGAGACATAGATTCTTCCCGCGCTTACAATGGCTTCCTGATTCTTTGACTTTAACGCTTTAGTGAAGAGGCTCTTGGCCTCACGACACCTCTTATCAAACCATTTGCAGTTAGGTGCAATAGGGGAGTTCCTTCGATTCGTAGCAGATTTAATAAAAAGTTTCTTAAGAGCCGTAAAAAGAACCACATGGGAAGACATAACTTCCAGTGGGGATAATACAATATAATCATCAAAAAGCTGGTGTCTAGAAACTAAGGCACGCAGTTTATCGTTTAACAGATTGGACTTCTGAAACAAAGCCCATCTCACAGCGCGCCTATTGCTAGACAGTTTCAAAAGATCGTGAGCGTTAGAAGCAGAAAGTGACGGAGGTCCTGCAAAAAGAGTTCCATTAAATACAATTTGTAGAGAGGCATGGTCGCTAGTGAACCGTGGACCCACATAAATTATGGAATGCCAAACCCGTAGATCAAAAATGACATAATCCAAAAAACTGCTATAAGGGCCCCTAAAAAAAGTTGGTCTAGTAGGATTGTCATCAGGAAATCGGCCATTTCCGAAGCGAAGGCCATGAATTACTGCAAGGTATATTATCTGCGTCGCCCTGCAAGAAGCAGTAGACAATGCTGATTGGATTAGAAAAGGGGGAATATTCTACACTTCGTCTTCGACCTGTGTTGACTCGGCATAAGCCGAGTCAAATACAATTTGTGCATTGAGATCACCTGCAATGATAATACGATATTTAGAGCGAAAGTCAGATATGAGATTATGTAGGAGATCTATAGTAGCAGACTGATAGTTGGAAGGGCCTGGTCTATTGTAGATATTAATACATAACACAGGATGTAAACACTCTGGGCCTGATTTTGACCCTGGCGGACGGCGGAGGCCGTCCGCCAAGGTACCGCCGCTGAATGACCGCACCGCGGTCAAAAGACCGCGGCGGCCATTTAGACATTTCCTCTGGGCCGGCGGGTGCTCTCCAAAAGAGCGCCCGCCGGCCCAGAGGAAATGCCCCTGCAACGAGGACGCCGGCTCAGAATTGAGCCGGCGTAGTTGCAGGGGTGCGACGGGTGCAGTTTGCACCCGTCGCGTATTTCAGTGTCTGCTTAGCAGACACTGAAATACTTTGCGGGGCCCTCTTACGGGGGCCCCTGCCGTGCTCATGCCATTGGCATGGGCACGGCAGGGGCCCCCAGGGGCCCCGCAGCACCCCCTACCGCCATCCTGTTCCTGGCGGGCGAACCACCAGGAACAGGATGGCGGTAGGGGGTGTCAGAATCCCCCATGGCGGCGCAGCAAGCTGCGCCGCCATGGGGGATTCTAAGGGCAGCGGTAAACCGGCGGGAGACCGCCGGTTTGCCTCTTCTGACCGCGGCTGAACCGCCGCGGTCAGAATGCCCTGCAGGGCACCGCCGGCCTGTCGGCGGTGCTCCCGCCGACCCTGGCCCCGGCGGTCTTAGACCGCCGGGGTCAGAATGACCCCCTCTGTGAGATCAAGGTCCTTAGACGGGTTTCCATCCGAGAGATTCCATCTACACTGCACAACATTTTGCAGCAGACCTCTGCCTTTGCAACCCTAAATCGCCTGATTTGGGAACCGGAGGCCGACCTTGTTCCAAGGCAACGGGGGCGCTTCTCATGGACATGGTTTGGGCAGACTAGATTTATCACAACTTGCTCTCTTTAGGGTAGACAATACACTTTTAAAGAGGAGTTTGTATATTCATGTTTATCACAAAATGTTAGGATTGTTCATGTTCACAATGCTTATTTTCACACACCTGATTTTGTCTCTTGTCATTATCCTAATCATTGTAGCTCATGTATTTTACACTTGATTGCAGTCCGTTCAATAAATCTATTGAAAACTTTCCAGCATCTTCTTCTTCGCCTGTGTGTGTGTAAGTGACTCATTTCTAGCAAGAGAAAAGGGTAAGACTTGTTGCACTGTGAATCTCTGAGAGGATTTCAGAGTCCATGCACTAGGCTGCCAGAAATCACCTTTTGGCTATTTATGTTTTTGGTGAGGTGCTGCTAGAGAGCCGGAATAGTTGGGCCGACAGTTGCCATCTGTGGTGGGATTTACCTACAATCAGAGGTGCTGCCACCCCTCCCTAATCCAGCAGTCTTACAGCAACACAAGGGTCCTTACGACACAATTATGAAGTTTGTGTCCTAAGATAGATTTCTGATTAAACTTCGATGCCGGGTGTCAAAGAGGGAATTCCTTTAAAAGATGAGGTTAGGAGCTTCTTATAAACATACACAAATGAGTGTACACCATTAATGACACCCTCACAGGGCAGCACCTGCAGACCACGCTGCAGTAGTTCAAGAGATCCCAGCACTTGGGCAGGCGGAACTCCGCAGAATCTCATGAAGTTTTTAAGTCACTCTGCAGAATTCTGTGGAGTGAAAATCTGTGAGTTTCACCCATCACTAGAATCTACCTGCCAATCATCTGTGGGAGTCTCTTACGGGAGGCAGCTATCTCATGGAGAGTAGCCCTCATTACATGAATATCCTGCTGCACATTATACTGTTGATTGAAAAACAGATCCTACTAGACAGCAGCATAGGTCCATGCTAAGACCTCTCTGAGTATGTGTCGTCTTATAGGCAAGCAGTTTGTCAAGCACATAGTGGATGCCATCTAGGTGGTTGTGAGTAGATGATGGTGACTGGGGGATTTCTACTCCTCTGCATGGGTGTTCGGTCCCTCAAATGCTTGAGGGAAGACTGGAGATGAAGCTTCATAGGAGGAGTGTATAGGAGATTGTATCTGGTAGTTGAGGGCTGTGTGGAGGTGTTTGTTACATCTGCAGAATAAGCTTGTATGGCTCCTTAGCAAATGTCTGGGGACTGGGATCCTCAGACGTGATCTAAAAGGAAAACTGCTGCCCACCCTTGAAGCAGCCTTCTTGATGATGTTCTGTATGGAGGTACTCCTTCTTGACCAGCTCCTGCTCCTCCATCTCTTTCTCTTCTTCTCAAACAGTGTTGGTCACTGACATTTTTTCTTGGAAGACGATTGGGTTTTCTCCTTGGATTGTCCCCTGTCCTCTACTGGTGCATGGTTGACTTGGGTGTGAGCCCTGGTCCCGCCACAATCACAATCCTTGTCAGATTGAGGCACAACACAGCCCTAAATTAACCTATACTTAACCCCCTGGAAGGTTGGCACAGAGAAGTCTGCCTTAATTCAGAGGTAACGTGCAATACTTTAAACAGTAAAAAGGTGAAAAACTACTCCACACAAAAAGAATCCCACACCGAGTTGGAAACATAGGCCCTCATTATGACATTGGCGGTAAATCCTGCTTACCTCCGTGGTGACAGCCGCCAACATACCGTTGAGGAGGCGAACATCTGTTCGCCATATTATGACACACACACACTAAACCGACAGAATACTGCCACAAACACATATCTACTAGACCAAAGGTTAGTGGTAAACTGTTGGTACGAACACCCATACCATTATGCCAACAAAACAACACCCTCCACATTATGACCCACGAATCACCACGACAGACATTCAACGGCGGCAAACCATAGACAGTACACACCGGAGCGGTCAGAATGGCCACCCATATGTATAACAACACAACATTGGCCAAAACTAAAATCACACACCTGACACTGATACCCCCACCACACCCACGCACAGCACTATAAAACACACACCCTCATTACCCACAACCCTTTACAAACACGAAAAATAGCCAAGAGATGGCCACGTAAATCAGAGACACAACTACACACACACACAAACATCCATCCATCCATCATGCACCCCACACCCCGCCACATTGCTCAACACCCACTGCAAAACACATGCCACACAACGCCCATGTCCCCACAAAGGCACCCCCGTTTCACAAATGAGGAGTTGCGGGTCATGGTGGAGCAAATAGTCAGGTGAGAGCCACAGCTGTTTGGAGTACATGTACAGCAAATCTCCATTGCCAGGAAGATGAAGCAATGGTGGAGAATCGTGGACAGGGTGAATGCCGAGGGACAGCATCCAAGAACAAGGGATGACATCAGGAAGAGGTGGAATGACCTACGGGGGAAGGTACATTCCATGGCAGCAAGGCACCAGCTCGCCATCCAGAGAACTGGTGGTGGACCCCCACCTCCTCCCCCACAGCTGAGAGCATTGGAAGAGCAAGTCTTGGCAATACTCCATCCTGAGGGACTCACTGGAGTTGCTGGAGGACTGGACACTGGTGAGCCAATATTTACTACCTATCCCCCCACATATCTGCATGCCACCACCACCCCTCACCCTGACACCCATCACTCCACTCCATCCCACACAGTGCACCACCACAATTGACTAACCTGAAAGCCAAGCCCTGCATGCCATACCCACTGCATGAACATCCCTCTCAGCCCTGCATGTACACCCACCACCAATGCATGCACAGCATGGAGAACTAACAATCCCACAAGACATCACCATACACAAACAAAGGTGGCAGGGGAATGACATAGGATAAGCTAGGGACGTAGAAAATGTCACAGACATGTAGCATAATACACCACTTACATCCCCACAGGTGCCCCAGCCAATCTCAGCGGCGAAGAGGTGCCAGGGCTACCCAGCCCCTCATCAGAAGATGCCCCTAGTGATGACAGTAGCTCTGGACTTCTGGATCTGGATGAACTTCCTGGCCCATCAGGGACCACTGGTCAGTTGGCTACCCCAGCACACACCCACTCCACCACAGAGCCTTTTCCCTCAGTATCCAACACCACAGCAGCCACCCAACGTTCCCACACCTCTGTCCCCAGGATACGTCAATCAGCAGTGTGCCCACCTGTACAGGGACCCCAGTCCGCACCTCACAGCCAAGACAATCAGGGTCCTGGGGTCAGTGGGCACACCATTCAGGGGACACAGGCATAGGGGGACAGGGACATACAGAG
This sequence comes from Pleurodeles waltl, assembly GCF_031143425.1. Lineage (NCBI taxonomy): Eukaryota > Metazoa > Chordata > Amphibia > Caudata > Salamandridae > Pleurodeles > Pleurodeles waltl. The sequence goes on from NC_090436.1 coordinate 321,253,987, forward strand.
GACAGCTGTGTGCGAGGGGGAGGGCAGGCCCAGGGAACTGACTGCCCAGAAGGCACTCACCAATGTCATGGGGGCTTACCAACAATCCCAGGACCAGATGAGTCTGATGTTAAGCATCATGCAGGAGAATCAGTGGCTGCAGGAGGAACACCACCAGGAGATAAGGAAAGATTTGCAGGCCCTCAACACCACCACCATGGTCTCCATAGCAGGGGTGCTGGGTGATATGGCCAACATCATGAGGGACTACACAGCACACCAGCAGGCCACTTCCACTAGCCAGTCAACTGAATAGCCCTCCACATCTGCTGCAGCTAGTGGACAGGTGGCCCTGTCACAGGACCCACTGGCAACCAGCACCCCTCTTCGTGCAGAAGGTGAACCACCCTTCAGACGTTCCCTGCGACCCAGACAGAAGCCAGAGACACTTGCCAAGACCAAGACCACCGCCAGGAAATGAGACTCTCCTGAATGCCCCCCTTGTGTTCCACTCTGTCACTTTGTCCACTTTGAACTGTCATTGCTCCCCTTCCTATGGCCCCTTGGACACTGGACCTGTGCTACAAACAGACTGGACCAATACCCTGGACTTACCCATCCCATCACCCCATTCCATTGAACTATTCCTTCTATGTTTTTTACTATAATAAACACCCTTGAACACAACTTGAGTGATAGTGCTTTATGTGACGAAAATGTGCAATAATAGTAACAGTTTCATCTTTTGCAATTGTCCTGAACTTTGTGATTGCATACAAATAATGGCCTAGAGCTGTCTGTAGTCTTCATATCAGTACACAGTTGTAGCCACACCAACATCTACAAAATGAGAAGGCATAGGTGACAGTCAGTTGAGATGGTAAGGCAGTGACTGCCATCATGCTACAGCCATACTGAAAAGATAAATAATCAGAGGAATGGTCAGTTCCTCTGTCTTACCTGTGTGTTATTGGAAGTACTGCCATATGACTGATGTCCTGCTGTCCACATCCTCATCATCTGCCTCCTCATTCTCACTGTCCTAAGGGCCGACTGCTGCCACAGGAGCATTTTCACCCTCTTCTTCCTGCAGATAGGGCATATGTCGTCGGATGGCCAGGTTGTGCAACATTCAGCATACAACAACTATCTGGAAGACCTTTTCAGGGGAGTAGCAGTGGGATCCACCTGTCAGATGGAGGCATCTGAACCTGGCCTTCAGGAGGCCGAAGGTCTGATTAATTATTCTCCTGGTTCGCCCATGAGCATCATTATACCTATTCTCAGCCCTTGTCCTAGCATTCCTTACAGGGGTCAAGACCCATAACAGGTTTGAGTAGCCAGAGTCACCTGCAAGAATTGAGGAACAAACATTAGCCTTACACAATGTATGGGGGATAACTCCTGAAGGCATACACTGACATGCATTGGGTGGGGACTCAGGCTCATCTATTAGCCACACCCTGTGCCTCTGTAGTTGTGCCATCACATTTGGGAAGTTGCATTTCCTCAAAATGAAGGCGCCATGCACCGACCCATGTACTTGGCAGTGATATGAGAGATGTACTGGTCAGCCAGGCACACCATTTGCACATTGAGTGAGTGGACACTCTTCTGATTCCTGAACATCTGTTCATTGTGACGGGGGGAACAAATGCTATATGTGTTCCGCCAATGGCCCCAATAATATTTGGAATATGTTCCATTGCATAGAATCCAGCCTTCTCAGTGGTTAAATCTTCCAATTGGGGGAAAGCGATGTAGCTACACATGTGTTTGAGCAAGGCAAACAAAACCCTTGCCAGCACTATTGAGAACATTGGCTGTGACATTCCTGCTGCCAAGCCCACTGGCACTTGGAAAGAACCAGTTGCCAGGAAATGGAGCACAGATAGAACCTGCACAAGAGGAGGGATCCCAGTGGGATGACGGATAGCAGACATCAGATCAGGCTCCAATTGAGCACACAGCTCTGTGATTGTGGCCCTGTCCAGTCTATAGGTGAGTATTATTTGCCTGTCCTCCAGTGTAGCGAAGTCTACAAGGAGTCCGTACAAGGGGGCTTGCGTCCTCCTATTCCTCCGCAGCGGTAGGTACCTATGAGACACAAGAGTGAGAAGAGGTGACAAACTGAACAATGGAACCACCACCTCAGGGTACATTGAGCTTGTATGTAAATGTGTGTAAGTGGCAATGTATGTACAATTGCCAGCAATGATGCAGTTTTCAATTTCAGAATGTTGACCAGCACCATAAAATGGAAACCGCCTGTCCTGTATATAGGGACAGGTGGAAGTGATGTAACTTCGCTGGTGTTGGGCATCATAACGGAAGGCGGTCTTGCACCGCCATGCTATTCTTCATTGGCTTTCATGGGGTTCTCTGGGGTACAGTGTCCAATGAGGATCACCAGCGGCAGTGACGGTGTACACCGCCATGGACGTGACCGCCATCTTCTGTCTATGACCTCACTTGATTCCTGACTTTCCACAGGACAACACATCCACTGCGTGTGCTGCAGTGACCTGAGTCTGGCACCTGCCATGGACTGTATGACAGGGGAAGAGGCTCATGTCTTCACTTCAGAAGAGTTGGAGCGGCTGGTGGATGGCGTCCAACCCCTGTATGGACAGCTGTATGGGCCTCCAGACAGGTGAGTACACAATGGGGACGATGCATGCAACAAGGTTGCATGGAGATGTGTGTGCTGGCAGTGTGTAATTTGGGTGGGGGTTATGGCTGGTGGTAGTGTACGTTCAGGACTCCAGGTGATGTGTGTGCCATTTGAGGGGAAATGGTATTTGTGGGCCATATGTGTGACAGGCTGGATTGTCTGGTTAATGGTATCCTCCTGTCTGTATTCTTTCCATCAAAAGAAGGGATTGTGGTGTGCCATCGCCAAGGATGTGAGGACCCTGGGGGTCAATAGCAGGCAGAGCACCCACTGCAGGAAACGGTGGGAGGACCTGCGACACTGGGCCCAGAAGACCCAGAAGACCCCGGAGGACCAGCTGTGGATGGCCTCCCAACGAGGGAGGAATACCCTTTGGTACCTGACCCCCCCGATGGCCTGCATACTGGTGATGGCCTACCTAGAGCTAGGTGGGCACTTGAAGGCAGCAGAGCAGCCACAAGGGAGTGAGTATAGTATGTGTAACAACCATCTTTGTTGCCTGGCATGGGATCCTGGTGGTGGATTTCAGTTAGTGGTTGCCCCTTAATGCCAGCTCAGACATTGCTGCATGGTCCAGCTCAGGGTAACAGGGTGAATGGCAAAATCTTGTTAACTAGCTAGGGGGCATTCCATGTCAGACGGGGCTTAGTAGGTCCCAGGAGAGGTGCAGATGACGGTGGTTAGCTCTCATCTTGCTGTAGTACCTAGCCAATGGAATGCCAGTGCGGTGCATAGTGCTCAATCTTGATCCCTGTGTGTGATGGTAATGTGTATGCCATTTATGGTGTTGGTGTTGTAATTGACCGAGTGCTCCCTTTCTCTCCCCCCTATTTTCTTCTGTCATCCTGTCCATGTGTGTATTAGCATTGTCTGGCGGATGACCAGGAGCACTAACTACTGAGGGAGCTGCAGCCCACTGGACCCAGGAGGCAGAGTCCACTGACGCCAAGGGGACCAGTGGGACGGAGGGTGAGGGGGGCACTACGGCGAGGACAGGAGGTGACAACACTGACTATGATTCCTTCTACAATGGAAGCTCCCTGGTGGTGGCGGACACCTCTGGAACCACTCCAGCTACAGGTACAGTCGCCACCCCCTATACCAGCACCACCCTCCCAGTAGCCCCCCACCAAGTTGCCCATGCCCACTCATCCAGGAGGGTGGACATCTCCTTTGCCCCAGGCACCTCACGCCCTGCCCCAGTCAGCCCTGTTGCCCTCAGTGAGGAGGCTATTGACCTCCTGAGATCCATCTCTGTAGGGCAGTCAACAATAATGAATGCCATCCAGGGGCTGGCATCCCAGATGCAGCAATGTAATGCCTACCTGGAGGGCATCCACAGTGGGTTGGCAGCCCTACAGAGATCGTTTCAGGCTCTGGCCTCCTCTCTGATAGCAGCCAGTGTCCCTGGTCCTACCGTCCCACCTCCAACTACTACTTCCAAGTCCTCTCAACCCCAACCCATGCACACATACAGACAGGCTTGCACACAAAACATCACACAAGAGTGGCAAAGACAAACACAGGCACCACACTTCAAGCCACAAGCACTCACACAAACAACAGACAGTTGCACACACAACAAATCCACTGCCTCCACTGTTTCCCCCTCCTCCTCCCTCACAGTCACATCCTCACTCACACCTGCATGCACTGCATCAACAGTTACCACCACCATCACCACACCATGCAGCACACACACCTCACTTGTAGACACCTTCACAACATCCATCCACGTGCTATTTGTCCTCTTTCACCCTGTCTGCCCCCTCCTAAGAGACACAAACACTCCCACTCAGACACCCAAAAGCCACCCACCTCACACACGCACACTGTCCATGCACCTGCACCCAAGTCCAGCAGACGTACACCTCCTACAGCTACTCCCTCTACCTCCACTCCCAACCCTCCTCCCACATCCAGCCCCAATGTCTGTCCCTAAGAAGCTTTTCCTTGCCCAGTTTGACCTATTCCCTCCCCCTCTATCCCCCATCCTGCCTATAGGAGCAGGGTTCCAATGACCCAGGCCAACATCTCAGCCAAACAGTCTGCCACTGCTCCCACCAAAAAATCAGCTGCTGGCACAAAGGGGCTCCTCAGTGTGATGGCAGCCATTCCTAGTAAGTGCACACTTCTGCCTCAGAAAGGAAGGACTAGAGTGGCAAAACCCAAGGGACAGAGGACGGGGTCAGTGGAGGCACCTCCCTGACCTGGAGGCCAGGACACCAGTCACATGCCAAAGGCCAAGGGGGGACGTCACAAGAGGGAACACATGGATCCCCCTCCACCACCAAAGAAAGCTAAGAATACCCCTCCACCACCAAAGATAGCCAAGGTTCCCCCTCCACCACCAAAGAAAGTCAAGGAGCCTCCTCCACCAGCAGTGGGCGTGGAACCCTCTCCACCAGCAGCGACACCCAAGGAGCCCCCTCCACCAGCAGAGGGCAAGGAGCCCTCTCCACCAGCAGAGGCACCCAAGAAGTCCCCTCCACCAGCTGAGGGCATGTAGCCCTCCTCCAGAGACTGTTGAGCAAGGAGCACCCTCTAGAACCAGTGGGCATGTTACCAACTCTAGACACTGTGGTCTTTCACTCCCCTCCAGACACTGTTGGGCAAGGAGCCCCCTCCAGAACCCGTGGGCATGTTACCCACTCCAGAGACTGTGGCCTTTCACTCCCTTCTAGAGGCAGTTGGGCAAGGAGCCCCCTCTAGAACCAGTGGGCATGTTACCCACTCCAGGGACAGTGGCCTTTCACTCCCCCCCAGAGACTGTTGGGCAAGGAGCCCCCTCTAGAACCAGTGGGCATGTTGCCCACTTCAGCTAAGGTGCCCCCCCGCCCCCTCATCCCACCTAGGTGCCTGCCCATTTCCAACACGATGCCCCTGAACAGTGGAGTCCGGAATATATCAGGAGTGAAGTTGGGTTTTGGACTTTGCTCTGAGGCCATGTGGCCCTTTGGTTCTTTGGATTGACCACTGGCCCAATCTGGATATTGATGCCTGCATTTACATTTCATGTTTCATTATGGTTGCTGTTTGCAGCAAATTACAGTGTTCGTACATCAGAACTGTTGTGCTTGCATTATTTTCACGTGGGTCGTGTGATATTTGTTTTACTCTGCAGCTGATTCTGTGTATGGTGTGTGTGTGAATGGTGTGTGTTGTGCTTGTGTGTGTCACTCTCCTTTTCCTCCCTCCCTCCCTTGTATGCTAGGCGGCTGTACTCACCATCGTCGTCTTCATCGGCGTTGGTGTTCCAGGACGGCTATAGCATGCTAGAGCATCGGTAAGACTTGGAGTTCCGGTTCCATGGCGGCGGCGGAGTCCTCTGTGTCCCTGATGGTGAGTCTTTTGTTTTCTGTACTGTGTTTCTGCCAGGCTTTTGATGGCATTGGTACCGCCCCGGAAATCCAGGAGGTTTGCTATGTCATAATATGGTAGGCGGTACTCTGACTTCCGCCAGGCTGTTGATGGCTACCACTGTGGTCGGTGGTATTTATGCCCTGGCGGCTGGTGTGGTACATTGGCTGTCTATGGGAGGTATCACCGCCATGGCCATAATTTGCCAGTATTACCCCAACTTTAACAGTCACCGCCAATGTCATAATGAAGGCCATAGTGTTACTTTTAATAAATAAAACAAGACACAAATTACTAAAATCCAATCAGTACAACCGGAGATATGTAGTTTTAAATATTTCAGTGAAAATACCTCCAAAAAGCACAAAGTTCCGAGTATGAATATCTGGTTGCTCCAGACCAGGAAAGTCACAAGTTCAGGCCGACTGTGATGGAGCACGGGTGGGCTACAGGGACCCAGTTAGGCCCACTGAACAAATTACCTTTGATCCTGGTTTGTGGAGCGTTGCGAGGGTCCGCATTGAAGATGAGTTGGGCAGCCGAAGTGATGTGTTGGTTCCAAGATGCTGCGAGGCTTGAATGAGAAGTCCTGCATCATCATCAAGGATCCCATTGACTAAGGTTTGTGGTGCAAAGTTTGGAGGCAAGGATTCATCGTGCAGTCGGGGCGATGCATCGGTTCTAAGGAGCTGTGACGCTGCAATGCGGAGTCTGGCATCATCGTCAAGACTGCCATTGATAAGGGATCCAAGTGCCTCCTCTGAGGATGGATTGTGCAGGAGTGGTTTCAAGGAGGTTGTGCGCTGCAGAGGCGATGCTGGTGTTTGCGATGGGTCCAATTCATACAGCAGCAGTGATGAGTAGGTTCTGCTCAAGGTTGTGCCATGAGAGGAGATACATCAGTTTCACTGGATCCACAGAGGCTGGTATAGCACCTTAGGCCCACTTCCAAGGGTCCAGGACTAGGGTGGCACACGTGGCAGTGTCCAGGTGCTGATTGATTGGTGGGACTTTGCTGCTCTGAGGATCAGATCAGAAGGCCAGCACTTGAAGTCCCTCTTGTGCTCCTTGGTTCAACAGATGGAGTTCCAGTCCTTCTCACCCAAGCAAGAGGGGGCAGCAGGCCAGTACTGCAGTCCAGCAGAGTAGCAGTCCTTTCAACAGCACAACAGTCCTTTTTTCTGACAGAGTATCCACATGCCCAGAAGTGTACTGAAGTGTTGGTGTCTGAGGCCCAATATTAATATGCAGTTCTGCCTTTGAAGTGGCTAGATGCTTCTAGGGACATGCCTTTCAAGTGCACAGTTGGCCCTGGCTCCAGATTAAATACAGGGTTGAATGCAGCCGTCTGTGTGGTGGTAGGACACAGCCTATTCAAATGTAAGTAGGGCTGTGCCCAGCTGTCAGTGACCGCCCATCCAGGCACATCCAATCCCCCTATTTTGTGTGGCTGTCTAAGAGGAATGCGCAAAGCCCAGCCATAACTATTCCCAGTATTGCGACCCAAAGACTGCAGGCACTGTAGGAGGCTGGCCTGGTTTGTAGTCTGTACCTAAGGTACGTACACCTTATAACAGGTCTATTTCTCCCTTATTAGTGAAATGTAGGCAGTGTTCTAGCAGCTTATGCTGTCTAGAGGTAGCTGTAGCAGAGTAGCTTAGGCTGAACTAGGAGACATGCACAGCGTCTGCAATACCACCATAGTGACACAGTACTTATACAGAACAAAAGACAATACTCAGTGTTACCAAAAATAAAAGACCAAAAATATCTTAGAGACAATACTCCTTTTGGAGGTAAGTATTGGACACAATATATACATTAGTAACCAAGATCAGGTAAGTAAACAGCCATAGAATAGTGTAAACAATAGAAAATACAATAGATTGCAAAGGGCCTAGGGGCAACACAAACCATATACCAAGGAGGTGGAATGCGAATCACGACTTCCCCCCTAGGCAAGGGTAGTGTGTAGAGGAGCGCTGGGAGTGTAAAAAAACACCAAAGGTAAGTAATGTACCCCACTCTAAAGCCCAGGAAAGTAGGAGTAAAGTACTGCACGTTTCCTCAGGACACACTACAAGGCGTGATAAGAGATTTTCCAAGAACAAAGCAAGACTGCAATCAACAAACAGTGGATTCCTGGACCTGAAGACCTGTGAAGAGAGGAGACCAAGTCCAGAAGTTGCAGAAGATTCCAGGAAGGACAAGAGCCCCTGCCAACCTAGAAGATGGTGCAAAAGTGGATTCTCCGGTAAGAAGAAGAGTACAGAAGAGCACCAAAGAAGATGGCTGTGGGTTCCTGTGTGGTGCAGGAGATGTCCCACGTCGAGTTGTTGTATGCAGGCTTGTTTGCGTTGCTGGATTCTGCCAACAAGCCTTGGTTCACACAAGTACGTGGTTTGAGTCAAAATGGGAGCTGCATGGACCCAGGAGGGACCTGGGGGTCCCTTCTGAGGAGACAGAGGGAGCTCTCAGCACTTCAGAGAACCCACAGAAGACCAGGCAGCGCCCACAGGAGTCCCAGGACATGGGGACAAAGAAGATGCAAAGTGCGGTCGTCGCAGCACAACAAAGGAAGATCGAGTTGTGCATTGCAGGATGGAGTGCTGGGGACCTGGGCTACACCGTGTACTAAGGATTCTTGGAAGAAGTGCACAGAAGCCCAAGGAGCTGGAGATGACGCGGTGCACAGGGGTACTCTCGTAGCACGTGGAGGCAAGCTCCTCCCTCCACCAAACTGTGACAGCTGGACCTTAAGACAGTCTGGGTCACGTCGGTCCACCACCTGTGTTCCAGGGAGCACACTCGTCGTCAGGAGAGGAGTCCCAAAGTACTGGTGGTTGTTGCAGAAGGGTGCCTGCAGAAGCAGGGAAGTGACTCTGTCACCTCATGGGAGATTCCTCCGGTTCTTCTGGTGCAGGATGAAGACAGGCAGTCCTCAGAGCGTACACACCTTGGAAACTGTTGCAAATGCTGACTGGAGCTGAAGTTGCAGGTCACTGGAGTCGTCCTGCATACTTTGTTGCAGTTACAGCTGTTCCTGGAACAGTCTGCGGTTGATCTGATGGTGAGAAGCTGAAGCAGAGCATGCAAAGGATTCCCGGAGGAGTTTTGCAAGCTGAATCTGAGGAAACATCTATTAAGCCCTGAGAGGGGGATTGGTACCTACCCAAAGAATGCACCTATCAGGAGGGGTCTCTGACGTCACCTGCTGGCACTGGCCACTCAGAGATCTCCAGAGTGTCCCCACACTTTGGAATCCAAGATGGCTAACGCCAGGGGCACACTGAAGGAGCTCTGGGCACCACCCCTTTCCTTTGTCCAGTTTCACACCAGAGCAGGGACTGGGGGTCCCTGAACCGGTGTAGACTGGCTTATGCAAGGAGGGCACCATCTGTGCCCTTCAAAGCATTTCCAGAGGCTCTGGGAGGTTACCTCTCCCACGCCTGTAACACGTTTTTCCAAATGGGGAGTGTGTAACATCCTCCTCCCAAAGGAAATTCATTGTTCTGCCTTCATGAGATTGAGCTGCTCAGTTCCCAGGAGGGCAGAAACCTGTCTGTGAGGTGGCAGCAGCTGGGGCTGCAGTGGAAACCTCAGAGAGCTGGTTTGGCAGTACTGGGGGTCCATGATGGAGCCCCCAGGATGCATGGAGTTGGCTCCCCAATATCAGATTTAGTTGGGGGGACAATTCCATGATCTTAGACATGTTACATGGCCATGTTCGGGGTTACCATTATGAAGCTACATATAGGTATTGACCTATATGTAGTGCACGCGTGTAATGGTGTCCCCGCACTCACAAAGTCAGGGGAACTGGCTCTGAACTATGGGGGTGCACCTTTGCTAGTGCAAGGGTGCCCTCACACTTAGTAACTTTGCACCGAACCTTCAGCAAGTGATCGTTAGACATATAGGTGACTTAAGTGCAGTGAAAATGGGTGTGAAATATCGTGTGCATTATTTCACACAGGCTGCAATGGCAATCCTGTGTAAGGGTTTGTCTGAGCTCCCTATGGGTGGCAAACGAAATGCTGCAGCCCATATGGATCTCCTGGAACCCCAATGCCCTGGGTACCTAGGTACCATATACTAGGGACTTATAAGGGGGGGGTCCAGTATGCCAATTGGAATTGGTAAAAGTAGTCACTAGCCTATAAAGGCAGAGAGAGCATGAACACTGAGGTTCTGATTAGCAGAGCCTCAGTGACACAGTTAGGCACTACACAAGCATACACATTTAGACCACAAACTATGAGCACTGGGCTCTTGGCTAGCAGGATCCCAGTGGGACAGGCAAAACCATACTGACATACATTTCAAATGGGGGGTAACATGCCAAGAAAGATGGTACTTTCCTACAGGACCATCCGGAGCCTTGAGGATATTGCAATAGTACATGGCGCCATCAGCGCATCCCATCAATTGTCCTCCTCCAGTGGGCCAATCCAGTCCTCCCAGCGGGCCTGCAAGCTCTGGAGGGGTGTAGAAGCGTTCAACACCAGCGAGCGGTAGATCTGTGACACACCTCCCCCATCCAAGGCTCCCATCATTGTCTTTGCCTCCATAGGACTAAAGTCAGGGATCTGGGTGCCATTTGGGTATGGAGTGCTTGTCGGAGATGCAGGAATTTATGAAATTGTGTCTGATTCAGGTTATATGTCTCCTGGAGTCGCTGGAAGGACATCATGTGTGTACCCTTCCAGACATCTACTACTGAGATGCCTATGTCGTACCAGCATCTAAAGCCCTAAGAGTAGCAACCTCATACAGCCACTCTCCCTGCCAGAGCGGGGTGTGTCAGGTAATCCGGCTCCACCACCCCGTCACCCTTTGGGCCGCGTGCCACCCATATGGAACCTGGCTGGTGATTTTGTGCGTATCCCTGGGGATAGGAGAGACATATAATAGATCCATGAGCCGCGGGAGTCCTAGCATCGACAGTTCCAATCGATAGGCTGGGTCGTCCCAGCCCTCAGTAAGCTATTCATTAATGGTGAGTATCTCTACTGCCAGATAATAAAGGTATAGGTTTGACATAGCCAGGCCGCCGTCAAACACGCTGTGTTGACATGAGTCCCAAGAGAGGCGGCTCCAGCCCCCCGCCACACAAAGGAGCGGGCTACTGCATCCATCTCCGAAACCAGTGCCGGGGGATTTGGATGGGGAGATTCTGGAGAATATAGAAAATGGGATAGGATCAGCATTTTGACAAGTGCTATACATCCCAGGACATTAAGCGGCAGATTCTGCCATCTCCCGAGGTCCGCTTTAATTTTTCTCAAAAGCGGGTTGAGATTAAAGGCCCAGGTCATGTCGGGATCAAGTATGATTTTAATACCGAGATATGTGAAGTTTAATCACTGAATAGGAATGGTCATCTGCCAGTCAACCAGTGCCCGAGACTCAGATAATGGTACCAGCAGAGACTTCCTAGCATTCATTTTGAGGCAAGACGACTCACCAAACACATGTAGCAGTTGGAGACACCGAGGACCGCCTACTTCGGGTCATCTGTATATAAGGCAATGCGATCTTCCTCTCCCATCTCCCACTGCCACTCCTCCAAGAAGGCGTGCTGGCGGATCTTCTGAGCAAGGGGTTCGAAGAGGAGGTACCCCTCTCGATCTGTATGACCTTCGATAGCCTCCCGTTTACGAGGACACGGGCAGATGGTGCTTGGTATAATAGACGGACCATACACCGAAAAGGGGATCCCAAACCCACCCTCGGAGGACCAGATCAAGATAACTCCAGTCCACCATATCGAATGCTTTTTCCAAATCAATTAGGACGAGGGCCAGGGGGACGCACAGCGTGTGTCTATGCGCTAAGGCAACATGAAGCCTCTGTAAGCAGTGTCTCGTGCTGCGGGCGGGCATAAACCCACATTGATCCAACTGAATCAGGTATTGCAGCACCAGCCGTAGACGACCACATAGTATATTGGCATAAATCTTGAACTCAGTGTTGATTAATGATATTGGGTGATAGTCTGTACTGTGCCTGGATGGTGGATTAGATTTAGGCAACACCATTATGGTGGGCCGGTCCAGTTCAGTAAAAAAGGCACCCCCCTCCAGGGCCTCCGCATATAGGATGTGAAGGTGGGGCACCAGGAGGTCACGGAACCTGGAGTAATATTCTGCTACTTTGCCATCGGGGCCTGGGGTCTTCCCGGAGCGAAGGTTCACAATGGTCTCCCCAATTTCTTCCAAGGTTATGTGGTCATCAAGGCCTCTGCTAACTGAGGCAGAGAGGTTTGGCATGCTTGTCTCATTCAGGAGTGGCATCTGCTGTTCAACAAGAGGTCTAGGCGCTGCCTTGTATAGTGCAGTGTAATAGTGGGTGAAGGTCTCCGCTATGTCCTGCGGAGTTGTGCGTATCTACCCGGACTCATCCAGAATCTCAGCGATCACTTGCCCCTTTAGGGGGTCATTGGCCAGCCAATATAGCACCCTACTCTTTTTATCCCCCCAACCATAGACTCAGGCCTGTGTTGCCCGCCAGATCTGTCTTGCCTCTTCCAGGGAGTGGGCTCGAATTTCTTGTCTCACCAGATCCAGGGCCCGTCTGCGATCCTCCCTCCCCGTGACTCAATGCCTTGCGCTCCAGACGGAGTGCCAGAGCTTCGAGGGCCGTGACATGGGCTTGTGTCTCTTTCTCCTTACGTCGTAGGAGACTTTTTGAATAACTGTGGACTGTGGCCTTGCCCGCTACCCAAAGAGTAATACGGGATTGGACCGATCCAGCATTTTAGCTAAAGTAAAGGTTAATCTCTTTATGGAGGACCGTGAAGTAAGTCTCGTCCTGGAGAAACCAGGCATTAAGATGCCACACAGGTCTCCGGTGCTGCTCCGGATGGCCAATAACCATTGAGATCGGTGCGTGGTCAGAGAGGCCCCGCACATTGATCTGGACCTGGGTGACTAGGAAAAGGTCAGTGGCCCTCATGAGGATCATATCTATACTGGCCTGGGTATGGTGCACCGCCGAAGTGTGTGTGTATTGTCGGTGTTGAGGGTGCCACACCCGCCAGGTATCAGCCAGTCCTGTGTTCAGCATCCATTGGGTCAGAGCTCGAGAGCGTCTACGACGGACATCAGACAGGGGGCCCATAATGTCTATCATCAGGTCCAATACTGCTTTCATGTCCCCACCCACGGCTGTGAATCCCATAGGCATTTGTGCGAGGAGAGCGGTAAGAGTGTCAAAGAACCCCTCAAGCCCAGCAGAGGGGGCATATACGCTAAGTAGGTTGATATTGCATCCATCCAGTCTTCCCGTCAGGGCCACATACCTCCCCTGCGGGTCCTCCCAGGTCCCTTGCACCTCCAAGGGGCAGCCCCGGTGGAGTAGTATTGCCACACCCGCGCCCCAACATCTACCCAGAGTGGTAAGCCCGGTCAAAGCCATAGCGGGTCTCCTGTAGGAAGAGGACGGAGGGTCGGAGGCGCTGCTCATAGCGCAGCACTGTCATCCATTTAACCTTGTCAAGGAGACCATTAACGTTCCAGTAGACTATTGTCATGTGTGCCGTGTGACATTTTGCGATGGTGCATCCTCCACTGTCTTTTGGACCATTGAAGGGTCAAAAACACAGGGCCAGGCACTGTGCAGCAGGCAGTGAGCCCTGCAGACTCCCGGTGTCTGTGTGCTCTGTGTGCGTCCCTCATATGCGGCCTCCAAGAGCTGAAAACTAGAAACAAACAACAACACAATAATGCACTCGTACAATGATAAGTACCTCCCAACTCCCCCACTCTATACTTCCCCTCCCCAACTGAAAAAACATCTGTTGCCCCAGAAGACCCCAACACATCAATGAAAAGGTAAGGTAACTCCTATAGTGGTGTGGAGTGGTGGACCCCTCCATTGCGTTGGATTTCAGCTACGCTCCATTAGTCAGCCATGTCGGGCCGATTGTCGCCCCAGGGGCCTCAAATGAGCAGGGTCTGGCTAAGTCTTTCCCCCTCCTCTGGGGCAAGGTGCCCCAGCGGTGTCGAGTCCCAGGAGTTCTCTCTCCTCCAAGACAGCGACAGTGAGGGGGTCTCCGTGCCACCCATCTGGGAGGCCCTCCGGGACCTATGCCTCTGTCAACAGGAACCAGCCTGCGGGTGCCCCAGGCTGCCGGTACCCCCAGAGACTCCCCCAGGCATCGCCCCTCACGCCCCCTCAGGACTATAGGGGACCCTCTAGCGGCGATCCTACATCACCCACTCTCCGGCCGCCTCTGGTGTGTCAAAGAAAAGTGCCCTGCCGGCATGTAGAACTTTGAGGCGGGCCGGGAAGAGGAGCAACTTATGAATTTTTTAAGTAAAAAGAGTCTTACTCCATAGAAAACAATGGATGCGTTGATGCAAAGTACCTGGTTTGTGTAAAAAATAAAGCCACACGGACAGGCATGCATCAGAAAAGTCAGTGATGCGTCAATTCCTTACTCGCAAGTGAGGCCGGGTGTCGTTTCTTCTCCGGTCGAGTGAACGATGCATCGTTTTTGTTTCCCGTAAGAGAGCTTTGCATCGATTTCCAGATGGGCACCTCGGGTCCAGGCAGGTTTACGTTGATTTTGATGCCCAGCAATGATTTGTGCAAAAGCCGGCCGCACAGTGATGGAGAACCACGCTATGTGGGGGTGCGTTGATTTCAGCAGCAGCAAGCGGGTGTTGCGTAATTTTTTTAGCCGCAATGCAGGTGATGTGCTGGATTCACAGCCATAATGCAGGTGGTGCTCATATTTTTCAGCCACGATACAGGTAGTGTTTGTTTTTACAGCTGTGTTACAGGTGGTGCTTCAGAATTTCCCCCGCACAGCTCCTGTGCGTGAATTTCCACCTCAGTTCCACCAGCTTCACCTTTCAAGGGCACAAGGACTAGATAGGGCAACACTTGGCAGGGTAGGAGTCTCAGCAGAGAGTCCAGGTGCTGGCAGAGGAAGTCTTTGATGGCCCTGAGACTTTAAAACTGGAGGCAAGTTCAGTGCAAGCCCTTGGAGACTCTTCACAAGCAGGAATATACCCCAAAGTCCAGTCTTTAGCCTCTTTCAGGAAGAAGCAGCAATTGCAGGCCAACCCAGCAAAGCATAGTCACAGGCAAAGGGGCAGTACTCCTCCTCCAGCTCGTCAGCTCTACTCCTTGGCAGAGGTTCCTCTTGGTTCCAGAAGTAATCTGAAAATCTGGGGTTATGGGTCCAGTACTTATACGCATTTCTGCCTTTGAAGTAGGCAAACCTAAAAAGGAAAGTCTCTGTTGTTCGGAAGATCCTGCCTTGCCCAGATACACACACAATGGGGTTGGAGACTGCATTGTGTGAGGACAGGCACAGTTCTTTCAGGTGTAAGTGTCATCTCGTCCCTCCCCACTATAGCCCCCGAGACTCATCAGTATCTGTAGGACACTCCTCAGCTCCCTTAATGTCACTGTCTCAAGGGAATTCACAAAAGCCTAACTGTCATTCTGACCTAGTTGTGGATTTCACAGGCAGGCAGAGGTACAGAATAGTTATTAGCAATGGGGTCTTTGGTTGGCAGTCAGGTTACCCACGTCCAAGCAAGGACCCTCACTCTAGTCAGGGTAAAGGAGAATCACCCTCAGTTACCCCCCCCCCCTAGGTAGCTTGGCACGAGCAGGCAGGCTTAACTTCAGAAGCAATGTGGAAAGTATTTGTACTAACACACACAGTAACTCAGTGAAAACACTACAAAATGACACAACACAGGTTTAGAAAAATAGGTAATATTTATCTAAACAAAACAAGACCAAAACGACAAAACTCCAACATACACAAGTCCAGTTATGAATTTTCAAAAGAATAAGGCCCTCATTATGACATTGGCGGTAAATGACGCATACTGCCGTGCTGACAGCCGCCAACTTACCGCCGTGCTGGTGAATATCCGACCACCATATTATGACACACTCACGCCAATCCAACAAAATACAGCCACATACACAAATCTGCTAGACCAAAGGTCAGTGCTAAAGTGGCAGTCCCAAAACCTACACAGTTACACCAACAGAACAACGCCCATCACATTATGACCCATGAATCACTATGGCGGTAAACCATTGGCGGTACATAATGCCGCGCTCACAATTGACACCCACATACAAAACAACACTACATTGGACAAATCAAACAACACAAACCTGACACCCATACACACACCAAACCCACACACCCACACCACTATAAAACACACACCCACATTACCCATAACCCCTTACAAATACAAATCATTGCCACCAGACAGACAACAAGACCACTGTCACAACTAAACACACACACCACTCACACCCATACACCCCTCACGCACTCCACATCACACAACCCAACACATTACCCAACACACCCTCACCAACACACATCACATAACACCCAATCACACCACAATGGCGCCCCCGTTTCACTGAGGAGAAGTTAAGGGTCATGGTGGACGAAATCGTCAGGGTAGAGCCACAGCTATTTGGAGCACAGGTGCAGCAGATATCAATAGCAAGGAAGATGGAGCTATGGCGGAGAATTGTGGATAGGTTCACACCGTGGTACGTTCCATAGCAGCATCCAGGTGGACCCTCACCTCCTCCCCCACAACTCACAGCATAGGAGGAGCAGGTACTGGCAATACTGCATCCTGAGGGTCTGGCCGGAGTTGGAGGAGGACTGGAAACTGCTAAGTCAACTTTTAACAATTATCACCCCCATACCTGCATGCCATCACACACCCTCACCCTTACTCCCATCACTCCACTCCATCGTACATAGTCCACCATCACATCACACTGATCCCAATGCCAAGCCTTTCATGCTGTACCAATGAATGGACACCCCTCCCAGCCCTGTATGGACACTCATCACCAAAGCATGCACAGCATAGGGATACTAACATAACCACTATACACCAACATACACGAGCAAAAGCGTGCAGGGGAACAACAACCATAGAGGGTAAGCTACAGAAGTACAAATGTCAGATGCCTGAAGCATAATACATCATTTACATCCCCACAGGTACCCCAGCCAATGTCACTGGAGAGGAGGTGCCACCACTATCCAGTCCCCCAACAAAAGAGGCCCACAGTGATGACAGTAATTCTGGACTTCAGGATCTGGATGATCTACCTGGTCCGTCAGGGACCACTGGACAGTCGGTCACCCATGCCCAGTCACAGACCACCACAGAGCCTCTCACATCATGAACCAAAACCACAGCATCCACCCAGCGTACCCACACCTCTGTTCCCCGACACGTCAATCAGCAGTTTGCCCACCTGTACAGGGACCCCAGGCCACACCTCATACACAAGGCAGTTAGGGACCTAGGGTCAGTGGCAGTGGGCACACCGTTCAGGGGACAGAGGCACATGCCAATAGGGAAACTGGGAGGACTTCTGTGCACCGGGCGGAGGACATGACCAGGGAACCGACTCTCCAGGAGGCACTCTCTGAGAACCTGGGAGCCTACCAACATTCCCAGGACACCATGGGCCAGATCCTAGACAACATGCAGGAGAACAGGCGGCTGCAGGAGCAACAGTTTTAGGGGATCAGGGAGGAATTGCAGGCCATCAACAACACCCTGATCTCCATAGCAGGGGTGCTGGCAGTAATGGCCAACATCATAAGGGAGGCAGTGTCACACCAGCAGGCCCCTACCACTAGCCAGTCATCTGAACAGCCCTCCACTTCCACTGCCGCTACTTGCCAGGAGGCCACGCCACAGGACCAACAGGCCACCAGCATCCCTCCCCATGCAGAAAGTGAACTACCCCGCAAACGTTCCCTGCGAACCAGACAGAAGCCAGAGACACTTGCCAAGACCACCACCAGGAAATGAGACACTCCTGTTTGTCCCCATTGTGTCCCACTCAGTCACCCTGTCTACCTTGAACTGCAATAGCTCCCCTTCCTATGTCCCCATGGACAACACACCTGTGCTAGAAACAGACTGGAACAATACCCTGGACTTTCCTCCATCATTACCCCATCCCATTGCACTTTCCCCTCTAGATATTAGCACTACAATAAACACCCTTGGATAAAAATCGACTACTAGTAATTCATGTATTGCAAATTTGTATTGATTGAAACAGCTATTACCATTGAAAATGAACTGTACATAGAATGAGCATAAAAATAATGACCTGTAGCTGGCTGTTGTGATCACACCGGGAGAATGTGTCATATCACCAACATCTATAAAATCAATGTCCAGAGGTAACAGTAAGTAGTAGCAAAGAAGTGGGCAATGCCAGCATGGCAATGCCACACAGAATACAATAGTCATAGAAATGTAAAGTTGCACTGTCTCCCCTTGTGTCAATGGAAGTATTGACGTATCACTAATGTGCTGCTGTCCACATCCTCATCATCTGGCTCCTCATCCTCACTGTCCTCAGGGTCCACTGCTGCCCCAGGGGCATCTCCAGTCTCCTCCTCCTGCAGAAAAGGTACATACCGTCTGAGAGCAAAGTTGTGCAACATGCAGCATGCACTACTATCTGGCAGACCTTCTTGGGTGTGTAGCACGGGGATCCACCTGTCAGATGGAAGCACCTGAACCTGGCCTTCAGGAGGCCAAAGGTCCTTTCTATGATCCTTCTGGTTCGTCCATGTGCCTCATTATAACGTTCTTCTGCCCTTGTCCTGGCATTCCTCACAGGGGTCAGCAGCCATGACAGGTTTGGGTAACCAGAGTCACCTGCAAATATTGAGGAACAACATTTAGCCACACACTATCCTATATGGCCAACACCATAGGCATACACCAACATATTCTGGGTGGGAACCAGTGCTCACCTTTCAGCCACACCCTGTGCCTCTGTAGTTGGGCCATCACATTTGGGATGCTGTTATTCCTCACAACAAAGGCATCATGCACCGACCCAGGATACTTAGCATTGAAGTAGGAGATTTACTGGTCCACCAAGCACACCATCTGGACATTCATGGTGACTAGCCATTTCACTGGTAGTGCAATGCATAGTGCGTAGGCCTGTTCCCTGTGTGTGAGGGTGCTGTGTACGCCAACAGTGGTGTTGGTGGAGCCATTGACCCTGTGTATCCTTTGTCCCTTTCCCCCCTTTCTTGTTTTGTCACCCTGTCCTCATGTGCATTAGCATCATCTGGCCGAGGAGCAGAGGCACCAGCGACAGAGTGAGCTGCATCCCACAGGGACTGGAAGCAGAGTCCACTGACGCTGAGGGCATCGGTTGGAAGGAGGGTGAGGGGAGCACCACAGTGGAGACTGGAGGGGACAACACTGACTATGATTCCTCCTCCGATGGAAGCTCCCTGGTGGTGGCGGACACCTCTGGAACCACCCCAGCTGCAGGTACAGCTGCCACCCCCTGTACCAGCACGGCCCTCCCAGTAGCACCCCACCGAGTTGCCCATGCCCGCTCATCCAGGAGGGTGGGCATCTCCTTCGCCCCAGGCACCTAAGGCTCTGCCCCAGTCAGTCCTGTTGGCCTCAGTGAGGAGGCTATTGACCTCCTGAGATCAATCTCTGTAGGGCAAACAACCATTGTGAATGCCATCCAGGGGCTGCAGCAATCTAATGCATTCCTGGAGGGCATTCATGGTGGATTGGCGGAGATCGATCCAGGCTCTGGCCTCCTCTCTGATGGCAGCCATTGTCTCTGTTTGAACCATCCCTCCTCCAACCTCCACTTCCCAGTCCCATTCTCCTCAACCCCAACCCATCACAAGCACACAGGCAGACGAGCATGCACACAAGACAACACCCAAGAGTGTCACAGGCAAACACAAGCACCACACTTCATCCCACCGGCGCTCACACAAACACCATTCAGTTGCGGACACAACAACATCCACTATCTCCACTGTCTCCCCTCCTCCTCCTCCTCCACCTCCCACCCAGTTGGGTCTACACTCACACCTGCATGCACTACATCAATATCCAGTACCAGCATCATCACCACACCAAGCAGAACACACACCTCACTGGTAGACACCTCCACAATATCCATGCACGTGTCCCCTGTGTCCTCTCCCACTGTCTCTGTCCCCCTTCCTAAAGTACACAAACGCAAGCACTCAGACACCCAACAGCCATCCACCTCACAACAGCATACAGCCCATGCACCTGTACCCAAATCCAGCAGACAACACCTCCAACAACCACTCCCTCATCCTAAACTCCCATTACTCCTACCTTTTCCCATCCCAACGTCCCTAAAAAGCTTTTCATTTCCATGACTGACCTCTTTCCTACCCTCCCCCCGCCCTGCACGTATTGGCCAAACAGCCACCTGGGTCCAGTGGTTGCACTTCCTATTCGTGGTAGAAAGGATTCCAGCCCAACTATCCTGAAGGGGAAGGAGCCTGCAGCAGCTGCTAAAAAGGGGAAGGAGCCTGCAGTAGCTGCTAAGAAGGGGAAGGAGCCTACAGCAGCTGCAAAGAAGGGGAAGGAGCCTGCAGTAGGTGCTAAGAAGGGGAAGGAGCCTGCAGCCGCTGTTAAGAAGAGGAAGGAGCCTGTACCAGCTGTTAAGAAGGGGAAGGAGCGTGCACCAGCAGGCAGAGGGGGAAAGAGCCCATCCACCCGTGCCAGGAATGGTAAAGGATCCCCAACCCATGAGTAGGAGGAGAGGAAGCACTCTAAGTCAGCAGAAATTGCCAGCCAAACACCGCCACCACCAGCAGCTGTCACAGGGCCCCCACCACCAGCCATGGTTGTGCAGCCATCAGAGGGCGCAGGGACTGAGCAAGAGCCTCCCCCAACCACATCCACAGTGCAGCCATCGGAGGGTGAAGGAGCTGAACAGGAGGCTCCCCCAACCACCACCACAGTGCAGCCATCGGAGGGTGCAGGGCTTAACATCTAGTCCAGCCTCCATGGGCTGCTGTGTGGCCTGCCCCCACCAGAAGCAGTGGGCAAGTCACCCACTCTAGAGATTGTGGCCTTGCACTCCCCAGGACAAAGCACAGGGCATGTTGCCCACTCCATAACCAGTGGGGAAGACACCCACTTGAGAGACTGTGCCCTTGCACGCCCCAGGACAAAGCACAGGGCATGTTGCCCCCTCCAGAACCAGTGGGCTTATTCCCGCATCCGGCTGAGGTGCCCACCCTCCCCCTGAGGTGCCTGCCTATTTGACAACTGATGCCCCTGCAGAGTTCTATCTGGATTGGTGCAGGATTTGAGTGGATCCTTGAACTGTGCAATGTGGCCATGTGGGCCCTTTGCAATATGAACTTGGCAGTGCCCCTTTGTTAAATGCTTGTACAGATCTGTATCATGGCCAAATCGAAATTATCATTTTATTGTTGGACTGATTACAATCATTTTCGTGAATTCCTGTTGTTCTTGCATTATTCAGCAGATTTTCATGCTCAGATTGTTGTTGTAATGCAGCTGGTTGTGTGTATGTCGTGTGTATGTCGGGTGTGTGTTGTGCGTGTGTGTGTCACTTTCGTTTTCCTCCCTACCTCCCTTGTGTGCTAGGCGGCTGTACTCACCGTCGTCGTCTTCGCCAGCGTTGGTGTTCCAGGTGGAGCATAACGTAGAAGATCATCGGGAACACTTGCAGTTCGGGTTCCATGGCGGCGTGGTTCTTCCCTGTGTCTCAAATGGTGAGTCCTTTCACTTCTGTGCACCAAGCTTTTGATGGCGTTGGTACTGCCCCAGAAAAGGTGGCGGATTGTAGTGTCATAATATGGTGGGCGGAACTTTGTCTGTTGCCTGGCTGTAGGTGGCTACCACTGTGGTGACTGTTGTTTCCACCCTTGCAGTCGGTATGGTACATTGGCTGTCTATTGGAGAGCACACCGCCATGGTCATAATTTGGCGGTAATTACCATCAGCCTGTTGGCGGTATAACCACCACTTTATCACCGACTGCCAAGGTCATAACGAGGGCCTAACAGTCTTAAACCTTAGAAAACAGCGAGCATGCTGTTATTTTACAAAAGTACCTGGGTAGTGCCAAAATAAAGCCGAATGGGTGAGTGTGAGTCGAAAAAGGCCAGCGATGCGTCAATTTCTCACTCGCAAAAACACTGCGTCTTTCCTCCTCCAGTTGGGTTGGGGTGTGAAATTTCTTCTCTTCTGCAAGAGAGTGATGAGTCGATCCGGACAGGCACTTCGGGTCCGGGCAGGCTTTGCATTGATTTTCCACGCTGAGCAATGTTGCATTGAAAATCCGATTGCACAGTATCACAAAACCATGCTGCGTGGGGTTTACATTATTATCAGCCTCCGCTGGCGGATGTTGCAAGTTGTTTCTCCAGCTGCGTCCCAGCGATCTTCCAGCTGCAATGCAGGTGGAGCGTTGATTTCAGCCGCGAAGCCGGTGGCGCATTGTTTATCAGCTGCATCTCGGAAGGTGCATTCAAAATTTCCCCGCACAGTGGTCTGTGCGTGGATTTTCAATCTTTGTCTGCCAGCTTCACCTTTCAAGGGTCCAGGAACTGGATAAGGCACCACTGGGCAGGGCAGGAGTCTCAGCAGAGAGTCCAGGTGCTGGCAGGGGAATTCTTTGATGGCCCTGAGACTTAACAACAAGAGGCAAGCTCAGTTCAAGCCCTTGTAGATTCTTCTCAAGCAGGAATGTACAACAAAGTCCAGTCTTTGTCCCCTTTCACAGGTAAAAGCAGCAACTGCAGGATAGCCCAACAAAGCACGGGCACAGGCAGGGGCAGCACTTCTCCTGAACTCTTCAGCTCTTCTCCTTGTCAGAGGTTCCTCTTGATTCCAGAAGTGATCTGATTTTCAGGGGTTTTGGGGGCTTTACTTATACCCCTTTCTGCCTTTGAAGTAGGCAAACTTCAAAGGAAAGTCTCTCTTGTTTGTAGGACCCTGCCTTGCCCAGGCCAGGGCCCATACACACACCAGGGGGTTGGAGACTGCATTGTGTGAGGGCAGACACAGCCGTTTTAGGTGTGAGTGACCACTCGTCCCTTCCCCTCAGGACAGATGGCTCATCAGGATATGCAGGCTTCACCCCAGCTCCCTTAGTGTCACTGTCTAGAGAGAGGAGCAAACAGCCCAACTGTCAAACTGACCCAGACAGGGAATCCACAAACAGGCAGAGTCACAGAATGGTTTAAGCAAGAAAATGCCTACTTTCTAAAAGTGGCATTTTCAAACACACACTCTAACAACCAACTTCATTAAAATATATATTTTTAAATTGTGAATTCAATGACCCCAAACTCCATGGGCCATATTTATACTTTTTGACGCAAAACTGCGCTAACGCAGTTTTGCGCCAAAAAGATTAGCGCCGGCTAACGCCATTCTGAAGCGCCATGCGGGCGCCGTATTTATTCAATGACGTTAGCCGGCGTTAGCCGCCGGCGCTGTCTGGTGTGCGTTGAAAAAAACGACGTACACCAGGCAGCGCCGGCGTAGGGGGAAAATGGCGTATGGGCGTCCACAAATGGTGCAAGTCAGGCTGAGGCAAAAAAATCGCCACAACCCGATTTGCGCCATTTTTTTACGACGCCCATCCCCCATTGAAATGACTCCTGTCTTAGCAAAGACAGGAGTCATGCCCCCTTGCCCAATGGCCATGCCCAGGGGAGTTATGTCCCCTGGGCATGGTCATTGGGCATAGTGGTATGTAGGGGGGCACAAATCAGGCCCCCCTATGCCACAAAAAAAAAAAAATACTTACCTGGACTTACCTTAATGTCTCTGGGGTGGGTCCCTCCATCCTTGGGTGTCCTCCTGGGGTGGGCAAGGGTGGCAGGGGGTGTCCCTGGGGGCAGGGGAGGGCACCTCTGGGCTCATTCTGAGCCCACAGGTCCCTTAACGCCTGCCCTGACCCAGGCGCTAAAATCCGGCGCAAATGCGGGTTTTTAAGACCCACCCACTCCCGGGCGTCATTTTTGCCCGGGAGTATAAATACAACGCATATGCATCGCAGTCATTTTTTAAGACGGGAACGCCTACCTTGCATATCATTAACGCAAGGAAGGTGTTCACGCAAAAAAATGACGCTAACTCCATGAACTTTGGCGCTAGACGCGTCTAATGCCAAAGTATAAATATGGAGTTAGTTTTGCGTCGAATTTGCGTCGAAAAAAACGACGCAAATTCGGCGCAAACGGAGTATAAATATGCCCCCATATGTCTATCTGCACCCAAAGGGAATCTGCGCTTGAATAACATTTAAAGGCAGCCCTCATGTTAACCTATGACAGAGATAGGCCTCTCTACAGTGAAAATCGAATTTGGCAGTATTTCACTGTCCCACCCTTAACATACCCTGCACCCTGCCAATGGTGCTTTACATGTAAGAAAAGGGAAGGTTTAGGCCTGGCAAGTGGGTACACTTACCAAGTCGAATTGGCAGTTTAAAATTGCACACAGAGACACTGCAGTGGCAGGTCTGAGCCATGTTTACAGGGCTACTCATGTGGGTGGCACAACAAGTGCTGCAGGCCCACTAGTAGCATTTGATTTACAGGCACTGGGCACATATAGTGCAGTTTACGAGGGACTTACTAATAAATCATATATGCTAATCATGGATAACCCAATCACCAATACAATTTACACAGAGCATACACAGTTTAGCACTGGTTAGCAGTGATAAAGTGCCCAGAGTCCTAAAGTCAACAGAAACTGGTCTGGAAAAATAGGAGGAAGGAAGCAAAAAGTTTGGGGATGACCCTGCAATAAGGGCCAGGTCCAAAAGAGAGCTCAAGCTTTAGCAGTTGTTAGCAGTGGTAAAGTGTGCGGAGTCGTAAAGCCAGCATAAATCAAGTAAGCAAAAAGGAGGTTGATTGCAAAAAGTTAGGGGGAAACCACGCCAAGGATGCCATATTCACAAACATTAACCAACTTACATTGTTACGACTCGGCCATCATGACCAGCACCTACGCTTTTCATGCACACAAGTTCACCATCTCTGATGTCTCTTAGCACACCTGTAGCTAGGTCACAATCAGATTGGAGCCTAAGAAGTGTGAAAAAGTAAAAACAAGGAAGCAGGCTCTTACTATGTGTACACCCAGCATGTGGAACAATACTCTTGGAGGACTGCAATGATACCTCTCCAAATTAGGGAAAACTTGAAGGCACAGCTCTTTAAAGACACTACATCACAATTAAATAAGAATCCACAAGTCAACACCGCCCCAGTCACTCATTGGTGCTTGCCTTTGTCAGAGCTCCTTTTGCTAGGTGTGCGCTTTTCAAATACCACAAACATTCATACACATACATAGGTTTAAGTCAGATGAGAAATTCTAAGGAAATGGGAGAATGGTAAGCGTCAATACTTTGAGTTAGAAAGCTATTGGTGCTGATTTGGCAAGCAAGATCATAGCAGATAGATCAGATACATAAATGTTAAGAGACAGGTAAAAATTAATCTACATTGGTAATTGTTTCAACTATTTGTGACATATATCTCATGCTGTTATTATGAGGTGTGCCAACACCGAGGTTCAGATTCTCAAAGCTGTCAGGCAACACAGCACAACACCCAAAGATGCTGTGCAGTGTCAGGGAGAGAGCAGGAGATTGCCATATTCACATAGAGATGGCACTCTCCTCCCCTCTCCCTAGCGCCGGTGCATATTTGTGCTGCCGACCGCCATGCGCACACCGTAGCGCCATAGTGCTAGGGTATTTCTGTGAGTCTAGCATAGGTTTTGTAATGGAAAGTTAACCTTCCTGTTCAAAATACTATGCCTAATCAAGTTTAAAAGCTGTTCCTTCTTTGTATGGGTACTCTACAGTGCAGCACACATGCAAAGTCAGAAAAGCACAGAGAAATCAAAACATTTCTCTGTTTAACGCCTGCTTTCAAAAGGCTTTAATTTTTGGCTCAAAACCCTGTCTACTAATGTTTGTAGGTTGGGTTTTATATCAAAAAGCATGGGTAGTTGCATGGGAATGCCCATGTACCACCCATGTAATGCCCCCTTGGTGCTAGGTAATGCAAACCAGTGCTTAGCGCTGCTTTGCATTACTTTTAGGATACTTTCAAGAGCAAAACAAGTTTTGCACTGGAAAGTAAATTGAGAATAAAACATTTTAGGCCTCATTTACTAGGCCCTCCCGGCACAATGTGCCACTGGAGCATTATTTTTGTTGACGCTCCGGTGGCGCAGTGTGCCAGCCAATATTTACAAGGCCACGCAAAGCCACCTTGCGTGACTTTTCATGGGTTTGTAAATATGGGCCCCTTTCGCACATAAAACTCAGTGAAAAGGGCGTTCCATGGGTGTTGTTGTGGTTGTTCCAACACAACACCCATGGAATGTGAAGGAATATGACACATTCACAGATTTACAAGTTTGGGAATGTGTCAAATTCCTATGCCACCTCAGAGGTGGCGTAGAAGTGATGCAACAGGGAGAAGTTACTTTATTTCTCCCTGTTTTTCCTCTATGTGTCTTTACTATTTTTGTGCAAGGGAGCCTGCAATGGCGCTAGGCAGAGGGAGAGGACATAAATGCACCATATGTTGTAGATAAAGTGCATTTCTGCCCTTTCATGGTGGTGCAGGGTGGCGCAGCATGACACTAGGGGCCGGATTTAAGAAAAGTGGCATTGCATCCAATGCAGCACCACTTTTCTTGTGCCCCTGAAAGGCCGCTACTGCCACCATGTGTGTGCCGTATTTAATATACGGCGCACCATGGCACAGGTTAGGGGAAATAACATCAACCTTTTTTACGCTATTGATGTACTGTGGAGGATTAGTGCCAAAAATTTGGTGCTAATCCTGCAGTATACATAGTGGCCCATTGAAAACAATGGCATGCCCCCTTTTAACACTTGCTCTGTGCAGGTGTTAAAAATAGCCGCCAAAATGGCACAGTGGAATCTCTTAGACTCCACTGTGCCATTTTTGTGGTCCCCCTAACCGGGGAAGACCCCCTTGCATACATTATGCCTTTCGCAGCCATAATGTGGCACAAGGCGTTACAAAGTGGTGCAATGGATGCCTTGGGCCACTTTCTAAATATGGCAAGGTAAATTTGGCCTTGTTGGGCTACATTAGCGTAGTAAAAAATGGCACTAATGTGGCACAAGGAGGCACTAGGCCCTCCTAAATCTGCGTCTTACTACACCGCCCTGTGCCACGGGCTTGTAAATAAGCCCCTTCGAGCTGGTTAGCGTCCCTTTTGTGGCACTGACCGAGTGCAAAATGTTTGCAAATCTCCCCACAAGAGTCTCTAGGTGCTTACTGAAAGGAAAAGGAAGTAGACTGATGAGATAAAAGAGTGAGATAATGAGAGGAATGAAAAGGTGTGTTAAAAAAATTCCTTTTTGATAGAACGTGTACACCTACTAAGCAACCTACTAAGCAATCTTTCTAAGACAGGTGACCAAGCAGAGAAAGTCGGGGTTTTGTTGCATGGATCACAAATCTGTGCCACCAATTATTAATGAAACGTATGCATAGTTAACAAATTTGATGAGGGAGAGTGGAGATCCTCTCAGGGCGATAACTCTGAAGTGATTCTTAATGAAAGTGTGAGAATCCCCTGAGTGTTTTGTGCACACTGCAAATAATCTTGAAGTTTATCTGCTCTTTGATTGGAAGCCAGTTTAAATTCCAAAGGATGGGTCCATCATGAACGGTGTATGGGTTGCCTCAGACTAAACGAGCTGCTGTATTTTGGACCACCTGCAACCTGTTTATCAGAAATCAATGTAAATTCAGGTACAAAGAGTTGGTATAATCCATTTGTGATTATATCCAGGCAATAAGGGGGTCATTCTGACTCCCGCCGGCCGCGGTAACCGCAGGGCCGGCGGGAGCCGCCAGAATACCGCTGCGCGGTCAGAAGACCGCCGCGGTTATTCTGGGTTTCCCGCTGGGCTGGCGGGCGACCGCCAGAAGGCCGCCCGCCAGCCCAGCGGGAAACACCCTTCCACGAGGATGCCGGCTCTGAATGGAGCCGGCGGAGTGGAAGGGGTGCGACGGGTGCAGTTGCACCCGTCGCGATTTTCAGTGTCTGCATTGCAGACACTGAAAATCTTTGTGGGGCCCTGTTAGGGGGCCCCACGACACTCCATACCGCCATCCTGTTCCTGGCGGCCGAAACCGTCAGGAACAGGATGGCGGTATGGGGTCGCAATTCCCATGGCGGCGCAGCAAGCTGCACCGCCATGGAGGATTCCCCAGGGCAGCGGAAAACCGGCGGTACACCGCCGGTTTTCCGTCACTGACCGCGGCTGTACCGCCGCGGTCAGAATGCCCATAGGAGCACCGCCAGCCTGTTGGCGGTGCTCCCGCGGTCCCCAACCCTGGCGGTCTCGGACCGCCAGGGGTTGAATGACCGCCTAAATGCCATGTGTCACCTCTTAAAGGATAAGTACAGTAGCAATTTACTTAAATGTTTGATGTGGTACATACAAACTACAATGACAAAAGACACCTGCGCTGAAAAGGATAGATGGTTTTCTAACTTCACCTCCAGACTTTTAGTGGTCTTTGCAGGGTTCATTGACTATGAGGATTAATGTTTTTTTCTGCATTGAGCTTTAATTCATTTCACTCTATGAGTTGCTAGCGGAAATTATGTTTTGTTAAAGTGCAGAGAGGGAAGTTGGATTATTGTCTAAGCGAAAAACAGCTGGCACGCCAAGCTTCTGTTTGACAGGGCACTTAAGTGTCCAGAGTGTAGATCTCCTATCAGGTTTTCACAGATAAAAAGAAGAACCCTCTCAGTGCAATTCGCACATCGAAACCTAGCCTTTATATCATTCAAACAGTTATTAGTGTGAAAGTGTTTACCTAAATGAATAGGAACATGGCCTTTCAAGGTCATGGGGCTACATGTACGAAGCTTAAAAATTGTGAGTCGGAAATAGCGACCCAATGCGAATTGCTATGTCCGACTCGCAAAACGGGATGTAAGAAAAAATCACAATTCCATTTAGCGATTTGGTGCGAGTCGCATCGCAACTTGCGAAATCGCAAATTGCGATTTCCTAAATTGCACAAAGGTGTGTCACAGAGTCGCAAATTGCGACTGTTTCACAATTAGCGAACGGGTGCAAAAGAAAGGAGAAAACACACTTTCTGGTGCTGGTTGATGACATCAGAACCAGGAAGTACCCCCCATGAAACTGGGAAGATTCTAGCCAGCACAGACAGCAGAGGCACACCCAGCTGAGAGGAGCAACTGCAGCCATGGCAACTCAAACTAAAGAGGCAACCACTGCAGGTAGGAAGAGAAAGCTGACATTCTCTGATAAGGAGTTGGAGGTCCTGACTGAGGAGTGCTGCCTACACTATGAGGTCCTGTTTGGCAAGGCAGCAATGAGTGTCACTGACACACAAAAAAAGAAGATTTGGCTGGACATACAGAGCGAGATCAATGCGAGTCAGCCATCACACCGCTGAGGAGGTTCGCAAAAGATGGTACGACCTCAGGTCCAGAACCAAAGAGAGGGTGGCAGAGCGGATGAGGGAGGCGCACAGAACAGGTGGAGGACCATCCACAGTACCACCTCCTACAGCTATAGAGAGCATGGTGGAGACCACTCTGGAGCCAGAAGCTGTCGTAGGAGTTGGGGCATGGACAGTTTAGCACCTGGAACCTCCAAAAGTAAGTAGCAAATCTCACTTATTTACACCATTCAAGGCATCATGCACACATCCACAGTCCACAAAAGCATGCATCATCCAAATGTGTTCCATGCCAGTTGTATTGCAACCTCAAGGACAGTGCATTATGGGCAATGTAGTACAGTAGTCCAACTGTTTAGGAATATTTATTTTGATACGCCACACATCAGAGAGGCACTGACAGTGTATCCACTGTGGTCTCCCTCAAGTATCCACCGATGACCCTAGTGTTGAGGGAGATGATGATGCCACCATGACAGCAGGAGAGGCAGTCAGCATATCTGCAGGGGAGTGCAGTACCACACCGATTGTCCACCATGCACGTGAGACCACGGAAGAGACAGATGTGGACACTGAGGCAAGAAACCTGACACCGGGGCCACAGATGGGTGTGAGTCGGCCACTGCTGGGTCTCGGCGTAGATGGCGTCATCGAACACAGGATGCAGGTGAGGAGGATGTCACAACTGAACAATTCCTTGGACTAGAGGCATCCCTACTCTACAGTCACCGCCTGCAAAGTAAACAAATGTGGATGATGAACCGGAACCTGCACAGAATGCAACAGACCCTCACACAGGGATTTGCCAATGTTGAATCACAATTTTCCAACATGAACACCAACATGGTAAACCTCACCACCGCCATCAAACACCTGTGTAGGGAAATGGTTGCGGATCGGGCCCATATAAGGCGCAGAGAGTGCAACACTGCTGCACGTTTGGACCAGCTCAGTCAGTCCATTGGCCGCTTAGCCACCACAACTACTTGCCTGTCAAGGCACACTGTCACGCTACAGGTGGAACTAGGCCATTTTGCCAGAGATGTGGCAAGGGGACTAGGGCACATAAGTTCTGCAGTTAACCTCATAGAGACCTCTCAGGCAGCAAGAGGTATTGGTGACACCCCTCAGGACAGTGAGGACATCTCAAGCGTGAGCAGTGTGGCTGCCTCAGATGTACGCATCCTGCGTAGTAGCAGTGCCCGCCAGACATCAGGGGACCAACCAGGCACGGGCCATGGTGGACGTAGCTGTAGGAGGTTGTGATGTTGTCTTCCTGGGTTTAGCCTGAGGCACATGATGTGAATGTGACTGACTTTGTTACATTTTACTTCTTTACTGCTAACTAAACGTCAACATTTCAATAATACACTCCTGACATTAAAGGATTTTTTTTTTTTGCACAACCTGGCTATGTGTGACTTTAACATGCCAAAGGTCCTCTCAATAACAATTCTGGTTCACCATTGTCCAATGTTGTAGCGCCTCTCATTCTGATTGGCACATGTTAGATATGGGGTGAATATCCATGGCCTCAGAGCAAATGCACTGTCACCTGTGGAACAAAACAGCAGATATGAGCATGGCTTCACATGGTTATGCAGTGACATGTATTTATGACATTGGTGTGTACTACAAAGCACCTAATAAATATCCTTCACCAAACTCCCCATATTCTAGGCGTTGTTATATCCCACTGTGCCTGAATATTTATGCATCATTTGTACTCCCTGGAAATTTTGCCACTATCTCAGTTATGACATTATGGGCATCACATACCACCTGGATGTTGAGTGAGTGAGTACATATCCTATTGCGGAACACATATTCCAGATTTGCAGGTGGGCAAATGGGTATATGTGTCCCGTCCACACACCCTATTACATGGGGAAAGTTGGCAATTCTGTAGAAGTCCAATTTGGTGTTGTGTATTTCGACATGTGTGTGAGTATGGCATCTAAGAACTGCCTAAAAAATCATGACAGGGCACTTTGGGACACCCCACCTGCAACTGCAATCACCCCTGGTAGCTACCCGAGGCCAAGAGGTGCAGTGAGCAGAGCACTTGCACATGTGTGGGGATGGAGCAGCTGCGCAAGGTCTGGCGTTCTAGCTGAAGTTTCAGCAGTTCAATAATCTCTAAGATAACTGCACTGCTCACTCTGTATTTATCATATATTTCCTCCTCAGTTTGTTGAAATATGGTCTGCCTGGTTCTGTATGTCCTCTCCTGTCTCCGCCTCTTCCTCCTCTGCTGGGCAGCCTGGACTCGCCTCCTCCATGCAATCACGTAGAGTGCAGCCATTTTGAGTAACCCAGAGGCCTTCTGGGTCTGCTTTTATACTTTGGTTCTGGTTACCACCTGTTTGGAATCAGTGCTAATCTGGGTGTGCAAAACAGGCTTTTTGCAGCTACTCGCAATTTGCGACTGTCTTGCACATTCGGTTTGCAACTCACAAATTGCGATTTCTCAATTGTGAGTCGCAATCACGAGTTGCTAATTTTTGCGATTCGGTTATTGGTCACATCGTTATTTGGGACTTCGAAATGGCATTGGTACATACCATTTTGCTTTTTGCACGGACACAAATAGTGATGGGACCAATTTGCGAGTCGCAAAACGTACGTACATGTAGCCCTTGGTTCCTAAGTGTAGCAACGAAACAGAGCGAAAATGTTTTAAAGCTGATGGTCTACCCCATAATAAAACTAAAATCCAGCAAAGACTTGGGAATCTTGGCCTGCCCTCTCTTTCTTGGATTCTACATACAGAATTAGACATTTCACTTCCACATGATGATTTTTGCTCTGTAATGAGTAGACTAAAGAAGGGGAAGCCTGCCAGGTCAGAATGTCTACCAGCCGAGTTGTATCAAGGTGCTGAGTCCAGTTATTTGATTTGAGCTATTTGGCATATGTGCAAGGGCAATATAATATCATTTTAGCAGGCAATACGACGAGGCCATGGTTCCTGAAAGAGGCCAATATTTCCCTGACACCTAAGCTAGAAAATACCCCTAGATCCTGTGAATCATTTAGGCCAATTTGTTTGCCAACTGTGACACTTAGACCAAGATTTACTGTTGTTTGAAGCCCTGCAGCTTAGCAACCAAATTTGCTACTCTGCGTTGCATTGTGTTGGGTTAAAGTGGCAGACAAAAAATGCACTGTATGTGATAACATATAGCACATGTTTTTCCCTCCCCTTATGCTGGCATACTTTTGGCTGCCATACGCCAATACGCGCACACATGCCCCAAAGTGCATGGATGCGAGCACTCTCTAAACCAGTGTGCATTTTCTTTAAGCATTGTTTTTTTTTACTGGAAGGAGACCTCTCCAGTACAGAACTATCTTTTAAGACTTTTCCCACTTTGAATGTGCTATGGGATGCAGCACACAGGTAAAAGTTGGATAAATAAGGAGAAATGAAAACGGTTATCTTTGTTATGCCTACCTTGAAGTGGCATACGGTTTTGGTGCAAATCCCTGTGTACAGATGTTAGTAGGTAGGGATTTGCATCAAAACCCATGGATGGTTGCATGGCAACACCCATGTCCCATTCATGAAATGCCCCCTTGATTGCAGGACTCATTTTTTATTCCACCCGTTATCATCAGGCTAGATATGGTGGAGAGACTTCTTTGAAAATGGAAAGCTCAGATCCTGGGAGTCCCAGTGGAATGGCTGCTGCAGCATATTTAACCAACAATTTCTCCACCTTGGACAGCTTTTTTAAAAGTTGGTATTGATACACATGATGGACAGGATTCAGGCATAGAGGTTGCAGAGGAAAACAATACATTTGCATGTATTTATAACAATGTATGATTGCGTGCTGTCAAGGACTGGACACTGTGAAGGTCTGTCATATTCTCTTTTTGATGGCTCAAGAAAGGGAAACTCCTCCGAGTACCCACAGAGCCACCCTGCACTTAACAGTACATGAGAAAGATGGCAAGTAGCTCCATGAATTTGTAGAAAAAGTCAAAAACGGCAGAACATAACTCCTTGGCAATCTTATACTTCTTGATAAAAATTGATGATTAGTGCAGAATAGATCAACAAGGCCAAAGCCCTGCTTGAACATCAGGGTGCAGGGACAAGACAATCAAGATTTGCAGAAGTACAGTTGGAATCTTGCTGCAAAGAAGGAAAAAATCATGGACAAAAAAGAGGCAAGGGGTTAGAGACATAAAATAAATAAGAGAACAAATACATTGCAATGCATCCATCACTCGTCAATGCGGCCCTTAGTTTTCTGCCTCGAGCATTTACTGCGAGCAAAAGCCACGTATGGGAAAGACGGGGGAAGAGAAAAACGAAAAAGCATCATAAAGGAAGAAAGCAAAAATCTGCAAGAGTGAGCTGAAGTGGCAGGGAGTGGTTTTAGATGGCTTGGATTGAAGAGGCGCGAGAAGGTTTCGGGATTACATTGCCTCAGTAGTCTGTGTTCGCACATTTAATTGCAGCAGCTGCGTGTTTAAGAGGAGGGCTTTGGGCACCAGCAGGTTTTTATTTACAAATTAAGCACTGCATCACAGGAAAGATTTAAAATCATCTAGAATTGGAAACTTTAGGCATTAATCTCTGGACAAACCACCATCTTGGAAAGGGCTATTCATAAAGCCTTGCCACTCGCCTTCCTTTCAACACAGTGTTGACTAGGCACAGGAAGAAAACACACAGAGGCTGGCCTCTGTCCTTTAATGCAACTCTCTGGTTCCCCAAATGCCACCCTTCCCACCTCTGCCCAAATCACGGAGCACCACTCCAAGTGAATGCAACCAGTGAAGCAGTGGAGTGATCAAGGCAGATACATGTTGAGCCTGTAGAACCAAAGATGCACTGCCCAACCAAGCAGTGTAGCAAGCTGGCTCTTTATATGGTGTACTAAACAACAGTACACCATGCAGAGAGTCCAGTGAATCTCCAATTGGTTTGCAGAAGCAAAAGTAGATAGGACTAATGCTTTATTTTTGTGGTAGTGTGGGTGAGTAATTAGGCTTATCAGAGGGCAGTGCTAAGCATTTGTTGTACTCACAGAGGCAATAATGAGGCACACACTCAAAATCTGAGACCAATTCAGGGAAATAAAATTTATTTTTATATAACTAGTGAAACCAAAAACTAGGTTGAAAGGTAAGTATGTTTTTAAGCATAAATAATTTTCACTTGCAAAAAATCAACACAGTGTGATTTCAGAGTTCTATGTTATTCTATGGAAGGAAAACACATTCAGCAAATAAGCACTTTACGATGACTCATGGGACCAATTTCGTAGACTTATGGTGAGTACTGGACAAGAGTCAGGACCACACCAACAGGTCATCCGGGCAGCACTGGGGCCGCAAAGTGAAGAGGTACAGTATCGCATTGGATGCCCAATGTCTTTCAAAGGGATTGGTCCCCATGGATTTAGGCTGCAGGCTCTGGCTGGGGAGTAGTAGGGGACAACCAACAACTGGGTCCCAAACATGGGGTGTTCAGGGATATACCAGGGCCCAGGGGCAATGGATGCAGGGGTGTCCTTTGGTGTTGGGTTTTCTTGTCTAGAAGCACCTGCGGTTGGGGGGTCCTGTGGTCTGAGGCTGCAGGTGTCGTTGTGGAGTCAAAGAGGGGTGAAACCACAGTGGGCTCGAGTTTGCGGGAGCTGGGGGAAATTTTTGACACCAGGGATCTATTTCAACTCAGGCCAGCGGTGAATTTTGCAGTGGTTTCTCTCACCACAAAAGCTGCGTGAGAGGGGGCCTGGGTGCAGAGGCTGCAAGCAACTTCAGGGAGTCCAGGAGGTGTGAAACCACAATGGACTCAGACTCTCTACAGCTGGGGAACCTTTTTCGTGCCAGTGTGTCGCTTCACTTCGGGTCATGGATGACGGGTGCAATGATGACTTCAGGTGTCAGGTCATCGTGGTTCTGGGGTCTGCAGAGTCCTTTCTTTGGAGTTAGTGGAGGAGCAGGTTCACTGCTCATGGGAGTCTTGAGTCTTTGTCAAAGGCAGGCATTCCTCCTGGGTTTCTGGAGGCTCAGGTGCAGGACAAACCATCTTCTGGTGCAGACAGGCCAGCTGGGTTGCTACAGGTCAGCTGCTTCTTCTACTCCTTTTCTGCGGGTGCGTCTCTTCTTTGTCCTTTGTCTTCTTAGGTCATTGGGATCTGAGTTCTGGGGTGCCACCTAAATACTCAAATTAGGGGTGTTACAGGGAGTGTTAGGTGGCAGCCAATGGGTTGCTACCTTTAGGGTGACTACACCCTTTCTATGACCACTTCTGTCGGGAAGTGGACATAGTCCTGATCCTAGTTGCCTAATTCCTACCAAGATGGAGGAATATAAAAAGTGGTGTCCACTTCAGCTAGTCCACCTCAGGGCTAGGATTGGCAGGAAGTGGGCACACCTCCTAACCTGCCTAATTTTCCCACTGTAGGGTCAGGACCTGGGGGTCGGTCACCTCTTCCATTTGAAGAGACTTGAGTCACATTACAAAGGCGGCTAGGCCTTTGAAGCTCCCCATCCTGAAATGTCCATCCTGCCTGGTGAAGGTGCTAACACCCCCACCCAGTGCAGGCTTTTGTCTCTGGCATCCAAGAGTGCTAACTTTCACCTTGGGGGGAGGGTCACAAACATGGCTAGATTGGCTGATCTGGTCAGGACCAGTCAGTTAACACAATAGTAGTTGGTAGGTTTTCAGAGGCATGCCCTCTGGGTGCATGTATTAGGGAATCCAACACTGTCATTAGTGTTGTCTCACCAATACGAGATGTTTGCTACTAACCATCCCTATCTTCAGTGAATCCATCATGTAGCTGGGGAACTCATACTGACCAGTGTCCAGCACATGTATTTGAAATGGCTTCCCTGGTCACTTACTATGTCTGAGAGTCGACAAAGACATAGCAGGAGCATAGCTTCTCATGCAGATATGCCCTCACATGAAATATAATGCACCCTGCGTTAGGGCTGTAAGGCCTGCTAGAAGGGTAACTTACATATATTACATGCAGGGGGCATGGCACACAAGCACTGTGCCATGTCGCGTTTCACTTTTGTCTGCACCAAGACAAGCACGCTGCAATGGCAATCTGCATAAGGTTGGTGCTGGGTCCCTCAGACTGGCACAAGTTGTGCTGCAGGTCTGAAGGGCGCTCTTCAGTACCCATGCCCTAGGTACCAGCGGTACCATTTACCAGGGACTTAGAGAGGGGCTGAAGAGCCTGGTCACTTGCGGATCAAGTGACCAGGGGTCTTGTTTTAGGAAGGAACCCTGGCACTAGGGACCTGGTTAGCAGGAACCCAGTGCACTTCAGTCAAAGTTGCATCTACAAGCCAGGCAAAATGTGTGGGGGAAAGGGGTTAGTGCAACCAGAACCCAGCTCCTTACAAGCAGCTCCTTACAATTGGGTTGGATTTTAAATTACTTTTAAATTAGTTGCTGTTTTATTTTTCTAGCTGCTTCCTAACTGCAATTAAGCCTTATAAATTGTTATAATGTAACCCAGTGTTTTCCTGTGGGAGAGCCAACCTTGCCACAGTGAAAATCTTTTGGAGATTTTGCCCCACCAGGAAATCAGTTAACACAATAGTAGTTGGTAGGTTTGGTGGAACTCCCTCCCCCGCAGCCTTCGGGTAACCAGTCATGAACTTAATTTCCAGAAAGCACTCAAAACCTGGCTGTTTTAGGATCTTCTTTTCTGCAATTATAGTTATAGAGATTTGTCCTTTAGCGCTGGGAGGCCTTACAGTAGCCATGCGCTACATAAGCAACTTAACATTACCATTCAGAGGCGTGCCCTCTGGGCGCATGTATTGGCGAATCCAACACTATCATTAGTGTGGGCTCACCAATACTTTTTTAAATACCATGCACCCACCCAATGGGTATGTAGGGCCTACCTTAGGAGTCATTTATGAGTAATAAAAACAAAGGTTTAGACCTGGAAAAAGATTTGTTTTGCCTGATATAAATAGTGGTTTCAAATTGAACACCCAGGCTGCAATGGCAGGCCTGGAGACATGCTTTACAGTGGTACTTTAGTAGGATGCACAATAAGTGCTGCAGCCCACTAGTATAATTTAATTTACAGGCCCTGAGTACATGTTGTTCCCTATACTAGTGACTTCCAATTAAATTAAAGATGCCAATTAAGGTTATGCCAATTCTAACATGTGTAGAGAGGAGAGCCCAAGCACTGTACTCCTGGTTAGCGGGAGTAAAGTGTGCAGAGTCCTGTGGCCAGCAAAAATGGGTTTAGTGAAAGAAGGAAAATAATCAGGTAGAACAGTGTGGAAAAGATGGTCATTTCCAACAGAAGTTTATATTTTTTCACTACGTATTACAACACAGATCGGTATTGATTTGACATTTTTCATTTATGCATATATTAATGTTACACAAGTGGTACACCACTCAAGAAATGTCATTTGAAATATCAAATGACCATTTTTGATTGTGAGAAATTGGGTTGTTGGTTGAAGGGTGTCTATGCCCTTCTTAAGCAGCAGCTACAATCCTTTTCAGGGTGGACTACAGGAATTACTAAATTAACCTGTGCTCAACTGTCTGGCAGCTTGGCGCAAAAGCAGTCAGGTCTAACTTAAAAGCAATTTGTAAAGTATTTGTGCAGCACTCAAACAGTAATAAAGTGAAAAAATAAAACAAACAAAATCCACACCAGTTTCGAAAATTTAGTAAAATGTCATAAATTATTTGAAACCAAAAAGAGAAAAATCCAATCAGTAGAAACGCAGATATGCACTTTCAAAGATTTAGGTAAGTATAGTGACTAAAAGCACAATGTGTTTACTGGGGTTATCTTGGACAAAGTCTCAAGTTCAAGCTGACTGTGATGCAGCATGGGCCAGGTACAGCACCGAGAACAGTCCCCTGGACAGTGTACCTGGTTGTACTTGAACTGAGATGCAAGGTCCTGCACTGCATTTTGTCGGTTCCACTGGGGCTGTCAGTCAGGAGCTGCGAGATGCTGTGATCTGAGGTCCTTTGTCAAGATGCGTTGAGCTGCTTCATTTCTGAAGAGGCCGCTGATCAGGAGCTGCGGGATGCTGCAAGGGCATGTGTTGTGCTGCATTCATTTTGAGGGAACCCACAGTTGGGCCAGATCCAGGGATGCATTTCTTGGGGATCAGGATTCACTTCAGCAGAGGCCAGCAGCATGGTACAGGCAGGTCCAGTTGGGTTGGGTCAGCGGGACAGATGCAGGCCAGGTCTCTAGAACTTTTTATGTCCGTGTAGCTCGGAACAGATGTCCAGTCAGTCCAGAAATGATCCGAAGAGTGGGTCTCAATATTTATACCTGGTGCCAGCTGTGAAGTTGGAGAAACCTCTAGACTTCCCCCCACTTCTGGTTCTGGAATTCCCTTTCCTCCCTTGCCCAGGGCCCAAGATGTCTGGGATGACAAAAGGCTAGTGTGAAGTTCTTTGTGAGTGCAGGAGGCATCCCCTATTGAAGTGCAAGTGTGGTAGATGACAGCTCTGCCCCACCCATCTTGTTAGGAAGGCTCATCCTGCCAGCAACCAGTCCTCCTTTGTGACACTGTCTGGGAGGAATACGCAAAGGCTGACTGCCTACTACACCTAGTCATGTGTCCCAGGACACAGGCTGCAGACTCCAAATGGTCAGGACAAGAAATTGCTAACTTTGTAAAAGTGCTGTTTTCAGGACCATGACTCAAAATTAATTTTTACTATTAAAGAAAATTGTAAATTACATTTCTCTAGAGACTAACCCTGACATTTCTAACTGTTTCCAAGCAAAACGTATCAATTTATTAAATGTAGTAAGATAACCCAATGTTATCCTGTGGGGGAGGTAGGCCTCACAGTAGTGAAAAACGAATTTGTGAGTTTTCACTACCAGGAAATGTTAAATTTTAAAGTAGATGTCCAATTTTTAAAATACAATGCACCCAGCCTAACGAAGAGGTGGCGTATATGTCTTAAAAAGGGAGTTTTCGGCCTGGCACAAGGTTTATTTTGGCAAGTCGAAGTGACAGTTTAAAACTGCACACAGGCTACAATGGCAGGCCTAAGACGTTTTAAATGGCTGCTTATGAGTGTGGCACAATAAGTGCTGCAGGCCGACTAGTAGCATTTAATTTAGAGGTCCTGGGTGTATGGAGTACCACTTTACTAAGGACTAATAAGTAAATAAATAGGACAATCACGTATAAGCCAATTGCACCATGTTTTAGGAAGTTAGCACAAGCTCTTGTCATAGTAAAGTGCACAGCGCCCTAAAAGCCCCCAAACAATAGGTTTATAAACAGGAGCGGTAAAGGCAAAAAAGTTTTGGTGTGACCCTGCAGAGAGGACCAAGTCCAACAGTGATCAACGTATTGGTCTCATTTTCCTTTGTTTAATTAATAGAGTCTGGACTCAGTCATATATTCTTATGTATGCTTTCAATGGTATGTATTTCCTATGTCCCTTATGAAATGCAGGGTAAATGACATTTGTGCTTCCTATCTTTGACAAACACATAAAAGCCTGCCTTTCTAGTGCCTTTGATGTGCCTGCTGCACATTTTGTATGTCAGCGGGAGGGTTGTGTTATGTTATGTCACGGTATATTGTTATGTTATGTTATAATATGTTATGTTATGGTATGTTATTTTTTGTGGATGTGTAACATGCTTATCACCAAGTAGGATGATCGGACTCCTAGCTGAATAGCCAGGTCTTCAGTTTCTTATGGAATTCAAGAAGGGATGAGGTGGTCCTGATGTGTATTTGGCGGTGATATAGGAGAAGAAGTGTCCTCCTTGTTTGCTCCTGTGGTTGCAGGGTATTTCCGTGAGGTGGAGTGACTGCTTAGCACAGTTGCATGGTGGGTCAGTGGAACCTGAGATGGTGGTTAAGGTAGGCAGGTTGGACATTGTGGAGGGATGTGTATGTGTGGCTGAGCGGCTTGAATTGGCATCGCTTCTGGAGTGGTAGCTAGTAGAGCTCTCTGAGGTAGGGTGTGATACGTGAATTGTTGGGTATGTTGAAAATTAGTCTGGCGGTGGCATTCTGGGTGGTCTAGAGTATTTTTATGAGTTGATTCATGATGCCGGAGTAGAGTGCGTTGTTGTAGTCCAGTCTATTGGTTACAAGGGCCTGGGTGGCCAGGCGTCTGGTGTTGGTGGGCAACCAATGGAATATCTTGTGAAGCATACTTAGGATGAAGAAGCAGGAGGAAGTGGAGGCGTTCACTTGTTTGGCCATCATGAGTCTGTTGTTCACGATGATGCCAGTTTTTTGTGTGGTCAGTGGGCATGGGCCCCCGGTCTGTCAGCCACCGGGAGGAGTACCATAGAGAGCTCTTATTTCCGAATATCAGGAATTCAGTTTTTCTGTGTTAGTCAGATAATCACAATCATCTGACTAATTTTTGTAAACTGCAGTTAGAAAAGGACAGAAATCAGTGGTGGTTGGTGGTGCTAAAAAAAACTGCAGTATTAAAACAAACATACATTACAAAATTATATTAAAACATACATTGCAATAAAACAATTAAGAAAGTGAAAAATAGTTTCACTTACCTTATCCTACAGTACATCCTCAATGCTCTCCAGTCCCTGGCTTCAGACTCCTCTGAGCGCGAGGTGACTTCACACAGCCAACTACCTTATCCAATCCAAACGCTGCTCTCATGCTGTTAAGCAGCATCAGTAAAGCGTCTGGATTGGCTGGGGTAGGCTGCTTCAGCGCTCCAAAAGACACTGGAGTCCTGTGCCTGCTCTCCAACCCAGCTGTCAAAGACAGCTGGGTTGAGAAGTTTGAACTGCGCATGTCAAGCTGGCCGTAGTAAATAGCCTGCCAAACCTACATGCAAAGTTCAAACTGAAGTGGTCACTCCTCATTGCTATCAATCAGCAGCAAAATGCACTGGCCCCATCCCCACACTGTTTGGCAGAGAGTACAAAATAAAATCGTAATGAAGTAATTTTATTAACACATTATTTTTCTCTTTCTGGAGCAGTGTGTGGGAGGCGACGCCCCTCCACTCCTATGGAGGAACTGCCGCCTGGAAAAAAATCAATATAAATAATAATCAGTGGGTGAGTACACATCAAAATGTTCCACTTCGAAACAATTATAGGAGTGGTGGTGGTTAAGCATGATTTTGAGTGACCCCTTTTAAAATTTATCAGGGGTAGCGGGGCTCTTCTCATCCACTAATTGCCATCATGGAATGTATGACACATTTTGATCCCCAATATTAAATAATTAATAATGAGCGTTGTGAAAAAAATGATGACCGGGCTTTTTAACTCCCTTTCGGTCTGTTTTTGAACAGGACTGACGAAACCTTTACGCATCATACCGATCCTAATTATTTTGAGAAAACAATATTTCCACAGGGATTTTATTTCCACTTAAATCAAAGTATGGCGAGCACATATAATTTGGACAAGATGTAAGTTATGCTCACTGAGTGAGACAAGCTAGGTTGTTTTGATACAGACAAAAACTAGGTCAGGGTGAACGACCTTTGGTTTGACGATGCTTCTGCTTCAGTGGTTCAGTGGTTTCTCGTCGAGATAAACATTTCATGGAAAAACGTTGCATTCATACCAGGCACAACATCTTCAAGTGTGATCTCTCTAGCCCTAGTATTTGTGTGATGGGTTTCAAAGAATCAGACCCGTAAATTGAAATAGAAAGATAGCTGAGACTGTTTTGAGGCGTTATCTTAAATAGAATAAGCACATTACTATTTTTTCCTGTTCTATTTTTTGGATTAATTGCAATGATAACGTCTTTTAGCTGCAATTACTTGATAATGTACGAAGCTGGTGTGTTACAGAATTATCACACCCCAGTCCACTGTCGCCCCAGTTTCTAGGGAGAATCAAATGGCAGATATCTGTGCGGAAATATAATTGTGCATATTTATTAGACTAGAAAAAGGCTACTAAGTGGACCTCTTATAAACACTATAGGTGCAGTAGTCAAACCAGATTGCCCTGGCAATGCACCATCTTGCT
This sequence comes from Pleurodeles waltl, assembly GCF_031143425.1. Lineage (NCBI taxonomy): Eukaryota > Metazoa > Chordata > Amphibia > Caudata > Salamandridae > Pleurodeles > Pleurodeles waltl. Next base: position 321,296,339 of record NC_090436.1, read on the forward strand.
AAAAATACCAGCGATTTCATTATTTTAGGTATTTTATGTCAAGACTGTTTTTTGATGTGTCCTTGATTTCCTTTGTGCAACTGCTCTTTGGCAGTAAAATTTCTTTAAGTAATCGAGGGCAGACATGCCTTCTGAGAGCCACTGCCATAATGGTTCCATCTGACTTAATGGGCTAAACGCTGTTCGCGCCACTGGCTTCTTTTGAGCTCTGTGCTGATTCCAGGCAAGAGAGGCACCGCGGCACAGTGACACTCAGGGGGAGGAGCGGAACCGAGCGTGTCACGGTGACTTCTGCCACACGCACAAGACCTATTAGTTGTGAGACACTTTTCATTTGTGTTTCTTTTTTCAGCGATCTTATGCTTTAATTGGCTCTTTTTTTCTCCCTCTCATGCTCTTTGGGACAGATTTACAAGGACCTTGCGCCACACTAGCGTCGTTGTTAAGGAGGCCATTTTCCCGCGCTTGCATTGCACCACTTTGGAACTCCTTGCTCCGCATTATACCTGCGCAGGTATAAGGTATGCAAGGGGGGGTGTTCCCACGCAGGGAGGACGCAAAAATGGTGCTTCTGAAATAAGCAAGATTTCACTGCGACTTTTTTTCCATCATTTTTAATGCCTGCTCGGGGCAGGTATTAAAGTGATGAGCCCATAGTAACCTGATAATCTTTTGAGAATAATTTAGTTCTACGTTCATTACCATTCTGGGCATGCATGCCAGTGCCTTGTTATGATGTTAATGTGCCAAAATACACAGATACTGTTATATATGCAACATAATCTGTGGTAATTGGTGCAGCAGGTACCTGATGCAAGCAGGGAAAACGGCCTCATTGTCTGCTGTTGGGGTAATAAATTACAGCAATCATCAGAGTTTAGTGGGCCCCTCAGGACTTTGCCCCCATTGCCACTGCACCTGCTGCATGCACCAATGGTAGCTATGGCCCTGAACTGGTGTATATTTACACAGTTCATTAAATCTGTTTGATCAAGGAAAAGATCTTCAATTAAGTAGAAGAGTTCAAAGTGCCATACAAAGACAATGAAAAGCAACCATTAAGACATACACTTGAAGCAGTGACGGCTGATGTGACATATGAAAAGACTGTGAGATGGCAGAAGGATGAAGCTGCTAGGACTGTGAATCAGCTATACAGCTAGGCAGCCACACAATGTGGGAGTGGTAGAAGTGGAAACGGTACCCACGGGCAGTGATAATATATTAACATAACCCCAGCAAGGACCCAATTTTAGAAAGATGTGACAGCCCGATACAATTTTTTGAAAATATATAGCAAGTAGGTATATTCAACCTACAAACGCTCGTCTTTGAGGGAGGGACATACAACAAGAAGGGCTAGATCTAAAAAGGTTTAGTGTTGGTGCTTGTTTGAAGCAAAGCACGGCAAACACTTGTTGTGCACACACACCCACCACAAGTGTCCATCATTCACAAAGCACCACCCACACCTCATCAATCACCCTACACTGCACCTTTACACACACAACAACCCCCTCAACACAACCACTACCATGCCCCCACAAAAGCACCCACGGTTCACAGATGAGGATTTGAGGGTCATGGCGGATGAAATTATCAGGGTAGAGCCAAAACTGTTTGAAGCACAGTAAACCTCGATAGCCAGAAAAAATGAACTGTGGCAGAGAAAAGTCAACAGGGTCAACTCAGTAGGCAACCATCCACACACAAGGGAGAACATCAGGAATAGGTGGAATTACCTTAGGGGGAAGGTGCGTTCCATGGCATCATGACACCAGATCGCTATGCAAAAGACTGGCTGTGGGCCCCTACTTTCTCTCCAACAGTTCACTTCCTGGGAGGAGAAGGTCTTGGACATTCTGCATCCTGAGGGCCTGACTGGAATACCTAGGACTGGACTCTGGTAAGTACCCACAACTTCCATGTCACACAATTGTCATGCCCTGCATGCTTCCTCATCACCCAAATACTCCCAAATTCACTGTATGTCTCACTACACCTCCCACCCATTCACCTAATGCCCCTCTCCTGCATACCACACCTCCACCCAGCACAAATGCCCACACAGCCCTTCGCAAAGCCATGACTAGCATTGGTTAATACTATCACTACGAGACCCACAATGCACTAGCCCATCTACTTGAAAACCTGGAATGTGCACATCCCATCTCTTGCATTTATGACTATTGAACTAGCTATACCAACTAGATGGTACAACTGAGGACCACTATATGGCAATGAGAGCAATGCAATGGCACACCACAATGGCAACCAAGGCTAAGCACAGCTACAGCACTATGACTAATCCCATTGGCCACTAATCAGGATCCATAAACCAGAAATTGATCCACCATGGCAGACTCCATGCACATGCACAACATGCACAGACAGCACTATTAACCTTGCATATTCACATAGCCTTCTCCCACTGGGACACCATGCTGCAATATCCAGCCATTTCCTCTCAAAACTAGCAAGCCTGAATAGTCACTAGCTAACCATGCAGAACAGTCATGTGAACTATCAGACCGTACCAGAACCCATCTACAGAGCCAAAGTTACTAAACCTGAATGACACCAACCTAAATGGAGTATGTTACACATGTCACAGACCACTCTCTACCACCAATGGTATGCTGTGCAGCATTTGTCATTGTCATTGCTAGAAATCATGTCTAGCCTCTGTATGCATTTGATAAAGAGATAACCAAACACACGTTCAATATTTAACTCTGTCTCTCATTCCATCCACAGTTACCCCTCCCAGTGCCACCATGGACAGGATACCAGAGACTCCCAGCCTTCCTCAGCATGAAGGCCCCAGTGAGGACAATATGCCTGGATGTCAGTTCACCGACGACCTACCTGGCCCATCAGGGACACCTTTTCACTCTACGATTTCCTGCCTCACCCAGCCCACATCAATCCCCCCCCAACCCTGTGACTTCTATATAACAGCCAACCCTTTGTCCTCAAACCTGTGTCCCAAGGACTGAGCAAACTATTGTGTGCTCCACAGTATAGGGGCCTGAGTCAACCCTTAAACACCCCCAGACAATGAAGGTCCTGCAAATACTGGGAGTGGGCACACTGTGCCAGGGGCACAGGCACATGGGGTAGGGGGCATGAAAGGGAAGCTGTGGGCCAGAGGATGGGGCCCCCAAGGGACTCCGCTGACCAGGAAACCATCCCCTAAGTCCTGAGAGCATACCAACAATCCCTGGACAGGATGGGCCAGATCATCACCATGTTGGGGGAACACCAAAGGCTGCACAGGGAATACCACCAGGAGGTCATGCAGCAGTGGCAGACCCACAGTGCTACCATGGCCTCCATTGCAGGGGTGCTGCGGAACATCAACACCATCCTGCATGCTTCCTCCACCCACCAGCAGGCCCCTTCCACTAGCAACCTAACAACTGAGCCATCCACATCAGCAGCAGAAAGTGGAATGGAGGCCTTTCCAGGGGAACCACACCCCTCAGACATCCCTCCCTCTGTTGCTGAAGAACCCCCCACAAACGTGAACGTCCAGACAGACATCAGGCTGGAGCAGATGCCAAGACCCAACCCACTGCCATGAAGTGAACCTCACCTCATTTGTCTCCCTTGTGTGCCACTGAGACACCCTGTTGACTGTTCAATGACATAACTCCATCTTCCCATTGGGACATGGACACTGGACCTGTGCAACCAACAGCTGTACCACCTACTCCGATGATTCCATCTACCATGACTTCACTCATCACCTCTTGGGCAATGTATGCACCATAATTGTTTGTCACAATTTCATTCTATGCACAATAAACTCTATGGTACACAGCTGCTGTATATGTGTCTTCATTAAAACATCAACAAATGTCATGATTGCTAAAGGTGATCTGGTTATGCCCCCTACATCCAACAGGCAGTGTAATGGACAGCAGAGAGAGGCATCCTCAGCAGGAGACACAGTACAACAGATATGTTCCAGGAGAGATTTATGAGAGTCAAAAATCCAGGGCCACACAAGAGTATAGTCAGTATTCCAACCTGCAAAAAGACAATGTCAGAGAGTACCATCAGGATGGAAGGTATGGAGCCACACAAAGCACATACGCAGCTCATAGATGTCGTGCCTAGTGTAGGTTACCTCCTAAGCAGGGGCCCCATATATTACCTACACATCACCAGTCACAGATTATTCTTCACAAATCACTTTAGCTGCCAACTGTCATGTACAACCCTCCAATCTCTAATCATTTACCAATGGCTAATGACTATGAATGCCTCAAGCTGTAGGTAGCAGAGTGACATATTTAAATACCAGAGTCAGTGAGTGGAATGACATGAGAACAGGAGAATGCAGCAAACATAGCTCAATACTGGTCTGTACATCTGAGATGTGAATAAAGGAAACTGCAGTGAGTTCACTTGTTAGAGTAGAGACACGTTTACTGTGCACCTTACATTCAATCAGTCAGCTACCCCAACACACACATAGGGATAGGACCAAATGATACCCCCATTGATGAGCCTACTCAAGGAGGACTATTGTCAGCAGTTCATGTGGATATACAACACTTGCCAAATCCACACTCAACATACCTGTATGTCACTAGAAGTACTGATTGATGAGCTCAGTACTAGCACCAGCTGCACCTTCCTCTTCTGCCTCCTTATCACTTGCCATGTCAGCATTATCAGCCACTGGTCCAACTGCCTCACCCTTATCAGCTAGCAATGGTATTGAGTAGAGGAGGGCACCTCCAGATAGGTCCAGGTACCTGAATCTGGCCTTCAGGAGCCCAAATGTTCTTTCGATTACACGCCTTGTCCTCCAATGGGACTCATTGAAACGGAGTTCCCCTTCCATGGCAGGGTATCTTACTGGTGTCAACAGGCACGGAAGGTTAGGATAGCCTGTGTTAAAAAATGTAGAACCAGTGAAATTACAGGTACAACGACAGGGAAGAGTGTGACGACAGGTGCCATAACAGTGAAACACCTTCACAAGCATACATACCAAGGAGCCAGGCTCTCTGTGTGTAGTTGTGCCATCATGTGTGGGAAATTGCTGTGCCTCAAAATGTAGGAGTCATGCACAGATCCTTGAAACCTGGTTGTGACTTGTGAGATGTATTTGTCTGCCAGACACACCACCTGAACATTAATAGAGTGGCAGTTCTTCCTGTTCCTATACGCCTGTTTATTGGCACTGGGAGGGACCAGGGCTCTATGGATGCCATCAATGGCCCCTATCCCATGAGGGATGTGTCCCATATCATAGAAGTCTGCCTTCACATAGGCCAAATCCACACATTGGAGGAACCCGATGTTGCTGTCCAGGTGTTTCAACAATGCACACAGTACACCCTTCAACACAAGACTGAACATGGGCTGAGACATTCCTGCTGTCAAGCCCACTGTATTCTGAAAGGAGCATGTGGCAAGAAAGTGTAGCACTGACAGGAATTGTACTGTGGGAGGGATGCAATAGGGATTGCTTATGGCTGGTAAGAGATCAGGCTCCTACTGTGTACATAGATCCATGATGGTCTGACGATTCAGACGATAGGTCTGGATGACATGCCTGTCCTCTATGGTTGAGGGCCAACTAGTGGATGGTACACTGGTGGTTGTCTCAATCTCCTCATGGCAGGATATCTAGGTAGAGAGGAGAGAATTTACATTGAGAAAGGCATTTGACACATCTAAGCAGAACATGTCAAAATGGCATACACCTAACACTGTAGGACATGCATAGCACTGCTGACAAATGCTATTAGGGGATGGTGAAGTGCTTTGGACGCCATCCTTGCAGCACATTGCTGTACATGTAAGTCGTATAGGGCTCATATGACATGTGTAATGTACCATATGTGGCAGACTGAACTGTCCTGCACTGATCAAAGGAATAGTTATGGGATATACCTATATAGTGCCATCGCCTTTGTGCCTCCGAGTAGCTAAACGAGCCCATCATCAGATATACAGCCACATCACATCACTGTGTCATGCATGTCACATTTCTTTGCACTAACATGATGGCACAACATAGGCCTACTCCGCCATTTGGGCGAATATGTGTATGTTGCACTTATTTTGGCACATCAATGCATTATGGGTGCACAAAATGGCAGCCGTCTGTCCTGCTGCACTGAACAGTTGGAAGTAATCTAAGTCCGCTGGCGTATGTCGTCATGGCGGTAGGCGGTTGCAACCACCATGCTACTTGTCATTGGGTAACATTGCTGCCTATGACGGACTGGGGCCAATGGCAATGACCGGCGGTGGTGATGGTCCTGTATGTAGCGGCTGTGACCGCCATTTTCTGCAGCCTTGCTCACTTGACTCCTGACACTGCTGCCAGCAAGACCTCCATGACCTGAGCTGCTGTGTAAGAAGAGCTTGAGGAGCTTGTGGAGGAGGTCCTAACCCTGTATGAACAGCTATATGGGCACCAGAGGAGCAGATGAGTCCAATGCCATAGTCATGTGTGATAGGGGTTGAGTGTGATGGTGAATTGGGCAAGTGGACCGGTGAGAGAGTATATGCATGCAGGGGGCATAAAGTGAAGGTGTGTGAGAAGAGAGGATGGCTATGTGTGGGCACCTGGTGAGTCAGATGTGTGTAGGCCACTCCTGTTGGTTTGGTGCCAGTGTACACAACTTTCTCTTTTTGTCTGTATCATCCATGCAGGTGAACGCCTATCAGAAGAAAGAGAGCTGGTGTGCCATCTCCAAGCAAGTACGGACCCTGGCTGTCCACAGCCGGCGGAGCACCCATTGTCCCAAGCCAAAGGAGGACCTGAGACGCTGGGCCAGAAGACCGCAGAGGCCCAGCTGGGGATGTTCTCCCAACGAGGGAGGGGTGCCCATCGGAGTCTGACCCCCTTAATGGGTGGATGGGCATTTGAGGGCAGCACCACAGCCACAAGGGGGTTAGTGCTGACTGTATCCTGGGACCTGGCTTAGGTTGTATGGGATTAGCTGCCTCACTGTACCTTATGTGACAATGTACTCAATGCTACATGTATGTAGAGTAGTGGGAATGGGTAATAACTATCCGCCCTCAGTATAATTTGTAGATGTGTTTTGATGGTTTGCTGTCAGTAGATGTACATTTCCCATATCAAGACATCTACATGTCGGCATTGTGGAGATGGTCTAATGACATTGGCACAAATGTGACTCCATCATGCCTTTTCGATGGATGTGAGCTTGTGTATCACCTTACCCATTGAGATTGACCTGCTCCATCCATCTTCATTTGAACATTTGTGGCTCTAAGAAGTCAGTCCACTCCCATCTGTATAGCACACATGTATAAGTGTGTTTGTTGGTTGTGCTGGCTGTTGTGTCTGGGTAGCAAGTGTGGGTGTGGCCCTGCCATTTGTTCCACTGTGATGGCTGTGTATTGTGTGTAGGATATTTTTGTGTTTGGTGCATACATGCATGTATGTTGTTAATTTGTGTATTGTTTGTGTTGACATGTGTCATGGTTGTGTTGTATTCCCTTGTGTTGCTGTTGTGTGTGCTTGCGTGTATGTGGTGATGGGTATGTCAGAAGCGTTGTGTGTTGTGTTAGCATGTATGACGTATGCTTTGTTGTACGGCTGTGTCATTGTGTATATTGGTTGTCAGGTGTTGCTATGAGTTGTTATATGTATGTAGTGTCATGTGGGTGTGTGTAATGTGTTTGCTTTCTTAAGCGTTTGTGTTGTTGTGGTGTCATTGTGTGAATCGGTGGTGTTGTGTATTGTTGTGTTGGACTGTGCCAGTTCTGTGTGTCTGAAGATTAGTGTGTGTATAGCACAGGTGTGTTGGCAGTGGTGTGTGTAGTATGGGTGTGCGTGTGTGAATGTGGATGTGCATGTGTGTGTGTGTATGCATACAGGTGAGTGGTTACTTGTGTGTGTCACCGTCGCCAGCCGTCCCGGATGTGTATGTTGTGTGTGCATGTGTACTTTGGGTTTTCCCTACAGTGTCAGGTAGGTGTGTGTACTCACGGTTGTTGTCTTCGTCGCTGGTTCCGGAGTCGTTGTGTGAGCAGGAGCAGTGGGAGGATGTGCAGTTCAGCTTCCATTGCGGCTCCAGACAGGTATGTGATCCAGAAGGTGAGTGTTCCACAATGCCACCCATGATTTTTTATGCAAAGCCCTATCAACTAAAATTGTCAGACTGGGTTTTGCTGCTTACCTTGTGGCAGGTATTAAAACGGAGAAATATTTTAGTTTCCTCTAACTCCACTCTGTGAGGGACATACCCAAAGGGAAAAGTTTAAATGTTTGTCTAGGCATGGTATTTTGTACTGGAAGGCTACTGTTTCAGTACACATCATATGGTAGACATCACAAATGCCCTTTTACATTGTGGTGCAAAAGTGTGAGCATGGTGCTAGGTGGCCTGCTTTAACACCAGCAAAGGGGAAGAGAGCGCTAAAGTACATAAGAAGTGATGGGTGGAATACTTGAATTAATCTCAGCCACTGGTGCTTACTCAGGGCCATATCTCTGTACATCATTATTTTACACAAAATGACACCTCAGCTTGGACCTGGCCGTATGCAAATCAGTCTTAAAACTTCTACAGTATGGCCTGCCAGGACAGGTCCTCCCTGAATGGAGTTTTTCAGACTCATGCAGCTTGGGTTGCTTGTGTTCCAAGTAGAATATACCATGATGAAACTTGTACTTTTACGACAGCACCATAGCAAAACAGGCAAACACCAACAATGCAGTTGAAGGGTGGCACAATTCCTTCTAAAGTACTTTAGGAAGACACCACTCCACACTATATCAATTTTTTAGAACGAAGATTGTGACCATTACTAACTAAACTAAAACCTGAAGTATCAAAACAAATAAAATAAATGCACAACATGTGACATAGCAAGGTCCAACTCTTTGCTAACAATCAAGGCCTACCATTTCTTGACTCCATAGCAAGTACCTTGCTCTAAATTAAGCAATCCAAATAAACCCAGACAAATACAGCCCTAAGCAACCCTACAAGCAACTAAACTATTTATTCATTGTTATGTTAAACATTTTCCATGCAATCTTTAGTAAGTATTAAGCATACAACATGTAATAATGAGATTGATTAGTAAAAATATTGAAATAAAATTCATAGATAAATATTGAATAGAACAAAAATCAACTCTAAAATCCACAACACATAATAAAAAATGCAATATAAAAAATAAAACATATAAAAATATCACTAACAAAAAGTAACATATATTTAAAAACCAACACAATAACATATCCCACCCTTTTTGTTTTTTAAAGTGTTACTTACAGTTTTGTAGCTAAAGAGATCAAACTTCATAACAATCCGAAAGGCAAAAATAATCAATAGATAAAAAATGAAAATCTTCAAAAAATACTGAAACAGGAAGTAAAAAACATAAAATTCTAAAGAAGTGTTAACAAAGTGATAACAAAAACGTTTGCTGCTGTCTCATCTAAGCTATCTACTGAAGAACCCTTTTTTGCCAGTGCAGAAATATCTGGAGCCTCAAACATTATGAGCATGAGACATACTAGTCACAAGTTGCAGCCGTAAGCCAGCCTCAGTCCTGTGAAGGTGTCACAAGCTGCTGCAGACATGAAGCAGTTCTGAATTCAGAATCTCCAACACGATCCTTCCCTGCCAGGAGTATTGTTTAATACAAATCCTTCCAGACTTTCAAATGTTTGTTCATTTTTATAACTTGAAGAAATACTTTCTTCCTTTCATCAGTGATCTCTGTTTACTAATATCTGCTGAAATTTGCAGCCACAAATGGTGACTTTTCAAGGGGTTGCCAGATTAAAAACCTGTACAAAAGCTCAGCATTGAAATGACGTGCCAAGTTCAACTGATAACTTGTGATAACTTGAGACTGTTGGCAACCTTTTTTGCATCTACCTCTTCCTCTTCAGTGGATTTCGTGGTGCTTTCTATGCTAGTTCCTTATTACACTAAGGACTGTTTTATAAATTGGGGTTTGAAATACACAATAAAATATTAGGTTGGTGATAACAATCCATGGAGACCAATCAAAACCTAAAAAAATTGCATTTTAAAAAACCCTCCAAGAAAACCAAAGACTCAAGGAAATAAAGGATAATATAAATAAAAAATAACCAAATTAATTTCCTTGGGAAAATGCATCCAATGACATATCCCCAATGACCTTAAACAGAAACCTGTAAAAGAAACACAAAACACCCGTCCACAAAATACATAAATCTATAAACAGTATAACATAAAAAACACATGCTATCAATACGTAACTGATAAACATAATAAACCTATAACCTACAAACACAATAAACCTATAACAATGTTATAACGTATGTATAGATATGGTATTTCTACATCTCAAACCTAGCTGAAATGCAGAGGAGTGCTGTACATGGTCAAAGGTAAGCTTAAAATCGGGGCGCAATAGGAGAGGAAGCTGATTTGTAGACACATTGGGCCTCATTTACAAGGCAATAGCGGCACACTGCCTCACCCAGGCGTCAATTTTGTTATGCTCTGGAGGAGCAGTTTTCTGGCCTATATTTACAAGACCACACAACGCAACCTTGCGTGGATTTTCATGACCTTGTAAATATGGCCCCCTTTCATGAGTAGCACTGCGTGAAAGTGCTGTTCCATGGGTGTTGCTGTGGGTGTTCCTACGCAAAACCCATGACATCTGACGGAATCTGACGCATGTCCATATTTAGAAGGCTGGGAATGCGTCAGATTTCTACGCCAAGCATAGAGAGAGGAAAATGCCATTAATGATTGTTTATGTGCAGGAAGGTGCCCCTTCCTGCACATAACCAATCATCCCTGTAATGCAGGCACCCTTGCACCATTATGCGCTAGGCAGCAGTTGGTGCGCCAGCACAGAGGAAAGTACTAGGATGGATTGAATTTCTGTACATACGATGCATCCATGCACTTTCAAAATGACGCAGCGCAGTGCGCAAATCTGGCTTGCAGCACCACACTGCATCATTTCTTTTTAAATGAGCCCCTCAGTGCATTGTGATGTAGTTTGTTTTTGTTTTTAGAGAGGTGAGTCTTTAACTCTTTCCTAAATTGGAGTAATGTTGGTTTAGTCAGGATGGATACACGTATGTTGCTCCAGATCTTAAGCTCATGGATGAGAAAGACTTGTTGCCTTGGTTTAGTTTTTTTTAGTTTTTTACCCTAAGGGGCTGATTATGAGTTTGGTGGTTGAACCGTCTAAACTCCAGTCTGGTGGTGAGAAGGCAGCCGTCAAGCGGGCAGCCTCACCACCTTCATATTACAATGTTTCCACCAGGCTTAATGGCGGAAACGTCATATTACGGGCAGACCGGCGGAAACAGTGCAGCTACATTGGCCTCAGGTCCCTCAGGGAGACAGTGCGCATTCCAAGGGTGCTGACAGGACAACCCCTGCACTGCCCACGACATGGTTGTGGGCAATTAAGGGGCCCCCCTGCAGCCCTCAACTCTGCCTTTCCATAAGCATTTTCATGTTGGGGACTCTGCCACGAAAAAGCTGGTGGAAAGGAAAGGCTTGATCAGCATGGTGGTGCCGAACTCGGCACTGCTGTGGTCGACCACAACTTTCACCACTGCCAACCCGTCAGGATCCCTGATCCCGGTGGAGGTGGCAGTGTCCTGGTGGTGTGGCCACCATGATTGTAATCTGGCGGTTGGACCACCAGGATTGCGGCGGTCGGACCACCACATCGAGTTTGGTGGTCTAGGACCACTAAACTCGTAATCAGACCCTTAGTCTGCAGTCTGATGGTGTTCTGGCTGTGGCTCAGCCAAAAACCATAAAAGATGGTGAGCTTGTCTTCAAGATACGTGGGGGGTTGGTTGTGAGGGCAGCTAGTTTTGAAGATAGTGAAGGCTGGCAAGGGGAGCCAATGGAGTCTCAGTAGGTTGGGGGTTACATCATCATATTTCTTCAGGTCCTGGCTGTGATGTGAAGGATGCTTCTAAGGGTTGCCAGAGTGGAATAGGCAAGGCCATAGAACAGGCCATTACTACCATCCAATGCATTCTACCGCACTCGACTACCACAACTACAATACATTTCTAACACAACTCAAATAAAGTGTATAAAAACACTTACCTAAATTAAACCTATCCTACCCCCCATAACACTAAAACCCTGAACAGTAGTAAAAAAAGTAATCTTACCTGTCCCGAAGAACAGAAGAGGTACAGTGACCAAACACAACCAGGAACCGCCCAAATAAAAAAGATATTGTGCAAAATAATTAAAGGTTACACAATGACTGTTAATTAAACACAAAAACAACTCAAACCACATAGAGGTCAATGGAAATTAAAGCATATTATGTATTTATTCATTGTATAATAATAAGGTAAACATGTAAAAAATGTGAAAAAGCAAATGTACCAAAATGTAAACATATACTAAAAAGAAGTACAATAAAAAAAATTACAATTATTCATAGCAGTTTTAGTATATGTTAAAACCGTTTCTGAATATACAATGTAGACAATAAATTGTGTGTATGAAGAAACATATATTTGTGAAAAAATTGTTAAAAACTGTAGTAAATAAAAAAACTAAAAAAGGAAGATGTTCAATCTATATGGTAAAAAGGTATTAAAAATATGAAAGGAATATGTCTGAAAAAATTCAAGCTAATAAGAATATGTGTATATGACTAGTACATTGAAAACATGTATGAGAATGCATGTTGAAAAGCAAATAAATATAAAATATAAGAAATATACAACTGCACTTTGACTTAAATGACTGCATGTAATAAATAGGACTTAGGGTCTGATTACAAGTACGGCAGTCCATAGGATCGCCGTACCTGCTGTGGCGGTCTGACCGACGCATCCCAGGCAGTCCAACCGCCAGATTACGATGCTGGTGGTTGGACTCCTCAACACTGCCGACACTGCCAGGATCATAGATCCTGTGGTGCTGGTGGTGCAGAAAGGTGTGGTCAAGCTAGGTGCCGTGCTGATCATGACTTTCCTTTCCACCAGCCTTTTCATGGTGGTGTCACCGCCCTGAAAAGGCTGGCGGACAGGCATAGATAGAGCACAGGGGAACCCCTGCACTGCCCATGAGCATGTCATGGGCAGGGCCCCGGGCCCCCTCCGTCAGCACACTCGGAATGCGCACTGTCTGCTATGGCCATAGCACAGTGCGCATTCCGAGTGTGCTGCGTGCGGCGCCATTGACCTCAGTTCTCTCTGAGAGCTGCAGCCAATGCCATTGCACTGTTTCTGCCGGTAAGCCCGGAGGAAACATCATAATATGGTGGCAGAGAGGCCGCTGGATTGGCAGTTACCTCCCCACTGCCATTTTGGATGTCTGGCAGTCGAACCGACGGCCATCGTAATGAGGCCCTTACCTTATAAAAACAGTGTAATTCTTCAATTTTCACCTGATAACCTAAACTGTAAAGCAAAGCATGTACTTAAAAATGTTACATTTACATATAAGCACTACTTTCATATATAAAAATACAAACAACATTATATTAAAATTAACATTGCTTAGAACAATATTTCTTCTTGCCAAATGTTAAACAGACTAAACCAAGGGTTCAACTTACTAGGGTGTAAATTAAATATTTCAGATCCAAACTAAAAAACATTAAATAAAAGTTTAGAATTGTTGCTATTCCTACTCCAATGTAAGCCACGTTTGGAAAAGCACTGGACTTTGAGGGGGGTAGATTTACTATTTACACTCCAAACTAAGCAGAATTCGTGAAATACCTATACTTTAGAAAATAATTACCATCCAATGTTCAACATATTTGTAAACATATCAGTCTATTAAAAAACTATCAGACTATAACAAAAACATAGAAAAAAACTAGTGATAGTTAGAAATACCAATATATAAATTTAGATGAAAAAATATATGAACTTAAATTAATTATATAAAATAAAAGATTGAAACTAAATTTTAATTACTTCATAACAAATAAATATTTTCCAAATTACAAAAGCACATAAACGCATTATTAGAAACTAGAATATATGCTTTATAAAATTTGTCTTTAAAAATATAATATAAAGTTTATTAAATATTTTGAAACTAAGGGGGTCATTCTAACCCTGGCGGTCCAAGACCGCCAGGGCTAAAATGACGGGGGCACCGCCAACAGGCTGGCGGTGCCCCGCCGGGCATTCTGACCGCGGCGGTTCGGCCGCGGTCAGAAGTGGAAAACCGGCGGTCTCCCGCCGGTTTTCCGCTGCCCAAATGAATCCTCCATGGCGGCGCGGAGGATTCTGACACCCCATACCGCCATCCTGTTCCTGGCGGTTCTCCCGCCAGGAACAGGATGGCGGTATGGGGTGTCGCGGGGCCCCTGGGGGCCCCTGCAGTGCCCATGCCAATGGCATGGGCACTGCAGGGGCCCCCGTAAGAGGGCCCCAAAAAGAATTTCAGTGTCTGCTTTGCAGACACTGAAATTCGCGACGGGTGCAACTGCACCCGTCGCACCTTCCCACTCCGCCGGCTCAATTCTGAGCCGGCGTCCTCGTGGGAAGGGTGTTTTGCACTGGGCTGGCGGGCGGCCTTTTGGCGGTCGCCCGCCAACCCAGTGCAAAACCCAAAATACCCTCAGCGGTCTTTCGACCGCGGAGCGGTATTTTGGAGGGGGAACTCTGGCGGGCGGCCTCCGCCGCCCGCCAGGGTGAGAATCACCCCCTAAATGTATACAAATAATTTAAATATAAAATTAATATACTATTTTAAATTAACTAATAATTTACTCAAATCTAAATCTAAATTTAATTTGAATACTTTTAGTAAAAACAATATCTAAGGAAAGAAAATACACAAGTTTGCACACACAAGCTACATAACGTTTTAAAACACTAAAGAAAAAAATCACTCTCCACCCTAATTTCTTTTAAAGCACACATTTTACTCTTAAAAATGTAAATTAATTAAAAAAATTATTCATAGCTAAAATACACCAAAAATAGCATAAAGCAACTATATTAAATAAAACAATATTTTAAACAACCATATTAACAACAATGTTTCGAAAATAATTCTTACCTGTGATATTATAGTCTATGATATTTTTGACTTTACAATATTCTTGCACAATAGTCTTGTGTCACAACATTTTTAATTTGATATTTTGGAGGAATACACATGGATTACCGATTGTTAGGTGTAGCTAATGTGTTGTAATTGATTATATACTCCTATTTTTGAGGGGGGGTAGTTTTAAAGAATACATTATTATCAATAACTTCACTTAATTTATAATTTTATTTCATGTTTATTAATTATGTATTAATTTTCTAAGACTGCTGACACAAATGTGTTTTTTTCCCTTCGTTTTTAGGTCAAGCCTAGCAAGCGCTTGCTCTGTCTGTTCGAGACATGTTATACATACTTTGTGGGCTTACAGCCCAGCCTCTGCTTTTCATTTGATTCTTTCTGTGTCCTTTAAAAATTCTTGCTTCCAAGTGATTAATCTTTCCTGTTTGTCCCTCCTTTTTGTCAGTTGTTCATTCCCACAGAGTAGTGCCCCATTACTTGTAGCCTTCTTTTTTCTTTGTGTAAGTACTTCGGAGGACAGAGCTTGTCTTTTCACTGCTCCGAGCTTTTCTGTAAACACAGCTGTAATTCTTTCTCCTATCTCTGCACATTTGCTGTTCACTCAAAGACTAAGATCAAATGTCAGAGGGTGTTTCCCCGAGGGCACATGCTCCTTTACTTGTTTTTCTGACTTCGAAGTAAGAGAACCCATCCCCCACCCTCTCACTTCTTGTCCTGTGTTGGCCTTTTACCAATATCATGCACCCATCTATTACTAGGTAGAACAAGTTAAAGCTGTTCTTTTGACTAACCTAAGGTTCAATACTTTTTGCTTAAATTTTGTGTGATTTTATGCTGTCTACAGCTTTCGCCATTACACAAGAACGGTTGAGAAACAAAAACGAGAGGCAGATTTCTAGCCGGCTGCTCCTGTTCTCTCGCAGTTACCCCCTTTCGGAGAAGCCATAGTGTAGCTCTTTCATGCTCTCATCCCTTCGCTCCCCCACCCCACACATAAGCTTTTGGAGAAAGTAGGAAAAAAACAGCCTGACTAGTTTTAAATACCATAGCCGGACCTCGAAATGAAAGCCAAACATATTGGCTTTGCCAATTCATGTTTTGTGATAGTACTTGAAGCTTGTTTATTTATATGCACAAACAGCTTTGTGCATGGGTCACACAATACCCTGATTTTGAAAAGGTTACTACTTTGCACTTTGTTGTAGCAGAGTATTCACAGATAAACACTGAAGCTATCTCTTTAAAAACAAAAAGTGTTAGAAATCATGAGGGCAGTTAAAGTTTTTAGTGCAACCCCCACTGTAAGATAGTAGAGCACTAAACAAGGAAGTTGTAAACTAACACTTACTGAAATAAATGCCATTTTGGTCTGTGACTTGCACGGTAACTAGTCTGCCTATCCTCCCTCATTTATTTATTTCCTGCTCCTGTTTCACCAGCCCTCAGTAGGAGCGTTCATTTTTTCTCATTTGCTCCAAAAGCACCGTTAAACAGGCCTGTAAATCTTGTTCTTATCTAGTTACTTGATCTAACTTCAAAGTGAAAGGATTTCTTGGTGTGGCTTACTGGCCCCCCAAATGGTGTTAGTGTCCCTATGATGTAATAGACACAAGAAATAAAAAGAAACGTCCATGCCCCTGTACTTCCTGGGCCACCACAGTTCCGAACATAAGTGTAGTGTTCTGTCATTGATCCCGTTGTGCCCTGCACCAATTACCATGGTTTACAACATCACAAATGCCAGTTCCCACACTAATGTTCTAGGACTCTGTAAGGTCACTAAGATTTGTAAATAGTGTTCATAACCAGTACACGGATGAACTGGACAAAATAGTGTTCATAACCAGTACAAGAATGAACTGGACAAAATACCACCTTTAGCATCATTACCAGGGTTCTGCTTTCATTTTCTTTCCAAATTAGCCAACTTAAGACTTAACACATGGCAATAAATGTAAAATTGACAAATTAGAAGCAGTCCCTCTCTCACTGCCCTCAAGGCCTTTGTCAGCCTTTTTCGCTTTTCTTATTTTCTCTTTACTTCTTCACAGTTGCTATGAAGAGATCTCTGCTTGCCTATACAGTACTAAACATGATAAATTGGAAGGCTTCTCCCCCTAAGAAAGAAAGTTTAGGCCCACCCATGCACAATCGTTGATATTCTTCCAAGACAACCGTTAGTGTGGCCATGGGGCTTCAGAAAGCTTTAGACTTGTTATCCAATAATAAAAATGCATTTTTAGATAGCGAAGTTCTGTGATCTTGTGGTAATGTAGGGACCGATACTCGTGTCCTGGCTCTCTTATTTTCATAACTAATGGATAGCATGCCACCTAGTGACAGTACAGAGTATTGATTCCCATAGGTGTCTACTACATGTATAGCCATATTACATACCATATGAGTGTGCATGCACTTTATTTGCAGTTTTATATAGTGCAAACATTGCCCAAGGGCATTAGAGCTCCTTACAAGCGGTTAGAGTTAAACTCTACTGAAGTACATACATTTAAGCAAACAATGCAAAAGCATCAAAACAGACAGGTTCAAACTGCCTTGTAATGATAAAGGCGATTATAGTGTTAGCCAAAGTCTCTTTCAAAAGAAGGTATTTTGAGTACCTTTTCAAAGGTAACTTGACTGGGGGTTGTGTGAAGGGCTAGAGGCAGTCACCTCTTCCTGTTTGCACACCCTATGTTACTTTGCATTCCACGCACAGGCATAATGACGAAAGATGGAGCTCTCATGTCCTCATAACGGTGTTAAGATTTGAAGTATTAAGAGCATCCCTGCCCCCAGCATGTATGTCTTTTAATGTTTGTTTTTTTAGTTGCTCTTGCGTCCTCTGTATATATGTTGTCATGCGTACAGTGCATTAGATTGCCTTTAATATGCGATCCCAAGGTTACTGCTGCCAACGACGTGCACGTCTGGGAATTTTATGGTGCACATGCTCTTAGGTGCTTCAATAAGATGTCAATACTCTGTTCTATATTCTGACACCACCACTCCATGGGAGTACATCTTTCCCTGCTTTCTCGCTTATGGGTTGTATTTCCTCATTCCAGGTTGCTCTTCTTCCACCTCTCCAGCTTATAATTACATATGCACACATGCACATCATCACACTTTTACTTTTATCTGCAAATGCTGAACAATATCGGCAAAAACAAGGCAAAACTTGTAGGTCTGCATTCACATCGAAAAGGTGAGACCTATTGGCTATGCCAATGCTTGTTGACTTTTATTGCTATGTTGGTTAATGTTGTAACACTTCTGAAATAAATAAAAAGAAAAAAACAAGCTGTGCTGCATTTGTCCAGCCTTTTATGATCCTGGTGCCACGGATTTGAAGCTAGGGGTCACAGAGACACTGTTGGAGTTGCAAAGGACAAGCCAGGGTGTGACTCCTGGCGACCCCTAAAGGATGTCCATAGTTGTTGAAGGTATCATTCCTAATATCTGAAACCCATTTGTGTGGATTGTATATTGGCAAACATAAATTGCTAAACCCCCAGCATTCGTGGATATTATGGGCCTGATTTAGATCTTGGTGGGTCTGCTGCCGTCCCACCTCAAAAGCGGTCCCAAGACTCCGTCAAAGTGAAGGATTTCTGACTGCCTTATTTAGATCTATGGTGTTTCAACCTCCATCCACGTTGATGGAGTGTACTCTGTCATGCAAGAGGTATACGGCAGCTGACGCAGCGGATTCCAATGCTGGCGTATAGCACTCCGTTGATTTCGGGACAGTGTGATCGCACCAAACAAACTTGGATAACACAGTTGTGCTGGCGGTGCACCAGGGGTTGTCCCCCGACTCTGGGAGTCCGTGACAGACCCGTTCAGCATTGTATTATGGCTGTGGATATTGGATGGATTCTAGCTGCACACACCTGATGTATATTGGCCAATTGTGAACACATGCAAACCACACTATAAAACACACTCCATTTCAGACCATGATCCTTTGCCACTGCACTGTTGAATAGCATTTTACTGCTGACTTTGCCACACAAAATTCATTTTTTTTCTTTTTTTTCCTCCCTCTGTTTATTTTCCTTTCCTTTAATTTTTTTAATTTTTCATCAACTTTTGGGGCACTAGATATTTTTTTTAGTCCATATTTTACAGAGGGAGAATTGTCAGTCATGTGGATGAAATTATTGGAGTAGAGCTACAATTGTTTGTTATATATTTTTTGGAGATTTATTAAAAAGTGGCAGAGTTTGGTGGATAATAGACATAAAATCACCATATCTAAAGAGGAAGATATATAAAAAATTGTCTATGTGATATTTCTGCTTATATTGTCGATTAGATTTAGTTTTCATGTATATATATATGTCATTATATTGAGGCAAATTATTTGTTTGTTTGTTTTTCATATATTATGATATATGTTGTCTGTTTTATTGTTGGTGTAAGTCTATGGTGTGTTGTTGTATATTTTGTTTTTTTTGTTGTATGTTATTTGTCATTTTGAAATCTTAGGATTAGGCTGTTTGCTTTTTTGATATTATTATAGGTAGTTGTTCTATGTTTGATTTGTATTTTGTAACAAAAAATAAAAAAAATTGCATATTAGATAGGAGAGTAATTTTCATTACTGTTTTACATTTTAATGTGTAAATCTTTAAAAATAACAGTGTTGCACGGATCTTACATTTGTGAACAAACTAGCCACCATTTTGAGTGGTGGTGACACACATTACATTTAAAAATATACTGGTTCACATCCTAAAATGGTGGGCACCTGACCTTGACATCAGGACATTGGCATTCTGACGGCCGTCATCAGGAGTTCACATAGTAGGTTCAACTCTACACAATGGACACAGCCATAGGCTAACGTGTGTAACGGCTACACATGAAAGCCGATAACTATGTCTGCCTCAATCGCGGATCATGTATGCCATGTACTTGTACACGCGTCTCAAAAAAAGCTTGCTTGTCTCCTAACACTACAGCCAATAACACCTCTTCTACTTTTGCTGCTGTTACCGACCTCTGGGAGCCAGGATGCTGGGCATAGCAACTGACAGGACCCTTAACTTTTATTCTGAGGAGTTGTAACTTCTCGCCATGGAGGTCCTGTCTCTGTACATCCAGTTGTATGGGTATCCAGAGGAACATCTACATGTTTTAATGGGAAATGTTTATTCTTCATGCACAGGCAAAGATGTCCCTTTTTGTTCACGAGTGAAGTGTTGTGATTGGAATGTAGTAAACTGAATGATTTAGCAGGGGACATGATGATGTTGGACAATGTTTAAAATGTCTTTAAATGGAGATGAAAAGTCATCTGAATGACTAAGCTCACTTTTCAGTTCATTTTGCTCACAAATCCTGATTTCATTTGACAAACTACATGTCTCTTTTTCCAGTGGCTAGTAGATGCTGTACCAGTAGTATAAGTGATAAATACAGCCAAATGTCACAATGAGAGAAATGTGAAGTGCAAGAAAACACTTTCAAGTTATGGAGTTGTCTGATGTTTTTGTTCCAATTTAAACTACATCCCAATTTCTGAAAGATGAGTGTCTACATATTTTAGCCATGTAATGGTGCCACATGTGAGGAAAGGTATATACTATGCTGCAAGTATAAATGACACAGGCTCTCAATCACCCATACAAGTATGTCCCATTCCTACTTACACACTTGTTCATACATCACCAAAACCTATGGTCTCAATAACAAACATGGTAACCCTTCAACACTGCCCTTAATAACTGTATGGGTTTCAAACCATAGTATCTCCCTCTAAAAACATTTGGCATTAAGCCAATGTAGCTGTGCATGGGGTATATGCTATTATTGTACAAGTTGTTTAGTCTTTAGAAGCTCACAATGATTTGTTCTGCTCACAAGTGGCTCTCACTACAGGAAAGGTTTCAGACCCTTGCCAAGATGATGTTTGTGGCCTTGATTATTAACATGGGCATATTGAAAATGCTGAGGGTACTCAGCAAGTCACCCCAAATTAGTATTTCTTAGGAAAAATGACATTTTGGTAAATATTCTCTACTGCCGTTTTAGAAATGCTTGTGAGGGATGGTACACCATTGTGTCACATCAATGCAGACAAAAAAAACACAAAACTTTTTTTTTCTTATCTATACAGGTCAACGCTCATCAGTAGAAGGAATATGGAAGGCTATCGCCAAGAAGGTGCGGATCCTGGCCGTCTATCAGTGGTGTAGCATCCATTACCGTAAGAGGTGAGTGGACCTACAATGCTGGACCAGAAAGTCAGCAGAAGTCAAGCTCGGTCAGTCCTCCCAATGTGGGAAGCATGTGATCTGCACCCTGAGCCCCCTAATGGCCTGGTTACTTGCTGTAGTCTATCTAGACCTTTATAGGCAGTTGCGAGCCCAACAGCAGCATCAAGGAGGTAAGTTCTAGTGTGAGTACAATATTTTAAATAACTAATTTTTGTTACAGCAACTAATTTTGCTATCAACATAAAGGTTATGCCCAATGCAGAAGAAGAGTTCTTGAAGGTGTAAGTTTTGTCCAAGGTGTATGATGATGTGTTTTGTAGATCCTATTTTGGGAAAAGATACCAGCGAGTGTGTTCACTACCAAAGGACTGGTTTGGGCACATACATGCTATGTTATAAGGGACAGTAGTACCAAACAGGCCACTGGTCTTTATTGTGTCAGGTGTGATGCTCCTTCCCTATTGTGATTGGTGTTACGTTAGTCCTATTATAGGTGACAGAGCATAAAATGATGTTATGATACAGTGGATGTTCCAAATGCCACATTGGTAAGTTGGTTTTATATGTAAACAAGAGTGAGGACATGAGGCAAAATGACTAGTAACCATAGGTTAAACAGCTAAATTTTTGATTCAAAACATATCCCAAATGCTTTTTAAAACAAAAATACTATTTCATTCATGTTAAATGTGACAGATTTGCATGATGTCTTACTCCTTCAAAAATCTGCGTGTACGGCAGTCTGTTTTGTGAAAAATAGTAGTGATAGGCATACAATTGTTGGTATAACACAGACAGTTATGTGTACATATTGGTGACAGAGTACCACATACCGTATACCATTTTAAAATGCCCTTCATGATGTCCAGATGATAAACCAATGATGAAGAAAAATGGGATAGTTAAAGGGGCTTTTGCAGATGGAAGGTTCTATCACATACATGTTGGAGTATCCCATCTGGAAAACTCAATATCAGGCCAAATCATGAACCATTTTGTAAATGTATAAATGTATCATGGTGTAATCTGTAACATAGTGTGAATTGCATGAACATCTTTGTATATGCAATATTTACTATGATGGTCTACCAATTTTTGATTAAAGTGAAAGCCAGCATATTTTGTGAAACAATTAACAATGGTAAAACTGACTT
This sequence comes from Pleurodeles waltl, assembly GCF_031143425.1. Classification (NCBI taxonomy): domain Eukaryota; kingdom Metazoa; phylum Chordata; class Amphibia; order Caudata; family Salamandridae; genus Pleurodeles; species Pleurodeles waltl. The sequence continues at coordinate 321,318,770 of NC_090436.1, forward strand.
CGGATAACCAGAGATATTTATGCTTCAAATGAGAACATGTATTTGCTCTGTACTGAGGTGGATTAGAAATGTATCAAGGCCTGTGTATTTAGTTATGCTATATCAGTCATTTTTCAATCCACCACAAAATATTATTCTCAAATGCTTCAATAGCATAGGTATCTATATAGTGTGTGACACATTGATAAGCTACCTCAGGACAGACTCCATTTAATCTTTTTTACATTTCAAATATACATTAGTTACTTGAATTAAATGTTACCATTGTGAAATGTCCAAAACAAAGGAAACAGGCTTTCAATATATACAAATATTGGGTCTACGTGGCAAGATTTGTTACACACGTTATCCATGGTTTTCTTTTTGTGATTGAAAATAATGCAGACTTGTGGGCCTTGTAAACACACTGTACATATGTATTTTTTGGCTTATATCCCTTTTGGTGACATAAATTCACTATTTTAAACAACAAAGCCCACCCATTCAGAGGTGTTAAACAGTTCCTGCATAGAAATTAAAATGAATATGAGAGCCAAAGCCATACATGACATGGGTGCTATCACGGGGAATTACAAAACTGTGAACAAATGGTTTCTGAAAATGTTCCCTACATGTATGAGATAATGAAAATAAAGAACCAAAGTTTGGAAGCCTTGAAGCAGGTGAAATATGAACACCAGGAAAATGTTTTTGATCAAAGTTCATGATCAGTTCTATATACACAGGTACAATAAAACTGTTGTGTCTGTCATTTCAGCATCACCAGGAGCAGGTGGAGGAGACATTGGCCACTTAGGAGGGGGAGCAGCTGGCCACTGTGGTTTGGGTGCTGAGACCACCAACACCCGGGGGACCCAGTGGCACGGAGGTTGAAGGGACTGACATGGAGGCCATGAGCTCCACTTCATCATCTTTGGAGGCCTCCACAAAAGACCAGTCCCTAGTGGTGGAGGACTAAAAGGGGTGGCATCTTCTTCAATGCAGGCACCTCCCTCCCGTTCATATTTCCCCAGCTGCACTGAGTGAGGCGGCTATTGGCCTCCTACAGCACATGCCTGTAGGACAGACAGCACTCCTGAGTACCATCCAGGGGCTTAGTTGTCATATGCAACAAATGGTAGCATTCCTGGAAGGCATTCACAGTGCTATGTCTAGCCTACAGAGGTAATTTAAGGATCTAGCCTCCTCACTGACCACAACCTCCCAAACAGTCCAGCCTTGTGCCCCAAACCCCACCCCTTTCCCATCCCAATTCTGTATTCCCAGCCCTTTCCCAAGCACATTCACTTCCTTGCATGCACATACTCACACAAACAAAAGCAGGACAGATACGTAAAAACAAACACACAAAGAAACATAAGAATGCACCCAGCCAACATACACATACTGTTGCGTAGGCTCTCATTATTCTAATGAGATTACTGGATTGTGAGCGGCAGAATCGCCCGCAGTGTGGGAGACTAAGTCTAACCTACCGCTGGTGACACCTGTCGCTGCAATCCGGGTTTTGCTCCGGCTAACTAGTAGTGCCTCATCTCTACCCAAGGATAGGGATGACTGGGCAGCCAAGCTCATGACATATTTGGCTTCTCAGGGAAGTCGTGGTCACTCAGGTCTCATCCGGTTCTCTCATTTACAATTCAGTCTCATATATAAATGACAAACAGAAGCAGTATATGTTTCAATGATGAGTTTAATAAAACAACTGCATCTTAGATAGCAAAGTATGAGCTGCAATAACCAGGACGACACAACATGACAGTATTACAATTTTGACGAGAAGAGTAAGCATAAAAACAACACTATCATATTGTCACTATGATCAATGGACTAGTTCCTATCTAGGTTATAATGGAGCACAGCATGTTAAGCTCTAATTCTGCCTTTCTGGTTCCCCTGGGAAGACATCAACCCCCATACCTGAGCAAAGGCCTGCGGTCTGCGTTAGCATCTGTAGCAAAGCATTCAGCAATCAGCATACAGTCGTGGTTCCCTCGCTGGAATCCCCCTCTAACGTGTAAGGGACAAGGAAGTGTTTTTATAATACAGCTGATGTTCTGAGAAAATGTCCCTATGTAAGGATGTGTGTTTTCTACGAATGTTTGAGACTAAACTTCTACCACATTCACCGGCAATGTACTGTGCTGTAGCCTTGGAAGAAGCACAGAGTAATCAAGAATGTCTTGTTTGAGAACAGAGTTCTGGCCTAGGCAAAAACAGTTAGATAAACAGAAAATAAAACAAGACCCTAAAAATGGTTATTGTAACAATAATAAGAGGAAGTGGAACAAAATATTTCTAGTTTAAAGTGCACAGCGGCCTAGTGTGTTAAAATAACGTGCATGGAGCTATAACTAAAATGGCTACACAAAACCCTGCCCTTGTCGGTTGAAGGTGATTCAAATCCTAAAAACATATAAATTGTTACTAAAAAGCTCAACCTAAAATATATATATATATACATAAATATATATATATATATATATATATATATATATATATATATATATATATATATATATATAAAAGCAATGTCAATGATGACAAGTCGAAGGGACACATGAGCATGTAAAGGGACAATTTAAAATATGAGCATGTGGTATTATACCAAATTTCAAAAGGCAAAGTCAATTTTGAAAAGTTCCAATTGATTCGGAGACCATAGAGAACAGGAGATCTTCCACTTCGGCCAATGTTAAAGTTGGAAATCATCGCCAGGAAGGATCAAGGAGCAGTTGTGTTCCCTACCCTTATCCCCAGCCAAGGTGGCACTCTGTGGTGTGCCCAGTGATGAGTCGTGAACTACTTCCTCCAGGAAGGGCAACTCATAAGTAGCTTCTCGTAGCAAATGCAACCTCAATGCGCATGTCCGGTAATGACCCCTCAGCAAGAACATCAACAGATCAGTGTCCAATGTAGGCAAGCGCTGCATCAAAAGACAGACTTCCAGTGCATGTTCGAAAGAGCACCAGAGGCACCGAAACACGGGCTGCACACAACGCAAAACCGGTCTGAATGACAAAGACCAGCCACACTCCAATTGCTCCAGGATACTGCATCATGCGTTCACGACACAGCTGCGCTGATGGGAGCGCCTTCATTTCTCCTCGTTGAGGCGGGACAGCCATTGCGCATAAAAGATAGCAACAGTAAGATGCCAGCTAATACAGCCAAAGTTATCGGAAATCCCCTGAAAATACTAGAAAAGATTGAGTGGATTGTTGATGGTATCAAACCGAATATGGAGAATTTGTAAATGAAACCAGAACCAACAGCCTTAAAAAGTTTGTGATTCCAGTTGTACTGGGCACATTAAATATCTGTCCCACGAGTTCACCAAAGTGTCTCGGAAAGGTTGTATTTAAAAGGGCTCATATTTCTGCCGACGACCTTGCCACTTGAAGTGCGTAGGTCCTGCGTGCAGATGTAAGGGCCACATGTTTTTGAAACAATAAAGTCTTGAGTCTGCTCAACTTGTCAAAATTCACATTCGAAGTAGCAATGTGAGGCCAAATGTCAGCTACCTCTTTAATGTTAGTGGGGGGAAAAAGTACATTCCCGCAGCATGTAATGACCTTAGAGACCAAAACAATGTAAACTATTCCAGCTCGCATACCACAACAGTCTTCACCATTGAGGAGGACATAGCTGTCGTTTGAAAGCACCTGGAACGTAGGTCTAATCAAGGGGACTGGAACTCCCTTCAGATAACAAGCTAAGTTCGCTGCAGAAGCGTTACACGCCCCATGCAAGGACAGGGGTTTACAAACCATTGCATGGCTGACTGAAGTCTCGCATTCACTACTGCTAAGAAAGACTTCTTTCATGCCACTGAGACGTTTGTACGAGAAGGGAAGCTCCCACACCTCATGGATGTAACTATCTCCCAGCCTTTCATATCTGTCTACTGGAATGTGTTTCAAACAGGAGGTGAATTGAAGTGTAGAATTAGGCAGATTAATGACCCCGTGCATTAACCACTCAGCAGATGGTATTTCAGCCACAGTAAAAGGCAACTTTTCAAATTTCTCAATCTTAAGCATGGCATACGTTGCTTCCTTCTTAACCATTAGTTGTTGTTGTCGCGTTATGTTGAAGGAAGAAAATATCTCCCTCACATTGACATGTTGTCATGGAACGCGACCCGTCTTCAATGTTTGAAGTGTCCAACCCAACTGTATAATGGACTTTAGCTGACTCTGTCCATGGTGTAAAGATGACATATCTGTTTGTATAATGTCTATAGCAGAAGAGACAATGGTGGTCATTACAACATTGGCAGTAAAAGCCGCTTACCGGTGTGCAGAAGACCACCACCACACCGCCGTGGCCGCGGAAATCCTCCACAGCTATTATGACCTACAGCTCGGAATCTGGCAAAATTCAGACACCCACACAAGTCAGCCACACCAAAGGTCAGTGATAAACTTGCGAAAACAAAACCTCCACCGTCACGCCAACAGAAATACGCCCACACTATCACGACACACGAATCCACGCGGCGGTCTTTCAACCGCGGTATTCCATTGGCGGTACACACCGCCGCGCTCAAAATACACACACATTTACAAAACACAACCACATTGGACAATTCGAAACACACACACCTGATACACATACACACACCACTCCCACACACCCATTACAATATAAAACACACACCCACATCACCCACAAACCCCTACGACCACAATTACAGAGAGAAGGCCAGAGAGAGACACCACAAACAACTACCAAGCACACAATACCATCACCCACAGAACTTCCACGCACCTCACACAACACACCACTAAATATCACCCACTTATCACTACACACACCACCCCATAGCACGGCAAAGACACCCCAGGTTCTCTGAGGAGGAGCTCAGGGTCATGGTAGAGGAAATCATCTGGGTAGAGCCAAAGCTATTCGGATCACAGGTGCAGCACACCTCCATAGCTAGGAAGATGGAGCTATGGCGCAGAATAGTGGACAGGGTCAATGCAGTGGGACAGCACCCCAGAAATCGGGATGACATCAGGAAGAGGTGGAATGACCTGCGGGGGAAGGTGCGATCCGTGGTCTCAAGACACCACCTTGCAGTTCAGCGGACTGGCGGCGGACCTCCACCTCCTCCCCCACAACTAACAACATGGGAGGAGCAGGTCTTGGCGATTCTGCATCCTGAGGGCCTTGCAGAAGTAGATGGAGGAATGGACTCTGGTAAGACAATTCTTAACTATTACGTTCCCCACCCTACCTGCATGCCATCACATACCCACACCCTCAGCCTCACCCCCATCACTCCAACTCCTCACAAATGTCCCACTATCCCACTATCTATCCCCGCTGGCTAAAGTGATCGCTACCTACAATCTGTCTTTGGTCACCTATGCCGACGATACTCAACTTGTGGTGTCACTATCTAGTTCTGGGGATTCGTCGGCGGCCAACCTTTCGTGTTGTATGAAAGACATTGGAGTTTGGATGATTTAGTCTAAGCTTAAATTTAATGATGGAAAGTCAGAAGTCATTGTACTAGGCAATGCCCCCCCAGCCCCTCCCCTTTCACTATACTCTGAGGCCTTCAACAATCTTCCTCCTCCCAAGGACCAGGTAAAAAGCCTTGGTTTTTGGGTGGATTCTCGCCTGACCATGGATTATCAAGCAAAAAGAGTTTCCTCTACATGCTTTGGCATTTTAAGAGTCCTTAGGAAAATCTTTAATCTTCTTCCCCCTATGGCCAGAAGAATCCTTGTTCAAACTCTGATCCTTTCCCGTCTGGACTATGGGAACTCACTTTTTCTCAGCGCCCCGGCTTATGTCATAAAAAGGCTGCAAACAGTCCAGAACGCAGCTGCCAGGCTTCTTGTCAATCTTCCCAGACATTTATCCGCTAAGCCTGCTTTTTCCATACTTCACTGGCTCCCTATTAAGCAGCGTATTTATTTCAAGACCCTATGCATTGTTCACAGAGCCCTGCAAGATAAGGGTCCAATGTTCTTTAGAAAGCAGCTATATCTCTATGTCCCCTCTCGAAGTCTAAGGTCCTCCTCCTCTCGACTTGTGACCATCTTGCGGTCTAACAGAGCCTGGGGGGCCAACTCCTTCTCCACCAAGGCCGCTCGTCTCTGGAATGATCTTCCCTCTGAACTCCGTCATGAACACTCAGAACTGCTTTTTAGAAAAAAACTTAAGACCATTCTTTTCTGTAGGTAGCTCTCTGAATTCTCCTATTGCTAGCACTGGTCAGGTTAGGTTTAGCGCTGGGATGCCTTCGGGTCACTACGCGCTTTATAAATCCTTAAAACTAAACTAAACTATCACAACCCACCCATCCCAACACCAAGCCCTGCATGCAACACCAAAGCATGGACACCCATCACCAAAGCATGGCCACTGCACATACCCATACACCCCCGTAAACCACCATCACACAAGGTCCCACACAGGAATGCAAGCATTGGGGTACACGGTCACCCACCCATTGCACACCATGGCACACACAGATGTAATAAACATCCTTTTATACCCCTGCAGGACCCCTACCCAACGTCACCGGACAGGAGGGTCCACACATGTCCACACCACCAACAGAAGAGGCCCACAGTGATGACAGCAGCTCTCTCCAACTGGATCTAGATGACCAGCCTGGCCCATCGGGGACCTCGGGACAGTCGGTTCCCCTGACACAGTCACAGGCCACTACAGAGCTTCCACCCTCTGGAAACACCAGCACAGCACCCACCCAGCGGGCCCATATCTCTGTCCCCAGGACACGTCAATCAGCAGTGTGTCCACCACTACAGGGAACCCAGGCTAACCCACCACCCAAACAGCAACAGGGACCTGGGGGCAGTGGTAGTGGGCACACAGTCCAGGGGATGGAGGCCCAGGAACACAGGGAAACTGGGAGGGCTGCTGTGCGACAGGGGGAGGACAGGCCAAGGGAACCCACTCTCCACAAGGCCCTCTCCAACATCATGGGAGCCTACCACCACTCCCAGGAGACGATGACAACGGTACTGGCCAAGTTTCAGGAGACCCAGCGCCTGCAGGAGGAACAGTATTTGGGCTTCATGGAGGACCTCAGAGCCATCAATTCCACCCTGGGCACCATTGTAGGGGTGCTGAAGTACGCACTCAACACCAGGAGGGACACTGTGGCACAACAAGGGGCCCCTGACACTAGCCTGGACGATGAACTGCCCACCACCTCCGCCGGCGCTAGTGGACAGGAGGCACCGCCACAGGACCACCACCACACCCCCTTCAGAGGGAGAACCACCCCGCAAACAGTCCCTGAGATCCAGGACAAAGAGAGAGAACGATGCCAATACCCCTGTCAAGAAATGAGACCACCCTGAATGTCATCTTTCTGTCCCACTTTGTCACCCTGTCCATCCTCAAACTGCCCCAGCTCCACTTCCTATGCCCATTTGGGCAATGCACCTGTGAGACTAATAGACTGGACTCTGCCATGGACATTCCTCCACCATCCCCCCTCACCATTTTACAACCCCCTCCAATATTGAGCACTTAAATAAACACCCTTGAAGCACAAAACAATCTGGAGTCAGACTGTGATTTCGAAATAGTGTATTAGCACTTGCAGTGCCAAAATGCTCTTACAATTGTAATGTCAACATACCTATGTTACACAGCTCTAGTACATGAGGAAACAAAGCAGATGTCACACTGTGGGACACACATCTGTGAAATCGTAAGGGAAAGTGACAACTCAGTGCCCATACACTGGGTGAAAACGACAGACAGTAGAGAGGTAGTAGTGTTAGAGTACATGTAGTAGGCAGGTTTGTATTCTTACCTGTGTCTCACTGGAAATATTGCAGGATCACCGAGTTCCTGTTGTCGATGTCCTCTTCTTCTGCTTCCTCGTCTTCACTGTCCACAGGCTCCACAGCTGCAACAACACCGCCATCTGGACCATCCTCCTGCAGAAAAGGCACCTGTCGACGCAAAGTTAAGTTGTGAAGCACACAGCAGGCCACGGTGATCTGGCACACCTTCTTTGGTGAGTAGAATAGGGATCCACCTGTAATATGGAGGCACCTGAACCTGGCCTTCAGGAGGCCGAAGGTCCGCTCTATTATCCGCTGAGTTCGCCCATGGCCCTCATTGTAGCGTTCCTCTGCCCTTGTACTGGGATTCCTCACTGGGGTCAGTAGCCATGACAGGTTGGGGTAACCAGAGTCACCTGCAAATGGTGAGGGACAACTGTTAGACACACACTAACCTGTAGGGTTATCCCCAGCCATCCATTCCCACTGACTTGCTTCCAGGTGCTCACCTAATAGCCACACACAGTGCCTCTGGAGTTGACCCATCACATAAGGGATGCTGCTATTTCGTAAGATGTAAGGGTCATGCACTGAGCCAGGGAACTTGGCATTAACATGGGAGATGTACTGGTCTGCCAAACACACCATCTGCACATTCATGGAATTATAACTCTTCTGGTTTCTGTACACCTGTTCACTCCTGCGGGGGGGGTACCAAAGCCACATGTGTCCTATCAATGGCACCTATGATGTTGGGGATATGTCCCAGGGCATAGAAGTCTCCTTTCAATGTAGGCAAATCCTCCACCTGAGGGAAAACGATGTAGCTCCACATGTGTTTCAGCAGGGCAGACAACACTCTGGACAACACGTGGAAAACATAGGCTGGGACATTCCTGATGCTATGGCCACTGTTGTTTGAAATGACCCACTTGCAAGGAAATGGAGTACTGACAGCACCTGTCACGTACACACAGCTTACACAGAACACGAATCATAATCCGAAATTTGGCCTGTATGAGTGTTGAGGCAAAGCCTAGGTATGTGTGACGCAGTGAAAAATTAAGCCATGTGGGCCCCTGAAATGGCGGCTGGCTGACCTGTAAAGTGGGACAATGGGATGTGAGGTAACTGCGCTGGCGATGTACACCGTCGTGGTAGGCGGTCGAAGACCGCGGTGCAATGCTGCATTGGTTAGGATTGGACCCTATGGGTCCCAGGAGCCTATGACGATGTACGCCGGCGGTGACAGTACGCACCGCCGCGGACCTGACCGCCATTTTCTATCACTTCAATCACTCAATACCTGATCTTCGACAGGAGAGGACCTACACTGCAAGTGCTGCTGTGACCTCGGTCTGGAAGAGACAATGGCTCGTGCATCTGGGGAAAGGGCCCCTGCCTTCACATCGAAGGAGTTGGAGAAACTCGTGGATGGGGTCCTCCCCCAGTACATGCTACTCTATGATCCTCCAGACAAACAGCTAAATACACTGGGAACATGCTGTATGGGCTATGCCTGTGTGGAGTGGGGTGGATGAAAGATGGGGGGGAGGAGATTGAGGCATGCATGAAACGACGGTGAGTGCAAGTGCATCATGGCAAGGGTAGGGATGGGGGCCAATGACTGTGACGGTGCATTTGGTAATAACTTTTCTTTTCCCCCTGTGCAATTCATGTAGGTCAGCGCCCACCAGAAAAAAGATATTTGGCGTGCCATCGCCAAGGACGTCTGGACCCTGGGGGTCTACCACAGACGGAGCACCCACTGCCGTAAGGGATGGGAGGACATTCGCCGCTGGAGCAAGAAGACGGCGAAGGCCCAGCTGGGGATGGCCTCCCAACGTGGGAGGGGTGCCCGTCACGCCATGACCCCCCTGATGTTCAGGATCCTGGCGGTGGCATACCCGGAGTTGGATGGGTGCTTGAGGGCATCACAGCAGCCACAAGGGGGTGAGTACACTCTCATTCTGCTGATTTTGCGCGCAGTGGAGGTGTCTGGGTGGGGAAGGTGGGCTGTGGGTTTCCCTAGACCAGGGCGAGTGTGCTAGTTAGGTCCCCTTGTTCTGGCAGACCCTGTGGCACCCCACCCCACCTGTGTACAGTGCCAAGTACACCTAGTCAGGCTCCTGTGTCATCCATGTGTGCAGATGTCATCCATAGCCTTGTAGGCCATGTCCCAGGGATTGAACAGTGGACCTCAAGTGCGCGGCGTAGTGCTGGGGGCTTCTGTGTCTGTCATGTCCGCCAACGGTAGTGGTAATGCATGCACTCAACATGTCTTTCTTCTGTCGTCCTCCCCCCTTTTTGTGGTCTCCCTGTTCTTGTGTGCATTAGCATCATCAGGCGAAGGAGCAGTGGCACCGGAGCAGGAGGGAGCTGCATCCCACATGGCCCTGGAGGGCGACACTACGGACTCGGAGTTCACCAGTGGGATGGAGGGCGAGGGGAGCTCCACGGCAGGGACAGGAGCTGACACCAGTGACACGGACTCGTCCTCTGATGGGAGCTCCCTTGTGGTGGCGGCAATATATGTGCCCCCGCATCTACAGGTACAGCCGCCACCCCCCCTACCAGCACCGCCCTCCCAGCAGCCCCTCAGCCTTTGCCCCGTGCCCGCTCACCCAGGAGGGTGGGCATCACCTTCGCCCCAGGCACCTCAGGCCCTGCCCCAGTCAACCCTGCTGCCCTCAGTGAGGAGGCCATTGACCTCCTCAGGTCCCTCACTGTTGGGCAGTCTACCATTTTGAATGCCATCCAGGGTGTAGAAAGGCAGTTGCAACAAACAAATGCATTCCTGGAGGGCATTCATCCTGGTCAGGCGGCCCTTCAGCGAGCTTTTCAGACTCTGGCCTCAGCACTGATGGCAGCCTTTGTCCCTGTGTCTAGCCTCCCCCCTCCAACTTCCTCCACCCAGACACAATCCCCTCTACCTCAGCCTATCCCAAGCACACCTTCAGACCAGCAGGCACACACGTCAACACACAAGGGAAGCTCTAGCAAACATAAGCACCACACATCCCACAGGCACTCACGCAAACATCACACACATGCAGACTCACCAACATCCACTGCCTCCACTGTGTCCCCCTCCTCCTCGTCTCCCTCCTCCCTTCCAGTCTCATCGACACTCACACCTGCATGCACTTCATCTACAGCCACTGCTTCCATCACCAGCACACCCACCACCACACCCCGCTCACGTGCAGTCACCACCCCCACTGTTCTAGCCATACGGAGCTAGTGAGATTCTACGCAGGACTCGAGGAAAACTTTCCGGCAATTTTATGATTACTTGCTGACTACGACATTAGATTATTTTTCGTACTAATGACAATATCTGCCAGAAGTTTTCTCATAATGATTTGAACTAGCCTTGAAAAAGCCCCCGCTTACCCGCATAAGGGGCGAAACACGTGTTGGCTGTGGCTGTTCCATCACTGACTTGTGCCCTTTGATTTGATTTTTTCCTTACCTGGCTGCTTCGTTATTAAAGCAATTTTTTGTTCACATGATACCTTTTCAACCTTGGTACTGGTTGATTGGACTATTGAACTGTTGGTCTCTGGATATTATCTTCTGTCTAATGACTGTCATAAAATAACAAGAATTATAATTTCATGGAACTGATCTTTTCTTTCATTGTTCTGGATGCAAATAAATTATCATTGAGGCATTGTGCTTTTGATCAATGACTCCTTAAGTGAGAACTCACCACCTTTTTTTTACCACCCCCACTGCCATTCACACGTCCCCTGTGTCCTCTCCCAGTGTGTCTGTGATGCCACCTCCCAAGATACACAAACGCAGACACACACCCACCCAACAGCCAACCACCTCACGACAGCCTCCAGCTCATGCACCTTCACCCAAAGTCACCAAAGAACACCTCCTACAACTACAAACTCTTCTTCCACTCCCAAACCCCTTCCAGCTACCTGTCCCAGTGTTCCCCAAAAACTTTTCCTGTCCACCCTTGACCTCTTTCCCACACCTACCCCACCCCGTCCGTCTCCTAGGGCCCGACTCTCAATGTCCCAACCTAGCACCTCAGCCACAACATCTCCGGGACCAGTGGTGCCTGTAGTCACCGGAATCTGGAGTGCACCGGCCACCAGGGCAGCCAGTGTTGCACGGAGCCACAGCACGGACAATCCCCCACCTGTGAAGCATCAAAAGTTGGCCAGTGCAAAGCGGGAGACGGGGAAGACTCCAGCCACCAAAGCCGGTCCCAGTGGTACAGGTGGGAGTGTGGAGTTAGCTGCGACACCTTCCAAGGTGGGGAAGGGCCACAAGAAAGTCAGCAAGTCTGGAAGAGCAGCACGGTGGAGAAGACCGCCATCATCCCCGCTGCCCAGGAGGCCACCAGCCCAGCTGCCCAGGAGGCGACCGCCACCAGCCCTGCTGCCCAGGAGGCGACCGCCATCATCCCGGCTGCCCAGGAGGCGACCACCATCATCCCCCCTGCCCAGGAGGCCACCGCCAGCACCAGCCCAGCTGCCCAGGAGGCGACCGCCATCATCCCCGCTGCCCAGGAGGTGACCGCCATCATCACCTCTGCCCAGGAGGCCACCACCAGCACCAGCCCAGCTGCCCAGGAGGCCACCGCCATCATCCCCGCTGCCCAGGAGGCCTCCGCCAGCACCAGCCCCGCTGGGCCATGAAGGACCGCCAGCACCAGCCCGGCTGGGCCATAAAGGACCGCCAGCACCAGCCCGCTGGGCCAGACAGGACCGCCAGCACCAGCCCCGCTGGGCCAGACAGTCACTGCAAAAGACCCCGTCGCAACAAGCACCGCTGAACAGGGCACCGCCGCCACAAGCACCGCTGAACAGGGCACCGCCCCCACAAGCACCGATGGCCCATGAGCGCCAAGGGCACTGACGCTACTGAGTCCATCACGAGCAGGATGAAGCACCCTGGGCACAAAGCCCTCTCCAGAACCAGTTGAGATTTACATCCACTACCTCTGTCCTTGGCAGGATGAAGCACTCTGGGCACAAAGCCCCCTCCAGAACCAGTGGAGAAAGGCATCCACTACCTCAGTCCTTGGCAGGATGAAGCACTCTGGGCACAAAGCCCCCTCCAGAACCAGTGGAGAAAGGCATCTACTTGAGAGACTGTGGCTTTGCATTCCCCAGGATGGAACAGTGGGCAAACCACCCACTGTAGAGACTTGAGAGACTGTGGCTTTGCACTCCCCAGGATGGAACAGTGGGCAAACCACCCACTGTAGAGACTTGAGAGACTGTGGCTTTGCACTCCCAAGGATAAAGCAGTGGGCAAACCACCCACTGTAGAGACTTGAGAGACTGTGGCTTTGCACTCCCCAGGATAAAGCAGTGGGCAAACCACCCACTGTAGAGACTTGAGAGACTGTGGCTTTGCACTCCCCATGATGGAACAGTGGGCATGTGGCCCCCTCGTGGATTTGGCGTCGTGCACTCAACCGGCTGAGGTGCCCCCCTTTCCCTTCCCCCTGAGGTGCCTGTTTTCTTGATATCTGATGCCCCTGCAGTGTTCTCTCCGTCATGTTCAGGGATTGAGTGTGGGCCTCGCCCATACCGTGTGGGCCCAGTGTTCCACGGACTTCAATAGAGCACTACCTGGACTACTGTTCTTGGTGTATATTTTGTTTATAGTGTATATATATATATATAATTTTGCGTACTGGATTTTAATATATTACAATGGTTACACTCATTTTCTTTGGTCTTTGCATTCTTCTGGGGGGGTTGAGTGGTGTAACTGTAATGTATTAATATGTATTAGTGTGTGTGTTGTCATGGGTGAGGGTGGGGGTGTTGCGTATTGCGTGTGTGTGTCCCTGTTTTTTCCCTCCCCCCTCCCCTGTGTCGTAGGTGCAGTACTCACCATGGTCTTCGCCGCCGGCGTTCGTGCTCCTGGTAGAGGAGCAAGACGATAAGGGCTGGCAGGATCTGCAGCTCTGGCTCCATGGCGTCCTGGTTCCTCGTGGGGTGTGTAGAGGTGAGCGTTTTCCCTTCGAAGTCCTGTTTCCGCCGTGTTTTTGTTCGCGGTGAATCTGCCCCGGAAAAGGTGGCGGATTGGTAGGTTTTGATACTGTGGGCCGTACATTGTCCCCCGCCTGTCTGTTGACGGTGACCGCCGCGCTGTTTGTTTGTACCGCCGTGGCAGTCGGAGTGTTAAAGTGGCTGTCTTTGTTGCCGGTTTCTTCCACGGTCGTGATTCCATTTTTTTTTTCGCCGGCCTGTTTGAGGTTTTACCGCCGCTTTAACACCGACCGCCAGGGTTGTAATGACCACCAATGTTATTTAAAGTGTATATCCGGTCGGACAAAGTATTAATCCCACTATCCACAAGAGCTAATGCCTTTTTTACATTTTCCTGGTCTATCTGCCTCAACCTGGCAGCTGCTTCTTGTTGGGAAAGCCTCCAAATTTCATTATATACTTCATATAAGAAACGCTTCCTACGGTGTTTTCTGGGGCCTAACAGGAAGTCCTGTAAGTCAGTATCATTAGACAGGAGACTGAGGTGTTCTCTAACCGCGTCTACTGAGGAAGTTCTTAACCATTGCTGGCATAATTTCCCTACACTATATGTCATAACTATACCCGCATGTTCGGATGATATATAGCGAGGGTCTGGCCTACTAGTTCTAAAACCCCCCGAGGAGTTGATAAAACGTTGATGACACCCATTGGTATCTAATGGCCACAATAACCACCCGCCAGGACGTGTCAGTGATACTTTAAATGTACTATTCTGGGCCCATTCGTCAAGCTGATTTTCAGTTGCATTTGTGTATTTTTCCCATTTATTAAACTTTGCTGGGGCAGGTATACTGGGCATGTTTCATTCCTTAATTTTAGCTAAGCCTAAACAACTTGTTTGTTGTACTGTTTCATTTAAGAATATCATTTGTACAGGTTTAAGGCTTGCTCTAAATAAAGCTTCCTTTCCCTTAATTTGCCAATGTCTAGTTCACCATTTACTTTTCAGATCAATCAACATCAGCCAATGTTCATAGCCTTCTATACACAACCGGGAAACAAAGGATTCCGAATATATAAATTTTGTATTCGTCAATGGTATATGTATATCTTTAGTAGGTAGTACTTTAAAATAATATGACTCAGCATTTCTTACAGGGTGCCCAGAAAAAAAATGTAAACTTTTCAGAATATGTTTTGGAACTCCCCTGTTCCCATTGTGTATAATTAAAAACTGTTTTGGGGCTGCTTGCTCTATGTATGAAATGGTGCCCATAATAATTATAGCAAAACATATCACCATAATTGTCTTTAGATTGATAAACATCTTCGTTTTCAAATACAGTATAATACTGCAATTCACTCATCATAGAATCAACTGTTTTCACATTCCAATCATCAGAAACAATGCCTGGTATTATAATATCGTTCATTGATAGTTTAAACACATATGGTATTTGAATAACTTCTGTGGGACCGTATATATCAAATATTACTTTGTCCCAAACAATCCCATCGGAAATTGGTACTGCGAAAATGTTCACAAATGATAAGTCTCTTCGGACCTTGTGTGATGAAAAATTTGATTTTAAGACCTTCTCCACCAATTCAACTGTTGATTTTTCAGTAAGAAAATGACCATTTATTAACAAAAAGAAAGTGATAACAAAACCAATCCAAAGTAGAAAAGCTAGGACAGTCAAGGAAAGCCATAGATAATTCCATGGGAAAATAAAATATGTTTTTTTAAGCCAGTTCATTAGCTTACGTGTTTTTGATAATTCAGGTATCGAAGAGGCGAATGAGTCTGAGACATCATCGTTGAAGTCGGCAAAATATCCAGAAGCAGTAAGTGCAAATGCTGGAGCCGTGGTCAGTGGCGGAGTTGGTGTTTCCCGTGGTGGTACACAATAAATAGCACCATCCGTTTGTGTTGAAGTTGAGTCCAATCGGTCAATTATTTCTGTATTGCTCGATGTTAGTGGAACCAACGCAAGATCATCTTACACCCTCCCCAAGCTCTGAGAGGTGTCAGTGTTGGTATAAACAACTTGTAGAGGGGCTTCTTCACCAGTAGTGAGAGGGATTCGGGAACTACTGGATGTTCCTCTTGGTCGGCTGTGCAGGATCGGCCACATGGTGTAATTTGACATTGTCAATGGAGACAAAACGATTTTCTTTGGCAACTGCCAACAGTGGTAGAATTACAGTTCTGGTACCGTTTATCCCCAATATTGGGACTGGTGCTCGATAGGAAGGGCCAAATTCCTTTTTCACAGCGTCTTTTTCACATACAAGATCCCCAACTCTGGGAATCCGGACAGTAGGTGTTACAGGCACATCCTTGATTCCTTTGGCGGCAGCACTGATAGAAGAATTATTGTCATGGAACTGTTGCAATTCCTGTAAGACAGTGACACGTTCATGTATGTCAAAAGGTGTTTCTGCTGCCTCCATGCCAGGACCATCAAGATCCGGAACATACATTGGAGTTCCGAATAGGCACTCATATGAAGTACGACCCCCAGGGACCTTCTAGGCAGATTATTAAGTGCTCTCTGGATTCCATATAGGTGATTAAGCCAACTACAACCCGTACCTAAGACTCTGGCTGTTAAGGATTGCTTTAAATCACGGTTTAATTGCTCCACAACACTATTTCCCTCAGGATGAAATGGAGACGAGCACTGGAGGTGGACCCCCAATTAAGCCATGGCGTCCCTGAATGCCCTTGAGGCGAAAGCAGGGCCCTGATCCGAACGGGAAGCCGCAACCTCATATGTACCGATAAAGACTCGCAAATCTTTAATAACAGTCCGAGCGTCAGCCGAGCGTTGTGGCCACACCCATAAAAAGGTGGAGCATGAATCAACAGCGACTAATGTATACTTGTGTGCACTATCCGGTGTTAGGGGACCGCACTGATCCAATTACACACATTGTAAGGGTTTGTTTGAAATCAAGAGGGGTGTCTGCAGCTGGTGTTTGGCAGTGGAAACTTTAATTTGTTGACAGATGTCACAACAAAGGACATACTGTTTGGTCTCTTTATAGAGACCTGGCCACCAATAACAGGCCTGCAAGATCGAAATTGCAGCCGCCACACCAGCATGGGCAGATGCCACCCCCTCATGCGCTGCTTTAATCAATTGTGATCTTATATCTCTATTGGGAATGTCTCGTACCCCTACGCCTGGTATCTTAACCTCAGCATTCAGCATACCTCCCATTCGGTAGGAATATTTGTCAGGAAATCCTTTAGGATAGGGCGTACTTTAAGCCGTAGCTGTGACGGCAGTCCATATGTCTGCGTCCGGTGTTGAACTCAAACAAGTCACTGCTGCTACAGCAGCCACAGCCACTGCTGACTTTGCGACTTCATCAGCCAATGTATTTTCAGCAACGTGTATTCCAACGCGCTGGTGTCCAAGTGTATGTACAACATGGACATTTGGTAGCATCTCTTTGAGATCCACTACTTTCCCCCACAGAAGTCTGTGTTTAATGGTGTTGCCTTTGGAGTCTCTGAACCCATTCTGGCGCCAATAATGCAGGTATTCATTGAAGGACTGGACACAATAATACAAATCACAATCAGCGCAGGCTGTGCAGGATCCGCGTGTTCCAGTGCCATCACCAGAGCCTTTAGCTCTGCTAACTGTGCTGTGCAATCCCCTAGGGTTTGCATAAATGTATGTAGGGGACACCATTTTTCGCCCTCCATGTCGCCGCTTACGACAGCGCAAGCAGCAGAATATTGGTGTTTTGTGCCAATTGCAGGTTGTGCTGAGCCGTCGGTGTACATGACTCTTTGACATTGTTCGATAGACAATTTATTTGCTGGAACTAGGTATTCTATTTCATACTGCAAAAATTCTTGAGTTTGTAATTTTGGGTCAAAAATGTAGTCTAGATCAGTGGGTGTCAACGACATAGCCCATTGTATCCAGCATGGATGTAATGCTTTTGCGTTTGGAAATCTTGCTTTTGTAACAGCCTCTAGGGCTGGGATAGGAGAAATGACAATAATGCGTTTTCCTTGTGCAAGGGGTCGTTCTTTAATAACAGCCATCTGTACATCAGTGAGAATTTTCTCAGTGGGAGCAAAGCGTTGTTCTGCAGCTGCATATAAGTATGATTTGTACGCAATCAGCACTGTCTCACCTTCATTAAATGTCACATAGGTGAAACCGATGGCACCAGCTATTACTCTGATGACCAAATGTGTTTTGTTGTTCCTTGTGTGTAAGTGTTGTGCTGCAAGCATGTCTGTTTGCAATTCTCGAAGAATGCGTGTATGTTCAATTGTCCAGAATTTACTTGAAAAATCAGGATGTATCAGGTCATATAAAGGTTTTATGCGTGTAGCATAATCTGGAATGTAAGTTCTGCCAAAATTTAGAAAACCCAATAGGGATTGGAGTTTTTTAATCGTATTTGCAGGTTGTAACTGCGTGCATTTTTCAAAAAATTGTGGCGCTATGCTCTTTCCTTCACTTGACAGCTCATATCCCAGAAACAGGATGCTGAGGAAGGCGATTTTTGTTTTTTTAAAATTGAATTTGTAGCCCAATTAAGCAAATCCTACAACAATGCGGGCTATCTGTCTTAAAAGTTGAAGCAATTCATCATCTGTAAGATAGATATCATCTACATAGGACAATGCTTCAGGATCAGTCTTGTGCAAAATTGCTGTCACACGAGCTGCGAACAGTCCTGGGCTGTTCTTATACCCCTGAGGTAAACAACAGAATTTTTCTGGGAGCCTAGTGCACTGAAACTTGTTAAGTCTCTACTCTCAGGCACTATATTCTGGCAGAAAAAAACATTGGAAATGTCCAGTGTTGTTTTGTATTTTTTACGCACTATATTGTTCATTAGTGCTGTGCTATGTGAGTTTTGTATAGCATAAGTGCGTGTATGACTGTTTAAGTGTCTGTAGTCTAAGACTATTCTATATGAATGGTCTGGTTTGGCTACCGGGAACAATGGATTATTCATTGGGGAGACACAGGGTTCAATTACGCCCTGGTACTCTAATTGTGTGAGTATTTCTCTCACAGGTGCCTTTGCTTCATGTTTTATTGGATACTGCGGTTGAGGTTCATTTTTGATTGGAATTACATGGTAGGAGGATTCTTTATCCCATCCTACGTGATTTCGGTATAGTGCAGGTGCTTGTGCCAAAGCCCAATCAGTGGCATAGGATTCAGCAAGTTCCTCTGGAACAAAGGGCGAGAAGGAAGGCTTAATCACGTCTTCCCCATTTGGGCAGGTACGGACAAATTCAGGTGGCCAGTCTTGTTCAGCCAACAAAACATCATATATATTTACTACACAATCCCAAAAGATTGCGTCTATTATGCGCTCGATGTCTCCTAACTGTAGCATTACTTTATACACCCTATCAGGTGCGGAGACACGCATGTCCGCAGTTTCTACTTGTATAAAGTCATCAGTTGCTTTCACCTCCAGATTCTCTAGAAGATTCCGGTGAACTATTGTGACATCTGCCACTGTGTCTAGCAGTGCTAGTGCCCACTTCTTGTTCTTCAAGAGGACCCTCTTCCTGAGTGGCATGTCAGACTGTGACCGCTGCCACTTTTTTCTTATTGAACTGGGGTTTTTGTTGGGTGGGTTTCCTCTTCCTTTTTAACAGAAACCTCCGATGAGCGTTGTGATTCCTGTCTCGGTTTCACGTACTCTGTTCTTCGCTCTGATCGCCCACCTCTCTCATTTTGTTTTTCCGATGAGTCCTAAAAGGAACGAGATTGGCGTGTATCAATATATTGATATCTATCAGGCGTTTTTATATTATCACTATTTCTGAGATTATATCTATTCTACGGGGTCTCCGTATGCGGAGATTCTCCCCTCTCTTTTTAAGGTGTTTGTTGTTTTTTTATCCCTGCGTTTCCTATTATCCTCAGGTGCTTGCTTGGGAAAATCTTTATTCGATTTGCCCAGAAATTGTGGTTTAGATAGTCTGCCCCCTAAACTGTCTCGACCAATGCTTCAATAGGTCTCTGCAATTATCTTAGGCAGCTTGCGTTCCTGATCCTGTTGCGGAACGTCACGGAGCCGCATGCGCACTGCAAGTGCGACCGCTTCCTCTTTAAGATTATTTAAAATGATTGAATATACTGTGGCAAAGTTACCCATCAATTGCATCCCCAAATGTAGGTCCAGGGCATCCCCATATTCATCTTGAATTTGTATTAACACCTCTGGTAAATTGGTAAGTGTCGGTGTACTGTGTGCGGTTGTATAGATCGCAGCAAATACCGTGCCCCAGGTATTACAGTTATCCACTGTAGGGACCATCCCAAAAGGCAAGCACATTGTTAATATTCTATGTCCCGTATGGGGAAATACTGCTTTCAGGGCATTTTTTTTGTGCGAACCAAAATGGAGTTTCCTCCCGTTTGGCGGGTACTTTGCCCATGATTGAATGTACAGTCGCAGGATTTATACCTGGCGTTACTGCATGTGGATGTTCTGGAGCAGCACGTGCTGGGTTTGTATTTAATGTTTGCATTATGAATTGTACTAATCATCTATATATCGCTGTTAACTCTGTATATAAGCGACGAACCTCAGCTACCACTAAATTTACAACTGCAGGATGTGGTGAATAGGTGGCCAATGAAAGGCCAGGTAGGACCATCGTTACTTAGAGTACCGAACCTTATTGGTAAAATTGTGTGGGGTAGGGTGCCATTAAGCCAAATATTATGTTCTTGCTAAGATAATGGTATTTCTAAATATGCGTATGCTCTGTATTGTCCAGGTGCATTTGCAAGTGTATAATGATGAAATGTATTTTTGTTCGCATCAACTGCTGGAAATGTGACCCAAGAATAAAAGAGTTCTGTTCTATAAGCTGGATGGCCATCCACCACAAATGTGACTGGACCCCCCTGGGCTGTTAGGCCATTTGCTAATAAATATGCAGTCAGAGGTTGTCTCATATTAACTTCTATTAGTATCTGCTGTGGATTTGCCATCATAGACAGACTATATGTTCAGAGAAGGCACACCAATTAGGGTTTTTCCTTTTAAAGTTCAAGCTTGAACAACCTCCAGCCTCAGATAGGATAGCCTACGGGTCTGGGGTGGAAATCCTCAGTACCACGGACGTCTCCGTATATGGTATTGAGGCATCATTATATACAATCAGACAGAGATACCTGAAAATTATAGTCTGACCAAACGTTGGCGGCACCATGTCACGTAGGCTCTCATTATTCTAAGTCTAACCCACTGCTGGTGACACCTGTCGCTCCAATACTGGTTTTGCTCCAGCTAACTAGCAGTGCCTCATCTCTACCCAAGGATAGGGATGACTGGGCAGCCACGCTCATGACATATTTGGCTTCTCAGGGAAGTCGTGGTCACTCAGGTCTCATCCGGTTGTCTCATTTACAATTCAGTCTCATATAAAAATGACAAACAGAAGCAGTATATGTTTCAATGATGAGTTTAATAAAACAACTGCATCTTAGATAGCAAAGCGTGAGCTGTAATAACCAGGACGACACAACATGACAGTATTAAAATTGTGATGAGAAGAGTGAAGCATAAAAACAACGCTATCATATTGTCACCATGATCAATGGACTAGTTCCTATCTAGGTTGTAATGGAGCACAGCATGATAAGCTCTAATTCTGCTTTTCAGGTTCCCCTGGGAAGACATCAACCCCCATACCTGAGCAAAGGCCTGCGGTCTGCATTAGCATCTGTAGCGAAGCATTCAGCAATCAGCATACAGTTGTGGTTCCCTGGCTGGAATCTCCCTCTAACGTGTAAGGGACAAGGTGCTTTTATAATAACACAGCTGATGTTCTGAGAAAATGTCCCTATGTAAGGATGTGTGTTTTCTATGAATGTTGGGGACTAAACTTCTACCACGTTCACCGGCAATGTACTGTGCTGTAGCCTTGGAAGAAGCACAAAGTGATCAAGAATGTCTTGTTTGAGAACAGAGTGCTGGCCTAGGCAAAAACAGTTAGATAAATGGAAAATAAAACAAGACCATAAAAAAGGTTATTGAAACAATAATAAGACAAAGCTGAATAAAATATATCTAGGTTAAAGTGCACAGCAGCCTAGTGTGTTAAAATAACGTGCATGGAGCTATAACTAAAATGGCTACACAACAATACTACTGACGTAACACCTACAACACGTACCACCACACCCACTACAACACCCACCACCACAACACCGACCACCACAGACACAACGATAGACACAACCACCACACCCAAACCCACAATAGCCACCAACATAGACACATACACCATAAAACCCCATCCACAAGCACACCCACAATTACCAGCACACCCACAAATGCCACAGCATCCACCTGTACATCGAACTCACGAAACACATTGTCACACACACACCGACACACAAAACAACACCCACCAGATGTACACACTCACAATCACCAGAATACCCTACACCCACAAAATCACACAAATCCAATCATTCACACTCACAGAAAAGCACAGACAGCCCAACACCCACCAAACACAAACCCACACACTCACCCGAACACCACATATCTTCCAAAACACACACACCCAAACATGCACCACATACATCAGACCCACATGCACTTGCACAACAGACAGAAACACATACTGCACCCACTCCAGCTCCCTCTACCTCCCAAATCCCATCCTCTCCCACCCTTCTATCCCTTTTTCTCAAGATGCTTTTGCCCTGTCCCTGATCTCTGCCAGACCGAAACTGGACCGAGAGAGGCAATATCATTGAGGTGCCTGCTATGCTCACTTGATGCCCTTACTGAGGACGCTGTACTTTGCAGTGTATTTAAGAGGTAAGATCCGGGCCTGAAGCCCAATGTTCCCATGATGGACTATTCAGACTATGTTTATATATTTTCATTCCTCATTACATAGGAGAGAGATACATCACTGTCATATTACATTTTCATTTATTTTCTGTACCTTTGGCCTGGCATTAATTTTTGATTCTTAATATTTGATTGCTGATTAAATTATGAAAATGTGTGTGTGAAATGCACTTACAGTGACAAGTATACGTTTATATTTTTGTAACTTGAGAATGCATGTGTGTTTATTTTAACATGATATACATTAATAATATGCACATATGCATTACACAGAGAAAATGACACTTCAGAGTTAGATGATATCTAAAGTTTAACAGAAATCGCACAAGACAGGGGGACATGTGACCTTAATACATTTCTGACATGTTTGAAGTTTAGGGGTAACATTGAGTGCACATTCTGTGTAAACCCACTTGTTGCACTGTATAATGCAACTACTACATTATATTGAATTTCTGTAGTTACAATGATGTGTACTGTTTATGTGTATGATATGGTAGTTTATGGAAAATGATTACACACAATGAATGGACACATTCTGACTTAGGGATTGATGTTACTTTTTGGGTAGGTGTTCATTGGCGTGAAGGCAGTTAGTACCAGATTAGTGAGTGTTAATGATATATACAGGTGGATTTCTTTAAGTTTTTCTATCCACATTACACACATATGCATCATTTTACTATTGCTAACACATATTTTTTTAAACATGCACAAGTCCAGAGCTAATGTACACAGACAATTTTGATGATGACATGTAAAATAGTCCCTTACCTTCTGTTTCGGTGACAATGGGGTTGATTTTCATCATCAATCAATCAATCAAAAAATGTATAGAGCCTGCTACTCACCCGTAAGGGTCTCAAGGCACTGGGGGGGGGGAGGAGGAGGGGAGTGGGGAGGGTGCCGATTACTGTTCGAAAAGGCATGTCTTGAGGTGTTTTCTGAAAGACAGGAGGTCCTGAGTCTTGCGGAGGTTGGTGGGGAGGAAATTCCAGGTTTTGGGGGCGAGGTAGGAGAAGGATCTGCCTTCGGTAGTGGCGCATTGGATGGGGGGACTGTGGCGAGGTCGGCGGAGCCGAGGTGGCTAGTGGGAGTGTGGAAGTTCACTCTTTCATTGAGGTAGGCTGGTCCAGTGTTGTGGAGGGATTTGTGTGCGTGGATGAGGACTTTGAAGATGATCCTTTTGTCGATCGGAAGCCAGTGAAGGGATCTGAGGTGAGAGGAGATGTGTTCATGGTGTGTGAGAACCAGGATGAGGCGGGCGACTGCGTTCCGGATCCTCTGGAGTATTCACTTCAGCTTGACTGTGGTGCCAGCGTAGAGGGCGTTTCCGTAGTCTGGTCTGCTGCTGATGAATGCATGGGTGACGGTCTTTCTGGTCCAGTAGCAGCAGTAAAGGTAGGACTTGTATGATCTGGATCATTGTGGCAGGGAATGGGGAAAGTAAAAAAAGGTGAGTTTTGTGCTCCCAATCTGCCAACTCATGTGTTGAGGTTTAGCCGCCACAGTTATGTCGGTAGGAAGGCACATTGTGATTGGCCCAGTGACAAAAATGGCTGGAGTCCCGCCGCTTTTGCCTATGGCCGGATGACTCAAGTGTACAATCCTGGCAGTGAGAGCAGTTCATCAACGTACTTTCGTTTATGGCACCTCCAACATCTAAATAGAGCGGGCAGACCGCCAAGGTGGCGGGAGGGAAATCCAAAGGAAAATTGACACTGGGAACGATTCTGCCAAGATCTAAATCAGGCCCTATGTTTCATGTTTAAATGACCTCTGTCACCACTCCCCAACAGTATATTACATTCATAGGCTTCTCAAGATTCTAAATAAATGGCTCAATAATCACATGACGGTTGTATTGATTTGACTTGTCCCATATTAATCTGACCCTCCACTGATAAAATATTGAGATGGACCCACTGATATACCCTATTTTGCAAGGAAGACTGCTAATCACCAATTCCAGTCTCCTTTTGCCTCATTGTTTTGGAATGGGATTCATAGCCGTAATTGTTTTGGGTTGGATTCTTCCACCTCCATTTGTCAATCCCTTTCCTCATCTGGATTCACTAATAATTTTGATAGAGTGCCCCATTTGAATCTGCTGCTATTATTGATGTCTCCAATGCATTTTGTGCACATTCTTCTTCCACTCCAAACCCACCATGCAAAACCTAGGCATTGTATACTTTAACTTTTTTATTGGCTAATTATACATTCTTCTTGCAAGACTGCCGCCTCTATTTCTGTGATAGTGGAGAGGGGAGGATTACTCTGCTACATGATATTTTTGATTAATACTACACAAGTTCAAGCATACCTCTTCTCTCTCTTACAGATCCACTGCAAAATGTTTTTCTTCCAGAATGTCATCTTATAGATAGATAGTAGTCAGAATTGTGCCTATCACAATAGCATTAAAGGTAAGCATATACAGGTAAATATAGAGTTACTATTCTCAACTACACATATTTGTACATATATGTATCATCAGTGTTTGTAGATGTTGAGCTACCAGTTGACTGAGTTAAGAATTGGGGTATTAGTGTTAGGAACCCCCCCTGGACCATCCAGACAAAAAATATTAAGAACAGATCAATATGGTGTATCTTTTGTATAGAATGTTGTCAACCTAACCATTATCCCACCTGCAAATCAGGGTTCATGAGCTCTGAACCCAGAGACGCTGCAGATCTTCACCTGAAGGAGGGCTCTTCGCAAAACAAGCTAACAAAGGAAGAGAGCTATCATGTCCAGATCATATTAAAGAGACCTTATTAAACTTTAGCTTTCCATGGAGTATAAAGAGGACTTCAGCCCCAATTAAGTTCATCATCTTTGTGGAGATGATTAGCATAGTATGCAAAGCAGCCTTCTTATATAGAGTTTTTGAAAAATGGAAGTTTGATTTTTGTTAACTATATCTTTTATTACATCAGCTATTTATTGTTAGAACTGATGTTTCTGGTTCTCACAGTATGCACCCTGTGCAAGCAGAAACCACCACTTCTAGATAGGGTAAGTCAGACACGCAACCTAAATTAATCTGTGCTCGCCATGTGGTAGCTTGGCACAGAGCAGTTAGGCTTAATTTAAGATGCAATGTGTAAAGCATTTGTGCAACACACACACACATTCAGTAACACAATGAAAACACCACAAAAAGTACTCCACACAGAGATAGGTAAATAGATCATCTTTCTAAGAGTAAAACAAGACAAAAACAATACAAATGTAACAAGTAGAAGCAGAGTTATGGATTTCAAACAATAAACCAAAGATAGTGCTTTCGCTAGACCGGGGTAAATCGAAAGTTTAGGCTGACCACAATGGAGGGCAGGCCGGCTAGAGAACCCATGCAGGGCCCGCTGAAAAGGTACCTTGGATGGAAGAAGCGTTGATGTTGAGGACTCAATGCGTGGAGTAGAGGAGAAGATGCGTCACTGATGATTGAGGAGATGTAGGTGATGCGTCGGTTCCAAGCTGCGCATTGTCAAAGATGTGTCAACGACATGATAGTTTTGGGCGTCGAGGTGATGCGTTCTCGGTGAACCTCTTGGCTGGAGTAAAGCGCTGGGGCCACGCAAGGTTGAAGATGCATTGGAATGTAGGGATGATACGTCATGCATTCTGCAATGCGGTGTCTGCGGCTCAGGCAGCAGCGGCAATGTATTGGCATTAATAGGAAATGTGCTGGCTCTGAGCTCTGCATTGTCATTCATGCATTGGTTTTCTTCAGTTGCAGCACAGATACTCACTTCCAAGGGCCCAGGACTGGATTGGCACCACTTAGGAGAGAAGGACTCACAGCAGACAGAGCCCAGGTGCTGGTTGCAGGCAGTCTTTGATGTCCCTGAGACTGCAGGAAAACAGGGGGCAAGCAAAGAAGCCCTTGGAGTCACTCTGGGTTCAGATTAGAAGTGTCTAGACCTTCCTTAGCAGGGCAGAGATCAGCAGGCACCGGGGTAACTTATCAAAGCAGAGAGCAGACCTTCTTGGAAAGCAGTCCGGCAGAGTGGCACTCCTTGTAGCACAGCAGTCCTTACTCCTAACAGAGTTCTTCAAAGGTCCAATAGTGTACTGATGTGGTAGGGTTAGAGGCCCAGTTCCTTGTGCGTTTGAAGTGGGGGTGACTTTAAAGAAGGGTCTTTGGAGTGCACAGAGGTCCTTTCTTCATATCCCTAGCTCCAGACTCAGTAGGGGGGAATCCGGCCATTGTGTGGGGACAGGCACTCCCTATTAAGGTGTACGTGGCAGATCCCCTTCCACTCTTCCTACCCAGGAAGAGCCATCAGAATGCAGATGAATGCAGAGGAGTGGTCAGACATACCTAACCTTCCTATGTTTGAGGCTGTCAAGAAGTAATACACAAAGTGTACCTGTCACCCACCCCAGATGTGTATTGGTAACAGGCTGAAGGCACACAGAGCTGTAAGGGCAGAGAAATGCCCACTTTCTAAAGTGGCATTTATAAAATATTAATGTTAAATCCGATTTTACTACTAAAGGGGATTTATCATTACCATTTCAATTATATGAAATATGGTACATCTACTCCTTTCTGATCAGGAATTATAGCTTAAAAGTATATTAAGGAATATTCAATGCTGGCCTATAAGAGGAGGAGTCCTCACAGTAGTGAAAAACAAATTTGGCAGTTTTCCAATACCAGGGCATGCAAAACTTATAAGTACATGGCCTTCCTTTTTCCATTTAGTTGCATAGCTCCGTGTCCTATGGGCTACCTAGGGCCTACCATAGGAGTGCCTTATATGTAATAAAAAGGGAGTTTAAGGCTTGGCAAGGGGTTTTAAATGCCAAATCGAAGTTGTAGTAAACTACACACATGCCCTGCAATGGCAGGCCTAAGACAGGTTTTGAAAGGCTACCTAAATGGGTGGCACAAGCAGTGCTGCAGTCCCACTAGTAGCATTACATTTACAGACCCTAAGTATATGGTATACCACTTTACAAAGGCGTACATGTAAATTAAATATGTCATTTGCGGATACACCAATGTTGCCATGTTTAGGAGAGACGTACGTACATTTTAGAAATGGTCAGCAGTGGTAAAGTGTTCAGAGACCTAAGGTCAATAAAACAAATCAGCAAAAATATGAGGCAAAAGTATGGGCAGAGTTGCCCCTGGCGGGGGACAGGAGTCACACGCCCGGGGTAGAGTGGGCCACACCACAGTGTTGGCCATGGGGGTACTGTCCACCCCCTGGGATACATCTGTGAGTAAAGTAAGGTTAGGTGCTGCACAGATGGTATCTGCAGATGAGGAGAAGGGTTCCCCATGGGTTAACTTAGTGGGCCCTGGGAGTATGGACAGAGGGATCCAACTGGAGTCAGGAAGGCGTAGAACTGGAACATGCCCCTGCTGTTGTGGGCCTGACTCTGAAGTTAAGCGTGCCTGCTTGTGCCAAGCTACCAAGGGTGTGAGCGCGGGTTAGCTGAGGGTGATTCTCCTTTACCCTGACTAGAGTGAGGGTCCTTGCTTGGACAGGGGGTAACCTGACTGCCAAACAAAGACCCCATTTCTAACAGTCGGCGTGCGTCATTTCTTCTCTCCCGCAAGAGAACGATGCGTCCATCCGGACGGGCACCTAGGGTTCGAGCAGGTTTTGCGTTGATTTTCCGCGCCCAGTGATGCTGCATCAAAATCCAGTCACATGGTGTCAAGAAACATCGCTGACTTGGGTCTTGCATCATTAACAGCAGCCACTGCAGGTGTGGCACGTTGTTTCTCCATCCGCGTTGCATCGATCTCCCAGCCGCAATACAGGTGGAGCGTCGATTTTAGCCACGAGGAGGGCAGTGCGTAGTTTAGCAGCCGCAAAGCGGGTGGTGATTAGAAAGTTTTCCCGCACAGTGGACTTTGCGTGGATTTCTGTCCTGTTCCACCAGATGAACCTTTAAAGGGCCCAGAGATAGGTTAGGGCACCACTTGGCAGGCAGGACTCTCAGCAGAAACCCCAAGTGCTGGCAGAGAGAAGTCTTTGTTGACCCTTAGACTTCAACAACAGGAGGCAAGCTCAGTTCAAACCCTCAGAGATTCTTCATCAGTGTGAAGTTACACAAAAGTCAGTCTTCGTCCTTTCTCAGGCAGAAGCAGCTACTGCAGGCCAACCCAGCAAAGCACAGTCACAGGCAAAGGGGCAGTACTTCTCCATCAGCTTCTCTAGCTCTACTCCCTGGCAGAGCTTCCTCTTGGTTCCAGAAGTAATCTGATTTTCAGTGGTTTTGGGTGCTCTTCTTTGACCCCTTTCTGCCTTTGAAGTAGGCCTACTTCAAAAGGAAGTCTCTGTTGTTTCCAAGATCCTGCCTTGCCCAGGCCAGGCCCCAGACACACACCAGGGGGTTGAAGACTGCGTTGTGTGAGGAGAGGCACAGCCCTTTCAGGTATAAGTGACCACTCCTCCCCTACCCTCAGCTCAGCTGTCCCATCAGGATATGCAGGCTACAACCCAGCTCCCTTTGTGTCACTGTCTAGAGGAGAGCTGTAAAACAGCCCAACTGTCAAACTGACCCAGACAGGAAATCCACAAACATGCAGAGTCACAGAATGGTTTAAGCAAGAAAATGCCTACTTTCTAAAAGTGGCATTATCAAACACACAATCTGAAATCCACCTTCACTAAAAGATCTATTTTTACATGGTGAGTTCAGAGACCCCAAACTCCACATGTTTATCTGATCCCAAAGGGAATCTGTGCTTTAATAATATTTAAAGGCAGCCCCCATGTTAACCTATGAGAGAGACAGGCCTTGCAACAGTAAAAAACTAATTTGGCAGTATTTCACTGTCAGGACATAAGGACATGTCCCACCTTTAACATACACTGCACCCTGCCCATGGGGCTACCTAGGGCCTACCTTAGAGGTGCCTTCCATGTATAGAAAGGGAAGGTTTAGGCCTGGCAAGTGTCAGTTTAAAATTGCACTCACAGACACTGCAATAGCAGATCTGAGCAACGTTCACAGGGATACTAATGTGGGTGGCACAATCAATGATGCAGGCCTACTATTAGCAATTGATTTACAGGCCCTAGGCACCTCTAGTGCACTGTACTAGGGACTTACCAGTAATCAAATATGCCAATCATGGAAATCCAATTACATACACATTTTATATAGGAGCACTTGCACTTTAGCATTGGATAGCAGTGGTAAAGTGCCCAGAACAACAAAAACAGGAAAAACAGAGTCCAGCATACATTAACAACCTGGGAAACAGAGGCAAAAGGTTAGGGGAGACCACGCCAAGGATGCCAAGTCTAACACTGACCCAATGGGAGGAGGAATTGTGGACAGTCTCACTTGCAAGTGAGAAATTGACGCATCGCTGGCCTTTTATGACGCACGCCCGCCCATGCAGCTTCATTTTGACGCTACCCAGGTACGTTTGTGTAATATCAGCGTTCTCACTGTTTTCTAAAGATTAAGGGCCAGATATACGACCCGAGTTTTGCGACTCTCAATTTGCGACTCTTTTGCGAGTCGCAAAACCGTATGTACAAAAGTGCACTTCACATTGTTTGCGATTCCCAATGGGGTCGCAATGACCTAACTCATGAATATTCATGAGGTAGGTCGCAATTTTCGACCCCATTGGGAATGGCGGCACTCACAGGGATGGTTGCCTGCTGGGGGTCAGCAGACCACCATGTCTGTGACTGCTTTTAAATAAAGCAGTATTTTTTTTTTTTAAATGCAGCCCGCTCTCCTCAAAGGAAAACGGATGCATTGTGAAAACAAAAATGAAAAGTTTTGACACTTACATGTCAAAGGACAATAGCCTTCCCTCTCACAAAGGACTGCCACACCCCCTACTGGGACCCAGGCAGACAGGATGGAACTGAAAGGAGACTTGTGCACCTCTAAGCCACTCTTTGAAGTTTTCTAAAGTCTCAGGACCAAAAAGACTTCATCTCTGCTAAGAACTCCTTGTGCGGTAAAATTTAGATGCACAGCCAGCCTGAAACGACACACAGCCTGCATCGCTGTAAGAAAATCACCGCACGACGAACTGGAACGATGCCGCCCGGCTCCCCGAGTGGAGATTGACGCAGCTCTTCCTTTGCAACAGGAACTTCGATGCACAGCCCACTGGATCAACGCGTAGCTGAGCCTGAACGACGCAGCCCGACTTCCTGCGAGAAGTCCTAAACCAGCAAAAGCTGTCCAAAAAGTGGAGGGAGGCAGGCACAATGTTAGGGGTGACCACCCTAAGGCTGTCAGGTCTAACACTCTTTGTATGTGTGCTGCAGAATGCACATAAAAGAAACAACATATCATTGATGCAGCACACAGGGAAGGACGAAATAGCAAGGAGAAGGTATTTCTAATTGTTATGCCTTTCTGTGGTAGGCACACAATTTTGCCAAAATCTCAGGTTTGGTGCCTTTAGTAATCCAAATTCCACGGGTACCCATGTTCCACCCACTGAATGCCTACCACAACAAAATGCCCCTTGTTTGACTTTGTTAACCCCATTTAAGGACTTGCGTTGAATTGCAGCACCCAGTGTGCCAGCGCAGGTAGAGATCTGACCAGCCCCATGAAGTGAACAAAGATGAGGAATGAATTGCTACTATAAAATGTTGCAAGAAAATAATCATTGAATTCAGCCAAAAAACTAAGCTAATTGAAGATTTATTGAAGCTTTTCCTTGAGTCAAGATACCTAGGGACATATTTACTAAGATTTGGTGCAATGCAGCATGGCAAGGAAAGGTGCTGCACCGTGTTGCGTTGCGTAAAAAGAAGAGAGCCAAAATGCACCAAATTTACAGTAATATGACACAGTTCAGTTTCTCCTTGCACTGGTGCACTTGTGGCTGCCTAGCGTGAAAGCAGACACCCTTGCACCATGGTACAAGGCCGCCTGTATTACAGCAGGATTGATTTTGTATACCATTCTGCACAACAGCAATCCTTGGAGGCGTATTCCTCTTTGAATGTATGCTACAGAATGCACATAAAAGAAACAACATACAATTGATGCAGCTTACAGGGAAGGAAGAATGGCAAGGAGAAAATAGTTTTGGTAAGCGCACACTTTTGGTAAAATCCCAGGTTTGCTGCCTTTAGTAATCCAAATTCCATAGGTGCTCATGTTCCACCCACTGAATGCATAACACAACAAAATGTCCCTTGCTTGTCTTTGTAAACCCCATTTAAGAACTTGTGTTG
Source organism: Pleurodeles waltl (assembly GCF_031143425.1). Lineage (NCBI taxonomy): Eukaryota > Metazoa > Chordata > Amphibia > Caudata > Salamandridae > Pleurodeles > Pleurodeles waltl. The sequence continues at coordinate 321,350,618 of NC_090436.1, forward strand.
AATTACAGCACACAGTGTACCAGAGATCTCAACAGGCCCATATATTGCTAGATACGGGGCTGTTCACTCTCTTCCGTTCACACAACACAGCGCAGCAACTTTGCTTGCTGCCCTGCAGTGCTTGAACTTTTTGTAATTATGGGCCAGATGTATGAAATTTGTTTGCACTCGCAAACGGTGAGAATCGCTAAATTCGGCCGTTTGCGAGTGCAAAAAAGTGGTCTGCGATGCATGAAAGGCATTCGCAGACCAAAAGTAAGAAATCACAAAAATTGCGATTTTTTGGCGTTGCGTCCTGGTTTTGCGTGTCGCAATTTGCGATTCGCAAAATCCACATCGCAAGGAGATGCAGAAAAAATCGCAAATTGCGATTTTTCGCAGAATGCCATTTTGCACATGCAAAATACCATGAAAAGAAACCAGGTGGTAACCTGGTGCAAAATTTTAAAATGCATTTAAAATGCATTTTTAAATTGAACATGTAAAGCACACATGCCCTTTTGGCATGTGTGCACCTTACATGTCCCCCAAAACATTTTTGGGGTGCAGCAGAGGGGGCCTTAGGCCCCCAGCACCCTGGGCTTTTGCATTTCCAAAATTGCGATTTCTGGTTCAGAAATCGCAATTTTGGAAATGCAAAAAATTTGCAGGTATGGGCCAACAGGCCCATAGCTGCGAATGGGGCCGGTATCGCAATTTGCGATTCGGTAATAGCATTTGCGATTTTTAAGAAATTGCTATTACCGAATCGCAAATGTGATACATGGCACTTTGCAAGTCGGGGATAGCGATTTCTTAAAAATCGCTATTTCCGACTCGCAAAGGGCTGTGATGATACATCTGGCCCTATGTCTCTATATCCATAGTGTGAAGTGTAAAAAACAAAAGTAATAGGAGTTGCCCAAGTCTCTGATGTGCAAATTGCTTGCATAGAGATTCCTTTTGATTCTGCCCATGATGTTGACACTCCAAGGATGGATGTGCCCTGGATTCCTTTGAAAACCATCTCACTCATTGAATAATTGCCGATCTGAACCCATCGGCTTAGTGTTGCCATTAATGGATTCCTCCCATTTTCCACTGGACCATATATGACAAAGAGATAAACTGTTAAATAAACATCTTTCACCCTATCGAAGTACATCAAAAGAGCTCTCTGGACATCAAAAAATGTTCTACAGCTCTTTTTAGTTTCTGTATGAAGAATGGGAAGAACTGTATCTTTGGAATACTGAATGGAAATATTTGGTTAAAAAAATACCTGGTCCTTGATATAGGATGTCCTTACTTCCAGAATATATAAAGAGAAAAGGTGACCAACTAATTTAATTCTCCTAAGCTTCTGGCTGATTTAATGTCTAAACAAAGCCAGTTTGGCTTTGTGCACCTTTTTTAGAGGTTCAAAAAGACTAGTTTGTGGACTCTAATATACTAGCTGCAAACCCCAGAATGGAACTGGCAAATGGGTGTTCTGTTTCAGAGTACAAAAATGTTTGATCAAATGTATTACCAGGGGTACAATTCCAGTTTTCTAAAACCATTAATGGCTGCCGACTGTGTGTTTAGCAGAGACGGGCCTATTCTTTTACTAAAACTGGTCAGTTGGTGGAAGATCAGGCATTTGTTGATGTATGCTGGTACTTCATTGTGCAGGGCCTTGTAGGCATGTGCCAGCATCTTGAATTGGTTTCTCTTCTGAATCGGGAGCCAGTGTACTTTTTTGAGATGGGGTGTGATGAGGGTCCTTCTGAGTAGGTCGAGTATGAGTCTTGCGGCTGAGTTCTGTATTGTCTGGAGTCTCTGTAGGATGAGCCCTGTGATTCATACATAGAGCATGTTTCCGTAGTCCAGTCTGCTGGTGATGAGGACCAGCGTAATGGTTCTTCTGGTGTCTCCTGGGAGCCACATGAAGACCTTGTGGAGCATGTGAAGGGTGTGAAAGCAGACTGATGAGACTGCGTCGACTTGTTTCTTTATGGATAGTTTCCTATCCAGGATGATGCTGAGTTTATGGGTAAGGTTTGTTGGGGTGGGGGTTGTGCTGAACTCTGCGGATCACCATGTGTCAGTCCATGGTGAGGTGTTGTACAAAAGATGAGGTTCAATGCCTTAATTGAAAGAATGGGTAATCTCAGAAATGGTGGAGACACTACAAAAGTTTTTGGAGGGTCCACTGGCAACTGCATCAGAATAGGGACCATGACTGATTTGGCCACAATGGATTTATTATCATTTCCTCAATTTTCTCCACTAAATCTTTTTCAGGAGAAGAGGGAAAGTGGGAAAGGCATATAGAGAGTAGAATTAAAGAATTTTGATGTGGGCTCAATATGAAGAACTTATTTACAAATGGAATTTGTTTATGACTTACACTATACCCAGGTCAGTAAGAAATGATTTGTTCTAAGATAATTTTTATTGACATACTTGGGGCTAAAGGAAACAATTTGGTTTTCCTCTTTTCTTTTCCTTTTTTCTGATGGTCCCAACGGGGATTGTAATACTGAGGAATATAGGAACGATCAAGGTACTCATCTATAAAATTAGGGAATATACCCACTGATGTGATTACATGATATTAGGGCTAGCATGCTCTTTTAACATTTCTGGATTCTTACGACTCTGCATGATTTATCTTTACTTTTAAATTAAAAAATATTTAAAAAATATTTATTTTTCTTCTTATCTGAATATCTGTCTGTATTCTTGAGGACTAACCAATCCTTCTAGATTAACATTTTATAGCTTTGAGAATGGATAATGGGTGTTGGTTCTCTTTGCACACTTTTTTCAATTGTGACATCTTTGGTCAATTGAGGTAATTTGACGAGAGAAAACAACTTTTTATATGAAAATGTAAATATATGTTTGTATATGTTTGTTATTGTTCTGTATTTTTTTTATAATTGGGTGTTTTTTATTGTAATTTATCAGCCTTGAAGAAGTCCAGTTTGGACGAAACACGTGTCGGCTGTTATCTCGTGTTCATCATAATTAGTGTGATTATTGTATTAGTATTTGTGATGGGTTTTTTTTCATGTTATTTACAATAATAATTTGATGTATCTATATTTAATTATGTCCTTGTAGACCATGCTAAGAGAACCAATTACCATTTTACCAATTTGTAACATGTTCTTGTTAAAATAATTGAGAATTATGTAATCTTGTTTCTAAGACATAACTGGTCTTTTGAATTTTGTATATAGTTGATGTGTTTGTGTGCTCCACTAATTTTCTCTTGAGTTTTGCCCCTTTCACAACTAGTGGTTGACTTCCCTTTTGCAAGGCTTGATGAAGTTAATCCTGTTTGGAAAGAGGGGTTATTCGAAACTTAGACTTTGGAGGAGGATTCACAAATTCAATTGAACAGCCATATATTATATTCATGTATCCTTTTGATGTTTTTAGAAACAGGCTAGAAAATTGTGATTCTTCTCCCTACTGAGTTTGGGAATTCCCACCCAAGTCATGCTTTTGGATTTTGCTCGGATATCTGGATTGGGCAGTTTTTTTTTGCCAATGCAGCCCTTCCCCCCCAACTTTGGGTCAGGCCTTGAGAGCTTGCTGGCTTGAACTGGACATTTTCCTATAAAAGATTGTCCTCTTGCAGTTACCGTTCTAAGTGGCTGTGACATCTTTTTCTCTTCTATCTTTTGGGTTAACTCAGTGAGTTCTGGACCAAAGAGTTTTTGACCGGAAAATTGAAGATTATTAATTCAAAAGCTTTTGATTCCCATCATACTGCCACAAATTAAGCTATAAATGCCATCTTGAAGCAATTGATGCACCAATCTCAGTTACTGAGGACCAAATCAAGTTACATCATATATCCGAAAGAAAGTGAGGCAGATGAAATTGAACCCAACAGAGTGGGAGGATCATTTCCTTTTTGTATTATATCACATAACAACTGAAAATCCTTCAGTAATGCTTGAGCCACATGTGCTGTGACTGTCCTCACCCCGTAGTAAAGCAGAGGCTGCAAATGTCCTTTTTAACAGCACGATCCATCTTTTTATCTAGTGAATCAACTTCCAGTGTTAGAGATGAAGAGGAAGCCATACTCACTAGAAAATAATTTACCTTTGTATTTTGAGGAAATTCCTCTTTAAAATTCCCCATTTGGTACCTTTTTGAAAGGATACGAGAAAGCCCTAACTGTCCATGGTCCTTCCATGCTTTGCACAACATGGAGTTTTTTACTACATGATGCATAGGTTTTGAATCTGTAGCAGACATGTCGTACTGGCTGTTGAATATATCTGATCCTTCATTAACTGGAGAGTTAAAATATAGCATTTATTTGACATGTGTAAATATCTACTCTAGATTTGACCCTTGCGCATGTTTTCCCTCAGGAAGAGGATTACCCTCCTCTTCTAGATCATCTTTTCTTGTTTGGTTACAAAGGGTTTACGTTTTTTGTAATGCAGCTACTTCTGCAGCATCAACCATGCCCTGCAAATCTTCTGTGAGGATGTAAATGTCATGCCATTCATTTTCTGCCAGATTGTGTTCCAAGAGGTGCTGCTTTGCCGCACACTTTTTTGCCTCCATAAAGCGCAGCATGTGGGATCTTGTCTTCTCTTTGTTCCACCACTTGCCATCATCCAATTTAAGCAGACATTTTTTCACACACGCTACCCTTTTCGGGGAAGAAAATTTAGAATTTCCTTTGACTATAATTCCTGGTAATCTAACTCGTACCCAATCACCTTCCTCTACCTTCACGTATTTTCCTTCCTTCTCTGAAACATATTTGTTTTGAGCATTCTCCCGTCTTTCCACTACCTTTCTTCTTTTCTCTTCAGCCACAACCAAGTCATTCATCCAAGGACGAACCAGTTTGTTTACTGCCTCCCTTCCTCTGAGCAACGCAAACGGCGACACTCCGGTAGTAACATTGGGAGTGGCGCGTAGAGCCCAAACCAATTCTCCCACCTACTTCTTCCAATCCAGCTTCTTTACCAATGATAACTGAACGCTATCGTTTATCACACGGTTAAACCTTTCTACCAGGCCATTGCTCCTAGGATGATACAGAGAAGTGGTAACGTGTTCCACACCCCATTTACACATGAAGTTCTTGAATTCCCTAGAGGTGAATTTCACACCATTATTGGTGGCTATTTGACAAGGAATCCCTTCTCTCATAAATAAGTCACGTAGAAATATTGTTACTGCATTGGTGTCGGTTGTTTTAATGAACTTTACCTCAGGCCAACGAGAATAATAATCCACTAGGACAGAAACAAATTTACAGCTATTGTTGAGCATATTCATTGGTCCAATAATGTCCAATCCCAATTTACGCCATGGTTTATCCGGTACAGGAACTGCTTCCACAGGACTGTTACAGTCACTTGTGACTCATCACTCAATGCACAAGACAAACATTCTCTAACCCAATGCTCGATATCCCTGTCCATGCTTGGCCACAAAACGTATCCCTGATCCTTCTCTTCATAGCACCCATTCCAATATGACCTTCATGTGCCAATTTAATCACTTTCCCATGCATAACTTGAGGTACAACCAGTAAATATGATCATCTCAGAACACCTTCCACAAAACTCAATTCCTGAAATATCTCCTTGTAAACCTTTAACTCATCGTCGACCTAGGTTTTAGTCCACCCAGCCTTCAACCATCCACTCAATATCTGCAAAACTTTATCTTTTAACACAGCATCTTCCCATTCCTCCTCCATCACACACTCCTTTTCATCTAACATTGTACAAGCCACAAGAGAATAATCATTATCCACTTCCTCCACATCCGATGCCATCGGAAGATGAGATAAACAATCTGCAAAAATGTTTTTAGCACCTGGAATATACTCTATATGGAATTGGAATTCTTGCAACTTATAATGCCACTTTGCAATCCTAGGAGTTGCCTTGGAAGCTCCTTTGGTTGAGAATAGATTCAACAAAGGTTTGTGATCCATCTGCAATACAAATCCAGTACCCCATAAATAAAAGTAATTCACACCCCACCAACATGCCAAAGCCTCCTTCTCAATAACTGAATATGTTGACTCAGCCCCTTTCAATGCACGAGACACAAAAGCAACCACTTCCTCTCTACCATTCCTGGATTGCATCAACACAGCTCCCAAGCCAAACTGACTTGCATCAGTCACTACAATACTCTGATCCTTCGTATCAAATGGTTTCAATGGGACAGCTTCTGCAACACTTCTTTTCATCACATTGAACTCCTTTTCACAACCCCTTGTCCATTCAAACTTGACTCCATTCTTCAACAATAATCGCATCTTTCTTGTCCATTCATCACATTTTTTAATAAAACGTGCATAGAATTCTAACAGGCCAAAAAAATTCCTTAATTGATCCTTATTCTGAGGAGAAGGAAAGTTCTTTATAACCTTAACTAGACTCTCCTTTGGTTCTACCCCCATCTCTGATAATTTAGTAAATACCTCTGGAAATCTTTCAACCCAAAGACTGTGATCCACTGAAACAGAACTAGCTACATCCTTACGTAGTAAAACTTGTTCGGAACTATTGGGAACTAAAACAATCTCCAATTTCCGTTGATCCAACCACCCCAACAAATTCCCTCCATTGAGTGCCACACACACTGTTACTTTGTTTGATTTCCTTTGAAATTCAAAGTTGCCTCAAACTCATCTACAACAGATTCACCCCCATAAGCTATCGGCTTCACCTTCGATTTCTTTAACCGGTTGGGTGCCTTGGACGAGATCACCTCGTCCTGCCCCCTGGTACACGGGGGAGCGCTAGCGCTCCCTCCATGGACCCCCCACCCACACCCCCCCCAGTCGTGGATGGAAGGGGAATCCCTTCCCCTTCCACCCGACCCCCCCCTCGGCAATCCGATGACGTCAGCGCGTTCACAGCGCGCCGACATCATCAAATATTGCAGAGGGACGCGCTGGAAGCCATTTGCTTCGGGGGAGTATGGACTTGCAGGTAAGTCCTTCCCTCTTCGGGGGTTGGGGGGGTGAAACAGACACGGGGGAAAGGAAAGGGTTTTTCCTTTCCCCCTGTGCCTGTTTTCAGTGGATTTGCAGGGCCCGCGATCGTTGAGCAGGAATCCCCACTAGCCACCAGGGATTTATTTATTTATTGGATTTTGGGAGCGACCCCTTGGGCAAGGGTCGCTCCCATGGGGGGCTATTTTATTATGTATTTTGCCCCCGGGGGGGGCGAAAACCACTAGACACCAGGGATTTCGTTTTACAAATGTATTTTGGGTCGCTCCCATGCAGGGCAATTTTTTATCATTTTCCGGCCCCCCCCCCGGAGGCAAAAACCACTAGACACCAGGGATTTTATTTTCTTTACATTTTTGGGCAGCGACCCCTTAGGCAAGGGTCGCTGCCCCGGGGGCAATCATTTTTTATATGTTTCGGCACCCCCTGGGGCTAGATCGGCCATGTTTTTGGACGATCTGGCCCAGGGGGGTCGAAATCCACTAGGCGCCAGGGATTGTGTGGTGTGTGTGTGTGTTTTGTGTGTTTGGGGGCACCCCTTGGGCAAGGGTCACCCCCCTAAAGTGGGGAAATTTCGTATTGGCTATCTCTGCCCCCCTTGGGGGCTGATGGGCCTATGTTTGTAGGCCCATCTGCCCCCAAGGAGGGCAGAAACCACCAATACGCCAGGTATTAATTTTTTTTGTTCCCCTTTTTTTGTTTTGTGCTGGGGTGCCCCCTTTGGCAAGGGTCGCCCCCTAAAGGGGGCACAGAGCTGTTGGCCATTTCTGCCCCCCTTGGGGGCAGATCGACCAATTTTGTTTACGCCCACTTAGACACCAGGGATTGTGTGTGTTTGTGTTTTGTGTGTGTGGGGGGGGCGGCACCTTTGGCAAGGGTCGCCCCCCCAGAGGGGGCCCACCTTGGAGGCAGATCAACCTATTTTTGTTAGGCCCATCTGCACCCAAGGGGGGTAGAAGGCACCAAGATGTCAGAGTTTTGTTTTTTTGGTTCCCTTTGTTTTTTTTGTGCTGGGCGCACTCCCATTTGCCCCCTTTGGTAAGGGCCGTCCCCCCAAACAGGGTACAGAGCTGTTGCCCATTTCTACCCCACTTGGGGGCAGATCAGCCTATTTTTTTTTAGGCCCATCTGCCTCCTAGTGGGGCAGAAGCCACTTAGGCACCAGGGATAATTTCTAAGTTCTTGGTGGCAGGGTGTTTGTCAACTGGCAAAGTATTTGTATTTGTGATTATAACAGTTTATTTCTTCTTTTTGTTCTAGTTCAAAGCTTTTGCTTCCTTTGCTGTGGATCCTTGTGGTTTTGGCAGTAGTTGTCCTGCGGTTTGTATAGTTGCATGTTTTAGGTAAGTGAAAGCAATTTACTCCAAAGGAGTACTGTTGACATGCATGAATGACATGTTTGTAGGTGGTGTACTAAATGCAGTATTTTGTGTGAAATTGTCCTTAGATTTGAGCACAATGATATTTGTGTTGTCATATGTCTAATTTTTTTTTTTTTCTTTTTCTTTTTAGTGGGATATCATTGGTGATTGCTGTGTCTGTGCAGAGTAGTTGCTGGTGAGTAGCTTTTTCAGGCAAGTGAGTGGTATAGTTTTTTAGTACATAACCCTTTGTGATAAAAATACACTTTGTTTATTACTTATTTTAGTGCTAGTTGTTGTTGGCAATCCATTTGTGGTTAGTGAGGATCATGGCTAGCCGCAGAGTGACCGCTCAGCAGGTTGTTGGCATGCTCTTTGAGTTGTCTTCAGACCATGATTACGAGACTGACTCTGCATCTGAGGCAGAGGAGGAAGTGAGAGATTCTGGCAGTGAGTTTTCTGTCAGAGAGTATTCTTCTGATGGGGAAGCTACTCTCAGTGCAGATGAAGGGCCTGTTTTAGAGGAGGACATTGATGTGCAAAGAGTGCAGCAGCCTGGGGCTGAAGGGTTTCCCATTAGAAGACCTGACACCTGGATTGCTCCAAACATGGAGCAGCCACAGTTACCTGCATTTACTGGTCTCCCAGGGTGTAGAGTCAATACGGAAAACTTTTTGCCTGTCCATTTCTTTCACTTGTTTATGGACAATGTATTTTTGGAAGAGATTGTGGAGCAGACTAATTTGTATGCATAGCAATATTTGAGGGACAACACTGCCAGACTTAGGCCTCAGTCTAGAGCTACTCAGTGGGTTCCCACATATCTGGAAGAGATGAAAAGGTTTTTAGGTTTGACTTTTTTGATGGGGTTGATCAGGAAGCCGTCACTGGCTTCTTATTGGTCTACTAGTCCCTTGATGGCAATGGCTATATTTCCTGCAACTATGACACGTAATCGCTATTTGCTTCTTCTTCGTATGCTGCATTTTGTAGACAATGCTTTAGCCTTGCCATGAGATCACCCTGATTATGACCGTCTTTTTAAGATTAGGCCTGTCCTTGATCATTTTGTAGATCAGTTTTCAGAGGTCTATGTTCCAGGCAAAGAGATAAGTGTGGACGAGTCTTTGGTCCTTTTCAAGGGGCGTTTAGTTTTTAAGCAGTACATTCCTAGTAAGAGGGCACGGTATGGGATTAAACTGTATACGCTGTCGGAAAGCAGTACAGGATATGTATATAATTTCCGGGTCTACACTGGTAGGGATTCCAGTATTGATCCTTCTGGTTGTCCGGCCACTTTTGGAGTTAGCGAAAAAATTGTGTGGGAACTTGGTAGACGACTGTTTAATAAAGGTCACCATTTGTACGTAGATAATTTCTACACTGGAGTGCAGTTGTTCAAGGAGTTGTTTAGAGTGGACACTGTTGCTTGTGGCACAATCCGTTCTAACTGGAAAGGCTATCCAAGGGAGCTTGTCCGTAAAAAACTTGAGAGGGGACAGTGCAGTGCCTTGCGGAATAATGAGCTGCTAGCTCTGAAATTTTCAGACAGGAGGGATGTGTACATGCTATCTACCAACCATGATGCGAGTACTTACCATGTGACTGTTTGGGGTCAGGTTGCGGAAGTGCGCAAACCTGCGTGCATTTTGGACTACAATAGGCACATGGGTGGTGTTGATAGAGTAGATCAGAGGTTGGAACCTTACACTGCTCTTCGTGTGGTATAAAAAGTTGGCCCTACATTTATTTCATTTGGCAACTTTTAATGCTTTTATTGTGTTCAAGGATTGTTCACCTGAGTCAAGGATGACATATGTTAAATTTCAGGAGTCAGAGATAGAGAGCCTTATTGTGGTGGAACGGGCAAGAGTTCCTAGAGTAGAAGTGGTGGAGGAAGTGGCTAGATTGAAAGATCACCACTTTCCAGATCACATTCCTCCCACTCCCAAAAAAGACTTGCCCACAAAGAAATGTAGAGATTGTGCCCGGAGATCAATCCGGAGGGAGAGCCGGATGTACTGCCCCGAATGTCCTTCAAAGCCTGGGCTGTGTGTGCCTGGCTGTTTTAGAAGTTACCACACTAGGAAATTTTGGGGGGCAATACCGCGAGTGTAAACTGCCTGTTTTATATTTTCATATGTTCAGTTTCACGGTTGGCATTACTGTCATGTATTTAGTTAGAGCTTTTGTGTTTGTAGTTTTGTACTTATTTTATGATTAGTTAGTGGTTTCTTTGTTGTTTATAAACCAAAAAAAAGTGATGGCGGTGTGAATGGGGTGGCGCTTGGCTGGCGGTGTGCTTGGGGTGGCGCTTGGCTGGCGGTGTGCGTGGGGTGGCGCTTGGCTGGCGGTATAGGTGGGGTGGCGCTTGGCTGGCGGTGTGCGTGGGTGGCGCTTGGCTGGGCTGTGTGTGGGGTGGCGCTTGGCTGGTGGTGTGCGTGGGGTGGCGCTTGGCTGGCGGTGTGCGTGGAGTGGCGCTTGGCTGGCAGTATGGGTGGTGTGGCACTTGGCTGGAGGTGTGCTTGGGGTGGCGCTTGGCTGGCAGTGTGCGTGGGGTGGCGCTCGGCTGGCGGTATGGGTGGGGTGGTGCTTGGCTGGCGGTGTGCTTGGCGTGGTACTTTGCTGGCGGTGTGCGTGGGGTGGCGCTTGGCTGGCGGTTTGGCTGGGGTGGCGCTAGGCTAGCGGTGCATCCAAACGCCAGTCCACACACTCATCAGCTGGTGTGATTGCTGTATCAGACATGTAGGCGTATGAAAGTGATGTGCCCTTGACTGGCGCTGTCTGTCGATGTGAGTGTTGTAATGTGCTGGGCCCGTGGCTGGCGGCGTGAATGGTCTTGTGCATGTCATGTATGAAAGGTGTGTGAATGGACTGTAAAGCGGTTGGTGCCTTGCCGTGGCTTTACAGCTCACGAGCTGTGAGTCATTGGTTCAGTTTTTTGGCCTTTCAGTTATTACCAGTGCATTTCACTTTTGTGAGATCTCTTGTTAATAAAATTTGATCTACTGAACCATCACTCACCCTCATGCCAAATCCAACCAGTATGTGTGGTACAGATGATAAAACCTGCTCCGCTGTAATCAGGCGTCACAGCACACTTGTGACACGCTAGGTGTCTCAGGTGGGACCCCGATGATGAGGCATGCCACCAACTTGGTTGGTGGGTGAGGAGTCTTTTTCACATAACCTAAGTGCGTTTCTTTTCACAAACTTAGGCCCTCATTCTGACCTTGGCGGGCGGCGGAGGCCGCCCGCCAAAGTCCCGCCGTCAGCTTACCGTTCCGCGGTCGAAAGACCGCGGCGGTAATTCTGACTTTCCTGCTGGGCTGGCGGGCGGTCGCCTTCAGGCCGCCCGCCAGCCCAGCGGGAAAGAGGCTTCCACGATGAAGCCGGCTCGGAATCGAGCCGGCGGAGTGGAAGCTGTGCGACGGGTGCAGTTGCACCCGTCGCGTATTTCACTGTCTGCGCAGCAGACAGTGAAATACATTTAGGGGCCCTCTTACGGGGGCCCCTGCAATGCCCATGCCAGTGGCATGGGCACTGCAGGGGCCCCCAGGGGCCCCGCGACCCCCCCTACCGCCATCCGGATCCCGGCGGTCGGACCGCCGGGATCTGGATGGCGGTAGGGGGGGTCGGAATCCCCTCGGCGGCGCAGCAAGCTGCGCCGCCGTGGAGGATTCAATGGGGCGGCGGTACACTGGCGGGAGCCCGCCAGTGGTGCCGGTCCCACCGCGGCTTTACCGCCGCGGTCGGAATCCCCATTGGAGCACCGCCGGCCTGTCGGCGGTGCTCCCGCGGTCCTCCGCCCTGGCGGTCTTTGACCGCCAGGGTCAGAATGACTGCCTTAGTGTTTGGCACATCACAGACATATGTGGACACATCAAAATGATATATTACAATACTACCTGTGTTTGGGGGGAGGGGGCATCTATGTTTTTGGTCCTGGGTGCGGCCTTCATCTAGGGAAACCTACCAAACCCAGACATTGTTTTAAACTAGACACCCCAAGGAGTCCAGGGAGGTGTGGCTTGCATGGATCACCCAACATTTTCTTACCCAGACTCCTCTGCAAACCTCAAATTTTGCTTAAAAAAGCATATTTTCCTGACTTTCATTTGTACGATCACCGCTGCAGCACAAAATTCCTACTCCCCAGCGTTCCCCTCAGTCTCCCAAGTAAAATTACACCTCACTTGTGTGGGTCCCCAAAGCAGAGTCAGCCTAAAGATGTATAAAAGAAGAATATGTGCTTATCAACTTGCTGTGCTATCCCCATAATCTCTACAAGTTTGTGGCCTTTTTCTGTTTGAGGCACCTGGCCCACCCACACAAGTGAGGTATAATTTTTATCGGGAGACTTGGGGGAACGCTAGGTGGAAGGAAATTTGTGGCTCCTCTCAGATTCCAGAACTTTCTGTCACCGAAATTTGAGGAAAACGTGTTTTTTAGCCAAATAGCCAAATTTTGAGGTTTGCAAAGGATTCTGGGTAACAGAGCCTGGTGAGAGCCCCACAAGTCACCCCATCCTGGATTCCCCTAGGTCTCTAGTTTTCAAAAATGCACAGGTTTGGTAGGTTTCCCTAGGTGCCGGTTGAGCTAGAGGCCAAAATCTACAGGTAGGCACTTTGCAAAAACCACCTCTGTTTTCTGTTAAAAAATGGTATGTATCCATGTTGTGTTTTGGGGCATTTCCTGTCGTGGGCGCTAGGCCTACCCACACAAGTGAGGTATCATTGTTATCGGGAGACTTGGGGGAACGCTGGGTGGAAGGAAATTTGTGGCTGCTCTCAGATTCCAGAACTTTCTGTCACCGAAATGTGAGGAAAACTTGTTTTTTAGCCAAATTTTGAGGTTTGTAAAGGATTCTGGGTAACAGAACCTGGTCAGAGCCCCACAAGTCACCCCATCCTGGATTCCCCTAGGTCTCTAGTTTTAAAAAATGCACAGGTTTGGTAGGTTTCCCTAGGTGCCGGCTGAGCTAGAGGCCAAAATCTACAGGTAGGCACTTTGCAAAAAACACCTCTGTTTTCTGTCAAAAAATGGGATGTGTCCACGTTGTGTTTTGGGGCATTTCCTGTCGTGGGCGCTAGGCCTACCCACACAAGTGAGGTATCATTTTTATCGGGAGACTTGGGGGAACATAGAATAGCAAAACAAGTGTTATTGCCCCTTGTCTTTCTCTACATATTTTCCTTCCAAATACAAGAGAGTGTGTAAAAAAGACTTCTATTTGAGAAATGCCCTGTAATTCACATGCTAGTATGGGCATCCCTGGAATTCAGAGATGTGCAAATAACCACTGCTCCTCAACACCTTATCTTGTGCCCATTTTGGAAATAAAAAGGTTCTCTTGATAGCTATTTTTCACTCTTTATATTTCAGCAAATGAATTGCTGTATACCCGGTATGGAATGAAAACTCACTGCAGGGGGCAGCTCATTTATTGACTCTGGGTACCTAGGGTTCTTGATGAACCTACAAGCCCTATATATCCCCGCAACCAGAAGAGTCCAGCAGACGTAACGGTATATTGCTTTAAAAAATCTGACATTGCAGAAAAAAGTTACAGAGTAAAACGTAGAGAAAAATTGCTGTTTGTTTCACCTCAATTTCAATATTTCTTTTTTCAGTTGTTATTTTCTGTAGGAAACCCTTGTAGGATCTACACAAATTACCCCTTGCTGAATTCAGAATTTTGTTTACATTTCAGAAATGTTTAGGTTTCTGGGATCCAGCATTGGTTTCATGCCCATTTCTGTCACTGACTGGAAGGAGGCTGAAAGCACAAAAAATCGTAAAAATGGGGTATGTCCCAGTAAAATGCCAAAATTGTGTTGAAAAATTGGGTTTTCTGATTCAAGTCTGCCTGTTCCTGAAAGCTGGGAAGCTGGTGATTTTAGCACCACAAACCCTTTCTTGATGTCATTTTCAGGGGAAAAAACACAAGCCTTCTTCTGCAACCCCTTTTTCCCATTTTTTTGAAAAAAACTAAATTTTCACTGTATTTTGGCTAATTTCTTGGCCTCCTTCAGGGAAACCCACAAAGTCTGGGTACCTCTAGAATCCCTAGGATGTTGGAAAAAAGGGCACAAATTTGGCGTGGGTAGGTTATGTGGACAAAAAGTTATGAGGGCCTAAGCGAGAACTATTCCAAATAGGCAAAAAAAGGCCTGGCACAGGAGGGGGAAAAGGCCCGGCAGCAAAGGGGTTAACTCCCCTTTTTGTATTTTGCTCCATTCCTCAACACTAATTAATGTAAACAAAGAACCAGAGTCAGCCATCATATCAAACATAACTCCATTGATCGCAATAGAAAACCAAGGTTTCTTGACAGGTTTTTCCATATCCTGTTTTTCTTGTACTACAAATACTACAACATCTTCATCTGAGTCATTTAGGCATTCAGTAGTACTTTCCTCTACAGCAGTCACCGATTTATTAACAGGATCTTTAGCCCAATTCCCTTTGTATACTTTGATAAAATGCCCCGTTTTCTTACATTTATTGCAGAATTTGTCCATAGCCGGACACCATTGAGAATCGCCTAAATGACTTTTACTACCACAACGATAGCACTCCATGGATTTATTTTTGTTGTTACTGGAAGGTGTTGCTTTTTTATCCATATGTTTGTGTTTGTGTTCTGTGTCTGAACACTATGGGCCTCATTCTGACCGCCGCCCGCCAAAGTACCGCCGTCAGAATACCGCTGCGCGGTCAAAAGACCGCCGCGGTAATTCTGAGTTTCCCACTGGGCTGGCGGGCGACCGCCAGAAGGCCGCCCGCCAGCCCAGCGGGAAACCCCCTTCCACGAGGATGCCGGCTCCGAATGGAGCCGGCGGAGTGGAAAGGGTGCGACGGGTGCAGTTGCACCCGTCGCGATTTTCAGTGTCTGCTATGCAGACACTGAAAATCTTGGTGGGGCCCTGTTAGGGGGCCCCTGCAGTGCCCATGCCATTGGCATGGGCACTGCAGGGGCCCCCAGGGGCCCCACGACACCCGTTACCGCCAACCAGGTTCTGGCGGTCAAAGCCGCCAGAACCAGGCTAGCGGTAAGGGGGTCAGAATCCCCATGGCGGCGCTGCCTGCAGCGCCGCCATGGAGGATTCCTCAGGCCAGGGGAAAACCGGCGGGAAACCGCCGGTTTCCCTTTTCTGACCGCGGCTTTACCGCCGTGGTCAGAATTGGCCTGGATGCACCGCCAGCCTGTTGGCGGTGCATCCGCGGTCCCCGGCCCTGGCGGTCCATGACCGCCAGGGTCGTAATGACCCCCTATGTACTTTCAATTTAATACTCATCTGTTCCATAAATTTCGTTGGCGCTTCAATGTTGCTAGCAATTTCTATTGCCTTCTCCAAAGTAAGATCATCTATTGTCAGGAGTTTCTCCTGAATTTTCCTATTGTTAGACTTCTCAACTACTTGATCATGTATAACCTCATCTTCAAATGTCTTAAAGTCACATGTTGGAGCTAACACCCTTAAATCACCCACAAAGCTTTCTATTGATTCACCTGGCAATTGTTGTCTCTTATAAAACTTATGCTGCTCCATTATGACATTTTTGTTTTTCTTAAAACGTGCATCCAAAGCTCACCTTCACCAGTAACTAAAATTTGGGGCAAGTGTTTTAATATTTTTCTACTTTCCATGCCTAACGAATGCTTCAATAAAGCACATTTCTTTTTTTGTGTAAATACTTCTCCTTCAATGGCATCCAAATATGCCTCAAAACCTTCCTTCCATTGCTCCCACTCAACAGGGGGTGAACCCGGAGAGGCTAAAAATGGAATGGGAGACATAACTGACTGATGCATTGTTATAAATACAAGAATCAACGTCACAGACTAAAGTATTGTATTGTTATGCTAGATAAGTTGAAATTCACCTTTGAAAAAAAAAAAAAAACACACTTACAACCTCCAATGAAGGAAAGATGTACGTCTGACTTTAATAGAAATTGGTGTGCGAATCAATGTCGAAGACTGAAAACGATTCGCCAATCCAGAGCATTTCACAGACTCATTGCCATTTGTGCACCATGAAAATAAAGAAGAATTCTTATGACCTGTAACAGCAGGTCGGTACGATGCTGACGCGTAAAAACATCACAGGTTGCTAGGGCAAACTGCTTACAGCGCGATGATTGGTGCACGTCACAGCTGTCCTGCGCTGCACAATAACGATGCCAGGACCTACATGCACAAGGTATTCACGAAGCGTCCCCGGTTGCCAGGACAACTCCGCGTAAGGCGCGTTCCTTGGTGGGCGCTGCAGTCATCCGTTTCACAGGCAACGAGAGAGGACGCAGAGTCAGAGCACAAGGAGTTCACAGGCGAGCTCGCTCACGTCACGCACAAGACTACTAACAGAAAGGTGCCTCACGTTGAGCGAAGATCACGCTTTTCGAGTAAATCACTGCTGAATTGAAAATGAGGGAAAACTTGCTAAAACACTTGCCGCTTCAAAATCCAGCAGTAGTGGATGTCCAAACACCGCCAATGCAGCTCCCAATTACCAGCCCCAGGTAATATGCTCCAAAAAGCAGTGCACCAAGAAGAAATGTGCTCCACCCTGTGACCTCGAGGGTTCTCCACTTGTCACCAAATTGAAGTAGGTAGCCACACTGGAATACTTTGTTGAATGACGTTTATTAAGATAAGACACATCTTAACAGGGTGGGCACAGAACAGTAACTGCCAGTTCACCTCAACCCCAGGATTCTACGCCTCAACCTTCTACATTCTCTCTAGACATTCTTAGTTCTACCCTAGTTTTTATACAACAGTAGGTATAGTGTCTAAGAGTCTGATACATCACACACAGCAACAACCTCCATCTGTGGACCATGAAAAGCGCTTGTTTGACTAACATGCATTAGACAGCTTGTAAAAATGCACTGTTCAAGGACACCAAAGACATCCTGCAGCATGTTTCGTTCATATGGAAGTCTCATTGCTTGCAGAGTGCTCAAGTTTATGCCAATGATTCCAAGACTTTTGGAGACTTTTATTCAGAATGATTTAGGAGCTGTCCAAAATCATGGTGCATACAGCACTGAGACTGATTAAAAAGTTACTCCAGACCTAGTATGGATTGAGACTGAGTAGTGCACTCTTATGTACCACTCTGCTGCTATCTTAAGGCCTCTTGTTAGAAGGACCATCACATTGAATAAATAAGTTAATGCATGTGTCCAGATTTCTAGCAACAGAGGAAAGATGGAGACCCAGAGGATGGAGGAGTAAATGCTTTAATGGTAACAAACTTATGAACAAGTGCACATATAAAAGAGTTTTCCCAACTACTATTTTCTGGAAATAGCAAATTTTGAAGCTTATATTGAAATTGTAGTTCAACGTTTTTATCAAAGAGGTAAGAAATAAGACTTCTTAAAAGAGTATATAGAAAGATTTTGGGATATTACTCATAAAATTTGCATTGCTAGTTGTATTTTAAGATGGGTCTCTGCCACAGTTTTGGCCTGGTTGATGTCTTAAATAGTGGAAGAGCTGGAAAGCAGTATTTTATCACTTTCCTCATTGATAAATGGTTCTTACAGGAACTTCAACACTCCGTGCTACTTTTGACTGTAAATGTAGAAACAGTCATTTCGTTTCAAAGGGCACAAACTATAACAACACGATGACCTAACACAAAGCAACTTAATTACACAGCACAAATATAACAGGGCACCACAAAACAAAACTAAAACCTACGGCACATTCCTACCGCCAAGAACTCGTAGCAGCAGGAGATAAACATTTTTGGGATGCAGGCCCTTAGATCTCAGGGTAAGGAATTCAAAGGAGTTGCTGCTTCACTTACCAAAATATTTGCGTTTCTTCAGATAATGTACCACTGAATATACGGAGACATTTCACGTCAGCATTCTTTAAGTATGATCGTCCCACCGATAAGGGTTCAATGTGTAGAATAAAATGATGAGGTGTTTTAGTACAAAAAAGCCATTTATAGAATTGTGCCTCTAGTACTGTAGTTTTATATCATTGTATGTGTAATTGATTATTTATTCAATAGCCTTTCCTCGTTCTTAAGACATTTTAAGGCAACAAATTGGCAGTTGTGAATTTTAATTTTTATTGTTTCATTTTCTCATTTTGAATTTATAAATAAATAAAAGTTTGAGGTATAGGCACGATATTGCCCAAATTAGAAAAATGCGTGGGCCCGATTTGTATTCTCTGCCGAAGTATATGGTTATTAAACAGTTGTAATAATGCCTTTCATCCACCTAAATAAAACATTTTTTGTCATTAGCTATAGTTGCGGTAGCCAATTTAAGTAATTTCCCGCCCGTCATTTACTTTCAGTAATTAAATTTTGAACTGCATTGACAGACCAAAGAGTCTTAATTCACTTGACGTCATTCACTGTTTTAACACACCGAATCCGATTGGTCCTGCCTCAAAATCTGTTTACTCGAAGCACGGCCACAATAATGTGCGTCGGTAATTGCGTAACGTATGTAAAAATGTAAAAAAATTCAAGAGCAATGGACAATTAAAAAAGGTCATAAGAAGTAATGTGAATAAAAATAGCTTGCGTCTAGGTCAATTTTTAGTTCTGATGAATGTGCCAGTGAAAGGCCACGACTGTGTGTGGTAATTGATAGACACGGGTCTTACGCAGCAGGAAGTGCAAATGATACCTTTTATCCCCCAGGGGAGTAATTATCTATTGAAAATCCCTGCTCACGGAGCATCATCACCGTGAATATTTCATAGGATTTTTGCGTCTTGTGGTCTTGTGCGTAATGTCCAGGAAACTCTGCCACTGGAGCAGTCTGCCATCAAAACTCTATCAGTAGCACAGATGCATATATTGATTTTGAAATGTAGGAGACATCAGAAATACACTTTGAGGGGGACTGTTACTTTCTGCGACTGCGCAGTCGCCTGATGTTGCATGCCCCACCTGGGACAGGTGCGCAGCAAAACATGGTTAACCTCTTATCCTCCACGCATCAACGTCAGGTTGTGATTTGGTCACAAAATGTCCAAACTTCTTTCTGTAAAAAGCAAAGGGAACATATGGCTCAGATGTACAAAGCCATTTAGCATTTCTTAACGGTCTGAATCGTTATTTCGGGCCGTTGAGCAATGCTAAATGGGCTTCTGAGATGTACAAAGACCTTTAGGGAATCGCAAAATGTGATTTCTATCTGTGCTTTAAATGGGCCGTTACTGTCCGGTACTGAGTACCGGCACTTTTTTATTTTGAGAGGGAGAGTACCGGCACACCTCAAGAAAAACGTAATACTTTTAATTGAAGAGTTCCGCACTTCTCAGAATAAAGCAGGTACTCTGTTACAGAGTACCTGCATTTTAATTTTTCCACTTCAAGCACTGATTTCTACCAAGTAGAAATTGCATTTTTCGGTCCCCAAATAGGAAATCTCAAATATGGATTTCCTATTTGTGATTTCTAAAGCATATGTTCAAAGCCCTGCTTAAATGTGAATTGGGCATTTCAGAAATGCAATTACCGTTGACTCCAAGTCGATTGTAACCATGTACAATTTAAAAAAGCTCCCATATATGCTTTTCATAAAGTTCAATAGAGTACACACATGCCCCTATGGTATGTGAGTGCTCTTCATGCACACCACAATTTTTGGGGTGCATCACAGGGGTCCTATTGCACATAGCCATCCTTGGTTTTGCATTTCCCAAAAAGCGATTTCCTAATAGGAAATTGGAACAAATGGAATGGGATTTTCTAATTGAGTTTTCCCAATTTGCGAATTTCTACTATATGAAACGCTATTAGGATACTGGTATGTGGCCCATAGTCATTTCTGTTTATACGAACTGCATATGAATATTCTCTGAATAGTCCAGTTTTGATATCTTGGATCTAATTCACCAAGGCATATAGGAGAATGTGACATAGTAGTCCAG
The DNA here is from genome assembly GCF_031143425.1 of Pleurodeles waltl. Classification (NCBI taxonomy): domain Eukaryota; kingdom Metazoa; phylum Chordata; class Amphibia; order Caudata; family Salamandridae; genus Pleurodeles; species Pleurodeles waltl. Next base: position 321,370,890 of record NC_090436.1, read on the forward strand.
GAGCAATACTTCACACACTCATGAAAACTTTATTTGGCCCCTCTGTGGTCACCTCTTGCTAGTGCTCACTGTTAAGCTATTTCTTGGAATGGTTGTATATTGAAATGTTGACTACAGAAACATCATGCTCACAAAATATCCTGATAAAAATACAGAGGACCAAAATATTAAGTTGTTTCATGCATATAGGTAAGTATAAATCTGTTATAAATTTACTATTCCTATCTCCAAATCAACATAAGTTGCACAATTTCAAAAGAAATGGAGAAGGGGCTGCACGCCCCCCTCCTAGAGCGATTGTGGCCCTGGGGACCTCTACCTCCTCAGGGATGGCCCTGTGTGCAAAGTAAAAGAAGGGGGCCGCACAGGCACCCTCCTGGAGCCATTAATTGCTCTGGGAACCACAACCCAGAGGGCCAGCTCCCTATCCCCAGAGGTGCCTACTCTAAGGAGACAGCAGCTTGCTTTTGCTTGGCTGGAGATTTGGCAGTTCCTGCCAAGCAAGGGCAAACTGTAAGTCCACTCCCAGCTGGCAGGAGCAGGAAAACTGCTCCCCCTCGCTTGGAATGGACTTTTCCACTGTTTTCTTGCCTGCTGCTGGGCTGCCAATAGCCCGCCGCACACACTGCCAAAGGTCGAGCATGGCATGGGGCTAAATACATACGGGGAGTTGGCCATAGTCTAGGTCTTGTGGCCACTCCCCACCGCGTAAAAAAACCCCATAGAAATTCACTGAAAAAACAAAGGTTACAGGGATGTTGCAGTTAGGAATTAGCTTTTGAAGAAAAACATAGAAATTCACAGGAAAAAACAAAGGTTACAGGGACGTTATTGTTAGGTTCTGAATTTGTCTGCACAAACCCATAGAAATTCAGCTGATAGAGTTATTTCAAGTAACTATAACCCGTGCCCTAAGGTAACTATAACTCACGCCCTCACCATGCACAGCTAATTACTGTGTATATCACATCATTGGTGACATTTTCTAAGGCATCATTGATATTATCACTGCAACATTTGCAAAAAGACTTATTGATGAGACCACTGTGTATGGCGGGGCACGACTTATAGTTACCTCAGGGCACTAGCTATATTATCCTTGTAACCTTTGTTTTTTTTAAAGAATGTATTTATGTAGTTAATGAATAATATATATATGTATATATAAATGTATATATATTCACTGAAAAAACAAAGGTTACATGGATGTTATAGTTAGGTTCTGAATTTACTCATACAAAACCATAGAAATTCAGCAGTTATAGTTACCTGAGCTAACTATAACTGCTGCTCCTGTAATGCACTGCTTATGACCTCACATATTAAATCACTCATGACATGGTCAGTGACATCACTGATGACATCACTGATGGCATCTCATATGACACCACTGATGACATCATCCAGTGAGTGTAAGTGGTTGTATCGATGTGTGAGTGTGTCTAAAGGTGAATGAGTGGTTGAATCATTTGCTGTATGGGAGACTGAGTGGATGTGTAAGTTGCTGTATAGGTGAGCAAGTGACTGTGTGAGCAGCTGCATTTCATTTAGTGAGTAGGTCTGTGGGTGGCTGCATGTGTGAGTGAGTGGGTGTCAAAGTGGTTGTCTGGGTAAATGAATGGGTGTCACTGTATTGGTGAGTGACTTGGTGAGTCACTTACTGTATGCATGAGTCAGTGAGTGCCTGAATGGCTGTAAGTATAACTGAGTGGCTGTGTCAATGACTGTATGCAAGAGTAAGTGAGTGTATGAGTAGCTGTATTGTAAACTGAGTGGGTGAGTCCGTTTTTATATAGGATAGTGAGTGGATGTGTGAGAACTTGTGTTGGTCAGTGAGTGGCTGTGTGAATAGCTGTACGAGTGACTGAGTGGGCATGTAAGTGCCTGTTCATTGAGTGAGTTGGTGTGTGAATAGTTGTATAGTTAAGTTATTGCGTGTGTAAGTGACTGTAATAATGAGTCAGTGACTGTGTTAGTAACTGTATGGGTGAGTGTGTGGATGTGTCAGTGTTTCTACAGCTGATTAACTGATGTGTCACTAGAATAGTGATCTATTATTGGGCTGCGTGAGTATGAATGGGTGCGTCAGTGGGTGTATGAGTGGGTGTGTAAGTAACCGTATGAGTCTGTGAATACCTCAGTTAGTAGTGTATGGGTGAGTGAGTGAATGTGTCAGTGGCTCTTTGACTGAATGAATGTCTGTATACCACTACTTTTATGCATCTCTGAGTAAGTATGTGAGTAGTTGGGTGTGTGTGGGTGGGTATATATTTAAATATGTTTAATTTACATTATTTATACGTACCTGCATGGTAAAGGCGTGCACAGTAAAAGCATATAGGTTTTAAAGACAAGTGACACTTCTATGAAACCTTGCTCATTATTTAAAAATAATCACTGGAAAAGGGAAATCAATCCATACAGAAAAAAACCATGAATATATTGGAGTAGATTTGATTATCACCTTACTTTGCAATGAATAGTGACATGAGTAAATGTGCATTTAAGCTTAACATTTATATCTAAATTAACAGTGTATATCATTCAAGAAGGAGGATAATAAAAGGAAACATATGATAATTATAACTGGGGCTCTCGTTTTTTTGGTATTTATGATTTTAACATTTTCATCTGTATTTTACCATATTTATTTTTTGGACATCTTATTAGTATTTTATTAGTATTTCATAAACAAAAAACAGACAATAGAATGCAATATCTAAGAATAATCTTAGACATTTCGTGCTTAGATGTACAACAAATCATACCTATGTAGAAAAAACAATATATTTGTTTGAGCCTCTGATATTGAATTATTATATCATACAATTGTAGCAAAATGGATGTTTATTATCTGTCTATGGGAGAGGAAATGGCAATTTTTTACATGCTGTCAAGAATATGAGGGGACCTTATCATGGTACACACAAATATTCAGTTGAACTTACCAGTCACAACAAAGGGGGTCCGCGGGAGCACCGCCAACAGGCTGGCGGTGCTCCCATGGGCATTCTGACCGCGGCGGTCAGAAACGGAAAACCGGCGGTGTCCCGCCGGTTTCCCGCTGCCCTGGGGAATCCTCCATGGCGGCGCTGCAGGCAGCGCCGCCATGGGGATTCCGACCCCCTTACCGCCAGCTTGGCTCTGGCGGTTTTGACCGCCAGAACCTGGCTGGCGGTAACGGGTGTCGCGGGGCCCCTGGGGGCCCCTGCAGTGCCCATGCCACTGGCATGGGCTCTGCAGGGGCCCCCTAACAGGGCCCCACCAAGATTTTCAGTGTCTGCCAAGCAGACACTGAAAATCGCGACGGGTGCAACTGCACCCGTCGCACCCCTTCCACTCCGCCGGCTCCATTCGGAGCCGGCATCCTCGTGGAAGGAGGTTTCCCGCTGGGCTGGCGGGCGGCCTTCTGGCGGTCGCCCGCCAGCCCAGCGGGAAACTCAGAATTACCGCGGCGGTCTTTTGACCGCGCAGCGGTATTCTGCCGGCGGGACTTTGGCGGGCGGCCTCCGCCGCCCGTCAAAGTCAGAATGACCCCCAAAGTCTCTACATACAACAATAGCTTCTAGTCAGATTGATATTTTTAAAGTTATCAGAAGAAAACTTGTAATGTTCAGGTACTTCATAATAAGTGTTAGAAATTGGGTCTCTATTTGGCAGAGGTATGCACCCTGTCCAAGTGGGGCCCACAATCCTAGTCATTTACACACCATAAATTAACCTGTACTCCCTGGTAGCTTGACACAGAGCAGGCAGGTTTAACTCAAGAGGCAGTGTATTCGTACCCTGGCCACTTTTGTTTTTTTACTTTTTTTGGGGGGACTCGGTTCAAGCCGAGTCCCAAGATGGCTGACAACATCTTCAGTTGTTGAAGTGTTATCAGCCAATCAGATCTCAGCATCAAATTGTTAGGGGTTGCGAATCCTTTGCGTCCCTAGATACACAAATTTGTTTTCCCCTTAATTTCTCAAAAAAAGTGAACGAATTTACACCAAAACACAAAAGGCACTCTTTCTGGACCAGGACCTACCTTCCTGCCAAATTTAATGTAATTCCATCCAGTCGTTTTTATGCTATCGCTGTTCAAGATCCCTATGGAAAAATGAATGGGGAAAATGTGTTTTGGGACCCCCTTTTTTCTCGTCCCCCACCAAGCGGATCATCCCGAAACGTCCTAGGCAGCAGCTGGCAGTACTGGCAAATTATTTTGGAAAATTTTGGTAAGATTCGTCAAGCCCTGTCAAAGATGTAGGCAAGTTAAAAAATGCTTTTTGTTTAGAAACGTGGTCCTACCTATAACCACCTGGTGAACTACCTTATTTTTACATATACGTCACCCCTAAGGTGTGCCCTAAGTGCCCCCAAGGTTGAGTGCTATGTAACTATAGGCAGAGACCTTATAAAAATTGTTGTATAAGTCCTGTTGAGGTAAGATGGCTAAATTAGTTTTGCTCTCACTGTAGTGAATGGGCTCCATAGGATACAATGGGGAGACTTTATTGTAATGAAAAGAGTCCCAATAGGAGCTAGATATTTCAAGTTTGTTATCAAATTGATTGTTATAAATCATCCCACAACTTGCCATTGTTGGATTTAATATACTCGTTCAGGGAAAGAGTTTTAAAATTCTACCTGAAAGTTGCCAACTTCAGTCTGTAGTGCCCTTCTCTGATTGGCCAGCCTCTAGCAGCCTGACCAGGCTGCCTTGATTAGGTGTGAAGTGGCCTGGGCTGCACACAAAGGAAGTGCCTGGGGGAGGAAACCTGCCTCAACAGATGGTAAAACAGGATGGGGGAGAGCAGCCAAACTGGTCTTCAAACGAGGGAAGGACATTTGGAGTAACTCCGGGCCTCCCCCATTTCCTGCAAACCCAGACACCCAGTGCCCTCTTGATTAGATTAGGAGAGGGCATGAGAGGGGTGTATTAAGGATTTTTAGCCATGGCAGTGGGTGGGCTCAGTCAGACCTAACCTCCAAAATTCAGTTTCTGCCATTTTGGATTTTTAAGGAATGTTGCTCCCTGGGATTGATTTTTGCCACACTTTCCAGGAAGTGGTCATCCAAGAGGGTATTGGCCTGCCTGTGATTGGACAGTTGCTCCCCTGCTTTTTTCCCCAGGAGCAAGGATAGATCTGGGGAGGGCACCTGTGGGCTTATTCCATGGTGTTCCACCATGTTCCACCATGGAAATAGGCCCACGGGTCCCCTACCGCCTGCCCTGACCCGGCCGTTAAATAATGGTGCAAAGCAAGCTTTCCACCATTATTTGACCACTCTTCCCCCGTGCATGATTTTAGCACATGGGGATATATATGGCGCTAAGGCCATAGAGTAATTTTTTGTACGGAAACAACTACTTTGCATCTCACTGATTGCCAAGCTACCAAGGGTTGAACGGGGATTAATTTGTTGAGACCAGACTGGACCTAGTGGGGGTTAGTGGCCTATTGCTATGTTGAGGTACTTACCTTCCCTTACCAATAATCCACTTTCCAACAATGTTTATTTTTTTAATGTAGTGAAAAATGTGGAATAAAATAACTAGAAATATGTTTTTTTGTCCCCAACTGGATTTGCGACTCCATCGCAAAATTACACTGGGGTCTGTGCAGGGGGGCGCAAAAGAGTTGTGACTCCTGTAGCACACAGTAGGAAATTGAGCTTCTGATTAATAGTACAATATAGGGTTAATACACATTAACCATTGAAAACAAGTGTAACATAAATAAAACATGAAGTGGAGCTTGTGATTTGATAAGCATCACAGTATTACAGAGGGCAAAGGTTAATAGACTGCCATTACTAGTTGCTTAGAGTGAGAGTGGTCTACCATTTTTACTCTTGAGTTTTTATTGAGCTAAAAAAAATGTGAACTGAGACTGTGAATCTGATTTATCTATTATCAAAAGACATTTGGAGGGATGCAAATAGAGTATTATTTTTGGAGGGAGTTGTGTCCCATAATATAAGTAAAAAAAAATGTGTACATTATATGTAAAAAAAACTGTTGTAAGTAAGGAGTATTGACTTTTTAATAGTTAATAGAAAATGTTTATAGTACGGTAGTAGAGTTTTTGGCAGAGTGTTTGAAAGTTTTAATTGAGTTTTTAAGTGGAAAATCATTTGAACCATTATAGGCCTATTTTTTTATTATATATGTATTGTTTGAAATAGGAGATTTATAAGGTATAAGATGTGACGGTACTGAAAATGTGCAGTAGATGTGATTGAAAATTTTGGTAGGATTGAGTAAATTATGTTAGAAAAAAAATGGAAATAGATGGCATAATGCAGTAAGATTTTGTGGGTAATCTTGGACCTAATTAGTAACATTTTAAGAGTGAAATATAGCAAAATATCAAGAAAATAAATTGTTATGGAAAGGGCCTTACACTGAGTGTCAGAGTTTCTGGTGTATTATTTTTAATTTGTGAACAGTTTCAGATACAAAAGAAAATGTTTTAGTTTTGTAAAAATCTCCTGATTACGTGGCAGATGATGGATTATGTAGCAAGTGTGGCTATTGTGTTATTAAGAAAACATTGCCTCAATCTTATAATTAAAATTTTTACTGCCCTGACTATCGTATGTGATTTTAGTAAGACACATATAGGTCCAGAATTCTAGGGTTATGCTGTAAAGTAGTGTAGGTAATTATGGGCCAGATGTAGGTAGCCGTTTGCATTGTGCAAACTGCGAAAATCGCAGTTTGCGCCATGCAAACGGCCAAACGCGATGCTCATTCACAAATTGCGAGTCGGTACCGACTCGCAATTTGTGAATGCGACTCGCAAATAGGAAGGGGTGTTCCCTTCCTATTTGCGACTCGCATCGCAATTCAGAATTCTTTGTGACCGCGAATGCGGTCGCAAAGCAACTCGCAGTTACCACCAGTGTCACACTGGTGGTAACTCATTCGCAAAAGGGAAGGGGTCCCCATGGGACCCCTTCCCCTTTGTGAATGTCGCCAAAAATATTTTTTCAGAGCAGGCAGTGGTCCTATGGACCACTGCCTACTATGAAAAAACGAAACCAAATGGTTTCAGAAGTTATTTCATTTTGCAACTCGTTTTCCTTTAAGGAAAACGGGCTGCAAAATGAAAAAGAAAACTGCCTTATTTAAATAGCAGTCACAGACATGGAGGTCTGCTGACTTCAGCAGGCCACCATCCCTGTGAGTGCAGGGACTCGCTATGGGGTCGCAAAATGCGACCCACCTCATGAATATTGATGAGGTGGGTCTTTGCGACCCCATAGCGAGTCGCAGACGATGTCTGAGACACCGTTCTGCATCCAAGATTGCGACTCAGAAATTGCGAGTCGGACAGACTCGCAATTTCCGAGTCGCAATCTCGGCCCTCACTACATCTGGCCCTTTGTGTATTGTTGTGCAACTGTATCTTAACATATAAAACATTAGAATATTTGTGGAATTAAAATGAATTTCTATTGTTTGCTGTTGTGATGATGATGAAAGTTATGTGGAAGTGCAGTGGAGAGAACGTTTCAACATGCTGCATGGTTTGTTCAATTGTGCAAAACAGTATTTTTTGGAATTAACACAATGACAGTATTTGATTATGAAGGAATTCTAAAATATTTTTTTATGTGTACAGATATATTGTTAAAATGGAAGAGAAGTGAAAATGACAAATAATATACAACAGAAAAAGAAAGTGTGCAAATTATATTATCTATTTGCAATTAATAAGGAAGAAAAATAACATGTGGGAAATGGCAGTAAACACAAAGAAGTTGCTTGTAAGTGAACCAAATTGTTTTTGAAAACTCTGTGTGCAAAACTGAAATGTTGGCAAAATGGAGAAAAGAAAGAGAAAACTTGTACATGAGTTGTGGAAACAAAAAAAAGTTGTGACAATAGACAGATGAAGTTAAACAAGAAAGCTGAAAGATCATCCAGGAGGCAACAACAGTTCATGGAAATCAGAGTGAGAATGTTTCATGGTAGAGTAATTCATAATCTTGTTAAGAGTATGAAAAACTACAGAAGGAGAACAAACGTATTGAAACAAAAGAAAATGGTAAAGGATATAGTTGATAAGGTTTTTGAGTTGAAAAGGAAACCTTTTATGTTGATTATAAATAGGATGAGAGGCGTGGACAAAATGGTATTGGGTACGAAAAGATGCAACCAAAGGAAAAGACTTGCTAATAAAAGTAAATTTTGTAAAATATTTTGAGGAAAATGGAACCATACATCCAGCACAGAACCTTTCTTTAATTAGGATACATATTTGCACTAGAATACATTAGTGCATGCAGAGGGATTAACTGGTTGATGTTATGAAATGAAGTAAAGGACTCCAATAGAAAAAGAAAAGATTGTTCATAGAGGTGACAAAAGATCTGTAGATGTTCCGGGGAGATGTACAGAGCACCCTGTTTACCAGTGGAGTTGTAGTAGTATTTGTAGCATTCACCAGCCATATATTGATTTATTACAAGCTTTTATACGTGAATTTCCAAGTAGAACTCTGAAGAGAAAAAGTTCAATTCTGCAAGGCTTAGCTCCTTGCAAAGTAAGAACTCTAACACATTTACAAGGACATTCTATAGCATGTCTATCCAGGAAAGTGTGCCAGAGCACCTTTCATCACTTTAGAATGCTAGCAGTTCACCATTTGAAGTTGAGACGTTTAGTGGCATATTTAAGAAAAGTGGTGCTGCACTGTGTGCAGCCCCATACTAATTGCGCCCTTTACCACCCCCTAACGCCACTGTGTGTGCGCCGTATTTAAAATACGGTCACCATGGCGCAGGGTAGGGGGCAATAGCATAATTTTTCATGACGGTATTGATGTACTCTGCAGGAGTATCGCCAAAATATTGGTGCTACTTCTGCAGAGTACATCGGGGCCCATTATAAATAATAGAAGCCCCCTTTTAACACCAGCTCTGAGCAGTTGTTAAACATGGTGTACAAAATGACACAAGGCAACCATGGAATGGGTCCACAGGTGCCCTTCTCAAGCCCCAGGAACATCCCCACCCACACCAGAGTGACACCGGAGGATGGGGGACCCTATCCCAGGTAAGTAGGGTAAGGTATAGGTAGGTATTTCTTTTTTTAAAGTAAAGTGAAATTAGGGCCCAACCTTGGGCCCCCTGCATGGCACAGGGTTCAATGGCCATGCCCATGGGACCCTTGTCCCCTTTGCTGGCCATTGGGGTGGTGGGCATGACTCCTGTCTTTTCTAAGACAGGAGTCATGTGGTATGGATGGTTTTGCGCCAGAAAATGACGCTAGGCTAGTTAGAGGCATTTTGTTTGCCTCTAACTAGCCTTATGTCATTTTTTGGTACAAAACCCCCTTCTCCCATACCACGAACCCCACCTGGCTAACGTCATTTTTTTATGCTAGCCCAGCCTGTTTTCAAAACTCTTTTACATGAAAAAGCTCGAAACTCATTTGGAAGTATTAGTAATGTAAACATTTGGCAGTATTTTGAATACAAAGAACTTGTTAAAATATGCATCAAGCATCTGATATGGACTATGGAAATATTCTTATGGACATTGGAGTAGGAGTTCTAACAACAGAGGCAAAAATTAAGTTGGAAAGTCATCTTATTAAAAAGCTGTTTCACTTTAATAAAACAACAGCATAACTAATGTATAAAGTTTGTAATGTGCCGTTGATGCCTACTATTCACGAGTGTGCTACATTTAATGACGAATTACTGAACCTTGTAAAATGAACAGATTTTGGAGATTAGAGCAATTGACAAGATGGAACATCAAGGTGTAACTGTAGTTCTGAGTGCAAAATTACAAGATAAATTACACTCTTTAGAACAGTCTGCATCCAGGACTGCTGGTCTAGAGAAACATTTACGTGTTTGTAAACAATGCAGAGTAATTTTAAGACGTAATTTAAATGTAGAAGAAGGATTAGTAAATGGTGCCATGGGTAATGTCATTGATTTCATTAATCTTCTTAATTGTGATGAGGTTGAATTCTTAGCTTTAAAGTTTGATGATGTGAAACATATTGGACAATTTGTTGTACGGTTTTTGCTTGCTAAAGATTTGTATGTAAGATGAAAAGAGTATCCAGTTTGTTTAGCATATGCTGTAACAATCCATACGTCTCAGGGGTTAGGTGTGGATGCTGCATTGACAAATATTGGAAGCACTGTTTTTAAAGAGGGAATGTCATATGTAGCACTGTCAAGAGTTTGAATATTATCTACTTCGTTTCGCGTTGATTTTGATGAGCAGAAGATTAGTGCAGATGCAAATTGTGTCAGAGAGTAGAACAGACTAAGAACTATGGCCCTCATTACAACCCTGGCGGTCAGTGTTAAAGCAGTGTTAATACCTGCAACAGGCCGGCGGTAAAAAAAATTGGATTTTGTCCCTGGATGTAACCGCCATCAAAGACCGCTACTTTAACACACCGACAGCCAGGGTAGTAATGGCCGCTGGGCTGGACACTTCGGTCTCAAACCCGGCGGCCGTCATATTCCTACCCTCGGGATTATGACCCGGCCTACCACCATGGTTTTCGTGCCAAACTTACCCCCACGAAAACCATGGCGGTAGGCACTATCAGTGCCAGGGAATCCCTTCCCTGGCACTGATAGGGGTCTCCAACGCCCCCTCCCCCTCCCCAGAGTCCTCCCCCATCCTCCGCCTCCCTCTCTTGCCCCCTGCACATATACACACACGCACCCATATACACACATCTACACATGCATACCCACCACCACCCACGCATGCACAAATACATATCAACACACCGCAACACACCTCAACACACACCAACATACCTTGTCACACACATGCATTCACAACACACAACACTCACAATCACTCATTCACGCGACTCACACGCTCATGCACGCATTCCAAAACATACACCCCCCACATACACACAATGCCCCCCACCCCCCTCTCCTGTTGGAGAACCCAAATTATCTGCTTGCAGGGGGTCCTCCGGCTGGAGACGGTCTGTGGTGCTGCTGTCAGCAGCTGCGTCCACCAGCAAAACACCATCAGGCCATATCATTGTCATGATATGGTCGGCGGTGTTTTGCTGGCGTGGCGGTGCTGCTGTCGCCAGCGCCGCCTTACCGCCGCCTGCCGTCATGACCGTCGGCGGTGTTCCACCAGCATTCTGGCGGTATACCGTCTGCAGTCATGATACGAGTAGACAGCTGGTAGCCACAGCTGCGGTATGTTGGTGGCTGTCGCCGTGGCTGTAGGCGGTAGTTACGGCCAATGTTGTAAAGAGGGCCTAAATATGCGCCTTATTTAGGACAATGGCCCTCATTACAACATTGGCGGTATATGCCGCCTACTGCTGTGCTGACGGCCGCCAACATACTGTGACCGTGGCGGTATACTGCTACAGGTATTATGACCCACACATAGAAATCCGCCTCTATACAGACACACACACAAGTCCGCCAGACCAAAGGTCAGTGATAAACTGGCGGTACCAAAAACCACACCATTACGCCAACAGAAATATGCCCACAGTATCAGGACCCACGAATCACTGCGGCGGTCTTTCAACCACAGTAAACCATTGGCGGTACACACAGCTGCGCTGAAAAATACACACACACTAACAAAACTACACCACATTGGACAATTTAAACTATACACACCTGACACACATACACACACCACACCCACAGACCCACACCACTATAAAACACACACCCACATTACCCACAACCCTCTCAACGCAAAAAAAAGATTGCCAGCTGAGAGAGAGACAAGCCTGGAGCACCCACTCAATCTGATCCACAGAACTCCATCACCCATACACTATCCACGCACCTCACAGCACACACACCAACACAGCACCCCACACACCCTCACACATACCATTCACACCACATCCATGGCACCCCAAAGACACCCCAGGTTTTCAGAGTAGGAGCTAAGGGTCATGGTGGAGGAAATCATCTGGGTAGAGCCACAGCTATTCAGATCACAGGTGCAGCAGATGTCCATTGCAAGGAAGATGGAGCTATGGCAGAGAGTCGTGGACAGGGTGAACGCTTTGGGACAATACTCCAGTGCAAGGGATGACATCAGGAAGAGGTGGAACGACCTACGGGGGAAGGTGCATTCCGTGGTTGCAAGACACCAGGTACCTGTACAGAGGACTGGCGGTGGACACCCACCTCCTACCCCACAACTAACAACATGGGAGGAGCAAGACTTGGCGATCATGCCTCCTGAGGGCCTCGCAGGAGTAGCAGGAGGATTGTACTCTGGCAAGTCAAATCTTTACTATGATATCCCCCACCCTACCTGCATGCCATCACAAACCCCTACCCCTACCCTCACCCCTATCACTCCACCACCTCACATATGCTCCACTATCACAATCCACCCATCACAAAACCAAGCCCTGCATGCCACACCAATGCATGGACACCCATCACAGACTTGCATGGGCACCCATCACTAAAGCATGCACATTAGAGATAATCACCTAGCCCACAAAATCACAACTCACACAAGGCAAAGCTGACAGGGCAATCACAACCATACAGGGAAACACACCCATGCACAAGATGGCACATGCAGGTACAATAACGCTGCAATTACATCCCCACAGGAACCCCACTCAACGTCACCGGGGAGGGGGTGCACCAACATCCAGCCCCCCCAAGAAGAAGCCCACAGTGATGATAGCAGCTCTGCACGCCTGGATCACAATGACCAACTTGGCCCATCAGGAACCTCTGGACAGTTGATTACCCTGCCACAGTCCCAAACCACCACAGAGCCTCCCCCTTCAGGAAACACCACCACAGCACCCACCCAGTGGGCCCATACCTCTGTCCCAAGGACACGTCAATCAGCAGTGTGTCCACCACCACAGGGACCCCAGGCAAACACAAGACAATCAGGGACCTGGGGTCAGTGGCAGTGGGCACACGGTTCAGGGAACATAGGCACAGGACAACAGGGAAACTGGGAGGACTGCTGTGCACCAGGGGGAGGACAGGCCCAGGGAACCCACTCTCCACAAGGCACTTGCAGGGATCCTCGGAGCATACTACCATTCCCAGGAGACCTTGGGCCATATACTGGCCAAGTTGCCGGAGACCCAGCGGCTGCAGGAGGGACAGTACCTGGGGATCAGGTAGGACCTCAAACACATCCACAACATCCTGGTCACCATTGCAGGGGTGCTGGCTGACATGGCCAACACCATGAGGGAGGCAGTGGCACACCAACGGGCCTCTGACACTAGCCACACCGAAGAACAGTCCTCCACCGGCGCTAGTGGACAGGAGGCCCCGCCACAGGACCAACAGGCCACCAGCACCCCACTCCCTGCAGAAGGAGAACCACCACGCAAAAGGTCCCTGCCATCCAAGCAGAAGCCAGAGAACATTGCCAAGACCCTCGCCAGGAAATAAGACTCCCATGAATGTCACCCTTGTACCCACTCTGTCACCCTGTCCACCTTGAACTACCATTGCTCCCCTTCCTATGCCTCCTTGGACAATGCGCCTGTAATACAAAGAGACTGGACTCTATCTGGACATTCCTCCACCATCACCCCAGCCCATTGCACATCCCCTCCACCCCTTAGCACTTAAATAAACACTCTTGGAACCAAAACAACTATGGAGTCTGTCAATTGATTGAATTCTGTATTAGTTCAACAAGCTTTAAACATTTCAAATCATATGCACTGTAATATATACATTGGGGTGACCTGTAGTGGGCAGCACTAAACCCACCAGGAGCCAAAGTGGGCTACAAAGATCTGAAAATAGAGATGCCAAAGGGTACAGTAAGTGGCCACAGACATAGGGAAATCAGGCTGCCATATCCAATGTCTAACAAAAAACTGCTATGGAAAGTGAAGTTACAGTGTTTTATCTGTGTGTCACTGGAAGTACTGTTGTATGAGTGAGCTTCTGTTGTCCACTTCTTCTTCCTCTGCCTCCTCTTCCTCACTGTCCACAGGCTCCACTGCTGCCACAAGACCATCTCCAGGCTCATCTTCCTGCAGAAAAGGCACCTGGCGTCTCAAGGCCAGGTTGTGCAAGTTGCAACGATGATCTGGCACACCTTCTTGGGTTACCAGTACAGAGATCCACCTGTCAGATGCCTTCAGGAGGCCAAAGGTTCTTTCAATTATCTTCCTTGTTTGCCCATGTGCCTCATTGTAACGTTCCTCTACCCTTGTCCTGGGGTTCCTCACTGGGGTCAGTAGCCATGAGAGGTTGGGGTAACCAGAGTCACCTGCAAATATTCGAGGGATACCTGTTAGACACTCACTCACCCTTAGGGACAACCCAACACCCATATGCCTACATCAACTGGGTGGGGACCATGGGCTCACCTATTAGCCACACCCAGTGCCTCTGGAGTTGAGACATCACATATGGACTGCTGCTATTCCTCAAGATAAAGGCATCATGCACAGAGCCAGGATACATGGCATTTACATGGGAGATGTACTGGCCCGCCAAACACACCATCTGCACATTCAGAGAGTGAAAGCTTTTTCTATTCCTGAACACTTGTTCATTCCTCCGGGGGGGGACAATGCTATATGTGTACCATCAATGGCACCAATGATGTTGAGGATATGTCCCAGGGCATAGAAGTCAGCTTTCACTGTGGCCAAATCCTCGACCTGGGAGAATACGATGTAGCTGCGCATGTGTTTCAGCAGGGCAGATAACACTCTGGTCAACACGTTTGAGAACATAGGCTGTGACATACCTGATGCCATGGCCACTGTCGCTTGGAAGGAACCACTTGCCAGGAAATGGAGCACTGACAGGGCCTGCACTAGAGGGGGGATACCTGAAGGGTGGCAGATAGCTGAAATCAGGTCTGGCTCCAATTGGGCACACAGTTCTTGGATTGTGGCCCTATCAAGTCTGTAGCTTAGGATAATGTGTCTGTCCTCCATTGTCGACAGGTCCACCAGGGGTCTGTACACGGGAGGATGTCTCCATCTCATATTCCTCCTCAGCGGTTGAAGTCTAGGGAGAAAAACGGTGAGCAGAGGGACATATTCACACATCTATTGAATTAATGATGCATCTCTTCCTTTACAGAAACAGTATGTGAATTCGAGAGTCAGTTGACATGCCAATGTTGCAGTTAGGTGCCATGCCCTGCCCCCCCCTGAAATGGCAGCTGTCTGACCTCTGTGGAGAGACAAGTGGAAATTAGGTAATTCCGCTGGCTTTGTGCGCCGAAGCGGTCGGCAGTAGACGACCGCCACGCAACTTCACATTGGTTAACATTGGGCCCTATGGGTTCCAGGAGCCAATGGCGATGTATGCCGGCGGTGACGGTACGCACCGCCGCGGACGTGACCGCCATTTTCTATCTGTTCAATCACTTGCTACCTGACCTTCAACAGGAGAGAACCTACACTGCCAGTGCTGCAGTGACCTGTGTCTGGAAGCGACAATGGCTCAAGTGTCTGGGGAAAGGGCCCCTGCCTTCATTTCGGAAGAGTTGGAGAGACTGGTAAATGTGGTCCTACCCCAGTACACTTTTTCTCTATGGTCCTCCAGACAAACAGGTGAGTACACTGTGAGCATGATGCGTGGGCCATGAATGTATGGAGTGATGTGTGTGTCAGCCTCATGTGGGGGGGGGCTGAGGGGTCCTGGGCAGAGTGCTGCATGTATGGTGGTCAATGTCTGTGCGTAAGGGGATGGGAGGGGTATGGTGGGCCATGAGTATGCCGGTCCGAATGGTATGACTAATTCTTTTTCTGCTGTCTTTTCCCTGCAGGTCAGCACCCATAAGAAAAAGGGTATTTGGCGTGCCATCGCCAAGGAGGTGCGGACCCTGGGGGTCTTTGACAGGTGGAGCGCCCACTGCCGTAAACGGTGGGAAGACCTGCGCCACTGGGCAAGGAAGACGGAGGAGGCCCAGCTGGGGATGGCCTCCCAACGAGGAAGGGGTGCCCGTCATACCCTGACCCCCCTGATGTACCGCATCCTGGTGGTGGCTTATCCAGAGTTGGATGATCGCTTGAAGGCATCACAGCAGCCTTAAAGTTTTAGCTGGGTGGGGGATGTGGGCTGTGGGTGCCCCTAGGCCAGGAGCGAACATGGCAGTGTAGGTCTCTTGTTGGGCAGGCTCTGAAGCACTCAAACCCCATTAGTGTTTGTGGCCATCTACTACTGGGCAGGGTCCTGTGGGTTTCAGGTGTGCAGGTAATGGCGTTAAGCATTGTACCCCATGGGCTGGTGACTAGCTGTGTAACTGGTGGTGCATGGCCTAGTGCATAGGGCTGCTCCCAGTGTGTTGTGTACGCCAACGGTAGTGGTATTGCTGGCATTGACCAAGTGTATCCTCTGTCTCTCCCCTCCTTTTAGTTTTGTCACCCTGTCCTTGTGTGCATTAGCATCATCTGGCGGAGGAGCAGAGGCACCAGCGACGGAGAGAGCTGCATCCCACATGGGCCTGGAGGCCGAATCCACTGACGGTGAGGGCACCAGTGGGATGGAGGGCGAGGGGAGCACCACGACAGAGACAGGAGGGGACACTACAGACAGAGACTCCTCCTCCGATGGAAGCTCCCTGGTGGTGGCGGACACCTCTGTGCCCACCCCAAGAACAGGTACAGCCGCCACCCCATACCAGTACCGCCCTCCTAGCAGCCCCTCAGTGTGTTTCCCATGCCCGCTCACCCAGGAGGGTGGGCATCTCCTTCGCCCCAGGCACCTGAGGCCCTACCCCAGTCAGCCCTGCTGCCCTCAGTGAGGAGGCTATTGACCTCCTGAGATCCCTCACTGTTGGGCAGTCAACCATACTGAATGCCATCCAGGGTGTCGAGAGGCATTTGCAACAAAAAAATGCATAGCTGGGGGGCATTCACTCTGGCGTGGCGGCCCAACAGAGAGCATTTCAGGCTCTGGCCTCCGCACTGATGGCAGCCATTGTCCCTGTCTCCAGCCTCCCCCCTCCAACTTTCTCTACCCAGTCCCAATCCCCTCAACCCCAGCCTATCTTAAGCACATCTTCAGACCAGCAATCACCCAAATCAACACACAGAAGTGGCTCAGGCAAACACAAGCATCACACCTCATCTCACAGGCACTCACACAAGCACCATCCCCATGCAGACACACCAACATCCACTGCCTCCACTGTGTCCCCATCCTCCTTGTCGTCCACCTCCCTCCCAGTAGCGTCTCCACTCACACCTGCATGCACTACATCCTCATCCACTACCTCCATCACCAGCAAGCCTATCACTACACACCCCTCACTGGCAGTCACCACCCCCACATCCATGCACACGTCCCCTGTGTCCTCTCCCACTGTGTCTGTGACCTCTCCTCCCAAAGTACACAAACGCAAGCACCCACCCACCCAACAGCCAAACACCTCACAACAGCATCCAGCTCATGCACCTGCACCCAAACACAGCATACCGACACCTCCTACAACCACTCCCTCTTCCTCCACTCCCAAACCTTCACCCTCTTCCCGCCCTAATGTCCCTAAGAAGCTTTTCCTAGCCAACATTGACCTGTTCCCTACCCCCCGTCCTTCACCTCAGGCCAGGGTGGCCAGAACCCAGACCAGCACCTCAGCCACCAAGTACACATCCGCTGTGGTTTCTGCAGCTGTCAGAGGCTTTAAGGGGGCACCTGTCATGCAAGCCAGTGTGCCACCAACCCCTGCCAAGGCCAAGAAGATTCCACCACCTGCCAAGGTCAAGAAGGGACATCATTCAGCAAGGAGAAGAAGCCACAACCACCCAGCAAGGCCACGTCAAAGACTCCAGCTGGCAGACCCAAGGTGACACCACCATCTGCCAAGGGCAGGAAGGGGCACAGAACACCAGCCAAGGCACTTCAGCCGTCCGAGCCTGCAGGTGAAGGCCGGGTGGCTACCAGCACAGCCGCCAGCACCGCCACCTGCACTGCAGCCAGCACCGCCACCTGCACCGCCGCAAGCACCGCCACCACAACCTGCACCGCCGCAAGCACCACTACTGTCAGCAGCAGCAGCCCCAGTGGGCAGCCATCCGAGGCTGCAGGGGAAGGGCTGGAGCCTCCCCTCACCACTGGCAGTACCTGCACCGCAGCCAGCACCAATACTAGTACCGCCGCAAGCACCGCCACCAGCTCTGCTGCAAGCACCGGCACCTGCACCGCTGAAAGTAGCACCGTCCGAGGCTTCAGGGGAAGGGCTGGAGCTTCCTCCACCACTGCCAGCATCCCCACCAGCACTGGCACTACTACCACTGTGCAGCCTTAGCTGCCGGTGGATGGACTGTAGTCCTGCCTCCATGGAGTATCATTCATCCTGGCCACTGCAAATCTCGTGGCTCTGACACCCAGGTGAGGCACTGTGACCTGGCAACCTCCAAGTGCTGCACCACTGGGCACAAAGCCTCCTCCAGAACCAGTGGAAGAAGGCATCAACTCATCCTATTCTTGGCAGGATGAAGCACACTGGGCACCAAGCCCCCTCCAGAACCAGTGGAAGAAGGCATGCACTCACCCCATCCTTGGCAGGATGAAGCACACTGGGCACCAAGCCCCCTCCAGAACAAGTGGAAGAAGACACCCACTCACCCTATCCTTGGCAGGATGAAGCACACTGGGCACAAAGCCCCCTCCAGAACCAATGAAAGAAGGCATTTACTCACCCTATCCTTGGCAGGATGAAGAACACTAGGCACAAAGCCCCCGCCAGAGACTATGGCTTTGCACTCCCCAGGACCAAGCAGTTGGCAAATCACCCACTTGAGAGACTGTGGCTTTGCACTCCCCAGGACCAAGCAGTGGGCAAACCACCCACTAGAGAGACTGTGGCCTTGCACTCCCCAGGACCAAGCAGTGGCAAACCACCCACTTGAGACTGTGTCTTTGCACTCCCCAGGACCAAGCAGTGGGCAAACCACCTACTTGAGAGACTGTGGCCTTGCACTCCCCAGGACTAAGCAGTGGGCAAACCACCCACTTGAGAGACTGTGGCTTTGCACTCCCCAGGACCAAGAAGTGGGCATAGAGACCCCTCCAGGAGCAGTAGCATTGTTCCATATTCCAGCTGAGGTGCCCCCCTTCCCCATCCCCCTGAGTTGCCTGTGTCTTTTTTGACCTGATGCCCCTGCAGAGTTCTCTCCGTATTGAGGTAGGAGTCAAGAGTGGGCTTGGCCTATGTGTTTTGGCCCAAAGGGCCATGGATATTTTGAGTGGACATTGCCCCCCCTTTTGTTAATATTGTATATTTTGTAAATACTGTTTTTGAGTTCTAAACATATTTCTAACTATTTCTAATATAACACTTATTTGACTCAATTCCTTTTGTCCTTGCATTACTCCTGAGGGTCACGGGGTATATATATATGATGTTGTTGCATGTGTTTGTGTCTATGGTGTTGGGGGTGAGGGTGGGGGTGAGGGTGTTCCGTGTGGCGTGTGTGTGTCACTCTCTTTTTCCTCCCCCCTCCCCTGTGTGCTAGGTGCAGCACTCACTGTGGTCGTCGTTGCCGGCGTTGGTACTCCTGGTATATGAGCAGATACACCAGCATGGGAAAGACGTGCAGCTCAGGCTCCACGGCGTCCTGGTTCTTCCTTGAGTGTCGAGAGGTGACTCGAATCCCTTCAGAACACTGTTTTCGCCGTGCTTTTGATGGCGTTGGTACTGCCCCGGAAAAGGTGGCGGATTGGCCTCTCATAATACAGTTGGCTGTACATTGTCTTCCGCCTGGCTGTTGGCGGTTACCGCCGCGGTGCTTGTTGCTACCGCCGTGGCGGTCGGAGTGTTAAAGTGGCTGTCTGTGTTGGCAGTTTCTGCCGTGGTCATGATTCCATTTTTTTAACCGCTTTATGGATATTAGAATGCATGTCTGCATGTATGTTTTGATGTGTGTGCGGATGTGTGCGTGAATGGATGAATGCATGCATGTATGTATGTGTGAATGAGTGTGTGTCTGTGTGTGTGTGTGAATGGGGGGCGTGGACGTGGGGGGGTGGAGGGGTGTTTGGAGAGGTATGGGGGAGGGGGACCTCCTTTCAGTGACAGGGAAGGAATTCCCTGTCCCTGATAGGGCCTACCACAATGGTTTTTGTGGTGTTACGAACGCCACAAAAACCATGGAGCTAGGCAGGGACATAATACTGCTGGCAGCACAATGGCGGTGGTTATCTCCAGCCCGGCGGATGCTACCGCCATGACGGTCGGAGTGGTACATTGGCAGTTTGGCTTCAGCCAACCCGCCCTTGTCATAATGTGGTGGTAAGTACTACAGCCACATAAGCGCTGATCGCCGGGGTCATAATGACCCCCATTGTAATTTGTCTACCATCTACCATAAAGGTATAAGCATAATCTCTGGACATTATACTGTACACTTAAAGACTCAAAATGGATGGACAGAATGTAAGATAGTAGTCTACAATTTAAACAAAAACTACCTTTTAAACTTCCTAATTCTTATTTACTGTTTCTTCAACCAAAGTTCTGAGGAACATAAGTATGATACTATTAATGTAATCTTTTTTGTATTTTGACTTTTACTACTTCAGACACAATTTGGCCTACTAAGCGCGATGCCTTCAAAATATTCTATAAACTATTATCTGCTTAAAATATAAGTTTACAGAAAAAAATAAGTACACAGCCTTGTGTGTTCATCAATTATAATTGCCAAATATATCATGTGGCCTATGAACAGTGATGTCAAGAACAGGCATTGGAAATGAAATACAATCTGTATTTTTGTTACTACAGTAATTGTAGTGTAATAGATTGAGGTTAGAATTGGTAGAGACCTAGGGGGTCATTACAACCCTGGCGGACGGTGTTAAAGGTGCGGCAATACCGCAAACAGGCCGGCGGACCAAAAAAGGGAATTATGACCCTGGCGGAAACCGCCAACAAAGACAGCCACTTTAACACACCGCCCGCCACGGCGGTACAGACAAGCAGTGCGGCGGACACTGCCAACAGACAGGCGGAAGACAGTGTACCGCCCATAGTATCACAACCCGCTAATCCGCCACCTTTTCCGGGGCGGATTCACCGTGGATAAAAACACGGCGGAAACAGTTACTGCAATGGGAAAAAACTCACCTCAACACATCCCACGAGGAATGAGGACTCCATGGAGCCCGAATTACACATTCTTCCGTCCCTTGTATTCCTACTCATCTACGAAGACCAACAGCGGCGCTGCAGAAGACAACGGTGACTACAGCACCTACGACATGGGGGAGGCAAAAGTTAGGGGGACACCCACGAAACACTCCCACCCCCACACTCACATATTACAACATACACACCAATGCATCCAAAAAAATCACAGTAACAACCCACAATCCCACCAGAAGAATGCAAAGACAAAGCGAAATATGTTCAAACATTGTAATGTATCAATATACATGTCTGTCAAAAATATACAGATATATAAGAAAATCAGCCAGAAATATATACATTACAAGAAGTAGTGCGGATATGCACATAGCAATGTCGGTGCACCACTAGTCCAAAAAAGCATGGGTGAGGCCCACAAAAGATACCTGTCCTCAATCGGAGAATACACTGCTGGGGCATCAGATAGAAATACTACAGGCACCTCAGGGGGAAGGGAAGGGGGGGCACCTCAGCCGGATGACTGCAAAGCCAGATCCACGACGGGGCTCCATGCCCATTGATGTATCCTGGGGAGTGCAAAGCCACAGTCTCTCAAGTCTCTACAGTGGGTGGGTTGCCCACTGTAACATCCTGGGGAGTGCAAAGCCACAGTATCTCAAGTCTCTACACTGGGTGGGTTGCCCACTGCCATATCCTGGGAAGTGCAAAGCCACAGTCTCTCAAGTCTCTACAGTGGGTGGGTTGCCCACTGCAATATCCTGGGGAGTGCAAAGCCGCAGTCTCTCAAGTCTCTACACTGGGTGGGTTGCCCACTGCCATATCCTGGGGAGTGCAAAGCCACAGTCTCTCAAGTCTCTACACTGGGTGGGTTACCCACTGCCATATCCTGGGGAGTGCAAAGCCACAGTCTCTCAAGTAGATAACATCCGCCAGTGGCTCTGGAGGGGGACTGGTGGCCAGACTGGATCAGTCTCCCCGTGAAAGTTCCTGTCCCGTCACTGTCCCAGATGCACATGGGATAAGGATGCTTGATGTGGCGGTCTTTACATTCTTACCCGGTGCATGCCCCTTTCAGCGGTGCTTTGCCATGGTGGTGCTTGCCCTGTTCAGCGGTGCTGTGCCATGGCGGTGCTTGCCCTGTTCAGCGGTGCTTTGCCATGGCGGTCTCTGGACTGTTCAGCGGTGCTTTGCCATGGCGGTCTCTGGACTGTTCAGCGGTGCTTTGCCCTGGTGGTCTCTGGACTGTTCAGCGGTGCTTTGCCATGGCGGTGCTTGCCCTGTTCAGCGGTGCTTTGCCATGGCGGTCTCTGGACTGTTCAGCGGTGCTTTGCCATGGCGGTCTCTGGACTGTTCAGCGGTGCTTTGCCATGGCGGTGCTTGCCCTGTTCAGCGGTGCTTTGCCATGGCGGTCTCTGGACTGTTCAGCGGTGCTTTGCCATGGCGGTCTCTGGACTGTTCAGTGGTGCTTTGCCATGGCGGTCTCTGGACTGTTCAGCGGTGCTTTGCCATGGCGGTGCTTGCCCTGTTCAGCGGTGCTTTGCCATGGCGGTTTCTGGACTGTTCAGCGGTGCTTTGCCATGGCGGTCTCTGGAACGGGCATTGGTGTGTGGCATGACGATACCCAGACTGGGCATTGGTGTGTGGCATGATGTTCCCTCATAGCGCACCGGGGCTGTGGCAGCCGGGTCCCTCCTGGGCACTGACTCCGGCGGTGGTCTCCTGACCAGTGACGATACTTGGGCCCTCCTGGGCAATGACTTGGGTGGTGGTCTCCTGACCAGTGACAATACTTGGGCCCTCCTGGGCACTGACTCAGGCGAGGCCCACAAAAGATACCTGTCCTCAATCGGAGAGAACACTGCCGGGGCATCAGATAGAAATACTACAGGCACCTCAGGGGGAAGGGAAGAGGGGGCTCCTCAGCCGGATGACTGCAAAGCCAGATCCACGATGGGGCTCCATGCCCATTGATGTATCCTGGGGAGTGCAAAGCCACAGTCTCTCAAGTCTCTACAGTGGGTGGGTTGCCCACTGTAACATCCTGGGGAGTGCAAAGCCGCAGTATCTCAAGTCTCTACACTGGGTGGGTTGCCCACTGCCATATCCTGGGGAGTGCAAAGCCACAGTCTCTCAAGTCTCTACAGTGGGTGGGTTGCCCACTGCAATATCCTGGGGAGTGCAAAGCCACAGTCTCTCAAGTCTCTACACTGGGTGGGTTGCCCACTGCCATATCCTGGGGAGTGCAAAGCCACAGTCTCTCAAGTCTCTACACTGGGTGGGTTGCCCACTGCCATATCCTGGGGAGTGCAAAGCCACAGTCTCTCAAGTAGATAACATCCGCCAGTGGCTCTGGAGGGGGACTGGTGGCCAGACTGGATCAGTCTCCCCGTGAAAGTTCCTGTCCCGTCACTGTCCCAGATGCACATGGGATAAGGATGCTTGATGTGGCGGTCTTGACATTCTTACCCGGTGCATGCCCCTTTCAGCGGGTTTTGCCATGGCGGTGCTTGCCCTGTTCAGCGGTGCTGTGCCATGGCGGTGCTTGCTCTGTTCAGCGGTGCTTTGCCATGGCGGTCTCTGGACTGTTCAGCGGTGCTTTGCCATGGCGGTCTCTGGACTGTTCAGCTGTGCTTTGCCATGGCGGTCTCTGGACTGTTCAGCGGTGCTTTGCCATGGCGGTCTCTGGACTGTTCAGCGGTGCTTTGCCATGGCGGTGCTTGCCCTGTTCAGCGGTGCTTTGCCATGGCGGTCTCTGGACTGTTCAGCAGTGCTTTGCCATGGCGGTCTCTGGACTGTTCAGCGGTGCTTTGCCATGGCGGTCTCTGGACTGTTCAGCGGTGCTTTGCCATGGCGGTCTCTGGACTGTTCAGCGGTGCTTTGCCATGGCGGTCTCTGGACTGTTCAGCGGTGCTTTGCCATGGCGGTGCTTGCCCTGTTCAGCGGTGCTTTGCCATGGCGGTCTCTGGACTGTTCAGCGGTGCTTTGCCATGGCGGTCTCTGGACTGTTCAGCAGTGCTTTGCCATGGCGGTCTCTGGAACGGGCATTGGTGTGTGGCATGACGATACCCAGACTGGGCATTGGTGTGGCATGACGTTCCCTCATAGCGCACCGGGGCTGTGGCAGCCGGGTCCCTCCTGGGCACTGACTCCGGCGGTGGTCTCCTGACCAGTGACGATACTTGGGCCCTTCTGGGCAATGACTTGGGCGGTGGTCTCCGGACCAGTGACGATACTTGGGCCCTACTGGGCACTGACTCCGGCGGTGGTCTCCTGACCAGTGACGATACTTGGGCCCTCCTGGGCAATGACTTGGGCGGTGGTCTCCTGACCAGTGACGATACTTGGGCCCTCCGGGGAACTGACTCCGGCGGTGGTCTCCTGCCCAGTGACGATACTTGGGCCCTCCTGGGCAATGACTTGGGCGGTGGTCTCCTGACCAGTGATGATACTTGGGCCCTCCTGGGCACTGACTCCGGCGGTGGCAGTGGTCTCCTGACCTGTGACGATACTTGGGCCCTTCTGGGCAATGACTTGGGCGGTGGTCTCCTGACCAGTGACGATACTTGGGCCCTATTGGGCACTGACTCCGGCGGTGGTCTCCTGACCAGTGACGATACTTGGGCCCTCCTGGGCAATGACTTGGGTGGTGGTCTCCTGACCAGTGACGATACTTGGGCCCTCCTGGGCACTGACTCTGGCGGTGGTCTCCTGACCAGTGACGATACTTGGGCCCTCCTGGGCAATGACTTGGGCGGTGGTCTCCTGACCAGTGACGATACTTGGGCCCTCCTGGGCACTGACTCCGGCGGTGGCAGTGGTCTCCTGACCAGTGACGATACTTGGGCCCTCCTGGGCACTGACTCCGGCGGTGGCGGTGGTCTCCTGACCAGTTACGATACTTGGGCCCTCCTGGGCACTGACTCCGGCGGTGGCGGTGGTCTCCTGACCAGTGATGATAGTTGGGCCCTCCTGGGCACTGACTCTGGCGGTGGCGGTGGTCTCCTGACCAGTGACGATACTTGGGCCCTCCTGGGCACTGACTCCGGCGGTGGCGGTGGTCTCCTGACCAGTGACGATACTTGGGCCCTCCTGGGCAATGACTTGGGCGGTGGTCTCCTGACCAGTGACGACAGGGCTGGCGGTGGCGTCTCGACCGCCGGGAATGATGCTGCCCTTCTCCGCCGTGAGACTCACAACAGGCTGGGCAGACTTCCTCTGGCCCTTCCCCACCTTTGGTGGAGTCACAGCTGACTCTCCAATCCCCTTGGGACCCCAGTGAGTTGTTTTCCCACCAGGAGTCTTCACATGGTCCCGTCGTCCACTTTCCAATTTCAGAGCCTTTACAGGGGGTGGGCTGCCAGTGCCTTGGCTCCGGGTCATACTGCCTGCCCTGGTGGCCGGTGCACTCCACATACCTTGAACAGGCACCACTGGTGTTGGAGGCTTTTTGGCTGAGGCGCTACGACGGGACTGATGAATTAGAGGGGGGGGTGGGGGCAAAAAGGTCAACTTTACACAGGGACAGTTTCTGACGAACACTGGGATGGGTAGTTGGAGGGGGTCTGGGAGTGCAGGAAGAGGAGGTGGTTGTAGGAGGTGTCACTTTGGGTGTTTTGGGTTAAGGTGCAGGTACTGGAGGCTGTCGTGAGGTGGACGGATGTTGGGTGTGTGGGTGCCCGCGTTTGTGTACTTTGGGAGGGGGCATCACAGACACACTGGGAGAGGACACAGGGGACGTGTAAATGGCAGTGGAGGTGGTGAGTGCAGGTGAGCGGCTTGTGGTGCTGGGTGTCCTGGTGCGATTCCTGGTGCCTGTAGATGTGGTGCATGCAGGTGTGTGTGTAGATGAGACTGGGAGGGAGGAGGGAGAAGAGGAGGATGGGGACACAGTGGAGGCAGTGGATGTTGCTCTGTCTGTATGTGTGTGATGCTTGCGTGAGTGCCTGTGGGTTGTGTGGTGCCTATGTTTGCTTGAGCTACTTGTGTGTGCTGACTTGTGTGCATGCTGGTCTGTAGGTGTGCTTGGGATGGGCTGGGGTACAGGGGATTGGGTCTGGGTGGAGGAGGTTGGAGGGGGGAGGCTAGACACAGGGACAATGGCTGCCATCAGTGCTGAGGCCAGAGATTGCAGGGTTCGCTGAAGGACAGCCTGACCAGAATGAATGCCCTCCAGGAATGCATTACTGTGTTGCAACTCTCGTTCTACACCCTGGATGGCATTCACAATGGTAGACTGCCCAACAGTGAGTGACCTGAGGAGGTCAATGGCCTCCTCACTGAGGGCAGCAGGGGTGACTGGGGCAGGGCCTGAGGTGGCTGGGGTGAAGGTGATGCCCACCCTCCTTGGTGAGCGGGCACGGGGCGAACGCTGAGGGGCTGCTGGGAGGGCGGTGCTGGTAGGGGAGGTGGCGGCTGTACCTGTAGAAGTGGGGCGCACAGATGGTGCCGCCACCACAAGGGAGCCCCCATCGGCGGACGAGTCCGTGTCGCTGCTTGGTGATCCGGTGGCCGACGTGAAGCTCCCCTCGCCCTCCGTCCCACTGGTGCATTCTGAGTCCGTGGTGTGGCCCTCCATGGCCATGTGGGATGCAGCTCCCTCATGCTCCGGTGCCACTGTACCTCCGCCTGATGCACAAAAGAACAGGGAGAGCACAAAAAGGGGGGGGGGGGAAGACAGAAGAAGAACAGGTTGAGTGCATGGCATACCGCTACCGTTGGCGGACAAGACAGACACAGCAGCCCCCTGCATTACGCCGTGCTCCTGGCCTCTGCATATGCAATTCCTGGGATATGGCCTACATCGCTATGGTGGACATCTGCACACATTGATGCCACAGGGGCATCTATACCTGTACTTGGCACTGTACTGAGGTGGGGAAGAGTGCCACATGGGCTGCATTACAGAGGGGCCTAGTCTACGCATTTCTGGCTGGCCTAGGTACACCCACAGCCCTCCTCCCCCACCCAGACCCCTCTACTGCGCGCATAGTCAGCAGAATGAGGTTGTACTCACCCCCTTGTGTCTACTGTGATGCCCTCAAGCGCCCATCCAACTCCGGGTAGGCCACCGCCAGGATCCAGAACATCAGGGGGGTCATAGTGCGACGGGCACGCCTCCCACGTTGGGAGGCCATCCCCAGCTGAGCCTCCGCCGTCTTCTTGCTGCAGCGGCGAATGTCCTCCCATCTTTTACGGCAGTGGGTGCCCTGTCTCTGGTGGGCCCCCAGGGTCCGGACGTCCTTGGCGATGGCACGCCAAATGTCCCTCTTCTGGTGGACGCTGACCTACATGACATGCACAAGGGAAGAAGAGAAGTCATTACCAACTGCACCATCGATGTGAGTGGCCCCCCTCCCTACTCTAGCCATGTGGCCCATTCATTGACATGCATTAATGTTCCCTGAACTCTGCCCCATTCCCTCTTCCACCCAGCCCTCTCCACCCAGGCCTACCCCATACAACGTGCTCCCTGTGTACTAACCTGTTGGTCTGGAGGACCGTAGAGTAGCGTGTACTGGGGGAGGACCCCGTCTACCAGTTTCTCCAACTCCTGAGCAGTGAAGGCAGGGGCCCTTTCCCCAGACGCAGCAGCCATTGTCTCTTCCAGACCGAGGTCACAGCAGCACTTGCAGTGTAGGTCCTCTCCTGTCGAAGGTCAGGTATCTAGTGATTGAACAGAAAGAAAATGGCGGTGACGTCCGCGGCGGTGACGTCCGCGGCGGTGCGTATCATCACCGCCGGCGCACCTGTTCATTGGCTCCTGGGACCCATAGGGTCCTATGTGAACCAATGCAGCATTGCGCCGCGGTCTATGACCGCCTACCGCGACGGTGTGCAACGCCAGCGCAGTTACCCCACAATCCCATTGTCCCAGTGTAGAGGTCAGGCAGCCGCCATTTCAGGGGCCCACATGGCTTCTTTTGATTCTGCGTCACGCATAGCTAGGCCTACACTCAACACACATACAGGAAGGGTTTTGTGTGTGGTGTCGTGTTCTGTGTAACTGTGGGTACATACCTGGATGAAAATTGACTTTATCGTCGCTCTTGTCCTTCGTAGGCGCCGTCAGCTGGGACATGGGAGAAGATGGCGGAATCCTCCGGTGTACCGACCGCTGGTGGACCTGTTGACAATGGAAGAGCGACATGTCATCGTCACCTACAGGTTTGACCGTGCCACAATCCAGGAACTATGTACCCAGTTGGAGCCAGACCTGATGTCATCAATCCGCCATCCCACTGGAATTCCCCCTGACGTGCACGTCCTGTCAGTGCTCCATTTCCTTGCAAGTGGCTCTTTTCAGACAACAGTGGCCATGGCATCAGGGATGTCCCAGCCTATGTTTTCCAACGTCTTGTCCAGAGTGTTGTCTGCCCTGCTGAAACACGTAAGGAGATACATCATTTTCCCTGAGGTGGAGGATTTGCCTACAGTTAAAGGTGACTTCTATGCCCTTGGACATATCCCCAACGTGATAGGTGCCATTGATGGGACCCATGTAGCTCTGGTCCCTCCCCACAGGAGTGAACAGGTGTACAGAAACAGGAAGAGTTATCATTCTATGAATGTACAGATGGTATGTTTGGCAGACCAGTACATCTGCCAGGTTAATGCTATGTTCCCTGGCTCTGTGCATGACGCCTACATCCTGCGGAATAGCAGCATCCCTGATATGATGGGTCAACTCCAGAGGCACCATGTATGGCTATTAGGGGACTCTGGTTACCCCAACCTTTCCTGGCTACTGACCCCAGTGAGGAATCCCAGGACCAGGGCAGAGGAACGGTACAATGAGGCCCATGGGCAGACTAGGAGGGTGATCAAACGCACCTTCGGCCTCCTTAAGGCCAGGTTCAGGTGCCTCCATATGACAGGTGGTTCCCTATTCTACTCACCGAAGAAGGTGTGCCAGATCATCATTGCCTGCTCGATGCTTCATAATTTGGCTTTACGACGCCAGGTGCCTTTTCTGCAGGATGATGGTCCAGATGACGGTGTAGCAGCAGCTGTGGAGCCTGGGGACAGTGATGAGGAGGAAGCTGAGGAAGAAGACAACAACAACAGGGAGTCAATCATATAGCAATATTTCCAGTGACACACAGGTGAGAACATTTTCAGATTTTACATTACATTCACTGTCACATGTCTTCTTCTATCCTGTGTGCAATTACTTGGGATTATTTGGTAATTGAGTTGTTTCTTTCCATTACGGTTTCACAGGCGTGGTTACCAACGTGTGTCATCTACTTGCATCCTTCAAGTACTTTTGATGTGTGACATTGGTATGTTGCTTTTAAATCTCACAATGCATTTTCACACTGTCATTGCTATTACATTTTAACAAATCATAGACTGACTCCAGATTGTTTTGTGTTTCAACGCTGTTTATTGTAGTGCTCAGAATTGGGAGGGGGTTGTTACATGGTGATGGGTGATGGTGGAGGAATGTCCATGGCAGAGTCCAGTCTATTAGTCTCACAGGTGCACTGCCCATCTGGGCATTGGAAGAGGAGCTGGGGCAGTTCAAGTATGAACAGGGTAACAAAGTGGGGCAGTGGGGGGACAATCATGGTGGTCTCATTTCCTGGCGGGGGTCTTGCCATCTTGCTCTGTCCTGTTCCTGGATCTCAGGGCCCGCTTGCGGGGTGGTTGTCCGTCTGCAGGGGGTGGGGTGCTGGTTTGGTGGTCCTGTGGTGGGGCGTCCTGTCCACTAGCGCCGGCGGAGGTGGTGGGCAGTTCATCGTCCTGGCTAGTGTCAGGGGCCTCTTGGAGTGCCACGGTGTCCCTCAGGGTCTGCTGTATGTCCTTCAGCACCCCTACGATGGTGCCCAGGGCGGAGCTGATGGTCCTGAGCTCCTCCCTGAACCCCAAATACTGGTCCTCCTGCAGGCGCTGGGTCTCCTGAAACTTGACCAGGACCGTGGCCATCGTCTCCTGGGAGTGGTGGTATGCTCCCATGATGGAGGTGAGGGCCTCGTGGAGAGTGGGTTCCCTTGGCCTGTCCGCCCCCTGTCGCACAGCAGCCCTCCCAGTTCCCCTGTTTTCCTGTGCCTCCGTCCCCTGGACCGTGTGCCCACTACCACTGCCCCCAGGTCCCTGTTGTTGTTGGGGGGGTGGGTTATCCTGGGTTCCCTGTAGTGGTGGACACACCGCTGATTGACCTGTCCTGGGTAGGGAGGTTTGGGCCCGCTGGGTGGGTGCTATGCTGGTGTTACCAGAGGGTGGAAGGTCAGTGTTGGGCTATGCCTGTGCGAGGGGTACCGACTGTCCTGAGGCCCACGATGGTCCGGGCTAGTCATCAGGCTCCAGTAGGGCAGAGCTGCTATCGTCACTGTGGGCCTCTTCTGGTGTTGTCTGGACGCTCTGGTGTGGTGACGGTCCTTCGTGTTACTGCAGGGGCATAAGAGCATGATTATTGCATGTGTGTGTGTCATGGTGTGCAATGGGTGGGTGAGCGTGTACCCCAGGGCTAGCATTCCTGTGTGGGGGCTTGTGTGATGATGGTTAGGGGGTTGTTCTGGGTATGTGCAGTGGGCATGCTTAGGTGATAGGTGTCCATGCTTCGTTGTGTCATGCAGGGCTTGGTGTTGGGATGTGTAGTTTGTGTTATTAGTACATTAGTGAGGATTTGGGATGATAGGGGAGGGTGTGAGGGTGGGGGTGTGTGATAGCATGCAGGTAGGGTGGGGGATATGTTAGTTAAGATTTGACTTACCAGTGTCCCATCCTCCACCGACTCCTCCGAGGCCCTCTGGATGCATGATGCTCAAGACTTGCTCCTCCCATGTTGTTAGTTGTGGGGGAGGAGGTGGGGGTCCGCCGCCAGTCCGCTGAACCGCGATGTTGTGCCTGGAGACCGTTGAATGCACCTTCCCCCGTAGGTCGTTCCACCTCTTCCTGATGTCCTCCCTATT
Source organism: Pleurodeles waltl (assembly GCF_031143425.1). Classification (NCBI taxonomy): domain Eukaryota; kingdom Metazoa; phylum Chordata; class Amphibia; order Caudata; family Salamandridae; genus Pleurodeles; species Pleurodeles waltl. The sequence continues at coordinate 321,401,897 of NC_090436.1, forward strand.
TCTTGGGTGCTGTCCCACAGCGTTGACCCTGTCCACTATTCTTCGCCATAGCTCCATCTTCCTGGCTATGGATGTGTGCTGTACCTGTGAGCCAAATAGCTGTGGTTCTACCCGGACAATTTCCTCCACCATGACCCTGAGCTCCTCCTCAGAAAAGCGGGGGTGTCTTTGGCGTGCCATGGGGTGGTGTGTGTGATGTGTGGGGCAGTGTGAGTGTTGATGTATGTGGTGATGTGTCGTGGTGTGTGGTGTTTTGTGTGTGGATGTTGTGTTGGTGATGGTGTTGTGTGCCTCTGCGTGGTGGGATTGTCTGATCTGTGCTGTGTCTCTGGCCTTCGTGATAAATTTTTGGTCGTAGGGGTTTGTGGGTGATGTGGGTGTGTGTTTTATATTGCGTTGGGTGTGTGGGAGTGTTGTTTGTATGTGTGTCAGGTGTGTGTATTTTGAATTGTCCAATGTGGCGGTGTTTTGGAGATATGTGTGTATTTTGAGCGCTGCGGTGTGTACCGCCAATGGAATACCGCGGTTGAAAGACCGCCGTGTGGATTCGTGGGTCGTAATAGCATGGTCGTGTTTCTGTTGGCGTGGAGGTGGAGGTTTTGTTATCGCCAGTTTATCACTGACCTTTGGTGTGGCGGACTTGTGTGGGTGTCTGAATTTCGGCGGTTTCCGAGATGTGTGTCATAATAGCTGTGGCGGAATTCCGCCGTCGTGGCGGTGTATTGGCGGTCTTCTGCACGGCGGTAAGCGCCTTTTACCGCCAATGTTGTAATGACCCCCCTAGTGTTCTTATACACAGTATTGTTAATTTTAAGTAACATACTAAGGGGCATATTTAAGAGTATTGTAGCGCCACCGGAGCTCCGATGCACTGCACCCAATTTACAAGGTGGCATTAAGCCACTTATTGTGGCTTAACGCCACATTGTAAATACGGCCCCTTCCCATGCAGCACTTTGCGTGAAAGGGGCATGCAATGGGTGTGCATTTTGCATTTTGACTCTGCCCCAAATTTGTGAGTTTTCATAAACCTGAGGCAGCGCCAAAATCAAACACCACCCAAGCGATGGCGTTAGCAGGGTGCAACGAGGAGAAATGCTTTCATTTCTCCTCGTTTTTGGCTCTTTCTATGACTGCTGCATTCTGCAGCAGACATAGAAAGAGAAAATCGGCATTTATGATTTTTTTTGTGCAGGAAGGTACTCCTTCCTGCACAAAAACAATCTCCTTCTCAAAGCTGCCATCCTTGCACAATAGTGCAAGGGTTGCTGCATTGGCCCATGGCAGCAAATACAGCGCCGGCGCAGGGTGAAGCACAAGGGGTGCATTGTAGTTTTTTTAAATACGGCGCAACCCTGCATTTTTAAAATAACAGTGCATGATGCTGTCCGATTTGGTACAGCACCACGCACCCTCATTTTTTGTTAAAAATGGGCCTTTGTGCTTTGGGTTTTTTTCTTGTCCATATGACTGTTTTCCCCCCCACTGTTGAGTGCTGAGCAGTTATACACAGTTCTATTACATAATAGAAATATAGCAGCTGAGAATAGTGGACAAGGGAGCATAATGTGTTTACATATAGGGGGTCATTCTGACCCTGGCGGTAAAAGGCCCTTACCGCCGGTCAGAAGACCGCCATAATCCCGCCACGGCCGCGGTAAACCGCCACGGTCATTCTGACCCACAACTGCCAAACCGCCAAAAACCCGACATCCACTGAAGCCCGCCTCATCAGCGGTCAGCGATAAACTGGAGATGACCAAACCTCCACCGTCACGCCAACACAAACACGCCCATGCCATTACGACCCACGAATCCACGCGGCGGTCTTTCAACCGCGGTATCCCATTGGCGGTACACACCGCCGCGCTCAAAATACACACACCTTTACAAAACACAGCCACATTGGACAATTCTAAATACACACACCTGATACACATACACACACCACACCCACACACCCATCACCATATAAAACACACACCCACATCACCCACAAACCCCCACAAATCGAAATTCAGAGACAAGGCGCAATACACAGAGAGAGAGCACAGGGAACGCAAACCACAACACACACAGGAACCCAACCTCATCACCCACACCACATCTATGCACAAAACACCACACACCACCACACTCATCACCACAAACACCACCCCACACCTCATCCACACCACACCATGGCACCCCAAAGACACCCCAGGTTCACGGACCAAGAACTCAGGGTCATGGTGGAGGAAATAATCAGGGTAGAGCCCCAGCTCTTCGGCACACAGGTGCAGCACACCACAATAGCCAGGAAGGCGGAGCTATGGCAAAGGATCTTCGACAGGGTCAACGCTGTGGGACAGCATCCCAGAAATCGGGAAGACATCCGAAAGCGCTGGAACGACCTACGGGGGAAGGTGCGGTCGATGGTGTCAAGATACAACATCGCTGTGCAGAAGACTGGCGGCGGACCCCCACCCACTCCACCCGAATTCACAGCATGGGAGCAAGAGGTCTTGAACATCCTGCATCCTGAGGGCCTCGCTGGAGTAGGTGGAGGAATGGACTCTGGTAAGTCTAATCTCAACTACTTCACCCCCCAGCATGCCAACCCACACCCCCACCCTCACCCCTAACCCCTCAGCACACATACTCCCTGTTAATGTCTCACCAGCACAACCCACCCAACCCAACCCAAACCCCTGAATGCCAACACAAACCATGGACACCCATCACCTAGGCATGACCACTGCACATACCCATCCCCCCCACAAACCACCCTCACAACTCCTCCCACATGGGACTGCCAGCACTGGGGGACAAGGGCACCCACAAATCGCACGCCACGGCACACATAAAATCAATAACCATATTCTTTTACCCCTGCAGGGCCCGAACGCCAACACACCGGCCAGGAGGGTCCAGATTTGTCCATCCCACCCCCAGAACAGGCCCCCAGTGATGACAGCAGCTCTGTCGACCTAGAACCTGATGACCAGCCCGGACCATCGGGGACCTCTGGACAGTCGGTTACCCTCAGTCAGCCCCAGGCCACAGCAGACCTACCCCCCTCAGGAAACACCAGCACAGCACCCTCCCAGCGGGCCCATGCTTCTGTCTCCAGGACAGGTCAAGCAGCGGTGTGTCTAACAGTACAGGGCACCCAGGGTAACCCACAACCCCAACAACAACAGGGACCTGGGGGCACTGGTAGTGGGCACACCGTCCAGGGGACAGAGGCCCAGGAACAAAGAGGAACTGGGAGGGCTGCTGTGCGACAGAGGGAGGACAGGCCTAGGGAACCCACTGTCCAAGAGGCCCTCACCACCATCATGGGAGCGTACCACCACTCCCAAGAGACGATGGCGACGGTCCTGGCCAGGTTCCAGGAGATCCAGGCCATGCAGGAGGGCCAGTACATGGGGTTCCGGGAAGAACTGCGCACCATCAGTTCCGCAATGGGTACAATCGTGGTGGCACTCAACCAGATTGTCACCACATTGCGGGACCACGTGGCCCCCCCAAAGGGCCCCTGCCACTAGCATGGAGGAAGAACAGCCCACCACCTCCGCCGGCGCTAGTGGTCAGGAGGCCCTGACACAACAGCAACGGCCCTCCCGGACCCCACCCCCTGCAGAACAAGAACCACCCCGCAAGAAAGGCCTGAGATCGAGGAAGAAGACAGAGTAGGATGTCAAGACCCCCGCCATGCACGGAAACCCCCGGATGTCATCCCACTGTCCCACTTGTGTACCCTGTCCAACCTTGAACTGCCCCTGCTCCACCTTCTACAGGCATATGGACAATGGACCTGTAGGAACGACAGTCTGGACACTGCCATGGACATGCCTCCACCATCACCCTGTTTGAACTATACACCTATTTTAAAACTTCAATAAACACAATTATTGCACATTAACCAACTGGATTCTGCTATCTATTTATTTAAACCAAATGTATTCGATATAACCAACAAAACATTTCTAGTTACATTGTGATGACAACATACCAGTGTCACACAGCGGTAGTCCATGGGGAAAAAAAAACAGAGGGCACTCCGTGGGGATCAGATCACTGAAATAGGAAGTGATATACACAACTAAGTTACCATACATTGGGGTGAAAGGTCAGACAGTAGAGAGCCACTACAGTTACAGATATAATACAATGCTGGAGTAGATTATTACCTGTGTGTCACTGGAAATACTGCAGTATCACTCTGTCCCTGTTGTCTGTGTCGTCCTCTTCGTCTTCCTCCTCTTCACTCTCCGCAGGCTCCACAGCGGCCACAACACCACCATCTGGACCATCCTCCTGCAGGAAAGGCACCTGGCGTCGCAAAGCCAGGTTGTGAAGCATGCAGCAGGCCACGATGATATGACACACCTTCCTTGGTGAGTACATTAGGGATCCACCAGTCATATGCAGGCACCTAAACCTGGCCTTCAGGAGGCCGAAGGTCCGCTCAATCACCCTCCTAGTCCGCCCATGGGCCTCATTGTACCGTTCCTCTGCCCTGGTCCTGGGATTCCTCACTGGGGTCAATAGCCAAGGCAGGTTTTAGTAACCAGAGTCACCAATTAGCCACACACGGTGTCTCTGTAGCAGTTCCATCACATAAGGGATGCTGCTATTTCGCATGATGTACGCGTCATGCACTGACCCTGGGAACTTGGCATTTAAATGGGAGATGTACTGGTCAGCCAAACAGACCACCTGGACATTCATGGAATGATAATTTTTTCGGTTCCTGTGCACCTGCTCATCGTCTTTTGGGGGAACCAAAGCCACATGGGTACCATCAATGGCACCAATGATATTGGGAATGTGTCCAAGGGCATAGAAATCACCCTTCACTGTAGGCAAGTCACCCACCTCAGGGAAAATGATGTAGCTCCGCATATATTTCATCAGGGCAGACAACACTCTGGACAACACCTTTGAAAACATAGGCTGAGACATCCCAGATAAAATGGCCACGGTAGTTTGAAATGATCCACTTGCCAAAAAATGGAGTACTGACAGCACCTGCACTAGAGGCGGAATCCCTGTGGGTTGGCGGATGGGTGACATCAGGTCTGGCTCCAGCTGGGCACACAGTTCCTGTATAGTGGCACGGTTGAGTCTGTAGGTGAGTATGACGTGTCTTTCTTCCATTGTCGACAGGTCTACCAGCGGTCTGTACACAGGAAGATTCCTCCGTCTCCTCGCAAGTCCCAGCGGACGATGCCTAGGAAGGACAACATGTAGCACAGAGTCAAGCAACCCACAGGTAAGTGCCCACAGCATGCCCAGTACACAAATCTCTCGGGATTGAATGGCTAGTATGATTGTCGGTGCAAGGCCTAGCCATGTGTGACGCAGTAGGAATGAAGCCATGTGGGCCCTTGAAATGGCGGCTGCCTGACCTGTGAAGTGTGACAATGTGAAGTGAGGTCATTGCGCAAGCGTGGCACACCGTGGCGGTAGGCGGTCGCAGTCCGCGGCGCAAAGCCGCATTGGACAACATTGAACCCTATGGGTTTCAGGAGCAAATGGCGGTGAGCGCCGGCGGTCGCGGTACGCACCGCCACGGTACGCACCGCCGCGGTACGCACCGCCGCGGCCGTAACCGCCATTTTCTCTCTGCTTTATCACACGAGACCTGAGCATCCACAGGAGAGGACCTAGACTGCAAGTGCTGCTGTGACCTCGGTCTGGAAGTGACAATGGCTGCTGCGACTGGGGAAAGGGCCCCCGCCTTCAGTTCCGAGGAGTTGGAGAAGCTCGTGGACGGGGTCCTCCCCCAGTATGCGCTACTCTACGGGCCTCCAGACCAACAGGTGAGTACACGGGGGCAATGCATAGTGCCCAATGCCTGGGCTGAGTGGGGAGGATGTACGATGGAGGGGAGGGCAGCGAATGACGAATGCATGGCACGACAGATGAGAGCATGTGCCACATGGCAAGGTTGGGGAGGGGGGGCCACTCACATCGAGCATGCAGAAAAGTGATGATGTTTCTCTTCCTCCCCTGTACATGTCACATAGGTCAGCGCCCATCAGAAGATTGACATTTGGCGTGCCATCGCCAAGGACGTCCGGGCCCTGGGGGTCCACACCAGAAGGGGCACCCACTGCCGCAAGAGGTGGGAGGACATCCGCCGCGGGAGCAGGAAGACCACGGAGGCTCTGCTGGGGATGGCCTCCCAACCTAGGAGGGGTGCCAGTCGTACCTTGACCCCCCTGATGTCCCGGATCCTGGCGGTGGCCTACCCCGATTTAGATGGGAGCTTGAGGACATCACAGCAGACACAAGGGGGTGAGTACCAGCACATTCAGCTATTTTGCGCGCAGTGGAGGTGCCTGGGTGGGGAAGGAGGGCTGTGGGTATCCCTAGGCCAAGGCGATTTCTGTAGGATAGGTCCGTCCGTGAGGTATGGTCCTGTGCCCCCGCCCCTCACCTCTGTAGGGTGCCTAGTAACGCGATTCATGGACCAGTGTATACTGTGTGGGCAGTTGTTGCCTATAGGCTTGTAGGGCATGTCCCAGTGAATGAGTAGTGTACCCCAAGTGCGCAGCGTAGTGCAAGGGGCTTCTGTGTCTGTCCTCTCCGCCAACAGTGTCCCCAATGCATGCACTCAACTTGTCTTTATGTTTTCCACCCGCCCCCCATTTTCTTTGTTTTTCTGTGAATGTGTGCATTAGCATCATCAGGCGGAGGAGAAGTGGCATCGGCGCAAGAGGGAGCTGCATCTCACATGGCCCCGGAGGGCCATGCAATGGACTCCGACATGACCAGTGAGACGGAGGGCGAGGGGGGCTCCACCACGGGGACCCGTGGAGACGGCAGCGACACCGACACGTCCTCGGAAGGGAGCTCCCTTGCGGTGGCGGCAACATCCGTGCCCACCGCAGAAACAGGTACAGCCACCACCCAGCACACCAGCTCCGCCCTCCCAGCAGCCCCTCGGCCTTCGGCCCGTGCCCGCAAGGCCAGGAAGCCGGCCATCTCCTTCGCCCCAGGCACCTTAGGCCCTGCCCCAGTCACCCCTGCTGCCCTCAGTGAGGAGGTCATTGACCTCCTGAGGACCATCATTGTTGGGCAGTCTACCCTTTTGAATGCCATCCAGGGTGTGGAGAGGGAGGTGCATCAAAGCAATGCATACCTGGAGGGCCTTCATTCGGGTCAGGCTGCCCATCAACGATCGTTCAACGCTCTGGCCTCAGCACTGACGGCAGCGATTGTCCCTGTCTCCAGCCTCCCTCTTCTGACTCCTTCCACCCAGTCCCACTCCCCTGTTCCTCTGCCTATCCCATCCACACCTACAGACCAGTCTGTACACACCTCAACACCCAAGGGCAGCTCATCCAGACATAAGCACCACAGGACACACAAGCATTCACCCAAGCAACATCCAGATGCAGACATGCCAACAGCCACTACCTCCTCTGTGTCCCCCACCTCCTCGTCTCCCTCCTCCCTCCCTGTGACGTCTCCACACACACCTGCAAGCACACCACCATCAGCCATTGCACCCATCACCAGCACACCCTCCACACCAGTCCGCACACGTGCAGTCACCACCCCCACTGCCATGTACACGTCCACTGTGTCCTCTCCCAGTGTGTCTGTCACCCCCGCTTCCCAACCACACAAACGCAGGCAGGCACCCAAACAACAGCCATCCACCTCACGTCAGCCTCCTGCCCAAGCACCTGCACCCAAAGACAGCACACTTGACTCTCCTACAACCACATCCTCTTCCTCCACTCCCATACCCACTCCAGCCACCCTTCCCATGGCTCCAAAGAAAATTTTCCTCTCTAAAGTGGACCTCTTTTCCTCACCTGACCCACCCCCTCCATCCCGTAAGAGTTCCACAAACACCTCAGCCACCACCAGCCCAGCAACTCCAAAGAACGTCGTGCCTGGTTTTTGGAGTCCGCCCTTTCCTTGGGCTGGGACATCGTCCAGCAGCAAAGGCACAGCCAGCCCCCCCCCGGGAAGAGAACCAAAAAACTGAAGGGCAGGCGCGACAGGCCTGATACGCCTGCCCCCAAGGAGGGTAGCCTTGCACCGTCACCTGCCACATCGGGTAAGGGAGCCAAGGGCCACGGACAGTCTGCCAAGGAGGGCAAGGCCAGCAAGGAGCAAAAGCCAGGGAGCAGCCGACCTGGCCATGAGGGCCCCACCAGCCCCATTCCGGGGTATCGAAGGAGAGCCAGGGCCCCAGGACTCCATCACAGGAGGGCCCGCAACGGTAAGGTCCGAGGCAGACTGAGCGGCAAGTATTGGCCAGGTGTGGTTCACTGGAAACACAAGACAGGCACTGCTGAACAGGGCCCCGCCGTGAGGAGCACCGCTGAATAGGGCCCCGCCGTGAGAAGCACCGCTGAACAGGGCCCCGCCGTGAGAAGCACTGCTGAACAGGGCCCTGCCGTGACCAGAACCACTGAACAGGGCCCCGCCGTGACCAGAACCGCTGAACAGGGCCCCGCCGTGAGATGCACTGCTGAACAGGGCCCCGCCGTGAGAAGCACCGCTGAACAGGGCCCGCCGTGACCAGAACCACTGAACAGGGCCCCGCCGTGACCAGAACCGCTGAACAGGGCCCCGCCATGACCAGAACCACTGAACAGGGCCCCGCCGTGAGATGCACCGCTGAACAGGGCCCCGCCATGACCAGAACTACTGAACAGGGCCCCGCCGTGAGAAGCACCGCTGAACAGGGCCCCGCCGTGACCAGAACCGCTGAATAGTGCCCCGCCGTGAGAAGCACCGCTGAACAGGGCCCCGCCGTGACCAGAACCGCTGAACAGGGCCCCGCCGTGACCAGAACCGCTGAACAGGGCCCCCCGTGAGATGCACCGCTGAACAGGGCCCCGCCGTGACCAGAACCGCTGAACAGGGCCCCGCCGTGAGAAGCACCGCTGAACAGGGCCCCGCCGTGACCAGAACCGCTGAACAGGGCCCCGCCGTGACCAGAACCGCTGAACAGGGCCCCGCCGTGAGATGCACCGCTGAACAGGGCCCCGCCGTTACCAGAACCGCTGAACAGGGCCCCGCCGTGAGAAGCACCGCTGAACAGGGCCCCGCCGTGACCAGAACCGCTGAACAGGGCCCCGCCGTGAGAAGCACCGCTGAACAGGGCCCCGCCGTGACCAGAACCGCTGAACAGGGCCCCGCCGTGACCAGAACCGCTGAACAGGGCCCCGCTGTGAGATGCACCGCTGAACAGGGCCCGCCGTGAGGAGCACCGCTGAACAGGGCCCTTCCTGTCAAGCACCGCTCCGCTGGGCCCTTCCTGTCAAGCACCGCTCCGCTGGGCCCTTCCTGTCAAGCACCGCTCCGCTGGGCCCTTCATCTCAAGCACCGCTCCGCTGGGCCCTTCCTGTCAAGCACCGCTCCGCCCTTCATCTCAAGCACCGCTCTGCTGGGCCCTTCCTGTCAAGCACCGCTCTTCTGGGCCCTTCATCTCAAGCACCGCTCCGCTGGGCCCTTCATCTCAAGCACCGCTCCGCTGGGCCCTTCCTGTCAAGCACCGCTCCGCTGGGCCCTTCATCTCAAGCACCGCTCCGCTGGACCCTTCATCTCAAGCACCGCTCCGCTGGGCCCTTCATCTCAAGCACCGCTCCGCTGGGCCCTTCATCTCAAGCACCGCTCCGCTGGGCCCTTCCTGTCAAGCACCGCTCCGCTGGGCCCTTCATCTCAAGCACCGCTCTGCTGGGCCCTTCATCTCAAGCACCGCTCCGCTGGGGCCTTCATCTCAAGCACCGCTCCGCTGGGCCCTTCATCTCAAGCACCGCTCCGCTGGGCACCGCCGTCTCTGCACCGCTCCGCTGGGCCCTTCCTGTCAAGCACCGCTCCGCTGGGCCCTTCATCTCAAGCATCCCTCCGCTGGGCACCGCCGTCTCTGCACCGCTCCGCTGGGCCCTTCCTGTCAAGCACCGCTCCGCTGGGCCCTTCATCTCAAGCACCCCTCCGCTGGGCCCTTCATCTCAAGCACCGCTCCGCTGGGTCCTTCCTGTCAAGCACCGCTCCGCTGGGCCCTTCATCTCAAGCACCGCTCCGCTGGGCCCTTCCTGTCAAGCACCGCTGGCCCATTGGCAGTCCCGGTTCTGTGTCGGGCAGCCCTTCACGACGCACTCTGCCCACCATGCCTCCTCCATGACCAGTGGTCTCTGTAATCCACCTGATGGACTGTGGCTTTGCACTCCCCAGGATGTAACAGTGGGCAATCCACCCACTGTAGAGACTTGTGAGACTGTGGCTTTGCACTCCCCAGGATGCCACAGTGGGCAATCCACCCACTGTAGAGACTTGTGAGACTGTGGCTTTGCACTCCCCAGGATGGCACAGTGGGCACTCCACCCACTGTAGAGACTTGTGAGACTGTGGCTTTGCACACTCCCCAGGATGGCACAGTGGGCATGGAGGCCCTTCGTGGATCTGGCGTCGTGGACTCATGTGGCTGAGGTGCCCCCCCTTCCCTTCCCCCTGAGGTGCCTGTCTTTTAATTTTAGTGATGCCCCAGCAGTGTTCTCTCCAATGGACTCGATCTCGTGTGTGGGCTTTGCCCATGTGTTGCTGCACATTGGCCCACGGACATTTGGACTTTGAATGACTGGGCCGGACTTTTGCTACTTGTATGGATAGAGTTCTAGATGTGTATTCATTCTTCATGTATTGCTAAGGTCGCTATACTTTATTGTTGCAATAATATGGTTCTACTTTTACATTCATTGCCTTTTGTCTTTGTTTTTTGGGGGGGGGGTTGGGGGTGTCACTCTGCCTTTTTTATCTGCATAGGTGTGTAGGTATTTCGGTGGGGGTGAGGGTGGGGGTGGGTGTGTGGCGTATGTGTGTGCCCGTAACCTTTCCTCCTCCCCCCTCCCCTGTGTCGTAGGTGCAGTACTCACCATTGTCGTCTGCGGCGAGGTTCGTGATCCTGGAAGAAGAGCAGGAAGGCAATGGCTGGGAGGATGTGGAGTTCGGGTTCCATGCTGTTCTGATTCCGCGTGGAGTGTGTCGAGGTAAGCGTTTTCCATTGGAGATGTCTGTTTCCGCCGTGTTTTTATCGGTGGGGCTCCCGCCCCGGAAAAGGTGGCGGATTGGTGGGTCGTGATAGGGTGGGCGGTACATTGTTTGCCGCCTGCCTGTTGGCGGTGACAGCCGCGCTGTTTGTTTGTACCGCCGTGGCGGTCGGAGTGTTAAAGCGGCGGCCTGTGTTGGCGGTTCCCGCCAGGGTCAGAATTCATATTTTTAGGCCGCCAGCCTGTTGGCAGGTTGGCCGCCGCTTTTACACTGACCGCCAGGGTCAGAATGACCCCCATAGTGTGTTATAGATGTGTTAAATATAAAAAGATGTTTCTGTTTTGTTAATGATTGTTAGAAATAGCATCAGTAGTTGGCAGAGGTGTACACCTTTGTCCAAATAGGGACCACAATCCTAGTCAGGGTAAGACACACACAATCCAAATTATCCTGTGCCCACCCTCTGGTAGCTTGGCACTGAGCAGTCAAGCTTAACTTAGAAGGCAATGTATAAAGTATTTGTGCAATAAATCATGCAATAACACAGTGAAAACACCACAAAAACACACCACACAGATTTAGAAAAATATGTATGATATGTATCTAGTTAAATTAAGGTCAAAACAATATTCACTAAGCACACACAAGTTGAGATATCACTTTTGCAAGATTAGAAAGAGTCTTAGATCTTAAAAATCAGCAATTGTCTCTTGTTTGCACAAAGTACCTGGTTTGAGTAAAATTATCGCGCACGGAGACCACAGAGGAGGAGATGTGTGGAAAAATGAGGTGTGCGTCTGATTTTCCGAGGCGGCACAGACGATGCGTCGTTTTTTTTACACTGCAAGGGGCTTTGCATCTATTTCCAGTGCACAGTCTTGGTTCCTCACTGCGATGTAGGGATCTTTTGACGCTCAGGGACGATCCGTGGAGATCCTGGGTGTGCGGGACGAAGTCGGGCTTCGTCGTTCCGGCTCAGCTGTGCATCGATCGGTATGGCTCTGTGTCAAATTTCCAGTTGCTACACAGGCAATGTGTCGATCTTCACTCGGGAAGGTGGGCTGCACCTGTGCAGCAATTTTCTCGTTGCAGGGCAGGCTGTGAGTTGTTTCTGACAGGCTGTGCATCGATTTTCGGTGCACAACGAATTTCCTTGAAGAGATGAAGTCTTTTTGGCCCTGAGACTTCAGAAAACAGAAGGCAAGCTCAATCCAAGTCCTTGGAGAGCACTTCACCGCAAAGTCAGAGGCTAGCAAGGCAGCAGGGCAACAGCAAGGCAGCAATCCTTTACAGCAAAGCAGTCCAGGTGAGTTCTTTGGCCAGCCAGGCAGTTCCTCTTGACAGGTTGCAGGTTCAGGTCCAGAAGTGTTTAATTTGGTGGGATCAGAGACCCAGTTTATACCCAAAAATTCCTTTGAAGTGGGGGAGACTTGAAAGAGTGGCTTTGAAGTGCACAAGGTCCCCTTTCAGTACAGGTCTGTCTGCCAGGGTTCCAGTAGGGGGTTTGACAGTCTATTGTGTGAGGGCAGGCCACTAGCCTTTGAAATGTAAGTGTCAGGCCCCGCCACTCTCCCAGCCAAAGAAGCTCTATTCAGCATGCAGATGAGTGCAGGTGTGACTGAGTATCCTGTGTTTGTGGTTGTCTGGGTGAAATGCACAAGGAAGCTGTCAACCATCCCAACCCAGACTTTGATTGGAGACAGGCTGTAAGGCACAGATGGATTATAAGTGCAGAGAAATGCTTACTTTCTAAAAGTGGCATTTCTAAAATAGTAATAAAAAACCGAACCTCAACAATAAGCAGGATTTTCTATTACCATTCTGGCCATACTAAACATGACCTGTTTACCCTTTCTGAACAGAATCTACCACTCAAACAGTATATGAGGGTAGCCCTAATGCTAGCCTGTGAAAGTTGAAAACAAATATAGGGGTTTCCCACTACCAGGACATATAAAACACACATGGATACGTCCTGCCTTTTATCTATTTGGCACTTTACCTGAGGCCTACCTTAGGGGTCACTTATATGTAGAAAAGGGGGCGTTTAAGTCTTGGCAAAAACTTTAAAATGGCAAGTTGAAGTGACAGTGAAACTGCACACACAGGCCTTGCAATGGTAGGCCTGATACATGGTTATGGGGCTACTTATGTGGGTGGCATAATCAGTGTGGCAGGCCCACTTGTAGCATTTAAGTTACAGGCCCTGGGCATATGTAGTGCACTTTACTAGAGACTTAAAAGTAAATTAAATATGCCAATTGGGTATGAGCCAATGTTGCTATGTTGAAAGGGAGAGAACATATGCAATTTAGCACTGGTTAGCAGTGGTAAAGTGCGCAGAGTCCTACAACCAGCAAAAACAGTGTCAGAAAAGTGGAGGGAGGCAGGCAAAAAGTTGGAGGATGATCACCCTAAGGCTTTCAGGTGATAATATTTTTTTATATTGCAGGTTAGCTAATTTTAGCATGTTTATTTACTATACAAACGTTTAACTATGTTTTCTCTTGTTTTTATATTAAGAGAGCTTGAAGGATAATACATTCACACATGGAGCCACTCAGTCACAGATTCAGGCTCTCATATACCCATTTAGTAATTTCTATACCTACTCTCACACTGACATACTCATCCATTTAGTAAGTGATGGAAACACTCAATGGATTATAGTTCCACTCACACATACACTCAGTTTACCATACAAATAGTCATTCCACAGTCATTTTGGCATGCACAGAATAATGCACTCAGTTACCATCATTTTCATTTAAATGTGGGCCATAGTAACTTGACTATGAATACAGCTACTCATTCAGCCAGTGTGTGATACAGCTACGCATTCAGCCAGTGTGGGACCCATCCAGCTATGCACACAGTCAGTCATAAAGCCAGAAATACACTCAGTCATTTATTCATACAGATATCTAAACAGTCAGTCTCTCACTCTCACAGCCACTTAGTCTGTCACTTATGTATACAAGCATTCAAATACACAGTTAGTCACCCATACACACACTGTTGCAGACATTCAGAGTTCTGTACAATCACTCTTACAGAACTATACTCACCAATTCACACGCTTATGCAGCCTGCCACTCAGCTATACAGCCACTCTCCTATGTATTCAGTCAAACATACACACAGGGCCCGATTTTGAGTCTGGCGGATAGAAAAGTCTGTTGCTAAACTCCTGACAAGGTGGCCACCACCTACGTGGCAACCTCCCCGCAGGAGCTATTATGGGTTTCTCACTAGGTCAGCGGGTGGAAACCTGAGTTTCCTCCCGCTGGTATAGCGGGAAACAGGCTACAGCATTGCTTCTGGCTCCTAATCGAGCCAGAGGCAATGCTGTAAGCCAGCAGGTAGCACCAGCACCCTCGCAAGCAGACAGTGAACATTGCGATGGTGCTGGCAAGGGTTCCCCTCTGCACCTGTTCTACTCCAGCCTCTTCATGACAGTGCTACCGCCATGAAAAAGCTGGCAGAGAACAAGGTCGTAATCCCCAGGGCAGAGCTGCTTGAAGCACTGCCCTGGTGGATTAGGACTGCCACCTACCTCCAGTCCGCCAAGATCTCTGATCCTGGGGAAGCTGGCGGCCCTACTACCAGGGTTGTAATGTGGCACTCGGACCGCTGCATTGGTGGCGGTCTGACCACCATCCGCGAGTCTGGTGCTCTAGTGACCACCAGCCTCGTAATGAGGCCCACAGACATGCACCAATGAGTAACGCATACACACTATCATGCACACAGCCACCCATGGATACATACACTGATGCATCAACCCACTCACCAATGTAGCCACTTACACACCCAGTTACTCACTTCTAGAGTGAGTCACACACCCAGTTACTCAGTAATACAGACACTTATCTAGACAATCATTCTTTTAAATAGGTACTATTATATATACTCACTCATCCTTTTTTGTAATAGACAAAAATATGGTTCTAGATAGAACCATTTATTTTGTTTTTGGAACAGTTTTGTGGGGGGTTTTGTGCTTTTTTATACAGTTTTGCAATTGTTTTTAGATTTGTGTTTTTTGATTTACATAAAAAATAACATTATTTGCAACTGCAAGTAAAAAAACCTTGGAACAATGCAATAAGCAAAATATATATTTTTTTCATTTATGTGCATTTATAATTTGCACATTTGTAGGAACAGCTTGCTTCCCTACAGCTAAAGTAGTTTTACATTTTGGGCCAAAAATGTCTACCTTTCCAAGTTCTGGAATGATTGGTGGAACAGTGAGCACTTGAGGAGTGGTGGAAGATGTGCCTGTGCCTCCTGTTTCTGTTTGTACTCTGTGCATCTCTGCTCTTGCTAACCAAGTACTGTACATCGTACTGAGATGCTTGTACATGCTGCTAGTTCCAAAGCTGTACGTCTTTTTCACTGCGACTTGAAAGGACGTTATTACAGATATTGCAAGTCACTTTTCTGGCATTCACCTTTTTCCCCTTGTGAGAATGAAAAAACTTCCCAAACAATGCTTCTTTTTTGATGCTTGCTTACCCACTTCTCCTTCTTCTTCATCAAGAATAGGCTGTTCTGCCTCAGGATGCATTGCTTGGAGCAGCTGCCATGTCTTCTGTGTCTCCTCCCTTCAGCTCTTCCATGGCTACTGAAGACATGTGCTGCCACATCCAAACTGATGTTGAAAAGAGTTGTTCCACCAATCAGAAACCTTTATTTTTTAGACAAATGGGATATGCAACCTCTACGTGGATCTGTCGTGGTGGGGTCGCGATTGCGTAAAATATGAGAAAACTAATTTAAAATTCATCATAAATTGCAATTCTTTATGTTGCGTTAGAAAGTCTACTATATAGGACATTTAATTTTTTTAAATACGCTGGAATCGTGTACCCAGCGTATTTCTGGAAACACGTAGGACACAGAAATGCGGCGCAGTTGCGACTTTGAAATTTCATACTAAATTAATATACACCTTTCTTTAGTTCATATTTGTAATGCATTTAGAAACTTCTTAGAGAACCTTTTGAGAAATAAAAGGTGAATATACACTTTATATATGTTTTTTGATGATACTGAAACTATGCGGAAGACGTGAATGTGCGCAATGGGCATGCGATTTCAATAATTTTATTTTAAAAATGTATATGCATAAAAAATATTTATTCGAGGTACAAATTATTCTATATAGTCTATGTAGTTTTATTATAATGAGTATATAAAATGTTTTTCTAATATAAAATTTAACTTTATATATTTCTTTATTTAAAAATAGATAATAGTTTTATCAATAAAGACATATTTACTAAATATTATAATAATTATAAAACAAATATAAAAATCATAGACTATGAAATTAAAATAAGAAATGTTCCAGTAACTACATATGTAGATAACATATTAGTACAAAAACCATATAAAATGATTAAAAGAAATGGATAGAAGAATATTAAAATTATGAAATGTAATATAAAAACCTTTGAAATTTATTTAAAAAAACTAAAGTTAAAGGGATGTTATAGTTAGGAAATGTACAGAAATTCACTGAAAAAAATCAAAGGCTATAAGGAGGTTATAGGCAGGAAATCTTTGAAGAAAACAAAGGTTAGAGGGATGTTATAGTTAGGAAATAGATTAAAAAAACAAAGAAATTCACCAAAGAAACCAAAGGTTACAGGGATGTTCTAGTTAGGAAATAAAAAATGTAAAAACGTAGAAATTCACTGAAAAAAACAAAGGTTACATGAACTTTATAGTTAGGTTCTAAATTTACTCGTAGAAAACTGTAGAAACTCACCAGTTATAATTACCTGAGCTAACTATAACTTGCGCTCCCGTAATGCACTGCTTAAGACCTCACATATTACATTACTCATGAGTAAATTAAGAACCTAACTATAACGTTCATGTAATCTTTTTTTTTTTTCAGTGCATATATATATTAGGTATATAATATATATAGTTAAGAAAACATTTTTCTCTATACAAACCAAGCTTAAACTATGCAAACTTTAAAAAATTATAATTTTAATTTACAATTTATCCACCACCTTCAAATTTTATAAGTAGCATACCTCATTACACTCTTTTCAGCTCTTTTAGTTGTTTCTGTAGTAATTCTTAAACTTTTCATATACAGTCTAGTTTATGTTTTGGACTTACTTGCTACTTTTAGTAGGATTGCACTATATTTGAAACCCACAGTGAATTAAAGATAATCAATATTTTTGCTATAAAAATTGAGATTGTTATTTTTTCCTAATGACCAGCTATCATGTCCTCCAAATAGTAATTTGTGTGGCTCACTGCTAGATCACTTTTTTATTTTTCATCTGCACAAGGGTACATAAGGAAAATGTTTTTTGGGCTTGTTCCACACAGTTGTATTTTGTGAGGAAGAGACCAAGCAAAGAAAAATTATGTATATTAAGATTTATTCTATTTGTTATGCATTTGTTTGTAGGTTTCCATTAGCATGTGACATTAATGGTTATTTTAGTTGTTCATGTGGTAAATCTGAAACATTACATATGCAGTCTAAATCTGAAACATTACATATGCAGTCTAGTTTATTTTTTTGAGCTTCTGTTCTACTTTTAGTAGGATTGTGCTACACAGATATTACTAAGCTTTTGACCCTTGTAACTTCATAAACATTTCATAACATCATTTGCAATAGCAAAAGAAGAATCCTCTACATAGTCTACTGTGCAGTGCTGTGAAATGTAATTACAGTCCGTTCAGCTTTTTTGCTGCTACACGAAATACAAAGGTCTATGTTACAATGCATTGGATTTCAAGCCCATTTTGGGACCCTATTTTTTGTTTACACCCCTTCACCAAAAGCTGCGACACTTTGGGGGTCATTCTGACCCCGGCTGGCCGGGGTCGGCGGGAGCACCGCCAACAGGCTGGCGGTGCTCCGCAGGGCATTCTGACCGCAGCGGTATGGCCGCGGTCAGAACAGGAAAACCGGCGGTGTCCCGCCGGTTTTCCGCTGCCCTGAGGAATCCCCCATGGCGGTGCAGCTTGCTGCGCCGCCATGGGGGATTCCGACCCCCTCACCGCCATCCTGTTCCTAGGGGTTCCGACCGCCAGGAACAGGATGGCGGTGAGGGGTGTCGTGGGGCCCCTGTGGGCCCCTGCAGTGCCCATGCCAATGGCATGGGCACTGCAGGGGCCCCCGTAAGAGGGCCCCACTTTGAATTTCAGTGTCTGCTTAGCAGACACTGAAATTCGCGACGGGTGCTAGCCGGCTTCCTCGTGGGAAGGGGTTTCCCGCTGGGCTGGCGGGCGGCCTTCTGGCGGTCGCCCGCCAGCCCAGCGGGAAAGCCAGAATGGCCTCCGTGGTCTCTTGACTCAGAATGAGGCCCTTTATGTCCTCTCAAAATGAAACAGGAGCAGCATGTCTGCAAAGTTTTGCTGGCATTTGTCTAACAGGTTCAAAGGTGTTAAAGTACAAAAATCTGAAAAAAAACCTCTCTCTGGTCTTCTAGTCATCCTAACTATAACTAAAGAGTGGCTACCACCATTATGATATATATATATATATATATATATATATATATATATATATATATATATCTCAAAGCAACAACCTTTCAGGGTTACAGTCACACATGGATTATGCAAAACAGAAGAGAGAACTCTGGGTAGTTTCCAAGTTTAGGTGGAGAGCAGCTCCAGTAAGGACCACCCTGCAACACCAGCGACACTCTAGATTTTCTCACCTCAAATATATATATTCACTTCTTTTTCTCAGCATTGCTGGTCATCACTAAAGCATCAGTGGTGCTCATGAGACACTGCATCACAGTGTCCAATATACAACACTTTCTCCTCCCGTTCCCAGGCCAGACAGGCACTTTGTGTGAGCACTAGGTGATAGATTTATTGCAGCCATAAAAGAACAGAATGTGCTTTGACATTCAGGACCGTATTTATAGGCCCGTAGTGCCACAGGAGCTTCACTTTTAGTGACGCTCCTGTGGCGCTAAGCACAGCGCCGTATTTACAAGGTGCCATTTTGCCACTTTTTGTGGCATAACGCCATCTTGTAAATATGTTCCCTTCCCACACAGCACTGTGCGTGGAAGGGGCGTGAAATGGGTGTTGCTGTGGGTGTGCCACAGCAACACCCATTGCATTTTGACGCTGCCTCAGATTTCTGAAATCTGGTAAACCTGAGGCAGCTCCAAAATTTAACACCACCCCGTGGGGCGCAAAGATGAGGAATATTTTTATTCCTCCTTGTTTTTTGCTTTTTCTATGCATGCTGCATTCTGCTGCATGCATAGAAAAAGAAAAATGCCAGAAATGATTGTTTGTGTGTGGGAAGATGTCCCTTCTTGCACATAAACAATCATTTGAAGATCACACTTTGGCACTTCTGTGTGTGCTGCGTTGTGCAAGGATGCCTTTGTTGGCGCCGGCAGCTAAAGTTAGCACCAGCGCAGGGGGAAATATGGCACATCCCTGCATTTCTAAAGTGACGCAGGGCGCGCTGCCAATTTTGGTGCAGCACCACGCTGTGCCAGTTTTCTTTAAATCTGGGCCTCAGTGCCTTTCTCAACCTCAAAGGTCATCAGTGATGTCACTGACCATGTCATGAGTGATGTAATATATGAGGTCCTAGGCAGTGCATTGCAAGGGGTGTAAGTTATAGTAAGCTCAGGTATCATTAACTGCTGAATTTAACTGTTTTTGTATGAGTGAAATGTGAGTCTAACAATAAAGTGCTTGTAATCTTTGTTTTTTTCAGTGAATTTCTAAGGTTTTTAATATTGTTTCTTAACTATAAAGTCCCTGTAACCTTTGGTTTTTTTTTAAATGAATTTCTTAGGTTTTTTTAAATTGTATTTCCTGACTGTAACCTCTAACCTTTGACAGTGAGTGTGTGAGTGAGTGCATAGGTGACTCAGTAGGTCTGTGAGTGGGTGTGAGAGTGTCTAAATGGGTCTATCAGTGGGTGTGGGAGTGTCTAAGTGGATCTGTTAGTGAGTGTGTGAGTATCTGCGTGGGTAAATTAGTTTCTGAGTGTGCCTGTGAGTGCATGAGTTTCTGAGTGGGTCTGTGAATGATAGCATGAGTCTCTGAATGGGTCTGTGAGTAGGTATGTGACCCGGAGTGGGTCTGTGAGTGAGTATATGAATGTCTGAGAGGGTTTGTGAGTGGGTGTGTGAGTGTATGTGTTGGTGTGTCAGTAGATTTGTGAGTGACTCAGCCACAAAGGAACCACACCTTACTGTTTATCCAACAAGAGTCCACAGTTTGCACAAAATGTCTACCCCACTGAAGTACTTTCTACTGTTTAGTTAGTAAGTGCTACCTCGTTGGATAAATGTCCAGTGTGTATTCTACACCACAGCTGCGCAATGGACCATGAGGAAATGTCTACAGTGACCTTGTGTGCATTTGGCAATGTGACTGTTCCTTGTGCGTCATTCTCCAGAATTCTATTATTACATGAATCCTCCTATAGAGAGGCCACTGAGACTACAGAGGCATAAATCTCTACCAAAACCAGGTTCCTTTCTCTTCGCTATATGATGTAAGTGCTTCTTTAATTGGTGGGGACATTCTCGTATTCCTCGGCATCAAAAATGCGCCACCAAAATCAACGGGAAGTGCACGGGGGCCCTGTGGTGAGCTGTTCGTCATCCTGGCAAAAGGGGGGGGAGAGCTTTGCATACTACTAAGGTAGTAAGAAAAAAGAGGGGCCCCAATATGCATTTTCCTCATTAATTTCCCATAGGGATTTTAGACATGACTACAGCCCGAACCAGTGAACTGGCAGAAAGCTAGATCCTGGTCCGGAAAGAGTGATTTTTGTACCAGGAAGTGGTGGCAGCCATCTTAAGACTGGGAACTCGGTCCCAAGTGCTAAATAAATGCAAAAAAAGACACAAGGGGGTAAGGTGGAAATATCCTACCCCCGTAGCCCTGGTTATGGGGTCCTAATATTGCTGAAAATTCACAGAGGATCCACAATTCTCTGGCACAATAAAAAAAAAACAAGCATGGTCTCCCACTCCTGTTTTTTATCTAAAACTTCCCGGGTGGGCCAGGTAAAGGGGGTTATAAATACTTATAGTTTGGGATAGAAGGGCACATGTGCCCCCCTCTTTCCAGGCCGATTTCCACCCCGGGTACCCCATCCCCCCAGGCCTGGCCATTTTTGAGAATGGGAGGTGGGAACGCAACCTCCCCTACCCAGGCAGATTTTGGTCCCGGAGACCTTATCACTCAGGGCCTAGCCAAATATCTAAAGGAAAAATTGGGCTCCATGGCCCGCACCCTGGCTGATTTCAGCCTCTGTGTCCCCATCCCCCAAGGCCCTACTCTGTATAAAAAGGGGATGTGGGAGGAGCTGCCCTCCCTCCCTGAGCCATTAAAGGCCTTTGGGGATCCGATCCCCCAGGGCCTGCTCAAGCTATGTCTCAGGGTGCCCATCCCCGAGACATAGTGGTTTCGCCGCCTGCACTGGCAAGGAATCCTTTGTTTGCTCTCGCTTGATGGGAACAATTTCAAATCTCCCACCAAGCAAGAGCAAGCACGAAGTCCGCTCCTAGTTGGCAGAGCTTTAAAACTGCTCCTGCCAACTGGGAGCAGACTTCAAATCTGTTTCCCTGCCCTCTGCAGGAGGGTGCAATGTCGGCTCCTGCTGGATATAGTGAGCTGGCTGGGGCCACAGGGGCCTTGGGTCTTCCCCTGCAGCCCCCAACCAGGATATGGTGGGTGTCTTGGATGGGCACCAGGGCACTCACCCTTTGTTGGCCGGCACCAGGGGAGAGTGTCCCCAAAGCCGAAATTGGCCTGGGGAGGAGGGGCACAAAGCTCCCCCTTCTCATCTGCATGTTTGGCCAGGCCCCCGGGGATGGGGTTCTCCTGGACTGAAATAGGCCCAGGGACAAGGGGGTGCATATCCTCTCCCCCTTAAATATGGTACTGGTCCCCGGGGGATGGGGTCCCTGGGGCAGAAATTGACCTGGGAAGGGAGCAGTGTGTTCCCCTCCCCCTCATAAATGTTGCCTGACCCTGGGGGATGGGAATCCCTGTGGCCAGATTAGCCCAGAGAGGGGGGGGCCCCCACCCCCTAAATAATGTACTGGGCCACGAGGGATAGGATTCCAGGGCCAGAAGTGGCCCAGGGAGGGTGTCACATGCCCCCTCCCCCTAAAAAATGCACCGGGCCCTGGGGAATGGGATCCCCAGGGCTGAATTCATCCCAGGAAGATGGGGGAGTGCCCCCCTTCCCTTAATTTGAAGTAGTGGCCCAGAGGGATGTGTGGTATGTGATTGGCTGCCTATCGGGGTTGACAGTAGGTATGCATGGTAATTAAATATTACTTTACATAAAAAAACTAGAAATTCACGGAAAACACTGACGGTGCATATTTATACTTGGCTTGCACCATTTGGCGCAAAGTCTGAATAGTGCCAAAATGTAACGCCTGGTCAGACCAGGCGTTAAAAAGAGGCTCACACACCACCACTCAAAGAAAAGACCCAGAAGAAGCCTTGGAAACTGCCAGGACAACATGGAAGTGCTACTGCTCCAGCTTGGCACATGCCGCAGACTTCTCCGAAAACAGCAGATCCAATCACCAGCACCTTAGCAACCTCAAACCCCTCCACAACAGCCACGGAGGCAGCGCAGAAGGAGGGAGAGACTCTTTAGACATCGAATCACTATCTTTGGAATGAGGGAACAGGATGTGGTCCGGATCTACAGGCTCAACTGGGAGTCCATCATCCGCCTGCTGCACCTGATAGCGGCACACATCAGGGCAAGGCTGCAAACTCCCTACAACATTCCACCCATGACAAAACTCCTCGCTGTCCTCCACATGATAGCGTCTGGATCATTACAGACAATGGGTGCTCTAGTGACTGGATTCTCCCAGTCATCCTTCTCCGTCTGCTTACCAAAGGCCCTGGACGCAATCATACACCTCATGCCCAAACACATCAGCTGCTCAAACACCCAGCAGCTGCAGCAGGAGACCAAGCAAGGCTTTTATCAGGTTGCTGGGTTTTCGCATATGCTGGGTGCACTGGACTATACCCATGTCTAACTGGTGCCACCTTCACCAACAGAACACCTCTACAGGAACCGCAAGCACACACATTTCATCAATGTGCAGGCCATCGTGGACCACCGTGGGCTCTTCAGTAACATCCTGGTGAAATATCCCAGCACCGTCCATGAAGCATACATCTTTCGCCATTGCACCATCATCCAGCGGTTCCAGGATGGCGAATATGGCAATGAGCTACTCATAGGTAAGCCACCATACCAATCATATCACACAACACACCAACTATCAAGGACAAAAAAGACAAACACAACAATAAATACACATGGGCATGTCCACAGAGATGTACAGGCAAGAACACATAAACTACATACCGTACTACACTGCACACATTGCATGTCACAAACACATACACCCACATCTACATAACACAGCAACACCCTGACTGGCAAACCATGTGTGGACAGGTGGAGCCAAATCTCCTTTGCATACAGAAGCTGCTCACAAACCACTACAAGTGTCCGCAGGTTGACAATGAAATACAGATCACACACACTCATTACACCAAACAAAGACGCGCACAGGCATTTCTATGGCATAGGAACTGGTCATGCTGAGGAAGTCACTCATAGGCACAGTCCCACGTAAACCATGGTGTGCAAGCCTCGGGCAGAATCTAAATCCAATGGCAACCAAGTGGTGCCATTACCAAGTTTACATCAGATACATATACCTGACATACCTGTAGTGTGCACATACACCTGTCTGCTGCATTGTGTACCACATATACGTATACAAAAATATTTGTCAGTGAATACTATGGGGCAGAATCATGAGAAATGGGGCAGCACCTACCCCAGTGCCACCTCACATGTGCCTCTAGTGCCTCCTAACACCATGTCTGTTCCAACTACCAGAAATGGTCCACCATGGTATTGTGTCTGTGGAAAAACGCTAACCTACATTGATGACATAGTAGGATGTGGTACGAGTACAGTTTAGATATCTGACCTTATAAGCACCGTACTAAGGGACCCATGTGAAAAATAGCTGTGCCCTCTCCCAAAGCCTGCACTATAAATATGTAGAAAGTGTCTGTCAGAAATCATGCAATAAAAGCTAGGAGATACTTCTGCAACAAGTTACATCATCCTACCAATGTAGGATGGCACAACCATCATCTGAAACAAAGGGTCATTAGGGCCCATAATTAATGGAAAATGACGGAATGCGATACTGCACCAAAATTAGCAGCGTCGCAGTCTGTCATTTACACAACGCATGGATGCACCATATTTAGTTGAGTACAACACACCCCTGTGCTGTTCCCTGCGCTGGCTCTAAATGTAGCTACCAGCACCAATGCAGATTGTTTAAGTGCGGGAAGGGACACCATGAAGTGTGCCTCGTTGAGCCTTGCTAAAACCCCCCCTTGGGCGGCGTTAGATTTTGGAGCTGCCTCAGGTTTACGAGATTTCATAAATCTGAGGCAGTGACAAAATGCAATGGCACGCCCACAGCAACACCCATTGCATGCCCCTTCCACGCAAAGGGCTGCATGTAAAGGGGCCGTATTTACATGGTGGCGTCAAGCTACAAGAAGTGGCATGACCCCACCTTTTAAATACGGGGCAGGGCATAGCGCCACTGGAGCTTCAATAAAAGTGACGCTCTGGTGGCGCTAGGGGCTCCTAAATATGCTCCTGTCACACTGCATGCATAGTGCAACATGGTAATATGGAAAGCACAGTCTGGCTTTGTAGGGCAACTATGTTGTAGCAACATCTGACACCACTGTGTTGCTAAGAAGTGGTATGTGCCATGTAAGAATAGAACACTGCTTCAAATATGGACTACACAACTCATGTGCCTAAATCATAACCATCACTTTTGGGAAAAATGTAAAAGCTTCCCATGCCCTTGAGCCACTACCCAAGTTTGTAATGTCCATCAACACAGTCCAAAGAAACCTATTCATAAGAACAGGAACATACACTTACACCACAAGCAAGTCTGTGTCACCTCTCCAACTAAAAAGTACAACTGCCATGGGCTGTTCAAAACCACTATCAACACTTACCAACACATCTCCTCTCTATCCTTTGCAGCTGACCAAGGGTACAGCATACAGCTATGGGTGATGACCCCTTTTGCCAATCCCACAAGAGTGGAACAGTGGGCTGACAGTTAGGGACACAGGAAAACCCCCAATGTGGTGGAGAGCACATTTGGCCTTCTGAAATCCAAATTCAGGTGCCTGGCCCTGAAAGGAGGAAGCCTCTTGTATGCTCCACCACTTGTTTGCAAGATGATCTTGGCATGTGCAATCCTGCACAATATTTGTGTCTGGACAAATATCCTCTGGGATGAACAGAATGATGTATCCAGCGAGGACGAGGATGATGGAGCAGATAATGTGGAGGGGGAACAAATTAACACTGCTGCAGGAGTTCGTAGGAAACTCCACATTATGGAGAACTTTTACACATAACCACAAGACTTTAAACATCACTTTGTACATAGCGTTAATAAATCACTTTGTACCTGAATCTCTTTGGTCTACTGATTCTCCACTACATACACCATTGGAATGTGACTCAAACCTCAGTGAGCAGGTAGGTAACACAAAGGTGACCTTTATGGTAGCAACAACGTTTGTGACATGAGTGGGTCTACTGCCACCATCTCAAATATCAGCGATACGCAATTTGCAGGCATGTGACTCCTGAAGGTCTAGATCCATGCACCACCAAATATATAGTACTGTCAAGTGGCCAAGGTGCCAATACCTAGCCCATCTACCACAACAACACCATGCATAGCAGGATGAATACAAGGGGGCACACATGAGGTAGGGTCTGTCAACAAATGGATATCAAGTTATTTAGCAACAGAACACTGTCACAACTCATGGTGATAGTAGCATTGCCTGCATGGTACATGTGTGACAAGGGTGGAACATCATTGTGAACTGTGGTCTCTCAGTAAATACCCAGGGATTGTAACCATTCTCCGATGGTGAGCCTGCACAGTGTATCCAAGGGATTGCGTCCCGGAACTGCCAATGTGCACAACCCTGGCACCTGGTGGACTGTACCTCACCTATGGCACACACACATTGGCTATGGAGTGCGCTATGGGTTGCCTTGACTACATAAGCAGCTATGGGTGCAGAATCACTATCCAAACACTTGACCCGTAGTCACCATCCATGGATATTTTGGGACAATGCACAACCACATATTCAACTGGGTTGAATGTAGACAGAGTAGCACATATTCACTATGTACATAAGGTGCACACTTGTCACACAAATCTGCTGTCCTAACACATGGCTAGACCAAATCTAGGCAAACACATGCAGACTGATGTATGGGTGTATGATCTAGGTAGCTACAAGTTTGCCAGGGTCAACAATGCTTGATGTGTTAGCATGTATATCTAGTATGCTTTGTACAACTACATCACACGGCACAAAGCAATACATACCACCCATTGTCACCCACATGACAGAACATGTGCATGATAGCAACATTAACAAATGTTCTCATATATGTCGTGGCCTCCAACATCGCAATCAGGTATGGGATGTTCTACTCTGTCCAGCATTGTTGAAATATGCATGAGATACTACACTAAACAGAGTGGGAGTAGACCTAGCCATATCTGTTACAATTGGCTAATGAACTCTCCAGCACTGAGATGATGTGACACCTCAATATCAGTCAGTCATGGTAAGAGTTACCTAGGCTGTGCCATGCTGTAAGAAATGCAAACACATGTACGATGGGCATTTTGGATGGACTGCTTCCAGACACCCACACATACTTGCAAATACAACACGGAAGGTCAAATGGAGACAAACCAAAAGGTGTGGCAGGAGTGATGTTATGTGTGTATGGAACACATGACAACTCACAAATACTGACAATGGAACCGTACCTATCAAGTAGGCAGGAGAAGGAGATGTAAACATCTTCCATGACACAAGTCACATGTTGCTTTATGTCCATGTATGAATAGACAATGTAGCAGTATGAGATGTGCACAAAGTGCAAACAGACTAAAGAATGGGAGCAATGTAGGTGACAATACATGCCTCACAAGTAGTGCAGGAATACATGGAAAAAGTACACACATAGACCAACATTGACTGTACAACTCATCAATGTCTACATGTCAACCTTTCACATATGTACAGAGAGGGTGGCCAGGTCAGTACATCACTCAGTCATGTTGGCCACTTGCAGACTATGGTATTTGCCCATCGCATGCTACCATGACAGGAGGCAGTAACAGATAGCACCATCTGTTCCCTGGTATGTTTCCAATATTGAAGTCACAACAGAGATACACACCCAAAAAGATGCACAAGGAAACTGCTAAGGACATAAAAATATGCCACATGTACAAAATGTGCAAGACCCGAGTGTTGTACATCAGAGGGGAAAGCTGTCATGAAGTATGGCCGGGGTAAATGTGAGATCCTGGACTGTATGACCACAATTGTGCATGTGTCTGTCTGCTGGTGAGTGGGCATAGTTCTGCTGAGTAGCAAACATGAAGAGGCTAGGTCCCTGCTCAATGAACCCACATTCCACTGCTCTAGCTACATGAACATATCACATTGTAAGGGGTCTGATGCATGATGCATGTGCCCAGGGGGGTGATTGAACTGGGGCTCCATTAACTTTCCTTTTCACATGCAACCATGGGTTTGTGTTGCTATAGAAACTCACACTGTTGTGATTATGAATAGGCTGGCAGCTATGCCAGACAGCGACACTGTGACACAGTGGTATGCCATTGTTTGTGACAGTCAATACAAACATGATGTGGACAAATATGGCTGCCTAGTTGATGGCATGTACACATATGCCACATAGGTCAGCACACGTACCACTGTATTGGCTCAGGCATGGAAATGTGTAAGGACTGAGAGCAAAGGGCAGCCTAGCACAAACGTAAGGGCATAGGTATCATTGGATCAGTGACTGTCAGAAATGAGCTACACATGTGTTCTGACATACGGAAACATGGGTGGCACTGATGTGACAACACATGCATGTGTCAAATGGCAACATGTTTCCATTCAGGAAGATGGTAATGTGAGGTTTCATATACCATGAACACACCACTGTCATCATATGTGACAGAAATCACAAAACACATGTCCATATCCACACATGGCAGATACCAGTTTTCCACAACACATATTTACATGACATCTCCTGCAACTACGGTGCAAGGGGGCACAAATGGCACACATGTAGCAGAGCAACATGAAGGGAAATCCAACGACACACCACAGAGTGAACACACGTACACAGGCAATTTGGCACTGTTGACATGATGTCAATGCAGTTGAAGTCCACTGAGTACTGTGTGTAGAAACTTTCATGGTTGTCACATGCATTACCATGTGTTGGATGTAGACCACCAAAAACGTTTGGTGTTCTAAATACTGTATGTGTACATCTGTATTTCAGACATATCAATGTAGTCCACCCCCAAATTAGTTTACATACACATGTATACACACATAGCACATATGTGCCAACATGTCTGCGGACACAGTGTAGCTGTACATATACATGTGCATGAGGTATTAAGTAATTGCATGCAGCAGACTCACAAACTAACCCATAGATCCAACATACCATTGTCACTGTAATGACAGTACTGGACATCCACCCACAAGTTGCCATACCACATATACACCATTGTTGCACACCCCATGTAACATGAAGTTACTCAGGGTTCACTCAAGGCACACAATACAAAAATCCACGCAATGTAAATATGCGTGAATTATTTTTCAAGCAGGCACATATGCCATACAATACCCCTCAGCTAATAGACGCGTAGCCCCTGTTCGTCTGTCACACGTCCACAGGCCTTTTCATGCTTATGGTGTGAAAATACAAGGCATAACCGTCATGCTTCAAAAAAAATTATGCATGATTGAAATACGTGACACACGCCCAGGAAGTGATGCACCATGACATTCTGCCTGCAAACATGGTACAGTGAGTGTAGTTTCACTTTCACTTCACAGTCTGTTTCTCTGTGACTGTGTGAGGTTGTGTGGTTTAGGTGCTCGTGGATTTGTAGAGTGGTTGCTGTGTTTGTAGTGTACATTGTGCTGTGTCCTGTGTTATTTTGTATATTAATTGTCTCATAACTTGTATTCTGTATAGTAAGTGTACTGTTTTTGTCTCTGTATTGTCAGGTGTTCATCTGAGGTAGTTTTGTTGTTGGGGCAGTTTGGGTAGTTGGAGTAGGTGTAAGGGTTAAGTTTTATTTCTATTTTTTTGGGTGAACTCCATTCACCACTGGGAATGTCTGGGAAAGGGAGGATGAGCCGGATATCTGCAGATGAGCTGTAGGGGTTCATCTGGCTTGTTGCACACTACCGCTCCATGATGCTGCAACTGGGTGGCCTGGTGATACTTGACTACCCATAGAGGCAAGGCGGCTGCAGTGGGGCAAGGTGCTCCGCCACCTTACCTAGATATTTGCAACCGGAAGGAACAACCTCCTAATTAAGCATCTCTGGGCAGATCTGGTGTTAAGGGAGAAGGATCTCCTCAACCATTTGGGAATTGAGATTGGGGAACAGGTGGTAAGTCTCCCATTGCCATACATTCTCCATTTTTTTTTTGCATGTTACTGATAAGTTTGAATGCTGCATGCAATGGATGTGATCATATTGTATGCGACCTGTATGAAGAGTCCATGTCCCACATTAGGGCTGCATTTCAAATGTACAACAAGGAAGCAAATGCAGGACAGATGTATCATTAACCCTGCACAACCATCACAAAGTGTTGTGATGCATACATAGTGTAACTAGGTAATGAGTAGTTATAAATAAGGCCTGCAACATGCATGAATGGGGATTCCAAAACATTGTTGGGATCCCAATGTATTATCCTCTGAGTCAGAAGATGATTCCCTTGGTATCATTTTCAAGCACTTAGAAGGGCTGCTGAGAGAAGGTTTGTAATGTGGGCATATAACTGTATGCCAGGGCCCTCCATCTACTCAGCAGTAGTTGTGATGATCTGTTGCATCTCCTGCTGAGTGCATCATTGACCTTCACATGAATATCTGATGTTGGACGACACCTGCATCATGCTGTGACTTATTTCTGACTACGCACACACATGGCGGTGAGTAAGGGGTGCACTAAGGGCCACAAGGACAGTACAGATGCAATTGGTGCTGCACCACTATAGTTCTATCAGGCCCTTTGCATAATCACCCACGGCCATGTAAGGGTGCTTGATCATGCAAAGGTCCAGACTACTGGCAGTTCCATGTTCCAGGTCATTGTGTATTACAGACAGCCCATACAATGTCTATAACCAGACATGTGCTGAGTCAGTTCCACAGGCCTGCCGCTTCTTACTGACAGTATGGAGCTGTCCTGCATCGGCTCACTGCACTGAACATCACATCTACGTACAAATTCAGTATTCCTCTCCCCTTGAGCCCAAGGGGGGATGGCCATGCTATCCATCATCTCAACAGTCCTGGTCAGCCACCAAGGCCTGACCACTCATACATGGAGTCAAGGAGTGGACCATATGTTCGGAGGACTGCCAACTAGGAAGCTGGAATCCATAGGTCAATCACATCTACATTCATGTGTCCAGGTGTAGACACCCATCAATATGTGATCTGCCATAACTATTCCTTTCACACACAGTTCCATGCCAGCACACGTTGGGCCTTGACCTGCATGCAAGCCAATTAGATTCCACAAATGTGAAACATACATGGAGATCAAAAGACTGAGCGCCATGCTGGGGGGAAATTGTCAGCCCAGTCCTCCACCTTCATGACAATACAGAGATGCACCAATTTAAAATCAATCAACATGGTGCACCCCTGTGTTGTCACCTATACCTGGGCACATATTGCTTACATTTGTCATTCCAGGGAGCCTTGCCCCATGGTGCATAGTTGGCTGCATTGAGGGGGTGTTTGATTATGTGCCAGAATGGACACCTTCCA
This sequence comes from Pleurodeles waltl, assembly GCF_031143425.1. Taxonomy (NCBI): domain Eukaryota; kingdom Metazoa; phylum Chordata; class Amphibia; order Caudata; family Salamandridae; genus Pleurodeles; species Pleurodeles waltl. The sequence continues at coordinate 321,432,943 of NC_090436.1, forward strand.
ACACAATAAAGTAACCGAAAAAGATGATATACAATAGATGTGTGCTGCCTAATGCATCAGCCATTGAAAGATCCCAATCGGAGGATACATAAGAGTGTTCATCCTCATTGCACATTGCTAAGCCCCCCCCCTTGGGGTGTGTGCTGACTCAGGTGTGAGCACATCTGTTAATCTGGCACTGCTCTTAAATGCAATGGGTTTTGCTGTGGGTATGCCACAGCAACCCCCATTGCAGCTTATCACGCTGCCCCAGATATTGAAGTCTACTTACACCTGAGTCAGAGCAAATTTGGCTAACCCCATGCCAGGGGTGGTGTTAGCAGAGTCCAATGAGGAGCAAATGTGGCATATCCCCTTGTTTGTTGCTCTTTCTATGCACGCTGCACTCTGCAACATGCAGAGTAAGAGCAAATTGCATATGGAGATAGTATTTGTGCAGGAGGGTGTCCAACCTGCACAGCAACTGACCCCCTTCTCAACGAGGCCATACGTGCACCATGGCACAAGGGTGGCTGTGTTGGGGCTTGGCTGCAAAATTAGCAACAACGCAGGGAGTATACGATTAAAGTGCGCCACTGCCAATTATCTCAAAGCATTGCACTCTGTCATTCTTAGTTACATATGGCCCTAAATGTGGCTTGTCACCACCTTGCATACACGATGCTGGCCATTGTGCACCATGAGCCTCACAAGACGTGACCCTCTGGTGGTGCGTGGGGCTCTTAAAAATGGGCCATGATATCACCATCCAGCCTACTATATCTGATCATTGGATAGTTTATCACATCTGGCATTGTATTCAACACACATGACTCACTCACACCAAACCCTGGATTACATCACAGGACACACATTCTCACACTTACTGGATGCATCAAAGTTTTTCAATTGCTCCACTTCACCTATTGTTTAGGGGGCTGGTCCATCTGTAAGTCAACAAATTTCAGTGTTAACTACTTAAGAGAAGTGAGCTAGTCATCCTAGTGGAAATCAGTGCATCAGACACACCATTACGATCACTCAATGACACATTCACTCAGATGAGGTAGAGCCACACATATGAACCCTAGCACTGGGCCAGAGACTCCTGTGGTGCTACACCCTGCAACATTTATATGTGGTAATGTAATGCAACTGCCTGTGGGCATGACACCTCCATCACCAAGTGGGACTGTTTGATCATGTATTTTTCATCTGAGGGCCATGCTATGGTTGTTGCAGTGGCAGGACCATTGTCACACCCATGGCATTTCTGCCTTCAACAGATGTAGGAAACAACTACGTCATCCTCATAGCTCACAGACACACTACTACCCTGGGATTGTGTGGGGGATTTCCATTACACACCCTGCAATGAAGAGTTAAATGTGTGTGCCAGCACAAGGCAGACACACTTAAGGAATTGCTATTGTTGTGGACTCATGTTCAATTGGTTTAGCTACCTACACAATGACTGCATTGTGATATGTATGTATTGCAAATAGTGGGTGGGCTGCCATTGTTTCCAGTGTACACTATTGTAAATCCAGTGAGGGAGAAGACCTGGGCACAGAAATAGCACTCAACACAGACTCACTTGCTCCGTGGTCAGAGGATGCATCTGGAGTTGCAGGATAGTGAGTGATGTGGCAGGGACAGAGCTGATGCAGTGCAGCCTCATACCGTCAGTGAGGAGTTGTAGGCCAGTGGAATTTGTAATTGAAGGGCAGCTCTCTTGAATGTCTGCAATGATCATGCGTTGAATATTTCGTGACTGATGTGGCAAAGTTGTCTCATGGAATCAAATGCGCAATACTCATTGCCCCCTTAAGGCAGGTAAACCCCCTTTACAAACATGATGGCTGGCCCCATGTGCATGAAATGTTGACAAAATTGCACTATGCATGCATTGCGCCACTTTGTTGACACGATCCTGATAAAAATGGTAGGGTGGCGGTGCCTTAGCGTTTCATACGTGACAATGCCGGTGCACAGGTGGCGCTATGGGCTGTGACATTTATGCCTTTGTGATGGTTGTGCAGGACTCATCAGACATCTGACCTGCATTAGTTTTATTGTTGGACATGTGAACTCCAGGCCTGAACTGGTGCAGATACTCTTCATACCTGTTGCATTCAACCTGTTCACAAGCATTGCATGTAGCACTCCAACTTATCTGCTACTGTCATTCAAAAGCAGTAACCTGTCAATAGTATGCCAGTGGGAGACTTATCAACAGTTCTGCCGATCTCGATACCCAGGTGATCCAGTAGATCCTACTCCCTGGCCACCAGATCTGCCCAGCGATGCTTCAGCTGTGGTCATTCAGGCCTGTTTGGTAGACACGCCTCAAGTGGTGGAGCACCTTGCCCCAAGGAAACCTCCTGGCCTCTATCCGCTAGCTGAGGATCGCCTGGCCACCCATTTGTATCATCATTGGCAGGTAGTGTGCAACCAGGCAAATGAAACCTCTCAGCTCATCCGCAGACATTCTGCTCATCCTCCCTTTGTCAGACATGTTGCCAGATGAATGGAGTTCACCCGAAAAAAATATTTTTAATACAAAGTAAAAGGAAACTTAACCCCACTGACTTAACCCAACTATCCCAACTAATTAACTACCCCGGACAGACACCCCACAGTACAATTACAAAACTGGACCAAAACTACACAAAACTACAACTCCTTGGACTAAATGCAAACAAAATACACTGGACATGGCACAGGGGACACCACAAACTTGCAATCACACTCAACAATCGACCACCAGCTCCAATACACAACCACACACAGTCACAAAGGAACAGACTGTAAAAGGAAAGTGAAACTACATCCACTGTACCATGCTTGTAGACAGAATTTCCTAGTACATCACTTCCTGGGCATGTGTGTCACGTTTTTCAATTATGCATGTTTTTATTTGACTCATTAGGCTTATGCGTAGTTTTATTAGACGCATAATGCATGTGCGTCATTTACATTGATGCATGACAGTTATGCGTCGATTTCACACAAGGCTGCATCAAGAGGAGTGTGAACGTAGAATTCTCGCTAATGGCCCATGTGTCATTTTCTTCACGTTTGTGGATGTTTTTGACACATTTGCGTCATATTTTTTGACTCATTTCTTGTTTGCTTGTTTTTTGCATTGTCCTTGAGTGCACCCTGATTCACCAAACATATGACATGGGCAGTGCTGCAATGTGGCATATGGGGTCTAGCCACACGTGGAAGTCCATGAAGCAATGTGGTAAGGGAGTGATTGGTCGGTTCCACCAATAAGTGCATTACGGAGTCAACAGCATGCAATCATTTGTACGTCATGCATATATATGCAGGTGTACCTACAGTGTGTCCACATATGTTTGGCACATGTGTGCTCTATGTGTAGTTATGTCTTGGTATCTTGTGTGGGTGTACAATTTAATAAACTCTGTGACAATAGTGTTTAAACAAACCCAGGACTGATGATATGAGATGGCCTGACTCCAACAGAGGCTCTGTCATGTGTCACCCATTACAATTTGGACTCAGAGTATGCAGTGTACTTGAACTGCTTCAACATCACCTTTCCACTGATGAGTTATGTGGCATTGTGTGTTGACTCTGTTGGTTTGTAGTTGGATGTTCCGTCTTGTTGCTCAGGTACATGTGTGCCATGTGGTTACCCATGCATCTCAGTTGCTGGTAATGTCATGTACACCAGTGTTAGTGAGATATGTTGTATGCACTGTGTATGTAGAAACAAGTGTAAGTGCATGTAGTAACACATTATGAGATTGGTGTTTGAAGGGGATGTTCAAGGTCACAATACAATCTTACAGCATGGGCAGATGTTGGAATCTGAATATTGCATATGCAGTCACATCACTGGCACCTATTACATTTCTATGTGAGTAAACATGTGGAGATCATATATAGATGTCACAGGTGTTTTGCTACCTATGCCATCATTGTACTGCTAGGTTGTTTACTGTCCTGAATCCTGACATGTTACAATGCCAGGGCCATTATGATTAAAAGTGTCAATGATATATTGTATATGTGTTCTAGCCTCCAAATGGACTCTCAGATTTGTCTAGTTCATGTTTGTCATTACTGTCACATACTCTGCTGTACCACGGGGTACACTGTTGCAGTGTGCGGGTATGAATAGCAACAGAAACACGTTTGTTTGTAAGCTGCAGGTTCCTGGTGCTCCACTTGCACCTGTGAAGCTACAACAGGCACCTGACTATGTCATATGTTGACGTAGTCAGGACAGTGGTATGTGGCTGAACAAAGCTGGGATCTCAGCCATTAATGATTTGAACTCAGCAGTCTATGCTGACTCCCCAGTGGTCCGACACATGCACAAGTGTGTTCATACAGACGAGGATGTGCTGCTTTGTTATGCAGCACTTGATGTCAGGCCTTCCCCTCTCAGGTACAGTGCTCGGATGCTTGCACATGTAGTACATCGCACATTCATGGGACACATTATCTGTCTACATGTGCAGCATGTGTATCGGATGTATGAGTGTAGTGGTCTCAACAATCAACTAAAGGCATGGTACAGATGGTGTTGTACGTGAGAGGCTCATGTCATGGTGCCAGATGTAGGCCAATTGTCATGTTATGGTAGTGCCAAAGATATCTGGGTCATGTACGTACCTGGCCAGCCTCAATATACATATGTGAAGGATAGACCTGCAATCATTGATGGGTTGCACAGTCAGTTTTGGAGTTTTACTGTTCATTTTCCTGTTATTTCCTGGCATTACGGTATAGTTATGTATTATGTACTCCATCAATCACAGATATTTGGCAGCTACTGCTTTGTATACATCTTCTACAACTACATTGTGTAGTGATGTGGGGACAGAATCTAACATATGACTTGAGTGATGTTGGAAACTTGCCTCCTCCTTCTGGCAACTTGTTTGTTCCCATACCATTAGTGGTATTTGTGATATGTAATGAGTGCCATGCACACATATCATGACTTACGGCACAGCACTTGTGTAGTCTCCAGGTTACATGGCGAGTACTATTTGGAACTATCAGTGGGAATCTCTGAGCTGTCCATCACACGGAACACGGTCATGCAATTCTTCCAGCATCCCACAACCTAGCTGACTCTAACCACGACTGGATGATGTAATGGTTAGAAATCATCTCAGGTCTGTATTTATCTCTTGAAACAACCTACCTACATGGCTAGGTGTACTCTGACTCAATGTGATGTTGGATATCGGATCGTATTGGACATTGCAACACATAGTAGCGCACCCACTCCAGATTGTGCTTTTGGAGTCCAAAACATGTATGGGACGCATTTTAACATTTAAGGCCATATTTATACTTTTTGACGCAAACCAGCACCGGCGCCGGTTTGCGCACCGGCGCTGGTTAACGCCATTCCAACGCGCCATGCGGGCACCTCATTTAAGGAATGACGTTAGCCGGCACTGCGGACTGGTCAGAGTAAAAAAAGAATGACTCAAACCAGGCAGCGCCGGAGTAGGGGAAAATGGGGGTTGTGCGTCAAAAAATGGTGCAAGTCAGGTTTGAGGCAAAAATCATGTCATTTTTTGATGCACAACCCCCTTTGAAATGACTCCTGTGCCCCCTTGCCCAATGGCCATGCCCAGGGGACTCCTGTCCCCTGGGCATGGCCATTGGGCACAGTGTCATGTAGGGGGGCCCAAATTAAGCCCCCTCATGCCACTTTAAAAGAAAATACTTACCTCAACTTACCTGTACTTACCTGGGATGGGTCCCCCCATCCATGCGTGTCTTCCAGGGGTGGACAAGGGTGGCAGAGGGTGTCCCTGGGGGCAGGCAAGGGCACCTCTGGACTCCTTCCATGGTCAGAGACCATGGAAGTGAGCCTACAAGTCCCTTAATGCCTGCCCTTACCCAGGCGTTAAAAAACAGTGTCTTTTAAGGCCCGTCCCTTCCTGTGCGTCAAAATGACACAGGAGTATAAATAAGGCGCTCAGGCCTTAAAGTCATTTTTTGAGCGGGAACGCCTACCTTGCATAACATTAACGCAAGGCGGTTTCCTGCATCCAAAAAATGATGCACACGGAGGATTTTTGACGTCTGCGGGGTCGGGCGCCAAAGTATAAATATGGGGCAAGGTTTGCGCCTAATGTGCGTCAAAATGTTTGACGCACATTCGGCGCAAACAGAGTATAAATATGCCCCTTAGTACCATGCAATTCCTCGGTATTGTGATTGTGTATTGTGTTTTGGTATATGATGTGTGATGTTGCCATACAGAGAATACTATTTAATGCTGCATACACAGGTCCGGCATTGTTGATGATGGGCAAACTGTTGCTAACTAGGAAATACAACCACGCATCGGTCTCCGTAGTTAGATATATATTTTCTGGTGACATGTGTGAAGACAGCATATTTGTCTGATATTTGCACATCTTTGGTACATAGTGTGTGTGACACACTCTGCCTACATTCCACCCAGACTATGCTTTGATCACACATTTTTAATTTAACTCATTGCTTTTGAAAATAGTTGTTGTTTTTGTATTGTGGACCTGCAGCCCTAGCTGCATGAATTCTCATCCATACCAATGTGCATTCCATAGATGTGTGTGTGCAATGAGTGTGGTCATGTTTACCCTGTGTCAAGGTTGTGAACCGTGGCAGTGGCAGGACAGTTTACCATGGATAGACTGTGCAGGCTTGATTTAATTTCTTCTGTTGATTACTATGCCTGGGCAAATCATGATGACCATAGTTATCGATGAAGTCCCCCCTCATCACACATGTTCCATGCAGCCACTGCAACTATCACACTGAGTTGTAACAGTGTTCAGTTCCAACATTACTTCAGTTAAATTTTTTGACATTGCCTACCTCATGTATGGGCCCCTTGCACACATCCTATTAGAACGTGATGTAGTTGGGTGTGATGGGCTATTAATTAGCAAGTTGATAACAAGAATGTACAAAATATGTAGTGGTCCATGGATTGTGTCCTTCAGTTGTCACATACCAGTGATAAGGCTGTAAGTGGTGTGTGTGATGGTGGCAGTATGATCCAGAACATCACATATGATGTCGCTACAATACTTGTCAGTTTAGTGTTTGTTACATGCTCCCTGAGGTTAGAGTCACATTACTATGGTATATGTAGTGAAGATTGAATAGACCAAGGCAGGATTGTTGGAAAAATGTGAGCTGTTTATTTACAAATTTTACATGGTGATTTCTGTGGTTCTTATGTATAAAAGTTGTAAACAATATGTTGTCTCCGGCGTAGCCCAGCAGCTGTGTTGTGCTGTTCTCCCTCCAAATCGTCAGCAGCAGCATCCTCCTCCTTCTCTGGCAGGTCAGCAACCTGGCCGTACAATGGCATGTTAATTTCCACACATATGTTGTGCAGGATGGCACATGTGAGGATTATTTTACACACTGTGGGTGGGGCATAAAGGAGGCTGCCTCCTGTCAGGTCCAGGCACCTGAATCTGGATTTGAGGATGCCAAATGTCCTTTCCACCACAAGGGTGGGGCATAAGGGAGGCTGCCTCCTGTCAGGTCCAGGCACCTGAATCTGGGTTTGAGGATGCCAAATATCCTTTCCACCACATTGCGTGTCCGATGGTGTCCCTCATTGTAGGCACGCTCTGCTGCTGTGTTCAAGTTTGCAAATGGGGTCATCACCCACAGCTGTATGCCGTACCCCTGATCCGTTGCAAAGGTAAGAGATGGAAGTTGTCGTTACAGCTTGCATCAGGTTTAGTATGTAGCATGGCAGTTGTCTGATGGAGTTGGTTGTGACTCAGTATGTGGTATGGTGTGAGTTCCTGGCCTTGTGCTAAGTTTTACTACCACTGTGTTGTTGGACATGACAATCTTGTGTATTGGCTCAAGGACCTAGGACATATCATTTGGATTCCTAATTGATGCTCAGTATGTATGTACCATGTGTTGTGTAGTGCATCTTTGTAGCAGTGTGCTATTACTGGAGGGGACATGACACATCCTTGCAACACAATGGAGTCAGATGTAGTGACAACATGGTAGCCCGACAAACCCTGGACATCCCAGCCATTTTGACATGTGTCAGTACAAATGAAGTGCAAGACTTAGGCCCATTTTAAAGAGTAAATGATTGTTATCATTTTCACTCTGCAGGAATGCACCATGTGTAATACAAGGCAACCCTTTGTTGTCCCCTGTGCAGGTGCCAAATATGCAGCCGTGCACCAACACTGCCAACCTTGCACCAGGGTGCTTGGATGGCTTCCCTGTGGAGGAGAATAAATCTGGGCAGGAAGGAACACATTCCTATACATATACTATTTTTACATTTGCTCTTTCTGTGTGTGCAGCAGTATGCAGCACACATAGGTGGCACATTCATGTGAGGTCAAATCACAGTCTGTTTCCTTATTGGAACCTGCAAACGCCACTCCTGGGGTGGTGTTTGATGCTGTCACTGCCTCAGGTTTTAGGTGACACCTACATCTGAGTCTACATCATCACGCTATGGTGGTCATTCCAACCTCGGCGGTAAAAGACGCTTACCGCCGTTCAGAAGACCGCCATAACACCACTGCGGTCGCGGTACACCGCCACGGTCATTCTGACCCACAACAGGCAAACCGCCAAAATACAGACATCCACAAAAGTCCGCCACACCAAAGGCCAGCGAGAAACTGGCGATGACCAAACCTCCATCGTCACGCCAACAGAAAAACGCCCATGCCATTACGACCCACGAATCCATGCGGCGGTCTTTCAACCGCGGTATTCCATTGGCGGTACACACCGCCGCGCTCAAAATACACACACTTACAAAACACAGCCACATTGGACAAATTGAAATACACACACCTGATACACATACACACACCACGCCCACACACCCAATACAACATCAAACACACACCCACATCACCCACAAACCCCCACTCCTCGAGATTCATGAACACGCACTGAGAAAAGAGAACCGAGCACCCAGACGCGCAATTCACTGTCACCCTGCAATATTACCACGCACTTCAAACAACACACCAATACACAGCACCACACTTAGCACCACACAATCCACCCCACACATCACCCACACCACCCCATGGCACCGCAAAGACACCCCAGGTTTACTGACGATGAACTCAGGGTCATGGTGGAGGAAATTGTACGGGTAGAGCCACAGCTCTTCGGGACACAGGTGCAGCACACCACCATTGCCAGGAAGATGGAGCTATGGAGCAGAATAGTCGACAGGGTCAACGCTATGGGACAGCACCCAAGAAATAGGGACGACATCAGGAAGCGGTGGAACGACCTACGTGGGAAGGTGCGTTCCATGGTATTCAGGCACAACATTGCGGTGCAGAAGACTGGCGGCGGACCCCCACCTCCTCCTCCAGAATTTACAACATGGGAGGAGCAGGTCTTGGCGATCCTGCATCCTGACGGCCTCGCAGGAGTAGGCGGAGGAATGGACTCTGGTAAGTCTAATCTTAACTACTTCATCCCCCCCAACCCACCAGCATGCCAACTCATACCCCCACCCTCACCCTCACCCCCATCACACCTACTCCTTGCAAATGTCTCACCATCACAACCCACCCATCCCAACACCAAGCCCTGCATGCGACCACAAAGCAGGGACACCCATCACCTAAGCATGCCCACTGCACACCCCCCCCAAACCACCGTCACAAAAGCCCCCACAAGGGAATGGCAGCACTTGGGTACACGGGCACCCCCCCATTGCACGCTATGGCACACACAGAAACAATAACCATACCTTTATACCCCTGCAGGACCCGAAAGCCACGTCACCGCGCAGGAGGGTCCACAAATGTCCACTCCACCCCCAGAAGAGGCCCACAGTGATGACAGCAGCTCTGTCTCCCTGGATCTAGATGACCAGCCCGGCCCATCGGGGACCTCTGGAAAGTCGGTTCCCCTCAGACAGCCACAGCCCACAGCAGACCTTCCCCCCACTGGGAACACCAGCACAGCACCCACCCAGTGGGCCCATACCTCTGTCCCCAGGACACGTCAATCAGCGGTGTGTCCACCACTACAGGGAACCCAGGTTAAACGACCACCCCAACAACAACAGGGACCTGGGGGCAGTGGTAGTGGGCACACGGTCCAGGGGACAGAGGCCCAGGGAAACAGGGGAACTGTGAGGGCTGCTGTGCGACAGGGGGGGGACAGGCCCAGGGAACCCACTCTCCACGAGGCCCTCTCCTCCATCATGGGAGCATACCACCACTCCCAGGAGACGATGTCCACGGTCCTGGCCAGGTTTCAGGAGATCCAGCTTCTGCAGGAGCAACAGTATATGGGGTTCAGGGAGGAACTAAGAAACATCTGTTCCGCCAATGGCACCATCGTAGTGGCACTGAATCAGGTAGTCACCACATTGCGGGACACTCTGGCACCACAAAGGGCCCCTGTCACTAGCATGGACCAAGAACTGCCTACCACCTCCGCCGGCGCTAGTGGACAGGAGGCCCCGACACAAGACCAACAGGCCACCAGAACCCCACCTCCTGCAGAAGGAGAACCACCCCGCAAGCGGGCCCTGAGATCCAGGAAGAAGACAGAGTAAGATGCCAAGACCCCCGCCACGAAAGGATACCACCCTGATTGTCATCCCACTGTCCCACATTGACACCCTGTCCAACCTTAAACTGCCCCTGCTCCACTTTCCACAGGCATTTGGACATTGCACCTGTGATACTGATAGTCTGGACTCTGCCATGGACAATCCTCCACCATCACCACTCACCGATTTGCAACCACCCACCAATTTAGAGCACTGTAATAAACACACTTATTGCACAAAACAATCAGGAGTCTGGCTGTTATTTGGAACAAATGTATTAGATATGACGGTGCCAAAATGCTTATTTTCATTGTGATGCCAACATACTAATGTCACACAGCTGTAGTCCATGGGGAAACAAAGCAGATGTCACGCAGTGGGGCCCACAGCTCTGAAATCTGAAGGGAAAGTCACAACTCAGTTACCATACACTGGGGGAAAAGGACAGACAGTAGAGAGGTAGTAGGGGTTAAGTAAATGTTATATGCCGGGGGGATTCTTACCGGTGTGTCATTGGAAATACTGCAGTATTACTGTGTTCCTGTTGTCTATGTCGTCCTCTTCGCCTTCCTCCTCTTCACTCTCCACAGGCTCCACAGCTGCTACAACACCACCATCTGGACCATCCTCCTGCAGAAAAGGCACCTGGCGTCGCAAAGCCAGGTTGTGAAGCATACAGCAGGCCACGATGATCTGGCACACCTTCTTTGGTGAGTACATTAGGGATCCACCTGTCATATGGAGGCACCTAAACCTGGCCTTTAGGAGGCCGAAGGTCCGCTCTGTCACCCTCCTAGTACATCCATGGGCCTCATTGTACCGTTCCTCTGCCCTTGTCCGGGGATTCCTCACTGGAGTCAGTAGCCATGACAGGTTGGGGTAACCAGAGTCACCAATTAGCCACACACGGTGCCTCTGGAGTTGATCCATCACATAAGGGTTGCTGTTATTCCGCATGATGTACGCATCATGCACTGAGCCAGGGAACTTGGCATTAACATGGGAGATGTACTGGTCAGCCAAACAGACCATCTGGACATTCATGGAATGATAACTCTTCCGGTTCCTGTACACCTGTTCACTCCTGCTGGGGGGGGACCAAAGCAACATGGGTCCCATCAATGGCACCAATGATGTTGGGAATATGTCCAAGGGCATATAAATCACCTTTCACTGTAGCCAAATCCCCCACCTCAGGGAAGACGATGTAGCTCCGCATGTGTATGAGCAGGGCAGACAACACTCTGGACAACACCTTGCAAAACATGGGCTGGGACATCCCTGATGCAATGGCCACAGTTGTTTGAAATGACCCACTTGCTAAGAAACAAAGTACTGACAGAACCTGCACTAGAGGGGGGATCCCTGTGGGTTGGCGGATAGGTGACATCAGGTCTGGCTCTAGCTGGGCACACAGTTCCTGTATAGTGGCTCGGTCAAGCCTGTATGTCAGTATGACATGTCTTTCCCCCATTGTCGACAGGTCCACCAGCGGTCTGTACACGGGAAGATTCCTCCATCTCCTTGCATGTCCCAGTGGACGATGCCTATGAAGGACAACAGCGAGCACAGAGTCAATCAAACCACAGGTACGTTCCCACAGCTTGCACATAACACGAATCCCTATGCATTGTATGGCTTGTATGAGTGTCGATGCAAGGCCTAGGTATGTGTGTCACAGTACAAATTCAGCCATGTGGGCCCTTGAAATGGCGGCTGCCTGACCTGTGAAGTGCGACAATGGGATGTGAGGTCAATGCGCTGGCGTGGGACACCGTGGCGGTAGGCGGTCGAAGACCGCGGCGCAAAGCAGCATTGGTTAACATTGAACCCTATGGGTTTCAGGAGCCAATGACGATGTGCGCCGGCGGTCGCGGTACGCATCGCCGCGGTACGCACCGCCGCGGGCGTAACCTCCATTTTCTATCAGCTTAATCACTCGATACCTGATCTTCCACAGGAGAGGACCTACACTGCAAGTGCTGCTGTGACCTCGGTCTGGAAGAGACAATGGCTCATGCGACTGGGGAAAGGGCCCCTGCCTTCACTGCGGAGGAGTTGGAGAAACTTGTGGATGGGGTCCTCCCCCAGTATGCCCTACTCTACGGTCCTCCAGACCAACATGTAAGTACACTGGGACCATGCTTTGTGGGCTATGCCTGTGTTGAGTGGGGTAGATGAAAGATGGTGGGGAGGGGAGCGATAGAGGCATGCATCAAACGACAGATGGGAGCATGTGCCACATGGCAAGGGTGGGGATGGGGGGCCACTCACATGGAGCATGCAGAAGGTGATGATTATACTTCTCTCCCTGTACATGTCACATAGGTCAGCGCCCACCAGAAAATCGACATTTGGCATGCCATCGCCAAGGACGTCCAGACCCTGGGGGTCCACAACAGACGAGGCACCCACTGCCAGAAGAGATGGGAGGACATCCGCCGCTGGAGCAGGAAGACGGCAGAGGCTCGGCTGGGGATGGCCTCCCAACGTGGGAGGGGTGCCAGTCGGACTTTGACCCCCCTGATGTCCCGGATCCTGGCGGTGGCCTACCCCGATTTGGATGGGCGCGTGAGGACATCACAGCAGACACAAGGGGGTGAGTACACTCTCACTCTGGTGACTTTGCGCGCAGTGGAGGTGTCTGGGTGGGGGAGGAGGGCTGTGGGTATCCCTAGGCCAGGGTGATTTCTGTAGGCTAGGCCCCTCCGTAAGGCATGGCCCTGTGCCCCCGCCCCCCACCTCTGTAGGGTGCCAAGTACAGGTATCCATGGCCCTGTGTCATCTATGTGTGCAGTTGTCGTCCATAGGCTTGTAGGCCATGTCCCACGGATTGCGTAGTGGACCCCAAGTGCGCGGCGTAGTGCAGGGGGCTTCTGTGTCTGTCCTCTCCGCCAACGGTGTCGCCAATGCATGCACTCAACATGTCTTTATTTCTCCCCCCCCCTTTTCTGTGGTCTTCCTGTTCATGTGTGCATTAGCATCATCAGGCGGAGGTGAAGTGGCATCGGAGCACGAGGGAGCTGCATCCCACATGGCCCTGGAGGGCCATCCAACGGAGTCCGAATACACCAGTGGGACGGAGGGCGAGGGGAGCTCCACAGCGGGGACTCGTGCTGATGTCAGTGACAGCGACTCGTCCTCTGAAGGGAGCTCCCTTGTGGTGGTGGCAACATCCGTGCCCCCCGCAACAACAGGTACAGCCGCCACCCAGCGCACCAGCACCGCCCTCCCACCAGCCCATCAGCGTTTGCCCCGTGCCCGCTCACCCAGGAAGGTGGGCATCTCCTTCGCCCTAGGCACCTCAGGTCCTGCCCCTGTCACCCCTGCTGCCCTCAGTGAGGAGGTCATTGACCTCCTGAGGACCATCATTGTTGGGCAGTCTACCCTTTTGAATGCCATCCAGGGTGTAGAAAGGGAGGTGCACCAGAGTAATGCATACCTGGAGGGCATTCATTCTGGTCAGGCTGCCCATCAGCGATCGTTCAACGCTCTGGCCTCAGCACTGACGGCAGCCATTGTCCCTGTCTCTAGCCTCCCCCCTCCAACTTCCTCCGCCCAGACCCAATCCCCTGTACCTCTGCCTATCCCAGACACACCATCAGACCAGCCTGCACACACCTCAACACCCAAGGGGAGCTCAGCCAAACATAAGCACCACACATCACACAAGCATTCACACAAGCAACATCCACATGCAGACATAACAACACCCACTGCCTCCACTGTGTCCCCCTCCTCCTCGTCTCCCTCCTCCCTCCCTGTCACGTCTCCACTCACACTTGCATGCACAACATCTTCAGCCACTACGTCCATCACCAGCACACCCACCAGAACACTCCGCACACGTGCAGTCACCACCCCCACTACCATTTATACGTCCCCTGTGTCCTCTCCCAGTGTGTCTGTCACCCCCTCTTCCAAACTACACAAACGCAGGCAGCCACCCACCCAACAGCCATCCACCTCACGACTGCCTCCAGCCCAAGCACCTGCACCCAAAGACACCAGACTTCACACTCCTACAACCACATCCTCTTCCTCCACTCCCATACCCACTACACCTACCGTCCCTCTCTTTCGAAATTGCTTTTCCTTGCCAACCTTAACCTCTTTCCAACAACTCCCCCACCCCGTCCATCTCATAAGACTCCAATCAGCACCTCAGCCACCACAAAACCGGGACCTATAAAAACTGTTTGCCATGGACTGTGGAGTCCCCCACCCTCAAGGGCAGGCAGTTCAGCTAGGAGCCAAGGCACGGCCAGCCCACCCCCGGAAAAGCATCCGAAGATTGCCAGTGCCCGGCGCGAGAGGCCAAAGACACCAGGGACCAAAATCCCTACCATGGCTCCGGCAGGAAGTGGGGTGCCACCTGGCACACCGCCAAAGGTGGGAAAGGGCCACAGGCGAACAGGGAAGGGTGGGAAGGGCAGCACGCCCGACAGGTCCGGCAGCAGGCCAGCTGCCCAGGAGGGCCCCACCAGCCCCATCCCAGGTGTGCAGGAGGACAACCACAGGCCCGGTACTGCAGCCCAGGAGGGCCCCGCAAGCCACGTCCCAGGTGTGCAGGAGGACACCCACAGGCCCGGTACTGCAGCCCAGGAGGGCCCCGCAAGCCAACAGACAGATGGGCAGGAAGGCCCCGCCAGCCACATGTCAGGTGGCGAGTGACATCCATGCCATGGCCGGATCCGCTGACCTGGACACTCATCTCAAGCACCGCTGAACAGGGCACCGCCGTCTCAAGCACCGCTGAACTGGGCCCTTCATCTCAAGCACCGCTGAACTGGGCACCGCCGTCTCAAGCACCGCTGAACTGGGCCCTTCATCTCAAGCACCGCTAAACTGGGCACCGCCGTCTCAAGCACCGCTGAACTGGGCACCGCCGTCTCAAGCACCGCTGAACTGGGCCCTTCATCTCAAGCACCGCTGAACTGGGCCCTTCATCTCAAGCACCGCTGAACTGGGCACCGCCGTCTCAAGCACCGCTGAAGTGGGCCCTTCATCTCAAGCACCGCTGAACTGGGCCCTTCATCTCAAGCACCGCTGAACTGGGCACCGCCGTCTCAAGCACCGCTGAACTGGGCCCTTCATCTCAAGCACCGCTGAACTGGGCACCGCCGTCTCAAGCACCGCTGAACTGGGCACCGCCGTCTCAAGCACCGCTGAACTGGGCCCTTCATCTCAAGCACCGCTGAACTGGGCCCTTCATCTCAAGCACCGCTGAACTGGGCACCGCCGTCTCAAGCACCGCTGAACTGGGCCCTTCATCTCAAGCACCGCTGAACTGGGCACCGCCGTCTCAAGCACCGCTGAACTGGGCACCGCCGTCTCAAGCACCGCTGAACTGGGCCCTTCATCTCAAGCACCGCTGAACTGGGCACCGCCGTCTCAAGCACCGCTGAACTGGGCCCTTCATCTCAAGCACCGCTGAACTGGGCCCTTCATCTCAAGCACCGCTGAACTGGGCACCGCCGTCTCAAGCACCGCTGAACTGGGCACCACCGTCTCAAGCACCGCTGAACTGGGCACCGCCGTCTCAAGCACCGCTGAACTGGGCAACGCCGTCTCAAGCACCGCTGGCCCATTGGCAGAAGGGGCAGGCCCTCATCTGTGTCGGTCAGGGCTGCACGAAGCACTCTGGGCACCAGTCCCCCTCCAGAACCAGTGGAGACTGTCATCCACTTGTGAGACTGTGGCTTTGCACTCCCCAGGATGGCACAGTGGGCAACCCACCCACTGCAGAGACTTGAGAGACTGTGGCTTTGCACTCCCCAGGATGGCACAGTGGGCAACCCACCCATTGCAGAGACTTGAGAGACTGTGGCTTTGCACTCCCCAGAATGGCACAGAGGGCAACCCACCCACTGCAGAGACTTGAGAGACTGTGGCTTTGCACTCCCCAGGATGGAACAGTGGGCAAACCACCCACTGTAGAGACTTGAGAGACTGTGGCTTTGCACTCCCCCGGATGGAACAGTGGGCATGGAGGCCCCTTGTGGATCTGGCGTCGTGGACTCATCTGGCTGAAGTGCCTCCCCTTCCCTTCCCCCTGAGGTGCCTGTAGGTTTGCTATCTGATGCCCCTGCAGTGTTCTCTCCGTTGGTGTCAGGTATCCTGTGTGGGCTTTGCCCATGTGATTTGGGCCCAGTGGTCCACGGACAATGCCTGCAAAAATTATCGGACTTTTAATATTTATGTATATAATAGTTTTAGATGTGTGATATATTTATAAGCCAGTGATACAATATATTCGACAGTTGATGATCATTTCCTTTTGTCTTTGCATTCTTCCGGGGGGTTTGGGGGTGTTACTGTGATGTATTGCTATGCATTGATGTGTGTGTTGTAGTGGGTGAGGGTGGGGGAGGGTGTGTCGCGTATGTGTGTCCCCGTAATTTTTTCCCTCCCCTGTGTCGTAGGTGCAGTACTCACCGTTGTCTTCTGCGCCGGCGTTCGTGCTCCTGGTAGAGGAGCAGGAAAACAATAGCTGGGAGGATGTTGAGTTCGGGTTCCATGCTGTCCAGATTCCTCGTGGGGTGTATGGAGGTGACCGTTTTCCGTTCGAAATGGCTGTTTCCGCCGTGTTTTTATCGGCGGGGCTACCGCCCCGGAAAAGGTGGCGGATTGGTGGGTTGTGATAGGGTGGGCGGTACTTTGTCTCCCGCCTGTCTGTTGGCGGTGACCGCCGCGCTGTTTGTTTGTCCCACCGTGGCAGTCGGAGTGTTGAAGTGGCGGTCTCTGTTGGCGGTTTCCGCCAGGGTCGGAATTCCATTTTTTTTACCGCCAGCCTGTTGGCGGGTTGGCCGCCGATTTAACACCGACCGCCAGGGTTGGAATGACCCCCTATGTGTCTTGCTGTAACATTCCTACAGCACCACACATTGCATGCTCCTTCCACGAAAAGTGCTGCATGGAAGGGGGCCCTTTTTACATTGTGGCATCAAGTCACATAAGAGTGGTCATCCGACTAATTTACCATACAGTGCAGGGCATGACGATGGCACTAGAGGCTCTTACATATGGCCCTTAGTGATCTTGTTTTGCAGCTGATGTTTATGCCAGCCCTCAAGGGTACAAGGGTGTGTATACCATTGTTTCTGGATGATCAACATTACTACCAGTGTTTCTCCTATATTCCAATACATGAATCAGCATTTATACTGTCAACACATGTTCAGTGCAGGCTATGGGATGGGGCACAGCTACTTTACAAATGTGTCCCTTAGCACAGTGCATGTAAGGTCAGTGATGTCCTAAATACTCCGATAGGGTCCCCCAATAGCATCCATGATCTGCACTGTCTAATAATGTATCTGCCCTGTGGTGGGTCATTTATTGTACATGGTACAGACATGATGGTGTTGGGGGTCAGTAAGTGGTGCATGTGAGGTGGCACTATAGTAGGTGTGGTGCCACTTCTGACAAATCTGGCACATTGTACGTAATGGTCGTTAATTTGAAATGCCTAAGTGTGTGACCTACTGCATCAGGCAGATCTATATGACCACTACAGGTAAGTCTGGTATGTGTTGATGAGATGTATTTGGTATTGGCACTTGTTGTCTGGCATTTGATGTATGTTCTGCCAGAGACTTGCACCGCATAATTTAGGGGGGCTGTGTCTATGTGTTACTTTCTTTACATGACCATGGTTTATGCCATTGACATTGCTGTGGTATTTTTTGTTTGGTGTAATGTGTGTGTGTGTATGTATGACATGTATTTAGTAGCCAACCGGTGGGCACTTACATTGGTTTGTGGACATCTTCTGTTAGCAAAGGGTATATAGCTCCACCTGCCCTTCATGTGGTGTGTCTGTCAAGTTGATGGTGTGTTATTTACATGTGGTTGTATGTGTTTGTGCTGTGCACTGATTATACTGTACTACACCATGGTGCATATGTATTATTACCTGTGCATCTATTTTACCCTGGCCATGTGTTTTTGGAGTGGTGTATCTCTTGTGTGTCCTACAGGGTAGGTATATTGTGTGTATATGGCTAGGTTTCTTGACTTACCAACAAGTAGGCCATTGCCATATTGGCCACCCTGAAAGTGTTTGTGGATCCTGCTGTGTCTGAATAGGTAGGTGTTGTGTACACTACCAGGATACTTGACTAAAATGTTCGTAAATAATCCAAGGTGGTCCACTATGCCCTTCACATTTATGGAACGAGTTTGTTTCCGGTTCCTGTATGAATGTTGTGTTGCTGCAGGTGGGACAAGTCGGACATGGGTGCAGTCCATTGCACCCAGCACATGAGTAAACCCAGGAAATTGGTAAAAGCCATGTTTTATCTCCTGCTGCATTTGCTGGGTGTTGGGGAAGCAGATGTGGCGGAGTGTCAAGGAGATGATTATATCTAATACCTTTGGCAGGAAGACCGAGAAAGATGGCTGTGACACACCAGCAACCAGTGCACCTGTTGTCTGGAATGAGCCACTTGCCAGCATATGCAGGACAGCTAGCAGCTTTGCGACAGGTGGTATGTTATGTAGTGTCTGCAGACTGGCTGTGATCTGTGGCTCAATGTGGTGCAGCAGACGTAACATGGCTTGCTGTTTGAGACTGTAAGTCCTGATGAAGTCTTGTTCCTTGAGGCCAAGGAGGGTTGTCCTTTTCCAAAATATCCTCTCCTGTCTTCTGCGTTGCCTTTGTGGGTGCCGTAGTAGTGGTTGTGGTTGCTGCAGTAGTGGTGGAGGTTGCTGTGGTGGTTGTGGTCCTCTGTGTCATGTCCCAAGCTGGAGCAGTAACACTTCCATCTTCTCCAGTGGGTTGCCAATGTTGCTTCTGTGAGTTTTCCTTAAGTAGTGGTGTGTGGGCCTCATTTTAACATAGGCATTAAAATGTGATGCAAAATGTGGTTAATGTCATTTTTTGGGTCCTCCTCCCACCCGTGCGTCATTTTTGCATTGCGGATAAATATGGCGCTAGGGGCTTGGAGTAATTTTTTGCACGGGAACGCCTACCTTACATCTCATTAACGCAAGGTGGTTTCACACGTCCAAAAAATGATGTTAACTCCTATATTTTGACACTAGACGGGTCTAACATCAAAATATAAATATGGAGTTATGTTTGCGCTGAATTAGTGTAAAAAAAAGTGATGCTAATTCAGCACAAAAGAAGCATAAATATGCCCCTAAGAGTCTTAATCCTTAGAAAACAGTGAGAATGCTGTTGTTACACATAGTACCTGGGTAGCGTCCAAAATAAAGCCGCACGGGCGAACATGCGTCGGAAAAGGGTAGCGATGTGTAGATTCCTTACTCGCAAGTGAGGCCGTGCGTCGTTTCCTTCTCCGGTCTGGTCAACGATGCATTGTTTTTCTCCCTTGCAAGGGAGTGATGCATTGAGTTCCGGACGGGGCACCTCGGATTCACGCAGAGTCGGGATGAAAATCAGGTCACATGGTGTTAAAAAAACGCATTGCGTGGGGTTTGCGTCCTTATCTGCCTCCGTAACCGGGTGTTGCATGCCATTTCTCCAGCCACATTCAGTCGATCTCCCAGCCGTGATGCAGGTGGAGCGTCGATTTCAGCTACAAAGCCGGCGGCACGTCGTTTATCAGCCACGTTGTGGAAAGTGCATTGTAAATTTCCCTGCACTTCGTTCTGTGCGTGGATTTTCAGTTCTTGTCTGCCAGCTTCACCTTTCAAGTGCCCAGGGACTGGATAGGGCACCACTTGGCAGGGCAGGAGTCTCATCAGAGAGTCCAGGTAATGGCTTGGGAAGTCTTTGATGGCTCTGAGACTTCAACAACAGGAGGCAAGCTCAGTATAAGCCCTTGGAGATTCTTCTCAACCAGGAATGCACAACAAAGTCCAGCCTTTGTCCCCTTTCACAGGCAGAAGCAACCCAATAAAGCACAGGCACAGGCAGGGGCAGCACTTCTCCTCAGCTCTTCAGCTCTTCTCCTTGGCAGAGGTTCCTCTTGAATCCAGAAGTGATCTAATTTTCAGGGGTTTTTGGGTCCACTACGTATACCCATTTCTACCTTTGAAGTAGGCCTACATTAAAGGAAAGTTATGCATAAGATCCTTCATTGCCCAGGCCAGGCCCCAGACACACACCAGGGGGTTGGAGACTAAATTGTGTGAGGGCAGTCACAGCCCATTCAGATGTAAGTGACCACTCCCCCAGCACAGATGTCTCATGAGAATATGCAAGCTACACCCCAGCACCCTTTGTGTCACTGTCTAGATGAGACACCCCACAGTCTAGATGAGAGGTGCAAACAGCCCAACTGTCAAACTGATCCAGACAGGGAATCCACAAACAGGTAGAGTCACAGAATGGTATAAGCAGGAAAATGTCTACTTTTTAAAAGTGACATTTGCAAACACACTATCTAAAAACAACCTTTACCAAAAGATATATTTTTAAATTGTGAGTTCAGAGACCCTAAACACCACATTTACATCTGCTCCCAAAGGGAATCTGGACCTTTATAATATTTAAAGGCAGCCCCCGTGTTAACCTATGAGGGAGATAGGCCTTTTATGGTGAAAAACGAATTTGGCAGTGTTTCACTGTTAGGACACATAAAACACATTAGTACATGTCTGACCTTAAACATATACCCCACCCTGCCCATGGGGCTACCTAGGGCCTACCTTGGGGTGCCTTACATGCAAGAAAGGGGAAGGTTTAGGCCTGGCAAGTGGGGACACTTGCCAAGTCAAATTGGCAGTTTAAAACTGCAGTCACAGACACTACATTGGCAGGTCTGAGGCATATTTACAGGGCTACTCATGTGGGTGGCACACCTAGTGATGCAGGCCCACTAGTAGCATTTGATTTACAGGCCCTAGGCACAGCTAGTGCACTGTACTAGGGACTTACTAGTAAATCAAATATGCCAATCATGGAAAGCTAATTACACATACATTTTACATAGGAGCACTAGCACTTTAGCACTGGATAGCAGTGTTAAAGTGCCCAGAGTGTCAAAAACAGCAAAAACAGAGTCAAGCACACATCAGCAACCTGGGAATCAGAGTCATAAAGTTAGGGGAGACCACGCCAAGGATGCCAAGTCTAACACTGACCAATGATTTGATATTATAGGAGGATGGATGGTGGAATGTTGTGCAATGAGAATGGCTTGCATGTAGTTCAAGGGCCAACATGTGCTGGCATGGAATTGTGTGTAATAGGACTAGTAATGGCTGACCACATATTCATTGCTGTCTACCATTATAGGTCACAGGGCATCTGCATATGTACATAGTATGCCTGTTGACAACCACTTTGTCACAGCACCATTGTCAGCACTGTGCGCCACACTTAGCATACACTTATTGACATGATGGTACAGATGTGGGTTCTATCTGCAGAAGTCACTAGGGTGATCATGTAGGAGACACACACACCACAGGTGCCTCAGTAACCTTCAGATATAATGAGTTTGCAGTACTGCAAGGAGCCATTATGTGATGCACAACAGTCAGTAGTGTACACAATTTGTGGACAACTCCACTCCAGATGGTTCTGGGAAAGGTCAGGTCTATGATTCTTGAGCACCAGATTTCTGCAGCTTTCACAACATGGTCCTGCCACCATGATAATTGTGCCTGATGTAGGTCATATCACATATGCATATGATGAGAATTGTGTGTGTGTAGCTGGTACTTTGATGATGTCTTACATGCATGTGCTGATGATGTAACACGTTTCAGGATACAGTTGCGCCACCCAATGCAGTGCCTAAATCACTGTGTGCTTAAGGCCATCCATACAGCCACCTTGTATATGCTGTTTAACACATGTAGGACTACATAAAACAGGGCAGGGGGTTTCAGTTCTGTAATGCGTTGACAACTGTGATGTGCAGCTCAGGCTTTGCCCAAACTTTCTTCTTCCAACATTGCATCAGTTGTACATATGGGCACATCATGGGAAATGGCATGGCCCCTTGTAACGTATGATCAGGCCAGGTCTTACACCAGGACACACGAATGTAGATTTACCAAACCTCAGAATAGCAGGTTGGTATTTAGCAGCCCCACTATAATATGGGCCACACCTTGACTCCATAATGAGTGGTCAGGATTTTATGTATCACCAGGGGTGTTGAGGAGATGGATAGCATGCCCAGCCCCCCTTATGCCCAGGGAGACAGTAAATCCAGACCTGTAAAGGCACGTGATCCTCACAAGTTAGATGATACAAATGTTGATCATGGTTGTATTTGTTCTTATCAGCTCTGGGCCCTTTTGATTTACAATAGATTGTCATCATCTCACAGACATGTGCATGATACTGGTGATGTCAGGTTGGAAATAGACATAGATGAGGAGCAAGTCATTGTTGAGGAATGTGTGTTGGACTGTATTTGTTAGTTACTGTTGCAGTGAAATTTACATTTCTGCACAAACCACCCAGTGCTGATACTGATGCTTCCTTTTCCTCATGTTTTGGCAGCCAACATGACTTATGAGCAGAGACAGAGTTTTATGAAGAGGGCAGAACATTACTGCCACATCCTCGAGATGGAAGCGGGATACCGCAGGATGGCCACGTGATTCTGTCATGAGAAAGCTTCAGGGGAATGCCGTACCTGTGCACATGGTGGTCCTACAAAGCAGGCACCAAAGGACACAGGTGCAAGCTCCTCAGGGATGCAGGGGGTCACAGCTGGACCTCCACCCTCCACATCAGCTCCACCTGTCACCACACAGACACAGGTACTGCCACCAGCAGCCGGTGTACCATCTCAATTCAAGCTAGTCCTCAGAAGGGACCTGAATGAAATCCTCAAGAGACTGCACAAATTGGAGGAGGAATCTGCAGACAACAGGAGGATGTTGAAGTTCACTAAAAAAAATCTAAAAGGGAAAGAAATGAACATTTGGACTTGTGGACTACCTCCAAGTTCCTTCCCTTCCCTATTAACGTTTTGATACGTTTTCGGTTGGATTTTAGATAGTTAGTATTAGGTTAGTGTAGGGTAGGCATAAGTTAGGTGAAGTACAGTGTGGGGGGTTCTTATTATGGTTTGATTGGTGAGGATTGGTGGGGGGTCATGTTGGAGTATGTGTATTTATAAAAAAATATATATATATATTAAAATATAAAACATTTTTACAACAAAATGTATATTTGTTTAGGCCATAGGATAAGGTAGTAGATGTGTAGCTATAGTAATTGTCCTACTGGTATCTTGTTTCTTAAGGGGGGTGGGTGTGCAATGTTTAGTGTTGTGTTCCATGTGTAAGATGAGTTTAGATTAGGTTAGATAGATGTTGTTTTTTGATGAGTGTAGTTAGTATAGGTTAGTTTAGGATAGGACAGGTTTTAATTATTATATAAATTAATGGTTTTATAATAAATCCTCTTTATAATAGCATGCATTTTGTGTAAGTTGCCTGAGTATCTGGGTCTTCTCATGAGTGCACTGGGCAAATTGGGGGAATGGCCTATGAATCCTTACTGTCTTGATATCCCTGATTTACCATGTGCTTCCCCTATTGATGAAGGAGCTGTCACATTGGCTGCAACATAACTGTACTGGTCCATGCATTTGCTATCCAGTGTACTAGCCATACACAATGACTATGTATACATTGTCTTGGACAGGTAAGTCTGGTACTTCAGCTGTCATTGGTGGGGTCCTGTAGTTACAATTTTGGGAACTGTGGCACATCTGACAACAGGCACAACTGAAACAGTATCCTGCAACACTGACAGGTACCCATCACTGATGAGGTTAGCTACCTCTGTACCACACAAATACGTTGTTCTGGGACTCCCAGTTGGTTATATTACCATTGATCTTGGATCTCAGCCATACCTGCCGTATATATAAATTAAATGATATATGCATACATTTTTGTTCTTTATACTCAGTGATTTGGTTGTATCAGATAAAACCATCATACACCTTTCTCATGTTAGGATCCTTGTGTGTAGCTTTCTGTCCCACAGTCTGGCACTCATGTACTGCTATTCTGTAATCATTGACATAGATACACACAATTCAATCATTTACCTGAGTAGATGGATCACAGAAAACATAGACATGCTAAATGTGTACAAGTTGTTTATGTACAGGTGGAAGTGTGAAAGTGAATGATTTACAATGTCCAGGTCTGAGAGCCCAGTAGAGAAAGTCATGGATATGTGACTCAATCAGAGTCCAGGGTTGAGGGACATGTAATGACACATGCTTAGGAGTAGTGCCCATTAGTGAGGAGGAACAAAGATTGCTGATTGGTATGTCAGAGACAATTACAGTACATATCAGAAAAGTCAACAGTGGGTGGGTGAAGAGAGCACACTTCCTATTATCACAACACTGGCAGGATCTTAAGGTCACAACTAAGGAGAATTGTCCATGTGGCACAGACTGGTGCTACCGGGTACTCTTACTACTTCAAGTTATTTCTTCCACATCTTCATCCTCTGACGTCTGTGGTGCCTCTTGTGCCATTGGTGGTGCTGTTGTAGAGGTATAGGGGGCCGCACACACTTCAGGGGACAAAAATGTGGAGTCCAAGTTCCCAGAAGCTGACATTTGTGGTAAGACATAAGGCATCACTGCAGCAAGGAGGAACTGCTGATTTTTCAATATAGCTGAAACATCGCAGTGGTAGACAGCCATGTCTAGCCTGAGGGAGGCCACTTCCTGCTGAATGGACTCCAGCCTGTTGTCTGCTATGCTGCTGCTAGTTTGGGAGGGCAATTGTTGTGGCCTCTCCCTCATGGCAGCAGCAATGTCCGCCAGGGACTACTAGAGTCCATAAACTGGGGAGTGTGTGCCCGGAGGGCAGCTTGATTTCATTAGGTTTTATGAGGCACTCCATCTAGGCTGCTTGCTATGGTCTCCATCTCCACCTTCACCTGCTTGGCCAGCTCCCGCTGAACTCCTACCACTGCCCTCTGAAATCTGGTCTCTTGGTCCTTGGATTCCAGGGCTGTATCAGTACTGGCAGGTGGTATATTTTGGTTGTTGGGTGGTTCATGTGGAGACCCATTAATGCTGTGTGTCCTCCTTGCAACTAGAGTTGGTGTCTGGAGGGATCGTAGGACATCCTGAAGAGTCGGTTTATTGATGGTTAACAGTTGGTCATCCAGGTCATCATTGAAATCCAGGACAAGCAGGTGGAAGGAGGAAAGCCATCATCCTCTGCAATGAGATAGTGCAAAGTCAATCTTAGCTTGTTGTGGCAGTTGACATGGCACATCATTTATCTGGTAGTGGAGGCTCAGTGACTAGTTAAAGGCCCATGGTTTTAATTGTATATTGTGTGGCATATATTTTTAGCCCCTAGTGCCACTGGGATATCACATAAAGGGACGCTCCGGGGGCGGTGTGGGCTGCGTCGTATTTACTAGGTGGCATTGAGTCACTTCTTCTCACATGAAGCCACCTTATAAATACGGTGCCTTCCTATGCAGCACTTTGCATGGAAGAGGCGTGCAATGGCTGTTGCTGTGGGTGGGCCACACCAACACCCATTGCATTTTGACACTGCGCCAGATTCACGTGTTTTTGTAGACCCGAGGCAGCGCCAATATCTAACACCAACCCAGGGGTGACATTAGCAGGGCGCAAAATTGACGTGTACTTTAATTTCTCCTCATGTTTTCCTTTGTCTATGTGTGCTGCATTCCACAGCACACATGGACCAAGCAGATTGCCATATCAGTTTATTGTTGTGCAGGAAGGTGCTCCTTCCTGCAAAACAATATTCTCCCCCTCAACGCAGCCATCCTTGAACTATGGTGCAAGGGATGTGGCGTTGGGGCTGGACATCTAATTTACCACTGGCACAGGGGTGGACACAGGGATGGCCCGTATGCTTATGATTTTTGGTCATGACTGCGTTTTCTAAATGTCAGTGCGTGATCCAGCTGCTGGCAGAGGGGCAAAGCTACTCCACACTCATGGAGGAGCCACCCCTGCACATCACGTAACAGATAACACAAGTTTATAATATTCCACAAACATGAATGGAAGAGTATGTTGCTCTGTGTGTTTTTAGCACTTTCTCTCGTTTCTAAATTTTGGCGGAGGATGACCCCTGGTCAGTGCTTCCCTAACGTTTTAGAACCATAACCCAATTTTTAGAACGACAAACTTTTGCAATCTACCTAGCTTTAATGTACATGCGCCAGGGTGATTTTTTTAATGTAATAGGTGGCATGCTTTCGAAATGCTATGAATTACCAAAGTAACAATTTGCAATTATTCATGTTCCTTTCTAATAGCAATTTTTTGTAGATGTCATCACCTTGACCATGCATTTCTGAAATGTCCTTATTAGCCTCTGGCCAAGATATTGATCTGCCCATAAAAGTGTAAGGTCTCATATCCATTTATGTAGATAGATATATATATATATATATATGTGTATATTACTTACTGGCAGTCGCTAGTAGGTAGTTGTAGTTAGGACCATGTTTCCATAGGAAAAGCATTTTTTGACTTGCCTTTATCTTTAGCACAGTTTGACGAATCTTCACAAAATTTTCCCCAAAAAGTGTGCCCATGATGGAAAGTTCTGGGGTGACTTTTAAACAGGACTCCAGCCCAAACTACTTGACGGAATTACACCAAATTTGGCAGAAAACTAGCTTTAGGTACGCAGATTTAGCTTTTGCTTATTCAGCATAAATCAATTTAGCAGTTTTTGAGAAATTAAAGGGAAAATAAATTTGGCGATCTCTGGTCCTGACAACTTCACGAATAATGATGAGCTCATGCAGGGAAATACAGAGCTCTGATTGGCTGGCAAAACTTTAACCAGGAAGTGTGGGCAGCCATCTTGGGACTCAGCTTCAGCCGAATCCCAACAAAAAATGCAAACAAAAGGAAAAGGGACCAGGGAAGAGACACACTGACCCCTTAGCTCTGGTGTTGGGGTCCCAAAGAGACCCAGCCAGAGCAAAAAAACACTTTAAAAAAGATGTTTACTGTGAATTTGTGATGTCGTCACAAATTCATGGAAATAATTAAAAAAAAATAACAAGTGCGGTCTGCCATGCTTGTTTTTTATTAAGCCCCCAGGTAGGCAAGGTCCTGAGGGCATGGAATATATAAGGAGGGGGGGTGCATGGGGCCTTCCTCCAGGACTTATATTTACCCCGGGGACCGCTACCTCCTGGGGATTTTGATCATATTGCATGCAGGGGGCGCACTGCCCCCCATGGCCCTGGTACCACCACCTCTCCGAGACAAAATGTCTTAAATAATATGAGGGGGGTCCTGGAGCCCCCCACAGCCCCAGGGACTGCCACCTCCCTGGGCTTCAATAAAAGAATGAGGGGACTCTGTTTAGGACCTCCGAGCCCCAGGGAGCACCACCTCCCTACTGCTAGATCACACTGGCAGGATCTTAAGGTCACAACTAAGGAGAATTGTCCATGTGGCACAGACTGGTGCTACCGGGTACTCTTACTACTTCAAGTTATTTCTTCCACATCTTCATCCTCTGACGTCTGTGGTGCCTCTTGTGCCATTGGTGGTGCTGTTGAAGAGGTATAGGGGGCCGCACACACTTCAGGGGACAAAAATGTGGAGTCCAAGTTCCCAGAAGCTGACATTTGTGGTAAGACATAAGGCATCACTGCAGCAAGGAGGAACTGCTGATTTTTCAATATAGCTGAAACATCGCAGTGGTAGACAGCCATGTCTAGCCTGAGGGAGGCCACTTCCTGCTGAATGGACTCCAGCCTGTTGTCTGCTATGCTGCTGCTAGTTTGGGAGGGCAATTGTTGTGGCCTCTCCCTCATGGCAGCAGCAATGTCCGCCAGGGACTACTAGAGTCCTTACACTGGGGAGTGTGTGCCCGGAGGGCAGCTTGATTTCATTAGGTTTTATGAGGCACTCCATCTAGGCTGCTTGCTATGGTCTCCATCTCCACCTTCACCTGCTTGGCCAGCTCCCGCTGAACTCCTACCACTGCCCTCTGAAATCTGGTCTCTTGGTCCTTGGAGTCCAGGGCTGTATCAGTACTGGCAGGTGGTATATTTTGGTTGTTGGGTGGTTCATGTGGAGATCCCTTAATGCTGTGTGTCCTCCTTGCAACTAGAGTTGGTGTCTGGAGGGATCGTAGGACATCCTGAAGAGTCGGTTTATTGATGGTTAACAGTTGGTCATCCAGGTCATCATTGAAATCCAGGACAAGCAGGTGGAAGGAGGAAAGCCATCATCCTCTGCAATGAGATAGTGCAAAGTCAATCTTAGCTTGTTGTGGCAGTTGACATGGCACATCATTTATCTGGTAGTGGAGGCTCAGTGACTAGTTAAAGGCCCATGGTTTTAATTGTATATTGTGTGGCATATATTTTTAGCCCCTAGTGCCACTGGGATATCACATAAAGGGACGCTCCGGGGGCGGTGTGGGCTGCGTCGTATTTACTAGGTGGCATTGAGTCACTTCTTCTCACATGAAGCCACCTTATAAATACGGTGCCTTCCTATGCAGCACTTTGCATGGAAGAGGCGTGCAATGGCTGTTGCTGTGGGTGGGCCACACCAACACCCATTGCATTTTGACACTGCGCCAGATTCACGTGTTTTTGTAGACCCGAGGCAGCGCCAATATCTAACACCAACCCAGGGGTGACATTAGCAGGGCGCAAAATTGACGTGTACTTTAATTTCTCCTCATGTTTTCCTTTGTCTATGTGTGCTGCATTCCACAGCACACATGGACCAAGCAGATTGCCATATCAGTTTATTGTTGTGCAGGAAGGTGCTCCTTCCTGCAAAACAATATTCTCCCCCTCAACGCAGCCATCCTTGAACTATGGTGCAAGGGATGTGGCGTTGGGGCTGGACATCTAATTTACCACTGGCACAGGGGTGGACACAGGGATGGCCCGTATGCTTATGATTTTTGGTCATGACTGCGTTTTCTAAATGTCAGTGCGTGATCCAGCTGCTGGCAGAGGGGCAAAGCTACTCCACCCTCATGGAGGAGCCACCCCTGCACATCACGTAACAGATAACACAAGTTTATAATATTCCACAAACATGAATGGAAGAGTATGTTGCTCTGTGTGTTTTTAGCACTTTCTCGCATTTCTAAATTTTGGCGGAGGATGACCCCTGGTCAGTGCTTCCCTAACGTTTTAGAACCATAACCCAATTTTTAGAACGACAAACTTTTGCAATCTACCTAGCTTTAATGTACATGCGCCAGGGTGATTTTTTTAATGTAATAGGTGGCATGCTTTCGAAATGCTATGAATTACCAAAGTAACAATTTGCAATTATTCATGTTCCTTTCTAATAGCAATTTTTTGTAGATGTCATCACCTTGACCATGCATTTCTGAAATGTCCTTATTAGCCTCTGGCCAAGATATTGATCTGCCCATAAAAGTGTAAGGTCTCATATCCATTTATGTAGATAGATATATATATATATATATATATATATATATATATATATATATATATATATATATATATATGTATATATTACTTACCGGCAGTCGCTAGTAGGTAGTTGTAGTTAGGACCATGTTTCCATAGGAAAAGCATTTTTTGACTTGCCTTTATCTTTAGCACAGTTTGACGAATCTTCACAAAATTTTCCCCAAAAAGTGTGCCCATGATGGAAAGTTCTGGGGTGACTTTTAAACAGGACTCCAGCCCAAACTACTTGACGGAATTACACCAAATTTGGCAGAAAACTAGCTTTAGGTACGCAGATTTAGCTTTTGCTTATTCAGCATAAATCAATTTAGCAGTTTTTGAGAAATTAAAGGGAAAATAAATTTGGCGATCTCTGGTCCCGACAACTTCACGAATAATGATGAGCTCATGCAGGGAAATACAGAGCTCTGATTGGCTGGCAAAACTTTAACCAGGAAGTGTGGGCAGCCATCTTGGGACTCAGCTTCAGCCGAATCCCAACAAAAAATGCAAACAAAAGGAAAAGGGACCAGGGAAGAGACACACTGACCCCTTAGCTCTGGTGTTGGGGTCCCAAAGAGACCCAGCCAGAGCAAAAAAACACTTTAAAAAAGATGTTTACTGTGAATTTGTGATGTAGTCACAAATTCATGGAAATAATTTAAAAAAAATAACAAGTGCGGTCTGCCATGCTTGTTTTTTATTAAGCCCCCAGGTAGGCAAGGTCCTGAGGGCATGGAATATATAAGGAGGGGGGGTGCATGGGGCCTTCCTCCAGGACTTATATTTACCCCGGGGACCGCTACCTCCTGGGGATTTTGATCATATTGCATGCAGGGGGCGCACTGCCCCCCATGGCCCTGGTACCACCACCTCTCCGAGACAAAATGTCTTAAATAATATGAGGGGGGTCCTGGAGCCCCCCACAGCCCCAGGGACTGCCACCTCCCTGGGCTTCAATAAAAGAATGAGGGGACTCTGTTTAGGACCTCCGAGCCCCAGGGAGCACCACCTCCCTACTGCTAGATCACAATGGAGGGGGGCCGTGTGACCCCCCTCGATGAGCCATTCATGGCACTGGGGATCGCCACTCCTCAGGGCCGGCTTCTGCTATGTTCTGGGGTGCCCACCCTTAGGACATAGCTGTTTGCTCCCACCAAGCAAAAGCAAAAAAGTCTGCTTTCTCCTGCTTTCAGAAAGCAGAGTTTTCATCTGTTTCCCTGCATGCAAATATGCGTGCAGGGAAACAGATCAAAACATAGCTCCCAAAAGCAGGGGGCTACTATATAAAGCAGCTACCTGCTTGTGGGAGCAATGCCAGCTTAAAAAGGATGTGAGGAGCTGGCTAGGACTGTGGGAGCCTTTAGGCTCCCCCTGCAGCCCTGTCACTCGCTCTCTTTTTCTTCCACCCTATATTGGGATGGAAGAAAGAGAGAGTTTGTCATTGCAGTGGTCTTTCCATGCAATGACTTCACAGAGTTAGATTAGCAAAATGTTTGGTACGAATGTTATAGTTACTTTTAGATGCAGAGCAGCACATTGTCACTTCTGGACTAATGGTCATGGTCTTGTGCTGTCATTCGGTAGGCTGAAGGCTCAAATCCTAGTATTGCTTGGCAGTGTGTTTGTTTACTAGTGTTTTGACTGTTCAACCTTCCTAGTGATGGACCATTCACGTTTCTTTTCAAACACATGCGTGGATTAACTGTCGTAGGTATGTCTGGAACCATCACAGTAAAGAGTCACCTATTGCCTAAAGGTTAAAGTCAAAGACCATCCCATTGAAAGTTGAGGGTTCTTCTCCAGGTGTGCCTGTGGTCATTTTCCTTCTTTAATTTCTATTCACAGACCCACTCAGACCCTCATGCACCCACTGACAGCCACACTCAGACCCTCACACACCCACTCACAAACCTGCTCAGACTCTCACACACCCACTCACGGACCCACTGAAACCCTCATGCACCCACTCACAGACTCACACAGACACTGACACACCTACTCACAGGCCCACTAAGACATTGACGCACCCATTCTCACACCCAGACGGACACTCTCACACCTATTCTTACACCCAGAGATACAGGCAACAGCCAACTCCCACTGTGCACAGCCAAAGGCTGTTCGCAGCATGGGGGTGAGTTTTTACATCCAAAGGCTGTGCATGAAGGTGGTTGGATTAAGGTATAGTAATGAAAATTACTTTATGTTAAAAAAATCCCAAATCACTGAAAAAAACAAAGGTTACAGAGACGTTATAGTTAGGAAATAGAATTTAAAACAAATTCACTTACCAGAGGTTACAGGGACATTATAGTTAGGCTCAAATTTTAAACGTACAAAACCATAGAAATTCACCTGTTATAGTTATCGTTATCTCAAGTAAATATAACCATACCTTGTGCCCTAAGGTAACTATAGCTCACGCCCTCACAATGCACTGCTAATTACCCCACAAATTATGGCACTCATGACATCTTTGATAACATCTTGTAGTGTTTGCAGTAAACTTTTTGACAAAACAACTGTGCGTGGCGGGGTGCCATGGAGAGTCGGCAAGCCTTGTGGACCCCGATGCTACCGGTAAGTGTCATCTTGTATGTGCAATGTGTAATGCAAGGATTGTGTGTGATGTTGTATGATGTGTGCAATGCCATGTACAAAGTGCATGCATGCCAATTTAGACACAATTTCCAATACATGGATATGGACAGTATGTCACATGTTGTGTCCAGGATGTGCATCCCAAGAAAATGAAGCGCTGGTGGTAACGTTTGCTACAAAGTCCTTTTAAATGTTGTACATGGTACAGGGTCCTACACATGTACTCAGGGTGGCCAAAAGTTGGTCACAGAACATGTCACTGATGTGTGTGCCACATGTAGCATACAGTAACTAAGGGAATGTTAGGATTAAGGACTGTGTGAATAGGTCACTAGGATTGGCAGGACAGTGCTCAACATACCACACTTAAAAATGTATTTGAATTGCACAGCCATGTGGTGAAATACCCCATACTCTATGTTGGACGTAGCAACATTGCCAACTCATGTCATCCTCGCAGATCTTGACATGTGTGTTTGACCTCAGGGATGTGCGTACAACATTGTCATAAGACATGTCATTACTCAAAACATCTTTAGATAGTGCTGGTCCTGATATTGTCCATTATTTCATGCAAACAGCTTCACACAATAAACAGCATTCGCCAGTGCTGTTCCAATCCCTGTGCAGATAAGATGTGGGGAATGCATGCACCCACATATGAGATGGCGGTGCTGAGTGCTGTTGTGCAAAATGCTGACCTGATTTTTTACCCCATAGACAGGCAATGGGCAGCATAGTGGGACACATCAAGGTGCTCTGGGACTATACATGTAGTCATTGCAGAGCCCACCATGTAGTGACTTGAGTGAATATGGGAGTAGTTTAATTCATTTCTGTGTGACATGAGTGATCAATCCACCCTCCATTCTCTCATATGATACCTGTTACATTTAGATTCCATGTAGCAGTGTGTCCAGACATCTGTCCTTGCTATATCAGGCACAATACGTTGTGAGATTACATTTAACTTGCAGTCCTTGCTCAGGTGAGTTTGGTACATGCCAACAGATTTAAGAGCAATGGCATATGGAGAGTGTTGAGACGGGGCCACTCACCTGAAAAGCAGGATGTCTGCAGGGGAGATGGTATGCCCCTGACCTCCTAGAACACCTCTAGTCACTTCCTGGTGGACACAGAAACCCCAGCAGGTGTCCCAAAAGGAAAGGGGGAGTGGAAGAGAAAGAGACAAAAAAATGCCATGTCTTGCCGGTCCAGCCAGGCACCCTATATCTTCGGGGGCAGGTCATTGTTGACAGAGTGATAGTAGAGTTAGTGCACTCAACTTCCTTGAAAAAGAATCTCTCTTTCTGATACAGGCACGGGAGCGGTAGATGAACCGGGATGCTCAAGCACTTTTCTTGGATAATAATAACTGTTGCCACAATTACTAACACTCATTACCAAAAACCCAAACTGAGTACCATAACAATAAGTACTGCGACACTAGGGCTGGCTTCACAGAGATTCACTGTTGCACACTACAATTAGAACTGTGGTTCCACTTATCATGCACAAGAAAGACAAACAAGGGCATTAATTATATCACATTTAACTTTCCTGCATGCATAGGGATAATCTAAAAGGAACAAAAACAGTCCAAGAAATACAAATGTCCACTCTGGGTTTAAACAGTTAGGGTGGCACAGTTTGGTTTGGTTTCACTGTGTGTGTGAAAAACCCTTCAAAAGCAAATTCCTCAAAACTGAAACACAGGCATGAATGGCACAACTTAAATCCAAGAGTTATGCTATTAGAGAAAGAAAAGTCACATAAATGACCTTTTAAAATTGCACTGTCACTTTTTGTAATACTTGAGCTCAAGCAGATTTCCTAAAGCACATTTAGGCAAGTAACTACAATAATAATGTAGAATGTTCAGAAATGCATTTGTCTCTTCAAGATAAGTACTCTGCCAAAATACGAGGTCTGAAATACACCAGCTGTTCTAGGAAAGCGCAGCGCTCAAAGAACAAACTCCCTGGAGAATACTAGTCACTTAGCTGCAGTATTTTCCGGAGTGCTGGAGGAATGCCTGGTGTCAGCTGGTACAGGAACAAAGAAAATAACTGCCTCAAAAGTCCTGAATACGAGGATGACAGCAGGGGCTGGACTGCCAAATCAGATGCTGAGATCAGGAAGCAAAACAAAACTAAGCAGGGAGGCATGCTTCACTCTGCTATTTATAGCCAATCAGGAAAGCAGTTGAGTTTCCACATGTGGATGAGTCACCAAACCCAATTACAAGCAGATGTCTACACCACACCTATTTAGAAGCACATGTCTACACCTGCTCACATTAGCAAACATGCATTGGTAAAACCAATTGTGTAACACAGCACATTATGTTTACTTAGAAACATGAAGGTTTAACCAAGAGCAGAGATAGGATTTAACCCTAATCCCTGGGGATGCTGACAGATAACGCTGGGGGCACCTTGTGGATTCCTGACAGAGAGGGACATTCATGAACTATCTAACATGAAGAGTGTGACCTACCATGGTCACATACTGATGTTTATGATGAGCATAGTCAATGGTGACATGGTCCTTGGAAGATGTTACATGCTTGTTCAATGGTATTGTGCAACAATGGCTAGCCTTGATACCTGGGACATGAGCAATATAGAGAAGATGGTTGTTGTGCAGATGTCTGCTAACATTGCCCTTCATGATGTCATTGTGATTTGTGCTGGCCAACGTCTGATATCTGCAGATGTTGTTTACATTGCCTGCTTGTTGTTCATTTGCCTAATATACATTTGGATGACATGTCTCATTCATGTTTCAGCAGCCAACATGAAACAATCCCAGAAGCAGTAATCTAAGAAGAGGGCGGAACGCTATCACCACATTCGTCAGGTTTAGAAGGGCTTCAGGAGGATGGGGCAGCTGTACCAAAGGGAGAAAGCATTGGGGTCTTGGAGTGCCTTTTTCACAAGGGGGACCACCCAAGGGACCATAGACCACCAGCAACCACACATCTGGGAAGTCTCTGGACAATGACGTTGGTGGGTCTGCAGGTCCTGCACCTTCTACATCAGCACCAACCACAAGGGCACCATCTACCTTCCAGGCTGCACCTCCAGGATCACCAACACATTTTGAGCATGAAATGAGACAGGAGGTAGCAGACATTAACCTTTTTGATGCGGGCGTCGGCCACACCCTCCCTGGTGCGGGTCACGACCAGTGGGCGACACCAGGAAGGGTATTAATAAATCCTCGGGTGCGTCGCACCCGAAGATTTTTTTTTTTTTTGACCTTCCCCCGGGAGACAAGGAAGCTTCCGTGTCTCCCCCCTGCCCCCACCCGCCCCTTTGTGACGTCAGCGCGCCGCGAGGTGCGCTGACGTTTCAAAGGTGTTTTCCCCATCAAAGCAGAAAGCAGCCTTGCGGACGCTTCCTGCTTTGATGGGGAAAACGGCCTTTCCCAAGTTCGGGATGGCCTCGTAAGAAAGGGGAGAGTCTCCCCTTTCTTACGAGGCCTTCCTGAAAGTGTTTCCTGGCCCCCGATCTCAGCACAACTGCGATCGGGGGCCATGAAACACCCCTAGACGCCAGGGATTTCACTTTGGGGGGGCGGCCCCCTCGGAAAACGGTCCGCCCCCCCCCGGCATATTTTTTATTTTTAAAAAAGGTAGGTGCCCCCTGGGGGGGGGGCACGATCGCGAAGGGAATTTTTTTTTTTACAAAAAAAAATAATAAAAAAATAAAATTAAAATAAAATGACAGGGGGTCGCCCGTGGGCAGGGTGACCCCCTGTGGGGGCAATATTTTTTTTTTAGATGTTGTAGGGTTTCCCTGGGGAAACCATACAACAACTAAAAAAAATAGATGTTTATATAGATCTATATATATATATCTATGTAGATAGATATATCTATGTACATTGATATATATCTATAGATATATCTATGTAGATAGATAAATATATATATAGAGGTAGATCTATATATATCAATCAAAGATTTATAAAGCGCGCTACTCACCCGTGAGGGTCTCAAGGCACTGGAGGGGGGGACGGGGAGAGGGAAAGGGGCTGGGAGGTTCACTGTTCGAAAAGCCAGGTTTTGAGGCCCTTCCTGAAAAGAAGTAGGTTTTGGGTCTTGTGAAGGTGGGTTGTGAGGTATTGTCAGGTATTGGGTGTAAGGTAGGAGAAGGATCTGCCCCCGGTGGTGGTGTGTTTGATGCGGGGGACAGAGGCGAGAGAGAGGTCAGCTGAGCTGACGTTTCGTGTGGGGGTGTGGAAGGTGACTCTCGTTGAGGTAGGCAGGGCCTGTGTTGTGGAGTGATTTGTGTGCGAGGATGAGGATCTTAAAGGTGATCCTTTTGTCAGTGGGGAGCCAGTGGAGGGATTTGAGGTGTGGAGAGATGTGTTCGTGTCGGGGGAGGTCGAGGATGAGTCGTGCTGCTGAGTTCTGGATGCGCGTAGTTTGCGCTTGAGTTTTAGAGTGGTGCCGGTGTAGAGGGCGTTTCCGTAATCAAGCCTGCTGCTGATGAGTGCGTGAGTGACAGTTTTTCTGGTCTCTGTGGGGATCCATTTGAATGTTTTTCAGCATACGGAGTGTGTTGAAGCATGAGGAGGTGAGAGCGTTGATTTGTTGGGTCATCGAGAGGGAGGAGTCTAGGATGATGCTGAGGTTGCGTGCGTGGTTGGCGGGGTTGGGTGCAGGGCCTAGCGTGGTGGGCCACCATGAGGGGTCCCAGGTGTTTTTGTGTGGGCCAAAGAGGATTATTTCGGTTTTGCTTGAGTTGAGTTTCAGGTGGTTGGCTGTCACATATATATCACTTTTGTCAATATGTGTGTGGTTTCCTTGGGGGGAAAAGGGTCCGACTTGTCTAGTGGCAGTTTTAGTGCCATAAAGAAGCGCAGAAGGTTTATATGCCTACTGCAAAGAGCAAATCTGTATTTTATGTAAATAGCTGAGTACATTAGTAAAGTCAGCCATTACCTGCGCTATAATACCAATGAAATGTATGTGCGGGGTGGCTATGGAGAGATGAAGGGCACTTTTGCTGGGTGGTA
Source organism: Pleurodeles waltl (assembly GCF_031143425.1). Classification (NCBI taxonomy): domain Eukaryota; kingdom Metazoa; phylum Chordata; class Amphibia; order Caudata; family Salamandridae; genus Pleurodeles; species Pleurodeles waltl. The sequence continues at coordinate 321,470,517 of NC_090436.1, forward strand.
ATGAGGGAATCCGAGGAGGAGGGAGTGGGAGCACCAATAATGATTGTTGGACTGGGCGCAGGAGGTGCTAAAGACTGTGACGAATGGTATGTGACAAGGTGTTTTTTGAGTGTCTGGAAAGTACGTGCTGATTGAGGGAAGAAGCGCAGGTAAGGTGGCCTCTACTGTTGCACGTATCTCACACACACCATCGATTTTGTGACTGTCTACGTAGGCTAGTGTTTTAGAGCAACAGTTTAGCCAATAGCAGAGATGGCATCTTGATGGATGACTGCTGCCTGCACTCGGGTTATAGAGGACCGCTCTGACATAGGATCAGAGACTGAGACATCAGATACTGAGACAGCATCTGAGGGATAGGACAATGGCGCAGACTCTGGGAGTGATTTTTCAGTCAGAGGAGTCCCATTTGATAACTCCTCTTCCAGTACATTTTGAGGGAGGTGATGAGGACAGTCCTGCTGTCCCTTCGCAAGCTGTTCATGCAACTGGGTAATAGTGGGTTAGGCCAACCCAGAGAGCAGGTGAATGCGGCGGCAAGCAGAGAGAGAGAGAGAGAGAGAGTGCTCTCTTGGGAGCTCCCCAATTTAGTTCAGCCCCAAATTCCACCACCCAAATCATATTGTGGAGACATCAAAATTATCTATGGCAAAACAAACTGGTTTTGTAGGGCAGGCACCTGTGTTTTTGGTCCTGGATTCGGCGGCCATATAGAGAAACACACTAAACCCAAACATTTCTGGAAACTAGACATTCGGGGGAGTCCACAGAGGTGTGACTTGTGTGGATTCCCCAAAGTTTTCTTACCTAGAATACCCTGCAAAGCTGAAATGTTGGAAAAAAATCTCAATTTATCTTGCATTTCTGTCACACAAACTACAGGAATATGCTGGGATCCACAACATTCCTACCACCCAGTGACTCCTCACCTCTCCTGATAAAAACACTACCCCACTTGAGTGCCTAAACCTAGTGCCTGTGTCAGGAATGGATCACCCCAGGGTCAACAGCTGCCTCACGTAAGGACCAACATTGACCGTTGTGTGATCTATTCCTGTCGCGGGCACCAGGCCTAACCACACAAGTGAGGTATCATATTTATCGGGAGACTTGGGGGAACGCTGGTTGGAAGGAAATTTGTGGCTCCTCTCAGATTCCAGAACTTTCTGTCACCGAAATGTGAGGAAAACTTGTTTTTTTAACCACTTTTTGAGGTTTGCAAAGGATTCTGGGTAACAGAACCTGGTCAGAGCCCCACAAATCACCTCATCTTGGATTCCCCTGGGTTTCTAGTTTTAAAAAATGTGCTGGTTTGCTAGGTTTCCCCAGGTGCCGGCTGAGCTAGAGGCCAAAATCCACAGGTAGGCACTGTTTTCTATGAAAAAATGTGATGTGTCCACGTTGTGTTTTGGGGCATTTCCTGTCGCGGGTGCCAGGCCTACCCACACAAGTGAGGTATCATTTTTATCGGGAGACTTGGGGGAACGCTGGGTGGAAGGAAATTTGTGGCTCCTCTCAGATTCCAGAACTTTCTGTCACCGAAATGTGAGGAAAACTTGTTTTTTTAGCCACTTTTTGAGGTTTGCAAAGGATTCTGGGTAACAGAACCTGGTCAGAGCTCCACGAGTCACCCCATCTTGGATTCCCCTAGGTCTCTAGTTTTCCAAAATGCACAGGTTTGGTAGGTTTCCCTATGTGCCGGCTGAGCTAGAGGCCAAAATCTACAGGTAGGCACTTTGCAAAAAACAGCTCTGTATTTTGTCAAAAAATGGGATGTGTCCACGTTCTGTTTTGGGGAATTTCCTTTCGCGGGCGCCAGGCCTACCCACACAAGTGAGGTATCATGTTTATCGGGAGACTTGGGGCAACGCTGGGTGGAAGGAAATTTGTGGCTCCTCTCAGATTCCAGAACTTTCTGTCACCGAAATGTGAGGAAAACTTGTTTTTTTAGCCACTTTTTGAGGTTTGCAAAGGATTCTGGGTAACAGAACCTGGTCAGAGCTCCACGAGTCACCCCATCTTGGATTCCCCTAGGTCTCTAGTTTTCAAAAATGCACAGGTTTGGTAGGTTTCCCTATGTGCCGGCTGAGCTAGAGGCCAAAATCTACAGGTAGGCACTTTGCAAAAAACAGCTCTGTATTTTGTCAAAAAATGGGATGTGTCCACGTTGTGTTTTGGGGCATTTCCTGTCGCGGGCGCTAGGCCTACCCACACAAGTGAGGTATCATTTTTATCGGGAGACTTGGGGGAACGCTGGGTGGAAGGAAATTTGTGGCTCCTCTCAGATTCCAGAACTTTCTGTCACCGAAATGTGAGGAAAACTTGTTTTTTTAGCCACTTTTTGAGGTTTGCAAAGGATTCTGGGTAACAGAACCTGGTCAAAGCCCCACGAGTCACCCCATCTTGGATTCCCCTAGGTCTCTAGTTTTAAAAAATGCACAGGTTTAGTAGGTTTCTCTATGTGCCGGCTGAGCTAGAGGCCAAAATCTACAGGTAGGCACTTTGCAAAAAACAGTTCTGTATTTTGTCAAAAAATGGGATGTGTCCACGTTGTGTTTTGGGGCATTTCCTGTCGCGGGCGCTAGGCCTACCCACACAAGTGAGGTATCATTTTTATAGGGAGACTTGGGGGAACACTGGGTGGAAGGAAATTTGTGGCTCCTCTCAGATTTCAGAACTTTCTGTCACCGAAATGTGATGAAAACTTGTTTTTTTAGCCACTTTTTGAGGTTTGCAAAGGATTCTGGGTAACAGAACCTGGTCAGAGCCCCACGAGTCACCCCATCTTGGCTTCCCCTAGGTCTCTAGTTTTCAAAAATGCACAGGTTTGGTAGGTTTCCCTATGTGCCGGCTGAGCTAGAGGCCAAAATCTACAGGTAGGCACTTTGCAGAAAACAGCTCTGTATTTTGTCAAAAAATGGGATGTGTCCACGTTGTGTTTTGGGGCATTTCCTGTCGCAGGCGCTAGGCCTATCCACACAAGTGAGGTATCATTCTTATCGGGAGACTTGGGGGAACGCTGGGTGGAAGGATATTTGTGGCTCCTCTCAGATTCCAGAACTTTCTGTCACCGAAATGTGAGGAAAACTTGTTTTTTTGGCCACTTTTTCAGGTTTGCAAAGGATTCTGGGTAACAGAACCTGGTCAGAGCCCCACAAGTCACCCCATCTTGGATTCCCCTAGGTCTCTAGTTTTCAAAAATGCATAGGTTTGGTAGGTTTCCCTATGTGCTGGCTGAGCTAGAGGCCAAAATCTACAGGTAGGCACTTTGCAAAAAACAGCTCTGTATTTTGTCCAAAAATGGGATGTGTCCACGTTGTGTTTTGGGGCATTTCCTGTTGCGGGCGCTAGGCCTACCCACACAAGTGAGGTATCATTTTTATCGGGAGACTTGGGGGAACATAGAATAGCAAAACAAGTGTTATTGCCCCTTATCTTTCTCTACATTTTTTCCTTCCAAATATAAGAGAGTGTGTAAAAAAGACGTCTATTTGAGAAATGCCCTGCAATTAACATGCTAGCATGGGCACCTCGGAATTCAGAGATGTGCAAATAACCACTGCTCCTCAAAACCTTGTCTTGATCCCATTTTGGAAATGCAAAGGTTTTCTTGATACCTCTTTTTCACTCTTCATATTTCAGCAAATGAATTGCTGTATACCCAGTATAGAATGAAAACCAACTGCAGGGTGCAGCTCATTTATTGGCTCTGGGTACCTAGGGTTCTTGATGAACCTACCAGCCCTTTATATCCCCGCAACCAGAAGAGTCCAGCAGACAAAACGGTATATTGCTTTCCGAAATCTGACATCGCAGGAAAAAGTTACAGAGTAAAACATAAAGAAAAATGACTGTTGTTTTCAGCTCAATTTCAATATTTTTTTATTTCAGCTGTTATTTTCTGTAGGAAAACCTTGTAGGATCTACACAAATGACCCCTTGCTGAATTCAGAATTTTGTCTAGTTTTTAGAAATGTTTAGCTTTCCGGGATCCAGCATTGGTTTCACACCCATTCCTGTCACTAACTGGAAGGAGGTTGAAAGCACCAAAAATAGTAAAAATGGGGTATGTCCCAGTAAAATGCCAAATTTGTGTTGGAAAATGTGGTTTTCTGATTCCCGTTCCTGAAAGGTGGGAAGATAGTGATTTCAGCACCAGAAACCCTTTGTTGATGGCATCTTCAGGGAAAAAACCACAAGCCTTCTTCGGCAGCCCTTTTTTCCAATTTTCACTGTATTTTGGCTATTTTCTTGGTCTCCTCCAGGGGAAACCACAAACTCTGGGTACCATTAGAATCCCTAGGATGTTGGGAAAAAAGGACGCAAATTTGGCGTGGTTAGCTTATGTGGACAAAAAGTTATGAAGCCCTAAGCGCAAACTACCCCAAATAGCCAAAAAAGGGCTCAGCACTGGGGAGGAAAAGGCCCAGCAGCTAAGGGGTTAAGGGCCAGATTTAAAGAAAAGTGGTATAGCGCGGTGCTGCACCAAAATTGGCAGTGCTGCGTCACTTTAGAAACACAGGGATGCGCCGTATTTAAGGGAATACAGCACACCCCTGCATTTCTACCTGTGCAGGTGCTAAATTTAGCTGCCAGCACCAAAGCAGGCATCCTTGCACCTGCGTTGAGGGGTGTGATTGTTTATGTGTGGGAAGGTGTCCCTTACTGCACATAAACAATCACTAATGGCGCTTTGGCACTTCTGTGTGTGCTGCAAAATTCAGCACACACAGAAGTACCAAAGAGTCATTTTCAAATGATTGTTTATGTACAGGAAGGGACACCTTCCCGCACATGAACAATAATTTCTGCCATTTTGCTTTTTCTATGCCTGCAGCATAATGTAGCACGCATAAAAAAAGCAAAAAACGAGGAGGATAAAAGTATTCCTCCTCGTTGCATCCTGCTAACGCCACCCCTGGGGGTGATGTTAGATTTTGGCGCTGCCTCAGGTTTACGAGATTTCATAAACCTGAGGCAGCATCAAAATACAATGGGTGTTGCTGTGGCACCCCAGAGCAACACCCATTGCACGCCCCTTACACACACAATGCTGTGTGGGAAGGGGCATTATTTACAAGGTGGCGTAAATACGGCGCTGTGCTCAGCACCACCGGAGCGTCACTAAAAGTGATGCTCCAGGGGCGCTAGGGGCCTATGAATATGGCCCTATCGCCCATATTTATACTCCTTTTGTGCCGTATTTGCATAAAAAAGAAAGCTAACTCCGTATTTACATTGCTGTCTAACGTAAAAATATAGGAGTTTCCACCATTTTTTGGATGAGTGAACCTACCTTGTATCAATGGGATGTAAGGTAGGCGTTCCCATCCAAAAAATGGTGCCATTCCCAGAGCTCCATATTTATTCCCCCATGCTAAAATGACGCACTGGTGGGAGGAGGGGCTAAATAATGGCACAAAGCTTGCTTTGCATCCTTATTAAACACCATGGAATTGGCCCACAGGTGCCCACCCCAAGCCCCAGGAACACCCCCACCCACACCAGAGGGACGTCAGAGGATGGGGACTCCATCCCAGGTAAGTAGGGTAAGTATAGGTAAGTATTTTTTAAAAAAATCAAGTGCCATTGGGGGTCCTGACATGGGTCCTTTGCATGGCACTGGGTGCAATGGCCAAGCCCAGGGGACCCTGGTCCTCTGTGCTGGGCATGACTTCTGTCTTTTATAAGACTGAAGTCATGTGGTATTGATGATTTTGTGCCAGGAAATAACGCTAGGCTGGGTAGAGGCATTTTTTTACCTCTAACCAGCCTTGTGTCATTTTTGGAGTCATAACCCCCTTCACCCGTACTGCCACCCCCACCCGGCTAGCATAATTTTTGTTGACACTAGCCCAAGCTTAGCGCTGGTTTGCACCATTCCAAAAATATGGTGCCTGTCTGGCACTCGGGAATGGCGCAAGCCGGTGCTAAACTTTTTGATGCAAAACTGCGTTAGTGCAGTTTTGCATCAAAAAGTATAAATATACCCCTCAGTGTATTGGCTTCACCCAATGCATAAAGTTCAGTTACTGCCTCGGACACAGATTCAACACAAATTATGTATTGCGTGAATTTATTTACATATGCAACAATTATATTTGTAGTACTGTGCATTTCACAGGAGAATGACTCCACTAGAGATCCCAAGCCACTGGATGTCCAGACAGAGTCTTGGGGGGGGGGGGAGACATATCATGAGACATGTGTAGGAGAGGAGTGCATCAGTGAGGAGGTGATCACATTGCCATTAGATAGGACTGGCCACAGGGACAGTCTACATGTGTGATAGGTCAACAGTGGGAGAGTGAAGAGGGGACGTTGATAGTTGTTGCAACATTGGCATGATCTTAAGCACAGAGCAAAGGAGAAACTGTCCATGTGCCACAGACTGAAGCTACCGGCGGTTTTGTGCTGAAAGCTGTTCCTTCCACATCTTCATCCTCTGATGTGTGCGATTTCTCCCATGCTAGGGGTGGTGCTGGTGTTGAAGTGGAGGGAGGCACACACACAAACCAGGGGCTGAAGATGTGGATTCCAAGGTCCCCGCAGCTGTCATCTGTGGAAAGAGGAAAGGAATCACTTCAGCAAGGAGGGACTGCAGAAGCTGCAACATAGAAGTAATGTCACGGTGGTAGGCAGCGAGGTTGTCAATGAGGGGGTCCTGCTTCAGCTCCATGGACTCCAGGACAGTTTGGATAGCCCCCAGCGTGTTGGCAACCTCGCTGGTGCCACTTTGACAGGGCATTTGTTCATGCCTCTGCCTCATGACACCAGGGATGTCGGCCAGAGACTGCTGGAGTCCACGAAACGCAGAGTAAGTGCCTCTGATTTCATCAGAGTTGTCCTTATTCAGACTGAGGCACCTATGGACTCCTACTAGGCTGCTCACCATGGTCTCCATCCCCACCCGCACCTGCTGTGCCAGCTCCCCCTGGATTACCACTGCTGTAATTTTAAAAATGATGTCTGGGTCCTGGGAGTCCAGGGCTCTGGGTGCGCTGACAGTTGGTGTGTGTTTGATGTTGGGTTGCTCATCTGGAGACCCTGCAACACTGTGTGTCCTCCCTGTGACTAGAGTAGGTGTCTGGATGGCACCCAGGATCTGCTGGAGTGTCGGGATGGATGGTTTCCAGCTGGTCAACCACATCATCGGAGAAGTCCAGGAGAGGTAGCTGTCCAAGAAGTATGGTATCATCCTCTGCAATGAGATAGTGATATGACAATGTTGATCTGTACTAGCTGTTCACATGAGTCATCAGGTTTTCAATCATGATGCCTTATTTACATGGAACAGAGACCCGCATCAAGGCCCTAATTTATGAGCCACTAGCGGCACACTCTGCCATCAGAGTGACATTTTTTGGAATGCTTATGACAGTCCACATTTACAAGTCGAGTCTAAGCTACATTGCATAGCTTTTTATGGGCTTCTGCATATGGACCCCTTTCACGCATTACACTGTGTGACAGTTGCGTGCCATGGGTGTTGCTTGGGGTGTTCCCATGCAACAACCCATGGAAGTGTACAGAATCTGTTGCATTGGCAGGTCTACAATTTTGGGTATGTTTCCGATTCCTATGCCTGCCCACGTGTGTTGTAAGATTGATGCAAGGGGGAAGTCTGTCCACATTCCTCTGCTTGTCCCCTCTTTCATGTGCTGTATCCTGCAGCACACATAGTAAGATGCAACCACCTCTTGTATTTGTGTTTTGTGCATGTATTTGTGTCCCTTCCTGCAAAATAACACTCATCCCCGCAACACAGGCCTCCTTGTAGCATAGTGCAGTTTTGTGAGAAAGTAGCCTCTTTCTAGCATCGTTACCCCCATTTTTGGCCTGTTTGGGAGTGTTTGTCAGTGTGCTTTTCCTGTCTCACTGGGATCCTGCTAGCCAGGACCCCAGTGCTCATAGTTTGTGCCCTATTTGTGTTGTCAGTATGCTTGACTGTGTCACTGAAGTTCTGCTAACCAGAACTCCAGTGCTTACGCTCTCTCTACTTACCAAATTTGTCACTACAGTTTAGTGACTCCATATTCCAAATCTGATTGGCACACTGGACCCCCCATTGGGGTTCCAGGAGATCCTTATGGGCTGCAGCATTTCTTTTGCCACCAATAAGGAGCTCATACAAACCTTTCATCAGGACTGCCACTGCGGCCTGAGTGAAATAGTGCACACACTATTTCACAGCCATTTTACCCTGCACTTAGGCCCATATTTATACTTTTTGACACAAACCTGCGCAAGCGCAGGTTTGTGTCAAAAGTTTTAACGCCGGCTACTGCCATTCCAACACGCCAGCTGGGTGTCATATTTAAGGAATGACGGTAGCCGGCGCTGCGGCCTGGTCAGCGTCAAAATAAATGACGCAGACCGGGCAGCGGAGGCGTAGGGAAGACTGGGGGTTGTGCGTCAAAAAATTGTGCAAGTCAGGTTAGAGTCAAAAATATTGGCTCTAACCTGACTTGTGCCATCTTTTGACGCACAACCCCCATGGAAATGACTCCTGTCATAGCAAATACAGGAGTCATGCCTCCCTGCCCAATGGCCATGCCCAGGGGACTTCTGTCCCCTGGGCATGGCCATTGGGCACAGTGGTATGTAGGGGGGGCCTATGTTAGGCCCCCCTATGCCACTGAAATTATTTAAAAAAAATATACTTACCTGCACTTACCTGTACTCACCATGGAAGGGTCCCCCCATCCATGGGAGTCCTCCAGGGGTGGGCTAGGGTGGCAGGGGGTGTCCCTGGGGGCAGGGAAGGGCATCTGTGGACTGTTTCCATGGTCAGAGACCATGGAAATGAGCCCACAGGTACCTTAACTCCTGCCCTGACCCAGGCGTTACAAAATGACGCAAATCCGTCTGGGTGCCATTTTTTAAGGCCCGCTGTAGGAGGCTGGCCTGGCTAGCCCCTGATGGTACTTACACCTTGTGCCAGGTCCAGTTTTCCCTTATTAGTAGATTAGTAGTGTTCTAGCAGGTTAGGCTGATAGAGGTAGCTATAGCACAGCAGCTTAGGCTGAACTAGGAGACATGCAAAGCTCCTACTATACCACTTATATCATATAGCACTATATCATAAGAATCACAATACTCAGAGTTACTAAAAATAAAGGTACTTTATTTTAGTGACAATGTGCCAAAAATATCTCAGAGGATATACTCCCTTAGGAGGTAAGTAAAATACACAAAATATACACACAAACCAAAATCAGGTAAGTAAACAGAAAAGTTGTGCTAACACTGTAGAATACAAGAGGATGCAATAGGCCTGGGGCAACACAAACCACATACTAAGAATGTTGAATGCGAACCAGTTAGGGACCCCTGGCCTAGTGTAGTGTGTAGAGGGTCGCTGGGAGTGTAAGAAAACTCTAAGGGTGTCCAAGATACCCCACCCCAAGACCCTGAAAAGTAGGAGTAAAGTTACCTTACTTCCCCAGAAACACACTAAAGTCGTGATAGGAGATTCTGCAAAGACCACAACAGACTGCAAAGCACTGAAGACGGATTCCTGGTCCTGAGGACCTGTAAAGGAAGGAGACCAAGTCCAAGAGTGACGAAAGTGTCCAGGGTGGGCAGAAGCCCACTAAACCCCGGATGAAGGTGCAAAATGGCTGCCTCTGGGTGGAAGAAGCTGAAGATTCTGCAACAACGGAAGACGCCAGGAACTTCTCCTTTGCACAGAAGATGTCCCACGGTGTGCTGGAGGATGCAGAGTTGTTTCCATGCAGAAAAACCACATAAAAGCCTTGCTAGCTGCAAAGGTCACGGTAGAAGAAAATGGGTGCTGCCTGGGCCCAGGAAGGACCAGGAGGTTGCACCTTGGAGGAGGAGACAGAGGCAGCGCTCAGCAAACAAAGAGAGCCCACGCAGAAGCAGGCAGCACCCGCAGAAGTACTTGAACATGGGTTCAAGAAAACTGAGCACGGCGGTTATCTCAACAGTACAAAGGAGGTTCCCACGAAGCCGGTGGTCAACTAAGTGAGTTGAGCAATGTAGGACACAGTGCTGAGGACCTGGGCTAGCAGCTGCAGTTCACGCAGTACACAGGATTGCTGTCTGGCGTGGGAGGCAAGGGCTTACCTCCACCAAATTTGGTTAGATGGACCACTGGACTATCGGGGTCACTTGGATGCAGCTCCTGTGTTCTAGGGACCACGCTTGTCACGATGAGAGGGGACCCAGAGGACCGGTGAAGCAGAAGTTTGGTGCCTGTGTTAGCAGGGGGAAAGTTCCATTGACCCACAGGAGAGTTCTTCTTGGCTTCCAGCGCAGGGTGAAGGCAGACAGCCCCCAGAGCATGCACCACCAGAAAACAGTCGAGAAAGTCGGCAGGATAAGGCACTACAATGTCGCTGGTAGTCTTATTGCTACTTTGTTGCAGGTTTGCAGACGTCCTGGAGCAGTCAGCGGTTGATCCTTGGCAGAAGTCGAAGAGGGAGATGCAGAGGAACTCTGGTGAGCTCTTGCATTCGTTATCTGAAGAGAAGCCCACAGGAGAGACCCTAAATAGCCGGCAGAGGAGGATTGGGCACCTAGTCAGGTAAGCACCTATCAGGAGGGGTCTCTGACGTCACCTGCTGACACTGGCCACTCCAAGGTCTCCATTGTGCCCTCAGACCTCTGCATTCAAGATGGCAGAGGTCTGGGACACACTGGAGGAGCTCTGGGCACCACCCCTGGTGTGGCGATGGACAGGGGAGTGGTCACTCCCCTTTCCTTTGTCCAGTTTTGTGCCAGAGCAGGGGCTGGGGGATCCCTGAACCAGTGTAGACTGGTTTATGCAAGGAGGGCACCATCTGTGCCCTTCAAAGCATTTCCAGAGGCTGGGGGAGGCTACTCCTCCCCAGCCCTTAACACCTATTTCCAAAGGGAGAGGGTGTAACACCCTCTCTCAGAGGAAATCCTTTGTTCTGCCTTCCTGGGACTGGGCTGCCCAGACCCCAGGAGGGCAGAAGCTTGTCTGTGGGTTGGCAGCAGCGGTAGCTGCAGTGAAAACCCCAGAGAGCTGGTTTGGCAGTACCGGGGGTCCATGCTGGAGCCCCGGGGATTCATGTGATTGGCACCCTAATACCAGATTTGGCATGGGGGACAATTCCATGATCTTAGACATGTTACATGGCCATATTCAGAGTTACCATTGTGAAGCTACATATAGGTATTGACCTATATGTAGTGCACGCGTGTAATGGTGTCCCCACACTCTAACACTTGTTAAATATACCTTAGAGACTATACTCCCTTAGGAGGTAAGTAATATACACAATATATACACTAGTATCCAAAAACAGGTAAGTAAACACTCAGAAAACAGTGCAATTAGTGAAAATCACAGTAGTTAGAAATGGGCCAAGGGGGAACACAAACCAAATACTAAAAGAATATAAGATGCGAATGTCGGTTTCCCACTTAAGTAATTGTAGTGTGTAGAGGGGTGCTGGGAGTGTTAGAAAATCCCAAAGGTAAGTAATAGAACTCACCCTAGAGCCCAGGAAAGCAGGAGTAAATCACAGGAACTTTCCTTGAACACACAAGAAAACGAGAAAGAAGATAGGGCAAGAATCAAAAGACTGCCAGACACCAATGATGGATTCCTGAAGACCTGTGGAAGAAGGGGACCAAGTCCAAAAAGAACAGAAGAGTCCAGAAAGAACAGCTAACCCGGATGAAGGTGCAAAAGAAGAACCACCAGTGAAGTCAGTACTGCACCCAAGAAGACGGATGCAGGTTCCTGGTTAGTGCAGAAGATGTCCCACGCCGGATGGATGATTGCAGTCTGGTTTCCGCCCCTGGAGCCCACCAACAAGCCTTGGCAAATGGAAAGCTCGCACTTAGCGGTAAATGGTGCTGCCTGGGCCCAGGAAGGAACAGGTGGACTCTACCCAGGAGGGGGACACAGAGAGGGCTCTCAGCAGTCCAAAGAGCCCACGGAAGACCAGGCAGCACGCACAGGAGTCCCACAGCACGGGGACAAAGAAGGTGCAAATGGAGGCCCATGCAGCACGACATAAAGGGATCCCACGTCACCGGAGAACCACTGAGGAAGCTGTGCATTGCACAATTGATTGCTGGGGGCCAGAGCTGTGCTGTACATGAAGAACTTCATGGAAGGTCGCACACAAGCCTTGGCAACTGCAAGTCACACAGAGCACAGGGTACTGTCTTGCGTGGGGAGGCAAGCCCTTACCTCCACCAAAGTTGGACATCTGGGCTTCAGGAACGTCGGGACCACTTCAGTCTACCACTCGTGTTGCTGGATCCACGCACTTCATCAGGAGAGGGGACCCAAGCCACTAGTCGTCGCTACAGAATGGTGCCGCTGAAGTAGGGAAGTGACTCCTTCACTTCAAGGGAGATTCCTTTGTTCTTTTGGTGCAGGCTGAAGACAGGCTGTCCTCAGAGGATGCACGACCGGGAAACAGTTACAGTTGCTGGCAGGAGCTGAAGATACAATGTTGCAGAAGTTGTCTTAGCTTCTTTGTTGCTGTTTGTAGAGTTCCTGGAGTGTCCAGATGCAGTTTTTTCAGTGAGAAGGTGAAGTAAAGGAAGCAGAGGATTCCTGCTGGAGTCTTGCAATCTGAATCTGAAGAACCACCCAAAGAAGAGACACTAAATAGCCCTGAAAGAGGGATTTGTCACCTAACCAGGTAAGCACCTATCAGGTGCGGGCGCAGACGTCACCTGCTGGCACTGGCCACTGAGATGCTAAAAGAGTTCCCTGCATATCTTGAAAACAACATGGCAGAACCCAGGGACCCTCTAGAGAAGCTCCGAGCACCACCCCTGGGGTGGTGATGGACAGGGGAGTGGTCACTCCCCTTTCCTTTGTCCAGTTTCGTGTCAGAGCAGGGACTAGGGGTCCCTGAACCGGTGTAGACTGGATTATGCAAGGAGGGCACCATCTGTGCCATTCAAAGCATTACCAGAGGCTCTGGGAGGATACCTCCCATGCCTGTAACATCTATTTCTAAAGGGAGAGGGTGTAACACCCCTCTCTCAAAGGAAATCCTTTGTTTCTGCCTTTCTGAGCTCGAGCTGTACAAGCAGCAGGAGGGCAGAAACCTGTCTGTGAGGTGGCAGCAGATGGGGCTGCTGGAAAACCTCAGAAGGCTGGTTTGGCACTACTGGGGGTCCAATGTGGAGCCCGCAGAATGCATGGAATTATACAAACAGTGTTAGATTCAGCACTGGGGTATAATTCCAAGATGTTAGACACCTCACATGGCCATATTGGGAGTTACCATTGTGAAGCTAGACATAGGTATTGACGAATGACTAGTATGCGCGTAAAATGGCGTCCCTGCCCTTACACAGTCCAGGAAAATGGTCCTGGACTATGTGGGGGCACCTCTGCTAGTGTAGGGGTGCCCTCACACACAGGTATTTTGCACCTAGCCTTCAGGGCTGGAAGGCCAGACATATAGGTGACTCATAAGTGACATGGTGCAATGTGAATGGTAGTGAAAGTTTGCATGCACCATTTCACTCAGGCTGCAATGGCAGTCCTGTAGAAGCCTTTGCCTGGGCTCCCTATGGGTGGCAAAAGATATGCTGCAGCCCATAGGGATCCCTTGGAACCCCAATGCCCTGAATACCTAGGTACCATATACTAAGGAATTCTAAGGGGGGTCCAGTGTGCCAATTTGGGATGAAATACTGGGTTACCAGTATGTAGTGACAAATTTGGGAAAAGAGAGAGCATAAGCACTAGGGTCCTGGTTAGCAGGGTCCCAGTGACACAGTGGGACAACTGGCATACTGGCAAACAGTCAAACATACTGACAAACAAGCCAAAAACCATAAGCACTGGGGTCCTGGCTAGCAGGATTCCAGTGACACAGTCAAACACACTGACAAACAGGCCAAAAATGGGGGTAACCAGGCTAGAAAGAGGCTACTTTCTGCTTTGATTGGCTGATCTACAGTTCTAGGAGCCAAGGACTGATCTGCAGTTCTGGGAGGGAAGGCCTGATGACCCCCTCTGCCCCAAAAAATACTGACACTGGAGGATTAGGTCCCTGATGCCCTCAGCCCCCCAGGTCCTGGCCCACCCTTGGGAACTTATACTTTATAATCATGAGAGCCTGTGTATTTTTCTGATGGGAACATGGTCCTGTTCAAAATAAAAAAAGACCTTTTGGCCCCGGTGAGAGAGGGTTGGGGGCAGGGTATCCCTACCCTGCCCTCTATTATGTCTTTTTTAAAGAATTTTGTAAGGACAGGGAAATGAGTCCCTCATGACTCATGTCCTAAAATGACTGCCACCACATTTTTCTTAATACGGTGGCAGCTGATAAGATCTTATCTTTAGATCTATCAGATCCACGGATCCTTTCCGGCATTATACACAAATTTTAAACTTAATTTCTTAAAAACTACTAAATGGATTCATGCCTTTTGGGCCACCGTCTAGCCTTCTGACAAATTTGGTGTAATTTCGTTCAGCCGTTTTTGCAGTATTGCAGTTCAATTTTCCCATGGAAAATTGCATGGCAAAAGCGTGTTTTGACAGAACACCCTGAAACTTTTCTAGGAAGGAGCTGAACTGAATTAACTTTTTTTTCTGAAAGTTCTGTAAAGATTCAGCAGACAAGTCCAAAGTTATTAGCAAACTAAAAAAAGCTTTTCCTTTGGAAACTATAACTACCCAGTGGCCACTGCCACTGTGTAATACTAAGACAGACGTTTTATATAGTACAAACACTCACTTCAAGGGTACTAGAGCACTAGATTACTGCATAAGGTCAAATTCATTTTATTTTAAGCACAGGCAATTAAGTGATTTGCCTGGAGCCAACACTGAGACTCAAACCTGATTCCCCAGAACCAAAGTCAGCAGTTCTGGCTGTTAGGTCATCCATATTTCTGAATTTATGTGTGAAAGTCACACATAAGTGAGATGATTGTGTATAATCACGTATAGTGAGCACATTCACTGTTAAAATGGCTGTGTTAGGTAAAAGAATAGCAGCAAAAACTATTAGAAGGTTCACCAGGAGCCTTGTCTGTGAATACTTGCAAGGGTTTGTTTTTAAAGTGGACTTAGAGACATGGGACCTCATTTACAAGCCCCTTGCGCTGCTGCTGCTTTCATTTCTTAATGAAGCAGTGGCACAATCAGTGCTCTACACTGCTCTATATTTGCAAACTGATGCATTGGGCCCCATGTGACAGTTTGTGAAGCCCTTCATCACATTTGACCTGTACCAGGTATAGTGCGTGCACTGTATGCATTCCCACGTAAAAAGCCACTTAGAACTGACACAGTGAAATTTACAACTTTTCACTGCGTCACTCTACAACTTCACTGTGTCAAAATTTTAACTCCTTCTTAGACCAGGCATAATATTGACGCTGGACTTTTTACAATGGGACTCTCCTCTGTGTTCTGACGCATTGCAGGAGTTGCATTAGTTTTACAAACTTTTGGCCTGTTTGTCAGTGAGTGTGTCTACTGAGATCCTGCTAACCAGGACCCCAGTAGTTATGCTCTCTCCCTTAAATTTGGTTGTTGGTTACTGTTAACACAGTATTTCACCCACAATTGGCATACTGGTCCCCCCTTATAAGTCCTTAGTATTTGGCACATAGATGCCCAGGGCATTGGGGCTCTAGGGGATCCCTATGGTCTGCAGCATATATTTGCCACTCATAGGGAGCCCATGTAAAGGCTTCTGTAGGACAGCCATTGCAGCCTACATGAAAAGGTGCAAGCACCCTTTCACTGCCATGTTCACTGCACCAGGTCACTTATAAGTCACCCCTACAGCAGGCACTCCAGCCCTGGGGGCACAGTGAAAAGTACCTGGGTGTGAGGGAACCCCTGCACTAGAAGAGGTGCCCCCACAAACTCCAGGCCCATTTTACCAGACTTCGTGAGCGCGGGAACGTCATTTTACTCGTGTATTGGACAAAGGGCACTACCTATGTCCAGCTGCATAATGGTAACTCCGATGTAGCCATGTTTGGTATCATGCCCCAATTCTTTTGCAAACATTGGTTGTATGATTCCATGCACCCTGGGGGCTCTTAAAGGACCCCCAGTATTGCCATTTCAGCCTTCTGAGGTTTTCCAGGCAGCCCCAGCTGCTACCACCTCACAGACAGGTTTCTGCCCTCCTATTGCTTGACAAGCTCAAGCCCATGAAGGCAGAACAAAGGATTCCGTTTAGGAGGGGGGTGTTTCACCCTCTCCCTTTGGAAATAGGTGTTACAGGCTGGGAATGAGTAGCCTTCCCAAGCCACTAGAAATGCTTTGAAGGGCACATTTGGTACTCTCCTTGCATAAACCAGTCTACACCGGTTCAGGGACCTCCAGTCCCTGCTCGGGTGCGAAACTGGACAAAGGAAAGGGGAGTGACCAGGGGTGGTGCTCAGAGCTCCTCCAAAGGGTCCCTGCGTTTTATAATCTTGGTTTCAAGGTTGGCAGGGAACTTTGAGAGCATCTGAGTGGCCAGTGCCAGCAGGTGATGTCAGAGCCCTCCCCTGATATGTGCTTACCTGGTTATGTGACCAATCCCCCTTTCAGGGATATTTAGGGTCTCTCCTTTGGGTGGTTCCTCAGATTTGAATTGCAAGACTCCAGCAGGAATCCTCTGCATCCTCCACTTCAACTTCTCATGGACGAAACTGCATCTGGACCCTCCAGGAACCTACAAGCTGCAACAAAGAAGCAAAACGCCTCCTGCAACATTGTGTCTCCAGCTCCTGCCAGCAACTGCAACAGTTTCCCGGTCGTGCATCCTCTGAGGACAGCCCATCTTCAGCCTGCATCAGAAGGAAGAAGGAATCTCCCTTGGGGTGAAGGAGTCACTCCCCTGCTTGTGCAGGCACCAACTGTGATGACGAATGGCTGAGTGGATCCCCTCTTCTGCTGAGCTGCGTGGATCCTGCACCACGGGTGGTGAACTGAAGTGGTCCAGATGGTCCTCTATTCCAGCTGTCCCACTTTGGTGCAGGTAAGACCTTGCCTCCCAATGCAAGACAGTATCCCCATGCACTGCGTCTGTTGCAGCTGCCAAGCATTGTTGGCATTCTTCCTCCAAGTCCTTTGTGCATCGTGTAGCTCCAGCCCCCAGCACTCTATCCTGCGATGCACAACTTCCTGAGTGGTTCTCCGGCGGCGTGGGAACCTTTGTTGTGGTGCTGCATGGGCTTCTTCTGCAACTTTCTTGTCCCCATGCTGTGGGACTCCTGTGTGTGCTGCCTGGTCTTCTATAGGCCCTCTCAGTTGCTTAGGGCCCCCTCTGACTCTCCCTCCTAGGAAGAGTCCACCTGGTCCTTCCTGGTCCCGGACAGCACCATTTTCTGCCAACCACGAGCTTTGCGTGTGCCAAGGCGTATTGGCAGAGTCCGATGACGCAAACCCAACTGAAATCCTCCATCTGGCGTGGGACATCACTTGCATCCTCCAGGAACCCGACTTCATCTTCTTGGGTGCAGTGCTGACTTTTCTTCTTCACCAGTGGTTCTCTTTTTGCACCTTCATCCGGGTTAACAGGAGCTCTTGCCCTTCCTGGACTCTTCTGTGCGTCTTGGACTTGGTCCCCTTCTTCCACTGGCCTTCTTGTCCAGGAATCCACTGTTCGTGTCTTGCAGTCTCTTCTGGGTTTTGCATAATTCTTCTTCTAATTTCTGTGTGTGTCCTAGGAAACTTACTGTGACTTACTCCTGTTTTTGTGGTCACTGGGATGGGTTGTGGCACTTACCTTTGGGCTTTTCTCGTACTCCCAGCTCCCCTCTCCACACTAGACTTGCCTAGGTGGAGGACCAACTTTCACATTTCACTTTCTTAGTATATGGTTTGTGCTCCCCTAGGCCCATTTCTAAATATTGTGATTTTCACCAATTGAACTGTTTTCGAACTACTTGTATGCCTATTTCTGCATACTAGTGTGTATATAATTTGTGTATTACTTACCTCCTAAGGGAGTATGGTCTCTATGGTATTTTTGGTATTTGTGTTACCAAAATAAAGTACCTTTATTTTTGCAACACTGAGGCCCATATTTATACTTTGTGACGCAAAACTGCACCGGCGCAGTTTTACATCAAAAATATTACCGCCGGCTAACGCCATTTTGGTGCGCCGTGCGGGCGTCATGTTTATACTTTGACGCACGGTGGCGCAAACCACAGGTGGGAGTCATGATTTTTGATGCACACCGCAGCGTCAAGTCGTAAAGCAAAACGACGTTAACACGGCAGAAATGACTGTGGGTCGATTTACGACACCGCAAACCGGATATGCGCCGTTTTTTTTTACGCAATTGCGTAAAAAAAAACAGCGAACACTGCCATTTCACCAGAGGAGAGCCAAAATGGATCCCAGGTGCCACTACAGACCCCAGGAAGATGACGGCAGACCAGGAACCAGCCAGGATGACCCACACAAGAACCAGGACACTTTTAAGAAGAAAAGAAAGTGTTGCTTCAGTGCAGAGGAACAGGAAATTCTGGTTAAAGAGGTGACGGAACACCAGCACCAACTGTTTGTCACCTCAAAGTTGCCAATCAGTAGGAGAGAGGCTATATGGCAACAAATTGTCGACAAGATTAACAGTGTGGCTGAAGTACGCAGAACTGTCATCGAGTGCAAGAAACGCTGGCATGACTGCAAGTGCAGGACCAAGGAAAAGATGGCCAGGAACAGGAAGGCAGCACTGCAGACTGGAGGGGAAGTCCAGCACACCAGGAGGCCCTGGACCACATGGAGGAGATGGTCGCAGCCGTCATCCCTAAGGAGATCGTCACAGGGATTCAAGTACAGGACAGCGCAGACTACCAGGAGACAACGCACATGCAGGGTAAGTCGCATGGGGAATCAAAATGCACTAATGTCAACTGTGAGCAGGGGGGGATACCGACCACTAAATGCATGGAAATCACCTAATACATGGAGTGGCTTGGGTAAAGGGGCACGGCATGGGGGCATGGCCCGTTCTGAGAAGACCTGGGGCACACCATTACACAACACCAACAACAGTCCCATGGGGGCATGCTGTCATGCCAACGATGGAGCAAAGGGAAAGCCACACCAGGAGGGAAGGCCACAACGTCAAACTGACATCCCTGCACACGTCAGCCACCATGCCCCCTACATTAACTAGGGCCCTATTAACAACCTCTAGCCATAATGACAACTGGAATGTAACTGCGACAACAGTTGCCACTACCACCTCTGCTCTCTGTGCAGCTCAAGTAGCCAATGGCAGTAACCTCCCCATGGATCATACACACCTAAATTAGGGGGTGAGGATGACAACTGCAACAATCCCCAGAAACAAGACAAAGGCCCCAGTACTCTCAAATGTCAATGCCCATAGTTGTCGCAAACATCAGCCAATGTAAACAACAATAGGAGCTACATAGCACTAAGGACACATCCCTGGTGCATATGTCAGGGTCCATCCTGTGCCTGGGTAACAATGCAACATCCCAAATGTCATACTGCTCAGACAACAGCATTGAGGGGGGGACACATGTAACTGGTCACTGAAATACACCTGCACAGTCAGAGGAGGAAATAGGACACTGATACGATTATCAGGGCAATCCAATGTAACACACATTCCCCAACATCAGCAGGACACATTACCAATGTCAACATCCATATCGAATCATAACATTGCCATGCATAGGATATGCCACATGTCAATTACATTTAAGTGGATGTGAAAGATCAGAGATTGTGGCAGGTCCAGATTGTTAAGTGTGCTGCCAGGGCCATCAGTACACCCACAGCCAGTGAAAGGTCTCACCATGAGAATGGATGTACACGGAGGCTTGAGTAGGAAAAGAAGGTGGCAATTCTCTATTTGGCATAAACCAACACCTAGAGGCGATGAGGCTGACAAGTCTGATTACTCAATAACTTACATGTGACACACAGGTGGCCCATAGGCCTGGAAGAATGCCCATCTGAAGGACTGCAGAAATTAACACAAAACAAGATCACAAAGTGAATTCATCAAAAGGCAGGCACGTGACATCAAAATTGCCACAACACAGACACACTAATTGTACCCTGTTTCATTGCAGAGGAAGATGGATCTCCTGCCGATATGCCTGTCCCAGATTTTCCTGATGACATAGATGACGAGCCGATAAACATTCCCCAGGAGACTATCCAAAAGTTCCTTGAAACCCTCCAGACCCCACCTTCAGTCACAAGGAGGAGCACAGAACAAGCAGCCATCGCAGAGGATCCACCCACCACCCCAATTGTAAGACCTGCCAGCTCCAATACAGGTGAGGACTCAGACGACACTGGCACCAGCTTTGAGAGAACTGTAGTTGGAGTACAGCGGGAGCTGGCCAAGGAGGTGCGGGTGGGGATGCAAACTATGTCAGCCAGCCTTGAGGAGATGCGTTCGTGCATGATGTCATCTGCAGATCAGGCAGCAGCTATGCAAGCCCTAACATCCATATTGCAAGGACTACAAGAAACTGTAAAGGAATTCACCACTGCAGTAAGGGAGTTGCAACAACACCTCGCACCCCAAACCTTCCACTGCATGCACAAATGCAATCGTGACTTCCTCAGGGCCGACCTGGCTGCCTACCATCGTGATGTGGCTGCTATTCTCAAGAACCAGCAGACCCTCCTTGCTGCAGTACTGCCCGTAAGACCTTCACAGGGAGCAGCGACCGGGATGTCTGACTCCATGTCTTCTAACACTGAGGTGTGTGTTGCCCCTTCAAAATCAACAACAACAAGGACAGAGCAGGCAACACACACATCAGAAGAAGAAGACATGGAACAGATCACATTCACAAGGAAAATGACCCGGAAGCACTAGTCCCTGCCACAAGGCCCACATTTACCAAGGTCCTGCACTTTGTAACTTGCCAGTCTTGCAACAACTTTACTCAAGCACTGTTCTGCAAACCACTGTATATCTTGTCACCCAGCCCAGTGATTGTCTCTCTCCTACTCATTGCCAAATCCTGTCCCTCTGCACTGTCTGAAACATCAACCCCAGCATGTCAAAAGCATTTCCGTAACCCTTTGTGTTGGATCACAATGTAAGATGTCACTATAATGGACTCACAATCATGGACAATGTGCAGATAGCACTATAGCACGTTTCAATAAATAGCACTTACACAACAAATCTGTCTCTGGGTAATGTGACATATCAACTGTGAAGTAGATAACTGAAATGTGCCTACTGTCAAATTACATAGCTTGTCAATACAACCGTCCTGATAATATGTAGTCAGAGGATTCTGCACAGTGCCCATGATTGCATCATACTCTGCCCATCCTGAGGGACAAATCTGATGACGTGGGAAACCATACACAACCATGCTGTGTTGGACAGAAGAAGGCTTCCTCAGGGGATAACTAAGCCATCAAATAGTGGCCGCAAAATGTTGTCAACATGCAAAAATAGCACAAATAACATGCCACACTAATCTAAGTAAACACTAAAAAAAACTGCATAAATGAAGGTGTCTGAGTTAACATACAAATAGGTAATCATGCCGAACTGTGTCACAAATGATGTATGAGGGTCATGAAGACAAGAATACAAGATTGCCAATGAGAACTCATCTTATAAGGGTGTGCATGATCATCACACTGCAGTCAGACCTAAAACTGCTTCCCCAATATCAAGTCTGGAAGCACTGTTTGTGACTTTCAAAACACACTTATCAACAGAAATACATTGGGAGCCATATTAACTGTGATTGGAGGTTGCAACGAAGGGTCGCCACTTTGCAAGGTAGCTCTGGGCTAGCTGCCAAACGTACAGCTCAGTTGGGATTTGTTTGTAGCATAGGACACAGATGTTATAATTCAAAAATTGATGTACACTGAATCCAAACCCACGATCAAGTACCATTCAACACACACTATTAAGGGTTAACCAAATATTTATTAAATGCTAATCACAGATGAGGAAACTGAGGGAAAAATCTTACCTACCCTAATCTACCCTGACTACTCATTACCCACAACTGTCCCTAACTAACCTAAGCTACACTTACTTATCACATGTAACGAAACGTTCTAAACATCTACCCCCCACCCCCCTTATGCGACGGGACACATAGAGGACAACACATACTAACCTAAACACATACCATACTATCCTATACAAATATGTATTTTTTTGTATTTTTTTGGAGATATATATATATTTGTTTTTTTTTAAACACACAAGAACCCCAACATAAACCCCCACCCACCCACACATGTAATAAGTAAAAATAGAAACAAGCAGGACCCCCCATCCTCTAACACTAACGAAACTAACAGCCTATACTAACCTAACACTAAACCCCCTAAGCCCACTAACTATAAGAACAAAGAAAGAGGAGGGAGGGGAGGGAATCATGTCCATAGCAAAAAGTCTAGAGGTTGGCCCTCCGGAGGGTCCTCTTAATGGACTTAACCCGCCGGTTAATGTGCCGCACATCCCGGCTCAGGTGGCTCAACTTGCGCAGCACTTTGTCCCTCTTACGTTCCATTTAGTTGAAGGCTGCAGGGTCAACAGATGGAGCAGTGGCAGTCTGGGTACCGGTGGAGGAGGTCTGTGTGGGTGTGGTGCCAGGCCTAGTGGGCTGTCCTGCACCGGTGGCAATGCTAAGGCCTGGAAGTCCAGCAGATGTCGGACCAACAGTGGCAGCTGTGGGTGGGGCCACCTGGCTCTGATTGGTGGTTGTGCTGGTGGTGGCTGTGGTGGGCAAAGTAGGCCCACCCTGTGGGAAGGCTCTCCATTCCCTGGAGGCCCGTTCATGGCGATATCGCCGGGCCATCCTCCGGAACCCCGACTCCACCAGCAGGATGTGCTGATATCGCTGTGAAATTCACAAACCTGGTCTGGAGTCATGTTAGCAGCTGTGAAGACAAATGCAGATATTCTACATTAGTAACTGCATTGTGTGAAATGGCACAGCAAGTTTATCAGACATTACATCTACTGTACTTGTAACAGCTCATATCACAATACAGATCATTGAATGTCCCTGAGGAAGTACATGGCAGGCCAGACTACAAAGGTCACATCACACAAAGCACATCCATAACCTACAAGATGGGTAACAACTGGATTTGACTTGCAATCTGAGTTCTGCCAGTTATCAGCTAAGAATCATGCTGCATATCCTCCGCCAAGACCTGGGCTACAAATGTCAGTGTACGGAAAGCAAAACTAAAGCCACATGGTCTGCAAGTTGTAACTGGACTTGCCAGTATAGTACCAAGTGCCAAACCTGAGTGTGTATACTAGTTTGCAACCAAACCGCCACTTATTCACATGTATGTGTAACATACTGGTAGCATCAGTACTAGGTACCCCATTCACAAACCCATGCCCGTGTTTGAGGGGGGGTGCATACACAACTATAAATTGCCAACAACATGTACACCGAGGAGTGTATAGGAAACTCCATTCATGTTTGTCTCTACAGACACACCACAGGTAAGGTCTATCTACAATTAGGAGTCAGCAAACCCTAGAGCACTCATAGGGTCAGACATGTCAGGAAATGCAGAACTTGGTACACAACATATACTTCCAGTGAGGCCTGACTTACATCAGACACAGAGTTGCTAGAACACCCATGATCATGAATTTCATGCACACCTAGGCCATTGCACTCAAGTTCCACATACTTGTAGCACTACATGTGGAAGTACATGCTGCTAGGAGGTTCTACCTACTGTTTTAAAATAACGTAGGTAAATAGGGAAGCAGATGTCTATTGGAAAGCTATTTGCTGTACTAATCTTAGAGAATGTGGGTCTGACAGGCTGACTAAATCGGGGCTGACTTCCATTGCGACTCTTGGTGATACAAGTGTCATACACATGACTAACCCCTGTACTCACAGTGGGGCCTACAGGAATGTCCTACAATCCCTACATGATACAATTGGATACGCATTGGCCAACTCAAAACATGTGAGAACTGCATTCCCACTCATGGAACAAGAGAAAAGCTTGCCCAACGCATCACACCTTGCTATGCGTCCAACTCACACGAGTCCATAACCAGCAAACACAACACATAACAGACATATCAACACTTACTGGAGTGGTCGGGGTCCTCAAATTTCACCACCTCTCCCACAGTGTAGGGTGCCGGTCCACCTGTGAGGTATGGAAGGAAGAAATGTGCTCAAAATCTGTGCACAGCGCAACAATTTCATAAACATATACAATGTGTAGGCAGAATAAGGAAATGGCAGCCATTTAGACATGATGGTACTGCATCTGATATATCACGGCCAACTTGTACATAGCATGGGTCTCCTGTGACAGTTACACACATATCTGCACACATACATTGGGCCTAACTATCATGTGGTTGCAAATATGCCCCGTAATTGGTGAGCAGAAAAGAATATGGAGTGTAATCGTCTCATCATGTGCATCCAAGAGAGACATCCAAAGCCTGGTTACTTAAGGACTGCATTACCAGTCAAACATGCCTTGGGGCCATGACACATTTATTGCACATAGGTCCAATGTACAGAGGGAGGGGCAGGGACTTTTGTAAGCCATCCTGTTGTTACAGTTTATTCAATTGATGTGGCCCAGCTATGGTGATTTGCACCAACCATGGAGATGTGAGGCCATGTGCATACACTTGGACTGCCATCCATATTTGGATTGTGGCACAACTAACTCCAACAAACATTTTAAGATGTTAGCTGAGGGCACCTTACACCTTTTCACGATGTTTTCAAATCCAGAACTGACATGTATCAAAAAAAGATCAAGGAACACAATAATCCCACACATTCATAGTACTTCCATGAACGCTTTCCTTCCACACTCACCAGACTCACATGAGACATATGTCTGAGCCACTTTGCTATTATCAATTGACGTGAAGGCAGCACTCATTTTCTGCATCATGTAGTGAATCTAAAGTCAGTCTAGCAATTGCGTCAACAAAGTTGGCCTAAATGTTGGTACATCTGTACTTCTCTGTCAATAGTACCCTATATAGACATGATAGGCTCCTATTTTGTTAGTTTTTCTGACAAAAAGGCCGCACCAATTTCCTTCATGGAAAAGTAACCTGTAAGTTTGCTGAGCACGTGCTACCTGACAGCTAGCTATTGTGATCCTTGCCATAGTGCATCAATGATCCCTTTATATTTCCCCAGCATTACACACAGTCAGCAAGTTAGCTGGCACACATTGTACTAATCCCCTTATGTCACTACAGAGCATTTAATCGTGCACATTAACATGATTCGTTCTCACCAACAGTGCCACCAATCATGATTCCCAGGTGGTCCAAGAGATCCTGCTCCCTGGTGATGAGGTCAGCCCACCGGTGCTTCAGCTGGTGGGCACTCCTCTTGCTGGCATACACACGCTGCAGGTGATGCACCACCTTTCCCCACCGGATTCTGCGCGCCTCTGTTGGATACCCCTGTATCACCCTGCCCCCTGCCTGGATCATGAGCGGCAAGAAATGCGTCACAAGCCAGATGAGCCCCCCAACTCCTCTTCCCCCATCCTGCCAAGACGTGGCCTACCAGACATACTTGGAAGTGAAATGGAATAGGGGTAAAAGAAATAGAAAGGGGAAAAGGGGGAAAGTAGGGGTACAAAGACAGAAAAAAGTAAACCTAAACACTAACAGAGCCCAACTATCCCCAAACTAACACTATCCACAACAAACTCCCACAAACAACAAAAACACAAGATAAATGGACAAATGTAGACAAAACACAGTAGTACAGTATACATCAACAATATTTATTTCACAAATTGACAATACAGATAGCACACAGGACAAAAACAGCACAAAATCTCAGGACAACACTCTCTACACAGCCACACAGCCTAGAAGGATCATAGACTGTAAAGTGAAAGTGAAAATTTCACTCCTGTGCGTAAAAAAAATGACGCAAATACAGTTTTGGTAGTCAAAAAATTACGCATAACACTAGGGACGTCAAAATTACAGTGCATTGAATGGTTTTGGGCATTTTTACTTGTTTTTTGGTTATGTTACATTTGGGACACATGAGAGATAGGCTGATTGAAGACAGTATGGTGTTGATGGTGTATGTTCACATGTGTGACATCATACTGCAGCGGAACATGATCCACTACTCCCTTCACAGTATTTTTACGGTTGGCTGACCGAAAAGATGGTCATAAGTGTGGCCTACATATATGTGTTGCACAAATTGTGCATGTTTGGCATAAGGAGAGGATAGCAATGTGACGCACATATGTACAATACCTAAATGCCTTTGGCTCAAATTGTGTGCTTTGGCAAATAATGTGTTTGTTGACCAAGTGTGTGTGTGTGTATCACATGAAGCATAATTGTACATATGATTGTATGAATGTGACGTCCATGTGTCCAATCCTTAGATGCAAGTCATATTGGAAATGAGCAAGGGCATGTGTTAGTCATACATGTAACAACACCCGTAAAGTGTACTTCCAAGTTTTAGGGTCACGTAGACACCACATGTGACATAGCATGCACCAGATGGATGGCAGGCGCTTGTTCATGTCAATGGTCCACATTTTCTACATCCTATGTCCTACAGTATTGGTAAGAGCTTCCTAGGCACTAGTTGGTGAATCCCACAGTGAGTCATACACATGCATTGAGGAAGTGAGTACCATGTTGTTTGCACAGACAGACAAGGGTGAATCTCAAATGTATGATGACACCACAGTTGAGGCCATAGAAGTGAGCCCCAACTATCAAGTGGCTGTGGAGGACCAGCATACAAGACAGCACGTGTCCACTTATTTTCAGTGATCAATTGCACATAGCTGTCTTGTTCATGTGTGGGCCAATGATGATCCTGTATATTTTTTGGGATGTAATTTGTCACAGTTTGGTCCAGGACTCATCATGAGTCAGTGGCAGCTATTCCTGTATCTACTGAGTATCCTTGGTTGATCAATGTGAGTAAAGTGGATGTGGACATGTGAACCAATATGTGGATGGTCCCACCCTGTCACTAAAGACGTGTAATGAGACAGTCAACAGGGCAACCTTGGTGTGCTGAGTGAGATAACGTCTCAGGTGTCATGTTCCGGCAGGTGTCATTACAACATTTGTACACGGGTTGGCCTCTGCACTTCCCACTGCATCTGGGAACATCATAGCCTCTGTGCTGATTATTCTCGCAGCTATTCACCACACACGGCCCATCACTATGTTGTGCGCACTGTTATTCTGTGTGTGAACTGTCATGGTCCTGACATTTGTGTATTATTCATGGACATTATCAGAGGTTGCTGGTTGTGCTGAAAGCCCCGTACCCAATCCCTGCCTACGGCCCTGGGACACTGTCACACTTTGTCATTCATGCATACATGCAACCCAGACAAGGGATGGGCCATGAATTTTGCTTTTCCAAGAGGATGTAACTCAAATGGTACAGTTAAAAGGCAGATGATGCTATACAATGTATTTTTGTGTGCATGGAAGAAGCCCAAGCCCAATGCCCCCTGATGAATGAGAGGTTTGCTAACGCAAGTGTGGTACATATGTAGACACAGGGATACTTTAGTGTGACGCACAGACAGTTGCCAGTCAGGCTGACAGAATGCAAGGTGATTCAGGATCCAGCTACTTGACAAGTTACGTAATCAGTGGTCTGACTGAAACTGTTTGGAGGACAAAATAGACAGTTGACATGTAAAACTGTGTATGTCCTGTGTTTTTTAAAGTGACAAATGAACCCAGTGGCTGTGTTACACGGCTTAATTAGTATCAATGCTTAACGGTGTATTTGACATAATGGCAACTCCTATGCTGTTCCAGGCATCATCAGGGGCAGTGCTTTTTTAAATGGGTGGTGAGCATGGAGATGATCACAGGTGTGGGCTGCATCTGTTTCTCACCAGTCCTGTAGGTGAGACTTGCATTCTAAGGGCCAACAGACATTTTCACAGGGGAAGCAATCTACAGGTGCTAACAGGGCTTTGAAACTAGAAGACAGTGTATAAATTGACCTGACGTCCTTGCAGTCAGATGTTCTAAGACAATGGCATACCATAGAAAAGGGTGTAGCACACTGGTTTGCTAATGTTGGTCTGTGTGTATAGAGGAGGGTATATCAGGGTACACATCTTAGTATTCCATGGACCTCTTCCGACAGGTGGGTTGTGACCAGGTGCATGGGTGTGTCAGGAGTTAGGAAATGGGCTGACATGTACATGGAATGTCATGTGTGCAATGCTGCTCATATGTGTGGCACTTGTGCAGTCTATGTTCTGCTTGTATGGGACTCTGGTCACAGATATTCCTTGCAAATATTGGATGCAGTTGGACTTACTGCTGTCAAGGGTCTGGTCAGGCATTCCTGTTACTGATGCCAAAGCACATTGACTGCCTCATGGATGAGGCTTGTTTTCCCCTTATTGAGTGATGGTGTCTTAGTTGTGTGCCATATGCTGTGTTGGACCTTGATTTCAACATGTATGTGTGAAATAGTTGTGGTCCTCTGCTATTGGCCTTCAAAGGAGAAATGTACATGATATATGTCATAAAGAGTGTGTGTGTATGTGACCATTGTATGTTAGGCATCACATTAGCTCTGGGATGTTCAGTGTCCTACTCAGTATCTCAGCAATGCTCCATGAGGCAACACTCTTATTCTGATAAGTTGAGATGAAGGTGTGCAAAAAGGAATAGCCAGACCATGATATGGTGATTAGAATAGGTGTTTATTTAAATTAGTTAACTAAAGTGGTGAAGGTGATCATATTCAAAAGAAATTGTTGACGATCTGTTGCCGCCTGCGTATACCAGCAGCCGTGTTCTGTAGTTCCCCCTCCTGTTGCAGGCCAGCATCCTCCTCTTCCTCCTCTTCAGGCATGTGTGGCTCTGGTTCCAGGAGGGGAATGTTTCTTTTGATACCAATGTTGTGCAATATTGCAAATGTGAGGATGATCCTACAGACCATCTCCGGGGAATATAGGAGGCTACCACCAGTGATGTCGAGGCACCGGAACCTTGACTTGAGGATGCCGAAGGTCCTCTCGACAATGCTGCGTGTCCTCCTATGGGCGTCGTTGTAGGCACGCTCTGCAGCAGTACTTGGGTTGCCAAATGGTGTCATAATCCATTGGCTGGATGCCATATCCCTGATCAGCTGCAAGAGAAAATGATTGGGATCATGTTGATGTAGCTGGCACTATTGAAATGACCTTGCATGGCAGTAGTTGTCTTGTGTTGTCTGTGACTCTTTTGTGTAATAATGTGGCATCCTATGCTTGTAGGATGTACCATCTGCATTGTGTAGTTTCCTTGGCAGAACGAGTGTTTGTCTGCTAACCGTTTGTCAGCAGTATGTTTTGGGATTTGCAGTACAGTGTGCCCTCCCTAGCATTGTGACTTGTGATACAGGTGTCCGTGCGTCTTCACTGGGGGTGAGATGATAGTTCCATGCACAGTTAAAATTGACAGTGTTGTTAACACGTTCATATCAATTTACCCTGGACATCCCATACCTTTAGACTTATGCAATGGTTTAATGTAAAGGTCATTAGGACACTTACATTTTGCAAGGTGACAGTTAGGCATCCCACTCCACACGTTGTGATCTTTGACGTCTTAACATTAGACTGTACACTAATTTCCGATGTGTGATAGGTTCAATGGTGACCTAAGAAACATGGCTAGCGATGTCACGACCTCAGTGTGTTCATGTTCACATGTTGCTGTTGTGGTGTATGTGTTGTGTGTCCTAGAGGGTTGCTGTGCAGTGTGTATATAAGTAGGTTTTTGTACTTACCAACAAGTAGTCCATTGGCATACCATCCATCCTGGAAGTGTTCATGATGGTGCAGTGACGGAAGATGTATGAGTCATGTACACTCCCAGGATATTTAGCCACGATGTTGGTGATCAATCCCTGGTGATTGACTATGGCCTGCACGTTGATGGAATGTGTGTGCTTCCTGTTGCGATAGAGGTGTTCAGTTGCTGCAGGTGGCACAAGGCGTACATGTGTGCAGACGATTGCACCAAGGATGTGTGGGAAGCCACTGATGAGGTAGAACCCCTGTTTTGTTTCCTGTTGCTTCTGCAGTGTGTTAGGGAAGCAGATGTGGCGGGGTGTCAGTCCAATGATGGCATCCAGTACTTTGGGCAAAAAGGCGGAGAATGATGGTTGTGATAATCCGACAACCAGGGCACCAGTTGTTTGGAAAGAGCCACTTGCCAGCATATGAAGTACGGCAAGCAGCTTGGTTTCTGTTGGGATGGTGTGGGGTGTCACCAAAGTGGGGGCCAACTGCGGTTCAATGTTGCGCAGCAGCTGCTGAATGGCCTGCCAGTTCAACCAGTACCTCTGGATGATGTCGTGTTCCCTGAGGCCCTGAAGGGTGGTTCTGGGGCGGAATATCCTCTCCTGCCTTCTGCGCTGCCTTTGGGGTCCCTGCTGGTGTTGTTGTAGCTGCTGTTGTTGCTGCTGGGCTCTGCGTCTGCGTGCACGCTGGATTAGTATCACCTCCATGGCTCCCTGTTGCTGCTCTGCTGCTCTGCTGTTTGTTCTGTGTGTTCTGATTAAATACAGGTGTGTTTGCCCCATTTTTACGCCTGCCCTGACCCAGGACGCCCGAGCCCGCGGACAACAAAATTCCGCCGTGTGCGGCATTTTCTGGCTCCGCCTCCCGGCCGTGCGTAATTTTTGCCCGAAAGCATAAATACGACGCACGGCCGTTTAAGCCATTTTTTGGACGGGAACGCCTACCTTGCATATGATTAACGCAAGGCGGGTTGCTGCATCCCAAAAATGACGCACACGGCGGAATTTTGTCGTCCGCAGGTGTCAACGTTTAAATACGGGGCAACGTTTGCGCTGATTGTGCGTCAAATTTTTTTACGCACAATCGGCGCAGACGGAGTATAAATATGCCTGAGTATTTTATTTCATGTGTGTGAGTACTGTGTGACTACAGTGGTAGTGCATGAGCTTTGCATGTCTCCTAGATAAGCATTGACTGCTTATCCACAGCTACCTCTAGAGAGCCTGGTTTCTAGACACTGCCTACACTATACTAATAAGGGATAATTGGACCTGGAATAAATTGTAAGTACCATAGGTACCCACCAATGACCAGGACAGCCTCCTACATTGTAGTATTAGTAAGGTGTGCACATAGCTAATAGCATCATTCATCGTGGGGTCTCCTCCTTCCCCTAACCAAGGGGATTGTTTCCACATAAGTCAAGGAAACTATTAGGAATTCAAGAACAAAAATACTAAAAAGTGCAATGAAAGTGAGAAAGTGATCTAAAAATGCCACTATCACTCAGATACAATCCAACTTTACTATGGCTGGGATAGGGTATGTTTAAAAACAAATATAATGCGATAGGAACAAATTACATGTCCTTCACATATCAGGTCAGGTTGACATGTTTCAGCCCACTCTTCAGGACCAAAGGATTTACAGATCCCAAAGTGTCCAGATATAGGTTTTCTCTTCCTGGACTCAATCTACTGCGATGACTTTGCAAGCTCCATACTTGTAGTGCCCAACTGCTCCTATGTTGAAGACATACAGTATATATAGAAGTCATATTGTTAATTTAATTTCTTTGATATAACTGCTTTCGCACCCTTTTCTAATTTGAAGGTGTTAACTCATACCTTACTTTGTGAACTACCCTAGATCAACTAACATATACCACATATTCAAAATGTATTTACATGGTCCAAAAGAAAATGAACATAAAAATAAAATTAAAAAAAACGAAGATAAAAAGAAGAAAATGACTCTGTAAAATGATTTTTGTATGGCAGTCTCCGAGAATTCAAAGATGACCTCCTTTATTTATTTAACACACACAATTATCTCCCATTTCACCTTCCTTGTTCAGAGAATCACCTACTCCTTCTGTTTTTTACAGAGTCACATCTCTTGATGTTTTACATCACTATAAGGACAAGCAGATGTGAACATCATTAATCTGCTCGTGCTTATGATAGCCTTTGCCTAAACCTTCCTCAGCTTTTCATAAAATAATTTTGAACAGATGGGCAGTATCAAAATGGGGAAACCTTCCTTGCATCGGATGCCTATACTAGCAGCAGGCAACAGAAAAAGACAGTCAAAAAACAGTCAAAATATGGGGGTTCTGTTGGTTATTCCGTACTCACTTCCATGTAATGGCCTCAATCATCGCATTGACTTATAAAAATGTTATAAATCTTTCTTTGCACTAAAGCACCCTTCCCGTTCTATTCCTAAAGGGATCCTGGTTAAAATAACCACAATGCAGTCAAATGCTGCTGTTTAAAAGCACCAAAGTTTGGATTTGAATGTACCCAAGCATTAATATGTGGTAAAATGCATCTATGTTATTTCCACAAGCAGGCCAAACCCACTCATAAAGTTAGGACTCTCTCCTCTCGTGCCCTAGTTATGATAATTATAATCACATACATTTTCAAGGTCGCCTCTTTCACAAACAAATATGTTTATTTTATCTCCTAAAATTCGAAACTTAACTTCCAAAAATCAGCAATTCTATAAAAGAGAGAGAAGGCCTTCCTTTTGAACAGGGCAACACAGTTAGGTAACTTCTGCATTCTAACAACTATTAAAACATGCTCTGAATAGAAAACTAATCATGATTTATGGCTCACTCCTCATTCTTATCTTACAAGGGTCATTTCTTGGAAACATTATTAAATGCCTCTAATGTTATGTGCCCCTTCACTTACTTGTGTTAATGTCAGTGAATTCACTCGCACAGAAGATTGTATGACTAGGTGGTTACAAACTGTGGCCTGTTTCCTTTCTTTTTAAGCTATCGCAATAAGCATATGATTTCTCACTACTGTAGATCAGACAGTTCAATTTAGCTGCTGTAAGAAAAAGCAATGAAATCCTTCCATAAATACTATGGCCCTCATTACAACCCTGGCGGTAAATGCCGCCTACCGCCGTGCTGACGGCTGCCAACATACCTTGCCCGCAGCGGTATTCCAACATGGGTATTATGACCCACACTGAGAATTCCGCCACTATACAGACACCCACACAAGTCCGCCACACCAAAGGTCAGTGATAAACTGGCGATAACAAAACCCACACCGTTATGCCAATAGGTATACGCCCACAGTATCATGACCCACGCACCACCGCAGTGGTCTTTCATATGCGGTAAACCATTGGCGGTACACACCGCCGCGCTCAAAAGACACACACACTTACAAAACGCCACCACATTGGACAATTCAAACTACACATACCTGACACACATACACACACCCACACACTAACACCGCTATAAAACACACACCCACATTACCCACAACCCCTTACAGCCAAAAAATAGATATCAAGCAGAGAGAGACAAGCCAGGAGCACCCACTCAATCAGAGCCACAGAACACAATCACCCATACACCATTCACGCACATCACAGCATACACCCCAACACATCACTTCACACATCACCCCACACATCCTCACACATATCACTCGCACCACATCCATGGCACCCCAAAGACACCCCAGGTTTTCTGAGGAGGAGCTAAGGGTCATGGTGGAGGAAATCATCCGGGTAGAGCCACAGCTATTCGGATCACAGGTGCAGCAGACGTCCATTTCAAGAAAGATGGAGCTATAGCGGAGAATCGTGGACAGGGTCAACGCCGTGGGACAGCACCCAAGAACCAGGGATGACATCAGGAAGAGGTGGAATGACCTACGAGGGAAGGTGCATTCCTTGGTAGCAAGACACCAGGTAGCAGTACAGGGGACTGGCGGTGGACCCCCACCTCCTCCCCCACAACTAACAATATGGGAGGAGCAAGTCTTGGCGATCATGCATCCTGAGGGCCTCGCAGGAGTATCAGGAGTACTGGATTCTAGTAAGTCAAATCTTAACTACTTTATCCCCCACTCCCTACCTGCATGCCATCACAAACTCATACCCCTACCCTCACCCACATCACTCGACCACCTCACATATACCCCAATAACACAACCCACCCATCCCAATACCAAGCCCTGCATGCAACAACCATGTATGGACACCCATCACAGACCTGCATGGAAACCCATCACCACTGCATGCCCAGTAGAGAAACTCACCCAGCCCACAAAATCACCACTCACACAAGGCCAAACTGACAGGGAAATCACAATCATACAGGGAAACACACCCATGCACAAGATGGCACAGGCAGATACATTAACAATGCATTTGCGTTCCCACAGGACCCATACTCCACGTCACCAGAGAGGAGGTGCCAGACACATCCAGTCCCCCACCTGAAGAGGCCCAGAGTGACGACAGCAACTCTGCACGCCTGGATCAGGATGACCAACCTGGCCCATCCGGAACCTCCGGACAGTTGGTTCCCCTGCCACAGTCCCAACCGACCACAGAGCCTCCCCCCTCAGGAAACACCAGCACAGCACCCACCCAGTGGGCCCATGCCACTGTTCCCAGGACAAGTCAATCAGCAGTGTGTCCACCACTACAGGGACCCCAGGCAACCCCACAAACCCAAGACAATTAGGGACCTGGGGTCAGTGGCAGTGGACACATGGTTCAGGGGACAGAGGCACAGGACAACAGGGAAACTGAGAGGACTGTTGTGCGACAGGGGGAGGATAGGCCCAGGGAACCCACTCTCCACGAGGCACTCACAAACATCCTGGGAGCATACCACCATCCCAGAGACGATGGACCAGATACTGGCAAGTTGCAGGAGACCCAGCGGCTGCAGGAGGGGCAGTACCTGGGGATCAGGGAGGACCTAACAAAAATATACACCATCCTGGTCACCATTGTAGGGGTGCTGGCTGACATGGGCAAGACCATGAGGTGCAGTGGCACAACAATGGGTGCCTGACACTAGCCAAACCGAGGAACAGCCTTCCACCTCCGCCGGCGCTAATGGACAGGAGACCCCACCACTGGAACAACAGGCCACCAGCACCCCACCCCCTGCAGAAGGAGAACCACCCCGCAAACGGTCCCTGCGATCCAGCCAGAAGCCAGAGAACAGTGCCAAGACCCCCGCCAGGAAATAAGACTCTCCTGATTGTCACCCTTCTGTCCCACTCTGTCACCCTGTCCACGTTGAACTGCCATTACTCCCCTTCCTGTGCCCCATTGGACAATGCACCTATGATACCAAGAGACTGGACTCTACCCTGGACTTTCCTCCACCATCACCCCAGCCCCTTGCACATCCCCCTCTACTTATGAGCACCTAAATAAACACCCTTGGAACAAATATCAATCTGGAGTCTGTCAAATGATTCACAAATGTATTAGTACAACATTATCAAAGCATTGCAACTGAAATGTACAGTGAAATATACTTTAGGATGACCTTTGGTGGGCAGCAGTACACATAGCAGGAGCCAGAGTGGTGCACAGAGATCTGAAAATAGAGATTCCAAAGGGAACAGTCAGTGGACATAGACATAAGGAAAGAGGTTGCCTTGTACAATGTCCAACAGATAACTGAAATGTAAAGTGGAGTTACAGTGTCTTACTTGTGTGTCACTGGAAGTGCAGCAGAATTATATTGGTTCTATTGTCAACATCTTCTTCCTCTGTCTCCTCTTCCTCACTGTCCACAGGCTCCACCACTGCCACAAGACCATCTCCAGGCACATCCTCCTGCGGAAAAGGCACCTGGCGTCTCAAGGCCAGGTTGTGCAACATGCAACGATGATCTGGCACACCTTCTTGGGTGAGTAGTACAGGGATCCACCTGTCAGATGGAGGCACCGGAACCTGACCTTCAGGAGGCCGAATGTCCTTTCTATAATCCTCTTTGTATGCCCATGTGCCTCATTGTAACGTTCCTCAGCCCTTGTCCTGGCATTCCTCACTGGGGTCAGTAGCCATGAGAGGTTGGGGTAACCAGAGTCACCTGCAAATATCGAGGGATACCTGTTAACCACACACTCACCCTTAGGGACAACTCCATTCCCATACACCAATTCATACTGGTGGGGACCTTAGGCTCACCTATTAGCCACACCTGGGGCCTCTGGAGTTGGCCCATTACATATGGGATGCTGCTATTCCTCAAGATAAAGGCATCATGCACAGAGCCAGGATATTTGGCATTCACATGGGAGATGTATTGGTCCGCCAAACGCACCATCTGCACATTCAGAGAGTGATAGCTTTTTCTATTCCTGTAAACCTGTTCATTTCTCCGGGGGGGACAAATGCCACATGTGCACCATCAATGGCACCAATGATGTTGGGGATATGTCCCAGGGCATAAAAGTCAGCCTTCACTGTGGCCAAATCCTCCACCTGGGGAACACGATGTAGCTGCGCATGTGTTTCAGCAGGGCAGACAACACTCTGGTCAACACGTTAGAGAACATTGGCTGAGACATCCCTGATGCCTTGGCCACTGTTGTTTCGAGGAACCACTTGCCAGGAAATGGAGCACTGACAGGACCTGCACTAGAGGGGGGATTCCTGTGGGCTGGCGGATAGCTGACATTAGGTCTGGCTCCAATTGGGCACACAGTTCTTGGACTGTGGCACGATCAAGTCTGTAGGTAATGATTATGTGTCTGTCTTCCATAGTCGCAAGGTCCACCAGGGGTCTGTACACAGGAGGATGCCGCCATCTCATATTCTCAGCGGTTGAAGCCTATGGAAGAGAATGGTGAGCAGAGGGTCATATTCACACATCTATTGCACTAATGATGATTTGTGTACTTTACAGAAACAGTATATGAACACTAGAGTCAGTTGATGTGCCAATATCTGCTGTGACACAGTTAGGTGCCATGCCCTGTGCCCCCCTGAAGTAGCAGCTGCCTGACCTGTGAAGAGGGACAAGCGGAAATGAGGTAATTCTGCTGGCGTTGTGCACCGTTGCGGTAGGCAGTCGATGACCGCAGCGCAACTTTGCATTGGTTATCATTGGGCCCTATGGGTTCCAGGAGCCAATGGCGATGTATGCCGGAGGTGATGGTACACACCGCTGCGAATGTCACCGCCATTTTCTATTTATTCACTCACTTGCTACCTGACCTTCAACAGGAGAGGACCTACACTGCAAGTGCTGCTGTGACCTGTGTTTGGAACCGACCATGGCTCATGTGTCTGGGGAAAGGGCCCCTGCCTTCACTGCGGAGGAGTTGGAGAAACTGGTGGATGGGGTCCTACCCCAGTACACGTTACTCTACAGTCCTCTAGACAAGCAGGAGGACCGTACAGATACAGGTGAGTACACTGTGAGCATGACGCATGGGCCATGAATGTATGGATTGCTGTGTGTGTAAGCCACATGTAGGGGGGGTGCAGAGGCGTCCTGCCCAGAGTGAATCATGTAAGGTGGTCAATGTATGTGCATCAGGGGATGGGAGGGATATGGTGGGCCATGAGTGAGAAGGTCCGGACGGTTGACTAATTCCCTTTTCTGCTGTCTTTTCCATGCAGGTCAGCGGCCACCAGAAAAAGGGTATTTGGCGTGCCATCGCCAAGAGGTGTGGACGCTGGGGGTCTTTGACAGGCTGAGCACCCACTGTCGCAAGAGATGGGAAGACCTGCACCGCTGGGCAAAGAAGACGGTGGAGGCCCAGCTGGGGCTGGCCTCCCAACGAGCAAGGGGTCCCCGTTGCACCCTGACACCCCTGATGTTCCGCATCCTACCGGTGGCCTATCCAGAGTTGGGTGGGTGCTTGAAGGCATCACAGCAGCCATGAAGGGGTGAGTACAGAATGTGAAACCTGACTTTACGTGCATTAGGCGGTACCTGGGTGGGGGATGTGGGCTGTGGATGCCCCTAGGCCAGGGCCAACATGGCAGGGTGGGTCCCTTGTTGGGCAGGCTCTGGAGCACTCCTACCCCAATAGTGTAAGTGGGCATCTACTACTGGGCAGGGTCCTGTGGGTTTCTGGTGTGCAGATGCTGGCGCTAGGCACTGTACCCCTTGGGCTGGTGACTGTCTTAGTAAATGGTTGGGCATTGGCTAGTGCATAGGGCTGCTCCCAGTGTGTTGTGTACACCAACGGTAATGGTTTTGCTGGCATTGACCAAGTGTTTCCTCTGTCTCTTCCCCCCTTTTTGTTTAGTCACCTTGTCCTTATGTGCATTAGCATCATCTGGCGGAGGAGCAGAGGCACCGGCGATGGAGGGAATCCACAGAGGGTGAGGGCACCAGTGGGACGGAGGGCGAGGGGAGCACCATGATGGGGACAGGAGGAGGACCACAGACTGCGACTCCTCCTCCGATGGAAGCTCCCTGGCTGTGGCGGACACCTCTGTGCCCACCCCAACAACAGGTACAGCCGCCAACCCCCCTACCAGCACCGCCCTCCCAGCAGCCCCTCAGCGTGTTTCCCTTGCCCAGTCACCCAGGAGGGTAGGCATCTCATTCGCCCCAGGCACCTCAGGCCCTGTCCCAGTCAGCCCTGCTGCCCTCAGTCAGGAGGCTATTGACCTCCTGAGATCCCTCACTGTTGGGCAGTCAACCATACTGAATGCCATCCAGGGTGTCGAGAGGCATTTGCAACAAACAAATGCATACCTGGAGGGCATTCGTCTCTGGCGTGGTGGCCCAACAGAGAGCATTTCAGGCTCTGGCTTCAGCACTGATGGCAGCCCTTGTCCCTGTGTCTAGCCTCCTCCCTCCAACTTCCTCTACCCAGACCCAATTCCCTCAACCCCAGCCGATCCCAAGCACACCTTCAGACCAGCATTCACCCAAATCACCACACAAAAGTGGCTCAGGCAAACATAAGCACCACACTTCATCTCACAGGCAATCACACAAGCAGCATACCCATGCAAACACACCAGCATCCACTACCTCCACCGTGTCCCCCTCCTCCTCTCCGTCCACCTCCTTCCCAGTAGCGTCTACACTCACACCTGCATGCACTACATCTTCATCCATTACCTCCATCACCAGCACAACACACCCCTCACGAGCAGTCACGTCCCCCACAACCATGCACAAGTCCCCTGTGTCCTCTCCCATTGTGTCTGTGACCCCTCTTCTCAAAGTACACACACGCAGGCACCCACCCACCCAACAGCCATTCACCTCACAACAACATCCAGCCCAATGACCTTCACCCAAACTCAGCAGACAGACACCTTCTACAACCACTCCCTCTTCCTCCACTCCCAAACCCTCTCCATCTTCCCGTCCCAGTGTGTCTAAAAAACTTTTCCTGGCAAACATTGACCTGTTCCCTACCCCTCCCCCCTGTCCTTCACCTCGGCCAGGGTGTCCAGAACCCAGCCACCAAGTCGGTGTCCGCTGTGATACCTGCAACTCCCAGAGGATCAAAGGAGGTACCCGTCAGCCCAGCCAGTGTGCCACCGACCCCTGCAAAGGACCAAACTGTTCCGCCACCTGCCAAGGTGAAGAAGGGGACAGCATGCAGCAAGGCCAAGGAGCACGACCCACCTAGCAAGGCCTCCTCCAAAACTCCACTTGCTAGAGCGAAGGTCCCAGCAGCATCTGCCAAGGCGAGGAAGGGGCAGAAAAGCCAAGCCAAGGCACTTCAGGCCTCGGAGGCTCCAGGTGAGGGTCTGGTGGCCACCATCAGAACCAACAGCCCCGCCACCTGTACCACGACCAGCACCGCCAGCATCCCCGCCACAAACCCCGCCGCAAGCACCCTCACCTGCACCGTTGACAGTAGGACCACTACCAGCAGCAGCAGCCCCAGTGTGCCTCCGTCCGAGGTTGCAGGAGACGGGCTGGAGCCTCCCACCACCACTGGCAGCATCCCCACCAGCACAGGCACTACCACCAATTTGCAGCCTTAGTCACTGCAGGATGGAGTCTGGCCCTGCTCCCTTTGGAAATTTACCAGGCCCAGGGGCTGGGTGTGGGGTATTCTGGGCTTTTGCCCTCCTGTGACTCCCCCCTCACTTTCAGAAGGAACATGAGGCCTCCTGGACTTTTGCCCATCTCCGACCACCCCCTCACCTTTTTTTATTCCATATTTCTATATTTTTTCTAACATTAGGAAGTGTTTCCAATTGCAAATTTATACAGCAAAACCAACTTTTAGCTGCAACATATCAATGCTGTACGTAGTTATTGTCATATAATGCATTACGTTTGACATCGTTTATAATAAAGCTATACATATCAATTTGACGTATATGTGCTCTGGTTAGTATTGTCCTCAGGTTTACAATTTAAGAACCACTGGATGATGTACATATTTTATATAATGAACAGAAAATGAAACAACAACAAAACTACAATTAACTAGGTGTGCAGATAGAGTATGCTGAAGAAGCGTGAGTCGGAGTTTCATTCCACAGTCAAGGCCAGAGCCAGCACAGCGGACGGGCCACCCAAGTATCCCCAGTGCAGGGGGGTGGGGGAGTTGCACTTGCCTAACAACATTCTACACTTCCTGCCGGCCAAGGATACTCTCAATTCCCTCAATGAATGCTGTCCAGTTTAGGGGTCTGGACGAGGGGCCAGCAAGAGTATGTGACAACAGTAATATTTGTTGTTCTGCAACAACTCTTATGCGTAGGTCTGTTTGCCATCTCGTCGCTGATGGGGTTGTAGCAGATTTCCAGCACATTGCTAAGTGTCTTTTTGCTAGTATGAGCGCTAGGTCTAAGGTTTTGATTAAGGGTTTGTTCTTAGGGGTTCTGCGTGTTACACCAAGCATTAAATGTGCCATGTCGCAATGTGTATTCCACCCTGTGATCTTATTTAGCATCTCGGTTATGGTTTCCTAGAACTCAACCACCTGGATACAGGTCCATACCATGTGAAGAAAATCAGCATTCCCAGTGTGGCATCTCGGGCACCTATCTACTGTGGATGGGTAGATCTTCACCAGCCTTGCAGGAGTGAGGTAAGTGTGGCGTAGATAATTAAACTGAATGTATTTGTAGTAAGCATTTATTGAGATAATTTTTGGGATCGTGAGGGCTTGTTCCCATTGTGTATCTGTGAGTTCCCTTTGGAGCGCTTCCTCCCAGTATGCCCGCAGCAATGTAAGAGGATGTTTATCGTCTATGTGTAGCACTTTGTAGATGTTTGTGATCGCTTTTCTCTCTTCCCCGTGTGTTAGCAATGTCTGTTCAATACTGACGTATTAGGTCCTTTGGGTATGGTGCCCCAGTAGAGTGCTGCATGTCGAGTTATCGCCGCATAAGTGAGGAAGGTGCCCAGTGATATACCGAAATCATTCATTAAGCTATTAAATGGGATCAGCATATGGTCCTCAAAGAGGTCGCCCCACTCCACTATTCCCACAATTTCCCAGACAGACACCATCGGTTTATGCAAACTATTAGCACAGCCCGGCCAGGCCCAAAGCGATGGTTGTGGCACATATGGGAATTCCTTCCTTGGTTTGTGCGTCTCCCTGGTCCAGCATTTCTTGGCATTTCTCATTAATAAATTACTATTGCCTATTGGTGTGACAGGGTTTGGTTCATTATCCAGCTTAGAAGTCTGTTTGTGCCGCCCTGTTTATATGTGGCGCATAGCTCACACAAGTTTTGTCCTGCTAGCCAACACATAGGCCATTGGAGTTGGGCCGCTAAGAAAT
The DNA here is from genome assembly GCF_031143425.1 of Pleurodeles waltl. NCBI lineage: Eukaryota > Metazoa > Chordata > Amphibia > Caudata > Salamandridae > Pleurodeles > Pleurodeles waltl. The sequence goes on from NC_090436.1 coordinate 321,512,031, forward strand.
ATTGTTCGAAGTTTGGGGCACCCAGGCCTCCCTCCGATATAGGTGCATAAAGCTTGCTCAAGGCTACCCGGCTTCTACCTTTGCCCCATATCAATGCTGCAAGAGCGGATCGCAACTCAGCGAACCATTTATTCGGGAGGAAGACTGGGAGAGCTGAGAAGTGGTATAATAATCTTGGGAGCACCAGCATCTTAGAGACGGCTAGTCTGCCCATTGGGGAGAGCGGGAGGGAAGCCCAGAATTGCAAAGAAAACCTCACTCCCATCAGTACACTACCTATATTTGCGTCTATTAAATCTTTTTCCTCGTGGTATATTCTGACCCTGAGGTATTTCATTGTATTGCATGCCTACGATAAGGAGGTGCTGGGTAATTGTTCACGTTGGGCCATAGTCAAAGACGTGAGGGGGAACAAACAGGATTTCGCCCAATTCACTTTGAGGCCGGACGCCTTGCCAAACCTCTGCAACAATGCCATCAACTGGGGCACGACCTCAGCAGAGCAACGAAGGTATACCAGCGCGTCGTCCTCATATAGCGAGATGACGTGCCAAACCCCTCCCATGTACAGACCCCAGTCAGGCGCTCGTATTCTCAGGGCTTGCGCGAAGGGCTCCATTGCTAGCGCAAAAAGAAGTGGTGACAGGGGGCAACTTTGCCGTGCCCCACGTCCAATATCGAAGTGTTTAGAGATCATAGGGCCCGCCTTCACCTGGCCATTGGTGCCTGATATAACAAAGTTATCAATTTCAGGAAATTAGGCCCAAAGCCCATCGTTTGCAGCACCTTCAGCAGGTAGGCCCACCTCAGTGTATCAAATGCTTTTTCTATATCTAGTGATGCCACCAAGGCCTCCCTCTCCCTCACCCAGTCCATAATAGAGAACAATTGGCGAAGGTTGAGGAAGGGGCTTCTGCCCGGGCTGAATCCATTCTGGTCAGAATGAATTAATTCAGTGAGTATGAGCATAAGTCTGTTTGCCAACATGCAGCTTAGGATCTAGTAATCGGACTTAAGTAATGATAGCGGCCTATATGACCCCCATCAACAAGGGGTCTCTGCCCGGTTTGGGGAGGACCACCAGCGTCGCCTCTCTCAAAGGAGCCGGGAGAATCACCTTAGCGTATGCTGCATTATACATTGCCAACAGTTTAGGAGCTAAAATCGCCTGGTATGTGGCGCAAAATTCAATCGGCCACCACCCGTCCGTGCCTGGTGTCTTCCCCCGTGCCATGCTTTTAATTACCTCCTCAATTTCTATAAGCTGTAAAGAAGCCTCCAGTGTTTCCCTATCTGCAGGGGACACTCTAGGTAAGAGAGGGAGGGAGCCTAGAAACTCCTCCGTTGCAGCGTTGCTCCGTCACTCCACCTCGACTCCGGGGCTGTGTATAGTGTCGAATAATAGTCATAAAATGCTGCGTTAATATCCTTCTGTGTGTTCAGTAGTTGGTCACTTCCACCCCGCAACGCAGTGATTGGTGTTTGGGCACGCTCCGACCATAGGAGCCAAGCCAGCAATCTGCCCGCCTTGTCTCCTTCTGTATGTTTACGGGCTTAGTAATCACTGTAATGCAGCTGGGCTAATCTGTCGAGTGCCTGTTGGTGAGCTATACATATTCTCGCCAATGATGCGGCTGCCCCCACATCCGTGGGCAGAAGTTGCTCATAGTGTTGCAATTTGGATTCCAGGTCCTGGAGCTCCTGACACAGGAGCAGTACCGCCCCAAAACTCATTTTTTTCGTGTGACCTCTCAGGACCACCTTAAAGGCGTCCTATTCAGTCCCCACATGCGTCGCCGTGTTCTCATTAATCTCAAAGTAAGAATCAATATGCCCTCTAAGGTCCTGCCTATATGTTGCGTCGTGCAATGCCATTACAGGTAGTCTTCAAGTAGGAATACTCGGAGGGGCACGTCTCCATCGTATCACCAACTGCAAAGGCGACTGGTCGGATAATACATGTCCGAGATACTCCACACTGGTGCCCTTTAGCAATGCTTCAGAATTGCAATAAACTAGGTCAATCCTAGTGTGCAGGACATGCAAACCTGAGTAATATGAGTACACACGCCCACGTAGGGTGCGGACTGAGCCACACATTATGTAGCTGGTTGTGTGTGTCCCAGAGGCTTGGTTAGTGTGCAATCGCAATTGATTGGGCTCCCTGAACCGGTGGGCAAGATCTATCTGATTCGATGCACAGAGTGCCATTAAAATCTCCTCTCCAGTAACATGGTGCCACAGGGTTAAGGAAAAGACATATGGACAGTGTTTGTAAAAATGCATTCTGATTAGTGTTAGGGGCATGTAATGAAATTAGGGAAATCGGTGTTCTGTCTAGGATCCCTTCCAAAATGGTGAAACGCCTGTCTAGATCTATCCTAGTGTGTAGTATCGCTAATGGTACCCCGGGGCCACCCATATCAAAGCCCCTCTGGCATATCTGGAGTATGTGGTTCCTATTATGGTCCCTCGCCATCTCTTACGCATTTGTCCCAGATCTGGAGCCGTGAGGTGTGTCTCCTGAAGCAGAGCCACGTGTACTTTGTGGCGGCGCAGAAACTAGTAGACCCTGTATCGTTTGTTAAAACCTGCTAGTCCCCTGACATTCCATGTTATAAAAGAATATTGTGTCATTTAACTGAAAGTGTATAATGTAAGTCGTGTCTAGGGCGGATTGTATGTGCAGGCAACCCGAAAAGCCAATATCATACCTACTGCATACTACCCCCCACACCTTTGCGAACCCATTGATAAACCACTGAACAAACCTGCTAAGGAAACTTAAGTATAACAATGAACTACCCCACTCAGGCTGAGAAAACAACTGGTGGTCAGCCAATAGCACTGGCATGCTGATACAGAACTGAAACATAATTGTTCAATTATGAATACACCGCGGTGTAAGGGGGGGAATAGTGGTAGTGCAGACAAATATTAATAACGTGGTGTTCTAAAAAAAGAAGAAAACACATTAGTCTTGCACAGCCTGTAGTGTGGATGATGTCGACAAGCCTGCCCTACATGCTATGTTGGTTCTGAACAGTGAGCCCCTTCGGTCAAGGTGTGGGATGCCCTACAGCACGTCTTCTGCAGTTTGCCCATCCAACTGAGGGGCACCTCCCAAGGTCTTTCCAGCGTAGAGTATGAAATCCTCCCCCCCCCCCGGGACAGACAGTTTGGGTCCTCCCCCAAACATATCAATCAAGATGCCATTTTTGACCAGGTAACTCATTAAGCCCTTCCCTGTAGGTGTAAGGCGGGTGTCTCTGTCCACCTTAGGTAAGAACCAACATAAGTTACCTCCCCAGATTTCCTTTGGGAAGGGTATCTGGTCTTGTGGAGCCCTCATCAGCTACTCCTTCTGATTCATCCAGCTGGAGATTTCCAACTTCCAAAAAAGTAACAAAGACTGAATGTAGAAATCCTCACCACAACTTTCTTCAGCGGCCCCCCAACAACAATCCCTTGACTCACTAAACTTTCTCAGAAACATTTTATTGAACATTCTTTTAGGTCCAAAGGTAAGCTGGGATGGGACCCAATCCACTCCATGTGTCCGGATCACACTCCATGTTGGTCAGCCATAACTTTTGACTGTGCCCCAGTCTTCCATTAGTAGGTGTCCGCAGTTGACACTTTCATTTTTTAGGTGGTATTTTTCAATAAAATCTTTGAAAAAGCATAACTCTGGTTCTACTGAATGAACTTAATTTGTTTTGGTGTCAAATTATTTATTTTATTTTTCTCTATTTTTCTTGTGTTGTGTTTTCACTGTATTACTGTGTGAGTGCTGCATAAATACTTAACTTAATGCCTCAAGTTAAGCCTCTTGCTTTTGTGCCAAACTACCAGCGGGTTAAGCACATGTTAATTTAGTGACTTTCTGTGGTTCACCCAGCAAGTATTGTGGTTGCTGCTTGAGAAGGGTCAACATCCCTCTCAACTAAAAAGCCACTTTCTTAGACACAGCAAGTAACAGAAAACCCAAACATGTTTGTTCTTGTGTTGAGTGGAATACTAGGTACTTCAACTTGTCCACTAAGCCCATCATCCATCTGCACAGCAAGTGACATCACAGGTGTAATGCGAAAACCACTTTAAAAGAAGATAAGCAAGAGGGCTTAGTTTTACAACACTCATATGCACACTCCCTCCAAGGACCTATGTAATGGCAACTGCAAAAGGAATGTGAAGTGGGCACACCACTGGTAAGCTGAAGATATGACAAAGGCAAGCCCACCTGCACCTGCATGTACCTGTACCCAGGTCCTCTCCTTAACTGTTGCTACCCTGCCAGACTTCTTCATGCTTTTAACACCGGCTCCTGCTCACCACACTGCTGTCACACCTCCCCACAGAACATGGAGGGAGCATTCACAACTACCTCCTACAAGCTCTCATGCACTCTGTCACACCCTACACCCACCACTGCTCCACCAATAGCACCCAGCACCCCATTCGCTCACATTCACATAAACCAGCCACCTGCTCACACTCACAGAGACTAACCATGAAACATGCCACACTCACCTTCATGTTCCTCAACACCTGCTTGCTCGTCAAACACACCACGGAGGTATGGACCTACTGCACAACCATGCCCTGCCCCTGCTCTTCCTCATGTAAACATGACTAAAACCAAGGTCTGCACTGGACATTGCCACAGTCATCCCAGCTTTCTACAAATTTGTCAGGCAAGACTGTCAGCACAAGCCCAGAGGAGGAGTCACCATCATATTCAAAGATACCATTAGCTGCACCACCTACACAGATACCCCCCTCCAGCTGCATGGAATATTTCATGCTCCAGATACATATCACAGCCAACTTCTCCCCTAATTGGAATAATTGTGTACAGACTACCAGCACCCTTTATCCATTTAGCCAGCAACATCATGGCCTACATTGCACTCCTCATCAACATCAGCACCTCCATTGTCCTCAGAGACCTTAACTTTCACCTAGAAGACTGCACTGGTACAAACTAAATGGCTCTTCCAGAAAACCTTGGAAACCTTGGCTTCACTCAGCACTTTACCAAACCCTTCCACAATGCCAGATATCTATTGGAACCAATTCTCTCCCGAATCAGCAACAACAGAGTTGACAAGCAGGAAACTATGACCTGGACTGACCATGCCTTTGTCAGTTTCAGCACACCCATCCTGCACCACTGCAGACCCAGGGGACCTACCAGGAGCAGCTAGAAAAGCATCAGAGAGGAGGGGACTGGGCTAACAAACTCTCTCTGCACCAGCTCAACCACACCAGCAAAGCCATCAAGAACCTCAACAGCTGGATTACTGCATGCACCAACATCCTGGCTCCCATCAAGCATAACCCAGTGGCAAGAACCCAACCACAGGCCAGCTGCTACATAGAGGAAATCAGGCTGACAAAACACCACTGCAAGCAACTGAAGCACAAGTGGATAACATGCCACTATATCTTCAAATAGGACCTAGAACACTACCACCAGCAGATATGGAACACCAAGCATACAGCTCTTGCACATCAAGGGCAGCCCAAACAGCAGCAAGGAAATATTCATCATCATCAACGATTCCTTCACCCCTCATGCTGCCTCCAAAAAACATCATCCCCTCACAAGATCTTTGCAACAAGCTCTCAGAATCTTACTGAAACAAAATCATCTCTATATATGGCAACTTCAACAGTCCACCAAACCCCGTCACCTATGAAACCAAATTCCTCCTCAAGGCCAAAGAACAAACTGTGATCTCATGGCCTACCTTTACCACTGTTGAAATTACCGCTCCCAAGGAGATCTTCCACTCAAGGGCCCCATCTGAAGCTTGCTCCCACCAAGCCTTCACCAAAGGACTCATACCGATCTCTGAACCACCAACACCCATCCTCAACAGGTTTATCAACTTAGCAACATTCATGGTCACCTGGAAATATGCCACCATCAAGCCCCTGCTCAAAACATTCCCCTATGATCTAGTCATGCCCTCCAACTATAGAACCATCTCACTTCTACCATACCTGAACTGGGTCTTAGAAAAACTACTCAGCTCACGCCTCACTGACCACCTCAGCAATCGCCAGCTCCTCATCAACACGGAGTCTGTATTCAAGCTCAACCAAAGTACAGAAACAACACTCATTGCTGCCTCAGACACCTGCAAAATCCTTGACAGAGGAGATAAAGTAGTCCCTATTGTCCTAGACCTGTCTGCTGCATTCTTCCAAGGCCTCACACCACACCCTCATCAGGTGCCTTCATGAGATTGGCATCCAGGGACCTCTCTCCACTGTATACTCCTTCTTAATGGATAGAACACAAGTTGTTACCCTTGCACTTTACTCCTCAGAAACTTGCAAACTCATCTAGGAGTGCCTCAAGTTTCATCCGTCAACCCCACCCTTTTCAGTGCATACATGATCCCTCTGGCCAATGTCATCCGCGCACATGACATACACACCCACTCCTACACTGATGTAATGCAACTCATACTCTCTCTCTCTCAGACAAGATGGCCAACACAAGAAACAGGTATATCACCTGCAAGACTGAAGGCTGGAACAAAGCCAGCTGTCTCCACTTTAAACCAACAAGAGAGAAATAGTGATCTTTAACAAGAACACCTCACCATGGGACTCCAAAAGATGATGAGCCAAACTAGGGCCCACATCCAGCACTAATGCCAGGAACTTTAGAATTCTCATTGCTAGAAAACTGGGCATGACTGCACAAGTCCAGGCTGTCACTGGATCCTGCTTCCACACCCTGAAAATGATAAGAACGATCTTCGAATTTGCATCAAAGCAACACTAGAAAAACTGTCAATTATGCTATAGTCACCAGCTGGTTGGACTACAGAAACATCCTCTATGCTGGGATCACCATGCAACTTGCTAAAGGACTAAAGACAATCCAGAACTCAGCAGCCAGACTCATCCTCAACCCCCCACACAAAATTCTCATTACAACATACCTCAGGGAGCTCCACTGGTTCTCAATACACAAACTTGCTGATTTCAAACTCCTCACACACACATTTAAGACATCACACAACTTAGGCCAGACCTTCCTGGACATTTGCGTTTCCTTCTACAAATTATCGAGACACCTCGAGGAGTCCTGTCTGCACACATACCACACATACATAGAACCAGATCAGGAAAATAGGAGTTCTCTTACATTGCTCCTACAATGCAGACCAACCTCCAATCAACATCAGAGCCTTCTCCTCCCCCCTTGAATTCCGCAAGAAGCTGAATACCTGTCTTTTCAATTAACCAAGCTAACCCAAGGCAGGGCTAGGTACACACATCTGCTGAGTGCTAGGATACCCTCACGGTGACACTGTGCTTTACAAAAACACATAGCAAGGCCAGCAAGCACCACAAAAAATACATCATAAGATGTCAGAAGATACAAGAAGACACAAAAATACACTACTCATTCAAAAAAAGCCATAAGTAGAAAAAAAGAACAAGTGAAAAACAGCAGCACTTTCGTAGTATATGAAAACTTTATGTGAGAAATTTTTTGGAGTTGAAAAGTTATTTCTCTGTTGTCATTTTATATTTCCCAGGGCTGACCTCACGCCCAGGTAACTTATGTATCTAAAACAACTTTCCCACAAGATATCAGTTTAGATTCTGTCCTTGATCACTGTAATCACAACCATCATCTTGGCTGTTTAATCTTAGACACTCTTTTCAGTTTTCTGACTTTAATCACACTCTGAGGCCCAGATTTACTGACCATTTGCCCTGGCACAAAGTGTTGTGGTTGTATTTACTTTCCAACACAAATACTGATTGCATTGGAAAGTTTACCAAAGTTTGCTACTTTGCTTCAAAAGGGGTGTTCCGCGTGTGGTACATTGGCATTCCAATGTAACACTGATGGGTTTTGATGCAAGTCCCTATCTCCATATCTAGAAATATAGGTAGGCATGGATTTCCACCATAAAGGTACATTTTGTCAAGGCATGCGTAACGGTGGAGGAAGTTTTAAAACTATCCACATTTTTCCATTTTTGCATGTGTGCTGCACTGCACAGCACACATTTAAAGTGCGAAAAGTATTAAGTATTAAAGCATGGGTTTTGTAGTGGAAGGGAGTAATTCCAGTACAGATCCTATGCTTATCAGCGTGCTTATGACGCAAGACATGTACAAACCAAGAAGCATTCATTTTAGCACACCGCCCTCCCACCGATTTCCTTTCAAGCCGACTAAACAGAACATCTGTCTACATCTCCAGAAAAAAAAAAAGCAAAACGCCTGGTCATCGGTGGGATAACGCACAGTTGAGTTTGAGAAAGAAGTATGCGCTTTTCATAGTAATGATAAAGTACACTATCGATGTATCTTTAAATGTCTAGGCAAAAAGTCTTACAAATGAGTAACCATATTTTAAAATGGATACTGTTCAGTAAAACATACTTTAAACTTAAAAAGCAATTTTAATAATGTGATATGTTTTGTAGACATCTGTATGAAATCTCCTAATTAGTATACTTCCAGTGGCCATGGTTTTTAACATATACGTGAAGCCATCACACGATTTACTGAAGCCTCAAGGGACGGGATTCTATATGTATATGCAGATGTTTCTGAACTGGTTCAGCCTCTAAATAGAGACTGTGGGAAGGATGCAGCTGATCTCACAGCTGGTCTCGGAAGTCCAAAAATGGGTGCGTCAGAGTTGGTTAGCTTTCAACTCTACTAAAACTGAGCTGTCACCAGCAGAAACGATAAAATTTCTCACTGTGAATAAAACCATGATCATAGAGAGCTCTGATGTTAAAGAGGCCAAGTCTGTAGGTGTGGCTTCAGAAAGCCACCTTACAATGGAGGACCAGGTTTGGTGGTTTAGTGGTCTAATGAGTCCACTGCAGGGGCCTGTGTTTGACCTCATGGTCACAGGTTTAAATCCGGGTGGGCCCATTCAGCCTTTCATCCTTCTGAGGTCGATAAAATGAGTACCACTGAGTTGGGTAACAAAAACCATCTGTTTTTCAGCACCAAGATAACCTTCTGGCTCAACATGCGCTTTAGAAAAACATGTTACGTCATGTTAGTACAATGTTAACACCCTTGCCCGAACTCACCCTTTCCATATTTATGTATTAGTTACACTGCAACCATTTTTGTCTTAGAACTGGGCCACTCTGGCACATGCAACTATAGGAGTTAAACTGGAGTTCTGGGGATAGAGGGTTTTATGAAAGTTCTACTGTAGCAATGTGGCAGTATTATGTGGTATAGCTGGGGAGTCTCACCATGTAATACTAACTAGCACATTCCCCATTAGTGAACCATGGATTCACACCGGTAAACCTTTAGCTCAGTCCTGGTAGTGTGGCAAAGAGCAGTCAGGTTACTTAGAGAAACACGTGTAAAGCATTTCACAATACCAACATGGACGATAAGTAAATGACACGACTCAAAAGAAATCTGACACCAATTTAGAAAATTAAAGCACATTTTTACATAAATTTAGACACCAAAACAAACTTTTTAAGTTATACACAACTGGAGTTATGAATTTTAGAAGCTTTGGAAAATAGAGTATTTTCACTGCTAAAATTGAAGTCAATGGAGAAAATTAAAGTGTGTACTTGGGCACTTGCAAGGTGAGTTCTGAGGAACTCACCTGGACTTATGGTGCTGCGGGCCTTAGCCCTAAAAAAGAGAATCATTCTGGCATTAACTGCCAACCTTTTACCTTTGTTAATGCTTTTTAAATAATTCTGTTGTCAATTACAAATATAGAGGGTTGAAGACACAGATAGAGAGGCTTGCAACGATAGATAAATAGATACAATTGCAAATATAGAGCTAGATAGGGTTGCAAAGATAGCGATAGACATTTATATAGACAGATAGATCAATTGATGGAGTTGCAATAGAGAGATAGATAGAATAGGACAGGACATTGGAATAAACTCAACAACTACAATTAATGATACAATAGTCAAATGTCCACCTAAGCACAACATACAAGAGCACTGAAAGCAATCCAAAATGCCATATAAGCAGATTTAAAAGTATAACTGTAGACCTCAATTAAAATACATACCAGTATTATTTAAAGGAGTGCAGTTAGATATGCACTTCATTACGTGCATACTAAAATGAGGTCAACTTTATAAATAATCGTTTCAAATGGACATGTTGTGAAATAGCAGGAGTAAGACAAACAAAGGACACTCATTAGCAGGAGAAAGGAACTGATAAAGTAAGGAGTGTGCCCTGTGCTCGCATCAAAAATATGAAGAGGAGTAAAGTATTCTTCTATCACACCAGGGTAAAAAAAGGCAACACTAAACATTAAAGTAATAATTAAGGAAAAACAAAAAACACTGGCAGTGAATGTCACTACCTTAAGTGTGGATGGGGTATTGCAGCAAAAATCTACAGAGTGATCTGTATTGGTCCTTCTGATTCTGCATCAGCCCTCAGTCCATAGTAGTTCCACCATTTGCCCGACACCTGGGTGGGGTTATGTGAACAACCCCACGCCCTGTGGATGGTCTACTCCAACTTGGAAAACCAGCCCATTGCCCTCAGTTATTCAGAGATCATACATAGAAATGGGGAGTTCCATTTCTGCGTGATGTCGCATTTGGTTAGGGCCAATGCAACATTCACGAAAATCCACTCACTCCTGTTCCCGCCTGTATTTGCCAGGATCCCTAGTAGATCCACTCTGGGTGTGAGGCCAATGTATCTCCCCAGCACCCAAGAAATTGTTCTAGTTATGTGCTCCGAGAATGGCACACTATCAGGACACTGGCACACCACATGAAACAAGTCTGCATTGCGGTGGGTGCACCGGAGCAGTTGGGCATGAGAACTCTTCGGCCCCACCAGAGGAAGCTGGTGGTGAGGTACATCATGTGTAGATAGTTTAGTTGAATGATTCGTAGCCTGGGTGGTATTGCAATCTCTCTGGAGGCCATAAGTGCATCTCACCAGTCTGCATCATCAAATTCCGCAATCCATCCTTCCCATTTGTACTTCAGGGGCCAAAACAAATCTGGGACTCTGTGTATGAGGGATCGGTATATTTTGGCCACTCCACTATGGCCGATATTGTCCATCAGCAAGCTCACCTCTAGCGGGCTGTATACGGGTAGATCTGCGAAGTCTGAGCAGGGAGCAGACAGTGCATGTCGAACCTGAATATATTTGTGAATCTGTGCATGTCGAATCTTAATATGTGCCTGCAGTTGAGCAGAGTCCTTCATATGAGCACCATATGTCACCTAGGGACGTGATACTGATCTTGTCCTACTGACTGAAACCTTTCAGCTGGGCCGTGTGGTGCAGCTAGCATCCACCCCAAAAGGACTCAGTTGCATGAGTTTGTGATTCCAGTTCGTGAAGCGCAGTTCTGCTCATCAGCACAGTAGCATCACTTTTGTGGGTTCCAAAGTTTGGGCAGGAACGGGGATTCCGTACGGGTATCCTAGGACCCTGTCCAGACTCAATGGGGCCAGTTCAGTACTATAGGCTGGATCGCTCCAACACCCTGTCATCCAATCATTAATGACCAGAAGATGTGATGCTCAGTAGTAGAGCTTGACATCAGCCAGCCCCATTCCCCCATCAAACGTTGGGTAACAGCATTTATCCCATGCTGTCCTTGGGTTTCACTCTCACCATAAAAAGACCAGATATGTACATTAAGCTGTTTAAACCAAGTATTGGGTATTGGCAGTGGAAAGGTTTGCAGGGCATAAAGATATTTGAGAAGTTACAACATTTTGAATAGGGCCTCTCTACCCAGCATGTTCATCGGTAAACCGTACAAGGACGGTAGCTCTCTTTTGGTATCTGCAATTAGAGGAGTCAAGTTAAGGTTATATGCCAAGTCCGGTAAGATTGATATGTGGACCCCCAGGTATTTAAAAAGTCAAACACTGGACGGGGATTGTGCCTAGTCAACTCACTATTGCTGTGTCACCCTTGAATGGGACCAGATGAGACTTTTACCAGTTTGTACGGAGGTCTGAGTTCTCCTCAAAGACCCACAGAATGTGGAGGACCTGAGGGCCTCACAGATGTGGTCAGGCCAGGAAGAAAAGTGCTTCATCTGCTCAAAAGTCCTCCATGCCGTCCCTCCACACCCACCCTCACACCTGAGCATCGTGTCAGATAATCGTGGCCATTGGTTCTATCACCAGGGCAAAAAGAAGTGGAAAGAGGAGGCACCCCCTGTCTAGTGCCTCTATGGATAGGAAAGGGGGTAGAGAGTGGTCTGTTGATAAAGACCTGAACAGAGAGTTCCCTGTAAAGGAGTTGGACACACTTACTGTACCTTGGGACAAAGCCCATGTAGTGTAGGACCTGGTCCAAATAGGACAAGTCCACTCTATTGAATGCCTTTTTTAAATCGACAAACAGGAGGCCGCTGGGATCAGTTATCTTGTGCTAACAAGTGAGAGCAATGAAAACTAAATGCTGTTTTTTTCTGCTCTATTTTTCTAGCTTATAGTGACAAGTAGAAAGAACATGCTTATTGTTTCCACTTGTTAGATAATTATCGAAAAGTTATAATGTTTCTACACATTTAGGGCTACTGCAGCTTTTTTTTTTTTAAACTGACTTGTATTACATTGTTTCTTATACACTTTTGCAACAAATATCTTACAGGTTTTTGATGTGTTTAACTTTGCACTTGAGAATCTATTCTATTTTTTGTGTTTGCCAATATGCTCTCTCTTTCATATCAAAGAGCTATGCATCAAGGTTTTAAATGGTTTGTGGGAAAGGTGATGTTGTGACCATGTATTAAATGGGATAAAGTATCCCCTGTCATACAGGAAAAGAGTATTGCAGTCACCTAGTAGTTCCATAACCTTACAGAGGGTAATTTATCCCTCATATAATGCACCACTCTACACAATAATTGATCAAAAGTAGAACATTAGAGGAACAGCCCTGCTGTGATTTAAAAAGCCAAGGAACCTTATAACTCCTTCATTGTGTTTGGTAAAAGTTAACTTAAAAAAAGTTTGTGTCTTTTAAAAATGTCCACCCTTTGGAGGGGTGTTATACTATGCCATATATAGGTCTTTGTAGAGTACTCTAATTGTTTTTTAAGGCACTAGAAAACATATACATTTCTGGTGAATTAAAATTGAAGTCTAATCATCCTCTTTTTTAAGTTAGATAATACTTTCTACATATTTATTTAATTAAATAATGTATTTATTTATATATAGTTACTTATAGAGCTTTTATGACAAAGCACTGTACATAGGCCACGCAGTCCCTGAAACAGTGCTAAAATTATAAAATGTAAAATACATACAAAAGAGGAAGAGACAAGTTTATGCAGTTCTTGGAGTAAAACTACAAGGAAATCCTTCTTGCAAAGAATGGGCCACATTAAAAATAGAAAACAGGATGGGAGAAGATTGATCAATAAACGGCACAGCATTCTAAAGTAAATATAGTGAGGGTCCCTTCTAGATATATATAAAAACAAAAGAAAACACAAAGTCACAAATATAAAGTGAACACTTCACAAAAAACTTTCAACTTCAATACATCAGTCCAAATGTATCATAATGATCCTGGAATTAGCCAGTCAAGTTGAATGATGAATCCAAAGTCTTTATTCCAAATCTCATTCACTTATATACAGTCTGTAATCCACAGATTATGTTCCTTCCAGCCAAAGTCTTTATTCCAAATCTCATTCACTTATATACAGTCTGTAATCCACAGATTATGTTCCTTCCAGCCAATCCACAGATTATGTTCCTTCCAGACAAAGTCTTTATTCCAAATCTCATTCACTTATATACAGTCTGTAATCCACAGATTATGTTCCTTCCAGCCACAGTCTGTAATCCACAGATTATGTTCCTTCCAGCCAACACGTGTTTCGTCTTGGGAAATGATAAATCCCTTATGACTTCTTCAGGGCTAGAAATCATATAGTACATATGACAAAATGAGTTGAAACCAAAATGCTCAATCGTCCACTATGATGTGCAAACACACTCCAAAATTACCCAAGGGAGGTGAAAATTACATGGTATCACCAGAATGAGTGATGAGAAAAAAGGAAAGAAACCAAACCCAAAGTCCTAGTGATTGAAAATTAACACCAAGCCACCAACAATCTCCAACTAACTTCCTAAAAGTAAAGACACCAACATTAGCAAATCTATTAACAAGCTACAAGCCCCCAGTGAGTATACCAAAGTGTCCAAATTCAAATAATACGATAATAAAATACCTTCTTAAATCAGGCACTAATCATCTCTACTACAATTTGTAAATTCTTATATTCCAAAGTTTTCATCCAACACTCCAGTAGTGTTCCCATAACTGTCAGTATAAAAAGAAAGAATTACTTGAATAGTATTTAATATGTAATCTACAGTACATGCTTCGTAGCTCATCATCATTCAAAGTTATTATATGCCACATCAGTATAAGTCTCACAAGGTCAAAAAAGCGGTTGTTGTATTAATTAAAGACCCAAATCCTATCCTTCACCTTCTGCAATCCTTAAAAGTTCGTCATTTCAAAAACCCACCTCGTTATTCCGAAAATTATTTATTTTATGGCTCCAGCGTCTGACAGTAAGGACGCCTTGCGAGTACGCTGCTCGCGCGCAGCCGAACCCGGAAATAAATACACTTCCGGGTTCGCGCTCCTAACACAGCGTAACCATGATAGAAAATGGACTAAAATGTGAGTAAAGAAGGAACCACCGACATACGTCTTACAAATACGTTCCAGAAAGCCCAGAAAATAGTCAATTATATTGTTATACTGGTGAAACATATCTGGAAATTCACTACCGCAACCAGCCTACAAATCAGGCTAAAGTAAACAGTGTAGAACGCTCAATCTGTCAAAGACTACTTATATCGCAATTATGTTTGAAGTCTCTCATTCACAATAATGTGAACATCACTCAAGTAAATAATCTAAAAGTAATTCAACATCTCAGTAATATTAATATAATTCATAATATATATTGGTAATCCAGCCCACACCTCACACAATGATTAATATTGACTAAAAAATTCAGAAGGGGTACCCATATGAATTATTCAAAATTACAACGTTTGAGAATTTTGGTTGATCGCTCATGAAAACACAAAATTTCTTGACAAAATACCATACACAATATTCTTACAGGAAACAATATTAATGCATACACAGGCAATTTGTAACAAAATAATAATAGAGGCTTCACAGAGTCAAAATTATTTTAATAGAACATATCATTCACCCAGAAAGAATTCCAATTCTCTATCTGAATTTAATCCTATCTCTACAGCTCTTAATTTCATAATCCACATGGCTTCTTGTCTTCGTAGACACAGTTCCCTATTACCCCCCCTAGAATCCCGGGGGATATAGTCAAGACCAAAAAATTCAAAACTCTTCTGAGTAGTGAATGATATGTTCTATTAAAATAATTTTGACTCTAAAATAAATAATTTTCGGAATAACGAGGTGGGTTTTTGAAATGACGAACTTTTAAGGATTGCAGAAGGTGAAGGATAGGATTTGGGTCTTTAATTAATACAACAACCGCTTTTTTGACCTTGTGAGACTTATACTGATGTGGCATATAATAACTTTGAATGATGATGAGCTACGAAGCATGTACTGTATATTACATATTAAATACTATTCAAGTAATTCTTTCTTTTTATACTGACAGTTATGGGAACACTACTGGAGTGTTGGATGAAAACTTTGGAATATAAGAATTTACAAATTGTAGTAGAGATGATTAGTGCCTGATTTAAGAAGGTATTTTATTATCGTATTATTTGAATTTGGACACTTTGGTATACTCACTGGGGGCTTGTAGCTTGTTAATAGATTTGCTAATGTTGGTGTCTTTACTTTTAGGAAGTTAGTTGAAGATTGTTGGTGGCTTGGTGTTAATTTTCAATCACTAGGACTTTGGGTTTGGTTTCTTTCCTTTTTTCTCATCACTCATTCTGGTGATACCATGTAATTTTCACCTCCCTTGGGTAATTTTGGAGTGTGTTTGCACATCATAGTGGACGATTGAGCATTTTGGTTTCAACTCATTTTGTCATATGTACTCTATGATTTCTAGCCCTGAAGAAGTCATAAGGGATTTATCATTTCCCAAGACGAAACACGTGTTGGCTGGAAGGAACATAATCTGTGGATTACAGACTGTGGCTGGAAGGAACATAATCTGTGGATTACAGACTGTATATAAGTGAATGAGATTTGGAATAAAGACTTTGGCTGGAAGGAACATAATCTGTGGATTGGCTGGAAGGAACATAATCTGTGGATTACAGACTGTATATAAGTGAATGAGATTTGGAATAAAGACTTTGGCTGGAAGGAACATAATCTGTGGATTACAGACTGTATATAAGTGAATGAGATTTGGAATAAAGACTTTGGATTCATCATTCAACTTGACTGGCTAATTCCAGGATCATTATGATACATTTGGACTGATGTATTGAAGTTGAAAGTTTTTTGTGAAGTGTTCACTTTATATTCGTGACTTTGTGTTTTCTTTTGTTTTTATATATATCTAGAAGGGACCCTCACTATATTTAATTTTGTAGTTAGAGGTGTTTTTCCTCTGAGGGTAGGGTGTTTCCCTATTGAGGTTCCCTGCTATTTACTAGGGTTAGTTCATTACCCATAGCGCCATTTATCCTTAGTTTCACACCCTGCTTCGTTGTAGCATTCTAAAGTATCAGCATAGGAAAAGGTTTGAAAATTAGAGGGTACACAACAGGAATGGGGCTGACCCAAATGGGATTGAGAGGGAGAGAATGGGGAGTTGAACAAAAATGGATTACACTAGAAAGACTGGGATCACATTCCGTGATTACAAAATACAAAGAAATAAAAAGAATAAGGAAAAGGAAGCCACTACAAGGATATCATTTGGGGGAGAGATGGAAACTTGGAGAGAAATTCAAGAGAAGATGCATTGCTCAATTTTGACAGACTGCAAAGGAGCAAGTGCATAGACAAAGAGAGCTTTGAGACAAAATCTCAATTTCCTGAAGTAAATAAGCTGGAAACCACACGAATGAAAGACAGATGAAATACGTTCTAATAAATTGGGTTACTCGTTGAGGAGGGTGAAACCCTACTCAAGCAGTTGTTAGGGAAGAGTCACAACCAAACCCTAAATTAACTTGTGCTCAACCCTCGGGTAGCTTAGCCCAGAGGAGCCAGGCTGAACTCAGGGGCAATGTGCAAAGTATTTGTGAAACACGTCAAACAGTAATATAGTGAAAACACCACAAAAGGCTCCCACACCAGTTTAGAAAAATAAAGTAATTTTAATACATAAAACATGACCAAAACAATAAAAATACAATTAGTAGGGCCAGAGACATGAAGGTTTTAAAATTTCTGTGGAAAAGCGCCAGCTGTGGATGTCTGTCAGGCTGACTGCGATGGAGCACAGGTAGGCTATCGGGACCCATTTAGGCCCGCTGAACAAAGTACTTTAGGTCCTGATTTTGGAGCACTGGGAGGTTCTGTGCCACGGATGTGTCAGGCAACTGAGGTGATGCGTCTATTCTGAGGTCTTGTAGAGCGATGCGAGGTCCTGTGTCATTGTCGAGGATCCCATTGATGAGGGCTTGCAATGCGAAGCCCAGTGTTGGGGATGCCTTGCGCAGTCGAGGCTGCAATGCACAAACCTGTGTCATCATTGAGGCTGCCATCAACAAGGGATCCAGTGGCCTGTGTAAGTTCTGCTGGGTCCACAGATGGTTTGGCAGAGAACCATCAGGCCCACTTTCAAGGGTCTAGGATTGGAATGGCACCACTTTGGCTCACAGACAGCAAAGTTCAGGTCCTGAGTTCAAGGGTGTTGGACTATTCTAACCCTGAGGTTCTAATCAGGAGGGCAGCCAACTAGCCCTTGGAGTCACTTTAAGGTCCTGGGTTTAACAGCTGCAGGTCCAGTCCTTTTTAACTAGGCACGATGGCAGAAGGTCAGCACAGCAAGACAGAAGTCCAGCAAACCAGTAGTCCAGCTGGGCAGCAGTCCAGCAGAGTAGCAACAGCACAGAGCAGAGTATCCACAGGTCCAGAGGTATACTGAGGAGTTGGTGTCTGAGGTCCGATGCTTATAGCCAGTTGTGCCTTTGAAGTGGGAGAAACTTCTAGGGGCATGCCTTTGAAGTGCACAGGTATCCTGGCTTTTTTGCCCTGGCTTCAGACTAACCACAGGGGATATGCAGCCCTTTGTGTGGAGACAACACAGTCTATTCAAGTTATATGGGGCTGTGCCCAGTCCCTCGCTCCCATCTTTCCAGTAATGGCCCATCCACATACACCTAAGCTCCCTATTGTGTATGGCTGTCTAGGGGGAATATACAAAGCCCAACTGTCAGCTACACCCAGTCATGTGACACAGAGACAGGGTGCAGGCACCAAATGAGTAGGACAGGAAAATGTCAACATTTTAAAATGGGCATTTTCAAAATTGCAATTTAAAATCTGACTTCACCATGAGTTAGGATTTTTAATTACAATTTCAAAGGTACCAAACACAGAATGATTACCTGTTTTCATTTACAAATTACTGCTTTTTAAATGTAAAACTCAAATGTTACCCTGTGGGAGAGGTGGGCCTTGCAGTAGTGAAAAACAAAGTGAAGAGTTTTTTTACTACCAGGACATGCAAAACTTAAAAGTACATGTCCAACTTTTTAAATGCACTGCACCCTGCTCCTAGGGCTGTCCAGGGCTTACCCTAGGGGTGACATGTATATTAAAAAGGAAGGTTTTGGGGTGTGGCCTGGCTGGTCAAGATGGTGGACATGCTCTGGTGACCTCCTGTCTGCCATCTCACAGAGGTTGGTTATGCTGGAGCTGGTGTGCCACTGAAGGTTGTAGAGGGGCCCTGCTGGCTCCCCGACCCACTGATCCTCCTCCTGCATGACAAGGGTGGTGTAATGCACCCATAAGGAGTGCCTCCCTGAACCCAGGCCTAGGCTGCCCATTAACTAAGGTGCCCCTCCAATGAGTGCTTCCCCTGCAGTTTGCTTTGTGCCAGAGTGGCTTGAATTATTGGCAGCAATGCCCTGGAGAAGCAACACGGGACCAGCCCAGGCTCTCTGCGGGAGGGCCCATCCCGAGTTATGGCTTTTGGTCCACAGGGGCAGCCCAATCGGGGTGTTGGCAGCCCCGGCCAAAATGGCAGTTTGAAAGCTGCACCAACAGGTGGCAATGGCAGGCCCAATTCATGTTTAAAGGGCTACTTAAGTGGTTGGCACAATCAGTGTTGCATGCTTACTAGTAGCATGTACTTACACACCCTGGGCACAGGTAGTGCCACTTTATTGGGGACTAACAAGTACATTTAATATGTCCATAAGCCACTTTTACCATGCTTAAAGGAGGGAGCACAAGCACATTAGCACTACTTACCATTGGAAATTTTTTCCGAGTCCTGCAAGACAACAAACACAGGTTCAGGAAACAGAAGGGTGAAGGCAAAAAGTCTGGGGATGACACTGCAGAAAGCGCCAAGTCCAACATATGTTGAGAGAATAAAAGGTTACAGTAAAAGATAATGCTGGGATTGCGAGCTGTAGGTGAGATAGTGAGTTTTGTTAGGGACAGTGCTTAATTTGTGCTTGTTGTTTTCGGTGCGGGCACCAGCACTTATTTTTGAGGGCCGCAACCTATTTTTCTATCTCAAGCATTTACTCCGGATGGAGGAAGAGAAAAGCGTCACAATGGGAGAGGGCAGAAAGCTGCAAGAGTGAGCTGAAAGGAAAGTGTGGCTGTAAATGAATTAAACAGGCCCAAGATGGCTTCAGGATTACGCTGCCTTAGTATTCCGTGTTTGCACATTTAATTACAGCTGCCGCATGTTTAGGAGGAGGGCTTTGGGCACGGCAGGTTCTTATTTACAAATTAAGCACTGGTTAGGCAAAGAAGATAAAGTGAGGAGGAGAGAAATGTGGTGATGGGATGGAGTCATCGTTTTAGAGGGCTTGACGCTGAAAGATATCTTTGATTTAGAGGCATATTTAAGAGCCCCTATGCACTGCAGCGTATTTACAAGGTGGCGTTAAGCCACTTTTTATGGGTTAACGCCACCTTGTAAATTCAGCCTCTTCACATACAGCACTTTGCATGGAAGGGGCATACAATGGGTGTTGCTGTGGGTGTGCCACAGCAACACCCATTGCATTTTGATGCTGGCTCAGAGTTACAAGTTTTAGTAAACCTGAGGCATCGTCAAAATCTAACGGCACCCCGGGGGTGGCGTTGGAGTGGCACAAGGAGGAGAAATGCTTTAATTCCTCCTTGTTTTTTGTTCTTTCTATGTGTGTTGCTTTTTGAAGCACACATAGAAAGAGCAAATCACACTTTTAGGGTTGTTTTTGTGCAGGAAGGTGTCCCTTCCTGCACAAAAACAATCTCCCCCAAGGGTGCAAGGGTGGCTGCATTGACGCACAGCAATGGCGCAATGGCGGTGCGCGAGGCTGCTAAATGCGGCGCAGTGCCGTGCACCGTCATTTTCTATTAAATCTGGCCCTTAATATTTAAGAGCCACATAATGACAGAGTTGAGAAAGGTGAGGGTAAAAGAGGAAAACAAGATGAAAGGTTGTAGGTTATGGGCATGGATATGCTAGGAAAGGATGAAGGATGTGATGATGGAAGAGGGAAGACAGGTAAATAAGTAGAGATATATAAATAGAAAACAGGAGGGGAATATCAACCAATTCCTCTACCCTATGGGGCATATTTACGAAAAGCCACTTTTCTTGCACCCTTTACCGCCCCCCTACCGCCACCATGTGTGCGCCGTATTTCAAATACAGGGCACCATAGTGCAGGGTAGGGGGCAATAGCATAATTTTTCATGACACTATTGATGTACTCTGCAAGTGTAGCGCCAAAATATTGGCACTACTCCTCTAGAGTACATAGGGGCTGATTATAAATAATGGAAGCCCCCTTTTAACGCCTGCACTGAGCAGGCGTTAAAAGTGCCATAAAAATGATGCAAGGAAATCTGTCAGATTGCCTTGTCCAATTTTTTGACCCCTAACGGGGAACACTCCCTTTCCATACATTATGCCTGGCGCAGGCATAATGTAGCGCAAAGGGTTACAAAGTGGTCCAATGCATGCATTAAGCCACTTTGTAAATGTGGCGCCTGGATTTTGGCCTCGTTGGGCCACTTTAGCGTCAAACTAAATGACGCTAATGTGGCACAAGGTGGCACTAGGGGCTTATAAATATGCCCCAAGGGTTGGAAGAGAACACATTGTCACAAAGATAGATTTGAAAGGTAAGAAGAAGTGGACAACAAAAAGGGCAGTGCCAGGGAGACGCACAGAGTCGGTACACAAAATTAGGTGTGGGTGAAACTGTATATTTCTTCTACACTAATATGAGTAGTTATAGTAAGAAATACAGGTTTTTACGCACATTATGTGTGTGGATCAATTGTGTGAAAATTTAGAGTTATTACTTGCCTACCAAAGGCTTAAGCGATACGAGCACCAATGTAAGATCCAGCTGGTTTTTATAGTCACACATTGAAATTTGCCACAGAACGTATGCTCTTTCACAAGTCTGACAAGACATTTTCTGCTTGAACCCGATCTACATTGATAAAAAAGCATGTGATTAGTGCAGGTGAAATTACATGTGATAAGCATAACTCAACAGTTTATGGGAGATTAAGCAGTTCAATGAAAAATATGCTCATCTGTAGTTGAGAAGAACGAATAGAGAGGACTGTCAGCTCTGATGAGCCGAGTGAAGGTGATTGGAGACTGTGAGCAGGGTATTCTCAGAGGACAGAGCAGAAATGCAGAATTGCAGAATTTTTTCAGTTTAGACATTTAGGCCCGTGCTTATAATTTTTGCTGCACAAGTGCGCAAATGCAGTTTTGGGGCAAAAAGTATAGCGCCGGCTTGCATCATTCCAAAGAGCCAGCCGCTTACCAAATTTATGGAATCCTGCAAGCCCGCGCTAAGGGTGAGCTAGCGTCTAGAAAAATGACGCTAGCTGGGTGGGGGTGGCGGTACCGGGGAAGGGGGTTTTGCCTCATAAAATGACGCTAGGTTGGTTAGAGGCAAAAAAATGCTGTTAACCAGCCGAGTGTCATTTTCTGACGCAAAACCATCCATACCACATGACTCCTGTCTGATAAAAGACAGGAGTCATGCCAACCACCCCCAATGGCCAGCACAGGGGGCCAGTGTCCCTGGGCATGGCAATTGCGACCAGTGCCATGCGGGGGGGCTATTTGAGGGCCCCCAAAGGCACTTACAATTTTGTTAAACAATGCTTACCTACACTTACTTTACATAACTGGGATGTAGTCCCCCATCCTCTGGTGTCCCTCTGGTGTGGGTGGGGGTGTTTCTGGGTCTTGGGTTGGGCACCTGTGGGCCGATTCTATGGTGTTTGACCATGGAAATGGGTCCACAGGTGCCCTAATGCCTGCTCTGACCCAGGTGTTAAATAATGGCCATTATTTAGGCCCACCGATGCACCTTTTTGCACAGGTGGATAAATAAGGCGCTAGGGGCTTTGAATCATTTTTTGGACTGGAACGCCTACCTTGCATCTCATTGACGCAAGTTGGTTTTACGCATTCAAAAAATGAAGTTAACTCCTATATTTTGATGCTAGACAGGTCTAGAGTCAAAATATAAATATGGAGTTAAGTTTGCGCTGAAATTGCTTAAAAAAAAGATGCAAATTCAGCGCCCACAGAGTATAAATATGCCCCTGAGAGAGAAAAGGAAGAAGGGATGCAGAAAATAAATTTGAGGGCAATGAAAGATCAATGGAGGGCTTCTTTAAAAGTTCCAGAATCACTGCATGCTTGAAAGGGGTGGACAGGGAACTTGAAGGCAGAAATAATTTAGCAAAATGCCAGTATTCTGAAAAGGTGATTATAGAGATGAAGAATAATAGATGACAGCACAAGATCAGAATTGGCCACCAATGGGTTAGCAAGCTTAAGAAAGAAAAAAGGTTTGGATTAGGAGATAGGAGAGAAATAGGAAACAGAAGAGCACATTGTGTAAAGTGCATAGGCAGTGTGACTTAACATCAGAACATAAGCTATCAATTTTAAAAGTAAAGAAATTAGTAATATCAGAAGTGGACAGAGAAAATCAAGACAACTTAAAGTAGATGGTGGCACTGAGGTAAAAGAGCAGTGATATTAGTTTGATAGTTGAAATATGTTCAGAGAATTCAGAAGGCTAAATCAAAATATATGTAACAAATACCTTACCTCAGGGAGAACTGAAAAACCCAGATATTTATGCAGCCCAAAAATAAGGCTGTTTTCTACTCCTATCCTTGGTAAATTATTACTCATTTTAGATCAAGATTACTGGAACTATGCAGTACCTTCATCTACTCCACAATCTCCTGAATTAAGGGTAATTGGTATCTATTCTTGATTATAATCTTAGTTGCCAATAATGCACAGAAAGTGATAGTCCTCTAACATGATTTTGAAAAACATTGCAAACTGGAGTCTCAGCTGAGTTTGCTCATCTTTCCTCTACCTTCTCTTTCAAATATTTTCTCATCCAACAATGTATGAATTGTCCATAAATAATCATTGTGTCTGGGTAGGTTATGTTATGGGGATTAGTAAGGCACACTCAGCACCCAGGTAGGTATTCAGCTGCTCAAGGAGTTGCCTTAGTTGTAGTGAAGCTACTTTAGCTACTCACATGCACGTTATTTTAGCCTATGCCTGCAGCTTGTCCCCTTTCACTTTGAGGCATACATTTTTTATTTCGCTATATATTTTGTTGCCAAAGCCTTCTTTTTTAGTGGAGATGTTTTTATTATTTTATCAGATTGTCCTTTACAGAGACTTCTGTTGTTCTTTTCTCTGCACAATATTCTCATGCTGTGCTCAATTCAAGGTTGTACATGATAAGTTTCAAATTATTGCCAGTACAAAGCATTCATCATGTCCTCAACTCTTATATACAGAAATATATGTGTAGTCACATAATTACAGTTTTCTCACAACACCAGAAGTTTTATTATAAAACGCCTCACTGCCCCCTACATGATAGAGGGGAATTCCAACCAGTTGCCATTGAATACTCCACGTCGCCTTTGTAAGTTTCTGATGAGACCTGATGTAGTCTCTCCCTCCATGTGGGTGAATTGGCAGTAGACCAACAGACCTCTTCTTTACCTACAATCACAGCTATGGGGATGGGGTTCTCCCGGGGAGGCCTGATGGCAGATGAGGGCTTACACTGCCATGCTCTTGTAGGGAATCTTAGTAGTGCAGGTAGGGATTTTAGAATCATTGTTGTGGCAGTATGGTGGGACTTTTCCTATGTTTCACTTCCTTGCCACTGCCTTGCTTTTATTATGTTTTATCATCCTTAAAATCGTAATACATGCCTTTTTACATAGAATGCAGTTGATTCAATAAAACCTATTTAACCTTGTCCTGCTTCTGTTTTCCCCTTGTATGTGTGAGACATATGTGACTAAGATAAAGGGGTAAGATCTGTTCCACCATAATTTCCCTTAGAAATTTAGATGACATCCGAAGGACTGCCACAAGTCAAATTTTATTCTTGGGTGCTAGTGAGGTGCTGCTAGCTGGCTGGAAGGGTTAGGCTGACAGTTGTCACACGACGCAGAATGAGACTCAGTCCCCCATGCCATGTGGTGCATTTGATAATTTTGAGGCATTGGTGGTATGTTTCGAAGTACCAAAACCAATGAGTGCCAAAACCAATGAGAGTACAGGGGAACAGTTATGTGGGAAAGGCTCTGTTTCCCCAAACTGATATACCTAAACCAAAACTGAAGGATGTCTCCCAAAACAGCAGTGACTATACCCTGCCCCTTAGTGCTCACCAGGCACATTGCATGTGTTCTTGGAGAACCCTCACCCACATGCCAATCATGTAGCATGCTTCATCATTGGGTCCTCACCAGGTGAGGTACTCACCACCAGGTGGGCTCAACCTTGCAGTGGGAAGGAGCACTTTGAAATTTGCTATGTACTTAGTGGATCTTAGGACAGAAAACGTTACAAATATTTCCAGGGAACCCTGACTTAGGGCCATATTTATACTTTTCGACGCACAACTGCGCCAAGGCAGTTGTGCGTCAAAAAAGTTAACGCCGGCTAACGCCATTCTGAAGCGCCATGCGGGCGCCGTATTTATTCAATAACGTTAGCCGGCGTTAGCAGGCGGAGCTGCCTGGTGTGCGTGAAAAAAAATGACTTACACCAGGCAGCGCCGGCGTAGGGGAAAATGGAGCTTGGGCACCAAAAAATGGGGCAAGTCAGGCTGAGGCAAAATTTTCGCCTCAACCCGATTTGCCCCATTTATTTTGACTCCCAACCCCCATTGAAATGACTCCTGTCTTAGCAAAGACAGGAGTCATGCCCCCTTGCCCAATGGCCATGCCCAGGGGACTTATGTCCCCTGGGCATGGTCATTGGGCATAGTGGCATGTAGGGGGGCACAAATCAGGCCCCCCTATGCCACAAAAAAAATAATAATAATACTTACCAGCACTTACCTTAATGTCCCAGGGGTGGGTCCCTCCATCCTTGGGCGTCTTCCTGGGGTGGGCAAGGGTGGCAGGGGGTGTCCCTGGGGGCATGGGAGGGCACCTCTGAGCTCCTTCCGAGCCCACAGGTCCCTTAACGCCTGCCCTGACCAGGCGCAAAAAAACGACGCAAAAGCGGCTGGATGTCATTTTTTTTGACCCGCCCACTCCCGGGCGTCATTTTTGCCCGGGAGTATAAATACGGCGCACATGCCTCGGAGTCATTTTTTAGACGGGAACGCCTACCTTGCATATCATTAACGCAAGGAAGGTGTCCACGCTAAAAAATGACGCAAACTCCATGAACTTTGGCGCTAGATGCGTCTAACGCCAAAGTATAAATATGGAGTTTGTTTTGCGTCGAATTTGCGTAAAAAAAACGACGCAAATCCAGCGCAAACAGAGTATAAATATGGCCCTTAATTCTTTAATAAGAGGGGCTCTGTGATATGGGTAAAACATAACATGACACAAAGAGGCTTTTACTGAGCCAGTGTGTCTATTTTAGGTCAAAATGTTTCTTCTGCTTCGCAAGATGTTCAGATTTCATCAGGTCCTCAAAGACCCATGTATTTCTAGTCTATTCTTAGAAGCAGTTATGCATCCACATGCATTCCATGCAAGAACAGGACAGTTACCCAGCCCTTCTTTATAGGGTGATTGATTGAAAACTGAGGATTATCAACTTCAAGAATCCTTTCAGCGTGTACATACCGGTATGTTTTCCAATTAGTATATATTCTGAGCAAATGCCATGAGCTGTTGAGTAAAGAGTAAACTATGTCATTTGGGTGCAGTACCTCCATGTATCTAAAAGCCTAATTTGGGACAACCACTCCATAAACACATCGGTTAGGGCCTCACCACTCCCATCTCTTGTCCTTGAACCACCTCTGTTAGCTTCCATCACTCTTGTGAAGTCACACACAGCACTGTTTCCACTTCAGCAGCATGTAAGATGGACGTGATGGTTTTTCCTAGGTAGCTTTCTTGTTTCTTGTCGATACTTATGCCACTGTGATGATGCAGTCCTCCACTTCCATAAGTACCCTGAGGAATATTCCTGGGTATCCCTCAAGATTTTTCAAATAATCCACTATATTATTTTTTAGCAGAATACCGCCACCCCTACCTTTTCCTGTTGCCACAAGGCAAATGATTGTACTAAGACTTTTTTTATTTTATTTCCATACTAGCCATACTTACAGAAGTGAAACTTTTGAAGACAATATATGTCACCATTCCAGGCTGTCATATAGTTAACTAATTAAGGCTTTTAACTTGGGCATTTAGGCCCTACACATTCAGGCTATCCTAACCATTTGGTTCTAAGAAAGACTAAAGCAAATGGTGGACTCTGCTTCCCAATCCACCAAATGTAGACAATTTCTTCTTACTTTGGTGATAGTAGCCTGGTTTACATAGCATAGGGTGTGTTTTAGTAGTGCAGGAATTTGTAGAGGTAGGGCCAGAGCCTGATCTCAAAAGTCCCCCATCTTGTAGCAGCAGGCCACCACCACAGATATAAATTTTACAATTTGATTTGTCTTGCTGTAGTGTGAAGTGC
Source organism: Pleurodeles waltl (assembly GCF_031143425.1). NCBI lineage: Eukaryota > Metazoa > Chordata > Amphibia > Caudata > Salamandridae > Pleurodeles > Pleurodeles waltl. The sequence goes on from NC_090436.1 coordinate 321,539,188, forward strand.
AGATCTTGTGTTGCAGGTTGTCGCAAGCGGTCGCTGTAGTGCCAATAGTTGTATACAACAGTGCTTCACATTGGCAGTCATTGGGGGGAGGGGATGGGAGCAGGGTGTCGGTGTAACCAGGCTCCTTTGTGGTTGTGAATAGCCCGCTGGTGCAGCCAAGGGTCCAGGACCTGGGAAGGCCCCTCTTGGGGATCAATAACTCACTCCAGCAGTCCAGCAGAGGCCATCAGGGCTCAGGCAAGTCCAGTTGCAGGTCTAGTGCAAGTCCAGGCTGGGCAGATGCAGGGAGGCCTCTGGAGTGTGTTGTGCCCCTTTACCGCAGACAGGAGTTCAGCCAACTGACCCTTGTGGTCACTTGGGGGCATATTTATAATGCCCTAGCGCCACCTTGCGCCACATTAACGTCATTGTTTTTTACGTTAATGTGGCCCAACGAGGCCAAAATCCCTGCACCTTGTTTACACGGTGGTGCAATGCATGTACTGAGTCACTCTGTAGCCCTTTGCGCTACATTATGCCTGCACCAGGCATAATGTATGCAAAGGGGGCGTTCCCCCGTTAGGGAAGCTGTAAAAATGACATAAGGAAATCTCTGAGATTTACTTACGCCATTTTTTTCGGCACTTTAAGGTGCCTTCCATTATTCAGAATGGGGCATATTTACTCTGCAGGAGTAGCGCCATTATTTTGACAATACTCCTGCAGGGCACATCAATATGGTCATGAAAAATGAAGCTATTGTCCCATACCCTACACCATGGTGCGCCATATTTTAAATACGGCGCACACATGGTGGTGGTAGGCGGGTGCTAAGGGGCGCAGGGAAAGTGGCGCTGCATTCTGTGCAGCGCCACTTTCCATAAATCTGCCCCTTAGTTTAGCCTGGGATGAAGAGAGCAGGTCCAGTCTTTCTTCTCAGAGAGTGGGGAAGTCTTCAAGCAGCAGGGCAGCCTTCTGGTGGTCATAGTAGTCCTCAGCACAGTCCTCGGGTAGCAGCAGGGCAGTCCGCTGGGGAGCAAATCATGACTCAAGCAGCAGGGCAGTCCTCTAGGGATCAAGGCAGTCCTTTTCCTGTAATGTCCACAGGTCCAGGAGTGTACTGATGAGTGGCTTGGAGGTCCTGTATTTATACCTGATGCCAGCCTTTGAAATGGTGGGATTCACAATAATATCCCCACATCTTGATCTAGAAAGTTCTTCCTTTCTCCTGTCAAGGCTCCAAGAAGTCTTGGGTGACAAAAGACTAGTGTCAGGTTCCTTCGTGTGTGCTTGCAGGAAGCCCTTTGAAGTGTGAGTAGAGCAAGGCACAGCTCGCCCTCAGCCACCCTGGCAGGATGACCCATCCTGCTTACATTTAGTCCCCTTTTGTCTCACTGCCTGGGAGGAATACACAAATCCCATCAGCATAGCCATTCAAAGTCATGTGATCCGGAATACAAGACAGAATTGGTTAGAACAAGAAAATGTCAACTTTATAAAAGTGGCATTTTTCAGAAATGTGACTTAAAATCAAACTTTACTAATAAAGATGATTAAAAATTATTACAATGTATTTGAGTGTACACACCATAACTCTATACGCTCCTAATCAAAAGTTATCAATTCGGCTAGTTCAGTGGGTGGCACAATGAATACTGCAGGCCCACTAGTGCCATTTAATTTAAAGACCCTGTGTACATGTAGTACTACTTACTAGGGACAAAGAAATAAAGTAAATGTGCCAATTAGGTGTAAGTCAATTTTACCATGTTCCAAGGAGCGAGCACAAGGACCTTAGCACTGGTTAGCAGTGGTAAAGTGAGCAGAGTGCTAAAGCCACAAAAGTTGAATTCAGCGAAACAGACACACCCACTCATTCGCATTCATCCATACTGACACCCCCATACACGCGCACATACACACACACACACATAAACAAGCACTCGCAGACACACACGCATTCAGCACCCCCTCCTCAAACACACACAGGAGGGGATGGGTCCTGGCGGTCTTCTCTCTCCACCACCACCACGCCAGCAGGACACCGCTGAGCCGTATTACAGCTCGTAATACGCTGGGCGAAGTCATGCTGCTGTGGCGGTGCCGGCGAGGGAACCAGCTATGTACTGCCAACCACCAGAACGAATGATGGTTGCTCTCCACCTCAAAAATGGCAGTGAACAGCCACCACTCATAATATGGTGGTCGAAGGGCGGGTTCGGCTTTGGCGGTCAGTGGAATTGACCGCCAAAGTCGTAATGAGGACCAAAGTATTTATGACTGACAGACTAGTGCTTAGTCTTCTAACATGGGGACTGGTGTTTGCTTTTCTTTCTTCGATTGTAAACCAAGTGGAAGGATTTTGCAAAGTGAATTATGCCACAATCTTGCAGGAGTGCGGGAAATGTAAAAGTTAAGTCTGTGGTATGTGATTTTTGTTTCTAACACACAGCAAAGTGTAAATAAATGTAAATGAACTGTACAAAATATTCCAGGAAAGTCAGGAAAGCACAAATAATGTGCGTTTTTATGTGAGTGGGAAGTATGATGATAAAGATTTTAATTTGACCAAAACCAGTCAAGGCACTTTACTTGGAGATGCACAAATAATAAATATTTTGAAATCCGATTGCCACACATTATTGTTTAAGTGCTATATAGCTCAATCAGTAAAACTGCATGTCTCTTCAGGTTTAGTGGCCATTTCAATTGAAAATGTAGTGCCTGTAAATGACAGTGTGCTATCACACCATGGTTTAGAAAAATATATGCAACAGTGTGCTGCAAAATGCACCACTGGCAGCACAACACATCCTGACTACTGTTCTGCCGAATGAGCGCAGCTCATTTGCTACACTTGTTTTATTAACTTGAAGCTTACATTTTTCACAGTTGCTATGACTTCAGTGATGTAACACTGATGTCAGCCCCCACGCTGAAAATTGTTCCACCAATTTTGCTTTAGTGCAAATGAAGGTAATTAACCAAATCCTTTCCATAATTCGCCAGGGTGTTAAATTACTGCTGTGGACTAGTTCAAGCGCTCTGATAAGTGATAAAGTAGAAAAACTGTGAAATTATTTGCCTAGGATCACACAATCTGGTGAAGCAGGGAAGCTGGGATTGATCTAACGTTTTCTAGTTTCATCCTGTGCCATTCAGCAACTAGATGGGTATCTCTTTTTCATATCAAACATTAATGTTTTTTTTTAAATCTTGGCGTATGATGTTAGAATATGCCACTTTTTTGCAGTTTCTATAGCACAAACTTGGCCCAAGATAATATGACATCTTCCCAACAAACCTAGGGGCATATTTACAAAATAATGACGCAGCCCGGCATTGCAAGCCATTTTACAGCACTGAGCTGTGCCAATAGGAAAGTGCAGGGGTGCGTCATATTTACAGCAATACAGCACATCCCTGTACTTTCCTCAGTGCTGGTGCACAATTGGTAGCCTAGCGCCAACGCAGGCACACTTGTATCAAGGCTTGGATCGTTGTTTATATGCAGAAATAACAACTTCCTGCACATAAACCATCTTTAATGGGGTTTTCCTCCTTCTATGTGTGCTGTAGCACATATAGAGGAAAAACAAACAAGGAGAAATAAAGATATTTCTCTTCGTTGGGCAGCTTTTACTCCACCCCTGGGATGGCATATGAATCTGATGCATTACCAGCCTTGTAAATCAGGGGCGGTGTCAGATTCCATGGGTGTTGCGTGGTAACACCCACAGCAACACCCATGGAATGCCCCTTTCATACAGAGTAATGTGTGAAAGGGGGCCATATTTACAAGGCTGTGAGAAGACATGCAAGGTGGCTTTGCATGGCCTTGTAATTATGGGATGGCATACTGCACCATCGGGGTGTCAAAAAAAGTGACGCTCCGGTGGCACTAGGGGTTTGTAAATATGCCCCTCAGAGTAGTTGGACATTTCTTTTTTGAAGGACGTGAACTGATTTTACCTGGATTCAAAGAATGTGGCGCGAAGGCTGGGTTTTGAACCTGGTTCCCATGCTTTGGGGTTGGTAGCTCAAGCAACAAGGCTGCATCTCCTCATGTGAAAGCTTGCTTCACTTGTGCTCGAGGTGCAAACAGGAAGAACTCAAGTTGAGCCAGTGGCTCTTGTCAGTGGTTGTATAACTCTCGGCAAAATTAATAACTAGCCTGAGGTAGACAGAAACAGAACTAATTCAGTCCGGACACACACCTGTTACCACTTTTTGCCAACTGGCAGCTTGATTTCATTGCCGTTTACAGATGCTATATTAAAGTACAGCAAACCATAGAACTGTTGGTGCATAAAACAGGATAACAGCAAACCTCTGGTATATCAGGGACAGCATTTTGTCATGTTTGCCTCAGTCTGATATGCATATCTCATCCTCTCATATTTCAAGAACTGCCACGAATATGCTATCACAAGCATTTTCCCACAGGTGCCTTATACCAAGAATGGCCTCCAGTAGGTCAGCTCCATCATTTTTCTACAGGAGAAGTGCATGCCAAGAATTACCTCTGGTTTGCCAGTGTCAGCATTTTGCCATGGGTTTCAGTATTGTGCCAGTTATGCCACGCTACGCCACAAATTACATCTACTATGCCTGTGTTAGTATTTTGCCATGGGTGTTCCTCAAGGGTGTAGCTGGAAAATGAAAATACCCCCCACTTGGAACCAAAGCTCTGATGGCACCAAGCAAGTGAAGCCAGTGAGTTTGAACCTCCCTAGAACAGCTCCCTTTTCTCTTTCATGCAAACTTCTATCCATTCATCCTTTCAGCCGTCCATATACCGGTTGATATCAACCATTTCACTTTTACATTCATTCATTCTTTCATCCATCATTCAATCTTTCATCATCCATACATGCATCCAACCATCCACTAATACAACCATTATTTGACTTACCAATGTATCATTAAATTCTTTCATCCATCAATTGATCCTTTGGTCCATTAATTCATCCATTCATTCATCCTCTCAGTTTTGCATTTACTAGGCAATTCTATCACCCACCCATTTACCCGTCATCTCACTCACTCATCCACAAATCATTTTACCACTCATCTACCAATCCTTCCACCCACTCACCTTTTCACCAACCCATTCATCCATTTTTCACCCTCCCATCCATCCATCCTTTTACCCACTTATCTGTTTTTTCACCCACCCATCCATCCTTTTACCCACAAATCCTTTCACTCACTCACTCATTCACCTATCTATCCATCCTTTTACCCACTCATCCTTTAACTCACCTACCCTTCCATCCTTTTACCCACCCAGCTTTTCACTCACCCACCCATCCATCCTTTTACCCACTTATCCTTTCATTGACCAACCCATACATCCTTTCACATACCCATTCCTTCACTCACCCACCCACCCATCCTTTCACTCACTCACTCACCTATCCATCCATCCTTTTACCCACTCATCCTTTCACTCACCTACCCATCCATCTTTTTACCTGCTCATCTCTTCACTCACTCACCCACCCATCCATCCTTTTACCCACTTATCCTTACATTCACCAACCCATCCATCCTTTCACATGCCCATTCTTTCACTCACCCACCCATCCATCCTTTCACACACCCATCCTTTCAACCACCCATCCATCCATCATCCATCCTTTCATCCACCTATCCTTTCACCCACTCTTCCATCCTTTTACCCATTCATCATCCATCCATTAATCCATCCATCCTTTCGACCCTCATCCTTTTACCTACTCATCCATACCTTCACCCACTCATGCATTCACTTGCCCATCCTTCATTCCCCTTTCTATCATCCCATCCCTCACTTATTTCTTTTTAGTGTTTATTATGAGATCTTATCTGCTAGTTGCCCACTAAGGACCCCAACCCTCGCAGTAGCTTGTTAAGCAGGGGCCTCACGAAAACTCTGGTGTTCCTTAAGCCAGGTATTACATCTCTTGGAAGCCAATGCTAAGCATTACCTTTAGTACGATAGTGCCAAGCATTGCCTCTAATATGTCAATGCCAAGTACTTTGTTAAATTTGTTAGACAAAGAATGTCCTTCTATATTCCTGGGTCAATGGCAGACTCTGTTTCAACTGCCATTTTTATGGGAACAGCTCAATGTTGGATGATAACAACAAATATTTTATTATTTAACAAGTTATAGATTTGTGGTAATTTTACCCAAATAATTGATCCTCAATTTGTCTAGGGGGGAACTAAAAGCTGCATCAGAATTCAAACCTGTGACTTGCCATGCCCCAACATAAGGTGTGTCAAGCCACTAAGGCCCAGGTTTACTAAGTGCTTGCATTGTCCTTGCATGATGCAAGTCAATCTAAGGCAATGCAGATCCTTAACTGGGATTTACTAAACCACACAAAGCCACCTTGTGTTGCTTTGCGTGGTTTAGTCAATCCAAAGTAACACAAGGCAGCGCATAAAGCTGCCTTGTGTTACCTTGCATTGAGAAGTCATTCCATGGGTGGAGTTAGGGCATTCCATACATCCTCTCATAGATTTTGACGCAGTCCCACATTTACTAAGGTCAGTAAATGTGGGTTTGTGTCCAATGGTATGCTTCCCAAACCCAGGCATAATGAGGAGAAATATTTGTGTTTCTCCTTGTTACTTCCTCTTTCATAGAAAGAGGAATATGCCTTTACAGATTGTTTCCTTCCTTCACAAAAACAATCTTTCTCATAATGCTGACATCCTTGCACCATGGTTTCTGCTTTGGCACTACACAGCACTTAGGGGCATATTTAAGAGCCCCTAGCACCACTGGAGCGTCACTTTACCTGATTCTCCAGTGGCGCTAACCTCTGCTCCATATTTATAAGGAGGTGTAATGCCACTTTTGTGGCTTTACGGCTCCTTGTAAATATGGGCCCCTCCAACGAGATTTCGTAAACCTGAGGCTGCGCCAAAATCTAATGCCACCCCAAGGGTGGCGTTAGCAAGGCGCAACAAGGAGAAATAATTGTATTCCTCCTCATTTTTTGCTTTTTCTATATGTGCTGCAAAATGCCAGAAATGATTGTTTATGTGCCGGAAGGTGTCCTTTCCTGCACGTAAACATTCATTTGAAAATTACATTTTGGCACTCTGCAGCACACACAGAAGTGCCAAAGCACCATTAGTGATTGTTTATGTGCAGGAAGGGACACCTTCCTACACAGAAACAATCACACCCCTCAACGCAGACATCCCTGCACAATGGTGTTTGAATGCTTGCGTTGGTGCTGGCAGCTAAACTTAACTGTACAGAAAATCAGACTACTTCTGGCTTCCTCTTTAAAGAGTTTGGGGTAATTTAGGGAGGTGCTGGATGTTTAACTAGCAATTTTTGGCCGTTTTTGTTGTTTATTGTTGAGCATTACAGTCTATTTTCCCTTCAATTTTTTTGTAATGATGAAGTAATTGACTTAGGACCTCTGTATTTGTTTGTATATTTCACCAGACTGCTGGATGCTGGACACTACTGTAGATTCTTTGGACCACAAAATGTTAAACAGAGAAATATAGAGGATTTTTTCATTCATCATTTAGCCACACAAGACCCTTTGACTGCATCTGCTATGTTAAATGAAGAACCTGGCCTGCCATCTTCCGACTATACTTCAGAAGAACATTTATCATTGCTTGTTTCTGGGTCTATTGCATATACAACCCCTGGTGAGCCAACGGCTATTAGTCCATGTTTGAATTAGTCAAAGAGTTCACACATCTTAGAAATAAGAGAACACATAGATGTCTCAAGACTCAGCACAGTTTCATCAACAGAATCAGATGAGTTTCGCTACCATCTTTTGCACTCTTCCTGGACACCAGATACAAGTTTCCAGCGGTTCACCAGGGTAATCAAACATGCCGCTTTCAACATGAATGGTTGAAAATATATCACCCGTGGCTTGCCTACGGTGCTAAACTTGAAGTCATCTTATGCAATGTGTGTGTACTCTTTGTCTGTAAAGAAGTTTTCACTCCATGCTTCCTTCACGTATCACAAATAGAGTATGACAGCAGCAGCTAACTTATCATCTATTTTGAGGAGAGAATCAATACTGCATTGTGCCAAACAAGTTATAGTTCTTCGAGGACACAGGCAGTGGACAACCCATTAAATCAAAGGAACCTGAGGATAAGGATGGCAATTTCCGTGCTGCTCTGTGCCTTCAACTTCAAGCTGGGGATGGAGTTCTGGCATGGCATTTGGCAACATGTTCTTTAAAATGCAACCTACACACACCTACATCATCGCATGCTTCCTGCGGCATGAACAAGCTCGCCAGACCATCTTGGCAGCAAAATCCCAAGGACTATACTCCCTTGAGGGACATGAAATCAGGGTGGCGGCTGATTTCTCCAGACCAACAAATGAAAAGCAGAAAGCATTTCTGGCCCTTCGCCCCAACTCAGGAACCTGGATATTAAATATGGCCTCTTCGAGCCAGCACGCATGTGGGTCACTCACAATGGCAAATCCAGGGATTTCACTGAACCAGCAGATCTCAGCGCCTTCCTGAGCGGCTTAGCTTCTCATCCTATGGTCACCACCACTACGCATTCAGACCTGGACAATTTCACCCACGAGGATCTATCAGCAGCCTCCTCTTCATTGTTTCAACCACAGAGTCTTGTCTCGCAAAAGAGAGGCAGGATCTACAATCGCTTATCCAAAACTCAGGAGGGTCGCGACCACACCCTCCAAGCAGTGATTGATCATACTCAGGATCAGGGCAGGGATAAGTCTCGCTCCCCCTTGAAACCAATTCCTGAGGAACACCCCTGATGCTGGACCTAGGGGAGCTCTGAGATCTTCCCACCTCTTACTCGGCAACAAGTTCCTATTCCTCGGACAGCTAAGTGCCAAATTAAGCTATTAATGTCATTGTCCTCTTTCCTAGTGGGGGATGGGTGGGGGGTGAGGGCTGGTGACTTGTCCTCAAGCGTTAATTGTATTTGTTTTCTTTGAACCCTACTCCTGGTTGGGCTATCAGGCCATTTCTCTTGCGAATGTCATACTACCCTGAGTATTGGCTCATGTCTCGGAGTGACAACAGATGTACCCTCTTGCTATTAAAATATTGTATATGTTCTTTGATGCAGCTAGTTGAACATTTGTTCCTCTTGGTAAAGGTTTTGTGTATGGTATTGATTACACTGCGTATGTCATGTGCTTAACCTTCGGCTGTTGATTGGGGTCATGCAGTTCGAAGCTGTCACCCCCTCTCCCCCCCATCCCACTTATTTCCACCCAGGGTACGGACCCTTTTGTCCTCATGCTGGGCCTTCCTAGGATTGAGTTGCTCCTTCTGGGGGTTCCTTAGGCCATGTTGCTTCAATTGCCCTTTTTTTTCAACTCTGGGACTTATGTCTTGCCCTCCCCTTGAAATCTGGGGGCTTAGCCCGTTGGTGTTACTGATTTTGGTGTACATGACATGGACTACATGTTTCTTCATTACTATGGCTGGTTCCCTTTTTATTACTCCTTGTCTGAATGATCGACCAGGGTGTACTTCTCTCTCCTCCTCCCTAGCCTCATTTCTCAAATTTATACCACTCCTTGGCTTCACCTGCAGGGGAGACCCCTGGGACATCATATTAGTTAACATATTGATTCCCTTGTCCCCCTCCCGGTCCCCTCCGATGACCGCCCAGCGCGCGGGTCTCCCAGGTTCCGACCCGGAGTTTAACAGGACATTTAGGGGGTGATTCTAACCCTGGCGGTCGGTGATAAAGCAGCGGCCAACCCGCCAACAGGCCGGTGGTCCAAAAAATGGAATTCTGACCCTGGCGGGAACCGCCAACACAGCCCGCCAACTTAACACTCCGACCGCCACGGCGGGACCGACAAACAGCGCGGCGGTCACCGCCAACAGCCAGGCGGCAGACAATGTTCCGCCCACACTATCATGACCGGCAAATCCGCCACCTTTTCCGGGGCGGGAGCACCGCCGATAAAAACACGGCGGAAACAGACTACGAACGGGAAAACGCACACCTCTACGCACTCCACGAGGAAGGAGGACAGCATGGAACCCGAATTAAACATCCTACCTGCTCTCGTCTACCTGCTCATCTACCACGAGTACGAACACCGGCACAGACGACAATGGTGAGTACTGCACCTACGACACAGGGGAGGGGGGAGGACGAAAGGTCACGTGCACACACATATGCGATACACCCACCCCCCCAAACCATGTACACACCAATGCAGAGCAACAAGTCACAGTGAAACCACCAAAACCCTGTAAAGAAAACAAGGACATAATTAAATAGTGACTCGAAATTTATGGGAAATAAAAACCACTGATAAGTCATGGTCAAATAGCAATAACAACTCAAAAATCCAAAATCAATATCCAGTGCATACGAAAAACCGAGGCAATAAGTCCTGCACAACTAACGAGATTCAAAGTGTCCGTGGGCCAAAGTGTAGCAACACAAGGGCAAAGCCGACACAGGAGACCTGAGTCCTTTGGAGAGAACACTGCAGGGGCATCTGATGAAAAAACTACAGGCACCTCAGGGGGGGGCACCACAGCCACATGATTCCACGACGCCAGATCCACGAAGGGGCCACCATGCCCACTCGGCCATCCTGGGGAGTGCAAAGCCACAGTCTCTCAAGTCTCTACAGTGGGTGGGTTGCCCACTCGGCCATCCTGGGGAGTGCAAAGCCACAGTCTCTCAAGTCTCTACAGTGGGTGGGATGCCCACTCGGCCATCCTGGGGAGTGCAAAGCCACAGTCTCTCAAGTCTCTACAGTGGGTGGGTTGCCCACTCGGCCATCCTGGGGAGTGCAAAGCCACAGTCCATCAGGTGGATTACAGTCTCCACTGGTCAAGGAGGAGGCATGGTGGGCACAGTGAACCGTTAACAGTGCATGACAGGAAGGGCCACGCGGAGCGGTGCTTGAGATGGCGGGCCCCAGCGGAGCGGTGCTTGAGACGGCGGGGCCCAGCGGAGCGGTGCTTGAGATGAAGGGCCCAGCGGAGCGGTGCTTGAGATGGCGGGGCCCAGCGGAGCGGTGCTTAACAGGAAGGGCCCAGCGGAGCGGTGCTTGAGATGGCGGGGCCCAGCGGAGCGGTGCTTGACAGGAAGGGCCCAGCGGAGCGGTGCTTGAGATGGCGGGCCCCAGCGGAGCGGTGCTTGAGACAGCAGTGCCCAGCGGAGCGGTGCTTGAGATGGCGGGCCCCAGCGGAGCGGTGCTTGAGACGGCGGGGCCCAGCGGAGCGGTGCTTGAGATGAAGGGCCCAGCGGAGCGGTGCTTGAGATGAAGGGCCCAGCGGAGCGGTGCTTGAGATGGCGGGCCCCAGCGGAGCGGTGCTTGAGATGAAGGGCCCAGCGGAGCGGTGCTTGAGATGGCGGGGCCCAGCGGAGCGGTGCTTGACAGGAAGGGCCCAGCGGAGCGGTGCTTGAGATGGCGGGCCCCAGCGGAGCGGTGCTTGAGATGGCGGGCCCAGCGGAGCGGTGCTTGAGATGGCGGGCCCCAGCGGAGCGGTGCTTGAGACGGCGGTGCCCAGCGGAGCGGTGCTTGAGATGGCGGGCCCCAGCGGAGCGGTGCTTGACAGGAAGGGCCTAGCGGAGGGGTGCTTGAGATGGCGGGGCAGAGCGGAGCGGTGCTTGACAGGAAGGGCCCAGCGGAGCGGTGCTTGAGACGGTGGGGCCCAGCGGAGCGGTGCTTGAGACGGCGGGGCCCAGCGGAGCGGTGCTTGAGATGGCGGGGCCCAGCGGAGCGGTGCTTGAGATGAAGGGCCCAGCGGAGCGGTGCTTGAGATGAAAGGCCCAGCGGAGCGGTGCTTGAGATGAAGGGCCCAGCGGAACGGTGCTTGAGATGGCTGGGCCCTGTTCAGCGTTGCTCTTCTGCACGGCGGGGCCCTCTTCAGCGGTGCTCTTCTGCACGGCGGGGCCCTCTTCAGCGGTGCTCTTCTGCACGGCGGGGCCCTGTTCAGCGGTGCTCTTCTGCACGGCGGGGCCCTGTTCAGCGGTGCTCTTCTGCACGGCGGGGCCCTCTTCAGCGGTGCTCTTCTGCACGGCGGGGCCCTCTTCAGCGGTGCTCGTCCAGTAGGTCAAGGGAGCCAGACCTGGCCTGAACTCCCTGCTCACTCGCCCTCCGACCGTGCTGTTGCTGGACCCTTCGGTGACGGAGTCCTGGGCCCTTTGGTGTCCTTCCTAACACCCGGGATGGGGCTTGTGGGCCCCTCCTGCTCCGCGCTCCTGCTGGCTGACTTTTCCACCCTGCTGCCCTTTCGCTCCTTAGATGGGGCTCTCGGGCCCTTGCCTCCCCTAGCTGTTGTGGCTGGTGATGTGGGAGAACTTGGCTCCTTGGGGGCAGCCGTGTCAGTCCTCTCACGGCGGCCCTTTACCTTCCTGGTCTTCTTGCCTGGTGGGGTGCTGGCTGTCCCCTTGCTGCTGATTGAGGTGTCACTGCTGGCAAAGGGTGGGCTCCAGAACCCATGCACCACAGTGACACCCGAAGCTGGGCTGGTGGTGGCTGAGGTGCTCTTGGGACTCTTTGCAGATGGAGGGGGTGGGTCAGTGGAGGGAAAGAGGTCAAGATTAGCAAGGAAAACTTTCTTAGGACCAAGGTAAAAGGTAGGAGAAGTGGAGATGGAAGTGGAGGAAGTGGATGTGGTTGTAGGAGAGTCAGGTGTGCTGTCTTTGGGTGCAGGTGCATGTGCTGGAGGCTGTCGTGAGGTGGATGGCTGTTGGGTGGGTGGCTGCCTGCGTTTGTGTGTCTTGGAAGAGGGGGTGACAGACACAGTGGGAGAGGACACAGGGGACGTGTAAATGGTAGTGGGGGTGGTGACTGCACGTGTGCGGACTGGACTGGAGGGTGTGCTGGTGATGGAAGCACTGGCTGATGGTGGTGTGCATGCAGGTGTGAGTGTAGACGTGACAGGGAGGGAGGAGGGAGACGAGGAGGTGGGGGACACAGAGGTGGTAGTGACTGTTGGAATGTCTGCATCTGGGTGTTGCTTGCGTGAATGCTTGTGGCTTCTGTGGTGCCTGTGTCTGGATGAGCTTCCCTTGGGTGTTGAGGTGTGTGCAGGCTGGTCTGATGGTGTGGATGGGATAGGCTGAGGAACAGGAGACAGAGACAGGCTGGAGGCAGTCAGAAGAGGGAGGCTGGAAACAGGGACAATGGCTGCCGTCAGTGCTGAGGCCAGAGCATTGAACGATCGTTGATGGGCAGCCTGACCCGAATGAATGCCCTCCAGGTAGGCATTGCTCCGATGCACCTCCCTTTCTACCCCCTGGATGGCATTCAAAAGGGTAGTCTGCCCAACAATGAGTGTCCTGAGGAGATCAATGACCTCCTCACTGAGGGCAGCAGGGGTAACAGGAGCAGGGGCTGAGGTGCCTGGGGCAAAGGAGACGCCCGCCTTCCTGGGCGAGCGGGCACGGAGCGTAGGCTGAGGGGCTGCTGGGAGGGCGGGGCTGGTGCGCTGGGTGGCGGCTGTACCTGGAGAGGCGGGGGGCCCGGATGTTGCCGCCACCGCTAGGGAGCTCCCATCCGAGGACGTGTCGCTGTCGCTGGTGTCACCACCGGTCCCCGTTGTGGTGCTCCCCTCGCCCTCGGGATCACTGGTGCCCTCGGTGTCTGTTCCTCGTCCCACCGGGGCCTTGTGACTTGCAGCTCCCTCGTGCTCCGATGCCAATTCTCCTCCGCCTGATGATGCTAATGCACAGATGCACAAGAAGACGAAGAAGAAGGGTGGGGGGAGAAAAACGAAGACCAGGTTGAGTGCATGCACTGTCAACACCGTTGGCGGAGAGGACAGACACAGGAGCCTCATGCACTAAGCCGCGCATTCGGGGTACACTACTCAGTACTTCGGACTAGGACTACAGGTCTAGAGACGCCAAAGGCGCACATGTGCGATGCTGGACCATCGATAGCTGTACTTGTCACCCTACAGAGGTGGGGTCCAGGAGCACAGGGCCATGCCTAAAGGAGCGGACTACACAACAGAAAGCGCCCTGGCCTAATGTCACCCCCAACCCTCCTCCCCCACCCAGACGCCTCCACTGCGCAGAGAGATAGCAGAATGTGCTGATACTCACCCCCTTGTGTCTGCTGTGATGTCCTCAAGCGCCCATCCAAATCAGGGTAGGCCACCGCCAGGATCCGGGACATCAGGGGGGTCAGGGTACGACTGGCACCCCTCCTACGTTGGGAGGCCATCCCCAGCAGTGACTCGGCGGTCTTCCTGGTCCCGCGGCGGATGTCCTCCCACCTCTTGCGGCAGTGGGTGCCCCGTCTGACGTGGACCCCCAGGGCCCGGACTTCCTTGGCGATGGCACGCCATATGTCCACTTTCTGATGGGCGCTGACCTATTTGACATGTACAGGGTGGGAAGGAGAAATCATCATATTCCTGCATGTTAGATGCGATTGGCCCCCCCTCCCCAACCTTGCCATATGGCACATGCTCTCATCTGTCGTGCGTTGCACTCCTCATTCGCCCCCCACCCCACCAACTTAGCATCCACCCCACTCCACACAGGCATAGCCCATTCAATGTGCACCCAGTGTACTTACCTGTTGGTCTGGAGGACCGTAGAGTAACGCATACTGGGGGAGGACCCCGTCCACGAGCTTCTCCAACTCTTCGGAACTGAAGGCGGGGGCCCTTTCCCCAGTCGCAGCAGCCATTGTCACTTCCAGACCGAGGTCACAGCAGCACTTGCAGTATAGGTCCTCTCCTGTGGAAGATCAGGTCTCGAGTGATTAAGCAGATAGAAAATGGCGGTCACGCCCGCGGCGGTGCGTACCGCGGCGGTGCGTACCGCGACCGCCGGCGCACCTCATTATTGGCTCCTGAAACCCATAGGCTTCAATGTTAGCCAATGCGGCTTCGTATAGCGGTCTTCGACCGCCTACCGCCACGGTGTGCCGCGCCAGCGCATTGACCTCACATCCCATTGTCCCACTTCACAGGTCAGGCAGCCGCCATTTCAAGGGCCCACATGGCATTATTTATACTGCGTCACACAGGCCTAGGCCTTGCATTGCCACACATACACGCCTTTCAATACATAGATAATCGTGTGCTATGCATGCAGTGGTGAACGTACCTGTGACTTGCTTGACTCTGTGCTCCATGTTGTCCTTCCTAGGCACCGTCCGCTGGGACTTGCGAGGAGAAGGATGAATCCTCGCGTGTACCGCCCGCTGGTGGACCTGTCGACAATGGAAAAACGCCACATCATACTACGATACCGACTTGACTGAGCCACTATACATGAACTGTGTGCCCAGCTGGAGCCAGCCCTGATGTCCCCCATCCGCCAACCCACAGGAATTCCCCCTCTAGTGCAGGTTCTGTCAGTCCTCCATTTTCTGGCAAGTGGCTCATTCCAGACAACAGTGGCCATGTCATCTGGAATGTCTCAGCCTATGTTTTCAAAGATCTTGTCTAGAGTGTTGTCTGCCCTGACGAAACACATGCGGCGCTACATTGTATTCCCTGAGGAGGTAGATTTGGCCACTGTGAAGGGTGATTTTTATGCCCTTGGACATATTCCCAACATAATTGGTGCCATTGATGGGACCCATGTGGCTTTAGTACCCCCAAAAGACGATGAGCAGGTGTACAGAAACAGGAAAAGGTACCATTCGATGAACGTTCAGGTGGTCTGTTTGGCTGACCAGTACATCTCCCATGTGAATGCCATGTTCCCTGGGTCAGTGCATGACGCGTATGTGATGCGAAATAGCAGCATCCCTTATGTGATGGAACAGCTACAGAGACAACGTGTGTGGCTAATTGGTGACTCTGGTTACCCCAACCTGCCTTGGCTATTGACCCCAGTGAGGAATCCCCGGACCAGGGCAGAGGAACGGTACAATGAGGCCCATGGGCGAACTAGGAGGGTCATTGAAAGAACCTTTGGCCTCCTGAAGGCCAGGTTTAGGTGCCTACATATGACAGGGGGATCCCTGATGTACTCACCAAAGAAGGTGTGCCAGATCATCGTGGCCTGCTGTATGCTTCACAATCTGGCATTGCGACGTCAGGTGCCCTTCCTGCAGGAGGATGGTCCAGATGGTGGTGTTGAAGCAGCTGTGGAGCCTGCGGAGAGTGAAGAGGAGGAAGACGAAAAGGACGACCCAGACAACAGGGACAGAGTTATCCAACAGTATTTTCAGTAGCACACAGGTAGGAATCACCCACGCCATTTACCATTTACTGAATGCCCCCTGCTTCTTTACTTTGTGTATTTCCCCCCAGTTCTTTTAAACTGAAGTTTACTTTTCCCTTCCCTTTTCAGTGCTGTATGACCCACTGCGTGACTTCTGCTTGGTTAGCCCATGGACTAATGCTTATTGACATCGGTATGTTGTCCACACATAAATAACAGAACATTATTGATAAGTAATGTGTTATACATTTGTAAATAATACAGGCTGACTCCAGAATGATTTATGTGCAATGAGTGATTTATTTTTAGTGCTATATTTTGGTACATGATATTAAAACGGTGAAGGGTGAGGGTGGAGTTATGTCCATGGCAAAGTCCAGTTCTCGGTCGCACAGGTGCATTGTTCATATGGCTGTGGAAGGATGGAGCAGGGGCAGTTCAAGGTTGGACAGGGTGACACTGTGGGACAGTGGAATGACATCCGGGGGGATATTAGACTGGCGGGGGTCTTGGCATCCTACTCTGTCTTCCTTTGAGAGCTCAGGTTCCTCTTGCGGGGTGGTTGTTCTTCAGCAGGAGGTGGGGTTCTGGTGGCCCGTCGTTCTGTGGGGGCCTCCTGACCACTAGCGCCGGCAGAGGTGGTAGGCTGTTCCTGGCTAGTGACAGGGGCCCTTTGCGGTGCCACATGGTCCCGCAATGTGGTTTCTATCCGGTTGAGGACCTGGACTATGGTCCCCATTGCGATAGCGATGTCCCGGAGTTCATTGCTGAACCCCATGTACCGTTCCTCCTGCTGTGCCTGGATCTCGGTGAACCTGGCCAGTACCGTCGCCATCGTCTCCTGGGAGTGATGGTATGCTCCCATGATGGTGGTGAGGGCCTCTTGGAGAGTCGGTTCCCTGGGCCTGTCCTCCCCCCCCTTTCGCACAGCAGCCCTCCCAGTTGCCCTGTTTCCCCCGGCCTCTGTCCCCTGGACGGTGTGCCCACTACCACTGCCCCCAGGTCCCTGTTGTTGTTGGGGTGTTGGGTCAGCCTGGGTGCCCTGTAGTGGCGGACACACCGCTGATTGACGCGTCCGCGGGACAGAGGCATGGGCCCGCTGGGTGGGAGCTGTGCTGGTGTTCAAAGAGGGGATTGGGTCTGCTGTGGCCTGTGTCTGTGTGTGGGGAACCGACTGTCCAGAGGTCCCCGATGGTCCGGGCTGGTCGTCAGGTTCTAGGTCGACAGAGCTGCTGTCCTCGCTGGGGGCCTGTTCTGGGGGTGGGATGGACATCTCTGGACCCTCCGTGGCGGTGTGTTGGCGTTCGGGCCCTGCAGGGGTGAAGGAGTATGGTTATTGTTTCTGTGTGTGCCATGGCGTGCATTTTGGGTGCCCTTGTCCCCCAGTGCTGGCATTCCCTTGTGGGAGGTGTTGTGAGGGTTTGGGGGGGTGTATGGGTATGTGCAATGGTAATGCTTTGGTGGTGGCTGTCTATGGTTTGTGTTGGCATTCAGGGGTTGGTGTTGTTTAGGGTGGGTTGTGCTGGTGAGACATTGGCAGGGAGGTTATGTGCTGGGGGGTGATATTGGGGGGGGGTTGGCATGCTGGTGGTTGGAGGGGGGTGAAGTAGTTGCGATTCGACTTACCAGAGTCCATTCCTTCGTGTACTCCAGCGAGGCCATCAGGATGCAGGATGTTTACCACCTCTTGCTCCCATGCTGTGAATTGGGGTGGGGTGGGGTGGGTGGGGGTCCGCCGCCAGTCTTCTGCACAGCGATGTTGTGCCTGGAGATCATCGAGCGCACCTTCCCCCGTAGGTCGTTCCATCGCTTTCTGATATCTTCCCGATTTCTGGGATGCTGTCCCACAGCGTTGACCCTGTCTACGATCCTTTGCCATAGCTCAGCCTTCCTTGCTATGGTGGTGTGCTGCACCTGTGTGCCGAAGAGCTGGGGCTCAACCCTCATGATTTCCTCCACCATGACCAGGAGTTCTTGGTCCGAAAACCGTGGGTGTCTTTGGGGTGCCATGGGGTGGTGTGGATGAGGTGTGGGGTGGTGTTTGTGGTGATGTGCGTGGTGATATGTGGTGATGTGTGCGTAGATGTGGTGTGGGTGATGAAGTTGTGTTCCTGTGTGTGTTGGGGTTTTCTAATGCTGTGCTCGCTATCTCTATCTCTCTCGCTCTCGCCTTCGCTCCGATTTCCAACTAGTGGGGGTTTGTGGGTGATATGGGTGTGTGTTTTATAGTTGATTGGATATGTGGGAGGGTTGTTTGTATGTGTCTCAGGTGTGCGTATTTCAAAATGTCCAATGTGGCAGTGTTTTGGTGCTGTGTGTGTATTTTGACCGTGGCGGTGTGTACCGCCAATGGAATACCGCAGTTGAAAGACCGCCGCGTGGATTCGTGGGTCAGAATGGCATGGGCGTGTTTGTGTTGGCGTGACGGTGGAGGTTTGGTCATCTCCAGTTTTCCGCGGGCCGCTGTGGCGGCCTTCCTTGGATGTCGGATTTTTGGCGGTTTCACAGTTGGTGGTCAGAATGACCGGGGCGGTCTACCGCGGCCGCGGCGGTAGAATGGCGGACTTCTGACCGGCGGTAAGGGCCTTTTACCGCCGAGGTCAGAATGACCCCCTTAGTGACGAGATATTTCTCGATCACTGCAGCTACCTATTCTTCCCTCTTGTAGCTCTGGTTCATTATTTTTTTTGTTTCTCTTTACTTTCTTTTCCCTTCTGTTTCCCGTTTTATCATTAATTCCCCATCCCTTTCTTCTCTTTTCTCTTTTTCTATTTTTCTGTGACCGAGGGGTTTCCTCCTCATCTCCCGTCTCACCTTATTTAATTGCCCCATTTCAAAACACAAGTTTGCAGAGGTCCGCTATATTTAGCTCTTACGTATACCCATTGTCTCGCCGATCGCGAAATCCCCTACTATTTGTAAGACTGCGCTCCTACTCTGCTACATAATGGGGTCAGTGACCCCGCTCACAGTTCTCTCTTGGAACGTACATGGTATGACCCATTATATCAAGCGTCAGAAGGTCCCCTCTTGTCTCCGATCAAAAAGTATTGACATTGCTCTTTTACAGGAAACTCACCTCACCCCATCTGAGTCAGAAAAACTCTGCAGAGATTGGGTGGGCAAAGTGCTTTATAGTGGAGTGCCAGCTGTGCATGGCGAGTCACAGGATTTGGGGAGGAAATGTGGGGTTGCAATACTTATTCGTTGATCTCGTCAGTTTAGGCTTTTAAAGACATAGAACGATCCGGAAGGGCGCTACGTATTGGCCAAGCTTACCCTCGGATCTTCTACGATTTGTGTTGGTTCCATGTACGCTCCTGTCGGCTCCAAACGTTCTTTTTTCCTCTCTACAGAGATTGGGGCGGGGACTGGAATTTAGTGCAGGATGCCATCTTAGATCGCTCCAGCGGTCTGGATACGGGTAATAATGCGGACCGGGCCCTTTTCCGTGACGTTCTGTTAAATCATGGTCTATTGGATCATTGGCGCCTCTGCCACAAACTGACTGCGAATATACTTTTGTCTTTGTGGTACATGGGACTCAATCGCGGCTAGACTACTTTTTAATTAACCACTGGTTATTACAATCGGTCCGTGTGTCTGAAATTCTTCCGGCTGCACTGTCTGATCACTCCCCGATTTTGCTAACTTTGGAGCTGGGGATGGCCTCACCGGGTCGTAAGCCCTGGCGTCTCTCAAACTCCAGATATTGATCCCCGAAGGGAAAAGAACAATTCAGGTCTCATCTTGCCACATATCTCCAGAATAATAGGGGTTCTGTCTCCTCACCACAATTATTGTGGGCGGTGGCGAAGGCGACCATTAGAGGGCAGCTTATGAGGGATGCGGCCATCTCCAATGCCCAAAAGAGGGCCCGACAGAGTGACCTAGAAACCTGCATTGTTCAGACCACCCGGGAATACACCCGCCCACCATTCGTCGACGTCTGGAGCTAGCTAAAATGGAGCTCGACTCGCTCTATACATCGCAAGCGGAATATGCCTTACAGAGACTGAAAGGCCGTCATTATGAACACGGCGAGAAGGCAGGTCGTCTACTGGCTGCTCAGGTCCGTCAGAGGGAGGCGGCGCTGGCCATTCCAGCTTTACGCAATCCCGACGGTTCGTCTATCACACACCCACAGGCAATTGAGGAGGAGTTTGATCGCTTTTATCGAACCCTATATACACCGGAAACAACTGAAGATATCAGACGACTGGAGGCCTTCCTTGATAGGGCAAACATACTGTGTCTTTCAGATGAGGGTAGAGCACTCCTAGAGGGTGACATTAGCAAAGAAGGGATACAGCAGACAGTGGGCAATCTTTCTTACCATAAGGCACCCGGTGAAGACGGATTCACGTCAGAGTTCTATAAATGGGCAGGAGCAGATACTGTAGATACATTATACGAGGCATTTCGAGGGGCTGATCAAACTGGTATGTTACATCCTCTTTCCAACAAAGCCTCCATAGTGATTCTCCCCAAGCCGGGCAAAGACCCTCTTCTATGCCGTAGCAATTGCCCTATATCTCTTCTTAATGGAGATATCAAGATACTGGCAGGGATTCTGGCATCACTTTCGGGAGCGCGACCAGGGGTAGGTGAATTCACCCGCCTTCAGGACTGAACAAAGTGTTTGTAAGCCTGGCTAATGGCCTGGGTGATCCCATGAAGCCCTGTCCCAACTTGGAGGGGTGACTAATAGGAACAGAAAGTTCGGGTCAGGTTGGACTTGCGTAAGTGACTGGTGATACTTTTTGACTGTCAGTTATAGTTTGCAAGAGTCCATTTAGTATAGAGTTGGAGAAGTTTAGAATACATTAGGTCCTGATGAAGCGTCATAGGATCCTTGTGGACCACAGAGACGCGAGACATGTCGACCCTAATTTAAGGTAGGTCTGGTAGTTCCTGACCTCCTTTTTGTCATATATAGTATTAGAGAGTGGTTGAGCATCATCTCTATCTCACTCTCTGGTTATATTTTTAATCTTGGCCATCACCCCACACAGACGAATAAACATAGTACTCAGTGAGGGTCTTGAGCCAATTTTATTCAGTTTTTTTGATCTCTCCTCTTTTTTTCTCCTCACTCACTTGTGGGGTATTAGCGGCATCATCGAGAAAAGATCTCCGGCAAAGAGCCCCCCTCCGGGGGGTGCCCGTCAGACATTGCAGCACCGGTCTGACGAGGAGCATGTCGGATGATGAAGCATGACACCCAACAGGGTGTGTGAGGACTCTTGCTCCTAACAATTAGGACTCCTTAGTGTTCACCTGGTCTTTCTTTCTCTTCTTGGAACAGTGTATTTCATTATAAAGTAACTTCTATCGGAGGGTATACACTGGACCATTAATCCTCCGGATCCCCTTTTTCTTCTTGAGATATCAAGATACTGGCAGGGATTCTGGCATCTCGCCTCAGGAAGGTCGTCCCTTCTTTAATCCATCATACCCAAGTCAGTTTTGTTCCTGGCCGTTCGTCAATGAATCATCTTCGCACATTATTCCACGCTATTTGGACTGCCCGGAATTCACAGGAGGAGGCCCTTGCCCTCTCACTTGATGCTGAGAAAGTGTTCGATCGAATAGAGTGGTGGTACCTCTCGAAGTATTGCGCCATTTCGGTCAAGGGATGAATTTTATCAACCGAGTACGTTTGCTCTACGACTCCCCGACAGCCCAGGTAAACTGTGGTGGGTTCCTTTCTGATGTTTTTTTCTATCAGTAGGGGGACACGCTAGGGCTGCCCTCTGTCCCCGTTAGTGTTTCTTTTTGCCATGGAGCCTTTAGCGGCACTGATACGCAATTCCAATCTTATATCCGGCATCCCGGTCCCTGGCGGCCGATCCACCATTTATTTGTATGCTGATGATATTCTCCTCACTCTCACTGACTTATCCACTTCTCTTCCAGCTCTTCGAGCTGTTCTGGTGGAGTTTGAGCATCTTTCAGGCTACCGGATCAATTGGGACAAAAGTGAGGCGTTACCACTGTCTCCAATGACAGTTCGTGCTTCAGTCCAGGGATTCCCAGTTGAATGGAAACAGTCACGTCTTCGTTATTTGGGCATTGATGTCAACAGAGGTTTGGACACCATGGTGGCGGACAACCTGGATCCTTTAATTTGCAGTATGAAACAGGATTTTGTGAAATGGACCCATCTGGGCCTTTCTATGTGGGGTAGAGTTCAGGCGGTGCAAAGGGTGACTTTGCCACGTTTCTTATATGTTTTAGGTCTGCTGCCCCTACGAGTACCCCTGTCCCTCCTCCAAGAGATTGATCGTCATATCCAGTCTTTTGTGTGGGGATCCATGCGTCTGTGGTTGCCCCGAACCACTCTACTTGCCAGCAATGTTCCCTCAAATTTTTTTCCACTGTGTGCGGCAGTGTAAGGTCTCTGTGCGCTGCAGCCAAGGATACGTGCGCCAAGAAATTGACCATTCACGCGAGCGCATAACTACCAAGATCTTTGGCATTTGCCTCTCAATACCTTTGTTTTACCACTAAAGAAAAAAAGGGATATTTGTATAAACATTGCTTCATGTAATAGGGCATTAAGGCAATTTTGTGACCTGGTGGCACACCCCAAGGGCATGGCCTGTTGAGTGCCACCCATACCCCCCAAACAGAAATCAGGTGGTTGAACCATTATGAAACTTTAATGACTACTCTCAGTGTGCTACAGAGGGCCATGCACATCAAACAGAGCACGTTGTAAATTAGTTAACATTTACAATTTGATGAACACACTACTGAAACAAAGCCAGTCCTGGGTGGAGGTGCTTCACCCCCCACCGCAGGAAGAGTAACACCTGGCGGTGAGCCTGAAAGGCTCTGGCCTCGAGTTACACTGCCCACACTACCACAAATAGAGCATTAGTATTATCTATTATTGCCTCTGTCAAGCCTCTGGGGAACCCCTAGACTCTGTGCACACTATGGGGGTTATTCTAACTTTGGAGGAGGTGTTAATCCGTCCCAAAAGTGACGGAAAAGTGACGGATTTACCACCAGCCGTATTACGAGTCCAATATATCCTATGGAACTCGTAATACGGCTGGTGGTATATCCGTCACTTTACCGTCACTTTTAGGACGGATTACCACTCCTCCAAAGTTAGAATAACCCCCTATATCTCACTTTGATATAGTATATAGAGCCAGCTTCCTACAGCAACGAAAGCAATGAAAAGCCCATCTTTTTTAACCTGTTATTTAATAAAACAGAATTTTCAAGGTGATTCTGTAATTCTCAGCGTTAGTAGTTTGATGCTATAATTGAACACCCTGTTTCCACCTACAGCATAGAATGTTATCTAGCTTCCCACGCTGGACTCATCCCAAAAACAGTGTCATTAAACCCAGCATTTATAGACATATGGTGCAAAATTGTGATCTTTAAGGTGCAGCTCATTTCTGCCTGCATTAGCGTGAAAGACAATAGTTATTAAAGGCTAGGGGCCATATTTATACTTTTCGACGCACAACTGCGCCAACGCAGTTGTGCGTCCAAAAATCTAACGCCGGCTAACGCCATTCTAAAGCGCCATGCGGGCGCCTTATTTATTCAATGACGTTAGCCGGCGTTAGCCGGCAGCGCTGCCTGGTGTGCGTCAAAAAAAATGATGTACACCAGGCAGCACCGGCGTAGGGGAATATGGAGCTTGGGCACCAAAAAATGGGGCAAGTCAGGCTGAGGCAAAATTATCGCCTCAACCCGATTTGCGCCATT
This sequence comes from Pleurodeles waltl, assembly GCF_031143425.1. NCBI lineage: Eukaryota > Metazoa > Chordata > Amphibia > Caudata > Salamandridae > Pleurodeles > Pleurodeles waltl. The sequence continues at coordinate 321,563,060 of NC_090436.1, forward strand.
TTTTTCGACTCCCAACCCCCATTGAAATGACTCCTGTCTTAGCAAAGACAGGAGTCATGCCCCCTTGCCCAATGGCCATGCCCAGGGGACTTCTGTCCCCTGGGCATGGTCATTGAGCATAGTGGCATGTAGGGGGGGCACAAATCAGGCCCCCCTATGCCACAAAAAAAAATAATAATAATACTTACCTGAACTTACCTTATGTTCCCTGGGATGGGTCCCTCCATCCTTAGGCGTCCTCCTGGGGTGGGCAAGGGTGACAGGGGGGGTCCCTGGGGGCATGGGAGGGCACCTCTGGGCTCCTTCCGAGCCCACAGGTCCCTTAACGCCTGCCCTGACCAGGCGCTAAAAAACTACGCAAAAGCGGCTGGATGTCATTTTTTTTGACCCGCCCACCCACGGGCGACATTTTTGCCCGGGAGTGTAAATACGGCGCACATGCCTCGGAGTCAATTTTTTAGACGGGAACGCCTACCTTGCATATCATTAACGCAAAGTAGGTGTCCACGCAAAAAAATGACACAAACTCCATGGACTTTGGCGCTAGACGCGTCTAACGCCAAAGTATAAATATGGAGTTAGTTTTGCGTCGGATTTGCGTAAAAAAAAAAAGGCGCAATTCCGGCGCAAACAGAGTATAAATATGCCCCTAAGAGCTCTTGGGATGGGAAACCTGCTGCAGTATGTTGGCAGTCTGCACGATCTGATTCCCCAAAAGTTTGGCAAACATTTCAGCGGATGCAGCATTTGCCATTTTCCCAAAAGGTTCTGTGTAGTTTTGAGACTAATCGCTGTAAGGGCGGGGCAGGGGACAACTGTGCTAAAAGTAAGGCTATGCCATAGTTTGTAAGTAAAGTTACTAAACATTTTTTTTTACATAGCTTTTGAAGTTAAACACGCAGACCCTTGCTGATTACGTATCAGTAACCACAAATCGTAACTGCGCGGTTGCTCCGAAAATGCTAAGTAACAGCTCCCATTGTTGTTTAAAAAAAATGTGCTTGTATTGACCAGAGCAGTTTTGCCATCAGCACTAGTGTCAGGAGCCGCCCCTTCTTTACACTGTGTGTGCACTCAGGAGTTGTCGGAGTCCACCACATAAAAATACCGTGATCCACCAAAGTCGTTCACCTGGAGGCGCAGGCCTGGGTTTTAACTTGTCTCTACATAAACATATGCACCTATACATATATATACTGTATATATATATATATATATATATATATATATATATATATATACGTGCATAACACCTACATGTATAGGTATATAGGTCTGCACCTACATTCCTAAACAGATACGTTTATCAATACTGAGTATAGTTAGTTAGCTGGTGACAGTAGAAGGATGCAACGTTACAGATTCTTGAATTGCATTATGATTCTTGTTCAAATGAAACATACTAATCTTATTTTGCATGTATATGTAAATAAATTGTTTGATGATGTTGCATATAATGTCAGTCCCTGTTTCAGACCATTACACTGTGCTTCATTTACATTTTTGTCTGAAATAATAATCCGGAGACATTTCACTGTTCTCTGAGTGGCAAATAGCTGTTCTCTTTCCCTGTTGGATTCTTTTTTATTTTTCCCTCCCCACAGAGCTTAATTTGTGCTTGTTGTCCCTGTCCCTCCTCCTTCCCTCCCCACAGCGCTTAATTTGTGCTGGTTGTTTCTGGTGCTGAGCACGTCACTTATTTTTGAGGGCACTGAAGTGGTGGGGGCAATGCCAAGGGGCCTGCCCAACAAACTCACGTACACTGTGCAAGCCCTGATCTGAGCACCTTGTGCACCCGACCACAGTGACTTTCACGGGCATGATTGCGTGATTGTGACCCGGTTGAAATATGTAAAAGCAAAGCTGCTGCTCTGAGCCCCATATGGAGAAAGCCACTGAAACGTCACCCCCCACCGAGGGACTGCAGGCAGAGGCCACCACCGATCACTGACTCCCTGTGAAGAAGGAGTGCACAGCAGACCACCAGAACTTGAGAGTCTCTCTGCTCCTTGGGCAAAACCGCCCTGTATATCGACTAACCACTGCTGCATTCAGTTTGGACGCCTTGATGCTGAGTGCCATAATTTTAACAAAAACTGCTGGGAGGCCAATAGCGGTGATGCGCATTGTCACTGGCACCCTGAGAGTGAAGAAGAAGCATCAGCACAGACTACTGCCTGACCCCTGTGGGTCAAAGGCTGATGACCAGACTGCTGCCCAATGCTTAATTTGTGCTTGTTGCACCAGCACTTATTTTTGAGGGCCGGTGCTTATTCTTATGCCTCAAGCATTTGCTGTGAGCAAAAGACACACATGGAAAAGACGGAAGAAGGAAAAAACAAAAACGCGTCATAAAGGGTGAAAGTAGAAAGCTGCAGGATTGAGCTGAAGGGGCTGGGGAGAGGGCCGTAAATGGATTGAAGAGGCCCAAGATGGCTTCAGGTTTATACTGCCTTGGTATTCACTTCTGGCAGATTTAATTACAGCAGCCTCGTGTTTAAGAGGAGGTATTTGAGCACCAGCACGTTTTTATTTACTTACGTGCGTATGTGGAAGAGACATGGGGACTTCTGACAAGAGACCGACTGCTTTTACCAATCGGCTCAGCACGCCTAAAAAGACACAATTGCAGCAGCCGTATGTTTAAGTGGAGGGCTTTGGGCACCAGCACCTTTACTTTTAAAGGTTGAGCAGTGCAGACAACACGGTCACTGCAGAGGAGATGCCTGCACTGCCACCATGGCCCTTTAATTACACGTACCTGATTTCTTTTGGGACCCTCGTTGTGCAGTGATTTCTCCTGCACCTCCGTTCGTTGTCCTGCTCTGCCGCGAAGAGAGTGACCGTGTTTTCGCGCTGTTTCTTTTTTTAAAATGCAGCGCTGACATACTGCACAACGAGAGTGAAACCCACTCTCTCGCGTGATGCAGGCATGATGCAGGCAGTGACGTGCGTGCTTCGCAAAGAGGTCTGCGCGGTGGGGGAAGGAAGGGTGCGCACGCACCCGCGCGCGCACCTTACAGGGAACATTGCTTGCCAGACGTGAGTACGGAGGTTTGAGTCTCCCCTCGGTAGAACATTACACCTTGGCTCTACACCTATCGTAGATGGTCTATTTACTCCCAGGAATACAGGATCCGCCACATTGGGTGGAAATTGAACGACTGCTTTCATGTGCCGAATCAGGACTCCAGGTTATGTACAACGCAGATACGATCTCCCACTGCATTCATAACCCTATGATTGGAGCCATGCGAACTGCATGGCGGCAAGCACACCGCTTATTGAATGTAGATCCCTACATACATGACAGGGCAATCATCTGGGGCAATAAAGGTTTCCTCATTGGGGGAAAGACCATTTTTTGGGAGGACTGGGGTTCGAAAGGTCTCACAAGGGTAGATCAGCTCCTTATGGGGGACAGATGGAAGACATTCTCGGAAATCAAGCAGGAATTCGGTCTCCCCGAACATCACTTGTGGCATTTTATACAGCTCAAGCACTGTCTGATGAGTCGTCTTGTGCACCCCCCTTGACGACTCATTCAATCCCCAATACTTCATTACTTGGAAACCTGGGGGCAACTGAGGGGGGCTGTATCAGGCCTACAAACCTTGCTGAATCGTCATCTCTTTTCACACCCCTCCTGGCATCTCTCAAGAATAAGTGGGAGGCACGTCCACAGGTCGAGTACGATTTGGAGGACTGGGCGGATATAATCAAAGCCAGAGACCGTGGAGCCCGGGAGGCCCGCTCAAAATTCTGTCTTTTTAAAACGTTACACGATTGGTATTGGACCCCCCAGAAGCTCCATACTGCAGGGTTACTACATCATGCTTCCTGCTGGAGATGTCCTCATGCGCGCTGCAATTTTCCTCACATTTTGCATGACTGCCCAGCCATACAGCCTTTCTGGCGAGCAGTGGGGGCTACTCTTAGGGAAACACTACCCTTCCCACCTTCCCTTACCCCTCACCTTCTCTTGCTGCACGATACCGGGGAGCACCCTGATCTCTCCAGACCACAATGTTGCTTGTTACACACTGCACTAGCCACAACAAAGATATGTATCCTCAGATATTGGCAAGCGACACTTGTACCCTCCCACGCGGAGTGGATCTCTGCAATGTTTCAGTCTGCCTCCCATGAGCGTCTTATTTATGACCTAAAGGATAAGACAGACGTGTTTCGACGGACATGGACGCCCTTTCTCTCTGGGCTGGTGACCTGATTATCCCCCATTCGAGATACGTCAAGGATGCCCCAGTGGCACAGCGCCTTTCCAATAATCTTCATCTTAATCTTAATCTTATTATTATACCTCAGTACAAGTCGGTCCTTATTACCCTTCTTTATTCCGCGTTGGACTCCACTAAGTGCGCACACGTATTCCCTTCATGCAGTCCTCCATGCCTCTCCCTCCTTCCCTTTTGTACGCTGGTCTTTCATAGACGTATCTCCTGTTTTCCTTCCTCCTCCCCTTTGGGTCCATTGCCCCCCCGGTCACTATTACTATAGTTATTCTTATTCTTCTTACTATCACTATCATCATAATCATTATCATCTTCACTATTATTATCATACTCATTCACGTCACCATTATTTCTCTTGTTATCATGCTAATTTTTATTTACACCTTTTCTCAGCTTCTGTCCTCTCTATTTTTCTATTTTTCCTCCTACCTTTCCTTCTGCCTTTCTTTTTCCTTCTTTGCTATTCTCCTTCTCTCCCTCCTTTGTTCCCTCTAGTTTCCATTTCTTCTTCTCCTCATACAGCTCTGGTTTTCTTTATTTGTCCTTTTTTAACCCAATTTTGTACACATTCCTATTTTGACAGATATATTTCCCTTAGCTATGACTATATCCATGTCATTGTACATCACTATGTAGATACACTCATCTCTCCCCTCCACTTGGCTCCCACTGAGGCGTTCATTTTCTCCAATATCCCTTCTTTTATGTCTCATTTTGTTCATTAAGTTCAAAGGAGGAGTATTACTTCCCCCCAGGGGTCCCATAGGCCATCATGTCCCACCTAAAGTCAGATGTCCCCAGCTTGGAGGTTCTACAATGCTATATGCCACGGCATTCTGATGTTCCTTTTCATTTCTTTCCCCACTCAGTTGGGGGTCTTTGTAGTAACAGGACCTATAATGATGGGGCAGGTCGGAGCGGACAGGTCTATTAGTCCAATTAGGAATACATTAACCTGTGTCCTCTTTTGAGACCTGACGTGAGGTAGATAATTACATAACTTTATATAATTGTAAAATGGTCACGCTGACTTGCTCCCATAAGCATATGTTATGTTATTCTATTCTATTATACTATATTATTGCATCTCCCTATTGAGATCCGGCGTTTTGGTATTGTATTATAGATACTACATATGGTATATTTCAGTAGATGTTGCATATCTTAGAAATTATCACTAGGTAGCAAACATTTACGGGAAGCTTTGCCTTCATTGATTGTCTCTTCTATTTCATTTGTATGGCATCTTACTGGTTTTCAGTTATATGATGCATGCGGATTTTAAGGGCTTACTGCTTGTTCTCTGTTTCTGCATGCTGTATACTGTTTTGAAAAATGACAATAAAAATGTACCACACAAAATAAAATGCAACCTACACACACCTACAATAGTTGGAAGATTCAGAATGAGATTATCGCTGCTTGCAACATTCTTATGAAAAATAGAGTGGTGGAACGATTAAACAATGCCAGCTACTATAGAGCAATGTGTTCTAGTAATTCGTTTTTATAGAAGGCACATCTGTGTATGGAGAATTCCTTGGCTTCAAAAAGCTTCACGATGGAACAAGGGTTGGAATTGGAAAAAAAAGTCTGACTTCTTTACAAACATATAGCCTGGATATTGACTGTATGCGTGAGCAAACATACAATGGTTGTGCTGCAATGAAAAGTGCTTTTAAAAGTACACAGGTACTAGTTTCAGAGTGTGTTCCAAAGGCATTTTATGTACATTGTGGAAGTCATTCATTGAACCTTGTAATTGGGCATTCATGTGATAAATGTGAAATCGGTAATTGTCTTTCAACAATTATAGAAGTGTCAAATTTTGTAACAGACTCAGCAAAAGGAATGGCTGTCCTTAAGGCAAAATTTGCTACTTTGCCAGATACAAAAAATAAAAATGTTAAGTGGTTTATGTGAGACACAGTGGGTTGAAAAGAATGCATCTGTTGTGGTTTAGTTGATATGTTCCCAGCTGTGTTGTCACTGTGCTTGAGATCTCAGACTGGCAAGATCACAAAGCCTCTGCTAAGGCTGAGCAATTTTGCGCAGCTGTTCAGTCCCATAACTTCATTGTTGCTTTACATATCCTGGTACGATATTCTGGGCTACTGCTTTCAGTTTCAGCTGCACAACAAAATCGTAATACAGATATGTATCCTGCTTTATCCTGGGGAGTGCAAAGCCACAGTCTCACAAGTCTTTCTAGTGGGTGGGTTGCCCACTGCTTGATCCTGGGGAGTGCCAAGCCACAGTCTCTCAAGTGGATGCCTTACCCCACTGGTTCTGGAGGGGGCTTTGTGCCCAGAGTGCTTCATCCTGCCAAGTACAGAGGTAGTGGATGTGATACTCCACTGGTTCTGGAGGGGGCTTTGTGCCCAGAGTGCTTCATCCTGCCAAGGACAGAGGTAGTGGATGTAAATCTCCACTGGTTCTGGAGGGGGCCTTGTGCCCAGAGTGATTCATCCTGCTCGTGGCGGCCTCAGTAGCGTCGGTAGCTTTGTCGCTTATTGGCCTGCGGTGCTGGTGGCGGCGGTGTCCTTGGCAGCGGTGCTGGTGGCGGTGGTGTCCTGCTCAGCGGTGCTGGTGATGGCGGTGTCCTTGGCAGCGGTGCTGGTGGCGGCGGTGTCCTTGCCAGCGGTACTTGTGGCGGCGGTGTCCTTGGCAGTGGTGCTGGTGGCGGCGGTGTCCTTGGCAGCGGTGCTGGTGGTGGCGGTGTCCTGTTCAGCGGTGCTGGTGGCGGCGGTGTCCTTGCCAGCGGTGCTGGTGGCAGCGGTGTCCTTGGCAGCAGTGCTTATGGCAGCGGTGTCCTTGGCAGCGGTGCTTGTGGCGGCGGTGTCCTTGGCAGCGGTGCTGATGGCGGTCTTGTCCGCCGTGCAGGTTTTCACCGACTTGCCTGTTTTTCTGTGCCCCGTCGCCACCTTGGATGGTGGCGCAGCTGTCTTCCAACTCCCAACTGTACCCCTGGGAGAGGCTTTGGTGGTAGATGTTTTGCCTCTCTCCCGCCGGGTACTGGCCAACTTTTTTGTGCTTTTGAGGTGGGGGACTGTCCGTGGTCTGGCTCCTTGGCACACTGGCTGCCCTGCTGTTTGGCGCACTCCAGAAGCCGGTTACTACTGGCACCACTGTTCCCGCAGATTTTGTGGCTGAGGTGCTGGGTTGGGACCTGGAAAGGCGGGCCCTAGGAGACTAAAGGGGGGGAGGTGAGGGGAAGAGGTCAAGGTTGGACAGGAAAAGTTTTTTGGACACACTAGGATGGGTAGATGGAGGGGGTTTGGGAGTGGAGGAAAAGGTAGTGGTTGTAGGAGGTGTACGTTTGCTGACTTTGGGTGAAGTTGCATGGGCTGGAGGCTGTCATGAGGTGGATGGCTGTTGGGTGGGTTTGTGGCTGCGTTTGTGTACCTTGGGAGGTGGGCTCACAGACACACTGGGAGAGGACACAGGGGATGTGTGAATGGTAGTGGGGGTGGTGACTGCACGTGAGCGGGGTGTGGTGGTGGGTGTGCTGGTTATGGAGGTAGTGGCTGAAGATGTAGTGCATGCAGGTGTGACTGGAGATGAGACTGGGAGGGAGGAGGGAGACGAGGAGGAGGGGGACACCGTGGAGGCAGTGGATGTTGATATGTCTACATGTGTATGATGCTTGTGTGAGTGCCTGTGGGATGTGTGGTGCCTATGCTTGCCTGAGCTTCCCTTGTGTGTTGACGTGTGTGCATGCTGGTCTGATGGTGTGCTTGGGATAGGCTGAGGTACAGGGGTTTGGGTCTGGGTGGAGGAAGTTGGAGGGGGGAGGATAGAGACAGAGACAATGGCTGCCATCAGTGCTGAGGCCAGAGTCTGAAAAGCTCGCTGGTGCGCTGCCTGACCAGAATGAATGCCCTCCAGGTATGCATTGGTCTGTTGCAACTGCCTCTCTACACCCTGGATGGCATTCAAAATGGTAGACTGCCCAACAGTGAGGGACCTGAGGAGGTCAATGGCCTCCTCACTGAGGGCAGCAGGGCTGACTGGGGCAGAGCCTGAGGTGCCTGGGGCGAAGGAGATGCCCACCCTCCTGGGTGAGCAGCCATGGGGCACACGCTGAAGGGCTGCTGGGAGGGCAGTGCTGGGAGGGGGTGACGGCTGTACCTGTATATGCGGTGGGCACAGAGGGGCCCGCCACCGCAAGGGAGCTCCCATCAGAAGAGGAGCCTGTGTCGCTTTGTCTCAGCTCCTGTCCCTGCCGTGGAGCTCCCCTCGCCCTCCGTCCCACTGGTGGCTTCTGACTCCGCTGTGTCGCCCTCCAGGGCCATGTGGGATGCAGCTCCCTCCTGCTCCGGTGGTACTGCTCCTCCGTCTGTTGATGCTAATGTACACAACAACAGGGAGACCACAAAAAGGGGGTGGAGACAGAAGAAAGACATGTTAACTGCATCCAATACCGCTACCGTTGGCGGACACTGCAGACACAGAAGCCCCCTGCACTACGCCGTGCACTTAGAGTTCCCTAATTAATCACAAGGACATGGGTTACAAGGCCTATGCCCGATTGCTGCACACATGGAAGTCACAGGAGCCTGACTAGGTGTAGTTAGCTCTAAACACAGGTGGGGTGGGGTGCCACAGGGCCTGCCTTAAGAAGGGACCATGCCTACTAAACTCGCCCTGGCCTAGGGGAACCCACAGCCCACCTCCCTCACCCAGACACCTACAATGTGCGCTGAATCAGCAGAATGAGAGTGTACTCACCCCCTTGTGGCTGCTGTGATGCCCTCAAGCGCCCATCCAACTCCGGATACGCCACCGCCAGGATCCGGAACATCAGGGGGGTCATGGTGCGACGGGCACCCCTCCCATGTTGGGAGGCCATCCCCAGCTGGGCCTCCGCCGTCTTCCTGCTCCAGCGCCGAATGTCCTCCCATCTTTTACGGCAGTGGGTGCTCTGTCTGTGGTGGACCCCCAGAGTCCGGACTTCCTTGGCGATGGCACGCCTATTATCCTTCTTCTGGTGGGCGCTGACCTACACGAATAGTACAGGGGAAAAGGAGAAGATATAACCGTCCACACCGTCACAGTCATTGGCCCGCATCCCATGCACGCCTCATTCTCCCCCCCCTATCTCTCATCAACACCACTCCACACAGGCATTGCCCATTCGGCATGCTCACAGTGTACTTACCTGTTTGTCTGGAGGACAATAGAGTAGCGTGTACTGGGGGAGGACCCCATCCACTAGTTTCTCCAACTCCTCCGTGCTGAAGGCAGGGGCCCTTTCCCCATACACATGAGCCATTGTCTCTTCCAGACTGAGTTCACAGCAGCACTTGCAGCGTAGGTCCTCTCCTGTCGAAGATCAGGTATCAAGTGATTGAACAGAGAGAAAATGGCCGTGACATCCACGGCGGTGCGTACCGTCACCGCCGGAGTACATCGTCATTGGCTCCTAGGACCCATAGGGTCCAATGTTAACCAATGCACAATTGTGCCGTGGTCTTCGACCGCCTACCATGACGGTGTACAACGCCAGCGCAGTTACCTCATATCCCCTTGTCCCACATTACAGGTCAAACAGCCACCATTTCAGGGGGCCACATGGCATTAATTTTGACTGCGTCACACATATCTAGGCCTTGCTTAAACACTAATACAGCCATATATCGATTTTCAAACATTTTGCTATAAAGTTGTGTTTACGTACCTCAGTGTTGGTTGACTCTCTGCTCGCTGTTCTCCTCCATAGAGCACGTCCGCTGGGGCAGGTGAGGAGATGGCGGCATCCTCCAGTGTACAGACCGCTGGTGGACCTGTCGACAATGGAGGAGCGACATGTAATTGTCACATACAGACTTGATCGTACCACAATCCAGGAACTGTGTGCCCAGTTGGAGCTAGACCTGATGTCAGCTATCCGCCATCCCACAGGAATCCCCCCTCTAGTGCAGGTCCTGTCAGTACTCCATTTCCTAGCAAGTGGGTCTTTTCAAACAACAGTGACCATTGCATCAGGGATGTCCCAGCCTATGTTCTCCAACGTGTTGTCCAGAGTGTTGTCTGCCCTGCTGAAACACATGCACAGCTACATCTTTTTCTCTCAGGTGGAGGATTTGCCTACAGTGAAAGGTGACTTCTATGCCCTGGGACATATCCCCAACATCATAGGTGCCATTGATGGGACACATGTGGCCTTGGTCCCCCCCGCAGGAGTGAAGAGGTGTACAGAAACCGGAAGAGTTACCATTCTATGAATGTGCAGATGGTGTGTCTGGCCGACCAGTACATCTCCCATGTAAATGCCAAGTTTCCTGGCTCAGTGCATGACGCTTACATTCTGCGGAATAGCAGCATCCCTTATGTGATGGGGCAACTCCAGAGGCACCGTGTGTGGCTATTAGGTTATGACATGGACCCAATACAGTGTGACTAGGTGTCTGGGGATGTCCCTAAGAGTTAGTGTGTGTCTAACAGATTTCCCTCGCCATTTGCAGGTGACAATGGTTACCCCAACCTGTCATGGCTACTGACCCCAGTGAGGAATCCCAGGACAAGGGCAGAGGAACGCTACAATGAGGCCCATTGGCGAACTAGGAGGATTAGAGAGAGGATCTTCATCCTCCTGAAGGCCATGTTCCAGTGCCTCCATATGACAGGTGGTTCCCTATTCTACACACCAAAGAAGGTGTGCCAGATCATTGTGGCCTGCTGTATGCTTCACAACTTGGCTTTGCGACAATAGGTGCCTTTTCTGCAGGAGGATGGTCCAGATGGAGGTGTTGTGGCAGCTGTGGAGCCTGTGGACAGTGAAGACGAGGAAGCAGAAGAAGAGGACATAGACAACAGGAACACAGTGATTCAGCAATACTTCCAGTGAGACACAGGTAAGAAGACAACACTGCCTGCTACATCTGATTTAATTCTTCTACCTCTCATCGGTCTGTCATTTTCACCCAGTGTATGGACACTGAGTTGTCACTTTCCCTTTCGATTTCACAGACGTGGGTCCCACTGTGTGACCTCTGCTTTGTTTCCGCATGGACTAGAGCTGTGTGACAAAGGTATGTTGACAATACATTGGATATAGCATTTTTCCACAGTTATTGCAAATACACATTTTCGAAAGCACAGACTTACTCCAGATTGTTTTGTGATTTAAGGGTGTTTATTTAAGTGCTTTATTTAAGTGCTAAATAGTGGAGGGGGTTGTAAAATGGTCAGCGGTGATGGTGGAGGAATGTCCATGGCAGTGTCCAGTCTTTTAGTCTCACAGGTGCATTGTCCAAAGGAGCATAGGAAGTGGAGCTAGGGCAGTTTAACTATGGACAGGGTGACAAAGTGGGACAGAAGGATGACAATCAGGGTGGTCTAATTTACTGGCGGGGGTCTTGGCATTGTTTTCTGTCTTTTTCCTGGATCTCAGGGACCGCTTGCGGGGTGGTTCTCCATCAGCAGGGGGTGGGGTGCTGGTGTCGTGGTCCTGTGGCGATGCCTCCTGTCCACTAGCGCCAGCGTAGGTGGTGGGCAGTTCTTCGTCCAGGCTAGTGTCAGGGGCCCCTTGTTGTGCCACAGTGTCCCTCCTGCTGTTGACGAGTTCCTTCAGCACCCCTACAATGGTGCCCAGGGTGGAATTGATGGATTTGAGTTCCTCCCTGAAGCCCAAATACTGTTCCTCCTGCAGCAGCTGGGTCTCCTGAAACTTGGCCAGTACCGTTGCCATCGTCTCCTGGGAATGGTGGCAGGCTCCCATGATGTTGGAGAGGGCCTCGTGGAGAGTGGGTTCCCTGGGCCTGTCCTCCCCCTGTCGCACAGCAGCCCTCCCAGTTCCCCTGTGTTCCTGGGCCTCTGTCCCCTGAACCGTGTGCCCACTACCACTGCCCCAATTTCCTGGTGTTGTTGGTGTGGTGGGTTAGCCTGGGTTCCCTGTAGTGGTGGACACACTGCTTCTTGACGTGTCCTGGGGACAGAGGGATGGACCCGCTGGGTGGGTGCTGTGCTGGTGTTTCCAGAGGGGGGAAGCTCTGTAGTGGGCTGTGCCAGCGTGAGGGGAACCGATTGTCCTGAGGTCCCAGATGGGCCGGGCTGGTCATCTTGATCTAGTTGGACAGAGCTGCTGTCAGCACTGTGGGCCTCTTCTGTGGGTGGAGTGGACATGTCTGGACCCTCATGCCCGGTGACGTTGGGTAGGGGTCCTGCAGGGGTGTAAAGGCATGATTATTGCATCTGTGTGTGCCATGGTGTGCAATGGGTGGGTCACCCTCTACCCCAGTGCTTCCATTCTTGTGTGGGACCTTCTGTGATAATGGTTTAGGGGGGTGTATGGGTATGTGCAGTGGACATGCTTTGGTGATGGGTGTCCATGCTTTGGTGTTGCATGCAGGGCTTGGGGTTGGGATGTGTAGTTTGTGATAGTGGGACATGTGTGAGGAGTTGGAGTGATGGGGGTGAGGGCGAGGGTGGGGGTATGTGATAGCATGCAGGTAGGGTGGGGGATATGGTAGTTAAAGGTTTGACTTACCAGAGTCCATTCCTCCAGCTACTCCTGCGAGGCCCTCAGGATGCAGTATAGCCAAGACCTGCTCCTCCCATGTTGTTAGTTCTGGGGGAGAAGGTGGGGGTCCGCCGCCAGTCCTCTGAACCGCAATCTGGTGTCTTGAGACCACGGAACGCACCTGCCCCCGTAGGTCGTTCCACCTGTTCCTGATGTCATCCCTAGTTCTTGGGTGCTGTCCCACTGCGTTGACCCTGTCCACGATTCTGCGCCATAGCTCCATCTTCCTAGCTATGGTGGTGTGCTGCACCTGTGATCCGAATAGCTGTGGCTCGACCCGGATAATTTCCTCCACCATGACCCTGAGTTCCTCCTCAGAAAACTTGGGGTGTCTTTGCTGTGCCATGGGGTGGTGTGGGTGATGCGTGGGGTGGTGTGTGTTGTGATGTATGGGGTGATATTTAGAGGTGTGTTGTGTGAGGTGCATGGATGTTGTGTGAGTGATGGTGATGAGTGCCTGTGGTTGCTAGTGTTGTTTCTGGTGGTGTCTCTCTCTGGCCTTCTGTCGCAGTTTTTGTCGTAGGGGTTTGTGGGTGATGTGGGTGGGTGTTTTTATTGTATTGGGTGTGTGGGAGTGGTGTGTGTATGTGTATCAGGTGTGTGAATTTCGATTTGTCCAATGTGGTAGTGTTTTGTAAATGTGTGTGTATTTTGAGCACGGGGGTGTGTACCACCAATGGAATACCGCGGTTGAAAGACCGCTGCGTGGATTTGTGGGTCGTGATAGTGTGGGCGTATTCCTGTTGACGGTGTTGGTTTTGTTATCGCCAGTTTATCACTGACCTTTGGTGTGGCGGACTTGTGTGGGTATCTAGATTTTGGCGGATTACGAGCTGTGGGTCATAATAGCTATGGCGGAATTCCGCGGCCGCTGCAGTGTGTTGGCGGCCTTCTGCACAGCGGTAAGTGACTTTTACCGCCAATGTTGTAATGACCCCCATTGACTTCTATCCCAATATATACCGCCTGCTAAAAATAGATGCCATTTTTCAGCGACAACCACATCCCCAGAATGGTGCTTCAGTTGTCTTCGCAGACAGAAAGCCTATCTTCAGTCAACAATGGGCAAGAATGACCTTCTGGATTGGCAATGGTAAACATTTCACAAGTACATTGTCCTCCTACAGAAAGAATTGTTGATGAACTGGTGAAAAAGGGTCACCGTCTTGAAATAGCATTGTGAAAATTGGTTCTATTGAGTTACTAAAGTTCTTTGTAGGAACAAATATATAGGTGGCCTTTTAATTAAATTTTCAGTAACCCTGTCCCTTTTTCATGGGACAATAGTATATAAATGCATCACGATAACAAAAATGTGTGCTCTAATTGTTGTCCAGTTTCAAATGCAGAATGTGTCACTTCTTTTTCTTTGTGTGGCTTGAGCATTACCCGATCCTCATTGTCTGCCATGTTAGACCCACTCCCATTGACTGACATGTTAGCCATGCTTCTTTGTTCCACATGTTATTCGCCCTTGAAGGAAAGACTTAGTTGTGCCTCAACACACACTAATACACACATTCAATAGGCCCATATTTATACTTTTTGACGCACAACTGCGCCAACGCAGTTGTGCGTCAAAAACTTTACCGCCGGCTAACGCCATTCCAACGTGCCATGCGGGCGCCTTATTTATGGAATGACGTTAGCCGACGCTGCGGACTGGTGTGCGTAAAAAAAAAAGACTCACACCAGGCAGCGCCGGCGTATGGGAAAATGGGGGTTGTGAGTCAAAAAATGGGGCAAGTCAGGTCTGAGGCAAAATTCAGGCCTCAAACTGGATTTGCGCCATTTTTTTTTTACGCCCAACCTCCATTGACATGACTCCTGTCTTAGCAAAGACAGGAGTCATGCCCCCTTGCCCAATGGCCATGCCCAGGGGACTTATGTCCCCTGGGCATGGTCATTGGGCATAGTGGCATGTAGGGGGGCCCAAATCTGCCCCCCGCATGACACTTAAAAAAAACGAAAAAAAATACTTACCCCAACTTACCTCAACTTCCCTGGGATGGGTCCCTCCATCCTTGGGTGTCCTCCTGGGGTGGGCAAGGGTGGCAGGGGGTGTCCCTGGGGGCAGGGGAGGGCACATAAATATGAGGCACAGGCCTTAAAGTCATTTTTTGGAAGGGAACGCCTACCTTGCATATAATTAATCAAGGCTGGTTCCCCCTTCCAAAAAATGACGCACATGGTGGAATTTTGACGCCAGCGGGGTCGGACGTCAAAGTATAAATATGGGGCAGGGTTTGCGCCGATTGTGCGTCAAAATGTTTGGTGCACATTCAGCGCAAACAGAGTATAAATATGCCCCCAAATGTCTTCGTTTCCTGAAATGTCCAACAGGATTATAGTAAATGCCTGGGAATATGTACATTCCCCATCTTCTCACACTCATACAAAAGTCTTCAGATGTTAGTCCTTTAAAAGTTCCAGAATCATCCTTCCTGTTGCCCCCTCTCCTCCTGATGAAAAGTTGTCTAACACAAAACAAGTGCCTATTTACTCACTAACAGAAGGCTTCTGGAAAGTTGCAACATTTGCAGCAAAAGAGAAAAACATCTAATGAAAAATAATAATGCAATTTGAAAACAGGCCTTTGAATGTCAATGCATTATTTTTAGTTAACATGGCATCAACATTTAGTACTTATTTACTTCACTTTTTGGCATCCAACATTTAAGTATGATTAGCTACTACAAATGTTCGTATATGGTAAATGTAATATTTAAATGTAGGCTTTTGCACATTATCAATAAAATGTGTTTTTGGTTGCAAATAAAGGTCACTCTTAGCGTTCCCCCATCTGATGATTGAAAAACTAGCACAATTCATCTTGACAAATTAATCTGTTGAAGTGCACTTTCCCCTTCTGCTGTTTCATCACATTTATTTTTCAGGGCTTCAAAGTCTCAACTTTGTATGTTCTCTATTCTTTCTTTCTTCCATTTTGTTAGAAATTGGGTGCCTAGTTGGAAGTGGTATGCACCCTGTCCAAGTAGAGTCCACAATCTTAGTAAGGGTAAGTCAGATACGCACTCTAAATTACCCTGTGCTCACCCTCTGGTAGCTTGGCACAGAACAGTCAGACTTAATTTAAGAGGCAATGTGTAAACTATTTGTGCAACACTTAAGTACAGTAACACAGTGAAAGACACAACAAAAAGACTCTGTTTAGAAACGTAGAGAATATTTATCTGAGTAAGACCAAAGTGCCAAAAATCCAATTAGTAGAAGTCAAGATATTATTTTGAAAGATTAAGACCCTCATTACAACCCTAGCGGTCGGTGTTAAAGTGGCGGAAATACCGCCAACAGGCCGGCGGTAAAAAAAAAAGGAAATAAATGACAGCCACTTTAACACTCTGCCCACCACAGCGGTAGCAACAAGCACCGCGGTGGTAACCGCCAACAGACAGGCGCAAGACAATGTACCGCCCACCCCATCACAACCCGCCTATCCGCCAGCTTTTCCAGGGTGGTACCAACACCATCAAAAGCACGGCGGAAACAGGACTTGGAAGGGAAACCACTCACCAATCGACATAAACGAAGAACCAGGACGCCATGGAGCCCGAGCTGCAGGTCCTGCCCATGCTGGTCTACCTCCTCATCTACCAGGAATACGAAAGGCGGCGGCAACGACCACGTGAGTACTGCACCTAGTACACAGGGGGGGAGGAAAAAGAGAGTGAAACACACACGCAACACCCCCACCCCCACCCTCATCCACAACACCATACACACAAACACATGCATCAACATTACATTTACACCCCGTAACCCCCTGGAAGTACGCAAGGACAAAAGGAATAGAGTTAAATCAGTGATATTTTAGAAATAGGCAGCTATACGTGATAAATAGAAAAACAGTATTTACAAAAATATATAATATGTACATAAGGCAGTACATTGTCCATTCAAAATGTCCGTGGTCCACTGGGCCAAAAATCATGGGCCAAGCCCACACTTGACTCCTGCCTCAATACGGAGAGAACACTGCAAGGGCATCAGGTCGAAAACACACAGGCACCTCAGGAGCATGGGGAAGGGGGGGCACCTCAGCCGGAAGATGGAATAACGCCACTGCTCCTCGAGGGGGCTCCATGCCCACTGCTTGGTCCTGGGGAGTGCAAAGCCACAGTCTTTCAAGTCTTTCAAGTGGGTGGGTTGCCCATTGGTTGCTCCTGGGGAGTGCAAAGACACAGTCTCAGAAGTCTCTCAAGTCGGTGGTTCGCCCACTGCTTGCTCTTGGGAAGTGCAAAGCCACAGTCTCACAAGTCTCTCAAGTGGGTGGTTTGCCCACTGCTTGGTCCTGGGGAGTGCAAAGCAACAGTCTCTCTAGTGGGTGCCTTTCTCCACTGGTTCTGGAGGGGTTTTTGGGTCCACCGGAGGATGTCGCCATCTCATATTGAGCCTCAGCGGTTGAAGCCTATGGAAGAAAACGGTGATCAGAGGGTCATATTCACACATCTATTGCACTAATGATGCATTTTTTCCAGTATGTGAATCCGAAAATCAGTTGCTGTGCCAATGTCTGCTGTGACGCAGTTAGGTGCCATGCCTTGTGCCCCCTGAAATGGTGGCTGCCTGACCTGTGAGGAGGGACAAGTGGAAATGAGGTAATTCTGCTGGCGTTGTGTGCTGTAGCGGTAGGCGGTCGAAGACCGCCGTGCAACTTCACGTAGGTTATCATTGGGCCTTTTGGGTTCCAGGAGCCAATGGCAATGTACACCGACAATGACGATACGCACCGCCGCAGACGTGACCGCCATTTTCTGTTTACTCACTTGCTACCTGACCTTCAACAGGAGAGGACCTACACTGCAAGTGCTGCTGTGACCTGTGTCTGGAAGAGACAATGGCTCATGTGTCTGGGGAAAGGGCCCCTGCCTTCACTGCGGTGATGTTGGAGAAACTGGTGGATGGGGTCTTACCCAAGACCACATTACTCTACGGTCCTCCAGACAAACAGGTGAGTACACTGTGAGCATGATGCGTGGGCCATGAATGTATGGATTGCTGTGTGTTTAAGCCACATGTAGGGAGGGGGCAGAGGCATCCTGGCCAGAGTGCTGCATGTATGGTGGTCAATGTATGTGCATCAGGGGATGGGAGGGATCTGGTGGGCCATGAGTGTGACGGTCCAGACAGTTGACTAATTCTCTTTTCTGCTGTCTTTTCCATGCAGGTCAGCGCCCACCAGAAAAAGGGTATTTGGTGTGCCATCGCCAAGGACGTGCAGACCCTGGGGGTCTTTGACAGGCGGAGCACCCACTGCCGCATACGGTGGGAGGACCTGTGCCGCTGGGCAAAGAAGATGGTGGAGACCCAGCTGGGGCTGGCCTCCCAACGAGGAAGGGGTGCCCGTCGCACCATGACCCCCCTGATGTTCTGCATCCTGGCGGTGGCCTATCGGGAGTTGGATGGGCGCTTGAAGGCATCAAAGCAGCTACAAGGGGTGGAGTACAGATTCTGAATCCTTACTTTGCACGCGTTAAGGGTTACCTGGGTGGGAGATGTGGGCTGTGGGTGCCCCTAGGCCAGGGCGAAGATGGCAGGATAGGTCCCTTGTTGGGCAGGCTCTGAAGCACTCCTACCCCAATGGAGTTAGTGGTCCTCTGCTAGTGGGCAGGGTCTTGTGCGTTTCAGGTGTGCAACTAATGGCAGTAGGCATTGTACCCCATGGGCTGGTGACTATCTTAGTAACTGGTAGTGCATGGCCTAGTGCATAGGGCTTCTCCCTGTGTGTTGTGTACGCCAATGGTGGTGGTGTTGCTGGCATTGACCAAGTGTATCCTCTGTCTCTCCCCCCCCTTTTTGTTTTGTCACCCTGTCCTTGTGTGCATTAGCATAATCTGGCGGAGGAGCAGAGGCACCGGCAACGGATGCAGCTGCATCCCACATGGGCCTGGAGGCCGAATCCACCGACGGTGAAGGTACCAGTGGACAGAGGGTGAGGGAAGTACCATGACGGGGACAGGAGGGGACACCACAGACAGCGACTCCTCCTCCGATGGATGCTCACTGGCGGTGGTGGACACCTCTGTGCCCACCCCAACAACAGGTACAGCCACCACCCCCCCCCCCCCACCAGCACTGCCCTCCCAGCAGCCCCTCAGCATGTTTCCCAGAGGAGGGTGGGCATCTCCTTTGCCCCAGGCACCTCAGGTCCTGCCTCAGTCAGCCCTGCTGCCCTCAGTGAGGAGGCTATTGACCTCCTGTGATCCCTCGCTGTTGGGCAGTCAACCATTCTGAATGCCATCCAGGGTGTCCAGAGGCATTTACAACAAACAAATGCATACATGGAGGGCGTTCACTCTGGCGTTGCGGCCCAACATAGAGTATTTCAGGCTCTGGCCTCTTCCCTGATGGCAGCCCTTGTCCCTGTCTCTAGCCTCCCCCCTCGAACTTCCTCTACCCAGTCCCAATACCCTCAACCCCAGCCTATCCCAAGCACACCTCCAGACCAGAATTTACCCAAATCAACACACAAAAGTGGCTCAGGCAAACACAAGCACCACACTTCATCTCACAGGCACTCACGCAAGCACCATCCCCATGCAGACACACCAACATCCACTGCCTCCACTGTGTCCCCTCCTCCTCGTCATCCACCTCCCTCCCAGTAGGGTCTCCACTCATACCTGCATGCACTACATCTTCATCCACTACCTCCATCATTAGCACGCCCATCACAACACACCCCTCACTGGCAGTCACCACCCCCACATCCATGCACATGTCCCCTGTGTCCTCTCCCAGTGTGTCTGTGACCCCTCCTCCCAAAGTACACAAACACAAGCACCCACCCACCCAACAGCCATCCACCTCACAACAGCATCCAACCCATGCACCTGCACCCAAACACAGTAGACAGACACCTCCTACAACCACTCCCTCTTCCTCCACTCCTAAACACTCTCCCTCTTCCCACCCCAGTGTCTCTAAGAAGCTTTTCCTTGCAAACATTGACCTCTTCCCTCCCACTCCCCCCATCCTTCCCCTCAGGCCAGGGTGTCTAGAACCTAGCCCAGCACCTCAGCCACCAAGTCGACGTCTGCTGTGGTTCCTGCAGCTAACAGAGGCTCAAAGGGGGCACCCGTCAGCCCAGCCAGTGTGCCAACAACACCTGCCAAGGACAAAACCATTCCGCCGAATATGTGACAGAACAACTAGGTCCTAAACAACTATAGCCTAAACCACTACTGCTAAACAACTAAAAAGTCTCTACAACTAAGTACTGAACAACTACTGTCTAAACAACAATTGTGCCTGAATAACAATTGCCTGAACAACTAATATATATATATATATTCTAAACAACTAATAAAGCATAAAAACAAAAAAGAAAACCTTACCTCAAAATTAGTTGTTCAGGCAATTGTTGCTCAGGCACAATTGTTGTTTAGACAGTAGTTGTTCAGTACTTAGTTATAGAGACTTTTTAGTTGTTTAGCAGTAGTGGTTTAGGCTATAGTTGTTTAGGACCTAGTTGTTCTGTCACATATTCGTCCTGTGCCTCTGTCCCCTGAACCGTGTGCCCACTGCCACTGACCCCAGGTCCCTGATCGTCCTGGGTTTGTGGGATTGCCTGGGGTCCATGTAGTGGTGGACACACTGCTGATTGGCGTGTCCTGGGGCCAGTGGCATGGGCCCGCTGGGTGGGTGCTGTGGTGGTGTTTCCTGAGGAGGGAGGCTCTGTGGTGGTATGGTACTGTGGCAGGGTAACCGACTGTCCGGAGGTCCCTCCTGGGCCAGGTTGGTCATCCTGATCCAGGCGTGCAGAGCTGCTGTCATCACTGTGGGCCTCTTCTGGGGGGGGCTGGATGTTGCTGGCAACTCCTCTCCAGTGACGTGGAGTAGGGGTCCTGTGGGGATGCAAATGCAGTGTTATTTTTTCTCCGTGAGCCATCTTGTGCATGGGTATGTTCCCCACTATGGTTGTGATTCCCAAGGCAGCTTTGGCTTGTGTGAGTTGTGCTTGGTTTGGCTAAGTGATTGTCACTAGTGTGGATGCTGTGGTGATGGGTGTCCATACAGGTCTGTGATGGGTGCTGCATGCAGGGCTTGGTATTGTGATGGGTGGGTTGTGATAGTGGGGTATATGAGAGGTGGTGGAGTGATGGGGTGAGGGTAGGGGTTGTTGTTTATGATGGCATGCAGGTAGGGTGGGGGATATAGTAGTAAAGATTTGACTTACCAGAGTCCAGTCCTCCTGCTACTCCTGCGAGGCTCTCAGGATGCATGATCGCCAAGACTTGCTCCTTCCATGTTGTTAGTTGTGGGGGAGGAGGTGGGGGTCCACTGCCAGTCCTCTGTACTGCTACCTGGTGTCTTGCAACCACTGAACGCACCTTACCCCGTAGGTCGTTCCACCTCTTTCTGATGTCATCCCTTGTTCTGGGGTGCTGTCCCACGGCGTTGACCCTGTCCACAATTCTCCGCCATAGCTCCATCTTCCTAGCAATGGACATCTGCTGCACCTGTGATCTGAATAGCTGTGGCTCTACCCGGATGATTTCCTCCACATGACCCTTAGCTCCTCCTCTGAAAACCTGGGGTGTCTTTGGGGTGCCATGGATGTAGTGTGAGTGATATTTGTGTAGGTGTGGGGTGCTGTGTTGGGGTGTGTGGTGTGAGGCGCGTGGATGGTGTATAGGTGATGGTGTTTTGTGGCTCTGATTGAGTGGGTGCTCTTGGCTTCTCTGACTCTCACTTGCCAAAATGTTTGGGTCATAAAGGGTTGTGGGTGTGTGTTTTATAGTGTTGTGGGTGTGTGTACGTGTGTCAGGTGTGTGTAGTTTGAATTGTCCAATGTGGTGGAGTTTTGTTAGGGTGTGTGTATTTTGAGCGCGGCTGTGTGTACCGCGGTTGAAGGACTGCCGCTGTGATTCGTGGGTCCTCATACTGTGGGCGTATTTCTGTTGGTGTAACGGTGTGAGTTTTGGTACCTCCAGTTTATCACTGACCTTTGGTCTGGCGGACTTGCGTGGGTGTCTGTATAGTGACGGATTTCTCAGTGAGGGTCATAATACCCGTAGCGGAATACTGCTGCGGTCACGGTATGTTGGCGGCCGTCAGCACGGCGGTAGGTGCCATTTACCGCCAGGGTTGTAATGAGGGCCTAAATGTGAAAACAGCTTTGAAGTCACTAGTGGTCAAAATGTTACTTAAAGTAGTAAGGGACCAGTGCAATTCCAAAATCCAGATCAAGTGCGATGAACCCACACAGGGCCCGCTGAAACAGTACATTTGATGGAGCAAAGCATTGACGTCGAGAGCACTATGTGTCAGTATTTTCCACGTACTTGGGGTAATGAGTCGGTTTTCTTTCAGAAATCAGCTTCAGAGCCCACTTCTGAGGCCCAGGACTAAAGGGAGCACCTCAGGCAAGGGTAGGATTCACAGATGGCAGAGTCCATCAGCACCAGGAGAGTTGCAGATAGTCTTTGGTGTCCCTGAGACTGGGGAGTACATGGGGCAAGTCAACAAGCCCTTAGAGAATCTTGGGTTCAAGGATGCACAGAACAGACAAGGCAAGAAGCAGCAGCAACAGGCCAACACAGCAAAGCAAATAGCAAAGTGGCAGTCCCTCTTGCAGCACAGGACACAGCAAGCACAAGGCCAACACAGCAATGCAGTTGCAGGGTGGCAGCCCCTCCTGGCAGCACAGCAGTCCTTCTTCCTGGCAGAGTGTCCTTGGTTCCAGTAGTTATTTGGTGGGGTTTTGGTCCAGTACTTATAACAAATGTGTCTTTGAAGCGCAGGAGGACTTCAAAGAGGCTTTTGAAGATCACAAGGTCCCTGCGCTTCCTACCCTGGCTCCAGACTTTCTACAGGGGGGTTATGCAGCCCTTTGTGTCGGGAGAAGCACAGCTCTATTAATGTATAAGTGAGGCAGTGCTATGCTCCAACCCCATCAAGCCAGTTATTGGCCCAATAAGGCCATTTATGTCACACCTAAGTTCCCATTGTGTGTGACAGCCTAGAGGGAATGCGCAAAGCCCAGCTGCCATCCACCCCATATGTGCATTCAGTGACAGGCAGAGGCACAGAATGGTTAAAGTCAAAAAATGCCAACTTTCTAAGAGTGGCATTTTCAGATTTACAATTTAAAATCCGACTTCACTATAAGTTGTGATTTTAAATTGTGAGTGCAGAGATATCAAACTTCATATTTCTATCATTTCCCAATTGTATGTTATACTTAAAGGATGCTTCAAGGTAATCCCAATGTTAACCTATGGGAGAGATAGGCCAGGCAGTAGTGAAAAGTGAATTTAGCAGCTTTTCACTACTTGGACATGTAAAACTTAAATGCGTATGCCCAACTTTTTAGATAAACTGCACCCTGTCCTTGGGAATAAGCAGAGCCTACTTTAGGGGTGACATACATGTAATAAAAAGGCAGGTTTGGGACTGGCATGTGGGTGCTTTTGCCAGGTCCATATGGCAGTTTAAAACTGCACATAGGCTCTGCATTGGCAGGCCTAAGACATGTTTGAAATGCTACTGTAGTAGGTGACAGAATCAGTGCTGCAGGCCCACTGGTAGCATTTTATTTACAGGCCCTGTGCACATATAGTGCACTTCACTATGGACTTACAAGTAAATTAAATATGCCAATTGTGGATAAGCCAATGTTAACATATTTTAAGGAGAGAGCACAAGCACTTTTGCACTGGTTAGCAGTGGTAAAGTGCACAGAGTCCTAAAGCCAACAAAAACAAGGCCAGGAAACCAGGAGGCTCAAGGCAAATGTCTGGGGATGACCCTGCAGAAAGGGCGATTTTTTCTATGGTCTGCCTTTCTCTTTCTCTATTGTTCTTCCTTGAAACGTAGAATCTAGATCCTTTATACATAACATATAAGCATATTAAACCAATTCCAATGATTCATTTAGGTCTCAGTATAACTCTAAAAAGACCTCCTCCTACTGTTGCAAACCAATTGCCAATAACAGAAGCTCCTTTACCTAGAGTTCCTAACACACTACTGGTTTCTAAAGGTTGTACTTCAGGATTCAGGTCAGAAATGTTCTTTGCAAATTCTTCTATCTTTCTACTATCGTCTGGAATGTATGAGCAGCAATGTTGAGCCTTCAACATCTTGTGGACCCTGTCTTACTCTGCTAACAAAATATCTAAAGCTAATTGATCGTACAAAACCATTGGCTTAATAGCCACTATTTCTATGTTTAGAAAGCGAAGCGACAGATACTAGAGGCCAGTTTATCTACTAGTGTTGATAACTTTCTCATTTTCATGCCATTTAAAAACTATTCCTACTTGGGGTAGGATTGCTCCAAAAATGCCTCCTACTAATTGTGTCCCATTATTAGTACTATTTTTCTGTCTAGAGGGCAGTGTCATGGTTAAAGCATCCATACTATTCACATGATACATTTTAGGAAACAATAAAGGTAAATAACAAACGCCCTCTCAATCAGCAGGTACCTGCAAATAGGCATCCTGTCTCCATACAAAATCAACTTCTAGAATATCTGCTTCTTCCCCTGTTAAAATTTAAAGAGGTCCTCCCAAAACTTTAAATGTGTGTTCACAATTGCTTATCCCAATGTGTCTCTTTGTAAACTAGTTTCTCCTTTTATAAACACAGGCCCTCATAATAACATTGGCGGTAAAAACCAACTACTGCCGCGGCGATGGACGCCAAAAGACCATCGCCGTGGCTACCAGCCATCTGCCATGTTATGACCACAGCCGGATTTCATCCACAAGAATGGCCATACCGGCGGATGGCGGTAAGGGGGCGCTGCTACCACTAGCAGAGCCACACCAGTATACCGCAGCCAGCCGTATTATGAGAAATAATACGGCATGGTAGTGTTCTGCTGGCGGGCACTGCTGGTGGTAGCAGCGCCCCATCCCGTCTACTGCCGGAGGACCCCCTGGATCCAGGTAAGTCAGGTCTCCAACAGGGGAGGGGGGTGGGGAGTGTTGTGTGTGTGTGTGGTGGGTGTGTGTGAATATATGTGTGTTCGTGAATGCAGGTGTGTGTTGAGCGTTGAATGCGTGTGTGAATGTACGGATGTGTGAGTGTGTGTATGTTGTGAAATGTGAATGCGTGTATGTTTGGAAGTGTGTGAGGAAGTGTGTGTGTGATTGGATGTAGGCATGCGTGTATGTATGTGTGAATGAAAGCTGTGGGGGGTAACTGGAGAGGTGGGGGTAACTGGAGAGGTGGGGGGGAGACCCCTATCAGTGACAGGGAAGCAATTCCCTGTCACTGATATGGCCTACCGCCATGGTTTTTGTGGCGTTATGAATGCCACAAAAACCATGGTGATAGGCGGGGTCATAATCCCTCAGGCGGAACAATGGTGGTCGCCGGCCTGGAGATGGATATCTTCAGCCCGGCGGCTGTTACTGCTGTGGGGGTCGGAGTGATACATTGGCGGGTTGGTTGAAGCCAACCCGCCAATGTCATAATGTGGTGGTACGTACCGCCAGCCTGTTGGCGGTACTAACCGCCACATTATCGCTGACCGCTGGGGTCGTAATGACCCCCATAATTTCCCTTTTTGTTGTCTATCTAATTTTAATGTAGGATATCACATGCTCTTCTTGTATTCCTCTTCCACTTTCTTCCAAACATTCTTTAAAATCTTCCTCCTTATTTGCCTTATGGAAAATGGGAGCTCTTCTGTCCTCTAATATTAAAATTAACTTCTTTTCTAATGGTCTCATTAGACAGGTTACATTCTTTTTGTATGTCTTGGCAGTGTCTATAACTATTGGAGATCTGAAGAAAAAACATGTGATATCAATATCTTTTGTTTGTGTATTAGTATTTATTCTTTTCTGAAGAGGAAGTTTAAAAAAAATCATATCATAATTGCGAAAATATTATTCAAAACACTCCTGCCTGCATAATAATCTAAGTAAAATACTGCATGTAATTGCATATGAAAGTGGGATGTGACAGTAGGTCACATTTTGTGCAAATCAAGAAGGTAAGTGTGCACAGGTTAACAATCCTTTGTGTCAAAAGCTTGGGTGTAGTCCTGAACTAATCTAGAATAAACAGTGAAGAAATGATCTTTTGTGAAGTCTGTAGATGAACCTTTCAATCTCGGCTCATCTATTGTGTGCGCATGCATTGTAGATGCAGTTTTAGATCTAAGGGGCATATTTATACCATGTTTGCGCTGAATTAGCATAATTTTTTTATCCTAATTCCGCGCAAACTTAAGTCCATATTTATATTTTGGTGCAAGAAATGTCTAGCACCAAAATATTGGAGTTAAAGTCAATTTTCGCCTGCGGAAAACTACCTTGTGTCAATAAGATGCAAGGTAGACGTTCCCGGGATAAAAATGACTCAAAGGCCCCAGCGCCTCATTTATCCTCCTGTGCAAAAATGGTGCACGGGAGGGAGGCATGCCCAAATAATGGCGCTAAGCTTGCTTAGCGCCATTATTTAACACCTGGGACAGGGCAGGCGTTAGGGGACCTGTGGGTCTATTTCCATGGTGGAACACCATGGAATAAGGCCACAGGTGCCCGCCCCAGGGACACCCCCACCCACACCAAAGGGACAGCAGAGGTTTGGGGACCCCATCCCATGTAAGTACAGGTAAGTAGAGGTAAATATTTACCTTTTTTTTTAAGTGCCATAGGGGGGCCTAACTTGGGCCCCCCTACATGGCACTGTGCGCAATGGCTATGCCCAGGGGATGGCCATTGGGCTGAGGGGCATAACTCCTGTCTTTACTTAGACAGGAGTCATGTCCATGGGGGTTGTGCGTCTAACAATGGCACTAGTCAGGTTAGAGTCATTATTTTGACTCTAACCTGACTAGTGTGATTCTTTCACACACAACCTCCAGTTTTTTGCTACGCCTCCCCCACCCGGTTAGCGCCATGTATTTTGACGCTAACCGGGCCTTAGTGCCAGCTTGCGCCATTCTGTAAATATGGCACCTGGCTGGAGCTCTGGAGTGGCGCTAGCCGGTGCTATACTTTTTGACTCAAACCTGTGCTAACACAGGTTTGCGTCAAAAAGTAGAAATCAGGGCCTAAGTGTTTCTATCTCTGGTGTAAAACTCATTCTAACCAAAAAGACTAGCACAACAACTGTTAGTGTGATAATAATCACTATTCTACATTTAGGGCCATATGTAGCAACTTTCCAAATTGCGAGTTGCAATTTGGGGTCGCAAAGACCCACCTCATTAATATTAATGAGGTGGGTCGCAAATTACGGCCCCATAGCGACTATGGGCATTCACGGGTATTGAGGCCTGCTGGGACCAGCAGACCTCCATGTCCGTGACTGCTTTGAAATAAAGCATTTTTTTTTTTTCAAGTGTAGCTCGTTTTCCTTAAAGGAAAACGAGCTGCACTTAAAAAAAAAAACGAAACCTTTAGTTTAGTGCCTCTGTCCCCTGAACCGTGTGCCCACTGCCACTGACCCCAGGTCCCTGATTGTCTTGGGTTGGTGGGTTTGCCTGGGGTCCCTG
Source organism: Pleurodeles waltl (assembly GCF_031143425.1). Lineage (NCBI taxonomy): Eukaryota > Metazoa > Chordata > Amphibia > Caudata > Salamandridae > Pleurodeles > Pleurodeles waltl. The sequence goes on from NC_090436.1 coordinate 321,590,322, forward strand.
TAGTGGTGGACACACTACTGATTGACGTGTCCTGGGGACAGAGGGATGGGCCCGCTGGGTGGGTGCTGTGGTGGTGTTTCCTGAGGGGGGAGGTTCAGTGGTGATTTGTGAGAGTGGCAGGGGAACCGACTGTCCAGAGGTCCCTGATGGGCCGGGCTGGTCATCTTGATCCAGGCGTGCAGAGATGCTGTTGTCACTGTGGACCTCTTCTGTGGGGGGACTGGATATGTCTGGCACCTCCTGTCCAGTGACGTTGGGTAGGGGTCCTGTTGGGGTGTAAATGCATAGTTATTGTATCTGTGTGTGCTATTTTGTGCAATGGGTGAGTTACCCTATACTCCTGTGCTTGGCTTATTGTCTTTGCCCTTGTGTGATTGGTGATTTTGGGGCCTGGGTGAGTATCTGTACTGGACATGCTTTGGTGATGGGTGTCCATGCATTGGAGTAACATGCAGGCCTTGGTTTTGGGATGTGTGGATTGTGATAGTGGGGTATCTGTGGGGTGTTGGGGTGATGGGTGTGAGGGCGGGCTAGGAGTTTGTGATAGCATGCAGGTAGGGTGGGGGGGATATAGTAGTAAAGATATGACTTACCAGAGTCCAGTCCTCCTGCTACTCCTGTGAGGCCCTCAGGATGCATGATCGCCAAGACTTGCTCCTCCCATGTTGTTAGTTGTGGAGAAGAGGTGGGGGTCCACCGCCAGTCCTCTGTACTGCTACCTGGTGTCTGGATACCACGGAACGCACCTTCCCCCGTAGGTCGGTCCACCTCTTCCTGATGTCATCCTGTGTTCTTGGATGCTGTCCCACTGCATTGACCCTGTCGACAATTCTCCGCCATAGCTCCATCTTCCTTGCAATGGACGTCTGCTGCACCTGTGATCCGAATAGCTGTGGCTCTACCCGGATGATTTCCTCCACCATGACCCTGAGCTCCTCCTCAGAAAACCTGGGGTGTCTTTGAGGTGCCATAATGTGGTGTGGGTGATGTGTGAGGTGATGTTTGTTGTGCTGTGTGATGTGTTGTGTTGGTGTGTGTTCTTTGAGGTGAGTGGATGTTGTATAAGTGATGGTGTTGTGTGCCTGTGGATGCTGGTGTTGTGTTTGCTATTCTTTCTCTCTCTGCTTCTTCCAAAAAATTAGTTGTAAGGGGTTGTGGGTAATGTGGGTGTGTGTTTTATAGTGGTGTGAGTGTGTGGGTATAGTGTGTGTATATGTGTCAGGTGTGTGTATTTTGTATTGTCCAATGTGGCTGTGTTTTGTAAATGTGTGTGTATTTTGAGCACCGCGGTGTGTACCGCCAATGGATTACCGTGGTTGAATGACCGCCGCGTTGATTCGTGGGTCGTGATAGTGTGGGCGTAGTTCTGTTGGCCTGGCGATGTAGGTTTTGCTATCGCCAGTTTATCACTGACCTTTGGTGTGGCGGACTTCTGTGGGTGTCTGTATTGTGGCGGATTACGAGATGTGGGTCGTAATACCTGTAGCGGATTTCTGACGCGGCCACGGTATCTTACCGGCCGTCAGCACGGCGGTAAGCAGGATTTACCGCCAGGGTTGTAATAAGGGCCTATTTTTGCAAAAAATTGAAAAATGTATAACTTAAAAAGTACTTACCCGATTTTAATTGTCTTGGTCTTAAAAAAATTATAAAAATCTGAAGTGTTTTTGTAAATTAGTTTCGAGTTATTCTTTTTAATGTGTGTTCTCATTTATTTGATACTGTGAGAATAACAAATGCTTTGCACTTCTCCAGGAAAAGCCTAACTGCTACCATGAAAATTAGAGCACTTGATAGTCTAGTTTTTATCTCTGCAAACCAATTTGTGGTTGCCTGGACGCTCTGCACAGGGTGCCTAGTTTTGAACATGACATAGAGGGCCAGCCTCCTACACTGCTACTGTTTCAAGGTAGCCAAGCAGTCCTACTGCAACTGGGTCAAAAGTGGTTGAAAAATATGCCACAGATCTTCCAGAGACTACCTGCAACTGTGAGAGAAGCCCTCCCTCTCACTGCAAAATAATCTGAACATTTTATTGTAATCAGGCATTCCCAGTGTTAGGCCCTCACCCGCCACCTGCCTTTTTTGTGCACTCCTCCCGGGACCCCAGCTCTTAAGCTCTTAAATCATATGCGGATCCTCTGTGCTGCAACTATCAGGTGTCCATCCTTCATGTATTTTCTCCCAGTTTTAAGGCCTCCAAGTTCCTCCATATAGCCCCAGAACCACCGTTCTTCCCCCCTTCTGACCTATAGCCTTCCAGCTCCAGTTCAACAACATCTCACAAGAACTTGTGTGATTTCAAAAGATTTTGGCCATGTCAAGTTACCGGTGACCATTTTCTTGAGTTGGGAATAAATAGCACACCCCAACCGCCTGCACACGCTTGGCTTTGTCATACCTGAAAGAAGAGGACTTACTACCTGAGCCAACGTGTCCCCCATAAATCTTTGTTCCGGAAAGGATTCTGTTTACCGCTGCCCCAGCCTTTACTCCTGCTGATCCTCTGCCTCCCTCAACCTTTGTTCCTTTGGAAAAGAAAGAAGGAAAGAAAGAAAGAAAGAAAGAAAGAAAGAAAGAAAGAAAGAAAGAAAGAAAGAAAGAAAGAAAGAAAGAAAGAAAGAAAGAAAAGAAAGAATACATTAGTTACTGCAGCAACAATAACTTCCAGGTTAGTGCTCAAAAGAATGTATTTGACTTACAAGCAAACAAGATAGTTTCTGTGTGCACAAGGATGGAGTCAAGTCTTGGATTTTTCATGTAACTCGAGTTATAGAATTAAAACATTTTAGACTCCCGTACCAGGTTGTGACTAGAAACTATTTGGAACTTAGTCAGGGGGTCACAAATATTGTTGCTAAACAATGAGGCTAAACGATAAACATTGCTGCTAAAAGATAAACATTGTTGCTAAACTAATGGTAAAGTTTAGCAACAAAGCAGCAACAGTGAGAGACACTGATGAACCCAGAGACATTGTTGCTATCTTATTGACTTGGATTCAAAGATATAAAGACTGGAGAAATCCTTGAAACACAACTAGTATTTGCTGAATTCCCTGGGGTGCGTGTAATCAAAAATCCTTATGTCCGTGAGTATAGCGCAGGAGGGGAGTGTAATGCCAATATTAACCTGTTGTGTTTATTGCCTTTATATAGCTGAAGAAACAAGCAAATATAGAGATAACACCCTCAAATGCTGTCTGGGTCACGCCCCATCCTCATTAAGAATAAATGAGAGAGAGAGACCCAGGTAGGCTCTTTCTTCCTCACTTCCCAAACCCTGCTATCCTTGTGGGACAACTGCCAGCACAAGATTGTAGTCTGCGTTGAGAGTTGAACACAAAGGAATTGGATGACTTTTGGATGACTTTTCTTGTTCCTGCAGAGATGCTGTACACTGCATGTGAGTGGCGAACCTACAGAAAGCCAAGCCTCAAAATAATTTGAACTCTGCCTGAGCAATGGAGTCAGACCACAAAGCTACCTGTGACCTGGCACAAGCCTTCTCTGAGAACTTCTCATCAATAATTGAGTTAGCCAGGGCTCTTACTGTTCCTCAAAATGAAGTACACACTTTGCAACAGGAATATGCCAACCTAAGGGCCAAGTTACAATGGTAAAAACCCTGAGTAAACCCCTGGTTCTCAGAGGCAGGAGCTATTCTGGAAAAAACATGGACTTTATACTACTGCCCAAGTTAGGAGAATGCACCCCTAAATGTGTAGGTTAATCTTAGTCTGCAAACATAACAGTAACCACAGCTGTTCCAGTGCCCCTAACCCCACCTGAGCATTTCTTTGGAGACGCGCTGTTAAGTCCAGCGCTTTTAAGAATCAGTGCCGGTTACAATTCCTCTGTAGGTGAAGTGCCTTCCACTACAATGCCACTAGGGTCACATTGAATGTTCATATTTAGGAGATAATGAAGCCAACTGGCCAATTTCCCTAGTTGGGAGTAACGATCCACTGCTGTACGATTTTGGCAAATTTAAGGAGGCCATGTGCAAGTTATTCACTAAGCACATATTTGTACAAGCCAGTGATAACAAGTTGTTGAATCTGCGACAGGGTACCAGGGAACTGTTATCTTATGTGACTACCTTCAATAAGCTTGTGGCTGAGACCAATTGGCCAGAGGTAAAATGTACATCCCCTTTTTACTGTGGGTTGAGGGATGAACTAAAGGATGCGTTAGCACAAATCATTGATTCCCCCACTGAGAACGTTCAGAAAACTTGTGGTAAAAATTGACCACTTCTAGGCAAAAGAAAAGGGAAGCACCGTCAAGCAGTTCATAGGGTGGTTCTAAAAAAGAACAAGAAAACAGAATCAGCTTAAAAATCTGAAGCCCCCAAGCACATGCAGATAAGGGGGATTCGTTCCCCATTGACGCAGTTTGAAAAAGATCGTAGGAGGCAGTTAAATCTGTGTCTGTACTGTGGAAAGTAAGGTTATTTTGTTAAAGAATGCCTGACTAAACCAAAGGTTCCCAAGAAGAGAGCAGGGGGGCTAGAACTGGAAGCCCCTTTACAGGAAAACTAATTAGCTCTTAATGGGATGATACTGACTTGAAAGACCACTGGCGGTCTATGGTCTCGGAACATGTGGCAAACACCATGACTCCTATAACCAAACACCACACTATTACCGTAACTTTGATTATCTCACCTCAGGCAAGAAAATATTTCCCTATATGCCTGGATTCCGGAGCCACAGGGAACTTTCTAGACCTGTCTTTGGCAGCTAATTGGGGTGTCCACGGTTCGTATGTCAGCACCAGAACAGATATTAGCGGTAGACAGTTCAGATGTTTCTTTGGGTCTCATAACTTTCTAACCTGGACCAATAGTAATGGTTTGTGCCATTGCGCAAACTGAGGGGTAGATTTATGAAAAGTGGTGCTGCACTGAGTGCAGCGCCACTTTCCCTGCGCCACTTAGCACCCCCCCTCCCCACCACCACCATGTGTGCGACATATTTGAATTACAGAGCACCATGGCACAGGGTAGGGGGCAATAGCATAATTTTTCATGACGCTATTGATGTACTCTGTAGGAGTAGCACCAAAATATTGGTGCTGCTCTTACAGAGTACATAGGGCCCCATTCTAAAGAATGTGGGTCAGGGTGGCGCTAGGGCAGTATAAATATGCCCCTGAATCCATCACTTTTGATTTAATTGACACTCCAATTTTCGGGGCTATTCTTGGAGTCATTTGGCTTCAGGAACACAATCCTAAGATAGACTGGCTCTTCAAAAGATCCCATTAGACTCAAGGGATTGTCAATACACCTGCTGCCAGGAGGCCACAGACTTGAACCCATTGATTTGTGCTGTAGCACACCCTGAGCTTAGCAATCCCATTACCTTTTTACCAGGTTATTATCAAGACTTCCAGGATGGGTTTAACAAGAAGGAAGCTTCACAGCCACCACCCCACATGTCCTATGACTGTTGTATAGACCTTATTCCGAGATCCCTCCTACCAATTAGTTGAGTATGTGCCTTAAAAGAACTGGAAACCAAGCACCTGTGTCAATACATGGATGATTTATTGGGCAAGGGGTTTATACAACATTCCACTTCCCTAGTATCCTCCCCACTGTTCTTTGTGTCCAAAAAATGGCAAACTAAGAGCATGCATTGATTACCATGTTTTGAACAAAGCGACTACCTGAAACAAATATCCTCTCCCATTGATCCCTGTACTCTTGGATCATGTCTGTCACTTCACAGATTACATGAAGTTGGACATGCGGGGCGTACCATTTGATCAGAGTACAGGAGGGCAATGAATGGAAAACTGTGTTTAAAACCAAGGGGCATACTTAAGAAAAGTGTCACTGCACACAGTGCAGCACCACTTTTCTTGCACCCTTTTGCACCCCCCCTACCGCCACCATGTGTGTGTCGTATTTAAAATACGGTGCACCATGGCGCACGGTAGGAGCCAATAGCGTCATTTATTTTACGCTATTGATGTACTCCGGAGAAGGAGCACCAAAATGTTGGCACTACTCCTGCAGAGTACATAGGGGCCCATTGTATTCAATGGCATGCCCCCTTTTAACACCTGCTCTGAGCAGGCATGAAAGGTGCCGAAAAAAATGACGCAAGGAAATCTGTTAGATTTACTAGCACCATTTTTTCAGCCCCCCTAATGGGGGATCACCCCCTTTGCATACATTGTGCCTGGCACAGGCATAATGTAACGGAAAGGGATACAAAGTGGCACAATGCATGCATTGCGCCACTTTGTAAATATTCCGTGGCATTTTTGGCCTTCTAATGCCACATTAACGTCAAAACAGCACACTAATGTGGCATTAGAATGGTGCAGGGGCTCTTAAATATGCCCCCAAGTTCGGTATCTTTGAGTACACAGTCATGTTCATCAGACTCTGTGATGCCCCTGCCACCTTTCAGCTTTTCATCAAAGAGGTCCTTTAAGAATTCCTGGATGTTACAGTCATTGTATATATAGACAATAATCTCATTTTCTCACAAAATGAAGCAGACCATGTAAACCCTAAGAGGGTGGTCCTGCAAAGACTTTGGAACAGTATTATTTCGCAATAACCTAAAGACCAGAGTGAAAACAAATAAAAACGGATATTCTTTCTCGTTTGAGTAGTATGTCCCCACTCAAAACCCCAGAAAAACCTCTAACATGATCCCTGAACAGAAAATAGTAGCAGCTAGTTCCTTAGAAGAGTTTCAGCAAAGCCTATGACTGGCTTATGATCATATGAAATCCCATGAGTGGCTAAACCACCAAACACATTCCATCTCAGACGATATCTATTACTATGATCACAAGATGTTTATCCTCACTTCTGAGTTGGTTCAAGAAGTTCTAAAATGGGGCCATGATACCACCCTTGCAGGGCACCCTGGTGAACACAAAACCATAGAGAATTGTAAACTGTGGTTTTGGTGGCCGACCCTGCCTAAGAATGCAAAGAGTTAAGTACAACCATGCCCAACTTGTGCTCCAAACAAGACCAAAAGACAAGGGCAAGCAGGTCCCTTAGACCCAGACCCCCTGCCCATTACTCCAGCCCCCTGATATTCTATAAGTGTGGATTTCGTAACAGGCTACCCACGTTCCAGTGGTTTCACTGGAATCTGGGTATTAGTGGATTTGTTTAGCAATATGGCACACTTTGTGCCATTCAGAAGGATTCCAACCATCAAAACATCAACTTATCTATTCACTAGCAGGATCCTAAAACGTCTTGTTCACCCACAGCCATAGTAGAAGATCAAGGCCCTCACTTTGGTTCCAAATTTTGGCAAGGTCTTTGTGCATCCTGGGATATGGAACTCTGTCTATCTTTGGCTTCCCATACCCAGTCTACTAACTTCTTTTTCAGGCGAATGCGTGCATCCTTCATGAATTGCCCCCTGCAGTAGGTCCAGCACATAGGGGCATATTTATACTCTGTTTGCACCGAATTAGCAGCATTTTTTCCCCTCTAATTCAGTTCAAAACTAACTCCAAAAAAGTGTGTGTTATACGCCGATAAATACGGTATTTATACTTTGGCGCTAGACCCGTCTAGTACCACATTTATGGAGTGAAAGTCGTTTTTTGGAAGTGGAAAACTAGCTTGCCTTAATGAGATGCAAGGTAGGCGTTCCCATGCAACAAATGACTCTTTGGCCTTAACGCCATATTTATACTTCCGTGCAAAAATGGTGCACAGGAGGAAGGAGGGGTTAAAAAATGGTGCAAAGCCTGCTTTGCCCCATTGTTTAACGCCTGGGTCAGGGAAGACATTAGGGGACCTGTGGACCTATTTCCCTGGTGGAACACCATGGAATAAGCCCACAGGTGCCCTCCCCAGGCCCCAGGGACACCCACACCTGATGGACAGCAGAGGATGGAGGACTCCATCCCAGGTAAGTACAGGTAAGTACACGTAAGTATTTTATCTTATTTTTTAAATTGCCATTGGGGGGCCTGAAATGGGCCCCCCTACATGGCACTGGGTGCAATGGCCATACCCAGGGGACCCTGGTCCCCTGTGCTGGCCATTGGAGTGGTGGCCATGACTCCTGTCTTTTCTAAGACAGGAATCATGTGGTATGGATGGTTTTGCGTCAGAAAATGACTCTAGGCAGGCTAGAGTCATTTGTTTTTTTACTCTAACCTGCCTAACATGCCTTTTTGGTGTAAAAACCCTTCTTCCATACCGCCAGCCCAACCCGACTAAAGTCATTTTTTTTGCGGCTAGCCTACCCTTTGCACTGGCTTGCACTATTCCATAAATATGGTGCCCGTCTGGTGCAAAGAAATGGTGTATAAATCAGGGCCTTAGTCTCTGTTTTAGATTTCCTTTTTAACAGGACATCTTTTTTAATGGTGACTTTTTACATATTTTCCTCTAACACGATAATGTACTACTCACGCCTTTATTCTTGGTAGGCATTGTCACCCTGTAGTCTGCACATTTAGTTCCAGGGTCATACATTCAGAATTCAATGCGCTTGTTTTATTTTTCCGAGCTCATAGGAGAGAACTCGTTTATTGTAGACAAACCAAATAAGCTGTTCTGCACCTCTGTCATAGAGCGATAAAGGCATTGTTTTATTATATAAACATCATCCATGCTAGGCTCCGTGAGAGGAGCACTTCCTGCTGGGGTTATCGTGTAACTGCTGTGAACTATGACTTAGAGGCAGCCCTGCTGACTCGGACTTTCATCCTGTCAATGAAGTTAGCCTGCACACTTAGACAAGCTCCCTGACACAGTGCCAAGGTATGGGAGTTAGACCATCCCAATAGGTATAGCAGAGGGTACATCTGCTATGCTCTCTTTAGAATAGGTATTAGTGACAGATAAGAGTGGAGTAACATTAGTAACAATTAACATGGTTGAATTGTTTGTATTATTCACTATTCCAATCATGCGTATTACAACTTTTTGTCTCATCTGCTTCATCATCACAGCTCACACCATTTTTTTTACAAGAATACAATCATTTCAATTAATGTTTGAACATGCATTTTTCTATCTTACTTGTTTTACCTTGGGTCTGCAAAAGTAACAAACGAAAGGGTTAGACCTGTTTCCACAAATTCCTTTGGAATCAAAGTAGTCATGTTTGAGGTTACCAATAACATCTATTATCCTGATCAGGTAAGTGGTTTGGTGTGGTACTGTGAGCTAGCCAAAACAAATCAACAATTGCCGATGATATAAGAAGACTAGGGCCTGATTCAGAACTTGGCAGATGATTTATATTTTGGTGAATGGGAAATTCAACTCATCCGCCAAGTTCTAAATCAGGCTCTAAGTCTCAATATTGTGAAGTTCTTGTTGTCCTACTAAACTTGTAGGAACTGCACATAACACCTCAAATTTAAGGCCTCCAAGCTAATCCATGTAGTCCCGGGTCATCTGCGCTTCTCGCGTTTCTGTCCAATAGCTTTCCAACTCCAGTTTCACAAAATTTCACAAAATCTTGCAGGATCCCACAAGATTTCAGACACATCACATGACCAGCAGCCATTTTCTCGAGAAGGGTATAATTACCACGCCTCAACCAGCTCTTGGCTCTATGTTCTGGAAAGAAGAGGACTTACTGCTTACCTGAGCCAACATGTCATCCAGAAATCTTCATTCTGGCCCGGATTCCCCAACTATATTTCTTTCGGACAAGAAAGAAAGAAAGAAAGAAAGAAAGAAAGAAAGAAAGAAAGAAAGAAAGGAACAAAGGAAGAAAGAAAGAAAGACAATTGCTTACTCATGCAACAATAACTTCAAGGTTAGTGCTCAAAATAATATCTTTGACTTGCAAGCAAACAAGGTCATTTGTCTGTGCAGGAGGCTGAAGTCAACCCTCCGCTCTTTCATATAACTCAAGTTATAGGACTAAAAGCTTTTAGAATCCCGCACTAGGTTGTGACTAGAAACAATTTGGAACATAGTGGTGGAATCACAAATATTGTTGCTAAACAATGAGGCTAAATGATAATAATTGCTGCTGAGCTATAAACATTTTTGCTAAACTAGTGGTACAGTAGCAATCTGAGAGACACTAATGAATCCAGAGATATTGTTGCCATTTTATTGACTTTGCTTTAAAGATGTAGAGACTGGAGAAATCTTCGCCTTGAAACAAAACAAGTATTTAGTGAAATCCTTGTCGGGTGAAGTAACCTGAAATCTTTATATCCAGGAGTGTAGCAAAGAAGGAAATGTAATGCCAACGTTAACATGTTGTATTTATTGCATTTAGATAGCTGAAGAAACAAGCAAAAGAGAAATCACATCCTCAAATCCTATTTGGGTGACGTCCCATCCTGATCAAGAATAACTGAGAGGGAGACCACAAGAGGCTTTTTCTTATTCTCTTCCCAAACCCCGGTAAACTATTGGGACAACTGCCAGCACAAGATTGTAGACTGCGTTGAGAGTTGTGCACAAAGAGGTTGGAGGACTTTAGTTGCTCCTGTGTCGATACTGCACATTGCACATTAGTGGCGAAGCCTTACAAAAACTCAAGCCACAAAATAATTTAAACTCTGCCTGAGCGATGGAGTCAGACCACATAGGTACTTGTGACCTGGCCCAGGCTTTCTCAGAGAAACCCTCATCACTATCTGAGTTAACCTATGTTAACGTGTTGTTTTTATTACCTTTAGAAAGCTTAAGAAGTAAGCACAAGGAAGATCTTGCCCTCAAATCCTGTCTGATGACATCCCATCCTGATCAAAAATGTCTGAGAGGGCGACACCAAGAAGCTCTTTCTTTCTCTCTTCCCAACCCCCCTTCCTCATTCGGGACAGCTGCCAGCGAGAGACTGTAGGCCTTGTTGAGAGTTGCGCATGAAGGGTTTGGAGTACGTTTGTCACTCCTGAAAAGATCCTATACATTTCAGGTGAGTGGCGAAGCCTTACACACAGTGCCACAGCATGACAGAGACTTTCCCTCAACTCTTGGAATGCTTTCAAGCAATCGTTGTCCATGAAAGTGGATCGGCTACATCTTTGTGTGACAGGCTCAGTAAAGTCTTGGGCACTAGAGAAAATTTGGTATCCACTGTCTATAGTAGCCACCAATTCCCAGAAACATTCTGACCTCTCTGGATTCTGTGTGGGCTCATCATCAGAACTTTTTCTATTCTCTCCTGTGACACCTTTCTCATTCGCTTCTCAATTAGATGTTTTAAATATATAACTTCATTTTGACTGTATTGTAGTTTACTCGGGGCACCTTGTGCCTGTTCTTAGTTAAATGAATTAAAAGGGCAATTGTATCCTGGTTACAAGCTTCTTGTGTACTTGATGCCACAAGCAGGTCATCATTGTACTGCACTAGAACTGAATTGCAAGGCATCTGCAGAGTTTCAAGATTCTTTTTCAAGATCTGATTAAAGTTTGAAGGACTCTCTGTATAGCCCTGTGGAAGTCGGCACATGCCATAATTATATCCCTAAATACAAATGAGAACAAGAATAAACTGTTTTCAAGCAAAGAACAGAGAAAAAAGCCTGGCAGAGAGCTGCAACGGAAAACCATTCTGCAGTGCAAAGAATCTGAAAGAATATTGGTACCATGGGATAGCATGGATAACTATATTGTTAATTTTTTGAAGATCCTGTACAACTCTATGGGCCAGATGTAGCAATTTGCGACACTGCAAAATCGGAAATGGGATGCAAAAATCCCATTTCCGAAGTGCAAATCGCGATGCGAGCCATTACCGACTCGCAAAAATAGCGACCTGATTTAGTGACCCGCAAATAGGAAGTCGCAATTTGCGAGTCGCAAACCATATGAAAAAGCCAGTCGCAAATTGCGACTAGTCGCAAAAAGCCCATTTTGCACACCCAAATTACCACTAAGTCAGAGCAGGTGGTAACCAGAACCAAAGTATAAAAGGAGACCCAGAAGGCATCTGGGTTACTCAAAATGGCTGAAATATATGTGATAGAAGGAGGAGGAGAGTCCACACTGCCCAGCAGAGGAGGGGGAGGAGCCAGAGATAGGAGAGGATATACAGAACCAGGCAGACACTTTTCCAACAAACTGAGGAGGAGATTTATGACAAATACAGACTCAGCAGTGCAGCAATATTAGAATTAATTGAACTACTCAATCCGCAGCTTCAACGCCACACTATGCGCGGCAGCGCCATCCCCACACATGTGCAAGTGCTATGCTCACTGTACCTCTTGGCCTTGGGGAGCTATCATGGGGTGATTGCAGTGGCAGGTGGGGTATCCCACAGTGCCCTCTCACGATTCTTCAGATGTTTCCTAGATCAGTGGTTCCCAACCTTTTGATTTCTGTGGACCCCCACTTTAACATTAATGGAACCCATGGACCCCCACTGAATCATCATGGGAATCCGGGGACCCCTGCCTGAGTCATTACTGGAAGCTGGGGACCTAATTTGTCAATATTTGTTAATATTTTTTAATTTTCTGGACTCTTGAGGACCCCCTGAAAAGCCGTCGCGCACCCCCAGGGGTCCCCGGACTACAGGTTGGGAACCACTGTCCTAGATGCCATACTCACACACATGTCCAGATACATATACCTTCCCAGGAATGAGGCAGAAATTAACAGCACCAAGCTGGACTTCTACAGAATTGCCAACTTCCCCCATGTAATAGGGTGTGTGGACGGGATACATATACAAATCTGCCCACCTGCAAATCTGGAATATGTGTTCCGCAATAGGAAATGTACCCACTCACTGAACATCCAGGTGGTATGTGACGCCCATAATGTCATCACTGACATTGTAGCCAAATTTCCAGGGAGTACACATGACTCATACATATTCAGGCACAGTGGGATACACCAAAGCCTAGAACGTGGGGAGTTTGGAGACGGATATCTATTAGGTATAGCTGACTGCACCCTGTAGTCATACACACAGGTCACTGTAGAAACCATCCATGCCCTGCTAACATTGCTTATTTTTGCCAAACAGGTGACAGTGCATATGCGCTAAGACCATGGATACTTACCCCGTACCTAACACCTGGCAATGAGAATGAGAGGCGATATAACAGTGCACATCGGCGGACCAGAAATGTAATTGAGAGGACCTTTGGACTGTTAATGGCAAGATTCCGATGCCTCCACAGAAGTGGAGGTGCGCTCCAGTATGCCCCAGTAACAGCATTCAAGATCATTGGCGCATGCGCAATCCTACACAACATTGCCACCAGACGTGGGCTACATCTCACCCCTGAAGACACAGATTCGGAGGATGAGGAGCAAGAGCTACCACATCGCCAGCCTTGGGATAGAAGCATTGCAAATCAAGGCAGACAGAGACGGGACCACATTGCAACCCAATACTTTGGCAGGTACGTGGAAACTGTCACCACACTCATTGATGTCACACAAACAGAGCCCAGTTGTGTAGTGGAACAAACAAAACCTTTTTATTAGTGAACAAAATGTTGAAAGAATATATCTGTCCGTAAGGGGCTGCACATGTCCACTTTTTATGAGGACACATTGACTTCATGTGCCTCATGAGTCCTGCTGTGTTATGGGCTACAACCTCCTCCTTGGTCGCCCAGCATGGCTCATTCTGCTGACCCCTGCCGTGCACTTCCACTCCTCAGTACACGTGTGTCAGTTGTAGATACACTGCTGATAGTGGACCCCTCCTCACTGTCCTGAGGGGTCTCACCTGTGCCCCTTGCCACCTGCCTGGCCTCCAACATGTCCACTGCGTGGCTGATGCGGCCTAGTCCCCGTGCCACATCACCAGCAAAGTGGCCAAGTTCGACCTGCAGACTCACGGTCCATCTTGACAGGCCTGTAGTGTTCGTGGCAAGACGCCCAATGGACGCTGCCATGCGGTCAAATCTTGTGACTAGGTGGCGCTCGCGGCGCCTTGCACTGTGTCTGTCAGCCACCAGTTCCGTCACTAGTTGCCGGATGGACTGGGTGAGTTCGCTCACATTGTCATTGAGTCTTTTGAACTGCGAGTTCACATCAGCCAGGCCATGTGTCATGTTATTTTCAAATCTGTGCAAAGCACCTGATATCAACCGCAACAGTCTTGTTTGCAGGCGCTGACCAGTAAGGAGGGATGCCTCGACTACAGACATTGCTGCCTCCCCTAACTCCTCCTGGGGCACCGCCTGACCTTGGCATCTGCGTCTGCGACGTGGTTGTGCTGCTGGCTCTGGACGTCTCACTGTGGGGCTGGGGCCAGGGTTCGTGTGTTCGTCCTCCATGTCCTGCACTTGTTCTGGAGGGGACTCTGGTGGTGTTGTGCTGGGCCCTGGAATAGCTGCTGCACTGCCTGTGGCCTGCTGTCTCCTCCCTGGATGGTGCGGCTGGTGGGGGTGTGGTGTGGGAGACCTGTGGGACATATGGGAACACACTGTCAGTCTCTCACGTCTGTTGTATGCCTAATAATAAACATTTGCCTATATGCTGACTACTGTACTACATTGCCCATAATGCACCATTCTGGTGGTTGCTAGTCTGGAATGGAGCTAGTCTGGTTGTGCCTGCTGCTGTGTACTGGGAGAGTGTGGATACTGCATTTGTAGGTGTGAATGCATATTTCATGGCACTGACTTTTGGATGTCCCTTGCGCAGAAGTGTCCAATGCTCCAATTCCTAACACAGCCTCAGGCTCCAGTGTCTGCTCCACCAATTCCTCCATGGCTGTGGGTGGTGGAATGGTGGATGGGCCTCCTCCTGTGCCCCTCATTTCCCTGAGGCGCTCTGCCACCCTCTCCTTTGTTCTGGAGCGCAGGTCGTACCACCTTTTTTTGATTTCATCCAGGGTTCGGTGGCTCACCCCAACAGCATTGATCCTCTCCTGGATTTGCAGCCAGATCTTCTTCTTCTCAGAGTCTGGGACACTCATGGTTGCCTTGCCAAAAAGTTGGTCATGGTGCTGGCAGCATTCTTCTTTTAGCACCTCAAGTTCTTTCTCAGAAAACTTGAGTTTCCTTTTCCTCCCTGCACTGCCTGTGTCTTCCATGGTAGCAGCAGCTCCTCTCTCCTGGTTGTTGCACAGCAGTTTGAAAAGGGTGTGGTCCTCCCCCCTCCCAGGTGTATTTGATGACTTCCTGGTTCTAATGTCATCAGCAAGAGCTAGGAAGTGTTTTTCCAACTGTTATGCTGCACCTGCATGCAATTTGCGGGCCAGTCGCAATTTGCGACACCTGACTCGCAAATTGTGAGTTTGCTTTTAGCGAGGTCGCAAAAAGCAACCTCGCTAAAAGCGAACTCGCAAACTGCGGTGCGACAACATATTTCAATGGTCAGAGACCAGGGAAATTGCCCACAGGTGCCCTTCCTTGGCCCCAGGGACACCCCCACACACCCACACCAGGAGGACACCTAAGGATGGGGGACCCATCCCAGGTCAGTCCCGGTAAGTATATATTTTTTTCTTCTCCAACACCACTCTGGGGCCCTGACTTGGGGCCCCCTGCACGGCGCTGGTCCCAGTGGCCATGCCCCGGGGGACATTTGTCCCCTGGGCATGGCTATTGGGGTGGTGGTGGGCATGGCTCCTGTCATTACTAAGACAGGAGCCATGTCCATGGAGGTTGTGTGCCAGAAAATGGTGCTACACTGCTTAGAGGCAATTTTTCTGCCTCTGAACAGTGTAGCATCATAATTCGGTGCACAAGCCCCGGTTTCCCCTACGCCTCACCAGCCCTGAGAGGGCATTGGCACCCGGCCGGTGTCTTAGAATGGCGCTAGCCGGCACTATACTTTTTCAGGCAAAACTGCGCTAATGCAGTTTTGCGTGAAAAAGTCTAAATCTGACCCAGTGAGTGCAAAGTGGTACTCCAGGCATAACAATGTTGCATGCCACATAGATACCTCAGTGTAGCACAAACCTGAGTTGAGCGAAGAAAGTCTCACGCGTTGAAATATATGGCACTTATGAAACATGTTAGACTTGCCATCCTTGGCGTGGTCTCCCCTAACTTTTTGCATGTGTTTCCCAGGTTGTTGATGTGTGCTAGACTCTGTTTTTGCTGTTTTTGATACTCTGGGCACTTTACTACTACTATCAAGTGCTAAAGTGCAAGTGCTTCTATGTAAAATATATGTGTAATTGGCTTTCTATGATTGGCATATTTGATTTACTAGTAATTCCCTAGCACAGTGCACCAGAGGTGCCCAGGGCCTGTAAATCAAATGCTACTAGTGTGCTTGCAGCACTGGTTGTGCACATACATTAGTAGCCCTGTAAACATGGCTCAGACCTGCCACCGCAGTGTCTGCGTGTGCAGTTTTGAACAGCTAATTCGACTTGACAAGTGTGCTCACTTGCCAGGCTTAATCCTTCCCTTTTCTTACATGTAAGGCACCCCTAAGGTAGGCCCTATGTAGCCCCATGGGCAGGGTGCAGTGTTTGTTAAAGGTGGGACATGTACTTACGTGTTTTACATGTCCTGACAGTGAAATACTGCCAAATTCGTTTTTCACTGTTGCAAGGCCTATCTCTCTCAAAGGTTAACATGGGGGATGCCTTTAAATGTTATTAAACCCAGATTCCCTTTCATAGCAGATAGACATGTGGAGTTTGGTGTCTCTGAACTCACAATGTAAAAATACATATTTTAGTGAAGCTGGTTTTTAGATTGTATGTTTGAAAATGCCACTTTTAGGAAGTTGGCATTTTTTGCTAAACCATTCTTTGACTCTGCCCATTTGTGGGTTCCCTGTCTGGGTCAGTTTGAGAGTTGGGCTGTTTGCACCTCTCTCTAGACAGTGACACAAAGGGAGCTGGGGTGTCGCTTGCAGATCCTGATGAGCCATCTGTGCTAGGAGGGAGAGGAGGAGTGAAAGACTGTTCCTGCTCTCACACAATGCAGTCTCCAGCCCTCTGGTGTGTGTCTGGGGCCTGGCCCGGGCAAGGCAGGATTTTTCAAACAAGAAAGACTTTCCTTTGAAGTTTGCCTACTTTAAAGGTAGAAAGGGGTAGAAGAAATGCCCCCAAAATCCCTGAAAATTAGATCACTTCTGGAATCAAGAGGAACCTCTGCCAAGGGGAAGAGCTGAGAAGTGCTGCCCCTGCCTGTGACTGTGCTTTGTTGGAAAGTTGGTGCTTCTTTCTTTGAAAGGAGACAAAGACTGGACTTTGTTGTGCATTCCTGCTTGAGAAGAATCTCCAAGGGCTTGAACTGAGGTTGCCTCCTGTTGTTGAAGTCTCAGGGCCATCAAAGACTTGCCCTGCCAGCACCTAGACTCTCTGCTGAGACTCCTGCCCTGCCAAGTGGTGCCCTATCCAGTCCCTGGGCCCTTGAGAGGTGAAGCTGTCAGCCAAGAACTGAAAATCTACACAAAGACCGCAGTGCAGGGAAACATTCGACACACCACCCGCCTTGCGGCTGATAAATGACGCACCGCCGGCCTAACAGCTAAAATCCATATTCCACCTATATCACGGCTGGAAGAGCAACGCAACGCAGCTGGAGAAACGATGCACAACACCCACAGCGGCTGCTAACGAGGCAAACCCCCATGCAGCGCGGTTTCTGGACACCATGCGACCAGATTTCAACGCAATATGCCTGGGCGCAGAAAATCAACGTAAAGCCTGGCCAGACCCAAGGTGCCCATCCAGATCAATGCATCTCTTGTGGGAAAGAAGAAGCAACACACGTGACCCGACCAGAGGAGGAACAAAGCACGTTCTCGCTTGCGAGTGAGATATCAACGCACACTCGCCTGTGCCGCTTTATTTTGACGCTACCCAGGTACTTTTGTGCGCTAACAGTGTTCTCACTGTTTTCTAAGGATTATGGCCCTCATTACAACCATGGCGGTCGGTGATAAAGCGGTGGCAATACCGCCAACAGGCTGGCTGTAAAAAAATGGAATTTTGACCCCGGCGGAAACCGCCAAGACGGACAGCCACTTTAACACACTGACCAGCATGGCGGTAGCAACAAGCACTGCAGCGGTAACCGCCAACAGCCAGGCGGAAGACAAGGTTCCGCCCACTGTATTATGAGACACCAATCTGCCACCTTTTCCGGGGCTGTACCAACTCCATCAAAAGCACAGCGGAAACAGTACACAGAAGGGAAACGACTCACTTCTCAACACTCAAGGAAGAACCACGACGCCATGGAGCTCGAGTTGCACATTTTTCCCATGCTGGTCTATCTCCTCTTACACCAGGAACACGAACGGCAGCGAAGACGACCATGATGAGTACCGCACCTGGCACACAAGGGAGGGGTGGGGAAAAGAGAGTGACACACACACGCAACAAGCAACACCCCCAACCCCACCCCTAACTCCATACACACAAACAGATGCAACAACATTACATATACACCCGTAACCCTCAGGAATAACGCAAGGACAAAAGGAATTGATTGCTAACCAGAACCTCAGTGGTTATGCTCTCTCTGCTTTCCAAATTTGTCACTAACAGGCTAGTGACTAAATTCACCAATTCACATTGGCATACTGGTACACCCATATAATTCCCTAGTATATGGTACAGAGGTACCCAGGGTATTGGGGTTCTAGGAGATCCCTATGGGCTGCAGCATTTCTTTTGCCAACCATAGGGAGCTCTGACAATTCTAACACAGACCTGGCAGTGCAGCCTGCTTGAAATAACGTCCACGTTATTTCACAGCCATTTACCACTACACTTAAGTAACTTATAAGTCACCTATATGTCTAACCTTCACCTGGTGAAGGTTGGGTGCAAAGTTACTTAGTGTGTGGGCACCCTGGCACTAGCCAAGGTGCCCCCACATTGTTCAGGGCAAATTTCCCGGACTTTGTGAGTGCAGGGACACCATTACACGCGTGCACTGTACATAGGTCACTACCTATGTTCAGCGTCACAATGGTAACTCCGAACATGGCCATGTAACATGTCTAAGATCATGGAATTTTCCCTCCAATACCATTCTGGCATTGGGGGGACAATTCCATGATCCCCCGGGTCTCTAGCACAGAACCCGGGTACTGCCAAACTGCCTTTCCGGGGTCTCCACTGCAGCTGCTGCCAACCCCTCAGACAGGGTTCTGCCCTCCTGGGGTCCAGGCAGCCCTGGCCCAGGAAGGCAGAACAAAGGATTTCCTCTGAGAGAGGGTGTTACGCCCTCTCCCTTTGAAAATAGGTGTGAAGGCTGGGGAGGAGTAGCCTCCCCCAGCCTCTGGAAATGCTTTGATGGGCACAGATGGTGCCCATCTCTGCATAAGCCAGTCTACACCGGTTCAGGGATCCCCCAGCCCTGCTCTGGCACGAAACTGGACAAAGGAAAGGGGAGTGACCACTCCCCTGACCTGCACCTCCCAGGGGAGGTGCCCAGAGCTCCTCCAGTGTGTCCCAGACCTCTGCCATCTTGGAAACAGAGGTGTTTGGGGCACACTGGACTGCTCTGAGTGGCCAGTGCCAGCAGGTGACGTCAGAGGCTCCTTCTGATAGGCTCTTACCTCTCTTGGTAGCCAATCCTCCTTCCTAGGTAGCCAAACCTCCTTTTCTGGCTATTTAGGGTCTCTGCTTTGGGGAGTTCTGTAGATAACGAATGCAAGAGCTCATCAGAGTTCCTCTGCATCTCCCTCTTCACCTTCTACCAAAGGAGCGACCGCTGACTGCTCAGGACGCTCAGGACAAAGTAGCCAGACGACTACCAGCAACATTGTAGCGCCTCATCCTGCCGGCTTTCTCGACTGTTTCCAGGTGGTGCATGCTCTGGGGGTAGCCTGCCTTCACCCTGCACCAGAAGCTCCGAAGAAATCTCCAGTGGGTCGACGGAATCTTCCCCCTGCTAATGCAGGCACCAAATGACTGCAACACTGGTCCTCTCGGTCCCCTCTCATACTGATGAGCGTGGTCCCTGGAACTCAGCAACTCTGTCCAAGTGACTCCCGCAGTCCAGTGACTCTTCAGTCCAAGTTTGGTGGAGGTAAGTCTTTGCCTCCCCACGCTAGACTGCATTGCTGTGTACCGCGTGGATACTGTGCACTCTTGCAGGATTTCCTTCGTGCACAGCCAAGCCTGGGTCCCCAACACTCCTTCCTGCAGTGCACAACCTTCTGAGTTGTCCTCCGGCGTCGTGGGACTCCCTTTTGTGACTTCACGTGGACTCTGGTTCACTCTTCTTCCAAGTGCCTGTTAGGGTACTTCTGTGGGTGCTGCCTGCTTCTCTGAGGGCTCCCTGAGTTGCTGGGCGCCCCCTCTGTCTCCTCCTCCAAGTGGTGACATCCTGGTCCCTCCTGGGCCACAGCAGCACCCAAAAACTTCTACTGTGACCCTTGCAGCTAACAAGGCTTGTTTGTAGTCTTTCTGCGTGGGAACACCTCTGCAAGCTTAATCACGACGTTGGACATCCGTCTTCCAATGGAGAAGTCCCTAGTCCTCTTCTTTCTTGCAGAACTCCAAGCTTCTTCCACCCGGTGGCAGCTTCCTTGCACCCTCAGCTGGCATTTCCTGGGCTCCTGCCCACTCTCGACGCTGTCGCGACTATTGGACTTGGTCCCCTTGTCTTACAGGTACTCAGGTCCGGAAATCCACTGTTGTTGCATTGCTGATGTTTGTTCTTCCTGCAGAATCCCCCTATCACGACTTCTGTGCTCTCTGGGGGTAGTAGGTGCACTTTACACCTACCTTTCAGGGTCTTGGGGTGGGCTATTTTTCTAACCCTCACTGTTTTCTTACCCTCTACAAGCTCACATAGGTTTGGGATCCATTCATGGTTCGCATTCCACTTTTGGAGTATATGGTTTGTGTTGCCCCGATACCTATGTGCTCCTATTGCAATCTATTGTAATTCTATACTGTTTGCATTACTTTTCTTGCTATTACTTACCTACTTTTGGTTTGTGTACATATATCTTGTTTATATATCTTATCCTCATACTGAGGGTACTCACTGAGATACTTTTGGCATATTGTCATAAAAATAAAGAACCTTTATTTTTAGTAACTGGCGGTCATTTCAACATTGGTGGTAAAAGCCGCTTACCGCCGTGCAGAAGACCGCCAACACACCGCTGTGGCCGCGGAATTCCGCCACAGCAATTATGACCCACAGTTCTGAATCCGCCAAAACCTAGACACCCACACAAGTCCGCCACACCAAAGGTCAGTGATAAACTGGCGAAAACAAAACCTCCACCGTCACGCCAACAGAAATACGCCCACACTATCACGACCCACGAATCCACTCGGCGGTCTTTCAACCGCAGTATTCCATTGGCGGTACACACCGCCGCGCTCAAAATACACACACATTTACAAAACACAGCCACATTGGACAAATCAAAATACACACACCTGATGCACATACACACACCACTCCCACACACTCAATACAATATAAAACACACACCCACATCACCCACAAACCCTTACGACAACAAATCACGAACGAAAGCCAGAGAGAGACAGCACCAGCAAGAACAACAGCATCCACAGGCACACATCACCATCACCCACAGAACTTCCACGCACCTCACACAACACCCCACTAAATATCAGCTCACTTATCACCCCGCACTCCACCCCACACATCACCTACACCACCCCATGGCACAGCAAAGACACCCCAGGTTCACAGAGGAGGAGCTCAGGGTCATGGTGGAGGAAATCGTCCGGGTAGAGCCACAGCTGTTCGGATCACAGGTGCAGCACACCTCCATTGCAAGGAAGATGGAGCTATGGCGAAGAATAGTGGAGAGGGTCAACGCAGTGGGACAGCACCCAAGAAATTGGGAGGACATCAGGAAGAGGTGGAACGACCTACGGGGGAAGGTGCGTTCCGTGGTCTCAAGACACCACCTGGCAGTTAGGCGGACTGGCGGCAGACCCCCATCTCCTCCCCCACAACTAACAACATGGGAGGAGCAGGTCTTGGCGATTCTGCATCCTGAGGGCCTCGCAGGAGTAGGTGGAGGAATGGACTCTGGTAAGACCAATCTTAACTATTATATCCCCCACCCTACCTGCATGCCAGCACATACCCCCACCCTCACCCTCAGCCCCAGTACTCCAACTCCTCACATATGTCCCAACATCACAAACCACCCATCCCAACACCAAGCCCTGTATGCAACAACAAAGCATGGACACCCATCACTAAAGCATGCCCACTGCACATACCCATACACCCCCCTAAACCATCATCACACAAGGTCCCACACAGGAATGCAAGCACTGGGGTACACGGTCACCCACCCATTGCACACCATGACACACACAGATGTAATAAACATCCTTTTATACCCCTGAAGGACCCCTACCCAACGTCACTGGACAGGAGGGTCCACACATGTCCAAACCACCAACAGAAGAGGCCCACAGTGATGACAGCACCTCTGTCCAACTGGATCTAGATGACTAGCCCGGCCCATCGGGGACCTCGGGACAGTCGGTTCCCCTCACACAGTCACAGGCCACTACAGAGCTTCCACCCTCTGGAAACACCAGCACAGCACCCACCCAGCGGGCCCATACCTCCGTCCCCAAGACACGTCAATCAGCTGTGTGTCCACCACTACAGGGAACCCAGGCTAACCCACCACCTCAACAACAACAGGGACCTGGGGGAAGTGGCAGTGGGCACACGGTCCAGGGGACGGAGGCCCAGGAACACAGGGGAACTGGGAGGGCTGCTGTGCGACAGGGGGCAGACAGGCCAAGGGAACCCACTCTCCACGAGGCCCTCTCCTCCATCATGGGAGCCTACCACCACTCCCAGGAGACAATGGCAACGGTACTGGCCAAGTTTCAGGAGACCCAGCGCCTGCAGGAGGAACAGTATATGGGCTTCAGGGAGGAACTCAGAACCATCAGCTCCACCCTGGACACCATCGTAGGGGTGCTGAAGGAAGTACTCAACACCAGGAGGGACACTGTGGCACTACAAGGGGCCCCTGACACTAGCATGGACGATGAACTGCCCACCACCTCCGCCGGGGCTAGTGAACAGGATGCCCCACCACAGGACCACCACACCAGCACCCCACCCCCTGCAGAGGGAGAACCACCCCGCAAACAGTCCCTGAGATCCAGGAACAAGACAGAGCACAATGCCAAGACCCCCGCCAAGAAATGAGACCACCCTGATTGTCATCCTACTGTCCCACTTTGTCACCCTGTCCATACTTAAACTGCCCCAGCTCCCCTTCCTATGCCCCTTTGGACAATGCACCTGTGAGACTTATAGATTGGACTCTGCCATGGACATTCCTCCGCCATCACCCCTCACCATTTTACTACCCCATCCAATATTGAGCACTTAAATAAACACACTTAAAGCACAAAACAATCTGGAGTCTGTCTGCGATTTCGAAATAGTGTATTAGCAATTACAGTGACAAAATGCTCTTTCAATTGTAATGTCAACATACCTATGTCACACAGCTCTAGTCCATGAGGAATCTAAGCAGATGTCACACAGTGGGACCCACATCTGTGAAATCGTAAGGGAAAGTGACAACTCAGTGACCATACACTGGGTGAAAACGACAGACAGTAGAGAGGCAGTAGTGTTTAAGTACATGTAGTAGGCAGGTCTGTACTCTTACCTGTGTCTCACTGGAAATATTGCTGGATCACTGAGTCCCTGTTGTTCATGTCTTCTTCCTCTGCTTCCTCGTCTTCACTGTCCACAAGCTCCACAGCTGCCACAACACCGCCATCTGGACCATCCTCCTGCAGAAAAGGCACCTGTCATTGCAAAGCCAAGTTGTGAAGCATACAGCAGGCCACGATGATCTGGCACACCTTCTTTGGTGAGTAGAATAGGAATCCACCTGTCATATGGAGGCACCGGAACCTGGCCTTCAGGAGGCCGAAGGTCCGCTTGATCACCCTCCTAGTTCGCCCATGGGCCTCATTGTAGCGTTCATCTGCGCTAGTCCTGGGATTCCTCACTGGGGTCAGTAGCCATGATAGGTTGGGGTAACCAGAGTCACCTGCAAATGGTGAGGGACAACTGTTAGACACGCACTAACCTGTAGGGATATCCCCAGACCCAGACAACCATTCCCACTGTCTTGCTTCCAGGTGCTCACCTAATAGCCACACACGGTGCCTCTGGAGTTGACCCATCACATAAGGGATCCTGCTATTCCGCAGGATGTAGGCATCATGCACTGAGCCAGGGAACATGACATTCACATGGGAGATGTACTGGTCTGCCAAACATACCATCTGTACATTAATTGAATGATAACTCTTCCGGTTTCTGTACACCTGTTCACTCCTGTGGGGGGGTACCAAAGCCACATGGGTCCCATCAATGGCACCTATGATGTTGGAGTTATGTCCCAGGGCATAGAAATCCCCTTTCACTGTAGGCCAATCCTCCACCTGAGGGAAAACGATGTAGCTCCGCATGTGTTTCAGAAGGGCAGACAACACTCTGGACAACACGTTGGAAAACATAGGCTGGGACATCCCTGATGCTATGGCCACTGTTGTTTGAAATGACCCACTTGCAAGGAAATGGAGCACTGACAGCACCTGCACTTGAGGGGGGATTCCTGTGGGATGGCGGATAGCTGACATCAGGTCTGGCTCAAACTGGGTACACAGTTCCTGGATTTTGGCACGGTCAAGTCTGTATGTGATAATCACATGTCTTTCCTCGATTGTCGACAGGTCCACCAACGGTCGGTACATCGGAAGATGCCGCCATCTCCTCACATGTCCCAGCGGACGGTGCCTATGAAGGACAACAGTGAGCACAGAGTCAAACAACTCAGAGGTACGTACCCACAGTTTACACCGAACACCATTCATACACAAAAAGTGGCCTGTATGTGTGTTGAGTCTAGGCCTAGGTATGTGTGACGCAGTTGAAAATGAAGCCATGTGGGCCCCTGAAATGGCGGCTGCCTGACCTGTAAAGTGGGACAATGGGATGTGAGGTAACTGTGCTGGCGTTGTACACCGTCGCGGTAGGTGGTCGAAGACCGCGGCGCAATGCTGCATTGGTTAACATTGGACCCTATGGGTACCAGGAGTCAATGACGATGTACGCCGGCGGTGACGGTACGCACCGCCTCGGACGTGACCGCCATTTTCTATCTGTTGAATCACTCGATACCTGATCTTCGACAGGAGAGGACGTACACTGCAAGTGCTGCTGTGACCTCGGTCTGGAAGAGACAATGGCTCGAGTGTCTGGGGAAAGGGCCCCTGCCTTCACATCGGAGGAGTTGGAGAAACTCGTGGATGGGGTCCTCCCCCAGTACATGCTACTCTACGGTCCTCCAGACAAACAGGTAAGTAGACAGGGAGCATTATGTATGGGCTATGCCTGTGTGGAGAGGGCTGGATGTAAGAAGGAAGGGGGGAGAGTGCGGCGTGCATGAAACGACGGTGAATGCATGTGCCACATGGCAAGGGTAGGGATGGGGGCCAATCACTTTTATGGTGCAGTTGGTAATAACTTACTGTTCCCCCTGTACATTTCATGTAGGTCAGCGCCCAACAGAAAAAACATTTTTGGCGTGCCATCGCCAAGGACGTCCGGACCCTGGGGGTCTACCACAGATGGAGCACCCGCTGCCGGAAAAGATGGGAGGACATTCGCCGCTGGAGCAAGAAGATGGCAGAGGTTCAGCTGGGGATGGCCTCCCAATGTAGGAGGGGTGCCCGTCGCACCATGACCCTCCTGATGTTCAGGATCCTGGCGGTGGCCTACCCGGAGTTGGATGGGCGCTTGAGGGCATCACAGCAGCAACAAGGGGGTGAGTACACTCTCATTCTGCTGACTTTGCGCGCAGTGGAGGGGTCTGGGTTGGGGAGGTGGGCTGTGGGTTTCCCTAGGCCAGGGCGAGTTCCGTAGGCAAGGTCCCTCCGTAAGGCAGGCCATGTGGCACCCCACCCCACCTCTGTAGAGTACCAAGTACACCTATTCATGCACCTGTGTCATCTATGTGTGCAGATGTCGTCCATAGCCTTGTAGGCCATTTCCCAGGAATTGAACAGTGGAGCCCAAGAGCGCGGCGTAGTGCAGGGGACTTCTGTGTCTGTCGTGTCCGCCAACGGTAGCGGTAATGCATGCACTCAACATGTCTTTCTTCTGTCGTCCCCCCCTTTTTGTGGTCTCCCTGTTCTTGTGTGCATTAGCATCATCAGGCGGAGGAGCAGTGGCACCGGAGCACCAGGGGGCTGCATCCCACATGGCCATGGAGGGCCACACTACGGACTCTGACTTCACCAGTGGGACGGAGTGCGAGGGGAGCTCCACAGCAGGGACAGGAGCTGAGACCAGTGACACGGACTCGTCCTCTGATGGGAACTCCCTTGTGGTGGCGGCAACATCTGTGCCACCCCCATCTACAGGTACAGCTGCCACCACCCCTTCCAGCACCGCCCTCCCAGCAGCCCCTCAGCCTTCGCCCTGTGCCCGCTCACTCTGGAGGGTGGGCATCACCTTCGCCCCAGGCACCTCAGGCCTTGCCCCAGTCACCCCTGCTGCCCTCAGTGAGGAGGCCATTGACCTCCTCAGGTTCCTCACTGTTGGGCAGTCTACCATTTTGAATGCCATCCAGGGTGTAGAAAGGCAGTTGCACCAAACAAATGCATTCCTGGAGGGCATTCATTCTGGTCAGGTGGTCCTTCAGCGAGCTTTTCAGACTCTGGCCTCAGCACTGATGGCAGCCATTGTCCCTGTGTCTAGCCTCCCCCCTCCAACTTCCTCCACCCCGACCCAATCCCCTGTACCTCAGCCTATCCCAAGCACACCTACAGACCAGCATGCACACACGTCAACACACAAGGGAAGCTCAGGCAAACATAAGCACCACACATCCCACAGGCACTCACGCAAGCATCACACACATGCAGACACACCAACATCCACTGCCTCCACTGTGTCCCCTGCTCTCCGTCTCCCTCCTCCCTCCCTGTCTTGTCTACACTCACACCTGCATGCACTACCTCTACAGTCACTACGTCCCTCTCCAGCACACCCACCACCACACCCCGCTCACGTGCAGTCACCACCCCCACTACCATTCACCCATCCCCTGTGTCCTCTCCCAGTGTGTCTGTGACGCCACCTCCCAAGATACACAAACGCAGGCACACACCCACCCAACAGCTTTGCATCTCACGACAGCCTCCAGCGCATGCACCTTCACCCAAAGTTAGCAAACGAACACCTCCTACAACCTCTTCCTCCACTCCCAAACCCCCTCCAGCTACCCATCCTAGTGTGTCCAAAAAACTTTTCCTGTCCAACCTTGACCTCTTTCCCACACCTCGCCCACCCCGTCCGTCTCATAGGTCCCGAACTAGCACCTCAGCCACAACATCTCCGGGACCAGTGGTGCCTGTAGTCACCGGAATCTGGAGTGCACCGGCCACCAGGGCAGCCAGTGTGGCACGGAGCCACAGCACAGACAGTCCCCCACCTGTCAAGCATCAGAAGTTGGCCAGTGCCCGGCGGGAGAGGGGGAAGACTCCAGCCACCAAAGCCGCTCCCATGGGTCCCGGTGGGAGTGTGGAGTCAGCTGTGACACCTTCCAAGGGCCACAAGAAACCCGGCAAGTCTGCGAAGAGCAGCACAGCGGAGAAGACCGCCATCATCCCCGCTGCCCAGGAGGCCACCTCCAGCACCAGCCCAGCTGCCCAGGACAGGCCCGCCAGCACCAGCCCACCTGCCAAGGACAGGACCGCCAGCACCAGCCCACCTGCCCAGGACAGGACCGCCAGCACCAGCCTACCTGCCCAGGACAGGACTGCCAGCACCAGCCCAGCTGCCCAGGACAGGCCCGCCAGCACCAGCCCACCTGCCCAGAAAGGACCGCCAGCACCAGCCCACCTGCCCAGGACAGGCCCGCCAGCACCAGCCCACCTGCCCAGGACATGACCGCCAGCACCAGCCCACCTGCCCAGGAGGCCACCGCCAGCACAAGCCCACCTGCCCAGGAGGCCACCGCCAGCACAGGCCCAGCTGCCCAGGAGGCCACTGCCAGCACAAGCCCCGCTGGGCCATGAAAGACCACCAGTAGAAGCCCTGTTGGGCCATGAAGGACCGCCAGCAAAAGCCCCGCTGGGCAATGAAGGACTGCCAGCACAAGCCCCGCTGGGCCATGAAGGACCGCCAGCAAAAGTCCCGCTGGGCCATGAAGGACCACCAGCAAAAGCCCCGCTGGGCCATGAAGGACCGCCAGCAGCTGAGTCCCTGCAATGGAGACCGCCACCTCAAGCACCGCTGCACAGGGCACTGCCATCTCAAGCACCGCTGAACAAGGGAACCGCCGTCTCAAGCACCTCTGCACAGGGCACCGCCGTCTCAAGCACCACTGAACAGGGCACCGCCACCTCAAGTACCGCTGCACAGGGCACCGCCGTCTCAAGCACCGCTGCACAGGGCACCGCCGTCTCAAGCACCGCTGAACAGGGCACCGCCGTCTCAAGCACCGCTGAACAGGGCACCGCCGCCTCAAGCACCGCTGCACAGGGCACTGCCGTCTCAAGCACCACTGAACAGGGCACCACCGTCTCAAGCACCGCTGGCCCATGAGCAGCAAGGGCAATGACGCAAGTGAGTCCGTCACGGGGTGAATGATGCACTCTGGATACACAAAGCCCCCTCCAGAACCAGTGGAGAAAGGCATCCACTACCTTTGTCCTTAGCAGGATGAAGCACTATGGGCACAAACCCCCTCCAGAACCAGTGGAGAAAGGCATCCACTACCTCTGTCCTTAGCAGGATGAAGCACTCTGAGCACAAAGCCCCCTCCAGAACCAGTGGAGAAAGGCATCCACTACCTCTGTCCTTAGCAGGATGAAACACTCTGGGTACAAAGCCCCTTCCAGAACCAGTGGAGAAAGGCATCCACTACCTCTGTCCTGAGCAGGGTGAAGCACTCTGGGCACAAAGCCCCCTCCAGAACCAGTGGAGAAAGGCATCCACTACCTCTGTCCTTAGCAGGATGAAGCACTCTGAACACCATGCCCCCTCCAGAACCAGTGGAGACTGTTATCCACTTGAGAGACTGTGGCTTTGCACTCCCCAGGATTGAACAGTGGGCAACCCACCCACTGTAAAGACTTGAGAGACTGTGGCTTTGCACTCCCCAGAATTGAACAGTGGGCAACCCACCCACTGTAGAGACTTGTGAGACTGTGGCTTTGCACTCCCCAGGATTGAACAGTGGGCAAACCACCCACTGTAGATACTTTAGAGACTGTGGCTTTGCACTCCCCAGGATTGAACAGTGTGCAAGTGGCCCCCTCGTGGATTTGGCGTCATGCACTCAACTGGCTGAGGTGCCCCCCCTTTCCCTCCCCCTGAGGTGCCTGTTTAGTTGCTCTCTGATGCCCCTGCAGTGTTCTCTCCATCATGGTCGGTGATCGTGTGTGGGCCTCGCCCATACCGTGTGGTCAAAGTGTTCCACGGACTTTATTAGAGCACTACCTGGACTACTATGCTTGGTATATATTTTGTACATGGTGTATATATATATTTCTACCTACTTGCTTTTAATATATTACAATGGTTACACTCATTTACTATTGTCTTTGCATTCTTCCGGGGGCTTGGGGGTGTAACTGTGATGTATTGATATGCAATAGTGTGTGTGTTGTAGTGGGTGAGGGTGGGGGTGTTGCGTGTTGTGTGTGTGTGTCCCTGTTTTTCCCTCCCCTGTGTTTTAGGTGCAGTACTCACTGTGGTCTTCGCCACTGGCGTTCGTGCTCCTGGTAGAGGAGCAGGAAGACTATTGCAGGTAGAATTTGGACTTCCAGATCCATGGCGTCCTCGTTCCTTGTGGGGTGTGTAGAGGTGAGCGTTTTTCCTTCGGTATTCCTGTTTCCGCCGTGTTTTTATCTGCCGTGAATCTGCCCCGGAAAAGGTGGCGGATTGGCCTGTCATAATAGTGTGGGCGTTATATTGTCCTCCGCCTGTCTGTTGGCGGTGACCGCCAAGCCGTTTGTTTGTACCGCCGTGGCGGTCGGAGTTTTAAAGTGGCTGTCTTTGTTGGCGGTTTCCGCCACGGTCGTAATAGCAAATTTTTGCCGCCGGCCTGTTGGTGGTCTTACCGCCGCTTTATCACCGTCCGCCAGGGTTGTAATGACCACCTCTGTATATTGTGTTTTCTTATGATATTGTGCATATGACACCAGTGGTATAGTAGAAGCTTTACATGTCTCCTAGTTCAGCCTAAGCTGCTTTGCCATAGCTACCTTCTATCAGTCTAAGCTGCTAGAAACACCTCTTCTGCACTAATAAGGGATAACTGGACCTGGCACAAGGTGTAAGTACCTCTGGTACCCACTACAAGCCAGGCCAGCCTTCTACATTGGTTGTGCAGCGGTGGGATAAGTACTTGTAACTACTTACCACTTTGTCATTGTGTACTTTTCATAAGAGAATAATATACAAAACAGTTCAGTGTATGTACACCTAACCAAACAGTTTTGCTTTTCTCCTCTTAAACCTTTTACAAAGTTCTGAAAAGTTTCTCTAAACTTCTAAAAGTTTTCTAAAAGTTAGAAAAAAAAATGTCTCTGTTCTTTAAAGAGTTCTGAATCTTTTTCTTCCTTCTCACTATCTCTAAACCTCCTGCTATCATGTCTGTGGAAGATTCAACTCTTAAAATGGTCAATACTACTTATGACAATTTGAATTACAAGAGCCTAAGGAGTATCTCCTTAGATAGAGGTTTAGTGATAGGAAAGAACCCCACAAAAGAGTTTCTATTTAACGTGCTTATTGTAAATGATGAGTCCCAAGCAGGCACATCAGATGAGAGGTTAATAGAAGGTTCCCATTCTGACTCAGGTGAACACCTTGAGGGAGGTGGGGAGGGTTCTGAACAGGATCTGCCCCCTAACAGGACACCCAGTAATGTTGGTAGTAATGGAGGTTCCCATCACAGTAGGGAAGTCTTTATTCATAGAGGCCAAGTTACCAGGGTCCAGACAAATAGGGACAGATCCCCCTCTGTTGTTTCAAACTTGTCTTCTGTGTCCAAGCATTCCCAACACACCTACCCTGAGGATAACTTGTTAGAAAGGGATCTCAAAAAGCTGAGGGTTGAAGAGACCAGACTGAAGCTTAAACAGCAACAGCTGGCCTCAGATAGGGAATCCCTATACATTGAGAATGAGAGACAGAGGTTGGGGTTAGGACCCCATTGTGCCAGCAGCAGTATTCCTGATAGTAATCCTGTTAGAGAGCATGATTCCAGGAATCTGCACAAGATAGTGCCCCCTTACAAGGAGGGGGATGACATCAACAAGTGGTTTGCTGCACTTGAGAGGGCCTGTATGGTACAGGGGGTCCCTCAAAGGCAGTGGGCTGCTATTTTGTGGCTATCTTTCACTGGAAAGGGTAGGGATAGGCTCCTTACTGTTAGAGAAAGTGAAGCTAACAATTTTACAGTTTTGAAGGATGCACTCTTGGATGGATTTGGCTTAACCACTGAACAATACAGGATTAAGTTCAGAGACACCAGAAAAGAGTCCTCACAAGACTGGACAGATTTTGTAGACTGATCAGTGAAGGCCTTGGAGGGGTGGCTACATGGCAGTAAAGTATCTGACTATGAAAGCCTGTAAAATCTTATTCTGAGAGAGCATATTCTGAATAACTGTATGTCTGACTTGTTACACCAATATCTAGTGGACTCAGATCGGACCTCTCCCCAAGAATTGGGAAATAAGGCAGACAAATGGGTCAAAACAAGAGTGAACAGAAAAGTTCATACAGGGGGTGACAAGAATGTCAAGAAGAAGGATGTTAAGTCTTCTGAAAAGGATGGGGACAAAAGTAAAACTGAGTCTTCATCAGTCCCACAAAAATCATCTGGTGGGGGTGGTGGGTCCAAATCCTCTTCAAATAATCAACCTAAAAAGCCTTGGTGTTATTTGTGTAAAGTCGAAGGCCATTGGACAACTGATGCCAGTTGTCCAAAGAAAAACACCAAACCTCCCACTACCACAACCCCTGCTGCAAATTCTAGTGGCCCTAGTAATAGCAGTGGTGGTGGGAGCAAACCTACAAATAGCCAACCCAAGGGTGTAGCTGGGCTCACTATTGGCAACGTAGTTGGGGTTGGTCTTGTTAGGGAGACCACAGAGGCTGTGTTAGTCTCTGAAGGTGCCATTGATTTGGCCACCTTGGTTGCTTGTCCCCTTAATATGGATAAGTACAAGCAACTTCCCCTAATAAATGGTGTTGAGGTTCAGGCCTACAGGGACACAGGTGCCAGTGTTACCATGGTGATAGAGAAACTGGTCCACCCTGAACAACGCCTACTTGGTCAGCAGTACCAAGTGACAGACGCTCATAACAACACTCTTAGCCACCCCATGGCTATAGTGAATCTCAACTGGGGGGGGGGCGGCTCACTGGTCCAAAGAAAGTTGTGGTTGCTTCAGATTTACAGGTTTCTGCCCTCCTGGGGTCCAGGCAGCCCTGGCCCAGGAAGGCAGAACAATGTATTTCCTCTGAGAGAGGGTGTTACACCCTCTCCCTTTGGAAATAGGTGTGAAGGCTGGGGAGGAGTAGTCTCCCCCAGTCTCTGAAAATACTTTGATGGGCACAGATGGTGTCCATCTCTGCATAAGCCAGTCTACACCGGTTCAGGGATCCCCCAGCCCTGCTCTGGCACGAAACTGGACAAAGTAAAGGGGAGTGACCACTCCCCTGACCAGTACCTCCCAGGGGAGGTGCCCAGAGCTCCTCCAGTGTGTCCCAGACCTCTGCCATCTTTGAAACAGAGGTGTTTGGGGCACACTGGACTGCTCTGAGTGGCCAGTGCCAGCAGGTGACGTCAGAGGCTCCTTCTGATAGGCTCTTACCTCTCTTGGTAGCCAATCCTCCTTCCTAGGTAGCCAAACCTCCTTTTCTGGCTATTTAGGGTCTCTGCTTTGGGGAATTCTGTAGATAACGAATGCAAGAGCTCATCAGAGTTACTCTGCATCTCCCTCTTCACCTTCTACCAAAGGATCGACCGCTGACTGCTCAGGACGCCTGCAAAACCGCAACAAAGTAGCCAGACGACTACCAGCAACATTGTAGCG
Organism: Pleurodeles waltl; assembly: GCF_031143425.1. Lineage (NCBI taxonomy): Eukaryota > Metazoa > Chordata > Amphibia > Caudata > Salamandridae > Pleurodeles > Pleurodeles waltl. The sequence goes on from NC_090436.1 coordinate 321,623,310, forward strand.
CCTCATCCTGCCGGCTTTCTCGACTGTTTCTAGGTGGTGCATGCTCTGGGGGTAGCCTGCCTTCACCCTGCACCAGAAGCTCTGAAGAAATCTCCTGTGGGTCGACGGAATCTTCCCCCTTCTAAAGCAGGCACCAAAAGACTGCAACACTGGTCCTCTGGGTCCCCTCTCATCCTGATGAGCGTGGTCCCTGGAACTCAGCAACTCTGTCCAAGTGACTCCCGCAGTCCAGTGACTCTTCAGTCCAAGTTTGGTGGAGGTAAGTCCTTGCCTCCCCACGCTAGACTGCATTGCTGTGTACCGCGTGGTTTGCAGCTGCTCCAGCTCCTGTGCACTCTTCCAGGATTTCCTTCATGCATAGCCAAGCCTGGGTCCCCGACACTCCTTCCTGCAGTGCACAACCTTCTGAGTTGTCCTCCGGCATCGTGGGACTCCCTTTTGTGACTTCACGTGGACTCCAGTTCACTCTTCCTCTAAGTGCCAGTTAGGGTACTTCTGTGGGTGCTGCCTGATTCTGTGAGGGCTCCCTGAGTTGCTGGGTGCTCCCTCTGTTTCCTCCTCCAAGTGGTGACATCCTGGTCCCTCCTGGGCCACAGCAGCACCCGAAAACCTCTACTGTGACCCTTGCAGCTAGCAAGGCTTGTTTGTGGTCTTTCTGCATGGGAACACCTCTGCAAGCTTCATCGCGACGTGGGACATCCGTCTTCCAAAGGAGAAGTCCCTTGTCCTCTTCTCTCTTGCAGAACTCCAAGCTTCTTCCACCCAGTGGCAGCTTCCTCTCACCCTCAGCTGGAATTTCCTGGGCTCCTGCCCACTCTCGACACTGTCGCGACTATTGGACTTGGTCCCCTTGTCTTACAGGTACTCAGGTCCGGAAATCCACTGTTGTTGCATTGCTGGTGTTTGTTCTTCCTGCAGAATCCCCCTATCACGACTTCTGTGCTCTCTGGGGGTAGTAGGTGGACTTTACACCTACCTTTCAGGGTCTTGGGGTGAGCTATTTTTCTAACCCTCACTGTTTTCTTACAGTCCCAGTGACCCTCTACAAGCTCACATAGGTTTGGGGTCCATTTGTGGTTTGCATTCCACCTTTGGAGTATATGGTTTGTGTTGCCCCTAAACCTATGTGCTCCTATTGCAATCTATTGTAATTCTACACTGTTTGCATTACTTTTCTTGCTATTACTTACCTAATTTTGGTTTGTGTACATATATCTTGTGTATATTTCTTATCCTCATACTGAGGGTACTCACTAAGATACTTTTGGCATATTGTCATAAAAATAAAGGCCCATATTTATACTTTTTGACGCTAAACTGCGCTAACGCAGTTTAGCGTCAAAAAGTTTTGCGCCGGCTAACGCCATTCTGAAGCGCCATGCGGGCGCCGTATTTATTGAATGGCGTTAGCCGGCGCAAGCAGACCGGCGCTGCCTGGTGTGCGCGAGAAAAACCACGTACACCAGGCAGCGCCGGCGTAGGGGGAAAATGGCGCATGGGCGTCTTAAAATGGGGCAAGTCAGGTTACGTCGAAAAAATCATCGTAACCCGACTTGCGCCATTTATTTTCGACGCCCATCCCCCATCAACATGACTCCTATCATTGTAAAGATAGGAGTCATGCCCCCTTGCCCAATGGCCATGCCCAGGGGACTTCTGTCCCCTGGGCATGGTCATTGGGCATAGTGGCATGTAGGGGGGCACAAATCAGGCCCCCCTATGCCACAAAAAAAAATAAAAAAATACTTACCTGAACTTACCTTAATGTCCATGGGATGGGTCCCTCCGTCCTTGGGTGTCCTCCTGGGGTGGGCAAGGGTGGCAGGGGGGGTCCCTGGGGGCAGGGGAGGGCACTCTGGGCTCATTTTGAGCCCACTTGTCCCTTAACGCCATGCCTGACCCAGGCGTTAAAAAGCGGCGCAAATGCGCCGTTTTTGGCCACGCCCACTCCCGGGCGTCATTTTTGCCCGGGAGTATAAATACCACGTAAAGGCCTGGGAGTCATTTTTTAAGACGGGAACGCCTCCCTTGCATATCATTAACGCAAGGAAGGGGTTCACGCTAAAAAATGACGCACACTCCGGGCACTTTGGCGCCCGAAGCGTCTAACGCCATAGTATAAATATGGCGTTAGTTGGCGTTAGTTTAGCGTCGAATTTGCGTCGAAAAAAACGACGCAAATTCGGCGCAACCAGAGTATAAATACGGCCCAAAGTACCTTTATTTTTAGTAACTCTGTGTATTGTGTTTTCTTATGATATTGTGCACATGACACCAGTGGTATAGTAGGAGCTTTACATGTCTCCTAGTTCAGCCTAAGCTGCTTTGCCATAGCTACCTTCTATCAGTCTAAGCTGCTAGAAACACCTCTTCTACACTAATAAGGGATAACTGGACCTGGCACAAGGTGTAAGTACCTCTGGTACCCACTACAAGCCAGGCCAGCCTCCGGTGCCCGCTGCTCAGTGGTGGCAGTTGTGGGGCTGGTGGTGGTGCTGTCAGTGATGGGGGACGCTCCAGCCCTTCCCCTGTAGCCTTGGACGCCTGCCCACTGAGGCTGCTGCTACTGGCAGTGGGGCTGCTGGCAGAGGTGCAGGTGGCGGTGCAGGTGGCGGTGCTGGCGGCGGTGCAGGTGGTGGTGCTGTCAGTGGTGGGGGGAGGCTCCAGCTCTTCCCCTGCAGCCTCGGACAGCTGCCCACTGGGGCTGCTGCTGCTGGCTGTGGTGCTGCTGGCAGTGGTGCAGGTGGAGTGGCAGTGCAGGTGGCGGTGCTGTCAGTGGTGGGGTGAGGCTCCAGCCCTTCCCCTGCAGCCTCGGACGGCTGCCCACTGGGGCTGCTGGCAGTGGGGCTGCTGGCAGTGGTGCTGCTGGCAGTGATGCAGGTGGCGGTGCAGGTGGCGGTGCTGGCAATGGTGCAGGTGGCGGTGCTGTCAGTGGTGGGTGGAGGCTTCAGCCCTTCCCCTGCAGCATCGGACGGCTGAAGTGCCATGGCTGGTGTTGTTTGCACAGATGCTGCTTCAGCCCCAGGCACCAGATCCATCCTGCCTGCAGCGTCTGTTCCTTTTACATTGGCCTTGGCAGCTGTTGTTCCCTTCCTGCCCTTGGTAGCTGGTGGTGCCACCTTGCTTCTGCCAGCTGGTGTTCCCTTCCTGCCCTTGCTACCTGGCAGCCCCTTCTTTTGCCCTTGGCAGGTGGTGCAGGCACACTGGGAGTGCTGACGGGTGCCTCCTTGGAGCCTCTCACACATGGAGTAGCTGCAGAAACTACAGTGGCCGTGGACTGGGTGGCTGAGGTGCTGGCCTGAGTTCTGCCCACCCTTGCCCAAAGTGAAGGACGGGGGGGAGGGGCAGGGAATAGGTCAAGGGAGCTTCCATCGGAGGAGGTGTCGCTGTCAGAACTGTCCCCTCCTGTCTCCGTCGTGGTGCTCCCCTCGACCTCCATCCCATTGGTGCCCTCGCCATCAGTGGATTCGGCCTCTAGGCCATGTAAGATGCAGCTCCCTCTGTCACAGGTGCCTCTGCTTGTCCGCCAGATGATGCTCATGCACATAAGGATAGGGTGACAAAACAAAAAGGGGGGGAAGAGACAGAGGATACACTTGGTCAATGCCAGTAACAACAACACCGTTGGCGTACACAACTCACAGGGAACAGCCCTACGCACTAGGCCATGCAATACCAGTTACAATGCTAGTCACCAGGCCATGCGGTACAATGCCTAACACCATTAGCTGCATGCCTGAAACTCACAGGCCCCTGCCCAGTAGTAGATGCCCACTAGCATTATTGGGGTTGGAGTGCATCTGAGCCTGCCCATCATTGAACCTACCCTGCCATGTTTGTCCTGGCCTAGGAGCACCCACAGACCCACATCCCCCACCCAGGTAACACCTCAACGCACGCAAATTCATGATTCTGAATCTGTACTCACCCCCTTGTGGCTGCTGTGATGCCTTCAAGCGCCCATCCAACTCCGGATAGGCCACCGCCAGGATGAGGAACATCATGGGGGTCAGGGTACGATGGGCACCCCTTCCTCGTTGGGAGGCCTCCGACGTCTTCCTTGCCCAGCAGCGCAGGTCTTCCCACTGTTTTCTACAGTGGGTGCTCCGCCTGTCAAAGACCCCCAGGGTACGCACCTCTTTGGCGATGGCACGCCAAATACCCTTTTTCTGTTGGGCGCTGACCTGGAGAAAAAGATACATAAGAAAAGGTATTAGTCATGCCGTCTGGGCTTTTACACTCATGGCCCACCATATCCCTCCCATCGCCCTTACGCACAGACATTGCCCACCAAACATGCAGCACTCTGCCCAGGACCCCTGAGCCCCCCCTTCATAAGGCTTACACACACAGAACTCCATACATTCATGCCCCATGCATCGTGCTCACAGTGTACTCACCTGTTGGTCTGGAGGACCATAAAGTAAACGGTACTGGGGTAGGACCCCATCCACTAGTCTCTCCAACTCCTCGAAAGTGAAGGCAGGGGCACTTTCCCTAGACACTTGAGCCATGGTTGCTTCCAGACACAGGTCACAGCAGCACTTGCAGTGTAGGTCCTCTCCTGTTGAAGTTCAGGTAGCAAATGAGTGAACAGATAGAAAATGGCGGTCACGTCCGCAGCTGTGCCCACCATCACCGCCGGCGTACATCACCATTGGCTCCTGGAACCCTTAGTCCCCAATGATAACCAATGATGTGTTGCACGGCAGTCGTCGACCACCTCCCGCAACGGTGCACAACGGCAGGGGAATTACCTCATTTCCACTTGTCCCTCCTCACAGGTCAGACGGCCACCATTTCAGGGGGGAACAAGCCATGGCACCTAACTGCGTCACAGCAGATATAGGCACATCAACGGAGCTACACGTTCACATACTGTTTCTGTAAAACAATGCAAGGCATATTAATCTGAGGATATGTTTGAATATGACCATCTGCTCACCGTTTTTCACCTTAGAGTTCAACCGTTGAGGATGAATAGGAGATGGAGACATACCCCCGTGTACAGACCCCTGGTGGATCTGGCGACAAATGAGGACAGGCACATTATCCTAACCTACAGACTTGATAAGGCCACAATCCATGAGCTGTGTGCACAATTGGAGACAGACCTGATCTCAGATATCCGCCACCCCAATGGTATCCCCCCTCTTGTGCAAGTCCTGTCAGTGCTGCATTTCTTGGCAAGTAGGTCCTTCCAAGCGGCAGAGGCCATGGCAGCAGGGATGTCACAGCCTATGTTCTCAAATGTGCTGACCAGAGTGTTGTCTGCCCTGATGAAACACATGCACAGCTACATCGTTTTCCCCTAGGTGGAGGATTTGGCCACAGTGAAGGCTGACTTCTATGCACTGGGACATATCCCCAACATCATTGGTGCTATTGATGGTACACATATTGCCTTTGCCCCCCCCCCCAGAGAAATGAACAGGTGTGCAGAAATCGAAAGAGCTATCACTCTATGAATGTGCAGATAGGGTGCCTGGTGGACCAGTACATCTCCCATTTGAATGCAAAGTATCCTGGGTCTGTGCATGATGCCTTTATTTTGAGGAATAGCAGCATTCCATATGTGATGTCTCACCTCCAGTGGCTAATAGGTGAGTCCATGGTCCCCACCCAGTGTCTGTTGGTATATGGGTGTGGGTTTGGCCGTAAGGGTGAGTGTCTGGCTAACAGGTATCCCTTGATATTTACAGGTGACTCTGGTTACCCCAATCTCTCATGGCTACTGAACCCAGTGAGGAATGCCAGGACAAGGGCAGAGGAACGTTACAATGAGGCACATAGGCGAGCAAGGAGGATCATTGAGCGCACCTTTGGCCTCCTGAAGGCCAGATTTCGGTGCCTCCATCTGACAGGTGGATCCCTGTGCTACTCACCCAAGAAGGTCTGCCAGATCATCGTTGCATGTTGCATGTTGCACAACCTGGCATTGAGATGCCAGGTGCCTTTTCTGCAGGAGGATGAGGCTGGAGATGGTCATGCGGCAGCGGTGCAGCCTGTGGACAGTGACGAAGAGGAGGAAGAGGATGTGGACAACAGAACAACCATAATTCAACAGTACTTCCAGTGACACACAGGTAAGACACTGTAACTTCACCTTCCATTGCAGTTTTGTGTTGGACATTGTACATGGCAGCCCGATTTTCCCACTTTTATGGCCACTTACTGTACCCTTTGGCATCTCAATTTTCAGATATCTGTGCCCTACTCTGGCTCCTGGTGTGTTTACTGCTGCCCACTACAGGTCATACCTATGAATATATAACTGTACATTTCAATTGCAATGTTTACAGCTTGTTAAACTAATACATATATCAATCAATTGACAGACTCCATACTTGTATTAGTTCCAAGGGTGTTTATTGATGTGATAATAAGTTTAGGGGGTATTGCAATGGGCTGGGTTGATGATGGAGGAATGTCCAGGATAGAGTCCAGTCTATTGGTATCACAGGTGCATTGTCCAAGGGGGAATAGGGAGTGGGGCAATGGCAGTTCAAGGTGGACAGGGTGACAGAGTGGGACACAAGGGTGACATTCAAGGGAGTCTTATTTCCTGGCGGGGGTCTTGGCAATGTTCTCTGGCTTCTGCCTGGATCGCAGGGACCTTTTGCATGGTGGTTCTCCTTCTGCAGGGGGAGGGGTACTGGTGGCCTGTTGGTCATGTGGCGGGCCTCCTGTCCACTAGCGTCAGCGGAGGTGGAGGGCTGTTCATCAGTGTGGCTAGTGTCAGGGGCCCGTTGGTGTGCCACTGCCTCCCTCATGGTGTTGGCCATGTCTGCCAGCACCCCTGCAGTGGTGACCAGGGTGGTGTGGATGTCCCTCAGGTCCTCCCTGATCCCCAGGTACTGTCCCTCCTGCAGCCGCTGGGTCTCCTGCAACTTGGCTAGTATCTGGCCCATGGTCTCCTGGGAATGGTGGTATGCTCCCAGGATGTTGGTTAGTGCCTCGTGGAGAGTCGGTTCCCTGGGCCTGTCATCCCCCTGTCGCACAGCAGTCTTCCCAGCTTACATGTTGTCCTGTGCCTCTGTCCCCTGAACCCTGTGCCCACTGACCCCAGGACCCTGATCGTCCTGTGGTTGTGAGGTTGCCTGGGGACCCTGTAGTGGTGGACACACTGCTGATTGACGTGTCCTGGTTACAGAGGTATGGGTCCGCTGGGTGGGTACTGTGGTGGTATTTCCTGAGGGGGGATGCTCAGTGGTGGTATGGGACTGTGCCTAGGTCACTGACTGTCCAGAGGTCCCTGATGGGCCAGGTTGATCATCCTGATCCAGGCTGCTGTCATCACTGTGGGCCTCTTCGGGGGAAACTGGATGTTGCTGGCACCTCCTCTCCGGTGACATTGTGTGGGGGTCCTGTGGGGATGTAAATGCAGTGTTATTGTTTCTGCATGTGACATCTTGTGCATGGGTATGTTCCCTTCTATGGTTGTTATTACCAAGGCAGCTTGGCCTTGTGTGAGTTGTGATTTGGTTGGCTAAGTGATTGTCACTAGTGTGCATGCTGTGGTGATGGGTGTCCATGTAGGTCTGTGATGGGGGTCCTTGCATTGGTGTTGCATGCAGGGCTTGGTATTGGGATGGGTGGGTTGTGATGGTGGGGTATATGTGAGGTGGTGGAGTGATGGGGGTGAGGGTAGGGGTGGGAGTTTGTGATGGCATGCAGGTAGGGGGGTGAAAGTAGTAAAGAGTTGACTTACCAGAGTCCAGTCCTCCTGCTACTCCTGCCAGGCCCTCAGGATGCATTATCGCCAAGACTTGCTCCTCCCATGTTGTTAGTTGTGGGGGAGGAGGTGGGGGTCCACCGCCAGTCCTCTGTACAGCTATCTGGTGTCTTGCTACCACGGACGGCACCTTCCTGATGTCATCCCTTGTTCTGGGGTGCTGTCCCATAACGTTGACCCTGTCCACGACTCTCCGCCATAGCTCCATCTTCCTAGCAATGGACGTATGCTGCACCTGTGATCCGAATAGGTGTGGCTCTACCTGGATGATTTCCTCCACCATGACCCTTAGCTCCTCCTCTGAGAACCTGGGGTGTCTTTGTGGTGCCATGGGTGTAGTGTGTGTGGTGTGTATGAGGGTGTGTGGGGTGATGTGTTGGGGTGTGTGCTGTGAGGTGCGTGGATGGTGTATGGGTGATGGTGTCCTGTGGCTCTGGTTCTGTTGGTGCTCCTGGCGTGTCTCTCTCTCTCTGTTGTAAATTGTTTGTAGTGGTAAAGGGTTGTGGGTAACGTGTGTGTGCATTTTATAGTGTTGTGGGTTTGGTGTCTGTATGTGTGTTAGGTGTGTGTAGTTTGAATTGTCCAATGTGGTGTCGTTTTGTATATGCGTGTGTATTTTGAGCGCGGCGGTATGTACCACCAATGGTTTACCGCGGCTGAATGTCCGCTGCGGTGATTCGTGGGTCATACTGCTGTGGGCGTATTTATGTTGGCGTAACGATGTGGGTTTTGGTACCGCCACTTTATCACTGACGTTTGGTGTGGCGGACTTGTGTGTGTGTCTGTATAATGGCAGATTTCTATGTGTGGGTCATAATACGCGTAGCAGTATACCTCCGCGGTCGCAGTATGTTGGCGGCAGTCAGCGTGGCAGTAAGCGGCACTTACCGCTAATGTCATAATGAGGGCCTAAGACTCTTAGGGGGTCGCCAGGGCCAACGACCGCGGGAGCACCGCCAACAGGCTGGCGGTGCTCCCATGGGCATTCTGACCGCGGCGGTACAGCCGCGGTCAGAAACGGAAAACCGGCGGTGTCCCGCCGGTTTCCCGCTGCCCTTGGGAATCCTCCATGGCGGCGCTGCAGGCAGCGCCGCCATGGGGATTCCGACCCCCTTACCGCCAGCCTGGCTCTGGCGGTTTTGACCGCCAGAACCTGGCTGGTGGTAACAGGTGTCGCGGGGCCCCTGGGGGCCCCTGCAGTGCCCATGCCACTGGCATGGGCACTGCAGGGGCCCCCTAACAGGGCCCCACCAAGATTTTCAGTGTCTGCCAAGCAGACACTGAAAATCGCGACGGGTGCAACTGCACCCGTCACACCCCTTCCACTCCGCCGGCTCCATTCGGAGCCGGCATCCTCATGGAAGGGGGTTTCCCGCTGGGCTGGCGGGCGGCCTTCTGGCGGTCGCCCGCCAGCCCAGCGGGAAACTCAGAATTACCGCGGCGGTCTTCTGACCGCGCAGCGGTATTCTGACTGCGGGACTTTGGCGGGCGGCCTCCGCCGCCCGCCAAAGTCAGAATGACCGCCTTATTCTTTTAAAAATTCATATCTTGACTTGTGTATGTTAGATTTTTGTAGTTTTGGTCTTGTTTTTTTAGATACATATTACCTATTTTTCTAAACCTGAGTTGTGTCATTTTGTAGTGTTTTCCCTAAGTTACTGTGTCTGTTGGTACAAATACTTTACACATTGCTTCTGAAGTAAAGCCTAACTGCTCATGCCAAGCTACCAAAGCGGTGAGCGGGGGTTAATTGAGGGTGCTCCTCCTTTACCCTGACTAGAGTGAGGGTCCTTGCTTGGACAGAGGGGTAACCTGACTGCTAACCAAAGACCCCATTTCTACCAAAACAACTGTCTTCATCCGGTGTGCAACACATTCAAGTAGGCACCTATGAAAGGCCATGTGAGACTGATATTCACGAGGTGTGGGAACATCCCACTGTCATTGAATTGTTGCGGCAGTCAAAGGGGAACAACTGTGAGCCATACAATGTTAGTGATGCAGCTGCACTTCAACGGGGCATGCAACTTCTCTGCAGTGAACAAAGCTTACTGTCTGAAGGGAGTCACAGTCCCTTTGACCACAACTGCTACCAGGTGACCTTGTGCTTCAATAGTGTCAGTTGTTGAGTGATGTTGTCCTGATAAGTAGCCAACTGCAGCCAGATGACCACCTGTTGGCAGAATGTCCCTCTAGCTCCCACACAGCGGACCGCAATTGGTGATGACTGGCCTCAAAATGGTACTGCACCTTCAAAAGTGTAACAGACACAAGGCCCAACTGTTGCTAAAATATTTGGCATTTACATCTGCGTCTGTGAGCAGAGTGTCCATGCCTCCAAGGTCAGCAGACAAAATCATGTCCCTTTAAAGTGCAAACGGGTATACACAACTCCCTGATTCTGGGTAGGATTATTTAACTTGCACATTGCTAGTGGGAGTACGCATTTAGATTAGGCTGTTGGAGTCCGTTACGTACACGAACACACCCCAGTACCTGGCCTAACATCAAGAGCCATAGACACCATTTTTCGAACTTCCCAATGGGGATACCCCATCACCCTCTATCGTGTGGCGTGGATAAAGCTCTGGAAAGCATGCATGATGCAATGGCTGCACCTACAAGACAAGCCCGACAGAAAGTACTTCCACCAGTATAACTCTGTAGGCAAAGGATGATGCTGTACTTCGGAGCACAACGACTGGAAGACCTGCATTGCGACTGGTCATTGAAATTCAGATCGGTACTGGAATGCGTCCAGCCAGTTGTCATCTGCAAGTGGTGTCAGTTGGAGTGTGCCCTCAAGCTGTGTCTCACCACGTGACATATGCTCACACAGGACGCTGCCCTCTTGTTGTTCTCTGTGAGAGCCCATTCGCAATCATGCTTGATGAGGGTGCCTCTGGTACGTGAAGCGGAGTAAGAGTTGGCATACGTAGATCTGGCTGCCTTTGGACCCCAAATGGACACTACTCATACCTCTGGCACCTCAGCTGGAGTACATGTGGCGGAACATGAGTGCTCTCTGGAGATCCTTGGAGATGACTTGGTAACATCACCAGCATCCGACATTGGACAGGTGTTGGCGTCTATTGTGCCTGGCATTATGGGTGATTTTACAATTGACACTGACTTCTAAGCCAAGTAGTACCCTGGACGATTGTGCGTGATGGACCGCACTCTCCCCCAAGTTCGCCAAACAAACTCACGTGTAGTTTGGACTTGTGAATATTGGTGTTCAGTCAACACATGGCTTAGGTTCAGGGATGTGTTTAGTAAAATAAGTAGATGTAGTCATAAATTCAGCCTCTGTCACACTTTGTAATTGTGAGATATGTGTGACTGTGAGACACGGATGAGTCGTGAGACACAAAACACCACCTCAGCACACAACAACACAACTGCGATCACACCACGTCAGTGACACCAGAACCACAGGCCACCAACATACAAAATCCATTCCTACAACGCTCATGAAACCAGCGAGTACAATGTAACTGTACACACCCTCAATCCAAACATTCCATGTCAGGCAGGAACTACTCCACACTATAGAAATTAAAGGATTACATTGATAGCTGTCTCTAACACGCAACATGTTGAACATGCTTCATCAGAATGTATGAAATGTCTACCACATCCAACCCATGGCCTCTCCGTTTCAACTGTCCTACATGCACATAGTGCACAAATGTGTGTCCCACACTTGGCTACTGACTGCCTAATGGCCACCACAGGTTGGGGCTTCCATGTGGCAGCCAGGCACTAGACAGACAAGGGGGTGGTGCATTGGTGTGAGAGGGGGACCCATGAGATAGAGCCAGGGAGGGGGTGATCAATTCTCAGCCTTGGTGTGGGTTGGAGACACCTGGGAGGGGTGGCATACTATGCGGAGGGAGGGGTATGGGTACATGCAGGGGGCAGGGTTAGTGTGGGGGGTGGAAGATACAGCTAAGTGAAGTGTCAGAGATAGAATGGGGGTATTCAGAGCGGAAGTGGATGAAGGAATAGGTCTGTAGCAGCATACAACATTTACTGAACCACTCTTTCCACATAGTTATGGTGCAATCAGGAGGGCAAGGCAGCTACCGGTTTATCGACCAGTAGTTGACCTTGAGACAATGGAAGAACACCACTGTATCCAGACTTATCATCTGAATCATCATACAATCAAGGATCTCTGCCAACTGACTTGTTGCCTGGTAATCGGAATCGCTACCTCATACCTCCCATCGTGTAAGTGGTGTCAGTTTTGCATTTCTTGGCTACTGGCTCTTTTCAGAATACAGTGCCTCTAGCTGCAGGGATGTCCCAGCCCATGTTCAGTCGGGTTTTGAAAAGCTTTACTCTGTGCGTTGTTAAAACACCTGGACAGCTACATCAGGTTTCCACTACGAGCGGATTTGGCCTATGTGAAAGCAGATGTTTGTGCTATGGGACACATCTCACATGTGATAGGAGCCATATATGGCACCCATGTAGCTTTGATTTCTCCCAGGACACATGAACAGGTTTTTCGGAAGAGGAAAATCTACCACTCAATCTATGTCCAGGTGGTGTGTCTGGCAGACCAATAAATCTCTCAAGTGACAGACAAATTTCCAGGGTCTGTCCATGATTCATTTGTGATGTGGAACAGCAATGTGTCACAGTTGATGACACAACCCTACACAGAGAGGGCCTGGCTGGTTGGTAAGTAAAATTAGTGATGTGTGTAATCAATGTCGGACTCCTGCCATGACTATGTAGTCGGACCCAACTACATCTTTGTGTTGCACATCTATTTTGCTCATAGGTGACTTTGGCTATCCAAACTGTCCTTGGCTGTTGACACCAGTGAAGAACCCAGCCACGTCTGGGGAAGTAGGCTATAATAAGCCCCATGGGAGTACAAGGCTTGTGATTGAGAGGACTTTTGGTCTACTGAAGGCAAGATCTATATCTATGGATTTGTCAAGGGAGACACTCATGTATGCCCCTAACAAGATCTCTCAAATCACAGTTGCCTGCTGCATGCTCCACAACCTGGTCTTGTGACGTCAGATACCATTGATACAAGATGAGGGGGAGGCAGCAGGCCATGTAGCCACAATTGCTGACATGCATCATGACGAGGAATCAGAGGAAAAGGGAGGAGGTAACACTAGGGCAGATCTCATCGTACATCACGTTAACTGACAACTGGCATGTGAAAGACTACCATAGTTATGCTCACTGTTTTGGCTAAGTGTAGTTAAATAAACATACAAGTGATGTGTACACATTTCTCGACCATGATTGAGCAGCACAATGAATTAACATGCATGATGAAGGAGACATACGCAGGACGTGTGCTTCAGTCCAGTGTATTTTGCACATGTGTATTGTTTGTGAAAAATTGACATAAAGGGGAATGAAAAAAAATAATTGTTGGAGCAATGGTGGATGAAATCGTCTAGGTACCAGCTACACCAGTTGGTTACACAAGTCCAGTGTCCTTGTAGTATTGGAAAATGGAGTTGGGAATGGGAAAAATCAACAGGGTGTTTCGGTGGCACACTAGGGGAACACATCCAGAGAGGATCACTTCCAGGCAGTGGTCTTGACATCAGCGGCAGGAGGATGTCTGTATTGATGACCACGTTTATGGGGGGGGGTACCTCAGCTATAGAAGCAGGGGTGTCTGTGGCTTGACCTTCTCCAGGTAGGGTCACCATCCCACTAGCGGCTGCAGATGTAGAAGAGGCAGCTGGGAGAGTGCAAGTGGAATGGGCTAGCATTTTTCACAGAACCTCCCTAGGGTGTCATTCATGGCCGTCAGCACCCCTGCTATGGAAGTCATGGTGATGTTATGTTGTTGTAGGTGGCCCATGACTTCCTGGTGGTTGTCCCTCTGCAGCTTCATGATGTCCCCCAACATTGTGATCACCTGGCCGATCATGAGTTGGGAATTATCGTACGCTCCCAACACCTGGGAGATGGTGGGCTGATTGGCTGCTGTCCTTGGTGGCCCCTCCTCTGACCCACAACTTCTGTCCCAGACACACCACTCCCAAGTGCCTGTGCTCTTGGCACTGTGTGCCCACACCCAATGGGTGCAGCTCCTTCATTGTCTGAGGTGGTGAGGTGTGACGCTGGTCGTTGTACTGTGGGACACACAACTGATTGAGATGTCCTCGGGACACAGGATAGTGGACCAATGTTTGATTGAGATGTTGACGCCGCTGGGCTGGAAGATTGCCAAGGTAAGGCTGGAGGTGGTGGACTGACCAGACATCACAGATGGACCAGGTTTGTCATCCATGTCCAGTCATCCAATGGTGTTGTCCTCAATGGGTCCTTCATCCAGAGGGGGAGTTTCATTGTCTGGTGTCCTGTCAATTTTGCCTACGGCAAGGTCACCTACGGAGGGAGTATGACACAGTGATTATTTTTTAATGTGTGTACATATGGAATGTAGGGAGATGCAGACAGTGGCATACCAATTATCCACAGCAATGACACTGACAGCTGCTTCACACCATGCCTATGTTGCACACACTACCCTATGACTTATTCTATATGCTGCATGTAAAGGGTTCTACAACTCGGTTAATAGTGACAGTATAGCTGATGGCATCAGTGGCCGTCTAATTGTAGACATGCCTCTTCACCTCTGTTACCTAGTGCACCGTCTGGCAAACTGGATGGCACAATTTGCAACTGATCGATACAATATGTCATCCTCATTGTCACAAAGTATGTGATTTCGATAAGGACTTTGACCTCTATCTGCCTGTTCCACATGTGTATCAATTCAGCTAATGGACTTACCAATCCTGGGATTACAATGTGTGACAATGAATCATTGCACTGTTGCCATGAAACTGGGGCCCTCAGTGTGAAGAAGAGAGTCACAAGGCGGGAATTGGTAAGTTCCGATTTTGATTTATTAAAAGTACATGCCCACCAGATCCTCTGAAGTCCTGCTTTCACAGCGCCCTGGCTGCAACTGACAAACCGGTCGCTGACAGAATGCTACGGGACTCCGTTATCTCCTGCTTGCCCTCTGGTGATATTCACAACAGGTAAATTGTCAAACACTTCTTGAGCAGTTTGTCCTAAACTACCATATAATAAAGCGAACTTTCTTGCCGGAGAAAATGCATTTGCATCTATTGTGACAAGATAGCTTTGGAAGAGTTTAAACCACTGCTTCCATTTTATTGGTGGTTTTCCAGGCCTTTGTAGAAAAGGTGGAGGCTGAATGAACTGATGTTGCATAGAAAGTTATGAAGCCATGTCTGTTATCACTGAGGATCCAATAAGCTGTTTTTAGCAGGTAAGTTGAAAAATGTAATAATAATACAAGAACAAAACATAAAATATTTGTATTTGTCGTGCAAAATGCTTCCTGATATCAATTCAAATGTGAATTCCTTCTAAAAATGACTCGTGGCTCTCTGGATCAACCAGAAATCAGCACGTGTGTCTTTAAAACGCTGTTACTAGGCAAAGCGTGCTGCAAACGTTGCTCCAAAACGCATTGAGGTGGACTAATTAAAGTGAAAGTATTGCGCGTGTACATGCGTCGCGTAGAAGCAGGAATCACTGTACATAGCAGTAATCGAACCGGAACCACTGTGCGTCGCATAGCAAAAGGAGACGCTGCTGCTCGTGCTGTATGCACGTTGCTTCAAACCGGAACCACTGTGCAACACATAGCAACAGGAGACACTGTTGCGAATGCCGTATTCACGTTGCTTTAATAGGGATAAATTGAATAAGACGCGCAGATTAGATTACTCACAGTTCCGATTACGAGGATTTGATCAATTGAAGCAGACGTGCAGTTCTGACTGCAAAGTTCCTACGATTCCGAGGCAGCCGGTGCCGAAATAAGAATGTTGCTCCCGTGGGCATGTACAATAACAGCTCGTCGCCAAATGTGAAGAAGAGAGTCACAAGGCGGAAATTGGTAAGTTCCGATTTTGATTTATTAAAAGTACATGTCCACCAGATCCTCCGAAGTCCTGCTCTTACAGCGTCCTGACTGCAACTGACAAACCGGTCACTGCCAGAATGCTACGGGACTCCGACCATTCCACTGCCTCCATTCTACATTCTACTTTCCTTCCAATTACGCCCACTACACTCAGCTATTGCTGTTTTATGCTTGGGATGTTTGTGAGTGTGGTAGTTTACATTGCTGTCATTGCCATTTCCTGTTCCACACAGGTAATCAATAGATGGTGCTCACATTGAGGTGGACTGTTGCATTCTGGGGGTTGTAGGGATGTGATTGGGCAGTGGGACAGATGCCATTCCCAAGTACAATGGAGTGCCATCAGTGCAGTGAAGTGGTGACATGCACAAGATGGTTATTCAGAGGGGGTATAGTGGGTGAAGGGTTAAATGGGGGGGTTGGGTGGTGTGGGAGCATGCAGGACAAGGCAATATGGTGACTTGCATGTTGTGGCTACTTACCAGACTCACCTCCCCCAGGTATTCCTGCAGGCCCTCAGGATGTTCAAGACCTTCTCCTCCCAAGCTGTGAAAGTAGGGGGAGGAAGTGGGGGTCCACTGTCAGTCTTGTGGACCGCCAGCTGGTGCTGGCAGCCATGGAACAGACCTTTGCGCTGAGGTCGTTCCATCTCTTCCTGATGTCCTCCATTGTGCGTTGGTAACTGCCAACAGAATTCACTCTGTCGACTATTCTTTGCCACAACTCCATCTTCCTGGCTTTTGAGGTCTGCTGGACCTGTGCTCCAAATAGGTGTGGCTCAACCCGTACAATTTCATCCACCATGACCCTGAACTCCTCGTCAGTGAAGCGGGGGTGTTTTTGACATGACATGGTGGTGTGGTGGGTGCGGGGGGTGTTGTGGGTGTAAGAGTGCAGTGCTTGGTGTGTGGAAGGGTGTAGGTGCTGGACTGTGAATGGGTTGCGGAAGACGGTGGGTTGTGTGGGCAGGTGGTGTGTGAAGTTTGGGTTGTGCAGTTGTGGAATGTGTGATGACAGTGTGAAGAGCGATATGTACAATTGATGGTGGTCATTGGGGTGCTCGCTGTAGCTGTGAGGCATTTGGTTAGCAAGGGATTATGGGTTATGTAGGGGTGTGTTAATACAGTGGAGTGAGTAGGTGTGTCAGGTGTGTCGATGTTTCAGAAACGGCCTGTTCAAACTCTCCAATGCAATGTGGCGTTCTGAGTGAAGTGTCGACCGCGGCCGATCGCACCGCCAATGAATTTCTGCCATGAAAGTACCACAGTCGTGATTTGTGGATCGTAATCTGGTTTGTAGATTTTTGTCGGGCTGGCAGTGTTGATGGTGGGATCGCCTCTTTTCAGTCATCCATTGTTGTGTCGGTTTCGGAAAAGTGGCTGTTTTCTGCGATATGCAATGTGCACTGTGTATCTCCTCCGTCTTGAGGGGAAGTTGACGGGCGCCATCATGGCGGTCTTCCATTTATTCCATCAAGTTCGTAATGACCCTCAGAGTAATTTGCCGAAACAGCCAAATAGGTCCTGTGTGGAGCTAAGGCTAAAATCAAATAACTTGTTGTTGTTGACTGCAAACTGCCCAATCCTGCCAGCCCATCGAAACGCCATGGTAGCCAGACAGGCCCTGAGGTACCACAGTGAGGAAGCCAGGCATGTTCCTGAAGGCCCTTTATATATAGTTAAGTAAATACGGTGACGAGATATAGGGCAGATACTATTCTAAATTAAGCTAATGAGATGTTATAAATAGTTTCCAAAGAAGGTAGGAATATGATGGGTTTCACTTCATGACAAAATTATATCCTAGCAATCTGTGGAGCAGAAATAACGTTTACCACATTATTAGAGCGCGAACGTGTGAAAGGAACAGGAACAGTGGTGCTTCAAGGATGTGAGGCTCGGGATACGTTAATTGTTCGGTATAGTCACAATGCATTTATTTCGCGACAGAGAGGCGCGCGCTAGGGGATGGAGCGGGAATCTTGCCACTCGAGTGGTCCTCCTCCGGCAAACTGAAGGACGCTTCATAATGAAGTGGATGCCATTGCGGAATACAATCGTGTTTCAGAACGTTTGTTGATACGTCACGTGGGGAAGGCCAAGAAGGCCTAATTTTAGAAATACAAGGTGCGCTGCCAAAACACTGCAATTTGCCGTATGTGTCATGCATTGAGGCGCATGTTCTTGGGATTTTCAATGTCATTATTCGCCGGACACATTATTTACCGGATGTTGGGCATATTACATATTCCCCTTTATATTATCGGCTTCACATTCTGAATACGATGTTCTTTCTTGTTCATTTTGAAATAAATAAATAATACTTGGTAATCTCTTAAAAAATCCAGACGGTAAAATACATTTTCCAAATCCTTGAACGGAAAACCCAGCAACAACAGTCGTGCATCCTGCATGGTTAAAGCAATGCAGAAATTGCATTTAAATGATTGTACAGCAGTTTCTCGTTGAAGTGATGTGTACTAGGGATCTCGTCGAGGTATTTGAAAATAATATGTGTTGGGTGGCACTTTGCCTCTTGAGTATATAATGGGTGTCTCACTTAACAAACATGCTTAGAAATGGATAAACCTATTTTCATACAGCAAGTTTGCATGTAAGTGTGTATAGTCTTTATGCAGCAGAATTCTAGCGTTGATACAACAGAGCATTGCACATGTTAGGGACTGATGGACGATGCAAATAACTGCCCAGTGGAGTGAGGAGGCTCTTCTCATGTTCACCCTAGGAAACAAGTGCAGCTGGGAGGTTCTTCAATAAGGCCAGAAGAGGTGGTCCTTAAAAGGATGTATAACTCTTCTCTGAAGTGGAAAATGCGCGGGTCTGATTAGAGTTGAGACATTATTCCAAATCCTGGATGTGTAATTTGAAAAGGCTTTTCTTATCTTTTTCTTTTGCACCACTTAGTACTCAGGCCCAGATCCACAAAAAGTCATTCAATGCACAACAGCAAGTGAAGTCGCTGCATTGCGTTAAATGAAAGGAAGAGAGCAGAACAGAGCCATATCGACAAAGAAGTCTCTTCGCTGGCATACTTTTGGCTGCCATGCACCAATACAGACACCCTTATACTACAACCTGCCACAGTAGTGCAAGGGTGTCTGTGCATTGGTGAGCATGGCTGTTATACAGGACAGGGTCCCTTCCTGCACGAAGACTATGATGAAAGGCAGCTACTCTTTGTATGAGGGCTGGAGAATGCAGGACACATGCAAAAAAGGAAAACAATGAGTAGAAATAAAAAAACTTTTCCTTGTTACGCCAAGTGCAGGATTTTGGTGCAAAGCCATGTCACCAATTCTTTGTAGATATTGATTTTGTCCATCAAAATTCATTGGATGGATGCACAGGTATACCAATGCACCACCCATGGAATTCCTCATTGATGCAAAGTAATGCAAGGCAAAACACTGCATTGCGTTGCATTACTTTGGGCTATAATCTAACTCAAATTGTAAATACCAGCTCAACACTTTGCATAAGACTGCATTAAAAAGTAATGCAATCCCAAGGCAAAGTTTTTGTAAATCTGAGCCTTATTCTGGCGATATCAAGGCTTTGATCGCTGCTTTGGGCCCTTGAGATGGCTATTTTCTCAGCAAAGGTCCTACATTCTGGCTGAGTGAGCATTAGTTTCAATTAAATAGTGCACCATTTAGCGCCCATAGAAAGGACGATAGACTCACAAATTAGGCCCTGTTACTGAATTTAGGGCCATATTTACGGCCAAGTCACTCAGTGAAGGGTAGTGTCACCTTGCTGTGTTGCACTAAGTAACGGAAAGGGCATAAATGCACCGTTTTTAAGACAATACAGCACGTTCCTGTCTTTTCCCCTGAGCTGGCCCACAGTGGACTGCCTGGCATCTAAAGACTGTTGGGACCATTGATATGAGCTGAAGACAGTTGACAGTCAACAAATGCTATTCTTCAATGTTTCATTAAGTGAAAGACATGTTAATTTTAAGATTTGCTCTTGATGAAAGTTTCATAATTTTAAATACGCTTGGGGGAGTCTCAGGAAAAGGCAGAATAGAAATGCAGTATTAAAGTTAACCTTTAGCTTCATCTTTAGCTTCAAAATTAGGTCACCATACATTGGCCCTAATTCTAACCTTGGCGGACGGCGGAGGCCGTCCGCCAAGGTACCGCCGTCAGAACACCGCACCGCGGTCGAAAGACCGCTGCGGTGATTCTGACATTTGCCCTGGGCTGGCGGGCGGCCAGCCCAGGGCAAATCAACCTTCCCACTAGGATGCCGGCTCAGAATTGAGCCGGCGGAGTGGGAAGGTGCGACGGGTGCAGTTGCACCCATCGCGTATTTCAGTGTCTGCTAGGCAGACACTGAAATACTTTGTGGGGCCCCCAGGGGCCCCGTGGCACCCCCTACCGCCATCCTGTTCCTGGCGGGCGAACCGCCAGGAACAGGATGGCGGTAGGGGGTGTCAGAATCCCCCATGGCGGCGCAGCAAGCTGCGCCGCCATGGGGGATTCTAAGGGCAGCGGTAAACCGGCGGGAGACCTACCCGGTTTAACCGCCGCGGTCAGAATGCCCTGCGGGGCACCGCCGGCCTGTCGGCGGTGCTCCCGCCGACCCTGGCCCCGGCGGTCTTAGACCGCCTGGGTCAGAAT
Organism: Pleurodeles waltl; assembly: GCF_031143425.1. Taxonomy (NCBI): domain Eukaryota; kingdom Metazoa; phylum Chordata; class Amphibia; order Caudata; family Salamandridae; genus Pleurodeles; species Pleurodeles waltl. Next base: position 321,643,656 of record NC_090436.1, read on the forward strand.
GACCCCCATTGTGTAAGAAGACTAAATATCACCAGGCATGCTTCGCTAGGCTAACAAATAGAATAGCAACATTTTCTCTTATCGCTCTAAAACTGAATTGTCTACTACGGCATGCTGGAGAATGCACTCCTGTGGGAATATTGCTTGGTTTAAACTGCTCATGGAAGACATGTTTCTCTGTCAGGATGGTCAGGACCACTGTTCTATTGAATTAATTGGTTGCCTTCAATAGGAACTCAAAAGCTTTTCTTACACTTACCAAAACTCTAACTTATAGAACTGATATATCTGAGGAAAGTAGAGTAAAATTGCTAAGAACAGTACTCTGTAGAACTTTCCTATTGGGGGGGAGTATCCGATTAGAGGTAAATTGAGTAGAGGGTAACTGACTTGCTTGTCTTTCCTGCTGAGCCATAAGCTTTATTAGAACATTGGCATGTTGGGGGCTCATTTGCAGACAATGGAGTGCTCTGGGCATTTACTGGCCGATAAGAGCCCGGAGCGTCAACATTCCAATGTTCTTTGTTCACTGCACCAGCTGTGAACAAAGCCTCACTGAGCCTGAGAGGATTTTAATCCCCTCCGGCTTCGTGAGGAATTTGTTTTATTTGATAGAACATTCTGCCCTCTAGTGGCAAAATGTTGTAATAGCCTTAGAGCCTGCAGTAGTGGGCTCTACCATCAATTAAAGGCCGTCTACTTTGTTTAAAGGCCCTCGCCTTCGACTCGGCCATCAACGCTGGAGTGGGCCTTTAATGGCCAGTAGAGCCTCCTACGGCAGGTTCTAAGGCTATTGTTAGAAAGGGGTTCTTTGGTTGGCAGTCAGGGTACCCCCTATCCAAACAAGGACCCTCACTGTAGTCAGGATTAAGGGGAATCACCCTCAGTTAACCTCGCTCACCCCCTTGGTAGCTTAGCACGTGCAGGCTTAACTTCAGAAGAAAGGTGTAAAGTATTTGTACCAACACACACAGTAACTCAGTGAAAACACTACAAAATGACACAACACAGGGTTAGAAAAAGAGATAATATTTATCTAAACGAAACAAGACCAAAACAACAAAAATCCAACGTATAAGTCAAGTTATGAATTTAAAAAGCAAAAGAGTCTTCACTCCTTTAGAAAATAGTGAGAACGTTGTTAGCAAACAAAATTACCTGGGTAACGTGAAAATAAAACCACACAGGCAAGTGTGCATCGGAAAAGGGAAGCAATGCGTAAATTTCTCACTTGCAAGAGAGAGCATGCATTGTTCCTCCTCTGGTCGTTTCTTCTCTCCCGCAAGAGAGCAATGCATCAATCCAGATGGGGACCTTGGGTCCGTGCAGGATTTGCATTGATTTTCCGCGCCCAGCGATGTTGCGTTGAAATCCGGTCGCACGGTGTCAAGAAACTGCGCTGCGCGGGGACTTGGGTCGTTAACAGCAGCCGCTGCGGGTGCCGCACGTTGTTTCTCCAGCCACGTTGCATCGATCTCCCAGCCGCGATGCAGATTGAGCGTCGATTTTAGCCGCGAGGCCAGCGACCCGATGTTTTTCAGCCGCAAAGCAGGTGGTGCGTCAAAGGTTTCCCCGCACTGCAGTCTTTGCGTGGATTTCTGTCCTTTTCCTCCAGCCGCACCTTTCAAGGGCCCAGAGGCAGGTTAGGGCACCACTCCGCAGGCAGGACTCTCAGTAGAAAGTCCAAGTGCTGGCAGAGAGAAGTCTTTGTTGTCCCTTAGACTTCAACAACAGGAGGCAAGCTCAATTCAAGCCCTTGGAGATTCTTCACAAGTGGGAAGTCACACAAAAGTCAGTCTTTGTCCTCTCTTAGGCAGAAGCAGCTACTGCAGGCCAACCCAGCAAAGCACAGTCATAGGCAAAGGGGCAGTACTCCTCCTCCGGCTTCTCCAGTTCTTCTCCTTGGCAGAGGTTCCTCTTGGTTCCAGAAGCAATCTGATTTTCAGGGGGTTTGGGTGCTCTTCTTATACCCCTTTCTGCCTTTGAAATAGACCTACTTCAAAGAGAAGTCTCTGTTGTTTTCAAAATCCTGCCTTTCCCAGGCCAGGCCCCAGAAACACACCAGGGGGTTGGAGACTGCAATGTGGGAGGGCAGGCATAGCCTTTTCAGGGGTAAGTGACCACTCCTCCCCTCAGCCCAGATGGCCCATCAGGACATGCAGGATACACCCAGCTCCCTTTGTGTTACTGTCTAGAGGAGAGGTGCAAACAGCCCAACTGTCAAACTGACCCAGACAGGGAATCCACAAACAAGCAAAGTCACTGAATGGTTTAAGCAAGAAAATGCCTACCTTCTAAAAGTGGCATTTTCAAACACACAATCTAAAAACTAACTTCACTAAAAGATGTATTTTTAAATTGTGAGTTCAGAGACACCAAACTCCAGATGTCTATCTGCTCCCAAAGGGAATCTACGTGTTAATAAAGGCAGCCCCCGAATATGCAGTATTACACTGTCAGGACATGTAAAACTCATAAGTGCATGTCCCACCTTTAACATAGACTGCACCCTACCCATGGAACTACCTAGGGCCTACCTTAAGGGTGCCATACATGTATAAAAAGGAGAGGGTTTAGGCATGGCAGGTCGGTACACTTGCCTAATCGAATTGGCAGTTTAAAACTGCACTCACAGACACTGCAGTGGCAGGGCTGAGCCACATTTACAGGGCTACTAATGTGGGTGGCACAACCAGTGCTGAAGGCCCACTAGTAGCATTTGATTTACAGGCCCTGGGCACCTCTAGTGCACTTCGCTAGGGACTTACTAGTAAATCAAAAATGCCAATCATGGATAAGCCAATGTACACATATAATTTATACAGGGAACACTTACACTTTAGCAGTGGTCAGCAGTGGTAAAGTGACCAGAGCAAACAAAACAGCAAAAATAGAGTCCAGCACACAGAAACAACCTGGGAAGTAGAGGCAAAAAGTTAGGGGAGACCATGCCAATGATGCCAAGTCTAACAGCTATATTAAACTACCAAGATGAAGAGGCATATTTATTAAAGGTTTTGCGTCTTGCGCCACGCAATGGGACACAGAGTGATACAAAACCTAAAACTAGATTTACCAAGCCGCACAAGGCCACCTTGCATGGCCCTGCATGGCTTGGTAAATCTGGGAATAATGCAAGGCAGCACAAATTGCAGCCTTGCAGAATTCTGTGGCAGGGAGAATTACCATGGATGGAGCATTGTTTTTCTGACGCATCCACCCATGGATCCTGACATATTTACAGATTTACCAAAACTGGTAGACCTGGGAATGCGTCAGAATATTACGCCTCCCCACCAGAGGTGCAATGAGGAGAAATATATTTTTTCTCATCATTGTTTCATCTTTCTAAGTGTACTGCATTTTACAGCACTCTTGGAAAGAGAAAAATGCCTCTGAGAATTGTTTTTGTCCAGGAAGGTGTTCCTTCCTGCACAAATATATTCCTGCCTATAACACAGGCACCCTTGCACTATGGTGCAAGGGTGTCTGCTAAGGTGCTTGGCAGCTCATTGTGTGCCAACACATTCAGAAAGCAGGAATGCAACGTATAATACTAAATACAGCACATTCCTGCCCTCTCCCTTTCATGCAGCGCAGCAAGGTGGCTTGCTGCGTTGCGCTGGGTAAAAGTTATATGAATCTGTCACGAAGTTTGGGGTAACATTTGTGTTTCTTTGGGTTATTATTATTTATTCATGTATTATTTTTGCGAAGTGCAAAATTGGCCCAGAGGCATTAGAGAACTTCACATGAGAACTAGATTGTTTTTTAACATGGGAGACAGAAGTTACACATCTCGCGAGAAGGTTAAGTGATTTGCCAGTATTGTTGGTTGTTGAGCCATGGCCGGTACACAGACCTGCTTCCTTAGTTCCAAATGTGGCAGCTCTAGCCATTAGGTCAAATCTTATCTACCAATATTTTCAACTGGTGCAAGAAACTGTGTAACTATTTTCTGAAGGTAAATAATGTTAGACTGTTAGGGGCCTCTTCACTAACTTTTGAAGCAACACAGTGCAGCAAATGAAGAGCAGAACAGCACCATATTTTCAAAGATGTGGTGCCGTTCTGCTCTCTCCCATTGCTGGAACAGATGTGGCTGCCTAGCACCAATGCAGGCACCGTTGCGTCATGGTACAAGAATGCCTGTGCAATGGTCAGGATAGCTTTTGTGCAAGAAGTGGTGCCTTCCTCCAGGAAAACCATCCATTAAGTCGTATTCCCCTCTGATTGAGCAAAAATGAAATAGCAAAGAGAAATAAAGATATTTTTCCTCATTACACCAGCCTCATGTAGATGCAGCATTTTGACACAAACCTATGTTTGCAAGTTTTTGTAAATATTGGTTTACTTCAGAATATGTGGGTGGATGCACAGGAACCCCCATGCTATGCCTACCCGACGCTAGGTAATGTAAGTCAGCACTATGTGCAGCCTTACGTTATTTATTTTTTTCAATTACAAAGCCACACAAAGCCATGCAAATTGTGCTTTGTGTGGATTTGTGTACATTCCAAAATAGATTTTGTGTTGAGGCTGCGACAAAAAAATAACGTAAACCTTAGACAAAATCTTTAAAAATCTGTGCCTAAATGTTTAAAACATTTTTTAAAAGATAATACGAAACAAAGCATTAAAGAATGATTTTGTTCCTGAAAATGCTGGACCCTCCACAAAAGTATATCTGGAGATTGCAAATAGAGGCTTCGAGATAAATTAGGGTCATTCCATAACCCAACTGTTAGTATGACCTTATGAAAATATAATTAAGGTAGATTTCAATTTGGGCTGTGAAAGGTGCCTCGATGGCCGAACATTAGAGAACAAAACCTATTGCCTCTGCTACTGGAGAGTTGAAGACTCTGAGGCACCTTACATGGTGGTTACTTTAATAATGATCTAGTTAAAATATGAACCTGTATATTATTATTGTATCTATGTTTGTATAGCGAATAGACAGAGGAGCATATTCGCTAATATTTGAAGCAATGCTGGTGGAAAGCAAAGTGGCAGTGCTGCTTAAAAAGGAGAAAGCAGAAATGCTCCATATTTAAAAGATATGGACCATTTATGCTGTCTCCTGGCACTGGTGCACTGTGTGCTGCCTAATCCCAACACAGGTACCCTTGGACCATAGTGCAAGAGGGTCCGCTTTATGGGCAGGATTGTTTTTGTGCAGGAAGAGACACCCTGCTTCACAAAAACAATCCTTAAAGGCGTTTTCCTCTTTCTATGCATGATGCAGAATGTATTAAGCTTCACTGGGGAAGGAGTCGCATTTTGACACTTTTTTTTATTTACTAGCTTTAATATATCTGGAATGCCCCAAAACCATAGGTGGATGTATGGGGACATCCTTGTTTCACCCATGGAATGCGTCCCAACTTGAAATGTAATGTAATGCAGCACAAGCTGCAGTGTTGGCGACATTTCTTCACAAAGCCACACAAGGCAGCGCATGGCTTTGTAAATGTTACTGAAACCTTTCAATGCAAGGGATTGATAAATCTGGGTCTACGTTTCAATAAAACATTGTTTCTTTTTCACTTTATACCAGCATGAGCAGATTGACCTTGCATGTTGAAAGCAGCAACAAGTAGCAATTTAACAGAGTTAAATGCAATCAATGTAAACGATGCATTTGTTCAAGAGATAATCAGTGTTTGTTAACTGGACCAGGGTTGGAATGGTCATAGCAGACATCACGCATGTTTCTGGGAGGCTGGAAGGATGGGGGGTTGTTTTTTTTACTGGGGGACAATTTTGCTGTGATATCGGGCCCCATTTAACAAAAGCAGCAGTGCTTCACACTTGCACACAACCCTGCCCACCTTCTCCGGCCTCTCCCCCTGGGCTGGTACGACAATTATGACAGGGCTGCTCTGGGTTCCCTGTCCACCCCTGAACTTGACCCAGGAGTGCGAAATGAGGCCTGAGATAAGGACATTTAGGGGGTGATTCCAACTCGGGCTGAAACCGCCATTTGGCCGCCATGCGGCCAAATTTCCGCGGTCCCCATTCCAACATTCCCGCTCGGCCGGCGGGCGCTAACCAAGTTAGCGCCCGCCGGCCCAGCGGGAATGAGGCCGCAACACAGGAGCCGGCTCCGAATGGAGCCGGGGGTGTTGCGGCGGTGCAGCGGTGCGGCGGTGTGACGGGTGCAGTTGCACCCGTCACGCTTTTCACTGTCTGCTAGGCAGACAGTGAAAAGCTGGCCGGGGCCCTGTAAGGGGGCCGGGACACCCCTTACCGCCAGCCTCTTCCTGGCGGTGAAAACCGCCAGAAACAGGCTGGCGGTGAAAACCGCCAGAAACAGGCTGGCGTTACGGGGGTCAGAATCCCCAGGGCAGCGCTGCCCTGGCGGATTCTCCCAGCCGGGGCAAAAATGGCCGAATACCGCCGGCCCCGGCAGGGCGACCGCGGCTTTACCGCCGCGGTCAGAATGTGATTTGAAGCACCGCCAGCCTGTTGGCAGTGCTTCCGTCATTCGTGACCCTGGCGGTCCAAGACCGCCAGGGTCAGAATGACCCCCTTAGTTTGGTTTGTTTCTATCCCAGGATCTAGTTCAATTAACCGCCTCATTTGAACATTTGAACTTCAACACATAGCAGTTTTCATCCAGTTGGGACAACTTACAGTGAAATAAGTGATTCATCTTACACTGCGATATGATTTGTTGTGTCCTGTTATACTACATTAGTGTGGGTCTTGTATAGATGTATTGACAGGAGGGGTTCCTTCAAATAGAGAAAATTAAACTTATAAGCAGTTGTAGTGTCGGCCGATTGCCGTCGGCCTAGATGTCCCTCGCTCGAATCGATAACTCTCTGAAACAGTATGGTGATTTTACTCTACTTGTCAGGCTGGTCTCAAAGCTCTTTTTGACCACTCCTGCCTGCCTCAAATATTTATTGACAATGCCCACGTGGTACAGAGCTATTCTAATATCACATATACAAAGGGGGGTGAAACGCCAACCCCCTCGCTCCTCAGTCATGTGTAGTATTGTTCACGACACAGTTGCGTCACTGGCGCAACACTACAACAGTAAAGCCCATAGTTATACTCTGTTTGTGCTGAATTTGCGCCATTTTTTTAATGCAAATTTGGTGCAATCTTAACTCCATATTTATATTTTGACGCTAGACATGTCTAGCGTCAAAATATTGGAGTTTGCACCATTTTTTGGATGCGTGAACCTACCTTGCGCCAATGAGATGCAAGGTAGGCATTCCCATCCAAAAAATGGTGCTATCCCCATAGCCTAATATTTATCCCTGTGCTAAAATGACGCACGGGTGGGAGGAGGGGCTAAATAATGGTGCAAAGCTCCATTTCCATGGTTAAGCACCATGGAATGCGTCAACAGGAACCCTTCCCAAGCCCCAGGAACACCCCCACCCCACCAAAGGGACACCAGAGGATGGGGGACCCAATCCCAGGTAAGTAGGGTAGGTATATATATTTTTTTTTTTTTGCCATCGGGGACCTGAACTTGGGGGCCTGCATGGCACAGGGTGCAATGGCCAAGCCCAGGGGACACTTTTCCCCTGTATTGGCATTGGGGTGGTGGGCATGACTCCTGTCTTTTCTAAGACAGGAGTCATGTTTTTGGTGGTTGTGCACCAGGAAATGGCGTTAGTCTGGTTAAAGGCATTTTGTTTTAGCTCTAACCAGGCTAGCCTCATTTTCTGATGCACAACCCCCTCCTTCCATACCACCACCCCCACCCGGCTAGCATTTCCTTCTAAGACGCTAGCCCAAGATTAGCACCGGCTTGTGCCATTCCTTTAATATGGCGCCTGGCTGGCACTGTGGTATGGCGCAGGCCGGTGCTATACTTTTTGCAGCAAAACTGCATTTGCACAGTTTTGCGCAAAAAGTCTAAATCTGGGCCTAATTGTCCAAGTCTAGTGCAGTATTACTGTGTGGTAAATCATTTGGTTTTGAAGCACTATTATCGACATTGTACATCAGACATATACAGTCAATACAGAATAAGAAACTGGGAACCGCCATGGAAAAATAAAATATTATATTGCAGTAGAAATAGAGATTTACCTCCATCTAGTTCTATTTCATAGTGAGCCCACAAGTCCCTTAACGCCTGCCCTGACCCAGGCACTAAAATCCGGCGCTAATGTGGGTTTTTTAGACCCGCCCACTCCCGGGCGTCATTTTTGCCCGGGAGTATAAATACGACGCATATGCATCGGAGTCATTTTTTAAGACGGGAACGCCTACCTTGCATATCATTAACGCAAGGAAGGTGTTCACGCAAAAAAATGACGCTAACTCCATGAACTTTGGCGCTAGACGCGTCTAACGCCAAAGTATAAATATGGAGTTAGTTTTGCGTCGAATTTGCGTCGAAAAAAACGACGCAAATTCGGCGCAAACGGAGTATAAATATGCCCCTAAATGTTCCTCTAAACATTAGTGTAAGTGACTGGATACGCTTGTACTGACTTTTTTTTTTTTTTTTTGTGTGTATTTATCCATGTGATTTTTTCGAATAGGAGATACATATAGTTAACTGGTCCTGAAGAAGCGTCACCGGACCCCTTTTGGGCCATTCGCGACGCAAAACATGTTGACCCTGCTGAGGGTAGGTTTAGTAATTTCGCACCCTCTGTTCTACTTCTTTTCCATGATAGAGTGATTGAGCATTACGTCTGCTGCACTCTTTTGACTTTACCCCCTTTTTTTAATCTTGGCCTCTGATTCCCGTATCGACTATTAAATGGATTATTCTCTTCGGTTTTAGAGAGTCAATCTTAACTTTTTTCGTTTGATCTCCTTTCCCCACACTCTTATGTAGGGCTGTGGCATTCTCATCAATTAAGATCTCCGGCAAAGAGCCCCCCCATTTGGGGTGGTGCCTGTCAGATATTGCAGCGCCAGTCTGACGAGGAGCAATGCCGATGATGAAGCATGACACCCTCACGGGTGTGTGAGGCTTCTGCTCCTAAAGATTAGGATCCCCCTTGAGTATCCTTTCCTTCTTTCATTGGAACAGTGTATTTTCTTTATTCACGTATTCATTGGGAGGTCTTACACTGGACCACTAACCCTCCCCATCCCTCTGTTTTTTGACTAATTCTGATATGTGCTGGCAGATTGTTCCAGAGTCTTGGAAACAGATGTGAGAAGGCTTGGTTTCGTGTTTTGTTAATTTCAGGATTTCTAGAATGAGCTGCACAATCTGTGATCATAAATCTGTCTTTTTAAATAGGAGGGTATGTAGGCCTCCGTGCAGAGATTTGTGGTTGATGCATGCTGGTTTGGAGATAATTCTGGCTTCAAATGGAATTCAGTGGCGTTCTTGCATGACAAGAGTCCGAGTTCTCTCCCTTCCCTTTTGACAGAACAGACAGCTGCATGTTATAGCTTCTGGGAGAGGTTAGCCTGTTTTGACTATTTTTAAATTTTGCCATCAGGGTGCGAAAGAACCAGTGCCTGAACTCTTTGACTGGGATGAAGATCTAACTTTTATGAGAAGTTGGAAATTAAATGAGGTCGTTTTATCTAATACGGAAATGTGTGGAGTCAAGGATTTATTTTGGTAGATACTTAATCCAAGGGATTTTGTAGGGAGGACCTTGGTGGAAGTAATGGCTAGGGCCAGTAAGATTTATGAGGATTTGTTGGCTGGGTTTGGAGGAACATGAGACTTCAGGAAGAAACATTACATTTTGGTGAGTGGAAAAACCATCAAAGGTCTTTGGCCCCACACTCTGGACCATCTCTCACCACCTTCGAACCTTTCCGCTTCAGAAGTGGTCAACCCCATCAGCTACAATTAGCATCCAAGCACCGTTGACACTCTGGCCAGGTTTGATAACCCTGATGGCATATACCAGATCAGGGGTGTAACACAGCCTCCTGCGGTGATTGGGGGCACCTTTCATCCCAAGGCTATGGGTATCTGTGTGATGTGGAAGTCTCAGGGGTCCTTCGCCACATTCTGGAGGGGCCCCATCATGTTTCATTACTCCACCATACCAGATCCCCCAACACGCTGGTGATTAGCAGCACCATTCTATGAACTCTGTGCATTAGCCTGTAGGCGACGCAACTGCCATCTTACAAAACCTATGAATAGAATAATCAACAACTCCTTGCTCACTCTTCGCACTGAGCCCCTGTCGTCAGAACTTGGAATTTTATTTAAAGTGTTTTACTTTGTGTTTTCTCAAATTGTATTCACTTTTGTTAACTTTTACTATATTGAAAAGAACACCGAGTACTCTTTTCTCATTCTGTCTCTATTAAGAATGGCTTGTTTTGGTTAATGATTTTTTCTTGGTCTGATGAAGTACGATCTTACTGTCCCTTTTGTTTTATGGCTGTGTGGAGTGGTGCAGCGAAGAGCACATTATGGATTTAAAATCCAAAAATAATGTGTTTGTCAGTGCACATTGTGACTCTGATGCATAGCCGGTGTCACAGGCTGCTCTCGTTTTGAAGACTTCAGCGCCAGGCTGCAAGGAGGGGGAGCTGTCAGCTCATCATACTATAAATAGAAAGCAGAAGCACAGAAGAGCAGCAGCAGAGAACACTGTCTATAGGGGTACATTCTGTTCACAGCATCGAGCTCAACTCTTGATGGTTCTGAAAACAAATCAGCTGCCACACTTCCTGGATCCGAATCTACATGTTTAATTTGATACAAGTGATTCCGTAAGTCACCGTACATGCACTTCAGCGTGTATAGTAGATGCATTATAAAGGTGTTTAAAACGTTTGTATCCATGCCAAATAGTAATCATTTGCACATTTCACCGATCTGTGCTTTATTAAAGATTTACAGAATGTTGCACGTGTAACATGTTAATCCTCTGATGTGAGATGTTGTGAAGAAAGGTGACCAATACTCTCCGGGATACATACATGAACGTCACGTCACGCTTTGCTGGTTCAGCCTTCTCGTTTGCACACTGTAATGTCCTTGTACTGTCCTCCTGTCTAAGCCGTGTGCCTCCCTTTGCACATAACAATTGCATTGCAAAATGATCGACGTGCCTCCTCTTTTGCACAGAATAATGTAATTGCACTATGTTGGGCTGCACCTGCCTCCTCCTTTGCCTAGTGTAATGTCTTTGCACTGTGTTGCACTGGTCCTGCTCCTTCTTTGCACAGTGTACTGCCATTGCACTGTGTTGTGCTGCACCTGCCTCCTCCTTTGCCTAGTGTAACGTCTTTGCACTGTGTTGTGCTGCACCTGCCTCCTCCTTTGCACAGTGTAATGTCATTGCACTGTGTTGTGCTGCACCTGTCTTCCCCTTTGCCTAGTGTAATGTCATTGCACTGTGTTGGACTGGTCCTGCTCCTCCTTTGCACAGTGTAATGTCATTGCACTGTGTTGTGCTGCACCTGCCTCCTCCTTTGTACAGTGTAATGTCATTGCACTGTGTTGTGCCTCCTTTTCACAGTGTAATGTCATTGCACTGTGTTGTGCTGCACCTGCCTCTTCTTTTGCAGAGTGTAATATCATTGCACTGTGTTGTGCTGCACCTGCCTCCTCCTTTGCCTAGTGTAATGTCATTGCACTGTGTTGCAGTGGTCCTGCTCCTCCTTTGCACAGAGTAATGTCATTGCACTGTGTTGTGCTACACCTGCCTCCTCCTTTGCCTAGTGTAATGTCATTGCACTGTGTTGTGCTGCACCTGCCTCCTCCTTTGCACAGTGTAATGCCATTGCACTGTGTTGTGCTACACCTCCCTCCTCCTTTGCCTAGTGTAATGTCATTGCACTGTGTTGCACTGGTCCTGCTCCTTCTTTGCACAGTGTACTGCCATTGCACTGTGTTGTGCTGCACCTGCCTCCTCCTTTGCACAGTGTAATGTCATTGCACTGTGTTGCAGTGGTCCTGCTCCTCCTTTGCCTAGTGTAATGTCATTGAACTGTGTTGTACTGGTCCTGCTCCTCCTTTGCACAGTATAATATCATTGCACTGTGTTGTGCTGCACCTGCCTCTTTCTTTGCAGAGTGTAATGTAATTGCACTGTGTTGTGCTGCACCTGCCTCTTTCTTTGCAGAGTGTAATATCATTGCACTATGTTGTGCTACACCTGCCTCCTCCTTTGCCTAGTGTAATGTCATTGCACTGTGTTGCACTGGTCCTGCTCCTTCTTTGCACAGTGTACTGCCATTGCACTGTGTTGTGCTGCACCTGCCTCCTCCTTTGCACAGTGTAATGTCATTGCACTGTGTTGTGCTGCACCTGCCTCCTCCTTTGCACAGTGTAATGTCATTGCACTGTGTTGCACTGGTCCTGCTCCTCCTTTGCACAGTATAATATCATTGCACTGTGTTGTGCTGCACCTGCCTCCTCCTTTGCACAGTGTAATGTCATTGCACTGTGTTGCACTGGTCCTGCTCCTCCTTTGCACAGTATAATATCATTGCACTGTGTTGTGCTGCACCTGCCTCTTTCTTTGCAGAGTGTAATATCATTGCACTGTGTTGCACTGGTCCTGCCCCTCCTTTCTACATTGTAATGTCATTGCACTGTGTAGTGCTGCAGCTGCCTCCTCCTTCGCACAGTGTAATGTCATGGCACTGTGTTGCACTGGTCCTGTTCCTTATTTGCACAGTGTAATGTCATTGCACTGTGTTGCCCTGGTCCTGCCCCCTCCATTGCACAGTGTTATGTCATTATATGGTGTTGTGCTGGAACTGCCTCCTCCATTGCAAAGTGTGATGTTATTGCACTCTTCTTTGCACAATGTATTGTCACTGCACTATGTTGTGTTTGACCTGCCTCTTTTGAACAATGTAATGTCATTGCTCTGTGTTGCACTGACCTGCTTCCACCTTTGCACATTATAATGTCAATGCACTGCACTGCACTGCACTGGACCTGCCTCCCCCTTTGCCCAGTGTAACATTATTTTTGCATAAGGCCTGCCTGCTTCTTTGCTCAGTGCTATGACATTGTACTTCCTCGCAATAGGACCAGTCTCCTCCTTTTCACAGAATGAATTCATTGCACTATGTTGCACTGGACCTGCCTTCTGCTTTGCATAGTGTAATGTCTTCACACTGTGTTGGGTGCACTGGACTGGCCTTCTTTCTTGCATAGTGTGATGTGATTGCACTAGACCTGCCACTGCACTGTGCAATGTCATTATGGGGGAGCACAAAGCGCCCGTCCATTCTGTAATCTCTCTTTGGGCTTCAAACCACACCCCTGTCACATCAGTCACTTACATTGGTTCGTGGGCTTGCCTTTTAAAATCCGCTTGCTTTCATTTGTGAAAGGCGTGCATACGTCATGCCTTTTCCGGTGTTTAACCCACCTACACAGCACCGGTAAACTACTAAAAACATACAAGGCTCGATCTTTTCAGCCTGGGGTCTGGACTACTTTATCTGTTAATTTTCCACGCAGCGTGATTGCGCTGCATATTACATAGTGCGATCACGCTGCGTTTTTTTTCTTTACAACGCTAATAGCTCTAACTCGAGCAAATTGGAGACCCATTGCATTGAAAATGCTTGTTTTGCATTGGACCTGCCTTCTCCTTTACTCAATATTATGACCACCCCCTTCTTTTAACAGTGTAATGGCATTGCCTTGTGTTGCACTGGACCTGTTTCCTCCTGTGGACAGTCTAATGCCATTGCACTGGGTTGCGCTGGATCTGCCTCCTCTATTGTGCAGTGATATCAATGCACTGGGTTGCATTGGGCCTGTCTTCCCCTTTGTACAATGTGATGCCATCTGTTAGACCTGACAGCCATAGGATGGTCACTCCTAACTTTTTGCCAGCCTCCCCCCACTATTGAGATACTGTTTTTGCTGGTTTTTAGACTCTGCACACTTTACCACTGCTCACCAGTGCTAAAGTGCATTTGCTCTCTCCCTTTAAACATGGTAACCTTGGATCATACCCAATTGGGCTATTTGATTTACTTATAAGTCCCCGGTAGAGTGCACTATATGTGCCCGGGGCCTGTAGATTAAAAGCTACTAGTGGGCCTGCAGCACTGATTGTGCCACCCACTTAAGTAGCCCCTTAACCTTGTCTCAGGCCTGCCATCGCAAGGCCTGTGTGTGCAGTTTCACTGCCAATTCAACTTGCCATTTAAAAGTACTTGCCAAGCCTAAAACGGCCCTTTTTCTACAAGTCACCCCTAGGATGTGCCCTAAGTAACCCCTAGGGCAGGGTGCTGTGTAGGTAAAAGGCAGGACATGTACCTGTGTAGTTTACATGTCCTGGTAGTGTAAATATCCTAGATTCATGTTTACACTGCTGTGAGGCCTGCTCCCTTCATAGGCTAACATTGGGGCTGCCCTCATATATTGTTTGAGTGGTAGCTGCTGATCTAAAAAGAGTAGGAAGGTCATATTTAGTATGGCCAGAATGGTGATACAAAATCCTACTGACTGGTGAATTTGGATTTAATATTACTATTTTAGAAATGCCACTTTTAGAAAGTAAGCCTTTCTCTGTACTTAAATCTTTCTGTGCCTTACAATCCACGTCTGGCTGGGTTTAGTTGACAGCTCCATGTGCTTTCACTCAGACATACCCCAAATACAGGATACTCAGCTTCACTTGCATACATCTGCATTTTGAATGGTTCTTCCTGGGCTGGGAGGGTGGAGGGACCCTGGCAGACAGGATTGAACTGAAAGGGGACCTGGTGCACTTCTAAGCCACTCTTTGAATTCTCCCCCACTTCAAAGGCACATTTGGGTGTAAAAACAGGGCCACCGCCCTACCAACAAAGACACTTCCTGGAGAAGAAACCTGAATCAGAACCTGCATCCTGCCAAGAAGAACTGCCTTGCTGCCCAAAGGACTCACCTGACTGCTTTCTGAAAAGGACTGCTGCCTTGCTGTTGCCCTGCTGCCTTGCTGCTCTCTTGCTGTGCTGCTGAAGTGCTCTCCAAGGGCTTGGATAGAGCTTGCCTCCTGTTCCCTGAAGTCTCAGGACCAAAGAGACTTCTCTCCTGCAACTGGAATCCCAGTGCTGTGAAAATTTGACGCACCGCCTGCCAAGAACGACGCTCAGCCTACTCGTTGTGAAAAATTCACAGCAGGCCGAGACCGGATTGACGCAGCCCGACTTCGCGACAGAAGATAAATGCAGCGCCAGCGGCACGACCGGAACTTCGACGCACGGCCCTACTGGATCAACGCAAGCCCACTCAGAACGACGTAGCCCGACTTCCTGAGAGGAATCAACGCAGCGCCTGCCGTGCAGAAGAAAATTCCATGCATCGCCCACCGGAAGCACTCCAGTACCTGTGACCTCGCTCCGCAAGCCCAGGATTCCATGCATCTTTACCGGGGTGTCCGAAAACCCCGCAAACCAAAGAGGATCTAAGTCCGCGTGCCGGAAACCAATGCAACATCTGCCCTGTGTGGAAAATAACGACGCAAGTCTGTGTGCGGAGGGGCGTAACCGACGCACACCTACCGTTTTCCATGCACCTCCTCCTCTGCGGTCCCTTGCGAGGATTTTTCAATGCAAACCAGGTACTTTGCCTTGCAAGAGACACTTGTTTCTAGGAGGACTTAAGACACTTTTTATTGCTTTTACAGTAATATTTCAATTCTAAGACACTTTATATAACTTTTCAGTGATATCCCTACACTTGCTTATTTCATCTTTAATCGTTTTGACCTGCATTTATACAGATAAATATTATGTATTTTTCTAAACATTGTGTGGTGTATTTTTGTGGTGCTATATTGTGTCATTATATGATTTATTGCACAAATACTTTACACATTGCCTTCTAAGTTAAGCCTGACTGCTCAGTGCCAAGCTACCCGAGGGTGGGCACAGGATAATTTGGATTGTGTCTGACTTACCCTGACTAGACTGAGGGTCCTTTCTTGGACAGGGGGTAACCTGACTGCCAACCAAAGACCCCATTTCTAACACCATCACACTGTGTTGTGCTGAATGTGTCTTCTCCTTTGCCCATTGTGATGTCATTGTACTGTGTTGCCTGCCTTCTCCTTTGCTGAGTGTTACATTTTTGCATTGGAACTGCCTTCTCTTTACTCCGTATTATGACATTTAGGGGGTCAATCTAACCCTGGCGATCTAAGACCGCCGGGGCCAGGGTCGGCGGGAGCACCGCCGACAGGCCGGCGGTGCCCCGCAGGGCATTCTGACCGTGGCGGTTCGGCCGTGGTCAGAAGAGGCAAACCGGCGGTCTCCCGCCGGTTTACCGCTGCCCTTAGAATCCCCCATGGCGGCGCAGCTTGCTGCGCCGCCATGGGGGATTCTGACACCCCCTACCGCCATCCTGTTCCTGGCGGTTCGCCCGCCAGGAACAGGATGGCGGTAGGGGGTGCCACGGGGCCCCTGGGGGCCCCTGCCATGCCCATGCCACTGGCATGGGCACGGCAGGGGCCCCCGTAAGAGGGCCCCACAAAGTATTTCAGTGTCTGCCTAGCAGACACTGAAATACGCGACGGGTGCAACTGCACCCGTCGCACCTTCCCACTCCGCCGGCTCAATTCTGAGCCGGCATCCTAGTGGGAAGGTTGATTTGCCCTGGGCTGGCGGGCGGCCTTTTGGCGGCCGCCCGCCAGCCTAGGGCAAATCTCAGAATCACCGCCGCGGTCTTTCGACCGCGGTGCGGTGTTCTGACGGCGGAACCTTGGCGGACGGCCTCCGCCGTCCGCCAAGGTTAGAATCAGCCCCTTAGTTATTTATTTATTTATTGTTTTCAGAGAGTGCTCAATTATCCCTTAAGGGATCTCCTGGTGTTAGACCTCAAGCCAACAGGACTCCAAAGATCGCAAAAAAAAGAGCGGAAAAAAGCCATGTCTTCAGCAACCTCTGAAAAGTTAGAAGATTCAAAGTCAAGCATAAATTGAGATGGAGGGCATCCCAGTGAGAAACTGCCAAGTAGTTGAAGGAGCAGCCACGGCTGCTAGATCTCTTAATTGGCCTGCTTTGATTCAAAGCCTGCTTAGTGGAGCAAGGAGCACATGATGGCTTGTAGAAAGTGACTCTGCCACGCGAGGTAGTTGAACCAGTGTCATAAAGCTCTCCATGCACATGGCAAAGTAACTTGAAGAAGGCTCTTTTGTGCACTGGAACCCAGTGAAGAGACGTTAGACAAATAGTAACCAAACTCCTGATAGGACTAATGTAAATTAATCTTGCCACCGCATTTTGAATCAATAGGAGGAGAATGAATAAGTAATCAACCATTCCAACATACAGAGAGCATTTCAAAAATCTAATCTGTTCACAATCAAAGTTTGTAGAAAAGTCTTACGTCCCGCCTCTAGGATCCACTCAAGCAGTCTGGGGAGAGTGCACTGAAGCCAAAACCAGCTCTCTCAAACAACATTAACCTAGTCCTCCATGGAGACAGAGAGTGGACTTTTTGCTGCCCGTTTAGACCTTGGGTGGAACCTAACAAAGAAGGCCACCAGGAGTCATTGCAGATTATGCAAGCCCCACGAAAGAGCAACATTTTGGTCTTTCTGCGTTTTGTTACAGTATGACTGCATCCACCTTGCCACTTCTGTGAGGAAGCTCACTACATTTCCTCACTTTTCAGTATTCCTATCCTCAATAGAAATAATAGCTGGGCGTCATTGACATAGGTAGAGGTCTCAAACCCCCAAACATTAACAATACCCACCAGAGGTGGCAAATAAACATTAAACAAAGTAGGGATCAGGGATGAACCTTTAGGAGCCCCACAATGTGTCAACCTTGGGCTGTTTTTAAAAGGAGGCAGCACCTTGCACTAAGATCAGCCTTCTCCTTTACACAGTGTAATATTATTGTCCTGTGTTGCACTAGACCTGTCTCCTCCTTTTCACAGTGTAATACCATTGCCATGTGTTCTACTAGACCTAACTCTTTCTTTTCACAGTGTCTTGTCATTACACTGTTGCGCTGGACCTGCCTCCTCCTTTGCAAAGAGTGATGTAATTACACTGTGTTGGCTGGACCTGCCTTTTCCTTTGCACAGTGTAATGTCACTGCACTGTGTTGCGCTAGACCAGCTTTCTTTTTTGCTCAGTGTCATGATATTGCATTGTCTTGAGCTAGGACCAGCCTCCTTTACATGATTTATTGTCATTACACTGTATTGCAGTGGACCTGCCTACTCCTTTGCACAGTATGATGTCTTTGCACTCTCATTTGAACAGCATAACATCATTACATTGTGTTGCACTGGACCCCTCCCGCTCAACTAGGGGAAGAAAAAAAGAGTAGTTAAGAATTTAGAAGGCTCAACTCATTACGTGAAACCCTCAAAGGATGCAAATTCATTAGGATCATCAAGCAACAATGAGATTGGGTAGAAACAAAAAATGGTAAAGAGTAAAACATTTCGTCCCTTTCTGTCTTGCTAGGAATAAGATGCTGTCCATACCAGGTTAGACAGTGGACTCCATTATTGACAGATTTTGGATAAGAGAGGGATCCTGAAAAGTGATTAAAATATCAAATGTAACCATAATAAGAAATTGATCAGGTAGAGTGAGCTTCCACAGGTAAACCACTCAAATAAACATCCTTACAAATGGTAGGTGAACAACATACCCGTGTTAGATAATATAAACTCACTGCTATCACAGAAAACATATTTGATGGAGAGGAACTTACCAATAAATGTCATATGTTGAAATACACAGTTTTGCTGCTACTAAGGCACCTTCATGTACTAAGGAGGGAGTAGTTATACCACCCATCGAGGCAACCGTGGAGTAGGTCAGGACATAGATAGAGCTATGGCCACTCTGCATAAACTGATAAAGTTGTCCATCTCAAGAGTAAGACATTAGAACAAATAAGGATATCCTAAAAAGAAGAGGGAAAAGTATGGTATAAGGAGTGCCATATTTACTGAGAATTACTGTGATTTTTACTGAGAATTAAGAGCAGAATGTATTTATTCCTTTAGCTGTTCATAATCAGGTTAGGGCTCAATACAAGGGTAAGGAGGTGTAGGAAACTGAGTTACTGGTTGAATTTCTGTTTGGCTGAATTTCACAAGCAAACTCCAAATTAACCTGTGCTTAATCCTGTTTTAGCTTGGCACAAAAGCAGTCAAGCTTAACTTAGAGGCAATGTGTAAAGTATTTATGCAGCACTTCAAACAGTAATAAAGTGAAAGCCCAACAAGAAAACTGCCACACCAATTTAGAAAAATAGAGTAAAATGTAACATATTTTTTTACATCAAAATAACAAAAATCCAATCAGTGGAACCGGAGATATGCAATTTCAAAGATTTGAGGTAAGTATAGCGCGTAAAAGCAAAAAAAAACACTCTCAGTTATTTGGTCATGTGAGACCTGGTAAAAGTCACAGGTTCAGGCTAACCATGATGGAGCACCTGTCGGATAACGGGACCAGGTTTGTCTGGCTGAAAAAGCTACCTTCTATAATCAAGCGTGAAGAGTCCAGTTTGCGGTGGAGGAGGTTGCAAGGAGCAGGGAGAATGTTGCAAATGGTCATCCCTGCAGAGCCAATAGCAAGCCGGCCGTTGTGGACAGGTGTCGAGGTAGAGTGAAGATCAGGTCCAGCGTCGCAGATGATTGTTGCTGGAGATTCACGTTGGGGGTCAGTGGGGGCTGTGGATACTGTAGTGCAAAGTGCAGATATTGCATTGTTAGTTGTGGCTGGTGGTCATGGTAGCGCAAAGAGCCATGTTCACCAGAGCTTCGCATTGCTGGTCGGTGCAGGTGGTAAGATCTTGGTGCAAGCAGGCCCGTTCATGGTTGCCATGAGCCCAAAAGTTCAGGATTTTTCTTAAAAGAGGAGTTCAACTGATACCACAGTTTGGGTCAAGGAAATGAGGGGCACCTCTTTAGGATCAGGTCCTTACTCCAGCAGAGGCCAGCAGAACTCAGGCAGGCCCTGTTGTGTCACTTGGGCAGTTGCAGGAAGAACTCAGGAGCTTACTGTGTCCATGTAGCTCAGAACAGGAGGCCAATAAGCTGACTCTTGGAGTCACCTCCACCTGGATGAAGGGTGAAGATCCTGTCCTCCTCCTCAGCAAGCAGGTCAGGCCACAAACTGCTGGCGTCCTTCTTCTGTAGTATCCATAGATCCCAATGTGTACTGAAGTATGGGGCCTGAGGGTCCAATATTTATACTTGGTGCCAGCTTTGAAGAAGAAGAAGGTTCTGGAGGTTTTCACCCACAGAGGTGTGTGGAAGTTTCTGCCTTCCTGCTCTGGCCCCAACTTGTCTGGGGGCACAATAATCTGGTGTGAAACCCTTTGCGAGTGTGCTAAGGCAAAGTCTTTGTGAAATGCAAGTGTAGTAGATAACAGCTCCTCCCCCTCATCAAGTCAGAGATGGCCCATACTGCCAACACCTGTTCTCCCTTTGTCTCACTGTCTGGGAGCAATGCACAAAGCCCAACTGCCAGCTACACTTAGTCATGTGATGTAGGATACAGGCTGCAGGCCCCAAATGGTTGGGACAAGAAAATATCGACTTCCTAAGTGTGATTTTCATAACTGTGCCATAAAATCCATCTTTACCATTAAAGAAGGTTTTAAATGACAATTATTATTAAAGTTGAAGAAATTATTAATATGACATTGATACTTGAATAAGAAAAAAATAACTTAAAGAAACAAGCAAAAAGGCTGCACCAGGGTTTGGAACGACAAAAGCGTATAGTACCATAGTCACAAATGAAGATAGATGAACCTTAAACCACTTTTGTACAAATGATCTGCACTTTATGGATGTACCAGAAAGGCACAAGGAAGGAAGTAGAAGAATGTATTTGTGGCAGTCTTAATCAACTCTCCCTATACTGGATCATTCCTCTATAAAATGTAATAATACATTTCTGCAACAGCATAAAATTCCAAAGAATAAACACAAAATGACTGTTACTTGCAGTCTATCTTTTTGAGTGAGAAGTTTTGCTCAATTATTACCCCTCAGCCTGCTTGAAATAGTAGGGTAGGTAATAGGGACTCAGGGTCAGATAATAAAGATGAAATAATGATGTATAGTATAAACAGACTTTATTGTTCCACTAAAGGAAAGTTTTACAAAACTGCTCCTTTATGAGGCTAGGAAATGATTGCAAAGAGTTGACTGAACTTTATTTTCCAAGATAGACCAGGGTCTTGTTTCAGACTAATGGAGTATGATAGATTCCTAGCAAAGCAAAGGAGGTGAATTAGTTTTAAAAAAGACCAAAAGTAGTAGAATGAATAGAGCATTATATATGAGATTTTATGACTATAACTAAATAGGGTTCGATTTGTTTGGGCATAAAGGCATTTTTCTGAATCAAAAGTTACATTTTAAATGTCATGAAAAGGCAAAGTGGATTAAAGAATATATTTTCAATGCACTACTCTGTACACCACGGCTCAAATTTACAGAAACTGTGCATCAAGTTTGCATTACTTTTTTTACAATCCAATGCAAATCATGTCTTGCAATGGATTATAACCCAAAGTAACGCAAGCTATTCCATGCACTGCCTTGTATTACTTTGCATCAGAGGGGTTCTCCAAAGAGTTAAGACGCTTCCCTGAGGGAGACGTAATGAGGAGAAATGTGTTCTATTCTCCTCATTTTATTCCCCTTTGCATGTCTGCTGCATTCTACAGCACACATACACAGTAGGAAATGCCTTAAAGCATAGTTTTTATACTGGAAGGGCCCCCAAAACGAATCTTACCATAACACAAGAAAAGCGCCACATCTTAGTAGATATGGTGCTATTCTGCTCTTTCCCGTTCACCGAGCGCAGCAACTTTACTTGCTGCACTGTGTTGCATGATTTTCTTAGTATAATTGGGCCCACATATCCAACTCTCTAGATGTTGTAGCTTCAAAGCACTTGATGCTTGATTCACAAAGGTAACTTACACTTTTGAGCTGTTTACGCATTTTCAGTAAATCCACTGCTTTTAGCCATTCACAAAATCCAAGTACAAGTTACTACTAGAAAAAAGCAGTAGTATGCGAATATGCCACTGAACCACTACTACCTAAACAACGACTACCTAAACAACGACTGCCTAACACCGAAAATACCTAAAAAACATTTTTTTTACAACGAAGTCTAAACAAAACAAAAAATCATAAACTAAATTATTCCTAAACAACGACCTCCTATTTAACGAATACAGGAACCACTAAAGTACGAATGTTCCACTAAACCACTACTGCCTAAACAACGACTACCTAAACAACGACTACCTAAACAACGACTCCCCAAATAACTACTACCCAACAGCGACTACCCAAACGACTACCTAAACAACGACTCCCCAAATAACTACTACCCAAACGACTACCCAAACAACGACTACCTAAACAACGACTCTCCAAATAACTACTACCCAAACAAACGAATACCCAAACAAATACTACCCAACACCGAAAACGCCTAAACAATTAATTTTTTTACAACGAACTCTAAACAACGAAAAACACGCTTAATCTGCATTATACCTAAACAACAACGACTTATATATAAAATATGGGAACCACTACAGTACTACGTGAAAAAACAGTGAAATCGACAACAACAATATTTTTCCTACATAAAACGAAGAAAACATCTGAAAAATCGAAAACATAAACACTGTTTTAATTTAAAATAAATCATTTTAAAACAAATATAAAAAGAATACAACACTGAAGAAAAAAACACTGTATAAAACGATAGTCCTACAACAGTTTCTACATCACCCGGGAAGTACTTCTTCTACTAAACAAACGATGACAAACATTAAAAAAAAAAAACTACACAATCAATATACTTGAAAATTATACATATCTACTATCACAAATGAATACAGAATAAAAAAACACGTCCAAAACATATTCCATTTACAATATAACATCACTTACAAAAACACATATAAATACCAACGACCTCCATTTTGTACTCATTATTACACCGAACAGCTTATAGAGAGGACGTGTATATCACTACAGAAATAAATTAATCTCTAATTTATCCAACACCGCCTTCTACTGAGATTACAAGGTAAAATATCCTTAAAATAAATATAAATAAATATATAAACCTATAACACAGCTAAAAAAATAAATAATTAATCTAGTTTTTCACTTTTGTATTACAGGCATAAATTTCAGGAAAGTGACCAAAAAATAAACACAACACCTGTAGCATCAAAGGTAAACGATTACCATAATTCAAAAACCATTTCACTAAACCATTACCAATTGCTTTAAAAAACTGTTAACTAATGAATATCATAAAACTACTAAAAGTAAATTATAATAAAAATAAAATATATGTTTAAAATATTTCAACTACAAAATAGTTAAAAAAATGACTTCACCTAGTAAATTTAATCAAAAAACAAACATTACTCACCTCAAAATTCAATTCTACAGAAAAAAATACTTTCTAAATTGAGTAAAGGAAATCATTAATAATACAAAATAAAAAACGAAATAATACACTCTTTAATATTTCTTTTAGACTCCAAGGAACAAAAAAAACACCCGGAGACGTAAAAATTAGAAAAATATCAATTTAAAAAAAAAGCTCAGCAATTTTTTTTTTTTTAAGTAAGTATAACATTTTGAATATAACATAAAAGCAGTTTTTCTAATTTAATAAAACTAAACAAACATTCATGTGCAAATACCCCTCAAACTCATGCCAAACACACATAAAGTCAGTGAAATTAAAAATACTTAAAAACACAGTACATATAGTACCAAGATGCAGTTAAAAAATAATTGAAAGCTAAATAAACAAATGTACAGCACAACATTCTGAGAAAATGACTGAAAACAGCTAAACACAGAAAACAAACCTAAACAACATGCACTCTATAGAGTACCACAATAAAAACAAAAATGTATCCCACACAAGGGCTTCACAATTGCTCTACAACATTATAACATACAAAAAAAGAAATATGCTCACTATAAACTACAGCAGCAGGAAACAAACAATAAGGAGTAACTTTGAGTCCCAGTAATAGTAATTAACATAACACTTTAAATCCACCAACACTAAATAAAATATCTCTAACAGACAGCACATGCACTGTCTACAATACAACTAAAAATAGGAAACCAACTGGCTTTCCCAAAACTTTTTCATAAACTTAGCTTTACCACTAACTGTTCCAACACTTCCTCACATATAGCATGCTTACTAGCCACTATTCCACAAAGTGGTAGAAAAGGTGCTCTATTTCTCCTTAAATATCACAAACTACATGTAGACTCTACATAAAAGCTAAGATATACTATTAAACCTCTAGCCAAGTACTCACCTTAAAACAGAAACTGCGCAAGACATACACTCAAAATTAATAATACAACTACTATAGATACTTATCTAATAACAGCTACTACACATGGAGTACACAATAATTTAACTGTTACAACTCCACAAACTACTTACATAAGCACGAATGTTGCACTCTAAATAGACCCAAAATTACCATTAAAATCTAATTTAACCATTGCAAATTCCCCACAGACTTAAATGAAGGTACGTACAGGACAGTGACTTAAAAACAAATTAACTATTACAACTCAACCAAGTAGATACATCAAGGCAACTACTGGACACTAAATAGAATTATATTAATTATACCAATTCCACCAACTGCTTACCTCAGAGCAGATACCAAATATTCTGCACATTATAAATTAACCACTACAAATTCCCCACATACTAATGTGAGAGTACATGCAGCATACTCATTATATAAAAAAATATATATTATAACTCCACCAAACACTTACCTCAAAGCAGGTGCTGGACAGTAAACAGAACTAAAATTACTATTGCAAATCCACCAAATACTTACCTCGGAGCACATGTTTCACACTAAATAGAACTAAAATTACTATTGCAACTACACCAACTACTTACCTCAGGCCAGATAGGAAATATTCATTCAGCACAATGCAAATTAACCATTGCAAATACCCCACATCATGACGTGACGGTATGTGCAGGATAATTACTCTAAAAAAAAATTACTATTACAACTCCACCAAATACTAAACTCAAAGCAGGTGCTGGACACAACATAAAACTACAATTATTATTCCAACTCCACCAACTACTTACCTCAAAAGAGATACACACATTAAGTACACTGCAAATTAATCACTGCAAATTCCCCACATACTTACATTAGGTTATGTGCTAGACAGTGACTAAAAAAAGAATTTACTATTACAACTCCACCAAATACTTACCTCACAGCAGGTGCTGGACAGTAAATAGCACTAAAATTACTATTCCAACTCCACCAAATACTTACCTCATAGCACATGATATATACTCAGTACATTCCAAAATAACCATGCCATCTTCACTGCATACTTACATGAACATAGGTGCTGGACAATAACTATAAAAAATATACTATTACAACTCCACCAAGTACTTACCTCAGAACAAACACTAGCCACACAGTAGACCCATGTTTACAAATCTAAAAGCAAAATTACTTACCTCAACAGATAATACACAATCACCAAATGTAAAAGTTAACATGCCAGCTACACCAAACACTTACAAAGAGCACACAGTATACATTAACTAACTTACTATTTTATAAAGTAATTCCACCACAGATTTAAAATTAAAAACAAAAAAGTTCTTATAATCTATTTTTTTAATATTATTTACTGATATTTCACAAATGGCATCGCAAGAAGAAGCAAGTTACGTGACCTCAAGAACCGGACACCAGCTACTAAAGTATGAAGGTTATCTTTATTGCAGAGACAAGGTTGTCAACTTCAGGAGTCATTGGAGGTGTGTGCAATTCTACTCTTCACGTTGCAGAGGCAGTGCTGTTACTCTGGAAGACACAGTTGTTAAGACAACAGATCACAACCACTCTGCAATGGAAATTTAGATTAGAGAAAACGTACAAAAAATAAAACATATTACACACTCCTCCAATGACTCCTGCGGACAGGCTATAAGGGAGGCAGTACAAAACATTCCCGTACAGATTGCAGGTAGCATGCCTTCTATACCAAACCTTAGGCGAATGTTTCAACGAGAAAAACTGGCAAGTAATCCCCAACATATAACACTACAATCCTATGAAGACATTAACATCCCCCAGAACTAAAAATTACCTTTTCCAAAGAAACTTTCCTCATGCACGACAACGAAATCCCTCAAAAAAGAATTTTAATATTTAGCACAACCCGCAACTTACTAATCCTACAAAATAGTGACATTTGGATGATGGATGGAACATTTAAATCCACACCCCATCCATTCACTCAAATTTACACTATACATGCCACAAAAAATAACACTACAGTCCCACTAGTGTATGCATTATTGCCTGATAAACATTCCTCTACTTACACTGAATTTTTATCAACAATCAAAAACAAAACACTAAATAAAACACCTAGAAAAGTGATACTAGATTTCAAATTATCAATGATAAACACAATACTGAAAATATATCCACAAACCCAAATTCAAGGATGCTTTTTTCACTTTTCACAAGCATATTGGCGTAGAATACAAAAATCATCCCTAACAAGAGAATATTTCTCAGACTGCATACTACAATTTGAATTAAAAAAACTGACAGCATTATGCTTTGTACCACCTGCAAAAGTAGATGAGTATTACACAACAACAACAGACTCTAACTATTATACAGTAAATGAAGACAAATTGGCACCCTTACTAAATTTAAACTTTAAAGAAACCTGGATTGGACACCTAAACAGATCTGGTCGCAGACGAAAGCCAAGATTTCCAATAGAATGGTGGAACTGCTACCAGACCTGCTTAGAAGGTGGTGCAAAGACTAATAATGCCATAGAGGGATGGCACAACTCCTTCAAGAAAGCAATAGGTAAACCCCACCCAAACCTGTATCATTTCATGGAAATTTTGAAAAAGGAGCAAAGTTTCCAAGAAATGAGACTTGCTCAGTCACTCTCAGGTAGCCTGAACCCACGCACAAGTCAAAAAAGATATGAAATGACAGAAAGAATTTTGGCAAAAATGGAACAATTTGATACAATAATATCATCAGACTACCTCGACAGTCTAGCATATATTCTGCATTACTAACAACCACTAACCTACTAAAAAATTACTTGCCAGTTTTAAAAAAAAGACCACCGATTAAACTGTCATTTTAAAAATTATTTTCACACTAAATTTATCCAACCAAAATTGTTCCTACCTTTGAAGTTTTCATGTCTTCATCCAAACACGTGTTGCTGAAGAAATCTTCTTCATCAATATAGAAGAAGCATCTCATACTGCAGAAAGTAAATGAATAAACATTAATCATCCCAAAAAAATAATTAGTGATATAAAATGGATGATAGAAAAAACAACTCTGTATACGATAAAAAGTATAAAAAATATAAAATATAACATTTCACCAAACCAGAAATTAGAAAAAAAAAAATATTAAAAACACCCCATAAACATATTTTACCCAAAAAAAGTAAAAAAATTAATCAGATACTTACCAAAGCAACATCATTAAATAAAATATTAACAATCAACAAAAAGACATGAAAACGAAATAAAGGACACTACTAAACAAAAGAAAAAAATAATTACGAAGGCTGTTACAATTAACCAAATATTGTTTTCATTAACCGAACAATTACTTTCCTTATAAATCCCTAAAACAAAATTATCACAAGCAAAAAGAGAATTGTTCGTAATTATTAGAAAAGCAGTACAATCATTGTAAACGTAAAACACTGCTAAACATTATTTTTCTTTTTTTTACGATACGACTATGGTATACAAAACTGTACGGAAACAAAAAATTTAACAAAAAACATTCCAAACATTAAAAATCTACTACCTACCTTATAACTACCTCCGACAACTATTTCTGTAATAAAAATACCCTAAAACATACTCTAAAAAATGTATAATCCCACTTACCCGAACGAGGTCTCCGCTTCCGTCCTATCTTGACCGCGACACTCCTCCGACTGAAAACTGAAGACGTCAAACAACGTAAACATGGAAGAGCACTAAAAATAGAAAACGGACTATTTCACTCATAGACTACAATAGGGAAAAGAAGAAAATACCACAAAAAATAGTTAAATAAATGTAAACAAAAATGTAAAAAAAATTTACAAATCTGTAAATACTAAATAATAAATTAAAAAAAAAATGGCATTTTTTGAACTTTATTATGTTGAAAATAAAATGTATTTAAAAAAAAAATGGTGGTTTTATTATTTAAAAATTAAATTTGCATAAAAAAATATATTATTGTGAATGAAAAAAATTCTAAAACCTAAAAAAATAAAAAATACAAATATCTATGTATTTTCTACATTTTTTAATTCAATAATAAATTTAAATAAAATAATATTAATACAATTTAATATATATATAAAATTATACATCCAAAAATAGTATTTTTTTAATCATATTAATTTTATCACACCAGAACATTTTTTTACATTTTCATAATAAATAAAAAAAAAATTTTTACCAATTTTTAAAAATGACAAAAACAAATTACTATAAATAAAAAAATAATAATATTTTAAATAATAAACTTTTACATATTTATAATCAAAATTCTACCCTACTAAAAACTATTATATTAAACATTCAAATATAAATTTTAAAACATAACCATTTTCAAACAAAAAGTATATACATCTTTAACAACAAAAAATTAAAAAATAATAACAAAACTAACAAAAATTAAAAATAAAATCACCTGTACAAAAAAAAAAATTCATTATCAATACATTCCCAAATCATTATCCACCAATAAACAAAATCCCATCTCTAAAAAAATAAATTTACACCAATATAAAAAATACCCAAAGTATAAAAAGTACCTGATTATAAAAACACTTCCCCACCCATAACCCCTACATCCCCTGTATCCCACCCCTAATTCTACTCATACTTTTAATAAAACAAATACCTAAATACATTAAATAATACCTGAGTATTAATATACTTCCCACCCATAACCCCCATATCCCAAATATCCCATCCATTATACCACAACTGTTTAAAAAAAAAAAATTACAAAATAACCCAAATCTACAAATTAATACCCAAGTACTAAAACACATCACCACCCATAACCCCTCCATTCAATCTATCCCATCCCTTATCCCACAATTTATTTTTAACAAATATTTTAAAAATTACCCAAGTATAAAAAAAACAAGTATTAATATACTTTCCCCCATAACACCTACATCCCATATATCCCATCTATTATCCCACAGCTTATTTTCTAAAAAATAAATAAAATATTACCCAAGTGTACCAACATAATACCCAAATTACTAATACACTTCCCCACCCATAACCCCTACATCCCATATATCCCACCCCTAATCCTACAGCATATAATTAAAAATATATAAAAAATTACCCAACTATATCAATTAATACTTCAGTATTAATAGACTTAACCACCCATGACCCTTGTATCCCATATATCCCACACCTAAGTCCACAGCAAGTTTTCCAAAAAATAAATAAATCCCAATTCTACAAATTAATACCTCAGTATTAGTAAACTTTCCAACCCAGAACCCTTACAAGCAATTTATCCCATACATTACCTCATACAATATTTTTAAGTATTTAATAAAAATTTACCAAATTATTTAAAATAATACCTAAGTATTGATAAACTATACCACCCATAACCCCTCCATCTCATCTATCCCATCACTTATCCCACAATTAATTTTCCAAAAACAAATAAAAAATTAACCAACAGCATAAATGAATACCTAAATACTAATACACTTCACCACCCATAAAAAGCTGCATCCCATATATCCCACCCCTTACCCACATAAATTATAGAAATTACAAATAAAAAATTATCCCACAGTATAAATTAATACCTGGGTATTAATACACTCCCCCATCCATACCCCCTACATGCGAGATATCCCACCCCTAAATCCACAACATGAATTCCAAAATTTTCAAAAAACAAGTGTATAAATTAATACCTAAGTATTAATACACTTCCTCACCCACAACATACACAAGCCATACATTCCATCCCTTAATTCACAGCATATCCTTAAAAAAATATTAAAAAATACTCACATTCCTAATAAAATACCCAAGTATTAATACACTGCTCCACCCAGATTTCACAAACAAAAAATACCCAAGTATAAAAATTAATACCAATTACTAATACACTTCCCCACCCATAACCCCTACATCCCATGTATCCCACTCCTAAATCCACAACATAAAATCCAAAACTTTACAAAAATATTGTATGAATTAATACCTGAGTATTATTACACTTCCCCACCCAAACAACCACAACCCATACATTCCAATCCTTAATCCACAACATACCCTTAAAAAATAGGAATACAAATACTCAAATTCCTAATAAAATACCAACTATTAATACACTCCACCACCCATATTTCACATTAAAAAAACAAGTATATAAATTAATACCCAATTACTAATACACTTCCCCACCCATAACCCCTACATCCCATATATCCCGCCTCTAAATCCACAACATAAATTCCCAAACAAGTATATAAACAAGTATATAAATTAATACCTGAGTATTAAAACACTTCCCCACCCATAACATCCACAACCCATACATTCCATCACTCAATCCACAGCATACCCTTAAAAAAATATGGGAAAAAATGCTCAAAGTCCTAATTAAATACCCAAGTATTAATACTCTCCCCCACCCATATTTCACACAAAAATACCCAATTATATAAATTAATACCCAATTACTAATACACTTCCCCACCCATAACCCCTACATCCCATATATCCCACCTCTACATCCACAACATAAATTCCCAAATTAAAAAAAAACAAGCATATAAATTAATACCTGAGTATTAATATACTTCCCCACCTATAACATCCACAACCCATACATTCCATCCCTCAATCCACAACATACCCTTAAAAAAATGTAAAACAATACTCACAGTCCAAATAAAATACCCAAGTATTAATACACTCCCCCACCCTTATTTCACAAAATAAAAAAAATACCCACGTATATAAATTAATACCCAATTACTAATACACTTCCCCACCCATAACACCTACATCCCATATATCCCACCCCTAAACCCACAACATAAATTACAACATTTAAAAAAATACAAGTATTTAAATTCATACCTGAGTATTAATACACTTCCCCACCCATAACGCCCACAACCCATACTTTCCATCCCTTAATCCACAGCATATTCTTAAAAAAAATAAAAAAATATACTAAAAGTCCTAATAAAATACCCAAGTATTAATACACTTCCCCACCAGATTTCACACAAAAAAAACCCAAGTATATAAATTAATACCCAATTACTGATGCACTTCCCCACCCATAACCCCTACATCCCACATATCCCATCCCTTAACCCACAGCATGCCGCCCCATAACAAAAAAACAATATACTCAAATACTAATTTTAATACCTGAGTAATAATACCCAACCCTACTCATAACCCCTCCATCCCACATATACCACCCCTAAATCCACAGAATAATTTAAATAAATTAAAAAAAATACCCAAGTATATACATTATTAACTAATACCTAACAAATTTTTTTTAAAAAATACTCAAACATTCACATTCATAATTGCGCTTCATAACACCAAATAACTAGACAAAAACAGAACAGTTTAAAATAAAAACTTCAGTATCACTACCCATATAGATAAATATATAAAAATACATATATAAAAATATATATCTAAAGACATATATACATAAAAATACTATATTTACACATATATAAATTAATATATACAAACACAAACACAACATATCCAATAATACAAATATTAAATATACATGTATATAAAATTCAACACATAATAATTAAACTCTAAACAAATAAATAACAAAACACAAAACTTACCTTAAAATTTGTTATTTATAAAATCACTTACCTTAAATTTCGTTATTCTGGCATTAGTTGTTAAGGCAAAATCGTTGTTAAGGCAGTAGTTGTTCTGAACTTCGTTGCTAAGACCTAGTAGTTCTTCAGGATTTGTTGTTAAGGCAAGTCGTAGTTCCAACGTAGTTGTTCAGGTTGTTTCCGGTAGTATGCCCAGCACCACACATGGCAAACCACTGGCACTGCCACACTCTTCCACAGAAAATAAAAAACACTATAGGAAATAATGTTGTTATATTCAATTATTTAAAATAGTTAAAAATTTAAACAAATATAATTTAATATTAGAGATTCTGGTTGCAGTTTGATAAATACACTGATCTGATCACTAAACTCAAAGGGGCAGATTTATCATTATGTGAAGCAACACAGCAAGCCACCTTGCTGAGCTGCTTAACATGGACAACGCAGGAATGCGCCATTTTTAAAATACCATCGCTGGCGCACAATGAGCTGCCTAGCGCCAGCGCAGACACTTTTGCTCCATGGTGCAAGGGTGCCTTCATTTTAGACAGGATTGTTTTGTGCAGGAAGGGAAGGTTCCCTGCACAAAAACAATCCTCTGAGGCTTTTTCCTCGTTTCTATGCATGACACATAGAAAGAGCAACAAACAAGGAGAAATAAACATATTTCTCCTCGTTACGTCTCACCTGGGAAGCCGCAGCAGTTTTGGCACATTCCTAGGTCTACCACTAATGCTAAATCTGGCAATGTATCAAAAATCATGGGTGTTGTGTGGGAACACCCACATATCACCCATGGAACATCTCCCTGGGGCAGAGTAACGCAATGCTGCAATTTGTGCTACACTCCTTTACTCTGGATTTATCATGCAACTAAGGACCATGCAAGGCAGCCTTGCCTAGATAAAATAAATCACACTTAAGGGTTGCGTTTTGCTTGTACCCCGTTAAGTGGTGCAAAAGCGATGCAACCTGTTCATAAATATGGCTCTAAAGGACAGATTTACTATGGATATGCGTTGTCCTTTGGTGATATATGTGGTCACAAGGCAACGCAAACCCTTTACTGGGATTTACTAAGCCACATAAAGCCACTTTATGTGCTTTTGCAGGATTTTATAAATAGAAAGTAATGAAATGCAACACATAGTGCCGACGTGTTATTTTGTGTCAGGTAGGCATTTCATATGTGGTGCTTGGGCGTTCCCATGCATCCAACCATGTATTTTGACGCCATCCCAGATTTACAAAGGGTTGTAAACCTGTGTTTGTACCAAAATGATGCACCTACCCGGCAGAGGCCTAACGAGGAACAATATCTCTATTCATTCTGAAGCACACATAGAAAGAGGATTATGGCCCTCATTATGAACACGGCGGTAAACACCGTTGACTGCTGTGGCAATGGCAAACAGAAGATCGCCATTGGCGCTAAACAGAAACCCGCCATATGCAAAATTTGATGCAAAAATCAGAAACCGACAAAAATCTCCCTGTCACCAGTCACCACCAGGACCTTGTCTGTAGAAATGCCGGACCTCCCATCCCGCCACCGCCGAGCACACAAACACCCCACCCTCCAAATAATGAAGCACAAATCACTGCGGTGGTCAGTGGAAGCCGAATGACCATTGGCGGTACATACCGCGACGGGCGGCAAGTGGACCCAACAGTAAGAAATGCACACATTGGCAAGTTTGAAACCCACACACCTGACACACATCCACAACACTATAAAACACTCACAGACACACCCCACAAACCTTTGCAACGAAATTAGGACAACTGATACAGAGAACCCCGGAAGCAGACAACGAACACCACAATACATGATACATACACCCAACCACACAACAGCACCCTCACCTAGATCCACACAAGACACTATTCACAACACACACCATGGCACCCCCCAAACACCCATGCTTCACAGAAAGGGCGCTAAGGACCATGGTGGATGAGATACTGAAGGTCGAGCCACAATTATTCGGGGCACAGGTCCAGCACACACCCATCGTCAGGAAGATGGAGCTACGGCAGACAACAGTGAACAAGGTCAATGCAGTGGGACACCATCCACGCACCAGGGACGACATTGGAAGAGGTGGAACGACCTGCATGAGAAGGTCAGGTCCATGGCATCCTGTCACAACATTGCAATCCAGAAGACTGGGGGAGGACCTCCACCAACACCAATCAACTACACTGACTGGGAGGAAAAGGTACTGGCCATCCGGCACCCTGAGGGACTCACTGGAGGAATGGACTTGGGTAAGTCATCAACAATTACCCCATATCTATCACACCTGTAATGCATGTCCCACCTCACCCCTCCAACACCCAAAGGACCACCACCCCACCCAGGCCACAATCACTACATCCAGTCACCCTGAATGCCCACAAACCCACTAACAGGCCCACATCCCTCCCCCTGTGCACAGCCACCTACCCCTGCAAGGAATCACAATGGCACTACACCACCCACAATGCACC
The DNA here is from genome assembly GCF_031143425.1 of Pleurodeles waltl. Classification (NCBI taxonomy): domain Eukaryota; kingdom Metazoa; phylum Chordata; class Amphibia; order Caudata; family Salamandridae; genus Pleurodeles; species Pleurodeles waltl. The sequence continues at coordinate 321,678,043 of NC_090436.1, forward strand.
TCCACATCCAAAGCAAAATGCAAATACAAACCTCACAAAGGCACCCTGCATGGCCCCAAAGTGTCAAAACCTGCAAATACCAGCCCAGTCCTGTGCACTCCGATCATGCAATTGTAACAGACATGTCCATTCCCCCAACAGGCACCCCACCCATGCCACCCTGATGGACAGGACAAGGAGTGGCAGTGCCCCACAGGGAGACAGAGACATCTCCTAGGACTCTGGAGATGGAACCCTGGACATTGACAATCAACCTGGCCCCTCACACAGTCTTGGACTGTCATCATCCAGCAGCCGCACCCAGGGCACCACTGACACCCCTACCACCCAGCCAACAACATCAGCCCAGGGCAACAGTCCCCACACCTGTGTATCCAGGCCACAGACTGGTGGAACACATGGACAGAGGCCACAGTCACCCCCTACCAACAGGCAGGAAGACGATGGCCCCAGTACAAGTGGTACCGTCAGACCTGTGCAGGGGGCACAGGGGGCTAGGCCCAGTGGGAGGGCATCAGTGGCCCGGGTGGAGGCCCCAGGATTGAAGCTGCAGCCCAGGACGTGATCTCTGAGGTCCTGGGCGCATATCACCATACCCAGGACAGATTAACCCAGATAGTGTCCACCCTGGAGCAGAGTCAAAGGATGCAGCTAGCACACCACCAAGAGGCCGTGGAGTAGTGGAAACTGCACAATGCCACAATGGCTGCCATAGCAGGTGCGCTGCTGCACCTTGTTCCAACACAGCCTGAGGCCCACACAGACCAGGAAGCCCCTACTACAGGCCAGGATACAGACCAGACAACAATATCAGCAGCAGCAACTGAACATGTTCCACCATCTCAGGACACATAGGAGACATGCATCTCAACCCGCACAGGCCAACACCAGGCACCCAAATGGTCCCTCTGGCCCAGATATGGCACAGGAGCACCTCCAAAGACCAAGGCCCCCTCAAAGGAGTGACTTTGGCAAGAACTGTACTCCAAGTGTCCCACTGAAGCAACGACCAAACCGTGTAAAAACAACACCGAGCACTGGAAAACATAGATGGACATACAACTACTGCCAACAAATGCTGCGACCATGTTGCCATATTGCACAACCACCAGTAGCCCACTCTCATCACTGTAAACTGCACAATGTAATCCCTGCACCAAATAAAACACCAGTTCACCAATTACAATGTCCCCTGTCATTATGATGAAACAAATTGAAGTGTGGATGCAACTGTATTATTAATCATTTATTCTTATATGAGTAGCAGGATTTGCACCCCAAGCACACTGACAGTATGCTGCACAGACAGCAATCACACCGATTAGTCCCACATAGTTACTGGAAGTAGAGTTGTATCAGTTGGGTCCTGGACTGTACATCTTCCCCCTCCTCATCATCACCATCACTCACATCCCCTCTCTGAGGAAGCAGGTCTGGATATACAGCACCCTCCTCCTCCAAGAGTGGGATAGAATTCCTCATAGCCACGTTGTGCAGCATGCAGCAGGCCACCACTATTCTACATACTTTTTCAGGCCCATAGGCCGGGGAACCGCCAGAGATATGTAGGCAACAAATTCTAGCCTTCAGGAGACCTATTATGCGCTCTATCACCCTCCTAGTACGTCCATGGGCCTCATTGTAATTCCTCTCTGCATCTGTCCCAGGATTCCTCACTGGTGTCATGAGCCAACACATGTTGGGGTAGCCAGAATCACCTAAAAAAGGGAGGCAAAACAGGACTGTCACTGCAACTCTCAGTGGCAGACAGCCTGGCTGTCTGCTATGTGGCAATAAGTGTCAGGCACCCCTACCTATGATCTATCCTCTGTCCCCTTGTAGTTCTTCCATCTTGTGTGGCACTTTACTGTTCCTTAGTACAAAGGAATCATGTACTGATCCAGGGAACATGGCATTTACATGTGAGATGTACTGGTCTGCAGTACACACCAATTGAATGTTCATGGAATAAAAGTTCTTCCTGTTTCTGTATACCTGTTCACTGACTCTTGGGGGGACGATAGCTATTTGGGTGCCATCAATGGCACCTATCACATGGGGTATGTTGGCAAAGGCATAGAAGTCTGACTTGATGGTAGGAAGGTCAGCACTTTGGGGAAACCTCACATAGGACTGCAGGTGTCGTACAAATGCGTTCAGGAATCTGGACAGTATAATGCTAAACATTGGCTTTGAAAAACCTGCACCCATGCCCACTGTCACTTGAAATGAGCCCGTGGCCAGGAAATGGAGTGCAGAGAGCACCTGGACTTCAATAGGGATGGCATGCTGATAACGATTAGCCGGTCTCAGTGCTGGATCCAGTAATGCACAAAGTTCATTAATAGTAGCACAAGTGAGTCTGTAATTGATAATGATGTGACGCTCCCCCATGGTTCGCAAATCAACAAGTGGTCTGTACACCGATGGGGCCCTCCCTCATCACAATGGTCTGTACCTAGGAGTATAGAACACATGTGGGGAACACACATACATCTGCATACAATGTTTCCTATTCAGCACTGCTGGCATGATAGTCCTCAACACAAATGCATGGAATGTGTGACAAAGTAGCAACATGACCATAATGATATATCAGGACTGTTCAGATGAGCTAATGTATATTGTTTCATGCCTATGGGTGTTTGGGGACAATAGGGCCTGCATGGTGCAGATGAGGTATTTACAACTGCGTAGTTAATGCCAAAATGTCTGCCCCCTGTAATCCAGAAGTGTTGTGGTGGACGTGACCTCATACCGCTAGGTGTTGACGGAATAGCGTAAGGCGGTATTTACCGCTGTGCGCAAAATCATTGGTTAACATGGTTGTCAATGGGCATTCTTAGCGTATCATGATCGCCGCCGGCGGTGACGGTGCACACCGCCGCTGTGTGTATGCGAACTCGTCACCCCAACTTCACTTGACTCCCAGATATCGTGCATGCAGGTACTCCACTGAGTGTACTGCTGTGTCCTTCCTCTGGTCATGGAAATGGCACATGTGGCAGGGTTAAGGGCCCCGGCCTTCACCAGCGAGGAATCGGAGAAGCTCGTGGACGGGGTCCTGCCCCTGTAAGCCAAGCTCTACGGTCGACCAGTAATACAGGTCGAGTAGGTGGATTTGGGGGCATGGATGTGTGTAAGGGTGGTATATGGCTGTATACATGTGTGCACGTGTGACACTGTATAGTCCTGGGTTCCTGACATGCTGCGTGTGTGTGTGCTGTTAGGCTGTTTAATAGTGGACGTATAGCCAGCTGCATATTATTGGCCATTGTCTGACCTCAGTGTTATGTTTTCTGTGTGTCCCTTATAGGTAAGCGCCCATCAGAAGAGGGGACTTTGGCAGGCCATCGCCAGGGAGGTGCGGACCCTGGGGGTCTACAACCGGCAGAGCACCAACTGCAGGAAGCGGTGGGAGGACCTGTGGCACTGGGCGAGGAAGATCTGTGAGGCCCAGTTGGGGAAGTCCTCCCAATGAGGAAGGGGTGCCCATCGGGCACTGGCCCCCCCCCTTATGCAACCCATTCTGGCAGTAGTGTACCCGGACCTGGATGGGCGCTTGAAGGGTGCAGAGCAGTCACAAGGGGGTGAGTACAAATACCATACTTTGCCTCCTTGATGGATGTGTGTGTGTGTTCATATGTATGCTGTCTAGTGGCAGAGACTCTGACTGATGTCCATCTTCATAATGGCCCTCGAGGGGAGTAGGATAGTAAGGGTCAAGTCTGCAGTACGTCAGGTCCTTCAGTGCTGTGGGGAATGGCTGTAGAGCAGGGTTCTGGCCACTAGTCAGGGGCATAGCCATGTGTATAGCGGTAGGTGCTGCCTAGTGGAATATTTTCTGGGTGGGTTTATGTGTGAACCAGTTATGTACCTCCATTCAGTGATTTACAAGTGTCTTGCCTGTTTTTTTCCCCATCTATGTTCTCTTGTGTTGTCTGTGTACATCAGCATCATTTGGCGAGGGAGCTGAGGCACCAGCGAGTGGGGATGCAGCGGCCACGGTTCCATGGAGGTAGAGTCGTCCAATGCCAAGGGGACTAGTGGGTTTGAGGGCGAGGGGAGTACCAGGGGGGAGGCAACTACCACTGAAGGTAGTGACTCTGATACCTCCTCCGATGGGAGCTCCCTGGCAGCAGCGGACCCTAGTGGGCCCACCCATTCTGCGTCATCTTCTGCCACCCCCATACCATCACCACCCTCCCATTTGCTCCCCACCAAGTTGCCAGTGCCCGCTCACCCAGAAGGGTGGGAGTCTCCTTTGCCCCAGGCAACTCTTCCACTGCCCCAGTCAGCCCTGCTGCCCTCACAGAGGAGGCTATTGACCTCCTGAGAACCATCTCTGTAGGGCAGACAACCATCCTCAATGCCATCCAGGGGCTAACATCAGAGGTGCAGCAGACCAATGCCTATCTGGATGGCATTCACGGTGCCGTGGCTGGCCTACAGAGATCTTTTCAGGCTCTGGCCTCCTCTTTGATGGCAGCCAATGTCCCTGGTCATTCCGCCCCTCTTCCAACCACCTCTACCCCTTCCTGCACCCCACTTCCTTCACCCGTCCAAAGCACACATTCTGACATGCAGGCACACACCTCAACACACAAGAAGCACATTTCAAAACACAAGCACCACACCTCCTACCACAGGCATACACACAGCCAACACACACATGCACACACACCAACATCCACTTCCCCCAGTGTGTTCACCTCTTCCGCCTCCCTGTCTGTCACCTCTACATGCACACCCACAGGCACTGCACCCTCATTCAATGTTGCTGACCCTATTCTTGCAGTTACCACAATATCAAACATCCATTCATTCACCCCAGACACCACACCTGCACTCACCACAACACCTTTAGTTGACACATGCAGCACACTCACCAGACTTGCAGAAACCCAGACAACATGCATTTACACTGGCAGCCTGTCTTGTCCCACTGTGTCCACCCCCCCTCCTCCCAAGACACTCAAACGCACCAAAACACCCACCCATCACACACTACACCTCAGCATAGTGTCCAGTCACCTGCACCCACATCACGCACACCTACAACTGTTATGTCCACTCCCTCTACCTCCACTCCCACTCCCACACCTTCCTCCAGGTCCACTCCAATTGCCCCTAAGAAATTTTTCCTATCCCGTGTAGACCTATTTGAACCCACTGGTCCACCCCGTCTCATCCCTAAACGTGCTCACCTCCTTGCCCTGTCCACTCCTCCCACGTCACAGCCCACCCCTGTCCGCCCTTCCCATTCCCGTGCTAGCTCCCCTGTGAGAAAGAGACCCCGTGCTGGCCCAGGAACATCTGCTGCACCCCAGGCCAAGTCCGCTCCACCAGCTGCAAGCACAAAACCCAAGCCCCCTCCACCTTCCAAACATAAATCAAAGCCCCCCTTCCCAGTTGTAAGTCTGCCTGTGGGTGGGCTCTGTCGTCGTTGTCGGCACTCCTCTGCTGGCGGTGAATGTTTTTCAGGCTGCCTGTGTTTAGGTTGGTTCATTATTTGGCGGTTCAGACCGCACGTGTGTTGGCGGTTGTTACCGCCACCACCAGTGGTGCGGTGTTTACCGCCGTGTTCATAATGAGGGCCTATGTCTCTAAGGATTTTCCTTCCTGCCCAAAAACAATCCTGCATTGGTGCTAGGCAGCACGCCATGTGCCAGATCAAAGAGAGAGCTGACATGTTACATATCTCTGTACATATGGAGCATTTTTAACCTTTCACGCAGTGCAGAGCAGCAAGGTGTCTTGTTGAATTTCATTGCCTGAAAGAATGGTAAATCTGCTCCAAAACTTCCAAGAACTACTATTCTGGTTTCACACAAATCTCTTTTGGCTTATTCTAGTATCAATATTTATGTAACACTGGGTGCTCCCTCAATGTACTTTCCTTGTGAGCTTGCAAAATGACTGAAACCTGGGTCATTTTTTAAAACTTTGAAGTTTTTTATGGTATATACCCCGGTCAAGATGTCGGAGATCTGACAGGTGTGACAAACCTTGCTGTACTTGGCTGTTTTTCTTGGAATACTGTTTAGTTTTAAATAGGTTCTCCCTCACATTATTGCTCAAAATCATAGGCTTGCACACAAGTCCTTATGACAAGCAAAAAATAAAACAACCATATGGTTTGTATATGCTTAATTGTGGCTAGGTCACAGGGCGTGTTATCGGGATTGGTAAATGGGATGTGCTGGGTAAATTAAAAGGATAATGTAATAAGGGTTGCTTCATCATGTGTTTTGGGGTTGGTGTACAGTGGAAAGATGGGGTTGGACCAAAGAAAGTTGGATTTAGGAGGGGCTAGGGTGATGTGGACTGGTTCATGCAGTATGCTGATATTACGGGGTAGGTAGGATGATTGTTTATTAATTGATTTATTTTAATTTGTGCATTGTTAAAAGAATTTAAGTTGACATTGTCCTTCTCACTTGTTCTGCAACAACTATTCGATGGGGACGACATCCTAGTCCTTGTTACACTCACCTTCTTCACTGAGTGATCAATGTTAACTGGTGGCAGTGTCTGTAGCATGTCACAAATGAGTACAAACTTTTCTTGGGTACACAAGATGCTTCCTCAAAAAAGCATGGTTAAAGGCATTCTGTGTACCTGTGTGGATTTAATTGTATTGGGTCTCATGAACTTTGGCACACTGATAAGGAGTGACCCTAAGTGGTAAAGAGTATCAGCAATGAAGAAACCAGGTGTATATTTGAGGTACTGTTGTGAGTTTTGACCAGAGAGCGGATTGAAATAGTTTGATATATGTCTTGCAGTGCAAAGCCATGGTAAAATGGTGCTCATATCCTTGGGACTGTTGATGAGTTGGGGTGTCTCGTGATACAGTCTGAAACAGTAAAAGTCTTTCTATTTATGACTAGGCCTAGGTGGAGTTTGCAGAGTTCTGCTACGCGGAACTCCACGAAGTGCAGAAGATAACTCTGCTGCGGTACGCAGAGTTCCCCCAGCAGTGGAGTTTGGGTAATTTGTGCTGTTCGTGCTAATTTTCAGCACCAGGAGTTTCCCCTGCACTGTAAAATCAGCAGGAACAGCATCACACGGATCACCAGAGGTTGCTAACTTCTTTCTGCCGCTCAAGTAGATTTTCTACTTGAGCAGCAGCTTACTCAACGCGAGCGGCAGCTTTCTCATCACGAGCCCTCATGGCCAACCACGATCGCTTGCATTCAGAAATCTCACTTACCAAATTAACATTTTCTCTGACTCGCAAACTTAACGTTGGCGAGCACAAGAAAATACTCCGCTCCACATCACTTCGCTGAGTGTGCAGAGCACGGAGTGGGAAAAACACAGCAAACTCCGCCGGCGAAGTGGAATTCTCCACCCACGCCTAGTTATAACATGCTGCTCTATGCACATGTCCTTTATTGAAATGTTCACTGGGGTGGTACTAAGGTCACATGCCTTGACCCTGCAGTATTTTCATGGGTTGTGTTTGTGACATTTTTGTGCAAGAAGGCAAGTGCCATTGTTGTTTTGTCCTCTTATGGAATCGTTAATTCCTGGACGTAGGTGGCATCAGAATATAATGTTAGGTCACCTTCACCAATTACATAAGGAGGATTTTCTGCAATATAGAAACACCATTTGATCCCATTCTTAGTCTGCCAGATTGTGGCAAATATAGTTTATATATGCCCTGTTCTCTTCAATGGGTATAATTTAGCTGCACTAGTTTATGGCTGAATTCAAGCAGGAAAGTTCTGTAGCTCAGATCAATTTTATATTAAGATAGAGACAGCCTAAGAGAAAGGTGCAGACGGAGGTCTGATTGGAGGTGAGGAGGTGGCCGAGAGGCCTGGGAGTTTGGCGAGGTGGTGGGGGAGCAGCAGCAATGAAGGCAAGAGGGCTGCTCCCAGAAAGAGATCGAGTCCCTAGCCCACAACTATAAATAAAGGGAGCCCCCCCAGCGCAAAGGACAAGAAGAGCAACATCAAGCAGCTGAGAGGTGGGGGGGCGGACTTTATATCTGCTGGGGCGCTGGAGTGCGCCACCTGGAGCCAATTGGGGATCCCCCACTTGTATATATGTGCTGCGGAAGGCTGGAAGGAGTACCAACTGAACAAGACCAAAGTGCATGAATGATCCCTGGAGAATCCCAGAGATTTGATAGACAGAGACAAGGTGAAATCGCATGACCAGTCAACTGGAGTGGCAGCAACCAATAGAGCTGCGATGAAACCAAAAGAAGGGGGGCAGTTCAGTCAAATAAAATAGACAAGTATGCTACACCCAAGATGCCTAGGGGTAGACGGGGGAGGGCAGTCGGATGACTCTGGGTCAGAGCCATCACTGGGGGCGATAATGATGGCAATCCAAGATGTAAAAACCTCCTTGGAGTCCAAACTAAACACTGTCACAGTGGATGTGTCCTTGTTGCGCGCTGATTTTCAAAAGATGTCAAAAAAGGTCACCTCGGCGGAAACCCATATTAACTTACTGCAGTCAATGTCCAAAAAGTTAGAGGCATAAGTACAATGTCATACACGGCAGCAGGAGATAATGGTGGCAAGACTTGAAGATCAAGAAGGTCGAGCGCAGAGGAATAATCTTCGAGTGGTAGTGGTCTCGGAAGGAGCAGAGGGGCCAAGTGTTGACCTGGAAGAACTAATCACTAATACTCTCCGCCCAAGGTGATTATCAAAGTTCTTTTCCATCGAGCGGGCTCACAGGACGCTGGGGCCGCCGCCAAAACCGGGAGCCCCACAGAGAACTATCATTGCAAGAGTGTTCTATTATAGAGACAGAGGTGCTATCCTTCAAGCGGCCCGCTCCTACGGGGACATTAAATATGAGAAAGCAACGATCCGTGCTTTAATAGATTTTAAGCTTCAGGTGCAAAGGTAACGTCAAGAAGAGGTTGCGCGCCAAAGACATTAAGGCCCATATTTATACTTGGTTTTGCGCTGAATTAGCATACTTTTTTTTTACGCTAATTCAGCGCAAACCTAACTCCCTATTTATACTTTGGTGCTAGACATGTCTAGCGCCAAAGTTATGGAGTTTACATCGTTTTCTGGAGGGAAAAACCTACCTTGCATCAATGAGATGCAAGGTAGGCGTTCCCATCCAGAAAAGGACGTTATGGCCTTTGCACCATATTTATCCCCTGTGCTAAAATCCAGCAAGAGGGGATGGGGGCCTTAAATATTGTTGCTAAGCTGGCTTAGCGCCATTATTTCACGCCTGGGTCTGGGCAGGCATAAGGGCACCTGTAGGCAGATTTTAATGGTTAGAGACCATGAAAAGTGCCCACAGGTGCCCTTTCCTGTCCCCAGGGACACTAACAGGGCCTTAGCGCTGGCCGGGGTGCCATTCCATAAATATGGCGCCCGGCCGGGGCTATACTTTTTGACCCAAACCAGTATAAATATGATGATTTTCCCTGCCTGATTGCGGGTCGTGATGGAGGATAGGTCCTGGTTCTTCAATACAATGGCTGAGGCCTGGGAGTGGATGGAAGGTTGGTGCACCACTGGAAGGAAAGCTCCAAGTGGACTCCAAAGGAATGGCGGAGGAGAAGTTGGGGACATCGGACCACTGGGGCAGCAGTTGGAAGCGGGGCTGACCCGGGAGGGGACACAGGCCAGCTCAGAGGCCCTCATGTAGAGAAGGTCTAATAAACTAAGGAGGTTACAAGATGGAACCGTGTCTTGACTGAAAGGTGGAGGGCCTAGCACCGCAAATGTACTGAGGTTGTAGGGTGGCAAAGGGGGCGCCAACATGGGGATTTGGTGACAAAAAGAAAGGCTCCTCAGCATTACCTTAATTTTGACTGCTGTACAATCATGGCGGATTCGCACTGTTAACGGTTATGTGTAAAAGAAGGGGGATGAAGTGTTTTTGGAAGTGTGGGCAAAGCCAGTCAACCCTACTTTAGTTAGATGTTACAGAAGAGGCGACAGGCACTTTGCAAGTTGGGGTGGGGCTATCTTATGCCTACTATGCAGGGTAGCAGGGAGTGGGGTAGTGGGAGAGGGAAAGTTGACTCTGGCAGTTGGGAAGTTGTTCACACACTCACGATGTAGGTATTTGAGGATACTGGAGGTAGAGGACCAAAACAAGGGAGAGGTACAGACGGACAAGATGGGGTGGCGACCTCAAATGGCTTTGATGATAACTAAGAGAATTTGTTTAGACATAGTGCAGAGCTAAAGATAATGACCTGGAATGAAAACGGTCTTCGGAATAAGATGAAGCGCACAATAGTCCTCCAACACCTTTGAAGACATTCACCTGATTTTGTCCTTCTCCAAGAGACCCACCTAAAGGGTAACAGGTACAGGGCACTTGACAGGGTGGGATACTCCTTGCGGGCACACTCTGGTTTCACTGCCAGTTAGAGAGGGGTAGGGATCATGATCAAATCGGCAGCCCCCTACATCCCTAGGGAAACCTGGACGGATCCACTGGGGAGGTTTGTAGCTCAGACAGGAACATTTGTAGGACGAACGATTAACCTATGCTGTGTGTACGTACTGCAAAAACTGCATGACGAAACCTTTAGGGAACTAGCTGAGGTGCTGCTAGCATTCCCCATGAGAATATTGGTGATGGGAGGGGACATGAATGACGCAATGGACCCACATTAGGTCAGCCTGACTGGCAGCAGTGGGGGGCCTGACAGGGGACCACTAGGACCGTTTGCAGATGCAATGAATGTGGTGGACTTGCGGCGGGAATAGCATCCAATAGATAAACAGTACAAGTACTTCTCACATGCGCATAACAGTTATTCCCAACTCAACTACATCTGTACCCAATCTACACAGGTGACACAGTTTAGTGGGGTGGACCATCTCCCACGAGGTATATGGGACCATTACCCAGTGGTGGTTAGATTGACTTGCATGGGACTGGGGTCGGCCTTAACCCACAGGATAAATGCATGACATTTTAAAGACAGGTCCTTCCAAGACAAGATGAGGGAACGGGCAAATCAGTATTTCCAGGAGAATGTGGGGACATTGGATGCGCAGGGCATTCTATGGGAAGCATTCAAGCCGACCCTCCAGGGTCATGCACAAGCATTGATTGGGGGTATAAAAAAGGAAAGGAACTTGCAATGTACCATACTGGAAAAAGAGATAGCTTGATTGGAGGCAGAGGTTTTGGAGGGGGGAAGACCAAGTATAGAGCAGAATCACCAAATCCAAGTGAAGCAACAAAAGTTGTGAGATTTGACAGAAAATAAAGCAAGGGGCCAGGCACTGGCGGTGCAGCATCGCCTCTATGATGCTGAAGACAAGGAAAATAAACTCATAGCCTGGCTCTAACAGAGGGATAGAGAGAGCAGTTGGGTGAAAAAATTGAGAGATCATGAGGGGAGGAGTCATTTAGCCGGGGAGGCCATGGCTGAGGTTTTGCCTGCCTATTATGAACGCCACCATGTGTCCCAGTCCGCATACACGGAGAAAGATTGTGCAGACTTGTTAAAAGATGTCCTACTTGAAACACTGTCCAGGAGTGACAGGGAGGAATTAGAACTGAATCTGACAGGTCGGAGATGCAATCAGGGCCCTTCAAAGTGGGAAGACGACTGGTCCCAACGGCTTACCCCTAAAACCGTTTAAATGCATGGTAAAGGAAGTAGAGGAACATATGGGGGCAATGTTTTGGGAGAGCAGGAGGGAGGGGACTCTCCCAGAAGACCAACGCATGGCCACAATAGTGGTGCTACTAAAACCGGGCAAAAATCCGGAATCTTGTAGCTCATACCGACCCATCTCCCTTTTGAATGTAGAGGCTAAAGTGCTTGCAAAAGTCCTAGCTAACAGGCTACGTAAGGTCATTACATCCCTGGTCCACCCGGACCAAAGGGGTTTTATACCACATAGGGGCACCAGGCTTAATCTGAGGAGGCTGTACGTGGTCCTGAACATGACGGGGGCGTCTGACCATGAGGACGCAGTCCTGATGTCTCTCGATGCCCACAGGGTGTTTGATAGTATCGAATTGTCATATCTCTTTGCCGTCCTGTTCAGGATGGGGTTTGGAGCCTCCTTCTGTGCATGGATTAAGCTCTTCTATTGTGCCCCACTGGTGAGGGTGCGGGTCAATGGAATACTCTCCCACCCCTTTGCACTGCGGAGGGGTACGAGGCAGGGTTGCCCCCTCTCCCCAATGCTCTTAGCCTTAGTGCTGGAGCAGCTGGCGACTTGGGTTAGGCATGATCCCTTGGTAACAGGCATAGAGAGTGCAGGAGAATGGGAAGAGCGCATATCACTCTATGCAGACGACATACTGCTGTATGCTACCAGACCACGCACCACAATAGACAGATTACTATGTATCTTCCAGATTTTTGGTTCTTATTCAGGGTATGAAATTAATTGGGAAAAATCTCTGATCTTTCCTCTGGCAGAGACAGTCCCCCCCCCGAGTGAGAAGTAAAACCCAGATCGTATGCCAGGGCTTCAAGTACTTGGGCATATCCGTTACCAGAGCAGTTGATGTTTTCATACAGGAAAACATATATCACCAGCTGGAATGCCTGTGAACAGATGTGGAGCATTGGAGGAAACTGCCAGTGTCCCTAATGGGCCGGGTGGTTCTCTTTAAGATGATGACCCTCCCGCACCTACTATATGTCCTGCAAAATACACCCTATCTGGTGCCACCTGAATTGCTCAGACAAGTAAATGGGGAACTCCGTTGGCTCCTGTGGGATGGTGGGTGAAGCCATATCTCCTTGCCTAAGCTCCAGCGCGGAGTGTATGAAGGGGGATTAACTATACCAGACATGCGCTTATATTACTGGGCAGCTCACTTAAGTATAATCAACTAATGCGTCTTCGCAAAACAAGATGATCCGGCATATCGGATGGATAGTGAGGCCATGGGGAATGGAGAGCACCTGTCTCTCCTTTATGGGGTGGGGAGAGGGAGTGGAGACCACACCATACTCAGACAGCGGTCCGAGTTTGGAGGGAGGCTAGCAGGGTTCTTGGCTGGGAGAACAAGCTGACCAACCGAACTCCCCTGTGGAATAGCACTGCACTACGCGAGATGGGGAAGCTATCAGGGTTTAGGCAATGGAAACTAATTGGAATTGAGTATCTGGCGGACGTATGGAGAGGGGGGACTATGGTGCCCTTTATAGACCTGTCGAGGAAGTACGAACTAGTTATATGCAACTGAAACATGCACTTAGGAGTCAAGTACCGGAAGGTAAGCAGCTCCCAGAGTCGACGCCCTTGGAGGATAGACTTTTACTGGACCCAATGCCAAGTAAAGCCATCTCATTAATCTATGCAAAATTACTTAATAACTCACCACATATTCTACAGCACCTCCGATCAGTATGGGAGGGTAACATAGGTCTGATAGAGGATGATGATTGGGCAGAGCCCCAGGGAGATTGCTATTAGGGCTCGATTCAAGTTGATACAGTTGAAAGTCCTTCACAGGGCGTACTACTCAAGGACACTCTTCCATAAGCTGGGGTGATGTGCCAATGACCTATGTGTTAGGGGCTGTGGTATGACTGGGTCCTTTTTCCATATTCTTTGGGAGTGTCCGCGGATACAGGAGTTTTGGAGGAGGATTCTACAAATTATGTCACAAGTGAAGGCTATACAAATCCCACTAGAACCTAGATGTCCTGCTGCATATCTCCAGGGAAGAACAATGGCCTAAGCACATGAAAATCTGGTTGAATGTGGCGACGGGAGGGGAAAAACGGAACATAGCGAGACTGTGGGGTGTGATCAAGGCACCGGGTTCTTGAGTGGCAGAGGGATCTGGACTGGTGCCAAACGGCCGAGAAGATGGTCTATCTAAGTCTGGACTGCCCCAGGAAATATGAGAAAATATGGTTTCGATGGTCATCGTTTAGAGAATATGAGGAGTTAGAAGAGGTGGAAGGGCCCAATAGGGAGGGGATAGGGGGAAGTAGGGGCAGCAAACAGTGGAGAAGGTCTGAACGGTCTTATGCAATTCTGTAGTTAACATGATGTTAAGTGATGCTAATAAGTATTATGGCTGGACTAAGTAAATCCTGCAGAGTCTGATGTATGCACTGTACGTTGAGCTTTGTTTTAATAAAGAGTTTATTTTAAAAAACTATGTTGAGATGAGTAAACTGTACAGCAGTTTTAAACAGTTAACAAACTTTAAGAACAGTTTTATGGCATTTCTGATGTTGGGTTGCAGATTTGGAACATGGTTCAATTAATGTTATCTGTATCAAAATAACAAACAAGGAGGATCTGACTCACTGTCATCTTAACTGGATTTTGTCTGGTGCGGCATGCCCTTCATGCCCTCCTCCCTCTCTTTCTGTTGTTTTGCTGCTACCCACCAATGTCTAGCTGGATGGCATGTGCCAGCATCATTGTATTATCCTGTAGTGCTAAAAGGTGCAGTTCAGTGATAGCTATAAATGTCTGATGTGTGCATTTTATTCCCCTCATTTTTGTAATGGTGACTAGCAAGTTGCATCTAATTTGGCAATCAGATGGCCACCTGCTTTGATATAAATTCCCAAGAATGTAAACAATATAAAGCCCTTGTTTTGCCGGTACTCCTGCAGGGCTCAGTGCAGTACTTCTGCAGTACCGCTATTACGGTGGTACACAAAATAATAATCAAAAAAGAGAATAGAATCTGCTGAAGGCTGTGTGCAGTCGGTGTTGGGGTGCTCCGCACTGGGTTGAGACAAAGCTTGGCTGCAGGCCAGGCCCTGCAGCCATATCATGCTGTTTACAGCCAAAGGCTGCGTGAAGCAGTGGTCCTGCACTGCATGGTGCATTATGGGTCGAGACTTGATGTAGTCCAGGTTGTGGGCTCAACCCACACTGCGCATGGCCAAAGGAAATAGTAAATAGCAAAAATCATAAGTAAGCTACATATGTCAATTTACCTTTGTAGATTTCTATGCCTCTGCTGTTGGATCAGAAACTATTGTCATTTTTGCTGTTATTGCCTGTTACATGAACAATCTAAAACCAAAAGTCACAGCAATAATCATGTAACATCTTGTACTGATGTTATGACGACTGCTAGAATGTCGTAGTTTTAAACCCTTTTTGAATCCCTATAAAATCATCTGAGGGGATAAGAAAGGCAAAGGCTCTGTTCCATATGGGTAAGAAAAAGTAGCATTTATCACTATGTTGCCATTACATACAATTATAGTATTGCATTTTTATATCTTTGTTAAAAATTGGGTTTCTAGTTGGCTAGGGTATGCACCTCAGCCAGGCAGAACCCAGCACTCTAGTCAGGGTGAGTAAGTTACATACCAAAGGTAACCTGTGTTCATCCCCTGGTAGCTTAGCATAGAGCAGTCAGGTTTATCCTCAGAGGTCATGTGTAAAGCATTTGCGCTACACACTCACACCAGTGACACAATAAATAAACCACAAAAGAGAGTAACCATCAAGATCCACTCTGGTTACGCGATGATCTGTGAGACATAGGGATTCACCCCCGGACTATATTTACTCATTATGGATATGTCATTTTGACCTACTAATGATGTTTAAAATATTAATCTTCACTTTGTGAGAGTCCATTAAAAGACAACGTATGTGAAACACTACTGCCTATTGAATTCAGAGCCGTGAGAAAGACCCATACTTTCAGTCATGTAAGGGGCAAAACATGTATTGGCTGTGTTTGACAAAATCCTTTGCACCTAGACTGTGTTTTGACAAACTCCTTTGTACCTAAGAAAACTTGAATAAATTGAGCTATGTTTAGTTAAATTGCCTTTTACTAAAGAATAAACTGATTGAAGAACCAAAGACCGCCGGCTAACGCCATTCCTATGCGCCATGCAGGCGCCTTATTTAAGGAATGACGTTAGCCGGCGCTGCAGGCTGGTCAGAGTAAAAAAAAATGACTCAAACCAGGCAGCGCCGGCGTAGGGGAAAATGGCGATTGTGCGTCAAAAAAACGGTGCAAGTCAGGTTTGAGGCAAAAATCGTGGCTCAAACTGGACTTGTGCCCTTTTTTGACACACAACCCCCATTGAAATTACTCCTGTCTTTGCAAAGACAGGAGTCATGCCCCTTTGCTCAATGGCACAGTGGCATGTAGGGGGGGGGGGCAAATTAGGTCCCCCTATGCCACTTTTTTTTTTTTTTATAAAATACTTACCTCACCTTACCTGTACTTACCTGGGATGGGTCCCCCCATCAATGGGTGTCCTCCAGGGGTGGGCAAGGGTGGCAGGGGGTGTCCCTGGTGGCAGGGAAGGGCACCTCTGGACTCCTTCCATGGTCAGAGACCATGGAAGTGAGCCCACAGGTCCCTTAACGCCTGCCCTCACCCAGGCATTAAAAAACGGCGCCCATCAGGCTGTGCGACGTTTTTTAAGGCCTGCCCCCTCCTGTGCGTCAAAATGATGCTGGAGTATAAATAAGGCGCACAGGCCTTAAAGTCATTTTTTGGGCGGGAACGCCTACCTTGCATGTCATTAACGCAAGGAAGTTTCCCGCATCCAAAATATGACGCACACAGAGGAATTTTGACATCCGCGGGCTGGGGCGTCAAAGTTTAAATATGGGGCAAGGTTTGCACCGAATGTGTGTCACAATTTGACGCACATTCGGCGCAAACAGAGTATAAATTTGCCCCTTTATTTTTAATTTACTGGGGGACTCATTTATTTCTTTACAAACATAGGAATTTGAGGCGTAGGAGGTCCAAACCTCAATCATTGATCCACCTCTCAAACGCACAAGGGTATCATGCAACAGGAGTTTGAAGCAAACTATTATGACGTGGTCCCTCAACAAGTCAGCCAAAACCTTTCTTAACTACAACTAATACAAATCAATACCCAAAACCAACACATGGACCCTGTCATCCGTAAAGAAATGCACGTCCTCATACTTATTGTCCTCGTGCTCGATCACCTGTACACATTCCTCCCACTTCTTCCGTGCTCTGCCGATTGCTCCCAGCCCCTGTGCATCTCTCCAGTTTCTCTGTGGCAAAAAGGTATCCATACAATTGTTGTCCATGTCCACATGCGCTTAATCTCATGCAAATCATGTCATTAGGACCAGGCCCTTCATTCTCATCATATCATGTTCCCCCAAGTGTAACACCATAATTAATGCCAATGAAAATTCCTTCGCATCTGCTCAAACTTAGGCAAAGGTTCCACTCAACGCATTCCACCCTTGCCAAACCATTTTAACTGAACTTTCAAGTCATCAAAGCCTAATTGCTTGCTAAATTTCCTGGAGCCAGCCTGACGTTCGGTCCATTTCACAAAGGAATGGCCACAAAATCTGGACCTCGATGTGAGCTCTCCCCGGCCCTGCGATGCACCCTGCGACAAACAGAAAAGTAACTATTAATAACCACCTCACCATGACAGTCCCTATCTTGTATATCATTTGTACCACTCAAATTACCATCTCCCTACCCTCCAAATGTCATGCCCTTGCCAGCCTTCTTCGCCATCCCGATCCAAAAGGAATGAGTACCTTATCCTCCCCTGGCAAACTCAACACTGTCAAAGCATTCCTCAGCACACCCAAAACTTGAGCTCACAGAACTCGCCTCCCTTTTGCATGCCTGAAAAAAAATCACCCTTCAGAGGCTCCACCCCCACAAGTGTGTTCCACCTGTAGAGTGGTCAGGGTTGTGCCAAAGTGTTACACACTTCCCCAACCTTTCTGATCTGTCTTGGATCACAGCATTTATACATGCATTCCTCCATGCAAAACCCACACTTCTCTCCGACTTGACATCCTCCTTCCTCTTGGGCCCAATCAACTCCCCCACTGAGAAACACCTGAAAAAATATCCACATCATCTACTCCCCTGCTCCTCTTAACAAACATGGGGGAGAACGACCATTGTATCCTTTCCCTCTGCCCTCTCTCCCTGGCCCAGCATTCCAACTGCTGACAATCCCCTCTCTATCAAGTGCTTTACGAACTTCACCAAATCTGCCCGGCGCAACTCCTCTCCATCCTACACGTTTCTCTGTTGTGCACCAGACACCATGAACTCCATCCACTTCTGACCATAAGCTTGCCGCAGTGAGTCTGACACTGATTCTCTAATCAGGTGCATTATGCACTCTCTCCAATGTGCCACATGTGCTCCAGCATAGGCGCCTTTCTCTCGTCCGCCCAAGGCGCTAGACCATGGAATCTCTGCTACTGGGAATAACAGAGAGCATCTGCAATGATGTTATCCACTCCAGCAATATCACGTGCTCTAAAGGTGACATTCAGGCACAAACACTCCAACACAACAACTCATAACAATTTCAGAACATGGAGGTCTCTTGCTGACTGTCTATTTACAATGTTGACTACTGCCAGGTTATCAACATGGAACACCATTTTTTGCTGAAGAAATGTCATCCCCACAAGCAAACCGCCATCACTAGGGGGAAAAAAAATACCAAAAACGCTATACTGCCACCCCTTCTTTATTTCAGCTTTCTCCTTTGCTAACAGCTCATTGATCAAGGCCAACTATCTCTCTTGCTCCAAAAGAAGCTGCACTTCCATTCTCACCAAATCCAACTCCAAGCCCAGAAGTGTCAGAATGTCAACTGGTTAGAAAGTCTTCTTCGGAGACATAGGAACCCCCAAATCCTGTATCAGCTCTTGAAGCCTGCTAAAAAAATCAGCACATTCAATAGAATCGGGTGAACAAACCATGAAAAAGTCATCCAAGTAATTGATACAGAACCAGTAACCATGTGAAACAAATTCTGCAAAAAGGTGCTAAAATCTTCAAACATCTAACAAGAAACAGAACAACCCATCTGCAAAGCTTTGTCAACAGCTATACATCCAGCAAACTGCATGAAAAGCAGCCCAAAGTCATCCAGATGCACCAGCAATAACTGGAATATTGCACTTAGCCTTCATGGCACCAGGCATAACCCAACAGAGTCCACCAATTAAATCCACTCTACTGATTTCTTCCAGTATAAAATCATTTATTGAGCTCCTTTCGGGCCAGGAAAGCTGAGGGGTCAGTCTGAATTCCCCATGCTCCTTTTTTGGCACCATCCAGTTAGGGATATTATTAAATTTGGCAATGGCCTATCATCAGAAGGGCCTGCTATCTGACGGTCACCGACCTCCTTCATCAATTTTTCACCACACCAGCTTTCGTGCCCCTTGATATAACACAAATTCTCAGCCCGGTGGCACACATGTGGGCCTTCATAGCTCAACTTGAAACCATTTTCAAAACCTTCCAACAATAACGCTGCATTTCCCAGTGTATCATCCAGCAACAACTAGTATCTAAGCCTTCCCAATGTAACTGGCGTAAAAACCTTTCCCCATATTCAGACCTCCTCTGCCTGTGCCCCTCTCGTTGTTGGACTGTGACTGCCCCCTTGTCACCCCATAGCTCCAGGGTCCCCTTCAGGGTCACATTGGAAAACAGGGTGCTTCCCCCTGCACTTGGAGCATTCATGCCGAAAACAGCAGTATTCCCAAATGCACACACCTTTGCTATACACCGAAATGCCCCTGCAGTCGAACCCTGGCCTCTAACCCCTGAGCCCACCCCTCCTTGGGTGAGCCGGCCCTGGAAGGGCTTGTAAATCACAGGCCACCACTTAGCAGTATAGGTTGTCGGGTCATTTGTGCTAGCGTCATTGTCTGCAGAAACCATTTGTTATCCAATTGCCCCTACATTCTGTCAGCATTGTCTGCCGTCTGTGTCTTAATTTCCTCATCATACCACACCCAGCCCCCATAGGTTATCTGGGCCTTTTTTAGTACATCCATGTATTTAAATAGAGCCATGCATCCCTCTGGCAATTTTTGCAATATACGCTAGCGTATAACAGAAACACTGCCATTCAGTTCTGTGTTTACCAGTACCCTCGGGTGCCTAGGCATCTCATACTCCTCCTCTTTGGACCCTCCCTTAGACCTGACCTTCCTATGCAAAAGCTTAAACATCTCCATGTACTCCCCCTTCCATATCCATTCATCATGGCCACTGTAAGATGTGTCCTAAAGGGCTTGGTAATCGCCATGTAAGGGAAGTTCTTATGCTTAACGTCCTTGCTTTCATTTGCCTGTTCGCCATCCTTCACTTCCATATCATCTGAGCCATATGACTTCTCAACTTTAGCACCACGATCGCCACCACTCTTTATGCTCATTTTCTGGTCCTGCACATAGTTACCTTTCACAAGCTGCACCTCAGTATTCTCCATGCTACCAGACCCCCACTGACTGACAAACCTTTTCAGACAAACCTGCCTAATATGGCTTCAAGGTTGCAGACCGTTCCAAAGACTGTCACCCTGACGCCACAGTTCTATCCATCTGTACGAACATTTCTTCTGTCACCTCAGGTTCATTTCTTTGACTGTAAAACACCAATTCCTTTGCCCACATTAGCTAGCTGGTGCCCATGGCGCGAATCATGAAACACTCTCCACCACTCCACTTCCTGCAGCTTAGAGTCTTGTAACTCCCCTTCATTGAGGTCCTTCTCCTCGTAATTGAGGTTATATGTACATTCTAGTTTTGGTGGACTATTGGACTATGCAACACAATATCCTGAGGCAATCCCTCTCACTAGTATGACCACCAAAAGCATGGCGTATGCCATGATAGGATTCTTTTCCCGGGTAGGGTTTCCCAGAGCATCTGAACCAATCAAGGAACACCATTTATGTCTCGATTAATGGCCCAAATATGTCAGATACTAGGGGTCAAACAGATTTGCACCCCTGTCTATCACCCACAGACAGACGGTTTGGTGGAGAGATATAATCGCACCCTTAAAACCTTATTAAAAAAACAATATCTGACTCCGGCAAAGATTGGGACAAAAAGCTGCCCCTAGTAATATACGCCATACGGAAACATGTACAAGCCTCAACAGGACATAGTCCATTCGTGTTGGTGTTTGGACGCCAACCCAGGACCCTGCTAGATATGGCCGTGGAAAAATGGGAAGAGGGACAGACAGACACTAAGGATATTCTTGACTATGCTCAACAATTAAAAGACCTTATCCAAACAGTCTGGGAGGATGTACGGGTACATCTAGAAGAGGCTCAAGAATGACAAAAAAAAGTATTATAATAGAGGCACTACTTTAAGACATTTACAACCTGGAGATAAAGTGTTAGTATTATTACCCAGCTCTGAAAACAGACTATTAGCAAAATGGCTGGGACCATACGACATAATGGAAAAAGTAAGCCCTGTTACTTACAGACTACTCCTAACCGAAACGCCCAAAAAGACACAAATTTATTACATAAACTTACTAAAGAAATGGGAAGAGGCCGACGGTACGTTTTCCAGGGTAGATATCCGGTTCCTTGTAAATAAAGCAAAACCACTAGAAATAAATCTGTCCCCAAGCCAAAGATGCCAATAACTGTCTTCCTCCCATTAACCCTGACCTCCCAAAAAAACAACAAACACAATTACCGGAGGTATTATGCAAAAAAAAAAAACTCTTCTCTCTGATTCCAGGAAAAACACCTTTGATACAACATGCTATAAAAACAGAAGATGGAAGAATTATCCGTCTTTGACCATATCGTATCCCTGAAGCCCGTAAGAAGATAGTGGAACAAGAAGTCCAAAATATGTTAAAAATGGGTATCATCGAGCCTTCTATAAGTCCATGGTGCTCCCAGGTTTTCCTGGTCCCAAAACCAAATGGGACTGTGCGTTTTTGTATTGACTTTCATCAATTGAATAATATATCCACATTTGACACATACCCAATACCCAGAGTGGATGAGTTGCTCGAACAACTAGGAAATGCTCAATATATGTCCACACTGGATCTCACGAAGGGATACTGGCAAATACCACTAAATCACCAAGACAAAGAGAAAACATCCTTTTCCACTCCCTCAGGGTTGTATCAATTCACCGTACTTCCCTTCAGTCTCCAAGGGGCCCCTGCCACCTTCCAAAGACTAGTGGATAAATTGTTACGTAGTCACATAGGGTATGCTGCCGCATATCTCAACAATATTGTAATCTATAGTGAAACCTGGGAAAACCAACTTCTCCATCTCTCTAAGGTGTTCCATACACTAGGTGAGGCCGGATTAACAGCCAACCCTGATAAATGCAATCTGGCACGAGATGCCATTGCATACCTCAGTTATCAAATAGGGAAAGGACAAATACAACCATAATTAAACAAAGTCGAAGCAATCCTTAACGTACCCCCACCCGAGACTAAGAAAGAGGTGAGGTCATTTCTAGGGATGGTGGACTATTACTGTCAGTTTATTCCGAATTATTCAACTATCGCAGCCCCCTTAACTGATCTTCTCAAAAAGGACCAGCACCCAAAGATTAAGGACCTGAATTCAAAACAAATCAATAGTTATGAGAAACTCAAACAGGTCTTGACCACGAAACTGGTTTTACGCTGTCTGGACTTTACGAAGCCATTCTATCTACAAACAGATGCATCTGATGTGGGCATAAGGGCAGTCTTATCACAAAAAAACGAAAGTGAGACAAGTCATCCCATTGTTTTCATAAGCAGAAAACTACTGTACTGGAAAAAAACATTATCCAGTGATAGAGAGAGAGTGGTTAGCGATTAAATGGACTGTTGAAAGTTTGCAATATTATCTATTAGGTCATCAGTTCATCCTGAACACTGACCACTCCTCTCACTTGGCTATCCAGAAACAAAGATACTAATTGCAGAATATTGAGGTGTTTTATAGAGATCCAACCTTTTAGGTTTCAGATAGAACATATTCCAGGCAGTCAATTGAGTACTGCGGATTTTTTATCTATGCATCCTTTAGAGACAGGCCTCGATCAGCCCTTCCCTAGGGGGAGCGAGTGTTACAGAGTTATATTTCAACCAGACATCGCCACGGGATGGGGCCGACAGCCAAGTACTCCGTGGGCACCATGAAAAGACAGAGGGTCGCCGCCCGCCTGGAGGGAACCGCCATATGGCCGCTCCGCGGTCGAAAGACCGCGGAGGCCATTCTGGCTTTCCCGCTGGGCTCGCGGGCGACCGCCAGAAGGCCGCCCGCCAGCCCAGCGGGAAACCCCTCCCCACGAGGAAGCCGGCTCCGAATGGAGTTTGCACCCGTCGCGTATTTCAGTGTCTGCTAGGCAGACACTGAAATACACAGTAGGGCCCTCTTACGGGGGCCCCTGCCGTGCCCATGCCATTGGCATGGGCACGGCAGGGGCCCCCAGGGGCCCCGCGGCACCCCCTACCGCCATCCTGTTCCTGGCGGCCGAACCGCCAGGAACAGGATGGCGGTAGGTGGTGTCAGAATCCCCCATGGCGGCGCAGCAAGCTGCGCCGCCATGGGCGATTCCAAGGGCAGTACACGGTTAGGAAGCGACGCAAGTGGAGGGGGTCATAAAAATGGAAGAAGGAGATGCGTGAGAAAGAGAGCATTGCGGCAGGGAGACATGGAAGGAGACGCACGAGAGAGAACATCAGAGTAGTAAGATGCGGAAGGAGGAGATGTGCTCGGAGGTGGAAGTGGGAGGAAAGTGGTCATCGCGACAAGAGTGAAAGAGCCAGAGAGAGAAACCTGGCACGTCCCAGGAGGGACGTAGATCATGCAGGTATGTGCCTGCATTCCAAATACTCCTCATTATTTGTTAAGGTGGGGAGGAGGGAGACGCAGAGGAAAGGAGGAAGAGGAGGAGAATTGAGGATATACAAAATGGGGAGTCACTCCTGAAACCACTGGGTATTCTGGGGTGCATGTTTTTTTTTCTTCACTTGCACAGGTTTGTTGCACATTATGAATCTAGTAGAAAGATAAACCATCAACGTTTGAGCACTATCCGGCACAAGTCCAAGAGGAGTTGGTTGTCTTTTGGGTTCTACCTTTTTTCTTAGCCTTTTCTTCTGTTTCTACTTCTATTTCCTTTTCCCCCCCTCCCCTATTATAAAAGAAAACACTTAATTCAGAAAACAACCATTCACTTACCTTTTGTCCATCTGTTTTTGGTTTCTCGTGGATTCATACTGTGACGGGGACTTCTACAAAACGAGAAGGCGAAGATCCCTAAGGAGGAAAAGAAAGAGTAGGACCCATGAAAAGACAGTTTAAAAAGTAATCCTCAAACCAGAGAGAAACCGAGAGACCTAAAGGAAACAGCTAAACAGAACATATGTGAATTAAGACTTATATGTATATATATATTTTTTTTTTTGAGAAACACAAATACAATAAAATCAATTACCACACAGTTCTACCATAAACATTTGTCAGAACTGTTCTTTGTGCTTCCACACAGCCAACCCACACCAGGTCTGTGAAGAGATTTCCAATGAACTGAATAGATTTGTATCTTCTGATATTATTGAGCCAATAGAAGCTTCTGATTGGATATCCCTGATGGTCGTGGCCTGACAGAAAAATGGGAAAATTAGGCTACGCATAGATTTGAGTCATCTTAATACTAGCATAATAGCAGATCAATTTCCCCTACCAAAAATAAATGAGATGGTTGCATCTCTTAAGGGTGCCACGTGGTTTTTCACTGTAGATATGTCTTTAGCGTCTCATCAAATTCCCTTAACTAATGAATCTAGGAAATTGGCTGTGTTTGTCATACCAGATGGCTGATTTCAACTCAAATGTATGCCATTCGGATTAGCATCAGTCGCTGGAGTTTTTCAGCGATTAATGTTTGAATTGATTTCTTAGCAATGTGGTGTAAAATTTTCCAAGACGACATTTTGATATACAGCAATTCTAGGAAAAAACATGATGATGGGTTAATTATTGCCTTAAAAATCTTAGAATGCAAGGGATTAACTGTAGAATTTTTCTAAGTGCAAGTTTGCTGAGAAGGAAGACAGTTATCTCTGGCTTGTTATCAATGAAGATGCAATTAGACCTAAACCTTCTTTAATCAGAGCAGTTAAAGAAGCCCCTACACCTAATAATAAAGACGATGTCTGTTCTTTCATGGGATTGGCAGAGTATTGCGCTAAATGTATCCCCAAGTTTAAAGAAAGGACATTTAATATACATTAATTATTAAATAACAAAAATAAATTTGAATGTTCACAACAATGTGAAAACGATTTTAGGGACATCAGAGCTGCTATTGCTCATTTTTCTTTGTTGAGAAGTTTTGAACCATCTGATGATAGCATCATTACCACAGAAGCTAGCAGCAAAGGTTTAGGTGCTGTGTTATCACAATTGGACAATGATAGTAAGGAGTATATTATAGCATATGTGTCCAGGTCGTAACTGCCTTCAGAAGAAAAATATTCAAGAATTGAGAGAAAAACATTAGTGTGTGCATGGGCACTAAAACATTTTAGAGCTTTTGTACGGAGGAAACCATGTTTAATAAGGTGTGATCATAAACCGTAGCTTAAGATTTTAACAACAGAGGGCACCATTAAAGCTTCAGCCAGAATTGCAAGACTGTCAATGTTAATGCAAGATTTTGATTATAAAATAATCCATATATCTGGCACGGAGAACATTATAGCAGATTTTCTTTCAAAAATGCCTTTAGAAATGGAAGAATGCGAGGATGAAGTATGGAATGAGTTTCAAGTTGCATTAGTACATGACTGTGGTGCACCCACCATAAAAATAAATGAATAGAATCTAGAGAACAATAAGGATAGTGTGTTACAAAAAGTTTTGAATTGTGTAAAAAATGATTGGCCAAAAAAGAGTAACTTAGACAGCGCAATAAAACCACTCTGGGAAATCAGATCGGAACTTGCTGATGGCAATAGTACACTTTTGAGAGGAGAAAGAGTAATACTACCATCTTCTCTACGTGCTGTGGTTGTCAATCTGGCACGTGAAGGACATTTTGACATTTCTGGAACCAAAATTGCTGTGGAAAAAATACTTTGGTGGGCAGGTATTGACATTGAAATTGAAAGATTTGTGAGGTCTTGCACTGAATGTGTTCGAGCGGACAAATCTTTGCAAACACTTAAACCTCCTATGTGTATTAGGTCTAACTCTAAAACTATATGGGAATCAGTAGCTATCAATATCATGGGCCCCATTGGTTTACCTCAGAAATTTGTCATAGTCCCCATAGATTTATTTTCAAGATGGGCTGTATTTAAAATCGTGGATCAGGTAGATACTGATTCTGTTTTAGAATTTTTAGATAAGACTTTTATTTCAGAAGGTATACCTTCAACTATCTTAAGTGATAATGGAGTACAATTCCTATCTAAGAAAGCAAAAAGCTATTTTGAAGGAATTGGGATTCGTCATAAAACCACAGCGTTGTACAATCCCAAGGGGAACAGCATTGTAGAAAGGTTCAACCGTGTACTCTAAAGAGCTATTCAATTGGCTGTTGCTAGTAATAAAGATTGGATTATCCAACTGGGAAAAATGGTGTGGTCATATGGGGGTAACAATTACTGAATCAGAAGGAGTATCTCCATTTGTAATGATGAGGAGAAGAAACCCTAGAACCAAGCATAATCCAGGATGGTTTTTCAACTCTGGAATTGAACGGTGATCAGTGGAAAACGCTGGAAACAGAATTAAGGAGAACCGGAACGGAGAGAAATGTATTATAATGTTAAACCAAAGATGTTAAAGTGAAGGTGGGAGACTAGGTACGCCTCAAGAAACCAGGTCATGTAGTGAAGGGGGAAAGTAAATTTTATGAACCAGAAGAAGGGGTGGAAGTGTTGAAAAATTCTGTGAGATTGAGTACTTGCAAAGTGTGAAATCTGAACAGGATTGTGCTGGGACCTTCTGTGATTTGGAAGGAAATGCAAGAGAGATCGATGGTCACTAATAATGATCCTTTGGACCCTTTGGAAGGTGTGTCTGTGTGTGAGGATGCAAGTAGTACACAGAATGCTGCATCTAATGATATGAATACCAGGTCTGCCACAGAGTCTTCCAATTCAATGTCTGAGAGTGATGATGTTAGTTTGCCTGAAATGAGAACTGCTAATTGTATGGAACCAATATTAGATTCCACAAATATGGATTCTGTTATGTCTATGGATCCACTATCTGATTCTATAAATCCAGATTCTGATATGTCTAATGAAAAGCTATGTGGGGACAAGAGAGCAAGAAAACCTCCTAAATGATTAAAAGACTATGGCCCTCAGTACAACCTTGGGGGGCGGCTGAAGCCGCCCGCCAAGGTTGGACCGCAGGGCGGCCGTTAATGCAGCCGCACTCCCGCATCGGCCATTATGAGATCCCCGCTGGGCCGGTGGGGATTTCGGCCGCAACACAGGAGCCGGCTCCAAATGGAGCCGGCGGTGTTGCGGCTGTGCGACAGTTGCAGTTGCACCCCCTTCGCGCTTTACACTGGTTGCTGTGCAGACAGTGAAAAGCTGCAGGGGTCTTACTTCAACACCTTCACCTGCTGCACCACCCGGCGTGGCCTCTCAGCTCAGGAGGTCAGCCCACTGGGGGCAATTCAATTTCCTCCCCAGTATCTCTGGGGCACCCCATACCTTTTCTCAACTTCTTTTTGGGTGGCGAGCAGACAAGATTTGCCACCACTACCCCTTGCTGATTTGTGCTG
The DNA here is from genome assembly GCF_031143425.1 of Pleurodeles waltl. Classification (NCBI taxonomy): domain Eukaryota; kingdom Metazoa; phylum Chordata; class Amphibia; order Caudata; family Salamandridae; genus Pleurodeles; species Pleurodeles waltl. The sequence goes on from NC_090436.1 coordinate 321,705,555, forward strand.
CAGGCATGCTCGTCACAGCACCGAAGCATGGTTCAGCACACCAGGCATAAGAAGGTCTGAAGTCCCCTCCACCTCAAGAGTAAGTAAGGCGTCAATGACCTGCTTGCTGTAACCATAGAAGGGGCCCAAAACTATTAAAAAAAGCCTTCTTATCACATCTGACCGGTGTGTTGTGAAATCTTCCCAACACTAACGGTTCTACCTACCTAGGTGCCTTTACCCAGCAACATCCAGCCCCCCCCATGCATGCCCACCAATAACTGCTCCCCCGTCTTCTGGACTGCACTACCTGCCGGAAAAGCCAGAGAATGTAGGGCTAAGCACCCCCAAGCCCTTCATTCAGAGGAAGCCTGGTAAGGTGACTGTGATTATTTTAAGGTTACTTCTGAGTAGTCAAAGAGAACTCTTTGCAATTGACCACATTTTACAGAATAGGTAAAGGACATTGTTTAAAGGCATAGAAGGCCTGGGACTAACTGGTGATATTTGAATTTATTTTAAGGAAAGTAAACAGAAAGTTATATGGAGAAAATAAAACTATTAGAAATAAGTCTGGAAATAAACGATGAGAGTATATTTCACAAAAAGTAATATGAGGCTAAGCACAGTGTGAGTTTACTTTTAAATACTAATGACAATGCTGCTCTGAGGAGAGAGAAGCAGCAAATTTGTGAAGAATTGTTGTAACAAGTTGGACTCAAAAGAAGCCATTTAAAAATAAGTGGTGGGAAGAATGTGTGCCTAAAGATCTAAGTTCAATAATCACAGGTGCAAGTGAAGAGGGTCTTGGTAATAATCAGTTGTTTTGTAACTTCTGTATTTGTGTCTGTAGTGAAGAGAAACAGTTGAAGTGGTGAAGTCAGAATAAGTGAGGATCCAACTGCACCTAAACCTATTTAGTTCAGGTAAAAAGAGAAAGATAATTTGCAAACACTAAAGAGTCAAGCATAATCTACTCATGATGTATCACCTCTCCACTATCTCATTCCAGATCTCGCTCCTCACGTACCCTCACTAGGGGGCACATTTATACTCTCTTTGCGCTGAATGTGCGTCAAAAATTCGACGCACATTCGTCGCAAACCGTGCACCATATTTAAACTTTGACGCCCGAGCCCGTGGACGTCAAAATTCCTCCGTGTGCATCATTTTTTGGATGCGGGAAACTGCCTTGCGTTAATGACATGCAAGTAGGCGTTCCCGCCCAAAAAATGACTTTAAGGCCTGTGTTCCTTATTTATTCTCCAGCGTCATTTTGATGCACAGGAGGGGGTGGGCCCTAAAAAACGGCGCACAGCCTGATGTGCGCCATTTTTTAACGCCTTGGTGAGGGCAGGCGTTAAAGGACCTGTGGGCTCACTTCCATGGTCTCTGACCATGGAAGGAGTCCAGAGGTGCCCTTCCCTGCCCCCAGGGACACCCCCTGCCAGCCTCGCCCACCCCTGGAGGACACCCATGGATAGAGGGACCCATACCAGATAAGTACAGGTAAGTTGAGGTAAGTATTTTTTTTAAAATTTTAAAGTGGCTAATTTGGGCCCCCTACATGCCACTGTGCCCAATGACCATGCCCAGGGGACAGAAGTTCCCTGGGCATGACTATTGGGCAAGGGGGCATGACTCCTGACTTTGCTAAGACAGGAGTCATTTCAATGGGGGTTGTGCATCAAAAAATGGCGCAAGTCCGGTTTGAGGTATGATTTTTGCCTCAAACTTGACTTGCACCATTTTTTTACGCACAACTCCCATTTTCCCCTATGCCGGCGCTGCCTGGTTTGAGTAATTGTTTTTTACTCTGACCAGTCCGCCGCGCCGGCTAACGTCATTGCTTAAATAAGGCGCCCGCATGGCGCGTAGGAATGGCGTTAGTCGGCGGTAACATTTTTGACGCAAACCAGCGCCAGCGCTGGTTTGCGTCAAAAAGTATAAATATGGGCCTAAATCTCTTCCCTTCATTTAGCCATATTGAAACTCCTGACTTTCAAAACATAGCAGAGTCAGTGCTCACAGTGGCTAACAAAGGCCCCGGTGGTGAGGTATGGGAGGAGGGGGGTGAGCTTCCGGGGCCTCCTCAGCACAGTACACAGTGCACGGACCGCAGGCCCGTAACTGGGTCCAGGGCGGCTGGGGAGGAGTGGGGGAGCTCTACAGGTACTTTGCAGGGGGCCCACTTAAGTTTTGTTACGCCTCTGAGTTGTCGCTAAAGATGAGCCCTAAAGGGACTATTCTTAGAACTAGGACAACTACCGGATGACATCTGCTGTATTATGCTTTACAGACCCGGGACCGCTATGTTGCTGTTGCTTATTTTAATCCTGAATGTTACCTGATGTAATGCTGTTGCCATACATTCACTGCATTCACTACAGTTCTACTATTGCGTTTGTACATCTGAAGGTTTTTCTTTTGCAGACATCTGTTTGCTATCATACTGCTGCATATATGCCACCTCGATATTTACCTAATGTAATGTTTGCAAAATATTGAATAATACCTTACTGCTGCATATTTTGTATGTATTCTAAAAGATGATTGAGTTTAAGTTTTCTTCAGACTTGTGCATACATGTTTGCATAGCGATTGCACTCTACTGTGATTGTTTCATTCCAAAATCTCTACTTTATAACGTGATCCTGCTGCAGACACCGATCCCACAATGAGAGGAATACAAGATCGGACACCAGGATGCAGGAAACAAGAATGGACTGAGCCTATTCCCTCTGGCCTTTGTATAGACATTCACAAAAAACACAAATTCCCAGTCCTAATGGCTAACCCAGAAATTGTAATAAATGACAAACATCATAGTTTCAAATTATGTACAATCAAAACTGGCATACGTTTTTGAGGGCAGACATAGTACAAATTATTTATAGAGTCAAAAGACACTAGTATTCCCCATGGAAAAAACCTATTGACATAGGATCCAAAGATATGATTTTCACATCAACCTTTATGAAAGCGAGGTGGTCATGATTTAATTTTCACCACAATGCCTTCTTGAACAATAAAAACATTTCTAGCTATTGCGTCAAGAATTTTCAATTCTATGAAGGACACGGAGGCGAGGATTATGCTTTCTCTTTCTTTACTGACTTAAACAGCAGCCAATCAAATACAAGTAACAGAAAAAACTACACTTCCCAGGATGCCTGACATCCTGTCACATGGTCCAATCACCATCCATGTCCTCTGCCATGAGTCTTTTGACCTATGAAGCCACTTCCTCTTTCTTTGGTCAGAATAGATAAGATCAACTTGAAAACAAACTTCTTACGCCATCCCGAAGACCGGAGTCATGAACTTCTTCTCCTTACTGAAGAACCGAATCCTGGACAGCTCAATGCCGGAGAAACAACCGGATAAAACCTTCAAACCAAACTTCCCTGAGGATACGAATTTTAGGAGTTCTTCTGATCAGAGCCTGTAACAATAAACACAGTTTTTCTAATGCGTCTGCGTGAAGGGCACTAACCTCTGCTCCGGATTCCAATTTTTTTTATTTGTCCTTTGCTTTTTTAGATTCGTGTTGAGGTTGTTGTCCCTGTGACCAACCCTGTGAGCGAGCGAAGTCAAATATCTGCCCTGAAAAGGGACCGAGAGCTCTCACCAGGGCATCATTTACTGATTGTTGAACCCTGGTATCAAGGGCTTCTACCAGATCAACTTGCAGTTGATTGCCCAACTCCTCTGTATAGTATTCAGTTTCCTGCTCATCCCACTGAGCCATGACCAATGTATAAAGTTACAAAAGTCTTGAGGAGTATTGTAATGTCAAGTATTAAATGAGGGATCAAAGAGGGGGAGTGCAAAAACCCCTAATCAGGCACAGGAGGAAAGGAGCCTTTAAATAAAGTGTGGAGGGAGCTGCCTGAAATGGCACTCTCGGCAATAGCCTTATTGAATTTTACAACCCAGTCAGTTGTATCTGCTGGGCGTCATGGAGCAAGTGCTACAAAATGAAGGGGGCACACAATGGGGGCACACCAGCGAACACGCAGAACTCGAGCCGATCGTTGCCAAAATTGGAAAAGGATCAGCTCAATGTTAGAAATAGAAAGGAGACTGCTGAGAGCAGCTCCGCTCCCGCCCCCACTCCACGATAAAAAGTGGCTCAAATTGCAAAAAACGCCAAGCAGTCAAAGCGCAAGAGCGCTTACATCAATACAACGAAAGCGCGCTGAATCGCGGCGCTTAAATTCACAAAATTACAGCTAGCAACAAGAATTAAATACAGTGAAATACGAGAGCAATGAAAATCGTGTACTTATCTGCTGCGAAGCAGCAAAGAAAGAGGAAGCGGCTTCATAGGTCAAAGGACTCATGGCAGAGGACATGGATGGTGATTGGACCATGTGACCGGATGTCAGGCATCCTGGGAAGTGTAGTTTTTTCTGTTACTTGTATTTGATTGGCTGCTGTTTAAGTCAGTAAAGAAAGAGAAAGCATAATCGGAGCCTCCGGTCCTGACATAGAATTAGAAAGCCCCTATTGCCACCAGTAATGTTAACATTGAAACTGTCCTGACCACAGCCAAGGCCATAATACCATCAAATCCCCATCTATTCCTCCTTCCTCATGTCTTGTATATAAAAACATATAATGGAAACAGAGCTACAAGACACAGTCAAAACATGGAACCTATTTACCCCGCTGCAACTGAGAAAGTTGCAGTTATCCAGGAGACAGCTGCAGGTCACCAGGAGTATGTGTAGAGTTCATTAAAAAAAACTTCATGGGTACTCTAGGAGACTTTCAGCGGTCTCAGAATCCCAGAGTCACTCGTATATTTAAGCATCTGAATTGAGGTGAACCTCATATCAGACCAGACACCAGGAAGCATCCCTCCTCAAAACTTTCTTCTCTGACACCAACCCCATCTCACCTACACATACTTAAGGAATCTAACCTAAATATGAGTACTTAACAAAACACCACATACATTTTTAAACCTCTCAAATTTGATTTGTGAGACCACTTTCTCATTCATTTCAGTATCTTTGCCACATCATATTTTCACGCCAAGCTAACACTAAAATCTAGAGATTTTAGAGTCTTTACGTCACATTATTATGTAATACCTAACATATCAATAAAATTCAGATGTTCTCTACTTTGCAAGACTGCACTAAATATGCTCTCCTAAGAGTCTGCAGTTTAGAACAAAATGTAAACATGTGGGTTCTGGTTGCTTCAGTATCCCTGCGTCTAGGACACTCTAGTTCTTACAGTACTTTATTGCTCCTTCAAGACATTTTCAGAGTAAATGTATAAAGTCATACTGGCCCATAAGGCTAACTAGTTTAGAAATGGCTATAGTTGATACTTGATGCATTTGGATTCCTAAGTTCCCACTTTTCGGTTTCTACCAAACTAGACCACTTACCTAGCCAATGCTTCACATCATCCAAACTCCTCTTGACAAAAAAGCTATACAAATCCTTATTTTTCACCTCTCATTGAGGAATGTACAGCTCATAAAGACTGTCTGGTGCCATCGCCCAGTGACCAGAGCCCGTAGTTGTTGTTTTGGTACTGAACATTCTGTCATGAGGATTGCTAAAACTGCTGAATCCATTAATATCAAACAGTTGATAAACCCATTGTAACCTTGAGCTGGTCCAAAAATCATTCAAGTTAATTTTGGAGAATGCTGGCAAAGGTGGAATGTTCCTGATCAGCCAACCCCCACATTCTTTAGGGAATCTTTAAAAACATTAATATGAATATGTTGTTGTTAGAAATGGGGTTTTGCTTGGCAGACAGGCTACTCCCTGTCCAAGCAAGGACCCTCACTCTAATCAGGGTAAGAAGAATCACCCTCAATTAACCCCCGCTCACCCCCTTGGTAGCTTGGCACAAGCAGGCAGGCTTAACTTCGGAAGAACTGTGTAAAGTATTTGTACCAACACACACAGTAACTCAGTGAAAACAACACAACATGACACAACACAGGTTTAGAAACATAGGTAATATGTATCTAAACAAAACAAGACCAAAACAACAAACATCCAACATACACAAGTTGAGTTATGAATTTTTAAAGACTGAGGCCCATATTTATACTTTTTGATGCAAACCTGCGTTAGCGGAGGTTTGCATCAAAAAGTAAAGTGCTGGCTAGCGCCATTCCATGATGCCGGCCGGGTGCCATATTTATGGAATGGCGCTAGCCGGAGCTATGGCTCTGTTAGCGTCCTTGGAAAGTATGCTAACAGGGCCCGGGAGGCGTAGAGGGAACTGGGGTTGTGGGCCAAATTATGGTGCTGCACTGTTTAGAGGCAAAATAATTGGCTCTAAGCAGTGTAGCACCATTTTCTGGCACACAACCCCCATGGACATGGCTCCTCTCTAAGTAAAGACAGGAGCCATGCCCACCACCCCAATGGCCATTCCCAGAGGAAGAATGTCCCCTGGGCATTGCCATTGGGGCCAGCGCTGTGCAGGGGGCTGCAAGTCAGGGCTCCCGAGCGGTGTTGGGGGAAAAAAACAAAATACTCACCCGGAGTTACCTGGGATGGGTCCCTCATCCTTAGGTGACTTCCTGGTATGGGTCAGGGTGTCCCTGGGGCCAGGGAAGGGTACCTGTAGACAATTTCCATGGTCTCCAACCATGGAAATATGCCTACAGGTCCCCTTACGCCTGCCCAGACCCAGGCATTAAATAATGGCTCTAAGCAAGCTTAGCGCCATTATTTAAGTCCCCCATCCCCAGTGCTGGATTTGAGCACGGGGGTTAAATATGGCACAAAGGCCATATCGTCCTTTTCTGGACGGGAATGCCTACCTTGCATCTCATTAAAGCAAGGTAGGTTTTCCCCTCCAGAAAATAATGGAATGTCCATAACTTTGGCGCTAGACGTGTCTAGCGCCAAAGTATAAATATGGAGTTAGGTTTGCGCTGAATGAGCATAAAAAAAATGACGCTAATTCGGCGCAAACCAAGTATAAATATGGGCCTAAGAGTCTTAAATCGTGTGAGAACACTGTTAGCGTGAAAAGTACCTTGTTTGCCTCAAAATGCCACTGCACGGGTGAGTGTGCTTCGGAAAAGGCCAGCGATTTCTCACTCGCAAGTGAGACCATGCGTCGTTCCTCCTTGTGTCGGGTCGGCGTGCGTAGTTTTTTCTCTCCACAAGAGAGTGACGCGTCGATCTGGACAGGCACCTCGGTTCCGGACTGGCTTTGCGCTGATTTTCCGTGCCCAGCGACGCTGTGTCTAAATCCGGTTGCACGGTGTCAAGAAACTGCGCTGCGTGGGGCTACCGTCATTAACAGCAGCCGCTGCAAGTGTTGCGTGTTGTTTCCCCAGCTTCACTGCGTCGATCTCCCAGCTGCCATGCAGGTGGACCTTCGATTATAGCAGCGAGGCCGGCGGCGTGTCGTTTTTCAGCCACAAAGCGGCTGGTGTGTCAAAAGTTTCCCCGCACGGCAGTCTTTGCGTGGATTTCTGTCCTTTTCCACCAGCTGCACCTTTCAAGGTCCCAAAGACAGGTTAGGGCTTGACTTGGCAGGAAGGACTCTCAGCAGAAAGCCCAAGCTCAAGTTCTGGCAGAGAGACGTATTTGCTGTCCCTGAGACTTCAACAATAGGAGGCAAGCTCAGTTTCAAGCCCTTGGAGATTCTTCACCAGTGGGAAGTCACACAAAGGTCAGTCTTTTTCCTCTCTCAGGTAGAAGCAGTCACTGCAGACCAACCCAGCAAAGCACAGTCACAGGCAAAGTGGCAGTACTCCTCCTCCAGCTTCTCCAGCTATTCTCCTTGGCAGAGGTTCCTCTTGGTTTCAGAAGTAATCTGATTTTCATGGGTTTTGGGTGCTCCTCCTATACCTCTTTCTTCCTTTGAAGTAGGCCTACTTCAAAGAGAAGTCTCTGTTGTTTTCAAAATCCTGCCTTGCCCAGGCCAGGACCCAGACACACACCAGGGGGTTGGAGACTGCATTGTGTGAGGGCAGTCACAGCCCTTTCAGGTGTAAGTGACCACTCCTCCCCTCAGCCCAGATGGCTCATCGAGGTATGCAGGCTGCACCCCAGCTCCATGCTTTGTGGCACTGTCTAGAGGAGAGGTGCAAACAGCTCAACTGTTAAACTGACCCAGACAGGGAATCCACAAACAAGCAGAGTCCACAGAATGGTTTAAGCAAGAAAATGCCTACTTTCTAAAAGTGGCATTTTCAAACATACAATCTAAAACCCAACTTCACTAAAATATGTTTTTTTAAATTGTGAGTTCAGAGACCCCCAAACTCCACATGTCGATCTGCTCCCAAAAGGATTCTACACTTTAACCATATTTAAAGGCAGACCCCATGTTAACGTATGAGAGAGATAGGCCTTGTAGCAGTGAAACCCCAATTTGGCAGTTTTTCACTGTCAGGACATAAAAAAAACATATTAGTATATGTCCTACCTTAAACATACACTGCAACCTGCCCATGGGGCTGCCCAGGGCCTACCTTAGCGGTGTCTTACATGTAAGAAAAGGGAAGGTTTAGGCCTGGCAAGTGGGTACACTTGTCAAGTCGAATTGGCAGTTAAAACTGCACTCCCAGACACTGCAGTGGCAGGTCTGAACCATGTTTACAGAGCTACTAATGTGGGTGGCACAACTAGTAGCATTTGATATACAGGTCCTGGGCACCTCTAGTGCACTTTACTAGGGACTTACTAGTAAATCAAATATGCCAATCATGGATAAGCCAATGTACATATATAATTTATACAGGGAACACTTACACTTTATAACTGGTCAGCAGTGGTAAAGTGTCCAGAGCTAACAAAACAGCAAAAACAGAGTCCAGCACACAGAAAACAACCTGGGAAGTAGAGACAGAAAATTAGGGGAGACCATGCCAAGGATGCCAAGTCTAACACGTGTCCCCCCCAGCTGAAAGTGGGGAGCAACTACCCAACCTCATGGGAGTTCTCAGCACTAAGGTGGAAGAATCTGGGTAGACCATCAGCATTGGTGTGGTTGGTGCCAGGGCGGTGTTCCACCATAAAGTCCATTCCCTGTTGGGAGATGAACCACTTCAACAATTTGAGATTCTCACCCCTCATCTGCATTAACCATCTGAGGAGCCTGTGGTCTGTCTGAACCTAGAATTGAGTCCCAAACAAGTAGGGTCTTCGCTTCTCCAGAGCCCAGACCACAGCAAAAGCTTCACGCTCAATTGCACTCCACCTACATTGCGTGGGAAGTAACCTCCTGCTAATGAAGGCTACAGGTTGATCTAGGCCCTCTTCATTAAGCTGTGAGAGTACTGCTCCAATACCATGCTCTGAGGCGTCTGTTTGCACAACAAATTCCTTAGAATAGTCAGGTGCCTTCAGCACAGGGGCTGTGTATATGGCAGCCTTCAGGGCATCAAAAGCTGTCTGGCAAGACTCAGTCCAGATCGCATTTCTGGGCTGCTTTTTTAGAAGTTAACTCAGTCAAGGGAGCAACAATTGTGCCATACCCCTTGACAAACCTCCTATAGTATCCTTTGAGACCTAAAAAGGCTCTCACTTCAGTCTGGGTCTTGGGGGGCTCCCAAGCCAGAATGGTTTCAATCTTAGGCTGTAGGGGTGCCACCTGGCCATTCCCCACTTGGTGTCCCAAGTCCACCACAGAACCCTCCCCTATTGGCTACTTGTATGCCTTAATAGTGAGGCCTACCTTCTGCAGGGCCTCCAACCCTTTACAGAGGTGTTGCAAGTGTTCTTCCCATGTGGAACTAACGACAGCCATGTCATCCAGGTAGGCGGCACTGAAATCATCCAACCTCTGAAAGGTGGCAGTGGCATTCTTCATTCCAAAGGGCATCACCCTAAACTGGTAGTGCCCGTCTGGTGTGGAGAATGCAGACCTCTCCTTAGCCCCCTCAGTCAGGGTGTTCTGCCAGTACCCAGAGGTAAGGTCAAACGTACTTAGGTACTTGGCAGCTCCCAACTGGTCAATGAGCTCCCCAGCTCGGGGGATGGGGTGCGCATCAGTCTTAGTGACCGTATTGAGTCCCCGGTAATCCACACAGAACCGGAGTTCTGGAGTGGCACCAGGAGCAGCAGGCTTTGGGACCAAAACCATGGGACTGGCCCAAGGGCTGCTGAAAAACTCAATAATCCCCAACACCAACATTTTAGAGACTTGTTGATTAAAGGTTAGCCCTTACCCTGTCAGTCACTCTGTAAACTTTGTGTTTAACAGGAGGGCTGTCCCCAGTGTCCACATTGTGTGTACACAGGTGTGTGACCCCTGGGATCAGGGAAAACTGTGAGGCAAACTGATCCAACACCTGGCGACAGTCCCTCTGCTGCAGTGGGGTCAGGGACTGGGATCACCCCCTCCACAGAACCATCTTTTTCTCCAGCAGACAGGAGGTCAGGAAGAGGTTCACTCTCTTCCTCCACCCCATCATCTGTTGCTAGGAGCATGGACAATTCAGTTCGCTCAAAGTGTGGCTTGAGCCTGTTAACATGCAGGACCCTTAAAGGGTTCCTGGGAGTCACAAGTCCACCAGGTAGGTGACTTCACTCTTGCGCTCCACCACCTCAAATGGCCTAGTCAACTTGTCATGGAGTGCCCTAGGCTCCACTGGTGCCATCATCCACACTTTCTGACCGGATTGGAACTCGACCAGAGTGGCATTCTGGTCATACCAGCATTTCACGTCTTCCTGGCTTGCTTCCAGGTTCTCCTGGGCGAGACTCCTGAAGCGGGTAGTCTGGTTTCTCAGAGGCAGCATGTAACTGAATACATCCTGGGGGGGTTTACTAGGGGTTGTCTCCAAAGCCTCCTTGACCAGACTCAAAGATCTCCACACAGGGTGGCCATATAACCACTCAAAAGGACTAAAGCCAAGTCCTTTTTGAGGCACCTCCCTGTAAGCGAACAGAAGGCATGGCAAGAGGACGTCACACTTTCGCCTCAAGGGCTCTGACAGGCCCATTATCATGCCCTTCAAGGTGCAGTTGAATCTCTCAACCAGACAATTGCTTTGGGGGTGGTAAGGTGTAGTGAACTTGTGCATTACCCCACACACCTTCCACAAAAACTTCATATATGTTAAATATGAAGTTGGTACCCCTATCGGACACCACCTCCTTGGGGAACCCCATGCAGGTAAAAAACCCCATCAATGCACGGCCCACCACAGGGGCAGTGATCGATCTGAGAGGAATGGCTTCTGGGTATCGGGTGGCATGATCCAGCAAGACCAAGATAAACCTGTTGGCCATGGCTGTCTTGGGATCCAGAGGCCCCACAATGTCAATACCAACCCTTTCAAAGTGGGTACTAACCACAGGTAAAGGTTCGAGAGGAGCTTTACATTTCTCCCCACTTTTGACACTTGCCTGACAAGTTGGGCAAGACCTACAATGAGCATTATAGTGCCTGCACATTTGGGGCCAATAGAAGTGGGTGACAAGCCACTCAAAGGTATTTTCTTGCCCCAAATGACCAGCTAAAGGCATGTCATGAGCCAGACCCAGTAGGAAGGCTCTGAGGCACTGGTGTACCACCAGCACATGGGTTGACCCAGGTTCAGGAACCTTAGACTTGCTATATAGGAGGCCATCCTCCCAGTAAATCAAATGTGATCCAGGCTCCTCGCCAGACATCTGGTCTGCAGCCTGCTGCCGCAAACCCTCCAGAGTAGGGCATGACGCCTGTGCCTCACAGAATGCTTCCCTGGTTGCCCCCCCTTCCTGCTGCCACTGTGACTCACCCAGTTCAGCCACCTGTTCCCCTATAGGGTCCAGGGCCTCCCCCTCAGGTTCAGCCTCCTCCTGGACCATGGGAACTTCTGGGGCCGGTCTCCCTTGCCCTTCCTCCTTCTGGCAGACACCTGGGACACTCTTTCAGGCTCCAGGGTCTCCTAATCACCCTGACGGGCTGCCATAGAGCAGGTAGACACACAGGCCCACCAAGACAGACCCAACGCTTCCTAGTGTGACCGGAGTTCCACCTCCTGCCAAGGGGAATCCTCCAGGTCATTGCCAAGCAAACAATCTACAGGCATGGTTGGACTCACAGCTACCTTCCAGGAACCTGAGACCCCCCATTCAAAGGGAACCTGCACCACTCTGCACAGGCACTCAGAGTTGTCCACTGAAACTACTTGGTGATGTACACGGCTATCTATCTGCTCTTTAGACACCAGGTGACTCCTCACTGTAGTCACACTGGCTCCTGTGTCTCTTAGAGCCTCCATTCTCTGTTCATTGATGGTCACCCACCGCCTGTACTTCTTAGTGTTATCAGGCACGAGGGTCCTCTGGACCATCTCACTGTCCACTAGTGAGACAAGGGTAATCTCAGCTGGCTCCCACCCACCTGGAACCAACTCCTCCCCAAGCGCTACACTGGCCAAACCCTGTGACTGTGCACCAGTGGGTGCCGGTGTTCACTTAGGACATTTGGGGATCCCCCTCATGTAACCCTCCTAATCACATACAAAGCACTTGCGGGACCCTTTCTCTGCAGGATTCCCTGTAGAGACCCATGGTTTCTTTCCTAATGGGGGCTGGGATTCTTTACCCTGGGAACTAGGTTGGGGCCCTATTGAGAACTCCCCCTGTTTACCCTTACACCTCACTTCTTCTGATGGGGACCCTACCCACCCTTGGCATGGTCTCTCCCATACCTCTTCTGGACCCTGGTGCTCTCCCAACGATCCGCTTCCTGCGCAAGCGTCCTGGGGTCAGTCAGCTTGCTATCGATTAGGTGCTGGCGCAGCTCTGGAAAACATAAACTGTGCAAGTGCTCCCAAGCAATCAAATTCTAAAGCCCCTCATACATTGTTGCCTTACTGCCCTTCACCAACCATCCAGTGACCTGCAAAAAGAATCAACACATTCCAACCATGTTTGGGATTCCTTGTTCTTATAGGACCTAAACTTCTCCTTATACTGATCAGGGGTGAGGCCATACCTAGTGATCAGAGCATCCTTCATGATATGGTAAGTGAGCCCCTGGGGATCGCCTAAGGATGTCAGAGCATCCCTTCCCTCTAACTCAAAGTGCTTCCACAGACCCGCCCCCCAATGAGCTTCATACTCGTACCCCTTAAACCACAAGAGTATGTCATCCTCCCTCTTGTAATCCTTCACAAGGTCCTTAGGAATGTACACCCTCCTCTCAGGCTGCACTGTTATTGCTTCCACCATCCCTACTAGACTGGATCCTCTGACCCAGCTCTCTCAAGCTGAGCTCATGAGCCAACAACAACTTTTTATCTTCTATGGCCATCCTCATTTTCTCCAACTCCAAGTGGTGAGCCCTCTCGGCCTGTCTGTCCTGCAACTTTTCAGGAGTCACACCCTTGGATTATGCATTGCTAACTGCTCTTGAGACCCACTCCCTGGACATAACAGACCCACCCAACATACCACTGTGAATACTCTGCATCTCCTCCTTCTCCTCACCCTCATCCTCATCTTCAGTGTGCCCCTCAGGTCCTTGGCTGTCACCCAGGCCCTCAGTGCCTTTTGCAGCTCCTCCTTCCTGGTGGAGCTCTTAATGGGACAGGCAAGAAGCTTACAGAACTGTTTAAATTGGGCAACTGTGTAACTCTCCAGTTTCCCTAAATCAAATGCAGCTCCAGCTGATGCATTCCCAGACTGAGACATGATGAAAAGTGCAAAGTTCCAAAGGCAGAAAAACAAGTTCCCAAATGGAGTTCAAAAGTTGTAGGAAAGTACCATCTTGGCTGGCATGTTACCCCCATTTTTAGTTGTATGTATGTTTGTTTTTGCCTGTGACACTGGGATCCTGCTAGCAAGGACCCCAGTGCTCATAAAGTGTGCCCTGTATGTGTTCCCTGTGTGGTGCCTAACTGTATCACTGAGGCTCTGCTGACCAGAACCGCAGTGTTTATGCTCTCACTGTTTTTAATATTGTTACTGCAGGCTAATGACTAATTTTACCAATTCTCATTGGCACACTGGGACACCCTTATAATTCCCTAGTATATGGTACCTAGGTACCCAGGGTATTGGGGTTCCAGGAGATCCCTATGGGCTGCAGCATTTCTTTGCCACCCATAGGGAGCTCAGACAATTCTTACACAGGACTGCCACTGCAGCCTAGGTGAAATAACGTCCACGTTATTTCACAGCCATTTTACACTGCACTTAAGTAACTTATAAGTCACCTATATGTCTAATCCTCACTTAGTGAAGGTTAGGTGCAAAGTTACTAAGTGTGAGGACACCCTGGCACTAGCCAAGGTGCCCCCACATTGTTCAGGGCAAATTCCCCGGACTTTCTGAGTGCGGGGACACCATTACACGCGTGAACTACATATAGGTCAATACCTATGTGTAGCTTCACAATGGTAACTCCGAACATGGCCATGTAACATGTCTAGGATCATGGAATTGTCCCCCCAATGCCATTCTGGTATTGGGGGGACAATTCCATGCATCCCCGGGGCTCCAGCATAGACCCCGGGTACTGCCAAACTAGCTCTCTGGGGTTTTCTCTGCAGCTACTGCTGCTGCCAACCCTCAGACACGTTTCTGCCCCCCTGGAGCCTGGGCAGCCCAGTCCCAGGAAGCAGAACAAAGGATTTTCTCTGAGACAGGGTGTTACACCCTCTCCCTTTGGAAATAGGTGTTAAGGGCCTGAGAGGAGTAGCCTCTCCTGGCCTCTGGAAATGCTTTGAAGGGCACAAATGGTGCCCTCCTTGCATAAACCAGTCTACACCAGTTCAGGGAGCCCCCAGCCCCTGCTCTGGCATGAAACTGGACAAAGGAAAGGGGAGTGACCACTCCCCTGTCCATCACCACTCCAGGGGTGGTGCCCAGAGCTCCTCCAGTGTGTCCCAGACCTCTGCCATCTTGAATGCAGAGGTGTGAGAGCACAATGGAGACCTCTGAGTGGCCAGTGCCAGCAGGTGACGTCAGCGACCCCTTACCTGGTTAGGTAGATAATCCTCCTCTGAGGGCTATTTAGGGTCTCTCCTGTGGGTTCCTCTTCAGATAATGAATGCAAGAGCTCACCAGAGTTCCTCTGCACTTCTCTCTGCCAAGGATCGACCGCTGACTGCTCCAGGACGCCTGCAAAACCGCAACAAAGTAGCAAGAAGACTACCAGCAATATTGTAGCGCCTCATCCTGCCGGCTTTCTCGACTGTTTCCTGGTGGTGCATGCTCTGAGGGCTGTCTGCCTTCACCCTGCACTAGAAGCCAAGAAGAAATCTCCTGTGGGTCGATGGAATCTTCCCCCTGCTAACGCAGGCACCAAACATCTGCATCACCGGTCCTCTGGGTCCCCTCTCATCTTGACGAGCGTGGTCCCTGGAACACAGGAGCTGGATCCAAGTGTCCGCGACGGTTCAGTGGCCCTTCTGTCCAACTTTGGTGGAGGTAAGTCCTTGCCTTCCCACGCCAGACAGTAATCATGTGTGAACTGCAGCTGCTAGGGCTTCTGTGCACTTTTGCAAGACTTCCTTCATGCACAGCACAGCCCAGGTCCCCAGCACTCCGTCCTGCATTGCCCAACTCGCTTAGTTGGACTCCAACTTCGTGGGACCCTCTTTTGTTGTGCTGAGATGACCACTGTGCTCAGATCTTCTGATTGCCTGTTCAGGTGCTGGTGCTGCCTGCTTTTGCATTGCCTCTTTCTGTTGCTGAGCACCCCCTCTGTCTTCTCCTCCAAGGGGCGACCTCCTGGTCCTTACTGGGCCCTGGCAGCACCCAAAATCTTTAACCTTGACTCTTGCAGCTATCAAGGCTTGTTTGCGGTCTTTCTGCGTGGAAATAACTCTGCATCCTTCAGCACGCAGTGGGACATCTTCTGACCAAAGGAGAAGTTCCTGGCACCTTCCGTTGTTGCAGAATCTTTGGCTTCTTCCACCCGGAGGCAGCCGTTTTGCACCTTTATCCGGGGTTTAGTGGGCTCCTGCCCCCCCTAGACACTTGCGTGACTCTTGGACTTGGTCCCATTACTTTGCAGGTCCTCAGGTCCAGGAATCCGTGTTCAGTGCTTTGCAGTCAGTTGTTGTCTTTGCAGAATCCCCTATCTCAACTTTACTGTCTTTCTGGGATAGCAGGGTAACTTTACTCCTACTTTTCAGGGTCTTGGGGTGGGGTATCTTGGACACCCTTAGTGCTTTCTTACACTACCACCGACCCTCTATGCACTACACTAGGCCTGGGGTCCATTTGTGGTTCGCATTCCACTTTTGGAGTATATGGTTTGTGTTGCCCCTAGGCCTATTTTCTCCTATTGCATTCTATTGTGTTCTACAGTGTTTGCCCTACTTTTCTAAGTGTTTTACTTACCTGATTTTGGTTTGTGTATATATTTTGTGTATTTTACTTACCTCCTAAGGGAGTCTGTCCTCTGGGATACTTTTGGCATATTGTCATTAAAATAAAGTACCTTTATTTTTAGTAACTCTGAGTATTGTGTTTTCTTATGATATAGTGCTATATGATATAAGTGGCATAGTAGGAGCTTTGTATGTCTCCTAGTTCAGCCTAAGCTGCTCTGCTATAGCTACCTCTATCAGCCTAAACTGCTAGAACACTTCTAATCTACTAATAAGGGATAAGTGGACCTGGCACAAAGTATAAGTACCACAAAGTACCCACTATAAGCCAGGCCAGCCTCCTACAAAAGTCAATCAAGGATTACCACAAAAATGGAAGTAGGGAAAAATCCCAAAAAGATAAAAAGCAAAAATGGCAAGGACAATTAGTATGTGGTCACCTAATGGTCTTCACTGAAAATAGTAGTGTACACTTAGTTACTGTATGTCAAGTACAAATACAAGCCCAATCCCAACCGCTGATCACCAATGTTAGAAATGGGGTCTTTGGTTAGCAGTCATGTTACCCCCTGTCCAAGCAAGGACCCTCACTCTAGTCAGGGCAAGGAGAAGAACCCTCCTTTAACCCCACTCACCCTTTTGGAAGCTTGGCATGAGCAGGCAGGCTTAACTTCAGAAGCACTGTGTAAGGTATTTGTACACACAAGGTACCCACTATAAGCCAGGCCAGCCTCCTACATTGGTGGGAGCAGTGGGATAAGTACTTGTAACTGCTTTACCACTTTGTCATTGGTGCTTTTCATAGGAAAAACATATACCAAATACTCCAGAATATACATAGTAACCTAAACAGTTTAACTTTCCTTCTCTAAAACTTTCTACAAAGTTTCTGAAAACTTTTAAAAAGTTTTCAAAAGTTTTTCTCTGTTCTTTCAAAAGTTCCAAAAACGTTTTCTCTCTCTGTCCTAAACCTTTTCTATCATGTCTGCAGTACAGCTTACTCCCACAGTTGTCCAGGCAACATATGGGAATCTAAACTTTAAAAGGTTGAGGGGTCTCTGCATAGAAAGAGGCTTAGCAATTGGTAAGAATCCTACAAAAGATCTTCTCCTTAGCCTTCTCCTAGAAAGTGACCAGAACCAGTCTGGCCCATCCCAGGATCAGGAGGTAGAGGAGAAGGGTATGCAGTCAGACTCAGAGGAGTCCTCTGAGGTTGCTTGGGTGGGATCTTCCAAGGACCTGTCAGCTAACAGGCCACCTAGTGACACTGGTAGTGGGAGGGGGGTCACACATTAGTAGGGCACCTTTCACACCTAAAGGCCAGGTTACTAGAGTCCAGTCAGTTAGGGACAGGTCCACTCTGCCAATTCCCACATTTCTTCTGTGTCTCACAATTCGCAGGCCTCCCACCCTGAGGATAACTTACTGGAAAGGAAACTCAGAAAGCTGAGGTTTGAATAGGCCAGGCTGAAGCTTAAACAGCAGCAGCAGCAGGCTTTAGACAGGGAATCTCTGGATGTGGAAAGGGAAAGGCAGAGGTTGGGGTTAGTTCCCCATGGTGGCAGCAGCAGTGTTTTTGATAGTAATCATGTTAGAGAGCAAGATTCTAGCAACCTGCATAAGATAGTCCCCCCTTACAAGGAGGGGGATGGCATTAACAAGGGGTTTGCTGCACTTGAGAGGGCCTTTATGGTACAGTTGTTCCCTCAAAGGCAGTGGGCTGCTATCTTGTGGCTATCTTTCACTGGTAAGGGTAGGGATAGACTCCTTACTGTCAGAGAAAATGATGCTAATAACTACAAAGTTTTGAAGGATACACTCTTGGATGGATTTGGCTTAACCACTGAACAATACAGGAATAAGTTCAGAGACACCAGAAAAGAGTCCTCTCAAGACTGGACAGACTTTGTAGACTGTTCAGTGAAGGCCTTGGAGGGTTGGTTACATGGCGGTAAGGTGACTGACTATGAAAGCATGTATAATCTAATCCTGAGAGAGCACATTTTGAACAATTGTGTGTCTGATTTGTTGCACCAGTACTTGGTAGACTCAGATCTGACCTCTCCCCAAGAATTGGGAAAGAAGGCATACAAATGGGTCAGAACAAGAGTGAACAGAAACGTTCACACAGGGGGTGACAAGGATGGCAAGAAGAAGGATGGTAAGTCTTCTAACAAGGGTGGGGACAAAGATAAAAACAAATTCTGAGTCTTCATCAGGCCCACAAAAATCCTCTAGGGGTGGTGGGTCCAAATCCTCTTCTCGCAATCAGAAAAAGCCATGGTGTTATTTATGTAAAGTAGAAGGCCATTGGGCCAGTGATGCCACTTGTCCAAAGAAAAACACCAAGGCTCCCACCACCACAACCCCAACTGCAACCTCTAGTGCCCCTAGTAATAGCAGTGGTTGTGGGAAGTCTACTACAAATAGCCAATCCAAGGGTGTAGCTGGGCTCACTATTGGCAGTGTAGTTGGGGTTGGTCTTGTTAGAGAGACCACAGAGGCTGTTTTAGTCTCTGATGGTGGCATTGACTTTGCCACCTTGGTTGCTTGTCCCCTTAATATGGGTAAGTACAAGCAACTACCCCTAATTAATGGTGTGGAGGTTGAGGTCTACAGGGACACAGGAGCCAGTGTAACTATGGTTATAGAGAAACTGGTTCACCCTGATCAACACCTACTTGGTCAGCAGTACCAAGTGACTGATGCTCACAATAACACACAGCCACCCCATGGCTGTTGTGAATCTCAACTGGGGGGGGGGGGTTACTGGTCCAAATAAAGTTGTGGTAGCCACTGAATTACCTTTAGATTGCTTACTAGGCAATGATTTGGAGACATCAGCTTGGGCTGAAGAGGAGTTGGAGGCTCATGCAGCAATGCTGGGCATTCCTGGGCATATTTTTGCTTTGACAAGGGCTCGGGCTAAAAAGCAAAAAGGACAGTGAAACTTGGATCCTGGAACAATGGACCAAGTGCTCCCAAAAGCTAAGGGTAGGAAGGGTAAATCCTTGCCCACTATCCCTCCCTCACCAGAAGATTCCCCTTTTGAGGAAGAGGAATCTTCTCCCTGTGCAGAACCTGCACCAGACGAGCTGCCAGCAGACACTGCTGAGCTTTTGGGTGTAGGGGGGGCTGCTAGGGAAGAGCTGAGTATGGCACAACAGACCTGCCCCACACTAGATGGTTTGAGACAGCAAGCTGTCAAACAGCAGAATGGGGATGTCAGTGATAGCCATAAGGTGTATTGGGAAGACAACCTCCTGTATACTGAATCAAGGGACCGTAAACCTGGAGCTGCCAGGAGATTGGTCATCCCCTTGCAATACAGAGAGTTTCTTCTTACCTTGGCACATGACATTCCTTTGGCTGGACATTTGGGCCAAAGTGAAACTTGGGACAGACTTGTTCCCATGTTTCACTGGCCTCAAATGTCAGAGGACACCAAAGAGTTGTGTCGCTCTTATGTGACCTGCCAAGCCAGTGGCAAGACTGGTGGCACTCCAACAGCCCCCTTAATTCCACTTCCTGCGGTTGGGGTGCCCTTTGAAAGGGTAGGGGTTGACATAGTTGGCCCCCTTGACCCCCCAACAGCTTCAGGCAATAGGTTTATCCTTGTGGTAGTGGACCATGCCACTAGGTATCCTGAAGCCATCCCCTTAAGGACCACTACAGCTCCTGCAGTGGCAAAGGCCCTCCTGGGAATCTTTTCCAGGGTGGGTTTCTCTAAGGATGTGGTACAGAGGTAGTAACTTCATGTCTGCATACCTCAAAGCAATGTGGAAGGAGTGTGGTGTAACATACAAGTTCACTACTCCTTATCATCCACAAACAAATGGTCTGGTTGAGAGGTTTAATAAAACTCTCAAAGGTATGATAATGGGACTCCCTGAAAACTCAGAAGGAGATGGGATGTCCTGTTACCTTGCCTCCTTTTTGCTTACAGGGAGGTACCTCAAAAAGGAGTGGGCTTTAGCCCCTTTGAACTCCTCTTTGGGCACCCTGTGAGAGGTCCCCTTGCACGTGTTAAGGAGGGTTGGGAACAACCTTTAAAAGCTCCTAAACAAGACATTGTGGATTATGTACTTGGCCTAAGATCAAGAATGGCTGAGTACATGTAAAAGGCCAGTAAAAACCTTCGGGCCAGCCAGGAGTTGCAAAAGCAATGGCATGACCAGAAGGCTGTCCTGACCCAGTACCACCCTGGACAGAAGGTGTGGGTATTGGAGCCTGTGGGCCCAAGAACTCTCCAGGACAAATGGAGTGGACCCATCTAATTGTTGAAAAAAAGGGTGAGGTTACCTACTTGGTAGACCTGGGCACTGCCAGGAGTCCCCTTAGTGTACTCCATGTCAACTGCCTAAAACCCTACTATGACAGGGCTGATCTCACCCTGCTCATGGCAACTGATGAGGGACAGGAAGAAGAACGTGACCCTCTCCCTGATCTCTTCTCCA
Source organism: Pleurodeles waltl (assembly GCF_031143425.1). Lineage (NCBI taxonomy): Eukaryota > Metazoa > Chordata > Amphibia > Caudata > Salamandridae > Pleurodeles > Pleurodeles waltl. The sequence continues at coordinate 321,726,273 of NC_090436.1, forward strand.
CCACTGAAGCTGATGGCTTAGCGGAGGGAGTAGTACTTGCAGATTGCAGAAGGACAACTGTGTCAACATCAGGGCAGTGCGCGCTCTACAGGCGACTAAAATGCAAAAACCCAACCTTTATGCAAGGACCTAATTCATGCATTGTATTTATATGCAGTGTGTGAACCTTTTGCATTGCAGACTTTAACCTTGAAAAACACTATTAATGATGTGTGCAATAACTGTTCATTTGCAGTGTATCGCTGCAGGCTTACTGAGTGTGTTAGTGTGTGGTCCCTTTCTAGGACCTTCTAGAAGCTTTCCCTGCAGCATGACTGGGTGTGGTTTGTGGGCTGGGCCAGACTCTATGTAAGGGAGCCAGCCCAGCTCCACGTGCTCACTATTCAGAGGGCCCGGTGCAGAGCAGCAGCAACTTCCTGAGCTCCAATTCCGGAGGCCTACTTTGACCTTTCCAGGCCTTGCCCTTCATTGTATTGGTGATCCATGAACAGGGCGGTAAGACAGAGGTCGGGCTGGGCCCCCGACCCCGTTTTCAAAGGCATTCGAGTTTTTGGGCCTAGTTTTCATCTTGAAAGATTTTTCCTTGTGCGTGTGAAGGTGCTTGTGGGTTCTGGTATTTACATGTTGATATTCGAATTGGCAAGACGCACAATTCATTCTTGGCATTTGACTTTTGAGATTCGGGTCGGCAACAGTGTGTGCGACCATTTCTGGACATTTGCATATTGACTTTCGAATCGGCAAGACGCGCAATTCATTCCTTGCATTTAATTCTTGATACTCATTGTGCGCCACCATTTCTTGGCATTTGCATGGTGGCATTCGAATCTGCAAGACGCGCAATTCATTCCTTGCATTTAGCTCTTGATAATCATTGTGCGCGACCATTTCTTGGCATTTGCATGGTGGCATTCGAATCGGCAAGACGCGCGATTCATTCCTTGCATTTAACTCTTGATAATCATTGTGCGTGACCATTTCTTGGCATTTGCATGGTGGCATTCGAATTGGCAAGACGTGCGATTCATTCCCGCATTCAAACTTTGATGTTCAGATCGCTTACAGAGTCCGCCAAGGGACCGCCGCTAAATGACCGCGCCGAGGTCAAAAGACCGCAGCGGCCATTCAAACATTTCCTCTGGGCCGGCGGGCGCTCTCCAAAAGAGCGCCCGCCGGCCCAGAGGAAATGCCCCTGCAACGAGGACGCCGGCTCAGAATTGAGCCAGCGTAGTTGCAGGGGTGCGACGGGTGCAGTTGCACCCGTCGCGTATTTCAGTGTCTGCAAAGCAGACACTGAAATACTTTTTGGGGCCCTCTTACGGGGGCCCCTGCATTGCCCATGCCATTGGCATGGGCACTGCAGGGGCCCCCAGGGGCCCCGCGGCACCCCCTACCGCCATCCTGTTCATGGCGGGTTTCCCGCCATGAACAGGATGGCGGTAGGGGGTGTCTGAATCCTCATGGTGGCGGAGCGCGCTCCGCCGCCATGGAGGATTCACTGGGGCAGCGGTAAACCGGCGGGAGACCGCCGGTTTACCCTTTCTGACTGCGGCTGAACCGCCGCGGTCAGAATGCCCTCGGGAGCACCGCCAGCCTGTTGGCGGTGCTCCCGTGGTCGGTGACCCTGGCGGTCACCGGCCGCCAGGGTCAGAATGACCCCCAATGTTTGTTCTGGAACCATAATTCTAAAAGGTTCTTTTATTCCTAGACAATATGTGACATTTCATGAAAAGTTCATATGAAAAATTGTATTAACCATTCTAGATTCCTTCCCAGGTACCCAGACGTCTTGAGGCCTAGTTATGGTCCTTTCTTAAGTTATCCATGGTTACAGTATGACAATGCTTAGAATCATAGTCTAGTGAAAAGCAATGTGATAAAATCTTGATATTGTGTGGTTTAACCTTTTGCTTCCTACAGGTCTCCTTCCCAGCTGTTCCCATCCTAATCCCCTTTTCCCCCGCTTGGACTCTCTCAGGCTCTGTGATTTTTCTATCAGGGTTTTGGGCTGTCTAGTGGTGGACATGTTGGGAACGTGCGCAGACCCCGAGGATCTGGTCTCCCTGACAGAATAGTGAGCCCACGAATTAATTATCCTCCTGGTTTGCGTGTGTTCTCAGCATGGCCACATTGGACGAGCTAGTCAAGGTTATCACGCAGCTCCAAGCAGAGGTAGTGTCATCAAAGGCTATAGCAGCCAGCCTAGCTGAGAGAGTGAGTCAGTTGCAGGGAAAGGGTAGAAAAGAAGGAACAAAGTCCTTTGGGTGTGTCTTGGCCTGGTCCTTCTTCTCAAGCTTCTGGAGGTAATCCTCCTACGAACATTTCCCTCAACGTTCCTTCAGCCATTCCCCTAGCTCCTCCAGAACGTTTCTCAGGCGATCCCCTGAAAGCGCAATCTTTCCTGGTTCAAGTGGAATTACATTTTACCTGCCGACCACACACTTTCCCTGATGCCCAATCCAGGGTGGCCTTCTTGTTATCATACCTGACTGGGGACGCAGCCACCTGGGCAATTCCTCTTGTGCCTAAAGACAGTCCCCTGCTTTACAATTGGAGAAATTTTGTATGCAAGTTTGAACGAGTGTTTGATCATAGAACCATGACATTGTCGGCAGATTGTGAACTATTCGACTTGCGACAAGGTAACCAAGATCTAGGGGCATATTTATACTCTGTTTGCGCCGAATGTGCGTCAAAACTTTTGACGCACAAATGGCGCAAACCCTGCCCATATTTATACTTTGACGCCCGACCCCGCGGGCGTCAAAATTCCATCATGTGCGTCATTTTTTGGAAGGGGGAACCAGCCTTGGGTTAATTATATGCACGGTAGGCGTTCCCTTCCAAAAAATGACTTTAAGGCCTGTGCCCCTTATTTATACTCTGGCGTCATTTTGACGCACAGGAGGGGGTGGGCCTTGAAAAACGGCGCACAGCCTGATGTGCGCCGTTTTTTAATGCCTCGGTCAGGGCAGGCGTTAAGGGACCTGTCGGCTTGGAAGGAGCCCAGAGGTGCCCTCCCCTGCCCCCAGGGACACCCCCTGCCACCCTTGCCCACCCCAGGAGGACACCCAAGGATGGAGGGACCCATCCCAGGGAAGTAAAGGTAAGTTTGGGTAAGTATTTTTTTCCGATTTTTTTTGTGGCGTAGGGGGGCCTGAGTTGGGCCCCCCTACATGCCACTATGCCCAATGACCATGCCCAGGGGACATAAGTCCCCTGGGCATGGCCATTGGGCAAGGGGGCATGACTCCTGTCTTTGCTAAGACAGGAGTCATGTCAATGGAGGTTGGGCGTTAAAAAAAATGGCGCAAATCCGGTTTGAGGCCTGAATTTTGCCTCAGACCTGATTTGCACCATTTTTTGACGCACAACCCCCATTTTCCCCTACGCCGGCGCTGCCTGGTGTGAGTCATTTATTTTGACGCACACCAGTCCGCAGCGCCGGCTAACGTCATTTCATTAATAAGGCACCCGCATGGCGCGTTGGAATGGCGTTAGCCGGCGGTAAAATTTTTGACGCACAACTGCGTTGGCACAGTTGTGCGTCAAAAAGTATAAATATGGGCCCTAGTGTCTTACTTAGCTAACTTTAATCGGATGGTAGCCGAGACATCCTGGCCTGAAGAAAAGCAAGCGGCCTTGTTCTACAAAGGACTCAAGGATGAGTTAAAGGACATCCTTGCTCAAATAGACCCGCAGCCTACAGATTGTCGAGATCTAATAAACCTTGTTTTGAGACTGGATCATCGTTTAGCAGAACGAAGGGGAACATGCAAAAAGACTGAGAAATATTCCTGGCGTGTTCACGATAATCGAGAATCAAGAACCCAGAAAGAAAGAACTCCAGAACCTATGGAAATCGGAACAATCAGGAGGCCTTTGACCAAAGATGAAAAGGACCTACGTAGAAAGAATGGACACTGTCTTTATTGCGGGCGCAAGGGTTATTTCGCCAAAGAGTGTCCAATCAAACCAAAGAGCAAACGAGGTCCTGTCCAGAAACTTGCAGCTAATGCAAAAGTCGAGTCGGAAAACAAAATTACCCAAGATGTAAAGAAGGGTTGCTCTTGGGTGTTACCGTGGACCCTTCACAGTCTAGACATCTCAAGCTGGGCATAAAAGTTCAAGTAAAGAATAATAACTATTTCAAGAAGGCCCTCGTAGATTCTGGGGCTACCGGGACCTTTGTTGATGCCCAATTAGTTTGTGCATGGGGGATCCCATGCACCGAGAAAAAGACTCCAGAGATAATACAAGCAGTAGATGGAAAGCTCTTGACTGGAGGCCCAGTAACTCTTCAGACTGTCCCATGATCTGTGAGCGGGGTAATCAAAGAACCAAACATGAAGAGAAACTCATCTTTGACGTGATCCATGCTCCTCAGTATGGAATTATCCTTGGCTTACCCTGGTTAACTCATCTCAATCATGAGATTAACTGGGCAGAACGGAAAGTCATGTTCTCTTCCACCCTATGTAATAAAAAATGCTTCCAGACGTCTCAAGTCGCCAAAAATTGCAACTCTTACATAGCCACTGCAGCGGAGAAAGAAGTAAAGTTGCCCAGACAATACTCGTCCTATGAAGATGTATTCAATGAAAAAGAAGCGGGAACCTTGCCTCCTCATAGGCCTTATGACTGCCAAATTGATCGAACTCCAGGTGCGATACTCCCCAGCTGTCGTGTATACGCCTTGTCAGAACATGAAAATCAACACTTACGAAAGTACCTAGATCAATTCTTAGAGAATGGCTTCATCCGCCCTTCCAAGTCTCCTGCAGCCTCTCCTTTGTTTTTTGTCTCTAAGGTGAATGTGGACCTTCGAACCAGTATTGACTATAGGGGTTTGAGCAAGGTCACAATCAAGAACAAATGCCCCTTGCCCCTGATTCCTGTCTTGTTGGACCAAGTGAAAAAAACAAAAATCTACACGAAGCTCGATCTACGAGGTGCTTACCATTTAGTCCGAATGAGAGAAGGCGATGAATGGAAAACTGCGTTCAAGACAAGATATGGTCTCTTTGAATATACCGTCATGCCTTTTGGCCTGTGCAATGCTCCAGCAGCATTTCAATTTTTCTGAATGACGTTCTTAGAGAGTATCTCGACATATTTGCAATAGTCTATATCGATGACATTTTGATCTACTCTGACAATGAAACCGAACATGTACAACATGTCAAGAAAATTCTCACAGCTCTCCGAAAGCATCATTTATATTGCAAACTAACCAAGTGTGAGTTTCATGTTACTACAGTTGAGTTTTTAGGGGTCATCCTTACCCATCAAGGTATGGTCATGGCAGAAAAGAAAGTGCAAGCTGTATCTGATTGGCCCACTCCAAAGACTGTTCGAGATGTACAATGTTTCCTGGGGTTTGCAAACTTTTATCACAGGTTTATAAACCATTTCTTTCAAACAGTGGCCCCAATCACCAAGTTATTGAGAAAGAAAGAAAAATTGTATGGTCTCTAGAAGCTGACCAAGCCTTTTCAACTTTGAAAGAAGCTTTTTCCACTGCCCCAGTCTTGACTCACCCTGATGTGAATCATCCATTCATAGTGGAAGCCGATGCCTCAGATGTGGCAATTGGTGCAGTCTTGTCACAACGAAGCAAAGACACTGGCCAACTTCATCCTGTAGCCTACATGTCTCGAAATCTGAACAAGGCCAAACAGAACTATATCATTGCTGAAAAAGAGCTGCTGGCGATCTGTGATGCCTTTAAAGAATGGTGACATCATTTATTGGGTGCCAAGTACACTGTCACAGTAAATACTGATCACCGTAATCTCCAGTTCATGAGTTCAGCCAGACTTTTGACTCCTCGGCAATTACACTGGATGTTGTTTTATGCCGAATTTGATTTTGTGGTACTTTTCATCCTGGTAAAGACAATCGCAAAGTGGACGCCTTGTCCCGCCAAGAGTCTACCACGTTGCCTACAGTACAACCTTCCAGAGCTATCATTGCTCCAGACAAAGTCCTATGCATCATAAAAACCGAAGATTTCTTTGAAGACATCTGTAATTCCTTCACCATTGAGAAATGGCAGGCATGGGCTCAAGCAGATCCCAAAAGATCAATCAAGCAAGGACCACCTTTCCATGACGCTCGTTTGTTCGTGCCCACCACCAAGCTTCGCAAGTTAGTATTTCATTGGTTGCATGTTATACCTACGGCAGGTCATCCAGGTACTCCTAAAACTCTTGAATTAATCCAACGCTACTTTTGGTGGCCTACTCTGACAAAAGACATCAAAACAGTGGTGAATAACTGCAAAGTCTGTGCTCGCATCAAGACAAGCTATTCAAAACCAAAAGGTTTGTTGCATCCGCTCCCAACTCCATGTCAACCTTGGGAACACATCTCTTTAGACTTAATTACAGGACTACCCGTGGTTCAACAACACTCAGTAATCCTTGTGGTGGTAGATAGTCTCACGAAATATGGACATTTCATTGCCTGTAATAAATTGCCCACCTCCAGTGAACTGGCAACCATCTTACTGAATAAAGTGGTCCGTTGTCACAGACTGCCGAAAATGATTCTCTCCGATCGAGGGTCACAATTTGCCTCCAATTTCTGGAAACGTGGTGCAAAACACTTCAGGTCACGTCCACATTATCTACTAGCCATCATCCTCAAACAGATGGTCAAACTGAGAGACTGAATCAGACATTGAAGCAATATCTGCGTGCTTATGCTGAGAAAGCACTTCATTCCTGGACATCAATGCTCTGGCTAGCTGAGTTAGCCTACAATAACTCAGTTTACACCTCCACTGGTGTTACACCCTTTTTTAGTTTGTTTGGCTATCACCCTGACACTTTGCCCATTACGATTCCTGAAGAAAGTTCTCTTACCCCAGCTGTGTTGGAAACAATTCAAAACCTCCATCGAACCCAGAAACTGATTCAACAGCATTTAGAAAAAGCTAAACAAAAATACAAAAAGCCCTACGACAAGAAACATTGTGAAGGACCTCAGTACCAACCAGGTGATAAAGTGTGGCTTTCTACAAGACATATAGACTTTTAAAAAAGCACATATTTAATCCCAAATTCATAGGTCCTGACACTGTCTTCCAGCAAATTAACCAGTGGCCTAAAAACTGCAGCTGCCCCGGTCACTGCGTATTCATCCAGTGTTCCATACTTCCCTCCTGAAAAAAGCAGTCCAGAAGGTACACTCACAACCAGCTCCAGTTCTAGTACAGGGGGAAGTGGAATACAAAGTCAAACAGGTGTTGGAATTCAAACTTCGAGGTCGTAACCTGTGGTATCTGATCTCTCGGAAAGGTTACGGTCCTGGAAGTAACTCATGAGTTTCCGCATCAGATGTTCATGCTCCACGACTAGTGAGACGTTTTCATCATCTTAACCCAGGCAAACCAGGCCCTAGAGCGCCCTTGGGAGAGGGGAGTACTGTCAACATCAGGGCAGTGCGCGCTCTACGGGCGACTAAAATGCAAAAACCCAACCTTTATGCAAAGACCTAATTCATGCATTGTATTTATATGCAGTATGTTAACCTTTTGCATTGCAGACTTTAACCTTGAAAAACACGATTAATGACGTTTGCAATAACTGTTCATTTGCAATGTATTGCTACAGGCTTACTGAGTGTGTTAGGGTGTGGTCCCTTTCTAGGACCTTCTAGAAGCTTTCCCTGCAGCATGACTGGGTGTGGTTTGTGGGCTGGGCCAGACTCTATATAAGGGAGCCAGCCCAGCTCCACGTGCTCACTATTCAGAGGTCCCGGTGCAGAGCAGCAGCAACTTCCTGAGCTCCTGTTCCGGAGGCCTACTTTGACCTTTCCAGGCCTTGCCCTTCATTGTATTGGTGATCCTTGAACAGAGCAGTAAGACAGAGGTCGGGCTGGGCCCCCAACCCCGTTTTTAAAGGCATTCGAGTTTTTGGGCCGAATTTTCATGTTGAAAGATTTTTCCTTATGCATGTGAATGTGCTCATGGGTTCTGGCATTTACATGTTGATATTCGAATCGGCAAGACGCACGATTCATTCTTGCCATTTGACTTTTGAGATTCGGGTCGGCAACAGTGTGCGTGACCATTTATTGACATTTGCATATTGACTTTCGAATCGGCAAGACGCGCGATTCATTCCTTGCCTTCAATTCTTTATACTCATTGTGCGCTACCATTTCTTGGCATTTGCATGGTGGCATTCGAATTGGCGAGACGCGCGATTCATTCCTTGCATTTAACTCTTGATAATCATTGTGCGCGACCATTTCTTGGCATTTGCATGGTGGCATTCGAATCGGCAAGACACGCGATTCATTCCTTGCATTTAACTCTTGATAATCATTGTGCGTGACCATTTCTTGGCATTTGCATGGTGGCATTCGAATCGGCAAGACGTGCGATTCATTCCTAGCATTTAACCCTTGATAATCATTGTGCGCGACCATTTCCTGGCATTTGCAAGGTAGCATTCGAATCAGCAAGATGCACGATTCATTCCCGCATTCAAACCTTGATGTTCAGATCGCTTACAGAGTGTGTGATCATTTCATGGCATTTGCATATTCTTGTTGGAATTTTCAAGACGCGCCATTCATCTCTGCATTCAAATCTTGATGTTCAGATCGCTTACAGTGTGCGCAATCATTTCATGGCATTTGCATATACTTGTTGAAATCGACAGTGTGCGCGATTCATTTCCTGCATTTAAACCTAGGTGTTCAGATCGCTTACAGTGTGCGCAATCATTTCATGGCAATTAAAACTTTGATGTGTAGTGTTTCCTGAAGTGCACACAACTATCCAGGGCTTTTGAATTTTCTGCAAAGGTGTTAAAATTACATTATATGTGCATATTAAGTCCTTAGTACAATTCCTATTGTTTTCCAGGGAATGTTCAGATTACTTTTTGTCCTCATGTAGAAAGACAATGTTTGTTCTGGAAACATAATTCTAGAAGGTTCTTATATTCCTAGACAAAATGTGACATTTCATGAAAAGTTAATGTGAAAAATTGTATTAAGCATTCTTGATTCCTTCCCAGGTACCCAGACGTCTTGAGGCCTAGTTATGGTCCTTTCTTAAGTTATCCATGGTTACGGCATGACAATGCTTCGAATCATAGTGAAAAACAATGTGATAAAATCTTGATATTGTGTGGTTTAACCTTTTGCTTCCTACAGGTCTCCTTCCCAGCTGTTCCCATCCTAATCCCCTTTTCCCCCGCTTGGACTCTCTCAGGCTCTGTGATTTTTCTATCAGAGTTTTGGAGCTGTCTAGTGGTGGACATGTTGGGAACGTGCACAGACCCCGAGAATCTGGTCTCCCTGACAAACTGTATAAATCTCTCAAGTCAGTTTTCTGAATTCTTCTCACTGATACCACTGATACCAGGTACCAGTACTTGGTGTGAACATACAATCAATACTTGAGACAGCTTACCTGTCAAAAGTAAGATTTATAGGCAGCCTGACCATGCCAGGGACTGCTTTAAACAAGAGGTGCAGAAAAGGTTAGATTTAGGAGTGATTGAGCCTTCAGAAAGCCCATGGGTGCTTGTCCCAGAACCTCACAGTAAGGATGGTAAAGGAGAGATGCGGTTTTGTGTTGACTATAGAGGGCTCAACCAAGTAACCAAGACAGATGCTCACCCTATACCCAGGGCAGATGAGCTGATTGATACACTGGCTTCTGCCAAGTATCTGAGCACTTTTGATTTAACTGCAGGGTATTGGTAGATTAAATTATCAGAAGATGCTAAACCCAAGACTGCATTTTCAAACATTGGAGGGCACTATCAATTCACTGTGATGCCCTTTGGGCAGCCCAGTCCCAGGAAGGCAGAACAAAGGATTTCCTCTGAGAGAGGGTGTTACACCCTCTCCTTTTGGAAATAGGCGTTAAGGGCCTGAGAGGAGTAGCCTCTCCTGGCCTCTGGAAATGCTTTGAAGGGCACAGATGGTGCCCTCCTTGCATAAACCAGTCTACACCGGTTCAGGGAGCACCCATCCCCTGCTCTGGCACGAAACTGGACAAAGGAAAGGGGAGTGACCACTCCCCTGTCCATCACCACCCCAGGGGTGGTGCCCAGAGCTCCTCCAGTGTGTCCCAGACCTCTGCCATCTTGAATGCAGAGGTGTGACGGCACAATGGAGACCTCTTAGTGGCCAATGCCAGCAGGTGACATCAGAGACCCCTCCCGATAGGCTCTTACCTAGTTAGGTAGCCAATACTCCTCTAAGGGCTATTTAGGGTCTCTCCTGTGGGTTTCTCTTCAGATAATGAATGCAAGAGCTCACCAGAGTTCCTCTGCACTTCTCTCTTCGACTTCTGCCAAGGATCGACTGCTGACTGCTCCAGGACGCTTGCAAAACCACAACAAAGTAGCAAGAAGACAACCAGCAACATTGTAGCGCCTCATCCTGCCGGCTTTCTCGACTGTTTCCTGGTGGTGAATGCTCTGAGGGCTGTCTGCCTTCACCCTGCACTGGAAGCCAAGAAGAAATCTTCTGTGGGTCGACGGAATCTTCCCCCTGCTAACGCAGGCACCAAACTTCTGCATCACCGGTCCTCTGGGTCCCCTCTCATCTTGACGAGCGTGGTCCCTGGAACACAGGAGCTGAATCCAAGTGTCCCCGACAGTCCAGTGGTCCTTCTGTCCAAATTTGGTGGAGGTAAGTCCTTGCCTCCCCACGCCGGACAGTAATCCTGTGTACTGCGTGAACTGCAGCTGCTAGGGCTTCTGTGCACTTTTGCAAGACTTTCATCATGCACAGCACAGCCCAGGTCCCCAGCACTCTGTCCTGCATTACCCAACTCACTGAGTTGTACTCCGACTTCGCGGGACCCTCTTTTGTTGTGCTGAGACGACCGCCATGCTCAGATCTTCTGAACACCTGTTCAGGTGCTTCTGCGGGTGCTGCCTGCTTCTGCCTGGGCTCTCTCTGTTGCTGAGCGCCCTCTCTGTCTTCTCCTCCAAGGGGCGACCTCCTGGTCCTTCCTGGGCCCTGTCAGCATCCAAAATCTCTTGCAGCTAGCAAGGTTTGTTTGTGGTCTTTCTGCGTGGAAACAACTCTGTGTCCTCTAGCACGCTATCGGACATCTTCTGACTAAAGGAGAAGTTCTTGGCACCTTCCGTTGTTGCAGAATCTTCAGCTTCTTCCACCCAGAGGCAGCCCTTTTGCACCTTCATCCCGCGTTTAGTGGGCTCCTGCCCCCCCCAGACACTTGCGTGACTCTTGGACTTGGTCCCCTTCCTTTGCAGGTCCTCAGGTCCAGGAATCCGTCTTCAGTGCTTTGCAGTCAGTTGTTGTCTTTGCAGAATCCCCTATCTCAACTTTACTGTCTTTCTGGGGTAGTAGGGTTGTTTTACTCCTACTTTTCAGGGTCTTGGGGTGGGGTATCTTGGACACCGTTAGTGTTTTCTTACACTCCCAGCGACCCCCTACACACTACACTAGGCCTGGGGTCCATTCGTGGTTCGCATTCCACTTTTGGAGTATATAGTTTGTGTTGCCCGTAGGCCTATTTTTCCCATTGCATTCTATTGTGTTCTACAGTGTTTGCACTACTTTTCTAAGTGTTTTACTTACCTGATTTTGGTTTGTGTGTATATTTTGTGTATTTTACTTACCTCCTAATGGAGTATATCCTCTAGGATACTTTTGGCATATTGTCACTGAAATAAAGTACCTTTATTTTTAGGAACTCTGAGTGTTGTGTTTTCTTATGATATAGGCCCTCATTACAACTTTGACGGGCGGCGGAGGCCGCCCGCCAAAGTTGCGCCGCAGGAATACCGCACCGCGGTCTGAAGACCGCGGCCGGCATTCTGAGTTTCCCGCTGGGCAGGCGGGCGGCCGCCTTAAGGCCGCCCGCCAGCCCAGCGGGAAACAACCTTCCCACGAGGACGCCGGCTCGGAATCGAGCCGGCGGAGTGGGAAGGTGCGACGGGTGCTACTGCACCCGTCGCGTATTTCACTGTCTGCTATGCAGACAGTGAAATACAAGCGGGGCCCTCTTACGGGGGCCCCTGCAGTGCCCATGCCATTGGCATGGGCACTGCAGGGGCCCCCAGGGGCCCCGCGACACCCCCTACCGCCATCCTGTTCCTGGCGGGCGAACCGCCAGGAACAGGATGGCGGTAGGGGGTGTCAGAATCCCCAAGGCGGCGCAGCATGCTGCGCCGCCTTGGAGGATTCTGACGGGCAGCGGAAAACCGGCGGGAGACCGCCGGTTTTCCTGCACTGACCGCGGCCAAAGCGCCGCGGTCAGAATGCCCTAAGGGGCACCGCCAGGCTGTCGGCGGTGCTCCCGCCAACCGCGAGCCTGGCGGTCACAGACCGCCAGGCTCGTAATGAGGGCCATAGTGCTATATGATATAAGTGGTATAGTAGGAGCTTTGCATGTCTCCTAGTTCAGCCTAAGCTGCTCTGCTATAGCAACCTCTATCAGCCTAAACTTCTAGAACACTTCTAATCTACTAATAAGGGATAACTGGGCCTGGCACAAGGTGTAAGTACCACAAGGTACCCACTATAAGCCAGGCCAGCCTCCTACAAAAGTCAATCAAGGAGTACCACAAAAATGGAAGTAGGGAAAAATCCAAAAAAGATAAAAAGCAAAAATGACAAGGACAAGTAGTATGTGGTCACCTAATGGTCTGCACTGAAAATAGTAGTGTACACTTAGTTACTGTATGTCAAGTACAAATACATGTCCAATCCCAACCGCTGATTACCAATGTTAGAAATGGGGTCTTTGGTTGGCAGTCATGTTACCCCCTGTCCAAGCAAGGACCCTCACTCTAGTCAGGGCAAGGAGAAGCACCCTCCTTTAACCCCCGCTCACCCTTTTGGAAGCTTGGCATGAGCAGGCAGGCTTAACTTCAGAAGCACTGTGTAAGGTATTTGTACCAACACACACAGTAACTCAGTGAAAACACTACAATATGACACAACACAGGTTTAGAAAAATAGGTAATATTTATCTAAACAAAACAAGACCAAAACAACAAAAATCCAACATAACACAAGTGAAGCTATGAATTTTTAAAGAATAAGAGTCTTAATTCCTTCACAAAAGAGTGAGAACACTGTTAGCATGAAAAAGTACCTGGGTTGCGTCAAAATACCACCATAAGGGCGAGTGTGCGTCGGAAAGGACCAGCGATGCATCAATTTCTCACTTGCAAACGAGACTGTGCATTGTTCCTCCTCCGGTCAGGTTCGCTTGCGTTGTTTTTCTTCTCCGCAAGAGTGCGATGAGTCGATCCAGACAGGCACCTCCGGTGATATTGTGTCAAAATCAGGTTGCACGGTGTCAAGAAACCACGCTGTGTGGGGTTTGCATTATTAACAGCAGCCACTGTGGGTGTTGCACGTTGTTTCCTCAGCCACGTTGCCTCGATATCTCAGCCGCGATGCAGGTGGAGCGTCTATTTTAGCCACGAGTCCAGCGGCGCGTTGTTTTTCAGCAGCGAAGCGGGTGGTGCGTCAAAAGTTTCCCCGCACGGCTGTCTTTGCGTGGATTTCTGTCCATTTCAACCAGCTGCACCTTTCAAGGGCCCAAAGACAGGTTAGGGTGTGACTTGGCAAGCAGGACTCTCAGCAGAAAGCCCAAGTTCTGGCAGAGAGAAGTCTTTGCTGTTCCTGAGACTTCATCAACAGGAGGCAAGTTTCAAGCCCTTGGAGATTCTTCACCAGTGGGAAGTCACACAAAAGTCAGTCTTTTCCTCTCTCAGGTAGGAGCAGCCACTGCAGGCCAACCCAGCAAAGCACAGTCATGGGCACCTCTAGTGCACTTTACTAGGGACTTACTAGTATCAAACATGCCAATCATGGATAAGCCAATGTACATATATAATTTATACAGGGAACACTTACACTTTAGCCCTGGTCAGCAGTGTTAAAGCGTCCAGAGCAAACAAAACAGCAAAATCAGAGTCCAGGACACAAAAAACAACCTGGGAAGTAGAGGCAAAAAGTTAGGGGAGACCATGCCAATGATGCCAAGTCTAACAGCTGTTTTATATCCATAAAAGGTAGCAGTACTTTATATAGCCCATGCTTTGGATTAAATCATGGTTGAGTACATTTTATCAAGAAATATAATACAAACCTTACATATAAGTTAAAAAGGTTTATGCAATATATTTTCTAGATATCCTAGAAACACAGACGTCTGTTTTCTAGACCACTTAGAACCAAGGACTCAGTCAATGCGCCAACCTGAAATAGAAGATCAGTTGTAGTGTGCTGGGCCTGGCCCTCTCTGCAGTGTTACCCCAAAACCTTTTGCCTTCTCTCCTTTTGTTTTGCTGAATTAGGCCCTGATTTATACTTTTGGTGCAAAACTGCACCAACGCAGTTCTGCACGAAAAGGTTTAGCACTGGCTTGCACCATTTCTGAGCACCAGTGAGGCACCATACTTATGGAATGGTGCAAGCCGGTGCAAAGGATGAGCTAGTGTAAATGTAAAAAAAAACGTGGGCCCGGTGGGGCTGGCAGTATGGAGAAGGAGGTTTTGTACCAAAAAATGACTTTAGGCTGGTTAGAGTAATAAAAAATTACTCAAACCAGCCTAGCGTCATTTTTGATACAAAACCATCCATACCACATGACTCCTGTCTTAGAAAAGACAGGTGTAATGCCCACTACCCCAATTGCCAGCACAGGGGACCAGGTCCCCTGGGCATGGCCTTGCACCCAGTGACATGTAGGGGGGCTCTCTTCAGGGCCCCCAATGGCACTTTAAAAACAAAATACTTACCTATACTTACCTGTGATGGGGTCCCTCATCCTCCGCTGTCCCTCTGGTGTGGGTGAGGGTATCCCTGGGGCCTGGGGAGGGCACCTGTGAGCTTATTCCATGGTGTTCCAATATGGAATAGGGCCACAGGTCCCCTAATGCCTGCCCTGACCCATGCGTTAAATAATGGTGCAAAGCAAGTTTTGCACCATTATTTGACCCCTCCTCCTCCCCACGTGCATGATTTTAGCATGGGGGATAAATATGGCACTGAGGCCATAGAGTCATTTTTTGCACGGGAATGCCTACTTTGCATCTCATTGACGCAAAGTAGGTTTCCACGTCCATAAAATGACTTTAACTCCATAAATTTGGCTCTAGACGGGTCTAGCACCAAAGTATAAATATGGATTTACTTTTGCACCAAATTTGCGTAAAAAAAATGACACAAATTTAGCGCAAAACAAGTATAAATATGCCCCTTAGTGTTTGTTGGCCTTAGTACATTGTGCACTTTACCACTTCTAACCAATGCTAAAGTGCTTGTGCTCACGCCCTAAAACTTGGTAAACTTGGCTTACATCTGATTGGCATATTTAATTTACTAATATGTCCCTAGTAAGGTGGTATACCATATACCCAGGGCTGCTAAATTAAATGATGCTAGTGAGCCTGCAGCACTTATTGTGCCACCCACTGGAGAAGCCCCTTAAAACATGTCTCAGGCCCACAATTGCAGCCTGTGTCCAGTGTCAAACTGCCAATTCACATTGACAAAATACACCTTTTGCCAAACTTAAAACTAACCTTTTTAATACAATGGTCACCTAATAGGGTAGGCCCTAAACAATTCATAGTGCATGTCATGGTAGTGAAATACTCACACATTAATTTTAAACTGCTGTGAGGCCTATCTCTCCCATAGGATAACACTGTGTTACCTTATTACATGTAACAAGTAATAATATGGTTTTCGGACCAGATCGAAATGTCATGTTTAGCGCCTAAGGAATTGTAATTTTAAACCTTCTTTAATGGTTGTATTTTAAGGTACAATTGTAAACATGAGACTTTAGAAAGTTGGCATTTTCTTGTTCTAACCATATGATACGTGTATCCTGGGTAACATGACTAGATGTCTTTGGCAGTTGACCTCTGTGTGTTCCTCTCAGACATTGTCACAAAGGGGGGGCGAGGTGTTGGTATGATGGGCCATCCTGACACTATGGGAGGGCCAGAGCTGTGCATAACGCCACCTTCTCTCTCTCTCTCTCTCTCTCTATATATATATATATATATATATATATATATATATATATATATATATATATATATATATATATATATATTTATATATATTTTGTGTACCCAGACTCAGTGGAACCTGGGCAGGAAGGCAAGAAATTCCAGGACCATCTATTGTGGGGAACCTTAGATGTTTATTTGTATTCAGAGCTGGCACCAGGTGAAAATGTATCTGTGGAGAACTCTTAAAAGACTGCCCTGCTGCCTGACATCTGTCCTGCGCCCTCAAAGGACTGCCCTGCTTTCCTGCTTGGACCCAGGATCATCAGAGTGACTCAAAGGGCCAGTTTGCTGACCTCATGTTCAGTGCTAGAGGTACACCGACAGCTCCAACAACTTTTAAAGTGCACCTTGTACCAGCCCAGCCTGAGTCCTGACCCTCTAAGAGGTGCCCCTAAATCATGGATCCTTTGAAGTGGTGCTAAATGTGCCTAAAAGCCAAAATACAAAACTTGAAACTCAAGATTTTTCTGCCAAAGTGCGAACTGAGAGGAGACCGGGATTTAATTGCTTGCTGATCCACCCAAAGTACATCACCAGTCAGCCTGACTTTGCGATAGGCCCCGGTACACTGTTCTCAATCACAGCAAGTCCTGTTCAGCGGCTCCTCTCTGAAAGGGTATTGTGCCTGCTGGAGCCCTTGTCAGTTACAGCAGCAGCTCTAACAACTTCGTCCAGTGGCCCCCAAATGATGATGCCCCTTCCTTGGACACTGTTAGCTGCCTTGCCTCATTGAACTTTACCTTCACAGACATTTTTCATTGAAATGTCTTCCAAGTACGACCGGCCCTAATCCACGTCTCCTGTCCAGACCATGCTTCATTGCAATTGGCCATAACGTTTGATTTTGCCCAGGTCTTTCACAAATAAATGTTTGCAGTGAGCAATTTAATCTTATAGGCACTAGATTGCACTAAAACCTTTTTCATAACTCCGCATTTACTGATTAGATTTTTGTCATTTTGCTGTCAAATAATTCATTAACTTTTACTGTATTTTACTAAATCAATGTGGTATTTTCCTTGTGTTGTGGTTTCACTGCATTACAGTTTAAGTCCTGCATAAATACTTTTCACATTGGTTCTAGGCTAAGCCTGACTGTTTTTGTGCCAAGCTACCAGAAGGTTAAGTACAGGTTAACTTGGTGACTTTTTGTAGTTCATACTGACAAGTATTGTGGCTGGTGCTTGAGAAGGGCTCACACCCCCCTCAACAAACAACCCAACTTATCACATCTTCAACCACCCCATAACCCACCAAGCAATATGTGAGCAAAATGTGTTTGAAGTAACAATCAAACTCATGAGACATTACAAGGAAAATTAGTGGATTCTGAACCCCTCTTTCATTAATTAAATTAATGGTCAGGAACAATAGAACACTAGGGATACTGTTAGAAATTGGGCTTCTGGTAGGCTAGGGTATGCACCTAAGCCAGGCAGAACCCACCCACTCTAATCAGGGCGAGGTAGTTACACATCCAAGATAACCCCTGTTCATCCCCTTGGTAGCTTGGCATGAGTAGTCAGGCCTATCACAGAGGCAAAGTGGAAAACGATTGCACAACAAACACAACACACGTGATGCACTATCCCCACAACAAAGGAAACACAACACCAAGTTATATAAAAATAAACTGTATAGTTCACAACATCATTAGACCAAACACAACATGCCAGTAATACCCTGCTGCCCAAGCAGTTGTCAGAACATCACACAGTGCTATTACTCTGCAAACGCCAGCAGTAGTCACATACAACACATAGATTACTGGTTATCCTGCAACATAAGCAGTAGTTGAGTAAACATTACTAAAAGAATGTACATCTCATAATAAACATACCCTCATGAGTGCCCATCAAAGGAACATCAGAGAACACATGGCAAGTCATGAAACCATATCATCATACATACACAGATCATCAACATATTGCACCATCATGCAAATGAGAAAGCCATTGTTCAAAGGTGGCATAGGTCAGCCTAATAATCAGGGCTGCCATGCCCTGGGGCGAAAACAGGAACATCCGTATCCCTATCCAGGAGCGCCTCTGCTCCGAGTACAGTGGGGCACAGACTGGCCCTAAGTGGGACGGAGCCTTCGTTGAGACCTTCGTCAGCCCAGGGACACCATTCAATATGCAGATGCACCTCTGTGACACCTCCACCCTCCCTGTGTAGAGGCTGTCTGAAAAGTATGCATAAAGCCCAGCTGTCAGTCTGCCCCAGACATGGACTGGAGTCAACCTACGAAACACCAGAATCATAAGCACAGAGAAATGTTCACTTTGAAGAAGTGACATTTCTATAATGGTAATACAAAATCCACCAACACCAGTAAGCATCATTTCTCACTACCATTCCAACCATACTAAGCCTGCCTACGCTACCTCTCACAGATCAGACAATACACCCTAGACATAAGGCAGGGCATTTCCAAATGCAATCCTATGAGCAAGGCATCACTCACAGCAGTGAGAAACCAAATAGGCTATTTGTCACTACCAGGACAGGCCACACAACCAGGCACATGTCCTGCCTTCCACATACATTGCACCCTGCCCACAGGGCTAGCTAGGGCCTACCTTAGGGGTGACTTACATGGAGTAAAAGGGGAGTCTTAGGCCTGGCAAGTACATTTAGATGCCAAGTCCCTGTGGCAGTAAACTGCACATGCAGGCCCTGCGCGAGTAGGTCTGAGACAGGTTTGAAAGGCTACTTCTGTGAGTGGTGCAAGCACCGCTGCAGGCCCACTACTAGCATTTAATTTACAGGCCATGGGCATAGAGATATCACTGTACAAGGGATTTACAGGTAAATGAAATGTGCCAATTAGGTGTAAGCCAATCATACCAACTTTAGAAGGGAGAGCACCAGCACTGATCAGCAGTGATAAAGTGCTCGGAGTCCTAGAGCCAACAACAAGAGGTCAGAAAAAATAGAAGAAAGGCAAAAGGTTTGGGGATAATCCTGCAAAAAGGGCCAGATCCAACAGATACCTTTTAAAGAATTATTTTAAAATCAAAATCTAGTTTAGTGCACAAAATTTGAATTGTAACCACAGTGATGACAAACTAAATAGAGGCAGCAATATTTACTAAAAACATGTATGGGACGAACTATACTGATAAGCCAGAAACAGAAGACTAGGGGGCAGATTTATGGAAAGTGGCACTGCACTGAGTGCAGTGACACTTTCCCTGCACCCCTTAGCACCCCCCCTACATGTGTGCGCACCAAGGCGCAGGGGAGGGGGCAATAGTGTCATTTTCCATGATGCTATTGATGTGCTCTGCAGGAGTAGCGCCAAAATATTGTCGCTACTTCTACAGAGTATATAGGGCCCCATTCTAAAGAATGGAACACGCCCTTTGGACGCCTGCTCTTGAGCAGGCGTTAAAAGTGCCCTAAAAAATGGCGCAAGGAAATCTTATAGATTTCCTTATACCATTTTTCTGGGCCTCCTTTGCACCATTTTTATCTGCATTTTTTAATGCCCACTAAGTGCAGGCGTTAAAAAGAGGCTCCCATTGTGTTCAATGGGCCTCTGGATCCTTTTTGCAGGATTATCATCAACATTTGTGACGCTAGTCCTGTAAAGCGCCGGACTAGCATAAAAAAGTATGACTCTAGTCCCCCTGATTACTGCCATGGTGCTCCGTATTTCACATACAGCGCACACATGGTGGAGGTAGGGGGGTTTAGAGGCACAAGAAAAGTAGCGCTGCACTATGTGCAGCGCCACTTTTCATAAATCTGGGCCATGGTTTCTAAAAGAGTCATCATCCTGTGACCTAGTTTCATTCAATAATAAAAGTTAAAGTTTGGCAGGCCCAGCCTCCGCTTGTAAATGGGATTTGTAAAAAAGCAAAAGACGTTTGTAGATATTTGCTACACCAAATAAAGGTAATTGTGACAGTATTTATACTTTTAAAAGAAGGAAGAGGTTGTCTCTACTGAAAAAGTCTTAAACAAGTAAACAACTTTATTAAGGTGGTCATTTTTATTATGTTATCCCAACCCACTAAAGGTAACCGGTAGTGTTCCTACTTTTTAAAACTCCTGATATTCTCACAAAAAAATTGGATTATAGTTAACTCTGAAAATCTTGCTCTATTTCCCTACTGTTGTAAATACCCATATATTGCAATTTTCAGTCCTCCTACTGTCTAAACATCATAGCTGTCCCTAACTAATCACAGAAGCTAGAAAATTCACATACTTTCTGCGATAAAGTAGCTGAGTGTTTTAAAGACAAAATCCTAAAGATTCACTCAGAGTTTTCACCCCCGTATAGATCCGGGGGAGTAAGATACTGGCACCAATGGCGGAGCGGTTGTGGGCCCAACCTTGGTAAAGTTTACACCTCTGGTGACTAACAAAATCAAGTCCTTCTATCCAGGATTCACTCAGGTTTCCCGAATGACCCCTGCCCTCCCAGAGTGCTGCAAATGGTAAGCAAACCCATTGTGGTGCTATTGGAGATGACGTTTGCAGAGGTGCTGGAATAAGGTGTGTTCCCTGCTATTTGAAAAGAGACATTATGCCTATCAAAAAAAAAACTGTGAGGGGACCCAGATGATCTCAAAATCCTACGTCCCACTGCTCTCCTGCTTATGTTTGCCATGATTTTGGAGAAACACATCAACCAAGAGCTTGCCACCTTTCTGCTGGTGCATGACTGTTTCTATACCTCCCAACACAGATTCCGGAAAAATCACAGTACGGAGTCCTCCTTGATTGCCACTACAGATTCCATTAGAAAGCAGGTAGATCAGGGAGTTGGCGCTATTCTAATCTTATTATGTCTAACGATGGCTTTTGACACCATCTCGCCCCAGATAATGGCACGTCGTTTACATAAGGCAGGTTTGAGGGACTTGGCTTTGAGCATCCTGGAGACATTCCTCCCAGATAGAACATTGACAGACAGGTGTGGGGACTTTAGCTCAGCTCCATTTCAGCTCCTCTGTGGAGTTCCTCAGGGGTCATCTCTTAGTCTGACCCTTTTTAATTTGTATGTGGCCCCTCTGGCTAAATTGGTTAAATCTTTCCATTTCCAGGTGTCCTTGTGTGCTGACGATACTCAAATTATTGTTTTCTTTTGAGAAAAAGTGCACATTATAGCAGACAGGTTTCAGACCTGCATGAGAGAAGTCAGTAACTGAATGAGCCAAAACTGGCTGAAAATGAATGAGAGCAAAACTGAGATTATCATCTTTGGGGCGAATACCTCTATCTGGAATCATTACTGGTGGCCCAAGACGTGTGTAACCCTACCTACTCCCATTTCCGCAGCCAAGAACCATGGGGTTAAATGTGACTCAGCCCTATCCTTCGATCCCCAGGTAAATAGAGCCAACAATGCCTGTCTTTGGATGATTAAAATCCTAAAAAAAAGTCCTGCCGTTTATACCACAAGAATTAAGAGTGACAGTGGTTCTGGCTCTCATCATATTCTGATTAGACCTCTGTAATGCCTTATATCTAAATATATTTTTCGATTAATCATCCCTGAACAAATTGTAGCTCATTCAAAATGCAGCTGCCCTGCTGGTGCTCGGTCTAACCAAGTTTGCATCCACTAAGGAGGGCATGAGAGAGCTGCCCTGGCTACCCATTAGGAAGCGCATCATTTTTTAAGCCCTTCACTTTAAGGGTTCAGGATATTTGCAAGCAGTGATTAATTGGTACATCCCTAGTTGCTCATTAAGATTAGCAGATCTCAGGCTGGCACAGACTCTGAGGAGCAAAAGACTAAAATGGGGAGACAGGGCTTTCTCAGTGGCAGCTGTTAAGTTATGGAAATCGCTACCAGTCAAAATTAGGGGGATCTCACCCCTCCTACCATTTCGAAAGCAACTGAAGACCTGGTTGTTTTCACTGTAGTTCTCTGTATCGCGTCAGCATCTCTTACAAGTGCAGCTCCTCCGTTAAGGTAAAGGAGCGTCGCCCCCCTCCCCCGCCAGCAGCTGCAGGAGCTGCAACCTTTAAAAACGAAATTACAATAAACACTGATTATTTTTGTTTTGTTTCTAAAGGTTCTAAAGGGGCGGGCCATGGGGGTGACGAGCATGGAGAAGAGTGCACAGAGCACTCCCCTCAGTGCGCATGCATGTTTGGCCGGCAGTCTCTGGCCGGCCAAACATACATGCACACAAGGGCTCTCTCCAACCTGGCACTGTGTTGCTGAGTTGGAGAGAGCCTGCATAGGCTCCCAGTCTGTGTCTGAGTACCCAGCACCCAGCTGGGGCGCTCCAGCAAATCATAACGCTGCTCTGAGCAGCGTCATGATTGGCGCAGAGCAGGCTGGGAACCTGTGCCTGGAGTGCGATGGCGGTGGAGGTAAGTAGATATTTTTTTAATTTATACATATATATATATATATATATATATATATATATATATATATATTTATATATATACCATCATGTAATATTTCAACGCTGGCACTCCATGCAGTTACTGTTCTTTATTCACATCCAGGAATCCTTTTCATAACAAAAAAATCCACAACAACAAAGATGGGGCAACGCGTTTCAACCTTCGCAGTCTTCTTCCTTGGCCCACAATGAATCACATAAAAGTGCAAAAACCCCTTGGCCTCTCCTATTCCCAATATAAGAGCTTCCCCACATCATAGACATAGAAATTTTATTTATTTTTTTCTTCTTTCTTCTCCTCCATATATTGTGCCTTTCACTTGTTAATCTCGTGTCCCTTCAACTTATTCTTATCCCCTACCTAAATTACATATGTTTACTGCTCTTATCCTATACTAATAATCTCATCACTCCCAATAAAAATAATAATAATATAAACGTAACCTCAACTTTACTAACTTCGCTAATTGGGTGGCCACATGAACCATGCTTACTAAGAGGATTCCTCTTCAACTTAACATGAAACCCTAAACAATGTAACTCTCTCATACCTCCCAACCTGGCTAGCCAATGGGAACAAAAAGTTCCTCTTCCTTATTCAATCCCCAAGGGTGTCTGCTATTTAAGCGAACAATGTATTCCGATTCCATCTTTCTTAATTGTCGCTCTCTGTCACCTCCCCTCTGGATACCCAACACCCTGTCAATACCAAAAAATGTCATCTGTTCCACCTTCCCTTCATGTGCCAAGTTGCAGTGGCGAGCTACAGGGTACGTGACATCCTTGTTTGCTATTGCTTTCCAAAGCTCAAGAATCCGTTTCTTGAGGGGAAAAATTGTGCTCCCCACATATATACACAATAACATAAATAGCAAAATCTGAAGTACAACTCAAAAATTTCTTCATGTTTTCTTTTTTCCCTGTAGGTAAGATATAATCCTTCCGATTTTTACTATATCTGCAAGCTTTGCACTTGGCACATCTATAAAAACCTTGTTGTTTGTCCAAAAAGGTTACCTTCATCTTTCTCGCATAACTGTGTACCAGGATGTCTCTCAGGGAGCTGCTTTTTTTTATAAGTTATCATTGGAAGCGGACTAATTAACTGTCCAATCACCTTATCAGCCTTAATGAAATGCCAATATTTAGTTAGAATCTTTTTTACCTGTAATGAATACGCATTAAAAGTAGTCACAAATGTAGGAGAATTAATGTCGATATCTCTCCTTTTTGGAACTAATAATGCCGCTCTCTGAACTCCTCCTACCTTGTGGCAGGCATTCTTTATAACTTTCTTAAGATAACCCCTTGATCTAAACCTTTGTACCATTGTCTCGTGTTCCCTTTCAAAAGATTTGTGGAGTACTACAGTTTCTCTTCACTCTAAGCAATTCCCCGTAGGGTTTGCTCCATTTAACGCTAGACGGATGGTGACTCGAGGCGCAATTGTTCAGGGCCGTCCCAGATCATGAATATATCATCAATGTACTGTGTCCAAAAAATGATATGGTGAAACCACTTAGAATTTTCGTCAACCATCACAATTTGTGTTTCCCACCACCCCAAAAAGAGGCAGGCATAGCTGGGAGCAAAGCAACTCCCCATCGCAGTCCCGGTTGTTTGCCTATACCACTGATCTTCATATATGAAAAAATTATTTTCCAAACAGAACTCTAACATTATAAAAAGCAACTCAGAATGTTCCAAAAGTCTAATGGGCTTATCCCTGAAAAAATGTCTACATGCCTGTATTCCCTTATCGTGAGGGATACAAGTATACAATGATACCACATCTATGGTTACCATGAAATAGTGATTCTGCCATGGAAGATCTTATATTTTTGTTAAAAAATCTGTAGTGTCTCTACAATACGAGGTCAAGTTTTATACATAAGGGCTTAAGAAATAATCTAAATAAATAGAGGCATTCTCAAGGAGACTCCCTCTCGCCGACACTATAGGTCGACCCAGGGGATTCTGAATGTCCTTGTGCATCTTTTATAACACATAAAAACAAGGTGCCAAAAGTTTCCGCACCAATAAAAACTTGAACTCATCCTCAGATATCAAACCTCTGTTAACACTATCAGAAACTAGCTCATGAAACCTCATTATTGATTCTCTATAAGCTGTCACTGTAGATATCTCATAACAATTGGAATTTAGTAATTGTCTTTGAGCTTCCTGTTGATACTTTCGTGCGTCCCACAACACCACATTACCCCCCTTATCGGCTGGCTTAATGACAAAAGAGGTTGCTTTGTTATGGACATTAATGCTGGCCGTTGACCTGGAGTTAGATTCTGTGCAAACACATCATCTGCATTTTTCCACAGCTTAAATAAATCAAAAATCACCGCTTCATGGAAAGCATCAATATTGTCATGCAGCAAAATTGGATTGCATCTTGATTTCACTTTAAACTTGCTGCCACTCATACTGCTTGTGTGTAAACCCAAGTCCTCCAAAAGCTCAGAATCTGTTGCCCAAGTTCTTTCACCTACTTCCAATTCCCGTAAAGCCGCTAGGCCATCTATATCACTTATAGTCAATTCTGCGGCAACTTCTGTGTCATCCACTTTCTCCGTCTGTATTGTGGGTAGGTCTTTCTGTTGCGCAAAACTTTTCATTAACTTCAATTTCCTAATTATATGGAAAACATCAATTCGTGTTTTTGTGTAGTTAAAGCTGGCTGTCGGGCAAAACGATAAACCTAGTTCCAATACTGATTGTTCATCCTGAGATAATGTGTGAGATGAGATATTGACAACCGTCAACTTTCTATCATTCTTTATCTCTTCCTCCTGTTCTGACGTATATTTTGCCATCCATTTTCTTGCTTTCTTGCTGACATGCCACCTCTCCTGGTCTTTTTATTTCTCCGCCTTCCCCCCTGCCTCTCGGGGGTTTTCTTTGTGGTCTTTGACTCATTTGTAAAAAATGATACTCTTCCAAGGTTGTAAATGGTTGCCCTGATGCCATGCTTGGGCCCCGGTGCCTCTTCAATATCTGAGATGTTCTCCACACTGGACTCTGATGAGAAATCTCCTGTCGCCTTAAGGCTTCACCCTGTCTATAATCCTTTCTTGCTTGATCAAACCTCATACTGAATGTGAGGATGCGTCCCGTTGCATAGTAATTTTTGTCACGTATAAATTTTCTCCTCTTCCTCAACTTGATTTCATCTTCATTCTTCTTAAGTCTCTCCTCCATGTCTGTACAGAATATTTAGATAAAAGTTCTAGCATGGTTTTACATGTTGATGCCATTAAGAGCGACCATTCCTCCAATAATTTGGGATGTGGGTTCATGTGCGTTGGGGTAATCAATATTCTTAGACCACGAGGGACCCGATCTACCTCTATATAGTTATTCAATGAGATAACTTCTCAGGCTCTATTAATCTCTTTCTTCCTTAATCTCTCAAACTGCCACAACTGTTGCTTAAGGGGCACCGCCCCGTGTGGTCCCCCATCCTTGCTCCCAACAATTTCAGATGACAAACTAGTAGCGGTTTCATCAAATAAGTTACGAGCCTCCACCATTCTCTGGCGCATAGCCTCACTCATTTTTGTACGAGTAGACTGACCTACAGCTCCACAGCGCAACGGAATATCCATGATGCACACAGGAAAAGTTGACAGCCAGATTCACTTGGTATCAGTTACCTCAAAAGGTAGGAGGTTGTTGTCAACCAACCCCCACAACCCCATATATCTCGTCCGCCAATAAGAATCCAACTAATTGTGTACTTGCTGATAGCCTACACTCAAACTGTACATGAATTTATAAAAGCGGCGAGGGAAGTATCCTGTTACTCTTGTCACTGGCCAGCGCTCTTTACTGCAGATATATTTTTGTCAACATGTGATTTATGCTCCCCCTTTCTCCAAGCAATCGTGCTCCGACATCTCGAGGCAAAATTGCCAAATCACTGTCGTTAATAATGTATGTGTTGACTTTTAACGTAAGCAGCGGAAAAAGCCCGTCAAGCGGTTAAATTGCCAAATCACTGTCGTTAATATTGTGTGTGTTGACTTTAAGCGTAAGCAGCAGAAAAAGCTCGACAAGCTGTTAAATTAGAATCCACAGAATGGCAGCAAGTTTAAAGTGAAATCAAGATGCAATCCAATTTTGCCGCATGACAATATTGATGCTTTCCATGAAGCGGTGATTTTTGATTTTTTTAAGCTGTGGAAAAATGCAGATGATGTGTTTGAACAGAATCTAACTCCAGGTCAACGGTCAGAATTAATGTTTCTAAACAAAGCAACCTCTTTTGTCATTAAGCCAGCCAACAAGGGGGGTAATGTGGTGTTGTGGGACGCACAAAAGTATCAACAGGAAGCTCCAAGACAATTACTAAACTCCAATTGTTATGAAATATCTACAGTGTCAGCTTATAGAGAATCAATAATGAGGTTTCATGATCTACTTTCTGATAGTGTTAACAGAGGTTTGATATCTCAGGATGAGTTCAAGTTTTTATTGGTGCGGAAACCTTTGGCACCTTGTTTTTTTATGTTACCAAAGATACACAAGGACATTGGGGCCCATATTTATACTTTGTGACGCAAAACTGCGCCGGCGCAGTTTTGCGTAAAAATGTTACCGCCGGCTGACGCCATTTTGGTGCGCCGTGCGGGCGTCATATTTATACTTTGACGCACGGCGGCGCAAACAACAGGTGGGAGTTATTATTTTTGACGCACACTGCGTCGTCAAGTCTTAAAGGAAAACGACGTTAACGCGGCGGAAATGACTGTGGGTCGATTTACGACACCGCAAACCGGATATGCGCCGTTTTTTTTGATGCAATAGCGTCAAAAAACACAGCGAACACAGCCATTTCACCAGAGGAGAGCCAAAATGGATCCCAGATGCCACTACAGACCCCAGGAAGATGACAGCAGACCAGGAACCAGCCAGGAGGACCCACACAAGAACCAGGACACATTTAAGAAGAAAAGAAAGTGTTGCTTTAGTGCAGAGGAACAGGAAATTCTGGTTAAAGAGGTGACGGAACACAAGCACCAACTGTTTGTCACATCAAAGTTCCCAATCAGTAGGAGAGAGGCTATATGGCAACAAATTGTCGACAAGATTAACAGTGTGGCTGAAGTACGCAGAACTGTCATCGAGTGCAAGAAACGCTGGCATGACTGCAAGCGCAGGACCAAGGAAAAGATGGCCAGGAACAGGAAGGCAGCACTGCAGACTGGAGGTGGGAGTCCAGCACACCAGGAGGCCCTGGACCACATGGAGGAGATGGTCGCAGCAGTCATCCTTGAGGAGATCGTCACAGGGATTCAAGGACAGGACAGCGCAGACTACCAGGAGACAACGCACATGCAGGGTAAGTCGCATGGGGAATTAAAATGCAATAATGTCAACTGTGAGCGGGGGGGATACCGACCACAAAATGTATGGAAGTCATCATATACATGGAGTGGCATGGGTAAAGGGGCACGGCATGGGGGCATGGCCTGCACAGGCAGAAGCTGGGGCACACTATTACACTATACCAACAAAAGTCCCATGGGGGCATGCTGTCATGCCAACGATGGAGCAAAGTGAAAGCCACGCCAGGAGGGAAGGCCACTATGTAAAACTGCCATCCTGGCACTCGTCAGCCAACATACCCCCTACATTAACTAGGGCCCTATTAGCAATCCTCTAGCCATACCGACAACTGCAATGTAACTGCGACAACAGTTGCCACTACCACCTCTGCTCTGTGTGCAGCTCAAGTAGCCAATGGCAGTAACCTCCCCATGGATCATACACACCTAAATTAGGAGGTGAGGATGACAACTGCAACAATCCCCAGAAACAAGACAAAGGCCCCAGTACTCTCAAATGTCAATGCCCATAGTTGTCACAAACATCAGCCAATGTAAACAACAATAGGAGCGACATAGCACTAAGGACACACCCATGCTGCATATGTCAGGGTCCATCCTGTGCCTGGGTAACAAGGCAACATCACAAATGTCATACTACTCAGACAACAGCATTGAGGAGGGGACACATGTAACTGGTCACTGAAATACACCTGCACAGTCAGAGGAGGAAATAGGACACTGATACGACTATCAGGGCAATCCAATGTAACACACATTCCCCAACATCAGCAGGACACATTAACAATGTCAACATCCATATCGGATGATAACATTGCCATGCATAGGATATGCCACATGTCAATTACATTTAAGTGGATGTGAATGATCAGGGATTGGGGCAGGTCCAGATTGTTAAGTGTGCTGCCAGGGCCATCAGTACACCTACAGCCAGTGAAAGATCTCACCATGAGAATGGATGTACACGGAGGGTCGAGTAGGAAAAGAAGGTGGCAATTCTCTATTTGGCAAAAATCAACACCTAGAGGCGATGAGGCTGACAAGTCTGATAACTCAATAACATACATGTGACACACAGGTGGGCCACAGGCCTGGAAGAATGCCCATCTGAAGGACTGGAGAAATTAACACAAAACAAGATCACAAAGTGAATTCATCAAAAGGCAGGCACGTCACATCAAAATTGCCACAACACAGACACACTAATTGTACCCTGTTTCATTGCAGAGGAAGATGGATCTCCTGCCTATATGCCTGTCCCAGATTTCCCTGATGACATGGATGACGAGCCAATAAACATTCCCCAGGAGACTATCCAAAAGGTCCTTGAAACCCTCCAGACCCCACCTTCTGTCACAAGGAGGAGCACAGAACAAGCAGCCATTGCAGAGGAACCACCTACCACCCCAATTGTAAGACCTGCCAGCTCCAATACAGCTGAGGACTCAGACGACACTGGCACCAGCTTTGAGAGAACTGTAGTGGGAGTACAGCAGGAGCTGGCCAAGGAGGTGCGAGTGGGGATGCAAACTATGGCAGCCAGCCTAGAGGGGGTGCATTCGTGCATGATGTCATCTGCAGATCAGGCAGCAGCTATGCAAGCCCTAACATCTATCTTGCAGGAACTGCAGAAAACCCAGAAGGAAATCAGCACAGCTGTAATACAGTTGACCCAACACCTACAACAGCAATCCTGTCAACGCGTGCACGAATACAACATTGAACCCCTCAGGGCCGACCTGGCTGCCTACCATCGTGATGTGGCTGCTATTCTCAAGAACCAGCAGGCCCTCCTTGCAGCAGTACTGCCCTTAAGACCTTCACAGGGAGCACCGACCGGGATGTCTGACTCCATGTCTTCTAACACTGAGGTGTGTGTTGCCCCTTCACAACCAACAACAACAAGGACAAAGCAGGCAACACACACATCAGAAGAAGAAGATATGGAACAGATCACATTCACAAGGAAAATGACCCGGAAGCACTGGTCCCTGCCACATGGCCAACTAATACCAAGGTCCTGCGCTTTGTAACTTGCCAGTCTTGCAACAACTGTACTCAAGCACTGTTCTGCAAACCACTGTATATCTTGTCACCCAGCCCAGTGATTGTTTCTCTCCTACTCATTGGCTAAGTCTGTCCCTCTGCACTGTCTGAAACAGCAACCCCAGCATGACAAAAGCATTTTGGTAAACCCTTGTGTTGGATCACAATGTAAGATATCACTATAATGGACTCACAATCATGGACAATGTACAGATAGCATTACAGCACTTTTCAATAAATAGCACTTACACAACAAATCTGTCTCTGGGTAATGTGACATATCAACTGTGCAGTAGATAACTGAAATGTGCCTACTGTCAAATTGCGTAGCTTGTCAATACAACTGTCCTGATAATATGTAGTAAGAGAAATCTGCACAGTGCCCATGATTGCATCATACTCTGCCCATCCTGAGGGACAAATCTCATGAAGTGAGAAACCATACACCGCCATGCTGTGTAGGACAGAAGAATGCTTCCTCAGGGGATAACTAAGTCATCAAATAGTGTTAGCAAAATGTTTTCACCATGCAAAAATAACACAATAAGCATGCCACACTAATCTAAGTAAACACTAAAAAAACTGCACAAATGAAGGTGTCTGAGTTAACATACAAATAGGTAATCATGCCGAACTGTGTCACAAATGATGTATGAGGGTCATGAAGACAAGAATACAAGATTGCCAATGAGAACTCATCTTATAAGGGTGTGCATGATCATCACACTGCAGTCAGACCTAAAACTGTTTCCCCAATATCAAGTCTGGAAGCACTATTAGTGACTTTGAAAACACACTTATCAACAGAAACACATTGGGATCCATATTAACTGTGATTGGTGGTTGCAACAAAGGGTAGACACTTTGCAAGGTAGCTCCGGGCTAGCTGCCAATCGTACAGCTCAGTTGGGATTTGTTTGTAGCATAGGACACAGATGTTATAGTACCAAATTGATGTACACTGAATCCAAACCCACGATCAAGTACCATTCAACACATACTATTAAGGGGTAACCAAATATTTATTAAAAGCTAACCATAGATGAGGAAACTGAAGGAAAAATCTTACCTACCCTAATCTACCCTGACTACTCATTACCCACAACTGTCCCTAACTAACCTAAGCTACACTTACTTATCACATGTAACGAAACGTTCTAAACATCTACCCCCTACCCCCCTTATGAGACGGGACACATTGAGGACAACACATACTAACCTAAACACATACTATACTATCCTAAACAAATATATATTTTTTTGTATTTTTAAATGTTTTTTTTTTTACACACAAGAACCCCAACATAGCCCCCCACCCACCCACACATGTAATAAGTAATAAAAGAAACAAGCAGGACCCCCCACCCCACACGCACTAACACTAACTAAACTAACAGCCTATACTAACCTAACACTAAGCCCCCTCAGCCCACTAACTATAAGAACAAGGAAAGAGGAGGGAGGGGAGGGTATCATGTCCATCAAATCAAGTGTCTAGAGGTTGGCCCTCCGGAGGGTCCTCTTAATATCCTTGACCCGCCGTTTAATGTGCCGCACGTCCCGGCTCAGGTGGCTCACCTTGCGCAGCACTTTGTCCATCTCATGTTCCATTCTGTTGAAGGCTGCAGGGTCAACAGATGGAGCAGTGGCAGTCTGGGTACAGGTGGAGGAGGTCTGTGTGGGCTGTCCTGCACCGGTGGCAATGCTGGGGCCAGGAAGTCCTGCAGATGTTGGATCAACAGTGGCAGCTGTGGGTGGGGCCACCTGGCTCTGATTGGTGATTGTGCTTGTGGTGGCTGTGGTGGGCAAAGTAGGCCCACCCTGTGGGAAGGCTCGCCATGCCCCGTAGGCACGTTCATGGTGATATCGCCAGGCCATCCTCCGGAACCCCGACTCCACCAGCAGGATGTGCTGGTATCGCATGGCCCGGTGCTGAAATTCACGGACCTGGTCTGGAGTCATGTTAGCTGCTGTGAAGACAAATGCAGACATGCTACATTAGTAACTGCATTGTGTGAAACGGCACAGCAAGTTAATCAGACATTACATCTACTGTACTTGTAACAGCTCATATCACGATACAGAGCATTGAATGTCCCTGAGGAAGTATATGGCAGGCCAGACAACAAAGGTCACATCACACAAAGCACATCCATGACCTACAAGATGGGTAACAACTGGCTTTGACTTGCAATCTGACTTCTGACAGTTATCATCTAAGAATCATGCTGCATATCCTCCGCCAAGAGCTGGGCTACAAATGTCAGTGTACGGAAAGCAAAACTAAAGCCACATGGTCTGCAAGTTGTAACTGGACTTTCCAGTATAGTACCAAGTGCCAAACCTGAGTGTGTATACTAGTATGCAACCAAACCGTCACTTATTCACATGTATGTGTAACATACTGGTAGCATCAGTACTAGGTACCCTATTCACAAACCCATGGCCGTGTTTGAGGGGTGGCGGTGGATACACAACTATAATTTGCCAACAACATGTACACTGAGGAGTGTATAGGCAACTCCACACTTGTTTGTCTCTACAGACACACCACAGGTAAGGTCTATCTACAATTAGGAGTCAGCAAACCCTACAGCACTCATAGGGTCAGACATGTCAGGAAATGCAGAACTTAGTACACAACATATACTTCCAGTGAGGCCTGACTTACATCAGACACAGAGTTGCTATAACACCCATAATCATGAATTGCATGCACACCTAGGCCATTACACTCAGGTTCCACAGACTTGATGCACTACATGTGGAAGTACATGCTGCTAGGAGGTTCTACCTACTGTTTCAAACTTACGTAGGTAAATAGGGAAGCAGATGTCTATTGGAAAGCTATTAGCTCTACCAATCTTAGAGAATGTGGGTCTGACAGGCTGACTAAATTGGGGCTGACTTCCATTGCGACTCTTGGTGATACAAGTGTCATACACATGACTATCCCCTGTACTCACAGTGGGGCCTACAGGGATGTCCTACAATCCCTACATGATACCATTGGATACGCATTGGCAAACTCAAAACATGTGAGAACTGCATTCCCACTCATGGAACAAGTGAAAAGCTTGCCCAACGCATCACACCTTGCTATGCGTCCAACTCACATGAGTCCATAACCAGCAAACACAACACATAACAGACATATCAACACTTACTGGAGTGGTCGGGGTCCTCAAATGTCACCACCTCTCCCACAGTGTAGGGTGCCGGTCCACCTGTAAGGTATGAAAGGAAGAAATGTGCTCAAAATCTGTGCACAGTGCAACAAATTCATAAACATATACAATGTGTTGGCTGAATAAGGAAATGGCAGCCATTCAGACATGATGGTACTGCATCTGATATTTCACGGCCAGCTTGTACATAGCATGGGTCTCCTGTGACAGTTACACACATATCTGACACACATACATTGGCCCTAACTGTCATGTGGTTGCAAACATGCCCCATAATTGGTGAGCACTAAAAAATATGGAGTGTAATCGTCTCATCATGTGCATCCAAGACAGACATCCAATGCCTGGTTACTTGAGGACTGCATTACCAGTCAAACATGCCTTGTGGCCATGACACATTTATTGCACATAGGCCCAATGTACAGAGGGAGGGGCAGGGACTCTTGTAAGCCATCCTGTTGTTACAGTATAGTCAATTGATGTGGCCCAGCTATGGTGATTTGCACCAACCATGGAGATGTGAAGCCATGTGCATACACTTGGACTGCCATCCATATTTGGATTGTGGCTCAACTAATTCCAACAAACATCTTAAGATGTTAGCTGAGGGCACCTTACACCTTTTCACGATGTTTTCAAATCAAGAACTGACATGTATCCAAAAAGATCAAGAAACACAATAATCCCACACATTCATAGTATTTCTGTGAACGCTTTCCTTCCACACTCACCAGACTAACATGAGACAAATGTCTGAGCCACTTTGCTATTATCAATTGACGTGAAGGCAGCACTCATTTTCTGCATCATGTAGTGATTCTAAAGTCAGTCTAGCAATTGCGTCAACATAGTTGGCCTAAATGTTGGTACATCTGTACTTCTCTGTCAGTAGTGCCCTATATAGACATGATTGACTCCTATTTTGTTAGCTGTTCTGACAAAAAGGCCGCACCAATTTCCTTCATGGAAAAGTAACCTGTAAGTTTGCTGAGCACGTGCTACCTGACAGCTAGCAATTGTGATCCTTGCCATAGTGCATCAATGATCCCCTTATATTTCCCCAGCATTACACACAGTCAGCAAGTTAGCTGGCAGACATTGCACTAATCCCCTGATGTCACTACAGAGCATTTAATTGTGCACATTAACAATAATCGTACTCACCAACAGTGCCACCAATCATGATTCCCAGGTGGTCCAAGAGATCCTGCTCCCTGGTGATTAGGTCAGCCCACCGGTGCTTCAGCTGGTGGTCACTCCTCTGGCTGGCATACACACGCTGCAGGTGATGCAGCACCTTTCCCCACCGGATTATGCGTGCCTCTCTCGGATACCCCTGTATGACCCTGCCTGGATCATGAGCGGCAAGAAATGTGTCACCAGCCAGATGAAGCCCCCCAACTCCTCTTCCCCCATCCTGCCAAGACGTGGCCTACCAGACATACTTATAATTGACTATAAGGAATAGGGGTAAAAGAAATAGAAAGGGGAAAAGGGTGAGAGTAGGGGTACAAAGACAGAAAAAAAGAACACCTAAACACTAAAAGAGCCCAACTATCCCCAAACTATCACTACCCACAAACAATAAAAACAAAAGATAAATGGACAAATGTAGACAAAATACAGTACTACAGTATACACAAACAATATTTATTTCACAAAAGGACTTTACAGATAGCACACAGGACAAAAACAGCACAAAATCTCAGGACAACACTCTCTACACAGCCACACAGTCTAGAAGGACCATAGACTGCAAAGTGAAAGTGAAAGTACACCCACTGTACATGATCTGTAAACAGGATATCCTATTACATCACTTACTGTATGAAAAGTCCCGCCTTTTTCGCATTATGCGTCATTTTTCGTTTACCAAAACTGTATTTGCGTCATTTCTTTTGACGCACAGACGTGAATATTAACCCGCATCCACATAGTGATATATGGACTGTACAAATATCTGGATGCGGGCTAAATTTCACTCCTGTGCGTCCAAAAAAATGACGCAAATACAGTTTTGGTAAACAAAAAATGACGCACAACGCTAGGGACGTCAAAATTACAGTGCATTAACTGGTTTGGGGCATTTTTACTTGGTTTTTGGTTATTTTACATTTGTAACACATCAGAGATTGGCTAATTGAAGACAGTATGGTGTTGATGGTGTGTGTTCACATGTGTGACATCATACTGCAGCGGAACATCATCCACTACACCCTTCACAGTATTTTTACAGTTGGCTGACCCAATAGGTGGTCATAAGTGTGGCCTACATATATATGTTGCACAAATTGTGCATGTTTGGCATAACGAGAGGATAGCAATGTGATGCACATATGTACAATGCATAAATGCCTTTGGCTCAAAGTGTGTGCTTTGACAACTAATGTGTTGGTTGACCAAATGTGTGTGTATCACATGAAGCATAATTGTACATATGGTTGTATGAATGTAACGTCCATGTGTCCAATCCTTAGATGCAAGTCAAATTGAAAATGAGCAAGGGCATGTGTTAGTCATACATGTAACAACACCCGTAAAGTGTACTTCCAAGTTTTAGGGTCACGTAGACACCACATGTGACATAGAATGCACCAGATGGATGGCAGATGCTTGTTCATGTCAATGGTCCACATTTTCTACATCCTATGTCCTACAGTATTGGTAAGAGCTTCCTAGGCACTAGTTGGTGAATCCCACAGTGAGTCATACACATGCATTGAGGAATTGGGTACCATGTTGTTTGCACAGACAGACAAGGGTGAATCTCATATGTATGATGACACCACAGTTGAGGCCACAGAAGTGAGCCCCAACTATCAAGTGGCTGTGGTGGACCAGCATGCAAGACAGCACGTGTCCACATATTTCCAGTGATCAATTACACATAGGTGTCTTGTTCATGTGTGTAGTCGAATGATGATCCTGTAGATTGCTAGGGGTGTAATTTGTCACAGTTCGGTCCAGGACTCATCATGAGTCAGTGGCAGCTATTCCTGTAACTACTGAGTATCCTTGGTTGATCAATGTGAGTAAAGTAGATGTGGACATGTGAACCAACATGTGGATGGTCCCACCCTGTCTCATCACTAAAGACGTGTAATGAGACAGTCAACAGGGCAACCTTGGTGTGCTGAGGGAGATAATGTCTCAGGTGTCATGATCCGGCAGGTGTCATTACAACATTTGTACACAGGTTGGCCTCTGCACTTCCCACTGCATCTGGGAACATCATAGCCTCTGTGCTGATTATTCTCGCAGCTATTCACCACACACGGCCCATCACTATGTTGTGCGCACTGTGATGCTGTGTGTGAACTGTCATGGTCCTGAAATTTGTGTATTTTTCATGGACATTATCAGAGGTTGCTGGTTGTGCTGAAAGCCCCATACCCAATCCCTGCCTACGGCCCTGGGACACTGTCACACTTTGTCATTCATGCATAATTGCAACCCAGGCAAGGGATGGGCCATGAATTTTGGTTTTCCAAGAGAATGTAACTCAAATGGTACAGTTAATAGGCAGATGATGCTATACAAGGTATTTGGGTATGCATGGAAGAAGCCCATGCCCAATGCCCCCTGATGAATGGCAGGTTTGCTAACGCAAGTGTGGTACATATGTAGACACAGGGATACTTTAGTGTGACGCACAGACAGTTGCCAGTCAGGCTGACATAATGCAAGGTGATTCAGGATCCAGTTACTTGACAAGTTACGTAATCAGTGGTCTGACTGAGACTGTTTTGAGGACAAAGTAGACAGTTGACATGTCAAACTGTGTACGTCCTGTGTTTTTGAAGGTGACAAATGAACCCAAGGGCTGTGTTACACGGCTTAATTAGTATCAATGGTTGACGGTGTATTTGACATAATGGCAACTCCTATGCTGTTCCAGGCATCATCAGGGGCAGTGCTTTTTTAAATGTGTGGTGTGCATGGAGGTGATCATAGGTGTGGGCTGCATCTGTTTCTCACCAGTCCTGTAGGTGAGACTTGCATTCTAAGGGCCAACAGACATTTTCACAAGGGGAAGCAATCTACCTGTGCTAACAGGGCTTTGAAACTAGAAGACAGTGTATAAATTGACCTGACGTCCTTGCAGTCAGATGTTCTATGTTAATGGCATACCATAGGAAAGGGTGTAGCACACTGGTTTGCTAATGTTGGTCTTTGTGTGTAGAGGAGGTATTATCAGGGTACACATCTTAGTATTCCAGGGACGTCTTCCGACAGGTGGGTTGTGACCAGGCGCATGGGTGTGTAATGAGTTAGGAAATGGCCTGACATGTACATGGAATGTCATGTGCGCAATGCATGTCATATGTGTGGCACTTGTGCTGTCTATGATCTGCTTCTATGGAACTCTGGTCACAGATAGTCCTTGCAAAGATTGGAAGCAGTTGGACTAACTGCTGTCAAGGGTCTGGTCAGACATTCCTGTTACTGATGCCAAAGCACATTGACTGCCTCATGTATGAGGCTTGTTTTCCCCTTATTGAGTGATGGTGTCTTAGTTGTGTGCCATATGCTGCGTTGGACCTTGCTTTCAACATGTATGTGTGAAATAGTTGTGGTCCTCTGCTATTGGCCTTCAAAGGAGATATGTACATGATATATGTCATTAAGAGTGTGTGTGTATGTGACCATTGTATGTTAGGCATCACATTAACTCTGGGATGTTCTGTGTCCTACTCAGTATCTCAGCAATGCTCCATGAGGCAACACTCTTATACTGATAAGTGGAGATGAAGGTGTGCAAAAAGGAATAGCCAGACCATGATATGGTGATTAGAATAGGTGTTTATTTAAATTTGTTAACTAAAGTGGTGAAGGTGATCATATTCAGTAGAAATTATTTACAATCTGTTGCTGCCTGCGTATACCAGCGGCCGTGTTCTGTAGTTCCCCCTCCTGTTGCAGGCCAGCATCCTTCTCTTCCTCCTCTTCAGGCATGTGTGGCTCTGGTTCCAGGGGGGGAATGTTTCTTTTGATACAAATGTTGTGCAATATTGCACATGTGAGGATGATCCTACAGACCATCTCGGGGGAATATAGGAGGCTACCACCAGTGATGTCAAGGCAGCGGAACCTTGACTTGAGGATGCCGAAGGTCCGCTCAACTATGCTGCGTGTCCTCCTATGGGCGTCGTTGTATGCACGCTCTGCAGCAGTACTTGGGTTGCCAAATGGTGTCATAATCCATGGCTGGATGCCATACCCCTGATCAGCTGCAAGAGAAAATGAATGGGATCATGTTGATGTAGCTGGCACTATTGAAAAGACCTTTCATGGCAGTAGTTGTCTTGTGTTGTCTGTGACTCTTTTGTGTACTAATATGGCATCCTATGCTTGTATGGCTGTACCATCTGCATTGTGTTGTTTCCTTGGCTGAACGAGTGTATGTCTGCTAACCGTTTGTCAGCAGTATGTTTTGGGATTTGCAGTACAGTGTGCCCTCCCTAGCATTGTCACTTGTGATACAGGTGTCCGTGTGTCTTCACTGGGGGTGAGATGATAGTTCCATGCACAGTTAAAATTGAAAGTGTTGTTAACACGTTCATATCAAAGTACCCTGGACATCCCATACCTTGAAACTTATGCAATGTATTAATGTAGAGGTCATTGGGACACTTACAATTTGCAAGGTGACATTTAGGCAACCACACTCATTAACGTCTTAACATTAGGCTGTACAGTAATTTCCGATGTGTGATAGGTTCAATGGTGACTTAAGAAACATGGCTAGTGATGTCACGCCCTCAGTGTCTTCCTGTTCACATGTTGCTGTTGTGGTGTATGTGTTGTGTGTCCTAGAGGGTTGCTGTGCAGTGTGTATATAAGTAGGTTTTTGTACTTACCAACAAGTAGTTCATTGCCATACCGTCCATCCTGGAAGTGTTCATTGATGGTGCAGTGACGGAAGATGTATGAGTCATGTACACTCCCAGGATATTTAGCCACGATGTTGGTGATTAATCCCTGGTGATCGACTATGGCCTGCACGTTGATGGAATGTGTGTGCTTCCTGTTGCGGTAGAGGTGTTCAGTTGCAGCAGGTGGCACAAGGCGTACATGTGTGCGGTTGATTGCACCAAGGACGTGTGGAAGCCACTGATGAGGTAGAACCCCTGTTTTGTTTCCTGCTGCTTCTGCAGTGTGTTAGGGAAGCAGATGTGGCGGGGTGTCAGTCGAATGATGGCATCCAGTACTTTCGGCAAAAAGGCAGAGAATGATGGTTGTGATATTCCGCCAACCAGGGCACCAGTTGTTTGGAAAGAGCCACTTGCCAGCATATGAAGTATGGCAAGCAGCTTTGTTTCTGTTGGGATGGTGCGGGGTGTCACCAAAGTGGGGGCCAACTGCTGTTCAATGTTGCGCAGCAGCTGCTGAATTGCCTGCCAGTTCAACCGGTACCTCTGTATGATGTCGTGTTCCCTGAGGCCCTGCAGGGTGGTTCTTGGGTGGAATATCCTCTCCTGCCTTCTGCGCTGCCTTTGGGGTCCCTGCTGGTGTTGTGGTAGCTGCTGTTGTTGCTGCTGGGCTCTGCGTCTGCGTGCACGCTGAATTAGTATCACCTCCATGGCTCCCTGTTGCTGCTCTGCTGCTCTGCTGTTTGTTCTGTGTTCTGATTAAATACAGGTGTGTTTGCCCCATTTTAACGCCTGCCCTGACCCAGGCGTTAATTTTTGACGCAAATTGGGCTATGCATCATTTTCTGGCTCCGCCTCCCGGCCGTGCGTAATTTTTGCCCGAAAGCATAAATACGACGCACGGCCCTTTAAGCCATTTTTTGGACGGGAACGCCTACCTTGCATATAATTAACGCAAGGCGGGTTGCCGCATCCAAAAAATGACGCACATGGCGGAATTTTGTCGTCCACGGCCTCGGGCGTCAAAGTTTAAATACGGGGCAACGTTTGCACTGATTGTGCGTCAAAATTTTTGACGCGCAATCGGTGCAGATGGAGTATAAATATGCCCCTCAGAATCCCCCGGATTGCCCTATTGTGTCGGCGAGAGGGAGTCTCCTTGAGAATGACTCTATTTATTTTGATTTTTTCTTAAGCCCTTATGTATACAACTTGACCTCGTATTGTAGAGACACTACAGATTTTTTAACAAAAATACAAGATCTTCTGTGGCAGAATCACTATTTCATTGTAACCATAGATGAGGTATCATTGTATACTTGTATCCCTCACGATAAGGGAATACAGGCATGTAGACATTTTTTCAGGGATAAACCCATTAGACTTTTGGAACATTCTGAGTTGCTTTTGATAATGTTAA
This sequence comes from Pleurodeles waltl, assembly GCF_031143425.1. NCBI lineage: Eukaryota > Metazoa > Chordata > Amphibia > Caudata > Salamandridae > Pleurodeles > Pleurodeles waltl. The sequence continues at coordinate 321,766,592 of NC_090436.1, forward strand.
AGTTCTGTTTGGAAAATAATTTTTTCATATATGAAGATCAGTGGTATAGGAAAACAACCAGGACTGCGATGGGGAGTTGCTTTGCTCCTAGTTATGCCTGCCTCTTTTTGGGGTGGTGGGAAACACAAATTGTGATGGTTGATGAAAATTCAAAGTGGTTTCACCATATCATTTTTTGGACACGGTACATTGATGATATATTCATGATCTGGGACGGCCCTGAACCATTGCTAATTGATTTTTTGAATTGGTTGCCAAAGAATAGCCTGAATTTAAGTTTCACGCATAAAATACATAAGCAGGTCATGGCATTTTTGGATGTAGAGGTCAGGGTTGAAGAGGGTGTTTTACATACCAGACTATTCAGAAAAACCACAGCTGGAAACAGTATCTTACACGCCTCGAGTCACCATCCTCCTAGCGTTAAATGGAGCACACCCTACGGGGAATTGTATAGAGGGAAGAGAAACTGTAGTACTCCACAAAGCTTTGAAAGGGAACAAGAGACAATGGTACAAAGGTTTAGATCAAGGGGTTATCCTAAGAAAGTTATTAAGAATGCCTGCCACAAGGTAGGAGGAGTTCAGAGAGCGGCATTATTAGTTCCAAAAAGGAGAGATATCGCCACAAATTCTTCTAGATTTGTGACTACTTTTAATGTGTATTCATTACAGGTTAAAAAGATTCTAACTAAATATTGGCATTTAATTAAAGCTGATAAGGTGATTGGACAGTTAGTTAGTCTGCTTCCAATGATAACTTATAAAAAAAAGCAGCTCCCTGAGAGACATCCTGGTACACAGTTATGCGAGAAAGATGAAAGTAACATTTTTGGACAAACAACAAGGTTTTTATAGATGTGCCAAGTGCAAAGCTTGCAGATATAGTAAAAATCTTACCTACAGGTAAAAAAGAAAACATTAAGAAATTTTTGAGTTGTACTTCAGATTTTGCTATTTATGTTATTGTGTGCCCATGTGGGCTACAATATGTGGGAGCACAATTTTTCCCCTCAAGATACGGATTCTTGAGCATTGGAGAGCAATAGTAAACAAGGATGTCACGTACCCGGTAGCTCGCCACTGCAACTTGGCACATGAAGGGAAGGTGGAAAAGATGACATTTTTGGGTATTGACAGGGTGTTGGGTACCCCGAGGGGAGGTGACAGAGAGCGACAATTAAGAAAGATGGAATCGGAATACATCATTCGCTTAAATAGCAGACACCCTTGGGGACTGAATAAGGATGAGGAACCTTTTGTTCACATTGGCTAGCCAGGTTGGGAGGTATGAGAGAGTTACATTGTTTAGGGTTTCATGTTAAGTTGAAGAGGAATCCTGTTAGTAAGCATGGTTCATGTGGCCACCCAATTAGCAAAGTTAGTAAATTTGAGTTTACGTTTATATTATTATTATTTTTATTGGGAGTGATGAGATTATTAGTATAGGATAAGTGCAGTAAAGATATGTAATTTAGGTAGGGGATAAGAATAAGTTGAAGGGACACAAGATTAACAATTGAAAGGCAGGATATATGGAGGAGAAGAAAGAAAAATAAATGTTTTTTCTATGTCTATGATGTGGAGAAGCTCTTATATTGGGAACAGGAGAGGCCACAGGGTTTTTGCACTTTTATGTGATTCATTGTGGGCCAAGGAAGAAGACCACGAAGGTTGAAAGGCGTTGCCCCATCTTTGTTGTTGTGGATTTTTTTGTTATGAAAAGGATTCCTGGATGTGAATAAAGAACAGTAACTGCATGGAGTGCCAGCATTTAAATATTACGTGATGGTTTATATTAATGGGTCCTGCGCCCATTTTTGAGCACCTACATCGATAGGCGAGCGCAGGAAGAACAGCAGGACTTCTCTCAGTGATATATATATATATATATATATATATATATATATATATATATATATATATATATAAATAAATACTTGTTTGGCCTCCGACTGCCCGGCCACCATGCCGAGTCATCGGCAGCCGCGACTGATCTCTTATCTGTCTAGCACTTCGATACCCCTGGTCCAAATGCACTCTATATACAACACAAATACAAATACAAATAGACAAATATCTAACCAATTCTCAGAACCTGCCAGCTTCTCTAGTGCCACATTTTAGCTTCTCGTTCAGATGTGTAAACCAAAACATCAGCATTTGCTGAGAATTTGGGGGCAATGGACTTGTGTTGCAGGCAATAAAAAAAACAATGTTTTGTAGTTTTAGCATATAGAGAAAAAATAAGATCTGATATTACCCTCATAATGAGGACTAGATCTGCAATCTGTCTATGAAACATAACGGACATCTGTGGAGAATTGTATTGTTGGATCATCCAGCCAATAAATTGCCCAGAATGTTGAATTTATCTATTGATTTCCATATATTTGCCCACTCTACCCAATTAAATGTATTTTCAATATCAAGGGCTGCTAGTGGAACTCTCAGCACTAATGCTTCTCCCCTGTCTATCATGGAAATGGCAACGTTGGTGTGCACTGTGGTGTCAGTCCCTGGCAACAGAGTATTTTTCTCTGGTGGTAATAGGTGGTGTATCAATTGGGAAAGTCTGTTTGGAATTAAATTAGTGTAGGCGTTTGTGCATGTCTCAATTAAGAGAATGTGGTGACATAAAAGTGGTTTTGGAGAAGTGTTCCTTTATATTTTTTGTGTGACATCCCCTAATGGTGGTAGTCTTATACCAGTTCAAATATAATTCACTAAATTCCATTATAACAAAGTGCAGATGCTCACAAACTTGTACAGTTTGCCAAGGCTCCTATCTAAACCTAGGGGCATATTTATCCTCTGTTTGCATTGAATTAGCGTAATTGTTTTCTACTCTAATTCGGTGCAAAACTAACTCCATATTTATACTTTGATGCTAGACCCATCTAGCGCCAAATGTATGTAGTTAAAGTCAGTTTTTGGAAGTGGAAACCTACCTTGCCTTAATGAGATGCAAGGTAGGCGTTCCTGTGCAAAAAATGACTCAATGGCCTTAACGCCATATTTATGCTCCAGTGCAAAAATGGTGCACAAGAGGGAGGAGGGATCAAAAAATGGTGCAAAGCTTGCTTTGCCCCATTTTTTAACGCCTGGGTCAGGGCAGGCGTTAGGGGACCTGTGGGCCTATTTCCATGGTGGAACACCATGGAATAAGCCCACCTGTGCCCTCCCCATTCCCAAGGGACACCTCCACCCACACCAGAGGGACAGCGGAGGATGGGGGACTCCATCCCAGGTAAGTACATGTAAGTATTTTATTTTATTTTTTAAAGTGCCATTGGGTACCCTGAAATGGGCCCCCCTACATGGCACTGGGTGCATTGGCCATGCCCAGGGGGGCCCTGGTCCTGGTTTTGCATCAGAAAATGACTCTAGTCAGGTTAGAATCATTTTTTTTATTCTAACCTGCCTAACGTCATTTTTTGGTGCAAAACCTCCTTCTTCCATACTGCCAGCCCAACCTGACTAATGTCATTTTTTTTGCCACTAGCCTACCCTTTGCACCGGCTTGCAGTATTCTGTAAATATGGTGCCCGGCTGGTGCACAGAAATGGTGCAAGCCAGTGCTAAACTTTTTTGTGCAAAACTGAGTTTAAGTATAAATTAGGGCCCTAGTGCCTTATCCATTGAGATTCTGTGTGGTGTCTACAGTATCTGACTTACCATCACCGGATAAATCAATATAGCAGTGCTGAGCTGATAAGACATGGCAATTCCCCATTCTTAAGAAACCTTGACTCCCCACCATTCATCAAAGTCCCCTGAGTAGTGCATAATCTCTGCTAAAACTCCCTAAGTGAGTGCGCTATCTTCTGCACGTCAGTAATTAAGTGCCCTCTCTCATCTTTATGCTTGGTTTTCTGTCTTTGGTGATTGTGGCTAATAATGGTCCTATCTTTTAATGAAGTTTTAAAACATTAAACCTTGACATTTTACTCTTTACAGCAGCAGTAACTAAGGGGCATATTTATACTTGTTTTGCACCGAATTTGCGTCATTTTTTTTAACGCAAATTCAGTGCAAAACTAACTCCACATGTATACTTTGGCGCTAGACCCGTCTAGCGCCAAACTTATGGGGTTAAAGTCATTTTTTGGACGTGGACACCTACTTTGCATCAATGAGATGCAAAGTAGGTGTTCCTGTGCAAAAAATGACTCTATGGCCTTAGCGCCATATTTATCCCCCATGCAAAAATCACACATGGGGAGGAGGGGTCAAATAATAGTGCAAAGCTTGCTTTGCACCATTATTTAACGCCTGGGTCAGGAGAGACGTTAGGGGACCTGTGGGGCTATTTTCATTGTGGACACCCCCACCAACACCAGAGGGACAGCGGCGGAAGATGGTTGACCCCATCCCAGCTAAGTATAGGTAGGTACAGGTAAGTATGTTTTTTTAAGTGCCATGGGGGGCCCTGAAATGGGCCCCCCTACATGGCACTGGGTGCAATGGACATGCCCAGGGGACCATGGTCCCCTGTGCTGGCCATTGGTGTGGTGGGCATGACTCCTGTCTTTTTTAGATAGGAGTCATGTGGTATGGATGGTTTTGCATCAGAAAGACCACCCAAACATGTTGCACTTCTGACTTCACCAGTTGGGCTGGCTGTTGGTGTCACATGGCTTGCAGTTGCCATTTTAGATTCACCTCTTCAAGTTGACATCTCGTTTTCCTATTAACGTTTTCCACAATTTAGTGCATGAATGTTCTGTATGTGCATTTCTGATAGGCACTGACACCCTGAAGTCAGTACAGCTAGTTCTGGCATTGCACATTTTAGAACATGATGTAATTTGTTTTGCTTTCTTGGTGTGTTCATTAGGAGACACTCGATTTAGCTAGACAAAACAAATGAGCTGCTCTGCATTTCTCTCACAGTGTGATAAGAACTCTATTATAAAAACAGCTCCTGTACTATGATTCAGCGAGAGTAGGAACTTCAATGCTCAGACTATCACAGAGGCTCTGCGAGCTGTGACTGACATTCAGCCTCCATCCTGCTAACGAAGATAACTTATACTAGCTTCCAGATACCTAATACAAAGGTATGGGGTTAGACTATCCCAATTGACCAGGCAGAAATACTCCAGATATGCTCGATTTAGTCTAGTAATAGATACAGGTGGGGGTACGCAACCATTAGCAACAATTGCCATGGTTGAATTATTTAATTTGTTCACCATTCTAACAGTGCTGATTACAGTAGTATGTCTCATCTTTCCAATAGGCACAGCAAATGTTTTTATCCAAGAATACAATCATTTTAATAATTGTTTTCAAATTGTAAGAATGCTTTTCGCATCTTTCTTGTGTTCACCTTGGTCATACAAGATTGACTATCAAAAGGGTAAGATCTGTTTCAATGGATTCCTTGGGAATCAGAGTTTCATAGTTGAGGTATTCAGCAACAACTTTCACTGGTCTGTTTGGGGGTTGAATGTGGTACTGTGAGCTAACTGAGATACAACAACACTTATTGATGATATATGTGGATTGAGTCTCTATATTGTGAAGTTCATGTTGGTCTAATACACAGTCTTGCTATATTTGTAGGAACCTTATAACAGAGATACTCAACTTTTGCCACTCTAACCTGCATCGCTACATACTGTAGAGTTACCCATCAAATATATATATATATATATATTTTCAGAACTATGGGGCACATTTATCAATATTACACAGAGCAGCAAGTCATCTTGCTGCACTGCGCTGCGTGAAAGGGAAAAGGTAGGAATGTGATGTTTAACATAATATGATCCATTCCTGTCTTTTCCTTGCACTGGCACCCTTTTGGCTGCATAGCTCCAGTGCAGACACCCTTGTGCTATGGTGCAAGGGTGTCTTCTTTTCAGACAGTATTGTTTTTGTACAGGAAGGGGCACCTTCCTGCACAAAAACAATTCTCTGAGACATTTTCCTCTTTCTATGTGTGCTGCAGAATACAGCACACGTAAAAAGAGGAAAAACCAAGAAGAAATAAAGATATTTCTCCTTGTTATGCCTCACCTGTGGGGGGCATAGCATTTTGACTCAATGGTCTACCTGTAATGGAAAATCTGGCAATAAGACAAAATCCATGGGTGGATGCATGGGAACACCCATCCTCCACCCATGGACCACTTTCCCAGGGCAGAGTAAAGCAACACAGTGATTTGTGCTGCGTTTCATTCCTCTAGATTTATTAAGCCACGCAGGGCCGCGCAAGGTGGTCTTGTGTGGCTTGATAAATCTAACTTAGTAGTTGGGTCGCCCTTGTACCCCTTTGCGTGGCCTAAGTGTGACACAACTTCTTGATAAATATGCCCTTGAGTTTTATCACTGATGCTAGAGAGGAAGACTACATCCCCCATAATTCTGCCTTCACTGCCCTGACAAGGAGGGGGAGTGAGCACACTATGGGGGTATTACGAGTTTGGAGGTCTCATGACTGCCATGTTGGCAGTGGCAGTCGTACATCTAACAGGCTGGCAGAGAAGACTGTCAAATTATGACCATGGCGGTTTTCCAAACAGAATACAGCTAATCCACCTCTGGCACCTCCACAGTGGTCAGGACGCCATGGACGATGATAGCCACCTGCAGGCCGGCAGAGACCATGTTCCCGCCGGACAGATTACGAGGATGCACACCCCCAAGGTTTCTGCTGCAATTGCACCACCACCGAAACCCTGGCTGAAACCAACTCTATAAAAGGAGACACTCACCTTCAGGAAGCCATACTCGTCTGGAGCCAGCATGGAACCTGAACTACACGTCTTCCCACTGCTCCTGCTCACCCCACCACTCTGAAACCAGCGACGACGCAAGCAACCGTGAGTACACACACTTACCTGTCACCGTTGCAAAATGCAAATGTACCTATGCACACACAACATAAACATCCAGAACAGGTGGCGAGGGACTCACACACAGCCACATACACATATGCACACACATAGTACACATACTACAACCATCACACACACCAAAAACCCACACCAGCACCCAGATACACAGCACCGGCACAATCACACACAACAACACACAACACCACCAAATGACACAACAACACCACAACCTCAACACCTCAAAAGTATCCACAAAACACACCTCCATTTGACAATTCATACACACAACACAACGTAACAACACCAGAGAACCAATACAAATAATCATATATCCAGACAATGAGGCTTACGTCATACCCCATAAAAACACATCACAACGATCATGCCAATCACCACACACACTCACGCACACAGTACAACCACACAAAGGCACACAACACTGCAAATAACATGACAACACAATCACAACACACAATTCCAACACAAATACATGTCCTCAACTTTTACATGGCCATCACACAATACACACCCATCACTGCGGGACAAATGCAATGCACACACCCAAACATGCTGCCAAGACACAACTGGTAGCACAACCACCACACACAAAACTTACACCCACACAATCAAAAGCAGCTAAGACCAAAACAGCCATAAGAAAAGAAAGGCAGGACAAAAATTTAACCTAAAAACCAACAACAGGTTGAGGCTTAGGGGAGTGCTTGGAACTCTGGGGAGGGGTCATCTTCCTGGGGAGGGAGGGGCATGGGTACTCTCAGGGGATGTCTTAGACACACGGGGACGGTCATGGCAAAAGGGTTTGGGAGTAGAGGGAGAGGGAGTGGTTGTAAAAGGTGTTTTGGTGGATGTCTTGGGTGCATGTGTGTGCGAGGTTTGCTTGTGTGTGCTGGCTGTCTGTTAGATGGGTAAGTGTGGGCGTTTATGTGTCTTGGGAGGAGGGGGGTGTAAGTGCTGAGAGATGCCATGGTGGATGGGTGATTGTCTGTTCGGGTGGTGACTGCAGGCATGGTGGATGTGCTGAAAGTAGTCATGTTTATGGTTGTGATGTCTGTGGATGTGGTGACTGGGGTGTATGTCTGAGGGTCTGCTATTGTGCTGACTGTGGTTAGGATAGGAGTTGTGGCTGGATTGGTGAATGTTGGTGTTGTGCCTGCAGGTGTGTATGGTGTTGTGTCTGTGGTGTCAGGGGTGGTGGGGAAGTCAGTGCAGGTAGTGAGTGTTGGTGTGCCTGCAGGTGGGTGTTGTCTGCGTGCATGCTGGTGGTGGGTCTTGTGGTGCTTGTGTTTGTCAGCGGTACCCTTGTATGTTGAGGTGGATGCATGCTTCTCTGGTTGTGTGCTTTGGCTAGGTTGGGGAAGAGGGGTTTGGGATGAGGAAGGTGAATGGAAGATAAAGGGTGACTGTCTGCTGTCAGTGTGGAGGCCAGAGCCTGAAAGGATCTCTGTAGGCCAGCCAGTGCACCGTGAATGCCCTCCAGGAATGCTTTACTCTGCTGGACTTGAGTTGCTAGTCCCTGGGTGGCATTCACAATGATCACCTGACCCACAGAGATTGACCTCTGGAGGTCAACAGCCTCCTCACTGAGGGCAGCGAGGCTGACAGGGCAGGGGCACAGGTGCCTGTGGTGAAGGAGACACCCACCCTACTGGGTGAGCGGGCACGGACAACTGGGCAGGGACCTACAGGGTGGGTGGTGGTAGTAAGGGGGTGGCAGAAAAAGATGGTGCTAGGGTGGTCCCAGATGGGTCTGCCACCACCAGGGAGTGTCCACTGGAGGAGAATTCCAAGGATCATGATGATGATCCTGTCTCCCCCGTGGCACCCCCATTGCCCTTCGGGCCACTGGGTCCCTCCCTGTAGGTGGTATCAGCACTCCAGGTCCTGTGGCCAGCAGCATCCCCACTCGTCTGTGCCCTGTCTCCTCTGCCTGCCGATGCTGATGCACACAAATAAAGAGAGAGGGAGGGAAAGATAGAGAGGGAGAGGGAGGGTCATCACATTCTTCACATATAAACATTATAACATGCACAACTGTAGGCATACATCTCCTGGCTAGGCAATTCCAAATAGAAAATCACATAACCTACATAATGTCACAACATGTTACTTCTCTCTACCCCTTTATGTCATCTCTCTCACCGAAATCAAAATCCATGTAAGGTAGCACAACTGGAGCATTCCATTAAATCACCTGTGAAGCTATATCACCATGCTCATCATGCCCTGGCTAAAGGTGAAAATTTGTCCTAATACTGGTCATTACTCTCTATACTCCTATCACCTTTAAGCAAAGCAGTTGACTGATCACACAGTGGCAAAAGGGTTTGGGAGTTGAGAAAGAGGGAGTGGTTGTGAGAGGGGTTTTGGTGAATGGCTTGGGTGCATGTGTGTGTGAGGTATGCTTATGTGTGCTGAGTGTCTGTTGGGTGGGTGATTGCGGGGGTTTATGTGTCTTGGGAGGAGGGAGGTGGAGGTGCTGGGAGATGCCATGGTGGATGGGTGACTGTCTGTTGGGGTGGTGACTGCAGGCATGGTGGATGTGCTGAATGTAGGCGTGTTTGTGGTTGTGGTGTCTGCAGATGTGGTGACTGGGGTGGATGTCTGAGGTTCTGCTATTGTGTTGACGTTGAGTAGGATAGGAGTTGTGGCTGGATCGGTGAATGTTGGTGTTGTGTCTATAGGTGTGTTCAGTGCTGTGCCTGTGATGTCAGGGGCGGTGGGGGAGTCAGTGCAGGTAGTGAGTTTTGGTGTGTCTGCAGGTGGATGTTTTCTGTGTGCATGCCGGTGGTGGATCTTGTGGTGCTTGTCTTTGTCAGCAGTGCCCTTGGATGTTGAGGTGGATGCATGCTTGTCTGTTTGTGTGCTTTGGCTAGGTCAGGGAAGAGGGGTTTGGGATTGGGAAGAGGAAGGTGGAAGGGGGGAAGGAAAACAAAGGATGACTGGCTGCCGTCAGTGTGGAGGCCAGAGCCTGAAAGGATCTCTGTAGGCCAGCCAGTGGACCATGAATGCCCTCCAGGAATGCTTTACTCTGCTGAACTTGAGCTGCCAGTCCCTGGATGCATTCACTATGGTCAACTGACCCACAGAGATCGACCTCAGGAGGTCAATAGCCTCCTCACTGAGGGCAGCAGGGCTGACAGGGCAGGAACAGAGGCGCCTGTGGTGAAGGAGACACCCACCCTACTGGGTGAGTGGGCACAGACAACTTGATGGGGAGCTACAGGGAAGGTGATGCGAGTAAGGGGGTTGCGGACAAAGATGGTGTTGCTGTGGTCCCAGATGGGGCCGCCACCACCAGAAAGTGTCCACTGGAGGATGATAACAAGGATGATGATGATGATCCTGTCTCCCCCGTGGCACCCCCTCGCCCTCTGGGCCACTGGGTCCCTCGCTGTAGGTGGTATCAGCACTCTGGGTCCTGTGGCCAGCACCATCCCCACTCGTCTGGGCGCCATCTCCTTCACCTGCAGATGCTGATGCACACCAATTGAGAGAGCTGGAGGGAAAGCTAGAGAGGGTGAGAGAGGGTCATCACATTCTTCACATACATACATTACAACATGCACAACTGTAGGTATACATCTCCTGACTAGGCAATTCCACATAGGAAATCACATAACCTACATAATGTCACATGTTACTTCTATCCACCCCTTTATGTCATCTTTCTCACTGACATCATAATCCATGTAAGGTAGCACAACTGGAGCTTTCCATCAAATCACCTGTAAAACTATATCAGCACGCTCATCATGCCCTGGCTAAAGGTGAAAATCTGTCCTAATCCTGGTCATTAATCTCCATATTCCTATCACCTTTAGACAAAGCAGTTGACTGATCACATCATATCATGCATGTTCCGATTCAACAACAGACCAGTCCATGTCCATAATTCATGCCCCATGCAAGTAGAGACACCTCTATTCATAGATGACATATCACCTGCCATTCCAATCACACGCCTAGCTGAACCTCCTGCACATATATGCCAAAATGGATACAATCTCTAATGAAGACACACCATGTCGCAGTGCCATACAGGTGCTATCTGATGTTAAGAATCCATGTCTGGAGAACAGCCATGTCACTACATGTACCAAATTTCTGAGGAATATCTGCAGTCACTATACACAGATACACCACATCACATCATAGAGGCATTTATAGATACAGTGGCCTACATAGCACACAGGAGATATCCACTGACAATCTCAGAGAGCAGTGTCAGAACAACTAAACAAAGCCTTGCCAACTAAATCATAATAGTGCACATGACATTTTTCCTAACATACATTCAGTTCCGCGACATGACAACATGAGTAAACCAACATCACTCACACCAATCCTGACATGTGATTACCGTTACTCAAGTCCAGATAAACAAACATATCCCATTGAAAAGACATGTACACATAATATACACATGGTCCCACATGACTGCCATTGCACTTACAACATATCCTACAACAGCAGGACCTGTATAACAATACCATAAGATCTCGAAGTAAGAAGTGACCCAAAACCATTTCATGTCCAACCTGTCCACAGCAGCTAGGCTAAGGTTAGCAAGGATTGTCCAACTCATCAACATCTGCCCTCAAGTAACCATTGTGACATGATGTACGTAGGTAATACCATATGTTGCACTATGATGGACATTGCACATTGTCATAGGGTAGGACTGTCTAAACAGTTACCTCATCTGAAACAAGGGCATTGGGATAATAGTGGATCGCCTACAGTTCAATGGCATGGAAATGCATCGTAAGGCCAAATATTAACAATCAGACAACCATGGTTGTCCCTCCGTTACAACCTTCATATACTGCATAGCATGATAATTAAGGGACAATGGTGACACCTCCAGAAACCCATATGTACAGTCCTATACTGGCCATATCAGTTGACTGATTGAGATGCCAGTCTCACATGGAGTCAATACCTGTACCAGGACATGAGGTAACTAGGACCTGTACCAAATGTCAAGCACTCACTAGCAAGTACATGTGATCTACACAGATGGGAGTGGTCTGATACCTTAGAGCTACATATTTACATATTCAGATGTATGAACCTGGAAATACTAGATGGGTAGGATGAAACAGCAGCTTACATACATATATATGGCTGAGTGGAGTCACATATGTGGCAATGTCAATTGTGCATCTCAACATGCAGTCATAGGTATACCTTGACACAGGTGATCTAAACATACACATGGCCAACCCCTATGCCAGATTTCCATCTATTAGTCAGGCAATGTGAGCACTATGTACTCTCACTAGTCTACATACATGTAGCACCTACTACATTGTAACAGCTGCTAAAATGTGACCGCAAACACCATATTACCTGAGCCAAGTACAAGGGTACAGTCAATATTTACCCCTTGTGGCTGCTGTGCTGCCCTCAAACACCCACCCACTTCAGGGTAGACCACTGCCAAAATGAGGGCCATTGGGGGGGTCAGGGTCCGACAGGCACCCTATCCCTCGTTGGGAGGACATCCCCAGCTGGGCCTTAGTGATCTTCCGGCCCTAGCATCTGAGGTCCTCCCACCGCTTTCTATAATGGATGCTCAGCCAGCTATGGGCCCCCAGGTTTCACATTTGCTTGGTGATGGCACACCAAATCCCCTTCTTCTGATGGGCGTTGACCTGCATGGATGAGACAGACAAAAGGAGAAAGTCATGTACACATGCACCATACCAAAGGGAGTGGCCAGTACTCATCAGTCACAGCAAATAGATACACATACCCATCCTCTCTGCCCACACGGCTTTACATTATGCCATTTGCAAGCATCTACACCCTCACAAGTTCATATGCCCTATGCAACGTCACACACAACACCTATCACACATTGCTAGGGCATTTGACTCACCTGCTCCTCTGATGCATCATATAGCTGTACAGGGGTAGGAATTCCTCCACTAGCCTCTCAAGCTCTTCCAGGGTGAAGGCAGGGGCCCTTTCACCTGCAGGACATGGCATGATGGCTCCTAGAGGCAGTACACAGCAGGTCACGTCGTGGAGGTCTTGCTGGAAACAGTGTCAGGAGTGAAGTGAGCAATACTGCAGAAAATGGCGGTCACGGCTGCCACGTACAGGACCGTCACCACCAGCAGTTATTCTCATTAGCCCAAGTCAGCTAAAGGCAGCAATGTTAACCAATGGCAAGTTGTATGGCGGTTGCGACCTCCTACCGCCATGGCGACTTCGGCCGATGGACTTAGGTCACTTCCAACTGACTACTACAATAGGTCAGACGCCTGCCATTTTTAGCACATTTCATCGGTGGATGTGCTTACTTATGTGCGTCAATCACTTACTTCCCCAAAATGCTGTGCATCCGTATGTAGCACCACCATGATTGTGCTACACATTGTGCCAATATTGACAATATGACATGTTGAGGAAGTATATATGGTGAAAACTGAGTAAAGCTACTCTGAGGTACATAGGCCACAGGTAGATATTGGTAGAATCCAAAACATATGTGTGAATATTGCAGGACAACTAAGTCTTACACACATGTACACCAACATTAGTTTCATATGTACAATCCAATTTACATGCTAGCCAGTATGCAGCAATGAGGGTGATTTAGGTGCACATTTATTGGCTGTACTTCATATGTCAGAAGTGCTACGCATCTTCTACAGATTTTAGGTGTCAGGTGATATACAATGTGTTAATGATGTGTGCATACTGCATAACTCATAGTATATTGTCTTCTCTCAACATAGTTATGCTGCCATGAGGAGAGTGAGACAACCACCAGTGTACCATCCACTAGTAGACCTGGAAACCATGGAGGAAAGACATGTCATCCAGATATATCGTCTGAATCGTCATACCATCATTGACATTTGTATTCAGATGGAGCCAGATCTGTTGCCTGCCATTTGCAATCCATATGGCATACCTTACCATCGTTCAAGTATTCTCAGTGCTACACGTCCTGGCCACAGGGTCATTTCAGAATACTGTGGCCTTAACAGCAGGGATGTCTCAACCCATGTTCAGTCTGATGTTGAAGGATGTACTGTGTGCTACATCAGGTTTCCCCAACGAGTGGATTTGGTCTGTGCGAAGGCAGACTTTTATGAGATGGGACACATTCCTCATGTGGTAGGAGCCATTGATGGCACCCATGTAGCCCTGGTCCCTCCCAGTGCCAACGAACAGGTGTATACGAACAGGAAGAACTACAACTCAATCAACGTACAGGTGGTGTGTCTGGTAGACCAGTACATCTCACAAGTCACAGCCAAGTTTCCTGGATCTGTTCATGATTCCTATATCATGCAGAGCTGCAATGTCCCACATCTGATGGCACGACTACAAACAGAGAGGGCCTGGCTGCTTGGTAAGTTTGCACTGTAGTGTGTGTTTGTGTGCTATGTCTCCTGTCATCACAATATAGCCAGTTGCAGGAACTATTTATGAGTTGTTCTATCATTGTGCTCACACTATCCAAACTGTCCTTGGCTGTTGACACCAGTGAGATACCCAGCCAAGATAGGGGAACTCCGTTACAATGAGGCCCAAGGGAGGACAAGGCATGTAATCGAGTGAACATTTGGGCTCCTGAAGGTAAGATTCAGGTGCTTTGACCAATCTGGAGGTGCCCTCCTCTACTCGCCCCACAAGATATGCCAAATAATCGTTGCCTGCTGCATGCTCCACAATTTTGCCCTGAGACATCAAATACCATTGATAGCAGAGGAGGGGGAGGCAGCTGGACCATTGGCTGGAAATGCTGCTATAGCAAGTGATGAGGAACCAGACGAAGAGGGAGCAGGTGACTTGAAATAGATGGCTGCCGTTACACCTCCTGACTTGATTCATCAGTGGGGGTGTCATGAGCTCCAATGCCTATGTGTGAGTTGTGAATACAGACTGATAGATTGTAAAGTGTACTGTACAATTAGTCTGCTATATCATGTATTGTTATATCTGATCCTAACATAGACTTCTGTAAGGGACTACTCAATATTGAGGTATGTTTCATAAATTCTCCTATCCTCTTTTCACTCCACTCACTAGACTTGCCATTTCGTTTTTTGGCTCTGCAACCTAGGCTTGAGGTATTCAATGTCAGTAGCTAATGGTAATTGCTGAAATACATTAGAGGTGTACCTGACAGATAGGTGGTAAAATGAATATAGTTACAGTGGGATAGTACCTTGTTAGTACTTCCTTCATACAAGTGGGGGTGTGACTGCTTAGTCCTTTCCTGTTACCAGTGGGGTTGGGGTGATGTGAAATGGTGTATCACGTGTCACTTGAAGTTTGTTGCCCAGGTGTGATGAATGGATCATGGCCTCTGGCTTCACAATCGGTGGGGTACTTTGTGATGACCATGGGACCTGGCTGTGTTTGTATGCTGCTGTTGCTGTCCAAGGTGCAGGTAACTGTGTACTGACCAAGGTGACTGACAATCCTACAGGTATGGGGCCCATGTTAGTATATGGTTGAAGTACTGTGTTCCTACGTGATGTTCTTTGTGTGTTCCATGGGGTAAGTTATCATGTAGCTATGGTATGTGTATGTGAAGAGCCTGTACCTGGTGATATATAGGTCCACCCTGGGTGCCCCAGCTTTGTAGGTAGTTCACCATGGGCATGACTTCTATTACCTGTATATGTGCATTGGTTGCCACCATACCTTCCATCTCGATGGTACTCTCTCTCATGCACTATTTGCAGATTGGTATACTGACTATACTATTGTGTTCCCTGGATTTCAACCTCTCTGGCATCTGTCCTGTGACATTTCTGTTGACAAGTCTCCTGCTGAGGGAGCCTCTCTCTGATGAACATTACACTGGCTGTTCAATGCAGGGGGGCATGACCAGGCCATAGTTGGCAAACAGGACAATTGCTGATGTATTATAAAAGATACATATACAGTACCTGTGTTAAATTGTCATTTATTGTGCATATCAGAATACTAAAAGTCAAAATAAAAGTGCATAAATGAAAAATAAGGTGATGAGGGATGTCATGGCAGGTGGATTCATCAGAGTAGCTGCTACACAAGTTGGTTACACAGTTCCAGCGTCCTTGTACCATGGAAAAATTGAGTTATCTCTCAGAACAGTCTGCAGTGTGTCTCAGTGGCACACAAGGGTGACGAATCAGGAGAGGTTCACTTCCTGGCTGTGGGTTTGGTCTTAGCATCTGCTCCAGCCAGATGTCTGGGTGGATGTCCACGTTTGCAGGAGGAGGGAGTTCTTCTGCTACAGAGGGAGAGGTGTCTGAGGCTTGTGGTTCCCTTCGCAGGGCTTCCATTCCACTAGCTGCCTCAGATGTAGATGGGGCAGATGTTACGTGGCTAGTGGAAGGGGCCTGATGGTGTGATGAAAAAACAATGAGGGTGGTTTTGATGTCCCTCAGCACCCCTGCAATTGTAGCCCTGGTGGCATTGTGTGTCTCCCACTTCTGAATGGCTTCCTGGTGTTGTTCCCTCTACAGCCTTTGATTTTCCCCCAGCATGGTGATAATTTGGCCAATTCTGTCCTGGAAACTTTGTTTTTTTCCCCAAGACTTGGGAGATGGTTTTCTGGTCAGTGGAGTCCCTTTGTGACCCCACCCTCTGGCCCACAGCATCCCTCCCATGACCCTACCCCCGGGTACCTGTGCCCCTGGCATGGTGTGCCCACTCCCGGTGGTAGCAGGTCCTTCATTGTCAGGGATGTTAAGGTTCGACCCAGGTTCCTGTACTATGGGGCACACAACTAATTGAACAGTCCTTGGAACACAGGTTTGAGGGCGAATGGTTGCCTGTCATATGGATGCACCACGGGTGGGGTGGGTTGTTGTGTGCAATGTGAGGCAGGGAGTCGTTAACCCACCAGGTGTCCTAGCTGGGCGAGGGTGTTCACAATTGTCCAGACTTACAGGCGTGTTGTCCTCATTGGGGCCTTCATCTTGAGGGGGACTGGCAGTTTGAGGTATCCTTTCCATTGTGGCAATGGCAGGGTTACCTGTGGAGGGAGTGAGACACAGAGTTCAGGTTAGAATGTTTGTTTGGTTACCTCTTTCTGAGCTGCTGACAATGGCTTTACATGATTCCCTGCAAATACTTTGACAGATGCTGCACAGTATACCTTTGTTGTACATGCAACTCTCTGACTTGATTTCCATACTCCATGTTGGGAGCTGTCATACAGGTTTAGTACAGATTGCATTGCAGATGGGTTCTGGTTTTGTCTGGTAATTGACATGACTGTTCACCTGTGTTACCTAGTGAAAAGTTAGGCATGCTAGATGTCACACAATTAAGTTTCACAATTGACATGGTGTCCCAGTGGGAGCACAGTACGTGAATATGCAAGGGTAATGGTCCTGTATCTAGATGTTGTGCATGTCCATCGATTCAGACATCTTACTTTCCAACCTAGGTCAGTCTATTTCTGGCTTGGGATATTTGATCTGCGGTCATTAGGAATGGCCATTCAGCTGTAACTGTGTTTTGCTTTGTTTGCTATTGTGAGTTTACCATTGCATTGCTATCATTGTCATATCCTGGTCTTTACTAGAACAATCTAGATGGTGTAGCGAGTACTTTAGTTGCACATGTGATGTGTTGTGCATATTCCAGGTTTTCAGAATGATGGGTTAGTGCATTCTGGGAGTCGTAGTGATATGATTAGCCAGTAGTTAATGTGCCATTGCCAAGGGCTGTGAGAGTGGTTTGGCTGCATGGAGTGGTGACATGCAGAAGAGGAGCATTTGGTGATTAGGTGGAGGTGTAGTGGGACATTTAGTTAATTAGGGAGTATTTTGGGTGGTGAGGCAGCATGCAGGACAAGACAAATCTGTGACATGACTGTTGTGGGTACTTACCAGACTCCAGTCCCCCAGGTATTCCAGTCAGGCCCTCAGGATGCAGTATGTCCATGACCTTCTTCTCCCATGATGTGAACTGTGGGGGATGAGATGGGGGCCAACTGCCAGTCCTCCGCTCGGCTATCTGACGGCATGATGCTATGGAACGCACCTTCCCCCGTAGGTCGTTCCACCTCTTCCTGAGGTCCTCCCTTGTACGTGGGTGTCTGCCTACTGAGTTGACCCTGTTGACCATCCTTGGTCACAACTCCATTTTCCTGGCAATCGATGTTTGTTGGACCTGTGCTCCAAATAGTTGTGGCTCTACCCTGACAATTTCATCCACTATGACCCTCAACTCATAGTCAGTGAAATGTGGGTGTTTTTGTGGGGACATGTTAGTGGTTGTGTACACAGTGTGTGGGGGTGTTGTGAGTGTAAGGGTGTAGTGTTGGGTAATTGGTGAGGTGTGGGTGGTGCATTGTGACTGTGAGATGGTTCTGACAGATTGTGTGTGCTAGTGATGTGTGTATTGTGTTATTTGTGCTGATGTGGGGTGTGTGTTGAGTGTGATGTCTATGTGTGCCTATTGCATAAAGGTGCTATCTCTATAATATTGCCTAGTCTCAGTATATCTGAATGGCATTTTTGTTGCAAAGGATTGTTGGTTGTGTAGGGGTGTGTTATATAATGCAGTGAGTAGATGTGTCGGGTGTGTGGATGTGTGTCAGGTGTGAGGTATTCAGACTCTCCAATGTGGTGTGGTGTTCTGACTGATGTGAGTTCTAACCACGGCGGTTCACACCGCCAATGATTTTCTGCCATGGAAGGACCACTGTTGTGATCTGTGGCTCATAATCAGGTGGGCGGATTCTTATCGGGGTGGCGGTGCTAGTGGTGGGACCGCCTCTTTCCCACCCTCCAGTGTCCTGGCAGTGTTGGATTTGTGGCGGAATTTTGGTGGTCTCCACAGTGTGACTCTTAATACAGTGGTCGGATTACTGCCAACATGGCAGTCTTTTGGCGGCCGCCACTGTTCGGTCTTTCTAAATGACCTTTCACACACCTAATACCGCCCTATATGTTGCGCACAGTGATTTGGCAGAGCAGAAGTTTTTCAGAGCTGAGCTTTGTCACTGATTCTTTGGAAGGGAAGACACTGAAGTGTACAAAAACTGATGAATGGAATGTAGGAATCAATCTCAGCCATGGAAAATTACTCTGTCTGCATCTCAATCCATCATTTTTTTGTGCACCATGCCACCTCAGTTTGGACCCAGCCACATGCAAATCAATCTTGACTCTACTTCAGTGTGAACTGTCTAGACCAAACTGCCAGGACAGGTCCTCGTGGCATGGAACACAAGAAATCTGGGACCGGTTTTGCCCTGATTAGGGCTCATCAACTAGACAAAGCTTGGTTCTAGTGACGCAGTGTATTTTGGGCACCTAGCACATGGGTTAGGTGGGGAACAGGTAATATATGGAGTATTTAAGCAAGAATAATATGAAATTGTACTTCACTATTGAAATTATTAAATTGGGCACATTCACTTGTAAACTAGATTTAATTATGTGGTTAGAGTTTTATAGTTTCCACATGAAGAGCATGCAATATGCAATATTCACTAAATGGATGGTGAAAAGTCAATGCAGTTATTATGAATCAATATTAATATATATTTTATGTAAATGCCATTTAGGAAGTCCTGAGGAACTCTATGGGCTCTCCCATGACGAAACACGTGTTGGCTTGACTTAATGGATGGGGTAATTGATTGAATATTAAAGTATGGACTTGAACATTGGAAATTCGGAAATTTGAAAAAGACATGATGATGAACCTATATAAGTGAAGTGGAACACCATATAATTTTGTAACTGTTCTGGGAGCAAACGTAAGATGAATTAAAACTATATGTGTCATCGGAACTGTTTGGAAGAGGATTTCTACGTACAAAGTCAACAATTTATGTTGTATATTAGTGTTTTTTAGATCTTCAACGTAGGCTGTTATGATTGAATGTATTTGATAACTCTAGTTATCGTGTTGGGCTTCAGTGGGGGTATAGCTCTCACATAGCAGCCTCAATATAAGAAAATCGAATTTAATAGTGGGCTATAGAGCGCCAGTTACCCTATATTACCCCCCGATAGACAGAATTATACGGGACCCAGGTTTGGGCATACCTGTCCCAGTTAGGGGGACACGCTCAAGTATTCAGAAAGTATTGGATGGAATGCTTGAATTAATCTCAGCCACTGGTAATTACTCGGGCTGCTTCCAATTCCATCATTATTTTGCACACCAACCACTTCAGATTTGACCCAGTCGTTTGCAAAGCAGTCTTGACCCTGCTCCAGTGGAAATAATCCAGTCCGATTTGCCAGGCCAGGTCCTCAATCTAATAACCCAGGGAGTGTTGTCAATCCTGATCTAAAAGACATGGAAAATACATTAGTGAAGCACTGTAATCACTTTTTTGTGACATTAGAATTAATTATGAATGATTTTTGCACCAAAATGGAAGCCAAAGTTAAACTTTTTGGTTGATAAGATTGTAGCCCAATCAAATTCAGGCCCCACATCTGCTCACCTTCCCAGTACCTCCAGTATGGGGAATCCTCCACCTATTTCTTCTATGTCAAGAAACACACATCACAGGTCATTTTTAAGCACTCATTCAGCAGCCCAAAAGAGGGTACAGAATGAACCTTCCTGTTAGAAATGGGGTCTATGGTTGGCAGTTAGGTTACCCCCTGTCCAAGCAAGGACCCTCACTCTAGTCAGGGTAAAGGAGAATCACCCTCAGTTAACCCTGTTTACCCCCTTGGTAGCTTGGTACAAGCAGGCAGGCTTAACTTCAGAGTCTAGGTGTAAAGTATTTGTACCAACACACACAGTAACTCAGTGAAAACACTACAAAATGACACGACATAGGTTTAGTAAAATAGGTAATATTTATCTAAACAAAACAAGACCAAAACAACAAAAATCGTCCATACACAAGTCAAGTTATGAATTAAAAAGCAAGAAGAGTCTTAAATCCTTAGAAAACAGTGCTAACACTGTTAGCGTGAAAAAGTACCTGTGTTGCGTCAAAATAACACCGCACGGGCGAGTGTGCGTCAGAAAAGGCCAGCGATGTACCGATTTCTCACTCGCAAGCGAGACCGTGTTTCGTTCCTCCTCTGGTCGGGTCGGTGTGTGTCATTTTTCCTCTCTACAGGAGAGCGATGCGTTGATCCGGACAGGCACCTCGGGTTCGGCCAGGCTTTGCGTTGTTTTTCTGTGCCCATCGGGGTTTACGTTGAAAATCCTGCTGCACGGTATCAGCAAAACTGCGCTATGTGGGTTGCGATGTTATCAGCCTCCGTCAGTGGGTGTTGCACATCGGTTCTCCAGCCGCGTGCATCGATCGTCCCACCGTGATGCAGGTGGAGTGTAGATTTCTGCTGCAAAGCCAGTGGCGCGTCGTTTCTCAGCTGGGTCTTGGAAGGTGCGTTGAAATTTGCCCCGCACAGCGGTCTGTACGTGGATTTTCAGTCTTGGTCTGCCAGCTTCACCTTTCAAGGGCTCAGGAACTGGATAGGGCACCACTTGGCAAGGCAGGAGTCTGAGCAGAGAGTCCAGCTGCTGGCAGGGGAAGTCTTTGATGGCACTGAGACTTCAACTACAGGAGGCAAGCTCAGGACAAGCCCTTGGAGATTTCTTCACAAGCAGGAATGCACAACAAAGTCCAGTCTTTGTCCCCTTTCACAGGCAAAAGTAGCACCTACAGGATAGCTCCACAAAGCACAGTCACAGGCAGGGCAGCACTTCTCCTCAGCTCTCCATTTCTTCTCCCTGGCAAAGGGTCCTCTTGATGTCCAGAAGTGATCTAATTTTTCTGGGGCTTGGGTGTTCTTCTTATACCCATTTTGGCCTTTGAAGTAGGCCTACTTCAAAGGAAAGTCTCTCTTGTTTGTGAGATCCTGCCTTGCCCAGGCCAGGGCCCAGACACACACTAGGGTGAGGGCAGGTACAGCCCTTTTAGGTGTAAGTGACCACTCATCCCCTCCCTCCTAGCACAGATGGCTCATCAGGATATACAGGCTGCACCGCAGCTCCCTTTGTGCCACTGTCTAGAGAGAGGTGCAAACAGCCCAACTGTCAAACTAACCCAGACCGGGAATCCACAAACAGGCACAGTCACAGAATGGTTTAAACAAGAAAATGCCTACTTTCTAAAAGTGGCATTTTCAAACACACAATCTGAAAAACAATTTTACTAAAAGATGCATTTTTAAATTGTGAGTTCAGAGACCCCAAACTCCATATGTCCATCTGCTCCCAAAGGGAATCTACACTTTAACCATATTTAACGATAGCCCCCATGTTAACCTATGAGAGAGATAGGCCTCGCAACAGTGAAAAACAAATTTGGTATTTCACAGTCAGGACATATAAAACACAATAGTATATGTCCTACTTAAAACATTCACTGCACCCTGCCCATGAAACTACCTAGGGCCTACCGTAGGGGTGACGTACATGTGAGAAAAGGGAAGGTTTAGGCATGGCAAGTGGGTACACTTGCCAAGTCGAATTGACAGTTGAAAACTGCACACACAGACACTGCAGTGGCAGGTCTGAGCCATATTTATAGATCTACTAATGTGGGTGGCACAACCAGTGCTGCAGGCCCGCTAGTAGCATTTGGTTTACAGGCCCTGGGCACCTCTAGTACACTGTACTAGGGACTTACCAGTAAATCAAATATGCCAATCATGGAAATCCAATTACACATACATTTTAGATACGAGCACTTGCACTTTAGCACTGGATAGCAGAGGTAAAGTGCCCAGAGTAACAAAAACAGAGTCCAAGACAGATCAACAACCTGGGGAACAGAGGCATAAAGTTAGGTGAGACAACGGCAAGAATGCCAAGTCTAACACTTCCCAATTCATTTCCCAAAGGTTCAGTGGGGAAAATCTTATCTGTCTAAATTACAAGGATTTTTTTGCAATTTCCTCCGGACTGTACCTCTTTTGTCATCTACCTTTAGCATGTGCTGCCTATACCCATAAAAGAGTCTGTGTTGGCATTGAAACGTAAAGTAGTGCTGTGGACTCGGGATGATGTAATGATTTATATATTGAAATTCTTTTAGTTCAAAGGGTGAGGTGGGTCGGTCCCAACTCTTAAAAAATGGAAAGCGTACTGTGTGTTTATCAATTAAAAGACCCACTGATTGTCAGACAATTAACTCTTGAATCTTTTGGACAAAAAGCATGGTGGAATTCAGGCTCACACCATGAGATTTGTTTTATAGGCCTCAATATAAGACAACTCACTCCTTTACAAATCCTGTATCAAATCACAGGATGAAGAGCAGGATTCAGGTTAGTCACAATGTGGAAACAAGTAAACACTATGAACCTTTGGATGCCAATAATAATAATGAATAACTCTTAACTTCTAAAACAAATGATCAAGACTTTTATTCAGGTTGCTACAGTTGATTCTGTTCTGCCGGTGGCCTTAAAAGGCTTCATGGAGTCACCTGAGTTACCGTCTGGCCAAATGATAACTACTAATTCGAGGGTCTTGAGCCTAATTACGTAGAGTATAGCTGGCAACAAATTATCTAATATAGATTGTCTGACATTGGTTAGTGGACACAGTATTATCTGTAGCTCAGATTTGAATGACAGATACATTCAGAGCAGTGGCGCTACTCCTGCAGAGTACATCAATAGCGTAAAATAAATGACACTATTGTCCCCTATCCTGAGCCATGGTGCACTGTATTTTAAATACGGCACACACATGGTGGTGGTAGGTGGACGCTAAGGGGCGCAAGAAAAGAGGCACTGTACTGCTTGTCGTTAAAACAAGTTAATTCAGGATAATTCAGGATAAAAAGGCAAAAACTGATAGTATGATGTCTATTACTGTAAAATTGCCCTCATGAATACTCAATTACTTGACTTGGAAAATCGTAATAGACAGTATAACTTATGCATCTTTAATTTACCAGAAGATATTGAAGGCAAAGACTGCAGGTAATATTTGGAAATCTTGTTACCTGGTCTTTTACATTTTACATTTCCAGATAAATTCAAAATAGACAAGGCACATAGAATTCTCTCATCAAAATCCAAGCAATGTTAAACCACGTCAAGTGATCTTTAAAGTTCTGTGTCTTCACCAGTTAGTGTTGAACTGAAAAGCGGCAAGAGATTCCAACTTTAATGGTCAACAGTAATAAAATGTTCATACATCATGCCTTTGCCAAGGAAACTGTTCAAACTTGCAAGGAATTCACACAATTTCAACCACGACTAATAAGCTGTAGCTTGATATTAGGAATGGGTGGTAAATTTCGCTCCACTGGTGGAGTTCACAGAGTTTTGGCACTCTGTGCTCCAAGTGGAGTGCAAAGTTTGAAAACAAAAACTCCGCCAACAAGCGGCGGAGTGGGGTTCATCGGCACTCCAGTGTGCCACACATAGCATGCCATAAAAGTAAAGTCGGACCTCACGGGTTTCAGACTGACTCACCATTGGGAGCCACCCGGTCTGTACTTTGCATCATGTATACGCATCCCCTCCTCCCCACACTCCCTCCTGCGCCTGTGGAAACTACCACCGCTCCAGCTCCGTAGTGGCTCCTGGGGCTCGTAGCGCAGACCTGCTTTAAAAAGTTTAAAGGTGAGTGATTTGGCAAGGGGACCTCTAGCTAAGGCGTTGCTCTCTGCTGGTCGGCGCCAGCTCTGGTTCCAAGCCCCCCCTTTCAATGTCCTCAGCAGCTCAGGAGCAGGGGGCGGAGGAGGGCAGAGACCAGGTCCCTGGCAAGGGGGACCCTGGATCCAGACAGCATTCAGACCCTGGTGTCGCTTTCTCTGCTATGTGCACATGGGGGCACTGGGCCTGGACATTATTTACATATGAGGGAGGTCTGTGCTTGGAAACGATGGAAACTTGCAGTCAGAGCTCCACTTGAAAAGAACCAGCCTACCAAGAGACCCTGAGAAAAGAAGATATGTTATGGGATAAGCTGCTGAGGCCAGCAGGGAGAGCTGGAGACCAGGTGAGCATCAGCTGCAACCCCCTCCCAAACACCCTTTGTGGCAAAGTCTCCGCTTTAAAAATACTGCTGATAAATAAAAATAAATAAAAAAACTATAAAAACAACCCAAGTACGGCAGTTGGATATCGTTCAACCCAATTGCACCTGGTCAACTGTCATTTCTACTGGCAGGTTGAAGACAATTGTTTGTGTTGCAAATAAGATTCCCAAACAAATGAATGGATGCTCAGATCAAATGTTGAGGTTTGTAACGCTGAGAGGTGCCCTGCAAACAGCTGCTGAACCACTACAGCTCCGCTCAGAAGCCATCACTTTCTCACCAACCTCAAATGCTTTGAGCGGGGAAGCAAGCGAGACTTCTCTTTTGAACTTACTGCGGAAGTGTCGAATTTGCAGTATTTTTGACTTTCACATGAATAAATGAAAAGCGAACATGCCAGAGAGGAGACAAGAAATGACAAAAGGAGGAAGCAGGGGTCAAGAAGAGTGAGGTAAATACAGAAAACGCAGACATGTTGAAGAAAAGATGTCATGGTGTGATTGGGCGGGGGAGTGTAACAGACAGAGGGAGATCGGGGGGCTTTGCTTCATGGCGAAGATGGTTAGAGGGGCAGGATGAAAGGCACCCGAAAGACTGAAGAAAAAGCACATATTGAAGGAACGTCTTAAGAAGAAAAGTGTCCGTGTTTCTTCGTTCGCGTTACTGCGAGGACTGTGGGGCATATTTATACTCTGTTTGCGCCGGATTTGCGTCGTTTTTTTTTACGCAAATCCGACGCAAAACTAACTCCATATTTATACTTTGGCGTTAGACCCGTCTAGCGCCAAAGATCCTGGAGTTTGCGTCATTTTTTTGCGTGGACACCTTCCTTGCGTTAATGATATGCAAGGTAGGCGTTCCCGTCTAAAAAATGACTCCGAGGCATGTGCGCCGTATTTACACTCCCGGGCAAAAATGACGCCCGGGAGTGGGCAGGTCAAAAAAAATGACGTCCAGCCGCTTTAGCGTCATTTTTTAACGCCTGGTCAGGGCAGGCGTTAAGGGACCTGTGGGCTCCAAAGGAGCCCAGAGGTGCCCTCCCATGCCCCCAGGGACACCCCCTGCCACCCTTGCCCACCCCAGGAGGACGCCCAAGGATGGAGGGACCCATCCCAGGGAACTTAAGGTAAGTTCAGGTAAGTATATATTTTATTTTTTTTGTGACATAGGGGGGCCTGATTTGTGCCCCCCTACATGCCACTATGCCCAATGACCATGCCCAGGGGACATAAGTCCCCTGGGCATGGCCATTGGGCAAGGGGGCATGACTCCTGTCTTTGCTAAGACAGGAGTCATTTGAATGGGGGTTGGGAGTCAAACAAAATGGCGTTAATCGGGTTGAGGCGAAAATTTTGTCTCAGCCTGACTTGCCCCATTTTTTGGCGCCCAAGCTCCATTTTCCCCTACGCCGGTGCTGCCTGGTGTAAGTCATTTTTTTTTACGCACACCAGGCAGCTCCGCCGGCTAACGTCATTCCATAAATAAGGCACCCGCATGGTGCTTTGGAATGGCGTTAGCCGGCGTTAAATTATTTGACGCACAACTGCGTTGGCACAGTTGTGCGCCAAAAAGTATAAATACGGCCCTCTGTGTGTCTGATTGTATGTAATGTATGATATGTGTCATATGCATGTGATTTTTTTTTTGGTGCCTGTGTAGCGAGTGGTATGCCTGGTGAGATGTGAGAGGGTGATACTTATGGGCCTGGTCAGTGTTAGTCGTGATAGTGTGTTGTGCGTCTGTGCTGTGAAAGCTGCGTCTGCGTGCGTGTGCACTTTTGTTTGTGTGTGTGAGTGGTGTCCTGACCTGTATGTGTTATCTGTCAGTGTATGTGTCTGAATATTGTGTGCCTTGTTTGGCCTGTCTCCGTATGGTGGTTGTGCGTGGTGCATGTGCGTCTGTCATATGTGCCAGCAGATTACATGCTGATAAAGGGGGGATAAAAGCAAGCGAGAGGATGGAACACAGAGACTGGCAGATGGACAAGAGGGGAGGGGGCGATCAGGAACCCGTTGTGGAGACAAGTGCTCTTACTACTCACTTCTGGAGGCTTCAATAACTTGAAAAGGGTCTCAAGACCGGGCGGTATTTTGCCGTGTGCGAAACTTCACAGAGTTTTTAGATAACTCTGCAGAATTCTGCAGAGTAGAACTCCGCGAGCTCCACCCACCCCTGTTTTAAATATGGCCTTTTTGATCCATTATGAGAATCTGGAAAGATGGTCTCGCTAAATCTTTTCAACACCCTGATGATCTTCATGCCCTTTTAGATCAATATTCTTCACTCTCAATGGAGGCAAATGACACTACTACTTAATTCCTGTGCTTTAATTTTCTTATATTTAGCCCACTCTTCCGACTTTCTCTATAAGGGCAGGGTCTAGGTGAGTCACTCTTGCATAAGCGTGTGTGCGATTCTGGAGTACTCTTTATGTGTCTATGTTGTCTTTTTTATGTTTGTCTATGTCATTCCTTTTTCTCCTTCCATCTACCTTCAGAGCTACATTTTAGTAATACAATATACAGGCATAATGTATGCAAGTGGGCGTTCCGATGCAAGGAGGCCTGAAAAAACAGGGCGCAGTGAAATTTACAACCTTTCACTGTGCAATTTTTTCCGCCATTTTTAACGTCTGCTCAGAGCAGGCATGAAAGTGATGCACCCATTTTAATCAATTGGCCTCCCTGTGCTTTGCTACACTGCCGTCAAAATCTTTGACGATCGTGCAGCAAAACGCCACAATAGCGTAAAAAATGTTGACGCTATTGTCCCAACGACCGCCATGGTATGCCATATTGTAAATACAGCGCAACCATGGTGTCATTAGGTGGGGAAGGGGCGATACAAGAAAAGTGGTGCATCGAGACCAATGCGTCACTTTCTTGTAAATATGCCCCTAAATCTTCAACTATTGAGGAATTATTCTGATACAGACAGATGTTACATTACAGCAAAACTTTAAATTGATACTACCCTTTTTCACCTAATTAATGTATATGGTCCAAAAATGATGATCGTAACTTTTGGCCTCTCTTTACCTCTGACGTGGTCAAACTAGGTAATATCCCACTTATTACTGGAGGTGATTTTAATTTAGTATGTGACCGCTTACTGGATAGATGTTCTCAAACCAAATATCGTCCTCCCAAAGCTTTTTTCACCTCTAAATCTTTTTTTAAATCTACCAAATTGGTAGATATGTGGCATTTACATGACCCAAAAGAGAGGCATTTCACATGTATGTCCAGTCCCCATATTTCCTACTCTTGAATAGATTATTTATTATTATCCAATCAATTAATCTAGATTCTGATCCTATAACTCACAATATAGATATTTATGGTCATGCACTTATTTCATGAGTTTTACAACTTAATTTCACTCAAGACTTCCACTCTTGATGGCGTATGAATAAGAAAATTGTCCTAATGACAAAAATGAATCAAAATTTTTGTCAGCAATTATTGATTATTTTTCTTTAAATCCTGAAGAATCTACTTCACTTGTTAATCACTGAGAGGCATTTAAAGCTTATGTCAGAGGGGTAACTATTTCAATTATGGCACAAGATAACAAAACAAACTCTAAACAAAAGGATTAGATAAACAAATAGCAAAATATGAACATCTCTTTATGACATCTAATGATAATAAATACAAAATGCATTTACAAAACCTTCAATATGAATTAAATACCATGTTAAGCAAAAGAGCTGGAATGCAATTTTCAAATAATAAGGCTAAAATTTGTTTCAATGCTAATAGATCTGTAATGCGTTTGGCAAATTATCTCTGTATTAAACAAGATAAAATCCAGATTAATGCAATTCATACACCTAGCGGTAAAGTTGCATTATCTCACCAAGAAATAGTCAATTAATTTTTAAATTACTATTCAAATTTATACAATAATCCTCCATCATGCAATACATCTAATATTGAGAATTGTTTGTAACGTTATGGATTACCAAAAAATTCCCAATAGGTTAGAGAAAAAGTGGATACACCAATTTAATTGGGAGAAATTAACTCACCTATTAAATCCCATAAACAGCGTTAATCGCCTGGACCGGATAGTATACCTGCTGAATTTTATAAATAATTTTCTCCTCACCTTTTTCCTCACTTACTCAAACTCTTTAATCACTTTAGTATTTCAGGATCAACTTTAGGTTCATTTATTGAAGCATTGGTTATAGTTCTCCCAAAACCCAACAAAGATCTCACTATTGTTTCAAATTACCGCCCAATATCAAGATTGTAAACTCTATGTGAAAATTCTAGCAACCAGCTTGACTTCTATACTTGATACTATCATTCATATGGATCAATCTGGTTTCATGAAACATAGGCATTCTGTAAATAACACAAGATTATTATTCCATGTAATTTAATCTGAACCATCTCTACCTCTACCTTCTGGAGTTCTAGCACTAGATGCTGAAAAAGCTTTTGACAAATACATTGGCAGTATCTTTTCCGTACCTTATTTGCATTCAATTTTGGCAATTCCTTTATTCACATGATTTCAATACTTTATTCCGGTCTGTCAGCCAGACTTTTCATTAATGGTCAACTCTCTAGCATTTTTTTCCTTTTTTGAGGCACCTGACAAGGTTACTCCTTATCACCTTTACTTTTTCTCTTTGCTATTGGACCTTTGGTCATAGCCATAAGGAACTGTATGGAAATTGAAGGTATTATAATTAATGCTGTTGCTATAAAAACGTCAACATATGCTGATGATGTATTACTGTATATTAAAAATCCTGACTTGTCTATTCCTCCTCTATTAAAACTAATTCTATCATACTCTCAGATTTCATGTTATACTTTAAGTACTAATAAAACAAAGGACTGTAGGCTTGAACCCATACATATGACACAAGTCACATTGCAAGCAACTGGAAAACAAAGAACATTGCAAGGAAACTGACACAAACAAACAAACATCATCAAAGTGGGGATATATCAAAAGCTATCTTATCAATCAGCCTTTGACTGAACATTGCAGAGTATCAGCTCCCAGGCTTTTTCCAAAATACTCAACTCCACATATTCTCACAACTACAGTTCATTGTACAGTCACAGACTATGCATCACACGACATACTTACACTCATGGGAAGTAGCTGTTGATGAGATCTTCTCGCAAGTCAGCTCCTTCCTCTTCGCCACTGTCATCCTCATTTAGCATTTCAGGAGTCTCACTCGGAGGCACTGCAGGCTCCCCTCCTCTAGGATGTACAAGATATTCCTCTGCAGTGTGATGTTGTGAAGCATGCAGCATTCCACAGTGATCTGACAGACTTTCCCGGGTGAGTAGAGGAGGGCTTCACAAGTCTGGTCCAGACAGCAAAATCTGGCCTTCAGGAGCCCAAAAGCCCACTCCACTGGCCGCCATGTTTTTCCATGGTTTTCATTGAAGTGAACTTCCTCTGGCATAGTTGGATTCCTCAGCGGCATCAACAACCAAGTATGGCTTGGATATGCGGAGTCCCCTGTTATGCAACAATGAGTCTCTGACTTCATGACAGTATGCCTGACATTGTTCACACACAATTAGGACAGATGTGACTTACCAACCAGCCAGGCCTTCTCTGAGTGCATTTGTAACATCAGCTGTCATATGGTGCTGTTCCGCATTATGAAGGAATCCTGTGCTGATCAACAGATGTTTGAGATCTCGAGATCTGCCAAACAGACAACTCGCATGTTGATGGAATGGAAGTTCTTTCTGTTGCAATAGACTTATTCAGTAGCCTGCGGTGGCACCAAGCCAACATGTGTGCCATCAATGGCCCGATCACATGTGGGAGGAGGGCAAAAACATAGAAGTCAGCCTTCACATTGGCTAAATCCTCACGTCGGGGGAACCTGATATAACTGTCAGTGTGTTTCAACATTGATAAGAGGAAATCCTTCAACATCAGGCTGAATATAGGTTAGGACATTCCAGCAGATAGGGCCACTGTAAGATAGAAGGACCCTGTGGCTAGGAAGAGCAATACTGACATGACTTGTACAATGGGTGGCATGCAGGTTGGATAACTAATAGCTGGCATCAGATCCAGCTCCAACTGATGGCATAAGTCCACTATTGTTTGCCTTTTCAGACGATACAGATGTACGAGGTTGCGTTCTTCCATGGTCTGAAGGTCTAGCAGTGAACGGTAGACAGGAGGTTGTTGCAACCTCCCTCTCCCGGGGTACCTATATGTGACAAGACATGATTTGTAACAGTAGTCAGTGTGTCCACAGCAACATATATGATGCATGCCAATAATATCATGTGACAAAGCATTTCTGACTGAATAGTCATGACACCCAGTACACATCGCAGATGGCAACTACACAAGGGTCACATGTGACCCTCATAGTTGTCAACACATGTGTCCACAACATGGATTTGGATGAAACTCAACGTCTCTGCTACACAATTGCCCTCAAAATGTGACTGCATATTCCGACTGCCAAAAAAAACGTTGGAGGTGGTGGACCACGCACAACTGTCAAATGCCATTTGTGCCCTGCAACGCACTGCATTGGTGGCTGTGTAGAAGGACCTACATGACAAGACAGAATAAGGAAGTTTGTGATGCTTCAACACAGATATTGTATGTGTGATGCAGTTTACAGAGCTTTTCAGGCTGGCCAAAATCACGGATGCATGCCCTACTCCTACATTAGGAACCACTGTGATCATCGGCGGAATTCATCAGGGTAGTAGACGGTTCCAACCGCAGTGGACACAGCCATAGGCTAACGTTGTTGCCTGTGGTAGTCGCAGCCAAATGGCTGTGTCCGCAGGTGGTGACGACTGCATAAGTGGAGGACTTGACCGCCATGTTGTGCACATTTACTCTCTTGACTCCTGACAATGCTGCCAGCAACACCTCCACTACCTGAGCTGCTGTTTGCCACCTCTAAGAGCAACCATGCCACATCCAGCAGGTGATAGGGTCCCTGCCTTGTCTCCAGAGGATGAGATCCTACCCCTGTACGGGCAGCTCTATGGCTCACTAGAGGAGCAGTAGGAATATTATAGGTACAATTAATTCTGTTTGACACCATCCTTTCCCTCCTGACAGGCTACAATGTGTCCCTGTGTGCCAGTTAGACTTCTTGTGTGCCTTGTGTGCCTGTTGTTGCAGTCTGTGTGGCATCAATGAGATGTACAGTGTGCAGGTATTGGTGGTCAGTCACATTGTTAGGTTGGGTTTTCGGGTTTCTAGATCATCCTTGTGTTGGATGCACATAACTAGGTAAGGATACTTTACTGCCATCCAATGACATTTCTTTCTTCATGATTGTTGTAAATGTTGGACAACATGTATGTGCATGACAGCATGAGCTGTGTATGCATCTTGGAAGAGTCTTTTGAGGACCTTGTAAGCATTGTGTATGGTACCACAGATCTATCAACCCACTCAGCCTTGCCAAACTATAGTCTGGAATCCATATCTTGACTCACTCTGCCCTTCAAGTTGCCACACACACACCACATGCCAAATTTCGGTTGGCCCCATGATGTACTGTCATGCATGGAAGCAATGGAAATGGAGTGACATGTAGGTTCTGTATGTTCAGCCTGCAGAGACCAGGGTCTGTCAAATGTGTCTCCCAGTATGGGACATAGTCCAGGATGGGGCAGAGTCACTGTGGCTAGGCAACTGTGGCACTATGCCCACTCCCTGGACACCAGTAGGTCCTGTCATGTAGACAATATAATGCTCTAGTGGCAAACTTTCCCTGAATGCCTGAGTCCATTGACTAAATTAGGAATGGGTACTGAGGTACATCCCAGAAGTAGTCCATATGTGCATTATGCATCATTGTCAATGTGTGTCTTTGACTCATGATAGGTCCCTTACTTCCACAGCTCTGTTGTCACCTTCACATAAGTCATATGTGTCCTGTGCAGGCTTATTTTACTAATGACAGTCCCACAGTGCCGACAGTGTGTTGAATCCTAGGACGCCATGATATGTGAGTTAGTACCTTGGTCACGTAGCAGAAATTGTATGATGCATACCTCTGTATGTTAGATGCCATCTCTGTAGGATAGACACATATGTCCAAAGGAGTGTTCTGTGGTACAGGTACATACCATAGAACCCACCACCTGAAGTGGTATGAGTCTGCGTTTGGTAGGTCACATGTCCACACATGCACACTTTTGTACCCACCATACCAGCCCCTTCATTGTCACTCACGTGTAATGCTAAAGTCTGTACTATGGAAGTTGCCTGTAGGAACTCTATGCAGCGAGTCAATCTTGCAAAGTGTGAATCTTTTGGTCCATTCAGCCCTAAGGAGTTTACCCTTCAGAAGCCACATTTGATGTGTAGTGTATCATTGTGTCTCACATCAAATGTTGCTACCTGATGTGAGTAGGCTTGCTTAGTAGGTCATTCTATTGCAATTAGCATGGCAGATTTAAATTAGGATGCTAAATGGCAACATTTTCATTTTTGGCTGCAGATAGAGGAAGAAGGTAAATGGAAGTGCTTTAATTATATGCAGGGCCACTAGAATTATGTGTCAGGGAAAGACAAAATTATGAGGCAGGGTTGACCAATTTATGTGGCAAGAAAAGTCCAGTTATGAACTTACAGCGCCAATATCTCTAACTCAAGCAAATGCGAGACCCGTTGCATTGCAAATGCTTGTTACAAGCCACAATAAGTTGCTTATCCCCACCTTGTAAATCTGTCATAGTGCATTGCGCCACCCGAGCGTCAAGAAAAGTGACGCTCAGGGGCACCTAAATATGCCCAAAAATACCTTGTCAGCTTGCCCCATTTGTGATGCACAATGCTACACATAATATGCAACTACAACCTTGTGTCTGTAACATGTCACTGAACCTCCAGTAGCAAGTAAATGATGTGCCATGTAAACTGCCACCACAATCCAAGATTGACATTTCACTATCTGATTGCAGAGGACTCCCGACCTGCCTGTCCTGGATGTTACAGATGACATGGATGACCAGCTGCCGACCATCAATGAAGAGACTCTCCAGGATGTCCTAGGTTCTCTCCAGACACCATCTCAAGTCGCAGAGAGGACACACACAGTATTGGGGGGTCTCCACATGAACCACCCAGCTACCAACAAACAGCAACAGCCAGTCATGGCACAGCACTGGACTCCGAGGACCCAGACATTACTTTCCAGAGGACAGTGGTAGGAGTCCAGCAGGAGCTGGCCAAGCAGATGCGGGTCGAGATGTAGACTATGGCAGGCAGCCTAGAGGGAA
Organism: Pleurodeles waltl; assembly: GCF_031143425.1. Classification (NCBI taxonomy): domain Eukaryota; kingdom Metazoa; phylum Chordata; class Amphibia; order Caudata; family Salamandridae; genus Pleurodeles; species Pleurodeles waltl. The sequence goes on from NC_090436.1 coordinate 321,800,679, forward strand.
TGCAGAGGTGCCTCAGTCCAATTAAGGACAACTCAGCTGCCATCAGAGGTACTCACTCCCCGCTACATGGACTCCAGCAGTCCTTGTCCGACATAGCTGCTGTTATGAGGCAGAGTCTTCAACAACTGCTCTTCCAAAGTGGCAGCAGCATGATAGACAATAGGCTGGGGGCTATACAGAATACCCTGGAGTCCATACAGCGGGAAGTGGCCTTCCTTAGTGAAAACATGGCTGCCTACCACCATGATGTTGCTGCAGTGTTGAGAAATCAACAGTTGCTCCTTGCTGCAGTGATGCCTTATGTGTTCCTACAAATGGAAGCTGCCAGGACCTTTGGCTCACATCTCTATCCCCTGATGTTTGTGTGGCCACTTCAACCTGAACCTCCCATGGCACAGGAGGCACCACACACATCAGAGGATGAAGATGTCTAAGGAACAACATTCACAAGGACAACCTCTGATTACACCAGCCTGTGCCACGTCGACGGTATCTCCTTAGTTCTGTGGTTAAGATTATGCCAGCGTTGTGACAGCAGGAAATATGCCCTCCTCACTCAACCACTGTTGACTTGTCTGCTATATACTGTCATTGTCTCAATTCATACCTATTGGCAATTTTGACACCTCTTCACTAATGCGCACTTCTCCTAACCATGTCTCATTACATGTCCTTCACCCCCTGGACTCTGATTGTACATTGTATAGCATTTGAAAATACACTTGCACCTGTAAATAAAGCACCTTGTTCACATGTAACATTTCTGCATTTACTGTGATCCATCAACTCAGCAAAATGATTGCATGGTGTGAATCCATGTCAATGAGTACAGAACATAGGCCCTCATTATGACATTGACGGTAAATCCCGCTTACCGCCTTGCTGATTGCCACCAACACACTGCCGGCGCAGCGGATTACCGCTACCCATATTATGAGACACACATAGCAATCCTTCACTATACAGCCACACACACAAGGCCGCCAGCCCAAAAGTCAGTGATAAACTGGTGGTAGCAAAACCCACACCGGTACGCCAACAGAACTATGCCCACAGCATTATGACCCATGAATCACTGCGGCGGACATTCAACCGAGGTAAACCATTGGCGCTACATACCGCTGCGCTCAAAATACACACACACATACAAAACAACACTACATTGGACAATTCAAACTACACACACCTGACACACATACACACACCACACCCACACACCCACACCACTATAAAACACACACACACACTACCCACAACCCTTTACGACTAACACAAATTGCCAACTGAGAGGGATAGACCAAGAGCACCCACAGATCCAGAGCCACATAACACCATCACCCATACACCATCCACGCACCTTACAGCACACACCCCAACACAGCACCCCACACACCCTCACACACACCACTCACACTACTCCCATGGCACCACAAAGACACCCCAGGTTCTCAGAGGAGGAGCTAAGGGTCAAGGTGGAGGAAATCATCCGGGTAGAGCCACAGCTATTCGGATCACAGGTGCAGCAGACATCCATTGCTAGGAAGATGGAGCTATGGCGGAGAATAGTGGACAGGGTCAAAGCCGTGGGACAGCACCCCAGAACAAGGGATGACATTAGGAAGAGGTGGAATAACCTATGGGGGAAGGTACGTTCCACAGCAGCAAGACACCAAATAGCTGTACAGAGGACTGGCGGTGGACCCCCACCGCCTCCCCCACAACTAACAACATGGGAGGAGCAAGTCTTGGCAATCATGCATCCTGAGGGCCTGGCAGGAGTGACTGTTAAGTCAAATCTTTATTACTAACACCCCCTACCTGCATGCTATCACAAACCCCCACCCACACCCTCACCCCATCACTCCACCACCTCACATACACCCCACCATCACAACCCACCCATCCCAATGCCAAACCCTGCACATAACACCAATGCACGGGCCCCCATCACAGACCTACATGGACACCCATCACTAAAGCATGCACACTAGAGACAATTACCTAGCCCACCAAATTACTACTCACACAAGTCAAAGCTGCCAGGGAAATCACAACCATAGAGGGCAACACACCCATGTACAAGATGTCACACGCAGAAACAATAACACTGCATTTACATCCCCACAGGTCCTCCACCCAACGTCACCGGAGAGGAGGGGCCAGCAACATCCAGTCCCCCCACAGAAGAGGCCCACAGTGATGACAGCAGCTGTGGACGCCTGTATCTGGATGACCAACATGGCCCATCAGGGTCCTCCGGACAGCCGGTTACCCAGGCCCAGTCCCATACCACCACAGAGCCTGCCCCCTCAGAAAACACCAGCACAGCACCCACCCAGCTGGCCCATACCTCTTTCCCTAGGACACGTCAATCAGCAGTGTGTCCACCACTGCAGGGACCCCAGCACACCCAACAAACACAGGACAATCAGTGGCAGTGGGCACACAGTTCAGGGGACAGAGGCACAGGACAACAGGGAAGCTGGGAGGACTGCTGTGTGGCAGGGGGAGGACAGGCCCAGGGAACCGACTCTCCAAGAGGCACTTGCAGGGATCCTGGGAGCACACCACTATTCCAAGGAGACGATGGGCCAGATACTGGACAAGTTGCAGGAGACCCAGAGGCTGCAGGAGGGACAGTACCTGGGGATCAGGGAGGACCTGAAGGACATCAACACCACTCTGGGCACCATTGCAGGGGTGCTGGCAGACATGGCCAACACCATGAAGGAGGCAGTAGCACACCACCAGGCCCCTGACACTAGCCACATCGATGAACAGCCCTCCACCTCCAATGCCGCTAGTGGACAGGAGGCCCCACCACTGGACCAACAGGTCACCAGCACTCTTCCCCCTGCAGAAGGGGAACCACCCCGCAACCGGTCCCTGCAATCCAGGCAGGAGCCATTGACTATTGTCAAGACCCCCACCAGAAAATAAGACTCTCCTGATTGTCACCCTTGTGTCCCACTCTGTCACCCTGTCCACCTTGAACTGTCATTGCTCCCCTTCCTATGCCCCCTTGGACAATGCACCTGTGATACAAATAGACTGTACTCTATCCTGGACTTTCCACCACCATCACCCCAGCCCATTTCAAATACCCCTCTATTCATTGGCACTTAAATAAACACCATTTTAAAAAATACAAGTATGGAGTCTGGCAAATGATTAAACAATGTGGGGGTCATTCTGAGTTTGGCTGGCGGCAGGTGCCGCCAGCCAAACGGGAACCGCCAGAATACCGCTGCGCGGTCAAAAGACCGCCGCGGTTATTCTGAGTTTCCCGCTGGGCGGGCGGGCGACCGCCAGAAGGCCGCCCGCCCGCCCAGCGGGAAACCCCTTCCCACGAGGAAGCCGGCTCCGAATGGAGCCGGCGGAGTGGGAAGGGTGCGACGGGTGCAGTTGCACCTGTCGCGATTTTCAGTGTCTGCTATGCAGACACTGAAAATCTTAGTGGGGCCCTGTTAGGTGGCCCCTGCAGTGCCCATGCCTTTGGCATGGGCACTGCAGGGGCCCCCAGGGGCCCCACGACACCCGTTACCGCCAGCCAGGTTCTGGCGGTCAAAACCGCCAGAACCAGGCTGGCGGTAAGGGGGTCGGAATCCCCATGGCGGCGCTGCCTGCAGCGCCGCCATGGAGGATTCCCCAGGGCAGCGGAAAACTGGCGGGACACCGCCGGTTTTCCGTTTCTGACCGCGGCTGTACCGCCGCGGTCAGAATGCCCATGGGAGCACCGCCAGCCTGTTGGCGGTGCTCCCGCGGTCGTTGGCCCTGGGAATGACCCCCTATATTCGTTTAACAAGCTTTAAACACTCCAATACAATGGTGCAGGAATGTATACATAGGAATGACCTGTAGTAGGCTGCAGTTAAAACACCAGGAGCCAGAGTTGGGCACAGATATCTGAAAATAGAGATGCCAAAGGGTAGAGTAAGTGGCCATAGAATTGGGAGGATCTGCCTGCCATGTACAATGTCAAACACAAAACTGTCAATGTAAAGTGAAGTTACAGTGTCTTACCTGTGCGTCACTGGAAGTATTGTCGTATTATTGCTGTTCTGTTGTCCTAATCCTCTGCCTCCTCATCTTCACTGTCCACAGGGTCCACTGCTGCCACACGGCCATCTCCAGCCTCATCCTCCTGCAGAAATGGTACATGCCGTCTCAAGTCAAGGTTATGCAACATGCAGCATGCCACGATGATCTGGCAGACCTTCTTGGATGAGTAGTACAGGGATCCACCAGTTAGATGGAGGCAACGAAACCTGGCCTTCAGGAGGCCAAAGATCCTCTCTATAATCCTTCTTGTCCGCCCATGTGCCTCATTGTAATGTTCCTCTGCCCTTGTCCTGGCATTCCTCACTGGGGTCAGTAGCCATCAGAGGTTGGGGTAACCAGAGTCACCTGAAAATATCGAGCCACACACTCACATTGAGGGCCCACACCATACCCATACACCAACATCCACTGGGTGGGAACCAGGGCTCGCCTATTAGCCACACCCTGTGCCTCTGGAGTTGGCCCATCACATTAGGGATGCTGCTCTTCCTCTGGATATTAGCATCATGCACAGACCGAGTATATTTTGCCTTGACGTGGGAGATGTACTTGTCCGCCAAGCACACTGCACAGTCATCGAGTGAAAGCACTTTCTATTCCTGAACACCTGTTCATTGCTCCGGGGAGAGACAAATGCAATATGTGTACCATCAATAGCCCCAATAATGTTGGGGATATGTCCCATTGCATAGAAGTCTGCTTTCACTGTGGCCAAATCCTCCACCTGGGGAAATACGATGTAGCTTCGCATGTGTTTTCTCAGGGCAGCCAACACTCAGGTCAGCACTATTGAGAACATTGGCTGTGACATTCCTGCTGCCAAGCCCACTGTCACTTGAAAATAACCAGTTGCCAAGAAATGGAGCACAGATAGGACTTGCACAAGAAGGGGGATCCCGGTGGGGTGACGGATAGCAGATATCAGGTCGGGCTCCAATTGGCCACACAGCTCTGTGATTGTGGCCCTGTCAAGTCTATAGGTGAGGATGATGTGCCTGTCCTCCATAGTTGCCAAGTCCACCACGGGTCTGTACATGGGGGGATGTCTCCATCTCCTATTCATCCGCAGCGGTTGTAATCTAGGGGGAAAAATGGTGAGCAGCTGGTCAGTATTCCACATTTCCAAACACCACATTGCATTGCATGTTGTGACTGTTACAGTATATTGTTGTATAGGCGCAAATGGTGCATATGTGTACTGTGATGCAGTTAGGTGCCATGGCCTGCCCCCCCCGAAATGGCGTCCCGCCTGTCCTGTGTGGATGGACATGTGGAAATGAGGTAATTCCGCTAGCGTTCAGTGCCGTTTCAGGAGGCGGTCGAGTACCTCAGTGCAACTCCTCATTGGTTGTCATTGGGCCCTATGGGTTGCAGTGGCCAATGGTGATGTACGCCGGCGGTGACGGTACGCACCGCCGCGGACATGACTGTCATTTTCTATCTGTTCACTCACTTGCTACCTGACCTTCAACAGGAGAGGACCTACACTGCAAGTGCTTCTGTGACCTGGGTCTGGAATCGACCATGGCTCGTGTCACTGGGGAAAGGGCCCCTGCCTTCACCGCTGCGGAGTTGGGGAGACTGGTGGATAGGGTCCTACCCCAGTGCCGAATTCTGTATGGGTCTCCAGACCAAAAGGTGAGTACACTGTGAGTACGATGCATGGGGCATGAATGCAGAGAGTGCTGTGTGTGAGGGCCTCGTAGAAGGGGGTTGGTGGAAGGGTCCTGGGCAGTGTGCTGCATGCATGGTGGGCAATGTCTGTGCATTAGGGGATGTGAGGGCTATGGTGGGACATGAGTGTAACATGCCGGACAGTCTGACTGATACCTTTTTCTATGTGTATTTTTCTGCAGGTCAGCGGCCATCAGAAAAAGGGTATGTGGCGTGCAATCACCAAGGAGGCGTGGACCCTGGGGGTCTATGGCAGGCGGAGCACCCACTGTCACAAACGGTAGGAGGACCTGAGACACTGGGCAAGGAAGATGGCGGAGGCCCAGCTGGGGATAGCTTCCCAACGAGGAAGGGGTGCCTATCGAACCCTGACACCCCTGATGGCCCGCATACTGGCGGTGGCCTATCCGGAGCTGGATGGGCGCTTGAGGGCATCACAGCAGCCACAAGGGGGTGAGTATAGTTTCCCAATATACTACTTGCATGTGGTGGGGTGGTCACCGGGTGGGGATGTAGGCCTGTGGGTGCCCCTAGGCAAGGCCGGACATTGCAGGGTAGGTCCAATGTTGGGCAGGGGCTGATGAACACCACCTCCGACCAAGCTAGTAGGCATCCACTACTGGCCAGGGGTTTGTGGATGTCAGGTATGCTGCTATTGACGTTAAGTATTCCTGTCCATGGCCTGGTGACTAGCATTGTGACTGTTAGTGCATTGCCTAGTGCGTAGGGTTTTTCCCTGTGTGTGTGTGTGCTGTGTACACCAACGGTAGTGTTGTTGCCACCATTGACCAAGGGTATCCTTAGTCTCTTCCCCCTCCCTTTTTGTTTGGTCACCCTGTCCTTGTGTGCATTAGCATAATTTGTCAGAGGAGCAGAGACACCAGCGACGGAGGGAGCTGCATCCCACATGGCCTGGAGGCCGAATCCACTGACGGTGAGGGCACCAATGGGATGGAGGACGAGGGGAGCACCACGGCAGAGGGGACAGTTCTGACAGTGATACCTCCTCCGATGGAATCTCCCTGGTGGTGGCGGACACCTCTGTGGCCATCCAAACTACAGGTACACCCCCATACTAGCACCGCCCCCCAGCAGCCCAGCAGCGTGTTTCCCATGCCCACTCACCTAGGAGAGTGGGCATCTCCTTCGTCCCAGGCACCTCAGGCCCTGCCCCAGTTATCCCTGCTGCCCTGAGTGAGGAGGCTATTGACCTCCTGCGATCCATCTCTGTTGGGTAGTCAACCATTGTGAATGCCATCTAGGGGCTGGCAGCCCATTTGCAATAAACAAATGCATTCCTGGAGGGCATTCACTCTGGCATGGCGGCCCAACAGAGATCAATCCAGACTCTGGCCTCCTCTCTGATGGCAGCCATTGTCCCTGTTTCTAGCCTCCCCCCTCCAACTTCCTCTACCCTGTCCGATTCCCCTCAACCCCAACCTATCTCAAGCACACAGGCAGACCAGCATACACCCAGGACAACACGCAGGAGTGGCTCAGGCAAACACAAGCACCACACTTCATCCCACAGGCACTCACACAAACATCATCCAGATGCAGACATACCAACATCCACTGCCTCCACTGTGGCCCCCTCCTCCTCATCCTCAACCTCCCTCCCAGTAGCCGCTCCACTCACACCTCCATGCACTACATCCTCATCCACTACCTCCATCACCAGCACGCCTATCACTACACACCCCTCACTGGCAGTCACCACCCCCATCTCCATGCACACGTCCCCTGTGTCCTCTCACACTGTGTCTGTGCCCCCTCCTCCCAAAGTACACAAACGCAAGCACTCAGAAACCCAACAGCCATCCACCTCACAACAGCATCCAGCCCATGCACCTGCACCCAAACACAGCAGATTGACACCTCCTACAACTTTTCCTCTTCCTCCACTCCCAAACCTTCACCCTCTTCCCGCCTCAATGTCCCTAAGAAGCTTTTCCTCGCCACTGATGGCCTCGTCCCTACACCTCCCCCCCATCCTTCACGTCAGGCCAGGGTGGTCAGAACTCAGGCAAGCACCTCAGCCACCCAGTCCATGGCCACAGTAGTGTCGACAGCTACTGCAGGTGGGAGAGGATCCCGGGAACCAGCCAGCAGCACTGAAAGTGGGCCTGCACCAGACGCAACAAGGAAGGGCAAGGAGGCACCATCAGCTGCAAAAGGGAAGGGCAAGAGGCCTGCAGGCAGGAAGGACAGGAGGCCTGGTGCTGGGACTCATTCAGAGCCCCCACCACAAACCATGGCGGTTCAGCCGTCCAAGGCTGCAGGGGATGGGCTGGAGCCTCCCCCCACCACTGCCAGCACCGCCACCAGCACCGCCACCAGTGCCGCCACCAGCACTGCCACCAGCAGCCGCAGCTCCAGTGGGCAGCCATCTGAGGCTGTAGGGGATGGGCTGAAGCGTCCCCCCACCACTGCCAGCACCACAACCAGCACCACTGCCAGCAGCAGCCCCAGTGGGCAGCTGTCCGAGGCTGCAGGAGATGGGCTGGAGCCTACCCCCCACCACTCCCTGCCCCAACACCAGCCCGCCACTGCCTCCACTGAGCAGCCATCACCCCTGGCGGACAGTCTGTAGTCCTGCCTCCATGGGCTGTTGAGCATCCTGGACCCTGCTAATCCTGTGGGTCTGACACCCAGGTGAGAGACTGTGACCTTGCACTCCCCAAGATCTGCATCACTGGGCACAATGCCTCCTCCAGAACCAGTGGAAGAAGCAATCCACTCCCCCCATCCTTCCCAGGATGAAGCACACTGGGCACAATGCCCCCTCCAGAACCAGTGGAGAAGCCATCCACTCACCCCCATCCTTCCCAGGATGAAGCAGACTGGGCACAATGCCCCCTCCAGAACCAGTGGAGAAGCAATCCACTCTCCCCATCCTTCCCAGGATGAAGCACACTGGGCACAATTCCCCCTCCAGAACCAGTGGAGAAGCCATCCACTCACCCCCATCCCTCCCAGGATGAAGCACACTGGGCACAATGCCCCCTCCAGAATCACTGGAGAAGCTATCCACTCACACCATCCTTCCCAGGATGAAGCATACTGGGCACAAGGCCCCCTCCAGAACCAATGGAGAAGCCATCCACTAGAGAGACTGTGGCTTGCACTCTCCAGGACCAAGCAGTGGGCAAACCACCCACTTGAGAGATTGTGGCCTTGCACTCCCCAGGACCAAGCACAGGGCATGTTGCCCTGTCCAGAACCAGTGGCGTTGTACCATCTTCCGTCTGAGGTGCCCCCCAATCCCCGTAGGAAAGTACCATCTTGGCTGGCATGTTACCCCCATTTTTACTTGTGTGTCAGTTTCTTTTTGACTGTGTCACTGGGATCCTGCTAGCCAGGACTCCAGTGCTCATAGTTTGTGGCCTATACGTGTTCCCTGTGTAGTGTATACTGTATCACTGAGGCTCTGCTAACCAGAACCTCAGTGCTTATGCTCTCTCTGCTTTTAAAATTGTCACTACAGGCTAGTGACCATTTTTACCAATTCTAATTGGCACACTGGAACACCCATATAATTCCCTAGTATATGGTACCTAGGTACCCAGAGTGTTGGGGTTCCAGGAGATCCCTATGGGCTGCAGCATTTCTTTTGCCACCCATAGGGAGCTCAGACAATTCTTACACATGACTGGCACTGCAGCCTGAGTGAAGTAACGTCCACGTTATTTCACAGCCATTTTTCATGGCACTTAAGTAACTTATAAGTCACCTATATGTCTAAACCTCACTTGGTGAAGGTTAGGTACAAAGTTACTAAGTGTGAGGGCACCCTGGCACTAGCCAAGGTGCCCCCACATTGTTCAGGGCAATTTCCCCAGACTTTGTGAGTGCAGGGACACCATTACACGAGTGAACTACATATAGGTCAATACCTATATGTAGCTTCACAATGGTAACACCGAACATGGCCATGTAACATGTCTAAGATCGTGGAATTATCCCCCCAAGCCAAATCTGGTAGCGGAGTGCCAATCCCATGCATCCCCGGGGCTCCAGTATGGACCCCGGGTACTGCCAAACTAGCTCTCTGGGGTTTTCTCTGCAGCTACCGCTGCTGCCAACCCTCAGACAGGTTTCTGCCCTCCTGGGGTCTGGGCATCCCAGTTCTAGGACAGCAGAACAAAGGATTTCCTCTGAGAGAGGGTGTTACACCCTCTCCTTTTGGAAATAGGTGTTAAGGGCTGGGGAGGAGTAGCCTCCCTCAGCCTCTGGAAATGCTTTGAAGAGCACAGATGGTGCCCTCCTTGCATAAGCCAGTCTACACCAGTTCAGGAATCCCGCAGCCCCTGCTCTGGTGCGAAACTGGATAAAGGAAAGGAGAATGACCACTCCCCTGTCCATCATGGGTGGTGCCCAGAGCTCCTCCAGTGAATCCCAGACCTCTGCCATCTTGAATGCAGAGGTGTGAGGGCACAATGGAGACATCTGACTGGCCAGTGCCAGCAGGTGATGTCAGAGAGCCCTCCTGATAGGTTCTTACCTGGTTAGGTAGCTAATCCTCCTCTGAGGGCTATTTAGGGTCTCTCCTGTGGGTTTCTCTTCAGATAACGAATGCAAGAACTCACCAGAGTTCCTCTGCATCTCCCTCTTCGACTTCTGCCAAGGATCGAACTCTGACTGCTCCAGGACACCTGCAAAACCGCAACAAAGTAGCAAGATGACTACCAGCAACATTGTAGCACCTAATCCTGCTGGCTTTCTCGACTGTTTCCTGGTGGTGCATGCTCTGAGGGCTGTCTGTCTTCACCCTGCACTGGAAGCCAAGAATCTTCCCCCTGCCAACGCAGGCACCAAACTTCTGCATCACCAGTCCTCTGGGTCCCCTCTCATCTTGACAAGCGTGGTGCCTGGAACACAGGAGCTGGATCCAAGTGACACCGACAGTCCAGTGGTCCTTCTGTCCAAATTTGGTGGAGGTAAGTCCTGCCTCCACACGCCAGACATTAATCCTGTGTACTGCGTGATCTGTAGCTGCTAGGGCTTCTGTGCACTTTTGCAAGGATTCCTTCATGCACAATCCAGGTCCCCAGCACTCCGTCCTGCAATGCTCAATTCGCTGAGGATTTCTTGTACGCCTGTTCAAGTGCTTCTGCGGGTGCTGGCTGCTTATGCGTGGGCTCTCTCTGTCGCTGAGCGCCCCCTCTGTCTCCTTCTCCAAGGGGCGACCTCCTGGTCCTTCCTGGGCCTGGGTAGCACCCATTATCTTCAATTGTGACTCTTGCAGCTAGCAAGACTTGTTTGCGGTCTTTCAGTGTGGAACTCTGCATCCTCCAGCACGTCGTGGGGCATCTTCTGACCAAAGGAGAAGTTTCTGGCCCCTTCCGTTGTTGCAGAATCTTTGGCTTCTTCCACCCGGAGGCAGCCCTTTTGCACCTTCATCTGGGGTTTAGTGGGCTCCTGCCCCCCCTGGACACTTGCGTGACTCTTGGACTTGGTCATCCTTCCTTTGCAGGTCCTCAGGTCCAGGAATCCGTCTTCAGTGCTTTGCAGTCAGTTGTTGCCTTTGCAGAATCCCCTATCTCGACTTTACTGTCTTTCTAGGGTAGTGAGGTAACTTTACTCCTACTTTTCAGGGTCTTGGGTGGGGTCTTTTGGACACCCTTAGTGTTTTCTTACACTCCCAGCGAGCCTCTACACACTACACTAGGCCTAGGGTCCATTCATGGTTCGCATTCCACTTTTGGAGTATATGGTTTGTGTTGCCCCTAGGCCTATTGTGTCCTATTACATTCTATTGTGTTCTACAGTGTTTGCACTACTTTTCTAACTGTTTACTTACCTGATTTTGGTTTGTGTGTATATTTTGTGTATTTTACTTACCTCCTAAGGGAGTATATCCTCTGAGATACTTTTGGCATATTGTTACTAAAATAAAGTACCTTTATTTTTAGTAACTCTGAGTATTGTGTTTCTTGTGATATAGTGCTACATGATATAAGTGGTATAGTAGGAGCTTTGCATGTCTCCTAGTTCAGCCTAAGCTGCTCTGCTATAGCTACCTCCATCAGCCTAAACTGCTAGAGCACTACTAATCTACTAATAAGTGATAACTGGATCTGGCACAAGGTGTAAGTACTATAAGGTACCCACTATAAGCCAGGCCAGCCTCCTACATTGGTAGTGCAGCGGTGGGATAAGTACTTGTAACTGCTTTACCACTTTGTCATTGGTGCTTTTCATAAGAAAAACAGAAACCAAATAAGTCAGAATATACACAGTTAACCTAAACAGTTTAACTTTCCTTCTTTAAACTTTCTAAAAAGTTTTAGAAAAGTTTTCAAAAGTTTTGAAAAGTTTTCAAAAGTTTTGTTTTCTTCTCTAAAAGTTTCGAAACTTTTTTCTCTCTACCTTAAACTCTTTCTAACAAACATGTCTGCAGTAGAACTCACTCCCACAGGCAACATATGGTAGTTTGAACTTTAAAAGTTTGAGGGGTCTCTGTATTGAAAGAGGTCAACATCAGGGCAGTGCGCGTTCTACGGGCGACTGGAATGCAAAAACCCAGCACTGATGAGATACCGTAATTCATGCATTATGCTGATATGCTGTTGTTTAACCTTTTGCATTGCAGAGTTTAATCCTGAAGACTTATATTCAAGGTGCTTATAAATACTGTTCATTTGCAATGTATTGCTGCAGGTTTTCAGAGTGTGTCAGGGTGTGGTCCCTTTCCAGGGCCTTCTAGAAGCTTTCTCTGCAGTGTGACTGGGTGTGGTTTGTGGGCTGGGCCAGACTCTATATAAGGGAGCCATCCCAGCTCCACGTGCTCACTATTCAGAGGTCCCGGTGCAGAGCAGCAGCAACTTCCTGAGCTCCTGTTCCGGAGGCCTACTTTGATCCTCCAGTCCTTGCCCTTCCTTGTATTGGTGATCCTTGATCAGGGCGGTAAGACTGAGGTCGGGCTGGGCACGATCCCATTTTCGGAGGCATTCGAGTTCTTGGGCCTAATTTCCATGTTGAGAGATTTTACCTTGTGTGTGTGAATGTGCTCTTGGTTTTTCTGGCATTTACATTTTGATATTCGAATCGGCAAGTCGCGCGATTCATTTCTCGTGTTTTAACTCTTGATATTCATTGTGCACTACCATTTCTTGGCAGTTACATGGTGGCATTCGAATCGGCAAGACGCGCAATTCATTTCTCGTGTTTTAACTCTTGATATTTATTGTGCGCTACCATTTCTTGGCAGTTACATGGTGGCATTTGAATCTGCAAGACTCGCGATTCATTTCTCGTTTTTAACTCTTGATATTCATTGTGCGCAAGCATTTCTTGACATTTACATAGTGACATTTGCATCGGCAAGACGCGCGATTCATTCCTTGTTTTTAACCCTTGATACTCATTGTGTGCAACCATTTTATGGCATTTACATGGTGGTATTCGAATCGGCAAGACGCGCGATTCATTCCTTGTGTTTAACTCTTGATACTCATTGTGCGCAACCATTTCATGGCATTTAAATGGCAGTATTCGAATCGGCAAGACGCGCAATTCATTCCTTGTGTTTAACTCTTGATACTCATTGTGCGCAACCATTTCATGGCATTTACATGGTGGTATTCAAATCGGCAAGACTCGCGATTCATTCCTTGTGTTTAACTCTTGATACTCATTGAGCGCAATCATTTCATGGCATTTACATGGTGGCATTCGAATCGGCAAGACGCGCAATTCATTCCTTGTGTTTAACTCTTGATGCGCATTGTGCGCAACCATTTCTTGGCATTTACAAGGTGACATTCGAATCGGCATGAAGTGCGATTCATTCACGCAATAAAAACTTGATGTTTCAGATCACTTGCAGTGTGAGCGATCATTTCATGGCATTTGCATATTCTTGTTGAAATCAGCAATGTGCGCAGTTCATGTTTCTGCATTTAAAACTAAGTGTTAAAATTCTAGATGTTACATTGTATGTGCATATAAGTCCCTTAATACAACTCCTGTTGTGTTCCAGAAAACGTTCAGATTATTTTCTTGTCCTCAGGCTAAAATACCATGTTTGATTTTGAAAGCATAATTCTAGAGGGTTCTTATGTTCATAGTCAATGTGTAACATTTCATTAAGAGATTCATTGAGAAGTCATATTAATCATTCTTGATTCCTTCCCAGGTAACCAGAGGTCTTGAGGCCTAGTTATTTAGTCCATGCTTAAGTTATCCAAGGTTACAGTATGACAATGCTTAGAATCATAGAGGGTCATTCTGACCCTGGCGGCCGGTGGCCGCCAGGGCCACCGACCACGGGAGCACCGCCAACAGGCTGGCGGTGCTCCAATGAGCATTCTGACCGCGGCGGTTCAGCCGCGGTCAGAAGCGGAAAGTCAGCGGTCTCCCGCTGACTTTCCGCTGCTCATTGGAATCCTCCATGGCTGCGGAGCGCGCTCCGCAGCCATGAGGATTCTGACCCCCCCTACCGCCATCCAGTTCATGGCGGGAAAGCCGCCATGAACAGGATGGCGGTAGGGGGGGTCGCGGGGCCCCTGGGGGCCCCTGCCGTGCCCATGCCAATGGCATGGGCACGGCAGGGGCCCCCGTAAGAGGGCCCCAAAATGTATTTCACTGTCTGCCTTGCAGACAGTGAAATACGCGACGGGTGCAGTAGCACCCGTCGCACCTTCCCACTCCGCCGGCTCGATTACGAGCCGGCATCCTCGTGGGAAGGTCGTTTTCCCCTGGGCTGGCGGGCGGTTTAACTGGAACCGCCCGCCAGCCCAGGGGAAAACTCGTAATACCCGCCGCGGTCTTTTGACCGCGGCGCGGTAATTTGGAGGGCGGGATATGGCGGGCGGCCTCCGCCGCCCGCCAGGGTCATAATGAGGCCCATAGTCTAGTAAAGATTAATGTGATATAATCTTGATATTGCGTGTTTTAACCTTTTGTTTCCTACAAGTCTCCTCCAAGCTGTTCCCATCCTAATCCCCTTTTCCCCCGCTTGGACTCTCTCAGTCTCTGTGATTCATCTATCAGATTCTTGGAGCTGTCTAGTGGTGGACATGTTGGGAACGTGCGCAGACCCCGAGGATCTGGTATCCCTGACAATTGGTAAGAATCCCATAAAAGATCTTCTCCTTAGCCTTCTCCTAGAAAGTGACCAGAACCAGTCTGGCCCACCCAGGGATCAGGAGGTAGGGGAGAGGGCTACCCAGCCAGACTCAGAGAATCCACTGAGGATGCTAGGGAGGATTTTTCCAATTACCTGTCACCCAACAGGCCATCCAGTGACACTGGTAGTGGGAGGGGCTCACACACTAGCACGGCCCCTTTCACTCCTAAAGCCCAGGTTACTAGAGTCCAGCCAGTTAGGGGCAGGTCTAACTCTGCCAATTCCCATCTTTCTTCTGTGTCTCACAATTCCCAAGCCTCCCACCCAGAGGATAACTGAATGGAAAGGGAACTCAGAAAGCTGAGTTGGAAGAGGCCAGGCTGAAGCTTCAACAGCACCAGCTGGGCTTAGACAGGGAATCTCTAGATGTGGAAATGGAAAGGCATATGTTGGGGTTAGTTCCCCATGGTGGCAGCAGCAGTGTTTTTGATAGCAATCCTGTTAGAGAGCAAGATTCCAGAAACCTGCATAAGATAGTCCCCCCTTACAAGGAGGGGGATGGCATTAACAAGTAGTTTGCAGCACTAGAGAGGGCCTGTATGGTACAGTTGGTCCCTCAAAGGCAGTGGCCTGCTATCTTGTGGCTATCTTTCACTGGTAAGGTTAGGGATAGGCTCCATACTGTCAGAGAAAGTGATGCTAATAACTACAAACTTTTGAAAGATGCACTCTTGGATGGATTTCGCTTAACCACTGAACAATACAGGAATAAGTTCAGAGACACCAGAAAAGAGTCCTCTCAAGACTGGACAGACTTTGTAGACTGTTCAGTGAAGGCCTTGGAGGGTTGGTTACATGGCAGTATGGTGACTAACTATGAAAGCCTGTATAATCTAATCCTGAGAGAGCATATTTTGAACAATTGTA
This sequence comes from Pleurodeles waltl, assembly GCF_031143425.1. Classification (NCBI taxonomy): domain Eukaryota; kingdom Metazoa; phylum Chordata; class Amphibia; order Caudata; family Salamandridae; genus Pleurodeles; species Pleurodeles waltl. Next base: position 321,816,415 of record NC_090436.1, read on the forward strand.
TGTCTGATTTGTTCCACCAGTGCTTAGTAGACTCGGATCTGACCTCTCCCCAAGAATTGGGAAAGAAGGCAGACAAATGGGTCAGAACAAGAGGGAACAGAAAAGTTCATACAGGGGGTGACAAGGATGGCAAGAAGAAGGATGGTGAGTCTTCTGACAAGGGTGGGGACAAAGATAAAAAACATTCTGAGTCTTCATCAGGCCCACAAAAATCCTCTGGGGGTGGTGGGTCCAAATCCTCTTCTCACAATCAGAAATAGCCATGGTGTTATTTATGTAAAGTAAAAGGCCATTGGGCAAGTGATGACACTTGTCCAAAGAAAACCACCAAGGCTCCCCCTACCACAACCCGACTGCAACCTCTAGTGCCCCTAGTAATAGCAATGGTGGTGGGAAGTCTACTACAAATAGCCAATCCAAGGGTGTAGCTGGGCTCACCATTGGTAGTGTAGTTTGGGTTGGTCTTGTTAGGGAGACCACAGAGGTTGTTTTAGTCTCTGATGGTGGCATTGACTTTGCCACCTTGGTTGCTTGTCCCCTTAATATGGGTAAGTACAAGCAACTACCCCTAATTAATGGTGTTGAGGTTGAGGCCTACAGGGACGCAGGGGCCAGTGTAACTATGGTTATAGAGAAACTGGTTCACCCTGATCAACAACCTACTTGATCAGCAGTACCAAGTGACTGATGCTCACAATAACACACTTAGCCACCCCATGGCTGTTGTGAATCTCAACTGGCGGGGTTACTGGCCCAAAGAAAGTTGTAGTAGCTACTGAATGACCTGTAGATTGCTTACTAGGCAATGATTTGGAGACATCCGCTTGGGCTGAAGTGGAGTTGGAGGCTCATGCAGCAATGCTGGGCATTCCTGGGCATATTTTTGCTTCGACAAGAGCTCAGGCCAAAAAGCAAAAAGGACAGGGAAACTGGGATCCTGGAACAATGGACCAAGTGCTCCCAAAAGCTAGGGGTAGTAAGGGAAAATCCTTGTCCACTATCCCTCCCCCACCAGAAGATTCCCCTTTTGAGGAAGAGGAATCCTCTCCCTGTGCAGAACCTACACCAGAGGCGCTGGCATCAGACACTGCTGAGCTTTTGGGTGCAGGGGGGCCTGCTAGGGAAGATCTGAGTGTGGGACAGCAGACCTGTCCCACACTAGAGGGTTTGAGACAGCAAGCTGTCAAACAGCAGAATGGGGATGTCAGTGATAGCCATAAGATGTATTGAGAAGACAACCTCCTGTATACTGAGTCAAGGGACCCTAAACCTGGAGCTGCCAGGAGATTGGTCATCCCTTCGCAGTACAGGGAGTTTCTTCTTACCTTGGCACATGACATTCCTTTGTCTGGGCATTTGGGCCAGAGTAAAACTTGGGACAGGCTTGTTCACCTGTTTCACTGGCCTCATATGCCAGAGGACACCAAAGAGTTTTGTCGCTCTTGTGTGACTAGCCAAGCCAGTGGCAAGACTGTTGGCACACCAAAGCCCCCCCCTAATTCTACTTCATGTGGTTGGGTGCCCTTTGAAAGGGTAGGAGTTGACATAGTTGGCCCCCTTGACCCTCCAACAGCTTCAGGCAATAGGTTTTTCCTTGTGGTGGTGGACCATGCCACTAGGTATCCTGAAGCTATCCCCTGAAGGACCACTACAGCTCCTGCAGTGGCAAAGGCCCTCCTGTGAATCTTTTCCAGAGTGGGCTTCCCTAAGGAAGTGGTATCAGACAGAGGTAGTAACTTTATGTCTGCATGCCTCAAAGCAATGTGGAAGGATTGTGGTGTAACATACAAGTTCACTACTCCTTATCATCCACAAACAAATGGTCTGGTAGAGAGGTTTAATAGAACTCTCAAAGGTATGATGATGGAACTCCCTGAAAAACTCAGAAGGAGACGGGATGTCCTGTTGCCTTGCCTCCTTTTTGCCTACAGGGAAGTACCCCAAAAAAGAGTGGGCTTTAGCCTCTTTGAACTCCTCTTTGGGCACCCTGTGAGAGGTCCCCTTGCACTTGTTAAGGAGGGTTGGAAACAACCATTAAAAGCTCCTAAACAGGACATTGTGGGCTACGTACTTGGCCTAAGATCAAGAATGGCTGAGTACATGAAAAAGGCCAGGAAAAACCTTCAGGCCAGCCAGGAGCTGCAAAAACAATGGCATGACCAGAAGGCTGTCCTGACCCAGTACCGCCCAGGACAGAAGGTGTGGGTATTGGAGCCTGTGGTTTATCTGGGCCACCTTGTAGGTGGGGAACAGATTGCACCACTGCAGGGAAAGATCCAGACCATTATGAAATGGGCTCCCCCTACAACTCAAACCCAGGTGAGAGCCTTTTTTGGCCTCATGGGGTACTATAGGAGGTTCAGTAAGAATGTTGGCTCCATAGAAGCTCCTCTTAATGACCTCACTAGTAAGAAGATGCCTAAAAAGGTATTGTGGACAGCTAGCTGTCAAAAAGCTTTTGATGAGCTCAAACAGGCCATGCGCTCTGCACCTGTCCTAAAAAGCCCTTGCTACTCCACAAAGTTCATAGTCCAGATTGATGCTTCTGATTTGGGGGTTGGGGCAGTGCTATCACAGCCTAATACTGAGGGCCAGGATCAACCTGTTGCTTTCATCAGCAGGAGGTTGACCCCTAGAGAAAAGCATTGGTCTGCCATTGAGAGGGAGGCCTTTGCTGTAGTCTGGGCACTGAAAAAGTTGAGACCATACCTGTTTGGTACTCACTTTATTGTTCAGATAGGCCACAAACCTCTACTTTGGCTAAACCAAATGAAAGGTGAAAACCCTAAACTGTTGAGGTGGTCCATCTCCCTACAGGGAATGGACTATACAGTGGAACATAGACCTGGGAGTACCCACTCCAATGCAGATGGACTCTCCAGATATTTCCACTTAGACAATGAAGACTCATCTGGGCAAGGTTAGCCTTATTGTCCCTCATTTGGGGGGGAGTTGTGTAGGAAAGTATCATCTTGCCTGGCATGTTACCCCCATTTTTACTTGTGTGTCAGTTTGTTTTTGCCTGTGTCACTGGGATCCTGCCATCTAGGAACCCAGTGCTCATAGTTTGTGGCCTATATGTGTTCCCTGTGTGGTGCCTAACTGTATCACTGAGGCTCTGCTAACCAGAACCTCAGTGTTTATGCTCTCTCTGCTTTTAGAATTGTCACTACAGGCTAGTGACCATTTTCACCAATTCTAATTGGCACACTGGGACACCCTTATAATTCCCTAGTATATGGTACTTAGGTACCCAGGGTATTGGGGTTCCAGGAGATCCCTACGGGCTGCAGCATTTCTTTTGCCACCCACAGGGAGCTCAGACAATTCTTACACATGACTGCCACTGCAGCCTGAGTGAAGTAATGTCCACGTTATTTCACAGCCATTTTTCACTGCACTTAAGTAACTTATAAGTCACCTATATGTCTAACCCTCACTTGGTGAAGGTTAGGTGCAAAGTTACTAAGGGGCATATTTATACTCTTTTTGCACCGAATGTGCGTCAAACATTTTGACGCACATTCGGCGCAAACCGTGCAACATATTTAAAGTTTGACTCCCGCGGACGTCAAAATTCATCAGTGTGCGTCATTTTTTGGATGCAGGAAACTGCCTTGCGTAAATGACATGCAAGGGAGGCATTCCCGCCAAAAATTGACTTTAAGGCCTATGCGCTTTATTTATACTTCTGTGTCATTTTGACGCACAGGAGGAGGCGGGCCTTAAAAAACGGTGCACAGCCTGATGTGCGCCGTTTTTTTAACGCCTGGGTGAGGGCAGGCGTTAAGGGACCTGTGGGCTCACTTCCATGGTCTCTGACCATGGAAGGAGTCCAAAGATGCCCTTCCCTGCCCCCAGGGACACCCCCTGCCACCCTCGCCCACCCCTGGAGGACACCCATGGATGGGGGGGACCCATCCAAGGTAAGTACAAGTAAGTTGAGGTAAGTATTTTATTTAATTTTTTTAAAGTGGCATAGTGGGGCCTAATTTGGACCCCCATACATGCCACTGTGCCCAATGACCATGCCCAGGGGACAGAAGTCATTGGGCAAGGGGACATGACTCCTGTCTTTACTAAGACAGGAGCCATTTCAATGGGGGTTGTGCGTAAAAAGTGGCAGAAGTCCGGTTTGAGGCATTATTTTTGCCTCAAACATGACTTGCACCATTTTTTGATGCACAACCCCCATTTTCCCCTACACCGGCGCTGCCTGGTTTGAGTAATTTTTTTTTACTCTGCCCAGTCCGCAGTGCCGGCTAACGTAATTCCTTAAATAAGGCACTCGCATGGCACGTAGGAATGGCGTTAGCTGGCAGTAAACATTTTTACGCAAACCAGCTCAGGCGCTGGTTTGCGTCACAAAGTATAAATATGCGCCAGCGCTGGTTTGCGTCAAAAAGTATAAATATGGGCCTAAGTGTTAGGGCACCCTGGCACTAGCCAAGGTGCCCCCACAATGTTCAGGGCAATTTCCCCGGACTATGTGAGTGTGGGGACACCATTACACACGTGAACTACATATAGGTCAATACCTATATGTAGCTTCACAATGGTAACTCCAAACATGGCCATGTAACACGTCTTCGATCGTGGAATTGTCTCTCCAAGCCAAATCTGCTATTGGGGTGCCAAACCCATGCATCCCCGAGCTCCAGCATGGACCCCGGGTACTGCCAAACTAGCTCACTGGAGTTTTCTCTGCAGCTACCGCTGCTGCCAATCCTCAGACAGGTTTCTGCCCTCCTGGGGTCTGGGCAGCCCAGTCCCAGGAAGGCAGAACAAAGGATTTCCCCTGAGAGAGGGTGTTACACCCTCTCCCTTTGGAAATAGGTGTTAAGGGCTGGGGAGGAGTAGCCTCCGCCAGCCTCTGAAAATGCTTTGAGGGGCACAGATGGTGCCCTCCTTGCATAAGCCAGTCTACACCAGTTCAGGAATCCCCCAGCCCCTGCTCTGGTGCGAAACTGGACAAAAGAAAGGGGAGTGAGCACTCCCCTGTCCATCACCACCCCAGGGGTGGTGCCCAGAGCTCCTCCAGTGTGTCCCAGACCTCTGCCATCTTGAATGCAGAGGTGTGAGGGCACAATGAGACCTCTGAGTGGCCAGTGCCAGCAGGTGACGTCAGAGACCCCTCCTTATAGGCTCTTACCTGGTGAGGTCGCTAATCCTCCTCTCAGGGCTATTTAGGGTCACTCCTGTGGGTTTCTCTTTAGATAACGAATGCAAGAGCTCACCAGAGTTCCTCTGCATCTCCCTCTTCGACTTCTGCCAAGGATCGACTGCTGACTGCTACAGGACGCCTGCAAAACTGCAACAAAGTAGCAAGATGACTACCACCAACATTGTAGCGCTTAATCCTGCTGGCTTTCTTGACTGTTTCCTGGTGGTGCATGCTCTGAGGGATGTCTGCCTTCACCCTGCACTGGAAGCCAAGAAGAAATCTCCCGTGGGTCGATGGAAACTTCCCCCTGCCAACACAGGCACCAAACCTCTGCATCACCGGTCCTCTGGGTCCCCTCTCATCTTGACGAGTGTGGTCCCTGGAACACCAGAGCTGGATCCAAGTGACCACGACAGACCAGTGGTCCTTCTGTCCAAATTAGGTGGAGGTAAGCCTTGCCTCCCCACGCCAGACAGTAATCCTGTGTACTGCATGATCTGCAGCTGCTAGGGCTTTTGTGCACTTTGGCAAGGATTCCTTCGTGCACAGCACAGCCCAGGTCCCCAGCACTCCGTCCTGCATTGCTCAACTCGCTGAGTTGACCACCGACTTCGTGGGACCCTCTTTTGTTGTGTTGAGATGACCGCCGTACTCAGATTTCTTGAACGCCTGTTCAAGTGCTTCCGCGTGTGCTGCCTGCTTCTGTGTGGGCTCTTTCTGTTGCTGTGTGCCCCCCTCTGTCCCTCCTCCAAGGGGCAACCTCCTGGTCCTTTCTGGGCCCAGGCAGCACCCATTATCTTCAACCACGACTCTTGCAGCTAGCAAGGCTTGTTTGCGGTCTTTCTACATGGAAACAATTCTGCATCCTGCAGCACTCCGTGGGACATCTTCTTATCAAAGGAGAAGAGAAGTTCCTGGCATCTTCCGTTGTTGCAGAATCTTTGGCTTCTTCCACACGGAGGCAGCCCTTTTTCACCTTCATCCGGGGTTTAGTGGGCTCCTGCCCCCCTGGACACTTACGTGACTTTTGGACTTGGTCCACTTCCTTTGCAGGTCCTCAGGTCCAGGAATTTGTCTTCAGTGCTTTGCAGTCAGTTGTTGCCTTTGCAGAATCCCCTATCTTGTCTTCACTGTCTTTCTGGGGTAGTAGGGTAACTTTACTCCTACTTTTCAGGGTCTTGGGCTGGGGTATCTTGGACACCCTTAGTGTTTTCTTACACTCCCAGCGACCCTCTACACACCACACTAGGCCTAGGGTCCATTTGTGGTTCGCATTCCACTTTTGGAGTATATGGTTTGTGTTGCTCCTAGGCCTATTGTGTCCTATTGCATTCTATTGTGTTCTACAGTGTTTGCACTACTTTTCTAACTGTTTACTTACCTGATTTTGGTTTGTGCGTATATTTTGTGCATTTTACTTACCTCCTAAGGGAGTATATCCTCTGAGATACTTTTGGCATATTGTCACTAAAATAAAGTACCTTTATTTTTAGTAACTCTGAGTATTGTGTTTCTTGTGATATAGTGCTATATGATATAAGTGTTATAGTAGGAGCTTTGCAGGTCTCCTAGCTCAGCCTTAGGTGCTCTGCTATAGCTACCTCTATCAGCCTAAGCTGCTAGAACACTACTAATCTACTAAGAAGGGATAACTGGACCTGGCACAAGGTGTAAGTACCACAAGGTACCCACTATAAGCCAGGCCAGCCTCCTACATTGGTGGTGCAGCGGTGGGATAAGTACTTGTAACTGCTTTACCACTTTGTCATTGGTGTTTTCATAAGAAAAACAGATACCAAATACTTTAGAATATACACAGTTAACCTAAACAGTTTAACTTTCCTTCTTTAATTTTTCTAAAAAGTTTTAGAAAAGTTTGCAAACGTTTTGAAAAGTTTTTACAAGTTTTTCTCTTTTCTCTAAAAGTTTCTAAACTTTTTTCTTTCTACCTTAAACTCTTTCTAACAAACATGTCTACAGTAGAACTCACTCCCACAGTTGTCCAGGCAACATATGGTAGTTTGAACTTTAAACGTTTGAGGGGTCTCTGCATTGAAAGGGGTTTAAGTATTGGTAAGAATCCCACAAAAGATCTTCTCCTTAGCCTTCTCCTAGAAAGTGACCAGAACCAGTCTGGTCCACCCCAAGATCAGGAAGTAGGGGAGGGGGGTACCCAGACAGACTCAGAGGAGTCCCCTGAGCATGCTGGGTAGGATTCTTCCAAGGACCTGTCAGCTAACAGGCCATCTAGTGACACTGGTAGTGGGAGGGGGTCACACACTAGTAGGGCACCTTTCACTCCTAAAGGCCAGGTTACTAGAGTCCAGCCAGTTAGGGACAGGTCTAACTCTGCCAATTCCCATCTTTCTTCTGTGTCTCACAATTCCCAAGCCTCCCACCCTGAGGATAACTGAATGGAAAGGGAACTCAGAAAGCTGAGGTTGGAAGAGGCCAGGCTGAAGCTTAAACAGCAGCAGCTGGCCTTAGACAGGGAATCTCTGGATGTGGAAAAGAAAAAGGCAGAGGTTGGGATTAGTTCCCCATGGTGGCAGCAGCAGTGTTTTTGATAGCAATCCTGTTAGAGAGCAAGATTCCAAAAACCTGCCTAGGATAGTCCACCTTACAAGGAGGGGGATGACATTAACAAGTGGTTTGCTGCACTTGAGAGGGCCTGTATGGCACAGTCGGTCCCTCAAAGGCAGTGGGCTGCTATCTTGTGGCTATCTTTCACTGGTAAGGGTAGGGATAGGCTCCTTACTGTCAGGGAAAGTGATGCTAATAACTACAAAGTTTTGAAAGATGCACTCTTGGATGGATATGGCTTAACCACTGAACAATACAGGATTAAGTTCAGAGACACCAGAAAAGAGTCCTCTCAAGGCTGGACAGACTTTGTAGACTGTTCAGTGAAGGCCTTGGAGGGTTGGATACATGGCAGTAAGGTGGCTGACTGTGAAAGCCTGTATAATCTAATCCTGGGAGAGAATATTTTGAACAATTGTGTGTCTGATTTTTTGCACCAGTGCTTGGTAGACTCGGATCTGACCTCTCCCCAAGAATTGGGAAAGAAGGTAGGCAAATCGGTCAGAACAAGAGTGAACATAAAAGTTCATACAGTGGGTGACAAGGATGGCAAGAAGAAGGATAGTAAGTCTTCTGACAAGGGTGGGGACAAAGATAAAAAACATTCTGAGTCTTCATCAGGACCACAAAAACCTCTGGGGGTGGTGGGTCTAAATCCTATTCTCACAATCAGAAAAAGCCATGGTGTTATTTATGTAAAGTAAAAGACCATTGGGCAAGTGATGCCACTTGTCCAAAGAAAAACACCAAGGCTCCCCCTACCACAACCCCAACTGCAACCTCTAGTGCCCCTTGTAATAGCAGTGGTGGTGGGAAGTTTACTACAAATAGCCAATCCAAGGGTGTAGCTGGGCTCACCATCGGCAGTGTAGTTGGGGTTGGTCTTGTTAGGGAGTCTACAGCGGCTGTTTTAGTCTCTGATGGTAGCATTGACTTTACCACCTTGGTTGCTTGTCCCCTTAATATGGGTAAGTACAAGAAACTACCCCTAATTAATGGTGTTGAGGTTGAGGCCTACAGGGACACAGGAGCCAGTGTAACTATGGTTATAGAGAAACTGGTTCACCCTGACCAACACCTACTTGGTCAGCAGTACCAAGTGACTGATGCTCACAATAACACACTTAGCCACCTCATGGCTGTTCTGAATCTCAACTGGTGGGGGTGGGGGGGGTTACTGGTCCAAAGAAAGTTGTGGTAGCCACTAACTTACCTGTAGATTGCTTACTAGGCAATGATTTGGAGACATCAGCTTGGGCTGAAGTGGAGTTGGAGGCTCATGCACCAATGCTGGGTATCTTTTGGCACATTTTTGCTTTGACAAGGGCTCAGGCCAAAAAGCAAAAAGGACAGGGAAACTTGGATCCTGGAACAATGGACCAAGTGATCCCAAAAGCTAGGGGTAGTAAGGGTAAATCCCTGCCACTATCCCTCCCTCACCAGAAGATTCCCCTTTTGAGGAAGAGGAATCATCTCCCTGTGCAACCTACACCAGAGGAGCTGGCAGCAGCCACTGCTGAGCTTTTGGGTGCAGGGGGCCCTGCTAGGGAAGATGTGAGTGTGGCACAGCAGACCTGTCCCACACTAGAGGGTTTGAGACAGCAAGCTGTCAAACAGCAGAATGGGGATGTCAGTGATAACCATAAAGTGTATTGGGAAGACAACCTCCTGCATACTGAGTCAAGGGACCCTAAACCTGGAGCTGCCAGGAGATTGGTCATCCCTTCGTAGTACAGGGAGTTTCTTACCTTGGCACATGACATTCCTTTGGCTGGGCATTTGGGCCAGAGTAAAACTTGGGACAGGCTTGTTCCCCTGTTTCACTGGCCTCATATGTCAGAGGACACCAAAGAGTTTTGTCGCTCTTGTGTGACCTGCCAAGCCAGTGGCAAGACTGGTGGCACACCAAAGGCCCCCTTAATTCCACTTCCTGTGGTTGGGGTGCCCATTGAAAGGGTAGGGGTTGACATAGTTGGCCCCCTTGACCCTCCAACAGCTCCAGGCAATAGGTTTATCCTTGTGGTAGTGGACCATGCCACTAGGTATCCTGAAGCTATCCCCTTAAGGACCACTACTGCTCCTGCATTGGCAAAGGCCCTCCTGGGAATCTTTTCCAGAGTGGGCTTCCCTAAGGAAGTGGTATCAGACAGAGGTAGTAACTTTACGTCTGCATACCTCAAAGCAATGTGGAAGGAGTGTGGTGTAACATACAAGTTCACTACTCCTTATCATCCACAAACAAATGGTCTGGTTGAGAGGTTTAATAAAACTCTCAAAGGTATGATGATGGGACTCCCTGAAAAACTCAGAAGGAGATGGGATGTCCTGTTGCCTTGCCTTCTTTTTGCTTACAGGGATGTACCTCAAAAAGGAGTGGGCTTTAGCCCCTTTGAACTCCTCTTTGGGCACTCTGTGAGAGGTCCCTTTGCAATTGTTAAGGAGGGTTCGAAACAACCTTTAAAAGCTCCTAAACAGGACATTGTGGGCTATGTACTTGGCCTAAGATCAAGAATGGCTGAGTACATGAAAAAGGCCAGTAAAAACCTTCAGGCCAGCCAGGAGTTGCAAAAGCAATGGCATGACCAGAAGGCTGTCTTGACCCAGTACCACCCAGGACAGAAGATGTGGGTATTGGAGCCTGTGGCCCCAAGAGCACTCCAGGACAAATGGAGTGGACCCCATCTCATTGTTGAGAAAAAGGGTGAGGTCACCTACTTGGTAGACCTGGGCACTGCCAGGAGTCCCCTTACGGTGCTCCATGTCTACCGCCTAAAACCCTACTATGACAGGGCTGATCTCACCCTGCTCATGGCAACTGATGAGGGACAGGAAGAAGAGAGTGACCCTCTCCCTGATCTCTTCTCCACCACTGAAGCAGATTGCTTAGTTGAGGGAGTAGTACTTGCAGATTGGCTTACTGATGAGCAGAAGGAGAACTGTGTAAATCTCTTAAGTCAGTTTCCTGAACTCTTCCACTAATACCAGGTACCACTACTTGGTGTGAGCATACAATCAATACTGGAGACAGTTACCTGTCAAAAGTAAGATTTATAGGCAGCCTGACCATGTCAGGGACTGCATTAAACAAGAGGTACAGAAAACGTTAGACTTAGGAGTCATTGAGCCTTCAAAAAGCCCATGGGCTAGCCCAGTGGTGCTTGTCCCAAAACCTCACAGTAAAGAGGGTAAAAGAGAAATAAGGATTTGTGTTGACTATAGAGGGCTCTGCCAAGTAACCAAGACAGATGCTGACCCTATACCTAGGGCAGATGAGCTGATAGATACACTGGCTTCTTCCAAGTATCTAATCACTTTTGATTTAACTGCAGGGTATTGGCAGATTAAATTATCAGAAGATGCTAAACCCAAAACTGCATTTTCAACCATTGGAGGGCACTACCAATTCACTGTGATGCTTTTTGGTCTGAAGAATGCACCTGCCACTTTTCAAAGGTTGGTGAACACAGTCCTGTAAGGGTTGGAAGCTTTTAGTGCAGCATATCTTGATGATATACCTGTCTTTAGCTCCACCTGGGATAATCACCTGATCCATCTGTGGAAAGTTTTGGAGGCCCTGCAAAAGGCAGGCCTCACTATCAAGGCTTCAAAGTGCCAGATAGGGCAGGGGAAAGTGGTTTATCTGGGCCACCTTGTAGTTGGGGAACAGATTGCACCACTGCAGAGGAAGATCCAGACCATTAAGAAATGGGCCCCCCTACAACTCAAACCCAGGTGAGACCCTTTTTAGGCCTCACGGGGTACTATAGGAGGTTCATTAAGAATTATGGCTCCATAGAAGCTCCTCTTAATGACCTTACTAGTAAGAAGATGCCTAAAAAGGTACTGTGGACAGCTAGCTGTCAAAAAGCTTTTGATGAGCTCAAACAGGCCATGTGTTCTTCACCTGTCCTAAAAAGCACTTGCTACTCCAAAAAGTTCATAGTCCAGACTGATGCTTCTGAATTGGGGGTTGGGGCAGTGCTATCACAACTTAATACTGAGGGCCAGGATCAACCTGTTGCTTTCATCAGCAGGAGGTTGACCCCTAGAGAAAAGCATTGGTCTGCCATAGAGAGGGAGGCCTTTGCTGTAGTCTGGGCACTGAAAAAGTTGAGACTGTACCTGTTTGGTACTCACTTTATTGTTCAGACAGACCACAAACCTCTACTTTGGCTAAAACAAATGAAAGGTGAAAACCCTAAATTGTTGAGGTGGTCCATCTCCCTACAGGGAATGGACTATACAGTGGAACATAGACCTGGGAGTACCCACTCCAATGCAGATGGACTCTCCCGATATTTCCACTTAGACAATTAAGACTCATCTGGGCAAGGTTAGCCTTATTGTCCTTCGTTTGGGGGGGGGGGGGAGGGTGTAGGAAAGTACCATTTTGTCTGGCATGTTACCCCCATATTCACTTCTGTGTCAGTTCATTTTTGCCTGTGTCACTGGGATCCTGCTAGCCAGGACCCCAGTGCTCATAGTTTGTGGCCTATATATGTTCCCTGTGTGGTGCCTAACTGTATCACTGAGGCTCTGCTAACCAGAACCTCAGTGTTTATGCTCTCTCTGCTTTTAGAATTGTCACTACAGGCTAGTGACCATTTTCACCAATTCTAATTGGTACACTGGGACACCCTTATAATTCCCTAGTATATGGTACTTAGGTTCCCAGGGTATTGGGGTTCCAGGAGATCCCTATAGGCTGCAGCATTTCTTTTGCCACCCATAGGGAGCTCAGACAATTCTTACACATGACTGCCACTGCAGCCTGAGTGAAGTAACGTCCACATTATTTCACAGCCATTTTTCACTGCACTTAAGTAACTTATAAGTCACCTATATGTCTAAACCTCACTTGGTGAAGGTTAGGTGCAAAGTTACTAAGTGTGAGGGCACCCTGGCACTAGCCAAGGTGCCCCCACATTGTTCAGGGCAATTTCCCTGGACTTTGTGAGTGCAGGGACACCATTACACATGTGAACTACATATAAGTCAATACCTATATGTAGCTTTACAATGGTAGCTCCGTACATGGCCATGTAACATGTCAAAGATCGTTGAAATGTCCCCCCAGGCCAAATCTGGTAGCGGAGTGCCAATCCCATGCATCTCCGGGGCTCCAGCATGGACCCCGGGTACTGCCAAACTAGCTCTCTGGGGTTTTCTCTGCAGCTACCGCTGCTGCCAACCCTCAGACAGGTTTCTGCCTTCCTGGGGTCTGGGCAACCCAGTCCCAGTAAGGCAGAACAAAGGATTTCCTCTGAGAGAGGGTGTTACACCCTCTCCCTTTGGAAATAGGTGTTAAGGGCTGGGGAGGAGTAGCCTCCCCCAGCCTCTGGAAATGCTTTGAAGGGCACAGATGGTGCCCTCCTTGCATAAGCCAGTCTACACAGGTTCAGGGATCCCCCAGCCCCTGCTCTGGCGTGAAACTGGACAAAGGAAAGGGGAGTGACCACTCCCCTGTCCATCACCACCCCAGGGGTGGTGCCCAGCGCTCCTCCAGTGTGTCCCAGACCTCTGCCATCTTGAATGCAGAGGTGTGAGGGAACAATGGAGACCTCTGAGTGGCCAGTGCCAGCAGGTGACGTCAGAGACCCCTCTTGATAGGCTCTTACCTGGTTAGGTAGCCAATCCTCCTCTGAGGGCTATTTAGGGTCTCTCCTGTGGGTTTCTCTCCGGTAACGAATGCAAGAGCTCACCAGAGTTCCTCTGCATCTCCCTCTTCGACTTCTGCCAAGGATCGACCGCTGACTGCTCCAGGACACCTCCAAAACTGCAACAAAGTAGCAAGATGACTACCAGCAACATTGCAGCGCCTAATCCTGCCGGCTTTCTCAACTGTTTCCTGGTGGTGCATGCTCTGAGGGCTGTCTGCCTTCACCCTGCACTGGAAGTCAAGAAGAAATCTTCCGTGGGTCGACGGAATCTTCCTCCTGCCAACACAGGCACCAAACTTCTGCCTCACCGGTCCTCTGGATCCCCTCTCATCTTGACGAGTGTGATCCCCGGAACACAGGAGCTGGATCCAAGTGACCCCGACAGTCCGGTGGTACTTCTGTCCAAATTTGGTGGAGGTAAGTACTTGCCTCCCCATGCCAGACAGTAATCCTGTGTACTGTGTGATCTGCAGCTGCTAGGGCTTCTGTGCACTTTTGCAAGGGTTCCTTTGTGCACAGCAGAGCCCAGATCCCCAGCACTCCGTCCTGCATTGCTCAACTCGCTGAGTTGACCACCGACTTCGTGGGACCCTCTTTTGTTGTGTTGAGATGACCACCGTGCTCAGATTTCTTGAACGCCTGTTCAAGTGCTTCTGCGGGTGCTGCCTGCTTCTGCATGGGCTCTTTCTGTTGCTGAGTCCCCCCTCTGTCTCCTCCTCCAAGGGGCGACCTCCTGGTGCTTCCTGGGCCCGGGCAGCACCTATTATCTTCTGTGAATCTTGCAGCTAGCAAGGTTTGTTTGCAGTCTTTTGCGTGGAAGCAAGTCTGCATCTTCCAGCACACCGTGTGACATGTTCTGACCAAAGGAGAAGTTCCTGGCACCTTCCGTTGTTGCAGAATCTTTGGCTTCTTCCACCCTGATGCAGCCCTTTTGCACCTTCATCCAGGGTTAGGTGGGCTCCTGCCCCCCCGGACACTTGCGTGACTCTTGGACTTTGTCCCCTTCCTTTGCAGGTCCTCAGGTTCAGGAATCCGTCTTCAGTGCTTTGCAGTCAGTAGTTCCCATTGCAGAATCCCCTATCTCGACTTTACTGTCTTTCTGGGATAGTAGGGTAACTTTACTCCTACTTTTCAGGGTCTTGGGGTGGGGTATCTTGGACACCCTTAGTGTTTCTTATACTCCCAGTGACCCTCTACACACTACACAAGACCTGGGGTCCATTCGTGGTTCGCATTCCACTTTTGGAGTATATGGCTTGTGTTGCCCCAGACTTATTGTGCCCTATTGCATTCTATTGTGTTCTACAGTGTTTGCACTACTTTTCTAACTGTTTACTTACCTGATTTTGGTTTGTGTGTATATTTTGTGTATTTTACTTACCTCCTAAGGGAGTATATCCTCTGAGATACTTTTGGCATATTGTTACTAAAATAAAGTACCTTTATTTTCAGTAACTCTGAGTATTGTGTTTCTTGTGACATAGGGCCTGATTCTAACTTTGGAGGACGGTGTTAAACCGTCCCAAAAGTGGCGGATATACCACCTACCGTATTACGAGTTCCATAGGATATAATGGACTCGTAATACGGTAGGTGGTATATCCGCCACTTTTGGGACGGTTTAACACCGTCCTCCAAAGTTAGAATCAGGCCCATAGTGTTATATGATAT
The DNA here is from genome assembly GCF_031143425.1 of Pleurodeles waltl. Classification (NCBI taxonomy): domain Eukaryota; kingdom Metazoa; phylum Chordata; class Amphibia; order Caudata; family Salamandridae; genus Pleurodeles; species Pleurodeles waltl. The sequence goes on from NC_090436.1 coordinate 321,831,493, forward strand.
AAGTGGCATAGTAGGAGCTTTGCATGTCTCCTAGTTCAGCCTAAGCTGCTCTGCTATAGCTACCTCTATCAGCCTAAGCTGCTAGAGCACTACTAATCTACTAATAAGGGATAACTGGACCTGGCACAAGGTGTAAGTACCACAAGGTACCCACTATAAGCCAGGCCAGCCTCCTACATTGGTGGTGCAGCGGTGGGATAAGTACTTGTAACTGCTTTACCACTTTGTCATTGGTGCTTTTCATAGGAAAGACAGATACCAAATACTTCAGAGTATACACAGTTAACCTAAACAGTTTAACTTTCCTTCTTTAAACTTTCTAAAAAGTTTTAGAAAAGTTTTCAAACGTTTTGAAAAGTTTTAAAACATTTTTCTCTTCTCTCTAACAGTTTCTAAACTTTTTTCTCTCTACCTTAAACTCTTTCTAACAAACATGTCTACAGTAGAACTCACTCCCACAGTTGTCCAGGCAACATATGGTAGTTTGAACTATTGGTAAGAATCCCACAAAAGATCTTCTCCTTAGCCTTCTCCTAGAAAGTGACCAGAACCAGTCTGGCCCACCCCAGGATCAGGAAGTAGGGGAGGGGGTACCCAGACAGACTCAGAGGAGTCCCCTGACCATGCTGGGTAGGATTCTTCCAAGGACCTGTCAGCTAACAGGCCATCTAGTGACACTGTTAGTGGGAGGGGGTCACACACTAGTAGGGCACCTTTCACTCCTAAAGGCCTGGTTACTTATTCCTTATTCATGTTCTTTTATCGTATTACACTCACTTTCTTGCAATCATTTTGTCCTTGCATTATTCCTGAGGGGTATAGGGCGGATATGTAATGTTAGTGCATCTGGTTCTGGTTGTGTGCATGATGTTGGGAGTGAGGGTGTTGCATGTGTGTGTCACTCTCTTTTTCCTCCCCCCTCCCTTGTGTGCTAGGCAGCAGGACTCATCGTGGTCGTTTTCGCCGGCGTTGAAATGTGTTACTCAGGGCCCTGTGTACCTATATCAGGTATTGTAGATCACAGTTAGCCACATTCATCATCTTACATTTGCCAAGTTGGGTGATCTGTGGTTATACAACAAACTGACCCTGTCCCCTAATTAAAAAATGGTTTAGCAAATGTCCTACTGTGGCAATCTTGATGAGGTAGGTCTCAATTTGTATGATCCTTGGGAGTGGCAGCAGTCACAGGAATGCTGGTATGCTAATATTAGCACACACCCATGTCTGTGATAGCCTTCATACTGAGAAGTTAACAATTGTACATATGCTGCACTAGATCAGCAGGGGTGTACCAAACGTAAACTATCAAACTATTTTGTCACTTTAATGTATGATGGAAACAGTCAGGGGTCCATTGCAGAACATCATGCACATAAATAATTTGTGACCATGCATTCACAAGGTTCAGGGATCCCAGGATGACCCATTAACTTATGAAAATTGTTTGGCTATAAAGTGACACAGATGGCAAATGCATCAGCTCTGTACCAGCAATTGTGCCCAAGGCAAATTAAAACACACAGGAACAATGAACATAAGGCCAGATTTTTTTTTTTTTTTAATGTGTAGCATTTGCTTCCTGTTTTTATGCTACAGCTATGGAAAGTATCACCAAACATTTAGATATTATCCAGTGTGCATTACTTTGGCATCCATGATTAATTTAAATGGTGCACAAACCAAGTCAAAATATCAGCCTAAGATATTACCAGAGGTTAGGAAGCTCTTTGTACGTATGGCCATAAATACAGGTCAGACATGTATTCCAAATAATTGGGGACTACATTCATTCCTGGTTTTAGCATGTGAAATACATCTCATTCCTGGTACACTCACAGACCATGAATAAAACATTTGTTTGTGCCGCATTACCATCATCTATTGACGTCCAAGCAGCACTAATTTACAAGATCAAGTTGTGTTTTGTAAGTTTGTGCAGCTTTTGCGTCAACAAATGACAGTAATGCGTAGCAAATATTGTATAAATCAGGGCCACTGTATGTTCAACTTGTATTCCATATGTCCACAAACACTGCATGCAACATGTCACCAAGAGGGTCATTCTGACCCTGGCGGCCGGTGGCCGCCAGGGCCACCGACCACGGGAGCACCGCCAACAGGCTGGCGGTGCTCCAATGAGCATTCTGACCGCGGCGGTTCAGCCGCGGTCAGAAGCGGAAAGTCAGCGGTCTCCCGCTGACTTTCCGCTGCTCTTTGGAATCCTCCATGGCTGCGGAGCGCGCTCCGCAGCCATGAGGATTCTGACCCCCCCTACCGCCATCCAGTTCATGGCGGGAAAGCCGCCATGAACAGGATGGCGGTAGGGGGGGTCGCGGGGCCCCTGGGGGCCCCTGCCGTGCCCATGCCAATGGCATGGGCACGGCAGGGGCCCCCATAAGAGGGCCCCGAAAAGTATTTCAGTGTCTGCCTTGCAGACACTGAAATACGCGACGGGTGCCACTGCACCCGTCGCACCTTCCCACTCCGCCGGCTCGATTACGAGCCGGCATCCTCGTGGGAAGGTCGTTTTCCCCTGGGCTGGCGGGCGGTTTTACTGGAACCGCCCGCCAGCCCAGGGGAAAACTCGTAATACCCGCCGCGGTCTTTTGACCGCGGCGCGGTAATTTGGAGGGCGGGATCCTGGCGGGCGGCCTCCGCCGCCCGCCAGGGTCATAATGAGGCCCCAAATCTGCTACTGTCACTACAGAGCATTTTACTATTCACATTAGTCTGATTTGTACTCACCAACAGGGCCACCAATCACCACACCCAGGTGGTCGAGCAGGTCTTGCTCCCTGAATACAAGGTCAACCCAGCGATGTTTGAGTTGGTGGTCGTTGCGCTGGCTGTTGAATACTCTCTTTATGTGGACAGCACCTTGGACCACCTGAGCCTCCTCACCTCAGTGTGATACCCCTGTATCACCCTGCCACCAGCCTGTAACGTCAGGGGGAGGAAGTGGCAGACCAGCCAAATAAAAGCCCCCAGCTCCTCCTCACCCATTCTCCCCAGACGTGGCCCGCCCAACATCACAACTCTCAACACAGCCACACAGTCTAGAAGAATCTGTACCATTTCTGTAAACAGGATATCCTATTACATCACTTCCTGTCTCAAATGTGATGTCACACTTCCTGCTGTCAATGGTCTGGTCATACATTCCTGTTACCAATGCAATAGCACATCCACTGCCTCATGTATGAAACACTTTTTTACCTTATGATTGATGGTGTCTTAGTTGTGTGTCATGTGCTGCAATGAACCATGGTGGCAACATGGATGTGTGTCATAGCTGTGGTCCTCTGATATTGGCCTTCACATGTGAAATAGACAGGACATATGTCATTCACACTGTGTGTGATGTTGGCTGTACATTCATATCCATCAAATGTGATGTGGCTTTTTCAGTATCCATTCTGTATTTCTGCAATGCTCCATGAGGCGAAACTCTGATTATGATTCCTAGGGATCATGTGATGCATAAATAATTACCCAGAGCACGATTGAGTGATGAAGGTAGGTGTTTAATGACATATGCTAACAAAGTGGCGATGGTGACTATAGTTAGAAGACGTTTTGTACAATGTGTTGTCTCGGACCCAATCCTGCTGCAGTGTTTGGATGGTCCTCCTCATGTTCACGAACAGCATCCTCCTCTTCCTCCTCTTCAGGCATTTGTGGGTCTGGTTCATAAAGGGGAATGATCCTCCTTACACAAATGTTGTGCAGGATGGCACAGGTCAAAATGATCTTGCAGACCATTTCAGGTGACTACAGGAGGCTGCCTCTGGTGATGTTGAGGACCGGAATCTGGACTTCAGGATGCCAAAAGTTCTCTCTACTATGGTGCATGTCCTCCGATGTGCCTCATTATAGGCACGCTCTGATGCTGTGTTTGGGTTGGCAAATGGGGCCATGATCCATGGCTGGATCCCATAACCCTGATCAGCTGAAAGAGAAAATGAGTGTAAATATCTGGATGTGTTTTTGCACCTTGATTATCACTTTACATGGCAGTTGTTACCTTGTGTCGTCTGTGACTCATCTGTATTTGTGTTATTGTGTGGGATCCTAGTCTTCTAGGATGTTCTTTCAGCATTGGGTTGTTTATTTATCAAAACTGGTGTTTGGCTGATTGACCGAATATCAGCAGCATATTTGTAAACTTGCAGCTCATTGTGTATCTCCCATGCATTATGCCATGTGAAAGAAGTGCCCATGTGCCTTCACTGGAGGTGACATGATACTTCCACATGCAGAATTGATTCCACTGTGGTTGTAACACAGTTGCACTATATGGGCTGAACATCCCATCCAATTAAACATATGTAATAGCATGTGAAAAACAACAGTGAAACCCTTTGATTTGGCTAGGTGACAATGTACAACACATCTCCATAAGTTGGCCGCACTGAAGTGTTCACAATTGACAATGCACAAATATACATGTGTGACAAGTTCTATGCAAACCTAATTTTGTGCCCTCACCGAGTTGGCTCATGTGCAAACGTGTACCTACACTACTGGACCTGCTCCAGGTCAGCTGGCTAACTTAGTTGTGGGGGTGAAGGTAAAAGTGTCAGAAGGTCCATGTGCCTGTACATCTGTTGTGTATATGTGTAATTGTGTCAATCCATATGTGTAGCAGTGTGCACTTTGCAATATTGCCACATCAATATGTGTTCTTAGCACAGTCCACTTCCTTATTGGTAGTGGGCAATGTCACCCCAGGAGTGATGTGAGATGTTGGTACTGGCTCAATGATTCCATGTCACCTTCATTAGAGTGAGCATCATCATGCTATGTGTCTCATGGTATTTGACCTGCAGCGAAACACATTACACACCCCATACACAGTACGTATTGCTTGGAAGGGTTTGTGATTGAGTGTTATTGATGTGAAATTGGAAGATTCATCTTCCAAGTTGTACTGCCAGTTAAGGCCATGTCATTGTCAATGTGTGGTTTTAAATTGGTCCCTTGTGGCTCTGTGTGGCATCTGTTGTTATTAGCATCTGTCATTTGTCCATAGGTGTGTATCCTATTGGGTCAGGATATCAAACATGACGGGCAGTGTCACAGCCTCAGTGTCTTCCTGGGCATGTGTCAATGTAGTGGTGTATGTGTTGTGTGTCCTACAGGGGTGCTGTGCTGTGTGTATATAACTAGTTTTCTGTACTTACCAACAAGTAGGCCATTTCCATATGGACCATCCTGGAAGTGTTGATTGATGGTGCAGTGGCGGAAGATGAATGAATCATGTACACTCCCAGGATACTTTGCCACGATGTTGGTGATCAATCCCTGGTGATCCACAATGGCCTGCACATTGATGGTGTGTGTGTGCTTCCTGTTGCGGTATAGATGCTCAGTTGCAGCAGATGGTACAATCCGTACATGTGTGCAGTCAATGGCACCAAGCACATGTGGGAAGCCATTGATTTGATAGAAGCCCTGTTTGGTCTCCTGCTGCTTATGCTGTGTGTTGGAGAAGCTGATGTGGCGGGGTGTGAGGGAGATGATGGCATCCATTACCTTGGGTAGGAAGGCAGAGAACGAGGGCTGTGAGATCCTGGCAAACAGGGCACCAGTGGTTTGAAAAGAGCCACTTGCCAACATGTGCAGGACAGCTACAGCTTGGTCTCCTGTGGAATGATGTGGGGTATCTGCAAGCTGGGTGCCAACTGTGGCTCAATGTGGCGCAGCAGCTGCTGTATGGCTTGCCAGTTTAGTCTGTACCTATGTATGATGTCATGTTCCCTGAGGCCCTGAAGGGTTGTCCTGGTCCTGAATATCCTCTCCTGCCTTTGGTGGTGCCTTTGGGGTCCCTGTTGATGTGGTGGAAGCTGCTGCTGTTGCTCCTGTGCTCTGCGTCTTCATGCATGCTGGATGAATAGCACCTCCATGTCTTCCTTTTGGAGCTCCGATGTTCCTTCAGTGGATTTTCCTTAAGTACTGGTGTGTTTGCCCCATTTTAACGCCTGCCCTGACCCAGGCGTTATTTTTTAACACAAATCGGGATGTGTGCCATTTTCCAACTCCGCCTCCCAGCTGTGCGGGATTTTTGCACGGTTGGATAAATATGGAGCAAGGGCGTTTAAATCATTTTTTGGACAGGAATGCCTACCTTCCATGTCATTAACTCAAGGCGGTTTAACGCATCGAGAAAATGATGCACACTGAGATATTTTGACGTTAGCGGGGTCTAGCGTCAAAGTATAAATATGGTGTTAGTTTTGTGCCAAATTTGCATCCAAAAAAGTGACGCAAATCCGGCACAAGCAGAGTATAAATATGGACCTAGGATCCTAACATGAAAAAGGTGAATGATGGTGTTGTTGGATACAACCAACTTACAGAGTATTCCATACATGTACTGAACAGAAATCCTTGGAAGTTGACATAAGGCAAATATGGCTTATAACCAAGCAAATGGTAATTTAGCCAGATGGGAGTACCAGTTCAACTAATATGTGTGGTACAGAAGAGGCTAATCTAATCAGTGACGGCCACCTGTCAGTGTTGCAGAATACAGTCCCAAATTTGACTATTGTCATATGTGCCACACTTGCCAACAATGATACTGCAAGACCTCACCAATGACAGTTGAAGTTCCATACTTACCTGTCCAAGATAATGTGTACATACACAATATAAATGGCTGGAACAGTCGAAGACAAATGTATAGACTAGTTAATGTTATTTAGCAGCAAATTTGACAGCTCCTTGGTCATAGGGGATGCACATGGTAATCCATGGAAATGAACACAGGAAGCATACCCTAAGACATTCCTACTACTTAGCCAGTGCACACATGAGAACACCCAGACACTTAATCAACATGTAGAAAAAATAGTCTAATACAAACAGGATGTATTTAAAATTATTTAAAACTTTGTACCTAAATCTATCCTAAAAACTACCCTACACTAAACTAACCTAAACTAACTTAACTTACACCTACATCTATCTAACCTTTTCTAAACTAACGTTACGTCTTTTACACCACACTCTGCCAAAGAGACAAGATACAAGTAGGACAACAGAAACTAAGGCTACACATTCACTTACTTAACCTATGTCCCAAACAAATATATACATATATATTTGTTGAAGTTTTTTAATGTTTATGTACCTATATTTTTTTTTAAACATATATACCCCAATATAATCCCCCACCCAACCCCCCGAAATAAAATGAGTACTAAAACCCATCCGCCAACTATACTTACTCTAACCAATGCCTACCATACACTATTTCACTAACCTACCACTACCTATCTAAAACCCAATATAAATATCTAATAAATGTAATAGGGAGAGGGAAGGAACTAGGAGGTTGTGGCACTGCCCCTTCACATTTTTTTCAAATTTTTCTTAATGTACTTTAACAACTTATGATTTGTTGCACTCTCCTTTCCAAACGTTCCAATCTGGCCATCATGACGGACATGTTCCGTCTCATGTCTGTTTCAAAGTTTGATGCAATGGCTGCAGCAGGTAGCTGTACGGGTACCTGGCTTGAGACAGGTGCAGCTGATGTGGAGGGGGTCGGACCTGCAGAGGTCCTCTGGACCCCTGATTTTTTCCCCAATGTGGCCTACTTTGCTTGTGGCTGCTGCGGAGGCCTCCCGTGTGAGAAAGCACACCATGCTCCTGTGGCCTTTTCCCTCCAGAACCTCCTCTCCATCCTCTGAAACCCGGCATTCACCTTCAATATGTGCCTGTACCTCTCTGCCAGTTTGTGGAATGCATGTTGTTCTGCTGGTGTCATAGTGGCAGCTGAAAAATGAGGAGAATAAAGCATTAAATACAGCATTGGATGGACGTAGAACAGATGTGCAATGTACACAGCACCCGCAGATGACACATGCAGTCCACCACACATTCCACAACAATGACTGACTCCAAATCTATTACTATCTCCTACTAGCCATGTATGGTATCATGTACAAGTCACTGGGCTAACGGCTATCCATTGTTGACCATCAGGGCCCAGAAGTGAGTGGACTACTGCGTTCTTGCTCAACAGTATGTAACAAACTAAACAAACTAGTGAGGATCACATGGCCCAGCAAGTCTAGATTCTTTATGACATTGTCAATATGCCGTTCCTCCAGGCTATAAAACCATCACACAAAAACGTATAGGCAAGAGAGGAGGTGGACTAGCTATTATATTAAAAAAAGCAATACATCTCAGTAAAACAGATAACATGTCCATACAAGGTTGTGAGGCCCTCCTCACCAGGTGCAACACTACAACAACTTCGTCCTCTAACTTTCTCCTCCTTTACAGACCTCCACCTAACAACTAAACATTCCCAGATGCTTTTCTAGATACAGTCTCAAACCTTATAACATTATACTCAAACCTATGCATTCTTGGGGACCACAACATTTGGTTTGACAAATCCAATATGCCCCATCCAAAACCTATTACCAATGGCCTAGTCACATTGAACCTATATCATATTGTACACAATCCCAAACACATAGCTGGACACATCCTAGATGTCATTTTTGCGAAGCCTGAATTAGTAATTGTTCAAAGCATCACGACAATCACATGGTCAGACCACCATTTGATAATTTCTGACATAAAACACTACAAATCAACACACCCCATAGCAACTTACATACATGCATCTATCGACCATGGAACAAACTCAATTTTTAAGACTTAGAAACACAACTAACAGCCAACACAGATCTAGACAGAATTCTGTTCCAAAACTTTATGAGTGGCTACAGGAAGCTTTCAATATCCTAATACCACCCAGGAAAACTAAACAGGACAAAAGAAAACCAATACCTTGGAGAACCATAGAACTTAAAAAGATAAGCAAAAAATCAGAAGGTTGTGACGGGCCTGGCTCAAAACAAACAACATTCAAGACAAAGTTCAGCTACACAAAATTAACAGAATTTACAAATCATCAATCAAAAAAGCTAAAAAAAGGTACTACTCAGACAGAATTCTAAATGCTAAATCTACATTCGAAAAATTAAATCCATGGTAGGAAGTCATCCCACTACTCAAGATTTCACAAACAAACTGGCAACTCATTACACAACCAAGGCAGACATATTGGACTCCTATTTAAAACAGAAGAAAACTATCAGCACCAACCCGTTTCCTAAAATCCCCTCAAAGAGTAAATTAATCCAGCCTCTGCACTCCTTCGAATAAATATCACAAGGTGAATTTAAGGATTTGGTCAAAACAAGCAGGCCTTCCGGTTGCCCTTCTGACCCTTGTCCACCACACATATTCAAGAACAGTCTTTTATCTTCTTCTGTTGCCACACCTGAAGAAGAATCATCAATAACTCTCTAACTATAGGAACTTTTACTGAAGACCAGAAAACGGCATACATACGTCCATAATTAAAGAAAAAAAACTAGACCCACAGGACCCCAACAACTACAGACCAATCATAAATGCACCTTTCCTTGGAAAACTGATAGAAAGAGCAGCATTTGTCCAGAAGTCGCGAGTCATTGAAGACAATTCCATACTTTCAGACTAGTAAACAGGATTCCGCCCAGGAAGAGGCACTGAATCAGCACTCACAGCAAACTGGGATGATCCTAAAAACACAGTCGACCACAATGGAGTTGTTGCACTACTTCTCTTGGACCTCTCAGCTGCCTTTCACACTGTTGACCATGACACCCTCATTTAAAGACTCCACGAAACCGGCATAGAAGGGACTGCTCTTGACTGGATTACATCCTACCTTCAAAAAAGAACTAATAATATCTATTCTCCCCCGCCTTGTCCAAACTCTACCTCACAAAAGCTGGGGTCGCCCAAGGATCTGTCATCTCACCTATGCTTTTCAGCATCTACATGATGTCATTACTAGAATTGATCAATCATTTTCAACTCACATGTTACAACTATGCAGATGACATGCAAATACTACTTAAATTGGAATGCCCCAAAGAGTTAGAAAGCTCACAAATCTTCATTTGCCTGAGAGCCATTGATCAGTGGATGACTTGGATCCATCTCAAACTGAATGCTTCCAAAACGGAAATTCTCACATGTGGCGATTGGAAAAATGATGACCCACTGTGCGCCTGGCCTGACGATCTCGAACCTCCTCCTCAAGTATCCAAGGAAGTAAAAAACATTGGAATTTCCATGGACTCCAAGTTAACAATGAATGCCCAAGTGGAGAATTTAGCATGATCAAGCTTCATCCTTTTGAAGACTCTGTGACGCATCTTCCCCCACCTCGGCTTTCCACACAAGGTGCAGGCTATTATCTCTCTTGTACTATCCAAACTGGATTATGCCAATGGCCTCTACCATGGATAATCTCTATCTATTATAAAAAAACTACAACATATTCAGAACTTAGATGCCAGGCTACTTTTACATGTAAAGCCACAAGCCCACATCTCCCCTTCCTTGAGAGTACTACACTGGTTACCCATTGCCAGAAGATCCACCTTCAAGCTGCTTTGTATCACCCACAAAGCTATACATGGAACAGGACCGCTTTTCATCGGAAACAAAATAACCAAATGCAATCAACAAAGAAACCTCCGCTCAAGATTGGGACCCGCCATAAAACACCACCATACAAGAAAAAGACAATAGGTGGAACATCCTTCTCTGTTCAAGCAGCCAAACTATGGAATTCATTACCCCCAAATAGAAAATCCACAGATAACTATCTTGTCTTCAGAAGACTACTCTAGAGTTGGCACTTTCCTTCATAACCACCATATTCAAACAGCAATGGGATGCATATGCCTGTGTTGATAAATATATATAATCTGATTGTGTGTATATTCTAGATGTGTATAGTTCTTGAAGAAATATGTATTGTTACTATTCCATAATAATAAATTATACACATACTCTTTAAGCCTGTTTAACAAATATATATTCACTCACAGATATATATATATATGTATATATATATGTGTGTGTGTGTGTGTGCGTGTGCATGTGTGTTTGTGTGTGTATACATATATATATATATATATATGTATATATATATATATGTGTATATACATATATATGTGTATAATATTCTATGCTTAACATGTTCATAGGTCATTGCATAGATCCTAGATAAGTTGTTATATTAGATACTTATGAATCCCTGCTTTCTTTTTTATATCACAAGGAGCAAATGTTATCTTAACTATTTAACAGCAAGCATTTCGCTATTCCAAAATTGAGGAAAGATAAATGAATGTTAGAAAATGACACTTATTAATTAAGTTCAAATATTACAAATCATTAAAGTCTGTGTTTATACAATACTACTTTTCTTCTCATATTATTATACCCATTATTATATTCCTTGCACATATATAATCCCTTACTATGGGGCATATATATAGTGCCCTAGTGCCACCTTGTGCCACATTAACATCATTGTTTTTTACTTTAATGTGACCCAACAAGGCCAAAATCCCCGCGCCTTATTTACAGGGTGGCGCAATGCATGCATTGCACCACCCTGTAACCCTTTGCGCTACATTATGCCGGCGTTAGGCATAATGTATGCAAAGGCGGCGTTTCCCCGTTAGGGGAGCCGGAAAAATGGCGTAAGGAAATCTATGAGATTTTTTATGACACTTTTAAAGCCTGCTCAAGAGCAGCTGTTAAAAGGGGCCTTCCATTCTTTAGAATGGGGCCCTATGTACTCTGCAGGAGTAGCGCCAATATTTTATGAATAATGACGCTATTGCCCCCTCCCTTTTAAATTCGGCGCACACATGATGGCAGTAGGGGGGTGCTACGGGGCGCAGGGAAAGTGGTGCTGCACTCTGTGCAACGCCACTTTCCATTAATCTTCCCCTATGTTTTTACATATCTATTTTTTTATTACTCTAGTCCTACTGTACTAGAGAAAAAATAAATATAAATAAATAAAATAAAATAAAATGTACAAATACAATTCAAAATATAAATAATTAAAGTAAATAAAAAACATATATAAAAATATATAGATATATGTTATAAATGGTACTCTCTCGCAAGCTTTACTGTCTCCCCATCACCCTCTGTCTCTATCAATCTAGTCTCCATCCCCACTCTGTCTCATCCCAAACCCATTCTACTACTTCCATCTCCAAAATAACCCTGCCTAAGCTATTCTCTCCTCTACTGCATCTAGCTCACCCCAAACCTCAGTTTACTACCATGATCTCCCAAACAAACCTACTAAATTCTCCCTCATTTATCTCACTTTTGACTCAGCCAAAACCCCTCCTGCTACTATGATCTCCCTAACACCTTTCCACAGACTCTTCCCTCCTCCATATCTCCTTTACTCATCCCAAGCCACATCCTATTACTATAAACTCCTAAATAACACTTCTGGATTCATCCCTTGTCTATCCCTCCATTACTCTTGTCAATCCAAGTAACAAACTCACATATCCTCTGCTCAAATTAACTCATAATAATACTAATACTCTACTCATATTTTCCTAAACCAATCCACCACTAATTCCTCTTGGGTTCCGGAGTAGCGTGCTACTTGCCAAAAAACGCTTCAACGCCTCACCAGGGATAGTGAGCACTATATAAATACAATTACAATTACATTATATGCACATGTGATGTGTCCAAAATCACTCACAAATATCATGATGGCTAAACCATGTTGGTAAATCTGCTGAGATCTAGCTTGCAACAATCCATAGACATTTCCCACAGCCATCTGGAGCTGAGTTCTATACTAATTGTGTACTCTACTGACTGTTGCCCAGCACATTATGGCTCATTGCATGACTGCAGCCTCAATTTATAGCTGAAGTGTACTGAGGCACCAGTGGAGCAAGTGACTGAGGCACCAGTGGAGCAAGTGTCTCCTACATAAGCCCCATAGATACCTTTATACATTTCCTTCATCTGTACCATTTTGTGAGTAACTGTAAGCTACGTGTGGCATACAGTGCTGTCAAAAGTACTGTGACAAAGTTTTTGGCAACAGGCATGCTAATCATATAAATAGCAGCTCTGACACCTATCATGATTGACATCAATGTATTTGTAGCCATGCTTTCCATTTTCTAACACCCACAATTTCATAGCAGCACACATTGCCAATTGTGCAACAATCAAGCCATTCTCAATGCTAAACATTGCATCAGACATGAAGTCACCATCCTAACTCCGATGATATCATCATGATATCATTGTTCATGCAAAACTTTTATTCGTTGCATTGCACACATAAGACTGCCTCACAAAAACCCTGGATTGCCCTGGATTGCCACAGCACTGAGGTCTTCAAATCTGGTCACCTCTCCATTGGTGTAGGGTGGAGGCCCACCTGCAATACATGAAAGGAAAACATAGCTTTGTGATATTTGGACATTTCTGTGCATGGACAACAGCTTTAAAATCAACCTGTTAAGCTGAGTGAGCAGGTCAACCTAATGGTAGATCAGACCAACTGTCAAACATCTATAATCTGTCAGTCAGACACATGGTCAGATAATGGAGACCCTGGTACCTTACAAAGGATCACTTTCCCTGACACTCATGTGGTGCATTTAACTGCACAATATCTAAATGGAATTGTCATGCAGGTGTTTTGTTGCTTTACAACTCCATGACCAAATAGGGCCTCATGACACAGTAATCGGCATCTGAGGGGCATGCAATGGTTGTTGCAGTGGCCATCCCATTGTGACACCCATAGATTTTGAGCCTGCCCCAGATGTTGAGGACATCTAACTCATTGTCACCGCAAAAAGACGGACAACTGCCCAGGGGTTGCTTGAGTATTGCAAAGTGTTGAGAAATGCTGTGATATATCCTTGTTTCTTGTTTCTAATATGTGTGTGCCATTACAAGGTGCACACCCTTGACCTATTATGCCATAGCAGTTTACTTATGTTTATTTAGTTGTTCCTACCTGCACATTAACTGATTGAAATTACGGATGTCTTGCCAATATGGTGTGGCCAGCCATTGTTGTCATGGTAAATCCATTAATTCTCCAGGAAGGGATACCAACACGCGCATAGACATTTGCCTCAAAACAGACACACTTGCTCTGTGGTCCAAGGATGTCTGTGTTGGTGCAGGTTTCTGAGTAATGTGCTAGTGCTGGTGCAGATGCAGGCCTGCCCCATACTGTCTGTAAGATGCAGCAGGCCTGTGGTACAAATTCAGCACGTGTGTGGGGTAATAGACACATTTTGGAGTGTATGTGATACACAATGTACAGATAGAGGAAAGTGCTAGTAGTCTGGACCCAGTGCATAACCAAACTCCCTTAAATGGCGTTGGCCAATGACACAAAGCGACAGATTTAAGGAAATTGGTGCTGCACCAAGTGCATCACTGCAGTCCTTGTGGCCCTTAGTGCACCCCTTTCCCCCACCATGAGTGCGCCTTATGAAACATACGGTGCAGCATGGTGCAGGTAGGGGCCAACTGCATCAATTAATTTTGACGCGAATGATGTAGTCAGCAGGAGTAGCAACAAAAAGATTAGCACAACTTCTGCTGAGTACATAGGGGCCCATCATATACAATGATATCCCCCCTCATAACACCTGCTCTGAGCAGCCATTCAAAGTGCAGGAAATATGGCAATAGGAAATGTATCATATTTCCCAGATCCATGTACTTTATCCTCCCATACAGGTATAGGGCCCTCCTCCCATACATGATGGCTGGCACAGGCCTCATGTTGTGGTGGTCTAAACTGAGTAGAGCTATGCATGCATCGCAACACTTTTTTATGATTGCGCAGGGAAGCTGGCACTTCTGCCCTGGCTCTGCTTCATTAATGTAAATTACAAAGGCCGCCCTATGGTTACGCTGGGGCTCTCAGATCCTTTAACAAAACATGCTGCACTCAACCTTGTCTCCACTTGTCATTCACATGCAAATTATAGTGTTGCTATGCAATGGGATACTTAGCAACTGTTCCACCAATCTGAATCCCCAGGTGATCCAGTAGGTCTTGCTTCCTTGATATCAGGTCAGTTCAACGGTGTTTAAGCAGGTGGTCATTGCGTCCAGCCCTGAAAGTTCTTGTTAGGTGGTGGTCCACTTTGCCCCACAGCAACTTCCTGGCCTCTGTGGGGTAGCCCTGGATAACGCAGCCACCCAAAACCAGCATCATTGGCAGGTAATGCTGCACAAGCCATATAAAGCCCCCCAGTTCATCAGCCGTCATCTTCTACATCCTCCGTTTCCCAGACATAATACAGCGTTTGTATACTGCAAATGTAATTGCACCAAAAACAATTAAGGATAAAACTACCCCGCCTACCCCAAATACCCAACAAACTATCCTACCCCTAGACAAACACCCCACAATACAGTAAGACACAGTACAAATACACTACAAAAGTCTGATTAAAAGACAAATATGGCACAACAGCAACAGGACACAGCACAAAACACTCCAAAAACTCCAATCCACCAACAACATTAGATCCACACACCCTCACACAGTCACAGACAATAAGGGGCATATTTATACTCTGTTTGCGCCGAATGTGTCGAATTTTGACACACATTCAGCGCAAACCGTGCACCATATCTAAACTTTGACGCCCGAGCCAGAGGATGTCAAAATTCCTCTGTGTGCATCATTTTTGGGATGCAGGAAACTGCCTTGCGTTAATGACATGCAAGGTAGGTGTTCCCGCCCAAAAAATGACTTTAAGGCCTGTGCGCCTTATTTATACTCCTGCGTCATTTTGACGCACAGGAGGGGGCGGGCCTTAAAAAGTGGCGCACAGCCTGATGTGCGCCGTTTTTTAACGCCTGGGTGAGGGCAGGCGTTAAGGGACCTGTGGGCTCACTTCCATGGTCTCTGACCATGGAAGGAGTCCTCAGGTGCCCTTCCCTGCCTCCAGGGACACCCCCTGTCACCCTTCCCCACCCCTGGAGGACACCCATGGATGGGGGGACACATCCCAGGTAAGTACAGGTAAGTTGAGGTAAGTATTTTTTTTAAAAAATTTAAAGTGGCATGGGGGCCTAATTTGGCCCCCCCTACATGCCACTGTGCCCAATGGCCATGCCCAGGGGACAGAAGTCCCCTAGGCATAACCATTGGGCAAGGGGGCATGACTCCTGTCTTTGCTAAGGCAGGAGTCATTTCAATGGGGGTTGTGCGTCAAAAAATGGCGCAAGTCCAGTTTGAGGCATGCTTTTTGCACAATCCCCATTTTCCCCTACCCCAGCGCTGCCTGGTTTGAGTCATTTTTTTTTACTCTGACCAGTCCGCAGCCCCGGCTAACGTCGTTCCTTAAATAAGGCACCCGCATGGCGCATAGGAATGGCGTTAGCCGCGGTAACATTTTTGACGCAAGCCAGCGCCGGCGCTGGTTTGCATCAAAAAGTATAAATATGGGCCCAAGACTGTGAAGTGAAAGTGAACTCACTGTACCAAGTATGCAGGCAAGATGTCCTGTTACATCAGTTCCTGGCCCTGTGTGTCACGTTTTCAGTTATGCATTGTTTTTTTTTATGCACAACGATCATGCGTCGATTGTTTCTCATTGTGTCTGACAAGGCCTGTGGACTTGTGATTGATGCTCTTGGACCAGGCTTCATTTTTCTGCATAGGAAAGTATGTAGTTTAGGCGTTTGCATCTATATTTTTGATGCATAATGGTCATGCATGGCATTCCTTCCCATACAGGCTGCAGGGCCAGGCATAATTTTTCTGGGCTTGCTGAGTATGGAATTTAGCAGTTTGTGTCAAAACAATTTGATGGTTTAACCTTCTTGATGCTCTGCTACACATGTGATATATATTTACCCCAGCATCTTAGTTGCATGAGATGGTGTACACATGTGTCACTGATGGCTGGTATGTGCAGTGTGTGTGTAAAGATATGTGTAGTGTCATTTCAGTAACATATGACCACAGCGGTGTGTTCATGGGATATGAAACCTCGCATATCTATCTTCCTGCATGGGCACATGTTGGACTTTGACAAATGCCTGAGTAGTCATATAAGTGCCACTTATGCATATCAGTGCTACCTATGTTTCTGTGTGTGGAACACATGTGAAGGTAATTTTTTCTGTCAATGATCTTGTGATACATATGCACTTTCATTTGTGGTAAATTGCCTTTTGTTCAGACTCCAGTACACATTACTAGGCCTGTGCCATTTAAGTGGTACATGAGTGCAGAAATACCTGGCATATATGTGCATGCCATGAACAATCGACCACATCTTATTTATTATGACTGTCACATACAATGGCATACCACTGTGTAGCAGAGTTACAGTATGGCAAAGATTGCAGCCTACTCTTCATCATTACTGGGGAAGTTTTTATGTCAACACAGACCCATGTGTGCATGCAAAGGTGCAGGTTTACGGAGCTGCAGACTACTCAGTCCACTGAGCACATGCATCAGGCCCCTGACAATGTCAATAGTCTATGTAGCTTGAGCAGTGGTGTTAGGGTGTTTTGGGAGGGGATCTAGCCTCTTCATGATTGCTATTCAGCAGAGCAATGCACAGTCCCCTGCAGATAGACACATGCATAATTGTGATCAAACGGACTGGGATATAATTCTTCCTCTAGGGTACTTGATGTCAGCCTTCCCCTATCATGTACTGAGGACTGGCTACTTGCACGTGTAGGACATGTATCATCATTTGGCATGGTCTGACAGACATGATTGTATATCCTCAGTAAATTTCATGGGCAGCTTGGTTAGGGGTTGTATTTCTGTTGTGACTTCTTTTTTGGCAACATGCCAGGAGACAGATGGTGTTATCTGTCACTGCCTCCTGTCATGTTGGTATGCGATGGGCAACTAACAGGTTATAGTAGTGGCAAACATGAGTAGGTTATGTACTAACCTACCCATCCTCTCTGTGTATGTGTTGGGTGATCACATGTAGACATTGATGTGTTGCACAGTCAGTACTGGTCTATGTGTGTTCCTTCTCCACGTTTTACCGCATAACTTGTTAGGAATATTTTCTGTCCTACATTGCTACAGATCTTTAGGCTGCTTGCAGTTTGTACACATCTTCAACAACAACATTGTCCAGTCATACATGGACAGGATGCAACGTGTGACTTGTGTACATTGTAGATTTACACATCTTCTACTACTGGCTACATGATAGTTACTGTCCCATTGCCTGGCTTTGCGAGATGTAATGAGTACCACACACAAATGACAATATACCTGCCACAGCACTTGTGTCGTCTCCAAGTGACCTCCCATGTTATATTTCCAAGTATCTGTGGGTATCTCTCAGCTGTCTATCCACTTCGTTGAACATGGGTATGCATTTATTCCTGCATTCCACAACCTATGTCACTCTTACCATAATTGTATGATGTTAATGTGCAAAATGATCTCAGTGCTGCTTTTTTCATTAGCCACATGCAACATATCTGTCTACTTCTACTCCCATTCATTTTTTAATGGGTCTGTGACATGTTTGGACATTGCTGGACATACCTGCACACCCCACACCTGATTGGCATGTTGGAGACCTAGACATATTAGGAAATTATGTCACTATTGGTACCTTGCTCTTGGTCTGGCATGTGAGTGACATGTGAGTGACAATGAGTGGTGTGTATGGCTATGTGCTGTGATGGTGTAATACAGACTATACTAGGTTACCTTGCTGACACATGTCAACCATTGTTGGTACTTGCAAACCCTTTGTTACCTAGGCCATACACCCATACATCAGTCTTTCCATGTATATCCAGATTTGCTGTAGGCATGTGTCAAGACAGCAGATTTGTGTGATGAGTGTGTATAGAATGTACATAGGGAGTGGAATGCACTCTGCCTGTGTTCCACCCAGTCAATAATGTGGTGGTGCATTGACCCATTTTATTCTTAGATCCTGACAATGGGCCATATGTTTGGATAGTGGTTCAGCACCCATTTCTGCTTCATTTGTCTGGCAACCCATAGCGCACTCCACAGCCAACGTGTGTGTGCCATAAGTGAGGTACAACGCACCATGTGTCAGTGTTGGGCCCAGTGGCAATGCCAGGACATAAGCCCATGGATATACAGTGCAGGCTCTGCCACTAACACTGGTTACAAACCCTGTACAGTAACTACAGGTCCATAGTTACCAATTATGTCCCCCTTGTCACACATGCACAGTGCTGGCGTAGCAGCAATCCACCTGAGATGTGACACTGTTCAGTTCCTACATTACTTAAACACCATTTGATAACATCCCCTACCTTATTTATGCTCCCCCTTGCATACATCCTGCCAAGGTGACGATGTGGGGAAAGGGATAAGAATTTGCACATGACCCACTTAACGGCACATTATGGCCCTCATTATGACACTGGCAATAAATTCCGTTTACCGCCACCCTGAAGGCTACCAACATACTGCCGCGGTGGCGGATATCCGTTCACCATATTATGACACACACACACCAATCCGACGGAATACAGCTACATACACAAATCCGCCGGACCAAAGGTCAATGATAAACTGACGGTCAAAAACCCATACCGTTATGCCATAAAACAATGCTCATCATATTATGACCCACGAATCACCACGGCGGACATTCAACGGCGGTAAACCATGGCGGTACATACCGCCGTGCTCAGAATGGACACCCACATGCAAAACAACACCACATTGTTCAATACTAAAAAAACACAGCTGACACTCATACACACACTACACCCACACCTCTATAAAACACCCACCCACATTACCCACAACAATTTATGAATACAAATCATTGCCACCAGGAGACCGAGAAGAAGAGCACAGAGACAACTAGACACACACACCATTGACACCCATACACCCCTCATGCACTCCACATCACACACCCCACCACATCACCCAACACACCTTCACCAACACACATCACACAACACCCATGGAACCATAAAGGCACCCCCGTTTCACTGAGGAGGAGTTAAGGGTCATGGTGGAGGAAATTGTCAGGGTAGAGCCACAGCTCTTAGGAGCACAGATACAGCAGATATCTATAGCAAGGAAGATGGAGCTATGGCGGAGATTCATGGACAGGGTCAATGCCGTGAGACAGCACTGAAGAACAAGGGACGACATCAGGAAGAGGTGGACCGACCTATGGGGGAAAAGGTACGTTCCATTGCAGCAAGACACCAGCTCACCATACAGAGGTCTGGCGGTGGACCCCCACCTCCTCCCCCACAGCTCACAGCATGGGAGGAGCAGGTACTAGTAATACTGCATCCAGAGGGACTCGCTGGAGTTGCCGGAGGACTGGACACTGGTAAGTCAATATTTACTACCTATCACCCCACCCCCAATACCTGCATGCCATCTACACATCTCACTAACCCCAATGACAAGCTTGAATCCCATACCAATGCATGGACACGCCTCCTAGCCCTTCATGGACACCATTACTAAAGCATGAACAGCATAGGCAAGCTAACGTAACCAGAATACATCACCATACACAGGCAAAAGCTGGCAGGGCAACACCAACCATAGAGGGGAAGCTAGGGAAGTACAAATGTCAGACACCTGAAGCATAATACATCATTTACACCCCCACAGGTACCCCAGCCAATGTCAGTGGAGGGGAGGTGCCACCACTATCCAATCCCCCAACAGAATATGCCCCCAGTAATGACAGTAACTCTGGACTTCAGGGTCTGGAGGACCTACCTGTCCCATCAGGGACCACTGGACAGCCAGTCACCCAAGCCAACTCACAGACCACCAAAGAGCCTCCCCATAAGGAACCAACACCACACCACCCACCCAGCGTACCCACACCTCTGACCCCAGGACACGTCAATCAGCAGCATGCCCACCTGTACAGGGACCCCAGGCCACACCTCGCCTCCAAGACAATCAGGGACCTGGTGTCAGTGGGCACACCATTCAGGAGACAGAGGCATAGGCCAACATGGACACTGAGAGGACTGCTGTGCACCACAGGGAGGACAGGAGCAGGGAAGCGACTCTCCACGAGGCACTCTCCCAGATCCTGGGAGCCTACTAACATTCTCAGGACATGATGGGCCTGATCCTAGACAACATGCAGGAGAACACTCGGCTGCAGGAGGGACAGTATCAGGGGATCAAGGAGGACTTGCAGGCAATTAACAACACCCTGATCTCCATAGCAGGGGTGCTGGCAGACATGGCCAACAACTTGAGGGAGGCAACAGGACACCAATGGGCCCCTACCACTAGCCAGTCAATTGAACAGCCCTCCACTTCTGCTGCTGCTATTGGGCAGGAGGCCCCACCACAGGACCCACAGGCCACCAGCATCCCTCCCCCTGCAGAAGGTTAACCACCCCACAAACGTTCCCTGCGACCCAGACAGAAGCCAGAGACAATTGCCAAGACCATCGCCAGGAAATGAGACTCTCCTGATTTTCCCCCTTGTGTCCCACCCAGTCTCCTTGTCCTGACATTGCTCGCCTTTCTATGTCCCCTTGGACACTGCACCTGTGCAACAAACAGACTGGAACAACACCCTGGACTTTCCTCCATCATGACCCCATTCCATTGCACTTTCCCCTCAATCTCTTAGCACTACAATAAACACCCTAGGATAAAACTCGACTACTAGTGTTTCATGTATAGCAATTTGGATTGATTGAAACAGCTACATCCATTGCAAATGAACTGACTGTACATAGTGAGAGCATAGAATGAATGACCTGTTGCTGGCTGTAGTGATCACATCAGGACATAGTTGTCATATCACCAACATCCGTAAAATGATAATCCATAGGTGACAGTAAGTAGAGGTAACAAGTGGGTAATGCCAGCATGCCACGGTCACACAGAATACAACAATAGTCATGGAAATGTGAGGTTGCACTGTCTCCCCTGTGTGTCATTGGAAGTACTGACGGATCACCAATGTTCTGTTGTCCACATCCTCATCCTCTGCCTCCTCATCCCCACTGTCCTCAGAGTCCACTGCTGCCACAGTGGCATCTCCAGTCTCCTCCCCCTGCAGAAAAGGTACATGGCTTTTGAGGGCCAGGTTGTGCAACATGCAGCATGCACTACTATGTGGCAGACCTTCTCAGGTGAGCAGCACAGGGATCTGTCAGATGGAGGCACCTGAACCTGGCTTTCAGAAGGCCGAAGGTCCTCTCAATGATCCTTCTGGTTCACCCATGTGCTTCATTATAACG
The DNA here is from genome assembly GCF_031143425.1 of Pleurodeles waltl. Taxonomy (NCBI): domain Eukaryota; kingdom Metazoa; phylum Chordata; class Amphibia; order Caudata; family Salamandridae; genus Pleurodeles; species Pleurodeles waltl. Next base: position 321,853,642 of record NC_090436.1, read on the forward strand.
TACTTCAGCCTTTGTCCTGGCATTCCTCACAGGGGCCAGCAGCCATGATAGGTTTGGGTAGCCAGACACACATGCAAGTATTGAGGGACAACATTTAGCCACACACTATCCTATGAGGTTAACACCAGAGGCATACACTAACCTACACTGGGTGGGGACCAAGGCTCACCATTAAGCCACACCCTGTGCCTCTGTAGTTGGCCCATCACATTTGGGATGCTGCTATTCCTCAGAACAAAGGCATCATGCAGCGAACCAGGATATTTAGCATTGGTGTGAGAGATGTACTGGTCCACCAGGCACACCATCTGCACATTCATGGAGTGGAAACTCTTACGATTCCTGTACACTTGTTCATTCTGCCGGGGGGGGGAGGGGCAAACACAATGGGGGTCATTACAACCCTCTCAGTACAAGACCACCAGGGCTGTAATGACGGAAGCACCGCCAACAGGCTGGCGGTGCTTCACAGGTCATTACAACCGCAGCGGAAGCGCCGCGGTCGCACCGCCGGGCCGGCGGTTTCCCGCCACAATGGCGCCGCAGTAGTAATCCGCCAGGGCAGCACTGCTAGCAGCGCTGCCCAGGGGATTACGAGTCCCCCTACAGCAAACCACCAGGAAAAGGCTGGCGGTATGGGGAGTCGCGGGGCCCCTGGGGGCCCCTGCACTGCCCATGCCACTGGCATGGGCAGTGCAAGGGCCCCCTGACAGGGCCCCATGCAGCTTTTCACTGTCTGCATAGCAGACAGTGAAAAGCGCGACGGGTGCAACTGCACCCGTCGCACAGCCGCAACACCGCCAGCTCCATTTGGAGCCGGCTCCTGTGTTGCGGCCGAGATCACCACCGGCCCAGCGGGGATCTCCAAATGGCCGCGGCGGGGGTGCCGCTGCATTGGCGGCCGCCCGGCGGTCCGTTCTTGGCGGGCGGCTGGCCAATATGTGTTCCATCAATCGCACCAAAAATATTGGGGATATGTCCCATTGCATAGTATCCGGCCTTCACCATGGCCAAATCTTCCACCTGGGGGAAAGCTATGTAGCTGCACATGTGTTTCACCAGGGCAGACAAGACTCTTGCCAGCACGAGTGAGAACACTGGTTGTGACATTCCTGCTGCCGAGCCCACTGTCACTTGGAAAGAACCTGTTGCCAGGAAATGGAGCACTGATAGAACCTGCACAAGAAGGGGGATCCAAGTCGGATGACGGATAGCTGAGATCAGGTCAGACTCCAACTGGACACACAGCTTGTGATTGTGGCCCTGTCCAGTCTATAGGTGAGTATTATGTGCCTGTCCTCCAGTGTAGCTAAGTCCACCACGGGTCTGTACATGGGGGTATGTCTCCATCTCCTATTCGTCTGCAGAGGTAGGTATCTAAGGGACACAGGAGTGAGTAGGCTGTCACAATTTGAAAAATTGCAACATCGTCACAACAGCAGTCCACATCGTGCAATCATGTATTTGTACAGTGTAATTTTCAAAGTATGTGTCTATTTATCCTGTGATGCAGCAATTATCGATAGGCCTGTTCACCCTTCCTGAAATGGTGACCGCTGTCCTGTGTGGAGGGACAGCTGGAAGTGAGGTAATTCCGCCGACGTTGTGCGTCGTGGTGGTAGGTGGTCGTAAACCGCCATGCAATTCCTCATTGGATAATATTGGGCCCTATGAGGTACAGTGGCAAATGGGGATGTATGCCGGCGGTGATGGTGAAAACCACTGTGGATGTGACCACCATTTTCTCAATCATTTCTCACCTGTTTCCTGACCTTCCACAGTAGAAGACCTACACTGCATGTGCTGCTGTTACCTGGGTCTGGAACCTACCATGGCCCGTGTGACTGGGGAAAGGGCCCCAGCCTTCACTTCGGAGGAGTTGGAGCAACTGGTGGATGGGGTCCTACCCCAGTGCGGACTGCTGTATGGGCCTCAAGACCAACAGGTGAGTGCACTGTGTGCATGATGCATGTGGCATGGATGCATGGGGATGTGTATGAAGGCATTGTGTAAGGGTGGGTATTATCTATTGGTGGTGTTCCTGTCATGCGCTGGGCAATGTGTGTGCCAATGGTGATGGAAACAGGCATGGTGGGCATGTGTGTGATAGCCCGGGCTGTTAGTTTAATGGTGTTTTTCCTGTTTTCATTGCTTCTGCGGGTCAGCGCCCATCAAAAGAAGGGAATATGGTGTGCCATCGCCAAGGACGTGCGGACCCTAGGGGTCTATGGCGGGCAGAGCACCCACTGTCGGAAACGGTGGGAGGACCTGAGGGCTGGGCACGGAAGACCCCAGAGGCCCAGCTGTGGATGGCCTCCCAACGAGGAAGGGGTGCCCATCGGACCCTGACCCCTCTGATGGGCCGCATACTGGCGGTGGCCTACCCTGAGTTGGATGGGCACTTAGGGGAATCACAGCAGCCACAAGGGGGTGAGTACAGTGGGTATCATTACAACTTATGGCGGGTGGGGTGGTATCTGGGTGGTGATTGTGTGTTAGTGAGTGCCCCTAAGGCCAGGCCAGACATTGCACCTCTGAAGGGTGATGGTTGCATGGCAAAAACAGGTAACCTAGCTTGTTAGTAATCACTGCTAGGCAGGGCTGCGTGTGTCCCAGGTGTGATACAGCTGGCTCTGTGTGCTCCTCCTCATGCCTTGGTGACTAGCCATTTCACTAGTAGTGCAATGCATAGTGCGTAGGCCTGTTCCCTGTGTGTGAGGGTGCTGTGTACGCCAAAGGTGGTGTTGGTGCAGTAATTGACCCAGTGTATCCTTTGCCTCTCTCCCTCCCTTTCTTGTTTTGTCATCCTGTCCTTGTGTGCAGTAGCATAATCTGGCGGAAGAGCAGGGGCACTGCCGACAGATGGAGCTGCATCCCACAGAACCCTGGAGGCAGAGTCCACCGACACCGAGGAAACAAGTGGGACGAAGGGCGAGAGGAACACCCCGGCAGAGACAGGAGGGGACAACACAGACTCTGATACCTCCTCCGATGGGAACACCACTAAGATCCATCTCTGTAGGGCAGTCAACCATTGTGAATGCCATCAAGGGGCTGGCATCACAGATGCAGCAATGCAATGCATTTCTGGAGGGTATTCATGGTGGATTGGCAGCCCAACAGAGATCGATTCAGGCTCTGGCCTCCTCTCTGATGACAGCCATTGTCCCTGTTTCTAGCGTCCCCCCTCCAACTTCCCCTTCCCATTCTCCTCAACCCCAACCTGTCCCAAGCACACAGACAGATGAGCATGCACACAAAGCAACACACAAGAGTGCCACAGGCAAACACAACCACCACACTTCATCCCACAGGCACTCACACAAACACCATACCGTTGCAGACACGACAACATCCACAGCCTCCACTGTCTCCCCATCCTCCTCCTCCTCCACCTCCCTCCCACTCATGTCCACACTCACACCTGCATGCACTACATCTACATCCACTATCAGCAAGCAGAACACACACCTCACTGGCAGACATCTCCACAACAGCCATGCACACGTCCCCTGTGTCCTCTCTCATCATGTCTGTCCCCCCTCCTAAAGGACACAAACGCAAGCACTCAGACACCCAACAGCCATCCACCTCACATCAGCATACAGCAAATGCACCTGCACCCAAATCCATCAGACATACACCTCCAACAACCACTCCCTCATTCTCCACTCCCATTACTCCTCCCTCCTCCCACCCCACCGTCCCTAAAAAGCTTTTCCTTTCCCAATTTGACCTCTTCCTTACCTCTCCCCCCAGTCCTGCACGTATGGGCAGGGTACCAAGGACACAGCCCAGCACCGCAACCAAACAGTTCACGGGGGCAGTGGTAGCACCACCTACTTGTGGTGGTAAGTATACCAAACCTACAACACTGAAGAGGAAGGAGCCAGCACCACCAGGGAAGAAAGGAAAGAGTCCTGCACCAGCTGTGAAGAAGAGGAACGGGCCTGCACCAGCTGTGAAGAAGGGGAAGGAGCCTGCACCAGCTGTGAAGAAGGGGAAGGAGCCTGCACCACCAGGCAGAGAGGGGAAGAGGCCATTCACCCGTGCCAGGAAGGCTAAGGGATCCCCAACCCATGGACAGGAGGAGACGAGGCACTGTATGCCAGCAGAAGCTGTCAGGCTAACACCACCACCACCAGTTGTCATGGGGCCCCCACCACCAGCTGTGGATGTGCATCTATCAGGGAATGCAGGGGCTACCCGGGAGCCTCCTCCAACCACCACCACAATGCAGCCATCAGGGAGTGCAGGGGCTGCCAAGGAGCCTCCTCCAACCACCACCACAATGCAGCCATCAGGGAGTGCAGGGGCTACCCAGGAGCCTCCTCCAACCACCACCACAATGCAGCCATCAGGGAGTGCAGGGGCTGCCCAGGAGACTCCTCCAACCACCACCACAGTGCTGCTGTCACCGCCGGTGGACACTATGTTGACAACCCTCCAGGGGCTACTGTGCAGGCTGCCCCCTCCAGAACCAGTGGGGGAGTCACCCACTTGAGAGACTGTGGCCTTGCACTCCCCAGGACAAAGCAATGGGCATGTTGCCCCCTCCAAAACCAGTGGAGTAGTCACCCACTTGAGAGACTGTGGCCTTGCACTCCCCAGGACAAAGCAATGGGCATGTTGCCCCCTCCAGAACCAGTGGGCAAGTCACCCACTTGAGAGACTGTGGCCTTGCACTCCCCAGGACAAAGCAATGAGCATGTGCCCCCTCCAGAACCAGTGGGAACGTTCACGTATTCGGCTGAGGTGCCCCCCCCCCGAGATGCCTTCCCACTTGCAAAATGATGTCCCTGCAGTGTTCTCTCCGGCTGTGTCAGGGAACATGTTGGGCCTGGAAATGTGCCCTGTGGCCTTGTGTGCCGTTATGACTTTGGACTGGGCATTGGCCCTTTATGGACATTTGTATATATTTGGTTTGTGGGGTGGATTTTGCTATGCTAATCCATTGTTGTTACTACAACATTATGATCTGTGTATTATTCTGCTGTGTGTCTTGTGCGATTGGTTTACGTGTGCAGCTGGTTGTGTGTATGGTGTGTGTGTGTCAGGTGTGTGTTGTGCGTGTGTATGTCACTCTCGTTTTCCTCCCCCCCTCCCTTGTGTGCTAGGCGGCTGTACTCACTGTTGTTGTCTTTGTCGGCGTTGGTGTACCAGGTGGAGCATCACACAGAAGATCATCAGTAAAACTTGCAGTTCGGGTTCCATGGCGGCATGGTTCTTCCCTGTGTCTCCAATGGTGAGTCCTTTCACTTCTGAGCTCTGTTTCCGGCAGGTTTTTGTTGGCGCTGGTACCGCCCCGGAAGAGGTGGTGGTGTGCTGTGTCATAATATGGTGAGAGGTACTTTGTATTTCGCCGGGCTGTTGGCGGCTTCCGCCGTGTTGGCTGTTGTTTCCTCCATGGCGGTTGGTGTGGTACATTGGCTGTCTATGGGAGTTATCACTGCCATGGTCATAATTTGCCGGTACTTACCACCAGCCTGTTGGCGGTATTACCGTCACTTTGTCACTCACCGCCAGGGTCGTAATGAGGACCTATATGTTGTGGTGCATGGATCTAGGCCTTAAAGAGCCACGTGCCCACGAGTTGTGTGACATTGATGTGTGGCATGGAAGCACTAGACCCTTTTACATCACAAACTATGTTGCTATCATACTTGTAAATGTTTTGTTTCTTTCCTGCCCTCTGAGGTATGAGTTATATTCCAATGATATATGTAGTGGAGTATTAATAGACCATGGAGATTCAGGTGCCAAGTAATTTATTGGCAATATTTACAACGTGATAATATTGTACAGTGACCATGTGTAGAAGTTCTGTACAATTTGAAGTCTCCTGTGAACTCCTGCAGCAGTGTTTTGTAGTTCCCCCTCTAAATGTGCTGCACCATTGTCATCCTCCTCGTTGGGGACATGTACCTGTTCATCGCAGGGAACATTGGACCGTATACATATATTTTGCAAGATTGCACATACTAGTAACCTTCTTACATACCAGTGGTGGAGCATACAACAGGCTTCCTCCTGTCAGGGCCAAGCACCTGAACCTTGACTTCAGAAGCCCAACTGTCCTCTCCACTACATTTTGTGTTCTTCCGTGCCTCTCATTATATCCATGCTCTCCCACAGTTATGGGATTGCCAAATGGAGTCATCGCCCATGGCTGTATGCTGTAACCCTGGATGGCTGCAAAGGAATGAGGGAAGATGTGTTGATAATGATTGATAGTGGTTTGGTATGTACCTTGGCAGTTGTCAGTTTTAGGTGGAGTGGTGACTCAGACTTGCTTCTGGTATAGTGTATGTCCCTGTTTTGTGAAATTGTTTCATGGGTCTGTGTTGATGGACATGACAATCTTGGGTTGTGACTCAGGGACCTGGGGATTGTAATATTCAATCCAAACAGATGGTTCAGCCATCACAAATATGTGTTGTGTTGTTCATATTCGTGGCAGTGTCCTATTATTGGTGGAACCTTCCACCTCCTTGCACTACAGTGGTGCGATATGTAGAGACACCATGATAGCCCTACAAAGCCAAACTCTGGCCTCCATGCACCATGTAGCACTACGCATGGAGTGCAACACATAGGTGATGGCTGTGTACTAGGATGTGAATCATACAATTGTAGGATGAGCAAAAGTTGGTACAGTGGAATCTCCAAAGTTCCTACACATGATTTATCACAGACATTTTCAACACATGCACAGTGCATGCGTTGGGAGGGGAGACACCATTCTTTTACATGGGTCCCTATGCACGGTGCATGAAAGGTCAGGTATGTCCTTTATACTCATACAGAGTCCTACAATGGCATCCATGATCTTTACAGTATTGCACAAACTCTGTGCCATGGTGGACCATTTCTTGTATAGGGCACACACCTGGTGGCATTAAAGAGTACTTGTGAGGTGGCACTGAACTAGGTGCTGCAAGACTTCTCGTTATTCTGCCCCATGGTCTTTCATCGCAGTTAAGGTTGTATTCCTATGTGTGAAACACAATGCAGTAGACAGGTGATTGTGCACACTACAGGTATGTCAGGTATGTGTAGGTGATATGTACTTGGTCATGGCTACACTTGGTTGGCATTGGTGCAGCCAGATGCTTGAACACCATGACTGATGTGGGGCTGTGACTATGTGGGACTTTCTTTACATTGACATGGCCTATGCGATTCACATTGCTGAGCTATACATCATTAGGTGTAATGAGTATGGGATCTGTATTTAGGTGTCAACCAGTGGACACTTTTAGTGGTTTGTGCCCAGCTTCTGTATGCATTGGGGACATCGCTCCACCTGTCCTCAAGTGGTGTGCCAGTCAGGTTATGGTTGTTTCATGTTCATGTGGGTGTATATGTGTGTGTGATGTGGAATGATTGCAGTGTAGTGTGGCATGTGGCATACTTGTTGTTCCCTGCACATCTGTGTTTCCTTGCCTATGTGTGTTTAGTGTGGTGTATGTCTTGTTTGTCCTACATGGTAGGTGTGTTGTCTGTGTACTGATTTGTATGGCGGCTTACCTACGAGTAGGCCATTGCCATATGGCCCATCCTGGAACCGCTCATTGATGGTGGAATGCCGTAATATGTAGGCATCATGTACGCTGCCGGGCTATTTGGCAAAGATGTTTGAGAAAAGCCCATGGTGGTCCACAATGGCCTTCACATTTATGGAATGGGTGTCTTGCGGTTTCTGTATCTGTGTTCCATTGTTGCAGGTGGCACCAGTTGAACATGGGTGCAGTCCATTGCACCCAGCACATGTGGTAACTCAGCAATTAGATAGAAACATTGTTTGGTCTCCTGCTGCAATGGCTGGGTGTTTGGGAAGCAGATGTGGAGGGGTGTGAGATGTATGATTGAATCCAGAACCTTTGGAAGGAAGACCGAGAAGGATGGCTGGGAGATACCAGCCACTTGTGCGCCCGTTGTGTGAAAAGATCCTGACGACAGCATATGAAGGGCAGCGAGGAGTTTAGCCATGGGTGGTATGTTTGTTGGAGTTGCCACCCTTGCAATGATGTCTGGCGCAATGTGGTGCAGCAGGTGTACAATTGACTCCCGGTTCAGACGGTAATTCCTGATGACATCTTGTTCCCTGAGCCTAAGGATCGTTGCACACTGTCAAAAGATCCTCTCCCACCTTCTGTGCTGCCTTTGAGGCTGCTGTGGTGGTGTTTGATGTTGCTGCGGTGGTAGTGGAGAGACCTGTTGTTGTCGCTGATGTCTGTGATATGTGCCAAGCTGGAGCAAGTGCACTTCCATGTTGTACAGGAGGTTGCCAATGCTCCTTCAGTGTGTTTTCCTTAAGTAGTGGTGTGAGGGCCTCTTTTTGACACCTGGTCTGACCAGGCATTACAATTTGATGCAACTCAGCCTTTGCATAATTTTTTGGGTACGCTTCCTTTGTGTGCGTAATTTTTGCATCAGGCGGTAAATATGGCACAGGAGGGCCAGCGTAATTTTTTTGGAAGGGAGCACCTACTTTGCATATCATTGTCGCAGTACGAAGCAAGGTGGGTTAGAGCTCCCAAAACATGATGCTAACTTGGTTATTTTGACACTAGCCCAGTTAGGCTGTTAGGTTTGCGCTGCCTTTGCATTAAAAAAAAGAGACACAAAGGGAGAGCAAACGTTTCATAAATCTGGGCCATGGTCTTTATTGATTCCCCCCTTTTTGTTTCTTCATTTCAGTTTTAGCTAATATTATATTACAACTGTCATTGTTTAGGTACAATTATTGTACAATTATTATACTGATGTATTATTGTAAATTAGTATATACCATTTTGGTGCTCTATTTTGTTTTGCCTATTCCTTGTCATAAAATTTCAAATAAATGTTTTGAACATTAAAAAAAAGAATTAACCAAGACTCTTTCATACATGAAGTAATCAACAAAACAAGGTAGCTTTTCTCTCTTGTTTATCTTATGAAGCTGTACTCTGGCTATATTTTAAATAGTTTTGATACAATATGTTCGGCAATTTCAAACATGCTAACCACTAAGCCTGCACTGTCAGAGGCACATCGAAGATGGTTTAATACAGCTTGTTCAGGTGCACATGACAATTCAAAGTAGCACTCAATCTCATTCTTGATGTAAACTAGAAGCTACAAATGTGCGGCGGGTTTATCAGACAGCACTAGCGGGATGTAAAGATGAGATAAGAGGCAAGGCCTGGGATGATCTTTTAGAGGCAGCGAACGTAAAGGGCAACTCAAGATTCTGGGAAGTAATAAATCGTCCTTTTTCACTGATTATAAAACTCCAAAGGTTGAGTGGTTAATTCCAGCAGGGTTGTGGGCAAATAATTTCTCATTTTTTTTAATACTTTTCTGGAAGGGAGATTCCAGCAGAGCTGTGGATAAATTATTGCTCAAAACTATTAGGCCTGGGCGGAGTTCACAGATCCCGATTCCGCAGAATTCCGCAGAGTAGAAACAAAATAATCAGAGGAATTCCACTGAGTTCTGTGATCTGCGGAGTCCTGAATGCACCCAATCTCGGAAGCAGTAAGCAGGGTCGCACCTGGTCAGCCAGGCCCGACCCTGCATAGAGCTTCAGAGATTGGAGCTGTTGGACTTTTTTGGGTATGCAGGGTCATCCCCAATTTTTTTGCCTCCTGCCTCCTATTTTTTCTGACCTGTTGCTGTTGGCTTTTGAACTCTGAGCACTTTACCACTGCTAACCAGTGCTAAAGTGCATATGCTCTCTGTGTAAATTGTATTGTTGATTGGTTTATCCATGATTGGCATATTTGATTTAATAGTGAGTCCCTAGTAAAGTGCATTGGAGGTGCCAGGGCCTGTAAATCAAATACTACTAGTGGGCCTGCAGCACTGGTTGTGCCACCCACATAAGTAGCTCTGTACTCATGTCTCAGACCTGCCACTGCAGTGTCTGTGTGTGCAGTTTTAACTGTAAATTCGACTTGGCAAGTGTACACACTTGCCAGGCCTAAACCTTCCTTTTTCTTACATGTAAGGCACCCCTAAGGTAGGCCCTAGGTAGCCCCAAGGGCAGGGTGCAGTGTACGGTTAAGGTAAGACATATAGGGGGTTATTCCAACTTTGGAGGAGGTGTTAATCCATCCCAAAAGTGACGGATATACCACCAGCCGTATTACGAGTTCCATAGGATATAATGGACTCGTAATACGGCTGGTGGTATATCCGTCACTTTACCGTCACTTTTGGGACGGATTAACACCACCTCCAAAGTTGTAATAACTCCCATAGTAATGTGTTTTATATGTCCTGACAGTGAAATATTGCTAAATTCGTTTTTCACTGTGGCAAGGCCTGTCCCGCTCATAGGTTAACATGGGCGCTACCTTTAAATCTGATTAGAGTGTAGATTCCCTTTGAGAGCGGATGGACATGTGGAGTTTGGGGTCTCTGAGGTCACGATTTAAAAATACATCTTTTAGTAAAGTTAATTTTAAGATTGTGCGTTTGAAAATGCCACTTTTAGAAAGTAAGCATTTTCTTGCTTATACCATTTCTGTGACTCTGCCTGTTTGTGGATTCTCTGTCTGGGTCAGTTTGACAGTTGGGCTGGTTGCACCTCACACTAGACAGTGACACAAAAGGAGCTGGGGTGTAGTCTGCATTTCCTGATGAGCCATATGTGCTAGGAGGGGGGGGAGGAGTAGTCACTTACACCTGAAAGGGCTGTGCCTGTCCTCACACAATGCAGTCTCAAACGTCCTGGTGAGTGTCTGGGGCCTGGCCTGGGCAAGGCAGGATTTTGCATTCAAAAGAGACTTTACTTTGAAGTAGGCCTACTTCAAAGGAGAAATTGGGTATAAGAAGGGCACCCAAAACCACAGACTTTAGTTCACTTCTGAACATCAAGAGGAACCTCTGCCTGGAGAAGAGCTGAAGAGCTGAGGAAAAGTGCTGCCCTGCCTGTGACTGATCCCCCACTTCGCGCATTGACTTGTTTTCACTCTTCACCAAAGGTACTGTACTTGGGGGTCTACGCGACTCCGTGTCGGACGCCGCTGCTGTCGGCTTGCTGGAACGACTCCGTCACGACGCCGTGTTAACACCTCATCGAAGCATTTTGTGTTTTTAAGCACTATTTTTTAGTTTAATCTTTAAAAATTCATAACTTGACCTGTGTATGTCGGATTTTTGTTGTTTTGGTCTTGTTTTGTTTAGATAAATATTTCCAATTTTTCTAAACTGGTGTTGTGTCATTTTGTAGTGTTTTCAATAAGTTACTGTGTGTGTTGGTACAAATACTTTACACCTAGCACTCTGAAGTTAAGCCTACTGCTCTGCCAAGCTACCAAGGGGGTAAGCAGGGGTTAGCTGAGGGTGATTCTCTTTTACCCTGACTAGAGTGAGGGTCCTTGCTTGAACAGGGGGTAACCTGACTGTCAAACAAAGATCCCATTTCTAACATTGGTGATCAGCGGTTGGGATTTGGACTTGTATTTGACATACAGTAATTAAGTGTACACTACTGTTTTGATCTCGACCACTACGTGACCACATACTACTTTGGTGACCTTTCAATTTTCTCTTTGGGACTCCTTTTTGTTCTACTTCCATGATTTTGCTGATCCCTTGACTGATTCTTCTTACTTCATTGGGAACTTGTTTTCTGCCGTTGGAACTTTGCACTTGTTGCCATCATGTCTCAATCTGGAGATGCAACAGCTGGACCTGTGTTTGAATTAGGGAAACTGAAGAGGTACTCAGTTGCTCAATTGAAACAGTTGTGTGAAGATCTTGCCCGTCCCGTTAAGAGCTCTGCCAGGAAGGGGGAGCTGCAAGAGGCATTTAGGGCCTGGGTGACAGCCAAGGAAGCTGGGGGGCACACAGAAGATATGGATGGGAAAGTGCAGAGTCTACACAGTGGTGTAGTAGAGGCACCTGTTACACCTGGGGGGAGGGTCTCCAGGAGTAGTAGCAGTAGGTCCTCTAAGGGTCTGACTCCTAAAGATGTGCAGGACAGACAGGCAGAAAGGGCTCGCCGGTTGGAGGCAGAAAAGTTGAGGATGCAAAGGGAGTTTGACGAGTGGAAAAGGGACTTCGAGATAGAAACTATGATTTTGGCTTATGAGCTAAAACTGGAAGAGCTGGCAGTCAGGAGGGCTGAGTCCAGCTAGAATGGTGGCAGCAACGATTTTATATTGAGTGCTGCTGAAGACATGCACATGCCCAGAGATGTGGTGCCCTACTTGAAGGAGGGAGTTAACACACGCCAGGAGGTTCAGGGGTATGAGGTAGCTCCAGTGATGCACAGGGTCCCTGAGGTGGATTGGGGAACTGGCATGGGGAGTCATATTCCTACTGGTGGGAGGGACACTCTACTGACTCTAGGTGAGAGTGACAGGGAGAGGGGTTCCCCCCAGGTAGAAGTCCTGGTTATGGAGTGTGAAGACATCCCAGAAGAGTATGGGTTGAGTGTCAGGGACAGTCAGGTACTGTCTCACCAGTCTCAGGAGGGTGATGTGGGGTGCTTTTTCAAGGCTGAGTCACTGGATGGTTATGTGAAGAGTACTTTGGTTAATTCATGTGAGGGGCTGAGTGATGTAATTGCTGGAGAGCACATGTCTAGTCCTTATTTTCCAGAGCTATGCCAACACCAAGTGGAGTGTGAGTTCTCTGACCCCAGGGAACTTACACTGGAGGCAGAAATTTGGGTGAGTACCAGAGAGTCTGAAGAGGCATTTGAGTGTGCTCCTGAGGGGAGTGGTCTGGGTATTTCCCAACCAGGTGAGGTAGGGAAGGATTGCAGTGTCCCAGGCAGGTCCCAGTGTAGTGGGATGGGTGAGGGACTGCATGTCCAGTCTCAGAGGAGAGGAAATGGGGATGGGTTAAGGCCCAGGGTGCCCGAGATCCGGTCCCAGGTCCTGGAGGGTTCCATGAGGGAACACCAGGAGGGGAGCCTAGCCTGTACCATAGGGCCATCTGTTGAGGGAGACCCCACAGTGTCAGGAGAACTTGGTGGGGGTGGCTGTAGCCAGCGTCCCAAAAGTTCTGGTGTCTGGCAGTACCCCTCCTAGTGAGGGGGTGCAGAAGTCCAGACAGAGGGTTGAGAGGGGGTTGCAGACCCCAGTGGAGAACCTGGAGGGTCAGGGGTCAGCTCTGAAAGCAGAGCCCCCCAGGAATGACCTTGGTGAGACCATTTCTGGGTTGGGGGGAATCCAGACTCTGTCAGATGGGCAGAGGTCAGGAGACCTGCACCAGTCAGACTCTTGTGTGGCCCTTGGGGACGGTGTGTCCCTTGAGGGGGGTAAGTGTGCCCCCTTGGAAGCCCTGGTGTGTCAGGCAATAGTTCAACCGCAGGGTGGTGACTCTGGGGTGAATGATCAGGTTCAGGGTAAACTCTGACCTGATGGGGGGTAAATGTGCTCCCAAGGAAGTCCTGGTGCGCCAGGCAGTGGTTCAACCGCAGGGTGGTGTCTCTGGGTTGGATGACGAGGTTCAGAGGGTAAACTCTGACATGGTGGGGGGTAGGCATACCCCCCAGGAAGTCCTGGGTTGCCAGGCAGTGGTCCAGTCTGTGGGTACAGACCCTGGACTGGAGGATCAGGTGCAGGGGTAAACCCTGCCCTGAAGCGGTGGGTGGGTTGCCCAATCACCCCCCCCGGTGTGATTTCAAGGGGTACTCTCCCTGAGGGGGGGGGGTGCAGAACCTTGGGAGTAGGGGCAGGGGAGAGAGAGCCTCACCCCTGGCCCCAGTGCAATCTAAGGGTACAGACCCTGGATTGGAAGGCCAGGTTCAGGGTGTCCCCCCTGACCTGGAGGAAGAGGCTACTACTAACAGTGCCCCTACCATGTTGTCTTCTGGGGGGGGGCACTCCTTGTTGGGGGGTGCAGGACCCCAGAAGGGAGGGCAGGGGGAGGGAAGCCTCACCCCTGGCCCTTGTCCAACCTGAAGGTACAGACCCCAGGTTGGAGGACTAGTTGCAGGTTTACATCCCTGTACTGGTGAGGGAATTGTGCAGGACTGCTTCTACAAGCACCATGACAATTTTGGAATCTGGGGGTGCTACTACTGCAGGGAGGGTACAAAGCCCCAGAAGGGAGGACCAGGGTCAGGTTGTCATCTCTGACCCGATGGAAGGGAGAGTTTTCACAGGGTGTCAGGCACCTGGGGATACCGCCCCCCTCTCTCCACAGTCACAGTGGTTGGAGAGGCCTGAGGTCAGGCTCTCATCCCTGACAGTTGTCAGGGGTCACTGTGGCTTGCTGTCCTGGTGGACAGAGTTGTCCCTGGGGGGGACGAGAGTCACACCCCAGGGGTGGAGTGGGCAGCACCACTGTGTTGGCCCTGGTAGTGCTATCTGCCCATTGGGATACATCTGTGAGCAAAGTAAAGTTAGCTGCTGCACAGATGGTATCTGCAGATTTGGAGAAGGGTTCCCCATGGGTTAACTTAGTGGGACCTGAGAGTATGGACAGAGGGATCCAACTGGAGTCAGGAAGGCGTAGAACTGGAACATGCCCCTGCTGTTGTGGGCCTGGGTCCTTGTTCTATCGCCCCAATCAGGGAAGTACATCAAGGTATTGATTGTTCTCCCCTGGCTTTAGGCTGGTAGGGGGTTGTGTTGGACTTTTGTGCTTATGCAGGGTCATCCCCAATCTTTTTGCCTCCTGCCTCTTGTTTTTTCTGACCTGTTGCTCTTGGCTTTTGAACTCTAAGCACTTTACCACTGCCAACCAGTGCTAAAGTGCATATGCTCTCTGTGTAAATTGTATTGTTGATTGGTTTATCCATGATTGGCATATTTGATTTAATAGTAAGTCCCTAGTAAAGTGCATTGGAGGTGCCAGGGCCTGTAAATCAAATGCTACTAGTGGGCCTGCAGCACTGGTGGTGCCACCCACATAAGTAGCTCTGTAATCATGTCTCAGACCTGCCAGTGCAGTGTCTGTGTGTGCAGTTTTAACTGTAAATTCGACTTGGCAAGTGTACACACTTGCCAGGCCTAAACCTTCCCTTTTCTTACATGTAAGGCACCGCTAAGGTAGGCCCTAGTTAGCCCCAAGGGCAGGGTGCAGTGTATGGTTAAAGTAGGACATATAGGCCCTCATTCTAACTCTGGCGGGCGGCGGTTGCCGCCCGCCAGGCGGGAAGCGCCATTTGGCTGCCACGCGGCCAAAATACCGCTTCCCGCATTCTGACATTCCCGCTGGGCCGGCAGGCGCTAAGCAAGTTAGCGCCCGCCGGCCCAGCAGGAATGAGGGCCGCAACACAGGAGCCGGCTCCGAATGGAGCCAGCGGTGTTGAGGCGGTGCAACGGGTGCAGTTGCACCCGTCGCGCTTTTCACTGTCTGCTAAGCAGACAGTCAAAAGCCGCCCTGGGCCCTGTTAGGGGACTGGCATGGGCAGTGCAGGGGCCCCCAGGGGCCCCAGGACACCCGTTCCCACCAGCCTCTTCCTGGCGGTGAGAACCGCCAGAAACAGGCTGGCGGGAAGGGGGTCAGAATCCCCAAGGCAGCGCTGCTTGCAGCGCTACCCTGGCGGATTCGCCCAGCCGGGGGTAAACCGGCGGGAAACCGCCGGCCCCAGTTTTCTGACCGCGGCTTTACCGCCACGGTCAGAATGGACTAGGAAGCACCGCCAGCCTGTTGGCGGTGCTTCCGTCATTCGCGGCCCTGGCGGTCTTTGACCGCCAGGGTCGGAATGACCCCCATAGTAATGTGTTTTATAAGTCCTAACAGTGAAATATTGCAAAATTTGTTTTTCACTGTTGCAAGGCCTGTCCCTCTCATAGGTTAACATTGGCGCTACCTTTAAATCTGATTAGAGTGTAGATTCCCTTTGGGAGCGGATGGACATGTGGAGTTTGCGGTCTCTGAGCTCAGAGTTTAAAAATACATCTTTTAGTAAAGTTGATTTTAAGACTGTGCGTTTGAAAATGCCACTTTTAGAAAGTGAGCGTTTTCTTGCTTATACCATTTCTGTGACTCTGCCTGTTTGTGGATTCCCTGTCTGGGCCAGGTTGACAGTTGGGCTGGTTGCACCTCACACTAGACAGTGACACAAAAGGAGCTGGGGTGTAGTCTGCATTTCCTGATGAGCCATCTGTGCTAGGAGGGAGGGAAGGAGTGGTCACTTACACCTGAAAGGGCTGTGCCTGTCCTGACACAATGCAGTCTCCGACGCCCTGGTGAGTGTCTGGGGCCTGGCCTGGGCAAGGCAGGATTTTGCATTCAAAAGAGACTTTATTTTGAAGTAGGCCTACTTCAAAGGAGAAATTGGGTATAAGAAGGGCACCCAAAACCACAGACTTTAGATCACTTCTGGACATCAAGAGGAACCTCTGCCTGGAGAAGAGCTGAAGAGCTGAGGAGAAGTGCTGCCCTGCCTGTGACTGTGCTTTGTGGAGCTATCCTGCAGTTGCTGCTTCTGCCAGAGTAAGAGGGCAAAGACTGGACTTTGTGTGCCTTCCATCTTGTGAAGAAATCTCCAAGTGCTTGATTTAGAGCTTGCCTCCTGTTGTTTGAAGTCTCAGGGATAGCAAAGGCTTCTCTCTGCCAGTACCTGGAGTCTCTGGAGAGACTCCTGCTCTGACAAGTGGTGCCATATCCAGTCCCTGGGCCCTTGAAAGGAAAGCTGGTGGAAATCCAAAGAAATCGACTTGGTACGACTTCGGACCGATGCCGCTGCTGAATCCGGTGACGCCGCCTGCAACCGACTCCGTGATCTTCGCTGGAACGCGACGACCTTCGCAGGCCCGACGCCGCAGCAGCCCCGCTGAAGGCCGCTACTCCATGGAAGTCTCCGCACCACATCGTGACTGACGCCGCTCGAAGTGCACGGTTTCAATGTTTCGCACATATTCCGCGATCCCCCACTTCGCGCATCGACTTGTTTTCACTCTTCACCAAAGGTACTATACTTGGGGGTCTATGCGACGCTGTGTACGACGCCGCTGGTGTCGGCTTGTTGGGAACGACTCCATCACGACATCGTGTTAAAACCTCATCGAAGCATTTTGTGTTTCTAAGCGCTATTTTTTAGTTTAATCTTTAAAAATTCATAACTTGACTTGTGTATGTCGGATTTTTGTCGTTTTGGTCTTGTTTTGTTTAGATAAATATTTCCTATTTTTCTAAACTGGTGTCATTTTGTAGTGTTTTCATTAAGTTACTGGGTGTGTTGGTACAAATACTTTACACCTAGCATTTTGAAGTTAAGCCTACTGCTCTGCCAAACTACCAAGAGGGTAAGCAGGGGTTAGCTGAGGGTGATTCTCTTTTACCCTGACTAGAGTGAGGGTCCTTGCTTGAACAGGGGGTAACCTGACTGTCAACCAAAGACTCCATTTCTAACAGGGGCCATTCAGGAGAGGGACTTGGCAGTGAAAGCTGCCATTTCAGGCCTCTTGTGCACCGGCCTGTCCCATGTGCTGTGCTCACGGGGCAGGCCGGTGCACAAGAAGCCTGAAACTGCAACTTTCTTTTGCTGCCTACAGCCCTGAATTCAGGCCAGGGCCATAGGCAGTGAAGGCTGCCATTTCAGTCCTTGTTTGTTCACGGGCCTAAAAACTATTTATTTATGATCGTGCAGAAGTGCAATTACCTGAAAAGGAGGCAGATGCATCATTGGATACAACAGAACAACAAGCGTTTTGCAGCTTGATTGATGTTAAAGAAGTTGCCATAGCTATTAAAAGGAGCCCCCTCATGGAAGGCCCCCGGGCCAGGTGGTGTCCCGATCGAAATTTATAAAGAGAATATCCCTTAATGAGCCCTGTTTATTACAAATGTACTGAGAGCAGTGATTGTAGGCCCAATTTTAGACTCTTGGAAGGTAGCAATTTAGACCCATATTCATACTCTGTTTGTGCCAGATTAGCGTTTTTTTTTTTTACTCAAATCCAGCGCAAACTTAACACCATATTTATATTTTTATGCTAGACCGGTCTGGCATCAAAATATCTGAGTTTAAGTCATTTTCTGCATGCGTGAAACCGCCTTGCGTCAATGAGATGCAAGGTAGGTGTTTCCGTCCAAAAAATGATTCAAACACCCATGCGCCATATTTACCCATCCGGGCAAAAATGAAGCACGGCTGTGAAGCGTACCCGAATAATTATGCAAAGCCTGATTTGCGTCAAATTTTAATGCCTGGGTCAGGGCAGGCGTGAAAATGGGACAAACACACCACTACTTAAGGAAAACACACACAAGCAACATGATTGGTCAAGAAGGACAACATGGAGGTGCTACTCATGCAGCATGCCAGACGACGCAGAGCACAGTACCAACAGCACCAGCTACCACCACACCAACGTGGACCCCAAAGGCAACGCAGAAGGCAGGAGCAGGATAATCCTCCAAGGCCCCAGGGAACAGGATATCATCCGGAGGTACAGACTCAACTGGCAAGCCATCCAGCAGCTGCTGCGCCAAATTGAGCCACCGATAACAGCCAGCCTGCAGACACCACACAATATTGCACAGGATACCAAGCTGCTAGCTGTCCTGCACATGTTTGCTATTGGCTCATTCCAAACTACGGGTGCCCTGGTTGCTGGGGTATCACAGCCCTCATTCTCCACCTTCATTCCCAAGGTCCCTGATGCCATCATCTCCCTCACACCCGCCACATCAGCTTCCCCAACACACAGCAGAAGCAGCAGGAGACCAAACAGGGGTACTACAAAATACATGGCTTCCCGCATGTGCTTGGTGCTATTGACTGCACCCATGTCCGGATTGTACCACCTGCTGCAACCAAGCATCTGTACCACAACAGAAAGCACACCCACTCCATAAATGTGCAGGCCATAGTTGATCACCAGGGATTGTTCACCAACATCTTGGTAAAGTATCCTGGGAGTGTACATGATTCCTTTATGTTTTGCCACAGCACTATCAATCTGCACTTCCAGGACAGACGATATGGCAATGGCCTTCTTGTTGGTAAGTCCATAAACCTAGTAATATACACATGGCACTGCAACCCTGTAGGACACACAATACATACACCACTACATTGACACGTGGCCAGGAAGACACTGAGGTGTGACATTGGTAGTTATGTTTGACACCCTGACACAATGGGATACACACCTATGGACAAATGACGGCTGCCAATAACAATAGATGCCACTCTAGAGCTACAAGGAAACATTTCAATCCACACAGTGACAGTGACCTGGCCTGCACTGGAAGTGCAACTTGGAAGATGAGCCATTTACTATTACATGCGGCCACATAGTCAAACCCACACCCTCCCAAGCAATAAGTACTGTGGAAGGGGTGTGTAATGTGTGTTGCTGCAGGTCAAACACCATGAGACAAATAGCATGATGATGCTGACTCACATGTGGGTTACATGGAAATACTGAGGCAGTACCAACATCACACATCACTCCTGGGATGACGTTGCCAGCTAGCAATAAGGAAGTGGACATATTGATGTGACACTAATGAAAACTGCACACTGCTGCACATACTGAAAGAGCTAATTCTCCATCTAAATAACAGATGTACAGGGAGATGGACTTTCCTGCACAGATACATCCACCTCCACAAGCCAGTTAGCCAGCTTCCTGTAGCAAGTTCGGTAGTGTAGATGCACGGTTGCACATGAGCCACTGGGAGAGGTAACCACAAAGGTCTACATAGAACCAAGTCACAGATGGGACAATTGTGCATTGTCAATACTGAACACTTCCGTGCTGCCAACTTAGGGAGTTATGTGTTGGGCATTGCCACCAAGCCCAATCAAAGGGCCTCACCTCTGGTTTTCATCTGCAATTACATATGTCCAAGTGGATGGGATGTCCAGGCCATGTAGTGCAACCATGTTACCATCACATTGGAATGCATTGTGTGTGTGGAAGTATAATGTCCCCTCCAGTGAACGCACACTAAAACATCTTGCTCACTACACAACGCATGGGAGATACACACTGAACTACAATTTGGAAACTAAACCATAGATATCAGGTCAATGAGCCAAACACAAGTTCTCAAGTCAAACAACCCAATGCAGAAAGAACCTCACAGAAGCCCAGGATCCCACACAATGCCACAAACACATATGAGTCACAGATGACACAAGATATCAACTGCCATGCTACATGACATTCCTGGTGCAAGCAACAACAAAATACTTGCTCCTATTTTTTCTTTCAGCTGATCAGGGGTACGGGATCTAGCCATGGATCATGACCCATTTCCCCAACCTAAGCATAGCAGCAGAGCGTGCCTATAATGAGGCACATTGGAGGACAAGCACCATTGTTGAACGGACCTTTGGCATCCTGAACTCCAGATTCAAGTGCCTGGACATCACTGGAGGCAGCCTCCTATATTCCCCAGAAATGGTCTGCAAGATCACATTGACTTGTGCCATCCTGCACAACATTTGTATTAGGAGGAACATCCCCCTATATGAACCTGAACAAGAACTGCTGAAGAGGAGGAGGAGGCAGATGGTGCCAGGGAAAATGAGGGGGAAAATCTAAACACAGCTGCAGGAATGTGTCGCAGACAGCAGATAGTTCAAAACTTTTTTCAACAATAGTCACTATAAACACATTGTTACCATATGGAATTAAACACCTCACTTTATCACTGAATCCTGCTCTGGGTAATTATGTATGCATCACATGTTCTTTAGGAATTTGAGTATTACCTCAGGGATCATGTCACAAAGATAAATCTGACTACTTTTGATGCCACATATATACAGTTTGTATAAAAACCATCTTTTCTATTCCACATATCAAGGGCAAAATCATAGGACCACAGCTATGACAGACATCCATATCACCAACATGGTCTACTGTAGCACATGACAAACAACTATGGCATCTTCAATCATAAGGTAAATAAATGCATCATACATGAGGCAGTGAATGTGAAATAGCATTGGTGACAGGAATGTATGAACAGACCCTTGACATTAGTAAGTGTGACATTAGCTATTTCTGCAAGGAGCTTGTGTGACAAGAGATGCAGCAATCCTGAAAATGGATAGCACGAGTGTCCCAGGTATGACAAGCAATGGTCACAAGACATGCACTGCACAGTCCATCCCTGGTAAAAAGTCCTGCCACAGCCATGTTTTAAGTCTCTGCCCTCCCTTCTCTAAGGGGCACTGTAAATGGACTATTTGTACCCTAGGAATCATCATCAACACTCACCCAGACTCCCATTCTGACACCTGTTTGCTTCCATTTTCTATATGGCATGCCATAGTACAACTACATTAGCCTGCATGGACTTCAGGTCCCATAATGAACTGCCTGGTAGTTGGTAAGACCTGTAATCTTCTGTCCATAGCTTCCCATGCGAAAACTCTGGTTAGCCCCTTATACTGGATTCTCTCCTCCAGTACTTGTAATAAACTGAAGCTGCACACACCTGTGAGCTCTCTCATGCTTCCCAGCCATTTGACTCTGCCCTGGCCTTGCTGCTTCCTGGAACTGCTTAGAAGCTGCCATTCCCTGAAGCTCCTCGTCGTGCATTGGTGTACAATTAATTTGTGTACCAGAGCCCTTGTTGGATTGTGTTACAGTTCTGAGCACCCCTGAAACTGCTCTCTGTTTCCACAGTGTTGTTCCTGCTTGTTCCAATCAGACTCTGCTCCCTGTTTTTCAGCCTTGTTCATGTTTGTTCCTGACAGAGCCTGCTTCCTGTTAGCCAGACCGGTTCCAGTCTTTGCCTCAACCAGAGCCTGTTCCCTGTGCCTGCATTTGCCTCCTAGTTGGTTTCCTTGCCCTCCGTTTCCTCTTGAGGTATTGTGTCTGGAAAGTATACGATCAGTCCTCAACTGTATAGAATTGTTTCATTTTGTATTTGTACTGGCACATGGTTTCCAGGAGGCTAATCCAGCCCCCATCCTTTGTCTGGTTTTGCATGTATTCTTTAGTGCTAAACAGTGACAGTGTGCTGTGGCTGTATTCCTGGATTTGTTACTGTGCCTCCAGCCCAACAAACAAGGGCTAGTCTCATGTATGTAAGGACAATCCATGTTTGTGCCCTGAGGGTCTAGACACAGATTCATTTCTGCTGCAACCTTTCGATGGGGCTTACATGGTAACTAGCTGTGAGATTAATCTGCACAGAGGCACTGACGTTCCCTGTTGCTGTGGGAAGTTCAAAGTCCTACCATATGAGCAAACATAGTGAGGAGCCCTGCGTGTTTGTCCATTACTGATTCGTTACATATTTTTCCACACTAAGGTTGCTCTGTCTTCACTCTTCTGTATTATCTGCCTTACCATAGCTGCCCTATCTCCTTGTATGCCTTTAGCTGATCTTCGGCTTTTGGAAAAATCTGCTTTGAAAGATACTCTGTGAACTCAAGGAAGTTCAAATCCCTACCCTGTGTACAAACGTAGTGATGAGCCCTGCATGTTTGTCCATTACTGATCCGTTACATATTTGTCCACACTAAGGTTGCTCTGTCTTCACTCTTCTGTATTATCTGCCGTACCATAGCTGCCCTATCCCCTTGTATGCCTTTAGCTGATCTTCGGCTTTAGGACAAATCTGCTTTGAAAGATACTCTGTGAAATCAAGGGTTCCCCAACAGACTCCTGACTAGACCTGCACGAAACTAAAACACCATGGAGCCCAATACTGACAAAGGGTACACATGCCCACACCCTTGAACTGGATACTTTTGTGCAATGCACCTCTGAAAATATGTGAACACATGCATCCTGGGCTGCTGTACCACCACAGCCACAGGAGTAACATAGGTAATTTACATTAGTCTAACTTATGTGTACATGACAATATTATGATTGGAATTGAGGCTCTGTGTCGGAAACACTGTACCTATCAATTCAATTCCTGACTTAT
The DNA here is from genome assembly GCF_031143425.1 of Pleurodeles waltl. NCBI lineage: Eukaryota > Metazoa > Chordata > Amphibia > Caudata > Salamandridae > Pleurodeles > Pleurodeles waltl. Next base: position 321,876,451 of record NC_090436.1, read on the forward strand.
GGGTAGTTTACACACAAGTCACCATGAAGTGGTAGGCAACAATTAATTACATGTGAGGGGTAACATATCCGACATAGCCCTCATCAGCCATCCTCGATCTTCCCTGTGTATTGTTTGTCGTGGGAAATGAATTGTCCCCAAAGTCAAACAACTACACACAACACGAGTCAACACATATTTCAAACACATATCATGACTGTTGTACCTCATTGATTGCCATCTGATGTTGATACCCGTTTGTAACACATTCATACATGAACATCACTCCTAATGTATTGCATGCCGTTCCAACAGAAGCACACAAGTAGTTGTAAGAGTCAATTCACACACAAAACACACAGGCCATGATTTATATTTTTGTAGCCCAGCCTTGCCGTCATTTATTGACACAAAATCTGCACAAACTTACAAATTCCATTTAAATCACCTAACTTTGCGCTGCTTTTGCATCAGTAAAAAAAAGCGAATCCTGCACAAAGATAGTAGAAATGTGGGCCACAGTTCCATGGTCTACCACATGTGGCCAAACGCTAGAACACACACTGCAGGCCATACCATCCTATCTTCGTCTAGATATAGGCTGCATGCATGTTAAATAATGAAAAATCACACAAACACAGTTTGAGTCAGAAATTTTGACGCAAATGCATCGAAGAATGATGCAAATGTACAATAAACATCAATGGGTCCCTAGCGTTGATTCCAACAACGCACCCCATGCATGCGGATATCCATAAAAATACTAGTTTCCCTGTAATGCGTGTGATTTTGACGCACATCTAGCTTATGCGTCAAAAATATTCACGCAAACTATGGAAGAGGCAAAAAATGTACACACAAGACAGAAAATGGGGCGCAAAGGGGACAGGAAGTGATGTAATAGGAAATCCTGTTTGCAGGCATGGTACAGTGGGTGTACTTTCACTTTGCAGTCTTTGATTTTCTTGACTGTGTGGCTGTGTGTTGGTCTTGCTCTCTTGTGGATTGTGTATATTGTCTCTAGTGTGGTCTATCTTTTGTCTTTTGGTGTATCCTTATTGTATTTTGTACCTGTGTAAGTGTTTTGTGTCTTTTATTGTTGTCAGAATTGTATTTGTACTGTCGGGTGTCTGTTTGTGGGTTAGATTAGTTGGGGTAGTTGGGGTCTGTCATTGGGGTTTGTAAGTTTCCTTTTTTCTACTTTCTTGTCCTTTATTTTTCATTTTATTGTCACAATACTGTACTGTACCATGTCAGGAAGGGCGAGGCTGGAGCGCATATGGTGAGGAGGAGCTTGGGGCACTTGTGTGGCTGGTGTGCCACTTCCTTCCAATGATGCTGGAGGCAGAGGGCCGTGTGATACAGGGGTATCACACGGAGGCAAGGCGGCTGCGTTGGGCGAAGGTGCTCTTCCACCTTAAAAGAATATTCAACACCTCCCAGGACGAGCACCAGCTGAAGCATCGATGGGCTGGCCTGGTGGCCCCAAAACAGGACCTGCTGGACCACCTGGGTGTGATGATCGGTGGCCCTGTTGGTGAGTATCACATTGACAAATGTGTACAGTAGAATGCTCCTGAGTGACGCTAGCAGATGTTGTGACATGCTGCATGCAATGTTTGTGGCCATGTGGAATGTAAGTTGAACAAACTGTTTGTGTACCAGTAATGAGATGTATTACACATGTTAATACATGGTAACAATGCAGTCCAGATTTTCGTTGAGCCATGTCCGACTATTATTCAGGGCCATATGTACCAATTTATTTATAACTTTCACTAATGGCTAAGTTTACTGAATTTTTGAGTTTACGTCAGGACAAATATTCATTCAAATGCACAAACCAAAATTTGGCATTCTTCTATCAGATTGCACAATCACAAAACATGGTTTTCTAGTGGCATTTAGGATTAAGCGTTCAAATCCTATCATTGAATCACAGGCGGCTATTTCTTTTATTCTGCCGGCACTAAGCTATTGCAGTTACCATCCATTTCAACTTGGTGCTAACCCATTTTCAAAAGGGGAGAGGTCCCCATGGGGTCCCTTCGTCTTTCTGAATGCATGTTCAAAAACATTTTCTGATCATGAAGTTGTGCCACGGACCACTGACTGCTTCCAAAAATCTCTTTTAGTAATGAAATAGGTTGTTAAAATACTTTCTGTTCACCCCTGCTGAAATATTGCTTAATTTCAACAAATATTTACATCTCAATATGTAAGCAGTCACAGACATGGAGGTCTGCTGAGCTCAGCAGGTCAGCATCCCTTTGAGTGCTGCCATTCCCAAGGGGTTTGCAAAATGAGACCTACCTCATCATGATTTAGGAGGTAGGTCATTTGCTACCTCATTTTTGATTTGCAAACAGTGTCATTTTGAAGGTTCTACCTCTAATCATACAACTTACTAATTGCTAGTTGCTAAGTCTCGCAATGTGTGAATCATAATACCTGATATAGGTACATGTGGACCTGAGTGACACATTTCAGGTGCAATGGCTACACCTGTGTCCATGCAGTCTGTCAATGATGATCAGCTAAGACACTGTCAGCATACCATATTTCGCAGTTTTGGGACAGCAAAGTGGGCAATCCATGTTTAGCACTAAATTGTCATAATTACACACACACACGATCCATGCCATCATGTTGTCATAGGGGGCATATACAGCTTACGGGACACTGCCAATGGGGCATTTGTTACCTACATAGAACTGTGCTATATCTGTTATGGACTACTGAAAGCACGATAATTGCTGACTGAAAATCGACCCACATGTCCATCACACAGTTAATCATTGTCCCTTGATGCACAAGCCTCAATACCTGAGTCACTTGTATTGCAGTGCATCAGGGAAGTGCCATTGCAATTGTCACCCAATAACAAATTATGAAATGGAGTGCCATCTGAAATGGATTTGCCACAAAAGTGTGTAGTCAGGTTAAGCACCACATGATTGTTAGGGCCAGTCTATGAGGGCATATGTGTGTTTATCACTCACTGGAGTGCCAGTGTCAATGCACTTTTGCAGTGGTATGTCTGTTGGAGTGTCTGCATGCCTGATGTGAAGCTCACTCATATAAAATGTCACACACTGCTATATTGGTCCCACGTTTGTACAGTGATCAGACATTGAGCATGTATCTCCTTTCCATGTCTTACAGGTGGACCGGCCCCCTATACAATCGGGGAAGTGGCTTGATTCGAGGACCCAGACGTGTCCATTAAGTGTGAAAATGTCTGTCCTGTGTTGTGATTGCAGCTGTTGTGTGATTGACTCTTGTATGTTGGACTCATTGCAAGATATGATGAGCTGGCACGTGATCTGATATATGACTTGACTGGAGGTTGACATAGTGCTCCATGCGAGGGCTAGCCATTCACTGGCAGAGAGTTATATCTTGGGAGTCTTGTGCTGCGCAATCAGCAGCATCAGGTGAACACGGTGATTGGCAGCCACGTGAAGGCCCACATTTGAGTTAGAGGTGGTCCAGTGTCTGAATATTGACAGCACATCATACCTTAATTTACACAAGACAGTGATGTATTAGTTTTCCACACTAAATTGCGCATCCCTGAATTGAAAATGTACATGTAGGACTGTATGGGTGACTGTCCCCCAGCATCTAGCCCCAAATGTTGTACTCCATTTACGTGGCACTTAAGTGGTATGTTATAGGCGTGCATGCAGGTCAAGGCCAGATGTGTGCTTGCATCAATGTGGGTGATTTAGGAAATGTGTCAGTGAGATTTGATATTGATGGTTGTCCACAAATGGAAACATGAATGTAGATGTGATTGACCAATGGGTATGTCACTCCTAGTTGGCAGGCCTTCTTACATGTGTTCCACTCACTAAATCCATGTACAGCTGGACAAGGCTTTGTAGTTGTCCTTGACGGTTGTGATGATGTACTGCAGGGCAGGGGCAGGGGGAGAAAATATATGTAGCTAGGTGTGATGTTCACATTGTAGATGACAGACATCTAATTCAAGCATGCATGTGTCCCAAACAACACTGACCTCTTATGATTAGCAACTGCATACCATCCTGCCATTTACATATACAAATCACAACTCTTGTGTGCCTTGAAGTTGATACAGATGATAGGGATTAGTCGGCCTGGCACATGTTGAGTACTTGCTGCATTTGCATTGTGACACATTGCACTACATAAATGCACAGATCACTTAATTTGGAACACACCGTGTTGTGCTTTGCTGTGCTTTTAAATACTTGGGGGCATATTTCTACTCCGTCTGCGACAAATGTGCGTCAAAAATTTTGACGCACATTCAGTGCAAACGTTGCCCCGTATTTAAACTTTGACGCCCGAGGATGACAAAACTCCGCTGTGTGCGTCATTTTTTGGATGCGGCAACCCGCCTTGCGTTAATCATATGCAAGGTAGGCGTTCCTGTCCAAAAAATGACTTAAACGGCCGTGCGTTGTATTTATACTTTCAGGCAGAAATGACGCACGGCCGGGAGGCGGAGCCGGAAAATTACACACAGCCCAATATGCGTCAAAATTTAACGCCTGGGTCAGGGCAGGCGTTAAAATGGGGCAAACACACCTGTATTTAATCAGAACACGCAGAAGCAACTGCAGAGCAGCAGACCAGCAACAGGGAGACATGGGGGTGATTCTAATCCAGCATGCACGCAGACGCAGAGCCCAGCAGCAACATCAGCAGCTACAACAACACCAGCAGGGACCCCAAAGGCAGCGCAGAAGGCAGGAGAGGATATTCCGCCCCAGAACAACCCTTCAGGGCCTCAGGGAACACGACATCAGCCAGAATTACCGGTTAAACTGACAGGCCATTCAGCAGCTGCTGTGCAACATTGAACCGCAGTTGGCCCCCACTTTGCTGACACCCCGCACCGTCCCAACACAAACCAAGCTACTTGCCGTACTACATATGCTGGCAAGTGGCTCTTTTCAAACAACTGGTGCCCTGGTTGCCGGAATATCACAACCATCATTCTCCGCCTTTTTGTCCAAAGTACTGGATGCCATCATTGGACTGACACCCCGCCACATCTCCTTCCCTAACACACTGCAGAAGCAGCAGGAAACAAAACAGGGGTTCTACCTCATCAGTGGCTTCCCACATGTGCTTGGTGCAATCGACTGCACACATGTACGCCTTGTGCCACCTGCTGCAACTGAACACCTCTACAGCAACAGGAAGCACACACATTCCATCAACGTGCAGGCCATTGTCGATCACCAGGGATTGATCACCAACATCGTGGCTAAATATCCTGGGAGTGTACATGACTCATTCATCTTCCGTCACTGCACCATCAATGAACACTTCCAGGATGGACGGTATGGCAATGGACTACTTGTTGGTAAGTACAAAATGCTACTTATATACACACTGCACAGCAACCCTCTAGGACACACAACACATACACCACAACAGCAACATGTGAACAGGAACACACTGAGGTCGTGACATCGCTAGCCATGTTTCTTAGGTCACCATTGAACCTGTCACACATCTGAAATTACTGTACAGCCTAATGTTAAGACGTCAAAGATCACAACGTGTGGAGTGGGTTGCTTAAATGTCACCTTGCAAAATGTAAGTGTCCCAATGACGTTTACATTAATCCATCGCATAAGTCTAAAGGTATGGGATGTCCAGGGTACATTGATATGAACGTGTTACCACCACTGTCAATTTTAACCTGCGTATGGAACTATCATCTCACCCCCAGTGAAGACACACGGACACCTGTATCACAAGTCACAATGCTAGGAGGGCACACTGTACTGCAAATCCCAAAACATACTGCTGACAACCGGTTAGCAGACAAACACTCGTTCTGCCAAGGAAACAACACAATGCAGATGGTACATCCTACAAGCCTAGGATGCGACATTATAACACAAAAGAGTCACAGACAACACAAGACAACTACTGCCATGAAAGGTCATTTCAATAGGGCCAGCTACGTCAACATGATCCCATTCATTTTCTCTTGCAGCTGATCAGGGGTATGGCATCCAGCAATGGATTATGACACCATTGGGCAACCCGAGTACTGCTGCAGAGCGTGCCTACAACGAAGCTCATAGGAGGACACACAGCATAGTCGAAAGGACCTTTGACATCCTCAAGTCAAGGTTCCGGTGCCTCGACATCACTGGTGGTAGCCTCCTATATTCCCTGGAGATGGTCTGTAAGATCATCCTAACATGTGCAATATTGCACAACATTTGCATCAAAAGGAACATTCCCCTCCTGGAACCAGAGCTACACATGCCTGAAGAGGAGGAAGAGGAGGATGCTGGCCTGCAACATGAGGGGGAACTACAGAACACGGCCGCCGGTATACGCAGGGGGCAACATATCGTCAACAATTTCTTTTAAATATAATCACCTTCACCACTTTAGTTAACTAATTTAAATAAACACCTATAATAATCACCATATCAAAGTCTGGCTATTCATTTTTGCACACCTTCATCTCTACTTATCAGAATAAGGCCCATATTTATACTTTTTGACGCACAACTGCGCCAACGCAGTTGTGCGTCAAAAATGTTACCGCCGGCTAACACCATTCCAACGCGCCATGCGGGCGCCTTATTTATTGAATGACGTTAGCCGGCGCTGCGGACTGGTGTGCGTAAAAAAAAATGACTCACACCAGGCAGCGCCGGCGTATGGGAAAATGGGGGTTGTGCGCCAAAAAATGGGGCAAGTCAGGTCTGAGGCAAAATTCAGGCCTCAACCCGATTTTCGCCATTTTTTTTGACGCCCAACCTCCATTGACATAACTTCTGTCTTAGCAAAGACAGGAGTCATGCCCCCTTGCCCAATAGCCATGCCCAGGGGACTTACGTCCCCTGGGCATGGTCATTGGGCATAGTGGCATGTAGGAGGGCGCAAATCAGGCCCCCCTATGCCACAAAAAAGAAAATGAAAAAAAATACTTACCCCAACTTACCTCAACTTCCCTGGGATGGGTCCCTCCATCCTTGGGTGTCCTCCTGGGGTGGGCAAGGGTGGCAGGGGGTGTCCCTGGGGGCATGGGAGGGCACCTCTAGGCTCCTTCTGAGCCCACAGGTCCCTTAACGCCTGCCCTGACCCAGGCGTTAAAAAACGGCGCCCATCAGGCTGTGCGCCTTTTTTTAAGGCCTGCCCCCTCCTGTGCGTCAAAATGAGGTCAGAGTATAAATATGGGGCACAGGCCTTAAAGTCATTTTTTGGAAGGGAACGCCTACCTTGCATATAATTAACGCAGGGCTGGTTCCCCCTTCCAAAAAATGACGCACATGGTGGAACTTTGACGCCCGCGGGGTCAGACGTCAAAGTATAAATATGGGGCAGGGTTTGCGCCGATTGTGCGTCAAAAATTTTGACGCACATTCGGCGCAAACAGAGTATAAATATGCCCCTAAGAGTGTTGCCTCATGGAGCATTGCTGAGATACTGATTAGGGGACTGAAAATACCAGAGCTAATGTGATGCCTAACATACAATGGTCACATACACACACACTGTTAATGACATATATCATGTACATTTCTCCTCTGAAGGCCAATAGCAGAGGACCACACCTATTTCACACATACATGTTGAAATCAAGGTCCAACGCAGCATATGGCACACAACTAAGACACCATCACTCAATAAGGGAAAAACAAGCCTCATACATGAGGCAGTCAATGTGCTTTTGCATCAGTAACAGGAATGTCTGACCAGACCCTTGACAGCAGTAAGTCCAACTGCATCCAATATTTGCAAGGACTATCTGTGACCAGAGTTCCATAGAAGCAGAACATAGACAGCGCTAGTGCCACACATATGAGCAGCATTGCACACATGACATGTACATGTCAGCCCATTTCCTAACTTCTGACACACCCATGCACCTGGTCACAACCCACCTGTCGGAAAGGTCCCTGGAATACTAAGATGTGTACCCTGATATTCCCTACTCTGCACACACAGACCAACATTAGCAATCCAGTGTGCTACACCCTTTCCTATGGTATGCCATTGTCATAGAACATCTGACTGCATGGACGTCAGGTTAATTTATACACTGTCTTCTAGTTTCAAAGCCCTGTTAGCACCTGTAGATTGCTTCCCGTGTGAACATGTCTGTTGGCCCTTAGAATGCAAATCTCACCTACAGGACTGGTGAGAAACAGATGCAGCCCACACCTGTGATCACCTACATGCACACCACCCATTTCAAAAAGCACTACCCCTGCTGAAGCCTGGAACAGCATGGGAGTTGGCATTTAGTCAATTACACCGTTAAGCATTGATACTAATTAAGCCGTGTAACACAGCTCTTGGGTTCATTTGTCACCTTCAAAAACACAGGACATACACAGTTTGACATGTCAACTGTCTAGTTTGTCCCCTAAACAGTCTGAGTCAGACCACTGATTATGTAACTTGTCAAATTACTGGATCCTGAATCACCCTGCATTCTGTCAGCCTGACTGGCATCTGTCTGTGTGTCACACTAAAGTATCCCTGTGTCTACATATGTACCACACTTGCGTTAGCAAACCTCTCATTCATCAGGGGGTATTGGGCATGGGCTTCTTCAATGCATACCCAAATACATTGTATAGCATCATCTGCCTTTTAACTGTACCATTTGAGTAAAATCCTCTGGGAAAAGCAAAATTCATGGCCCATCCCTTGTCTGGGTCTCATTTATGCATGAATGACAAAGTGTGACTGTGTCTCAGGGCCGTAGGCAGGGATTGGGTAGGGGGCCTTAAGCAGAACCAGCAACCTCTGATAATGTCCATGAAAAATCCACACATGTCAGGACCATGACAGTTCACACACAGAATCACAGTGCTCACAACATATTGATGGGCCGTGTGTGGTGAATAGCTGCGAGAATAATCACCACAGAGGCTATGATGTTCCCAGATGCAGTGGGAATTGCAGAGGCCAACCTGTGTACTAATGTTGTAATGACACCTGCCGGAACATGACACCTGAGACATTATCTCACTCAGCACACCAAGGTTGCCCTGTTGACTATCTCATTACACGTCTTTAGTGACAGGGTGGGAGCATCCCCATGTAGGTTCTTATGTCCACATCCACTTTACTCACATTGATCAACCAAGGATACTCAGTAGATACAGGAATAGCTGCCACTGACTCATGATGAGTCCTGGACCGAACTGTGACAAATTACACCACAAACAATATACAGGATCATAATTGGACCACACACATGAACAAGAAATCTATGTGCAATTGATCACTGGAAATATGTGGACATGTGCTGTCTTGTATGCTGGTCCACCACAGCCACTTGATAGTTGGGGCTCACTTCTATGGCCTCAACTGTGGTGTCATCATACATTTGAGATTCACCCTTGTCTGTCTGTGCAAACAACATGGTATCCACTTCCGCAATGCATGTGTATGACTCACTGTGGGATTCACCAACTAGTGCCTAGGAAGCTGTTACCAATACTCTAGGACATAGGATGTTGAAAATGTGGACCATTGACATGAACAAGCGTCTGCCATCTATCTGGTACATGCTATGTCACATGTGGTGTCTACGTTACCCTAAATCTTGGAAGTCCACTTTACGGATGTTGCTACATGTATGACTAACACATGCCCTCTCTCATTTCCACAGTGACTTGCATCTAAGGATTGGACACATGGATGTCACATTCATACAAGCATATGTGCAATAATGCTTCATGTGATACACACACACTTGGTCAACAAATACATTAGTTGCCAAAGCACACACTTTGAGCCAAAGGCATTTAGGTATTGTACATATGTGTGTCACATTTCTATCCTCTCCTTATGCCAAACATGCACAATTTGTGCAACACATATATGAAGGCCACACTTATGACCAACTATTGCGTCAGCCAACCGTAAAAATACTGTGAAGGGAGTAGAGGATCATGGTCCGCTGCAGTATGATGTCACACATGTGAACATACACCATCAACACCATAGTGTCTTCAATCAGCCTATCTCTGATGTGTCCCAAATGTAACATAACAAAAAAACAGAAAAATTGCCCAAAACCAGTTAATGCACTCAAATTTTGACGTTCCTAGCGTTATGCTGCATTTTTTGTCTGCCAAAACTGTATTTGCGTAATTTTTTGGGACGCACAGGAGTGAAAATTTGCCCGCATCCAGATATTTGTACAGGCCATGTACTATTATGTGGATGCGGGCTAATTTTCAATCCTGTGCGTAAAAAAAATGACGCAAATACAGTTTTGGTAGACAAAAAAATTACGCATAACGCGAAAAAGGGCGGACATTTCATACAGGAAGTGATGTAATAGGATATCCTGTTTACAGATCATGTACAGTGGGTGTACTTTCACTTTCACTTTGCAGTCTATGATCCTTCTAGACTGTGTGGCTCTGTAGAGAGTGGTGTCCTGAGATTTTGTGCTTTTTTGTCCTGTGTGCTATCTGTAAAGTCCATATGTGAAATAAATATTGTTGGTGTATACTGTACTACTGTGTTTTGTCTACATTTGTCCATTTATCTTGTGATTTTGTTGTTTGTGGGAGTCTGTTGTGGGTAGTGTTAGTTTGGGGATAGTTAGGCTCTTTTAGTGGTTAAGTTTACTTTTCATCTGTATTTGTACCCCTACTTTCCCCCTTTTCCCCTTTCTATTTCTTTTACCCCTATTCCCTTTCACGTTTCCAGTATGTCTGGTAGGCCACGTCTTGGCAGGATGGGTGAAGAGGAGTTGGGGGGGTTCATATGGCTTGTGTACCATTTCTTGCCACTCATGATCCAGGCAGGGTGCAGGGTGGTGCAGGGGTATCCAACAGAGGCGCGCAGAATCCGGTGGGTAAAGGTGCTGCATCACCTGCAGCGTGTGTATGCCAGCCAGAGGAGTGACTACCAGCTGAAGCACCGGTGGGCTGACCTCATCACCAGGGAGCAGGATCGTAATTGGTGGCACTGTTGGTGAGTACTAATCAAGTAAATGTGCACAATTAAATGCTCTGTAGTGACATAAGAGGATTTGTACTATGTCTGCCAGCTAACTTGCTGACTGTGTGTAATGCTGGGGAAACATACAGGGATAATTGATGCACTATGGCAAGGATCACAATTGCTAGCTGTCAGGTAGCACGTGCTCAGCAAACTTACAGGATATTTTTCCATGAAGTAAATTGGTGCGGCCTTTTTGTCAGACAACCAAACAAAATAGGAGCCAATCATGTCTATATAGGGTACTGTTGACAGATAAGTAAAGATGTACCAACATATTGGCTAACTTTGTTGATGCAATAGCTAGACTGACTTTAGAATCACTACATGATGCTGAAAATGAGTGCTGCCTTCACGTCAATTGATAATAGCAAAGTGGCTCAGACATATGTCTCATGTGAGTCTGGTGAGTGTGGAAGGAAAGCGTTCACGGAAGTACTAAGGGCCATATTTATACTTTTTGACACAAAACTGCGCTAACGCAGTTTTGCGTAAAAAAAATTAGCGCCGGCTAATGCCATTCTGAAGCGCCATGTGGGTGCCGTATTTATTCAATGACGTTAGCCGGCGTTAGCCGCCGGCGCTGCCTGGTGTGTGTGAAAAAAAACGACGTACACCAGGCAGCGCCGGCGTAGGGGGATATGGAGCTTGGGCGCCAAAAAATGGGGCAAGTCAGGCTGAGGCAAATTTTTCGCCTCAACCTGATTTGCGCCATTTTTTTCTACTCCCAACCCCCATAGAAATGACTCCTGTCTTAGCAAAGACAGGAGTCATGCCCCCTTGCCCAATGGCCATGCCCAGGGGACTTCTGTCCCCTGGGCATGGTCATTGGGCATAGTGGCATGTAGGGGGCACAAATCAGGCCCCCCTATGCCACAAAAAAGAAAATGAAAAAAAATACTTACCCCAACTTACCTCAACTTCCCTGGGATGGGTCCCTCCATCCTTGGGTGTCCTCCTGGGGTGGGCAAGGGTGGCAGGGGGTGTCCCTGGGGGCATGGGAGGGCACCTCTAGGCTCCTTCTGAGCCCACAGGTCCCTTAACGCCTGCCCTGACCCAGGCGTTAAAAAACGGCGCCCATCAGGCTGTGCGCCTTTTTTTAAGGCCTGCCCCCTCCTGTGCGTCAAAATGACCTGAACTTACCTTAATGTCCCTGGGATGGGTCCCACCATCCTTGGGCGTCCTACTGGGGTGGGCAAGGGTGACAGGGGGGGTCCCTGGGGGCATGGGAGGGCACCTCTGGGCTCCTTCCGAGCCCACAGGTCCCTTAACGCCTGCCCTGACCAGGCGCTAAAAAACGGCGCAAAAGCGGCTGGACATCATTTTTTTTGACCCGTCCACTCCCGGGCGTGAATTTTGCCCGGGAGTGTAAATACGGTGCACATGCCTCGGAGTCACTTTTTTAGACGGGAACGCCTACCTTGCATATCATTAATACAAAGTAGGTGTCCACGCTAAAAAATGACGCAAACTCCATGGACTTTGGCGCTAGACGCGTCTAACGCCAAAGTATAAATATGGAGTTAGTTTTGCGTCGGAATTGCGTAAAAAAAAAACTACGCAATTCCGGCGCAAACAGAGTATAAATATGCCCCTAAGAATGTTTGGGATTATTGTGTTCCTTGATCTTTTTGGATACATGTCAGATCTGGATTTGAAAACATCGTGAAAAGGTGTAAGGTGCCCTCAGCTCACATCTTAGAATGTTTGTTGGAGTTAGTTGTGCCACATTCCAGATATGGATGGCAGTCCAAGTGTATGCACATGGCTTCACATCTCCATGGTTGGTGCAAATCACCATAGCTGGGCCACATCAATTGAATCAAATGTAACAACAGGGGGGCTTACAAAAGTCCCTGCCCCTCGCTCTGTACATTGTACCTATGTGTCATTAATGTGTCATGGCCACAAGGTATGTTTGACTGGTAATGCTGTCCTCAAGTAACCAGGCTTTGGATGTCTCTCTTGGATGCACATGATGAGACAATTACACTCCATATTTTTTTTCTGCTCACCAATTACGGGGCATGTTTGCAACCACATGATAGTTAGGGCCAATGTATGTGTGCAGATATGTGTGTAACTGTCACAGGAGACCCATGCTATGTACAAGTTGGCCGTGATATATCAGATGCAGTACCATCATGTCTGAATAGCTGCCATTTCATTATTCAGCCTACACATTGTATATGTTTATGAAACTGTTGCGCTGTGCACAGATTTTGAGCACATTTCTTCCTTCCATACCTTAAAGGTGGACCGGCACCCTACACTGTGGGAGAGGTGGCGACATTTGAGGACCCCGTCCACTCCAGTAAGTGTTGATATGTCTGTTATGTGTTGTGTTTGCTGGTTATGGACTCGTGTGTGTTGAACGCATAGCAAGGTGTGATGCGTTGGGCAATCATTTCTCTTGTTCCATGAGTGGGAATTCAGTTTATCACATGTTTTGAGTTGGCCAATGCGTATCCAATGGTATTATGCAGGGATTGTAGGCCATTCCTGTAGGCCCCACTGTGAGTACAGGGGTTAGTCATGTGGATGACACTTGTATCAACAAGAGTCACACTGGAAGTCAGCTCCGATTTAGTCAGCCTGTCAGACCCACACTCTACAAGATTGGTACAGCAAATTGCTGTCCAATAGACATCTGCTTCCCTATTTACCAACGTAATTATGAAATAGTAGGTAGAACCTCCTAGCAGCATGTACTTCCACATGTAGTGCTACAAGTATGTGGAATTTGAATGCAATGGCCTAGGTGTGCATGCAATTCATGATCATGGGTGTTCTTGCAACTATGTGTCTGATGTAAGTCAGGCCATACTGGAAGTATATGTTGTGTACCAAGTTCTTCATTTCCTGACATGTGTGGCCCTATGATTGGTCTAGGGTTTGCTGACTCCTAATTGTTGATAGACCTTCCCTGTGGTGTGTGTGTAGAGCCAAACACGTGTGGAGTTTTCTATACACTCCTCGGTGTACATGTTGTTGGAAATTGATAGTTGTTTCTCCACCCTCACACGCGTGCATGGGTTTGTGAATGGGGTACCTAGTACTGATGCTACCAGTATGTTACACACACATGTGATTAAGTGACTGTTTGGTTGGAACCTAGTATACACACTCAGGTTTGGCACTTGGTAATATACTGGCAAGTCCAGTTACAACTTGCAGACCATGTGGCTTTAGTTTTGCTTTCCGTACACTGACATTTGTAGCCCAGGTCTTGGCGGAGGATATGCAGCATGATTCTTAGTTGATAACTGGCAGAGCTCAGGGGCATATTTATACTCTGTTTGCGCCGGATTTGCGTAGTTTTTTTTTACGCAAATCCGACGCAAAACTAACTCCATATTTATACTTTGGCGTTAGACCCGTCTAGCGCCAAAGATCTTGGAGTTAGCGTCATTTTTTAGCTTGGACACCTACCTTGCGTTAATGATATGCAAGGTAGGCGTTCCCGTCTAAAAAATGACTCCAAGGCATGTGCACCTTATTTAAACTCCCGTGCAAAAATGGCGCACGGGAGTGGGCGGGTCAAAAAAAATGACGTCCAGCCGCTTTTGCGTCATTTTTTAGCGTCTGGTCAGGGCAGGCGTTAATGGACCTGTGGGCTCGGAAGGAGCCAAGAGGTGCCCTCCCATGCCCCCAGGGACACCCCCTGCCACTCTTGCCCACCCCAGGAGGACGCCCAAGGATGGAGGGACCCATCCCAGGGAATTTAAGGTAAGTTCAGGTAAGTATTTTTATTTTATTTTTTTGTGGCATAGGGGGGCCTGATTTGTGCCCCCCTACATGCCACTATGCCCAATGACCATGCCCAGGGGACAGAAGTCCCATGGGCATGGCCATTGGGCAAGGGGGCATGACTTCTGTCTTTGCTAAGACAGGAGTCATGTCAATGGAGGGTTGGAGTAAAAACAAATGGCGCAAATCGGGTTGAGGCAGATTTTTTGCCTCAGACCGACTTGCCCCATTCTTTGACGCCCAAGCTCCATTTTCCCCTATGTCAGCGCTGCCTGGTGTGGGTCATTTTTTTTGACGCACACCAGTCAGCTCCGCCGGCTAACGTCATTCCATAAATAAGGCGCCCGCATGGCGCTTTGGAATGGCGTTAGCCGGCGTTACATTTTTTGACGCACAACTGCGTTGGCGCAGTCGTGCGCCAAAAAGTATAAATACGGCCCTCAGATTGCAAGTCAAAGCCAGTTGTTACCCATCTTGTAGGTTATGGATTTGCTATGGATTTGCTATGTGTGATGTGACCTTTGTAGGCTGGCCTGCCATGTACTTCCTCAGGGACATTCAATGATCTGTATTGTGATATGAGCTGTTACAAGTACAGTAGATGTATTGTCTGATTAACTTCTTGTGCCATTTCACACAATGCAGTTACTAATGTAGAATATCTGCATTTGTCTTCACAGCTGCAAACATGACTCCAGACCAGGTCCGTGATTTCCAGCGCCGGGCCATGAGATACCAGCACATCCTGCTGGTGGAGTCGGGGTTCAGGAGGATGGCCCGGCGATATCGCCATGAACGGGCCTCCGGGGCATGGAGAGCTTTCCCACAGGGTGGCCCTACTTTTCCCACCACAGCCACCACCAGCACAACCACCAATTCAAGCCAGGTGGCCCCACCCACAGCTGGGACTGTTGGTCCTACATCTGCTGGACTTCCAGGCCCCAGCATTGCTACCGGTGCAGGACAGCCCACTGGGCCTGGCACCACACACACACAGACCTCCTCCACCGGTACCCAGACTGCCACAGCTCCATCTGTTGACCCTGCAGCCTTCCACAACATGGAACATAAGATGGACCGTGTGCTGCGCAAGTTGAGCCACCTGAGCCGGGATGTGCGCCACATTAACCGGCGTGTTAAGTCTATCAAGAGGACCCTCCGGAGGGCCAACCTCAGGACATTTTTTGATGGACATGATTCCCTCCCCTCCTTCCTCTTTCCTTGTTCTTATAGTTAGTGGGCTTAGGGGGCTTAGTGTTAGGTTAGTATAGGCTGTTAGTTTAGTTAGTGTTAGTGGGTGGGGGTCCAGATTCTTTATATTTTTACTTATTAAGTGTGTGGGTGGGTGTGTGGGGGGCTATGTTGGGGTTCTTGTGAGCTTAAAAAAAATTTAAAAAAAATACAAAAACAAATACAAAAAAATATATTTGTTTAGGATAGTATAGTATGTGTTTAGGTTAGTATGTGTTGTCCTCCATGTGTCCCGTCTCATAAGAGGGGTGGGGGGCAGATGTTTAGAACGTTTCGTTACAAGTAAGTGTAGCTTAGGTTAGTTAGGGACAGTTGTGGGTAATGAGTAGTCAGGGTAGGTAAGATTTTTCCCTCCTTTTCTGTGATTAGCATTTAATAAATATTTGGTTAACCCTTAATAGTATGTGTTGAATGGTACTTGATCGTGGGTTTGGATTCAGTGTACATAAATTCTGTACTATTACATTTGTGTCCTATGCTACAAACAACTGAGCTGTCTGAATGGCAGCTAGCCCAGAGCTACCTTGCAAAGTGTCGCCCCTTCGTTGCAACCACCAATCACAGTTAATATGGATGACAATGTGTTTCTGTTGATAAGTGTGTTTTCAAAGTTAAAAACAGTGCTTCCAGACTTGGTATTGGGGAAACAGTTTTAGGTCTGACTGCAGTGTGATGAACAAGGACACCCTTATAAGATGAGTTCTCATTGGCACTCTTGTATTCTTGTCTTCATGACTCTCATACATCATTTGTGACACAGTTCAGCATGATTACCTATTTGTATGTAAACTCAGACACCTTCATTTATGCAGTTTTTGTAGTGTTTGCTTAGATTAGTGTGCACTGTTACATGTGTTATTACTGCATGTTGACAACATTTTGCGGCCACTATTTGATGACTTAGATACCCCCTGAGGAAGCATTCTTCTGTCCAACACAGCATGATGGTGTATGGTTTCTCACTTCATCAGATATGTCCCTCAGGATGGGAAGAGTATGATGCAATCATGGGCACTGTGCAGATTTCTCTGACTACATAATATCAGGACAGTTGTATTGACAAGCTACGTAATTTGACAGTAGGCACAGTTCAGTTATCTACTGCACAGTTGATATGCCACATTACCCAGAGACAGATTTGTTATGTAAGTGCTATTTATTGAAAAGTGCTGTAGTGCTATCTGTACATTCTCCATTATTGTGAGTCCATTATACTGACATCTTACATTGTGATCCAACACAAGGGTTTACCAAAATGCTTTTGACATGCTGGGGTTGATGTTTCAGACAGTGCAGAGGGACAGAATTTGCCAATGAGTAGGAGAGAGACAATCACTGGGCTGGGTGACAAGATATACAGTGGTTTGCAGAACAGTGCTTGAGTATAGTTGTTGCAAGACTTGCTAGTTACAAAGTGCAGGACCTTGGTAATAGTTGGCCATGTGGCAGGGACTAGTGCTTCCAGGTCATTTTCCTTGTGAATGTGATCTGTTCCATGTCTTCTTCTGATGTGTGTGTTGCCTCCTCTGTTCTTGGTGGTGGTGGTTGTGAAGGGGCAACACACACCTCAGTGTTAGAAGACGTGGAGTCAGACATCCCGGTTGCTGCTCCCTGTGAAGGTCTTAAGGGCAGTACTGCAGCAAGGAGTATCTGCTGGTTCTTGAGAATAGCAGCCACATCACGATGGTAGGCAGCCAGGGCGGCCCTGAGGGGTTCAATGTTGCATTCGTGCACGCGTTGACAGGAGTGCTGTTGTAGGTGTTGGGTCAACTGTATTACAGCTGTGCTGATTTCCTTCTGGGTTTTCTGCAGTTCCTGCAAGTTAGATGTTAGGGCTTGCATTGCTGCTGCCTGATCTGCAGATGACATCATGCACGAACGCATCCTATCAAGGCTGGCTGACATATTTTGCATCCCCACCCGCACCTCCTTGGCCAGCTCCCGCTACAGTTCTCTCAAAGCTGGTGCCAGTGTCGTCAGAGTCCTCAGCTGTATTGAAGCTGGCAGGTCTTACAATTGGGGTGGTGGGTGGATCCTCTGTGATGGCTGCTTGTTCTGTGCTCATCCTTGTGACTGAAGGTGGGGTCTGGAGGGTTTCAAGGACCTTTTGGATAGTCTCCTGGGGAATGTTTATCGGCTCGTCATCCATGTCATCAGGGTAATCTGGGACAGGCATATCCGCAGGAGATCCATCTTCCTCTGCAATGAAACAGGGTACAATTAGTGTGTCTGTGTTGTGGCAATTTTGATGTGACGTGCCTGCCTTTTGATGAATTCACTTTGTGATCTTGTTTCGTGTTAATTGCTCCAGTCCTTCAGATGGGCATTCTTCCAGGCCTATGGCCCACCTGCATGTCATATGTATGTTATTGAGTTATTAGACTTGTCAGCATCATCGCCTCTAGGTGTTGGTTTAGGCCAAATAAAGAATTGCCACCTTCTTGTTCTACTCAAGCCTCCGTCTACATCCATTCTCATGGTGAGCCCTTTCACTGGCTGTGGGTGTTCTGATGGCCCTGGCAGCGCACTTAACAATCTAGACCTGCCCCAATCTCTGATCTTTCACATCCACTTATATGCATTTGATATGTGGCATATCCTATGCATAGCAATGTTATGATCCGATATGGATGTTGACATTGGTAATGTGTACTGCTGATGTTGGGGAATGTGTGTTACATTGGATTGCCCTGATAATCGTATCAGTGTCCTATTTCCTCCTCTGACTGTGCAGGTGTATTTCAGTGACCAGTTACATGTGTCCCCCCCTCAATGCTGTTGTCTGAGCAGTATGACATTTGGGATGTTGCATTGTTACCCAGGCACAGGATGGACCCTGACATATGCAGCATGGGTATGTCCTTAGTGCTGTGTAGCTCCTATTGTTGTTTACATTGGCTGATGTTTGCGACAACTATGGGCATTGACATTTGACAGTACTGGGGCCTTTGTCTTGTTTCTGGGATTGTTGAAGTTGTCATCCTCACCCCCTAATTTAGGTGTGTATGATCCATGGGGAGGTGACTGCCATTGGCATTGGCATTCATTGGGGAGGTGGTAGTGACAACTGTTGTCACTGTTACATTCCAGTTGTCGGCATGGCTAAAGGGTTGTTAAGAGGGCCCTAGTTAATGTAGGGGGTATGGTGGCTGACGTGTGCCGGGATGTCAGTTTGACGTTGTGACCTTCCCTCCTGGCGTGGCTTTCCCTTTGCTTCATCGTTGGCATGACAGAATGCCCCCATGGGACTGTTGTTGGTGTTGTGTAATGGTGTGCCCCAGGTCTTCTCAGAACGGGCCATGCCCCCCTGCCGTGCCCCTTTACCCATGCCACTCCATGTATAAGATGACTTCCATGCATTTTGTGGTCGGTATCCCCCCTGCTCACAGTTGACATTATTGCATTATAATTCCCCATGCGACTTACCCTGCATGTGCGTTGTCTCCTGGTAGTCTGCGCTGTCCTGTCCTTGAATAACTGTGACGATCTCCTCAGGGATGACGGCTGCGACCATCTCCTCCATGTGGTCCAGGGCCTCCTGGTGTGCTGGACTCCCCCCTCTAGTCTGCAGTGCTGCCTTCCTGTTCCTAGCCATCTTTTCCTTGGTCCTGCGCTTGCAGTCATGCCAGCGTTTCTTGCACTCGATGACTGTTCTGCGTACTTCAGCCACACTGTTAATATTGTCGACAATTTGTTGCCATATGGCCTCTCTCCTACTGATTGGCAACTTTGAGGTGACAAACAGTTGGTGCTGGTGTTCCGTCACCTCTTTAACCAGAATTTCCTGCTCCTCTGCATTGAAGCTGCACTTTCTTTTCTTCTTAAAAGTGTCCTGGTTCTTGTGTTGGTCCTCCTGGCTGTTTCCTGGTCTGATGTCATCTTCCTGGGGTCTGTTGTGGCATCTGGGATCCATTTTGGCTCTCCTCTGGTGAAATGGCAGTGATCGTGTTTTTTTTTTTTACGCTATTGCTTAAAAAACTGCGCATATCCGGTTTGCGGGGTCGTAAATCGACCCACAGTCATTTCCACCGTGTTAAATGTTGTTTTGCTTTACGACTTGACGCTGCGGTGTGCGTTGAAAATGATGACTCCCACCTGTGGTTTGCGCCGCCGTACGTCTAAGTATAAATTTGACGCCCGCACGGCGCACCAAAATGGCATTAGCCGGCGGTAATATTTTTTATGCAAAACTGCGCCGGCGCAGTTTTGCGTCAAAAAGTATAAATTTGGCCCTTGATGGGTAGGCTGCGTTGCCATGTCATTCCGCATGGACAATCTGTTATCTATACTGTGATTTGGACTGCATGTGCAATTTGAGGGAGAGTGTTAGATTATTATCTGTACATGCATCACACAATGATGACACTAATGTTTGACCTGTCTCTTTTTTACAGCTGCCAACATGAAGGCCGCAGAGATATCCTGTGGAGTCCGGCTTTCAAATGATGGCAAGACGCTATCGTCGGGAGAGAGCCACTGGAGCATGGCGGGCTTTTAGCCAAGGGGGCCCGGCATTGGCCACAACAGGTGTCGCCACCACCCCGACTGCAGGCAGTGGCACAGTGGCCACCAGTATCTCAACCACACCTGCTGTACCCTCAACCTCGGGAGCTACAGCCACAACACCTGCTGCAACATCAATTCCACCACCCCGACCACAGAACCTGCAGTTGCTACAACATCAGGGACACAGACCACCACAGCAGCTGCTTTGGACATGGCTACATTCAGGCAGCTACAGAGGGACATGCGGAAGGTCCTGAAGAAAATGGACGATCTCCAGAGGGACGTTAATTGTAATGGCCGGTGGCTAGAATCAATTCAGAAAACTCTGAGGAGGGCAAACCTCCAAGTCCTGCATTGCCTCACCCCTAATTCCGTCCCCTCCCTCCTCTTTCCTTATGTTGTTTATTAGTGGGATTTAAGGGGTTTAGTGATAGGTTAGAGTAGGCTATTAGTTTAGATAGGATACGTAGGTTGCGGGGTGAACGGGTTATATTATTACATGTTAGTTTGTGGGTGGGTGGGTGGGTGCAGGTTGATGTTGGGACTTTTGTGTATTCTATCATAAAATAGAAAAAGAAAAATATTTTAAAAATACAAAAAAATATATATTTGTTTAGTATTAGTTAATATCTGTTTAGGTTAGTATATGTTGTCCTACATGTGTCCCGTCATATAAGGAGGTTCGGGGGTTAATGTTTAGACAGTTTAGTAACATGTGGTAAGTAAGTTTAGCATAGGGTAGTTAGGGCCAGTTGTGGGTAATGTATAGTTAGGACGGGTTAGGTTAGTATAGGTGTGTGACACAGTTTTTAGTTTTCTTTTGGACATAGTGTAAGGAAATGCCTCCTTGGCATGGTTACCCCCTGACTTTTTGCCTTTGCTGATGCCAAGTTATGATTTGAAAGTGTGCTGAGGCCTGCTAACCAGGCCCCAGCACCAGTGTTCTTTCCCTAAACTGTACCTTTGTCTCCACAATTGGCACAACCTTGGCACCCAGGTAAGTCCCTTGTAACTGGTACCCCTGGTACCAAGAGCCCTGATGCCAGGGAAGGTCTCTAAGGGCTGCAGCATGTCTTATGCCACCCTGCGGACCCCTCACTCAGCACAGACACACTGCTTGCCAGCTTGTGTGTGCTGGTGGGGAGAAAATGACTAAGTCGACATGGCACTCCCCTCAGGGTGCCATGCCAACCTCACACTGCCTATGGCATAGATAAGTCACCCCTCTAGCAGACCTTACAGCCCTAAGGCAGGGTGCACTATACCACAGGTGAGGGCATAGGTGCATGAGCACTATACCCCTACAGTGTCTAAGCAAAACCTTAGACATTGTAAGTGCAGAGTAGCCATAAGAGTATATGGTCTGGGAGTCTGTCATACACGAACTCCACAGCACCATAATGGCTACACTGAAAACTGGGAAGTTTGATATCAAACTTCTCAGCACAATAAATGCACACTGATGCCAGTGTACATTTTATTGTGAAATACACCCAGAGGGCATCTTAGAGATGCCCCCTGAAAACATACCCGACTTCCAGTGTGGGCTGACTAGTTTTACCAGCCTGCCACACACCAGACATGTTGCTGGCCACATCTGGAGAGTGCCTTTGTCACTCTGTGGCCAGGAACAAAGCCTGTACTGGGTGGAGGTGCAACTGTAATACCTGGCGGTGAGCCTCAAAGGCTCACCCCCTTTGTTACAGCTCCACAGGGGTTCCCAGCTAGTGGAGATGCCTGCCCGTCCGGCCACTGCCCCCACTTTTGGCGTCAAGGCCGGAGGAGATAATGAGAAAAACAAGGAGGAGTCACTGGCCAGTCAGGACAACCCCTAAGGTGTCCTGAGCTGAGGTGACTCTGCCTTTTAGAAATCCTCCATCTTGCAGATGGAGGATTTCCCCAATAGGATTAGGGATGTGACCCCCTCCCCACCGGGAGGAGGAACAAAGAGGGTGTAGCCACCCTCAGGGCTAGTAGCCATTGGCTACTATCCTCCCAGAACTAAACACACCCCTAAATTGAGTATTTAGGGGCTCCCAGAACCGAGGAAGATAGATTCCTGCAACCTGAAGACGAAGAAGGACTGCTGACCTGAAGCCATGCAGAGGAGACGGAGACACCAACTGCTTTGGCCCCAGCCCTACCGGCCTGTCTCCCCACTTCGAGAAAAACTGCAACAGCGACGCATCCCCCAGGGTCCAGCAATCTCTGAAGCCTCAGAGGACTACCCTGCATCTAAAAGGACCTAGAAACTCCTGAGGACAGCAGCCCTGTTCAACCAACTTGCAACTTTGCAACAAAGAAGCAACTTTTAAAGACCACACGTTTCCCGCCGGAAGCATGAGACTTTCCACTCTGCACCCGACGCCCCCGGCTCGACCTGCGGAAAACCAACACTACAGGGAGGACTCCCCGGTGACTGCGAGCTCGTGAGTAGCCAGAGTTGAGCCCCCACAGCGACGCCTGCAGAGGGAATCCAGAGGCTCCCCCTGACTGCGACTGCCTGCTTCAAAGAACCCGACGCCTGGGAAACACACTGCACCCGCAGCCCCCAGGACCTGAAGGATCCGAACTCCAGTGCAGGAGCGACCCCCAGGCGTCCCTTTTCCTAGTCCAGGTGGTGGCTACCCCGAGGAGCCCCCCCCCCTTGCCTGCCTGCATCGCTGAAGAGACCCCCGGGTCTCTCCATTGATCTCTATTGCAAACCCGACGCCTGTTTGCACTCTGCACCCGGCCGCCCCTGTGCCGCTGAGGGTGTACTTTCTGTGCCTGCTTGTGTCCCCCCTGGTGCCCTACAAAACCCCCTGGTCTGCCCTCCGAAGTAGCGGGTACTTACCTGCTGGCAGACTGGAACCAGGGCACCCCTATTTCCATTGAAGCCTATGTGTTTTGGGCACCACTTTGACCTCTGCACCTGACTGGCCCTGAGCTGCTGGTGTGGTAACTTTGGGGTTGCCTTGAACCCCCCACGGTGGGCTACCTTGGAACAAACTTTGAACCCTGTAAGTGTTATACTTACCTATGAAACTAACAAATACTTACCTCTCCCAGGAACTGTTGATTTTTGCACTGTGTCCATTTTTAAAATGGCTTATTGCCATTTTTGCCAAAACTGTACGTGCTATTGTGATGATTCAAAGTTCCTAAGATACCTGAGTGAAATACATTTCATTTAAAGTATAGTTTGTAAATCTTGAACCTGTGGTTCTTAAAATAAACTAAGAAAATATATTTTTCTATATAAAAATCGATTGGCCTGGAATTGTCTTTGAGTGTGTGTTCCTCATTTATTGCCTGTGTGTGTACAACAAATGCTTAACACTACCCTCTGATAAGCCTACTGCTCGACCACACTACCACAAAATAGAGCATTAGAATTATCTCTTTTTGCCACTATCTTACCTCTAAGGGGAACCCTTGGACTCTGTGCATGCTATTTCTTACTTTGAAATAGTACATACAGAGCCAACTTTCTACACATAGTTAATAAAGTTTTAGGTACTCCTTTACAATATGTGTCATAAGCTTGGGGATCTGGGCCTTTGCATGAGTGTATAGTGGCAAATTTGTGTTGGCCTGTGTATTCTGTCCTGCATCCACATCCTATTCTTGACATGTTTATTCCCACTTCCAACTGAGCTGTCACATTGGCAGCTACAACAAAGCTAATTCTCTATGCATCTGCCATCCATTGTACCCACCACTCAAGGTGACTATGGTTCCCATGTGTTGGACAGGTAGGTGTGATTTTTAAGCTATAATCGTTTGGGTCCTGTGTTGGAATCTTGGGCATTGTGGGATGTCTGCCTGCAGCCTGATGTTCATGTGAACCCTGATAAACTGAGTGGTGTCAATTTCTTATGAGGTTAAGTATACAAAATTAACCCCTATGGGTTTAAATTGTACTCCCAGGTAGCAATATTGGCCAAACACTCTTACACAGCCATTCCTGCTGTATGTTGTGGCATTTATGTTTTGAGTCAAATGTCACATACACAATGATTGTCTTGTAGGGGATGTGGCCATCACAGAGTTTAATCTTGTAGATACCTTGGGCCTGACATATACAATTTTTACACAGCATTTGACTCATTCTTTTAACGCAACAGCAGCACAAACTTACAATGATATTTTGTGAGTTAGTGGTTCTTTTACTTCAGAAATGATCCACAAGCAGCACAGATGATTTTAAAATCCAGACTCTTGTGCATAGATATCAGCCCACATTATTTCTACGCTCTTTTATTGACATTCTGTGACCATTGACATTTTACATGCATCACAAATCTCCAGCAACGTAGATGTGTCACATTACACAGAGACAAATTATTTTAAAGTTCTGTAGTGCAGTAGTTACATAGTGCAGGTTTGTGAGTCCATTAGTGTGAGGCATTATGTTGTGACCCAACACAAGTGCAATGTTGAGGGACATGTCAATGGACATGCTGTGATGGAGTGTCATTCAGTGCAGAGGAACATGAAAGGCCAATTGGGTAGTGTGAGACAATTGCAGTCCATAGTGGTAAGGTTAACAGTGTATCGGAGAAGAGTGCATGTCACCAACTGTAGCAAGACTGGCATGTTGTCAAGCACAGGACAAAGGAAAAACAGTGCCCATGTGCCATGGGCTGGTGCTACTGTGTACTCCAACGGGTGAAGGTGATCTGTTCCACGTCTTCATCCTCTGATGTGTGTGTCGTCTCCTCTGCCCTTGATGGTGGTGGTGGTGGGTGTGAAGGGGCAACACACATTTCAGTGTTTGGGGAAGTGGACTCCGAATTCCCGGTAGCTGCCAACTGTGGAACTGTTAAGGGCATAACTGCAGCAAGGAGGAGCTGCAGGTTTTTGAGTATGGCAGCAACATCCCTGTGGTAGGCAGCCATGTCTGCCCTGAGAGAGTCCTGATTGTTATCATGCATGGAGCAAAATGTTTGGGAGGCCAGGTTTTGTGGCAGCTCCCTCACTGCGGTGGGGAGGTCCTATAACACTGTTGGAGTCCTTGCAGTAGTTATTGTTGGACTTGCATGGCTGCTGACTGTTCTGCGGATGTCATCATACACATGTGCATCCCCTCAAGGCTGCCTGCCATAGTTTGCATTCCCACCCGCACCTCCTTGGCCAGCTCCTGCTGTACTCCAACTACAGTTCTCTCAAAGTTGGTGCCAGTTTCGTCAGAGTCTTCAGCTGGGTTTGAGCTGGCAGGTCGTACTATTGGGGTGGTGGGTGGGTCTTCTGTGATGGCTGCTGTATCTGTGCTCCTCCTTGTGACTGAAGGTGGGGTCTGGAGGGTTCCAAGGACATATTGGAGGGTCTGCTGGATGATGTTTGTCAGCTCGTTATCCATGTCATCAGGGAAGTCCAGGACAGGCATATCCCCAGGAGAGCCATCGTCCTCTGCAATAAGATATTGTACAATTAGTGTGTCTGTGTCGTGAGATTTGTAATGTGACGTGCCTGCCTACCTATTTGTTGCACATTGTGATCTTGGTTCCTGATCATTAATCCTGTCCTTAATATTAGCATTCTCCCAGGCCTATGTCCCACCTGCATGTCACATGTAGTGTGGTCAGTTTGGGGACTTGTCAGCATCACATCCTCTAGGTGTTGGTTCTGGCCAAATTGTATATTGCCACCTTCTTGTCCTACTCAACCCTCCGTCTGCTTCCATTCTCATGGTGAGGCCTTGCACTGGCTGTGGTTGTTCTGATGGCACTTGCACCACACTTAACAATCTGGAACTGAGCCAGTCTCAGATATTTCACATCCAGCTATATGTTTCTGAGACCTAGCATATACTATGTATAGCATTGGCATGGCACACTACATATGTCAGCATTGGTAGTGTGTAATGTTGATGTTGGGGAATGTGTGCTACATTGGATTGCACTGATGGTCATAGCAGTGTTCCAGTTCTTCCTCTGACTGTGAGGGTGAATTTCACTAGCCGGTGACATATGTCCTCCCCCTCAATGCTGTTGTCTGAGCAGTATGACATTTGGGATGTTGCATGGTGTCATTGGAGCTATTGTGACCCAGGCTCAGGGTGGACCCTAAGATATGCAGCATGTACCTCAACATGTTTATGACAATGGCTGATGTTCGTAGCAACTATGGACAATCACATTTGACAGGATTAGAAATTTTTTATTTATTACAGGGGATTGATCACTTTGTCATCCTGAACCCTCTAATTTGGGTGTGTTTGTTCCATTGGGACATTACTGCCATTAGCTACTTGACCTGCACACACAACAGAGGTGGTAGTGGCAACTGTTGTCAATGTTAAATTCCACTTGCAGATATGGCCTGAGACTGTTAATTGAGCCCTAGTTCATGTAGGGAGAATACCAGCTGTCATGTGACAGCAGGCCAGTTTTACGTTGTACCCTACCCTCTTGGACTGGCTTTACCTTTCCAACATCCTTGGCATGGCAGCAAACCCCCTGGCAAAGGTTGTTGGTGTAGTGTAGTACTGTGCCCCGGGTTTCCTCTCAACAGCCCATGCCCCAGTGCTGTGCCCCTTTACCCATGCCGCTGCCTGAATATCATGACTTACATGCATTGTGTAGTAGGTATGTCCCCCCTGCTTGCAGTTAACATTTGTGCATTTTAATTCCCCATGTGACTTACCCTGCATCTGTGTTGTCTCCTGGAAGTCTGCGCTGTCCTGTCCTTGAATCCCTGTGACGATCTCACCAGGGATGATGGCTGCCACCATCTCCTCCATGTGGTCCAGGGCCTCCTGCGGTGCTGGACTTCCACCTCCAGTCTGCAGTGCTGCCTTCCTGTTCCTGGACATCTTTTCCATGGTCCTGCGCTTGCAGTCATGCCAGCGTTTCTTGCACTTGATGACTGTTCTCTGTATTTCTGCCACACTGTTTATCTTGTCAACAATTTGTTGCCATATTGCCCCTCTCCTACTAATTGGCAACTTTGAGGTGACAAAAAGTTGGTGCTGGTGTTTCGTCACCTCTTTCACCAGAATTTTCTGCTCCTCTGCACTGAAGCGACACTTTCTTTTCTTCTTCTCCCTCTCCTGGGTCTTGTGTGGGTCCTCCTGGCTGGTTCCTCGTCTGTTGTCATCTTCCTGGGGTCTGTCTAAGCATCTGCGATCCATTTTGGCTCTCCTTAGCACATTTTGCAGTGTTTGCGCCGCTTTTTGATGCTACTGTGTCAAAAAAAGGGGCGTATCCGGTTTCCGATGTCATAAACCGGCTCACAGTCATTTTCGCCGCGTTAACGTCGTTTTTCTTTACGACGTGATGCATTGGTTTGAGTAAAAAAAAATGACTCACACCTGTGGTTTGCGGCGCCTTGCGTCAAAGTATACATTTGATGCCCGAGCGGTGCAAAGAAATGGCGTTAGCTGGTGGTAAAAAGATTTACGCAAAATTGCGTTAGCGCAGTTATGCGTCAAAAAGTATAAATATGGCCCTAAGTGTTTTCCATGTATAAATTATATGTGTACATTGGTTTATCCATGATTGGCATATTTGATGTACTAGTAAGTCCCTAGTAAAGTGCACTAGAGGTGTCCAGGGCCTGTAAATCAGAAGCTACTAGTGGGCCTGCAGCACTGGTTGTGCCACCCACATTAGTAGCCCTGTAAACATGGCTCAGACCTGCCACTGCAGTGCCTGTGAGTGCAGTTTTAAACTGCCCATTCGACTTGGTAAGTGTAACCACCACTTGCCAGGCCTAAACCTTCCCTTTTTATACATGTAAGGCACCCCTAAGGTAGGCCCTAGGTAGCCCCATGGGCAGGGTGCAGTGTATGTTAAAGGTGGGACGTGTACTTATGTGTTTTACATGACCTGACAGTGAAATACTGCCAAATTCGGTTTTCACTGTTGAAAGGCTTATCTCACTCATAGGTTAACATGGGGGCTGCCTTTAACTATTATTAAAACGCAGATTCCCTTTGGGAGGAGATAGACGTGGAGTTTGCGGTCTCTGAACTCACAGTTTAAAAATACATCTTTTAGTGAAGTTGGATTTTAGATTGTGTGTTTGAAAATGCCACTTTTAGAAAGTAGGCATTTTCTTGCTTAAACCATTCTGTGACTCTGCTTGTTTGTGGATTCTCTGTCTGGGTCAGTTTGACAGTTTGGCTGTTTGCACCTCTCCGCTAGACAGTGACACAAAGGCAGCTGGGATGTAGCCTGCATATCCTGATGGGCCATCTGTTTTGAAGGGAGGGGGGGAGTGGTCACCTACCTCTGAAAGAGCTGTGCCTGCCCTCACACAATGCAGTCTCTAACCCCCTGGTGTGTGTCTGGGGCCTGGCATGGGCAAGGCAGGATCTTGAAAACAACAGAGACTTCTCTTTGAGGTAGGCCCACTTCAAAGGCAGAAAGGGGTATAAGAAGAGCCCCCAGAACTCCTGAAAATCAGATTACTTCTGGAACCAAGAGGAACCACTACCAAGGAGAAGAGCTGAAGCTGGAGCAGGAGTACTGCCCCTTTGCCTGTGACTGTGCTTTGCTGGGTTGGTTTGAAGTAGCTGCTTTTGCCTGAGAGGGGACAAATACAGACTTTTGTGTGACTTCCCAATGGTGAAGAATCTCCAAGGGTTTGAACTGAGCTTACTTCCTGTTATTGAAGTCTCAGGGACATCAAAGGCTTCTCTCTGCCAGCACTTGGGTTTTCTGCTGAGAGTCCTACCTGCCCTAACCTGTCTCTGGGCCCCTGACAGGTTAAGGTGGTAGAAAAAGAAAGAAATTCATGCAAAGACCGTCGTGCGGGGAAACTTTCGATGCACCACCCACCTCGTGGCTGATAAACGGCGCGCCACTGGCCTTGTGGCGAAAATCAACGCTCCACCTGCATCGCGGCTGGGAGATCGACTCAATGCAGCTGGAGAAATGATGCGCAACACCTGCAGTGGCTGCTGTTAACAATACAAGCCCCCACGCAGCGTGGTTTCTTGACACAGTGCGACCGGATTTTGCCGCAACATCGCTGGGTGCGGAAAATCAATGCAAAGCCTGCCCGGACTCGAGGTGTCCATCAGGATCAACGTATCACTCTCTTGCGGGAGAGAAGAAACAACACACGCTGACCCGACCGGAGAAGGAACGGCACACATTCTCAGTTGCGGTGGGAAATTGATGCATTGATGACCCTTTTTGATGCACACTCGCCAATGCGGCTTTATTTTGATGCTACTCTGGTACTTTTGTACGCTAACAATGTTCTCACTGTTTACTAAAGGATTTAAGACTCTTTTGCTGTTTAAATTCATAACTTGACTTGTGTATGTTGGATTTTTGTCGTTTTTAGTCTTGTTTTGTTTAGACAAGTATTACCTATTTTTCTAAACCTATCTTGTGTAATTTTGTAGTGTTTTCACTGAGCTACTGTGTGTGTTGGTACAAATACTTTACACACTGCTTCTGAAGTTAAGCTTGCCTGCTCATGCCAAGCTACCAAGGTGGTGAGCGGGGGTAAACTGAGGGTGATTCTCCTTTACCCTGACTAGAGTGAGGATCCTTGCTTGGGCAGGGGGTACCTGACTGCCAACCAAAGACCCCATTCCTCACAGTACCATTTTACAAGGGACTTACAAGTAAATTAAGGCCCGTATTTATACTCCGTTTGCGCCGAATTAGCGTTGTTTTTTTCGACGCAAATTCGGCGCAAAACTAACGCCATATTTATACTTTGGCGTTAGACGCGTCTAGCGCCAAAGTATGGGCAAATAGCGTCATTTTTTGGCGTGAACGCCTTCCTTGCGTTAATGAGATGCAAGGAAGGCGTTCCCGTCTAAAAAAGTGACGGCGACGCAAATGCGTCGTATTTATACTCCCGGGCAAAAATCACGCCCGGGAGTGGTCGGGTCAAAAAACCCCGCATTTGCGCCACTTTTTAACGCCTGGGTCAGGGTAGGCGTTAAGGGGCCTGTGGGCTCAAAATGAGCCCACAGGTGCCCTCCCCTGCCCCCAGGGACCCCCCCTGCCACCCTTGCCCACCCCAGGAGGACACCCAAGGATGGAGGGACCCATCCCAGGGACATTCAGGTAAGTTCAGGTAAGTATAATTTTTTATTTTTTTTTATTTTTTTTGGTGGCATAGGGGGGCCTTATTTGTGCCCCCCTACATGCCACTATGCCCAATGACCATGCCCAGGGGACATAAGTCCCCTGGGCATGGCCATTGGGCAAGGGGGCATGACTCCTGTCTTTACTAAGACAGGAGTCATTTAAATGGCGTCTGGGCGTCGAAAAAAATGGCGCAAATCGGGTTGAGGCGATTTTTTTGCCTCAACCTGACTTGCCCCATTTTAAGACGCCCTAACGCCATTTTCCCCCTACGCCGGCGCTGCCTGGTCTACGTGGTTTTTTTCCACGCACACCAGGCAGCGCCGGTCTGCTAGCGCCGGCTAACGCCATTCCATAAATACGGCGCCCGCATGGCGCTTCAGAATGGCGTTAGACGGCGCTAAATCTTTTGATGCTAAACTGCGTTAGCGCAGTTTAGCGTCAAAAAGTATAAATATGGGCCTAAATGTGCCAATTGGGTATAAATCAGTTTTACCATGAGAGCACAAGCACTTTAACACTGGTTAGCAGTGGCAAAGTGCACAGAGCCCCAAGTCCAACAAAAACAAATTCAGCAAAACAAGGAGGTAAAAGGTTTGGGAATGACCCTGCAGAAAGGGCCGAATTCAACACTGACTATATACTTTTGAAGTATATCAGACTACTGAAGGGGAACCTGTTCTCTTGATAGTATCATAAAAGTCCCTTACAGTTGGTCCCAGCATTGCTCAGTATTGCTCATCACCGAAAATGTCCCTATGAAGTGTCCACTGTGTGTATATTACTTACTACAGAGGAGATCTCTATAATGGCTTATGATCTGAGACTATCATGGGATATAGGCTTACAGATGGACACAAGGCAGGATCCTCTGTGACCAAAAATTGTCTGTTTGTGAGTATTAGTAAAATGGATGGGAATAATGTATATAGCTACCTGATCCCCCGTGAGTTTTACTCTTTTGTACTTGTAACATTCTGTCCTTGTGATGTTCATTAGGAGTGTCCACCCTTGAATGAGGATACAGTTACAATTTGCCACTATGATCAGTAAGTGTTAAATAGTAACCAGGCTGTATGTAAACCTATTTCACACATCAGGAATATACTCATTCAAGCCATGCAATAAGCAAGTAATGATCTATCCCAAGCCACTGCAAGGATCACCTATCTTCCTTTCAACCCTACTTTGTTCCACTGTCAAATTAGTGTTAAGTACTATAATTACTGCGCCCTTTAGAGAAGTTCCCTGTGTAGTAAAATATACTCTTGTAAAACTCATTTTGGCAAAATACTTTGATCTCTAAGTGCCTAGTTTAATATTAACTTTGAAATGTCTTACTTGTGCCCTCACCAACCTTTGCTTGCTTTTAAACCCACTGTCAATATTGATAGTTGTCTAGTCATATCTTCGATATCTATTTTCTAACATTTCTGTTCGCTTTATTTTTCCCTTTCAACCTGCTATTGCCACCACCTTCTCTATACCTTTTCTGCTCTTTCTCTTCACACTGAATAAATACTTAACCTTTTATCTTCTTTATACCCTACCTCCTTTCTCCGTATGCCCACATCTAAACTGGAAGGTAGTAGTGCCAGACTCACATCACCCCACCACTCTCCCACAATGGGCTTCATCAAATTCAGCCAGTGCATTCAACAAGAGAATGAGGTGCCACTAGTGCTCCCGCCCACACTACATTCCACAGATAGGGCACTAACGCAGTTTTGCACCAAAAAGATTTGCACCGGCTTGCACCATTTTTTAGCACCAGCTGGGCACCATCTTTATGGAATGGTGCAAGCCGGTGCAAAGGGTAGGCTAGCATGAAAAAAATGACGTTAGGCAGGTTAGAGTCAAAAGAAATTACTCTAACCAGATTAGAGTCATTTTTTGACGCTAAGGGGCATATTTATACTCTGTTTGCACTGAGTTAGCATCATTTTTTTTTACTCCATGGAAATAGGCCCACAGGTCCCCTAACGCCTGCCCTGACCCAGGCTTTAAAAAATGCCCTCCCTTGCACCAATTTTGCATGGGAGTATAAATATGGCATTAAGGCCATAGAGTCATTTTTTTAACGGGAACGCCTACCTTGCACCTCATTAAGGCAAGGTAGGTCTCCACTTCCAAAAAATGACTTTAACTCCATAAATTTGGCCCTAGACGGGTCTAGGACCAAAGTATAAATATGGAGTTAGTTTTGCACCGAATTAGAGTTAAAAAAATTACACTAATTCGGTGCAAACGGAGTATAAATATGCCCCATACTGCTTCAATCATAAACATTATATCATGTCTTTCAATGACTTAAACTCCCACTTGATGAACTGTGCTTCCTTTCAGTGCCCGCACCACTGCCTTCTATTCCTTCAGGCACCCCAGCAATATGGAAATTAGAGCAACAAGAGTGATTTTTTAAGACTACAATCTTCCTATCCATTGTCTTACACCTGACCTCATGACAGTCATTCTCTGTTCAAACAAATTCCTTCAAAGCAGTTATTGATTCACATGAATCTCTTAAGCGTATTATATTACTACTTAAAAATATCTACTTTTGCACTCATCCGTTAAAAGTGAGCAGGCTAGCCAATTGGGCATTCTTGCTCTCAAACACCTGTCTTAAGGTGAATTTAAGAAGGCTATTAGTGGAAGTATTAATCTTTGCAACAATTAGTGGGATATATTTTTCATGATCTGGGACCTGTATTCTAGCATCTATTGTCTTTTGAGGTTCATCAGTCTTTACATCTTTAATGGAATACTTTAACTCAGTGAAACTCATAGATGCAGAGCACTTTTTTTTATTTATAAAGTGTGCAAATACCCAGCTTAAAGAAAGTCCTGACATTAGCCTATACGCAATCATACTCTAATCTGAGACAAGAATTCCTTAGTGCATAGGCATCTCAAACGGGTATGTTTTAGGAAGTTTATGCGAACTAAGTAAATCTGAGGTTGAGCACAACCTCATTCTTTACAGAGAAACTTCTGCCACCTCAGTGAGCCTTGCAAAAATGTGGAACAATCACAAAGCAAAGGATTGTTGCATCGAAAACTTCAAGTAGGTAAGAAAAACTCCATAAAGGCCTTTGTGACAAAGACACAGATCTTTGAAGAAACATCTTTTGCAAATAGGTTGCCAATGTTAGGAGGCAAGATTAGTCGAGATACAAGCTCTACTGTTCAAACCAAAGTTCAAACGAGTTGTGGCATCCTGCATCTGGTGAAGCCACTTGTGAGATAAGTAGGCAGGCTATACCAGACTGTTGAATACTGAGTTGTGAAAACAAATGTAATAAAGATAAATGAAGGATTCTTAAATGCTAAACTAAGCATTACTGGTCTCTCCTCTACCTTTTGGGGCAAAAGTCTCATGAAAGTTCAGGGGGCACTTGGATGAAAGTCCCTATCCTGGCTCCATCCATTGACCCACCGGTTCTCAAAGTGCCTGGGATGGGGACCAGCAGGCTCAGGAAGTCCACCCCTGCTTGCCTGAGATAAGACATCTGGGATTAGAAGGATCAGAGACCCAGTGGCCCTTGGGTTGGAATCCCCTAGCCCTGGGCTCCATTCCCCAGCCCTCTGTGTCTCAAAATGCCTGGAACAGGGACGTTCAGGCCCAGGAAGGCCTCTCCCACTTGCTCAGGATAAAAGATGTGACTAGGTACCGGCTCAGAGCTCTGGCAGGCCCTGGTGTGGAAGCCCTCAGCCCTGGGCTCCATTCTCCAACAATCTCTGCCACAAAGTGCCCAAGACAGGATCCCACAGGCACCAGGAGATCTCCCCTGCTTGCATGGGTTCAGAAGCTCTCAATGGGCTGGGATCAGAGCTCTGGCTGGGCCATGGGTGAAACCCTGTGGTCCTGGTCTCTATTTCCTGGCCTCCCGTATCATTTGGAGCCCAGGACGATGACCTACAGGCCGGGGAGGTAACTCTAATTCTCTTAAGGTAGCCACATGTCTTGTCATCTAATTATTGATATTCATTAACAGATTAATAGGATTCCCACTGTTCATACCTTCTATCTAGCGAAATCACAGACAAGGAACGGGCTTGGCAGAATCAGCAGTGAAAGAGAACCCTGTTGAACTTGACTCTAGTCTGACACTGTTAAGACACATGAGAGGTATAGAATAACTGTGTTGCTGCTTGTAAATTGGTTTTTCACTTACCCAGTGAGGTGGGGGCAAGTCCCATGGGGCTCCTGCTTCTGGCTCAAAGTGCCTGGTGCCTGCTGGGTCCAACCAGTTCTGGGAACAATAGCAGGAGGGGCATGCAGCTGGGACAGTACACTTTTGAAACGATAACTGTTGGTAATGGCTCTTTCTGCAGGGTCATCCCCAGACTTTTTGCCTTCCTCCTCCTCTTTTTCTGACCCTGTTTGTGTTGGCTTTAGGACTCTGGGCTCTTCAGCGCAGCTATCCAGTGCTCAAATGCATGTGCTCTGTCTAAAACACGCTAACATTGGCATCTCCATGGTAAAGCACACTATTGCCCATATTTATACTTTTTTTGCACCACATTTGCGTCACTTTTTGATGCAAAAGCGGCACAAGCTTACAAAATACAATTATATTTTGTAAGTTTGCACCACTTTTGCATTAAAAAATGACACAAATGCGGCGCAAAAAAAGTATAAATATGGGCCTATGTGTGCCAGAGCCAGTAATTCAAATTCTACTAATAGGCCTGCAGCACTGATTGTACACCCACTACAGTAGCTTTCCAAATATATCTCAGGCCTGACATTGCAGAGCCTGTGTGTACCCACTTGCCAGGCCCAAACCTTCCTTTTGCTTACATGTAAGACACCTCTAAGCTAGGCCCTGGTTAGCCAGGTTGTAGTGTATTTAAAAAGTTGGACATGTACGTTTAAGTTTAACATGTCCAGGTAGTGAAAAACTCTTAAATTTGTTTTTCACTATTGCAAGGACTCTCTCTCCCATATGCTAGTTGCAGATTTCCTTAGCATCTTTTAATTGTAATTTAAAATTGGGAAAAGATAGAAAAATTGAGTTTGGTGTCTCTGGACCCACAATTTAAAAACACCTCTTTTGGTCAAAGTGCTTTTAGAATTGCAGATATGAAAATTCCACTTATAGAAAGTTGGCATTTTCTTACCTTTACCATCCTGTGCCTTGGTCTGCCTCCAATCCATGTCTGGTCTATGTAAGGTTAGGTGACAGCTACCTTTGTGCATTTCATCCAGACAGCCATCAATGCAGGACAGTCAACTGCCTCTGCATTCCATCTGCATACTGATGGGTCTTCGTGGGCTGGAAGGGTGGAGGGGCTCTCACTTACACTTCTTAGTGTAGTGGTCTGACCCGACACAAAGGACTGATACCCCCACCTGCCCCCCCCACAGACCTCCTGGCAGACAGTACTAGGCTGAAAGGGAACTGGGGCACTTGAAAAACTACCCTTTGAACTCTCCCCCACTTCAAAGGCACATTTGGATGTAAGTACTGGGCCTCTGACACCATATAGGCGGAACACTTCTTGCCTGAGGACATTCTACCAGGAAGAAGGACTGAGTATTGCCAGGAGAGACTGCAACTTTGATCTGCTGTGCTGGCCTGCTGCCTGCTACTTCTTTCCTGTGAGTGAGAGGACTGGATATAACTCTCTACATCATGCAATCTAAAGTTTCTCCAAGGGCCTGACTGAGCTTCCCTCCTGTTTCTGAAGTCTCAGGGACATCAAAGACTTCACCTGCATCTTGCTACCAGCACTTGGCCTCCTCTGCTGTGAGTCCCGCTCTGCCAAGTGGTGCCAAATCCAGTTCTGAGCCCTTGGAGTAGAGTGTGGTGCTGCAACACAAGAAGTGAAGCAACAACACCAACAGGCCAGTTGGAATTGACGCATCCCGTTGCAGAAACAACTCTTTGCTGCTGCCTGCACGGAAGCCGCGGACATGGCTCGCCAACTGTGCAACCAGAATAACCCCGACTTATTACGCAGCCCCACCTTGGCCAACACAACACCGACGCATTGGAACCAGTACTCATCGCTTCCAGATATCAACACATCAACAACGTCGCCCGATCAGGAACTGACGCATTACCTGCAAGCGTGACGCATCCCCTCCTCTGGATCAACGCATTATCACAGAGCATCAACACAACAAATGTACTGTTAGCGAGCCTGCATGACTCCTGTATCCGGCCTGTGCTCCATCATGGTCGGACTGCACTTTTGGATTTGTTGGTCCACCATGACCAGATAGTTCCAGTTGGAGCTATTGTCTTCTAAACCCTACATTTTGATATAACCTTCAAAAATGCATAACTTGACTTATTTTTTATGGCACGGGGTGAAGGTCCTTCCCACCCTAAAACAATGGGTAATTTAGGTGATCAGCTGTCCTGAAGAATGAGATACATGCCACTAGTACAGGACAAAAGTGAGAATCCAAAAGATTTTGATCCTATGTTAATCCAACAATAGGTACAGGTCCCACGTTTATTCGTGCAAAGATAAAGGCCCTCATTACAACCCTGGCGGTAAATCCCACTTACCACCATGCTGGAGACCGTCAACATACCGTGGCCGCAGTGGAAATCCGCTACAGGTATTACGACCCACATCTCGTAATCCGCCACAATACAGACACCCACACAAGTCCGCCACACCAAAGGTCAGTGATAAACTGGCGATACCAAAACCTACACCGTCACGCCAACAGGAATACGCCCACACTATCACGACCCATGAATCAACGCGGTGGTGTTTCAACCGCAGTAATCCATTGGTGGTACACACCGCCGCGCTCAAAATACACACAAATTTACAAACACAACCACATTGGACAATTCTAAATACACACACCTGATACACATACACACACCACACCTACACATCCACACCACTATAAAACACACACCCACATTATCCACAACCCCTTACAACAACATTTCTGTGAAGAAGTACAGAGAGAGAATAGCCAACACTACACCAGCATCCACAAGCAGACAACACCATCACTCATACAACATCCATGCACCTCAAAGAACACACACCAACACAACACATCACACAGCACAACAAACATCACCTCACACATCACCCACACCACATCATGGCACCTCAAAAACACCCCAGGTTTTCTGAGGAGGTGCTCAGGGTCATGGTGGAGGAAATCATCCGGGTAGAGCCACAGCTTTTCGGATCACAGGTGGAGCACACCTCCATTGCTTGGAAGATGGAGCTATGGCGGAGAAACGTCGACAGGGTCAACACAGTGGGACAGCATCCAAGAACACGGGATGACATCAGGAAGAGGTGGAACGACCTACGGGGGAAGGTGCGTTCAGTGGTATCCAGACACCAGATTGTTGTACAGTGGACCCCCACCTCCTCCCCCACAACTAACAACATGGGAGGAGCAAGTCTTGGCAATACTGCATCCTGAGGGCCTCGCAGGAGTAGAAGGAGCACCGGACTCTGGTAAGTCATATCTTAATTACCATATCCCCCACCTGCATGCCATCACATACCCCCACCTTCCCCCTCACCCCATCACTCCAACACCTCACATATGGCCCACTATCACAACCCAGCCATCCCAATACCAAGCCCTGCATGCAACATCAAAGCATGGACACCCTTTGCCAAAGCATGTCCAGTACAGACACCCACACAGACCCCAAAACACTAATCACACAATGGCAAACACAACAAGGCAAGCACAGGAGTAGAGGGTAACTCACCCAATGCACAAGATGGCACACACAGATACTAAAACTATGCATTTACACCCCAACAGGACCCATACCCAACGTCACCGGACAGGAGGTGCCAGACATATCCAGTACCCCCACAGAAGAGCCCCACAGTGACGACAGCAGCTCTGCACTCCTGGATCAAGATGACCAGCCCAGCCCATCAGGAATCTCTGGACAGTCGGTTCCCCTGCCACAGTCACAAGCCACCACAGAGCCTCCTCCCTCAGGAAACATCAGCACAGCACCCACCCAGCGGGCCCATCCCTCTGTCCCCAGGACACGTCAATCAGCAGTGTGTCCACCACTACAGGGACCCCAGGCAAACCCACCAACCCAAGACAATCAGGGACCTGGGGTCAGTGGCAGTGGGCACACGGTTCAGGGGACAGAGGCACAGGATAACATGGATGCTGGGAGGACTGCTGTGCAACAGGGGGAGGACAGGCCCAGGAAACCCACTCTCCATGAGGCACTCTCCAACATCATGGGAGCATACCACCATTCACAGGAGACCATGGGCACGGTACTGGCCAAGTTTCAGGAGACCCAGCGGCTGCAGGAGGAACACTACCTGGGGATCAGGGAGGACTTGAAGTCCATCAACACCACCCTGGTCACCATTGCAGGGGTGCTGGCAGACCTGGCCAACACTATGAGGGACACAGTGGCACACAAACGGGCCCCTGACACTAGCCTGAACGATGAACAGCCTTCCACCTCTGCTGGCGCTAGTGGACAGGAACAACAGGCCTCCAGCACCCCACCCCCTGCAGAAGGAGAAGCAGCCAGCAAACGGTCCCTGAGATTCAGGAACAAGACAGAGAACATTGCTAAGACCCCGCCAGGAAATAACAATCTCCTGATTGTCACCCTTCTGTCCCACTTTGCCACTTTGTCCACCTTAAACTGCCATTGCTTCCCTTCCTATGCCCCCTTGGAAAATGCACTTGTGAGACCAAGAGACTGAACTCTACCATGGACATTCCTCCACCATCACCCCAGCC
Organism: Pleurodeles waltl; assembly: GCF_031143425.1. Taxonomy (NCBI): domain Eukaryota; kingdom Metazoa; phylum Chordata; class Amphibia; order Caudata; family Salamandridae; genus Pleurodeles; species Pleurodeles waltl. The sequence continues at coordinate 321,915,715 of NC_090436.1, forward strand.
CATTGCACACCCCCCTCCACTTATTAGCACAGAATTAAACACCCTTGAATCACAAATCAATCTGGATTCAGTCTGTACTTTTACAAATGTGTGATTGCAACATTTCGGAAATATAACAATGTCAATGTTCATGTTCACATACCAATGTTACACAGTTGTTGGCCAGCAGTTAACATAGCAGAGGGCACAAAGTGGGACCCAGATCTGTGAAATGGAAAGCCAAAGTGATATGTCAGGGTCCATACACAGAGGTAAAAATGTAGATATATGCTATGTCCTACAGTAGTATGAGATGTGAGAGGCAGTGCCATCCTCTTACCTGTATCTCACTGGAAGTATTGCATGATTATGTTGTTTCGGTTGTCTATATCTTCTTCTTCTGCCTCCTCTTCTGCACTGTCCACAGGCTCTACAGCTGCCACAAGACCAGCATCAGGCCCATCCTCCTGCAGAAAAGGCACCTGACGTCGCAAAGCCAGGTTGTGCAACATACAGCATGCCACGATGATCTGGCACACCTTATTCGGTGAGTAGTATAGGGAGCCACCTGTCAGATGGAGGCACCGGAATCTGGCCTACAGGAGGCCCGAAGGTGCGCTCTATTATCCTCTTTGTATGCCCATGTGCCTCATTGTAGCGTTCCTCTGCCCTTGTCCTGGGATTCCTCACTGGGGTCAGTAGCCATGACAGGTTGGGGTAACCAGAGTCACCTGAAAATATTGAGGGACAACTGTTAGACATCCTCCAACCATTAGGGACTAGCCCATACCCAGACACCTATTTAAACTGTGTGGGGGCCTTGGGCTCACCTATTAGCCACACACGGTGCCTCTGGAGTTGGCCCATCACATAAGGGATGCTGCTATTCCTCAAAATGTAAGCGTCATGCACAGAGCCAGGATACTTGGCATTCACATGGGAGATGTACTGGTCTGCCAAACACACCATCTGCACATTTATAGAATGGTAGCTTTTCCGGTTTCTGTACACCTGTTCTTTCCTGTGGGGGGGGGCAAATGCCAAATGTGTACCATCAGTGGCACCAATGATGTTGGGGATATGTCCTAGGGCATAGAAGTCACCTTTCACTGTTGGTAAATCCTCCACCTGAGGGAACACGATGTAGCTGCGCATGTGTTTCAGCAGGGCAGATAACACTATGGACAACACGTTAGAGAACATTGGCTGTGACATCCCTGATGCCATGGCCACTGTTGTTTGAAAGGACCCACTTGCCAGGAAATGTAGCACTGACAGGACATGCACTAGAGGGGGTATTCCTGTGGGATGGCGGATAGCTGACATCAGGTCTGGCTCCGACTGGGCACACAGTTCCTGGATTGTGGCACAATCAAGTCTGTAAGTGATAATGATGTGTCTGTCTTCCATTGTCGACAGGTCCACCAGGGGTCTGTACAACGGAGGATGCCGCCATCTCATCACCTGCCCCAGCAGACGTGCCCTATGGAGGAGAAGGGTGAGCAGAGGGTAATACACCACATAGGTTTCACAAGGCTGCTTAGCACAATTGTGAAATAATCTTTGTGTGCCTTTGTCTGTCCGTATTCCTGGCCAAAAGTGCTGTGACGCAGTTAGTTGGCCTGCCATGTGGCCACCTGAAATGGCGGCTGCCTGACCTGTAAGGAGGGACAAGGGAAAATGAGGTAACTGCGCTGGCGTTGTGCAGCGTCGCAATAGGTGGTCAAAGACCGCTGCGCAATTCAGCATTGGTTATCATTGGGCCCTATGGGTTCCAGGAGCCAATGACGATGTATGCCGCGATGACGGTACGCACCTCTGCGGACGTGACTGCCATTTTCTATCTATTCACTCACTTGATACCTGACCTTCAACAGGAGAGGACCTACACTGCAAGTGCTGTTGTGACCTGCGTCTGGAAGCGACAATGGTAACAGTGTCTGGGGAAAGGACCCCTGCCTTCACTGTGGAGGAGTTGGACAAACTGGTGGATGGGGTCCTCCCCCAGGACACGCTACTCTCCGGTCCTCCAGACAAACAGGTGAGTAAACTGTGTGCATGGTGGATGGCACATGATTGTATAGAGTGTCGTGGATGGAAGAGCCAGGGGGGGCATAGGCCAGAATGTGAGGATGGTGAGTGTATGTTTTTCAGGGCCAGGGTGGGAGGTTTGTGGCCAATGAGTGAGAAGAACTGTACGGGGGAGTAACATCCATTCTTACTTTACTTTTCCTCTAGGTCAGCGCCCACTAGAAGAAGGGTATTTGGCGTGCCATCGCCAAGGAAGTGCGGACCCTGGAGGTCTACCATAGACGGAGCACCCACTGCCGGAAAAGATGGGAGGACCTGCGTCGCTGGAGCAAGAAGACGGAGGAGGCCCAGCTGCGGATGGCCTCCCAACATGGAAGGGGTGCCCGTTGCACCATGACCCCCCTGATGTACCGGATCCTGGCGGTGGAATATCCTGACTTGGATGGGCGCTTGAGGGCATCACAGCAGCCACAAGGGGGTGAGTACAGTATCATTCAGCTGACTGACGCTTGAGGAGGTGTCTGGGTGGGGAGGTGGGCTGTGGGTTCCCCTAGGCCAGGGCAGACGCGCCAAGGTACATCCATTGTTTTGCAGGCTCAGTGCCACTCCAACCCCAAAGGTGGTAGTTGCCCTCTACACCTAGTCAGGCTCCTATGCGTTCCAGTTGTGCATGAAATGGGTCTAGACAGAGTCCCCTATGGGCATGTGCTTTTCCCCTGCACTGTTAGTGCATGTGCTAGTGCATAGTGCTGCTCCCTGTGTGTTGTGTCCGCCAACGGTAGTGCAGGCATTGACCATGTGTCTCTTGTGTCTTTCCCCCCCCTTTTGTTTTGTCACCCTGTCCTTGTGTGCATTAGCATCATCTGGTGGAGGAGCATTGGCACTGGAGACGGAGGGAGCTGCAACCCACATGGCCCTGGAGGGTGAATTTACGGAGTCTGAAGGCACCAGTGTGACGGAGGGCGAGGGGAGCTCCACGACGGGGACGGAGCAGACACCAGTGACAGCGACTCCTCCTCTGATGGGAGCTCCCTTGCGGTGGCGGGCACCTCTGTGCCCACCGCAACAACAGGTACAGCCGCCATTCCCCCTACCAGCACCGCCCTCCCAGCAGCCCCTCATCGATTTTCTCGTACCCGCTCACCCAGGGGGGTGGGCATCTCCTTCGCCCCAGGCACCTTAGGCCTTGCCCCAGTCAGCCCTGCTGCCCTCAGTGAGGAGGCTATTGACCTCGTGAGATCCCTCACTGTTGGGCAATCAACCATTTTGAATGCCATCCAGGGTGTCGAGAAGCATTTGCAGCAAACAAATGCATACCTGAAGGGCATTCATTCTGGCATGGTGGCCCAACAGAGAGCATTTCAGGCTCTGGCCTCAACACTGATGGCAGCCATTGTCCCTGTGTCCAGCCTCCCCCCTCCAACCTCCACTACGCAGACCCAATCCCCTCTACCTCAGCCTATCCCAAGCACACCTTCAGACCAGCATGCATACTCATCAACACACATGAGTGGACATGGCAAACATAAGCACCATTCATCCCACAGGCACTCACACAAGCACCATCCCCATGCAGACACACCAACATCCACTGCCTCCACTGTGTCCCCCTCCTCCACGTCCTCCTCCTCCCTCCCAGTCTCGTCTCCACTCACACCTGAATGCATAACATCCGCAGCCACTGCCTCCATCACCAGCACGCCCATCACCACACACCGCTCACGTGCACTCACCACCCCCACTACCATGCACACGTCCCCTGCGTCCTCTCCCAGTGTGTCTGTGAGCCCTCCTCCCAAACGCAGACACACACCCACCCAACAGCAATCCACCTCACAACAGTCCGGCCCATGCACCTTCATCCAAAATCAGCAGACGTACACCTCCTACAAACACTACCTCTTCCTCCACTCCCAAACCCCCTCCATCTTCCCATCCCAGTGTGTCTAAAAAACTTTTCCTGGCTAACATTGACCTCTTCCCTACACCTCCACCCCCCGTCCTTCCCCTAGGGCCAGGATGTCCAGGTCCCAACCCAGCACCTCAGCCACCAAATTCTCCAGCACTGTGGTCTCAGCAAGTCCGGTCACATCGTGGGCAGCACCCATCAGGGCTGCCAGTGTGCCACCTAGCGAGGCCAAGGATCAGCCCAGTCCACCACCTGCCAAGGTGAAGAAGGTGCACACATGCCATAGGGAGATGCCGCACCAACAATCCAGCAAGGCCTCCTCCAAGCCAAAAGGGGACAGTTCCAAGGGACCAGCAGCGACATCCAAGGTGGGGAAGGGACACAAGGTGAAGGGGAAGTCAGGACAGGGCACGGAGCCTCCGGCTGAGGGACTAGAGTCACCCCTTCTGGCAACCAGAACAGCAACCTGTGCGGCGGTGGACACCGCCACCTGCACCGCCACCTGCACCGCCACCTGCACCGCCACCTTCACTGCCACCTGCACCGCCACCTGCACGTCTGCTGCCTCAGCAACAGTCCCCAGCATCATCCCCAGTGGGCAGCCGCCCAAGGCTGCAGGAGACGTCCTGGTGTCTCCCTCCACAGGTGCTGACACATTCACCACCGGCAGCATCTCCGCCACAGACAGTGCCGCAACCACCCCCACCAGCCCCGGGACGTGCTCTGACAGTGCCACCACAGCCGACATGGCTAACATTACCAGTGGACAGCCATCCCAGGCTGCAGGAGATGCCCTGGACCCTGCACAGCGTACATGAGGCATGACACCCAGCACTGTTTGTACCAGCAGGTGGCAGGCAAAGTCGCAGCAGGGTGGAGTGTATCTCTGCCTCCATGGAGTATCATGCTACCTATTCTCAGGCAATCTCGTGGCACACACACCCAGGTGAGGGAATGGGACCTGACACACTGCATGTGAAGCACTCTGGGCACCAAGCCCCCTCCAGAACCAGTGGAAAAAAGCATCCACAACCCCAATCCTTGGCAGGATGAAGCACTCTGGGCACCAAGCCCCCTCCAGAACTAGTGGAGAAAAGCATCCGCTCACACAGTCCTTGACAGGATGAAGCACTCTGGGCACCAAGGGCCAGATGTAGTAAAAATCGATTTTGCGAATCGGAAATTGCGAGTCGGTGCGACTCGCAATTTCCAATTCGCAAAATCGTATGCAGAATGGTGTCTCAGATGCCTTCTGCGAATCTCAATGGGGTTGCAAAGACCCACCTCATTAGTATTAATGAGGTGGGTCGCATTTTGCGACCCCATTGAGATTCCCTGTACTCACAGGGATGGTGGCCTGCTGGAGACAGCAGACGTCCGTGTCTGTGACTGCTTTTTAAATAAAGCAGTTTTTTTTTTGTATTGCAGCCCGTTTTCCTTAAAGGAAAACGAGTTGCAATACAAAAAAAATACGAAACCATTTGGTTTCATTTTTTCAGAGTAGGCAGGGGTCCATTGGACCACTGCCTGCTCTGAAAAAACATTAATAGCGACATTCACAAAGGGGAATGGGTCCCATAGGGACCCCTTCCCTTTTGCGAATGGGTTACCACCAGTGTGACACTGGTGGTAACTGCGAATTGCTTTGGGACCGAGTTCACGGTCACAAAGCAATTCTGCATCGCGGTGCGAGTCGCAAATAGGAAGGGAACACCCCTTCCTATTTGCGAGTCGCATTCCTATTTTGCGAGTCGGTACTGACTCGCAAAATGGGAATGTGCATCGCGATGCGCGTTTTGCAAGGAGCAAACTGCGAAAATCGCAGTTTGCGCCATGCAAAACGCTTTCCATATCTGGTCCCAAGCCCCTCCAGAATAAGTGGAGAAAAGCATCCACAACCCCAATCCTTGGCAGGATGAAGCACTCTGGGCACCAAACCCCCTCCAGAACCAGTGGAGAAAAGCATCCACTCACACAGTCCTTGGCAGGATGAAGCACTCTGGGCACAACGCCCCTCCAGAACCAGTGGAGAAAAGCATCCACTCACACAGTCCTTGGCAGGATGAAGCACTCTGGCCACCAAGCCCCCTCCAGAACCATTAGAGAAAAACATCCACAACCCCAATCCTTGGTAGGATGAAGCACTCTGGGCACCAAGCCCTCTCCAGAACCAGTGGAGAAAAGCATCCACTCACACAGTCCTTGGCAGGATGAAGCACTCTGGGCACCAAGCCCCCTCCAGAACCAGTGGAGAAAAACATCCACAACCCCAATCCTTGGCAGGATGAAGCACTCTGGGCACCAAGCCCCCTCCAGAACCAGTGGAGAAAAACATCCACAACCCCAATCCTTGGCAGGATGAAGCACTCTGGGCACCAAGGCCCCTCCAGAATAAGTGGAGAAAAGCATCCAGTCACAGAGTCCTTGGCAGGATGAAGCACTCTGGGCACCAAGCACCCCTCCAGAACCATTGGAGAAAAGCATCCACAACCCCAATACTTGGCAGGATGAAGCACTCTGGGCACCAAGCCCCCTCCAGAACCAGTGGAGCAAAACATCCACAACCCCAATCCTTGGCAGTACGAAGCACTCTGGGCACCAAGCCCCCTCCAGAACCAGTGGAGAAAAACATCCACTAGAGAGACTGTGGCCTTGCACTCCCTAAGATAAAGCAGTGGGCAACCCATCCACTGGAGGGACTTGAGAGACTGTGGCTTTGCACTCCCCAGGACCAAGCAGTGGGCAAATCACCCACTTGAGAGTCTTGAGAGACTGTGGCTTTGCACTCCCCAGGATAAATGTAATGTTGATGCATTTATTTGTGTGTATGGTGTTGTGGGTGAGGGTGGGTGTGGGGGTGTTGCATGTGTATCACTCTCTCTTTCCTCCCCCCTCCCCTGTGTGTTAGGTGCAGTACTCACTGTGGTCATCACCGGCGTCTTTGCTGCTCTTGGTACAAGAGGAGGTAAACCAACATGGGCAGGACCTGTAACTCGGGCTCCATGGCGTCCTGGTTCCTCGTTGGGTGTCGAGAGGTGAGTGGTTTCCGTTCCAAATCCTGTTTCCGCAGTGCTTCTGATGGTGTTGGTACCGCCCTGGAAAAGGTGGCGGATAGGCCTGTTGTAATACAGTGGGCGGTACATTGTGTTCCGCCTGTCTGTTGGCGGTTACCGCCATGGTGTTTGTTTCTACCGCTGTGGCGGTCGGAGTGTTAAAGTGGCTGTCTATGTTGGCGGTTTCCGCCATGGTCGTAATTCCATTTTTGTTACTTCCGGCCTGTTGGCGGTATTACTGCTGCTTTAACACCGACCGCCAGGGTTGTAATGAGGGCCAAAGTCCTTTATTGAGATGTAATCTCATGATTTCACTTATTGTTCTCCAAATAAATCTTTGGGCATACAGCCAACACGTGTTTTGCCCCTAAATGGCCAAGCAAACCTGGGGCTTTCTCAAGGCTGAATATACAGTCTTATCAATACCAAATTAGAGAACCATATACAAATCATTCAAAACCAAATAATGACAACATAACAGAAACACATACAGCAACAGTAACAGTAACAAATCACCCAACCACAGGCCACATTATGCAAAAAAATTAACCACAAAGAAGTTAAGTAGGTAAAAACTATGAAAAGAGTAAAAATAGGGTAATAAAGCAAAATAAAAAGAAATAACAAGAAAATGACAGATATTAGTAAGAATAGAATTTATACACAGTGCATTTGTGCATATAGTTAACATCAGATAGTTGGAACAAGCATAACCCATGATGTTGGCAATTATCCCAATGAATGTAGAGTTACAACCATCATAAAAGGAATACCTACCATATGTAAAGTAGTGTATACACAGCAATATTACATCAGTAATAACATCATACATTGTTCCCAAAACCCATAAAGCATACATCACCAGAAGCAGCATGTGTATTCAAGATCAAATATATAGTTCCAGGTCGAAGCGGTCATCATAAGAAATACCAATCAGATTCCGTAAAACAAGCATGGTATAGCCAAAAAGAAAAGGCAAACAGCACCATTAGTACATTATCCTTATATAAAAATAATAATAAGAGCCCGCATTTGCCCAAAGGACAGTGACTGTGCTGGGACGACGTGAAACCACCATAGGTTGCTGTTGTAAATAGTGCCCAAATTACATGTATGGGGGAGAACCTTAGGTTCTTCACCAAGACATGCAGAGTGGATTGAAGGTACTAGACCAGAAAGCACCAAAAAGTGGGATATGTTACAAAACGGTGCAGGGATAGCCAAAAGTTAAAAAGGGGGGGTCAGAGCTTACCAAGCGTATAATATAATTCTACGTCAGGCTTCAAACAGCATAAGTTCTCCCAAAATCTGGAGACAAACATATAAAATTGGACATTATATAGTGCTGAGCAGATTATGTAATGTCGCAAGACATGACATGGTACACTCTAAATTAATGGGGAATACCTGCATGTGGTTCTGGTGTGGACGCTGGGAACAAGGGTCACTATTTTTAAATAAGTAGGGCAGTTTGTAGGGCCTTGTGAGGCATACTTCAGCAACCGTTAGTATCTCTAATGGTCCTCAAAGCATGAAAAAATACATTTAGACAAAATAGCTACACTCCCCCTATATCGTGGCAGTCATGGAGCAGGAAGCAATAATCTGTAGAATCAAAAAAGGAGGAACACAGGCCCTCATTACAACCCTGCCGGTCGGTCTTAAAGCGGTGGTAATACCGCCAACAGGCAGGCGGTAAAAAAATGGGATTTGGACCATGGCGGTTACCGCCATCCAAAACTGCCACTTTAACACACCGCCCGCCAGGATGGTAACAGCTGCTGGCGGCCGCCATAATCCCACCCTTGGGATTACGACCCGGCCTACCGCCATGGTTTTCGTGACAAACATACCACCACGAAAACCATGGCGGTAGGCACTATCAATGCCAGGGAATCTCTTCCCTGGCACTGATAGAGGTCTCCCCTGGCCCCCTCCCGAGAGCTCTCCCCCACCCTCCGCCTCCCGTTCCTGCCCCCCGCACATATACATACCCACACGCACACCCATATACACACATGCACACACGCATACCCACCACCATCCATGCATGCTCACATACATACCCACACACCGCAACACACACTAACATACCTTGTCACACACATGCATGCACAACACACAAAACTCACAATCACTCATTCACGCATGCATCCTATGCGACTTACACCCGCATGCACGCATACCACTACATACACCCCCACATACACACAACACCCCCCACCCCCCTCTCCGGTCAGAGAACCCGACTTACCTGCTTACAGGGGGTCCTCCGGCTGGAGATGGTCCGTGGTTGTCAGCAGCAGTGTCCGCCAGCAAAACACCGCCAGGCCGTATCCTTGCTCCTGATATGGTCGGCGGTGTTTTGTTGGCGTTGCGGTGCTGCTCTCTGCAGCACCGCCTTACCGCCGTCCGCCGCCATGACCGTCGGCGGTGTTCCCCCAGCATTCTGGCAGAATACCGTCGGCAGTCATGATGCAGGTAGATAGCTGGTAGCCACAGAGGCGGTATGTTGGCGGCCGTCGGTGTGGCGGTAGGCGGTCGATACCACTAATGTTGAAATGAGGGCCACAGTGTCTAAGGCACAGAAAAAGGAAGTCATATTCATGATGGAGGCAGCCAAGAAGTGCAAATACCTCATCTAGGGCCATATGTACGAATAAATTTTCCCATAGACACAGAATGGGTAAAACTGCTTGCTACATCTGGCCCCTAGTCTTTTGGTCTCTGCCATCCCTAGCCAGCAGAATGCTCTGACTCAGTTGGGACCACGGATGACGACTATGGCAAAAGATAAACCACGCCATAATGGAGGTGATATTGGATGCCATGTTGAATGAGGCAAGAAACTCTCCATCCTTGCCAGGTTCTAGAGCTGTCCCAAACATACAGGGTTGACCCCATCAATATACATCACAGCTATGTGACTCTTCTCCATACTAAAAGAAATAATAGTAACATAATGGTGGCCAGACCAAAATTTACTCAAATACTAGTTCTTCAGGTGGCCCATGTTAAAATAGACCAATAGAAATAGGTGAAACAATTGAAATTAAGAAATGGGTAACTGGCCCACTGGTCAAAATATACAACACACTCAACTTCAGAAGACTTCTTCACTTTATCCTATAGCAGATCTATACAAAAGATCCTAACTCAATATATTAGTCAAACAAATGAAAAATGTAACAGAGATGCAAAGAACTATTACATGTCAATCATACCAAATACAGATACTTGGCCGTTAACACGGTGGCCATATTTAAAATATAGCCATATGTATACTCAAATTTTGCCCCTCCACCCCATGATTTCAGATAAGTAGGGGAGTCCGCAAGTAGAAATGGTTTAGTGACCAAGATATCGTATTTATTCCAACAGGGCGAAAAGTGCAATAGTTTGTATAAACCCAGGGGGAGGTGAACACATAGTAATACATAATGCAAAAAGGCACAAATCCTCTTAAAAGGAGGAAAATGGGAATGATATAAGTAGGAAAAAATAATTTAAAAAAATATAAATAAATGAATGTCAAGGTCCTCCTGGGTCATGGGGAGGATTGGATACAAGGGTTACCCTCAACCCAAATGTGGAAGGATTGCCTAGTAGGTGTTGCCCCAGATCAAAGCCCATATATCCATGTGAGGAGCAATCAATCACCCATAGATCTTAAGCAAATTTACACTTACCCAGCATGTCAGAATGGCAATAATTATTGTGTGGTCTCCATTGAAGATCAGCACCCTCATTAACATCAGATCTTTGTACTGCGTACATATCGGTTATAATAAAGATTATAACACCTATCTACTCGTCATCAAGCCAACAATGCATTTTGCATCCTTATTCAGGGTCTTGTTGATCGTTTGGGATTTCCCGATCAATTCACTCTCCCATCTCTGCAATATGGGTTCTCGATTTCCTCTCTGTGATGGTCTAGCAACAATTTCAATACCTGCAAAAGACACCCTTTTGTTATAAGGATGTACATTTTCTAAATGATCTGTGAGTGGATGTCCTGAGGAGAACTTGTTGATATTCCTGAATTGTACTTGTATATGGATTCAAAGGGGTCTGATAGTACTGTCAATATAGGGTTTGTAGCAAGGACAGAGGATAATATAGATAACAAAAGGACAATTACAATTAATCTACTGTGAAATCTGTGTATGTTGTCCAGTTAGTAACCTGATGTCATGTGTTCTGGGAAGTCCCAGCTTATCAATGCTAGAATTGTGACAGATGTGAAAGCCGGGCGGACTATCCAGAAATGAGGTTTGAATTTTTCGTTTGTCAACAAATTCTGATCTACATAACATTTGTTTTAAGTTTTGTGCACGTCGAATCCGATTTCTGGAAAATTCTTACTACTCTCTGAGATACATGGCTTATTGAATAACAGACACTGATTGTCGTTTGAGAATTGCTTGTATTAGATGATGTCCATTGTGATAGTCTGTTATGAAATGTAGGAAATTCTCATGTCCCTGTGGCACATGTGTTTTGGATCGTAGAGTTCCCTTGTGGTTTATAGTGGTTACCTCCTGCATAGTCTTCTGGAGTACATTAGGTTGGTATTCCCGGTGCTTGAGATGAGCAATAAGCACCTGATTTCTGTAAGAACACTTTTTCTTTACTACAGTTCCTTTTGTTCCGTTGGGATGTTTTGAATTGTATGTACAGGGTAACAACTGGTCACATGTAAGATTGAGTTGAGTGCAGTCTCTCTACAATATAGTTTGGTCTCAATTTGATTGTTATGTATGTAGATGGTCAGGTTCAAAAGATGAATCTTTTTGGGAAATTGGGACGTGATTTTAATATTTCAAATATTGTGGTCTAACTTGTTCAGGAAGGCCTTGAGGAGGTCAGTGTCACCTTGCCAGATACAGAAAATATTGTCAATATGTGGGATGAACTCTGTAAATTTGCCATTCCAGAACCTGAATCTTTCTACCAGTCCCATGAAGATGCAGGCATACAGAGGTGAAAGTGTTGCACTGATCACTGTTCCGCACAGCTAGGCTTACGTTCAAATACTGCCAATCTGCTCACTTAAATAAGCTCAGTAAGGTCAGACAAGGCGGCTGCGCCTTTTCAATTAAGGTGGCTCGGACCTGGAACAAGTTGCCCTCTTATCTTAAGTTAATCCCAGATCTTCTACTTTTTAGGCAGGCACTAAACACTTGGCTTTTTTCAAAGTAGGTTCTGTAGTCAGCTTTCTTTGGCCTATTGATTGTGGTTTCCACTTCTGTCTCGCAGGTTGAATCTCCAATTAGCTCTAGCGCCAGGATGCCAGTTTTGGTGACAGTCTGCACATTACAATTTTTTTTAATAAATGTAAATAAAAGTAAATGAGGAGAAGACATTGTTTGTGTTAGAAAGGGGGTCTTTGGTTGGCAGTCAGGTTACCCTCTGTCCAAGCAAGGACCATCACTCTAGTCAGGGTATGTCACACACAATCCCAACTATCCTGTGTCTACCCTCTGGTAGCTTGGCACTGAGCAGTGAGGCCTAACTTAGAAGGCAATGTGTAAAGTATTTGTGCAATAAATCATGCAATAACACAGTACAGCAGCACAAAAATACACCACACAGCGTTTAGAACAATATATAATATTTATCTGGTAAAATGCAGGTCAAAGCAATTAAGATGCAATAAGTATATGTTGAAATATCAATGTAAAAATGATATAAAGTGTCTTTATTCTCTTAAAAGCAACAAATGTCTCTTTGAAGCATAAAGTACCTGGTTTGCGTTCAAAATCTCTGCAAGGAACCGCAGAGGAGGAGATGCGTGGAAAACAGGGAGGTGTGTGTCTATTCCTCGGGATGCACCCAGCGATGCGTCATTTATTTTCCACGCAGAGAAGGCTTTGCGTCGATTTCCAGCGCTCTTTCTTGCATCCTCGTCAGGTTGCAGGGTTTTTGGGCGCCCGGGGACGATGCAATAAAATCTGATGCTTTCAGGACGAAGTCACAGGGGCTGCATCGATCCGGTAGGCGTTGCGTGGAAATTTCTACTACATGGCAGGTGCTGCGTCGATTCCTCTAAGGAAGTCGGGCTGCGTCGTTCCAGCTTGGTTTTGCGTCGACCCAGTGGCAGTGGTCGAATTTCTGGTTGCTACGCTGGCGCTGCATCGATCTTCTCCTTGCAGTCGGGCTGCTTCGTTCCAGTTTGGCGTAGGGTGAATTTTTCACTGCGATGCAGGCTGTGCATCGTTTTCTGCAGGCTGTGCGTCGATTTCCACCGCACAGGGAGTTCTTCTTGCAGGAATGAAGTCTTTTTGGTACTGAGACTTCAGAGAACAGGAGGCAAGCTTTTTCCAAGCCCTTGGAGAGCTCTTCTTCAGCACAGCCAGAGAGCAGCAAGGCGCAGGGCAACAGCAAGGCAGCAGTCATTCACAGAAAGCAGTCAGGTGAGTCCTTTGGGTAGCCAAGCATTTCTTCTTGGCAGGTTGCAGGTTCTTCTCCAGGAAGTGTCTGTGAGGTTGAGTGTCTACCCCAGAAGTGTCTGAGTTGGTAGGGTCAGAGACCCTGCTTAAATACCCAACTGTGCCTTTGAAGTGGGGGAGACTTCAAAGAGTGGCTTAGAAGTGCATAAGGTCCCCTTTCAGTTCCATCCCGTCTGTAGGGGGTGTGGCAGTCCTTTGTGTGAAGGCAGGCTACTGTCCTTTGACATGTAAGTGTCAGGCCCTCCACCCTTCCAGCCCAGTAAGACCCATTCAATATGCAGATGTGTGCAAGTGTGACTGAGCATCCTGTGTTTGGGGGTTGTCTGAGTGAATGCACAAGGGAACTGTCAACTAAACCTAGCCAGACGTGGGTTGGAAGGCACAGAAGGATTTAAGTGTAGAGAAATGCTCACTTTCTAAAAGTAGCATTTCTAAAATAGTAATATAAAATCCAACTTCACCATTAAGCAGGATTTTGTATCATCATTCTGGCCATACTAAATATGACCTGGCTACTCATTTCAGATCAGGATCTACCACTCAAACAGTATATGAGGGTAGCCCTAATTCTATCCTATGAAAGAGCAGGCCTCATAGCAGTGTAAAAAGAATTTAGGAGTTTTACACTAACAGGACATATAGCACACATGTTCATGTCCTGACTTTTACCTACATAGCACCCTGCCCTATAGGCTACCTAGGGCCTATCTTAGGGGTGACATATGTAGAAAAAGGGGAGTTTAAGGCTTGGCAAGTACTTTTAAATGGCAAGTCGAAATGGCAGTGAAACTGCACACGCAGGCACTGTAGAGGCAGGCCTGAGACATGGTTAGGGGGCTACTTATGTGGGTGGCACAACCAGTACTGCAGCCCACTAGTAGCATTTAATTTACAGGCCCTGGGCACACACAGTGCACTTAACTAGGGACTTAAAAGTAAATTAAATAAACCTATTTGGTATGAGCCAATGTCACCATGTTTTAAGGAGAGAGCATATGCACTTTAGCTTAAAACCAGCAAAAATTAGGTCAGAAAAAGATAAGGTGGAAGGCAAAAAGTTTGGGGGTAACCCTGCAGAAAGGCCATTTCCAACAGTTTGTAGCACAAAATTTGAGCATCTCGTGGATCATTTGATTAGATTCTGAGAAGTTATCAAGTCTTGTCCACAAGGCCCACCTGATGGCCTTGAGCCCATCCTTATGTTGTATAGATGTGTATAAGCTCACCATGTCAATTGTGACCAAGATAAAATTAGGTTCCCATTTGAAGTTTTGCAATTTGGTCAAAATGTCCTTTTTGTCTTGAATAGAAGAGGAAAGATCTTTCTCGAATTTTTGTAAATGGTTATCTATAAATTCACCCATCTTTGAACAGGCAAAATTGATTCCTGCAATGATTGGTTTACCGGGTGGTGGCATACGCCTCTTTTTTTTAACACTTTTGTTTTATTGGCCTTTCAAAGTAGGCCAACAAAGCACAATACAACTTATTCAACCAATGCATACATTTCAAATCAAATCAAATCATAAATATTTACAAAGCGCGCTACTCACCCTTGCGGGTCTCAAGGCGCTAGGGGAAGGGGTTACTGCTGCTCGAAGAGCCAGGTCTTGAGTAGTCTCCGGAAAGCGGAGTGGTCCTGGGTGGTCCGGAGGATGGTGGAGAGGGAGTTCCATGTCTTGGCCGCCAGGTAGGAGAAGGACCTCCCACCCGCCATGGTGCGGCGGATGCGAGGGACGGCGGCGAGAGCGAGGTTGGCGGAGTGAAGAGGATGGGTGGGAGTGTAGAAGCTGAGGCGGCGGTTGAGGAGTTCGGGTCCCTTGTTGTGGAGGGCTTTGTGTGTGTGGGTGAGGAGTCAGAAGGTGATCCTTTTGCTGACGGGAAGCCAGTGCAGGTGTCTCAGGTGGGCGGAGATGTGGCTGTTGCGGGGTATGTTGAGGATGAGGCGGGCGGAGGCGTTTTGAATTCGTTGCAGACGTTTCTGGAGTTTAGCGGTGGTTCCTGCGTATAGTGTGTTGCCGTAGTCCAGTCGGCTTGTGACGAGGGCGTGGGTCACAGTCTTTCTGGTGTCGGCGGGGATCCAATGGAAGATCTTTCGGAGCATGCGGAGGGTGAGGAAGCAGGATGATGATACGGCGTTGACTTGTTTCGTCATGGTGAGAAGTGGGTCCAAGATGAAACCGAGGTTGCGTGCGTGGTCTGAGGGGGTCGGTGCGGTGCCAAGGGCCGTGGGCCACCAGGAGTCGTCCCAGGCGGTCGGGGTGTTTCCGAGGATGAGGACTTCTGTTTTGTCTGAGTTCAGTTTCAGACGGCTGAGTTTCATCCAAACTGCGACGTCTTTCATTCCATCATGCAGGTTGGTCTTGGCGCTGGTGGGGTCCTTGGTGAGGGAAAGTATCAGTTGATTGTCGTCGGCGTAGGAGGTGATGATGATGCTGTGTTTGGGTACGATGTCGGCGAGGGGGCTCATGTAGACATTGAAGAGTGTCAGGCTGAGCGAGGAGCCTTGTGGGACGCCGCAGATGATCTCGGTGGGGTCTGAGCGAATAGGTGGGAGGTAGACTCTTTGGGAGCGGTTGGAGAGGAAGGAGGTGATCCAGTCCAGGGCCTGTCCTTGGATCCCGGTGGAGCGGAGGCGGGATATTAGGGTTCGGTGGCAGACGGTGTGGAAGGCAGCCGAGAGGTCGAGGAGGATGAGGGCGACTGTTTCTCCGTTGTCCATCAGGGTTCTGATGTCGTCTGTGACTGAGATGAGGGCGGTTTCTGTGCTGTGATTGGCTCGGAATCCGGACTGAGAGGGGTCAAGTAGGCTGTTGTCTTCAAGGAAGTTGGTAAGTTGCTTGTTGACGGTCTTCTCTATGACTTTGGCGGGAATGGGAGGAGCGAGATGGGGCGGAAGTTCTTCAGGTCGCTTGGGTCCGCCGTATGTTTTTTCAGTAGGGCGTTGACTTCAGCGTGTTTCCAGCTCTCGGGAAAGGTGACAGACGAAAACGAGCTGTTGATGATGGTCTGGAGGTGCGGGGCGATGATGTCATCGGCTTTGTTGAAGATAAAGTGTGGGCAGGTGTCCGAGGGGGCACCGGAGTGGATGGAGTTCATGGTGGCTTTGGTCTCTTCCGTGTTGATGTTAGTCCAGGCGTTGAGGGTGATGGCTGGGCTTGTGGGTTCTGTGGTGGTTGGCTGGGTCTGGTGTCCGAAGCTGTCGTGTAGGTCGGTGATCTTACGATGGAAGAAGGTGGCGAGGGAGTTGCAGAGGTCTTGTGAGGGCGTGATGGCGTTGGCGTTGGCGTTAGGGTTGGAGAGCTCTTTGACAATGTTGAAGAGTTCTCTGCTGTTGTGGCTGTTTTTATCCAGTCTTTCTGTGAAGAAATTTCTTTTGGTGGCGCGGATCAGTTGGTGGTGTTCGCGGGTAGCGTTCTTGAGGGCAGTCATGTTGTCGGCGGTGTGGTCCTTGCGCCAGGCTTTCTCGAGGGTGCGGCAGGTTTTCTTTGATTCCTTAAGGGTGTCGGTGAACCAGAGAGGTTTTTTGGTGTTGGTCTGTCTTGGGAGGCGTCTGAGGGGAGCGAGGGTGTCTGCGCAGTTGGTGATCCAATTCGTGAGGCTGAGGGCTGCGTCGTTGGGATCGGAGGAGAAGGTGGGTTGGTTGTCGTTGAGAGTGGAGAGAAGCTGTTCCTCGGGGATTTTGTTCCACTGTCGACGTGGTATGGGTTGTGTGCGGAGGTGGCGAGTCTCGCGTCGGAAGGTGAAGTGGACACATCTGTGGTCGGTCCAGTGTATAGCTGAGGAGTGGCTGAAAGATATGTGGTTGCTGGCGGAGAAGATGGGGTCTAGCGTGTGTCCGGCGATGTGGGTGGGGGTGTTCACCAGTTGCTTGAGGCCGAGGTTGGCGAGCAGGGCGGTGGTGTTGGGGTCGTTATTCTGTTCCAGGTGGAAGTTGAGGTCACCGAGGAGGATGTAGTCCGGCGAGGCAAGGGCGTGCGGGGAGATAAAGTCAGTGATGGAGTCGCTGAAGAGGGCGCGTGGTCCAGGGGGTCGGTAGATGAGAGTTCCTCTGAGTGTGGTCCTGGGGTCGTTGTGGATCTGGAAGTGCAGGTGTTCGGCGGCGAGGGTGGTGTCTTCGGTGGAGGTGGTGACGTTGATGGAGTCCTTGAAGACGATGGCGATTCCTCCCCCTACTTGGTTGGTGCGGTCTCTCCTTGAAATCTTGTAGCCGTCGGGGATGGCTATGGCGATGCCGGGGGCCGAGGAGGCGTTCATCCAGGTCTCAGTGATGAAGGCGACGTCCTGTGCGGTGGAGTCCAGGAGGTCCCATAGTTCAACGGCGTGCTTGTGGACGGAGCGTGCGTTGATCAGGATGCATTTGAGGTGGTTGGTGGCGCGTGGGCTGGCGGGCGTGGGGTTTTCGCGGTGGAAGGTGAGTTTGCAGGTGTGACATACGAAGGGTCCGTGGGTGCGTTTCGGGTTGGCTTGGAAGCAGGTGCTGGAGCGCCCCGGGTTGAGGGCGTGGAGGGTGACGGGGTCGTAGCGATGCTGCGGGGTTTGGTAGTGCTGGTGGCCAGGGGTCGTGGCGCTGGGCGCGATCCAGGCGCGGACGGGCGCAGACGGGCTTGCCTTTGGCGCGCCTTCGGCGCGCCCACTGCGCGCGGCAGCCATAAGAGGGAGGCGGGGGGGAGGAGGGGTCAGCTGGGGGCGGGAGTGGGGCGACGAATGGGAGCAGGGGGGGGCGAGCACGTGGTAGCGGCAGGAAAGCGGAGGTTGGGGGGGTCAGGAAGAGGGGAGAAAAGATAGGGGAGGGGGGTTTAAAGATGGCGGGGAGTTAGGAAGAAAAGATAGGAAGATAGGGGAGAGGGGGTTACAGAGGTGGAGGGGTGTGAGGAAGGTCAGAAGGAGGAGTCAGGAGAAGAAGAGCAGAAGAGAGAGGAGAGATGCATACATACATTTGACAATAATGTAAGCGATTGTACTCAGGGCTTCTAACATTTTGATGAGAATGTACCGCCTATAGGACCATATTTATACTTTTTGACGCACAACTGCGCCAACGCAGTTGAGCGTCAAAAATCTTACCGCCGGCTAACCCCATTCCAACGCTTCATGCGGGTGCCTTATTTAAGGAATGACGTTAGCCGGGAAAATGGTCTCTGACCATGGAAGCAGTCCAGTGGTGCCCTTCCCTGCCACCCTTGCCCACCCCGGGAGGACACCCATGGATGGGGGGACCCATCCCAGGTAAGTACAGGTAAGTTCAGGTAAGTATTTTTTTTTTTTAAGTGGCATGGGGGGCCTAATTTGGGCCCCCCTACATGCCACTGTGCATGGCCATTGGGCAAGGGGGCATGACTCCTGTCTTTGCTAAGAAAGGAGTAATTTCAATGGGGGTTGTGTGTCAAAAAAAGGCGCAAGTCCGGTTTGAGACATGATTTTTGACTCAAACCTGACTTGCACCATTTTTTTACGCACAACTCCCATTTTTCCCTACGCCGGCACTGCCTGGATTGAGTCAATTTTTTGACTCTGACCAGCCCGCAGCGCTGGCTAACGTTAATCCTTAAATATGGTGCCCGCATATGCGCAGGAATGGCGTTAGCCGTCGGTAAATTTTTTGACACAAACTAGCGCCAGCGCTGGTTTGCATCAAAAAGTATAAATATGGGCCATAGTCTGTAGAACCTTGTGTGTAGGTGGCTCACCCTCCACATTGCTCCAGAGGTAGCGTATAGCCTCCACCACTGCCTCGTAAGTCAGAAACTGCTCTCGAGGCAATCTGGTCTGTGCCACGAGGTCCTCAAATGGGATGAGCATTTCCTGGCAGTACATCGCGCCTAAGGTATGTATTTCTACAGCCGTCCAGCGATTAAGCTGTCTTTTTGTGAAGCAGGAAAGCGGGTCACCGTGAGGTATCCCCACCAGTGGAGTGGTGGGCACATAAGGTACCCTAGTTTTTGTTGTCCTAAGAACTCTCCATCAGTGGTCAGGGCTGTTGTTAATAATATACCCAACTTGGAGCCCTGCAGATTAAGTTTGAGCATCCAAGCCACGAGTCTATTGTGGCTGGGGTCCCCCTCATCAGCCGCCAGGTCCAGAAGTCCCACCCCACTGAGCCATTGCGTAATACTCACAGTCTGTCCTAGACAATTACCACTTTTAGGGCCTCCCAATCGACGCCCCTACTAGACGCTGACCCAGGATTAAATGTCAAGTACTCAGTCAACCTATTGATCAACGCTTCCCGGTAGATGTCATCCTCAAAGCTGCAGCATGCAACTGCCATGTCAGGACCGGTTGGCGAGTCTGTTGTTTTCAAAGAGATCAACAGTGGACTGTGATAAAGATATAGGTTGTCATTACAACCCAGGCGGTCGGTGTTAAAGCGGCGGTAAGACCGCCAACAGGCCGACGGTAAAAAATGTGGAATCACGACCGTGGCGGGAACCGCCAACAAAGACAGCCACTTTAACACTCCGACCGCCACGACGGTACAAACAAACAGCGCGGCGGTAACCGCCAACAGACAGGCGGGAGACAATGTACCGCCCACACTATTATGACAGGCCAATCCACCACCTTTTCTGGGGCGGATTCACCGCGGATAAAAACACGGCGGAAACAGGAATCAGGAATCCCAAAGGGAAAACGCTCACCTCTACACACTCCACGAGGAACGAGGACGCCATGGAACCAGAGCTTCACATTTTCCCAGGCTTTATCTTCTTGCTCCTCTTCCAGGAGCACGAACGCCGGCGGCGAAGACCACGGTGAGTACTGCACCTACGACCCAGGGGAAGGGGGAGGGAAAAAACAGTGACACACACACGCAACACCCCCACAGTAATGCGTATCAATACATCACAGTTACATCCGCCAAACCCCCCGGAAGAATGCAAAGACAATAGAAAATGAGTGTAACCATTGTAATATATTAAACTCAAGTAGGCAGAAATAGATATATACACCATGTACATAATATATACCAAGCATAGTAGTCCAGGTAGTGTTCTAAGAAAGTCCGTGGAACACTGGGACCACACGGTATGGGTGAGGCCCACACAAGATCCCCGACCATGACAGAGAAAACACTGCAGGGGCATCAGACAGCAACTAAACAGGCACCTCAGGGGGAGGGAAAGGGGGGGCACCTCAGCCACTTGAGAGCACGACGACAAATCCACGAGGGGGCCACATGCCCACTGTTCCATCCTGGGGAGTGCAAAGACACAGTCCCTCAAGTCTCTACAGTGGGTGGGTTGCCCACTGTTACATCCTGGGGAGTGCAAAGCCACAGTCTCTCAAGTCTCTACAGTGGGTGGTTTGCCCACTGTTACATCCTGGGGAGTGCAAAGCCACAGTATCTCAAGTGGATGCCTTCTCCACTGGTTCTGGAGGGGGCTTTGTGCCCAGAGTGCTTAATCCTGTTAAGGACAGAGGGAGTGGATGTATCTCTCCACAGGTTCTGGAGGGGGCTTTGTGCCCAGAGTGCTTCATCCTGCTAAGGACAGAGGGAGTGGATGTATCTCTCCACTGGGTCTGGAGGGGGCTTTGTGCCCAGAGTGCTTCATCCTGCTAAGGACAGAGGGAGTGGATGCCTTTCTCCACTGGTTCTGGAGGGGGCTTTGTGCCAAGAGTGCTTCATCCTGCTAAGGACAGAGGGAGTGGATGTATCTCTCCACTGGTTCTGGAGGGGGCTTTGTGCCCAGAGTGCTTCATCCTGCTAAGGACAGAGGGAGTGGATGTATCTCTCCACTGGTTCTGGAGGGGGCTTTGTGCCCAGAGTGCTTCATCCTGCTAAGGACAGAGGGAGTGGATGCCTTTCTCCACTGGTTCTGGAGGGGGCTTTGTGCCTAGAGTGCTTCATCCTGCTAAGGACAGAGGGAGTGGATGTATCTCTCCAATGGTTCTGGAGGGAGCTTTGTGAACAGAGTGCTTCATTCACCCCGTGACGGACTCAGTTGCGTCAGTGCCCTTGCCGCTCATGGGCCAGCATTGCTTAAGATGACGGTGCCCTGTGCAGTGGTGCTTGAGATGGTGGTGCCCTGTGCAGCGGTGCTTGAGATGGCGGTGCCCTGTGCAGTGGTGCTTGAGATGGTGGTGCCCTGTTCAGCGGTGCTTGAGATGGCGGTGCCCTGTGCAGCGGTGCTTGAGATGGCGGTGCCCTGTGCAGCGGTGCTTGAGATGGCGGTCTCCATTGCAGGGTCTCAGCTGCTGGCGGTCCTTCACGGACCAGCGGGCTTTTGCTGGCGGTCCTTCATGGCCCAACGGGGCTTTTGATGGCGGTGGCCTATTGGGCAGCAGGGCTGGTGCTGGCGGTGGCCTCCTGGGCAGCTGGGCTGGTGCTGGCGGTGGCCTACTGGGCAGCTGGGCTGATGCTGTCGGTGGCCTCCTGGGCAGCTTGGCTGGTGCTGGTGGTGGCCTCCTGGGCAGCAGGGCTGGTGCTGGCGGTGGCTTCCTGGGCAGCTGGGCTGGTGCTGGCGGTGGCTTCCTGGGCAGCTGGGCTGGTGCTGGCGGTGGCCTCCTGGGCAGCGGGCTGGTGCTGGCGGGGGCCTCCTGGGCAGCTGGGCTGGTGCTGGCGGTGGCCTCCTGGGCAGCGGGAATGATGGCGCTCTTCTCCGCTGTGCTGCTCTTCCCAGACTTGCCGGGTTTCTTGTGGCCCTTCCCCACCTTGGAAGGTGTCACAGCTGACTCCACACTCCCACCGGGACCCCTGGGAGCGGCTTCGGCGGCTGGAGTCTTCCCCCTCTCCCGCCGGGCACTGGCCAACTTCTGATGCTTCACAGGTGGGGGACTGTCTGTGCTGTGGCTCCGTGCCACACTGGCTGCCCTGGTGGCCGGTGCACTCCAGATTCCGGTGACTACAGGCACCACTGGTCCCGGAGATGTTGTGGCTGAGGTGCTACTTCGGGACCTATGAGATGGACGGGGTGGGGGAGGTGTGGGAAAGAGGTCAAGGGTGGACAGGAAAAGTATTTTGGACACACTGGGACGGGTAGCTGGAGGGGGTTTGGGAGTGGAGGAAGAGGTGGTGGTTGTAGGAGGTGTAAGTTTGGTGACTTTGGGTGAAAGTGCATGCGCTGGAGGCTGTCGTGAGGTGGATGGCTGTTGGGTGGGCGTGTGTCTGCGTTTGTGTATCTTGGAAGGGGGCGTCACAGACACACTGGGAGAGGACACAGGGGACGTGTGAATGGTAGTGGGGGTGGTGACTGCACGTGAGCGGGGTGTGGTGGTGGGTGTGCTGGAGAGGGACGTAGTGGAGGTAGATGTAGTGCATGCAGGTGTGAGTGGAGACGTCACTGGGAGGGAGGAGGGAGACGAGCAGGAGGGGGACACAGTGGAGGCAGTAGATGTTGGTGTGTCTGCATGTGTGTGATGCTTGCGTGAATGCCTGTGGGATGTGTGAGGCTTATGTTTGCCTGAGCTACCCTTGGGTGTTGACGTGTGTGCATGTTGGTCTGTAGGTGTGCTTGGGATAGACTGAGGTACAGGGGATTGGGTCTGGGTGGAGGAAGTTGGAGGGGGGAGGCTAGAGACGGGGACAATGGCTGCCATGAGTGCTGAGGCCAGAGTCTGAAAAGCTCGGTGAAGGGCCGCCTGACCAGAATGAATGCCCTCCAGGAATGCATTTGTTTGTTGCAACTGCCTCTCTACACCCTGGATAGCATTCAAAATGGTAGACTGCCCAACAGTGAGGGACCTGAGGAGGCCAATGGCCTCCTCACTGAGGGCAGCAGGGGTGACTGGGGCAGGGCCTGAGGTGCCTGGGGCGAAGGTGATGCCCACCCTCCTGGGTGAGTGGACACAGGGCAAAGGCTGAGGGGCTGCTGGGAGGGCGGTGCTGGTAGGGGGGGTGGCGGCTGTACCTGTAGATGCAGGGGGCACAGATGTTGCCATCACCACAAGGGAGCTCCCATCAGAGGACGAGTCCGTGTCGCTGGTCTCAGCTCCTGTCCCCGCCGTGTAGCTCCCCTCGCCCTCCGTCCCACTGCTGAATTCAGACTCCGTAGTGTCGCCCTCCAGGGCCATGTGGGATGCAGCTCCCTCGTGCTCTGGTGCCACTGCTCCTCCGCCTGATGATGCTAATGCACACAAGAACAGGGAGACCACAAAAAGGGGGGGAAGACAGAAGAGAGACATGTTGAGGGCATGCATTACCGCTACCATTGGCGGACACGACAGACACAGAAGCCCCCTGCACTATGCCACGCTCTTGGGCTCCACTGTTCAATTCCTGGGAAATGGCCTACAAGGCTATGGACGACATCTGCACACATAGATGACACAGGGGCATGACTAGGTGTACTTGGCACTCTACAGAGGTGGGCTGGGGTGCCACATGGCCTGCCTTACGGAGGGGCCTTGCCTACGGAACTCGCCCTGGCCTAGGAAAAACCCACAGAAAGACACCTCCACTGCGCGCAAAGTCAGCAGAATGAGAGTGTACTCACCCCCTTGTGTCGGCTGTGATGCCCTCAAGCACCCATCCAACTCCGTGTAGGCCACCGCCAGGATCCGGAACATCAGGGGGGTCATGGTGCGACGGGCATCCCTCCCATGTTGGGAGGCCATCCCCAGCTGAGCCTCCGCCGTCTTCTTGCTCCAGCGGCGAATTTCCTCCCATCTTTTCCAGCAGTGGGTGCTCCGTCTGTGGTAGACCCCCAGGATCCATACGTCCTTGGCGATGGCACGCCAAATATCTTTTTTCTGGTGGGTGCTGACCTACATGAAATGTACAGGGGAAAAAGAGTAGTTATTACCAACTGCACCGTCAAAGTGATTGGCCCCCATCCCTACCCTTGCCATGATGCACATGCACTCACCGTCGTTTCATGCACGCCTCAATCTCCCCCCCCATCTTTCATCCACCCCACTCCACACAGTCATAGCCCATACAGCATGCTCACAGTGTATTTACCTGTTTGTCTGGAGGACCGTAGAGTAGCGTGTACTGGGGGAGGACCCCATCCACGAGCTTCTCCAACTCCTCTGATGTGAAGGCAGGGGCCCTTTCTCCAGACACTCAAGCCATTGTCTCTTCCAGACCGAGGTCACAGCAGCACTTGCAGTGTAGGTCTTCTCCTGTCGAAGATCAGGTATCGAGTGATTGAACAGATAGAAAATGGCGGTCACGTCCGCGGCGGTGCGTACCGTCACCGCCGGCGCACATCGTCATTGGCTCCTGGGACCCATATGGTCCAATGTTAACCAATGCAGCATTGCGCCGTTGTCTTCGACCGCCTACCGCAACGGTGTACAACGCCAGCGCAGTTACCTCACATCCCATTGTCCCACTTTGGAGGTCAGGCAGCTGCCATTTCAGGGGCCCACATGGCTTCCTTTCCAACTGCGTCACACATACCTAGGCCTAGACTCAACACACATACAGGCCACCTTTTGTGTATGATTGGTGTTCTGTGTAAACTGTGGGTTCGTACCTCTGAGTTGTTTGACTCTGTGCTCGCTGTTGTCCTTCATAGGCACGGTCCGCTGGGACATGTGAGGAAATGGCGGCATCCTTCGGTGTACCGACCGTTGGTGGACCTATCGACAATGGAGGAGCGACATGTCATAATCACATACAGGCTTGACCGTGCCACAATCCAGGAACTGTGTACCCAGTTGGAACCAGACCAGATGTCAGCAATCCGCCATCCCACAGGAATCCCCCTTCAAGTGCAGGTGCTGTCAGTGCTCCATTTCCTAGCAAGTGGGTCATTTCAAACAACAGTGGCCATAGCATCAGGGATGTCCCAGCCTATGTTTTCCAACGTATTGTCCAGAGTGTTGTCTGCCCTTCTGAAACACATGCTACATCATTTTCCCTCAGGTGGAGGATTTGCCTAAAGTGAAAGGTGATTTCTATGCCCTGGGACATATTCCCAACATCATAGGTGCCATTGATGGAACCCATGTGGCTTTGGTTCCCCCCCCGCAGGAGTGAACAGGTGTACAGAAACCGGAAGAGTTATCATTCTATGAATGTACAGATGGTATGTTTGGCAGACCAGTACATCTCCCATGTGAATGCCATGTTCCCTGGCTCAGTGCATGACGCCTACATCCTGCGGAATAGCAGCATCCCTTATGTGATGGGTCAACTCCAGAGGCACCGTGTATGGCTATTAGGTGAGCACCTGGAAGCAAGACAGTGGGAATGGTTGTCTGGGTCTGGGGTTACCCTAAAGGTTAGTGTGTGTCTAATACTTGTCCCTCGCCATTTGCAGGAGACTCTGGTTACCCCAACCTGTCATGGCTACTGACCCCAGTGAGGAATCACAGGACAGGGGCAGGGGAACGCTACAATGAGGCCCATGGGTGAACTAGGAGGGTGATCGAGCGGACCTTCGGCCTCCTGAAGGCCAGGTTCTGGTGCCTCCATATGACAGGTGGATCCCTATTCTACTCACCAAAGAAGGTGTGCCAGATCATCGTGGCCTGCTGTATGCTTCATAACTTGGCATTGCGACGACAGGTGCCTTTTCTGCAGGAGGATGGTCCAGATGGCGGTGTTGTTGCAGCTGTGGAGCCTGTGGATAGTGAAGACGAGGAAGCAGAGGAAGAAGACATGAACAACAGGGACTCAGTGATCCAGCAATATTTCCAGTGAGACACAGGTAAGAGTACAGACCTGCCTACTACATGTACTTAAACACTACTACCTCTCTACTGTCTGTCCTTTTCACCCAGTGTATGGTCACTGAGTTGTCACTTTCCCTTAAGATTTCACAGATGTGGGTCCCACTGTGTGACATCTGCTTTGATTCCTCATGGACTTCAGCTGTGTGACATAGGTATGTTGGCATTACAATTGAAAGAGCATTTTGTCACTGTAATTGCTAATACACTATTTCGAAATCACAGACAGACTGCAGATTGTTTTGTGTTTCAAGGGTGTTTATTTAAGTGCTCAGTATTGGAGGGGGTAGTGAAATGGTGAGGGGTGATGGCGGAGGAATGTCCATGGCAGAGTCCAGTCTATTAGTCTCACAGGTACATTGCCCAAATGGGCATAGGAAGTGGAGGTTGGGCAGTTTAAGTATGGACAGGGTGACAAAGTGGGACAATAGGATGACAATCAGGGTGGTCTCATTTCTTGGCGGGGGTCTTGGCATCGTACTCTGTCTTTGTCCTGGATCTCAGGGACCGTTTGCGGGGTGGTTCTCCCTCTGCAGGGTGTGGGGTGCTGGTCCTGTGGCGGGGCGTCCTGTCCACTAGCGCTGGCGCAGGTGGTGGGCAGTTCATCGTCCATGGTAGTGTCAGGGGCGCCTTGTAGTGCCACAGTGTCCCTCCTGGTGTTGAGTAGTTCCTTCAGCACCCCTACGATGGTGCCCAGGGTGGAGCTGATGGTTCTGAGTTCTTCCCTGAAGCCCATATACTGTTCCTCCTGCAGGCGCTGGGTCTCCTGAAACTTGGCCAGTACCGTTGCCATCATCTCCTGGGAGTGGTGGTAGGCTCCCATGATGGAGGAGAGGGCCTTGTGGAGAGTGGGTTCCATTGGCCTGTCCGCCCCATGTCGCACAGCAGCCCTCCCAGTCCCCCTGTGTTCCTGGGCCTCCCTCCCCTGGACCGTGTGCCCACTACCACTGCCCCCAGGTCCCTGTTGTTGTTCGGGTGGTGGGTTATCCTGGGTTCCCTGTAGTGGTGGACACACTGCTGATTGATGTGTCCTGGGGACGGAGGTATGGGCCCGCGGGGTGGGTGCTGCGCTGGTGTTTCCAGAGTGGGGGGAAGGTCTGTGATGGCCTGTACCAGTGTGAGGGGAACCGACTGTCCATAGGTCCCCGACGGGCCGGGCTGGTCATCTAGATCCAGCTGGACTGAGGTGCTGTCATCACTGTGGGCCTCTTCTGTTGGTGGTGTGGACATGTGTGGACCCTCCCGTCCGGTGACGTTGGGTAGGGGTCCTGCAGGGGTATAAAAGGATGGTTATTACATCTGTATGTGTCATGGTGTGCAATGGGTGGGTGAGCGTGTACCCCAGTGCTTGCATTCCTGTGTGGGAGCTTGTGTGATGGTGTTTTAGGGGGTTGTATGGGTATGTGCAGTGGGCATGCTTTAGTGATGGGTGTCCATGCTCTGTTGTTGCATGCAGGGCTTGGTGTTGTGATGGGTGGTTTGTGATGTTGGGACATATGTGAGGAGTTGGGGTGCTGGGGGTGAGGGTGGGGGTATGTGATAGCATGCAGGTAGGGTGGGGGATGTAATAGTTAAGATTTGACTTACCAGGGTCCATTCCTCCGCCTACTCCTGCGAGACCCTCAGGATGCAGAATCGCCAAGACCTGCTCCTCCCATGTTGTTAGTTGTGGGGGAGGAGGTGGGGGTCCGCAGCCAGTCCGCTGAACCGCCTGGTGGTGTCTTGAGCCCACGGAACGCACCTTCCCCCATAGGTCGTTCCACCTCTTCCTGATGTCCTCCCGATTTCTTGGGTGCTGTCCCACTGCGTTGACCCTGTGCACTATTCTTCGCCATAGCTCCATCTTCCTTGCAATTGAGGTGTGCTGCACCTGTGCTCCGAATAGCTGTGGCTCTACCCGGACGATTTCCTCCACCATGACCCTGAGCTCCTCCTCCGAGAACCTGGGGTGTCTTTGCCGTGCCATGGGGTGGTGTAGGTGAGGTGTGGGGTGGATTGTGTGGTGATCAGTGTGCTGATATGTAGTGGTGTGTCGTGTGAGGTGCGTGGAAGTTGTGTGGGTGATGGTATTGTGTGCCTGTGGATGCTGTTGTTATTGCTGGTGGTGTCTCTCTCTGGCCTTCTTTTTTGATTTTTGGTCGTAGGGGTTTGTGGGTGATGTGGGTGTGTGTTTTATATTGTAATGGGTGTGTGGGAGAGGTGTGTGTATGTGTATCAGGTGTGTGTATTTGGAGTTGCCCAATGTGGTAGTGTTTTGTAAAGGTGTGTGTATTTTGAGCGCGGCGGTGTGTACCGCCAATGGAATACCGCGGTTGAAAGACTGCCACGTGGATTCATGTGTCGAAATAGTGTGGGTGTATTTCTGTTGGCGTGAGGGTGTCGGTTTTGTTTTCGGCAGTTTATCACTGACCTTTGGTGTGGCGGACTTGTGTGGGTGTCTGAATTTTGGCAGATTCCGAAATGTGGGTCATAATAGCTGTGGCGGTTTTCTGCGGCCGCAGCGGTGTGTTGGCCGTCTTCTGCACGGCGGTAAGTGGCTTTTACCGCCAATATTGTAATGAGGGCCATAGTCCGACCAAAGTATTCCACTTGTGTTAGCGTTTCACTAAGGAAGGCAGAGCAGAGGATTCGATCTATTCTGGTGTGTACTCGATAAAGGTATGAGTAATATGAGTAGTCTCTACCGAGAGGGTTCTGAAGGTGCCAGATGTCTGCCATATCCCATTGGGATATCCAAGTCGACATACCCGCTGCCACTCTAACAGTTGCCAGAGCGGTGGGGTTGATCGGCCTAGGTTAGGGTCTAAAACTCCATTAATATCCCCTTCAATGAGGAACGGAACATCAGTGAATCGCACTAGTCGGACAGACAAGGAGTGCAGGAACTGGATCTGGTCTTGGTTCGGGGCATAAACACTTCCCAGCACCAGCGGCTTGCCATGGAGACGCCCTCTTTGTCCACATCAACAGTAGGGGCCTCGAAGGGTACCCCCGCTTTTACCCATATTGCCGCCCCCCTTGCAAAGGTTGAATATGTAGTTGCGAACAGTTGACCATGCCAACACCTGCGGAGGCGGTCTGCTTCTACCTGGATGAGGTGTGATACCTGCAACATGGCAATATGTATCCCCCTGTGTTTCATTTACGCAAGAATCTTGGGGCGCTTTGCCATCAAACACATGCCCCGGATACTCCAAGACATATTTTTAAAGGGGAGGTGTGTAACAGCCACTCCATCTAAGGAAATCATGGTCCTTACCCCTCCACCACTCCCAAAGGGCTCTCCAATAGTGTATTGCTTACTCCTAAGTGACCACGGGCTAAAACAAGCAATGCAAACAAACCCCAACTCTCCATCCCCAGAGCAGACAAGCAACCACTGACTGCTCAAACCACAGAAATCATTATGTAAATGTGTTTTATCATAATTCACCTGGATTGTCCGGCTGGTGATCTGGGGCTAGATACCAGGAGCATGAAGGCAATCCATCTGAGTCCAGGTTAGCCAGCATCAATAATTCGTTAACTGGCCGTAGGTGAAGGTAGAGCCCTGTGTATTCAAGTGATGTCATCCGACATCTGGGGTGTCACGTGGGGTAGCCCCTCCATTACACTAACTACAGAATCTACATCAGAGGAGTCTTCCATGTCCAAGGGTTCGGGTCCCGACCCAAGGTCCATGTCTGAGCTTCTTGCTTCCTTCAGGGAGGCCACTGCCTGCAGTGCCGCCCTCTTCCCCTGGTGAGCCTATAGCTTTGTGGGCTTTGTCACCTGCTGACTGCTCACAGGATCCTGTGTATGTCTTCTCTTGCCATGGGGCTGGGGTGGCCTGTATTCCATGTGCTTGGCGCTCTCTTTGCCTGTGTGGTATGTCTCAAGCCAGGCCCATGCTTCATCTGGTTCCTGAAAGAAGTGGGTGGGGTCTTCTAGCATGATCTTCAGCGTAGAGGGTGTTTTGCCATTAATTGTGTTTGACCAAGGACTTTGTGTTTCACCACTGCGCATATTAGTTGCTCAATGTTCACCAGTAGCACATTACATGTTGTATTCAGTTTAGCTGCCTATTGGCTTTATCGTGGAGTTAGACATTGCAGTTGAGACATTGCAGATGAGCTGTATTTTTCCACATGGTTGACCAAGCTGTGTTTTTCGTATTGAATTCACACCAAACCCTACATAATAAGAGAGCGTATATTTTGTGTTTACCTCTCTATCCAGTCTGGGAACGAGTGAGATTTGGAGACTTGGCCACTTTCAAAACTCTTATTCGGTTCCCACACTGAGCCAGCATTTTTGCTCTAAACGGTGTCCCTGTGCGGCAGCAAGGGAAGATTTTCCAGGACTTCAGTCAGGAGCGGACGTCAGCTGCCTGGCCTCCAGCTTGGGTGGAAAATCTTTTTCTCGCAGTTGAACAGGAATCATCAACTTGCTGGCACGAGAAAGATGACAAGCAGTGATAGGCCCTACGGTGATGACATTTTGACTTTTATTCTTTGCTTTGAAGTTATGCTATAATATAATCGCATGTATTTGCTGTGTACATTGCAAGTGAGAAGTACTTCGATATATTTAGCTTTCATTGCTGCGACTAGTTTTAAACGTGTGCTTCCAACCTATTAATCTCGTCTTTCAGGAACCTGGTGGTGAAGTAATAATAATAAGGGCCATATTTATACTTTTTGACGCAAAACTGCGCTAACGCAGTTTTGCGTTAAAAAAATTAGCGCCGGCTAATGCCATTCTGAAGCACCATGCGGGCGCCGTATTTATTCAATGACGTTAGCCGGCGTTAGCCGCAGGCGCTGCCTGGTGTGCGTGAAAAAAAATGACGTGATATGGAGCTTGGGCGCCAAAAAATGGGGCAAGTCAGGCTGAGGCAAATTTTACGCCTCAACCCGATTTGCGCCATTTTTTTCGACTCCCAACCCCCATTGAAATGACTCCTGTCTTAGCAAAGACAGGAGTCATGCCCCCTTGCCCAATGGCCATGCCCAGGGGACTTCTGTCCCCTGGGCATGGTCATTGGGCATAGTGGCATATAGGGGGGCACAAATCAGGCCCCCCTATGCCACAAAAAAATAAAAATAAAATACTTACCTGAACTTACCTTAATGTCCCTGGGATGGGTCCCTCCAGCCTTGGGTGTCCTCCTGGGGAGGGCAAGGGTGGCAGGGGGTGTCCCTGGGGGCATGGGAGGGCACCTCTGGGCTCCTTCCGAGCCCACAGGTCCCTTAACGCCTGCCCTGACCAGGTGCTAAAAAACGGCGCAAAAGCGGCTAGACGTCATTTTTTTTGACCCACCCACTCCCGGGCGGGAATTTTGCCCGGGAGTGTAAATACGCCGCACATTCCTCGGAGTAAATTTTTTAGACGGGAACGCCTACCTTGCATATCATTAACGCAAAGTAGGTGTCCACGCTAAAAAATGATGCAAACTCCATGGACTTTGGCGCTAGACGCGTCTAACGCCAAAATATAAATATGGAGTTAGTTTTGTGTCGGAATTGCGTCAAAAAAAACGACGCAATTCCGGCGCAAACAGAGTATAAATATGCCCCTAAATGTCTTCTTTAAACTAAGAAGTGCATTCCAGAGAAGTTTTGTCAGCTCGGTCATAAGATAAGGAAAGCAAAACAGAGGGGAACAGCAAGGAGTACCTGAGTCCCTCCTCACGCAGAGCCAGTTTCACCCCCATGAAGGTGGCCCGCCTGGACTGGACCGCAATTGTGAAGTCTAGAAATAAGGTGGCCTGGCTGCTCTCCACTTGGAACGGACCCGCTTTGCGGGCTCTTTTGCAGCAGCAGATCTCAGTCTCGATAATGAAGGAGTTTTGCTACTATTGGTTGAGTCTGCCTCCCCGGCTCCGGTCTACGAGCCGGGACTTGGTGCGCTCTTTCCAGCACAAAGAACGGCGTGCGAGGCCTCCTGCCTATGAGCGAGTGCAGCCAAGTCTCCAGGTAGATCACTGCATCAGGCCCCTCCACTCCCTCCGGCATCCCAACAATATGCACATTATTGCGCCGGCTGTCTCCCTCAGCATCGTCAGCGCGATGCTGGAATTTCTGGATCCATTCTATGAGGTGGGTAACTTGAGACCTAAGGGCCTGGTGTGTAGGTTCCAATTCCTCCAGGGCTGTTTCTGTATCTTTCACCCTGTCAGCCAGTTTGTGATGGTCTTTACGTAAGTAGCTCAGTTCAGCAGAGACTTTTCCAATCTTGTGGCTCAGAGTCAATTTGGTACTCTCAATTGCTCCCAGAATCCTGTTTAGGCTGTCTTGCATAGAGGTAGGCCCCAGGTTCTCCCCAGCATCTCTGTCTATCAGCTGGCCATCAGGTGCCAGAGCTACCAAGGGTGTCCCCTGTGATTTAGGTCTGGGTTTCCCATTAGTCAGCATATATCAGTTAACAGTTGGAACTCGCAGCTATCGCACCCACCTCTAGGATCCAAATGAGTGTAGCGACACCCAGTAGCTGCCAGTCCTGCAGGCCTTCGGTGCAGTAAAAGAGCTCTCCAGTTAGGCCTGGTAGAAGGGGCCAGTCTTGGGAGCACACTAACCTCCAATCACTTGCCTCAATGTCCCCATGCCTCATCCTATGGGGCCCCGTTAGATCTCCAGTGGTGTTCCACCTCTACGACTGCTCTAAGTGCAGCCTGCGGGTTGACTATTTAGGGGCTAAAGGTGGTGCAATGTTCCACAAATGGGGCTGAAGTTCAAAGGGGGCCCTGGATATGCCACTCCCTCTGAAGCAGTGCCAGCCTCTGGGTCTTCCATCAGTATCCACCCCCTGTTGTTGATAACTGTCACCGTCCACCAGATCAGGGGGGACGTGAGGCTGCATGTAGCACTGGAACCCAGCCCAGGCACCCCTGCGATGTCACTCTTCTTCCACGCTGGGGGAGGGGAGAGGGGGAACAACCCACCAGCTGCTATTCAGTGCCAGCCCTCTCACAAGGGCTATCCCCTGTAGGAGTCCCAGGCAAGTCCCCTCTGGCAGTCCTCACCAGGACAGAGTACCCTACAGTGGCCCGGGGGGCCCAGTCCGTCTGCTCGCGCTCCTCACCTCCTCACTGCAGGTTATGCTGTTGGTCTCCCGGGCCTTCTTCCCCAGACCAGGGGGATCGTTCCCCATCTGGTAGTCCCCAGCCATGTTACACGAAGCAGCGGGCAGGGCCAGGCCTCCGCCCATTTCCTGCTCTCCTCCAGCCCGGGCAGCGCTTCCTTTCCCAACGCGGGTCGTCAACGGTCAATCCAGCATACCACGGCTCACCTCCCGGTCAGGCCGCTTTCACCTGGGCCACCGATTTCACGCCCTTGCTGCGGACACCACCAGTACCGCAGATGCTCCGAATTCTGACGGCTGGCGCAGCAGGCGGGACCCGGCCTCATCTCCCCATCCAACCGGGACAGTCTTCGGCCCAATCAAGTGGCCAGGGTCATCCAGTGCCTCCAGACTCCTCCATCTGCAGGACCATGTTCAGGCGGCCCCCCGCCTCACTTATGTATACTTGGGGCCCCCCTTTATCGGGTACTAAACAGGATTTTTTGCAGGCCGACCCGGAGCTCCGATATTAGGCGGCCGCCATCTTGGCCGAGCAAACTCCCCCCGTGGCATACCCCTCTTATAGGTCTTTGGTAATAAGTAAAAAGTAGGCATAGTAGGATATACAATATATAGATACTTCTTTTCACCATCACTCAACAAACCTCTAGTGTGCCAGTCCTGGAGTAGTGTCCTGATCTATTCCTGTATCTCCGGTGTAGCATCATGATCCAAGGCTAGATAACAGGTAGTATCAGATAGTTTTTGATTAGCTTCAAGGAGGTACTCATCCACATGCAATAGTACAACGCTACCCCATTGTCTGCTTCTTTAATGATAACCTCTGGGTGGTGGCTCAAAGAGTGTATGGCCATATGACCCCAATGCGTTTACCGCCGATTCCGGTGGTGCGTTGTTGATGCTCAGAAGCACAAGGACATCTCCACAAAGACGCACTAGTAACAACACATTGCCAAAGGCACACAAGGTTGCTGGAGACGCTTACCCCGTGGCCCATCACGTACCCTTAGTGTACAATATAAACGGGGCATATAAAACATGCTAGGTAACGCTTACTGACATACTCGTAGAAAATACTCCGGTTGGGTAGGCCACGATGCTCATTTTACAGAAACTAAACCAATAACAATAAAATACACACACACTCTTTTAAACCTGTCTGACTAAGTATTTTTTACCCATGATTCTAATTATGTATTGTATGTGCATATGTGTGTCTATTCATGTGTGTGTGTGTGTATAAATATATATATATATATATGTGTATGTATGTGTATATGTTGTTTCTGTGCCTGGCATGTTTGTGGATCATTGCATGGGTTGTTATACTAGATATCTATGAATTTCTGCTCTCTTTTTATCACACTTATCTACTCATCACTCTTATGTCATGTCTCTATCAAACTATCCTCCATTCTCACTCGGACTCATCCCAAATCCCTTCGACCACTTTCATCTCCTAAATATCTCTGCCTAAGCTCTTCCCTCCACCTCCACATCTAACTCACCAAACCTCACTCTACCTCTGTGACCTCCCACACAACCCTACTAAATTCTCCTGCATTCATCTCACCCTACTACTATGCTCTCCCTAACCCTTCCACATCCTCTTTCTCCTCCGCTCCCCTTTTATTCATCTCAAGCCTTTGGATTGAGTAAATGAAGGATAAACTCCCAACTAACACTTCTGGATTTCTTTCCTCCTCCACCCCTCCATTACTCCAGTCAATCTAACTAACAAACTCTCATATCCGCAACTCAAATTAACTCATAATAATACTAAAACTTTACTCCTTATTTAAATTATACTAATCCATCACTAATTCTTGTTGGGTACCGGAGTAGCGTGCTACTCATCGAAAAGCGATTCGACGCCTCGTCAAGGGTAGTAAGCGCTATATAAATACAATTACAATTACAATATGCTCTTGAGAGGTGAAATTATTTGGTGGAAACGTTTGTTTCTTTTTATATCTTTGGTATTCCTTCTCTAGTTCATGAGAAAAGGTCAACTGGAATGCATCAATAATGTTGCCTGGTACCAATTGGGGTCAAAAGTTTTATTTGGTCTT
Source organism: Pleurodeles waltl (assembly GCF_031143425.1). Taxonomy (NCBI): domain Eukaryota; kingdom Metazoa; phylum Chordata; class Amphibia; order Caudata; family Salamandridae; genus Pleurodeles; species Pleurodeles waltl. The sequence continues at coordinate 321,950,900 of NC_090436.1, forward strand.
AAATTTAGTAGTGTCTGCGGCTCCAGTGTCTATCTCCAGTTCTGTAGCAGTATGGATGAGGGAATTGGATTCAGTTTCTATTTCAGAGAAGTTAGTAAGAATATTGATATCCTCAAGGTCTTGTGCAGAGAGTGTTGACAGGTTGGTCATATTGTATGTCACAGTTTTTTGGGTTTATCATGTTCCAGATTAACTATATCTGCTGGGGGGGAATCAAAATACCTAAGCCCCGTGGGATGTAGTCTGCTTCAAGTATTTTTTGAGTGAGGCAGATTCCCACCACTTCACTGTCTCTTTCTTTAGTGTCTTCTCGAGCGCTTGGAAAGTAGTGGAGGCCGAGGGTTAGATTTCGTAATGTTCTGATGAGGAGTCAGGTTTGGTGTAAATATCTCATCAACCCTATTATATCTAGTGGCTCTTCTTCCTTGACAAAGTGCCACAAGTCATAAACAAATTTCAACTTAAAAATTCACAAAGTCAGTTCAAATATCTCAAAGGGTTAGGCTGAATCTACCAGAACTTATACATATTTTAATAGCATGGGGTGAAAGTCCTTGGTAGGGCCAACCTTAAAGCAATGGGTAATTTAGGTGATGAGGTGTCCTGAAGAATGGGATACCCCTAATGCATACTTTGAGGCATTTCCCTCTTACTAGGTTTGCTGCAGAATGCAACACATGTAGAAAGGACAAGGAGAAATAAAGATATTTCTCCTCGTTATGCCTCACCTGGGTAAATCTGGATATGAGCCAAAATCCATGGGTGAATGTGTGGTAACCCTGATGCTCCACCCATGGAACGCCTCCATGAGGTAGAGTAACCCACTGCCTTGTGTTTCTCTAGATTTACCAAGCGCCACAGGTCCACGCAAGGTGGTCTTGCATGGCTTGGTAAATCTCATCTACGTTTTGCATCAGCCTTGCGTAACCTTGCATGGTGCAAGACAATGACAAACAATGATAAATATGGCCTTTGGTGTATATGCTTAGCTGAGGAGGCACTGGGGCAAAGCAACCATATGTGGGATTACAACTGAGCGCCTCTAAGTCTGAATCCCCACTAAAGTGCAATGATACCTCAGTGCAATGGAGCCTCGGCTAAACTGGGATAGCCGTCCTGTGGGCAGGTGTGTAAAGCCGCTTACTCATGTACTGGAGTGTAGACAGATGGGGGCTGTCTCCATCACCATTAGTGCACCGCATGTTCGTTGTGCACCTTGAGCTAAATCATTTCTAAGTTACCTGACTCTGTCAGGTTTTTGTAAGTAGCAGATCAGCTGCCTGACTGCTATCCATTGAAAGTCATTGTCTAAGCGAAGGTTTTATCTCCCAGCGTAGGTGTCTGTGCCCCTTCTAGGGTCCCTCTGCAGCCAAGTTGGCAGGAGAGATGGTGTGAAGGCTCATGGGAGGCTTCCTTCATCATGTGCAGTGCAACACGGGGCTCTCTCCCTGCTGCTATGCACTGGTGGGTGAAGGGGTGGGGGTACAATACCTGCCAGCTCAGCAGGGTAACCAGATGGATGGAGCAGACACCAGTGGAGTCGCCTGAAGGCAAGAAGCTGATTGGTGGCTTGACGAAGGAGCCTCTTGAGCACCGACCTTGTCATCTGGTGCCACCTGGTCACTCTGGTCACCAGGTTGGCTGAATCAGGGCTAGTGACTGGCTGACCAGATGATCTGTGGGATGATTAGAGTAGCTAACTTTGATTTGTGTCTCGTCCCCCAACCCCAACCTCCTGGGTTCTGTAAGCCCCCACTTTAGGGGAGCTTAGTAGTCGAGGAAAAATGGGCAGAAAAATTAGCAGAGAGGTGTTTGGCTGGAGCCTTAATCCTCCTTACCTCCCCAGACTCAGGCACCAGGAAAGTGGAAGGCTCCGACTAGGGGCACCATCAGCTGATGGACTGTGGGCACAGTCTCTCTGCCCAGGGCATGTTGGCTACAGACAGGGGAGAGCTCTTGTGTGTCCCTCTGGGATGTGGAGCAGAGATGGCTGCTGCAGGCCAGGGCTCCAGGCAACAGGCAGGGCCACCTCCCCTACCCAGGCTAGTGTTGTCTTGGTCTGAGGAGGAGTTTGGGGCTCCTGTGGTCTAGACAGCTCCCGTAATCCCCTGTGAGAGGTGGACAAAGCCATGGTTTTCACCTGGGTGGCCCTGTCCACACAGGACAGAGCTCTAGGCACCAAGCAGGGCCACCTTCCCTACCCGGACAGGGTCGTGTCAGACCAGGGAGAAGTCTGAGGCTCCTGTGGGCTGAACACCTCCCGTAATCCCTGGTGGGAGTCCATGTCCCCCCTGTCCTGCAGGCTGGTGGTGACGGCCAGCAGGCAGAGCCTCCTACCCTGCTAAGGGCAGGGTGGTTTCCCACCTGCAAGGGTTTGCCAGGTTTTAAGAGGTCTACCAGTTAGCTTGTGTAGGAAAGTACCATCTTGCCTGGCACGTGCCCCCATTTTTACATGTATGTCAGTTTGTTTTTGCCTGTTCCACTGAGATCCTGCTAGCCAGGATGCCAGTGCTCATGGTTTGTGTCCTGAATGAGTATACCTGTGTAGTGACTAACTGTGTCACTGAGGCTCTGCTAACCAGAACCTCAGTGCTTATGCTCTCTCTGCCTTCAAATTTGTCACTATAGGGTAGTGAACACTTTTACCAATTTCAATTGGCACACTGGAACACACTTATAATTCCCTAGTATATGGTACCTAGGTACCCAGGGTATTGAGGTTCCAGGAGATCCCTATGGGCTGCAGCATTTTTTTTGCCACCCATAGGGAGCTCAGACAAACCTTTACACAGGACTGCCACTGCAGCCTGACTGAAATAACGCACACGTTATTTCACAGCCATTTTCACAGCACTTAAGTAACTTATAAGTCACCTATATGTCTAACCTTCACTTGCTGAAGGTTAGGTGCAAAGTTACTAAGTGCGAGGGCACCCTTGCACTAGCAAAAGTGCCCCCACATAGTTCAGGGCCATTTCCACAGACCTTGTGAGTGCAGGAATATCATTACACGTGTGCACTACATATAGGTCAATACCTAAATGTAGCTTCACAATGGTAACTCCGAATATGGCCATGTAACATGTCTAAGATCATGGAATTGTCCCCCCATTCCAAATATGGTATTGGGGAGCCAATTCCATGCACCCCCGTGGCTCCACTATGGACCCGGGTACTGCCAAACCAGCTCTCTAGGGTTTTCTCTGCAGCTACCGCTGCTGCCACCCCACAGACAGGGTTCTGCCCTCCTGGGGTCTGGGCAGCCCAGTCCCAGTAAGGCAGAACAAAGAATTTCATCTGAGAGAGGGTGTTACACCCTCTCCCTTTGGAAATAGGTGGGCTGGGGAGGGGTAGCCTCTCCAAACATCTGGAAATGCTTTGAAGGGCACAGATGGTGCCCTCCTTGCATAAGTCAGTCTACACCGAACCCCCCAGCCCCTGCTCTGGTGCGTAACTGGACAAAGGAAAGGGGAGTGACCACTCTCCTGTCCATCACCACCCCAGGGGTGGTGCCCAGAGCTCCTCCAGTGTGTCCCAGACCTCTGCCATCTTGGATCCATAGGTGTGAGGGCACTCTGGAGGCCTCTGAGTGGCCGTGCCAGCAGGTGACGTCAGAGACCCCTCCTGATAGGTGCTTACCTGACTAGGTGGACAATCCTCCTCTGAGGGCTATTTAGGGTCTCTCCAGTGGGCTTTTCCTCAGATAACGACTTGCAAGAATTCACCAGAGTTCCTCTGCACCTCTCTCTTTGACTTCTGCCAAGGATCGACTGCTGATTGCTCCAGGACGCCTGCAAAACTGCAACAAAGTAGCAAGAGGACTACCAGCGACTTTCTAGCGCCTAATCCTGCCAGCTCTCTCGACTGTTTCCTGGTGGGGCATTCTTTGGGGGCTGCCTGCCTTCATCCTGCACGGGAAGCCACAAAGAAATCTCCAGTGGGTCGACAGAATCTTCCCCCTGCATCAGCAGGCACCAAACTTCAGCGTCACCGGTATTCTGGGACCCCTCTCATCCTGACGAGCATGGCCGCTGGAACACAGGTGGTGGACCCAAGTGACCCAGACTGTCCAGTGGTCCAACTGTCCAAATTTGGAGGAGGCAAGTCCTTGCCTTCCCTCTCCAGATATTAATCCTGTGCACTGTGTGAACTGTAGCTACAAGGGCTTCTGTGCACATTTCCACAAAATCCTGTATGCACAGCCAAGCCTATGTCCCCAGCACTCTGTCCTGTGATGCTCAGCTCCCTGAGTTGATCTCCGGTGTCGTGGGACCCTCTTTTGCAGTCTTGAGACAACTGCCATGTTCAGACTTCTTGAACCTGTGTTCAAGGACTTCTGTGGGTGCTACCTTCTTGTGCGTGGGCTCTCTACATTGCTGAGAGCCCCCTCTGTCTCCTCTCCCAAGTGGCAACATCCTGGTCCTTCCTGGGCCTGAGCAGCACCCTTTTTCTTTAACAGCAACTCTTGCACCTAGCAAGGCTTGTTTACAGTATTTTGCCAAGGAAGCAACTCCATGGGACATCTTCTGTATGAAGGAGACGCTCCTAGCACCTTTTGTTGTTGCAGAATCTTCAGTTTCTTCCATCCAGAGGCAGCCATTTTGCACCTTCATCCGGGGTTTAGTGGGCTCCTGCTCCCCCTGGACACTTTCACGACTCTTGGACTTAGACCCCTTCCTTTGCAGGTCCAGGAATCTATTTTCAGTGCTTTGCAGTCTGTTGTGGTCTTTGCAAAATCCTTTATCACAACTTTAGTGTGTTTCTGGGGAAATAGTAGTACTTTACTCCTACTTTCCAGGGTCTTAGGGTGGGGTATCTTGGACACCCTGAGGCCCATATTTATACTTTTTGACGCAAACCAGCGCCGGCGCTGGTTTGCGTAAAACATTTTACCTCCGGCTAACGCCATTCCTACGCTTCATGCGGGCTCCTTATTTAAGGATTGACGTTAGCCGGCGCTGTGGGCTGGATAGGAGTAAAAAAAGAATTACTCAAACCAGGCAGCGCCGGCGTAGGGGAAAATGGGGGTTGTGCGTCAAAAAATGGTGCAAGTCAGGTTTGAGTCACAAATCATGTCTCAAACAGCACTTGCGTCATTTTTTTACACACAACCCCCATTGAAATGACTCCTGTCTTAGCATGGGCATGGCCATTGGGCACAGTGGCATGTATGGGGGCCCAAATTAGGCCCCCCTATGCCACTTTAAAAAAAATTAAAATAATACTTACCTCAACTTACCTATACTTACCTGGGATGGATCCCCCCATCCATGGGTGTCCTCCTAGGGTGGGAGAGGGCGGTAGGGGGTGTCCCTGGGGGCAGGGAAGGGCACATCTGGACTGCTTCCATGGTCTGAGTCTGTGGAAGTGAGCCCACAGGTCCCTTAACACCTGCCCTCACCCAGGCGCACATTAGGCTGTGTGCCATTTTTTAAGGCCCACCCCCTCCTGTGCGTCAAAATGACGCAGGAGTATAAATAAGGCGCACAGGCCTTAAAGTAATTTTTTGGACGGGAACGCCTACCTTGCATGTCATTAACGTAAGGCGGTTTCCTGCATCCAAAAAATGACACACACTGAGGTTTTTTGACATCCAGGGGGCCGGGCGTCATAGTTTAAATATGAGGCAAGGTTTGCGCCGAATGTGCGGCAAACATTTTGATGCACAATCGGCGCAAACAGAGTATAAATATGCCCCTTAGTGTTTTCTTACACTCCCTGCGACCCTCTACACACTACACTAGCCTAGGGGTCCATTCGTGATCCGTATTCCACTTTCTTAGTATATGGTTTGTGTTGCCCCTAGGCCTATTGCATCCTATTGTATTCTATAGTTTTTGCACTACTTTCTTACTGTTTTACTTACCTGATGTTGGTTTGTGTGTTTATTTTGTGAATTTTACTTATCTCCTAAGGGAGTATATACTCTGAGATATTTTTGGCACATTGTCACTAAAATAAAGTACCTTTATTTTTCGTAACTTTGAGTATTGTCTTTCTTATGACATAGTACGTATATGATATAAGTGGTATATAGTAGGAGCTTTTCATGTCTCCTAGTTCAGCCTAAGCTGCTCTGCTTTAGCTACTTCTATCAGCCTAAACTGATAGAACACTACTAATCTACTAATAAGGGATAACTGGACTTGGCACAAGGTGAAAGTACCATTGGTACCCACTATAAGCCAGGCCAGCCTCCTACAGGTTTTCAACTTTTTTTGGCAAAAATGTTTAAGGACAATGTTCAGTTTCCAGTTCCAATGCCCAGTGGTATTGGTGGGGTAACCCTGTTTAGGCCTTTTTGAGGCTTTAACAACAGGGATTATAAAGATGGACTGTTTTTTTCTGTTTTGTAGAAAGGCGGCTACGGGGACTAAGTGGGCCTTTAGGGAAGATTAGGCTAGTCCTGTCTTTTATAAGTGTAGCCAGTAATTAACAATGCTTTGCACAGTGTCCTCCAATGGATGCTTGTGTAGATGGTGTAAAATGTTCAATGGTTCAAGCAATAACGGTGGAAGCTAACTTGAAATTATGGAGTTGTACACCTTCCTGCAAAAAAAAAAAAAATCCTTAAAAAAAATAGTTACGCCTGGGTGTGGGAGGTGTGTAGCATTTTGATGCATTCCCATATTTCCAACACTTTGTAAATCTGGGAATGCGTCAAGATTCATTGGTGGGTGTTTGGGAGCACCCATACTCCACCCATAGAATGCCTTCCTGGCACAAGGTAATGCAAGATAGCAAAATGTGCTGCATTGTTTTACTTTGGATTTACTAAGCTACGCAGAGCCACATAAAGTGGCTTTGAGTGGCTTAGTAAATCCCAGTTAAGGACTTGCATGTCTTTTCACCCCCTTGAGGAATGCGAGGACAAAGCAAGACCTTAGTAAATCTGTCCCAAAGTGTCTATTCGTGTGCATCACCTATGCAGCACAATTCTCAGTTGTGTCCAACTAGTTTGACAGGCTGTGCCATTGTTATGTTAACAAAATGTATAGAGCGCAACCTTCACCCTAAAGTTTCTTGGCGCTAGAAGGTAACAGCCGTTAGAGACAGGGCGAGTACTACTTTGCTGGTTTACCCTAGATGGAAGGCTCGTTTGAATAACCAGGTTTTTAAATCTTTCTTGAACCTCATGAAATTATTGATCGGGCGAAGAGCAGGAGAAAGAAAGTTCTAAAGAGTAGGAGCCTGTACTGAAAACCTTATGCCACCCTTCCTTTTTATTTTGAAGGTCAGAATAGTCAACATATTGGATGAGGAGAAGTGTAGCAACCGACCAGGAGATTAATTCTTAATTCTGGTTTGGACAATTTGAGGACTTAAATCATGACGGGCCTTCAAGGTGATGCAGCAGACTTCAAATATAATCCTCTGTTACTCTGGCAGATCCTGAGTTGATTATAAAAGAGTCTAGCTTCCTGGGTCTGAATAATCTGTTAAAGAAATTGGGTTACTGGTTGAGGGAGGTGAAACCCTACTTAAGCAGAAATCACAATCCTTGTCAGAGTGAAGTCACAAGCGAACTGTAAGTTAACTTGTGCTCAACCCTCTGGTAGCTTGGCACAGAGCAGTCAGGTTTAACGTAGAAGCAATGTGTATAGTATTTATGCAGCACTTCACACAGTAATAGAGTGAAACTCGATAAAAGAAAAATACCACACCAATTTAGAAATTAGAGTACAGTTTAATACATACGTTAAGACCAAAACCACAAAAATCCAATCAGAAGAACGGGAGATATGCTATTTTAAAGATTCAAGTGACAACAGCACCAAACAGCACAAAGTGATAACTGTGGATATGTGGTCGCATTACACCGGGACAAAGTCACAAGTTCAGGCTGACTGTAATGCAGCACAGGCTGGCGCCAGGGACCCAGTTATGCCCGCTGAACAAGAGTACCTTAAATTCTGGTTGCGGAAAGTTGCAGAGTCCCTTATCGAAGATGCGTCCCGCAGCCAAGGCAATGTGAGTTCTGGTCATAACTGCGTCACACAGATTCGGTTCCGAGGAGCTGAAAGGCTGTGATGAGAGGTCTTGCATCTTTGTCAAGGATGCCATCGACAAGATGGTTTGGGTTGCAAAGTCCTCCTCAAGGCTGAGTTGCACACTGGTAGGTTCTAAAGAAGCTGCAATGCGAAGTCCTGCGTCATCATCGAGGCTGCCATCAACAAGAGGCTTCCTTTGGGAGGACCTGCATTGAGGATGCGTTGCGCAACAACGGTTTCAATGAGTCTGCGGGCTGTGAGAGAGATGTGAAGTCCTGGTGCTGGGAAAGCCCAGGCAGCAGAGGTGATGCATTGGTTGTGAGGTGCCACAGGGGAAAATAAACAGGAGCCCTGTATGCAAAACACACAGTACAAAAATGCTCCAGAGGATGTTGTGACAGCACCAGAGTGACTACAAGGGCTAGTTGACTTGGCAGGGTAGAATCACAGATGGCAAAGTCCAGGCACTGTTTTCAAGGTTGTTGGAAGCCTCTTATATCCCTGAGCCTTCTGATCAGGAGGCCTGTTTATTTTCCCCTGTGGCACCTCACAACCCCCTGCAAACCATTGTTCTCTTCCCAGAACTCTTCACTCCCTTGAACCTCCTGTACAGTTGCTACTCCGCCCCAGTTGCACTCTTGTAAGAATATCACGTGTTTCTTATTTAATTAGCTACATCCGCCATTACCTATCACTAGCCAACAGCAGCAGCCGCAAAACCTTTAATAGAAACTGTTTATAGTCATTTTATAGTAAAAAGGACAGGGCCACGGGGCTGTGATGAGCACGAGGGGAGTGAATGTATGTTTGGTGGGCCAGCCAAACACACATGCGCACTGGGGTCTCTCCAACCCAGCAAGGCAGGCACTGCATTGCAGGGTTGGAGACAGCAGACAGAGACTTTTCCTCTGCCTCAGAGCGCCCTGGCTGGGCGCTCCATCCAGTCCTAACGCTGCTTTCATACTGCCAGCAGCATGAAAACAAAGTTAGGACTGGATGCAGGGCAGGCTGGGTACCTGTGCCTGCAGTAGAGGAGCGAAGCAGAGCAGAGCAGATCACCAGCACGGTGTGGCGTGTAAGGTAAGTTATTTTTTTAATTATAATATTTTTGTTGTTGTTTCCCACCACGAACCCCCACCACGCAACGTGCTGCCCTGCCCCTTTTCCCGCCTGCGAGCTGCAACTGCCTACTGCATGTAACAATTTAGGCTTATTTTTGTATTTGTCTTGGTTAGTGGTGCCAACTGTTGTGACCTATTGTAATTGTATTTATATAACACTTACTATCCCTGACGAGGCATCAAAGCACTTTTCGGCGAGTAGCACGCTACTCCAGAACCCAAAAGGGTTAGTGGTGAATTAGTAAAGGGAAATATGGGTATAGTATTAGTATAGGGAGGCATTAGTTAATTTGAGCGGAGGACATGTGAGTCTATTAGTTTAATAGAATGATGGAGGGATAGAAGAGGGATGAATCCAGAAGTGTTAATTGAGAGATCATAGTAGTATAGTAAGATGAGGTTTGGGATGAGTAAAGGAGAAATGGAGGAGGGAAGAGCCTGTAGAAAGGGATTAGGGAGATCATAGTACTAAAATAGGTTTGGGATGAGTCAAAGGAGAGATAAATGAAGATGTATTTAGTAGTGTAGTTTGGGATATCATAGCAGTAAACTTAGGTTTGGGGTGAGCCAGGAGGGATAGAGGAGGGAAGAGTCTAGGAAGGGTTATTTTGAAGAACATAGTAGTAGAATGGGTTTGGGATGAGTCAGGGAGTAGAGATAGAGGGCAGATTGATAGAGGTCTAGGGTGCTGGTGAGACAGAGTAAATCTTTCGAGAGAGTATTTTGTTGCCTTCCAGTGAGTTATTTTTTCCATTGCAAATTCGATCACTATTTGCCAAATTAAACTGCTAACTTTTAAGTCATTAAAGCTGCCTCTCTTCCCCGTTATTGGTACTCCATTATATATTTAAAGTGGAAAAGAAGAACGCGAGTGTGCGCTGTGCATGCACCTCTCTCTGCATCTGTGTGTGAATGAGTGTCAGAGGGTGAGTTTCTGTTTTTGTGGTATGCGTTTGCCACACAAGGTAACATCCATAAATGTGGTGGGTGGAACCTGTCCTTTAGCATATAGATTAGACACAGAATATAATTGGATTTGTAACTGCTTACTTTAATGGGAGGTGCATGGGAACCAAACTCAAGTGTTTTTTTATGCTCGTGGAATTACGAGATTCAGAGACAAATTTAAATTCTGAACTTAAAACCTGATCAGTGTTTTGTAGTTTCAGCTTTATTTTCTCCACAGTCTCCTCGAAAGAATGGATTTGGATTTGAATTTGTGCCTCGTTTAGGTCTCCTATTGATTCTACCGGCTAATACTCTTTGGTTCCGGCTGCTTTGGTCAATTGATTCCAACCGTCATTTGCACCTGCTATCAGCAAAGGTCACATCTCTCATGTCAACATTTGCTTTCTCACAGGTTTCCAGTAGACCTTTCTGGCCTTCCATGTGGCCTTCTGGAACAGTGTCAGACCTGACAGCTATAGGGTGGTCATCCCCCATCTTTTTACCTGCCTACCTCCATTTTTCTGACCCTGTTTTTGCTGGTTTTAGGACTTCCCACACTTTACCACTGCTAACCAGTGCTAAAGTGCACATGCTCTCTCCCCTAAGCATGGTAACAGTGGTTCCTACCCAATTGGCATATTTAATTTACTTGTAAGTCCCTAATAAAGGGCACTACGTGTGCTGAGGGCCTGTAAATTAAATGCTACTAGTGGGCCTACAGCACTAATAGTGCCACCCACTTAAGTAGCCCCTTAACCATGTCTAAGGCCTGCCATTGTGGGTGCAGTTTCACTGCCACTTCAACTTGGCATTAAAAACTACTTGTCAAACCTTAAACTTCCCTTTTTCTACATATATGTCACCCCTAAGGTAGGCCCTAGGTAAACTATAGGGCAGGGTGCTATGTAGGGAAAAGGCAGGACATGTACTTATGTGTTTTACATGCGCTAGTAATAAAGAACTCATATATCTGTTTTCAACTACTGTGAGGACTGCTCCTCTCCTAAACTAACATTAGAACCCCCCTCATATATACCTAAGTGGTAGATTCTGATCTGGAAGGAGTAGCCATATCATATTTAGTATTGCCATAATGGTAATAGAAAATCCTGCTCACTGGTGAAGTTTTATTTAATATTACTATTTTAGAAATACCAGTTTTAGAAAGTAGGCATTTCTCTGCACTTACTGCCATCTGTGCCTAACAGCCTGTCTCCAATCCACGTCTGGTCTGTGCTGGTTGACAGCTCCTCTTGCGCATTCCACCCAGACAACCACAAACACAGGACACTCAGGGGCATATTTATACTCTGTTTGCACCGAATTAGTGTCATTTTTGTTTACTCTAATTCGGCGCAAAACTAACTCCATATTTATACTTTTGGTGCTAGACCCCTCTAGCACCACATTTATGGAGTTAAAGTCATTTTTTGAACGTGGAGACCTACCTTGCCTTAATGAGATGCAAGGTAGGCGTTCCCGTGCAAAGAAAAACTCTATGGCCTTAACGCCATATTTAGGGGCATATTTATACTCTGCAGCATATTTATACTCTGTTTGCACCGAATTAGCGTCATTTTTTTGACTCTAATTCGGTGCAAATCTAACTCAATAGTTATACTTTGGTACTATACCCGTTTATCACCAAGGCCCTGATTTTTACTTTTTTTGCGCCGCATTAACGTCATTTTTTGACGCAAAAGTGGAGCAAACTTACAAAATATTGGCCCTTATTTATACTTTTTGCTGCAAAACTGCACTAACTCAGTTTTGCACCAAAAAGTTTAGCACCGGCTTGCACCATTTCTGTGCACCAGCCGGGCACCATATTTATGGAATGGTGCAAGCCGGTGCAAAGGGTAGGCTAGAGTTAATAAAAAATGACTTTAGTCGGGTGGGGCTGGCAGTATAGAAGAAGAGGTTTTAGCACCAAAAAATGGCTTTAGGCAGGTTAGAGTAAAATATAATGACTCTAACCAGATTAGCATCATTTTATGGTGCTAACCTACCATGCCACATGACTCCTGCCTTAGAAAAGGCAGGAGTCATGCCCACCACCCCAATGGCCAGCACAGAAGACAGGGGTCCCCTGGGCATGGCCATTGCACCCTGTGCCATGTATGGGGGCCCCCCATGGCACTTTCAAAAATAAAATGCAATCTTACCTGTACTTACCTGGCATCAATCAATCAATCAATGCATTTATAAAGCATGCTACTCATCCAAGAGGGTCTCAAGGCGCTGGGGGGGTGGGGGGGTTACTGCTGCTCAAAGAACAATGTCTTGAGGCGTTTCCTGAAGGCAAGATGGTCCTGGGTAGTTCTTAGGTGTGCGGGGAGGGAGTTCCATGCTTTGGCTGCCAGGTAGGTGAAGGGTTTTCCTCTTGCGGTGGTTCTGCGGATACGTGGGACGGTGGCGAGGGCGAGGCTGGCTGAGCCAAGCTGACGGGTGGGCGTGTAGAACGAGAGGCGGCTGTTGAGGTATTCGGGGCCCATGTTGTGGAGAGCTTTGTGTGCGTGGGTGAGGAGCCTGAAGGTGATCCTCTTGTTGACGGGGAGCCAGTGCAGGTGTTTCAGGTGGGCGGATATGTGGCTGTGGCGAGGGATGATGAGGCGTCCGGAGGCATTCTGTATGCGTTGAAGATGTTTCTGTAGCTTTGCGGTGGTCCCTGCATATAGGGTGTTTCCGTAGTCCAGACGGCTTGTGACGAGGGCATGGGTAACTGTCATTCTGGTTACGGCGGGGATCCATCAGACGATTTTTCGGAGCATGCGTAGGGTGTTGAAGCATGATGGCGAGACGGCGTTGACTTGCTTGGTCATGGTGAGGAGGGGGTCCAGGATGAATCTGAGGTTGCGTGCGTGGTCTGAGGGGGTTGGTGCAGTGCCCAGAGCCGTGGGCCACCAGGAGTCGTCCCAGGCGGAAGGGGATTGTCCGAGGATGAGGACCTCCGTCTTGTCGGAGTTCAGCTTTAGGCGGCTGAGCTTCATCCATTCCGCGACATCTTTCATTCCTTCCTGTAGGTTGATTTTGGCGGTGGTTGGGTCTTTGGTGAGGGAGAGTATCAGCTGGGTGTCGTAGGAGATGATGTTGATGTTGTGTTTGTGTGCGATGTCGGCGAGGGGGCTAATGTAGATATTGAAGAGCGTTGGGCTGAGCGAGGAACGTTGGGGTACGCCGCAGATGATCTCGGTGGGTTCTGAGCGGAAGGGCGGGAGGTAGACTCTTTGGGTTCTGTCGGAGAGGAACGAGATAATCCAGTCAAGGGCCTGTCCTAGGATTCCAGTGGAGCGGAGGCGGGTTATTAGGGTGCGATGGCACACGGTGTCGAAGGCAGCCGATAGGTCCAGGAGGATGAGGGCGGTTGTTTCTCCGTTGTCCATCAGAGTTCTGATGACCATCGGTGACTGCGATGAGGGCAGTTTCTGTGCTGTGGTTGGCCCGAAATCCTGATTGGGAAGGGTCGAGCGAGTTGTTAGCTTCAAGAAAATTGGTCAGCTGCTTGTTGACGGTCTTCTCGATGACCTTGGCCGGGAAGGGGAGAAGAGAGATGGGGCGGAAGTTCTTCAGGTCATTGGGGTCAGCCGTGGGTTTCTTCAGGAGGGCGTTGACTTCCGCGTGTTTCCAGCTCTCGGGGAAGGTGGCAGATGAGAACGAGCTGTTGATGATGCTCCGGAGATAGGGGGCGATGATGGAGTCGGCTTTGTTGAAGATGTGATGGGGGCACGGGTCCGAGGGGGAGCCGGAGTGGATGGTGTTCATGGTGATTCTGGTCTCCTCAGAGCTGATGGGAGTCCAGGCGTTGACTGTAGTGGTGGGGGCTGTCAGTTCGGTGGTGGGTGGCGGGGTCTGGGGTCCGAAGCTGTCGTGTAGGTCTGCGATCTTTCGGTGGAAGAACGTAGCGAGGGAGTTGCAGAGTTCTTGTGAGGGCGTGATGACGTTGGAGCTGGCGCTGGGGTTGGAGAGCTCTTTGACGATGTTGAAGAGTTCTTTGCTGTTGTGGGTGTTGTTGTCTAGTCGCTCTTTGAATGATGTCCTTTTGGTGGAACGGATCAGCTGGTGGTGTTCGCGGTGGCGATCTTGAGGGCTGACATGTTTTCTGTGGTGCGTTCTCTGCGCCAGGTTACGGCAGGATTTCTTAGATTCTTTGAGGGCGTCCGTGAACCACAGGGGTTTCCTGATGCTGGTCCCGCTTGGGTGGCTTTTAAGTGGAGCGAGGTTTTCGGCACAGTTGGTGATCCACTGTGTGAGGCTGAGGCCTGCGTTGTTGGCGTCGTTGGTGAAGCTGGTGGGTTTTGGTTCAGTGTTGAGAGGAGCTGCTCTGTGGAGATTTTGCTCCAGTGTCTGCGGGGGATTTGTTGTGTGCGATGGTGGTGGGTCTCCCGTTTGAAGGTGAAGTGGACGCATCTGTGGTCGGTCCAGTGTAGTTCAGAGGAGTGGCTGAAGGATATGTGGTTGCTGGCGGAGAAGATGGGGTCGAGCGTGTGTCCAGCGGTGTGGGTGGGGGTGTTCACCAGTTGCTTGAGTCCGAGGTTGGCGAGGTTATCGAGCAGGGTGGTGGTGTTGTTGTCGTTGTTTTTCTCCAGGTGGAAGTTCAGGTCCCCGAGGAGGATGTAGTCTGGTGAGGCTATGAAATCTGTGATGGTTTCGCTGAATTGGGCGCGTGGGCCCGGGGCCCCGTAGATGAGAGTTCCTCTGAGGGTGGTTCTGGGGTCGGTGTGGATCTGGAAGTGTACGTGTTCGGCGGCGAGGGGGGAGTCTTCGGTGGTGGTCGTGATGTTGATGGAGTTCCTGTAGATGATGGCGATTCCTCCACCGGTTTGGTTGATACGGTCCTTCCGGGCGATCTTGTAGCCGTCGGGGATGGCTAAGGCGATGTAAGGAGAAGAGGAGGCGTTTATCCAGGTTTCTGTGATGAAGGCGACGTCTGGTGCTGTTGTGTCCAGGAGGTCCCATAGTTCGATGGCGTGCTTGTGGACGGAGCGTGTGTTGAGGAGGATGCACTTGAGGTGGTTGTTGGTGCGAGGGCCGGTGGGAGGTCTGCAGGCTCGGTGGAATGTGTACTTGCAGGTTTGACAGGTGAAGGGTCCATGAGTACGTTTAGGACTGGCTTGGTAGCAGGTGGCTGTTCGTCCGGGGTTGAGGGCGTTGAGGGAGGCGGCGGCGTATCTTAGACGGGTGTTTTGAGCGCGGTGGGGGCCAGGGGTTCTGGCGCTGGGCGCGGTCCAGGCACGGGCGGGTGCAGACGGGCTTGGCTTTGGCGCGCCTTCGGCGCGGCTGCGCAGCGGCCGTCATAAGAGGGAAGAGGGGGAGGAGGGGTCAGCTGGGAGGTGGGAGGGAGGACAGCAAATGGGAGCAGGGGGGGCGGGGCCGCACGGGTGGCAGCGGCGGGAAAAGCGGGAACAGTGGGAAAAAGCGGGAAAAAGCAGGAAAAAGCGGGAAAGCGCACAGCAAAAGAAAAAGAAATAGTGGAAAGCAAAGAGCAAAAGAGAAATGGCAAGAAACAGTGGAAAGCAAAGAGCAAAAGAGAAATGGCAGGAAACAGTGGAAAGCAAAGAGTAAAAGAGAAATGGCAAGAAACAGTGGAAAGCAAAGAGCAAAAGAGAAAGGCAAGAAACAGTCGAAGGTCAAGAGTAGAACCTGAGATACCTGAACACCCTAGCAAGGCGTGGCAGGGGCCTGGGCAGGCGGAGCTGCAGCGGCGGGGAAGCGACCTACCCGAGGGTCAAGGGTCCCCCATCCTCGCAGTCCCACTAGTGTGGGTGGGGGTGCCCCTGGGGCCTGGGGAGGGCACCTGTGGGCTTATTCCATGGTGTTCCACCATGGAAATAGGCCCACAGGTCCCCTAACGCCTGCCCTTACCCAGGTCTTAAAAAATGGGGCAAAGTAAGCTTTGCCCCATTTTTTTACCCCTCCTCCCTCCCTTACACCATTTTTGCATGGGAGTATAAATATGGCGTTAAGGCCATAGAGTAATTTTTTGCACGGGAACGCCTACCTTGCATATCATTAAGGTGTGGAATCGCATTTTACAGTTCCTAGGTATGCTATGCCTAGTGGCCCCTGTGATACACAATGACAATCTCTGCACAGGCCTATCATTAAGTAAAGAGGCCTACAAATGTAATTCGCTACTGCTAGGAACGCATTATGTTGCAAGGCTTGCCCTCTGAACAGACATCATGAAAGATCCTCATCATTGCATGCTAGCTGAAGCAATCTCCCTTCTGGAAAGTACCAGTCTGAGTACGTGATGTTCTCAAGTTCTGTCACAAGATGGACCATGTGATATTAGGCACGTAGGCCACCTTGTGTAAAATCCTTTTCTATGCTTTTTGTTACTATATAAGTATTATAGGAAAAACGACCTCAGCCATAATGGAGAAGTAGTCATGCGTCAATCATACGTCAAAGCCAAAGAACCAATAAGACGTTGAATTATGTTTGTGGTTTAATACTATAAAAGATCATGTATTACTTCCTTGTATGAGGCTGCTCGAGTGTACACTAGTACAGAGTATCAGCATTTCAGAACATCACACTTGTACGAGAAAGGGGAAGTGACTTCTGATGGCGGTGATGCCTGCAAAGTCCCAACCCTTCCAGCATTGATGCAGATATTCTGGGTGTTGAAATAGAATAATAGGATACAATGCTATGTTAAAAGATTATACTGGCTGTATACCAGTGTAACATGTGTTTTCGCCTGACCTTTGGATCACCATTTGTTTGGTGAAATAGTTTGTGTGAATATTCCACTGTTACTGAGTGTAATTGTTATTTATTTTTTAGTGTTTATTTGAGTTTAAGAGTGTGCTAGTTACCTCATAAACAAGTCAGATATGTCCCTTTATAAGATTTTGTGCATCTGCTGAGCGGTTCTAGATTGATGCAATACCGCTTGCTTCATTGGTCAAGAAAGGCACCCTTGACAAAGTTGTCAAAGTGAGCACCGACTGAGATACTGTTTGACTGGCCTATGAACATGTCTGGTGCTGAGAAGTTATTATCTGATAGGACATTTTGACAGCAGTTTGCCTTACCTTCAGCATTAGGTGCTGCAGGCCCTTCCTGGCTGGACAGCACTACCTGGACATGATCTCCAACAGGGAGATTGGGCTTGGGTCTCCTGAAAAGTAGGAGGGAATGACCTCCTGGATCCACAGCTATTACACCAAGAAGGTACACCACCGGAACACAACTGCATCCTGGAGACTGGGTGTGGGTAAAGGCCACACCAGACGTCACTGCCTTCAACTACGGTGGAGGGGACCATACCAAGTCCTGTTGACAACAGCCACAGCAGTCAAGTGTGAGGGCATCACATCCTGGGTCCATACCTCACACACCAAGAAGGCCGCTGGACCAAAGGACGACCAGCCGCCAACAAAGTTGCTGATGAGAGTAATGCCACCTTCACCACAGCGGTACAACCTTCGTTCGACAAGCGCCACCAGTCAACACTGACGGAACTGCTCGTGCTACACTCCCACAGGAGTCGGAGAATGTAAGCGGGTTCCCCAGTACACCAGAGCATTGTTCTTGGACTGCTCGTGCTGCAACCCCACAGGAGTCGGAGGGTGCAAGCGGGTCCTCAAGACACCAGGATATTCTTTCAGAACTGCTCGTGCTACTCTCCACAGGAGTCGGAGAGTCAAGCAAGGCCACTTAAGTATTAAAGACATCAGGATATAAATGAACAGAATACTAAAAGTCCGCTAGAAAAATTTGCGCCAAGAGGTACAGATCCCAGTCCTACGGAAGCGGCTGGTCACTAGGATCAGTGCGGTTTGTAGCCCCATTGGGAGGTGCCTCTTCCAATTAGGAATATAGCAAAAATAGGACAAAAGGGCCATCCCTCGGGACTATCGCATTCAACTCCCTTAGAACTGGACACTGGGATTCATCCCTTTATACTCTGCATAACTACAAGTGTCAAATAGCATTCAACGTCGCCCCGAAAATATACAGAAGGAATAGACTACTCGTGTGGCACTCCTACAGGAATAAGGAGGTACCAAAGGTTACATACCAATAGAACTGGTTTCAAGTGCTAGCCACATCTGACCACACCCTATAAGGCGACATGGATTTAAGATTACAACATAAGAAAAAGGAGCAGAAGAAGTGGCCTGTGGTGGTCACAGCATTACTCACCCCAGTAGCAGCTATAGTAATAACAACAATCCTGATAGTATATAAAGACGACATACACATTCCATGGCTCGACCAGGAACACTACATCCCCAAAAATGGCCAAGGTGAAAGAACAACAGGTGGTGAGAACAACAATATCTCAAAATAACATGAGAGGGTGGAGGATAAAACAAAATGGGTGAAATATACAAAATGGAAAGAAGATGGAGAAGATTATAAGGACAATACATTTGTGCAAATGGTATCAATGTACAAAGAACTAGCAAATGTGTCTGATTGTTATATATGTACCCACCTACCGACCACTAGCCAGGAGAAAAGAAATTACACTTAGATGCCCCTCACAGAATTCGTGGCATGTAACATATTAGATAATATGTTAGGGGGAAATTTAAAAGAAATGAGAACAAGGAAAAGGGAAAAGGAGAGAATAAGAGAAAATATAAAGATAGGAGAAATGAGGAGAAAAAGGGATGACTATGGTTTGGAAGACGAACCTTATGTAGGTGATATGCAAGGAAAATTGGTAGAAAGAGTGTAAAATAAATTGAAGGAAAAAGATAGAAGGAGAAGAAAGAAGGGTAGGAGATTAGAACCGGAAGAAAGAAGAAGAGAATTTATTGAATGCATTTACAACAGAAAAAGGGAAGGGTTACACTGAAAGGGATCATGGCTCAGAACAACGAATACCATGCCTGGCCATAGATACAGAAATAAAGGCACCATGGTGTTTAAAATGCTCAAGAGGTAACGCAGACACTAGCAAACACAGAATTGATGTGGGACATAGTATTTGCAATACAACATTGAGCCTGGACTACAAAAGAAATGACACAACAGGCTTGTCCATAGGCCTGACACCTCCCAAAGGAATATTTATTATATGTGGGACATCTGCATTTTTTTTGAATTGCCAGCAGGTTGGCAAGGTACCTGCTACCTAGCATTCGTGCTACCAAAAATGGCACATAGAACCGAATTACAGAAGGGGGAAAAGAGAACACTTGGCGGGGTGCGCAGGAAGAGGACACCAACGTGGGGAATATAAGAAAGGAAATAGAGGATATAAAAAAGGAAGAAGAAGGAGCTGGGAAAGTGGCAGATGGGACAGACGTCAGAGGAATGCTGGATCGAGTAGCAGCATGGTTCAGGGGTTGGGGTACCTGGTTGGTAGAGGTACTAGCGATAGGGATCGTGGCACTGATAACGATATGTGTGCTCATACCAGTTTGTTCATCCTTCCTGCCCTACTCTTGAAAAAAAAAAAAAAAAAAAAAAAAAAGAAACTGTCACCAGTAAGAGGTATAAATGAGAGCAATACACCATGACCCCTAGATTTGTCATTGAGTATCAGAGGGCGGAATGTGGAATCGCATTTTACAGTTCCTAGGTATGCTATGCCTAGTGGCCCCTGTGATACACAATGACAATCTCTGCACAGGCCTATCATTAAGTAAAGAGGCCTACAAATGTAATTCGCTACTGCTAGGAACGCATTATGTTGCAAGGCTTGCCCTCTGAACAGACATCATGAAAGATCCTCGTCATTGCATGCTAGCTGAAGCAATCTCCCTTCTGGAAAGTACCAGTCTGAGTACGTGATGTTCTCAAGTTCTGTCACAAGATGGACCATGTGATATTAGGCACGTAGGCCACCTTGTGTAAAATCCTTTTCTATGCTTTTTGTTACTATATATAGTATGATAGGAAAAACGACCTCAGCCATAATGGAGAAGTAGTCATGCGTCAATCATACGTCAAAGCCAAAGAACCAATAAGACGTTGAATTATGTTTGTGGTTTAATACTATAAAAGATCATGTATTACTTCCTTGTATGAGGCTGCTCGAGTGTACACTAGTACAGAGCATCCTCCATGTACATGTCTTTCTATTCTATCCCTAATAAATTCATTGTGTTTATCTAGAAGAGCTGGCTAACGGTCGTTTGTATCCTGAATGGGTGCTGAATAATTAGGCTTCTACAAAGGCAAGGTAGGTTTCCACTTCCAAAAAATGACTTTAACTCCATAAATTTGGCGCTAGACAGGTCTAGCACCAAAGTATAAATATGGAGTTAGTTTTGCACTGAATTAGAGTAAAATTAAAATAACGCTAATTCACTTCAAACAGAGTATAAATATGCCCCTTAGCGTCAAAAAATTATGCCAATCTGGTCAGAATTATTTATTTTGACTCAAACCTGCCTAACGTTAATTTTTTTAAAGCTAGCCTACCCTTTGCACAGGCTTGCACCATTCCATAAATGGTGCTAAAAAATGGTGCAAGCCGGTGCTAAACTTTTTGGTGCAAAACTGCGTTAGTGCAGTTTTGCACCAAAAAGTATAAATAAGGCCCTCAATCACATCTGCATTCATCTGCAGACTGAAAGGGTCTTACTGGGCAGAAAGGGTGGAGGGGCTCACACTTACATTTCAAAGGCCAGTGGCCTGCCCTCACACAAAGGACTTATAGCCCTCCACAGGGATCCTGGCAGACAAGACTGGGCTTAAAGGGGAACTTGTGCATTTCAAAGGCATTTTGGGGTATATAAATTGGGTCTCTGACCTCAGCAAATCAGAAACTTCTGAACCTACACCTGCACTCTGTCAGAGGAACTGTCTGGCTGCCCAAAGGACTCATCTGGACTGCTTTGCTGAGAAGGACTGCTGCCCTGCTTGTTGCCCTGCTAGCCTCTGACCCTGCTGGAAGGACTCTGCCATCCTCCTGAAGTGCTCTTTAAGGGCTTTGATTGAGATTGCCTCCTGTTTCGGAAGTCTCAGGGCCCACAAAGACTTCACCTCTTCAAGGAAATCCTCATGCGTCGAAAAATCAACACAACTTCTGCAGAAATTAATGCAAAGCCTGCATCGCGCCTGGGAAATCGCCGCACCGAGGACCAGAACAATGCAGCACCGACTTCCAAACGACAAATTAGATGCAGTGCCTGACTTGCGATGGAAAATTCAATGCATCTCATACTGGATTGATGCAGCGCCTGCTCCTTCTACCAGCGTGTCAACGTTTTCCACTCATTGTCCCTGGGTGTTAAAATATCCCTGCATCACAGTGAGGAACCAAGACTGCATGCCAAAAAATGACGCAAACCCTTGTAGCGTGGAAAGAAACAACGCATTGTCTGTGCCCGCCGGAAAATCCAACCCAACACCTTATTTTTCCATGCATCTCTTCCTCTGCAGTCCCCGTGCATCGTTATTTTTTACGCATCCCAGGTACTGTGTGTTACAAAGAAACAACTATTGATTTCTAAGGATTGAGACTCTTTTACATCTTTTAACAGTGATATTTCAACTTGTGCTTATTAGATCTTTGTCGTTTTTACCTTATTTTATTCAGATAAATACTATCTATCTAAACCTGTGTGGTGTATTTGTATGGTGTTTTCACTGTGTTACTCTATGATTTAATGCACAAATACTTTACACATTGCCTTCTAAGTTACGTCTGACTGCTCAAGGCCAAGTTACCAGAGGGTGGGCACAGGATTATTTGGACTGTGTTGTGACTTACCTCGACTAGGATTGTGGTCCCTACTTGGACAAGGGTGTTTTCCTCTGCCAACCATTTCTAACAAACAGTCTCTCCCACTGGGTATAAATACCCAGTTTGAACATGGGTCAGGCTTGGCCCCGTTACAGGCCTGCGCAAGCATCTTCCCTGAACTCACCTTCTGAGTCACCCAGAACCTCTAGCGCTCTGGTCTTCCAAGCCTTCCTATTGATCCCAAGCCTTCCTATTGATCCTGACTCCGTCGACATCTCCAGCATCTTTGAATCCAGAGCTATGAATCTACCTCCTCTTGGGCTTCCTGTTCCTCAGCCTTCAGCCTTCAGCCTTCCTCTGGATTCCAGTCGAAGAATGAACGACTTGGCTAAGTACTTATCCCTCAGGTTAGTGTACACTGATACTTAGTTAAGTTTTGAGATTTGTATAAGACTGAGGCCCATATTTATACTTTTTGACGCAAACCAGCGCCAAAAATGTTACCGCTAGCTAACGCCATTCCTACGCGCCATGCGGGCGCCTTATTTAAGGATTGGCGTTAGCCGGTGCTGCGGGCTGGTCAGAGTAAAAAAGTATGACTCTAAGCAGGCAGCGCCGGCGTAGGGGAAAATGGAGGTTGTGCATCATAAAATGGTGCAAGTCAGGTTAGAGTCAAAAATCATGGCTCAAACCGGACTTGGGCCATTTTTTGACGCACAATCCCCATTGAAATGACTCCTGTCTTAGCAAAGACAGGAGTCATGCCCCCTTGCCCAATGGCTATGCCCTGGGGACTTCTGTCCCCTGGGCATGGGCATTGGGCACAGTGACATGTAGGGGGGGCCCAAATTAGGCCCTCCTATGCCACTTAAAAAAAAAATCATACTTTCCCCAACTTACCTGTACCTACCTGGGATGGGTCCCTCCATCCATGGGTGTCCTCCAGGGGTGGGCAAGGGTGGCAGGGGGTGCCCCTGGGGGCTGGGGAGGGCACCTGTGGACTGCTTCCATGGTCAGAGACCATGAACCCACAGGTCCCTTAACGCCAGTTGTTAAAAAACGACCCACATCAGGCTGGGCGCCATTTTTTAAGGCCCGCCTCCTCCTGTGCGTCAAAATGACGCGGGAGTATAAATAAGGCGCACAGGCCTTAAAGTCATTTTCGGGGCGGGAACGCCTACCTTGCATGTCATTAACGCAAGGCGGTTTCCTGCATCCAAAAAATGACGCGCACAGAGGAATTTTGACATCTGCGGGGTCTAGTGTCATAGTATAAATATGGTGCACGTTTTGTCCTGAATGTGGCTCAAAATTTTTGACGTACATTCGGCGCAAATGGACTATAAATATGCCTGAGTTCTTTCAAGAAGAAAACCTGTTCTTGGAAATCAGACATTATGGCCCTCATTACAACCCTGGCGGTCGGTGTTAAAGCGGCAGTAAAATGGGATTACGACCGTGGCGGAAACCGCCAACATAGACAGCCACTTTAACACTTCGACCGCCACGGCAGGACAAACAAACAGCGCGGGAGACAATGTACCACCCAGCCTATCACAACACGCCTATCCGCCACCTTTTCCGGGGCGGAACCAACGCAAATAAAAACACGGCGGAAACAGTACACAGAAGGGAAAACACTCACCTCTCCACACCCCACGAGGAACCAGGACGCAATGGAGCCCGAATTGCAGATACTGCTGGCGATGGTCTTCCTGCTCCTCTAATCAGGAGCTCCTACGACGGAGGTGATGACCACGATGAGTACTGCACCTACAACACAGGGGAGGGGGGAGGGAAAAGAGAGTGACACACACACGCAAAACACAACACCCCCACTCTCACCCACAACAACATACACACAAATACATGCTGGAACATTACATATACACTACCCCACCCCCCAGGAAGAACGCAAGGACAAAAGGAAATGATTTGAACGAATGTAATCATGTGAAATATCATTATCAAAATTCATAATCCAGTATATACAATTATGTACACCAACTACACAAGTCCGGATAGTGCACCAATCATTGTCCGTGGACCACTGGGCCCAAAAGGCATGGCCGAGTCCCACACATGATACCTGACTCCAAACGGAGAGAACACTGGAGTGGCATCACATAGAAAATATACAGGCACCTCGGGGGGGGCACCTAAGCCTGATGAACGCACAACGCCACTGCTCCACGAGGGGGCTCCATGCCCACAGTTTGGTCCTGGGGAGTGCAAAGCCACAGACTCTCAAGTCTTTCCAGTGGGTGGTTTGCCCACTGCTGTATCCTGGGGAGTGCAAAGCCACAGTCTCTCAAGTCTCTCCGGTGGGTGGTTTGCCCACTGCTTTATCCTGGGGAGTGCAAAGCCACAGTCTCTCAAGTCTCTCCGGTGGGTGGTTTGCCCACTGCTTTATCCTGAGGAGTGCAAAGCCCCAGTCTCTCAAGTCTTTCCTGTGGGTGGTTTGCCCACTGCTTTATCCTGGGGAGTGCAAAGCCACAGTCTCTCAAGTGGATAACAGTCTCCACTGGTTCTGGAGGGGGATTTGTGCCCAGAGTGCTTCATCCTGCCAAGGACTGAGGTAGTGGATGCCTTTCTCCACTGGTTCTGGAAGGGGCTTGGTGCCCAGAGTGCTTCATCCTACCAAGGACTGAGGTAGTGGATGTGAATCTCCACTAGTTCTGGAGGGGGCTTGGTGCCCAGAGTGCTTCATCCTGCCAAGGACTAAGCTAGTGGATGCCTTTCTCCACTGGTTCTGGAGGGGGCTTGGTGCCCAGAGTGGCTGGAACAATACACTCGCCTGGGTGTGTGTGCCACGAGATTGCCGAGGTACAGGTAGCATGATACGCCATGGAGACAGAGACATATCCCACACTGCTGCGGCTTCGCATTCCAGATGCAGGTGACAACTGTGATGACAGTGATGCTTCATGGAAGCTGCCCACGGTCCTGGAACTCACCACCAGCCTCGGACGACTGACCACTGGGGATGGTAGCCATGTGTGCGGTGGTGCCACTGTCTGAGGACGTCGTGGGGCCGCTGGCGGTGCTGGCGGCGGTGTCAGTCGCGGTGGTGCTTGCGGCAGTGTATATGCGGCGGTGCTTGCGGCGGGGTCTGTCGCGGCGGTGCTGGCTGCGGGGTCTGTGGCTGTGGTTCTGGCTGCGGGGACTGTGGCGTGGTGCTGGTTGCGGGGTCTGTGGCGGCAGTGCTGGTGGCGGGGTCTGTGGCGGCGGTGCTGGCTGCGGGGTTTGTGGCGGCGGTGCTGGCGGCGGGGTCTGTGGCGGTGCAGGTGGCGGTGTTCTCTGCTGTACAGGTTGGCGTTGATGTGGCCTGAAGGTGTGACACTGATCCCTCAGTCGGTGCCACCATGCCCTCTCCTGACCTGCCCTTCAGTTTTTGGCCCTTCCCCACCTTTGATGGTGGCGCAGCTGTCTTGCCTCAATCCCCTTTCGTTTTCCCTGACCCCTTGGTGGCAGTTGTTTTCGGCTTCTCCCTCCGGGATGTGGGCACCTTTTTCACCTTGGCAGGTGGCGGAATGTCCTTGCTCTCGCTCCGTGGCACACTGGCAGCCCTGATGGTTTGCGCACTCCATGACCCCGCAGTTGCTGCCACCACTGTGCCTGGGGATGTGGTGGCTGAGGTGCTGGGCTAGGACCTGGAAAGCCTGGCCCTAGGGGAAGGATGGGGGGACGTGTAGTGAAGAGGTCAATGTTAGCCAGGAAAAGCTTCTTAGACACACTGGGACGGGCAGATGGGGGGGGTTTGGGAGTGGATTAGAGGTAGTGGTTGTAGGAGGTGTACGTCTGCTGAATTTGGGTGAAGGTGCATGGGCTGGAGGCTGTTGTGAGGTGGATCGCTGTTGGGTGGGTGTGTGCCTGCATTTGTGTACTTTGGGAGGAGGGCTCACAGACACACTGGTAGAGAACACTGGGGATGTGTGAATGGTAGTGGGGGTGGTGATTGCACATGAGCGGTGTGTGGTGATTGGCGTGCTGGTGATGGAGGTAGTGGCTGAGGATGTAGTGCATGCAGGTGTGAGTGGAGATGAAACTGGGAGGGAGGAGGGAGACGTGGAGGAGGGGGACACAGTGGAGGCAGTGGATGTTGGTATGTATGCATGGGTATCATGCTTGTGTGAGTGCCTGTGGGATGTGTGGTGCTTATGTTTGCCAGAGCCACTCTTGTGTGTTGATGTGTGTGCATGCTGGTCTGATGGTGTGTTTGGGATAGGCTGAGGTACAGGGGATTGGGTCTGGGTGGAGTAAGTTGGAGGGGGGAGGCTGGACACAGGGACAATGGCTGCCATCAGTGCTGAGGCCAGAGCCTGAAATGCTATCTGTTGGGCTTGCTGGCCAGAATGAATGCCCTCCAGGTATGCATTTGTTTGTTGCAAATGCCTCTCAACACCCTGGATGGCATTCAGAATGGTAGACTGCCCAACAGTGAGGGATCTCAGGAGGTCAATAGCCTCCTCACTGAGGGCAGCAGGGCTGACTGGAGCAGGGCAGCCTGAGGTGCCTGGGGCAAAGGAGATGCCCACCCTCCTGGGTGAGCGGGCACGGGACACACGCTGAGGGGCTGCTGGGAGGGTGGTGCTGGTAGGGGGGGTGGCGGCTGTACCTGTTGATGCGGGGGCACAGAGGGGCCCGCCACCGCAAGGGAGCTCCCATCAGAGGAAGAGTCATTGTCGCTGGTCTCTGCTCCTGTCCCCACCGTAGAGCTTCCCTCGCCCTCCGTCCCACTGGTGGCTTCAGACTTTGTTGTTTCGCCCTCCAGGGCCAAGTGGGATGCAGTTTCCTCCTGCTCTGGTGCCAATGCTCCTCCGCCTGATGATGCTATTGCACACAAGAACAGGGAGACCACAAAAAGGGTGGGGGGAAGAAAGGAGAAAGACATGTTTAGTGCATGCAACACCACTACCGTTGGCGGACACAACAGACACAGCAGCCTTCTGTACTACGCCATGCACTTATAGTTCCTAGATTAATCACATGCCCATGGGGTACAAGGCCTAAGTCAGATTGCTGCACACCTGGAAGTCACAGGAGCCTGACTAGGTGTAGATGGCACTAACCACTAGTGGGGTTGGGGTGCCACACAGCCTGCCTCACAAGGGACCTTGCCTACCAAGCTCGCCCTGGCCTAGGGGAACCCAGTGCCCACCTCCCCCACCCAGACACCTCGTAATGCGCGCAGAGTCAGCTGAATGAGAGTGTACTCACCCCCTTGTGGGTGCTGTGATGCCCTCAAGCGCCCATCCAACTCCAGATAGGCCACCACCAGGATCCGGAACATCAGGGGGGTCATGGTGCGATGGGCACCCCTCCCACATTGGGAGGCCATCCCCAGCTGGGCCTCTGCCGTCTTCTTGCTCCAGCGGCACAGGTCCTCCCATCTTTAACAGCAGTGGGTGCTCCGTCTGTGGTGGACCCCCAGGGTCCGGACGTCCTTGGCGATGGCACATCAAATTGCCTTCTTCTGGTGGGTGCTGACCTCGAGGAATAGGACAGAGGGAAAGGAAAATCTTTACCCTTGCCCTGACGCACATACACTCATTGTCCGCACATGCAGGCCTCAGCACCCCCCCCATTTATCTTCCATCCACACCACTCCAAACAGGCATTGCCCATGCAGCATGCTCACAGTGTACTCACCTGTTTGTCTGAAGGACCGTACAGTTGTGTGTACTGGGGGAGGACCCCATCCACTAGTTTCTCCAACTCCTGCGAAGTTAAGGCAGGGGGCCCTATCCCCAGACACATGAGCCATCGTCGCTTCCAGACTGAGGTCACAGCAGCACTTGCAGTGTAGGTCCTCTCCTGTTGAAGGACAGGTATCAAGTGAGTGAACAGACAGAAAATGGCGGTCACGTCTGCGGCGGTGCGTACCGTCACCGCCGGTGTACATCGTCATTGGCTCCTCGGACCCATAGGGTCCAAAGTTAACCAATGCTGGATTGCGCCGCAGTCTTCGACTGCCCACTGCGACAGTGTACAACGCCAGCGCAGTTACCTCATATCCCCTTGTCCCACCTTACACATCAGGCAGCCGCCATTTCAGGGGGCCACATGGCATTAATATTAACTGCATCACACCAATGTAGGCATAGAATACACACAGTTACAGGCACATTGCGGATTAATAAATGTGTGTAAATGACATTTTGTGATACCTCAGTGTTGGCTGACTCTCTGCTTGGAGTTCTCGTCCATAGGGCACGTCTTCTGGGGCAGGTGATGAGATGGCGGCCTTCTTCGGTGTACAGACCGCTGGTGGACCTGTCGACAATGGAAGAGAGACACATAATTGCCACCTACAGACTTGATTGTGCAACAATCCATGAACTGTGTGCCCAGTTGGAGCCAGACCCGACGTCAGCTATCCGCCATCCCACAGGAATCCCCCCTCTAGTGCAGATCCTGTCAGTACTCCATTTCCTGGCAAGTGGTTCCTTTCAAACAACAGTGGCCATTGCATCAGGGATGTCCCAGCCAATGTTCTCTAACGTGTTGTCCAGAATGTTGTCTACCCTGCTGAAACACATGCGCAGCTACATCATGTTCCCTCAGGTGGAGGATTTGTCAACAGTGAAAGGTGACTTCTATGTCCTGGGACATATCCCCAATTGATGGGACACATGTGGCCTTGGTATCCCCCCTGCAGGAGTGAACAGGTGTACAGAAACCGGAAGAGCTACCATTCTATGAATGTGCAGATGGTGTGTTTGGCAGACCAGTACATCTCCCATGTGAATGTCAAATTTCCTGACTCAGTGCATGACGCTTACATTTTGAGGAATAGCAGAATTCCTTATGTGATGGGGCAACTCCAGAGGCACTGTGTGTGGCTAATAGGTGAGGACAAGGACCCTATACAGTGTGAATAGGTGTCTGGGTATGGGGTTGTGCCTACGGGTTAGTGTGTGTCTAACAGTTGTCCCTCCATATTTGCAGGTGACTCTGGTTACCCCAACCTGTCATGGCTACTGACCCCAGTGAGAAATCCCAGGAGAAGGGCAGAGGAACGCTACAATGAGGCACATGGGCGAACTAGGAGGGTGATTGAACGCACCTTCGGCCTCCTGAAGGCCAGATTCCGGTGCCTCCATATGACAGGTGGTTCTCTCTACTACTCACCAAAGAAGGTGTGCCAGATCGTGGCCTGCTGTATGCTGCACAACCTGGCTTTTCGACGCCAGGTGCCTTTTCTGCAGGATGATGGTCCAGCTGGTGGTCTTGTGGCAGCTGTGGAGCCTATGGACAGTGAAGAAGAGGAGGCAGAAGAAGAGGATATCTACAACCAAAACAACATAATCATGCAATACTTCCAGTGAGACACAGGTAAGAAGATGTCACTGCCTCCCATATCTCATACTATTTTTGGAGCTAGGATAAGTCTGTCATTTTCACTCAGTGTATGGACCCTGACTTGTCACTTTGCCTTTCCATTTCACAGATGTGGGTCCCACTTTGTGCACTCTGCTATATTTCCTGCAGGGCCTACAGCTGTGTTACATCAGTATGTGCACAAGTAAATTGACATTCCTATAATCCATGGTTATTGCAATTATACATTTGTGAAAGCACAGACTGACTCCAGATTGTTTTGTGATTGAAGTGTGTTTATTTCCATGCAAATAAGTGGAGGGGGTTGTAAAACGGGCAGGGGTGATGGTGGAGGAATGTCCATGTCAGAGTCAAGTCTATTTGTTTCACAGGTGCTTTGCCCAAAGGGGCATAGGAAGTGGAGCAATGGGGGTTGAAGGATGGACAGGGTGACAAAATGGGACAGAAGGGTGACATTCAGAGGGGTCTCATTTCCTGGTGGGGGTCTTGGCAATGTTCTCTGTCTTGTTCCTGGATCTAAGGGACCATTTGCGGGGTGGTTCTCCATCTGCAGGGGGTGGGGTGCTGGTGTCGTGTTCCTGTGGCGGTGCCTCCTGTCCACTAACGCCGGCGGAGGTGGAGGGCTGTTCATCGTCCAGGCTAGTGTCAGGGGCTTTTTGTTGTGCCACAGTGTCCCTCCTGGTGTTGACAAGGCCTTGCAGCACCCCTGCAATGGTGACCAGGGTGTTGTTTATGGACTTAAGGTCCTCCCTGATCCCCAGAGAGTGTTCCTCCTGCAGCCGCTGGGTCTCCTGAAACTTGGCCAGTACCGTTGCCATTGTCTCCTGGGAATGATGGTAAGCTCCCTTGATGTTGTAGAGGGCCTCGTGGAGAGTGGGTTCCCTGGGCCTGTCCTCCCCCTGTCGCACAGCAGTCCTCCCAGTTTCCCTGTTTTCCTGAGCCTCTGTCCCCTGAACCGTGTGCCCACTGCCACTGCTCCCAGGTCCCTGATTTTCTTGGGTTGGTGGGTTTGGCTGGGTTCCCTGTAGTGGTGGACACACTGCTGATTGGCCTGTCCTGGGGACAGAGGGATGGGCCCGCTGGGTGGGTGCTGTGCTGGTGTTTCCTGAGGGGGGAGGGTCTGTGGTGGCTTGTGACAGTGTCAGGGGCACCGACTGTCCCAAGGTCCCTGATGGACCAGGCTGGTCATGTTGATCCAGATGTGCAGAGCTGCTGTCATCACTGTGGGTCTCTTCTGTGGGGGGACTGGATATGTCTGGTACCTCCTGTCTTTTGATGTTGGGTTGGGGTCCTGCAGGGGTGTAAAGGCATGATTATTGCATCTGTGTGTGCCTCCGTGTGCAATGGGTGAGTGACCCTGTACTCCAGTGCTTGCATTCTTGTCTTGGTCCTTGTGTGATATTTGGTTTGGGGTCTGTGTGGGTATCTGTAGTGGGCATGCTTTGGTGTTGCATGCAGGGCTTGGTATTGGGATGGGTGGGTTGTGATAGTGGGGCATATGTGAGGTGTTGGAGTGATGGGGTGAGGGTGGGAGTATGTGATGGCATGCAGGTAGGATAGGGGA
Organism: Pleurodeles waltl; assembly: GCF_031143425.1. NCBI lineage: Eukaryota > Metazoa > Chordata > Amphibia > Caudata > Salamandridae > Pleurodeles > Pleurodeles waltl. The sequence goes on from NC_090436.1 coordinate 321,981,527, forward strand.
TTTATTAGTAAATCTGTGACTTACCAGAGTCCAGTCCTCCTGCTACTCCTGTGAGGCCCTCAGGATGCAGTATTGCCAAGACCTGCTCTTCCCATGTTGTTAGTTGTGGGGGAGAAGGTGGGGGTCCACCGCCAGTCCTCTGTAAAGCAATCTGGTGTCTGGAGACCACGGAACGCACCTTCCCCCGTAGGTCATTCCACCTCTTCCTGATGTCATCCCTTGTTCTTGGATGCTGTCCCACTGCGTTGACCCTGATGACAATTCTGCACCATAGCTCAATCTTCCTTGCAATGGAGGTGTGCTGCACCTGTGATCCGAATGGCTGTGGCTCTACCCGGACGATTTCCTCCACCATGACCCTGAGCTCCTCCTCATAGAACCTGGGGTGTCGTTGAGGTGCCATGATGTGGTGTGGGTGATGTGTGAGGTGGTGTGTTGTGATGTGTGAGGGGATGTGTTTTGTGTTGTTTGAGGTGCGTGGATGTTGTGTAAGTGATGGTGTTGTGTGTCTGTGGAAGCTGGTGTTAGTTATGGTGGTGTCTCTCTCTGGCGTGGTTTCAGAATTCTGGTAGTAAGGGTTTGTGGGTGATGTGGGTGTGTGTTTTATATTGGATTGGGTGTGTGGGTGTGGTGTGTGTATGTGTGTCAGGTGTGTGTATTTTGAATTGTACAATGTGGTTGTGTTTTGTAAATGTGTGTGTATTTTGAGTGCGGCGGTGTGTACCGCCAATGGAATACCGCGGTTGAAAGACCGCTGCGTGGATTCGTGGGTCGTGATAGTGTGGGCGTATTCCTGTTAGCGTGACGGTGGAGGTTTTGTTATCGCCAGTTTATCACTGACCTTTGGTGTGACGGACTTGTGTGGGTGTCTGGATTATGGCGGACTCCGAGCTGTAGTTCGTAATAGCTGTAGCGGATTTCCGTGGCCACAGCGGTATGTTGGCGGTCTTCTGCATTACCGCCAGGGTTGTAATGAGGGCCTATATGTTTCTTCGTTTCGAAAGTGCTAGCGCCCCGGACACTTTACCTTGCGTGGGTACTCTGAACTATTTGGCTCAGAACTGTAGGTCTTCATGTTTCTATTTCTTAACAAGTTTTGTATTAAGAACACAGAAATTCTTTCAGCGCACAATCTATACTTTCGAGTTTTGAACTGAAAATTGTTGTTTTAGACATTCTGCAGAGTGCCAGAATACTCTGGTATACCTTTGAACTGTAGCTGCTCTCAAGCTTTATTTGTGATGAAGCTTGTAAGTGATACTGTTGTAAATAACTGTTTAAATACTGTATGCTGAGAATTGTTAGTAAACATCTCTTCTTGTTGTTTCTAGTGCACGTCAATCTCATTAACACTAAAAGGTCCTGGGAGTAAAGACCCTCCTGTGTAGTGTTGCATGGCTGCAGAGCAGACCCAGTGATGTGAGCCTATCACTTTCTTGTTTTATTCTTCCCCGTTACCCTCTGGATCAGTCTATGATTAGAGGGTTTTGGTTCCTTAATCATTAGCTGCATGCCAGAGGGATAGGCGCTCCAGCATCTTCTATACGGTCGGAACCAGGTGAGTGCATGACAGGTGCCCTCCGTTTAGAGATACGAGTCCAGTCACTCTCACCCAGGCAAGAGGGCAGCAGATGAGCAGTCCTTCAGAGCAGCAGTCCAGGAGAGTGACAGTCCCTTCAGAAGCACAGCAGTCCTTCTTCCTGGCAGACTCCACAGCTCCAGAAGTGCACCGGGGTCTGGGCGCCAATATTTATACCTGGTGCCACTTTGCAGTAGGAGAAACTTCCAAGGTTTTCCACCTTCCAAAGGTGTTTGGCATTTCCTGTCTGCCTGCCCTAGCCCCAGATTGTCTGGCATCATGATAGGCTAGAGTCAGACCCCTTTGTGAGAGTGCTCAGGCAGGGCCTTTGTGATGTGCAAGTGTGACAGGTGACTGCTACCTCCTTCATTAACTCAGAGTGGCCAATCCTGGCAACTCCTAGCTTCCCTTTGTCACACTGTCTCGGAGCAATACGCAAAGATCAACTGCCAATTACACCTACTCATGTGATCCATGATACAGGCAGCAGACACCAAATGGCTGGGACAAGAAAATGCCATCTTTCTAAAAGTGGCATAGTCAGAATTGTAAGTAAAAATCAAATTTTACAATTAAAGAGGGCTTTTAATTGCCATTCTTTAGACACTAAACTCAAACTGTCTACTTACTCCCTATTGAAAGTTATAACTTATTAAATGTAGTAAGGTAACTTCTATGGAAGAGGTAGGCCTTGCAGTAGTGAAAAACAAATTTAGGAGTTTTTCACTACCAGGAAATGTAAAACTGAAAAGTAAATGGCCAACTTTTTAAATACATTGTACTCTGCCCACTGGCCTGTGTATAGCCTACCAAAGGGGTTACATGTGAATTAAAAAGAAAGGTTTGGGCCTAACAACAGGTTTATCTTGCCAGGTTGAAATGGCAGTGCACAGAGACTGCAGGGCAGACCCAAGACATGTTTAGCAGGGCTTCACATATGGGTGACACAATCAGTGCTACAGGTCTACTAGTAGCATTTATTTACAGGCCCAGAGTAAATGCGCTACCATTCTATTAGGGACTTACAAGTAAATTAAATGTGCCAATTGGGTATGAGCCAATTCCACCAAGTTTTAAGGAGGGACCACAAACACTTAAGCACTGGTTAGCATAGTCCTAAGACTAGCAAAAGCGAGATTACCAAAAATCGGAGGGGTGAAAGCAACAGGTTTGGGGAAGACAACCCTCTGGCTCACAGGTCTAACTATTGTGGTGAATCCTAGTTTGTTTTAATGGGATAGCAGGAGTTAGCTTAGCCTTCGGCTTGCAGACTCGTGCCCCGGTCACCTAGTGACTTTTAACCTACTTAACTTGCTCTGTCTTAGCCCATTTAATTATTTAATTCTTCTAAGATGGCTGCCTTGTTTATAGTTAGGCCACTTGTTATGCTTTGCATTTTCACTGCCACCGCGTTAAGGCGTCAAGATCAAGTGACAAAAACAAACAAACAAACAAACAGTAGGTGTTAACACTTAGGGACTTTCCCTCACTATACTTTCGAGGGAATTGTTTATATTAATTGCCGTCCCAAGCATGTCTGTTATCTATTGTTTGGGAACACACCTACGTCAGGGGTCCAAGTAGATCTGTATAAATACATCACACTTTAGACAGATAATCAGAGGGATTCCGACCAGAGGGCATCGCCACCATTGCTAATATCGATGCTGCACATCGTCTTGACGCTGACCCAGTCTTCGTCTCCCTGCGGAGTCTGAGATAGAGACCTCATTCCAAGGTAATGAGGGTTGGGGGCTCCTCTCATGGACATGGCATTGGCAGATTAGGTTTAACATACCCAGCTCTCCTTTAGGTAGGAGGTTAGGCCTATCATATTAGGGTATTAGGACATATTACACACCTTATGTCTTTTCATGCTATTGCAAGATGGTGGGGGTCTTTGTAATAATGACTCTTGTCTTCACAATTCTGTTTCTTACACTGTTCATTATCCTAATCATTGCAGCCCACGCAACTTATCGCAGATTGCAGTTGTGTTAAATAAAAACTATTGAACCTTTACTGCATCTTCGTTATTGCCTGTGTTTGGATGAGACATGATGTATCTGTGAGAAAGGGGTAATCTCCGTTTAACCACGACACTCCCTGAGATGTCTTACTCTCGAGTCCTTGCATAAAGGCTGCCACAAATCACCTTTTACTGTTTGGGTTTTTGGTGAGGCGCTGCTAGTGAGCCGGAAGGGTTGGGACGACAGCTGCGACTACGCCTACAAACATGAGTACTGTCATCCTTAAACCAGCAGTCTTGCCTAGAGCAAGAGTCCAACTACGACACTATCTGCACTCTATTCACTTGGTTTTTAGGGATACCCAAATATAGGGAAGTAGCATAATCCATTCTGGACATGAATAATGCCATCACCCTTGTGATTAGAACATCTTTAGTCAGGAACCTGCTTATCTTCTTAACGCTCTGAAGCATAAAGAAACTTTTAGAAATAACTGAGCTAATCTGCAGTTTTAAGGACAACTCCTTGTCTATTATTATTCCCAGACTTTTTGCAAATGTTTGTGGGGTGCGAGTACCCCCATTTCTAATAGCCAAAAAGGAATCCATAATTCCTCTTTGTTATTCACTATTACAATTTCTGTCTTTTCAGTATCATGTTTTAAAAAACTGCTGCCCATCCAATCCAATACTTGGTTTATACTGCCCAATGTGTTAAACTTAAAATCTAATAAATTAATAAACACAGAAATCATCTATTTCGTACATGAACTTGTTTAGTGAATTTCAGTTCAGATATATTCTGATACAAAATGGGAATGTCTAAATGTATTAGATAAGTCCTGAGCACTGGAAATAGCAAATTAACAGAAACATAAATGAGGTGGATGTGATTTAATAGCATACAAGTGTCTATAAAAATAAATTTGACAACATGAGGTGCACACGATGAAGGTGCACAAAGTAAATTAAAGCCCTCTCATTAGGGCTTTAGCATGATAAACATATAGTTTAGCTTACCGAGAGGCTATGAGGATGAAACATAGAAAGAAAATGTTACTCAACATATATGTATCTGCTCGTAGTGTATAGTGCTCTAGATTTGCATACTCTGCATTCTTCAGCCATCTAGAATTAGGCTTGGACAATGAAGTAATTCGAGTCACAAGATATATGGGGACTCCTTCTTAGGCTGGGCATAGGCACCAACTCCTTGTTAGATTGTTTTTTGTTCAGCGGATGGGTCAGATGTAGTAGTCAAACCAGTGTGGTGCACATGCCCATTGTTAAATGTTTGTGTACAGAAAGGAGAGCTATGCATCTACAGCACTACATGCTATGAACAGATGCTTACTGGGTAACATTTTCCATTTTTAGTGTGAATTGCTGTAGATATACATGCTGTACATAGATTATAAAGCAATCCTAGGCCTCGAAAAATCATAAAATGTTACTAGACCTGCAGGTCAAGTAACTTGAATACTCTACTCGACCTAACTGTAAAGTATCTGACCCATAAACAGGTCTCAAATTGTGTGATCCTAGGCAAAAAGTTTACAGAGTCGCCTTTTTCTTCTCTCACATATTATGGCACCTTCAAATATGTGAGCTCAGCATTTCTGCCGTACAAAAAAAACTTTTTTGTTTGATTAAGTAGACTAAAATTTGCTGCATGCATCACAAGAATCTAGCCCACATATAGGGGAAACATGACCCATGCTTGCTTTTAGTTTAGTAATAGCATCCCCATCAGGGCAGGAGTGTTTCTCAGTTTGTTTAAATACTCACTTTTTAAAAATATATCACTAAACCATGATGTAGTAGCAAACTGTCATCTACACACAGTGCATTTCCAAGAAATGTCCAAAACCCTTTCCAATAACTTGCAGATTTACTGATAAAACGACATAGGGCCTGATTACAACTTTGGAGGACGGTGTTAAACCGTCCCAAAAGTGACGGATATACCACCTACCGTATTACGAGTTCCATAGGAAATAATGGACTCGTAATACGGTAGGTGGTATATCCGCCACTTTTGGGACGGTTTAACACCGTCCTCCAAAGTTAGAATCAGGCCCATAATGTATTACCAATCTGTGAAAATAGGGTTTCAGAAAACATATCCTTTGCACATCAACATGTATTCTGATTTGTTTTCATCCTATCAAATATTGTTTTCATCACTCAGAAATACAAAAGATAGCCTTTCATAACTACTGATATATTTTGAAATGTTTGTACAGTTGACTTAGTTACTTAAATGTTGTGTGTTAGGAAAAACCTGACACCCTGTAGCCTTTTATTTCACACTCTAAACAGCAGGTCAGACAGTTCACCTTACAAAATCCAGGAACTCTGCAGTCAGAAGGAAAATTAATTGTAAGACAAATTGACTTTTGACCTCTGTCTGTGAACACAGAACAAATGTGACTTACAAGAACAGGATTTAAAGGCATCTTTTAATGCCCCTCCACTGTCTGACTAAACAGAACACCTATTCTTTGTCAACTCACCAGAAGGGGTGAGTAAGTCCTAAAAATAGGCTGACCTCATCAAATATGACTCGCCATAGTGAGTGGTCGAGTAGATTTTTCGAGCCCTGAATCCCTTTTAAATGGCAGTGGTCAGCATGAGGTTGAGACAGGTGTCTGAACTGGGGTGCGGTTGAGGGCAAAAGAAATTATGGATTTAACCCAGATCCTTTTGACTGGGGGTAGATGTTTGCATTGTTCAGCATTCTGTCCATCATCTATTCTTTTTGCTTTTGTTGCCCTAAGTGGGAAGGGTATGCCAAGAAGTGATATGGGGTGATACCTCAAAACCGGTCCCAGGATGCTTGTTTCCGGTACAGGGAGGACTCGGCTTAGCAGCACAGGCTGGACTGTTCCTATGGGGAACAGGATCAAGAGTGATTTGCATATGGCTGGGTCCAAACTGGGGTAGCGTGGTGGACAAAAAAATACAATGGATTAAACCCAGATCTTTGTGACTGGGGGTGAATGTTTGCATTGTTCAGCATTCCGTCCATCGTCTGTTTTTTTTTATCATGCCCAGGAGGCGCATTACAGTTCTGACCGGGTGAGGACAAGTTGGCTGCAAAAAAAGGACTAGCATCTGAAAAGCCACAACTCTTTATTGACTGGCACTGTCAAATTTAAATGGAATCAAATTTAATTTGGGGATATTGATGGTAAATTCTAGACTGTGGAGAGAGATAGTGTTCTGAATGTGGGCCTGGCAGTGAAGCTTGCTTGAACTCTTGATTATCCAACCGTCTAGGTAGGGGAAGATGTGCATTCCTCCCTGTCTCAGGTGTGCGGCAATCATGGTTAGGCACATGGTGTACACCCTTGGCTTGGTGGTGGCGCCACAAGGCAGTACTTTAAACTGGTACTGACAGCCACTTACTACGAAGTGCAAGTAGTGTCAGTGCAGGGACATCTTAAAGGTTTTGGGGCACTGGCCAAATGGATTTTGGGATGCTGTGTTCAGAGCAGCTTTGAATTTATGATCCAACATCAGATCTTTCATGCCCTCTTTGGCCAGGTCACTGAATGTGCACAGGTACACTGTTGGCATCCTTTGCGGGATGGACTTTACGCTGGCACACCGCTGTGGTACAGAACACGCCAGTGCTGATGGTCTGCTCAGATTCTTCTGCCTTAGTGATGAAAACTCCCATGAGGTTGGGTAGTTGCTCCCCATTTTCAGATGGGGGGGGGAACACGTGTTAATCTTGGTATCCTTTGCGTGGTCTCCCCTAACTTTTTGCCTCTGTTTCTGAGGTTGTTGATGTGTGCTGGACTCTGTTTTTGCTACTCTGGGAACTTTACCACTGCTTTCCAGTGGTAAGTGCAAGTGCTCCTATGTAAATGTATGTGTAATTGGCTTTCCATGATTGGCATATTTGATTTACTAGTAAATCCCTAGTACAGTGCACTAAAGGTGCGCAGGGCCTGTAAATCAAATGCTACTAGAGGGCCTGCAGCACTGGTTGTGCCACCCACATTAGTAGCCCTCTAAGCATGGCTCAGACCTGCCACTGCAGTGTCTGTGTGTGCAGTTTTAAACAGTTTTAAACTGCCAATTCGACTTGGCAAGTGTACCCACTTGCCAGGCCTAAACCTTCCCTTTTCTTACATGTAAGTCACCCCTAAGGTAGGTCATAGGTAATCCCATGGGCAGGGTGCAGTGTATGTTTAAGGTAGGACATATACTAATGCGATTTATATGCCCTGACAGTGAAATACTGCCAAATTTGGTTTTCACTGTGCAAGGCCCATCTCTCTAAATATTTTTAAAGTGCAGATTCCCTGTGGGAGTAGATAGAAATGTGGAGTTTATGATCTCTGAACTCACAATTTAAAAATACATCTTTTAGTAAATTTTGTTTTTCGATTGTGTGTTTGAAAATGCCACTTTTAGAGAGTAGGCATTTTCTTGCTTAGACCATTATGTGACTGCCTGTTTGTGGATTCCCTGTCGGGGTCAATTTGACAGTTGGGCTCTTTGCACCTCTCCTGTAGACAGTGACAAAAAGGGAGCTGGTGTGTAGCCTGCATATCCCGATGAGCCATCTGTGGTGGGAGGGAGGGGAGGAGTGGTCACTCACACGTGAAAGGGCTGTGACTGCTCTCATACAATGCGGTCTCCAATCACCTGGTGTGTGTCTGGGGCCTGGCCAAGGCAGGATCATGTGAACAAGGCCTACTTCAAAGGCAGAAAGGGGTATAAGTACTGGACCCAAAACCCCTGAAGATTACATTTCTTCAAGATCACTTTTAAGAGGAACTTCTGCCAAGGATAAGAGCTGAAGAGCTGGGGAAAAGTGCTGCCCCTGCCTGTGACTGTGCTTTGTTGGGCTATCCTGCAGTTGCTGCTTCTGCCTGTCAAAGGGGACAAAGACTGGACTTTGTTGTGCGTTCCTGCTTGAGAAGAATCTCCAAGGGCTTGAATTGAGCTTGTCTCCTGTTGTTGAAGTCTCAGGGCCATCAAAGACTTCCCCTGCCAGCACCTGGACTCTCTGCTGAGACTCCTGCCCTGCCAAATGGTGCCCTATCCAGTACCTGGGCCCATGACAGGTGAAGTTGGCAGACAAGAACTGAAAATTCATGCACAGAACGCCATGCAGAGAAATTTTCGGCGCACCTTCCGCAACGCGACTGATAAACGACGCGCCACTGGCTTCGAGTCTAAAATTGATGCTCCACCTGCATCACGGCTGGAGAAATGATGCTCAACACCCGCTTACGAAGCTGATAACAATGCAAACTCCACGCAGCTCGGTTTTCTGATACCGTGCAACTGGATTTTCCATGCATCGTCCCTGGGCGTCAAGGTCAACCCAACTCTGTGCGGATCCGAAGTGCCCCATCCGGAAATCGACGTATCGCTCTCTTGCAAGGGAGAAAATCACACATTGTGGGCCGACTGGAGAAGGGACCGATGCATGGCGTCACTTGTGAGTAAGGAATCGACGCATCGCAACCCTTTTCTGACGCACGCTCATCCGTGCGGCTTTATTTTTTACGCTAACCAGGTACTTTGTGTAACAACAGCATTTTCACTGTTTTCTAAGCATTAAGACTCTTATTCTTTTGAAAATTCAGATCTTGACTTGTGTATGTTGGATTTCTGTTGCTTTAGATCAATATTACCTATTTTTCTAAATGGGTGTGGTGTCCATTTTGTAGTGTTTCACTGTATTACTATTTGTGTTGGTACACATACTTTTCACATTGCTTCTGAAGTTAAGCCTTCCTGCTCATGCCAAGGTACCAAGGGGGTGAGCGGGGTTAACTGAGGGTGATTCTCCTTTACCCTGACTAGCGTGAGGGTCCTTGCTTGGATGGGGTAACCTGACTGCCAACCAAAGACCCCACTCTGCCAACCAAAGACCCCATTTCTAACATACACTTATCCAAATTCTAAATGTTTTTACATCTAATATTAAGGGATAGTGATGTGTGTTTTTAATATTGTAACACAGCTGCAGCTTTATAATGTTAATGCAAATAATCTCTGTGACCCCTTCCTATTGCTCATATGTTAAGTCCTGTTTTGATCTATAAGAAACCTTTATTACAGATGTTGCATGAAACCTAAACATAACATTTCTCATCAAAATATCTGTAACAGACTCTATCAACACAAAAGGATGTTGTAAGCGACTCACACACATCACCCACAGAATAAATAAAGGAAAGCAGTATTTAAAACAATCTGTTTTAAACTTATTCAAGGTCACCAGGGCAAGACTATATGCTGAACAGAGCTGGCAGTAATAGCCCCCCCCCCCCCAAAGGCTGGGATGCTGGGCCAGGGCCCACTTTGCCCATTCTTTAAGACATCTCTGCGTCAGAGGGCTGGATGATGGGAATATGGAAATATGTCTCTTCTAGATCTAGTGCTGTCCTCACGTGGACCTGCTGCAGTGGAGGGATGACGTCCTGAAGGTTACCATGTCAAAATGCTTTGACAGGATTTATTGGCTGACAACCTGAGGTCAGGGGATTGGCCGGAGGGAGCCATCCTTCTTTGGAATGAGAAAGTAGAGGGTATAGACTCCTTTTCCATGGTGTTGCAGGGTGACAGGTTTAATGGCCTTTTTCTGTAGCAGGGCATACACCTCTTCTTCTAAAAGTAATAGATGTTTTTGCTGAGATCTAAGGGATGGGGTAGTAAGTTGGGAGGACATGTGGGAAGTTCAAGGCAGATCTAGAACCACATTGTCTGAGATTATTTCCTGCCAGCGTGGCACGAGATCCTGGAGTCTCCACAACGCAAGATGTGCGATTGGGGAGGTGGTGTGGAGAGTCAATGCATGGATGTGGTGAAGGCCCCTTTGCTGCTGGAATCTTGTTTGCTTCTACCTCTGTTATTTCTGCTATATACCCATCTCCAGTGTATCATCAGGAAGGGTAGGGATGGTAGGCTTATTGCTGCCTCTGGTAGGAGCCTGAATCTGTGGAGGTAATCTTGGAGGAGACCCGATACAGTTGCTCCCAAAAAGAGCATCTGGCAGATAGGGGGCTGTAGGGCACCCATAGCATTTGTGGTATCAGTATAATTTTTTATCTTTTCCAGCATCTGTTTAACCTGTGGTCCAAACAGGTGTTCTTCATCAAAAGACAGGCTGTGTGAATCATCTGCTTAGGTTTCGATGCCAGGGTGGTCAAGATCTTCGTCTCGGTTGATAGCTGAGAGCCTGTTGATGCTAGTGTTATTGCCGCCATTGGTTTCTCTTGAGGTCAAACGGGTCCTGAGCTATGTGGTGCCTGGAGGGTTGGCTCAGCTTAGTGGGGCTGGTGTCTCACCTTCTCGGACGTGGTACTCAGCCTCTCCTTAAGGTCCCTTGACAAGGTCAAATGTCTTTTTGGCATACTCGTGGTGTCGTTTTGTGTAGGGTCTTACGGCTCTGCGTATGAGGTATTGTTCTTCTTCTGTGTCAGAGCGAGAGGACAAGATAGGCTCTGGCAATGGTTGATGTAGCAGGATGCTCAAGGTTCCAGCTTCCACAATTTCATCCTCAGGGGCTTCTTCCCCACAACTCTAGGGCCTCCCAACGGAGTGTTTGTACATCTTGTGATGTGCCCAGCACCTTTTTCAGTAGTGAAGAGTTTTCCTGAGATGGAACCTCAGGCAGGCCATGCACATGGTGGTGTTGTGCTCCACAGATAAGCACAATATAACATGAAGTCTGTGCATATTCACAGCGTAAGGAGGAGTCACCATTACCTTGTGACTCTCAAAATGACTTCAATGAAAAACATCAGAGACCAACACTAGATGGCAGGAGATTGCAGGGTATCTACAGCACCACGTTACTAACCAAATATTTCTAAACATTTAAATTACTGTGACATATACATTAAAAGTCATGTTACTTTGGAAAAAAAATGTATTAGCATAGTGAGAATATGCAACAAGATTACTGTTTCGTACCCTGAGGAGGTCTGAATCAGTCTGTCAGCACATTATAGCAACTCTTATAGACTGTTCATATCACAGTGTACATGGTTTGGAAAAAATTATAATTAATTTTCTAATTGGTTTGGTCTGGTGGCAATACCACCAATGCCAAAATATTAGTTGGTTATGTAGTGGTGGGAATCTTCAGTTAAATAAACTGCATCCAGTACTCTGGTCTAGCTCATCACTCAGCTATTGTTTGGGCAACCCCTAGATTGCCAGATACCCATATCATTTCACTGGTTAGATGCATGCAGAAAGTAATTGCTTAATTTGAAAGGAAACTGTCAGCGGTCTCCGCTAGGACTGATCTGCATTCGTTGACCTTACAGAAGGCAGAGTGAGAGCAAGTCAGGCGTAGTGGGTGTTATAACCAGTAAAGAGTGATAAGCCAATTATGGGGAGTGATACAAATGACTATTAGTGATACTGAAAGCCCTAAAGTAAGCGTGGCTTGGCCAAGGACAATAAACTAGATAATCCTAATTGGAATCATGGAGATGATTACAATAACCAGTGGTGATATAAAGGCCAGTAATTGGTAATTTATCAGTGGATGTGCAATAATTTGCAGAATGTATCAAGCCATCTTCATGGTACCGTGCAAAGACTGTGAAATTGTGGATTTTAGCTATACACAACATATGCTTTGGCACTACAATTTCGTAATAATAACATTCATCCAACAAAACAGAATTTGAGACAGAGTCATAAATAACTAGGCAGAACCAACCCATGCTTTTATTTCCATTGCATATAAAAATGTCATATGAAGGTTTTGATGTACAGTACTATCCCATAGGCTGTAAGAGAGGCTAAGAAACAAAGTGTTCATTTGCAGTGTCCACACAGGCTGCCATTCTAAAGATAAACTGAAAGTTAACCGAACAAAATAAAATATTAACAAAACTAATCAGGTGTATTATTTTCTGTTGTTTTAATGTCCCTTTTGTACGATTATTAACAAAAGCATTCAAATTCCTTTGGACCAGGGCTGCTAAAATCTACAGTTTGTGTGTCAGAAAGGAGGCTCTACTTTTCCTCAAAAAAGATTCTCCCCTTCCATGGAACAGTCTCACGCTCCTAGGGCTGGGCATCAATGGAATGGAAAAGAGGTATCAATATCGTACACTAGGAAATACAGTACTATCCAGAGTTGGGCCTAGGCAGCAGGGGAGCAGGTCAAGGAACATTTTAAGGGGATGGGATCCTAAAGTTGAAAAACTAATACTAGAGTTGAAAGAGGTTCTAGTATTTCTTTATCTAGTGCATTAATACATCCCTGTGCAAAGCTATCTAAATATCTATATTCTATACAAAAGGAAAGCTTTGGATACTTCCAACAGTATTAAGAGTGTTCAAAATGTTGTTGAAGATGAACAGGATCTGTCAATCTATTCTATACAGGCAGCAGAGTAAATATTGACCCGCAAAGAAATTTGAAATGAAGGACGTGATGACACGCTTAATGACCTGAAAATTCAAACAAACTATATCCTACACAACATGTGAATGCCAAAGGCTTACTTCTGTTGTATGAAAATAGCTACATGGTGCAGAAATTTATGTTTATTCCATTGTGTTTTCTTGCTTGGGATAATATGAATTAATAGGCACTCCACAGCCAAAAGGAAGTTAGTGCGATGACGAATGGTATGAACAATAAATGAGGTGTGGCAAGGGAACGTATTGCAATTTGGTACAATGTATCTGCAGCTAGTGAGCCATTATAATACAATAAAAATGGTTAAAAATGCCCAACCTTAGCCCCACCAATACCTCACTTTCAGATGCAGCAAAATAGAATTACATATTATTAAAGTTAAGGCACAGCCCTGGGACCAAAGACCTGCAGCTTTTTTACTGTATACAAATTTATATATTTATGTATTTTATAAGTTTCTCACTTTTTCATAAACAAGCTCTGAAATCACATACACTATATTACAGAAGGGAAAATATACAAGGAGTATGTATAGATCATTTTCATTCTCTCACCAAGAGCTTCAAAATATAGACACCATCCCCTGGGGTGGGGTTGATGTTTAATACGAAATGCTAATTTACAATTAACATTACAGTATGTACAATACAATAAATACATGGTTGTAAACAAAGACAAACAAGACTGTATTATAGGTAAGGTCATATGGTGAGAAAAATGCATGGCACAAAATAAATAATGCATTTTAAAAGAATGGCCATAAAGCTATGTAAAATCAGTTCCATTCAAGTGTTAATTCTCTGAATGCAATTTGTTCTGCCTACTGTACAATCGCATCACAAATCATAACAATGCACCATAAAACATAATCAAAAAACAAAGTAGCCATATTGAACACAGTAACTTGCAAGCTAAAGTGTACTGTGGTATGAAACACCAGGTGTTTTTCACACAGTACACCGCTGCATTTTAATATGGCAATTATATAAAAGAACAATTAAAGCCACTTGGAAAATATATTGTTTTAGAGCAGTGTGCAATGCTATAACACACTTTGGCAAAGGAAAGAAAAGAAAGGATTGTACAGTTTATTAGATCCCTGGCTCTAAATAAATGATGTGTTTAACTACAAAGTGATTGTCCGTGTATGGGTGCATTTCACAATGTGGTGGCAAATCCTTTATATGTGTAAGGTTAGTGCAGCTGTTAACCCTTTCAGGTCTAGACTTAATTTTGGAGATTATATTGCTTTTATCATTATTAAGATTACAGGCACTCCAGGGGGTTCGAGAGAGGGAACTGTGGGTGAAGAGCGATATGGAAATCATATGAATGAGACACAATCCGCTATTCTTTCCACTCACACTAACACTTAGAATGACATAAGGAAGCTCATTCAGATTCATTGTCTGAGTGACTATGAGACATGAAAAATTAACAGAATATTGAAGATTAAGGCAAACTAAGTGGTGGAAATCATGAAAAGGCTTCCTTTTCTGCTGAATAACTAAGTTTACCTCACTAACTTCAGTTGCAAAATGCAACTGGTATTAATTACTCATCCAGTGAAGAAGCAACATTAGCAACACTGCCTGTGCGGTTTAAAATGCGGGGCTGTCAAAATACTAAACATACATTTCACAGTCAACTGTTCACGCTTTAGTGAGATTGATTTTTGTAACAGCAAATGGTCAGTTTTAATAATGGTCTATGAACCAAGATGTTCCATCGTGCTCCATCATCATCTAGTGACAGTCAACCATCACTAGTAAGTGGGGGTCATGCGTCAAGGTGATTCAAACTATAGACCCATATGTTTGAAAATGCCATTCAATTTAAATGGGCCAACCCTGAAAATGCATACTGAAACAGGTGAAACAGAATAATGAGATGAATTCACAATTTAAAACACTGACATGTACAGGTACCTTCCTGTTTTGCAAGAGGCGAACACTTTCCATACTTGCAAAAAGATGATTAAACTGTGCTTAAAGTTTAATATGCACTACATTGTAATATAGTATGTGGCTGGGCTGGCTAGCAAATAATCATCTGCTTTAATTTAATCTTTGAAGGATGCAGCTTCTATGACAAATTTTTAAGGATGATATATGCAAAATTAAATGATTTTTGTGTGAGAAAAACGACAAAAGTCAAGACTTTGCTCAATTAAATGTTACCTTCCAATTTTGGTTCATATTTTTTAGTTGGTAACCTAGCTATCTTCTTAACACAAAGGAGCACAAAGACACAAAAATCACTCAGCTTATCTGCAGTTTTAAGGACAACTCCTTGTCTATTATTACTCCCAGACTTTTTGCAAATGTTTTGGGGTGGTGGTACTCCCATTTCTAATAGCCAAAAAAGCAGTCCATAATTATTTTTTGTTATTATTACAATTCCTGCTTTTTCAGTGTTAAGTTTTAAAACTTTGCTGCCCATCCAATCCAATACTTGCTTAAAAAACACACAAGTTGTTTAAAACTGGTGAAAGTGTAAAGGTGACTAAGAAAGGGGGTACAATGTACCTAGGTATGGGCATAATATTTAAGGGCCTATTCGCAAATGAGGAGATTTCTCATAATACTGACGTTTACAAAACATTTTTCCTCAGGCATTAGCACTGGAAATCTTTTGCAAGAGAAGATTTCTGAGAGTATACTCGGAATCCATAATCATACACCAGTTGGATTTCTATCATGGGAAAGCCTCTTGGGTAATAGTAGTGAAAAAGTGTCATTTGCACTTTATTTTTATTGGTTACTTTCATACAAACAAAATATTTCCTAGTAGAGAAATGACTTGCTGTGCAATCCCATGAAATATAGGAGTGACTGTGGCCACTTTCACACACAAAATATTCACTTAAACCTAAGGTGTATTGATCTAATTGTGTATGTGCATTGTAAGTGAAAAACTGCCTCTGAAAGATTTGGCAATGCTTACAAACCAGAGCTTTATGGGTGTGCATAATTAATTAGGATGACGAACTCCCACTCCATGCCTTTCCATCAATTCTTTTTTCGATTTTATACATAGAATGATATGCAAATTAGGCAAACTTTTCCACATGAGGAAGTTGCATTTTGCTTAAAAACCTGATTCCGTGATCATGATTTCAAAACTAGGAGTGGAAATGACAATTTTCTATGCTCACATGGGAGGCGTGCATAAAAATATTTCTGCTGATTGGGCTTTGGGATCTTTGGGTTATTCTTTATCTCTACTTTGATTGTGACATAGTTCTAAAATTTTGGGTTCTAAAATATTTCTGTGGGAGATGAAAAGTGCCAACACAACACCATGAATTTTACATTTGATTTGTTCAATTCTCAGCAATTTCACACGTTTGCGGCAACCACTATATAAACAGCAGCTCCTCTCACAGCCTCCACATAAGAAGTATTTGGTACTCAGAAGAGAAGGCTGTTTTATTTCAGTTACGATTGACTGCACATGTATCCTTAAGTATATTTTTACTGAAGCCTTGAGGGTTCGTTAAAATGTGATAAACAAATACACTTTTGGAATTAAAAAAAAACTCTAAAAAACTCAAGTTCTGTGTTTTGAGTTAAAGATGAGAAATGAAAATGTTGTCCATGCTAGATTCTTAGACTTAGCTGACGTTTGCATGGCATAGCGTGATGGCATACACTCCTAGCACTCACCCTGTACCAGTCTCGGACAAATCTAACCATAACAATATTTATAAACACCAACATTGTATTGGAACAGTTTCCTGTGCAAAAAAGATTCTTTGACGGCACTCAAGTGCTGCACGTGGTAATGGAGCTCTATCTCTCACTTAATTGCTATGAAAACCTAAGGTGCAAAAAATGTCAAACTATTTTTATCCAGTGTAGCACAGAGTTAGACAGAAAACTTGCAAGTTACTCTTTGGAAAAAAATAAACAGTGGCAGATGAAGATCTGAACATATTTCTTCTTAAATATAATACCTCAATATATTTAATAATAAAAGTAAGCTCTACAAAAGATCTCTGTTTTACATATGATACAAAACGCAGACACAGACTGGCCCCCTGAGCCATGCTCTCATCTGCTTGTTTAGTCTTGTATCAGGAAGACATGAAATTAGAAAATGATGCAATTTCCACAGCGCATCTTCCACCCTGTGAGCGAATTCATCCCGTGCCAATTATGAATACACGTTGACTTGGTGGCGTTTACATTCTAGATGTGTCCTTGAAACGTTGTGAAAAAGATGAACTTTCTTGCCTCTCGGCACAAAAACACATACACATTGAGATGCACACCTCTGGAAAACATCCCGGAGTAGGCTGTATTAATGCAATCAGGATTGCCAAGTTGAGAACTGGTCCATATGTTGTTCCTGGATGCTTTCCCCTCGCGCTCTGATGCCATGAAGTTGAATTTCTCGGACGTATTCCTGAGTGCCAAACTGAATCACTTATGTCAGTTTTGTTCAACAAACATCCTCGCAGACGATGAAATGGTGCTATGGCCACGACATGTCACATGCGCTTTGGAAACCATTTTCTAACTTTAAAAAGTGAAAGAGGGAGAGGGTTCAGTAGAGTGCGCTCCTGAATACTGTTACGTATCAGGCAAATGCTCTTCCTCCAGCACACAAGGTTCTGTCTGACTCTCCTCTTCCTCCACCTGCTCGTCAAGTGGAATTTCTGTTGACTCCGAGTCCTGGGTGCAAAGTGTTTTTGAGTCACTGCAGCTGGTGTCTTCTTCCACTTGACTACCACTGTCTTTTTCGGTATCTGACTCACCGTCTTCTTCCAGTGTAAGTTCAAACTGGAACTTTTCTGTCTGACCCTGTCGACTTTCTTCTTGTTCATCAGGGGCAGGTGAGGGGCTCTGTGGGATTGTGCTTTGGTACCATTCACGATTGTCCTCCAGTGTATCCAAGATGTCCTGGGCATCAGGGTGGACAAGATCAGCCCACGTCTCCCAGAGAGGATGAACAATGTAGTCTATGAACCCCACCTGCACAAAAGAAGAAACACAATTAGAGTGCGGAACACTGTTAAGACAGGGTGAATGAATTTAGGCATGTGTTCAGTTCAAGGTAGAGCACTTTCTCAGAAACATCAGCTATGAGCATTCCATAAAAAGGAAAGCAGTGCTTTAAATGGGCCGGTACTCTCCGGTACTGAGTATCGGCACTTTTTTATTTTGAGAGAGAGAGTACCGGCATATCTCAAGAAAAACGTAATACTTTTAATTGGAAAGTACCGGCACTTCTCAGAAACAAGCAGGTACTCTATTACAGAGTACCTGCACTTATATTTTTCCATTTAAAGCACTGAAGGAAAGCATATACATGAAGCTACTTCGAAGGATTTCTTCCCCACTACATATCAAAGTTACATCAGCATTACATAAAGCCAACGACTAGGTTAACAAGATCCGTATTTAAATGTGTGAAAAAGCACACGGACAGCACAAGATCATCAGTGGTAACCATGTACTTGTTAATTAACTTGTGTTTTGATTTTACAAGGAAAATACCACGTACTAAGCTCATAACTGTACACTTAATAAGGCACGAAAAAAAGTGCTTATATGTATTACAATCCCTCGCTATACCATGTATTGTGCTATGCGTAATGTCACGCATGTTGCACATGCACACATACATTATTTATCTGCTGGTTTTTAAAATCATTTTAAATAACAGGTTACTCTAAAGGCTTTAGTTTCCAGTGCCTGATTAGTAATAACTGTTTACAATTCATTTTACTACTCTTAAAAAGATGTTTCTGCCGAAGAATAGAAACCATGCCCAGTGTGACTTCTGTTTTAGACAAATTGATCTGAAATATAGAAAAGTTCAATATATAAGAACTCTTAGCCACCTCCTTCCCATGACTGGATGGTTAGAATAATCACTGATAGAGGAATGTTAATTTTAATGTGAATAGACTTACAAAGCACACACACACAACGATTTAATGGCGCTAAAAGATTCTGTGAGTGGAGGTAAAATGCAGAGAAAATTCAAGGTGAGCTGTTAGGGTGCAAAAAACAATGTGCACGATAACGAATAATCCACCAGCATGCTATGAGAACGCTTTCCTGAAAAATGCTAAATCAGGCATTAAGTAAAGATGGTAGGGAACAGCTTTTCACTCTACCAGGGCAAGGCAGGAGAATGTACGCTCACCAAAACAAAGAGTTTTACATTTCGGGGGTGGAAGAGCGAAGAGTTCACCATGGAGAGAAATGCAGTGCTCTGGCACTCTGTTACGAGACTCTTCACTTGATCCAAACTTTAATTTGACATTTTTATTTTCAACCATCTCAAAATAATATTTATATTCCACATGTTTCTGGATATAGTTCAGTGTCTCTACTTGTTTCTAATAATATTTCCATATTCTGTTATATACCCTTGAATGCCTAGTATAAGCTGCAGCATACACAGTATGAAAAGCCAACACGTTTCGCCTGGCTTTTAGGGATGTACGAATGGTCAGTTTGTCTTCTGCTTTGCATGGCTTCAAATGTATGTGTAGATGAGTGATATGCACACTGAGGTCTTTGGTGGAAAACAAATCTTTCTTTCTTTCATTTAAATGAGGTAACTGGCACCCATCTGTCTTGAAAGAGCTCTACATTTTAAATTATTTTGTTCGACATCATCCCACCATCATAGCCAAATGTTCAAGTGGTAATTATAAATGGATAGAGTGCACGGTCACCTAAGGTTTCTTGGCCCTGGAGGTAAAACCATTACATAACTACTCCATGTAAGAATGGCAAAGGTGAAGCAAAGAGTTGAATTTAATTAACACTAGGGGCCAGATTTATCAAGGGATTGCACAGCCCTTGAGTACCACAGGCTGTCAAAAGGACAACACAATCCTAAATTCAGATTTATCAAGCAACACAAGGCAACCATGCGTGGCCCTGATTTGCTTAGTAAACCTGGAGTAACGCTAGGCAGCACAAGTTGCTGACTTGCGTTACTCTGCCCCAGAGAGGCGTTCCATGGGTGGAGCATGGGTGTTTCCACGCACTCACCCATGGATTTTAGCGCATTCCCATGTTTACCATCAGTGGTAGATTCCAGGACTGCTCAAAATGCTATGCCCTCGGGAGAAGCCTAACAAGAAGAAATACATTTTGCAGCACATGTAAAAGAGGAAAGAGGAAAAAGCCTAGGAGATTTGTTTTTATGCAGGAAAGCTCCCCTTCCTGCATAAAAAGAATCATGCCTACAAATCAGGCACCCTTGTGTTGTGCTGCAAGGATGCTTTTATTTGCACTAGGCAGCAGTTTGTGCGCCAGCGGAGCCAGAGAGCAGGAATCCGTAATATAATTTTAAATGCGCCACATTCCTGCCCTCTCCCTTTCACACAGTGCAACAAGGTGTCTTGCTGCATTGAGCTGCATGAATATTTGATCATTCTGGCACCAAGGCCCATATGTATACTTTTTTTAGCGCTGCATTTGCGCCACTTGTTGATGCAAAAACAGCGCAAACTTACAAAATACAATGGTATTTTTCAAGTTTGCACCGCTTTTGCGTCAAAAACTGATGCAAATCGGCGCTAAAAAAGTATAAATATGGGCCCAAGTCTTCAAGGCATCGTAAAGGGAAGTAATTCCGACTCAGTCATGATGGCCAAATGCTAAAGAATAGGTGCACAGGCTGAAAAGTGAGCATCCTTCCACTCCGGGCTTTAGTTGTTCTTGGTATTAGGAGTAGACGAGATGCAAAGGATCACCCAGTACGCAATGGTGTATATCTGCAAATACATTTGGATAAAAGAAGGGGATAAGCCCTGCAAGGCTTTAAAGAACACGCACAGAGTTTGAACTGCATTCTGTATTCCACAGGCAGCAAATGGAGCTCCTAACATGGACAGTCGGGCCGGCAAACACATTCCCTTCACCAGTGAAATGAGCGCCATCAGACATTGGGATCACTTATATTTCCAGGTGAACATCTAGGTTGCAGTTCAGTTTTCTCTAAGAATTTCTGCGCATTTGCGGACCATATGACACATTATTCAATCTTTATCTATTGCAGTACTTTAAAAAATAATGCTACAATTTTGTTGCAAACATTCCCTGGATACCTGAAATAAGCGCTAATTCCACAATATCCCTAAAGCCAGAACAGGGTTCATTGATGTAGTAATAAGGAGGCTAACAAGATACTGAAAATAAGCTACTTTTGTAAACCCCTGGAACAGTAACAGGCATCGATGAACCCTAAAGAAGGCGTGCTTACCTGCGACTTTTCGACCGATGCGTTGTGCTTATCACACATGGGACTTATCTCCATGCCTCGCTCTCTTTCGCGATCTCCTTGCCGAAAAAACTCTTCCATTATTCGGTCCGTCCATTGGCGATACAGCTGAAGAGGCTTGGTTGGATTACTCAGGTCAGCACAGTGCACCATGTTCTGGAGGACCTAAAATAAACAAACTTATATTTACCACTCAGCAGCTGTGACATTATGTCCCTAATCACAGAAAACGCCTCATTTACACGTTTGCTGGCTGAGAGAAAGAATCTAGAATATGCAAGGAGGGGAAAATATGTTCTTAACAGGAACAGCTAAATCACAGAATATGTGTTTCTAGCACTTGCAGTCACTTCCCACCTCTAATTTACATAAAGCACGAGGCACAGAAAATGCAAGTGTTGTCATGTTTCTCATAGTGTCCTGGGAGCATTTTTTTTCTGACAGAAAAATTGAATGACAAAGTCTGTACTGTCGAATATTTATCAAATAAAATCACTACAGAGAGACAGAATTACCAAACCCCATCCACTCCTATAACCTATAACAAAACCACAAAACATAGAGAAGGAATATTTTTATCCACTCTTAAATCCCTGCTCTATACCCTGTGTGTATGCCCTTCCCTAGGGGGTCACCCCTTCATGGATGCCACTTTATAGTGGCATGCTTCATCACTGGCTAGTCCAACCCGTCAGGTTAAGATAGTACTAACGCGAGCGGCCCGGCCTATGTGAAAATACAGAGGACTCTCCTTGAAGAATGTGTGACTATAGGGGTACGCCCCCTCCTAGGGATTGATGAGGCTTTCCCCTGACATTTGCAGGGAAACAATTGGAGGTCTAAGATAAGAGTTAGCCTTACCCTATTTGCATTCTGAACTGCTAGACATGCTAGATAGTAGGGATTAAAAGACCGTTGTCCTGAAGAAGGTCGGAGGACGTACGCCCAGAGAAAAATGTTCCCAGTGGTTATATCAGAGATGGCCAAAACATGTTGGCAGCTAACATAAGGTGCAGGGATCCATTGTAGATCCACTAGTCACCATTATCACCTTGAAAAATAAGGGTGAATTCTTTCTATTTAACCCTACCCCGCCTCATCCCCAATAAAGAATGTTTCTTGGATAGAGGCTGAGGTAGTTTGAATTTTTGATTTTACCATACTGGTACTCAACTGACCAGAAGACTAGTTATCGGGATCTCCCTGCCCTATGAGGAGATAGTTCTCCCCGGGGACTACGGTTGAGACCACTGGATTAGTACTATCCTAACCCAGTGAGTTGGACTAGCTAATGATGAAGCATTCCACCATTAAATGGGTGAGCTTTTCCATCCATAAAGTGGTGACCCCCTAGGGAAGGGCATACATACAGGGTATAGAGCAGGGATTTAAGAGTGGATAAAATAATCCCACCCAATGTTTTGTGGTTTTGAATACTTATCTTATGTTTGTCCTTTCACTCCTGTCAAAAGCAATGTAGAGCATTAACACTCTTTGCCATCAAGAACTCCCAAGAGAGTGATGATTTTCTTGGTGCACTACAACCAGTTTGTGTCTACTTCATGAGATTGCAGCTCCACTGTTAGTGGTGGCTGGTGATCTGCTGGAAGTTTTTTTTGGATAGGAGAAGGACAGCTTAGGCTGCATTACTGGCCTCAATATTTTTAGACAGCATTAGCTAGTTTCATGCTCTGGGGATCAGAACCACAAAATACCTATTGCACAAACTATTTTCCAAATTTAACTTGATAACTGTAATAGTATTTATTTGTGGTGAAAAGAAAGTTTTGGCCTTGACCCCTATGCATGATTTCCTTAAAGCATGGGGTTGCGTTTTTAGTACATTGGGGGAGACCCAAGCATATCGGACATCAAGATGAAACGTGGGGAAAGTCTGCTTTCTTATACATTGTGGGGTCAACTTCAATATACTTATACATTAAGAAAATTCAAAGGGAAAGGGACAATATCTCTTTCAGTGACTTCTGAGAAGGTCAGAAGGTCATATAAGAAACAAGCATTGGTAAACAGATTAGGTTTCGCCTATGGGACTAATAATAAGAGGTGTGGGAGCAGTGTATGAGCGCAGGGGGAATAGTGTGAGTGCTCTCTGTGCTGGGTGAGTGGTGCATGATTGAAGGTGGGTAAGTGTCTGCGTGCATGGTGAAAGTGTCTGAATACATGGTGACTGATGTGTGCTCAGTGCAGAATGAGAACTGTGTGAGTGTACAGGGTGAGAGTCATACTAGGTGGGCAGGATAAGGCTGCTGTTGTCCTTGCAGTTTGAAAAGGCAATTCTTGAATTCTTAAATGGAATAGCAGTGTGCAATGGTGAAGTCAACGAGAAAGTCGTGAGGAGCTTTTAGGTGCATAAAACCTCGCCCTGTTTTATAGAAGAACTCCAGGCTTTCAAGCCATTTAAAAAACATTGTTTAAAAGCACAAATGCTTGTAGCAGGCCACTTTCGTTTTACAGCGCAATTGCTAACGCTGCACTGATACTCACTAAAACAGTGTAAAAATAAAGCAAGGATGATGTGGGAGATACAGAGAGCGATAGCGGGGACACGCAAACAAATGCACGTTGATGGAGCGCAAGACTAAAAATAAAACAAGGTCACATTCATTTATTGTTATAGGCGTAAGATGCACCTTACAAACATTTAAGGAGCTGGGTTTGAAGGCCAATAAATGCTTGGTGAACAAACTGGACTTACTTTCGCTGCCTCTAGGTATTATGTAAACAAACAAATCATGGGGTCTGGAGTGGATAAAGGAGGATGTGGCAAAAAGTGAGAAAGAGAAACAAGCTTTGTTTGGGACAAGCATCACTGGGAGCTTTGTAAAGTCCATGCAAGCAGAGGGAAGGAAGTGCCATTTGTGAAAGTTTTAATTTCGATTGCCATGTACACTACGTCTCCAAAATGAAGTTCGCAAAGTTTAGTTTAGTTTACTGCATTTTTAGAGCGCGTGGCTACCCAAAGGCTGCCCAGCGCTAAAAGTAGACCACCAAACTGGGGAAATGCCTACGCTGAGACTAGAAACGTCTTCAGTTTCCTGCAGAAGGAGGATTCCAGATGCTCTTGACTAAGTTCCAGAGGGAGTGAATTAGAAAGGTAGGCAGCTTTAACAACAAAAGAACTGCCTCCCCGTATTGCTTTCTTAAACTGAAGGGTATTAACCAGCAAGGTAGTAGAGGATCTAAGTGCACTCTGAGGGGTGTGAGAAACATCGGGCCCTTATTATGAAGGGCTTTATGTGCCATGTAAATAGCCTTAAAATGAATAAGTTGTTCTATGGGGAGCCAGTGGAGCGAGGCCAGTGCTGGTTTAGCAGAGATGTGTCTGGGAGTATTCATGAGCAAACGGGCAGTATTCTGCACAACCTGCAATCTCTTTTTTACGTAGCCAGAAGAGCCCAGGAAAAGAGAGTTCCCATAGTCTAGACGGGATAATATAAGGGCCTGAATGATGAGTCTTTTGGCCAAGAATGGAAGAACTTTAAATATCTTTCTAATGGTTCTTAGTAGGCCAAAACAGGTTGCGGCTAACTTTTTAGAATTGTAATCCATCATGAGACGGGAGTCCAACCAGAAGCCTCAACTATTTAAGTTTTCCTTAGGCGGAGGAAGGTCTTTTAGACCTTCTAGTACCAGGGCTGGAGACTTGAGGAGAGAGAAGTTCCCAACTAACTTTACTTCTGATGTATCATCATTAAGTTTAAGTTTAGAGTGGGCCATCCATCTAGCTACATCTAAAAGACAGGAGAATAGGTTGGCCTGTTCTGCATTACCAGTGGTGGAAAGAGAAACTACCAACTGAGTATTATCAGCATATGATACCAAGGAAAGACCATAAGGTTCCACAATATGAGCCAAAAGGGACATATAAATGTTAAAAAGAGTGTGGCTCAGTGAGGAGCCCTGAGGAACCCCACAAGTGAGGGAAAATGTGTTAGAAAAGAAAGAACTATCAAGAAGATGGAAAGTCCTATCTCTCAGAAAGGAGGAGAACCACTTGAAGGTGGTGCCTTCAATTCCTATTAATGATAGTCTTTAAAGTAATATATTATAGTCCACCGTATCAAATGCGGCACGGAGGTCCAATAAGATGATAGCTGCGTAACCGCCTGAGTCCAATCGATGATGAGTGTCTTCCATGACGGCCAACAGGGCCGACTCAGTGCTGTGTTGTGGTCTGAAGCCCATTTGTGGGGGATGGAGAAGTTTATGACTTTCAAGAAAGCCTGTCAATTGGTTGCTGATATGTTTTTCAATTATGTTCGATACAATGGGAAGGAGAGCAATTGGTCTGTAATTACAAAAAAGGGTCGCATCAAGGCTGTTTTTTTTAAAAAGAGGTTTAACAACCGCATGTTTCCAGTGATGCGATACAAGACCAGATGTCAGAGAATGGTATAATATGTTGGATAATACAGGCGCAATGATGTTCGAGCCCAGAGCTAAAATATAAGGGGAGCGGGATCTAAAAGAGATCCAGATTTTATTGTATAAAGATAATTTGTCACTATGTCTTTCC
Organism: Pleurodeles waltl; assembly: GCF_031143425.1. Classification (NCBI taxonomy): domain Eukaryota; kingdom Metazoa; phylum Chordata; class Amphibia; order Caudata; family Salamandridae; genus Pleurodeles; species Pleurodeles waltl. Next base: position 322,007,283 of record NC_090436.1, read on the forward strand.
CCACTGGTTGAAAAACTGGGAATGTAGCTCTAGAGGACTGGGAATTGTCGTGTACTTGCAGGTCTATCTCTCGAGAAGAGTTAGAGGGAAAAGTCAAGTGAATATCTAGGATTTTCTTTAAAAAAAGCCTGCCAGACTATTACTATGAGCTGTGGAGGCCTCCAATGGATTATCCAAGGAAGGGTCCAGGGTCATTTCTTTAAAAATCATAAAAATCTCCTTGGGAGAATTAGCAGACTGTTCAATTCTGGAAGTATAGAAAGCTGCTAGTGCTAGTTTAATTTACGCATGGAGAGATCTGATCGCCTTTCTATATTCTAGTTTAGAGGTGTCATCATAGTCCTTCTTCCACCTCCCTTCAAACTGCTTACACTTCTTTTTTAGTTGAAGCAGTTGAGGCGTAAACCATGGTCTGTTCTTACGACCAGTCCTTCTAATGGCAGTCTTGGTTGGCAGTATGGTATCTAGAGAAGTGGAAATACACTTATTTAAATTCTCTGTTGGGCAAGGCCCAGAGCCATAACAGGTGGAGTGAGAGAAATGTAATGTATCCAACCAATCCATATGGTTCATATGACCATTGGCGAAAGGTCAACATCATGGGCAATAGATAGGAGGGGGCAGAGGCAAAAGGGAGCGTGAGTGAAATTAGATAATGATCAGACCCGATCAAGGGGAGAGGGACCTGAGGCGATAAGTTAGGAAGGTTGCTAAACACCAAATCGATAATATGGCCTTTGATATGAGTGGGCCCCTTAATCAGCTGTGTCAGGTCTAATAATGCTAATTCAGAAAGTAGAGATTTGGCAGATATACAATTTTCTTCATCAGCATGGATGTTGAAATCACCAAGAATGAAAAAGTTGGGAGTTTTACAGGACATATCTGCCACTCAATGCTGTCCACCAGTAATGGCAAAATTCATAAACTAAATGCACACATTACTCAACTTAAACCAGACTTTCAGCAAGGAAGAGCACTCTAGACTACACGCCTAGGAAGTACGCTGTTCAACGTTGGGGTTATTCTTTCTCATTCGGTTTAAAATGTAGAATTTTATACTTAGAATTGTGGTTGCTGTCAGGAATGCCACCCTCCATTACACGTTTATGTTGCTGATGAAAGATCTCTGCTGTGCCTGTGCTTTCCGTGAACGTTACTAAACTTTTCATTTTCAATCAATCAGCATTCTTATAGTGCTGCACTGTCACCCTATGGGAATCTGGGCGCTTAAAAAATCTGCTGACAGTACATGCAGGCGAGGTGGCACACCTTTGCGACACAGGAAGGCAAGTCACTGCACTATTTTAAGTGTGGTGAGTAGCACCAAATAAAGGAAGAGCGAAAAAGCTGGGTTTGTGAGAAGCATCACTACTAGCTTGTTCTCAAAAGTGAGCACCAGCCTAGATATGCAGTGGCTTCTCTACTTCCTCATCCACCCCTCCTGCCGCCATGACTTATCAGGACCGTGGACATTTCCACTGCTTTGAAACAGACACTAGGGGAAGGCTCGCTGTAAGCCTGACATGATAAAATAAATGTAGGTCGATAAAAACACGAAGTTCTTTGCAGATGCTGACTTTCACTTGTACAAAAAAGGACAAAAGCAGGGAGGAGTATGATGCTCAACAGTGTATGTACACACCCCATCAGAGGCTTGTTGGAAAGGTAAGGTGTTAATAAATGATTCTGTTTAACGAAATACAGTGCTTGCACTTATTTTTTAGGTCACCTTTTAAAAGGATATTTGGTTTGTTTCAGTCTTATGTGCATTATATGGACACCCCACGTTGCCATATGATGTAAGTGCAGATTTTGGTTGGCATAAAGTAGTCCTGTTGATATTACCCTCTATTGAGAGTGTTAACATGCAAGGCGAGGGCAGGAAGATTGCCAATCCAGCTGCTGTTTTCAAAGAAAATTGTCTTTCCAGCCCTGGTTCTGTTTGATGTGTCCGGGTCATGAAACAGCCTTTACCACGCAGCGGACACCACGCAGTGCCTTTAGAACACAGTCTCAACAATTAATTTGTCTTTACCATGCATTCCTGAACCAAGCAAGTTTTACGCCAACTTGCTTTAGGGACCGCATTGTTGGACTGGTGGTGGATTTTAAGTCCAACACATTCCCTACTGTTGCACATACTGGAATTAGAATAGTAAATTATACTATTCCAAAGTCAAGCACTTCCCTAAGGCATATCAGTGAAATAACTTTCGTGGTAAAGGAATGAGTGAAAACGACTCATTCATTGTTTAGACCGCATTCTAAAGGCATGCGTGATAAAAAGCATGCGTGGTTCCATCATACAACTGTCCTGGTCTGAGAAAGGCCTTTTCTCAGAAGCTTACAGCCCACTTTAGCACAGCTCTGAGCATCCACATCTGGTGCTAATAAAGAAGCTGCAAGACGGACGCCACGGTACTGATGAATACACCCAGCAACTACCGAACTCAACAAGCATGTTTGAATTGCGTGCAGCCACTGGGAAATTAAGTAAAGGATGGGGAAGAAATAAAAGAAGCACAGCCCAAGCTGTACAGGAAAAACCTTAAAATAGGTTCTACAAAAGTGGATGGACAAGAGTACTTAGGCCCTGGAACACTGATCACACGAATAGCAGAAGGAAAGAGTATGCTACAACCATTAGAAAAGGAGGAAAAGTAAGTGGCAAGCACACAAACCACTGAAAAGGAAAAGCGGGATGTAAGTCACTTTTCAGAATTATATTGCATACAATAGATTTCACAAGCACAGTGCAGGCGAAACCTAAAAAGTGATGTAGTGTTTATCTTTAAGAGCGCAACAACTTAGCAACTGTCCACACATTTTATCCATCACCCTTTAGGAGGTTTCAATGACTGTATGAAGGGACCAAAATGTAGCAATTATAATAAATTACCTATTTCCATACCACAATAATATGTTAATATGTGCAGGTATTATTGTTGTTGTTGTTCTTGTGTCTGCCAGTGTGATCTAGATATTCCTTGGGTCAGAAAGAATATCCAAAAGGAAAGAACATTCATTTTAGCGTATTCCTTCTGCTAGTCTGAATCTATGATGTCATGCAGAGGCAGGATCAGTTTCTACTTTTTAATACTGCAAAAGGCGTCTCAGCGCTGTTGCTGATTCTATTTTCTTTCCTGGAATGAAGAAGACGACCAGCAACAATCACTCTCCATGTATAAGTTTTAGAGTATTTAATATTAACCCATTCTGCACTGCTGAGATGCACAAGGTCAAGATTTTCACCCATGTATGAAGCTCTGTTACTACAGGCCTGGCTTAGTCAATGAGGTTCAGGTGGGGGTTGAATCTCACATTTCTCTCTTACAAAAGCAGTGTGCTGCAGGGTGGAAGAGTGGGATGAGCAAGGTTCAGAAAGGAAGGAATGTTTGCATTAGGTAGGCCTAAGTCTGAGGTGACACTATGGGCAAAAAACAATGAGTTCAAATGCTACCCTAGACGATTACCACTGGCAAGCCTTTATGCAAGAATTAATCCTATCACCTTTTGGATGTTTGATAGTAATGTGCCTGGAAAGTAGTGACTAGTACAGCTTTCTCGGCCTACTACTGACAATGTGAATTCCAAAAAAGTAGTACATTTGCACCAATTCAAGGAGTACTAGTATGGATGCGGATTTACTATTTTTTGGTAAACCAGTCACTACATTTAAGGTACCAATCCAAAAAATGAACAACTTAAAACCTTTTAGTGAAATGAGAAGAGAAAAACATACACAGACATAGCATACCTGACTCAGGGCCCAGACCCAACTACCAAATCAAGAATGCCTTTGAGAGGTGCCACATCCCAAACACCCCTGGTTAAGCTATGCCCCTGCCCATCCCACCTGGGCCTAGTGGCTCTCCCTTGGAACTCATGACTACGATCACATAAAACACAATGGCCTTGATTCCCTGCCCTGGGATCACTTATTCAAATGGATTTTCACTCCACACACTTTTCATCATCTCTGCTACAATAAGCCTTCATGGTAGCATTGTCAAGTGGGCAGGGATCAATGTTTCTAGTCCTCACCTGTTACAAGTCATTTTATCAAGTGACTGACAGCCCATGAACTAAGCCCAAGTCGGAAACAATGGAGGTCATGCAGGCAAATTAATGGGGCGAGCTAAGCCAGAGCCAAGCGATGGTTCTGGCTTGGCTCCAGTAGTCGGTGCATGAGCCGAGCCATGAAAACATTTGGCATGTATATTTTGCAACAGACATACTGTAAAAATATTATACAATCTCTTCAAAAAGCAAAAAGTTTATTTCCTTAACATGCAGAAGTGTTTCACCTCAGTACATCAGATTATGTCACTGCATAGGCAGACACTTATTAAAAGTGACAATTTTATAAACACTTATGACTCACCCTCCAACCCTCAAAGTTGATGCCTTTAATGAACTAAGAGGAAAAGACAGTAGTCACGTAAACCCTAAAAATGGCCTAGATTTTTATTATAGCTGGACCAACATTACAGTCTATTAAATCAAATTAGAGGTGCTTGTACTGCATGCATTCCAAACTCAAGTATTTAAAAGTTGGCTCATACGTGATGATAAAAGAAAAAAGGGGCTCGTCAAAATATATTTGGTTCGGATCAAACAATTTGAACAGGAAGGGAAGCTGGTATTGATTGCAAGTGATCTGATTTTACATTTTGACATTTAGCCACCAGATGGGTATCTCTCCCATGTACATAAAAGGCCACTGTTTTGTCTTTTATTCTTGGCTCACAATGAGAAAAACAACAGGGAGATAGCAGACCAGACTTGGGGCTTCCAGGCCCAACTACCAAGCCTAGAGTGCATTTTTTGGGCGGTGTCCTACTCTAAACACCCCAAGGAAGCTACTCCCCAGTCTGCTGTTACATTACAAGTTCCGTTTAAAAGCACTTCCTGTTGTAAAATGAGCACTCCACACTGCCTCTGTGTTCTTTCCTTTGTGCTACCATGTCTTCCGTATCACAGTCACAACTTTAAATCGCATCAACTTACGTACATCAGATGAGGTATCCTCACCCTGGAAAGGGAAGTGCCACTAAACTAACGCACCTGCTACGGTATCCGAGGAAATGCTGCTGCGAGAGAAAACCAAAGACTTTGTTCTTGCCTGTATATTATAGGCAACGGATGAAACCCTTCATGGCATCTTCCAATGGTATGCATGTTTTCTCTATACTATTGGACCTTAGGGTTTTAAATGCTTAGATGATTTAGCACTATGTAAAAATGTAATCCCAGGTAAAATAACTGCCATAGTTAAAGACCACTCCTTATTTATAGTGTATTGTGGTCAACTGTGGCATCTTTGGCACCCCAAATAATCACCCGCACCTTTATAGCTGACAGGAATCGAAATGCATCCCCGGGTATTGCACAAGAAAAAAAAAGAAAAATCTATGAATGACTAATGAATGAGAACATTTCCTATTTAGATTAAAAAAGCATCTAATACAAAATGCTAATTAAGGGCCTCATTACAAGTTTTGCGGTCTCACCACGGGACCGCCAAACTCATGGAGAGGACGCCACCGCCATAGCAGTGACGTTCCCCCCGAGCGTATTACAATGTTCCCGCCGGGCTGACCGGCGGGAACACTGTAATACACATTCCCGCCGGGCTGACCGGTGGGAACAGTGTTAGGATACTGGCTTTGGCTCCCTTAAGGGAGCCGAAGCCAGTATCCTAACACTCCAGCACCCTTGGAATGCACACTGTCTGCAGATCAGACGTTGCGCATTCCGAAGGGTGCTGGGCAGGGGGCCACAGCACTGCCCACGACATGGTCATGGGCAGTGCAGGATGCCCCACCTGCGGCCCACAGCACTTCCTTTCCACCAGCCTTTTCATGACGGGCTACCCATCATGAAAAGGCTGACAGAAAAGGGGGTTGTAATCAGCCAGGTGTCGCTTAATTCAGCGCCACCATGGCTGGTTGCAAGCCCGACTGCTGTAATGTGTCGGGGACTATGTTCCCGGCGGGACGGCAGTCCTTTGGTGGTCCAAAGTCGTAATTTGGCGGTTGGACCGCCTAAGCCATGATGGTCCACCCTCCACTGCCAGTTTGGTGGTCTTATGAATGCCAAACTCGTAATGAGGCCCTAAATAAAACAAAGCAGCTTTCTTTTGAAAGAATTGCCTTTTGTGAGGATTATTATAGTGGTAGAACTTTAATTAGCTGAACAAAAGAAAATAGTTTTGTGTATTAAATATGACATACCTAAAGTGTGGAATTAATATCAGGGGATAGCCAGGGGAGTGCAATTCACCAGCACTATGCCTGAACTAACGCTGCTTTGTAAATGTCAGTACACAATCTTCTCTGACTGTGGAAACCACATGACATCAGAATTCAGTTTATAAGGAGTTTTTACAGCAATGAAGAATGACAGACTCTCACAAGTCACGCAAAAGCACACTGTTTAGTAAACCACTGCCTTCTGGACAGATTTAGGCTAAGGAATAATTAACAGAGCTGTTGTTCCCTAACATCAAAACCATTCAAGAACATCTACATGGGGTGGACTGGAACGCAGGATCACACAAGGGAAGGGTGGTGCAGAAGAGAACAGGAAGCAAGGTGCCCAGAAGACAGCGGAGGAGGGGGGCTGGGTAGACAGAGGTAGCGTTGGTGCGGAGGTTACTCCTCATCATCACCGATCCATACCTGAATCCTGTCAGAATAGTTGTCAAGCAGAAGAACCCCAGAGCTTGTCACTTTCTTGGTTTCCACCATGGTTTTCAAATCCGCTAACAAGTTCATGTGTTTAGACATGTCTGTCGCCAGCACCTAAAAATAGAAGACAAAATACGGCTGAGCACAATGCACTCCGCTGAGAGTGTGGCGCGAAAATGAATAGAGCGGGAGGGGTCAACATGCAGGCCTCATATTAAAGCAGAAGGGTGGGGGTACTGCAGTACCTGTGTGAAAACATTATGGGTTTACGGATTTTAGCCATGGAAAAAAAAACAATTTGTTAAAAAGATCGAGTAATTCAATGCTAGAATGCATTACATCCCGTTGCTATGGAAACCTCATGCTAGTTCATTCTTCTGAATGTAGCAATCCTAAGGTGCTCCTGCTGCACAGCCTGCTTCTCCTGACATAGAAGTGACGGCTGTCATGATGACCGAAGGAAACACCTGCCCGTCACCTTACTGGGAATAGTTGGTACCCTAGCGCGTCATCTGAAGCAGAAAGCCGAGAGTCCTGTCTTTTTTCTTTTATTGCTATTGAGAAACTTTTATTAACTCGTTTTGAGTCATATAATTTGCAATTCATTTATTTGAGAGGATTCTGTAGGTAAAAGGTCTTATCGAATAGTTAGTTACTTGTAAGAGCATCTCCCCACTGGAATGTGACACCCAACTGCATCCTGTGTACAACCACAAAACTCACCGGCCTTAGGGAATAAATAAGCAAATGAACTAACTTACTAAATGGCGCAGGATGACGTACATAGCCGATGACAGCTTGGCCTCTCTTTTGGCTACAGGAGAAAGTGCCAGACTACAAAAAGAGATTGCTGGCTCACTCTCACTCACAGTGGCCAGATGGCAACCTCACCTCAGGTGAAAATAATGACTTTCGCAGAAGGAATAGATAGGAGTTTTTGACATCTGTGGCCACTGCAGCAACAAATCAGCAGAAGAGTGGAGTTATGCAGTACACACAGAGGACACTTAGGCACCACATTTCAGGTGTGATTAATTCTAAAGATTTGTTTGCATTAACTGACCCTGGAAACTCAGCACCAAATGTTTTCCTGTAAATATCCACTCAGCACCTTGAGAGTGAAACACACCCTTGGAGATGGTCCAAATATGTGTGCTGGTGGATTGCCACCTCAATAGGTGATTACCATGTTTCCAATCGTTGGATTTGGTCTAACAACCTGATATGTTATGGGAGTTATATTCATGAGTTGCTTCCAATGAACCCATTGAAGTGGCACATCGAATCACAATGACTTTTAATCCAGGTCTGAAAACACGGTGTACCGGCAACAGGGAGTGTCCTTGCAGTGTAGTGTGGACCAGCACCCTTGCCGGACAATATTACTAGCTTCTAAAGAGAAACAAGGGTAGATGCCCTTGTGACAGAATTCAGGATGATGTAGAATTGCAAGGTGAGTCTATGCACATTTCAGATCATTTATATTTCCTTTGGTTATTCCATTTGCCACTTTTTTGAGTACGAAAAGTACGTCACAATGAATATTCCACTGTGCTAAGACATAGTGCTATGTTTTGTAGCCCTTCACCGTTCAATTATCTTGGCTCAATTACTTATCAACTTTGTCGATAGTTATTCCAAATTCAAACTAACTGTAAATTATCTGTAAAAATAACTGATCACTAAAATGAGAGCGAAAATTATCCGATATGTTGGCTACATTGTAGAATGTCATGAGAAATGACCGGACTAACTGATCGACTATCATGTGTATCATCTGAAGAGTGTGGAAGTGGAAAAACGTCACCTAAGGGGGAATACGTTACCACATAAATTCCCTCAGAAGTAAGTTTTGCAAGTTAACTATGCCACGATGTACCGGTTTTGTAGGTAATAACCTCCCACAAAATGGAGACCTTCTCATCCATTGTTAATTAACCTTCACCAACTTAGAGGCAAAGTTTCATTGTTAATTCCCACAGTGAGCATAAGCAATTCCTGACAACCCTGACCATCCCTAGAATACGAACAGGTGCCAGATGTGTTTCGCAGCTTGATAATGTGCAGTGGTATTGGACAAAAATAATTTTATACACAAATTCTTTCACGACATGCACTATAGAGGTTTCAGGGAATATTAGTTACAACATAAACATTTAACACTTACAACACAAAAATGCCTTTTCATTAATATGTTGAACAACGGTTGTAGCAAGAGGAAGATATAAATAAAGCAGTAATATGGCATTCATTTTGACCTAACTATTGTCTGTGACACAAACACCAAAGACAGTCAGGCTGTTCATCTGCCTATTTGAAGTTCAGAGCTTTGCCTAGCCGAGAACAGCCAAACACCTTATTGACATTTGGAACCTTGATTTCTGGACATTAATTCTATTATTGCTAGATGCGGATTGGAAACAAAACTACATGCACAACAAAGCACTGCAATTATTTTCCTGAAAAGTAAATATTAATGAGAAGCGTAAGCATACTTCTAGTATCTTCTGCTTTGCAGAAGATAGTAGTAGCTGTAGGTATTTTGAAGTGTGGCTCAGAAGCAAAGGTCTAACGCCCTCATCCCTTTCCCCGTGCTTTCTATTTTTCTTTATGGGGATGCCCCCCATGCCCTAGCTTCCTTTTTCCACCCTGCTGTGAGATTTCGACACCTGCGAGTCTGTGGTTGTTTAGTTACGCGGTACAGTACAGGTGACGAAATGTCGTCGACAAGGAGGACGCAGTACGTAGGACGCATACCATCTAAAATATGGCACTGCATCAATTTGCTTCACAGAAGCCCTGAAAATCTGGGGTATTCTAGTTCAAAAAAGGGCAAATGCCACTGTACTCACGATATCAATGACCATTTTCCTCAGTGATTGTCTTTGCTTTTTGGTCAAATTTTGGAAAATGTCACAGTTTTCTTCCTGCAGCAACTTGAAACCCACAGCTAAGTGATGGTTCTCCAGCACCGATGAGTCGTTGTACATCAAAGCAAGCTCAGAATCTGAATTGTACAAGGATAGGAGTCCATGTTAGCACAACCGGTGTTCAGAAGCAAGGGTGACATTTCTCAGATGTAAAAAAGAAGTGTATACTCAGATTCCAGTGGAACTCTAGGGAAATATTTCATGTTGCAGTTTGAGAAGAAAAAGATGTTAGCAACTAAAGACACAAAGTACATGATATGGAATATACTGATCATATTATTACCAAATGGCTTCATAATGTGAAGATCTGCACAAGGAAGATGAAATGCAACTCCTTTTCATTTCCCTCGGGCAGACAGGATTATGTACTAAAATGCCTGGCTTCATTACTCTCCAGGGAGAGCAATCAGCCGCCTGCACCTCCGCGCATTAGCAACATGGACCACTGCATCAAATAAAAAATAAAGAAACAAATCTAGGTCTTAAATAACAGACCAAGGGCCAGCCTGGAAGACCCTCACTTGGCTTACAGCAGAGGCAAGAACCAGATCTAGGTCTATCGCAATGGTCTGTCTATCTGAGTGTCTTGTTCTAACAATAAACCCATCCACTTTCTTTACTTGGAAACTAAACCACAGTTACCACTACTGATGCCCATGTCTGAACAGTGATAGGCTGTGGCCCAAGCTGGTATTGATGTAGGCCTGAGCTCTTCAAGTGCTGCTAGACTTGATTCAGAAACAAAGCCCATTTTGTAACAAGATGAAAAGAATCCTGTCTTTTGCTGAACCGACTCAGACCATCCAAAGCCTCTATTGTCTTTTTACTTTGAATCTTCCAGCTATGGCACGTAATACACTATAAAAAACAATTAACATAACAATGTGAGAAATTGGGTTGTTGGTTGAGGGGGGTGTGAGCCCTTCTCAAGCAACAACCGCAATCCTTTCTGGAATGAACCACAAAAGTCATCAAATTAACCTGTGATTAGCCTTCTGGTAGCTTGGCACAAAAGTAGTCAGACTTAACGTAGAGGCAATGTGTAAAGTATGTATGCATCGCACAAACAGTAATAAACTGAAAACACATTAGAAAAATCCCACATTAATTTAGAAAAAGAGAGTACAATTTAATAAATGTAATACATTATTTGACACCAAAACGACAAATGTCCAGTCAGTAGAACAATTTCAAACATTTAAGGCAAGTATAGCATCTAAAAGCACAAAGTGACACTTGCAGTTATCTGGTCGTGCTAAACCGGGTGAAATTCAGAAGATCGGGCCGACCGCGATGTAATGCGGGCTGGTAGGCCTTCCAATAGTGAAAAATGAATTGAGCTTTTCACTACCAAAACATGTCAAACTTAAAAGTACATGTCCAACTTTTTAAATACAACGCACTATGCACCATGACCAAGGGGGTGTTTAGGGCCTGGTCTAGGAGTGACTTGTATGTAACAAAAAAGAAGGTTTAGGCTTGGCAAAAGGTTTATTTTGTCAGGTCGAAATGGCAGTTTAAAACTGCACACACAGGCTGCAATTGCAGGCATGAGACAAGTTTTACGGGGCTACTTAAGTGGGTGGCACAATGAATGCTGCAGATGTACCAGTGGCATTTAATTTTCAGGCCCTAAATACATGTAGTACTACTTTTCTAGGGACTTGCAAGTAATTTAAATGTGCCAATTGAGTGTAAGCCAGTGCTACCATGCTTAAAGGCGAGAGCACAGGCACTTCAGTACTGGTTAGCAGTGGTAAAGTGCACAGAATCCTAAAAGCCAACAGAAATGTGTTCAGAAACAGGAGGAAAGGCAAACAGTTTGGGAGTGACACCCAGCAGAGGGGGGCAGGTCCAACACACAATCAAACATAACTAACTACAACTGATAAGCAAGGTAGACTTGAAAACCCCTATGCTGCTTAATGTGCCAATTCAGAAATCTACGATTCGTCCCAAAAGCGGATAAGCTCACTGACTGATCTTGTCCAATGAACTGGTGGATGTCTACAACCTTCATTTCTGTATCCTGAAACTGCCTAGTACATACAATTACTTTTCTTCAGGTTCCTCCCAAAGGTTCTTGCATATAACTGCAATACATTGGTACATTTAAAGGTACCCGAGGTGAGAAAATAGAATACTAACAGCAAAACGTGAGCTACATAAAAACATAACAAACATGCAATGAAGAATTTTTCCCTGAGACCACAGGATAAGTTAATGTTTTTACCCTGCTGGGTTGTGCTTCTTTGAAGAACAGAACTTGTTTTCGCAGATATTTAACGAGGTTATGACTACGGATCTCATTTGGTAGGATGGGTGACTCATCGTGTTTCATTCCACCATAGGGTGACCCTCAGACTATACAGCAGGCCTCTAAAGACCACAGTTAGCACTCATTCACATAGAACTTAAAGTTCAGAACACAGCGCGGAACCCATTACTCACCACGTACGAATGCTGCATATTAAGTGGCAATTACCTGCATCCACTCAGCAGCGAAAGCGCCCTCTCCGCAGGAGAACACGAGTTAGCACATCAAATAGCTCACATGACCTTTAATGTAGCCAGCAGCCCTTACAGACTGAAGAGCCCTAAATAATGGATTTTTATAAATAATTCCAGTTGCTTTAACCCAATGTTCTCGTTATATCTATAAAAACACCTCTGATTGAAAGAGGATATCCTGATTGGTGTCTTAGAAGCATCAACTTATGCTTTTGTTGCAAACAAATAGTAAATAGAAAAAAAGCTTTGGTCTCCTAATTATTAAGTATATTATTATTTAAATATTCAATAAAAACATGCTTTTTTAAGAGCCAAGAGGCTACGAAATATGCAATGAATGTTTAATATTTGCACAGGTGCCAGAATTATACTACATTAAATTGCTGAGTAAATCTCTCTCCTCTGATGCTGGAAATAGTGAGTAATGTAGAGTATTTATCCCCAATTTCACCGGGGGTTTCTATTTTTCACATAGTGAACAAAATCTTTTTTTTAATTTTTGAAGCAAAAAATATTGAGCAAATTCCAAAATTCTAAACTAGCAGGAGAAGTCAGACTATAACCTTAAACTGGTTAGAGTCTCATTACGATTCTTTTGGAAATCCAGATTCAGGAGCAGACGTTAGCTTGCGCCCAAATTGAAAATGCAAGATGGGTGGACTTTGCTGCACTGGAGATCCTTGCGTCTAACATCTTCACCAGGTACCCTCGAGTAGCCAAGATGCCACAAGGGGTCAACGTGCCCTGTACGAACGCGTGTTATGTTCAACATAGAACCAGGAATATTCATGTGGGGAAAAGCTTCAGCATTCTGAATTGCTGCTTCTTACTATGGGAAAAAACAAGTAGCAGTACCCTGTAATCCCTCAACAAGGTCTGGAACTCTGAATGAGGTAATAAGGTACCTGGTAAATACCGCTAGCCACAGTATTGTTATTTACCCGCTGCAGTATTAGTGCAACAAAAGACCTTGGTGGCTTGCAATAAACCCTTTAATGTCTTACAAAATGACCGAAGTGCGCATGCTTTTCTGTGTACCTAATTAGGTTGAATAGAGTAATGGACAAGTGACAAAAATCATGGTGCAAGATACTCCACAGCATTTACAAGACTATCCCCACAAAATAGAGACACTAATCCGAAGGTATGGACACATTGACACTCAAATGGCAGCCCCAAAATTTCCACTGTTATCATTGTTATCTTTCCAAAATTTCGAAAGGCGTTCTCCAAGCTCCGAAAGATAAACCTTACTCGATCTAAATTAGTTTAACTGGAAATCTTTAATTACTCGGATGGCACTTCGAGCCCTGAAGCGGTGGCATGTGTGTGGACTCATCTACAGATGAAGAGCCACTCAGGCCAGCAGCAGTGAGGGATCTAGGGGTGGAGTCTGTGATGCTGGCCATGCAGTTAGGTAAACATGGGCAGAGCCTTTGTGGGTGCTCATGAACATTTGCAAATGCCTTTGGACTTTAGGTAGCTGCTTCTAAACCTAGCACCGAAACGAAGAAGGCATAAGCAATGCGACGAGTGTCAAGAAAGTGCACACAACACACGCACTGTTTGTGCATGAGTGTCAGAGAAGCAACAACTTTACAAAGGATAAAGTCTTCTATTTGGAAAGAAAATGAACAATAATCTGATTTTTTCCTTATTTGGGACAAAATGCCACTGTGCTCTGAATCAATGCATGAAACAATATTTGTTTTCCTGCAATCACAAGAAAACAATACTCAAGCAAATGGCATCGTCTTTTGGCTACACTCCCTACTATACTAAAATTGTGTAACTTCTATCAGCTGCTTCCAGTCCACTAAAAAATATACAGCTGGAAACCAACTTTACTGATGACATAACAGAACAAGCGTTGCCAAAGACAATAGATCTCGCCTTGTCGTCGTTTTTAGCCATGTTCATCTCTTGAAGAGTAGCAAAATGGGCAACAGACATGGGCAACGCCGGCAATGGAGGGAGGGTGAGTGGCAAGGGCAATGGTGGGGCAACACGGACAACAGAGAGAAGGCGGTGTTAGAGGCAACACGGACAAAAGAGAGAAGGTGGGTGCTAGAGGCAACACGGACAACAGAGAGAAGGTGGGTGTTAGAGGCAACATGGACAACAGAGAATGAGTGTGGCATAACACTGCGGACAGCAGAGTTGGCAGCCTCTAGGAACATGGAGATGGGAGACGTACACAATGGAGACAGTTAAAAAGACACACTCTAGTACAATGTTTAAACACGAAGAAAATTAAACAACTACAAAATGTGCAGTGGGAGGATACAAGTAATGAGTCCATGCTCCAGAGGAGCGACAAACATATGAAGAGGAAGAAACCCTATGGTAGCTGACCAATAAGACGCAAATGAGAACGAGAATGAGAATGACAATGAAGGCAACCAATGGGTGGCTTCTAAGCCCACTATTAAAAAAACATATGTCTAGCAAGAAAGAGACAATTGTGCTGTATTAGGAAAGAACTAACCCATGTCATGAGGCTGAGTTTTGGCCAGTCGTACATTTTCATCTACCAACAGCACCAGGTGTTGTGGGACTTGTAGTTCCACTTTTTGTATTGCATTTATAAGCCTGCAAGTTTAAGCATGCATAGTGCTATGGCTGATAAACACAGAACCTGGTCAATATCATCCTCAAGAGACAGAGACAGCTGACATGTCATGAATGAACCTACATTTAGCTTGGAGGATTCTGATAAGCAACATTTTTCCTCTGTTTTTCTAAGATTTAACATTTTTCAATTCTTCCGTTTTGCTAAAATTTAAATTTTTCAAAGGCTGGCTTATTAGTTAAGTGTTCACTTACCGATAACTTGCTGAAATATTCAGAGGATGCAACAAATCCCACCTTTCAGCAACTGTCTTCTATTACCACATTTATGTCTTTATCATTCACAGTTTTGGCAGTATACCAAAACGTACACATTTATTTTTGAGTTCATCAAAAAACCTGGAAAAGATGTGAATCACTTTTTCACCCAATTTGCCTGTCCTGCATCTCATAAACCATCAACTAATTCATGGACACCCTTTCAAGTCAAGAATTATTGCTTCATCTCATGAACCTGTCCTTCAGTGATGAAACTGTCGTTCAACTCATGAAATGCTCATTCAGCTTGTGAACCATTCCTTCGTCTTCTGAGTCACCCCTTCATCTTATGAACCTGTCCTTTGCTCGTGAACATGTTCTTCAACTCGTGAATCACTACTTCATCTCATGAACATACTTTTCAACTCATGGACCACACCTTCTGCTTCTTCAGGAACATACTGTAACCCTACATTCACCAAATTTATGACATGCTGATAACATTTTTGGATTTTTTTCATATATTCACACACCAACAGTCCTATTTATAAACCAAGGTACTGGTATAGAGCACCAATATGTACGTTGGATCATCAAGTAGTCAATGAATTATAACAGTCCCTATTCATGTGCTAACCTGGGAAATTTCGAGTATAAAATCTGTAAAACAGAACTCTGGCAGAACATGAACACAAGCAAAACCTTCGTGAATGGCACAATAAATGAAGTAGCAGACTCTTCAAGACCAAACAAATCAATTTTGGAAATAAAACACAATTGCAAAGCAGCAAACATGAAGCACTTGCAGGGTGAAAAAGGAAAACATTTTTAGTCAACCTTCATATTGTTTTCTCATACGAATGAGGAAATAGAAAAATAAGCTAAAACTTACTTGTGTTGATCAGAAATTGGTTGGAAACCCCGGGGTGATCTACGTCATGTATTGCACTAGCAAAAATCGCAGCAAGAATCTCCAGATCTGTAAAGACGGCCTAAAGATAGAACACATGAAGAAAATAAAATCTCTGCAGGAAATCTCTTTAGGACCTGGAAATAGTTTAATTAATATATTCTTG
Source organism: Pleurodeles waltl (assembly GCF_031143425.1). NCBI lineage: Eukaryota > Metazoa > Chordata > Amphibia > Caudata > Salamandridae > Pleurodeles > Pleurodeles waltl. The sequence continues at coordinate 322,023,324 of NC_090436.1, forward strand.
CGTTACTATATGCCTCAGGAAGGAACAAGCAATCATTTCTACCTGCTGCCTAAAACACTGTGGATAAATACCTCAATGACATACCTTGGATTTCACTGAAATCCATTTCCTAAAATAATTCTAGCAGGGAAAGGAGCATGGTGGAGATCTATAGAAGTTAAATTAGAGATCTTTATCCATTCAATATATTCTGACTGCAAGCTGATAAGAATGCAGGATTTGCTTCTGGCACCTACTCCCTATTTGCCAATCAATATTTTCTTCTATTTTCATAACGTTGCCCAGACATCGTGAAAGTATGTTGGTGTTTGCAGTGCTTAATTTGTAAAAGAATATGTGCCAGGGCCAAAAGTTTTGCTCAGACACCCGCTGCCAGCATTGTCGGAAATTTGGGGTGCTGAATACCAAGGCTGTGTAGTTTTAATCCCACCTCATGCCTCTTTAATCCACAACCGGAGACCAACTGTCCCTTTATCCCACTCGTTGCTGTTAGTTTTCATCCTTTTTTTTCTTCTTGTCACTGTTTTTTTGCCCTTATCTTTCTCCTACTCCCCTGTACATTTTTCTCTCTTTCGACTTGTTTCAAAGTCTGTTGGGGAAAATTAAGTCCCAGTCCCAAAGAATGAGTGCTGATGGGCCCCACCGGAAAAGCAAGAAAAACACAAGCCTTTAAGTGAGATTTACTATGCTGCGCAGAGCCCACTTGTGTGGCTCTGCATGGCATAGTAAATCTGGAGTAAACACAAGACACTGCCTTGCATTACTCTGTCCTGGGATGGCGTTCCATGGGTGGAGCTTGGCTGTTCCCAAGCATTTACCCATGGTTTTTGGTGCATTCACAGATTTATTGAGACTAGTAGCATTTTTGCTCCATGGTTTAGGAGATCATGGGTCTTGCGTTTGCTCGAGTTAAAGCTATCAGCGTTGTAAACTCATAACCTGACTTTTCTTGCCACATAAACTTAAAATGAAAAGTAAAACAGTTTCACATAAGCGAGCCGACGGCAGCCATGAGCGCAAAGCAGACACACAAAAGGAAACAGAAGTTTGCTTGCAGTGAAACATATTGATAAAAGTTAAATTATCCATGTAACCAGCAAAAGTGCAAATATCCGTGTAACAGGGTCAATGGCATGCAAAACGCTTGACTACTGCCCAGCGAGATCACACTTCCTATGAATTAAAGAGAAAAAGTAGCCCAGAAACCATACCGAAAACATGGAGCCATGTATGTTTTCAGTAGTTGGCCCGTGCGCTCGAGGTGGGCTAAACACCGGAAAAGGCATCACATATGCATGCTTTTCACTAATTAAATCAAGCGATTTTTAAAAGGCAAGCCCAAAAACCAACCAAACTGATGTGCGAGACATGGGAGTGGTTAAAAGCCCACAGAGAGATTACACCACGGACAAGGCGCTTTGCGCTCGTCCCTAAAAACGTAGGCTGTGTGATGTGCTCCCTGCTGTGAAGTTTTCAACCTTTTTCCGCACTGGTTGAACACCATCCTTATCTATGCCAGGGTTTTATTTTCTGTAATTTACATGGGAACCCTTAGTGCACAATTTGTTTCCTCCAATAAATGTAACAACAATTAATGTTGCATTTTGTTTACAGGGGTTGACGGAATAAGGAAAAACACCACAGCATTTGGACAATCTAGTGAACATTGAGTTACAGCCATCTCACCATTTTAAGGAACAATAAAGCATATCCAGGTTATCTTTGCACATGTTTTTAAATAATTAAGTTCACTTTTTTTGTACTGTCAATCACTTCGTTTACTGCAGGATTTATTTATCGAGGCCTGCATGACCTGGATAGCTGCAATTAAGCGATGCTTCTTCTAAAACAGGTGACTTTAACATGGGGTGGGCAGGCAGTCAATCGGCTTAGAACTGGCACCTCTTTACCATGTTCCTGGTAATGCGACAGATGAAGCAATAAAATGGTTCGTGATGTACAACCCCTAAAAATATATTTGTTTTATTTTGGAACGGAAGGCATCTGACAAGAATAAAAGTGACGATTTAACAACACTGACTGTTCTCATGCTACATATATAGTATACATATGTATTTGTGTTGAGCAAGTTATATATAGACACACACCCACACGCAGCTGAACGTACCATTATAGGTAGGCATCATACGAGTGGAAAATGTTGTTACAATATGCTATATGGTGCAAAGTTTCATAAATAGTAAATGCAATAATTCCTCATTAGCAATGTGCCTTTGGCGTGTTACTAATGGGATATTAATGCTTTCATGAGCAAGTGCATGACGTGTAATGATTTCATGTACCAAGTTAAAATAAATACGGATTGTCACATTTGCTGCAATTTATACAAGTTCCCGCTTAACACAAATCAGCATTGTGCTGAAACAGGGCTCTGAGAAAAGAGCTGACTGGACAAAGACTGAAATTAAACTGCTGTCAAGAAGGTTGTCCAAGCAGCTCAAAGCGTGTTATGGAGCCCCCAACAAATGTGCAGTGGAAACGTGGCCTTCTTGAGACACATCAGAGGCAGCATGTGCACCCTGCAGCCTTCTTCAAAGGATGCTACTCTCTTAGGGAAACAGTCTGTGGTGGGATGGCAGCTAAAAGCATCCCTGGAAAATGTTCATAGGGACAGGGACTAAGGTTACTGTGCAATGATTAGGTGTGAGATGTGTTTCTAGGTAACAATTTTCTTTTTCCAAGACTAAAGAGCCTTTGCTATAGAAATGCACTGAATGTAATGTTTACTCTGAAAAGCATAAGATCACATTTTGCCAGATTAGCATCATCAAGAACATATATTCTTTTCAGTAATTAAATAAAATATGCATTAATTATATTGCTGAAAAGAATAAAATAAGGACTAGGCCTGATTGCAAAGGGGCCTCTGTAGAAAGAGTAACGATCTGCACTCATTTCCACAATTTTAAAAAAAAATACTCAGGCACAGGCATCTGATGTCATTATCCAATTAGAAAACAGCAAAACTAAAATAGGGTCTTGTGAAATTAAATCTACCCTAGAAGATGATGTGCTGTGCAGTAGGCTTGTATGGATGGCACTGGGGAAAAGCGAGTAAGACAATACACTGGGAGCGTGCGCTTACCTCCAGAGCAGGCGTTGATAGCAGTACGTGCGTAGACTGAGCCACATCTGCTGCATGTATATTATTATGATACGCCACATCCGCATGGTAATGATCTTCCAGAGTCATCAAGTACGTTACTAAAGTGTCGACTGGAATTTTAAAGGTTTTCAATAAGTCCCGCTCCTGAAAGACAGCAATGATAAAGATGGAGTTAAAACAAACAACAGTAATGATAAATATAGATCTCAACAAAAAGGCGTTTTTAGCCTAGGTTACACTTTCGTAACAGAAGCAGTGATAGTACCAGTTGTTCAGAAGGATAGAGACTGGGTATAATTTTATTATATAACTGGCTTCTAAAATTAAGTATTCTTCTCTTCTACGATCTTGGAGTCGGGACGCGGCAGAGAACACGCAATCACCTCCGCCGCTACCCCTGCTGCTGCACGCCACACGGGCCACGAGTCGGTGCGCCTGCCCTCCACCAGCAAATCGAGCCTGTCCGCCTCCTCGAGCAGCCTCATCGCCTGTCACACTTTATCTTCGGCCATCTCGATGAGTAACGCCACCAACATGCCTGTACTAGAATCCTCAACTCTCACTGTGAGCATCTGAGACTTTAACCGCTATGCCCGGAGCTAGAACCTTTGAACTTAAGCAAGGCCAAAAAAAAAAACAAAAAAAAACCCTCAGGAACTGGCGCTAACCCCAGCTACTGTGTCGCCACACTAAAATGGTGGCAGGGGCCCGACATGTCCAGCTATATAACCGGTGCCAGCAAGAAGCCCAAAGTAGCCCAATTAAAGCCTGAGCATTCTAGGACTGCTCCATTTCCCCAGTAATCCCAAGACCTTCCCCGGGTCGGCTACCCCCCAAAATCCCATTGATTGCAATGAAACTGCTATCCGTGTAAAACATTTGATAGATTGTTCCTCAGCAAAAGCAATCGGTATGTAATCCTACGATGCTTATTCAATAAACGCTTTTAGAAAGCACCCTCAGTTTATGCAAGTCATGTCTGACATCTGCAGGCCTCGTCCCGTTTCTATTTTTTATTTTTTAGAATATTCTATTTCAGCATGGTTTACTTTCTGAAAAAAAAGGTATAGATTATTATTGAAGATGTAAACCTCTAAAAACCTCTTAAGCTTTGTCTAAACCTTGCCTTCTCTGAAATCAATGGTTGAACCAGCCTCTGGCAGCAATTTTCCTCAAACGTAAAAATGTCAGACAGGCAATAAGCTTCCTTATTCAGCTTTAAAGCCATGTAGTTGAAAAAACTTTACATTTACTTTTGTAAAACATATACGTTTCAGTAAGAAAATGAACGAGGGATATATGGTCGAGCCGGATACTACAGCAGGCAGGAAAAAGGCGGGAGCAGGGCTGAATCAGCCGATGACGCAACAAACGTTGGTGGACCAGGGGTGCGGCCGGGCTCTAGGTACAGTTTTTGACAGAATGTTTTTCCCGAAGTTTCAACACAGAACACAATAAGGAAGACATGTTACTTAGTGAAAAAAATAACAGCATGATGTAATCGCCTCTTTCCTCTTCCGTACTTAAAGGGCGCATATAGATATTTACAGTGCCTTATAAATTATTCAAATATACATCAACACATTCAAACCCAAGATACATCCGCTCCTCAGGTAACTTCTAAATGCACACATATTTGAGGAATAAAATACAATAGTGTGTGGAAGTTTGCGAAGGTGCTACTGAGGTGGAGCCTGGCATGTAGACCAAGGACTGCTCTATGTGATATAGGACTAGTTCTTACCTGAAAAATGGTGTGCATGACAACAGTCAAAGGTCGGTTTCCAGAAAACTCAGCTACTTTGAAAGTGTTAAGGCCCCATCTGTTCACGTCTTCAAGTTCCTAAAAGAGAAATTCAACACAAGACTGCGTATGTTTTTGGTGGTTATGCACAAAGATTTGATAATACAATAAAAATCACATTGTCAAAGTCAAGTTAGGTGACGGACCTTTTGCAATTAAGGTCTCACTCATAGGAGCAATTGCATACTTCATATTGGATCACGCTAAATCAGCATTTACAATGTTCTTATTGGGTAGAGGAAAGGCTACAATTCAAGACACAATAGATTAGCTTATCCATTAATGGTTCCTGAGACTCAAATACCAACATTGACTAGATTGGTTAGTAAGCAGGGGCAATACATAGAGCTGTGAAAATGCCTCTCACAATTGTTTTTGTGCACCTTCCTGCCCAAAACCAATCCTGTTTACAATGCAGGCACCCTTGCACCAGGGTGCAAGGTCGTCTTTATTGGTGCTAAGCAGCTCACTGTGTTCCAGTGCAAGGAAAAGACAGGAATGCTGCATTCAATGTTAAATACAGCACATTACTGTCCTTTTCCTATTATGCAGTGCACGTTCTGTGCTTCTGCGTGATTTCTTAATAAATATGACCCAAATATTTAGAGGGAAATATTGGCCCCTTTCTCCATAACTTCCTACTTTAAGAAGTAGAAAACCACTAATGGAGATGTACAAACCTGAAAAAAAACTATTCTGACAAGCAGGTCTCACTTGGGAGTGATGAGCTAAGGATACAGTTCTGTACTACAAACATATTTTTTCGTGAATTTTCCATTCATAGAATTGCACTGACAATTTTTATAGGTCTGCAAATTTCTGGGGAGTCAAAAGAACATCCCCAGGAGTACCAAAGGAAATCTACACAAGTCACATATCATCTCCTCCATGATTATTGCTATGGACTGTCAGGCAGAAAACCTTCAGTATGTGTGCTTTTATACATCAAATGTTCATGTTGTATTTTTATTTGATCAATCAAGAAAATATTTTCCTGTTGCCTTTTTTCACTAACTCAAGGAATTATGGTGGAGAGTTGGGTGTTCCTTTCTCTTTCCCACCGTTGAAAAACATTCAATACAGCATTTTCATGGTGTTCAACTACATTCTTTTTCACAGTGGGAATGACTAGTCAGCATCTTTGTGAACGGCTACAAAATTTTGGTTGGTGACTTCCATTGACTCTCCCATGCCTCAGCCATCAATTGTACCAGAGTCCTCCAAAGCTAACATTTCATCCGTGGGTATAACCCTCTGAAGATTCTCATACTCTGACTTTGGATTAGATGTTTTTGTGCACTCAAAGTGAAGTCGGGTGAGAAAAATGGTTTTGACTCAACACCAAAGAGCACTCTCCTATACCATCTATACCTTCAGCATTTGCTCTAATGATGACAGCAGTGAGTAACAATCATCCAAATGACTCAATTGGAAATTATTCTAACTATAAGTCATTACTTCAGTATGTAAGCATTGGCAAAGCAAACAAGTTATACGTTGGCCATCCACCTTTTGGCTTTGTCAGTGATTATTTTGTTTTGACATGGTTTTTGCAAAACACTTGTTAGGGAAACTGATGGGCCTGCATTAATCAAAATAAATAAATAAATACAAATAAAAAATATTGCCTTAAAGCAAAAATATTTTTTTTTGTCTCAAAAAGCACACATTGCCGCAGTAGTCTGTGAAAGTTCTCCTTGTGTAAAGGGAGAATGCCTTTAATCACAGTGTAGTTAGCCAATGGCTGAAGTGAGCTGACTCACGCCACATGTTGTATGCTGTAGGGAGTGGAAGAAAAATTTTAATGGCACAATAACAGTCTAATGGATGAAGAGGGCTGGCTGAAACCCCATGTAGGGATATTCAAACTGAAAATATAGCAAAATCAGGTCTTGACTGACTCCAGAACTAAAAATGTAACCAATATTTTCATATTTTGACACACTACTGTAACATGAAGGGGCTCTAATGAGTGGATTGCACCAGAGAAAAATACTCTATGTCCATTATCTTGAAATAGATGGCTTTCACATACTGCAAGCAGTTCCAGCAACAAATTGGCAGAAGGAAGGTAATGGAAATATATAAAGATGGTAATAGATTGCTCATGAACGGATATTACGTGTTGCAAATCTATGTATCTGCAGAATATAGTGACAACATATTCTAAAATTCATTATATATTATGGCTATATATATGCATGAATGACTTGGCTATGTGCGTCCATGTACCTCTGTGACTAATAGCTTACTGCTGCATTATAACATTGTAATTGATAGGTGGGTATATACATATTTATTGATCTAACTCTTACTATAACTCTTTCCTCGTATTTTGCTACTGCATTATAGCCCCCTACTGAGGTTTGTACTGGCTGTTAAAGGCTTAGAGGCCTGAGATGCTGGAGATTACCTGTAATTAAGGAGTGAGACTTTAAAGCATCATACGGTAAGAGTCAGAAGGGCTATAATGCTTTTAAAGCATCTCTTCCACTAAGGATAGAATCTTCTCAATTAAACAGGGAAAGACCAATATTAAAATGTTGGAACATAACATCTGTACCAGCCATTACATGGCATGTGTCCACAACCATTATCAGTTTTAGACACTAAGGGCCTGGCTACGACCTTGACAGATGGTCTACTCCGTCACAAAGGTGACAGATATCCCATCCGCTGTATTACAAGTTCCATTATATCCTATGGAAGTTGTAAAGGGGTGGGCAGGATATCAGTCACTTTTGTGAATGAGTGGCCATCCGCCAAGGTCACAATCAGGCCCTGAGTGACAATGTGCTGTGCTCATCCAGCGACATGTGGGCTAAGCAAGCCCAGCACCTTGTACCTAATTCGAATTACTCTTCAATTAGAGAATGAATGTCTGTAGGCTAACATTCTCTGAGTACAAATAACTTACTTGGCAACAAAAAAATTTAGCAAACGGATTCTCTGTTTACAAAATGAACTCGTAATGCAACAGCTGGTTATCAAAATACCTGTTTGATATTTGAAAACGGTGACTAGATGTTCACAGCCATTAAATGAACTTTATAAAACGAAGTAAAGCAAGTCCAATATGTACCACAAAAAATTGATGACAAAATGGACGTCACTGGCCACATATGAATGAATCAAGTAGAGTTGCCTTCTAAATGACCACCCCATATCTCTTCTTGTGACCACAGCATGCTGCAGAAACAGCAGGTCTATAGGCACCAGGACTGTCACTTGGTGAGACAGAAGTCAGCATGTTCGGGTTGTTCTTAGTTTCTTACCTTGGCTAGAACGTCTTCTTGCTCAGTTTTGACTCCAAACCGTGGGATACTGGAATTCGTTAAACTTGAGCAGTGCATGAGTTTCTTCACCCCGCTGATCTGAGACATTGGCCTCTTCTTCTTTTCCTTTTCCTTCTGTGCTTGAGTAGGCATTTCCACTTCATGTTGTTTGTCTAAAGTGGGAGGCGGATAATTTAATGGGATTTGTTTTGGAACAGATTACAGCACAACCATGGTGTGAACAACGTTTCAAACAGACAGAACTTTAACATTAGGTCGCAATATTTTTACAGAATAAAATGGTCCATATGGATTTGCTCTTAGATAAAAATTGCATAACAAATTGGAGAAGAAAACAATCCAGTCTTATGAGAACTGGAGTTAGAACCCGCACCAGCTGCAGTCAATCCAGCTCACTCCTGAAGCCAGGACCAAAGCAGCATCACAGATTGCATGAACAACATCTACAAGCATCTCAAAAGCATCAACAGTAACATGTACAGGCTGGAAATTGATAATAACGAGCAATAAGTTTTGTATGGCCCGTGGGGTCACCACTCCAGCTCAAAATGTGAGGAATCTTGGAGTAACCTTTGATGTAGAACTACCCTTCAGCCCTGTCTCTACCTTAAAAAATAAGTGCTGTAATGAAAACAAGCAAATTCCAACAGTCCACTGTTTTTCAACTTCCGGACTTTTCTCGAGAACGAACGCAGCTTGGAGCTTCCCCACAAACTATTCATGAATTAGAGACCGAGTAACAGAGTACTAAAGCAGGATTCCAAGATGGCTTGGCTCAAAACTGGGTAAACAGTGATGGCACTACGATTCCACATGAAAGTCAGAGTATACTGTGCAGTGCAACATGTACAAAGCTTCATGAATTAATTATGCACTAACCTTCGCTGAGCCAATCGATAACCAGCCCAATTCAAACAGATGACACAAAGAGGAAATATCCTGGGAGTACAGGACCCACAACTATTCCAAGCCGCTAAACGAGCCACAGTGGCGCAAACAAGATATTTACTGATCGGGAAAGTGGTGGGAACAGAATTGTTCAATCAAATGTATGAGCGAGAGCCCTCTAACACACGTTACTACTAACCCCCTTTGCCCACTACATCAACTCAAATATGTCAAAATGGCTTTAATATTTTGTCTTTAGCTGTGGAAATCCTAGACTATATTTCACATATACATTAGCTGGCATGGCTTACCAGTTTTATTTTGCTGCCTCCAGTCCTTTCATTAACAGGATAACGTGAAATGAGTAAGGGCAAAATATTGAAACTTCTTGTGTAAGTTACGAGAAAAACGTACTTAAAATTAAACTTGGGTACCCCATTTTCCTTAAACGTCAAAGAATTGTATAAGGACAACAGCAATGTCTCTAGATTCACATAGATACATATAGACACATCTCGGTAAGGCAACTTATTGCCTTCTATTTATGTAAGAAAACAAATTCTTTGCTGGGGTGATGGTGTTTAGGGGAGTCAATCAGCAAAGCTATATGTAAGGGACTGAAACTGTCAAGCTTTAGCTGGTACCAATAATATGTGGTTTCAAAATTATCCCAGCAAAGAGGCCAGGAGGCTGGCTGGCTGCTTCCTGCAAGTGAAAGCATGGCCAACATTCAGCCTTGAAAAGAAAGGTGCAATAAACCTCCTGTCAATTATTTAACAACCCCTAAATAATCGCTAATGCTGGGCTACGGTTAACACTTCTTTATCAGGTAGAGAGGAAAGTCAGGCTAGAAGGATTATATAAGGAACTATTCTATAAATAGCCTTTGTGACAAGCACGAGGTCCTCTGCAATCGCACGTAATGAGAAGTCTTGCATTCAGTATGGGATGGGACAAAAGTGAGATATAACTCACGATTACCAGGAAAAGGTGGCGATCACGGATACGGCAAGGCAGGGGGTTCTGCCCACGTATTTCAGTACTGGAGTTGTGAAACTGGAGTGAAGCAAGGTTGGTGCGAGGGGTTATTTACCGAAGGCATCTACACCTTTTGCCACAGACTGCGGGGTCTGGTGCTGTTGACCTGATGTAGGTTGGCTATTGGTTCGTGGGGGACGCATATGCCTTGTTCAGTAGAGTTTACCTGCACAAAGCTGTAGACAAAGAGGGGTAATTCTTGTGTCGTTCTCAGTCCTTAAGACTTGCTGTGGCATGGGCATACGATGGAGGAAAGAAGTTAAAATGCACATGGCTGCATGTCGCCGTGAAAAATAAGGTGAGTTGTAGGAAGGGTTGTAACATGTACCTTTCATTTCCAAGAGTAAAGTTAAGAGCAAAAACAATGTTTGGTTGTTTGGGGAAATGTAATCTGTGCAGGATACTACTACAGTTAGGGTGAGGAATATGCCTCTGGCTTTCAAGGGATAAGACAACAGTTAGTTGTGGGAGACAAAGCATGGTCATACTGACATGATGCGCCTCACAGAAGAGACTTTATACATTCAACAAAAACGGTCAACGGATTGTCCACCGAGGGGGATCCAAGCTGTGACCCTGGCGATGCAAGTTAATGCTTCGGTTACATTTGCAGGCACCAGCAGTGAACAAACATCACTCATCTCAACCCAGGAAGTGATTCACACTAAACCATATGCTAACGTGATTTTTGTAGTCAGGGCATGGGTGTTTTTTAAATGTCCTGCATGAAATTGGGTGTCTACAAATAATTAAATATTTGATTTATGACAGTTGTTAAGGAGGATAACAGTAAAACAGAGTGCAAACTTCCTGAGCCCTTTAACAAGTCGAAAACAAAACAGCGCTTGGGCAGTGATGATGAATGAATGGAGGTGGAGGCTGAAGGTGTGCTAAAAAGGAATGTTGTTAAACTTACATTTTGCTCACTGAGTGTATTTGATCCCCCAGCCCTATAATAACCCTTCTGGAGCAGAAACCACAATGGGAAGCTGCAGTGACTCGTTGGCACGACTTGATGTTGATGCTTCCAGTCACATGCACAAAGTTTACATCAATCGAGGTGAAGTACTCTAAGCAGGGCTGGCAGATCAACTCAAGCATAAGGCAGCGTTGGACATCCATTTTAAATAAGCAGTAGGCCTCCCTGTGCTTTCCAAACCTTCTGTACTTTGAACTGATCCTAAATGCCTTATGGATCCGCAGACCAAATCATTTAAATGAAAAAATAATCATGAAATTGTAGTAAGGGGTATAAAAAATATTAGTGCTGCATATTTACCCACTTTAAAAAAAAATCGTAATTGGGGTAATGTGTGTGTGAGGGAATCCATAACTGTTACACGGAGCAGGGGTAAGTGATTGCTGCTTCTATGTGCATTATTGTTTAAAATTTGATTTATGGTGTATATACTGGCTTTATGTAGGCAGAGATAATCTGCAAAAGACATGAGATGCCTGGGGGTAAGCAGAATGCATGGGAAGGTAATAAAGGAGATTATTTTACATGTGGCTTAAGACTCTGCCCCGACTGGACAATATTAACCACTCGGGCTTTTACTGGCGTAGGTTATCCTGCTTTTTGTCCAACATGATCCTGTTACTCAGTGAATTCATATGTGATGTGGAGTTCTGAGCTGTGGTGTAGAACTATGACATGAATATGTACTTACATAGCAAACGCTCACCGAGGTATCTTAGCGATAAGCTAAATCATATTAACTCCAACAAACGGGGACAAAAAGCAGGACATCAAGAAAAGAAAATGTGACTTTTTTTTATGTAGGAAGGTTTGATTGCGACCAATGAGAAGGGAGCAGGGGCTTCCACAGTTTTAAAACAACTTCCATTGAAAAGCCTTTGTCACCCCATCCAGTTGTGCTATTGTAAGGAAGACGAATCAGATATTGATCCATGGAACGCAAATTGCGAGCAAGAGCAAGCCACTGAAATTTGGAATCAAAAAATTCTGGGTAGCCCGAATATAGGGCTCAATGTACTAAGATGGTAGCTATGAAAACAGTTTGACCTTTTATCGGTAACCAATGTTGTCTAGGTGGAACTGGAGACATAGGGGCTCTTCATGGAGGCTTTGAACTGAGACCTGCAGCTACATTTTCTAGTTGTGGCAGCAGGGCTTTCGGGTATTAAAATGGGAGAATGTGTGAACATTGCCCTACCTGTATGGTGTGGTTTCTTATTTACTTAACCAATTATTCTACTTTAGGCTCATTTCGGCAACTCATGCAATCCGTTTCGATGACCGCACGGTACCATATAAAGGCTGCTGTCAGGAAGAGTTGCAAAAGTTCAGACATGGGATGCTCTTGCCTTATAGTGCTGAAAGTATGTTTTGTTGTGCTTTTTGCATCATAGGTCATAAATACTGTACAAGACTCATCTGAAGAGAAAACACTGGCAATATGATTAGAATGTTGCAGTAATTCTAATATGCTGTCACTTTTGCACAAGTGGATGCGTGGTTAGCTAATATGCATTGAGCAAATAAATATGTTGACATAGGCATGTTCATGTCAAAAGATGAAACAAGATTGTAGGAAAGTACCATCTTGCCTGGCATGTTACCCCCATATTTCACTGTATATATGTTGTTTTAGTCTATGTGTCACTGGGACCCTGCCAGCCAGGGCCCCAGTGCTCATAAGTATGTGCCCTGTATGTGTTCCCTGTGTGATGCATAACTGTCTCACTGAGGCTCTGGTAACCAGAACCTCAGTGGTTATGCTCTCTCTGCTTTCCAAATTTGTCACTAACAGGCTAGTGACTAAATTTACCAATTCACATTGGCATACTGGTACACCCATATAATTCCCTAGTATATGGTAATGAGGTACCCAGGGTATTGGGGTTCCAGGAGATCCCTATGGGCTGCAGCATTTCTTCTGCCACCCATAGGGAGCTCTGACAATTCTTACACAGGCCTGCCACTGCAGCCTGCGTGAAATAACATCCACGTTATTTCACAGCCATTTACCACTGCACTTAAGTAACTTATAAGTCACCTATATGTCTAACCTTCACCTGGTGAAGGTTGGATGCAAAGTTACTTAGTGTGTGGGCACCCTGGCACTAGCCAAGGTGCCCCCACATCGTTCAGGGCAAATGCCCCGGATTTTGTGAGTGCGGGGACACCATTACACACGTGCACTGTACATAGGTCACTACCTATGTACAGCGTCACAATGGTAACTCCGAACATGGCCATGTAACATGTCTAAGATCATGGAATTGTCACCCTAATGCCATTCTGGCATTGGGGGGACAATTCCATGATCCCCCGGGTCTCTAGCACAGAACCCGGGTACTGCCAAACTGCCTTTCCGGGGACTCCACTGCAGCTGCTGCTGCTGCCAACCCCTCAGACAGGTTTCTGCCTTCCTGGGGTCCAGGCAGCCCTGGCCCAGGAAGGCAGAACAAAGGACTTCCTCTGAGAGAGGGTGTAACACCCTCTCCCTTTGGAAATAGATGTGAAGGCTGGGGAGGAGTAGCCTCCCCCAGCCTCTGGAAATGCTTTGATGGGCACAGATGGTGCCCATCTCTGCATAAGCCAGTTTACACCGGTTCAGGGATCCCCCAGCCCTGCTCTGGCGCGAAACTGGACAAAGGAAAGGGGAGTGACCACTCCCTTGACCTGCACCTCCCAGGGGAGGTGCCCAGAGCTCCTCCAGTGTGTCCCAGACCTCTGCCATCTTGGAAACAGAGGTGTTTGTGGCACACTGGACTGCTCTGAGTGGCCAGTGCCAGCAGGTGACGTCAGAGGCTCCTTCTGATAGGCTCTTACCTCTCTTGGTAGCCAATCCTCCTTCCTAGGTAGCCAAACCTCCTTTTCTGTCTATTTAGGGTCTCTGCTTTGGGGATCTCACCAGATAACGAATGCAAGAGCTCATCAGAGTTCCTCTGCATCTCCCTCTTCACCTTCTGCCAAAGGATCGACCGCTGACCGCTCAGGATGCCTGCAAAACCGCAACAAAGTAGCAAGACGACTACTAGCAACCTTGTATCGCTTCATCCTGCCGGCTTTCTCAACTGTTTCCAGGGGGTGCATGCTCTGGGGGTAGCCTGCCTCCTCCCTGCACCAGGAGCTCTGAAGAAATCTCCTGTGGGTCAACGGAATCTTCCCCCTGCAACCGCAGGCACCAAAAGACTGCATCACCGGTCCTCTGGGTCCCCTCTCAGCACGACGAGCGTGGTCCCTGGAACTCAGCAACTCTGTCCAAGTGACTCCCACAGTCCAGTGACTCTTCAGTCCAAGTTTGGTGGAGGTAAGTCCTTGCCTCCCCACGCTAGACTGCATTGCTGGGTACCGCGTGATTTGCAGCTGCTCTGGCTCCTGAGCACTCTTTCAGGATTTCCTTCCTGCACAGCCAAGACTGGATCCCCGACACTCCTTCCTGCAGTGCACAACCTTCTGAGTTGTCCTCCGGCGTCGTGGGACTCCCTTTTGTGACTTCGCGTGGACTCCGGTTCACTCTTCTTCCAAGTGCCTGTTCAGGTACTTCTGCGGGTGCTGCCTGCTTCTGTGAGGGGTCCCTGACTTGCTGGGCGCCCCCTCTGTCTCTTCCTCCAAGTGGCAACATCCTGGTCCCTCCTGGGCCACAGCAGCACCCAAAAACCTCTACTGTGACCCTTGCAGCTACCAAGGCTTGTTTGCGGTCTTTCTGCGTGGGAACACCTCTGCAAGCTTCATCGCGACGTGGGACATCCATCCTCCAAAGGAGAAGTTCCTAGTCCTCTTCTTTCTTGCAGAACTCCAAGCTTCTTTCAACCGGTGGCAGCTTCCTTGCACCCTCAGCTGGCATTTCCTGGGCTCCTGCCCACTCTCGACACTGTCGCGACTATTGGACTTGGTCCCCTTGTCTTACAGGTACTCAGGTCCGGAAATCCACTGTTGTTGCATTGCTGGTGTTTGTTCTTCCTGCAGAATCCCCTATCACGACTTCTGTGCTCTCTGGGGGTAATAGGTGCACTTTACACCTACTTTTCAGGGTCTTGGGGTGGGCTATTTTTCTAACCCTCACTGTTTTCTTACAGTCCCAGCGACCCTCTACAAGCTCACATAGGTTTGGGGTCCATTCGTGGTTCGCATTCCACTTTTGGAGTATATGGTTTGTTTTGCCCCTATACCTATGTGCTCCTATTGCAATCTACTGTAATTCTACACTGCTTGCATTACTTTTCTTGCTATTACCTGCATAATTTTGGTTTGTGTACATATATCTTGTGTATATATCTTATCCTCAAACTGAGGGTACTCACTGAGATACTTTTGGCATATTGTCATAAAAATAAAGTACCTTTATTTTTAGTAATTCTATGTATTGTGTTTTCTTATGATATTGTGCATATGACACCAGTGGTATAGTAGGAGCTTTACATGTCTCCTAGTTCAGCCTAAACTGCTTTGCCATAGCTACCTTCTATCAGTCTAAGCTGCTAGAAACACCTCTTATACACTAATAAGGGATAACTGGACCTGGCACAAGGTGTAAGTACCTCTGGTACCCACTACAAGCCAGGCCAGCCTCCTACAAAGATTATTAGAGAAGAAATAGGAAATAAATACTGTCACCACAGAAAACTCAGAAAAAGCAAATACTACCGACAGCATACAATCGTGTGGATTCACAGTAGGACTTCACTTCCACAACAATGATTTTGCTGCTATTACAACAGACAGACAATGGGCTACTCCCCAGTATTAAAATATGATTAGTTGGTGATTTTTTATGTTGTTTTGTTCTTTTTTATTTATGATGTTAGAAGGAATGTCTGGGTCACAGTTTTTATGGTGACTTTTCACAGCGAGACATGGAATAAGGAACTCTGTTTGTTTATTCTTGTTGATAATACTGCCTTTTTATAAATTGTTTTCCTATTTACAAACCTTGAGCTATAGCATGACTGGGTTATGTCTCTTTGCAATGATTCACATCACAATCCAACCATTAAATATTGATGTTTGCATTCCTGGCAATACTTTCCTGATGCACTTCTTTATACTTTTTCGCCAATCCTGTGTTCCTATTTTCTCTCTTATTTACAGAGCTTGCTCAGAAGCTGGAATATTCTCCTCTACAAATGATTTCAATCACAATGCACTGATTACAACTGCTACAATGCAATTTCTGACCCAAAGTGATTGTATACTTATGAGCATTTCATGGACACAAGCCACAGCAATCAAGATTTGGAAGCTACGTTATTTTACAGATTTATAGCCCAAATTGTGACTAGATAGAGACATGTTCTTTATAAAACTTCAGTGCTCACTACATGTATTTGCCTTAAAGGATTTGACTAATGACCACAATGCTGCCCCTACACTGATGCACAATTAATTTCAGCGGTGTGCTGCGTGTGGTCTGTCATGTCAGCCTCCTTTACTATGAATGTTTTCATTACAAATAAAGTTATGATAAGAATCAATTGGGAGCCTTCCCAGAGCTCCTTAAACTTATTTACAGAGAAAGTGACATAATTCGTCATCATTTTGCCGGCTCATGAGGCAATGCGCACCTCAATGCATCTATCTGTGTCACACACATTCCCCTCTAAACTGCATGGCCAGTAAGGCTCGGGTGTATACCGCTTTCCTTCAATGCCTTGTCCTACAGGAGTTCCGAGGGCAGATTCCAGACACTGCTGCGTTTGGCAGTCGGGGTTTTCCGAGAACACTCTTCCCCCCTCTGCCCACACAGATACATCCGCGGAAGGCATCCTCCCGGCAGCTGTCTGCTTAGGGGTTGACACAGCCATATTTATCAATCCCTCTATCTACAGACAGGGAATACCAAGTCACCGCCGCTGCGTGCCCTGCATTTCAATGAGCTCCCTTCAGATGGAGACGGGCAAGCAGCAAAGCGCCTGGGAGGGAGTAAATCCTTCCAACACCATATTAACATAATCTTTAAGTGCTCTGAGATTTATTACATTTTTAGCTCTGTTGCACTCACTGGCCAGGAGCCTTTGTGTTGGATTTGCATGATATGGCTTCCTACTGTGGGGTAACAATGGGGAAGGCGGATCTATCAATGGTGTGGTTGCCAATGGCCATCCCTCGTATGCAGGAGACACGCAAGTACATCAGCACAAGTACAGGCAGTGAGGCTTGCAAGGAAGCCAGTCAGATAAAACAAAAGCAGTCTGAACGGATTCGGCCCTATTGCAGTCATCTTCCAGCTGAATGGCTTAGTGTCCATCTTATGTAACAGTGCATCACTAGAACAGACTGGGAACAGGAGGTTTGCCGGTATTAATCCCTATCTCGTCATAGCAAGGAGGATTAGCAACACAAACTCATCATTAACACAAGACTGGCCTCACCTAAAAATGTGTTGGATATATATTCGGAGACCTGGTTTCCAGATCGGCTCATTTCGGATAAGTGCGTAAGCTCCCGGTTGAGCATCCTTTTGAACTGGAAAAGAGAAACAACATACAGTAGATTTAAAACAAGATATTTACTTCCAGGTGAAGAAAAATGCATCTCTTAATTTCGACAAATCATTTTTATATCTATCTTTCTGCACATAACAACTAAAGTAAGCTGTGAAATGGTTGACATATTACACAACAGCTTCATAGTCACATATTTAGGGATATCACTAGAGAAAGTATTGGTACTCCTGTCAGTTATGACAAACTTCAACTAATTTCCTCGTTTTCATTTCCTATTTTCAACTCATTGCCTGATTTAAATGCCTTAGTAACAGGGGGATTCATAAAAACTAAGAAGGGTGAAGATAATTTGATTCTTGAAAGAAATGATTTAATGATGAACCAGATATTCTCAGTTTTGTTGGAAATCAGCAAGTGCCAAGACGTTTCGGTAATGGATGCATTACCTTATCTCTTGTCTATTTTATTAGAAAGTAGGTTTGTTTTAAGCAGTCATTTCTAAACTGTCACTGGACAACAAACACGAGGTTTGACATACATGCTTTACATTTCCTAAACCACTCCACTTTTTGCAAATAGTGCAAATTTCGTCATGAGAACGTGAGGCAACATCTTGGAAACGTTCACAATAACAAAACAATGGTGAGAACTGGGCAGAACAATCCTAAAGCAAATGGCTTTGCATTAGCAGATAGACACTCTTGCAGGTTGTGAATTTGGATTCATGTTGTTAGCATTTCAACTGAACAGTACACATAGGTGGCGTGCAAATATATTGGGATATATGTAATTATGTGAACACAGCGCTTATTAAAGTGAATGTGAGGTCAGCGTACATAGGTTCACTTTGATGAATGCTACTTTAATTCATTTTGTGAGACTGACAGATCTAGCCTTATTCTGTAGCACTGGCTGAGAAGTGGCTCTTCCTGGAGGCCAAATATGAACACTGTGTGGTTTGGGAACCCGAAATTGAAATTAGCAACAAAGGTATTTGCCAACATTCTCCCTTCTCCTAAGGAAATTACAGAGGAACAGCCAAGGGAGGCTAGCAAAGGTGCCCTGAAGTTTTGCACAGCATGCTGCTCATGTGTGCCTCCCATGGCAGCAGTCTGCTCCAGGGAGGGATCCTGGGACCCCTTTGCCACTTATGACAGACCAGACAGAGGTAAAAGTGGCAGCACTGAATGGGTGTTGTTGAATGAAGGTCACCCGGGAGGAGCCAAACACAAACCTTTGCTTCAGCAGGAAGATTTTCAACCTGTGATTTAGGAAGGTTGCAGAATTAACAGTGCCTAACATTTCCTCATGTCTTACAGTTCCTGAATACTGCGGACAAAATATGATATCAGGGCCATGTTATGTTGATTACACACAGAGCTTTAAATGCGCAGGCACTCTCTGGTATTGAATACTTGCACCTCTCTCATTTGAAAGGGAGAGTACCTACACTTCTCAGCACTGCTGGGATATATTTCATCAGAGAGTACCAGCACTTTTCAGGAGCAAACAGGTGAGTGAGAATCTGCACTTCTATATTCCATTTAAAGCACATATGGTGATTTGGACATTTCATACATAGGTATATAGATGTTGGAATGTCTAAAGGTGTGGGACTTCTCGGCGTACTCTTCAAAGTCAAGTGTATTTTTCGACTTCTTCAGATGTTCCCTCCGTGACTATTCTAGGCTTAGGCGCAGTCTTGTTCTGGAATTCATCTGCATTTAAGCAAGGTCTCATTCACCCCAGTCTTAAAACTATGGCTCAAGCACAGGGAATTATTACCACTCTGTGAGAAATTTAATCTGCCTAAATAGTTCCCTCAAATGTGTTACTTTTTGTGCCTCTAGCGTGGTCTAAGGGCCTGCTATCAGGCCTCCACTATAAGCGCTCTGTTATAATCTGGTGCCATTCACTTCCAGTGGGACCCCTCTACGCCTCAGGCCACCAGTCTTGGGAAGGATCCAGTTTAAAGTAGCAGTACTGATCTACACTACACCTTTCATATGCTTCATGCAACATGAAATAATGTTAGTTTTGGAACACCAGATCTTGAAAACCACAATCACAGAAGTAGGACTATATATTTTTTTATCAACAGAGGGTTAACTTCAATCAATAACACACATAAAACACAAACAGTAAGGGGAATTAAATGCATCTTTCACACACAATATCACTTGCTTTCTTGCAGGGTCTGTTACCTAACCCTGCACGGGAACACATGAACTTCTGACTCCCTCTTTGTCCAGTTCACCTTCTCTGATTATCGGAAGATGCGAACTTTAGTAAAATTTCCATAAACAGGTGGCGATATAACGGATCTACTCTGGTAAATCAAAGAAGCCTTCAAAACACAATTCTAGAATTAAAACCAAGTGGAAATAATCCTTTAGTTTTAAAATGCATTTATGAAGGCATATTTTCATAATCCATCCATTGTAGTTAATCACAGTGTACCTTTATTCTGAAGAGGGACACCTCGTGATGTTTTAGTCTGCAATGGCGCGCTCTCTCGCCCAAAATCCCAGAATCTGCAATTCCTCGAACAGCACAAAATACGTGTATGCCTGTGAAGCACCTTGTTTCACCTCCAGTGAGCATAGTTACAAGGCAGCAAATGAAAATAAATACTTTTTGGAATATCTTACTTTATATTGCGCACTAATCTGTTAGGAAGTTCCTATGTTAGGATGAGAACGAGAGGGTATCATTGCAATACACACACTGACTTGCCATTGTACAGTTCTAGACCTGCTCGCTTTTATTCTGACAATTATTCCATAATCTTCTACTAACTTGGAGCATAATACTAAAATAATCTGTTTTATATTGCAGAACACATCGCCCATCACATCCACAATCATTAATCACCTTAAAAGCATCTACTCAGAGTTCAGTACTCATAGTGCTGAAGATAATGATTGGCAGATTTACAGGACGCGATTAGTGCGCAAACTACAATTTCTTGAGATACCTTAATAATGAGACAGGGGTGCGGCTGTCAATGCAGAAAGCTCCTGCGGTTGTTCAGAAAAGGGAAATTTGTCATCCTGTTGCCTTTGGTGAAAATGTTAATGCCACCAGGCTCAGCTAGGTAAAATACATAGCAACTCCAGGTAGACAATAAAAGTGAGGAAGTGTAGGCCATCGGTATGGCAGAAGAGCTGCTATTAATGAATGTGTGGTCCTAATTACATCATGAGACTTAACCTATTTTAGACAGAAATAAGGGCATCATGTCGGATTTCATATCCACCTAAGAAGGTCCTAACTATCCAGATGCTGAAGTTCTCTGCCCAGTAACTTCTTTTCACAACTCCATCTTTTTCAACTGGCCAGGATGCCCTAATCTCGAATACTTTGGGTGGGTGGCTGTTATGTGCTTTCTGGCCAATATGAAGTGTCTGATTTAATTTAAGAGGCTGATGTTACTTATATTAAATTGAGTTCCGAAAGAGAGGGCATGATCTGGGACACACAGGGCTAGGTCAAAGTAGCTCGATCTCTTACAGTTGAAATTATAAGTACACCGCATTCTACCAGAGAGGCTAAAGAAAGAGAAGTCGGTAAAAATAGATGGTAAACATAAGAGATACTCAGAAAGAATCTGAAGGGGAAAATAAGGTCGACAAGTTCTTAGCTTGAATAATAAAAGGAAATAAATGTTTCTTAATCGACAAGTTCTTAGCTTGAATAATAAAAGGAAATAAATGTTTCTTAATCAAAAAAGATAGAGGGGCCATTCAGTTCAGACACAAAACAGTATTTTGTGCGTCTCTGCCTCTCTAACAACCACCAACAATAGGCATTCTAGAATGTTTCTGTGATGATGCCAGCTCTGGTTTTGAGATTTCTTTGTGACATCATTCACGTATGGCCCCTTTACATTTTTGAATTAGAATGGGTAGACAAATCTTCTGCCGAAATCATTACCAAGATCTCTACCACATATTATCAGATTTTAGCTCACCTCAGGTAGAAGCCCTTATAGGCAATGCTGGACAGGAGAAGAAAGGGAAATCACATTTGGTCTTATTTTGTCCGTTTCTACTGTCAAAGTTTTATGTTTGCGCAAACATTTTATTTTTATAATCATGGAACAGCACACCTATAAAGCTCTGGGTTTTCTATAACTTGTTTTGCTATGCTATGATATATTAGGATTGATGTGTTTTATGAAACTGAATGTAAGCATATTTTTTATTCCATGGTCATATGAAATGTATTTTATTTTGTGCTTTTATGGCCATTCTGACCGAATAAAGATAATTTGACAAACTGTGAAAGTTCAAAGGAAGGATGGACTAGCAAGTGAAATGTATCAATGAGTTCACCCCAGAACACCTTCAAAGATTGTCTGATAGCTAGCCCACCGAATCTTTGAGATACCATGCCTGGCAGAGGAGTTAGATGCATGTTCTAAGGGAAGGCCATACACTGTGCTTTTTGTAGAGTCATACATACCAAGTTAGAAAATATGTGCATGGAGGATCTGAACTTAGCCTGAGAAAGCTCAGAGGATGAAAATAGGACATGGTGCTGCAGTCAGATAATTGGGCCTTCTTTGATTCCTTAGTGGTATGTATTTTTACAGAACATGGAAAAATTAGGTGATTAAATCAAAAAGTGGTATGGTCCACAAAGAAATGTCCTATCAATACTTAGGGCAAGTGTAAAAAAAATAGAAAGAAGACATCGGTGTGAACAGATTTTCAATCAGCACCTTTAGGGTGCTTGGTTCTAATGGCTCACATCTAACACACGTAGCCTATTGGAAATATTTGATTCACACCATATCTGATATGTAAAGCATTCTAACATGGATTTGTGAACACTAAAGTGAAGCAAAATCTGGTGAAGACCTACAACTGGAAAATGTGTCAAATAGGACAGAGGGGACTTAGACAATGAGCAGCTCAGTAAGGTAGGCAAATTTAACAACATGTTACTATTTTGCATTAAATAATTATTCTGAAGGGAAAGTATTAATGCATTTACCAAATTGCCAAGTAGCACCATAAAACATGGGACATCACCCTAGGGAGGGTCCACTTTAAGTCATAAATTCCTACCACCCACCTACCACAGGCTGGGTTGTATAACGCTGCTGGGGTGGAGTAATCCAGGCACGGCACCAGTGCCCTTTTTTGCGTTTCTTACTTACAATAACCATTCCCTCAACATCACTCTTATAGAGGCCGTCGTGATTTCAGCCACATTTTCAGACAAATCTCACCTACATCTTCTCTACTTATTACTTTGGTCTAAATCACATCATCGGTGGAGTTTTTGACAATCCATCAAAACACCCTAAAGACCATCTTTTAGTATATCATGGAACGTGTGGGGTCTCCAAGATTTGACTCTTAATAAACTCTTCATTCACTTCAGATTGTCAGAAAAGAGAAACATAACTTCTATCAAAGGATTGATGAGTGTATTATTTGTATAGCTAGACGCTACACAAATAATATTTTTGGGATTCAGTATGAGAAATGCTAGTAATCTTAGCTTGGTGAAGTGATGTCCGAGTTAATTTCTCGTAATACACCATTTTTCCCTGTTTTATTATGACATTCGTGAAACTCATATATTTTAGTTGGTGCACACCCTTTTAACACTTGTGTTGTGCTCTGATGACAAATGATGGTATGGGAGAACTGTTTATGGAAATATAACAACCTGTAACAGCATCCAGTTAAGTGGGTAGTTTTTCTATAATGAGAGCTGACCTGCTGTAAGGCCATATTAATGGCAGGTGTGTGCTATAAAAATGCTGATGCTACAGTGTATCAAAACTGAAATGTTCTTTATTTGTCTGGACATGTTAATACCGTGTGACACATATTGTATGGGTTAGAATCATTTGGTAAATATTAGTAAATCTGTGGCTATTAGTGGACATCTATAGAAGTAAAGCAAGTGGACCTCAGTATAGATGACTTTCAAAAAAGGGGAACGCCTACAGTGCGCATAATACACTGCACAAATATTTAACAGGATCACACTCAATTGTCTTTCTTTTTGGCAAACACAAATCATTAATAAACAAGATATTTAACAAAGCTCTACGTAAACCCACTCAACCAAGAACAAACCAACAACCACACACAACTGATCGATGACAAAGTAACAAAATCACAAGCTGCAATGGATGGTATTCTATGAAAGAGATCCAATATGTCGTCAAGAAGTGCCTGAAAATATTAAGCAAACCAAAACCGCGCATTAATTGTGTAAAATGAATGTCTTTCTTCATTAATAACACTGTATTACAAAACACTAAAGGTTTATCTTAAACTTGTGAATAATCCATGATCACTCCCAGGTCTTTAGTACTTCCCTCCATCACAACAACTGCAACAATGATGTTCTCAACATCGTATGGGACTGCCCGAATCAACAAAACTCCCCAGTGCATTCAAAGTGCTGGTTAACAGTGCTCAGAAAAGATATCCATGTAGACTACCGTTTTCTTCACGCTAGCAGGTGATTCTAAGTCCAGTTGGTACCTTAGACTAAGAGGGAACCTCGGTATTTTTTCAGAAGACCCATGTAGTGAGATGTCGTTCTTCCTACTATGCCAAATTTAGGATGCACTTTCGATAGAGAAAAATATGGTGAAATGTAGCCCAAATATTCCAGAACTCATTTTGTTACTAAAACATTTTTAAAGCGTGTATCACCTTGGCCTAGCTCGAGTCTCAGTGTTGACTCGGTTGTATATCAAAATGCACTTTGGATTTTACGGCCTAACGCAGTTCGCTCATTTTAGATGCTGACTTGTGTACGCACTTGACACTCTCATTAAAAATAACCAGGGCCACTGGAACTATGCGGCGGTGGTGGATCAAATTATGCAGCGGGGTTGACAAACATTTTATGGCAAGAAAGACAAAATTAAGCAGAGTAAAGTGGTACAGTCGGTGCAGGGTAGTGTCACAATGTTGTCATCACAGCACACAATAATACTGTGTGGGCAAAGGTTTCACCATGTCAGCACCAGTTTAACACCTGCATAGAAAAACCACCAGCCAGAAGATGGCCAATTATCGTTGGCACGGGATCTACCACTGTTCTGCACATGTGGCATGTTTTTAGTAACTTCTGTATGTCTGAGCTAAACATAATTTTGGGCTGAAAGCTGCATATTATGCAACAGATGGTGGATATTGCAGCACGTGCAGTAAATCGCAGTAGAACATTGGATTGCTGAGAGTTTTATTTAAGGCCACAGACGTTTATCTCAGTGGGTGGAACGTTCTAACAGCTTTATAGACTTTCCGCCCCACAGGTTATTTTGGTTATTAAAGGCGCTTGTCAGCGGCTTGGGCCTATACCTGGGGTTCAAGGTGTTTGACGGGCGTTCATGCATTCGATAGTGGGCTGTAATGCACAACTACAATATTAGAATGTCAGGAGTTCCACTGAAGGAATGAAGCGACTTGGAGCCAATTGGGGACTGGCAGAAACCTTCTACACCAACATACCTGTGCTTGCCTTTATGTCTCGCCCTGCTTATTTTAGACACATTGACCGTTTTCCATGAGTAGTTATCACCCATGCAAGTAGAGACTTTTTTGATAATTGTGCCCTAAATCTTCAATAGTGTCATTTTAAGATACATTTTTATTTATATCGTGTTTTCTGTGTCTCAGTTTATCTAATAACCAATTGAACTTATCTAGTTTACATCTCTTCCTACTAGGATGACATAACATATCATACCATGAAATTAAAACTGTGGCATCTAACTCATACTGTTGTAGAACACTACTGCACAAAACAGATTTTGTTTAAATGCTTGTCATGTTGTTTTTTGCAATGCATGCTTTGGGGTGCCACATGGTGCAAGAAAATAATTCGCATTTATGAACAGAACTATATTGTATATGGGCAGAAGGTGCCTTTCCTGTCAGACTCAGGGGGAAGAACGGTTGAAGGATTTAGAGTGAGCTGAAAATAAGCAATTTTGGGGTATTTTCTGTGGTGATTTAGCGTCATTACTAGGTGTAGCCCTAATGCTGTTATCTTAAGTTGCCTCATGGGAGCCCAAACCCTCTCAGAGGAACCGTAAGTATAAATACCTCATATGTAGCACTCGCACGCTTGAGCCTGGAGTAGAAAAAGCATAGATTCAGGTAGCCCTGTACTAGCACACTTAGCCTCTTGTTGGCACCTAAACGTTACACATGCCAATGGCATCCAAATGTGAGTACCTTGATTATAAGGCCAGTTAGTCATCCACACTAACTTCCAGAAGTCAGCTGGCAGCACAAACATGTTGTGGCTATCATACAAATCTGAAGAAGAGGCCTCCTTCAGGTACCTACAGATTCTTCTCAGAGAATGAGAGACTGGCATTGATGTAACTCGGATAACAAATTGGGACAAAGGAGTCTCACTGATGGATGTAGAAACATTTAGGAACAAGTCAATATTTAAACGTCTGCATCACAAATGACAAGTGGTTTGAGAAAATAAACTTAAAATGAGATTCAATTAATTCAGTTAATAGACTGAGTTCAAGTGAAGGTTGTATTAGGTTAAGATCAAATCTACATCTTGACCCACAAGGCCACTCAGAGAAGGTCTTTACATCTACTAACACAATATGCCAATGTTTCTGTATCAAATGCTGCAGAATGGACAATTTTACTTTTATTTCTGGAACTTCACTGTTGTATTACATATATGCACTATATGAATACAGAATGATATTCCAGGTGTGGCTTAATTATACTGCTGATACAAAGGCTCATTTTTATGGCAGAAATGAAAGATACTACAAGATCTCAATATGGATAAACACCTACTATTGGGGCTGTCTTTGTGTCCAGGACCATGAGCATGACGGATGGGCACTCACACATTCAAACATACACTGCTAGACTACTAGAATGGTCAAATGTGAAGCTGAAGAATACTCACTAAAATGGCATTCACAATAACAAAACACTGGTTTGCAGCCTAGGCGACAGATGCTGTTCAATTTATGGACGATACTCCCTACTTATAGTAATCAGAAGCATAACGGGCCACCTAAATTATGAGGAGCACCAAATCCTGTTAAAGTGAACACAATATTCTACTTTCTATAACTCAGTATTCTGTGACTTGTGAAATGCAAGTTGGCAGGCTGGCTGGGAGAGTTAGATGACAGTCACTGAGACTATGTGGCAATCCAGGGATAGATTCACTGGGGGGCAAGATGAGGGGAAGAATTGTGTTACTCCAACAAAATTATTAACTTGTGAATGTTTAATGCCAGACTCACCTGAACGATTGTGGGTACCATACTTTAGTCAACAAATTCCATTGTCAAGCATAGCAAGATTTTTCACAGCTTCTATGATCTTATTATTCTATCCTAGTGCTTCTTAAGTGCTTCTTAAGCCAGGCCACTCTCCCAATAGAACATAATGCTATCTGGCAATCTAAGATTAGCATAAAAGAAGCCACCTCCATAGGCGAAGGACTGATATCTCTCCATTGGTGGACTTGGTACAGCTTTAATCTTGTAGTCAGTGATGATTTCTTTTTTGGGGATTCTTTTAATGCATTTTTGAAATAGGTTGTTATCCTATGACTATCTATATAAAGAAGCAGGAGAAAGAATCTTACAAGATCTGAAGATGGAATTGATCACTGAAAGTATGCACTTGCATTATATATTTTTATTGAATATATTGAAATATTAAAATATTAAAAACATTTGCAACAAATCAAGATTGATGCGGTTGGAGTAAAAAAATTGCTACCCAAACAAGGGTAGTTCAAAGAATCTTTGAACAAGGCAATAAGATAGGTTGACTGTTAGCGTAATAATTACAGAGACTCACAAGAACTGAAAGTATTTGATGATGACTTAGGAACCAGTGCTTAATTTGTGCTTGTTGTTTTTGAGGGCCGGGGCTTATTCTTCTGCCTCAGTGGCTTTATATGAATTGAAGAGGCCCAAGGTGGCTTCAGGATTACGCTGGCTCAGTATACCGTGCTCCAAGGGTTAATTGCCGCAGTCGGGTGTTTAGGAGGCGGGCTTTGGGTACCAGCACGTTTTTATTTACAAATTAAGCACTGTTAGGAACTATTGTGGCACAGCCTGTGGCAACTGCCAAAGAGTTTTAAGTATTATCAAAGTCTATATGTTGAAACTCTCTCTTGCATAAAACAAGATAAAGGGTAGGAAATCTTGATTAAATAAAACAAAAAAAGGACACTCTAGTTTTTTAACTATAGCTGAATAGGTTCACACCACCATTTTGTCACTTCCTTCAACAATGGCTACTGGAGAAGATGGCTTCCTTAATGAAATAAACAACTTTTTTTTTAAATCATGCCTGTGCCCAAGTTGGTGATCTTGTAAGTAAACAGAAACTTGGCAGTAGGCAATATTTGTATTGGGTATGCTTATATCATGAAGTACGTTTTTGGCATAGATGGTATTTACTTAGAAAGCGATAATATGCTGATCATAAGTTCAAATCTTGGGAAAACAGACTAAGGTTTGTATTTTCCGATGTCAGTAAATTGGGTATCATTAAATTGAGTAATACCAACATCTTTTATTTGCAATGCTTAAAAGTAGCAGATGTGTGGTATAAAGAACTATGTGTAAAATAAATTATTAATATCACTTGACTTTTCCTTTAAGTGGGTATACAATTAAACGCATGCCATTTAAAATCATTTTACTGCATTTTTCATTATGAAAACTTTCAATGCAAAATTAAGATTTCTCTATACAGCTCATTGTAATAGGAATCTCCCTAAGAAATAATTGCTCAGCTGTGTTTCATTAAAAAAGAGCATTTTTTTTTCTTTTAAAGAAAACATCTTCTACTAAACGCTACCTCTAACTATTATTTCAGCCCTCAGCCTGGATTTTAATCAAAACTCTAGCCCAACTATAAAGTAGTGCTTAATACTTTTGCTGATCCTAACTTAAGTGTGACTCTGTAGCGACTCTTAAGCCCAACCTCACCCTTACCCTCACTGTAGTTCTCTCACTGACCATATTTCTTACCCTGACCAGAACTCTCATCGACACTAACCTTACTTCCCACCCTGACCGTAGCCCTTATCTTGACCACAACTCTTACTATGACCATAACCCTCTTCCTCACCCTATCCCATCACCCTCAGCCTAATGCCCCCTGATCCAAAGCATGGTTCCCACCACTTCCCTTATTTTGACCAAAACTGTCCCCCTGATCCTATTCGTAGACCTCGCCATAACCCTTGCCCTGAAATTAACTCTTGTCTTTGCCCTATCCCTTACCTTATCCAACACTCTCACACCCTGAGCCCAGTACTCACACTATCCCTTGCCTTGGTCATTGCGCTCACCCTGGGTCTAACAATTTTCCTCACACCTCCCTTACTGTGACCATAACATATCTGTTAACCCCTACTGTAACACACGCTCTATGCCTAACCCCAATCCTGACCCTTAAATTAAAACTTACAATTTTCACACTTAATTTCTGTAAATGCACACAGCAAAGAACTTGCACATAGATTTAATATCGGTTAAACAAATATGACAAGTAATAGGGGGACTGTTGTATAACAAATGCCCATTAGTCTTCAACATAATTCCTTTGTAACTAACGTACACGTATTCTTACTCAAGGCTCTAAGAATGATTTTCATGGACTTCCCGCTCAGTAAAATTATGATGGAAGTCAACTTTTAGAGTGTCTCAGACATAAACCCAGTCTCTCACATAGATTATTTTTCAGGCAGCAAATAATATTACTACATATAACCAATCATAAGAGCTCTTTTTTACTGTGCTCACAAAATTACCCAGGAGAAGGTCAGCCAAAGCACAGCACCTGAGATCCAAAAACTAGTACAAAAACCCTCCCAGGCTGGGACTTTCACCCATAGGGTTGTATCCCTTTAGAGTGTAGCATGCAATGTGATCAGAGCAATGGAGCGAAAAGCCATTCATGTGCTCACATATGATGAATAAAGCAAGATTCATGCTTCATGTTAAATGTAGGAGCTTTGTATCTGAACATTTAGTGTAGCACTGTCATGCTTTCCTCTTTGGGAACGTACTGTGTATCATTTCAATGAAACGTTGAAACCTTACACAAAATTCAAACATGAAATTCAGCAAAATGGTTTCTTGGTTTTGAAACGGAGTCAAGAAGCCATTTTAAATGCTGTATGTATTGCTCGTGGATTGGCACAAGCGCCTGAGGTCCCAACCTCAACCAGCTTCTCCAGGTGCTTGACCTTTGGGTCTTGTTGTGTGCAGAGGGTCCGAAATGAGAAGATCTAAACATTTCTGATATCGCGCAGAAGCAGGGAAGGACAATGCTGGCTTGGCTGCAGGGTTGTGCTAGTGGGGGGAGGTGGGAATAATTAGGCAGACATGACCCAGCCTTCTTGGAGGATTGTACAATTATATTTACGTATTTCACCCACCAGGAAACCCCACATAAGATTCATCAGTAGAGTTGCAGTCCAGAACTCTTTCAGTGCATTCAAATATGCAATGTTTACCAAAGGCGTTTTCCCTGTTCAAAACATATTAATTTTTATTTCATGGTCTTCATAAAGTTCTGTCATCACGAAGGTGTGATCTAACTTTCAAAAGCTGCATAACGAACATACCTACACAACAGTAGCTTCACACCAGCAAGAGTGGCAATGTGTCACTTTACATAATAAAAAAGAAATCTGATCTTGGTGCCACAGAGAGCCTCCCTCCCTTCTCGCAAACCCCAATTTCACAGCTCGAACACAATGTTGACTGTGGCAACACTACATTTCTTTTCAAATACCCCCGTGTGGCAGTATGTGTTGTGTGAGCTCAGAGGCACAGCAGCCTCTCATCCCAGGTATACATTACTGACAATCGGCTTCATGCATGACCTTCCTGCAAGCATGTGCTTGCCTTGTACCCCCAAAATTAAATATGGTACCATTGAAAAAGGTAGTTATTTTCAGATGTGAAACACGACTTTCAAAGTGACATGTACCGAAAATGGACACAACGCATCATAATTTATTGATCAGGCCATAATTTATTGACAAGACATTAAGCATGTTATATAGAGAATGAGTCCATAATCCAAAGCTGAAGGTGAACGCCCCTTGCTTTAATTTCTTATGTGCGATCAATATGATAACGATGCACGACCTGCCATATAGAGAGGTGAATCAACAGTAAGAGTGAGCTCTTCTTACACAATGGTTTGTCAATTCTAAAGGTCTGCACTATACTCCCGTCCGAAACACACCGCAGCTCTCACATCGCTCTGCTTTGCAGGTCGGTTCGTTGTGCCTGCTGCTGATGCTATGAAATGTAACCCACCCAGAGCATCACACAAAAGAATAATCAATTATCCAGCCATCATTTCCACATGCGTGTAAAGGTGTAGCAGGAACCCCCACAGACTGCTGTGCATGCCATAGTTATCTGCACGGCATGCCACTTAACTGCGCACAAACCAAAAATACAATATTCACTCTTTTATTCGACTTGAGATTCTTCCACTGCTAATGACAACACCCTTGCTGATTCTTAAGTGTCACATTTTCCTTTGTAAAATGCAATGAACGGAGGAGCATGATTTAAGTTCATGCACCCAGCTATTTTAATATAAGAAGCGGGTCATGGTGTGGTCCCAGTCCTCTGAGCATCATATTAAGGCAACAATCTTTGAACAAAAAAACCATAGTCCCTAAAATATGGAGCAAAACCTTACCTTTATGTAGCCCCAAGAAACTGACAGCAGGTAGTTAGCCTCCGGCATCTTGGCGGATAAACCTTAGTTATTTTTGCCACCCAAAAAAAACTTAGTTCCACAGGAGAATACAGCAGGACAGTAATTCAGATGTGCAAGTTTTTTTTTATCTCTGTAGCTGTGCAGTTCTCTGAAATTAGGTGCATATGAAGCATTCTGTTGAGGAATCCCAGTGAGCTACCTTCCGATTGTACAAATGCCATTTGTGAACATCCAAAGTGCAGGCGTGCATCAGGATTAGGGCGCGGGAATGCATTAGGACAGTCGACAAATCGAGAGAGCCCGGGACCTGCATCTTTCCGGAGCTTCACAGCTCTGTGGATAATGAAGGCTAAGATGCTCCGAGGCTGGAAGGACTCGTTCACTCCGACAGCAGCTCCCAAACAAGGACCTTCAAGGAAAGCCATACACAAGTGCCAGGAGGGTCCACCCATGAGCACCTTCTTAGAGCCAATCACAGTGCATTCCTTAAGAGCAATGGGGAGGGGAGGAGGATGAGGATGCATGACAATTTCTGATTGGAGCGTGTCAATACATCTCCTGGGAATGGGGCATTTCTCTGCTTCCTTTGTAAATGGCACAATCTAATGGCATCCTTGCGGGACCAGCTCCATGCAGGAAGATTAATTAGGTGAAGTTGTTGGCGCTGTGCCCAGTGCTTTCAGTCTCATGATGTGCTATTCTGGTTGCTGGTTTCCGCCCACCAACCAGCACTGCTAAAACTAAAGAAATTAAGCAAGTTCTAAATCTGAGTCAACAAACAGCACCTATATCAAACACTACAAAGCTACAGATTGCAAATATCACACGCTGTGCAGATGATTTCAGCAACGCACAGTCCACATATAGAAACATATAAATAACCCATTTTTCTTCGATACACATTTCCGTGCTCCTCAGCCTGGCAGCAGCTATGCATTGTCACCCGGCCAGCAGAGCACAGATGGAGCCAGGGCGTGCGTTCCTGAATAAAGTCTTCAGAGGTGAAACGTCATTTCGATTTTTCTCTGCGCCCAGCCGTCAGTTGGGGCCGGTGGAGTACAGGAGTCTGGTTTTTGTTGCTGTGCAGCTCCCCCCCGCTCCTGTCCATCTCCGTTATTCCACTTCATTTCATTATGAGTACATGAGGAAGGCGGGGCCTCCGTGCTCAATGTCAGGCCGTACCCTTCGCCGGCACCCGATGTAAACACACACCTGCCTCTGGCCGTGGGTTCCCTTCGGAGTGACGGCCACGTCGGTGCACAGGCGGCGCGAGGCGAGGGGAGCCCCACGAACAAAGCGCGGGAGATTGATTCCACGCGGCCTCCCCGCCCACGCCGCTGACTCAGCGCCTGCTGCGCCCCGGCATCCCCTCGGGCCTGCCTTGTGCAGGAGCAGCCTTCCAAACGGTGTCCGGGTGGGTTCCTAGCACGGTGGGTGCGCAGACCCTCTAACATCAATGCGCGCTTTGTTTACCAACTCGAATCCACCACACACGCCACTTCATGTATGTAGAACCGACTGCAGAACAAAGATCGCGTCTACTCTCAGCCTTACAAAAACGCTTAATAAAGAAGAACGCAAGCACGGTCGGATATAGCGCCGGTGGCGCCTGCTGCGACAATCCTTTCTGTCGCCCAGGCCTCAAATCCTCATCCTCCAGTGTTTTGCTCACTATCATGCTGCACCGTTGCCGCCCATCTCTCCGTGCGCTCTCTCACATGCATTGCATTTGTGTTATAGTGCTACTCATACAACTGTAGTGAGTCATAGCACTTTAGGGCACACACACATAATACAGAGCCAGTGTGTAGTCTGTAGGAAATGTTACAGAAGACAAAGACGATTGCAAGGAGTAGGAGTTCCACGCACATGTCACGGATACTAGTAGGCGGCATCTTTTAAGTGTGTTTAGTCTGGAGCAGCACAAACTCAGGATTTAAAACATACCACAGAGGTTGGGGTTAGCTTTACTAATGACGGTATTTCTACCCAAATGAACCCCTTTTAGAAACGCTAGGAGTAGGAAAGACTGGGGGGAAGAATCCCGTTCCAGCCTGTGCCATGCGCTGTGCACGCAGCTCTTCGATGGCAGCCCATAGCTCACTGTGCTGTATTCGGTGTGTGGTGGCAGCCCAGTGTGCTGGTGCATGGCCCTAACATACTGGGAGATTTAGTGAACCCCAATGTTTATCAAATGCCCAGGGGGCACAGCACCACTGGGAGGCCAATTCCACACGTTTTACTTTAGCACCGTCATCGGTGTAGCGAGATTACCTTTACATAGCGGTACACTACATTCAGAGCACTATTCTTCACATGCAAGTGAGAACTATGACTTAACCGATGTAAAAGAATCCGTATTAAAGGTAACATAGCAACCCCAGGATTCCCTGTGTTCTGCGAGTGATGGGCATGCCTACCCACATTACTGTTACCCCGAGTATGAGCGAGTATTAGAACCACTGCGACTTTACTGAGACTCCCAAAGGGGGAACAAGGGAGGCAGCAGTCATCTTTGAGCTGATGGACCCCAACACCATCTCACCACCTCCTCTTTGTCCTACTGCTAATGCAGAAAACAGGCACCATGTTAAGTCCTCCGATTCAATATAGCGGCTACAGGGTGGCCACGGGAAGTGGAGAAATCCAGCTGTACACGCTAGAATGCCTGACCCATATGTAGAAAAACCAAGTCCTCGATAGGAGGACGCTAGGGTCAAAGTCAAGGCCTTTGCCTCTGGCACACATAAAAAAGAATGAACAAGTAAAAACACTTGAGATGCTGCCCCACTCTTGGTGTAATGAAGCTGGACACTTGTAGCTGAATGGAGTCAGAAAGATACTTTGGGCCTGACTCAGAGTTTGGTGGTGACAGACAATCCTCTGGTATCTGGAGGAAGTGCTTAACTGGAGGATAATTCAGTTGAATTTCCTCTGTGCTGCAATCCGGTGGAGGAGGACTTTGTGCTGGAATAAAGTCATCAATGCAGGTAGCTAAGCAGCGTCAAGGGTTTTTATTGAAGAACTCTTGACACTACACCAACATTTGTGTGTGCTGTTTCTGAACACATTATTTGACATTTGCTTCCTTTTGTAGAGGAAAGCGCATAATCCCACTGGAGACCAGTGTAAATACAAGATGGCCGTATACCATATTCATTTTCCCCGATGGACTCTCTTCCACAACTTCCTGTCATAATTTTTTCCAAGTGTTAATTCTGTTTCCCCTCAAACTCTTGTGTTTACATTTTCTTAAGCTAATTTAAACACGCTTTTTTACCTCTGCACACCATTCATGCCAATAAAGATTTGTTACAGTTCAGGCCCAGATTTACTAAACCTCTTTGTGGGCACGCAGTGCGCAACTCACAATAGCACAAATATCAGCGCTTATGAGCATTCCAGAGCAAAAAATAGTTTAAGGTGAAATGTTGATGAGAGCACCTTGTAATGGAGGGTTTTACGTCATCAAGCGTCTTTCCACTGTAATCCATGAAAACGCGGCACAGCAAAGCCAGGGCTATTAAAATAGCATAGCCTACCTCTGCATGGAATTATAGCACCAAATAAAAGCTGGTGGGGCATCTTGGGATGTCACTAATGTAAGATGTAGAACTGCTGCACATCTTACATTGCTTACCTTTTGACAGTTGTCCTTGCATTGTAATCTACACTGGAGAGGGCACCTCCAGCACAAATCTTATGCTAGGTAGCGCATGGTCCTATTGCGCAATGCTTGTAATGGACAAAAGGGCCTTTTTGTGCCTGAGCATCGAATGAGATCGGTGCGTAGCTCTTATTAAATGTGGCATTGCACTATTTCTCCAGATTCGTGCAGCAGCGCATTGCATGATTGTTAGAAAGCCTGGCCTACAGTCCCTTTCCATGGGCAAAACTATCAATCTGGCCCCTTCCACCCATGGACGTCACGTCACCAAAAGGCCAGGGGTAGCGGAAGTGACATCCCGGGGCCCTTTGACTGCCTCTTTCACTCACACACACACACGTACTTACACATACACACAAATTCACACGTATACACACACTCTCACATAATCACTTTCACCTGAAAGCACGCTCACAACGTACATTTAAAAGCATTTCACTTACCTCAGCTGCCATGGAAGGGTGTATTCCAGCTAACTGGAATACCTCATTTTTATTACACTAATAGTGAATAATATGCTATTGCTCACTACTAGTGTAATACAAATTGAGAGAATACAAAGAGAGTGGACCCCCAACTGACGTCCATAAGGACGAGCTGTCACTGTGTTCCTGGCAGTGCATTTGCCACCTCTGAGGCCAGGGGTCGTAAAAGCAGTGCCAGGGGTCACAAAGGGCCGGCTATGGGTCTCGGCTGCGACCCCTAAATGGCGTCCATGCTTCCACCATTCAGTCTTTTGCTGAACAGATACTACTTAAGTGTTGTCTTTCCGCCGTGCTCGATGTTTCTTTCATTCACGCGGAGTCTCGCCTAAAGAGTTCCCTGGAGCGCACTTTCATCGCTTCACAGGTTTGTGGAATTACCAGCTACCTCTTTCATGCTCTTTTTAGCATTAATGCAGTGTATGAAGTGCTGTTGTGAAGGAATGAATTGAACCCGCCAGTGCCACGTTCAACCAAAATCATTTCCAGGCGCTTTAATGTGGAACATCAGCAAGTGAGTGAATCGAACACAAGGTTCTTTCGGTAGACCTCACCGCAGTGGCTCCAGGGCCCCCCTCGGCACAGCACCCTGGCCTGAGAGCTCCTGAGTGAACCCGGAGGTGGGGTGGGACTCCATGTACTGTGCAGGGCCCCCCTCAAGTTTCGTTACACCTCTGCCTCACTGTTGCTTTATTTTGCAGGTTAATTCAGTAAAACACGAGTACCGACGCGCGGAGTCAGGCTTTTCATCCTGTACTGTCTCGTTTCACCTTAAATGAGACTGCAGGGTTTGAGGCCGTGTTAAATAGCTACATAGGAAATGGCCACAAACAAACCCCCAGCAAAAAGACATTGCTCATTATAAAACAAATTAAACAGATCATAGGCCGGCATCCACACTACTCAAGACCGCAACAGCCTGTACAAATCTGTGTAATTGTCATGTACTGTAATTTCTACTAGTAAGATAGCTCAGGGACATAATGCACCTGCTGCTAAGCGGTAAATACCGAAGAACATATGTTCGTACGCAGGAAGGAATACTCCCCAAAGGCAGACTAAGAACAGGTGAGTTTGGTAAATGTTTATAGTGCTACAAATTTGCAAATCTGTAGTGGCAAAAGGTGCTAGAAAATGTCTGACACATAACTGTGTCCTTTGCTCGGGCTAGGCAATCAGTTCTCACTCTTGAACAAAAACAAAACTGCTACTTTTCGCACAAGCACAAAGCTGGGATTCAGAGCCGTGCGCGAGGGCGGAGTGTAGCATCACTGCTGAAAAGAATCCCTGTTTATACTGCCACAAAAAGCAGCCTCCGTACAAACGTTTATCCTGTACAGCCACCCAACTGCCGGGCTGAGACTACAACGAATCCCATGCTCGTGTTTTTAATGGTCTGCCGCCTCCGAGGAGTGGAGTAGAAGCTGCCGGGCAGCATGACTCTTCTTCAGCCTTTGAAAGGAACAGAGATCACCTACGCCACCGAAAGCAGCCGTCGCTGTGTTTTGCAGACGGGGTTTCGGAAATTCAGCACTCTTTGTCATGACGTCATCGTATTCTGGCTCGCATCTTCGCTTTAGACATGTTAGTATTTGCTGCTCTCTAGCGTCCGTCCATAAATTCGCTCAATTTGCCTGGTTTCCTGCCCTAGTCTTGTCAAATCTCTTTCATCGTTTCGTAGAAAATTGTTGTTTCTCGGCCCATGTAGAGTAGACAGACAATCTGGTATCAGGATAGCGTAACAGCGGGTGCAAGCAAGGGAGTACCTTTCAAAAATGCACATATTTGCAAAAATGTGCATCGCTGCGCTGTTCTCTGAAGCAGGATCGGCGCTTCACAAATACCCACAGGAAAATAAATATAAATCCTAAAACAATATGCACTGGACTCGCATCCCTTTCAATGCTCAATCCTTGGAGAAAAAGAGGATGTGCACATACAGTACACACAATTACTCATTCACTAGTGGAAATGTCCAGGCGTAAAACCTCTGTATTTCACTTGTTTTCTATAAAACCATTACCTTTAGAATTCTGAGTTATGCTTACTAGATGCTTCTCTCCAGCGTTGGACTGTGAATGGCAAGCGGAACACAAGGGAAGCTTGTCTAATGGACGTCGTTTGCGGATCCACTTTCTTTTCTGCCATTTTTTTAATTAAACTAATAGTGAATAATAGTTCATGATTCATTATAAGTGTAATAAAGAATGGATTATTGTTAGCTGGAATATGACCCTCCCTGCCAGGGAAGGAAATGCTTTAAAATGTATGTTTTGAGCATGCAGGCTTGAGGGTGAGAGTGTGTTTAGGTGCAAGCGTGTGTATTTGTGAATATGTGTGTATGTGTAAGCATGCATGTGTGAATTAATCTAATGGTTAATGTCACATCTGCTACCCCTGGCATTTCGACGAATTGACATTCATGTGTTCCAGTGCATGATTTGCTAGCAGCTTTCTTCAGAAAGCAAGTTAAATGACACAGATGATACTGTGTGTAGAGTTGCATTGACCTTTTGTGCCTTTGTGTATGTATTTTCTATGTTGGTGAACAATGCCACTTTAATTATTCAGTGCCTGTTGAAAAATTATAGTCCTACTTCTTTGACTGAATAACCAGATTTTTGTTTTCAAAATCTGGTCAACCTCCATAGTACCTACTGATGACTGATTTGATTCCATTGTTAATGAGTGAAATCAATTAAATCATACAGCGCCAATAGCGGCTGGTGTCAGGGCTGAGAGGTGAGGCAGGGATGTGGGGTGGGAGTGGATGACACAAAAACAAATGGAAACAAAACAAATATAAAATAACTTATCTGCTGCCCGCGTAGGTCAACAGTCTTTTGATCCTCTCCACTGCAGGCACAGGCTTCCAGCCTGCCCTGCGGCAAATCCTGACACTGCTCTCATGCTGCTGTCAGCAGCATGAGAGCAGTGTCAGGATTGGCCTGAGGACCCTTGATTTGCACTTCCAGGCAGACTGGGAGCCTGTACCTGCTGTCTCCAACCCGGCAAAGCAGCTCAGGTTGGAGACAACTCAGTGCACATATGGGTGAGGCCGTCCTGAGACCCACATGCGCACTGATAGCAGTGCACACCCCCCCCCCCCCCCACCCCTTGTCCCCTCACCTCAATGGCCCCACCATCAAGACTCAACCAGGCCCAAGTTGAAAAATAAAACAATAATAAACCTTTTTTTATTATCGTTTTATTTTTCAACTTTTGAGGGTGCTGGCATGGGGGGGGCGATGCCCCTCCGTCATAGCGGAGGAGCCGCCGCTGTACAGTGCCCGAGGTCACTGCCTACTTATATTTTTATGGAATGAGACGGTTTGTGGTTTTCAGAATCTGGGCACTCCACCTGTATGGAAGAAAATGGAGTGTCTGCAAAAGAGGGACCATTTCTTACCGCATGTTGTGAACAGTACAAAGACTTCGATATGTGCAATTTTCATGAATGGTAGAAGTGAAGGGCAGTTCGACCATTTGCAAGCTGCACGTGAGTAGGTTACAAAAATATAAATAAAAATATTGGAATGAAACCAAAATCATGCAAACTGAAACAGAACTGTCCCTTGGGCCTCATTGGTAAAAACCTTTTTGCACCGAAGTGACAGTTCTGGGTGCATAAAATTTAATTTATGCTTGGAAATCCCAAATCTCAAATCAGAAAAATAGGATTTGTGGAATTTTATTGAGGGTTTTTGCAAATCTCTCTACCTACTTGGTGGTCCTTTCTGCATGAATATGTCTGTGTTAGGAGTGAGAAAGGGGATGGATAGGATTTTACAGACTGGTCAGCAAATCTCCAATGAACGATCTGGAAATTTGTGGGTATTCACTGACGCTGTCGCTGCGTTTTTCGACCTGGAAGCAGAGAGAACCCTACTCTTGAAGGAGACAGGAGCTACTGTGGGATATGGAAAGGTACAGCTCCGCATTAAATGGGTTGTTATGGAAGCTGATTTGTTACGAGTGTTGGGGTGGCGCACAGATGCACAGGAGGGCCGATACAAAAACATATGCCGAGCGGATACTCTAATGACGAATGCAAGATCTGGCCTAAGAAAGGTATAAGAGGATACGCTGAAATTTAAATAAGACAGCAGTATGAAGAAAGTATAGGACGAACTGATAAAAGCCACAGAATATCTGTGGGGAGGGGGCTTGGTAGGCTAAGGAATAGGTTGCAAAGAGGTGTCCTTTCTGCTGGTGTACAACCCGAAGAACAAACTGAGGCTGCATCATAAGAAAGGTAATGGGGTAACATGAGCCCACCTCTTCAGCGGCGCAACAGAAAATAATGGGGCCCCTCTGCATAATGTGAAGAGGGCCCCGAGTCTTCCATATCTCACAGATGTTCATTGGCATTTGCTGCATGGGCATGTGTCACACCCCTCAGCCCGGGGCATGTGCGTGTGCCCATGCTCGTGTGCCAGCCACACTTTTAATGGGCCCTTCACTTCATTTTGCACAAGGGTCTCCATTTGCTTCAGAATATTGCACTACACCAATCAGATGGATTTTAAACAGCAAAGGCGTTACTATAAATTATAAGAAATATGAAAATAGACACAATGACGTAAAGGACATAGAAAGCATCGAACATTTCAATGTTGGAGGCATATCAATTAATTTCATGGTGTAGCACTTTTCTGCTCAGAAGACTTCCTGGGGGCGATTCAAAAACATATAGTGGGAAATTACGATGCCACGTGCGTCCTTAATTAGTGCAGGTGTTGGGCACTACCACTTAATTTGGGGAAGATATTTTATTTTTCATCATTAGACTTTCATCGTGTGGAAGGGAAATAGAAAGAAAAGGCAGGGAAATCGGGATAACTGGACACGACAGGGATGGAAACACATACAAGAGAGAAGTTAAGAGGCAGAAAGTGCAGGCTGGAAGACGAAGGGCATGAAGTAGAATCAGATTAGTCATATGAATCTAAAATGTAAACACCGTTCATGCACAACTGATGACAAATGCTGACGCAAGAGGTGCGGCCCTTTTTCTTTCTTCACATTGCCTTATTGGCAGTGCGCGCAGTAGGTTTCACGTCAAGAGTTACCCCAGCTCTGCAGACAGCGCCGCTTGTAAAGGCAGCGCGCGCCGCTCCTGTTTCCCCGCCCTTCTGCCTGCGATGCACACAAAAGCACAGTGTGAGCACTGCAAGAGGGGTTTCTTTCAAAATGGCCACTTTGTTCCTGTTTGCGGTTATTCGCGTTTGGGGACAACATCATAAGGACCATAAAGTTACAATTTTGTTTTTGAAAAATGTTTGTTAAAATTCTCAGTGCCAGAGGTAAACTCACTGGTGACAGCCAGAGTGATTGTGGGTAAAGGCAGGGCTGTCCGCAAGGGCAGTATCATGTTTGGCAGCAGCAAGATAAATGGCCGGATGGGTGGGCATGGCACTGCCCTTCTGCAGCCAGTACCCGTGCACGGGTTTACTTAACAAAGGTAGCTCTTAACATAGAACGCAAACTTAACTGGCTGCACTTTCTCGGCATGCACATTACCTTAAGGAGAGGTGAACTTGAGTCGCTGTGCTATGTCGTTTGGTATTCCAATGTTGTTGGTTAGACGCCTAAACCCAGCCATTGCATCCTTGGAACTCCACTCTATAAAGACTTTATCATATTCACGTCAGATAAGTCAGTAACTGATATTATCTACCTTTGTTATATGTTACCTTGCACTCTGAGGCTACCTCCAATGGCTTCTGGCACAATAAAAAAACACCCCTTAATAAATAAATCGGCTCGATATTGTGAAACACACAAAACTGGGGCATAACACTCTGTAAAAATAGGCACATAAGACTGCTAAAAATGTTGTGCTCGCTTGATGAGGGTGAATATATTTGAGTTATAAAGCTTCTGTCAAAATAAATCAATAAGAGTAAATTTGAAACCTAATAGCGATTTTTAATCAATTAGGATTCTTGGTAGAATGTTTTGCTTTCAACACTGCTGATGTTATGCAGACAATGGGCCTGATTACAACGTTGGCGGAAGGGGTTAATCCGTCCCAAATGTGACGGATATCCCGCCCGCCGTATTACGAGTCCATTATATCCTATGGAACTCGTAATACGGTAGTCAGGATCCGTCACACTTGGGACAGATTAACCCCCTCCGCCAAAGTTGTAATCAGGCCCAATGTGTTTTGGGGGTTTTGAAAAATACAATGCTTCTATACACATCAGCAACCAATAAACAATTGACAAAAGGCTCAAATTCCATATGGGCTGCACTTTCGTTTACTACAGTCTAGAACACGAGCATATTCAATATTCTTGAACGGTGTGCCTGTGGTGTTCTCACATGGATAGACGTTTAATAAATGAAACTGACAGCGTTTGCAGCTGCCTTCACAAATAAAACATTTTGTCCACCACGATTAACCTGGTCAGCCACAACCTGCCAGTGCGCAGACCAGTCTCATACACAGATCCTTACTGGAGAGCCTTAGCTCTGAAGATACAGCAGCCTGCTCACATCTCAGCGGGTCCTGCCACCTCACTACCATGGGCAACTGGGACAGCAATAAACAATGGCCACCTCTCTGGCGTGTCTTGATAACGAGGACCATCTAGTTGGACGACCATCACGGGCCCATTAGGGACACTGTCCTTGGAGCGTGTCCTCAGCTTGACTCATGCACCAGTGACATAACTCTAATTCCCACAACAAACTCTGATGTCACACACAGGATTAGGCCTTTAATTAAGGTTAAGTAGCAGAGAGCTGGTTTCTCTGCTGCAGGCTAAGTAAGGGACTGTCAAATCCTGGGCAAATGGGGATTTATAAGAGGCGTATCGAGTCTACTAGAGCAATACCTTATGTCTAACTTAAGTTCACAGAAGTATGTATTTTATATATCTATCCTCCTCTCGTTTTGGAGTGTTGCCTGACAGCTTCCTAACCGCTAGCAGTGCCTGTTATTGCCGCCATGCCATAGCACCTATTAGGACCGCCAGTCTCCTCCTCCAAAAAGACCAACAGGCACTCATTGTACGTGCAGTTCAGCAGTTTATTGTTACGATGGAAAAACAGGAACGCGTTTCGGCGAAGGCGGCATTGCTGAAATACGTTCCTGTTTTTCCATCATAAAAATAAACTGCTGATTTGCACGTACACTGAGGCTGTTATTATGACCCTGGCGGCCATGAGCCAATGCGGCAGTCTGGCCTCCACATTTTGACCATGGCGAAAGCGCCACGGTTCGACCGCCGGCACTGCCAGGTTGCCACCGGTCGGCAGCCTGGCAGTGCCGGCAGTCTTAATCCACCAGGGCAGCGTTGCCCTGGGGATTACGACCCCTGCGTCCGCCAGCCTTTGCATGGCGGTTCCACCTGGTGCAGACTGGGTGCCGGGGGCCCTGTACTGCCCATGCACTTGGCATGGGCAGTGCAGGGGCCTCCATGGACAGCCCCATTGCGCTTTTCACTGCCTGCAAAGCAGGCAGGCAGTGAAAAGCACAATGGGTGCTATCGTACCTGATGCACCGCAACATTGCAGCTGGCTCGATTACGAGCCTCTGCCGCCTGCCAAACTCTTAATGAGGTCCTGAGTGCCTGTTGGCCTTTTGGATATATATATAATCTCTAAAAAAACAAAGGTTACAGGGACGTTCAAGTTATTTTAAATAACTATAACTCGTGCTCTAAGGTAACTATAACTCATGCAGTTTTTTCCTCAAAAATGTTACTGCAAATGTATCAGTGATATTTTCAAAGATGACACAAGTGTTGCAATATGTGGTGTAATTATCAGTGCATGGCGAGGGCACGAGTTATAGTTACTTGAAATAACTCCAACTATAACTGCTGAATTTCTATGTTTTTGTACATTTAAAATGTGAGCCTAACTATGTAGTCTCTGTAACCTTTGTTTTTTTCAATGAATGTCTATGTTTTTTTAAATTACATTTCCTAACTTTAACGATCTGTAACCTTTGTTTTTTCTAGTAAATTTCTATTTTTTTTTTTAATGTAAAGCAATTTTAATTACTATACGTTAATTCAACCACCGCCATGCATGGCCTTCTACCGTGCATGGTGGGAATGGGCCACAGGGCCTGCGGCCA
The DNA here is from genome assembly GCF_031143425.1 of Pleurodeles waltl. Taxonomy (NCBI): domain Eukaryota; kingdom Metazoa; phylum Chordata; class Amphibia; order Caudata; family Salamandridae; genus Pleurodeles; species Pleurodeles waltl. The sequence continues at coordinate 322,066,888 of NC_090436.1, forward strand.
ACCTCTTACAACCACTCAACGCCCATGTCACGCAAGGCCTGGCCCTGCTGCCAACCCCAATAACAAACCAATTCTGCGCCACCCAGAGAGTTTTTGTAGACTTTGATGAATGATATACTCAGGATGAAATATTTTAGGGCAAAATGAAAACAAAAAAATATATTTGTCAAGTAGAAAGACACATTTCAGTATATACTCTAAATATTTGAATATGAAAAGTAACTAAAGCAGGAATGTGACTACTGACACACCTAGACTGGAACCCTCAACCTTCAGGTTGAAGGCCTGAGACCTTAACTTCTAGGCCACAGGTGACTCTTTCCTATGCAGTTTCCAGACATAGATATGATGTTCAACCCAAAGATTTTGATGGCAAAAAGATGTGAATGTTCCATCACTAGGAATGTTTAACAGTCAAAACACTAGTAAATAAACAGACACACAGGTATGAGATACCAGAATCTGAGCTTTCAACTTACTGAGTGACAGTCTAAGAGCTTTCCTATTAGGCCAGATGTGAGTCTGGTCTGCTGTGCATTAAAAAATGACCATAAAATTCGAACCAAACTTGAAGTCATTCCATGGAGTTATTGTAATGCTCTTGTCACAGGATGACTTCAAAGCTCCACACAGGCAAGATACTTGGTCCAGGAGAGGACTGCGGTGGGAGCCTGAAGGCCCCCGGGGGGTCCTAGTCGGCTCCCCGGTCCTGCAGAAGCTGGCACTGCTCCTGCAAGCAGGGAGCTGCTTTAAATAGCACCTCCCCGCCTGTGGGAACAATGTTTTCATCAGTTTCCCTGCACACAAATTTGTGTGCAGGGAAACAGATGAAAACTTTGCTTTCTGTAAGCAGGAGCTGTTTGACAGCTCTCGCTTGCAGAAAGCTGAGTTATGTTTGTTTTTGCTTGGTGGGAGCCGAGGGTGAGCACCTCAGGAGGTAGCAGGAGCCGGCCCTGGAAGGTGGCAGTCCCCAGGGCCATAAACGGCTCCACGAGAGAGGGGTGGCAGTCACCAAGGCTATAAATGGGTCCAAGAGAGGGAGCCGCATGGTTCCCTTCCAGTGTTTATTTTATTCCCCGGGAGTTAGTGGTCCCCGGGACGAGGTCCATGACAGACCGCTTCATTATTTTATTTGAGCGCCAGGGAAGTGGCGGTGCCCAGGGTGCGGGGGCCATGTCCCCCATATATTATAGTGAATGCCCCAGAGAGGTGAAGGTCCTCTGGACTGTGGGCCCCCCTCTGCATTCATTTAAGACATTTTACCCCAAGGGAGTGGTGGTCCCTGGGGTGCGGGCGGGCCCAGCGGGCCTGCCCGCATAAATACATTGTATTGCCCCATGGCGGTGGTTAAAAAAACTACTGAACCGAGTTACACCAAATAACAAAAAGGCTTCTTTCTGGACCACAAGCTACCTTTCTGCCAAATTTGGTCTAATTCTGTCAAGCAGTTCGGGCTGTAGTCGTGTTCGAAATCCCTATGGGAATTAAAATGGGAAAGAATCTCAGGCACACTTTTTTGGGGAAAATTTTGTAAAAATTCCTCAAACTGCACCAAAGATATAGGCAAGGGAAAAAAAACAACTTTTTCAGTAGGTAATATATGTGCATATGGATATATATACATAGATATATATATACACATATATATATATATATACATACATATTCACCTATTATCAATCTGAGCTCTTCCCAGGTGGTTTGAATACTTAGAAGTTACAAAAGAAAAACGGTTCACAGGGATCACTGATTTCTAACTGATACTATGTGCACGCCTATGCAGTGGTATAGCAAAAAAAGGTTAAATACAAAATGTGCATGTGGCTAATTTTATCCCTCATGTTCCAAAGGAGGAAACCAAACATACCACTCTAAAGTGAAAACAATCAAACAATCCCGATAATAAGCCAATGCTAACTATGACAACAAAAATAATACCTACCAATGGCACTTCCTCTACAAAAAACACTTTCTAAAGGCAGTAATTGAAGGAACATCTTCCCCTTTTATTGGTCTTTAATAAGAACTGTTTTCCGTTACCAACTTCAGCGCTCTGAAGTAGTAGGCTACACGAAGCACTACAAAATGAAATAAAGAAATATTCTTTCCAGTCTTACTGACTGGGCAATACATTCTCCTTATTCTAAAACAGAACGGGGTCGCTGTAAGCCTCGGTTATGACCTAAATACAGATCCACGCAGAGATATCAAACTGCTCAGCCTTCTCTTCACTGAAGAGGTTGTGCGCTCATCGTTACATAAACTGCCCTTTCCTTTGAAATTATTTGGCACACAACTCTGGATGTTTTCCAGTGCACCAATATCATTTTTAGGTGTGCCTGGAAACAGGTTTAGCTAGCTACTAGCCTCATGTCAGGAAAAAAAATAGATACATGGAGGGGCTATGGGCCAGTCCTCTTTACCAACACGTCTGTGTAACTGTCAGTCACAGTTTTATGCCACCCGCCACTGCAGGGGCAATGGTTAGCCCACTTCAGCGAGGGCTGGCATTTTTTTCAGATCACAAGAACATCCGCCTAGAAAGAAGTGTACCGTCTGTTAGGCAAATAGATTACTTTGCCAGTGCTCTTTTCTTTTCTTTCCATTTTTTATCTTTATTTTTTTAGCCATCCTTGTGTGTTCAAACAAAGAATTTAGGTTACATTAATTCATAACCAATAATACATTTTCTTTGCGCCAATAATAGACCTATTACCCTGTGATGGGCATTATAACTAAAATAAGATTTTTGCAGTTGTTCTAGGTGCACTTGCCTGCTAGGATGCACGTATAATCTTTGGTTGAAAACACGATGGTAAATATATATGAACATCTCACCGGCTTGCCATGGCCAGACATATTGGCTTTGCCAATGCTTGCTCATGAATGGTACTAAAATCTGTTCACAGTGTTTCAAATGAAGTCTTGCGGTTCAAGCTAATACAGCGTGTGTTAACTTTTCAACAACCCACATCTCCTCTAATCCGCCTGAGGCAGAAAAAGTAAGGACAAACTGATACTGTGCGTTGTAGCAACACTTTTGAAAAGGCTCCTTGTACATACTTATAGGTTGCTACTTATATAAAAGTAAATCATTCGACATGTGCGCACTTTTTTTCAGTGAAGCCTTGTGGAAGCACATACATCTAAACAAGCAGCGCCCAACCATCATGTCATTCAAAGTGTTCCCTAATGCGTCAGTCGCTAGTTAAAATAGTCTGCAGACATATCAGTTACTTGACCAACGCAGAGGGAAATGGAAGATGAGCAAACGGGAACCCCTCTAAGCTTGTGCCGAGGAAGGCAGGCTAGGTAGCCATGCCGTTCATTTGTAACTATCTCTATGTTGGCTAGACCTTGGGGACCCAACAGTGTGGTGTGGATGTGGCCTAAAGGCCAGAGCTGCCAACTTTGGAACTGGGATACCAAATTCGAGGCCCGGCCAGGTCCACATCCTGTGATTCTGACAAAACCATTTACTCTACCCATGCCTTAAAAAAAATCATCTGACCTTGTGTAATGTCATCTAGTACTCATGTAAAGCGTTCTAATGCCCTAGGGCAAAGTATGCACTACATGAAACTGAACAAAAATAATAAAAAAATAAGCTAGCAAAGTACAACCACACATCAGCAACAGGGGTCCACCTTAGAGACGTAAAAAGTTGTCCATCTGGTATTTCTTGCATTACTGCTCTGGTAATAGTTCACATTGGTAGTAACGGTTTGGTACAGTATGGCCAAAGGAATTTGGTAGACCGATTGATTAGTGAGCTGTCCTGACTAACATGAATGTTCCCAGGAGCAGTGACTGAACGGTCTCATATGATTCCTAGAATAATTTGAAGAGAGGGTCACCTGTTTGGGGTTTCAACGAACCTGATAAGCGCCTGAACAGAAGGCTTCTCAAACCACTCCCCACAAGTAGCCTGAGTTCGACCCACATGGATGTCTTAAGGGCAAAACATTTTTTCCATTGTGACGAGATACACTTGTATCAGGACAGCAGTGAGATTTTTGCTGATATCGTGTTATCTTTTTCTTCACAGTTCATGGCACCTTTTGGGGAGGCTGGCTGCTAAGTGATCTTTCCTGCTTGTGGCAGGGTGGGCTCATGGTTAGCAGTGGTATTTCGGGTCACCTGGACATCTTGCATGACAAATTATTTCACAAGATTGATTAATCTAAATCTTGGCCTCGAAAGGGGGGAGGGAGTATGCCGCCTTAAATAACTACAGGGGTTGAGGATGGACGCTGCCACTACTGTTTCTGGTTTCCGTTTGGCTTGGTGCTACATTGATGTGAGCCCTTTTGTGGGGGTTGGGGGGGAGGGGCAGGAGTGAGGGAGGTTGTGTGTGCCAGGGGATGAAGTGTTGGCCTGGTTGTCCAGTACATCTCGTTGTCGGGTGTCAGTTGGTCCTCGAGGGAATGAATGCCTCTGGCACGGCGTTTTAGATGCACATCAGCGCAGATCGCTTTCCCTTTTAGGGGGAGCTGAGGAAAATAATTTTAGTGGGCCTTCACACTACAAGTTTTGCATCGGGATCGTTGGTTAGGTTCTGATTCTGTGTAGCTTACCCTGTATGAAAACCAATATTAACGTTAATGTTAAGAATGTGTAAGATGTCAAATGTAATAATTCATTGTCTGACAGATGTCTGTATGCCATTTGCAAGAATATTGTAAATAAATAAGGCCTAAGATGTTTAACTCTAATCAAAGTTTGGCTCAGGCCACTTCTTTCTGTGCCAGCCTGTCTATTTCACTGGGCCTCTTGCAGCACTGGCCAGGTCCCCTTCTTCTGCATCAAGGCTTACTTCAAATGGGGTGAGTCAGAATTAAGAGAGTGCTTGTGAATGGCACGGGCATCGGTCTCAATGGCAGCTGCCCACTTTGATCCTGGGGACTGTCCACCAAAGTTGCTGGCCTTCCAGCAGGCGGCACAGGTGGCAGGGGCCCTCGTCTATGGGCCAGCCCTTTCAATTTTAAAAGACAGGTGTCAAGGGATGAGTGACCTTTATTGCCACCACTCAGCCACTTGCCCCTGAGCAACCTCCACCACCTGCTTCGAAAACCGAGGTGGTAATGTAATGCGCAAATAAACATGATCACAGCTCTTCACTTGAGTATACCTAAAGTTTCGGTCTATGTTTTGATTTCAAAGCACTACATTGTCACTTGTTACAGAATTTCAGAATCAACTTCAGGATCTTCTGGCTAATTAATTCTGTCTAGCAGACACTCTCTCCTCACATACTCACTTACACATCACCAATGTATTCATAACGTACCTTACATCCAGACATATGTGTACTACTTACCACCTCTTCATACCCAAGTGAACTGGGTGATTTTCAATCCCCTTTGTGGCAGCACTGGGAACAAATAAACAATGGACTGGGATACAACTCAGAGTAATTTCGAGGGGCTGAGATTATTCCATGCATTCCAGCCATCCAATGGAGTAACGAATCTTGAGGGAGCCCCCCTGCTTCATTATTAGGGTTGTAAATAAATGTGTTAAGGTCACACTGCACTACTGACATAGTGTTTCCAGTAAAAACAAAAAAAAGTGTGCACACATTTGAAAGGTTTACCAATATGAGACTACGCATAATGCTCCCAGAATGTTCTCTGATTAGATGCAAATGTTTGCAAAACCTTGTAAGCAAGAGTGATGATTCTTTGCTTTACAAAAAAAAGTTCAGAAAAAAATGCAAGTAGAAAAAAAAACACGTTTTGCTGTGAAATTGTAGGTGCTATTTCTTTCAAGTGTCATTTAGTAAAATGTGTTGATGCACGCTAGTATTTCCAAAAATATTCCAAAATGAAAAATCAATGTAACCATTTTCAAAAAGATTACGGGAAGCATGAAAATAAACAAGCACTGGCAAATCCAACCTATCTGACATTTTTTTGTGAGATTTTTGGCTTCGTCAAAGCATGTCTTGTTTTGACATGGCTTTTTTAACACTTTATTGTTGTGGGAGCTGCCAATCCCTCACCATTGTAACACACTGGCAAAAAAAACACACATTGCCACCAGTGGCGTAACAAAGCCCCCTCCACCCTCCTCCACGGGGGCCCCAAGCACAGCACCTGCCCTGAGTGAGTCTGGAGAGGGGGGCTCTCCATGATCTTTGCAGGGGTTTTTGTTATGCCACTGATTGCCGCAGTAGTTCCTGGCACTGATCCAAACTACTTTGTGTGCCAAAATGCTCCTTGTGGAAGAGCAGAATGCGATCACTCACAGTAAAGCCAGCCGACAGAGAGAGAAATAAAATTTTAATAAAAGCAAATTGTCTTTGTTAACGCCAGACCTAATTAGGGACCCAGTTCTTGGAGAAAACTACACAGGTGCACCCACGGTGTATGTCTTTGAATTAATGGCTTTCATGAATTCACAAGAACTTATGGAAGTAGACCAGGAAATCGTTCTCCTGTTATATTTGTGAACTGTATTTTAGGACGAGCAAAAATGCATGTGTAGATTTGCTCATGGGGGAATCTATTGAGCGTTTACAAGTTCACTTTCCCTCCAACCACTTTTTTCCCGATCCTGTAAGAACTTCTACTTCTGCCATTGTCAGGAGTAAATTTCCAACCTTTCTCATTATGTGAAAAGATTAGAGAAGAGCTGGTGAAAATCCTTAAAACATGCAAGTTAGTAGGTATGCAGACTCAAAGTCATTCCAGCCTTGGAAATATTGCTTACTGTTTCCTCCAGCCCAAGTATGTAGATCTGCAGAAAGGTGGCAAAATAAGGAAATTGCTGTAGTAGGGATTGACATTGTAAGTATTCAAGCTCTACTATAGTAGTAGCCCTTATCAGAACTCTTACATAATGAGACCGCTGCCATAATTTGTCGCAGAACTACATGGCACAAAAGGGACAAGTAGATTTTTTTACAGGACAAGTAGACTTAAAAAGCAACCTGTCCCATGGACAAGTAGATATTTTATTAAATTCCACCCCCCAGGGTAAACACAATAAGTACTGAAAGTAATAATCAGAGAAGACGTGAGGAATGCAACATATCACTTTTTTGCTTTTCTCATTGGAATCATCATTACAAATCACATGTAGCATTATGTGATGCCGCATACCCTCACCATGGTCAATGTAGACATTTAAGAACTGCATAATGCTTCTGGACTTTTTAGCACTCACCATTAAACCAACAGCAAGTACACAAATGCACCTTACGACAATTATGTAGGTGACATGGAAATATTAACCCACATAAATACATGCACCTGTTCACATGCATAGATTAAACTAAACAGTTTGTGCATAATATTCATACATTTAATATCAAAATAGTCTGCTTACAGCTTCTTTTGAGAAGTAACAGTCTTGCAAGGTGTCATCTGGAGTTCACAAGAGCCTAACATGAACCATAAACATGTTTGCACTAGTGCAAATTTTAAGGGTTTTACCTTCATGAAATTATATTATTACAATATAGAGTGGTAGCTACAGTACAAACCAAGGAGTGTATTGCCTGTGATTAACCTTTTTACTGAGGTGAATGATTAACAGATTACTAAACCCTTGTGTAAAACTTGCTATGCACAAGGAGACACAGGTCATGAATTGATTAGTGCTTCACCATTAACGGGATCTGTTGTTTGACGGGATACTGTGGCTTCAATTGTGCACTTGCCCCTATATCTTAAAGTAATGAGTGGAGGCTTTAGAGATGGTGAACAGAAACCCATCAGTGTGTTTCTTGTGCTAGCCCTTCTGCGCTTCTCCCTCCAAACGCTCCCACCCTCCCATGCTCCCTCTTGCTTTGTCCCTTGTGCACTTCTCACCATGCACCATTTTTCTCTTTCCCTGATGTGCTGCTCTCTCTCATGTAATTCTCTTTCCATTAAACTTCCCTGCACCCACTGTTGTTTTTGCCATTGTGTGCTTCTCCCCCGATCCCGGTGTTAATCTGTCCCACATGTGCTGCCTTGCCCCTCCTCCCTCCATGCCCCTCCACCAAATTATTTTTAAATCATTTTTGGCAGTTGGTGCCCGCCAACTTGGATCAGTAAAAACAAAAAAAGGGGGGAATGTAAGTAGGAGATGTCCCAAAAAAATGGGAAAAGGTGTGGTCTTCCTGGCAAAGTCAGAGGGGAGTGGGTGAGGAAGCAGATGCTTCAACCTCAATCAGTGAATGAAATGTCGATGTAGGTGCTGTTGTCACTATGTCCAGCACTGTGCTGCAGTACTGCACTGATTCCATGCTTCAAGATATTGATTGTCACCATTTCCTGCTATAGGTTATCACTGTTGTTGACTGACGTTTATCATTCTGACAAACCAATAAAAAGATTTTATAAAAACAAAAAAGGGGGAATGGTGCTGCGTCATTCTGTAGGCATAGACCTACAGAATGGTACAGAATGACGTGATCAGTAACATCAGTTCTGTCATTGCACGCTTTCCTTTTTTTGTCAATGCTGCACAGCATCTGCAGACTGCATTGGCAAAGCCAGCAAGTCCAAAAGGCGAGACCTCTTGGCTTTGCCATTGCTTTTTGATAAGATTGCATGACATGTAAGAACTACACAACCTTAGAGTACACATATCCCAGTGCAACCCAAGCCTCATAAGTAAACTATACATTAAATACTGGAGGAAAATAAAATAAATCTAAATGTAGAGAGGGTCAGCACTTTGCAAAAAAAGGGAAATCACACCTTTTCACTATTTAAGCACAGCTGGTAGTGAATACATGCAAATTTACATGCCTGCAAATAGACCTTGTTCAGGTGGGAGACTCGTGATTGTTATAGCCAAAATAGGGTTTATTTTGCCTCTGCCGCCTAAAATTGCCTCTCCTTCAACAGAAGTAAATGGGAGTAATACATTGTCCAGAATATTTTTTTAAATCTCCCACTTCCCTCTTCTAAAATGTTGGTATGTATGAATTTATCAAATCTGAAAAACAATAAGCCATCTTTGCTGGTCTATTTTCACAATAGTGTTAGCTGCAGTATAAGTTCAAACACGCTCTCTTGGTTAAACTTTTCAGTCACCCTCATTTTGAAACAGCTACTTATTTTAGGCTAATTTTGATCAAAAGCTATATAACAAACTGCTTTGACCCCTGAACAAATGTATCTACTGGATCAAGGTAGATCAGGCTGTCCACTCCAGAAGACAAATTTCAGGTTTTACAAAATCCACAGCTTTAGGGTGACCATACGTCCTGGTTTTCCCCAGACAGTCCCGGTTTTTAGAGGACTGTCCCGGTGTCCCAACGTTTCTCTTAATTTTAAATATATAATCCGGTTTTTGGGACAAAACTCAGATCATTAAATAAATGATCCGGTTTTTGGGACAAAGGTCAGATCATCTAGAGAAGCATAAGTTAAAGGTGTGCTCTCCTTTAACGGACACCTACAAAATATGAAATATTTAAAGTAATTTATCTGTTACTGTCAGGCAACACAGTCCCCTGTCTGCTCCCAGCAGAGAGACGGAATAGGGAGCAGAGAGGTGGGTGGGGGCGGGTTGGGGGTACAGGGTGGGAGGTAAAGCCATAACTAATTTTATATATGTAGTCTTGTAAATAGTCTTGTAAATGTGTGTGTATAGGCACACATTCAAAGGGAGAGTAAAGCATGTAGTCCTTCTTTTATGTCTGACCTGTCCCAGTTTTTGCTCCTCAAAATTTGGTCACCCTACACAGCTTCCAACACAATGGGCACGACAAAAACATTGAGCGTGACAGAAAAAACCTTGCAGTTGAATGAGAAAAGTGGATGCAAAAAGAGAAAGGGGGAAATGGTGCAAAATAGGGAGCATCGGAGACACTTTTCAAGATCAGCCAATCAGCTTAACAGCACAGTCCAAAGATAGCAAAAACACGCTGCTGTATATTCCAGTGCCAGACCGGATCAGTAAATGCAAAATTCCGCCATCTTAGTTTGGGACGCCTGACCCCGTTTTACCTTTTGAGAAGGCTAGAGAGCAGGCCTCAGCGCAGGGTAAATAACGGCACACAGTCAGGAGTGCTAGGTAACGCGGCTCACAGCAAAACAAACAAACCCAGCAGGGCCCGTCACATGCATGCCAGAGCAAGTTCGCATCAATCACGCTGACTAGATATCACCCTTTCAAAGGCATATGTTGTACAAGGGCTCGCTGCCTCAAGCGCTCCTTCCTTTCAACTGGGACTTGATATTCTTTCCTAAAGAGGGGCTGACTAAATGGAGCCTGCACTTCAGACAGCGGGGTCTAAACTGACCCCTGGCCTCAAGTCGTCAATGGTGCAGTGGTAAGGCCTAAAAGTTGGCTGACGAGAAGTTAACCCAGTGCTAACACTGCAAACTCTAAAAACCGCAACCTGGCTTGATTTTAGGGCGTCTTAAGGCAGCCCTAGTTTGAGGCTTACATTGTTATTATTATAACGAGGATCAGGACTGATATTATTCTTATATTATCACTACTATTATTGACAGGAATGTGTATAACAACAACATCATTTGTATTATTCATATCATATTTATTATTCTTGTTGTTAGTGTTCTGATGATTATTATTGCTATTTTAAGCATATCACTACTATTATAGGCAAGAATTGTAATAGCGAGTAACGGAAACTCTACCTTCGAACCGTGTATCTGGTAAGCCATTACCAAAATGTGCAGGCTGAACCCACTCCTTGGCCATACAAATAATTCAAACCGAGCCACCCAGGTCCTGAGTTAGATTCACGTTCAACTGTTGAGATGAGGGGCACAACACACGATTCACGTGGGAAGGCATCGTGGCCTCAGACTCAGAACTGCACAGTGGTCTACAAGTGACCTGTTGGCACAGTATAGAGAGGCTAGCTAAATAACCAGAAGGGCAGTCACAACAAATATCGACAACAAGACCTCAGTAGCATGTAGGGTTTCAACATTCGTAATTGTTAGAAAATAAATATCAGATAATGGACTTCTGGTGGCAGTAAATTGCTGCATGACATGGAACGGGGAGTCTCTCCTTGCTCTGGCAAAAGACTGTGGGCCCTGCTGCTGGATGACAATATATTTAAGACTGCGGATCCAGTTTAGTAGGAAACTGGAAATCGCATATATATTTTCTTTAAACTGCAACAACATAATAGTAACTTTTTATTTATATAGCACCTTCCACCGCACCTGTGCTGCTACTAGGTCCTGTAAATGACATATGGCACTATAACCCAGTTTGTAGTATTCCACTTGTCGACCTCAGAAGGATGAAAGGCTTCCTTCACCAGCGCCCTTCAGATCACTACATTTATCAGCAGCGGCCTTTCAACTCGAAGGCATCCCGTTGGCTAATTAACAGACTCTTGCTTCTAGAAAACATACCGATCTCCTAATTGGCTCCATAAATTTCCAAGTTATGTGGATAAGTGAGTGTTATAATGAAAGAATTACAAAGGCTCCGATGACGTCAATTTAAGAGGACCCTTTGGGTTACTAATATGCATGCGAGGTGCCATGCCATATCAGCAGTCAACTCCATCAAACCCAGTTCAGCCACAGGGAGTTCTGCCTTTAAAACTATTTGTAATAAGTAAAAATCGTGGCATGCTTTGAAATACAACGCGGCTCTTTATTCGTGTGACCAGCCGTGGGAGTGCACTAATCACTCAGTTATAGCTCACTGAGGTCTACTGCATTTTCAAACTGAACGCCACCCGTGCAATTTACTTATGCAATAATGTAACGCCATTTCCATGTGCATCAGCCTTTCTTCCCCAAAGTGCTTCCCAGGCCTTCTTGGATACACACAGAGTAGAAGGCTTCCGATCCAGCACGCGGATTTCCAACAACATGGCTGCCTCTCCGTCGCTTGTTGCTATGGGCACATACTCTGCCGGGCCCGCACTCCTCTCTTTTCGGAGCTGCGTGTGTACGACAGGCCTAGGCGCTTCCTATTATGGCCCGTGAATCAGCACAGCATGCCATTCAGCAGTAACGAGCAGCGGCGGCGGCCGCGGGGTGATCGGCATGCAGCAGGGGACACGGACGCTGAGGAATCCAAGCATGCGCAGTGCGGAGCTGCACAGGCCGGCTGCCTTTGTCAGAATGGTTAATAGCCCTCAAGTCACGAATCCTGCTTCTACAGGGAATCCCGATCGCAAACAAACGGGAACGGCAGGACATCATAACATCAACCTCACTGGGTATGCATGGGCATCCAACAAATAATGGGACTGGACTATTATCCAGAAGCAAAAACATCAGGTTACTTCAGGGCTTTAGATGGTCCAGGTCCCGGCGGGTCTCAGACACGGTAGTAATTAAAAATGGACATTGAAACGGGTGCCGATCGGGAGTTCTATTCACGTCCGTAATTTCACTGCAAAAACACTGATCAATTTCTGAACAATGATTGTGAAACAAAAAAAAAATGAAAGTAATTAATGTCAGCGATTCAGCATATTGCAAATGACTTACTTAATCTTGTATTCGCTAACAGTACCATATTACTTATACCTAAAGCAAACTGATGGGGCTCCACTGCAGAATATCAGGATGGGCCTGTGAAGTCTACCATATATCACAGATATGCATTAGACTTGGGTTGAATGTTGGTCCTCTGATGAGTTGGGGGCCCCATGAAGGGTCTGGGTCCCCCGTGCACCCCAGTGGTCTGTATTACGTCCCTAAATATTACTCTTGTATAGTGCATACTTAGAATAGAGTTCAAGGTGTTTCCAATCAGCCACAATTGAGAGGCAGCTGAAGGTATTCAGCTCAAAGGTCTGGGTCTCAAAGGTGTTCAGAATACATGATCATCCAATCCTTGGCCTCGTTTTAGAGCACACAGAGTAAGGGTCATGTATTCCAATTGCAACTGTAATTCTGTGCAAGTGAGTGTGATGGAGGTACACAGTTGTCAAAATCTTAACAAGGTGAAAGTAAAAGAAAATGCAGTGGTTATAGGTGAGCGGGTGTGTTGAGGGGGTGGTGAAGTGAAGAAGATGAGAGGAAGTGCATCCAGGAGGAAGTGAACAGAGGGTGCTGATGAGGAAAAACATGGGATTCAACATATGCAGATGGAAAAGATGTGGAGAGCAAAAGTGTGAGCATGTCTAGAATAGAACACAAGAGATTGAAACAATCTGAATGAAGACCACTACCCCAAGCCTCAGTAATGTTTGTCACAGTCTCACAATTTCAGAATTGAAACATTTTCAATATTAATTACTTACAAAAAATTAATTGTAGTTACTCAATCAATTTAAACAGCTAACAATCATTGACAAAGACAGCAGTCCTGTCTAGTGTTAGGTGTATGTCAGTTGTTGCGTTATATATCTGGATACAGAGAGGCACCAAAATACCAGTCGGGTGGCACGCTATGGAAATTATAAAAATTGATTTAACATACTTAAACCATACCCTTAATTACACAGACCACACTTCTTTGGAGACCCTCCTCCCACTTTTGTCAACCCACTGGAAGCCCTGGTTTGCTTACATATAACTAATTTTGGTGGGGGAGGGGTAGGCGGAGATTTGGCAAATTCCTAACCAAACTGGTACAGAGTAAAATTACATTGTTGTCCCACCCCTCCCCACACCCTTCCCAAGGCTGATGTGGCTCCACTCAGCAGTAGCTCCCTTCTGGAGTGGGCAACAGCAGCACCGGCTTGTGGCCTACACCAGGTGTCCCTAGACATAGCCACACTGAGTTTGGTCAGTTCTCAGCAAGATTCACATAGAGAGACCAGGAGACCCACCCTTGTTATGGGTTGCTCTGCTCTCTAATGCTGTTTGCTTTATCTGGGTGTTCCTCATCTCTGGAACACACTGGGCTTCTCAGTAAATCATGGGCATCTAAAATGGATCACCCTGGCTTCAGTTTGTGTTTGTTTTTTTATCACTCTTAGCACATATCACAGGCTCAGCACACACACATGCACTTGAAAGCCACACGGGGATGTCAGTGGAAGGTTATGGGTTTACCATAACAAGTTACCTATAAACCAAAGCTGTATTTAATTTGAGCCGGTGCTTTCCAGTGCTCAGCACCGGCACTTAATTGCCAACACCGGGGCATGCAACAGTCTGCTATGTGCTGGTGCTGTCTAATTTAGAGATGAGAAAAACAACTGTTGTTTAGTCAATCAATATACATTAAAAAGGACTATTACCAACCACTCAACCCATTCTCATAGCTTAGTGGGCCCTCAATAATCTGAAAAGTCACACTTGTAGGAGTGTGATTCTTAGTAGTTGTGTTGATAGTATCATTAGCAGCACTGTTTGGGGGCAATATGTGGTGTAAGCTACAGTGCCCTCTGAAGAGGGCCCTGGCACTTATTTTCTTACAAATTAAGCACTGAACCAAAGGGACCTGTAAGCCACACTCTAACAGACACAGATATAAAGGCCTGGTCCACTGAAAGTCACAAAACACAGAACACTGCTACCACTGTTTCATGTGCTACACCCAGGACAGGGACAGTAGTCCTCTTCTCTTCCAACTATGAGGGTGTGTTCCTTTAGATCGTAGAATATCGACAGGCCTAGGCCTCTGATTACAAGCTAGGTTTTGCATGGTGTCAAGGCAAAAAAAAAGCCAGGATATCAGATTTGCGTGCAGCTAAGCCATCAAGGCAGGAGAACACTCCTGTTTACCATGCAGGGGACATTCGAGTGCCAACAGCAACAATGAAGATCCCTATAAAAATTAAATGGCACTTTACTAAACTATGAAGAACCTGTTCTGGAACTGTGTACATAACTGGGGCATTCTTATATCTGCATGGTATTGTGTATATTACAGGGGCACATGTGCATAACCTGCCAGGACACTGTGTACATTGTGACGTACCTGGAATGGCATTGTGCATAGTACTATGGTCTATGTGAAGAATGTGTCATGGCACTGTACACCACAGAGAGAACAAGGCGTAGTGCTATGTGCCCAGATGGGGTATTGTCTACCTAAATGGGCAAGTGTGCAATCTTGGTCTGGCACGGTTTATCTAACTGCGATTCTTGTTGGCATGGCGATTTGGATACTCCCTATGTTGCCACCTCCGGGTTTTGGTGACATTTACAAACCATTTGGCCTTCAGTCTCGTGGCTTACAATGTCACCAGAACCCTTCATGGAAATATAGTGCCATGTTACATGGTTACCTGCATTGTGTATATACCAGTTCTGATGGTGCTCTATAACGTGCAGTACTTAAAACTTGTAAAACCAGTTGTAATTTCTACTGGGATAAAATAAGTAAACACGATCTCCCCATGTTGATTACTGGCACAATGTATCAGCACTGCTTCAGGCATGTTACACAAATATTTGTCTGTTTCTATTCTGTGTTTCGTATTTGGCACACAGTTTGTAGATGGGCAATTAAATACACTACTATAGGGAACAAGTACCCCTGTGTACCGTGGAAGGCTTAAGCATTTTAATGGACCTCCTGCAGATCTGCCTGTAAAACCCAAAGCTTTGTGTGCTATACTTGCCAAATCATCATTCAAAATGCACCACTTATCACCAGTGAAAACAATTTTCTCAGGGTGGGGAGTGAGAACAAGAGAATACCTACCCCTACCCATCTATCCATCCTGGAATGGGCAGGGCATGCTCACTGGGTGCAATGTGAATCAGATTTTTACACCACAACAGTTCCAAAGATTACTTGTCACAACACGTGGAAAGTAAGTCTGCCCTCTCTGATCTGCCAGTAGGTCAAGGGTGTGTTGGGGGACGTTGAGAATTAAGTCTCAAAATATTAAAACATCAATCCTCTCTGCAGTATCACTCAAGCAGAAGAGATAAAGATATAACATTAAAGTCATACGTAACATAAAGGACTAGTGTCCGCCTATTATCTTCATAATATTATAAAATTAAGACCCGTATTTATACTTTTTTTAGCGCCTCATTTGCGCCGCTTTTTGACGCAAAACGGCGCAAACCTACAAAATACAATGGTATTTTGCAAGTTTGCGCGGTTTTTGCGTCAAAAAACGACGCAAATGCGGCGCAAAAAAGTATAAATACGGGCCTAATTGTATTGCTCGTTTTGTGCCTGCAAAATTGGCTTCTGAATTATGTCTGTAAAATAAACCTGTTGCTCAAATTGTTTTCAGTCCCTGTCGAAATTTTACTAAGTGATAGGTGGTCACCTACACTGTAAAGGGCGGGTGACTGACGATGCCTGTGAGCTTGGGTCTGGGACTTGGCCGACAGCTCTTTCCAGACCCGCAAAGCGATGCATCAGAGCATGCGGTGAGGTAATGTGCAGCAGTAAATTTGCTTGTAAAGACCTCTCCGTCATCCTGGTAGGTAGGTAATCTCAATAGAGAGGTTGGCAGAAGGGTACACACGTGCATAGATCAACTGATTCAAAACCCAGACTTATCTTGTATGTTACTGGAACAGCCTCAAAAGAACACAACTTGGCTGTACCGACATATCCATGATATATGGTCACTCTACTTGTTAATGGAAGTTAACTTGACTCAGTTTCTAAAGTCAGCTTTAGGCAGGGATTGAGGGAGAAGGCTGCTTGACTGCTCAAATTACGCTTGCACTTTAAGAAGACATGGTCTCTGCTAAACTAAGAGCAGACAAGGGGGTCAAAGAAACAGCAATCGCATGTTATTAAGGTTTGTAATCTATCATTTGCCAATAATACATATAACTTAGTGAACGTCCATTCTCATTCCTATCACAAACTTTCACTTGAATAAAAGGCAGTCTGGTTAATTGCCCACCATACTAATGGTTGCTCGGGGCATAACTTAGGCCCCTGCTGTTACTGGGGGGCAGACTGAGCCCCAACCCTAGTGGGCTCCTGCTTGGTACAGGGTTTTTATTTTTTATCTACAAGGCACCAATTCAAGTTAAATATTAGGGACTCCTCATGAAATGTTTAAGGATGCTCATTTTGGGTTAAGCCACTGTGCATAGCAAATTTCTTGTGTTGACATTGATGCAGGTGAAGGGTTTTGGGCATTAGCTCCAAGATTATGTGGACGCAAAGAAGAACTGGACATTTGGGCTCTAGGCTACTTAAGGGCACCACACGTGACACAGCTAATGTAAGACCATCTGCTTTCTTCACTTGATTGATGGTCAACTGGAAAATTATGTTTCACCTTGGCCAACTTATTTACTAGCGCACATGACAATGTGGACTTTTTGGAAGATGTGGCCAATGAGCTGGAGTCTTAGATATGGTCTGATGTTCGTGCAACCCTTCCAATGTGACTGGGTCAGTAGAGCCACCTCACTGATCAGAGTCTCTCTCTGTGGTGTCCTCAAGGGCTCTTCTCGATCACATTGTTCTTGAAAATCTACTTGAGGAATTTGCAGGAGGTATCACACAGCAGCAGGGACAGATTCATATAACCAGCTCAAAGTTTGGATTGTCAAGAATCCAGTTCAGAAGCTAAAGAGCACAAACTATACATAATTATTACTAGATGAATTAACTCTACCTGAGTGCAATGAAAAACCACGATTCTGGTGGGTGGGAACACAATATGAACACACCCCTTTTTCCCTTGACCCAGGAAGTGGTAACTCTCCCTTTCAACTCAGAAATTTAAAAATATGATTTGACAGCTGGCTTGATCCACATCACTACTGTCACAAAATTCTAGCAGATAAATCACAAAATCGAACGAATAACCATGGCCTTGCCTATTTAAACCTCTGGCTATTCGTTGTGTGGTTATTTTTTATCCTCTCTATGACTATGACTAAGACCAAGGTTTTTGGGATCGGTGGGTCAGTTCACAGCACACCAAGCTAACTGTAACTCTATGATGTGGGCTATCGTGTCCCACAGCTTCCTTCTACTTAACAATTGTTGCTTCTAAAACAGAGGACTGACTGACGCTGGGCAAAGAAAGTGTCACCAGTTTGTCATTTGGTAACCATGTGTTATGATGTTTATAACAAGAGGAACTGATTGCGTAATGAGGAGGCCCAATCTTAAGAGCTTGCAGTCTTCCACCTGTCCTATCATTCCACCTTCTAGGAAGTGCTTCCACTGCAATTCATGAGAGACTATGTATTTCTAGATGTTCACTCTGTCGCATTCAATTTTTTGTCTCCTATATACATTTCATACAGGAACAAATCCTGTTTCGCTAGTGTTTTTTTGCCAGCGCTGGCAAAGCAGGAGATCTGGCTTTAAAGTGCTAAATAGTATTTGTACATGAACAAATGCAAACAACCTTTGTGCATGTGAAATGATAGCTACCCGCATGGATACTTACAAACTACATAGAAAGACAGTTTACTGTGACGCTTTTGAAACTCTCAGAAAGCAGGAAACAAACACTTAGAAGAGGCACAAGTTGATAGCGGGGAAATGGAGAGAGTGCTCAGCTGATGACGTTAGAGTATTTCCTGTCACAGAATAAAATCGTGCATCCCCCAAAGAACTAGTGATGCACTCAAGGGAGTTACACACGCAAAAAACAACCTGTACTTTACATTCCAGTTAAAATACTATCTTTTGCGCTTTCTGTTTACTTGCATTTTCATTATTTAACGCGGCCCACGCCGGACAATGCGCACTTCAATCAAAAAGGGTTCTACTTTCATTCACACAATTTCTCCTCGAATCTTCAAAGAGTTGTGGAAATCTAAGGGATTGTTGTGTTTGTAAGGTTTCTTTTCTACCCTTCTTCCCACACCAAGTATTTTTTAGACACGACACTGAAACCAATAATTTCATCAAATGCCGGCACTGCCTGACATTCATGTGAGAAAAGCATCTCAGTATAAAGAGAACCTTCCCAGCTCTGTCAATCATGAAGCCTGTCCGTTTGGCCATTTCAGAACTGGCACTCCTTTCGGGAAGGCCTTGAGGACTAGAACACCACTTCTCAGGGGGCTTGTACCGCATGCCTCTTCGTGCCTATAGAATCACTCACTGCATGAGATGGTTCTTAAAAACACAAGCCATACGAATAAGAAGATCTCCTTTAAAGTTATAAATCCCCGAGTCAAGCTGCACTGCAACTCGTTCTCTTGAGGGTTAAAGTGATTTGTTACAAACGCATCAGAGTTTCATCCCGTATAGGCATTCAGAACAAAATTATTTTAATTTTTAAGGTGATAAGACATTTAACACTGAGTTGCTTGATTCAGCCCACACAAAGCCCACACTAACATTTTTAGTGCTAATTAAAAAAAGACTTCTTACTGATCCACAGGGCAATTTGCCTGGTTTATAACTTCTATCTTGCTAGCCACATTGTGTGGCTCCGTGATTCAGCGGTACAACAAGTTATACAACCTATAGATAAGTCCAAAAAACGAGATACAGTGGTAAAAATATTCTACCTCTCTACTGAGGTTAAACCAAAGGCATCTAAAAGAGAAGAATAGGCCTATTTTTGTTCGGAACAATTCCCCCCACCTCGACCAATCTCACAGAACCCAGGAGTTTAGTTTTCGAATTATTAAGTCATGCCTTCCACAGCATTTCATGAGACAAGCAACAAAATCAACGGAACATCCAAAAGAAGTCAAGTATGGCTTAACCTATCTGTATAACCTTGAAGAAACAAAAGAAAATGTTATTTCTTACAATCACCTTTGAAGGATACCATTGTTTCACTACTGCTAGTAATATGGCGCTGACAGACTTGACCAAACGCAAACAGCCTGGTCTCGATTTACAACACATTAGTAACCTCTCAGACCACAGCTCTAAGATTTAGAACACATCACCCATCTCCACCACCCATCGCCTCTGCTAGCACTGCCAATGACTGTACCAGCACAACTACTAACCCCCAGACTATTCCAGGCCACCACAGGTATAAGAGTGGAGTGGGTGACAGTTATTATTCATTTTTTATATATACTGAATGATTAAACAGCTGTAGTTGTGCTTATCACAAAAGTAGCCAAACATCACCACCACATAGTAGACTGTCATAAGTATTTAGAATGTAGTGCCTGTATTCAGCACCAAAAAGCATCAGCTCAAATCAAGCATCTTTCAACACCCTTCCAAGACCTTCACCAGGTAAGATGCCTATCTTTGCCCTCCTGGATGCTTTGCAGACATCTTTTGGACTTGGTCACGAGCCAAGGCCCCAATGACCCAATTTTACCCTTATGCACATACGCCTTGCCTCGCAGATGCTGAGTGGACACTATCGGAGTAACAAAAATCGAACAGACTGGCACTAATCAAATCAAATGAAACCACCTTAACTATGTGTACTGAGTTCCATGCGCTAGGTTCTAGAAATTACTGAGTCTTACAGTGAGCATGATAAAAAGAAAAACAAACAAAGGGCCTTGTTACGATCCTGGAGGATGGAATACTCTACCACAAACGTGACGGATATTCTGTCTGCCGCGCTATGATTTTCATAGGATATAATGGAATTGTAATACAGCGAATGGGATATCTGTCGTGTTTGTGACAGAGTAACCCTGTCTGCTAAGATCGTAATCAGGCTCATAATCATAAACACCTCTCATGTGGATTATGAGAATAGTGCGATGATGTCATTCTGAAGGGCCAGCGCTGTGCTTTATTTAAATCACTGGTCATTAGTTCATGTTCATGCTTCCGCAGTCTTCAGGAACAAGAGTGCGTTTGTGTGTATGCGTGGTTGTGTGCACGAGTGTGTGTGCTCTCTCCAATAGCTGGATAGTGAAGTCTAGTCTGTGAGCAAGTAACTGAGTTTTAATTAGTGTAGACGGGATTGGTTATGAAATAAAATCCCTTTTTAAACGCTTTTTGACATTTGCCAATAACATAGGTTTTTCAAGATTTTACAGACTAGCTCTCCCCTTTTAATCTTGTTACTCTTCAACTCTAGTTTTTGTCCCTGCATAGCTATTTTATGTTGTTCCTCAAGATAGGAAATGGAAAACACGAGCTTCTTATAAACAGATTCTCTAACACTGCAGAGAAAGTATACCAGCTACAGCCAGTAGATGGCGCACTCGACACGTTACTTTCAACCATAGTTGCAATCTATGCTGACATGCCGCAGTTTCTGATGGAAAAGTTGAAGTGTCAAACACAGTTTTCCACCCAGGGACACCAATATACACTAAAAAAAACAATACTCCACCATTCTGGTGTGTAATGCACCGTCTAAAATGATGGATTAAATTAACGCTCATCGTACACTCGTGTGCCTCATGTTGCACAAGAGAGTGTCAAACACACGAGCACCCACCAGCCCCTTTCACTTACGCAGACCTTCATACATTACGCTGAAAGAATGACGATTGCCCTGTGGTGGCACCAAGTACTCCTTGACTAGCATCGCACTGTGCGCGGCTGCGTCCTGAAGACCTTTCACTTCCAAACTGCCTACCTTATTCTCTCAGAAAGGGACGACCGCGGGCGTAACCACAGATTTCGAAGTACACCAAACTGCATACGGAGAATGTTGTTGGGCGCTATATTGCCCTGCATTCTGCGAAATCGCGCACCGAGAGACCCCGATTACTTCCTCTTTAGAGGACCCGAGCCATTATAAAAATGCATTCCTTGCTTGCCAAAACGCCCAAAATGTCTGCAAATAAGATCTGCCCTTAGAGACTGATGCTCATGCTAAATGCCCTCACCTGATCCCTGCCTGGGAATTCGTGATTGAAAGAGTGCTGGTGCTCAAAGCTCTGCTCTGAAACACACCGCCAGGGCAACCAAATGTGCATGCACGGAATGCCAAGGCTGAAAAGTCCTAATTTAGCCTGAGGCCTCTTTAATTTACCAGCAGACACCTCGTCCTGTTGATCTCAGTCCTGCAGGTTCCTGCTTTCTCTCTTTATGACGCTTTCTCTATCTTTTTTTTCTGTCAGTAAATGTCTGATGCAAAACAATAAGTGCTGGTGCCCGAAATCACTGGTTCAAATTAAGCACAGGATATACCACCACTGATTAATTTGTGCTAGTGATTGCAGGGGGTGGGCAGCAGGTCACGATTTTTGAAGGTGGACCTAATTTTGCATTATCAGACTGTGTCCTAGAGCAACAGGGATAAATGAGGAAAGAGAAATGTAGAAAAAAGGACGGATATAGAAAGCAGGGATAAAAAGAGAACCGATAAGAGTGAGATAAAGTTTGAGGAAGTTTAAGGTGGTGAAGGAAAGAGGCATGGGGTGGATCAAAACCAGGCAGCATCATTATCTGAGAAACTAGGGCATTCAGCAGCACCTGCGGCGAGCTTCTAGCTCCCAAGAAAACTTTAGGGCCTAGCACTTATTATTTCTTTGTCACATTTTATTATTTCTTTCTTTAAACAATTTAAGCACTGGAAATAATATACACCACACATAACAGGTTCCTTCTTGCCATTCATAATTTCTAAGAAATATAAAAACTTGCCTCAACATTTCCCAATATTCATTCACAGCATATGTTTTTAAACACATTTTAAGCAGATTTGTTTGATCTTATCTAGCCTTTGTTTTGAAATATGCATGCTCTTGAGGAAAAAAGCAGGATTTCTGATATTAGGGCTACATTTCCATAGGAAATTGTTTTTTTGGTTTGCCTATAACTTTGGCGCCGTTTGACGAATGTTCACAAAATTTCCCCAAAAGGTTAATCCACCTCAGCTTCTTCATGGAAAGTTTCAGGGTGATTCATCAAGCAGGGGATGCGATGTAGGGGGAATCCCCAGGCAATTTCCATAGGAAAATTGAACTGCGATATCACATAAAGAGCTGAATGGAATTACACCAAATTTGACAGAAAGCTAGAGCTTTGTCCAGAAAGCTTGTAAATCAGTTCAGTAGTTTTTGAGATATTAAGGTTTAAAATATATGTATATATCAGACCACAGAGGATCCACGGACCCAACAGGTCAAAAGTTCTGATCTGATTGGTTGCCAACATAAAGATGAGGCTGCAACCATTTTAGGACTTAGGAAGTCTACAAAAGGTTTAAAAAAAAACATGTAAGGGGGCAGGATAAGGATACCAGGATGGGCCAGGGCCCGGGGGTCAGCAAAGGTAATTCTTTTGGGGAGGCGGGTGTGTTCCCTCTCTGAAAACGTTTAGAAGGACGCGGAGTTCCCATCCCCTGGGGCTGTTTTAATATTTAGGGGAGAGGGCATGTGACACCCCCCACTCTCTGAGTCTTTATGAGACCCGGGGACCCCATCCCTTTGGGCCCATTTTAAATTTAGGGAGAAAGTGTGTGCCCCTCCCACACCTCTAGCCAGAGATTTTTTTGGAGGGGTTGGGGGAAATTCCCCTTTTTCTAGCAGTACATTGGTCACAAGGACACCATTCCAAGGGTCCAGTTTCAAATCAGTGTCTCAGACATCTCATTGCCCGGAGCACTGCTGTTACCTACCAGAGAGAGTGCGGGCAGGTAATACAAACTTTATGCCCTGCCCCGGCTAGGGACGACAGCTTTGGAGCTGGTCTGGCTAACGCCAGGATAGATGCTAGCTGATGAGCAGGCAGGGGCCGCGCAGGCCTTGGGTCTCCTCTTGTGTGTTCTGGGTGGGACCGGGATCTCCATGAAAAAATAGAAATGAGGACTCACTTATTATTCTCTGCTCCAAGCAAGAAGTGCCCCATAATGCCCTGCGCGGGCTTTTTAGTTACATATGTGGATCCTGATGGTGGCCCTAGAAGGGGTGAGGACATCACCAAGCATTTTCTTTTAATGTTGTGGATTTCTGCAGGGAGCACAGCAGCCCTCCCCAGCAATATATTTTAATATTTTATATAATAATAAAAATAACACGTTAAGACTCCTGGGTCACTTAATCCATCTCATGACTCCAGGAGGGTTTGCAATATTTTTTAGGCACTCCGAGCTGTATGTGGTGTGCAGCCTTCTGACTGGTTCTATGGCTGCACTTTGTGGCTTAAAAATGTTTAAAAAAAGACTCAAAGACATCTTTAATATATATATATTTTTTAAAAGCTCTATTTAAACATATTGTGAACAATTACTAGTATTAAACATTGCACTGTGTGATTTTTTTAAATATACATTTGTTTATAGTTATTGGTGACTTTTTGACAAAGCCAAAGGTCGGCTTTATAGATGATGATGTGCTGACTCCTTGATAAAGCCATTAGGCCTGCCACTTTTTATATGTTGGTGTTCTGAAACCTTTGACAAACACAGTAGGTCTGCCTTACTTAAAATGACACCCTATATATGGTTACATGAGCTGCATGTGGCAGAGGGGTGTTGGGCACCTGCAGGGGTTGGTCCAAGACCCTTGCCATGCACTGCTATTTATCGCCCACATTACATCATTCATGACGTTCTATGACATCGCTGCAACATCTGAAACAACACTGATTCAAACACTGTTACGACCGTAGAACACAAGATATAGGGCCAGATGTATCAAAGGGTTTTACACATTCTGTGTCTATGGGAAAATGCGTTGGTACATATGGCCCATAGTTACTTGAGGTAACTGTGGTGAATTTCAGTGGTTTTGTTGGTCTAAAACTGACATTTTCATCTTGTTCTAACTTCCATTTAACCTTTGTTTTTTTCTGTGAATTTCTTAAGAGTATTTTTTTCAATGTAAATAAACATATTATTACAGTTCCTAAATAAACCTATTTTTCCAGTGATATATATATATATATATATATATATAGAGAGAGAGAGAGAGAGAGAGATAGGCATATACAGATATAAAGTAAAGCTCACAGGCACTCCAGCAGGAAGACAGAAATCCCTCATGCATTGCGGTGACACGTGGTTCATTACAAAAATCTCCACTATATCTGACGTCGGATTCCTGATGCGTTTCGGAAAACACATTTTTCACGGGAATCCGACGTAGTGATAACCCACGTGTGTCATTGCAATGCTGTGTGAGTTCATTCTTCCTGTTGGAGAATATATATATATATATATATATATATATATATATATATATATAATATAATATAATATATATATATATGTATGTATATACACACACACAATCTTATGAAGCATCTTTGGTATGCTTGAAAGAAACAGACAAGAGCAGGTGCTCTCCCATTAAAACTACTGCGTCTCTTGCTGAGAAGTGCCGTTAAATTATTGACTCACTTGCTGAGAAATGCAGGCACTCTCTCTTTAAAAAATATTGCATCCCTTGCTGGGAAGTTCGGGTGCTTTCGAATTATCATATAAATGCAGATACCCACTGCCTGATAGACCTCGCCTATGTAGAACACTGTCCAGAGGCTATGGAACTGTTTCCGATTAATTTAAAGAATCCGACCCGGCAGCCCTAACACAACCCAGGACCAAACTCAAGTAATTTTGTATTTTAAAGTGAGTGGCTAACTCCACAGGACGGAATGTTGTTTATCCAAAGCTGGTTTGAGGAACAGCAGAGTTCAAAGTCAGGGGGAAAGGAGCGCCCCCTCCTTGCCAGGCCAACACGCGTCAGGGTTGTACATCCTCGCGCGGTCCGCGTGCCCAGAGCCGGTGCTCGTGCGTGCCACATGGCCCACTTCAAAGCCCTCGTAATTAAACAACGGCGAGGAAAGCCTGTCCAGAGGCCTCGCGACTGCGTTTTTCCTCTATGCAACCGGAAAATATAACCGCATAGATTAATCCGGTATTTATTTTACTTTTCGGATTTATATAGCGTTATGTTGTCTCAGCCCAGAAGCGCGAACCCTGGCACTCACTCGGTCCTCTTCCCAGAGAGGCACAGCAGGCGCATCACAGATTCCGTGCAGCGGCGCTGCTGAAATACACAACCAGCTTTAGGCCTTGCCTCGCGCGCGCCTGACCCTGGCGCGTTTTTCTCCAGAAGGGAGAGCTTCTGAATGCAGAAATCAACTCACCACTTCTAATTAAGGGACGCCCCAAAGGTGTGACACTTCGGAAAGCACGACAAGAAAGGCGCTACGAGACTCGGTGAGGTAGCACAAAGCACACAATTTCATGCTGGTTACAAATGGGAAAGTGGATATAAGAACGAGCGATCCTCCTAACGGTGGCCCCCTGAAGACGAATTTGACTCGCTTGTCTCAGACTGAAGGTCGTGAAACTGGATAAATTATGCTACAAAAACTGGTATGCTGCGGCCTACTCCAAGCCAGTCCTTTGAGATTGAATAGCTAAATTGGTAATATAGACTCATAGATGGGGTAATGAATAAGGGGGGTATTTAGTTTATCAACGAGGGGTCCCGACTGACATCCAGTAGATAAACAGAGCAAACTGGCGTGGACTACGATGTCGCTCAGGATAATGAGGTGGAAAAAAACAAACACTTTTTTAAAAATGTCTAGCGCGCAAGCGCCTTGGCCTGTTGTAACAATTGTGGGCTTTTATCCATGCCCACTTTGCCTTTCAAAAATCACTCGATATCATTGGTAATTGTTTTACCTTCGTCCAGCCTTATGGCACTTTTGTTATTGCCTTGCAGGCTGACCCTGTTACATGGATAATTGTACGATTGCCAATACGTTTGACTGTGAACAAACTTCTTTTTCCTTTTGTGTCTCTCCTTTGCGCTCCTCATGCTAATAGGGGCCATGGCACTTTGAATCGGCCCGCTAATGTCAACTGATGTTTTACACTTCATTTTCAATTTACGTGGCAAAAAAAGTCCAGTTACGAATTTACAACGCCAATAGCTCTAACTCGAGCAAATACAGGACCCATTGCATTGCAAATGTTTTTTTCACAAGATGTCTACCAATTTGTGCTGTACATGACTCTAAACCCATTTTTTGAACTGTGGTATTTTAAATACTGAAAGAAAATACACTAACGTAGACAGTCTAACCGTTAAGCATTGTTAAGTCACAATGGTTAAAAACAAGTTCTGTTTCGGATTGCACCGAATAGCATCAAAAAAGCCTCCTTAGTTTAGTGGATGGGAATAAGACCCAGGTATAACAAGTGCATTTTGTCTGTTGGACAAACATGTCAACATAGTAGTCCCTCCAGAGACTTGAAAATACCCAGATACAATCAATAAGCAGAACGAGGAGGCTGGAATTTGTATGCTTAAAAGGAGATTTTCCACAACTTTTCCATGCAGGTGGACATGTGCACCAAAAGCCTCATCACATTTCATTAGTGTCATTAGTGTCTGAAGGTGGAGCCCCAGAGGTCGCCTCAAAAAATGGGAAAACAATTCCCTGTTATGAGGAGGGCATGTCTGAAGTCCTCGTTCTTTTATCCATGGTGACCATGGTTAAGTGTGTCCATATGGTAGCCCTATCTTACACACGCAGTGTTAACATTCAACCATGGAGACTATATAACATTTGGAATGTACCACTGAACAGTACAACCGGCCTAACCTAGCCCTGATGCAAGGTCCACCATGGAGGTTTTTGCAGTCTGTACTTTAAAAGAGTTACACATCATGCTAGTAGACCCCATGCACGATTGGAACATGTGCTATCACAACAAGAAAATACAGTGTACCAACTAGTGGTATAGGACACTTCATATGCAAATTGTATCGCCTGGCACAAAAACCGAAGGGCCACATACATGCAGGGCCGAATTCCAACACAACAACTTGTCAACGTGCTCTCTTTTCCAACCCAGCAAGGACAAGCAAGGAACAGATCGGGATTTGCAGATGACACAACAGAACACCACACAATTTAGCTGTCTCTTTAACTGAACTACTGCCTTTGAAAGTCAAAGGTTTATAGAGTCACAGCAACTTGCAATGGAACATCGTGGTTCTCAAAATGCTGCTGGAAGGGCGAGCATTTGTCGACACAACTTTTTGTGTGAAGTTTCCCCACTCAGTTTTACAACTGCCATGGGAGACTTTCGCAACTCAGCTTTGCAAGTGTTGCATATCTTCCAGTGCATGACCCCGAGGACTCATTGACATAATCACAAAATCACCAGGGAGAATGTTCATGTAACAAATAAATAGAAAGAGTAGAACAGGTGGCTGTAAACCGTTACAAAGCTGCTCCACTATTAGCAGAACAGGTCATGTCATAGCCCACAAGGCATGACTCGAGTGACTGTCAAGCCACGTGACTCTGGGACAGTGTTACAGCACTTGGCCTTGGGAAGGATTTCTCGCCACCTGATGCTCATTATAGTAGATGACATTTTGCTTTCCTGGCTTACTCTCTCTCTCTCTCTCTCTTCAGCCGAAATGGACACGCGGAGGTCCATTTCTAGCACCTACAGCGTCTGACGCAACAGCCACTGTGTTGATGTCGGCCGCTGCTAGGATACACAACACATACCCACACCGCTGTGAGTGGAGGGTCAGCCACCAGGAGTCACGTGACCCAGTGCACTATGAAACTCCATCATATGACTCTGTATCAGGTACCTTGGAATCACGTGGTCCATAGTACTAGCCAGATACGAGGACATTCCTTATGAAGTCTTCTCACTGAAGTGAAAAGAGAATTAGTTAAGGCCCCACTTAGAAGTATAAAAAGACAAGGATAAGTAGATAATTGCTAGTTAGTAGTGGTACGGAAAACGCTGTTTTAAGGATTAAGGGGGTCATTCTGGCTCCCGCCGGCCGCGGTAACCGTAGGGCCGGTGGGAGCCGCCAGAATACCGCTGCGCGGTCAGAGGACCGCCGCGGTTATTCTGAGTTTCCCGCTGGGCGGGCGGGCGACCGCCAGAAGGCCGCCCGCCCGCCCAGCGGGAAACCCCGTTCCACGAGGATGCCGGCTCCGAATGGAGCCGGTGGAG
The DNA here is from genome assembly GCF_031143425.1 of Pleurodeles waltl. Classification (NCBI taxonomy): domain Eukaryota; kingdom Metazoa; phylum Chordata; class Amphibia; order Caudata; family Salamandridae; genus Pleurodeles; species Pleurodeles waltl. Next base: position 322,095,524 of record NC_090436.1, read on the forward strand.
TGGAAAGGGTGCGACGGGTGCAGTTGCACCCGTCGCGATTTTCAGTGTCTGCATGGCAGACACTGAAAATCTTGGTGGGCCCTGTTACGGTGGCCCCTGCAGTGCCCATGCCATTGGCATGGGCACTGCAGGGGCCCCCAGGGGCCCCACGACACCCCTTCCCGCCATCCTGGCCAAAACCGCCAGGAACAGGATGGCGGTAAGGGGGTCGGAATCCCCGTGGAGGATTCCCCAGGGCAGCGGGAAACCGGCGGTACACCGCCGGTTTCCCGTTTCTGACCGCGGCACAGAATGCCCAGGGATGCACCGCCAGCCTGTTGGCGGTGCATCCGCGGTCCCCGGCCCTGGCGGATTTTACCGCCAGGGTCGGAATGACCGCCTAAGTCTGCTATGTTACATTTTCTTACAAAAATGGTTGGTCTTTTCATTCAAGGCAGAGGTTAAGACTGATATTTAACAGCAAACTATAATCAACTCTTTGTAAGACAATGAAAAGTTCAAAAGTATCCCTGTGTAGAAATAGAACAACCAAATAAACATGTCCACTGTGTTCTTCTAGATGTTACTCATTCAAACTGACAGCAGAGGACACACTTCTTAAAACTGGAGAGGAATCACACTGAAAGGGTTACACTTTTGTTTTCCTCTTCAAAGCAGCTTAAGTAAACACTACATTTTGGCAAAGGATGTTTTCAGAATTGAGTTTATAATTGACGATTTCTTTCCTACCACAACTATGTACTTGACTGTGTTTTAAAATGAAGAGTGGCTGCCGTCTGCTGTTCACACAAACTACACTCTACCATCCAGCCTGGCGCCCTCCTCTTCCGGGAACCACGAGAAAGTACAAGAGCCAAAAGATAGGAGCTACACCTCTACACCGAACACCTTCGCTGTCTAGAACGGGCTTAAATTACAACTTCCCTGTAATAAAGAGGAAACAACCTCAGGTCACAAAACCACTGGATAGCTCAAGGCTAACAAACTGTTCCCAAGCCTGGTAACTTTACATATATGAAACAACAGGCTGTCCTGCATGTCTTCGTTAACTACAAGCCAATAGCCATGCTGCAGTGTCCAGGCATGATTTTGGAAAAATAATTCAAGGGATAGCTTCAAGTTCATGTTTAAATACATACAATCACGTACATCCACCAATTTGGGTTTAGGCCAAAGGAGGCCTCTTGCCTGCCCTCGCCAGCATCAGAGAAGAAACACTGCTGCCTTGTGACAAAAATAAGAAATCAGCCCTTATACTGCACTGTCCTTAGCTTGCCTCGAGAGTGTGGACCACAATACACTCTAAGGTAGACTCGAGGAATGCGGGCGGTGTAGCTATAGTCCTGCACCAAAAAGGATCCAGTCCTTCCTCTCAAACATCATCTATAAAGTTTGAATTCTGTCAACAAACTCAACATCCTATATGGATTAATGTGAAGTACCAAAAGCGTCGTCCCTATGTTGCCTACTATTCAACATCTACATGCTCTCACAGACACAGTGCCTTGAGCAGCATCACATAATGCTAACAAAACCTTATTCCACTGCAAACTGGACAACTGCCTGTGAATGAAGCCACCATCTCTACCTGCATGAATCACACGCTCTGCTAGGTGAAAGAGAGCTTATTTTGCCTGAATGGAGCAGAGACTGCGGTCTTGACTCCGGGGGGGGTGGGGGGGGAGCCAAATTCAGACCAACACTACTACTGCAATAATTGCGTGTACAACAAAAGTTTTTACCACCATATGCCTTTACCACGAACATTCCGTTGCAAAGGCATAGTTGGTACATAAATAAATATATATATATATATATATATATATATATATATATATATATATATATATATATATATATAAAACCACCCAAAATCCCATACCCACCCTAAACACCCCTTACCACCAAGAAACCCATACCCACCCTAAAGCCTCAATATGCCCTTACCACCCTAAAACGTATTCCACCCTAAATACCCCTTACCGCCCAAAAACCCATACCCACCCGAAAACCTAAAAATGCCCGTACAACCCAAAATCCCACACCTACCCTAAAACCTAAAAAAATTCCTTACCACCCTAAACAACCCTTGCCACCCAAAAACCCATACCCACCCTAAAACCTAAAATAACCCTACCACCCAAAAGCCCATGCCAACCCTCCAACCTAAAAATGTCCTTATCACACAAAACCCTTACCCCCCTAAAATGCCTTTACCACCCTAAAACCCATACACACTCTAAACCCTAATCCCCTACCACTCAAAAACCCATACTCACCCTAAAACCTCAAAACGCCCATACCAATCAAAAACCAGTACCCACCCTAAAAACTGAAAACCTTATATATCACTTAAAACACTTAATACTTACCTGCACTCACCTGTTAAACCTTTACAGCACATATACCTTTATCGTTCATGCCATTACAAAATATAAAAAATAATGCTCACCTTTAAAACCTTAGCCACCTTTACCATTCATGCCTTTAAAACGAAATTCGTTGCAAAAGCATGTGTGGTGAAGGTATATTCATTGTAAAGGCATGCGTGATAACGGCGTAACGTGGTAATGACTTCATGGTAACGGTCATGCATGGTAATGACCGTGTTGTAATGTCTGTTTCCCGTCACAGCCATCAACTTACAACTTTCATGACTCCACAGGATGCTCCAATCCTGCAAACTACTCCTAGAAAGAGATGAGCAGAGCTCTTACCGGAGCATGCTGAGACTGCTATAACTTTGTTTATACTGGCCTCGCTTAGAAAAGCAGTCACCCATTGCGAAGGCTCAAACATATGGTAGCCAGAATGTGTTTAAACCTGTGAATGTCCATTGATTTAAATCTTCTCTAATGAATCTCCATTACCTATGCATGGAACCCAAAATTACATTCAAAGGACAGGGCTACTCGTGCAGAGGCCGAGGGCACCTGCAAAAACTGGCACCCACAACAGACCTAAAGGGCACTGTGAGTTACACTGGCAATTAAACCTATAAATGGACAAAACATGAATACTAGTATTTAGGAGTTACATTTTAAGAAAGGTCTGACAGCTAAAATATCTCAGCTCATCTAAAACTAAAATTCTAATATTTTGAGCAGAAACTTAAAAATATTATGCTAGGGTTCTCAATCTCCATTTGCACCCTTATCACTCCGCAATCTTTTTTAATTGTACAGATGTAGTACATAGCCCTCTAAAATCACAACAAATGAGATGTACAATGTTCTGTAAAATACCTTTTAATAGATACACGTTACACCAGTGCTTAGAACCTCTAAACAATCCTTTCTCTTGACTGCTATGAATAAGATTAATTAAGCATTAAAATAAGAAAAATGCTCAAGGAATCAAAAGATCTTAGAAACTCATTCCAACTTACCAAGTAGATAGACGGCTCTAACTAACATAGTGACAATTAATGGTCCTCTTTGTAAACAGTAAACGTGTAATTAGCTTCTGGGCACTCACTTCCACAAGGATCTAAGCCTATAAAACCAATTAAACCACTTCAGTTTAAAGATCATCTATTAGGTCGACCAGTGGCATTATTACCAAAGTTATCCTTAATCGGAGCCATTTTCTATTATTGTCACCAACAGTGTCTTTGTGTCTAATAAAGTGATTCAAAATCTGAGTCTGCAAAAGACCCATCAATGTGCCAGCCCCTTTTTGATGGTGGCCACCAAACATGGATTGCCCTCAATTTTAGATCTGAGCTCTCACAATTCATTTAAAATTTAAAAAAAGAGGCCGAAAACTTGTTGTTCCCATGACTATGTCTCATTTCCCCAATCCTCTATCACTTTACAGTTCTCGCATTCATGGTAGCCTCACTTCAAAGTTCCTTCTGGGCCCAGGTTCAAGAGCACAATTCTTTGTAGTAATGCACGTCATAAATCAACTAACACAGTGGAAAGGCAGCTTGCTGGAATACCATACAGACATTTTCAGCCACCCTGACCCCTCCCTCCCTTTCCATTCACCTTCCTTGGACACACAAACTCCTACAAACTAGGGAAAACACCTGACCTAAACATCATCCCAGTTAATTTCATTCAAGCCAATCCCTACATGGTTGAAACCGGCACATCATCACATGCGTACTGTTCCAGGTCAAACATTTCCAACCCCATTCCTCATTTATATATTGTTAGACTTGTCGGCTCTTGGTGTGGTTTCCCCTGTCCTTTTGCTTCTTGCCTACTGTTTTTGATCCTGTGCTGAATTTAGTTTTTGCTGGCTTTAGGACTCTGGATACGTTACCACGGCTGACCAGTGCTAAGGTGCAAGTGTTCTCTCTCTAAATTGTATTAGTGATTGCTTTATCCCTAATTGGCATATCTGATTTACTAGTCAGTCCCTAGTATAGTGCACCATGTGGGCCCAGGGCCTGTAAATCAAATGCTACTAGTGGGCCCGCTGCACTGATTGTGCCACCCACGAGTAGCCCTGTAATCATGTCGCAAACCTGCCACTGCAGTGTCTTTGTCTGAAGTTTTAAACTGCCATTTCGACCTGGCAAGTGCAGCCACTTGCAAGGCCAAAACCTTCCCTTTTACTGCATGTAAGTAACACCTAAGGTAGGCCCAAGGCAGCCCCATTGGGCAGGGTGCAGTGTATGTATAATGTAGGACATGTACATGCGCGTTTTACATGTCCTGATAGTGAAATACTGCTAAATTTGTTTTTCACTATTGCAAGGCCCATCTCTCCCATATGGTATCATAGGGATTGCATTGAAATATCTTTTAAGTGTAGTTTCCCATTGGGAGCACATAGAGATGTGGAATTTGGGGTCCCTGAACTCACAATTTAAAAATACATATTTTGGTGTAGTTGTTTTTAAATTGTATTTGAAAATGCAACTTTTAGAAAGTGGGCATTTTCTTACTTAACCATTCTGTACCTTTGCCTGTCTGTGGAATACACATCTGGGTCAGGATGACAGTTGGGCTGTTTGTGAATGTACTCTAGACAGTCTCAAAAAGGGAGCTGAGATGTGCTCTGTATATCCTGATGGGTCTTCCTGGACTAGAGTGCAGGAAGGAGCTGACATTTGCACCTGAAAAGGGTTGTGCCTGTCCTTAGATAAATCAGTCCCAAACCCCCCCCCTATTGGAGGGTCAGGGCAGGAAAAGCAGGGTCTTATCCACCTCATAGACTCCTCTTTGAAGTTTGCCTATTTCAAAGGCAGAATTGGATATAAGTACTGGACCCCACAACGTTAGAACACTTATGTACTGAGGACATTCTGTCAGTAAGAAGTGCTGGATGCTGTAGGAGGGACTGCCACTCTGCATGTTGCATTACTGTACTGGCCTACTGCTTGCTGCTTCTGTCCTGGGAGTGAAAGGACTAGACTGTGCTTTCTAGATCATGCTTTCCAAGGTTCTCCAAGGGCTTGAGTTGAGTTTGACTCCTGTTAAGAAGTCTCAGGCACATCAAGGAGTTCATCTGCCAGCACCTGGGCTGCTCTGCTGAGAGTCCTGTCCTGTCAAGCGGTACCAAATCTAGTTCTGGGCCCTTGAACGAGGTTTCTGGTTCTACAGGTAATTAAATTCATGCAGTGGCTCACTGCATCATTTTGAACCGACGCATCACTGGAAGGATTCGATGCATAGCCGCTGCCTGTACCGGAGTGTGGTCACCGCTTGACGCAACAACCACGGTTTTCAATGCAGGCCCCAGCTTTACGTTGCAGCGGGTCAGAAGAACCACCACTGAATGAGTTTCAGGCACCGCATCACTGAAGTCCATGACATCAATCAATCATAGCATTTGTAAAGCCCAGCACTGTCACCCTTAAGGGTATCTGGGCGCTGAGGGTGCTGTGTCTCTGTTGAAAAGCCACGTATTGAGTCTCCTTCAGACGCCTGCCATGGAGGGAGCTGTTAAGAGGTGAAAGGGCATGCTGGCCCAGGACGTGGCTGCTGTGTAGAAGGAGCAGCCTTCATTGCGGCTGCGATGGATGCAAGGTTTAGGGAGGCAGATCATAGTTGTCTTGCTGCGATGTAGAAGCTCAGTCAATGGTTGATGTAGGACGACCCTATGTTCTGGAGAGTCTTGTAGGTGAGTGTGAGGATTTTGAATTGGCATCTCTTCTGGTCAGGAAGCCAGTGGAGGTACCTGGGGTGTGGGCTGATGCTTGAGTGCTTGGGGAGGTTGAGTATGAGTCTGGCTGTAGTGTTCTGTACCATTGCCATAGTCGAGGCGGCTGGTGAGCAGGGTGTGCATGACTGTCTTTCTGGTGTTGGTAGGGATCCATTGGAAGATTTTGCAGTGCATACGGAAGATGTAGAAGCAGGAGGGGGCAAATGAGTTTACTTGTCGATTCATGGATAGTTGGCAGTCGAGGATGATATTGTGTTTTCGTGCCTGGTCTGATGGAGACGGCATTGGTCCAGAGTTATGCTGGCCAGCAGCTGTGGTCCCATATGAAGGTGTTCTTTTTGAAGATCAGGACTTCTGTTCTGTTGGTGCTTAGTTTGAGGCAGCTGTTTTTATCCATGTTGCTGCATTGGTCATGGCGTTGCGGAAGTTGGATTTGGCGTTGTGGGGGCTTTGGTGAGTGAGAGGATTAGTTGAGTGTCGTTGGCGTAGAAAACTATATTGAGTCCGTAGGATCTGACGATGTCTGTGAGTGGGGTTATGTAGATGTTGAACAGGGTTGGGCTGAGGAAGGATCTTCAGGGTTCTTGGGTGTAGAAGTGAAGGGAGGAAGGTGGATGCTGTGTGTGTGGCCTGAGAGGAAAGGGGCATTTTGTTGAAAGCCTATGTTGTGGAGCCTATTGAGGAGAGTGTGGTGGGAGACTGTATCAACACTGCGGAAAGGTCCAGAAGGTTCAGACCAGCCCACTCTCCTCAGTCGAGGAGGGCCCAGATGTCGTCCATGGCAGTGATCAGTGCTGTGGTTGGCCCGGAATCCTGATTTGTGAGGTGCAGAGAAGGTGGTTTCATTTGAGGTAATCTGTGAGCTGCTGGTTGATGGCTTTCTGGAACACTTTGGCTGGGAAGGGAGATCTATCTGTAGTTTTTGAGGTTGCTAGGGCCGGCAGAGGGTTTCTTTAGGAGGGGTCTGACCTCTGCATGCTTCCATTGATCTAGGAAGGTTGCCATGGAGTTGGAGGTGTTGAGGATGTGGGTTATTTCCACGCTAATAGTGTTGGCTCTGAGGTTGAAAAGCCGGTGGGGGCAGGGGTAGGTGGGTGCCCGGGAGTGGATGGTTATTATGATGGGTGCAGTGGTCTGTGTGGTAATCGGGGACCAGGAGGTTATCATGTGGCTGGTGTTCGCTGCTAGAGAAATGTTGTCTAGGCTGGTGGTGGAGGTCGAAACTGTTATTTATGGTGGTTCATCTTGTCATGGAAGTAGTCTCAGAGGGCGCTGCAGAGTTCCTGTGATGGCTGGATGGTGCTCTCTGTAGCTATTAGGATAATGAATTCCTTGATGATTCTAAAGTGTGGTTAGCTATGGTGTTGATGTGAGCAGTGACTGCTGCTCTTTTTATTGTCTTGACATGGTGGTGGTAGTTGCTGAGGGCTGCCTTATCGGCGGCTCTGTCAGAGGGGCCCTTGGTCATGCACCATTGTTTCTCGAGAAAGTGGCAGTCATGGTTAGAGTTTCTGAGCTCCGGAGTGTACCATTTCGCTGGCTTGGAGGTGTTGTTGGTTTCAGCTGGTTTCAGTGGGGAGTCTCTGTTGGCGGATTTGGTGATCCACGTGGTGAAGTTTTGGATGGACTGGTTAAGGGTGAGGTCTGCCTTGGGCTTGGGTTGTGCAGTGCCTAAGGACTGTGCCCAAAGGGTCTCGGTTACCTTGCCCCAGCTTCAGTGGGTGGTGCTGAGGAGGTTGGAGGTGGTGTGCTGGGAATCAGAGGTGGTAAAGTAGACGATCACGTGGATAGTCCAGGTGAGTTCAGTCACATGGGTGAAATTGATTCTGTTGCTACAAGCGAAGACGGCATCCAGTGTGTTTCCGGCTGGGTGCCTGGGTTTGGTGGCCAGCTGGGTGAGGCCAATGTTGCTGAGATTCTCTATGAAGGAAGTGGAGTTGGGGGTCGTTATGGTAGAAATTGAGATTGCCGTAGGACGTAGAGGACAGAATCAATGGTGGAGGGGGGTGCGATGAGGTTGGTGATGGCATCGCAAAAGGCTGGGTATGGTCCTGGGGGTCTATATGTGAGGATGACTTGCATTGTGGTGTTGGCATCGGTCTAGAGTCATAAGTTGGGGTGCTCAATGAGGGGCATTGGGTCATCGTCAGTGATGGTGCATTGGATGGTTTCCTTGAAGATGATGGCAATGACCTTGAAATGTTTGTTGTTGAGGTCTCAGTGCATCATCTTGTAGCCGTCAGGGGTGGCCGTGGCGATGCCGGGGTTTGAGGAGGGTGTTAGCCATGTTTCGGTGATGAAGGTGACATCTAGGTCATTGGTTGAGATGGTGTCCCAAATTTCCATGGTGTGTTTGCACAAGGAGCTGTGTTTAGCAGGATGCACTGGAGTGGTTCTTGGTTGTTTGTAGTCTTCTGTTTGGGTGCAGTGCGGGCATTAGTTGGGTCCTCGTTGTAGGAGAAACAGCAGAGTAGGCAGGTGAAGGGTCATTTGGTTGAGCTTGGGAAGGCCATGAAGCAGCAGTTGATGGGTTGTCTGGCTTTCAGTGCCTGAAGCTCCTTGGTGGTGTAGCGGTGGGAGGACCAGGGGTCCTGGCATGGGCACGGTCCAGGAGGAGACAGGTGCAGAAAGGCTTGCCTTTGGTGTAATGGTAGCGCGGCCATGCTGCGGCCTCCATTATATATCCTGGGAGGTGGGAAGGGCCAGGGTGGAAGGTGGGAGGGCAGGAGCAGCAGTGGCGCGAAGGAGGTGCCAGCAGGCGCAATCAGGCTCAGGAATTCAGGTGGAGCTGTCGTAATCAGGCTCAGGATTACTGGCGGAGCTGTCAGCGTCAGAAAAGATGGCAGTGGAGCGGCTGAGGAGCCGTGACTGGCCCACGGGTAAGGCACTTCTCATCAAGACTGCGCTACAGCCTCCATTATATTACCTGGGAGGGGCCGGGAAGGGAAGCGGAAGGTAGGAGGGTGGGAGCGGAAGTGGCACAAAGGAGACTTCAGCAGGGTCATCAGCACATGCAATCAGGCTCAGGAATGCAGGCGATGGTGTCGCAATCTGGCTCAGGAATGCGGGCAAAGCTGTTGCAATCAGGCGCAGGAATGTGGGTAGAGCTGTTGCAATCAGGGTCAGGATGCAGGTGGAGTTGTTGGGGCACGCAGGAGGGCCATGGAGCGGCTGAGAAGCTGTGACTAGCCCTTCATCGCTGTGAGATTGACGCATCATGGCTTGACTTTCTATGCATCAAGGACACATCGTCGCTGGGTGCCATTTTCTTCATCGACACCACACCGCGGTAAGGAACTGATGCTTCATGCCGCAAAATACACATCCCCTCCCCTGTGGCAGTAAGGAACCAACGCGTCACCTCCACTGCCTACCAGTAAGGAAATCACACATCACAAAAGGTAAGGAACCATCGCATCTCTGGCTCTTTTGACGCATCACCTCCCCTGCAGCCCACATCATCTGTGTTTTTGATAAGTCTCAGGTACTGTTACTCAGTCAAGCGCTTCATTGATTTCAAGGAACTACAATTGCATTTAAACTTTTACAAATGATATCTTTGGCTTGTGTACGCTGGTTTTTTGTCATTTTGTTCTTGTTTTACAAAGATAAATACTGTCTATTTTTCTTAACTGGTGTGGGGTACATTTGTGGTGTTTTCACTGTTACTGTGTGTGTGTGTGTGTGTGTGTGTGTGCAAATACTTTACACACTGCCTCTGAGATAAGTCTGACTGCTTGAGGCAAGCTACTAATGTGGTGAGCAGAGGTTATCCTTGCTGTGTGGCTCCCTTACTCTGATTATAGTGAGGGTCCCTACTTGGACAGGGTGCAAACCACTGCCAACTAGAGGCCCCATTTCTATCATATATCATGGTAAAATGTCAAGGGAAAAGTAGATGTACAACTTCTGTTAAAAAATTAAGGGTGAGCTGAGAAAGACAGTTTTCAGAAAGTATCACTGGCACACACCAGCATTTCTTGTAACAAAACAGCATCATCTCCACAGAGGCTTTATTTAGATGCTATACATTCACAGTACTCTTCAATGGAAAGTACAGGCCCAGGCAGCAGAGCAACATCCAGACGATGAGAGGAGAAATAATTTTTCTAAATGTTATGCTGCATGTTAGTACATACGCAATGCTCCAATATGCTTAACACATTTTGCTGATGTCTTAGAAATGGGAACAACTTTAAGCAAAGATCACCCTGGCCCAACCCAGTTCACCATATAAAATTCATGTTAGGGTGATGCCTTGCTAAATAGATATCTTGCAACTGAGTTCACTCAGAATACTGTTTACGGTGACTACCCACTATTCCAAGACCTAAACAAGATACTATAGAGGAAGATGTACAAAGTATGGGTGCAAATCCAAGCCAATTGGATGAAGACTATCATTTAGGGTCATGGCCTTTGACCTGCACATAATTACACCTGTCTGGATTCTGATGAGCATGTGCATACATTTCGATCTCTGCGGCCACACCTGTGTCAAACATTTGTCAAACATTTAGTGTATATATTTAAGTTACTAAGACTCATACAAAGGTGGACCTGGTCACACCAAATGAAACAAAACTAGTCAACAGCTTTTCAGATACTAATATATGCCCATGCCATTCTTTCCCCTATAAAGGACCTCAGCATTAGGACCGGAGGCCCCTTATTGTGCAGCATTCACCTTTTAAATTTTAGCACTGGCAAACAAATGTAACAATTAACAGAACAAATATACGTCCCAAATTATGTCTACACCACACCACCCCAGTGACAGTTCTCCATCGAGAACTTAACCCGACTGCCTGGTTAGATTGCTGCATAAGCGAAGCCTCTGCATGGCAGGAATCTGCCCAGAATAGAAGCCTGATTATCTTATTAACTATTCTTACTCACTCCTATTGCTGATCACATGAGTACTGATCATTCCCCAAAACTAAACTCTGGGAAACCTCCTACAAAAAGAAACGTGTGCCCCTCCATTCAAGAAAAGTTTGAGCCATCACTGGGAATAAACTAGCTGATAAAGAAAGTATAGAACTAATGAAAAAATATTCTCTCAACCACTACCACTCATTTCTACATTGCCCTGGGTCCAAAACGATGCAGCCCCAATTTCAACATGTGATCCATGTCGAAGCTTTATTATGTTGTATCTTGAAGCACTAATTAGTGCCTTGCACAGAGCCCCCTGGAGGAAGAAGTTTTACTCGCCCACTAAAATTGGCACACAGAAGTATTGCTCTCTTTGGCCACCAGCCAACTGGCAACAAGGACAGGGGCAATGCCCTCTGCACTCAGCAGTATTTATAACGGAGGATAGCCCTGTAAGGTATCAGACTCACATTAGCAGACAGTAAACAAAAGTTAGCCTAGACTGTGCCAGCCGTCTCACTCAAAGCCTACAAGTTCAGTAAAACACAAGCAGGTTAACATTACAAAATAAACTATCATTCCTCGTCATCCCCAAATAGCTGCATCTGCATCTCCTTAACCACATACCCCAAAGCAGCAGAAGTTCAAAAAATTTACTATGGACTGCATGATTCTTCCCCAGACACACAACACAGAATCCTCAACCAGATGACTTCACAACACGCAACTGTGTGCCCCTTTCCTCGTCTAGGCTCAAGCCTCCTGCTTCCTTCTCTATCCGGTTGCAACAAAGTAATATGGAATTGATACCTTCCATTAACATATACTCAACATATAACTCTCCCGTGAGGCAAAATTAGTATGAACTATATTCTTTGTCTCAGCTCATCACGAAGACATTCCAAACAATAAAATGTCAAAACAGAGGTTATAAGGGTGAGAACCTTCATATACTATGTGTACTTTCAATGCAAAAGACCAAGGAGTTGTTGTGAATTAACTTATATCTCGCCTTGTTTACATTAACCGCTGCTCTAAACAGAACATGGATCGAACTAACCTGCATGTCTGCAGAACTGCACTATAATCTACATGGACATTCTAAATAAACTCACTGACAAATTGCGATAAGTAAATAAACAGGAAACAAAGCTGGCGTTCAACTGAAAGAGATTGGGCACACCAGACCCACCTTATGGAACTCGCCTACCTTAAAGATTAGCCACCCACCTTGCATCATACTCTAATTCTTCTGGGACAAAGTATATGTATATATTCTTAAAATGGCCTTGCATTAATTTCACTCACAGCACCATAGCCCTGCCGACACACCGACTGCCAACATAAGTCAATCAACCAAACCACCAGTGCTGATGCCCAAGGAGGTCAAGGTCCCAGACTCTGGAGTGAGGCAGCTTATCTTTAAGAGCACAACCAATCAACCTACATCTTCATTAGCTCCTGGAAATATAACTCTTCAAGCAATCACTTAATGAAGATCTCTATCCCTGAATGGCAGCAACCAAGGAGGCCATGAACTGCCTCACTAAAACCACCATCCTCCTGAAGTGCCACACTCCTTTCCCATCTCGACTAACTCGCCTGTAGTCAAAGCATCGGCACAAACCCCTATAGTAACCAAAACTCTGAACTTACTGTTTTTAACATTGTTAAACCACTACAAACGTTTCTTTAGTCCAGCTTTGTGTCACTTTTGTGCTCCATATAGCACACACATTACAATGCTATGTGAGAACGATGACAGGTTGCCACAAAACATAGGGGGTTATTACAACTTTGGAGGAGGTGGTAATCCGTCCCAAAAGTGACGGTAAAGTGACGGATATACCACCAGCCGTATTACGAGTCAATTATATCCTATGGAACTCGTAATACGGCTGGTGGTATATCCGTCACATTTGGGACGGATTAACACCTCCTCCAAAGTTGTAATAACCCCCATAATCTCTGAGAAAGTCCGAAGTAGGCCTAGCTCATCATGCAACCTGTGGCATTTCACTTTAGAATAACAGGATGTTTTCAAGCGTTTAATAATTTTATTGTTTTGAAGCAGCACTGCTGTAACATGAATACCCTCTTAAGAAAAATATCCAAGGTTGTGAAAAACTGTTAAATGAATTGCTGTTACAAATTTAAAGGGGACTGTTGAAATGAGAAACTATGCAATAAACTCCACCGACTTCCATGTTTGTGCTGGGGTTTCTCTCCATCTCCATCAGAGAATAGAAAACAGTAACTCCTGAACTCAGCAGGGATTGACATACCACAATAATTTGTCATTTCTGCTGCTTGATGCAGAAAGCAGGGTCCTAGGCATGATTAGAAGTGTGGCTTGATCACAAGGCTGCAGGCACACATGCCTGGAGAGATAGTATGGCCAACAGCCAGATGAGGTCAGTGAAAACATGTTTCACAATTGGCCGTGGTGGGCATAGGCTGCACACGACACTACAGATTGTGACTTCCCCAGTGGCAAAGGGCAGAAGAAATGAGGCTAGCATCACTCCCGTTTCGACTGGTCAACCAGTGGCCAAGAGAGTGACGAACAACGTAACATCCAATAGATTAATGAGGATCAGCATGCATTAATAAGTGGAGTGTGCGAGAGATGACAAATTTCAGCTTAAAGCCAATGTGTGCTCGGTAAAGAACATTCTTAGGTAGACACAACAATTGGGTGCATTTTGTAAATGTTACTTGTTGAAAGGAGTGATTGAAAAAGTGAGGGTGCATGTTCACTGCCACATGGTACTACAACAACTTTAAGATATTGAAAACAATGGACAATCTAAGGGCGAGAACCCCCCAAAAACAGAACAGCTTGAAGGCAGGAAGATAGGAGATGCTTTTAAATGTATGACCTCTGTGGTGACCATCCAAAGGACAGCAAGCTCAAGTCATCATCAAGATTTCATACCAAATGCGCTATCATCACTATGGTTCATCTGTGCTGATCACTGTGTACATTTACGCTTAATTTATGCATATGTTAGCATGTTTTCAAAGCACATAATGATATTTTTGCTGTAACTAAAAATTCAACAAAAATGTTAAGTGGCTCAATGTATTCAAATTGAAAACTGGAATTACAATGCAATTGAAGAAGCCTTCACTGGGCCTTAATTGTAGATCTATTTAGACTCCTGTGGCTTTCAAGCAATATACAGGCATGGCGCCAGGACATCCAGTGGTACAGGCAAAGGGGTTATTTTACCAGCAAGAACAACTGTGGCACCAAGAATAACATTTTAAAACAAACTGAGTGGTATTACTAATTGCACCCTACAGATGTTGCCTTCCCCTGCGAAATTTCACAATCTGTTCTAGCAAAGTGCACAAAAATTACAAAATAAGCATTGGCTACATAAAGTAAGGATGTTTTCTGATTTCTGTACAGATACATAAATATCTTGACAACTCCCTACTTAAGAACATTAATGAGGTGTTGCTGATGCGCCCATAGGTTAATTAGCTGTTTACACGCTGAAGAGCAGGCTGGAGGACAATCACATTACTGCTTCTGTGCTGCAAGGGCCCTGCATGTTCAATAGCATAACCAGAAGAAGCTAGAGATGTGGGCTAGTGATTAAACTGCCAACTTTAGAAGTTAGAGACCGATGTTCTAATCCCAGGTTGGAACTTGACCACAATCCTGTGATTCTTGACACATATCTGAACGTCCTTGTGGCTACACAATTGTAAAAATATGTGAAACGTAGTTATGTAATGCAAATGAGCAAAAGTCTGTGATGAACATCGGTCCTAATCACCCTCTTCTCCCAACACACTTCTAGTGCCTCATTACTCCAGGTAGCACGATCCCGGTGGAGTAAAGAAGCACAGTGCAGGAAAGTAAAGTGTTTGAATTTAGTGTTATCATAGGAGCCCATGCAGAAGTAACCCGTACAGGTGGCTGCCTGGTCAAACCAATCACTCAACTGTAGAGCCACCGAACACACACAATCACTCACACCGTGAGGTATAATGGACGAAGCACAGTAATCAGCAGACACATATATCAGGTACATTGATAATACCAAACACAGACAGTACTAAATAACAAAAGTCTGGAATGTGTAACTAAATACCCACGCAGGATTTAAGTGTCCTGTTTAGGAGACTCCAGAGTGGCATCATGGCACCGAAAAGCACAGATTACCCAACATAAACACACGAGAACAAGAGGTGGGACTAGGACCAGGAAGAGAAAAGTATTCAAGACCCATCCGAAAGGCAGGCAACTCTCCAGGGAACAAAGATGGAAAGGAAGAGAGTTCCAATGGCGTACAGACAGCAACAAAAGCCAAACCGCTGATTGTGCTTTTTGAAACAGTGATCTTTGCTGGGGACATTAAACAAACTATGTCACAATGGATCACAAAACCCAAGTATACCTCATTTAAAAAGGAACATTCTGGAACGTCTGCTGTTGGTGACTGTTAGAGATGTAGCACTCGATAGTCAGAACTGGTTTTATCTCTGTACCGGATTGCCCTTTTAAGTTATTTTTTTTTTTAAATCAGCTGACCATATACTTCTCATGGGACGAGAAAGAATACATTTTCAAAATAGGGTGAAAGAATCTTGGTGGGGAATGGCCTTTTTAGCAATGCATGTAGCTTTGCAGTCAACTCTCTTCTCAATGGGCAGACAATATGAGACGGTGCTTTCTGCAAAGCATGCACCATGTGATCACTCAACCTCAAAAGAATCAACAGATGAGATGCTGCATTTGGGACTGCCCAGTTATAGTTAAATATTGACAGTAAATCGCTGCCCAGATCCAACTGCACCATTGAACGTATGAGTACCAGCTTTGCAAAGCATTTGCTAAGTAGTTTGGTAGATAAATGCCACTGACATAAATCGCTGGCCAGACCCAACTGCACCATTGATTATACGAGTATCAGATCAGTAATGGGCCTGAACTTAAATATCCGTTTTTCAAAGCATTTTGGTAAGTAGTTCGGTTGCCCATCCAGGTAGTAAATGATCCATGGACAACACAATGAGAGTGTTTCAGCACCTATGCAGAAAACTATGCAATTTGTGCAGCACAGTAGAGGCAAATAAGGCTTTCTCTGAAGAGGCACAATGTGAGCTGCAGCGTGGTACACATCCAGAAACCATGGTACCAGAATGAGTAGTACCAGAAACACTGATATGAGAACAAGAACTACCAGAACTATGAGAACCAGTATGACCAGAAACAGTGGTATGAGAACTACCAGAATCAGTACTACCAGAAACAGCGCTATCAGAACCAGTACGACCAGAAACAGTGGTATGAGAACTACCAGAATCGATACTACCAGAAACAGCGCTATGAGAACCAGTACGACCAGAAACAGTGGTATGAGAACTACCAGATCTGATACTAGCAGAAACAAGTCCATGAAAACCTGTTCTACCAGAAACAGCGCTATGAGAACCAGTACTACCAGAAACAGCGCTATGAGAACCAGTACTACCAGAAACAGTTGTATGATAACTACCAGAACCGATACTACCAAAAACACGTAAATGAGAACCTGTACTATCAGAAACAGTAATATAAGAACGAGAAGTACCAGAATCGATACACCCAGAAACAGCACTATAAGAACCAGTACTACCAGAAATAGTGCTGAGAGAGAGATCGACAAAAACTGTTGCCATCAAAAACATCTTCATAAGAACCAGTGCTATTAGAAATAGCGATACAAGAAAGATAACCACCAAAACTGATGCTACCAGAAAAGTAGAAAACAGTGATACGAAAACCAGTACTACCAGGAACAGTGGTAAGAGAACGAGATCCACCAAAACTGTTGCTACCAGGAACAGCACCATGAGAACCAGTACTATTAAAAACAGCGATATGAGAACAAGAACCACAAAAAACAGTGCTACCAGAAACAGCGCTATGAAAACCAGTACTACCAGAAAAAGTGGCATTAGATTGAGAACCGCCGGAAGCCATACTACCAGAAACGGTACTGCTGTTCAAAACAGGCTCTATGTCGAGGTCACAGAAAATTCTGTAACTTCGAGACGAGGTGGATAGACCAGGCGTTCAAAGGATGCATAACATCCATCTACGAAATAAAAACTTAATTCATGCAGCTATTCAATATGCAACTCCAGTCGCTTTTGGCAGGAATTTGTGCAGACGTGTGTGCAGCAAACACTCCCATAAACACAGAACAGGGAGTAACGTACTTCTGCCAAAAAGACTGCGTTCCGATTTTTTTTCTGACGCCAGCAAAACAAACGTTCATACTGACCCTGTTTAAGCTTCTTTTCACTCAAAACTAGGGCTGTGCTGTATTAAGCAAATGAAATGCACTGACAAACACAGTATACTAAAAAAAAAATGTAAACACGACAGAACACGACTTATTGAACAAATACTTAACAAATATTCAGTTAGTTCACTGTGTGCTTCCAATGAAAAGACGGCAGGTGCAATTCCAGAGCGTGCGGGGGTTTAAGTCGCATGAAAAAAGTTCTGGGGTCTCTGAAAGGGACATGTCCTATGTAATTAAGGGGGTGGTGTAAAAATGTAAATGACATTTCTATGATTTCCATAGTGCACCACTCCAACAGTATTTTGGTTCCTCTCTAAGCTTTCTGTTATTGTATCCAGGTATATAGCAGTGGTTCCGCGCTTTAAGCTGAGCAGAATTGGGGGCCGCTCCTTTCGAGTCCTGGCAGTGAGTTGGTGGAATTCTCTTCCTCCACAAATCCGGGCCATTGATGAGCTCCTTCAGTTTAGGCGGGCTATTAAGACCTTTTTATTTGTCTAAGCTTATCTGTTGTGTTTTGTCTTCTTTTGCCCGCTTTTAGTGCTGTGTTGTGTTTACCTTCTCAAAGCGCCGGGACGCCCCTTTGCTGGGGCAGCTGTGCGCGGTACAAATAAAAATAACATAACAAAAAATAACATAACATATAGCACAACATCCAACAAACACCTAAAACCAGCCAGGACTATTGGCTTGGTCAACGCTGAAAAGTTTTAATAATGAGTCTGTGAATTTTGACAACTGTGTACCTCCTTTTTTCCGATATATCTTTATTTGCATTTTATAAAACTGTACTCATTATTTAACAATACTAATCCATCACTAATTCTTGTTGGGTTCCGGAGTAGCGTGCTACTCATCGAAAAGCGCTTCAACACCTCATCAGGGATAGTAAGCGCTATATAAATACGATTACAATTACAATTACAGTATACAGCTGACCAAGTAGGTGAGTACGTGATGTATACATGTATCCCCAACCACAACAAAAAAACTGCAAGCAGGTAAGTAAATGATGAACCAAGTCGGAGGTTGAGAGAGTTGGGGAAAAAGAAAGAAACAAAACAAACAAAAAATAAATAAATCACATACTGTGAGTACATTGGCAGTTTTGTGCATTGACTGCATTCATGGCGAAGGAAAGTTGCTTTGGATATATCTGTGGAAAACAACCACTAGTTAGAACTATAAACTATTCTGGCTGGTAATATCCATGACAATTGTGGTAGCGCAAGTCTCCGCTTGGTGGGCGCGAGATGGGGCAGTTCACATTTGTGGTGGGAGGCCCAGTGTTCAGTGGTGGCAGATCCAAAAGGAAAGGCGGGGGGAACTCAATAGGGCCACAAATGATGGACAATTCCAATCATGTGAAGTAGATGGACAACTGTGTACTCCCTTCACACACTTTTGCACAGAATGGAAACTGCAACTGGAATATGGTAACATTGTCCTGTGCGCTCTGCAAAGAGGCCTAGGATTGGATGATCACCTATTCTGAACACCTATTTGACCCATTAACAGGCGCTGTAGTAAAATTGCTGTGCCTTCAGCCTCAACTCCAGAGCTCTCAATCGTAGCCCACTGTAAACATCCTGAGATAACTCAGTTCATAGCACGCGCTATACAAGAGTAAAAGGCTACATAAAAATACAGAAACACATCACCCTGGAAATTGTTAAGATTAAGAAAAACATGTAAAATATAAACTGGAATTAAATCATTGATATGAATTACTGTAGTGTTTTCACATTCGTTATTCAGAAGTTATTCAGAAATCACGGAGCTTCTTTGCCTCTAAAGTTTAGGACATAGATATAGGGGCCGATAGGACCAGTTTCAATGTCCATTTTTAATTACTGCTGGGTTTTGAGACCAGGACAGACGAAGCCCTGGGAGGCTGCCTGGCCAAGGCGGTGCATATGGGCACTCCCAGGCTCTTCACTGTTTGGACCACAAGTGATTGGATCATGGTGTGGATTTTAAGTGGCTAAAAGCAACAAAAGGAACTAGCTCTTAAGAACAAACATTCATTCAATTATAGATCAGTCTAAAAGTGTTGCTAATACGCTGATAGTACTCCAAAACAGCATAGGAGAGCCTTGTATGAAATGAGTGTTACACACTGAACACAGTCCAACAGATTCCAGATAAGCCTTGTCTAAAGCAATCACTGACCCACTGAAAATGTTCCAACTGATCCCAGGGGATCCTTGCATCAAGCAACTGACATGCTGAAAGCTATCCAACAGATCCATGAACAGTACTGTATAAATCACTTGTTCATGTATGGAAAATGATCCGGCAGATTACAAGTGTATTGTATAAAATAACTATTGTAATTCTGATGGAGATCCTTCAGATCCTAGGGAAGCATTTTACAAAACAATTAACACACTAAATTTGATCTAACAGACCCCAGAAGAACCTTTTATACAACAATTGTTAACTCATTCAAAGTGATCTAACAGATTCAAGGAGAGCCTTGTCGGACACACGCATGATAACAAGCTCCAGCGGATCATTTCTCCTAGAGCAACCATGGGTAAACACGATCAATGACAGTGCAAAACATTGGGGGATCTGTCAGGGACTGACCACAAAATAGCAGCTTCATATCCCAACACCCCCCTGAAAGAAATGTCAGCAGAGTTGCCGATACTCCAGTTATTGGTCTTGGGCACCTGGTATGAACTGTTGGCCTAGAATGTGGAATACAGATGAGCCCTGGGCTAACTCTGCTTGCAACTCCTAGGAAAGCAGACTCTATACCATAGAGAAAATTGAAATCTGAAAGGAAAGAAAAAAAAGTCATGGCTATCTTGCTATTCCAAGAAGCACAAATATTCTTCCAAAATTATCCATCTCTTTACTGCTGTAGCACACTCCAACATTTGTATGGCAAATATATGTATTAAGATTATTTTCCTCCACCAGTTGCACAAGGCAGTCCTACCTTTTATAGGTTTTGGGGAGAGTTTGCGCTGGCATACATCATTAGTAAAATATATAATGGGTTACAGCCCTTAGATCAAAAAGCAACTTTGTATGTATGTAATTATATATGTATAGCTCCAACATATGTCATCTTCAAGAAATATCTGAAACCCCTACTCTTTCAACGGTTCTTCCAGTCATGCCTTGTTGCAGGATAACCTTCTCCGAATTGTCTTAAGTGCACAGAATGAAAAGCATGTTTGAAACAGATTTTGTAACTGCTGATTATATGATATTCTGTCTCTCCTGTTTTTGTCCCCGTTGTCAGAAATGTCATCTATTTGCATTATGTATCTTTTTGTTAACCTTGGAATTATCTTTTTCATGACTTCTGTTCCCTACCGACCTTCCATTTATATTCTTTAATTGAATTTCTATCCATGTTGTACTCATTTTCCTTCTTGCAAAGTGTTCTACCCTTGTGTTTCAAGTTCACGCTATAGAACGCCACATAAATGCATATAAAAATGCATGAATGAACAGCCTCTTTCTATAGCACGACCTGCACCTTCCATCTAATAAACATTCCCTAACAGATTTACCTGTAGCGCCCACCAGCGCTCTGTGACCTCACTGAGGGCTAGACTGCTGAGAGGTGCTTGCATTCATAGTCAGTGTGTTGCAGCCAAGTCAAATCAATACACAGCACCTGGAGGAAGTGTGTCTGATCCACCATGAACAAGTTAGTATACACTGGTATGTTCAGGTGGATGCCTAAAAGCGTGTTTTAGACAGCTGACCAGGAGGCACTCCAGCTATTAAAAATTATCTGCTGGCGCATTTGATCTCCATTTTCTGTATACTATTCTCATCGAAATATAATAAAAAAGAGCTGCCCAGTTGGAGTTTCAGGGGCCAGGAGCAGAAATGGCCAGGTTGGCAATGTTCTGCTCTCCAACGAGCTAGGAGCCCTACAGAATTGGCCACCCCTCTAACGGTTCATAGAGAGACAAGAGTTGGGACTCCACCGTCTGTAGTTCCCCAATGGGAATTTAAGGAATATACATTGACTACAGTCCAGGTGTATGAGGGCTACTCTAATCAGGATATGGAGGGAGAGTACTTTAGGGAAGCACAGGAATTGACTGCCATTGAACCTGGTCCCTAGCCACTTGACTCAACTACTTAACTTACCAATCAAATATATACTAGTATAGTTCAAACTTCTTTACTGGATGACTAATGCTTTGTATGGTGCAGGGTCCAGTGAAATGCATATGTACGGTACAGAGGTACACACCTACAGTCATATTAAGAGCTTAGGTAAAAGAATGTTTGTGTCAGGGCTCAGGGGGGCTGGTTTAATAAATGCAGTCTCTGGGGTATGTGGGCCTCCTATATCAATCTCTGTTGTCTCAGGGGGTCCGCCTGTTGGATCTAGTCATTTAATTCAGAAGGACAACAAAAGCTAGGTTAGTCAGGGAAACCTCTGGTTAAGTACCGAGCTGCTGGCTACACTCTGTAGATCATGTTTTTCTCTAATCATATCTCAAGCACTGTCAGATGCCAGTGGATAATGCTGTTCAAAAAATCTCAAAAGAAGCAGGTATGATTTGTCTTGTTTTTCTTGATTATGACAGTTGCAAATGGCTTTTTGTAATCTCTAGGAGGGTCACTGACAAATCATGCTGATAAATGGTAGCGCGGCAGAGATGGCAATTGGCAAAGATTACCCTGAACCGCACCCACTTTAGCACCTCAAGTGGGTGGTGGGTGTCACTGGGCATTGTACACAAATATTTAAATAATGGCTCCGCTCACTTTGATCACAGACATTGGTCTCCAAACAGAAGTTCATAAATAATACTACAATAGGATGGAAAGACGAAACTGTGCAGACGATAAAGTAAACTTTAGTTACCCTTTAAAATTATAAAGACATTTTAGAATTGAAACGACTGAACATTAATCATGAATTTGTATTCATCATGCGTCAGTTGTTGGGCGTGTGGCATTATCACACACCTTCCTGTGGGCAGATAGTATTGAGAAGCTCATAACAGGGACGGCATTGGGTGTATAGTTAAATGAATCAGTCTAGCCAACGGTGTATCGTTTTAGAGCAGTTTGCTAGATCAAAATACCTCCCAACCTGTGAATGAAACACAATTATTCAGAACAGAGAGGATTTAATTTAGAAAATTAGCTCCTCCTTTGCTCACGGATGATGGTTCTTTCTCTGCCTGTCCTGCATACAAAAATATGATCTGCTCAGAGTCAATGATTTCAACCACTTTTGGTCCTGAGGTTTTACAGTTCAGAAAGATATAAGGATCTCTATGGCAATGATAAGGTCAGGAGAGAGATCACAGTGTAGGTCAGGATGGTTCATGTAACTAAAGAGGTGCTTTTGATTTGTGTTAGGCTGCACTGTATAACACAGCACTTGACATTAAAATACATATACGACTTGATATTGTCTGTTTTTGCTGACTATTGCACTTCTGATGCACATCAAACGACCAGTTCGCTTCAATGCTAATGCGGGACCTGGCTGATCAAAAAGGACAAGCAGGGACACCAATGAACACAGCTAAGTCCACACATTGCGCTTTCAATGATGAAAGCAAAAGATGACTTCTAAGCTCTGCTCCTGTTAGTCAATTGCTAACAACGCATTTGCTGGTACCTTTCAAGGGGGTTGAAGCTGTGTTAATGCCAAGTAGAGGAACAAGTTATCGATTTTTTCCTGCTACCTGTCCATTTTATTTTTTGAAACTTTCAAGTACATGGTTGCTTGTTTTTGTTGGGCCTAGGATGCCAAAGGCTCATCTTCATTTATTTCAAAATAGCACATGTTGGGGATGGTGTGAATTAGGTGGAAACTTCAGAGAGGAGAAGTGACTGCTCTCATTTTCAAGATAGCTCTACTTGAGGTCCTCCATGGCTCGTGCAATCCTCTGGCATAGAAAATGGCATCTCTAGTCTCTTTGTATTTACCTGGCCTCTACATTTGTCATTGAAAGTGCTCCAATGCTCCATGGTTACATTGGGCTCTTGGTTTACTCAGACACGCATACACAGAGGTGGTATTACACCCAACGAATAAAAAAATAAAAAAATTAGCCTGTTATTTATGTTTTAAATCATAATGAATGGCATAAACCGTAGAGAGAAGAGTTATGTTTACTTCTGTCTAGATGTACGTTTGACTATTGGGAAAAGAAAATCCTTTTCTCCAGGAAAACTAAGATGGTATAGGCTTCTAGATATTTTGTCATTTATCCACGCCTGGCAGATTTTCCCTCAGTGGACACCTTAGCAGGCATTTTTCAGCACATGGAAATACTTTTGGCTGGAGTGAAACGTCTCCCATTCCTTAAAATTTTAGGGGACATAATATTCCCTGTAACAAACTATAAACATACTCCCCACCAACAGTTTTGGTGTATATTTACAAATGTTCAACTATTTTGAGAGTTCCAACATATTTCTAATTTGTGAGAGCTTGTAAAACATTTGCACTACCCTTGTCTCGTACTTTTTCCCTCCGCATTTGCTGCCTCTTGGTTATGCTTATTATTGTGGAATATCTACCACCTTGATAGACACCTGAGTGACTTGATCAGCATCTGGAAGTCGTGATTCAACAAATTAGGATTTAGTGTCTGTATGTGAAGATGATTTAAGGTTTATGGATTCAACATTTTGGGGAACCGAGCTAGAAAAAGGAAATCTTGCACTGAAGAGAACTACAATGTGAAGAGGACACAGTGAAGTGCTTCAACCTCAATTACCAAAAGTGAACAACCGAGTACAATGCTGATACATTTCTGTGACTCCTAGAAGTTCAGTATCTGCAAATACATTCTTGTGCTTTTAAAGGACTGTAGTTGTCTGAAAGGACATTTTGGGAGAATGAAGTGAGTTTAACTTAGAAAAGGAGTTCTTTGTGAGAACAGAAATGTTTAGGTTGGCATATTAATATATTTAAATGGCACGCAGGTAATTCACTGTTCTAGTGAATTTACTTAAATTGTTAATTCATTTATAAGTTTGCCAACAGAATTCAGTTCAGGGTCTCACAGTGGACGTTTATCCGCAAATCATCAAATATGACTTGACCTATTCTCGCTAGATGGTGTACTAAGGTCGCAGACTACGAATGAAGCGATTGCTGGAATGCAAGGGCTGTCGCACTTTTGCAGTGCATGTCTGTTTTAGGAGTGATTGGCACCTGTCCAGCCAAAGCAAGCTATCATTATATGTCTCATTTAAAAAAACGTTTGACGTGGTTCTACGTCTTGTTTAAATAAAGTCTGCACTTATGCCCTAATAGATCGTTAACAGCAAAGCGTAAATGAGATATAATTACAGAGTCATGCAATCCATGCGTCACTAAAATGTATAATGTGTGTATGTTTATTTTTCTGGCATTAGGTAAATGAAAGACGAGGTAAAACAACTCCTGAGTATTCAGCGACGATCGCCAGATCTTCTCTCCAGACGATGACATACATCACGTTGGATGAGTGAGTGCAAATGAGATTTACATTATTTAGCACAAGAGCAAACATACACTCCAATGCTTAGCCCGGGCAACTGGAAGATCATGGGTAGTGGCAATCTTCACTTGCGGAGAGGCACAAACAAGAGAGACTCAATCTACATTAAAACTCTTTGTGCAGTGGCAATGTCACATAAAGTAAAGTTATTTCAGGATGAAAATAATTTTGTCCCAGAGCTAACAGATGCATTTCAGTTGCTGGATAGCCAGTCTCTGGCAAAGGTGTTCTGTAATACTGGAGACCCTGTGCAGAAATTATAGCTATTTTCTGTGCATTCAAACCCTGAGCAGAAGAAATGATCTTGGTTGTATAGTGTTTGTGGACATGTTCAGACACAGGAGTGTGTCCCTCGCTGCCCTCCTGAGTTGGACTGGCCCGATAAATGCCATTTGGGTTTGATGTCTGATGACTGTCTTTTGAGGGTCAGGGTGATCTACTACACACCTTAGAGATTTAAATTATGTGACAGAAAACAATAAGAGATTGGCCCGATTTTTAGGTGCACACGAGATTATATCATGCACCAATAAGGACTGAGTACGTGTAGTCATTGTATGCAGATTTAAGGAGGAAAATAACAGAAGTCAAAAACGGGCTGAGAGGGACAATAGATGAGACATTTGCCGAATTGAACTTCATCCTTCTGCCCATCAATTTCACTTGATTCCATCTTCCTGGCTAGATTGTGTTAGTAATTACTTTTAAAGTGCGCTGTTATCCTAAAAGGGCTTTAGGAAGCATTGCACTGTGAGAGAAGAATAAAAGAGCATAGGACTCTGATAACCAGGGTCTAGAAACACAGGTTTTTAGTTTCCTTCAGAATTTAAATTCGGGGTCTTTCATTTTAAATTGGAGGGGGATGAAGTTGCAAAACAGAGCCCACTGAACATCGACTGATCGACTACTAATTACAAGGTGGCAAAAAAAGGCATTTAGTGGCAAAACATTCAAGAGGTTTTAGTAGGTCTTTCAAAGTTTTTCTCCCGAGAAAAGATGGAACACTGATATAAAAGACTCAAATGAACAACACATAAGCTTTTCACCCGAGCACACTCCACAACTGGGAGCCACATGAAGAAATGCATCCCAATCAGTAAACATCTACCTAAGCCATTGTGTACAAAACCGGTCTACTATAGAAGCCACACAGAGAACAAAGTCGAGGAAGGACTCTTGCAGCCGCATTCTGCAAACTCTGGACAGCTTAAGCTCCACGTGCTACTATATTAGTCTAAGATCTAAGACAACAACGTGGAGGTAGAACGCGAAAAGAATGTATCGACCTGTTAGAATACATATTCAGACAGTGCTTTAATCTTTATTTTTGACTAATTAATTATGCATAAGTCTTCCAAAATTACACCCAGCACCTCTGAAAGCAGCACTACAAGGGAACGTAAGGCTGGTAATGGAGTAACAAAGTATGATCACATCTCCCCAGCTGTGATAACACTAAAATAGCTCCACATTGAGACAGGGTGGTTCTGTAAATTTGCCTTTTAAACTCACAAAGCGTTCCAGTCTGGAACCCCAAAATAATTGGCACAAAAACTGGTCATCTCTTGAGGCAAACAACAACTCAGTACTACTGACACCCTTCTTCTTGAAATACTACAATTCAGGACAATTAAATCAGTAAGGGCCTCATTATAAGTGCTACAACTCCTGCTA
This sequence comes from Pleurodeles waltl, assembly GCF_031143425.1. Classification (NCBI taxonomy): domain Eukaryota; kingdom Metazoa; phylum Chordata; class Amphibia; order Caudata; family Salamandridae; genus Pleurodeles; species Pleurodeles waltl. The sequence goes on from NC_090436.1 coordinate 322,122,000, forward strand.
AACGCACATTCTGAAATGATGTGTTTTGTGATAAATATCGCCAGGTCACACCTGCGGATACTTATCAGGGATGAGGCTGAGGGATGCCCAGTGTTTACAGGAACAGATGCAATGTGGTGGAGTAAGCACCAAAAATCACATTTTATTACCCCAAAACACGTGATAAGTGATAAATACCGACCCCCTTAGTGTTGTTTTTATCAGATGCAATAATTATCACATCCGATAATGGCTACCTCAACATAGGCCTAAGCACTCATTCACGGGGAGCACCCGAAGTGTGAATCTTACTTCCTCCAGCAACTGGACACACACAGGATACTTCTCCTTCCGAAGGGAGCTGAAATAGCTACTGCTCCAGCTACACCTTCCACCTCCAAGGTTCCAAATGTAGGCCGGTCTTGTACTTAGCCAAGAACTTACCTCAATTGCTACTGTCATTATACGTGTATAATTTGCTTTAAATTTACAATTGCCATGTTCCCCCTTGTTTCTTCGTATCCCTATCTACACTCAATCTTTCAGTTATAATTTTGGGGGATTTTATTTTTGACAATTGGTGGTTTTGTGTTTCATTTGTAACCAATAGCCCAGATGGTATGTAATGTGTAAAGCTTTGTCACCCTCCGGGACTGCTTTGTGCTTTGCAGCAGGAATTAATAAATCAATATATGATATTTTATAACATTTATTATGGTGTTTTTGCCTTTATAAACTTTTCTTACGAATTACAAAAGAGAATATTGAAAAGGAATTCTGCACATGTCTATTAATCAATCAATCAAGGTATTTTTAGATAGCGCGTTAGTCTCAAGGAAAACCTATGCTTGATACTTGGGATTAGAAATCACCTCCTACTCAGTAGAGCAGACTGGGTTTCAGGTTCCCATGGAAGGACATTAACTGGTCATCTAACCGGAAGTGGTCTAGAATGTGGGGTAGGAGAGTCCCATTTTTCCAGCAAGAGTACAGAGTCTTCACAAGAGGGAACTGCTACAAAACGCTACACATGTCACAATCACATTGTTAAAAACGAAAGAGCTTGGGTTTGAAAACAACACATTTAAAGCATGTGATTTTGGGCTGTGGGACGTACGAAGCGAAGTCATATAATGCATCTTTCCTCCACCCACTGCAAAGCTTGTCTCTTTATACTCTTCTTGTATTTTCCTACCTTTCTCTTTCACTCTATTGTGCCTTCCTCTTGCTGTGGGTGTAACTTTGATGAAGACAAACAATTTTCTGTCTCCAGAAATTAGTGTCAGTGTCCAACCCTGGCTAGTACTAGCACAAGTTAAGCGCAATCACTTTTTATCTTCGTTGACACCCTTTCCTCACTTACCCAACTGGTATTCACGCCTCATCTGCACTCAAGAGTGAAATTAACCCTACTCCTCAAAATCAAATCCCCTCCTCTCTTTTTTCAAGTGAAATTTACCTAACCCATCACCAGCACATTTACTTCAAAAAACAATTAATTCAACGGGGTATCTTATTAATTACTCAATGGTTCCTAAGCCAACTCTGATTTACACATGACTTCTAGCCTCATTTACATACGTAATTAACATGCATTATTCCGCAGTATAAAGTTAATGTTCTTATAAAACATCTTATTGTACAAGTTGATCTTGCACAGATTGTGTGAGGTCACTTAATAATTCGGAAAATACCGTAGAACTTAATCAGAAAATCAGAACAGTGTGTTTTAAAGCAGGTCCTACCTACTTTTTCAAGGTAACAAGTGGGACCTCCAATAGATGCAATTGTAATTCAAGGATTCTGTGTGTAAGTATCGCTGTTGAGTGGCAATGGACCAACCTTTGGTACATCTTGTACGTGCAAACAGTATTGTCATAGTGTTATTTTTCAGAACTGGCAGACCCTGATCACTCGGTTTTTGACATGTTTCACATAATGGTCTTGTAGTCTGTAGGAACTGGCATGAGATGATTCGGCCAGCACATGATTATAAGCGAACAAGTACTTGAAATGAGTTTGTGAAAACCAGTGTCTTGCAAGCTGCAAAGCCTTTGAAGCAACGAATCTTTGAATGTCTTAAAATTGATTTAAAACAGAAATAATTTTCTGCTGTACAACATGTAGCACAGCTACATGCTGTACAACAGAATATTGCTAGCCATAAGTCTGCATATAGCGTGCATGTGTGTCCACTGTATGGCTCGTACATAAAAGTTAATGTAACTATGGAGCAGAAATTCCGTGCCACTGTTCCGGCTGTTATCTGAGCTGATAATATTTAATGTACTGACAACAGAAGGATGAACAGTAGAATAGGCCCTTTCTGGGTACAGACAAAGATACCAGGAGCCAAAGCTTAATTCACTAAACATTCGTGCAGGTCTGCCTTAGCACATTTTCCATTCTCTTTTGTTCACTCTTTCTGCTAGTTTTTTTTTTATTTAATTTATGTGTGGAACCATGTTCCCGCCTTTGAACACTGCCTTCTTCTTTGAATGCAAACTCTTACAGTGGAATGTGTACTACTGGTTACACTGGTGAGATTACATATGCACATTGCTGTACAAAACTGGTGATCTCAGGCATTACTAAACAGAATAATAACAGCTAAAGATTCTGTTAATGTATTGATCAGTCTTACAGGCAAGGCATTTCCACAACATCTCCTTCCCTAAATTATTTATTATACACCTTCACACCAGATGAAAATGAAACAGTCTAAAATAAGGGGAGGCGCCATGCTCCCTGAGCCCACCTGTTGTTGCATGTCGCTCATGAGCACCACGACGGTTTGGGACGCGGAGACCTGTCACCTCTATGCCTCAGACATGACTGACCGCGTACCCAGGTCCTACGGTTAGTGAGGCAGCTCAATAGCTCAGTACTGTATAGACGTACCGAATGAGACCATCATGTAGAAGACTGAAACCTACGCAGTTGCAATGATCACGATCTAATGACATCACTGACCAACAAGGTGAGATGTAGCAATAGTTAAATGAAACTGGGTACCACTGAGGTTACATGTGTTAATAGCTATACATCATTTCACTCCTACCGACACTGACCAATAACATTCTGAACACTGAACGTACACCTTACTACTGTCATTCCTCTAACAGAATCATTGCAGCGGCCCACCTTGTTGGGCTACATCTGAGGTCAATGTTCGCTGTTCTCAAGCTTACGAATGAGTGTCTCGTGCTGGTGAACGAGGCCTGCTGTGCGCCACCCCGGGCGCAGGGCGCGCAGACCCCTGGAAGCATGCCACGGGCCGTAACGGCACCTGCCGCCCCTATGTGCATGTACCATGTGGCCAAGGGCCTGGCCTCGGGCCACATCAGCGCGGGGAGCCTGTGCCTCGACACCGGCCCCCACGTCACTGAGTCCTCCAGCCTCGCGCTACAACCGGCCTGGCGCGAGGCTTCCTTACAGCACGCGCTCTCCTCGCAACAAGCCGCAGTAACGAGGCAGCCATTGCCTCGCGCTCGGGAAGACGGTCTCGTGGCGTCAGAGCGACATTCGTCGTGACTGGACTACCAATCATCTCCCAGCTACTCTGCTTCCCAAAAATCACAAAACAAACTGCCGGCCTTCCACCAGCGTGCCATGCAGCAGTTTCTTCCTTCCAAAGGACAAACATATACAACACAAATACTACGCTCCGCGGGGTAAGGGCATTTCACGTCATGGTTCGAGCATTTTGATCTATTCAAACATGGGCTGGAGAGGTGCCAGGGCCACACATGCGACAGTGCAAGCAGAATACCCAAAAGCATATGTGCACATTTAGAAATTTGTACTCGTCACCTACAGTCCATCAATGACTCACAGTCTGTGGCGTCCCCCTGCCTCACGCAAGCAGAGGAATCACAACCACACACACCAGCAGTGCTAGTGACCAGCAATGGAGCATTTCAAAACGATGCAGACTTTGATAAACATAGTGCCAGACGCAACACATGAATAAGTTCGAAAAGGATTGTGTCGAAAGTGCTGTGAGGTTATTTGAAAGATAATTGCGACCGATGCATGGGTAGTGAGTGACCATGCCATTCACATGCTACTGTCATGAGCACTAGTTTGCAAATAAGGCATCGACTACGCAGCAGAACATGTGTTCGAATAACCTGTTGCATGGCCTGGGTCTATAATGTGAGACTGGAGCATTAACTGTGTGATCAAAGCATGAAATGGGTGTGAGCCGCTTATACTACTCAATCAAACATGGAATGTATGTTCACTGTGCCATATTCCGCAGTATCAATTCCTTCAAAGCCTATACGGTGTTAGCTTTACATGCACTACAGTAATCATGCCCTCTGAGATTTGCAAGACCTACTGAGTAGACATGTGTGATATGCTTAGCTCTTACACCCTTTATTTAGCAGGCCCTGTGTGATTAGCATGTTTTGTCATTAGAACTTAGCAGGCAGTTAGTATATGTAGAATATGATGTTCGCAGGTCTTCTCTGATGAGCACCTGCAGTGGATGCATGCATTTGTCTAGCATGCACTGTGATATCTGAGAAGCAAATGATTTGCACATACATCTGAGAAGCCACCTATGTAAGGTGCAATCAGCATCAGGTATGTGATCAGTGCAGGCACAATGGGGATATTGCTTAACTGTGAGGAGCAGGTTCTCAGACAAAAGGATGAACAATAGGATCATATGCCCAAAATTATCCTAGCATGTAATCTGATTAGTGTGTGATTTCTGATTGAGATGAATCTTATCGGTGTATTTACCATGTGTGCTTAAGATGTTCAATATGGAGCATGTTCTATGTAAAGTGTGTGATAAGTATATGGCAAGTCGTCGAAGCATGTTCTGTGATCAAATGAAGCAGCTAGTCACTACATGTATGGCATGCATTTGCATTTTAATATCAAACCTGACTAGCAATAAATTGATCAGTTGGGAAATTGCCATGTTTTCTGTGTTGAGCAAGGAGTGCATGATCAATGTGTGCACGTCACAAACATATGAATTATTTTAATTACTATATTATGTGCAATCATAGCATGCATGGTGCGACTAGTGTATGCACATTTGGTGGCATGTTCTGTGTGGTTACCATATGCAGATTAACATTTTCTTTATGAACAGCATGTCATGACCTGTGTAACAACAACACATACTGTGATTAGCATAAAGTGTGTGAGGGGCATGTGTGGCGTGATTAATGTATGTTTTGTGGATAGCTTGTGTCTTGTGATTTGCAGGCCTCTCTGATGACCATGTCCTGTGTTATTAACATTCAGTGTGTAATAAAGGTGTGTATAATTAGTAATATGAGCCCTGCTGCTGGCGTTTTGTCATATGATTAACATGTACTGCATCATCATAATGTATAACATGATCAGTATGGAACTTGTAATCAGAATATATGTATATATATATATATATAGTATGACCACCAAATGAAATTTGATCGTCAGGTCTATGCATGGCATGACCAGTCAGTGGTGTATTTAGATTATTACGTGGCGTGAATAGTATGACTTTTGTCATGTGTATGGCCTGTATGACTGTCATGCCCTGCGTGAGAAACACAAAGCTGTATGCAGGCCCACTGCGTATACTTTGTGCCCATTTACTGCCCTGTGCTGCAATGACATAGGCCGAGCGAATACTGAATTTATTTTCTTGTTTCAACTCCAATGCCTGTGGCATGGACTGTGTGTGTAGCATGTTCTGTGCATAGCATGAAGTGTGTGATTAGTATGCCTTGTGTGATTTGCATTAAAAATGTGATCGGTGCATGTACTGTGAACTGTAGTTGCTCTGTTATTGGTGCAGTGTTTGTGAAGGCTGTATATGTACAGTGCAGCCCCATGTACACCCTGCTGTCTGTGCATAACATACCCTGTGGCAACACAGGAAGGAGGTAAACGGATAAAGTCCTGGTCCTACCTTGTTGGAGGCCATCTCACTGACGGAGTGCCTGGTCTGTAGGGTCTCCAGCTGGTCCAGGCACCAGTCCAGCTCCTCCAGGGTCTCGTTGGCCAGCTTCTGGTAGGCCTCCTCTGCGAAGAGATATGGAAAAGGGTACTCAGTCCTCAGGCGTTTGACGGGGCTAACAGCAAGCTGCAGAGGGTCCATCCTGCCGTACCCAGCCATCCTCGGAGGAGCAGTGCACAAACATGAGGGATCCCTCATGCTGTTTACACCAGACACTGTGTGAGGAAAGCTCTGCCTCAGCGGCCCGGCTGCATGACAGTCACACAAACTTTCACAGGGTCTCCCGCCCCCCTGAGGGCAGGCTACTGCGCCCCCTCCACGTCCCCACGAGCGGGGTCCGCCTCACTGGGACAAGCCGTGCATCAGCTGGGCCGGGGACGGGCACACCTCCTGCCTCCTACACCGCTGCTGCTCCCCGGCTCGCACACCGGACCAGCTGCGGGATCTCCCCCACTCAAACTTGGGATGTTTCATCCTCCTGGGCCCTCCTCCTCTGCCCTCACTCCCTTCCCGTCCTTCCTTCAGTCCCAGCACAGGCTCCGATGCGGCTGCATCATCCTACAACTGAGAGAGCCCGTCGCTTCCTCCCCACCAAAAACCCAGGGCTCCAGCCTGCGCGAGAGGGCGGGCGGCAAAACCCGGCGCGGAGTCTGGGCAGCCGGAGCCTCTCGCCCTCCCTCCTCTGCCAGACGTGCGGCGGGAGGATGAACAGCCTGGCTCTCCTCACGCAGCACACGCTGCGGAACACTATCCCAACGTGCCCGGCCCAGGAATGAGCGGTCATCGCGCCAACGACAAACGCGCCCACATTATTTCACTGTTCCTATCCAAAACCCTGCGCTCCCCCCACTCCCTTCACAAGACCGAGATAGCGTCAATGCAGGTTAAATGCAGTTAGTATCCATAACGTATGCACAGCTTGCAAACTTTTCCTACTTAAGCAGAATAAGGGGCTAGGCAGACCCAATTAAAAGTGCATGCAACATCGCGAATTGTGATTCTCGAAATTGAAATGTACCTCATGGAAAAGGACTGTCTAGAGATGGGTGTCGCATATTGCATCTCACACGCGCTGGCAGCTATGTAAATGAATGCAACAGCCCTTCCCTGAATCATCACATGTGAACCCACTTAAGCAAAATTCTTTTCTGCAAAACAAACCTTCAAGCTATCAGGCTGACGGGGGGCAGTCCCAGGTTTGCTAAGAAAAAGTTAATGTTATGTGTCAGAGCAAATGGATCAATACCAGGGGAAGTTACAGTTGTCCAGTTACAAGTGGTTTCTACTGGAGCCATTGGTGCGATATGGGGATTTGAGCACTTCATGAACTGCTGATGGGCAAATTCAAGTCGATTCCAATGGCAGCTTGGAAATGTTTCTTGTTGTCTAATAGCTCCAGTCAGGATTTTAATGTAACCAGTAATATTTGCCTTTATTTTGCCCAGGGCATTCGAGGACTGATTCTCAAAATATTTTGCTCAGTTACACAAAAATAAGTTTTTGAATTCAAAATCATAATCCCGTTTCACAGAAAATAGACAAGTGGTATTTTACATTTTAAAATTATTTTTAACAAAAGCAGTGTTTCTGAAGCATAGTTGTTGTATGAGGAAGTTCAGGGATGACTTTGGGGCTTATTGTGTACGCACCCCTGTGATTACAGGTGGAGACCATCAAACTCTAATGATTCTGACACAACAGGTAACTGTTGCAGGTATTTTGCCCGTCTTGAAATATCTGCAAACAAGGTGAGAAACGAGAGCGGACCGCCCCAATTTTGATTGGTGTGTAGAGGAATGGGTTTCATTTTGGAGAAAACTAATTTCCCATGGATCAAGAATGGTACATGTGCTAATGCATATTTTCGTCATATTTAAAAGTGTACCCGTGGGCGTAAACTGGGAAATCAATGAGTGTCGTAGATTTCTGGGAGTGCTCTGAGGATTATGTGCGAGATCCTGAAATATAAAAAAATGTATCCAAATGTAGGAACAATCCTACAGGACCAGGTTTTAAGGCATGAAACACCGACCGAAATGGTGCAGCACACAGAGTGCACCAGTGCGCATTTCAAGGGTGCTGAGCAGGGGGAGGGCTGCACTGCCCATGCCATAGACAGTGCAGGGGCCCCCTGTGGCCCCCTTCACTGAAAAAACAGGCAGGGAACAAGGTTGTAATCAGCAGGGTGGCGCTGAGTTCAGAGCCGTCCTGGCTGATTACAACTTGCACCACCGTCATCCTGTCGGGATCGGAGATCCTGGCAGAGACGTGGGTAGGTTGGTGGGTCTGCCCGCCAACTTCGTAATGTGGCAGTCGGCCCTCCAAAACCGCAGAGGTCCGACTGCCACTGTGAGTCTGGCAGTCTGTTGACCGCCAGACTCGTAATAAGGCCCTTAGACGTCTGAAGAGTAGGCCTCGCACATTAGGTCATAAAGTACAATGTCTGATAACCCATGTGCTACTACTTGATACAGTACAAAACATCTGTAAATGGTCTGATGGAATTCCCACCTTGGCTGATCTAACAGAAACCATATCTCAGTTGTTTAGGTCAACATTACATGGTTTCTTGGATAATGATTCCACAATGTCACTGAACAGTGTTCATAGTCACCACCCTGCAGGGTCAATGTTAAATGGGAGACACAATGCGAACAATTGTTTTCTTTGCTTTTAATCAATTATTAGAATGAACTAAAGAACAGCAGCTTCAAAGCCACATAGTAAGCCTTGTGAAATGAGACAATTGTCATTATTCTGTATTTTAAGAATGTATGTAGTGTAATGTATATAGTGTATATGTGGAACGAATACATCTGATGGTGGGTCATTACACTGCTAATGGTAGAACAGTGGCAGAAAGCAACTAACATTAGAAATAGGCTCTTATCAGAGTTCTGAACGAAGGGGGAGAGACGGTGCCAGCGTTTGAGGGTCCAGGATACCAAATTCTGTCACCGCCCATTCCAGCGGTGCTAGGTTTTGTGCTGATTCATAAACGATCAGGAACATCCCTGCTTCTGGCTCTTACCCCCTGCTTATTCAGGAAAATAGGAACTAGCACCAGACCCCAAGGTCTGATGGTTCACACACACATTAGTACAAGGGCAGAAGGACAAAGGCCTCACGGAGTCTTGTGAGCTTGGCTCGTGGCCAAACAGTTCACTGATGAGCCTGATATGGATGTAACAGATCAATGTCTTAGAAGACCAGAGAAAAATCGACCTGCCGTGTTCTGATCCTTTTGTACAAACTCCTGCCCATGTCTCGATAAACCAACAAGAAATTATTGGCATAATACATTTATAGCAGATGGTAGTGCCATGACGGTCACACAGGAGTTGGGCAAAACCTAAAGCACCACAACACAGTTGATAGAGGACACAGTTGACAACAAACCTTAAATGGGATGATGTGCCAGCATTAAGAATCCTAGCAATATTACTAGTACAAAAAGAAAGGGAAGAGGACGTGGGAGGAGAAGGAATGAGTGGAGGTGTGGCACAAGGATCAAAATATGGACAAACTGTCTCATAAAGGGAATGTGTAGCAGCCAAAGAGGAGAGATGACCATTGTGAGTGAGAGACGACAAGAGCTCGACAAGTACAAGAACTTCACTTATGCTTGGCCAGTAGCAACGCAGAAGAACACTGAGAGTGCAGCATCACTGATGCCCAAGTCTGGTACGTTGCCAATACTATGGTTTGGTTTACCTGCCAAGAGCAAGAGAAGTTGAGAACGATAATGGTGGAGGACCGATGGTCTTAGTGGGCAGAGCCGAAGGAGCTACAGAAACGCTAATGGTCGCTGTTAGTGAAGGGCATACTACAGATCTGCATTTCCGTGCGTTTGTGGTTCCGGTCAGGCCTGGCTTCTGCAGTATGGTGGCAGCAGAACAGTTTTGTAGAAGACAAGAAAGAAGTCAGAAAGTAGGGATCAGCTGAGTAGGTGAGGTAGAGAGAGGCTGGAGTGCAAAAGGGAGATGTAAGCTTGTTTGTTTTGAACATCACTAGTGCTGTCACCACCACATCAGTGATTTTATTTAAATTTAATATTTTCATTGCATGCATATGGTGGCCACTTTTAAGTGATGGGCTGTTTCCTTTTCTTTTTTTTTTTTTTTTGTGGCACATGCCTGCAATAAAAATCTAAAACAAAATTAACGATTGCACTAGCACATCAATGCCATACGTACTGGCTTTGAAAATGCTTGTTTTAAATTTACATAACTACGTGGTGGTTGAGTACAAATAAAAAACACTGAGTCAATTGCTAAGTCACTATTGAAATTTGTACACCTTGATACTATCTCAAAAGTACACCTGATGAGATGGGATTCATCCTTATTTCCCCAAACATCGCATCATCTCCTTGAGCGGTGTATGAATGTAGTACTTCTGTATCCAAGTAATTAAGGTAGAATCCCTGCAAGTTACCGTCTTAACTTTCATGACAACATTGACAAGCTCCTCATTATCGACTTCTGACAACACAATGGGTAGAAAAGGGCTATAGAAATACCGTTACAGTACAATGATGTATATTGGGGAATAGCCTTCAACTCACTAAGCTGTGAATGTGGTCTACTTGATAGGCTCAAAAAAGGGCTCCAGACCCCTCAAACCCAGCCCCACACTGCCACAGTACTGCCTTCGGAAGATTACACTCCAACACTCTGACACTGGTTCTAAAGCACTGACTCTTCATATTGGAAACCATTCTTTCCAATGTGCATGCTTCTGCACCAGGCCTAAGCGCTAAAACAATAGGCTTGCATTCTGGGCAAACCACTCACCGCTGGTAACTTCAAAAGGACCAAACCATTCATCTCTGGTTGTTAATACTGATCAAACCATTCTCCTCTGGTGGACTCACAGTGATCAAACCACCACCTCCAGTGGCCTTGTAATGATCAAACAACTCAACTCTGGTAACTTCAAAAGAACCAAACCACTTACATCTGATGGCCTTATAAGGACCAAACCACTCACAGCTGGTAACTTCATAAGCACCAAACCACTCACCTCTGGTGGTCTAATACTGATCAAACCACTCACCTCTAGCTGCCTCATAATGATCAAACCACCACCTGTGGTGGCCTCATAATGATCAAACCATTCACTTCTGGTTGTCTAATACTGATCAAACCATTCACCTCTGGTGGCCTCATAATGATCAAACCACCACCTCCGGTGGCCTTGTAATGATCAAACCACTCACTTCTGGTAGCCTGAAAAGAACCAAAACAATCACCTCTGATGGCCTTATAAAGAACAAACCACTCACAGCTGGTAACTTCGTAAGGACAAAACCACTCACCTCTAGTGGCCTCATAATGATCAAACCACTCGCACCAGGTAGCCTCAAAAGAACCAAACCAATCACCTCTGGTGGCATTATAAGGGCCAAACCACTCACAGCTGGTAACTTCATAAGAACCTAACTACTCACCTCTGGTGATCTAATACTGATCAAACCACTCACCTCTGGTGGCCTCATAATTATCAAACCACCACCTCTGGTGGCCTCAGAATGATTAACCACTTAACTATGGTGGCCTCATAATGATCAAACCACCACCTCTGGTGGCCTCATAACGATAAAACCACCACCTCTGGTGGCCTTATAAGGACCAAACCACTCACCTCTGGTGGCCTCATAATGATCAAACCACTCACCACTGATAGACTCACAATGATCAAAGGTGCCATCTGCTTGGAATCGCAAGCCTTCAACAAAAGTGAGAACCTGTTCTCAAATCTCTCATGCCGGACCACTCTCCACTATGTTTCAGTCTTGCCAGAAGATCTCTTTTTCTACCAAAAATGTAAAATTCAGCTGTTGGAAAAACATCTCCTCCTAGTATAAAACCTAATTGTTCTGTATCGTCCACCAACCTTCACATCAGACACCACAAAGGAATGTCTATTCCTACTGCTGTCTATTTCTGTAAAATGTTGGCCCATCACCCTGTAACCTAAGGTGGTATCCCTAAGAAGAAGATGTGTTGCATTAGCTACAAATGCCTCGTACTCTCATTGTAATCGAAGAGGCCATTTCGAAAGGAAAAGGACAACTAAATCAGTGGTACTTTTAAGGCTTGGGTGATTGCAAACACCTTGAAAAGCATATTTGTACATCTCAGTTTAGTAATTGGATAGCGCTTTCATCATGAGCTAAATTGTCTTCAGGCGCATGAAAATGGAGAGCATTTCAAGAAAGAAATGTGGAAGATGTACAGTCTCAATGCCTCTCGCTATAACAATTTAGGAGTTGGTAGAACAATACAGGAAGGGCTGAATAGCTTCCAAAGTAAACAAAACATGTTTCAGGGAAGCTGAGACCAGTCTCAATAAAAAATACCTTTATAGTGTGTATTATGCCACAAGGTAAAACTGTTTATAGAGCTTTAAAGTATTTAATGGTGAGCACTACTGGAAACTGGGAGGTTTTCAAGCGCTACTAATTTTGGCAGATAAGTTAACTGAGACTAAGATGTGAGGCGATTTGCCTAGAATCGCATAATGTAGTCAAAAGAGAAATCTGAGTTTACAACACACATGTTCAGTTTACTCTCCTAAGAAATATGGGCCTGATTGTTCGAAGAGTAAGATATTCTTGAGGGGAAAGACACGCGTCCACAAAGAAGCTTTTCTAACTTTTAGCTAATTTTTATTATAGCCTACAATCATCTCTCAGGACAAAGCATTTCATAGTTATCTTCCCGATTTAAACCTCGTAGGTCTAAAGGTATGTAAGCGAAAAGTTAGGGTACGGGAAACTTTCAGGTTTTTTAAAATGTATTCTTCATACTGAAAATAATTTCCAAGTCATGACCCCTGATCCCTTAGTCCTCCTGCATGATTGTGACTAGGAATATAAAATTCTGAATGTCGACATCACAGAATATTGTTGCAACAATAACAAGGGACAAAATATCGAAAGGTAAGTGAACAGAGGAGGGGGAAAGGGCTTACTATTCTGAACTCCACATCTACTTACCTTGAAAATATATATCACCGAGCTACACAGTTGTGTATAGAAAATACACCTTTCGATATTTTGTCCCTCAATATTGTTGTAAGGACATTGTGTCCCGTTGATATTCTCCGTCCCGCATTAATGAGGTTCCCGCATGCACTTTCCCCTCCTTGCCGGACCCCTCAAGCCGAGAACACTTCGATGTAAGTCTGAATATCAAGATTATTGCGGGAAAGGCGTTTCACGTGTATTTGAACATCCTCAGATTTACAATGCCGTGAATGTTCCCAGTGTTTCCACTCGGCCCTCCTCTGTGCACACCAGCTTCCTCACCCCCAGACGCCCCCCAAAGACTGCGGACCTGGTGGGGGTGCAGGGTGATGAGTGGCGCCTGTGCGTGAAAAAATCCCCCGGACTTCACTGTGTGAAGCAAGATCTAGAATTTGTGTGCAGAGATGCAACTTCTGCACACTTACCTTACACAAACTGAGCTCTTAGCTCCTGCATTACAGTCCCTTCCCGCTTTTTAGGATGTTAAAAGAGCGACATTTTGGATTAGGATAAAAACCGGTAAATGATTCAGTTCCTCACTGAAAAGGATTAGGACGAATGATTTTTGAAAGAAGAAACACAAACACACAAAACGCATATAAATTGGTCTTGGAAATTAGGAATGTCGCTCATCAAGGGACTGCGACTGAAAACTGACCCGGGCACCAAAATAAAAGTGGCCTCTATTAGTGAGTTATGAAGCTAAAAAGAGCCCGTCTTGTAAAGTGGGGCAGTTTTGAACTTGTAAACACAAGTGTCTCGCAAGGTTTGGAAGACCGCATCAGTGCTTTAAATGAAAATAAAGAAGTGTAGGTACTCACTTTTTGGAGTACCTGTTTGCTCTTGAGGAGTACCGGTACTCTCTTATTAAATATATTGTAGTAGTGCTTAAAGTGTAGGTACTCTCCCTTCCAAATTCAAGAAGTGCAGGTTCTCGGTACCAGACAGTACCCGCACATTTAAAGTACTGGACAGCATGGATTCAAGCTTTCTGGAGACAATGTTTGTTTTAATATCAGGGAAATCAACAATAAAAACTAGCCCAACAGACCATAAGACAGGCCCACAAACAGCAAAACAACTAGCCTATCAACGAACCTTCAGACCACTCGGCCATGACTGAACCTTCAGACCACTCAGCCATCACTGAACCTTCAGACCACTCAGCCATCACTGAACCTTCAGACCACTAGGCCATGACTGAGACCACTCAACCATTACTGGACCTTAGGACCACTAGTCCATCACTGAACCTTCAGACCACTCAGCCACTTCTGAACATTCAGACCACTAGCCCATCACTGAACCTTCAGACCACTAACCAATCAATGAACCTTCAGACCACTAGGCCATCTCTGAACGATCAGACCACTCAGCCATCACTGAACCTTCAGACCATTAGTCCATCACTGAATCTTCAGACCAGCCCGTCGGGCACTGCCTGATTGCCGCATAGGCCAGTCCAAAACACTTGTGAGGGAATTTTCTGATGTAGTATAACTGAATAAATCATTAATGTGTTTCAAAGTAACCTAACTTGGAACACTAAAAACTAGGACATTCCACAATCGCATAAGTAGGTTTACTTTTTTCCATTGACTGATGAGCACGGAACGACTTAATTCACCGCGCCCACCAAAACAAAATGCTGCACTGAAATGCATGAAAACTCGCCTCCACTGGTGTTCAGTCGACTCTCACAGAAAATTGGGACATGTAATGGTGAAAAACTGAAACTGTCCAGGCATTACCTGGACCCTGGTCACCTTATTGCGTTTATTATAAACAGTTTCTAAGTGGCAAAGAGATGTAGCAATGCTTAGCCTAGCAAAGAGTCTCTCTTCCCTTCCTTTTACTTTTTGACAGTTCTTGCTTTTTGTGCGTATACAGATCGTCACTTAGTTCACATTACAGAAGCAGACACAAGCTTTCTCTCCCATGGTTCCTGCTTAGTTGCTGAAATAGCCATTTCTGGTGCATATTCATGCCATTCCTTACAAGAAGGGGGATGATTTTAAGATACAAAGGAAACAAACATCTCAGGGTCATATGTACAGAATTTAGGAATTGTGATTTCCTAATTGTGATTCTTTGAAAATCACAATTAGGAAATCAAAATTCTAAAAGTACAAAAATGTACAAGCTGTAAATAGAAATTCAAAACGAGGTTGCAAACCTAGAGAAACATGAGTATTTTTGCCATTTTAAGAATGCTTTAGATTGCAGAGGTTGAAGTGGACAGGAACTATTGGAACTATGTTCCAAAGCTTTTTTTTTAATTTGGAAAAAACGTCTTATGTTAAAAAACAAACAAACAGGGTAAGGCTGGCCTGTGCGCCTATCAGATCAGTGAATGGGCTGTGTTGCAGCTGTTTGTGGCCCTATTTCATGGGCTGGTATGCCAGCTTTTACTATTGCTTTCTCTGAAATTACCACAATAATTGCCTCCAGGAACCACAAATGGTTGCAGTCACCTATACCTTGCAAAGCACTTGTACAACATGTCTTTACAAGTTTAAAACTGCCCTGGTGTGCAAATGTGGGCCACTTTTTTGGCTATCTGATTTGCTAATGGGGACCACTTTTAAATTGGTGCCCGGGCCTATTTTCTGCCCCAGTCCGACCCTCCTCCAAAGGGTTCATGCTGATCTTGAGTTGCCTTGTGCTAAAAGAGAAAGAAATGGAGATTCCTGTACTTTGACGCTTCATGGTGACAAAGAAAGCAGGGCATGAGTGGTAAGGGATGGCCCTCAGTATCACAGTTGTGCACTTATGTTCATGCACTCCAACCACTGCTTCAGAGGCTCCAGGTATGGAAGTCATAATTTAAACACTAGGCAGTTTAAGGAAGCCCTAGACTTCCTGGTTCATATTTTGGGCTTTTCGTTTTATTCTTTACTTAATGGTACCCAAAAGGCTTAATCTGTAGCACTGGATGGAAGAGAAATGAAAGTAGGTATTTCATCAGGTGACGTATAAGAAACGTACACGGAAGAGGTGACGCATTCTGCAACCTGCTCGCGCTCCAGGAAGAATCTTTTATATCAGAGCTGCGTTTCTTAGAAGTCTGTGCCAAATGTTATCACTGGATGTCGTCTTAAGCAAACAGAAAACAAATGGTACTAGTAGTTAACCTGTGCTACTTGTTAAGTGAAGTGTTGCTGCCAAACGTTATAAAAACACGCTTCTGTGAGCTCGGTAAAATGCTTGGAATTGGAGTACATGGACAATGCACAGTGATTTCATTACCTCATAAACACGCGCATCTGAAGAGGCAAGCTTTTACACCCTGTCTCAGCAGGATACCAAGCAGGTCAGACTTTAAAACAAGCAATGGCACAGCCAGGAATCTTGATGCTGTGCAGCATGGCCAAAGTAAAACAAAAAAATCTTTTACATGGTCATTTTGTGGTCGTGCACATCACGCATGTGCATGCCTTTAAAATGACGCATCAGCTTTTTTTGTTTTTAGGTACCAACCCGAGTAGGATCGGTAACTTAAAACAAAACAAAATGCGCAAAATCATTTAACATTTTTGTAAAATAAATGGGGAGAACAAAGGTAATTGGGGGTGGCAGCAGCGGGGGCAAATCAACAGAAGGGGGTCTGAAGAAACAAGGGGGAGAGTGGAGAAACACGGAGGCAACAAAGGGAGAGTGACAAAAGTAACACGGGGAGGGCAAATGCAACATAGAGAATAACACAGGTGACAGAAACAGAATGAGTGCAGGAGGAAGATCATGAGGAGAGGCAGTAGCATGCAGGACACAGACATACACAAGGGAGACGGCTCGAAAACACATGCACTGTCTATGAGTGCTTACACCAAAAGAACAAGCATTTGCAATGCAACGGGTCTTGCGTTTGCTCATGTTATCGCTGATCACGTTGTAAACTTATAACCCGACTTTTCACCCATCGGCAAAAGTGCATTCATGCACGTAACCCGAAAAAGTGCAATTAACTATGTAAAGCGCTCGACTTCTGCCAAGCGAAATCGCGCTAGTAAATTAGAGAAAAAGTAGTCCACAAGCCGGACAGAAAACAGCGAGCCTCGCATGTTTTCTGTACTTGGTCGATGCGCTCGAGGAGGGCTTGCCACCGGAAAAGGCATGACGTATGCATGCCTTAGACTAATGAAAGCAAGCAGATTTTAATAGGCAAGCCCACGAACCAATGAAAAACACGGACGTGACGTCGACAGGGCTCCGAGCCCTTTTCTAAACCCTAAAGCATCTCGCTGCGCATGCAACGCAGGCTCGACCCTAAAAAAGTTGTTCTCTAACTTCGAACACAGACATCAGGCAAACACAAACATGGTAAAGAAGCAATGCTCCATGGCAGCGACAAATGCAAGGTTTCGAAGCTCATCCTATAAAGGCAGAAGTCAGAGTTTGTTCTTTCTTATGCATTTTTGCTCATTTCAAAGTCAAGCCTACTTGACAGCACACCCTGTTGGCTGCAAGACATATTGTGGCTTACCAAGAACATAGAGGGGCCTGGAGTTCACCCTTTGCTTACCACTGGTAGAATTTCCTGTCACTCTCGTTTACCTGCTTCTTGTCAGTGTCCCAGCTTGTCAGACTTGTGTTTGTACCTCAATGGAGCTTTGTCTCTTTGACCTTCCTTTAATAAGTGGCTGGCATCTCAGCTTACACATCTATCATTTCAGGCACTACTTTTTTCTTTGCATCAAGCACTTCATGAGAGTGCATGTGTTTGAAGTTGTCTCTCACGTGTACCTCTTTCCTCCTTCACTCAATGTTGCTCTCCGTCACTTGAATACTTCTCTCTGTCTCCCTCCTCATTGTCTCCTACACCATTTGTGTTCCTTTCCTCCACCTGTGCCCTCCTCTTCTCTCCCTGTTGTTCCTTCCTGCCACAACCTCAGAGGTGCTTTCCCCAACCACTCTATTGTTTGGCAGTCTCACCCCGTGTTACTTTTGTGTCCCTCCCTCTTTTCAAATGTTGCTTTGCCGCCCCTCATAACTTCCCTCTAGTTGTTTTCGCTTTACTCCTTCCGCCCTGCGTTGATTCTTTCTGCCCATTGTTTCCGTTCACCCCTTGTTCACTTAGAGCGCAAGTTACAGTTACTTGCGATACTTGTGTCTGGTGAATTTCAGTGCTTTTTTTTGTTTCAAATGCAATGTTTTATCTGACATTTTTACCTAATAATAGCGTCCCTTTAACTTTTGTTTATTTCAGTTAATAGACTATCTATCTATCTATCTATCTATCTATCTATCTATCTATCTATCTATCTATCTATCTATTTTTAACTGTCAAACTCATCTAGCTTAATTAATTTAAAATTCGTTTCTATGGGGTGGTACTTTAGTGCATGCCTTCTCTGTTTTCTATGGGAGTGTGTCACAGTACCAGTAGGAGGTTATCTGTGGTGTTTGGCTTACTCAAAGGCTGGCCTGGAGTATATCTGTGCCTATGTTGTCCCTTATAGGGTTACATAACTTTAGAATTGTGTGTTGTCAATTGTGATTGTCTTACTCTTTTGTGGGTGTGTGATTTGTATTAGCACGCCCCTCCCAAACCTCTCTTTACATTCCCTAGATCAATTAGTAGTAATTAGCCCCCTATTCCATCACTCCTCTGGTCTCTCCCACATTTAGTGTAACATGTACATCCAGGTGTTCTGAGATCTCTGTCACTGTGGTTCTCCCTTGACAGAAAAAATAGGAGCAACATCTGCATGTTTTAACATTATACCTACCCACCGTCCCAGAACCTCGTAGGCTGCTTAAACCATCTGAGAAAATGTTTGGGTTTCACTCAACATATCTCACTATAACAAGAGTGCCCAATGTACGTCTAAAACCTTGCCAGATTTTCAACGTAGCCAATGAGATGTCTCTACATAATAGTGAATCTTAATAGTAATTTAATGACTATCGTGAACCAACAGAAACACCCCTGCCTTACAGCAATGTTTCTCACATTGTAGGTTCAGGAAGCAAGGGTTCACGAAGATAGTGGCCCCATGCATCTCTCTGCAGCCTTCAGAACTGGACAACATTGCTGGATGAACCAGAAGCTGAGTATCACAGGTCGCTCTAGACAGAGACTGATAAATTTGGTCACTATTGCTCAGAAACCACTAAGTCGCTAGTCATACCAGGCACAGAGATGAGCCCGTCTCTTCCTGCAAGCCAAACTCTTAGGACAAGAGAACAATGTATTCTGCTCTGTAACCCATTCCACCTGATTAGGGAATGGCAATGTGACCCTCATGTTAACAAGGCTCATTGTATTGTAAGCTGAACCTCTGGACCTTTCTAAGAAAGTGGTCCCTACCTGGCAGCATATCACTACATTCCCAATAATGCTGTCATTGAATGAGTGATCACACCCATCAAGGAGTAATGCCGGTGCGGGCACATTTTAAGGAGTGTAAGAATATAAGTGCCTTCATTTTTTGATTAAAGTTATTTCAATTTAAAAAGATCATTAAAAAACGTGTGCTTTGAAGAAAAAAAATGAATAATAAATAAATAAAATGAAAAAAGTAGTTATACAAGTTGGTTTAACATTTCTGCGATTAAAAGCCAACAGCTATTAAACTGAATGGGAGCCAAAGTGCAAGTGTGTTATCCGTATCAGCTTATGAGACCAATATAAAAATGTAAATTGCCCCGGCAGTTGTCTCGTATTTATTAGACATTAAAACCTGCATAAATGAGTTCCTGATTATGTTGGTTAAAGTGCAAGATCTCTCGGACGACGTCTAACAATCTTTAACATTTTAGTTTTAGTTTTGAAGAAATATTTTCTTGTGGCCCTGATTGCAGGGGGTCGCTGAGCAATTTTTGCTGTGGGACCACCCAAAAAATAAAGATGTGTTTAGTATTAAAGAGTGTTTTTTATTTGAGTTTCAGCCTAGAGCCTTTCTAATTGTCTCAATTAATGTGGGTCCCTTGGGCCTTTTTTGTGAAATTGGCTCATGGGTATTGCGGTCCCATGGGAGGTCTGTGACACCCGTGATAAATACATGAAAGATATCTAATTAGCTGAAATAACTGTCTTGTCACCTACAGGAAGTTCCCAACCTTTTAACCTCATTTTGCATTAATACTTTGGTGTAATCACATTTTGTGCTGTGGCCTTTAACCAGCTTTTGCATTTTTGCAATTTTTTGGAGGGTTCAACCATAGCTTCTGCTGCAGAGAGAGAGTTAAACATGGAGGAGTGGGAGCCAGAGACTCCAAAAGCCACCAAGTAATCCCTAGTGTGGCAATTCTTCACTCTACCATCAGGAGAGAAGACAATCTCATCTAAACATGTCATCTGCAGCATCTACAAAATGCAGTTCTCAAGAGGTAAAAAAAAATGTGTACAGTAATTATGGTATTTGGAAACATATGCAGTCAGTCTGGCCAGAGCTAAGATGGAACAGGATACACAGGAGGTGTCCACCTTTACATCAGAGTCTTTAACTGGACTAGGAGATCCAATAACCCGCTGAAGTGCTGCAGGGACAGTCTGACCTAAATTCTGTGTACCTGGAGATGGCCACTTAATGCAGGAGGTCAAGCAAGATTGGTTACGCTGGACAGCAAAGCATATCGGTGAGGGACAAGTTTGTGTTGGCTCACCAGTCTCTCAAAAACAAATAGATTTTTTTCTTTCTTTTAAGTTCACCTGCCCTATTTCTGTTTTTCATGTTGAACCTACAAAAAACTTTACAAATTTAAAAATCTTAAAAACAGATAGAAATAACTAATGTTGTTTTCCAAGTGTGTTTCTTTGTTAGTGTATCATGCTACAGCAATCTATAGATAATAATAAAAGGTAAGTCTTTGTATTAAGTGCAATTAAAACTGAAACACTAATAACAATAGATTTATAATAGATTTACAAAGAGTTTGCTTCAGGTTTGTGTTACTTTTTTAATGTGGGTGCGACACAAAATTCAAGTTGGTATTTGTAAACTTACAGAAATCATTATTTGTGTTGACTTATAAGCAAAAGTAACTGAATGTACTGGAATGTGCTGCCTTGAATTACCTTGCCTCAAGGGAGCGTCCCATGGGTATTTTATGGCCATTCCAATGCATCCATCCATGGATTTTATTACAAATTCAGCTCTACAGATAATTATAGAGATGGATTTGCACCAAATTCCTGCACCTCTCTGAGGCTGGCATAACAAGGGTACATTTTGTTTTCTCTTTGATAAGTCCTCTTTGCACGTGCACTACATTCTACAGTAGACATACATAGAGGACTCCTTCCTGCACAAAAATATCCTTACTACAATGCAGACACTCATGCACTATAGCACAAATGTGTCTGTGTTGCCACAAGACTGCACTAAGTGTGCCAGTGCATACAGAGAGAGCGCAACTGAATCTTTTCTTGTACATACAGCACAATTCTGTGCGGGGTGTAGGCTGCGCTTAGTAGGGGTCGGCCACCAAATGTGTCTGGAGGGAGAGGACTCTCTTTGAAGAGCTATGCACAGGGCAAAGGGTGAGTGTAGCAGGGGCTTGGCTACCCAAAGGGGCTGGGTTGTCTGTAAGGGAGTGGTGTCTACGTGAAACGCTGAGCACAGGTTGAAGGCTGTCTGTAGTATAGGCCTTGCCACCGAATGCAGCTTTGGTGTCTGGAGAGTGGCCTCTCCATAAAGAGGCGTGTGCAGGTTGAAGGCTGTGACTAGTAGGGGCTTTCCACCTAATGGGGCTTGGGTGCTTGTAGGAAGTGGGCTCTCCATGCAAATTTAAGCAAAGGGTGAAGACTCTGTAGTAAGGGCTTCACCACCTATTGGGGCTTGGGTGTCTTGTGGGACTGTCCTCTCCATAAAGAGGAGAGTGCAGGGCAAAGGCTGTGTGTAGTTGGGGCTTTGCCACCTAATGGGGCTTGGGTATCTGGAGGGAGTGGCCTCTCCATGAAGAGTTCTATAAAAGGTGAAAGGTGTCCCTGGTAGGGTCTGGGTTACCTAATGGGGAGTGGTGTCTTGAGGGAGTGGGCTCTCAGTGAAGACTTCTGTACAAAGTGTAGGCTCTGTGTTATAGAGGTTTAGGCACCCATGCCTCACTGGCTGTGAATGAGAGGTCAACTTTCTGCAAAGGGTCTGGTACAGGGCGAACGGTGTGCATAGTAGGGGATTGGCCATCTAATCAGGTTTGGGTGCCTGGAGGGAGTAGTTCTCAATGAAGACTTCGGCATTAGGTGAAGGGTGTGCTTAGTATTGGCTTTGCAGTCCATGTCTCATTGTGCATGAGATGTTTGCTACCTGCAAAGGGTATGGTACAGGGTGACGGTTGTGCATAGTAGGGGCTTGACCACTTAATGGGCCTTGGGTGTCTGGAGTGTGGGCACACTGTGAAGACTTCTGTACAAGGTGAAGAATGCGCATAATAGGAGCTTGGTCACCTAATGTGGCTTGGGTGTCTGGAGAGAGTGGTCTCTCTGCGAAGGCTTCTATACAAGACAAAGGTTGTATGTAGCAGGGGCCTGGTTAACTAATGGGTTTGGGTGTCTGGAGGGAAAGGGCTTTCTGTGTAGGATGTGCGTTATAAAGGCTGGCCATCCATGTCTCATTGATTGTGCATGGGAGGTTGGCAACCTGCAAAGGGTCTGGTACAGTACAAAGGGTTGCCAATCAGAGGCTTGGCCACCTAATGGGATTTGAGTGTTTGGATGGAGAGGGCTGTCCGTGAAGACTTCTCTAAAAGGTGTAAGATGTGTGTTGTAGGGGGTAGGGGCTTGGCCACCAACGTCTCATTGACTGCACAAAACAGTTTATATACCCACAAATGGTCTAATACACTCCAAAGGATGTGTGTAGTAGACTTTTGGCCATCTAATGAGTCTTGGATGTCTGGAGGGAGTTGTTTGTCCATGAAGACTTCTGTACAAAGCTTAAGCTGTGCGTTGTGGGGGTTTCACTGGCCACATCTAATTGATTGTGCACAAGAGGTCACCTGCGCATAAAAGGTCTGCCACATGGCAATGGGTTTGCCTAGTAGGGGGTCAGCACCCTAATTGTTTTTATAAACTTTTTTTCACTGTACCCATGGTACTCCTGTGACAGCCAGCCCACACCCTGTGTGCTTTCACAGGAGTCCCACAGGACCACATCAGAACCCGTGCTGGGAGTGAGGTGGTCAGCAGGAAAAAAGCCTCTGGGCCAATCAGATTGCGCTATTATTTGAAAATGTATGCACTCAGGATTCTTGCAAGAGTCCCACTAACCCAAAACTCTGGTATCTATACATTTTGAACTTTAATTTCACAAACACTACTGAATGGATGTACACCAAATTGCAAAAAGTATGTTTTCTGGGTGAAAATCTAGCCTTCTGCCAAATTTGGTGTTATTCCGATCAGCAGTTTTGGATGTAGCAGCATCTAAATTACGCATTAGAAACGACATGGGGAATTTGTACTTTGGAAACCCTTTTTTCACAGCCCCTGCTTGATGGATCACCCCGAAATATTCTAGGATGGAGCTGAGGTATATGAACTTATTTTTTAGAAAAGTTTGTGAAGATTCATCAGATAGCAGCAAAGTTATTAACAAACCAAAACAACCTTTTTCTTATGTAACAAGGTCCTAACTATAAATACACAGTGGCAAATATATATATATATATATATATATATGTCCTCCAACTCTCCTCCAAATAACAGGAGACCCAGGACACCTCCAAGGTGCAAATCAATTTATTGCACCTTGGAGGTGTCCTGGGTCTCCTGTTATTTGGAGGAGAGTTGGAGGATTTATTAGGGCCTCTCGGAGCCCACCCGGGACCGCTGTGTGGTGTTCCTGCAGTCCGAGTGTTTTATGTGAATTATATATATATATGTATGTATATATATATATATATATATATATATATATATCGCTGAAAACAAAACAATGGTTACAGGGATGATATAGTTAGGTTCACGTTTTACCCACACAAAACCATAGAAATTCAGCAGTTACAGTTATACCTATAGTTATACTTATGTTAAGAAGCTATAACTCATGGCCTAAAGTTACTTCACAACATGAGTCATAGGTTCTTCAGATAAGTACAGCTAAAAATGTAATTATAACTGCTGAATTTCTATGGCTTTGTGTGGGTAAAAAGTAAACCACACTATAACAAACCTATAAACTTTTTTTTTTTTAGTGTATTTCTATGTTTTTTTAACGTAAAGTAATATATAAATACCCTATGTTAATACAATCACCACTGCGCATGGCATTCGGCCAACCACAGCAGGCGTTGGCCCGCAGAGCCTGCGGCCAACTCCCCCACATGCACCCTGCCCCATGCTGTCATGCCCTTTGGTTGTGCGTGGCGGGGGTATGGTGTGTGAGTGGGTATGTTTTTTTCCCCATTTGGCTTCAGATCAGCAGGTACCCGGGGATCCACAAAGAATCCGCATCCCTATATATCTATATTTCTTTTTACTTTAATAACTCCAAAACTACTGAACAGATTTACATCAAGTCACAAAAAGGCTCTTTTTGGACCAAGAGCTAGATTTTCACTAAATTTGGTGCAATTCCATCAAGGAGTTTGGGCTGAAGAAGTGGCTAAAATCTCTATAGGAATTTGCATGGGGAAGATGCGTTTTGGGATCGCGGCCTTTTTCTCGGTCCTCACTTGACAAATGACCACAAAACTTTCCAAACAGCAGCGGAAGTTGGGGGCAAACTAGTTTTGAAAATTTCCTCAAAATTCGACAAACAACGCTAAAGTTATAGGCAAAATGAAAAATTGCTTTCCTATGGAAACTAAGTCCTAACTATAACTAACTACTGGCTATTGTCACTAGGTAATACATAAATAACTATATATATATATATATATATATATATATATATATATAAAATCAATATCACACCTATATATATATATATATCACACCCTCGCCATGCACTGCTAATTATTCCAAATATTACATCACTTATGACATCTTTTAGACATCACTGATAATATCACTGTAACATTTGCAGTAACATTATTGATGAGAAAACTGTGCATGGCAGGAGTGCAAGTTATAGTTACCTTAGGGCACAAGTTATAGTTTCTTGAAATACCTCTAACTATACCAGCTGAATTTCTATGGTTGTGTACGTTTAAAATGTGAGCCTAAGTATAAAGTCCCTATAATCTTTGTTTTTTTAAAGTTAACGTCTATGTTTTTTGATAGATAGATAGGCAGAAATAGATTTATTGCACTAGCAGCGATAGCACCAGTGTAATTATGATTAGGTCAGACAAATTTGCACAAAGCTGTACAAAAAAGTTCATCTACTTTGGGACTTTCATAGGAAGGTCCATACTGGTTCATCAAGTGAGGGCCAAGGAAAAGGGGTGCCCCAAAAGTGTAAATTGCAATTTTAATTCCCAGTATGTTTTTTGCTCTTCAATATAAAAAAATGGCTGATCTGAGTCTTTTCAAATTTAACATGAAAGTAGACCTTTTCTCAAGGACTGTGCTTTTTCTTTGGTGTAAAATCATTCAGTAATTCTCAAGAAATTAGCTTTTAAAGAATTGCTCTGGTTGGGCAGGAAGGGGTTAAAGTTGAGACAGTTTTAGAGATATCTATGTCTGCGGATCATCCAAAAGATTCTGATTGGCTTCTATGACATTGAAAGGCAAAACTGTCAGCAGTACAAAATTTGAGTACTCGGTGTCTGAGTTCTGCAAAAAACATTGAAAGCGCACATAAGGCGGTAGGGTGAGCGCCCATATGGCAGGCACAGTGCTTAAAATTTTGAAAAAAAGTTCATCTTTTTTTTTTGCTGGATCTGCAAACCCTCAATTTGGGGTTAGGTCACTTGAGGAGAGCTGTCCGCTGAACATCGCTGAACAATAGACCCTTTGGTCAACCTTTGCTATGAAGGGATGAAATTTGAGCAAGTCGGGTGTTAGGTGGTCATGGATGGGTAGGTGCAGGCCCTGCCACAGGCGATGCCCTTTGGCCAAACCCCTGCTGTTCATGGCCAGAGCCCGTGCAAAGCTGGATTTGGCCATATGCAGAGGGTTGGGCACAGGGTGTGGACATAGGGCAAGTCTACCGTCCAGCCCATATTGTATGTTAGATGCAGGGTCTGGTGTGAGGCCAGGACTTGCAGATGACCTCCACTGTGTAAGTCCAAAGTTTGTGCATAGTGCAGGTTGGCCGCTCATGGAGGGCGGGTGCAGACCCTGGCCTCAGGCTAAGCCCAGTGTCAAACATGTCCAACGTATGTCTGAAAATTGTGTGCCGTGGAGGTTTAATGCTTGTGGAGGATTGGGAGCAGGGCTTTGATGGAGTCCAGACACTGAGTCCAAGTGTTGATGCAGAGTGGATGTCATGAGTGATGTAATAGGTGAGGTCATAAGCAGTACATGATGGGATGCAAGTTTTAGTTAATTCACTAAACTAAAACTCGTGTACACAAGTGGTTGTAGCTTTTTTCAACATAAGTTTGTGTCTCATTCCATCACCTAATTCCAATGTGACAGTAAACTTATGTTTTTTCAATGAATAATTATGTATATATTTGTCTACCAAAATGTCACTATTATGAAATTAGGTAGCTGGTTAGTGACTGAGAAAATTGTAGGTGGAAAGAGGATGTTGCATTTATGCAGATGTCTCTCTAACTATTCTTAGACCCTTTACAAAAGTATTATGCCTCAAATTACTAAAAACCCATACACTTCTTCACATATTCAACCCACTGGATTCATACCTGCATTAACACTCCTGGCTCATTTACTTTTGCCTGCTCCTCAGGAAAGGCTTTAAATTCATCTACATTCAACTACGTTGGATTACACTGCGAAAACGTATGCTTTTTAAATCTGCACGTAAAATTACCATGGTCATTCATGGCACTGCAACCAAGCTCCTATCTAGGAAGTTCAAGAAATATGCCCCAACTCCCTGAAATGTTCCCTCCATCTCGAAAAACATCTTTGAGACACCCTGCTTTAAATACACAAAGTGCAGCGGTAGGACCTTCAGATTTCAAAGAGGCAAAACTTGGAATCAAAATACACCAGAAATTAGAGCCCAGCCTACAATCCTAACTTTTAGGAAAGCCTTGAAACATAGTTTTTAACACGGTAAACACTCTAGATCACCTAAGATGGTCGGCGCCAAAAGACTCTTTAGGGTGTAAGATGGCCGTCACAGGATTTCACAAACACAGAAATACAGGGAGTGCAGAATTATTAGGCAAATGAGTATTTTGACCACATCATCCTCTTTATGCATGTTGTCTTACTCCAAGCTGTATAGGCTCGAAAGCCTACTACCAATTAAGCATATTAGGTGATGTGCATCTCTGTAATGAGAAGGGGTGTGGTTTATGACATCAACACCCTATATCAGGTGTGCATAATTATTAGGCAACTTCCTTTCCTTTGGCAAAATGGGTCAAAAGAAGGACTTGACAGGCTCAGAAAAGTCAAAAATAGTGAGATATCTTGCAGAAGGATGCAGCACTCTTAAAATTGCAAAGCTTCTGAAGCGTGATCATCGAACAATCAAGCGTTTCATTCAAAATAGTCAACAGGGTCGCAAGAAGCGTGTGGAAAAACCAAGGCGCAAAATAACTGCCCATGAACTGAGAAAAGTCAAGCGTGCAGCTGCCACGATGCCACTTGCCACCAGTTTGGCCATATTTCAGAGCTGCAACATCACTGGAGTCCCAAAAGCACAAGGTGTGCAATACTCAGAGACATGGCCAAGGTAAGAAAGGCTGAAAGACGACCACCACTGAACAAGACACACAAGCTGAAACGTCAAGACTGGGCCAAGAAATATCTCAAGACTGATTTTTCTAAGGTTTTATGGACTGATGAAATGAGAGTGAGTCTTGATGGGCCAGATGGATGGGCCCGTGGCTGGATTGGTAAAGGGCAGAGAGCTCCAGTCCGACTCAGACGCCAGCAAGGTGGAGGTGGAGTACTGGTTTGGGCTGGTATCATCAAAGATGAGCTTGTGGGGCCTTTTCGGGTTGAGGATGGAGTCAAGCTCAACTCCCAGTCCTACTGCCAGTTCCTGGAAGACACCTTCTTCAAGCAGTGGTACAGGAAGAAGTCTGCATCCTTCAAGAAAAACATGATTTTCATGCAGGACAATGCTCCATCACACGCGTCCAAGTACTCCACAGCGTGGCTGGCAAGAAAGGGTATAAAAGAAGGAAATCTAATGACATGGCCTCCTTGTTCACCTGATCTGAACCCCATTGAGAACCTGTGGTCCATCATCAAATGTGAGATTTACAAGGAGGGAAAACAGTACACCTCTCTGAACAGTGTCTGGGAGGCTGTGGTTGCTGCTGCACGCAATGTTGATGGTGAACAGATCAAAACACTGACAGAATCCATGGATGGCAGGCTTTTGAGTGTCCTTGCAAAGAAAGGTGGCTATATTGGTCACTGATTTGTTTTTGTTTTGTTTTTGAATGTCAGAAATGTATATTTGTGAATGTTGAGATGTTATATTGGTTTCACTGGTAATAATAAATAATTGAAATGGGTATATATTTTTTTTTGTTAAGTTGCCTAATAATTATGCACAGTAATAGTCACCTGCACACACAGATATCCCCCTAACATAGCTAAACTAAAAACAAACTAAAAACTACTTCCAAAAATATTCAGCTTTGATATTAATGAGTTTTTTGGGTTCATTGAGAACATGGTTGTTGTTCAATAATAAAATTAATCCTCAAAAATACAACTTGCCTAATAATTCTGCACTCCCTGTATATAAAACACTTAGGACATGGATGTCAGGGTCAATAATAAACATACTTGTTGGACTCCTTAATTCCTACTACTTCTTCAGATAAATAATTGCCGACTCTGTTTTGCTGTTCTTCATCAAGGAAAGGTTCCAGGTTGACACAGAATAAAACAATAAAATTTAGCATACTATAGAGACAAGCATGCAAGTATATCGAATCACAATCAGATTTTCTAGATAAGAATGTCTGCCTTGCTGGGCAGATGTATGATGCTATTCTGTTTAACAGAGGATGACATCGCCCTCTGAGTAAGGATGCACTGGTAAGTGTAGCTATAACTCAATAATAATGGTGATGCTCTTTTTGGGTAATGGCGGTTGATCAATGTCCAGTGGGGACACGTATCAGCCTAACAGCCAATGACAAATGTATTGCAGGGTTGAATAGCTTGTTTTATATAGTGAGTTCCGCTAAAAAGCCCTGTCCTGTTTTTTGCCTTTTGGATCCTGATTTAAGGTTCTCATATGTTTTTATTTTTATTAATCCAGAGCAAGATCATTCTAGACAATGGCTGTCTATCAATGTTGATTTCTATTTCAATGCTATCCTACCGCAGTTTCAGCTGTATCGGTTCCCATTGCTTCATGCACCTATAGTCCCTATTTATTTCTGCTCTGAAACTTTCTTGTTACAATCTATTTCCCTTTAAGGAACAGCTTGCAGTATCAGTTTCCTTAATATCCTAAACTCTCTTCTATTTTCTACTTAGACTCTGATCTGCCGTAATATAGTCTCTGACACTATCTCACAGAAGCAGTAAAGACAGACAATTTGGGCCTTTAATGGCGGGTATAGCCCGGTACAGCGGGCTATAATAATATATCCAATAGGATTATGATTTGTTGATTTAGATCATTCTGATTAGCCAGGTGATTCGTGCAATATTTATCGTACCTGTGGACGTTTCAGGTGCCTAAAATCACCCTATTACAAGTTTTTTTCCGAAAATGGTGAACAATATGCAGATTTTTCTGCTTAATGTAACAAAATCCAAATGTCTTCAATTGCCAAATATATTATCTTCCACAGAATTTTGGCAGGTTTCACCTGCGGAAACTGACTTCTGGAAAATTGCGAGAGTAGTTAACCCATTCTTTTTTTATGTATTACTTGTAATTGCGATAGATGTGGCCACAAAAGTCACTCCACATACTGACATTTACTAGGCCACTCGACATTGAGGGACTCTGGCATTTTGGAATCTATGTGTAAAGATTATATTGCATTCTGCTTTGTTTGTGGGAAATTTACAACCTATTTTCTAGTGTGTTTAAAAGGAAAAATGTGTACACTTCTGAAAATATACTTCTTATATTCACTTATGACTTTTAATAACAAGCAAATGATCTGTTCGTGTCTAAAAGTAATTAATTTACATATATGCCTCTCCTGTAATACTGATCTAAACTATTCCAGAAGTTTACTTCATTTTTCAAATGTGGATTTTGTCATATCTCGGCTAAATGCTCTTGACTGCTCTAGCGCCTTGCTTAAATCTTGCTACACACAACATATTCCAGAAAACCTACAACACTAAAATCAAGTATTTTACCAAATTTACTTTGGTTTCCATTGCAAAATAATTTAATTGTTTGTTAGTCTTGCTCGAGAATCAAACCTTTGGACATAGGTAACACAGATCCTTTTTCACTTATTCCCATCACATAAACAGAGCTTAAAAAGCCTACACAATTAGGTAGCACTGGTGTTATGGTGGATCACTGATTCATCATACAGATTAAACTTGGAGGCTTGGAGTTTAAAATGTGCCATTGGAAACTGTTTCTTAAAAACGGCGTTCTCATCGGTTAGTCTGACAGAACGCCTTATTTCAATGTGTCCTAAATTACATTGCTCGTGAAGCTTGATCTTTGAGCAACCACTTGTGTATGTGCCTCTGTCCCACATGCCTTCCATTTATATGTGGACATATCCCAGTTTAGGTCCATGCTATTTTTTGCTTCAATTACGAGTTTATTGTAATTGCATTGTTATCTATTGCATTCGATAAAGAATGATTCCCTTATTGGATGTGATACACAATAGCAGTTGTGAGATTTGCCCTCAAAAGTGGGCACAACAGGCATAGATGTGTCATGTCAGTTACAGGGTCCTTTCCACCGGTACATTTCAGCAGATTTGTTCTACCGAAATTTATCAGGTGAAAAATTGGACAGTCAAATTTTACTGACATACTCAAAAGACCTGTGCAAACAGTGGTTTGCATGAGTGTCAGAATTATTCCAGGATAAATCTTTTATTCCACTTGGCTAGCCCACCAAGTATCTGTGAATTACACTGTCAATGTAAAAAAGATGTAGAACATGCAAAGCCAACATCAAAAGCCTAGGACTGGCCCCAACTCAGAAAAATAGAGCATTTCTCAATTAGATCAATGGTCCTGCCTCAACTACAACAGACTCATAAGAAACAACAAAATGCTAAAGTCCACCATGCTGGCTCTGCTCATCAAACCTACTTCACACCTCCAAACTAGGCTGCAGCAAAAAAGGAGCTAGGACGAACATTACAGTCAAAAGACTCAAGATCTGAAACACATCTTGTCATAGTTGCAATAAATCCTAACCGGGAAATTGCCTTCTACTTTTCTGATGTGGTGATTGAACATATAGAATTGTATTTTTTGCAAATGTATCCTATCATCTGTCCATCCTCTGTTATTTGAGCAAATAAGAGCACTATTTGGATGACCCTATAAGCAATCTTCATAACCCAACATCGTTCCAAAAGGTGTTACGCTGGTATTATCAAGATTCATTTAAAATTTTCATTGTCATGCAAAGTTCCATATTTACAGTATTTAGACAAAGTCTGGTAAAACACAATTCAACATTAACATACACCGAATACAAAAGTTAACTGTAAAGCACACTCATGCATATTTTTTCCTCTTTGATGTTTGTAATCACATTGTAAGGTTAATAAAAATAATCTCACTACAACATAACATTAGGGGTTAGTAATGTTTGTTCGTAACCATCCAATTTCTCAAGAAGTACAATCAAGGGCATTTCCGATAGGATCTACAATCAAGCATTAATCCATTGCCACATAAGTTTTCAATTCTGCACAGTTGTGGGTGCAGCGCTCCACAGAAGAAGTCAGGGTCTGCGTGGGGAGGGGCACAATTCCAGTAGACACAAGGTATCAATGACAACAAGTGCAGCCCCTCCATTTTGGAGACGTACGTACGTTTTACTTGCCAAATATGGCAGATGATAACACTCCTGTCCACACTGCTAATCCTGTGGAGGTCATCATCATGTCTGGTCTGTAGACCACAAGTACAAGACCACAACTCATGGACTCCAAGATGGCAGTCACCATGTTAAATGTAAACATTGCTGCTGCAGTGTGGGGGCATGGTTGAGATACTGAACTTGTTTTTTACAGCATATCCATATATGCATGTAAAATCAATCTTCTTTTTCAAATTAAGTTCTTGTTTAATCCTTCAGAGCTCACCAATCCTGATGGATTGACATCTATACTGAATTTCCACCAGTCTGTCATTTTCAACCTCACCTACCAAAAAGGGCAGAACTTAATTTCATGCAGCTGAGATAGCAACACATATACAGTCAAAGTGTTCTGGTCTCTTTTCCACCTCTCCCAATTACCTGCCACCAAGGAGCCCTCCTTCAAACAAATACTGATAGCTTTGATTTATACTACTTTGTAAGTATCCACATGCATGGTCTGTTATAATAAGTACAGTCTTGTATGAACTACTACAAAACTTGCAATGAAACCTCATGACCACTCTCAGTACGTAGGCCTGTGTTCACATTACATATTTCACAGCATGAGTAGTCCTTCACTGGTAAGAACAATGACAGCAGTTTGTAGGGGAATGGCGAGCAGGCTTCTCATGAGCTGTGCAATCCTCTGAGAAAAAAGGGTTACTATGTATAAGTTTACAGTCGAGTGGCTAGATAAAACCAGCACTATTTGTCTCGCTGGGTGTTGACTATGGATGGTGCTTCTGCCACGCATGAGTTTGTGTGTGCTTTGGTTTCTCTTGGCCACCTCAAGAATTCAATGTGCTGCTGTTTTTCTTTCATGTGCACTTGTACAGTTATTGAGTGTGAAAAGGGGTCTCTTTAACCACTTACATTTCCACTAGATTCTACCATCGCTAATCAGATGGATAATGATAGGGAAAGGAGTGAGGCTCAAACCCCCTTGTGGTGATCTGACAGATTATACCAGTAGCCTAATATGTATATACTTGCTCTTGGAGGGTAGGGCTGGATCTCATCTTGCATTTGCCATGTGTGCTGGACCCACTGGTGGACCATTTGTGAAGGCCCGCCGCCTCTGCTGGAGGCTATGTACCTCGCTATGTCTCCCTAGGGTTCATTGGTGGAGGCAAAATCATATCTATGAGGTGAGGCAAAGCCACCTTGCATGACTTTGCATTGCCTCATAGATATGGAGTAAGGCAAGGAGGCGTTCCATGGGCATTGCGGTTAGTGTTCCCATGCAACATCCATGGACTTTGATGCTGCCCCAGATTTACAAAATCACATAAGCCTGGGCAGCGCCAAAACCTTACGCCTCCCCAGAGCAGGTGTAAAGAGGAGAACTGTTTTAATTTCTCCTCGTTTCTCCTCGTTTTTTCCTCATTCCATGTATTGTTTTTGTGCAGGAAGATGTCCCTTTTATGCACAAAAATAATCCTGCCAACAACAAAGACACCCTTGCACCATCGTGCAAGAGTGCCTGCGTTGGCGCTAGGCAGCAAATTGCGCACAAGCAATGGTTGAAAGGACAGGAATGCACTGTATCTCACAAATATGCTGCATTCATGCCCTTTCAATTTGGCGTAGGGCAGCACAGAAAAAACACTTGCAGCGCTACCCAACGCCAAAGTTTTGTAAACGAGGCCCTATGTGTTTTGTGGGAGTTCCTGGGTGTGCTCTGCTCGGCAGGCTGCCTGTTTGTGTGCATTCTGGTTAATAACAAACATTGAAATGGATAATACACACTGAAAATTCACATTAATTATCATGAAAGCCATGACAGCGAGACACCAGTAAGCCAGCAAGTGTGTGCAAGGCCCCTGGAAGGCCAGGACTGAACCTAAAGCTGTGACCGAGTGAAGCTGGAGTCAGACCTGCTCCCTGCCCGAGATCACCACCTTGAAACAATGTGTCTGAGTATAATTTAAAAAAGGTTTTAAAGTCGAGCTGGCTGAGACCTAGTACATTAAGTGAACTTTAGCTGAGTTGCATGACTTAAACAAGCAAACAATGTGGACATTCATATAACTTCTCAAGGAACTTCGCTTGTCAGTCATTAACCTATATTACAAAATTCTGTCCAGTTATTACAAAAAAGTGAGGGAACCACGGGCACCATGATGATGGAATACTAACAGTGGAATTCTCTCTCTGTGGTCACTCATTCAGCGCTACGCAGGGCTGGTTGCTGCTTTGGGTTCCCAGTCCAGCCCTGGCAGTAGAGATAGGACAATCCCAGTGGAATGCACTCACTCTAATCCTCAGACTGACTCCTAAGTGAGGCAAGCAGTCTAATCACTGCAATAAGGGGCTGGGGCAGAAATTGCCACCATTTCCAAATGTTAGGCTTTTCACTTGGAAACATTGTTCCTCTACAATTGTGCTTTCCCTGATGTTCTTTCAAAATGGCTGTAGATATAAATGATTATTCTAGCTGGTATGCACTCTAGCCATCAGTTGACTGACTGCAAGGAAAAAAACATTTCACCACATTCAGTAGGGCTTCATTATCGTTGTCATTCTAAGAAGTAGCTTGGACTTAAGATATAAACAAAACAGCCTGCACCAAGTGATGAGCCATCATGTTCAACTTAAACTTTCAATAGAAGCTTCATAATTCAAGAATGAATTCAAATTCCTGCAAAATCATTTTTCAGAATTACTTGCAAAAGTTCCGTTTGGACTACAGAAATATCCTAAGGAAAATAAGCAATCTTACATCATGGTTTTGGAAATCTGAATATATTCAGTTCAATTATGGTTTTGGAAATCTGAATATATTCATAATGATGAGAAGAGGGTACCGATCAGGAATGTGGCACTGGGACTGATGCTGGGTGAGGGTACTTACAACAGGTGACGGCATTTCCACAAAAGTTAAGTGCGCCAAAGATGGGCAGAAGGTCACTGGTAGCTACGATGAGTGAGAAGCCTTGACACTGTGCATGATGGCACATCCAGAAATGACATGTGGGAAGCTGACACTGCATCAGAGACCTGCTGGGTAGGACAGCTGTAGTCTTGTTTGTAAAGGGAATGTCCTGGATTGGAAATCTTCTCGGATAGTATATAGTCACCACGTATTCTTGCAGAAAGAAGGAACCCAGACAAAATTAGCCTCCAGGAAAAGAATGAAAAAGTCTATGCATGGGCAACTCAAACTCATTCTGAGCTACAACATGGGTTTTGTTCAAGCATGATTGAAAAATAAATGTTCTAGTACATAGCACACCCTAAGTAATTTGATGTGCAGCTAAATATTTACAGACATGGGAAATTAAAATAAT
This sequence comes from Pleurodeles waltl, assembly GCF_031143425.1. NCBI lineage: Eukaryota > Metazoa > Chordata > Amphibia > Caudata > Salamandridae > Pleurodeles > Pleurodeles waltl. The sequence continues at coordinate 322,157,301 of NC_090436.1, forward strand.
TCATTGATCTGTTGTGGTTCGCCATCAGAATAAAATTTTGGTTAATTCAAAAAAGGAATGAAAAATACAAACGTTTTACAGACAAAGGGGGTCATTCTAAGTCTGGCGGGTGGCGGAGGCCGCCCGCCAGACTTCCCCCACCAAAATACCGCTCCGCGGTCGAAAGACCGCTGAGGGTATTTTGGGATTTGCCCTGGGCTGGCGGGCGACCGCCAAAAGGCCGCCCGCCAGCCCAGGGCAAATCAACCTTCCCACGAGGACGCCGGCTCAGAATTGAGCCGGTGGAGTGGGAAGGTGCGACGGGTGCAGTGGCACCCGTCGCGTATTTCAGTGTCTGCAAAGCAGACACTGAAATACAGAGTGGGGCCCTCTTACGGGGGCCCCTGCAGAGCCCATGCCATTGGCATGGGCACTGCAGGGGCCCCCAGGGGCCCCGCGGCACCCCCTACCGCCATCCTGTTCCTGGCGGGAGACCCGCCAGGAACAGGATGGCGGTAGGGGGTGTCAGAATCCCCATGGCGGCGGAGCGCGCTCCGCCGCCATGGAGGATTCTCAAGGGCAGCGGAAAACCGGCGGGAGACCGCCGGTTTTCCAAATCTGACCGCGGCCAAAGCGCCGCGGTCAGAATGCCCTGCGGGGCACCGCCGGCCTGTCGGCGGTGCTCCCGCCGACCCTGGCCAAAATGACATATTTATTGAAAACACGTAAACTGTAGCAAAAATACAAATTGCTATCAACAACGATATTTTTCTAATTAAGCTAAAATATATTTTAAGGATAAACTCTGCTTGGTGCGGATCCCGGGCCCCTATAGATTTCAAGCTTTGCTGCTCAAGTCTCTGAACATGTGGCAGAAGGACAGTATTTTTTAAGATTACCCACTTCAATTAGACACAGTCATTGGGAGACAGTAACGTTGCGAGATGACACATTTCCTCTAGTGCGCTTCCTTGTACAGCGCCCCAGGAAACAATCTTCAGAGGGCGCTGTTAAGGACCACTGAGTAATGATGACAGGTACTGTTTAGAAAGGGTTAGATGAAGCATTTCGCCGTAGGCTCGTTATGCGTCTGACGCCCGAGATAACATCATATCGCCAATTGAAATACACTCACAAAGCAGGTCGACCTGATCTTTTGTGCGTCATTACTAAACCCAGAAGTAAAAGTGTATTGTTAAAGTGAATTTCAGGTATTTCACAATCAAAAATTCAAAGCCTCTTCCATCAAGCCCGCACAAACTTGACTTTGGGGCCTGTCTGCAATTTAAAGGAAGAGATCGACTCAAAAACAGTGTGTTTTGTAACCAAAGGCCTCCCTCTTTTTGTTTAGTTTGTTCAGCGTGTTAAAGACAAAGATTGGGTACATCTAGTGAGCCTCCATTTTGAAAAGGTAAGGTGGGTGAATCTCCTCTATGTGACCCAGCACGTCACTTCTGCTCCTGCCTGTTACTCTTAATGCCCCATAGCATGTGCTTCTAGGCACAGCCTCTGCAATAGTTGGGGCATACCTATTGTAGTGTTTGGCCTGCTTCGTATATGCACAGGCCACTTACTAAATAAGGACACCACACCAGGTTATGTTTTATCGCGTGGTTGGGTGCGGCTGTCAGCGGATATAATTTTTCGCAGAGCGCGTGTGCTTCGCCTGACCTTTCTCGCGCCTCGGCCTCCTCGACCACGCCCTTTATTATTTTTATACGTTTACCCCTGACCTCGGGGCAAACCAAACACTGTTAAAGTAAGTGGGGGTATACACTGTTACAAAAAGGGCGCGTGCAAGGATTACTCCTCTCGCTCCGCACCTTTCACGTTGGTGGTGTCCGGTGACCAGTTGTGTCACTGGCATGCAACACCACATTTCTCCTAAAAATCAAACAAAGAAAAACATACATCATACAGTGTCAAATCATACGTCTAGTAGGTGGTCGCGCAACCTTATGGATGAAACAGGGTTGTTGCGCATATTGTATCGTGTGGCTTCCGATCTTCCTCGATCAGGGTTCTGACCAGAGTTGAGACAAGGAACAGCCTCGTTGACCGGAATTGGTGCGACATCGTGCGAGTCGCCGGGGCATGGGTCACGGATAACGTATTCATCGGGTAACGATGCCAAGTCGCTGTCTGCAGGAGGTGAGACCTCACCCTGAGGTTTGTCATCTGAGGGGCGAAACCTCTTGAACAGAGAGATGTTGCGTGTGACAACGTCATCCCCGCGTCGTGCTACCACAGCCAACCCATTTCGACGGACAATGGTCCATGGAGCAGTGGCAAACGGCATGCAGAATTGCTTCCTGAAGAGAGTTCCTTTAACAGCACTTTGTCCCCGACCGCGAGGTCTGATGACACCGCCCGTCTTTTGTGGCTGGCACGTCTGTTGGTGGCTAACTGTCGTTCCTGAACTTGGTCTCGGTTTAGGGATGGAGGGCTCCAGGAGCGATGATTTGGGATGGAGTCAACTGCAGTGGGCCCAAAAGCGACATGTCCAGGCACTCGATTGGTTGTAGAATGAGGGGTCTGGCGATAGTTTCGCAAGAAGGAGTAAATGGCATAGTCACTAGTTTGACCACTAGCATGGGCGATGCAAATTACTTTGTTCAGGGTTCTCATGAACCTCTCAACCTTGACGTTGGCCTGAGGCCATCTTGGTGTGATCCTACGATGTCGAGTACTGTACTCTCCAAATATCCCGCTATTTCCTGACTCTGGAAAGGCGGGCCGTTGTCAATTTTGATTTTCAGAGATCAGGCCATGGGTGGCCATGGCCTTCTCCAGACATGATATGACCACATCCGCCATGAGAGCCGGAATGATTTCCACTTCTGGATATTAGGAAAAGTCATCAATGAGGACCATGGTGTGGCGACCATCCAGCAGACTCCCAAAGTCTAGGCTTGCAGATACCCAGGGTTTCACAGGGCTAGATTCGGTCTCGACCGGGACTGGCCGGCTGGGCTCTCCAGAGGCTTGGCACCATACACACGACTTCACCACGTTCTCCACTTGTTCATCGATTAGGGGAAACCATACTTTTGATCTCAGGCGGCTTTAGGTCTTGACCATGCCTTGGTGACTGTTGAAAGCCAGCTGTACCACTCTGGCAGTGAGAGAAGATGGTATGACCAGCCTGCACCACCTGAGTACACATCTGTCCGTGTCTACAGTGAGCTCATCTCGGACATTGTACAGGCTCCCCAGAATGCGTTGTGAGTCCGAGTTCAACGTGAGTAGTTGTTTTCTCACGACATACCACTGATTGGTCCGTATGGCGGTTAATACCTTCTGTAGACACTCGTCACCTTCTGTAGCATGAACAATCTCACTTACTGATAGGGGCAATGGTCTGGACCGATCTGAGATGTATCAACATATTCTTCCGTCTCTCGTGTGTCATGCACTTCTTCATCTGAGGCTGCCTGTGGGTGTCTTGATAGATAGTCTGCAGGGTTTTCAGACCCAGGGCAGTATTCTAGTTGACATCTATAGTCTTGTAATTGGAGCATCCACTTCTCTATCCTGGGAGGAGGCTTTGAGGCAGTGTCATTGAACAAAGGTATTAAGGGCTTATGGTCTGTCGTCACTGTCAAAGGGCATCCGTAAACGTAGATGTGAAAATGTTTGCAGCCCCAATGCACAACGATCGCCTCTTTCTCTATCTGAGAGTACCTTTGTTCCGTCTCGGTTTGGGACCTACTAGCATGGGCTACCGGGGACCAAATCCCCTCATCCTGTTTTTGGAGTAGCACGGCTCCTAGTCCTTTTGGCCCGCATCTACTGCGACCTTGGTGCTTGTACTCGGGTCAAAATACCTCAGTGTGGTTTCACTGGACAGCACGTCCTTGATGGCCTCAAACGCGGCTTGCTCAATTGAGCCCCAGACCCATGATTCCAAGGCTTTGGTCAAATTTCGGAGGGGTTGGGTGAGAGCGGAAAGGTCCTTAATGAATCGGCCACAGTAATTTACCATCCCTAAAAAACTTCGGACCTCGGTCACACAAGTGGGAGGAGGTGCATCTTTGACGTCACTTACTTTGGCTGGGTCTGGTGCAATGCCATTGGTTGAGAACACATATCCAGAGAATTGTATTTTGTTCTTTAGGAACTCGCACTTCCTATGGTGTAACATTAGCCCAGACTCCTGGATCCTATGGAGCATGCTTTGGAGGCAGGAGTGGTGTTCTGCAATGGTAGGAGCATGGATGAGAATGTTGTCACTGACATTTATTGCCCCTGGCAGATCGGCTAGTAGCTCCTGTATTACATTTTGGAAAACTTCAGCAGCACTGGAGATCCCAAAATGTAAGCGATATATCTCCTCAGTCCTATATGGGTAGAGAATGTCGTGATGTAGCGCAACTCTTCTGCTAACACTAACTGATGGTACCCCGACCTTAGGTCCAACTTTGAAAACCAACAGGACCCACTGAGCTCACCTAGAATGTCATCGATCGTGGGTGTCAAATGTCTTGCGCTTGATGGCAGCGTTCGGAAGGCGCATGTCCATGCAGATGTGGACCTCCCCGGGTTGCTTGGACTTGCGTACCACTACAATTGGTGAGACCCACGGCATTGGTCCTGCTACCCTGTCGATAATGCCCGACTTCTCATGGTGATACAACTCCTTCTCTAACTGGGGCCGTAGGTGAAACGCGATGCGTCAGTGGCAAAGGGCAACCGGTTGCACAGTCTTATCAATGTGTAACTTCACTTCTCTGCTTCTTAAGCATCCAATTCCCTCGAATACTCCTTGGTACCTGGCCAACAGCTCCGTTATGGACTCTTGGTGTATGCTGAATGCGAATGTGACTACTCCGAGGTCTTCTGCAGCTTTGCAGCCTAGCAGCATTCCGCATCCTTCTTCGGTCACGTAGACTTTAGCCGGAATTATTTGAGATCCATGGGTGATGGTAGTTTGGAACATACCCTTCAGGGCAAGTGGCGTGCTCTGTCCATAGGCGTAGACTTTTACTTTGGCCTTGGTCAGTACCGGAACTGGCATCATTCTGCGATGTTCCTCAGCAGCTAGAATATTGATCAACGCTCCTGTGTCGCCAACTGCCAAAGTCTTGTGTGTGCATATATGAACCTGGCATTTTGGTTGCTTTGTCAGTAGAGGGGTGGTGTTCCCAACTGCGAACAGGGAGTGAATAACGTGCTACTCGGCTTCGTCATCGTCCATGTCACTTCCGTGCTCAGACTTGTTTGACGCCGTGTTGACGGAAGCATTTCCAGTTCGGGTCCTACGTGACCTGCATACTTTTGCAAAGTAATGTAATTTCCCACAGCTAGCACATGTATTGCCTCTGGCCGGGCAATCAGACGGTCTGTGTGAGGGTCCGCCACAATACCCGCACTGTCTTGTCGGCTGTTTATTCAGGCGGTATTTCCTTTTGTTCATGGATGGAGCTACTGTGTTGGCGGCCTCCTCTTTTATGGGTCTCTATAGGGCTGCCTCCACAATTCTTTTGTGCACCCCATTTGTAAGATGTCGGGCAGAGACCTTCCAGACTCTTCTAATATACGTTCTCGAAGTCTTAGCGATGCACATCCTTGGATGATTTGCCCTCTTATCTCCTCTGCTTCATCAGTAAATTTGCACATGCTGGCCAGATCTCTCAGTCTGATGTGGAAGGAGTCTAACGACTCTTCTGCCTGTTGCCGGGCCTGTCTAAAGATGATGCATTCATAATCAGTATTGGCCATTGGCTCAAAATGCCTGTTCAAGGCAGCAGTGAGCAATGAGAGTTGTGTGTGTCTTGGGAGCGTCTTCAATGAGGTTCTTGGATTTCTTGTAGATGTCTTTCCCCCCTAAATGGAGGAGCATGGCACACTTCTGAGTGTCCTCTACCTTGGTAACTTCAAAAAATAGTAGGACCCTTTCCACCCATTCTTTCCACTTGGGGGCTTGCGCCGAAGGGGCTCCCTCAACAAGGAACGGCTCTACCAGTGGTATGGCAACAGTGAGATTAGATAATGGTAGCGAGCCCAGGCAATGACAGGGCAGAGTTCTGAGCGTCGCACTCACCAGGCTATCTGGGCAGACCTTGAGAATAATTTAATGTTCAGCATCATGTAGGGGGCCTGGGGCACTTCCTTCTCCAGGTCCGTCAGGATGGGAGCACGTGGGGTCTCTGGGGCAGCAGACAGAGAGGCCCTGCGCAGGAGCCACGTGTCAGGAGCAGCAGCTGAGGAAAACTCAGGCTCCGGAGGATGCGGGGGCGGGGCCACCAGCAGAAGCCACACTGGGTGCAGAGCACCTCTTGGAGAGCGCGCGTGTCGGCTTCACACCACAGGATCGCGGGGAGAATGCCTGCTTCCGCGGTTCCCAGGGCAACCAAGACGCTTAGCTGGGAGGCCGGCCGGGGAAGACAGCACCAGAGCATGGCACCACGCAGCATGAGCACTGCGTATGGAGCGCCCGCCGCAGGGTGAAGGAGCACGGTGAGTCGCTCCGTCCTCGTCACCAAATGGTTATGTTTTATCGCGTGGTCGGGTGCGGCTGTCAACGGATATATTTTTTCGCACAGCGGGTGTGCTTCGCCGACCTTTCTCGCACCTCTGCCTCCTCGACCACGCCCTTTATTACTTTTATACGTTTACCCCTGACCTCGGGTCAAACCAAACACTGTTAAAGTAAGTGGCGGTATACACTGTTACAATACGGACGTGTGCGAGGATTACTCCTCTCGCTACACCCCTTTCACGTTGGTGGTTTCCGGTGACCAGTTGTGTCACTGGCACGCGACACCACACCTATAGCTCTATAAGAGGTTGCAGCACTGCTGTGTGCAAAGGAGAAAAGGCTGACGTACAAAAGCTACAACACATGCACATTTTAAGAATTACAAAAAAACAAACATTTGCAATGCAACGGGTCTCGCATTTCTCCGAGTTAGAGCTATTAGCAGTTGTAAACTCCCAACCGGACTTTTCTTGCCTCATTAAATGGAAGAAAAACAAACTAGCGCGATCACGCTGATAAACAAGCGAGATCGCGCTGCAAAAAAAGAGAAAAAGTAGTCCACAAACCGGACGGTCGCTGCGCTCGAGGAGGGCTAACCACCGGAAAAGGCATGACGTATGCATGACTTCCACTAATGAAAGCAAGCAGATTTTAAAAGGCAAGCCCACGAACCAATGAAAGACACTAACGTGACATGGACGGGGCTCCGAGCCCTTTTCTAACTACTACAGCGTCTCGCAAGCGATACTCGAATGTGCTAAAAATGGCAGCTATGTCAGAAGATGTAAAACTAATGGCGTTATGTTGTAATAAAGTTTTTTTGTGATTGTGGCGGAGATTCCATCATGCAACAAATTCTTAATGGTTACCTTAGGGCATGATTTCAAATTTAGTGCAATGAATGGATATAATATATTCAACAATATCCTCAGCAATGGCTTATTTCAGACTGCTTGACTCTTCTGACTAGTTCTAAGATGTATGCTTTTAAGGCTTGCTCTGTTACTTAACTTGACTCAGCACTAACAAAGAAGCATGAGAAACCTTGCCCCGAATATGGAATACCATACCGTGAAGAGCCAAGTAGCCACTATACAAACCCCAGAGGGATACATGTTGCTATGAATTGGGGCCACACCATGATATTACGTGTTGTGGATCACCATCCTGAGGAAGTTCCACTGGCAAGAGGTTGAAACGTGATAAAGAAGAGCTAAATGAACTTTACCGCACCACAATGAGTGCAGAATGTCTTTCATGAAGTAATAAGCTAATTAAAGAATTGTGATACGTCCCCCTACCTCAGCAGGGCCTACCAATGCTTCAGTTAGTACACTGATTCACTTCAGAATGAACCACACCCATGATGTTAGATCACAGCACAATGTCAGTCTAATATCAAATTAACTTGTTTGATGACAGTTGCATATGTTAGGAACCAAATTAGTTCACTTGAGCCAAAAATGAATCTCAGTCAATTGGGTAATGAACCAATACTGGTTTTGGATTAAAATGCAGATTCACCAGATTACATAATAGAACAAAACACAGGATCCTAGATTTTAATCAAATAAAACAAATCGCTTGTCAGACCTGTCAACAGCATTCTTGAATTGACTACAGAAGTCAAAAAGATGACAAACGTTCATGACGGGTGGCAAATTTCACTTTTATCATTTGATTTCTCTCTAACCAACTAAACAATTTGAGTATTTTGAGGTGTGCATGCAGTAAGCCAATAGTGCTACTTGGCGCATCAGCAGAAGAAGAAATGTTTCAGATATCCTAACAAAAACACTGACAAGTTGGTAGTAAGTATTAAGGTCTCAGAAATCCTAAAAAATCTAAGTATTGATCACAATGTATATTAGGAGACTTGGGTCTGTTATTTTTTCTTGAAACCTGTCTGTTAGAAATGGGATCTCTAGTTGGCAGTCGGTTTGCACCCTGCCCAAGTAGGGACCCTCACTCTACTCAGGATAAGGGAGTCACTGACTCAGATAACCCCTGCACACCCCCTTGGTGGCTTGGCACGAGCAGTCAGGCTTATCTCAGAAGAAATGTGTAAAGCATTTGCACATAACACACAGTAATAAGTGAAAACACTACAAAAGGACACCACACAAGTTTTAGAAAAATAGCCAATATTTATCTATATAAAACAATACCAGAATGATAAAAATCCAACATAACGTAGTAAAAATATGAATTCTGCAAGATTTAATCAAAAATACAGTTTCTTGAAGTCGCTAGCTCCACCTGGCGCTATCATGGCGTCGTGGGCCAGTTACGGTGTAGAGAAGACCTGCAAACAGTACCTTTGGTATTGCAGGGCTTCGTGATCCTTGCGGTGAGCTCCGGAGAGAGCGACGTCGCTGGCGTTGCGGTGTCAGGTTTGGGGCGGGAGTTGTCAGGCCTTTGAAGTCACTCGCATTGTGGATCGAACTCTGGGCTGATGAAGTCAGGAGCGCTGGCGTGGATGGCGTCGGGGCTGCGGTGTGAAGCAGGACGATGCAACGTGCGGTGCCCACAGGTCACGGTGCAGGCAGTGGCTCGGTAGCAGCATCCAGAGGTGTCGGTGAGACCAGGGCTGCGGTGTGAAGCAGAGCGGTGCGAAGTGCGGTGTCACCAGGTCACAGTGCAGGCAGCAGCATCGTCGTTGCTGAAGCGCTGTTGTCAGTAGGCCAAAGCCAGCGGTACGGGATGGTGCTTTGTGACCCTCACAAGCGGTGTCCACAGGCCACAGTGCAGGCAGGATGCCTGATGATGACACTGGAGTCGATGATGCTGGCGTCGGTGGACTGGGGCTGCGGTGCGGGGTGGTGCTTTGTGCTCCTCACGAGCGATGTCCACAGGCTACGGTGCAGGCAGCGGTGTCGTCATCAGCAGGAGCGGCGGCGGCGGGGATGCCAAGGCTGTGGTGAGAGCAGGCGATGCCGGAGTGCGGGCCCACAGGTCACGGTACGAGCAGCGGCTCAGTGAAGTTGTCCGATGACGGCGTTGGTGAGACCAGGGTCGCGGTGCGAAGCGGGGCAATGTGACTCCATGCGGCATCGGCATGTCATGGTGCAGGCCAGCAGCATCGTTGGCGGCGGCGCAGTGGTTTCTCCTCTCGAACAGCACAAAACACACAGTTCCCAGTGCTGCAGGTTGAGGAAACTGAAGTCTTTGGTGTCCCTGACACTTCCAACAGGAGTAAAGATCTAATCCAAGCCCTTGGAGAACTTTCTCAAGTAGGACACAAAGCAATGTTCACCCTTTGCGCTCCTTTCTGGCAGAAGAAGCAATTGCAGGCCAGTCCAGCAAAGCAGCACAGCAAAGGGACAGTACTCCTCCTCCAGCTATTCAGCTCTTCTCCTTGGCAGAGGTTCCTCTTGATTCCAGAAAGATTAAAAAAATCTGGGGTTTTGGGTCTTCTTCTTATACCCCTTTCTGCCTTTGAAGTTGGCAAACTTCAAAGCAAAGTCTCAAGTGTTTTCAAGATCTTTCCTTGTCCAGATCAGGACCCAGACACACACCAGGGGGTTGGAGACTGCACTGAGTGAGGGCAGGCACAGTCCTTTGAGGTGTGAGTGACCACTCCTCCCCTCCCCTTCAGACGACTCATCAGGATAGGCAGGCTACACCCCAGCTCCATTTGTGTCACTGTCTAGAGGAGAGGTATGAAAAGCACAACTATCAAACTGACCCAGATGAGGAATCCACAAAAAGGCAGAGTCAGAGAATGGATTAGGCAAGAAAATGCCTACTTTCTAAAAGTGGCATTTTGAAATTAACAGTCTAAAAAACAACTTCACTAAAAGATGTATTTTTAAATTGTGAGCTCAGAGACCCTAAACTCCATATTTCAATCTGCTCCCAAAGGAAATCTGCACTTTAAAGTTATTTAAAGGCAGCCCCCATGTTAACCTATGAGAGAGATAAGCAATGCAACCGTGAAAACCGAATTTGGCAGTATTTCACTGTTAGGACATGTAAAACACACCAGTACATGTCCTACCTTAAACCTACACTGCACCCTGCCCATGGGGCTACCTAGGGCCTACCTTAAGGGTGCCTTACATGTATAAAAAGAGAAGGTTTAGGCCAAGTGGGTACACCTGCCAAGTTGAATTGGCAGTTGAAAACTGTGCACACAGACACTGCAGTGGCAGGTCGGAGCCATGGTTACTGGGCTACTAATGTGGGTGGCACAACCAGTGCTGAAGGCCCACTAGTAGCATTTGATTTACAGGCCCAAGGCACCTCTAGGGCACTTTACTAGGGACTTACCCGTAAATCATATATGCCAATCATGGATAAACCAATCAATTGTACAATTGTTATACGGAGCGCTTGGACTTTAGCAATGATTAGCAGTGGTAAAGTACGCAGAGACAATAAACCAGCAAAAACAAACCTGAAAAAATAGGAGGACGAAAGCAAAACGTTTGAGGGTAACCCTGCAAAAAGGGCCATTTCCAACACTGTCCATGTGATTTTCACAATTTAAATTGAACAATAATTATCACATTCCTTAGAATGTTGGCAATGACATAATTACCATGAATCCAGTTGGTATTTGGCAACAAGTAGAGGAGCATCTGCAGAAAGGAGAGGGTGAAATTTGCTGTGATTGGCAGTTCTGCTAGTGGAGTTAGCCAGTTACATTAGTTATTTTCCCTTAACGCTATATTCAAATAACCAGTTCCTTTGTAACCAGAAGCTGAGCTCGCCCATGCCTATCATTTTATTTATACATTTAGCAACCTTTAATTCAGCCAAAGGAGAATGTTTTACTCCAGGATGCATAATTGTTCTTCTTTCACTAACAGCTCCTGTATGCATAGCCAAACCATTTGTCATCAACTGTAGTGGCTATTTCCCCAAGAAAGGCATCCTGACCAGTCTCACATGCCTCTCCAGATGATTGATGAACCTCTGCGGCAGGATTATTACCATGAATGTGCCTCTATTGCTTACTTGAAGGAGTGGGCTAGATCGTGATCCAAGTTCTTATGACTAGATGGATGGCCTTAGTGGGTAGTCTACTTACCAGCAGCTCATACCCCAGTTTTGGTGTGTTTAGCTTAGGGTGATATATTAGCATCCATTGTCAACCGCCTGGAGTGATTAGCCAATCATGTAGGAATCTATGGGGCTTTCTAAATATGAAGGAAATTCAGACAGTGGCAAATACATTTTTAAGAAAATTGTTGAGTTTCCATAATTGGTCCCAACATATATCATACACGAGGAGCTGGGGCTTGGGTACATTTCTGATCAATTAACTCTTGCTCCTCTACTTAGCTGGCTTAAGGTGTGGTATAACCTGGAGCTTGACCTTAACCAGGCAATTTTTAAGGACTGCCTGACACTAGATAAATTCCTACACATCCCTTTGTTCAAATATATACAGGCAGTCACCCAGAAAATGGGGCACCCTGAGTTATTTTAGACTCTGCATGTCATAATAAAAAGGAACCTGATGTGGGCAAGGCAGCATTTTATTCTTATGCTAAAGTCGGAAAGGGAGACACAAGAACTTATTAAGCCTACTGTTCGTTCCCATATTATGATGATGAAAACCATCTCCTTGATGGAGCCCTATTTGTTTACAGTAACGTTGCCATAACATCGTTCACTACTGACGAGTTTTAGACTTAGGGGGCATATTTGTACCCCATTTGTGCTGAATTTGCATCTTTTTTTTTTACGCAAATTTGACGCAAAACTAACTCCATATTTATATTTTGACGTTAGACCAGTCCAATGTCAAAATATTGGAGTTTGCACCATTTTTTAGATGTGTGAACCTGCCTTGCGTCAATGAGATGCAAGGTAGGCATTCCCATCTTAACAATGGGGCTAACCCCATGGCCCCATATTTATCCCCCTGTGCTAAAATGACGCACAGGTGGGAGGAGGGGCTAAATAATGGTGCAAAGCTTGCTTTGCACCATTATTTAACTCCTGGGTCAGACCAGGCATTAAGGGACTTGCAGACCCATTTCTATGGTTAAACACCATGGAATGTGTCCACAGGTGCCCTCCTCAAGCCCCAGGGACACCCCCACCCACACCAGAGGGACTCCGGAGGATGGGGGACTCCATCCCAGATAAGTAGGGTAAGTATAGGTAAGTAATTTTTTTTTAATTAGAGTGCCATCAGGGGCCCAACTTGGGGCCCCCGCATGGCACAGGGTGCAATGGCCATGCCCAGGGGACACTGGTTCCCTGTGCTGGCCATTGGGGTGATGGGCATGACTCCTGTCTTTTCTAAGACAGGAGTCATGTGGTATGGATGGTTTTGCACCAAAAAATGATGCTAGGCTAGTTAGATTCATCTTTTTTTTACTCTAACCAGCCTAACGTCATTTTTTGGTGCAAAACCCACTTCTCCCATACTGCCAGCCCCACCTGGCTAACGTAATTTTTCTTACGCTAGCCCACCCTTTGCACTGGCTTGCGCCATTCCATAAATATGGCGCCCAGCTGGTGCTCAGGAATGGCGCAAGCTGGTGCTAAACATTTTGGTGCAAAACTGCATTAGTGCAGTTTTGCACCAAAAAGTATAAATATGTCCCTTAATCTTTTACATTGGTCACTTGCGGTTCCTCAGGGTAAACATAAACTGGAAGAGAGAGGTCCTTGTCTGTGTGACGACTTTTCCCCACAAGACATGGTGCTGTGCAAGAATATTTTGCCTTTGCTCAGGCAACATTTATTTGTAAAGGTTAAACTTGCTCTGATGTTTTTACAAATGTTAACCAGCCCTTTTATCTGTTTTAATGTTGCAAGCTTCCTGATAGGGGCCCATAGCATTAGGAAATATTTGCCCAGATGAAAAGTTGGTCACTTGTTATGGGCAGGGATCATGAATGTTTCTCTTTATTTTTATGTCTTTTTAACCTTTTCTCAATATGTACTTTAAATGGTTGTTGTTTAATGTTATGTGATCCAGTCATATATGTTTTTTTTCATGGATTGTGTGCCTTTGTGACTTTTTGTAGTCAAATAAAGTATTTTACTGACACATAGGAATCTAGATTAGCTGTGATGTCAAATTTTAGAATAATGTGTGTGTCACTGGGGAAATTGTAGTAGTTGAGTTGAAGATGACGAGGTGTCTACGAAGTGGGCTAAGGTAAATGTTCAAGAGGAGAGAAGTGATGGTGGATTCTTGAGGAACTCCAGTCATTGAGGGAAAACAGTTGAAAGGAAAGCTAAAAATTATAGTAGAAGATATCTGTTGGTGAGTGAGGAGGCAATCCGAAGAATGACACTGCTGTTTATCCCTTCAGAAGTGAATCTCTGGAGCAACATAGGATAACACACCATAAGAATCAATCACAGAAGAAATATCCTATAGTAAAAGAGTTGATAGCCCAGTTGAATCTTGATGTCATCTCAAGTTGCACTCAGAGCATATTTTAAGCTCTGAACAGAGTGGATTTTTTTTCTGTCGGAGAGTAGACTATTTTCTTTTATGTAGGGTGATAATTAAGCAACTCTGTTTCAGTCTGACAAGAAAGGTCCATAGCAAATCTTCCAATTTTAAATGGATAACGAGCCAGCGACTGACTGGGTTAAGAATCTGTTTGATATGTGCAAGTTCATCCAGGAATAGGTTAGACTCCACAGCTATAGGTGAGCTGTTAATGAGTATGTTCTTGAATACATGTGCTGGACATGTGGCAGTGGGTGGCCCCTATGTGCCACAGGCTTTAGTGAGGTTAGTAAAGTCATCAGTTGAAAAAGGGTTGAGGGAGATAAACGTATTCAAGGAATGGATTGAGTGGTACACACTTTAATGGATGCATCATGGGTAGTTAAGCCTTTTTGCCTATGTGACAGTAGCTTTATAAATGTTGAAGTGATATTACAATATCAGTTTCTTATTGGTGGCCTCGCAATCTACTGGCCCATCGCTCACCTACCATTCAGCGATAAGGTTTTAAAAAAGCAGTTTATGTTAAACTCCAAGATCACATTAATGCGAACTCCTGCACAATTACCAGTCTGCTATAAGATCACTCTGTGGCATGGAGGCTGCTACCTTACACATACACTCTTGACTGCAGTTGAAGATGACTCCTGCCTCCAGATATTGTTGGACCTTTCAGCTGCTTTCTGCACACTCGATCATGTCATCCTCATACGCAGAAGAGGTTGTGTTAAATATTAAAAGTCTTGGTTTCATCATCTAAGCAATACTGACGAACATAGAGGGCACTCTCTGATAGTTATTGACTGGGGTGGTATCAGAGGTACCAAGGTGAACTTGAAGGTTCTACTCAGTCTTAGTCAATAAATATATGGGGGCACCTCACCCCGGATACTGCTGCTATAGTAAATCAGACATCTGGGGTAAAATTCACATATTTATTTGTTAGATGGCTTATTTTAAATTGTACAATTTAGGTGAAAGTTTACAATAAGCATAACAGTTGCATTAATTTTGGTGAAAAGGCTCTGCCATTTTTGTACTAGTGAAATGCACTATAGTGAATGTGTGGTTTTAAGGATCACCAAAAGAAAGCAGATAGAAAGGATGACAACAGATTTTAGTCACAAAACAAATCATTTGTTGGTGGTACAATTGTAACTTTGGGAATTGTGATTTCACACTGTGAAAACTGCTGATGCTTTGCTGGGATTTGATGAGTCCGTTTTTGAGTAAATCCAGTTTTTCAATCATGATTTTCTTTTGGAAATTGTGGTTAGTGCCCTGGAAACTATAAAGAAGAGGGCACAATTTCTACAGATCTGCAAATATCTTCCCCATATATGTGTTGAAAACGTCTGATATGCTGAGAAAAACATCTATTGACAACAGAAGCAGTTGACTGTTAGTTAACTTCTGAGTGTTGTTCTATAGCATCATCACAGAGTTTTGATGAATAAGTTAACTGTTATCATTCTACATTCTTGCAAGGAATGAGTAATTTAGGAATGCCATGTTGACAGAATAGGAGCTGTTATATTATAAAGTCTTTTCTATGAAGTAAATGAAGTTTGAGTGCTTCATGCAGATATAAAACCAACTGTTTAACGGATGTGAGGGGAAGTATGGCTATTACTCACATATGCCCTGACATATTTTAAAAGGCTGAAAAATGGTTCGTGACAAAAAGGCAACCTAAGTCCATCATTCGCTTTCACCATCTATTTCTTTGCATAAACTATCTATCTTGCTTTCTTAATTTTAATAAAACCACTTTTTGTTAGACATGGAAAGCTTTTTAAATCTTCTTTATAAATGCGCAGGGCTAGACCTGTCAGCTCTTGGCATGGTTTTCCCTGTCTTTTTGCTTCTGGCCTTATGTTTTTGAACCTGTGCTGAATTTTGTTTTTGCTGGCTTTAGGACTCTGGGAACTTTACCACTGGTGACTAGTGCTAGAGAGCAAGTGCTGTCTGTCTAAATTGTACTGGTGATTGGTTTTTCCATGATTGGCATATTTCATTTACTAGTAAGTCCGTAGACTAGTGCAACATGTGTGGCCTGTAAATCAAATGCTACTAGTGGGTCTGCAGCACTGATTGTGCCACTGACATGAGTAGCCCTGTAAACATGACTCAGACCTGCCACTGCCGTGTCTGTGTGGGCAGTTTGAAACTGCCATTTCGACCTGGCAAGTTCACTTGCCAGGCCCAAACCTTCCCTTTTACTACATGTAAGTCCCCACTAAAGTAGGCCCAAGGCAGTCCCATGGGCAGGGTGAAGTGCATTTGAAAGGTAGGACATGTACAAGTCTGTATTACATGTCTTGATAGTGAAATACTGCTAAATCTGTTTTTCACTATTGCAAGAGCTGTCTCTCCCATACAGTAACATAGTGATTGCCCTGAAATACCTTTTAAGTGTAATTTCCTATTGTGAGCAGATAGAGATATGGGGTTTGGGGTCTCTGAGCTCACAATTTTAAACTATATCTTTTGGTTTAGCTGTTTTTTTAATAGTAGGTTTGAAAATTCCACTTTTAGAAAGTAGGCATGTTCTGCTTAACCATTCTCTGCCTCTGCCTGTCTGTGGAAAACATATTTTGGTCAGGATGACAGCTGGGCTTTGTGCATTCACTTTAGATGGTCCCACAAAGGGAGCTGAGGTGTACCCAGTATATCCTGATGGCCCATCACCAGGCTGATGGGTCTTCCTGAGCTAGAGTGGTGGGAGGAGCTGACATGGGCAACTGAATAGGGCTGTGCCTGTCCTCACACAAAGCAGTCTCCAACTCGCAGGAGTGTATCTGGGGCCAGGGTGGGAAAGGTAGGATCTTGTGCATAACAAAGATTTCTCTTTGAAATCTGCATACTTCAAAGGCAGAAAGGGGTGTAAATACTGGACCTCTGACACCACAGAGTTAGAACATTTCTGGACTGAGGACATTCTACCAGGAAGAAGAGCTGGATGCTGTAGGAGGGACTGCCACTCTGGCTGTTGCTTTGTTTTGCTGGCCTGCTGCTTGCTGCTTCTGTCTTGGGAGTGAAAAGACTGGACTTGACTTTCTACATCCTGCTTTCCAAGGTTATCCAAGGGCTTGAACTGAGCCTGCCTCCTGTTAAGAAATCTCAAGGCCATCAAACACTTCACCTGCCAGGACCTTGGCTCTCTTGCTGAGAGTCCTGACTTATCAAATGGTGGCAACTCCAATTGCTGGGCCCTTGGAAGTGAGCTCTGGTGCAACCAAGAAGAAACTAAGCACATCGACTCCATAGCGACTTCAAAACCGGTGCCGCTCTCTGACTCTGTGCTGCTGCCTGCACTAGAGACGTGGTCCCCTTTAAGTGCTACGACCATGACCTGCAACATAGGCCCGATGCCCCAGGAGCACCTCTGAAGTCCCACCACAGCATGAGTCCTGAGCGCCTTGTCACCGACGTCCGTGACACCCAACTTCGACTCAGCACCTGTGGCCCCGTGGTGTAACTGCGACACCAAGGCAACACCTCGCATCTTGACCTGCTGGATTCATCGACCCTGCCTTGTCGTAAGGAACCCACGCCTCGCCACTGATGCTGCATCACTTCCCTTGCAACCATAAGGAACCGATGCCTCACCTACTCTGCCTAGCAGTAGGGAACCGATGCCACACCTTCCTGGAAGCAGTAAGGAACTGACACCACACAGGCTCCAGTGATGCCTCACCTCCCATACTTCGTCTTTGTTTCCTCATCATTCTTGAAGGTACTGTACCTGGGGTCCATGCAACTCCGTGACTGGCCCGCACTCCCTTGCGAGTGATGTCGGACTGTTGGAAGTGACTCCGTCAAGACACTGTGACAGCCTGAGTTGGAGCTTCTGTGTTTCTAAGTGCTATACTAAGATTTAATCTTTGAAAATGTGTATCTTTACATGTGCATGTTGTTTTTTTGTAATTTGTGTATTGTTTTACTCAGATAAAAATTGCCTATTTTTCTAAAATTGTGTGGAGTACTTTTGTGGTGTTTTCACCGTGTTACTGTGTGTGTGTGTGTACACAAATACTTTACACATTGCCACTGAGATAAGCCTGACTGCTCGTACCAAGCTACCAAAGGGTGAGCAGGGGTTATCTTAGTTGTGTGTCTCCCTTACCCTGACTAGAGTGAGGGCCCCTACCTGGGCAGGGTGTAAACCACTGCCAACTACATTTCTAACACACAAGTGGATGTTTTAGAGGCACATGGACCTACTTTTCTCCATGTAAGAAAATGTCTATTTTTGCATGACCACCCTGATTTTTTGTAGACTTATGTTGCTGGTTTTTTACACTGTGCACTGGAGATCTGCTAACCAGGCTGTAGTGCATGTACTCTGACCCTTAAAACATGTTGCTATTGACTAAACTTCTGACTGGCATATTTAACTTACCTATAAGTCCCTGGTATATGGTAGAAAATGTGAGTAAGGCTTGTAAGTGGACTGCAGCACCTATTGTGCCATCCACTATAGTGACAGTGTAAACATGGCTTTGGCCCTACCATAGTGGCCTTACTATAGCAGTTTAAAAAATGCATTGGACCTGCCAAAATAAAACATGTGGCAGGTCTAAATCTTCCTTTTAAATATTAGTAAATCACCCTTAACTAGGCCTTTTAGCCCAAAATGAGAGGTTACACAGTAATTAAAAGTAGGAAATGTCCTTACAGTGACTAGCAACTGGAAGTTATTTTCACTGTAGCAAGGCTAGCTGTTCTATACAGGAACACTGGGATGCACTAGTAAATTTAATATTGCTATCTACGGCTACGAAACACTTAAACATTTCATTCTATAATATTTAATAAAATCCCAATGCAGTGGAGAAGTTGGGTTTTAAAAATATCAAAGACAAAATACTTTTAGAAAATTACTCTTTCTCTGCCTTAAGCGTCTGGAGGCTAATTTGCGTTAGCCCCTAGCTGCAGCCCCGAGTGTTCAAAACCTGAATGAGGTGTGAAAACTGCTTCCAGGACAGAAAGAGGTGTTAGTGCTTTTCTGACAGGATAACAATTTGGGCAGCACCGAGGAATTTAATTAACTTTAAAGGGGCCTCCCCTGTCACAGGCAATTGATGGCTTACATCTGGGCATGCCCCTTTCTTTGTTCCCCCAGTCAGGCAGCCTCCATTCCCAATGGAGAGAGAGCTGCCCCTAGAACTAATCAGAAGTAACCACAGAGGTGGGGTTGTTTATTTTACTGACCACAACTTTTGGATGGCCGCACAGGCTCTACATAAGAGGAGAACAGTTTCACCATCCTGTATTTAGGCAGAGAGGGGCACTGTGGGATTGTCTGCAGTAAGACCCACAGAAATTGTTGCAAAAGCAGATGGGGTTACCCCAGGGATTCTTTATCCCAGTTATTTAGGAAGAAGCCAGGACGTAGATGTGATTTGAGGCTGAATGCAATGGAGCACATGTCCTGCAGGCTAGTGTGAGGCACATAAGTGGTAACCTTGGGCATCCTCTTTATAACTCTCTGGAGCTGTATAAGAACAGAAGGAGGAGCACACCTGCTGTTTGAGACCTGTGAGGAGTTCTGAAGAGCTTGATTTGCCCCCACTTGCACCAGGGCAAAGAGGTGAACTCCAAGAATGAGTTGGCTGACCTCCTGTTTAGCTACAGGGACAAATCAAACTCATCAAACTCAAGACTTCATCAACCCTCACGCACTCTCGTCCACCGACTACATCCTCCTAGAGGACCTCAACTTCCACCTGGAGAACCACACCGACAACAACACCACAGCCTTACTGGACAACCTCGCCAACCTAGGACTGAAACAGCTAGTCAACACCCCCACCCACTACGCCGGACACACGCTCGACCCCATCTTCTCCTCCAGCAAACACATCTCCTTCAGCCACACCACCGAACTCACCTGGTCGGACCACAGCTGTGTCCACTTCAGCTTCAAGAAGACCACCATGCACCACCACACCCAGCAACCACCAAGAAGACACTGGAATCGAATCACCACAGAACAGCTTGCATCGACCCTCTCCCAGAACCAACCCACCAGCACCACTAACCCCAACGAAGCCGCCAACAACCTCACGAGCTGGATCTCAGACTGCACCAACCTCCTGGCCCCCCTGAAGACCCAAGCTAACACCAACAACCACAAGAAAAACTTCTGGTTCACCCCCGACCTCAAGGACTCCAAAAAAGAATGCCGCACCCTCGAGAAGTCTTGGCGCCTCAAGCAGACCGAGGAGAACATGTCAGCCCTCAAGAACGCCACCCGCCAACACCACCAACGCCTCCGCGCCGCACGAAAATCAGCCTACCAGAACAGACTAGACAACAACGCCCACAACAGCAAGGAACTTTTTGGCATCGTCAAAGAGCTCTCCAACCCCGACGCAGAAAACAACTCCATCCCTCCCTCACAGGACCTCTGCGACTCCCTCGCAGCCTTCTTCCACCACAAAATCGCCGACATATACAACAGCTTCACCACTACCAACACGAACCCACCCCCAGAACCCGCCACCGACATCACCACCATCCTCACCTGGAACCCAACCACCACCGAGGAAACCACCCGCGTCATGAACTCGATCCACTCGGGATCTCCATCCGACCCCTGCCCGCACCACATCTACAACAAAGCCGACAACATCATCGCACCCCACCTCCGAGACGTCATCAACGCATCTCTCACCTCCGCCACCTTCCCAGAGAGCTGGAAACACGCAGAGCTCAACGCCCTCTTAAAGAAACCAACAGCAGACCCCACCGAACTCAAAAACTTCCGGCCCATCTCCCTCCTACAGTTCCCCGCCAAAGTGATTGAGAAAATCGTCAACGCTCAACTCACCACCGCCTTGGAAACCAACAACTCACTTGACCCCACACAGTTCGGCTTCAGAGCTAACCACAGCACCGAAACCGCCCTCATCGCAGCCACGGACGACATCAGATCCCTGACCGACAAGGGAGAAACCGTGGCCCTCATACTCCTGGACCTCTCTGCAGCCTTCGACATGGTCTGCCACCGTACCCTGATACACCGCCTCAGCAACGCCAGCATCAGAGGCAAGGCCCTGGAATGGACCATCTCCTTCCTCTCCGGAAGAACTCAGAGAGTCCGCCTCCCCCTCTTCAGATCTACAGCCACGGAGATCATCTGCGGCGTCCCCCAAGGATCCTCCCTCAGCCCCACCCTCTTCAACATTTACATGACCCCCCTGGCGAACATCGCACGAAAACACGGACTCGACCTCATATCCTACGCCGACGACACCCAGCTCATCTTATCCCTCACCAACAACCCCACCTCAGCAAGGACCAGACTACACGAAGGCATGAAGGAAGTAGTGAACTGGATGACAGACAGCAGGCTGAAACTGAACACAGAGAAGACGGAGGTTCTCATCCTCGGCCCCACACCCACCGCCTGGGACGACTCCTGGTGGCCTCCCGCCCTAGGCAGCACTCCCCAACCCACCGACCACGCACACAACCTCGGCTTCATCCTGGACTCATCCCTCTCCATGTCCAGACAGGTCAACTCGGTGACCTCGGCATGCTTCAACACCCTCCGCATGCTCCGCAAGATCTTCCGCTGGATCCCCACCGATACCAGAAAGACCGTCACCCACGCCCTCGTCACCAGTCGATTGGACTATGGGAACACTCTGTACGCCGGCATCACCATCAAGCTGCAGAGGAAACTTCAACGGATCCAGAACGCTGCCGCACGACTCATCCTGAACATACCCCGCCACCACCACATCTCCGGACACTTGAAGAAACTTCACTGGCTCCCAGTCAACAAGAGGATCACCTTCAGACTCCTCACCCACGCACACAAAGCCCTTCACAACCTCGGACCAAAACTCATCAACCACCGCATCTCCTTCTACACTCCTCCGCGCACCCTACGCTCGACCGGACAAGCCCTGGCAGCCGTACCCCACATCCGCAAAGCCACCGGCGGAGGAAGATCCTTCTCTTTCCTGGCAGCGAAGACCTGGAACTCTCTGCCCAGCCACCTTCGCACCATACCTGACCACCTCTCCTTCAGGAGGCAGCTCAAGACCTGGCTCTTTGAGCACTGACCCCCCCCACCCCCCCAGCGCCTTGAGACCCTTACGGGTGAGTAGCGCGCTTTATAAATGCGAATGAATGAATGAAAGAAGCATTTTTCCTGTAAGAGCCCAGCTAAGCAGCTCCAACTGGACCTGCCATGGACCGTACTGGTGGCTTCTGCTGGAGTGACTGCCGAGTGCTATTCCTGAGGTCCTGGGAACCTTGAATTTGCTAAAGTGTACTACTCTTAAAATTCTGAAAAACATGGAACTTACAGAAACTTGTTGGCTTCAAAGACCTCCAGCGGACTATGACAAACCAGTAAAGTCAATCTGACCATGTTGACCTGGCACTGGGCTGAAGATTCAGGTTTATCTTGCAGCAGTAAATCCATTTTATCAAGACCTCATGAAGAAGTACCTGTCCTTGTGGAGCCCTCTTTGCTACATCCTGCAGCTTTGCCCTCCTGTATGACTCAAAGCTCCAAAAAACGTGACAAAGTCCAAACATAGAAAACTTGACTGGGCAAAGGTGCCAAAAGTATGCAAACAGCAAAAGTATTTCCCTGGGTGTGATTTTTTTTTATTTTTACTCCCATTCAGAGCTTTTCCTGTTGAAGCCAATGGCTTCACCAGAACCTTGTCCAATACCTATATGATAATGTGGAGTCCTTCTCAGATTCAGCCTGCTGCCATGCCCTACCAAAAGGCTTTGAATACCAGTGAAAATTCTATGTCTGAAGATATAACCTCAGGTCAAGTCAAACCTGGTTGATGTATTTAACATGTGCTCCACTGCGGTCGGCCTCAAATCTCACCTTTGTCCTGGTCTACTGCAACCAGTTCACCCGCATTGGTGGTTAATGCTTTTTGGGTCTATTTTTAATTAAAGCTTTAGAAATCATATATCTGGTTGCCCCTACTGGATTTTTGTCATTTTGGTGTAATTGTGTTCATTAATTTACTCTCTATTTTTCTAAATTGGAATCGGATTTTTATTGTGTAGTGTTTACTGATTTGTAACTTTTGATCTTCTAAACGCTTTATACATTTTCTTAAATTGTCTGTCTGCTCTGTACCATCGCTAACATTGTTTGAGCTCAGGTTAGAATGACTGAAACCTTTACTGGACCTCACAACATAGTGGCATTATTACTCAAGGAGGACTCTTACCCATCACAACCAATAATACACTTTCCCATACTGTTTATACCTTATAAAAGAATACATTCTGAGGTAATTAATTGGAGAAAAAAAAAATGTGATATTGTAGCTAGGACAGAACAACGAGGCAACTATTTTAAAAAACAGTTAAAACAGACATAGACTACACAATTTACACACCTGTGAAAACTTTACATATATAATACAAACACACGGAAAGGACTGTTTCACTTGTTTCATAATCTTATAGTAGAAATATGCAGTTCCATATGCATATCCACCCTTCTACAAAGGAAAGCGAGTGTTTCTAAAGCTGTCCACTCCAGCAGCATGTCTCCCAGTGCGGACACGTCCTGTGAGCTAGAGGCACATTCTAGTTCTTTATTTTAACTCTGCGATCTTCACAGGCAGTTGCTAAGGCAAGAAGGCCTAGTAATGTGTGAGTTGATGCTGTAATGAAGCTTGTGCCAGGTACTAGCTCTGAATCTCATTTGCAGATATTGAACGGCTAGCGGGCTGTTCAAATGCACCACTTTTGGAACTGTATAGCTGTCAGATGTACAATGTCTGTTAATGCATGTGGACTTTAAAGCTAAATTCTGCATAGCGCCATTTGTCCTTTGTATTATTTTGGGTCCATTGTGGTTCCTTACTGACTGTTTCCAATAACAGTCACAGTTAGAAACCACTAATGGGTATTACGGCCTAGAGCTATTAATGCTCAAAGACACATGGCGACATTAAGGATCAATCCTGTCAGGGACATTGATCGTCATGAATGCCTGGATGCACTTAGACAACCGAAATAGCAATGGCATTCACCACAACAACAAAAAAAAAAAAAAAAAAAAAATTATTGGGAAGAAAAGTTGCGGACAACACCGAAACTGAAAAAGAGTGATATTTAACATTGTTTCCCGTTGGGCCAACAAAGATAAAATGACCGGAGCATGGCTGGCACCACTGCAGTTAAAGCGGCGGGCCTGTGGCTGCGGGGAAGCGTGGCAGACAATATAATCGATCCCTTTTTACTGTAGCCCTGCTCTGTCGCGGTCTATTTTGTAAAAGAAGTTAAAACGTGGACATGGGTGAAACTATGTGTGAGCAGAAGAAACGCGTCCCCGTTTTGCTATGTAACACTGCCTGATTCGCCAACAATAAAGGACCGAATTTATAAAAATACAGGTTCACGTTTAAGAGGCGCATACTTGAGCATTTCATCCACAGGCACTTGCCAATTTACAAAGGGACCCGCATGCAGAGAACAGAGTCAGGCATGTAGCGCAAATGCGCTGCCTTCCCTGGACTGGCTTTCAGAAGCCACTTGGCTTCGGGAACAGAGGCCTTCTAATGTCAGCATCCCTTCTTCCCCGCCGTTCATAAAGGGCACGGCCTAAATTCCCTGGTCGTATTTTCTGTCGGGGAGTTCTTGCTGGTACCGAAGGCCTGCACACTGCCGCGCGTGCAGTCTGACGGAAGAGAATCTGCACTGCAGACAATGGGCACGTGCCAGCGGCCAGCCTCGTGCCTTCTCCTGCGCCACGCCTGGACCGCGTGCTTAGAGGTACAGATCTAAGCACACCCCACTTAAACTTAAGAGGTTAATGAACCTGTCGCACTTTTGGACCCACTTCCAAATACGCATTTTGCACAGGATGCATCTGCACATCCACAAAGCAGATCCGCTCAGGAGTGTGCCATTTTGCATATGCATACATTGACGATGTCCGTTTAAAAATGCCCGGAACGTGCTGCACTCTTGATCTGCATTCGGGGAAATCTGGAAAAGAGCTCTGTGAATCGAGCCTTTGTGTACTGATTTGCTTTGCAGTTTATTTAGGATTTTTGCTTCAATGCGCAGTTCAAGAGTGTTTGAAGAGTGAAAGGTACTCTGCAAATACACTCTGGATTAATGCGTCATCTAGTGGGGGGTGTAAACTGTGCACCATCCAGGCAGGACCATACGTGATATTTATCAATAATAAACGCTTTTCAGCTCCAAGAGCAGATTGTGAGCGCTACAGATACACATTACGGTACTTAGTTACTCTGCTTTCGGTGCCAAGAAGACGCATGGGGGGTATTAGCTGCGCCACACAAGCGCTTTAACGTAACAAAGTGCAAGCACAGTGGCATAACAAGCCAGAATTCACCGTGTTACCCAAGATCTTCTCAACCCTAGCCACTGCGTGCTGCACGCGCACACACTCCCCTGTACTTCATCTCAATATTTACTCACCACCAGCATCTGTTTTAGATGCTGTGATGAAAGCACAGGGGTTCAAGCTGTCATTTTTCATGTAAACTCGCTCCCTTGTAGCCTGTGATTACTCCGTTTAACCACTTCATTTCATTATGAAAGGCTTAAACCCACAAAGTAGGCCGCTTGTCAGCTGTCACCGCATATGTTGTCTTCAGTGCATGAACTGGCCTTCTACCGTGTCATTATTCAATCTTTTAACGGGAAGGTATGAATTAGACATGTGGTTCCCGCCAGGGCGTGCCACTGGGAGTCACGGACCAAACCTCCGCAAAAGGAAGCCTTTGTGAGGCGCGCGCAAGCGCCACGCGGGAGGAAGGTCTCGCTCCCTCAGCTCCAGGGCTTCAGAAGCACCAGGTTTGCACTCCCACCGGTGCCCTTTCATTCGCTCACATGCCAGCCTGCTTCTAGGCCTGGCACATCCTTCTTGCGACCGTGAAGATACAGCAGACGTCTTGCTTTGCAAATCTACCCTGGCTGTAAGACAGCCCCTTTGCGTTTGGGGGAGGGCAGCGTCGGACTGAGGCACAAAATTGTACAACAGGGCTAAGAAAAACACTTGCATGGCCGAGACCTATTAGCTTTACCAATGCTTGTTAAGGGTGGATAGAATTTCCAGTCCACCCCCGTGAGGTAAGTTTTTGGGGTTATGTTGTCTGAATGTCTTTGGCAGATTGTTAATTATTGTGTTTAAAACTTTAGGAGTTGGCGAGGTGACCATGACAAACAAAGGCAAAGCACGCAGTTTATAGCACCATGCATGGCTTGTATTTCTGCCTTTGTTTAGACTCTGCCACAAAGTAGATGAAGTTTCGCTTTATTTAGAAGCAGAAGTTCCAAGGCATATTTACAGAACACCTCAAGCTGTCCTGTGCACTCCAACCGGCTAAAGGGTCCAACTAATTTGCAGATTGCCCAGAGCCACCGGAATTATGGGGTACGGGAGGAGGGCCAAATTATGCGGCAGGGTTGACGAAAGTACTCATCAATAAAAGGCAAATTATGTGGCTTGCTTAATTTCAGAGGCAGAAAGGCACAATTCCAGTGTGTAAATTCCTATATTGGCTCATCTTTCGGCAAGGGAACATTTCAAGGTACTGTGCGGCATGCCCAGCTGTGTCAGTTCTTTGCTGAGGGAAAACTACAGCCTAAAGGGCCCATCAGAGCACTTCCTTCCAAGTATCAAAGCCTACAAACAGTCCAATGTAATGTGTGTGAAAGAGTGGATGATAACACTTTGGTCTTTGCGTTGTCCTAACATAGAGGAAGCCACCCTCTCCTGTTGCAGTGACAGAAAAGTTTTGAAGGAGAGCACTACAAATATCAGAGTCACCTACCAATAAGTGAAAAAGAATGCGTGATACCCTTCGGCTATCAGGGGGCTCTGGTAATGTCGTCGTTTCATATATGGGCAGAGTAAGTGTTTAAGATGTACATAGGTCTGGCTGCAATAGGATAAAAAGCACAGTATTTTGAACATACACTTTTGTTTATTACCATGTTCAACAATTCAGATGATGCTGCGTTTTAGAGTTTCATTTTAATTTGCAAACAGGTACTGCTGTTTGTGTATCAGTAAACATACTCCCTTCTCTGACAAGAGCCAGGGCCAGAAATACTAAGCATCCTTTTAGTTGCAAGCACTATGACTCAGGGCTTGTGAATGTTAATATGATTTTTCTTATTTACTAATACCATTTTAGAAGTCTGAAAAGTTTTTCCAACTCATAAAGTGACATTTTGAATGGAAACCGATTTGGTCCCTGAAAGGGGTGTATTACAGGCAGCCCTGCTAAATACAGAGTAAGTACCTGATGTATCAATACTCAGTGACCAAATTCCGGTTACAAAACATTGATATTTGCTGACACCTCAAGGAGGTGGTAACCTATTTGTAAAACAGAAGTCCCTTTGGGACCTCTGGCTCTTTGTGAATGTAAAATTTTTTGCTGAAAAGGAGGCAGTCAGTCCCTTTTCCTTTAAGGAAAACAGGCTGCCATGGTGGTTTGTTGATCCCAGTAGGCCACAATCCCTGTGATGACCTCCAATCATAATGGACTGGAATGTGCAAACTACCTTATTAATCTGCATGAGGGAGGTCGGGCTCTGGCCCGCTATGAATCAGATTTTTAAGAACCGACCTATTAATACACAGGTTGGCTCTTTCAAATCTTTACTGGTTCCAAACTGCAGCAAGTATTTTGCGACCAAATGGCACCAGGGGCCAGATGTAGCAAAGGGTTTTTCCCATTCTGTGTCAATGGGAAAATGTGTTCGTACATATGGCCCCAAGTTCTTTGATGTGTGTTCATTTCCAGACATAGCTAGTGGCAATAAATTAATCATGGGATTAAGCTATCATTTTAATTGCGCCTTGCAACACTCATCATAGTGTTTATGGCTCTTTTGCGGAACCCTATGAATTATAGACTGTGTGGTATAAATACCCTGTCCTTGTTCGGGAGAAAAATTAAAACTTTGCTTTTCTAATCTTCTTTCTGTTTATATTTTGAAAAATTCTGGAGGTGTTAAAAGACAAGTGTTTTAACACTTTGTTAATACTGAGGTTATTGGGCCATTAAAGTGAATCAGAGTGATGGAATGTGACTCCTTTTAAGGTTACATGTAGGGCAAAATTTAAAAGTGTTCAAGCAATGCAGCTCAGCACATAAAGTTGATGTCCCAATTTGCGTGGCCTGGAAAGAGCAGGACTGCGTCATATTTACTAAGAAGCAGGACAGCTGTGCTCTCCTTATGCTGGTGCACTTTTCCCAGCAAAGTGCCAATGCAGGTACCCTTGCACCATAGTGCAAGGATGTCTGCATTGTGGTCCGCACACTTTTTGTGAGGGATGGGGCCTCTTCCTATACAAAAACTATGCTTTAAGGCATTTCCCCCTTTTTGTATGTGCTGCAGAATCCAACACAAATACCAATTTGTGTTAGATTGTAAATCCTGCTAGTACACTTTGTGCCAGGTCTGTGTTATAAAAGTGTCATTGGTGGGGAAATCCTAGCATGACTGTCGTGTAATGAGAGGTGAAAATACCCGCTGGCAGTCTTGCAACCCAAGCAAGAAAAGGAACACTCTGCTGGCTTTGCAACATAGGGCAAAAGAGAAAAACAATTCCACTGCCATATTCTTATGAGGAGAAACTGCCTAAATATATGGGTACCGACTGAAGTCCAGCAGTGAGTCACAGACGTTTCCCATGGGACTTCCAGCAGTAACATGGGAGTTTTAGTAAATACCAAGTGGCACTACCAGTCCAACCACTCTCCCCTCCCCTGGAAACATGATATGGGGGGCGAGGGGGCCTACAGCTTGAACATGTTGCAAGTGGGTTTAGTTTCTCATCAACTTGGCTGCATGCGTGTTGGGGTGGTGAATGGTACCTGTACTTTGGACCAGAGACTTGGTTGACCTCCAGAGCCCAGGCCTCCTGGAGTAAGGCCTTATCCAGAATTCTCAGGATAGACAGAGCTCTCTATAGCCAGATAGATCAGGATCATCTGTCTGATGCCAATTACTGGCCATGATGCTCTATCTAGCAGTCTGTACCCACCCATAGATGATGACAGATGAGCCCTACAGATTTCAAGCCTACTCCAAAAGCGAAAGGCTTAATCTTGTCCCTGCAGCAGTGCCAAGCCAACACTAGCTATCAACCACACTTTCAGTCTTGGTCATTGTCACCTTCTGCCCCTGCTGCCCGCTCTCAGAACAGCCATATAAAACTATACAGACTTGGAAAATGGGATGTCCCATGGCCCACTGTCACTCACAGCACATCAATGCCACTGTTGACAGCAAGATGCTCTTTTGCCACCATGAACTCATAAATCTTGAAAGATTAGGTTCTGTGTGTGGATAGTTCAGTGGTTGGCCTGTATTTGTATAGTGGACATGCATAATCCAATATAGTATCTGATGCAGAGAGTGTATTTGCATAGAAGTACTAACTACTTGTGAATGTGGGAAAAACACTATTTTTAAGTAAAGGTTAAAATATAATCCATGTTTTTTTTATATCACGTTAACCTACATGAATAGGGGGATTTATACTCTTAACTTTTTAGCCATTCTCCAAGACTTTTCTCAAAGTTAGTACTCAACATGGTCACAGGTATTTATACCCAATACACACTAGTAAATCATCCCCACATGTGTTGCAATTTAAAGAATGTTATATCCACTGATAGAAAATGACTGCCATCACTTTATATTACTAAGAAATAAGTTGAAAATATCTATATGTCAAATATCTCAAAGGTTTACATCATACCCAGCTACAAAAATATAGTAATACTAAACATAAAAAAATATACTGTATATATTACTTAAAGTCCCTGGTGCCACATGGGGCTGGTTTTATTAGGATTATTCAGAATAACTCTAATCAATGATCCTCAAGAAATGTAATAATTTATAAAAAAAATCTTATTTATTTTTTAAAAGCGAAGTATATGTATAATGTACCGTCATTTACTAAAAGTCAGATTGTGTCCAACTTCTAATATTTCCTAGAGGACAATCTCCTATCACTAATAAATAGTCCCTAATTCAAATAATTAATGATTTGATGGAAAACATGAAGACCCTCCTCCTGGTTCAATCCACGACAGTGCTTAGTTTTAAAATGTACAATGGCCTTAAGATTCTTTTTGTTTCAGAAATACTTCGTGATTCTTCCTGCCTTTTCGGCTATTCTTCAAAAAGACCTACTATTTTGAGTTCCTCTAGATCACTACCACATTTAACCAAGAATGCCGGGCAGCTAGACACCTAGGTCTATATTTTCAACAGGGGATGCTTTTGTTCCGTATCGGATGTCTTCTCGCCGGGCAGTTCTGGAAACTGTTCCCATGAAGAGGAGGGTTAACACTGATTATTATAGGGTGGACCTCTGTCGAGAGTGGCACAGTGGGTGAAAAAAGATGTTTTGGAATGCTACCCACTGTCACTGTTAGTTATTGAGACTATTTGGAAGCAATTTCCCATCACCTTTTTTGTGTTTGATCTAACACTCTAAGTGGTTGGCGTATGCCCACACATGAGCCCTGGGTTTGCAGCACCACAGGATCCAAGGTATACTCACTGTTGAGGCCTAACAAGGCTGAAACCAGTGTGGGCTGCTTGCTTCTGTTCACTTTTGGACTGGGTCCCACCTGCAATTAGAGGTGTATTGTTCCTGTGAGGAGCAGGGTCAATACAGATTTGCACAGGACAAGTTTCTGTCTACCGTGGCACAGTGAGCAAAACACGATGGGTTGCAGTGCTACCTACAGTAACTGCCGGTACTAATACTTGTTATAATTCCTCCCATCACCTTTTGAGTGTTTAATGTTTTAATTTCCTAAATAGGCTCTAGAATCTGGCTTTTAAGGGAGAATTGTATTACCAAGATTTGTTAACTGGCAGGAGTAAATAAATAACACATATGCTGGGACAATTCACAACATGTTGGTTCTGAAAGGCTCTATTCACGTGTACCTAAGGTGCTATAAATCTTCCGTTTGATGTCACTTGGTTCATAGCCTAATGAACATTTAACAACTCAATCCTACGATTAGCTGCCCTCCTGTTTGCTGCAGATACAAGTTTTCCCCATCCTCTCTCATTAGGAAATGATCTTGCATTTGATTAGCTTCCACTCTAGTGTAAATGATAGCTGAGCAAATTCTACATTCTCTCAGGAGTTCTGCATATGGATGTTTGGGGTTAGTCTTGAAGTATGGTAATGTCCTGCATGCAAAATCCAATTACGGTCTGTCTTCCTCCATCTTGTACTAAGATTTCCAAATCAAGGAGCTCCACAGTAACAGAAGTGTATCAATACGTACATTTCAAGTCATTTTCATTCAGCAATTCGGCACCTGAATATTTTTGTTAAGTCATACACATTTGAATACCAGACCAGTAATAAGTAATCTTATGTTTGAGCCATACAATAGTGTGATTACATCATTGCTGATACGTATTTTCCCATACTATTAGTATTACCCAATATTAGACTCAAATTTGCTTTGGTGAAGGCAGACAAGAGTCCATAGATATCTACTGCACTAGTAAAAAATATCTCTCTTTAAATATTGAATTATTATAATAAAGATATACCTCGGTCATTTCCACTATCATATCACTTTGTGCATGGAAAGATGCCGAATCGGCTTCCGAAAAATAGGTAATTGTAGCCAACCTGTGCTCATGTTTGATGCCCGTATAAGTAGTAGTCACACCTAAGGCACCTAAGAGGGGATTCCTTCTTTAAGACATCTCATTGAGTCTGTTCAAGACACTCGCAGTATCTCTCAAAGACGATGCAACACTAGAAAAGCATTAAAACGAAAAAGTGTTCACATAAATAGACTTAACCACAGTGAGACTGCTTTCATTGCCCACTGATAAATAGTTGGCTTAAATTTCTTCAACGAGAGCCACAGCTTCTGATCAAACAAATTCATTCTTGAAAGATGTTTATTGAGTTATTCTTGTGTAGAAGTGGACAAAGACAGGAAGTGTTCCGCCAGTTCATAATTTATAAAAGAATAAATGCCAGGGTCCGAGGTTTTACTCAGAAGTCTGCGGCCCTTGCCATTGAATGTAGGGTCATGAGAAATATTGCTGATTTCATCTCTTGCCTCTTTAATACACTGCTAGACAGTCACTGGCCCTTTATTTTACCCCTGCAAGTTCTTTTTCATCCCTGCCTTTTTTTTTGTCACTGCTTTTCCATCTTTCTCTTCCTCCTTCTTTCTCCCATTTGTGTTTTTCTCTCTTTTACTCTAGGTCAAATTCTGATGATGGAAAATATGTGCTGGTCCCAAAAAATTAGTGTAAGTGGGCCCCAGCTGCAACCACCAACTCAAATTAAGAAGTGAGTTCAGCCAACTATCCAGAGAGATTTCTGAGTTGATAACTCCATTTAAGATGTTCATTATCTATCATTTCTTGGGATTAAACATTTAAACAAAGAAATATTAACTGAGATTATCGTCTCAAGAGGATCTTTAATACAATACAAGTGGTGGCAGATTTGTCAACACTTTGCGTTGGTGCAACGTCACTAAGGTAATGCAAACTGGTGCAAAGTGTTGACTTGGTATTTACTTTCCAGCACAAGGGGGCATCTGCTAGGTCAGCGGTTCCCAACCTTTTGACTTATGTGGACCCCCACTTTATCATTACTGGATCCCAGGGAGCCCCACTGAATCATTATTGGAATCTGGGGACCCTCCACTGATTAAGTACCGAAAGATGGGGACTTATGGCCTGATTTATTAAACATTAGCGCCACCTTCACATCATTTTTTGATGCAAAAGTGGCGCAAACGTACAAAATATAGTTATATTTTGTAAGTTTGCGCCGCTTTTGCATCAAAAAGTGACGTAAAGGTGGCACTAACGTTTCATAAATCAGGCTCTTAATCTGTTAATATTACTTAATTTTCTAAGCAGTCGCAAACCCCCTGAGGAGGCTTTGTGGACCACAGGTTGGGAACCACTGTGCTCGATGGCACATGGGTCTTTCCAGCCCTATCACGCCTGGTTTCTGATGCAAAGGCATACCTACTAACATTCGTAGAAAGGGCTTTGTGGAAAAAAGGAATCCAGCTCGAAGTAGGTCTTAACTTGGAGAAATGCTTTTATTTCTCCAAACTTTTCAAACTTTGCAGTCAGCTGCAGTGCTACTCCTCACACGTAATATTTGAAAAAGTTTGAAAGCATGTCTTAGCATAGTTTCTGTGCTGAAAGGATAGCACAGACATCCCCCACATATCTTTGCACTAAGGTGTAGGGGTATGTGAGTGGCAGTGTGGAGCCCCTTTGAATGCCAGCAAAGGGAATGACCTCTTCAGGGCCACATCTTTCTAGAAATAGCTCTGCACTGCATTACCCCCCCCCCGTGCAACACAGCACAGCAATTTTAGTTGCTGTGCTTCACTGTATAAAATTGCCACTTCGTATTTTTTCCCCAAAAAGTAGAGGATGCAAAAATTCCAGAGAATGCTGTTTTGATTTTGTGAACACAAAATGAGCATGCCTTATATCCTTCACTCTGTTCCCACGGGAAGTGCAAATGCATTCATCGATTGCCAGGTCTCTATTCATTGGAAGTTTTGGTAAACTACCTTTTTTAAGTGGAACACATGGTACCCAACCTATCTCTTTTTTACTTTTTAGGCAGGATTCTGTCCCCATTTATCACTGGCCTTCCTCCTGGCCTCATCCCTTCGCCCCCTCTCTCTCCCTGCAAACAAGCCGTGCATCTGATACAACAAAGCTGGCTTACATTCATTCGTCTCTGTATCAGCCCGCCTCTAAGCACATTATGCTGTTTACAGTACTGGAATAACGCCCTGTAGAGGGACTGTCCACACTACACAGCCGTATAGGGAGGCCTGACAGGTGGTTTCTGGAAGGCGACTGCCGTTCGTTTAGATGTTTAATAAAGCCCATGAACTGCTGGGCGGGAGTTGACAGGATCTTTGTGTAGCGGGACACCTCTGCAAGGCTGTGGGGGGTGGGGGGTCTTCGGGGGTGGGGCTGGTGACCCGAGGCACTAGCTCTGTGGTTGGCATAAACATATGAATGCTTTGTGCATTAAGGTTTACACGTGAGGTGTCTGTAACATTCTTTCTAAAACCCAGACAAAATATTTCTTTGACCTGATGCACAGATGTTTGAATGAGGGTCAAACCAGGTCAAACCTAATGAATTTGTAAAACAAAAAAACTTGTTTTACATATTTCAAAGAATTAGGACTGTGGCTGCATTTACACTAAAGCAAAGAACGCAGTCCTACTGCAGACATTACTAATTATAGCGCTGATGCTATTAAGTATTGGTAGTGGTACAGGGAATGGAAAAAGCATTGCTCTGTCTAACATCGACATTCCGTGCAGCAAACGCGCAGAGGAAAACGTGGCAATAAACTGTTGAGTGTTTGGAGTTTGGCAGATAATGTTCCAGAATTTCACAATTTACAACATAACAAACGTTTGCCGTAGAAATTTACATTTGACTGCTTTCGGGACAAGTTTCTATCAATAGCTGTGTGAATTTCACTCGACAGGTACTCAGTTATTTTTATGCCACATACACACTTCAAAAATGTGAAAAGTGAATCAGCCATGTCAGAAAACACAGACTTTAACCTTTGAGAAAACATTATATTTTTTTCTGACATTATTAATGGCCAAGTTAAGATGCCAAGCTAAGCCCTATGAAGAGACCACCCATGTCCGTAAAGTCAAATGCGCTTGGGTGACTCACATGTACACCTTTTCTCCCGCTCTTTAAAGGGTGCTGATCGTGTCACATTGAAGAATGGACAGTCAAAAAGTCGGATGTCACCACAATATTCTTTTTCCGTAGCCCAGTTCCCAACATGCAGCGCTGCCCTGGCGGATTAGGACCGCCAGCCCCGCCAGTCCCTTCAGTGGAGGAAAACTGGCAGTGCTGGTGGTCCAAATGTGGTCGAACCACCAGGGTCATAATGTGGCAGTCTGACCGCTGCCAAAGTGGTCAGAGCACCGCTTTGGGGGAAGTCAGACCGCCATTGCGGCCCTGGCAGTCTGTAGACCGCTATTGTCATAATGAAGGCCTTAGTCAGTGGAACACACAACACCCAAGCTTTGGTGCATATTAGTAAATCTAATTATTTATAAAGAGTATCAGGCTATACAGCAGCAGCTGTTAATATGGAAATGTTTACCAATGGGAACACACCCCTGGCCCCCCCAGTGTGTCTGATCAGAATCCTATATCATAACAACACTGCTTTAAATGTAGGGTTATCAGCTTCAAATCAATGTGAGGTTTGAAGTCGTGTTTAACAGGGAGATAACCATTTTGTCCTCTGCAGCAGTCCTACATGAGATGCATTAGAAGTGTACGCATTGGATCCTTTAGTTGGACATGTAATCACTAGAATACACTGAATAGAGAGGAAAAGTATTGGCAAAGTCAAAAGATCAAGCTTTGGCAAGTATCTATGTTTATTTTTTTGCATACATATGCAATTGTCATTGACAGTTTAAAAGTAATTAAAATGAAAGGGGGGCATCTAACGGTGGTGTGCCTGTTTGCAAAAACACAGAGCCTGGCCCACTAGTACTGGCATTGAAGTGGTCTGCATTTTTAGCTCAAATGCACACACAAAAGGTCTCACAGTGAAGAGAACCAAAGCCTGTAGTCGACACACTATTCCATGCTTTATGCTGTGGTGGGTGGAAGTTACATGTGAATGGGACTTGAATTAACCAATAAATAGAAGCAGCTGGCTGTAAGCACCTGCATGCATTTAGATATATGTATGCATTTTTAATAGGTATGCATGCATTTTTATCATTTTTTTTTTTAAATATGAGGTTGGAGAGACAGACAAAATTCTGCATATACTGGTTTTGGTTGAGCAGTAAAGTTACTAGATATGAAATGGATATTGGATAGCTTCTAGAAGTTTCTTTTCAGAATGACTGAAAAAACTTAATGTTGGCTAGTCGGGTGGTTTCAGCAAGCATTACTTTTTGGATCAAGCGGGATTTTATTCAGCTGTGGTACACCATGAGATAACGTGACACAGTTTCGTTTTTTAAGCTGCCCTCTACTTCAGAGCAAAGAAATAGCTATGATTCTAGAACTATACTGATTTGAATTCATTTCATATTCCCAACAGTGAACCAAAAATAAACAGATTTGCCATGTGGAGAAAAATAAGTTTTCAAAAGGCCATGTTACACTCACATTAATACATACATAATTTGGCTGTTGCCTTTCAAGTGTCAGTCCAAGGGGTTAGATTTCTTTAACTATCTGGTGAGCACTACGCCCTGACATTAAAGACTTTGAAGAAAATTGCAGACCAGTGGGTGATTTAGGTTGATGATGCCTACATCGAAAGCTCCGTAAAAAGTTTTTTTCTTATAAAGGCTCTATTGTTAATCCTTTTATTTGGGTGTCATATGTAGGTTCTTCGGAAATTCAACTCGCTGGCCATTATCTTCCAAGACTGGAAAAGCGAAACATCTTTCTTGTGGCAGCTATTTGATACAATGCTAGTACACACGTTACAAATCAAAAGAAATCGTTTTACCATTTTCTACAGATGATGTCACATTACTGCACTACATAACACAACTATTTACACTTCCCTTTGTGTAATCCAGGGTTGTGGTTGAGCACGCAAACAAAATTCCTAATCTAGGTAGGTGGAGGGACTGAGAAGTATAAATTGGAGGAGAAGCTACAGGTGCACCACCTGCAATGCCTGAAGGATGTCTACAGTCTACAGGCTCACTTCACAAACCTCTCTGAAACAAGGTGTCAATGAAATCAATGCTGCTTAAGCCTACATTGGTAGCACATTTATCTGTGAATTGTGAAAGAATTCTAGGAGTATTTCTCAAGTTATATGAGTGTGGCAGGGTCACTGGAATACACACATTCATGACCATTTCTGCATACAGCAGTTAATCTTTAAGGAATGGTCCAAGGATGTTTAACGCTCCATCATCAATCCCACTTTGCTGCTGAAGCACTTCAAATCCACTAAAAAAGTGCTAATTTTAGATCACTTTGTGACAATTTGGCAAAACGTCGTGGTGGATCCCATAAGGCCTCTGCCTTACTGAGCCATTGATTCTGGCAACCGGTGACTATTTCTGCATGCAGAAAAGAGACTTTAAAGGGTGTTGGTTAAAGTTTTCTATATTCTTATTCCTTCACTGGGAAAACATTCACTCTATGGAGGAGTTTATTTCACTACAACACTATCAGTTTCCCACCGAGAAAATGCATTTAGTACTGTCCTTGACAGGAGCAGATCTATGGGCAGATTCTTGGTACTAAAATATCTGTTAAATGTTGGAGAATACCTAAAAATGTGCATAATTGTGCGTATTCGCCAACATCTGATGGTGAATCATTTAAGGAATGCTCACAACCGCCCCCCCCCCTCTCCCCCCTATGCATTTGCTCACACTGGCATAACTTACTAGGAGCAAAAACAGACTTTTCCTGATTCTGTAACTCTGGAGCAGGATTTTGTCTAGGCTGATGGGGTTTTCCATGAAAGTACATGCTGGAAAACTTTTAGAAGCAGACCATGAGCATTCAGCACTTCAATCAAAAATACACATTTCTTAGCTTGACAGAATATTCTGATGTGAATCAGTCTCAACATGAGTAATTAGAACAGTCAGCCAGTATTAATACAATTCGCCCAAACTGAATTTATTACCAAAAGTAAAATACCACACATAAATAACCATAATCAAGTGAATGGTGAAAGAGTAACTCAGCAGAGCCCCAAGTGAGAAAAACCATAACCCAACAAAGTAAAGGAGGTGACAATGGGGGACTCAAATGGTGTGTTGGTATTCCCCAAGACAGCCAATAGTGCCATATGCAGATACGACTACCCGGGGAATGCCTGGTAGGTTTGTAAAATCTTAGGTCTGTTTTTACAGGATGTTGACGGCGTTTCGGCCCCGCGTCAGATAAAAGGGACTCTTCAGGACAAATAATGATCTGGGGAATGGTCCTGTAGGAAAGTACCATCTTGCCTGGCATGTTACCCCCATTTTTCACTGTATATATGTTGTTTTAGTTGTATGTGTCACTGGGACCCTGGTAACCCAGGGCCCCAGTGCTCATAAGTGTGCCTGTATGTGTTACCTGTGTAGTGACTAACTGTCTCACTGAGGCTCTGCTAATCAGAACCTCAGTGGTTATGCTCTCTCATTTCTTTCCAAATTGTCACTGACAGGCTAGTGACCATTTTTACCAATTTACATTGGCTTACTGGAACACCCTTATAATCCCCTAGTATATGGTACTGAGGTACCCAGGGTATTGGGGTTCCAGGAGATCCCTATGGGCTGCAGCATTTCTTTTGCCACCCATAGGGAGCTCTGACAATTCTTACACAGGCCTGCCACTGCAGCCTGAGTGAAATAACGTCCACGTTATTTCACAGCCATTTTACACTGCACTTAAGTAACTTATAAGTCACCTATATGTCTAACCTTTACCTGGTAAAGGTTAGGTGCAAAGTTACTTAGTGTGAGGGCACCCTGGCACTAGCCAAGGTGCCCCCACATTGTTCAGAGCCAATTCACTGAACTTTGTGAGTGCGGGGACACCATTACACGCGTGCACTACATATAGGTCACTACCTATATGTAGCTTCACCATGGTAACTCCGAATATGGCCATGTAACATGTCTATGATCATGGAATTGCCCCCTCTATGCCATCCTGGCATTGTTGGTACAATTCCATGATCCCAGTGGTCTGTAGCACAGACCCTGGTACTGCCAGACTGCCCTTCCTGGGGTTTCTCTGCAGCTGCTGCTGCTGCCAACCCCTCAGACAGGCATCTGCCCTCCTGGGGTCCAGCCAGGCCTGGCCCAGGATGGCAGAACAAAGAACTTCCTCTGAGAGAGGGTGTGACACCCTCTCCCTTTGGAAAATGGTGTGAAGGCAGGGGAGGAGTAGCCTCCCCCAGCCTCTGGAAATGCTTTGTTGGGCACAGAGGTGCCCAATTCTGCATAAGCCAGTCTACACCGGTTCAGGGACCCCTTAGCCCCTGCTCTGGCGCGAAACTGGACAAAGGAAAGGGGAGTGACCACTCCCCTGACCTGCACCTCCCCTGGGAGGTGTCCAGAGCTCCTCCAGTGTGCTCCAGACCTCTGCCATCTTGGAAACAGAGGTGCTGCTGGCACACTGGACTGCTCTGAGTGGCCAGTGCCACCAGGTGACGTCAGAGACTCCTTGTGATAGGCTCCTTCAGGTGTTAGTAGCCTTTCCTCTCTCCTAGGTAGCCAAACCCTCTTTTCTGGCTATTTAGGGTCTCTGTCTCTGGGGAAACTTTAGATAACGAATGCATGAGCTCAGCCGAGTTCCTCTGCATCTCCCTCTTCACCTTCTGATAAGGAATCGACCGCTGACCGCGCTGGAAGCCTGCAAACCTGCAACATAGTAGCAAAGACGACTACTGCAACTCTGTAACGCTGATCCTGCCGCCCTCTCGACTGTTTTCCTGCTTGTGCATGCTGTGGGGGTAGTCTGCCTCCTCTCTGCACCAGAAGCTCCGAAGAAATCTCCCGTGGGTCGACGGAATCTTCCCCCTGCAACCGCAGGCACCAAAAAGCTGCATCTCCGGTCCCTTGGGTCTCCTCTCAGCACGACGAGCGAGGTCCCTCGAATCCAGCGACACCGTCCAAGTGACCCCCACAGTCCAGTGACTCTTCAGCCCAAGGTTGGTGGAGGTAAGTCCTTGCCTCACCTCGCTGGGCTGCATTGCTGGGAACCGCGACTTTGCAAGCTTCTCCGGCCCCTGTGCACTTCCGGCGGAAATCCTGTGTGCACAGCCAAGCCTGGGTCCACGGCACTCTAACCTGCATTGCACGACTTTCTAAGTTGGTCTCCGGCGACGTGGGACTCCTTTGTGCAACTTCGGCGAGCACCGTTTCACGCATCCTCGTAGTGCCTGTTTCTGGCACTTCTCCGGGTGCTACCTGCTTCAGTGAGGGCTCTTTGTCTTGCTCGACGTCCCCTCTCTCGGCAGGTCCAATTTGCGACCTCCTGGTCCCTCCTGGGCCCCAGCAGCGTCCAAAAACACCAAACGCACGATTTGCGTGTAGCAAGGCTTGTTGGCGTCCATCCGGCGGGAAAACACTTCTGCACGACTCTCCAAGGCGTGGGGGATCCATCCTCCCAAGGGGAAGTCTCTAGCCCTTGTCGTTCCTGCAGTATTCACAGTTCTTCAGCCTAGTAAGAGCTTCTTTGCACCAACCGCTGGCATTTCTTGGGCATCTGCCCATCTCCGAGCTGCTTGTGACTTTTGGACTTGGTCCCCTTGTTCCACAGGTACCTTCAGACAGGAATCCATCGTTGTTGCATTGCTGATTTGTGTTTTCCTTGCATTCTCCCTCTAACACGACTATTTTGTCCTTAGGGGAACTTTGGTGCACTTTGCACTCACTTTTCAGGGTCTTGGGGTGGGTTATTTTGCTAACTCTCACTATTTTCTAATAGTCCCAGCGACCCTCTACAAGGTCACATAGGTTTGGGGTCCATTCGTGGTTCGCATTCCACTTCTGGAGTATATGGTTTGTGTTGCCCCTATCCCTATGTTTCCCCATTGCATCCTATTGTAACTATACATTGTTTGCACTGTTTTCTAAGACTATACTGCATATTTTTGCTATTGTGTATATATATCTTGTGTATATTTCCTATCCTCTCACTGAGGGTACACTCTAAGATACTTTGGCATATTGTCATAAAAATAAAGTACCTTTATTTTTAGTATAACTGTGTATTGTGTTTTCTTGTGATATTGTGCATATGACACTAAGTGGTACTGTAGTAGCTTCACACGTCTCCTAGTTCAGCCTAAGCTGCTCTGCTAAGCTACCATTATCTATCAGCCTAAGCTGCTAGACACCCTATACACTAATAAGGGATAACTGGGCCTGGTGCAAGGTGCAAGTACCCCTTGGTACTCACTACAAGCCAGTCCAGCCTCCTACAGTCCAGAGCGATAACTTGGTAACAATAGGATGCGCAGCTCTGCCTCCTCAGGCTAGGTGACGGTGGAACACCTAAGTGCACAACAATAGTGAAGATGGCGGTCTTCCGATCCGAGACCATCTATTTGAAAGGTGAAGATGAATCAGTGTTGAGCTACAAGACTGCCCATCAAGAGGATACTAAGAAATTCAATAAAAACATTTGATTTCCTAACATTAGTTGACAATAAACTAGTATTCTAGAATAACCAGATATAGGCGAGAGAAGCACGTTAAATGGTAAAAGGAAAAACAATACTGAAAAGATACCATTCATCAGACTGTTGTGTTTCTTGGTGCAAACAGAGTTTACTATCACCGAACTCCATAATACTCATTTCATCGAATGTGGAAATAAAAAACATAGCTGTGACTGAGTCAAAGCTCTGATCTTCTGATTAAACACAGATCCTATAAAAAGGTGTACAAATCCACTGAACTATCTTACCAGCTATTTGAATATGCGTGAAAACAGAGAGTGATCTGAAAAATCTCAGAGAGTAAAAAGTGCTTAGCTACAAAGTGGAAAAACAACAAACACACTTAGCAAAGTACCCTCTATATTCTCAAACATGAAAACACAAAATTGTAATTGCAATTGTGATTACATTATCTAGTGCTTACTGCCCCTGATGAGGTGTTGAAGTGCTTTACACAGGGCAGCACGCTGCCCCACAACCCAAGTGGCATTCATTAATTTTAAATATTGTTAGAATGACGCAATATATGATGTGAAATTATAAAACAATGTCAAGTGAGCAAAAGTTGAAAGAAACATTTTTTTTTTAAAGTTTGAACCATTTAAATCTATGAGTTCTGAGTGTCAGTTGCATCACTATGGCCGCAACTGGCATGCACTAAGTAGGCAGACAGAGATGCAAAACGACTTAGAGAGGCTTTGGCAATTGAACAGTCATTCATCCACTCAAATCTTAGAATTGCCATTAAAAGTCAGATCTTTATGCATCATTGTTGCCGCACTATGACTTAAATAGATTTCTTGGCATACTTAGCATCAATAATTTATAAAATAAATGTTTTTCCTATTTCTGAAGTGATCTACACAGTAGGAATGCTAAAGTCCTTTACGTCCATTTCATCAAAAAGGCATAAATCTGCATCTTTAGAAATACACCAGTTAGAATTTACTACTTCTTGAAATTCAACAACATTTCCGGTGATTCACGTGGAAAGGTGAGCCAGGTTTACGTTCCCAGGCGTCATACCAGGACTGCCATGAGACAATTTCTAAGGGCTACTATTACCTCTGTGCGGAGTTCTATGTTTACAGCCAAAAATCACTTTATAAGTAGGCCTCAAAATGTGTGAACTAAAGAAATACATTATTGCAACTCTGCCAAGTTTATGTCCTGTATAACTACAATAGTAATCAACCACGGGTGATATTCCTCTGGTTAGAAAACATCTTGGGATGTGTGTTACAACATTCATACTATGTATCTAATTATATAATGTGACATATGGGTGGAGATATTGTTACTTTTTAGCTCATTAAAACCAAATTTAGGACA
This sequence comes from Pleurodeles waltl, assembly GCF_031143425.1. Lineage (NCBI taxonomy): Eukaryota > Metazoa > Chordata > Amphibia > Caudata > Salamandridae > Pleurodeles > Pleurodeles waltl. Next base: position 322,199,778 of record NC_090436.1, read on the forward strand.
TTCCATTTTGGATGAGCTGAATCAACACTGTTTTAGGAGCTCAATTGTGCTTTGTTTCAAGAAAAGGTATCTTAAAGAATGAAATTAACCTTTTTTCATAAATTTGTCTAGTGATCTTGCTAATTTTAAAGGCACATGCGTAATAGATAAAATAACAGTTGTTCTGAGATGGGCTACAGCAAGGTATTCCTTCTTTGACTTCTGCAATGCATTTTATCGATAACGAAAAACAGGCCAGCTGGCAGAAACATGTGAAAACTAAACATGTTCTTATCTCACAAATAAGTTAAAGGTTGCTAACAAGAGCACATGCGTATATTTTTATTTTATTTGCTTGCTTTCAGGTAAGAGGTCACTGGTGAAGAAATGTGTCCCTAATCACATAAAAGTGGTAAATCTGCACCTACAAAAGTACACCTGTGTATGTGTACAAATTTACTACTTTCTGCAATTCGTCAACATTTCTGTGTAAACACTTGAAAGATCAGCATGCACAGATTTCCAGGTTTACATATGGACTCTATTCCCCACTGGGAATTCTACAAGGTGTAGAGTATCGCAAGGGAAATGCATGGACGTCAATTCATCTAAATACCAGTGGTAGCAGAAGTGACATCACATGACCTATGACCTCCACTTTCATTCACACACACATGCTTACATACACACCCACATTCACACTTAAATACACTCCCTCTCACATAAACACACTCTCGCCTGCGAGCACGCACACAACATACATTTAAAAACATTTTTTACTTACCTCAGCTGCCAGGGAAGGGAATATTTCAGCTAATTTACTAAATTTTTCTTACACTCATAGTGAATAATACATTATTTTTCACTGTAAGTGTAATACAAATGTGTCAGAAAACAAAGCGTGGAACCCCAACCGACGTCCATAAGGATGAGCCACCACTGTGCTCCTGGCATTGAATTTGCGACCTCCGTTCATTTTTTATTCTGCAAAGAAACATTTTTCCAGGTAGCAAAAGCTCTTCCCTTATTCTCCAGCAAACCTGGGGGTGATGCGTTCCCCTTCTCATTCTGGAAGGCTCTTGTTGGAAGAATGCCTCCAGAGTGGGAAGAGATCAGGTCAGATTTTGGGAATACCAGCGCATGTTTGTGTTTCCAAACTTGCAAGGAAACCCTCTCCTTGTAATGCCACCCCTTGAGGTGGGTGTACAGCTGTAGCTTTCAGAGAAACTCACAGTTGTAAATGTATTTACCTCTGACATGAATACTTTTGTGAATCCCTGGCACGTGTAAATGAGGTGTTTTTGGCTGTAATCATGGGTTTAAGGGCACAAATACCTTTGTGAATAGAGTTCAATGTTTCAGAAAGCTGTGCAGCCCATCCTCCCCCCAAATGGGCTTCACAGGGATCAGTCATGTTTTAATTTTTAACCAAGACACTCTACACTATAAAGGTTGGCTAACTGCACTGTGAGTTATGTAATTCTGCTCCTCCATAAGGGGCACATTCCCACAAAGGAGTTCCCTTCAGTATCAGGGACTGTATTGCAAGGTATGTATTGTAAGGCTGAACAAATATTTATGCTTTAAGCCAATGTTTTTCTTAAATTGGTGAGGGTCTGGCAGGTCTTTGAAAATAAAGTTTTTCAAAAACCATGACAAAACTAAAAACGCATTGACAAAACCAAAAGTCTTGCATTCAACACCAGACATATAGACTTTGCCAATGCTCATTTGAGTTTGGATATTCCAATTTAATTAAACATTTTGAAAAGCTAATTTTGATTGACGTTCTACTATATTGTGACTTACAAACAAACTCATGGTCAGCTCATCAAAAATTAACTTCAGGGAAGCTATCATTATGTTCCTCTGTCTTCTTCGTGGTATGATTGTCAGCTTGCGAATAGTAAATTAGACAATGACCATGTGCAGTTAGATATAATATAAGATCTCACAAATTTAGCATTATCATAGTCTGGTAAGTAATTCAGTTTTTGTAATAAACAAATGTATTGTAATTTTCAACTATTTAAAAAATATTTTAGAAAATGTTTCTTCATCTGATCTATTGAGTTCTAAATGCCAAATATGCAATGCTTCTATTTTGCAAAACGGATGGTACCCATCAAATGTACTTTAAGAGATATTTAGAAGTCATTTTGTCTGGTCACTATTATAGAGCACTATATACCCCACACATCAAAAGATGAAGATGAACAGCTAGTTAAAGCTGAGGTCAGTGCATGTCACCTGGCACCCCATAATGAGTAAGGCTGGTAACTAAAATTGCTGGCTTCATTGTCAGCAGTCGAGATTACCAAAGTAAAACTTATCGGGAGAATGAGGAAATACCTGAGGAGTGAGACCCGCCATTACCAATTTTCTGGCAATTGATCATCTACAAGAGAACACTGTGATTTACACTCATAATCAACTGGAAATCGTACTCTGATAGAATTACCGGTACTCGTTGTATCAGTAACTCCAAAAAGACAGAGGTACTGGCCAGTTCTCCATGGCACTTGAAATAAGGCTCTTACTATGATGACGTGTGGAGGTGAGCAATTACCCTACGTGCCTTAGTAAAAAAAAAATAGGAAATACATATTATCTGTTCAGTGTGCCACAAAGCTCTAGTTTTGTTTCACAAGCTTCACATCACAGTCAGAATGTTGATAATAGATTGTGCTGTGAGTTAAAAACAAGATTAAAAATCTTGCAATATGGCTTTATTCTCAATGGATAAAAGGAGGCATATTTATGGGAATTTGGCTCAGACCAGTGCAGAACGTCCCCTCCCTGGCCCATTTTGTTTTTATTATAACTATTTTTTCTGTGATTGGATGGCTTGGTAGCATAATTTGATGCCCAGCTATTCGTTTCTCTATAATGCGCTTTTGCACATGTTTTATATTTTTTAATTTACCATTCCAACATGGGCATTACTCTATTTTGGAACAGTAAATCAAAGTAAAAAAATGGTTGCTGCAGTCTCATGACACATACATGTGCATGCATGGCGACACATATGTATGCCTTTGTTATCATGCTGAGGGTGGCCATTTTTGCTTTTTTTAGTTTTTGCCAATGCTGTAAATAAGCAATATTCATGTTTCCTCTTTTTCACAATGGACACTGGCGAAAAGGTTAGCTAATGTCTTTTGAAGTCAGAACCTATTGGCTTTTCTAGTACTTATTTCACGTTTTTAAATTCCTTTCATGTGACCTTTATGAAATTACCCCTTTTAGAGACCAAACCCACTGTGCACTGAATAGGATAAAGGGCTGTAAAAAGGGAGTTAAGGGTTCTCGACTAAGTCATTTGAGGACTAGGTTCAGTTTCTTTAAAAAGTGCACTTAACTTGCACCCAGTTGCACCTTGTGTTCTCTGGCTCTGCTTCATGATCAAACTTCTTAAATCCTATCACTAAACAGGCAGCTACTTTCAATACCTGTGGTTAAAAATTCCATCTGCCATGGTGTATCCCTGCTCATTTCAATTCTTGCATCCATGTACTTCAGGCTTCTGCTGTGACACGCTGTATGCTCTGTTAAATAAATAAAAATATCCTTTCTCTTCAAGTTGCCAAAACTCTATATGCACGCCACTTTAACGATCATATTAGGCGCATAAAGTGGCAGACATGCATGGATACGGTGGATCCCAATTCAGAAAGAAATGCGAGCACTCCCAAGGTTGTAACTATTGGGCTATTCCTAAACATGTGCTAAGCCTTTCCCATGCACTTCTGAAGTTTCACCGCGTGAAACAAGGTATACGCACCTGTTTCTAAAGGGGTGGGAAGGGTTAGAGAGCACTTAGTCTGTGGAAACAGCCATTTTCACAAAGACATGTACATGGAAATAATTGCCCCAAAAGCTTTTGATGAGATGAAGTTAAACAGACAAATGTATTTGTAGTCCGCTGTACAGCATCACTCAGTGCCACAGTGGGAAAGATAACATACAAGCAAATGTATTGTCACCCAGATGCTCTACTGAGCAATTTAAGATAAGTGATCCCACAATGTTTTGACATGCATACTCAGACTTTACCTCTCCATGCAGACCACTGTCCATCAAAGTTGCATTTAATATCATTTCTCTTGTACATCAGGCTTTCTGTTGACTTTGTGCTCGATGCTTGAGTATCCAATAATTGATAAAGCCATTTATACTATTTTCATTAGATTTGTCTATTCGATATATGGAAGTATCAAGATCCAGTGCAAAATACTCCACTAGTTGTGTTGCTCTACGTCTTGGTCCTAAGGCTGACATGGTAAAGTTATTTGCACTGGTTTAAACTGGCCATATAATGGACCCTGGATTAGTCCCCTGAACACTCTGCTACGTACCATGGACATTTTCAAACTCCTTATACTTGGTTTTGGGTGGCCCAATAAACATGTTTCTAGGTAACGTGGTTTCCCAAAATATCCATTCATATAAGATACTTACCTTAAGCGAAGGATGTTTGCCGACAAACTCTCTCAATCTCACAATTGACTAATCAGCCCTACCTAGCCAATGATGATCCTAGTACTGCAGTTCTGTATGATAAACAATGGGTGGCAAGTCCATTCACATGACCCCCCCCCCCCTCACTTGGCACTTACTCCCTCTTTCTTTCAGCCCTTTTTAAGCTTGCCTTCAGCTAGCTATGCCCAGCTAATGGCTAAAGAGGTGAAGGATGCCATCCTCTGGAAACTCCCCTGTAGACATTACAGGTATTTATTTGTGGTGTTTCACTCTTTGGCCCTGTCAAAGCGTGGAAGAGTCTACGATAGAATCTCTGCTTTTTTACCTCCCTCTCTCTCTAACCCACATCTCCTTGAATTGACCTAACCTACTTATTGTATTCTTTCTACAGTTTTACTTTTATATCAACACCATTAGTCCCGGGGGCACAGATAGCTAACATTCCGCTGCCAAGAGGCCACTCATGCATTTACTCCAGAGTGCACTTAGTAGCTGCCTGTAACCATGCAGGGCTGTGGATTGCTCAATTGTCGCTACTAGGGAGACCTTGAGGGCATCCATCTTGGTGATCTGCAATCACTGGCTGCTACGGGCTCTTCCACTGTTGCTCTAGGGCACACCCAATGAAGGAAAATCTGAAACCTGGAGGTTTCTGGAGTTTTCAAATGTGTTGTCTGTATCCAGAAGATGACGTGTGCTGCTCCTCTCTCCCTCCTGGGTGGATTCTCAGAGACCTGCTCAATCAGGCACAACAACAACAAATTGATGTTAAATGCAGGATCTCTATCATTTTATTTCCACCATACCAGGCACAGTGACCTACGACACAACAAGAGCACCAATCTGATCCCGCAAGCATGACACCAAAATACTTCCGGTATAGGACAACCAAACAGCTGCCTGTGGTGTAGTTGGCTGCCCCCTCACCACTATGCTTCAACACCTCGCTAGTTAGGTCCTTCAATGTACAAATGTCATTACAGTACAGTACAATGTTAATAGGCTGCACAGCTGCTTCTCTGCTGTGTGCAATAGCTCCATTTCTTTATGCGCTTTGCGTTTGCACTGTACTCCAAATCAGGCAATAAGGCTATTTTTAGGTCTGGCCGCCGAGACTGCTTCAGCTGTATCATAAGACTACAGTTTTTTCCAAAAAGTCATACATAATGTACATACAGAGAGGGGATTCTGGTCCGCAGGCATCATCCATTGGTCTGTTAAATTGTCATTCACAGTTTTCTTCTGCCTCCCACAGCATACAAAAAGGGGCAATGGGACGTCCCTCTTTTCCCATGATTCCCTTGTCTCCGAGTGACTGTACACAGCATGTACACATTGTTCACATCCAAGTAACATAGTTTCTTCCTCTTCACTGAAAAACCTGGCTCCAGGTGTGCTTTTTGAATTTAGTATTTTTTTTAAATACCTTTAAATAGCGGGTATTTGTTTTGCCGGCACTCCTGGTGTCCAGTTAGATGGCAATGTATTTCCTTTTTGAAGTTATAACGTATTTAGACATCACTTTGGCTCCTTGCGATTTGAGTACGTAAATTAGTTTTACTCCTTCACACGTAATAATAATAAAATGCATGGTAGCGACGCAACAATAAAGTGAATATATAAAAAAAAGTCTAGCAAAACGCTCCATGATTAATGTATTTTGCAATTTAACATTTTTAATGCAAGCATATGGCGGCCACGTGTAGGTGACAACATTGTGGCAAACACCTGCAATAAAAGTAAAACATAAATAAATCACTGCACCAGCCTGCTGAGGCCAGACCTTTTGGCTATGCCAACGTTTGTACCCAATAAAGGCTTCTTCGTTACAATCCACGTGGCACCTGATCTTCCGAATGAAGTGTAGAGACATTAGACTATATAATTGTGTCCATTTCACAAACAATAAACTCATCCTCGGTCACGCTTAATTGATAGGGAACGATTTGGCGAAGCGACAGAAGGCATTACTAAGCACTGAGGAGACTCTGTTTACAGCGCCGGCTCGTGACGCGGGCGGTGCAGGGGAGCTCAGCATTTTCCGGGCCAGGAATCCATTTCAGGGCAAAGAGAATGGAAATAGAAAAGGACTGGAGAGCGGGCTGCCTTATCTCTTCCGCCAGAGCTTTACATCCCTGTACAATTAGACTCCAGCGTACAGAATGATGGCGGTAATTCCGATGCTTAACGCGTTAACTGCTTCTCCTCCGGTATCTGTAATAAGAAGGGATTTCCCTCGTGTAATCCAGAGCAGTCCGCGTGTCTGTGCTGTAGAAATGCTGCTGTCTTGTATTAAACATATATTCTCATGCCAGATTGATAGTAAACAGTAGGGCTGCGAAAACCACTCCGTGAAAAGGGCTTTTACAGTATTTAGCACGCTAGGCAAGTATGGCTCTTGTTGTCTAGCACCTACCGCACCCCCGGGGGCAAGGGCTTTTCCAGTTACCATGCCAACCGAGCAGATGGCGGTGCATCAGCACGTAGAGACGGTGTAGATACAGACGGCCTATCCTACTGCCATGCGCGTGCTGGAAACAATGCCAGGCCCTGCCACACCGGAGCGGTAGAACGAAAGAGGGGGAAATGAACAACTTCGAGGTGTGTTGTGGCTTTCCAGTTTTACCGCTCTGCGTTTCATTTTTTTGAACAGCTTTAACATTAAAGGTATTTATTTTTTTACAATATGCACCACGCTTTAAAAAAAAAAAATCTTGGCTCAAACACCGTTCCCAGCGCTTTTTTTTTCTCCCAGCCTGAAGCAGGTATAAGAACATTTGCTTCGTAATCCTAAATCAGATGAATTTGGTAAAGTAGGGGGCAGCTGTTTCTACCCATGAAATAGGCTTGGACAAAAAACATTTGGGCTATGAACTCACAAAAGGCAATACAAATAAGAGCAATTCCTGCTAAATTGTGTTTCTTTAGTAAAATGTGCACACATTGCACATATTTACAAGACGACACAGCCACCATTTAATGAAATTGCTCCTCTTTGGGTGGTTAAGCCTTGGAGGTGAGAAGTCTTTCGCCATGGCTGACTGGCTTTCTTGGGCATCGGACTAGCTGGATATGGGGGAGGTTAGTTAAATTCATATATATGTTTAATACCTTGGTCCATTAAACATAAAACATTTATAACAGCATACACTTCGAAATTAAGAATACTTGTCTGAAAATTAAACAATATTTCTTTTCATAATTGTCAATAAAAAAAACGACCTACCTATTTATTGTACAGACCATATAAACAACTGCACAAAGAATAAAAAAATCAAGGCTTCCCGTCGTTTGGACACATCATAATTCCACAAAACTGGTTTTAACAATCTCCGCCTTTTCATCATTAAAAATAAACAATTCAATAAAATATGTGAATTAGTGCATTCCATCACTAGCCAGTAAAGGGGTATACACTTGTCTTTCCTTATGGTAAGGCTTTTATTTTTGCCTTAGTGACTTCTTCTTCAGTTTTTAAAATATAGCTAAAAAAATATTGATGCACTTTGCATGAGCACCAGTTACATTACACAAGGACACATGCACTGTTTATAGCCATGGGGAGATTAAGTGATTTGACAGAATTATGTGATGTCGAGCTGATGCAGAGACTCGAACCTGGTTCCTGAGCTCCACAGTTGGCAGCTCTGGCTGTCATGGGTTCAAGGGCCTCGAGCTCAGCCAGAGCCAGGCTTCAGTTTCAAGCCTGGCTCCAGCTTTCAGTGGCTCGCCAACCTCTAATAATAGTGGGTGCACCAAAACTGTCCTGGCTATGCAGCGTTTGGTACCTGGCCTACCAAGGGAAGAGAGAAACCAGGTGAGGAGTCAGTCTGCATGGGAAAGGGAATTCTTAAATTTGAGAAGAAAACCGAACTATAGTCTGAGCTGAATTACAAAGTAGTTGGAGACTGAGCCTCAAGATGGTAGGCCCGAAACTAGAACTACATGACACCTTTGGACAGAGAAAAACAAAACGTAATGGTTGGAAAAGCTCAAAGCAGTATTATCCACTGACAACTATTATTGGATGCATTCCATTCCACCATAAGTTTGTTCTCCATGATATTCCAGACAGGTAACACCCACAGGAAAATCAGTCTTGGCTGGGCCACAATCCATTCAGATCTGCTCGACCACACATCCTCTCAAAGGGAACACATGCAGCCCCAGATTTGCTTCGGCCTTACTGGGCCTCATCAGTGAGGTGCTGCTTGAGGCCTTTGGAACATGTACAATGGGTTTACAATGTATTTCTTGTGGTAAATTCAAGGATTGAATATGTCACATTTGGTACTTCTCTTTCAGTTGCTTTGCATGAAATGGTTATAGACATTACTTGCTGTGCCACTGAAAGGAAAACTGTGACACAGCAAATCAGCAGCACTTCATGGATGAGCCTCAACAAGTTAGAAACATGTCTGGATTGCTTCTGCTGCCGATCAGAGGGAACATGTCTAAGCAGTTTGAAGTGTACTTTCCAAATTGAAGCATGGGCCAAGAATTATTAGCATTTAGGCCTGATTTAGAGTTTAGCAGATGGCTACTCTGTCACAAAAGTCACAGATATCCCACCCTTCTTATTTTAAATGAATTATGATATAATGCAGTTGTAATAATGCAGAACGAATATCGGTCGTGTTTGTGACTAAGTACTCATCGACCAAACTCTGAATCAGGCCCATAGTCTGAAAAACAATGGAATGGAATGCTCCTCAGAAAACATACTAATAGTCAGGATACATGTAAGCATTCTATCCATCATTTCTTTAATAAGGCGATCTAAGTGGACTTAGTGCGCACAGACAAGGGTTTCGTAGCTCACTGTGCTACAGAGGCACAGGCTGCATGTATGTGATGAGGCCAATAAGGACATCATGTGCATTGGAATGCCTGTGTTCCCACAGGGGATGAGGTCTAGCAGTTTGGGTTTGGAATTCCTTTGGGGTGGGGAAAGTTCCTGTCAATAATAGGATAGTAAGCAAAACCAATGGAATGCAAAGCTGTCCTTAGAAACACACTCATGCCCAGGTGTGGATTCTGCTGAATGCTGTGTGAGTGCCAATACTCCTTTCAGTTATGGGATGAAACAGTTGTACCCCTGCTACGTCAGAGGGGACATAGCAGGGGTACAAGACAAGCCCTTGAGCCCCAGGAGTGCAAGGGGGCCTCCACCCCTTCATGGGCCCCTCAATTTTTCAGAGGGCCCCCATTCAGGCCAAAGTCATTGATTATGTGTGAGATATGGGATGCTCAGGGGCCTCTCATCACAGTCTGCAGGGGAGGCCATCATTTTGCGTTACGCCACTGTGAAGTATCCTATTAGCGCGAGGTTAACAGATCTTTATGAATATAGCCAATACTGCTTTGCATGTTTCATCTCTCACTGACTATGCAATATGCAGGTTGCAGGTATTGTGTGAGTAATGTTATAGCGAGTAAAAAAATGAGAGTGCTCTGAATAACATGGATTTGCCCTGAGGTGGATCCAGTAAATTGTAGCACCTCACTAGTGAGGTACTGCTGGAGTCCCCATGGCACCAGGACAAAATATTTGTGAGATTGTTTGGCTACTAGTCAGAGGACTGTGTTCTATCGGCTCGAGTCGGACTGTACTTCTAGGATGTGACCAAGACTGGTTTGCACATGGTTGGTCGGTGTCTGTAGTAGCACACCCGGAAAGCAAACCGATGGCACAGAATAACCAGTGCTGAAGGTTGAATCAGCAATTCTGCCAGACATGTTATACTCTTTTTGCGTTTTACTTCGGTAATTGTTAGACCATAAGTGAAGGCTGAGTGAAATGCAGTCTCACTTAGGGCATAGTGAAAAAACACACAACTTGAATGCAATGCTGCCCTCAGCAGCAAGCATATGCCCAGATCTGGATCCTGTAACTTGAGGCACTACGGGGACTCCGCCAACACCTCTCTGGTGAGGTGCTGGTAAGTGCATATGACGCAACAAGTTATGGGGCGACGTGTTGTTTGGATCTGGCCTTTCCATCGTGAGCTGTACTGTTCTATTGAAATGTGGCTAGGGCTGATTTTCATTTGGTTGGTGTCTGCCCAGTGAGGCAATGGAATATAGTGCTGATATGGTAATTCCCAGTGGTTAAAGTTGACACACAAATTCTGTCCAGCACTTTTTGTTTTTCTCTGTCTGAACTTGGCAATTGGCCAGCTGATGTATGAGATGAGATGTGGACGGAGGAAGGGGTGGGAACTGAGCATTATTGTTGGGAGGTCCTCCACTGGGCTGATTGGCCACCTTAGGTATGTGTCTGGCTGAGGGAGGGATGAGGTCGGGGGGGGTGGGAGAGGGAGATTGAAACCTAATATATTTAAGTGTTTAACTGGTGTGAATAATGTCATAAGGTATTCAGCTGTATGAAGGGGGAAGCACAGTAAGAGATTTAAGCTTTAATCTTGGCATGTCCTGCACAGTGGCTGAAAGGCATCCTTCTTGCATAGGGAACTCTGTGGCAAGATCAGCTGAGCTTGCAGGTATGGAGTGATAATGGTGGGCTCATGCCAAGGTAGGACACAGGTTGGAGGACGAATTAAGACATACATTATGGACGGCGTCTAGTGTGGATGACTGGCCCCCAACATCATCTGGCCTGTTGATGGTGTAGATCCGAAGGTAAATAATAGTAGCTCCAGGAATCACAGCAGGTGCTGGCCTCTGTTTTTTGCACCTATTGGACCCTTCGGCATTGTGGAAGGTGATGCCTATGCTTGTGTGGTTCCGCCTCTATTAATCATTGCTTTTGTGCATGCAACAGTCTATGCAATACCAGTGAGGCGTTCCTTCCTTTGCATGGGACGTGACACCATGAATACCTCTGCCCGGGCATCATTTTGCCAACTCAGGTGTACAAGCTATCTGGCTGGTGGGAGGCACACCGCATGGGCGCAAGCCACTTTTCAAGCGCTGTGCAGCTAGCGCGCCTCCTGAATGCGCCCTTTGCTAAATAGGCATCAAGACACCCCGAGGATCCTATGCAGTAAGAATCCACCCCAAACTTAACATCTGAACCCAAATGCTGAATTTGAGTCTAATCAGAATTTGAGACTGGCTATGCCACACCAACTTTTGTTTTAAAAAAACACAAGCAATTTCAATACATTTAGGTAGCCTTAGGATTCCACACTGCACTCCCTATCGTATTTTCTAAACGCCAACTACAGTGAATAGTCACATCTTGTTTCCTGCAAAGGACCACTTTGACTCCTGGAAAAACGTATTACGAATGTGAGTGTGTTTTATTTCTGAGCAAGCGCCAAGTGAGTATTACTGGCGGCGCATCGATTCGCCCTCCCTCCTTCTTCCCTAAATAAGAAAACCACAAACAAGTCGATTGTCGGTGACACTGCACTAGTTAGTGGTCAATTACTCCTGATATGTGTCACACTCCAGCCCTCTGCAGTCAAGCCATCACCAGGCCGAGCAAATTGGAGCAAAGCGTGTCATGGATGACATGAAAGCCTCTTTCAGGAGGGCATGACGTGGGGAACAGACGCAGCATTGTTTGTGTGTTTACGGTAACACCGTGTTCCTCTCTTATCTTGAAACGAACCAGCGAGGAGTTAGCAAAGGCGGCTGGGGAGTGTCTGTTTCCCTCCGTGAAACAGGGTGTGAGCCGACGAACTCTCCAAGTGAAGCAAGAGGCCTGGGAACTCCTCTGCCTGAGACTAACGCAGGCTTTGTTAGCTAAGACTCTCAGCGGTGATAATTACAGGTAAAGCCAGGAATCTCCATCTCAAACACACTCCAGGAGCAACCCCAAACAAGCCACACTTCCTCCGCGAGGCAGTGAGGCACCGCCTCTTCCTCACCCTCTGACTGGCACACATCAATCATCAATTCAAAAGATTTACAGTTCAAGAGGGAGCAACTTTGAGGGGATTCACGGGTAGTGTTAAGTTCTATAAACATAACAAACGGACTTTACATTTGTTTCAAAAGAACTATGCCAAGAAACCTTCCCTCTCACATTAGCCGTAAATGCCCTTGTTCTACAGCTCAGTAAGCACCATAGCACACTGGCATGACGGGGCAATGACGTTCACCTCATCATGGGCAGGAAATGATCTGCCCAGGTTCAGTATGGCACTCTTTTGATTAAAAAGGGGGATGATGACAAGAGAACACTGTTCCTCCCTTTACAGTTCTGGCAACATTATGACAGGGTCAGTTCTATGTGTTGCATTGTGCACAATTCATTTTACATGTTCTTTGATTCAGTGCAATAAGCAGCCGTGTACATGAAGTGATCAACTGCACAGTTCTAGAAACTGTCCTGAAATCTTCCTTTATTATCTGAAAAGCCGGTGTGTTTTGATGTGAAAACAGAATGCATCTCTGGGGACTAGTGATATTTTATGTCTCGTGTAAAATTTTACACATGATTTACTTACTAATAAAGACTTTCAGCCATCGCTCTTAATCTATCGATCTGTTATTGGGATATTCACATTTTAAATCTGTCCACTACAGCAAACAGCACGGGGCAATGGGTCAGTCCACTTCCGGCATTGGCTAAGTTTACTATGACAGCATTCCACCCATTCATAAGGAGCACATCCACACGCATAGTAGTTCCTTTCAGTACCAGGGACTGCTGTGGAAATATGTGCTTTTTTGACACCAAAAAGTACTTTTGCTATAGCCAATTTATTATTAATATTGGCGAGGGCCAAGCATCTTGCCCAACAATAAAGTTTTTCAAAACCATGACAAAACAAAATACGTAATGACAAAGCCAAAAGGCAGGCTGCCAACACCAGACCTACTGACTTTGCCAATGTTTATTTTACTTAGAGCCAGTATAAAACATATGCGCTTCTACCACATTCAGGAACTATTGAGGTTTCTATGAAGCACTGTATGTATATTTTTTAAAGCTATATGAAGCATATAATACAAGTGTTCTACCCCCTTTACTAAGAATTCATAACTTTTATTCATAGGCAAAACATTATGACAACTTAATTGTTATGCACTTTTTATAGTCTATTCAAGGACAGCTTTCTAGCTTCAAACAACTTTACATAACAAGTCCTCCAATAAACTGACTCAATCCACTTATGAAATCTTTATCAGAAGGGTAAAGCGCTGTTGCGATTCAAACTCATGACCCCCGTATACGTTAACGTGCCGCGCCAGCGGCATTAGAACTACCTACATTGTGCCGGCCATTCACCAACACAAATGGAAACAACTGTGCCACGTCTCTGCAGCTCTGGTAACCTGATGGCTAACCTAGTTTTTGTTAAGTAGGAATTCCATGGATTACATCAATGCAATGTTTTGCAAAAGGGAAAGGTGGAGAGAGCGGCTTAAAATACTGTCTGCGGAGGGACAGAGTGGAAGCTGGAATTGCTATTTGCCAAGGTAGCAAGGAACAGTACTGTGCTGCCCAGGATGGGTGGTGGAGTAGCGCCAGGCACCTATCATTAAACAGATCTGAGGACCGGAAATTGGCGAGGGAGCAAAGAGCGCTGCATTTGAATATTGGTTAATTTAAAACAATATAAAAACAACAGAGCACATCTGCAAGCACCTTTGTACAATACTGTATTGTAATACCTGACCGAGTGCTTTCCGAATACTCTGCCTAGTACCATCAGAACTCTGAAGAGGACATTACAGTGGCTTAACCTCAAGAAGTGGACTTGTCTCTCAGCAGCAGCAGTGAAGCGCTATAACAGAGGAGGTCCAAGGTCCATGCATCAAGAATACCCTGGCCAGGAAAAGCATTATGATGCTGTCCAACCTGCAACGCACCCCGTCTCCAACCAAAATATACTCCAGGATGAATGCCATTTCTTCTGAAGATTTTAGTTCACACTTATTACAACATAGAAATTGAAAACAATGCAGATGATACCTCATAAAAATCTACTGCAGAGAAATAAGCACACCAGACAAACCCATTCAGTCAGCTTGAAATAACTGCATCAATAATTTGTGCTGAAGTGCCCAGACTTTCCTCAAGAACCTGTGAGGGCTGCGCTTGACAAAAATATCTCCTAGATGAAGTGGGCCAGACCTGTCTCCTACCAACAAGCACATAAGGGTTATTGAAAGAGAGTCAAAGGCAAAAATGGCATGGCCCCTGCTAAAAGTACCTCCAGGTCCTTTGACCTTCTATTACCAAAACCTGCAATATTGAACGGCAAATGAGAACATTTGCCTGCCACAAGTTCGACCACGGCTGTTCAACATTTCCCATCTCCATGATGCAGAAGCAGGGGAGATATTGCAATAAAAGGAATGGGCCTGATATAGATTTCGGCAGACAGGTTATTCCATCTCAACGGTGATGGATATCCTGCCCGCCGAAATACAAATCTTCTTGTTTCCTATGAGAGTTATATTTCAGCAGATGGGATGTCCGTCACCCTTGTGATGGAGTAACCCATCTGCCGAAATCGAAATCAGGCCCAATGTGTCCACTAAATATGGCCAAGCCCCAGAGGGTGCCAACCGAGAGAAAAAGGTTTTGCAACCCTTGAAAAAATATATATTTTGTACCTATCAAGTTTCCTGAAGACAAATGATCTGGTGACCCCGTATAAACACGCTTGAACTTTAAACTCAGCAGAAAATCCCAAAAGATTCCATGAAAAGAGCTTCAAGTCCACTGGATTTGCCTCCAAAATGTCAACATGGGGAGGCGCAGTGGAGGTATGTGAAGGTATGGGGCCAGGAGAACACAGTCATTCACAGGATTCAAGATTATTTAGTGGAGCAAACCTATTTGAAAGACTCAGGGCCAACGGACCCTTAAAGTCTAGGCAAGGGTTGCCTTGGGGGTTTCTCCTACGCCACAGCAGAGACCATGTGGGGCAACAAACTATTTCTGGCTTGTAAAAGTAGTTCAATGAGAGGGCTAAAATACCGGATGAATTGGGGAATCCAGAAGAGCTTATGGAAGTCAGGATACGTGTGGGGATGGAGGGTCAGTTGAAGTTAACTACCAATCCCAATCCTACCGCTTCCTGTCTGGGTCCACCCAGCCCACTCTTCAAACCATAAGAACTGAATCAGAAATGCCCACCCCACATCAGAATGAAGTGTTAACCAATGTACAACCTTATTTTTCAACTTTTCATAGGGCTCTGGTGAAGAAATAAACTGTGGAGGAACATTCCCCAAGAAAACCTCAAATGGGGTGGCTGTCGGAGGCAAATTAAGGATCAGCCGTTACTTAGGGAAGGGGGTAGGGGCACTACTTGAGATCTAACCCTATCACCAGAAGCCACTTGCGCTAAGGGGGCTGGTCTAATCATTCTGTGTTTTACTCATCGGAGGCAGGTCCTTAGATGGGAGACTAGGGCAGTCGATTTGATCTGCAGTTAGCGAGGAGTGTGATGCTGGAACTGTTAAAGTGCGCACCTCACCCTCCGGGACGCCCCCTTAGTGATTAAGTCCAGCAAGGAGAATACTTGGTGTTCAACTGAGGATAACCTAGCCAGAGTGAGGCCCAGTTTGTCACTAAGCAATTTTCAAAGCTCTAACAAATGACTCTCACTAAGGAGGTCTGTATCCCAAGGGCGGGGGCGCTGCAACCCAGTCTGAACCATCACACCGACTGACAATAACCTCTGATTAGAGGCAACCACCGCCTCCTACGCTTGCACCTGGGACTAGCTGGCGGGCTAAAGAGTTCAGTCCCTGGCTCTTGCTCAGCTGCACTCCCCTCCTTACCCCAGAAAAAGATACAGGTCCCTCCAGGTTGACTCCCACCTCCGTGTAATCACTAGGTACTCCCAGACCATCTGCATAAAATGATGAGGCTGCAGGCCCAGAGTGGAGGGAGGGAGGCGGACAAGGGAAGGCCATTCATAGTAAGTGGCAGCCTTCTTTCAGCCAACTTGATCGCTTCAGTAGCCACCCCTACTGCCCGGTTCAGAAAGCCCTCAATGGTGGAAACTTGAGGAACAGTGTGCAAGGTCGTAGCATCAGGAGTCTGTGCTTTTCGCTTCCCCATTATCCGGACCAATATCCAGGGCAAATTTCACCCCAACACCCTTTAACAACAAAAGAGCAATAACACAAAAATACTGGAAGAACAACTCCAGTTCCTCGTCTGTGATGAAATTGAGGCCCTTCACACGTAGTTCTCCAAAAGAATACAAAAAAATGGTCCGGTGAGTTTACGTAGCCAGCAAACATCAAGGGAGTTGGTCCCGCCCCATCTCTTCCTTGCACTGACGGGTGCAAGATGGGCCTGCCCTTGGACTGGGGTTTACCTTGAAGATATATATTACCTAGTGGCGATTGCCACTAGGTAGTTATAGTTAGGACCATGTCTCCATAGAAAACACGTTTTTTGACTTGCCTATATCTTTGGCAGCGTTTGACGGATCTTCACTAAATGTACCAAAAAAGTGCCCTGGTGATTCTTGTTGCACATGGAAAGTTTTGGGGTGATCCATGAAGTGGGGGCCGAGAAAAGGGGACGGGCATTTAGGAAATTACCAGATGAATTGGGGATACCAGAAGAGCTTATGGAAGCCAGGATAGGACCTTTGAACAAAGCTACAGCCCAAGTCATAAGACGGAATTACATCAATTTTGGCAGAAAACTAGCCTTCGGTACACAGATTATGCTTTCGCTTATTTGGTGTAAATCCATCCAGTTGTTCTGGAGATATTAAAGGGAAAATACATTTGTATATCTCTGGCAGCAATGACTTCCCGAAGATTAAAAGTATGTGCACGGCAAATGCACAGCTCTGATTGGCTGCCAACACTTCAAACCAGGAAGTGTTGACAGCCATCTTGGGACTCTGCTTCAGCTTATCGTTTTTGGTATGCAAATTAGGATTTTTCATTTTTTAGGTAAATCTGTTCAGTAGTTTTTGAGAAATTAAAGGGGAAATAAACTTGTATATCTAGGCCGCGAATCAGTGACGTTTTTGTGGTGATTGTGGTGTATTCGCAACTGTGTGTGCCAACAGGAATGCTGTGATTGGCTGGCCGCAATCTGAGCAGAAAGTTGCGGCTGCCATTTTAGGTAACAGGACATGGTCCCTGAGGCTGAAAAATAAAATGAAAAGTGGCATAAGGGGTGATAGCTCTGACCCCAGAGCTATCATATGGGGGCCTGTGAAGGTGACATATGTTGTTAAAAATATTTTTTTTCGCACTGTGCGATATTCGCGAATATGTTGTGATGCTCTGCATGGCCCCCTGTGTAGAATCGTGACGAATTCGTGAATTTGGGCAACAACAGAAAAAATTCATAGAGTCCTCGCAATGCACTGCTAATTACCCCAGATATGACAGCCCTCATGACAACTTCTATAACATCATTAAAAACATAAATGAAACATTAGCAGTCGAATTGTTGAAGAAAAAGCTCTGCATGGCAGGGGCGCAAGTTATAGTTACTTGAAATAACTTCAGTTATAACTGCTGATTTTCTATGGTTTTGTACGAGTAAATAAAGACCCTAACTATAACGTCCCTGTAGCCTTTGGTTTTGTCATCGAAAAAAAAAAAAAAAAAAATGTATATATATATATATATATATATATATATATATATATATATATATATTCAAATTATATATATGTGGAGTAATATACAATAAAACTTTGCTTACATATAGAAACTTAAGTTCACAATATTTTGCCTCCAATATTCTTGACAGGATATTTTTTCCCACAATATTTTTGTTTTCGATATTCTGTCTAAACATCGCCAATGGGACTGGTGCAGAAAAAGTCTTGCAAAAACTGCAATTGAGAGACATTTTCTCCTCTATCCAGTATGCGGCCGGTATCTCAAGTGTTTTTATCTATGCTAAATATGAACTAATGTTCACAAGAGATACTGTACAATATAATTTCTCACAATGTATAATTTTTCATAATGTTTCCAAAAATATTTACAATTCACCTGCGCCTTGTATGATAAATTATGCACAGTGCTCTGAAAAGACTCCTGTCTCAATTATCATCCAACAGGGGTTGCTGGCTAGGAAATACGATGTAGGTTATGCACATTGAGCTCAGCACCTTTTGTCTAAAACGTACAATTAAGAAAGAGGCCCAATAGTGCAGTTTGGTAAATATAAAAACATACCCCTTTCCCTCCAGACAGCTCACAGTGAATGTCAATTTAGGGCCAAAATTCTTTAGCACGATGATGAATTTAAACCCATCGTGCTACTCCTAATGTACACACACAGAGGTTTACTTCTAAGTTTGAAGTAAATTCCTTTGACAAACTCCAGTGTGTAGGTTTATTTCAGTACATCAACATTATAGGTAATGAAACATATGGGCACCTTACATGGGATGAATGAGAATGACTTTATCCTCCCAGTTCCGTCACATTTAACAATAGGCTCTCATCTGTTTTATTTTACATAACAGGTTCTTGACATTAAAACACTGGGGAGATCAGGTCCCATTGAACTCCATCTGGCCTCTTCTCCAGAGGATCTACACTGAGCCGGAGGCTGCTATTGGTTGGATAGCTGCCTTTTCTGCTTTCAATCTAGAGGTCTTTCAAAATAATGTATACCTCAAACATAATCTATATGTTGGTCCAGGTAGGATGTGAGCTCAGAGCTTAGGGTGACACTCGTTGAAACATGTTAGCGCACCAAAACCACCACAGCACACCCCTTCCAAATACTGAGTCAGCATGGAGTTACGAATCCACTTTAGGAGTCGGGAAAAACATACTTTGTCCGAAGATGGATTAAGTACCTGGCAAAACACGATTTTGTGGTCTCAAGCAGCGATCCGGACAGCTTGTAACCGTGAAAATGTTGAGTGCATCTAACCCTAGGTTCGAAATGCACATTTGCAAGATGAAGAAAACATTAGAGGCCGCAGTGTCCTTTTGCATTATATGTTCATTTAAATGTTTTAAACACCATCTTACATTTTTGTTTTAATTTTAACGCAGATCGCATATGGAATGGCTGACGATGGTGTATTTATGACAATCACTAAATATTATCCGGATACAGGCGACTGGGAAGGGTAGAAGGCGCCGCGACTGGGAAGGGTAGAAGGCGCCGTATACTCATTTGCAATTGAAATACGACATAAAATTAGCAGTTTCTAAATATTTGCACTTGAACGCCAAAATATTAACTAAAGAGAGTGCTATTAACACTTGCAAATGTATTATGAATAAGTCATTGATTTGATAAAAGGATAGGTTTTTTTGCTTGACTGTTTGTTCACCAATTGTGAGATTCAAGTGGTATCTGTAAAATATAACAGCACAGGCCAGTTCTGAGTGTATGACCGTACTGTCATGGCGACGCATGATTTAGCAATAATATTTTTTGGAGATCAGAGTTCTCAGGGTGATACTGAATATGGCAGCGCTGTGACTCACACCCTCCCATGATTGAGAGTAAGAAGAGATGCCATATTAACTCGAACTTGGAGTTGGATGAACTTTGAAAATCAAAATAGCTGCTGCGGCTTCATATGAAGATCTTACATCACCACTGAATCAGGGCGGTACAATTTCAAATCATGTTTGGATATCCAGTGAAGGAACCTTGGGAACAAGCTACATACCCGAGATGAGGGACAGCTGACATTCTGCCGAGCGCATAGATGGTAGGATCTGCAGATGACTGAAGACGCAAGGTTTGCTGAGTTCAACATTCTTCAATGCTGGACTCTTGGAAGCTTGTTTAGAGGTGAGTCATTCTTAGGCCAAAAAAACCCTATATGAGTTACTCTTGCCTCACACCAGGCATATATAATTAGCCTGACCCAACATATAATGATTGGAACAATTCCTAGATAGGAATTTGCTAAATATTTTAAACAAAATCTCAGTATTGCAAATGTGCAAGATAGGTGTAAAATACAGCTCAGAACAGCCGACACCCTGCTACATACTGTGCTAGAGCAGGAGAGCAGGACTTCTCAAGTTTATTGATAATGTGACTTAATTTTCCTGTAATAACTCCGGTTTTACTAACTTGTGACTCAGTTATCTTAAGTTTCAATATTACTATTTAGTTATGATGTGTAATACCTGATTTTACCCACCAGGTAAATATATATAAAGTATACAATAGAATTAAGATATAAAGTACAGGATACATGTGCATTTTTATTGTCTATGTAGACTTTATTGATATTCATTTTTAACACAGTCTGAAATTTGATACTGTGGATTTTCATTTTGATTTGGAAAAATATTGCTATAATAATGCTACTTCAAAACACCTCTAGAACATCCAGTTTTAGTTACGCTCTCCCCCCATATTGTTATCCTTTGTAACTGAGTGTTTTAATGATCTTTTCGTAAAACATGGAACGCATTCTAAAAGTAAAGGAGATAGAAGGGCATGCACAAATTATTATTTGAAAAATAACGAAAGCACATCACCCAACCAACAAAACCACCTAAACCAGAAAAGCAGAACCAAGTTTCTTTATCTGTCTTTCAGTTTCTGCCAGAACTCCAATTATACCAAGTTGGTATGATTTAGATGTGGGCATGATGCCAATTTTAGAGTCCTCTGTGATCCTAGGTCACATGTTTGACTGTTAATAGAGCAGTCCATCATCCCACAATGCTACCAGCTTTAAAAAGAAAAACAAATTTAGAACCGAATTTAGCGGTTGGCAGAGTGGGAGCCCCAAAACAAACCAGCAAGACTCCTATTCCAACAAACCTGCAGTTCCCCCGCCCACACCGAGGTGGCAGTACTGCTGCTTGTTCTGCAGTGGAACCTCAGATACCTCTCCAGAGCCACAGTCATTGGTGGCAGGCAGTAATCCACAGGCTCCCTGGCTATAGTGCATCTGGAGGACCATCCTATTCAGAAGCATCCTCCCGA
The DNA here is from genome assembly GCF_031143425.1 of Pleurodeles waltl. NCBI lineage: Eukaryota > Metazoa > Chordata > Amphibia > Caudata > Salamandridae > Pleurodeles > Pleurodeles waltl. Next base: position 322,221,082 of record NC_090436.1, read on the forward strand.
TGCAGATGTTCCTTGCCTGGATCCACCAGAGAATGTATGATGGACTCAGGCAGGGAAAATCAACAACAGCTTCTACTCTGAGGGAGAAGAATCAGTCATGAGACTGCAGCCTTCCTGGCATTTATTTCTGATGAAAGTGCTCCTGCCCTATTGGTGGAAGCAGGTCCACCATAAATTAAACATCACAGTGATGTTTATCTGAAAATAGGGCAACAGTGTGTCACAGTGTTGGCAGAACAGAGACCTTCAATGCCCCTGAAGGGTTGTGGAACACTTTCTGGAGTCTATGTGACCCCGTTGCTGTCATTTTTTGTCTATGGTGAGAACACTTTGCAGGTGGAGGCACTTTCATGGTTTTTCAAACGAATATTTATTAGCCTTATTAGGAAGGGATGGTATACAGAATAATTCCAATGCTTTGTTTAAAAACAAAGTGCATATCCGTCTGTGACAATTCACAGCAATATTTTACCCGTTTACACCAGCGTGGTTCATGTTCAGGGGGCGCAATGTAGGTGAAACGGCACAGTAGATAATAGTCACGCAAGCCTGTGAGTTTGAGGAGCTCGAGAGATAGTTGTCAGAAAATAGGGCGTTAGTTGATGCCATGAAAAAAGGATGTTAAATCAGTATCACATACATAAAATACTTAAAAAGGGCATTATACAGTAGGAAGAGGAAAACATCTATTCATATTAAAAAACGGGTTATTAGGACAACACTCACTCTCAACAACAAAGGTACCAGGGGACTCGGGGCAGGTATTATAGGCTACAGAGAACGGGAACTTTCTATAAGTGATCATGTGATACCCGATTGATAGAATAATATCTGTCAGAACCCACATGGGGCTCCAGGCAAGCAGCAGCTAGTAGCCCCCAGTGTGGTGGTTAATGGCCTTGTAGCTGTGCTGACCCGGAGCCTCAGCGCTTGACCCTCAGTGAGGTAGCAAGGCAAGCAGACCAAGACTTCTCATGGAGGTAGTCGGGCTCACACTCAGAACTGAAAAGTTATGCGGCAGACACGATAACTATCAAGCCTGTGCTTTATTTTGTAAGAAGAGAGGCAGTTTAATACACCCCAAAACGAAACTATACACAAAAAATAGTTAAGGCAGATGGTTCTGTAAGTGCACGTGGGGTGTTCTAGACCGAAACGAATCGGGTTTAAGGGAAGGACCGGTGCAGGATCACTGTTAAGCGTGTGGGCAACTTCCCTTGTTCTGACCCAAGGTTAGCCCTTCGAGTGCCCGACCTCCAGACACCAGCCCTGGATAACTGGATTTCTATGAGTACTCTGTGAGTGCCTCTTACATTGGTCAATGAAGAAACTGGAACGAGGTGTGGGTCCCACTTTTATAGCCATTGTCCACACAGGGGATGTGGATCCCGCTGCTGAATTCCTGGCTTCAGGCAGCTCCTCTTCTTTGAGTATTCTAACTCCATGGAGCAGCCAATCGTTGTTTAGTGCAGATCTTATTAGCAGGTAGTTATGAGGGGTATTTCTATCAGGAGCCCTGCTAAAAATATCACATACACATAACACGTGTGCATATTTCATACATGCCAACATTTTAGAAGAGAAAAGTGGGAGAGTTCTAAAAATAAATAGGAAGAATGTATTTCCCCAATTGACATCTACTGGGGCCTGAATCGGACTGCTGCAGGATCGAATATTCGATACTCAAATGTACATTTTTTTTCCTTACCTGTCAGGAGCACAGAGAAAGCGCAATGCAGGCAGAGAGAGCGTGATGCAAGTGCTGTGCACGGCCTGCAGGAGTGCTTACTGGCAGTGCATACTCCTATCAGGCCCTGTCAGCTGAAGCCTGCGGAGGAATTGGGCTTTCACATCCAGGAATCGGGAGGTGGGGGACTAGCCTTGAAATCGCTAGTCTCCCACCTGGATCGGAAGGGTTGTCATGTATGATACGTGCTCTGGATGCCCGGGCAGGGACTGGGCAGTACATTCAGGCAGACCTTTACATATGTGGCACCGGCAGACATCACACTATCACAAAGAGGACAAAAGGCCTGTTGATGACTATTCATTCGAACACATATGCCACGTGGCCATCTTCGCTTCATGTATATATCCCAGGACACAGACACTTGTCTCATCAGCTGGAGGGTAAACTTGGTGTGCCCCTCTCGACCACAAAGCAGGCCCTGGGTCTCACAATTAACATGGCTGCCAAGGCCCCGGCTTCCAGTCATGACTGTTTTGTGGGTGCAAGAGGCCAAAAGAAATATATCTAGATGCTGAGTTACTTCCGCCCAGGAGTTGCACGTGTAAGTTACCAAGCAGAGGTCAGTCCGCCCCAAAAATATTCAAAGTGGATGAAAATCAATTTTGTAACATTCTAATCTGTAAAAGATACCATGTCCTTCCCAATCTCCGAGGAAAGGCCCGAGGAGAATGAAGAGAGAGCAGGGCCGGAGATAATTCAAAAGATAATGCCATGATTATATACAGACCTGGAGACAACATTACTGGCACCAATAATTTTGGCCAGCAGGCAACAATGAATATTTTACCAACAATAAATTGCACACCACCAAAACCCCAAACACCCCTCCCCTTTGACTCCAATAGATTTTGTGGGTCTGTCCATACATATAATAGATTAATTTCTTGTTTTTGGAAATGAAACTTATCTACATGATGTCCTGATGCCAAAAGGTTTCGTAAACGGTAAAATGTCCAGGAACATCTCGGTTGATATTATTGCAAGTCCACAATGACTGGCAATGGTTTGTGCCTGGTTTGATTCAGGAGCAGGGTGAGGAATTAGTCACTATCTGAGAACATGTTGTATACATACTCTGATTTCTACTGAGGTGAGCTGATATTCTGGCAGATTACTTTGTTAGTTTTCTAGCATGAATAAATGTGAATCTGGCACCTTTAATAACAGTAAAGATATATTTTGCTAACCGTGATGTTCTCAGAAATATTCTAAATCTGGAAACAAAGCGATGAGTCAGCACCTTCATGACCCCGTGCAGGTAGTCTAATGCAGATTAAGTACATCCCTGTGTGGCCAAGCACTGATCCTACAGCATGTGATAGGGCTCACAGCTACCGGGCTCTTCATGTTTAAGAAATCCAACTTAGAGACGTTTCTTCTTTCTTTCATGTGAGGCATGTTCCACTAATCTGGCGCTGCGCCTGTTTCTTTGTCTCTACATTATCACAAAAATGGGGACTGAGTGACAGAAGTTTTTGCTTTTCTGTGTCTGTGAGGTGACAGCAGGAAATGTCTGTCAGTCACTCCTATTTATTTTGTCTTGTTCAAGTATATGTGAAAGAACTGCCCGGTTTTCGCAGATACCTCTAGGATTTTTACCTTCATCATCTTCCAGGTGAGCTCTCTGACTGGACCCCTTCAGGATTAACAGAAGTCCAGCAGATGGGTAACAACGATACCTGCAAAGGAGGATGCAGCTGAACTCAGTCCAAAATCAGCAGTGTAATGATGTCCCACAATACACCCCCGGAGCAGGTCCGCTGGTTTACCTTCTATGAAATGCCTGTGTTGAAATACTTGGAACAGTAGCTGCTGGAGCATGACTTCCTGGCAGGGGGTGGGGTGATTCTATCTTCGCGAATGAAGCCATTTCCAGATTACATATAGCCTGACTCCTCTTCATCATATGACAAAGACGTCCTTGAGGCACAAACTGTCCCATTGCTTAGCAGGATTTTATCCCATGTTCACCCCATGGAACACATAGGTCACCTGCATTGTCTGATGAAGCTGCTGTGGGGCCATTGCTGGTATTAAAAGTTCTGCCATAGAAAGATATCTGTATATCACTGTTTTGCTTTCACTGTGGTGCATTTTTTGTGATTGGGTGTTGCTGACTTGTGTACTGTCATGTCAAAGTTTTCTGTTGTCTATTTGAGTGTTCAAGTCTTCACAGGGTAGCGTCTGTTATTTGTGCTGTTGTTTATTCTGCGGTGTATTATTGGACACCTCTTCTTCTCAGTTTGGGTCTGTGTTGTTGATGGGATGGAAAGTGTTGTATTGAGAATTGCAGAACATCACCAGGTATTCCATCACGATGGTTCCTGGGAAGGACAATAATGAAATTCTTTTGTCAGTTTATGTGGGTGCATGTTTTGAAAGCTGCTTCAGTGACAGGATCTATCCCTATGAAAATACTCTGGGGCTCACCATCTGTGGCCCATGTCCACTTCTTCAGGTTCTTTGCTGTATCCATAATTCTGAAACATTTTCTTTGGGGTTCTTACGTTGTGTGATTTATGCGTTTGCAGGAAGAACCAGGACTAGGTGGGATTCGTTAGGTGATACATTATTGTGTTCCTTCAGCAGTTGTATTTATCTTAGATGTTTTGGCTATTTAGTTGTATTTTAGCGTTTAAAAGTAATCTCTGCTTAATTCACTTATGTAATTTACTTTTAAATCCATCTGCCTAAACACTTCTGTCTCAATTCACAAAGGAGTTTTTGGCCGTTGAAGTACATTTATGACCGCAAATACATTTTTTACACTTGTCAGTAACTCACAAAAAGATTCCTGGTGGGAGTAAATGCAGGTACTACTGCAGACTTCTCCATCACAAGTGAAGAGAAATCCACAGTATGTATTAAATCCCACTTGGGTGGTAAACAGACGCTCCAAATCAATGTATGTCTTGGAGGTTTGGGAACACACATAAACAAAAACATTTATGGGTATTCTCAAACTGCTCTCCGACCCCTTTCCACCCTGAAAATGGTCGGAGCTTTACCCAAAACAAGATCTGAACTAACTCCCTGTCCATGACGGGAAGAGGAACGGATCACCTCCAGATTTGGTGGGGGTGCAGTGTAAGGCCGTCTTTCTCCATGGGGGCAAATGTTTTTCCCACAGGTGAAAACACGTGAATTTGCATAGGAGATTCCATTCCCTCTCTGCAGAGTTCTACGCATTGTTGATAGAACATTCCTAAAGGGGAATAAAAGCCAGTAGGAACACTCACATGGCATTCCCATTAGTATGGCTGGAAACCTATGCCTCGCTCAGCTTATCAGGCATACTAATGGGATCGTCTCTGGATAGCAAAAAGTAGTAAAGCAGCATTTGTGCATAGGCGTACTTGTATGAGAATGCTGAAATACTGCATTTTTAATGAAAAGGGCCATTCATCTTGTTTTTTAAACTGATATGAATTGTAACAACTTTGTACGATTTGGAAAGAATGCAGAATGCCACAGAGGCTTGATGGAAGCCTACTGCCTCCAATCACAGCACTACGCCATTTACCAGAGAAATATATGATTGACATAACTCATCGGGATTATGTCTGTTCTCTCTGTATTTGCAGAGTATCTGAATCACAGAAATTCAATGGAGGTAGCTTTCGGACCTTCCTCTCCCCCACAGCTTCCTAAAACATAGAAGTCTTCAATGCCTTCTACGGAGTTTCAGCACCACCTTCTGCAGGGTTGCATAGGAGTAATGTTAAAGGCAACGGGGAAATGTGTGAGAAACATAGAATCTATACATACATAAAAATCACGTCATTTGCAGCCACCAGCTCCACTCACTCAATAGAAAAAAAACTTACTATTCATTTGGGTGCCGGGTAAGATAGATGAAATAACACGGTTTTCATAAAAATTTACAGCTTTTTTTACAAACTGGAAAATAACTATATCACAAGACAAGAGAAGATGCGATCGGGGTCCTCTGCTACCAAAGAAGGTAAGCTGTTTGGAGAGTTGGAGAAGCCACTCTATGCAGCTGAACCAAAGCTAAAGCTTTCATGTAATATTCCCCCCAGTGAGGAGGGTGGTGTCTCGGATACATCTGAGAAATTCCCAGAATGAAGAAGGGCAGACATTTCCAAAGTGACTATGGGTGTCATTTTGACCTTGGCGATAAAAAACGCCTACTGTGGCGACATTGCTGAATAAAGAATGAATGAATGAAATGTTACTTGTGATAGCCTGAACTGCCACCTGAGTGAGGCATCGAATCGGTGGTGCTTAACCTGGGTACTAAGGCAAAGTAGATGCAGACTGAAGCGGAGGGTCAGATTGGTAAGGCGAGCAGTCAGGCATTGCCCGATGAGCCAATGTATAAGGGTGACCTGTGGGTCGTTATTTTTAGGTCCTCTGTCAACAGCCCCAAGGCATGCCCTTTCCTTTATTACTCCCATGCCAGGGCATCGTCCTGAGACTATGATGGGCGAGGGAGGGGTTTGAGATGCTGCCTTGCTGGGAGCCAGGTTCTGCTCTGTCCCTTAGTCCGGTCTCACCTCTGCCTCCTGTGTGGCCGGCTCTGCCCTGAAGCAGCGGCTTTTCCGCTCCCCCACTGGGCCATTATATTCAGGGCACGTGGGCGGGGAGGGTGGGAGTATGCAGGTCCTCGCTGAGGTAGGGGGCTAGAGGGGCTGGTGATTTTGTGACCCTTGGGTCATGATCACCTCAGCCCCTTGGAGTGGCGGCTATGTGCTACATTTAACCCCTCCCCTTTCAGGAGATCTCTGGGGCTATGGTGGGATGGGAAGGAGGTGACTCAGGTCAGGTGATTTTGTGGCGGTTTCCCCTCCTTCCTGCTGCTGGAGCAGTGGCAGTGGTGTGCTTCTCCTCACCCCTCCCCTGTCACCTCGGCCCCAGTGCCTTTCAGGCCTCGGTGGGTGGGTCGGCGTATTTGCATAGGCCTGCTGTGACACCACCTTCTCACAGGGAAGAAAAATAGAAAAATAGAAAGGATGGAGTTAAGGTCAGAGCTGCTGACTTTCCACATTCCAACAGGAGCCATGTTTGAGGAGTACCAGCGTTGACTCAATATCCTGTGATTCTAGGCAAATTACTCTAAGTTTAAAATTTTTAAAAAATAATTTGATGTTGTGTAATGTAACCAGTCAATCGCTGCGGTGCACTTGGGCTGCACTCATGCCATATAAAACTATTTTTAAAAAACCTGCTACTTGACCATGTTTTAAGGATCTGGAAAGACCAGAATAAGAAAACGAAAGAGGGCACTTTATATAATAACATCCGTATTTCTTTATATAACATGGATTTTATGCCCTTGTTTAGTTTAACTATTAGTCATAAGACAGCTTTAGAACACATTCTTAAGTGCTTTTGCCTTTTGCCTACTGTTTACAGTATACAGTGATCAGAGGAAAAATGCCGGCTTTGGGTGCTTTTCTTTATTTTCCTACCAGCCAAGACATTAAAATATCGATTGTGTCACAGGGTGGCAACCCTAGACTCACCAGATGTTGTGGCTTTTCAGCAGTTGTTTTCACCTCTTCTAGTTTTTGCCAATGTTACTTGTCTAGGGCAGAAGTGAATCCCTTTCCAAGGTCAGAAGAAGGACCCCCAGATATCATCAGGGAGAGCACGGATTGGTTTCTCCACAGGGCACCCGTGCTGTCTTCACTCAGTGTGGAATTGTATTGTGCATGAAATTCTGCACTGGTGAAATGGTGCCACCTGAAAAGTCACGTGTTTCCCACAAGTACACCCTAAAACCTGTGAGTGGTGCAACTTTGAATACATACTGGTGATAAGATTTCTGAGTTCCAAAACACCTAAATATTGACGAGCAAGTGACATTTTCTGAATCTGATTTTATTAGTTGTCTTTTGAGAATCGAGCTGAAACTTTTCCTGTTTCCTCTCCGTGTCCGCCATTAACATGGGGAAGATATGACTGTAATTTCAACTGAACCCTAGATTACTCCTAGGGTCAAGGGAACAAACACTCCCTGATGGGCTTGATCATCACTTTGACTGTCAAGCTAGAGACCTCTAAGTAGCTTTTAATACAAAATCTCTAAACATCTCTGTTGTTCCTATGTATCTCTCTGTTTGTTATAGTTTTATTTACAAATATATCTCTCTTCGGAAATAAATGCCCACCTAACCTCACCTGAGTTTTTCCTCAACCACCACTTCCAGCCTTAGTTCCCATTTTACGCCCACTGTATCTGGGTACATGCTGCTTAGTTACTTATAAACAATATTCATTACTCCAAGCCCAAGTCTTCCTCATCGTAGTCTTTACATTATATTTATCAGTCTAAGAAAAAGAGAAAAAAAGGAAGAAGTGGCCTCCCTGTGCGTGAACCCAAGCTTGAGACTTACCCGCTTTGTGTTTACATTATAAGATGGAGTCCAGAGCCCCACTTCTTTATAGTACAAAGCCATTCTGATGCCTTTTTTTTAGGCACCTGAGAACCCCTGGTTTGGTGGGCGGTAGAGGGGGACACATAGGACTGTGATGAGGAGGACTGTGACTTGGAGCAATATGGATTATTGGTAAGTAACTGGGTCATTACCTCCTCATCCATCTTCATCATCCCAGTTCTTGCATTGTGACGACGTACACATGCCAAAATGTAAGGTGATCAAATAACCACATACAGTAAGCATCTGGGAATAATAAAGGAATGTACTAACGTTTTACAGCTAACAAAACCTATAAATTAGAATATGTGCCGCATGTAACTACTAATGATTCACAATGATTCATAAAAGCGTTAGGAGATGCGAGGTGGAGGCTGCCATTTTAAAGTCTGCCCAGGACCAAGACCCTTGTCCGTTTGTACTGGGTTTTTGCAGGACCCTGGAGATCAACTGGAAAGGTGGAACGGAGCATAGGAGGACTCTAGGCCACTAGAGGGAAATTGTATCTATTCCGCAAGCCTCTGGACATGGAACTAGAGCATTCTTTAATGCAAAATAATCTAGCCATTGGAGACCGTAATTGATTACTTGCTCCCGGATAAAACACAAGATTAACACAAAGTGGAATTGAGGTGGGAAAAATCCTACTCATTCTGCATGCTCATTCTCCCTCTGTAGATATATCAGTTTAAGTGATTCTCTCTCCCAGGTAGAAAATCAATTTCAGGGAATATTCTGTCTATTTACTGTCTTAGGCTGCTAGATTTATGACTCTAGAACCTCTTTAGTATTTTTTGTAGGTTTGGGCCACCTAATTGTCTCTTCAAATGCATACCGCTAAGCACTGAAGTCTGGGAGAGAAATGCACAGAGCTTGGAAACCTGCAAACAGTTGTCTCCAGTTGGAAGAATTGCTGACTTCTTCTTGAACTAAAGAATCTGAGCTGAGTCGCCCCAACCCCTCTCACCGGCAGCTGTCATTAGAATTACAGGTGAAAAAGGGATCAGGGAAATCCCTTTCTCAAGATTCACTGGCTGTAACCATTTTTCAGGAATTGTCTGACCTCAGCAGTGAGTGCATTATATGCCTTGTAATTCTTTGTGGCTATAGACCAACTCTGGAGACTAACACTGTATGAGAGAACACATATGAAGATAAGCCAAAGAGATGACTAGGAGAGGTTGGCATCAAACCTTGCACTCGACTACTATCTGACTGTGGCTGATGATTGATCCAGCAGAGATTGCAACTTGTGAATTCCGGGTAACAGAAGAGAAACCTTCCATGCATCTGCTTGGAATGCTGCTAAGAGCAATGGAAGCTGATGAGATGGTGTCAGACAACATTTTGTGTATAGAGGTCGTCTCACATCCTCGTATGCCTTGCGCGAAGAAGAGGTAGTTACCATCAAATCATTCAAGTATGGGAATATCTGAGTGCCTTCAGAGTGCAGCATGCACACCAGTGGACCTAGCATGTTTGTGGACACCCTTGGAGCAAAAGATACCCAAACAAAAGAATTTGAAACTGAAAAAACTGGCTAAGGATACAAAAACAGATACATTTTTGGGAGTCTGCATGAATTGGCATAAGCAGGTATGCATGTAGAAGATCGAGTATCGCAAGAATGTTGCATAGAGCCACATATTAAGAAGAGGCTTGGAGAACCACCAAGTTTAATGGCTGGTTTGCGGGGGTAATAGTTTATTCTTCTTAGGACTAGAATAGGTTGAACATCTCTCAAAAAGATTACTCAATAAAATAATGCTTCCATTTGATTGTGGTACCAGAATAATAACCGCTGCTTTGTCCAGCAAATCTTGTATTCCCGTAACATTGGCTTCACGACGAATCTGACAGTAAGAAGTTGAAGTCAGATGAAGGAGGTCTTCTGGAGCCTCTTGAAACTGAATCATGTATCAACGGTATCTGACAGCAACAACTTAGGGTATCTGTGATCAATGAATGTCATTCTCTGGAGAACTTTTTACCCAACCAGACACGGTAGGATTAGATACTGATTCTCTTCATCATGCTCTGGGAGAGTTGGGTAGGGGAGGACCGTGACTGCTGGTCAGACTCAAGAGCCTCCCAGCCAGACATCTTCCGTGAAAGGGCTAAAGTCTCTCACTGCAGATGAAGGACTAAAAACCTTTTGTAACCACAGCTACATCCCATGCGAAAAAAATATACAGTAATCAGAAGCTTTCAGTCATCCACTGATTTTTATATAAATTCTTCTAATTGTGCTCAAAAAAAGCTTTGCACCCATGAACTTGAACTGCACTAAGAGAGATTTTTATGCACTGTCCACATTCCATGATCACACCGAAATATGCCTCCACACTGAGATGGAGCAGGCAGCTGCTGTTTCTCTGCAGAGGCAATCAATGGAAATGTCCAAATGAAGGTAGACCTGTTGTCACTAGTGTCTAGAAATCTTTCAACAAAGACTGAACCCTCTATGTAGCATAATTGCTGGCTCTCGCAGAGAAATTACATGCTGAGTATGCTCTTTTAACAGCAACGCCAACCCTGTTATCCACTGCATCAGAATGTGAGGCCTCCTCAGAAATGATGGGTCCTGGGAAGTATAACTCAGCCATCAGAGAATACACTTTCACCACCGGGGGCAAATCTGCAGCAAGGAATATCGCTTAAGCAAAAATATGGAGAAGACTAGATGGTCTGCATTCAATTTCATAGTGTAGGTTGGGCAATACAGAGGAAGGTCTCTGGGTTTTTTTTAAGGAGAAAAAAATTGTCCACTTCCTCTTACTCAGGACTTGCCAATTGCTTTTGCAAATGCTGAAGAATCTCATCAAGATCTGCACCTTGCACAAAAAGTCCCCTTGCACCTTCTTTGTCTGGCTCCACACCCTCCTGCATCACCTATCTCCCAACTAGACATCTTAGGAGATGTGTATCCTTCAAAGTTGCAGCAGCTTGAGAATGAATTCTGGAAGAGCACTAATAAAGAGGAGGTAGCATACTTAGCGGTCTTATACTCAGAGTGTTGTGAAAGGAGAGTTGGGGCAGTCTTCATCATTGTGATGCTTTGGATCACATTCTAGGATACATAATGATGCATCAGGGAAAATAGTAATCAGAGACTGAAACCCAGCAAAGCAGATTGCACACATCTTCCACAGCCACAGAGATCAAAGCAAACCCTTTCTGTTGATATTGGTCTTCAAGCAACTAAACAATATGTCCCCCAAAATCTTACAAAGACTCTTACATCTTCAAAAACACAGAGACAATGGTCCCACCACCGAGAGAAAGATTGCTATTCTCTGCAAAGTGACAAATCCACTAACTGTGCCACACAGCCCAACGCTTGTCACCTGGACCTTCACATCCAGTAGTGATGTGGCTGCAACAGCAATAAGGGTGGACCACTAGAGCAGGACCCACTGTACAACTTATGTGCAAAAGCAAAGCATTCACCCGCAAATGCTTCAACATGGCCACAGAATTATCAGGCAACGAGCTAAACAACTCAACTAATATGGAAAGAAAAACTCTTTCAGCACCTAAATTCATACAGACTAGTAAAGAATAGTGTGACAGAAAGTAAACTGGAAGTGGGACGCTTGACTCTCTGTTATAAAGTAAACAGGAACGGTGGAGTCAATACCTAGATTTGATGGGGAGGTCATCTGTTTTTCTCTTTTTTATGATTTTATTTACAGTCATAAATTAGGTCTGCGTGGGGATACAGAACCTCAGGATGTAAGGACAGGGAGCAGGAAGAAGGAAACCTTATTGCTTGATGCATCCATAGTCAGAGTAGCCTACCGTCCTGTTTTTTGAAGGTTTGTCCCATATGTAGGTGGTCTCTCCTACTGCCATACTCAGCTGGTGTGGAATACCAAATGTCTCCCTTTTTGCTCCTCACAGCTAGCTGCTTGACAGGACATCTCTAGCGACCTGGCTGGGTATTTCAGCCATCTTAGTGCTCTGAAAGAGGTGCCTGTCTATAGCTGGACGGGCGAGCTGCAGTGCAGGTGGGCTCCTGCACAATGCAGCTTTAAGGACAGGTCACCTTTAGACATGCTAATAGGGAAAGTGGAGACCTACAGTTAAACAAATCTGATTACGTTAATGAAACACACTCTAGAGGCCGGACCTGAAAATAAGCCCCTTGATGTTTTTACTTCCATTGAGCTTGCTTCATGGTGCACACATATTGCCGGATCAGGGGACAGAGACATACGGAGAATATAATTTGCCCAAGGTAATACAATTTGGTAGTGAGATTCTAGATTGTGATGGAGTACTGCTTGTTTCAAAGACTATTACTATACCATCATGTTACATTTTGGTGCATATGTCATTAGAGTAGCACTGTCTGCCAACCCTCCCCTGAGATAATATCCAGTCCCATTTGTTTTTTGCATGAACATACACCTTGTTCATTGATTCTAAAACTTCCCAATCTTAGACAAAAAAATGGGGACACAGGAATAAATTCAAAAGGTGATTGCAAAGTTTAGCCAAATGTAGAAGATGGGATTAAAAACCATGTCTCCTGGCTCCAAAGATTCCAACTACCCCACTAGACCACTACCGGAATGGCAATGACTGATGGAAATCCCAAGGAAGTGCCACTTTGTTGTCGGTCCTGCCTAGGTTTATTACTCTTTCTTTCCAGCATATTGAGGTAAGCCAGAATTAAATGTTAAGTCTAGTGGTGACTACCCAACCTGGGAACTGTCTACATTTGCAGGTGCCCTGTAAATCTGTGTGTTTTTCATAAGAACTCATTGCTTGCATTCTGCCTATTTAAGCCTCTTCCCAGTATTTTCATATAATTAGAGAAGGCAGGGGTAGATTGTCCTGCAGCAGTAAGTGGCTTCTAGGCAGTATCCATGAAGAAATCTGTTGTTTATCAAAGATGTTACAGGTCTTCAGACTGTTTCCTTCCACCTGGATGATGGACGCATTAGGGGGCATATTTAAAAGCCCCTAGCACCACTTTGTACCGCCCTCGTGTAATTTTTTACGCTAAGGCTGTGTTAAGGAGGCCTTTCTCCCATGCCATAGTTACAATGTGGCGCAATGCTTTCAAACCCTTTATACCTACCACATTATACCTGCACCAGGCATGATGTATGTAAGGGGGGGCGTTCTGACGCAGGGAGGCCAGAAAAATTGGTGCCGAGAAATTTACAACATTTCACTGCACCATTTTTTCCATCATTTTTAAGGCCTGCTCAGAGAAGGCGTTAAAATGACGCACCCATTTTAATCAATGCACCTCCCTGTGCTTCGCTGCACTAGTATCAAAAGTTTTGACGCTAGTGCAGCAAAGTGCCACAATAGCGTAAAAAATGTTGAGACTATTGTCCTAGCGACCGCCATGGTGCGCTGTGTTGTAAATACGGCGCAACCATGGTGTCGTTAGGTTGGGCAGGGGCGACGCAAGAAAAGTGACACATCGGCACCGATGCGCCACTTTCTTGTAAATATGCCCTTAGGTTTGTAAACTTGTCTCTCTAAAGTTGCCAACAGCGAGCATTCACAGCTTACTGAAAGAGGCGGTAAAGGGTTATGACTCAAATACAGCATAAGGCACCAATCAGAATCAATAAACTCAATATACATCTGACTGATGATACCTTTTAAAAGGGCTAGATGTAGAAGAGGGGGGATATGCAATTAAACCCCAAAAAGGCACTCTGCAGTTTAATCCACCTGTCTCCGAAAGGTTTTCTGATGTGCTAGTGCTCATGAAGTATCTCCGAACATGCAAAGTGTTTAACCATGTGTAAAATGTCCTGCAACGTGAAATGGAAAATTGGCCACCCTACCCACAGCATTCATGTTCATTACATCAGGCGACCATGGAGACCGTTTCCAAGTGTCCAGAGCTGCTCTCTGCAGTTCGATGCAGCAGACATGGCACAGGCCGTCCCCATCAGACCCAGGTAGAATCGTACATTTTTTTAATGTTCGTCTGTTTATATCCGGGACTGCAGATCTCTCTTCACTCCACTTAGGCCACTTTAGAAACGGAACATATTACCCCTTGGTCAAAGTGTAAATGATCCGCCATGTTGCGCACAACAGTGCATTTGGACTATAATGATTATTCGGGTAATAACTAGTGACGAGGCGGGAAGTGGAGCGTGTTTGTGCACGCACATATTTGCATACATGTTTGCATATACGTTGGTGTAAATAATGATAAGGCACTAATCGCACATACTTTATTGATAAAAACTAATGCGGCGCGTATTTTTATTAATTGAATGCTGTTCATTTGGTAGCGGGGAAAACATTGTGCCAGGAAGGCTTGATATTTTCACGGCAAGACCGAAGAAACAAAAGCCCTCTCCCCATACGCCTCAGTGTGCGTCCTTTCACTTACAGGCTTGCAGCAGTCTTTACAGGAAACACACAAGAAAAAAAATAAGAGTTCAACTGGAGCCAGTGTTCTTCTTCCCCCTCCCCCTCCTTCTCCACACCAGCTTTTCATTTTCAAAAGCACTGCAATTGCTTGGTGTGGTTTCAAGAGCAGGAGTGCCATTCTCACAAATGATGACTCCGCTGACGTCAATGGCATTCTTATCATGCTTAGCGCGACATCAGAAACCAGCCCTCCGAGGCTACTCTTGTTTAAAGTGCACGAGCTGGCGGTAATCTGCGGCGTGGATTATCGCAGCAGAAGGAATGCTCCCCCGACGCGTTTGGAACCCTGGTGAACATCTACGTGCACCTAGACCCACGCGCCCGCGGACACTGCACGTGCGTGTACACGAATAGTACCAATAGAAGACGCCTAAATATTTTACAGTTATAATGTCTAATGCTCGGGTAGACTTGCCTTGCGTTCGCCTGCCGCTGGCACTTCACAGCCATGCATTACACTGTAGACTCCACTGAATGATCATGTTTCTAAAAGTATTACACCCTCCTCCGCCCCAAGTGCAGAGTAGTTGTGAACATAAACATTTTTTGTGAATCACTCTCATACTGCATTTTATTTCGGAACATTTATTGAGATTTTTGTTAAGAAAAATGTATTTTTGCTAACAGCAATCAACTAAAGGTATATTATATAGCAGAAGAGCTCCATGTGTAGTGCTTTTAAGAGGATCCCATTGTAAAATGCACGTTTTCTGCACGCAGGCTGCAAAAGCATTTATTAGCAGTGCACAGTTGCATTGCTTGGAGCCCCCCAAAGCGTGCCTTTCGGTGCACGGTCTGATGGCCTCAGTTGGAAGGCAGACACGACAAGCGATGTAATGTAAGGACGGGGCGGCGAGGGGGGTCAGGGCCGGGGTGCCAGCGGAGCCGCCTCGGCGCAGGAGCCGCAAGGTCACGGCAGTCCGGCCCCGGAGGTCCAAGTGTGGGAGCGGGGCCTGGAAAGCAGCTGCGTCACAGCGGCGCGGCCCGCGCCGGGCCCTGACAGCCCCGCTTTGCGGGCTCGGGCTTTCCGGGGCTTATCGGCCTTTACTCCTAAAGCCGGAGATTTACATTCCGGGCGGATTGGACGGCCCGCGTATTTGTAGTGCGCCTGGACGGAAATGCCAGCCGCTAAGTACCGCAATGGTGAGGCATAAGGTGGAAATAACACGCGCGAGCTTTCTCCACCAGAAAATGAAAAGTCAAACATCAGTTGGCAGAATGGTGATATTAAACAAGTATTATTCATTTATGCATCCGTGTAGCCAGTGCACATGCAAATACTACGCGTAGCAGTAAGAACCCGCCTAACATATTCTTTATCGCGGACTTTTATATTTTTTTTTACACAAATGAGACCCGTTTGTAATAACACTTTAAAACTACGTGGCCTGGATTGGGAATTGAGGTAATACATACAAGGGAAAAAAAACGCCAAACTGCTAAAACAGAACAAAAGAACAGCTCATTTATAATTTTTAAGGAGGGAAAATTAATGCAGTTTTTCGAAGGTTTCTCCATGTTTTCTTTTCTTCACTGGTGTTCTTTAAAAGAAAACAGACAGAAAAATGACCCCCACTTGTTTTGCTCCTGGCGAGACAATACACAATTATTCAAAGTATTTTGAATGTTTCGACATATAAACGTACCTTTTGTCTATGTGCCAACTTAAAAAAATATATATATTTAAAAGAATGTTAAATATGCGAGGCTTCGGAGCTATTTGAAGTGGTCGAAGAATGAATGTTACATTTTGGATGCCTATGTTGAAATCCTTCTGGAAGGCCTTTGTACGCTGCACATTTTGTTAGATGACAAATTTCCTTTCAGGGTTTCCATTTTTATCATTTTTATAACCATCATGGGTGAGCGTAATGTTTCCTTGGTGCATGTACAACTCATACACAAACACGTCATCAAATCTCTTCAGAAAACCCTTAACATGCTCTGCACTGTGATAAGTATGGACATTCCAACACATTCACCAACACAGACCTTGTTTACGACCCAACCAGCAGCACCAGGGGATTCAAGTGTAATTCCAGAGCATTCAATGCCACGCACAATACTTTTGGTCACCCAGAGCATTCAATGCCATGCACAATACTTTTGGTCACCCAGAGCATTCAACGCCATGCACAATACTTTTGGTCACCCAGAGCATTCAATGCCACGCACAATACTTTTGGTCACCCAGAGCATTCAACGCCATGCACAATACTTTTGGTCACCCAGAGCATTCAACGCCATGCACAATACAGATTCGGTCACCCTGCGTAACTTTTAACGGGACCTGTCTCGCGGGTCGGTATTAGCTAGTTCTGGATTTAGCCTCTAACATTTAGAAGACGCATCAAGACGTGCATAATTCTTGTTGCTATGTGAGCCAGTATTTTGTTTTTTATTTTATGATACGTCATAGCTCCCAGTGGTTCCATGTCCATCAGTGGTTGTTGATCAAGAACAACATTTTAGGTGCAGATATCCGAACCCCTGTGGTAGGGTAGTCTGTATCTGTGATACTCTCGGAACCGTGTGGTCCCTATGGACGAGACGGGATCAGACCAAAAAGAAAAAGTCGGATGGGGAAGGATTTCTTAAACAGTGCAGTTTCCAGCTTCTCCTTGAAGGTGGCTATGTTGAGAGCTGCTGTCATCTGTAGGTCCAACAAGTTCGGAGGTACATTGCCTTGTGTCTGAATAGGTTTACTCCTGGGTGTTCTGAGTTTACACCTTGCACTGAGGGCGCAGGATCAGAGGGCTCAGGCCAGCGCAGGATTGTACTGGGGGCTGGTATCTGAAGGTGTGTTCCATGGAGGTGCTCGACAGTGGTCACAAAGTAAAAAAGCCTCGCACAGTGTGCGGAAGCGGGCCAAGTGTGCTAAAATAAACCTGAGCGAAATATGTAGGATACTAGGCTTCCCTCCCAAAAAGCTCCAGAGAGGGTTTACAAAGGGCGCGCCTCGTTCCTTAATGAGGAATAAAGCCAGAGACCAGGACATGCAGTATCTGGAAGGGAAAGCCTCCGTTTAATGTATGTCAAAGTCTTGGCAGAGTGATGAGTGGCTTCCGTATACTGACACTTTTTCAAACCCTGGATTAAGAGCAGACATTTTAAGCACAAGAATTGTTATAAACCTGCACCACATTAGCAGCAATGCGAGATCAGGGTAATTGCACCTGTGGGTTACAGGTGAAGTGTAATTGCCTGCACACCCTGGTCGATTGTTTGAAGTTACAGTCACCTCGTAAAGCAATCCTAAAGCCACTCCTTAAAATGTGGTAGACATGAATGGAAGCAAGCAGTAGTGTTGCTAACAGAGATGCCCCTCCTGGAAGTGACATGTGCTTTAGGAAGACTTGTGCTGGCCGTTAAGAGTATTAAGTCAGACTGCTAAACAGAGGCTTTTAATATGTTTTTATGGAGTGTATATATTTTTTGTGTATGGCGTGTAAAGGGATTCTAATTGATTTATCAGACTGCTGAACAGAGGTTCTTAACATGTTCTTATGGAGTGTGGAAATGTATGTATTGTGTAAAATAGGGATTTCAATTGCATTTTAATACGTAAAAGGATGATTTTAAATATGTGGTTTTATGATGTTTGAAGACTAAGGTCAAACTAAACATATTCGTGACTGTCAAAAAAGCCTTGAGTTTGACTCTTGACTTACTGGGAGCAGTGTAAGCATTTTCATAGTGTGTGCAAGGCTATTATTTGACTGCAGCATGCTTTACAATACTCTGTAATTTCTGAATTTACTTTTGTAGGACATGTCATAGTCACCGTTTCAGTAGTATCTTCAGGGCAGAAATAGGGCCCTTGTAACCTCAAAACAGTAGGAATTTTAGAATGCAAGTGCTTTCCAGATCACCATCAGGTGAGGATTAACATGTACTTTAGATATTCAGTGATGTTTCTGCAATTGCTTATCCTTTTGCCAGCCGAAGATACGCTTGTCAATCATCAGCATAGATTTGGAATTTAGTAATATGTTAGGCGATCACATCAGCCAGGGGTAGCATTGTCTGCAACAAAAAAAGTAGCACTGCAGAAATCAGTGACACTCCACCAATCAACTTCTATGTTAATGACTTGATATTGCAGACCCTTATTTCCGATCATCGTGCTTGGGGTGTAAGAATATTTAACTTAGAGCTGATCCCATTGACTGCCTTCAGGATTTTCGGGCCTATTATTCACAACCAGGATGCCACAAAGTTCAAGAAGTACCAGAATAGAAAGATGATTCTTGTCTAATGAATAAACGAGGTGGCTCTTATATCTACTAATGCCTTGATTACTTACAGATAACCACATTATTCTGATTTTACTGCCTTGACTTAGTCCTAACTTCACGAGGTGTGTCCACACTCTGTAGACAGACACCCCTCTTCCTGCCTATTAGAAATTGTGTCTCTGGTTGGCAAAGGTATGCACGTGTTCCAAGTAGGGACCACAATCCTAGTCAGGGTGAGTCAATTACACAACCTAAATTAACCTGTGCTCCCCTTCTGGTAGCCTGGCACAGAGCAGACAGGCTTAACATAGAAGGCAAGGTGTGTGTGCTTCACACACAATCAGTCACAGTAACAACACCACAAAAAGACTAGGGGTGATCTTTATCTATTAAAGGGAAGACCAACACGACAAAAATCCAATCATTAAAATATGAGGGACTGTTTAATTTAATAAATAAAGAAGCAGTGCTGTAGGGATCAACTGCATGCTTATTAGAGGTAATATGGTAATTTTCCACCGGGCCCACAGCGAGAAGCACGGGGAAGAAGTGTTGGGACCACAAGGGTCTGGTCCCGGCACACAAACAAGGTGGAAATATGCTTTACTGTGGCCAGCGCAGAGAAGAATTGTTGGGACTGCTCCGGTCCGAGTCGTCAAACAAAGTGAAGTGGTGTTCCGCTGCAAGGAGCACAGAGAAGAATGATGGGGACCACTCCAGTTAAAGTCGTCAAACAAAGTGAAGCAGTACTTCGCTGCAGGGAGAGTAGAGAAGAAGAGCTGTTGGGACCGCTCCAGTCCGAGTCGTCAGCCTCGGCTCCAGACTAACAGTGGGAGGTAATCAGCCCACTTGTGTGGACTCTGGTCACTACCCTTTCAGGTGTAAGTGATTAGCAGTAAAATGCTCAGAGGCCTAATGGCTACAAAAAGATGGTCAGAAAAATAGGAAGATAAAGGCATAAAAGTCTGGTGTAAGACCACCCTAAGGATGCCAGGTCTAACACTACCTGAAAGAAAAAAAAAGTAAACTTCTCTTTATAATGGTGTGCCTGTTAAGGACCACTTTTATCCAGAAATCACCTGAGTCAGCTACTAAGGTGTCCAAGTAAACTCTGATCGAGGCCAGGCACATAACAGAGAGGACTGTAAAGACTGGTAGGAAGAAGCATTACCCCCTCTTTTTTCCTCATCCCAGTCATTATGTCATGATAGCACATCAAAGCAGCAGGTGCAGCATTAATTGCCCACCAGTGTTGTAAGCCAAAAAGGGTGAAGCTGATGCACAAAGGAGAAAGAACCAAGCCCAGAAGGTCAATGCCCAAAAACCCTTTGTGCAGTGCAAATGCATGAGAGTACAACCAGTCTGCCCAGAGGAACAGAGGCCCAAAATTTGAGGACACCCACAATAGCGACCGACAAGCGGCAACCAGAGAGAGTCAAGGAAGACAAAGATGGTAGTACTACCCACACCCAGTGATTCAGGAAAATAACTAGAAGGGGCAAAAATACACAAGCACCAAGATCATCCTGCAAAGCAGGCACTCCCTAGCTCAAGCAAAGATAACAGCCCAAGGCAGAGTATGTCACAAAAACCCTACCTATGGGCGAGATAGCAATAGTAGACCCAGGTATGAGACAAAAGATGAAGGTGCCAACAAGTACTGTGAGTTTGGGGGTGCGAGCCACAAACAGACACTAAGCCACGCCCAAAACAGGGCACAAGAGCACCTCGGCCCAAGCAAGGTACCAAAGGCAAACCAAAGGGGAATCCAGAAACAGGGCTTCCAATAACCAAAATGCAGCAGATCAGGAGTCCAGTAGTTAGAAGCAGAAGGAATAGTCCAGGAGACCATGCAAGTCAGTATTAAAAATAAATCAAAAAGACATTAAAGGAAGTATACCCAACAGGAAGGTAAGGACTCGGCGTGCCACTTAAGGAGACAAGCCAGGAGATAAAATAGATACACTGCATGCATCAAAGTATGCCTAATCACATGACAACAAAGGCAAGGGCAGCTAAGCACAAGACCACCAAAATACAAGTCAACTGGGTAGACAAAAAATAGAAAAACTGCCACAGTGAAGAGCAGATTCAGTCCGACTTTGTGATCAACTGGGACTAATGGGCAAACACATGCATAAACCCCTCACCAAAAAAGGAGAGTAAAACCAAGGTTTCGAGTAGATTTAGCAAGCCCTAGGAAGGTCAAGTTGCCACCCCAACAAGGAGCATAAAAGGATAAACCACATGAATCCAGGGTCAACACGCGCAAGAAGAAATAGTCAGCAACCAGCAGAGCCTCAAAAGAATCACAAGATGCCCATCAGAGGGAGCATAATGAAGCAGCAGCAAAATACCCACATAACACAAAGTTTATGAGTGCTAGAGGAGCAAGAAGAAAACATCCAAAACATGAATGTCTATATTATCCTGTGTACCCAGATATGAACAGCAAGGGGGGAAAGAGGGAGGCAATCAAAAAGCAAAAACCAGCCACGGTGTTGAAAAAGTCATTAGTGGGCAAGGGCACAATGCACAAGTGCAGCAAGTGTCCAACTTATAGGTGATGTATGTGCCCAACCCAAGAACCCATCTTGAGGCCCACAGAGAGCAAGAGAAGAACCAGTCATGAATCCCACAGCAGATACCCAGACAGAGCCCAGTAGGGCGGTTAAGGTCACACAGGAAGACCAAAACACACCAAGGGGCATATTTATACTTGTTTTGCGCCGAATTTTCGTCATTTTTTTAACGATAATTTGGTGCAAAACTAACTCCATATTTATACGATAGCACCAAGTTTATAGAATTAAAGTTATTTTTTGGACGTGGAAACCTACTTTGCGTCAATGAGATGCAAAGTAGGCGTTCCAGTGCAAAAAATGACTCTATGGCCTTAGCGCCATATTAATCCCCCGGTGCTAAAATCACGCACGGGGGGAGGGGCCAAATAATGGTGCAAAACTTGCTTTGCACCATTATTTAACGCCTGGGTCAGGGCAGGCGTTAGGGGACTTGTGGGCCTATTTCCATGGTGGAACACCATGGAATAAGCACCCAGGTGCCCTACGCAGGCCCCAGGGACACCCACACCAGAGGGACAGCAGAGGATGGGGGACCCCATCCCAGGTAAGTATAGGCAAGTACAGGTAAGTATTTGTTTTTAAAGTGCCATTGGGGCCCCCTACATGGCACTGGGTGCAATGGCCATGACCAGGGGACCTTGGTCCCCTGTGCTGGCCCCTGGGGTGGTGAGCATGATTCCTGTCTTTCCTAAGACAGGAGTCATGTGGTATGGATGGTTTTGTGTCAGAAAATGACGCTAGGCTGGTTAGAGTCATTTTTTTTACTCTAACCTGTCTCGTCATTTTTTGGTGCCAAATCCCCTTCTTCCATACCACCTGCCCCACCCGGCTAACATAATTTTTGTTTACACTAGCATACCCTTTGCACTGGCTTGCACCATTCCATAAATATGGTGCCCGGCTAGTGCTCAGAAATGGTGCAAAGCGGTGCTGCTGCGTTGGTGCAGTTTTGCAACAAAAAGTTTAAATCAGGGCCCAAGTGTAGATGCGAGGGCAGGGAATGCCCCAGAGCAAAAAAGCTGCTGAATGGGAACACAAAGCCTGCAATCCTGCCAGTGAGCAAGAGAAGGACTTCAACAGGACAAAAGTGACCTGCCACAATTAAGTTCAAGTCCCAAACAGAAGTGAATGGAACTTCGCACCACCAGGCCACATGCTGAACGAGGAAGATAGAGTCAAAATGTGGGTGAAAAAAGAAGCCTCACCAGAAGAAGAAAAGAAAAACCGAGTAAGCCACAGCACTTCAACTCTTCCAGGACCAACAAAGGAACACAAAACCTAGACAGAGTGGCAGAGGAAGCACTGTAGAATACGTCATTAAACACAAATTTCACATACAACAAGCATTTTCAATGCAACGGGTCTCGCATTTGCTCGATTTAGAGCTCTTAGCGGTGTTAAGAAAAAAAACGCAGCACGTTCGCACTATGTAAAATGCAGCCCGATGGTGCTGCGTGGAAAATAATCAGATAAAGTAGTCCTGACCCCAGGCTCAAAACATTGAGCATCATATGTTTTTAGTAGTTTACTGGTGCTGTGTAGGTGGGCTAAACACCGGAAAAGGCATGACGCATGCATGCCTTTCACAAATGAAAGCAAGCGGATTTTAAAAGGCAAGCCCACAAACCAATGTAAGTGACTGACGTGACATCGGCGTGGTTTGAAGCCCAAAGTGAGATTACTGAATGGACTGAGCGCTTTGCGCTCACCCATAAAAAAGGGCAGAGGTGCTGGAGTAAAAATGCAAACCCTTTTTCAGAAAACAAAAGTGAGTGGGGAAGTGTGGGGAGGAGTACCCCAAGCCCAAAATAAGAGAGCAGTAGGCCAACGTCCAAGCAAGAAGGCAGAACCAACCTCCCCACAGTGAAGTAGAAGGCGTCAACTCCAAGCTCAACCAGAAGGGGAGAGAATAGAGCAACCCAAAAGCACCAAAAGCCAACGGAGAACAAGGGGAGGTCCCAAAAGAATCTTGTCAACTTATGTGCCAAACTAGAACACACGCACTCAGCTCCTGAGCCAGACTTTGAAACAGTATAAAGCAGAGCAAACAGCCAAATGCCAAACAATCCTCGTAGAAAAAAGGGGCAGAAAGGCCAAATTTGAAGAAGGAACACTACACAGAGAAGAGAACCTACTTGCATAAAGCAAACTGTAAAGGCACAGCACACGCAGAGGATGCCAAATCCAAATAAAAAACAGGTAATATGGGCCAGTCCACCAAATCCTACACAAAGAAAAAGCCCCATAACACAAGTTCTAGGCCAACTAGCAATGAGGCCAGAGAAGATAACAGCATGGCTGGCACGGTACCAGGGAAAGTTTCATGACAAACAATGGGCCATAGAAAGACTGTGCCAGGACACACATCTTACAAGCCTCAAGCGTGACAAAGAGTAGTCATTTTATCACCAGTCATGCTATATACCCTGGAATCCACCCTGAAGGAGCATGGAGCAATGAGCATACTACAGTGAGCCATTCTAGATGGCTAAGGAGGGCCACAAGTGCCGATAGCCCAACCCATCATGTGGATGGCATTAAGAAAACCAATGAGAAAACGTCAGACAGGTGATTTTGATTAAGGAATATATTTATGTTATTGAACAAGAGGGGGGAGGCAGTCCTTTTGGTTCAAGAAGGGGTGCACTAAGGAGGATATGACAGAGGTACTAGTCATGGCACTTATCTTACTATCTAACAGAGGTAAGATGCTGTAACCGCTCCAACCCTAAGATGGATGTCAGACTGTTTGTCAGACATCTTTTCTGAACACTGTGAGAGGAGAGGTTAAGTAGAGCCAGAATGCTGAAATATAGGGGCAGAGCTATGTGGGGAAAACTCAAGCGCTTTACAGTCGCTCACATACCCATTCATACACAGTGTTTGAGTCCATAATTACCGGGGGACGGCCTGCTTACCTGCGATCAGGGGAGAACTGGAGCAGTGCAGGTGATAAGCACATCTCCTCTCGTGAGGGTTATCAGAAGATGACACACCAGAGAGTCCTGAGGCTCACAGGGCAGAGAGCTGGGCTAAGATCGCACAAATGGAGAGCTACCAGATCTGTGCGGGGACACAGCGGAAGCAACGTAAGTGGGCTTTCAACACATTGCCTTTATTTACCCTGAAATGCCACTGACTATTAATAAAGTGAAAGCTGTCAGGGAAAAAGTTATAAAAGGCAAAGAGAATGCCATGTCAGGTACACTAGAAAGAGCAGGGGCCACTGTGATTAAGAGGAGTATTTGACTTAAATGGAGGGGTAATGGGTGCAGTTAAGTACATTTGTGGGCTGTTGAGGCAGCAACCTACCAAACGCGTTGCCTCGCACCCTCACATGTGGGGGGCGCCGGTCTCACTAGGGTGCGAGTCTGCTTCTGACTAGGGATCACTAGACAGGCGCTTGTCTACCTTGGGCGCCTTCCCAAGCACGAGAGGTGTCTGGGGCATGACGTCCTGCTCAAAAGTTTGACTTCCTTCAACCTAGCGGAAGTAGGTGAAATCTGTACCTTTTGAAAACGGTGTAGTTTCTTCTCAGTTTACCAATCTTCATTGTTCTTCAACTCCTTGCTTGATCTTGAGGAGTATTAATACAGCAGTAGTCAGTGTTACTCCATGCCTTAAAAGATGCCTTGCTACTGCTCATGTACCCAACCACCATTCTTAACCATTTGACATCATTTTACTCATTTGGCAGCATCGTTGCCTTGCACATGCAAGCTTGCCACATTTCCTAATTCTATCTGTGAGTAGCTGTTCCAGTCCAGGTTATTTCTACACATTCTCGTACTTGGGGTGTTGTTTATCTCATTATGAAACCAGAACTACAAGTCCCAGACTGCAAAGGAAAAGCCTGGACTAGGCGATCTACTTAGGCATTGTCCTTAGAAACTTGGAAGCTCTGTGCATGATGCCAAATGGATTATAGTTCCATCTCCGATTACCCCCTTTTTGATGTAAGTGCACACAATACCTCAATGCCCCCTTACTACCCAGGTGCTGAGTAGTTGCCTCTACGTTGTAGTCATCAGTATAATTATAATTATAATATAATAATTTGCATTCCTGTCTCTCATTCCTTCTCCCTCCTCACACTGCGGGTGCTGGTGCCCAATCTAATCGCACCCCTCTGGTCATTCATGCACAACACCCAACACTTCCCTCCCAGGTCACAACAAATACAACACTGTCACCAGTATCCCCACCCCACGACGCAGTGTAACTACTTCCCAACCGAAAAAGCGCTTCAGCACCACACACAGTGGTATGCAGCGCTAAATAAATACTACAATACAACGGTAGCTCTTTATGCATATCCCTGTGTCCATATCCCTGTTCTCTTATCCCTTCACCCTTAACCCTGTGTTCAGAACTCTGCACCCTCAAATGTGCACTCCCAGGCCTCTAGCCACAATCATGCACCTTACAGCAACAGGCCAGAGTCTATAGCCCTTAACCATGTACCAATAACTGTACGCTTATCCCGGCACCCTTAACCCTGCGTTCAGAACTCTGCACCCTTAAATGTGCACACCCAGGCCTGTACCACAATTATGCACCCGACTGCAACAGGTCAGTGTCTATAGCCCTTAACCATGTGCCAATAATTGTGTACACTTATCCCTGCAACCTTAACCCTGTGTTCAGAACTCTGCACCCTTAAATGTGCACTCCCAGGGCTGTAGCTACAATCATGCACCCTACCGCAACAGGCAAGTGTCTATAGCCCTTAACCATGTGCCAATAACTGTAAGCTTATCCCTGCACCCCTAACCCTGTGTTCAGAACTCTGCACCCTTAAATGTGCACTCCCAGGCCTGTAGCCACAATCATGCACCCTACCGCAACAGGGCAGTGTCTATAGCCCTTAACCATGTGCCAATAACTGTACGCTTATCCCTGCACCCCTAACCCTGTGTTCAGAACTCTGCACCCTTAAATGTGCACTCCCAGGCCTGTACCACAATCATGCACCCTACTGCAACAGGGCAGTGTCTATAGCCCTTAACCAGGTGCCACTAACTGTACGCTTATCCCTGCACCCTTAACCCTGTGTTCAGATCTCTGCACCCTTAAATGTGCACTCGCAGGCCTGTAACCACAATCATGCACCTTACTGCAACAGGCCAGTGACTATAGCCCTGTGTGCCAATAACGGTGTACACTTAGCCCTGCACCCTTAACCCTGTGCCCATGATCATGTAACCTTACAAGTCCACCCTTTTCCCTCTAGCCATGAAGACGCACCCAGCACACTGGAACCATAGTCCAGTTTCCTTAACGATGATTTCTGTACCCACATCCCATATTCCTGTATCTGTGACCCTGTACCTTTAGCCCTTCAGCTATAGCCCTGCACCCACAACCTTGCATCCTGTACCATAGCCCTGCACTCATAACCCCGCGTCCTCTGACCTGCATTATTATCCCTGCACCCATGACCATTAACCCTGTTCATTTGGCCCTCTACGCATGGGCCTGTGGCCTTAATCATGTACCCTGTACCCATAACCATTTGCGCTAAAGTCCTTTTAGGTGAGTGAGCGTTATGGACATGTAGGGAGTATTCACTTAAGTCTGCCATCGAGGTATATTTCCAATGGTACTCCTGGGACTTTTTGGGAACTTCCAGGGAGACATATATCTACATTCAGAAAGAGCATCTTATGATTTTGGTGGAAGCTTCTGTTCTCACTCGTAAAAGCGAGCAGTGCTCTATTCTATGGCAGTCAGAGCATCTCTGTTCCTGATAGAAATTAGATTCGTTGATTTAAAACACCCCCGTGTCACATGTGCTTATCACAAGAACATTGTACCGTGTAGCTGCTCCGGGTAAGTTTCGTTCAGACAGACCCCTTACTGCAATAAGTTGTCCAGAGCGGGTAATTTCCCCCTGAAGCTGCAAGGCGTATTCCCACTCTCCACTCCATGTAACGCTGTAACTGTTCATCTGCCCAAAGGAATGCACAGCGCTTCCAAATAAATTATTAGGAGATAATATAACTGATGTATTTTGTGTATCTTTTAAAAGACGCCAAACAATTATTCTGCCACTGAATCAAAAGCAAAACACAGTAGACTCATTTGATGATAATAGAATTTTGTATGTTACATTCAAAACAGAACAATATATCATGAAGAACTGCTTTTATTTAGAAACTGACATCACCTTAAATGTTGGGATAATTCAAAGATTTTGTTTAATACTGAAGCATAGAACGAGTGTTGTCAGTGAAAATGAGGATTTGTATAACGTTTGCTTCGTTTCAATCAAAGCACCAGGTAATGGCGCCAGAGGGAGACTCTTGTTTTTTGGGACAGTGTTAAGTTTCTCTCAAGCATCAGAGAGGGCCCGCGCTACGTGTAACATTTTCAATCGAGCCCTCTTCATGCAGGTCATTGTTGTATTTAAATATTGAAACCTTTATTCTATAGCCCTTCTCATGCTCTGCTTCTAAAATCCGGAATAATATTCGCTTTAGCAAAAGGCAGGTCCCATATTTCACATCCTTCAAAACGCACCTGAAAACGAATCTACACCCGAATCGCTTTAACACACTTTTGGCCATATGTATGAACACATTTCTCCATTGACGCAGAATGGGAAAAACCCTTTGGTACATCTGGCCCTTTGAAACCCAACTTTAGACATCAGGCCCACAAGATACACTTACTCAGGAGTCTTGCTGACCATCTTCCTAAGCTGCATCTTGCCCCCCCTTTCCCTTACAGGGACCCCCTAAGTTAGTAAATCCGCTACCGTCTTCTTTGTCACCACCTCCCCTCCTCTACTCCGTCAGCTCTTTGTGGTAAGCCTAATCATAGCTCTTTCCTCTACTAATGAATACATTTAGCTAAAAAAAAAATGAAAAAAAAAAAAATCCAAAAGTTCCAAAGTGAAATGTACTTATCTAAAAAGCCACAAGTGCCTCCAGGCATCCCACACAGTAAGGGGCAGCGAGAAAGCTATGTTCAATATTGTGAAAAGGTGACAAATGGTCTGATGGAGATGTTGGCGGTATTATCGCCAAGCTGCACTGACCCTGAAAAGACCGTCTCCCGCCTGCCGTATTTCGATGTTAGCGGTTAGGAAACAAACCACTGCCGCAGCTGTTTACCATTGCTGGCCGATTGGACTCCACCGCCGTCAAGCTGACGGTGTACTGCCGACCTGATTTAGACGTTCCTGCTGTACCAGCAGCGTAACAGCAACGGTTTAATGATGGAGGGGGAGTGTCCCATTAGATATATGTGTTGATATATGTGTGTTGCATAAAATGTATGCGACAACCTATGTCAACACATATTCCAATCCCAAGAAAAAATAATAGAAACATACATGTATGTTGACGGTTGGGTCTCGTTCGACAGTAAAGTGTCACTCCTTCATGTACATGTCTCCTGTACTGGTCACCTTCATGTTTGGCAGTGAGGGGGTCGGTGTCCTTCGTGCTCAAGTGTCAGCAGTATGGGCAGGGGTCCTCCAGTTGTGTTCTCTGGAAACGGTAAAAGAAAACGGGGAAGAAGGAGGGGTTTGTCCCCCAATCTGCCGGCCTTGGGTTGGAGGTTTTCCAGCCACAGTCGGACTAGCAGCAAGGCAGATCGGAATCTGCTCAGCGGTAACAGTGGCTGCAGTGCCCCCTGCTAGCCACTGTTTCCCATTATTCTGTTGAAGAGGGATCCCAAATCTGGCGGAGTCGGCGGGGCTGTGGCAGCATTTCGTGGATAGTACCGCCAACATCTAAATAGGGTGAGCAGACCGCCACACTGGCAGGCGGGAAATCCGACGAAAAAGCGATGGCAGGACGTTTGCTGCCAACATCTAAATCAGACCCAGTCTGTTAAATATATGGCAAATTGGTGGTAAAAACATGTTTCATAGAATGTGTAGGTAAGTATGCATGCATAACTTATGCATCGTGAATCAAACTGCAAAGTGTACAGAAAATAATAATTTAATAATAGCGAGATAAGCAGGTCACGCTGAGGCGAGAGGAGAGTGGGAGAAGTACGCAGAGGTGTTACAAGACTTGTTCACAGAGAGGCTAGTGTGGGGAGAGATTACAATGCTGGCATTGGGGGAGAGGATTTGAATAAAAGTGGCAGAATTATCTTTAAAGGAGGACCTGTTCCTAGGAGATATAGAGTTATGACATATTGTTTGGCGATATGGATATTCAACTCTTTTTCTTTGCTTTTCAGCTCTTTCAGCTCAGGTTCTGGAGATGAGGAGCCTGCCAGATCTATATGGTTATGGAATTCCAGACCCTAGGAGAGTGTCTGATGTCCCGGATCGAGGGTGAGACTGAGCGTAAAAGGCGGTATGGAGACATGGGAGGGTGATTCCCCACCTCAAACCTTTGTCTACCCTGGGCCTCACCCAGACAGTGGCTTGACCCACCAACAGAGTGAGCCCTACACTTGATTTACTGCTTCCAGTAGGATCACATTTCTTTCTTCTAAGTATTTGCTACAGACAGGCCATAATTAAGTAAAACTCGCTATCAGTTCCAGGAACCCAACAACTTCAAGTCTTCAGAAAGGTTCTCAAAATGCAACTGGAAAAAAGTAACATGGGCAGTCTTCTCTCAAATATTTGCTGCCAATAAAGAATCTGGACCCTTGATTGACTGAGATGTAAATACCATGCTATGCATTTTATTAACACCTTTGTTAAATTTGGCTGATTGAAACAAAAATAATACAAACTAAATTCTCATCAGGTTCTTGGTTTCAGTGATAAACTGAAATAAGAGAAACTATCCTGAAAAAGGTTGGAAAAAGTGTGGTGCAAAAATGATAATTTCCTTGATAAAAAAGATCTTACCAAGACAGATGCACCTCTATAACCACTTTATTAGGAAAGCTAAACAGAATTTCTATTCCAATAAGTCTTCTATGCTAAAAACAACTCTTAAGAATTATTTAAAACATCCATTCCCTCTGTAATCCTATTTCTTGTAGCCTTGGCCCTATTTTCACGCAAAATTGTGTGAATAACCTATCCACCTATTCCCATAACAAAATCAGTACAATTGCAGAAGGCCTCAACCAGATCCTGGCCATAAATTACTTTAATAATGATGTTACTGTGTCTTCATTATCAGATGGGATACTATTCTACATCTCTACCCTATCTTGAAGGAAGATTGCCATAACTTATTAGCACCAGTAAACTGACAGGTTCTCCTGAGTGACGGACATCATACATGATAGGTAGCATTTAAAGACACCACATTAGTTAGGTGAATTGCACCATATCACATAGCATGTATTATTGAAGCTTTTATTAGTGGTAGTCATACAAGGAGTGGTACCAGGGAGACAACGTTGATCCTGAAGAGGAGTCTAGGGGTAAGGCTCCGAAACATGCAGACCAGGAGGTTAGGTACGTGACATACCCCACTTCAGTAGCCCCCTTTTTAATCATACTGTGTCCAGTGGATTTATTGTTTATGTGCAGAAAGAGACACCTTCCCGCACATAAACAATCACACCCCTCAACACAGACATCCTTGCACGATGGTGCAAGGATGCCTGCATTGGCGCTGGCAGCTAAATTTAGTGCCAGCATAGGGGGAAACGCAGGGGTGCGCCGTGTTCCCTTAAACGTATCCCTGTGTTTCTAAAGTGATGCAGCGCGGCGCTGCCAATTTTGGAGCAGCATCGCGCTGCCCCACTTTTCTTTAAATCTGGCCCTTAATATTTATCTCTGCTCAGCAGCATGGAAAGTGACAATGCTGCCTGATGAAATCCTATAGATGGTTTAAAGCACCTTTTCAGTGTTTAACAGGGTTAAAAAAATGATGTGAACAACACAGCTTGCATTTATTTATTTATCTATGCAATAATGTATTTATTTATTTATTCACTTAGCAGTTGCCTGAAAGCATTAGAGAACCTACCTATGGTTTATTTAAATTTGATCTTATAGCCTTTTTTCAGTTCATGGTGATTACTATAAATCTGACATGTTGGTCTTGAGTCTCATAGTGCAAATTTTTGTATGCAGAGGACCTTACCATTTTTCTTGTTACACCGGCAAGTCAACTAAATTATTAAGCCATAATAGTTTGCTATGATTTGCTATGCTGTGAACACGTCATGATCAATGCTTAGTTTGTAAAAACAAAAAGTGCATGGGCCCTAGGTTGTGCTTGTGAACCACTGTGGTGCTGCGGAATGCTGGGCTTGCCAAATGCCAAGGTGATCTACTCTTGATTCCAATCATGCCTCCTTCTTTCACCCTCCTACATATCCTGGATCCTTAATATCACTCTTGTGGGTTCTTTTCCATCTGGACTTTCTTTCTTTGTCACTGTGGTTCTTCTCCTTCTTCGTTCTCTCCTTTATGCCATTCTCTGACGTGGTCAGGTTTAAAGTCAGATGATTCAAATGATCCACCAATTTTCAAAAACGGACACTGACCCACCACTGGTCTTAATGCCTTTAAAGTGCCCTTTCTTGCTTTCGAAGGGTCAAGTTTTCCAATATCCCAAAACCTCTCAAGCGCAATCCAAAGTTGGAAGGCTTTTCCATTGAAAATAAGGTTAAGCTTTTACAAACATTGCACGTTTCATACCCTTCATGGAAGTTTCCAAAGCATAGTGGGAGAACTCTCACAATAATATTTGAAGAATATTCACAAATAGAAGAGGCTTTATAGCACTATGCTAACTTTGCAAAGTGTGTGGTTAGCAATCTTCACAAAACTATGTGAGTGAACTTTAAATGTGACCCACCCCTGAAGTATGGGTTTATAAATAGATATCCTAGTAATAACTGGAAACATGCACATTTGCTATAAATATTTCAGCTACTGATGACCGCGCAGAAGCCTCGATACTGATTGCGCCTGCCTACACAGTTTACTCGGCTGATTCTGTAATTTTTTCCGGGGATGTACCTTTTGTGGCAAAGCCAAATTATCCAGCTCCCCCTCCTTCAGTTGCACTTCTACCGGATGAATTAAAGGATCCATTGAAGTCGAAGAATGTAACCCATGTGCCTGCCTATCGGACCTTCGGGACAAAGAACTCGGGGAGAAAGTTGAGGAAGCCAGCTGTATGGGAGGCTGCTTTGGAGGTCCTCACTGCCTCTCCTTGGATGTTGCTCACAAAATCCTAGAGGTTGTGGCTCCTCTTACTAACTGTTTGACCAGCCTGGAAGATTGGGGAAAACAGAAGGGGGGGTTGCCAATGCAGGTACATTGTTGGACAACTCGAATCTAGATTTTGCTATCAGGCTACTCCACAATCTAGTGATCCTCTTTCTATGTCACGCGCTTCGAATTCTTTGCAGACAGGACCCCCTTCCCTTTAACATTAAATCCCCGCAGCCTCTATTGACAAGGCCAAATAAATGGTTTGTTGTTCTATGCCCCTCCTCAAATTCCTCAGGAGGTTGCCCTTTATTCCAACAACCTACCTACTCACAGTCATAACACCATGGCCTATGTTTCTCCAATCTCTATTGCCCAGGAGCATACTAGCAAAGAAAGGGTATTAAATTGTTCTAGGAATTCCCGAATACAGAACTGGCTTCCTAACATCTTGACCCCAACTGATATCTCTGCTTTGAAGGTGACCTTTCAGCTGCCCCGGCCTCAACACCTTATGTTTGTGTGATGGTTAATGTTCCCTCTCTTAAAGGAGGAGCAGTAGAGGGTTACAGAGAAATTAAAAATAAAGTTGTTCATTGGCTTTCCAGAAAGTTGGATCTTTTGCACTATTTATTGTATAATGAGATCATTATGGTTCGCAGGGTGGGCTGGATTGGTGATAGTGATAAAACAGGTACCGGTGATTGTACTGTGATTCGTTTTAGGAGCCCAGGTGGGTGCAGCAGATTTTGTTCAACCCTAGGCCTAATTCCATAATGAGGTCTGATATTTCAATTCTTCCATTAGGAATTTTTAACCTCAAAGGAAATTCTATCTCTGCTGGGATGTTCTGGATGGCACATCCCAGAGAGTAGGCCCTTCAATCATGGCCAACACTGCCTCCAATTCAGCTATCCAGCTTAGCAGTAGATTTGCCCCCTTATCTCAGCTTAATAAGCAGGACTAACCTTTTACTTCTCATGGCAGCAGGGGAGAGTCTCCTAGAAGACTAGAGACTTTTTTCTGGAGTTTTAATATACTTGGGATACTATGTTGGAATGTGACGAAGGTGAGATCTTTATTAGCTGACAAGATTACCTGGTAAAAATCTTTTGGAATTATTTGTCTCCAAGATAACTGGGATGTCTTGGGGATTTTATTTCTTGATGGCTATGCAGCCTTTCATGTTCATGCTACACCCTCGCCACATGATAGGGCACAGGGCAGGGGGATGGTGACGTTTGTGAGTTTAAGTTTAGGATGTGACATGGAGATACTACCTCGTAACTCGACAAATGTTCTAGGGGTCCTTCTAACCTTCCCTTAGAATTCACATGTTTTTAATAATTAATGTTTATAATTCTCGCTCGTCGGGGGATTTATTAGATATATAAATAAAAAAGTTTCTGGAAGGCTTCCTCCAGGCCCAGACCATTTCCCCATTGATCCTGTTATTAGGGGATTTTAACTTACCCCCTACCTCACTTTGTGGCCCCATCAAAGGGAAGGATGATCCCCTTGATGAGGCAGAGCAGGGTCACTTTATTCATTCCTGTCAAGGAAACTTTCTTAACCTTATACTATCAATTATAGTAATTTTTTGATTACATTTGTGCACAGCTTTCTTGATTCAGTACCTACGTTGAAGGGAAGCGATCTTAGTTCCACTTTTGATTCTATTTTTTGTGTCGACTTGCTTAATTCCCTTTCTTATCAAATTAAAAAAATAATGGAATACCCACAGTGATCATATTCCTCTTTTTGTAGAGTTTACACAGTTTGATTTTGGGGGGAAGGTGTACAACCTATATAAGGAATCCCTTAAAATAAAGGAGTGAGGTCGCAGAATAGGATGGGCTAAGATTTTCCTGGATTACTTTCTAAGGGACCTGCTAAGGTATGTAGTTATGATTTTGAAGCATGCCTACAGCTGGAGGCACCCAATCAAGTCAATCTACACTCATTTTCAAATAGCTGTAAAGAAGTACAGGTTGCTCTCAGGAGGAAAAAGAGAAGGATGGAAAACCCCAGACCTAAATGGTTCTACAAAAACTGCAAGTGAGGCCTGCTCTACTGTATCTCTAATTTTTAGCTAGTCATTATGGATGTTTTTATTTATCATGGTTTTCAGCAGGAGTGTTTCACTCCTCTATAGGAAATTTGTTGTATTGTTTTTAGATGATTTTATCGCAATGTTGATATTTTTGTACTTTTATGATTTACTGTGTTAAAGCAAATAAAGTGATTTCTGATTGATTGATAGACTGGAAACATATATTTAATGGACTGTGCAAGAGATAGCTCACTTCATGATGTTGTAAGGGACTCATGTTTACCCGCTCATGCTCACATTTACTGCACATCAATGATGCAATGATGCAAATAGTTAGTTAATTGGTACAGAATGTCCCTCAGCACAAATGCCTTTGTTCTCATTTGAATAGGTCACAAATATACATTTACAAGTCAAATTACTTTGTTACATTGTGTACATTGCGTCCTGAAGAGGCTGAATTATGTTTTGGAATAAAGAAACAGGATGGCTATATGCAAATAACTGCTTATATTCTCAGAAAGGTAAAAAAAAAAAGTCTTTGGTCACACATTTCTGCATCAAGAAACTGCTCACTGATGATTTTTTCCATGCACAATGTTAGATCTGACAGCCATAGGGTGGTCATCCCCAACTTTTTGCCTGCCTTCCTCCATTTTTCTGACCCTGTTTTTGCTGGTTTTAGGACTACACGCTCCTTACCACTGCTGTCCAGTGCTAAAGTGCATATGCTTTTCCCCCTAAACATGGTAACATTGGTTCCAACCTAATTGGTATATTTAATTTACCTGTAAGTCCCTAGTAAAGTGATCTACATGTGCCCAGGGCCTGTAAATTAAATGCTACCAATAGGCCTGCAGCACTGATTGTGCCACTCACAATAGTAGCCCTTTAACCATGTCTCAGGCCTGCTATTGCAAGGCCTGTGTGTGCACCTTCACTGCCACTTCGATCTGGCATTTAAAACTACTTGCCAAGCCTTAAACCCCCCTTTTTCTACATATAAATCACCCCTAAGGTAGGCCCCAGGTAACCCATAGGGCAGGGTGTTATGTAGGTAAAAGGCAGGACATGTACTTAGGTGTTTTGCATGTCCTGGTAGTGGAAAAACCCATAAATGTGCTTTCCACTACTGTGAGGCCTACTCTTCTCATAGGCTGGCATTGGAAGTGCTCTCACATTCCTTTAAGTGGAAGATTCTCATCTGGAAGGAGTAGTCCTGTCATATTTAGTATTGCCAGAATGGTGATACAAACTCCTTCTTACTGGTGAAGTTGGATTTAATATTACTATTCTAGAAATGCCACTTTTAGAAAGTGGGCATTTCTCTGCACTTACTGCCATCTGTGCCTTACAGCCTGTCTCCAATCCACGTCTGATCTGTGCTGGGTGACATCTTCCCTTATGCATTCCACTCAGACAACCACAAACACAGGACACTCAGTCACATCTGCATTCATCTGCTTACTAAATGGGTCTTCCTAGGCAGGAAGGGTGGAGGGGCTCACACTTACATTCCAAAGGCCAGTGGCCTGTCCTGACACCAAGGACTGATAACCCCCCACAGGGGTGCTGGCAGACAGGACTGGGCTGAAAGGGGAACTTGTGCACTTAAAAACCACTCTTTGAAGTTTCCCCCACTACAAAGGCATTTTGGGTATATAAACTGGGTCTTTGATCCCATCAAGTCAGAAACTTCTAGACCTACACCTGGACTCTGTCAGAGAGACTGCCTGGCTGCCCAAAGGACTCACCTGGACTGCTTTGCTGAAGGGCTGCTTTTCTGCATGTTCCCCTGCTGCCTGGAACTCCTAACTCTGCTGGAAGGACTCTGCCTTCCTCCTAAAGTGCTCTCCAAGGGCTTGGATTGAGCTTGCCTCCTGTTTCTGAAGTCTCAGAGCCAACAAAGACTTAACCTCGGAAATCTTTTTGCGTCGGAAAATCAATGCAACGCTGGCAGAAATCCATGCAACGCCTGCATCGCAGCTGCAAAATGGACACACCGCAAACCGGGACGAAACAGCGCCTGCTTCCTGACTGGAAATTTGACGCAGCACCTGCCTTGAAATGAAAAAGAATCTGCATCGCCTACTGGATTGACGCAGCACCTGCTCCTTCTGCCAGCGCGTTAAGTATTTTCAACGTATCGTCCCTGGGTGTCGAAACATCCCCGCACCTCAGTGAGGAACCAAGACTTCTCGCCTGAAAAATGACGCATCACCTTGCAGCAGGGAAATAAACAAGGCATCGTCTGTGCCGCACTAGAAACTCCATCGCAACGACCTACTTTTCCACGCAATCCTCCTCTGCGGTCCACATGCATTGCATTTTTTGACGCAACCTAGGTACTGTGTGTTATAATGATACACCCACTGTTTCTTAAGAACTGAGACTCTTTGAAAGCTTTAAAAACTGATATCTCAACTTGTGCTAATTGGGTTTTTGGCGTTTTGAACCTATTTTATTCAGATAAATATTATCTATTTTTCTAAACCTGTGTGGTGTATTTTTGTGCTGTTTTCACTGTTTTACTGTATGAGTTATTGCACAAATCCTTTAAACATTGCCTTCTATGTTAAGCTTAACTGCTCAGTGCCAAGCTACTAGAGGGTGGGCACAGGATAACTTGGATTGTGTTTTGACTTACCCTGACTAGGACTGTGGTCCCTACTTGGACAGGGTCCATACCTCTGCCAACTAGAGACCCAATTTCTAACACAGGACATCACCTAGAAATATTTTTTTATCTGCCTCTGTTATATAGTACCAAGGAAATCCATGAAAGGTCATTTGCATTTTGTTAAGGCTACAGCATTTTCATTTTAGCCAGGCATGGTTATGGTTGGTATAGAACAGAAAATAGGTCTGGGCACGAAATTAAAAGCGGTCCCCCATTAACAAACCCTAAATAACCTAAAAAAAATAGCTTCAAATGTGCCCACATCGCAACATAGGACCCATTGTCAGTGAACCTTCAGCACTGAACCTTGTTGTATCCTAAGGAGGTCATAGATGTTTGACCATAATGCACCAACTTTGTTTTTCAGGAACACAACACATTTTCAATTATGTAATGAACAGCTCATCTGGAGGATATTTTTAGACATCAGTTGGTCTTTCTCTGTACCTCCATGACCATTCTCCATGCTACCTGGAGGCAGACCACACAGCAAAATTGTACAGTGGAAGTCCTGTGTAAAAGACTTTGTACAACAAGGAAACTGTGTGCCTAAACAAGTCTTATTTTAATGGAACATGGATTAATATAAATGTTGATAGAATTTCATGATTTGTGAAGAACAATTTTAGTAACATGCCGAGGTAAATATTTGTGTAATATGTGTTAGTTAGGATGTGTGCAACAGGAAGTAATTGTAGGTATTCTTTTGGTGCCAATTGATAGCCCTATCCAATAAGATTAGATTATTGTTGACAAAATGTTGTCTACATCTATGCCTGCAGAGAACCCTTAATGTCACATACATGGGCTTCCCCCTTGGTTACCCTTTAGTATAGAATCAGGCAGATTAATATTCAAGTTCGGGGCGAGTACTCAAATAGTGGCATAAAATGACGTTGTATAATTCTCTGACGTGCTTTGTCAATTCATTGCTACATTTGATCATCCTCTGCCAACCTTGTGATTTCTATTGACTTCTCTGGTGAATTTCTTTATATAAACTATTAAATCTGGAGGTGAGACAGTCTTCTCTCTCCTCAACTTTAGAGGCAGAACCATTGTTGGTTTCAACCTATGCTTTTCACTTAGAATATTTTTGCATAGACTTCATGTCATTTACTGCTGCATTTAGTTGAGCCTTATGCTAATTCGCTATACTGATTTACTATGCATTTTGATTAATTCATATTTTTGCCTTCTGCTTGGCACGCTGAATTATTCCAATTGACCTTCAAGGTTTTCGTTTTACTTCTGATTCCTGAGGACTTATTTCTTTGAAATCCTCTTTATTGAATTGTGATTGGGTGCCACTTAGGGGCAAATTGGCTCATACATGCTCGAGGTCTAACACCTTCCCCGATCCTGCGCAGGTGCTTTATCTGGCAGCATAGTGACAACACCACCACCACCAATGCCACAATTAATTCCACCAACTGTCAGTACTACCATTTACCACCAATAAAAATAGCACCATCACAATATCAATATTAGAACCATTACAACCACCAGTACCAACACCGCCACCAATACTACTAGCAGACCACTGCCAGTGTTTGCATGTATTGTCACATTAAAGCTACACCTGTTGACATTGCCACTGGTTGTTTTTTATATAACACCTACAATATGATATATTTGCTGTGTTGCTTCTATCTTGTTGGTTTGATCACAAATACTCCTTGCTAGAACACAATGGACTGAATGCCACCTAACATTTCAGTTTAGAAATAAATATGCAGCAGACGAATGTACGCACCACTGCTAAGCAAAACTAAGTATCTGAATGTATGTGAATCTTACCACATGATATCAAATGTACATTTGGGTACTTCTTGAAAGAGAGGTCTCAGCACAAACTTTCAAAACTCTATTGAGAATGCTATAAAATGTAGGTGAAGACTTACTTCCCCATTGCAGAGGATAAGGTAAAATACATATTTTGGGTGGTCCACTGAAGTAATGTAGCATATATTTTTCACCGGAGAACCCAAACTAAATGAGGGATGGGTCATCCATAAAGTGGTCCGTTGAGATTTATGAAATTGGCTCCTCACCAATCATGAAACTCCATTGGGGAGATCAGTCAAATACTGTAATCCCAATAGACAGAGAAGCCTCCAGCACGCAAGATCATCCAGCAACATCACTGTCCCTTCCGAGAAAACCAAAAACATCTGGGATAGATGATACAAAGCGCCGGCCATATTTTACTTTTGCTAACAATTTCCAAAATCATGGCCTTTCATCTTTTGTTAGAAACTACCTATAATGGGAAGGAGAGGTTACACGCTTGGATGGGAGGTGGGGCGGCGTGTCATTGTAAGCAGGAAACTGACGTGAATTGTCGTCACTTGGCAACAGAGAAAAGAGAAGACAGGAAGTGGGAAGATTTCTTGGCAGAAGGGCAGGATCACATCTGTGCATACACGATATATTAGTGCACAGGAAAATTCCTGCGCGGACCCGAACTTCTTAGTCCTGAAGACTCCCAATAAAACATGTGTATGCCTGCGGGGCTGATTCTAACCCTCTTTTTGGCTCGCGCAGCAGACAGGCACATAGCACTGCGCACGTCTGTCAGGGAGGACTTCCCAGACAAGTCAGCTGTTAGAAGACTTCTTGCCAGAAAATAATGTTAATCATGTCTTAAGGACGCTGTGAGCAGCTTTCAGTGGGTGGGCGAGAAATCACTCTCGTTTGATTTATTTTCCAAATGTGTAAATGTAATTTGGGGGTAACCTGGTAAAGACCGCATGAAATATTTTATAAGGTCACACAGCGATGTCTTCAAGCGTATGCTCATTGGTTGGAGTGGGAATTTTCAAAGTATAAACATGATGGAATGGAATGGACTTTGGTAAACACAGGGACCGTTCGCGGGACCCCTACCCTCACTAGCTGAGGGTGAGAAACAACGGGGGATTCCATCCTCTGGGATGCCAAAGCCTGTCTGAGCCAACTCTTTCCGAGTAAAGCTGATCGGGTAGGTGTTTGGGAAAGTTCTGTATTTCAATAAATATTGTAACCGAGCTTGCTTTTTAAAGCCAACGCCAATTATACTACTGAATATCCATACAGTACCTGCACAGTCATCTGAATATGATTACTATTATGTTAAGTCATGCGGGATCCTTATAGCACCGTGGTGCATTAGTATTGCCTCGCGGCGCTGTCGAGTTGACATAGTTACTTTAAATCTTTGTCTGTCGCTAACATACGTATCAGATACAAACACGGCATTCCATCGTTTATGCTCCGTCCATGCATTCCGGGCTGCTTATTTTAGAGCAGAGGAATCCCTTTAGGATATTAAGAGCAGCGGAATTACTCCGCTCCGGCATAATTATATTCTTTCAAGGAGGAGCACCACGTCAGAGGGCCTAGGCTTTTAATCCTCCTTCCACCTTCACCATCTGTTGTCTGTTTTCGTTACTGAAAGCAAATCTCTTTTGGTTAATAGTGTATTATATAACCCAAAACACAGGCACTGAAGTACATC
Organism: Pleurodeles waltl; assembly: GCF_031143425.1. Classification (NCBI taxonomy): domain Eukaryota; kingdom Metazoa; phylum Chordata; class Amphibia; order Caudata; family Salamandridae; genus Pleurodeles; species Pleurodeles waltl. The sequence goes on from NC_090436.1 coordinate 322,261,809, forward strand.
CTCTAATCGCTCTCTGTGCCGCGGCTGTGGGGAAGGATTCTTCATTTGTTGGCGAATCCGGCCCCGTGCGGGTGAATTCTCACTGTGCCAGTGTTGTGAAGGAGACTGTAACGGGTCCGTCTTACTGTGCCTAGCCTAGTGCTGGAGGCAACATGGCCCACGTCTTGCTTTGCCTGGCTTAGTGATGGAAACGGTAAAGGGGCCTTTTCACTGTGCGTGGCTACCTAACTAGTGATGGACACTAAAGGGCCCGTCTTATTGTGCCTGACCTACAGTTGGAGGCCATTAAGGGCCCATCTTACTGCGCTTGATCTAGCGATAGAGACTGCAAAAGACCCACCTTAGAGTGCCTGACCTCGTGGTGGAGACAGTTTTGGGCATTTTTTACTATGCCTAACCTGGTGATGCAGACTTGAAGTGCCTGTGTTATAGTGCCTGACCTAACGGGGAAGACTCTAAAGGGTTGCGTCACTGTGCCTACGCAAGTGATGGAAACTGTAAAGAATCCCTCAAACAATGCCTGGCCTAGAACTAGAGACAGCATAGGGCATGGATTTGCAGGCCTGAGGCAGGTATAACTCCAGCATGTTTTAAAACTCATCACATTCTACCAATGTTCCATGTGTACTGCACTGTACAACACACATGCACAGTGGAAAAAGTATTACAGCATAGTTTTTCTACTGGAAGGGTTCCCTTCCAGTATGGCACGTATGCATGACAAAACACACACACCCTGCATTGGCGTAAGGAAGCCTAGTTCATGCCAGCGCTGGGAGAGAGGAAAACCTCACCATATCTTAGTAAACATGGCACGGTTCTGCTTTCTCCCTTTCACGCAATGCAGTGCCGCAACTTTGGTGGCTGTGCTACCTTGCATGAAAAGTTAGTAATTCTGCTCCTAAATTTGGGAAAAACATTTAGGAAAGCACTCCTTATTTTACAAAAGCAAAACTGCAAACCCAAGTCCCCAGGCATTTACTACCATATGTTATAAACTAAGTCACACAAGGCAACCAATGCTACTATTTTGTGAATAGAAATGATGATTAAAAATAGAAGTGATATATAATCAATGAAAGCCAATTTTGAATTTTGATGGGATCCTACTATTTAAAGAGGATATGGTTATGGATGCAAATTGAGTTATCTTTAGTGGTCTATCTCAGTTGTTCCCAACCTGTGGTTCGGGGACCCCTGGGCGTCCGCAAAGCCTCCTCAGGGGGTCTGCGACTGCTTAGAAAATTAAATAATATTAACAGATTAGGTCCCCAGCTTTCAGTAATGACTCATTGTGGGGTCCCCGGATTCTAATAACGATTCAGTGGGGGTCCTTGTGTCCCAGTAATGATAAAGAGGGGGTCCAGAGAAGTCAAAAGGTTGGACCCACCTCTCTATCTGGCTACCGTTTGCATTGTTGAGAGATCTCAGGTAGTTAATAGCTCACTACTGATGTTTGAGTCCCTGAACGTAGTCATATGGTCAGTGTTCAGCCTGACTGATAGCCATTGATGTCGCAGTAATGCTGGCAGGGTAAGTTGTGCACCTTCTGTAGATTGCACTGTTCCTGGCACGGATGCCCATGAAGACTGTGCTGCAGTGGTCGAGTCAAGATGGGACAACTGCAAGGACCAAGCCAATCCAATGAAGAACTAAAACTGAATAGGATCCCATGACGGGGACTCGGATGGAAGAATGCTATTGAAGCCACGCTGTTAACCTGTGATGCGATGGGGAGGAATGACACCTATAGTGGTGGCCAAACAGACTAACAGTCTAGCAGTGTGCTCTGTATATTGGACTCCAGTCGAAGAACCTCTGTCTTCCAGGCGTTTGAGGACAACAGGTTACATCACACCCATGGTTGAAAGGTACGTAAGACAGTCCATTACATGACAAAGAAAGGGGTGCCAGTGATCTTAATATGCAGCTGTTGTCAACTTACTATGTTAACCAATGTGGCTGTTTGCAGCATGAGCGAATGGAAACACATGTACACTGAAAAGTCTATGTGCGAGTCTGGACCCCTGACGCACTTTGCGTGAAAGGAAGCTGCTCGCTTCATTAGGCCTGTACAGTTTGAGACAAATAATTCAAACCACCTACTATTTTGCCAGTCTTCATTAAACAGCCAAGGAGTACCACCAAGTCAAAAGCTGTAGGGAGATTGACAGGGAATCAAGGCACAAGCCTGGATCTAATCCCTGGTGATAAGACATCCTTTAATGTTCACAAGCATGTTTTTGTGCCATGACGGGAACCGAAGCATGACTGGAAGTCGTTAAGATGGAGTTGAATTCCAGATACACGAAGAGTGGATCTGACACCTGCTTAGGGATCTAAGCAAGTGATGTCAGGCCGGAGATTGGCCAGCAGCTTGCCTTAACTGGCAGATGTGTGTCAGGTTTCTTCATAAAGGGTAGATGATGACATGATCAAGATATAACACAGAGGTTGAATGCTTGTGCCGGGAGCTTCTCTAAAGCACAAATACACCCTTTGCATTCTGCAACTAGAACTTTCTTCTCGACCTGTGTTTACACCCTACGGTGGCATGCTCCCTCACACTGACCAAAAAATAACAAACCCCTTCATGGCTCTACTGGCCAATGCCACTGAACTTGCATTTGCGCTTTGGGCTGCAGGACTGGGGGCCGCTTTCAGAGTAGGATGGGGTGCCAGGGTCAGGCTGGCCTGCAGGGCAGTCAGGCAATGCTCGATGGGCTGATCTGACAGTGGGCCTGATTTCTGACTGTTTAATGTCCTGTTTTATAGTTTGCTGGGCTGGTTTTCACTGTTGATTTTCCATACTACTAAAACAAACATTGCCTGCAACAAGCTCACATTCATGTGTTCTTCCACACCTTGCAAAACTCTATAAAGCATACCTTTACAAGTTCATAACTGCCACAATTTGCAAATATGAACACTGCTTTAGGTATCAAATTCACTGATGGGGGCCACTTTTATTTTGGTGTCTGGGCCTACTTTCTGTCTCAGTCTGACACTGAGGGTTGCAATGCCCCAACCATGTTCCCATGGCTCCATTCTAGTGATGGCCTGCTGCAGTGTGGGGCTGGTTTGAGAGTTTTTGCAAGGGATGGTTTTGGTTTCCATTCCAGATTAGTTACTTTCCATTGCGATCCTCGCAGAAGGTGCATTAGCGGTTACTCCTAGAAACAGTTGCGGAAACAGTATTGCTCTTTTTTGAACAAAAAGTTAAATTTGTGTGAGTCAAAATTATTGTTGGGATGCACCTGAGAACCACTCTATCTATTTATCTAGTTACACAGTGAAAGCTAATTCTGCCAGGAGATAAATTGTCTTAAGGCTCATCCCATGTACAATCCTTCCCTTTGAGCTCCAGACAACCCAGGAAAGAATTGTGAAGGTATAAACACCTATGACTTTCACAATGAACACTGATCAGCCTACCTTTATTTTGTTTGTTTATTGTACATCTTATCCTCCAGACTGTGAAGAGTGAAAGTAAGGATAGACAAATACGTGGACTTATTGATGGGTTGATGTGTGAAGGATGGATGGATATATATTGATGGGTGATTAAAGGGTGAAGGTAACTCTCCTAAGGAGGGTCGGGCTTGCTTATCAGATGTGCTCAGTGTGATTTGAGCAGGGGTCTCCAACCTTTTCTGTAATAAGAGCTACTTCTGTTTGAAGAAAATCACCCTGAGCTACTTATATTATAAGTGCTGTAACAATGTTCACATAAGTCAAGATGATGTTAGTGGCTCCCTATGCAACATTATTAGCAGTGATCACCTCAGTTCATCAGGCAGGTGTGTCAGCAGAAATGCTTTGTCACTTTGAAATGTCTTTACACAATAAATATGTAACAACCATAGTCAATGTTCATGGCGCCAACGCCATTAAAATATTAGTAACAAGTCTCACCAATGTTACAACATTCATCACTCAAATATCAGCTATAAAAATTATTTTGGCAATTCAATAATTTTTCTTCAAACATCAGTTTGAGTTCTAAAAATACACACATTTCCGTCTCAAATACACACTTTTTAATTTTGGTACATTAAAGGAGCCAAGCAAAACCTTCTACTTTAGTAGGGAGGGCTGCTCAGAGGGGAGGTACTCACAAGTAGTTGGAGAGCTACCAGTGGCTCATGAGATACTCGGAGAAGCCTGGAATAGAGGTATGGTTCAAGTGTGGGCGGGGGGGGAGAGGAGAAGGGTGTTAATATTCTGGCTACTCTCTTGGTGGGTAGTAAAATCCCAGAATATTTGGCGTCAGGTTTAAATGTAGTACTTAGCTGGGGCAAAGCGTTAGGGAATCTGGACCAAAGCGCGTAAAGTAACAGTTCAGAGACAGAAATCTTCATAGCAAAGAAAAGCCTTTCAGGCTATGATACCAGGAAAAGACCTTTCACCTGTGCTACCTACTTTTCGGCTAAACTTGATTCGGCATAAGTTTGTGATAGTTTGGTGTGCTCTGCTGCCATCTAATGAAAAGGAACTGGAACACACCTTGGGCCAGATGTAGCAAAGGGTTTTTCCCATTCTGTGTCAATGGGAAAATGTGTTCGTACATATGGCCCCTTGTTCTCACTACTGACAAGACAGAAATGCATTAAGGGCCAGATGTAGGTAGGTTTAAAATTGCGACTTGCAATTTGCGAGTCCGTGTGACTCTCAAATTGCAAGTCGCAATTTGCTATGCAGAAAGGTTTCTCAGACACCTTCTGCTACTCGCAATGGGGTCGCAAAGACCCACCTCATTAATATTAATGAGGTGGGTCGCAGTTTGCGGCCCCATTGCAAGTATGGGCACTCACGGGGATGGTGGCCTGCTGGAGACAGCAGACCACCATGTCCGTGACTGCTTTTTAATAAAGCAGTTTTTTTTTCCATCTGCAGCCCGTTTTCCTTAAAGGAAAACGAGCTGCACTTGGAAAAAAATACCGAAACCTTTAGTTTCGGTTTTTTTCAGGGCAGGCAGTGGTCCATTGGACCACTGCCTGCTCTGAAAAAATATTTTTGTTTCCATTCACAAAGGGGAAGGGGTCCCATAGGGACCCCTTCCCGTTTCCGACTGGGTTACCATCCACTTCAAGTGGATGGTAACTGCGATTTCATTTGCGACCGCTTTAGTGGTCTCAAATGAAATTGCATAGCGTTGCGAGTCGCAAATAGGAAGGGAACACCCCTTCCTATTTGTGAGTCGGAAATGCATTTTGCGAGTCGGATCCGACTCGTAAAATGCATTTCTGCATCGCGGAGAGGCTTTTGCGCCTCGCAAACGGCGTTTTTCGCTGTTTGCGAGGCGCAAACCCTTTCCTACATCTGGCCCCTAATATACAAAGCACAGAGAGTACGAGCTCGAGCCGTATTGCCTTGAAATAAGAGATAAACCATTAATATGCAGCGAATACTGTAAATAGCCTCATAAAGAGGCTGCCTAGACCCCGGAAGAGACACTGCTACCGCTGTAACTTGGAGTGGCGAGGGAATCTCCAAAGGGCACACCCTCCTAGATGAGGCGTGTAGTGAACGCTGCACACTGGTGCAGTGAAGAGGGTAGCAGTGTAGATCCACGTAAGAACAGTAGATTGGGTACATCACGAGCTCTTATAGCGAGCTACGAGTAAATAAACATCACACTGATGGCAACTATCTCTGCACTAATCTAAAGGAAAGTGGATTCAGCGTTATTTGAAATGATGTATATCTAGAAGATGGGAAATAACCCATAACCCAGGGACCCGGGAATACACTATCTTGGACACAAATGGGTTCCAAGGGGGAAGTGTTGCCCTTGACTTCCACCACTATTTTCCTAGTTATATAGCTTGTAGAAGGAAGGTTAGGACAATATACAGTTTTATTCGATATCAAAGAACTTTAAATAACATGGCAAAAACAACAGAGGTCATACTACGGTGCTCCTGTAGAGTGACAGCGCAGTGCAGAGAGACAAAGTGAAAAAAGTGCTCTGGTGTTATGTACATATTTATACATAGGACTGGGAAGAACATAAATAATAGTGTCCTGGGATATCCACTGTTTAGACGACATCCATATATCATCAATTTAAAAGCCAGTCCACAGTTCTGTAATTTGTGGACGTTTCAACTCTATTTCACATTAATCCGCATCATCATCAGTACGATAAATTGAATGGAGACACCTAACGGAAGGATACCAAGTGTACCTATATGCCTAAAATCCTTCTGGATAGAAAATAAAGAATAACCCCCAATAAAGGGGGGCATTTACCATTTCTTCCTTATTGGTCTTCTCCAGAAGTGCTCATGGGGTACAGGAGAAACAACATTCTCATGGATTTCGAATTTATTGATATAAATATATATATATATATATATATATAAGGCACATGAGATAGCCATCATTCAACTCAATTTCATAATCATGTCAAGCGGGAAGCCCCACTACCACCGTGCATGGACTCATGCAATATTTATGTGCAAAATAATTCTTGAGGTTATTATATATATGCATGATAAAACAAAAGATCACTATATTCTCGCATAGTCCAGCGTATGCCCAATTTATATTGTGGCATGCAAGAGGAACCATGTTCGTGGAGTCTACCGAAAGCCGCAGGTGCCATTATCATCCTGCATTGTCCGATCTCTATGAAATCGGAAGGACTCCATTAGTGTAGGGGAGAGTAAAGTGGAAGCTGCCATGCAATAATCGGCGGACCTAGAAATAGAACCCATGGTGCTCAAGGGATGTAAAACCTGAATCCTATGTGTCTGTGAACATGTCAGAGGCTCACCATGCGCAAAGAGATTTGGCGTGTAAAGAAACTGCAGTAGGGACTCACCGCAAGATGTAAACACTAATGAAGTGGAGAAGAATGAACGTCAGTGGTCAGCTGTATATTATTATTAACAGACAGGCCGAATAACTGCTAAAACATAGACAAGAGGGTTCATTAAGAACTCTTAGTTATTGGAGAAAAGTCAGAAAGTGAAAACCTTTCTGAACTTACCTAAAAGGTGCAAGGGAATTACCCTTCCGACTTGTGTATCAAGCCCGTGCCCCGCCGCTGTGACTAGAAGACATACGTCATCTGAAAAGACGTCTGAATTGACGTCAGATGTGCCATTCCAACGGGGAAATTAACCCTTACATCGCAAGAATGAACCTCAGCTACATGCTTATTGTACATCTTATCCTCCTGACTGTGTTGGGTTAAAGTAAGGATAGGCAGATATGTGGACATATTGATGCGTGAATAATGAATGTATTGATGGATGATTAAAGAGTGACGGTAACTCTCCTAAGGAGGGTAGGGGTTGCTTATGTCATGCTCGGTATGATTTGAGAAGGGGTCTCCAACCTTTTCTGTAATAAGAGCGACTTCTATTTGAAGAAAATCACCTTGAGCTACTTATATTATTGGTGCTGTAATAATGATCACACCAGTCAAGATTATACTAGTGGCTTCCTATGCAACATTACTAGCAGTGATCACCTCAGCTCATCAGGCAGGTGTGCCAGCAGAAAGGTACAAAAGGCTTTGTCACTTTGAAATGTCTTTACACATTTAATATATAACAGCCATAGTCAATGCTCATGGCACCAACGCCATTAAACTATTAGTACCAAGTCTCACCAATGCCACAACGTTCATCACTCAAATATCAGCTTTAAAAATTATTTTGGAAATTCAATAATTTTTCTTCTGATATCAGTTTGAGTTCTGAAAAAACACACATTTTCATCTCAAATACTAACTTTTCAATTTTGGCACGCTAAATGAGCCAAGCAAAACCTACTTTAGTCGGGAGGGCTGCTCAGAGGGGAGGTACTCACAGGTAGTTGGAGAGCTACTAGTGGCTTATGAGATACTCAGAGAAGCCTGGAATAGAGGAATGGTTCAAGCAGGTGCGAAGGGGGAGTTTAATATTCTTGCTACTGTCTTGGATGGATAGTAAAATCCCGGAAGAATATTTGGCGTCAGGTTTAAAAGTAGTACAAACCTGGCGCAAAGCGATAGTAAATCTGGGCCAAAGCTCGTAATGTGACGGTTCGGAGACAGAATCTTCAACGCAAAATAAAGTCCAACATGCTATTGACCCTTGTGCTACCCACTTCTCGACTAAATTCAATTCAGCATACGTTTGTGATGGTTTAGTATACTCTGCTGCCATCTACTGGAAAGTAACTGGAACACACCTTGTTCTCACCACTGTCAAGATAAAAACGCATCAAAAATAAAAAGCGCAGAAAGGACGAGCTCGAGCCGTATTGCCTTGAAATGAGAGCTAAACCATTAATATGCAGCGAATACTGTAAATAGCCTCATAAAGAGGCTGCCTAGACCCCGGAAGAGACACTGCTACCGCTGTAATTTGGAGTGGCGAGGGAATCTCCAAAGGGCACACCCTTCTAGACGAGGCGTGTAGTGAACGCTGCACACTGGTGCAGTGAAGAGGGTGGCAGTGCAGGACCACGGAAGAACAGAAGGTTAGGTACATCACGCGCCACACACGCAGCTCTTCACGAGCGCGTACAGCGAGCTACGAGTAATAAACATCACACTGATGGCAACTATCTCTGCAGTATTCTAAGGGAAAGTGGGCACAGTCTTATTTGAAAGGATGGCAGGGGAGCACTGGTTAACTGCATGGGATGGTACAAATACTGTGAGAGGGCACCCGCTGACGAGTATGGGTCGGGTGGAATGTGTACGTTATTTACCACACCTGGTAAATACCGTCTCCCTAGGTGAGATGTTTAGTGGGTGCAGTAAGTGTATTTTAGTCTGAGGTTTGGCCGTGAGAAGAAGGTTCAACATCAAATGCAGAGTCTAACACAGCAAGGGCCTCATTTACAAGCCCCTTGCACCACCACTGCTTCATTCCTGTGACGCAACATGGCACAATCAGTGCTCTACACTGCTCCATATTTACAAAATTACTCATTGCGCCCAATGCGTCAGTTTGTAAAACCCTGCATCACATTTTTCCTGCGCTAGGAATAATGTATGCAGGGTAGGTGTTCCCACATAAAAAGACACGTAGAACTGACGCAGTGAAAATGACAACTTTTCACTGCGTCACTCTACAACTTCACTGCATCAAAATTCTAACACCTTCTCAGACCAGGCGTAAAATTGACACTGGGCTTTTTAGATTAGGCCTCTCCTCTGTGTTCTGATGCACTGCTGGAGTTGCATCGTAAAACTGATGCAACTCCAGCAATTTGTCACTTTAGTGCCAACAGATGTGTCAGAATTTCTGACGCATCCATGAAAACGTGTGCCATGGAACTCTGTATGGAAATACAGTGCATCCATGGCATCTTTAAGGGATTTGCATCAGGCACAAGAAATCTGATGCATCAATGCTGATGTATCAGTTACTTGTAAACTAGGCCCCAAATTCTGGCTTTTTACGCTCATACATTTCAGCAGCCTTCACATCACAATTATGTTTCAGCTGAAACTTGTAGGGTGCACTATAGTTTCTGCACTTGTGAAATACCTCATACCAAATTATCACATGATTTGAAATTGCAATCCCATGACAAGCTCCTATTAGTGTGAGGATTGGAATTTACTTCTAAGGTCATATTCAAGGTCTAAAAGTTATGTCACATGATACATTTTATAAACTTATCCAAAGTGACCTTGAGTTTAAAATAACCAAGAATAATATCTATCAAGTAACACACAGATGCTGCTGCCTTTAAATCTACATTTTGGTATTTGGTAGCTTCCAGGTAACAGCGCACTAAAGAGGGTACATATTTGAAAATACATGAGTAGGGTGACGCGATCAGAGTACCTCTTAGAATAGGGTGAGAGAGGGTACAAGCAGAGGTAGAAGATCACTTGAGGAGCAATAAGGGTCAGAGACACAGACACATGAGCATTTTGGAGCATGTGAAGTAGTACTCCTATAAAACTCTTGTATATGCTCCTACGTGCCATTAAGAATTTGCCCCAAATCTTATAAAAAGGGACCATTCATGCACAGTTACTGCAAATAGTAAGGACTATGCCCTGTTTGCAATTTTACTAATTGGTAGCTGGATGTCTCAGGGCCGATTCTCAAAAGTGAATAAGAGTACATAAGAGTCCCATCCAGTAGTACTATCCATATTTAGAAGTGCGTTGTGGAGCCAGATGACCATTAGTTCAGAGGTCAGAGTTCAGGGATCCACGTAAAGTTGGTTAGGAGAACAACAGTTTAGAAGTTGCAGGTAATTAGCTGCCAGTTTGAATTAACACTGAAAAAGGTGTGTTTTTTGTTTTTTTCTGAGCTATGGAAGAGCTGACAAGAGTCTGATGGATAAGGGGAGGATGGTTCATAGGCTGAACCAATGGATAGAGTAAGCTTGTCTATGTATCTGAATCTTCTCTTATATGCATTTTTGATGTTCGCTTTTGATACTGCTTGAATCCATGTAACACAAGGCCCTTTTATGAGGTAACTTACTTTATTGGTACCTTATAGATGATGATGTGTGTTCTGAAGAGGGCTCTGTTTGTGAGGTGCAGCCAATTCTTTCTAAGTGGCCATAATGTTGTCATAGCAGTCAATGCTCAGGAGTCCAGGACAATAAAAGTAGTGGAATCACAACGGTATCCAGAATGCCCCTGACATAGACTGATGCCAAGTAGGTGCCTCTGTCTTCATTTGAAGAAGCTCTTACTTCATGTAGTTTCTGAACATTTCCAGAGAATACATCATTCAAAGTTAAGTTGGGAGTGTGCTACATTTTAGAGCAAATCTTGACAAGGACTGATTGAGGGCTTGCAAGGTCTTTAAACTTGAAGTTTCAAGATGTGGACCTTCTTGAAAGTGGTGGTCACGTGAGCCCAATTGTGCTGAAACTATTTTCAGTATGTATATTACTAAAGCATGGTGTGGTATCAAACTGTCACTTTTCCTATGAAATAGCCACTAAATATGTTCAGACATACAGTTTTACAGATAAAACTAAGTAGCTCACAAACAGTAATGAGTGGAAATCAGGTTTCAGCAATTATTTACCATTTGCACATCATCAAGTACAAAAGTCTTGCTTTGTGCTGATCCTATTAAAATCTTTGTTTCCATCACACTTCAGAGTTACACAAAATGGGCTTCATTTGTGCTTTTCTAACTGCTGATATATTCTGAAATATTTGTACATTTTACAGATATTAAAATGTTGTTCTGTGATAGAAAAAATGAAATGTTATAGTTTTCCCTTCACACTTCTTTTACTCCAGCAAGATTGCTACATAGTTCACTTTACAAAATCCTCTCACTTTGCAGATAGAAAAAATAAACACCTGTCTCAGTGTTAAAGCATATATAGCACTTTGCCAGAAGACACTGCCTGACATTTGACCTCTGTCTTAGAAGCACAGCAAATGTTACAAGATAAAAACAATGGACCTGATTATGACCTTGGCGGATGGGATGCTCCATCACAAACATGATGGATAAACCCATCCACCATATTACAAGTTCCATTATAACCTATGGAACTTGTAAAACAGTGGACGGGATATCCGTCACATTTGTGACGGAGCATCCAATCCGCTAAGGTTGTAATCAGGCCCAATATTTGTAGGCATCCCTATTGATGATTCAGCCTCTGACCTCAAGTTTGGATATTCTGGAGGTGCTTCAGCACCCCCTGAAGCATATATGGAGCCAGTGCATGTAATATTCTAACTTGCAAGGTAGTGAATAGGGTGCTGATGTGCATGGTTTGTATATCAGGCAGGACATTTTAAAGGCACAGTGGTCTGAGAGGCAGGCAGTGATGTGAGAGAACGAGAGGGATGTGGCTGCACTGGCAAGTGACTGAGATCTGTCTTTCAGATACATGTGATATGGACTTTTAAGAGAGGAAGTCTGACCTATGGGAGACTTTGTATGGGGGCATTTCCTTAGTCCACTCTGTACAGAGTGAGTGCCTGAACCTCATTCATACATCACTATCTGGGATGTAGTCTTGAGTTCTTCTCAGTCAGGAGACTTTCAATTGTACATCTTCAACAGTGTCTTTAATGTACACAGCGTGGTTATGTTTACTGCCTAGGATGATGCCCAGGGAGTCTGAAGGGCCACAATATCAGGAGGTGAGAATAATGACAACCAGCTCTGAATACTAGGGGAAAGGTGAAGGAAGATCTCCAAAGAAATTGTATTCTGAATACTGATGGGACATCCAATCTTGGATATCTGCCAGAGGGACGGGCAAACACTTGTTCTCCGGAGATTTTTAGATCCAGCAGCATATCTGATACATACTGATGGTATGACGCAGAGTTTTATCTACATCAGATGAACGATGCTGAAGGAGTCCAGGGTGCCTGAGTGAAATGCAATTGAGGATTCTGCCCTAGATTTCCTGACATTTGGATCACCCAGAAGTTGGAGATTTTGGTAAGGAGAATTAGGGATGGCCAGACAAGGCCACCTTCATAATTTTGAGGTGAAGATAACAAAGCACATTTTGCTACCAACTTCGAAGGAAAAATTTGGGGATAGTTTGGAGATTAAAGACCTGATGCAGAGTTTGGCGGACGGGCTACTCCATGACAAATGTGACAGATATCCTGCCCTGATACCTACAGAGGCATTATATTCTACAAATTTGTGATACGGTGGACAGGATATCTGCCACATTTGTGATGGAGTAGCTGCTGGGGTGCACCAGAGGCCCCTTCTGCCCCTGCAGTGCAGGGGTGGGTGAAACTTTATGGGACCCCTATTCAGCCCAGGGGCATGGAGGCCCATATCTATACTTTTTCAGTGCTGCATTTGCATATTTTTTTGATGCAAAAGCGGCACAATCTTACAAAATACAATTATATTTTGTTCGAGTGCACAGCTTTTGCATCAAAAAATTATGCAAATGCGGCGCTGAAAAAGTATAAATATGGGCCTGAATGCCTTTTATGGGTCTCAGGGGCCCCTCAGAACATTCTGTAAGGGACCCCATCATTTTGCATTACGCTACTCAGTACCCATCTCCAAGTATGTAAATCAGGTCCTAAATAAGTTAGTACAATTGTACATAAAGTCAACAGCAAACATATTGCAAAATCTGTTTTCATTATACTGTCTTGGTAAAAAAAAAACTTACTGCAATATAAATTGGAACAGATGCTGTCTCATTCTTTACTAGAAATACAGCGGAAAGGATGAAAAGGTATTTTCTCTAAACTTCCTTGCCCACATAAGCAGTACAATGCAGGGTTCAGCAAAATACCATACATAGAAATAGGGAGGACCACCAGTAATCAATTCTGCCAATTAAGTTATCTTAAAACTGCCAATGCTATGGTCTGAAAAGACTGATAGGAATGGCCAATCAAGAGTGAAGCACAGCAGAAAAGAGGCATCCACGATTTACTATCTACGCAGGCAAGAGCCACCCTGATGCCTACCACCAGTGGATTCCTATATAAAACCAAAGCTGAATTAGAAGTTGTTGTGTCCCACAATTCACTAAGTAATGGCCACTCTTTACAGTCAGTGGTAATAACTGCACTAGTAAAATAAGTGACACAATAATAGTCCAACAATCATCTAAATGTTGAGACAACAAAAGCCCTCTGCCGCCCTCTGTATATAGAAAATAGAACTTATAAAATCCACCACTAATAAAATAATGAGAAAATACAGGCCCATTCAGCTTTTCCCAGTGTGAAGGAGACCTCAAATATATTGGATCCCTCAAAGTCCTACTGTCATGGGCCATGCAATATAAACTTATATCCTCAAATTCTAAGATGATACTATCACACAAGCATGGTATTGATATGTGCCTCCAAGTTATACTTCAACTTGCTGATCACAAGACCATGCGTAGTTCTCTCTCTGAAGATACCCAACTTAGGGGCATATTTATACTCTGTTAGCACTGAATGTGCGACAAACATTTTGATGCACATTCAGCGCAAACCTTGCCCCATATTTAAACTTTGACGCCAGTGGATGTCAAAATTCCTCCGTGTGAGTAATTTTTTGGATGCGGGAAACTGCCTTGCGTTAATGACATGCAAGGTAGGCGTTCCCGCCCAAAAAATGACTTTAAGGCCTGTGCGTCTTATTTATACTCCTGCGTCATTTTGACGCACAGGAGAGGGCGGGCCTTAAAAAATGGCGCACAGCCTGATGTGCGCCGTTTTTTAACGCCTGGGTCAGGGCAGGCGTTAAGGGATCTGTGGGCTCACCTCCATGGTCTCTGACCATGGAAGGAGTCCAGAGGTGCCCTTCCCTGACCCCAGGGACACCCCCTGCCACCCTTACCCACCCCTCGAGGACACCCATGGATGGGGGGACCCATCCCAGGTAAGTACAAAAGTCCCCTGGCCATGGCCATTGGGCAAGGGGGCATGACTCCTACCTTTACTAAGACAGGAGTCATTTCAATGGGGGTTGTGAGTTAAAAAATGTCGCAAGTCCGGTTTGAGGCATGATTTTTGCCTCAAACCTGACTTGCACCATTTTTTGACACACAACCCCCATTTTCCTCTACGCCGACGCTGCCTGGTTTGAGTCTTTTTTTTTTATTCTGACCAGTCTGCAGCGCCGGCTAACGTCATTCCTTAAATAAGGCGCCCGCATGGTGCGTGGGAATGGCGTTAGCCGGCGGCATCCTTTTGACGCAAACCAGCGCCGGCGCTGGCTTGCGTCAAAAAGTATAAATATGGGCCTTCATTTTCAACTACCCATATTGATGTTCATACTATCTAACAGCTCAGAACACTCTTCCTATCCGACCTCCCCAAGGTAACTTCTGTCAATGACCATTCACAATGTATCATGGCTTTTGACCCAGGATCTCCAGCAGGCCTGTGCTCATCTAACATTCTTGTGCAGGCACTCACAGCTCTATCTGTGAACCTCAATATATATCTATTTCATACCAGATTCTAGAAAAATACCTGACCACTACTGCTGTACACATGGGTTTTCAAAGCATTAAAAGAAGTAGCTGTTTTTCAACTTCTCATGTTATTTTGTGTTATGTTATATATAGTAGTAGAGGGTGCATTTCACTTGGGTGGGTGTCCTGGTGTTTTGAGAAGAGGGGTGGTGCCCTTGCTTTGGCCATTAAAATGTAGTTCAAAGGTCCATGATCACGCAACTCTAGAGCTGCCAATTTGCTATTCTGGTCAAACAAAAAATACACAAGATGAAGACGTTCCCTTAACATGAGCACCATATAAAATAGACAACCAGCCCAGAATGATGAACCATGTAACCTGACCCAGTGTTTCAGTGAGATCATTCAGTTTAAACTGAAATTCAGTTGCTAAACATTAATAATGTTAAATATGACAACTCTGTTATTGACTGTAAGTTATTCAGTTTTCCGGACATAACCACAGCAATAAAACTCATTATTAAAACCTTCTAGTATACATAACATACTTATAATTTTGAGTACCCAACTCTATATTGATGTAGTAACCAATAAAATAGCGAGACAGTTCACCAGTAAGAGGCTGGCTGAGCGGGAGCCCCACCAATCATATGGTTCCACTAGTTCCTTTAGATGTGTGGAAAGTGGCTGTTTTACGCTGGCAGTGCTTCAACTAGCTTTGCATGATGTATACAAAAAAGTAACGAGTGCAATACTTGAATTAATCTCAGCCAGTGGTAGTTACTCGGGCTGCACCCTAGTCCATCGTTATTTTGCACATCATGCCACTTTAGTTTTGATCCAGCCACTTGCAAATCAGCCTTGACCCTGCTCCAATGGGAACAGTCCACCCCAAACTGCTAGGGAAGGTCCTCCCTGAACCGTAACTCAAGCAACCCAAGACTGGTTCCACCCTGGTTGAGGGCTCTTCAACTGGGTGTAGCTTGGGTCCATTGACACAGTGAGCATGGGACCCATGACTAGGCATAGCTGTTGTACTTAGGACGCCTCAATGAAGTATACAAAAAAGTGGGAACGCTTCTTCAAAAGGGTGTCTCACTTTCATGTAGGTGGGTTTAAACCCAGAATTTTACTTTAAGCAAAGCTACACCCCTAAAAAGATGCAAAGCTTCCACTTACAAGCACATACGAGCACTTAAGAACTGTATTACTTGGACAAAACTAAAATAAAGACAAATGGGAAAAGGATAACAATGGTATGTTTTTCCGGTTCCCTAGGTCTGCATAGACACTACGGGTACACAAAATATGCTTAATTTTTTCTCACGTAATTATGAAACATTTGGGGAAAAATACCAAAACTGCGACTAGGCATTTCTATTGCACTGAGGTCATCTCAACAGGTATACAAAAAAGAGGAAAAGTTTCTTCAAAAGGGGTCTCACTTTCATGTAGGTGGGTCTAAACTATGAATTTTACTTAAGCAAAGCGACAGCCCCAAAAAGATACAAAGCTTTCACTTACAAGTAAATACAAGCACTTCAGTTCTGTATTACTTGGACAGAAGAAAAATAAAATGAAATGGAATAAGGATAACAATTGTATATTTTGGTAGTTCCCTAGGTCTTCATAGAGATTAGGAGTGTGCAATATTTGCTTAATTTGCTCTTATGCAAAATTTAGGAAAAAATTCCATGAAATTCCATGAAATGCAAATCCATCACTAAGCACTATATTTTTGTGCAAAATGCGTCCTTGCGTCAATATTTGATGAGCGGATGCATTTTGCACTAAACAAAATGTGAAAAACACGTGTTACCAACAACAGCCGCTCATGCGCTTCTAGGCTGTAATTTCACAGGAAAAACAGTGGAAGAATCATGTGACATGACTCAATTTGGGGAATTTCGGATAACAGTCATAATGCAAATTCCTGAAATGATGTGAGTTACACTGGCATAATTTAAATTTCACCTGAGTCTCATAGAGACCCCTTTAGCTCCCTGTCAGAACTAATGTAATTACATAAAAAATACTAAGCAGTGTAGAGAGATTGGCTTTGGCTCTGCCAATGTGTTGATCTTCCTCTTTGCAGAAGCTTTATTGACCATAATCCTGAAGAGTGACTCCTTTCCAGTGAATGAAGGGTACATGCGTGGTGCTATGTTATTTGTATTTGTAAAGTGCATTATCAAGTGCAACGGTATCCTGCCACTGATGGCGAAGACAAGAGACACCACTGTTAAGTGAATAGGTCTGACAGAGCCCCCAGGTTAGCCCTAGCACATGAGGCAGCCCATTATCCTGCTTCTCTCCCTGTCCCTGCTGTTTTTTATGTCTGTGTACAAAAAACAGAACATGCCTTCCAATTTGTGTTACAAGACATACTAAATACAAAATGACTCGTACTTTTGAGTAGTTGTCTTGTGAGACTAAGGCCCATATTTATACTCGGTTAGCGCTGAATGAAAAGTCATTTTTTTAATGCAAATTCAGAGCAAACCTAACTCCATATTTATACTTTGGCACTAGGCACTTAAAAGTTATGGAGTGTACGTCATTTTCTGGATGTGGAAACCTACCTTGCGTCAATGAGATGCAAGGTAGGCGTTCCCGTGCAGAAAACGACAATATAGCCTTAGCTCCATATTTATCCTCCGTTCTAAAATCTAGCACGGGATGGGGTCCTTAAATAATGGCACTTCCTGGCCCCAGGGACACCCTCACCCACACAGGAGGGACACCATAGGATGGTGGGGCCCATCCCAGGTAAGTCCCAGTAAGTATTTTTTATTTTTTTCACACTCATGATCCCTGACTTGGGCCTCCCTGCATGGCACTGGGCCCAATGGCCATTCCCAGGGGTCATTTGTCCCCTGGGCATGGCCATTGGGTGGGGGGCATGGCTCCTGTCTTAACTAAGACAGGAGCCATGTCCATGGGGGTTGTGTGCCAGAAAATGGCGTTACACTGCTTAGGGGCATTTTTTTGCCTCTAAACAGTGTAGCACCATTATTCGGCGCACAAGCTCCGGTTTCCCCTAAGCCTCCCCCACACGGTTAGCGTCCTTTACAATGATGCTAACAGGGCATTAGCACTGGCTAGCGCCATTCCATAAATATGGCGCCCAGCTGGCGTCCAGGAATGGCGATAGCTGGCGCTATACTTTTACACGCAAAACTGCACTAACGCATTTTTGTGTGTAAAAGTATAAATATGGCCCTAAGAAACATTCTGCTAGTCACTTGTCTTGTAAAAACATATAAATATGTGCATTTTTTATTCTCGAGAGCCCTTGCCCAGCAATATTTAATGCATTCTATTGTTATGAGTTTTATTTATACTATATTGTTAATGTCCCAACAATTGCACTCCAGCCATTCTCGTTCCTTCATCCATTGCATGTGTACCTCAGTTCAACTCCTAATAAGTATGCATCAAATTCCGAGGTTTTCCCAGTTCCGGTGTCTTGCTATCTTTTTGTTTTCATGCCCCAGTACGGCACACACTGGTGTTATGGCAGAGTGTCATCATGACAACATACTGACAGGTGGGTCCCAACAGCAGAGGGTGTTCCCTCTGTTCCTATGGGGGTCTGTGCAGAGGTTTCTCCCCAAGCACGGAACCATTTCCATCAATGCAAGGATAGTAGAACTTGGGATTCACACATATCAGTCCATAAAGGAAGGTGCTCTTAAAAACCAAGGGCCTTATTTACAAGGCTGTAGCAGCATATTGCGCCACCGGAGCGTAATTCTTTTTTACGCTCCGGTGTCACAGAGTGTTGGCTCATATTTACAAGGCCACGCAAAGCCACCTAGCGTAGTTTTTCATGGCCTTGTAAATATGGCCCCCTTTCATGCATAACACTGCCTGAAAGGGGAGTTCCATGGGTGTTGCTGTGGGTGTTCCAACACAATATCCATGGAAAATGACGTAATCAGATGCATTCTCAGATTTACAAGGCTGGGAATGGGTCAGATTCCTACACCACCTCAGGCGTCGTGTTAAAGTGGTGCAACGGGGCGGAAAATGCCATTCGTGATTTTTTATGTGTAGGAAAGTGTTCCTTCCTGCACATAAACAATCATCCCTGCAACACAGGCACCCTTGCACCATGGGTGCCTGCATTGGCACCAGGCAGCAGTTTGTGTGCCTGCACATAGAAAATTAAAGGGATGTCTTGTATTTCCGTAAATACGATGCATTCCTGCACTTTCAAAATGACACAGCGTGTTGCAGCAAGCTGGCTTGCTTTGCAAAGCTGTGTCATTTCCTTCTAAATGAGGCCCCAAGTGTGGGCTGCAGCAGCAGGTGAGAAGAAGGAATGGGGAAGACAGCCCAGTGCCCAGGCATTATTCATCAGCCCAGCAGGGACAGCCTTTCTCAAGCCCAGAAGAGCCATGCCAACCCCTACAGACACATTGAACTCTAATAGAATTTCACCAAGAAGGGCAAGCAGAGAAAGGTTCTCATTATGACTTCGGTGGATGGAAAAGGCTGTCCGCCGAAGTTCTGACGGGTAGGTTGCCACCAGTGTGGCAGCATCCCCACCGGGCCCATTACGAGTTTCCCACTGAGGTAGCGGGAGGAACCTCAGTTTCCCCCCACAGGCCCAGCGGTAAATGACCTACAGCATTGTCTCTGGCTCGTAATAGAGCCGGTGGCAATGCTGTAGTGTATAGGGTGCACCAGCACCCATCGCAATGTTCAATGTCTGACATTGAACATTGCGATGGTGCTGGCCAGGGGGGCCTCTGCACCCCCTCTCTGCAAGCCTTTTCATGGCGGTGGTACCACCATGAAATTGCTTGTAGAGAAGGAAGGAGAAGGAGGTTGTAAAGCAGCGCTGCCCTGGAGGTTTAGGCTGCGGTCATAATATGGTACTCTGACCGCCGCATTGGCGGCAGTCTGACCGCCACCGTGAACCTGGTGGTCATTAGACCGCCAGGTTCGTAATGAGGCTCAAAGTGTTCTGGCGGGCATACATGCACAGGACATGAAACAGAAGAAAAGCAGAGAAAGAGAGAGGATAAGAGAGCATGAAAGCAGAGTGGAAAGGCGCAGACACAGAAGGAGGGGTTTGGAGGGAATCTATGCTTGGCTAGAGAGAAAGAAGGTGCCTAGGGAGAGGGCTTTACAGAAATGGCACACAGGGAGTGCGAAAGAGCAGATAACACGTGGAGCAGGTGACAGCAGACATGCATGGGATAGGGATCAGACACACAGGGTGAGGGAGGAAATACAGGGGAAGGAATTTGCAGAGCAGAAGGGCAGGCAAGCATTGCGAGGAAGAGAGCAGACATGTAGGGAAAGGAGTATAGAGAGGAGGCAAACAGCGAGAGAAGTATGGGAAGGAGACATGCAGGAAGAAGAGGAAAGCAGGCATGCAGGGAAAGGGGGATGGAGATGGCGTGCAGGTAGAGCACTTCTGTTTAGCGTTTTCACTGGTTAAAATCGATTCCTATTTTCTTTGCCAGTGAATGTTAGGCCCTACAGACAGTTCGAACTGTTAAAACCATTTGCCTAAGACTGGATGACTCACTTTGTCTAATCCATTTCTCTGCTCCTAATTTGATGTCTTCCCTCCCTATTCTTGTGTTCGTCCCAACGTTAAGGCAAGGTTGTTTGTGACTGGTAGACTTGTATCCTTCTACTGCCAAAGTGCACAGCTTACTTTATATTTTACCACGATTACAACACTCCATGGGAATAAATCACTCTCCTCACTCTGCCAAAAACATTGGCAAACCCAATAGGTGTCGTGTGCAGGACCTATTGGTTTTGTAAAAGTTTGTTAGTCTGCATTATGTGATTTCAGAAGACCTACTCTGGATTTATCCAGAACTTACAAGGGACTTACAACCCACTCACTACTTACCACTGGTTGGCTTTATTTTCACACTCATTTGCTTACTTCTTATTTCTTGTTCATCCTGCACTTGTCCCTCCCCTGAAGCCTCTTTACCTTCTGCTTGCATGACTGACATGTGTCCGTCCACTACTCACTTGTAGCAAACTACTTTTTTTTTCTCCATGTTTGTACTCTCTCTTGTGGCTGCTCTTTCTCCTGTCTACTTCTCGTCCCACAACCCCCAGTGCTCTATGTTGAGTCTCCCTTGGGTGCTTCTCCCTTGCCCCATGTTGCTGTCTCTCTCGTGTGCTTTACCCCAGCTCTCCTGCCAATCCTCGTAGTATGACCAACTTTCTATTATCACTTCACAGGATGCTTAGGCCCATATTTATTCTTTTTTTGCGCCGCATTTGCATATTTTTTTTACGCAAAAGTAACTTACAAAATACAATTAGATTTTGTACGTTTGCATGAAGAAATGAAACAAATGTGGCGCAATAAAAGTATAAATATGGGCCTTAGTTTATGTGGAGACGCATTGTGCACAGAGATATCAGAAGATGTTTGTTGGAGACTGGTGGAATGACTATAAGTCACACTACACATTTTGGGATTTCCTGCTAAATCTCCTCCCTCTAAATCAGTCTATATTAAAAGATAGGGCTGAACTGAAGACTGATTTATTTGAGTGTGATTACGATTCATGCTATATTCCTTTGTCACCTTCTGGAGTAAACCGGGACTGCTCGCTATTCAAACGTTTGAGAGGCAAGTTCAGAAAACAAAGAGCTTTGGTATCCAAAGGAAATAAAATAATGTTAAACTATGAACCACACTGGTAAATATCGGAGTCTATAATGCATACTGTTCTGTAGCCACGTATTGGCATAGGACCTAGTACGTTGGGTATTTGCCAAAATGCAATATAGTAATATAGTGGTAAATATATTGCCCCTCATTAAGACTACGGCGGACGGAAAAGGCCGTCCGCCAAAGTCCCGCAGTTGGGTTACCGCCAGTGCTGCACCCTTCATGTGGCCCCTATTAAGAGTTTCCCGCTGGGTCAGCGGGTGGAAACAGAGTTTCCGCCATGAGCCGGCAGCAATGTTGCAGTGCATAGGGTGCAACAGCACCCAATGCACGATTCACTGTCTGCAAAGCAGACACTGAAAAGAGCCACAGGGATGGCCATCTAGAGACTATGCCCCTCATTATGGCCCTGTTGGTCTTAAGACCTGCTAGGGCTGCAGTGGCGGTCCGACCACCAGCACCTCCACTTCTCCTTCACTAGAGGGGCTGGCGGTCCTAATCCGCCAGGGCGCAAGCAGCACTGCCCTAGAGATTGAGTCCCTTCTCTGCCAGCTTTTACATGGTGGTAGCACTGCCATGTAAAGGCTGGCGGGCCATGGGGCCCCCTGCACACAGTCTCTGCAGCCTTTACATGGCAGTGCTACCACCATGTAAAAGCTGGCAGAGAAGGGACTCGTAATCTCCTCCCTCCCAGCCACTGATAGGCACCAGCTCATAAAGGGCTGAAAGACTGAGCGTTTGCTGTCGTTTGAGAGCGGTAACAGTGGCAGGGGCAATGGTCATCCCACAGTGCCGCTGCACAGGCAGCAGGGCAGGAGCTATGACTGCAGGACAGACCTGCAAAATGCAGAACGGTCGGCCACCATAAATCCCCATTGCTTTCCCCCGACATTCTCCTCCACCCGCTCTTCCATCCCCCCGCCATCTCCGACATTCTTTTTCTAAATATGTGTTTAAAGATCCATATATTTTTTAGAAGTGGAGCAGGCAGTAAATTGCTGCAGGTCCTACAAAAAACACTTTCACACACTTACATTTACTCTTTTTTGATTGATGTATCAGTTAATGGAAATAAAGGAAAAGGGCACCCACGTCATTCTGTAGGAGTGCGCATGAATGATGATGCATGCAAGTGTGTGCAAAACAACCAGACCGCCACCTTCATGGTTCCTACGCCCATGTTACCAGTGCTTGCTTTTATTTGTGGCCGATCCGACTGTAAATCTTTTCTTTAAGATTTAACTCAATGACCTGTTACAATTAACTTTATTTGGTAGCTGCTAGAAGGCGCATACACTCACTCTCTTTAAAGCTGACATTATTTATTCTACGCATTTAATTCAAAATATTGATGTCACCTGTATGAAGTCTCAGACTCACAGTCTGTGTAACCACATAAAGCAGGAATGCAACCATCCAAAACAGTACGTAGCTTAAATCTTTGCATAGGTGCTATATGGTTGTTTATTGATGACAGTCTGTAGAACAGTCCACTGTGGCCAAGGAGAGGATAACAGTCCAGCCCCAGAAAGACAAAGACGAGCTAACTGGATCCTGTGACGTCATCAGCAAACCACAATCACGAGTCCCTCTTAATCTGCCTACCCAAAATAATCAGATCAGTACCGATCCATACAACACACCCTTACCAATTATAGAGGGCTTGTAAACTACATTTCTATCTCCATCACAGTATGCGCTGTGACGCAAGACAACAGCACCTCCCTCACACACACCAGCACACTATCCACATAGACCCACGGCAAATACAACATTCTCCCACCCAAGCACCCCATATCGCACCGCACTACTTGCCTGAGAAAGCACTTGGGCGTCCAGTAATGGGGTATGAAGCACTATATAAATACTACAATGCACTGCATGTGCTGCTTGGTTCCCCAAATCATGGTCTTTTCATCAGGAGAAATATAGAGCAACCTGGATTTTATGAAGCAACCTCAAGCATCTGGAAGGGCTTCGCTCCTAGGCAGTGTAGTTTACTGCACTCCTTTGTGTTGGTGCCTTTATACTTTACTGATTTGCGCGTTTTTGTTGGACTATATTAAAAAACAATGATAACTTTCTTACCCGGAATGGTGGCTTTGTTGATGGATGGTTGGTTGCACATGGGTGAACGTCTGGGAAGCAAGGGAAAAACAGAAGTGTGAGATGCTTTCATTTTTACAGGACTGCTCACTGGAAAACGTATGCAGAAAACAACCTTCTTTAGTTGCGACTATGTTAACGGATGCAAATCAATGATTCTGTAGAATATTTCAAACAACGGGTACCCAGCATTTATGACTGTTTCAAGGGAAGTAAGATGTTTGAAAATCACGGCCAAACAAAGCAGCCTCCATCTTTGTCAAAGATACCCAACATTTTCTAACACAATGTTTAGGTGATTAGAATAAATGTAAAATGAAAATAGCAATTAATTATTCCGAATTGGGCGCGGTTACTTACCATATAAAAAAAGTTTCAACCAGATTATTTTAACAATATTAATGTTTTTACAACTCAAAGGAAAACAGTCGGAAAAGTAATCCATCTCATATACGCGAAAAATGCCAATAGAACAGTTGTTCAGGAAACACAGACCTATGAGTTTGCAAGGAAGAAGAATTGAATCTTAGACAAATGTGGAGTCATGTAATGGCAAACCACAAAGGTAGAGGGCGCAGTTATTGGTGCATTGTAATAGTAGTTAGTAAATAACATTTGAAAGGCATACAATATTGTTAGCCCTCGATACAGGCGAATGGTGAGAATGTAAATGTATACGCCGTGGCAACAAATCCTACCAATGGACATGTGATCCCCTTAACCCCTTCGCTGCCAGGCCTTTTCCCCCTCCTGTGCCGAGCCTTTTTTTGGCTATTTGGAGCAGTTCGTGCTTAGGCCCTCATAACTTTTTGTTCACGTAAGCTACCCACGCCAAATTTGCGTCCTTTTTTTCCAACATCCTAGGGATTCTAGAGGTACCCAGACTTTGTGGGTTCCCCAGAAGGAGGCCAAGAAATTAGCCAAAAAACAGTGAAAATTTCGTTTTTTTAAAAAACAATTTGAAAAATGGGCTGCAGAAGAAGGCTTGTGGTTTTTTCCCTGAAAAGGGCATCAACAAAGGGTTTGCGGTGATAAAATCACCAGCTTCCCAGCTTTCAGGAACAGGCAGACTTGAATCAGAAAACCCAATTTTTCAACACAATTTTGGCATTTTACTGGGACACACCCCATTTTTAATTTTTTTTGTGCTTTCAGCCTCCTTCCAGTCAGTGACAGAAATGGGCATGAAACCAATGCTGGATCCCAGAAACCGCAACATTTCTGAAAAGTAGACAAAATTCTGAATTCAGCAAGGGGTAATTTGTGTAGATCCTACAAGGGTTTCCTACAGAAAATAACAACTGAAAAAGAAAAATATTGAAATTGAGGTGAAAAAAACATCCATTTTTCTCTAAGTTTTACTCTGTAATTTTTTCCTGCAATGTCAGATTTTCGAAAGCAATATACCGTTACGTCTGCTGGACTCTTCTGGTTGCGGGGATATATAGGGCTTGTAGGTTCATCAAGAACTCTAGGTACCCAGAGCCAATAAATGACCTGCACCCTGCAGTGGGTTTTCATTCTATGCCGGGTATACAGCAATTCATTTGCTGAAATATAAAGAGTAAAAAATAGCTATCAAGAAAACCTTTGTATTTCCAAAATGGGCACAAGATAAGGTGTTGAGAAGCAGTGGTTATTTGCACATCTCTGAATTCCAGGGTGCCCATACTAGCATGTGAATTACAGGGCATTTCTCAAATAGATGTCTTTTTTACACACTGTCTTACATTTGGAAGGGAAAAATGTAGAGAAAGACAAGGGGCAATAACACTTGTTTTGCTATTCTATGTTCCCCCAAGTCTCCCGATAAAAATGATACCTCACTTGTGTGGGTAGGCCTAGCGCCCGCGACAGGAAACGCCCCAAAGCGCAACGTGGACACATCACAGAAAACAGACCTGTTTTTAGCAAAGTGCCTACCTGTGGATTTTGGCCTGTAGCTCAGCCGCCACCTAGGGAAACCTACCAAACCTGTGCATTTCTGAAAACTAGAGACCTAGGGGAATCCAAGATGGGGTGACTTGTGTGGCTGGGACCAGGTTCTGTTACCCAGAATCCTTTGCAAACCTCAAAATTTGGCTAAAAAAAACACATGTTCCTCACATTTCTGTGGCAGAAAGTTCTGGAATCTGAGAGGAGCCACAAATTTCCTTCCACCCAGCGTTCCCCCACGTCTCCCGATAAAAATGATACCTCACTTGTGTGGGTAGGCCTAGCGCCCACGACAGGAAACGCCCCAAAGCGCAACGTGGACACAACCAAATTTTTGAAGGAAAACAGAGGTGTTTTTTGCAAAGTGCCTACCTGTAGATTTTGGCCTGTAGCTCAGCCGCCACCTAGGGAAACCTACCAAACCTGTGCATTTCTGAAAACTAGAGACCTAGGGGAATCCAAGATGGGGTGACTTGTGTGGCTCGGACCAGGTTCTGTTACCCAGAATCCTTTGCAAACCTCAAAATTTGGCTAAAAAAAACACATGTTCCTCACATTTCTGTGGCAGAAAGTTCTACAATCTGAGAGGAGCCACAAATTTCCTTCCACCCAGCGTTCCCCCATGTCTCCCGATAAAAATGATACCTCACTTGTGTGGGTAGGCCTAGCGCCCGCGACAGGAAACGCCCCAAAGCGCAACGTGGACACATCACAGAAAATAGACCTGTTTTTAGCAAAGTGCCTACCTGTAGATTTTGGCCTCTAGCTCAGCCGCCACCTAGGGAAACCTACCAAACCTGTGCATTTCTGAAAACTAGAGACCTAGGGGAATCCAAGATGGGGTGATTTGTGTGGCTCGGACCAGGTTCTGTTACCCAGAATCCTTTGCAAACCTCAAAATTTGGCTAAAAAAACACATGTTCCTCACATTTCTGTGGCAGAAAGTTCTGGAATCTGAGAGGAGCCACAAATTTCCTTCCACCCAGCGTTCCCCCACGTCTCCCGATAAAAATGATACCTCACTTGTGTGGGTAGGCCTAGCGCTCGTGACAGGAAATGGCCCAAAACACAACATGGACACATCACATTTTTTCATAGAAAACAGTGCCTACGTGTGGATTTTGGCCTCTAGCTCAGCCGGCACCTGGGGAAATCTAGCAAACCAGCGCATTTTTGAAAACTAGAGACCTAGGGGAATCCAAGATGGGGTGATTTGCGGGGCTCTGACCAGGTTCTGTTACCCAGAATCCTTTGCAAACATCAAAATCTGGCCAAAAAACACTTTTTCCTCTCATTTCGGTGACAGAAAGTTCTGGAATCTGAGAGGAGCCACAAATTTCCTTCCACCCAGCGTTCCCCTAAGTCTCTCCATAAAAATGGTACCTCACTTGTGTGGGTAGGCCTAGCGCCCACGAAAGGAAATGGCCCAAAACACAACGTGGACACAACATATTTTTTCACAGAAAACAGAGGTGTTTTTTGCAAAGTGCCTACATGTGGATTTTGGCCTCTAGCTCAGCCGGCCCCAGGGGGGGGGAAATGCCCTAAAATAAATTTGACCCCCCACCCCCCCAAACCCCCCCTGCCCAGGTGCGACCCTTGCCTACGGGGTCGCTACCCCTGCGTGACATTGGCGCCAAAAAACTAATTCCCGGTGCCTAGTGGTTTCTGCCCCCTTGGGGGCAGATTGACCTAAAATCGACCAATCTGCCCCCAAAGGGGGCAGAAATGCTCTAAATACAGTTTGCCCCCCAGGGAAGCGACCCTTGTCTAATGGGTCGTTCCCCATCTCTAAAAAAACAAACAAACAAAAAAACATTTGCCCTTGCGCCTAGAGGTTTCTGCCCTCCCTGGGGGCAGAAATGGCCTAAAATAAATTTGCCCCCCCAAACCCCCCCCACCCCCCCACCTCGGAGCGACCCTTGCCTACTGGGTCGCTCCCCCTGCGTGACATTGGCGCCAAAAAACGAATCCCCGGTGCCTAGTGGTTGCAGATTGACCTAAAATCGACCAATCTGCCCCCAAGGGGGGCAGAAATGGTCTAAACACAGTTTGCCCCCCAGGGGAGCGACCCTTGTCTGATGGGTCGCTCCCCATCTCTAAAAAAACAAACAAACTAAAAAAAAACACTAAAAAAAAATTTGCCCTGGCAACAAGAGGTTTCTGCCCCCCCTGGGGGCAGAAATGGCCTAAAATAAATTTGCCCCCCGAACACCCCCCCCGCCCCCCCCCGCCCCCCCCCGGAGCGACCCTTGCCTACGGGGTCGCTCCCCCTGCGTGACATTGGCGCCAAAAAACAAATCCTCGGTGCCTAGTGGTTTCTGCCCCCTTGGGGCAGATTGACCTAAAATCGACCAATCTGCCCCCAAGGGGGGCAGAAATGGTCTAAACACAATTTTCCCCCCAGGGGAGCGACCCTTGCCTGATGGGTCGCTCCCCATCTCTAAAAAAAAACAAACAAAAAAAAAAAAAATTTGCCCTGGCAACAAGAGGTTTCTGCCCCCCCTGGGGGCAGATTGGCCTAATAATAGGCCGATCTGCCCCCAGGGGGGGCAGAAATGGGCTAAAATAAATTTGCCCCCCGAACACCCCCCCCCCGGGTCCCCCCCCCCCCCGGAGCGACCCTTGCCTATGGGGTCGCTCCCCCTGCGTGACATTGGCGCCAAAAAACAAATCCCCGGTGCCTAGTCGTTTCTGCCCCCTTGGGGCAGATTGACCTAAAATCGACCAATCTGCCCCCAAGGGGGGCAGAAATGGTCTAAACACAATTTGCCCCCCAGGGGAGCGACCCTTGTCTGATGGGTCGCTCCCCATCTCTAAAAAAACAAACAAACTAAAAAAAAACACTAAAAAAAAATTTGCCCTGGCAACAAGAGGTTTCTGCCCCCCCTGGGGGCAGAAATGGCCTAAAATAAATTTGCCCCCCGAACACCCCCCCCGCCCCCCCCCGCCCCCCCCGGAGCGACCCTTGCCTACGGGGTCGCTCCCCCTGCGTGACATTGGCGCCAAAAAACAAATCCTCGGTGCCTAGTGGTTTCTGCCCCCTTGGGGCAGATTGACCTAAAATCGACCAATCTGCCCCCAAGGGGGGCAGAAATGGTCTAAACACAATTTTCCCCCCAGGGGAGCGACCCTTGCCTGATGGGTCGCTCCCCATCTCTAAAAAAAAACAAACAAAAAAAAAAAATACACAAAAAAAAAATTTGCTCTGGCAACAAGAGGTTTCTGCCCGCCCTGGGGGCAGATCGGCCTAATAATAGACAAACAAAAAAAAAAAAAAAATTGCCCTGGCAACAAGAGGTTTCTGCCCCAGGGGGGGCAGAAATGGCCTAAAATAAATTTGCCCCCCGAACACCCCCCCCCCGGGAGCGACCCTTGCCTATGGGGTCGCTCCCCCTGCGTGACATTGGCGCCAAAAAACAAATCCCCGGTGCCTAGTGGTTTCTGCCCCCTTGGGGCAGATTGACCTAAAATCGACCAATCTGCCCCCAAGGGGGGCAGAAATGGTCTAAACACAATTTGCCCCCCAGGGGAGCGACCCTTGCCTGATGGGTCGCTCCCCATCTCTAAAAAAAAACCAAACAAACAAAAAAAATACACAAAAAAAAAATTTGCTCTGGCAACAAGAGGTTTCTGCCCGCCCTGGGGGCAGATCGGCCTAATAATAGGCCGATCTGCCCCCAGGGGGTGCAGAAATGGCCTAAAATAAATTTGCCCCCCGAACCCCCCCCCCCCCCCCCGGAGCGACCATTGCCTACGGGGTCGCTCCCCCTGCGTGACATTGGCGCCAAAAAACAAATCCCGGTGCCTAGTGGTTTCTGCCCCCTTGGGGCAGATTGACCTAAAATCGACCAATCTGCCCCCAAGGGGGGCAGAAATGGTCTAAACACAGTTTGCCCCCCAGGGGAGCGACCCTTGTCTGATGGGTCGCTCCCCATCTCTAAAAAAACAAACAAAAAAAAATAAAAAATTGCCCTGGCGCCTACAGGTTTCTGCCCCCAGGGGGGGCAGAAATGGCCTAAAATAAATTTGCCCCCTAACACCCACCCCCCCCACCCCCCGGAGCGACCCTTGCCTACGGGGTCGCTCCCCTTGCGTGACATTGGCGCCAAAAAACAAATCCCCGGTGCCTAGTGGTTTCTGCCCCCTTGGGGCAGATTGACCTAAAATCGACCAATCTGCCCCCAATGGGGGCAGAAATGGTCTAAATACAATTTGCCCCCCAGGGGAGCGACCCTTGCCTGATGGGTCGCTGCCCATCTCTAAAAAAAAAAAAAAAAAAAAATTTGCCCTGGCGCCTAGAGGTTTCTGCACCCCCTGGGGGTAGATCGGCCTAATACCAATAGGGCGATCTGCCCCCAGGGGGGGGAGAGATGGCCTAAAATAATGTGCCCCCCCCCACCCACCCGGGGAGCGACCCTTGACTACAAGGTCGCTCCCCTTGTGTGACGGCGCAAAAAAAAGATCCCTGGTGCCTAGTGGTTTCTGCCCCCCTTGGGGGCAGATTGACCTAAAATCGGCCGATCTGCCCCCAAAGCGGGCAGAAATGGCCTAAATACATTTTGCCCCTCCAGGGGAGCGACCCTTGTCCAAGGGGGTCGCTCCCCATCTGTAAAACAGAAAAACAAAAAAATCCCTGGTGCCTAGTGGTTTCTGCCCCCCTTGGGGGCAGATCAGCCGAATCAAAATAGGCTGATCTACCCCCCCAGGGGGGCAGAAATGGCCTAAAATAATCCCCCCCCCAGGGAGCGACCCTTGCCTAAGGGGTCGCTCCCCTTGCGTGAAATTCACGCAAAAAAAAACTCCCTGGTGTCTAATGGTTTCTGCCCCCCTTGGGGGCAGATTGGCCTCATCAAAATAGGCCAATCTGCCCCCAGGGCAGAAATGGCCTAAATATAATTTGCCCCCTAGGGGAGCGACCCTTGCCTAAGGGGTCGCTCCCCACCTAAAAAAAAAAGAAAACATAACAAAAAGAAAAAAAAAAAGAAGATCCCTGGTGCCTAGAGGTTTCTGCCCCCCCTAATAATAGGCTGATCTGTCCCCAGGGGGGGCAGAAAAGGCCTTCCCAAAAAAATGCCCCCCCGGGAGCGACCCTTGCCAAAGGGGTCGCTCCCGTTGCGTGAAATTCGCGCGCGAAAACAAACTCCCTGGTGTCTAATGGTTTCTGCCCCCCTTGGGGGCAGATTGGCCTCATCAAAATAGGCCAATCTGCCCCCAAGGGGGGCAGAAATGGCCTAAATATATTTTGCCCCGTAGGGGAGCGACCCTTGCCTAAGGGATCGCTCCGCACCTAAAAAAAAAAGAAATCATCACAAAAAAAAAAAAAAAAAAAGGTCCCTGGTGCCTAGAGGTTTCTGCCCCCCCGGGGGCAGATCGGCCTAATAATAGGCCAATCTGCCCCCAGGGGGGGCAGAAAAGGCCTTCCTAAAAAAATGCCCCCCCGGGAGCGACCCTTGCCCAAGGGGTCGCTCCCTTTTGCCAATTTCACTGAAAAAAAAAAAAATCCCTGGTGTCTAGTGGGGTTTCAAAAGCCGGATTGCAAGCAATCCGGCTTTTGAAACATGTGAGACACTTCAAAGGGAAGGAAATACATTTCCTTCCCTTTGAAGCCTCTTGGGGCCTCCCCCATGGGATTGAAAAAGAAATGCAAAAGCATTTCTTTTTCAATCGCGCTGGAAGCTCTGCTTCCAGCGCGATGGGGGAGACCCTGTGACTAATCAGCGCGCGCTCGCGCGCTGACGTCACAGGGGGGGTTGGGGGGGTCGGGGGTGGGAGGGGAAGGGCTTCCCCTTCCATCCCTGACTTGGGGGGGTGGGGGGGGAACCCCACAGAGGGAGCGAGAGCGCTCCCTCTGGGCTCTGTGCACAGGACGTAATGGTTACGTCCTGGGCACAGCAGCACTGTGCCTCAGGACGTAACCATTACGTCCTGGGCACAGAAGGGGTTAATACCCTTGCACATGGTGAAACAGATTCAAGATCCAGAGAGGAGACTACACCCTTCAGGGGGTGCAGCTATACATGTTGCAACAGTAAAGAGTGGAGTGATGTGATCACCGGTGCCAAGTATCTGCCATAAGAAAACTAAGAGGCATATTTATACTTGTTTTTCACTGAATTTGCGTCATTTTTTGTTACGCAAATTTGGTGCAAAACTAACTCCATATTTATACTTTGGGGCTAGAGAGGTCTAGCGCCAAATTTAGGGAGTTAAAGTAATTTTTGGGACGTGGAAACCTACTTTGCATCAATGAGATGCAAAGTAGGCGTTCCCTTGCAAAAAATGACTCTGTGGCCTTAGCGCCATATTTATTTAACGCCCGGGTCAGGGCAGGCGTTAGAGGACCTGTGACCCTGTTTCCATGGTGGAACACCATGGAATATGCCCACAGGTGCCCTCCTCAGGCCCCAGGAACACCCTCACCCACACCAGAGGGACAGCGGAGGATGGGGGACCCCATCCCAGGTAAGTATAGGTAAGTACAGGTAAGTATTATTATTTGTTTAAGTGCCATTGGGGGCCTTGAAGTGTGCCCTCCTACATGCCACTGAGTGCAGCAATGGCCATGCCCAGGGACCCTGGTCTCCTGTGCTGGCCATTGGGGTGGTGGGCATGACTCCTGTCTTTTCTAAGACAGGAAACATGTGGCATGGTTGGTTTTGCGTCAGAAAATGAAGCCAGGCTGGTTAGAGCCATTTTTTTTACTCTAACCTAACTAACATCATTTTTTGGTGCGAAACCCCCTTCTTCCATACCGCCAGCCCCACCTGGCTAACGTCATTTCTTTTTATGCTAGCCTACCCTTTGCAGGAGCTTGCACCATTCCATAAACATGGTGCCCGGTTGGTGCTCAGAAATGGTGCCAACCAATGCTAAACTTTTTGGTGCAAAACTGCGTTGGCGCAGTTTTGCACCAAAAATATAAATCATGGCCTAAGTGTTATAAAATCTGCTGATGACGGTAACTATGTGATTCATAAATCAACCTGCCCCTATAGACTCTTGTACATGGGTAAGACGATAAGGAAACTAAAGGTCTGTTATCAGGAGCACAAGGTAAACATTTTTTAAATCTCAACATCAGTCTTGCACTCTTGAGATTTCTAGGTGTTGGAAACGTACAAATACCATGAGACAGGAACTGGAACAGAAATATGACATAGAAGGAGTTTTGGATAAAAAATATAGCCATGTAATAAAGCCTGGGCACTGGTATCTGATCACTGCCTGCAGCATTATAGCCAATTACAAGATGTATGTATGTGGTTGATTAATGTAGAAAATTGTGCATGTCAAGAATGTGTGCAATGGAATGTTGGGCCTGTTCGAGTCAGAAAGGTCTGGACAGGGTCTGTTTAGGACAAGTAGGCCCACCACCAGAAACAGAAACCCTGCTCCTCAAGTAAGCAATCCACACCATGTTCCTCACACACTGGTACCATAGCACACTATATATCACTCACAGAAAGAAAACAAAAAAGTAGGATGTGGCATAACGGGCAGAGCTGCTGACTTTGGAGTTGGGGAACTGTGTTTGAGTCTCAGTGCCAGCTCAGCATCCAATGATACTGGGCAAATCATTTAATCTCCCTGTGCCTACCAATAATTAATGTGTCCTTGTGTAATGTAAGTGGTGCTTGTGTAAAGTGCTCCACTACCCTTGGGTAGAGTTTGTAGTTTGTGCTACATAAAACTGCAAACAATAAATAAATAAGCACACCTTCTGCATGTATTGCACACATCATCCAAATCCCACTCACTAACATATGTCACCATAAACACACTGCTTAAAAATCATGCTTATCAACGCACCTTCTGTATTCATCCACAATCCAGATCTATCTGCCATCATCTCACATAACGACCACTCATCCTTGAGTCCTTATTCCTACAGACTTCAGCTTTTAACACAAAGATTGCACATGCAAGACAGAAGGAGAACTAACGATCGTCCACAAGTCATCCTGGCCTTGCACACACAGTGTCCAGGCAATATTGAAATAATTCAAACTCCTCACCTGACACTTCTCTCTCTGCACCTTAAACAGTCTCCTGCCACTTGATGTACAGACTTGTGACTCGCATCACCTCAACCTCCATTAAACACACCAAATCCTTAATCCAAGGAGACTTCAACCTGCTCTATATCTCAGGCACAAAGGGGAACACCTTGACACACTCCTAAACACAGTAATCATCAAGCAGCTCATCACAGACCTATCTGCACTCACATGTCATACTGCCAGTCTCAACTATTATCCACTACCAGACCCCACTACCCAGGAGCAACCTGGACTGCTTCGCTACGCTCCCTAAATCCTTCACACCATGCCTTTGCATACTGAGGATTGCACAAAACGGCAAACAATTATTCCACTCCTTCAAAGACCTTTCCATGGGCACCTTTCAAGAAAACTCATCAACCTATCAATTTCATTCTAGTCAACACCAAGATGTCAACAAATTATTTGAGGTTAAATACACAACCCTGAAAGAAATGCTAGAAATGAACACTCTGAGATCATGATCCTCCAAACCTAAACCATACGCTTCTTGGTACACTCGAGGACTCTTCAAGAAGAAGCACATCAAACACACAGAAGAAAAGAAACGGAGAGAAGTCTATCTGCCAGACGACCTTACTCAACTGAAACTCTATGATCTGGATGTAGACACCTATCAGTGTGTCCTGCATATCTTCAACCCTATCAAGCACTGCATCAGTCCACTCCCTGACCCTCCAATCCTACCAACAGGAGAAAAGTGTCAACAGTGTCAAGCACAAAACAAAATAAAATGATGGACGGAACATTGACATTTTTCAAACACTTACCCCCAGTCACAGATCTGGGTTTAATCTATCGTTATTTTGCTCGCCACGTCACCC
This sequence comes from Pleurodeles waltl, assembly GCF_031143425.1. NCBI lineage: Eukaryota > Metazoa > Chordata > Amphibia > Caudata > Salamandridae > Pleurodeles > Pleurodeles waltl. The sequence goes on from NC_090436.1 coordinate 322,296,254, forward strand.
CAGTTTGGACCCATCCATATGAAAACCAGTCTTGACCCTGTTCCCCATGGGAACAGTCCAGCCCAAACTGCCAGACCGGTTCCTACCTGGACATCCCCAAGCATCCTAGGACCGGTCTCAGGGTATCGCCCTTCATCACCCGGGCTAGCTTGAATCCAGTGGCACAGGGAAGGCCGGGCAATTTGGGCTGGACTGTTCCCATGAGGAACAGGGTCAAGACTGATTTGCATATGGCTGGGTCCAAACTGGGGTGGCATGGTGAGCAAAAGAATGATGGATTAAACCCAGATCTGTGACTGGGGTGAGTATTTGCATTGTTCAGCACTCCGTCCATCATCCTTTTTTGTTGCTAAAGTTGCCATAAGTGGGAAGAGTATGCCCAGACGTGGGTCTCGTGCTCACGGTGCCACTGGATTCAAGCTAGCATGGCTGATAAAGGGTGATACCATTGACATGTTCCCAGAACGATTGTTTCAAGTCCAGAGAGAGCCTAGCCTGGCTATTTGGAATGGACTGTTCCTATGGGGAACAGAGTCAAGACTGATTTGCATATGGCTGGGTCCAAACTGGGGTGGCATAGTGGGCAAAAGAGCAATGGATTAAACCCAGATCTGTGACTGGGGGTGAGTGTTTGCATTGTTCAGCATTCTGTCCATCATCTTTTTGTGTTGCAACAGTGTCAATCACTTCTTCACCAGGAAGGAATGGGTCTCCACCAGATGGACTGCATCCAATCTCTTACTTCTTGCTGATTTTGTGAACATCCTCAACTCACTCACAACCACCTCATAGAAAGACAACATTCTACCTTCTTCCATTGTGAAATCTCTTTAAGAAGATACCCTTATACCCTTCCTCAAGTTTGTCAATGTCTCCCTCTACAAAGGAACCTTCCCGCACTCACTTAATACAGGACAGTTCCTTCCTGCCACTGTTGAACCCTATATCCAGATAACCTCACCAGTTTCCTTAAATCACCCACGTACCCTTCATATTAAAATTCAATAAAAAATTAGTTACAACCCAATAACAGATTAGAAAAATGAGCCTCCTAAAGGGCTATTAGTTAGGATACAGACATACTGCAGAACAGAATCATCTCCTCTTTATGTAATCAAATACACCCTTCTTTTGTGCTATACAAAATATGTAGTTATAGTTAGGAACTAGTTTCTATAGAAAACCATTTTTTACTTGCCTATATCTTTGGCGCTGGTTGACGAATCTTCACAAAAGTTTCCCAAAAAATAAGATGCTCATTTCAGCGTCTGTCTGGAAAGTTTTGGGGTGATCCATCAAGGGGGCGGCAAGAAAAGGCTTTTTTCAATGCATTTTTCCATAGGGATTTTGAACAAGAATAATGCCCGAACCACTGGATAGAAATACACCACATTTGGCAGAAAGATAGCTCTTGGTGTAAATCCATTCAGTAGTTTTTGAAATATTAAACAAAAAACAAATTTGTATATATAGTGACGCGAAGGCTCCGCAAACTATCTCGATCTCATGCTGAGATCTGATTGGCTACCAACACTTCAACTAGGAAGTGTTTGTCAGCCATCTTGGGACTCGGCTTCAGCCAAGTCCCTGAAAAAAAGGTAAAAAATAAGAAAAGGGGCCAGGGTAGGGACAACCTGACCCTTTAGCTCTGGTGCTGGGGTCCCAGAGAGAAAGTCCCCCCCAGGGCAAACAAGCTTTTTATAAAAAAGTTTGCTTCAAATTTGCAACAGGGTCATGAATCTGTGGCAAAACTGAAAAAAACAAGCCTGGGCACTGCACTTGTTTTTAATGAAGAGCCTGGGTGGGCCAGATGTCAGAGGTATGTAAAAAATAAGGAGGGGGCACACGAGGCCCCCTCCTGGGGTTGCTGAAGCCCTGGGGCCAGCTACCTGCCCAGGACCGAACATACAATGAAATACAAGAGGGCCACCTGCCCCCCTCCCCACAGCCCCGGGGACCGCCACATCCCTGGGGCTTTACACCAAAATGAGTGTGGGGGAGCACATGTCATTAGGGCTTTAAAGTAAAATGAGTGCAGGGCGAGTGCCCCCACAGTGCCAAGGACCGCCACCTCCCTGAGGCTGAATTTAAAATAGGAAGGGGGTTTGGCACGGACCCCCAGACCTGGGAACCACCACCTCCTCGGGGCTAGTTCACGTTGGAGGGAGGCCATGCGGCCTGCCTCAAGGAGCCAATGATGGTCCTGGGGACCGACACCACCAGGACATAGCTGTTTGCTTTTGCTTGGTAGACGTTGACAGCTACCACCAAGCAAAAGCAAGCAAACTCTGCCTTCTGCAAGCGGGAGCTGTAAAACAGCTCCTGCTTGCAGAAAGCAGAGTTTTCATCTATTTCCATACACACAAGAGTGTGTGCAGGAAAATATATGAAAACATTGCACCTGCAAGCGGGGAGCTGCTATTTCAAGCAGCTCCCTGCTTGCGGGAGCAATGCAGACTCCAGCAGGAGTTGGGAGCTAGGTAGGACTGTGGAAGACTTGCGGCTTCCCCCACGGTCCTCTAAGTTAAAATTAAAAAGACTGTGGACTAGTGATTAAGGTCTCTGACCCTAACATTGATTGTTGAGGGTTCTAGTCTGCGTGTGACTGTGGTTGCTTGCTTATTGTAAATGTAGATTTATATAGCACAGCTATAGACCGTGAGGGTCTCCAGGCACTGTCCGAGGGCACAGGGAAGTTAAGTGATTTGCCCAGAATCACAGGACGTTCCGCCTATGCGGAGGCTTGAACCCGTATCTTGAGCTCCTGAGGTGGCCGTTCTGACCGCTGCGCTATATCCTCACCCTCATATCTGCACTACATCCTCTCCCTCTCCTCTTATTTTCAAATTCAAATGTTTAAGGTACATACTGAAAGGTGATCTCATTCTTTTTGATTGACAAATACATTTTTCTTTTCCATTTTTCCTAAAATATCTCATTTTAAGCACATTATTTATCAAAGCCTAAAAAACGTCTCTATCTCTCTCTCTCTCTCTCTGTGCAGCCACCCCCACTGTGCACGGCCAAAGGCCCTGTGTGGCGCAGGGTTAAGTGGCTATGGGGGCTTGTCTGCAGGGCCTGGCCGCAGTCCAGGCCCTGCAGCCAATCTCCATTGTGCATGGCCAAAGGACGTAAGTGGCTCAGGGTTGGGTGGTTATAGGGCCTTGGGGACAAGGCCTGGCCTGCAGCCAATCCCAGCTGCGCACGGCCAAAGGCTATGAGTGGTGTGTGGTTTTGTGATTATAGAGGTTGGCCTCAGACATCTGCTGGCTGTGCACTGTGGTTGGATTAATGTATAGTCATTAAAATTACTTTACTTACTTTACTTTAAAACTATAGAAATTCACTAAAAAAACAAACGTTACAGGGAGGTTATATTTAGTAAATACAATAAAAAAAAAAAACTTAGAAATTCCCTGAAAAAAACAAAGGTTACAGGGACATTATATTTATGAAATAGAATTTAAAAAACCTTAGAAATTCACTGGGGACATTATAGTTAAGTTCTGTATTTACTCGTACAAAACCATAGAAATTCAGCAGTTATAATTAGAGCTATTTCAGGTAACTATAACTTGTGGTCTAAGGATCAAACATAGGAAGGATCAAAGAGATCATTTTACATACAGAGTACATTTTACATACAAAATAGGGAGGGCTAGGCAGTTGCCATCCCCGTTTCTGATTACAAAAACACTTTTTCGGCTGGTACAACAGAAGGTATTGTTGCATTTTATAGCTAATAATCACCTGTAAATGAGACAATTTACTGGGCCACTTGCCAGATGTGAGACATTACCATTTAGCATTACACTACTCGCAACAGAATGGTTTACATCGTAGTGCACCTTCAAGGATTCAGAGACATGCACATTAACAGCTATACCTATCCTGATGAGCACATTTTCTTAAGAAAGATCCAGCTGCAGGATTTAAAATCTGGGTTGAGTCTCCGGGTTCTGAGGGCGGTGGGAGAGGAGCCCCTTGTTTTCATTTGCTATCCTCACACCTTTCCATGGTAAAGGTTACAAGGTGAAGCTACATTTCGTGATCCATTTTGACAACGGTAATTATCATGTGTTAATACAACTTGCTGCATTATGACGCAATGAAAAGTGCCATTTTAAGAAATAAACTGCATATTGTATATTCTTTCCTTGTATTACAGTTATAGTTATTCCAGGAAATTGCTTTCATTCTCTGGAATCAGAAAGTATCTTGTGCATACTTGCTATAGCTATTTATCCGCCAAGACTTTGCCATTTCAAATTCTCCTTCTTAGGTCTTGGATTCAGTCAGCTTTGACTTCCGGTCAGACCTACTGTTTTTAACATACCGAGAGTGGCTATTGGTCAGCTCCTTTACCATGACTGTGTGGTTTGTTGCGTATCTCACGGTTTCGAAATCAAGATTTTTGGCAATGAATTGTTTTTAGCAAGGGTATTCGGGAGGGTGGTTGTGGGAGGAGGTGGGTCACACATTGTAGGAGGCTGGCCTGGCTTGTAGTGGGTATGAAGGGGTACTTACACTCTGTACCAGGTCCAGTTATCCCTTATTAGTGTAGAAGAGGTGTTTCTAGCAGCTTAGGCTGATAGAAGGTAGCTATAGCAGAGCAGCTTAGGCTGAACTAGGAGACATGCAAAGCTCCTACTATACCACTGGGGTCATATGCACAATATCATAAGAAAACACAATACACAGATATACTAAAAATAAAGGTACTTTATTTTTATGACAATATGCCAAAAGTATCTCAGTAAGTACCCTCAGTATGAGGATGCAAAATATACACAAGATATATGTACACAATACCACAAATATGCAGTAATAGCAAAAGGAAGTAATGCAAACAATGTATAGTCACAGTAGATTGCAATAGGAGCACATAGGTATAGGGGCAACACAAACCATACACTCCAAAAGTGGAATGCGAACCACACATGGACCCCAAACCTATGTGAGCTTGTAGAGGGTCGCTGGGACTGTAAGAAAACAGTGAGGATTAGAAAAATAGCCCACCCCAAGACCCTGAGAAGTAGGTGTAAAGGGCACCTATGTTCCCCAGAGAGCACAGAAGTCATGATAGGGGAATTCTGCAAGGAAGACCAACACCAGCAATGCAACCAAAGTGGATTTCCGGACGAGAGTACCTGTGGAACAAGGGGACCAAGTCCAAGAGTCGCGACAAAGTCGAGATTGGGCAGATGCCCAAGAAATGCCAGCTGAGGGTGCAAAGAAGCTGCCACCGGATGGTAGAAGCTGTAGATTCTGCAAGAACGAAGAGGACTAGGAACTTCCCCTTTGGAGGATGGATGTCCCAGGTCGTGAAGAAGCTTGCAGAGGTGTTCCCACGCAGAAAGACTGCAAACAAGCCTTGCTAGATGCAAGGGTCGCAGTTAGGGTTTTTGGATGCTGCTTTGGCCCAGGAGGGACCAGGATGTCGCCACTTGGATGAGGAGACAGAGGGGGCGCCCAGCAAGTCAGGGAGCCCTCACAGGAGTAGGCAGTACCCGCAGAAGTGCCGGAACAGGCACTACGAAGAGGAGTGAACCGGAGCTCACCCGAAGACACAAAAGGGAGTCCCACAACGCCAGAGGAAAACTCAGGAGGTTGTCCACTGCAGGTTAGAGTGTCGGGGACCCAGGCTTGGCTGTGCATGAAGGAAATCCTGGAAGAGTGCACAGGAGCCGGAGCAGCTGCAAATCACGCGGTACCCAGCAATGCAGTCTAGCGTGGGGAGGCAAGGACTTACCTCCACCAAACTTGGACTGAAGAGTCACTGGACTGTGGGAGTCACTTGGACAGAGGTGCTGAGTTCCAGGGAGCACGCTCGTCGTGCTGAGAGGGGACCCAGAGGACCGGTGATGCAGTCTTTTGTTGCCTGCGGTTGCAGGGGGAAGATTCCGTCGACCCACAGGAGATTTCTTCAGAGCTCCTAGTGCAGAGAGGAGGCAGGCTACCCCCAGAGCATGCACCACCAGGAAAACAGTCGAGAAGGCGGCAGGATCAGCGATACAAGGTTGCAGTAGTCATCTTTGCTACTTTGTTGCAGTTTTGCAGGCGTCCTGAGCAGTCAGCGGTCAATCCTTTGGCAGAAGGTGAAGAGAGAGATGCAGAGGAACTCTGATGAGCACTTGCATTCGTTATGTAAAGAATTCCCCAAAGCAGAGACCCTAAATAGCCAGAAAAGGAGGTTTGGCTACCTAGGAAGGAGGATAGGCTAGCAACACAGGTAAGAGCCTATCAGGAGGAGTCTCTGACGTCACCTGCTGGCACTGGCCACTCAGAGCAGTCCAGTGTGCCAGCAGCACCTCTGTTTCCAAGATGGCAGAGGTCTGGAGCACACTGGAGGAGCTCTGGGCACCTCCCCTGGGAGGTGCAGGTCAGGGGAGTGGTCACTCCCCTTTCCTTTGTCCAGTTTCGCACCAGAGCAGGGCTGGGGGATCCCTGAACCGGTGTAGACTGGCTTATGCAGAGATGGGCACCATCTGTGCCCATCAAAGCATTTCCAGAGGCTGGGGGAGGCTGCTCCTCCCCAGCCCTGACACCTTTTTCCAAAGGGAGAGGGTGTAACATCCTCTCTCTGATGAAGTCCTTTGTTCTGCCTTCCTGGGCCCAGCCTGGCTGGACCCCAGGAGGGCAGAAACCTATCTGAGGGGTTGGCAGCAGCAGCAGCTGCAGTGAAACCCCGGGAAAGGCAGTTTGGCAGTACCCGGGTCTGTGCTAGAGACTCTGGGGATCATGGAATTGTCTCCCCAATGCCAGAATGGCATTGGGGTGACAATTCCATGATCTTAGACATGTTACATGGCCATGTTCAGAGTTACCATTGTGACTCTATGATAGGTAGTGACCTATGTATAGTGCACGCGTGTAATGGTGTCCCCGCACTCACAAAGTCCGGGGAATTTGCCGTGAACGATGTGGGGGCACCTTGGCTAGTGCCAGGGTTCCCACACACTAAGTAACTTAGCACCCAACCTTTACCAGGTAAAGGTTAGACATATAGGTGACTTATAAGTTACTTAAGTGCAGTGGTAAATGGCTGTGAAATAACGTGGACGTTATTTCACTCAGGCTGCAGTGGCAGGCCTGTGTAAGAATTGTCAGAGCTCCCTATGGGTGGCAAAATAAATGTTGCAGCCCATAGGGATCTCCTGGAACCCCAATACCCTGGGTACCTCAGTACCATATACTAGGTAAATATAAGGGTGTTCCAGTATGCCAATGTGAATTGGTAAAATTGGTCACTAGCCTGTTAGTGACAATTTGGAAAGCAGAGAGAGCATAACCACTGAGGTTCTGGTTATCAGAGCCTCAGTGAGACAGTTAGTCATCACACAGGTAACACATACTGGGCACACTTATGAGCACGGGGCCCTGGCTGGCAGGGTTCCAGTGACACATACACTAAAACAACATATATACAGTGAAATATGGGGGTAACATGCCAGGCAAGATGGTACTTTCCTACACAACACCCCCCCCCAAACGAAGGACAATAAGACTAGCCATGACCTGATGAGTCTTCATTGTCTAAGTGGAAATATCTGGAGAGTCCATCTGCATTGGAGTGGGTACTTCCAGGTCTATGTTCCACTGTATAGTCCATTCCCTGTAGGGATATGGACCACCTCAGCAATTTAGGGTTTTCACCTTTCATTTGTTTTAGCCAAAGTAGAGGTTTGTGGTCTGTCTGAACAATGAAGTGAGTGCCAAACAGGTATGGCCTCAACTTCTTCAGTGCCCAGACCACAGCAAAGGCCTCCCTCTCTATGGCAGACCAACACTTTTCTCTAGGGGTCAACCTCCTGCTGATAAAAGCAACAGGTTGATCCTGGCCCTCAGAATTGAGTTGTGATAAGACTGCCCCTACCCCTAATTCAGATGCATTAGTTTGAACAATGAATTTCTTGGAGTAACATGGGCTTTTTAGGACAGGTGCAGTGAACATGGCCTGTTTCAGCTCCTCAAAAGCTTTCTGACAGCTAGCTGTCCACAATACCTTTTTAGGCATTTTCTTAGAGGTGAGGTCATTAAGGGGGGCTGCTATGGAGCCATAGTTCTTTATGAACCTCCTGTAATACCCAGTGAGGCCTAAAAAGGCTCTTACCTGGGTCTGAGTTGTAGGGGGAACCCAATCTATGATAGTTTGGATTTTCCCCTGAAGTGGTGCAATCTGTTCTCCACCTACAAGGTGTCCCAGATAAACCACTTTCCCCTACCCTATCTGGCACTTCGAAGCCTTGATAGTGAGGCCTGCCTTTTGCAGGGCCTCCAAAACTTTCCATAGGTGGACCAGGTGATCATCCCAGGTGGAGCTAAAGACAGCTATATCATCTAGATATGCTGCACTAAAAGCCTCCAACCCTTGCAGGACTGTATTCACTAACCTCTGAAAAGTGGCAGGTGCATTTTTCAAACCAAAGGGCATTACTGTGAATTGGTAGTGCCCTCCAATAGTCGAAAATGCAGTTTTTGCTTTAGCATCCTCTGATAACTTGATCTGCCAATACCCTGCAGTCAAATCAAAGGTGCTTAGATACTTGGCAGATGCCAGTGTATCTATGAGCTCATCTGACCTGGGTATAGGGTGAGCATCAGTTTTAGTTACCTGGTTGAGACCTCTGTAATCTACACAAAACCTCATCTCTCTTTTCCCATCTTTAGAGTGAGGCTTTGGTACAAGCACCACAGGAGAGGCCCATGGACTTTCAGAGTGCTCAACCACTCCCAGTTCAAGCATTTTCTGAACCTCTTGTTTTATGCAGTCTCTGACATGGTCAGGCTGCCTATAGATTTTACTTTTGACAGGCATGCTGTCTCCAGTATCTATAGTGTGCTCACACCAAGAAGTGGTGTCTGGCACAGTAGAAAAGAGTTCAGAAAACTGACCCAGGAGATTTATGCAGTGGTCTTTCTGCTCAGCAGTAAGACAATCTGCTAAAACTACACCTTCCACTAGAGCATCTTGTTCTGTGGAAGAGAAGAGATCAGGGAGAGGGTCACTCTCTTCTTCCTGTCCTTCATCTGTTGCCATGAGCAGGGTGAGATCAGCCCTGTCATAGTAGGGTTTTAGGCGATTGACATGGAGCACCCTAAGGGGACTCCTGGCAGTGCCCAAGTCAACCAAGTAGGTGACTTCTCCCTTCTTTTCAACAATAATGTGGGGTCCACTCCATTTGTCTTGGAGTGCTCTTGGGGCCACAGGCTCCAAGACCCACACTTTCTGTCCTGGTTGGTACTGAATCAGAACAGCCTTCTGGTCATGCCATTGCTTTTGGAGCTCTTGGCTGGCCTGAAGGTTTTTACTGGCCTTTTTCATGTACTCAGCCATTCTGGATCTTAGGCCAAGTACATAGTCCACTATGTCTTGCTTAGGAGCTTTTAAAGGTTGTTCCCAACCCTCCTTTTCAAGTGTTAGAGGACCTCTTACAGGGAGCCCAAATAGGAGTTCAAAGGGGCTGAAGCCCACTCCTTTCTGGGGTACCTCCCTGTAAGCAAAAAGGAGGCAAATAACAGGACATCCCATCTCCTCCTGAGTTCTTCAGGGAGTCCCATTATCATTCCTTTGAGAGTTTTATTAAACCTCTCTACCAGTCCATTTGTTTGTGGATGATAAGGTGTGGTGAATTTGTATGTTACACCACATTCCTTCCACATGGCCTTCAAGTATGCAGACATAAAGTTGCTACCCCTCTCTGATCCCACCTCTTTTGGGAAACCCACCCTGGAAAAGATTCCCAGGAGGGCTTTTGCCACTGCAGAAGCTGTAGTGGTCCTTAGAGGAATTGCTTCAGGATATCTTGTGGCATGGTCCACTACCACCAAGATAAACCTATTGCCTGAAGCAGTAGGAGGGTCAAGGGGGCCAACTATGTCAACCCCTACCCTTTCAAAGGAAACCCCAACCACAGGCAGTGGAATAAGGGGAGCCTTTGGGGTGCCACCAGTCTTGCCACTGGCTTGACAGGTGACACAGGACTTACAAAAATCTTTTGTGTCCTCTGATATTCTAGGCCAATGAAACAGGGGGACAAGCCTTTCCCATGTTTTAATTTGCCCTAAATGTCCAGCCAAGGGAATGTCGTGGGTTAGAGTTAGGAGGAACTCTCTGTATTGCAGGGGAATGACCAATCTCCTGGCTGCTCCAGGTTTAGGGTCCCTTGCCTCTGTATACAAGAGGTTGTCCTCCCAGTAAACTCTATGTGAGTCACTGACATCCCCATTTTGCTGTTTGACAGCTTGCTGTCTGAGACCCTCTAATGTGGGACAGGTTTTCTGTGCCACACTCAGCTCCTCCCTGGCCGGCCCCCCTCCACCCAAAAGCTAAGCAGTGTCTGCTTCCAGCTCCTCTGGTGAAGGTTCTGCACAGAGGGTAAATTCTTCTTCCTCAGAAGTTGAATCATCTGTAGAGGGAGGGATAGTGGGTAGGGATTTACCCTTACTAACCCTAGCTTTAGGGAGCACTTGGTCCATTGTTCCAGGATCCAAGTCACCCTGTCCTTTTTGCTTTTTGGCCTGAGCCCTGGTTAAAGCAAAAATATGCCCAGGAATGCCCAGCATTGCTGCATGAGCCTCCAACTCCACTTCTGCCCAAGCTGATGTCTCTAAATCATTCCCTAGTAGACAGTCTACAGGTAAATCTGAGGCAACCACAACTTTCTTTGGACCAGTAACCCCCCCCACCCAGTTGAGATTCAAAACAGCCATGGGGTGGCTAAGAGTGTTGTTATGAGCGTCTGTCACTTGGTACTGGTGACCAAGTAGGTATTGTTGAGGGTGTACCAGTTTCTCTATTACCATGGTAACACTGGCACCTGTGTCCCTGTAGGCCTGAACCTCAACACCATTTATTAGGGGAAGTTGCTTGTACTTATCCATATTAAGGGGACAAGCAACCAAGGTGGCCAAATCAATGGCACCTTCAGAGACTAGCACAGCCTCTGTGGTCTCCCTAACAAGACCAACCCCAACTACATTGTCAATAGTGAGCCCAGCTACTCCCTTGGTTTGGCTATTAGTAGGTTTGCTCCCACTACCACTGCTATTACTAGGGGCGCTAGGTGTAGCAGTAGGGGTTGTGGTAGTGGGAGGCTTGGTGCTTTTCTTTGGACAACTGGCATCAGTTGTCCAATGGCCTTTTACTTTACATAAATAGCACCATGGTTTTTTTACTTGATTAGAAGAGGATTTGGACCCACCACCCCCACCAGAGTATTTTTGTGGGCCTGATGAAGACTCATTTTTAGATTTGTCCCCACCCTTGTCTGAAGACTTACCATCCTTCTTCTTGCCATCCTTGTCACCCCCTGTATGAACTTTTTGGTTCACTCTTGTTCTGACCCATTTGTCTGCCTTCTTTCCCAGTTCTTGAGGAGAGGTCAGATCTGAGTCCACTAGATATTGGTGTAACAAATCAGACACACAGTTATTCAGAATATGCTCTCTCAGGATCAGATTATACAGGCTTTCATAGTCAGAAACTTTACTGCCATGTAACCACCCCTCCAAGGCCTTCACTGAATAGTCAACAAAGTCTACCCAGTCTTGTGAGGACTCTTTTCTGGTTTCTCTGAACTTAATCCTGTATTGTTCAGTGGTTAAGCCAAATCCATCCAAGAGTGCATTCTTCAAAACTGTAAAATTATTGGCATCATTTTCCTTCACAGTAAGGAGCCTATCCCTACCCTTTCCACTGAAAGATAGCCATAGGATAGCAGCCCACTGCCTTTGAGGGACCCCCTGTACAACACAGGCCCTCTCAAGTGCAGCAAACAACTTGTTAATGTCACCCCCCTCCTTGTAAGGGGGAACTATCTTATGCAGATTCCTAGAATCATGCTCTTTCACAGGATTACTATCTGGAATACTGCTGCTGCCACCATGGGGTCCTAACCCCAACCTCTGTCTTTCTTTTTCTAACTCTAAAGATTCCCTGTCTAGAGCCAGCTGTTGGTGTTTAAGCTTCAGCCTGGACTCTTCCACTCTCAATCTATTGAGTTCCCTTTCTAACATTCTGTCATCAGGGTGGGTGGGTTGGGCATGCTTTGACACAGAAGAATGATGTGAATGAACAGAGGGAGACCTGTCCCTAACAGTTGGCACCCTAACAACCTGGCCTGCAGGAATGACATCCCTACTGTGATGAGAGCTCACATTAGTACCAGTTATGCTAGGTGGTCTGCTAAGGGGCAGGTTGGGAAGGATACCATCTAACACTCTTCTTAGGGGTGCCCCAGAGTCAGAGTGTGAACCATCTCCTAACTTCTCAAAGGATGTGCCAGCTAAGGCCTTATCATTCTCAATAAGCATGTTAGATAACAATTCTCTAGAGGGATTCTTCCCTACCCCTAAACCTCTATCAATGCAGAGACTGAGCTGACCAGATCAAGAGAAGGACCTACATCATACATGATAGAAAAAGGTTTAGGGACAGATAAAAGAAAGAAAAAGTTTCAGGACTTTTTAAGGAAACAGAAAAAAAACGTTTTCAACTTTTTAGAAACGTTTTGAAAGTTTAGAGGTACTTTTCAGCACTTAGCAAATAGAGTAAGAGAAGAAAAGCAAAACTTTTTGGTTAGGTGTACATACACTGAACTTGTTTTGTATATTATTCTATTATGAAAAGTACAAAATGACAAAGTGGTAAGTAGTTGCAAGTACTTATCCCACCGCTGCACAACCAATGTAGGAGGCTGGCCTGGCTTGTAGTGGGTACCAAGGGGTACTTACACTCTGTACCAGGTCCAGTTATCCCTTATTAGTGTAGAAGAGGTGTTTCTAGCAGCTTAGGCTGATAGAAGGTAGCTATAGCAGAGCAGCTTAGGCTGAACTAGGAGACATGCAAAGCTCCTACTATACCACTGGTGTCATATGCACAATATCATAAGAAAACACAATACACAGATATACTAAAAATAAAGGTACTTTATTTTTATGACAATATGCCAAAAGTATCTCAGTGAGTACCCTCAGTATGAGGATGCAAAATATACACAAGATATATGTACACAATACCAAAAATATGCAGTAATAGCAAAAGGAAGTAATGCAAGCAATGTATAGTCACAGTAGATTGCAATAGGAGCACATAGGTATAGGGGCAACACAAACCATTTACTCCAAAAGTGGAATGCGAACCACGAATGGACCCCAAACCTATGTGAGCTTGTAGAGGGTCGCTGGGACTGTAAGAAAACAGTGAGGGTTAAAAAAATAGCCCACCCCAAGACCCTGAGAAGTAGGTGTAAAGGGCACCTATGTTCCCCAGAGAGCACAGAAGTCGTGATAGGGGAATTCTGCAAGGAAGACCAACACCAGTAATGCAACCAAAGTGGATTTCCGGACGAGAGTACCTGTGGAACAAGGGGAATAAGTTCAAGAGTCGCGACAAAGTCGAGATTGGGCAGATGCCCAAGAAATGCCAGCTGAGGGTGCAAAGAAGCTGCCACCGGATGGTAGAACCTGTGGATTCTGCAAGAACGAAGAGGACTAGGAACTTCCCCTTTGGAGGATGGATGTCCCAGGTCGTGAAGAAGCTTGCAGAGGTGTTCCCATGCAGAAAGACCGCATACAAGCCTTGCTAGCTGCAAGGGTCGCGGTTAGGGTTTTTGGATGCTGCTTTGGCCCAGGAGGGACCAGGATGTCGCCACTTGGATGAGGAGACAGAGGGGGCGCCCAGCAAGTCAGGGAGCCCTCACAGGAGCAGGCAGTACCCGCAGAAGTGCCGGAACAGGCGCTACGAAGAGGAGTGAACCGGAGCTCACCCGAAGACACAAAAGGGAGTCCCACAACGCCAGAGGACAACTCAGGATGTTGTCCACTGCAGGTTAGAGTGTCGAGGACCCAGGCTTGGCTGTGCATGAAGGAAATCCTGGAAGAGTGCACACGAGCCGGAGCAGCTGCAAATCACGCGGTACCCAGCAATGCAGTCTAGCGTGGGGAGGCAAGGACTTACCTCCACCAAACTTGGACTGAAGAGTCACTGGACTGTGGGAGTCACTTGGACAGAGTTGCTGAGTTCCAGGGACCACGCTCGTCGTGCTGAGAGGGGACCCAGAGGACCAGTGATGCAGTCTTTTGTTGCCTGCGGTTGCAGGGGGAAGATTCTGTCGACCCACAGGAGATTTCTTCAGAGCTCCTAGTGCAGAGAGGAGGCAGGCTACCCCCAGAGCATGCACCACCAGAAAAACAGTCGAGAAGGCGGCAGGATCAGCGATACAAGGTTGCAGTAGTCATCTTTGCTACTTTGTTGCAGTTTTGCAGGCGTCCTGAGCAGTCAGCGGTCAATCCTTTGGCAGAAGGTGAAGAGAGAGATGCAGAGGAACTCTAATGAGCACTTGCATTCGTTATGTAAAGAATTCCCCAAAGCAGAGACCCTAAATAGCCAGAAAAGGAGGTTTGGCTACCTAGGGAGGAGGATAGGCTAGCAACACAGGTAAGAGCCTATCAGGAGGAGTCTCTGACGTCACCTGCTGGCACTGGCCACTCAATGCAGTCCAGTGTGCCAGCAGCACCTCTGTTTCCAAGATGGCAGAGGTCTGGAGCACACTGGAGGAGCTCTGGGCACCTCCCCTGGGAGGTGCAGGTCAGGGGAGAGGTCACTCCCCTTTCCTTTGTCCAGTTTCGCGCCAGAGCAGGGCTGGGGGATCCCTGAACCGGTGTAGACTGGCTTATGCAGAGATGGGCACCATATGTGCCCATCAAAGCATTTCCAGAGGCTGGGGGAGGCTACTCCTCCCCAGCCCTTACACCTTTTTCCAAAGGGAGAGGGCGTAACACCCTCTCTCTGAGGAAGTCCTTTGTTCTGCCTTCCTGGGCCAAGCCTGGCCGGACCCCAGGAGGGCAGAAACCTATCTGAGGGGTTGGCAGCAGCAGCAGCTGCAGTGAAACCCCGGGAAAGGCCGTTTGGCAGTACCCGGGTCTGTGCTAGAGACTCGGGGGATCATGGAATTGTCTCCCCAATGCCAGAATGGCATTGGGGTGACAATTCCATGATCTTAGACATGTTACATGGCCATGCTCGGAGTTACCATTGTGGTGCTATACATAGGTAGTGACCTATGTATAGTGCACGTGTGTAATGGTGTCCCCGCACTCACAAAGTCTGGGGAATTTGCCCTGAACGATGTGGAGGCACCTTGGCTAGTGCCAGGGTGCCCACACACTAAGTAACTTAGCACCCAACCCCTGACTTATAAATTACTTAAGTGCAGTGATAAATGGCTGTGAAATAACGTGGACGTTATTTCACTCAGGCTGCAGTGGCAGGCCTGTGTAAGAATTGTCAGAGCTCCCAATGGGTGGCAAAAGAAATGTTGCAGCCAATAGGGATCTCCTGGAACCCCAATACCCTGGGTATCTCAGTACCATATACTAGGGAATTATAAGGGTGTTCCAGTATGCCAATGTGAAGTGGTCAAATTGGTCACTAGCCTGTTAGTGACAATTTGGAAAGCAGAAAGAGCATAACCACTGAGGTTCTGGTTAGCAGAGCCTCAGTGAGACAGTTAGTCATCACACGGGTAACACATACAGGGCACACTTATGAGCACTGGGGCCCTGGCTGGCAGGGTCCCAGTGACACATACACTAAAACAACATATATACAGTGAAATATGGGGGTAACATGCCAGGCAAGATGGTACTTTCCTACACACATGAAATCCCATTTTCTTTGTCTGGAGAAAAGGAAAAGAAAACTTGCAATTGCACGAATTTGCAGCCATTTACTCATACACAACTGAACACTATTCACAATTATGCATGCTGATAACTCTTTGCATAAATGTAATTAGGAATTCCCAAACTTTCCACCACTCCTTAAAACCTGCAACTTTTACAGGTTTCAAAAATAATTTGGTAAATGTCTGTGAATTCCAGATTTTTTTTTAATCTACAAGAATTCAGATTTATCTTTCTGAATCAGTTCTGAAGAATGTGCCCTGAGGGAGTAAGAAAGCTACTTTTCTGTGAGTCGGGTTAATCAAAGGACACTTGCAAGATGTTCAAAGCATGCTTAGATGC
Organism: Pleurodeles waltl; assembly: GCF_031143425.1. NCBI lineage: Eukaryota > Metazoa > Chordata > Amphibia > Caudata > Salamandridae > Pleurodeles > Pleurodeles waltl. The sequence continues at coordinate 322,312,283 of NC_090436.1, forward strand.
ATTTTGGAAAATAAAACAGAAATTCGAAAACATGAAGTATTGACATTTAAGGACATTCTGGAAAAATCGTTCCTCATAAAAATGAACAATTACCATGAGTGTTGTTGGTAGAGAAGAGCAGGCTGTTGTAGCCTGTCAATATTGTAGTTTAATGTGTGTTTTGGCATCACAACATTAGTCCTCTCTCTCGGTAAGTTATTATTTGGGGTTTTTCCATAGTTTGGGGTTTTCCATACACTGAAACAAATCTGAAGTAGGTAACACAAGTGTCTTCACAGGCGACAACATGAATTAATTACATTTCACATGTAAGCTGATCAGAATGCATTGCTTATAACCTGTTATCTTTTATGACAGTAATCCATGTTTTCATAAAGCATGCACACAGACACGAGGATGACTGCAATAGATTTCATACATGAAAAATACACTTTTTAGGAACTTCAAATCTTTTAGTGGCATGAAACAAATGACTCACTTGTTGGGTGCTCGATCTTGTAAGTTTGTTAATGCAGCAAAATTATTCCTTACTGTGCGTAGGCTGGCTAGCACCTGGCACAAAAAAACACAAATGTCAAATATTCAGAAATGTATTGAAAAAATCAGCTTTTAATGTTTTTCTATTATGCATCATTTAATTTTAGCTTAACTATAATGAAAGCGATTAAGAAAAAATAGGAATATCACAGTTGTAGTACAGGCATTAAATTCACAGGAAATTGTTGTCATTGTTTAAACAATATTATCTTCGGGGTGGACTCTCCCAGCCACCTATTGACCAAGTTGGTGTCAGAGAGATTGAGGCAAAGCCAACAAGGAACTTACATCACCTCAGTGGGTAAATATCTGGGAGTGTTCTCCCCCTTTGAAACATATTGCTGTTGTAAATGAGACCCAGACAAGTAAGGGAGAAATTCACAAAATTGTTGGCAGATGGTGTGTTAAAGTATTATTTAGGAGGAAGGCTACAAGAGCATACGTGCTGAATTTTGTGTTCCTTTTTTAGTTTTTTTTGGTGAGAAGCCTCCATCATGTTTATTCCACTGAAAGGCACTCTACTGAACGTCTAGTTTTCAGTGTCATAAAAAGTAGCACATGGAAAGGTAGTAACCGATTTTAGCCACAATATAAAATATTAATTGCGATACAAACTTAGGAAATTATGATGAGTTCTAAGATGACTTCACAATGTAGAAAATGCATATTTTATGATGGGGTTTAACAAACCATCTATGAGAGAAAGCAGATTTATCTCATAATGTTGTCATTGGAATTCTGATTAGTGCTCCAGAAAGCTTAAAGAGGACATCTTTTTTCAAAGAAAAATATTATCATCTTCATCCATGTGAATAAAGTTTGGCCAGCATGAGTGAGACACGTGATTCCATCAGCAGCAGTAGGCTGTACGTGAGTGCCCAGTGATCCACGATAGCTTCACAAGGGACTTTAATGATCAACTACTGTATTCATGATGTGACTGAGGGACTCCTCGTGCAAGGTCACTGGAATAGCAGCGGCTGAATTCCGAGCTATTCCTGTGAAGACGGATGAAGTAGGCAATTGTAGAGGATTTCATACAGTGATGAATCCAGCGGTTTCAAAAATGTGTTGTTAGTCATTTATGGCATATTGTAAATCAGACATCTGTACACTATACAAATGCTGCATCGTTGATTTGTGCTTAGCCTGTACACATCTACCCACGAGAGTCACAGCTAGTGCATGAGAGAGGCCTCATTACATCAACTCTCATATCACTTCACCTCTTTCCTCTAACAAGTGTAATTGATGATCACAGAGTTCTAATAAAGGACCAGAGTCACAATCAAAATAATCTTTATTAGGTTAAAAACCATTAAAAAAAACTCAACATAGAATCAACATTACAACACATCACAATAATTGATCCTATTAAAAATAACATGTCCATATCGTATTTCAGTCATGAAAACACAGTCTTCAATAAATAGGATATAAATGCCATATGCAGATGTACACATAGGACGATTCAAGTGAGATCAGCAATGCCCTTGATTCACTGACCCAACTCAACAGGCAAACCACAAAGTGTGTTGTACAAGTCTAGCTGAAAGTATAAGCAGGATGCTCGTGTTCGGTGCAGCCCTAGCCAAGCAATTCCGCCTCCTTGATTAAGAGCACAGAGCGTCTTATACAAACACGGGCATTTAATGCATATAATAAAAGGTGCATAACCATGAAATACTTAGGCCCATATTTATACTTTTTTAGTGCTGCATTTGCGTCATTTTTTGATGCAAAAGGGACGCAAACTTACAAACTACAATTGTAATTGTAAAAAAGTATAAATATGGGCCTTAGTTCCCCACTAGGCTCCTTATTCTCCCAGCTTCAGAAATATATTTATAAATCATCCTAGGGCTATATTTGGTTTGTAAAAGTTGCAAGTAAAACAAGGCCGGCCTGCATCTTCTAGTCTTCATAGATATAAGCAGCAGGATTAAAACATGTTTCCTAGATGCATCATATAATAAAAAGTGCAGCATAGACTGCACTGAACACGAGTCACAGAGGCATAGTTCAAGGGCAGAATCAAGATAAACATTGTTAGGGTAGGAACTAAAAGTGGGCTATATTAAACCTAAGACTCACCAGATAGAATCTTTAGGAGTGTTGAAATGGAAACAAAAGATAGGGCTCCATTGGTAACTAATGGAAGGTAGCTGGACACCCTTTTCTTTCCCATCACTAGGCCTTCTCTGTACCTTTTGCATAGGACTAAAATATTGTGTTTTAACTGATGTTTGGGGACAGTGGAAATGTTATGTGGCTTGTCAGAACAGTCATCTCTCCCTTGCACAACAGGTTGCTCCTTAACATATCTTAGCCACGGAATGCTATGTGCTTAGTCAAGAGACAGACAATCATTTATTATTTCTTCATTAAGGACTGTCTCTTGCATGAACCAAATTGAATGCCATAGCATGAGCGGGGCTAGTTTAATACGGTCTTGCTGGGTCAATAAACCTAGTTCCATGTGGCAAAGGAATATGGGAATAATGTTGGGTACAGACATAAGCCTTCTCAAGAGCACATTTTTTTTAATCTGTAAGTTCAAGTTGTCACAGTATCCCCAAACCCTAGCTCCATATATCGCAGTAGTAGAGCGGCACTGTGCCTCATAGATGTTGATCATGGCATCCATGAGTTTGGAGCCCAGCTTCCCAAGAAATCTAAAAAGGGCTTCAATGGTCTGATAAAACTTAGGGGCATATTTATACTCTGTTTGCGCTGAATTTGCGTAAATATTTTTGACACAAATTCGGTGCAAACCTTACACTATATTTATACTATGACGCCCGACCCCGCGAACATCAAAATTCCTCTGTGTGTGTCATTTTCTGGATGCGGGAAACCGCCTTGCGTTAATGATATGCAAGGTAGGCGTTCCCGTCCAAAAAATGACTTTAAGGCCTGTGCCCCTTATTTATACTCCCTCGTCATTTTGACGCACAGGAGGGAGCAGGCCTTAAAAGACGGTGCCCGGCCTAATGTGCGCTGTTTTTTAACGCCTGTGTGAGGGAGGGCGTTAAGGGACCTGTGAGCTCAATTCCATGGTCTCTGACCATGGAAGCAGTCCACAGGTGCCCTTCCCTGCCCCCAGGGACACCCCCTGCCACCCCCACCCACCCCTGGAGGACACCCATGGATGGGGGGACCCATCCTAGGTAAGTTGAGGTAAGTATTTTTTTTTTTCAAGTGGCATAGGGGGGCCTCACTTGGACCCCCCCTACATGCCACTGTGCCCAAATGACATGCCCAGGGGACAGAAGTCCCCTGAGAATGGTAATTGGACAGGGGGGCATGACTCCTGTCTTTGCTAAGACAGGAGTCATTTCAATGGTGGTTGTGTGTCAAAAAATGGCGCAAGTCCAGTTAGAGCCATGATTTTTTACTCTAACCTGACTTGCACCATTTTTTTACGCACAACCCCCATTTTTCCCTACGCCGGCGCTTCCTGGTTAGAGTCATTTTTTTTTACTCTGACCAGCCCGCAGTGGCGAGTAACGTCAATCCATAAATAAGGCGCCCGCCTGGTGCGTTGGAATGGCGTTAGCCGGCGGTACAGTTTTTGACACAAACCAGCGCCGGCGCTGGTTTGCGTCAAATAGTATAAATTTGGCCCTTTGACTTTCTAACTTTGATTAAAAGCGACCATGTGCCTTTACGATCAAATTGTATGCCTAAGTAGGTGAAAGTTGGGACATTAAGACATTTTTCACCATTAATATGGCGTGGTCTCAAAAATGACTAGAATGTTCAACCATCTTGTAGAATGTGGCTGCACTGGGAGACATTCAGGTGGAGAAGACAATTTAAGAGCTATTCACTGTCCGGTACAGAACGCTGGATAAGTACAGGGAAATGGTTCTTATATTTTCTTCTGCAAGCTCCTGAAATACACGAGCCTCCAAAACCATTAATTTCCATCTGTTATTATTAACTGTTTAAATTGGTCCCATACAGTGAAACTATGTAGTTTACAGCAGTTTTCCCTGTCTTTTAAAACAGTATCCTCATTGTTTTGTTTGATTTAAATTGTTCATTATAGTACAATAGGTTTAGTTAATTACCTTTGAAAATGGATGTTTATAAGCTGTACTGAAAGACATTTTCGTACACAATAAGTATATATTTTCAAATGTGTTATTCTCATTCCTAATATGTAACTCACAAAAAACAATTATTTTGAAGCCAGTTCTCATTTATGCACGGAGATGCAACTACTGACAAGAAGAATTGGGAAAGAGTAAAAAGAAAAAATGTCCAAACAGCAACTCTTCCTCATGTGGACAGGGGATGCTGGACTTAGGTACAGATATCTCTCTTTAGCTATTTTATCTCCTTGGGACGCTCTGACTCAATCCCATTTTATAACTATCTGGGAGAGCTTCCCCACTTGGATAATATTATAAAGGGCTGAAACAGTTAAGGAAAGAAATCCTTACCACGGTCCAGCCTTCACATTCCACATCTGTTTCTTAAGGCTATCTATTCACTCATTCACTTAATAGCTTCTTATTTTTAAAATAGCAACATTTTTGTAAGCCTGGAATGTTTTTCAATATTTCCTTTAATGCATGAGAGTGTGGTTTAAGAGATACAGGAAGCTGTTTGCACACAGATCTCATATAAAATTAATAGATTTGTGCTCCTGTCAGTAATGAGCCCCCTCCCCCCAAAAGAGTTATTGTTTGGCTATTTCATTTTTATATTTACATCTCCCGCTTGCTTTTGTTAGTAATTGCATCTCCCTGCATAAATGTGTACTGGCTTCAGATTTTTTATTGCGAGTTAAACATAAGAAAATGATATAACATATTTAAAATATACATTCATTATCCATAAATATGTCTCTCGGTATTCCTTATGAATTATTACATTCAGAGGTAATACATTAAAACGTATTTCAAAATCAGAGCGATGAGGCAACTTCTATAAAACACATTAAAATTGTACTGAACTACACAATGTTCACTATACACTTTAAATACATAAAACAAACACCTGTAAGTAATTGTTTCCAGGGACTCATTTATGTCAGAAAGTTGTAGTATCATAAATGAGAACCATGTTCATGTGGGTGTTCAGCCTTCTGTGCAGGCATGTCTATTATTTGGAAGCTCTGGTCTCCATCGGGCTGCAGCAGGCCTACTAGTGCAGACACATTCTGTGGGCTGAGTAGACCCTCGCTCTTTATTAGCAATCTGCGACCTCCACAGGCAGCTGTTGGGTGATTATTCATAGGGATACAGGGGTTGGTACTGTAATGAGTCTTCTCTCAGGTGCGAGCTGTAAATCTCCTACATACGTATACACTGGCGAGAAGCCAATTAAAAAGCAGCTTTGTGATAGGGCACAACTGTCTGATCTATTTACCCTTGTTATTTCACACAGCGTAGCCATTGCAATATTATTCCCTCTTTTACTTGTGGAGTATTTGTTTCCATTTTGTTTTGTGTGTCCCTTTTTAATAGCGTGGCCTGAATTATAAAACCTTTTCCTCATCTGCACTAGTTCCGATTTTGGAATGTGGGGCTAACTAATGTGCCACTCATGTGTCACTGCCCGTACGTCAATGATTCCAAAGTGTGGTGCAATCCATAACATGATATGTTGTACTCAGTGGAGTGACAGAGGGGGGAAGCAGCCCTTGCGGTGCAGGGGGACGGGGGCTGGGGGTAGGGGGAAGTTGCCTCCCAATCTTCTGTGGGCGTATAATCCTTTCGATGGCCCCGTGCACCCCTAAACCAGTTAATATTTGTGAGATGTTGGAGACGTGGGGGGCTCCATCTCATTCTTCATTTTGCCCTTAGAGTGAGAAGTAAATATGCCAAAATGTGCCTAGAATTCCGCTACTCTGGATTACAGCACCGTTCTCGTGCAAACTCCATAGTCGAACTTTCTCCTTGGGCCCTTCATTTCAAGTGCAATATCTTAAAGTGTTGTTAAATTTTTACGTTTACGAGGGTGGTATCGCAGTGATCATGGCAAATGTTAAATTTCTCCCTCATGTCTCAAGTAAAAAGAAATAGTACTGCATTCTACAAACTCGCCGCTAGAGGACCCTCCTGCCCTATTGAAAAAGTATTTCCTTGCATTTTAAATCCCAAACTAGCTGCACATTTTACATGCCAGACGCTGGTGCTGTTGGCGAATAGACAGCTTACGAAGACTCTAAAGGGCTCATTTACCCCTTGTGCTGCCGTAGTGTCATTTTTTCTGACTCCACGGCGGCGCAGAACAGTCCCCCACCACCCTCCGTATTTATAAACTGGCGCAATGGGACTATTCCGCCAGTTTGTAAACCCTTGTGCCACATTATACCTGCACCAGTTATAATGTATGCAAGGGAGGCGTTGCCCCGCAAGAAGTCCATTAGGAAGGGCGCAGTGAAATCTGCAAGATTTCACTGCGTCATTCTAGCTTGATTTTTTAATACCTGCTCAGGGCAGGTATTAAAGTGACACTGTGCTCTGTTCTATAGACCTTCCTGCGCTTTGCTGGACTAGCGCCAACATTTTTGACGCTAGTCCAGTAAGGCGCAGCAACTGCCTCAGAAATTCTGACGCAGGTGTGCTAATGAGGCCATGGTGCGCTGTCCTGTAAATGCAGCGCTACCATGATGTCGTTAGTGGGAGGGAGCATACGCGCCAGTTTCTTGTAAATGAGGCGCTAAATGACAATATGTTAAGCTAAAGTTTAACCATGTTTATTAAAAATGCAGAACTCAGCAAGGTGTGAGCTAATACTCTACCGGGCAAAAGAGAAGTGCGTCATTAGGAGATGGCAAGTGGTCGCAGCTAATATTCCTTGATTGTTGACCTGAAACTGTTATTTAATCAACATATCTCCTCTGACATTAGTAAATTGTTCCGTAGAGCTTTGTTCTTTTATTTTTAGGACCCTCGAGTTTTTAATAAAGACCAGTTACCCTTCACTAGGTAAGGATGTGCCCCTGCATCTACCTCTACAGTGTAGATCAAATGACTAATAGCCACATATCACATGGAGGAAATAAGGGGGAGTGTTCTCCTGGACCTAAGGCCTCATTTACAAGGCCACAGCGGTACCCAGTGCTGCCGGAGAGTCATTTTTCCGACTCTATGGTGGCACAGTGTGCCAGCCCATATTTACAAGGTCACACAAAGCCGTGTGGCTTTTCATGGCCTTGTAAATAAGGGACCCCTTTCATGCATAACACTGCATGAAAGGGGCCTTCGATGGGTGTTGCTGCGGGTGTTCCCACGCAACACCCATGGAACCCAAAGAAATCTGATTCACTCCCAGATTTACAAGTCTGGGAATGCGTCAGATTCCTATGCCACTTCAGGGGTGGCATTAAAGTGGCACAACAGGGAGAAATAACATTATTTCTCCCATGGTTTTCCCTCTTTCTCTGTGTGCTGCATCCTGCAGAACACATAGGAAGAGGAAAACACAATTAATGTCTGTCTATGTGCAGGAAGGTGTCCCTTCCAGCACATAAACAATCATCCATGCTATGCAGGCATCCTTGCACAATGGTGAAGAGTACCCGTGTTGGTGCTAGGCAGCAATTTGTGCACCAGCACAGGGGACATGGACAGGAATGCATCATATCTTATATAGATATGGCGCGTTCCTGTCCTTTTGTTTTGACGCAGTGCGGCACAGCAAAAAGGCTTGTGGTGCTGCCCTGTGCCAAAACTTAGTAAATGGGGTCCAGAGTTTCACTCAGTTTTAGTGCAGGCGCTAACACGATTCTAAGTGATCTGACATGAGGCAACGAGGGAGAGCCGATCAGCTTTCATTCTGTATTTTTTTTAGGAGAAAGTTGATGCACGTACTGTGCAAATGCCAATGCATTGATTAGCACTAAACACCTTATACATCGTGCAAAGGTGGGGTAGGGGGTGGAAACAGTGCAAACACACCTATAATTCCACAGTCTACCAAAGTCGGACTGGCCTATAGAGCCAACAGGCAGTGGCCGGTAGGCTGGTATGACAGGACAGTGTGTGGTCTGGTTTAATTTTTTGGCTGTGAGGTGGGTTAATGGTCTGCTGGGCTGGTTTTTACTGCTGATGACCTTGATGTTATAACAAGCATTTCTGCAGCAAGCTCTGTAGCATAACTTGCAAAATTCTTATACAGCATGTTTCTTGCACCTGCCGCACATCCGTAACAACGCCATGGATTCACTGTATGTACAATATAGAGCTCCATTGTGTACATTTTCACAAATGCTTCAGAAATTCTGATGCATCTGTTGGTGTTAAAGTGATGCATTGCTGGAGTTGCATCATTAAACTAACACAACTCCAGCAATGTGAAGAGAGTCCCATGGGAAAAAGCCCTGCATCTATTTTACACCTGGTCTGAGCAGGCGTCAAAACTTTGACACAGTGAAGTCGTAGAGTGACACACTGAAAGTTATAAATTTCACTGCACCAGTTCTACGTAGCTTTTTCCGTTGGGACACCTACACTGCATACATTATACCTTGCGCAGGTATAATGTGATGCAGAGCTTTTCAAAGTGATGCGTTGGGCCCAATGCATCCATTTGTAAATATGGAGCAGTACAGTGCACTGCTAGCCCCACCACTGCGTCAAAAAATAATTACGCAGTTGCGGCAGAAGGGGCTTGTAAATGAGGCCCTGTGTATTTATAACACTGCTTCCAATGCAAGGTTAACGTAGTCATTTGCCTAATTGGTGGAAAATTCCCACATAACCTAATCTACGAGTCTGTTTACAAGCCACTTGTACTATAATGAAGGGACATATATACTAACATTTCATGCAATGGAGGTCTAGGAGCAGAGATTCTGCATTGCACCATGAAGTGATAAGGAGAAACAACATTATTTCGACTTGTTACACCTGCATCAGGGAGGCGCAGCTTTTTGGCGAAATGCCAGGTTCACTGACCTTCCTAAATTTAGGATTGCATCAAGATCCATGGGTGCATGCATAGGAATGCCCATGCCCCACCCATGGAACTCCTCCCAGATGCAAAGTAACACAAGTTACTTCATATATACTAACCCACACAAAGCCATGCAAAGTGGCTTTGCGTGGCTTATTAAATGACAAAAAAGACTTTGCATAGGGGCTGTGCCATAAAAGCGATGTAACCCGGATGCAAAACTTAGTTAATCAGGGGTGAAGTCTTCTCCTGGTTTTGGTCTTATTTAAATAGACTAAGGCTGACAGGAAACATCTGAAGTAATAACTGCACACTATTGCAGCATGTCTGATAAAACGTTCTTCTTATTTCTCTCTGGTAAGCATCTATGTAAAATCAAATCGAAAAAAATGGAAAGTAGCTCCATGCAGGGGATGCAAAGCCTGCTTAAAGATCCTTCTGGTCCTAATCATTAACTTAATTGGGATGCAGGTGCTCTTGACTATGCCAGTCATCAAATTGGAGAGGGAGCAATTACTACGTCACACCTTTTTTAACTACTTTTTTAACTGTTAATGTCATTTTTTGTATTTTCAGCTGGTGCTGATAGTGCTAGTGCTGATCAGGGCATGTATGATTTTCAACATTCAGTTGATTTAAATGCTAAGGAAGAGATCAGAAGGCCACAAGAAATATAATTATAACCTCAATGGACCAAACAAACGAATGTTCTTTTGCTTTAATTGCCTTTTTATTCCTGGTATTTTTCTGACTTCTCGTAGACAAAGAAGGCATTGTACGTCTCTTGCCATTTGTACTAGAAATAACTGTGTTCCTAGAGAAGCAGGGCCAAGACAACATTCAATTCCAGGTAATAACCCCCCCTTTAAAAATTCCATTAATGTGTTACTCAGCTACAAAGAAGCCAGGTGGGAACGGGGTAATTTATGCAGTCGGTTACGTGGAACATGAAATTCATGTCAGTATTTGCAAGAGTGACCACTCGCACCTGTAACTCGAGATGTGTGATGAAGATGTAACGTACCCACCTGTTCCACAATACTACACAGAATTACAATGTCCTTCCAGAGTACTTTTTGTTCTCATCTCAGCTACACATAACCTATTATAACATATTGTGCATAAGGAATGAGTCCTAAAAATTATTTGGTGAACAGTATTGTTGGGGCTTCTGAACCAGAAATTAAAGTTCAAGAGCGCTCATTTCTTGGTCTGGCAGAAGTCTGCTCTAAAGTCATTCTGAATTTTGCTAGTATTTCTGAGCAATTGAGGATGCTACTAAAAAAATGATCTCTGTTCAATTGGAATGAGGAGTGTGACCAGGCTTTCAAGAACATCAAAAGCAGCATTGAAAAATTATTAACTTTAGGACATTTTGATGTTATTAAGAAAATGATATTATCAACCGATGCCAGCGTTAAACTTTTGAGTTCAGTGTTAGCTGTAGTGATCAATGGAGAGTTAAGGGTGTTGGCTTTTGCTTCTCGTTATTCACCAACCAAGATAGTACTTGAGTATGTCTGCACACGTTTCCTGTAAAATCTTTTCCTTCGTTATGTTCTTTACATGGGTTCTTGAATTCTTTGGAGGTTGATGATCAATCTTCCTTCTTCTTGGCCCGCATCACCAATTTTAAGTTTTAATGTCAACTTCACTCCAGCAACTGGTTTGATGTATTTATTTGAAATGCTCAAAATAAGACCAACAAACCTCAGAGACAGCAACAACTCCCAACTGACTGTTCCTTAATCAAACTTCAGAACTTCCTCGTGACAGAATATTATGACCTCCTCAAGTAACAAGCATAGTATTCCACTCTAGCAACCAATTCTAAGCCACAACAACAGCGTAAGGCTCACTGTCTGCTCCTAAACACCTGGGGCCAGGTGTACTTAAAACTGGTAGCATTCATGAACCTACATCATGAATATTAATAAGGTAGGTCTCAATTTGTGACCCAGTATGATTCTCTGTCATCACAGGGATGGTGGCCTGCTGGGGTCAGCAAACCACCATGACTATGATTGCTTTCAAATAAAGAAATCATTTTTTTTTTTAATGCAGCCTATTTTCCTGAATGCCTTTTAAAATGGAAAAACCAAAAAGTTTTATTTTTATCTTTTAAGAGGAGGCAGTGGTCTGTGGGACCACTGCCTGCTCCTAAGAAATATTAGGTGGACCCCAGTGGACCCTTTCCCATTTGCAAATAGGCTACCACCAAGTTTGAGTTTCCAGTAAAGTGCAAATGTTTTGCGACTACATTTCGGTCGCAAACCATTTGTACATACCAATGTGAATCGTATATGGAAGGGACACCCCAAACACGCCCTTCCAAATAACAATTCACAAACCCAAACTGCGATTCAGTAACAGGTCACCGAATCGTAATTTGGGTTTTGTATATAGAAAAGGCATTTTTCCATTCTCAAACAATCCGATTCTGCGAATCAGGATGTTTGCAAATGCAAAAATGTTCCATACATCTAGTCAAAAATGTGGTAATAGGTCAATTGGCAAAATAATGAATCACAGTGGGTCTCACTTTGACCAACCTCACGGATATTAATGAGTAGATCTCAAGTAACAACCTTCTACAATTGGAGGCCATCACAGGGAAAGAGTGTTCACATCTATTTGATATTATAGAGAAACAGCTGCTGCTGATTTCAGATCTCCATTGGGTACTACTTCAGCAGTGGCTGTCAGAAGAAAGTTTTGGCTAGGACATTGGAAGGGAGGCAGGTTCATAAGTAATTTTTACTGAGGTTACCCTTTCATGGACAATGCTCCTTTGGACCTCGTCTTGGAGAGCTAGGTAAATGGGCAGCAGAATATCCAAAGCTAGCACTTCCATTTCATCCATTTGCTAATAGTATGGCCAGGTGGAGCCATCTTCCTAAGCATTCTCTTGTGCACACATCTACTTTAAGAAGTCGTTCTTTGAATGAGAGGAGGTAGAGGAAGAGGTTAATTCCATCCCATTAATCCACCTTCTGTAGGATAATCATAATTGCTGATTATACTGGGGAACACACCCCTCTAGTCAGAGGCCGATTAAAGTATGGCCTTAAATATTGATTGAGGAATGTCTCAGACCTGTGGGTGTTGGATATAATTTGAGGGGTCATTCAATGGAGTTTGCTCTAGAATTTCCTGAAGACCTCTAATTATCAGCACCATAGCCAAAGGATCATCACAAGAAGAATTAAATTTCTCAGGAACAGAGACTTAGTTGCAGAAAGGAGAAACTGTCAGGGTTCTGTTATCTCAAGCTCAAGAATGAAGGAGCATATACTATATTCTATTTTAGTGCCAAACCTTTAGGAACATTTCACCCTGTCATAGATCTAATGTTATAAATGCCTTCACAAAGACTATCCCAATCCAGTTGTACACTCTTCAGACCAATTATGCCAGCCATCTCTAATGAACATTTCATGTCATCAATTAATCTCCAAACATACCTACATATTCCCATGTTAAGGGCTCATCAATGTTTTCCAGGATTCCATACACTGGATGCTCACATCCAGTATCAAGTCCTCCTGTTTGGTCTGAAATCAGCCCCATGCGTATTTACAAAAGGTGCTTACTCCACCATTTGCAATTTGACACAAAGAGTGAATGCAGATGCACCAATAACTGGAAGACTTGCTAATTCATCCTCTATCTCATCATATCTGCAGTTGAGTCAGCAACTCATATTTGAAGGACATTTGTTCAACTCATCTGTTGGAAAGGTTTACCTATCTCTTCATCAGATCGCGAAGCTGCATTATCACCTCCGCTGCCTTCCAAGGATGACATCTGGCAAAGTGCATCTTTGATTTCACAGTCACAGCAACATATCTGCATCAGATTTTGAGTTCCCTTGGTGAGATTTCATATGCGATCTCAGTTTCATCACATTGCTGCTGACTGGAATCTCAAATCCTTGGACCTTCCCAAGTTAATTCCCGTGTCCAAGTCTTACAACCAGCCTTCCTGTTGGTTGAGTCACAAGTCAACCTCTCTCGAGAGATAGATCAAGCTCCTCCTCTTCTGTGAATGTAACAGACACCAGCATGATGGAATGGGCAGTCAGAATGGGTAACTCATTATGTTAGGACAAGTGACCCGGGGCAGAGTAATCAAGATCCTTGAACTGGGGCACGCTCACGGCCATACAGTATGCAATACTGCATTTTGACACATCACTACTGAAATGGCCAGTCAATGTGTAAACAGACAATCAGGTGGTGATATAGTATGTGAACAAGCATTCACTCCTTAGCAGCTATGGCCCATTGGATCTCTGTCTGTCAGATATGCATCTGCTATCTCTAATGGCCAGTTACATTCCTGGGAAAGACAATCTGGCCGTGGGTTGACTGATCTGAATATTACTGCAGTCTGCAGATTTCTCCCTAATAAGAAGTATCTTTCAACAGGTATTTCTCAAGTTTGTATTCTCGGATGTAGACCTATTCTTTAATAGTGTTAGAGATCTTGATGCAGTGGGACTAGAATCCTCATTCTCTCTTTGGCCTCAAAACCTGCTCTTTTGTAATTTCTTCTCAGGTTGCTTTTGAGAAACAAAAGGGAGAAGCATTACATAATCCTAGTTGCATGAGAGTATCGCAGGAAGAGCTGGCTTCCCCTTCTACAGAGGGTGTTAGTATGTGGGGAATGGTATGTATTTCCCCAACTCCCACTCTTCCATATCTATATCTAACTTTATAAAGCCTAATATGTCCTCCTCTAATGGCGTGGCTTCTGAAAGCCTTGGTTTGTATAGCCTTGGGGTGTCACCTGAGATAGCCAATTCAATTCAGCCCTCCCATAGATCCTCAACATTATGTTCATAAATCAACATTTGACCTCATTTGTTAAAGAATTTGTTCTAGAAATTTAGTTCCAATTTTTCGTGAACCAATGAGGTTTTTAGACTTTCTTCTAGATGTTTGCAATCTAGACTTGGATATTTATTTTCTCCTGTGTGAGCTAGAAGTCTTCTGGGTATTTTGTTTATCATAGGGAGGACTAGATAATATGCTTGCCTTAGCAGCCCACCTTTTGCATAATCTTGAATTGTCCAGACCAAGAATTTGTACTTAAGTTCCTTGAGTGAGTCCGTTGAACTTAGTGCTCTTTATTCTCTTACTATCAAAGGTTCTTCCTGCTAAGGTTCTGTTTCTGGTTGCAGAACATTTCCGTGCTTCAGTTAGGGGAAATAGGGATTTGATTATCTTCAGATCATTTTCTTCATTCCCTTCCTAAAGGCTTGTCTCCACAACTTTCCCCTGTATTTCTACCTAAGGTCATATCTAATTTTCATTCCGCAAGATATTGTTATTCCTATTCTGTGCCCAAACCCATCCACAGACAAAGAAACTGCGGATACACTCTTAATATTGGTGCGGCAATACATGTACATTTTCAAATAATTCTAGACTTTTCTGTAACTAATTACATTTTTGTTTCTGCAGCATTGAGTAGGCAGGATCAAAGCGTTTTCTGTCTATACCTTCTGTCACTACCTTAAGCAGATGGATAAGACATGCAAACTGTTTGGCATATGATGTTTTAGGGAATTGTCTGCCTGAAGTAACTTTGGGTTCTTCTACTAGGGCAATATCAGCCCTGTCAGATGGGCTACCAGGTTTGATGGTTGTTGTGTAGCGACTCAAACTTCACTCAACACGTTCTTATATTGTTACAGAAATAAGGTTTTGGATTGCCTTCACTTCACCTGTTTTGGGTGGCGCAGCAGTATAACGTTTATTTCCTTGTTCTGATTCGATGTAATAAAACACATGATTGAAGCATCATTCTATGTTATGTATGTTTTTAGTCAGTGCCTTCATACAACTGCGATTATATCTTCACTTGATAGGAAGGGGACTAGGAAACGAGATGAAATGGTAATGGCCCAAATCCTTAGTGGTAATCTTCATCACTTTGCCCCACTCTTCCTCATCCCATTCTTAAATCCCTCCTTCCCTAGGAAAGGATGAATTGTTGTTTTAGTACTGCTTGGTACAGCAGGAAGTGCAGGGGAAGGAGAGTCATGCAGTTCCCTCTGGGAATGGGGTAAGTTTAAGATTGAGCTTGCAGATGTCTGTCTATGGCACAGGACATCCTAAAACTCTGTCCCTGGGCTGATGGTGAGGGAGGCTGAGCCAAAGGAGGCCACAGGGGTTTCTCCGACCTCAAGGCGACCAGAGCAAACGCCACGTACATGGCCGATTTCTTCGGAAAGTGCTAGAGAAGACAATGGAACAATGATATTGTTGACCAGAAACCATCATCCTCGAGATGCCCCAGGTTATACCTCCTGATCTGATTAGGGACCAAGAGAAAGCTTGTATAGTAGAACTGCAGATTGAAGACCTGACTTGTAAACTGCACTCAGGAGACCTGGGGATCTTCCCTAACCATGAGGTTCGAGACGCTTCTCTCACCTTGCAGAAGAAGGGCACTAGGGTATAAAATTAGGACCTTCATACCCAGTTCACTACTGGACCTGCAGAAGGAATTTCAAAGGACTGCCTGCTACTGTGACCTGTTGTGCGGTTTGCCAGACTGCTGCTGTACCTGGCTTTGTTGCTTGGAGCCTGCCTTTAACCCTTAGAGGCCAGCCCCACTGTTAAGCCCGGCCTATACACCTGCGCCCAGGACTATTAACAAAAGTCACTGCAAGGATAGTTTTCTAGCCTCCTGTTCAGAGCCACAGGGACATAACAGGCTTCCACCATCTTGAACCACCACCTCGACCCAGCCACTGGGCTAGTACTATTAGTTTTACTTTTTTCTGTGGTGTTGCTTTTGCTTTTTTCTTCGTTCTTTCTGTCATATTGCTTTTTTTTGCCAGTGCTGCTTCCTACATCCCAGCCTCCTGTTGTCCGTGCTGCTCCTCACGTTGTCTGTGCTGCTTTCCCTCTCGCACCCTTTAGTTGTCCGGCTGCTTCTTCCCTCTAACCCTGCTGATGCCCACGCTGCTTCTTACCTCCCCCTCCCATTGTCCATGCTGCTTCTTATGTTGTCTGTGCTGCTTTCTCCCTCGCACCCTTTGGTTGTCTGGGCTGCTTCTTCCCTGCCACCTTACTGTTTCCTGTACTGCGTCTTCCCTACCGCCCTCCCGTTTCCCGTGCTGCTTCTTCCCTCCTGCCCTCCCGTTTCCCGTACTGCTACTTCCCTCCCACACTTTTGTTTCCCATGTTGCTTCTTCCCTCCAGCCTTCCTGTGCTGCTTCTTCCCTCCAACCCTCCCATTTCCTGTGCTGCTTCTTCCCTCCCACCCTCCGGTTTCCTGTGCTGCTTCTTCCCTCCTGCCCTCCCATTTCCCGTACTGCTTCTTCCCTCCCACACTTTTGTTTCCCATGTTGCTTCTTCCCTCCCCCCTTCCTGTGCTGCTTCTTTCCACCCAATCCCCCATTTCCCGTGCTGCTTCTTGCCTTCCGCCCTCCAGTTTCCTCTGCTGCTTCTTCCCTCTCACCCTCCCACTTCCTGTGCTGCTTCTTCCCTCCCGCCCTCCTGTTTCTTGTGCTGCTTCTTCCCTCCCGCCCTCTTGTTTATTGCGCTGCCTCTTCCCTCCTGCCGTCCTGTTGCCCGTACTGTTTCTTCCCTCCCATTGCCCATGTCACTCCTGCCCTCTCATTGCTCTTCCTGCTCCTTCCCTTCCAACCTCTCGTCCATGTTGTCCACTGCTTTACAACATGGCTCAAAGACATTGGCAAAGCAAGACGGGTTGGCTTTGCCAATGCTTTTTTTTTCTCTGACACCATGAGAGCTATGTTTGGTTTGTTTTTACCCATGTATGCCACAAAGAGCAGCTCATCCTATACAAAGGGAGATGTCCTGAAGCTAAGACACTAAACACACCTTCGCCAGCAATGCCCTCAGGCTCTAGCTACGGATGCCTCCGGTGCCTTTGTTATGAGTGCCTCATTAACACCTGATGCCGGTGTTTACACTGTGTCACATTTATAAATGTCAGTAACATCGGACGGTCGGATTCTTCATGTGAATCATTTCAGCAGGTCAAACCTGACAAAATGTACAGGGTGAAAAGGGCTGCTAAATACAGAGTTATACGGGGTCGTGCGGATTTTGGTGCAGTGAGCATGAAACCCACAAACTATGTCCCATTTTTATGGGGCGAGTCATAATTGGCATCGTTTATTGCATATGGTAAATAATGCACAAATAACAAAGGACTCGTTGTCGTAATCCCACTCACTACAAATGTTCAGTACGAAAGTCCCAACCTTTTTAGAGCTTTCCAATGCTCTTTCAATCTTACAAGTCTTCTGATTAGATCAACTCTGTATCGCTTGCACCATGTAAACATCCCTGGTGTAAGCAATTACACCAGGCACGCAGACACGCCACTGCTTGATCAGTGCTGTCCAGTCGCCCCAAAAATACTATGAAAGGATACACGTTAATAAAGCCTGAACACCATCCTAAACAACAGGTGCAAAAAACAATCACAACCCTATAAAAACATGCTTTAGTATAGCAATGTTTTGTTAACAATGTTTACTGAAATCTACAAAACAGTATGTGTCAAGAGTCAAATTGAGGCAGCTTGGAATAAACATATCTTGTTCAAGCCACGATCACCAAAACAAAGTGATATGATATAGAATGTATACCGCATTCTTGAGAAATGTGTTCCAATAATATAATGACATGGCTCTCGTGACATTACAAAATAATTCAATCTTTAGTGGCTCATTCACAAGAAATATGCATGTAAACCATGTGAAACCCATATTTAAACAGGTTGCATAGCTGCATAAAGTAGATACCGGGTAATGTGTGTAAGGGTCCAACCATGCTATATCATTGCGGTTTATGATTAAGATAACAGAAGCTGCTCCGAGATTAGGCATATTATTCACCACACACGGGGCCCGTTCATCACGATGGATTTGGCTTCATGTGCGCTACACACAGTTCTTGCGGTGTCCTCTACGGCGTGACAGGCATCAAGGCATCTGTAGAATGGAACCACGCCCCACTTGCATTATGCAAAGGCCCTGGCCTAGGGTCATGCCTGATAACAAAGACAAAGAACAGCAAGCAGCCATGCCACCAGTGGACTAGGCCCGAAAGAGGAGCACACCTTTCACTCTAAATCTCATTACATGGACCGGAAACAGCTAAAGAAGAGGTAATGTTCTGTTGGAAGGAAGCAAATGCAGGTTTTCTCTTCGAAATAAAGCGCCTGCTTCATTAAGGTTTTGCATTGCCCTTGCACAAGCTTAAGTGAGATTTATCAAGCTTGACAAATCGCTGCCCAGCGTTACTCTGCCCCATGGAGGTGTTGCAGGTGTGGAGCATGGGTGTTCCCACGCATCCATCCATGTATCTGGCACATTCCTAGATTTACCGTTACTGGTGGACCTGGGAATGCAATAACATCCTATGCCTCCCGAGGAGAGGCGTAGGAGATTTATGTTTATTTCTCCTTGTTTTTCCCGCTTTGTACATGTGCTGCATTCTGCAGCACACATAGAAAGAGGAAAATGCCTCTCAGGATGTTTTTGTGCAGGAAGGGTTCTCTTCCTGCACAAAAACAATCCGCCTGTAGCTCAGGCACCATTGCTCCTTGGCCCACGGGTGCCTGCATTGGCGCTAGGCTGCTAATTGTGCGCCAGTGCAGGCGAAGGACAAGAACGCTTCATATCTTGATAGATGCGGCACATTTCTGCCCTCCCTCTTTTATGCAGGGCAGCAAGATGTTATCCTGTGTGAAAGTTCGATAAAACTGTCTCAAAGTCTGTAACCCAAAACTACAAAAAACATGAAACTGAAATTTTAGGACATTATTGTAATGTTAACTCCTGTCTCTTGGCCAAATACTGCCCATGCCCTATCATTTAACACCACTGATGACACCATCAATTATGTAATCAATGATAGCCTTCATTCCAACACTAATTCCAGCACCAATGAGCCCATTAGTTGCATCACTGATGTGGAATGAAATTGTACTTTTTATCAGATTGAGGTGTTTGCTCGACATATTATAAAGGTTAGGGACATATGAGGATACTTTGTGGCTAATCATTACACGTTGGGGTGTATCAAAGAAATTATAGTAATCCTTAAACATGATGGGATATTAGAGCTTTATAGTGGAATCTTTGGGGCACTGATTACTGACTCCATTTCTCAGACATGTCAAGGCCCTCCCGAGTACTTTGATGGCTCTTCTTGCAAGTCCATTGATCAAGTCTTTGCCTATGATGCAATCTTTTTGTAGCATGATGTGAAGTTTTGGACACAAGGTTGCAACAAAGGGGCATGCGTCAGCACTTTTGTGACATATGATAGTACTGTGTGAGGGCTATAATTTTATTTTATGGCTATGTGATGGCATAATTTGTGCACCCTTCCAAACTAAGAGCAACTTCCTCGCTGTTGCATCAGTGCTCAAAGCTAAGAGAAAGATCAGAGTGTACCACTGTTTCTATAAATTTGAAAGGAGAAGAATTCTCATACATGCTATTGTTCAGCACATTTCTCTACATCCCACCATGTTGAGAGTGGGCCCTTTCTGAGTCACTCCTCCTCCTTTGCACCTGCAAAGACCCAGAGGAATCTCATACAAGTACATTTCTAACCTTTTGTGGAATCAAAACCACCATGACTGTTCAGTCAAGGGCAGAATTTGACTACATAAGGGACATGAGCAAAGATGGTAGTCTCTCCATTGAGAGTTATTAGAATTTAAAGTTTCCTTGGATTCACAAATTCCTGTTATCAATTCACTAAGTATTTTTCAGAAATTACTGGTCATATTATATAAGTACTGAAAAAAGAAAATTGAAGAAAGTATTTGAAGCCATGATCTGGTTGAACGAGCTTTCAATATATTAAAATAAATATTTTTACTAGGGGCATGGCTCCAGGAAGTGTTTGGGGTGTGACACCCCTCTTCCCCAGAATACATTGATTCTGGTGTTTTGTTAGGTCCATGGGCCTCCAGGTGGACTAGCAGTGTTTGTGGTCAGGTTTCCACTGGGATTTGCAGCCCTCTTAGCACAGACACACATCTCTATGAAACTTGGCAGAGCTTGTATACACCCACCCTTCCTCCTCCCTCTCACACAAAATAGACCAAGAACAAACAAAGGACTGAATGGCTCTTATGTGGCATACAGAAGCCTTTAAAACGTAATACTGTTTTCATCCATTTCGACATTTTAATGGCAGTGATGTTGGGAAATCTCTGTTACAACCCTCCCCCTTAAATCCAACTAACTAAGCTACGCCGCTGGGTTTTACAGGCTTCTACAATGTGGAGAAAGAAGCTTCTGAAAGAGCAGTGGAAGCAGTTTTACTTCATAAGTACTCAGTACTTTATTTGTCTCTTGTTTTCTCCGAGTATGAACAAACCTATTTGTGCTTAGGCAGGAGCTCCTGGCAATCAAAATGGCTCTTAGTGAATGGAGACACTTCTTGGTGGGGTCCAGACCATGTTTTAACATTCTTACTGACCATCGGATAATGCAGTGTTTGTAGAACCTTCAATAAGGGAACAACTATCAAGCACGATGGGAATTTTTCTTTGCACAGTATGATTTTATCAGTACTTACCTTCATGTTTTTCCCGTTACTTGTGGGACCTGAAACATGGCACATGATTTAGGCAGAGTTTATTACTAATCCCCCATCTTCTGTAGATTATTGTGTGATAACAGTGACAGTAGACAATTTTTCAAAGATGATCCATTTCTCTCCATTCCATGTTACTTATGGTGGAAGAAGTGGCCCAGTGTTTTGACAGATATATTTCATTTTCTTAAATGGCCTCATATAATCATCTCTGAGGCACTCATCATCTGTCGCTTTTTTGGGAGACAATATGTGAAGCATTCATAATTGAACAGGCTTTGTCTTCTGACCATCATCCACAGTCTAACGGAGGCAAGAGTTTTTTACATCTCTTCCTCAAGCTGATCCTTTCATTCCTGCAGCCGCAAAATACCCGAGTCACTTGAAGTGGCACACGCTACTTGTTTCAGAAACTTTAAATTATCCTAACATTTTGGGCTACTTATGGCTTCTCATCAAGTTAATTCTTTGGTGTTTGGTTGAAGTCACCTCTTATGTGGAAGAGTAATCCTGTATTTCATTCTTTTGCACTGACACCTTGTGTGCCTAATCCTCCTTATTAACTTCCATCTGAACTGCCACCAATAATGATGCAAAGATAACCTAAATATGAGGTTCAAGAAATTCCTGACCCTCTAAGCTTCCAAAGAATATTTGGGTTTCTGATCCAGAACTGCCTCATGAGTGAGCATTCCTGTGAAAAAAAACTTCTTCAGTTTGTGGTTGTTAGCTTGCCATTTTTCTAAAAACATGCAGATAACCCCTAAGCTTAAACAGCAGAGATACTGTTATGTTATGTATACAGAATTAAGCAAAGGATCAAAGCATACTTGAGGTCATGCAACTTTGGAAGGGAAAGAAGTCTTCTACGTGTTATTGTTCAGTACATTGCTGCATGCCATGTCACGTTGAGAGCAGAATGATGGTCGAAGTCACCCTTGCACCTCTGCACCCACAGAGGCCTAGATGGGTCTCATATGGGCAGCGGATGACAAAGAGAGCAGGCAGTGGAGAAGGGCCTGCTTGAAACTGCATAGCATGCACTATGTTACAACTTGGGCATCTTTGTGGCAGAACGGATGCCATGAGTTTACAGTCAAGCACAGACCTAGACCATAGAAATGTCCAGATCCAAAATGGTGGCCTCTCAATCGGCAGTGTTAGGAGTTTGCCAATACAAGTTGTTGCACAGCTTCTTCCTATGAGGTGTCCTCCTGTTTGGGCATTTTGAAAGGCAAAATACAGTGTATGGCACAGAGAGGAAGACGGTAAGAAACTCAACCTGTTTTTTTCTATATCAAACTGCATCGGGAAAAAACCTTGCATTCTTTTTGGCGCATCGTAGCCCTAAAGTTTCAAGAGTTGAGCTTAGTGTTCTCTCAACAGAATTAGTTTTTCCTTCGAAGTACGACAAGAGAATTTGGTGTATAAGAGACCCAAAGCATCTGTCACAATAGGTTTAGATGAAATTCTGACCTCCATAATCAAAAGCAATTTGAAAAAGTGGGCCACAATGTTGGGTGAGTTCTGTTTCTCTATTGGTCTCGTCCAGAAATCCTGGAAAAAAGGGACCTGCCCACAGCAGCTATCCACAACAAAGGATGAAGAAAAAATCCTGGGAACTTTCGGCAAATCACTCTCTTAAATGCAGTGAGCGAGATTTCTGCTTTGTAACATCTAGAGATCTGGGCCCGTGATGCCAATATCATCCCAAAAAAACAATCTAGTTTTAGATCTAACTGCTCCATCGCAGTTATTGTTTCAGTCCATTTTAGATAACTATGTAGCAAAACAAAAAATATAATGTAGTTCCTTATGCAGCTCTTAATGACCTCTCTATTATGTTTCAAACATACCTATTCTGTGGCTGAGATTGGCATCATTAGATACTCTGAGAAGTCTATACAATTAGTAATTTCTATCTATTCTTCAGCTTTGTGCAAAATTGTATTGGGGGACACTAAGGGACTTTCTTCCTGTCTCCACTCAAAATGGATTAAACCAGGGCTGCGTCTTGGCACCATTGCTATTGTCTCTTTAATTATCAGATTTTCCCCAGCATTGTCTGTTTGATAATAAGTTTCCACCAAAACTAGGATCAAAGCATCTACACACCTTCATGTATGCAGATGATATAATTCTGTTTTATCTCACTCCATTAGGCCTCCAAAGAAACGTGGTGGCCTTGCACAGTATATTGCAAAGCACTTCTTAAAGATTAATATAATAAAAATGTAAATCTTAGTTTTTGGTGGCAAACAAAGGTGGCTGAAATATAATCGGTATATGGGCAATGAAAAGCTGGAAACGGTAAAGAAATATGTCTATTTGAGTAGAACCCTCTCCAGCAGCTTAAGCAACTGCATTTGACACATTTGGGCAATAAGGATCAGGCCCATGCTAGCTCTCCCCAGCACTTTTATAATTCAGTGGGGAGAAGGCATTTTAATAATTTAATGCAAATTTATAAAATGTAAATCCCTTCCACATAAAGCTATATTTTAGGGTAAACGCTAATTGGAAATTGGTCATGTCTTAATGCTTATGAAGGAAAGATTTTTAAGAAATGTTGTAGTATAAGCTTTGCGGTCTCATACTATTGCATAGACGTGAACTTGGACTTTCCGGTACATTTGTTTGAGCTTTCAGTAACATAATTTGATGAGGGTATGAGCTTCTCAATACACCAAGATCTTCTTTAAGGGCCCTCATTAGGGAATATCTTGTCAAAGAATCAAGTGACGAAGCAGTTTAAGAGAAATTGAAAAAAGCCCTTAGAATAATTTAACTGTAACATGGATGTTCTTAGTTTTTGATCCCCAGCCAACTTTAACTATTCCTTAGAACTCAGACAGCAAGGTTAAGGTATTTTCTAGATATGGGGCACTGCCCTTCTTTGAAAATGTATAAGAGCATATGTCTGACAGGCACAATCTTTTCTCTCTTTTCGAATTTCCCATACTATTAGACATTTTATTACGATTTTTCAAATAGGGCATGTATTTCTTAATACAAAGACGATGAAATGGAATAGTAACTCTTCAAAAATCTCCTCTCTTTAACCTCTGTCAAACAGGAATTCACAATTTGTTTTTAATGCTGCATCTGTGCCCAGTATTAAAGTATTAGTATTAACGGAACTTAGAATAAGATATTTAATTCGAATAACAAACAACTATAATATGGCTACACATCAAGGTTTGATGCAATTACTTAGGAATCCTCTTAATGGTCGAATTTGTTTTAAAATATATGCTCTTTCGAGAATTTTTTACCACTGTGTGAAGGAAGTTTTATTGTGTTGTATGATTGGCTCACTTTTTGCATTACGCTTTGAATTTAATAATATTGTTTTGTACGTTTTACTATGTATTGATGACGTAGATTGTAGACCTCAGTAGAGGTCAAAAAATATTTTTTAATAAACTTAAAACTTGAACCCAGTTCGTACCTGAGGACTTTGATCAGAGAGGAAATAATCAGTCAATTTGTAAGCACTGTTGGTCACTCCTGCACTTTCTTTTAATGCTTTGACATTGATAGCATAGTGCACAGCATTATAGCCTGGTGAAAGTCAGTGTACTGTTAGGGAGCTAGCTTGCTTTCATCCAAGGCCATGGGGAGCATGTCCACCACTGTATCCAATATATTTCAAAGGGTAGTCTGAGCTGGTACCACACTGTGCAGAACTGATGGCAACTGAGAGTTTGAACTGGTTCCATTTTTACAAGGGTGATGGAAGCAGCTAGATGTTATTGCTACTATTGCTAGTGCCTCTTTGGTTACACAGAGATGTAGCAGGTCCCTCTCTATGTACTCACTGAATTACAACGAGGAAGCTGACCAGTTCAATTGGGAGCACCGGCCCGTTTTTAAAATAGTATTACTAGCATTCTTCTGTTAATTTGCCCTCAGGTGGAGGAGGGTATATATTTATATATTGCATTCAAAAATTAGTAAGAAACCTGCAAATAGGCAATGCGATGCTTGTCAGTGCAGACAGTGTGCAAGTTACCTGATGCGTATTGGGGCCCAACACTTAGAAAAGAGATGTGACGCATGGAGTTTGAGATTAACGTGCATGACTCTGCTGACAGCACTGGATTATTAATTGGTTTAGAACTGGTGGTAGAAATAAGGGTAGGTATGTTACAGAGTCGGTTTAGGGATCGGGGAGGATGTGATGTACAGCAGAATTGAGCAATATCCCCATCACATATGGTACTATCAGTTAGTTCCCTTCTTGTAACCAGAGCTCCATCCATGCTTAGGTTTTGAACCCATGTGTAATAGAGCCAAATGTGAAACTGCAAATCCCATAATGCAACATGTCATCTACTAAGAAACTCAGAATGTTTGAAGGTGTTATAACCCTGGATCACTTGGAGGTTGCCTGTGCTGTGCTGCGTGCATCTGAACGACTAAGGGAGGTGTGCTGCATGACATGGGTCTGCTCTTGCTCACCCCACCACTGCCATGGTTGGATTCCTCCTGTATGTAGGCCAGACTGGCTCTTATTCAGGCTGCAGGGTTCTCCAGCATCATTCACCTCTATCTAGAGCTCAGCATGCAGGACATTTAGGGGCATATTTATACTCTGTTTGCACCGAATTAGTGTCATTTTTTTTAACTCTAATTCGGTGCAAAACTAACTCCATATTTATACTTTGGTGCTAGACCCCTCTAGCACCAAATTTATGGAGTTAAAGTCATTTTTTGAAAGTGGAGACCTACTTTGCCTTAATGAGATGCAAGGTAGGCGTTCCCATTCAAAAAATGACTCTATGGCCTTAAGGCCATATTTAGGGGCATATTTATACTCTGCGGCATATTTATACTCTGTTTGCACCAAATTAGTGTCATTTTTTTTTACTCTAATTCGGTGCAAAACTAACTCCATATTTATACTTTGGTGCTAGACCCATCTAGCACCAAGGCCCTGATTTAAACTTTTTTTGCACCGCATTAACGTCATTTTATGACACAAAAGTGGCGCAAACGTACAAAATATTGGCCCTTATTTATACTTTTTGCTGCAAAACTGCTCTAACTCAGTTTTGCACCAAAAAGTTTAGCACCGGCTTGCACCATTTCTGTGCACCAGCCGGGCACCATATTTATGGAATGGTGCAAGCCGGTGCAAAGGGTAGGCTAGAGTTTTAAAAAATGACTTTAGTCGGGTGGGGCTGGCAGTATGGAAGAAGAGGGTTTAGCACCAAACAATGGCTTTAGGCAGGTTAGAGTAAAAAAAAATGACTCTAGCCAGATTAGCGTTATTTTATGGTGCTAAACCTACCATGCCACATGACTCCTGCCTTAGAAAAGGCAGGAGTCATGCCCACCACCCCAGTGGCCAGCACAGAGGACAGGGTTCCCCTGGGCATCGCCATTGCACCCGGTGCCATGTATGGGGGCCCATTTCAGGGCCCCCTATGGCACTTTCAAAAATAAAATGCACTTACCTGTACTTACCTGGGATGGGGTCCCCCATCCTCGCAGTCCCTCTAGTGTGGGTGGGGGTGCCCCTAGGGCCTAGGGAGGGCACCTCTGGGCTTATTCCATGGTGTTCCACCATGGAAATAGGGCCACAGGTCCCCTAACACCTGCCCTGACCCAGGTCTTAAAAAATGGGGCAAAGCAAGCTTTGCCCCATTTTTTGACCCCTCCTTCCTCCCTTGCACCATTTTTACATGGGAGTATAAATATGGTGTTAAGGCCATAGAGTCATTTTTTTGCACGGGAACGCCTACCGTGCATCTCATTAAGGCAAGGTAGGTTTCCACTTCCAAAAAATGACTTTAACTCCATAAATTTGGTGCTAGACGGGTCTAGCACCAAAGTATAAATATGGAGTTAGTTTTGCACTGAATTAGAGTTTTAAAAAAATGACGCTAATTCAGTGCAAACAGAGTATAAATATGCCCCTTAGCGTCAAAAAATTATGTTAATCTGGTCAGAATCATTTATTTTGACTCAAAACTGCCTAACGTCATTTTTTTTTAAGCTAGCCTACCCTTTGCACCGGCTTGCACCATTCCATAAATATGGTGCCCAGCTGGTGCTAAAAAATGGTGCAAGCCGGTGCAAAACTTTTTGGGGCAAAACTGCCTTAGTGCAGTTTTGCACCAAAAAGTATAAATAAGGCCCTAAGTACAGGAATAGACAACCCATGAATTCTCCCTCACACAGAACCTAGCACGTTTGGAAAAGAGAAACCACCACTGATGAACCTGTCATGCTCACACTAGAGGAATGGCCAGGCAAGAAGACTGAAACCAGTGTAAGCTGCATAAAGCAACCTACCCAGATGAGAGGTGCAGCCGAACATTGCAACAGCCCTGTCCCTGACTTTGTGTGTGGCAATGGAGAGGCAATGTTTCTCATATGTTCACATCCATGAAATTCCGTGGCCTGATAGCAACGCTGACAGAGATCCCTGTGAGCCAATACCAAAAATCACAGAGGTCAAAGACCAAAAGAGTCTGCCCAAAAATGTTAAACAAATGCTTTTTTGCCCTGGCAGGGTCACTGGGGGACCCCAGCACCAGAGCTATGGGGTCATAGTACATCTACCCTGCACCCTTCTCTCTTTTTTTATTTTTTTTATCTGGGACTCAACTGAGTCTGAGTCCCAGAATGGCTGTTAACACTTCCTGGTTGAAGTATTGGCAGCCAATCAAATCTCAGCATGAGATCTCTGGGATCCACAGAGCCTCTGCATCCGTAGATGTACAAATTTGGTTTTCCTTTAACTACTCTAAAACTACTGAACAGATTTACACCAAACAACAAAAAGGGCTCTTTCTGGACCAAGAGCTACCCCTGATGAGAAAGATAGGTTTGCAAAACTTCTTTTACAAGTTGGAAGGATTTTTCTAACTCATAAAAGGGGTTTGGTAACTTGTGCTTTGCGATTACAAAGCCTAGCTCCCAGGCTTTGCGACTGTAAAAACTCTGTAGCACATAAGGTCCTTAGTTCTGCTTGTGTTCCTTTTCCGCATGCTTTCTATTTTATTGCTGGCAACACTGTTATATGTTCTTTAATTCTTAAGAAGTAGGGCTCCCGGTTTTATGGTATTTATTTTTTTAACATTTCCGCCTGTATTCATCCATGTTTATTTTTTGGTCATCTTATTAGTATTTATCCATGTTTATTTTGTGGT
Source organism: Pleurodeles waltl (assembly GCF_031143425.1). NCBI lineage: Eukaryota > Metazoa > Chordata > Amphibia > Caudata > Salamandridae > Pleurodeles > Pleurodeles waltl. Next base: position 322,340,508 of record NC_090436.1, read on the forward strand.
TTGCAAATAAGTGGAGTCAAAATTGGTACATTTCTACACGTATTTAACTGATAAATACACACTTTTACTTTGATACCTGTCATGTTTAGAAAATTCAGCAGCCAAACATTGCAAAACACTACACCCATAGGAAAATATTAGCCATTTTCTACAGATATATTTTAACATAGGCCTGTATTTAAAGATATCTTAACCTGTTTTTTTAACTCACCATGCTGTCTATCTGCTCATCTATTGTCTTGGAATTGACAACAAACTCCATGGAAAGTCACTCAGTAGAAGCACAATTCTCAGTAATATTCCACTTTTAAAAATGAATACAGACGGGAAACACATTGTTTTCTGTCTGTATTTATCTGTTAAAACCAGAAGAGATGAAAACTGGGAGCCTAATTTATAAACTTTAATAAGCTGCTCATTATTATAGAATTTACTATGTGTCATTGTTCTAAATTCTTATATGGAGTCAAGGTATGTCATTCCTGTGTCACTATTGCATTAGTCTAGAATGGCAGATTTGCTGCCAGTTGAAAGGAGTGCTTGTACTGGATAGATTGTGCTTTTTTCAGTTGTAATAAACTTGGGCATCTTTTTTTACTATTTGACTCATTTCTTGTTTATTACCCTTGAATCGTTCCTCTACAAATTTTGGCGATGAGGATGAAATAACATTGAATGCTAGTGCTTCAGGGTTGGGTTCAATTTTGAGTCAAATAGTTAATGAGTGGGACCACACAGTTGCTTCTGCATCTAGGATGTTGAGTGCTGCTGAGATAAACTATAGTACTGTTGAACGAGAAGTGCTAGCTTGCTCTTGGGCAGCTGCAAAGTTTAGAAATCTGTGGGGTACTAAATTTGATCTTTACACAGATCATAAATCTTTGATCTCTATGTTAGGAGATAGCTTCTCAAATAAAGCATTTACAAGATTGCTAAGATTACTTTATTGGTTACTAGAATTCAATTTTGATATGAAGTACTTACCGGGAGGTAAAAATATAAGAGCAGATTGTTTGTCTTGCCTGTCAATTTTAGATGATGATTACATAGATAAAGGGTTGGAAGAGGACACGTGTTATGGCTATAGCAGATGCAACAGAACACTTTAACATTAATGAAGATGAGTGGAATAAAAGCAGTGAATTAGAGGAATCTCTAGTTCAAGTCAGATGGAATGTTATTAATGGATAGCCTTGAGACATAAATGTGATTAAGGAGATGAGGGCTTTTGCCCAAATTGCTGCAGAATTGTCTGTGGTTAATGACATTGTGCTCAGGCGACATCTGTTCATTCCTCCAGAAGGATTACATAGAAAAATTATTGCTATTGCACATTAAACATCTTGGTGTTTCTGCTACTGTTAAAAAAGATCAAACAGTATTATTTGTGGTCAAGTATTAACAATCAAGTTAGAGACTTTGTTAATAAATGCAAAGAATGTTTGAATTCAGATAAACATTGGAAGTTGACATCTGTTCCATTGTGCCCTGTGGATTGGTCCTCAGAAAAAATATTGGTTAATTTTGTAGGACCATTTCATATTTTATCTGGAGGAAATAAATATTTGATAGTTGTCATCGACTTCTTTTCAAAGTGGCTGGATTATGTATTCTGTAGAATTGCAGATGCTACCAATGCCACTAAGTTTTTGGACCACATATTTTGCATTGAAGGTACACCTAAAGAAATTGTTATGGACAATTGGTGTCATACTGTGCCATCTTCTATGATCTCCTTTTTGCAGAAAAACATGGTGCGTCTAGGGTGACCACCCGTCCGTGAATTTTACGGACTGCCCGTAATTTTGCCCTGCCGTCCGATGTCCGTGGTGAAAGGCTTAACGGGCGGCATTTGTCCGTAATTTTAGCCTTTCACCAAAAGGAAAACGGACGGCAGGGCGAAATTACGGGCAGATCAGTTTCCCCAGCTGGATTAAAAGGCAGGGAGGCTCCTGTGCTCTGAGGGAGGGGCAGACAGATAGGAAAAGGCCTTCTTGTCAGGGTGTCTCCCCCTAAAGAAATGCAAATGTGTGCAACTGGTAAATATGCAAATGCAAAGGGGCTTGAAAACCTGCATTGACTTTAATCAAAGGAGTCAATTGAAGCTTTCTGATGGCAAATACATTTTCTTTTAGAGAGGTATTGTAATGGTGCTCCAAGGTGAGCTGTGGAGTGTGTGGTCTTTGATGGAGTGTTAGAAAAAATGTTAGTACGAGGTATAAACTGTATATTATTCAAATCTGTATTTGAGAAGCACATTTTTAATTTAACCGAAATGTATTTGTGCATTTTGTAGCAGCCTATATTATGATGTAATTGTACTTATATTGCGCTTACTACCCCTGACAAGGCGTCCAATGCATGTTTAAAATAAGGACATACACATTCACAGTCCTTTCAGGGACCTCAGTACCTCATAGTACAAACATTGGCAAAGCCAATAGGTCTTGTCTACGTAAGAGATATTGGCTTTGTCAATGTGCTTTAGCCATGTTATACACCAGAGTGGCTGCTGTTCAGCATGGCTAAAAGTTAGTGGCATAGAGGTGTGGAGTGGAGTAGAGTGGCATAGGAGCAGTGGCATAGAGCCCAGTGGTGCAGAGTACAGTGCAGTGGGGTACAGTGCAGTTGTTTAGAGTGCATTGACGTAGAGTGCAGTGGTTTAGAGTGCAGTGGCATGGAGTGGCGTGGGACAGAGTAGAGTGGCATAGTGTGCAGTGGAGTAGAGAAGCATACAACAGAGTAGCAGAGAGTGCAGTAGTGTAGAGTGGTGCAGTGGCATAGAGTGCAGAGTAGACTTGCGTGGAAGAGAGTGCAGTGGCGTAGTGTAGAGTGGTGCACTGCAGAGTATAGTATAGTGCTGCAGAGTGCAGTTACGTAGAGTGGAGTTATGCATAGTAGAGTGGCATAGAGTGCAGTGGCATTGAATGCAGTAGTACAGAGTAGATTGGTGAACAGTACAGTGGCGGAGAGTGCAATGTTGCAGAGTAGAGTGTCAGTGCAGTGTTGTAGACTGGAGTAGAGTGGCACAGAATGCAGTGGCATAGAGTACAGTGGTGCAGAGTAAAGGGCAGTGGCATACAGTGCAGTTGTTTAGAGTGCACTGGCATAGAGTGCAGTGGTATAGAGTGGCATGGTGCAGAATGTAGTAGTACACAATAGAGTGGTGTGGAGTATAGTGGCGGCCAATGCAGTGTTGCAGAGTAGAGTGTCAGTGTGCAGTGGTGTAGAGTGCATTGAACTACAGGGCAGTGGTCAGAGTGGCATAGAGTGCAGTGGCGTAGAATAGATTGTTTCAGAGTAGAGTGCAGTTTCATAGTGGAGAGGTGCAGGGTAGAGTGCAGTGGCATAGAATGCAGTGGCACAGAGTGAAGTGGCGTAAAGTAGATTGTTTCACAGTAGAGTGAAGTGGCTTAGAGTGGAGAGGTGCAGGGTAGAATGGAGTTGCATAGAGTGGCATAGAGTGTGATGGCATAGAGTAAAGTGGTGTAGAGTGCTGTGGCATAGAGTGCAGAGGTGCAAAGTAGATTAGAGTGACGTACAGTGTATTGTGAAGAGTGCTGTGGCATAGAGTGCAGAGGTGCAGAGTAGATTAGAGTGATATACAGTGTATTGATGTAGAGTGCGGGGCATAGAGTTGAGTGCTACAGAGTAAAGTGCACTAGCAAAGAGTGTATTAGCTTAGAGTGCAGTGGCGTACAGTGCAGTGTTGCAGAGTGGCATAGAGTGGAATTATGTGGACTAGATTGGTGCTGCCTAGACTGGAGTGGTATAGCGTGCACAGGAGCAGAGCGCAATGGTGTAGAGAGGCGTAAAATGCATTGGCATAGAGTTGAGTAGTACAGAGTAGAGTAGAGTAGAGAGGCATAGTGTGAAGTAGCAGAGTGCAGTGGCAAAATGTGGAGTAGTTCAGAATGGAGAAGAGTGCAGTGCAGTGGCATGGAGTGGTGTAGAGTGGAGTGATACAGAGTGGGGTGCAGTGGTGTGGAGTGGTGCAGAGCAGCGTGTAGTGGAGTATGCATGGTTTGGTAACACACTGCCATTACAGACAACACATTTTTTGACTGAAATGACCATTGCATTTGCACAGCCATATAGTTTTTCAAATCAAACTATACTGTGTACAGACAATGATGTGTGGAAATTGCATTACCTAATGCAATGATTTGTTTTAATCATATAAAGGCATTTGTTTCCAGCACAGTTCTGAATTAACAAAAATGTGCTTCATTTGTACTCCTAATTCTGATATATTCTGAACTTTATTTAAATGTTGTCATGTAATATTTTTAAAAAAAAACTCTTTCCTAACCCCAGTATCCAGCAAGATTGTCAAATAAATCCTCTCACTTTGAAGTCAGAGAAAGAAAAGTAAACACTAAGTTTCCACCAAAGACAGAGCCTGACATTTGATTTTATTCTTTGAATGCACAGCAAATGTGATGAGATAAGAACAAGATTTACAGGCCTATTTATAGAAAGGGAGCATTCGGAAGGATACTGTAAATAAGGTTTGGGCAAGGGAAGGAACAAACTCAAGCAGCATAGCCTAAAACAAATAAAGCCAGCAAATTGAAAGCAACAAAATGTGAGTTACAAACCACAAGGCCAATGGCAAGCAACAGGCGGAACGGCTTCCCAAGGAAGCACTATGAATGTACTTAAAGTGATAGCCGTGGGATACTTTGTGGGGAAAGTCCAGCATTTTAGTTCAGTCCGTATCTTGCGGAGGTTTGGCCAAATCAATCACCCAGATAGTATGACGAGAAGACCTGGAGTGGTGTTTATGTTGCAGGAAAGGTCTGTACAGCCATTCTATCAGTTTGCCACCAGTTCCTATGGTGTAGAGCTTCTGGCACACCTCTTGTAGGGTTAGTGCTAGGTGGCAGACATTAAATAGGGCATTTATTGATTATTTATGGTGGTTGTAAGTAAGGAGTTGACCTGGGTGAAAATGGTAGTCTGCCACAAGGGTTTGGAAATTTAGTAGCTTGCCGTTCAGAAACAAATCCCCCAATTTTCAGATACCTGCAGCATGCCACTGATGGAGTTGCTCTGAGCACAGCCGTCCTGTGCGAGTGGGAAGGATTAGCAAAGGTAGTGCAGGAGCACAGGGTTTCTTCGTGTCAGTGAGTTTACTGGTTCTAGCAAGGCAAGAGAAAGCTGTGCATGATAACCCCAGATGGTGATCCGTAGAATGGTCAGTAGGAAACAATGAGCAGCGCATTAAGCCTTCCTTAAAAGTCTTTAGTGATAAACCCCATCTCATGCAGGGAAGTGGGCAGAAAGCCAGCAAACCACCCATTGGACCTGTGCAACTGAATAATAGCATTCTAAGTCCAGAAGACCTAATCCACCCGCAGTCACAGGCAGCTTTAGATTGGAAAAAGCTACCCAACGGTGCTGCAGCGACTAAATCAGATGTGTGGCATGTCTGAAGAAGGAATGAAGGATGAGCAGGGGAAGGTTTGCAAAGTAATACTATCATTGAGGTAGCACACCATCTTCACTAGTGCCATGTGGCCCACTACAGAAAGGAGAAGAGAAGACCAAAAAGCAAACTGGGCTTGGAGGGACCGTGACACTCTGCTGAAATTTCCATCCTGCAAATCATTGGGAGAATGGTAAATATTAATCACTAGGTATCTAAAGGTAACTGGTTGCCAGTTCAATCTGAGATCTAATTGTATATAAAGGGGAAAACAGTGCCATATGTTAAATTTGATTTATTTTTACATTTTGTTTGTGCAATTTACATCCCAAATATTTTGAAGTTTCAATTTGTACTTGACACTTAGGGGTAACCCAGATCACTGGTTTGGCTTTTGCTCAATTTCAAAACCATTTAAAGACATGGATAAAGCGGGCAATTGCCTTGCACAACCTTGCAAGGTGTCTAGCCTCTGCTCAACCTTCACAAGCATGAACAGTGGACCATTGCACAAGAAGAGTTTGCCAAGGTGGATGGGTGTTGCTTGTTCAACCACTTGACAGTGCCTCTACTGTCTCTCTCCTGTGTGCAGAAACAACTCCCCAGGTACCCAATACCTTCTGATAGTCTTGGTGAACCCATCGTATCTGATTTTAGGAATTGTCCCACCTTATTCTTCTCTTCCTTATTTATCCAGTTCTGAGCAGCAACCCTTTGAATCACTTGCTGTGGATCTCCCATTTGATCTCGATTTCATCCTCCTCTTTTATTATCTTTGATTGGTCCGGGCTCCAATTTCTGAGATAAATGTAGAGTCCCAGACATACATTCTAGTGCTGTGAGACTGCAGACAAGTTGTGGGTACCTCACACCCTGACATTAGGTGTGAGACTGTCGCCCACACCATCTGCCCTGCCTCTTTAATTTTTTTAGGTTGAAAGTCCATGGGCGGTTGGGGTAAGCCAGATGTTTTTGTTGAATTTTTTAAACTAGCATAAAGTTAACTAACTTAATGTTTCCCAAACTGTTTGCCAGGGGTTTTAAAATTTTCGTAAACATAATCAAAATGTTGCTGTTACCTTCTCTTCAAGAAATATTGGGTAGATTTGGGTAGGGGTGATGGCCTTGATGCAGTACTGAAGGGCATTAATTTACTACTGAACAAGGACTTAATGTGACACCTGAATGTAGCATACCAGGAGGCAATCACAAAAAGACCACAGTGAATAAATAGTGCTATGTTAAAAAAGAATACATAAATGCACTGACAACATAGTGAGGCATGGCCTCTCTTGTGTGTGTCTGTAAAACTGACGTTTGTTCTTCAATTTTTGTCCTGAATTTTGACCCTTTGTCCTGAATTTTAGTCCTGAATTTTGACCCTTTGTCCTGAATTTCTTACAGTTCTGTCCAGAAATTGCCTCAATGCCACGTGGTCACCCTAGGTGCGTCATGTTAAAGTACGTCTGTATAATCCTTCTTCAAATGGTCTTATTGAAACAGTTAAAAGATTCTTTAAAGAAGGTGTACAGACTGTGATGTAATCTGCTGTTTTACTTGAAAATAAAGGTTGGTGGAACAAACAATTCATTCTAAAATTGAACAGAGAATATGAATATTTCTTATCTAACAGACATGATGAGTACTCATTGGAGTCCAATGGGAGAAAAGATGATTGGTTTGATTTTTGGTTCAAATGATAATACAGAGGAATATTGTGCTGGAACAGGAAATTGAATACAAGAAGCCAGATCACCTTTTGTGGAAAAAGGAAGCGGTGATGGGTTAAGCAAAGGTGCTATTGCCAATGGTAGGTCCAGAACTGGACCTTACGGATTAGATTAAGAAACTATGTAACTTATTCAATATATGTATTTTCTCTATTTTTGCATTACTTGTTCATTTACATGTGATTTAAAAATGTGTTTGTTTCTCTCTATTCTTATAGTATTATTGTTAGATATATATATATTTTAAAAAGTTTATATTTTTACAAAAATAAAAAGGGGAGGTGTGTTATATGTTCTTTAATTCTTTATAAGCATTAATAGACTGGCCATTATTATAGACTTTATTAAGTGTCATTTGTTATACATTGTTATATTGAGTCAAGATATGTCATTCCTATGTAACTTTTGCATTATTTTAGAATGTTAGACTCATTGTCAGTTGAAAACAGCATTTGTACTGGACAGGTCATGGGTTTTTTCAGTTGTAATACATTTGAGCATCTTTTTTTAGGGTCAAGCACGCGCAAGTGGTCTGGACCATGTTGTAATCGCTCTGTTGGCTTCTAACCTCGCCCCCGTCACGCCCATCACTTTCATTAGTTCGTGGGCTTGCCTTTTAAAAATCAATTGATTCCATTGCAAACGTCATGCCTTTTCTGGTGTTTAGCCCTCCTCGAGCCCACTGGTAAACTACTGAAAACATACACGGCTCTGTGTTTTCAGCTGGTTTCTGAACTACTTTATCTTTTCATTTCCTGCGCAGCGTGATCTCACTGGGCAGAAGTCGTGCGCTTTGCATGACATCGACCTTGTTACATGGATAACTGCACTTTTGCTGGTTATATGGATAGTTGCACTTTTGCCGATTAACTGCGAGCGAACTTCTGTTTCCTTTTCTGTGTCTCCTTTATGCTCATCGTGACCATCGGCTTGCATATGTGAAACTGTTTTACTTTTCATTATTAATTTATGTGGCAAGAAAAGTCCGGTTAGGAGTTTACAACGCTAATAGCTCTAACGCGAGCAACCGCGAGACCCGTTGCATTGCAAATGCTTGTTTTTTTTTTTTTTACTCTTTACTCATTTCTTGTTTATTACCTTGGAACAATTCCTCTACACATGCAGACCCTGATCACGGCATGTACACCAGGTGGCGCTAGTCGCTCGCTGTGAGAAAAACAGAGACGCAATATTATCGCTCCTCTTGTTGGAAGATACAAATAGCCATCCTTGCGTTCTGCAGAGCTACTTAGAGATTGCATGGTTTTCTTTAAAAACATTTCATAAGTTCCATTATTTAACATATAGAAATATAAGAGGAACTCGCCCTTGGTCTATACATGTATTTATAGCATGCGGCAGTACATTCGTTTTATGAGCAGGTGAACTCATTAAATGTCGCGCTTCACTACAATTAATGTATGCATAGTTGAACTACGCAATTTGAGTTAAACTGTAAACAGCTGTACATTTAAAAAGTGCAAACCTAGAAATATTTTTTAAAAAGTAAAATACAGCACCGCTTAGATGCGACAACAATGGAGCCTCACTTTTGGACTCGTTCAAATAAGAGAGCAAACGGCACTTCTCCGCCATTTACAGCACAATATGCATTAGTGCCGGCTAGAGCAGGTTCTGCCGCTGTCCTAATGCTACGCTTTCCGGTTCCAGACAGCGCATGTTCTGCAGCTGTCACATGTGCATACATGCTCTTGTCATAAGTGTTGGTTCTGGAATGTACATAGACTCAAGGGTCCTCGTTACTAGCGGCCTCGTAACTGCTGCAATATTTATTGCATAAATAAAATCTGACTCCACTATAAGTATATTTATCGGGCTTGACAAATGCCACTCAATTACAAGCTTTTTGGGGAACAACATGCAGGATTTGGTGCTTACAGTAGCAAGGTTACCGTAAATACCTGACATGTGGACCTAGATATGTAGCTGCAGGTTTGACCTGGTGATATTTATGACAACATTGGTACTTGAGGTATGTGTTTTAACAGCATTTACATCACAGTTGAACCAGACCACTTTTACTGAGGGCCAATGGGTGCTAGCCATACAAGGCTACTTAAACCTGAGCACTTGTAATGAGGGCCAATGGGTGCTAGCCATAGGAGGCTACTTAAACCTGAGCACTTGTAATGAGGGCCAATGGGTGCAAGCCATAGGAGGCTACTTAAACCTGAGCACTTGTAACGAGAGCCAATGGGTGCTAGCCATACAAGGCTACTTAAACCTGAGCACTTGTAATGAGGGCCAATGGGTGCAAGCCATAGGAGGCTACTTAAACCTGAGCACTTGTAACGAGGGCCAATGGGTGCTAGCCATAGGAGGCTACTTAAACCTGAGCACTTGTAACGAGGGCCAATGGGTGCAAGCCATAGGAGGCTACTTGAAGCTGAGCATTTGTAACGAGAGCCAATGGGTGCTAGCCATAGGAGGCTACTTAAACCTGAGCACTTGTAACGAGGGCCAATGGGTGCTAGCCATAGGAGGCTACTTGAAGCTGAGCATTTGTAACGAGGGCCAATGGGTGCTAGCCATACAAGGCTACTTGAAGCTGAGCATTTGTAACGAGGGCCAATGGGTGCTAGCCATAGGAGGCTACTTGAAGCTGAGCATTTGTAACGAGAGCCAATGGGTGCTAGCCATAGGAGGCTACTTGAACCTGAGCACTTGTAACGAGGGCCAATGGGTGCTAGCCATAGGAGGCTACTTAAACCTGAGCACTTGTAACGAGGGCCAATGGGTGCAAGCCATAGGAGGCTACTTGAAGCTGAGCATTTGTAACGAGAGCCAATGGGTGCTAGCCATAGGAGGCTACTTAAACCTGAGCACTTGTAACGAGGGCCAATGGGTGCAAGCCATAGGAGGCTACTTGAAGCTGAGCATTTGTAACGAGAGCCAATGGGTGCTAGCCATACAAGGCTACTTAAACCTGAGCACTTGTAACGAGGGCCAATGGGTGCTAGCCATAGGAGGCTACTTAAACCTGAGCACTTGTAACGAGAGCCAATGGGTGCTAGCCATACAAGGCTACTTAAACCTGAGCACTTGTAACGAGGGCCAATGGGTGCAAGCCATAGGAGGCTACTTAAACCTGAGCACTTGTAACGAGAGCCAATGGGTGCTAGCCATACAAGGCTACTTAAACCTGAGCACTTGTAACGAGGGCCAATGGGTGCAAGCCATAGGAGGCTACTTAAACCTGAGCACTTGTAACGAGGGCCAATGGGTGCTAGCCATAGGAGGCTACTTAAACCTGAGCACTTGTAACGAGGGCCAATGGGTGCAAGCCATAGGAGGCTATTTGAAGCTGAGCATTTGTAACGAGAGCCAATGGGTGCTAGCCATAGGAGGCTACTTAAACCTGAGCACTTGTAACGAGGGCCAATGGGTGCTAGCCATAGGAGGCTACTTGAAGCTGAGCATTTGTAACGAGGGCCAATGGGTGCTAGCCATACAAGGCTACTTGAAGCTGAGCATTTGTAACGAGGGCCAATGGGTGCTAGCCATAGGAGGCTACTTGAAGCTGAGCATTTGTAACGAGAGCCAATGGGTGCTAGCCATAGGAGGCTACTTGAACCTGAGCACTTGTAACGAGGGCCAATGGGTGCTAGCCATAGGAGGCTACTTAAACCTGAGCACTTGTAACGAGGGCCAATGGGTGCAAGCCATAGGAGGCTACTTGAAGCTGAGCATTTGTAACGAGAGCCAATGGGTGCTAGCCATAGGAGGCTACTTAAACCTGAGCACTTGTAACGAGGGCCAATGGGTGCAAGCCATAAAGGGCTACTTAAACCTGAGCACTTGTAACGAGGGCCAATGGGTGCTAGCCATAGGAGGCTACTTGAAGCTGAGCACTTGTAACGAGGGCCAATGGGTGCAAGCCATAGGAGGCTACTTGAACCTGAGCACTTGTAACGAGAGCCAATGGGTGCCCGCCATAGGAGGCTACTTAAACCTGAGCATTTGTAACGAGGGCCAATGGGTGCAAGCCATAAAGGGCTACTTAAACCTGAGCACTTGTAACGAGGGCCAATGGGTGCTAGCCATAGGAGGCTACTTGAAGCTGAGCACTTGTAACGAGGGCCAATGGGTGCAAGCCATAGGAGGCTACTTAAACCTGAGCACTTGTAACGAGGGCCAATGGGTGCAAGCCATAGGAGGCTACTTGAAGCTGAGCATTTGTAACGAGAGCCAATGGGTGCTAGCCATAGGAGGCTACTTAAACCTGAGCACTTGTAACGAGGGCCAATGGGTGCTAGCCATAGGAGGCTACTTGAAGCTGAGCATTTGTAACGAGGGCCAATGGGTGCTAGCCATACAAGGCTACTTGAAGCTGAGCATTTGTAACGAGGGCCAATGGGTGCTAGCCATAGGAGGCTACTTGAAGCTGAGCATTTGTAACGAGAGCCAATGGGTGCTAGCCATAGGAGGCTACTTGAACCTGAGCACTTGTAACGAGGGCCAATGGGTGCTAGCCATAGGAGGCTACTTAAACCTGAGCACTTGTAACGAGGGCCAATGGGTGCAAGCCATAGGAGGCTACTTGAAGCTGAGCACTTGTAACCAGGGCCAATGGGTGCTAGCCATAGGAGGCTACTTAAACCTGAGCATTTGTAACGAGGGCCAATGGGTGCTAGCCATAGGAGGCTACTTGAAGCTGAGCACTTGTAACGAGGGCCAATGGGTGCAAGCCATAAAGGGCTACTTAAACCTGAGCACTTGTAACGAGGGCCAATGGGTGCTAGCCATAGGAGGCTACTTGAAGCTGAGCACTTGTAACGAGGGCCAATGGGTGCTAGCCATAGGAGGCTACTTGAAGCTGAGCACTTGTAACGAGGGCCAATGGGTGCAAGCCATAGGAGGCTACTTAAACCTGAGCACTTGTAACGAGGGCCAATGGGTGCAAGCCATAGGAGTCTACTTGAAGCTGAGCATTTGTAACGAGAGCCAATGGGTGCTAGCCATAGGAGGCTACTTGAAGCTGAGCATTTGTAACGAGAGCCAATGGGTGCTAGCCATAGGAGGCTACTTGAAGCTGAGCATTTGTAACGAGAGCCAATGGGTGCTAGCCATAGGAGGCTACTTGAACCTGAGCACTTGTAACGAGGGCCAATGGGTGCTAGCCATAGGAGGCTACTTGAACCTGAGCACTTGTAACGAGGGCCAATGGGTGCTAGCCATAGGAGGCTACTTGAAGCTGAGCACTTGTAACGAGGGCCAATGGGGGCTAGCCATAGGAGGCTACTTGAAGCTGAGCACTTGTAACGAGGGCCAATGGGTGCTAGCCATAGGAGGCTACTTGAAGCTGAGCATTTGTAACGAGAGCCAATGGGTGCTAGCCATAGGAGGCTACTTGAAGCTGAGCATTTGTAACGAGAGCCAATGGGTGCACGCCATAAAATGCTACCAGAACTAACCAGTTACTACAGATCGTGCAGCTGACCTGAAGGGACAACTTTATACCTCGCTGTACCTACGGCTGGCTGTAATAATATAACCGTAATGACAATGTGGGACATTTATGCATAACACATGTGAATGTAAAAACACTGTTTAAAGGTGCATCGCAGGCGCAGTATACAAACCATCAAAGGAGGGCGCATGCTAATCGGTACATTGTACATACTGCCAGTAGCATTTACTTTCACAGTATCATTTAGGGTCACATGTAGACAATTTCCTTACCTGAGCAAATGGTGTCACAATCATGTCGTCCCCGTGTCTGTAAAATAAGAACATTATACGTCAGAAATTACATATGACTAGCCCAATTTAATTCTTATTTATTTGTAATTTATGTATTTTTCTTATTTACAAATAACAAAATGGCATCTTGCAAAATGACATGTATTCTTAAAATTTAGTGGTTGCGGTTGTGTTTGCATAACTAGTTAGATTTTAATTTGTTTTGTTGCAGGGGAAATATTAGAGATGGAACGAATTCAAAATCATTTTATTTCCACCTTTCACCTGCAGATTTCCCGGCATTCCCTAGGTGCAGTTGATTTTCTCACTGCCTTGATGTACTACTTGCACTTGCTGTCTGCAGCCTGCGGTGTCAGGGTGGGGGGGAGACAGGATAAGGCCTCACAGACCCGGAAGAGCTCTCCTCCACACAACACCCACGGGAATGGCCGCCCTCGGGCTGTGCGGGTGTGTGAAGAGGAAGCAGGATGGCTGGTGTGTGCGTTTGTATCCAGCAGAGGTTTTGTTCAGCACGGGCCACCGGTGCTTTCCTGATAATGTGAAGAGCACTGCGAATCTGTTTTCATGATGGTTCCCAATACTGTGGGGAAACCCCTTTACCTCACCTACCCTAATCAAATCACAAGGCTTCTTAGGCACAAGAATAGAGGTGCATCACCACAGCAGCCATCAAGTCAAACTACGGCAAAGAAGAAAGGTTTGGAACTTTAACCCCAGCGCCCTTAGTCTAGGTGAATGCTAGTGCCTGGCTTTCATCAACATCCCAAGGGCTCCCCTTTAACCAAGGGCGCCTGCTTTCCTGCAAGGAGCTGAGAACATAGGGAGCTGACGGGATGTGTGCTTAGTACATCTCCAGCGACCCCTCCTTAAAGCTCCCGCTTCAGTTGTGAACCTTCAGGTACAAAACTAATTAGGGAGCAGGCTTCGGCTTCCTGGCCACAATACATCTCTCGCTTCCATGATTTCCAACTACCTCCCAGGTCCCTACGGTGAGAAACAATGTCTACCTCATTTTCCTGTTCTCTCCCTAGTACTCCCCTCATTCTTCTCGATTCACCAGTGAGATGCAGCGTCAACGACCCCCAGTGCAAGAGATACAACCATTTGTGCTGAGTTAACTGAGATAAAAACATTTGTGCTGAATCAATTGAGATCAAGGCACTTGTGCTGAGTCAACTCAAATAACTGTGCCCCCATGCTCTTCTAGTTACCTCCTTGACTCCCTCCTGGTCCCTCCTTTCTGCATCTCCAGTCCCACCTCAATGCTTTAAAGGTGGCCTTAGAGCAACCATGACATGTTCTACAAAAGATCAACCCAGCATACCATGAAGTAAGATAATAAAAGCAGGAGATAGGGCTACACGCTGCATAATTACAGATGTTAATGACATGTTTAACTTAAATGTATGTTCACTATGAAAGGGTGAAAATTGTAACGCATCTGAAGGCGTGTATATCTGTATGGTCAAATAATTAAGATCAGTAATCATTCATTGGGCTACCAGTGAAATGGCACAATGTGACCCGGTAAAGTGGCTCCCTCACTCTGATTTCTTTTTGCTGATTTTATGTAAGTTGTTTGCCACTGTCCTCTTTTCTGAATTATGAAAATATATTTTTCATTAGATTGCAGAAAATGCTGAGTACCAAATTCGGCTTATTTTTCCTTTGACCCAAATTTACCGTAGTTTTATATACTCAAAATTCCACTGTTATGAAAAGCAGATGAAGCACAGAATATAGTTTTCACCTCTTTCCTGGTTGGAGCAAAATTGGTACATTCCTAATACATATTCATGTGACTGGGAAACAGGAAGGTGCTTTAAATGACCTCATGCCTCAGAATAAAAGATGTTTGAAAATCCCGTTTAATGATCAAGTACTAAAATGCATGACAGAGGGCTGCAGAGTTTGATAAACGCTAATTAAGAATTAATCAGGAATTGCCTCTTTGCTACCCAGGAAGTGGGTGCGTCGGATACGGGTAGAGAAGACACTGTTTGTCAGTGAACATCCCTGAGCTTTCAATAACCTAATGTGTTGCAGGTAGTTCTCTGTTTCTGGTGCTTCCACAGTGCAAGAGTAATGGTGTAAAGGTCATTTACGCACCAGTAGCCAGATGAGCCTTGGTACTTTGGCATCCTCTGCAATCACGTTTCCCAATAATCTCTCCAGTTAGTATTGTGAAATGTGGTGCATCTAGTGGACTGTGCCCGGGACTCCACTGAGAGGGACCGCAGACTTCCGGGGCTTTGGAGGGATTGTCCTGAGTCACCTCCTGGCATTTGCTGATATCTGTAAACAGCTGTCTGCTTTCTATGACCTATCACAGTTGCTATCTGTAAAGGGAGATCTTGGTTTTATGCCTCCTGATTCCTGGCTTTCTTCTCCCACCACCTTTCCTCCATAACTACCCACTGGTTCACGTGCTGAGCAGATGGCATGGCATGGACCTGTTACAAATGTTCAATAAATAAACACAAGTAGTTGCTCATTGGTTGCCCTACATTAAAGATTTATTTTATGTCAGGATATTATTGTGATTGCATTTCTTTCCCCTCTGCTTGAAATGCTGTTCCATGGTTAGGGTAAACTGAACTAAAGTACTTGGAAACTCATTGAGACCTGGACGCAGTACCCAAAATAAGTGCAAAATAATTTTGTGTCCTTTTTTGTAGCTACACTCCTTATAAGATGAGTACCTATGTTATCTCCTTGACTGAATTTACTAGAAGATTATTTCATTTCAGATTTCTTATCCTTGTATTAAAATTGAATTGTGACAGATCAGCCTACAGGTAAATGGCCATAGAGAGGGAGTTCAGGATGCTGAACTGGGCTTCAAGATTCTCTGACATACTGAAGAACATATTCTTGTTGTTGGGGGGATAGATATCCCTATGCCATAATCCATATCCCTATGCCATAATCCACTAGGAAATCATTAAGAGTTAAACAATAAAATAAAGTTTACATTAGAGGTGCATGGAAATTGCCCCACAATAAGACTACATTAAGGACTGTGGATTTTGCAAAACCTATGTGAACTGTCAGCTGTGGTATGAAGTTAAGAAACCATAAATTGGAGCCACTTTGATTCTTGCACATGTTCTAGCATATATCTATATTATCTACTCTTACCTTTTATTTCTTCCCTTTGCAATGCTTCTTAAGTATTATAATATCCTTTAAATCTACTACCCATTTATACAACTACGTTTTTATCATCTTTAGAACTGTTTACCACTTCAAGATGCACAAAACTTAGGGTCATATTTATACTGTGTTTGTGCTGAACTTGCGCCATTTTTTAAAAAAAAATTCACCACAAACATAACTCCATATTTATATTTTGACGCTAGACCCGTCAAGCGTCAAAATATAGGAGTTAACGTCATTTTTTGGATGCAGGAAACTACCTTGTGTCAATGAGATGCAAGGTAGGTGTTCCCGTCCAAAAAATGACTCAAAGCCCTTAGCGCCTTACTTATCCATCTGTGAAAAAAAAAGGTGCATGGGTGGAAGGTGGGCCTATATAATAGCGCTAAGCCTGCTTAGCTCCATTATTTAACACCTGGGTCAGAGCAGGCGTTAGAGGACCTGTCGACCCGTTTCCATGGTCAAACACCATGGAATGGGCCCACAGGTGCATACCCCAAACCCCAGGAACACGCCCACCCACACCAGAGGGACACCAGAGGACTGGGGGAACCCCTTTCCGGTAAGTAGGGTAAGTATAGGTAAGTATTTTTTCAAAAGAATGTAAGTGCTATAGGGGGCCCTGAAATGCCCTCCCCCTCTGCATGGCACTGGGTGCAATGGCCATGCCCAGGGGACACTTGTCTCCTGTGCTGGCTATTGGGGTGGTGGGCATGACTCTTGTCTTTCGTAAGACAGGAGTCATGTGGTATGTATGGTGTTGTGTCAGGAAATGACGCTAGGCTGGTTAACAGCATTTATTGTGCCTCTAACCAGCCTAGCATCATTTTATGAGGCAAAACCCCCTTCCCCTGTACCGCCTCCCCCACCCAGCTAATGTAATTTTTCTAGATGCTAGCCCACCCTTAGCGCCGGCTTGCGGGATTCCATAAATTTGGCGCCCAGCTGGTGCTTTGGAATGACGCAAGCCGGCGCTATACTTTTTGCCGCAAAACTGCGTTTGCAAAAAGTAGAAATATGGGCCTGAGTAATGCAAAAAATGTCATTTTACAATTGGGCTAATTCCATATATAAAACATTCCCAAAAATGTTGTATTGCCCAAAATAAAACTTAGAAGCAGGAATGGTCTGCGATCCAGCAAATCACCCTATTTTGTGAGTGATTCATGTATTCTGAATCATGGGCTGTAAGTGATCAGGTCAGATGTGAAGGGTTTGTTATTAACTGTCCAGGTTGCCTTGGTGTTACTTTCCTTTATCATGTAATAAGTAAATGCACAATTTATATTGTGCAATAAATTCTGTAGCTTCTTTCATTGAAGCTACTGTATGACAACAGCAATCCATCACACTATTATCGTTTGACTATATGAAACAAGCATTAGTAGACAGGAAATTAAGTAAATCTTTAGAAGAAGGTGAAGGACAACTCTGACCAGTCTGTAAAATGTCATTCATTGATTAAACTAGTTGAACCAACATCTTTAAAACATCCGCAGAATACAACAAAACCAATCCTGATAACTATGATTTACTGTTAGCGACATAAAATCAAGAAACAGTCCTACTTTAAACCTGAAACAATTGTTGAAATAAACTAGAAGTGATTCAAACACGCTTCTGAATTTGTAATTATACTTTGCAATTTAATATATTGAGATTATCTTTTCCCTGGAATTAGTATTGCTTGTTTTTCGTTCTACTGCAATGCACTTTGAGCAGATGGTCAGTTACTGTCTCTAAAAATGAACTTTCCTGAAAAATAATTAATCATGGAGATATCTTTACCATCCTGAGATTCACTGACCGTGTCTTCTTGAAATCATTTGTTCCCAGCTAGGAAAAGTCTGACCTTTCTTCATACTATAACTGCTCTTTTATGTGCTAATACCGCTATCTCTATTGCAACCTAGATGAGATTAAATTTAGCGTATTAATGTGGGAAAGATATGACCAAATTTAAATCAGGAAAGGAACACTAGCATCCATCTTGTTATATTTGAGTGATCAAGCCTTGTGAAGGTCATTCAGAGAGTTCAGACCTTGATGGGCTCACTGTAGGTTGGAGAGAACCGATCTAACAGCGCTCACATTACTGCCAACCACCTTCTAAGAAAAACTGGTCTCCACAAACACTTATGCATCACCACGGTCCATGCCCTTCACAGAAAAGTTAATCCTTGCAAGCACATCTAAAATATGGAGATATAATTAATCTCTGTAAGGAAATGACCTTTTTCTCGCATGATCAACCATAACGTTTTGGCTGATGCTGTTGTTTTTTTTACTATGAACGTGCACTGAGTCCTGCCAGATAGGCCTCAGTGCCAGTGCTCTAACCCTTAAAATTTGTATGTCTGATTGGCCCACCCACAATTAGCATAAATTAACTTAATTAAAAGTCCATATATATGGTATCATGAGTATCCAGGACCTGTAAGTTAAAGTGTTCCTCATGGACTGCAGCACCTAATGTGCCACCACGAATGTGACTAAGCAATGATAGACTCCCGCCCTGCCACTGCTAGCTCGCAGCACAGTTTGAGAATTGCTAACTCAACTTTGTCATTCACACTAATGACAAAGTCCACACTTAGATATTTAAAATATATCAAGTCACCCGTTCTGTAATCTAAAAAAGTAGGACATGCGTTTTTATATGTCACAACAGTAAAAAACCCATGTTGTCATTTTTGCTGTAGAAAGGCTAGAAGCTCCATTGGCAAATACAGGGTTGCATGCTGACAACTTAGTTGTGCAGGAATCAAAAGAATGATTACATGAAACCTGATTTAATGCTCAAGTCAAATTTAATGTAACTTCTAGGCAAATTGAAACATTAGAAAGCTGCGTAAGATTTGAAGTGACCTTTTATGGTAGCTGACCACGAGACATCCTTCTGTCCTCCTGAGGGAAGGTGTGAACAATTTTCAGGAAGGAACACAAAGGGCCTGCCATGGGAAGAAGTGTTACTTCTCCCTGGCAGGAAGGCCAAACAGGGTGTGAGTCCAAAAGATGGGCTTCAAAGCAGAAGCAGCCTTTTAAGGTCAAATGGTCGACATGTTAGCATCGGAGCAGAGAGGTGAAACAGTTGTCAAACCACATTTCTAGGGTAGGCTACCCAGCTCTACACACCAAAAGAGGGGTCCTGCTACCTTCAGAGGTGGTAGAATATTGCATACTGTATTATCTAGATGCTACACTATGCAGGAATTTGTCATCAGCCAGGAGGGGACCTGGTAGCCCATTGGTTAGTTAGTAGTCACTGCATCCCCAAGGACAAGTCCTGGGCATAAACCTGGCACTTCTAGCATACAGATTTTAGATCAC
This sequence comes from Pleurodeles waltl, assembly GCF_031143425.1. Taxonomy (NCBI): domain Eukaryota; kingdom Metazoa; phylum Chordata; class Amphibia; order Caudata; family Salamandridae; genus Pleurodeles; species Pleurodeles waltl. Next base: position 322,359,882 of record NC_090436.1, read on the forward strand.
ATCTGCACTGGAGAGAGGACCAAAGAAGGACTGAACTGTTGTTCCCTGGACATGGCAAAAAAGGCTGCACCAAATACTGGGCTTGAAAAGAAAGGACTGTGCTTGTGGTGCCCTGCTTGAGGAAAAGATGTCTCTGAGTCCCAGACAGAGGAAGGGTATCCAAGAGTCAGGTGGTTGACTTCCTGTTACAGCTCCAGGGCCACAAAAGCTGAAGAAGCCAGCCTTGGCAAGTTGGTAGCCACAATCACTTGACCGCCACTGACTGCTGAAGCGCAGTCTGGGAGACCAAGTCTTGACACTCAAAGGTTTCACCGAGTCCACTGGAAACAGAAGAGTCATTGGAGTGCGGTTGGTCACTCAAGGGGACACTATCCCCAGTTAAAGGAAACCATTAATTTTGCTGTAACCAAAGACAAGCAGACCAGTGGCAACTAGGTTTTGGCTCGACTTCAACCAGACTTCAGGAGATAATGACCCCTGTGGCCAAAGTCACACAACTGTGTTCGCAGACCGAAGGGTGGCCCTATGGAGACCACCATCAGTCGATCAGCATCCTCAGCATCATTCAGCATCTCCAGCATCCTGTATCCTGCTTATTGTGTTTCATCCTTAGAGCCTAGAACTGGATTGGAGACTGATTTGACTGCCTTTGACTGCAAGGTAACTGTCTGGCCAAGCTTCATTGGCTCCTGTGGCTTGTTCCCTGCTAGAACAGTGGAACACAACTTTACAATTTTTTTCTAAATAACCGCTAACTGTGGCATTTGCCAATCCTTGTTTACGATTTGAACGAAAAGGAGTGATTTATTATCTACTTAATTATTAATATCTCTGGAACCGTCTGGTGGATTTTGTTTATTCTGGTGCCTAAAAATTCATAAAAATTAAAGCTATTGTTATAAATTGCTTTGCCAATGCCTTTTAAGTACAACATTGGCAAATTGCTGCCCTCATAGCCAAAAGTGAAAGAAAAATAGACTTGACGACACAGCTGCTTCATTTCTTAGGTGAATGCATTAATTATTACACATGCATGCCTAAAAAAGGACACGGATAATTTCTTTTTTGATTTACCAATCGGAGATGGATTGATAAATAAAACAAATAATGAAATCAAATTCATTTTTGAAAGGGGAAGGGCCAGCAGCAATTTGCTACTGGTTCAGTCACCTCTCAAAAAATATAAAATATTTTTAAAAAAGACGGTGGATGTGGTGGGCAACAGAGTACTGTTTGGGGGTAAGCAACAGTGAGTGGGCAGGTGAGGGGAAAAGCCGCACACAAGGGAGTGCAACATAGGGGCGAGGAAAGAAATAAACAGGTAAGAAATCAACACGGAGCATGGGGGAGGCAGGAAGTTTAGCAAGGGGAGGAACACAAACGGAGATCTTGAAAGAGGTGGGATAAAGCAGCAAGGAGCCCTGGGAACGGGCATTGGTGGGGAGAGCTCACGAGGGAGACAGCTGGAAAACACATGCACTCTTGTGAAATGGTTAACTGAAACGAAAAATGTAGTGTCCTAAAAGTGAGCAGTGGAAGAATAGAAGTCAGCCAATCAAAGAGAAGATAAAGAGGCTATGCTCTAGGAGAGGAACAGACATAAGATGGAGTGACAATAAGGCCTACGAATGGTAATCAATCGGCAGGCTGGAGCCCACTCTAGGATCTGGGCAAGCCCACACTAGGGCCCATATTTATACTCTGTTTGCGCCTGATTTGCGTCATTTTTTTTAATGCAAATTCAGCGCAAACTTAACTCCATATTTATACTTTGGCACTAGACCCGTCCAGTGCCAAAGTTATGGAGTTTGAGTCATTTTCTCTACGTGAAAACCTACCTTGCGCTAATGACATGCAAGGTAGGCGTTCCCTTGCAAAAAAAGACTCTAAGGCATGTGCGCCTTATTTATCCTCCGGCGTCAAAATGACACACAGGAGGAGGCGGGCCTTAAAACAAGATGCCCAGCCGGATTTGCGTTGTTTTTTAACACCTGTGTCAGGGCAGGCGTTGAGGGACCTGTGGGCTCATTTCCATGGTGGGAGACCATGGAAGCAGTCCACAGGTGCCCTTCCCTGCACCCAGGGACACCCCCTGCCACCCTAGCCCACCTCTGGAGGACACTCATGGATGGGGGGACCCATGCATGGTGAGTGCAGGTAAGTGCAGGTAAGTATTTTTTTTTTTTTTTTCAAGTGGCATAGGGGGGCCTAACTTGGGCCCCCCTACATGCCACAGTGCCCAATGGCCATGCCCAGGGGACATAAGTCCCCTGGGCATGGCCATTGGGCAGGGGGGCATGACTCCTGTCTTTGCTAAGACGGAGTCATTTCCATCGGGGTTGTGCGTCAAAAAATGGCGCTAGTCAGGTTAGAGCCAATATTTTTTACTCTAATCTGACTTGCACCATTCTTTGGCACACAACCCCCAGTCTTCCCTTCGCCTCCGCTGCCCAGTTACCGTCATTTATTTTGTAGCAAACCAGCCCTCAGCGCCGGCTAATGTCATTCCATAAATAAGGCGCCCGGCTGGTGCGTTGGAATGGCGTTAGCCTGCGGTAAACTTTTTTACGCATATGTGCCCTGGTGCTGATTTGCCTCAAAAAGTAAAAAAATGGGCCCAGGTCTTTAACAACCAGAAAACCTGACCTGTCTGGTAGGCGAGACCTAATAAGTATTACTACAACAAAAAATAACAGTAAAGTCTTTGGAGCGAACAAAAAAGGAGAAAGAAAGGGAGAGTATCAAAATAAAAAAACTGAAAACAAAAAATGATTAAAATGGGGGAGTCGAGCTCCCTAGACGCCTATAGACACGCCTGTTAATAATCCCGTGATGACAGCATCATTTAGGTATGACTGCTTTGTTTGCATTCCCAAGTACCAATTATTTTATTAGCTATGATTTTCCTGTAACTTTCATTGTTTTTTACTGTTCCAAGAAGCCTAGTCTTTGACTGCAAACATTATGAATAGAATTATGTTTTATGTTTCACGTTTCGCTTCAGTAGAGCATTGTGATAGGCTGCCATTCAAGGGCAACCTACATGAGTAGTCAATTCACCAAAGCACACACTCGGGCCCTCGTTGCGAGTCCTGCATATTGGAATACTGGAATGCCACTCTGTCTATACTCGAGTGGCCGGGGGCCTTCAGATAAAATGTTGTGTAAAATCGCTCTAGGCTTTCACTGCAGTAGTAGTCAGGCCTTATCCCCTGGCCCCACCAGACCATCTTTACTGCCAAGTGGGGAGCACCCAAAGCTCTCCCATTAGTGGGCTATTCTTCCCCTCCCCTCTTCTACCTTCCCCGCCCCCTCCCTCCACCCGGCCCCTGCTCCGTAGAGTTAAGAATCAGAAATTCCATGTGGTTATATGCCTGCCTAAAGCGGGCCCACTCAGTTGTTCCCTGTTTCATGGAGGTTTAACTTGCAATTGCATAGTACTGGAGCAGAGTTACTTCACGATGCCAGTACGTAGTGATTCAGAGTTTGCACCCCGCCAGTACTGTGTAAATTATAACCAGGGCCCAAGTAAACATGCTTTTGACGCTCGCACTGAACGCTGGAAATGCTAGAATCTGTATTCCATTGCACCCGAGCAGCCGACTGTGCTGTGAGGAATTCACAGACTCCTTACAACCCTGGCATAAGACAAAACATGTTTCAAATTCCCTTGTCGGAAAATCTGCACCCCCCAGGCCCGTGGTATCTTATGTCTTTGAAATGCTTTGCATGCAGAAACCACACTTTAGCATGCGGGCAAACCCTGCAGGCACAACGACAACATATATGTTTTGTATTTCCCTTTCTTTCTGCTCACAGGCACGCCTCCCCTGTACAGTCCTCTGTCACTTACCAAAGAAGGTAACTCTGGGACAGGGGAACCAGGCTGTGGAAACGATACTTTCTCCAGAAAGCTAAGATTGAACGAGCATTTGTGTCATTACTATTCTAAATGGAGTCTGTAAAGACAGACACTTTTTGGCGAAAAGGGCCATCGTGCACTCTCCTAGATGCAACCCTAAATCACATCCAGGATTGCAGACTTCCTTCCAGCTGTCCTCTCCTGAACTACACTCCGGATCCCAGCTTAATGTCAAGCGCTGCGCCAACGTCACCGCCTATGAGCCCATTAACAGGCTCTTCTCTCCACAGCACCTGCGCAGACCCTGCGTGACCTTTCCATTAATTCCAAACACCTGGTCATTTCTCACTTCCGTCAGTGCGCATCAGCCCCATGATGAATGACCGGAATCCTGCAATGTCTATGTTCAAGGGAAAAAAGGCTTATGCGAGGGTATTGCGCCTGCCCCTAGTGACACAAACAAATGCGGCTCGTGGTATTGCCTTTCCTGCACAAAAGCATCTCTCTTTTTAGTGCAAGAAAATACTGTACACTTCTCTGCTACAAGGGGACGCTTCTGGGGCAGACAGTGTAAGCAGCGCTTAATTTGTAAATAAAAACGTGCCGGTGCCCACAGCTCTCCTCTGAAACACGCGGCTGCTGCAATTAGATGTGCGAACACGGAATACTGAGACAGCGTAATCCTGAAAACACCTCGGGCCGCTTTAATCTATTCGCAGACACCCCCTGCCCATTCAGCTCACTCTTACAGCTTTCGTCTTTCTCCAGTTGTGACGCTTTTTCGCTTTTCTCTTCCTCCGTCATTCCCATATGTATCTTTACGTCACAGTAACTGCTTGAGGCGGCAAAATAAGTGGCAGCCCTCAAAAACAGGTACCAGTGCCCCGCATCAGAAACCACCGGTTCAAATTAATCACTGGTGTAAACACCCAGCTGGTTTGAAGCACCTTGTGTAAACAAGGGGGAATATTTTCATTCCTCCAAAAAACATGAGACTTTGCGTGTGTTGAAGTGCAGAGCACAGTCAATGTACGGGATCCTTCTGAGTGTGTCTAGGAATAAGAGTTTTAAGGAGAAGGGTATGTTTCTAGTATAAATCATATGCTAGACAGTGCCAACTCACCTCGGCACCATGGTGAGAGTCTGTGCATCATGCAAGATAGCCTTATTAGAGTGCCAACAAAGAGAATGACAGCTCCAACAATCCATGCATAATCGATATGTTTCCCCACGTCTGCAACGCAATGCATTAAATGGTGCTGCTGTGTCGCATTACACGGAAAATTAGCAAAAGTCAAAAGCCAAAGTGTTTCAGAGCCAGCATCAATTGTGATCGCCCTTGGCAGCCATCTTCTAGTTCATATTTATCCGATTCTCTAGTTCCACAAACTCATTCTCCCTTGTCCACTTAAGGTGAGAGCTTTAATGTTTATTGATGCCACAGAGTGTCATTGATCTTCTAGGCTGCAAAATCGTATCACCTGAGAATGTTTCTATCTAATGTTCACCTGTACAAAGAGACCACTTGCTCCCCCTCCTGTATCACAAAGATAATCAACACATTTGTTAAGTGGTTTCACAACCAACTAAAAGCCCATCAGAGGAGCATGATGACAAGTACCAGCTGACTTGCTCTCTGTGTTCAGCCTTGTCAAGGCTACAGAAATTATTCACAGGCAAGACTTCCCAAACCTTTCTACGTCGAGAGGAAGGCCCCATGCATGTTACGTAGACACTTCAAATAAAGACGTGCCTTAAGGAATACCACGCAAACCCGGGAACGTGGCAAGTACGTACATAAGCGAGAAATCAGTTGCTTTGGAGTCACATAAATCCTACCACTGCTAGTGTGCTGATGAACAACAGGCCTACCCGTGAACGCCTTGACTCAGTTTTGTGTCACACCCGTGACACAAAATGAGCGAAACTTATCTGCTTCTCTGCCACATCAACCAGTCATTTTTGTGACCTATGGTCAAATCTAATTTAATGTCACTCAGCAAGGTTAACTTCCTGTTTACTGCAGTGCTGGTTATTACAAGATGGGCTGCAGGAGATGGTAAGTGGGGTTCAAATGAACACACAGTATTCTTAAAGAGGTGCAGATTCTAGCATGCTACTTAGGATCAGTGTCGAGTGTGGGGAAGAGCCAGAACTCTCAAAAGGTCAAAGGTCGAGAGGGCCATGGTGGTCTGCCCCCCTCTCTCTCTCCCAACAACAGTTACACTCAGCAGATCTGCACCTATGGTGTTTGCTGTGCTGTTCACAAACAATGAACATGAACAACTGAACTGAACCAGAACTAGAGCACAACGGAGTACAACTGTGCAACGCGATACTACCTGAGCAACTAGGCCTTCTGAGTAAGGGGGAAGTATTTTGCTCAGTAAGGTGAATGAAGCGTTAATTGTATGAGGCGATGAGCAGTGGTTTCTGATGTTGCCTTTATTGCTCTGCTATGGCAATGGCGTGAAATTGGACTTTTGCACTGTAGTCCTAAACAATGGAAACTATGTTTATTGGTACTCTTGCTATAAACAACATATAGTATTGGGACACATTTTTAATCTGGTAAAGCATGAGCTGAATACAATATTACAGGAGAAGGGCATCATAATCCCATGTATTGAGGAGGATGTCATTCTGCGTGGGTCACCCGGGATACTCAGGCTGCTGGAATAAACTAAGGCCCATATTTAAGAAAAAGTGGAGCATCAGAACTGATGTGCCACTTTTTCTGCGCTCCCCTACCAGCACCTACTGACACCATGGCTGTGCCGTATTTATAATATGGCGCACCATGGCGGTCGTTGGCAGAATGTTTGACGCTACTGTGGCGTTTTGCTACACTAGCATCAAAAATGTTGACGCTCGTGTAGTAAAGTGCAAGGAGGCCCATAGGTTTCTATGGGAGCATCATTTTAACGCTTGCTCTGAGCAGGCGTTAAAAATGATGCCAAAAATGGAGCAGTGAAATCTGTTAAATTTCACTGCGCCATATTGTGGGCCTCCTAGCGCTGGAACGCCCCCTTGCATACATTATGCCTGGCACAGTCATAATGTGGCAAAAGGGTTTACAAAGTGGTGTAATGCGTGCACTGCACCACTTTGTAAATATTGTGTGGGGAAAAAGCCACTTTAGCGGCGCATTAGCATAAACAAAATTAAGTTATGGTGGCACTAAGGTGGCGCTAGGGGCTCTTAAATATGCCCCTAAATGTTGAAGATACAAATATATCTATGCTGTAGTGGCCTTTCTCCCCATCTCAGGCAGAGGCCCTGGCATCAACAGCCTCACCCTACTCTACCACAGTCACTAGGAGCACCATTCTCAGAACATTTGGTGTGGTTTGGTATTACTTAGGTTTGGAGAAAGGTGAATTTACACCTGAAAATTCTAAATCATGATTTGTAGATTTTTCTAATAAATGTAATGAAATTCTACTTACTTAAGTAGTACAGTCTGCTTACTTGGTGAATATTTCAGTGGGCCAGGGCCCAGATTTAAGAAAAGTGGTGCCCGTCATAATTTCTGACTCTATTGTGGTAATTTGCAGGATTAGTGCCAACAATTGTGGAGCTAATCCTGCAAAGTACATAGAGGCCCTAGGGGCCCATTAAAAATATGGTGTGCCTAAATTTAATGTCTGCTCTGAGCAGGCGTTAAAAATGACGCTACAAATGGCGCAGCAGAATCTCATAGATTTCACTGCACCATTTTTTGGGGCCTCCTGTCGGAGGAACGCCCTCCTTGCATATATTATGCCAGGCGCAGGCATAATGTGGCGCAAAGGTTTACAAAGTGGCGCAATGCGTGTGTTGCACCACTTTGTAAATCTGGCGCAGCGTTTTTGCCAACTTGCCACATTAGCGTAAAAAAATTATGCTAATGTGGCAGTAGGTGGCGTTAGGCCCTTTCTAAATCTGGGCTCAAGTCTGCATTATGGGAGGGAAAACAGGAAGGGAAGGGGTTCCAAGGAACGTGGGACTTCGTGAACACACTTAAACATTTTGTGACTACTTGGAGGTATGTCGTATTTCTCTCCCTTGAAGGACAAGGGACAGGAAAAGGCAGGAGTAAGCGCAGTTCTAGGGTTTAGAAGGAAAGCAAATACTCCTGGCGTTTCCAGCAGAGAAAAGCATTGTCCATGTGAGGAAATAAGTGGATTGTTTCATAACAGAAGTGCAGAACACACTCCCCAAACTGGTTCGGTTCAGAGTCTGGGTTAGGATTAAGAAGCTCGGGGAAATTCCTGGAAATCTATGAAGAACATAGATCTCCAAGCATAACCCTCGAGTATTCTGTTAATTCACAAAAAGAGCAATAACTAGAACTTCTTTCTTGTGTGAATGGCCCCTAATGTGCACCACTACACCACTGTTCCCACAGTCCTAAGGGTAAGGTAGTATGCCTGTGCCTGAGGACTGGCAGTGCTTCAGGATCACTTACACATACACCTATCTCTCCGTTTACTTTGGCGAAGTCTACTCCTGGACCACAGTGCAGGCATCTCACACGCCAATGGACAGCTTTAAAAACTGGTAGGAAAGAAGGATCGCTTTCGGGGTCTTTTCATACAGAGGTTCTCCATCTCCCTTAAACCGAAGCGCCTTAAACTTCTGACCAGAGACCAGGTGGTGGTGGTGGTGGAGGGTGTGGGGGTAATGAATGTGTTTGCACATGCTAGTGCTATCCTACCTCAGTGGTGGAAACATTCTGTTGGCTGAAACATCTTGCCACATCAAATGTCTCCAAAAGGTTGCAAGGATAACCCCAGCTGGCTCAGTCTTCCTGCAAACATCACCTTCGAGATCGGATGCATTGCTACTGACACCTCCTTGTACTGGGTATCAACACCCAAAACCTCCGGAGGGTTACGGAAGACATGCAGGGGTCTCACCAGACAAGAGCAGACAAGGAATGCAAGAAAGAGGGCATGAGATGCCTGACAAAGGAAGTGAAATACAATCCTCGTTGAAATCTGCCACCTCTTCTCTCAGCCACATCAGGAAAACACTCAATATTTTAGTCTTCAAGTAATACTTCACCAGTATGTAACCTCCTTTCTACTATCTGACGTTCCCGAAGAACGGTCTCATGCCTCCACCCAGCCACGCCGTGGGGTCTCCTCTCAGTCCTCGCCCCCCTTATCCCTGGTCCCCATCCTGCCTCTATTCCCAGTCCTTCCGTGCCTGCACCTCAGTGACACAGCGCTCTACTGCTTAGTAGCTAGGTGGGCGCTATGGAAAACCACGCACACCCATCCATACAGCACGCTGCTTGATTAAGATAAGCACTTTATTTGAATGACTAGTTCATAAGTGCCTATGACTGGTGATAACCGGTCTGGGTTTGGCAATGACTGTTGTACAATGTGAAGGGGCACAGGATTAGTGCTTGAGTGGTTTAGAAAAGAAATGTTGTGAGTGGCAAAGTACCAACCACTTTGCAATTAGAAAACCGTCACTGCCTAACAATACATTTGACGGAAATGGGGCAGATATGGGTAAAAACTCTCTGCCATTGCACAAAGAGGGTTTCTATGTTTGGTTTAACTTTACATAAGTCAGCTCTCTTTGAAAGCCAGGGTTATTTCCAGCTCTGAGAGATCTCTAGTGTTAGGCCTAGTCACCTAAAGTCGCTGCAAGACTACTTACGCAACAACCCTGATTAATGATAAAAACAGACATTGACAAAGCCAATAGTCTGCAGTGTGAACACTGGTATATCACACACTGCGAACACAGATAGAACATGTACAGTGTGTGTGGCAGCAGCTGGACAACTCTCTGACACACAGAGTAGGCACAGCAGCAGTAGTGCAAGGTTCACTCACAGAAGAGGCACTCGATTGGGCAGCTGCAGTGCTAGCATATCACACGAGGAGCTTACAATGGCGTAACAAAGGCCCCCGCAGCCCTCGCGGTGAGCGGGGAGGAGGAGGACGAGCTTCAGGGCCCCCCCACAGCACAGTACTCTGGCCAGAAAGCTCATACGGAGGAGGGGCCTCTCCATGTACTGTGCAGGGGGGCGCCTCAAGTTTCGTTATGCCCATGGGAGCTTAGACACAGTACCACGGGTGTAACAAAACTTGAGGAGACCCCCTGCAAAGTACAAGGAGGACCCACCTCCCAACTCACACATGAGATCTCAGGCTCCTCTAAACCGTGGGGGCTGCGGGGACCTTTGCTACGACAGTGCACAGTATAAGCAACAACATCACAATCTTTTACCACGCATAAGAAATGCGGAGCAAAGGCAGCATTGCAGGATTTACTGGCAGGAGGCAACACGTGCAAGGCAATGAAGAGCACTGCAGACGCCCCACAGAGCACATACCCAGCGCCTGCTCCGTCCGGTAGAAGTGCAAGGTTCCCTCACACATAGAAGACGCACGGTACAGGTATCAGCAGTCCAGTCATCCCAACAAACACAAAAACGGTGTTTCAGGCTCATTGCCACGTCCTCCATACAGAGAGGAAAGGAAACAGCAGCAGACGCATGCCCCACGCACAGAGACAAAGCATACGGGCGTCCTTCACACCCACGGACATGCTCATGAGCAATGTCCGCGGTGTGAGCTGCATCTGTGAACGAACAGGCCCCGGAGGAGCCGCACTGATGCAAGCTATAGGAAACCGAGATCCGCCTGGAGGCTTTATAACGCTGTCAGGGGCTGCATCGTTCAATGTCATGCTAATGTCTCTTCCCGAGCCCAGGCCTTTTGGAGACAAGAGAAGTGACATGTTTCCCTTGGTGCTACCTCTGGTACTCTGCACTCACCTGAACCTAAAAGTAGCGGCAGATCCTGGTACTTACCTCATGCCCCGCCCACTGGAAACACCACTGCAGAACCAGGCCCACATTACTAGCATGCCTTTAGTTAACAAAGCCCGACAACCATAACCCACCAGATGATGCCAATGGAATATGTGAGGAAAGTGGTCTATGTAGGCTGTGGCTGGGCCACCTCACTGTGTGGGAAAGTCACAGCTCGTATCAGGCCCAGTCAGGTGTGTTTCTAAACCCCTCGCTCAGCGATGGGTCGCTGTGGCGTAGAGGCGGTCAGGCTTTATCACAGGAGCAAGTGTAAAGCATTAGGAAGCACCAAAACAGCTGCATAAGAAGAAAATTCAACATAATAAAAATCCAACACCCATTGTTAAAAATAGATTGTATTTTTATCTTTAAGTAAACACCTCAAAAACAAAAATCCACCAGAGTGTTCTAGAGATACCAATATTTAAAGAAACAATAAATCTTAGCTTTTAACTCACTGCAATAAATCTGAGCCAGTGTCAGGGACCGTCCTCCGGCCACCCCTGAGTCCACAAACATGGAGTGGCTACTTTGGCTTTAGGGATCTACTGTATATACCACGAAGTCTGGGTGAAGTCCAGCACAAAACCAATTGCCACTGGTCTACTGGTTTCTGGTTACAGCAAAAGCAGAAGTTCCCTTTAACTTGCAGTAACTTTAGTGCTTGGCGGCCAAACTGCACTCTGATCACTCTCATGGTTCCAGCAGATTTGAGAGTAACTTTGAGGGTGGGTAATCAGTCACCTAGGCTGCAGCTCACCATCCAGCAGCAGGCAGGCAATCTTGCCTACTGAATTCTCCAAAGGCAGACTTCTCAGCTTTTATGGCCTGGTGGCTAAAACAGGGAGTCAGTCAACTGACTCCTTCTGTCTGGTGCTCATAGGCAACTTTTCCTCAAGTGGGACGCTACATGAACAGTCCTCTATTTGCTAGGCTAAGGTGCAGCAGGTGCAGTAAGACTATGGTGCAGCCTCTCTTTGCTGTGTCCAAGAAGCAGCAGGGCAGTCCTTCTTCCGAGACACAGATGAAATGAGGTCTGGTGTCACCTTTTTTCCAGCTACAAGCCCAGGGGAAGGTGGTGACAAGCTAGTCTATTGGGCTAACAGGTCCCCTTCCGCCTTAGGATGACTTCCTGTGAAGTGTGGCATCTTGCTATGCTGGGGTACAATATTCTGCCCACTCTCAACATGGCAGAACCCTACTCTCAATGTGTGGAGCTCCCAAGCCCAACCCAGAGGTGTGGCTACCTAGGGGCTATCCACCCATTGAAAAACTGGTTTACAATGGCTTCTCCCTCTCTACCTGACAAGCCAGCCTATTGGCTAAAATTAAAAGGGCAGCCCTTTCCCTGTGTGCTCACAAGTTGCACTTCAAAGGCGGCTTCCCCTTTGAAGCACGCATTTTGTGCTCACATTGATACTGGCCATCCTGCTAGGAAGAGATCACACCTCTACTCTCAACAGATCCTCTGTACCTCTTTCTGAGAGCCATTCACACCGCTCTTCAGGAGGGCAGAAAGCTGTTTCAAGGAAAGCAACCTGTGCATAACTGTAAAGCACTACTGGAAACTTTGGGCAACAAAGTGGCAACTTTCTAAAGTTGCATTTTGTAAACTAATGACATTAAATTGAACTTGAGCAAAAAGGTGGGTTTAATGCACTGATTCTTTTGACGACTTTAGGTGACAACTTTTGTAGTCCCATTTATAAGTTAGCACTGCTGAGTTGTTATCATGTAACTGTATACTCATCAATAATACTACTAGCCTTTCCACAGTAAAACAACAATGCAGGGTTTTTACTGTCAGGACATCTGGAGGACTGAGGCACCTTGTTGACACTGGTGGACCACTTCAACTCGGGCCGGAGGTGACGGGTGCAGTGGTAGCTTCTGGTGTCAGGTTTTGGCAGTGATGACAGCCTCAGGGTCCTGTCTTTTGAGTTTGTAGGAGAAAAGGTCAGCTGTTCATGGGAGATCTTGGGTCTTCATTGAAAGCAGACAGTCCTCTTGGGTTTCTGGAGTCAACAGATGCAGGACGAGTCAACTGTGGTGCTGTTTTCGACGAGGGACGCAGACAGGATGGCGGGGTTGGTACCAGGTCATCTGCTTCTTCTCCTCTCTTTGCTGTTCAGTGTCCTTGGTCTTCTTAGGTCATCAGGATCAGCTTCTCTGGTGCCACGGGATCCCCTAAATACTGAATTTAGGGGCGTTAGGGGAGTGTAGAGTAGTAGCTAGAGTAGTAGCTCATGGGCTACTGATCCTTGGCGTCACTACACCCACTATATGACCACTTCCTGTGGGAAGTGGCTATAACCCTGGCCCAGAATTCGTAGGTATGCCATCAAAAAGATGGCTACCTCTGAAAAATCGTGTTCACCTTAGATTAGCCCACCTTGGGGGTGGTTGTAGCCTGAGGGTAGCACGACTTCCTGACTAGCTAATTTCCCTGCCTGTCCAGGTGCCAGTGGGGGCTCTGGACAAGGGGGTTGGCTTCCTCTGGAAGGGTAATCAGTAGGTTATCCTGTGGGAGGGGGTGTTACATCCTCTTCCCAGACAGGTCTTGTTCTGGGCCTCCTGAGAGCAGAAGACTCTCACCCTAGGAGGTCAGAATAGTGGAATCAGTGTGGGTTTATCAATACAAGATGTTTGATACCAAACATCCCTATTTTCAGTGGGGCCATCATGTAGCTTGGGAATTCGTTTTTTGCCAGTGTCCAGTACATGGTTAAAAATGGCTTCTCTGGTCATTTGCACTGGCAGTACCAGAACCAGGGGCTTATCTGCTCATCAGGCATGCCTCCACATATAATATTAAGCACCCTGCCTTAAGGCTGTCAGGCCTACAGTAGGGGTGACTTACAAATATTACATTCAGTGTAGGAAGACATGGCACTCACGGATTTGTAACATCTTGAGTGTTCACTTTTGTCTGACCAAGACACGCAGCCTGCAATGGCAGTCTGGCAGGTGCTTGGTGAGGGTCCCTTTGGGTGGCACAATTTATGCTGCAGCCCTTAGGGACCCTCTTTAGTACTTCAGGCCTTAGGTACCAGGGTACCATTTACGAGGGACTTACGGACAGTTGCAGCTGCTACCAGTAAGTGGTGGGCGGTGCGGGGGAAGGGCAGCACACGGAGTGGGTGGTGCGGGCAGTTAAATAAAAAAAAAAAAAACTTACCTGCCCCTCAGTGATGCGCCGCTCCACTCCAGCCGCCTCGTCTTCTCTCCCCAACCAATCATGACGCTTCTTTCATGCTGTTACCCAGTTACCCAGCATGAAAGAAGTGCTGTGGTTGGCCTGAGTGGGCAGAAATGCCACTCAGGGGGAGAGTGAGGCACTGCACTTGGTCTCCACCCAGCTGTAAAGTACAGCCAGATGGAGAGTTTCTAAGTGAGCATGTCAGTTTGGCCATCCTCAGCCGGCCGGCCAAATTGACATGTGCACTTAGAAGCACACACACCACTCCACTTGATGTGGAGGAGGCTGGCCCCGCCCCGGCCCGACAAAGGCAGAAATAATTTTTCTGCTTTTCTTCAGTGGGGCAATGCTCCTCCGCATAAACGGAGGGGCTGCCCATGCTTACAGAGGGTACTAAAGGATTTTCCAATTGGAGAAAACAATTGTACAGTTTTGGGAAAGATATCTGGCACTGGAGACCTGGTTAGCAGGAACCCAGTGCACTTTCAGTCAAAATCACACCATACACCTGGCAAAAAGTGGGGGTAACCTTGACAAAAAGAGGCACTTTCCTACAGTCCCATTATTTACAAAGTATTTAACTCTTAGTAAATTTCAACACGTTTTGACCTGCCGAAATATACCTGGGAAAAGTGCGGGCAGTTATAACACAACTCATAATTGCGAAAACAGGTGATATTACACATACGGCAATTAATCTGGCTGATAGCAATCACGGGCCTTAGGTTGTGTTTGTCAAATATATATACAATATTTTTGGATTTTTATTTCAACTGGACCACAATATTGAAAAGTCATGAAGAGAACAGAGTTCTAAAAAAGAAAGACATTTAGGTCCTCATTATGAGTTGACCATAAAATTCTGAAATATGACACATATCGCAATTATGAGTTGGGCGTATTTCTGGATGTTGTAAAGTCAGCTTTCTCAGGATAAAGTTTAGCAAGTCAAATCTGATGATATTCAGTTGGGTAAAAGTGCTGGAAAGTACTAGGATATGCAGCGTGCACCAAAATCCATATATTATTCTCCATGCGGTCGGCTAAACGTTTAATAGGTGAACATTATTGATCGCAACAAATTGCTAAGAGTTTGATGTCAGATTTTGTAGTGTGTAACAGTTAACGCAGAAAACCAGGCAACTGGTAACGAAGGCCTTTGAGTGAGCCATTTTAGTCAAGGCTCGTATCAATAAAGGATTTATAAACAAAACAACATTAGGAAGACTCGTTTTAAAACGCAGGAAGCAGACAGAGAGCCAAGGAAACATTTTACGCAGCGACATTCGACTAAAGCCTAGTTTCTTCTCGCCTAGAAGCAGAGGAAGAACAGTGAGTGGCTAAAAGAACGGAAACACGGATTGCCCGTACCAGCCAGACAAGGCCTGTGGATGGGATCAGCTGACACAGTCATTGGTAAGCCAACTGGAGCAGCCAACTCGGGCCTGAGGCTTTGTGGCTCCAGGTTTCTGTAACATCAAGCAGCGTTAATTCCTGAAGACATAGATGTAGGGTACCCAGCCCAGTAGGCAGAGCTTGTGGTGCTGCGGGTGTGTGAATAAACTTATTCTAGCACACAGAATATTCCAGGGCATCCACGGACATTTCACTATTCACCTGAGTGCGCGTAGGTCACCCAACATTTTCTGAACACCAAGAGCTTCCAGTTTTTGATTGTTTGACCTTGTGTTCTTCTGCCCAACTACTCCATATTCCAGTAGCCTGCCGCCATTAAAACTTAAAGAGGCTGTGAGGACAGCATGTGTCAGTCAGGGCTGTGTTTTGAAAGTGATACAGAGTCATATGAAGTTCTATCTGAATTTTTCATAAGTGCCTCTGTGCTGTTGCATAAACAATTCAGGGTTGGCATGCGGTTCTTCTATTTGTGCCAATAAACTTGCACCAACGTTCCAGCTGTGCCATTTGTCATGCACCTAACTACATTAATTCAAGTCCTAACTTCACTTGGGATTTTTCAAATGTATGTTCTTAAAAGTGCACTTACCAGCAGTTAAATTGGCAGTAATGTTTTGTGGCCTAAGGCAGTTTACAAATGTATTGTGGGATGAATGCCTACCTCTTTTGCAATCATCCTTAACAGGCAGGTGTTTTGTAGCAAAAGGTAGATGGAAAATACCCTTTCTTAGATTTTCTAAGTACTAAAATCTGACGAGGAGCGGTGTTCGTGTCTCCGTCGTCAAAGTCTTTCATCCTTCTCATAGGAAGATGGCATCATCTCATAAAGCCTCCCAGTAACCATCTTGTACAATCAGGAAAAGTGTATTAGATTTTTGGGAAACATCAATGCAAATTCTATGTCAGGACCGGAGGCGAGGATTATGCATAACTTTCTTCACTTTAATCAAACAGCAGATTCAAAGAAAAACGTAATAAAGTGAAAATATCTGCAAAAACTACAAGTCCCATGAGTCTGTAGTGTATAGTCTATGATAGTCCAATCACTGTACAACACACAGTATAAATATTTATGACGTCCCTTCCTGTTCCTCTTTCTTCACTGCTCGTCAGTTAAGTACAATAACGATTTCATTAACTTCAGATATTTATTTTATTGTTATATATTTCTTGCGCTGTTTATGTAGTGTGGTAGGATTTTGGCTCGAGTACTCACATTTTTTGTCTTTTATCTTTGCAGTTGGACAGAGGCGTGCGCGCTCCCCGTCGAACTGTCAGACGCGTCAGCTGTCTTCTGAGGATGCTCTTACGGAGCGCCTCATCTGATGACGACGCGTGTTTCAGGGCAACGCTGACAGGTAATTCTTTGAACTCCTGTCACGCATTAGCTTCCCTGAACGAACCCTCGCTTAAACATTACTGGTGATCAGTTTTAAACCAATTGTCCCATCTTGTGGCCAGTTTATTTATTTTTTCTGTCAAATATTTATTTGACTTTTCTCATATTAGAGCACCAACTTGGGGGCTACCCTTTTATCCTTTGGGTGTATATATTTGAAACCAGCTTTTATTTTTTTCTTTAAAAAAAACAAAAAACAAAGAAAGGCAATACATTTTTTATATTTTTTCTTCTATAATTTTATTGACTTTGGTGCTCTCACCCTTATAATGGACCAGTCTATTGGTCACAAAACCGCTTCCTTCCAAGATGCACAACAGGAATGGCCTTCCCAACGTCTTCCCTCAGAGGTGAGTCAAGCGCTTTCTTCTGCTATTTCTAATGCGCTTGCACCTCTTAGGGAACAGGTTGATAAACTCGCAAAAAGTATCCCAGGGTTTTTTTCTGACACTTCTCAACCCAAAACGGGCACTAGTGGGATTAGATCAGGGGGTAAAAAGGCCTCAAAGCGTGACGCAGGGCACCTGGAGGTTTCTGATAGACTTACCGAAACCTTATTTAAGAGTGCGCGCATGCTTAAGCATTTACCCTACCGGGAGGAAGACAACACCGGAGAGATAAGGGACTTTGTCGCAAAAAATACAGACCCTTCATTCGGGGTCCCCCTTGGAGGGGAGAGTGATTCAGATGAATATTTATCCTCAGATGAGAAACAGGAACTAAGTAGACCTTGGCGTCCTAGCTCTGTTTCGCCAGATTCTCCTGAAGAAGATTCTGATATGTTTACCCCTCAGACATTTATCATCCTAGGTCTTCTGAATGGGTCCCTGAGCCTAAGGTAGTCGACTATGTGGTGGATAAATTACATCAACCCCTAGAGAGAGAGGTTAGAGCTCAACTTAGAGCAGAATGCCCTAGGCCCTCTTTACCGGGCAAGGTAGCTGTTACACCCAATATCGACCCAAAGCTATGTACCTTTTTTAGTAAGTACATTAAGGACCCTAAGAAGAATATAGACAGATCTTAGAGAAACTGCCAAGACAAACTCCTGGATGTTGTTGGCCCTCTTACCCAGATTATTTAATTGGTGGAGCAAGCCAAGCATTCTGGTACCCCACTCTGCAGAGGTTAGTGCGGGTTGGGCTCAAAGGGCTATCTGTCTCCTAGGAAATGCCAACTGCGCTCTTGCGGCAGAACGAAGGAGATCCTTACTTATTAAAATTGATCCCAAACTCGGCGAATTAGTCACTTCTGAAGCAGGAGCAATAGATCAGGGAAACCTCTTTAGGGAGCCATTTGTCAAAGAATTAGGCAAATTTGTAGCTACTTTTTCCGCTCTTGACAAGGCCCAAAACTCCATCAAGAAGATTATTCCCAAGAAGGTTTTTGCTGGGGCCGGACAAGGAAGGGATCGCTCCTCCAGCTGCCTTTACCATCAAGGCCCCTATAGAGGATACCCAAAGAGGAACAACGGCTGGAACGATGGTCGTCAAGGAACGTTCTACCCCTCGCGAGGTTCTGGCAGAGCCAAGGGCAACCGCGTCAGAGGAGGAGCTAATGCACCAGGAGGAGTTTCCGGTAAGCGTTACTCCTTTTTTCCCTCTAGGACTGGGGGGAAGGCTTCTCAAATTTGCTCACAACTGGGAAACAATACCAAAGGATCCCTGGATCCTTCAAACTGTTTATGGTTTTCACATAGAATTCTATGGTACTCCAATCCAACACTTTTGACCTAGACCTTTAGTTTTCCCATCGCACGAGACGAGTATCATAGATCTAGAGATACAAGATCTCTTACAGAAAAAAGCCATTTGCAGAGCATCCCTTCATCCGAATGGGTTTTTAAGTAACATTTTTCTGGTGGAAAAGAAGGACAAGGGTTTTCGACCTGTGATAAATTTGAAAGATGTCAATGAATGGTTGGTTTATTGACACTTCAAGATGCAAGGCACTCATCTATTGAGTGACATTCTACTTCCAAACGACTGGATGATCAGACTAGACCTCAAAGATGCTTATCTTTCAGTCCCCATTTTCTCCCCTCAACAGAGATTTCTTCAATTCTCATGGAAGGGTCAGATTTAGAAATTCCGAACTCTCCCTTTCGGTCTTTCCTCAGCTCCATGGTGTTTTACCAAACTTATGAGACCAGTAGTAGAATTCCTTCATACCAGGGGCATAAGGATGATAATCTACCTGGACGATATTCTTCTGATGGGACAATCTCTAACTCAGCTCAAATCCAATCTGAGCATGACTATTGCTCTCCTCCAGAATCTCGGGTTTGTGATCAACGAATCCAAATCAGAACTAGCTCCTTCTCAGAAAAGAGTTTTTCTTGGTTTCCTCATAGACTCTGTCGCAGCGTCTCTCAGCCTTCCATTGTCAAAACTTTCCAAGATTTGGAAAGAACTCAAAAAAATTCTCAGAAGGGAAAGAGTTTTGGGACTTCTATCCTCTTCCATCCAAGCCATCTTCCCAGCTCCTCTTCACTACTGTGCTTTACAGAGATTAAAAGCTTCTCATCTGAGAAAGGGTCTAACTTATTTGGAAATAATTTCCTTATCTCCAGAAGCCAAAACAGAAACTACAATGGTGGCTAGACCACATGGAAGCCTGGAATGGCACGAAGATTTTTGGGTCGGCTCCGGACATGATTACAGAATCAGACGCCAGTCGTCTAGGATGGGGGGCCATATGAGGGGAGATCTCCATGGGAGGCAGATGGTCAGAGGAAGAACACTCTCTCCATATCAACTGTCTAGCACTATTGGTGGGATCTTTTGCGATCAAATCCCTCACAAAGGACAAAGTGTGTTGTTCCATTCTTCTGAAGATGGACAACATATCAGCTGTCCAATATATCAATCGGCTGGGAGGCACTCGATCAAAGGGTCTGTCAGAACTAGCGAAAGATTTCTGGCATTATTGCCTTCAGAAACAGATCTCGGTAGTGGCGGAGTATCTTCCGGTGTAGTGTAGCCACCTTTAATATAGCTTCATGCACGTTATTTTAACACACTAGGCCGCTGTGCACTTTGCCCTAGATATATTTTATTCGGCTTCAAACTGTTATTTTACAATAACCAGTTTTTACGGTCTTGTTTTACTTTCTTCTATCACATTGTTTAGCTTAGTTCAGCACTGTGTTCTGAAATAATGCATTCTTGATCGCCCTGTGCTTCAGTCAAGGCTACAGTCTGGTACATTGCCGGTAAACGTGGTAGAAGTTTAGTCTCCAGTATTCGTAGAAAATACACATACTTACGTAGGGACATTTTCTTAGAACATCTGCGTGTTAGTTATAAAAACACTTCCTAGTCCTAGTACACGTCAAGAGGGAGATTCCAGCCAGGGACCTACAACTAGATGCTGAATGCCCTGTTGCAGATGCTGATGCAGATTACAGGCCTTTGCTCAGGTATGAGGGTTGATGTCCTCCCAGGGGAACCTGAAAGGCAGGCTTAGAGCTTCACATGCTGTGCTCGAAATATAATTTAGAGAGAAAATAATCTAGCAGCACTATGATAGCTTTATTCTTGTGCTTCACTCTCATCGTTACAATTTTAATCTTGCTGTGTTGTATAGTTCTGGTTATTGCAGCTCACGCTTTGCTAACTAAGATGCAGTCGTTTTATTAAACCAATCTTTAAAACTTAAACTGCCTTTGTCATTTATACATGAGACCGTACTGTGTATGAGAGAACCGGTTGTGACCTGAGTGACCACGACTTCCCTGAGAAGTACTAAGATGTCATGTGCTCGGCTGCCCAATTGTCTCTTCCATTTGGGAGAGATGAGGCACTGCTAGTTAGCCGGAGCAAAACACGGATTTAGAGTGACAAGTGTCATTCACCGTGGGTTAGACTCAGTCCCCCACATCGTGGACGATCTTGTTGCTCAAAATCCAGTAGTCTCATTAGTATAATGAGAGCCTACGTGACACCGGGTTCCAAGAACATAGTAGCAGACTGGAACTCCAGGACCTTCACGGACAACACAGACTGGAAATTGGATCCCAAAATGTTTCTTGCTCTGATGGAAAGGTGGGGACCTTGCAATCTCTACCTTTTCGCATTCCGTCTCAATCATCAGCTGACGAGATATATCAGCTGGAGACCAGATCCGGGAGCGGTAGCGAGAGATGCTTTTCTTCAGGATTGGTCAAAAGACCTTCCGTATGCCTTCCCCCCTTCATAATGATTCCCAGAATGGCGGCTCAGGTAAGACGTCAAATGGCTTCCTTGGTTCTTGTGACTCCGATTTGGAGGTCTCAAGCTTGGTTCCCGACTCTAATGGAATTATCTTGGGACCTTCCGATCTGTTTTCCATCATTCCCTTCGATTCTTCTCGATCACCATGGGTCTCCTTACCCATTGGTTCTTCAAGGTCTTCTCTGTCTCATGGCTTGGAGGAATTCCAGGGACGTTGGAAAAACACTCCTTTCTAAAGAAGCTAATAACTTCATCCAACAAGCCTGGTCCGTCAGCACCACTAAAACATACAGACTGGCCTGGAACAGATGGACTCGTTGGTGTGTGGCGAAACATATTGATCCCTTGGGGGCACAACTTACCTATATCCTACATTTCTTGGTCTGGCCTATCGCACCATTAATACCTTTAGGTCAGCCATTTCTGCAGGGCATATAGCCATTAACAATAAACCAGTAGATGAACATCCATGGGTATGTAAACTAATGAAGGGCATCCTTCTTTCTAAACCTCCTGATCCCATATATTCAGGTTTATGTGATGTGAATGTAATCCTAAATTTTCTTTCTCATTTGCACGATAATCACCTCCTATCTTGAAAACTGATTTCGGGTAAGTTAGTGATATTACTTTGTCTCATTTCTTGTAAAAGGGTATCTGATGGTAGAGCCTTGGATCTCTCTGCTAGGGTCTTTACCCCGGAATGTGTTACTTTCACTATCTCTAGAAGAACTAAAACCAATATCAGAATTGTGTCTTACTCAGCCTTTCTGGATCATCCAAAACTATGTGTTGTAAATTGTATCAGGGCTTATGAAAACATCACGTTAGATGTCAGACCTGCAGGTGAGTATCAACTTCTTATCTCCTTACAAAAACCCTTTAAAGAAGTTTCATCCCCGACTATTGCTAGATGGGTTAGATGGATCATGGCTGAGGCAGGTATTGACATATGTAGATTTGGAGCTCATTCCACCAGAGGAGCTATGGCTTCTAAAGCCATACAGGTAGGTGGTAGACTAGAAGACATCATGAATGCAGCTGATTGGTCTTCGGAGTCCACCTTCAAAAAGTTCTATTTTAAACCTATTTTAGAACCTGCATCTCTGTTTGTGATTAAGCTTTAAACATGCATAACCCTCGCCTCCGGTCCTGACATAGAATGAAAAATTTCCTAGCTAATGAGAAGGAAAGTTTCAATTCTATTAAGGACACGGAGGCGAGGATTATCCCACCCAGGCATTTCTTTTCATAGCCTTTTTTCCCTCCTGATTACTATAACATCTCTTACTTCAAGTAAGTAACCCTTATTGTAATACAATTCATGCTTTAATAATTCTGATCATTACACATGACTAAGTTTTGATATTATTTTTTCCTTATGATCTATTTATCTATCCTTCAATATTGTATATTTTCTCTTATGAAACTTATACTTTAAGGAATTTGATTACTTGTTTTTTTTTATTACTTTACTTACACAGGTAATAACCAAGGAACGGAATAATCTACTTTCATCATTAACTTCCTCGAGTGAAGAAGAGGAACAGGAAGGGATGTCATACATATTTATACTGTGTGCTGTACAGTGATTAGACTATCATTGACTATACACTACAGACTCATGGGACTTGTAGTTTTTACAGATATTTTCACTTTATTAAGTTTTTCTTTGAATCTGCTGTTTGATTAAAGTGAAGAAAGTTATGCATAATGCTCGCCTCCGTGTCTTTAATAGAATTGAACTTTCCTTCTCGTTAGCTAGGAAATTTTTAATTGTGTGAGACTTCCTCTGCCTATACTGTGATGAAAGTATGAAGCTGACGAAGCTAGACACGTTTTCATTGGCCGCTTCCCTTCCCAGCTTCACTAAGTGCTCCACCGTCCATCGTGGAATGATGCTGGCCTAGGGGCTGGGATTCCGCCCCTTGAAGTGATCTTCGGGTGCGGTCGCACTTTCCAGTTTGTCATCTGAAATTTGCGGGCCTGACCTCCTGTTGGAGCACACGTGCCTACAATTCACGCTAAAAATGCCCAGTTACCCCGGTGTATACCACTTAAAAGCAGAGGGAAGAAAGTAATAAGTTTCCAAACAAAAGATTTTCTTAGTGAGACCAGCAGAATATATGGTTAAAGGCCAGATGCCAAAATACAGTAGGAAGTCGGCGACATTGCCCTACAAAGCAAAATGTTAACAAAGGCCTCAAAGACCAATGTATATGACATATAGGAATTTGCTTACCCTAACCATTGACTGTCTAAATGCCAAAGAGAATGTGGACCACAGGACAAAGAATGCTCATTGCGTATCAACAAAACCACAAACTACAAAGCTGCCACAAAGCTTCTGATAAGCAGTGATAGCAGAGACAGCACAGACTACTTATCGTACACCTACACACCACGGTGAAACATTTATATACAGTCCCTTACACCCGCTTATATTTTCACCCTAATCTGCATACGTGAAGCCTCTACCCTCAGGTGATTTAAACCTGTCACTATGACTGCAAAGGACTTCAAAAACTATCCTTAGCAAACAAAGTAATTTAAATAACAGCCTTCTTTAGTGTTTAATGAATCAAGTATTCCACGAAAAATATGGTAGGAAAGTGTCTGTCCACCAAACTGTTGTCTCGTCCACTCCATTTATAGTCAGGTGAACCATCACGTTTCTGCCAGAGGAGCCCTGGCGGGCCCTGCTGGAGCGAACCCTAGACTTACAGCCCCACAGACATCAAGTGCCTTAGACAATCCGCCATATATCGACTGGATGTTCCAACATACTTTTGTTCCTATTTGGGACACCCTGATAAAGCTTGGTGGTCCCAAACTTAAAAAAATAAAAAATGACATCCATACCCTCAAAGAAAACACTATGTATCATCCACTAGTTCTTTTTTTTGATTTTCAAAAGCAAATCCTAACTCCAAGAGTTTGTTCTCGAAAAATAAAAAATAAATGCCTAGTGAGTTCATGAAAATGATGGCTGCTCAGCAAAGTTAAAGTGCCATCATAGGAGCTGCCACTGTGGTGGCTCCTCTGAAGGTGCAGATATCTCTGCCAGACAGCAGAGATCTCTCAGTATGCTGGGTCGTCATTTGCCTTGATGGTGGAGGTCATTAACCCTACCACAAAATACTAAATAAGGCCCTGAATTTTTCTTAGGCAGCAACCAGGTGGTATAATAACAGTTAAAACAATTAAAGTAAATAAAACATTCTGCATTCTCAGTTCTTAATCACACACTGAACCCACTCAGAACAAGGCATTGTTGAGGCTCATCATTTTCATTAACATACTAAGGGTTGTATTTATAGGCCCCTAGCACAACAAAAGCGTCACAGTTTGTGACGCTCATGTGGCACTAAGCACTGCGCTGTATTTACAAGGTGGCGTTAAGCCACTTTTTGTGGTTTAACGCCACCTTGAAGATATGGCCCCTTCCCACGCAGCACTGTGTGTGGAAGGGGCAAACAGTAGGTGTTGCTGTGGGCGTGCCACCGCAACACCCTCTGTATTTTGACACTGCATCAGATTTATGAAATATCGTAAACCTGAGGCAGCGCCAAAATCTAACACCAACCCCAGGGGTGGCGTTAGCAGGGCGCAACAAGGAGGAATACTTTTATTCCTCCTCATTTTTTGCTTTTTCTAAAGAGCAAAATGCCAGAAATGATTGTTTATGTGCGGTAAGGTGTCCCTTCCTGCACATAAACAATCATTTGTAAATGACGCTTTAGCACTTCTGTGTGTGCTGCATTGTGCAGCAGACACAGAAGTGCCAAAGCGCCATGAGTGATTCTTTATGTGCGGGAAGGGAACCCCCGGCTCACCTTTGGTAGCTAGACTTAAGCAATAAGACCTTCTTCACAGAAGGTGCATGTCATGTGTACAGAAACTAATCAAACAACAATACTCTTAAAAAAAATAAAGGACCTACAGTGCCAAAACTAAAAAACACAATATTTATATTTATTTTTCGCAAAGATGACATATGATGAAGGAAACACTGCCTCAACATTCACTAATTTCTACGGATTTAATAGCATTACAGTGTGCCTATCAGTGACACATGTCCCTTGAATGACCTACCAGTCAGTCACACCTAAAATTAAGAAAATAATCCCAGCGAGTGGCTAGTGCATGAAGAGCATCCCGGAGAAAGTGCATGGGTTTGAACCTCTCTCCCCAAAGGATAGACATAAACGTAAGACACTGACAACAGTAAACAGCCTTTCCAGAATGTGTGTCACATGGAACACTGTGGGGGCAGCTAACACATACTTTCATAACATATATCCATAAAGCCTTCAGAATGTGGCATCCTATGTACTGTGTATAAAGAGAGTATTTCGGAATCTCTGTAGCAGTTCTTTGCACAGTCGAACCTGCCTTCCCTGGATTAGGCCATCCCTCACTGTTGGCTCAGTTTATCCACTGACAGGTCTTGGGAATTCTCACTGGTCTACTGCCCAATTGCATCCAATAGAAAGGTCAGATTATTGGACTCAGTGGTCAATAACATCTCTTCAATGGTCTTAAAAGTGTATCTTTTTCAGGAGTAACATTCGTTTTATGATCTACTAGATTGATGGTGAATGTATAATACAGAATCCTATTCTGTGCAATCAACATGATCCTGTTGGCATAAAAAGGGATGCCAGGACAGGAAGCAACTTGACCTCTTGCAGAGCTCGGGCCTTAATATCCACGACAGTCTCGGGTGCCTTGATAAGCTCATGGAAGAACAAGCAGGAGCAAGCCATGGTGGGCAAGGATCAGAAACATAAAGCTGTACTTCTGAAGTTATTCACAGGTGGCGCCGCTCACGGTGTGCTGGGATACTCTGGCCTTCAGTATTATATATGCAACATGTTTTTCTGTCACTTTGTTTCCGAGGATAGCTTGAAAACACGGAGGATGGAGAATATCCCAAAACAGCCACGCAACACATGAAATTAGTAGAAACGTTTAAGAATCAATTAGAACTAGAGTCTTCCTAAACAGCGAAGAATATTCACACCTTAGATGTGATAACAGTTTAGAGAAACTCTTCAGAAATCCTTTCATTAGAGAAACGAGCAGCATCCTAGAATAAATTAACAGACATTGCACATTCATTCAACACTTCAGCAGCTCAGCTGCTGATCACACAATTATGGAAAAATAAAGAGGCACCTAGTTTTCCAAATTGATTTGCAGAGATGAATAATTGTTTCCCCTTAATATTTTGCCACTGACAATGAAAGGCCAGAGCAGGCAGCAATTTCACAACAAATATATGCTTTATGTACAATGGAAACTATCAGTCAAACTTTTATGTATTTCTCCTTCGTGGGGATTCACTGACAGTGAAGGAGGGGTCGAGGGCAGGGAGGCAGCTTCATATGCTTTCTGTTTTCCCAAATAGCCTTATTCTGTATCCATAATATTATTATAAGATTACTGTTAGACCTGACAGCCTTAGGGTGGTCATCCCCAACTTTTAGCCTGCCTCCCTCTACTTTTCTGAAACTGTTTTTGCTGGTTTTGGGGCTGTGCACTTTACCACTGCTAACTAGTGCTAAAGTGCACACCCTCACTCCCTTAAACATGGCAACATTGGTTCATACCCAACTGGCATATTTGATTTACTTGTAAGTCCCTAGTAAAGTGCACTACATGTGCCCTGGGTCTGTAAATTAAAAGCTACGAGTGGGCCTGCAGCACTGGTTGTGCCCCCCACATAAGTAGCCCCTTAACCAGGTCTTACACCTGCCATTGCAAGGCCTGTGTGTGCAGTTTCACTGCAATTTTGGCTTGGCAATTAAAAGTACTTGCCAAGCCCTAAACTCCCCTTTTTTACATATAAGTCACCCCTAAGGTAGGTCCTAGGTAACCCATAGGGCAGGGTGCTATGGAGGTAAACAGCAGGACATATACAGGTGTGTTTTATATGTCCTGGTAGTGGAAAAACACTAAATTCATTTTCCACTACTGTGAGGCCTGCTCCTTTCATAGGCTAGCATTAGGTCTGACCTCACATACTGTTTGAGTGGTAGATTCTGATCAGAAAGGGGTAAACAGTTCATGATTACTATGGCCAGAATGGTAATAGAAAACCCTGCTTATTGGTGAGGTTGGACTTTATATTACTATTTTAGAAATGCTACTTTTAGACAGTGAGCATTTCTCTTCACTTAAATCCTTCTGTGCCTTACAGCCTGTCTCCAATCCACGTCTGGGCTGGGCTGGTTGACAGCTCCCTTGTGCATTCCATCCAGACAACCACAAACACAGAACACCCAGACACATATGCATTCATCTGCATACTGAATTGGTCTTTTTGGGCTGGAAGGGTGGAGGGCCTGACACTTTCATTTCAAAGGCTAGTGGCCTGCCCTCACACCATGAACTGCCAAACCCCTTATTGGGACCCTGGCAGACAGACCTGTACTGAAAGGGGACCTTGCGCACTTCAAAACCACTCTTTGATGTCTCCCCCGTGTTAAAGGCATTTTTGGGTATATAGACTGGGTCTCTGATCCCAGATACCTCTGGACCTGAACCTGCAACCTGTCAAGAGGAACTGACTCATCTAAAGTGCTTTGCTGAGAAGGACTGCTGCCCTGCTGCCTTGCTGCCCTCTGACTTTTCTGAGAGGTGCTCTCCAAGGTCTTGAATTGAGCTTGCCTTCTGTTTTCTGAAGTCTCAGGGCTAAAAAGACTTCGCACGAGTTATACTTTTTGGTGCAAAACTGCACGAACACAGTTTTGCACGAAAAGGTTTAGCACTGGCTTGCACCATTTCTGAGCACCAGCCGGGCACCATATTTATGGAATGGTGCAAACCAGTGCAAAGGATAGGCTAGCATAAAAATAAAAAATAAATGTTAGCCGGGTGGGGCTGGCGGTATGGAAGAAGGGAGTTTTGCACCAAAAAATGACGTTAGGCAGGTTAGAGTAAAAAAAAAAACTCTACCACATGACTCCTGTCTTAAAAAAGACCACTTCAATGGCCAGCAAGGGGACCAGGGTCCCCTGAGCATGGCCATTGCACCCAATGCCATGTAGGGGGGCCCATATGAGGGCCCCCAATGGCACTTCAAATTGAAAAAAAAATACTTATCTGTACTTACCTATACTTAACTGGGAAGGGGTCCCCATCCTCCGCTGTCCCTCTGGTGCGGGTGGGGGTGTTCCTGGGGCCTGAGAGGGCACCTGTGGGCTTATTCCATGGTATTCAACCATAGAAATAGGCTCACAGGTCCCCTAACGCCTGTCCTGACCCAGGTGTTAAATAATGGTGCAAAGCAAGCTTTGCACTATTATTTGACCCCTCCTCCCCTGTGTGTGATTTTAGCACAAGGAGATAAATATGGCGCTAAGGCCATACAGTCATTTTTTGCACGGGAACACCTACTTTGCAACTCATTGATGCAAAGTAGGTTTCCACGTCCAAAAAATGACTTTAACTCCATAAATTTGGTACTAGATGGGTCTAGCACCAATGAATAAATATAGAGTTAGTTTTGCACCAAATTTGCGTAAAAAAAAATGACGCAAATTCAGCACAAAATAAGTATAAATTTGCCCCTCCATCTCTTGAGGAAATTCCTTGTGCGGTGAAAGTCGCCGTACAGCCTGCCTAGAGTCGAGAAAATCGCTGCACAGTCGAACCGGAACAACACAACCCGACTTCCAGAGGGAAGATTTGATGCAGCGCCTACGTTGTGACCGGAAATGCGACCAACAGCCCTACCGGATCGACGCACAGTCGAGCTGGAACGACGCAGCCCGACTTCCTGAGTGAAGAATCGACGCAGCGCCTGCAGTGCTCAGAAAATGTGACGCATCGCCTACCGGATAGACGCAACGCCTGTGACTTCTTTCCGCATGCCCAGGATTTTCCCTGCAGCATCCTTGGGCATCAAAAAGATCCCCGCATCACATTGAGGAACCAAGACTGGGCACTGGAAATCAACGCAAAGCCCCGTGCAGCGTGGAAATTAATGATGCATCATCTTTGCAGCACCGGAAATTCCAATGCACACCCTATTTTTCCACGCCTCTCGCCTCTGCGGTCCCCGTGAGTGTTATTTTTCAAGCAAACCAGGTACTTTGAGCAAATAAGAGAACTGTTGATTTGTAAGAGTTAAGACTCTTTTCAAGCTTGCAAAAGTGATATCTCAACTTGTGTTTATAGAATCTTTATCGTTTTTAACCTTAATTTAACCAGATAAATATCCTATATTTTTCTAAACCTGTGTGGTGTATTTTTGTGGTGTTTTCACTGTGTTACTGTATGACTTATTGCACAAATACTTTATACATTGCCTTCTACGTTAAGCCTGACTGCTCAGTGCCAAGTTACCAGAGGGTGGGCACAGGATAATTTAGACTGTGTGTTACTTACCCTGACAAGGATTGTGGTCCCTACTTGGACAAAGGTGTATACCTCTGCAAACTAGAGACCCCATTTCTAACAATTACTCATTGCAGACAACAAGTCTATCAATTCATTGGAAGGATGCTCAGAATAATTCAAATCAAATCTGAAATTTTTAAGTCTGGCATTATCCAAGACCTTTTGATTTTCATAAAATGAATATACTTATAGGAGACTTCAGTCAGCTCTTCACATCTATTGATCTATGTGTGTCAGTCATATTTTAGACTGTTCTCCACAGCATACAACTTGCTTTAGACATTAGCTTATCTCTCTTTGAGTGACGTCATTGTGCACTGTACAGTTTTGCAAAAAATATTCAAAAACACTGTCAAAGTCAAAAGTTGATAGCCAACAACAGACCTATTGTATTTGCCAATGCTTGTTTATTATTCCCTCACATAATGGAAGTGTGAAAATCCTTTGCATGGTCAAGACTGGGGTTCAGAAGGCTGAATCAGAGTTTGCCGTCTGATTCTCTGTTGCAAGTGCAACGAATGCAGAATACTGCAGCTAGAGTCCAGAAATGCTATCATCTGTCATGCTGAATTCGATCGTTGCACCGATTTCCTGCTCATAAGACGAAGATGCATAAAACTCTATGTAATCTGCTGAGCATCCACTCTTCACTCTACCAGACTCAGAAAAAGTGTTTTCGGACTTCAAGAAGCAAAGATCTGGAACTGTCTGCCAGTGCTTAATTTGTAAAAGAATACGTGCATGGACCCAAAGTTTTGCTCAGAAGCCCACTGACGGCATTATTGAATGTCAAGGGTGCTGAATACCAAAGCTGAATAGTCTTGATTTCACTTCATGCCTCTTTATTCCACTAACATACACTCCCTGGCTCTTTATCTCACACTTGCAGGGTCTTTTTAGGTCAAGCTAGGCAGCACACATGCACTGTCTTCAACATGCTGTAATCTACTTCTGTGGGCGTTCACCATGCCCATCTCACAACCCTCACTTTCATTCATTCCTTGCGCTGCCTTTTGAAATTCCCTTGATTTCATAGGTAAATGCTTTACGTTTGTCCTGCCTTGAGGCTGCTTTGTTACTGCCTTGGAGATTGACCCTATTACATGGATTATTGCAAGATCGCCTATGTACCTTAGTGTGGAGCACTATTTTTTCTTCTTTTTTTGCGTCTACGCTTTGCGCTTCATGTCTGTATGTTGTTTCTTCCTCTTCTGTGTTTTTGGGCATGCCGCTGTTTCTTTGTGGTATCTGTGCCCAAAGGCTGCAAGCTGGAGGGTGTTCTTTTTCATGTATTTTTTGTTTGAAGTTTCATACAGTGCAAACTCGATCACATGAGCACTTTACACGAGTACCACTTATGTACAAGTTTAGCAGTTGAAAAATACACAAACTGGTGCATTTTAAACAGAAAAAACTAAGAAATCCTCAACGGGGCTGTGCCGGGAGAGCCAATGGTACAATATTAATTGCACTAGACAAACTCGCCCCATAATGCTTTGCAGGGCATTTCTTTTACAAAACATTTTGGCCCCTAACTCAGCCTGTGGTGGTCCTATGACAATGGGACCACCACCAAACTGTTCAGCATGGTGCACTCTTTCTGTCTAGATCCCCACACTAGGTAAGGGGATCCCAAAATAGTAACCTCTCCCACCATTCAGTGTATTTTTAAGCTCACATGGCTGGAACTTTTTTTTATTGCTGGGAGTAGCTTGTGTTGTTAAGGGCCTTGATTGTAATATCATTGCAGTAGGCCTACTACGCCTGAAAATGTGTACGGCACTATGCCCTCTAGGGGCTAAATATACAGTTACATTGCATTACATTCTGCCGTTCTCTTCTCATGAGGTTATGCCCTCTAAGTGTTGACTATATGGTTACAGGACCATGTTTCTTCCAATTGCTATTTTTAATATGGTGTCCTCTAGGGGCTGTTCTGAGCTTTACACTCAAGATACTACAATATTTGCTGCACTCGGAAACTCACCCATAATGCTTTGCGGGGCATTCCTTTTACAAAACATTTTTGGTATAACTCACTTTGTGGTGGTACTAGGACAATGGGACCATCATCAAAATGTTCAGCAAGACGTACTCTTTCTGTCTAGTCATTTCGGGGTCCTCACACTAGGTTGGGGGGACCCCAAAATAATAACCCCTTCCAACATTCAGTTTCTTTTTAAGCTCTCTTCTGGATGGAACTTTTGTTTTACAGCTGGAAGTAGTTTGTGTTTTAAGGGCCTTGTCTGTAATTTTAGTCTAATAGGCCTGCTAGGCATGAAAATGTGTAATGCAGTATGCCCTCTAGGAGCTAAATATATTGTCGCACTGCATTACGTTCTGTCGTAGTTTGACTCTGGTTCTGGGCAAGACTGCTGGTTTAAAGATGACAGCACTTATGTTTGTAGGCAACTATGCCTATCCTACAACAAGTCCCAACTGTCCTCCCAACCCTCCTGGCTCCCAAGCAGTACCGCACCAAAAATCCAAATAGTAAAAGGTGATTTGTGGCAGCCCTTACGCATGGACTCAAGAGTGTGACATCTCAGGGAGCTCGTGGTTAAACAGAGACTACCCCTTTCTCACATGAACAACATGTCTCAGTCAAACACAGGCAATGAAGGAGATAAAGGAGTAAAGGAAGGAGTAAATGAAGGAGTAACGTTTTCAAAAGGTTTTATTAACAAGACTGCAATGTACTGTAAATTGCATGGGCTGCAATGATTAGGATAATGAATAATGCAAGAAAAAGAATTGTAAAAATAAGAGTCATGAATACAAAGACCCCCCGCATCTTGCAATAACATTAAGTGTAGCATAGATGTGAGATAAGCCCTAATACCCTAGCATGATGAACCTAATTCCTAACCTAAAAAGAGAGCTATGTGTGTTAAATCTAATTTCCCAGTACCATGTCCATGAGAAGAGCCCCCCAACCCTCATTACCTTGGAATGAGGTATCTAGATCAGACTCCGTGAGGACACGAAGACTGGGTCAGCATCAAGGTGACGTAAAGCATAGATAGCGTCAATGGCATCTGGTAGGAGTCCCTCTGATTTTCTTGTATGTGTGAGATGTATTTATACAGATCTTGGTAGGACCCCTGACGTAGGAATGTTTCCCAACAAAGATACGAAAGTATGCTTATGTTATTAGCACACGAAAGTGGGCAAGTACATAATGTGAAAACCTACGTATCTCATTTATCTTTGACGCTGATAGTGACGCCTTTACAGAATGGCACTAATAACATTAAAACTAAAATATCTTCCTAACTATAAAAATGGCAGCCACGTTGGAAGAAATAATTTAATAAATGTGCTCAAACGGAGCTCAGTAGGTTAAAAGTCACTGTGCACAGGCCTGCAAGCCAGAAGGCTAAGCTAACTCCTGATTCCCATTAAAACTAAATAGGATCCACTACATTTCTGCCCTTCTGTTTTCATGAGCTTTGGCTCTCTAGGGGCCGACTATATGGTTACATGACCATGTTTCTTACAAATACTATTTTTGCTGTGGTGCCCTCTAGTGGCTATTCTGAGCATTACAGTCACCATACTACAATATTTGCTGCACTATGAAACTCGCCCCATAATGCTTTGTGGAGCATTC
Organism: Pleurodeles waltl; assembly: GCF_031143425.1. Lineage (NCBI taxonomy): Eukaryota > Metazoa > Chordata > Amphibia > Caudata > Salamandridae > Pleurodeles > Pleurodeles waltl. The sequence continues at coordinate 322,392,814 of NC_090436.1, forward strand.
ATTTACAAAACATTTTTGCCCATAACTCACCATGTGGTGGTCCTAGAACAATAAGACCACCATCAAAATGGTCAGCATGCCATTCTCTTTCTGTCTACATCAGCTCTCGGTCCCCACACTGGGTTGGGGTGACCTTAAAATAATAATATAAATAAATATAATAAATAATATGCAAATAGAGGAAGAAGGCTAAAGGAAGCTCTTTAGTTATATGCACAGCCACTGGAATTATTTGGCCGAGAGGACCACATTATGATGCAGGGTTGGCCAATTTATGGCAAGAAAAGTCTAGTTAAGCATTTCCAGTGTCAATAGCTCTAAGTCAAGCAAATGTGAAACCTATTGCATTGCAAATGCTTGTTTCACTTCTGCCTTCAACTGTTGTCACTATTTTTCCATTGTTGTCTTCATCCTTCTTTCCTTTTGAGGAGAAATTAGTTGCAGTCCCACAAGATTGATGACCGGTGGGCCTCACATGAAATCACCGGCTCATATTAAGTTCTGAGGGGCTAATATAGGGCCTCCTTGCGCCACATTAGATAATTTACCTTAATGTGGCCTAACATGGCCAATATTGCCACGCCAAATTTCTGAAGTGGCGAAATGCATGCACTGCACCACTTTATAATCATTTGAGCTGCATTAAGCCTGCGCCAGGCATAATGTATTCAAAGGGGGCATTTACCCGTTAGGGAGGCCCAAAAAATGGCACAAAGAAATCTGAAAGATTTCTTTCCGCCATTTAGTTCGGCACTTTTGATGCCTGCTCAAAGCAGGTGTTAAAAGGAGGCATGCCATATTTTTCAATGGGCCTCAATGGACTTTTTAGTATTAGCGTCAACATTCTGATGCTAATATTGCAACGCTCAGAACTAGCGTCAAACATTTTGCCACTAGTACCCCTAACTACCGCTATGGTGCACCATAGCTTAGATACGGGGCACACCTGGTGGTGTTAGTGGGGCACTAAGGGCCACAAGAAAGGGCTTGAGTCTGGTATGAGAAGAAGGCGTGTTGAAATTCAGAAAAAATGCTTAGGACACGGACATGTAGGCCCTAATTTAAGAAAAAGTGGCACTGCACCCAGTGCAGCACCACTTTTTTGCGTCCCTTAGCACCCGCCAACGCTACCATGAGTGCACCGTATCTAAGATACGGCTCACCATGGAGGTAGTTAGGGGAACTAGCGTCAACATTTTTGACTCTAGTTCTGAGCTTTGCACGATTAGCGTAAAAAATGTTGACGCTAATACTGCAAAACCCATTGAGACCCCCTGGGAAAGTGAACTTACTCTCTCCTGCCTGTTTATTTCTGTATGTGAACATTTCTCCTTTCTGAAAACCTCCTCCTCTCTATGCTCAATTTGTTCTCAGGGATTTTTGAGCCCCTAGCTAGGCATATATCAGCTATTTTTGATTTGCCACCCATTTCTGAAATTCGGTTTGTCATCATGAGGGCTTGAATTAGCAGAAAATGGGTAATAAAAAACAAAGGTGTTCAGAACAGAGGACCGCATAATGTGTTTTGCCCGGGACCCCAAACATCCTTAAGATGAGTAAAATGAATCCTTTTCTAAAAAACTGAACTTTAATTAAAATAGCAAACTGTACATTCCATAATGACATGCATGTAAGGAAGAAGAGAGAAGAAAAAAGACTCTAAAAGGCACTAACATAGAACTCTAACAAACTATGCTGAGTCACGAACACCTAAAAAAAAGAAGACGCACTCCCTTCAGAAGGACCATCACAGGGACCACAGCAAATATTTCCTATAAATACAGCTATCACAAGCTAATTTATAATCCTGTATTCTCAATACAGTTGAACAATAATGTGGTCTGCGTAGGCAGGCATAGGCTTTGTGCTATCTTCATGCTTTTAAAGTGGGCCAATGCACCGCCACAAACAACACCAACAAAAAATAAAATAAGCACTTATCTTTTCAACCTTTTGACATTTTTTATAGCTGGGCCCAAGCACTGCTGTCTAATAGTAAACCTCACAGGCCAGAGCCCTATGGCAAAATGGAAAGTTTTTTTGTTGCAAGTGCACAAGTTAAAAAAAAACAGGAAGTGATGTAGTTCTACTCCCCTTTAATAGTTAAAGGGGTTGTGTGTTGGTATAGAAATAAAAGAAAGTTGCTAGGTATGATGCATGAAGAGAGGCAATGCCCCCATACTGCATTAGTGAGGAATAGGATGAGGAATGTGGATGAGGTTGGAAATAATAAAGTGTGGCTTGACAATCCCACAGCCCTTATGAATGAGGAGTTCCCCTTTATCAGTTCTTCCACCAACTGTGAAGAAGACTACGCTCTGCCTCCCTTTCACTTGCCCATACTCCCCGCATCTACCAAAGCAGAACGGGAGGACTCTCCTCTCACACCGCAGCAAAAAACCTAGAAGAGCCTCCCCAAGCTCCTGTGGACCATCACCTCACTTCCAGAATTCCGACTGGCCCTCAAGAACTGGCTGTTCGAATAAGCGTCCAGGACTTGTCAGTGCCTGGATACCATGTCGGGTGATTAGCCACGCTTTATAAATCCTAATTGATTTCTTTATTGGCCAGTATTCCCTTAGTCTCCAAAGACTTGTATATTTTGCAGCTCATCATGGGCAGAGGAACAGATAGTTAATTAGCTCCACCACAGGGCACCCCTTCTTTTGCAAGCACCCTGCAGTTTAGCAAAACATATTGACAGCATACTGCATTACAAAACTCAAATAATTAAAAAAATATATACGCATTTCTTTTTTTAGCAAACGAGGAAAGACACAGCATGTTTTATTTTTGGCTGAGTTCACAGCATCTACTCCATTAAACATTTACAGTGACTCTTGGCACATTAAATGCAGTCTGGCTCCCAGAAACTGTGTCTCTCATGCACTGAGCATGCATTAGACTTGTGGTGTCTCAGGAAGTGATTAAGACCAGGCCTGTCGACGGGAGCCTAGGATTAGGCACCTATAGGAGTGTATCGCAGAACTTAGGTCAACTTTTGTACATTGAAAGTAAAATGTTGCACCACTGACATATTTTTCTTAAAGGACTTGTTTATGTCAATATCTTGCTTACTCATACCTCTAAGGTGGAAAGCACCTGCACATGTTAATGTGACAAATACCCCGAATGACTTGCTCCAGTTGATCTGTTTCTATGTATAAATGGCCCAGATGGTCTGTCTACATTTTACTGAATGTTGCAAATGCAGGTTGTGCATAGTGGCATCACAATTGCATCAGGTAGGCATGAGAAACGTGTCTAGGTTTTGAAGGGGCAGCAGAACTAGAAACGTAATTCAGCTGTCCAACGCAACAGTTCCTCACCTTCTTCCTCTTCGCCTTACCTACCATTTTAAGTAGAGAGCACTACCTTCAGATCCTGGAACTCTCTACCCAAGCCTTTTTTTTTAATTTCTCTCACATATAATCTGCCTCTCCAGCCATAAATGCAAGTCCAGTCACTTACAAATCCTGTTTTTGTTGTGGCCCAATAGATCAGGCCCTCTTGAGTTCCTCTTGAGTGCACTTGTGCACTTTTAAGGGTTCTCCTTGCGGTGTTGCAGGCCACATCTGTTATAAACGATGCAATGGTTCGCTTTATTCACCTAAGTAACACCCAGTGTACCTATCCCCAAGTGGTGCATGGGCCCACTGTTCTCTTGTGGATATAGAGTGGTGCACCAACCTGCTTAAATTTTACTAATATAGAGCACTGCACGGGCCCGCATTTTTGTTGTTATGGAGTAGTACACAGGCCCACTTAATTTTTATCCTGATTCAGAAAGTAAAACAGGCACTTGCCCGCTTTACTTCTTTTGTCAATACACCAACTACAGAAGCTGCCCTGCAAACCCAGAACTTGGAGTGATTAAGTATATTGTTAAGTATATTGTTAAGTAATTGATTAAGTATATTGTTAACCACAATAGTACCAGGAGAATTATTACATCCCATACACATTAGATACAAAAAACAAAAAAACATTAAATAAAAAAAAAACACATGAAAGAGGTGCCAATAAACAATATAATTATTAAATAATCATTTTTGAACCACTAAAAAATGGCTCCACAAATCACACTGAGATACAAATATACATAATAAACAGTGTGGCATATTTAAGAGCCCCTAGCGCCTCCTTGCACCACATTAGCATAATTTTGTTTACGCTAGTGTGGCCCATCGAGCCCAAAATCCCTGCGCTATATTTAGAAAGTGGCACAATGCATCCACTGTGGCACTTTGTAACCCTTTGCGCAACATTAGGCCTCACCGGGCATAATATATGCAAAGGGGGCATTCCCCCGTTAAGGGGGCAAAAAACTGGCGCAAAGCAATCTTAACAGATTTCTTTGCCTCATTTCTTTCGGTGACTTTTAACGCCCGCTCATAGCATGGATATTTTGCCAGGCACATTTCTTGCTGTGGAGGTGTCTTTCTGGAAGCAATAACTACAGGTAGGAGATTAGGAAATTTGGTAGCCTTTCTTTTTCGCTGTCTGTGGTTAAGAACTTTTGATGCTAGTAATGTTCTGAGATTTGATCCAAACTTTATTATCAAGATGAACTCTGCATTCCATAGAGAACAAGAGGCGTCTCCTGGATATGGGGCTGGCTTCTGGAGAGGACTCAGGTCTTAATTTAGATGAGGTCAGGACACTTGCGATATACTTGCAGAGATAAGCTGAGTACAGGTAGTGTCAGTTCCGACACTGCAAACAAGAGCTGTAGGTCTTCCATGTCTACTTTGGATCACTGGTTAAAACAGTTATCTCATCAGCCCAATATAATACAGACAGGAGAGTTTCAGACCAGTATGACTATTTTGTCAAAGGCAATGATGTCATGAAGAATATTAGATCCATGGATAAGTCATCTTACATATTTATGTTTTGTTTTTCAGTAGCTATCCTAATACATTGTTTTTATGAGCAGCAATTCTGTTTCTTGGAATGTGTGTTCCTCTGCTCGTCTTAGATTGTGAAGAAGCTATACAACTAAGGTACATTCTCCTAATAGTAAGTAAGGGGATAAGGAAGGAGATGAGGAGGCAAAGTGCAGAAGTGGTGATCTTCGCAAATTGGATTCTTCTTTCCCATTACGTATGGTCCCATCACCTCCCACCTGCGCTGTCTTTCATCAATGATCCGTTTAGAGGCTTTCTGGCTTTTGTGCCTTGAGATGGATTTCCTCTAGGGGAAACTAACAATAAAAATGCTTGAGTAGACAGTGCCGGGATGTGAAGGTGGCATATTCAACTCATAACATTAATTAATCAGAAGAGAAAGGGAGAAATAGAGTAATAATGATTATTGATAAGAAATCTCCACATTTTGAATGCTTGCGCTTCAGTGCAAAATGTATTGCACATTGTGTAAAAAGGTTTGTAATCCAAAGTTCACCCACATAGCAACAATAGGTGACACCTCTGTCAACCATGAATTTCAAAGACCAGCATGAAGGCAATGATTTGGCATTATGTTTAAACTGAACTTAACAGGAAAATGCAGCACAAGCCATGGGTATAAGCTTGAAACTCTATCCAGTGCCTACATATTCTACAATTCCTGTTTTACCCATAGTTTCATTCCTTTAGGTTCCTTTGCCTTGTCCATTCACCACTGAGCCCTGCCGTGAGTAGAGAATCTCGACACCCGAGCCAGACCAGGAAAGAAACCAGTCCTGGCTAAATGTCCAAACAAGGCCCACTACCCTCCTGTATCTTCGGTTTCATTCTCTCTCTCTTTCTCTTTGTCTTGCCATCGCTCCGTCTCTCTACACTCGCTGCCATACACTCCAGGGAGATGGAGGCAGAGAAGGCGGTCATCCACATTCAAAAATAGGCCTTTAATCACTCCAGTCCTCTGGGGAAAAGCCTGGTGAATTAAAAGGCCAGTCCACCCCTTGGACTGATTCCTTATAGTACTGCACAAAACATTAGCCCGTGGGACTTGTATCTGGTATGCTAGGAAGAGCTTTTTCATAGTCTTCCAGGTCAGAATGTTAATCTCCTTTCCCCAACTGTGGCACAAAGCCCAATGTCTTCGCCTTCTCTTAATTAATTGCCTCTTCGCCGGCAACTCAAAGCTAAATCCCTATATTGGTACTTTAATTTTGAATGGAAAATGATAATAATTTTATTGATTTATGTGTCTGAGAGACAGAGCATCTGTGCCCTCCTCCCACTTAATGGTCCCCCCATCACGGCTCCTATGTAGCCTCTATTTAGGTATGTATCTGTTGGTAGAACCAGCCATAATGAACCCTGCTTTATCTCCTATGTATTACAGCCTGACACTTTATTGCCAGAAATCAAAAACTCTAAGCAGTACAAAATGTGATCACTTGATTAACTTAGGCGTAGCCCAGTATTTTAGTAGTAGCCTCCACTGGTAGCGGTCTAATGCACCCAAGGTGACCTGACCCAAGGGATGCTCTGACCTTCAATCAGGCTGTGTGTGCTCCTGCATTGCTAAAGCATCAGGACCAATAGAGTATTGTGTCTTAACTCTAATTCCATCTGGAAGACTCTTGAGACGGGCACTAGATATGCTGTAGAAGATTCTAAGGTGGATTATCTTGGAGTGTGGATCTCCGAAATAACAGGAGTGATGGCTCAGAGGAGCTACTGTCTGGTAATAGAATAGGCAGAGAGACGCGAAACAGCATAAGGCAAGCTGGACAGGGAGTAGCAAACCTGCGGGGCCTGATTGGGAGAGTCACAAACCAATGTGGATTTCTGCTTCTACTAGGGGTGTAGTAGGGTATCTGCATCTTCAGTGGTAGGCTGATCTTGGAAAAGAGGTGTGTGGTGTTGCAAGGGTTGAGGCGCTCCATTGTCTGTTAAAGGTGTAGATGGGATGTGGGAGCTGACAATAGAAGTTGTGGGGAGTAGGAACAGACAGCTGAAGTTTTCTTGGAGTCTGAAAGCTTAATGAACTGTTCTGAACAGTAGGGGCAGAGGTGTAGAACTGGATGAGCTGATGTCATTACCATGTTCTCTTCAGGTTATGTGCTGGGTTTGGGCAACTGATGAAGAGGAGTGTATATACTTCACACTAGCTGACATTTCAGTGTCACTAGCCTGCTCTCAATTTATGAGGGCAGTTAGTGTGACCCTGACTGTCACAACTAGATTTGGGGGAGGGGTGTCTACTGAGGGACCAACTGGGCCTCTGTGTTGCTTGTTGGTGTGTTGGATGCCGGCTTGATTTATGATAGACTTTGATAGAAATCGAGTCTTTGGTTGGCAGTCAGGTTACCCCCTGTCCAAGCAAGGACCCTCACTCTAATCAGGGCAAAGTAGAAACACACCTGGTTAACCCCCACTCACCCCCTTGGTAGTTTGGCACGAGCAGGGAGGGTTAACTCAGAAGCAATGTGTAAAGTGTTTGTACCAACACACACAGCAATATAATGAAACTCTACAAAATGGACACCACACAGGTTTAGAACAATAGGGAATATGTATCTAAATCCAACAAGACCAAAATGACAAAAATCCAACATACACAAGTCAAGATATGAATTTTCAAAAGGATAAGAGTCTTACTCCATACAAAACAATGGAAACGATAATTCTGCACAAAGTACCTGGTTTGCATCAAAAATAAAGCTGCACAGGTGAGCGTGCGTCAGAAAAGTCAGCAATGTGTTGATTCCTTCCTCGCATCGTTTCTTCTCCAGTCGGGTTAGCGATGGGTCGTTTTTCTCTCTCAAAAGAGAGCAATGCGTTGATTTCTGGATGGGGCCACCTCGGAACCGCTCATAGTCGGGATGACTTTGGCGCCCAGGGAAGATGCGTGGAAATCTGGTCACACAGTGTTAGAAAACCACGCCTTGTGGGGTTTGCTTCATTATCAGCAGCCGCAAGCGGATGATGCATGTCGTTTCTCCAGCCACGATGCATCGATCTCCCAGCCACGATGCAGGTGGAGCGTTGATTTTAGCCACAAAGCCGGCAGCGCGTCATTTATCAGCCACGTTGCAGATGGTGCGTCGAAAATCTTCCCGCACTGCATTCTGTGCATGGATTTTCAGCTCTTGTTCTGCCAATTTCACCTTTCAAGGGCCCAAGGACTGGATAGGGCACCACTTGGCAGGGCAGGAGTCTCAGCAGAGAGTCCAGGTGCTGGCAGAGGAAGTCTTTGACGGCCCTGAGTCTTCAAAACAGGAGGCAACCTCAGTTCAAGCACTTGGAGATTCTTCACAAGCAGGAATATACCACAAGGTCCAGTCTTTGTCCCCTTTCACAGGCAGGCAGAAGCGGCAACTGCAGGATAGCCCAACAAAGCAGAGTCACTGGCAGGGGTAGCACTTCTCAGCTCTTCAGCTCTTCTCCTTGGCAGAGGTTCCTCTTGGTTCCAGAAGTGATCTAATTTCCAGGGGTTTTGGATCCAATACTTACACCCCTTTCTACCTTTTAAGTTGGTAAACTTCTAAGGGAATTCTCTCTTTTTTGCAAGATCCTGTCTTACCCAGGGCAGGCCCTGGACACACACCAGGGGGTTGGAGACTGCATTGTGAGAGGGCAGGCACAGCCCATTCAGGTGTAAGTGACCACTCCTCCCTCCACTCTAGCACAGATGGCTCATCAGGATATGCAGGCTACAACCCAGCTCGCTTTTGTCTCATGGTATAGAGGGGATTCACAAACAGCCCAACTGTTAAACTGACCCAGACAGAGAAACCACAAACAGGCAGAGAATGGTTTAAGCAGGAAAATGCCTACTTTCTAAAAGTGGCGTTTTCAAATTAACAATCTATAAAAACCAACTGCACTAACAGATGTATTAGTAAGTTGGAGTTCAGAGACCCCAAACTCCACATTTCTATCTGCTCTCAAAGGCAATCTGCACTTTAATAATATTAATATAATATAATATACCCATGTTAACCTATGAGAGAGATAGGCCATGCACAGTGAAAACTGAATTTGGCAGTATTTCACTGTTAGGACATGTCTAACACATCAGTCCATGTACTACTGTTAACATACACTGCACCCTGCCCATGGGGCTAGCAATTTATGGCCTAACTGAGGGGTGCCTTACATGTATAAAAAGGGAAGGTTTAGGCCTGGCAAGTGGGTAAACTTGCCAAGTCGAATTAGCAGTTTAAAACTGCACCTACAGACAGTGGCATGTCTGAGCCATGTTTACATGGCTACTCATGTGGGTGACACAACCAGTCCTGCGGGCCCACTAGTAGCATTTGATTTTACAGGCCCTGGGCACCTCTAGTGCACTGTACTAGGGACTTACTAGTAAATCAAATATGCCAATCATGGATAGCCAATTACACATGCATTGTACACAGGAGCACCTGCACTTTAGCACTGGTTAGCAGTGGTACAGTGCCCAGAGTATCAAAAACAGCAAAAACACAGCCGAGCACACATCAACAACCTGGGAAGCAGGGACAAAAAGTTAGGGGAGACCACACCAAGGATGCCAAGTCAAACAGACTGCATTTGTTATCCACTGCTCCAAGTGCCAGCTACTTTCTCTTTTTTTCTTGCTCCCCCAGAGCACCATTTCATCATCTTACCCTGCTGCCATTACATTCAATCCTCTATGAATCTATTTGGATAGTAGTCTGGCTAGTTTGTTCCTCACATTAGAGCATTAGGAAGATTCTACCAGAGTATGATGTTTCACATACTGTTATTTTTGTAAAAACTGGTTTACATACAAGAGAGGGGGACCAACGGGTAATCCTGGGATCCATATTTGTCATCTCTGCCAGGCTGCAACTGGTTATGTGAGCCATCTTGCTTGTACTGTGTTTTACTATGAGATCCACATCAAAAGACCTTATGCTTTTTTGGTGTTTTGCAAGCCTAGATTTACCATCCTTTTTTAGGTGTGGATTGACAGTGTAGCTGTGTTCCTGACCAATTGTTACGTATTCTTTAAAATGCATTCAGAGCATACTTTAGCTCTGTTGTTTATTTCTCTCTCACAAAATGCTATTGGCTGGATGGGATATCATGCACCTTCTATGAAGTATTTACACTGTAGTGCATTTGGGACAATTTTACATCTCAAAACTACAGTGAATGACCACAAAATAAATTGATGTATTTTAGTTGGAACATAAAATGCAAGCTTGACATTGTTTCCTCCCCCCTCTTCTTTCCTGAATGCAAGAATTACACCCAACACCACAAATGTGTCACAAAGTTGGGGATCACTGTTCACATCCATATACATTTGTAATCACACATCATGTTACAGCCATATGAGATGAACATCAGAAAAATCTGATATGTTTTTTATTAAACTTTGTTGATCTTTGCTTTAATTTTCACTTCCCTAACTCTGAAAGTATTGGAAAATAAAGGGTTGAGAGCCCAGGTGAAGATTTTTGGAGTGTTCATTAGACAAGTTTTTTTAAGGGTCCCCAAGTGATAAATATAACTAATAGTCAATGCTGTAATTACCATTCTGCCACTCTGGTCTTTGTTGGGTGCGCTGAATGCCGGAGGCTACTTTGAAAGCTGGAAGAGCTGACATATCTAGTCACAAATGCTCTCAAAAGCCAAAACCCCCATTTAGTCTTGGGCTCACTTGACACTATTTCCAGGGCTGATTTTGGCTTTCAGTCTGGCCCTATTAACAGTAGCTATTTTTCAACTTTTGTTATATGGTTGCCTTCACACTCTGTAATCTTACTACAGAAACATAGCCTGCCTGGCCTTTACCAAATAATTGATTGTGTGAGTACACAGACTGCAGGCCTCTTATATAGTTTGGCAGAGAATTGCTTCCTGTACTGGCTTCCTGCCTTTCACTACAAACAGATTAAGATTATTACTCACCAAGGTCCAGATTTACAAAGCCCTTATTTTGCATTTGCATCACACAAGGCGACGCACGTCAACACAAAGGCTTAGGTGACATTTACTAAGCAACGCAAAGCCACTCAAGATAGTGCAAACCACTGCCTTGCGTTACTTTGTGTCGGGAAGGCATTTCATGGGTGGAGCATGGGTGTTTCCATGCATTCAAGCATGGATTTTGGCGCATTCTGACATTTACAAAGACTTCTTAACATGGATATCCACCAAAAAGGTACACCTTCCCAACAGAGGTGTAACAAAAAGAAATCTATTTATTTCTCCTTGGTATTTCCTCTTTTCAAGTGTGCTGCATTCTGCAACAGTAGAAAGAGGAAAGTGCTTCAAATGGTTGCTTTTGTGCAAGAAGGTTACCATTTCTGCACAAAACAATCCTGTCTGTAACACAGGTATCTGTGTAACAAAGCGCCATTTACCAGTACATATAAAAAGAAGTGTTACCATACAAATAGGAATTATGGGTTTTGTGTTAAATATTGTTGGCTTAACCCTGACAACACTTGTCGGAGGGAAAATGCCCAGTAAATACTGGAACATGCAGAGTATGTTGCAGTAAGAGCCCAAATATGTGTTATACTACAAAAATTCTTGATAGGCTACAATTATTGCACCCTATATATACCACCCACCCTGGTGTCGGTTTTTATTTGGATGCGCTGATTATCAGTTGCATTAATGGCCAACTCGTAATGAGGGCATTATGTGACACTGTGGAGACAGTGTCTTCGCACATCTGAGTTAAAACAACAGTTCCCTCCCAGCATTAGATTCAAGCGAGTCACGGCAGGTTCCACTGACAAAACAATTTCACACCTTACAGTAAAACATATTTGTGAATGACCGAGTGCCGGAACGAAACCCTCTCACTAGGTTCAAATCTATCTAAGAAATTATGAATGTTCCTGACATTCTGGTGAAAGCGTTTCTCTTTCTAGCGCTTAACAAGCTGCCAACAAATTATATTATCAGCTAATTTAAAAAAGAAGAACTTAAATATATGGTGGCAGAAGCAACTGGCAGCCTTAGCCAGGAGCCTTTAAAAGATAAAACAAACCCTTGTGCCTGCAATAAGTGATATCATATTTGGAAATGCATTTTCTTATTTGGTGCCCATTTAGTTATTTCACCATAGTAAGTGTTTAAATTGTGCATACACTTGTACTTTTTGCTCCTCTCGCTTGCTGCCGGAGTTTTGTTGGGTAACTTCTGTTTGCTGTTCAGTTCTTAGGCTATTTCTGCAGCTGTCACAATGATTAGTTGTGTGCCACTGAAACTGATAGGCACCTGGAGGTGATGGTACAAGCAATGAAAAATACCTTCAATGAGCTTCTAGCTTCCTTGCTTTGCAAAGAGTGAGGATGTCAGCTGGCGGGTACCGGCGTGTTACATTATCTGTGTGCAGACACAGGAGGTCTACCAGTCACTGACACGGTGTGACCTTTACCACAGACAGTGGGCATTTTAAGCAGTAGATTAGATATAGGCCGCGGTAGCTTCTGCAGCCGCCGAGTGGGATTTGACTCTGTGACTTCTGTGTGGTTGCAGGCCTAAGAGCAGCTTTGATGTATTTTGTGTGCATTCCTGACAGCTTGAATAGTTTATAGAAAAGGTGTAGTGTCCGCAGCTAAAATGTCCTCTGCCTCAGTTCTAAATTGCTCAGTTCCTGAGGGAGGGACTACGGAGGGGAAGCATGGTCCTCACAGGCCAGAGAGCGCACTCCTCTTCTGTCTTTTTGACAACGAAAACCATTGCAGCACATAATATGTTTTGTGTTGGGTCTACTCTGTGAACTACATCTCCAAATATCACCTGATCAGTGCTTATATTTATGTTCTGCCTTCATCAGCTGTCCACTGTGATATGAGCACCATTTGCCTACAACATGTGCACTATTTCCCAATTCAATATCTATGCCTGCGTTACCTTCAAAAGTGTACCCTAAGAACAAGAAGCCATGTTTTATTACCAATCCTATACAACGTATGCGATCTATAAGCCCAAAGAAGCTGGCTCACTAGTGCTGCTCTTTACTGGTGCAAGGAACAATGAATAGGTTATGGGCTGATGCCAACAACTGTGAACTTATTCAATGTTTTCACCAAGACTCCCTCTAGCCTTCCTGGTGAACTGATCTTAATAGAAGAAGGAAGACATTAGTAAACTTTGGGGGGGGGGGGGATTTGATGGGTGTTGGTGTTTGTTGGAAATGGCCCTTTCTACAGGGTTATCCTTGAACTTTTTGCCTTCCTCCTCCTATTTTTCTGTCCTTCTTTTTGTTGACTTTAGGACTCTGTGCACTTTATCACTGCTAATCAGTGCTAAACTGCATGTGCTCTCTCGCTACACACCATAAAGGGTCCGCATACATTGGATGCAAGGGCACTATTTAAGCTTCGTTCCATTTGTAAGAGAAATGACCACCTCAGGCTGAACCGTTTCCAGGGCACTGCTAAGCCCGGCTTGCCTACCTATTTGTAAATATCTATACCCGAGACACATGCAATATACCACCTTCCTATCCCAGACATGGGTATATTAACCCGCCCCATGCATCCTGCAAACTACACAATGGATATTAATGTGACGCAGTTTAACAGTTTATTGTTATGCAGTATTTCACAGTACAATAATATACGCATTGCACTATATAAGTTTATATATGTGTGTGAATGTAATATTACTTTTTTTTAATGGATAAATGTACTGATGTTTTTCATTATGTTTAATGAACAGATTTAACAAAAAACACTGCATGTGCTCTCTCCCTTAAAACATGGTATGATTGGCTTACACCTGTCTGGCATATTTAATTAACCTGTAAGTCCCTAGTAAAGTGGTATACAACATACCCAGGGCCTGTAAATTAAATGCTACTAGTGGGCCTGCATCACTGATTGTGCCACCCACAGAAGTAATCTTTCAAACCTGTCTCAGGCCTGCCACTGCAGTGCCTGCATGCACAATTTACTGCCACATTGACTTGACATTTTAACCTACTTGCCAATGCCTAGACTCCCCTCTTAAACCACCTAAGTCACCCCTAAGGTTGGCCCTAGGTAGCCCTATGGGCAGGGTGCTGTGTGGGTAAAAGGTAGGACATGTACTCTCTTTTATGTTTTACATTTCCTGGTAGTGACAAACAGCCTATTTTGTTTTTCACTACTGTGAGGGCTGTTCCTCTCATAGGTTAGCATTGGGAACTCCCTTATATATTTCTAAGCGGTAATTTCTGAACTGAAAGGAGTAGAATTGGCACGTTTCTGGTGCAATTCGATTTTACATTAATATTTTACAAATTCCACTTTTAGAAAGTGGGCATTTCTCTTTGCTAATAACTCTAGTGTTTTGCAGCCTGACTCCAATCCAATCAATCAATCAATCATTAAATTTATAAAGCGTGCTATGTACCTGTTAGGGTTTCGAGGCGCTAGGGGGTTTGGGGGGGTAGCTGCTATCGGTCAAAGAGCCATGTCTCGAGGAGTCTCCTGAAGGTGAGGAGGTCCTGGGTCTGGCGAAGGGAGGTCGGGAGTGAGTTCCAGGTCTTGGCGGCGAGGTAGGAGAAGGATCTGCCGCCGGAGGTCTTGCGCTGGATTCGGGGAACGGTGGCGAGGGATAGGTTGGCAGAGCGGAGTTGGCGGGAGGGAACGTAGAAGTTGAGTCTGTTGTTCAGGTAGGTGGGTCCGGCTTCGTGTAGTGCCTTGTGCGCGTGGGTGAGGAGTTTAAAGGTGATCCTCTTGTCCACGGGAAGCCAGTGGAGTTCCTTCAGGTGGTGGGAGATGTGGCATCGGCGGGGTATGTCGAGGATCAGGCGGGCGGATGCGTTCTGGATGCATTGGAGTCATTGGATGTCCTTTGTTGGGATGCCTGTGTAGAGTGCGTTGCCGTAGTCAAGTCTGCTACTGACGAGGGCTTGGGTCACCGTCTTTCTGGTTTCCGTCGGGATCCACTTGAAGATTCTGCGGAGCATGCGGAGGGTGTTAAAACAGGTGGAGGAGACTACGTTGACCTGTTTGGACATGGTGAGAGCGGAATCAAGGATGAAGCCGAGGTTGCATGCGTGGTTGGCTGGAGTGGGTGGGGGGCCCAGAGCGGAGGGCCACCAAGAGTCGTCCCAGGCCGAAGGGGAGCGACCGAGGATGAGGACTTCCGTCTTGTCGGAGTTTAGTTTCAGGCGGCTGTTTCTCATCCATTTGGCGATGGATTTCAGTCCCTCGTGGAGGTTGGCTTTGGCGGTGTGTGGATCTTTAGTGAGGGAGAGGACGAGCTGGGTGTCGTCGGCGTAAGAGAGGATGCTGAGGCTGTGTTGGTGGGCCAGGTGTGCGAGGGGTGCCATGTATACGTTGAACAGCGTTGGGCTTAGTGAGGAGCCTTGGGGGACGCCACAGATGAGGTTGGTGGCTTCGGAGCGGAAGGGTGCGAGTCGGACTCTCTGGGTTCTACCGGAGAGAAAAGAGGAGATCCAGTTGAGGGCTTTGTCTTGAATTCCGGCTTCGTGGAGGCGAGTTAGTAGGGTGCGGTGGCAGACCGTATCGAAGGCGGCGGATAGGTCTAGGAGGATCAGGGCTGAAGTTTCGCCGTTGTCCATTTGTTGTCTGATGTCGTCTGTGGCGGCGAGGAGCGCAGTCTCTGTGCTGTGGTTGCGTCTGAAACCGGATTGGGAGGGGTCTAGGATGGAGTTGTCTTTGAGGTAGTGGGAGAGCTGTGCGTTGACGATCTTCTCGATGACCTTTGCTGGGAAGGGGAGGAGGGAGATCGGTCGGAAGTTTTTGAGGTCGTTGAGATCAGCCTTGGGTTTCTTGAGGAGGGGTTGGATATCGGCGTCTGGGAAGGTAGCGGTGTTGAAGGAAAGGTTGATGATCTTGCGGAGTTGTGGGCGATGGTGGCGTCGGCTTTGTTGAAGACGTGGTGTGGGCAGGGGTCCGAGGGAGATCCTGAGTGGATGGAGTTCATGGTCTTTAGGGTTTCGGCGTCGTCTACGTGGGTCCAGGTGGTGAGGCGGTCAGCGTGGGAGGGGTTGTTGGGGGAGAGGTCTGGCGGAGGTGTGGTGTTGAAGCTGTCGTGGATGGAGGCGATTTTCTGGTAAAATAAAGTGGAGAGAGCGTCGCAGAGTTTCTGGGATGGTGGGACGTCGTTGGCGTTGGGGTTGGAGAGCTCCTTCACGATGCAGAAGAGTTTCTTGCTGTTGTGTGCGTTGTTATTTAGGCGTTCTGTGAAGTGGGAGCGTTTGGCGAGTCGGATCAGTTGGTGGTGTTTGCGGTTGGCTTCCTTGTGGGTTGCTAGGCTGTCGGGTGTGCGCTCGAGGATCAATTTTTTCTTGAGTTTCTGGCAGTTGCATTTGGAGGTGGTCAGTTCGTCTGTGAACCAGGCTGCTTTTTTCTTTTCTTGGTTGACGGAGGGTCTCTTGAGTGGTGCTAGGATGTTGGCGCAGTTGAGGATCCACTGTTGGAGGTTGATGGCGGCGGAGTCCGGGTCGGTGGGGTCGGGTGGTGGGTTCTTGGTTCTTCCACATTTAGGGCTGAGTGACAGCTACACTTTGTGCATACTTTCCAGACAGCCACAACACAGGAGGGGCTGGGTGTGACAGGAGAGGCATCTGCATCCATCTGCATACTAACATTCTTCCTGGTCTCAGAAAGGGAGAGGTCCTTTACACCTTACATGTCAATAGGCTGTGTCCGGGCCTCACACAAAGGGCTGATTTAGCCCCTACTGGTGTCCGGAGTCAGGGCTGGATTGAAAGGGCTTGTGTTACATTTGAAAGGGTTCCTTTGAAGTCACCCCTTGAACAAATAAATTTTTGAGTACAAGTACAGGGGCTCTAACCCTAAGTTTTAAGAGCACTTTTGGAACTGGGACTGAACCTCTGTCAGAAGGACTGCTGCACTGCTCAAAAGACTAATCTGGCCTGCTCTTCTGCTGTCACCCTGCTGCCTGCTATGTGCTGGGTGGCCTAAAGGACTCACTTGCTTGGTTTTCTACTTGTTTCTCCTCTACTGCCAGCTGCTCCCTGACTTTGGATTTACTAGGCACTGCTGGTCTGCCAGGAAGAACCATCATATACCCTACTTGGTTCTTTGTGCTGACTTGCCTGCCCCTTTTTGCCCTCATGTTCCCCAAAGAGCTATGTCTTGGGCTTCTTGTCTCTTCAGATTTAGCACGTGGTGAGTGCTGCATTTTTCCTGCTTTCACAAAGCTAGTGCATTGTCAGTGCATTTTCAGGCTCCTGAAAAAGCGTATGTTGTGCGCCTTATCTCTGGTAAAGTAAGCACTTGTGGAGTGCCTCACTTCTGGTATCGTGAAGCGCTCTTGCCCAGCTGAGCCTTTGTTTTCAGGATGGTCTTCCCCCAGTCAAGGGGATTGCAATGGACAACATGGTGGGGAGAAGTGCTGTCCAGTGGCACCAACTCTCTCCTTGGGGATACCTGAGCTGGCCATCTGGAACCCCCCAGTGGGGCCCCCTTCCATGAGGAAGCCAATGTGCTGGGAGAAGATCTCGCCCATTGCCGCCTGCTGTTGTTTCATAGAGCGGGTCCCTAGGGAAGCGAGGTCTGCTCTAATCATATTTGGTGCCTTTAGGGTGAACCCTACAGCAGGAGTGCAGAGGGTGGGCGGCCCCGAAGGAGTCTTCCAAATGCCCCGCGCTCCTTTAGAGGCAGCTCTGCATGCACTAAGAAGAATGTGGTATGGCCCTGGGGAAATACGGACAATCGCCGGCACTCATGCTGGTGGAGAACACCTGGAATACTGTCCCATTCATTGTCACTTGGCTCAGCCTAAGAACGGCTGTATTCCTTTATTACCCTGATGGTGGGGAGGACTGAGCGAGGCCTCCCCACATTATTCCTTCAGTGTGCGGGTCCCCTCCCCCATGTTTGCACATACTTGTGGGGCACTCGAGTTTTTGGTTGACATTGTGGGAAGGGGAAACCTCGACGGAGGTCCCCCATTTGCCTTAAAGGAATTGGCTTTATTATTGTGAAAGTACTTCAACATGAGTAGAAAGTACCCTGTTGCCTCGGGGCCCTACGCTTGGGGTCTAATTATCATACAAAGCACAATAGGAGAACAGGTTCACTGTGCCCTATGGTTTCCTAATGAGTCATGTGTTTTGTTACTGAGTAACAGCTGCTGATAAGCTTATGGTAATTCATATACTACTGGTGATTTGTGATGCCATTTGGTAATTCATGTACCTTTTTATAAAGTGATTTGCATTCTTGCACTCGTGATGATTTATATTTTTATTTCATAACCCCACTGCTGCCTTCTCATGTCCAGAAAGTATGTTGTTGTTGGAAGTGGCATGCTCTGGTTGGTTGAGGCGAGGCCCCACCCAGGCAGAACCTTACATTCCCGTCAGAGGTAGGTGATTACACTTGTTATATAACCTGCGCTAACGCATGGGCAGCTTTGCACTGAGCAGTCAGGCTTATCACAGGCGCAATGTGCAAAGAATTGGCACACCACTCTGACACAACAAATACACTAAGCATAAAAAAAAGAGACTTCACACATAGTGTATGTAAAGAAGCTTTGTATTCCACACACACAATTATTAACACAACATGTACATTAGATACAACTGGGCATAAATCACATTTGGAAATAACTCTAGCAGTATTAGGCCCAATCGTGTTAAAACAACATAAGCAATATGCACGCTTGGGAAAAATCCTACTTTCCCTCCCTGCATCCTCATGCGGTGCAAAACATTGTTGCAACAAAACCCACCCCAGCAATGATTCCCATTCAATACCATACAGTTATAGGGCGCACCCTGGTTCACAACGATAGAAGTAATGTGTACACACAGATAATTACAGCACTGTTGAATAGCCTCGGGGGCCTAGGCCACACAGGTAAAATCCAATGTCAATTCTGATAATGTTTTATACGGCAACACAGCAGTGCAGTTAATCACAGGCACTTTCTCCGCACACACTCGCACACACTAACTCCTAACACCCTAAAGCGGTATACTGATATCTGGCACATGAGTTGTAACTGTAATGGCAGACCCTGTGGGTCTAAACCCTCCTCCACCCTTCAACCAACCCCTTCGACCCGCCCCCACAGGTTAAAGATGAAAGACACCTTTCCCCGAGTACTGGGTCGATCACGGCCGGAGTCACACTTATTCAGGGTTGTGGGGGAAAGTTGGGGAAAAAATGGAAAGCAGACTGATCAGGCAGCAGTCAACAACTGGAGGTTTGGCCCCCACTTGGGAAGTTCACTCAAAGGTCTCCGCAGCGTGCCTTCTGGCACGAGCCCTGTTATGCAAAGCACAGGGAGAGGGTCACTGTATTACACATGCCATTCACAATAGCGCCCAGCCTGGCCAGCTATTCCAGTATACGAATCTGCTCCTCTGTGCCCCAGTCGGAAATGGGGACAACATCTGGTGCGCAATTACTTGAGACGCAACAGACAATTACGATTGCACACAAAGAGATACCAATTCCATACCTCCCTGGCATTAGGCGCAATGTCTGGTGCCCGGTGACTTGAGTCACACCAGACAATTACGATCACACACAAAGAGTTACCAATTCAGTACCTACCTGGAATGAGGCACTATGGCGGTCATTCTGACCCTGGCGGTCAAAGACCGCCAGGGCGGAGGACCGCGGGAGCACCGCCGACAGGCCGGCGGTGCTCCAATGGGGATTCCGACCGCGGCGGTAAAGCCGCGGTCGGACCGGCAACACTGGCGGTCTCCCGCCAGTGTCCCGCCGCCCCATTGAATCCTCCAAGGCGGCGCAGCTTGCTGCGCCGCCGAGGGGATTCCGACCCCCCCTACCGCCATCCAGATCCCGGCGGTCCGACCGCCGGGAACCGGATGGCAGTAGGGGGGGTCGCGGGGCCCCTGGGGGCCCCTGCAGTGCCCATGCCTCTGGCATGGGCACTGCAGGGGCCCCCGTAAGAGGGCCCCTACAAGTATTTCACTGTCTGCTGAGCAGACAGTGAAATATGTGACGGGTGCAACTGCACCCGTCGCACAGCTTTCACTCCGCCGGCTCGATTCCGAGCCGGCTTCATCGTGGAAGCCTCTTTCCCGCTGGGCTGGCGGGCGGCCTGAAGGCGGCCGCCCGCCAGCCCAGCGGGAATGTCAGAATTACTGCCGCGGTCTTTCGACCGCGGAACGGTAACCTGACGGCGGGACTTTGGCGGGCGGCCTCCGCCGCCCTCCAAGGTCAGAATGAGGGCCTATGTCTGGTGCGCGATGACTTGAGTTGCACCAGAAAATTCTGATCACACACGATGAGTTACCAATTCTGCACCTCCCTGGAATGAGGCACAAAGGCTGGTGCAAAATGACATGTGTCGCACCAGACAGTTCTGGTCACACACAAGTAACCAATTCCGTACTTCCCTAGAATGTGGCACAACGTCTGGTGTGCGATTACTTGATTCACACCAGACAAGTCTGGTCACACACAGAGGCACAAGTTAAGTGGTGCCACACAAGGTAGAATGCGGCACTGCTACAGATGCGCCCCCAGATCTGAGGGTCGCAACCTGTTATTCGGACACCGCACACAATGAGCATGCAGTAGGCATGTTGCACAAGAGAAATGTGGCTCGACTGGTGAAGTGGGCCACGCGGGGTTCCACAACCAGTGAATCTGCTCACCACCAACAACACACTCATGCGTGTCATGGCCCCACGATGAAGGGCCACACTTGACTGCCAGCAGTACTTTGAGGGAACCACACTAGTCAATCCAGTCTCCAGGCACAACACTTGGATCCACACTCGCATCGCTACTATAGGATGGGATCCAGCAGACGATGTGGGCACTTAAGAGGGCACCGCTCTCCAGATGTCATGGGTAGAAGGTGTAAGCCGCTCCCTCGCTGGAGGTGTTTGATGTCCCTGAGACCTCCACCAAAGAACAGGGGGCAAGCCAAAAGGCCATTGGAGAGTACACTTCGGGGTGCCACACAGCAACAGGCAGTCAGCCGAGGTCAGCCATGATTCAGAAAGAATGCACAGTCCCTTCCAAGGGCAGTAATTACTCCTTGTGCATATCAGATTTCTCTAGCAGTGTGCACCACACAGTCCAGTATCTCCGGTCCTGTGTCCCTACAAGTGTATCTCTCCTTTGCTGCAGTGTGGCACCAGTCATTATACTGTAGTGTGCCTTTGAAGTTGGGGGAGGTTCAGTTGGTTCCCCTTTGAACCACAGATATCTCCCCTAAATTTTAGTCCTATCTGCCATGGGGCTGTGGAATGCAGATCTTAATCTTTAGTGGGGCCATGATCTGGCACCGAGAGGCCAAGTGTCAAAACCTCTCCCTCCAGTCTATCCAGCCAGGCCCTCAAATGGAAGACGTCTGTTGTTCCAGTTGTGTGTCCATGTTTTATATCTGTCACTGGGGAATGCACAGATGTGCTCACCCAGCCTCCAGTGTGGACAAAAGTTAAATATAAAAGGCACATAAAGAGTGTTAGAGCATAGAAATACCCACTTTCTAAAAGTGGCATTTCTAAGTTATTATTGACAAAACCCTCTTTATCATGGAAAGAGGTTTGTCAGGATAAATCCAATGATAGGAAACATTATGAGGATGCTCTACTGCAATCCACTATTGCAGCTTGGAGTAATTGTAAACTTTCCCCATGTTAACCTATGGGCAGAGTAGCTCTCATGTGTAGTAAAAAACACATATGGGTATTCTTCACTTCCTGGGCATACATGCCCTTGTGCACCTACAAGCCTGCATTGGAAGGCTGGACACGTATAAGAACACCATAGGTGCAAGTGTGCACATACATGCCTGCTATGGCAGCCTCAATACTTGTTTAAAACACCAGTGCGCATGCATGCACACACTGCCCAGCACCACTTCCTAACATATGTAGGAAGGTGTGCATGCACTTTCACACTGTACTTACAGTGGGAAAGTGTCCAGGCCCCTAAGGTCACTAAGGGAGACTCAGCAAAACCAAAACCTACTAGAAAAAGCAAAAATGTTTGAGGAAACACTAAGTCAGGTCTAACAGTTGTATACCATTTTGATATTTGCATTGCCAGGATAGCAAGTATTATGTCAGTGATTACATGATATGCACAGTAATTATGATTTATGTTGTCTTTTTCCTTGGTCATCAGTGGTATATACAATATAGAAACATATTTTTATATACAACCCTGTGTGGATCTCTTTTCTGGTGTATTCACTGTGTTACTGGTGTGGGTGTGTTGTGTAAACACGTTGCACATTGCCTCTGGGAATAAGCCTGACTGCTCTGTACCAAGGTACCAGGGGTTGAGCACAGGTTATCTTTGGTGCATAACTCACTTGTCCTGACTACAGTGGTGGGTTCTGCCTGGATTAGGTGCATACCCTAGCGAACCACAAACCCCATTTCTAACAGTATTCATCGGTTGATTTCTATCTGGGGTCTAAAGAAGTGAACCCAACCATAAAGATTTGCATAATTGTTACAAAGAGTTACTTATCGGTCTCTGTTGGTGATGCTTACATTCTCTTCCTTTTTGCTTTGCTGAGCTTGTGTCTAAAACATGACGGGATTAATGCGCAGTAATCTGGTTCATGATAGCAAAACTACCACTCCTTTACCAATCTTTATAGTCTGGGAAAAGCCTAAAAGAAAACCTTAATTGTTATCACTCTCTCTCATCCATCCTAAGTTATCTCAACTAGAGCAACTGAAAAATCTTAATTGGTGCCATTCCAAGTTCAAGGAAAGCAGAAACTGAATATCTTTCCAATTAAGATTCTGAAACACGTTTTTTTACTGTGAGCTCATCTGTGAGAAGCAGGTTAAGAGTGCTTCTCTGGCAAGATTTCCCGGACCCACTGTTAGTGTACTGTGGGTAGGAGAAGAACAAGTTACTTACCTTCCATGACTTTCTATTTGGTAGATATTTTCTTCAGCTACAGATTCCTGATCTTAAACTATCCCCCAGGTATCATCCCAGATCCAAAGAACTTTGTAGCAGTTCTCCTGTGCACTGATTGGTGGCATTTTGGGCACCATACTGACTCCATTCCGTCCCAGAAGTGACAGAGCGGAGCTGCTTACATCAGTTTTTATCTCTTTTCTATTCCACTCGCATAGACGCAGAGCAAGAACAATTGTCAGCTTACTAAATTGGTACCTTGGTAAAGGTTAAAAAGAGCCCACTCCACATATTAAGGAGGTGGGAGAGCAGTGCAGCATCTGCGATTAGATAGAGTATCCACATAAAGTAGTGAATACAGAGGCTAAGTAACTTATTCATCTGATGAATACTTCCAGCAGCAGATTTCTCAGCTTAGAACAGATAACAAAGAAGTACCTTGCAAAGGTTGAGAGCCTGTGGAGTGGACTGAAACCAAAAAGTCTTGGAGAATCGAGCGGGTGAAGTGTCCTTCTCTTGGGAACTGGCTGTCAAGGCAGTAGTGCTTTGTCAACATATGCACTAAAGTCCACGTTGCACACTTTCCGGTGGGCTCCTCATGGACTGTGGATAGCAGATCTTGATCCAGAGGACTAGGCATGGCAGAAGAGTCCTAATTTTTACAGCCTTCCCTTTCTTTGCTCCAGAAAACCCGACAAAAAGCTGATTGCTTATTCGATGGCCCTGGGTACTGTTGGGTACTGTACATCAAATAGTCAATATGTTAGTCGTAGTGCTGATGTGGAGTTGGGGATGGTGTGGTCCTCAAGAATATATGAGGAGATGTGTCCCTTATCATAAGACGTAAAGCAACATTTCAATAACAGTCAATAAACAACGCTCACTTAAAAAGAGAACTCAAGCCCAAAAATTTAATAAACCATGAAGGTCTTTTTAAAATAAATAAATTGCAATACAGAAGCCAAAAATATAGTTAGTCTCAATAAATCAGTTGTAGGATTCGTAAATTAATTGCCACGTAGAAATCTGGATTATAGACTCACTCCGGAGTGAGCAGCAAATCAATAGATAAAACAGGCAGCATAGTTGTAGAGTCCAAAGACGTCTGGCTCACCCCCAAAATCACGATTTTTAATAATACATTTTACAGTAGAAAGCAATGTAAATTGCACAGTTAGCATATGGTGAGCAAATGTAACAATACATTGTCAAAGCATAGTACGGCATTATTAAACCTCATATATGTTGCCAGCTTCGTAGCACTATCACCATAAATGAACAATACTGTAATCCCTCTGAACTAAGTGTCAGAACAAATCTGGTTACATAAACAATGAAAAGACAAATAAATGATTAGCCTACAGTAAGTGAGCAGGAAGCACCCTGAAAAGTAATTAAAGATTTACTCTTTAGTTCTTCGTCAATAAAGAGCTCCACTGGCTTCCCGTCGACAAAAGGGTCACCTTCAAGCTCCTCACCCACACACACAAAGCACTCCACAACGCCGGCCCCTCCTACCTCAACGACAGACTCAACTTCTACACACCGACCCGCCAACTGCGATCCGCAAGCCTCGCCCTCGCCACCGTCCCCCGCATCCAACGAACCACCTCTGGCGGCAGATCCTTCACCTACCTCACCGCCAAGACCTGGAACACGCTCCCTACCTACCTCTAACAGACTCAGGACCTACTCGCCTTCAGAAGACTCCTCACGACCTGGCTCTTCGAGCAGTAGCAGTCTCCTACAACCCCCCTTCCCCCAGCGCCTTGGAACCCTAACGGGTAAGTAGCACGCTTTATAAATGTCTGTGATTGATTGATTGAACAGCATGTCTTCATAAAATATCAGAACACTTTTTGCTGCATGTAGTTTCAATGAAAAATATAAACGCACAATGAATTTTATGGATGCTCCTACACAAGAGGGGGTCAAGATTGGCCTATGTTAGGAAAATATAGTTTTGTAATTTTTACACATCACAGCATTATCGCTTCAATTACAAAAAGGTTAATTTTAATAAGCACATACAATTGTAATCAGAAATTAGCTGTAATAGTGTAATCAATGTAAAATACTCAAAGCTCTTTGGGGTCCAATTGATGGAGCCTTTCAACAAGTGCTCTTGCAAAAATTCCAACATGCAATATTGTTGACACTGTATGTTCTCAACAGTGGTGATAAGATCTACCCAGGGCTTCACCCACTGAGTGAATAAGCCCTGTCCCAATCTGGAAAGTAGGTGCCACATGTGATCTGCCAGACTGTGGGCCTGATTTAGATCTTGTCAGTAACAGTCCCGCTGTCAAGTTTTCGACTGAAAACCCATCTGCCACCATGACGGTCCGCCCGCTCTATTTAGATAGTGGCAGTCCCACAGACTTTAACCCACCTGAATCTTTAAATCTTGCGGCTCCACCAAGCATTCCCATCCACGTCAAAGACGCCATAGAGAAGTGTTGCTGAAGGCAGGACTCCAGCCACACTAACCGCTGAGCAGATTTGGATGTGCCATGCCGCCAAAGCAAAAGTGGCGGGCCTACCTCCACTTCTGAGTTGGCAGATTGGAGGAAAAGGGGGTGAAAACTCACCTTTTCTCCCAATTCTACTTCTGTTTCTGGCTCGATACACAAAGGAAAGGACCCACTGTCGCTACTGCCATGGGACCACGGAGAAAATACAACCCCTCATCATTGGACACAAAGGTAGGCACAGCAAATTGGATAAGTGTGTGGGGGGGTGGGCACTGCACATGAACACGGGACCACTGAAGACATGTACATATCACAGTAATTTTGTGAATTACTGTGACATGCATATGTCAGGTTCACGCATGGGTGAGACATGGATGGGGATACACTGGTACACAACACATATTGCACACGTACACAATTGTCATTATGGTGCCACTATTCAACGCCAAATGAATGCTGACACCACAATGATGGTACATTCACACTTATCAACTGTGCCAATGTGGGCACATTGCAAGGGGACTTGTACCTGTCATGTTGTGCAGCAAGTGTTGTGTCTGACTCAGTACATGTATGTGTGTGTGCAATGCAATTGGCTGTGTAAGGAGGAGGGAGATGTAGAGGATGATGTGGTTGTGTTAGTATGTATGTCACTTGCATATGGCATGGACGTTGTTGTGGATGTTTTGTGTTCAGTGTTGTGTTGATGCATGCAACATTCAGGTGCATGTTGTGTGGAGGTCGTTGTCGTGATGTGTTTAGGGTGTGTGTGTTTGTGTAGATGTGACTGTAGTTGTGTTTGTGTCGTGTGTGGTGTCACTAGCGTGTGTATGGTGTGTCACTAGTGTGTGTATGTTGTGTCATGGATGCACATCAATATGTGTTTGCAGCATGTATGTGTTGTGTTGGAAAGGCAATGGATATCAGAGTGTATGTGGTATGTTGTGTCCTGTGTGATGCAGGGATACACATATGTGAAGGGTAGAGTGTGCAACTTACCTGTATTACGCAGCCACTGGTATTGTCTGATGTCCACTGGGTCCAGCAATGTCCCCTCTCTGTCATTAAACTACTGTCGGTCCAACTGTAACATCTGAATATGGCCTGCAGAAACCAGCTACCTGACAGTTAAGAAGAGCGCTCCATAGTGGTGGTCTTTGGCTCAGCTGCAATACTTCTAAATATGGTGGGCGGCACACATCAACTTAACAATCTTTCGGCCCGCCACAGACGTGGCTTGGCGGTAACACCGTTATGATCTAAATCAGGCCCTATGTTTGCTCAGTTTGTCTGCCCAGGTATTTAGGGACTCAGTCAGGTAGTTGGTGACCACAAACATTTTCTGTTGTTTCAATGACCTCTACAGGCACAGAACCTCCTGGCATAGTACTCAGGACCACACTCTGTTCTGTCAGCCACCACTGTAGGTCTTGGGCTGGCTTCTCTGCGGCCTGGATGGGGCCAGAAATGCAGTCTTGATGCTGGGCCCACATGTATCCCCTGGCATTTTTGCAAGGAGGATGCACAAGGCTGAACAGCCTCAGAGCCATCCTCACTGAAAAATGAGGATAATAGCCTGAATGTTGCAGTGGGAAAAAATGCTTTGAACTCCACCATGTCCAGGATCACCCAAGTGAACGGAAGTCTCTGTGATGGAATCAGGTGGATTCTTGGCTTGTTTATGGTAAGTGCTAATGATATTAGGAGTCCAGCTATTGTCTGGAGATAGCCCACAGCTGACACTGGCAAGCCTGGTTTTAGCAGCCAGTTGTTGAGGTGCAGGAAGGAATACAGGAACTCCTGACTTCCATAGATGGGCAGTAACCACCATCATTACTTTCTGAACACCCAAGGGGACCGGAGCACAGCAAACTGAAAGTGTTCCTGACCAACCTTGAACTAGAAGGAATGTGAGTGGGATTTCAGAATGGGTATATGAAAACATACATCCTGCAAGTCGCAGGGCACCATCTAATCTCCGTGGCTAGGGCAGAAAGAATTTAAGCAAATGTGACCATTTAGAATTTGTCCCTTTTCAGAAAGACATTCAGGGGTCAAAGGTCCATGAAAGGTCTGAGGCCCCATCCTTTTTCTGTACAAGAAAATAGCAGCAATAACAATCTCTGTCTTTCTTCAAATCCTGTACCCACTCTATGGTACCTCTGAAGCGCCCAGGCTTACCTTCTGCAGCAGGATGGACAAATGCTCCTCAGAAATGTACTCTGGTGCAAGAGTAATACTGGATAGGGATGAGAGGAAAGGTAGGGCATAGCTTTTTTGAGCAATCTGAATGCCCCATCTGTTGGACATGATAGATCACCAACCTATAAGGAAATGTTGATTTGTGACATCACCAATTGGGAATGAGCTGCCTATATGCCATCCCATGGAGTAGCCCCTTAATTTAAAGAATGGGTAGGGAAATTGCTTTGGGGTCAACAGCCCATGGGAACACACTGTAGCTCTACTATGTCTAAAGCATTACAGAGCAGAGTCTACCTTCTCTCTGAAGCAGTGAGACCCATCAAAAGGTATGTCTATTAGCGATGCCTGTACTTTGCCAGAGAAAAGACTTGATCTCATACAGGTGTTTCTGGAAAGCCCAACACGGGCACCAACTACCCTGCCAGTGCAGTGTTTGTGGTATCATCTAAGCCAACTCCAGAAAGATTGCATTGGCCATGTCCCAAAGACGTGCATATCATCCCAACAGGCCAGCTGTGTTTATAGATGTCACTGTCAGGCTGGCAGAGGGAAACATTTGCTTACTAAATCATCTTTTTGGGGGATTGGTCAGAAATGGATTAGGATTCATCTCATTGGTCAAAGGATGGATGACAAGATGTTATAGAGTACAGTACTTCATGAGGAAATGTGAGTCATCTGGCACCAGCCTATGCAGCCTGGCCTCTTGCCAAACAGTTTCAACCAGGTCACACTGGTCAGCCATCACAATATCTGTGAAGACATTATTCATCATTAAGTGGAAGCAAGGGCTCTGATACTGATACTGCAGGCTGCAAAATGTCTGTCAAAACATTTGTATTAAGCTCAATAGAGGGCAGCTGTAATTTTAGTACTTCAGATGCCCTCTGAACCACCACTGCAAATGAGGCACCTTCTAACACTGGATGCCCATGTGATGAGCCAAGCTCTTTTTCAGGGGAGGTAGCAAGCTAACAGGTGTTTTGTAAATCAAGATATAAGTCATCATTAATATAGTGAGGGTGGAGCAAGCCAACCCACTCATCATTCTCATGAGAAACCTGAGGTTCACCGTGTTCTGGCATAGGATCGGAGTAAGACCCAAAAAGAAAATGGAGCCTCTGCTGATAGATGTATGTGGTTGAGGCATTGAATTAGAGTCAGGCTGCATGACAACTGACTGCACTTTCATAAATGTATTGCATGACATCAGTTGGGCATCCGACATTAGCTTCAGACCTGGATTTTCAGATGGCATCCTTAGAATCAGTATTGTCCATTGAGGCAAAAGGCATCATCTCAGGCATTGTGTAGAAGTTTTTACAGGAAGTCTGTATGAGCCCAGTAACTGGTCCCACTTGGACAGACGGCTTGAAGAAAGACCTTCCGAAAGTAGACTGACTGGAAGCCCCTGTGGTTCCATGGGGCCAGCAAGTACACAAGAGGGAGCCTGGAATTGCAGCATGGCTGCTTTGAAAGCCTCAATCTTCGGTGGTATCGACGCTGGCCAGACGACTCAGGGCATGTTGAGACCAACTGAGGAATCAATTCCATGGCCAGTGACCTTGCGGTTTTCCTTTGTAGTCAGAGTAGGTTAATTTTCTTATGCCTGTGCTCAGACTTTACTGGACGATTTCAAGCAGGAAGTGGAGCGGTCAGGTGAATGCCCCGGCGATCCGACTATGACTTGGAGCAGCAACAAGACTTGTGGGAAGACTGCAATGTCTTCTTGTGGTTGGTGATGTACAGCTTTACCTCTCAGTCTAGAAATTGTCTTCAGCTGCATTAAGACACATTTGTCACATAACTTTGAACCGTGTCTGGAGTACATGCGCCTAAGGCAGACCTAATGCAGATCTATGACAAACATCTGCTTCATGGAGTTGCAGCACAGCTTGAATCCTTTTGTTTCCAGTCTTGATATCACTCTCTAGAACACTGTTCAAAGAGTTGTTTGGCGGCACTGGACAAGGGTGGGAATGGAAAAAAAAGGCACTGATGCTTGTGAAAGGATAGTGCTTTATGTGGCTCTGCTTCATCACTTCCTGGGTGGAATGGACACAGCATGAGCCAAATGACGCCACCCATCGCCGTGTAGTAGCACTGCTACAAAATTCAACAGATCCATTATTGCACAGGGAGGATATTCCAATGTGAGAAACATGCAGTTAGAAGCATTAACCAGAAAGACTTTCTTTGGAAAGGTGCTGCCATGTTATCCAGAGCCACAATGATCAACCTTTACCTGCATCTGGGGTACACATGTTGTGGGTAACTTTGAGCAGCCTCTAAAGAGGGTCTCAATGATTGCTTGACTAAGGGTATGCATGATAAGGAAAGGAAATGGAATTGGCCAAAGTTAATTGACCACATAGTTTTGCCTAATCCTGCAGATCTTCATTATCTCCGAGACTTGAATTCAAGCGATACATGATAATCTGTGAGAAAAACATTTTATCGATCACTCCTTGGTTCTAAGCAACATTTACACTCTGGCTACTGAAATTGAACCTTTTACTAACCAGTAGTCTCATGTTTGAGACTTGTCAGATGTGATGGTTAGTCATGTCTGATGAGCCGAACTCAGCAAGAAACCCCACGTTCCGAAATTTCTACGCTTCAGTGCTGCAATAGGTCAAATTCCACGTTAGTCTACCTCTCTCCACCCCCCTCAAAGAACTATCATTCAAAAACAGTAATTACTCAATTTATAAAACATGCAGATTTGCAGAAAATTATTTCTGTGATTTTGGTTAGATTTACACATTGTTGCTGATTTGCAAAACCCTAAAGACGTATTCCTGGAAATTCAATAACATTGTAGCTTTACAGATGCGGCCCTAGTCCTCCATGACATAATGGACAATCCAAGGGACTATGCACTGTGAAAGGAGTCAAAGCACCTAATTTCTTGATTGTTTTTTGTCCATGGGGAAGAGGTTTCTTGTGGACAATCCTTTACCTGACTCATCCATGCAATATTATTTACCATTTCCGAAATATACTTTATCCAGGTTTTTATTGGAGCAGTTTTAGCAGCTTCACTTTCTTCTTGAGGGTGAGCCACGCAGGCACAAATAAAATAGCAATGAAAAGATTGCATTGCCATTTTATTTTTACCTGTGCAGTGTGCACCAGCACAAAGACATACTGGGCGTGTCCTCTGCTGCGGCAGGAGAGGAAGCTTCTTCTGCCAGCAGCAGAGGACTGGGGCAATGCTTTGACTGGACGCTCCAAAGTGTGCATGTCACTTTGGCCAGCTGTTTTGCACTGGCCAAAGTGACATGCACACTTTGAAGCTCTCCACAGAGCTGTCTTAAGACAGCTGAGTGGAGGCCAAGAACAGGATTCTAGGGCTTGAAAAATCGTACAGTCAGGTGCTCTCTTATACTGGTTAACAGCATGAAAGCAGTGTCTGGATTGGTTAGGGGAGCTCTTCCTCTATCGGAGAGAAGAAGATCACGGAGAAGGACACGCAGTGTTTAATGCATGTGTGTAATGCGTGTGTGTGTAATGCACATATATGTGTAATGCATGCAAGTGTAGTGGTTGTGCTTATGTTGGATTTGGTGTTATGGTTTGGGCTTTTGGAGGGGGGTGGTTTACTTTCAGGTTTTGGAGGGAGGGGGTGTTTTTTTATTTTGTTGGGAAGTGGTGGGGCACTTTATTTGCCCGCCACCTTCAAAGGGTACAAGCCGAAGCTGAGTTTTAGGTGAGTATCTTACATGGGACAATTCCTCCAAAATATTTGTGCATACCCACAATTATACAAATTTGAGGGTGGTCGTTACATTCCACCTTCCTTGTAATGCACTCTTTTCTGCCCCAGCCCAAAAGCTACAAGGGCAGAAACTCCATCTTACTTTCATTTAAAAAATAAGTGTAGCTATTTCCTGATCATGTGTTTCAAAATGCAAAATTCCAAATTCCGAATGGTTCATTTGCACACATTACATTTGTGAATCAGTTGGCACTGGTCAATAATTTATCTCCTCTAAAGGAGATGCCGCACTTTTTAAATAAATGTTAATATTTTTCTATCTTGCTAACATTAAGTCTTGCTTTGTGAAGACCTAATGTTCTGATTAGTTATAGGAGTAATTAGGGTTTCTGATGCTCTGCTAAATTTAATTCAAGCAATTTAGTTCCAATTTAATGGACGAGTTATTATTATATTTGTTAACCGTAAGAATTGCTCTGATTTAGTTGGCATCTAATGCTTCTGAATGGAAGCCTTGTGCTTGGATTGCTATAAAAATGTGAACAAAAGCTACTGTATGAAGATATTGTTCTTTTTTGTGAAAGACTAGCAACCACTGATTTTTTTGTTCTGGAAGTTAAATAGTTTGGCTACCATTTGCCCCTTATCCATCCTCTCTCTGACCAGTGACATATTAAACTATACCCTGTAAGGAACCCTTAAAGTGTGCTTTAGAAAGAACATGAGAATCACATTATTTCTACTTTTCAGTACTTCGTAAATATTTGAACTTATGCGTGGACAAAAATAATTTTGGGAAAAACAGGGATAAGCAGCAGCATCCTTCCAAGACAAAGTATTTTCTCAGAGCCATCAAACTGATAGTATCAGTGATGTCTTATGGGTTACAGCCTGCTGGATTGAACCACTGATTAAAATCAACCTCTAGAAGGTTTTATGCAAATGAAAGCAGTAACATTTGTAGGTTTTGTCAAACTTCGCTGAGGGCCTTTGTCATTTTTAGGTCTCAGCACTAGACAGCACATTCACTGTCTTGAAGAGACATGTTCTGTTCAATCTGTGGGTTTTAGCCCGCCCATAGGCTTCCCATTTGCTCGCTCAATCGTCGCCCTCAAATCCCTTGTTCCCGTTTGTGCATGGCATGAATGCGTCATGCATCTTCCCTCCACCCGGAGCATGGACCAAGGACTTGTGTCCATCCGCTGCCCCTGTTTTGGGAGCGATTTTCTTGTCTTGGAGCACGAGTGCTCGTGTTTTCACTAACTTCGTCCTCCGTCTCCTTTTTTATTTTATTTTTAATGCAGCTTTAAATAGTGCGAACACCTCGCGAAGGTAATATTGGATCACTTTCATTTTATACAAAGATGCACTTATTATTAGAGTGCTTCCAGTTACTTTACAGAAGAACACATTCCTTTTTGTAGGCACAGGGAGATTGAGTGTTTTGCCCAGTATCACATGATATTGAGCCGACGCTGAGGCTCAAACCCAGTTTTCCAGCTCCACAGTCTGCAACTCTGGCCACAACGCCACATCCTTGCCTCCCGTTGCCTAGGACGCTGCTGCCTTGGGACACAGAGCAAGAAGCTGAGGACCCTGTCTGGGTGGTGGTGACCCTGTGCAGGCAGCGCCGCCTAGTGGTAAATTCCTCTATTCTAGCAGCTCTGAAAGCACCACCTGAAGACACTTGAAACCCCGGCTGTATGTGTCCCAGTCGCAGTTCCACTCTGTGCCAGAACAGCCCAATATTGTTCTTTATGTGTTTTACGGGACTGTTAAGCCAGGGCCATGTCAGCAAGCAGTATATATGCACACATCATTAATAATGAAGGCGCTGTATTTTCTTCAAGCTGAATTATTAACATTAGTGTATCTAAATGTGCGCCACGGTTATAGAGAGTAATAAAAATATTCTGCGACTCTCACTGAATAAGACAGCTGCATGTGAGAGCAACAGAGCTCAGTGATTCACACTGACTTAATCACGTTTTTCCAAATGCATTAGAACAGAAGTGTTACACGCGGAATGAGGGAAACAAGAATATGCAAGCTGTGTCTTTTGTGTTTTTTTTAATAAACTCAGCAGAGGCTCTGAATGCGCCAATTGTACATTTCAGTGCAGCAAGAGTACCACTGCAAGTAACTGCTCCCACGATTGCCAAGGATCACAGTTTGGTCAAGCTGGGTAGCCGGGATTTCTGTTAGCCTGTTTTGGAACCACAATTGACAATTAGTAAAATAACTATACACCCTACCTCAGTACATTAGGTTTTGTGATATTTATGTATCTATCTGTATGTCAGAGATCCTTCTCACACACATACACACATACACATGTAAGCATGTAGTAAATGCTTTTATTTCCTTAGGTGAAGGGGTGTCCTGAACCTTGGACAGCACGTGCGATACACACCTGCAAAGCAGCTTTCCAAGACTCTATAGACACATACAGTTGTGATATCAGAGCAGGCAGACATATTTATGAAGCAACCATACAGCTCACTTCACCGATTTACACATGTTCTTTGCAGCCAAAGGGATGGTGCGCTTTCAGTTACTTTACACAGGGGCACATCCATTTTTTTTGCAGGCACAGAGAGATTAAGGGACATATTTAGGATCTCCTAGCATCTCCTCGCACCACATTAAGAGTCATTTTTTTTTTTACACTAATGTGGCCCAATGAGGCCAAAATTGGAGCGCCAGATTTACAAAGTGGCACAATTCATGCATTGCATCACTCTGTAACTCCCTGCACCACATTATGCCTGCTCCAGGCACAATATGCAAGGGGGAGAATCCCCCATTAGGGGGGGGGGCAAAAAAATGGTACAAAGAAATCTAAAAGATTTTGGCGCTAACCCTAAACAGTACATCAAGAGCATCAAATATTCTGACGCAATTGCCGTCGTGCCCTCCGCCATGGTGCGCCGTATTTTAAATACAGTGCACACATGGTGGCAGTAGTGGGGCGCTAAGGGGTGCAAGGAAAGTGGCGCTGCACTAGGTGCAACACCACTTTTCTCAAATCTGCCTCTAAGTGATTTACCTACAATCACAATATGTTGAACCGACGCAGAGACTCGAACCTGGTTTCCGAGCTCCACAGTCGGCAGCTCTGGCTGTAACGCTACTATTTGCTGTAGATACCTAAGGTCCCTGTCTTCCTGTCTTAAGGAGCAGCCATGGGCCTTGGGAATGGCAGGTGACTGAAGTGGTGGCTGGAAATTTTAGGAGGGTGGGGGTCGGGCGGGAAGCACACACACTCTCATTCATTCACACATGCACGCACGCACATCCATTCACAACACTCATCAACATTCAAACATACATGCATGCATCAAACATTCATTTAAAAAACACAAACACACTTAAATTCAGCTAGGTAAGCGCTGTTTTGCGTCAAAAAGTATAAATATGGGCCCAGGTGTCTACTGTGAGGGTGTAGAATGGCTGTGAGCAGGCCGGGTGCTGGCATTGAGGGCACAGGACATTAAGGTAATAGGGCATGTTTTGGGACGGATGGCCATTTTGCCCTGCATCAAACTTAGCTTGTTGGCTGTTAGTGGTGATCTTCATCTCAGGGACCTGAGTTGTTGCTCTTGTATAGTTTGTTATTTAGAATGTCGAGAACTAGTTAGCTGTTGAAACATATATATCTTATTCATTTTAGTCATAGGTATGATTTGTTGTATTTATAGTAGAAAAATCGCCTACGTCCATTGTCGAGGACACAGCTCAGAAATACTTCAAGAAATATAGAAGGGAGGGAATATTTCAGTGTATGTCAGTAGTCAGCTGTGGGTGATGGCCCACATGTATTTCAGATGTCTGTGGCAGTGGTTAGTTATATTATATATTCTGTATTCAAATATTTCTGGCTAAACTGTTTTGGTCTTTAATCATTTATTTATTTAAGGGCAGGAAATGTATTTGATGGAACTAAAAACCATTTAATTTAGATTTGTATTTATGTAGAATTTTAGCCCTTCTAACACAAAAGCTGTGAATGAGGGCATTAGCAAATGAGGTGGTCACGCAGACATAGGTGAGTGGTCTTTAATGATTTGGCTGGTAACAGCAGGTAAGAGCCAGAGCTTGACTGGTGCTGTTGTTTTCTGGTGTTCGGTTCTGGCACTTATTTCACAGGACCAGTACATACTTAAGGCAGTTCACCCTATGGGCTTGTTGTCAGTCTATTTTTTTTAAAGCAACATGAGCAAAATGCTCAAAAATTCAACACACGATGCAAACTGATAGTAGCAGGGTGCTCAGGCTGTCCCTTCAGCTTTGGGACACCCAGTAGAGTCCACACTTGTAGGACTGTAGTGGTCAGTAGGTGTCGGTGGCACTGGTATGTAGGACGCTGGCAGGGACCTGAAGTGGCGCAAGGAGCAGCGGCCTCCAGAGAAATATCTTGGGTCCTGGCACTAAATATTTTACAATTTATAAACCACGAATGTAGACACTGTTTGTGTATTGGAAATTAGGGCACAGGGAAGAAGGTGTAAATGAGTGATATACCAGAGAGGAGTAGGTTATGAAGAGAATCTGGTTAAAGGGTTCATAGATGACAGAGATGTGCATCACCTGCATTAAGCAAATCTATTTAGCTAATTAGCTATTTACACTGATTGCAAAGATGAGTAAGTTAGGAATGAGATCAGGGATATTGTGTACATCTTGCAAATCTGATTAATGTCCTAGTGAGTGTCTAAGGTTCTTTTGAACTCGTGACAAGGAAGGTATATTACATCTGTAGGGAAAGGATGGGCCATACATGGGGGTAAGTTATTCAAAAGATTTAAACTTGAACAGGGCACAGAGAGACATGGGTAGAGTCAGGAATTGAATTCCGGCTGGCAATAAAGTGCAAGATGATGTGTAATGAGTGACTAACTGGAAAGGTATGCAGCCTGCAAAACCAGAACAAGAGGTCTGTGCTGTGCCCTTTGTCTGGCTACAAGCCAGCCTGCTTCTCGTCTGTGTGCAGAGGAGAATGATGGACAAGGCAAAACAATAGTAGGGGTGTAGGGAAATCTATGGGGGAGTGAGAGTGAATATTGTGGGAGTCTCTGTAGTAAGTTGTTAAAGTAGCCCAGATTACTTATTACTAAGATGTTGGTCAATGACTTGTTATTGGAGAAGGAAAGATGTTCGATTGTTTCCAATACTGATTATTTGAAATCTGACTGCAGTGGCCGTGAGGACTGCATACAGGGGTTAAACAGAACCTCCTAATCCAATGATAAAAGAAAATTAAGCAGAAGATAACAGCAAGAGGGGGGTGTCTAGGGAGAAAAGAGGGTACCGGACCCTGTGCAGAACATTGAGGGGCACCAACGGGTAAGAAGATAGAGGAGAAAAATAAATAAGGATCAGCCAGTTAGATAAGGATGGAAATCTGCACCCAAAGTGATGCTACCTGGAGTCATACGCGACACATATCCTCCAGGCATGTAATACTCTGGCATGTGTGAAGAAATCGCTCCCATTGGTCATTCATCTACTCATTCCCCTTTGCATGATATTAGAACCCCTGCTGTTCTTACCTATTTTTGTAACTTCCTAACACACCCCAGCTTTGTGTTAGACTCCTTACAGCAGAAAAACTGCATCCAACAATTTGTATTAAAACCCCACTCCACTTACCCTCCTTGCCTCCTGGCATCCTCTGGATGAACTGACCAGCGCATTTGTTAAACATTAATTAGATTTAACACATTCTTTCCCATGTGAAGCAATGTACAAGCAGGTAAATGCAGTGGTGCTGGAACAATTTTCAGAGCAGGGGAGCTGCAATCAGTGTTACATCATGGAAGTCATATAGATTGTGAAATAGCTTCTCACCAAGAACAAGTGTAGTAAATGAGCCACACCAGTTCATCAGGAGAGTGGTAAAGGCGCGCTGTAGCTAGTGGTGTATTTTGGGGCACACTGCCACAAATATTATACTAAAGCGTGGTGTGGTGGCGCACCACCATTTACAGACAGCACATCTTTGACTGGAAAAGCCACACTCATCTTTGATTGGAAAAGCCACTGAGGCCCATATTTATACTTTTTTTGCGCTGCATTTGTGTCACTTTTTGATGCAAAAGTGGCGCAAACTTACAAAATATAATTAGAATTTGTAAGTTTGTGATGATTTTGCGTCAAAAAGTGATGCAAATGCGGCACAAAAAAAGTATAAATATGGGCCTAAATTTGCACAGAAATACAGTTGGACTGACAAAACTATATAGTACACACATGGTAAAGTGTGGACATTGCCTTTCAGCAAATATTTACCATCCGCAATTAGTGTATTGATTTGCTCTCATCCTACTAAAATATTTTTTTCCATCACAAGTTAGAATTACAAATAATGTGCTTCATCTGTGTTTTTCTAACTGTTGAGCTATTTTGAAATATGTTTATCGTTCATTTACATGTGTTTAAATGTTGTGTGTTGGAAAAACTGCCATCGTAGTGCTTTGCATTGTCCTTCTACCCTAGCAAGAGTTTCAAGTATTTCACTTTGTAAAGTCCACCAATCTTGGTGTTAAAAGAATGAACAGCTCTTTGCCAGAAGACATGGCCTAGAATGTGTCCTCTGTCTTTGAACGCCCAGCAAGTGTTACAAGTGAAAGACAGCATTTAATGGCATCTTTATTGCTCATTCTCTTTCTGAGCTCCAGCATCTTTATTCTGGGAGTGCTGCAGCACCGACTGGCCCCCAACTTACAGCGCCGCTTGTTGAATAACCACCATTGATCAGAAGCACTTTTGCTGTGTTATTGAGCAACATTACGACCTTGTGCCAACTTGTGCTATGTGTATACTTTCAGTGATCAATACTGTGTACAATGATTCAAATGTATTTTAATTTACTAAGTAGATGAATGATCGTAGGAACAGCATCACTCTTGCATCAGAAAAGGTCCCTGGAGATTGTATCTTGCCTTTTGTAGATCATGGGCAGTGACCCCACAGTGCATTCTGGGTAGAGAGCAATAAATACCTCTCCCAGGAGGACATCTCTGCTCCAGCCTGGTGGGCTAGGTTTTGTACTTTTGTAAAAAGAATGAGTGTCGAACATTTCCTCCTGGCAAGAAACAGGTCTGAAGATCCCACTGAGGCACTGCTTGCCTCACCCTTCCAAAACTAACAGAATGAGTGTCACTTGACTTGATATCATTTGGTCAATTTTAAAACCTGTTATTTATAGCCTTAAGAAACTTCAAAACTGTAACAGCCAGGGAAATAGGAAAACAAATTGAAATGTGTATTACATTCGTACACTAAATGTGCACACCATTGCAGCATATAAAGCATGCCTGTTCTAAAATGAAGGAACTGCGGTTCAATAATCCGACTGCTATTTGTTAGCTTGCCAACCTTGTGGTGATTTTAAAAACAAAATGTTGTAACTAGAGTAACATGCTTACATATGGCAAATGTTGAAGGAAAATACTTTGCTAAAATCGTTGACTAAATCAAGCTTTTGTGGGCTCCTTCTGAGTCTCCCAGTATTTTGGGAGGTATTGCTGCACTCATTAAATTTCGCACCTCCAGATGCCATATTTATCGGGTGTGAAATTGCCCATCTCCATTCTGGGTTTTGCACTTTTTCGTTCTGAGTTACAAAACGTGGCATGTTCAGTGTTTCCAATGTAAACATTCTACCAGGTATACCTGGTAATGCTTGAACAGTGAAAAAGTGCAATATTACTGCACAGGTTGTTACCCCAATTCGGTCATGACTGGAATAAGAACTTAACGTCGACCTCCAGCTGTTTGCACTATGGAAGCACAGGTGGGTACGTGAGATTCACTGTGATGTCCCTATAGGATCAAATGTTGTAAGTTACACTACACCTGTGCGTGTGTGTTAACTTCTGAAAGCGCATGTATCAAATCAAATTCCTCCAGGTTTAATATGTGCAAAATATGTATGAATGAATGAATGAATTTATAAAGCACACAGACGCTCCTAGTATCATGCGAGCGCTAAAGACAACAATACAAAGGTGACCGTGCTCAGCGAACAAAGCTCAAAGCAGATGAGGATAGCACACACGCGCGGCCAAGTAGGAAAAGGAATAGCCTCCCCTTCTGACCTGCCTCCCCCTCAGAACCACACAGCTCTTGCTGGAGAATAGGGCTGCAATCTAGGTGTCAGATACTGGGGGGCTGCCAAAAAAACTCCCTATGGGCCAAATCTAGCGACTTATAAAGAATTCTACTCTTTACAGCAGCCAGTGCAATTATCACAAATGAGAGGACATATGTGTGCCGCAAGCAAGTCCGAGAATGACCCCTGCAGGAAGACCAAGATACAAAACATTAGCGTCCGGCCTAGAGGTGTTCAGAGCATGAACCAAAAGACTTTGGAGGGTAGCGAAGAAGAAAGATAAGTTTCTTTAAGGCCCGAGGCAGTCAAAAGCATGTGCCCACCACAACAGACAACTGTAGTTGGAATGACAAGAGATTGCTAACCCTCACCCCTAATTTGTTTGCAACCAGCGAAGGTAGTAGCGGGGATGCGGGGTGTAGCCACCAGTCAGCTTGAAAAGGAAATTCTTTCATGTTTAAAAATATGCAAAATATGCATCACAATTATTAAACAAAAATGTATCAGATGACTAAAGCCTTTACAGCATGTTTTTGTTTTATAACTTTTATGCGAAGCATTCCTTCTGCCAGATACATCTAGACTGCCCAAGAGGGACAGTGAGCGTGAGGGACTGACACAGACAGGGTGGGAAGGTGGGGAGGGGAGAGCGTGCCTCTCTCTTAGGGTCCCCCTGGGCAAGCAGAGGCCTGGGAGGGGCGGTCAGAGGAAGAGAGGGGTGGTTCTTAGTGGTTTGTCTAGGTCACGTGGTGCCTCAGGTGTAGGGGTGACACCTGGCCAGTTTTTTACCAGCCTGTATTTTAAAGTCGCTGCTGGTAACAGTATTTGGAAAAGTAGTGGAATTCGGCATTTTTCCTTCTGAACAATAAGGTCTAAAAACCACCAACACACAAAGAAATAATTTAGAAAGTATTGGAGAGCCGTGTGTAGATCGTTTAAAAAGGATTCTTAGAGTAAACAGAGGGTTGATGGGCACATTACCAGATATTTACAGTATCCACTGATTTTTGTCGTCTTTACAGTAAACTTAAAATAACGTTTTGAACTTCCTTTTACTTAACTCCAGCTGAACAATATACTGCTTTCCTGTGTACATGGAACAAACATATGCCTAGTGGACTTCCCCAGCCCCGTTTAATCAACACGCAGCTGTTTGGTCCTTATAGACCGTACAGACAGGAAAAGCAATTAGGCTGGGTCAGCAGCGCAGAGATCTAATTACTTGTCTACAGCATCATAGTTCCTAGTGGCGTCCTATTTATACAGACAATGTCCTGCTTTGGTTACACCTAAGTGTTTTACATGCCCTGGTGATAAACAAGCCCATCACATGACCAGAGTGGGTGTCTCCATGAGCACACACAGAAGCATCCCCCACCTTTCCTCTATTCTTCATTTCAGAATATACGGGTATTTATGTAATTCATTCATACAGTGTCAAAATTCACCTCAACAGCTCTAGGGGAGTTCTTACACCCACTGTGGACTCCTGGTGCGGTGACATGGCACCTGGAAACATCTATTTACATTACTGTGTCCTCCCACGGTCTACACCTAAAGTGCTGGTCTAACGTTCATATACCCCCAGCTCCGAGGTGCAAACAATCACACTGATGTGCTTTTTCTGCAACAATGCAACCAGATAGTACATGACACATACTGAGCACCGAGAAGGACAAAAACCTGCTGAGCTGGTAATTGCTGCAAAGCACAGTTCTGATTCAAACACAAACTCGCATTTTGGGGCCAATGGGGTTTTCGCTGGTTGTAATGGCGGCCTGTGTATGTAATCTGCAGGTATGTGGTTGTCCTGTCATCCACTTATCTATTAAACATTAGTTATGGTATGCAAATAAATGCATAAAAGTTAAACAAAGCGCCTTCAATGTCTACATAAAATTCCAGAGCACTGGTTTTCATTTCCAAAATAGAGCACTAAACAAACCCTCTAGTAAACTCTCACATTTTAACTCTCACATTTTAACTCCCAGTGTGTTTAACTGAGAAACACTTACATGTCACTGGCTATGGAGGAATTTCTGGACATGGACTTTGGTGACAGGTCATAGTCGCTGTCTGACCGGTACAGGAAGGACTCCCTGCGTTGACTGTGGACAAAGTTGGCCTGTAGAATCAGGCCTGACCCGGGGCTCGTCATGGGATCCAGGGGACTGCGTCCCGATGATGTGCCATTGTCCACATCAAAGCTGCAACAAAAGAAAAGAGCATGTTTACCTTAGAGATGTGACAGTAATTATTGGAACGACGAAGTGAAAATCAGTAGAAAGTGAAGAAAAGGTTTTTTAAATACATTTACCACAGTTTTACAGTTTATGCAAGTTACAAAGAAACCGTGTAACTTTGTAACTTTTGTAAAGAAACGCCGAGTGCAGCGCCACTTTCCTTGCGCCCCTTAACACCCCCCTGCAGCCACCATGTGTTCACCGTATTTAAAATACGGTGCACCATGGTGCAATGTAGGGGTCAATAGCATCATTTTTCATGACGTTATTGATGTACTCTCGAGGAGTAGCGCCAAAATATTGGGGCTACTCCTGCAGAGAACATAGAGGCCCATTATAAATAATGGAAGCCCCCTTTTAACACCTGCTCTAAGCAGACGTTAAAAGTGCCTTACAAAATGATGCAAGGACACCTGTTAGATTTCAACACGCCAGTTTTTTGGCCCCCCCTAATGTGGGAACATCACCTTTGCATACATTATGCCTTGCGCAGGCATAATGTAGCGCAAAGGGTTACAAAGTGGTGCAATGCATGCATTCCGCCACTTTGTGAATATGGTGCTAGGATTTTGGCTTTGTTGGGCCACATAAGGGTAAAAAACATGACACTAATGTGGTGCAAGATAGCGCTACAGGCTTATAAATATGCCCCCTAGTTTCTTGTCACCTTCTCCAAGTGTCTCACACTTAGCTGCCATCCTAACCACTGTGCCACCCATCCCGCTATGTGCCCATACCCGTGCTCTAAAATACTGGTGCCTTGCTGAGAGAAGCTTTCTGGGAGGCTGTGTTATAGCGCTCCCACTAGTCCCTGTCAATGTAGACACAGGACTGACTGGGAGATGGCAGCTGTTGGTGCTGTCTATGGTCTCCGTCCTCCTTCGGGTCCGCAGAAAGAAAAAAGTCAGGAAAAGCAGACATGATGCTGACTGCCAACAGCTATTCCACTGCTTCAGTCATGTGTCTGGAGCCTTAGACAAAGCAGGGGAAAGTTATCCCAGATACCCTAAAATAAAGTGGTGGTGTAATTGAATAAGACATCAAACCAGTATTTCAGTCACTCACTACCTGGCGTTGTGCAACGAGGCCATTTCTTATTTACTTCAGCTTACCAATGGTGCAATCAACAAATTCGAAAATCAGTCCTACCTCAACCGATGGACTGTGGAGCCCACTACTTTCCACACTTTACTTGGAGCATGCAATACACCCAAAACACATTGAACCCCATCCATGCATAGCAAACTTTTATGCTTCTGCAGGGCAAGAAAGCACCGTCACAGCCGAAAAGCAACATGCTCAGGGCTAAATACGTGTACCGAAAAAAAAAAAATTGGCATACATTCCTGTCGCACAGCTGGTCTCAAACCCCAGACGAGGTGAGCCACGGGACAGAAGATTCCAGTACTTAAGGGATATTCCTGATGCCAAGTTCACAATTATCAACAGAAATTATTAGCCTTACTCCAATGTTTGAGAATACCTTTCCCTTGATATCATTGCTTCTGTGTGGTAGGGGCCACATATGGACCTTTGCTTGCAAGTGCTCAAGACTTTCCAGAGAAGGCAGAAGAACTGGGAATGGATATCATTGATATTTGTGAGACTAACCCCCAGTTTATCTGCATTGTACATGCATCACGTTTGTGAACAGCTACTGTGTGGTCCACATAGGGGGTCATGTTTTCTTTGTTACTGCACCCATATGCACCAAACCTAACATTCTCACAGTTGATGTCAATAAGGACATTGTACTGAAAGGACAAGTTGACTTACATTCCTCTTGCCCACTGCACTGTGTTGAATTGTTGCTGAATTGCTGCTGGGGTGCTGCTGTGGCTCAAGTAGCTCACTGTGGTGCAACAGACTGAAGCTAGGGTTAGGTGCGTCAGTCCTGCTACGGTATCACTTTAGTTATGAATGAATGCACCTTTGGTACATCATATGGATTTTTAATCTGATGTAAGTAACTCATATCCTCAAAGGAAGTGTCAATGCCAACGCTGAACAGAGACAAACATTTTGTAAATGAAATTTAATTGAAGTACATTAAATCTTAGGCCCA
Organism: Pleurodeles waltl; assembly: GCF_031143425.1. Lineage (NCBI taxonomy): Eukaryota > Metazoa > Chordata > Amphibia > Caudata > Salamandridae > Pleurodeles > Pleurodeles waltl. The sequence goes on from NC_090436.1 coordinate 322,436,376, forward strand.
TATTTATACTGTTCTAGTGCCACATTTGCGTCATTTTTTGACGCAAAAGTGGCGTAAAGTTACAAAATATAATTGAATTTTGTAAGTTTGCGCCACTTTTGTGTCAAAAAATGACGCAAATGCGGAGCTAGAAAAGTATAAATATGGGCCCTAATTTATTGGAAGAAACATCGAGGGTAAATGGTAGCTAAATTCTAGCATTCGTAAATAATTTCTGCTTGATGAACTGTAAGGACCTTTGATTTCAAAATAATATTGAATGCTCCCATACTTTAGAGAGGAGTAATATGGATGGGGGAAGACTAGAGATTAAGAAGATTTTTATTTGCATTTTGATGCCCCAGAAACTCAGTTGTGACAAGTGCACGGACACTGGTTCTTGATGACAGAGGCTGTTTTCACAACAAGATGTAACTTTTTATGCAAGAGTGAGGCTGGTTATAGTAGTTTTTATTTACTTTTTTAATGCAATAGAGGAGAGATTGTGTACTAGCCCACAAGCTTACACATAACACATGAAGAAATGAATTATTATTTTATTGGTCGGGCTTTTTAATGCAATAGAGGAGAGGTTCTGTACTAGCCCACAAACGTATACATAACACATGAAGAAATTAATTATTCTTATATTCTTATATTGGTCGGGCTGAAAATATCAGACAACACTAGAAGTAAGTCATCACAGCCTCAATTTAAACCTTTCCAGACACCACAAGTTCTAACAAGAATTTGCAAAGCACTAGGTCTCGCATTTGCTTGAGTTAGAGCTATTGGCATTGTAAATTCATAACTGGACTTTTCTTGCCACATAAATTGGTCAGCCGGCCTCATATTTCTGTCTTTTCCTGACATATAATTCCAGTGGCCCTGCATATAACTAAAGCACTTCCATTTACCTTCTTCCTTTATCTGCAGCAAAAAATGAAAATGTTGGCATTTAGCATCCTAATTGAAATCTGCTATGCTAATTCCAATAGAATATGATATTCACCACCCCACCATCAGCGTTTCTGGCTGTTTAATACAATTCCCCAAATAAAGACAAGGCAGCCACAGAGGAGAAATAAACTAGAAGGGTCACCCAAACACTTCAAGAGTGTTCGAACAGTCATAGTGTAATAAGGATGTTAAATTGGCCTGAATTATTGTAATAGAGAGATTATTAAAACATATACAATTATTATATAAACATTTAACAGAAATAAACTTTTGGCATTAGACTGTAATGCTTAAAACAGCCTCTAGAGAACACCTTAACAAAAATATAATTTGTAAGAAACATAGTCATGTATTTATATTGCGAGCCCCTAGAGAGAAAAAGCCCATGAAAAAACTGGAGAGAGTAATGCAGTGTAACAATATACTTAGCACCTACAGAGCATTTTTAAGTCTAGCAGGCCTATTGCAATGAATACAAACGAGGCCTTTAAAACAAAATTTCTCCTTGCTGTAAAATTAAAGTTGTAGCCATGAGAAAGCTTAAAGGTCACTGAATGGTGGGAGGGGTTATTATTTTGGGGTCCCTACTAACCTAGTGTGGGGACCCAGAGATGATGTAGACAAAAGAGCATTTTTAAGGTGGTCCCTTTGTCCCAAGGGCCACCATAGGTTGCGTCATGAACAAACATGTTTTGTAAAAATAATGCCTTGCAAAGCATTATGGGGTGAGTTTTCATGCTGCTAATATTATAGTATGTTGACTGTAATGCTCAGAACAGCCCCTACAGGACACCACAATAAAAATAGCATTTGGAAGAAATATGGTATTGTGACCATAGAGTCAGCCCTTTGAGAGCCCACCCGCATGAAAAAAGAATGAGATAAAGTAACGCACTGTGACCATATATTTAGCCTCCAGAGAACATAGTGCATTATACATTTTCAAGACTAGCAGGACTATTGCAATTATATTACAAACAAGGCCCACAAAACATCTTCTCCCACCTATAAAACAAAAGTTCCAGCCATGAGAAAGCTTAAAAAGATAATGAATAGTGTTAGGGGTTATTATTTTGGAGTCTCCAGTAACATAGTGTGGGGACCCAAAGACGATGTAGACAGAAACAGCACATTGTGGTCAATGTTTTAAAGGTGGTCTCTTTGTCGTAGGACCACCACAGGCTGAGTTATGATCAAAAATGTTTTGAAAAAGTAATGCCTTGCAAAGCATTATAGTAACAGTTTCCAAGAATATTTTAATATGTGTATATGACAATAATGCTTAGAACAGCCCGTAGAGGCCACCACACTGGAAACAGCATTGTAAGATTCAGGGTCATGTAACTGTATAGTTAGCCCCTAGAGGGAATAGCCATGCAGAAAGAAAATAGCTATAAATAATGCAGTGTAACCATATATTTAGCTCCTCAAGGAAATAGTGCATTTCACATTTTCAGGAGTAACAGACCTATAGCAACAATATTACAAAGAACAGCCCTTAAAAAACAAGCTATTCCCAGCTGTAAAACAAAAGTTTCAGCCTTAAGAGAACTTAAACAGACACTGAATGGTGTGAGGGGTTATTATTTTGTGGACCCCACTGCCCTAGTGTGGGGAGCCTAAAATGTTGTAGACAGAAAGAACACGTTGTCGTGAATGTTTTGGTGGTGGTCCCATTTTCCTAGGCCTTCCACAGGCTGTTATGAGTAAAAGAGGTTTTGTAAAAGTAATGCCCTGCAAAGCATTATGGGTTGAGTTTCCCGAGTGCACTGAATATTGTACTATTGGCTCTCCCGCTGTACCAGGAGAGCTGCTTTCGCTTGAGAATTTCTGTTTTACCATAAAGAATTTAACAATTTCAAGTGTTTTAACACAAGATCCACAAGAAATTACTCTGATTAGGTAATTGTGAACAATGTGACCACCGCTTCAATACTGCCGACTGAGTTCACGCTGTTGTGCCTGTGAGCGTTGTGAGCACCATGGCCGCCCAGCAGCACGAAGGGGAGAGACAAAATAAACCCATGCTGAAGTACACTGGCAATCGTACAATAATCCATTAAACAGGGGCGGTCTGCAAGGCGTGACAAAAACAGCCTCAAGGAGGGGCAAACATAAAGCATTTACCAATGACATTAAGTGATTTTTGAAAGGCAAGCCCATGAACGAGTGAAAGTGATGGGCGTGAGGTGGGCATGGTTAAAAGCCCACAATGCTTGCAACAGGTCAAAGCGCTTGTGCGCTCAACTTAAAAACGGGTGCTTAGCTCTGATCCGCACCTGTGCACACAGTTACAGAGCCCCTGGAGTTGTAAGTGTAAATCATTTTAAATTAGCAGATTTGCAGAGTAGCACATTTAAATTGCCACATAATATGAAGAATTCTGGTTCCCTGCAAAAGCTGTGGTCCTGTACTGTGCAATGTTGTTGATGTACCTTGTTCGTAAAGACTGTTTGGTACCGTCAACATATTTCCGTCAAGTGCATGCATTGCTAGGAATTTTTATTTTGCAGTTATTTTATTTATTTATTTGGACAGTTACAATGATAGTATCAGTTATGGACATCTGGTCGCAGACGTATTTTTAGGTATATTGTGCTCCAAAGCTGACATTTCAGTCCCAATGTTCTCATTGTGAAGTTTGGTGGCTTCTGGGTATCATTTCCTGCGTCATAAAAGTCTTCTTTGGTAAACAGAAATGCACTTCGACAAGCAGTGAAAAACTGAATTATTTGAAAGATCTATTTTCCATCTTATTCTGCTTCCACCACATACCTCTGATTCACAAAAATAGAACGTTTCCATCATGTCCACCATTCGGACTGCATCCTGGTCCCCAGATTCCAATGCCGCACAGAACACTGTCTCATCCTCCATTAGCGTCCATCTTTCAATTGTCTGACCTCTGGAGGCCCAGGCTCACGTTTCACTGCGCTTCCTCCCCCTGGATTCAATCCATTTCTCGCCTCGGACTTCCTCCGAGTTACTAGCCGATCTTTCAAATCACTGCGGCCCCTTTGTAGCTCATTTTCTCACACTTGGCTTATTAAATGATGTTCTATTCCACAAAACACCTCTGCCCTCCATATCTTTTATCATTCCATACTAACGTGATTGTTTTCATGATCTGCCTAATTGTCATCTTTCAGAAGAGATACAGAGCCACATGCACGCTATAAATAATAAATTACTCGAGGATTAATAATGTATCAGAGGGACAAAAAAAACGAGAAAAGAAATTGGCAGACATCAGGCGCACACTAATGAAGAGAGATACAACGCCGACAAAGAGTCCTCATTTGATGCTGCGCCTTTCAGGAACAGATCTTTCTAGAAAGCCTTTCATAAAAGACTCCGTAGCTTTATAATTATTCAACTGTAGCCTCCCGAGGTACCGAAGGTGGTTCATGCAATACTTGATACAATCAACTGTCCAAACATACCGGCCCCAAAGCAACCCAACTAACAGCCAGACGTACTAAGCCATTTTGCTGTTTCAAGGGTGGTCATTTGCCAAATTAGAGAGTCTGCGACTGCAAAGTGGTTTTTTGGTATCTCCCAAACCCATATTATGATTCAGTAAAGTATCACTGACTCGCGTAATGTGTTTAGAAATGGATACCAATTCAAAATTTGGAAGGGGTGTGTTGAGGACATCCCTTCCAAATTGCAATTTGATATGCAATGTATCAATGGTTTGTGTACTGTAACTCTCCTTTGTGAATGTTGAAAAAAAATGCAAATGTGTTAGGGTGTTGGCAGTGGTCCAAGAGGCCACTGCCAATTTTTAAACAAACTTAAAAAAACTCAAAACATGTTACAAAAATACAGCCCCATTTCCTTCAAGGAAAGTGGGCTGCATTAAAATAAAAATACTTTACAGAAAGGTAATTACAGATATGGGGGTCAGCTCACCCTCGCAGGCCACCATCCCTAAGATGGCCTCCAACCATAGTGATTTGCAATTTGCAACCTACTGCATGAATACTAATAAAGTTGGTTGAACTGCAGCGACTCCGAATCTTTATTTTGCAAACCAACACAATAATACATAGCTGGTTTGCAAAATCTAATATCATTCACAAAAATCCAGTGCACAATGTTTTTGCAAATAGGTTAGTAGATATGGCCCTACCTAAGTAAACTTCAAAAAGTGTAAATGATGCTCAAGCATATATATAACTGATAATGAGGTGGGCGTTCACATACATTCTTTTGAGATGAGTGCGTATGTGTGTGCACATGTGCATGTTTGTCAGTGACAAAAGGATTATAAAAGTTGTATTTTTTCAAATTTTGTAATTATTGTTTTTCTTTAATTTGTTTGCTTAACCATCAGAGGTACAGAGTCCAATAGGTGCATTAAAAAAAGTGAACAACACTTTCCCACACACTCTGCACTATGCAGAGCAGATACATTTGGGTGCATATTAAGTATGCAAATATATAGGAAGTGAATAACTAGATGTCTGTGAATACAGACAAAATAGTATTGTGTTGTATTGTAGCTGCATTTATATAGCCCCTCACACCTATGAAAAGTCACAAAAGTGTATTTGTGGAAAGGAAGAACAAAACTGTGTGGGATTGTTGAGGAGTGTATGTCTTATGGCTTTTGTGAACAGTGTTTTGAAGTCGTGTGAAAGGACCACAGTTGAGATCTTATCAAGTTTTTATTGGTGTGTCTTGGTAGTGTGAGACAAAAAGGAGTGAGAGGTAGGATGCTTAGGCTTATAAATCGCTAGAGTATGGTTGGGAGAAATGTATTAAAGCATCTGGTTATATGGTGTTCCTGAATGTGTTGCTCTGCTTATGCATGCACTGTAAAAAATGAGATTTTAAATTAGCTGCACATGTGGTTTTGTCTTCCTTTCCTTTATTAAAGACATGTATAATCCTGAATTCAGAATCTCACAACACTCTTTAAGACGGTCAGTGTTTCTGTCTGTTGTGAAATCATTGTGGGAAAAATCAACGCTCTTATTTACTAAACTTTCATGCAATGCAACACAGCAAAGGAACTTGCTGAGCTGCATGGAAGGAAGAGAGCAGAAATGTACCATATTACAAATATGTGGCACACTTCAGCTCTCTACTTGCGCTGGCGCACTTTTGACAACCTAGTGCCAATGCAGGCACCCTTGCCCCATGACACAAGGGTGCCTGTGTTTTTGTTAGAATAGTTTTTGTGCAGGAAGGGGTATCTTCCTGCACAAAAACTACTCTTAAAGGCTCATTCATCTTCGCAAGTGTGCTGCAGAATGCAGCACACATGCAAAGAGGAAGTAACAAGGAGAAGTAAAGGTATTTCTCCTTGTTACTCCAGTCTTAGAGGGGCGTACCACTTTGCCACAAAGTCAGGTTTAATGCCTTTACTAAATGTGGGATTGCGTCGAAATTCATGAACGCCCACGCCCCACCCATGAAACACCTACCCTATTCAAAATAACGCAAGACTACGTACGCTACTTGCAGCCTTTCATTACATTTTATTTTACTAAGCTAAGCCATTGTAAGTGACTGGAGTATTGGTTGAGGTCGGTAGGAGCCCACCACAAATAATAATTACAATCCTTATCAGGATGAACCACAAAAGTCACTAAATAAAGCTGTGCTGAACCCTCTAATAGCTTGGCACAGAGCAGACTGGCTTAACTTAAAGACAATGTGTAAACTATTTACTCAGTACTCAAACAGTAATAAAGTGAAAACACAACATAAGAAACATTTCAAACAATTTTAGAAAAATAGAATACATTTTATTAAATAAATTACATTAAAACAACAAAAATCCAATAAGCAGAACCGAAGCTATAAATCTTTAAAATGTAAGGTTCAAAATAGCATCAGAAAGTGTTAAGAACCAACCGCGGTCATCTGATTGTGCTTAACCAGGACAACGTCAAAGGTTAAGGCCAACTGCGATGAAGCATGGCTCAAGTACAGCAACGAGGTTCATCTTAGTGAAAAGTTTTAACTTCAGACTTAGGGCCTGATTACGACCTTGGCGAAGGGGATTACTCCGTGACAAATGTGACGGATATCCTGTTCACCGTATTACAAGTTCTAAAGGATCTAATGGAACTTTGAATATGGAGGGCAGGATATTCGTCATGTTTGTGACAGAGTAATCCCCTCTGCCAATGTCGTAGTCGGGCCCTTAGTTTCTGAAAAGGAATTAGAAAATCCTCAGTGGTATAAGGTAGTAGGCTGTGGCTCAAGACGGCCCCACATAGCTGCTGGACGAGGTCTCATGGAACAGTTGGCTTCTGGTGGGAAAGCTCAAAGTGGAAGAAATTTGAATTTCACGGCCAGAGAAGGTCATTTGCAGACCAGAAAACTTTCACGTCTTTGCACGATGAAGAGGTGTGAAGATTTCTACCTTTCGACCTAGTCACTATTCAGGACCTCAGATTCCTCTAGTGGGCAAGATGGCAGGCTGTAACCAAAGAGGGCTCCAGGAGGCTGGATCTCTTCCCCACAAGGTCTAGCTGAATTGGAACTGCTGCTGCAGAAAAGAATGTAGCAGGAGCAAGCCGAATCTTTGGCCCAGCAAATATGCACCTTTGTGGGATCGGGTTGGTCAGTTGGTCCCGGTCCCACATCAGTTCTTATAGCAAAAAGTTGGAAAAAAGTTTCTAATTGTCAGTTTTCAGGAAACTTCAGGAGGAGCACACATTGACACCAGCCAAGGATCCAGGACCTTGAGGATAGCACTTAAGGGTCAAGATGCACTTCAGCAGATGCTAACAGCAGGGTCCTGGGCAGGTCCAGTTGGAATTGGTCAGCTGGGAATGCAAGAAAATGCCTGTAGGCTAAACAGGAGGCCAACCTTATGATTCTTGGAGTCCACTTTTTTTGTCCTGGGAACAAGATGGACAGCAGGTCCAATCTTCAAATATTTTCTCAGGTCACAGATAGCAGGCCCAGTCCTCTTCTGTTTTTCTACAGGTGCAGAAGTAGTGATCTGAGGAGGGTGCCAGGGATGCCAAATTTCTGCCCAGTGCCAAACTGTGTGCAGGGAAACACCTGGGCATTCCCCAATCAACAGGATAAAAGTTTCCAGGGGTGATCGGACCCACTTTTGCATCCCTTCTTGTGTGTTTTACTGTATCTATCCCACAGTGCCCTTCACTAATTAAATCTAACATGGCAGAACCCTTCTTCTCTGGATCAGAGATCCCTGTGGCCACCCAGAGGATTGGTTATGATAATGGGCAAACCCTCCCTTATACTTACCCTAAACCAGTTCGTCCAGCCCACTCCCACGCACTGGGTTTGGAGCTAAGCTCACTAAGAAGACAAGGGGAGGCAGGCCCAGGTGTGAATTACATCGGCCAGTGACAGGATAGCCACTCTTTGAAGCTCAGAAAGGGACAGGCACAACCTCGTGGACATCCTTCTCAAAGAAGAAAAACAGCCCTCGACTCCAAGCCTTTTGTATACTGTCTGTGAGCAATACACCTAACACCACAGGAAAGCCATTAACTGTCAGGTTACCCATTACACTGTCAGAAAGGCACATGTGACTTTAGCAGAAAAATGACCACTTTCTAAGGAGTTATATAAAATCCCTTTTTACCATTAAGTTGGATTTAAAATTAGTTTTAAAATAAGTCCTTGGAACATGGTTCTAGCTGATTCAAAACTGAAGGTAAGCATAATAAATTATTATTATGTAACCTAGTGAGTTCCTATGGAGGGCTATCTTTTTCACAGTGAAAAATTACTTTGTAGGTTTTTCACTGCCAAGACACGTAAAACTTAAAATAAGCATATCCTACTTTTTAAATGCCATGCACCCTGCACTTAGGGCCTACCATAGGGGTGACATATAAGTACTAAAAAGTCGGCTGGTGATGAAGGCCTGCGTTACGGTGAGTCTTATGTGCAGGGGTAGCCACTTGAAAATCTTACATAGCATGTGCAAAGTGAGGAAGCAGGAGGAGGAGACGGTGTTGATCTGTGATTTCATGGTGAGCTTGTTATCGATGATGATTCCTAGGTTTCGGGGCTGGTTGGAGGTCCTAATTACAAGTAGGATCATATGCTTAAGTGTACATAAAATGTGCCAATTAGGTGCATGCCACGCAGTGGAGGCTAGTAAAGTGTGAAATGGTGGGACAGAAAAAAACAAGGTGAAATGATCTGAGAAAGCAAGTAGAACAAGTGACCCCCACTCTTAGAAGAAGGGTTCAGCGAGGGGGGACAATGGTTTCTCTCAGAAACGGTACTATTGGGAGAGAATGTATCCAGAAAGGATTATATTCCCATCCCAAGGCAGGCAACAGGCAGCAGTACATCCACTGCGCAAGGCTGCTTAGATTTATGTTTGCCCAGATAGGCCTGTAAATATTATGAGAAAACAGCACTTCAGCTAATGCCTTAAAAACTATTGGCAAACACTGTTATATTAAAAGAAAAACTATTCTAAAAAATGAACAAAGATTTATAGCTTGCACTAGCCCACTAACATCTAGTAATGAAAAGCACAATTTATGTAACTTACTGAGAGAAAGGTTCACGGCTGTATATCCCTGAAAAGCATTACTCCCAGTTAGAGTTGGTTGTCAGTAAATAAGGTAACTGATACGGCTCATTTTACTGCAGGTTCGGATCGCCCCATCTCCACAGCACAATCCAAGCAAGCAGTGTGTCATCATAAAAAACTGAAGGGTTTCAGTGCACTACTCCCTGTGAAAATAAATTCCATCTGCGTGATGGCGTCACCTCTGGGGCATCACCCGCAAATCAATCCAAGGGCTGTAAAAAGGTTGGAGCTACAAGGAGAGATTTCCACTCATGCACAACTGTCATCCCGTTATTGCCTGGACACTCTGCGGTAATCGGAGGCGGCCAGGCAGGATCGAAGTGATGGAAACTAGAGGGTCGGGGCCCCAATGCTCCAATGAAGAAACACCAAAGAGGCCATCTTACTTGTGTCTAGAAGAGAGAGTGCAAACACGTTACCTCTGGCTGGCAGGGGTAAAGTGCCCCTAGGCCAAGAAAAAACGGTTTAGCTTAGGAAGGCAAAAACTCTAAAGGAATGCCACTCAAAAGGTAGCCCTCTCCAACTGCCACGCAAAGACACACAAACCGGGCTTGCGTGGATCAGCAAATCCCGATATACATTTCGTGTTGGGATTGCATCATAAAAGTGACACAAAACAAAAGAAACATGTTAGTAAATCTGGGCCCAATTCGTCTCTAACTTCCGGAATTTCATGTGGTCCTGGACATTCCTTTTAGTTGCCAGGACAGACTTTTAAAGTTATGCTGCTTGTGAGGAGAATGAGGTTCTACCGTAGAGTCTTAGGGTGGGATGGTCAGCTGGGGTGCCAGTCTGGAGTGGAATGTCCTCCTCTGTGACTATCTGTACAGCCTAACGTGCACATGATGCAAGGAGTCTTAAGACCTCGCATCCGAGAGTGGGAAGTGGCTAGACAGCTGGGAAGGCGAGTGAGTTGTGGTCATATATGTGCACAGGTTGACAATGTCTTACTGCCGCCTTGTAGATTCTCTGCCGTCTTCAAACCAGAGAGAGGGTTTCCAGCTAGGGTTAGCTGACATAGTAAACACAACATCACAGCTCTGAGGTGGGAACAAAACCTACATGGCCTTTCCCTGGCTACTTCCAACACTCCACTGTAAACTCAACTTTACAAAACGTTGCCAGGAAAGGACAATTTATTTGGCTTCGGGAAGACTTTAACTCCCGGGCTAGATGTTATTCATCCTCTAAGGTTGTCTTTGATTTGGTGAAACCGATGTGCAAATGTACGCATCTTCTCTTTTTGCAGGAAAAGGAAGTTCAAGGCAGGATTCTAGCCTAATCCTCTTTACCCCAACAGAATCTGGAAAGGAAATCTGTGTGACTTCCTCAACTTACCCATTTTACCATATTGGCTTTTTATTTTTGGTTACTCCAATAAAATGTATCAGAACCTGGTCTTTTTAATGTTGGTGTAGATCGCCTGCAGAGGCTAACCCGAATGAAAGGAGCACTGAAGGCAATCACTAACTATCTTTCATCATTCATACTCATGATTCTCAGAAGCCTAGGGCCAAAAGCACCAACACTTTAACATCAGGCGAGCTTTCTTTGATTGGTCTATATCACAAGCACCAAAAACTACTAGATCCACCATCTACACCACTGGAGATATAGGTGCTCCATTTACAGTACACTAGATAGCAGTCATGGCCCTGGCAAAGACACACACATCTTTCTCTGCTAAGGCCTAGAGTTAAACTCTCCATTAATGTTAATGGACCAGTCTCTCAGTATAGCGTGACTGGTCCACTATTGTCTACGCTAGGTTCAATTCCAGGATGGACTGCTATATAAATGGTGGCAGATTTTCAGGAAAAGGCAGGTAGAGTATCTGTGAAGTGATAGCCCCATGCATGTCAGGGAAGCTACTAAGTGATGTGCACTGCCCCACTAGGGCTCATTTCCAGTGCTCACAATATTGTTGGTGGCATTTCTAAAAGCGTGGGCAGAGACAGGCGGATTTTTCCACTTTTGTGTTTCTCTCATACAAATAGGTTCACCCCTGACAGACAATCCAGAATACAACTGCATTGGCAGAGTTTACATGTCATCCTGTTTGGTGGATAGAATATCCACTGGCCAAATTGAGGATGTTAAATAGTTCTTGATTGGGCCTCTTTTGGGCCTATTTTCGCTGTCTTTCACACAATGGAGCACAGCATGAAACACAGCAGCGCTGCTTTGCATGAACAGTAGAACACTGGGCACTACCAGAGATACCAAGTGTTGCCTGCAAATGATGTAACTGGCAGGGGCTCCTCAGATGCAAATCCACTTTTATCAGTTCCAAGGGAGTCCGAACACCTCTGTTTTTTGATCTACCTCAAATTATGAATTTCCTTCTGATTCACTGAAATTCTTCCAGGCAAATTACTGAGCCTATGTCTTCAGACCTTTCTGCACCTCCTTTCCTCAGTGGAGCTTTCCACAAGGGAAACCCATTTAATATTTAGTGCTAAAGGAATCACCCCTTGCCTCCACAATGACTGTGGATGCATTATGCTTTAATATATGCAAGAAAAATGAAAAATAAATCAACAAGTGTCTGAAACAATAAAAGGGATGCTATTGTGATAGTGCCTGCCTACAAGGTGATAAATGTAAGTGGCCCTTGTAAATCAAATATAGGATTAACAGAGGGCAATGAATATACTATTCCTAGCACAGATACCATAAACCAAGGTTGAAGACTATAAACCACCCATATCTCGACTGCCAGACTCATCCTGAGCGCTCCCATGGGGAACACACATTACACCAGAGCTCAGGGAACTTCACTGGCTCCAATACACAACAGCACAAAGTTCAACCTCCTCATTCATATTTTAGGCTTAACGTCAAAAAAGGCCCCACTCACCTGAACAACTGCATCTCCTCCCACCAACCCCCAGATGCCTCCCCCCTGCCAGATTCCTGCTCTCACACACCCAATGAATATGCAGAAACAGATCTGGAGGGTGGGCCTTCCTGCACATCGCTGCTAAAGCACGGAACGACCTTGCATTGCACACCAGAGCCTCCTCCTCCCGCACATCGCTCCTAAAGCATGGAACAACCTTGCATTACACGCCAGAGCCTCCTCCTCCCGCACATCGCTCCTAAAGCATGGAACGACCTTGCACTGCACGCCAGAGCCGCCTCCTCCCGCACATCGCTCCTAAAGCATGGAACGCCCTTGCACTGCACACCAGAGCCTTCTCCTCCCGCACATCGCTCCTAAAGCATGGAACGCCCTTGCACTGCACGCCAGAGCCTTCTCCTCCCGCACATCGCTCCTAAAGCATGGAACAACCTTGCATTGCACGCCAGAGCCTCCTCCTCCCGCACATCGCTCCTAAAGCATGGAACGACTTTGCATTGCACGCCAGACCCGCCTCCTCCCGCACATCGCTCCTAAAGCATGGAACGACTTTGCATTGCACGCCAGACCCGCCTCCTCCCGCACATCGCTCCTAAAGCATGGAACAACCTTGCATTGCACGCCAGAGCCTCCTCCTCCCGCACATCGCTCCTAAAGCATGGAACGACCTTGCATTGCACGCCAGAGCCTCCTCCTCCCGCACATCGCTCCTAAAGCATGGAACGACCTTGCATTGCACGCCAGAGCCTCCTCCTCCCGCACATCGCTCCTAAAGCACGGAACGACCTTGCATTGCACGCCAGAGCCTCCTCCTCGCGCACATCGCTCCTAAAGCACGGAACGACCTTGCATTGCACGCCAGAGCCTCCTCCTCCCGCACATCGCTCCTAAAGCATGGAACAACCTTGCATTGCACGCCAGAGCCTCCTCCTCCCGCACATCGCTCCTAAAGCACAGAACGACCTTGCATTGCACGCCAGAGCCTCCTCCTCCCGCACATCGCTCCTAAAGCACGGAACGACCTTGCATTGCACGCCAGAGCCTCCTCCTCCCACACATCGCTCCTAAAGCATGGAACAAGCTTGCATTACACGCCAGAGCCTCCTCCCGCCTTGAGCTCCACAAAAAGCTGAAGACCTGGTTTTAGGTTAATACCATACCCTAGGCAAGACGAGGTGCACACACCTGGTGAGCATCAGATACCCTCGGGGTCATAGTGCACTCTACAAATACACACAACATACCATAATAACGATACCTTGTTACTAGACTCGTCAAACTTTACAGGGTTTTCAAAGCTTTGTATGAATAAATCTAATTTCTGCAAGAAATGAGCCTTTTTAATACCTTGGAAACCTCATTGCTTCAAATTGTCATCATGAAAAGTGAGTTAATTGATGAAACATTCGTGGACGGGTATCAGCCCAGAGTTTTAAGCCGACCCATTGATTAAAAGAAGATGCAGCCAGAATAGTGTATACCTGCCCACTACTCTGGCGCTCTGTCGAACAGTGTAGACAGCCTATGGTAACATCACAAACAAAAGTTGACACTAATGAGGGAAACGATTACAATGCATTGGCCGTTTCCGCCACAAGAGCCCGTCTGAACGTCACAGATCTGTTCACAGGAACAGCGAGCGCTATACCCGGCCCCGGGCGCTGAACTTGGATCGAACGAGAGAACACTGTCAACAAAGCGCGGCAGCGGCTTGGCGTCACCGACTCTTTCTTCACCGCTGGGGAGGGGTCATTCTCTGCAAGCGTCACTTATGCACAAGCTAACTCAAGGCCAACAACATTTACAAGAGCACATCTGCACACTGTTCAAAAACACCAGCTCCACGGCTTGTGAGCCGAGGCGTCCTGCAACTTTAGCAGTAGTTGTGAGACTCTAATCTCATGTCTCATGTTACAGTGAACAGAAGTCAGTTCAGAAAACTTTCTTCTCTGGTTGGCACTATATATGCAATTGGTGGTAAGTATAAAAGTATTTGGCGCAAACATTATTTACCACTGTAGCATGAAAGTGGGTTTGTGACAGTGGTGTTGTGCACGAGTGAGGTTTTGATCTGCAACTGAAGTACACCTGCATAACGCAGAAAAGCAACAACAAATCAGCAAGGCAACAACACACCACAGTAATGAACCAACACAAAACAGCACCATCATACAACAAAACAACACAACATAAGAATACAAGCGTGCTGTTGTGTTTTGCTTTTGTTGTGTTATATTTTCTTATGTCATCATGGAGTCTTGACTTTCACGGTTATATAGTGTTCTTTTTTTGGTGCATTGTTTTATAGTTCTGTTCTGTTGCATTATTGTTATGGTGTGCTGTTTTGCTTTACTGTTTTATTATATAGAGGTGTTGTTGTTTTGCAGTATATTGAACTGGGATGGCGTGCTATTGTTTTGTTGTGGTGTTATTCAGTTGCTCTGCTGTTTTCATTTCATTTGTTCTTGTTGTATTATCTAGCGTTCCTTACAGACTTCACCAAATGCTACTCAATTTTCAGCCAAAAGCACCATATTCCACATGCCCTCTAATTCTTTACATGATACAAGTCAGCCTAAAATCAGGATATGGGGCACGCCTTAAAATAACATTTCCCAACCCCGCTGTATGTGTTCTGCCCCAGGTTATTGTGAATTCACATCCACAAAGGTAATTTCGAACTAAAACCTAAGTATCTCAGATTAGCTGGTAAGCTCTTCTTCCTGAAGTATATTTGTTATTAGAGAATAAAAGTATTAGTTTAATGTAGGTAGCCAGACTAAACCACATACACTTAACCCTTGTTTAAATCAGGGTGCGCAGGAACATCAACAACTTAACTTACCTGAGACCTCCCCGAAGGCCACAAGAGGCCTCATCAACACGTCAGTGAAAGACCAAATCTCTCAGAATGTGGAATGTGAATGGTGCACGTCAGGTCATTAAAGGCTTGTATCAGGCCACTGCACCAATAATGTTAGAGCGCGCATAAAAAAATGGTGCAGCCCCACAAAACCTTGCAGCATTTCTAAACCAAAAGGACGACTCTGACTCAGTCGAGGATGATGCAGAAGAACTGGTCTCACTTTTACTGGAGATCTCTCCTCTCCTAGGTTGGCTTCGCCAACCAAGTTGGGCATGCTTATCACTGCAGAAAACACCATCTGTCTGATCTGCCCATAAAGGCCATTGGGTATTTTGTCTGATGATGTCTATTTGCTGCTGGAGACCAGTGTGCCAAAAAGCAGAGGGAGCCAGGAGTGTACTGAATCCCAGAAACTGTCTGTTTATTGCCGGGGCCTGGTTATGTACAGGAGAGTGACAGGCAGCTTCTGGCCAACATACCGCAACTAGACTGAAGTGTGGGACGCTTTGAGCATGTAGCCGTTTTTCATGGTCACCCCCATTTACCTGACAAGGAGAGCAGAGAATTAGACCTGCGTGTGTAGTCAGCGTTTTTAAACCTGCAGGTGCCCAACGCCCGGCTCCTCAGAACACATTTGTACCTGAGGATGAACAGAAGAGGACTGAACCTGCTGTCTGTGACCTGGTTGGAGACATAAGGGGCTGGACCTGCTCCCACTTGCACCTAAGACTATGAGTGGGCTCCAAGGGTCAGTTGTCTATCCTGTGTGACTACAATGGCATTAAAAGCTGAATGAAAGAGACCCTTTTCTTGGAGAGATCAGCTGACCAGTTGCAACTGGACATGGATTGGACAAGCTGGTGGCCTCTTGCGGAGTGATGTCTCTGAGGTTTTGGGAGCCTTAGAAGTGATCAGGAGCAGCAACCACAGGAACTAGAAAAAAGTGTGACCTTTTCATCTTTTGAGACCTCTGGCACTTCAGCTGCACCTCCTGTGAAAGGTATTCATCTTTGGTGTGACAAACTCAGACACATCCTGCAGCTTTGACCAGAAGGAGGAGTTTGAAGTCCAAAAAAGAGACTAAAAAGCAGAGAAGTCCAAAGGTAGAAATCACGACATAGTGAAGAAGCGAAAAGCGCGGGGTTAAAAGGAGGACTTCGGCAAGTGTGAAATTGGAATTTTCCAGATGGGTGCTTTTTCCATTAAAACTAATGGCTTTATTGGGACCTTGTTAAGTGGCTATCTGACTTTAAGTGGACCTTATTGGATACAGCCTTTAACCTTGCCCCACTGGAGGATTTCAACTATAACAAAGACTAAGTAGAAGTCAAAAACTTTAAATGGGATGATTTGTTTGGTGAATTTGACTTCTATTCCATCACGATTAGCCTAAAATCACTCATAAATCCCAGTCAACCACGAACAGTGAAATTTGACTGGTGTTTTATTTTTTCTCACTGCTTTTTGCCCTAACACTTTGAAAATTAAATAGTAGTGCCTGGATACCATCTCGAGTGATTAGTTCACTTTACAAATCAAAATATGATAACACGTAAAAATTATTATCTGTGAGGAGTGTAGTAAGGATGGAAGCGGAGTAGGAAGTGTCTGGTCCTCGTTCTGCCTGGGCAGAAGATTCAACAGCGGTTCTTGGAACCTGAAGGCCATCGTACTAGACAGAACTCCTTTAGCCACGGGGGCAAGACAGTGAAAGGACCCTTGAAATGAGCTCTCCCAGAGGGCCAGTCGACAGTGACACCAAAGATCGTGGCAGAGGCCTGAAAGCTGCTGCTCCTGCCACCGGGGGTTATGGGCCACGGAAGGCAAGTGGCTTCAGAGCGATACCCTATACCTGAGGGATGGCTAGGCGAAGTGTGGCTAGACAGGGAGTGGAGAATCAGAGAGCAACGGAAGCCGATGGGGGGTGTGCTCTCCGGGGGTGTACCAAAGTGTGCCATGCACCAACAAGGTCATCTGGCCATGAGCTGCTCCAGTCGGGAGGACCAAACGGATGGTGGCCAGGCCATTATACTGCTGTGTGGAGGTCACTGCCCGCCTTAGGCAGGAATGGAGCAGAGACACCCTGACAGGAGCAGGGAGTGGGCTGACAACAGGCCCTTCAAAGTTGCCCAGAAATACAGAAGCAAGTGAAGACATAAGGAAAGAAGATGTGCATTGCGCAGGGGGCAGAAAGATGCACATGGATGGCCTCGGGAGACTCCTCCAGCATCCAGGTGTCTCATTCAATCTAGGAAGACATGCCTGCACAGCAGACTCAGCAACATGGGAGGGGCGGGCCTGCGTGAAGGACAGTGTAGAAACCTTCTTTTGTCAGAACCACAATTACTTGACTTGGATGAATCCTACGATGGGTCTGAGCAGTGACACTGTTGGTCACAGCATGTCCCTTGTCTCGTGTACAGCAATCTGAACTCTGCAAAAAAAAATTATCACAATATCTCACGTGCACCATCCAGGGTTGTGGATCCCGGTTTGGTAGGAGACTGCAGCTATTGCTTGGTGGTTATTGCGGAGCTCCTTGAAATCTAATAAAGAAGAAGCTATAAATTAAACTAACCATTGCCTCTGACAGCACTGCAAGAGCAGTTAACACAACCTAGATATCAGAGCAGCTAGGTTTTTGAAGACTTTGTGGTATCAAAGTTTAAGTCTGAAATGAACTCAGCTCTATAGTTAGAAGGCAACTTTGTTAAACAGGAAAAACCTCAAGACCTACAACACCTGCACATACAAGACCACTTTAGTTGTACATTGGTTTGTTAAAAGCCTGTCAGTGAAACTTAGCCATTTTACAAATTCTATCACCGTTTTCATAAGAGAACATTGTTTTCCATTTGTTAATTGTTGACCACATTTGGCTTTAACTAAAAAGGGTGAACCATGTTTTTCTGATTTAATTTTTAAAAACTTTTTGTGAGGGTTGTAGAGGTGGGTGAACAATTTCACTCCACTGGTGGAGTTTGCAGAGTTTTGGCCACTTCACGATATGCATGTAACATGGAGTTCTGACCAAATTCTGCGCTCTGCCATGTGATGGATTTTGTTCAACTGTAAGATGCTGAGCTTGAGCGAGAACTGGCATCCCTTAGTGCATTTTTCCAGTGCTAAGAGTGCACACAGCAAGATTTTCCCAATATGGGTGATCGCAGCAGCAAGTGCAACTCAAGCAGCAGTGACCTCTGGCATGCTCTGTGGTGCAGTTTGTGCTAATTTATCAGCACGGAACAAGCTCTGGGTGCTAAAAATCAGTGCAGGCAGCGCAACATACCGATCTCCACCCACTCCCGGAATTCTGTGAAATCTTGTGGAGTTTTTATGTAACTCTGCGGAATTCCGTCAAGTGAAACTCTGCAAGTTCTGCCCACCCCTAGACAGTTGCCTAATATATTTCCACTTTTAGGCTTTTGATTGTACATTTAATTCTTTTTTCATCTGTTTTGTTTTCTAAATACTGTTCAATGCACACAAACCCTTAAATGGTACTTTAGGTAATTCTTCAGAGTCTCTTTTAGTGCAGCTGGCAAGGATGTTGTGAGCAGTTAGCCAAAGGACATGTAGAAGCCAGCAGGGCACCATTCTTCACACTTATTCAGTAGGAAAGACCAAGTTTTTATATGATAACCAAACAACCCAGATGCCAGTGTAACACGGCAGACAAAACACTACCAGAGACAGATGACAATCATGCACTCCTTATTACCTCTCACTACGAATACAACCAAACTTATTGCGTTCCTTATTCATGTACTGATGCACATCTTGTCCTCATCGTATTTAATCTTATGGGACATAAACGGTGCAACCACTTACTGTAACTTAATCCCCAGCCTTAAAACATCATTAAAACACGGCCAAACACCAGAAGAGGCTGCAACGCACCCAGAACGCCTCCGCACGACTCATCCTTGACATCCCCCGCCACTGCCACATCACAGACCACCTGAAAAACCTGCACTGGCTCCCAGTCAACAAGAGAATCACCTTCTACACCCTGACCCGACATCTCCACTCTGCTGACCTTGTCCTCGCAACCGTCCCACGCATCCGCAGAACTACAACCGGCAGTAGATCATTTTCACACCTCGCTGGCAAAACGTAGAACACTCTTCCCACCCACCTGCGCCAGACCAAAGACCTCCTTACCTTCAGGAAACTTCTCAAGACCTGGCTGTTCGAGAAGTAGCAGCACCTCCCCCCACACCTTTTCCCCCTCCCCTCCTCAGCGCCTTGAGACCCTCACGGGTGAGTAGTGCGCTTTACATATCCCATGATTGATTGATTGGTTGATTGATTTCGAAAGCATACCTTTTAATAAGGTTTTGATCAAAAGGTTAACTTGACCTTAATTACATTACACAATCTGGTGAAACACAATAACAGGGAATGGAATATAAACATAAAGCAAAGGTGTGTGATTGTAACACACTTTTGAAGTGAAATGATGTTCCTATTTAAAGAGCAGTGTTTTCTCTGTCATTTCTATTGAGTCACGGGGCTGTTTTTGTGCAATTCCACAAAGCGTGTGTTAGTTGCGAGTACTCAACAAGTCTCAAAGTTTGGAAAGAGTTGACCCTGTGAGTGTTTTTACTTTCATGGGCACTGTACAGGGGGAGCCAGGGGCTCCATAGGGCCCCTTTGGCTTGCCTTTGACACCCCCGGCATGACTGCATGTCAAATATCGAACACTATATACGTAATCATCAACGACATAGAATGTAAGCGATTGACTTGCACAGTACCATGAGGTAAGCATACCCAAGGGACTTAAGGGCATATTTATACTTGTTTTGTGCCAAATTTGCATCATTTTTATTTTTAGCAAATTGGGTGGAAAACTAACTCCATATTTATACTTTGGCACTAGACCCGTCTAGCACCAAATTTATAGAGTTAAAGTCATTTTTGGGACATGGAAACCTACTTTGCATCAATGAGATGCAAAATAGGCGTTCCCGTGCAAAAAATGACTATGACCTTAGTGCCATATTTATCCCCCTGTGCCAACATCACGCACGGGAGGAAGGAGGGGTAAAAAAATGGTGCAAAGCTTGCTTTGCATAATTTTTTAACGCCTGGGTCAGGGCAGGCATTAGGGGACCTGTGGGCCTATTTCCATGGTGGAACACCTCACGGGCAAAAAAACCCTTCTTCCATACCACCAGCCCCACCTGACTAACGCCATTTTTTTTTACGCTAGCCTTCCCTTTGCACCGGCTTGCACCACTCCATAAATATGGTGCCCAGCTGGTGCACAGAAATGGTGCAAGCCGGTGCTAAACATTTTGGAGCAAAACATCAAAAAGTATAAATCAGGGCCATACTGTTAGATTTATACTTCTAAACCCACTTGTACTTGCTTTGGGGACATTCTGCGAGTCAATATCCTGAAGCTGATATTGCTGCAGACTCCCTGGCAATGTCTTTGGCATCCTTGCTCTGAGTTGGTCACAGATGCCGGGGTAGGTGTTGATGCCAACTGGAAAGAGTTGATGCCAGCTACCCCTAATATTAAAGACCCACCAAGAGGAAGGGGCCGAGGGGCAGTACTAAAGAGGCCACTTCTGCAACTTCCGTCGCGAAGGATAAACCAAGTCCTGGCAGTGCGTGTATAATTACATGTCCAAGATGTATTTGATATGCAATAAGTAACTGGATGCAGAGTCAATGTAATCAGGCACAGCCTCAACACATCACTGCAGCCAAGAGCCCATGACTGCTAGGATGTCAATTCCCGTGATGCACTCTTAATTTCGGCGGAAAGACTTTACTTTTAAATAATCATGTCTAACTCGGTAAAAGGTCTGTGTAAGTTTGTAAAATGTGTAAAGCGCTAAACCAAACCCAACCGAACCAAACGTTTTGGTGCACACGAAATAATCGGGGTGAAACCACACCAGTGGCATACTACATGTGCTAGGGTGCTTTTGCACTGGACATCACTGCCAGCCTCTAAATAATACTCATGGACGTCATTTAGGGGTTGCCAGGGGTCGCAGCTGCGACCCCTGGCTTACCCCTTGCAAGCCCTGGCCCTGCCTTTGCGACCCCTGGCCTCAAAGGGGGCACAGTCATTACCAGGAACACAGGGGCAGCTCCACTTTCCTTGTTTTCTGCCGATATTTTATTACATTAATAGTGAACAATATTTTATTATTCACTATTGGTGTAGTTAAGAATGAATTACAGTTTGCTTTAATAAGAATCTCCCTGGCATCTGAGGTAAACAAAAAAATATTTTAAATATAAGTGCCTGCTTGTGGGTGAGAGTGTGTTCAAGTGAGTGTGTGTAAGTGTGCATGTGTAGTTATGATAAGCACGCATGTGTGGGTGAAAGTAAAGTTTAATGGTATGCGATGTCACGGCCGCTAGCCCTGGCCTTTTGCTGAATTGAGGTTCATGATAATACCCTCAGAATTTCAAATAGGAGGTCCTAAAACGTCTGTGCCCATGGTCCCATAAATGCCTAAAATGGCGCCGGCAGTAGCAGAACGTAAATAGGGCTCTCATTTCCCAGCCCATGCCTCGCCCCTTGCCTCGCAGCACCAAATAGGAGATGGCGCAGGGCCAAGGGTGAACACGACCTCAAGATTCTTACGCCATCACAATCAAATGTGAGGCGTCACTTCTGCTGCTGCTGGCATTTTGACATTCAATGTAAGTGTTTAAACTTACTGAGGAATGCATGCACTATATATCACTGCATGTGCCCAATATGATAGACTTAAATTATCATCTTAGGAACAGCGTTAGTACATAGAAATCACCTGTATGAAATTGTATTTTTCTGAACAAACATGACAACACTTATGTACACTGCAGCCACACAAAAAAAATTGGAGGAGCTAGCTGATACACAATACCAACAACCCTCCTCCATTCTATGATATATATCATTGATCACCAACAAACTGGTGTCCCACCCTCACATAAAGCCCCGCTTACCATACTGAATGTATCCCCTCTACTATCGTTAGCATCCCTCGCCTGCCACTGGGTCACCTGATGTCTCTGGTTATGAAAGAGGAGTCATGTTTCATATCTCAAATGAATTTTCAGATACTGACTATATGGAAAATATGCTCCAATATTTCCTTCCTCGCAGCCAAAACACTCATCTCCTCGCTGTTTCTTTGCAATTTATTTACTGCAACTCAATAGGAGTAGGTCACCCGCGATATTCTTTTACACCACTAAATAAATGACTTGTTTCAATCTCTCCAAAAGCCAAACCAGCTATGTAGTATCACTGCCACAAAGGAGGTTATTTATTTTAGAAACTATAACTTAATATATGCATTCTAGTTAGGTCTCAGCACAAGTCTCAGTGAAACTCTGCTCAGCCCGGTAGATACTGCAGAAACAGCGGCCAAGCACCAGAAAAAACATGTCAAGATCAAGCAGTATCAACAAGAAACCAACACAACAAATTTCCCAAACGAATTTAGAAAAGGAGAGAAAAAACATTAGTAAGCAAAAAGACACCAACACGAAAATCAGTTGAGGAAAACATAAATATTATTTTTTAATGTTTTAAGGCAAAAAGTGCCTAATAAAAGTAAAGCACCACTGAAAAATATCAGTTGCTGGTTGAGCAGGACATAGGCATAATTTCAGGCTAACTGTGACAGGTGAGAGATTGGGTACACCAAGTGAGTTGCGCTGGACAAAAATGTTACCTTATAACTTAGTGTACTTTTTGGAAGTCAGTGACTCAAGGTCCCTGGTTTAAGCTGGCGAGGGCCCCTCATAACCAGATACGTCATTATTGAGCTCAAGCTTACGAAGATGGTTTTGCTAGCAAAACCTCTGAATGGGACAGAGCTAGGTTTCATAGCTGCCTAGGTTGTTTTGTCACTGAGATAGAGTTGCTGCCTCACTCAGGTCCAAAGCTTTACGTTGAGACTATTTTTATTCTCAGAATCCTCGAGTGGGGCAAGACTGGAAGCTCTGCCCAGGCTGTAGCCAAACAGTGTTCTATCAGGCTGGAGACCTTTACTGTGAGGCCTGCTGAAACCATTTTCAGCATGGCAATAAGCTCTGAGAAAGACAACCCTGGCTTTCCTGTATGACTAGAGCACGACTCACTGGGCAAGTTTCAGAACCTTTTCCTAGTTCTCTGGAGGAGGAAATATTGCCAAGTCCTACTCTCCTCCCAGCGGCTCCTGCAGCCATCAAGTCCTCAGGACACACTAATAGGCCCAACCTACACTCCAGCGAGGGCTCCTGCATTGCCCAATCCTCAGTGTTCAACTGATCCTTTTTAGATTCAGGAGAACTCCTGCTTTTGTGTCCTTGGTGAAGGTAAACAGGTCAGCCACCTGCCCCTTGGAGAGTAGTTCCACTGCCTAGGTGACAGCAACAGTCAGAAGCCCTTCAGAGTTTTTCTATAAGGGTCTCATTTCTTTAAGTATTGTCTTCACTGGACCAAAGGTGCTCTAAAGTGTGACACAGTTCCATTCTTAACCCAGGGCACTATCCCGAAACAAGGAGAATCTGTCCTAATCAATACTGTTTGATTTCTCACCCTATGGCCACCTCCTTTTGAAGCACTTCCTATTTGCTTTATTATAAACATTTTCAGAGGTTCTACATCCAAAGTGCCTAACATCATCTTCCATCGCAAGGCTCTCTGGCTCCCCGTAAATCTTGCCCCTATTTTCATGAGCTCTCCGTCCTCTATAAGGGCTTAGAACTAGATTTTCCCTCTGCTGGGATTACAGCCAGAGAGTATAGGGAATGAATTGAAGCATATCCCTTAAGCCCCTTTTAGCATGTCCAATTCTTCTTGTACCCCTTCTAGGTGGCTATTGTTGAGAGCGTCTCTGCCTTCCTCTACCAAACAATGTCTTATATTTGAAATAAGGTATTGTTTAACATTACCAATAAGTATTACTTATTGTCTGGCAACATTATTAGATAGTTTGTAGGAAAGAAAAAGAGCCTTTGGCAACCCCTTACATTTACAGATCATAGAGAAAAGAGGTGGATTTTGGGCATTATACATTTATAAATGCTACAAATACTACATATTACATAAGGCTAGTGGAGTGCTTATAAGTGGAGCGAATCAAGTGGACAAGTCTTCGCAGGTAGAGGCTGAAAAGAAAACTCATCAATACAGATCAGAATCCCTCCTTTAAGTACACTTTCATGGGGAAACAATATTTATATCCCTAGCTTAATGTTAGCAAGAATCACAGTAGTAGAGGCCATGCCTGACTTTACTGTGAATTGAAAATGTCCCTCTCTCCCCTGACAGAAATGTATATTATATCGTCTTTCACCTCATAGTACTTATAGGTTTACATTCACCTCCTTGGTGTAGTTCGCTTTTGCAAATCCCTATTTAAATAAATAGATTTGATTACCCCAATTCTCTGCCCAGTACATATTCTAAATGTTCACTTGGGGGTATCTATCTTCCTAGGGTATATCAGGCAGAAGAAGAATTTAATTTCCAATACACTTTTCTAATATGTGCTATTTTAATAACACGCCATGAAAGGGTTAATACTGAAATCAATGTCTGAGAAAAATGTAATTGATAGAAGCTTTTCATGTATTACTCAAGGAGACAAATCACAGTGGCCTGAGTTTCAGAGTGCTGACAAATAATTAGTGTTTACATTTCAATGCACAGTAAAGGAAATGGAAGATACAAAACTAACTGGATAACAAATGCAGATTTAAAGTCCTCCCAACACCTGGATCATACAAGATTAACAGAATAAGAGTAGTACAATTACTTAACAAAGCATGATCAATATATTAACAGCAACATAATCTTTGTAAAAAAAAGACTCCTATTTAAGAAGGGACAGGCAGTTTTTTGTTCTTTTTGGTGTGTCAGAATTACTTCCCCTTTCAGAGTACACTAGTAGATTGGTAGCATTTACACTTTCAGCTATCAGGTCTTTTACAAACAGAACAAGAACAATTAAAATACACACTGCAACATGATTGCACAAGTAATGTATCAGGAACATTTGCAAATGAACCAGAGATTGTTACACATTTTTCGTAAAACAAACATTAAGGAAAATTTAAGTCAATATAGAGAATGATGAAATTAATTACAGGAAATGCTATACAGAGGGAAACAGTCAAAGGTAGGTATTCCAGTGATTAAATGGTAGACCCCTCCTCCTTCTGTCTTTTCACTTAATATTACAAATGTCTATGTGTGCGCTGATAATGCTCTTCCTAGATCGAGAAGGTGACCTGGATGTCTACTACAGTGACTTCCCGCAAACCCCACTATTCTACAGAACACAGAGCCTCAACTGTGCATCAGAGCTAACATTCTTTACATTGAAGAGTCTGGACAATAGATAAACTAGGGTTTCTTCTGGAAAATGTACTTGAAAGGCATAATGTTTTTAGTCTCACATGAAATCATTTTGCAAGATGAAGAATGTAAGAAACTGTGAAGTGTAAAATGTAAAAAAGTATTTCTTTGCCTAACAAAATGGCTTCCAGTTTTCTTCCCTTAAATGTTGTCATTGCGAAATTGATTACATACATGTGATGCCCCAAGAACATAATCCATAGTGATCTTTAAAAACTGTGACTCTGTTAACAAATACCACAATCCCAGAAACTGCGTGACCTACAGAGAGCCATACCCAAATTGGGGTTATCTTGTCTATCTCTTCATGATTTGTGATCACTCGTCATCACCTTATCTCACTGCTAATGTTCTTATGTACTGGTGTGTTTCTTTGTGCAACACTTTTTGTGGAGGGGATTCCAAATTAACAAATCTAAATAAAATATTCTCTCACAATCACATATACATTTCAGGCAGCTTATTTGGGGGTTCTGTCTTTACTCTAAGGCTCACTGCAGGCTCATGAGCTGTAAGATGTCTCATTAAGTTTGCTTACCGATGACATCTGCACTGATCTGAAGGTCAAGAGTTTAAATATGGGCAGGTCAGTCTCAGTTTCCACCTGTAAGAGGTGGGTAACAGGAATATTTACAGTGCCTATAAAAACAGAAGTAGGTTAAGAAGATCTATTGAAAATACGTTATTGAATGTAAATTATTACTTCATAAACAATTACATTCGAAGTCATTATTTCCTGGCTATCAGACATATTTGCATCTGCAGCAGTTTTATATCAGGAATATTTTACTTTGCATTGTTGAAGGTAAGTTATTATGTTACACAGTGTCTGTCACCACTGTGTAGTTATAGTTAGGCCAGAGCATTTCTTGTTTTGCTAATATCTTTGGTGCCATTTGACGAATCTTTATGAAACTTTAAAAAAAAAGAAATTCATCCACCTCATCTGCTTACTAGAAAGCTTTGGGTTGATCCGTCAAGCAGGAGTTGAGAAAGCACGGTGTCCCAAAACACTTTTTTCCTATGCAATTTCCATAGGAAAAATTAGACAATGATACAGGAAAAAATGGCTAAACAGAATTACACCAAATTTGGCAGAAAGCTAGATCTTCACCCAGAAAGTGTGCTTTTTGTGATTTGATGTAAATCTGTTCGGCCAGTTTAGAAAAATGTAAATACACAATTTATAGATATAAGTTGCTAGGGAGTCTCACAGGAAAAACAACAAAAGAAATTCTGACTAGCTGGTCCCATAAGAGTCCCATGGGACAGAAAGACCTTAATGAGAGCCACAATATGAAGAAAAATGTTGCGGCCACCTTTACAGGACTCGAAGACTCGATTCCTAAGTCCTCAAAAATAAAACATAAAAGGGCATAAGAGGGCAGGTTCTAGGTACCCTGATCCCATAGCCCTTTTGAGTGGGCCACAGAAGGGCCACTCTTGGGGCCAAAAATAAAAAGAAACAAGTCTTTGCAATGCAATGGGTCTCACGTTTGCTCGAGTCAGAGCTATTACCATTTTAAATTCCTAACTGGACTTTTCTTGCCACATAAATTGAAAATGAAAAGTAAAACAATCGATATAAGCAAGTAAATTCAAAGTGCCATGGCCCCATGAGCGTGAAGGAGAGACACAAAAGGAAAAAGAGGTTTGCTTGCAGTCAAACACAGTGGCAAACGTGCAATTATCCATGTAACAGGGTAGGTCCCCAAGGCGGTAACAAAACCGCCCCAAGGCAGGGCAAACGTGGAGCATTTAGCAACGTCATCAAAGGACTTTTAAAAGGAAAGCCCACAAATTAGTGAAAGTGATGGGTGTGAGGTGGGCGTGTTTAAAAGCCCACATAGATACCAAAACATTGAAAAAACAGCGCTTGTGTGCTGCTATGCTGGACCTAAAAATATTTAAATGTCATCACAGACCCGCGATACTCCCAAGGGAGTCCCATAGAAGCCCCGCCCCCCAGTGCCAGAAGAGGCCCAGAAAAAGTGTCAAGAGTGATGTCATTTGTGAGGTAATAAGCAGTGCACGCTGGCACTCTATGTTACAGTGTGATCAGTAAACTATTACATTTCGGTGATTTTTTTTGCTCAACATATTATTTTTCACATTTTCACTTAAAAATTTCACTTTAACCTTTGTTTTATTCAGTGATTTTCTAGAGGTTTTTTTTAACTTAAACTAACACAATATTACTACCTCGGACTATGTAATTTCACCTATAAGAACGGAAAAGGCGAAATTGTAAGTAACAGAATGCAAAACATAAAACCAGGTGTGAGTAGGCTCCTAGTGCATGACATGGCCAACATTGAGAACTAAGCCTAAGCTAATGAATATTTTACAAGGATTGTCATGCACTTGTAGATGAATATAAATGATAGAGTGCATGCAAAGTGTTAAATTCCACATCGAAAGAGCCCTAACCTGTAAATATCCGTGCTCTGCAAGCTTCTGTGATACCCTGCCTAGTTAACGCGGGAGACCAACTTATGGTGTTTGACGTTTTAACTCAAAGTGCTTTTCCCATTCACCAGATCTCTGGAGACACTCAGAAAACCACTAAATGCCTCATTACAAGTACAGCCTGGGGGAATACAGACTGCCAACTACTGTGTTAAAAAAAACATGCCTTATTTTACCCAGTGCAGATCTGCATCCAGTTAAACTATGGTTAAAGAGGCGCATGGGCTCTGCCACAGAAGGAATCTAGCTCCTGTCCACCCCACCACTATCACAGGGCAAACAGACAAATCTGCCCCAACAAGGCCACACCTTCAGTATGGCCCAAATGGCCTCTCTCATCCCTGGGTCAACACGCCAAACTGCAACTCGTTCTGCATTTACCGCTGCTTAAAGCAGTTAGTATATCTCAGATAACTAGTACATAGAATGAAGAAAATGTGCAGATTTCGACCCAGTATTAACAGGTCCACATAGTTGTTACCCATTCTTGGAAAGAAAACTTATAATGTTTGGATGTAGGTGCAGGGAAATTGGCTGGAATCAGAAATTGTGGTCCCCTGGTATTTCAGCGCCGAAATCCAGCCACCTCATAATAAGAGTATAAGTGCTGTGTCCTAAACACTGACAAACACACCCCTCCCTCCAACACCCTTCCAATAATATAGCAAACATAAGTGTACTCTTTCGCCAAATCCATAATGTAATGTACCTCCTCCTGGTTTTGTAGGCAAAAGCAGGATCTGATCTAAGCCCATGTGTGAAGGGAAGAAAGCTTATGACCTGCTGAAGGTGCAATGCTGTCCCCTTACAATGTTATTATCCCATCAACAATACCCTAAGGCAAAGAACTGAAAGGAGAGGTGTTAACAGCCAAAATCCCCATCACTGTGTTGAACATTTATTCTTTAATGAAAAGAAAAAATATATCATATGTGACATTGGACTTTTTTAGCAGTAAGAGCAGGAACTGGTGAGAAGTAGCAGTAGCAAGAGCGAGATGTGCATGTGTGGCCGGCTTCGAGCGCTAGTGTGGCACACCTGAACACGTCAAAGGTAACAAGATCTGATGTGGAAAGAGAAGCGACACGGGGTCTGCATGGCATTTTGGTCTAACCTACAGAATAAAAATAAGAGCATTGATTGGAAGAGGAGAAGAGGGTCATACAGGAATGAGGAACAATAAAGAAGGTGATGAGTGTGTGTGGTGGGTGTCTGGGGCCACAGCAAAGTTCCACCAGAGAGGGGGTTGCTGAAGCACTATTTCTTCCTCCCTCTGCGATGCTTTGATCTGCCTGAAAATTCAGTGTCTAATGAGTGTTTGCAGGTGGTAGGCAATGACATTCATGATGGGGACTGGAAATTATTTCATCAGACTTGAACCAGAACAAGAGACAGAAAGGCAAAAAAGGGTGAGAGGAAGATGCAGAGAAAGATAGGAAACAAAGGGAAGGAGCAAGGATGAAAAAGAACCTACAAAAGTGAGATAAAAAGATGGAAACTGTAGAGTTTGTGGAATTAAGACAGCCTTGGAGTTCTGCAATCTCTGCATTCATCTGTGCAGGAAGCATGCTCCCAATAAAAACTTTGAGATCTTGCACAAATTTCGTACTGACAAGGACAACTTCCAAATAATTAAAGTAAGGCTTCACATTCAAATAGATCATTTGCAGGCTTAGTATGGGTAGGAATGACAGAAACTATGTTTGTCTTGTCCCTTGTAGTCTATGCACATGTTTACATTTGTATTTAAAAGTTGTGTTTCTTTAATGTGTAATGTTCCATGACATGCGGGCATTCTGGAAGGTCGGGGTTGCCATGGTGAGTAGCTCCGTTCGTCCTTGGGCTGTGTACCAGGTAAGACTCACCTGCCGGTTGCTCTGTGTCATGGGTTTTGTATGAAATAAACCACACTTGGTTTTTCCACAACATTTCCGGTTGGTTCATGTGTGCGATCCCATACTACATTATTTAATGGGTCCATGGCACAAATTGGCTTTGGATTTTTTGGGTCCGTTTCAATTGTTACCTTATGGATGTCAGTATGTTATATTTGTAATTGATTATTTCTCAAAGTGGATTTATTTTGATTCTGTTGATTCACCACAATCCAAAAATGTGATTACTTTGCTTCAAAAAGTCTTTTTTTTAGAAGGACCTCCAAAAGAAATTGTCACTGATAATGGGTCACATTTTTTGTCTAAAGCGATGGAGAAATTCCTACTTTCTTGTGGTGTTAAATACATTCAGGTAGCGTTATATAGTCCTGCCGCCAATGGTCTAGTAGAAAGAGTGAATTGTTTTCTTTTAGCAAAGTTAAGTCTTTCCAATAGAACGCTCGTCTCCTCTGAATACTGTTTCTGCATTCTTTCCTTTGCTTCTACATATGTATCCCATCTGACATTATGTCAAAATGGTGCAGGTATTATAGGCAAATTGTCAAAAACCCTTTGACTGGCTATTCCCAAATGATCAAACAGCATAGCAGCCTTCCGTTCTGCCTCATACATAGCCGCTCCAATTGCCACAAAATAATTTTCAAATATATGGAGCCATTGTCTCCATTTTACTATTGGCTTTCCAGGGCTTTGCAAGAAAGGTGGTGGCTGAATAACGCTGTTGATGGTAGCCATATATCAAATGTTTTTTTCTTTTGCTAACCAACTTTTATTGATTTATGAACATAACACCAGGTCACAAAATAGAAGGAACATTTCATTATCACATTAATACATTCAGTTGTAGAGTTCCGGAAGAACAGGGCCGTACAGCACTTGGTTAGGTTTAAATATTCATGGGTGAGTAGCACCCAACCACACATCCCAAATCCTATGGTATTTACTTTCACAACCCCTTGCCTGGTAAACGGATCGGGCAATTTGAGCACACCAATCCATCCCCATTCTCCATTAATGTAGCGAGGGAGGGGTCTTGGATGCCCAACATCCAGCTATGTCCCATTTTGCAATAAGAAAGGCCATGCCCACTAGTATGCGAGTGGCCCGGGTACCCCCAATGTCCTCTATCACCCCTAGTAAAGCAACCTTGGGGAAGGCCGTCAAGTTGATGTTCAACAAAATGGAAAGTTCACTTAGGATGCGTGTCCAATATCGTTAGATCCTAGGGCATGATCACACCATGTGAAAGAAGTCCGCCGGCGAGTTCGGTTTGAGTCCAGCACGAAAGAGTCGGGCTGGTGTCAGATAAGCACAATGCAAAAAATACACCTGGACCATTTGAAACCTCGCAGAAATGGCAAGAGTGCGAGGTGCCATCAACGCATCTCGCCAATCCTCCTCTTCCAGGGGGCCAATCCAACCCTCCTAGCAGGCCCGTAAAGGCAGAAGGGGTGGAGAGGCATTCAATACCAGAGAGTGGTAAATCTGTGACACATCCCCCCTACCCAGGGCCTCCATCATCGTCTTCGCCTCCATAGGACTGAAGTCAGGAACCTGGGTAACATTGCCAATATAGGCATGTAATGCATGTCTGAGCTGTAAGAATTTGTGGAATTGTGCCTGATTTAGGGTGTATATCTCCTAGAGTTGCTGGAAAGACATCATGTGTGTACCATCCCAGACATCTCCCACTACCGTTTTGCCTATGGCATCCCAGCGCATAAATCCCTCAAGATTAGTAACTTCGTGTATCCATGCTCCCCATCATAGCGGAGTGTGGGTGACCCGACCCCCCCACCCAATCAGTTCCTGGGACGCGCGCCATCCATGTAGGACCTGGCTCGTAATTCCAGGTGTAGCCCTGGGGATAGGAGAGCCGCACAGCATATCCATAAGTCGTGGGACCCCCAGTGTTTACAATTCTAAACGATAGGCTGGGTCATCCCACCCCACAGTGAGCCATTCATTGATGGTGAGTACCTGCCTTGCCAGGTAGTAGAGGTATAAATTCGACATAGCCAGACCGCCGTCGTATGTGCCGTGCTGATATGTGTCCCAGGAGAGGAGCTGTCAGCCCTCCCGCCATATAAAGGAGCAGACCACTGCGTCCATCTTCCAAAATATTAAATGCTTTTTCAAAGTTGATTAGAAGGAGGGCCAGGGGAGAGTGAAGCATGTGCTTATGTGCTAGAGCAATGCAGAGCCTTCATAAGCAGTGTCTGGTGCTACTTGGTGGGCATAAAGCCACATTGATCAGGATGGAGTAAATGTTGCAGCACTGGCCGAAGGCCACTAGCCAGTATATTGGCGTAGATCATGAGCTCATTGTTGATTAATGATATCAGGCGATAATCCACGCAGTGCTTGGAAGGCGATTTGGACTTAGGCACCACAACAATTGTGGCCCGGTCCAAGTCGAGAGGAAAGGCACCCCTCTCCAAGGCCTCCGCATAGAGACCATGTAGCGGGGCACCAATAGGTTCTGGAACTTAGAATAATATTCTGACAGATATCTGTCCGGTCCTGGGGACTTTCTGGATCTAAGATTCGTAATGGCCTCCCCTATTTCCTCCAGGGTTATGGGGTCATCAAGACCTCTGCTGACTGAGGCAGAGAGGACTGGCATGTCTATCTCATTCAGTAGCGGTATCTGTTGTTCGACAACAGGTCTAGATGCCGCCGTATATAGGGCGGCATAATATTGAGCAAAGGTCTCAGCTATGTCCTGGGGAGTCTTGTGTATCAGCCCGGACTCATCCGTTATCTCAGGGATCACTCGCTCCTTCAGTGGGCCGGTGGCCAGCCAGTAAAGGATCTTACTGTTCTTGTCTCCCCAGCCATAAGTTCGGCCTGCGTTGCCCACCAGATCTGTTTTGCCTCTTCCAAGGAGTGGGCTCTAATTCCTTGCCTCACCATCTCCAGGGCTTGTCTGTGTCCCTCTGTCCCTCCCCCCGGAGTTCAACATCTCACGTTCTAAGAGGAGTACCCGGGCCTCAAGGAATGTAATATGGGCTTGTTTCTCCCTCTCCCGTCGTCGCAGAAGACCCTTCGCATGGCCGCCGACTGTGGCCTTACCCACTGTCCAAAGAGTAATACGAGATTGAACTGATCCGGTATTTTCGCTTAAGTAGAGTTTAATCTCTCTATGGAGGTCCGCAGAGTAGGTCTTGTCTTGGAGGAACCAAGCTTTGAGATGCCATATAGGTCACCGGTGCTGCTCCAGGTAGCCAATAATAATCGAGATAGGGGCGTGATCGGAGAGGCCCCGGGCATGTATCTGGATCTGGGTGACTAGGTGGGTGTAGCCTGGGTGTGGTGCACCGCCGAGGTGTGGGTGTATTGCCGATGGTGGGGGTGCCACACTCGCCAGGCATCATTGAGGCCCATGGCCATCATCCTCTGGGCAAGAGCCAGCGAGCGTCCACGGAGAACATCTGATAAGGGACCCGTGATGTCCAAGCTCGGGTCCAAGACCGCATTTATGTCGCAGCCCACGGCTGCAAATTCCATGGGCATCTGGGCTAGAAGGGCGGTGAGGGTGCAAAAGAAACCCTCAAGCCCTGTGGGAGGGGCATATATGCTAAGTAGATTTATGTTACGTCCGTCCAACCATCCCGTCAGGCCCACATACCTCCCCTGCGGGCCCTCCCAAATCTGTTGCACTGTCAAGTGATAGCCCCGGTGTAGAAGTATCGCCACGCCCGGACCCCCCGAGCATACCCGGAATGGTAGACCCGATCCCAGATATGTTGCACCGTCAAGGGATAGCCCCGGTGTAGAAGTATCGCCACGCCACGGACCCTCGAGCGTACCCGCATTGGTAGACCCGATCAAAGCGATAGCGGGCCAAGAACGGACATGTGGACCTCAGTAGGTGTGTCTCCTGGAGAAGTAGGATGGAAGGTCGGAGGCGTTGAGCATGGCGCAGTGCTGCCGTCCGCTTAACCTTGTCGAGGAGACCATTAACGTTCCAGGAGACTATTATCGTGTGCGTCATATGGTGTCTTGAAACGGCGCACCCCCCCAATGCCTCCTGGACTGCTGGAGAAGCATGACATTGATCTGGGTAAGGTGCAGTGGGTAATGGGCCTTGCATTTGTCCGGTGTCTGGGCTTTCTGTGTGTGCCCCTCCATGTGCGACCTCCAAGTACTGAGGGTAAGGAACAAACAACAACATAATTATGCCATCTTACAGTGATGAATACCTCCTAACTCCCCACTCCCTATACTTCCCCTCCCAAACTGAAGAAACATCTGTAGCCCTCGAAAAGCCCCAACAAGTCAACGGAAAGGTAGGGTAAAACCCTTAGTGGTGTGGAGTAGTGGACCCATCCAATGCTTCGGATCTCATCTGTGTTCCATTAGTAAGCCATGCAGAGCCGATCACCGCCTCGGGGGCGTCAAATGAGCAGAGTCTGACTTAATCTTTCTCCTTCCCCCGGAGCGGGTCACCCCGGCGAGATCGAATCATAGGAGACCTCCATCCGCCGAGGTGGTGACGGCGAGGGGGCGGCTGCTCTGTGGGCCCCAGAGGTCCACCGAGACCAGCATCTCCAGCGGCGGGAACCAGCACAAGGGCGTCCTGAGCGGCCAGGGCCCACGGAGACCACCCCAAGCAGTGTATCCAATGATACTTCCGAATGAGAAGGTGGCCTCCGGGCACCCCACCAAAGCAGCAACTCCTCCGTCGCCCACTCCCAGACTGCCTCTGGTGTATCGAAAAAATGCGCCCAACCCGCATGCAGGAACTTAAGGCGGGCCGGGAAAAGGAGCATGTATTTCAGGTGGAGTGCTCGTAATTTCTGTTTTTCCTGTTAATAGGAGAGCCATCCCGTTTGGACCTCCCGAGAGTAGTCCAGGAAGATCAGGATCCTCGAGTTCTGATAGCGAAGTTCTGGCTGAGCACGTGCTTCCCGCAGTATGGTGTCCCGGTCCAGAAAGTTAAGGAAGTGGGCAATCAACGCCCTGGACGGCGCCCCCGGCGGAGGCTTTGCACAAAGGGCCCTATGGGCACGCTCAATAGCAAACTACACAGATAGTTTATCCGAGGGCACCCATGTCTTGATCCAGGTTTCTAAGAACTCCATGGGGCCGAAACCTTCGGCCGACTCCAGGAACCCCACGAAGCGCAGACTATTCCATCTCAAGCGGTTTTCGGCGTCCTCCGCTCGCTGCTGTAGTTCATGTGTGTGGGTGAGAAGGCAAGACACCTTAGTTTTAAGATCCTGGACCTTGTCTTCCACTGTCGACACATGGGTCTCAGCCTCTGCGAGCCGCGATGAAGCGTTCTTAAGGTCTTAGCACAACAGCTATGTCCACTCTGACCTCTCCAATCTTGTTCTCCACCACCACCTGAGAGGACTGTATAGCACGTAGGATCTTTTCATTGTCCCCCTCGGTCTGTCCAGCCAAGACGGGAGCCTCCGCGGCACCACCCTCGGTCATTCCGGCTGGGTTAGTAAACTTGTCAATACGAGGTTGAGAGGAGGATGGCTTGGTCTGCCTATGCTTTCACATAGCTCCAACAGTCAGTTTCCACAGGCGTACTTATGTTCACAGGGCACCGGGGGCCAGGACCAGCCACCGAGGTCCCATTCACCCCGCAGGACCAACAAAACGGGGGCCAGCAGGCGAGCCTCAACACACTCTCTGGGCCAGGGAGCGCTGGGCCAGGACCAGACACTGGCTCCCCCTCCAGCACGGGCTCTCCCCACCTCCTTGGGACCACGCGCCCCACCAGCCCAGCAGAGCAAGCCCTAGTCAGTTCCAGGTCAACAAAGCCAGCAGGAGATTCTCGGAGGCACCCCGCCAACGCCGCTCACCTCCTGTCCAGGGGCTC
The DNA here is from genome assembly GCF_031143425.1 of Pleurodeles waltl. Taxonomy (NCBI): domain Eukaryota; kingdom Metazoa; phylum Chordata; class Amphibia; order Caudata; family Salamandridae; genus Pleurodeles; species Pleurodeles waltl. The sequence goes on from NC_090436.1 coordinate 322,472,167, forward strand.
GCCAGCCGCACGGTCCCGGCGCTGGGAGCCCGTGCAGTATGTCACCAGGCTCCAAGGGGCAACAGCCCTCCCAGTCCAGGGGGCCACTGGCCCTCACCTCCACCAGCAGCCCGCGGGCACCCCTGGCAGGGAACAGACATGGAAAGGGGGTGAAACAGTCTCTCCTGCGGTCTGACAACTGCGGGGGCCCCCCAGTGCCGAATGTGCCACAGGCCACTCACCGCCCCACTGCCGACTTTAACCTTTGGTGTGGCCAGCGCCAGAGTCCTCCCGGCCCTGCCGCGTATCCGTGGCCCACTGCTACTCCAATAGGGCAGCCGCCCTAGGCCCAGTCCTTTGCCGCACCCCGGTGCCCCTACACAGGTAGCGATCCAGCTGCTGTGCCGATTGCAACGGACACCTGCCTCCTGGGTGCCGGTGTCTCAGGTTTTTCGCAGTCCGGGCCATCAGCGGCCTGCCAGAGCCCCAGGGAGCAACCACGACCGGCCGGGCGAGACGCGGGCCCAGTTCCTCACCACATTGCGGCGCCCACACACAGGAGGTGATCCGCCCGCTGCACCCATCTCCCAAGTTCCTTGTGGTCCGGGCCGTCTGTGGCCCGCTGGAGACACAGGGGGCAGCCACGTTCAGCCGGGTGGGGAGCAGGCCCAGTCCTCCTCCACGTGGTGGCACCCGCACTCGGCAGGCAATTTGGGCGGTGCACTGAGCTCAGCAGGTGCCCGCCATCTTGGACGCCCACCTCTCAGGATCCACGTGGTCCGTGATATCCGTGTGCCAGTGGTCCAGCAAATCGCCTCTGTCCCCCCTGGGCTCTACCCACATCCAGCAGGGCTCCAGGGACTCAGGGAGACGGCCCCGCATGGCGTGGATGCCGGTGGATGATGTACGGGTCCTGGGCACTCTCAAAGGGCTGCCGCCATCTTGACGCCCCAAGCCACACCCACACCCCATATATCAAATGTTAAACTGATAAACGTGAAAACAAAAATGTTAAAAACATGATGCACAGGTTTTTTCAAAACTTGAAGGTACAAAATCAGTTTCCAAACTGCACTAGTTTAATACATTTACAAAAATGCGTACAGATCTTGAAGGTTGCAATTCAATTCAAGCCCAATACAAAATGGTGACCATCAACGTGATGTGTGAGTTCACTTGAAGCGCGTAACCAAATAAACACAATCACCTCCGTCATCATCAAAATAGAGCATTTGTAACCAAGGACCATTACTATGGTTTCCTCGCATGTGACGCGCATATAAATATGACACAACATATCCCAGAATGCTTCACGTGTTTCTACCGTGCTCTTCAATGCTGCGCAGCCACGGACTGAATCAAGAATTCAAAGTGGAATCAACACACACTGTTCCTGACAGTTACGCGCTGTAACGATTTAAGCAGAAGACAGCGACACTAATAGCAATGACTCTGGTAATAACATTTCTTTCTTTACTACAAATCAGTCGCAATTCCTTCTCCGACGTGTTTTTTTTTTGTTGCTTTTGTTGAGATAAGGCCTCCCAGTACAAGAACTGTCCACCACATAAATCAAATCAAATCAAATCATTAACATTTATAAAGCGCGCTACTCACCCGTGCGGGTCTCAAGGCGCTAGGGGAAAAGGGGGGGTTATCGCTGCTCGAACAACCAGGCCTTTAGGAGTCTCCGGAAAGCGGAGTGGTACTGGGTGGTCCTAGGGCTGGTGGGGAGGGAGTTCCAGGTCTTGGCCGCCAGGAAGGAGAAAGATCTCCCACCCGCCGTGGAGCGGCGGATGCGAGGGACAGCAGCGAGTGCGAGGCCAGAGGAGCGGAGGAGGCGGGTGGGGACGTAGAAGCTGAGGCGTCTGTTGAGGTATTCCGGTCCCTTGTCGTGGAGGGCTTTGTGTGCGTTGGTGAGAAGTCGGAAGGTGATCCTTTTGCTGACTGGGAGCCAATGCAGGTGTCTCAGGTGTGTGGAGATGTGGCTGCTGCGGGGTACGTCGAGGATGAGGCGGGCCGAGGCGTTTTGAATGCATTGCAGGCGATTTTGGAGTTTGGCTGTGGTCCCGGCGTAGAGGGTGTTGCCGTAGTCCAGGCGGCTCGTGACGAGGGCGTGGGTCACGGTTTTTCTGGTGTTGGCGGGGATCCAGCGGAAGATCTTGCGGAGCATGCGGAGGGTGAGGAAGCAGGCGGAGGACACGGCGTTGACTTGCTTGGTCATGGTGAGAAGAGGGTCCAAGATGAAGCCGAGGTTGCGGGTGTGGTCTGTGGGGGTCGGTGCGGTGCCGAGGGCCGTGGGCCACCAGGCGTCGTCCCAGGCGGACGGGGTGTTGCCGAGGATGAGGACTTCAGTTTTTTCAGAGTTCAGCTTTAGGCGGCTGAGACTCATCCAATCTGCGACATCCTTCATACCCTCTTGTAGGTTGGTCTTGGCGCTGGCGGGGTCCTTGGTGAGGGAGAGTATTAGTTGGGTGTCGTTGGCGTAGGAGGTGATGATGATGTTGTGCTTGCGTACGATGTTGGCGAGGGGGCTCATGTAGACATTGAAGAGTGTCGGGCTGAGTGATGAGCCTTGAGGTACGCCGCAGATGATCTCGGTGGGTTCTGAGCGAAACGGAGGGAGGTAAACTCTTTGGGAACGGTTTGCGAGGAAGGAGGCCATCCAGTCCAGGGCCTGGCCTTGGATCCCGGTGGAGCGGAGGCGGGTGATTAGGGTGCGGTGACAGACGGTGTCAAAGGCAGCCGAGAGGTCGAGGAGAATGAGGGCGACTGTTTCACCGTTGTCCATCAGGGTTCTTATGTCGTCTGTGACTGAGATGAGGGCGGTTTCAGTGCTGTGGTTGGTTCGGAATCCGGTTTGTGAAGGGTCGAGCAGGTTGTTGTCTTCCAGGAATGTGGTCAGCTGTTTGTTGACGGTCTTCTCTATTACCTTGGCTGGGAAAGGCAGAAGAGAGATGGGGCGGAAGTTTTTCAGGTCGCTCGGGTCAGCCGTAGGTTTCTTTAGTAGGGCGTTGACTTCGGCGTGTTTCCAGCATTCGGGGAAGGTAGCAGAAGAAAAAGAAGAGTTGATGACGGTCTGGAGGTGCGGGGCGATGATGTCGTCGGCTTTGTTAAAAGATGAAGTGCGGGCAGGGGTCCAAAGGGGCGCCGGAGTGGATAGAGTTCATGATGGATTTGGTTTCTTCCGTGTTGATGTGGGTCCAGTTGTTGATGGTGATGGCCGGGTATGCGGGTTCAGTGGTGTTTGGTTGGGTCTGGTGTCCGAAGCTGTCGTGGAGGTCGCTGATCTTGCGATGGAAGAAAGTGGCGAGGGATTCGCACAAATCCTGTGAGGGCGTGGCGGCGTTGGCATTGGCGCTGGGGTTGGAGAACTCCTTGACGATGCTGAAGAGTTCTCTGCTGTTGTGGCTGTTTTTGTCCAGTCTGTCGGTGAAAAAGTTCCTTTTGGCAGCGCGGATCAGGTGGTGGTGTTCGCGGGTAGCGTTCTTGAGGGCGGTCATGTTGTCAGCGGTGTGGTCCTTGCGCCAGGCTTTCTCAAGGGCGCGACAAGTTTTCTTTGATTATTTGAGGGTGTCAGAGAACCAGAGAGGTTTTTTGGTGTTGGTCTGTCGATGCGTGCGTTTGAAGGGAGCAAGGTTGTCTGCGCAGTTGGAGATCCAGTTTGTGAGGTTGAGGGCTGCGTCGTTGGGGTCGGTGGTGAGGGTGGGTTGGTTGGCGGCGAGTGCGGAGAAGAGTTGCTCTTCAGGGATCTTGTTCCACTGTCGACGAGGGATGGATTGAGTGTGGAGGTGGCGGGTCTCGCATCGGAATGTGAAGTGGACGCAGCTGTGGTCGGTCCAGTGTAGGGCGGAGGTGTGGCTGAAGAAGACGTGTTTGCTGGCGGAGAAGATAGGGTCGAGTGTGTGTCCGGCGATGTGGGTGGCGGTGTTCACCAGTTGTTTGAGGCCGAGGTTGGCGAGGTTGTCGAGCAGGGTGGTGGTGTTGGGGTCGTTGTTTTGTTCAAGATGGAAGTGGAGGTCGCCTAGGAGGATGTAGTCCGGTGAGACGAGGGCGTGCGGGGAGATAAAGTCGGCGATGGCGTCGCTGAAAGGGGCACGTGGTCCGGGAGGACGGTAGACGAGGGATCCTCTGAGGGTGGTCCTCGGGTCGGTGCGAATCTGAAAATGCAGGTGTTCAGCGGCGAGAGGGGCGTCTTTGGTGAAGGTGGTGACGCTGATGGAGTCTTTGAAGACGATGGCGATACCTCCTCCTACTTGGTTGGTGCGGTCTTTTCTGGAGATCTTGTAGCCTTCGGGGATGGCGGTGGCGATGTCTGGAGCAGAGGAGGCGTTCATCCAGGTCTCCGTGATGAAGGCGACGTCCGGTGCTGTGGAGTCCAGGAGGTCCCAGAGTTCAACGGCGTGTTTGTGGACGGAGCGAGCGTTGACTAGGATGCACTTGAGGTGGTTGATGGCGCGTGGGCTTGTGGTCGTGGTAGTTGCGTGGTGGAAGATGCGTTTGCAGGAGTTGCAGGCGAAGGGTCCATGGGTGCGTTTGGGGTGAGCTTGGAAGCAGGTGTTGGAGCGTCCTGGGTTGAGGGCGTGGAGGGTGGTGGGGTCGTAGCGGATCAGCGGGGCTTGGGAGAGCTGGGAACCAGGGGTCGTGGTGCTGGGCGCGGGCCAGGCGCGGACGGGCGCAGACGGGCTTGCCTCTGGCGCGCCTCCGGCGCGCCAGCGGCCGCCATATGAAGTAGGAGGGGGGAGGGGTCAGCTGGGGGCGAATGGGAGCTGGGGGGCGGGGGCGTGCAGGAGGTCGCGGCGGGAAAGCGCGAGGGAGGGGGGACAGGTAGAGTGAGAAGAGCTGGGGGAGGGGGTTTTAAGGGTGGAGGGGGGTGAGTGTTAAGAGGTTTAGGAGATTAGGGAGAAAGATAGGAGTAGGGTTGTGAAGATAGGGGAGGGGGGGTTGCAGAGGTGGGTGAGGGTGAGAGGTAGAGTGAGAGGATAGGAAGATAGGTAATAGAGGGGGTGGCGGGAAGGGGGGGAGAGATAGAGAAATCGATAGAGAAATGGATAGAGAGATAGGAAGATAGGAGGAGGTGGAGAGTGAGGGAGTTAGATAGTGGGATAGAGAGATAGAGAGATAGGTAGATAGGAGGAGTGAGGGAGGTAGAGAGTGAACGGGTTAGATAGGGGAGAAAGAGAGGGGGATGCGAGTGAGGGAGGGGGATGAGGCAGGAGCAGGAGGGCAGGCGCGGGGAAAAGAAGACGGAGGAGGCAGAAGAGCCGAAGGCAGAAGATAGAAGACAGAAGAGCGGAAGAACAGAAGAACAGAAGAACAGAAGACCGGAAGAACAGAAGAACAGAAGACCGGAAGAACAGAAGAAAGGAAGACCGGAACAACAGGAGACCAGTAGAACAGAAGAACCCAGAAGAACACAGAAGAAGATACAGAAAACGAAGAACAGAAGGCAGAAGACCACAGAAGAAGATGAGGAAGAAGAGAAGAAGAGAGAAGACGGGGAAAAGAAGAGTACAGAAGAAGATTACAGACGAGGAGCGAGGAGGAAGAACAGAGAAGAAGAAAAGAAGAAAAGAAGCAGGAGCAGGAGAGAGGGTGAGTAGCGCGGGGCAGAGCGAGGGGCTGGGAGGTGGGGGGTACTTACTGTGAGGTGGGTCTCAGGAACTCAGGAATCTGGAGGAGCTGAAGGAGCTGCAGCGGCCGGGGGAGCGACCTACCCTTGGGTAAATGCACAGTCTCTCCTTTGAACCCACTTCTGGTACCAAATAATGTAGTATGGGATTGTGCATATGAACCAACCAGAAACGAGGAAAAAACAAGTGTGGTTTATTTCATACAAAACTCACAACACGGAGCAACTTGCAGGTGAGTCTTGCTGGTCCACAGCCCAACGACAACGGAGCTACTGACCATGGCAACACCAACCTTGCAGAATGGCCGCATGTCATGGAACATTACACATTAAGGAAACACAACTTTTAAATACAAATGTAAACATGTGCATATACTACATCTCTTCTATATCTCCTCTGTCACCTTCATGAGATACCACTACAACACGACTACAGCAGGTAGTGCCTATGCCGTCAAAAGTCTAAATTTATAAATGCATACTGCAAGTATCTTGGTTTCAAACGGACTATTCACTCTTGTCTAGCATGTCAGAAAACGAGGGTGTATAAATTACAACACGTCCTGCTCTCCAACACATTCAAGATTATTATGTTAGAGCGGATCTCAAACTTCTCCCATGGCAGAAGACATACTAACTGCGTCAGCATGAAATTCTAGAATGCCAATTTAATTGCCTGCAGCTAAGGATGAACAACATAGCAACATTCTATGCAAAACTAAATCGCTGGTTGTGAATTTGATTTCCACCAATCAAACGAGAGATCAATAATTCGTATAGTTTTCTAGAGGAGGGTAGACGTGGCTTATCTCCATGCTGCTGTTTCTCAGTTCACTTCCTTGTTTTGCGTTGATAACATCTGTTATGGTGTCTAGTATCAGTTAATATCTTAGGCCTCATTTATGTTATTGTAATTAAAGCCCCCAATAGCAACTGTAACCAACTCAACTACATCTCTGAGATATATATCATGACTACTTGCTATACAAACTGTGTTGATTAAAAATGCTCATGTCTGAAGAAATACACAATTTAATTAAGAAATAAATCAGTCACTGAATATATGAAGTGTTCTGTGATAAAGTGTTTTCTCCTGAAATGATTGCCACCATCCCTCAGGACATTTGGGGGTATATTTACAGGTCAGTCCCAATGTGCCACTTTTCTTGCATTCCCCTGCGCCCCATAGCAACATCATTGTTGCGCTGTATTTACAATAAGGTGCATCATGGCGGTCATTACCACAACAGCGTCAATATTATGCTGTTGTGGTGCTTTTCTGCACTAGTGCCGAAAATGTTGGCACTAGTGCAGCAAGGCATAGGGAGGCCCATAGGCCAATACAGGAGCATCACTTTAACCCCTGCCTTCAGCAGGCGTTAAAAATGAGGGGGGAAATGGCACAGGGAAATCCTGTAAATTTCACTGCACCATTTTTTTCAGACATCCCTGCGTGGGAACGTCCCCCTTGCATATATTATGTCTGGTACAGGCATAATGTGGCACAAGGGGTTACAGAGTGGCACAATGCATGCATTGCGCCACTTTGTAAATATGGCATGGGGGAATGGCCTACTTAGCGCTGCCTTAGCATTAAAAGAAATAATGCTAAGGCAACGCTAAGAGGCGCAAAAGGCTTGTGAATCTGTTCCTTGGTTTCTCAGTCACTCATCAGGCACATCCCGTTTTCCTCCTATTCTCCAAAAGATGCCATTTCGACCATCGAGATACAACAAGTTGTTTCAGTTAACTATGAACTCTGCACGTCTTATTTAGCTAGATGTTGCTCACACCTGGATATCTGAGAGCGGGAATAAGGACACCTACACAATGCAAGCTAATTGGTTATGATGGTTAAGTATCCCCACAGAAAGAAACTACAATGTTGCTGGATTTCTAATTACCTCTCCCACTTGGCAACCCTCAGATTCACAGCCAATGACCCTCTCTCTGATCCCATGATATCCCCCCGGGGTCCAAAATTCCGCTTTCTGTTAAAAGATGGCCACCCTGCTGTGCTCTGTATGCTCTGCAGTAACGCAGCTCATTGGTTCGCTACCACACAATCTGGAGTATAATCTAGGGTGACCAGGCGCCCCGGATTTGCCGGGACAATTCCGTTTTTTCAACAGCTGTCCTGGCAGATTTCTGGAAATGTAGTTCATGTCACGGTTTTTAGAGAGGGTCGCTTGAAAACTGTGGGAGGTGATTTTGTTATGTTTTCCATAGAAGAGATTGTTAGCAGGTGTTATCTGAAGGCTATTAAATTACCAGGCATTATACTGGCTTTAAAAAATGTTTTTTATTTATGTTCTTAATGCCTCTTCAGAAATTCTATGCTGACGAGCGCTGTCATTCTGAGCGCTCGTTTGAAGTAAAATTGTAGTCCTTCTATTTTTGTGAAATGTCCCGGTTTCAAGCCTAAAAATTCTGGTCACCCTGGTATACTCCCAAAACACGCCTCCTAGTACGATTCACTAAATATTATCGCAAGTGAACAATGATCAGCAGTCCGAGATCCATCACTTGGTTCAGTGAATTCTGTACTGTGGAAGTTTGCACGGCAAATGGGCCATGAAGTCTGAGAGTTCGAGGGGGAGACATAAACTCCATGTTTTGTTTAAATTGAGTGCAATTGATGAAATATTGTGTTTTCCTACTCCAACGTGTTTGGCTTTATCTTCAATGACTTTGCTTCCCATGCAGTAGTAATGACGCTGGTTTTGAAGACAGGAGACCGGTCTTTCCGTTAAACCGGCTGCATTTCCCACCCTGTTAGTACGCGCCTTCTATTCTTTCACGCTTAGATTATTAGTGCCCAGAAGCAGCGTTTATCGTCCCACAAATTGAAGCTCTGCTATAGTTCCTTTTTCCGAATTGTGTTGTCGGTTTCACATTCACGTCCCCTCGTCTCCAGTCTCCACTCCTATCTATTTTCCAGAGGTATCTCTTTCCCTTACATGCTGAATTTCCTTGTCCTTCCACAATTGACCATGTCCTTCCTGTCCGCGTGGCCCAGGGGAGATATCGCTTTTCCTCCTTCTGCATACTCTGACATTTCATTCACACCCGTGGTCTGCATTTGCTCCTTTCCCATTTTTTTACTTTTTGCTTTTAAAAACAATATACGATTAACTATTAAAATGAAATGACGAAAGAGTAATTTCAGAGCCAATGACATCATTAATGCAAAATTTTAGCCATGGAATCTCGAGGGCGAAAATGCCAGATATCACACTATATGGTAAAGAGATTCAAACAGAGGCCTCACCACCTTTTCCTGTAACCACATAAATGAGTCAAATCTGTAGGGGGTGGTGTACGGCTTCTTTCCTGCCCATAGTGCCTGTTCGCTGGGCCGCGTGCCTTAGCACATTTTTACGGACCTCCTCTGCAGCCGCGCATCAGTTTACGTTGTCACAACAGTACATCATATCCTTTGCAGCCCTGTCCAATCCACTTTATTTTATTCATGTTCGTTGATTTCACCCTTTATAGGTATTACACCTACCTTATTTTTTGCCTTTCGCCCGCGTATTCACATAGACAAGCTTATTCATAGTTTAGCAGAGGTTCTTTGCTCTAATATGCACCATTTTACAACACAGAAGTAGTATGTGCCCAGATACATCAATCTATGTGCACGCTATGGCGGCATTGAAGGGAAGTCAACATAACCTGGCCCTTGGGGGTAGATAATGCGCTTTACAAACACACATAACGTTCATTCTTTTTCTGCTCTTTTCAGCTGTTGTCTCCTTTCTCTCTTAGGGCCATATGTACTAAAGCATTTTCCCATAGACACAGAATAGGTAAAATCCTTTGGTGCATCTGGCCCTTAGTTCCGACTGATGTCTGCCTTTCCACTTGCACTCATTTCTGCCTTTTTACTCACTTCCCACTTTCACTCTCTTTATGCTCATTTCTGCTCTTTCACCCATTTCTGTCATTTTTTTTGCATCCCACTTTCACCCTTTTTGCTGCTTATTTCTGCTGTTTTCTCACTTTCCACTTTTCTGCCCATTTTGGTCGCTTGCACTATTTCACTCTTTTGCTTCTTCTCCACTATTAGATACTTCTCTCGCTCTCTCTTTTTCATTGCCTCCTCTTGAAGCCTTCTCCCACTCTTTTCCTCCCCAAACGTGCTCCCTACCTGTTTTTTCCTGCCTTTTGTGCTCCCCCACTTCCCGTGCCCCCTCTTCCCATGGCCCCTTGTTCTCCTCCCACCTCCCAGGATCTACTTAATAACAGCTGCAGAATTGACGTGTACAGCAGGGATGCCATTGGCGTGCCAAAGGTCCACCGAAGACAAGCCTGTCTGTGCAAGTCCATGACTGTCTGTGCCCAGCGCAAGGAACCCTTGTCCTACCCTCACCCGCCGCTACCTCGCCATGACCCTCCATGCTTTCAACTCTGGTCGCCACTCACCGCGCTGTTGCCACACTGCACCTCAAAACATTGAAAAAGCATTTTCCTACAAGTTCTCATGCACCCTCCTTCAAACTCCACTCACTTCTCTTGCACCAACAGTGTACAACACCCCACTCTCTCACCCTCACACAAACCAGCCACCACTTACATTACAGTTTGCACTGTCATGCAGGCTCCTCAACACCAGCTCACTCGCCAAACATGCCACAGAGATCTGGGACCAGCTGCATGACCACATCATCGACCTGCTGTTTGGTACAGAGACCCACATCAGCCTCTGACATAGCCACAGCCATCCTCATTGGCTAGACGATCACCAGGTGGGACTGTCAGCACAAGTCCTGAGGCGAAGTCCCCATCATCTTCAAGAATGCCATCAGTTGCATCATCACCATGGACACATTCACCAGTAACTTGGAACATGTCGCGTTCAAACTTTACAACACAGCCAATTTAATCTCAAGCAGAACCCTCATCTACAGACCACCAGGACCACACATCAACTTTGCCAACACCATCATAGCCTTCATTGCACCACAAATCCTCCACTCCAGTACTTACAGCCCCCTGAGGGACCTTAACAACTACTTGAAAGAAATGCTGACCAGAACTCAATGACTCTGCTGGAAAACTTTGGAAACCTCTGCGACACCCAACATGTGACTGCACCCTCACACACTCCGCAGGACACCTCCAGGACCCAACCTTCACTTTGTTCAACACTTTCTCGGTTGATAAGCCCACTCTGATCACCTGGACAGACCACACTCTCATGAGATTCAGGATCACCATCCACCACAACCGCAGACCAATCACCATCCAAGCTGGTCGCTAAAACTGGCACAACATTTCAGAGAAGGACCGGAACACCACTCTCCCAGCACACCAGCAGCCTGCCGGAATCCTGCAACTGCTTCAACAACTGGATCGTCTGTCTGCCTCATGTAGGACAGTCTGTGTTTTTAGACAGTCTGGGTGCCCAGTGTACAAAGGATTACCACAGTCAAGGACTGATGCCTGGACAATGATCTGCTGGCATTCAGACCGTACTAATGGAAGAACTTCATTCAAGCTCTAAAGGGTTTAGTAAGAAGCTGGGTGTTAATTTATTGATTTCCAGGTTCCTTGCCAAATCCATAGGAATAGTTGTAGCACCCAAAATATTGGACCATCAGTTCTATGACCTGAAGCTCACTGGGAAACCTCATACCATTACCTCTGTTTTGTTAGTGTATAATATGGGAGCAATAAAATTCACCTGGTTAGCCACTGCCTTCGTGCAGTGTCATAATCTCTTCTGGTGGATTCAGCTATGTGAGCAGAGCTAAATATTTTATCAATTCAGATTCTGGTAGAATCTAAAGCTGTTGTGGGATCCGCACATCTGGCTTTGCGTATGGCAAGCTTCTGTGAGTTTAATCAGCCCCTGGTTTGGGAGTATTTATACTCGCCAACAAAACTACTGAATGTTCCTCGGTATCCACTTTATGAGTGGCATTCCAATCAGAGAACTCCCAGAGCTGCCGTGTGAGGGAGAATGCAACGTGCGCCGTTCCCGCCATGTACTGCTGACGGGCCAGAGAGCCGACCCAGTGAGGCAGCTTCGGGCCCGCCACCCGGCCGCGCGCTCCCGCTGCGCATGGACGGCGAGCTCCACAAAGCCGGTGCGGCCTGGCGCAGCACAAGACGTTGTTTATGATAAACCGCACGGAGCTGTCCAAATTTTTGAGTGAAATAAAACAAAGCCCAGAGCATGGTTTTGAACGTGGCCCATATATGGCGCTATGCGTTTCGCGGCTGCAAAGCATCATTGTTATTCTGATGGGCAGTTTATTTGAATCTGTGTAAAACATCGGAGCACTACAGATGACTGAATTCGTTGACTAATTACTTATGGTCATAAATGGAGCATTTTGTTGCTCTACCAACACATTTTTGTCTTCTGCTTGGCCGACAGCCCAGCATCGTATTCTGGCTGCGGGCTGGATGCTCATTTGGCTGGGGATGCAGACAGAGGGTGAAGACAGACTGTGGCTCGTCTCCACTGATCCGTACTGACAGACGCTTTCTTCTACTCCCCTCACCCCACACAGAGTAGATGTGGTTTAATACCAAGATTCGCTGCATATTTATTTTACATCAATTAGTTACATCGTATGCGTCTAAGTAGGCCCCACTTTACTCACACAGTTACTACAGTGCTAAATGGTACAGCCAAATTTTTCAAAACTGAATCTGCACATCTTGCTTCAAGGATATGCGCGAGAACACTTCCCTGCAAACATTCCTATTCACAAATGGGCCTGTGACACACAACCGGGCCCCGCGCATCCTGCGGTATGAAGCACCTGAGGAGCACTGCGGTATGCATTGGTTCTCTTGAGACACACGCACACGCAGGAGTGTGCTGCCTTAAAGCACCCCGCCGGGAAAATGTAATTGATTTCACTCCTACTCATAATTAAATCACCAAAATGACATCCCGCATGCTCTTCTCTGCTTGACTGTTTAAGTACATAGATATAACCGGGACATATTTGTCCCCTGTGCGCATTTCGCTTCCAATGCACCGGGAGATCACCAAAGCAGGGATGTGCTTACTCCTGCACACATCACAGTCCAACGAGACGCGGAATTACTTTTCCCTGGGTTCCAGTCGGTATGGGGTCAGGGCTGGAATGGCTGTTCTGCCACTCTGGCATTTCCCTGGTGGGCTGCCAGCTATGGAGGCTGTAGGAAGCCTCCTGCAGTGTGCTGCTGGTTTGAACACTTTTACCAGGGCTTATTCTAGGTTCCAGTCCAGCCCTCATAGGGCCCAATGTCAAAAGGGAAAACTAGCAGAGCAATATTAGTCATTCATCTGACTGTCATTGTGAATGCCTACAATCGTGTAGCTTCGTAGTGTTGCTACCTTGCTCATTGAATTGCCTGTGAGCAATTTATTTTATTATTCTGTTTTATATTTGTAGTCTATTGGTTATGGCAAGGGTTAAGTGTTGGTTGGGAGGGCCAACTTTGAATAGGATGGTTTTCTTTTCATCTAGGCATGCTTGGGCCAAAGTTAAAACGTAGGTAGTGTACCAGCTGAGCTTTTTGTGTGCTGTTGTTCATAGAAGGGTGAAGTGTGAAGGGTTAGGTGTGGTCTGTGATTGCGGGTGCAGCGGGCTAACTTCGGGGAAATATTTAATAAATGTGTATAGACCTCAGTGTGGTTTCACACATTCCTTGCTGAGCTCTTTGACTTCAACTATTTGCACTGTATTGTATTGGGTGTTCCCACGCAACAGCCTTGGTTTTTGATGCATTCCAAGATTTAGAAGAACAGGTAAACCTGGGAATGCTCCAAAAAGATATGCCTCCCCAGGATGCAACACAAGCACCCTTGCACCATAGTACTAAGCAGGTCATTGTGCATCAGCACAGGGGAAAAGACAGGAATATGCCATACTGCCTTAAATACGGCGCATTCCTGCCCGTTCCCAGTGGCAGTTTGCAGTGCAGCAAGATGAATTGGTACGCTGCGCCACTTTGTAATAAATATGCCCCCAGGAGTGCCAGAAACTGGTCCAGGAGCTGGATCTGTGTAATGCACAATCTGTCTCCAAATGGGGTATTAGCTTGAGGCAGAAACCCTCAGCAATTGTGCGAGAATTTCTCATGAACCAGTGCTAGGGGTCTCACTCCAGTGAAAACACAGAAAGACCATTTAGCTGTACGGTTGGTCTTGCTGGGTGAAAACTCCCCTTCCTTGAGGGAAGGAGCAATCAGATTGTAGAGGAGTGCTGAAGATATTGCGTGAATGGAAGGATGTCACGAGGAGGAGTGCTATGAGGAACAGTGCAGGCAGGAATGAACATTGGCGAGCTGTAGCCCCAGAGAAGCCTTTCGGAAGCAGTGTTTGTGGGCATGGGAATCTATTTCTTCCCAACCGGAATGCGGCGAGCAGTAGCAAAATATTCCCATCAAACTGACACCAGAACAACATGAGCTGTGAGTGTGTTCAGGGTTTTGTGTCATTATATAAAGCCCATGCAATGCCTTAATCCTGAAGTAGAACACAAGTTAGTGATCTTGCATTTCCACCCTCAAGAAAGATCACTGCTATGAGCTGGAGTGAGCTCCTCATTTGTTTCAGAAGAGGGCTTCAGATTTAGGCCTGAGTTATGAAGATCTGTGAGTAGAACAAGTGAGCCCTGCACAGTTGATTGGTACCCACGCAGCCCATTCACTTCAGATCTGGAGGTAAATGCCTAACCACAGCTGTACCACAGCAGACTGTCACTAGAGCCAATGGGGCAGTCAGTGCAGCTGCTCTCCAGCACTGACGTGCGAGGACACACACCAGCAGACGCAGTGTCCTTTAGCAAGCCGCAAGCAGCGTAAGACTGTGCATTACCCTTTCAAGGCACTGTGCACAACCACACTTGCTGGGAAACAATGACTTTAACCAACACCAAGACAGCTTCATGGGCAGCTTGAAGACAGCTATACTTGATTGTTCATAACACTAGTGTCTGAAAGCCTTAGAGAAAGTGAAATTAAATTATTCTCCACAGCCTTGAAAAGCCTCGAGAAGGATGTTTTGCACGGATCTTGTCACGCCACTCATAAGAACCCCAGTACAGCCTACAGTGAGGATTGGTTGACTATTCCCTTATAGCTCCCCCACGAACCATGCATAATATAATGGCCCCTAACATTTTGTGTGTGGTATTTAGCTGTTTGTTATGATAAAAGTATTTTTGGTCTTTTGAAGTGAAAATACTAGTGCAACAATCAGTTATTAGTCGGCGTTATGTACTTGACTGAGATTTGATTTTCACCCCAGACCACCCCTCTGAGTAATGCCTTAGCCCACTCTGCCTAGCTACCTTGAGGGCCAAGTGCTAACGAGGTGTACTTGGTGATCACTTTTGGATCCAACAGTAAGGTAGGTCCCAGGGCATCAGAGGTTAAAGGCTCTCATTGTCACAATTTGAGCCCAGTAACCAAAGACTGCCCTGGGACTGCTAAAAAAAGTTGCAGTACGGAGGCTATTTCAGAACAGGGTCACATGGTTCGTATTTAACATAGCACCAAGACACTATGGCAGCAGCTCAGGCCCAGTTTACGACAACGCGCCATGGACTCAGCAGGCCAGGCCAACCATTTTACCCTGGGTCATCATTACCTATGCCCTAAACTGCTGCTTTCGCCGCTAATTTAACAATACTTTCCCATAGGATAAGGGGCTTTAAAACATAATTTCCACTTCTTTGCAGGCTGACAGACCCCTTTGTGCAATAGTACCTGCTTTGGTTGGCTGGAATATGGATTCCGCTGTTTGTAGCAGAAGAAAAACACATTGGTTACATCTATTTCATAATCATAACCTGCTCTGTCCTTAATGTGTGCCTCTATTCTTAATAAAGTTCGTAGAAGATGCAGAGCATGCAAACTCCACAAAATCTGCCACTCACTGGGGTTTTGCAAAGGGCTAGATGAAACTTCACAGTGGTTTCCCTTCTCTTTTTCCTTTCATCGTGTTTTACAATTCTTAGGGATATACTGCGTTCTAGGACACCCCTGGGACATAATTTGCTAAGCCTGCCTTCTTTATACATGTACTTATTTATCCATTTGTGCATTTATGTATTTGCTGTTTTATAATAATGCCACGAGGGTGCAAGAAGAGTGCCATGAAAATCTTAACTATCCGCTGACATGGTCAGAGAACAAAAAGTCTATAGACATGATGAGAGTCAATTTAATGGCTTGGGAAATTTCAGGAAGGGCTGATGATAGAGTTGGAGTGATCAGTGCAACCATCATACCCTGTGGAAGCGTGCCTTATTTATCAGAACATCTGTTAATACTAAAAAGAGTCTGGAGCCTTGGAAGAATGCCACGCCTCCTACTTGGAACCCCCAAGTCACTTGGGCTTTCACACAGCATGATCCAGCACTGTTGAAGCTACTCAGCTTCAGGATGACACTCACACTCTCAAATGTGGCTCTCAAAAACATGTAAATATGGAAAATGCCATAGCTCTCAAGGATGCAGAAGCTTTGTATTGCTTTACCTTTAAAGTGAACCTATAAATACTCATGATTTATTCAATTTGTGATGTCAATATCATATTCTTCATAAATACCAATATTTAGTATTAATAGTAGGATAACGAGATCCACGGAGGACTGCAGCCTCCTGCACTCATAGGAGGATCTAGCCTGGCCGGCAAAAGCTCACAGAGTCCATATTAGGGTTCAGATCACCATCTTTGCCTGTGTGCGTGAACAGTGAAAACGACGGAAAAACAAGGAGAAGACACAAAAAACAGTGGAAAAGCAAGGCGAAAAGCATGGAGAAAGCAGGGAGAACGAGGAAAAAGCAAGGAGAAGGCACACATAAAATCAGCGAATAAGCAAGGAGACACAAAAAATCAGGTAAAAAGCAAGAAGAAAGCAGTGGAAATGAGGGAAAAGCAAGAAGAGGGCACAAAACGGGGTGAAAGCAAGGGAAAAGCAAAGAGGAACACTCAAAAATAGCGGGAGGAAGAAGAAAGCAGTGAGAATGAAGGAAAAGCAAGGAACAGGCACGCAAAAAAGGAGGGAAAAGCAAGGATAAAGCAGTGCAATGAGGGAACGACAAGGAAAAGGCACACAAAAAACAGGAGAAAAAGTAAGGAAAAAGTAGGGGAAAATGAGGGAAAAGCAAGAAGGCACCCAAAAAATAGGAGGAAATGCAAGGAGAAAGATGAGAAAATGAGGGAAAACAATGAGAAGGTACTCAAAGTACTGGTGAAAACCAAAAGAGAAAGCAGTGAGAAGGAAGGCAAAGTAAGGAGCAAGCACACCAAAAATTAGGGAAAAAGCAAGGAGAAAGCAGTAAAATTGAGGAAAAAGCAAGGAGAAGGCACACAAAACAGGTGGAAACGCAAGGAGAAAGCAGTGAAAACGAGGGAAATGCAAGCAGAAGGACTCAAAAAGCAGGGCAAAAGAGCAGAAAGAAAGCTATGAAAATGATGGAAAAGCAAGGGGAAGGCATACAAATTATGGGGGAAAGAGCAAGGAGAAAGAAGTGAGAACGAGGCAAAAGCAACTAGTGGGCACACAATAAATGGGGAAAAGGCAAGAAGAAAACAATGAAAACAAAGGAAAAGCAAGGAGAAGGCACACAAAAAACAGGAGACAAGAAAGCAGTGAAAATTAGAAAAAAGCAAGGAGCAAGCACACAAAAAACAGGGGAAAAATGCAAAGAGAAAGCAGTGAAAAAGAGGAAAAAGCGAGGAGCAGGCACACAAAAATGGGTGAAAAAGCAAGATGAAAGCAGTGAAAACAAGGGAAAAGCAAGGAAAAGGCACTCAAAAAACAGGGAAAAAGCAAGGAGAATTCCAGAGCAAGTGGGATGCAGCAGCACGGGTGAGCTGGGTCTTTTTTTAAAAACTTTTGCTGCAGATTTGCGAATACACCCTGTTTTGATGGCAAAAAATGTAAAACAAATAATTTATTATTTTGGCCCTTGGCGGGGTCCCTGTGGGACTGAACCAGCATGCCTCGTGGGTCAGGGTATTCCTATCCTGTTCCCTTTTTTGTTTACTGTTTTCTTGTGACTCAACTCAGCCTGAGTCCCAAGATGGCTGCCAACACTTCCTGGGTGAAGTGTCGGCAGCCAATCAGACCTCAGCAAGAGATCTCTCGGCTCTACGAAGGATCGTGTCCCTGGATATCTATATTTCTTTTTCCTTTAATAACACCAAAACTACTGAACGGATTTACACCAAATCACAAGATCTTTCTGGCCCAAGATCTAGCTTTCTGCCAAATCTGGTGTAATTCTATTCAGCGGCTTAGGCTGTTGTCATGTCTAAAATCTTTATAGAAAATAACATGGGAAACACACATTTTGTGACCCCCTCCCTTTTTTCAGCCCCAGCTTGACAGATCACCCCAAAACTTTCCATGCAGAACTAAACAAAGCAGGGCATTTCATTGGAAAATTTCGTGAAGGTTCCTCAAACAGCGCCTTGTCTGTCTTTACAGAAAAGTGGTTATTATATGATAACATTTCCAAGTGGGTAATACTGTGTTGCAATCCTGTTGGTGTCAAGTTGAAGAGTATTAAATCATCTGTGTACTACAGGACCTGTACTTCCTTGCAACCTATCACTGGAAGATTCGCTAAATCAAATCAGAAAAGGTGGAAGACCATCTCAAATTTCATTAATTCTTGACTGATTTTGGTGAACTTCCATCAGGATTCAGACCCACATACCCAATGTATGCATGAATGTTAATTCACCAAAATGCCAGGGGTAGCAGGGCAACCTCACACACCATTTAATCTTTACTTTCACTAGCACAAGCATGCTTTCACATACACACACATTAATGCATACTCACACTCACTCTCACTCAAACACACTCTCACCCATAAGTATGCACCTAACATACATTCAAAATAATTTTTCTTACTTAAGAGTCCAGGGAGGGTCATATTACAGTAAACCGTAATTTATTCTTTATTACATTAATATTGAATAATAAAATATTGTTCACTAGTAGTGTAATAAAAATTGACACAAAACAAGGAAAGTGGAGCTGCCCCTGTGTTCCTGGCACTGATTTTGACTCCTCTGAGGCTAGAGGTCACAATGGCAGGGCAGGAGTCGCAAGGGGCTGCCTATCGGGTACTCCAAGCTGATACATTTGGTGCCAGAAAATGACTTATCCATTCAGAAACGCTTGTATTATCCATACAGCCTGCGTACATGGGCAACATTTTCGTCTCTCAATACTTATCGGTAATTGTATTCAAGATCAAATTTGTTATTACTAATGAATTACTACAGAATTCGTTTCAGTATTTGCCCATAATTGGTTGCTTGCTAAAATGCATCCCAACTCAATTTAGCAAAGAAAAAGGCCTATAATTCCACGGGCCCTGTTATTGGACATGAATTAATAAAGTCTCACCATAATGCAGGACCATCCCCTTTCCTCTCCCGGGCTCAAGACGTTTTTGAACAGCAGAGGGAAAAATTGGGCCATAATTGGTTTCCTCTCCATATATTGCTGGTGCACCCGCTCTGGCTCTGCGCAGTTGTGCATATTTAATTTTGAAGCCATACCATCATTTACAATGGGGTTTGCATCATTGTCTTTCCCCATACAACATTGTATGCGTGTATGGAAAAGGCCTCTACTGAAAAAGCAACAATATTCAATGCACATGTAGTTGAAATTGTAAGTCATCGGCATTGCACTGGCTCACTCTATGCCATTCAACAGCTTTCACGTGGACATGATTCGTGGTATATGACTGGTATCAAGCACAGACGGGTACCCTATCTTAGAGCTTTACTTTCTAAGCGTGCATATTTATCAACAGACAGATGCATTGTTTTCACAACTCCTAAATTAATCCAGTGGGAATCTGCTGCGATCCTGTTAACTGTCATTCGGGACATCGCCTCCCACCTTCTGCTCTTTGAAGGATTAATTAATCCCCAAAAGGATCTTGGTCGGTGAGGATGGGAGTCGAGTGATGTAAGATTTTCCTACAGTCGTCACGGCATTCCCATCTCTATGGCTGCGAGGAGCAAGGTGTCTACCGGGTCCTGGGAGGGTAGATGTGTCGGGTGTGTTTATAGGAGAAGAAAAAAGGTTTTTTGGAAAGTAAACAATATTCTTGGGCCCTTTCAAATCTATCCAAGCTTTGAGGTATCTAGATGTGCACAAAAATAGTGAGAACTGTTCTGCCACTGAAACGCTGACCCTGATTTAATTGTGGGGGAAGAAGGTTTAGCCTTCCTCCACCAGGGAACTGCCTCACACCTTCCAACTGTGACTTACCGAGCAGTGACGGAGGTGGTGATGGCACCACCCAGATGGCAGTATCCTACATCTGCCAAACTCAGCAGCCCAGCCAAATCCCACCACGGAAGAGTCTGGTGGTGGTATTCACCGAACATGTTTTTACATGGCAGGGTGGAAGGATGGCAAAGGAGCTCAACAGTTCATAACACCTATATCTCCTCCCGGGGAGCAAGGAACCCCTAATTATTCTTTTTTTGTTAAGGGGTGCTTGCTTATCATAGATAAATTCATTAAGCATTACTGGCTGGGCATGTAATAGCTGCTGTTAATTTCCCTCCGCATAGTTTAGGGCGTGAGCAGCAAGTGAGGATACATAACGAGGGGGATAATTAACAGCTGTTATTGGCCTGTGAGTGAGGGTACATTTTCTGTTTGTGTATCCCTCAACCCCTCACACGCATCCTAGATAGCCAGCTCTGCAGGAGCACGAGCGGGCTCTCACCTGAACTGCTCCACCCTCCCGTGGGGCTCACTGTGTCTCTTCTAATCCAGCCGCCCGTACATAGGTTGATGTTTGGTCCCCTCGCTTCAATCTGAAGGCCAGAGTGAGAGCCACGGGAGTCATTTCTGTCACCCAAACATGCAGCTGAGAGGCTGCTCACACTCCTGCACTGCTCCCTGTTTGCCATCCAACAGAATGCTCCTTCTGCGGACTGCTAATGTTAAATATAGCCAGGAAATGGGGCATTCTGATTGGCTGATCAGCTCCCGGTGTTCTACTCCCATGGCTACCCCCCAGAGGTCCCCTTTTAAGGTTTTGCATGACAGGCAGAGGAAGAGGTGAAACCCATGGCATTTCTGTCAAGTTATATGTCCGACAGGTAGCCCCGCCGGGCCACCAGTTGGACCAGACACATCAACACAAAGGTACTTGACCCTTCACGCTGATGTCTGCAACTGCCCCACTACACTCTGCTAGGCTCGATCGCCCCTGTAACTGGGGCCAATTTTTATTGATGGCCCTGAAAAGGGAATGGAAGGCAAAGCCTCCACCGAAGTTTAAATTGAGGGCTTTTCACTTGCAGGATGTCACTAAGGCCAAGTGATTTGTTTCAGTCTGTGTAACTTTGGATGCAAACGCAGGGACAATTCACATTTTCCACTGGATTTGCATCCGCTTCCCACCTCTGAAATAAAGGAGTCAAAGGATGGTGGAAGGAACTGCAGTTCTTTTTCCCACAGTTACCATTGCCCGGCTCCTGTACCAGAGGACAAAAGGTAGTTACATTACCGAGGACCCTGTTTTGCTTCTCCAGTGGCACCCTTGTCAAATGGATGCTAAAGTCTCCAGTCCCCATGGAGACAGCTGCTAATTAGAAGACTGTGGGGAAGGAGAAAGAGGTCAAAGGATTTGACATTAAGTTTCTTGTTATGCACAAAATTTGATGTCAAATCCTCCCACTCCTCAACCCCCAACAGCGGATTAATAACATTTATCTCCAAGGGAGCTGGGGGCTGTAGAGGAGGGAGTGACGTGGTATTAAGTAACTTGTATTGATACTCGTGAAACGAGAAATTAGGGGCCAGATATACTATTTCTATTTCTATTGGCAAACCATGTAGGTGTAATTTGCACACAGACAGCTTTGCCTCTGGGAATGCAATTTGCAATGCAACATATGCATTAATAGGCCACATAACAAATGGTGAATTCGCAGGGGGTCACTATTTATTAGGCAGGTCGTAAATGGCCCGACCTCCGACTTGCATTTGCTTTTCCCACAGGGCATATTATTTTTTAAAAAAACAGTACACTAAAGGCAAAGGTGCCCGTTTAAAAAAACAAACAAAAAAATACCTATGTGGGCCACTGTCTGCTCCCCTAGGTTGCCAGTACAATTCCCAAGGGGGAAGCTGTCCTCGGAGGACAGCTTCCCTTTGTGAATTAGTTACCACCACTTGGCAGCTTTCCAATTCAGCTTAGCCACAAATCCCTCCATTCATTGCAAATTCTGGATGTAAAGTCAATCCTACATTCTTTTTGCCTACTGACTATGTCCATCTTATTCTAGATGAACTCTTCTTTGAGGAAACTATGCACCAAATACATTTCTGTACTGTATAGTTTTGGAGAGAGCACCGATCCAGCCTGGGCCTCACTCTAGGGCACACCTGTGTACTCCCACTTCTTTTTGGGAGTTGAAAAAAATATGAGCTCAAGTGTCAACAGATGAATAGTGCACAGACAACTATACAGTCCTACTGGTCTACTTGTATGAATGGGTAACACTGAGCCTTAGCACCAGACAAGAGCAGAATAGGTTTTTGATATTGCAGTATATGCTGCATTTCAATGATAATTCTGCTGTTTTGGCCTGGAACCACCCAGACCATGAAACATATGTCTGCCAAACTTCCAGAGATTTCTACTCCTTGAAAGAATTTTGTGATTAATGAGTCCTTGACCACGTATAACTGGTGACTGGTATACATGTTGTCCAAGAGCTCTATTAGTTATGTATACAGCCTGAGATATACAGCAAGCACTATAGAATAAATCCTGCCCTTCCACATTAAGAATTAGAAAGATTGTATCACAGCTTGCTCAGTTGCTCCTTCATAACTTTTATGTAGCTAGCCTATACACAGGAGCACATCAATTTAGTGAACTATACAAAGCTGACATTGTGACTCATGATACAATTTAAAAGCATTGCAAAAAATTCCTTCAGGATCTTGTTAACAATAAGTTTCAAAAAGGCCAGAGCAATGCGTTACATTGCAACAAAGTGGCTGTTGTCAAGATTCCCACAATGAGTACTCTTCTGCGTTCATGGTTTGGGGTCAGCTGGGAGAAGACCACAAGCCCAACTGTATACTTAATTACAACAAGGACATAGGTGGCATGGATCAACATGACCAGGTTCTTCAACCATCTAATGCAAGTCGAAAAACATGCATATGGTATAACAACAGAGGCAAATGAAGGCCATTCTTGTGAATCTCAAGGGAAGATATAAAGACCAAAAAGTGGAGAAGATAAAATAAGTAAAGAAAGGTTATTACAGAGAGGTAAATGTGAAATCAAAAATATATCAAATAACAAACAACAGAATTGTAAAGGAGATAGAAACGAACGCTACCAGAAGTAGAAGAGGCAGTTCAAACTTCTGAAAAGGCAGAAGAGGATAAAAAAGAATTCCAGTTAAAAATAATTAAATCAAAGAGAAAATGCATCTAAAGAGGATATGAAGTTATGTTGCTAGATTTGCAAAACACATATCCCTGACCATTGTACAGGAGTATAACACAAGCTGCATTGTTTTAGGCCCTATAAAGCTACAGACGTTATCTCACTAAGGAAGTGCATTTCTTGCCTATCTCTGACATTCTTAACTCAAATTGATTATTCTTTGCTATCACACCAAGTGCACCTATGCAAATGAATCCAAATACAGGTGAATACAATGCCCAACCTCAGAAGATAAGATTGATTGTGGCGGAACTAACACGACCTAAGCTCTCAGACACGCCTCAGGGTGATGCATTCCTCTCTAGAGAGCAGCCTAGGACGCATTGACATTCACTGAAATAATACTTAAGTAAAGTTTTCACATGGTAGAAAGGTTCAAAGGTTGCATGGACTGAAGTGTTTACTTGCTCCTATTGCCAAGTTGGATGCTATGAATGAGACTGTTTCCAGCTAGCTAAATACCCAAATTGGCACTTGGAAATGTTTTGAAGATAGACAATGAAGAAATAAAAGGTAATTTATACCAAAGTTCCTTTAATTACTGTGTTTTCAGGCTTTTGCCCATTTTATATTTTACTGGTAATGTTTTGAGAACTTTAGTTTGTGTGATTTTACACAAGGCTTGCAACCAAAGTAATTCAGCCTGTGACAAAACTCAATGTGGAATGGTAGTTTGTACAACGAACTGGAACAAACCAGCTGGAACACATATTCCCTATGCGCACCATTGGTGGGTCACATATTCACTCTGCGCCTGTCAAGTAGGCGTTCTGTCAGGCTGAACAATAAAACCCTGTTTGACCTGTCAGCCATAGGCTGGTCTTCCTCCCAACTTTTTGCCTTCCTCTTCCACTTTTTCTGACCTTGTTTTTGCTGGTAGTAGGCCGCACAGAAGAGGAGCTATGTCAAGTCCGCTGGATCCCCAGGCTGGCAGACCACCATAGGCTCACTCCAAAGAGTCCAGGACTGGGGTGGCAACACTTGGCAGTGCAGGCTCACAAATGGCAGTGTCCAGTGGGGATGCAAAGCTGCTGGAACCCTGTTAAGTCCCTCAGGCTTCAGATCAGGAGGCCAGCCAACAACCCCTTGGAGTCACTCTGGGTCTGAGTACAAGAGATGCAGGTCTAGTCCTTCTCACCCAGGCAAGGGGCGGCAGGAAGCAAGTTAGCACAGCAAATCAGGAGTCCAGCAGAGTGCAGTCCAGCAGAGTGGCAGTCCTTCAGAAGCACAGCAGTCCTTCTTCCTGGCATTGTATCCACGGGTCCAGAAGTGCACTGAAGAGCTGGCATCTCAGGTTCAGTATTTACATCCTGGTGTCCTGGCTCTGGGGGGTGAGAGAAACTTCTAGACAGTGGCTTTGAAATGCAAGAAATCCCCTGCTTCCGCGCCCTGGCTCCAAGCTGGCTGTGTATGTGGAAAAGGCACAGCCTATTTAGGTGTAAGTGAGGCTGTGCTGGCTCCTCCCTCTCATCCTGCCCGGAATGGTCCATCAAGTCACACCTAACTTCCCAATGTGTGTGGCTCTCAAAGAGGAACACACAAAACTCAATTGCCAACTACACCCAGACATGTGACACAGAGACAGGCTGCAATGACTAAATGGCTAACGCAGGAAAACGTAAACTTTCTAAAAGTGGCATTCCAAAACTGTAAAGGAAAATTTGACTTCACCATAAAAGAAGATTTTTCATTACAACTCCAAAGACACCAAACATGAACTTTTACCTGTTCCCAATTGGAAGTGATAGCTTATTAAATGTATTAAGGTAACTCCAAAGTTATTCTATGGGAGAGAAAGACCTTTCAATAATTAAAAACAAATAAGAGAGTTTTTTCCTATCAGGACATGCAAAACTTAAAAACACATGTCCTACATTTTAAATACTTTGCACAGTGACCTGTGGGCTATTTAGGACCACGCTAGGGGTGAAACGTATTAAACAGAAAGGCTTGAGCTTCTAAAGAGGTTTATTTTTCCAGGTCAAAATGGCAGTTTAAAACTGCAAACACAAGTTACAATGGTAAGCCTGAGACAGGTTTGCAAGGCTACTGAAGTGGGTGGCACAACAAGTGCTGCAGGCCCACTAGTAGCATTTAATTTACAGGCCCTGGGTAAATGTAGTATCACTTAATTATGCCAATTGGGGGTAAGCCAACTCTATCATATTCAGAAGAGAGAGCACAGGCACTTTAGCACGGTTTGGCAGTCGTAAAGTACACAGAGTCCTAAGGTCTACAAAAATAGATAGAAAAATGTGGAGGAGTAAGGCAAAACGTTTGGGAGAAGACCACTCTAAGGCTGACAGGCTTAATATGGAGTATGCTGAACTAGGAGCCACATTACTATTGCCATACCTTCAATGTTGTACTCTCTCATCTAACCAGAAATATTTTTACTTATTCAATATACTTTTCTTGTACAACAAATACTGGGGACGAAAAATCACATTTATTTATAAATATTACCAATTCAAAACTCTCTGCTGCTTTTTCATTTCTATTCCCACAATCATCTTTCCATGATAACTTTGGTGATAACAAACAAGACTGACGCAAGGTTCCAGATGCTGTTAAATCTTTGCTTACAGTTTCATGGAATCACACACCATCAAGCACCCTGACTGTGGAATCTCATTGCTGTATTCAGGGTACTCCAAATGATACCACCAGAAACAATAGATAATTGTAGACATTTCAGAAACTGAGACTGCCTGCACTACCCCAACCAGACACCTACAATTGTAAGGTCATCGGTCTATTTCTCAGTAATACCTCTAATCATTGGGCTTATAAGTACCTCCTAGTCATCAGGTGCTGTCTCTGAGAAATATAGACATCCTATCATTACCTCCAACTCACAAGAGTACATGCACGATTATACACTAAAGAAAGATCATGCATGCATGCATATGCAAATTATTTGACGTCTGAAAAGATGTTGATAACAAAACCACTACAACCCTAGGGCCTCATTAAGAGTTTGGCAGGGGGCAAAGGCTGCCCAACAAACTCTTTAGGATGGAAGACTGCCAGCCCGGTCTTCCGCCCACTGGCCCTATTAAGTGTTTCTCGCTGGGCCAGCAGGTGGAAACAGTGTTTTCGCCCGCTGGCCCAGTGAGAAACTCACCGCAACATTGATGCCAGCTCATAATCAAGCTGGCGGCAATGTTGCGGTGTGATGGGTGCGACAGCACCAGTCTCACTTCAAGCACGATGGGGTTGTCCATGGGGGCCCCTGCACTGGCCATGCCAAGTGCGTGGGCAGTGCAGAGGGCCCCATGAGCCCCCAGCACCCTGCCTCTGCCAGCCTTTGCATGGCGGTGAAAACCGCCACGCAAAGGCTGGCGGACACAGGGGTCGTAATCCCTAGGGCAGCGCTGCTTGCAGCGCTGCCTGGCGGATTAAGACCGCCGGCACCGCCAGGCTGTCGATCGGAGGCAACCTGGCTGTGCCGGCGGACGGACCAAGGCGCTTTCACCACAGTCAAATGTGGAGGCCTGACTGCCGTATTGCGGCGGTCCGACCACCACTGCAGCCCTGGCGGTCTCAGGACCGCCAGGGTCTTAATACCGGCCTTAGTGACCAGCTACTGAAGTCAGCAGAAGGCATCACTCATGAATTGTGTGCAACTTGTAATTTCAGTTCAGTAGAGTGCTAGTAAAACCTTTTTTTAAATGATTAAACGAGAAAATGTCTGCAAAAATGTACTGTGCTGGAAAACCCTGACATTTTGCAGATTTTTTCAGCATAATAACCAAAACCGCCTTCAATTTTGTCACTTAAATTGTAGATGAAAATGCAAATTACTTTTTTAGGGATGACATTTGTCTGAATAAACTAGAGCATTTCACCAGAGGCATGCATGGAAAAAACAATCACAATTTTGCAGCCGCACTTTAGAGTCTGGTACTTGTTTTCCCTTAGAAGTTTGCTTTTGACTAAATAAAACTGAACAGGCTGAGATGACCCTGAATACATGGGTCCTACATTGGCCATATTGTATCGCAGCGGTGACTTGTAAAATAGAACTTGAGATCACAAATTTCTGGGAGGATATTAGTTTTGCCTGTAATGACTAGAATTTGCACATTACTGGCACCCTTCTTATGACATGCAAAATGTTTTAAAATGTAAATGATTTAAATGTTCACAACATCCTTAATTCTGGTGAAAGGTAAAAGGTAAAACTCTGCCTACACCTGCTTAGTTGTGGTTGTGAGATTTGAAACTGTCCACCAGAATTCTATATATCTGGTATAGAGCTGAATATTTCGACCCAATGTGAATTTCTTGCTATTTGACTATATTTATGGAATTCTGGTTGAGGGACAATAGCCTTTCTTTCAATTGCCACACATAGTTCCTCAACTCTACATCCAGAAAGTACTACCCACTTGTGAAATAATTAGCATTGCTATTTCCATTCCTAAAACATGAACATGTTGATTTAGCAGCATCTTCATCTGGATTTAAAAAAAATAAAGTTCTACCCAGTTCCCCTCCTTGCACATAAGAGGAAGTAGGTTCAGGAAGCAACCCTGAATTTCCAACCCAAGACGGGGTCCGTCAACTTGTGGATGAAGGAAGGTGATTGTTGAGTTGCATCAAGAGAAGGTGGAAAAATGCTGGTTTTCCTCATCCACCCACTGGTGCCCAGATGCCAATAAGTGCTCCAGTGGGTTTACATGCTGCAGGCGCAATGTGCTTCTGGGCGGGTTGGGTGGATGGAGTGGTGTTGGTTGGTCAGGGGAGATGGTTGTTAGTGTGTTGACCGGCATGCTATCAGCGTACTGAGCGTATGTGCATTGCACCCTGTTTTGTCTCAGGCTTGCTTATATGGGGAGAATAATGCATAAAGCTGGCTGATACCGGAAAATGTTGCACTATTCTTGATAATACTGGGGTACGGGTCGCCTCCGGATATTATGAATGACAGGATGCAGAAATTCTAAAAGTTCCAACTGGAATTTCAATGAATTAATGGTTACCTCTTCATCCTGCCCTGAACCACGCACACTGGAACCTGGAATTTAACGCTTTGAAGTCTATTCTAATCATGAGAGCTAAAGCCAGTTATTTTAGTTACCTATTCAGAACGGCGAGCTAACTTCTGATGGGGAAGAGGCGTGTCAAAAAGCACAGTTTCTATATGCCTCCCACAATTTATTCATCAAGCTTCAGCCAGGTACCGCCAGTCAGCAGTCAACGTCTTGAACAAAATCAACCTGACTCACTAATCCAACTTCATCCACTCACCAGCCATATAATGTACATTTATAAAAATTAAACCTTTCAGACATACTAATCAGACTCTGATATGATACTGATGCTCACTTTGTGTGATGCCTTATGCTATAGGAGGGTTTTAGCAACGGGGAGCTCAATGCCCATATTATGATATGCCTGTACTATTAATGAGGACTGGGGTTACACTGTTTTTTTAATACTGTTTTATTTCCAACAATTCTGAGCAGTAAGATTGCTGAATGGAAAGATCTACCTAAGCAAGTTAGGCAGATCTGATTTTTAGGTCTGGCTTAGATACAGCTTTAGTTTTGTTAATCTTATGTAATAAAAAAAATCATAAATAAAAAATACATATGCATAGAAAGAGTGGCATTGGGCTGCCCTCTTCATTCAGTGCTCTGTTCAGACTTTGCTTCTGCCCACCACAGCATGGGGCAACGCGTCAGCACACGCCAACCAATGGCTCTCCTGCTCTGCCTGTCAGCAGCCTCTACCTGATCACATCTGCATCCGAAGACGTGCTCTTCACTGCCAGGGCTCTTAAGCCAATGTTTCTCGTTCTTTCCATTCATTAACCTTTATTTTTTTTTCTAGTCTTTCACGTTAGAGTAATTCAAAGGCACCAGTACTTTCACTTAGAACCAATAAAAGTATTTCCTCTGATGTTCTTTAAACCTAGTTCTAGATGCACTTGCCTGAGAGAAAGCACCAGCGACGTTCCATTCCTGCTCTTGTGGGATTTAAATTCAAATATTATAAGATGGGTTTGCAAGTTTTCATTCACATCAAATCGTGTAGCCGGCTTTCCTTCGTATTAGCATTCCTCAGATTCTAACTTTATCCCTGGAATTCCTGCAGAAAAGAGACAGCTTGGATAGGTTCTGGCCTGCAGTGGAATTTACCCCGGGCCTTCTGTGAATGTGCTTTCGTCGGAATTCGGATGTCCATTACAGAGATGCACTGTACCTATTTGTTGTCACAACATTTATAAAATGTGGCAAGACAAACCGCCTTCATGCCTTGTTTGTACCGCTGTACCTCGGACATTACCGTACTTCTTTAATCATTCTTCTGTTTTTAAGGGCGTGCTTGCACTGACACTCGTCTCCTTCCTCCGGCACTGCTGTGATCTCAGTCTCGGTTTTAAGCCACCACATGTTGTCTACTGTGCATTTAATTGCCAACGCGTGCTCCAATCAGCATGAAACGGCTCAAAGAAAGCCAAGGGGCATTCAGCAGCAGGGAGAGATGGAGCAGATAATAACAGAGACAGGGGCGTATTGCCCCTGTCTCTGGGCAGCAGGACAGACATTCTCGCTGCAGAATAGGGACACTTTTATTCTGACTTTTATAAAACTGAACAATTTCAAAAATGTGTAGTTGCAAGGTCATGAACTTTGCAACTTCTCCCATACCTAGTTATTATCATTCGATTTAAGGGTTCCAAATTTACTGAACTCAGGAGAATTGAAGATTGGGTTGCTCTGGTCAGGATCCGGGCTCATGATCCCATGACAGCAGATGTCAGCAGTGAGTGCTTATATCACTCTGTTATCCTGCAGACTTCTCAGTCAATGCGTCTTGATTACTGAACGTAGGTGCCTCGCACACTGCCTTCGCAATATCTGAGTGAAGGAGTTCTGTCACTTCTATTTTGAAGACAAACATTTCTACTTCACAAGAAGGTGCTATGCTAGGAACTGTGCCCAAAAGATTACAACCCATTTCTAAATGTTACTCCTAGGGTATATAACGCATTCTGGTTCACCTAGATCTCAATAATAGATTCTGTGAAATAAAGAACACAGAGTCATGGACCATGATTCACCAAAATGGCAATGGTAGTAAAAGTGACATCAAGCACTCTTTAACCCCTAGGGTGGCCCACCTGCTCCATCCTAAAGTCCCCAACAGTCTCCTATTTGCTGCAGAGGGGCTAATGCAAGGGCAAGGGGTGGAAAGCAGCACAGAAAAGAAACAAGACACTTAGGCCCAGATTTAGAAACATGTCAAAGAATACAGCTCAGCAGTCAAAGGCGCAGTACACATGCCAAGTTGGCAAATTTAGGAGAAACAAAGCAATTTCTCCCTTTAAAGCCTGCTTCAAAGTGACATTCGTTTTTGGTGCAAACGAACTTTGCGCTAGAAAGTAACCCCTCCTCCCCCCCCAAAAAACAACATTTCGCCCATTGGGATACCCAAGACAGGCCGGGGCAGTAGCTGCTACCCTTGGGTACCTCTTATTGACATTCATCCATTTAATAAGTGAAAAGCACTGCTTTTGAACCTGAGCAGATCCTCGCATGTGTACCTCCCCATGTAATTGCCCCCAGGATCCTGCTTTCTTCAGAGATGTGCTGGACTACGTACACTGTGGGAGCTGCTAGCACATTGCCTACAGTTAATCTACACACATATTATGATTTCTGCTGTAGAGTAATCATAGCAAAAACTGCACACTAGATCTTATTAGGGCTGGAAAAAGGAGCGTTACAGTTTAGTTTCATTCAACATTTTAATACAGTTAGGAAAAGAGACGGTATTGATGCAATTTAAAGAAAAACTATTGGTGAAAGCAATAGCCTAGTGGTGGCTGTCAACTATTTGACTTTATCAGTGCTTGTTTTTTAATATGTTTTGCGAAACTTTATTGTTGGTAAAGATGTCAATCTAAAACATAACTGACTAAAAATATTTTTGCTTCTTGCCTCAAAAAGCAGACAATTACAATGGTATTCCCTGGCACTGAAGAGGACTTTGTTGTGTGTGGATGTGGTCCTCCTGGAAGGGAAGAACTCTCTCACAAACAGTAACTTTAGCCAGTGGTGGAAGCTGGCTGCCTCACTGCCTCATGCTGCATGTTGTAGAGGGCAGAAGAGAAATGCGACTGACAAGAACAGGCTCATGGATGAAGATGGCTGGCTAAAGTCCCTATAGGCAATAACATCATACATATCATTTACGTCAAATGAAAAGGTCATGACTACGCCAAATCTAATGAGAACACATACATGCAAGAAACTGGCATGTCACAGTATTGGCACTTCTGAGTGAGGTATCACTGCATACTTTTACCAGATAACATGTACTGAGGTCCTTATAATCCTTGCGGCTGACCTGAGTGGCAATCAAGCACAGCATATCCACACAAAGGGGGAAGGCTATAATCTTCCTAACAAGAGAGTGCCTTCTCCACAGCAGTTTTACATAAGAGCTCTTACTCAAACTCTTCTGTGGGATCAAGGATCAATGACGTGACCTTGTATGGGCACATCTCCATCCCAGATAGCTAAGGAAGGTTGTTTGTAACAGACACCTGCAATAACATGCTATCTTGTATGATATTTTGTTTTGGAACTTTTCTGTGGGAATCCTTTTCCTGAACTGGCAAGCAGGTGCTCTTTCAGATTCCCATGCATCGGTCAGCACGGAAAAATCTGTTTTTGTGCTGCAGGGGTGTACTATTTTGTCTAGAAACAAGGTTATGCTAAATAAATACTCTTGAATTGTGGTGGCCAGAACTAAAACACCAATGAGGATAGATATGTTTGGAACGTTAGTTCCATGTCATGAATCAAAGTATATTGAGGGTAGCATTGCAGATTCAAAATAATGTAATTCTTTTAATCTTTGGAAACCAATGTTGCTGTTTTTTTAATTTATCAGGAGTTGTTTCTTAAGCAAAATCTCGTGCTGCTGTGTTGCAAATGTGACTGACTGCTGGCACAGTGAGCCAGGCGTGAGCAAGGTTCCTAAATAAAAAAAACACACAGTAAGGAAACCAGGAGCAGCATGAAAAGCACACTCTTTCTGCCTTGGATGTAGCCTCATCACACCAAAGCTAGGCCAGCTATGATAAGTTTGCTTCTTATAGCACCAAATACTTGCAAACCGATGTTCTGAGGCACTTTTGTTTCAGAAAAAGAGAGGAGAATGGAATCATGGGAAGGGGCGTGATGGTACTGCCAGCTCCATCGGGCATCTGTGCCTCCTGTGGCAGAAAGCATTGCTCTGGACCTTCCCTCAGCTTTCTCCGCTAACATGTAGGGGCATATTTAAGAAAAGTGGCGCTGCACAGAGTGCAGTTCTACTTTTCTTGTGCCCTTTACTGCCCCCCTACTGCCACCATGTGTGCGTCGTATTTAAAATACAGACCACCATGGCGCAGGGTAGGGGCAATAATGTCATTTTTTATGATGCTATTGATGTGCTCTGCAGGAGTAGCACCAACATTTTGGTGCTACTCCTGCAGAGTACATAGGGGCCCATTCTAAAGAATGGAAGCCCCCTTCTAACGCCTGCTCTTCAGCAGGCATTAAAAGTGCTGAGAAAAATGATGCAAGGAAATCTCATAGATGGCGCAGACATAATGTAGCGCAAAGGGTTACAAAGTGTAATAATGGCATGGGGATTTTAACCATCTAACGAAATATTAGCCTGAAAAAATGATGCTAATTTGTTGGTAGATGACGCTAGGGGCTCTTAAATATGCCCCGTAGTCTCTGTACCAGTAGATGAACCTTCTACTGCTTCCCGCAGGTTAGCTTTCAGATGGTGCCCTCCTGGGCTTTAACAGATGGTCTCAAGAGCGCCACCTACTGTCACAGTTAAAGCACAGCAGATTGGAGTTCCCAGGCGGTCCTATGTAGATGGACAATCTGAGGGGTTGTTTCCCTCAGCCACAGTAAAATGCGAAGTAAACAAGTCGTAGCCCAGCAGTTTCAGAAAGGTTAGGGGTGCAGTAATCTCACTCATGGGTTGTCAGGCCCTAGCCCCAATCTCTGATGGTTAGCTGTACATACTGTGGGGAGAACACAGTAAGGTGACTAATGCATAATTTGGGCATGTTGTTATATCCACGTATATACTGTATTCATGTATAATGGCAATTTACACCCTTTTTCGAAATCCTATTTTTCCACATGCGTTCACATGAGTGCCTCGCACACACTACCTTATATTTTTCTGGTTAATGCATAATTTACGCATGCATACATCAGTACGTTTTTCAGGTCGAAGCTTGACTTACACCCAGAAAAATCTTTGTGTACTGGCTTTATTCTTAGGAGAATCTTGCCAGGTGAGGAATTCTAGAAAGAAACCACCGTACCTACATCAAGACAACAACAGCAAGAACCGTTTCAGGGGCAGTGGCTGCATTTTGAATGTGGGGGACAGTTGTTGGCATAGCAAAATCTACGACACTGCAGAGATGGTCAAACACACACACACCAGCACAGACCAGTGCGCACACACCAGCACATACATGCACACAGAACCCAGCACACACACCCACTTCAGTGCTGCACGAGAAGTGGGAACACCTTCTGAACGTGAGGCACAGTTGTTGGCATAGCATACTCTGTTACACTGCAGAGATGAGCAAACACACACACACGCCAGCACAGGCCAGTGAAGCACACACACACACACTCCAGCACACACCAGTGCATGCTCAAACACAACAGCACATGCATGCACACACACCATACACACAGACACCAACACACACACTTCAGATGCTGCACGAGAAGTGGGCACACCTTCTGAATGTGGGACACAGTTGTTGGCATAGCATACTCTGTTACACTGCAGAGATGAGCAAACACACACACACGCCAGCACAGGCCAGTGAAGCACACACACACACACTCCAGCACACACCAGTGCATGCTCAAACACAACAGCACATGCATGCACACACACCATACACACAGACACCAACACACACACTTCAGATGCTGCACGAGAAGTGGGCACACCTTCTGAATGTGGGACACAGTTGTTGGCATAGCATAGTCTGTAACACTGCAGAGATGAACAAACACACACACCAGCACAGACCAGTGCGCACACACCATACACACAGAAACCAACACACACACACAGATCAGTGCTGCACGAGAAGTGGGCACACCTTCTGAACGTGAGGCACAGTTGTTGGCAAAGCATAGTCTGTTACACTGCAGAGATGAACAAACACACACACACCAGCACAGACCAGTGCGCACACACACACACACACACCAGCACACACCAGTGCACGCTCACACACCACCACATGCATGCACACACACCATACACACAGACACCAACACACACACTTCAGATGCTGCATGAGAAGTGGGCACACCTTTAGAATGGGGGCACAGTTGTTGGCATAGCACAGTCTGTAACATTGCAGAGATGATCAAACACACACACCAGCACGGACCAGTGCGTGCACACACACACCAGCACATGCATGCGCACACACACCATACACAGAGACACCAGCACACACTTCAGGTGCTGCACGAGAAGTGGGCACACCTTCTGAATGTGGGGCACAGTTGTTGGCATAGCATAGTCTGTAACACTGCAGAGATGATCAAACACACATACCAGCACAGACCTGTGTGCACACACACACACACCAGCACATGCATGCACACACACCGTACACAGAGACACCAGCACACACTTCAGGTGCTGCACGAGAAGTGGGCACACCTTCTGAATGTGGGGCACAGTTGTCGGTATAGCATAGACTGTAACACTGCAGAGATGATCAAAAACACATACCAGCAAAGACCAGTGTGTGCACACACACACACACCAGCACATGCATGCACACACACCGTACACAGAGACACCAGCACACACTTCAGGTGCTGCACGAGAAGTGGACACACCTTCTGAATGTGGGGCACAGTTGTTGGCATAGCATAGTCTGTAACACTGCGGTGATGATCAAACACACATACCAGCACAGACCAGTGTGTGCACACACACACACACACACACACACCAGCACATGCATGCACACAAACCATACACAGAGACACCAGCACACACTTCAGGTGCTGCACGAGAAGTGGGCACACCTTCTAAATGTGGGGCACAGTTGTCGGTATAGCATAGTCGGTTACACTGCTGAGAAGAACAAGCAAACACACACCTCTCTTGTGCTACAGATGGCGCGGGCTTTCCTACACGCCTTGGAAGTGTGAAAACTCGTGTAGAGAACAAAGCAGTGAAAATCAAATTCACTAAAACGTATAAACCACAAGGAAGTGTAGAACAACCGCAAACTTGAAAAGAGAAATCCAGCAAGAACAACTTGTAGACTGGTGATTTTCCCTTAAGAGCGCCACTGCTAGGATGGGAGTCTTGTAATTGTAGCATTTCCTTCCCAGTCAGAGAGCGGGAATGAGGCAGCGCCTGCGGAGAGTGTGGTCACATATGAGCTAATGTTAGCCAGTCCGCACTGTAAGGACCAGGTGCCGAGAGGACAGAGACTGCTGGTGTGCATTCTCACATCACAGGGACAAGGGGGGCACAGGGAAGGTTGCAACCAATTCACAGCCTCCGGATCGAGCAGAGGTGACCATCTTGGGAACAGCAGCTGGTCATGCTGGGCTGTGCATGAGCAGTCCCAGTCTCATTACCCCCCACTGCATGGATGCAAAGGGCGGGAGTAGTTATTCTGTGGAAGAGTCTGGAAGAGGGATGCTTGAAGAAATGCTGAACACCTAAAAGAAGCGCGAGCCCTGGTCACAGGGAAACTCCAGATATCCCTTTGGGCAGAATAAGGCTCAAATGTGCTGGGGGGAAACCCCAAACATGCAGAAAAGAGAGTGATGCTCGGTGGAGGAGAATCGTCAGACATTTCTGGGTGCAGAATGAGTTTCTGGGAGGGAGTCCGCTGCAGTAA
Source organism: Pleurodeles waltl (assembly GCF_031143425.1). Lineage (NCBI taxonomy): Eukaryota > Metazoa > Chordata > Amphibia > Caudata > Salamandridae > Pleurodeles > Pleurodeles waltl. Next base: position 322,508,202 of record NC_090436.1, read on the forward strand.
CCCTCAGTGCAGACTGCACCCCGAAACTCAAAGGGTAGGAACTCTCTGCTCTTGAGTGCAGAGTGATAGTGAGAAAGCAGAGGCCCCACACACTCCTGAATCCAGAGGGATATGATTGAAGCAGAGACCCCACAAACTCCTAAACTCAGAGGGATATGAGGAAGGCAGACACCCCACACATTCCTGAGTGCAGAGTAACATTGAGGAAGGAGAGACCGCAGAGGAAGACAGAGGAAGAGAAGATGTCATGTACTCCTGGACGTCTAGTAAGATTGAGGACGGGGAGACGTCATGCATTCCTGCAGTTAGCTCCAACAATTCATAAATGAAAAGCACTCTTTAAAATCTCAGATATTATTGAGTGGGAAGTGGGGGTCCTGTTGGGAACAGGTAGGAGCACCATTTTACTACATCCTTTGCCAGAACTGAGACAGGCGAGTGTGGAGTGGGTTACTGCAGCAAGCTGTGCTTAGATGCAGAGACAGGCCTAGAATAAAATGTTAATTCGTTTATTTGGAAGCTTGTCTTGCCAGTTATCAATAAATGGATGTTTAAGTTGTACATAAGTATGTGTGGTGTGTCAATCTCTCAACAGACCTGTCAGACACCATGTCACAGCTCTCCAGCAGACACGCCCACCACCAAGTACTAGCAGCAATAAGAACATGAAATGCAATGTCCACAATTAATATTATGGGTTACATCCCTCACAAGACAGAGGTAAATATCGGGCCACAGTTAAAGACAGACTAGCCGAGCCCCAGCCTTGATTGGTTTTGAAGGTCGCCAAAGAGCATCAGATCAGTCGAACATTGCAACGCTTTACTAATGCTACCTCCTGATTATGTTAGATTATTACTGCCCAGGTACAGTGATGATCATACTGCTCCATCAGGTTTGCATTATTCGTCATTTCCCATGTGCCAAAATAACCATATTGTCCCATCAGGTTTATCCATTCAGCAAAGGCCAATAGCCCAAGAGGTGGACCCACAGCATGCATCAGATACCACAATGAAGCCAGAGTTGCAGAGAGTGGCCTGTCGCTGCCCCCATCAAGGCTAACTCCAGTCTAATCATTGACAGCGTTGTGGTGGGAAGGACATTGAATGTCACCCTGGATGGTATCAAGATTCTTCACACCCAATGAAGCACAAGGGGCGAAGCAGGCCTCACATGCCATATAGACAGAAGGACTATTCATACAAATTATTAACTAGTATATCAGTAGAAGGCCTGCACAGTCAGCATCACATTGTTATTTTTCTTTGTCCACATTCATGGATATATTCACTTATTGTAGCCGGGTACCATCGACATCCATTCTCTGCACTTGGTGTTGGTTCTTACCATCACAAACCAACACTTTTCTTTTGGTCTCTGGCTGTTATCCCTGCAGTACTCTTCCAGTGAAGCGAGGAGAAAATAACAGCAAAGCTCCAAATGCTCCCTGCACTGAAACAATGCCCCAGGAGTCACCTTGGGCAATGGATGTTGCTAAGCCACTGCTGAGGTATTAGCAGCATCCCTTCTGTACCAATCACCTCTGATTTTATAGAGAGAGAGGTGGACATAGCTACCACTTAGCACAACAAATCCTCTAGGCACAATCGCACACCCAAACTCCCCAAACTTTTCAGTAGACCAGAGGGTAGCCATTTTGTGCTCTGGTCTCCAGGGGATCGATATGGATGATCCGACCTGCCACCCGTGCGCTAGTAGATGCCTTCCAGGCTGCATCAGCAAGGTTTTCGCGGTAGAGACTGAAACCTTAAACGTAAGATAAGGATCCCTGGACAAGCCTTTTTCCTTAGCTGGCTGTAATTATCCTCAATCATCTTGGGAAAAACAGGATAAGTAGCATTGTTTCTTCATCGGCGCTGGAGGAAATGCTCATTTGGATATTAGTGGGAAGGCGCCTGGAATGTTGCTGCTCTTTGCTCTTGGGAGATGGTGAAGCAGACACAGAAACTTGCAAGAGGGAAAAGAGTAGATGCAAATCTGCACTTCCGGCTACCACACGCACATTCTCTCGAGTTATGCCAAATAAGGTCAGCGTGACCTTTCGAAGCTATTAACATGACCCAAGAGAAGGACAAATTTGATAAGACATCCTGGGAACACACTGAAGAGTTACGACCTGAGAGTACATGCATCTGAGCGAGAAACAACCCTCATCCCACAGTAAAATACCAGACTTTTAATCTTCCACACGGATAATATTCTGCCGTCAGTGGCGGCGGCGGGTATTGCATAACCAGTTATGCAACTTAAGAATGTAGTAGGAAAGCGCCTAGGCACTTAATGCTCAGATGCAGCAGGGCGCTATGGAAAAACAAATACATTATAGGCTCACACGAGAAACCAGCTAAGAATAGTTCCAGGGTTGTCACTGCCCTTACTAATAAGTCTCTCGTCACATCGCATTATACCAATTACATTAGTTTGTTAAACGCAGCACATATACAATACATCTTGTTTTAAATATGGTATATTTACACAGTGCTCTCGCTGCAAACAGTAATCTGGCGCTTTATATTTCTGAAAAACTTGGTTTACATCAGCCAACGACAACTGCAAAGAAAAAGGGTATGCCATGTAGTGTCAAGGTGAGATGAAATAGCACGGAAGGCGCTTTGCCCTTGAAGTCAGACTTTAAAAGCAATGTTGTTCAGACTCAAAAGCCAATCTAGGACGTTTATGTACATTCCAGTACGCGTCAGCCTGAAACAGCTCTGCCAAAGCACACACTGGAGCTATAAACACTCCGTGCCAAGAAAAGAGGGTAGAGTCTCACACTGAATGGCTGCCCCCAAAGTGCCATAGTCATATCCCCACGTCACGAAACGGTGTGATCCTGGGCACGTCGCCTTATCTCTCTCCACCGGTTCCATCACTTGTTCAATTTGAGAGAAATAATAAGTACACGAAACAAAACTAACTGAAAGTAGGTAAAGAGGAACTTACCAAGCGCCATCTGCCGCCCTTAAGGAGCTTGTGGAGCGCGATCTTGGCTTCATAATAATACTCATTTTGTAATCGAATTGCGGAGCCTTTGAGCATTGACAGTTTCACCGGTCCTGCCGCTCGCATGTCACACGCTCATGGAGGACAACGATTGTTGTCGAAGTCCGAGGGCACAGGGATGCTCGCGCTGTTCCCGCGGGGATCCGGCATGGCTCGGACCCGCTCTCTGCGCAAAGACGAGCTGCGAGCTGGGTGAGTCCGATCTACAGACCCAAGCACTTGTCACGTGGACTGACGAGCCCCCTTCTCTCCGAGCTTGCCCCAGCCCCGTACTGCTAAGAAGCGGTGCCGCCGCCAGCCTCGCATCGCCGGGGAAGGAAGAGCAGCCGGAGTGGCTTCTCCATGGGACCCTCGGCTGCTGGCGGAGCGCCTTGGTGTCTTGCGCGCGGTTTCCAAGGGAAGATGTTTAAAGGTTGCCTCAGTTCCTCCCAACTCCAGTTGCAGGAAGAGAGCGCAGATGTGAGGAAACACCTATTAGGCTTCCGTAGAGGTGAGCCTGTCAGGAAGGCTGCGTGAGGTCACCGCGAGGGATGGAGCAATGCCTCCCCGCACCTCGGGCTGCTCACGGCACAGCCTCCGGTCCTCCCCAAGACGACACGGACAGCATCTGTGAATGAAACACAACGCTTCCCGGGGCGAACTCTGACGTCAGTCAAAGAGCAACTCGAGAACCTCAAGGCGCCTAATGGAAAATGCAAGATCCCTGGGGAGTCCACAGCAATTACTTACAACTCGGACTAACACAACAAGGGGTTAAGTGCACTGTGCAAATACCTTCACAGTGATGTGTGCATATGAATGTGTAGCAATCTAAGTACTATTCCTGGTTTACAAGAGCAGAAGGCAATCTCTTCTCTTCAGTACGAGATCCAATTTTTAGAACCACAAACTTTCCCCACACACCTACCTTTAGCGGCCATGAGGCAGAGGAGATTCATTAATGTAGTACCAGGCATGCATACAAGATGATGTGAATTACCAAAATAACATACTCTATTTTGTTCCTAGCAGCAATTGTTTATAAATGTTGTGACCTTGGCCACGCCTTTTCATATTTCCTTATTGGTCTGTGGCCAAGACATTGATCTACCCATACAAGTGGCAGATGAGGAAGTGCACAGGGGGCTGGGACACTTTTCAGTGTGCTTTTTTTTTTTTTTTTATATAGCGCAAACTCGATCCGAAGGTCCCTGCCTTGAAAAAGCTGGTGGAAAGCCAGAGTTGGGACCACAGGGGGGACCCCTGCACTGCTCATGACCATTACATGGGCAGTGCAGATTCCCCCTGTCAGCTCCCTCAGAACGCATAGGCAGACAGTGCTCATTCCAAAGGAGCTATGTGCAGCACTATTGAGCCGAGGCCAATGCCGTTGCACTGTTTTTGCTGGAAACATCGTAATACAATGGTGGTGAGGCCACCAGCTTGAAGGCTGCCTCCCCACTGCTATTGGAGTTCGGGTGGTCAGACTGCTGAATTCATAATCAGGAGCAAACCGATTTGCCTGAATCACAGGATGTTGGGCTAACCCCTAGACTCAAACCTGGTTCCCCAGCTCCAAAGTCGGCAGCTTTGGTCGCTACACCACATCCTCTCCAGGCCTGTCCAGTAAAATAGCAAGGATTCTGAAGAAAAGTTGTGTTAATACCAGTGATTTTAGTAAATTAAAAAAATACCTTCAACAGCAGATTATGGGGTAAGGCCTCCGATACATTGTTATGTTCAAGCAAGGTCCAGTGCTGCTTAGCTGCTTATTGGAATATATATATATATATATATATATATACATATATATATATACATATATATATATATATATATATATATATATATATATATATGATTTATGCAGCACAAACATGCCCAAAAGTGTTGCAGCACGAGCATCCGATTACATTACATTAGATTTATTTAGATTTAAGAATGGGCAATTAATTTGCCCAGCACCAACACGAATCCTCAAACCTGGTTCCCCAGATCCAAAGTCGGTAGTTCTGGCCGTTAGGTCCATCCAATACACAAGTAGGATGATTGTGAATGATTACTTATAGTGCTGAAATAGCTTTGTGAAGTAAAAAAAAACACAGTAAAAATATTGGAAAGTTCCCATGGAGTCTTACTTGGCAATATTTGCATGGGGTTGTTTTATAACTGGATTTTGGACATAGTTCAGCACATTCACACCAATGGTGCTGGAACACTTTTCAGAATGAAAATGCTGACACCAATGCTACATCAATGAAGTCATAGAGATTATGAAAAAATCCTGGCTTCACACAAAGTGCACCAGATGTTATCAGCTGGAGATTGGTAAGGGTGTAGCATGTAGCTGGTAGTGTATTGCAGAGCACAGTGGTAGCACACTTCCATTTAAACACAACACATTTTCAATTGAAATGTCTATTAGATTTGCACATACCGTTTTACTGTTAAAACTATATAGCATACAAATGATAAAGTTTCGAAATCGGGTTCAGTGATTATCATTTGCGAATCAAAAAGTAAAAGTGTGTTAATTTATCTTGTTTCCTATTAAAATCTCTGTTTCTATGGCACTTCAGAATTACACAAAATGTGCACCATTTTTGCTTACATAACTGCCGATATATTCTGAAATATGTGTGCAGTTCATTTACATGTATTTACATTTTGTTGTGTGTTACAAAAAATCACATCATACAGCCTTTCCTTTTACACTCCACGTACCCCAGCAGGATTGTCACAGAGTTTACTTGAAAAGCTCCTCTCACTTTGCAGTCAGAGAAAGATTAGTGAACAACATTCCCCATGTTAAAAGCATAAGCAGCAATTTGCCAGAAGCCGCAGTCTGACATTTGACCTGTCTTTGAAGTACAACAAATGTGACAAGACAAATATAAACTGTAAAGGCATTTTTATTTATTGCTCTTTTGGACCCACCAGTGGGCCACGATCCACAGTTGAACACAATATACACAATAAATCACCTTCTGATATGGGTTAGTAGAGGCATGTTACCCCACAATGACACTACAAGCAGAAACCGAACAAAGGGAAAGTGAACTTTTCATCCTTCTGTTGTTGAATAATTGAGTGGCTGTAGAACAGGCAATAACACACCTATTACAGACAACACTTAGACCTATTAAAAGAGCTATATAAAAACGTGCTTTTATAATATCACAATCTCAGAATTTCTCCCCAGCTGGTATTCTCCAGTCACAAATTCCTTGTCCGCTGTCATTGCTACAGTCTGTGCCCAAATCTCATAGGCTGCAGCATGGTAGCACGAGCAGTGGCATAGAGAACACTCTATTCTAGAAGCTCATGCAGGGGCTGCCAAGGGGCTGATGGTCTGGTGACCTGGGTCACACTTAAACATTAATTAGTTGCTTATGGGTATCGTCTGTCTCCAGAAAAAGGGCCTGATTCACAAAGTGCATGTTTTAGTACATAAAGTAGTAGTATAGTAGTACTCCTTACTTACTACAAAATGCAATTCAGAAACCTACAAATGTAAATCTCCACTTTCACCTCTTCTGTTTTGTCTATGGAGATATCTTCATGTAAATTTACTATGTGGTAAATGTGGGATGGACCTGAGAAAGTGACTGAATGGGAGGGGTTTAGGCTACAGTAAGAGGGGGTTTAGGAAAGGTTAGGTAGGGGTTAAGGGAAGGATGTGAACCCACTGACAAAAGAGTAAGGGCCTAATTACGGATTTGGCGGTCTGAGGTCCGCCACACTCGCAGTGGCTGTCGGACTGCTGTAGTTCTGGCGGTCTGACCCTCACATTACGAATTTGGTGGGCAGCCCCGCCAACCTACCGTCTTCTCTGCCGGGATCGGAGATCCCGATGGGCGGATGGCAGTGAAGGATGGAATCAACCAGGGCAACGCTGATCTCAGCACTGCCCTGCTGATTTCAACCTTGTTCTCCGCCATCCTTTTATGGTAGTTTCATGAAAAGGCTGGCAGAGAACAGGTGCAGGGGGCCAAAGGGGGGCCCTTGCGCTGCCCATGCCCGTGGCATGGGCAGTGAAAAGGTTGCCCTGCCCAGCACCCTCATAATGCGCACTGTCTGCTATGCAGACAGTGCGCATTATGAGGGTGCTGGTGTCCCCTGCGGGCGGCAGCATTGCCACCGGCTCGATTACGGCCACTTTCCTACTGGGCTGACCGGCGGAAACCAAGGCTTCTGCCGGTCAGCCCAGTGGGAAAGTCTTAATGGGGCCAGCGGGGAGGTAGTCAGCACGGTGGTAACCACCTCGTCGGGAGTTTGGAAGATGGATTTTTCTGTCTGCCAAACTAATAATTTGGCCCTAAGTCCTTTGCTACTCATTAACTGCACTTCTAAAATTACTAAAGCCACAAAAGACCACAAACTTTAGTTAATATGCTCAAACTCAGTACTGGACTTAGTCCAGAACCACTTCACACACATCCAATCACTATTACAGCAGTACTCTCCAACAGAAAATAATGGAGGTAGGGACTTAGGGCCCGATGATGATTTTGGTAGTCTGACTGCTGAGCTGCTGTTGTGGCGGTCGGGAGAAAGGCGCCATGTCAACGCCATTCTGACTGCCACATTACGACACTACCGCCGGGCTGTTGGTGTGTCTGCAGTGGTGGCACTGAGGTGGCATGCTTAGGCTCAAAAAGTGAGCCAGAAGCACATGCCGCTGCAGTGCAGCGCCAGATGCACCTCAGGTGCACTGTTGCCATGCACAATGTGGTGCATGGCAAACAGTGTGCACCCACAGTACAGGTACAGGGGGGCACAACATGTGCTCCAGCCACAATGCCCAATGGACAAAATGAGCCCTGGTACCCTGTTTGGGGCCCCTTCATTACCTTTTCGCCAAGCTTTTCATAGCAGCATCCCTGCCATGATAGGCTCGGCAGAAAGGTAGGTTGTGATCAGCATGGCGGTGCCAGAATCGGCACTGCTGCAACTGATCACAGCTTTCTCTACCAAGATCCTGGCAGTTGCAGCCGTCTTGCGGCAGTCCAACCGCCATCTTTGTACTCTGGTGGTCGGACTGCCGAGGAGGCGATGGTCAGACCTCCACCGCAGGTACGGTGGTCCCAGGACCGTCGTACTCGTAATCAGGCCCTTAAACTAAAAATCCATAAGAAATAATGTTAAATGAAAATAGCATTATTTAAACTAGTTTACCCCACTGCACCCCTCCCACCCAGGGCCTTAATGGGGGTTGCTATGCGACCTCACTGAGCAGGTCCTGAACCAGCTTCCCTGCTCTGCGCTATGCCCTTAGCGCTTGCTCCTGCTTGGTCCTGCTCCTGCTTGGCCCCTGTTGTTCACCTGCTCCTGTATGCTGCCCCTCTTATGCTCAGACTCCCTCTGCCCTCCCCTGCTGTTTTTTCCTGCTTTTTTGCTGGCCATCCGCTATCCCCCATCATGCCCCTCCCACCCCAGGACCTACTTAATGGCGGTTGCTGCACGACCCCAGTGAGCAGGTCCTGAACCAGCTCCCCCGCTCTATGCTGTGCCCTTAGCGCTTGTTCCTGCTTGGCCCCTGTTGTTCATCTGCTCCTGCTTGCTGCCCCTTCTGCGCTCAGGCCCCGCCACCTCCCCTGCCAGCTGTTACCACTTTTTCATCGCCCATCTGCCCCTCTCACCCAGGACCTACTTAATGGTGGTCACTGCGCAACTTCACAGCGAGCACGCTAAAGGCGCATCAAAGGCAAGGCGTGTGCACCCATCTGCACCTGGACAACGCCCAGCACCAGGAACCCTGGATCTCCCACTATCCGCTGATAATCTGCCACTGAACTCCGGGCCCTGGCCCCCAGGAATCGGGACAACAACTGCTGCATCTCTTCACCCCGGACTACAATCGGACCCATCACCTGCCTCCAATGCCACTTCACCTGCAGCACCAAGACCCACACCACTCCAGTACCGCTGCCCTCCAAGCCCTTCATAGCCTACTGCTCAACGCAAGATCCTTCTGCAAACACAGACACAGAAATATGGGAAACCGTACCCACTCTCAGACCGGACCTGATGTTCATCACCGAGACCTGGCTCACATCTGCCTCTGCCCTCGACATCACCTGCGCTACCCCGCAAGGATACAAACTGATCCACAAACACCACCACAACAAGCACAGGGGAGGCATTGGCATCATGCATACAGACAACCTCTTGTGTACCACCTTTGAAGAGGAGGCATCCCACATCACGGAACAACAAAACTTCCTAATCCAAACTGATGCCAGAACAACCATCAGGGGAACTCTCATGTATAGACCCCCTGGGCCAGCTCCCACCTTCTGCAATGCCATAGCTGACCTAATCGCCCCCTAAACATCAACTCAACAGACCATATATTTATAGGAGATCTGAATTTCCATCTAGATGAGCCCAGTGACCACACCACCACCAATCTCCTGCACAACCTAAGCAACATCAGACTCAAACAACTAGTCACCACCCTCAGGCACACCACAGGTCACAACCGAGACCCCATCTTCACAGCCAGCAAAAAAATCAAGTTCTTCCACACAGTGGAGATCACATGGAGTGACCACCGCCTGATACACTTCTCCATAACCAGCAGACCGGAGCAGTCCACAACACCCACACCGCCCCCTCTCCGCAGATGGGGAAAAGTCACATAGACCCAATGGACCACCGTCCTCCAGTCTAGCTAACCCATCCTCTTTGGCATCCTCAAACAAGACGCCGGCAACCTATCGAAATGGATCCTCAATGGTGCCAACAAAGTCGCCCCCGCAGGGTGCTTCACCTCCAGAAGATCCAGCAAGCCCGCAATGTGTTCACCCCTGAACTACGCGCGCTCAAGAGAGCATGCAAAAGCTAGAAAGATGGTGGCGCAGTAGCAGGGACTTGACAGACCGCACCACCTTCAAAGATGCTCTGAACTAATATCATCTCTTCCTCAGAGAAGCAAAAAAAGTCATCCTACTCAGCCAAATCAAGGAGAGCACCAAACGCCCAAAGGAACTCTTCAAGATCATCAAAGAGTTCTTCTGCCCAGCAGAATCCAACTCACCCAGACCCACTGCGACTTACTAGCCAACTATTTCCACGACAAAATCATAGCAATCTACAGAGACGTTCACCCTAGGCCACCAGAATCAAACACCTACTGACTCTGTCTGAGGACTCCCCCAGCCACCTCCACACCAACTGGAAGCCACTATCCATCCAGGAAACAGTCGCCCTCATGATTTCGACACACTCTGGCTCACCCAGCGACACATGCCCACATTTCATCTTCAACCTAGGCCAGAAGGAAATCAGCAGCATTCTCTCTCCCAGTCCTTCCTCGACCACAGAAAGAAAGCGGCCTTGATTCTGCTAGACCTCTCTGCCACATTTGACACCATCTCTCACTACTCCCTCCCCTCCAGATTCCACACATCAGGATTTGAAGCATCAACCTCAAATGGATCCACATCTTCATCACAGGTCGCACCCAGACAGTGCGCCTCCCACCTTTCTCCTCAGAACCTAAAAGCAACATATGCAGCATCCCCCAGGGATCCTCTCTCAGCCCCACCCTTTTCAACATTTACATGACACAGTTGGTCAAGATTGTTTGTTCCCATGGACTCAACATCATCTCATATGTCGACGGCATCCAACTCAGACTCTTGCTTTCTGAAGACCATGCCACCCCCAGAGATAACTTCAGAAACACCATGACACACGTCGCCGAATGGATGAATTCCAACTGCTTGAAACTGAACATGGACAAGACTGAGGTGATTATCTTCAGAAGCAGCCCCTTCTCCATGCCTACCTTGCTGCAAAGATCTGGCACAACTTCCCCCTCCCCACCTACGCACCTCAGACAACCTCCTTGACTTCAGGAGAAAGCTAAAGGCATGGTTCTTTGAGGAGCAGCTACTGACTCACAGTAACAGCCCACAGTTCCTGGATACCCCCTGGGGTGATAAGCCACGCTTTACAAACCTAATGATTGATTGATTGAGGGAAGCATAAAATGGGGGCTGTAAGTGAGGTATCAGAAAGATGCAGTAAAGCAAAGGCTGGTGTAACCTCCCTTTTCATTGTGGTAGTAATGTTAGAGAACCAGAAGCCTGTGCACGTCCTGACCGGAACCAGGAAGTTTGAGTGCACCTCACTAATCATTAGCTGCACAAACACATTCTTTCGCTGAGTGTTTTGTACAGAAAGGAGAACAATGCAGTTGGGCTTGTTGCCTCTCCTAAAATTCGTATTATATTTTAAACACTATACAGTTGTGGGATACAATTCTCAAAATCACAATGATAACATTTCACATAGGTTTCTTTATTCTTTCATTAAGTTTTTCAAAAGAAACCATTTTTATTGACACATAACAATTTCAGCGGGTTACAGTAGCATAATGGCACAGAGCAGAGTACAGACAGACAAGGTTAACATTCAAAATCAGTCTTACACATGGTGGGCGCGTGTTCATGTTGCAGTACCATTTTAGATAAGAACTAACAACTAAAGAAGTAGAAGTAAGAAAAATCCCACCCACCCCCTCAGGAAATCTCACCAGGGTCAGTCAGAGATATAACAGCAAGAGTAGGAACATTGAAAATCGAAATACTCCAAATGAAGGGACCGGAGAGTGATCAGACCAAGCACCTCAGCAGGAGGAAGAGACAAAGAGACTGATAATATTGGTAGGGTAGAGAGGGGAAATGGGGGTTCCATCACCTAGATGTGATCCTGCAATGAGAGCTACAATAAGGGTTGGGATTCCTCAAAAGGCTGAGGAAAAAAAATATTATTTCATTAGATAATGTGAAAACCCTTATCACTTGTATTATACTACATATACACGTGATTCCATAAAAACTACTAGGAAGGATATTTTCCTCTGACCTAAGCACTGTAACAGCTCATGTGTCAGGAACCTCAGTAACTCACTGAGGGAGCTTAGGATCCTCCTGTAACTCCCTAGGATAGCAACAATTTAAAGAGACCTTATCATGATTTATAAAGCCAAGATACTGCCCACACTTATATATGGGAATTAAAATGTGCCTTATATATGTTGGTAGTATATAAACAAAGTGAAGGGGCAAATCCTATGCAGGCTTTATGGTGTGAATGCCTCTATTCCAGCCCAAGCTCTTTGTTGCCTACCTGCCATGTCTCTGCCCACTTTCTGTTTTATTTTGTTTTATTGGCTGGCATTCACAGTCTCTGGGGAGGCAAAGGTACTTCCGAAATATAAATGTGATCTCCTCGTGGTGGCCTGTGCTGACAGGGACTCCTGCGATTTCTCCTTAAAATAATTGTTGTGATTGTTGCATAATTGGGTATTATCTGTGGTACACATTTAATTCTTGTGATGTTTACTAAGAATTGCCCTATACATGAGTACCTCTAAGTATCGTATTACCTGTACAGCATTTGTGGTGACATGTGGAGATTTATATGTTTATGGTGATACCTGGTGATTTGGTTCCCTAACCAACATATTGTATTTTCATGCCCTCCTGTTAAAGGGTATATTGTTTTAGCTACTGGTACTGTCAGAACAACAAGTACTATTTAGTGGTGACAAAAGGGGCACAGTGCTTGTTTCATGTCACTTTGGCCTATATGTATATATATATATATATATATATATATATATATATATATATATATATATATATATATATATATATATGCATTTCTTTTATACAATCCTATGTGGAGTCTCTTTTGTGGTGTAATCGTTGTTACTAGTATGAGCGTGTCACACAAATGCTTTTTACATATTGCTTCTGATGATAAGCCTGGGTGCTCTGTGCCAAGCTACCAGAGGTTCAGCACAGGTTATCTATGGCGTATAACTTACTCCTTCCCTGACCAGAGTGGTGGGTTCTGCCTATTTTAGGTGTATACCCTGGCCAACCAGAAACTCAATTACTAACACAGCATGCTTGGTTTTGAAGCGTTAATGCATGCACCGTTAGCACATAATATAAATACATATAGAAGGGAGTCAGCAAGGGAGAGGGCTAAAGTTGTAAAACAGCCTCTCATGCACTTCAGTGAAAGCACACGGGTGATGGTAGACAGATACACTCTAACAGGCAATAGTATTTGGTAAGAGGTAAACACCCCACTGGGCTGAGCCAAGACATAATCAACAGTGTCTGAAGCACACAACTGAAAGTGGCTAGTCAAAGAAAGCCAATTAAAGTTGATGGATCCAAAGCCCACTCTTTGTATTAGCCAGAGGTAGCTGCAATAGGGTAGTGATAGGATCACATATCCATAGGAAAACCTTTTTTTCGGTTGCTAATTACTTTGGCTCCGTTTAACAAATCTTCATAAAACTTTTTTTTTAAAGTGTTATCCATCTCTGCTCTTCCTGCAAAGGTTTAAGTTGATCTGTCAAGGCAGGGCCGAGGAAAAGGGGGGTCCGAAACACATTTTCCCTTTGCAGTTTTCCATAGGAAAATTAAACACATCTGCAGTCAAAAGGGCTGAACAGAATGACACCAAATTTGACAGAAAGAAGAATCTTGATCCAGAAAGTGTGTTTTTTTGTGATATGGTGTAATATGTGCCCTAATGTTATTATAACTTGTGCTCTCCGCAGGTACCGAAAATTACCTCTCATATCACGTCATACACAACATGTTCAATGACATTATTGATAACGTCACTGTAACATCTGAAATTATTTTATTGATGGCACTGGGGGTAGTTGGGGGGGTTAGGTGCAGTTATTTTAGCACAAGCTATAGTTACTTGAGATAACTAGAACTAGTGAACTTCCATTGTTTTATTAGTTTAAAACGTTATGTTTTAAGTTACCTTTCCGCCTAATTATAATGTTGCTTCAAGCTTTGCTTTATTCAGTGAATATTATTCACAATAGCACAATTTAACAGGTGCACTGTCAAAACCCATACCTAAAAAGAAGCATCAGTGGCTGCTATCTATTATGTTATACTGTGTGCATTTCAGTCAGAATATTTGAGCCGAGTAGTCCCTAGTGTTGCTAACAGTTGGAAGTGGTGGGGACTATGCTGTTAGTCTGGAGTACTGCACTGAGGTACTGTACAAAAACATTTTCACTTTGTACAGAAATGTGGTAGACTACAAACTGAAATACCAGCTTTCTACTTCACAGCATTTTGAAGAAAATTGACTTGGATATGAGGCGATTGCCATAGATACCGAGGGAAGAAGCAGATAAATTGCCGCAGCATTACACAGATCAGCGTACTGTAATTCCAAGTCATTATCTGCAATGTCTTTGTATAATGAAAGAGAGCTACAAATGTCAAATGCTTCAGGCAGCCAGATCATCAAATTGTTCCCCAGAGTGGTTGAATTGAATGCACAATGCGGTGCACGATGAGGTCACATTGAAAGCTCGAGGTACAATTTTAATGGCACATTTCTTATATTTTAAAGACCAGTCCATGCCATATGGAAATCGTCTGAGGTCTCAGTGTTGAAATGTTCTGAGTGAAGGGCGTAGCTGGTAGTTATAAAAAGAAGAGTAACATCTCTTATAGTTACTGAAAATTACTAACAAGAAAATAAAAAGACAGAAAAATGAAAGTAACTCTAATCATAAATATCAACTATCTTACATGTAAAAAAAGAATATTTTCTAGTGCTATATTAAAGTACAGCATCCACACGTGGTCTGTAGGCACTAGCACAAACACATTACATTTGTGTACACGGGTACGCATCTTCTAAGGTGATAAGTTAGACCTCTTGTAGGAATAATTGCAAGAGTCATAAACTGTCCTCATTTCCTGTAGTTGAGTTCATAATCTGTCATGTTTTCTAAATACGACTATTTTTTTTTTAACAAGAACTGCAGTACGATTAGGTCTTCCATAGAAAAGTTTGAATACATCTTCACAGCGAGATTTCTTACTTCAATTGAATTTTTACAAGCAGGGGTTGGCTCTCTGGCTACACTGGAGTGTTTTCGTCAGGGCTTGACTACCGTTATTCCATTTTTATTTAAGGCGTTAGCCAAAACCTTTAAATTATGCTAAAATTCTATGTACAATATACCTATTTGCAAGGGAGTTCAGTCAGCCCTCCTCAACCACTGGTCTGTTAATGAGTCATTCACATTTTTTCTTCTGTCCACTAAGACATACAGCATGGGGGAAAGGGCAGTCCACTCCAGCCATTGGCTAACGTCACTGGAAGAGACAGCATTCTGTCCTTTCACCAAGAGACCATACACAAGCGAGTAGTTTGCTTAAGTGCCAAGGACCTTACTGGCAATGTGTTCGCTTCGAGTCCCAAAAATATTTTTGCTTTTAGCTATTTTTTTTTTTTTTTTTAGCTTGATGAGGGCCTGGCTTCTTCCCCTTTAAAGATTTGGAAACATGACAAAACACAGCAAATGGCATTGCAATGAATCCAATGAATTTTGAATGGAGTACAAAGTATATATTAAAAAAAGGCCAAGGATAAGGGTGATGCCTGGTGAACTCTGCATGTAAGTTTATAAGGTTGCGCCTGGAACAGCAGCATCACCACATCCTGTGATTGCTTATTCAGATCAAAGGACTTTGCTCTATCCAATGCTGTACTTTGCACCCTGCCTCTATGAGCCTGCTAATTTGAATATTAAGGTCAACACTGTTAAAGGGTATGTGCCCTTCATGCAGCATCATTGGTACTGACAGAGATTTTGTTGCCTGCACTGCGCCACGTAATTAGACAACGAGGCAGATCCATGTGGCAAAATGCCACAGTGGAAAGGAATGAAGAGGTATGGGGGCACACTCTACGGAAAAAAGATGTGCAGAGCAAGAAGGGAAGGGGCAGCCAAACATGAAGACTCAGATATAGGAGGCGACCGGAGTGCTCCTAACGTGACTGCCGTGCTTTGTTGGCGGTACGCGGGAAATGAACATGAGGATGTCTGCTATCCAGACACTGAGAGCCCCAGAGCAGAGGGAGCTCTGGTCTACACAAGGCCTGGAACTACAACGGACAGAGTAGACCAGAGCAGAATAAGCATTGATGTGTTCCTTCTCAGCTATTCAAGATGAGAGGCTGTTATGTGACCCAGAGACCTCCAGTCCTCCTCTGGTTCCTTGAATTCAGGGAGTGCTGGTGCTTCTGACTTCTTCTGCCTCGGCAAGTCACTCCTCGGTGTGAAACTGCATCACCTACCTTCCTGAGAATCATCACGAACACCCACACGGAGGGAGGAGAGGAACCGGAAAGTAATCAGTGATTGAGTGATGTGTTTGTTCTGTGACATACCTGCTTGCGGTAGAAAGTGTCGGAAACCCCTGCAGTAGCCATTATGCTTTGGGGAAAAAACACAGCCATGAGGGCATACACCTTATCTCTGATACATGTACCATTTACTGCCCCAACTCTGCATGATGGCTCTGAGGGCCAGATTTAGATATGGCGGACAGATTACTCAGTCAAAACGGTTACATTTATCCCATCTGCCGAATCTAAGTCCCATTATTTACTATGGTATTTAGATTTAGGCACACAGGATAGCAATCACTGTTGGCTGGCAATATCTAACTCCGGCCCTAAATGTCCTTTAAACTGTAACTCATTAGTGCTACCTGCTACATGGTGTTTGGACAGAATACCAGAAAAAAATAATTGTGATATAAAAATATTATGTCAAGAATATCGGGACATCAAAAATATCATCAACAGGAATATCGAAGGTAAAAATATAATTTCTAATGTTTTTTTAATATCATTGTAAAAAAAAATTGATATAGAAAGTACTGTTGTATGTAATGTTGTTTGCGTTAATTACTGTATAATTATTGTATTGTGTTTTATTGTATTTGTTTACAATTTTTTTGATGTGTTTTTAGTAAGATACATTTTTAGTTATATAATTGTTGATAATTGCATATTTAGTTGTATTAATGTATATACATAATTAATATTTAAATAAAATAATAGAAATATTTTATGTAACATTTTATAATTGTATACTTTTGTAAAACGTTTTTTAAATGATAGAAATGTATTATAATTTTTAAAAACTGTAATTTCAATTAAGAAAATATTTACAGTTAAATATAAACATTTTGAATTTTGTTTTATGTCATGAATGTTAATTGTGGAAAAATGGTTTGTTATTTTATGGTTTATACTTTTAGAAAGATTAAAAAAAAACCTTCAAACCTATTTTAATTATTAATAGTAAACAAAATAAATTTTTGCTATTTTAATTTATATATATAGGTTTGTAGTTTTGGTTAGTTAGTTTTTTAGAATAAATTATATTTAATTTTATAGTGAACACATGTGTATGAGTATGGATTATTCACAGTGTTTTGAAATTCTGTAATTTGCATTACTTGGTTTAAAATGTTGTATATTGAAGTAGATACTGTAAATTCCACATCTTTAGCATCCAGCACCTTTTTCAAATGCCCTTAGATTGGAGTAGGATTATTAAGGGCTTGATTATGAGTCTGGCGGTCACTAGCCCACAACACCTGCAGTGGCGGTAGGACCGCCGATGCTGAGGTTGTCTGATTGCCACAATACGACCCTGGCGGTCAGACTGCTAGGGCACCACTGTCACCACCGTGATCGGTGATCCCAACAGGTTGACGGCGGGTGCAAGTTGCAATCAGCCAGGGCAGCACTGCATGCAGCGCAGCCCTACTGATTATGACCTTGTCCTGAGCCAGCCTTTTCATGGCAGTATCACCGCAATGAAAAGTCTGACGGAGAACAGGTGCAGGGGGCCACAAGGGGGCCCCTGACCAGCATCCTCGCAATGCTCACTGTCTTCTGCGCCAACTGCACAGCACTCTCCTCTCCACACGGCCGGGGTGCCGACGATTGCCCTGACAACCTCTTAATCATGCCCTTAGGTCCTGATTACGAGTGTGGTGGTCATAAGACTCACGGTGGCAGTTTGGACCGCTGTGGATGAGGCGGTCCAACCACCACATAACAACCCTGGCGTCCCGACCGACAGCTCTGCCAGGATCTTTGATCCCAGCAGTTTGGCGGTGGCAGAGATCCTAATCTGCCAAGGCAGCACTGCAGGCAGCATTACCCTACAAATTACAACCTCGTTCTCTGCCAGCCATTTCATGCCAGTAACACCACTATGAAATGCTGGCAGATAACAGGTGCAGGGGGCCACGGGGGGCCTGCACTGTCAATGCACTTGGCATTGGGCAGTGCAGGGGCCCTTCCCCAGCAATGTAACAATGTTCACTGTCCACAGACAGTGAACATTGCATGGGTGCTGGTGCACATTGCAGGCGACAGCTTAGCCGCCCGCTCAATTATGAGCCAGAGACAATGCTGTAGCCTATTTCCTGCTAGGCCAGCAGGCGGAAACTTAAATTTCTGCCTGCCAACCTAGTGGGAAACCCTTAATAACTACGGTGGGGAGGCGGCTGCATAGGCGGTGGCCACCCTGTCGGGAGTTTGGCAGATGGAATTTTCCATCTGCCAAACTCATAATAAGGGCCTTAGTGTCCAAAACCTTCCCCTAAATTGGTTTACATTGGAGTGGGAATAGTAAATGTCACCCCATTAGCACGCAATGCTTTCCCTAAATTGGGCTAGATTGGAGTGGGAATAGTAAATGTGACCCCTTTAGTGGCCACCCCCTTCCCACAATATGATTGGAGTGGAGTAGTAATAGTAAAAGTCACCCCTTATTTGTCCTAAATTGGAGTGGGAATAGTAAATGTCAATACTGTAATGTCCAAATCCATCTTCAAATGTGTTTAGATTGGAGTGGGAATAGTATGTATCCCTCCTTTAGTGTCAATCACATTCCCCAAATTGGTTGAGATTGGAGTTGGAATATTTGATGTCACCCATTTATTGTCCATTCCTTCCACAAATTTGTTTAGATTGGAGTGGGAACAGAGAATGTCACCATTTTTGCATCCAATGCCTTCCCCCTACATGGTTGGATTGGAGTGGGAATAGAAAAAGTCACCCCTTAAGTGTTCAAACCCTTCTGAAATTGGTTTAGATTGGAGTGTGAAAAGTAAAAGCCTCCCTGTTAGTGTTCAGTGCCTTCCACAAGTTGGTTTAGATTGGCGTGGGAATAGTAAATGGGACCCATTTAGTGCCCAACACCTTTCCTCACTATGGCTGCATTGGAGCGGGGAATAGTGAAAGTCACACCTTAAGTTGATTTATTAGTATTTTTGTTCATTAGTAATATAATGAAAACATAGCTGTATGTTTGTAAAGAACAATATAATTAATTTTTGGAGCCTGATTAGTCGAAGGACTGCACTCCAGGTGGTCCGACCACCAAAATATGACCCTGGTGGTCAGACCTTCATCACCACCCGAACATGGTACCCGGGGGGCTGACAGCTAGTGAACTTGTTGTCAGTCACGGTGGGATTGAACTCAGCGCGGCCGTGCTGATCACAAATCCTCTTTCTGCTAGCCTTTTAATGGCAGGGATCCCATCATGGAAAGGCTGGTGGAAACACAGTGCAGGGGGCCACAGTGGCTGCCTCCCTGCCAGACCCATTAAGACTGTACTGCTAGGCTGATGGGCAGAAACTGAGGTTTCCGCCCGTCAGTCTTGCGAGAAAGTGGCGGCAGCATTGTCTCCAGCTTCTAATCAAACACCAGCACCCTCACAAAATTCACTGTCTGATAGTGAGGGTGGTGGGCAGTGCCAAGTGTATGGACATAGCAGGGGCCCTCCTGTGGTACCCTGCAACTGTTCTCCACTAGCCTTTTTCATGGCAGGGATACCGCCATGAAAAGGCTGGCAGAGAGCTAGGTCGTAATCAGCAGGGCTGTGCTGCATCTAGCGCTGCCCTGGCTGATTCCGACCTACACCAGCCGTCAACCCGTCAGGATCCCTGATCCTGGTGGAGACAGAGGAACCCTGACAGTCGGACCGCCAGGGTCTTAATGAGGCAGTCGGACCACCACAGCAACGGCAGTCCTGACCGCAGACCGCCAGCCTCGTACTGAGGCCCTTTGTATTTCTTCAAGGAATTACTATTGGATTAGTTTCATTTTTGCCTTTTTTGGGCTGTTTGTGAAATATTTTTCACATATTACTATTTTTCATTATGTGGTTAAAGAGGAAGATCTCCAGCTACAGAACAGTAAGGCCCATATTTATACTTTTTGACGCAAAACTGCGCCAACGCAGTTTTGCGTCAAAACAATTAGCACCGGCTAACGCCATTCTGAAGCGCCATGCGGGCGCCGTAGTTATTGAATGACGAAAGCCGGCGTTAGCCGCCGGCGCCGTCTGGTGTGCGTTAAAAAAAACGACGTACACCAGGCAGCGCCGGCGTAGGGGGATATGGGGCTTGGGCGTCAAGAAATGGGGCAAGTCAGGTTGAGGCAATTTTTTCGCCTCAACCCGATTTGCGCCATTTTTTTTCACTCCCAACCCCCATAGAAATGACTCCTGTCTTAGCAAAGACAGGAGTCATGCCACCTTGCCCAATGACCATGCCCAGGGGACTTCTGTCCCCTGGGCATGGTCATTGGGCATAGTGGCATGTAGGGGGGCACCAATCAGGCCACCAAAAAAATATGGCACCAAAAAAAAAAAATATATACCTACCTGAACTTACCTTAATGTCCCTGGGATGGGTCCCTCCAGCCTTGGGTGTCCTCCTGGGGTGGGCAAGGGTGACAGGGGGTGTCCCTGGGGGCATGGGAGGGCACCTCTGGGCTCCTTCAGAGCCCACAGGTCCCTTAACGCCTGCCTTTTGCAGGCGCTAAAAAATGGCGCAAAAGCGGGCGTACATCATTTTTTTTGACCCGCCCACTCCCGGGCGTGAATTTTGCCCGGGAGTATAAATCCGACGCACATGCCTCGGAGTCGATTTTTTAGACGGGAACGCCTACCTTGCATATAATTAACGCAAAGTAGGTGTCCACGCTAAAAAATGACGCAAACTCTATGGACTTTGGCGCTAGACGCGTCTAACGCCAAAGTATAAATATGGAGTTAGTTTTGCGTCGAAATTGCGTAAAAAAAAACGACGCAATTCCGGCGCCAACGGAGTATAAATATGCCCCTAAGTATTTTTTCATTTTATTTCTTTTTGAGAGGGAAATGTAATTTTATAATGTCTGTGTAAATAGTTTGTGAATACAATGTGGAATCATTGGTTTATGTGCTGCAATTAATTTATGTGATGAATTGAGTTTCATATTCTTGGCTGGTGATAATTACATCTAATTACATAATTTATATATAGTTTTATTATATCAGTCTTCATTAACATTAGGATTTTAATTCATTTTTTTGCTTGATGTAATAAAATAGTATATTTATTACTTAAAATATTTGGTATGTTGGTTAATAAATTGTTAGAGTATCTGGGGACTTTGGTAGGCTGCTAATTGTTTTATATATCAGAAGGAAATGCTTGGACACCTTTCGAATTGCATATATTCTTTAGTAAAACAATACTTCCTCCCAATGCGTTTCAGCCATAGCCTTGTTCACGGATGGGATGGCTGTTTAATTTGCATATTAAATACTATATTAAACAAAAACATAAATAACGGACTAACAATGTTAACTAAACGTTTTGACAGTTTGTGATTTATATACCAGATAAATATTAGGCACAGAGTAATAATAGTAAGAAGGTTTGACATGTTAAGATGGCAGCCACCTTTCATTGTAATATGTGAACACTTTTTATTAGTCTGTCATTTATGTTTTTGTTAAAAATAGTATTTAATATGCAAATTAAACAGCCATCCCATCCGTGAACAAGGCTAGCGCTGAAACTCGTGGGAGAAAGTATTGTTTTACTAAACAATATATGCAATTCCAAAGGTGTCCGAGCATTTCCTTCTGATATATAGGATTTTGTGTGATGTTTGTTTGGATTTCCGGGTCCACGCTTGGACCACCATTATTGCAAGCCTCGGGATTCCGGCATCTTGGCTTAGTGATATATATATATATAAATATATATATATATAAATATTTAGGTTGCAGTTTACATTTTTACAGTTTATGCTAATATTTTTCAGGCTTGTATTGTTACACTTTTTGTTATTTTTTGGGGGGTGAAAATTAAAGATTTAATTGAGAAAGTAATAGAATTTTGATCAATTTACATATGTGTAGAAAACACTTTAATTTTATTTGAAGTAATTGTTTCAGGTAAAAAAAGATTTTTATATATTTATTATTGATCATTTATTCAGGGTAACATTGTTATAATTAATATTGTGTGAATAAATATTTTTGACATATTATATTTTTATTTAAAGGTAACAATATTTTTGTATTCAATATTTTTATTTCCGATACAGTTAAAAATGTATATCTGTGGTCTGGATATTTGTGGTGTTCCCAATTATATAGGAAATCGACATTTTTGTCTTTCAATATTTTATGGATTGATATTTTATTGGTGATCACAGTTGAATTCTATATGCATAGCAGCAACTATATTACTTATTGCTGGAGTTTATTAATATCTTTAGTATCCTTACATTTTAAAATTGGAGCGCACAACGATTTGCATATAAGAGTTACAGAGGAATAGCAGTAAATGTCTTTAATATCTCACAATGGCTATATCGAAGACTTCTAGACAACCCCTCTTGTCTGAGACAGTGGGGAACAAGAAATCCTTACAGGAAGGAGGAAGGAGGAGGAGAAACAATCAGACTAATGTCATGTTAGAAACTAAAATGACAGAACTGAAGTCAATAAAGAGATCAGTGCAAGTGGTGGAGTCAGCAACATCAGAAACAAACCCTCAAGTGAAATTTCTTCATGAAGAACTGCTCACTGCCAGAACAAGTCCAATGAGAGAACAGATGCACTTGAAGAGACAATAAACATTTCCTGGATCTGAATAGTGACCTATTGAACATGAAAAGAAACTTTGTAATCTTCAAGCTAGAAGTCAACATATGGATCTACCCAATGAGGAAAAAGGATCACACATGTTAGGGCTCTTAGAACCTTTAATTGCAATGCTCATGCTTTATGCTCCCACTAGTGTCAGGGGCACATTATAAGGGTAAGAAGAACGACCTCCATATGAACAACTAACAAATCATAGTTTATCTTGATAGACACCAACATGCACATTTGATTTCACAAACAGCCCAAAGCCTATGATTAAAAGGGAAACATGATAATCTTTGCAGTGGACTTCTGTTACAAAGTGAGCTGGGAGATTTTATTTGCCTTATGTCCCAGCCATAAAATGAGAAACATCAGATATAGCCTAATTAAAGCACAAATACTCCCCCACCAAGCTCCACAAAGCTAACCAGTTGGTTGTTATTGTTCCCATTTTCCCTATTGTTCCAGTCTACTTAGCCTCAACAATCCTGTAAATGACTGACCACCATAATACTGTTCTTACTATTTTCCCTATTGTTCCAGTCTACTTAGCCTCAACACTCCTGATCGGTGCATAACTGACTGACCACCATAATACTGTGATACTCATTCAGTAAGACTGATAGCCGTCTTTCAATTTTCAGAGAGACTAGCTCCCTTATACCTGACCGTGCCACAAAAGGCACTTATATACATGGCATCAAAGGTCTGACCAGCTGATCCATAAATGTTAAAGGACTCACCAGCTACATTAAACACAAGAAGATCTTGTCAGCCATTGCTAATTAGAAAGCAGAAATCACACTCCTTGAAGAGAAATACCCTTCCCAAAAAGAACCAGAAAAGATTAGGAGACCTTGGGTGGGAAAGATGACATTGGCATCTAGTTGTGATGATGACTTGACTTCATCTCACTAAAACCCAAATAAAGATGGTGTTGCCAACCTAATACATAAATCAGTCGATCAAGAATTTGTAAAGCGCACTACTCACCCGTGAGGGTCTAAAGGCACTGAGGTTGGGAGGGGTTGGAGGAGGGGAAGAGGTGCTGCTACTGCTTGAACAGCCAGGTCTTGAGAAGTTTCCTGAGGGTAAGGAGGTCTTTGGTCTGACTGAGGTGGGAAGAGTGTTCCACATTTTGGCAGCGAGGTGCGAGAATGATCTGCCACTGGTTGTAGTTCTGCGGACCCATGGGACGGTTGCGAGGGCGAGGTCGGCAGAGTGGAGATGCCAGATCGGGGTGTAGAAGGGGGGTCGTCTGTTGAGGTATTCTGGTCCGGTGTTGTGCAGTGCTTTGTAAGCGTGGGTGAGGAGTTTGAAGGTGATTCTCTTGTTGACTGGGAGCCAGTGCTGGTCTCTCAGATGGCCTGTGATGTGGCAGTGGCGGGTGATGTCCTGGATGAGGCGTGCAGAGGTGTTCTGGATCCATTGTAGCCTCTTCTGTAGTTTGGCCGTGGTTCCTGCATAGAGGGCATTGCCATAGTCCAGTTTGCTGCTTTCAAGGGCTTGGGTGACTGTTCTTCCAGTTTTGGTGGGGATCCATTTGTAGATCTTTTGGAGCATGTGGAGGGTGTTGAAGCAGGAGGAGGAGATGGTGTTGACTTGCTGGGTCATGGATAATGAGGAATCCAAGATGAATCCTAGGTTGCATGTGTGGTCGGTGGGAGTCGGAGCGGCTCTGAGAGTGGCAGGCCACCAGGAGTCATCCCGTGCAGAGGGGGTAAGGCCTAAGATGAGGACTTCCATCTTGTTGGAATTGAGTTTGAGGCAGCTGTTCTTCATCCATTCAGCAATGGCCTTAATTCCTTTGTGGAGGTTGCTCTTGGTGGAGTCCTTGGTGAGGGAGAGGATCAGCTGGGTGTCAATGGCGAATGAGATGATGTTGTGGGATCGGGCGGTGTTAGCGAGTGGGGCCATGTAGACGTTGAAAAGGGTCGGGCTGAGGGACGAACCCTGGGGTACTCCGCAGATGATTTTGGTGGCCTCCGAGCGTAATGGGGGGAAGCGGACTCTCGGGGTTCTGCCAGTGAGAAAGGAGATGACCCAGTCCAGGGCTCTGTTGCAGATTCTTGCATTGCTGAGGTGTGAGCGTAGGGTGTGGTGGCAGACAGTGTTGAATGTGACCGAGAGGTCCAGGAGGATTAGGGCCGCGGTTTCACCATTGTCCAGTATGGTTCTGATGTCGTCGGTGGCGGCAATGAGGGCAGTTTTGGTACTCTGGTACTCTGGATGCTGCGGAATGCGGATTGGAAAGGGTCCAGGGTGCAGTTCTCCTTGAGGAAGCGGGTTAGTTGTCTGTTGACGGCCTTCTCAATGACTTTTGCCGGGAAGGGGAGCAGGGAGATAAACACTGGTAAAGGTGCATAAGACCTGGACAGACTTAGCTGGAGGATATGCTTTTGCTATACTCACATTATATAATACTTCTTTGTGACTTGATCAATATAGGCTGCAAAACCTTCAAAACACCACTTCTTCTCACACTACATAGATTATTCATGGAGTTTATGGAATGCCTGATTAAGCACTAATGTTTATATTCCTTATTTCCATATACAGGTATCTAGAAATCAGACGGCTGAAAATTATACAGCACAAATTCCAGATGGAAAGAAAAATCTTATCAAAATACTTTGAGAATACCTAGACCTTAACAAATTGCCTGTCACCTCCCCATAGTTATTATGGGCAGCAGGAAAGATCTACATGAGACGAACGTTGATGCAAGAAGCTGTAAAATTTCAAAGGCTATCTGAAGACGAGAAAAGATGGTGCGAAAGAGATCACAGAATTACTGACACAACGTCAACAATACACACTGAATAGGAATCTAGGCAAACTCTTGAATAAAACTTATTAGAGTATTAGAGATTTACTTGAGTGTGCAAATTGTATGCTGATCTCCTTAATGAACGGTCATATTAAAATTATGATGAAAGTATTCACCACTATGCTTGCTTGATAGGGCCATTCACATTCTCATTCACAAAACAAACTGGGGTTTGTTCTCAATCATTCATTACAGAACCACATGAGAATAATGCTACACAGCATACAGAGACCACCTGGGTGACAAACTTGCTCTCTCCCTCGAAGCCGAAAAGGTAAATGATAGGTGGAGAGGTTCCATTGGTTTCGGACCAGGAATAGATTTGGACTAGGCTATGCATTTATATCATTGGTGCAGTGCTTACACTCTAACCTGGCAGTAAGCATCAATTTAAACAAATTCCATTCTGCACAATTCACCTTTAGCAGAGGAACCAGTCGGGGTGCCCTCTATCACTTCTCTTTTACCTTCTAGCGCCACAACCCTTTTTTGTGCTGGTGCTAGACCCCTTAGACCATCTAAAGAAGTTCAAGGTATCACCTCATTGTGAAATCCAAAATTATGCTATGCACTAATAATATTTTACTGAATATTAGTAACCCAAGTGCCTTCCTACCAACCATAATGCATATCATCATGGACTCTGCAATATTTGCCCAAAATAAAATCAATTGGTTCAAAAGTGAGGTGATCCCAATGACCACCAATACTACAGTAAAAAAATGCTTTATGGATTTGCTTTTAAATGGCTCCCACATAAGTTGAAACACGTGGGCATACTAATTGCGAGACACCTAGATCACATGATTGAAGAAACTCTACATAGGCTGGTACTACGCAACACAATGGCCATGTCCCAGGTTAGATATCATCAGAAAAAATTGTTAGATACGCCTTAGCTGTGGCTAAGGTGTGTCTCATAAAACAATCGAAATCTACAATTTTTCATGCAATCAAAAGATTGAAGCAATTCCTATCATCTATGGCTGTATATGAGTAATTCATTTATGAACTTAATAACCAATTCCAAACATAATAAGAAATTTGGGGCATCTTACTGCCATCTGTGTAGTTAGTGACCATCTAATGTTAAACCTATATGAATCATAAGAGCCTTTTAGTAACTTGATGCATTTTTGTCTTGTTCTATCTAAAGGCTGATCTGTACCCTATTATTAATGGGTTATAGTACAGCACATGGCGTTATATGATATTCCTGTTTTATGAGTTCACTCTATTGGGGGTCCTCAACCATGGTGCTGTATAATCATTCATGGTGTCTGTTTTTAATTCTCTCCCTACATTTGTCAATATTTATCTGGATTAATGTGTAGGGATCCTACTTTATGAGGCTAATGGAGGCCAGGGACACTATATGTGTGTTCTAAGTCTAATGTGACTACCAACTTCTGATTGCACTTACTGATGACATTTTCTTGTCATTGTGTTCACCGGACAATTATTGGCCGCCAAGGGTGTTACACATAGCGACAGAACCTATTGTGGATGTACTAGAAATGGTGTATGCTGAGATGATGGAATCAGGAGTATTACCTCCAATCTGAATGGAGACAATTGTTATGCCCTTGAAAAAGAAACTGTGAGGAGACCCTGGTGACCTTAAAAATCTATGTCCCGTCTCCCTCCTGCCTGCTCCTGCCAAGGCGCTCGAAAAACATATTAATCAAGAGCTAGCAAGCTATTGGGTAGTTCATGGCTGTTTCGACGCCCCTCTCAACATGGGTTACGAAAAAACACAGCACTGACTAAGCACTTATATTAGGTAGTCCACATGTCCACACATCCTCAGAGAGGAGGCTCTCAGTGACACCCATGCCAGCACTTACATTGTCACCTAAGTGTTAGGGTTTAGTCTTTGCTATGGTAGTAGCCTGCATGGACCATATGCACCAAGTCAATGTGCCTGGATGTAAAGGTGTCTGTACAGTCATGCACAAGTAGTTTACCCTTCAGAAGGTCATAAAGGTGTGTTGTGTTTCATAGAGACTCACATCACAGCACATGCTGGTTAGCTGGCCCTGGGCACCATGATGTTAGTGGGCTTGGTTAGTCAGTATAGGTCATGACCAGGGTTGTGGATAGCCAGCAGATGACTACAAAAGTGTGTATTTATATACCTGTATTTATCAGCATGTGAAATTTCCACATGTAGTGTGTTCATTCAAAAATGCTTGTGCTAGGTGCCTACAAAATGTGGGTGGACCAAACAATTATATTAAATTGTGCAGTTATGATCTCTTCATTTGTCTATTGTATCCATACAGGTCAATGTCCATCAGAAGCAAGTCATTTGGAGAGTCATCACTCAGAAGGTGCACACCCTGGAGTTCTATCGCTGACACAACATCCATTGTTGGAAAAGGTGGGAGGACCTGAGACGCTGGGCCCAGAAGGTCATGGAGGTGCAGCTGGGGCTGTCCTCACAACATTGACGCAACAACTGCCGGACCCTGCCCCTCCCCAATTGCCCTCATACTGGCAATGGCCCAGCAGGAGCTTGATGAGTGGTTGAGGGAGTCACAGTAGCTATGGGGTGAGTCCTGGGCAGATTCATACATGTTACATTGGCATCTTTATGAGTTTGAAGCAGCCAACGTCTCCTGAATACCACAGGTGCCCATGTGCGACGCACAAGAAAAGTTATTTTTTGTGTAGGTTTGGTAGTAAGTGCATGCTGATATACCTTGCCTATTGTCCAAATGATCAGGTACACAACAGAGTTCAGTTCACTGTCAACGTGCTCTCTTAAGCAGAAACATGGCTGAGTACAGTGGTCAATCAGCTCATGTTGTTTGATGTTGTGGGTGCCATTTGTACCTAACAGGCCACTTGTCATCAGTTCTTCAGTGTTTCATGAGTGCTGGTACCTCACTACTGTGTCTCATGTGATGGTGACCCTCATTCTTGTGACTTAGCAAATAGTGTACTTTGGGTGCAATCATTGAGCAATAAATTCCCTTGGTAAGTGGGGAATGTACAGTTACATGATTTGGCTAACATCACTGTTGCCAGCGGTATGTGTGCCTAAAAGTTGCCATGTGTACCTTTCACTTTAGAAGTATCATTTACACTACTGTTTCCCACATGATCAACCTGTCTTCATGGGGTTATGTCTGATTGCATCACATATGTGTGTATGCAAGAATATATTGCAAAATAGTTATATGTGCTGGGGATACAGTTCATGTGTTACCACAGATAGAAGTGTCTAAACATTGGTTGGTGGGTCACACATGCCCTAATCCATTACTCAGTGTCATTTGTCATGTCCAATTGCTGAAGCAATGAAGGACATGACAGGCACACCTACAGTAATCATTCACAATGTGCATGTCCATGCCACTGATGTGGAATTATTAAGCTTAGTGATTTGTACATGTTTATTGGTGAAGGTTCATTAACTGACTGTTGACATGTATCAGGGAGTGACATGCAGAAATGTGAGAATATCATGTGAGTGTGTACACTGAGTAATACAATGGAATATGTGTTTGCATGAAAAAAGGTACAATGATGTGGGTTCACATTGAGACACAGATTGAACCACCTCTTCAGGTACTGGTGTTTCCCTGAACCTCAACAACATTCAATGGATTATTGGCTTTTACTTATGCAATGTTTGAATGGAGTTCTCACAAGTTCCAATCATAACTAGTGTTTGTCTAGGCCTTGTTGATTCATTGTGCTGTGGATATTTGTTGGCAAATCTCCCAGACATTTTGAGCAGATTGTCTCCGGTGTACTTTTCTGTGCAACATGTTTTATATAGCCAAGCTACATTAGTACTACTTTCATGAGACTATTTGGATAATGGACATTTTAGGAAGTTACAATTGGGAAGTTTCTACAATATGACACAAGTTTTTCCATGTCACCTTCTTCCAGCTACTGTACATCTTGGTGCAACATAGCTGTATTATTTAACCATCATTTCATCATGATAGGTATACAAATATTTGCTCATTGCTGGCCCTTGTGTGGAATCAGTAAGAATACATTTGGCATTGCCATACTATTTGATGACAACAGGTTACTAAGGTATGCTACAAGAGCCAAACCATTCAAGCTGACAAGGTTTCTTACCTGATAACTGTGTATTTTGATTACACAACCTCACTAATGCAATTGGAGTTGCCTGTGATTCTGCCTTTACAGCGGACAACTGTTTACAGTTCATGGAGCATGCATGCATGTGGCCTTGCAAATGCTGAATTCACTTTGGTGGACCTTGTAGCTTTGGTCTACTGCACATTATAGTAATGTTCTGTAATCCTTACTGTTGGTCAAGTGCATTCTAGCACACGCAATAAACCTATTTGTATTTGTCATTTCAGCCACAACTCCAGGAAAGCGGAGGAGTCAGGGTCGAAACCTGTGGGGAAGCAGAGGGCCACGGTACCTCTGTCGTGACACTACATACACGGAGGGACCCATCGTCCAGAGGGTGAGGGGAGTGCCACGGAGGACAAAGACTCTACATCATCATTCGAGTGCAGCTCCAGTGGACACTACCTAGTGGTGACGGGACATGCAGGACAAGTTCCTACTCCATCCTTGTCCGCCACCCCCAGGTCCATCTCCACCATCCCTGTTGCTCCCCATACAGTTGCCTGGGCCTGCTCACCCAAGAGGTGAGCCATCTCCTTCACTCCCGGCACCTCACCTTCTACCCCTGTTCCCCCTGCTGCCCTGAGTCACAAGGCTATTGACCACCTGAGAAACATAATTTGGGTCAGGCGGCACAACTGGATGACATTCAGGTGCAGGGGCAACCATCTGCAACAGATGGTGGCCTACCTGGAAGGCATCTACAGTTCTATGTCTGCACCTACAGAGATGTTTTTAGGTGCTGGCCTCCTCCCTCATGGCAGCCTTCCACCTATTCCATACTTCCACCCCACCACCTGCCTCTTCCCCATCCGATTTTTCCCTATTCCATACCTGTCCCAAGCACACTCACACATAAGCATGCACACACCTCAACAGCCCCAAGCAGCACACAGAAACAAAAACACCACAAAACACATAAGCATGCAATCACCAGTCACTCACCCCACTCCACCATACCCCCAGACACCACAGCAACACCCACAGACCCGCCCACCAGCCCCCCATGCCCCTAGACATCACACCCACACCAACAAACACAAACCACTCCCACCATACCCCCAGACACCACAGCCTTACCAAAAGACACATTCACCACTCCCACCGTAGCCCCAGGCACAACACCCCACACCAACAGACATGTTCCACTCTCACACCATACCCTCAGACACCACACCCACTCTAACAGACACATCCTCCACTCCTGCATACCCAGCACATACACATCACACACATCAAAGAAACACAAACACTCACACTCACCCACACAACAGACACCTACAAAACACAAACATCATACTTCAGACACTCAGACAACAGCACCAACAACACACACACCCACACCTGACTCATTCCACTTTCTCAACCTCCAAACCCCCAATCCCTTCTGGATACCCTACCCATTTCTCTAAAGAAAGTTTGATGTTTGCCCTTGCTCTTACTGCTGTAAAAACCACCCCCTTCCAAAGCCAAAGGGACCACACCCCAACCCATCCCTTGCACATCCAAGTCCTCCCCGTGACACCTGACCCCCCCACACACTGAACCCAACCATACCCCACGGAAACCCCAAAAAAGATTGTCCCTCCTAAAGTCAGACCGCCCCTCTCTAAACCAAACCCACCCATCCCAAAACTGACCCCAATCCTCCCAAAGGACATCAATGAGGTGCCTGGGCTGCCCAGTAGATGCCCCTTCCTCGTAAGGTTCCCATGGCAGTGTTCTGAGAGGCAGATTTAGTGGGACATCAGTGTGCTGGACCGTCTATTGGACTGGCCATTGGCCTTTACCACATGTTTATTTTTTTCAAATAAAAAAAAAAGTTGCTGGTTTTCGTACACATCAGTCCTGCCATTACTTTTCTACCATTTTGATGTTCATGGATACTTAGGGATGTATGACTACAATTGTGTTTGTTTCACCCTGATTGATGATCTATTTGATGTGGTTGGTATGATAGGACCTTGGAACCAGTGCTGGAGTCACCCCGTACAAGGGTAAATGTTCAATAGAAGGATATGTGGGATATAATCTTATTGGGGCTGACATTGCATTGGGTGGAGATACATATGGTAAGCTATGATGTAGGTTGGACATTTGTTAATGTGTGCAAGGTAGAGATTTGTATGTCCACGCATGTAGGGTGTTCAATTGTCATACCTTTGCATACATTTTAATGGAGTCCCTTCCACCTACACCTATTTTAGTTAAATGTGTGACCAATGTTGTTACTGCTCTATTTGCTTTTGTGACTTCCACTTACACATTTCTCAATTATGCATGGTACTAGGCTATACTATTGGTTGTCCCTGATATACATCAAGCCACAGTTCCTGCGTAGATAGTGGTTTTAAGGGATGTGCAAAGTAGTATGTGCCCAGGGGACCAGTCTTCCAGGCATCCCCTGGCAGATCCATACCTATTCTGCTGGAATTCTTTACATTTTTAGCTTTAAATGTTTCTCACACTAATTATTTTGCATCCCATTTACCTTGCATTATGTTGAAATGTGGATGATAAGTGGAAGTCCATAACAGAGGTCTGGGGGAGAAGGTGTGGTTCAGTTTCATGACACACCCATACAAATGTATAGTTTATATCACAAGGCCATGACATGTGAACAATGTGAGGGTGTCACTTAGATTTGTAGATGAGATATTGATAATGAGTTGCTATTGTGTGACACAATGTTATGGACACATCACTTTCCCTGAATATTGGTTATGCACACATTTAAGATTTTGTAGAGTGTGCCTGTGCCGTGTCAGTGACCTGGCAAAAGACAGCATCATAAGGCTGTGATTGGGTCATACATTGAGTACAACTCCGAACAAAATATGTTTGGCCCATGGACCACATACCCCATGCCAGGTCCATGACGGGGCATCGATTCACTGTGGAGTGGTTGGTAACCGGTAAGTGTTTGGCTTACCCTGGGTTGTGTTCACAAAGGTGTCGGTTTTGGGCATCATCTAGCAGCACCAACAGCGGAGGTGCATGTGTGATTGGCTCCATGACGACACAGGATTTGTGAAGCTGAGTACAGGTGAGTTTCAGTCTTATAGGCCTCCCTTTCTGTCAACTTATATGAGGTGAATGGACTGCCACAGTCACTGCCACCTTGTAATTGGTCTGGTGGTTGTACTAGTGGTCCACCATCCGACAGACTCATTGGCCTATCTCACCAAAGCAGTGGTCTAGATTTGCCGGCCGTGTCAGCGATACCGTGGCAGTCTTTCGTCATGCATTGTAATACAGCAGTCGGACTGCTAACAGTGCAGTCGGTTTGCCATCGCCAGTGTCATGACAGCTCCAAGACTGCCAAAAGGGTAATCCGGCCCTTCATCTCTTTTTGGAAGTCGAAAATCCTACCAGTAGGATGAAGCTGCAGACTGTATCGGGCGAGGGCTCCAGGAGGCTGGATACCCTTCTGGAGAGAAGCAGACGAATCAGATTTTCTGCTGCGAAAAAAGATTGTAGCAGGAGGTACCACAATGTCAGGGCCGACCACTGATGCATCTTGGGTGGATTGGCAAGCGGGTAGCTTCTGATCTCCTCTCGGTTCTCAGAGCACTTTTTGGCAGTTTTCCTCCACAGAAGTCTTTGGAATTTCCTGCCGCAGTTCCTCGGCCCAAGAATATCTGGAGTCACAAAAGACTAGTGTGAAGAATTTTGTGTTTGTGCTGAGGCAATTGCTTTGAAGTGCAATTGAGGCTGTGCCCAGCTCCACCTCCTCACCCTCATCATGCCAACGCCCAGTCCCAGTACTATGTGGCTGATTGGGAGGAGAACGCATAAGTCAACTTGCAACTACACTTAGTCATGTGTCCCAGAAAACAGGCTGCAAGCACCAAATGGTTAGAACAAGAGAATGCCAACTTTTCTAAAAGAAAAGGCATTTTCAGAATTGTGACCTAAAATCTGACTTTACCATTAAAGAGGATTTTAAATGACAATCCCTTAGACACCAAACATAACATTTCTACCGGTCCCTAAATAGAGATTATGACTTATTAAATGTAATAAGGAAACTCAATGTTATCCTACAGGAGAGTTGGGCCTCACAGAAGCGAAATATTTCTTTTTACGTTTTTCACTACCAGAACATGTAAAACTTAAAAGTAGATGTACAACTTTTTAAATACACTACATCTTGTCCTGTGGGCTGTTTAAGGGCTCTCTTAGGGGTGACACATGTATTAAAAAGGGAGTTGTAAGACTTGCATGGGGTTTATTTTACCAGGGCAAGTTGGCAGTTTAAAAAGTGCACACAGACTGCAAGGCACACTAAGACATGTTTTAAGGGGCTTCAATGAGTGGCACAATAAGTGTTGTAGACCCAGTAGTAGCACTTAATCTACTGACCCTGAGTAGATGGTATAACATTTACTGGACACTTAGAAGTAAATTAAATATGTCAACTAGGTGTTAGAAAATTATATCATGTTTTAGGAAAGGAAGCCAAACGCTAGTGGCCAACAATGGAGGGTTCAGAAAACAGGAGGGGTGAAGGCAAAACATTTGGGGTGACCCTGAAGAGAGGGCCAAGTCCAACAGCACAGATAATATGCATCTTTATTTTTTTCTTCACCTGCAAGTGTATTAACTTGTGGAGTATATTCACCAGTAATATCATGAAATGTGTAAACTTTCCTAACTTAGATGGGCACTCCACAGGAATAGATTTGTATCTCAGTTGTATAACTCTATATATAACTCTAAGATATTTGTGAAAATCACAAACTTTCAAGCTTGTGAATGTGCAAGTTCCATGCCAGCCATTCTACAACACCCCGTTTCCCACTCCAATCATGAACTTACAATTGCAGAAGATCTGCAAAAATCTACTGCATTGCCATATTTTCTACCACTAAAAATGCTAAGTGTGGCTGGGATATACAGCACATCCTAATTTTGTGAAGCAGACAATGAATGTTTGTCATTTTATGTTCTCATGCAGTTCCTTGCCATCCCTAAGGAGTATATGCAAGTGTTTATCACATCATCTTTCTATCTGCAAAACATTTTCCTCCCAAACAAATGATTTTCTAATGAGTGCACGCTTACTATACACACCCAGATATACTTCATTGTCTAATGCTGTTTTCCATGCTTTTTGCACTGCCTAGGCCTAATCTATTTGACAGACACATAGGTGCTGATACAAAAATAGGAAAAGGCACAGCTTAATGCTTTCCAGTGTAGTAAGGCCCACTTACAGGTGACTACAGTTACCACACATATCACAACCAGGTGTTTGGCTGCTAACACTGTGCTCCTAAGGTTTTTCCTAATATAGTTTTGCGGCAGAATCCTGCCAAGATTTATACATTGCCAATAATTACCAGGACATGAGGATTATGGTGCATTAAGCAACAAAATCTACATGTTAGTTCCGATTACATAAATTCCTACCTGGCAGAGTTGAGTTTTCTTATCAGGTAAAATAAATATCAGTCCATGTAGTCATAATGAGGGCCTTAGGGTACTTTAATTGTACTGAATTTCACTGACCATTTCTCTCACACTGCCCTTAGTATCCACATGTTTTAATTTCACTCTAGACTTATAGAAGTCTAATGTAGGTGTGCATTGCTCACGTTAATGGGGCTGCTGCACAGAACTTAGCAACTGACTGTGCACATTGCAGAGTTTAGCATTTGTGAACAATGAACATTGAAAGCTCTCCACAACACCAGTCCAACACACCCCAACCACCAGCTCAACTTCTTCCAACCCACCAGACACCTTCAATCTGCATCCCAAGCAAGAGTACAACTTCCTTGCATCAAAAAGACCAGAAGCAGAGGACACTCCTTCTCATGCCTCACAGCCAAGACTTGGAATGACCTCCTGCAATACATAAGAACCTCCTCCTCAGTCATGGACTTCTGAAGGAATCTCGGGACACGGCTTTTCCGGATGAAAAAAGCATGATCGCCTCCTCCCCCCTCAGGCCTGCCCCACTCAGTGCTTGGATACCCTCAAGGGTGGTTAGCTGCGCTCAGCAAATCCGCATAACGTACCATAACAACTTGCACATTATGTACAACCTGTGCACAAATTTGTGATGAACTGGCACATGCATATCAGGAATTGCCACAATCAAGTGTATGCTACATGTGAAAACTGGACACAGTTCACAACATATTTGAAAATAAACACATACTAAAAAGAATAATAATAAATTCAAAGAAATGATAGACTCATATTTGAACACATGCAATACTACAACGGCCACCACTACAGATAGTGCTTAGCCAAATAAGCACAATTATACTATTATGCAGCATACACTCACAGATTTTTGTATATAATTACAAGAAGAGCCTACACATTTGTTTAGCCCAAAAGCCATACTGAGTCATTTTCACATTTAAGACTGCCTGATTTATATGTTGGTGAAGAGGGAACTTCGTCGCAGTGGCGACCGAGTTCCCTCCTCGCCTACACATTGGTCCATATCCCCAATTTAGATGTGGGTGGACTGTAGGTTTGGCTACGGTGGTGAATACCACCACAGCCAAACTTTTCTGACGGCCCAACACAGTAAGGGCTGTCAAAGAATTGGCTATATGCAAACCCTGGCGATGAGGGAGAGCAACAAAAAATATATATTGCCCCTCCCCCAATCATGGGAGATGACTTCCACGGCGAGTGGGGCATTATGTTTTTTAGTTTCAAAAGGAAAATCGCATTTCATTTTTTTTTTTTTAAACAAAAAAAAACTGTTAGGTGCAGGGCCACATCATGTTGACAGACCCCTGAACTAAACAGCAAATTGCATTCACGGAACCTTCTGGCTGTCGAAATCTCCTACAGGGCAATTAAATAATTTACCGAGTCGCCCTAGTGGAACAACTGCCCCAAAATTTAAATCCGGCCCTGAGTGTCACTTATTATCCTGCTCAATGACACTCATGGATTTGACCCCAGAAAATGTAAATTTGAGTTAGCACTCAAAGCTTCGCACGTGTGCCTTGCTCGTTACAGGCATATGTGTCCATCAGGTGCAGAACCCACTGATCTTTTTACTAGGATTAGAACTTGTGACCCGCAGTATACCCACGGCTCTCAGCTCAAAGCACTTGAACTTACTGCAAGGATTTATGTGTGCGAGTGTCAGGTCCTACACAGAGCTTACAGCAAGCATGTTTACCCTTTAAAACTGGGGGGCGGGCCCCCCTAGGGGGGCCTGAAGTGATCCCAGGGGGGGCCCAGATTCTGGCCAAAATAAATATTATACAGATAACAGGCCTTTATTTTAAGCAGGAGGATGTTATTGCAGTTTTAAAAAGGTAACAGTACCTAACTGCAATATTTAAATAGGTTTAGACATATTTAAACGTTGCCATGTTTATCAAATAATTGTGAAAAATTCTGAGGGGGGGCCCAATGATTTTTATTTTTCAACTGGGGGGGCGCGGCATTAAATAGTTTGGAGACCTCTGCTTTAAGGTATTACATGATTGTTCACACCTACGACCAACTAATAACACACAGATCTCTGCAGCAAGTGCACGGACGGCTTGTACTGTCCCCGGACACTTGCAGTGCGCACCCCAGTTTCTGCAGAAGGGTTCTTTACATTGCTGCTGAAGTTCAAGACAGAGGCGTGGGAAAAGCACAATTAAAAGTGCACCTGTACTTGAGAGTAAAAGCACGTGCTGCAATGAGACGGGCCAATTTGACATGGGCAGGCCTTACATTCGGAGACAGACACGGGTGGCTCCCATACATGGAGCAGGTTTTCTAATGTATTTATTATTTGCAAGAGATGTTCTGCTCAATGTCTGTTCAATGTCAATTGATGAAGAGTACAGCGAATGAAGCATTTGATAACATGATAATAGGACAGCATTTTGCGCTTCTGAAATATCCCAATCGGAGGTGCTGGCAAAGCGCCCTTAACTTTAAATATTGACCTACGAGCTGCTAAAGTGGAAGGGGAGGTGGATCTTGTTTAATAAGGTGGGTTTTGTAACGAGATTCCGCCTTTGACCGAACGGACATGGTGATGGAAATAAACCTGACAGACGCCTGTGGGTGTTTTAAAGTTCCAGATGCTGAAGTTCAGTGAAATAGCTTTTGTATATTCTGTGGTTTGTGCAAGGGATGCTGTCTGGCTAATGTACTGGAGATTGGCCAAGCTGCTCTCTTTTTGCTGGAAAATATTCATACTTGATGCCTTTACCCAAAACTGTGAGTTTGAGTTACATAAGTGAAACCATTGTAACATAGAAGCTGCATAGTATATATCAATTTTTCGCATACTCGACCTGCAGACGAGCACTGTGCCTATATGGAATGTTTATAGACCTTAAGTTTAAATCAACATTGAAAATATCTGTATTAAATGCAACAATAAAATGTAGGGGGCCGCCTCCATAAGCGTCTAGAATATACTTTAGGCGACGTCACGTGCCAACAACAATAGCGGAAGCAGGGCAGAGTGTCTGGCGTGGTGCTCCGGAGTGTCAATCTGTGTGAAGGCCAACGCGATCTTACATTGGCGCCACTATAATGTCAATACAGGGAGCCGTAAGTGACATCATGCGTCTTATTCTCACAGACTAAGTGGCCGCGCTTTTCTGCAAGGTGGACTGTTCGAGGCACACAATCAATTCTTGAGTAGTGGGAGAGCACATAAAAGGTTACTTACCAATTTTACTGCAACTGTCACAGCATATAACACAACAGTTCATTATACTTGGGTAGGGCCATGGAATGTGTCAGGATTGTAAGATCCCTCAACAGGATTCAGTGGTCTCACACAAAAAGACACCATCTACTGTAAGTCACAATATGTTGATTATTTCCTGAATTCTCTATGATGTTTGTTCAACTCTACAGGATGCGCCCCCCCCCCCCCCATGCCACCATTGCATTATCCTAATTCTGAGTATCCTTCTGTCCCTTCACTTCCTGTCATTTCCCCCAAACAGGAAGTGGTGTCTAGATTCCAAGAGGTCACATTGGTGGTTCCGAGGGTCCTACTACTTCCTCAGATATACCTGCCACATGGCATTGGCATGACCAGGACAGATCTTATTTTAGGGGTAGTGAGCATCTTCAGGTGCACATTGGGCATGAAACAGCACAAAACAAGGGTTAACTTAATTATGAGGTGCAATGCAAGCCAATAACTAATCACACAGCACTACCTAAGTCTGAGGTACTTGCCAGGGAACATTACACATAAGTAGCCAATAATTACTACTAAAGTGATGAGCGGCACATAACATCATAGAGCAGGATTCAACCCCTAAGTCCTAAGACATGCACATGCGTTGGTTATTCATATAATCTTGGTTCCTGGAAAACTCTTAAGGAAGACTTATTGGGAATGCTGACCAGTGTATTCCTGAATTGTGGATCTCAAGTCCTTTTTTACTTGCTTTTTTCATGAATAGGAGCTTTTCATTGTGGGGTACAGGAGTGTGTTCAGTCAGTTGGCTCACTACAAAATCAGTGAATCTCCCAAGCATGGAGGCTTTAAACAATCCAATTGCCTTTAACCTACAAAATGGTATAAGTAATTTCTATTCCTGTTTTGCATGTTCATGGTGTTTGTAGGAGAGTCCTGCTATCAAGGACTGAGGTTTATTGATGGATACTCAAAGGAAACGTAAACCTCGAAAAACTGATCTTTTGTAAATTGTGTATACCCTGTAATTAATTTGCTGTCTAAGGCATTGGAGCTGAATATCTTCAGAGACATATCTAGTGAGCTACATGACCTGGTGGATAATTCTGCTCTCTGAGTCTGGTGCATGTAAAATATGTATAATCCCAGAGACCGCTCTGCACAGTGCAGTGTCTTTAACAGGTAGTCTTTTTATTCTTTCTATGGGCTCAGCTGTACCATGCTCCAAACTTTCTGCGAGTAACACATGCCTTCTCAGGTGCCTGATGATTTCTCTGAGCAAGTATGTATTAAGCCAGAAATTCATGGATATGTCACATCTAAGGGAAAGCCACTCACAGACATTTTTTGTTGATCTGTTACAGAGTGGCCTGAAGTTAGCTCTATTGTCGTGGCTGTGGCAGGACAACTCTCTGTGGTATATTCTCCACGAGAAGGATAAGTGTTACCATCACATAGCAGAATAATTTTTACCAAGGATTGTTACCGTACTTCAATAAAGCATGCAGCTAGCCACATGCAAGGATTCTTTAAAAAAAAAAGACTTCAACATTCATATTAGTGCACAGAATTACTCAAATAAGTACATCAAGATAATCAAGGGGTTGTGCAATTTTTTTTAACATGGTGATTTCTCCCACCACAATGTTTGTGCATAATTATATACCACATATAAATTGCAACCTTTATACAAGAGTAGAAGGAAAGTTCTTGACAGGGAGGACCACAAAGTCACTAAAAAAAACGTGTCTAAAGCTGTGGTAGCTTTGCACAAAAGCAGTCAGGTTTAAGTTACATGCAAGGTGTAACACATGTATGCAGTACTCAAACAGTAAAAAAGTAAAAACACAATAAAAATCTCAAACCTATTTAGAAAAAAACTTAGAGTTAATTTTTATGAATAAAATGACAAACATCCTATCAGTAGAACCATAGTCGTATTTTTTAAACTGTCTAGTGAAAATAGAGCACTAAGTGTAGCGGTGGACAGAATCAATGTCATAAGTTCAGACTGACCATTATGGATCAAGGGTCGGATACAGGGGCCAGGTTCATCCTGCTTAAGATTGGATCTGAGTCAAAGTACACAAATGGAGCTGCAGGGGAGCCACGTGTTGGCAGTTGACACAAGGAGACCATTGTTGGCTTGGGGACTGGTTGAGCATCACGGAAGGTCACTGTTCAGCAAAAAGAGCTGGTAGTCACAGGAACTTCAGATTGGCGGTCGGCATGGCCTGCCAATGTTGGCACTGGTTCTTGTAGCTGATGTAAAGGGCAGGTCACTACTTGATATCTGTGTCAGTAGGCATTATGGATAGTTGGTAGGCAATGCAAGGAGTCCGTTCACATTCACAAAAAGCCCAAAACCATCTGGATTTTCATCTGGGACTCAGAACATGTGACTGTGAGGGAGGGGCAGTGCTCTCTGATGCCATCCAAGAGTCCAGGCCCTTGAAAGCACATCTTGGGGAATCAGGACTCACTCCAGCAGGGTTCAAGCAGGTCCAGTTAATGTGTGTCAACTGGGCAGCTGCAGGGAAGACCTCTTGAAGCTGTTTCTGTCTGTGTAGCTCAAACAGGCAGACACCCAACTGACCCTTTGAGTCTCTTCAAAACAAGTGGGACCAATCTTCCTTCTTCAGACAGAAGGGAAGTTCTTTTTTCTGAATCTTCCACAGGTCCAGCAGTATCCTGATGAGAGGTTTTGAAGGTGCCACATTTATAACAAGTGCCAAACTTTGTGTTGGGGGGGACCCTTGTCAACTCTCAAAATGGTTCTGGTTGATTCTTCCACTTTCCCTCGGTTTGGCTCTAAACCATTTAGGGTGACAAAGGCAAGGGCTGGCCTTGCGTTGGTTGCATGCACAGTCCTTTGAAGTATAATCAGGGCGGGGCAAGCCCTTCCCCAGTCACCCTGTCAGGAAGACCCTCTACCTCCACACCTAGGCCTCTTTTGTCCCCATGTATGGAATGAATATACAAAACACTACAGGAGAGCCATTCACAGTCATGTGACCCTGGGCATTTGGTTAAGGCAGAAAAATGGCAAATTCTAAAGAGACATTGTCAGAATAGTAACTTAAAATCCACCTTTACCAGTAAAGAAGTCTTTAAAATACAATTCAAATTAATGGAAGAAGAATTTATCTGTTAGAAACTGAGGTTATCACATATTAAGTTTAACGAGGTAACCCAGTGTTAGCCTATGGAATGACTAGCCAATCAACAGTGAAAAATTGCTTTAAGAATTTTTCACTGCCGGGACATCTAAAACGTATGTACACATGCCCTACTTTTTAAATACCATGCACTGTGCCCTATGAGCCTTTACTGCCTACCTTAGGGGTGACTTATAATTGTTAAAAAAGGAAGGTTTAGGCCTAGCAAAAGGTTTATCTTGCAAGTTCAAAATGGTAGTTTAAAGCACAATTACAGGATGCAATGGCAGGCCTGAAGCATGTTGAAGGGTGTTACGTTAGTGAGTGGCACAATGAGGGCTGCAGCCCACTGGTAGTTGTTAGTTTACAGACCATTTACTATGGACTTATAAGTAAATTAAATGTGCCAACTAGATATATGCCAATTTTATCAAGTTTAAGTGCAAGAGCACATGCACTTTCCAACTGGTTAGCTGGGAGAAAGTGCACAGAGTCCTAAAAGCCAACAAAAATAAAACAGGTTCAGCAAAGGAAGGCAACAATCTTGGGTGACCCTGCAGACAGGGCCAGGTCCAACAAGGTCCATCAGTAATTTTATGGAGTTATCATTTTCCTCTAGAGAATGTGTGCTACACTTGTGGAATTATTCCATTCCAGAAATGTTATTTTTCTTCCAGGACATTCGTCTTAGTACCCAAAAAATATGTCAACACATTTAGATCTATATCAGTGGTTCCCAACGTTTTGTCTTCTGTGGACCCCCATTTTATCAATACTAGAGCCCGGGGACCCCCACTGAATCATTATTGGAACACGGGGACCCCCACTGAGTCATTACTGATAGCTGGGACCTAATAATATTTTATTTTTTAAGCAGTCGCGGACCCCCTGAGGAGGCTTCGCGGACCCCCAGGGGTCCCTCGACCACAGGTTAGGAACCACTGATCCATATGGTTTCTAAGAGGATCATCCGGACTGTAATAACGGGTTATTTAAAGGAGAGCATAATTAGACTCATCGCAGTTGTAAGCTCAGCCATTTTTCTTTTTATTCTGTTGGTTCTTCTCTGTTGTTAGTCTCGCTTTGATATTCTCCTGTCTGCTGGCGCATTTACGAGTTTCAGCTCACTGGCCAAGCCTCGATATGTTCTACTCCAGCTGCTGGCATCTGCTGTGATCTGTAGTTCGTAAATGAGAATCCTGTCAAGACCATCTTTGCCCCATCCTCTTCCAGTGTGGGTAAATTGACTATACATCTTATTTGCAGGTTGTAGAAACTGAAGTATTACTTTAAATTCTAATATTACGCTTTTCCACTTGCACTTTTTCTGCTCATATTCTTATAGTTACTATTCATCTGTGTTTGTCCATCTCTCTCCTCTTATTTATTTACTTTCACTGTTAATTTAGAGGGCTGTGAGCCTTCAAGCAGCCCTCTCTTTTTACCCATCCCTCACTCAAAGCAATTCAACTGTCTCGCTATGCTGTGGGTTGCAAGATAAGGTGTGATCGGAGGTGGTAGTTTGGAGGGTGGAGAGTCACACAATATACACAGAGTTAAAAGAGCTGTGGGTTACAGTGGGTCACCAAACTTAACAGTTTACAAAAAACATTAACAGGGAAGTTTAATGCTAGTTGGTTTATCAAGGTATATAATTTCGCTCATCTCTGGGTAATGGACATGGTCTATGGAATTCTGCAGCCACAGAGTTTTCAGCATAATTATTGATTTGCCACATAATTCATCAACTGCTGCATAATGTGCAGATTTCAACAAGAAGAAAAAAGTGTTTCTAGCTCTAATGGATCAAAGTTACTATAATGTGGTCACATGTTTTGCTGCATGGTGGAAGACCATTAGCAAAGATTGACTGGTCACCTTTCAGTTTCCTGTAGATGTGTTTAGGTTTTAAACTGGTTTTAGTGAGGTGAAATATTTGTCCTGAAAGTGTAAACGTGTGTAAATGGCAAAATACTTAAGTAATACTATCACAGATGTACCGTACCGCATTACATCACATAATTTGGCTCGTCTTACCACATCAGTTAGTGAACCTGCCTCATAATTTGGTCTTTCCCTGACACACAATTCTAGCGGACCTGATAATAGATGTCCTACATACCTGCCTGCTTTAACCGCGTGGTTTGAATTACTGGGTGTAGTGTGAGAGCTGGTTTGTGCAGCATTACAGGTTTAACCTGTGGGACACCAGGCAGCCGCTGCCAACCCAGCGGTCTTCTCTCTATAGACTTTGTCACAGTCTGGCTATCGCTGGTCACCCCTGGAACTGCATATTTCTAAGCACGATGACTGAGAAGCATTCAGGGCTCTGTCTTCGTCCAGATCTACTGGTCTTTTTCTGTACACTGTAGCTGTGTACCTGATGGACTTAATATTGTATTTATTCTTGGGTGGCAATCTATAGCTAGAATTCATTCAACATTAACATAACTCCTTGCCAAAATCGTCTAATATAATTTATTGAAAGAATATAGGGTATTTCGATTGAAAACTCCTGATAAAGAGGTATCCATGTAATCCTCATATCACGCAACCCACAT
This sequence comes from Pleurodeles waltl, assembly GCF_031143425.1. Taxonomy (NCBI): domain Eukaryota; kingdom Metazoa; phylum Chordata; class Amphibia; order Caudata; family Salamandridae; genus Pleurodeles; species Pleurodeles waltl. Next base: position 322,552,357 of record NC_090436.1, read on the forward strand.
TTACTCGAGCCAGTAAAACGGTGAAATCCCCCGGCCACGCACAGAGAATCTCAGTTGTGTAACCCCACAAATGCAGACATAAGTCTGCTCAGAAATGCCCCAAGAGGTCGCATGGTAAAGATGTTTACCTAACCAAGTGGGGAAAAGAATATTACTCTACCAGTGGACTGTAGCCACAGTCCAGCTTACTGGTAACATGGATACTGGTTAGAGATTTAGTGGCCAGGACAAGGAGTGCGCAGACTGGCCTTACATCAAGCAGCTAGAAGCCAGCAGCTGCAGCACTGGAGGTGATGAAGGATTCTAACTGCATGCTATAGTAAAATATCTTAATGAGGGGAGGGTATCTCGAAGAAAGCACTGGTAAAGAACGGAGAGGTGGGAGACAAGGTGACAAGAAAGTGGATAATGTCGGTCTTTGCTGAGTTCCTGAGGATGAGGAGGGCAAAAGAGCTCTGAACAGCTGTGAGAAAGTCAGAGTTCTGTGTTTGATGTGACAAATGGGAAGGAGAAAGAGATCTGAGTACCTTTGTTACATCAAATCTATGGATGAAATTCTAAGCATACTGGGAGAGGCACACAAGGAGCCTGCATGAGTAAAAGGATGAAAGTGACCTTAAAGGTCACCACAACCATACATGTGCGAGTAAGAAACCCTACTACTGCAGCAATGGACCTATCTGAGACCCAACCATTCATGAGCTCAGTTAGACTTGGCATCCTTGGCATGTTCTCCCCTAACGTTTTGCCTCTGCTTCCCAGGTTGTTGATGTGTGTTGGACTCTGTTTATGCTGTTTTTGATACTCTGGGCACTTTCACACTGCTAACCAGTGCTAAAGTGCAAGTACTTCTATGTAAAATGTATGTGTAAATTGGCTTATCCATGATTGGCATATTTGCTTTACTAGTAAGTCCTAGTAAAGAGCACTAGAGGTGCCCAGGGCCTGTAAATCAAATGCTACTAGTGGGCCTGCAGCACTGGTTGTGCCACCCATATAAGTAGCCCTGTAAACATGGCTCAGACCTGCCACTGCAGTGTCTGTGTGTGCAGTTTTAAATTGCCAATTTGACTTGGCAAGTGTACCCACTTGCCAGGCCTAAACCTTCCCTTTTTACACATGTAAGGCACCCCTAAGGTAGGTCTTAGGTAGCCCCATGGGCAGGGTGCTGTGTATGTTAAAGGTGGGACATGTACTGATGTGTGTTACATGTCGTAACAGTGAAATACTGCTAAATTCAGTATTTTGCTGCAAGGCCTATGTCTCTGATTGGTTAACATGGGGGCTGCCGTTAAATAATTTTAAAGTGCAGATTCTCTTTGAGAGCAGATAGAAATGTGGAGTTTGGGGTCTCTGGACTCACAAGTTAAAAATGCATCTTTTAGTGAAGTTGGTTTTCAGATTGTTCGTTTGAAAAGGCCACTTTTAGAAAGTAGGCATTTTCTTGCTTAAACCATTCTGTGACTCTGCCTGGTTGTGGATTGACTGTCTGGGTCAGTTTGACAGTTGGTCTGTTTGTGAATCCCCTTTAGACAGTGAGACAAAAGGGAGCTGGGGTGTAGCCTGCATATCCTGATGAGCCATCTGTGTTAGAGTGGAGGGAGGAGTGGTCACTTACACCTGAATGGGATGTGCCTGCCCTCTCACAATGCAGTCTCCAACCCCCTGGTGTGTGTGTGGGGCCTGGCCTGGGCAAGGCAGGATCTTTTGAACAACAGAGATTTTCCTTTGAAGTTTGCTAATTTCAAAGGCAGAAAGAGGTATAAGTACTGCACTTCAACCCCCTGAAAATAAGATCACTTCTGGAACCCAGAGGAACCTCTGCCAAGGAGAAGAGCTGAAGAGCTGAGGAGGAGTGCTGCCCCTGCCTGTGACTGTGGTTTGTTGGGCTATCCTGCAGTTCCTGCTTCTGCCTCAGAAAGGGGACAAAGACCGGACTTTCTGGTATATTCCTGCTTGTGAAGAATCTCCAAGGGCTTCGAATGAGCTTGCCACCTGTTTTGAAACCTCAGGGCCATCAAAGACTTCTTCTGCTAACGTCTAGACTCTCTGCTGAGACCCCTGCCCTGCCAAGTGGTGTCCTATCCAGTCCCTGGGCACTTGAAAGGTGAAGATGGCAAACAAGAGCTGAAAATCCACACACAGAATGCCATGCGGGGAAATTTTCGATGCACCATCTGCAATGCGGCTGATAAACGATGTGCTACACCCACTTGCGGCTGCTGATAACGATGCAAACCCCACACAGCGCAGTTTTCTAACACTGTGCAACAGGATTTTCCATGCATCATCCCTGGGCGTCAAAGTCAACCCAACTCTGCGCAGATCTGAGGTGCCACCTTCTGAAAATCAATGCATCGCTCTCTTGCGAGGGAGAAAAATGACGCATAGCTGATGTTTCCAATGCACGCTCGTCCGTGGGGCTTTATTTTTTACGCTAACCAGGTACTTTCTGCAAAATCATCGTTTCCATTGTTTTCTATGGAGTAAGACTCTTATTCTTTTGAAAATTCATATTTTAACTTGTGTATGTTGGATTTTTTGTTGTTTTGTTCTTGTTTGAATTAGATAAATATTATCAGTTTTTCGAAACTGGTGAGGTGTCCATTTTGTAGTATTTTTCACTGTATTACTGTGTGTGTTGGTATAAATACTTTACACATTGCTTCTGAGAAAAGCCTGACTGTGCCAAGCTACCAAGCGGGTAAGCAGGGGTTATCTAAGTGTGTTTCTCCATTGCCCTGACTAGCGTGAGGGTCCTTGCTTGGATGGGGGGTAACCTGACTGCCAACCAAAGATCCCATTTCTAACAAGCTCTGATGTGGGAATGTCAAGGAAAACTCAACAGTGTCATAAAATGAAAAATAATGGTTGCCAATGGAATCAAGTGTATGGCCCATGCTAAACCACACATCTACAGCTAATGTAGTACACTGACTCTCAGAAACTATCAGAACAAGCTCAACAGTTATAGAAGCAAAGGAAAACCGATAGCCCAAATATAGTAGGACGACAGCAAGCTGCAGAAATGACAAACTCATTACAGAAAAGGGACAATTATAGGCAGCTGACTGTCTGATGTGTCCACAAATAGGAATGTGGCCTAGATTCTGCACTATCCCTTGTGTGGCTACTAAAGCTTGAATACATTGCCACTGCCTGATGATGTCTTCAAACACTGTCCACGCTGTAAGACCTAAAAGCATGTAGTTCAACACACTAAGTTAAACAGACTAAGTTAAAAAGAGCCTGAGGTTTATCAGAATCATTGGAAGCACGAAAAACAATTCACTGTCTTGCCAGACAGCCGTGAATAATCTGATCGAAGTAACAGAGAAATAAAAATGAAGAGGCCTTAGAAAAGATTGAGTGAGCAATGTTCTCACACAAAGCTGGATTTACAAAGGCCTTTCCTAACACAGGGCAGTGTCACGCCATAAAAAGGTGTAAGTAAGCTTACATATTCTACGTACATTTAGGAAGGTTTAGAACTCGTGTAAGTGAAATACGGTGTAACCTAAGGGGCACACTCATAACCTTTGTCCTAAATCAGCCGAGGGGCTGTTTCCAGGGGCGGTCCTGAGGTTAAGTCTCTAAAAACTCATGCAAATGTGGTGAAAACTCACTTAAGTGTAACTTACTAGGTACTGACAAACATAAATGCATTTCCAATATTTTTCAACATGCCTATATTTCCCTGAGAAGTCCCACGTGTACGTGTTACAAAAAGTGTGGGAAACGCACAATCACCTTACAGCGGGGGCAATAACCTGTTAGGAAAAATATCTTCAACTAGGAAAACTTAATGTATAATGTTTCTACTTTTCCAACCCCAAACACCTACTTTTCAGATACGTGTACATTATGGGTGTGCGCTAGGAAAGCGCACATAAAGGTGTCACATGCTTTTTAACGCAGTCGCAATTTATACTTTTTGGGAATGTTTCAGGAATGCCCCCGAGCAATACAAGTTACAAGCAAACATCATGGTAATTGACGCTAGTCCTAAATGAAGACTGCCTTTTATATAGCGCCCACTGTGCTGCTGGGTGAAGAACTGATATGAGGCGCTGTAAGTGGGTTTGCACTTGACCTGAGTGCTGGACAGAGGGAACAACTCCTCCTCTCAAGTCCTAAGAGGTGCCCTGACTTTCCCTCAGGACGTCCTTTGCTGATAGCCCCAAATACACCAGCCAGTCCATCACAGCTGAACAATCCCACCAGTGGGGAACATGCCACAGCTCGTTCATCAAGGGTGACCTGCCCCCCATGTATTGTGCTAAAGTTTTCTTATGGCCGCACGAGGCTCTATAAAATATCCACGAATACATTTTAAGTTTAAGAAGCTAAAATAGAGTTGAAGAGAGTATGCAATAAGTGTTGGTATGAAGGGCGACAGATTGCCAGGAAGTAACCACCCTTTCACATTATTTTTGACCGTTCCCACTCATTCCTCACATTTTTGCTCGTATAGCTTAGATGCTGTCAGTACCCTGGCATAGGGCAGCAATTTATAAGGTTGCAAAAGGTCGTGCGCATCCCACTGGTCCCACACTTTACACTGTTATTTGCGGTCATTGAAAATACATTCCGAAGATTAACCCACTGGGAATTTAAACCAAAAGGAGGCAGTGTTGTAGGTATAGACACCACTGCATTATACACAAAAGCAACACAAGTAAAAACACAACTGTTTCGCTGAGATTTTCCATTTTTTTTGCAAATCATGGGTGTATCATTCAAATGGTTCATCGTGGTTTTGCAGGAAGTTCATCCATTGCTACGGGTGTCACACATCATACATCAAAGTCAAAGATATATGGTTACTCCCTGTTTAGTTTAAGCTCATGTAGACTTGTTACCTACGTTTAAAGAATTCATACGCAAGTTGGACAAGCCCTGAGGCCAGAGAAAGCAGAGCCTCGAGATGGGGTGCAGGGAGCTCAAGGTCATTAGATGAAGGGGTCAGGCACGGAGACCACACTTCATCTGTCCTTACCAAAGAGCTTTAGCTTGACATTGTGTTGCTGCGGCACTCATGACAAGGTACAGTGGACAGCGGGCCCTAAGACTTCTCAGCCCTAGGTAGGATGAAGACTAGGGACATGGGACTGGGAAGTCATATCTTGGGAAGGAGGCTAAAGAGTGGAAACAGGAAGCAGCAGAATGACTGACACCTCTTTAGCAAAGAGTGGGGTGAGAGGGCAGTGAGCTGTGTAGCTACCGAGGACACAGGAAGCAGGCTTGAAGTGAAATTCCCTGTCTGAAAGAGCACAGACTAATTAAGCACTCAGCATTACACATACCACAGCCGTGTCCTACCCACTAACAACTGATTTTCCGTTGTTTTGTCCTGTGATTTCATCCTCTCAGTATTAAATCTAGGACTTCCTTCCCTCTTTTAAATCCGTCACCCGCAGGTTTCATCCTGACAACAGATATGCTACTCATTGTTTCATTAGCTCAGAAGTAGTAAGTTTGCCTTTTTTGTTGAAGGACTAACAAAACACCCCCACCTAAAATCCTATTTGCATTGGCGTAGTGAAACTTGAGAGGGCCCCCATGCAAAGTACATGGAGGGGGGCCCCGGGCCTCCCCACTCAGTCAGGGGCTCAATGGCCGGGGGACCGCCAGCCAGTGCACGGTGCATGATTCTGTGCTGCTGAGGGGTCCCCCTGGAGCTCGCAGCCCCCCCCCCTCCCCAGCACTGCGGGTGCTGCAGGGGCTATTGTTACGCCACGGCCTATTTGTCCTGGTGTTTATGGCTTTCAGTAGCTTTGCTATGGGTTACTAGCCACCTTTATCTGTATGTTAAGAGGAAAATAAAGCGCTTCAACGTTTACCCGCTTCAACGTTTACCTGATTCTCAGGAGAAATAAGAATTCTGTTTGGTCAGATGTTTGCCAAAATGGGTGATTAGGACGACATATCTTTTACATGATGCATAATCTCTGTTGCTTTATGTAATCTGATGACCCGTTGAGTCATGTGGAGCTCTGGGAGTGGTTGAAACGGAATCACACCTTCTCAAGCCCCACCCCACAGCCAGAGACAACAGCATTCTAGGCATCTTGAAGATTATGTAAAACTGTGGTTTGAGATTTAGAAATATAGAGAATTTTGTTCAGAGTGCATTCTTCTTGGAGTCTAGATCAGAAGCTCTTTCTTCTAGGATAGAATAGGGATCACACTCTTATGAAATGACATCTCTGAAAAGAATTCTGCACCACTTGCCAAACATCAATGCTAAATGCACGTTAGCAATCATATAAACACCAAGGTTCCCTAATATACGTTGTCTAATGATGTATTTCCAAACAGAAGAGCGGATCGTCTGATATACATTTGTAGATCATTTTGAACTTCAAACAAACATAATGAACACTTTGTAGGCATCACTGAGCTGGAACCAGCTATCCTGCAGGATGTGCATACAGACAGTGTGAGGACATGTCAGATTGGCCTTAATGCACGGAAAGCTGTAATGGAATACATAACTATAAGAACTGCATCACGCTTGGATTACACGAGAAGCAACGGAGTGGACACAGATGAGATAAACTCTCAGAGGCTAAATAGTGATGTTAGGTGGAATCAGACGCTGAAAAAGTGAGTCCGGAGTTCTATAAGAGCGGTGACAGACATAAACAAGAGGCACTATATGCTCTTATAAGGGAAGAATTCCACCTCTCTTGATTCCCTGCAAAACTGTAGCACAGAGGGGGTGGTATAACAAGTGTAGTGCTTAGCATGTTTTGGGACTGAACCTTTCTGGCTCCCAATGGACTCCATACCAGTGTGACATAATCTCTAGAAAAGAATGTAATGTAAGCTTGGTTTAGTATATTGAGGAGTTCACAGGTACATGCAGGGGAATAAGGACATGTGATTTACAGCTCCTTATGTGGCCTAGTGTTAGACCTGACAGCCTTAGGGTGGTCACCCCTAACCTTTTGCCTGCCTGCCTCCCTCCACTTTTTGGACACTGTTTTGTTGGCTTTTAGACTCTGCGCACTTTATCACTGCTAACCAGTGCTAAAGTGCATATGCTCTGTCCCTTTAAACATGGTAACCTTGGATCATACCTGATTGGACTATTTAAGTTACTTATAAGTCCCTAGTAATGTGCACTATATGTGCCTAGGGCCTGTAGATTAAATGCTACTAGTGGGCCTGCAGCACTGGTTGTGCCACCCACTTAAGTAGCCCTTTACCTTGTCTCAGGCCTGCCATTGCAAGGCCTGTGGGTGCAGTTTCACTGTCACCTCGACTTGGCATTTAAAAGTACTTGCCAAGCCTATACCTCCCCATTCTCCACATATAAGTCACCTCTAATGTGTGCCCTAGGTAACCCCTAGAGCAGGGTGCACTGTGGGTGAAAGGCAGGACATGTACCTGTGTAGTTTACATGTCCTGGTAGTGTAAAACTCCTAAATTCGTTTTTGCACTACTGTGAGGCCTGTTCCCTTCATAGGCTAACATTGGGGCTGCCCTCATACAGTATTGAAGTGGTAGCTGCTGATCTGAAAGGAGTAGGAAGATCATATTTAGTATGGACAGAATGGTAATACAAAATCCTGCTGACTGGTGAAGTTGGGTTTAATATTACTATTCTAGAAATGCCACTTTTAGAAAGTGAGCATTTCTTTGCACTGAAATCTTTCTGTGCCTTACAATCCACGTCTGGCTGGGCTTAGTTGACAGCTCCTTGTGCATTCACCCAGACACATCCCAAACACAGGGTACTCAGCCTCACTTGCATACATCTTCATTTTGAATGGGTCTTCCTGGGCTGGTAGGGTGGAGGGCCTGCTCTCACACAAAGGACTGCCACACCCCCTACTGGGACCCTGGCAGACAGGATTGGACTGAAAGGGGACCTGGTGCACTTCTGAGCCACTCTTTGAAGTCTCCCCCACTTCAAAGGCACATTTGGGTATAAAACAGGGCCTCTGCCCTACCTCATCAGACACTTGCTGGAGAAGAAACCTGAACCAGAAACTACATCCTGACAAGAAGAACTGCCTGGCTGCTCAAAGGACTCACCTGTCTGCTTTCTACAAAGGACTGCTGCCTTGCTGTTGGCCTGCTGCCTTGCTGAACTCTTGTCTGGCTGTGAAAGGGCTCTCCAAGGGCTTGGAAAGAGCTTGCCTCCTGTTCCCTGAAGTCTCAGGACCAAAAAGACTTCTCTTTTTCACTTGGACGCTCCGTGCGCCTAAATTTTCTACGCACAGCTTGTTCTGCAGCGAGAAAAACGCCGCACACCGACGCTGATCGACGCGACGCCTTCTGGACGACCGGAACTTCGACGCACGGCCTCACAAGGACAACGCCGCCCGACCTTCAGAGGAGAAATCGACGCGACGCCTGCCGTGAGAGCGAAACTTCGACGCAGAGCCCCGCAGAACGACGCGCAGCCGGAAAACAAGAAGGAAAATCCACGCACAGACCCGGGACATCTGGTAATCCCCTGCGATCCACAGAAAGAGACTGTCCGCGCGCCGGAAAACAATGCACGACTTCCCCGCGTGGAAAATAACGACGCAAGTCCTTGTGTGCTGGGGAGAAATCGACGCACACACCATTTTTCCACGTATCTCTTCTTCTGTGGCCCTCTGAGGAGATTTTCCACTCCAAACCAGGTACTTTGTGCTTGAAAGAGACTTTGTTTGCTTTTTAAAGAGTTAAGACACTTTATATCACTTTTCAGTGATATCTGTACAAATTCACATTGCAACTTTATTTGTTTTGACCTACAATTATCCTGATAAATATTATATATTTTTTCTAAACACTGTGTGGTGTATTTTTGTAGTGCTATATGGTGGTATTGTATGATTTATTGCACAAATACTTTACACATTGCCTTCTAAGTAAAGCCTGACTGCTCGTGCCAAGCTACCAGAGGGTGGGCACAGGCTAATTTTGGATTGTGTGTGACTTACCCTGACTAGAGTGAGGGTTCTTGCTTGGACAGAGGGTAACCTGACTGCCAACCAAAAACCCCATTTCTAACACCTAGTCATTGGCTAGGGAAGATGCTACAACTGGGGACGAGATAGGAGAAAAGTAACCTTAAGAAGAAAGTGCCCTTCTGGAGAGTTTTTCGGGGTCCAAGCAAACTGATTGTGTGTGCCACATGTACCTTCGTCAAAGTGCTGAGTCATTGGTTGGCATTTGTGGAATCAAAGCATAACTCTAGCCAATGTGAAGCATTTGAATGGAAAGAAAGCATCAATAAGAAGTCTACGCATCACTGGTCAAGAAGTGATGACCAAAATCATACAAAAAGGTACTGTAGTGCCACGCAAAATAATGGTATACAATGTACGGAGCATTAACGCTAAAGGCAGATACAGCCAGGTTTACAAAGTTCTGCAGAGGCAAATGAAGAGATCTGCTAGGAGTTAGAAAAGGCAAATTGACATTTAGACTGGAGTAAATAAATACCTTACTCAGCCTGCTAAAGAGAGTCATCATGCCACTGCATTCGATGGAGTGATTCAAGGAGTAGTGCTCTCGGTTGTGCTTAAAGAGCTGTCCATACCCGAAGCAGTTAGTCATCAAGTTGCCGAGTGGGACTCAGAACAAATTCAGAGGTCTTCAAAGAGCAAAGAGTTGAAGGCAACAGTTGGATTACTGAAACTTGAACATGGCAGCTAAGAGAGAAGACACTGTTTCAATTAATGTTAAAGATGAACCTGGGGCTCACTCGTCAAAAAGACTTTAAAGAAGTGTCTTCCATAGTAGTAGTGCCCAAAAAGGACAGTCAAGGAGCGCTACGCATATGTTTTGACATGCGTCAGGCAAACAGGCAACTGAACTAGAACGACATCCAGGGCCACACACTGCTGACAGGATAATGTAATTAAGTGGTGCAAAAGTCTTTACTCGCCTTGATTTAAATAAAGGAATGATCAGTTGGGACTTGAAGACAGCTGCAGATATACTACAATCTTTTCTACACATGTTGGTTTGTTTAGATACAAAGACTTAGGGCTCGATCTAAATGTAAATCAGGCTGTTAGTTGTGGTGTGTCGTCGGCTGCAGAACATTTCCAAGATGTCATTTGACGCATCATACAGCCAGTTGTGAATGCATTCAAATATAGCGATGACATTCATTTCCGGTCTATTACCAGAGACTCTTCTCACTTTAGGCCTGTGTTTCATCGGTCGTCAACTCGAAATGGGGAAAAAAAGACTGACTCTGAAGACTCAGTAACTGGTGATGATTCTTTACCATCCTTAGCAATCTCTGACACTGAAGATGACAGCTTATAGCTTCAATTGACTAAGAAGATTGATTGAAGAGATATAGTTGTACATTTTTCCATATATACATATGTGAATGTCTACTGATTTTATAAAAAATGAAATTTTTTCATTTAACCGAGGGGGAGATGTAATGTCTTGCACAGTTTAGGACAGATACTTTCTGGATCTAAAAGACTCCGTACCAGTGTGATGTAATCACTAGAAAAGAATGTAATGAAAGTTTGGTTTAGAGTGTTGAGGAGTTCATAGGTACACTCAGAAGAATAAAAACGTGTTATGCATTGCTTGCATCCTGCTAAGTGTGACAAAAATTCCCTAAGAACTCTCCTGCAGTGAGTTTAAGCCTATTGTCGACAGCACTGGGAAACTGCAATGGCAGAAGAAAGATGACGTGATTCCAAGCTTTTGGTGACCGCGAAGCAGGTTGTTGAATCTTAAGAACAGTTGAGACATTTAGGGCTAGTGGTACCTGCACATCAAAATGTGATCACCAGGTCCAGGTCCAATGACCTGTTTTTGCTTTTGAGGTAATCAGAAGCTGTTAAGCAGTTGCATTGGATTGGAAGGTGTGGACCGGGTCTGAAGGCAGCCTGGTCACGGCAGGGCAGAGCTGGAACACACTCTGTGCAGGCAGAGTTGAAGGCTGTTCAGCTTCGATATGTGCTAAAGATATGGATGTCATCTGTGTAATAGTTATATGTCTGGCCAGTATTGCATATATAATCGAGAATACTGGTATTATATAATAATTGAAATCACAGGTAACATTGGCTGCCCCAGTGGAATAAAAACAAGTAATAAGGTTTGCATGGAAAAGAAGGGGACCAGTATGAACTTGTGGGTACGTGGCTTTGAAATTAGCATGGGATCACACAAGCTAATATTAGTAGTATTTTTGATCTATAGTATACCAAACGATCTGGCAATCTAGCAGAAGCAACATATCCATATTCATTTTTTCCCACAGGGTACCATGGTATGATTACATTTCTAATGAATTGTTCATGCTATGCACAAGATTTAACACTCATAAGCAGCTGAGGCATTGTATAGGGCAAGGGAACTTTGTATAACAATTATGTTGGCCGGGCATACACTCCACACTTTAAGGTGCTGTGCAATTCTGTGGACTATATGGCCTCAGATATTAACGTATCTAGCAGTTCTAAAACATTGAATTGCGAGTGTTTTCAGTTCCAAATGTGGAAAAGACAGCTGAATAATTAATTGGATACAGAGTACATATTTTGAGTCATACAGCTATAAAGGCTACTGCTGATCGAAAGTATACATCGGGTTATTTACGCCTAGGCCCTGTGGTTGCTTACATCTTTAGATGTTTAATGGTAGAAGTTCTTCAACTTTACCTGCAATATATACTTTTACTGTTAGAGAAACCAAACAGTAAATAATTATTTCATGGTCCTCCATGCTGATTTTCTTTTATCTAAGACTTTGAAATAAAAGACAAAGGAAGCAATACATTATGAAGAACTTTGTTTCACCCTGAATACCAAAATCACAAGTCCTGCAATGCAACATACTAAAGTGGCAGTGATGCCAGATTTTACTGCATACCTCCAAGACAAATTAAAATAAAATAGAGCCGTCACAATTAAGGGAATTGTGGCTTTTACAATTTTAACTGTATAAACCAAATTTCTCAGTGGCAAAAACATCTCAACATTGTCTCATTGGAACCTCAGCCTGGCTGGATGCAACTACGGTACTGGACTGCAAAATGACCATTGTGGAGAGTTCTAAATCCTTTTCCTATCACCACAGACCTAACCATGCAAACCCACTTTAAAGCTCAAGCAAAGTGCTGACTACAAAAAACATATTCCACAAGGAATGAGGTCCATCCTTCTCGACGCTGACTTCAACTCAATGATAACACTCTTCGTTCTTGTTAGAATCACCTATGGCTTCTCCCTGCTATGCTGAATCCTGGAAGGCTGTTCTGTCCCCTAGAAGCTGCCTGAATGCTGTGGCTCATCTGATATCGAGTACCATAAGATCGGACTACCTCATGCCTAGCCTATTCTCACTCTACTGACTTCCCCTGCAGATAAGTGGTCTATTCAAACTAGCCTGTATTGTCCGAAAGTCGACATATGAGAACTCTTCTAGATAGCTGGCTGATAAATTGTTCATCTCAGGTAGATCATGTGCACTAAGTGGTGCTGACTCTCTCTTTCTCAAACTTCCAGCTTTCAAGAAAGAAATACCTCCCAACTATAAGCTTTCTCAGAGATTGGTCCCAGAGTATGGAGCTTCTTTCCATCTTTCATTAGCGAAAAACCTTCTTTAAGGACTCTGAGAAAGAGGTCGAAATAATGTTTTTCCACCATTATTTTAATTAGGAACTCACCAATAATAAAAGAAAAGCAAGGTGAGCTTCCACTATTGCAGACATTAGAATGCAAACAATAAGTTATTAGGTTGAGCCCCAGATTAGGCTCTCAAAGACATCTCTGTCTATTTTTGCAAACTCTTTTTTTCACTTAGGTGCCTTCTCAGGCAGATTTGAGGACTTGCTTAAACTACCCGCTTCAAAAAATGTTTGCATGTACTGTAAAACTATTGCCCTTTTTTGTGATACACTGTATCTGTACTTTTTTAAAAACATTTTGTACATCTCCTGTAAGGTTATTGGTTACCTTGGTCGGTCTGGATTGCGCTGTACAAAAACTACAAATATATTAAAAATCACAACTTTAAGCAATTCCCAGGTTTAAGACTGTTTTTTGTTACTTCTTTTTCAAAACATGCAAGCATAAATAAAACTATTCCATAACATAGAATCTCAAAGCAATAGTAACAATCCACCACAAACAAGCCATGAAGACCTATAGATATCATGCTTAAAATATCAAAATTGCAATATTATAGTAGTATATTGGCACATTCGACGTAGACATACACCTATGTGTGTAAAATGTAATTGATGTCACTGCATCTCATGCCCATATTACATTCCTAAATATACTGCAGGCCACTATTCTTCACTTGGACTATTAACTATTTTATGCTATATGTTTTATACTGCACGACTCATTGATTCGGAGAGAATCGAAATTAGGAAATCGGTATTTCTAATGTTAATACATCTGGCCCAATATCTGTAAAGGCAGAACAAACTAAAGACATTGGTTTCCTTTGCTTTAACAAGATAGCCTTATTCAAATGTTTCTTGTTCACACAAAAGCGCCAGGATCTAAAATCATTTCTATACAAAGGTAAACAATAAACCTGCAAGAGACAAAAACGGATTAAAAACCGAATAAGTGCGTCAAAGGTTATTAATTACCTGAAACTCTCCGGGTGAAAATAAAGGGCACATCTAGCCTAGTCTTCTTTAAAAAGGGAAAAGGGTACAAACTGAGGCACCTCATGTTATTATTGAGTCCTTATTATAATCAGTAGTTCCAGCAGAGTCCAGCAATATATGAAAGTGTTGGTGTGAGCGAAGGGCCCCACTGTATAAAAAACAGTGAAAACAGTACACAAACATGACAAAAGCATGCACAATAAAAACACGTGCATGCATTATATAAAAAAAAAAAAAGTACTTACCCGGGCTGCTTCGTCTTCTGTGTCCTTCGCAATCTCGAGACCCGCACAAGTGGAAGAAGAAACATCCCTAAGCAATCCTGGTGCTACTCTCATGCTGGTAAACAGCATGAGAGCAGTGCCAGCACTGGACTGAGTGGGCTGGCCAAATACTGTTTCAGGCCCTTTAGGCCTCTGCTTGGTCTCCACCCAGCTGTCCAAGGCAGCCGGATGGAGAGCTTGAAAGTGCGCATGTCAGTTTGGCCACCACACATCTGCCGGCCAAACTGACATGTGTACTTTGCAGTGTCTCCCAGCACTGCTCAATCAATCAATCAATCAAGTTTCTTAAGCGTGCTACTCACCGGGTAGGGTCTCAAGGCACTGGGGGGGGGTGGGTTACTGCTCGAAAAGCCATGTTTTGAGGTGCTTTCTGAAAGTTAGCAGGTCCTGGGTCTTGCAACGGTTGGTGGGGAGTGAGTTCCCGGTTTTGGCGGTGAGGTGGGAGAAGGATCTTCCGCCGGAGGTGGTGCGTTGGATGCGGAGGACTGTTGCGAGGGCGAGGTTGGCAGAGCGGAGCTGTCGAGTTGGGTTGTGGAAGTTGATTTGTTCGTTGAGGTAGGCCAGTCCGGTGTCGTGGAGGGCTTTGTGAGCGTAGACAAGGATTTTGAAAATGATCCTTTTGTTGATGATTGATGTTGATGCTCTAGTCCTCCATTCAAAGGAGGACATGCCCCTTATTTCTCCTGGCTCTGGGACAGACTGTACTGCTGCAGCACGCCTTGTGAAAAATAAAAAGGGAATGAAATCAGTTAATTTTCATTTTATTGTTCATGTTTAGTGTGGCTCGCAGCGGGTGGGGGGGACGCTCTCTCGACCTCAAGGATAAACTGCTGCTTATAAGCAACCAAGAAGAATGTGGGAAGCCGATAAGTCACAGAAATGAAACTACACCTGAAAATATTTCATTAAAAAACCTGCTTTGCAGATACATTTATGTTTTTTCAGTTTTTTTGTAGCACAAACTCAACCCGAAGTATTTTTACATGAGCAACGCTTACATTACACAAGGATTCATTCATTTTAGGTCTTGGCTAACAACGCATGTGCTGTCTCTTCGCTCACCTGCTGTTGTATTTCTTGCCCCGCCCCTCCTGCCATACAAAAAAGTGCTATGACATGACCAACACTGGCCACGTCATAGCGCTTTTTTCTATGAAAAAAATTAATCACATGCTGAACCGCAAATGTGCTGCTATACAACATGGCTAAAAGACATTCACATTGACAATGCCAGTAGCTCTCGCATTGTAGAGACCTATTGGCTTTGCCAATGCTTGTTGCTTTAGCTCATCAACGACATAGACAGAGGATTCGGAGGAGGATTCTCCTACAAGCTGCCATGTGGATCGGATGCCTTTTAGTTCTTTTTATAAACAATGAGTTACGGTCTCTTAATACCAGCGGTGGAGCTCGGGCACTGCGGTGCGTACACCAACTCCCTATCTGATCCGGGGCATTGGTGCATGCACCCTGCCCTCTTCTGTTTTGATGCAGCTGTCCAGGATGCTGCGATTGGGAGATACTAGTGGAGTGTGGAGAGCAGTGGGGCTCCTTTCATCGCATGCTATTAAGAGGCCAGAGGTCAGGTAGGAGGCTGTGGGCATTGTTACGCATCTTTTTGGGCATTTAATTTCTTTGCTCACATATTTATTTCAGCTTAGGGTATATAGCAGGGGTCGTTGTATTTTGCATACTACCTTGAGAGATGTAGGAAGGCAAGAAGTTAGCAAAGAGAAAGAGCTGTAGATCTCCCTCCCCACTTTCTAAAGGGACGCTGGAAAGGTCTATCAGATGGATAGGAAGCATCTCCTTCGGGGAGCAGAGGTGTTGGGGGCAGGCCTTGTTGAAAGTGTCCGAGGCTAAAGCTTCAGCTAAGTCGGCACCTCGAAAATCTATGGGGGTGATTAATGTATCTCCTAATGGATGTATCTCCTGCTGATGGTTCGGATCCTGGGCTACAAGCTTCAAGCACCATGACGTTTTTGAGAGTTCATGGCATCCGGGCAAGGATGAGCAGGTGTTTCCCCAGTATGCCAGACAAGCAAGGGTGGCTTTGCCTCTCCATTGTACAATTCGGGATTTGATGCGTCGCTAGGCGCAGGAGATTGACCAATGTTCAGTTCCATGTTTTCTACACTTTGTTGGAGTGGCAGGAGACTTTTCCGTCAAATATCAAAGTGGACTCTATATCCCACCCTCACCACCCAGGACTGGGAGGACAGAGGTCAATCAAGATAACTGCACCCCTTCTGTTGCAGTTGACCAGAAAGTAAACAGCACCTTGAATAAATCCTTCGTAGTCAGTAATTTATCCCTGAGAGCTGCCATTGCTGCCGCCTACGCGTCTCAGTCATTAGTGCAAGACTTTGGAAAGTTGTCTGAGGCAGTGCAGAAAGAGACCGACTGCTCGGATCTCTTATGCCAGATGGAACAGCAGGCCTAATATTTGTCTGACATCTCATCTGATATAATTAGGGCATCAACTCTGGCGTCTAAAGCTTCTATTTTGGCTCGGAGAAACCTTTAGCTACACAAACGAAAGACAGAATTTGCTGAAAAATCTGTGTTCCTTCAAATTCCATTTGAGGGAAGAAGACTTTTCGGTGCCAACTAGATGCACTAATTCGTAAGTCACGTAAGGACAGAAAACATATGCTATCATATAAAATGTCATCAGCTATCTCTTCTAAACTGTGAAAGCTGGGTAGCATGAATGACTGCAGGTGGAAATGAAGAGTGTCCACTCGTACAGATGCAGATTCTAGCCTAAAAGTTCTTCGAAAGGGCAGGATACCGTGGAACACTGGGAACTGCTAAACAACGATCCTGGCAATCACTCCTCTCGCCCAGAGGACTCAGTGGGGGTGTCTGCCAAACATGACAGCACATGCGTTATCATGTCTGTCAAAAAAGCCTCACAGAGCAGGGGGTTTTGAGCACTGAACAGAAATGATATTAAAATAGAATTCACCTCTCTCCCTTCACTGTCAGGAACTATTCCAACTTCTGATGAAGCAGAAAATGAAGGTTTTGATTTATTAACGCTTAAACGTAGTGCTGAAATAATCATGTGTGACATTAACCGAATTAATAAAGATTGTACGGGGACATAATGTGCCCTCAGAGTAGTTTGCCATCATTTATACGCGTGCTTTATATAACGTGGTGTATTAGAATTGCACTAATCCGACATAATCATAAACGTGTGCTACGATTGGAGGCTTTGGCCTAGTGGCCCGGTCTCACGGTTTAAATGCTCGTATTTTTCCACTGTGCTAATAAACGTGTATTTTTGCTTGAAGCTGTACTTTTCCACAGAAACTGTTCACATGCTTATCTTAAAGTTAGTGCCAGCCTGGCATATTTTCTCATTAATTCAAGGTCGACTTGCAGGTGCGGACAATGGAGGCTCTGAGAGTAAGCTAATTGGGAGACAATGTTGCAACTTGCGTACCCATCTCCAAGGATAATGTATGCTTAAGTAAAAGCTTGAGAACTGTTGTTTTTGATTGGTCAATTTGAAGCTAACCTATGAACCCTCCAATGGAGACCCTACTGGATTCGAACTGTTGTCTATAAAAATCAGGTGCACGAGAGGAATCTCTCTCTATCATCGGACATCCCGCCATTTTGACTTCGTAGCTATTATGGCCCACTTTGCTGCGACGCCATTTTGAGAGACTTTGATTCTTTCTCTAATCGAGAGAAAGAGACTTTAAATGATTCTTGCCCTAGAGACTGTAACTTTGATTTGATCCCTTTGCATGAAGTAATAGTTTTACCTTGCCGCCGTGAGGCAATTGCCCCGTTCACCCTGCCCCTTTGTCCCGTCCCATGCTGATCGAGAAACGGTACCCATGCTGACCGAAGAACGGTACCTGTGAGACGAAGACTTCCTTGTATGCTGATCGTAATTGGTAAATATGAAAGGAAATTGTAAAATTGCATTGTGTTTCTTTTAGGTAACCAACTGCTGATTTTGGTAAGAGCCCTAGTTAGGAGTTTTTTCTAAATTAATGTTGCTAAATTGTTTTTGCATGAAGTCCCACATGCCGATGCTAATTTGAGGTTAGACGAGGTTTCCATATGTCGCACGATGCAATTTGAAATCTTGTTATGCTGACTAAATGTATGCCATTAGTTCATTACAGATTATCGTATTAGTGATTTGCATTGCCATTATCGAATGCCTTGTGATTCAAATGCTTCATAGATTACACTTGTTTCGACGTTATGGACAGCTATTAATGTTCATATATATTTATCATTTGGTGTTGAGACACATTTATATTGTGCTAGCTTTGTTAATATAGGGAAATAAATTCACTAACTTTGCAATAAACTGGTGTGGTTATTCCTGACTGAAAGGTCAGGGTTTGCCGAAATGTATTCTGGATTAATTGTTAAGTGTTATGTTGTTCAAGGTGTTGCTTATGTTCGCTATTGATTATTGATTTGATGCAACTGATCGATATGAGAGTACAGAGAGTTCCCACTAAGTCAAAAGATTCATCGGCCTAAAGAGCGTCCGAACACAGGTAAATTATTACTACGGACTGCTCTATCAGTAGATGGTAGCAGAGGACGGTTACGTCTTTTGGGACCTTGTACTCTTAAAGTACATGGTGTTGAATTAACGGTTACGCATTTTTGGACCCCATTCGAGAGGTTGAATTAGATTTTCTTGGATAAAACGGATTGACAAGATGATGATGGGCTAGGTCCACCGTGACTTTCCCGGGATCTCGGAGCTTGCGAATGGAGAGAACGGAGGTGTGGAAACAGCGTTGGCGGTACTAGTGATGGTATGAGTGAAGTTAGGGTTTTGCGCTTGCACAGCTTATTGCCGCAGGGTGTGTGAAAAGGTTGCGAGGATTTTCTTTTAAGGATAGCGGAGGTGCGACTCCGAGTGTAGCAGTAGAGAAGACGTCGAACTTCATAGAGTTAGCGGAGGTGCGGCTCCGAGTGTGAGAGTAGGGAAGTCGTCGAACTTCATGTGCGTGTGGCGCTTCGTGCATAAAAAGGTCCACGTGGTTGTTGTTGTTGAGACGGGCCCTGCGAGGTCAAGAGACTCCGGAGTATGTTGATCCATGTTGTGGTCTGGGTGGTTTAGTAGGTTGATCGGGCGTGGTCAACGAGTCGGTACGTGTGTTAGGGAGTGAAAGAAACTTCGGCTTCGGGCTTTGACAAAGATTCTAAGTGCACTAGAACAGATCATTGACAAGTTGAGAGTAGGTCTGCGGGTCAGATTTGCTTGCGAATGTGGGGACTGAGAAAGACGGAATAGCGGCCAGAGGCTAGTGAAAAGTCCCGAGGCTAGTGAAAGGTCCCTAAGGTCCTGAAGCGACTGTGTTACCCTCCCTGTAGTAAACCGACAGATCTGTTTTATTTTTGATAGCTCGCAACATATGCAGAAGTTGTTACGAGAAGAAGTGAGTGAAGGAAGACTAGCCGCGAGGCTTTGTCAGCCGCAGTGTGTGTGAGTGTGACGTCACTAAGAGCCGCGCTGGGATAGGTTGGTTGCAGAGAAGGGTCGCGCACGGATTGGACGCAGTCCGTGGGACTCGGTTGGAAGGGGAAAGGCAGGTGAAGAGTATTCCGGGAATTAAAGTCACCTATTGATTACAAATTTGTGGAATTAAAGTTACCTATTGATTATAAAGTTGGAAAAATAAAAGACGAGAAAAATGAAATTCTTTAGAGCATTCAGGAGCGCGATGAAGGGGGAGTCTTACATTAAAGCGAGCGTAGGAGAAGAGACGCCGCCTGAGGGTACACCAGCTTACATTGTAATGGAAGAAAAGGGGGTAGCTCCGTGTCTTTGGCTAAAGCAATGGCACAAGTGGACAGAGAAACATGGGAGCGTAGCGTTCCCGATACATGGGACATTCAATATAAGGGTTTTAGAGAATTTGAGATTCACGATGTATGACATGAAGGTGCCTCCAAGGCCAGCACAGTTTGAGGCTCTAGCAATTTGGGAACTAATGGCCAGACAGCAACAACAAAAGAAGTTCGAGACCAGAATGAGGAAGGTAGAAAAGACACTAGCGGATGCTAGGTGGGATAATGCACAGAAGGTGTGGAGGTCAGATGTATTGCAGGGGATAAAATTATTCCCAGCAATTACTAAGGAAGGAGAGGAGACAGGGAAGAAAGCCACCTGTAAGACAGACAGAAAGTGTTCCAAGGATAGAGAGGACGAGGAAAAGTTGAGAAGAGAAGAGGAGTTAGAGGATGAGGAGTTGATAATGCAATTGCTGAACGACCGTCCACCGCCCTATGCAGAGAATGGACAAGGTCCAAGTACCAGTTCTGCCCCTCCAGCACCGGTACAGAGCAATGAAACACAGAGTTCAGGAGCGTCATCGGGATCAAAGGACCCGAGTCTGCTGTTCACCCCGCAGATACCGCAGGTTAGGAGAATATATCCAGATGTGCCCGTGTTGAAACCAGCAGAAAATTATCAGCCGCAGATGCCAGGGTACTACAGTAGTGATAACAGTGCAGGAATGATTCTAGATCCAACCGTAAGGGGAGTACAGAATGGTTACAACCCAACAATGGCACAAGCTGAATCAACTCAGTTTTTGATGCCTCAAAAGCAGATGCAGGGAGGAAACGCACATGCTCAAATGACGGGGAGCCAGATGGGCACGCCGGCAATGATGACCCATGGTGTGGGAATGAACATGCCACAGAACATGGGGAATTGACAAAACCCAGACGCGATATCCTTACCCATTACTGTAGGTCCAGTGGTACCTCTGTATAGTCAACCTAATTCGGGTCTGAACAGTCAGGGATCAATGCTGCAGAATGGGACAGAAAGAAGGTGCATAGAAAACACTCCAGGGATAACTCCGATAGCGGCTCAGCCAACTGGGTCTGGGTCCTTGATGGAGTTTAGTCCCATATGTGCTCAGTCAACACTGGTGAGGTCGAGCCCCCCACTGATAATACCTCTCACATCGAACACTGAAAAGCTGCCGCAGCCATCGATGGCAGTCGATGTGAACGCTACCCTGATGGGGGTGAATGCGCAACAGCTGACACAGTGGTTCAACAGTCTGAATTCCACACAAAGTTCAGCTAGTGGGAAAGGAGAAGACTATATGAATAGGGTCAGGTTGAACATGGAAGCACAAGAATTGGTGGAAGGGACTATGGGTGTGAATAGGTTAGAGTCCTACACGGAAGAAGAGCTGAGGTATTTATGTCCCAGGATTACGAAGGAAGTGAACAAGATACATAAGAGCTTGCAGGAAGCAGCTGACAGAAACGGGGTTGACATAGACAAGACGAAACACTTGAGCAGGAGCTACAGGTTAGATTTTGGGACCACAGATTTTGAACACATGAGGTCAGCAGGCATGAAGACACACCTTAGAGAATTGTTGCAGAGTGCACAAGTGTGGAGGTGCTTAGACAAATGGGAAAGCAGGTGGGTAAAGAGGAAGGACAAGAGGAGGGACAGTGCTACAGAGCACAACGAGAAAAGACCGCAGAGTAGTGATACAGTAACAATGCTACCAATGAGGGAGACAGCAGGAGGAAAATTAGTACATGTACCATGGCACAGAAGTGACATTCAGTCCTTTACGGACGATTTTCCCAAACTAAGAGAGAAACCGATTGAATGGTATCAGCAGACTGATAGGTTTGTGAAGCTTGCAAAATGTCTCTGGGAAGATCTGAACACTCTCTTTGAGATTGTGGTTCCGGCAGATTTGTGGGAGGATTGCAAGTGAACCAGAGAGAGACAGGGAGACAGGTGCACCATCACCTTTGGTGATGAGCTTGTACTATAAGGTGATTGAGCATTTGAAGACTAAGGTACCCGCGAAAAACGTGGATTGGCAGAAGATTGATCGAACTGCCCAAGAGACTAAAGAATCGATCCATAGTTACTATGAGAGGTTGTTGAAGGCGTTCAAGAATTACAGTGGCACGGAAACAATTGAGGCGAAGGACATGCTCCATTTTGTCTTCAGATTTGTGGAAGGGCTGAGGCCAGAGATAAGCCAAATGATAAAGTCGCATTTGATTTGTTGGCAGTCGAAACCGATTGACGAAGTCTTGACTTATGCGAAATACTGTAGCGACGAAATTGAAGTGAAACAGAAAAAGTTGAAAGAGAAGGTGATGATGATGCAGCTTAAGGCAGCTCAAACAGGTTTGCAAGGTCTGCAAGGTCTGCAAGGCTTGCAAGGGATGCAAGGGTTCCAACAGCCGGTACCGCAACAGCAGTTGCAGTTGCAGGGAAACATGGCGTTTCAGCCACAGGCCAGAGGCAGAGGAGGTTTTGTGAATAATGGTCCGGATTTGAACACTGTTGTGACGGGTGTGCAGGCAATGAAGAAGGTGATGCCGTGTCACGTGTGCGGAATAGTAGGTCATTGGAAACGCGAGTGCCCGATGGTGGTGCAGGAAGGTGCAGGTGTAGGTGCAGGTGCAGGTGTAGGTGTTGGTCAGCAAAACAATGATGTCAATGCATTTCAGACAATGAGGGGACCGAAAATGAGAGGTCCAAGCCCAAATTTTCAGACTGTAAATCAATTGCAGGGATTACAACCTATGCAGCCGCAGCAGATGCAGATGCCTCGTATGCAGATGACGCAAATGCAGCCGATGCAACAGCAGTTACCTATGGTACCTAATCAGCAAATGCAAATACCATTGGCACCAATGAGTCAGCAGCAAGTGATGGTTCCTCCGCAGGTAACGGGTCAGGTAATGAGTACAAATGGCACAGTACGACAGTTCCCATTACACAGTGAGAGTGGAATAAACAATGTATGGGAGAGTGAAAGTTCAGGAGAAGAAGGAGATTGTGTGCTTGCGGCATCCTTGGAAGTTGATCAAAGGGGTCCGTACGTAGAGGGAAGAGTAATGGGTCATCGTGTCTCATTCTTGGTTGACACGGGAGCCACACGTTCAACAGTTAAGAGCAGTGAAGTACCAAATTTGCCACTCTCAGGGAGGACAGTTCAAGTGGTGGGAGTAGCAAACAGACATCTGACGAACCCAATTACAGATCCGGTACCAGTTAGCATCGGTAACTATCAAGAGGTACATCAGTTTGTGGTGTGTGACTCAAGCCCGATAGCACTGTTAGGAAGAGACCTATTGTGCAAATTGGGATGTTCGATCATGTGTTCGAACGAAGGAATAACAATCCAGACGAGCAGTGATGGGGAAGAAGAGGGTAGTGTAGAGGGGGATGAAATGGAAACGGTGGATGAAGAGTATCCTCTGATTTGCCTTTTCCCGATGATAACTGAAGAAGATATTCCAGCTGAATTACGAGAAACAGTCGGAAAGGAAGTGTGGGACATGACAGGGAAAGAGGTGGGATTGATGAAAGGAGTGGAACCAGTGAAAGTGACTGTAAAGCCCAATGCAATATTTCCCCAGACCCCACAATACCACATGCCACAAGATACCCTCATGAAAGTTGCTCAACTCATTGACGAATTTGTAAAACAGGGGGTACTGAAAAGAAGTGTTAAGCAGTCCATGTAATTCACCAATAATGGGACTAATAAAGCCGAGTGGAAAGGTCCGACTCGTGCAGGATTTGAGAAAAGTAAATGACATCATAGTCAAGTGCTGCCCTGTCGTACCGAATCCAGCTGTGATAATGTTTCAAGTTCCTTGCGATGCTGAATGGTTTTCAGTCATCGATTTGTCACAAGCATTCTTTTCTGTGCCTCTTCATGAGGACAGCCAATTCCTCTTTTGTTTCAAATTCCTAGACCGAGTATACAGTTGGTGTCGAATTCCTCAAGGGTTTTCTGAGTCACCGTCAATATTCAATCAGATCCTAAAGAAAGACCTGGAAGCATTAGAATTGCCATTCGAGTCAATTCTAGTACAGTACATTGATGACTTACTGGTTGCATCAAAGACAGAAAGTGGCTGCACAGCCGATACTATTGCTCTGTTGAACCATTTGGGAAGGAATGGACATAAGGTGTCTCCTTCCAAATTACAGTTCTGTCAGAAGAAAGTGAAATACTTGGGTCACCAAATAGAGAAAGGGTCACGGAGAATAATGAAGGAAAGAATTACAAGTATACTCCAAATGAGTCCACCAAAGACAAGGAAGGAGGTGAGGAAGTTTTTGGGAATGGTGGGATATTGTCGCCAGTGGATACCCAACTTCTCGTCTCTAGCAAAGCCCCTACTGAAATTGACCCAAAAGGATGCCTTGGATGAAATTGAGCTGAAAGGAGACGAAATGGATGCTTTTGTTGAATTAAAGGAATGCATGTGCAGGGCTCCAGCTTTAGGTATGCCTGATTACACGAAGCCTTTCACATTGTTTTGCCATGAACGTGATGCATGTTCTTTGTCTGTCTTGACTCAAGCCCATGGTGGCGTGAACAGACCAGTAGCGTATTTTTCAGCTACTTTGGATCCGGTTGCAGCAGCACTCCCAGGGTGTTTGCGCGCCGTAGCAGCAGTTGGTATCAGCCTCACTCAGAGTGAAGGAATAGTGATGGGACACCCAGTAACAGTCATGGTCCCTCACTCAGTTGAGATACTTTTGACCCGCTCCCGAACACAACACATGACTGGAGCAAGACTCACAAGGTATGAAACGATAATTCTGGGCTCACCGAATGTGCAGCTGAAAAGGTGCACTACGTTGAATCCAGCAACCTTGCTTCCTGGAGAAAATGCTGAAATTGAGAACGCTGAAGACGTCGAGCATGACTGCCTTCAGGTGACTGAATTTTGCACAAAACTTCGACCGGACATCAAGGATACTAAGCTTGATGAAAATGACCAAATTCTTTTTGTTGATGGTTCATGTCTAAGAGATGGGATGGGGATTTTGAAAGCAGGATATGCTGTATGTACTGTAACAGGGGTCTTGGAAGCGGGATGGCTTCAAGGAGTCTATTCTGCACAAGTAGCAGAACTTGTAGCCCTTACAAGAGCATGTCAACTGTCTGCATTGATGAAAGTCACCATTTACACTGATAGTCAATACAGGTTTGGGATTGTGCATGACTTTGGACAACTATGGTCACAGAGAGGTTTCCTGACTTCTTCAGGATCCCCAGTAAAGAACGGGGAGAGAATAAGGGAATTGTTACATGCCATTCAAGTACCAGCCGAAGTTGCAGTGCTAAAGTGTAGTGCTCACACGAAAGGACAGGACTATGTGTCTCTGGGAAATGCATATGCGGATCAAGTCGCAAGATTTTGTGCCTTGAACTGTATATTACTAAGGGATGATTGGAATACGATAAATGAGCCAGAACTCGAACCAGCTGAAGCATTTGCCTTGAAGGTTGTAGATACAATAGATGAACTAAAAGCATTACAAAATAATGTCAGGGAGGATGAAAGAGATTCCTGGATTAAATCACAATGTATAAAGAGACAAGACGAGTTATGGGTTTCACATGAGGGAAAATATGTTTTGCCAAATAGTCTCTTATCACAGCTTGCGCGGTTCTATCATGGGCAAGCTCACCTAGGGAGAGATGCCATGATAAGATTGTTCAAAACTGATTGGTTTAACCCCAGATTTCGTCAAGCTGCAGAAGCAGTTTGCCATCGATGTGTCACTAGCCAGCAGATGAACCCAGGAAAGGGAACAGTTGTGAACGCGAGCCACATTGGTAGGGCAAGCGGACCTTTTAGTCGTATGCAGATGGACTTCATTGAGATGCCTGTGCATGGGGGTCTGAAATATGTGTTGGTGATTGTGTGCATTTTTAGTCACTGGATTGAGGCATACCCTACACGTAGAAACGACAGCCTTACAGTTGCCAAGCTATTGTTGAGGGAGTTGATACCACGTTTCGGATTCCCGATCTCTTTAGAATCAGATAGGGGAAGTCACTTCAATAACGAGGTGATAAAGTTACTTTGCGAAGCGCTGAACATTGAGCAAAAGCTGCACTGTAGCTATCGCCCTGAAGCCTCAGGACTGGTGGAGCAGATGAATGGTACGCTGAAATCGAGAATGGCAAAAATATGTGCATCGACAAATTTGAAATGGCCTGACGCATTGCCCTTAGTGCTAATGTCAATGAGAAACACTCCTGATAGAAAAACTGGATTGTCTCCGCACGAAATTCTCATGGGCAGAGCTATGAGACTTCCTGCAGTTCCCGCAAACATGCTTTTGAATATTACAGATGATATGGTGTTAGACTACTGCAAAGGACTGGCTGACGTGGTTCGCTCTTTCTCTCACCAGGTGGAAGCGACCACCTTGCCACCGATCCAAGGTCCAGGACACGCACTGAAAGCAGGTGACTGGGTCGTGGTAAAGAAGCACGTGAGAAAGTCGTGTCTGGAACCCTGTTGGAAAGGCCCTTTTCAAGTGATCCTGACGACAACTACCGCTGTGAAGTGTGCGGGGGTTCCCAACTGGATTCATGCCAGTCACACAAAGAAGGTGTTGTGTCCCACAGATGAGGAAGTTGAAGCGCTGAAATTACCAGTGCCTGATAAAACAGTGCTGAGTGCTGAGACAGAACAAAAGCGAACTGAAAGCGAACAGGCAGAAGCAGGAGAGAAAGAGATATTCTCCGACGACGAAGACACCAACTCACTTGGGGGAGACCAAGGGGAAAGTTCAGACAGCGACACAGAAGCTGAAGGTGACCAAGAGCCTGAAGCAGCTGAGGGTAGCAAAAAGCCTGAAGCAGCTGAAGGTGACAAGGAGCCTGAAGCAGCTGAAAGTGATAAAGAGCCTGAAGAAAGTAACGGTGACGAAGGGCTCGAAAAAGGTGAAAAGGCAGGAGAGCCTGAGCAGAGGAGGGCTTTCCCAGAAGCAGACGATACAGAAAAAGAAAAAGAGAACGTGATTGATTCCCCAGAAGGAGGGAACGAGGCAGAACAGAACGAAAAGGTTCAAGCTTCCACAGAAAAGATCGCAGGTCCATCAAATGGACATGGTGCCAAGAGAAGACTAAGTATCTCACCAATAAAAGAAAAGGGTAAAGAAAGTTTGAACGACGGAGGAAGGCCAAAAGTGAAAGAGAAAAGAAAGGAAGTGACTGTTGTGGAACAATCGTCAAGTGAGGAAAAAGACTTGACAAAAGAGGAAAGTACCAGCGAAGCAGAGTCGAAAAGAGAAGCAAAATTGAAAAGGAAAAGGATACCAAACAGGAGGTATTCCGGTCCTGAATGGGCATATGCAGTCAATGATGATTGGACTGACGAGTTTGTATCTCTAAGCATCGAGAACGAAGAAGAAGAAGAGATACCAATAGAAAAGAAAAGTTTCATAGACTCTGTCGATTGAAAGAGCAAATGATATTGCTTGCTACAATATAACGTGAAAGAAACAACCAGCTGAGACATTGTTAAACCGGATGAGACATTTGCTAAACTGATAAAGACTGAGTTATTGCCGAATTGAGACAAATGCTGCTAACCGATAAGTGACTGGCCTTTTGAAGAAGACGGTGTGAACATTGCGCTTGTTCAGCTTTGTAACTGAATTGCTAAATAGTCTCCTTTATAGGTGCTTCTAGCTCTCTGATTCTATACAGATCATGACTAGGTACGCTACGCAAAATAACAGAAAGAAATATTGTAAATATGTGTGTATAGGCTTGGTAATTACATGTGTAATAATAATAATGGCAATTGTGATTGTAATGCATGGAAAGGGTGAAAGTGAGAATATCGAGGCTTCTACTATTGCTCCTGTTACTGTCACTGAACTAACACCATTGAAAAGACTAGCATTGGATGAGAGGCTCTTGCATGATAAGAAAGAGCTTTCGTATAACGTTTTCTATCGCTTGCTAACAGAGTATGTTGAGACTATGGATGCGAAAGATTGTTATGTGTGTACACAGATACCGACATCAGTAAAGGAAGGGGTAACTTATCACCACATGCCCCTTACATATGGGATTACATGTAGTATAGTAATGTCTAGGTTTTATGGTCAAACTAACATACAGTATTTTTACTCGAATTATGATGTTACCTTTGCTTATGTTCCTATAATAGCGCAGCTTAGCCAGACTGCTAAAGATTGGGATGCTAAAATAATGAGGGAATTTTTCGAGCCAATGCAACCTTTTGAAACGGCTCATGCTCATAGGGAGAACCTTACTTGCTCAGTCTCTGCTGTAGAAATAAGCTTTTTAGATCGCACAGATGATAGAAGGGCACAAATGAATGCGAAATTAGAAAAGGAGCTAAGTAAGAGGACTTCAGTAGATAATTATGATTTTGCTGCTATAAAGACACAAGGGAAAATAGCTTTAGATGCTTGGCATGTAGGGAAATTTTGCATATATCGAGGTGAATCCTATTATGACAACATTTTTGTAGGAGCGAGTGAATGCAAACATACGTTTATTTTTAAGGCCAAATGGACATTCATGATGAACGGACTTGACCCTGTCATTCCAGGTGTATATTACATTTGTGGGCATAATGCTTATTATCGTCTTCCAAAGGGATGGTGGGGGAGATGTTATTTGGGTATAGTGTTCCCAAAGGTTTATCAACTGGATGACATATCGATGATTCAAAAGACATCTGGATCTCATCGTATCCAGAAAAGAGAGACCGCAGCTGCTGTGGTAGGTGACATATTTGGAGCCATGATTCCTTCATTGGGAGTTGTGTTGAATTCCATCAAGATAAGAAAGTTGTCTACTATAGTGGATAACATGTTAACAAAGTTTTCAGGTGCTATAATCCTGATAGATGCTGAACTTGCAGCGGAAAGAGCTATGACTCTTCAAAATAGGCTTGCTTTAGACATTCTTTTAGCAAAGGATGGAGGCGTTTGCAAAATGATTGGTGCACGTCACTGTTGTACCTATATACCTGATAATAGTGTGAAAATTAAAACTATGCTTGCTAATCTAACAAAGGAAAGTGCAGATTTGAAGGAATTGAAAGAACCAGGAGTGTGGGACAAGGTTGGAAAAGGACTTGCTTCCGTGGGACATTGGATTGGGGGAATTTGGAATGGAATATTATTGAAAATAATAGAAGGAATATTAATAGTAATAATTTGTGTATTTGGAATTTGGGGAATAAAAAGGGGAATAATAATGATTATGGAAAGAATTAAAAGAAGAAAGGAAGAGAAAATTATGAAAAGAATGGCAGAAGAATACAAAGCGCAAACTAGGGGAACTAAAAGGAAAAGGGAACTGACAGAATTTTAATGGAATAAAATTTGTGGGCGTGGTTTGGTGTGATGACAAGTAGTCATCAGAGGAGGGATTGATGAAGCAGAAAATGAAGGTTTTGATTTATTAACGCTTAAACGTAGTGCTGAAATAATCATGTGTGACATTAACCGAATTATGACCGGCTTTGATAGATACGAATGCCATTTTACCAGTCCTACCAGCAGGGTCGTCAGGCCGATAGAGCAATTGGACAGTGCCCGATGGACGGGCCTCAGTTTTTGGCTTTGAGGGTCTATTTTAGGATCTGCGGAGCCGGTTTTTACTGTTAATTTCCCTCATATTAAAACAAACATTGACTGCAGTAAGCACAAATCTATGCAAATCAATGCAGTCTATGTAGCATGTCTTTAGAAGTTCAAAACTGTCACAATTTGCAAATTTGGCCCACTTTTTTTTAGCTAATCCATTATTAAAAGCCACTTTTATTTAGGTGGCCGGGTCGATTTTTTGTCCATGTCCGACCTTGCCCACCAGAAGAAGAGGGCCTGAGCATGTATCCTATCCTGTTTCTGGTCAAAAAAGTATTGGAAATACAGGATAGTACCAGCTCTCAGAAGAGTGAGATAATTCATTTCAGAATGCTCACTCTTCAGCAGGTGATTGCACTGGTTTTTAAAGGGGGGCTTTTTGAGGACTGTGGATCTGCAAGATGCTTACCCGTGCATTCCAATTCACCAGTCTCATCAACGGTTTCTGCGTCTTGCAGTAGGCCCACACAATAACCAATTCAGTGAATTAAATTATTGTGTCTAATGTCTCCTTGGGTGTTCACAAAGTTCCTGGCACCCCTGATGACTCTATTACATTTTCAAGAAGTCACAGACGATACATCTTCATACAGGAAAGACCCTGCACATTGTGCAAGTACACAGGTTTTTCGTCAATCATGGCAAATCTCATCTAGACCCAGCCCAGGACTTTTATTTTATAGGAGCAAGATTCAGGACCAATATGGGTCTGGTCACTCTGCCAGAGAAGAGAGGGCAAAAAATACACTCTTATCTCCAAGCTTTGATGAAGAAGCAAAATCCAACTATAGTAAGATGGCTACAGGGCAAGATCTAGCGTCATCTATTTTTG
The DNA here is from genome assembly GCF_031143425.1 of Pleurodeles waltl. Lineage (NCBI taxonomy): Eukaryota > Metazoa > Chordata > Amphibia > Caudata > Salamandridae > Pleurodeles > Pleurodeles waltl. Next base: position 322,582,533 of record NC_090436.1, read on the forward strand.
CTTGTACAATGGGTGAGATTCCACTTCAATATAATTGTCAGTTACATCCTGGATTAGTGGTCCCCAGCAAGTTTGGACATAACTATGAGCGTCCCTATAACTAGCAAAAATCAGAAAGGAACTGGAATGGTGGATAAATCCGGGGAACGTTCTCAAGGGAGTTCCTTTGAGATCACATCAAGAGGTAGTGGTGACAACAGAAGCCAGTGCCTCTGGTTGGGGAACCTGGACTGAGGATCAGCAAGCTCAGGGATGTTGGTCTTCGGTGCATCAGAGGAAGTCTTCCAACTGGAAGGAGCTTCAAGCAGTTTTGCTCACTTTAAGAGCCTAGGCCCACTTATTAGATCACAACAAAAGCAGACCTAAACAAACAGGAAGATTCAAGGGCCCATTGTCTATCATGAATATTGGCCCAGGACAACATTGTGTCTTTATCACCGATTTATATAGTGGGCAAGGTAAATGTGCTGGAAGACAGGTTAAATCGAATAATTCCACCATTGCACAACTTCTGTCTTAGTCATCAAACTTTCCTTCAACTCAGCAGGGCCTGGGGCACTCCAGTTTTTAGACCAGACTGCGTACCTGTTTGCAACTCAGCACTATACACATTTGCCTCTGCTCTGTTCCGGGGTAAAAGAAGAAATCTGGATGCACTGTCATGCCTGTGGCTGAAGGGACTTTTATATGCACTTTCCCCATTCCCTCTTCTTCTGAGATTCTTGTTCAGATTGAGGACAGAAGGAGTTGAGGTGATTTTAGTTGCTTCAGAATTCCGTAGATCACTCTAGAACTATCTGATAGTGAGTGTGAAATCAGACATGGAATGGCTTTTCCCAATTCATCCTTTACCACTGGTGTTTCCTCATCTTCAGGCCGACAGTCTTAGAAGGCTCAGGATGGCAGCCTGGAGATGTAGGGGGCAGGGTTGATGCACAGTGGGTATCTGATAGGCTAGCCTCCTCACTTCATGCTTCCAGAAGGAAGTATGTCGGCTTATAGTAGGTGAAGGAAATTGGATTACTGGTTGAAGAGGTTGAAACCCTACTAAAGCAGCAACCACAGTTCTTGTCTGGGTGAAAATTAACCTGTGCTCAGTCCTTTGGTAGCTTAGCAACCTACCAGTCAGACTTAATTTGGAGGCAATTTGTAAAGTATTTATATAGCACACAAACAGTAATAAAGTGAGAACACAACACAAGAAAAATCGTATACCCCTTTAGATAAATAGAGTAGAATTTAATAAAGTATTTGATGACAAAAATCAAATTAGTAGAACCAGAGATTTGCACTTTTAAAGATTTAGGTAAAAATTGTGTTCAAAAGTACAAAGGGCCATATTTATACTCTGGTTGCGCCGAATTTGCGTCGTTTTTTTCGACGCAAATTCGACGCTAAACTAACGCCAACTAACGCCATATTTATACTATGGCGTTAGACGCTTCGGGCGCCAAAGTGCCCGGAGTGTGCGTCATTTTTTTGCGTGAACCCCTTCCTTGCGTTAATGATATGCAAGGGAGGCGTTCCCGTCTTAAAAAATGACTCCCAGGCCTTTACGTGGTATTTATACTCCCGGGCAAAAATGACGCCCGGGAGTGGGCGTGGCCAAAAACGGCGCATTTGCGCCGCTTTTTAACGCCTGGGTCAGGCATGGCGTTAAGGGACAAGTGGGCTCAAAATGAGCCCAGAGTGCCCTCCCCTGCCCCCAGGGACCCCCCCTGCCACCCTTGCCCACCCCAGGAGGACACCCAAGGACGGAGGGACCCATCCCATGGACATTAAGGTAAGTTCAGGTAAGTATTTTTTTTTTTTTTTTTTTGTGGCATAGGGGGGCCTGATTTGTGCCCCCCTACATGCCACTATGCCCAATGACCATGCCCAGGGGACATAAGTCCCCTGGGCATGGCCATTGGGCAAGGGGGCATGACTCCTATCTTTACAATGATAGGAGTCATGTTGATGGGGGATGGGCGTCGAAAAAAAATGGCGCAAGTCGGGTTACGACGATTTTTTCGACGTAACCTGACTTGCCCCATTTTAAGACGCCCATACGCCATTTTCCCCCTACGCCGGCGCTGTCTGGTGTACGTGGTTTTTTTCCACGCAAACCAGGCAGCGCCGGTCTGCTTGCGCCGGCTAACGGCATTCCATAAATACGGCGCCAGCATGGCGCTTCAGAATGGCGTTAGACGGCGCTAAATTTTTTGACGCTAAACTGCGTTAGCGCAGTTTAGCGTCAAAAAGTATAAATATGGCCCAAAGAGCCAACTGTAGTGATCTGGTCACTCCAGATCAGGATAAACTCACAAGTTCAGGCTAACCACGATAGAGTGCAGGCCAGCTACAGGAACAAAGTTAGGCCAACTGGAAAAAGTACCTTAAATCCTGGTTGCGGAGGGTTGCATGGTTCTACAGTAGTGATGCATTGTGCAGCTGTGATTCTGAGCTGCAACATAAGGTCCTACATTTAGGATGTGTTTCGCAGTGACAGTTCAGAGGAGCTGGGGGCTGTGATGTGATGTCCTGCATCAAGGATATGTCACGCAGCAGCATTTCCGGGGAGCAGAGGGAGTGCGATATGAGGACATGCTCATCGCACAGCTGTGGTTCTGATGTGAGGCTGCGAGGCAGTGCATCAGTTCTGGTTGGACCATAGCTGGCCTGGCAGAACACCTTCAGGCCCACTTTGAATGGTCCAGAACTCGGTGCAAAAAGAACAAGTGACGGACGGAATGCTGAACAATGTCAAACATTCACCCCCAGTACAGAGATCTGGACTAAATCCATCGTTTTTTTGCTGCCCATGCCATTCCAGTTTGGACCCAGCCATATGAAAATCAGTCTTGACCCTGTTCCCCATGGAAACAGTCCAGCCCAAACTGCCAGGCCAGGTCTTCCCTGGACTGGAAACAAGCATCCTGGGACCGGTGTCGGGGTTTCACCCCTCATCAGCCAGGCTAGTTGAATCCAGTGGCATGGGAAGCACGGGACCCGCGTCTGGGCATACCCTTCCCACTTAGGGCGACAAATGCAAAAAGAACAAGTGACGGACGGAATGCTGAACAATGTCAAACATTCACCCCCAGTACATCACCCCAGTACAGAGATCTGGGCCTAAATCCATCGTTTTTTGCTGCCCATGCCATTCCAGTTTGGACCCAGCCATATGCAAATCAGTCTTGACCCTGTTCCCCATGGGAACAGTCCAGCCCGAACTGCCAGGCCAGGTCTTCCCTGGACTGGAAACAAGCATCCTGGGACCGGTGTCGGGGTTTCACCCCTCATCATCCAGGCTAGCTTGAAACCAGTGGCATGGGAAGCACAGGACCCACGTCTGGGCATACCCTTCCCACTTAGGGCGACAAATGCAAAAAAAGAACAAGTGAAGGACGGAATTCTGAACAATGTCAAACATTCACCCCCAGTACAGAGATCTGGGCCTAAATCCATCGTTTTTTTGCTGCCCATGCCATTCCAGTTTGGACCCAGCCATATGCAAATCAGTCTTGACCCTGTTCCCCATGGTCCAGCGTGGGGATGCATCACACAGCTGTGGTTCTGATGTGAGGCTGCGAGGGAGTGCATCAGTTCTGGTTGGACCATAGCTGGCCTGGCAGAACACCTTCAGGCCCACTTTGAATGGTCCAGAACTCGGTGGCACCACTTGAGAGGCAAGACTCACAGAAGACAGAGTGCAGGTGCTGGGCTCAACATGGTTGGAGTCTTTTCTGTCCATGAGGCTCTGATTGGAAGGCCAAATAACTAGCCCTTTGAGTCACTTTGGTGGTTTTGGGTTCAAGATGTAGGTCCAGCAGTGCAGCAGGGCAGCAAAGTAGCAGTCACTCTTACAGCACAGCAGCCCAGCAGTCCATCTTAGTCTTCCACAATTACAGAGGTGTACTGAAGAGTTGAGTCTGAGGGTTCAATATTTATAACTGGTGCCCACTTTGAGCCCTCCCTCTACAGAGGTGACTGGAATTTCCTTCCACCCTACCCTAGTCCCAGCATGTGTGAGGGCACAAAAAACTAGTGTAAAACCCTTTGTGAGTGTGCTGAGGCAGAGTCTTTGTGATGTGCAAGTGGGGGACGTGACAGATTTGCCCCCTATCAAGTCAGAGATGGTCCTTCCTGCCAACACCTCTTCTCCCTTTGTCTTGCTACCTGGGAGTAACACATCAGTCACCTAGACACAAGAAACCTAGTCGTGTGTCCCAGGATACATGCACCAAATGGCTAGAACAAGAAAATTACAACTTTCTAAAAGCGTCATTTTCAGAATTATGACTAAAATTCCAAATGTACAATTAAAGAGGGTTTACATTACAATTGTTTAGAGACCAAACTTGACTTTCCAACCTGCACCCAATTGAACGCTATCCTTTATTAAATGTAAAAGGATAACCTAATGCTATCCTAAGAGAGAGGTAGGCCTGTTTAGGGCCTACCCTAGGGGTGACATATATGTATTAAAAAGGAAAGTTTAGGTCTGGAAAAAGGTTTATTTTCTTGGTTGAAATGGCAGTTTATAACTTCATATACAGCTGGGAAGGCCACGCCTGATACATGTATAAAAGGGCTACTTAAGGCAGTAACATAGCAAGTGCTGCAGGCCCACTAAAGCATTTATTTTACAGACCATAGCTGCATGTAGTACCACTTTACTAGGCGCTTACGAGTAAATTAAATGTGCACATTTCGTGTAAGCCAGTTTCACCATGTTAAAAGGGGGAGCACAGTACTTTAGCACTGATTAGTGGTGGTAAAGTACCCAGAGCCCATTAAGGCCAACAAAAACTGGTTCAGAAAACAAGAAGGTGAAGCAAAAAAGTTTGCAGAAGACTCTGGAGGAAGGGCCAAGTCCACCATCAGACACTAGGGCACCTTTTCAAAGTGGTTTGGGAACAGCCACTTATCCCCTTAGACAGCTGATCTGGTAAAGATACTAAACTTTCTCCAAAATGGTTTTGTGCTCAGCCTTAAACTGAAAATTCTTAAAATACACTGGGCAGCGATTAAAGCGTTTACAAGTTCATGGGGAAATTTAGAAAAGCAGCAAGATTGTTCAAACCTTCCTTCAAACCTGTTTTTCCTGCCTGGGTTTGGAGTTAGTGGTACGAACACTGACACTTCCACCTTTTGAACCAGTGGATTCCAAAGACCTTAGACTATTGATACTAAAGACCTTTCTTAGGTAGAACGTAAGCGTTCGACCTGGTGTATACTTAAGTATAGTTATACTGTGGGATAAAGTGATCTAATTTGTTGATTCCAGTGTCCTTTAAAAATTCGGCCTCGCTATTGGTCAGTTCTGCTTTTTTCTCCCTCCTTTTTCTGTTTCAGAGCAGTGACTAACTATCTCTTGCTGTGAGGGACAATTTTTGACATTTCTTTGGTGCTCCCCTTTCAATGTGCATGTTTTAGGCTGGTAGCTGCCTGTGTTTTATTGCAGCATACATCGCACACAGGCCATTGCTTATCTTGTTTATTGGGGCCAGAGCTTCGTTGAAATGAGAGGCAAAAATGCTTGGTTTAAATGCAAGTATCCTGGGCGCTATTTTCTCACGAAAGCGACAAGACATTTCATCATCTTGTGAGGCTTCAGCCATTTTTGTGTCAGGCCATCAGTGTTGCTACTGGCCCATTTACCCCACCTTTAAAAAACTCAGTATGAGGCCTTTCTCCTTACTCCTCGTTACCTGTGCAGCGCATAGCACAAGTGTTCGTTGGTTGATCATCTCCCGCTCATCAAAGTCACCCCTTGCTATGCTGCCCTCTTTGGGGGGAGCATCACAATATCATTATTTATCATTTCGGCGTGTTACTGAGTTGTATTCCCCATTCCCAAACTCCATTTCTACTTTTTTTAAAACAAACTTGAAGAACAACTTTTAAATAACAGCTTCATTGATTATTGAGTGGCAATGTTTGTCTCAATCAGAGGCTGCCGTGTCTGTTCCAAAAGGGTGGCTGCAACAGAAGGAGAAGAACAAATACATAAAAGGTGGTGCAATCCTTGTCATTCTATCTTCATCGCTGCTTCCTCCTCTGTTGGTGTGCAGCATCAGTGAGCCGGGTGCAGAGGCCTCCACCTCCCACTCTGGATCTGGGCGTCACTTGCAGCGTGAGTGTCGAGCCTGTATTTGTAAACCTGGCCTGCTCCTCGGTGCCCCTTTGTTGCCATTTTCTTTTGTTTTAGTTGCAGTGCAAACAACTACAACAGAATGTAACCTAAAGGAGTGCTAGGCAGCACACACTGGCAGGGTGCAAACATCGAGCTGTAATTGTGTTTACATGTTTAAAATGATGGGGCGTCTGCGCCCATGGGAGTATTCTGTTTTTCCTTTCATGAAGTCCTTGCCTATTCGGCAGACTGCGAACCCCCAAAGTATGCATTGTCAAGTATGCCAAATAACTGTCCCTGAAAAACCAGCGGCCTTTGGTCCATAATGGTGCAGATTCCTTTAAAAGAAAAAAGCAAACCAGTATCATTGCCACGTTTGCAATGTTAGGTTCTATTGAGAGATAATAAAAGATAAACATGAGCATCAGATTTATCCACCTTCTCCCCATAATTTTATGACAAGACCGGAGGCTCCTATTATGCGTTTCTTTTCTTACTTTAATAAACAGCAGCAGTCAAGAAAATACACTACAGTTCCAGAAGGCAAAGGAACAACAGCCAATGGGAACCAAAATGTAGTCAAATAGTATACACCAATCACATGAATACAAGGCACTATGACATCACTTGACTGCGAACAACCCTCTTTTCTTGCTGCTCGCAGCCAAGTTAAGTACCATTTTATCTTGTCTCCGTTTACAAAATTTCTGGTTGTTTAATGTGTTTTACTTTTACTTGAAATTATCTATTCATTTAGTTGCTCAGAATTGCGCTGCTTTCACGTGCCGTTTTCAGTATTTTTATACTTTCTGAGTCGGCAGGTTGCCGCATTCCATTTGCGCTCCTCGCGCTCTCCCCAACTGCTTTTTTATTTTTGCTGCGCGCGTGTTTACTTTACCGGGTTTCCTCAACGGCTGTTTTCCTGGCAGCGCGTTGAGGAAACCCGGCTGCTCTGTTTTCTCCGGTCAGCTGTTTTCAACAATTCTAGCGCTCGCCGGTCTGAGCGCTTCACTTGGTTTATTTTCCCACACGGCGAAATTACTTCCCAAATACCTTTGAAATAATTTTGTTATATACAACGATTTTTTCCATTTCCTCCTACCTGCCTGAGTACTCCGTCTCCAGTCTTCCTCCTCCTGTTCCCCTCGACTGGCAGGCTTAGCGACGCCCACAGGCAGAGCTTACAAATTCCTTTCTGTTTGTTAACCCCTTGCTATCCAGTCCCACTTTCTCCTCATTATGGATTCAGACAACTCTCCCTCACATGATGCTGAGGATATCAGACAGGAATTGTCTGCTTTTATAAAATCCTCTGTTCAACAAGCTGTTTCATCCTCCATGCAAAAAATTTCCAAAAACCTAGAAATTTCATTTTCTGATATGATATCTAAGTCAATGGCGGCCCAGGCTGCGGGGAATGCAGTCAGCGCCTTTCTCCCAATAAAAACCCCCAAAAATCAAAAAAATTGGCGCAGAAGAAATGGAGCCCTGCTCACATGTGGCAGAGGACGCGGTTCCTCAAAAGGCTCCCTCCAAGGAGTATAAACATTTGGACATTGGGAAACCAACTCTAAAACGCATATCTAAACAAAAGAATGTTATTGCCCCATTGATAATATCGTCCATCCCGACACGGATGACGACCTTCCTGACCCAGACTCTGACTCCAATGATTCTTCCAATGCGGATGATGGTTCCCTTTCTCCTCCTCCTCCCAAGAAATCTAAGTCATCTTCCCTCCAAACTTCCAATATTCTTGACCCTGAAGGTTTCCCGATGTTTGACCCTTCCAATATACTTCACCCCAACTCTACTGAGTGGGTTCCTGCAGATCATGTTGCCCAATATGTCTCTGCTAAAATCAATTGCCCCCTGGATAAACAAACGAGAGCGAAATTAAAATCTGAGTGTCCTCGCCCCTCTCTTTCCTATAACCTCTCTGTCACTCCCTCCATTGACCAACACCTTTTGACCTTTTTCACAAAATTAGGCAAGGACCCACGCAAAGGAGTGGACAAGGCGTGGGCTTCTTGTCAAGACAAACTGCTTGACATCATGGGTCCCCTAACTCGCATTTTTTATATCACAGAAGCAGCTAGAATCGACGGCTCCTTCATTGAACCTGAGGAGCTTACCCTTTGGATTCAATGTACCTTTTGCCTTCTTGGCAATGCAAATTCCGCTCTCACGCACGAGAGACGAAAGGGGCTACTACTAAAACTTGATCCTAAACTAGTCAATTTGGCGACTGTCCAACCTAATGCTCGCACAGATGGTGCCCTATTTGGTGAGTCTTTTATTAAAGACTTGAGTAAGTACGTAGCAACCTTCACGTCGCTGGATAAAGCCCAACATTCATTAAAAAAGATGTTTGCCCAACGGGTTTTTGCAAGGGCTGGCAGAGGAAGGAACCGCTTTGCCGGCCATCCTTACTACTATCAAGGTTCCCGAGGATACCACAACGCGCCCTACCAAGAATATAGGCCGCAATTTTATCTTCAGAGATCAAGAGGTTTCCGCTCCCGACGCTTCAGGAACTCGAGATCCTCTTCCCAACCAAGTAAGTCTTATCCCTTCTTCTATACCTGTAGAAGGCCGTCTCCGTTTTTTCCTACGAAAATGGTTGGAAATAACGGCAGATCCTTGGATCCTTCACACTGTTCAAGGTTATTCCATAGAACTTTATGCAACCCCCATTGAGACTCACTTACCATCCCCCCCTCGTTTCTCCTCAGAAATGGCATCCCTCATTTCCTCAGAGGTGCAATCACTATTGCAAAAACAATCCATCGCCCTTACCCTTCCCGATCCAACAGATTTTACAAGTTCAATTTTCCTGGTTCTAAAGAAAAACAAAAAAATGCGGCCTGTGACAAACCTCAAGGGTTTCAACCACTTTGTAGTCTATCACCATTTCAAGATGGAAACCATCCTCCATCTAAGAGATACTCTTCTTCATCAAGATTGGATGGTGCGCCTGGATCTCCAAGATGCGTATCTAGTAGTCCCAATCAACCCTCATTTCCGGAAGTTTCTACAATTTCAATGGGCAGACCAGTTTTTTCATTTTACCTCTCTACCCTTCGGTCTCTCTTCCGCCCCATGGTGCTTCACCAAGCTCATGAAACCAGTGGTGGCTTTTCTCAGAGCTCAAGGTGTCAGACTTATCATTTACCTCGACGATATCCTAATAAGGAGCCAGTCTCCTCAATCCCTGTTGTCTCATCTATCCCTCCCATGCTCACTCCTTTCCGACTTAGGTTTTATCATAAACAAAGAGAAATCTATCCTAACCCCTGTTCAAATTATAGAATTCTTAGGTTTCCAAATGAACTCAATCTCTGCCACTCTTTTGCTTCCCTCTGCAAAGATCAAAACAATAAAGTCAGAAATTCTTCAAGTCCTACGCAGTTCTCAGATCTCTCTCAGAACGCTAGCACGAATTGTGGGTCTCCTCTCCTCCTCAATTCAAGCAATTTTTCCAGGTCCTCTTCACTACAGAGCCCTTCAAAGGTTAAAAATTAGTAATTTAAGGAAAGGCCTTTCATACACAGATATCATTCCCTTAGACGCCGATTCTCGTACAGAACTACAGGGGTGGATAGACCATTTAGAGGCCTGGAACGGAAAGACTATCTTTGCATCAGCCCCAGATCTAGTATTAGAATCCGATGCAAGTCGGTCCGGATGGGGGGCCCGATGTGGACCAATCTTGACTGGAGGTACATGGTCGTCAGAGGAGTCCAAAATACATACTGTATCAATTGTTTAGAGATGCTTGCCGGCTCCTTTGCAATCAGAAGCCTTGCAAAAAACACGGTTCGTTGTGCCATTCTTCTCAGAATGGACAACATCTCTGCTGTTTGTTACATAAATCACCTCGGAGGCACAAGATCCAAACCTCTGGCACAACTTGCCAAGGGTTTTTGGGAATTTTGCCTTTCAAACAACATTTCGGTTCATGCAGAGTACCTTCTGGGCTCTCAAAATTCAGTACCAGACTGGCATTCCCGTCATCATCGGGACGCAAGCGATTGGAAACTGCACACTTCAATATTCCAGATCATTCAAAACTTATGGGGTCCTCCACAAATAGATCTTTTTGCCTCCTGCCTCAATTCACAGCTTCCCCAATTCCACAGTTGGCGTCCAGATCCATTGGCCTTGGCATCAGATGCCTTTTTACAGGATTGGTCCCTTTCCCTCAATTACGCCTTTCCCCCTTTCCTTATGATCAGCAGGGCGCTCGCCCATATCAGGCGTCAACAAGCCTCTCTAATTCTCATAGCTCCCTTTTGGCAAGCACAGACTTGGTTCCCGGCTCTTCTGGAACTCTCAATAGATTGTCCGATTTTGATTCCTTCCTTCCTGGATTTACTGCTAGACCCTCTAGGCCGTCCTCACCCTCTCATCCTCGACAATTTATTAACCCTTTCGGCATGGAAAATCTCAGGCAATCTCAATCTTTCCCGAGCATTTAGATGGAAGCTTCCCAATACATCTCCCGGTCCTGGGCCCCAGGCACAAAAAAGGCTTATTCGTCTGCTGGTCTATTTGGCACAGCTGGTGTCTGGGAAAACACATTGATTCCTTTTCAGCGGATTTAATTTACATCATCAACTTCCTAGCGGCTGAGGCCAGTAAAGGCAAAGCCTTCCGTACGATTAACCTATATCGATCAGCCATATCTGCCAACCATGCTCCAGTCAATGGAAAACCTGTGGGGGAACATCCCCTTGTTTGTCGCCTATTAAAGGGAGTAAAGTTTTCAAATCCTCCTTTACCTAAATACAGTCAATTATGGGATGTTAACATTGTGTTGAAATTTATACTGTCATGGCCGGATAATCTCATGCTTACGTTAAAAATGTTATCTGCAAAGTTGACCATGTTATTGTGCCTTGTTTCTATAAAACGTCTTTCTGATGTCAAAGCTCTAGACATTTCTAATCGACAGTTCACGCCTTCCGGGGTATTGTTTAAAGTGTTTCGTCGAACCAAGACCAATTTGTCGTCAGTCTTTTATCCATATTTTCCTGACCATCCTAAACTTTGTGTTGGACAATGTTTAAAAGCGTATGAATTAAGAACTGCAGATTTAAGATCTTCTTCTCATTCCCAATTATTAATTTCATTTAGAAAGCCCCACTCTCCTGTTTCAGCTGCTACCCTAGCTAGATGGGTTAAATGGTTGATGTCTCTAGCGGGCATAGATACTTCTATGTTCGGAGCTCATTCTTCCAGAGGAGCTATGGCTTCTAAGGCATTCTGGGCGGGCTCCCGTTTAGAAGATATTCTTAAATCTGCAGACTGGTCTAATGACAATGTTTTTAAAGTCTTCTACTGCAAACCTATCAACAATGTCTCTTTAAATGTAATTAATATGCTTTAAACTTGCATAATAGGAGCCTTCGGTCTTGTCATAAAATGTAGATTTTCCTAGTCCCATGACGGAAAGTCTTAATTTTATTAAAGACACGGAGGCGAGTATTATCCCTCCACTTCTAGTAACTTTGTTTTTTATCTTTCCCTCCCATCTTTTTTTCAGCACCGCTGGCCATTACTCAATCTTCCACTTAAGTTTTTGCCTCTAGCTTGGTGGTCTTCTCTTCAAACTGGTCGTTCTGCTGGATCCACGGACCGGAATCCGTCCTCGTTACCTTGGATTTTGAACTTTTGTTCCGATGTTCTGTCTTTTATTATGGCAATTCTCATTCTGTTTTCTATTGTTCCATTGTTTAATTTTAATTGACTCTCTCACAAGAAAAGAGGGCTGTTCGCAGTCAAGTGATGTCATAATGCCTTGTATTCATGTGATTGGTGTATACTATTTGACTACATTTTGGTTCCCATTGGCTGTTTGTTCCTTTGCCTTCTGGGAACTGTAGTGTATTTTCTTGACTGCTGCTGTTTATTAAAGTAAGAAAAGAAACGCATAATACTCGCCTCCGTGTCTTTAATAAAATTAAGACTTTCCGTCATGGGACTAGGAAAATCTACATTTCTGGACGTTCTTTACAGAAATGCTCAACCCTTGTTCTGTTTTGCTCACTTTCAACGTTTTACACTGCATATCTACAGTATGAGAATTTTTAATTGTACGTCTTGCAAATACTATTTCAAAGCCCTGTTATCGTGTGTTGGCTAACAAAGAATTTTAAAGATTTTAGCTATTAGTTTTAGGAAAAATATGATACTTATTTTGCCATTTTGTGATACCGGCCTAGTTATTTTACTTAATGGGGACTCTGCGTAAAAGGTAAGAAAACCCTGACTGCAGAGTGATGCTGATGTTCAACTAGATGTTAAGGCATTGCCCAGTTCAGGGCAGCGTTTCCCAAACTGTGGGTCAGGACCCAATTTTTATTGGGTCGTACAAGTTTTAGTCTATATGTAAGTACTATTTAAAATAATTTGCCTTGTTTGTGCACCTGTGCAAAGGTGTTAGATGAACAATCCCTAAGTCCAGTTTTAAATCAAACCCTTGCAAGTATTCCCAAGCAAGACTCAGGATGAACCTTTTTTCATTTGTTTGTACCGGATGGTGGTGCTCTGTGTCTGCCTTCACATGTTTCTTGTTCTGGTCTCTGAATTTCAGCTAATTAAAGAAATAACTATTGAGGGCATTTTCAGAGGCTCTGCTAGTTTGAGGCCAGTTTTTAGGTCAAACGACCAAGCGCTCTGACGTATTGTAATTGCAAGAACTTGCAATTTACGTGGCAAGAAAAGTCCAGTTAGGAATTTACAACGCTAATAGCTCTTACTCGAGCAAACGCAAGATCCATTGCATTGCAAATTCTTGTTTCTTGTAGTGATTACATCGGCAAGGTATCTGGGTGGGTTAGGTTCTCTGTCTTTTAGATTTCCCTCCTAGGAATATTAGAGGATACAGTGGTCTTACGGGTGGAATCATGTTTTGTTCCCAAAATAAAATCTTCTTTTATATGGGACAGGAGATTGCCTTACCAGTGTTTTTTTCTGAATCCTCATATACAAGAGGAAGAAAGTTTACATTGCGTGGTAGTCAAGCATGCACTTTTAATACAACTTGGATAGTCTGTCTGTTAATTTTTGGCCGGTTAAAACGCGTTGTAAGACGTCTACTCAAAGAATCAGCAGGTGGGTCTACTATTAGCCTAGCCTAAAGCAAGTCTGGTGAGTCCCTTCTGGATGGAGTCGATGGTCAATCAACGTGAGTCACGTCCAAATCACTGGCCGAGGCACCGGAGGCATCTTTGGTGGAGATACGTTGTGCTGCCACTGGGTAGTTCCTTCCACATTTGCAAAACACTATTGAGTATTGCAGGAGACAGAGATCAGACATGATTTGGTTAAAAAATGTGGTTATCTATGCTGGACAGAGTAAATCTAGATAATGTTTAAAATGCCCTTCAGTACATGCATTCTGTTGTCCTGGCCCCCTTACTGCTTTCTAGTTGTCACACAGTAATTAATAGGGCACAGGGAGCACCATGAGGTAATGCTTCTTTACCTACCGGTAAACCCATAACTCGGAGTGCTTTCTTTGCCCAAATGGATTACATCCACCCTCCCGCTCTGTCAGGCCAAGTGGAGGTTTTAAGGCTTGAGTCAGGGAAAACAACAGGGGAGGAAGGTGGGAGTTATTTATATAACTATTTTTTCCATTGAGGTCCCTAGGGATCGATGCTTCTCACATAGTAGTTCATTCGCTCTGAGTCATGCAGTCACCGGTAATAAATAAAGCATCTCTGGCTATGAGGAACAATAACACCAAGGACTGATAGCAAGACCGTGATCATGTCTTAGGCTGGTGAGAATGGGAGAGGTCAGATAGCATTTTTTCACACATTCCGGAAGAGAAACAGAATGGTGAGGGTTTCTCTCTTTCAGGTAGGAGCAGTGCTTTAAATGGGCCGGTACTGTCCGGTACAGAGTACCGGCACTTTTTTATTTTGGGAGGGAGAGTACCTGCACTTCTATTTTTCCATTTCAAGCACAGGGTAGTAGTTTCAGTCATGATATTTTTCCGTCATCACTTTAGTAAAGCATTGTGGAAAGAGGGGTGCTTGAGCGCTATATCGTGAGGTTTGTTCATAAGCATCACATGAATCACTCCTCGCAACGAATAGAGGTATTGATAATTGTTTTAAGATCCCCCTCAACAAGCAATCAAATATTAGAGAGCGCACAAAGCGAGGCAATGTGTCAGCTGCCAGAAAGCATGGGGGACCAAAGAAAACGGATTCCACTGTGCGGCAAATGCACTGCATGCCAGCCTGCACACACTGTTACGTGAGACTGTTACATCTTATTGATCCCAGTGAAACAATAAATATCTTAAAAGAAACATTTTTAGTTGAGCAGTAGCCTATTTGCCTGTCTGTCTAAAACTGTGAACACCTACAACATATGATCACAACTATCCCACCTGACACGGTGCCACCGCGTGACACACGATAATGGCTCCCCTTATACGGTCTGGTGGTGATCAGCCAATATCACACAGTGGCAGGGAAAACGAGCTGACATTTTTCAGCTTGTTTTCGGAGGCTTTTAACCACCGATGTCCATTAATGAGTGTGAAAACACCCCAGGGCATCGGCAGCAGCTCCACAAAGCTTTTGATTGCTTTTTTTGCGGAGGGAGTTTAGCTGGGTGGAGGCAAAAGAGCCTCTTACAGGGCTTCAAGGTCCGAGGCCCCGCCCCCTCCGAGGCCCCGCCCCCTCCGAGGCCCCGCCCCCTCCTCACACTGTGAGGTTTTTGGTGAAGTTGGCAGGTCTGACTATGTCCTACCTATAATGCGCCAGGAACTCTAGCACAGGGGCTCGGCACTGGACTTTCATTGCGCTTTTCACAGGCTGAGGATACAAGTCTGCATTAGCAGGTGGAAGGTAAGACCAGGGAAGAGTGCACTGGTGATTCCTGGAGGGAATCCTCTTTGAAGAATCCAAATCAAATGGCAATGTCCTCGAGAAACATTCAAATTCGGTCTTCATTTATCTTCTTTTTTATTAAAACTCAGCAAAATGTTTGAAATAAAGCAGAGTACTTCCATAGTTTAAAAATATAGTTAAGAATTCCCGATGTAGCATTCCATGTTGACGGACGACGGAAGCAGTTGTAGTAAATAAATCCCAACTAAATACAAATTAGCGCTGTGCTGCTGCTTTCGAACGTATCCGAGGCTTAAGATACCCCCCCGCCCCAATAACCAGAAATTTACTGACATGTTTAATGATGCTTCAGTAATACATCGGTCCTTAAAGAAGGAACAGCCTTTTATTCCTACACCTGCTCTTCCCTCACTATCCGAATATATCACTCCATGTGAAAACCATGCAGATAAAGAACTGGAGCCAAGAATCATCTGTAACCAACTCTAACAGATCTAATTACAAGTTATCGCAGGCTTGAAGGTTCTCATGTGAAACTCGAGTATCAAGTCAAAAGTAAGAAAAGGAAGCATTTTTTTAAATGGACATGTCTATTGACCTGGGTTGGGCCCTACAACAGTCATATATTTGTGATACTCTAATTGTATGATCAGCAATATTGACCATTTGGCAGTTGTGACTGATTTAAAAACCACAACCTGCTCAAACCAACTGCAAATAAAAAATACATGGAATTATACAAGAGTAGCTGTCAATAACATTGTCGTTTTCATTCATATTAGATAGACAACAAGAGCGAAGTTTGAGTTGTCCATGATGTCACTTGAAATCCTGAAGTGGAAGCCTCTCTGTTACTGATAATTACCAAAATACACTTTTATGATGAGTACAATTCATGTTAAATCTGTCAATTCTCCCTGCTCCCCAAATTCTCCTCCCTGCACATTGGATTCCATGCATCAGCTGCACAGGGGTGTAGAGTCCCAAGTGAGTTTTATACCACAGATCTTCACACCTACAATCCCCCTTCACTTAATTCACTCGAAAATAATATTTACCTACAATTTCCTCACCCACCCGCTCCACTTCCTGCCCATCTTCTGAGCCTTTCCACCTCAAATATTTTACAACATTGGGTGTACTGCCACCCTCCCCCACAACCCTTAAAGGTACTGCACCCTCACATCACCAAATACACAACAGTGCCTGGCATCCTACCACACCACTCCATTCCACTGTTTAAAGAACACCTGACACCATGAGACACTCCCACACCACTGTTGGTTACTCCATCCTTCTTCTAAAATTAAAAAAGTAAATGTTTGGCATCCTGCCAACATTCGCTACCACCCTCTGAAGATGTTTCTGTGCTATCACAGCTGGCACTGACTGGCTCTGTGAGAGAGCAGCTATCAACACAGCCTGAATTTCCAATCAGTCACAAGCCAGCACAGACCTCTGGATAACAAGCGAGGCAGCTGCAATATCCCTGCCTCTCTCGGTTTTGAAGATATTCAAAATTTGCAAGAGAGAGAGAGTAGACTGTCAATCGCTATTCCACAATTACCTTGTGTTTCTGGACACAATTTTCAATGCTATGACATTAAAGCAATGATGATTGATTGCAATGTCAGGAAAACGAATAGCCAGACTTAAAAAACCGTATCCACAGCGGTTGTATGGCACAATACTGGCAGCAATGATAATGTACATTTTCTCTTAATAGCTCCAAATTGGCAATATTGGAAACTATTCTCTGTCAGATGATATTCTGGTTACAATATTCTGGTATCATTCCGTCCACAGTAATGGCTTTTTATGGAAGCCATGCACTACATAATAAACTACCATGTGGCCTTTACGTCTACAAGTGAAAACAAGGTCCGGTATGCTTAGGGATTGCAACAGTACTGAGCAGATAAACCAATCATCCAAAGCAAGCATTGACAAATTGAATAGTTACAGTCTTTGCATGCTAAAATGAATTTGTCAAGCTTCTGTAAAATACATAGAACAGGCTCCACATGGGCAATAACAGTGTCAGATTCTGTCACACTGAGACTCAGGCCCTCATTACTACTTCAGCGGTCTTTTGGAAAGACCGCAGACGTCATGGACACCAAAAGACGGCCAGTGTTGGCTGTCCGAAGACCACCATATCAGGACTAACCACAGGATATCCAACCCATTTAAGGGTGGAAATCCGACACCGCCGACCTGACCGATGGCAAGTTAGAGGCGTTTCCACCGCTAGTGCCACCACCCCAAAAGGACTCTGCCTGCCGTATTATGGGACATAATATGGCACAGTGGTTCCTGCACGGCAGTGCAGCACTTGTGGTGGAAACGCTGACAACCATCTCCTCCCGGACGACCACCTTGCCTAGACAGGTAGGTGGACTGTCCGAAAGGTGGACAGGGTGTTGTGTGCATGTGTGTGGTGTGTGCCTATTTCTGTATGTGCAGCGGTATGGGTGTGCGTGAGTGCGTGTGTGTATGTATGTGTGTGAGTCTGAATGGAGGCATAGGGGGGGTCTGGGTGCGAGTGAGTAGGTGTGTGTATTGGGATGCATGCAAGTAGTAAAGTTTGTAGGGGTGCGTGCAAGCGAGTGGGGGTGTATGTCAGAGAGTGTGTTGATGAGTGGGGGTGCATGTCTGTTTGTGTTCGGTTGGGTGGGGATGCATGTCTGTGTGTGAGCGAGTGGGGTGTCTGGATGTATGCGTGTGGTTGGGTGGGGGTGTCAGTATGTTTGCGTGTGGTTGGGTGGGGGTGTCTGGATGTATGCATGGGGTTGGGTGGGGGTGTCTGTATGTATGCCTGTGGTTGGGTGGGGGTGTCTGGATGTATTCGTGCAGTTGGGAGTGTGTGTCTGCAAGTGTGGGTGTGTGTGTCTACAAGTGTTTGGACGGGTGGAGATGTGTGTTTGCAAGTGTCTGGATGGGCGGGGGGGTGTTTGCAAGTGTGTGGACATGTGGGGATGTGTGTGCCGGCAACAAGAATGGAGATTCATGTGGTTGGGTGGGAGTGCCAGTATGTTTGCGTGTGGTTGGGTGGTGGTGTCTGGATGTATGCATGCGGTTGGGTAAGGGTGTCTGGATGTATGCCTGCGGTTGGGTGGGGGTGTCTGGATGTATTCTTGCAGTTGGGGGTGTGTGTCTACAAGTGCATGGACGGGTGGGGATGTGTGTTTGCAAGTGTCTGGATGGGTGGGGGGTTGTTTGCAAGTGTGTGGACATGTAGGGATGTGTGTGCCAGTGACAAGAATGGGATTCGTGTTGCCGCGTGCGTTACTGCCAGGGTTTTCGTGGCAGGGCAACTGCTGCGAAAAGCCTGGTGGTTTGCTGCCTCTTAATATGGCCGGCAGTCTTAGGCCTACCGCTGGCCTGGAGGAGCTCAACACCAGCAGCGCCGGTCTAACTGCACCGGCGGGACTGGTGGCGTTGTGGTGGTTTGGCTTCAGCTGAACTTGTAATGCAGCGGTGTTTACCGCCAGGACCGCAGCTGTAAGACCACCACCATGAGTGTGTCGTCTTAAGACCGCCACACTTGTAATGAGGGCCTTAGTCTCAGAAGTACTCACCTTTTAGAAGCACTGGCATAAAGGATCTGGGTGGCTATGATTCAAAATATTAGTGGACCATCTGCCATGAAGATGGAATTGTCTAGCTTAGCCCATGTGACAGCAAACTCCAGACAGTAGCCATAGTGCAGACCGACTTCAGGTAGGAGATTCCAGATATTTAAAACCAAAATGGCTTTATTTTACCAATATCCTGCCTAAAATTGCCTCTTTTTCAATATAAGTCAGTGAGGAAAATAAATTCTGCTAATTTTATTTCCACTATCTCCTTTTCTGTTTCGAAATGTTGGGATGCATGATAGTCACACCCTTTGCTTCCACTGCAACAGCATGAGCAGTATTACGTCTATTCTTTTTGCAGATACCACTTCAATATGGCATAGATGTTTTAGTTGAAAGGGCTAACACTAAAACTGCATCCAAAGTCCACATGAAACTTAAAACATCTTTCTGAGGAGAGTTGTTACGGGAGATTGTCACCAGCACTCCTTACGTACACCCCTATTATTTTATATTTATTGTTAGCCTCTCTTAAACTCCAAACGGATTTAAAAGAAAAATCTAAACTGTGTGCCTGTCTGATAAAAATATGGATCCTTTTTCAGTTTAGCTTGATAGCATAGCTGTCTGCAAGCCGGATTGTTAGCAGTTCTTTCAAATAGAAATAGAATGGACTCTAGGTTCACCCACATGAGTATTACTTTCTTGCAATATGCTACTGGGTATTTGGCTTTTCATTCCACCTTCTAGGAAGGGCTTCTATAGAAAAGCATGAGGGACTATTTTACTTCTGGAATAAGCACTTAAGCATCACAGTCACATTTAATTGTTCAGCTCCTATATGCATTCCATACAGAAAGCAATGCTTTTTTGCTACTTTATTCACACACTAGCAGAGCTAACAAGGTAGGCTTTAATGTGATGATTGGCATTTGTGCTTGCAACTAATGTAAACAACAATCAATCAATCAGACATGTGTACAGCGCGTCACTGTCACCCCTGGGGGTATCTGGGCGCTGGGGTGAGATGTCTCTGTCGAAGAGCCAGGCTTTGAGTCTCTTTCGAAAGTCTGCCAGTGAGGGTGCAGTCCACAGGTGGAGAGGTAAGTTGTGTCAGGCCTTGGTGGCGATGTAGGAAAAAGAGAGGCTGCAGCTGCACCAGATTCTGGGTGTGTGTGGGAGGGCCAGAGAGGAAGAGTGCAGGTGTATGGTGGGTTGGTGGAAGTGTTTACAGTGGTTGATGTAGTCCGGTCATTGATCATGTAGGGCTTTGTAGGCATGATTGAGGAGCTTGAAATGACATCCATTCTGAACAGAGAGCCATTGGAGGTTTCGGAGGTGGGGGGTGATGTGGATGCACCTGGGAAGGTCCAAGATGAGTCAGGCGGCAGTGTTCTGTATTGTCTGGGGTCTCTTTAGGAGATGGGAAAACATGTCTGTAAAGAGAGTGTTGCCATAGTCAAGGCGGCTGGTGACAAGGACCTGGGTGACAGTATCCACCTGAAGATTCTGCCGAGCATGCAAAGGGTGTGGAAGCAGGAAGAGGCAACTGTGTTGAACTGCCGCTTCATGGTCAGCTCACTGTCGTGGATGATGCCAAGGTTGCGAGTGTCATCTGTAGGCATGGGAGTGGGTCCGAGTTCAGCTGTCCATCAGCTATGGTCTCAAATAGAAGTGTTTTTCCCGGTGATGAGGACTTCCATCTTGTCGGAGTTGAGCTTGAGGCAGTTGGTTTTCATCCAGTCGGCTACGATGGTCGTGGCGTTGCGGAAGTTGTTTCTGGTGGTGAAGGGGTCTTCAGTAAGTGACATGATCAGTGGAGAATCGTCTGCATAGGAGATGATGTTGAGTTCATGGAATCTAGCGATGTTGGCCAAGGGGGTCATGTAGGTGTTGAAACAAGTGGAGTTGGGTGATGAACTCTGGGGCATGCTGCAAATGATGCTCTTGGGAGAGAAGGTGAAAGGGGGTACTCGGACGCTCTGAGTGCATCCTGTCAGGAAGGAGGCAATCCATTTGAGGGCATTGTTTTGTATTCCGATGCTGTGGAGTCTGTTGATAAACTTCCAGTGGGAGATAGTGTTGAACACAGCTGATAGGTCGAGGAGGATCAGGGCGGCAGTTTCCCCGTGGTCGAGGAGCTCTCTGATGTCATCAGTGGGACAGCAATGAGTGCCGTCTCAGTGCTCTGTGTTTAGAATGGAAACCTGATTGGGAGGTGTCCAGTAGGTTGTTTTCTTCTAGGTAGCTGTTAAGGAGTTGCTTGATGGCTTTTTCGAGTACTTTGGCCAGGTAGGGGAGTAGAGGGATGGGTTGGTAAGTCTTGGGTTCGTTTGGGTCATGGAATTTTGTTTTAGGAGGGATTTGATTTCCGCATGTATCCATTTGTCTGGAAAAACTGCTGCAGTGAGGGAAGTGTGGAGGATGCTGGTGAGTTCCATGCTGATGGGGTTGGTTCAGAGGTTGAACTGGTGGTGGGGACATAAGTTGGTGGGTGCCCTGGAGTGAATGGATGACATGATGGCTGAGTTGGATTGAGTGGTGAGCAATGCCCATGTGGAGATTGTACTCTTTGTGTGCACTGGGGGGGGGAGGGTTGAGAGATTCGAGGTTGGAGATCGTGGATTGGGGGTCAGATTCTTGTAGATGTTGGTGATCTTGCTGTGGAAGTAGTCTGAGAGGGTGTTGCAGAGTTCATGGGAGGGGCGGATGATGTTCTCTAGCTGCTGGGTTAGAGTATTCTTTTGTGAATGTCTGTGGATGTCTGCAGCCGGGCGGTTGTAATCCGCCAGGGAAGCGCTGTAAGCAACGCTGGCCTGGGGATTACGAGTCCCCATCCGCAAGCCTGTCCATGGCAGTTTATACTGACATGGAAAGGCTGGCAAAACGGGGTACTTGGGGGGGCATGTGCAGTGCAGGGGCCCCCTTGCACAGCCCTGTTCCGCATTCAACTGCTCCTTTAGGACCCGGCTGCAATGTTAAGGCCCTATTCACCGCAGGGCCGGCAGGCAGAAACTCTGTATCCACCCACTGGCCCTGCAGAGAACTCCTAATAGGGCCGGCGGGGTTCAGGCTGCAAAGGCGGCCTGATGGCAGGAAGAGTTTGGCAGGCGGCCTCTGCTGCCCACCAAACTCATAATGAGGCCCAAAGTGTTTGTGCTGCTGAGGTTCCCCCTGCATTCTTCTGAGATGGCTAGATCAGAGGCTTCCCTAATCTAGGTAATGCTTCAAGTTGCAACCACTTCCTAGCTCTGACCAAGCATCCATCAATGTGGTCTCTAGAGAACTCTTACAGCCTCTTCTTTGGTACTTCTAGATGGTGTCCACTTAAGCTTTATAGATTTTGGAAACAATCTGACAATTTTAGTAGATTCAGACATGAATCTGTGCCACCTTATGGTTCCGAGGGACTGACTGTAACAGATGAGTGCATGCAGAGTATATACTGATTGAGTGTGGGTGGTGGAACATCAGTAAGCCAGTGCCTTGCTTAAAGTAACACCGCCAGATGCTGGCTGCTATATGCTGGACTCTGGGGAGCAGTGCTCTGGGGTAAAATATGATGCTAAGTCAACTCTTGGCCATAGGAGCCGTGCTACCAGAGATGTACACTGCGCTAGAAATGAAGAGGATCATCTTTTGGTCTAAAAACATTTCAGATTACAAAGGTTCTGCCCTCTGTGCTCAGCTATAAGTAAGTGCAGACATCCACATGAATTGTCCTTCCGCTACCAATTGGTACGTTTGCAAATTGTGGTAACTGACAGTCCATGCAGTAGTTTTCCCGGTCAGTCACTCAAACACTTCTCCTTACTCTGTACCTTACAAACCAATCGGAAACAGAACTATCTATCATAGTCATGCTTCAGGTTGACTTCTGCAATTATGAACTGTCTCCTGGAGCTTTAGAGAGCAGAAGGTTTGTGTCCTCATGGTCAGGTCTGTACACATGTCATTATTATTTCATGGTGGCACACAAAACATGCTCTCTGTTTACTATAAACTCACAGAGTGCTATATAGGGCCAGGCTGGCACCCTCTGTCCATGTCAGGCTTTCAAGTGAAGCTTTCCATCGCTTGCCATTCTGGAACTGTTCTTCACTTCTCCACAGTAAGCCCTCTAATAATCATTATGTACAGTCTTCTACTATAGGGAATACGGCAATGTTTCAGTAAAAGTGTCCGAAATTATCACACATTGGTCAACTGAGTACCAACCTACTAATATGTAATATTATTTTAACTTACCATCTGCTCATTTACAT
Organism: Pleurodeles waltl; assembly: GCF_031143425.1. Taxonomy (NCBI): domain Eukaryota; kingdom Metazoa; phylum Chordata; class Amphibia; order Caudata; family Salamandridae; genus Pleurodeles; species Pleurodeles waltl. The sequence goes on from NC_090436.1 coordinate 322,605,376, forward strand.
GATTATCACTTTTAAAAATGAATTTTCAATGCACCCCGGATCATACTTTTTGTTTCAGTGTAGTTTTAAAAATGTAATTTAGAAACATTTATGCAGGGACTTAGCATAGTCAGTGCGATTTGGAGGGTTTGATTCTGAAATTTCCCAACTAAAAAAGGAGTGGGTTGCAGGGTGGAGGAATAGGATGAATAAGGTTAATGATGGACTATTTCATGAGGAACAGGGTCAATAATGATTTGCATTTGGTGGGCCTTTGTTTAGAGTGAGTAAAAGGGGGGACTTAGAATGCTATCACCCAGCGATTGCCACTGCAAGCATTCATCCCACCCTGTATAGGTGTTTGATTGCCCATAGTATGACTGGAAACTTGAGATTAGCACAAGTGTCCTAGCCTACTACTGCCAATATTTGTGAATTCCAAAAAGTAGCACATTTTCACCAACTCAAGGAGCACTTAAATGGGTGCAGATGTACAACTTTTTTGGTAAACCAGTCAGTATATGCAGGTACGTTTTCACTTCAATAAATAAACAAGTTAAAACACTTAGGGCCTGATTCTAACTTTGGAGGACGGTGTTAAACCGTCCCAAAAGTGGCGGATATACCACCTACCGTATTACGAGTTCCATAGGATATAATGGACTCGTAATACGGTAGGTGGTATATCCGCCACTTTTGGGACGGTTTAACACCGTCCTCCAAAGTTAGAATCAGGCCCTTAGTGAAATGGGAACAAGGAGAAAAGTCAGCACAGGCATAGCAGACCCAACTCAGGTCCCCCAGGCTCAACTACCAAACCATGAATGCATTTGAGCTGTGTCACACCACAAAAACCTCAGTTGAAGTTACGCCCCTGCCCTTCCCACCAGGGTCTGGTAGTTCTCCCTGGGAACTCATGACTATGGACATGACAAAGGAACAAAGGAGTCCCTGCCCGGGGATTACTGATTTTAAATGTAGTTTTATTGCCTGCACTGATCTTCGCCTCTGCTACAAGAATCCTTGATGGAAGAGTTGTGAAATCGGTGCATGTGGGCAGGGTTCTCTGCTTCTAGTCCTCGCCTTTTACAAATCATTTCATTGAGTGATTGCCAGCCCCATGTACTAAGCCAACGTCACAAATAGAAGAGCCAGAGTGAAGCCATTGGTCTGGCTTAGTTCTAACAGTCATAAAAATGTTTGGCATGTATATTGTGCAACAAACATAATGTAAAAATATGATACTATCACTGCAAAATTCAAAAAAGTATATTTCTTAAACATGTGGAAGTATTTCACCTTAGGACATCAGATTATAGCACTGCATATATAGGCTGTTGGACCTGGCCCTCTCTGCAGGATCAACCCCAAACATTTAGCCTTCATTCCTCATGTTTTGCTGAATTTTATTTTTGCTGGCTTAGGGCTCTTCGCACTTCACCACAATTAACCAGTGCTGAAGTGCTTGTGAAAAAACTGTAAAACTTCGCACTTGTATAGCGTACTACTCACCCGTTAGGGTCTCAAGGGGCTGTACACATCCCACTGTGGAACCCCTCCTGGCTTTTCCCTGTGAGGCACCCACTCCTGGGCAACCCCCAGGGTGAAGCCAGGCATCCAAGCACTGTCAGGGCCATTGTGGAGATTAAGCAAGCTATTGCCCAGAGTTACAGAGTGGGACCCAATAATTAGATTAGGCACCAAGGTGAGAATTATCTAGTCCAAGGGAATTGAACCCTGGTCCCGGGCCAGAACTCTGCATCAGGGTCTGCCGCTCTAACCATTGTGCCACACTTCTCCACTTGTGCTCTCTCCTCTATACATGGTAAAAATGGTTTACACTCAATTGACATATTTAATTTACTAGTAAACATCTACAAAAGTGGTATACCATATAACCAGGTCTGTTAATTCAAATATTACTAATGAGCCTGCAGAACTTATTGTCACTCACTTAAGTAGCCCTTTAATGGGGCGTGGCCAAGATGGTGGCCGAGACGGACTCTTATAAAACAGCTCCGCCTCTGGCCTGTGCAAAATCCCGCCAGATATCGCCAATCCACCAGCCACACATAATTAAATAGTGGCGGAAATGGAGCAGAGGCAATTTGGAACACTCGGGGGTTGAAATTATGCACCGGAACCGTTGAATTAGGCACACGTTGAATGCGACCTATACCAAGATGGGAGCAATAAGGCCCGGGACTGGGCAGAGGGCGGAAACGAGGCCGGATCGGAGAGGCACTTAAATGGCCCGCGATCGAGCAGCGCCCTGCTGGTGGTGGAGGGGGGATGCGGCTCAGGCCGGCGGCAAACACCCAGACTCCGCTACTCAATTGTGGGGCCTAGTGAGCCCCATATACGAGTGCTCTATTGATTGGTGAACACTAACCCGGAGAGGCAGGGTCCACCTCGCACCCAGTGGCTGCTGCATTGGAGGGGCGAAGGAGGAACAAGATACACAGCGTAGGGGCCCTCGATTGGGACCGCGAGGGAACGTGACCTAAACATGGAGGTACCATTTGACACTGGAAATGCTTTTTGCACCGCAGTGTTACCATCCATATAGCGGCGCTCGGATGCAGTGTGGGATGTCCTCAAGGGTGCCAGTTTTGGGAATCTATATCACCAATATCGCAGCAACTAGCGTAAGTGGCAGAACATGTCGGTGCAGCTGGCAGTTGTTCACTAAAGCTGCGCAGTAGAAGTACAGTGGGCGTATGAAGGATGAGAAGAACCGGGGCTCTGGAGGATGCCTTTCGCTGTTCCAATTCGGGGTCCTGTGCTGAGGGGCACTGCTAATTGGTGCGTGCCACACCAGAGGTCTTGATCCCGCCATAGGGCCTGGCATGGGAGAACTGGACCCGGGAGGATCAACAGCTTCTCAATCGTGCCAGTTAGAAAAACCGGGCCAACCGAAGGGGTGCCTCTCCCGTTACCGCGGCCATGAGTCTGTCTTTCACACGTCGCACAGGGGCAGTGTGAGAAATATTGCCCAGAACGGGGAAAAATAGGAGTCATACCTACCAGGGGTGTGGCGACCCAGGAGACTGACAGGAGTGACTGGAAGACATTAGGACAGCACGGAACCTGATGCAAATAGGTGAGTGGCAAGAGGAACCATTTTCACAACATAGCTGCTGCAGAGGTTGGACTGCGGGTAGAGATCGGCAGCACAAATGCAACTGACATGCAATACTCAACAGTTGGAGCTATTTCTACGTGAGACACCGCTTGCAAAGCTCTCCTTGCTTAATAAGGAGACGCTTGAGGAACCCTTGAGACTGGAAATTAACATAGCCATAGCACAAATAGCCCACAATAAAATGCCTGGAACAGATGGTTTACCGATAGAATATTATGCTACATATTCAGCACATCTCTCCCGCCCCTTGCTATCTGTGTTCGAGGAGGCATGGACCCGAAGGATGCTTCCGGAATCCCAAAGAGAGGTGGTTGTGAACCCACAGACGTAAAATCGTATAGACCGTTATCCCTCCTCAACCTTGACTGTAAAGTCCTCGGCAAAGTGCTAGCAAATAGACTTGCCCCTATCATTCATACCTTGGTACATGAAGACCAAAATGGTTTTATACCAGGTCGAAATACGTTCCTGAATATACGTAGATTATTAAGTATTCTCAGTGACACTCCATCTGAGGCATACAGTAGTGTGGCTGTGTCTCTAGATATTGAGAAGACATTTGATACTTTAAGTTGGTAATTTTTATTTGCCACATTGAAGCATATGGGATTTGGTCAGGGATTTGTACGATGGGTGAAGACTTTATACGCCGATCCAACTGCTAGGGTGAAGACAGGAGGAATGATCTCTGAGAGATTTCCAACTGGCAGAAGGACTAGACAGGACTGCCCATTATCACCCCTAGTATTCACTATCGCAATAGAACCTCCTGCTGCTCAGTTACGCATGAGAGCCATACAGTGGGGAAGCCACAGGATGGGGACGTATCACATTGTGTCGCTTTACGCGGATGACGCACTGATTTATTTGGAAAAAGGGAAAGATACGCTACCTGATGTGATGTAATTACTGGACACTTTTGGAGCAGTGTCAGGTCTTTGGGTCAACTGGTCCAAATCTTGTTTATTTCCCCTAGTAAACTTCCAACAGTCTTCAGGGAGGCACTCCCTCCATATTGACTGGAATGGTGCTTCGACACCTTCAAATATCTGGGTATACAAGTATAGCATAAGGCAGATGCTTTGAGGGATGGTAACCTGGGATGCACGCTTCGGTAAATGAAAGGATCGCTCCAATTCTGGAGTTCATTACCCCTCTCTCCCTTGGGTAGGGTGGCAATAGCTGATATGCTGATTCTATTAAGACTATTATATTACTTCCCAGCATTGCCCATAATTGTCCCCAAGAGTTTTTTCGTGAACTCAATAGCTTGCTGCTGGGGCTCATCTGGGGACAAGACAGACATAGAGATGCACTCACAACCCTGCAACGTCCGTTACAGAAGGGGGGTTTGGGTGCCCCGAATTTCAAACTCTATTACGCTGCAGCACAATTACAGTGGCTGATATCTTGGATAAGGAAGCCTGAAAACTTGGAGGCTTCATGTGTACGGACACACTTGGGAGATGCCCATTTGTATACAAGGTTAACTGAACATACACCAAAACTAATAGGGGACAATCTTTTACTGACAGCAGCACACATCAACTGGCGATGATATGTACCGAGCGGGAAATCTAGCCCTCCATATTCGTCCCTAATCCCGATAGGCCAAATACCGGGTGGTACACAACTTTTCATATCTGATTCCACTGCTTCCTGGGTAGAGGCAGGGATGGAGACAGTAGGGGAATACTTTGAAGATGGCACCTTGATGTCATTCGAAGCTATCATGGATCTTACCTCGTAGGGACCGGGACATTTCATCACCTACCACGTTATATGTCATCTCATTAAAACTGCATGGGGACAAGGGGACAAGGAGCCCAGGAACTCTCCCGTCTTACATACAATGTTATCAGACAGTGGCTCAAAAAAAGTAAACACTAACTTATACAGAGCATTATCGAGCAATGAAGACCCACAACCTGAGGCAGCACTCTACAGATGGAATTCAGACCTCCCTCAGCCTCTGATGCCCAAAATGTGGACTGAGGCTCTCCAGCAAATACAGAAGGTGTCCCGTAATCCTAGATTTCATTACAGACAATTTAACTTTGTTCACCAGTGTAAGGAAATGCCTCCTTGGCATGGTTGCCCCCTGACTTTTTGCCTTTGCTGATGCTATGTTTACAATTGAAAGTGTGCTGAGGCCTGCTAACCAGGCCCCAGCACCAGTGTTCTTTCCCTAACCTGTACTTTTGTATCCACAATTGGCAGACCCTGGCATCCAGATAAGTCCCTTGTAACTGGTACTTCTAGTACCAAGGGCCCTGATGCCAAGGAAGGTCTCTAAGGGCTGCAGCATGTCTTATGCCACCCTGGAGACCTCTCACTCAGCACAGACACACTGCTTGCCAGCTTGTGTGTGCTAGTGAGAACAAAACGAGTAAGTCGACATGGCACTCCCCTCAGGGTGCCATGCCAGCCTCTCACTGCCTATGCAAGTATAGGTCAGTCACCCCTCTAGCAGGCCTTACAGCCCTAAGGCAGGGTGCACTATACCATAGGTGAGGGTACCAGTGCATGAGCATGGTACCCCTACAGTGTCTAAACAAAACCTTAGACATTGTAAGTGCAGGGTAGCCATAAGAGTATATGGTCTGGGAGTCTGTCAAACACGAACTCCACAGCACCATAATGGCTACACTGAAAACTGGGAAGTTTGGTATCAAACTTCTCAGCGCAATAAATGCACACTGATGCCAGTGTACATTTTATTGCAAAATACACCCCAGAGGGCACCTTAGAGGTGCCCCCTGAAACTTAACCGACTGTCTGTGTAGGCTGACTAGTTCCAGCAGCCTGCCACACTAGAGACATGTTGCTGGCCTCATGGGGAGAGTGCCTTTGTCACTCTGAGGCCAGTAACAAAGCCTGCACTGGGTGGAGATGCTAACACCTCCCCCAGGCAGGAGCTGTAACACCTGGCGGTGAGCCTCAAAGGCTCACCCCTTTGTCACAGCCCAGCAGGGCACTCCAGCTTAGTGGAGTTGCCCGCCCCCTCCGGCCACGGCCCCACTTTTGGCGGCAAGGCTGGAGGGAACAAAGAAAGCAACAAGGAGGAGTCACTGGCCAGTCAGGACAGCCCCTAAGGTGTCCTGAGCTGAGGTGACTCTAACTTTTAGAAATCCTCCATCTTGCAGATGGAGGATTCCCCCAATAGGGTTAGGATTGTGACCCCCTCCCCTTGGGAGGAGGCACAAAGAGGGTGTACCCACCCTCAGGGCTAGTAGCCATTGGCTACTAACCCCCCAGGCCTAAACACGCCCTTAAATTTAGTATTTAAGGGCTCTCCCTGAACCTAGAAACTAGATTCCTGCAACAACAAGAAGAAGGACTGCCTAGCTGAAAACCCCTGCAGAGGAAGACCAGAAGACAACAACTGCCTTGGCTCCAGAAACTCACCGGCCTGTCTCCTGCCTTCCAAAGAACTCTGCTCCAGCGACGCCTTCCAAAGGGACCAGCGACCTCTGAATCCTCTGAGGACTGCCCTGCTTCGACGACGACAAGAAACTCCCGAGGACAGCGGACCTGCTCCAAAAAGACTGCAACTTTATCCAAAGGAGCAGCTTTAAAGAACCCTGCAATCTCCCCGCAAGAAGCGTGAGACTTGCAACCCTGCACCCGGCGACCCCGACTCGGCTGGTGGAGAACCAACACCCCAGGGAGGACCCCCGGACTACTCTACGACTGTGAGTACCAAAACCTGTCCCCCCTGAGCCCCCACAGCGCCGCCTGCAGAGGGAATCCCGAGGCTTCCCCTGACCGCGACTCTCTGAAACCTAAGTCCCGACGCCTGGAAAAGACCCTGCACCCGCAGCCCCCAGGACCTGAAGGACCGGACTTTCACTGCAGAAGTGACCCCCAGGAGTCCCTCTCCCTTGCCCAAGTGGAGGTTTCCCCGAGGAAGCCCCCCCTTGCCTGCCTGCAGCGCTGAAGAGATCCCTTGATCTCTCATAGACTAACATTGAAAACCCGACGCTTGTTTCTACACTGCACCCGGCCGCCCCCGCGCTGCTGAGGGTGAAATTTCTGTGTGGGCTTGTGTCCCCCCCGGTGCCCTACAAAACCCCCCTGGTCTGCCCTCCGAAGACGCGGGTACTTACCTGCAAGCAGACCGGAACCGGGGCACCCCCTTCTCTCCATTGCAGCCTATGCGTTTTTGGCACCACTTTGAACTCTGCACCTGACCGGCCCTGAGCTGCTGGTGTGGTGACTTTGGGGTTGCTCTGATCCCCCAACGGTGGGCTACCTTGGACCAAGAACTGCACCCTGTAAGTGTCTTACTTACCTGGTAAAACTAACAAAAACTTACCTCCCCCAGGAACTGTGAAAATTGCACTGTGTCCACTTTTGAAATAGCTATTTGTGAATAACTTGAAAAGTATACATGCAATTGAAATGATTCAAAGTTCCTAATGTACTTACCTGCAATACCTTTCAAACAAGATATTACATGTTAAATTTGAACCTGTGGTTCTTAAAATAAACTAAGAAAATATATTTTTCTATAACAAAACCTATTGGCTGGATTTGTCTCTGAGTGTGTGTACCTCATTTATTGTCTATGTGTATGTACAACAAATGCTTAACACTACTCCTTGGATAAGCCTACTGCTCGACCACACTACCACAAAATAGAGCATTAGTATTATCTATTTTTACCACTATTTTACCTCTAAGGGGAACCCTTGGACTCTGTGCATGCTATTCCTTACTTTGAAATAGCACATACAGAGCCAACTTCCTACATTGGTGGCAGCGGTGGGATACAAGACTTTGCATTTGCTGGACTACTCAGCCAATATCTGATCACACGACAAATTCCAACATGTCAGGAGAATCTCTGACCCTATTTATGTTGCTGCCACCATTGATGTGTCCTAGGCCCATCTCTTGTCTTTCCCTCTCTATGGCTAGGATCTGTCTTTCCAAAGCCAATCTTTTGGCCATCCTGGCTAACTGGATGTCCTCTTCACTGGAGTTATCCTCAGTGATTTCAGAGGTGTTGGTCTCTCCTGTGAGGGAACCAGCATCTCTGACTATTATTTTTGGAGTCAGGGTTTGAGAGACCCTGTTCTCCCTAAATAGGACTGGTAGGGGGGAATTTTCCTCCAAGTCACTATCCTCTTCCTCTGAGTTGCCACCCTCAGAGGGGTTGGCCTTTTCAAACTCTGCCAAAAGCTCCTGGAGCTGTATTTTGGTAGGTTTGGGGCCTATGGTTATTTTCTTTAGTTTACAGAGTGACCTTAGCTCCCTCATCTTAAGATGGAGGTAAGGTGTGGTGTCGAGTTCCACCACAGTCACATCTGTGCTAGACATTTTGCTTCTAAAAGTTGGAATACTTTTTAAGAATCTAAAACTGGTTCTAGAATCTAATTTCAAACTTTTACAAACTTTTAAACTCTAAATGAAATGCTAAACAGGATCTAACACAAGGCCCTAGCAGGTCTTTTAAGAATTTAGAAAACTTTTCAAATTGCAAAAATCAATTTCTAATGACAATTTTGGAATTTGTCGTGTGATCAGGTATTGGCTGAGTAGTCCAGCAAATGCAAAGTCTTGTACCCCACCGCTGATCCACCAATGTAGGAAGTTGGCTCTGTATGTGCTATTTCAAAGTAAGGAATAGCATGCACAGAGTCCAAGGGTTCCCCTTAGAGGTAAAATAGTGGTAAAAATAGATAATACTAATGCTCTATTTTGTGGTAGTGTGGTCGAGCAGTAGGCTTATCCAAGGAGTAGTGTTAAGCATTTGTTGTACATACACATAGACAATAAATGAGGTACACACACTCAGAGACAAATCCAGCCAATAGGTTTTGTTATAGAAAAATATATTTTCTTAGTTTATTTTAAGAACCACAGGTTCAAATTTAACATGTAATATCTTGTTTGAAAGGTATTGCAGGTAAGTACATTAGGAACTTTGAATCATTTCAATTGCATGTATACTTTTCAAGTTATTCACAAATAGCTATTTCAAAAGTGGACACAGTGCAATTTTCACAGTTCCTGGGGGAGGTAAGTTTTTGTTAGTTTTACCAGGTAAGTAAGACACTTACAGGGTGCAGTTCTTGGTCCAAGGTAGCCCACCGTTGGGGGTTCAGAGCAACCCCAAAGTCACCACACCAGCAGCTCAGGGCCGGTCAGGTGCAGAGTTCAAAGTGGTGCCCAAAACCCGACGCTTGTTTCTACACTGCACCCGGCCGCCCCCGCGCTGCTGAGGGTGAAATTTCTGTGTGGGCTTGTGTCCCCCCCGGTGCCCTACAAAACCCCCCTGGTCTGCCCTCCGAAGACGCGGGTACTTACCTGCAAGCAGACCGGAACCGGGGCACCCCCTTCTCTCCATTGCAGCCTATGCGTTTTGGGCACCACTTTGAACTCTGCACCTGACCGGCCCTGAGCTGCTGGTGTGGTGACTTTGGGGTTGCTCTGAACCCCCAACGGTGGGCTACCTTGGACCAAGAACTGCACCCTGTAAGTGTCTTACTTACCTGGTAAAACTAACAAAAACTTACCTCCCCCAGGAACTGTGAAAATTGCACTGTGTCCACTTTTGAAATAGCTATTTCTGAATAACTTGAAAAGTATACATGCAATTGAAATGATTCAAAGTTCCTAATGTACTTACCTGCAATACCTTTCAAACAAGATATTACATGTTAAATTTGAACCTGTGGTTCTTAAAATAAACTAAGAAAAGATATTTTTCTATAACAAAACCTATTGGCTGGATTTGTCTCTGAGTGTGTGTACCTCATTTATTGTCTATGTGTATGTACAACAAATGCTTAACACTACTCCTTGGATAAGCCTACTGCTCGACCACACTACCACAAAATAGAGCATTAGTATTATCTATTTTTACCACTATTTTACCTCTAAGGGGAACCCTTGGACTCTGTGCATGCTATTCCTTACTTTGAAATAGCACATACAGAGCCAACTTCCTACAACCAGTTGTACCTATCCCCATAACGTATCCGACACATGTGCCCTGAATCATGCCCAGTATGTCCTAGTTGTGGGGTCCCTGTGGCCAGATTTTATCATACGGTATGGGATTGCACTCCGTTGCAAAGAGAATTGCAAGTAATAGTGGCAGATATATCAGACATAACGGACCACATATTTACCCCAAACCCAGAATCCTGTCTTTTGGGAATACGCCCTAGGTCCAAACAGCACATACACATTCATAGGTTTGCCAACTTACCATTTAATATGTACAGATGATTAATTGCTATGAGATGGAAAGCATCTTGACCACCAGAGATTTCCGATTGGCGAACTATGGCATTAAAATGGGCACACAGAGAAACATGCGTACTACGATCCCTCCGTGATAGGGGTCAACTACGCAGGGGCTATGATACATGGGAAACACTAGTGACAAAATTAGAGGCCAAAAATGATGAGCGCCCACTGTGATTAAACAAAAGGCAAGCAGAATTACCAAACTGTGTATAAGCATCACATACTTACCCAAGATAAGCTGGCTACAATCAACCTGAGGGCGAATCTGAATTAAGGCACGGCGAACCTTAACAATGTCTCATATTTAATGGATCGTTCTCAGTCGATCTGAAACGAACCGTGGAACCTGTAAGACTAGCTATCCAAAATGGGTCAAGAGGGAATAATGCAAGAAAGATACTCCATTTGATTGCCTGAGCATTAGACTGGGTGGTGGGGACGAACACTGAGGGAAATAATAAAATTGTTAATAGAAATGTTTTACAGTAAGTAGGAATGGTGAATGCGGTATGTAACACATGTAATACACGTAATGCAATCGGGGTAATATACCGAATAGCAATATATGCAAATACTGTTTTGCGCCATGTGTTAGAATCAATGGACAATGTTTTTGGAATGTAGTGTATAGCAACGCAGTTATGTAATTGCTGCCGCCAATATGTTCTGAAATTAATAAAACAGATTTTTTTTTTAAAGAAGCCCTTTAACAACATGTCCCGTTACAGTGTGTGCAATTTTTAACTGCCATTTCAACCTGATAAAATAAACCTTTTGCTAGGCCTAAACCTTATGTTTTATTATATATGTCACCTTTAGGGTAGGCCCTAAACAGCTCATAGGGCAAGGTGCATTGTATTTAAAAAGTTGGACTTGTACTATGTGTATCAGCATGAGAGAAGTGTCTGGATTGGGTGGCGAGGGGAGCATGGCAAGCACCAAGGCGGCGGGAGAGGCAGTGGCGAGGCGAGGCGGTGAGACGGCAGGCAACTGCTATTTTGTTTCTGTAATACCCCTGCTCCATGAGCTGCCCTACCAGCCCTGCCTGGCAGCAGACGCCACTGACCCAGTGTCCTCCATGTAATGTACCATTACAGTCACACTTAAACTCAGTGTATGGACACATCACACATACCAACCAGTACTATTACTTCCATGCATTGTGTCACCCTAGACACACATACATTCAAGCACACATATTCACTCTGCGTGCACTGCACAGTACTGTAGCCTTTCTGTGTTGTGCCAGGGTGTGCCACTTGCAAGCACACATAGTGCTAGCGCACACGTTCACCATGCAAGTGCTGCACAACACTTCACCCTTCATGTATTTTACTTCCTGCAAGTACACATACACCCAGTATATGCATTCACTGCACACGCACTGCACAGCACTACATCTTTCATGTAATTTATAATTTATTGCTCACAGGTACATATACACCCAGTACACACATTCACCATGCACACACTGTACAGCACAGCTCTATCCCTGTACTGTATCCTTCACACGCCACATACATCCAAGGCAAAGTACCTACTCCTGTGCTGCACAGCACTTTACAACTAACTGATGTACATGAAGGTTGAGTTAAGCACACAGGAGCAGAACTTTTAAAAAGATGAGTGAGCCAGTAAGCCCACTCCAGTGACACAGGTGACAGAGAACATGTTCACTCCTACTGATCACTACACTGTATGCTGGCACCACTGCACTCGTGCTGATTATCTTCTGGTGAAGGCAGTGGTCTTACACCACTATGAGGGTAGTGCTTTGGGCCCCTTCCCTCGTCTAACAAGGCCGCAACCTGAGACAGGCCTATGTCATGGTGCTCATGCATACTCCATGTTTGCCTATGACAACAAACATCAGCACTAGGGATCAGACAACAGTACAGTACGGCAGGTGTACATCTCCATTAGCATGCAGAGGACTTATTCATCCCAACAGAAACCCACACGTCTCTGCTCTAGTGAAAAGTGGCATTCCACCCATGGAGCATTTTGGTCTCACTGTGTTTTGATTAGATGAGCTGCATCCTTCCACTGTTAATATCATCTCCTTGCATTGCCAACCATGAGGGATTATTATTTCTCCTTCTATGTATGCCTCTTTGTTTCTCCCTCACTCTCTTCAAAATGCATTAACCCCTTCCCATTGCTCGCTTGCTTCTCCGGCCACTTGTACTTTCACCACTGCCAGCTGTTTTAGCTGATGGCCATCTTTAAGTCCATTTCAAGATCGCTGCCAAGGTGCACGCAGGAGCACGCATTTGCAGCTGAGATCCTGAAAAAATTACTTCAAGATGGGCGCTGCGCATGTTCCCACCTCTGCAATGGAATGTTTTTTCACTTTTTTTTCAAAGAAAAATCATTCACAGTTCACATGTTCACTCACATAGAAAGCAGTCATTCAGATTTTTTTCTTAAAATAAAAGAAAACACTCGTTAAAGGGGCTAAACCATGTGTGTGAAACAAACACCGGCAAAGCCAATTAGTATCAAATGTGGCTGTGGAATACTAAGGGAGGTGGTAGATGGTGGCAGGACACACATAATTGTTTTGTAAATACTATTTACTGACATTTACAATTCAACCGTTTTTACAATCTACTTTAGACAAAACTGTGGGAGGTCTCTCACCACTCTACTTTTCCAAGTTATCAAATTAAGTATTATGTTAACTAACATACAAAGTATTATGTTAACTAACATACAAAGTTAGTCAACCGTGTCGTTATCCCCTTCTCCCACCCTTTCCCAGAGAAGCCATTTACTCAATACCTTGTCTCAAGATAGGTCATACCAATGAAGTGTTTGGTCTCTCTTGGGAGCCATCCCTTTAAGCTAAAGATGTCTCTGGGTGTCAGTGCACAAAGTCTCACACTGCCACATGTGGACCAGGAGCTGCTCCATTGACATTTTTTCCTATTTTTTTTAACGAACTAGGCGCATACCGTACCTCCTGCGTTTGTTTCCAAAAACGTGCAATCTGTATCTTAGCACTCACAGACGGATGGAATATTAATTTCTATTGCTTTCCTTGACAGTGCTTTTCAGTCCTCTGCCCCAAGGTCCACCCCTGTTTCCGATGGGCCAGCTGGCACCAGGAATGCAATGATGCACTCTATGGCTGCCAGTAATCCCTTATCCACTAATATCGGGCAGTCCCACCCCTTAGCAGCTCCTCCAGAAACGACTTACGTACCTGGGAAGATTATGCAATTTATTTGGTGTTATGTAATATCCTGTCATTATTTTCATTGAGGATTCCCTTTGAGTCACTGATTTGTTTTGTAATGCCACATCTCTCCCAATACCTTCTCATGCTTCATATCCTTATTTATTTACAGTTATTTGTTAAGTGCAAACATACACTCCAGTTGAAATTCTTGGCACAGTTCACAGTACCTTGAGGGTGAGGAAAAAAAGGGAGGGAGTGGTTACTTAAGGAACATCTACTTTAAGCCTTTCCTGATTTTCTGCAGGGATGGAATTAGTCGGACCTGTAAAGGAATAGAATTGCAAACAATGGCGCCTTGTTACATGGTTAATTCCCTTTTTACTGATAAGTTTGACTGCAAGCAAACTTATTTTTCTGTCTCTTCTTCACGCTGAAGCTCATGACGGCCATAGCGTAGTGAATCGGCTCGCTTATGTGAAACTGTTTTACTTTTCATTTACAAGTCCGGGTCGGAGTTTAAAACGCTAATAACTCTAATTCGAGCAAATGCGAGACCCATTGCATTGCAAATGCTTGTTTATATTTGGTAAGAGGAGCCTCAAATCACCTTTGCAGCATACCTAATGTGTCTGCGGGGAGAGTATTTCTTAAGTATCTTAGTTAGAAAGTGGGGACTCTTGCCATAGAATATATTGTGCTATGTGAAGGCTGTTTTGAATAGAACTTGCTTCTCAACTGACAGCCCAGTACTGGGCTAAATGCTAAGAGCCTCTGTGAAATGTTGATAAGTTGTATCTTTTGTAGCTGGGCTATGGAATTTATTCGAAATCCCAGGTAAGGTGGGTTGCCACAGGGAATACAGTATTGCACAGAGGCATTGGCCACTAGTATCATTTGGCTGAATGATAAGAGGTGACCAACGTGTCTAAGTATTTGGCGGGAACAAATTCTGGTGAATTTTGATATTCTCAATTTTGAGATTTCCATCAAAGAAAAAGCCCAGGCTTCTCACTGACAACACTGGTTTGGGACACTCGTCTTAGGAAGTAGGCCAGAGGGAGGAGTCCTGTATGTTTAATTATTGGTGACTGGGAGTATTAGTATTTTAGAGTGCTTTAAGGTGATTTTGGTGAGACCTTGAAAGATGGACTCCATGGTAGCTGAAAGGTCTGAGTAGGGATTGTAGGGGTCCTCATAAAGGTTGAATATCGCCAGCGTGAAATCAGCATACATATAGGTGGTTACATAAAACCAGCTAAGCAAAGTTGCCAATAGTTGAGCACAGATGTTGAAAAGCAGTAGGGAGAGGGCAGAGCCCTGTGGGACACCCCAACATACATCAGTTGTGTGGATGAAAGTTTCTAATGGGACTTCATGGGTTATGTCTGACAGATAAGATCAGGCTTAATTAAGGGCAGCACCTTTAATGTTAAATTTGCTCAAACACTGTAGTAGGGTCTTATGATCTATCGTATTGAATGCTACAGACGGGTGGGTGAGTAACATAACTCCTGATTTAATTCTATCGTCCAACATTATCATGTCATCTAATGTGACCTGATGACTGGTTCAGTGCCCATTCCTAGTCTAAAACCAGCTTGACTTTGTGTGAGAGTTGCATTTTCCTCAATAAAGGCTTGCAGTTGTGTTGTTAAAACTTTTTCAAACATTTTAGTGATTTTAAATTAAGGTTTCATTATAGAAAATAAACAATGTGACAACAATTCAATAAAGGTGAAACTCTCCCCAATCTCCCCCAACATCCCTTCCTCCTCATAAGGCCCCCTCCTTGGGTGGTGAGCATGCACCAGTCTGCCCATATAGAGCCATATCTAATGATCCCATGTATGTAGGGACTTCTGTCTGTAATGTTGGGGCTTGAGATTCTGCTGGAATAATAGTAGTTCCACTAAAGTCTGCATATCTCTTACAGATTTCTATACACTCTTATGGGGAAACCTCTGGCCTCATATACTAGCTTTCCTCTACCTATGCACAAATCAAGTCCCTTTTGTCACTTATCCACAGAGGGAGGGTTATTATTTGTCCACCAATGGGCTATGTCCCTTTAGCAACAGTCAGACCCAATCACAGCAATGTCAATTTGTAGCAGACCTCGTCACGGTTTTCGAACATTTTCTGTAGGAAGGGCTGTAAAGAGATAGGGCGGATGGGTCTCCTGGATCTAGGCCTGGCTTTTCAAAGATGGTTCTTATTACTGCCTTGTTAAAGTTCAAAGGTACTTAGAGTAATTCCAATGTTGTATTTATAATGTGTAGTACATATGGAATTATCATTTGAAGAAAGATTTTCAAATTTGTTGTTGGGCAAACATCTAGAAGAGATCCAGACGGATTGCAGGTCATTATAAGCTCACTGCAATCCTTTTCTATGAATGGTGTAAATGACTGCGGGGAGGTAGTATTTGTAACATTGGTTTAATAGTTTCTTTTACTTGAATCTGTTTGCCTTTGTTATAAGGATTATACCTTACCTTTTTGATTTTATAAAAAATTGGAAAGGGAATCTAGCATCTCCTGGGAAGGAGTAATATTCAGGCTAATCACATCGAGATTTTGCAAGGAATCCATGGTTTTATATAGAGCCTGAGTGTTGTTTTTAGTATTTAACATTCTTTGAGCAAAAAAGGTCTTCTAGTCCTTCTCACTAATTCATTGTATTTGCTCATCTGTTTTTGAGAGATAATTTTATCATAGCAGGTATACGATGTAAGCATTGTTTCTTTCCAAAGATCTCAATTTGTTTTTCTCATCTTTCCGTGTGGGTGTGAACCAAGGGTAGGCGAGGCACTGAAGACCAGATTTTCCAACAAATTGGTGTAGTGCAGCGCACTAAGTCACTTTGTTGCGCTGCGTCACTTGGAAAGGGCAGGAATGCGCCATATTTAAGGAATAGCAGGCATTCCTGACCTTTCCTTCTGTACTCGCACACAATGGGCTGCCTAGTGTCAACACAGGCACCCTTGAACCATGGTGCAAGGCTGTCTACGTTGCATGCAGGATTGTTTTTGTGCAGGAAGGGAAACCGCCCCCCACAAAAACAATCCTGGGCGGCATTTTCCTCTTTCTATGTGTGCTGCTGAATGCAGCACTCACAGAAAGAGAAAATAGAGACAAGAAATGAAGATATTTCTCCTTGTTGCGCCTCACCTGGAAAAGTGTCATGTTTTGGTACATCCTCAGGATTACCAGGGTTTGTAAATCTGGGAATGAGTCAAAATCCATGGGGGTTGCGTGGGACCACGAGTGAGTGACCACGAGTGATTTGTGCTGCCCTACCTTACTCCATATCTATGAGGCCATTCAAAGCCATGCAAAATGGCTTTGAATGGCCTCATAGATATGGTTGCAAGGAATGCACGGCCATTGCGTCACAAAAAGTGATGTAACGGTGGCGCAAGGGGGTCATGAATATGCAGAGTTTTTATCAGTTTGTTTTCTGTAGGGGAAAGACTCTAGTGATATTCATGGTGAAATTGTGTAGCATAGTATCTATGTATATGAGGTTAGGACTGTTTTTTTGAATTATTATTACATTTGTCATAGTGCATTTTAAAAGATGTCAGGAGTAGCTTGTTTCCCATTTCAGTAACTATTTTTTGTGTTGCGGCTGCCAGTCAATGGGAGTTCTAGTGAGTAATCGAAATATATTCTCTCTCAGTTTGTCATGATGAGGTCTAGAGAGTGGTGTGCTTTGTGGGTAGGTACTTTCACATGTTGCTTAAGACCTAATGAGCTAAGGCAGTGGTTCCCAACCTGTGGTCTGGGGACCACTGGAGGTCCCCGAAGCCTCCCAGGAGGTCCGCAACTGCACGAAAAATTAAATAATATTAGCATATTAGGTCCCCAGCTTTCAGTAATGACTCAGTAGGAGGGATTCCGTATTCCAATAATCTTTTAGTAGGGGTTCCCGAGGTCCAGTAATGATAAGTGGTGGTCCACAGAAGTCAAAAGGCTGGGAACCACTGAGCTAAGGGTATTACGGATTTTTGTGCTGATGGTATTATCTGTGCAATCTGCACGCAGGTTAAAAGCATTAATACTTCTGCATAGGCCGAAAGCTCTTCAGCTGAAATTGTTCGGTAAAATTTGTGATGGCTTATGGATTGGTATACAGAAATTAAGCTTACTTTTAAGACCACAGCACAAGGTTCCAAAACCATCAAATTGTTTACATGGAGCCGGATTAATGCATATAGATTCATGATAAATAATAGGGACTTCTCTTCTTTTTATCGCTGTGATCTAGTTTAAAAATCTTAAAGTTATTTGAGACTAGGGCATCTAAAATGGAATTGCAATCCTCAGTTGACCAAGTCTTGGTCATGAAGAAGGGGTCTTAATGTTCATTCTTTGTAAGGTTGTGGATTAAAGTTCTGTTTCTGACCAGCAATCGAGTATTATAGAGACATGCAATTAGGAGTTTTGAGCCATCCGTTGATGACCGGTCAAACGTGGTAGCTTTTAGGTGAATGTTACCATTAGGGACATAAAGATTTTCTTGCTGGAAGATTTTAAATATTTCTTCTTTTAGAGGGCAGTTATTATTAAGTAATTATGAAATGTACTTACTATTTACATATTGCCTCTTGCAGTTATGGCTAGTGGAGGCAAAAAAATATCTTGCATGAGGCGCATGATCGCTAGCCATGTTATTGTGAGGGTGGGCACAGATTCGCTTTCCTTTAGCATGCCTTCTATTTTCTTTCCTTAAATTGTGGCCCATTTTTTAAGATATCTCCATTGCTTCTGACCATAAGAGCAGGGGACTAACCCATGTAGGCTTCAAATCAGACATTTGTCTATCTGTCTCCTTACCTCCAACTTCACTCTGTTGGGAGCTACCCTCCCAACTTAAAACCTGTGGGTTTGTCTTGGATGTCCCTGGGTACCCTTTCAATCTACCTGTCCGTGCCTTTTTCTGCTGTGTCATCTTATTCATCATCCAATGGAGTCTGTGAGTACCTCAGGAGTGTGGATGCCTCCAGCAGGATTTTTAGCTTTCTTTTTGTCTTTTCTGGGTTGCATTGCTGTTCTCGATTGAGGCTCTCTCTCCTGACTTGTCCACTTTGGCGCACACAGGTCTTGGTGCTTGATATATACATTTGGGATATGCTAGCTATTAATGAGAACTATGGGGGTTATTCCAACTTTGGAGGAGGTGTTAATCCGTCCCAAAAGTGACAGAAAAGTGACGGATTTACCACCAGCCGTATTACATGTCCATTATATCCTATGGAACTCGTAATACGGCTGGTGGTATATCCGTCACTTTACCGTCACTTTTGGGACGGATTAACACCTCCTCCAAAGTTGGAATAACCCCCTATGCCTCTACAGTGAACAATCCGAAAAAAATGCTTACACTTTTTAAAAAAAGCTATATTTTGCCTGGAAGGATCTAGTTCCAGGTAAAAGCCTCTTTTTAGGCATCTTCACCTGAGACAATGATACGACTTTTAATCAAATTGTTTTCTGTTGTTAATAACAAGGTAGTTCCATGGTGAAAGTACAATTTTGACCAGTTTAGTGGAGGAGTAGCTTTATAAAATGTACCTTATACAGTCTGACTTTAAAACTGTATTTCCCAGTAACCCTGCTCAATAGACTAAACACACATGCCAGCCTGGTTGTTGATGACTCTCCTCCCAGGGAACAACGTTTCAGGAATGCAGTGGTGTTAACAGTGGCCATCTAGCAGGGATTATCCATCTGGGAGGGGAACAGAAACAACTGGCAACAAAACACAAAGAATAGCTTTGGCAGCTCTTCTTTGGTTCTGAGACCATCCAAGCATTGAGCCAACTCGTTAGTTTCTGTCAGTAATTCCAGTAGGAGGAATATCAAGTTCCAACCTTGAAGGTAAAAAGGACACTTCATGTTTATATGGAAGCCGCAAGAAGGACGGACAAAGCTCCTGCAGCTTGATGAAGGCAAAGGTAATTTTGGGTGAAGGACTGCCAAGGTCTGCAGTAAAGTGAGAAAGGAAGTACTGAAAAAGGAGGTTGGATAACGGGGAGCATTTATCACTGTTGGGTGTAGGGAACCTTTATATTATGGGCTACTGCACAGGAAAAGATAGGCACCTCATCACCATCTTATCAAAACATTCCTGGCCCTGAGATTCAACCTTTGAAGAACGAGGACTCTGTCTTACTGCATGAAGAAAGAAGACCGAAGGACTCTGGACTTGTGCTGGGTTTCAGGGCCTGAAACTGCTCTCCACGGATTAAGTGACTAGCCTCCTGCTGCTGCAACAGGGACACAAAAGGTAGAAGAGTTCCCAGATTTGAAGAAGGTCCGGCCAAACACTTTGGACTGGACCTTGAAATTGCCTTAGCTGGAGAATGTTCGGGTACATAGAAGCCTTCTGAGACAGTCTGATCTAATCTCACAATTCTAGACGGTGCTCTAGGAGTGACCAGGAAGAAGTTACCCACAAATTAGTGGGTAATGAGTGTTTTCTAGGGAGTATTCACTTTGGCAGAAAAAATATCCAGGTTTACCCCCATCAGAGCTGAACTCATGAAGCCCTATCTTGCTATAACTTCCAGCCTTACTTCGTCATAGTATTTTGAGAACAAAACAGTGACTAAATCTGTAGAAACATTTTCCAGTGGCAAACAGACTTCAGTGGCAAAAAAAGGCTTCTTTGCAATGCTCTGAGCTTTCAGTGCCAAAAATAAAGGCTTCAGTGGAAGCTCAGTGACAACGTATCCAGCTTTGAGGGACCCTTGCCAGTTGCATTATCCTGCCTGGCCCCTGCGGAGGATTACAAGAAAAGACAACAAACTGGTAAAACTGTGCCCTTCTTATCTTACACAATTCCTGCTCTATTGCAGTTGGTCTAAATTCAGAAATTTGTCCCCACCAACTAGGAACTTTGACTTTCAAATGGCGCTTTGCATTTTCTTGTTGCTTTTTGCCCAACATTAAAAAAAGATATGTGTTTCTCTTATCCACTTTTAATAATTTTTGTGTATTTTGCCTAGTTTAATTTATGTCTAATTGTTTTGTAACTTTCTTGTATAGTTTTCTTGACTGTAATGCTGTTTGGTACTGTATGTACTAACATACATTTCTCAAGGGAATTGACTGCTGCGTGTGCCATTACCTTCATGTTTTTAGCATAGGTTCATTTTGATTCTCCTAGATCTTCGTTGTGACCTAAACAGATTGTGTTTATTGAGTTTGTATGGGTACCTTCTCACAAATTAATAACCCAATTTCTGACAGCATGGGACAGAATTAATATGCAGCTGTGTGATATTTTTAGTAAAGAGAGAATATGTAGTAGTAGATGCCATACGAGGTGTAAAATGTATGCATTATTATGGGTTCACATTTCACAAACTAAGGGGCAATATTATCTGTGAAGCTCCATCAGTGTGTGTGGAAACATTTAGGTAAACAAATCACATTTAAATATAAAATCAAATTAGGTGTAAAATTACAGATGGCACAAAATCAGTAGAAGAGATGGAAGAGATGGAACACCCCTAGGGATGAAAAGCACAATTAGGTGTAAAATCACATTTCGGTGGAAAATCATCTTTGGTGCAACATAAACAGGATTGTGGAAATCCATTTATGAGGACAAACCAAATTTAAAAGCAAAACATTTTTACTTGCAAAACAAATCTTCTTTTAACATCAACAGGAGTGTGGAGAAAGTTTTGGTATTGAAATAAATTTGGGAACTAAAGCACCTTTGGTGTAACATCAGCAGATGTGTGGAGACATTATTCTTTACTAGGTCCAGTTAGGTCTAAATAAATTAGACCTGAGCTCAGCCCTTGGTAGCTGTGGCACAGAGCAGACAGGCTTAGCTTAGGAGAAATGAGTAAAGCACTTACTAGTACAAAAACAGTTACAAAATAGAAAACAAAACATAAAAAATCCCACTCCACTTGATAAAAATAGAAATGAGCAAATAGACAGAAAAATGAAAAACTTGGATGTAGGGAACCGGAAAAATTATTTTTCAAAGTTGTAGATGTTTCTAATGCCAAAGAGTGTCAAGCTTTATCCTTGGATTTGCTAACCCCAGTCAAAGTCAAAAGTTAAGGTTGACCGCAATGGAGTGAGGATTGGATACAGGGACCAGATTGATTCCAATGTACAGTTTTACCTTCTAACTTATTCTCTTGAAGGGAAGTTCAAAATCCTAAGTAGGGCACGCAGCAGGCAGTGGCCAAGATGGGTTCCGCGAGGCCGAACAGTTGTCAGACATAGTCCAGGTGAAGCTGCTGGCTTTTGGTGGGAAGGTTCAGAGTGAGAGAAATTTGAAATTCAGGTCCTAGGAAAGTCCCTCACTGACTATTTTTGGCACCTTTGCCTGGTGAAGATTTGTATCCTTGGACTTAGACACATTTTTGGAAGTCAAGATCCTTTCAGAGGTGCAAACCAGCAAGTTGAATCTGACCAGCAGAGCAACATCAGTGGCTGGGATCTTTGGTAGCCAGGTGGTAGACTCTGGTTCTTCTGCCAGAAATGCGTGAGAACGTTTTTAAGTCCCATCTTTTAGGGTTAGGTAAGAGGAGTGGTCTGTCACTTATCCAAGGGCCCCAGGACCTTAGGGACACCGCTTTGGGGTCAAGTCTCACTGCAGGGGGAATTACCACCAGGGTCCAAGGAAGGTTCAACTGGTGCTCTTCAGCTGGGCTCTTCAGAAAAGAGTGCTTGTTGCAGATTTTTGTGTCCCTGTAGCTTAGAAATAGGTTAGCTAACTAGCCACTGCAGTTCACTCTTCTGTCCTGGGTTCAAGTTGGAGCAGGTCCAGCCCTTGGGAACTTTATCCACAGGTTACAGTAGGTGTAGACCTCTTTCTTAAACATCCTAAGAGTTCAGCAGGTGGAGTCTTGCTTCTGTCTTCCTCAGGTCCAGCAGTGTTCTGAAGAAGATATCCAGGGGTGTGACGTGTATGCCAGACACTAGCTAGTGGATGGGGAAAACTCCCTATCCAATAGGGGGAAAGATCCCAAGGCAACCCTACTCACTTTGACATCATTTCATGGGGTTTTGGCCCTCAGCAATCCCACAGTGCCCTGTTCTATCAAAATCCAACATGGCAGATTCTTTCTTTTCCTAGTTGGAGCTATGAGTACACCACTAAGATGTGGCTAGGGAAATGGGGAACTTCCCCTGTAAACCAGATCTGCAAGAGGTTTTCCCTCCATTGGGATTGGTGCTACTCTAGCTACTGGTCCAATGGCATGGGCAGGCCGAAATGTGAGTTACAGCTGCTTGTGATAGGGGATGCCCCTTTGAAGCTCATTCATTAGGTGGGCACCTCCCTTGGGTCATCCTGTTAACAGAAGGTCACAAATCCTCAAGGCCCTTTTATTCCCTTTCCCTGAGAGAAATTCCCACCTCCAAGGAGGCTGCCTGGTGACATCTGGGGATCAACGCTAAAAAAGACTACCAGAGGCTTCAGGCAGGAATATTCCAACTTGCCATCTTTCTTAAAGTGGTATTTTAAAAATCGTAATTTCAAAATTGACTTGACCATCAGATTAGAGTTTAAATTACTGTAAATTTGAGTTCTTGAACCATGGTTCTAGCTAGTCTCAAACTGAAGTTTCACATTATAAGGTGTTATGATTTAATCAAGTGCTCTGCTATAAGAAAACCATCTTTGCTACAGTGAAAATTGACTTTAGGGATTTTTCACTGCCAGGACATTAAAACTTAAAAACACATGTTCTAATTTTTCAGCATAAAAACAGCAGTTCCGGCTTTGATTGTGTCTAGGTTCGACTACTGTAATATGCTATATCTCGGAGTCACACATGGTCAGATTAAGAGACTCCAAAAAGTGCAAACTTGTGCTGCATGTCTCCTATTGAACGTGCCAAAGCCTGTGTCGATTGGGGCTGCGCTTAAGAAGCTTAATTGGCTCCCGGCGAAGCAGAGATTCACTTTCTAAACCTTATGCTATTGTCACAAGGCATTTACCAGCAAAGGTCCACGGTACCTTCAAACTTCTGTCGGACTATATGTACCATTGTGAAATTTAAGATCGACAGGGGCTATGTTGGTGAGTGTTCTCAAAGTAAAGAAAGTGCAAATAGGGGGAAGCTTTTTGAGATAATGTGTGCCAAAATTGTGGAATGCTTTTCCTCGGACGGTTTGTCAGGCCCATTCGGAATGTCTCGTCAGAAAAATACTCAAAACTTGTTTTTTTACCTTGGGAGTTATGGAGGTTTAACAGCTGTATTTAGATCTGCAGATACCTAGGACTGGGACACCTCATTAGAGGTAGCTATTTGCTTTAGAAACTGTAGTATTATTATTGTTCTGGGGACCATAGCCAACTATCTGGCAAGTATCCCTATTCTGCGGGCCCATCCATCATGAGACAGCACTGCCCCATTCCGGGAGTGAATAGTGCACCTAACTGGCCCACGGCAGAGGCGCTTGTCCATTGTAAACCGCTAAAACTGGACATCGGGACCCAGGCCTGTACAAAATAGCGGCTGTGATGTGCTTGCAGAACACCGGCCTGGGTGGAGTGAGCAGATGCAGTACCAGGATACGGCCTGAAGACCGTAGCTTTGTGAACAGCTGCCGTGCTCTAATCTGGTGAAGAGTGGTGTGGCCTGGTGGCATCTGTGGCGGGTGGCCGATGGGTGGAGGCGCTCCCTGCTTGGACGGACCCGTCAGCCGCTCGCTGAGCGGCTGCAGCAGAGAAGCCTGGGAGGCCAGCAGCTTTGTCCTTGCCTGGTGGAGGTGAGAGTGCATAGTTGGAGGACCCAGCAGGAGGTACAGCTGATGACATTGTGTATCCTGCGTGCTCCCTGATATTTTGATTCCCCACTGTGGCAGCCTGGCTGGCCTGGGCTTAGGGGCCTGCTCATAAGCTGCGGGGGCATCATGCGACGGACTGCGGGCAGGAGCCCTGAACCTGGTGCTGGAGCGGGGTGGTGTTTGATCCACACACCCTGTGAGACTTTGGCAGCTAAATCAACGAGTGTAGGCGCAGCACAGGAAATAAATTACCCAGGTATCATGAATAGCTGGTGCAACCCACCCACTGATTACTGTGCACTGGGCTCAATTAGCAACTGTTAAGGTGTGTTGGCTAACACCGGAGTGCGATAGGAGCAACAGGTGGGACAACTTTGCCCAGCAGGGTGGCAACATCCCCAAAGTGGATGGTGGTGTTCTGGGCCCAGGAGTCAAACACGGATAGCACCTGTGAGGCATACCATTAGGGGCATCTTGACCAGTGCTATAGTTTGGCCTCATGCTGCTGTAGCATGGGGAAGTTGGACAAGCAACAAGGGCGCCTAGCCTTTGAGACCAAACACGTCGCCAGGCCCTCGCATGAGGAATTTACTAGCGGTAACCATGAAGAACAAACCGCAGGGAGCACAACTTTGGACAGCACCCTGCTCACTATGCAGCAAAGCCTGCAGTCCATAGGCATTAAAATTGACTCCTTAAACTGATACATGGATCAGATGGCAACCGTCACAGTACACTCATTGCCAAGGCTGAATAATACATATTTTTGACAGAAGACCCTCTACAGAGCGCACACAGCTCATACTTCAATATGGAAACGGTGCTTACCCTTATCTAAGCCAAGTATGAAGATCTTCAGGCCCGGTCCCACAGAAATAACTTCAGCATTCTTAGGATTCCGGATACAATCAATACTGGGATGATGGAACTGTATGTTGAGCACCTCCTTCAAGACGTGTTTGGTGCTGAACACTTTTCCAGTGTGCTTACTGTTGAACACACCCACAGATCACTGGGGGCTTACGCCCCACCCCCCAGTGCACCACCAAGACCTAAAATTATGTGGTTATTCAACTATCAATCCCGGGGTGTGGTACTCCGGCTTCCTAGAGATAGACAGAAAATCCAACATCAAGGACCGGAAGTTGACTTTATTCCTGATTTTACTGTGGTGGTCCAGACAGCGAAACATGAGTTTACAGTGGTGAAGATACTGCAGCAGGCTGAGCTTAAACACACCATGCTCTACTCAGCAAGACTACGTGTGGGCCTGTCTGATGGGCCAAAAGCTTTTGCCACACCACAGACTGTCCTTGACCCATATAAACTGACTGACTGAAATTGGAGCTCTGTCTGATGCATCAGGGAAGGCCCTGGCTGGTACACATGGTCCTGACGGGACAGGGGGATGGTTGCCATCTCATGATTGTTGCTACCTTAGCAGATTTTACACATGCTTACAGGGACTTAGAGCTGCAATGCTGGCTTAGTCAGCTCCAGGCTCTCTTCCTGCCCTCTAGACAGAATGTCCCACATGTCCTGGGTGGCACCCCCTGTGTTTGAAGCGGGGAACAGTGGGGGTATGAGTGGATGTTATTGAGTTTTTGTTGTTTGACTGGGTGGGTATGTGCCTTTAGCAAGCTGGGATTGCTGAAGTGGGTGGTGGTGGGTTCTTTATGGAGATTTGTGCATTTCTAGCTTTGCCGGGGGCTCACATGCCTGGAATTTATGCTTATCACATACTGACCCAGTGATACGAGCTCCACTAACAGTCCCAATGTGACCTCTCTCAATTTTATATGCTGGAATGTAAGAGGCGTAAATAACCCAAAAAAGATCAGGCAGGTCTTCGCGTATTTATACAGACATCATGTGCATGTCGCTTATCTGCAAGAAACACACTTGTTCAACTCATGCTAGGGAAGTAATTATCCTAGTGCGGAAAGGGGTGCAGCTTGAACTTTCACACTCGGAGACAGATGAACAGGGTTGATTTGTTATAGTACAGGGTAAAATGTGTGGTACTATGTTAACCATGGTTAACTCCTACGGCCCAAACATAGACGACCCAGACTTCTTTTTGCACATATGGGGCCGTCTGCATGTGCTGCCGGCTTTGCCTTTGCGGAGACCTCAATGTCTGCCTGGACCCAGAGGTGGACATATCTTCTTCCTCGACTGAGCAGGTCAGGCATGCTCCTAGAGTAATGTGAGACTCAATGGCAGAGCTTAGAGTCATTGATGTGTGGAGTACGCAACACCAGGGATCAGGGAAGGTAGATGCGTCCCATCCATACATGGTTTATGGTCATGTACTAACTATTGGTTGTCAACAGGGGAGGCCCAGGGCTGGGTGGGGGGGATTCCCCACCTGCCTCACACTCTCTCCAATCATACCCTGGTCCACATGACTGCATATACCCACATACACCCCTCCACCTTTTTGTTGGTGTCTGCCAAAGTCCACATTAGTCGACCAGGTGTCCTGGGATACGATTCGGGGGGGGCATAGTAGAGTACTTTCATCTTAACAAAGATTCATTAGAGAGTTCCAGTGTCCTCTGGGAGGCCTTCAAGGCCACTATCGAGGGAGGGGTATCGGGGCAAATGCTGGCATACTGCAGGACACTCACCCACTATCATGGCATGCATTCAGGAACAGGTGAAGGACTATAATGACACCGTCAAACAGGAAATACAAAACCTGGCTCGGCGACATATTGTGCGGGCATATGGGGAGGAGGGCAGGCCTGCCGAACATTGGCCCACAAATTAAAGTCCCCAGTGGGTTAGTCACATGTTCTGAGTATACTTACCCCTGACGGTGAACCATGTTGTGACACCAGCTCTATTCTGGCACAGTTCTCGTCCTTTTATGCTGTGCTCCATGAACACAAACCAACTGCACTTGCAGCTGAGATAGCAAGCTCCCTTGATGATATTGCATTGGCATGGCTCTCACCAGTTCATAGAGAATAACTTAGCCAACCCTTCACCGTAGATGAAGTTAAGGATGCTATACAAAGTTTACCTAGCAGAAAGCGCCGAGCCTGGATGGTATACCAAGAGAGTTTTATAAGGAGTTTGATGACTTGCTTGCTCCATACCTCCTGCGCCTGTTTGAGGAGGCCTATGTGACAGGACAACTTCCGTCTTCTCTCCGGGAGGCCCTTCTCATGCTCCTCAAGCCCGAAAAGGCGCCTGATCGGTGTGATTCATATAGTCCATTATCCCTTATCAATATTGATACTAAAATGTTAGCCAAACTGATAGCTACATAGCTCCTGCCAGGCAAGGCAGGATTAATTCCCACTGATGCACCACTCATAATCTCCGAAAGCTGTTTGCATTATTGCACCATCGTGACCCCATTATGAAAGTTGCCTCAAGCCTGCTATACACCAACAAGGTGCTCAAAATCACTGGGTGTCAAAATCAACGTGAATCTGCCCGGACCCGAGATGCCCGTCCGGAAATATATGCATCACTCACTTGCGGGAGAGAAAAACCATGCATCGCCTACCAGACTGGAGAAGAAACGACACATTACCCCACTTGCAAATAAGGAATCGACGCATTGCTGACTTTTTGATGCACGCTCGCCTGTGCTGCTTTATTTTTGACGTAAACCAGATACTTTGTGTAACATCAATACATCCATTGTTTTATATGGAGTAAGAATCTTTTCACTTTAAAAATTCATAACTTTAGTTGTTTATGTTGGATTTTTTTTGTTTTGGTCATGTTTGATTTAGATAAATATTGGCTATTTTTCTAAACAGATATGGTGTCTGTTATATATTGTTTTCACTGTATTACTATGTGGTTTGGTACCAATACTTTGCACATTGCCTTTGAGAGTGCAAACTGAGTTCCAACCAGAGACCCCGTTTCTAACAATCTTCTCCACCATTTTCTCAAGGGGGAATTGTCCAGGCCAGTTTCTGGTCAACCAGCCTTTTGTTGGTCGGTGTGATGCCTCAGTGTGGGGGAATGATGGATTAGCACCTGGGTCCTTGCCTCAACTCCTGATTATTCTGAGAGTCCTGGCACAAATCACCATTGGTTCAACATAAGAATGAGTGTGGAACACTATAAGGAGCACAATACTTGTTTAGGGACAAATTCACATTCAGGTGCAAAATCTCTATAAGTCCAAAACCACATTTGTTGCAAAGTACGCAGCATTGTGTAATTACTTTTAGAAGTAAAATCTCATTTAAGTTCAAAATTAAGGTGTCCTATAACAACATACAACATCTAGAGGAAAAAACACACTAAGATGCAAAATTCTTTCAGTTTCAAAATCATCTTTTGGTGCAAAATTATTTTTAGCAGCAATATCACTGTTAGGTGTAAACTCATCTTTTGTACAATACCAGCATCTGTGTTTAGCAAAAACACGTTTTTATGTAAAAAAACAAAACAAAAAAAACACTCTTGCAGCAACATCTACAGGAGTTCTTTGAGACTTTGAGGAGCAAAAACAATTTTTTAGAAGCAAATCGCCTTAAGGTGCACAAATGTATTTGGATTCAAAATCAAACTTGGGACAAACCCAGTTGGAGTGCTATATTTCACATTGGTCCAAAATGAAAACAAGTCCAACCCTTTCTTGAAACAGTGTCCAAAACAAGCCCATCCAGTGCCATAAGGAGTCTGAAATAATTGTAACTCTCAATGAATACAAGCCTGAAACAAGCCGATGCATTGCCAAAAGTCAAAAACAAATGCAATCCTCTCTGAAAGAAGCCAAAATAATTCTTATTATTACCCATAAAAAACTCTGCCAAAGCAGTTCTTATCTGAAGGCACAATTTCAAGATGGTTACTGGAAGGACTAGTTTTACAAACTTAGTGTTGCTCTTGCTTGCACATCTATGGAAGGAACACAGAGCATTCAAGCATAGAACAAGCAAGGCATGCCACATTAGAAAGAACCCGTTACTTGCAGTATTCAAGTTATCATTTAGAGGTAGTTACAATACTAAACATTATGTTGCTAAAAATAATATTTTTAAAAAGTACAAATATATGGCCTGATTCATTCACAAAGGCAAATTTGCGATTTTGTGTAAGTTTACTATTTCTTTGGTATTCACAAACTACGAGTTTAGTTTTACTAATAGCAATTTTGTGACTGCGGAGATTACACATATAAAAAGATAGGCCTGTCCTGTTTTTTTATGTACAGTGACTCAACTGTGGTAAAATTACTACTAGTAAAATTGAACTCGTAGTTCGTGAATACCAGATAAATAGTAAACTTACACAAAAGTGTAAGGTAACCTTTGTGAAACAGGCCCTATTATATACTAATTTGAATCAAATAGCAAGCAATTGTTAGTCATTTGCTTTTAGTGTTGGATTCTTCTTTTGAAGATGGCTTCTGCATTCAGGATGTTGCCCCTGCCAGCTGCTGTTGCTATTATAAATAGTGCACGACATGTATTGTAAAGGAAGCACCCCTTCCTAGTTGATAAAATACACCAAAGAGACAGAAATATCCCTCTGGGCTGATCAAAGACCTAAATCCTACTGTCTTAAACAAATGGATGAGAGGGCCTGACTAAAGGCAGAGTCCATATGCATTTGTTCATAACAAACAGTCTTGGATATTCAAGACCGAAAAAGTCAGCATCTCAACTGTTGCAAACCACTATCAGTTCTTACTGTCCTATTTACTCATTACCCAAGTTTAGTTATATGGAAAAAAGATAAGGCAGTAGTACAAGTATAGACATATTTCAATTTTAGGTCTGATCTTTTGATTTTACTAAAATGATATGTATAGAATACTTACTTCCAAGCCCTCTTTATCGATTGCTCTGTTATTGCATCAATCACATTTTAGTTCTTTCACTACAGTCACATCATTGGGTAAGGACAGCCACATCATCCCTTGACTAATTTCAGTGCGAGTGACAGCATTCTGCCCTTTCACAAGGAGCACATTCACACAAAGGGGCAGATTTATGAAGGTTTCATACAACGCATGGCAGCAACCAAAGAGAGCAGAGGGTGCCATGCCTACTGAAATATGGTGCACTTCTGCTAACTCCTTTTGCACTATGTGCAACTTAGTGCCAATGCAGGTATCCCTGCTGCATTACGAGCAGGACTATTTTTGTGCAGGAAGGGACACCTTCCTACAAAAAAACAATCCTTAAAGGCAGTTTCCTTTTCCTATCTGTGATGTGGAATACATCACACATAGCAAAAGGAAATAACAAAGATACATAAAGATACTGCCCTTTATTATGCCTGGATCTGGGAGTGCACCATTTTGGCGCAATACCAGGTTTACAGACATTTGTTTGGATGTATGGGAAGATTCACCCATGGAACACAGCCTTGGCACAAGGAAATGGCAGGCGGCACTTAGCCTTGCATTACGTTTATTTTATTTTTTTTACAAAGCCACGCAAGGCACAGTGAATCCGCCCATGCATGGCTTTGTAAATATTTACCAACATTTTGCGTCATGGATGCGCCTACAATGGCAATTCTTTTTTAAGTCCACATTTTTTTTTGCTTGTAGCCAATTTTTCAGAATGATGAAGGCCCAGCAGTTTCCAAAAAGTAAAGTTTTGAAAAAAACATGATAAAACAAACCTTGGCAATGCCAAATGGTTCACAGCCAACACCAGACCTTTTGGCTTTGCCAATGTTTAATTGATGTTCCATTGCAATTTGGAACTAAATAACACATTAGATGCCACACGCCTCCTCTGTAATACAGAATATATCGGCTGTGTTCCTACACTGGAAAATTTCCAGGGGAATCCTGTTTTCTGCAGCGGTGGGTTCCCCATTCACATATGGAATCTTTCTTAACTTGACAAATGATCCCAATATAAAACAATTGGTACCCTGGGAACAGTGGTCATTTTGCCCTTACTCTGCACTCTTTCTTGAGAGTACCAGTGACCCTAAGGAGTATCGAGGGTTGAAGTCAGAGACTCCTATGGGCCAGAGGTAGATTGGCTGTCAGTGGAGCAAAGGGGTAGCATAGCAAGATGTGTGAGGACTGTCTCTGAGCAATGTTTGACTGCTCTAAATTAGAGCCGGTTATTACTAACTCTTGCTTCCCACTTAAACTTGTCCTGAATCCTGCCTTCAATGCTGTGTAGGACCTCCACTACACTTTAAGACAGCAGGATATTCTACAGACACTTTCAGATCAACTGCTGTGCCTGTGTTTGCCAGGGTCCGACTGGTCTATAGGATATCCGGCACCGCCTGAAGGGCTGGGCTGGCAGGTCATTGTGTGGGGACCGGTGTTTAGATTGTTTTGTGTGACTGTTTTTTGGTCCGGTTAGCTGGTTGTTACTGTTGATTTCCCTGACTGCACCACAAACGTTGTCTGCAGCAAGCACAAATCTGGGAAGTTTCTAATATTTTGCAAAATATCTACACAGTATATTGCTACAAGTTCAAATCTCCCTCGATTTGGAAATGTGGGCTGCTTTGTTAGCTGTTTTACTCTACTACTGGCCACTTTTCTTTTGGGGCCAAGGCCTATTTTGTGCCCCAGTCTGAGCCAGGGGTGCACTTGCATAGTGTGTGCTTCTGCAGCAGACCAAGGTTTTATTCTGTAAGAAGGGTCGTAGTAGCGTGGGCGTCACTTCAACAAAATGCCAGGGCTAGCAGAAGTGACATCACATGCCACTTGATCTTTATTCTTTACTGTGACTCACACACACACATGCTTACACATACACACACAATCACGCATTCTCACTCACATGAACAGTCACTCGCAAGCATGCATACTACATACATTTGAAAGCATTTTTACTTACCTTAGCTGCCAGATAGAGTCTCAGCTGTACTCCATTTTCATTACACAAATAGTAAATAATATTATTCACTATTTGGGTAATAAAAACAATTGACAGAAGCCAGGAAAGTGGAGCCCCAAATGACATCCAATTAGGAAAAGTTACCCCTGCGTTCGATTCACTGATTTTGCCACCTCTGAGGTCAGGGACAGCAATGGCAGTGCCAGGGGTTGTAAAAGGGGCAGGCCAGGGGTAGCAACTGTGACCTCTGGTGACCCCTTGATGATGTCCATGGGTCGGAGTGGCTATATGGCAATCAGGCGCTGCCCAAAGGGATGGTCTGATAGGTCAGTGTGTGGGCCAGTTTTGTGGCTGTTTGTGGGCATGTTTTATTGTCTGGTGGGCTGATTGTACTGTTGATTTGCCGGATACTAAAACAAATATTACTTACAGAAAGCTCAAATCCATGCATACTTAGCAAAGCACTTACATAGTCTGTCCTTACAAGTTCAAGACTGCCCCAATCTGCAAACATGGGCCACTTTATGTTAGCTTTCTAATTCACTATGGGGGCCACTTTTAGTTTGGTACCCTGGCCTTTATTTTGCCTCAGTGCCAAGCCAGGAGTCTCTAGCACAGTGAGTACTTCAGCAGCACTTCAAGGTTTTATTCTGCAATAGAGTCAGTTGCGGCTTGCTGTATGCTGAAGGGGTGGGCGGCGCATGGGGGGCAAAATAAAAATTAACTACAAAGAAAAAACGTACCCGCCTTGCTGCCACGCCACCACTCCTTCTTGCTGGTGACTGAAGGGACATGCTCAAAGCAGTGTTAGGATTGGCTGGGAGTGCCAGGAACACAGTGCCGGGCTGGAGAGAGTACAGTGCGCATGCGTGTTTGGCTGGCCAGAGATGGCCGGCCAAACACACATGTGCATGGAGGGGGAGTGCTGTGCACTCCCCCTCCATGCTCGTCACATTCCGTGGCCCCGCCTCTTTACAAGAAAAAGATCATAAACACAGTTTATGATCTTTTTCTTGTAAAGATTTTGAAGCTGCTGCTGCGGGGGTGCAACGCTCCTCTGCCATAGCGGAGGAGGCGCCGCTGAATAGAGTGTCTTACATTAATGAACAGCCAATACACAGGCAATTCCTGTTTCAACAGGACCCACTACAGAATGGTGGGCCACAAAAAATGTGGTCCCAGATCTTTAAAAGTTTGTTACAGATTACAGAAATATCATACAAAATATTATTCCCTAAAAAAAGCAAAAGAGACGATCTGTTACATGTGCCCTGCTTACTTCATAACAGAGATCCACAGCCTGTCAGTGTTTCTAAACAAAACCCATGCACAATATTTTGGTTAATATACCGATTTATTTCCTTCCTTGATAAGTGACGTGGAAATATCTTTCTCCAAAACACAAACTAGTTCTTTCAGACGTTACTTATCGAGTGCGACTATGCACGAAGGAGCTCATATTTTAAACATGCACCTGCTCCTCACCTTTCTCCATGTGTCCACCTCACAAACACACGTTTGCATCTTAATTTTCATGTACATCCGTGAAAATATGCTCATGGGTCAGATGTGCCAGCCGATAATTGTACTGTGCTTGTTTTTACCATGTGGTGCCCTCTGTGGTTATACCCTGGCTTAATATTATGCAGATGATCATATATAATTTGTCATAATTAAGCTCAACTGTCATTGCAATAAGTGCAAACACACGCAGGCACATTGAATGTGGAAAACGATGCAGAAGAACTGCAGCTTTGGTTAGATGGTAATACAACAGGTTTCAGGAGGAAATGTTCTAAAGCAGTGGTTCCCAACCTGTGGTCCTGGGACCCCTGGGGGTCCGCGAAGCCTTCTCCGGGAGTCTGCGACTGCTTAGAAAATTAAAAAATATTAACAAATATTGACAAATTAGGTCCCTAGCTTCCAGTAATGACTCAGGCGGGGGTCCCCGGATTCCAATGATGATTCAGTGGGAGTCCCTGGGTTCCATTAATGTTAAAATGGGGGTCCACATAAGTCAAAAGGTTGGGAACCACTGTTCTAAAGCATATCTGAAGCATGTTGCACTCTAACCGTAAGAGGTCCATGAATATTCAAAAAAATGTGTGCGCAGAATCAGACGAAAACAACTGTTAATGTGTCTCTGCTGTTCTTCAAGAACCCTTTCATGGAGATATGTGTTTCAGCGCTCTGCAACACCTGTTCTTTAAAGGGAAGAAGCTGACTTATAAGGTTGGAGATTTAAACGCTTTTCTTCTGGGAGGATAGTAGCCTTGCACTTAGAACGTTTTTTAATGTTTGTGTGCATATATTACATGTGATTCTGAAAGGCAAACAGATGTGTGTTATATGTGCGTAAGAAATACATTCCAGATGCTGGTTACGTCCTTACACACATGGACATTTTGACTCACATTTGAAAGGTGGGGGTTCCATGGTGAGAGGATTCGACATTGACAAGTAATGTAAATTAGCTAAATGTGCTCACCACTGTGGCATTTTAAGCATTTAAAACACTCAGGAAATCACTTTCAACATTTATATAAATAATTAATATACAACCAGAGGAATCAGGATTAAAGTGTGCAGAAAATAGAGAATATTTTAACCAATCCATCCTGGTCTGACGGTATGCATGTTGGTAGAGGGTACCAGGCATGTTGTAAATAATTTCAGCATTAGAAAAAATGCAGTAAAAAACACAGAGCTTGAAAAAGGGCAAAGTAACCCTTGTCCTTTAACACTATACCTCTTCGGCAATACAATGACACATTGTGAATGTAAGCGTGCCCATGGAATGCGTGTGGAGCTTAAAAGTAGTAAAAAATGTAAGTGCATGCGCATGACTTGCAAGTATTGTAGGGCTGACCCTATCTCTTTCCCTGTCTGTCTGTCTCTGACACACACAGACACGAGAACATGTAAATACATGCTAATTTGTCTAAAGGTAACAACAAAGAACATGTGAACTATTTGATGCGGATGAGAAAAGAAAAGTACTAAGAAAAAATAAATTCCCCAAACTCAGCCTCTCATGCTTCTGACGTCGACTAAATATATGTACCATTCCTTTGGCGTTAAAAGAAGTCTACAATCTCCACCGGGGCACATATTTAGAACATGGATGGTGCTATGATCTAGTGGTTAAATCACTGGCCTTGGAACCCGAGGATCTCAGTTGTATCCCAAGTACTACACTTGGACAAAGGGATGATTGTGGTCAAATTACTTTACCTCCATCTGCTCAAACAATATCTATCTGTAATATAAATATATACAAACATCTGTGCAGTACTGTCCTGTTACTACACAATTTCACCTTTACATTCTAGTTTTGGATACCAAGGTCAATAACATCGCAGACACCATGCATACAGTGTACAGGCTCATGTTTTAGACACCTCTGCTTACAGTCAGGGTGGTCCTTCGTACAGAATGTGGCTGCTCCTTGGCGCTAGGTTTGCACTTCGAGTCATCCTTATTACTCAAATAGTGGCTAATAATCTGTACTATCTGCTGTACCTCAAATCCTGGTGAGCTTGCACAGCCCGGGTACAAATTGGAATGATAAGGACAGCATCTTAGAATGCAGGGTTAACCAGGCCTGCCCCTACTCGGTGTCTGAGCAGCTGATGGAGGTGCAGGGGACAACTGTTCTTTAGACAAAGTGTGCAATTCATTGGCTGTTAATCAATGACATTCTGAATGACGGAGCGTTAAACTGGTCCATTTTGGGTCAGTCATTGATCTCCTGAAAGAAGAGAATCGTATCCTTAGATTCACCAGAAATTCTATAATCACCTACAAGCACCTTTGTCAAATTATGCTCGTGGCTTTCCAAGGCAGTAAGTGTTCATGATGTACCTTATTAAAAATGATACATTTCTAATAAAATCAAGTTTCTGAGATTTTAGTAATCTAAACACACAACACACAATTTGCCTTCTATTACCTAAAACTCACCAACCTCAATGTATCTTAATTGTACACTGTCTGTGAAGGAACTTGTAGATGTTAGCCAGTCTTGGGAACAGCATCATTATGTTGAGGGAGCCAACTAACCAGGCCATGTCATCACCATCCATAAAAATCAGATTCCGCATGTCTGGCCAAAGGCAAGCAGGGTGGCTTTTATTTTTCTCTCACAATAAATTTCTGTCCATTATTCGTCCTGGTGTACATCAACACAAAGCTGATGCATTATATTTAAGTCATCAAGTACACAATGACAGTCGACAGAAAAATGGATGGTTACAAATTACGAATAGCTAATATAAAAATAGATCTGTGTACATCCCTCTTCCTTGATCATATATGACAAAAGGCCCCTTCACATACAACAGGCATTTCGTTTTGTGATGCCGGTGGCCCTGGGCGTCCTGCCGTTTCTGCAGCATCAGTTGCTGAACATCCACAGCGTGTCACCTGTTACACGTGCCCTGCTTACTTCATAACAGAGCCACACAACCTGTCAGTGTTTACACCTGCATCATGGAACAGCTGGAACCAACCACAACTTCTCCAAAACCATGGCTAACGTTAAACCATTCTTGCATCAGTCAGTGTCAGTACCACGCACTGACGGCACAGAGTGCAGCACCCTCAAGGTACAGACCCTATTGTCTCTAACAACCGCCATCCTGTCTGGCAGTACTCAAACTAAAACCACTGGACTGCTCTTGGTGGATACACATCTCTGCAGCTTGCTGTGTTACACGATTTTGACCATTAGTACCTGAGTTGGGGATTAAGGCCCAGATTTAGTAAGGGCTCGCGTCACCGTTGCATCATGCAAGCCCTTAAGTCAGGCTTGGTAAATCTGGAGTAATGCGAGGCAGTGCAAGGTGCTGCTTTGCGTTACTCTGCTTTGGAAATGTGTTCCATAGGTGGAGCGTGGGTGTTCTCATGCATGTACATGCATACACCCTGGCTTTTGAGGCAATCTCAGATTTACTAAGACTAGTAAAACTGGGAAAGTGTCAAAATGATATGCCATCCCAGCGGCGTAACGAGGAGTGCTAGAAAGAGGAAAATGCCTCTGAGGTTTGTTTTTGTGCCGGAAGGTGTTACTTCCTGCAGAAAACAATCTTGCTTGCAACGCACGCACCCTTGCACCATGGTGCAAGCATGCCTGCGGTGGCATCAGGCAGCATATGCTGCACCAGGGCAGAGAGAGAGAGAGCAGAAATGTGCCAAATCTTAGTACATTTGGGTTAAATGTCTGTGAATCCAGATCACCACCACACGCATGGCGCCTTCTTTCCGGGCAGGTGATTGGAAGAATACAGTGAATTAAGAGGATTAATGACTGTCAAGGAATGAATTTAAAAGCTCATATCAACTTATAATTACAAATATTGACAGTGGCGTTCAGCTCCTAGCAAAGCTAACATTAGTGTCGTCATAAAATGAAAGAAATATAAATGTGGGAATGTTTAATGGCGTAAAACCAAAAGGACTTTGTTTCTCAAGAAAACCTTTTCAGATTTCTTGGCCAGAGACTCCTTTCTCCTTCCATAATTATTGTGATCCTGCTATGATAGATTCTCCTTCTACGCCACCATACAGTGTCAGATCAAATTATACATGAAACAAAAACACAAAACTGTGCGCTTTCCACTTTGTGCACATTACAATTATAATCGAGTGGGCAGGAGAATATGTCCCCTGCAGGACTCTGCCGGGTGCACAGTGCCGGGTAACCCCAGTGGCACTGCCCTGGCATATGTGTACTGGGAGCGCCCAGCGTTGCGGAAGAATAGACTGCGAGGTGACTTTCCTGATGGCAATTCAGCAGTGGGCACTGCAATGAAAAAGCAGCATTTGAGAAAGTGCCAGTTCGGTTTATCGTCTGAGTGGCGCAGACCTACAGGAGAGGTCTGATAGACGCCGCTGTGGACATCAGAAGCTCATGCCTGTCCTTGGAACAGGAGCCTGAAGGTGGTTAGGTCGGGCGGGAGAACAATCTCACAGTCATCGGGCTAACAATGAGCGGTCTGTGAGGAGGTCTAACAAAGGAGGTAACAAGGAAGCCAGTGTTCTGACTTATACTGAGGTTTCTTCCTGCAAGGTTGGGTTTCTCAATTAGCACTTTGTATTCAGTCAGCAGCAGACTCAGGTATACTCCTCAGGCCCGCGCTCCCCTGTGCGTGCGCAATCCGAGTCAGGCATCCCACCAGCTCCTAGCAAAGGGTTTATAGGCGGCAAAGAACCGTTCCCATCTTTGTCAGCCTTGTCAGAGCCAGCCTCGGGGCCAGCGGCGCCTTGGACAGAAAACTATCTGGCGAGCCCTATGAACTCAAGTCTGTACGTCATAAGATCATGGTTCAATGTACACTGATTGCCAAAAGTTACACCTTTTTCCAATACACAGAACAGTTACCGCAGCAACAGTGAAAGCTTTGCTTGCAAGTGCAGAACAGGTATAACACAGGTACGCAAGCTTCGTGTCACACGCACACTTGCACAAGCGGCAGATACATTATTCATAGGTATACCTCATTCTGACATAGGCAGTAACCCATGCACCTGTCCTGCTGGGTTTGCTGTGTGCTTCCTGGTTTAGTAAAAACTTTTAATGTCAGAGTTGAGGATACCGGAATGCAGAACCTTTATATTCCAGCAAATGGAATGCCATCACATTGGGCAACATAGCACCCGTGCTTAGAGTCGGCTGAAGGGAATTATGAAGCTCTTTACAAAAGCAGGTTATTAGAACTGAAATCACATATTTCAGAGAATGCACACGAGTGCTGTATTCTGCAATAGGTATACATTATTATTCACATAAATAAAGCCACTTATCTAGGTTTTGCTGAGTACCAATGGGAGTTATCAGATCAAATGTTGCCTCTTAAATAAACCTAACTGTAAAGGAAACAGAATTCAGACGTAGACAGAAAAAAACACAAGTGTTGCACTAATGCTCAACATTTTCGTACCACCAATCTGGCACACCCAGAAAAAGTCAGAAAATACTTTATTAGGTTTTTCATATTAAGAACCATAAAAATTGGCACACCCAATAAACCCTTCTACTGATCGACCATTCCCCTCTCTTAATGCATTCAAATATTAGAGTCACTTACTTAAACCAGGGTAATGAAAATGATGTGTACCATTGCAAGAAGATGATAGGTATAAACAGCTTACCCCATAAACAAAACACTCAGGCCATATTCGTATGTCGGCTATGAAACAAAGAGCCTCCAAGGTCTTTTGGTGGCACCATATGGATCTTGAATTACAAAGATGGGTACAAGAGTACGACAAGTCTTTGGGGGTAGGTGACTCTGAAATAGTACCAATCAAGGTTCCAGAAGAAGGCGAGTTTGGATATATGTGGACCTTTTGGGTATGGGGATGTGATAGGTAACTTTGCCATTGTTTTGGTAGATTACTTCTCAAAGTGGCCAGAGGTAAAACTAGTGAGTGAATGTAAGCCTCAAGATATCATACATTTTATAAACAATATTTTTATGAGGAAGGGTATTCCCCAAGCAACTGTGACAGATACTAATCCTCAATTTGTGTCTGGAATGATTTCAGAATTTTTGAAGAGTTGCATGGTACTCCATCACAGAACTGATTTGTATAACCCCAGGGAATATGGTTGATGTAAAGATTTAATAGAGTGTTGAATGATTGTTTGCAACCGTCTGAGAAAGGTGGTTTGAAGTGAAATGAGGAGTTAAGAAGAATGCTGTAAAACTACAGGCAAGCTCTACATTCAGTAACAAGAAAGTCCCCATTTGTGTTGTTACGTGGAAGGATTCCTGCCATCATGGCTTGTCCATTGTGGATAGGAAGGGATGGTGTGGTAGCCAAAACATTGTCCTTTGTGTCTCGGAGAGTAAGGGGCATACACAGTGAATACAGGTAAAGGCACAATGAAAGATGCGTGCATCTGAACATACATTCCGTATGGGTGATGTGGTGCAGGTCAAATTGGAAGGATGATTGGGCAAAGAAATGTCAAAGTTTTTGGGTCCGAAGAAGATCAAGGTTTTGTTTTGAAATACTGTCAATTTGGAGAATGATAAGAAATGGAAAATTCATAGGCTGGCTTTATGTAATTCTGATAAATATAAAGGAGAAAGTATTGAGTGGTTGACTGAGAATGGAATGAACTATGGAAAACCTATGGTTAATATACAGTGCTCCCAAATTTGGCAGTGTGCTTGGATAGTGCATTGTCAGTCAGTGGTCCCTGTTGCCCTTTAATGCTGATAGCCTGGGCAGCAGCCCTGCTCACCCATGCTTGGGGTCAGCCCTCTGTGCAGCCTTTCATTTCATTATTCCTCTGGCCCCGCTCTCGCTGCCGTCCCTCGCATCCGCCGCTCCACGGCGGGTGGGAGATCTTTCTCCTTCCTGGCGGCCAACACCTGGAACTCCCTCCCCACCAGCCTCAGGACCACCCAGGACCACTCCGCTTTCCGGAGACTCCTAAAAACCTGGCTTTTCGAGCAGCAGTAACCCCCTCTTTCCCCTAGCGCCTTGAGACCCGCACGGGTGAGTAGCGCGCTTTATAAATGTTAATGATTTGATTTGATTTGATTATGAATGATGTGGCACAGTGGATTATTTGCTTCTGCACCTCGTACCTTTTCATCTTATTTTGCTTCCTTCTTGGAGACCAAGTTGCATTCAAAGAAAGCATCTTCCAGGACCAGGGTTCAATCCCCACAATCCACCACAAAAGAAATTCAGAGGAGGTCTGCCAGGGCAGGCTTGTGAGAAGTCCAAAAGGAGGTATGAGTAGTTACCCATGCTGTCCCATCTTACATTTTCCCAAGAACAGAGGAAGCCACAACTTAATACCACTCAGAAGATTAGGGATATGCATTTTAATCGTCAAACTATCAATGG
Organism: Pleurodeles waltl; assembly: GCF_031143425.1. Taxonomy (NCBI): domain Eukaryota; kingdom Metazoa; phylum Chordata; class Amphibia; order Caudata; family Salamandridae; genus Pleurodeles; species Pleurodeles waltl. The sequence goes on from NC_090436.1 coordinate 322,646,389, forward strand.
TAAAACATGATATGACACTTTTTGATTCATATCTTGATCCAAACATGGGCACACAACAAACTCCTGTTTGCTGCGGAGGGTCAGGCGATGGGCAATGAGTGGAAACTACAGACTGTAAACATAGTTTTCAAAGATTTGTTTAGGTTCTGTTCCAGCCACATCCTTCGTGACCTCTGAGGTTAGGAGTCGCAAGGGCAGAGTCAGGGGAATCAAAGGCAAACAAGGAGTAGCAACTGCTACCCCTGTTGGTTTTTCATTGATGCCCATGCTTAATGGAAACAAAAATGGGATGCAAACCAGGACAGGCACAGTTAGGCACACCCAGAGGATGACAAATTGGATATTTGAGTCATGAGTTTCATCTCATGACCACAAGCAGAGCCACCTCTGCTACAACCCAAGCATATGAGGAAAATAATTCAAAAACACTAAGACAAGTTGTTGAGTTTGTCTCAGAGGAAAAGAGGCAGCTGCCCATGCTGTCCCCTCATCCTGTTACATCGTATCCAAACTGGCTCTAACCACTACTCAAGAACTTAAGCTAGAGAAAGGACACTGAGATCACCAGCTCACAGAGATCCAGGGTAAGAGACATGAAGAACATACTAATAATAAGTTGTTTAGATTTCACTTCTTACATCTCACCTGCCAGGTCTAAGCACTTTATATAACAAGTGTCACTATAACCAAATTACTTCAGCCCCCTTTCACAGTTCTTGCTGTGAATGTTCAACAGCTAATAGCCGTGGCCCTGTGTGTGGCTCTTAACTGGACAATCACAGCAACAGCTGTGTATCAAAGGCATCGGGGCCTTGAGGATTTCAACCCCCTCGGGCTCCGATGCATTTGTTTTTATAATTAGGACATTCTGCCTTCTAGGGGTAGAATGTTCTAATAGACTTATAGGCCCAGATTTATACTTTTTTTGTGCCGCATTTGCATCATTTTTTTATGCAAAAGTGGTGCAAACTTACAAAATACAATATTTTGTAAGTTTGCACCGCTTAAAAAAGTATAAATCTGGGCCATAGTCCGCTGTAGCTGGGCTATACCTGGCCATTAAAGGCTAGCTCCATTGTTAAAGGACCGTGCCTTCGGTTCAGGCCTCTAATAGCCGGCATAGTCAGCTATGTCAGGTTATAAGGCTACATTATAGCCTTCGGCAGAGGGCAATAATGCTTAATTTAATGCCTTAATGTGGCCCTTTATCGGCAACAGCTAGTACCACAATTTGTGATTAGAAATGCCTACACTGCCTAATCAGATTAGTACCTTAACTTTCAAAATGGTGGGACATTCAATTCATGTGACAGAACAGCAGGAAACCCCCTGATTTTAATGCAAGTCTGTGTGGGGATGAGCTCACTCACATTCAGTTTGAAGCACATTCGTACAGAAGCATCGTATTTAGTACTATTTCTCACACTGTATCGTTCACATGAACCTATAACCCCTCGTCCAAATGAAAAGGAGATGTTTTGTCTTGAGGCAAATATTCCGGATGAACAACAATTACTAAAAATTAGTTTTCTTGGCCCTTTTTGGCAGGATGAGACAAGACACAAAGGAGAGAAATGTGCTGAGCAGCAAGGGACAGTACTGCCAGCATGCATCAGAATCAGGCTTTGTCCTAGTTTTCACTTAATTGCTTGATCTTCTGATGCAAACAGATCGGTTTTCTCTAATTAAAATGGAATAATGAAAGACAACAATAACCCTCAAATCATGAGTCACTAATGATTGCTGCTGTGGAACATGAAAGGATGCCACATGGCGGCGTAACTCTGGAGGGGTGAAAAGGTTCAAAGTTTTTGAAAAGTACACATATGCAGCTGTCTTTTGTTATTGGGCCTATGTAAGTATGAGCGACAACAAGAAGTTAAAAAGTGGGACAAGGGGGGATGTAAGGCAGACAAATTAGGATTTTAGATATAGAAAAGATGAGTGGAGTCATTTGAAAGATGGCTACTGATTGGTTTTCAAGTACCAGTGACATTCTACTTATACGATAACATAGTTCACTTTATTATAGTACGTTACGGCCATTTATATGTACATTTAAACTGTAGTGAAGTACAGTCTATCACGTCATTTCTGTTTAGTCTCTCTTTTCTAATGGGCTTGTCAGACAATCTGCTAACCTTTGCGGAAAAAAGCACTTTTGATAACAAAGTGAAGCATTTAATAATTTTATCAAGCTCCAGATGCTGTGGTTCAGGCTAGCTCAAGGTTTGCAGAGGCTCTTGATGCAACTAGTCTAAAAAACATTTATTTTAGATTTTTTAGGTTTTGCTTGCACAGCGCTTGAGGCGAGCTTGTGGAATCAATTGTATTCAATATAAATCCTAAAAGGAACTTACATCCAACTCCCTTGCTTTCTTACTTTTAATTGGTTCCTGTGCTTGCCACTCACTTTTCGTCCGTTTATATTGGCTGTAGCATATTATTTCCTGTTGTTTATCTCAGGTGTTTGTCTTACCAGTGTTCTCAGGCCCAAGTACTGTTTTCATCTGCTGCTGTTGTCAAACGTCTTTGTGTATGCAAACCCTAACGTTTCAGAGCGCTTACAGCCTGACGCACTCACAGGCACTGGCTGTTTTTCTAGTCCCCTCCTCCCTTCCAATCAGGGCCCCTTCCCCAACGTCATTGTTTTCACCAGTCTCCATGCACGCCCATCGTGCACTGCATGTTTTAACATTCTAGTCGGTCCAGTGACGTTAAAACCTAAAATCCATGAGCAGGGTAAGGAGGGTCCAAATAAAGGGCAGGTGAGTGCTGATATTCCAGCTTTAAAAGCTGTTTTGATGGAAACAGCAAAAAGCAATCACCGTCAACATTTCCTTCAGAACTTATTTGCCTGTCTGCCTTCCTGGTGTCACACTCGTTGCTCACTGACATGGTCGTCAGGCAGGCAGTTTTCTCAAAACAAGTGCCAGTGAAATGTTTTTAGTCACACTGTGATTTTTCCCTCATATGTGGTCAGTGTAACCCGGGGGTGTATCTTGAGGTCCAATCTGCTGTGTCTCGTGTTGCCCCCAGTGCTTAATTTGTAAATGAAAAGGTGCCGGTGCCCAAAGCCCTCCTCTTAAATACGCGGCTGCTGCAATTAAATGTGTGAACATGGAATACTGAGGCAGCGTAATCCTGAAGCCATCTCGGGCCTCTTCAATCCATATAAAGCCACTCCCTGCCCCTTCAGCTCACTCTTGCAGCTTTCCGCTTTCTCCCTTTGTGACGCTTTTTCGTTTTTCCCTTCTTCCGTCTTTCCCATTTGTGTCTTTTGCTGGCAGCAAATGCTCGAGACAGATGAATAAGCCCCGGCCTCAAAAGTAAGTGCCGGTGCTCAGCACCGGAAACAACAAGCACAAATTAAGCACTGGTTGCCCCCTCTTTGCCCACTTGCTCCCTCCCCATCCAGCTCATCGAATGCTCTTGTGTGCTCCTTACTTGTAGCTTTCATGATTGTTTCAGGCACCTCCTCTGAGTGCCCAGTTTGCATGCTTTGAATAGTGCCTTCCAACCCAGCCTGCACAGATCTACACCCTTTGTCTCCTCCAAGAAGGTATATTTCTGCCCAGAGCCACCTAACACTGTAACGGAATCACTGCATCATTCTAAGTGCTTTAATAACCTTACACTGACAAGGACCTAAGGGCCAGATGTAGCAAGCAGTTTTGCCCATTCTGTTTCTATGGGAAAATGTGTTCGTACATATGGCCCTAAGTTCCTACCACTCTGCACTATATTTCTGTGCCTCTGTCAAAAGAAACGTGCAAACGTTACCAGGTAGATAACCTCTTCGACAGTCCATTTATTTGTTCAGAAGACAGCAGCCGCTTTAATACAGGTGCTTCTCATTCCAGCAGCAAGCTGTCAGAACAGCTATTGGAAGTGAATTCGCCTCCTGTGTTTCTGCCTTTGTCTGTCGATGACAGTGGTGTGTCTCCTTGCGGCTGTGTGTACTAACGCTCCTTGCATACACACTTGCTTATGTGCCAGTAAGGTGTGTTCATTTCTGTTGTCCCTAGGCGAGCCTCTGCCATGCTATTCTCTTTTACTATGGCAACTGAACATTTCACTTAAAGGACCTAAACGCACAGGCGCTTTCAGAGTTTGTTTTATGTACATATTGTACAAATGCCCTTCTGAATGTCTTATCTTCCTGTCTAGTAAATGACATCATATTATCTAGGTATAAAATGAGTTTGGAAAACAAAGAGTGTTAAGCAGCTTGTAGAGCGGTTCAATGTGTGATCCTGGACAGTATAATTTACAGTGTCTCGACCCCCTTCTCTGCAGATAATGATGTAAACGCTTGCTTGCACAAGGCTCACTTTGCTGCTACCACTCATTAGAACACTTGTGCAGTGGGCACCACATACTGGCTGCCGACATTGCGTGGTTCACCGAGTCATGCGCCTTCACCCACTGAATGATAAAAAGCTGTATCTAGGGATTCACACCTCAGATGCACAGGATACACCGATGTGTCGGCAGCAGGCACTCCACCCACCAGGCTGCGTTGGTTGCATCCTCTTTCTCCATGGGAAGGGCTGCATTAGGAAGTCATCTGGTGGGAATGTCTTGCTTGGCAGCACAGGTAAAGCTTTCTTGAGGCTCAAGACCTTGTGCACTAAAAGGTGTAGTAATTACCACACGGACACTGTGCTAATCATTCTCGATTGCCACTGAGGATGATCTCAGTTGTTTTTGGCACTCCGCGTGAGCGCAAACTCGAAAACACATCAATGCTGCCACTGAGCAGACGGAAAGCAGAGGTTGTTCCTGACGGGTCCCTCACTCCCTGCCTGTCGCTTTGTATGAGATCCTGGGGGCCTAGGAAGTGGGGTGCACAATAACAGGCAGATGCACCCACAGGGGCGGAGTCGTTCACGTTTTGATTACACGTTCATAACGAGCAGTTTAGATAGTGGATCGTTTTGGGTTGCACTACTGACATCTCTTTACCACACTTACATACCTTCCACCTACATTCAGACACCGCTCACCCCGCACAGTCACCCTGACACTGCACTGGCAGCGAGAAGCTGCTCACCCCCCACTCACACAGTGCTGACTGCACTCACACCACTGACACACCTCTCACCCAGCACTCACATTCCTCTCATCCTCCACCCACCCACACCTCTCACCCTGAACTCAAACCGCTCATCCTGCACTTACACTATTAACATGCCGCTAACCCTATACTCACACCCCTCTTACATTGTGCAGGGCGACATCTCTCACCCGGTACACTCACACACGTCTCACTCTGCACTGAACACACATCAGTCACCACGCATCGAGGCGCTTTCACTCTGCACTCACACCCTTATCAACCTTCATTCATGCACCACTCACCCTGCACGGAGAGCACTCGCACCATCCTCCCTGCACTCATACACTGCCCCCACACCTCTTGACTCATTGTTATTCCCATAGGCGAAACCTAGCCCCTTTACCAACGCTCGTTCAGATTTTGCATTCTTGCCATTGCTGATCTTGAGATTGTGTCTGTGCAGCAGAGTAAACACGTCTTACCCAAGACAGAGAGGAGGAGGGGGACAGAACAACCCAAATCACATAGAGTACCCATGAGTGCTGTGTTCCTAACTAACCAATCCTAGCTGTGGGAAGCATTTTTTAAATGAGCGCTTTTATAATCAGTCAAAGTAAGCTATTTGTACATTGTACATTTTTTGTGTGTCTGGAAATGGGTAAACTGCTGTCTACAATAAGTTCTCCTTATTTAAAACTCATCATGAAATAGTATCCTTTTTAAAGCTATTGAGGTGAGCTAGATTTTACTTTTCCGTCATTTGGGGCTACTAACCACTCTATGTCCTCTGAGCCCTAGGGGAGTCTTGATAAAATAGGATGCACACGAGTTAAAAGTTTGAAGTGAGGATGGCACCCTTAAAACACCTTGATATTTTTGTGAAAAATGTGGATGAACAAGAGACAGGAAACAGACTCTAGATAAAAATGTGGAGTTTAGGATCTCTGAAATCACAATTTAAAAATAAAACTTTTGGTGAAGTTGGTTTTTAAATTGGTTTGAAAATGCCACTTTTAGAAAGTAGGCATTTTCTTGCTTAAGCCATTCTGTGACTCTGCCTGTTTGTGTATTGTGTGTCTGGGTCAGTTTGACAGTTGGGCTGTTTTGCACCTCTCTCTAGACAGTGACACAAAGGGGGCTGGGGTGTAGCCTGCATATCCTGATGAGCCATCTGTGCTAAGATGGAGGGGAGGAGTGGTCATTCACACCTGAATGGACTGTGTGTGCCCTCACACAATACAGTCTCCAACACCCTGGTGTGTGTCTGGGGACTGGCCTGGACAAGGAAGGATCTTGCAAACAGTTCAGACTTTGCTTTGAAGTTTGCCAACTTCAAAGGCAGAAAGGGGTATAAGAAGAAGACTAAAAAGCCCAAACTTTTAGAATCTTTCTGGAATCAAGAGGAACCTCTGCCAAGGAGAAGAGCTGAAGAGTTGGAGGAGGAGTACTGTCCCTTTGCTGTGTTGCTTTGCTGGATTGGCCTGCAGTTGCTGCTTTTACCTTAAAAGAGAGCAAAGGGTGAGCTTTGTTGTGTATCCTGCTTGAGAAAGTTCCCCAAGGGCTTGGAGTAGAGCTTGATTCCTGTTGGAAGTCTTAGGGACACCAAAGACTTCAGTTTCCTCAACCTGCAGCACTGGGAACTGCGTGTTCTGTGCTGTAAAAGAAAAAAAACCACTGCAACACCATCAACGAAGCCGTTGGACTGCACCGTGACCTGCCGACGCCGCACGGAGCAGCACTGCCACGCATCGCACCACGACCTTGGTCTTTCTGACGTCGTCATCAGATGACTTCACTGAGCCGCTGCTTGCAACGTGACCTGTGAGCCCGCACTCCGGCATCGCCTGCTCACACTGCAGCCTAGGCCTCCCTGGCGACGACGCTCCTGCTGACACCGGCGCCGCTGCCTGCACCGTGACCTGTGGACACCTCTCGTGTGGAGCACGAAGCACCGTCCCATCCCACACCGCAACCCCCTTCAAACGAAGCCAGCACTATAGACTCCAGTGTACTCAATAGACATCCCTGTCTGCACCGCGACCCGTAAACGCTGCCTGGAGCCGTCCCGTGCCGCTGACTTAAGCCTACCGACGACAGCACTTCAGCAATGATGATGCCGCTGGCTGCACCGTGACCTGGTGACACCGCACATCGCACCTCCTTGCTTCACACCACAGCCCTGGTCTCACCAATGCCGCTGAACGACCATCACCAAGCCGCTGCATGCACTGTGACCTGTGGGCACCGCACGTTCCACCATTCTGCTTTGCACCGCAGCCCCGATGCCATCCACGCCAGCGCTCCTGACTTTATCAGCCAGGAGTTCGATACGCAATGCGTGTGGCTTCAAGGGCCCGACGACTCCCGCACCGGCTACGGAACCAACACAGCCACGCTGCTCTTCGGAGCTCATCGCGAGGATCACGATGCCCTGCAAATCCAAGGTACTGTTTGTGGGTCTTCCTGACACCGTAGCTTGCCCGCGACGCCGCAGCCAGCCAGAACCATTGGTTTTGTTGATCACGATGCTCTGATAACCCCAGGTGGAGCTATCGACTTCAAGGAACTGTATTTTTAAGTTAACTCTTACAAAATTCATATTTTTTGCACTGTATGTTGAATTTTTATCATTTTGGTCTTGTTTTACACAGATAAATATTGACTATTTTTCTAAAACTGGTGTGATGTCCTTCTGTAGTGTTTTAACTGTATTATTGTGTGTTATGTGCAAATGCTTTACACACTGCTTCTGAGATAAGCCTGACTGCTTGTGCCAAGCTACCAAGGGGGAGAGCAGGGTTTATCTGAGTGAGTATCTCCCTTATCCTGACTAGAGTGAGGATCACTACTTGGACAGGGTTCAAACCGACTGCCAACTAGAGATTCCATTTCTAACACAAACTTATAACTGGCATTTCAAAACAATCACTGGCTGGAATCTCCTGCAGGAAGTGAAGCTTCAGGGTTAGTAGACACACTGTGGGCCTCATTGACGAGGAAGTTGCACAGCACGGCGCTGCACCAAAATTGGCAGCGTTGCTTCACTTAAAAAATGCAGGGATGCGCCGTATTTACAAAAATACGACACACCCCATGTTTCCCCTAGCGCTAAATTTAGCTGCCTCATGCCAGTGCAGGCATCCATGCACTATAGTGCGTTGCAGGGAATGATCATGTGCAAGAAGGCTTCCCTTCCTGCACATAGACAATCAATAATGGCAATTTGTTAGTTCTATATGTGCTGCAGAAAGCAGCACACATAGAAGTAGCAAATTATAATTATTTCATGATTGTTTATGTGTCAACATCAGGGCAGTGAGCGCTCTATGGGCGACTAAAATGCAAAAACCCAACCCTTATGCAAGGACCTAATTCATGCATTGTATTTGTATGCAGTATGTTAACCTTTTGCATTGCAGACTTTAACCTTGAAAAACACTATTAATGATGTTTGCAATAACTGTTCATTTGCAATGTATTGCTGCAGGCTTACTGAGTGTGTTAGGGTGTGGTCCCTTTCTAGGACCTTCTAGAAGCTTTACCTGCAGCATGACTGGGTGTGGTTTATGGGCTGGGCCAGATTCTATATAAGGGAGCCAGCCCAGCTCCATGTGCTCACTATTCAGAGGCCCCGGTGCAGAGCAGCAGCAACTTCCTGAGCTCCTGTTCCGGAGGCCTACTTTGACCTTTCCAGGCCTTGCTCTTCATTGTATTGGTGATCATTGAACAGGGCGGTAAGACGGAGGTCGGGCTGCGCCCCCAACCCCGTTTTCAAAGGCATTTGAGTTTTTCATGTTGAAAGATTTTTCCTTGTGCGTGTGAATGTGCTTGCGGTTTCTGGCATTTACATGTTGATTTTCGAATCGGCAAGATGCTCGATTCATTCTTGGCATTTGACTTTTGAGATTCGGGTCGGCAACAGTGTGCGCGACCATTTCTTGACATTTGCATATTGACTTTCGAATCGGCAAGGTGCGTGATTCATTCCTTGCATTTAATTCTTGATACTCATTGTGCGCTACCATTTCTTGGCATTTGCATGGTGGCATTCGAATCGGCAAGATGCGCGATTCATACCTTGCATTTAACCCTTGATAATCATTGTGCGCTACCATTTCCTGGCATTTGCATGGTGGCATTCGAATCGGCAAGACGCGCAATTCATTTCCCGCATTCAAACTTTGATGTTCAGATCGCTTACAGAGTGCGCGATCATTTCATGGCATTTGCATATTCATGTTGGAATCGGCAAGACGTGCCATTCATTCCGCATTCAAACCTTGGTGTTCAGATCGCTTACAGAGTGCGCGATCATTTCATGGCAATTAAAACTTTGATGTGTAGTGTTTCCTGAAGTGCACACAACTATCCAGGGCTTTTTAATTTTCTGCAAAGGTGTTAAAATTCAAGACGTTACATTATATGGGCATATTGAGTCCTTAGTACAATTCCTATTGTTTTCCAGGAAATGTTCAGATTACTTTTTGTCCTCATGTAGAAAGACAATGTTTGTTCTGGAAACATAATTCTAGAAGGTTCTTATATTCCTAGACAATATGTGACATTTCATGAAAAGTTCATATGAAAAGTTGTATTAACCATTCTTGATTCCTTCCCAGGTACCCAGTCATCTTGAGGCCTAGTTATAGTCCTTTCTTAAGTTAACCATGGTTACAGTATGACTGCTTAGAATCATAGTCTAGTGAAAAGCACTGTGATAAAATCTTGATATTGTGTGGTTGAACTTTTTGCTTCCTACAGGTCTCTTTCGCAGCTGTTTCCATCCTAATCCCCTTTCCCCCGCTTGGACTCTCTCAGGCTTTTCTATCAGAGTTTTGGAGCTGTTTAGTGGTGGACATGTTGGGAACGTGCGCAGACCCCAAGGAACTGGTCTCCCTGACATTATGTGCAGGAAGGGACGCCTTCCTGCACATAAACAATCATTCATGGCGCTTTGCCCTTTTTTAAATGTTTGCTGCAAAATGCAGCCCACATAGAAAAACGCAAAAACAAGAGAAATAAAAGTATTTCTCCTCATTGTGCCCTGCTAATGCCACCCCTGGGAGCCGTACGTTTTTGTAGCTGCCTCAGGTTTACGAATCCTTGTAAATCTGGGACAGCGTCAAAATGCAATGGATGTTGCACTGGAACATTCACAGCAACACCCATTACACGCCCCTTTGCCGCAAAAAACTGCATCAGTGGGTGGGGGCTATATTTACAAGACAGCGTTAAGCCACACAAAGTGGCTTATCCCCGCCTTGTAAATATGGAAAATGGCACAGCGCCACCGGAACATCGCAAACTGTGATGCACAAGTGGCACTAAGGGCTCGTAAATAAGGCCCTATGTTTGTTACTGAGTTGAAGGCGGTTCGTAGAAATCTACTTGGATTCTGCATTTTCTGGCACTGAGTGACTTATTGCGTCTGTCTACTCATAAGCCTTACATGTCAACAGGAAATCCGTGGATTTAATGTTTTTCTCATAACCACTTCATCTGCTTTCAGCATTGGTGAAATAGCGGAGAAAAGGGAAATTATGCAGGAACAATTGCAAAAATACCGATTCCAGCATGTTTTTACGTGAAAACCTATGGGAGTAAATCCGCCCTCCAGAATGACTGATGCACGTGTAATTACCAGACCAGATAACAGTCCACTGAAAATGGCTGCTATATTTAAAATACCTCTTTTTGTCACAACCCCAAGTAAGAATCCTACTCCAGGAGGTTTGATTCTACACATGAAGTAGATTTCCAACTTTTATAGTGCTCACAAAATCTCAAAGAGTAATCAGGGAAACACCTTGTGAAGCAGGGCATACGTTCTACAATTTAATATTAAAGTACATTTTCAGGAGGATTTCTCTGGCTGTATCCTTAAATGGATTATCCACTATGCCGCAATCAACCTACATTTTCTGCAATCATACTACATTTGTACAGAAGTGTTTATTTATCTGGATAATAATTCCCATATAAAGACAACTCTTTCCAACAAGCAAATGAAACATAAAGGTGTTCCTTTTCCCTTTCTGTTTGCAGAAACAGTGTTTCTCAAATACATTATAGAAGTTTTATATTCATTTTGTTTTTAGGTGCAGACGGTGTCAGTGCAAGTGTAGCTACAAGACGTCTATGAACACAGCAATCCAGAACAATAACACATGAGATAAACAGCATGATTACGAGTGAAGTTGATATACATGTGTGTAACAAACAATCACTGAGAAAGATGTTAGATATGAACTTAAGAATCGTAAAAACGCCTTTTTCTGCACTTAATTTTGGTTCACAAACCTCTTTTGTGAACTGGACCGATGCAGCATCGCCGATTCCATAAAATGTGCAAAAGCAAACTGGCACATTAGTCAGATTAAAAGACAATCAGTTCCCTTCTAACCCTTGCTTTAAATGGAAATGTAGAAGTGCAGGCACTCAAGACTCAGAGTGACCGTCTCTTCCTGAGAAGTGCCGGTACTATCCTATTAAAGTTATTGCTGCAGTGCTGAGAAGTGCAGATTACAGAAGAGAAGGAACTCAGTACCAGAGAGCACCTGCCCATTTAAAGCACTGTTCTAACAACATTTGTAACCCTTGATGGGCAGACAGCTGAATACAGTACACACAGCTTGAAGATGAGACACAAATGACTGACAATCACTAGGGGTGGGTGATAAACTCTGCTCTGCTGACAAAGTTTACAGAGTTTTGCCCACTCCACATTGTGTTTGGCGCACAGAATTCAGCAAAACTCTGCCAATCGCCACATGGCGGAGTTTTTCTCGCATGCGGCTCGCCAACGTGAAGCTGGCAAGCAAAAATAAATGAGCACTTGAACACCTCTGGGTGTGATTTCTCAACGCAGGTGGTCAGAGCAGTTGCCGCTCACGTTGAGAAAGTTGCCGCTTGCGTTGCAAAAGCTGTCGCTCGAGTAGAAAATCTACTCAAGCACAATAAGGAAGCAGCACCATCTGGCCTGCTGCGTGGTGCAGTTCGCGCTGATTTTACAGTGTGGAACAAGCCCCCAGTGCTAAGACTAGAAGTCAGCTGTGCATGGAACTCGCAGAGTTTTTATTTAACTCCATGGAATTCTGCAGAGTAAAACTACTACTAATAATAGCAACCATCTATGAGCTATTTCACTGGTGAACATATTTACCCCAGGACGGGTCACAGGCTGTGGTTCCAAAAGAGCAATTTGTTGTATAAAACGATCAAGGATTTGTTTGTGTTTTCCTAGTTGTGTATGATTTTTTTTTTCCTTTTGAAATAAAGGATGTGATTCTCTTGTATGTTGCAGTGAAAAGAAATGTGGGCTTGTTTTCAATGCGGGAACAGTTCTACAAAGACCCGCTGTCTGTCTACTCTCCTGCTTCCATTTACTCATCCAGGGAGCAGTGCTGAGCCACAGAGTAAGTTCCTAGCTCTAAAAGAAATGCTCTATAACCTATAAACGACCACGTTTGCAACATGAGGGAATTTAGCTTATACTAATTAAAAGCTGCTTAAAAACAGCAGAAACACTCGGGAATTTGTAGAGCTGAAAGTCCACCGTGGTTTATAACACCTACCACCCATTAAAAAAACATTGCTTTTAGATTTTGTCCCATGTGGGTGGCCTCTAATGTCAGCGGCCACCCATCCACTTACCCCGTTGCTCCAACCCTACAGCTCTCCACCATAGCTGTTAAGTAGGAACTCAAACTATTTCTCCCACCATTCCCTCCAAGGACGCACCTTTAAAGGACACTTGCTAAAGTTTGGAGGACAGCATTAGTTTTGTGGGAGACAGCGTGTCAGTTATCCATGGGCTGAGACTACGTACCTCTTGTGTAAAGGCCCAGCAGCTCATTAGTGAGAGTACACTTCTAATGTTCTCCATGAGGATTTGCCCTATAAATCAAGGCAGTGGTTATGACAATATGATGAATATCCATGTGAGTGAAGACAGCTTCTTCTCAGCAGTGCACCCTGCTTAGCTCTAGGGTTCTGTTGTGGTGCAAGTTGCCATGAAATCTCCTCCAATTGTCCCGGAATTCTTTATTCATCTTTGCCTTGTTGCAACCCTCCTTTTTGTCCTCTTGCTCTACTGTCTAAGAACAATCCACAAGCCTCTACTTACTCCCAGGTAGCTTTCCTCAGAACCCATATAAGCAAGCAAAGACAGAAAGAAACTTCATATATGGAATTATTTTTGCTATCTCTGTCATGTATCTGGACAGCACCACTGTCCAACTGGATCTAGATGACCAGTCGGGCCCATCGGGGACCTCGGGACAGTCGGTTCCCCACACCCAGTCACAGGCCACCACAGAGCTTCCCCCCTCTGGAAACACCAGCACAGCACCCACCCAGCGGGCCCATACCTCCGTCCCCAGGACACGTCAATCAGCAGTGTGTCCACCACTACAGGGAACCCAGGCTAACCCACCACCCCAACAACAACAGGGACCTGGGGGCAGTGGTAGTGGGCATACGGTCCAGGGGACGGAGGCCCAGGAACACAGGGGAACTGGGAGGGCTGCTGTGCGACAGGGGGCGGACAGGCCCAGGGAACCCACTTTCCACAAGGCCCTCTCCTCCATAATGGGAGCCTACCACCACTCCCAGGAGACGATGGCAACGTTACTGGCCAAGTTTCAGGAGACCCAGCGCCTGCAGGAGGAACATTATATGGGCTTCAGGGAGGAACTCAGAACCATCAATTCCACCCTGGGCACGATCGTAGGGGTGCTGAAGGAAGTACTCAACACCAGGAGGGACACTGTGGCACTACAAGAGGCCCCTGACACTAGCCTGGATGATGAACTGCCCACCACCTCCGCCGGCGCTAGTGGACAGGAGGCATCACCACAGGACCACCACACCAGCACCCCACTTCCTGCAGAGGGAGAACCACCTCGCAAACGGTCCCTGAGATCCAGGACAAAGACAGAGAATGATGCCAAGACCCCCGCCATTAAATGAGACCACCCTGATTGTCATCCTACTGTCCCATTTCGTCACCCTGTCCATCCTTAAACTGCCCCAGCTCCACTTCCTATGCCCATTTGGGCAATGCACCTGTGAGACTAATAGACTGGACTCTGCCATGGACATTCCTCCGCCATCACCCCTCACCATTTTGCTACCCCCTCCAATTTTGAACACTAAAATAAACACCCTTAAAGCACAAAACAATCTGGAGTCAGTCTGTGATTTCAGAATACTGTATTAGCAATTACTGTGGAAAAAAGCTATTTAATTTGTAATGTCGACATACCTATGTCACACAGCTCTAGTCCATGAGGAATCAAAGCAATTGTCACACTGTGGGACCCAGATCTGTGAAATCGTAAGGGAAAGTGACCACTCAGTGACCATACACTGGGTGAAAACGACAGACAGTTGAGAGGCAGTAGTGTTTAAGTACATGTAGTAGTCAGGTTTGTATTCTTACCTGTGTTTCACTGGAAATATTGCTGGATCACTGAGTCCCTGTTGTCCATGTCTTCTTCCTCTGCTTCCTCGTTTTCACTGTCCACAGGCTCCACAGCTGCAACAACACCGCCATCTGGACCATCCTCCTGCAGAAAAGGCACCTGTCGTCGCAAAGCCAAGTTGTGAAGCATACAGCAGGCCACGATGATCTGGTACAGCTTCTTTGGTGAGTAGAATAGGGATCCACCTGCAATAGGGAGGCACCTGAACCTGGCCTTCAGGAGGCCGAAGGTCCGCTCGATCACCCTCCTAGTTCGCCCATGGGCCTCATTGTAGCATTCCTCTGCCCTTGTCCTGGGATTCCTCACTGGGGTCAGTAGCCATGACAGGTTGGGGTAACCAGGGTCACCTGCAAATGGCGAGGGACAACTGTTAGACACACACTAACCTGGAGGGATATCCCCAGACCCAGACAACCATTCCCACTGACTAGCTTCCAGGTGCTCACCTAATAGCCACACACGGTGCCTCTGGAGTTGACCCATCACATAAGGGATGCTGCTATTCCGCAGGATGTAGGCGTCATGCACTGAGCCAGTGAAATTGGCATTCACATGGGAGATGTACTGGTCTGCCAAACATACCATCTGTACATTCATCGAATGATAACTCTTCCGGTTTCTGTACACCTGTTCACTCCTGTGGGGGGGTACCAAAGCCACATGTGTCGCATCAATGGCATCTATGATGTTGGGGATATGTCCCAGGGCATAGAAATCACCTTTCACTGTAGGCAAATTCTCCACCTGAGGGAAAATGATGTAGCTCCGCATGTGTTTCAGCAGGGCAGACAACACTCTGGACAACACGTTGGAAAACATGGGCTGGGACATCCCTGATGCTATGGCCACCGTAGTTTGAAATGACCCACTTGCAAGGAAATGGAGCAGTGACTTCACCTGCACTTGAGGGGGGAATTCCTGTGAGATGGCGGATAGCTGACATCAGGTCTGGCTCCAACTGGGTACACAGTTCCTGGACTGTGGCACGGTCAAGTCTCTATGTGATGATCACATGTCTTTCCTCCATTGTCGACAGGTCCACCAACGGTCGGTACACCGGAGGATGCCGCCATCTCCTCACATGTCCCAGCGGACGGTGCCTATGAAGGACAACAGCGAGCACAGAGTCAAACAACTCAAAGGTACGTACCCACAGCTTACACAGAACACCATTCATAATCTAAAAAGTGGCCTGTATGTGTGTTGAGTCTAGGTAACTGCCTACAACCACAACCACAACATCTTCCTCCACTCCCAAACCCCCTCCAGCTACCCGTCCCAGTGTCTCCCAAAAACTTTTCCTGTCCAACCTTGACCTCTTTCCCACACCTCCCCCACCCCGTCCGTCTCCTAGGTCCCGAACTAGCACCTCAGCCACAACATCTCCGGGACCAGTGGTGCCTGTAGTCACCGGAATCTGGAGTGCACCAGCCACCAGGGCAGCCAGTGCGGCACGGAGCCACAGCACAGACAGTCCCCCACCTGTCAAGCATCAGAAGTTGGCCAGTGCCCGGCGGGAGAGGGGGAAGACTCCAGCCACGAAAGCCGCTCCCAGGGGTACAGGTGGGAGTGTGGAGTCAGCTGCGACACCTTCCAAGGTGGGGAAGGGGCACAAGAAACTCAGCAAGTCTGGGAAGAGCAGCACAGCGGAGAAGACCACCATCATCCCCGCTGCCCAGGAGGCCACCGCCAGCACCAGCCCTGCTGCCCAGGAGGCCACCGCCACCAGCCCCGCTGCCCAGGAGGCCACTGCCAGCACCATCCCAGCTGCCCAGGAAGCCACCGCCAGCACCAGCCCAGCTGCCCAGGAGGCCACCGCCACCAGCGCTGCTGCCCAGGAGGCCACCGCCAGCACCAGCCCTGCTGCCTAGGAGGCCACTGCCACCAGCCCTGCTGCCCAGGAGGCCACCGCCAGCGCCAGCACCAGCCCGCTGGGATAGAGAGGACCCCCAGCACAAGCCCCACTGGGCCATGAAGGACCGCCAGCACAAGCCCTGCTGGGCCATGAAGGACCGCCAGCACAAGCCCCGCTGGGCCATGAAGGACCGCCAGCATAAGCCCCGCTGGGCCATGAAGGACCACCAGCACAAGCCCCGCTGGGCCATGAAGGACCGCCAGCACAAGCCCCACTGGGACAGAGAGGACCGCCAGCACAAGACCCGCTGGGCCATGAAGGACCGCCAGCAGCTGAGTCACTGCAAAGGAGGCCGCCGCTCCAAGCACCGCTGAACAGGGCACCGTCGTCTCAAGCACTGCTGAACAGGGCACTGCCGTCTCAAGCACCGCTGAACAGGGCACCGCCGTCTCAAGCACAAGCACCGCTGAACAGGGCACCGCCGTCTCAAGCAACGCTGGCCCATGAGCGCCAAGGGCACTGATGCTACTGAGTCCGTCACAGGCAGAATGAAGCACTCTGGGCACCATGCCCCCTCCAGAACCAGTGGAGAGATCCATCCACTACCTCTGTCCTTAGCAGGATGAAGCACTCTGGGCACAAAGCCCTCTCCAGAACCAGTGGAGAGATCCATCCACTACCTCTGTCTTTAACAGGATGAAGCACTCTGGGTTCCATGCCCCATCCAGAACCAGTGGAGAGATCCATCCACTACCTCTGTCCTTAGCAGGATGAAGCACTCTGGGCACCATGCCCCCTCCAGAACCAGTGGAGAGATCTATCCACTACCTCTGTCCTTAGCAGGATGAAGCACTCTGGGCACCATGCCCCCTCCAGAACCAGTGGAGAGATCCATCCACTACCTCTGTCCTTAGCAGGATGAAGCACTCTGGGCACAAAGCCCCCTCTAGAACCAGTGGAGAGATCCATCCACTACCTCTGTCCTTAGCAGGATGAAGCACTCTGGGCACCATGCACCCTCCAGAACCAGTGGAGAGATCCATCCACTACCTCTGTCCTTAGCAGGATGAAGCACTCCGGGCACAAAGCCCCCTCCAGAACCAGTGGAGACTGTTATCCACTTGAGAGACTGTGGCTTTGCACTCCCCAGGATGGAACAGTGGGCAACCCATCCACTGTATAGACTTGACAGACTGTGGCTTTGCACTCCCCAGAATGGAATAGTGGGCAACCCACCCACTGTAGAGACTTGAGAGACTGTGGCTTTGCACTCCCCAGGATATGGCAGTGGGCAACCCACCCACTGTAGAGACTTGAGAGACTGTGGCTTTGCACTCCCCAGGATATGGCAGTGGGCAAACCACCCACTGGAAAGACTTGAGAGACTGTGGCTTTGCACTCCCCAGGATATGGCAGTGGCCAAACCACCCACTGCAGAGACGTGAGAGACTGTGGCTTTGCACTCCCCAGGATGGAACAGTGGGCAACCCACCCACTGTAGAGACTTGTGAGACTGTGGCTTTGCACTCCCCAGGATATGGCAGTGGGCAAACCACCCACTGGAAAGACTTGAGAGACTGTGGCTTTGCACTCCCAAGGATATGGCAGTGGGCAAACCACCTACTGTAGAGACTTGAGAGACTGTGGCTTTGCACTCCCCAGGATGGAACAGTGGGCAACCCACCCACTGTATAGACTTGAGAGACTGTGGCTTTCCACTCCCCAGGATTGAACAGTGGGCATGTGGCCCTCTCGTGGATTTGGCGTTGTGCACTCAACCGGCTTAGGTGCCCCACCTTTCCCTCCCCCTGAGGTCCCTGTTTTCTTGCTCTCTGATGCCCCTGCAGTGTTCTCTCCGTCATGGTCAGGGATCTTGTGTGGGCCTCGCACATACCGTGTGGGCCCAGTGTTCCACGGACTTAATTGGAGCACTACCTGGACTACTATGCTTGGTATATATTTTGTACATGGTGTATATATATATTTTTGCCTACTTGATTTTAATATATTACAATGGTTACACTCATTTTCTATTGTCTTTGCATTCTTCCGGGGGGTTGGGGGATGTATCAATATGGATTAGTGTGTGTGTTGTCGTGGGTGAGGGTGGGGGTGTTGCGTGTGTGTCCCCCTGTTTTTTCCCTCCCCCCTTCCCTGTGTCGTAGGTGCAGTACTCACTGTGGTCTTCACCGCCGGCGTTCATGCTCCTGGTAAAGTAGCAGGAAGACTATCCCAGGGAGAATTTGGAGTTCCGGGTCCATGGTGTCCTAGTTCCTCGTGGGGTGTGTAGAGGTGAGCGTTTTCCCTTCGAAATCCTGTTTCCGCCGTGTTTTTATCTGCGGTGAATCCGCCCCAGAAAAGGTGGCGGATTGGTAGGTTGTGATACTGTGGGCGGTATTTTGTCTGCCACCTGTCTGTTGGCGGTGACCGCCAAGCTGCTTGTTTGTACCGCCGTGGCGGTCGGAGTGTTAAAGTGGCTGTCTTTGTTGGCGGTTTCCGCCACGGTCGTAATTGCTAAATTTTTACCACCGGCCTGTTGGCAGTCTTACCACAGCTTTAACACCGACCGCCAGGGTTGTAATGACCACCTATATGTTTTCCTCTATTAAAATTTGGCAGGCTTGACCTGCCAAACTGTAATGAATGTTGGGTTATTTAACCCATCTGATAATTATCAGATGTATTAAATGAAAACAAAGTTTTAATTCTGGCTTGTGCATAAACAGGGGTTTACGCACAGGATAGGATTTAACAAGTCACTCATAATTAGGTCCTATGCGGTGTAAAATAAGAAAACTAGGCATGCAGCAATTTTCATCTATGCAGCCAGGATCTGAAACAACATCGTTGTATCCCTTCGGACCGCCTCAACACCGATCTTACTTTGGTAAGAGCTGAGGACTCAACTTGATCACAATGCATTAATCATCCATAACCCAGCTACCTCTTCTATCACTTGTTGACTTTATGCTTGTCTTTCACTTTGTAAAGCACTTCTCTGCATTTTGGCTAAGTTGCACTATTGAAATTCTGTTTACATACATGCATACATACTTCTTTTTTTAACAATTGTAGGGGCTAGTACAGAGGGTACAGCCAAAGCATATTTGTGCATGTGCACAAACAAGTATTTCTGAAACTGTACATATGCTTTCAGATCAGATACATTTTAGCTCATGTGTAAACATACTCCAACATTATTTGGATAGAATTCAAGCCAAATATCAATGCAAATAACGAAAGCAGTTAAATATGGCCATTTTTTTTCTTCCTTAAGTACTGGTTTTAGTTTGTTTACATTGTGGGAGCTTTCCTCAATATTTAAACTGCTTGGTGATGCAAATCAGCACGATAAAACATATATTGCTTCTTTGTTTTGTGTGTTTTTGATTCCAATAGATAGAATGTTGATGCATGTGAATTTTCATCAATAATTGGAACAGCTTCAAATTACTGTAGAACAGAAATGTTAATAGCATTGTTGATGATACGACAGATATAAATATTTGATTTGGTAGGTGTACTTTATGTTGGAGTATTTGAACAGGTATTGCAAACATGCAGACTCTTCCATCATTGCTAGCTACACTCACTCTGCAGGGGGCCATTGGCACCCCTCTGGCTGTATACCAGAGCTCATTAAGGTGTTGGCCTAAATCCAGTGAGGTGAGAGTCAGGATTACAACATTTACTTATAGGTATCCACTGCATGCTCTCATGACCTCAACAGGATGACTGCAGCATCTCCTCGGATCACAGCAAGGGCACATGACATCCAATTTACAAGTGCGTAATTAGATGCTTTCCCTAGAAATATTGCTTTGAGCTAAAATAAGTAGAGATGACAATGTACCAAGTAAGCTCTTAAATTAATATGCATAAGATGCATACAAGGTATTCTGAGACTATAAAAGATGTTGGTGTTGACGAAGTTGGGTGCGGTGTCAGTCACTGAGCTGAGCTGAGCTGCCCTCCTACCGTAATTCATAAAAGCCAAAATTATATTGCTAAACAGAGTTGTGTTGTTTCTTCATTTCTTGACTCCACAACATCTAGCGAGCCAGCCAGGAGCTGTCTTCTCTTCCCTGGATGCAGCTGAAGGAGGCACCGACTGCACCACTTGAAAAGTATACTGTGCACAAATCAGGTGACCATACACCTGCCTATTCAAACAGGCAGTCGGACTTCCAGTCCTAAAGGGTGAGGAGAGGTTGAGCTTCGTACCTTATTATTTTTAAATGCATGATTCTTTTTGGCAACTATAATATGAGGGAATACATGCATGATTTATGTGGGGTATAAATGTCATGCTACAAATAAATTGTGACTTCCCGGTCAGACGGGAGACTATCTAGTACAAATACCCTTTTGTGATAAGAGGGAGGGATGACAGGTAGCAGTGCATTACCCAGGGGGGCAGTCTCTGGAAGGGACATTCATTTGGGAATGCCCAGCAGGTATCCCGGTTAGAGCCGGAGGGTCAGAGTAGAAGTAGTGAGGTGGACCGGGTAACTGGTGTGAAGTCTGACGTGGTAAGAGACCGTCACTTTACCAGCGCCAACAGGCCTTGTTCTGAATGAGACACACTCCCGGCTCACAAATTCCCAGAATTAACACATCTGGAAGGTGTCTTTGAGGGAGAGTGATTGAGGCTGAGGCATCAGTGGGGAGTCTTCCGTTTAGGTAAAGGGGCAACCAGATGGTTGTCTATCAATTGACTTTGCCCTCAGCACGGTCAGACCCTTGGTTGCAAACCTGAAAAGCACAACAATAACAAGTGGATGCATTTTATGAGTAATGAGTGAGAAGGAGGACAAAAAGAGTACAGTGCTTTATAATCATAAGGGTCAAGTTATAGAGAAATGGCAATAGTCCCCACCAGTTGTGATGCAGTCAGATATAAGTGAGGAGGAAAGGGTGCGAGATCTCTGCCATATTTTTGACATCCCAATAGACACCCCTCACGTGTCCCGTAAGTGGGGAATAATTATTATAGATAAAAAAACACGGGGACCAGAATAAAACACCCCAAAGTAAGTGAAGGTTGTTAATAAATCCCTATGAGTGAGATTGATGATTCTCTGTGGCAGGAAACAGATACCATTGAGTTAAAATTAGTTTTCAAATGGGCTCACGGGCAACCCACATGCCCATGCAACACCCTGTGGTTTGAAATAATAACACAGTCACCCATCACATTAGAGGCTCTTCTTGATGCATTTCTCACAGATATTCTTAATTTCACAACCTTAAACAATGAATGGCCTCCCGAGCACCACAAGTAGTTATTTACATACATGACAACATTATAACACGCATTGTGACAGGCACCAATCCATTCAGATCCCCCATAAACTCACCCGCCCCAGATATCACCACAAAAGAGGTGTTGCATAGATTAGCGATACATATGGCTGACGTTCACCAATTAGGTCTCACAACAATATATGTAAAGTCAGGTAATACTGAGTAATATTACCCCTGCATATCACTGCTATAGGTCAGCAACAGTGGTAAAGGCAAATACATATTAAGGAGGCAGACGGGGTTGAAAAGGGACACACAGTGCAGCGGTCAGATTGAAAGAGGTACGCGAAGGAAACACACGTCCTCTGGGGACCATGGGCACCCCTCTGGACCACATGATAAAAACGTTCCCTTCAGATAAAAAATAATACCAAAATATTGTAAGCAGTGGCAAAAAGGCACTGAGGATCACGCCCAGCCATGGCCAAAGGAAGGGACATTTGACGAGGACATAGCTGAACACACATTGACTTACATTCGTTCAACGTATAAGAAAAAGAAGAGACAGAAAAGGGAAGCTATTCTGTTACTAAGGCGGGTATTCTGTCACGAGAAGACAAATGTGAAGTCAACCACGCCCAAAGAGGTAGTGGTGTGAACACAACCAGAACCCCCAGGAAAGTCTCTAGGGGAACCCACACCTTATGGTTTCTACCCTATCCTGCCAGCTGCAGGGTACCAGGATCCAGTTCGGATTGAGCCTAAGAAGGAGAGGTTAGAGGCGCAGGGAGCTAAGGCGACCCCTGCTCCCATCCCATCAGCTCCTCGAGCTGACTCAGAACAGAGTGGGAGAGACAGGCTATTAAGTGAGTTGCACATACGGTAAGGCAGGCAGAGCGGTATAGGAGCCTTGCCCTCTGCCGGGGGCAATGGACTACAGGGCATGTCATTCTTGGGCTTGGAGATACATCTGCAGACACTCTAAGAGTGGCAGCAGCGGAATGGTTAAAGAGGAAGAGGAATGGGAGAGAGATGCAGAGACACCACAATATGAGGAGCCCATGGATGAGTTAGAGGGTGCAACAGGGACAGAAGATGATGAGAACTGGGACGGTGGGTTAAATAGGAGTGTGCACGAAAAAGGGGTAAACAGAAAGCTATATAATTTTTGCCTGGGCCCTACACAAGAGCTATTAATGACAGTAAGAGGTGCCACAGATACAAAAATGAGGTCAATCCTAAAAACAAGTAGGCCAGATTTCACACCCATAGAGACAATAGAACGAAAGGAGGGTAGCTATTTTTGTCAACCCTTCTTTGATGAATTAGCGAGGTGGACCAAAAAGGAAGGAAGAAAGCCATGGCCCGACAAGGGTCTTTTCAACCCTTTGACTTAGGGACTGCAGAAGAGTGCATACGGCAGGGATGGGGTGACCCAGGTTGGAACTACCCCTACATGCAAGAATGCCTTGCTGCCTGAGCAGTATGCTATAGACAAACCAACTAATGTGACACGCAGTATTAGACCAGATCCAAGGTTAAGCCTCAGGTCAGTAAGCCCTCAACCACTAACTCAGTTACCCCTTATTTTTAAGGGAGGGCAGGTACCTACATATGTACCATGGCCTCAGATGGACAAAGAGAATTTAAAAAGAGCACTGCCCACTCTGTCTGAAGGAGCGGGAAAATGGAAAGGATGCTTTGAAAAACGCACTGCCGGGGTCAACCTCGATTTAGGCGACGTTAAAAGCTTGCTCAGGTCATTAGTGAGAGACGAAGTAAACACTATGGCCCATATTTATACTTTTTTAGCGCCGCATTTTTGACGCAAAAGCGGCGCAAACTTACAAAATAATTGAATTTTGTGAGTTTGCGCCACGTTTGCGTAAAAAAATTACGCAAATGTGGCACTAAAAAAGTATAAATATGGGCCTATTTTTGTTATAGCAGGGTTCCCTCAACTGACTCTGATAAATACACAGTTTGATGGATCGTCTTTTTACAATGTCCGCCAACATGTTTGGGATGCACTTCGGCAGATGTATCCAGATAGACCAGACATTGGAGCCCTTATGGCAGAAAGTATAAAGTTGACTGAGGAAGTAGGTTGTAACTGGGAAAACATGGGAGGAAATGCAATTTTGTTTTATAATGTATTAAAAGGAGGCCTTCCCACTGACATTCAAGCAAGCTTAGACGGAGTAGTGGGAATAGAGGCTAAACCATGGCCCGAAATACAGGCCCATATAATACATTATTTTAAGCAAAAACAAGAAAAGGACAAGGAAAGAACAGTACAGGCAGAAAGGGCCACAGCTAAATTGGTGCAACAAAAGCTTAAGAAACTGAGTATGGAAGGGGCACTTGTGACTGCACCACCAACAACTGTTGCAACGACAGTGCAGGTACAGGCACCAGGAGGACAGCCGGTAAGTGATACGAGGAAGGGGCAGGGAAGTTTTTCAGGAGAGCAAGGATCGACACAAGGGAGAAGACCAGGAGGCTATAGGGCAGGACAACAATGTTATTATTGCAGTAAGATGGTCCATTTTGCAAGGGAATGCAGGGCCAGGAAAAACAATGAGAGCACAAGGTTGGACTGCTCCGCAGGGGCAGGTGCGGCCATAATTAGTACAATGGGCGCCCCAGCAGCAAGCAATACAGGGACCTCTGCAGGCCCCTCAAGTCCAGTGGGTTTTACCACAGGGGCCGATGTTGCAGGGCGCACACCATGGTGTCAGCAACACTACAGGAGGACAAGTATAGGTTCAGGTGGGAGGGGTAACAGTGCAATGAGGCAACCCCTTTTATGTACCACCCCAAATATCTGGGGGAATACCAACACACAACTTTACTCAATGAAGGAGCCCACAGATGGCCACTAAGGAGCATATTTATACTTTTTGACGCTGAACTGCGGTAACGCAGTTCTGCGTCAAAAAGTTTACCGCCGGCTAGCGCCATACCAAGACGCCAGCCGGGCGTCATATTTGTATGGCACTAGCCGGCGGTAAGGCCCAGCTAGCATCATAGAAAAGGACGCTAGCCGGGTGGGGAGGCGAAGCATGAACAGGGGGTTTAGCGTCAGAGGATGACGCTAGTACGGGCAGACGGAACAAAAATGCCTCTGCCCAGGCTAGCGTCATTTTCTGATGTTAGAACCCCATGGACACTCCTGTTTCAGTTAAGAAAGGAGTCATGCCCCCCAGCCCAATGGGCATTGGCCATGACTTATGTCCCCTGGGCATGGCCATTGGGCACAGTGCCATGTAGGGGGCCCCACATTAGGCCACCCTATGGCACCTCGAAAAAAAAAATACTCACCTCTGGGATGAGAACCCCCCATCCTTAGGTGTCTTCCTGGTGTGGGTGGGGGTGGGTAAGGGTGTCTCCGACCATGGAAAAAGGCCCACAGGTCCCCTAACACCTGCTTGACCCAGGCATTAAATAATGGCGCTAAGCAAGCTTAGTGCCATTTTTTAAAGCCCCCATCCCTGTGCTAGATTTTAGCATGGGGGATAAATATGGCGCAAGGGCCATACCATTGTTTTCTGCACGGGAACGCCTACCTTGCATCTCAATGCGCAAGGTAGGTTTCCACGTCCAGAAAATGACGTTAAAACCATAACTTTGGCGCTAGACGTGTCTAGCGCCAAAGTATAAATTTGGAATTCGGTTTGCGCTGAATTAGCGTTAAAAAAACATGACGCTAATTTGGCCCAAACCGAGTATAAATATGGGCCTATGTGTCCAATACTATCGGTAACCCACAGGTCAGATGAGGAAGCCACTGTGACGGTAGCCATAGAAGGTCACCCCTACAGGTTTTTAATCAATACTGGGGCCACCAAATCGTGTATAAAGAAAGGAACACTACCACTTTCTTGTAACTCAATGAACACACAGGAGTTTTCTGTGGCTGTGAGGAGGGTTCCCTTCACCAAATCAGTGAGTATGATTGTGGGAGATACACAAATTGAAGGGCCACTATTTTATTCCCCGGAGTCACCAGTCAATCTTCTTGGGAGAGTCCTAATGAGCAAGTTGAACATGACCATCTCCTTCCTGGAGGATCGGTCAATGGTATGTTATACACCAGGTGTCACACTGAGTAGAATACTGTCATTCATAGCTCATGAGGAGTTAGGACAGCAGGTCAGAGCAGTTCCAGTAGACAAAGAGGCATTTTTGTGCGTCATATATTCCTTGATAGTGCACACACCAGCGATTCGAGGAAAAACAGTGCAATTACCAAAAGAGCTGTTGTTCCGACCTTACGAGCCTGTGGATTCCATAGTAGAATCTGAAATGATATTGGAAATATCTGCCCTTGAAATAAGATCAACATATGCCGTGCTAATGGCAGTTGACAGGCGACAGGAAATGTGGGCATCAATAGTGTTCACAGATCCTGGGGTTAAATTAAGAGATATATCAGACGAAGAGGTATTTGATGATTGCGCACAAATTGAGACAGTTGTACTTGAGATGGACATTGCCTTTAGAGTGCAGTTGCAATACAGGACAGTGTTCAAACACACACAAGGCAGAACAAGAATAGAAAAAGAATTGGCAAAAGTACCAGAAGTGTTGTGGACAAATGGGCCACATGATGTGGGACTGATCAAAGGGGCTGAACCTGCGGAAATTACATTGAAACCTGGAGCAATACTGCCCAGGATATGTCAGTACCCCTTGTCCAAAGAGGCAGAAGAAGGCATTCTACCTACCATCCAAGCGTTACTTGAGCAGGGATTAATATATGTGAGGTCAACACCGTGCAATACGATGATTTTTCCGATACGCAAGGCCGGGGACAGGGGGGGTCTTGGAGGATGATTCAGGATGTGTGCTCCCTAAACAATGTATTAATGCTAGAACTTCCAATGGTACCCAACCCATCAGTCATACTGACAAACATTCCAAAAGATGCCACTTATTTTTACGTGGTTGATTTGAAAAATTCATTTTTTAGCATCTCATTGCATTCTGACAGTCAATATTTGACAGGATTTACATTTAAAAATACACAATATTGCTACAGAAGGCTCCCACAAGGCTTCTGTGAGTCCTGAGCATTTTTAACAGGGCAGTGAAAAAGGATCTAGCAAATGTAAAATGAAAGAGTATTCTTTTACAATATGTGGATGATATCATGGTTTGTAGCGCTACTGAAGACATATGTAGAGACAACACTATCAGAGTACTCTGCATGCTTGCAGAAAAAGGTTACAAAGCGGACAAAAATAAATTGCAGTATTTGCAGGCAGAGGTCCACTATTTGGGACAGATAATATCCAAAGACGGAGGAGGGTGACACCTGACTGAGTAGAAAGCATCAGGAACATGCCTAGGCCCACAACCACAAAACAAATGCAGCAGTTTTTGGGACTCTGCAATTATGTGAGGCAGTGGGTATTCGATTATGCCACTTTGACCGCACCACTTCTAACTGCTTTAAAGGAGTCCCACACAAATGCAAACAAAGTTGACTGGACTGATGAAAGGGAGACAGCAAAGAGAGCAATCACAAATGCTCCAGTGTTAGGTACACCTGATTATAATAAAACATTCTACCTGTTCGGTCATTGTAACGGAATGACGATGACAGCGGTACTAACTCAAAAAACATTCCATGGGACACAAACCAGTTGCCTACTTCAGTGGGCTGCTAGATCCCGTCATGAAAGAGGATTATCCATGTGAGCAAACACTAGCTACAACAGCATTTGCAATCCAGAAAAGCACCACCATAATGATGGGATCACCTTCAACACTGTGTGTAGAGCATGCGGTATTCGCCATCTTGCAAAAAAGCAAGAGCACCCTTACAACTCAAAGGGTATCTGGATATGATGTAATACTTTCAATACCATCATTGCAAGTGGTTCGATGTCACACAGTTAATCCAGCAATGTTCTTTGCACACCCATTTACGGATGCTGAACAAGTACATGTTTGTGCTAATTACACACCAGAGGAAGAGAGTAAGGTGGGAGAAGACCACATCCCTGGGAGCATATTGCTCTTTGTTGATGGGTCCTCTTTCATAGGCCAGGAGACTGGGATTAGGCATTCTGGATCAGCCGTTGTAAGAGCTGAACAGCACGGATCATCTGACACCTTACAAATAGTAAGTCAAATACAACTCCTTTTCCATTTTTTAGCACAGGCTGCAGAATTAGTGGCCATTATTGAAGCATTACGGCAAGCAGAGGGCCTAGAGGTCACCATTTACTCAGATTCAGGGTACGTTACCACCACTGTACATTCCAATATCCATACGTGGGAAAGGAGGGGATTTCTTAAAACTGATGGAACCCCTGTAATGCATAAAGATTTATTGGCACAATTGATAAAGGCTTTAATTCTACCATCTAAGGTAGCAGATATAAAATGTGCAGCGCACATTAATCACCAAGATCTTGCCTCCAAGGGTAATGCCTTGGCAGACTGGATGGCGAAAGAGGCAGCTAAAACATCCCCAAACTATAATGAGCAAGATGAACACACATTAGGGATGATGACAAGTATGCAACAGAATGTTACTGAATTACCACCTCCATACACAGAAATAGCACAGTTACATTTGCGTGAATTACAAGAGCAAGCACCATCACATGGAAGAGAACTGTGGGAACAACGAGGGTGTACACAGTCACCAACAGATGTCATTTATAGGCAAGAGAGTACAGGTAAACCAGTAATGCCACAAGCCCTGTTATACACAGCTTTAGAACAATTACACCCCCCTGCACACTCTGCTAAGGAATATCTTCTCACTACATTACAAGCAGATTGGTTCATTCTACAACTATCTGAGATGATTCTTTATTGCAGAATGTGCCCATATGCCAACAATATAGTCCTAGACCCACACTGAAAGTGATCACTTCAACGATACCTTGTCCTACAGGCCCATTTAAAAATCTACATTTAGATTTTGTTGACATGATTGAGAGATGTAACAATTACAGATACCTTATTGTGGTGGTCTGCCCCTTCTCGAGGTGGATCAAGGCAGGACCATGTGTACATAATGGTGCCAAAGCAGCAGCCAATTTTCTGATATGAGAGGTGATACCTAGGTGGGGAATCGTAGAAGTGATCCGCTCTGATAACGGCACGTACTTCGTTAATGCAATGTTTCAGCACATCTGCACCTCTCTAGGAATAAAATATAAATTGCCATCTGTTTATCACCCCCAAAGAAAAGGTACAGTGGAACGCCTTAATGGCCTTTTAAAAAATAAAATCAATAAACTATGTGCAACACTGCAGAAAAACAGGCTATATTGTCTTCCACTAGCTAGATATGCCCTCAGGAATCAACCAGGAAGTGATCATCACTTGACCCCTCACCAGATGGTGACAGGGCATCCTATGACGACTCTCTTAACAATAGCTCGACAGAAGACAGATGCCCAAAAGACAGCTGAGTTTTGGGAAATGAGATGAGTTATTATTTATCTCAGTTATTGAAGTCTGCCAAGTTCTTCTCTAAACAGGTGTTGTGACAGGAGAAGTGCACCACCGCAGCTCAGCAGACCAGTCCAAATTCTGTGGGACATCCGCAATTTTGTATGACGATGGAGGGACAGCAAGTTCGAGGGGCCCTACTCAGTTACCCAGAGTACACCAAAAGCAGTGAAAGTGGAGGGCAGGAAGCCATGGATACATCTGTCAGACGTTCAATTGGCACCTGCTTTATGTCACGCATCGCTGTCTTCACAGAAACTTTTAGAGAAGGGCAAAAAGAAAGACGAAGGACAACGTCCCTTTTAAAAATGCAGGCGGAGTTCCTATTCGACACTGCTAGGGGACAGTTATGTACTGTATTTCAATTTTGTTCTTCTGTTAATGTCTTGTTATGTTATCAATTGCATTGCAATGGTATTCTAGCCCATGTATGGCAATATGTCAGTATACTAAGTGCTTGCAGAGAGAAGTTTATAAATATGAAAATGTATCTCATAATATTCATGCTAGCTTATTAGATAATATGTGGTACCAGCATATGACAGAGATAGGTATGCAGACTACTAATAAGTCATGTTTTGTTTGTTTCCTGATTCCACATGTTAATGACGCAGACAGGCTGCAATCATCAAAAGAGGTAACCTTGAATATTACTCAATGTTTATAAGACCTGTATCTTTCTAGAATGCGAGCACGAATGAAACCCCTCCAGATAAAGCAGGGAGCGTTCTTAGTAAACACCACACAATATGAGGAACAGTTAGCTGACATAATGAATATCCTGACAGGCCGCAAAGAGTTAATAGTGAAGTTAGAAACCGAGACAGGAGTCATGAGGTATAAGTACAAGAAACGGAAACCTAGAATATTAGAGCAGGGATGCCTGGGAATATCACAACCTACACTTTTCTGTAAGAAATATTTAGCCACACCTAGGCCCCATGATTGTCAAGAGAGGACATATTTTAGAGTAAGTGGATCAGTATACGTCCATGGTCACTGGCACCATGGCGCAACATTTGGATGCAGAGCTCTCTCCTTATGGAAGGGGAATCAGAGTGATAATAGCACGCAACAAAAATGTCAGGCTATATGGGATGAAAATATATCTAACTTAACATGGGGAGAAATACCATCCACTCTTCGAGCAGGTAGGACACCAATTGTTTTTGCTTTATGTTTCAGGGGAAGCAGAACGGTCAGGGTGGGGAGGAACATCAATTGCATCACCAGAAGGTATAATACTGACATGCAATGGGGCACCTCCAGTCTGATGGACTACTATTGGCAGTGCGGAGAATGGTTGTATACGTGACTTCCTCCCGGATGGAGAGGTCCCCGTTCTTTGGTTACTGTGCACCCCCCTCCTTGGTGATTCCAGGGGTGGGCATCTCAAAGTTACATGACCATCCCATGAGCCATCCAACTACCTTGCTTCACCATTATCGGAAGAAGAGATCTGTAGATTATTTAGGCACTACAACCTGAAAGATGTTCCGCAAGAGCACAGGTTGTTCAATGATGCCCAGTTGTTCTTCGGAAGCATCTTCCCATTCGTCCAAGCAAAGGCGACTGCCTGCTGGCTGCAAATAACCCGATGGGAACTGATGAAGACCATGAACATGACTGAAGATGGCTTCAATGCAGTCAAAGAAGAATTGCGGGAGATGAGGGTGATGCTTATGCAGCATAGGTATGTGCTAGACTTGATGAGGGGCATGAAGGGTGGGGTTTGTGCTAAAATTGGAACTGCCAACTGCCTACTGTACATACGTGTCAGCTAATGATGCGGACAACGGAACAATAACGGAGGCCATACAGACTCTACATACCCTGCGGAAGAAGATGGTAGATGAGGGGGGTGCCCCTGATTAATGGTTTTCAGGGTGGTTTGCATGGATGCCATCCTGGTTGTCAGGACTGTTTAAAGGATTACGCCTGATCCTTGTGGTGATGCTCTTGATGTACTGTATCGTACAGGTACTGGCAGGATTCTGTAAGAGGGTTAGCCAGAAGTTGGGTGGGATGTTCACTATTAGAGCAGTGAGGAAAGTGCAGGAGGATGGGGACAACATATACACACTAATGATTGTAGGTAGTAGGGAAGGTGAGGAAGTAGTTGAAAATTCAACTAAAGGGGGGAATGTTACTGAAAATATGGAAAAAGAAGGAGAAGGAGGAAAATGTGCAGAATCGTACATTGTTAGAGAAGAGTACAGGCTTAAAATGCTTATGATGTCCAAATAGAGAGCCAAGGATAGAAAGGATGCTGGAGTTGCAAGAACAGGGGCGAGCAGAAACAGTTATTCAAAATGCAGCTGGAAGTAGAAGGCCACAACATGAAAGCTTGGCCATAACCTGATAACACGCTCACAGGGAGGGCGTACATGCTGATATACATTCACAAGGGAAAGTGTACATCATGGTAGTTTTGGAAAAGGAACATGATAAGCTTTGATGCTTGAAGGCCAGCAGCTGTGCAGGGAGGAGAGACAGAAATATTTCCAAATGTGGAGTTAGCTTAGGAAGGACATACTGATAGGCTTCAGAACATGATATCAAAAGCACTGTGATTATTAGCAAATGTATCCATGGCAGATGTGTAACCTTCGCCTTCCTGTAAAAGCATAATTAGATGCTTTCACAAAGAGAAATATTGCTTTGTGCTAAAATAAGTAGAGATAACAATGTACCAAGTAAGTGCTTAAATTAATATGCATGACAAGTGATAAGATGCATACAAGGTATTCTGAGACTATAAAAGATGTTGTTTGTGATGTCGAAGTTGAGTGCGGTATCAGTCACTGAGCTGAGCTGAGCTGTCCTCCCGGCCGTATTTCATAAAAGCCCATATTATATTGCCAAACAGAGTGGTGTTCTTTCTTCATTTCTTGAGTCCACAACAAACAATACAATCTCAAGTTAGTGGGTGTGCAATGTGTCATTTTTTGAGGGCCAATCATGCTTGTGGCCATGGTGTGCAAAATAGGAGAAAGTTCGAAAATGAAAAAACTAATTTCCAATCGCAAACAATTCAGGAAGTGAGGATACTCTATCCTCTAGAACATTTGATCATAAAATAAAATTCATAGCGTTAAGGATGATAAATATATCAGTATATTAAATTCCCTTCAATCAGGAATGGTGGAGACCAATTCCATAGCAGAATGGTAAAAAAAACCTGGAGACTATAAATCGGTGAATAATTAAATTCTGAAGAGAAAGTCAGAGTTAGAAATCAAGTAAAATGGAGCAGACAAGAATGTGTCCACACTTTCTGCAATGGATCTGTTTATTTCCACAAATATCTCTCCGTGTATAACAGCACTAACAGTGACCAGTGTATGTCTGATAGTAACATGGCGGACTAAAGTGTGTTTTTAAGCTTATAGCATACCAAGATTCATTCTATGCATTGGAAAGGTCTGCAAATTCATCAGTGGGATAATTATTATCTATAATACTATTTGTATATTTATTATTATCCTTAATAATGTAAATGCAGTTAGAAGTTGTTATTTCTAATTGCACAGGAATGTTACAGATGTCAAATAAAGAAATATATGATCACTGTATGAGAAAGTGTAATTAACAGTCACAGTCCTCTCCAGTTCCTCTGTCATTTGTACAGTGTTGCCTTAAATATATTTCAGTGTTCTATTCAAAATTCAATATTTGGCTCCCTGGGCATGGCTGACACGCTTCACATTTAGGACAACTAGAACAAACAACAAATATTCTTAGGTTAAACTATGTTTAAAACACAATGATAGAAACAGATACTTATGAAATGGAAAAAGTCCTGCAGAGTGTTACCCCACCCATCGCATGAAGCAGCCAGCTCACCACGTACACAAAGCAAGCTATATGCAATGTTTGTCAATGACGCAGAAGCAACAGTTCTGCAGGGTACAATGCACACCCTCTAAACCAAACCGTTTTGCTCATGCAGTATAACACTGCAGTAAGCAACAGAATCATCTGGCATGAGTTGTGTCTGTAGGATCATGTGCTCACTGTGATATCAGCGTCCTTTCCGGAAGGGTTCTACGTGTGGCAGCCATGACTGGACTAATAATGCATGGTTAGAGGCTGTAAAAGAGATGCCTAGGTGAAATGTACCCCAGAATGCCAAAATGCCAACATGTCTGTTGATAGCGTTAATGTGACTAACTAGAACCAAAAAGCATCAATGAGCTAACTTTTCGAGTTCCACTGCCACCGTCTTCAGGTGGCAGTGGAACAATATGTAGGATACAAAGCTGCCTTGGTACATCTGTTTTACAGACAGAGAAAACATATGTGTGGTCATGTGGCTGGAAGATCAAAAGGAACAATTCATCACGTTCTTCTTCAAGGAAAAGCCTCATTGGGCATCACGAATTTCTTGAAAAATAAGATTGATTGCTTTATGACTGCTGAGAAGAAGAAAGAGTCTTTAAATTATGAAATGCATATTAAAAGAGAGATCAAAGGCATCTGTGTTGTAGAAGCAGACTTTACACAGCAGTTAAAGTGTAATGCTTTCTAAAGACAAACACAATAGTGAGCGCGACTCAGTCTGACAAATTTGCTATGGGTTCATAGAGGAAGCCACCAGAGAAGGATCTGTTGGAAAAAACCTAAATGCTTTTCTGGTCAGTGATGCTTTGTGGTATCAAAATTCCATGTCAGAAATCAGAGATGGAGATAGAAAGCTATGCTGCTCCGGGGTGAGAACTTCAGAAATCAGATTGTAGTATATGTTTTCAACCACAAATTAAGAAAAACAGTCAGAGTTCAAAGCTAAAAGTTCCTCTCCCTAGGTGTCATCCCACAGTCAATGAGATACCAGAAGAGGACCTTCATTTAATTTTGTTTGCTGCCACATAAGGCAACAATCTGTATGCAAATACTGGAAGTGACACAAATATGTTATCCTAATTCATCTCCAGCCTTCCTAGAACACAGGAATCTTTTGATAGTATGAAGCCTCAACACTAAATATAATCTCACAACAAATCATTCCTGATTTATGCTAAGATGGATCTCTTAATCACCTGGAACACCAGACTTTTCTTTATAGCAAACTGTATTACATTTTAGAGCAATGCATACATCAAAAGGGCTATAATCACTGTCAACTATATTATCAAGTACATAGTCACATAGATATCAAAAGTACAGTCCGTGCAGATAGACAGGGCAGGTTGCATAGAAGTAAATTACAGCAATAATTAAAGTGAGGAGCTAGAGGCAACAGGCAGGTATCAGTAAGAGTAGAATAATTAGGGTAACAAAACTTTGAAATAACGAGTCCCTAATAACTGATGACCCCACAAAACTAATGCATTATTAACAGTTGGTTAAGGATGTGCTTTCTGTTCACATAATGAAATCATTCATATGCATCTCCACCTTGTCTAACAGGTTCCCAATGATAACGACCTAAATCTTTCAGCAAAGGTCTTACAGAAATATAATCATTGGTAGGAGAAATGGGAAGACCCACTGTCAGTGTTCAATATGCCACTCACTGACCTTCCCACAAGACCTCATTCCATCCACAAACGATGGACTGCTTCCTAAATCAGGGAAGCAACAAATCAGATTTCCTAGTAAATTTCTCCACTATCAAGTCCAAACTTTCAAGTGTGAAACATGTATTTTTCCTCGGAGAAATCATTCCCATATATGTCTTTTCAGCCAATGCCCATTTTATAAGATCAGAACACCAGATTGCAGACTAACAAGTGTAAACAAAAACAAAAAATAAGACAGCAGGCCTTTTCCATCTATGCACCCAGGATCTGGAACAACATCCCTGTGCCAATGCTACTTCAATTTAGGTAAGATTTAAAGACTCACCTCTTTAGGGAACACTGCATCACAGTGCATTACCTGTCCACAACCCAATGTCTTAGCCATTTACTTACAAACACGTATGGAATTCCGCTGCCTATTGGCTAGGTTTATGCGATGGAAATATACATACATATATTAGAGCTCCATGTGGTCCTTGGTGAGACACATGCAGCCTTCCATCTCATGGCTATTCTTTGTTTCGATTATGTCAGGCTAAATCTGAAAATCTAATGTCATTGTTTCCTATTGGTAGTGTGTGGGAATGCCCCACAGCAACCAAATCTCTTGGGGTGGGTTTTTCTGCTTTCTTGTTTTTCCCTCCCTTTCTGTGCTGCATTCTGCAGCACACATACAAAGTTGGAAATGCACTTAAGCATAGTTTTTGTTCTGAAAGAGACCCATTCTTGTACAAAAAATATGCTTACCACAATGCAGACACCCTTGCACTATGGCACATGGGTGTCTGTGTTGGTCCATGACAGCCAAAAGTGCACTAGCACAGGAACAGAGCAGAACAGCGCCACATATTAGTAGA
This sequence comes from Pleurodeles waltl, assembly GCF_031143425.1. Lineage (NCBI taxonomy): Eukaryota > Metazoa > Chordata > Amphibia > Caudata > Salamandridae > Pleurodeles > Pleurodeles waltl. Next base: position 322,681,896 of record NC_090436.1, read on the forward strand.
TATGTCACTGCTCTCTCCCATTCACGCACGCAGAGCAGCAACTTTACTTCTGCAGTGTGTGATTTTTTGGTAAACCTGGGCCTAAATACATGCAGTGTGACATCTAAATCTCTAGGTTCAAGCAGATGAAGTTTATAGTAAAACATCGCTGAAGCAGCCTACTGTTATCAATTTTATATGGGTCCCAGTGGGATGGTGGAGATGTTGGGAGAGATGGATTAGAAGTTCATTTGTTCTTCAGCTCCATTGATAATAGAGGTGGGTGAGCTGCTGAAAGCTTGAACCAGGCTTAAACCTGAAGCCTCGCTCTGGCTAACCTCAATCGAGGTCCAGTCACAATCTCAAGCCCGTAATGAGACAATCTTTCAAATGGCTTCTGTCTCCCACCCTCACTCTACCCTCATGCAAAAAAGGAGACATAAATATAAACCCATTTAGTGCCTTATTTGTACAAAGTTAAATCAGAAAACCTCGATTAATCACACCTCTCTCCTTAACAAAAATGTGTGAGCTTAGGCAAATATTTTAATTTACTGATCCTCATTTTCTTTCACTGTCACATAAGAAAATACCTTCTAATACATTAGTTCAGAAGACCAGCTGTTCAAAAACCTATTTTCTTTCATTAAATAGACTATAATGTTGGTCCGTCTAGAAGACTAAGGGTCACATACAGGGTTCACATGAAAACTGTCTTGCCTCTTAATTCACTAATGGCACTGTCGCCAGGGTGGAGGCATGAATGGTTCTAAGTTCATATTTAAAATGTATCACTTATATTAAGTAATTCTTGGTGCAGTGCAATAATGTGACATATTTATGTCAAAGCTTCCACTTTTTAAAGAAATACACTTTTTTCAGTTTTGAAGAGACTTTAGCATATTTTACGTGATGTTTGTTGTATGATTTACATGCCTCACATTTTCAGGGCTAGGCTATTGGAAAAGCTTTAAGAGCCGAGCCAGAACATTGACTCTGCTTGCACCATTAATTTGCTGGCTCGCCCACCTCTAATTGATACTTCACTGTGCACAGTTTGGTCTAGATCAGTGGTTCCCAATCTTTTGACTTCTGTGGACCTCACTTTATCATTACTGTAACCCAGGGACCCCCAATGAATCACTACTGGAAGCCGGGGACCCCAGCCTAAACATTGTTGATGATTTGAAATGCAAAGCAATACACAAAAAAATACAAAAACAAGCATTCATCAAACTCATACACAAATTATAACTCATTTTATTAAGTTTGCAAACAAATATAAATATATTTTTTTAAAGTTTAATAGGCAGGTTGGAGCTTTTCTACAATCAATTGCTTATATTCTGTTTGATGCACCTGCACTGCTCCCACAAATTAATCTGAGGATACTGATTTTATTTTTAGCCTCCAATTTCCTTGACATTTACAGTATGTTTTAAAATGTTCAGTTGTACATTTAGTCACTTTATGTACATACACTTTATTAGTCTGTTAATATTATTTTATTTTCCAAGCAGTCGTGGACCCACTAAGGACACTTCGCAGACCCCCAGGGGTACGTGGACCACAGGTTAGGAACCACTGATCTAGATAGAAAAACATTGTCTGTGTTCTTTTCATGTCCTCTTTACAGCACAACAAACTAGAAGTGCACTCAGTCACATTAATCCCTCTGGTGGGAAAGCAATGCAATATATTTTAACCAAGGGCATAGTCACAGATACAGGTGATGTGACCACGCCGCATGAACTACAGTAGCACGCACACTGGCTCAAGGACACTCACAACTGCACTACTTTGTGCAGTTCCAGCAGGCTCAGCCTCCTCTCCTGGACGCTAAGCACTAGAAGCAGACTGTGAAATCTAGCACAGTGCCTACGAGCTTGACTGGTCTCACCTGATGTGCCTTATGTTATTCGTATTAGCTTACTTTATTCTTGAAGCGGTCCTAGTTCCTATGACAAACTTTGTCGTTCGTGGGATAGCAAACCATGTGTGTGCTCACTTTCTTTCAAGGGATTTCTGAAAATCTTGTTTTCTATTGGGATAAAGCAATGTGGGCCCATGCAAAGCCGTAGTTTCTTTTACGAATAGGTGATGATTATTAATGTGACTACATATATGGATGCAGAGCACACAGAATGATGCACAGATGTCTGGGACCACAGCCAGTGTTGCTGATCAGCATGAAAGCTAGCCTTCACAAGCAGACATGGGATTTGATCCATTCTGGGCCTGCCGCTTGTCCAGCAAGGTGAGAGATACTGGGTTTGGTTAAGAGCTACTCTCCTTTGATTGGAAGCTTGTTGTGCACTTATTACTAAATGATTAGCGACTTGCAACATATAGTCATCAACTACCGTAAATTGTTGCAAGTGTTTGGGGATTCACAATTTTATTCAAGCATATTACATAAGTGAACAAATCTCTTCTCTACCGAAGTGCAAATCAGTTGTCTACTTGAGAACAGATATATGCTCGTTACTGCCTGTAAGTATTATTTATGTATGCATTGGGCTTTCTGTAGCTATCAAGCACAGGAGCAACGATTCAGGACATGTACAAATAAGAGCGGTAGATCTGTTCTGCCTTTGTCCAAGGATGGACAAGAGCATTAGGTATCTTAGTCAGTGCCCAGTAGATTAATAGTCCAATCAAGAGTTAGGAACATCACTGGATTTGGACCCAAGGGCTCTGTACCTGTAGCGAGTCATCCTGAGCACTGACATTCTTGATCCCCTTCACAACAATCAAGGTATGGTACCCAAAAAGGTAATTTATCAAACAAGTAATCAATCTGAAACCAATTTCAATGGGTTTTATAGGGATTTGGCGAAACTGGTTCTGCTTCAGAAGGAATCTTCCAATCACTCATGCTCATTCCATGTAAATAATAGTCTATCTATAAGGATGTTGTTTATTCGAGTGATTTTCATCTGCCTTTAAATCTGCTTTGCAAAAGAGCAGGAGAAGAAACTATGGTATTTTTATTTCACGATCTCTCAATTGTATTTAAGGTAGTGGTACTTGTTCATGAAAGTGATTCACTGGTTTCAGTGTTTACTACATAATCCTGATTATGGTTTGTTGATACCACACTTTATGAAAGAACATCGAACGTATATCAGAACTAGAGAGCATATACTCCTGATATGCATCACAAAAGAAAGTATGATTTCTACAAACTCTAAGATATATGTTATGTTCCATTAATGTCAGAGTTCCACTAATATCCCAGAGGGTCTAAGACATAAAAATATTCTTGAGGTATATAATGTGCTACAACAACTGTTTGATGATTCTGTACAGTGAAGAGCTATTAAAGACACCAATCGTGTTCTTAGATATTCACCTGTAGATGCCTGTGTCCAGAAAAGTGATGTGTCCGAGTGGTTTACCCAGTATCCGTGCTTTCTCTCTTTCCACATTCCCTTTTCCATGGGTTTATTGATAACCGTTGCATTCTTATTTTGCATGGTTGGCCATGCATACGGGGAACTGTGATAAAGTTAATCAGTGCATTCCGATAGACGGACCCTAGGTGTGCATCTCTCTTAAATGAACTAGTCCTAACACTGGTAATAAAGATTAAGAGATGGGCTACACTTGTATGTGTTTGCTTACACATAAGAACTTAACTGGCCTATGAGAAGATATATGATACAGCACCTCTTGGTGTATTTATCTAAGAAATCAAGTATTGTAAAATATTTAAATAATAGGAGGGATGTCAGACGATCTTTTTCATGGCTTTGATTATACATCAAAAAAGCAAGTTATATTAACTATATTTTGATATGCAAAGCAGAATGACCTAATAAACATGACTTCTTAGTGTTGCTCTGGAATGAAAGTTTCCATGACAAATTGGGAATAACGCTTCAACCAATCAAGAAACACCTGGGAATTGGGAGCCAATTAAAAATAATGTTGAAACGACAAACAGCAGAAATGGGACAGTCAGCTCACTGTGTTTAGAGGAAACGTTTGTGATTAAAATTTTACATCTTTGTGCCCAAATCACAAAACATTTTAGATTGAGTAAACAGGACTCAGTAATTCACACCTACATTCAGATTAAAATGGAAATACCTACAGACACGGTTTGTGCATCGAGCCTCTTTATAATAATACTTCAATCAGATATGATATATTTTGGGATTATCCTAGCTGAATATTAGGCGTTCAGGGAAACCCTCCTGGTTTTCATAAAAGTAGCTCATGTGGAGCCAGAATGAATTAAAATGTTAGAAAATGTGCACTGGATAGTAACGAATATAAAAACAAACATTGAGTTACTTCCCACTAATTACAGCAACAGAAGAATAGCCCCAGGCTTGTTGCACACTGTATACACATTAAAACATGTGTACAAAACTGTTTAAAATAATCCCCAAGTGCAATAGCAATGGATGACTAATGGTTCACTAGATTTTGGAAATATACTAGAATAGAATAAAACTGCAGATTCCGTATTGTACTGAAGATATAAAGTATTAATTTGACAAGGTTAGAAAATATGTGTTTTAACCTAGAATGCTGCGATCAAGAGGAAGCAGAAAACACTTGAAACAGACAATCCTTTGATTATTAGAAGGCTGAATATGACATATTTACGAAATATAAGAGACATACATCGTAGGCACGGTAATTAAGATACCAGAGAAAATAAATATATATCCCTGTATAGTATTCATGTTTGCACATGAATAGTTACCAAGTATAGCCCTCTGCTGTTTATATTTGCTTTTAGGTGTCCATGGCCAACTTGCTCAAGGATGAAACTGGGACTGTTCTATCTAGCCTCATCTAGCTATACACTTTCCTGTTTCAGTAATCCCCAGGCTTTAGAAGGCTGTACTCCAAGGTTCAGAGAAAAAATATTATGTAAAAAATAATAAGGTGTGTGCTAAAGGTGTTTGGTCTACCACAGGGGTCTCCAAACTTTTGTGTAATAAATACTGCTTCTGTTCATGGAAATCACCCCGAGCTACTAATATTATTATAGCACCATGTGCACGATTACTAGCAGTGAATACCTCAGTGGATCAAGCCCGAATTTCAACAGTAATTTAAAAAATGCTTTGTTAACATGGAATGCCTTAACAATGGTAATACATGACAGTCCTAGGAGCAATACCCCCGGCACCAGGTTGGTATTTTTTTAGTAATAATTCTCTCCAAATCTACATGATTCAGCACTCAAATATCAGCTTTAAATATATTTTGAAATTCAACCCTTTTTCTTAAAACATCAGCGTATGAGTTATAAAAATACACACATTTTCATCCCAAATACACACTTTTCAATTTTGATATGGATATATGAATTCAACCAAGCAAAGGCCTCTAATATAGAAAACTGGGCTGCACACGTGAGAGCTACTGACAGCAGCTGGAGAGCTACCAGTAGCTCACAACTACTCACTGCAGAAGCCTGGTGTAGCACCTGCAGCCATTCCAAGTGGGATCAATATCTGTTAATGCACTGTTTGGTTTATTATTTTGTGTCCTCATTGGCTTAAAATAGTATATATTTGTTAAAGAATTAAAAGAGGAAAATAAGTGTATGTTGTGAAAGATAACACCAAATGTGTATTTAGAGTACTATAGTCCAGGGGTTTTGAAGCACTGCAGTCTCTTGAAACCAAGAGACAAGAAATCAACAGTGTAGGACTGTGACCATATGAAGAACAAAGGACCAGATGCACAAAGGCCACATTTGCAAACTAGGACAGTTTAGGAAGGCCTCAGTGCAGTCTCAAAGTTGAGAAACCAGCAGCATCAGTCCAAAAATGTGGGGGTGAAAATACAAAAAGAGGCATTTCCTTACAGATAGATTCACAGTCACAATTAGACCCACGTTGGTGCGGATGTGGCTCTTCCCTACATTATAACTAGAGAGAGGGGCAGTTGTTGGGGAGGGGGGAGTACTGTGTATTAGGATGGTGCTCCTATTCTGCCAAAGTCTAAATAAGGCCCAAAACTGTTTCAAATAGTTGTCATGATGTTGTTCTAAGTGTCATCAACAGTATTATCGCCCATGGCATTTCCTCTTCTGTTTCTGTTTTTTCCTTCGGTTCTGCCGACACATTGTGCATCATCCTATGGTGGGCAAAACAAATCATTATAAAGCTGTAGAAGAAGCTGCAGCATAGGAACCTTTGTAAAACTACAATATATAATTAGATTGTTCAAATTAATATATGTGACATTAGTGAATAATTTTTTGTCATTTCTTGTTTGGCTTTCAGCAAAGAGGTGGACCTTGAGCTAAATTCTTAAATAGGTGTTACTGCACGCATAGGAAGTGCTTAATTTCTGCTTGTTGTTTCTGGTGCGGAGCACTGGTACTTATTTTTGAGAGCCGGCACTTATTTTTCTGCCTCAAGCATAGACACATATGGGAAAGACTGAGGAAGAGAAAAACTAAAAGGCGTCACAATGTGAGGAAGCAGAAAGCTGCAAGAGTGAGCTGAAGGGGCAGGGAGTGGCTTTACATGGATTGAAGAGGCCCGGGGTGGCTTCAGGATTATGCTGCCTCAGTATTCCATGTTCGCACATTTAATTTCAGAAGCCACATGTTTAAGAGGAGAGGTTTGGGCACCAGCACGTTTTTATTTACAAATTAAGCACTGCGCATATATATATTATTGTGCACATAAAATGTATATACCAGTCCATTAAGAGCAGCCATCAGTCAGCCATCTTTACTGAACTTTAATTTAAAAAACAAAAAACAAGAATCATGAATTTATCCTGTGTGTGTGAGATAAGACAATATATGAATGAAAATCTCCGTGGCACTGCTAGTGAGACATCTTGCCCTCGTGTATTCTCCTTCTGAGTTTCTACAGAACCTATTTAATGACATACTCAAATCAGTTCTGATGTTTACGTATTTAACACCTCCCAGCATCCTGCTACATATACAGCAAATTCCGTATCAAACAGCCTTTTAGGTACTTGTAAACATAATGTAAGCAGTGTACTTGATCACGTTGCTGGTTATTGTTCTATTTTGAAATGTACATTGATTTTAAATCCAACCCGTCGTATGTGCGCGCGCACGCTTTGGGAGTTGCTTTAAATATCCGGTTCCTGCCTGGAGTTCCCCCTCAATCGCAGTCACTCGTGCTTTAAAAGTTTTCAACGCACAGTTATTCTCCCAAGCCTCCTGACCTATATTGCTCCGCAGTGCACCGTGTCAAATCCTCTCAGGGCGCTATAAATAGAGCTGTGACACAGCCCTCCGCCCTGGCAGCAGGTAAACAGGCCGGTGCCAGTTCAGCGTGTACGTGGCAGCCGAAATATGTTTCTACGCGTGACTCGAAACAGGACCCCAACACACACCGAGGGCGGAGACCAGAGATTAATATGTTTTTAATTCTGGCCTTTGCTTTTGTGGTTAAAAAAACAGAAAAAAAACCTGTAAGTTTGCGAGTCCGACAAAATTCCACGCTCCCTCTCACTTACAACAGACTATTCACCAGGGGCTGCTAATGTATAATGTAAACCTCTATATGAAGGAATATCCGAGGTGGGAGTCGAGACAGTACGCCACGGACGGTTAATGAGCGTTGAATGAAGACGCGGGGGCTGACAGTAAACCTCGTAATTTTTATTTTCCTTTCAGTCTTGAACAGGGGAGCAGTGTGGACAGCACGCGTTTTAAAGAAGCCAGGCCAGCATGTCATTGATAGTAAACAAACACATCCAACGCCCCTTCTCAACTTCGAGAGCCTCCTAGTACAGGGAGGTTTGAAACTCTAAACTGCAGAGGCTTCCTTCATTAAACCAGTGGGATGTGAGAGCTGAGTTCACGCCTTTATCCAGGCTTAGCCATGACGAGAAAAGATCACCCTGGAAGACACATCCCCTTATCTCAAGCACACACAGTGATTGCGATCTTAAATATGTTCTATCTTAGACTTCTCATAACTTTGTAACCGAAAGGGATAGGATACATGTGATTTCATATTTGGGAGTTTTGCCAAATTCCGTACACCTTCCAAATTTCAAGTGTGTACCTGACGCCATCTCCTGCCTTCTTATTTGTGGAAATGTTGCAATCTATGACAGCCACAGCTTCAGACAAAAGCTTGTCAGTGGCACACAAATGCATGTACTGAAAAGGGGAAAATGGGCTGACAACCATATTCCCTTGTACATATGACACATGCTAGCGGTGACCTTGTGCATGCCAGTAAACATGTAGATTGTTTACTACTTATTCATATTTGACACCTCCCTGAACCGGTCTTGTGACCTGACACTATATCAGGTCAATCCCAGGTTAACTTGGGCTGGAAGGCTACACAATCTTAAAGAGCAAAAGGATCTAATCCTAGCCAGCAGACCTCAGAACACATCAGAGATAAGAAAAACAGAGTGTGGAAAAACAGCAGAAAGAATTTGGAAACATGATGGACTTTCTTACAGATTGTTAGACCTGCCATCCTTGGCGTGATTCCCACTGTCGTTTTGCCTCTGCTTTCTATATTTGTGACTGTGTGCTGGATTTCCTTTTTGCTGGTTTTGGTACTTCGGGCACTCTACCATTGCTGACCAGTGGTAAAGTACCAGTGCTCTCTGTCTACATTGTGATTATGGTTGGTTAGCCCTGATTGGCATATATCATTTAATAGTAACTCTCTAGTAAAGTGTAAATCAAATGCTACTATGGGACCTGCAGCACTGGCTGTGCTTCCCACATGAGTAGCCCTGTAAACATGTCTCAGACCTGCCACTGCAGGGTCTGTGTGGGCAGTTTGGAGCTGCCAGTTCGACCTGACAAGTCCACCCACTTGCCAGGCCCAAACCTTCCTTTTTACGACATATGACACCCCTAAGGTAGGCCCAGGGCAGCCCTATGGGCAGTGTGCAGTCTATTTAAAAGGTAGGACATGTACTGATGTGACTTAAATGTCCTGATAGTTAAACACTGTAAAATTAGTTGTTCAATTTTCCAAGGCCTATCTCTCACACAGGTTAACATGGGGATTGCCTTTAAATACCTTTTAAGTGTAATTTCCCAGGGGGAGCAGATAGAGATATGGAATCTGGGGCTCTGAACCCACAATTTAGAAATACATATTATGGTAAAGTTGGTTTTCGGATTGAGTTTGAAAATGCCACTTTTATAAAGTGGAAATGTTATGCTTAACCATTCTGTGCCTCTGTTTCATTGCTGAATCCATGTCTGGGTCAGACTGATAGTTGGGCTGTTTGTGAATTCACTCTAGACAGTAACACAAATGGAGCTGAGGTGTGTCCTGCATAACGTTAAGCAATGAGAGGGACTGGGAGATTACTGGTCCAGTGTACGTTCTCCCTGTATAGGCACTAATAAAAATAAAAGAGTACACTGTTCCAAAAAGAAGGGAAAATCCAGATAGGGCGCCGAGTAAAGGTATATTGTCAGGAGTGCCCTCATGCGTCAGTGAAGACGCTAGGCATCATCATCGGGCTTACTCCTCGCCAGACCGGCACTGCAATATCTGACGGGTCACCATCCCAATGGTGATGACTCTATACCGAAAGGTGGTTACGCAGATCCGTAGGTATCTGCAGTACGTGCTGACAAAAAGAGAAGGAGAGTGCAATGTGGTGTTAAAATTGGCTCTGTATACCCAAAGGTTAAATTTAATGGTTCTAAACTGACTATCAGGCCAAGATTAAAATCAGTGGAGTGTTTTGGAGGAAATAATGACCCCCGTCACTCCTTATATGCGGGGAAAGAAGAGAAATACTCTATCCTTCCACTAAGGGGTCGACATGTTTCGCGCTCATGCGCTTCATCAGGACCAGAGTTTGTCACTTCTCCTACAAAAGAGAGTGCAGTGTGTGCTGAAAAAGTCACTTACTGTACGTCATTAGTCGTCACGGTCAGGCACCCAATAGTCCGCCCATCCCAGGTGGAAATCAGGCATCCTAGGGACGCGTAGCTCTCAGACAAATGGAGAATGCATTGATATCTTCCTCTTGCCCAGCCGCTAAACCTACCCGGAGACGCGTGCCTGAAAGGTGTGTCCTGCATATCCTGATGGGTCTACCTGGGCTAGAGTGGGAGGGAGGAGCTGGCACCTGAACTTGAAAGGGCTGTGCCTGACCCCACACATTACAGTCTCTAACCCTCTAGAGTGTGGCTGGGGCAGGGCAAGGAAGATGCAGAGTTTTGTGCACTAGAAAGGCTTTCCTTTGAAGTTTGCCTACTTCAAATGAAGAAATGAGTATAAGTATTGGACTGGTGACCCCACAACTTTAGAACACATCTGGATCAATAGAAGCATCTGCCACGGAGAAAAGCTGAAGTGGTGGGAGGCGTATTGCTCCTTTGCAGTGGGGTTGGCTAGCAGTTGCTGATTCTGCATTAAAGAGGACAAAGACTGGACCTTGCTGTGTATCCTGCTTGTGAAGTTTCTCCAACGGCTTGGACTGAGTTTACTGCTTATTCATATTTGAAAAAGTCTCAGGGACATCAAAGACTTCATCTGCCAGCACCTGGGCACTCTTGCTGACACTTCCTGATTTGCCAAGTGGTGCCACTCCAGTCCCTGGGCCCTTGGAAAGAGAAGCTGGTAAAACCTCAGTGAAAATCTCTGCACCGGAGTTGAGCGGCAGAAAAATCGACGCAGCACCCACCCGCAGCTGTAAAATTGACGCAGCACCCACCTCACGGCTGTAAGATCGATGCACCACCTGCCTCATGGCTGCTGAAAGTGACGCATCGCCAGCTCAGTGCGGCTTCATCGTTACTGTACATCCAGATTTTCCCTGCATCACCCTTGGGTGCCAAAACTTCAACATCACTGCATGGACCCAAGGCTGCCTGTCTGTAAATTGACTCATTCCTTCCCTGCAAGGAAAGAATCGATGCATTGCTTACCCAGCTGGGAAATAATTGACACACCGCCTCACTTGCGAGAAAGGAAACAACGCATCACTTGCTTTTCTGATGCACTCGAGTACCTGCAGCTTTAATTTTGACGCATACCAGGTACTTTGTGCTAAAACAACACAGCCATTGATTCTTATGGACTAAGACTCTTTTTAACTTTAAAACGTGATATCTTTACTTGTGTATGTTGGACTTTTGTCATTGTGGTCTTGTTTGATTTAGGTAACTGTTGGAAGGCTAACCAGACCTCAGTGCCAGTGTTCTAACTTCACACAAATTGCATGTTGAATTGGATACACCCAATTGGCACAACCTGATTTATAAGCTCTTAGTATATGGTCCCCAGGGTACTCATGGCATGTAAGACAGAGTGTCCACTCAGGGCTGCAGCATTGCTTGTGCCACCCTTCATGTGACAAGGTACAAAATGGTCCCCCTGCCTGCCCCTGCAGACTGGAAGGACAATGGTTTTAATGCCAGTTTGGCCTCTTCATTTAAACCAATGGCAAATCCATCTCATCCCTTAATATCATATATACGTCTACCCTAAGGAAGGCCTATGGAGTCATATGGCAGGGAGCTATATTGTGTTCAGTAAGACATATGTTTTTCAATATGTCTTAATAACAACACTTTCAAATTGTCGTTTTGCTGTGGATAAAGTTGGTAGCCCCATTGGCGAATACAGAGTTACCAGGTGGCATCCCAACCCAGATAACTTTTGACTGGGACTACCCAACTGGGTCATTTAAGGTATCAAAATAAGCGTGGAATTAAATGCAAACTGATGGCAGGTCTAAATTAATGTCACTATTAAAGGTAATCAACTTTTAGACCGCCTTGGGAGATGTATAAACAACTCCCAGGCTTGGGAACAAAGGCGGTGCCGCAGCAGCAAGGTGTCACATCCTTTGCCAGGATGGCCACTCGGAGGGTTAGCCCAGAGACATTCTTCAAAGAGGAAGCGGCCTTTGATGGGCCATTCAGCCCAACAACCCTGAGCAGGATGCCTTTTTTCCTGTACACAGCATGGAGACAGGGCCAGAGAGGGGAAACTCGCCCCCAAACCAGTTTTACCATGGGCATGTATCCCTCAGGTAGCCACATCTTTAGGGTGGTCTCCCTTGCTCCTAATGACAGAGGAAGGGTCATGCCATCTTGAAAGGGGCAAGAATGTAGGATTCTGGGATAGCCAGTTGCCATACACTGGTTGCCAACACAGGCCAGAATTGTCAAACTAACTTTTCCAAACTTTTCCTAAGTTTCTAAACTTTCTGTTGATCAATGCTTGTTTGCAGTTGATATAAAAGTTATTTATTCTTTCTAAAATCTGTATCTCCGGAACCCTCCGGTAGATTTTGATGGTTAAGGTCTCTAAAAGTTTATATAATTCTTCTCTATTTTTATAAATTGATGTCTTGTTTCTTTCATGTCTTTCCTATTTTGCTGTTTCGCACTGTTAAACACTTTACACATTGTTCTTTTGCTAAGCCTTACTGCTTGCAACCACGGCTACCCTGAGTTGAGCTTAAGGTTAAGTGAACGGAGCTGACTGGACCCAAGACGGTATTTGCGAGTGTACTGCATAGTAGAGCTTCCGAGCCTAACCATATAGTACACCCAAATCCTCACACTATCACTCTGTAAATTCTTTTCTTATGGATCCACAGCAGCACTGCCACCTTCCTATTATGATGGATCTGTGGAGATGCAAAAACATTTCATTTCATTTCTTTCTTGATTAGATCGGTCTCTTTTCTATTATTCTGATGGAGTCTGTGTTAAGAGGGATGTGACACAAAAAGAGAAAGAAGAAAGGTTCTTTGGTCCAGATGCCAATGTGACACTGATTGCACTTGCCCATCAACACGTCATAAAATTGGAGAGACAGTGGCCTTTACTGAGGACCATTTTCTGTTACTATAGTGCATGTGTGGGGCAGGCATAGGAAAACCACAGGATTCACTGATTTGGGAGGGGACACTCATAGTAGCCAAGAGAATGCACCACAATCAGTATGTTCTCTCAATGTCTTCACTTCTAGCTCATGAGGACCAGGGAATGTTTTTAGACTCTCAAAAAGGAACCCTCTTAAAGGGGATTTATGAATCACCGCCTGCTGCATTTTTACCCGCTAACATCATTACACTTCCAAATTCTTACCCTTTCACTGTAGCTATGCTCAGAGACTTAAACTACTTCTGTGTGTGTAAATTACTGTGAATAGTTAACTTTAAATGAATAACATTTTTACGTATCAAACATGTGCTTAATTTTTTAGCTTCTTGATATTCTGATACAATTCTGACAAAACTTATCCTTTCTTAACACAGCTGAAGCACAAATAGGCTCTCATTATGAGTATCACATTTTTTCAACCCATGCGCAAACTACTGTTTACACAGGACTCAGAATTCCAAGTTTTGTTGTAATTACCACAGCCCCATACTTTTCGCCAGATAAATTTCAGAGGTTGAAATTGGCTGAATTTTAGAGGGGGGAAAATGCACGGCAAAGTACCAGTTGTACCCCACTGTTAATTGAAATCTTTGGAATCACAAAAGCCCCGTGGTACCAAATTTAAAAACGTGCAATAAGTATCATATGTGCCATGTGGCCACTAGTAATGAGGGCTTTCAAAACTGCTCTAGTGGTATCGTTACAAGTTCATGCTAAGTTGTGATCCCTGAGCAAACAGGGGTTTGCACAGGGGTTGCACTTATGAGTTATATGATAATTATCAAACTCTCACAGTTTTCTCATGATAGATTACAGCAGGTAAACCCTGTCAAATACTATTGAGAGAAAAGGCCCACAAAAGGAAAACCAGGTGAAAGTTGGCATGCTAAACACCAATTCTGCAAGTTGTGTCTCATTTTCAAATGAAAAAAACATGGACTGGGAGGTATTTATCACGACTGACAAATATCTCACCAAAGAATAGTATTTACCAGGTGTGGTAAATATTCCACCCTATTCCACTCAACTTGTAATGAGGGCATACGAGCATGGAGTTGCAGGTGAGGAACACTTGTGGCATTAACAAAATTCTATTTCAAAGTAAAACAATTGTCAAACCCCTGACATGTGACACATGGGGGTAGCAGACACCTAATAAGATAATTCAATAGGTAATTCAACAGGTTAAGGTGCTTATTGCGCGGAGTGATGTGTAACATGAAGAATACTAATACAGATCTCTGCAAAGATGGCTCATCTTTTTGTCCCCATGAAGTAGAACAAAATTGGTGAAAGTAGCATCATGTATTACAGGCCTTGAATACATAAATGAGAATTTAGCACAACATAAAACACTTTAGTTAAGTATTTCATTCTTCCCGATTTCCTGGAAATGTTATGGCATCAACCAAATTTTCGGTTACTGGAAAATATGGTCCCTTACTAGGACTTTCATCTTCAGCAACATGCGAATTACAGCAACACCGCATACAAGATCTTTAAAAAGGGTTAAAAGATATTTAACAAATATTGACGATTGAAGTACTGCACTGAATTTAACATTCCACTGGAAACAAATGCGTTATGTTTGTTACATTCAATAGGCAATCGATGGAATGTGGAAGGTGATGCAAAGAGTGAGATTAAATTATCCCATATTATCTTCAGGAAGTTCACATTTTCAGGTTTATGGTTAACTCTGCTTCCTCATCAACAATGCTTACTCTGTGCTGCTGGTTTATGATGCTCATGCTGAAAGCGAGTGAAGTCCTCACTGTGAGAAGGTAGCCTCTTTCTAGCCTTGTTACCCCCACTTTTGGCCTGTTTGTGAGTGTATGTCAGGGTGTTTGTCACTGTTTTCACTGTCTCACTGGGATCCTGATAGCCAGGCCTCAGTGCTCATAGTGAAAACACTATGGTTTCAGTATGTTTGTTATGTGTCACTGGGATCCTGCTGGTCAGGACCCCAGTGCTCATAGGTTTGTGGCCTATATGTATGTGTCACTGGGACCCTGTCACACAAGGCCCCAGTGCTCATAGGTGTGCATGTATATGTTCCCTGTGTGGTGCCTAACTGTCTCACTGAGGCTCTGCTAACCAGAACCTCAGTGGTTATGCTCTCTCATTACTTTCAAATTGTCACTAACAGGCTAGTGACCATTTTTACCAATTTACATTGGCATACTGGAACACCCTTATAATTCCCTAGTATATGGTACTGAGGTACCCAGGGTATTGGGGTTCCAGGAGATCCCTATGGGCTGCAGCATTTCTTTTGCCACCCATAGGGAGCTCTGACAATTCTTACACAGGCCTGCCACTGCAGCCTGAGTGAAATAACGTCCACGTTATTTCACAGCCATTTTACACTGCACTTAAGTAACTTATAAGTCACCTATATGTCTAACCTTTACCTGGTAAAGGTTAGGTGCAAAGTTACTTAGTGTGAGGGCACCCTGGCACTAGCCAAGGTGCCCCCACATTGTTCAGAGCCAATTCACTGAACTTTGTGAGTGCGGGGACACCATTACACGCGTGCACTACATATAGGTCACTACCTATATGTAGCTTCACCATGGTAACTCCGAATATGGCCATGTAACATGTCTATGATCATGGAATTGCCCCCTCTATGCCATCCTGGCATTGTTGGTACAATTCCATGATCCCAGTGGTCTGTAGCACAGACCCTGGTCCTGCCAGACTGCCCTTCCTGGGGTTTCACTGCAGCTGCTGCTGCTGCCAGCCCCTCAGACAGGCAGCTGCCCTCCTGGGGTCCAGCCAGGCCTGGCCCAGGATGGCAGAACAAAGAACTTCCTCTGAGAGAGGGTGTGACACCCTCTCCCTTTGGAAAATGGTGTGAAGGCAGGGGAGGAGTAGCCTCCCCCAGCCTCTGGAAATGCTTTGTTGGGCACAGATGTGCCCAATTCTGCATAAGCCAGTCTACACCGGTTCAGGGACCCCTTAGTCCCTGCTCTGGCGCGAAACTGGACAAAGGAAAGGGGAGTGACCACTCCCCTGACCTGCACCTCCCCTGGGAGGTGTCCAGAGCTCCTCCAGTGTGCTCCAGACCTCTGCCATCTTGGAAACAGAGGTGCTGCTGGCACACTGGACTGCTCTGAGTGGCCAGTGCCACCAGGTGACGTCAGAGACTCCTGCTGATAGGCTCCTTCAGGTGTTAGTAGCCTTTCCTCTCTCCTAGGTAGCCAAACCCTCTTTTCTGGCTATTTAGGGTCTCTGTCTCCGGGGAAACTTTAGATAACGAATGCATGAGCTCAGCCGAGTTCCTCTGCATCTCCCTCTTCACCTTCTGATAAGGAATCGACCGCTGACCGCGCTGGAAGCCTGCAAACCTGCAACATAGTAGCAAAGACGACTACTGCAACTCTGTAACGCTGATCCTGCTGCCTTCTCGACTGTTTTCCTGCTTGTGCATGCTGTGGGGGTAGTCTGCCTCCTCTCTGCACCAGAAGCTCCGAAGAAATCTCCCGTGGGTCGACGGAATCTTCCCCCTGCAACCGCAGGCACCAAAAAGCTGCATTACCGGTCCCTTGGGTCTCCTCTCAGCACGACGAGCGAGGTCCCTCGAATCCAGCGACACCGTCCAAGTGACCCCCACAGTCCAGTGACTCTTCAGCCCAAGTTTGGTGGAGGTAAGTCCTTGCCTCACCTCGCTGGGCTGCATTGCTGGGAACCGCGACTTTGCAGCTACTCCGGCCCCTGTGCACTTCCGGCGGAAATTCTTCGTGCACAGCCAAGCCTGGGTCCACGGCACTCTAACCTGCATTGCACGACTTTCTAAGTTGGTCTCCGGCGACGTGGGACTCCTTTGTGCAACTTCGGCGAGCACCGTTTCACGCATCCTTGTAGTGCCTGTTTCTGGCACTTCTCCGGGTGCTACCTGCTTCAGTGAGGGCTCTTTGTCTTGCTCGACGCCCCCTCTCTCTGCAGGTCCAATTTGCGACCTCCTGGTCCCTCCTGGGCCCCAGCAGCGTCCAAAAACGCCAAACGCACGATTTGCGTGTAGCAAGGCTTGTTGGCGTCCTTCCGGCGGGAAAACACTTCTGCACGACTCTCCAAGGCGAGAGGGATCCGTCCACCAAAGGGGAAGTCTCTAGCCCTTTTCGTTCCTGCAGAAACCTCAGCTTCTTCTGTCCAGTCGAAGCTTCTTTGCACCCGCAGCTGGCATTTCCTGGGCATCTGCCCATCTCCGACTTGCTTGTGACTTTTGGACTTGGTCCCCTTGTTCCACAGGTACCCTAGATTGGAAATCCACAGTTGTTGCATTGCTGGTTTGTGTCTTTCCTGCATTATTCCTCTAACACAACTCTTTTGTCCTTAGGGGAACTTTAGTGCACTTTGCACTCACTTTTCAGGGTCTTGGGGAGGGTTATTTTTCTAACTCTCACTATTTTCTAATAGTCCCAGCGACCCTCTACAAGGTCACATAGGTTTGGGGTCCATTCGTGGTTCGCATTCCACTTTTGGAGTATATGGTTTGTGTTGCCCCTATCCCTATGTTTCCCCATTGCATCCTATTGTAACTATACATTGTTTGCACTGTTTTCTAAGACTATACTGCATATTTTTGCTATTGTGTATATATATCTTGTGTATATTTCCTATCCTCTCACTGAGGGTACACTCTAAGATACTTTGGCATATTGTCATAAAAATAAAGTACCTTTATTTTTAGTATAACTGTGTATTGTGTTTTCTTATGATATTGTGCATATGACACTAAGTGGTACTGTAGTAGCTTCACACGTCTCCTAGTTCAGCCTAAGCTGCTCTGCTAAGCTACCATTATCTATCAGCCTAAGCTGCTAGACACCCTATACACTAATAAGGGATAACTGGGCCTGGTGCAAGGTGCAAGTACCCCTTGGTACTCACTACAAGCCAGTCCAGCCTCCTACATTGGTTGTGCAGTGGTGGGATAAGTGCTTGAGACTGCTTACCACTCTTGTCATTGTACTTTTCATAAGAGAAAAATATACAAAACAAGGTCAGTGTATATACACATAGCCAAAAAGTTTTGCATTTCCTCTTTTCACTCTTTTCTAAGTGCTGAAAAGTACTTCTAAACTTTCAAAAAGTTCTTAAAAGTTTAAAAAGTTTTTTTCTGTCTTTCCAAAAAGTTCTGAAAACTTTTTTCTCTTTTTCTATCACTTTAACTCTCTCTAAAAAATATCTGGCACAGGCAAAAATGTTGAACTGTCCAAACTTGCATATGATCACCTTAGCTGGAAAGGAGCAAGGAGTCTCTGCATAGAGAGAGGTTTGAGTGTAGGGAAGAATCCTTCCTTAGAACTGTTAATTAATATGCTTAGAGTACAGGATAAGGCCATGAGTGCCAAATCTGGTGAAAAAGTAGCTAATGGTTCTCAATCTGATCCAGGGACTCCCCCAGGAAAAGGTTCAGGAAAGAAACTTCTCAGCCTGCCCATTACTAGACAGTCTAGCATAGTTGGTACAGAGGTTGAATCACACCATACTGATGGTGTGCTCTCACATTATACTGGTAGCCAAGCTGTTAGGGTGCCCTCTGTAAGGGACAGGTCTCCTTCTGTTCATTCCCATCATACCTCTGTATCTAGAAATGTCCCTCCCACCCACCCTGATGACAGATTGTTAGAAAGGGAGCTCAATAGATTGAGAGTGGAACAAACCAGACTGAAGCTCAAGAAGCAACAGCTGGATTTGGATAGACAGTCTTTAGAATTAGAGAAGGAAAGACAGAAGTTGGGTTTAGATACCCATGGTGGCAGCAGCAGTATTCCCCATAGTCATCCTGCAAAAGAGCATGATTCCAGGAATCTGCACAAGATAGTTCCCCCTTATAAGGAGGGGGATGACATTAACAAGTGGTTTGCTGCACTTGAGAGGGCCTGTGCTGTACAAGATGTCCCTCAAAAGCAGTGGGCTGCTATCCTATGGCTATCATTTAGTGGAAAGGGTAGGGATAAACTCCTTACTGTGAAAGAAAGTGATGCCAATAATTTTACAGTTCTTAAGAATGCACTCCTGGATGGTTATGGCTTAACCACTGAACAGTACAGGATAAAGTTCAGAGAGACCAAAAAGGAGTCTTCACAAGACTGGGTTGATTTCATTGACCATTCAGTGAAGGCCTTGGAGGGGTGGTTACATGGCAGTAAAGTTACTGATTATGAAAGCCTGTATAACACAATCCTGAGAGAGCATATACTTAATAATTGTGTGTCTGATTTGTTGCACCAGTACCTGGTAGACTCTGATCTGACCTCTCCCCAAGAATTGGGAAAGAAGGCAGACAAATGGGTCAGAACAAGGGTGAACAGAAAAGTTCATACAGGGGGTGACAAAGATGGCAATAAGAAGAAAGATGGTGAAAAATCTCAAGATAAGCATGGGGATAAGGGTAAAACCAAAGATCCCACTTCAAATCTTAAACACTCTTCAGAGGGTGGGGATAAAACAAATTCTTCCTCTTCTTCACAACCTGCACACATTAAAAAGCCTTGGGCCCATATTTATACTTTTTGACGCTAAACTGCGCTAACGCAGTTTAGCGTCAAAAAGTTTTGCGCCGTCTAACGCCATTCTGAAGCGCCATGCGGGCGCCGTATTTATGGAATGGCGTTAGACGGCGCAATCAGACCGGCGCTGCCTGGTTTGCGTGGGAAGAAACCACGTAGACCAGACAGCGCCGGCGTAGGGGGAAAATGGCGCATGGGCGTCTTAAAATGGGGCAAGTCAGGTTACGTCGAAAAAATCGTCTTAACCCGACTTGCGCCATTTTTTAACGACGCCCATCCCCCATCAACATGACTCCTATCATTGGAAAGATAGGAGTCATGCCCCCTTGCCCAATGGCCATGCCCAGGGGACTTCTGTCCCCTGGGCATGGTCATTGGGCATAGTGGCATGTAGGGGGGCACAAATAAGGCCCCCCTATGCCACCAAAATAAAATATAAAAAATAAAAAATAAAACTTACCTGAACTTACCTGAATGTCCCTGGGGTGGGTCCCTCCATCCTTGGGGGTCCTCCTGGGGTGGGCAAGGGTGGCAGGGGGGGTCCCTGGGGGCATGGGAGGGCACCTGTGGGCTCATTTTGAGCCCACAGGCCCCTTAACGCCTGCCCTGAGCAGGCGTTAAAAAGTGGCGCAAATGCGCCGTTTTTAGCCACGCCAACTCCCGGGCGTCTCTTTTGCCCGGGAGTATAAATACCACGTAAAGTCCTGGGAGTCATTTTTTAGACGGGAACGCCTCCCTTGCATATCATTAACGCAAGGAAGGGGTTCACGCTAAAAAATGACGCACATTCCGGGAACTTTGGCGCTATTCGCCTCTAACGCCATAGTATAAATATGGCGTTAGTTGGCGTTAGTTTTGCGTCGAAATTGCGTCAAAAAAAACGACGCAATTTCGGCGCAAACGGAGTATAAATATGGCCCTTGGTGCTTTGTGTGTAAAAACAGAGGCCATAGGCCAGGGGATAAGTCCTGTCCAGGTAAACCCCCTGAGCCTACCACCACTAATACATCAAGCTCTAGTGCCCCTAGCAGTAGTGGTACTAGTGGTGGGACTGCTGGCAACAGTCAAGCAAAGGGTGTAGTTGGGTTCACTTATGGGTCCATAGTGAAAACTGATGTCATCAGTCCCAAGACAGTTTCTGTCACACCTAGTGGCATTGGCCTTGCCACACTGGCTGCTTGTCCCCTTACAATGGATAAGTACAGGCAGACAGTTTCAATAAATGGTGTTGAGGCCTTGGCCTACAGGGACACAGGTGCCAGTTTCACTTTGGTGACTGAAAACCTAGTGCCTCCTGAACAACACATCATTGGACAACAGTATAAGATTATTGATGTCCATAACTCCACTAAGTTTCTTCCCTTAGCTATAATTCAGTTTAGTTGGGGTGGAGTTACTGGCCCTAAGCAGGTGGTGGTATCCCCTAGCTTACCTGTAGACTGTCTCTTAGGTAATGACCTAGAGGCCTCAGGTTGGGCTGATGTAGAGTTTTATGCCCATGCAGCCATGCTGGGCATCCCTGAGGAATTGTTCCCTCTCATTTCAAGTGAAATGAAAAAGCAAAGGAGAGAAGGCCTGAAAACTCAGGATCCCTCTCCATCAACAGGTAAAAAGGGTATCACAGTATCCCCTAACCACCCTACCATTCAGGATACTATTCCTGTGGTGGGAGAAACCTCTCCTGGGGTGGCACCTGTTCCAAGGGAATCATCAGCTGGCAAAGCTGGACTCCCTGAGGTGGAAGTACCTCTCTGTGGGATAACTAACATTGGTGAGAAAAAGAGCACCATTTTAGTTAACATGGAGCATCCCTCCAACCCTCCCAGAGAAACTTTAGTGCCGAAACTCTGCACTGCCTCACAACACTTAGGACAGCATCCCTGCCCTAGTGTGGAGCTGATAGGACAGCATCCCTGCCCTGCTCCAACCCAAGAGAAACAGCATCCCTGTTCTCTCTCCCAGCCATATGGACAACGTTTTTGCCCAGCTATGGCTTTTCTGAGACAGCATCCCTGTCTGGCATTTCCATCACTACAAATAGGTTCAGTGGACAATTCCCACTGCTCTAAACTAAAACTTACTGATAGAAACTCTGAAAATACATCTTCACATTGTTGCTTAGCTAAAAAACTTCAAACAGGGTGGTTTACATCCCCACAGGGAGGTAACCATATAGTGGATGATAAAGGGAGTAACCAGTCTATTGCAGAGCTACTCTCTACTTATCACCACTTAGACAATAAAGTCTCAACTGGCCAAGGTTAGCCTTATTGTCCTTCGTTTGGGGGGGGGGTTGTGTGAGAAGGTAGCCTCTTTCTAGCCTTGTTACCCCCACTTTTGGCCTGTTTGTGAGTGTATGTCAGGGTGTTTGTCACTGTTTTCACTGTCTCACTGGGATCCTGATAGCCAGACCTCAGTGCTCATAGTGAAAACACTATGGTTTCAGTATGTTTGTTATGTGTCACTGGGATCCTGCTGGTCAGGACCCCAGTGCTCATAGGGTTGTGGCCTATATGTATGTGTCACTGGGACCCTGTCACACAGGGCCCCAGTGCTCATAGGTGTGCATGTATATGTTCCCTGTGTGGTGCCTAACTGTCTCACTGAGGCTCTGCTAACCAGAACCTCAGTGGTTATGCTCTCTCATTACTTTCAAATTGTCACTAACAGGCTAGTGACCATTTTTACCAATTTACATTGGCATACTGGAACACCCTTATAATTCCCTAGTATATGGTACTGAGGTACCCAGGGTATTGGGGTTCCAGGAGATCCCTATGGGCTGCAGCATTTCTTTTGCCACCCATAAGGAGCTCTGACAATTCTTACACAGGCCTGCCACTGCAGCCTGAGTGAAATAACGTCCACGTTATTTCACAGCCATTTTACACTGCACTTAAGTAACTTATAAGTCACCTATATGTCTAACCTTTACCTGGTAAAGGTTAGGTGCAAAGTTACTTAGTGTGAGGGCACCCTGGCACTAGCCAAGGTGCCCCCACATTGTTCAGAGCCAATTCACTGAACTTTGTGAGTGCGGGGACACCATTACACGCGTGCACTACATATAGGTCACTACCTATATGTAGCTTCACCATGGTAACTCCGAATATGGCCATGTAACATGTCTATGATCATGGAATTGCCCCCTCTATGCCATCCTGGCATTGTTGGTACAATTCCATGATCCCAGTGGTCTGTAGCACAGACCCTGGTACTGCCAGACTGCCCTTCCTGGGGTTTCACTGCAGCTGCTGCTGCTGCCAGCCCCTCAGACAGGCAGCTGCCCTCCTGGGGTCCAGCCAGGCCTGGCCCAGGATGGCAGAACAAAGAACTTCCTCTGAGAGAGGGTGTGACACCCTCTCCCTTTGGAAAATGGTGTGAAGGCAGGGGAGGAGTAGCCTCCCCCAGCCTCTGGAAATGCTTTGTTGGGCACAGATGTGCCCAATTCTGCATAAGCCAGTCTACACCGGTTCAGGGACCCCTTAGCCCCTGCTCTGGCGCGAAACTGGACAAAGGAAAGGGGAGTGACCACTCCCCTGACCTGCACCTCCCCTGGGAGGTGTCCAGAGCTCCTCCAGTGTGCTCCAGACCTCTGCCATCTTGGAAACAGAGGTGCTGCTGGCACACTGGACTGCTCTGAGTGGCCAGTGCCACCAGGTGACGTCAGAGACTCCTGCTGATAGGCTCCTTCAGGTGTTAGTAGCCTTTCCTCTCTCCTAGGTAGCCAAACCCTCTTTTCTGGCTATTTAGGGTCTCTGTCTCTGGGGAAACTTTAGATAACGAATGCATGAGCTCAGCCGAGTTCCTCTGCATCTCCCTCTTCACCTTCTGATAAGGAATCGACCGCTGACCGCGCTGGAAGCCTGCAAACCTGCAACATAGTAGCAAAGACGACTACTGCAACTCTGTAACGCTGATCCTGCCGCCTTCTCGACTGTTTTCCTGCTTGTGCATGCTGTGGGGGTAGTCTGCCTCCTCTCTGCACCAGAAGCTCCGAAGAAATCTCCCGTGGGTCGACGGAATCTTCCCCCTGCAACCGCAGGCACCAAAAAGCTGCATTACCGGTCCCTTGGGTCTCCTCTCAGCACGACGAGCGAGGTCCCTCGAATCCAGCGACACCGTCCAAGTGACCCCCACAGTCCAGTGACTCTTCAGCCCAAGTTTGGTGGAGGTAAGTCCTTGCCTCACCTCGCTGGGCTGCATTGCTGGGAACCGCGACTTTGCAGCTACTCCGGCCCCTGTGCACTTCCGGCGGAAATTCTTCGTGCACAGCCAAGCCTTGGTCCACGGCACTCTAACCTGCATTGCACGACTTTCTAAGTTGGTCTCCGGCGACGTGGGACTTCTTTGTGCAACTTCGGCGAGCACCGTTTCACGCATCCTTGTAGTGCCTGTTTCTGGCACTTCTCCGGGTGCTACCTGCTTCAGTGAGGGCTCTTTGTCTTGCTCGACGCCCCCTCTCTCTGCAGGTCCAATTTGCGACCTCCTGGTCCCTCCTGGGCCCCAGCAGCGTCCAAAAACGCCAAACGCACGATTTGCGTGTAGCAAGGCTTGTTGGCGTCCTTCCGGCGGGAAAACACTTCTGCACGACTCTCCAAGGCGAGAGGGATCCGTCCACCAAAGGGGAAGTCTCTAGCCCTTTTCGTTCCTGCAGAAACCTCAGCTTCTTCTGTCCAGTCGAAGCTTCTTTGCACCCGCAGCTGGCATTTCCTGGGCATCTGCCCATCTCCGACTTGCTTGTGACTTTTGGACTTGGTCCCCTTGTTCCACAGGTACCCTAGATTGGAAATCCACAGTTGTTGCATTGCTGGTTTGTGTCTTTCCTGCATTATTCCTCTAACACAACTCTTTTGTCCTTAGGGGAACTTTAGTGCACTTTGCACTCACTTTTCAGGGTCTTGGGGAGGGTTATTTTTCTAACTCTCACTATTTTCTAATAGTCCCAGCGACCCTCTACAAGGTCACATAGGTTTGGGGTCCATTCGTGGTTCGCATTCCACTTTTGGAGTATATGGTTTGTGTTGCCCCTATCCCTATGTTTCCCCATTGCATCCTATTGTAACTATACATTGTTTGCACTGTTTTCTAAGACTATACTGCATATTTTTGCTATTGTGTATATATATCTTGTGTATATTTCCTATCCTCTCACTGAGGGTACACTCTAAGATACTTTGGCATATTGTCATAAAAATAAAGTACCTTTATTTTTAGTATAACTGTGTATTGTGTTTTCTTATGATATTGTGCATATGACACTAAGTGGTACTGTAGTAGCTTCACACGTCTCCTAGTTCAGCCTAAGCTGCTCTGCTAAGCTACCATTATCTATCAGCCTAAGCTGATAGACACCCTATACACTAATAAGGGATAACTGGGCCTGGTGCAAGGTGCAAGTACCCCTTGGTACTCACTACAAGCCAGTCCAGCCTCCTACACTCACTTGCAGTAGCGGGACCGGAATGATTGTTAGAGAGGTAGTGCTGGTCCATAACTTCACCTCACTAAAGGTATAGGGTATTTGTAACAGTGTGTCATTGAAAACACAACAAATGCTCCCAGAAGCAAAACAGTTGAAGGGCTCCTTTATTGTTCGCTGTCCAGCTGAAGTCCTTCAAGTTTTATGGAGGACCTGCAGCATCTCCCGCACCCCTAGGTGCAGTGCTACTGATCTGAAACCATTTCTACTTCATCAGATTCTCAGGAGTGAGCCCAGACTGGAGCTGACGGGTACACCTCTTGTACGCCTATAAGCTTTAGCAGCTTGCAAGTGTGTATAGAAAGATATGGTATCGCGTGGTGTGGTGTTGCATTGCGTGGACCACCTTCCATAAAATATAACTGTAACGTAAAACATTTAGTCAAATTCTCCACCATTTCTATCATGAAGAGAATTAACCAACCTGCAGTGGTGCTCCATAAAATCATTTAAGCAAAGCTTTTAACTCAATAGTCTTTAATCTGTTCTTTAACGGATGCACATAGAGCTGGGATTACTGATGTGCAGGTGGACCATATGTAACCCTTTGTACTATGAAAGCTAAGCAATGCATCATATTGTGTGTTTTGCATCAAATGTATTCAGAATTTTATTTAAGTTTGTTCAATGATGTTGCCCTTTGGGATGTGGTCTACATTGCGACCATCTTTGAAATAATGTTACAAGCCCACACTCATAAAAAGGTCTCAAACCAGGAGTTTGGGGGTACCGATATAAAATTGTCTTGCGCCACTCTGTGGCGTACCCAGTTTGCAAACACATTGCCTGTTATCTTTGGAAGGACCCATACTACTTGAGACAGCATCCAATGTGAAGACAGTTATTATGTTCACAGGTTTGGGGTGACGATATTGCCAACCAGGGTTCAAACAATGGGCTGCCTTTTTGTTTCTAACAGACTCTCGAAAGTAGGGAACAGGCAACATGATTGCTAATATACAACATACATCAACACATTTTCACAAAATAAATGTCTCATAGACCCACAGACTGACAGGAACAAAATACTCAGTACATATGCTCATTGGATGACCTGGAACCCAGTCTGAGAGGCAAACCAAGGAATCACCTGTTACAACACCGTAAAAACAACCACAGTGCTGTGTGGATGTGCTAGCTGCAGGCAATGCTCCACACAAATTCCAACAGCGTTATGTAGCACTAAGGAGTTATCACACAACCTGTGCACACAATGATAATTTGGAGCCACTCGAGAGTCACTACTGATGAGAAATCTTTGTATATAGTACACAGTCTGGTTATTTTATTAAAAATATGCGGAGGAATAGCAGGATGAATGACTTAACAAATAGGAAGTATCTTTAGAAGAGAGCCCTATATGGGTTGTGAGTAAGCACTGGAGCCGGTACAGCCCTGGTGGACAGATGGAATGGCACGGCGCTTTTCAGCGTTGGATTGTGATGCTGAATAAAATGCATCCAATACATTCAAATAAAGGCTTCAGATAGTCATCTTGCACATTCAAGACCTCAAAGCAGTCATCCTACAAATAAATGGTCCAAGAGAGCACCTAAAGTCTCAGTGCAAGTCACAGTTATTGTAGTTTATAACTGTACTTTACTGTATTCCTACACAACAACCCTTATAATGTAATGTGTCATCTTAAAATAAAGGTTCGGTAGAACTCTATGAAAGGTGACCATATAGAATACAGGGAAAATATATTATGAAAAGAAACTCTGACGTTTAAGTAAGTCTTCCGAAAAACAAGCTGAACATAGAAGAAATGCGGATGAAACGTTTCATTTGCGGAATAGACGCAATCAGTATCATGAACGGGATATTCTCTTAAAACAGCACATAATAAGCAGCATTTGCAAGACAAATCGGTAAAGAGGGACTCACACTTCTCTTGTCAAACAAATATGAAATACTGATGTAATTGTCGGGGGACAAATCAAGGCAGGCATGGGTGATGTTTGAAAGGAAGCCATCTACAAGTGAACGGCTTACACAGACAGCGGCAGGGCAGGAAACCAGACACATACCAGAGGGTCACCTTGTGAGACAAACCCCGTCCCACAGGGATCCTTAACCGCGCGCTCCACTGTGCACAGCAACCAACTCTGAGCTCTGCAGCGCGGGGAGCTATAGCGCTGGTTCACTTTAATCGAGCTAATAAATAATGCGCCTTAAATGAACGATTGGTAAAGCGAAGCCCGCAATGGGAAATGTGCGTCCCTGTGACACAAAGTCACCTGGTAACCCAAGGGAGGTATAAACCTAGAGGGGACACCGAGGGGCAGATTTAAGGAAAGTGGCGCTGCAACTAGTGCAGCGCCACTTTCCTTGCACCCCTTAGTGCCCCCCTACCGCCACCATGTGTGCACCATGATGCAGGGTAGGGGGCAATAGCGTCATTTTTTTACGCTATTGATGTACCCTGCAGGAGTAGTTCCAAAATGTTGGCACTACTCCTACAGAGTAAATAGGGGCCCATTTTAAATAATGGTATTCCCCTTTTAACGCCTGCTCTGAGCAGGAGTTAAAAGTGCAGGAAAAATGGCAATTTTTTCAGCCCTTCCTAACGGGGAACAACTCCCTTGCTTACTTTATGCCTGGCGCAGGCATAATGTGAAGCAAGGGTTCACCAAGTGGTGCAACGCATGCATTGTGCCACTTTGTGAACATGGCATAGGGAAAATGCCAATTTAGCGCCACCTTAGCATAAAAAAAATGACACTATGGTGGTGCTAGGGGCTCTTAAAGCTCCGGAGTTGCATAAGTGATGGAAGGTAGGGGGCATGTCATGCATTGATTCAAACACAAGCTGTGGGAAGAGAGGAATTTGGATACGTCCTATGGAAAAGGGGCATAAACGGAAAACTAGACATTTCTTAGTAAGAAGGCACATTGTCAAGCGCTAGGGAGAGATGAAAATGGAAATATACTACGGATAAAAACTGACAAGTATTGTTAAAAGAGAGAGTTGGACAAGCACTAGGGAAGGAGGGTTTTGATAAATTATGGGAAGTATAGGAATTATATACATGTTACAAAAGTTGAAACTGGACTCGTGCTAGTATTAGGAAGGCGCAACGTATAGTATGAGCAATGTTACCTGTCACTCAGGGTCAATCTGGAATGCCCCAGGAGGAAAGAAGATGGGAAAATGTTTGGGTTTGGAAGGTGATTCTTCAATAGACCCATTGACAGATCTTTACTTATACTTTAGCTTGAGTACATAAATTAAAATGTGCACCCTGGTCTAGAAACAAGAAAGAGTATCTATAAACATGCGCACAGGTCGAAATAGTGCCACTGCTAGGTCGTAGCCAATGCTGCACAATGCTTAGCTGCCCAATTCACAAAGGAAACCTGTGCACTGTGTGGAGAGGGGGCCATATTCCTGAGTGTGAATCAGCCTGATGCACGTTGACTCTTGCCTGGCTTTGGTGACAAGGCTTACTCTCACCCACAGGACGCAGAGATTAAGGGCCTTATTTATACTTTTTGGTGCAAAACTGCACTAAGGCAGTTTTGCCCCAAAAAGTTTTGCACCGGCTTGCACCATTTTTTAGCACCAGCTGGGCACCATATTTATGGAATGGTGCAAGCCGGTGCAAAGGGTAGGCTAGCTTAAAAAAAAAATTACGTTAGGCAGTTTTGAGTCAAAATAAATGATTCTGACCAGATTAGCATCATTTTTTGACGCTAAGGGGCCTATTTATACTCTTTTTGCAATGAATTAGCGTCATTTTTTTTGTACTCTAATTCAGTGCAAAACTAACTCCATATTTATACTTTGGTGCTAGACCCGTCTAGCACCAAATTTATGGAGTTAAAGTCATTTTTTGGAAGTGGAATCCTACCTTGCCTTAATGAGATGCAAGGTAGGCGTTCCCGTGCAAAAAAATGACTCTATGGCCTTAACACCATATTTATACTCCCATGTAAAAATGGTGCAAGGGAGGGAGGAAGGGTCAAAAAATGGGGCAAAGCTTGCTTTGCCCCATTTTTTAAGACCTGGGTCAGGGCAGGTCTTAGGGGACCTGTGGCCCTATTTCCATGGTGGAACACCATGGAATAAGCCCAGAGGTGCCCTCCCTAGGCCCTAGGGGCACCCCCACCCACACTAGAGGGACTGCGAGGATGGGGGACCCCATCCCAGGTAAGTACAGGTAAGTGCATTTTATTTTTGAAAGTGCCATAGGGGGCCCTGAAATGGGCCCCCATATATGGCACCGGGTGCAATGGCCATGCCCAGGGGACCCCTGTCCTCTGTGCTGGCCACTGGGGTGGTGGGCATGACTCCTGCCTTTCCTAAGGCAGGAGTCATGTGGCATGGTAGGTTTAGCACCATAAAATGACGCTAATCTGGTTAGAGTCATTTCTTTTTACTCTAACCTGCCTAAAGCCATTTTTTGGTGCTAAACCCTCTTCTTCTATACTGCCAGCCCCACCGACTAAAGTCATTTTTTAAACTCTAGCCTACCCTTTGCACCGGCTTGCACCATTCCATAAATATGGTGCCCGGCTGGTGCACAGAAATGGTGCAAGCCGGTGCTCAACTTTTTGGTGCAAAACTGAGTTAGCGCAGTTTTGCAGCAAAAAGTATAAATAAGGGCCAATATTTTGTAAGTTTGCGCCACTTTTGTGTCATAAAATGACGTTAATGCGGTGCAAAAAAAGTTTAAATCAGGGCCTTGGTGCTAGATGGGTCTAGCACCAAAGTATAAATATGGAGTTAGTTTTGCACCGAATTAGAGTAAAAAAAAATGACACTTATTCGGTGCAAACAGAGTATAAATACGCCGCAGAGTATAAATATGCCCCTAAATATGGTGTTAAGGCCATAGAGTCATTTTTTGCATGGGAACGCCTACCTTGCATCTCATTAGGGCAAAGTAGGACTCCACTTTCAAAAAATGACTTTAACTCCATAAATTTGGTGCTAGAGGGGTCTAGCACCAAAGTATAAATATGGAGTTAGTTTTGCACCGAATTAGAGTAAAAAAAAATGACACTAATTTGGTGCAAACTGAGTATAAATATGCCCCTAAATCCCGAGGATGACCCCTACAGGGACCGACCTCCACTTGTAAAGGCTCTTTGCATATTCATACCAGCCTGGTCAAAGGGACAGACATGTATGTGATGGCTCGGGCTGCAGATCCCACTGGGAAAATACATGGCATCTGTGATGCTAGTGTTTTCACTTACGTCCATCATATGCAAGTGAAAGCCACCCGCAAAAGTTCTCTGAACCATCCCATCTCTTGGCGAACAAGGGATATGCGGCCATTTGGCACAGCCCACCATTTGACAATTTACCCAGAACTGCCTCTTGTAAATTCATATCATTGCCCATTTTTCATATTATCACAAACAGAAATCATAATCAGTTAACGAACAAATCTTTGTAAATCAACTAAAAAGTTCTTAGAGGGGTAAAGTGGGCTTGCTAAATTTCTTACTAAATAAATACATATTTTGTCATGTGCACAGGTTGTTTATCTTTCCTCCTCGAAGGAGTATGTAAATGCACACTGCAGAGTAGATAGCCTTCATCTCATGGACTATAACATCATCAGAAACTAAGCACACTTTACAGTGGAAGCCCTGAATGACCTTCTCACGGCTCTTACGATTTTACCCAATGAACCAGAAAAGAAAAGGCGTATTTGCACACTGTGGCATAGAACAAAAACAGCAGAATCTCATATTCGTTCTGTGTAAGGCTTATGACCACCTGTATCTTATGCCATTGGCACAGAAGTAAGCGGCCATTTAGCTCCCTTATACCTTTTCGAGCCGCAGGACCTGATGCACAGAGCGATTACTGTTTATTGGTCAAGCTGACATCCACAAAAGGTGTTACCTATACATTAAGGAAACAGATCTTGACTGAAGGAACAATGACCTATTTAAATCTCATTGCAGGATTTGGCGCACACAACTATGGAAAATCTTAAAAATAGAGGATGTTAGGAAGTCTTACATCGCCATACTGGCAGGCAAATGGGTGTTCCCATGGGAAGGTTGTGGTTGTTGGATATTCCAATATGTTGATGATACACACAATCTCAGCTTTGTTTTCTTCAAACACCAGAAGTGGTTTTCACACATTCATTGCACCTCTAAACTTACACCTACACCTCTTTCGATGTCTACATATTTATTGTGATTTAAGCCCAGGAGTCATGTAAAAAAACAGATGCAATTATAGCAGTAAACATCAAAATGAACTTCAGCTATCCTCCCTGGCAGAAAAATAAAATGACAAAAATAGACTCTATAAGAGGCCGGGAAATTTTAAAGCAGAGAAAGAGAGTAGAGGAAAACCGAAAAATGTATTGTAACAAGTGAACAGGTTGATTATGTTTGTAGGATTGCCCTGGAAGCAAAACCAGGGTTCCTAATGGGTTACATGCATGGAACTTTACTGTGTGTTAAGGATGAATTTTTATCTTGAGAGCATCTTCTCTTGAATAGCAGAATTAAGCTACACACTGGGATTTAAGAAGCGCAAATGGAGGGTAAAAGATGACAGGATCTCCTTGTGAAAAGCATGATCAGAATCACAATGTGCATTGAATATGTCTAGGAAGTGAGTTATTAGTTGCATGCAAAAAGGCTTAATCCATCTGCCAGCCCTATTCAACACCAATGTGACTACCTTCACATTCACCGTCAACTGGTATAATGTCAGTGCCCACAAGTATGGCAATGACAACCAGAACTATATCACAATATTAGAAGAGCTGTAAAACCACTTCTCTACCATGTGCTTCCTGCTACAATGGATGGCTCACGATTACCTCTGCATGAATGGAGACAAAACTAAGATCCTGTGTTTAGGCCCTGGAGAACCTGAGGAGATTGATGTGACCTGAACCAGTGTCATTGGCACTCTCATATGTAGTCATAACCCTTGAGGTCATCTTTGACTCTAGGCTATAATTTAACACAAATAAGAAAGATAACTAACCACAGCTTTTTCCAAATTCATCACTTCTTTCACATCCTTCCTATTCTGCAAACCTATTACTAAATCACTCTCATTCTTGGTCGCACTTTACATGCATTGTTTATTGCAGCAGTGCCTAGAAGGCGTAGCCTTTCTTAAATGATTAGCTATCTCCAAAAGGCAACAAATTGCTACCTGGATCATTTCCAGCCTGAGGAGATCTTAGAAGATACCATCAGACATAATGGTCCTCCTATAGCAACTGATCAATCAAAATGTTCATTTCAAAACTCTTTGCCAGATCTACATGGCCTATCATGCTTCTGTGTTGGGGTGCTTCTATAAAGTGTAACCCCATACCTTCTAAAAATGTTACTTAAGGTTGGCTTCCAATACTGTTTAACTCTGATGCCACCAGAATATAAAAAAGTTTGGAAGAAGGTCTGTACACTGTGCAGGGTCCTCCCTTATGCACTGCCATCCATTACCTCTTTGCCTCGACTTACACCTGAGAAAACTTGAGAAATCCCTGACAGTCAGAATCACCATAACATCTCTGTGTGCTGTTTCTTCCTAGTAAGCTGTTTCGTCTTCCCGTTGTGGAACCAGTGCTCTGATGCATCCTGCTGTTAGTTGTCCTAAATAAAATGCTAATTGTGGTTCATTCCATGACACTACTTGCTGCAAAAGGACCACAATCTCACTTCTACCAGTCAGTAAAGATTCTCACTATTGACTTAGAAGGAGTTGGGCATGCTGAATTGAGGTGTCAATGGGCATATGCAATCTGATCTGAGATTCTTAAGGCTTAACTGTGGGAACTAGGATCTTTTCCAAAGCACTGTTCCTTCTTCATGATTTTGAGAACTGATGTAATTACTCAGGATCAGGCTTTTATTGACAGAACCATACGGCTAGATGGTTAAAACAAAAATCATTTAATACTTGATTTACAAATTATGGGGTGCCATGCTTGTTGCTACACGTAGAGTAAGATATTAGTTGCCGAACAAGCAGGAATGAGAAGCTTCCTGATGCTTGCAGATGTAAAGGGTGACTCACTGGTAATAGAATGTGGGTTAAAGAGTCGAGCAAAGTTATTGAGTCACAAATTGACAAGTAGTGAGTTTGCATAATGTGGGAGAAAAAAAAAACGATTACAGTGTTCCTGGATTTTTCCCTGTGGTGTAGGGGGCAATACTGTAATGATAATTCTCTGTGTTTTGTATTTTTAGTGTCTTGTTTTAATCTTTAAAAATAAGTAAACACATGCAGCTTTCACAGGCTTCCTATGGAGAGTCGGAAAGAGACTGTGATGGGGTCATGGGAAAGGAGAACCCTTTCTAGGATGTCTTCTTTCTGCTTCTTGGATCATTTGAGAACTTCTGCCTGCTAAGCTAGCTGCATGTCTGAATCATGCAGAAGAACGAAAACACCTCTGTGCTTGTTACCTAGTTTTTATTATTTATTTTTATTTATTGTGTTTTATAAAGCACAAACATGACCATCACTGTATCAGAGCGCTGTATAAAGAGAGAGCTGATGAGGGTTGCTATACAGTAAAAAAAACTGTTCCTTCAGATCCGCTGTACATAGAATTCGAAGAGCTAGTCATAAAACAATAGAATACATTATAAAATAAAGTAAATTACAGTTTCAAAATAGTTCTCTTATGACACATGTTGTTCTAGAAGTATGACTTTACCTACCTCCTTGAAGACCCTGAGTGAAGTAATTGTTCTCGTTGAGGGTAAGAGGGAGATCCATATTTTTGGAGCACATCCAGAAAAAGTGCGGCTGTGAGTTTTCCAATTTTTTTATTTGGCTGGTTCTAGTATGAGGGATTTAGCACTTCTAGAATCCTTTCCCCAATCTGATAGCCTGATCCTATTCACCGTGTATTTGGGTCCAGAATTGGATCCTAGCTTCAACTGGGAGCCAGTTGATGGTCCTGAGTGATGTGAAAATGCGATCATAATGACGTGCACCTATTAAAAGTCTTGCTGCTGCATTAAATGTCACTTTCATTAGGGCTAGGATGGCTTTAGGCAGACCTATGGGAGTTGTATTCCTGTAGTCCAGTCTTGAGAACACTATAGATTGAACTGCCGTTTTGAGGCCGTTTGGAGGTATGAATAGTTTTAGTTTTATCA
The DNA here is from genome assembly GCF_031143425.1 of Pleurodeles waltl. Classification (NCBI taxonomy): domain Eukaryota; kingdom Metazoa; phylum Chordata; class Amphibia; order Caudata; family Salamandridae; genus Pleurodeles; species Pleurodeles waltl. Next base: position 322,715,845 of record NC_090436.1, read on the forward strand.
GAAGGTGCAGATGTAAGTTAGCGCTTCTGGTTGCAGCTCGTATGTGAGCTTGGATCTTTCATTTTGAGACTAGTGTGATGCATAGTGATTTTATGGAGTCACAAATGATAGGGGTGCAGTTTAGTGATTCAAGGTTAAGAGCCCATGTTTGTGTTTTTAGAGAAATAAGGGGTGGTGAGGAAAGAATGAATTTGGTTTTTATCTGATTCAGTTTTAGATGGTTCTGTGCCAACCAGTCCAGTGTTTTCCTTGTGGTTTCATCCAGTCATCGGATATCCACTGGAGTTGAAAATTTGAGGTAGAGCTGTTTATTATCAGCATACATGTGATATGAGATTATTGATGGTTTAAGGATTTCAGTGACTGGTTTCATGTATAGACTGAAGAGCGCTAGGGAAATGGTAAATCCTTGCGAATACCCCTGTCAATTTCTGCTACATCAGATAGGGTGGTGCAGATTTTGACTCTTTGTCAGTTTTGCAAGAAGGTAGCGAACCCGTTAAGGAAAGCTCCTGAGAGGCAAATTTTGAATTCAAGAGTTTCTCTGAGGCGTTTGTGGCTGACCGTGTTGAACGCAGCAGATAAATCTAGAAGTATTAGTAGACAGAATTTGTTTTGGTCTAGTGATCTTTGTATATCATCTAGGATGTTTGGAATGGCGACCTCAGTATTGTATCCAGGCCTGAAGCCTGACTGGTGTTTGTCTAGAAGGTCAAAACTCTTGATGTGTTCCTATAGCTGATCATAGGCACATTTCCCTACCAGTTTAGCCAGGAAAGACAGACTGGATACTGGTCGGAAGTTGTTTAAGTATTTCTGGTCAGTGTTCGATTTTTTAGTAGGAGAGATACTTGGCCCATCTTCAGGCATTCTGGGAGGGATTCCTGTTGGAAAAATGAGTTCAAGATTTTCATCCATAAGAGAGTGATGGATTACTGGATCTCACTCAGTGGGTATGAGGGAATGGGATCATCAAAATGTGTGGTATGTTTCATTAACTGTGTGGTTTTCTGGATTTCCCCCTCAGACAGAGATCTGAAACTAGTCTAGAAGGCTCTGTTGTTTTCTTGGGACAGTTGGGAAATGTTGGTCAGTATTCTTGCTGTGTGCTGTGCGCCTGGGGTTGGTGGCTTCCCTAGGTTGGATACTAGCTTGGCTTGGAATACAGTTGCTCATAGTTGTGATTTTCTCTTTAAAGAAAGTGTAGAAGGGGTTGCAGACGTCTGTTAAGATGTTTGCAATTGTGAGTTCTGCAAGTTTTCCTGATTGTTATTTTATTATATCAAAGAGTTTTATGAGCCTGTTCTTTTGTCTGTCTAGTTGAGATCTGATCGCTGTTGTTTTGGTATTCAAGATGGGCTTTTTGTGTGAGATTCTGTGCCTTCTCTTCTAATGTTTGGGTCCCTCATCCAAAGTTGTTCCAGGTGTGTTAATTGTCTTCTTTCATTGTTTATGTTTTGGTTGAACCATGGTACTGAAGGTTTTGTATTTTACCTTTTTAAACATTATGGAGCAACCTTCTGAACTAAGCCGGTCATACTGTTGCTGTAGAGATCCATCAGTTCATGAACCGATGTTTGGCCAGTCCAAGGTTCCAAGGAGGTTTGACACAGACACACCAGTTCTGTTCTGTTTACACAGCTGTAGTCCCTCATCCACGTTTTTCCCTTTTAGCTTGACCATTGAGTTTAGTTTCTTGTGCGTATATTTGGAAATTAATTTGATGGTGGTCTGACCAGTATGTTTGGGTGATGTCTGGCATGTTAACTGATACCAGTGTAATGATGACGAGGTAAAATGTGGCACCTTTGTTGTGGGTTGGTCCATTGTATGTTTGAATCAAGTTGAGGTCCCAGCGCAGGTTACTGAGTGCAGCCACTGTAGGGTCTTTATCATTGTTCAAATGCAAGTTGAAATCTCTCTAATAATATTGTATAAGAGAGTGAGTTGGCATTGATTCTAATTGTTTCCATAAGTTGCTCCCGGAAGACTGTGTTGTTACCCGATGAATGGTATAAAAGGAGTGTTTTTGCTAGCAGTTTCTTTTCAAGCTTGATTTCAGCTCCCAAAAGTTCAAACGATGATGAATTGTTCAACGAGAGTGGGTTTAAGTTAAGTGAGTTTCTGTAAATTATAGCATGACCTCCCCCAGCTTCAATGTGTGGTCTAGATATAAGATAGCAAAATCTGGGAATATTGGAGCTGCTGTTGGTGTAAGCCAGGTTTCTGTTATGAAGAGAATTCCCAGATCATGCTCTAGGATCACATCTGCTATTTTATTTGCATGTTTAGCAACTGATCTGCAATTGTGCAGCATGCATTTCAGGTTAGTTACTGTTTTTAGAGTTATTGTAGTAGATGTTGTGTTCATTGCGATCAGGATCAGGTTGTTGTGGTTTACTTGTAGAGGGTTGTATCTCCAGTTGTTGTAGCTGGATGTCTTGATGATTTGGATGTTGGGTGTAGTGTTAAGGGATGTTTTCTTTAAGCCCTGATAGTATATTAGCAGAGTGTTTATCTCTTCTTCTGAGAGGTGATTGTTCATTTTTCTTGTCTCATGGAGTTGTGAGTCTGCTGTTATAGATAGGTTTTTTGCTACAAAGGGAATCAGTGAACTTGGCGGTAGGCGTGTACATCTTCTGTAGGGTGAGAAAAAGTGTGATGACTTTCTTCTTAACCCATTCTGTCTTCCCTGAGAAGTTGCAAGTTCGAGTTTGTGTGTTGAGCACTGACAAATTATGTTATCCTTCTGTGTGAATGTTTGCAAATTTATGGGATCTGTCTGTGTTTTTGTTTCTATCATCCGCTCTTTGTCTTGGGACTGACCCTCTTCCTGTTATTGAGTAGTTGCTCCTCGGGCTGAGAAGTATGATTGTAGTGGGGTCTAACTGGGGTGTCTGTGGGGCTGTGTAGACTGTGGGGTTACAATTGTCATTTGATGTGATTCTTATGCCAGAGCTGGTCGGTTTAAGGCAATGGTTAGGAGACGGAGTATGAGAGGGTCACTAGTAGGTTTTGCTGGGGCTGCTACTTACCTTTTTAGGTCACTGAAGAGCGAATCAAATGCTTGCAGGTCATTGTCCGCTGCTTGGATAAGGATGTTGCCATTTTTATAAATTAAGATGGTAGCTTTTGATTTGAGTGAGGGTGATATTATGAGTTTGAGACCACAGGGGATGTTCTGTGTGGTGATGATTGTCTGGAGGTAGTAAAAGGCATCCCTCCCCTTTGCAGTGTGTTTCAGTGGGAAGATCAGATCGGTTTTAATGGCTCCTTTTGAGAAGCAAATATAGGAGTCAGATATGAGAGTTTCCAGGTTGCTTGTTAGAATGCTGTGTTTGATTTTTTTTTGCCCATTTTCGGATGTCATGTGGATAGTCGATTCTCTGTGAGTTCATTCCGGAACGGGACAGAGTGGGAGCATCTGCATTGATGTGGTCCAACATATTTCTTTGAAAGGGAAGCCAGTGTTGGACCCCCTCTATTAGATAGGACTAGACCGTTGATGGGTTTGGGAAGAGATTTCGAATTCCCATCAAAATGCAATTATATGGCTTTTTGAAAAAAGCAAAGTGGTTCTCCATGTATGCCTATTGCAATATGGCCACTTCAGATAGAAAGGCTACAAGTCGGCCTATCAACAGGGAGATAAAGACAATATGCTCAATAGGCTAGACAAAACACCAAAGGATAAATGCAAGCCATTAAACAGGAAGTCATCAAAACTGAAAGCAAAGATAATATGCACATGTGAGGGAACATTCTCAGGCATGCACATTATCACAGGATTGGGCCTACACTGAATCCTTTCATGCACTACTCATAACACTCACCACGGGAACATTATTCCTCAAATATGGTAACTCACAACACTCCAAGCATGCTGGTACAGCTTTCATCCCTACCAGGTGACAAATGTGGCCATTTAATGTGCACTGTCACTAAATCATGACAGTGCTCTACAGAAAATATCCCTTCCCATACCAGGCCCTCTTGGTATTGGTGGGAAGAAACACTCTGCCCCAACATCCCTGTCAGCAGTGGCCATGTGGCTAAATGCTACAGTGTTATCTCTAATGGCCATAGTGTGAGATCATGCATTTTCAAAACCAATGTTTCGCCTACCCGAGCAATGGCTTTGTCACTGTTTTGCAGCCATGTTGTACAGTAGCACATCTGTGGGCGAGCAGCCGGACACTGGAAGGTAGCGGAGAGGAGCTGGTGGGAACCACACAAACACCAGGCTGTGGTCTGGAGTGACTGGGGGAAAGCAGATGGACAACAAAGCGTGGCAAGGAGGCGCTGGGGGGCAAGCAGGTGGACTACAGAGGGTGGTTGGACGAGACCAAAAAATTCAGAATCTGATGCACAGATAGTCAGTGTCTCTTGTATATGGCAGAAGAACTGTTCATCACAGTTTCCGCTCTCCGCAGTTTCCTTCAGGCTGAATGCTGCAGAGGAACTTCTCTCTCCAAGACATTATCCTTCATCAAAAATCACTGGGAGGTTCATCCAACAGTCACTGTAGCTTTCCCTACTCACCTGTAGTTCACTTAAATCAGCCTCAGCTCAGGGGATGAAGGTGGTCAAAGCTCAACAGAGGCCTTCAACCAATACACCTTCCGCCAAAGAGAGGCAGAAAAAAATATGGTGCTTCTGGGATTAGCATTCCTTCTTGCGGCACACCTTGGGCAACTCACCCAGGAAGATCTTGGAGGTGGGAATTACATTTTAGTATGGATATGAATGAGGAGGGGTCTGGCAGGAATTTCATTTACACCTTAAAAATACAGGAGTTTTGGGGAGGTTTATGTACCCAACTTGCCTCATTTACCCTTCTTTGGTACTAAGTTAGTAAAATTGGTTGTAAAAACCCATTAGAAGGGTGTGCGAATGTCCACACAGGTACATACTTTTGGATGATTACTACTCTACTGGTGGCCTCCTCCTTCCTTCAGCTTGGAAAACATAAGCTCACTCGACAATTATCAGCCTATATCTGCAGAGAATCCACCATACTGGAAGATGATTTACCTTCATAAATCCCCCTTCGGAGCTTGGGTAAACGAGTCATGAACTATTCTGAGTGCGGATACCGCAGGCGCCCCGTGCAAACTCGCATTCTGAGTTACTGTGACGAGTCTCTTAGCTGTTCGCACTCTCTCTAGTCCTCCAAGCCAAAAATTAACAAGTGCAACTCTAATTCTATGCTCTTGGTAATTACATAATGTGCTGTTCATTACTTTCGCAACGTGATATTATCTTTAATTGGAGCCCACATAAGCCGCACACCACTAAAAGGGGATCTTAACATTTAAAACAACAGCAGTTACTTGCCAGTGGCTTGTAACTGCGCGCCTTTCTCCGAGGCGGCGCAGTCCCAGCAGGCCGGTGATGCCACGAAATGAAAACAGCTGTTGTGGAAAGCTTATGTGTCAGGCTGAAACATATTGGCGTCGACATTAAGCGGGCCACAACACGAAAGAGGACGCGAGATAACCTTTCCACTCTGCGAAAGGCGCACTGCTCGGCGACAGCTCCGTGGTCATCACACGGGCGAGGGATTCCAGCCGGCTAGAGCAGTCAAGAGACCCCCCTCTCCGACAGTGAGATGGATGCGCCTACGGGCGGGAAGCCAACCTGCCTCTGTTTACCACTTCGTGCACGCGCAGTACAGATAGTGTGTAGAAATAGTTTTCTTTTTAACTCACCAACGCAGGGTATTATCTCACGCAATAAAAAGAAGCAGGCAGAACTGAACTGACAGAAAACTACCCTCCCAGACAATCATCTGCTGGAATACTGAGCCACACAGGCACCATTTTTACGCCCACTGCCTATGTTCAATATGACAAAAACACAGTTTTGTTTTATCTTTTTAACGTCTCTTTTTCACCAGATGGTACAATGGGTTCACTTTAAATAAACAGTAACATTTTTGTATGGCAGCGATCTGTACAACTTAAAAATATCAAGTATACGAAATTTCCCAGATAAATCAGGTCTGGACAGTATTTTTCACTCGACGGGACTCTTGGAGAGAGTCCACAAATGGTGGAGGTAAACATTGACATTTTAGACACCACTGGTGTTTTGGAACCAATACAAGTCTATTTTCGCAAATTACAATAGGCCACAACATAACCCATATGCTGTTGTATTCTGCAGATCACATAAACCAAGTGGCCCTTTTTTGCTTCAAAGATTAAGTCCATTTAGGATCAAGGGCGCACGTGAGTATGGCGCTACACCAAACTCCCCTGGAAGCGCTAATCCCGGTTTTGCCGACACCGAGTTAAAAAAAGATACATTTAATCAACATATTCAGAATTAACTGATGTTTAGGAATATGTTAAACGCCTTCGTTGTGTAATGTCCCGCTCCAAATGCGCTTACTTAAAGCACACAGTGAGGAGATATGATAACTGCCAGGATCTGACCATTTACACGCAAGTGGCATTGAGCAGCACATATCAGCAACTACTATACAATGCGCTACAAAGCAATGTGAGCATGAGAAATGCAGAAGAAGACGTCAAGATACCTACCTGTAGGACTTCAGGAAGCGCAATCTCATCTTGGCTCTCGGAGAGAGGCGAGGGGCAGAGGTTCCCAGGGGATCCCAGAGGAAGGCCATTGGAAGGGCAGTAGCAGCTCTGGGGGGGAGCAGGGCGCCTCTGCTGGAGCGGGCCCGTGCTGGTCATCGAGCCCTGGAACGGGAGCCTGTGAATCTCCCCCTGAAGTGCCGTGCTCTGGACGTCCGGGCGCGTGCAGGAGGCAGCAGGGGATAAGCAAGATTTCCTGCTGAGTGACACCTGCCCTGCAAAGGAGCTTTCTGCATGCAAGCTTGTTTTTTTTTTCTATGGCCCTGTCTCCTGTTACGTGAAAGTATTATAAGTGCACGCGCTCCACGACCAAAGTTTGTCTGTGGCAAACCGTGGATTGTAGCTTCCTTTCATAGCAGAAACACACCCTCTAGGGTTACAACTACAAAAGATCCAAATGGAAGTGTTTACACAGGGTGTTTGAACACAGGCTGTGGCTCAGTTGGAAAAGGGTGACAGGAATTATTAATTAAAAACATGCTACCTTGAAAAAACACAGATATTTGCAAGGTAGTGAATGCACAGAGAGGAAAAATACAGCGAAAACAATTTACAACTAGCTTTTCTTTCCCTTCCTTAGAAACGGCACCAGAGGTCAAATTTGTGCTGTTTGTATTGATTTCATGAGCTTGTCAGAAAGGTGCCCAGCAAATAGGTTAGATGAAACACTACACAGCAACTCAGCAGTGTATGGAAACAGAAAACCAGCACCAGGCGGAGAAGATGTTGAGAGACAAATTACATGATGAAAATACAAGATAACAATGAATATTACACAATAGAGCCTACAGGGAGTGATGGAGGCATACGGCATGTAGGTGGCATGCGTGGCGGGAGGAGTGGGGTTGGAAGGGCACTGGAGTTGAAGTTGTGGTATGAAAATCGAACTGAAAAATGCAGTATTTCAGGGAAACTTGGAGAGTGCTCAAAGAGGCAATAGAGAATATACATTATGTTCACTGACGTTAAGAGGGAGAAGTATTTTAATAGTGAAGATAGTCAGGGGCAACTAAGGATGGCGAGTCACTATTTAGTTTGTGAGAGCAAGGGACAACCTGGCAGTGTCAGATGGTCTGGTATAACAGTTTAGTGTGTGTGGGGGGTGTTTTGTGACTGTGTGTTGGCTAGTTTTACCTTATAGTGTGCCAGTTTTGTGGCCAGACAGATGGGAGGGAGACTGCCGAACCCCCAATGGGGGCTCTGATCTGACAATCATATAGCCAGCCACAGCGCTTTACTTGCAGTGTTTTGTGTGTGTGTCTGTGCGGCCGGAGGCTGATGACCACAGACCATGCAGCCCACTCCTATCGTTGATGGGATGCTGCGAGTTGGTTAATGTTTTTATGTCCTTGACAGGGAGTAAACCTAGTGAATTTCACTGCTTAATTTCACTAATGTATGTATAAAACCAATGCCTGTAGCCAGAACAAATGTATGTGGTCTCACACACACTCACAGACCATGCAGATAACATGTGTTAAAAAGTTTGGAGCTACCCCAGTTTGTAAATGTGGGCCACCTTTTTTGTACCGAATTCACTAAATGGAGGACCCTTATATTGATGCCTGGGCCTATCATATGTCCCAGTTCAACCCTGAGAGCAATGCCACTTTGGGAGAGGGACACTTCAAAATGTAGGTGTGAGATGCTGTGTGTAAAGAAATGGCTCCCTGTTGCAGTTACCCCCCACTTTTTGCCTGATACTGATGCTGACTTGACTGAGAAGTGTGCTGGGACCCTGCTAACCAGGCCCCAGCACCAGTGTTCTTTCACCTAAAATGTACCATTGTCTCCACAATTGGCACAACCCTGGCACCCAGGTAAGTCCCTTGTAACTAGTACCCCTGGTACCAAGGGCCCTGATGCCAGGGAAGGTCTCTAAGGGCTGCAGCATGTCTTATGCCACCCTAGGGACCCCTCACTCAGCACAGACACACTGCTTGCCAGCTTGTGTGTGCTGGTGGGGAGAAAATGACTAAGTCGACATGGCACTGCCCTCATGGTGCCATGCCAACCTCACACTGCCTGTGGCATAGGTAAGTCACCCCTCTAGCAGGCCTTACAGCCCTAAGGCAGGGTGCACTATACCACAGGTGAGGGCATAGGTGCATGAGCACTATGCCCCTACAGTGTCTAAGCAAAACCTTAGACATTGTAAGTGCAGGGTAGCCATAAGAGTATATGGTCTGGGAGTCTGTCAAAAACGAACTCCACAGCTCCATAATGGCTACACTGAATACTGGGAAGTTTGGCACCAAACTTCTCAGAATAATAAGCCCACACTGATGCCAGTGTTGGATTTATTAAAAAATGCACACAGAGGGCATCTTAGAGATACCCCCTGTATTTTACCCAATTGTTCAGTGCAGGACTGACTGGTCTGTGCCAGCCTGCTGCTGAGAGACGAGTTTCTGACCCCATGCGGTGAGAGCCTTTGTGCTCTCTGAGGACAGAAACAAAGCCTGCTCTGGGTGGAGGTGCTTCACACCTCCCCCTGCAGGAACTGTAACACCTAGCAGTGAGCTTCAAAGGCTCAAGCTTCGTGTTACAATGCCCCAGGGCACTCCAGCTAGTGGAGATGCCCGCCCCCTGGACACAGCCCCCACTTTTGGCGGCAAGTCCAGGAGAGATAATGAGAAAAACAAGGAGGAGTCACTGGCCAGTCAGGACAGCCCCTAAGGTGTCCTGAGCTGAGGTGACTCTGACTTCTAGAAATCCTCCATCTTGCAGATGGAGGATTCCCCCAATAGGAATTGGGATGTGCCCCCCTCCCCTCAGGGAGGAGGGACAAAGAGGGTGTAGCCACCCTCAAGGACAGTAGCCATTGGCTACTGCCCTCCCAGACCTAAACACACCCCTAAATCGAGTATTTAGGTGCCCCCAGAACCTAGGAACTCAGATTCCTGCAACTTACGAAGAAGAGGACTGCTGAGCTGAAAAACCCCTGCAGAGAAGACGGAGACACCAACTGCTTTGGCCCCAGCCCTACCGGCCTGTCTCCCTCCTTCAGAAGAAAACTGCTCCAGCGACGCTTTCCCCAGGACCAGCGACCTCTGAATCCTCAGAGGACTGCCCTGCTTCCAAAAGACCAAGAAACTCCCGAGAACAGCGGCCCTGTTCAACAAAGACTGCAACTTTGTTTCCAGAGGAGCAGATTTAAAGACCCCTGCAATCCCAGCAAGAAGCGTGAGACTTGCAACACTGCACCCGGCGACCCCGACTCGACTGGTGGAGAAACAACACTACAGGGAGGACCCCCCGGCGACTCCGAGACTGTGAGTAACCAAAGTTGTCCCCCCTTCGCCCCCACAGCGACGCCTGCAGAGGGAATCCCGAGGCTCCCCCTGACCGCGACTGCCTGACTCTAAGATCCCGACGCCTGGAAAAGACCCTGCACCCGCAGTCCCCAGGACCTGAAGGATCGGAACTCCAGTGCAGGAGTGACCCCCAGGAGGCCCTCTCCCTTGCCCAGGTGGTGGCTACCCCGAGGAGCCCCCCCCTTGCCTGCCTGCATCGCTGAAGAGACCCCTTGGTCTCCCATTGAAACCAATTGAAAACCCGACGCGTGTTTGCACACTGCACCCGGCCGCCCCAGTGCCGCTGAGGGTGTACTTTCTGTGCTGACTTGTGTCCCCCCCGGTGCCCTACAAAACCCCCCTGGTCTGCCCTCCGAAGACGCGGGTACTTACCTGCTGGCAGACTGGAACCGGGGCACCCCCTTCTCCATTGAAGCCTATGTGTTTTGGGCACCACTTTGAACTCTGCACCTGACCGGCCCTGAGCTGCTGGTGTGGTGACTTTGGGGTTGCTCTGAACCCCCAACGGTGGGCTACCTTGGACCCCAATTTGAACCCCGTAGGTAGTTTACTTACCTGCAAGAACTAACATTACTTTACCTCCCCCAGGAACTGTTGAAAATTGCAGTGTGTCCACTTTTGAAATAGCTAAATGTGTTTTATGTAAAAAGTATATATGCTATTGTGATTATTCAAAGTTCCTAAAGTACTTACCTGCAATACCTTTCAAATGAGATATTACATGTAGAATTTGAACCTGTGGTTCTTAAAATAAACTAAGAAAATATATTTTTCTATAACAAAACCTATTGGCCTGGATTTGTCTCTGAGTGTGTGTTCCTCATTTATTGCCTGTGTGTATGTACAACAAATGCTTAACACTACTCCTTTGATAAGCCTACTGCTCGACCACACTACCACAAAATAGAGCATTAGTATTATCTCTTTTTGCCACTATCTTACCTCTAAGGGGAACCCTTGGACTCTGTGCATACTATTCCTTACTTTGAAATAGTGCATACAGAGCCAACTTCCTACACTGTGTATGGATTTTAGAGCTAAATTGAGGAACTTGTGCACACACATGTGATACACTTTCATTTGTTTTTCCTGGTCTTAGTAGGTGGTTGTGTCATTGGCTATGCAAAAGTTGAATAAACACTCAGTATTTTTTCAAAGGGGTGGAAAGGATGGCGGAGCCCTAATAGGTGATTGGTGAAGGAGTCCAGTTTACAGAAGATCAGGATGTTAATGAAGTTTCTTTCTAGAGTGAAAAAAGGAGGCAAGATGAATGCTACAAGTGGCAACACGTGGAGGTTGAGCTTGAACTGATAAAGGTTTAGGGCATCATTATCTGTTAGAATCTATATACTTCAGAGGGGGGAGAAGAAGAAGTACAAAGACAGTGGGATGCAAATAAGATATTGTGGAGAATGATTTAGCAGTAAATCAAAAGGCAGGTAAAATGATGCAAGCTTGTTCGAGGCCGTTTCTTACTGGAGTCTCTATAGTTTCCCACAGAAGGAGATCTCAGTCATGTCCCAGTTATAAGTATGTAGTGATTGAACAGCTGACATCAGTCCTGGCGAATTGTCCTATGTCCCAAAGATTCGCTCTATTAACTGAATTGGCGACTGCCTCAAAGTCCACTAAGTAAAAGTACAATCTGTTTATTTGCTCCATGCCTGAATTGGCCTCCTCCTATAAATGCAGACATTGGTCCACTCTGGAACATTGTGGATGGAACTCGAGTTTTTTGTAATCAAGTGATAAGAGTTGACAACTTTATAAAAACTAGCTTAGTAAACATGTTTGCGATTGTGTCATGGAGAGACAAACCATTCTATAAATCTGAGCCATATAGCGTGGTTCCATCCACAAGTCATTTAGACCCTCACAATAGATTTTAAAACCTCTGTGGTGGCTAAAATCATAGAGTCCCTGAAGATCTACCTGCATTGTCACTCACAGCAAAAGCATCAAAACCTGCTTATTGTACTCTATGGACTGATTTCAGAAGCCCTTTGCAAGACGAGAATCATGTGACTTTTGAATTAAGACATAAAGGACTCATTGCTCAAAATATAATTTGGCATATGCAAATTCCACACAGCCAGTTCTAAAATACCTGTTCAGCTGCATGAGGTGAGTCGCATACAAAGAAAGATAACCCTATGTCCCATTAGCAGGAAGGCAACTGTTTCCTCTTTCCCATACAGTGCATACAGGCCTTTCTCTCTTTTTTCACTTTGTGGCTTATACCATCATCCATATTTTGACCCTCAGCCCAAGGATCTCTGCCTGCTGGCAAATAATTGGGACATGGTTAGTTTCGATTCTAAAGAGATACAGAATTCCCTTGTTCTATTTGGAAGAAAATTATGTTTTTTCCTGAGCTTTTTTATTTTGAAGTGGTCGTTCCAACTAAGGAAGACTCTATCAATTTGGGGATTTACTGAGGTGTCTCTGTAAGATTTAGGAACTCAGAAACTAAATCCCACAGGACTTTCCTTATCGTTACTGTCACAGGGAGTTGTAGTTGGTATGGAAATTATTTAAGCACTATCTAAAAAAACACTTGTGGAAAAATACTTGAGAAGTTATCCAAAGGTTGCATCTGAAATCCCTTGCTGGAGGTGGCTTATACCAAAGCTTTTTTGGTCAGCCTCCTGGACAAGGCTCAAGGAAATTTAAGCTTGTGGCCATTCTGGAAAATGTTTCTACCGTCTATGGGCATTGCTCATGGATGCTGTGTTTAAAGATGCTCAAAGGAACTCAACGGTTGCTGCCCTGTATGGGATTCAGTTAGCTGCTGTAGTTAAATTAGGCAGTGGGCTGAAAGCAGTAGTGTGGGGCGCCATGGGCCTGGGTGGACTGAATTCCTGTGCTTAGACTCTCCTCCAGCTTGTTATTCAATTAAGCATGGTCACTGGAGACCTGTTTTGAAAATGTATAGAAGCTTGTAAATAGAAAACTGTTTTACTACACGTTTAAAATGTCAAGAAAAAAAACATACTTTGAACCAAGAGGTGGTGCAAGTTTCAAGCATATGTTAGTGTATAGAACCTCAGCAACTCAAAGTGAATATGGACCTGGAGGACACCATCAAGAGCAATTCATCCTCCTGAGACTCAAATTGGATAGAGACTCCAGATTAGAGCAACATGCAATATTCTAGATTTGAAAATAAAATATCGAGATACATCATCACCATGTATTCAGCTGTAAATGCTCAAAAGTCAGCTACTCGTGGTGTCTATTTCCCAGTCAACCTTTTTAAGTCACTTCAGAACATGTTTAACTATTTTGCCACATTTTCGTTCTGCCACAGTTTTTGACTTTCATAATAAAATTACAATTACTGTTCAATTGAAATATTTATAATTTTGGTTTGCCGCATTGTTACTATTACATTAATTTACATTTGATATCAAATTTGGCTATTTTGTCATAGTTTGTTGCATTCCTTTCTTTTATTATATTTGTAATCATTTCACATTCATTCTCATGTTGCTGCTTTTTCTTTAATTTTTGAATTAATGTTTGTATCTGTTGAATACTTCTTAATGTCAATTTTCATTTGCTGTTATCCTTTGACACCACTTCTCCAAGTTACTGGATTCATTTCTTATTTTTCTGTTACTTCTTTGTTTAGGTTTAGTGTGAGCATTGGTAGCAATTCAATGCTTAATTCATTGTTGTAACTGTTGGTTTGCTGTGGCATCAAGGATACAGCACTTGCCTGGAGAACCTTTTTTTGTCAACAAGATCGCAACAGGTTATGAAACTGTCCCTCTTACCCCCACAGTTCTCCAACAATCTGTTCTTTCACGTGCTTATTTACCTCCTCCTTTAAGCACATTAATTGGGAAATTTGGATGTAACTTTTAGATTTATGCTAATAATACACAATTGGTCTTTCAGATTTCTAATACTTTATTTAAGTACGATGCTCTCATTTACTTGCTGAGTTCAATAAAGTTCAGTACAGTTCTGGATGGAATCAATCCAGTCGAAAATAAATATGAAGAAAAGTGAGATACGTATCATAGAAGAGAATTTAGATGTTGGGCCTTAACCTCATTGGCCACTTTCTTCTAAAACTTATGTAAAAACCCAGCCACCAAATTAGCTCAGAAACTAAAGATGGACACCCAAATATCAGCAGTTGTTTCATCCTTCTTTCACTTAAGAAAACTGTGTCCTATCCGTCCACTGCTGATTAAAGACTGTAGGAAAATCGTGGTGGTGGATCCACGAATAATTGTAATTCTCTGTACTTAGAACTTCTCTGTAGTAATTGTAATTCTCCGTACTTAGAAACTTCAAGACCCAACTGAATAGACTTCAGCTTATTCAAAACTAAGCTGTCAGATCTGCCACTTTAGCTTCACATTGTGAATCCAGGAAGAATATTTTCTACAAGCTCCACTGGCTTCCAGCTACAAAGAGGATTTACCTCAAAGTTCCTTGCTTGGTACATAAATCTCAGTTTGGGTTCTTCAGTTTCCTTAGGAAGAGCGGGGCATATTTATGAACCCCTTGCGCTGTTATAGCGTCACTTGTTGTGATGCAACAGCGGTGTATCCTTGCAAACATATCTAGGAGGCCACACAAAGCCACTTATCAAATCGCTGAGGTGCCTTACTCTGCACAAAGGAGGAGTTCCATTCCATGAATTTTGATGCAGACCCAGATTTTCCGACCCTGGTAAACCCGAGGATGCACCAAAACATTACGCCTCCCAGGGGAGGCGCAACAAGGAGAAATATCTTTATTTCTTCTCGTTTTTTTCCTCTTTCTATGTGCATTCTGCAGCACACTTAGGAAGAGGAAAAAGCCTCCCCAGATTGGTTTTGTGCAGGAAGGCACCCCTTCCTCCACCAAAACAATCCTGCATGCAACGCAGACACGCTTGCACCACGGTGCCCATTGTGCGCCAGCACAGGAGAGGACAGGAATGCACTGCATTCCTTAAATACAGCGCACTCCTGCCCTTTCCAAGTGACGCAGCGCAGCAAAGTGACTTGCTGCGCTGCACGGGGCCAGTTTTTCGTAAATCTGGCCCCAGGTGATCTAGTACACTCCTCGCACTATGCTATGTTCCTCAAAACGTCCTTGTGTTCTTGTATTCCTCGTTTCAACAAAGCCTTTTATGGAGTCAGGGCGTCCTCTGTTCTGCCTTGTAAACTTTGGAACTTGCCTGTACACCTAAGAACTTTCCCTCTTATCACTTTTAAGGAAGAAGCCTAAGACCTACCTTCTGTCCTCTCAGTGATTCACAGCCACACACTCCGCCTCAGCGGCCCGGTTAGGGGACTAGTGTTCAGTGTGACGTAGCGTGTGGGTCTGGCTATGGGATGTCTGTGTTACGAGACTTCACAGCAATGGCAAGGCGTACATTGCTAGTTTTCTTTGTTTACTTTGTGAGGCTGAAATGCAACCAAAGGAAAACAAAGAAATAACGGGGCAGGGTGACCTATGTATATCAGACAAGGTAAACAAGAAGCCTCTGGGTACATTAAACACTCCATCGTTTACAACTGTGGTCAAGACGTGTTGCTAGTGGTAGAGGTCGCAGCGCCTCACCTCAAACAAGGAAGCCCGTCCAGTCATTGTGTCCATAAATGTTTGTACTTGTGGTTCAGTATTTACAATAGTTACAGTAAAACAGCTGGTACACGGGCAGTGCAAAGAAATGGACAGGCTACGGTGGCCATCTCGCACATAACGCGGAAACACGTAAAATCTCGGAGAGTTCAAATCTAATGAGCCAATAAGTTGTTTCACGACCAGTTCAAGGGTTTGGTGAGCATAGTAGGAAGTGAGCAGCCAAAGGGCCGCGGTGCAGCTTGTGAGGCATTCAGAAGTTCTTGGAACAGAGCTCTCTGCAGGCTGAGACCTTTAATGCCTTATTTGTGGGAAGAGCGGAATGTCCCAGAATGCAAATCCTTGTTCACTAATAAAACCGAGCTATATAAAAACATCAGACACGACATGGGGCCGGATAGCAACAATATAAGCCCTTTCTAGGATCTAGTCCCTTTTCTGCAGTAAGATCTTTAGTTGACGTGTCAGCTTTAGTGTCCTCTGTTTTCTTTAGCAACTGGGTCACATATAAATGACTCTCCTGCGTGGAAGAGGTGAACGTATGTACTTTCAGTGGGTTCTGCTTACGAGGCCAGGTATACACCCTGCGCCACGGAGGAAGCAGTGTATGCGTAGCAAGGAAGGTAAATGTGGCAGAAGAGGGTAAAGCAGCTACCAGGGAGGAAGAAACCTAAAGGTAGGCGCTGTGGAAGGAGGGATCTCTAGAGATGTAGAGATTCAGACTCTATTTTTTGATGTTGAGGCCAAAGGACCTTCTGATTTGTTTGTCCTCCCATTTCATGTACTCAATATTGTCCCACTGTCACCAGCAGAAGGTTATAGAAGTGCCCCGTGAGCCAAGCGCCCTGCATACATCTCCATCTTGTAAGGGTGCTTGGCTCCATCCGTCAGCCAAGCGCCCTGCATACATCTCCATCTTGTAAGGGTGCTTGGCTCCATCCGTCAGCCAAGCGCCCTGCATACATCTCCATCTTGGCAGGGTGCTTGGCTCCATCCGTCAGCCAAGCGCCCTGCATACATCTCCATCTTGTAAGGGTGCTTGGCTCCATCCGTCAGCCAAGCGCCCTGCATACATCTCCATCTTGTAAGGGTGCTTGGCTCCATCCGTCAGCCAAGCGCCCTGCATACATCTCCATCTTGGCAGGGTGCTTGGCTCCATCCGTCAGCCAAGCGCCCTGCATACATCTCCATCTTGTAAGGGTTAAGCTTATTCTGTTACCGCCTCACTGTACCGGGTGTGTTGTGTGAGTCAGTCTGATGCTACTGATGTACGCACTGTACCTCCACTGAGTGCATGAAGGAAGCCTGCACAGCGTCTCCATGTGCTGTGTTTGTGCGGTGGCAGAAAGGAGAGTCTAGCTTTGCTTGTGATCTATCTGGTTTGTGTGTGTGTGCATGTTTAAATGCATTTGTGATTGTTAAGCTAAAAGCTGGCATTTTTTAAAAACTCTTCCTGCACCTTTTCTGTCAAAAGTATCCCATACCTGCTCATAAATTCGGACACTGTTCTGTTACAAATATAGGGGCATACTTACAAGCCCCTAGCACCACCAGAGCATCACTTTTTGTGATGCTCCAGTGGCGCTGCACCCTGAGCCACATTTACACAGCAGCGCTAAGCCACTTTTTGTGGCTTAACTCCGCCTTGTAAATATGGGCCCCAAACACAATTTTCTGCAGCAGACGGGCATGCAATGGGTGTTACTATGGACATACCCTCCCAACACCCATTGCTTTTTGACACTGCTCCAGATTTACAAGGAAAGATAAATCTGAGCCACCACCAAAAACTGACACCACCTTAGGGCTGCGGTTAGCATGGCGCAAAAAGGAGAAAAACTTTTATTTCTCCTTGTTTTTGCTTTTTCTATGTGGACTGCATGCTGCAGCACACATAGAAAAAGCAAAAGACCATTAATGATTGTTTATGTGCAGGAAGGCAGACCTTCCTGCACATAAACAATCATTCCCTGCAGCTATTTTGCAGGGGTGCCTGTGTTGGCGCTAGGCAGCTAAATTTAGTGCCAGCGCTAAGGGGAAACACAGGGGTGTGCCATATTTTTGTAAATACAGCGCATCCCTGCATTTCTGAAGTGGCGTAGTGCCGTGCTGCCACACTTTCTTGTAAATATGCCCCATAATATCTAAGCATCAAGTTCTGATAAAGAAATTCAAGTCCCGTGCCTTTAAGGGTAGAGCACTCCTGTTCTGCCAGTACTGCTGACAAATATTGTTTTTTAATGACCGATTGAAAGTGCAGCAGTAGCGCTTACAAATACTGGAAATTCCTCACTGCAACAGGACAGTCCTGCTGGGAAGTGTAGATACTTTCACTGCAGAAGGACAGCACTCCTCCACTCAAGTGTAGGTGCCTTTCATAAACCGGCCATGGTAACCCACTTCAAGAAGTACAAGTAGAGCCCTCTTGACTTTGAAGCAGCCCTGCTAGGACGTGTTGTGCCAATTCTATTTCAAGTATGACAATACTGTTCTAAAACAAGTAAAGCATACCTACAAAGAAGTACTGGTATTGTTCAGGTTAACACATGGGGTCCTGATGAAAGATCTTCCGCTTGACTCATTCAGCTGGATCTTCCAGACACACTCGATCCGGTGGATCATTTCAATCCTGATCCAGTGAATCAAGGAGGTGGCCTGCAAAGGACTGTGAATCCATGGTTTGCCTCATTTCTGCCTGAGACAAGTCATTCCTCAACTCTCCCTATCGCTCAAGAGCAATCTGTGTTGTATGTGGAGTCCCAATGATCCGTCACTCTCTCTTGCTTACAAAGCACTCACTTCTGCCCACCACACTATGAATATGCTGAGAGTCTATACATTAGCAGGGGATATTCAAGAATGGACGAACAGCTGTCTTTCTGCCATCTATCACTGATGGATCTCAATTTTCCTAAACCTACTGCCTCTAAAACAAAAGTGTTGTTGCTTGACATGAGTCTGTTTGGTCTGTGGAAGTAGGGCCTTGGTGAATGGTGATGTGCCGTTACCAGCTGAAAAGGTAAGAAACCTGGGTTTCTGACTGGATAAAGAACTTACCTAAGATTAACTGAGTAGTGTTGTCCTGTTACCATCAAATGAAGAGTGAGAACAAGCTCCTACTCTTTATCCCGGCCCACCATGTCTGCTGAACACATTTATTACTTCCACCCTTGACATGCCAGTGCCTTCTACATTGGCCTCCAAGCATCACCTATTCACAGGTTGCAAGATGTCCAGAATATGGCGGTCTGTCTGGTCTGTAGCTTTGGGAAGTTTGACAGGATCTCCAAGGCCTGTCTTGGTCTTCACCTGTTGTCGGACTCCAGCTAGGTCCAATTCAAGTCCCTCTTCCTGGAGCATAAAGCTTTCTAAAAGGTTGTCCCTATTTCTCTTCAAATATTGTTGCCAAGGCAGTCTCCCAACCACCCCTTACATTCAAGATCCTTCCTACTATTGGCTGTATCATGCTTTAAAAAGTCTTACAAAGATATTGTTTCTTGTATCTGGCCACTCCTTCTCTGGGAAATGCTTTATCTCTTCACTTCTGCCATATCGAATGCCATGGTTCATTTCGGAAAGTACTTAAGACTCAACTAATTTTCTGAGGGTTGTATGATGGAACCACGCATGCAGCAACCATGCATGCCTGAACAATGCAGTCAGGACAACGATTGCGTTGTTTGCACGCATGCCTAAACCACGCATGCCTTTACAACGATTTTTCGATGTAAAGACATGCCTAGTAAAGGCATGTGTGGAAACGGCATGTGTGGTTGTAACATGCAACTCCCACCCTAAAAACCGAAGTACTCTGCCCCCCACTCTTAAAAACGACCCCAATTACCCTCCCACCCACTCTAAGCCCTAAAATCGACCCCTACCCCCAAAAATAAAACCCAACCCCTAAAATTAAAATTACCCCCACCCCGCCCCTAAAAACAGAAGTACCTCAACCCCCACCTTTAAAAAACTACCTAGATACCCCCACCCACCGAGCCCTAAAACTGACCCTCACCCCAAAAAATAAAACTACCCAACCCCTAAAAACAAAATTACCCTAACCCCCCTCCCCCCGCCCCTACAAACCTGATAAATACCCCACCCGCCCTAAATACAAAATGACCCCGACCCATCCCTAAAAACGCGCCCCTGCCCTAAGGACAAAATTACCCCAACCCCCCACCACTAAAAACCTGACCCCCACCTGCCCTGAATATAAAATTACCTCAACCCCCCACCCTGGCCCCTAAAAAAACAACCCCCACCTGCCCTGAATACAAAATTACCCTAACCCCCACCCCGCCCCTAAAAACTCGAGCCCCCAACCCACCCTAAATACAAAATTACCCCAACCCCACCCCTAAATACCCGCCCTGCCCTAAATACAAAATTACCCCGACCCCCATCCCTAATAACCCGCCCCCACCTGCCCTAAATACAAAACTACTCCCACCCATGCACATAAAAACCCGACCCCCCTCTCACCCTAAATACAAAATTACACCAACCCCACCCCTAAAAACCCATCCCCGCCCTAAGTACAAAATTACCCTGAAACCCCCAACTCCCACCCCTAATAACCCATTCCCCACCCGCCCTAAATACAAAATTACCCCATCCCGCCACTAAAAACCTAACCCACCATCTGCCCTGAATACAAATATACCCCAACTGCTCAACCGCCTAAAATCCCGACCCCCAACCTGCCCTGAATACAAAATTACCCCAACCACCACCCCGCCCTAAACATTAAATTACCCCAACCCCACACCCCTAAAAACCCACCCCCACCCCTAAATACAAAATTACCCCGACCGCCCCACTCCAACCCCTAATAACCTGCCCCCACCCGCTATATATACAAAATTACCCCAACCTCCCACCTCGCCCTTAAAAACCCGAAAACCCCCTACACCCGCCCTAACTACAAAATTACCCCGACCCCACCCCTAAAAACCAGACCCCCACCACCCTAAAAACATAACTACCCCAACCCCCTCAAATACAAAATTACCGTGACCCCACCCCCCAAAAAACCCTCCCCCCACCCACCCTAAATACAAAATTACCCTGACCACTCACCCCTAAAAACCCAACCCCCCACCTCTAAATACAAAATTACCCCGACCCCCCACCCGCGTCCCTAAAAACAAAATTACCCCGCCCTAAAAACCATAGTACTGACCCCACCACCCCTCCCCTTAAAAAAAAAAACAACCATCCCAACCCCTTCACCCCGCCCCACCCCTAAAAACGACCCCAAACCCTGCCCCAGCTCCACTTACCTGACCGTATCATCTCCCGTTGGAGCTTCCTTTTTCTTTGCCTTAATCACGTATGTGCATTGTTCAGAACATACGTGGCTAAGGGAGAGAAAAAGGCCTGCGTTGTTCAGGCAAGCGTCGTTCCGCTTGCGTGGAAAACGCAGGTGTGGTTCCGGACGCATTGTTCTGGATCTTTCCCTTTTCTGAGTTGTCCTGAATAGATAGCCTCAAATTTAGTGCCATAAATCCTTTGGGAAGGAATTCTGAGTTGCGCAATTATATATGCAATCATTCAACGTACAGCTACCATGCTGCAAAGTAATGGTTCTGTCCTATGCTTAAAAGTAATTTTGCTGCACCACTGAAAGTCTAACAGCCCTCATGGGCAGAGGAGATAGCTTCTCTCACTACTTATTACTGTGTATTAAACGTAATGAAAGAAAATGCACTTCCATTGGCTGTCCTTTCTCTCGCCCTCCCGGCTGAGATTACAAGTGAAGTTAACCTCTCTTGAAACATGGGGCCTTCTTTAGAGGCCTCTTCACAAACGGCATTTTGTACAGGGCCATGGTAATTATGCTATTCTGCAGCACTAACTTTTTCCCCATAATTATAGGTGGCCTTGACCTTGTGGGACTTTTAGCAGTACTACAGTAATACTACTAACATGCTTCAACACGTTAACCACATAGCTATGTGTGGAGGTTTGCTACTCTGCCTCTCCTACCTTTTATGTGCTGAGATCTCCGCCAGACTGTCAAAATCATAGCACATGTAAGTATACGTTCTAATAGTAAATGTGGGAGGGACTGAGGAGTGTGGCTGGAAAATGGGGAATAATTACTACTGAAGAGGAGGGGTTAGCATAAGAGTAAGTAGTGGTTAAGGGAGGACTTTACCAACCCCTAAAAGAGTAAGCCTACTGCTATTCAAAAACTTCCTTTGTATACTTACTGTACCCTGAAACCGGTCCCAGGATGCGTGTTTCTGGTCCAGGGAGGACCTGGCCTGGCAGTTCGGGCTGGACTGTTCCCATGGGTAACAGGTTCAAGGCTAATTTGCAAATAGCTGGGTCCAAACTGGAATGGCGTGGCAGGCAAAACAAATGATGGGTTAAACCCAGATCTGTGACTAGGGGTGAATGTTTGATTTGTTCTGCATTTTGTCCATCATCTGTTGTTTTTGCATGTTTACAATGTGGTGCAATGGATGCATTGCACCACTTTGTAACCCCTTGTGCCACATTATGCCTTCATTAGGCATAATGTATGCAAGGGGGGCATTCCCCCGATGGGGGGGGGGGCGCAAAAACAGCACAATTGAATCTAAAAGATTCACTGCATCATTTTTGTGGCTACTTTTAACACATGCACAGAGCAGGCATTAAAATGGACCCACCATTGCTTTCAAAGGGCCCCTATGTACTGTGCAGGACTAGCGGCAACATTTTGGTGCTAATCCTACACAGTACATCAATAGCATAAAAAAATGTCAATGCTATTGCCCCTACCCTGGGCCATGGCGCACAGTATGTTAAATGCAGCGCACAGATGGTGGTGGTAGGGGGGCGCTAAGGGGAGCAAGTAAAGTGACGCTGCATTGGATGCATCACCACTTTTCTTAAATCTTAAATCAAGCCCCAAGTGTATTAGCTTTGTCTAGGTTTGTTAAGAAAATGTCCTGCAAATCCAAAGCAATCAATGTACAGCTTTCAGGTCAAGCCAGTGAAAGTTTTTTTAAATGGGATGGAGTGCTTACAAGAAAAGCACGATAATGCGAGCTGACTTTTGAGACATGATTTGTACCTACATCATGTGCATCTTTCCTATGAGTGCCACTTTTTTAGCGCTAGCACTTGGTAGGAAGAGTGCTAAGAAAAAGCAAGGTGTATACGTATAGGGCTTTCAAATGTTTGGTGAAGGAAGGCTCTAAGAAGAAAGAAACAGAGGGTAGGAGGTAAGAAGGGTCAAGACTTACATTGGAAGGGGTTGCTGGTGTGTAGGGAGTGTAGGAGCTAAGGAGGGGCAAGCCTTGTCGGAGTTACCAATGTTTGGGGAGGATAGCAGCCAAGAATGGTCAAGACTTGTGTTGGGAAGGGTTGGCAAAGTTTGGTGAGGGAAGGAGCTAAGAAGGAACAAGTCTTGTGCTGGTAGGGATTGCCAAGGTTTGGGAAGGGCAGGAGCTAAAAAGGGGCAAGGCATGTGTTGGCAGGTGCTGCCAATATTTGGGGTGTTAAGGAACTAAGAAGGGGCAGGGCTTGTGTTGGGAGGGGTGCCACTATTTTGGGAGAGGAGAAGCTAAGAAGCAGTGCGGTTTGTATTGCAACGGGCTCCCAACGTTTGATCCTCTACAGGTGCTGTTCAGCTACAGGGTGGACTGCTGTTTATGGTTGCTGGAGTCTTGCGATTGGACTGATGCATCATACAGAAAGAAAGCAGCATAATATTGCTCAATAGCTTAATATTCTTTAGCACTGTTTACAGACAGGGATGTCTCTGTAACTACAAAAGAGGCACAGCGCTAACTGCTGCTCCCCTCTCTCATTGTCTTGTGATGCTACACTAAAGAATGCCCTCCTAGTTGTGTCATTCTTTAGTATTTGAAGAAAGAGAAAGGAAAGAGAAGAAAGGAAAGAAAGACAGGTATTCACAATCCGCCGCTGCACCGCCGCCCCTCCTAACATGGGCCGGACCTTCTTCCCTATTTGTTTAGTGAGCCTCCCTAACAATACAACTGCGCGGCTCAGCTTGTGTGGTGTCCGCTGATCAGAAAGTAGATTTAGGCGCGCCTGTGCCACTGATGAGGACAGAAGTAAACTAGAAACTCCTTCTGCCTCTTGGTCATTCTCTCAGTGGCTCTTCATATTTCCATGTGCCTGTTGCTCTCCCCCCTCGCAAGCTGTGCCTTGCTGCTACCAGGGTGGGTGTGTGGTTGTTTGGTTGAGTTGAGATGGAGATGTGTGTTTAGGTGTGGCCTGCCCTCTTTCATTCTCTGCCACTTACCCGATGAATAAAATGTGACTAATCGGCAACTTAGTAAATGAGTAAACTGACCACTCCTCAAATTACTGGCAGTTGTCAAATTGACACTTATCTAACTTGGCATGTATGTGGCAGCCGACAAATTATTCCTGCGGTCAGATGTTCCGCCCAGGAAGGACGCAGCAGGGAATCGTGGATGTAATTATGTGCTGGACTATTGAGGGGGGCAATTTACCCACTACTGCTCTAGGCTGACCCTAGCTCTGGGTGGCGGCTAATCCTCAACAGGTCCTCGCTGCCAGGGACCCACCACTTACAATTGACTTCAAGCAGCAGAGGGGTCTGGCGAGTGTCTGACCAGCAGAAAAGGTGCAACTGCTGCCTCTCAATGCTGAGCAGCAGCAGGAATCTTGACTTGCTGCATCACACAACCTCTAAATCTGAGGGAGCTTTGCACTTTGCAAACTTTGCTAAGTCTTTGCAAATGCTCACAAAACTAAATAGTAAGTACGGTATTGTGCTGGTGTAAAGGTGCAGAAAACTCAAGTGCACTATTTTTGTTGGCTGCACAGCCAGGCCTGGAACTAACCTGCTTCGCTGTTGCATCTATTTATTGGACCACCGCCGCCAATAGAATACTCTAGGCAGTCAGGACTTCTGCCTAGAAGCATGCCACTTTATTCTGCTCTTCGTTAGATGGATGTATGTATGAGTATGTGTTATATAGCAGATACAGAACTGAAAAAGGAACAGTGTGCTGCACATGTTCTGAAGTAGGATGTGCAGGCTGAGGGGGTGGAGGGTTTGGTGAAAAAGCATCAAGGGTGTAAGCCTACAGTGCATAGTAGAAGGATGAGTATTCTTGGATGAGTGTTACGGAGACGGTCAGGTCGTGCGGCGGGTGGTAGAGCACGGATGAGGAGTGGGATCTCACAAAGGCCACAGTGACTACATTAGAGGCTGCATTCTTCATATACGGACAAATTAGCAGTGACATTTCATGATCACATCTGGACACAACAAAAGACATTCTATTAAAGCCAGAAAGCTCCATCAGCAGGGTATGACTGGGACAGGAAATAAATCCGCTCACCAAAATGAAAGTGGCCCCCATTAGCAAATCAGATAATTAAAAAAGTGGCTCACATTTGCAAATCAAGGCAGTTTTGAACTTGTAATGACATGAAGTCTAAGAAGTTTGCAAGTTATGGAAGACTACATGTATGTGTGCTTGCTGCAGACAGTGTTTGTGGTAATATCAGGAAACTCAACAGTATAAACCAGTTCACCAGACCATAAAACACAAACAGCCAAAAAAATAAAACAGTTCACACACTGACCTGTCAGATCAGCCTTTCTGGCACTGCCAGTGCAATATTGCCATATTCGCAAGTCTGACCGTTCCCATCTGTCTTATCGGTCTGTCAAATTAGTAGCATGAGAACCAGAAAACACTGGAGAAGCTCCTGGCATTCACACTCATCTGGCGCCATTTTGTGCCCACTCCCTCTGCTCGGAGCTTCTGAATGGGATCCCGCGGCACCCGTGAGGCTGCTTTTACAATAAATTAAATAAGTTGTTGATGACTAGGAACAGAGAGGGAGTGCCAAGAGGAGTCAAGGAAAGATTAGATTT
This sequence comes from Pleurodeles waltl, assembly GCF_031143425.1. Classification (NCBI taxonomy): domain Eukaryota; kingdom Metazoa; phylum Chordata; class Amphibia; order Caudata; family Salamandridae; genus Pleurodeles; species Pleurodeles waltl. The sequence continues at coordinate 322,741,236 of NC_090436.1, forward strand.
GGCAGAAAGTGTTCTACTGAATTTTCCAGTTATTAACCTGTGCCTATCCAACACCTGCACATTAATATGGCAGCTTTATTTAATATGTGGCATACACCTCATATTTGGTGGCTTCATCCAAGGCCGTTTAGTTTTTAGCAAAAGTTTTATTGGAAAACAGACTTACCAAGGGAGACTTTTAGCCAGCCCTCTGCATTCATTGGTCTGTTCCGTGGTCATTCACATTTTGTTTCCACCCAGTACAGCTTATAACACGGCCAGTGCATCAGCCTCCTTGAACTATTGGTTCCTTTCTCTGTGGATAAATGCATTCGGCCGAAGCACAATTTCGTCACTCACAGAATCAATAGTCACTTTCATTGCTACTGATGTACAGGCTAGTAGAGTTTTTAAAAGTTTTTAAAAAAACTTATTTGAAAATTTGTTAGGGTCTGGCAGCTCCCTGGGTCCTCGCAGTTGCTTGTTGTATGGGTTTGCAGCGTGTAGTCCCTATTCCCTTGACCTCCTCTAGAACTGATCCTCAGCAAACGTTAGCCTGGCACAATTGCTCCTGTTTTGGTCTGCCTAGCTTCTCCACTATGTCCCCATACAGCACTTCATTACTGAACACATAAGGGAGCCAGGACCTCTTCCCTAGCACTTCTGCAGTACGCGTGTTGTGCAGGCAAGAGACAGAAGCCTGCTTCCACACTGGCCACACCCGCCCACCTCCAGCCAATTAGCTGTTGCTGGTGCTTCAGAATACCTGGTAATGGCCATTTATTTGTACTGTAAATTGTGTAAGTGCTCAGTGCAAATAGAGGCGTGGTGGAGCAACAGATGGGGGAAACCAGGAGAAAGGGTGTGGCCTTCCATGGCGAGACCGGAGACTGTTACTTTATTTTCAGATTACAGCTGCACAACGTGCTGAAGCACACCCAATATGACATGACACAGCTCTTTTGATATCATGTGCACCACCAAACCTGTGCTGTTGTCGCCTGCATGGGTCTTCCTGATGTTGGATCCTGCTCATTATAAAAAGATGTTCTTAACACCAGCCCACTCATAGCCACCAAACAGGCACACTCCCACGCAAAACTGCCCAACTCACTGTCAAAAGACGAGGCCAATAGACTGCCTCTCAGACAGGTCCTTTTGGCACTGCCAGATTGCCCTATAGGCTAGTCCAAAACTGTTGTGAACACCCACAAAGTCGAATCTTAACTACCTATTGGTTGCTCACATGCTAGGGGATGGGCAAGGAGAGGAAAATGCAGGAAGTAAGTTCTGTTCAGCTTCTTTTCAGTTGCTGCTTTCATGACCTGTGAGACCAGTGGTTGCAAAGGTGGTGCCAGGGTTACCAGGGGGCAAGACAGGGGTAGCGATATCTTTCCTAGACTGAAGTCATTGGCTTTCCAAGCCAGAAAAGGGAAGTGATCACTCCTAAATGTATTCTCTACAGATGAAGTCAGATAAAAAGATATTTCCACCGATATTATTCATGTGAATTATGGACCTCCTTGCAATCCACTTGTGAAAGTATGAAACTGTACTGGTCATGTTACTGGTAAACGCGTAATAAATCTTCAGGTTTGCGGCTATGAAAAAACCTTCAGAATGAAGATTCCTACCCTAACAACGATTGCAGATATATCACTGTCAAAGACAAGGGTTAATCAGTTTTTTAATGAGAAAGACTGTACAAAATTCACCTAATTTTCTTTGCAGAATTTTATTAAATTGCGTAAAAATTACATAAAATGACATGAGATGGAAAACCGGAATTTGGAGCTATATTTTAGCACAAAATGTGTCCTTGCATCCATTTTGGAAAAACATTGCTCAAAAAGCACAAGTGTAGTAGACAGCAGCAGCTCGCATTCTGGTCGCTTGTGTTGTTCATGTGCACTTGCGCTACATGTTTGCCACAAACAGTGTGTAATTATGCAACATGGGATAGCAGTGTAATTTCAGGAATTGTGTGTATCAAGTGTAGATTGAAATGATTTAAATTATGCCTGTTTACAACCTCGTAATGGAAATTTCACCTAGGCCTGGGAGAAAACCCTTAAAGATTTTGTATAAATGTGAGCTTCATTTCCACAGGCAGACATATTTAAACAAGTGAATACTCCTGGGAATCTTCAATTGATGCTTTCTCCCAAGAATACCCCTGAGAGTCAATATAAATTTGAAAAAGTTTCTGATTTATACTAATTACGTTTACAAAGGTAGATGCATGTGTAAGTTTGAGTTGTACAAGCAAATAACCGTGCTTATAAGTACAAATTCACTTGTAGCATTCACAAAAATTGGTTTGCATCTTCAAAATGATTTCCTCCCAGTAGGATTTTTGTGTGCGTAAATTTACTCAAAGAGGCAGATAGTGGGCATTCCAGGGAGGGAAAGGTAAGTTTCTGCATCCCCACAAATTACATTTACAAACTCCCTTCTGTCCCATTTCCAACCTAGAAAAGATACAAAATTGACCCCTTATAAGGGAAGAAGTAAATATCCATCCTGGGACAGAAGGCTATCACAATACGTCCAAAACTGGTGAGGGTGTAGAGGAAAATATAAAATATTTTCACTAAGGTATTCAGATTCTTATTGCATGATCAAACATACACCTATTCATTTGTTCATGAGGAAATGGAATTCATAGAAACCTTCTAGGAGTAGGCATGGAATGCATCACAGATTTCCAAGCATACTCATGGAAACATCTGTACATGACTTAAAGTAGTAGACATGCACCCAGGCAAGGTCACAGACATGTGGATGCAGTGTTATGAATTTCTGTAAAAATGTAACCCACTGCATCTATGAGCCAGCTGTATGTTTATTTCATTTTGTGAGTCTCTAATTACAACTTTTTGCGAGTTGCAATTAGATATTCGCAAAATGAAATGTACAAATATGGGGTCGCAAAGGCCTACCTCATCAATATTCATGAGGTAGGTTGCAATTGGTGACCCTATTGGGAATGGCCGCACTCACAGGGATGGTGGCCTGCTGGGACTGCAGACCATCAGCTCTGTGACTGCTTTTAAATAAAGCAGTTTTTTTTTATATGCAGCCCGTTTTCCTTAAAGGAAAATATAAGGCATTTCAAACAAAAAAATGGGGGTCCCTGGGGACCCCTTCCATTTGCGAATGGGTTACCAGCAACTTGAAGTTGGTGGTAACTGTGAATGTTTTGCGACTGCATTCACGGTCGCAAAACATTCCTACATGCCAGTGCGATTCGGTATTAGGAAGGGACGCACTTAACACGCCCCTTCCTAATACCGAATCACGCAAGCAAAATGTGATTCGGTAAACAAGTTACAGAGTCGCATTTTGCTTTGGTACATAGGAAAAGCATTTTTCCAGTCGTAAACGACGTTTACAACTGGAAAAATTATTCGCACATTTGGCCCTATGTTTCTACATATTGGTTTGGGCTGTTGTCTCACAGAAGGCTCTTTGTCAGTTTAATGTTGACATTTTTCTGATGGTTAAAATTTGGGCCACATGTACAAAACATTTTAAAGGTCGCAACTATTCCAATTAATCATTTGCAACTGTCAAATGCTTTTTTTCATAGATTAATCCCATTTAAGGAGTCCAAAATGTTTTTCCGCTGCCCAAATGGGATTGAGAATGAATACTGATTTGGTATATGGAAGGGACGTGTTGTAGGCATCCCTTCCAAATGCCAAATCAGTAACTAATGTATCAGTGTTTTGCACCCTAAATGTTGTTGCAAAATATTGACATTTTATTGCCATCTCAAAGGAGATGGTAACCCATTTGCAAAAGGAAAGAGGTCTTTTTGGGACACTTTCCCCTTTGTGAATGCAAAAGAAAAAACTTTATTTCAGAACCACTGCTAACTGTTAAACAAAAAAAAGTAAACTTGTCCTTTAAAACACATTTTAATTTCCTTTAAGGAAAATGGGCTGTATTTTTTTTAATTTGCTTTTTTATGAAAAAAGAATCACATACATGGGTGTCTTATAACCCCGGTCAGCCACCACCCCTTTGATGGTGTATTGCTACATACACTACGTGCATGCGACAGCACTACGTGCAAGGTAAACAGTGGTGCAGAGTGTGGACCATTGGCCTCTGCTTTCATTGGCCTTCGCTTCCATTTTGGTTCACGACTCCATTTTGTCGAGTCTGGTTCGGTGCGTAAGGCACTGTTCTGTGTTTTTCCACAAGCTTCGGCAAGCTGAAGGGTGGGGTGTTTTTCTGCTCAACTTCGCTCCATCTGCCTGGTACGAAGGGCGCTATTTACATTCCACGAGCTATCAGTTAGAACAACAGGGGGATGCGCCTGTACACAAGGAGGAATGCAGGCTTCACCTTGGAGTCCTCTCCTGGGAATTTGGCCCGTTCTGAGGAGACGTCTCGAAGGGTGAACAAGGTACCGCTGATTGCACAATTTGTAAAGGAGGGGGTCTTTTTCTAGAAAAGACTCCTGGGCGTTAGTAAATACTATAAAAGTTGGGGGCCTGGATGGGCTGGTTTAGGAACTCTCTTCTGGGTTGGACGCAACGCCAGGAGGACTGATTGTCCCGAACAGAGGCTCCCTGTGTCAGCTGATTTGGGTTCCCCAGCTTTGTGTACGGCGGAGGGATGCAGACGCTCTTTTTGGTGAAGCTTTTCAATTTATTAAGTGTATTGTGTGTGCGCGCGTAATGTGTACTTATTCTTGCAGTCATTTTCATGCTATTGAGCATTGAAGTAAATGGTGTGTGCGCGCGTAATATGCACTTATTCTTGCAGTCATTTTCATGCTATTGAGCATTGAGGTATATTGTGTGTGCTTGTATTATATGCACTTACTCTTGCAATTATTCACAGAGTGCTTATATCTTTATCATTATTCTCATGTTATTCTCCTGATGTATATATATATATATATTAGTGTGATTTAGTTTTGCTAGCTGAGAACTTGCCCCTTAAATAAACTTGATTATTCTACTTACGAAGGTGTTTGAGAGTGATTGCTTTACATTGTGCCTTAAAATATCCTGAAGTGCATAGTTTTGATATCCTGAAGAGTAAAGCAGCACAAATTGGCGTAGTCGGCAGGATTAAAAAAAAAAAAAAAAAAGGGAAAATGCTTAATAAGATCAAAGCGAGCTCAAAAGCAGGTTCTCATGTAGCAAATCCAGACATAGAAATACCGGGGTGGGAAACCGCTCCGTATAAACTTTTAGCTCAGGAATGGTCACGTTGTGCTGGTTTGTGTGAAAATTGGAATGCGTTTATGTTAAATGTGGAACCTGAAGACCTTCTCATATGTCTACGGAAAGTTTCAATTGACAAGGGAAGGGAGGTTTGTGCGTTGGGGAGGCGAGGCTGGATCTTGCTTTCTGCGTACCGAAAGTTGTATGAAAAATGTTTACAGTTACAAAAAGACCACGAGCAGCTGGAGAAGGAGTTAGTGGAAGCCCGAAATTCCTCTACCATGCTAGCTTGTCAAAATAAATTATTAAGTGATAAGTTGGAAATGTACCAACTGGTTGCAGAGAGAACGGCTGTTAGCGTAGCTAAATATAAACACAAGAAACGAAGAGGGAAAGTTAATAAAAAGAAGGTGCATTTAGCTATCTCTCAGGCAGGATTAGCCTTTGACCCTGAATTTTGGGATGGAAACATCTGGGATACATCTGATTTTTCAGATGGGTCCGGGGGCGATGACTGCCAAGATGTTAGACAGGAGAAGACAGAGCGCAGGAATGTTGTCCGTGCGCAGCCCATATATCGGCGAAAGTTACAGCATAGCCCAGCTAATCCTGGAGGGGTGATGTTGGATGCCCTGGAGGATTATACACAGCAAGAACTAAGTGATGTGATAGACAGATTTCGACAGAGGTCTGGGGAAACATTGCTTACGTGGTTGGTGCGGGTGCACGATATGGGGGGCCGTGGGGTCCAATTGGATCACGGCGACGCCCCGAGGCTTTGTATGTTAAGTACAGACCCGGTTATTCAAAATGAGTTTAGAACCTATCCAGGGAATGGTCCCATGACCAATTTGTTAGAGCTAGCGGCGCAAGGGTGTGCTCAGAAGTATCCGACAGAGTCAGACTGGCCGCCTAATGATAAACCTTGGTATACCTTGAGAGATGCAGTACAGAGATTGAAGGAAGAAGGGATGAAAACAGCTATCTTTATGGGTAATGCCCATGATTTGATGAATGGAATTTTAAGTGTGTCTGTGCGAAACCGGCTGATTAGGGCCGCTCCTCCTGCATATAAGCATGTCATCATGACTTTGTTAATTAATCAGACAGGTAACCCATTGTCTCAGGTGGTAGAAGCGGTGCGTGAGTTAAGTGATTTAGGAGAATGGGCTAAGCCAGAGAGGAATTCACGGTCTGAGAATCGTACTGATAACAACAGGGTGACAAGGCGAGACATGTTTCAAGCCTTGATGCGAGATGGGGTGACCAGGAATGAAATTGATGGGATAAGCACCAAGGACATGTGGGAAATGTACCGCAAACGCGGTTTGGATAAAAAGGAGGGGAGTAGGAAAGGGAACAAGAAGGATAACAAAGTGGTGAACCAGAGAAAGGCAGGAGGGGAGGAGCGTGAGGGTGAAAAGGGAGAGAGAGGGAGAAAACCCCACAGTAGAGAGAGATCCCCAGAGGACGGAAATTGGGAGGAAGAGCACCGAAGCGCAGAGGGAACCCGGAGCAGGGAGAGAGACCGGGAACTGACAGGTTCTGGGAAAACTCGAGGAAGAGAGTGGGAGAGGGAGCTGGTAAGCTCAGAGAGGTTGCGAAGCAGAGACAGGGAGGAGGAGTTCCCTGAGAATTACCGCAAACTGTATCCAGATTTGACTTGGGCAGACTCTGATGTGCGCAGAGTGAAAATAGATTAGGAAACAGGCCAAACTCCGGTGCAGGGATGGGCTCGCAAAGATAACAGACCTCATGTCAAAGTAGAAATTTATTGGAAACGTGGAAATGTTCAAAAAGTTCGAGCCCTCGTTGACACCGGAGCGGAGGCCACTTTGATTCATGGCAATCCAAGAAAATTCAGGGGACAGTACTTTACCATTACGGGATTGGGCGGAAAAGAAACCCCGGCAGTGCAGATAGTGGTTCCCATGAAAATAGGGGCACTTCCAAAGAGAGAATACACTGTCCTGATTGTGCCCATTCCCGAATACATTATTGGAATTGACATTTTGAAAGGGATGACCCTACATTTGGAAGATGGATGTTATCAATTTGGTTCCAAAAGATTTATATCAATAGCCGCCGCAAGGGTGGGGCTGTTGAAGATTCCTCCGGTAACACTTCCCCAAGCTACTAAGGTGATTCAAATGAAACAGTACAGAATACCGGGAGGACATGAGGAGATTAGCCAGACTATACATGATTTACTAGAGGCCGGGGTAATAGTTCCCATCACCACTGCGTGGAATAATGCCCTCTGGCCTGTTCGTAAAAGTGATAACAGTTGGAGGATTTGCATTGATTATCGCCAATTGAATAAACATACACCTCCTCTGACTGCAGCGGTCCCAGACACCATTACCTTGATTGAGAACATACAGAAACACAGTGGGACTTGGTATGCAACCATTGACATTGCCAATGCCTTCTTTACGATACCAATAGCTACTGAGAGCCAGCCTCAGCTGGCATTCCAATGGGCGGGGCGTCAGTACACCTTCTGTAGATTACCCATGGGGTATTTACATAGCCCCACTATCTGCCACCGGCTGGTGGCAGAGCATTTGGATGAAGTACCAGTGGTTCCTGGAGTGCAAATTTCTCACTATATAGATGACGTGATGATGCAGGGAGAGACGCAAGAACAGGTGCAAATTCAGCTAGACAGGGTGGTGGAACATCTGCAGAATCAAGGGTGGGAGATTAACCCCGAGAAAGTGCAGGGACCGTCTCAGAGCGTGAAATTTTTGGGCATTCAGTGGAATCAGGGACACAGAGAAGTGTTGCCAAAAGTGAAACAAAAGATTAAGGAATTCGCAGTACCGCGAAATCGGAAGGAAGCCCAGAGTTTTATTGGACTATTCGGGTATTGGAGACAACATATACCCCATTTGTCTCAGATTTTGGCCCCATTGTACAAAGTTACACGAAAGAAAAATGCGTTTGAATGGGGAGAGCAGGAGCAGCGCGCGTTTGAATTGGCGAAAGACGCCATTCAGCATGCTTTGGATTTGTGGCCGATTCGAGAGGGAGACATTGAATTGAATGTGACAGTCCAGGGGCAGTATGCCAATTGGAGTTTATGGCAAAAACAAGGAAGGAAGAGGTTGCCCCTGGGATTTTGGACAAAGAAGTTACCTGAGGCAGGAGAGCGGTATACTCCCTTTGAGAAGCAGCTGCTGGCCTGCTATTGGGCCCTGGTTGATACTGAGCAAATTACACTGGGACACAATGTGATTTTAAGGCCTGAAATTCCCATCATGCAGTGGGTGATGAGTTCCCCAAAAACTCATAGAATTGGACATGCGCAAGAAGCCAGCATTATAAAATGGAAATGGTATGTCCAGGACAGGGCACGAGCGGGTCCAAAAGGGACCGCCGTTTTGCATGAGCAGGTAGCGCAGGCTCCAGTGGAGAATTCCGAAATGTTGCATGATGTACCTTCAGTGTGTGAATCCCCAGTAGGGTGGGGCCAGCCGTTCGCAGACTTGTCTGCAGATGACAAAAAACATGTGTGGTTCACAGATGGTTCAGCAAAATATGTTGGAGCGAAAAGGCACTGGAAGGCAGTGTCCTATAATCCTGTTACCAAGAAGCTTTTGACAACTACAGGACAGGGAAAAAGTAGCCAGTATGCAGAGCTTTATGCCGTGTATCAGGCTTTAAAACAGGAGCTACCCGGAAAATGTCACATTTATACAGATTCCTGGTCTACCGCCAATGGGTTAGCTACTTGGCTTCCCACGTGGCATGCACATCAGTACAAAATCCATAACAAAGAGGTATGGGGGAAGGAGTTATGGCAGGAGATCTGGGAAATGTTACCTCAAAGCACCGTGACTGTCTATCATGTGGACGCTCACTGTCCAACTGATTCATTAGACCGATGGTTCAATTGTCTTGCAGACGATCGAGCCAAGATTCAAGAGGCTGAAGTGGAGGCGCAGAGTTCTGATTTGGTGGGAATGGCTAAATGGGCACACCAGAAATGCGGACATCTTGGAGAAAAGGCTACTCACAGGTGGGCTGAGATTAGAGGGATGCATCTTCCCCTAGATTTGATTAAAACAGCGATCATTGAATGTCCCATTTGTCAGCATGCACAGCACAGACCGGTCCCACAGGTGGTGAGAGGCCAGCTAGGCAGAGGTAAATTGCCAGGACAGATTTGGCAGATTGATTACATTGGACCAATGCCAGTGAGCAGAGGGTGTCAGTATGCCTGCACTGTGGTAGACACTTACTCTGGTTATCTCATAGCCTTTCCCTGCAAGCGCGCAACTCAGCAGAGCACCCTGAAAACACTAGATCTGTTGATTCTGTACTATGGAGTGCCACTCCAGATTCAAAGTGATAACGCCAGCCACTTCAAGGGCAGACTAGTGCAGGACTATTGTGCACAACGCAATATTGAGTGGATTTTTCACATACCTTACTACCCACAAGCAGCGGGACTGATTGAGAGAATGAATGGGTTGCTGAAAGAACAATTGCGTAAACTGAATGATGGGACACTAAAGGGGTGGAGGGATAATTTGTATGATGCTTTGCAAATTTTGAACAACCGACCCCTTACAAATGCTGAGACACCTCTCATGAGAATGCTCACACCTGCTTTACAGATTAATCCGTTTACAACGAGCAATACCATTGTGTATTGGGAAACAGCTCCAGGAGCTTTGGCCCCATATCGAGCTACACCAGAATCTGCAGGACTTGACTTACATGCTTTACACATGCATCGATTGAAACCTAGAGACATCACTCTGATTGAAACTGGGGTGGGAATTCAGATTCCCCCTGAGCATTACGGTCTGATCGCCCCTCGATCTGGGCTTGCCTTGAGGGGCATCCAAGTTTTAGGAGGCGTGATAGATGCAGACTACCAAGGCGAGTTGAAAGTCATTCTCTTGAACAGTGGTGACACAGACCTAGTGGTGCAACCTGGTGATCGCGTTGCCCAAATTGTCATCATGCCGGTTTATGGAGGTGTTGTTAAGAAGGGGAGCGCCCCAGCTCTTCTCACTGTGAGAGGCAAAGGAGGGTTCGGATCTACTGACAAGAACCCAGGGGCCAAAGTGTGGATTGAATCCCCAAATAACCCTCCTCAACCCGCTGATGTCATCGCCACTGGACCAGACAATGTCCTGGTAGTTATGCGACCTGGTCAAGACAAATGGGAACATGTTCCCGCTGACAAATGCTATCTGCGAGAATGATAATACGTGTTTTGTCCTTTGTTCTTTTCAGATCATCCTGTGGAGTGCCTGTGCCATGAGTGTGGTGTATGGAGCCCGTTCGGGAGACTCCACCGGGGAGCGGGAGGGGCTCATAGCCCAAAAATTCAACCGTCAGCCGCAGATGCCAACGCTGCTGCATCAACCGAACAATGTTTGGATTCATCTAGCGCAGGAAGTGCTGAATATATCTCACTTCTGTATGAGTAACATGCAAAGCGTTCAAGATTTGATTACCACTTGTCTAGTGGCAGTGCCCACTCCTGCTGCTGTATTATTACACATCTTTAACAATACAAACCAGGATGGAATGGTGGATGTGAGTGACGTTCGCTCCCATCTGTCACTCTATGAGTACTGCCGTCATTGCCCGGAGGTGGGCAGGTGGTTGTGGAGGAACATGACATCTATACTCACGTTTAACATCTCAAATGGGGATGTGTGCTATTCATTGACCTGTGATCCTATGAAAATAGGTAAATGTGCTCAGCTCAAATTGGAGAAAAGAGACAAAAACTTAACTGCTGCACAACGGACGTTGTGCCACTCACGGACTGACCTAACCTGTTTGAATGTAAATAATTCAATGTTTTGCCAACATGTGGTGCCTGCTGCCAGCCACATTCAAAATGTTAAGTTGCCTAAAGGTTGGCTCTTTTCTTGTGGTAATCTTTCTTTTACTTATATTCCAGCCAATCTAACCGGAGGGCCTTGTGCCTGGTCACGCTTAGGCTTTCTCATGTTTCCTATGGATACTGCTCTACACCCTCGCTATACCAGAGACACTATTCAATTACCTACGGACTGTGATTCTGAAATTTCATTGCTGTCCAAAACAGAATATGTTAGTTTAGCTAGTTCTATCGTAGGGGTGCCAGGACTTGCAGTATATAATACCAGAGTTATTAATAAACTTGCATGTTTAGTAGTCAAGAATATTAACTATACATCAGCTGCCTTAGCTGAGCTGTTATTAGATGTACAGGGAATTAGAAGAGCTGCTTTGCAGAATCGCGCTGCTATTGATTATTTACTGCTTAAACACAACCATGGCTGCAGTGATTTTGAAGGATTATGTTGCTTCAATTTATCCGACCACTCCATATCAATCAACTCCCACATAGAGGCCCTGCATAAGTTGGTGAAGGGGGTGCAGCAGGATGTTGACAAGGGGTGGTGGGATTGGGCTTTTGGATGGCTGCCTAATTTAGGCCAACTGCGTTATATCTTTGGTGTAATCATTATCATAACAGTTATTTTAATTTCATTATGTTGTTGTATTCAGTGTGTGCCTAACCTTCTATCTCAGTTTCGCCCAAGAGCATTGCCATTTCAGCTTATAGGATATACTTAGTTGTAAGTTGGCCAAATGGTCCAAGGGTGGAAATGTATTGCTACATACACTACGTGCATGCGACAGCACTACGTGCAAGGTAAACAGTGGTGCAGAGTGTGGACCATTGGCCTCTGCTTTCATTGGCCTTCGCTTCCATTTTGGTTCACGACTCCATTTTGTCGAGTCTGGTTCGGTGCGTAAGGCACTGTTCTGTGTTTTTCCACAAGCTTCGGCAAGCTGAAGGGTGGGGTGTTTTTCTGCTCAACTTCGCTCCATCTGCCTGGTACGAAGGGCGCTATTTACATTCCACGAGCTATCAGTTAGAATAACAGGGGGATGCGCCTGTACACAAGGAGGAATGCAGGCTTCACCTTGGAGTCCTCTCCTGGGAACTTGGCCCGTTCTGAGGAGACGTCTCGAAGGGTGAACAAGGTACCGCCGATTGCACAATTTGAAAAGGAGGGGGTCTTTTTCTAGAAAAGACTCCTGGGCGTTAGTAAATACTATAAAAGTTGGGGGCCTGGATGGGCTGGTTTAGGAACTCTCTTCTGGGTTGGACGCAACGCCAGGAGGACTGATTGTCCCGAACAGAGGCTCCCTGTGTCAGCTGATTTGGGTTCCCCAGCTTTGTGTACGGCGGAGGGATGCAGACGCTCTTTTCGGTGAAGCTTTTCAATTTATTAAGTGTATTGTGTGTGCGCGCGTAATGTGTACTTATTCTTGCAGTCATTTTCATGCTATTGAGCATTGAAGTATATGGTGTGTGCGCGCGTAATATGCACTTATTCTTGCAGTCATTTTCATGCTATTGAGCATTGAGGTATATTGTGTGTGCTTGTATTATATGCACTTACTCTTGCAATTATTCACAGAGTGCTTATATCTTTATCATTATTCTCATGTTATTCTCCTGATGTATATATATATATATATTAGTGTGGTTTAGTTTTGCTAGCTGAGAACTTGCCCCTTAAATAAACTTGATTATTCTACTTACGAAGGTGTTTGAGAGTGATTGCTTTACATTGTGCCTTAAAATATCCTGAAGTGCATAGTTTTGATATCCTGAAGAGTAAAGCAGCACAGATGGCCTGCAGTTGTAGTGAGCAGCAATTTTGCAGCACACCTCATTCATACTTTGATGAGATAGGTCACATTCTGACCCACTACCTTTCAAGATTTTAAGAACTGACCTAGTACACAGGTTGGTTTCTAAAATTCTTTACTGGTCACAAATTTTGTGACCAGGAAAGAGTATATCTAGTCCAACATCTTTTGTTAGATGCTACCAGTTACCCTTGAAATTGAAAGTCCGTAATACTGTAATCAAGTTGTAAATAAAACTACCAAGACAGCTTTATAATAGAGTTCGATTTACTCTTTGGAATGATGAATAATATGTATTCAGTTTACGATCAAGAAGAATTAGCATTTTGGCAGGTCCAGCACTTATTATTGAAGCATCCTATGCTGTGACTCGACACTGACCTCTGTTCCAATCCGTAGGGATAACAGAAGTGGAAGATTAATGGACAGCTGAGTACCAAGTCAGATACTTCTCGTTCCTTCCTTCGTTAGGAACCTGCAGACTTTAAACACTTCAAAAGAGGAAAAACAAGGAGAAATAAGCATATTTTGCCTTATTGCACCTTCCCCGGGAAGATGTATTATTTTGACACATTGCCAGGTGCACTAGTATTAGTAAATCTGTGAAAGCCCCTAAATCCATGGGTGGGTGCCTGGGAATACCCACACTCCACCCATGGAACGACTTCCCAGGCCAGAGTAACACAAGAAAGTGACTTGCACTGCCTTGTGTTTCTCCAGATTTACTATGCCATCCTGAACCACACAAGATCGCTTTACATGGCACAGAAAATCTCACGTAAGGGCTTGCTTTGCCCTTGCGGCACCTTGTATGACACAAGGGCAACTCAAGGCTTTGTAATTCTGTCACCCAAGTGTATGTGCTGTGCATGACTGTGGCAGTCTAGAAATTAATTTTTATTTACTGTTTATGAGTTTTACCAGTGGTAACTCAGATAGAGGCTGGAAAGGGCCTTCTCCAAAGCATTCATCAGGTATTTTATAGGACTACAATTGAAGGGGTGGACGATCTGAGACAAAATGTTCCTTTTTAGTGCAGGGATGTACTTTCTCTCTTCCTGATCCATTCTTCCCCAAGAGTGTTACCTCCATCACGTTAAGAGGTAATTCAGTGAGGAAGCATCTCCCTCTTTCATACATTTGTTTTGGGTCTCCCCTGAAAAGGACCTCCCCACCTTCCTGGTTACGCAAGTGTTAACGTGTGTAGCTCTACAGGCCGGGAAAAAACACACAAAAGTCAGGAATTGCCTCTAACGGGTCCCAGAAATTAACATGTGGAATATACAATCTCAAGCTCATATTTTTCATAGTTTTGCGTCGCCCTTGTGCCACACAAAGGGTTGCAAGTGCGACGCAACACCTAAGTGAGACTTATCAAGCCAAACAAGGCCACCTTGGGTGGCCCTGCAGGGCTTTATAAATCTAGAGTAATGCAAGGGAGCGCAAATCACTGCCTTGCGTTACTCTGTGGGAGGGAGGCATTTCATGGGTGGAACATGGATGCCCTCAAACATCCATTCATGGATTTTGGTGCATTCTCAGATTTATCATTAGTGGTAGGCCTGGGAGTGTGTCAAAATGCTACGCCTCCCCAGGTGAGGCGTAATGAGGAGAAATATCTTTATTTCTCCTTGTTTTTCATCTTTCTACATTCAGCAGCACATGTGGAAAGTGGAACATGCCTTTCAGGGTTGTTTTTGGGCAGGAAAGTGTCTTCCCACAACGCAGGCACTGTTGCAACATGCCTCAAGGGTGCCTGCATTGGCCGAGGCAGCCAAAAGTGCACCAACACTAGGAAAAGACAGGAATGTGCTGTATAATAGTAAATATGGCACATTCTTGCTCTTTCCTTTTCACGCAGCACAGCGCACCAAGGTGGATTGCTGTGTTGTGCAGCATGAAATAATGATAAATCTTCTTTCATGTTTACAGTAATTATGGGGCAGCAACAAACAGTCTTTGTGCCATGATATCCCAGCAATCATTAACAGGGAGCCCATACCAGTGAACAACAAGAAAGTTGTATGTGTTGCAGGGTTTGAGTCGCAAATTGCCTACTTCTGTTTTGCCAGGTTCAGGAACAAGAACATGGAACGTCCACATCCTGCTACTCAAAGAGATGTCTGGAGACTACCTTCAGGGAAAGAGCCCACTGACTACTGAGGAGGGGTGCTGAAAGTGTTGCTTTATGAGGAAAAGGCAGCTTAGAAGAGGTGGGCGGTGAGAACTTGCACAGAAAGAACTAAAGTTGACCCACTGTAGCTCAGTGGAGGATCTTCACCGCCAGGCTGAGTGGCCAGGCCTTCTGTCCCTTGTTCTCCTGCAATGTGCTCCGGGGGCAGATCACTCCCTACTTGCTGTTGGAGTTAGTGAATTTTGCCACCTGTTCTGCAGAGCTGTGCAGAAAAGTGACAGCCAGAGGGGAAGACTTGTTACTTATAGAGTCCTGAGGGCTGGGTGCCGGAAGACTAATACAGGGATTGCCAGTTTATGAAGGCGCATCTGTGAAAAGGTGACACTATAGAAGCTTGACAGTGCAATCAGTGGTTTATGAAGTAGCGCTTAGGAAGACTTCATACTATGAGAAGAGACTGGAGGTGGTGGATGAGCTTCTGAAAACAAACTTACTTCTAGGAGCACCAGGAAGATTGGGCACTATGGATGACCAATACCATGAACCGCAGTACATGAGGCTGCCCCTCTGAGGAGAAATGATTGTCTAGCAAGCCTCTTTTAGTGGCTGAACACATCAGCAAGATCACCACTGCGGTGACCCGAGGAAGGATCTTTATTTGTTTAGGTTGTGGGTTTGGGTATTGGGCCCAAACAGATCCATCAATGAAGATTTCCCTCCTGATCAGCTAGTTCTTATAAAGAGGCAGCCAGAATTGCCCTGGAAACCTTTTATATTGGAAAATATGATGGTGGTATTGGTCTCCTATTCTAAAGGTTGTTTCCAAGCTTCCACCCAAAAGGCATTGTGTTACTTGTACCTGTGCCACCTTCTGCCATCCAGTCTTAGGGGGTCATTCTGACCCCCGCCGGCCTGGCGGGAACCGCCAGAAGACCGTACCGCGGTCAAAAGACCGCGGCGGTCATTCTGACTTTCCCGCTGGGCTGGCGGGCGACCGCCAAAAGGCCGCCCGCCCGCCCAGCGGGAAAGCACCAGCAACGAGGATGCCGGCTCCGAATGGAGCCGGCGGAGTTGCTGGTGTGCGACGGGTGCAGTTGCACCTGTCGCTATTTTCAGTGTCTGCCAAGCAGACACTGAAAATCTCAATGGGGCCCTGTTAGGGGGCCCCTGCAGTGCCCATGCCAGTGGCCCCACGACACCTGTTCCTGCCATCCTGTTCTGGCGGTGAAAACCGCCAGAAACAGGATGGCGTGAAGGGGGTCGGAATCCCCATGGCGGCGCTGCTTGCAGCGCCGCCGTGGAGGATTCCCTGGGGCAGCGGGAAACCGTCGGGAAACCGTCAGGAAACCGCCGGTTTCCCTTTTCTGACCGCGGCGAATTGCCCCAGAAGCACCGCCAGCCTGTTGGCGGTGCTTCCGCGGCACTCTGCCCTGGCGGTTTTCAACCACCAGGGTCAGAATGACCGCCTTAATGTCTTCATCAATGCACACCTCAATGCGAGAGGGGTAGTACAATGCTGGGCCCACACTGAAGTGAGCACAGCTGCTCCAACCAGGAAAGGGTGCAGGTGTGCAGTAAATCATGAGCAGTGTCACCCCACCCTCACTGTTGATGCACTGCCGAGGGTGCTGAGGCAACGATTCTGTGTAGGTACGCAAGACTCTTGAGTATAACAGATGTCTCACAGTTATCATGGTAGTTATAAGGTGGTTATAGCTGGGTCTGGTGGCTTAGTGGACTATTTCCTCCACTGTGGGGGGTCTGCGTTAGACCTCATGGTTACAGGTTCAAATCCTGGCGGGTCCACTCAGACTTTCATCCTTTTGAGGTCGATAAAAGGAGTACCTTTGAGATGAGTAACAGTAAACATCTGTTATTCAGTGCCAAGATACCTTTCTGGGTTAACGTGCACTTAACAAACATGTTACGTTATGTTATGTTTTTAGATGTGACTGTGTGATAACTCCTGACAAAGATAGCTCCATGTGCTGATACTTGTTTCCTTCAGAATGTGACTCTTTCACCATGATGTCGATAAAGAATAATTAGCAAACACCATTAAGCATCCCTGGAATCACCTTGTATATTTTACATACGGTTTAATTGCTTGTGTAGTACCTAGCTGCGTGCCTTGAATGAGGAACTTTTTCTTCTTAAATAAAAGCTCTGGCGTGACAATGATGTATTGATCATTGTCAGGTGTCTCTTTGAGTTCTGGGTCTGTACCTCACACCACCTCTCTAAGTAAGACTTGGAATGCTCATCTTTGCTAACTAAAGGGCGTGTTCTAATGAGGTTCTCTTGGTGCTCTGGTTTGTTATTAACAAGAAGGGAAAACCTTAGGTCCTCAGTGGTACTAGGCTCTCATTGTTACAATCTGACCTTAGTATTCCCTGTTTGCCCTGGGAACCCCAAATAAGTTCCCACAAAAACTAAACAGAGACATATAAAAACCACAAAACTCAACAAGACTGGAAGGCTCAAACAAAAATGTATTATTTAAACATTTAAATAATTCAGATTAAAACTATGCAGCAAATATGGAAAAAAAAACAATTTCAACTCTTGTTTAACATTCCTTTATCATTTGTATGTAAGTGTTGTTCAAATTTAAAAACACAAGAACATATATTTCTGTAAAAATGCGTCAAAATCAAAAACGTAGAACAAAAGAGGCCCCAGTTCCCTTTTAACAGCCCGTTAATGCCTCTTGTAAGTCAAACCAATGTCCAAGCTCTGCAGGTTCAGTGCAAACAATTCCAGATGAAATCCCAACCATTGATGCTGGGTAATTGACAAAGGAGAAAATATAGTAATTCCCTCGTATACCTTTGCATCCTCAAAAAGGTTTAATATGTGAACAGGAAATGATAAGCTTCTATGAGATACTGGAACATGATGTGAGATGCATGGAAGGGACGAGGGGCTGATAGGCATGAGATAACGGAAGACATAGATGTCCCCGAAGCATTCTCAGCATATTAAGAGGACCTTTAACAGCCTAGGATGGATAGTGAGGAAGGGAGATCTCAAAGGATTCTTAAGAGCCACGGATAATGGTCACCATTGATGACCCTGGAAAAGAAATCAATGGAAGACAGTCTCTTTCTGAAAGAGACAGAATAGAAATTTGGCCACATGCACATAGTGTAATTTACGGCATTTCAAGCCCTTCACAAAATGTGCAAATAATATCCATCAACATTAATTAGAGATGGTTTGGGAAGATGGGGTAAATGGAATTCTTCAAAAGGAGTTGTGACCTTATTAATTTGATTTGGACGTAGGGGTAACTGAGAAAAGAGTGTGGCTTCTACATGCACATATCACTGCTAAAAGTAAAGACAATAATACTACCTAAGGTTCTAGAGGGCATTTTGAGTGAAATCGCAACTCTTTTACTCAGATTAATGGACTTGATGCTGAAAAGTTAAACAGTGCTGAATATCTTAGTACTGCAAAAAAGCCCAAGGAGTATTAAGTGCCAATCGTAGCCCCAGGCTCTCCTGTTCTTGGATTTAGAGAAGGGCTTCGATACTCTGGAACGTTCACAGTAAATTAAAATATGAATTTGGGACAGTGCTATGATAGTGGGTTGCCTTATTGTATGCCCAACCATTGGTCCTAGTGAGGGTTAATGGAAAGATCTTCTGGCTGCTTTAGGTGGGGCAGCGAGCAGGTTAAGGATACCACTTGTCGTCAATACTATTTATTATGAATATCTGGCATAGTGTGGAGGAAGATACTATTTTGTTCTATGTACCAAAGTTGCTAGTGTATGTTGGGGAATCCCAGTAGTCAGTTCTAAGGGAAATGAAGTAGGGAATAAGGAAGATTTATGGTTAATTTGGAAACTGCAAAGTTTTGATTTTGTACAATTGGTTTACGCCTTTTTCACATGCTGCTTGTCAGCAAAGAGACCACCGGCCGAGTCCTAGGAACGAGTCAGTGCACCGTATTTCCCCGAACCAAAGACAAATTTATCAATTTTTAGGCGGCTTCTGCCTGGATGTTTTACTTTAATTTTGCATCAGCAATGCGTCTGGAGCTTTACACATGAGGTTTTAACAATTAAATCCTCGGTTAGCAGAATCTGAGGATATACTATTGAACATGTAGTATGTCTGCAACATTGTGGCTCATTTAGAAGTAACCATAGGTCCTGCTGAAGTCTTAAAAGTATACAGGTCGAAACACGTCAACACTATTTCTGATTTAGGAGCCACATCAAGATGAACAATTCCAAGTTGACACAAAAGAGAGTTATGTGCCTACTTTCTAGGCTACCTTGTTTGTGGATTATATTTCTGAAGAGATATGTATAACCACTATGGACATATTGGTGCTAAAGTATGGTATTGATAGGCTAAAACATGTTTTTGCTTTTGTTTGTTTTTGTATTACAGTGTCTACACATGTTTTGTATAATAGATGAGAATTGTGTAATATAACCCGAAAGTGCATCACGTAAAGATAAACAAAATGATTTTTTTATGAACTAAATGAAAGCCTAAAAGCAAAGCTATATGGTTGCTGCGTTTGGTTACATTTTGAACCTTTTCCTTCACACAAATTGATTTTGTGTCTCACAAATACATTTGAGTTGTGTGTGAGGAGTAATTGGTCATTTTATCATTCCTGCTTTCTCATGTCGTCTTCGTCCATGTTTTGATTTTGTGACAAATCAAAACATTTCAAAGGATGTACTGCTATCATGTTTAGGCAGGAGAGTGCTGTTTACAGTGAGCTCCTTGCTGTGCAAGAGCTACGGAGTTACAATAAAGGCTTTGAGATACAGAGGGAATATTGTATGAGGTTGGATGGGGCTACATTAGTTTTTAATGCCTTCATTCAAACAGCTGGGTCAGGATTGGTCTCAGTCTAAGTGGATCTACCGCTGATAAGAGCTCTACAAACAATGGATTCAAACAAGGATGAGCACTCCATTGTCAGTTTTAAACTCTATGTTACATGTTTACCAGCTGTCGTGTCCAAAAAAAATCTTCCTCCAAAGCTGAGCAATAGGCAAATTCCTTTACATATGTAGGCTGATGACCTGATTCAGATGGATCGTAGGTTAGCTGGCTACAGTGTTAGTGATGTTCTCAAGAGACTGCAAAACCTTAAATCCATTGTAAATAAATATGAGTAAAGTAGAGCCAGGGTATTTGACAGTGGATTATCTAAGCTAAATTTAAATGTGCAAGAAACACATTTCAGATGGAACTGGTGAAATTGTACAACTACATTTATATAAATTTATCTCAATCTGATCACTAAATTGAAGTTGTTTAATTTACGTGCTGGAGGATCCTTGGCTTCTCTCCATTAAATTAGTTTTTTAAATGTCCTCAATGATATTCTGTGTGGCTATTTTTAAATTAAATTAACTAAGTGCATAACATTAGATTTTAAAGACTGTAACTAATTTATGTGCCTATTCCATGTGGGCAAATCAAGACCACAAGCCCAGATTAGACTTGAGTAGGTCATATGTACAGGTGTCTGATTATTGATAAGTTGTCTTTGCAGAATTATTTGATTTTCAAGCACTCAAATTAGAAACACTGACATCACTCAAGTGATCCCATTTACTATCAGAAATTCCTTCTGGGTGCATTTCTTCATGTTATCTTGACAAATTAATGAATAAGTATTTATGAGAATTCTGTGTGGAACTATTTGACAATTACCTTTGGGGAAAAGATGCTGTACCTAAAAAAGCACAGTATATAGTTCTAATCATTTGGAGGATGTAAACCTGGTAATAAAAATTGTAAGAGAACGTTTTTCCTTGGCAGCAAGATGTTCTTATTTAACACCAGAGGCATACCTGGTGCAGGTAATGAGTCCACGAACAAGATGTTTTTTGAGGCTCAGGCTGTGCCACCTAGCACAGTTACATCTGGTTAGGACCTGTTTTGTGGGCTTCCACTAAATAATCGTGATATCTAGCAGCACTTATATGAATAAAATTTGATACTGCTGGATACCAGATGTGTCTACTGCGCACTCTTGGGAAATTCATCTAAACAAAATATGCTCAGTATAAACAGCAGTAACTAGAAAACTGAACTTAAGTGGGTCATATTGGGCAAAGCTCAGTGCAGCTCACCAAAATCTCCAGTAAGCTCAGATAGAAGAAGCTATAGAGCGAAGGTCTGGCCCGAACCTGACGTCTTTTCACAACCTGAGATGTTCTTAATGACATCTCCTGTTTTACTGAGCCTCCAAATCACAGGCATAAAACTTCAATGATGCCTTGTTGTACATCCTCCCGTCTTGGCTGCTTGGACAATTTTGCCATTCTTCTCATAAGGGTTATGGTAATTTCCTTGAGCAGCTATTCGCTATCTATTATCTAAACACTTTGTTCAGGAATGTTCAATGTTTCCACTGATTTCATTAAAAGGTTCATTTCTGTTCTTCATGTGGCAGCTGTCTTATGATTTTTACACAGCCAGAACTGTTAACAGCTTTTTTCATTGTATGTATTATATTTTTCTGTTTTAAAAGGACTTACTGCGTCTCTTTCGTTTTTGTAACTGTTTTGTTTACCCGACATTCCTCTCACAAACATTACTCTTAAAGTGTGCCTTGCTGCCCAGGAAAAGAACCAAAAGCAAGCCAACGTTACTCATAAAAATGCTTTGGTCCATCTGTTCAGGCAGAGTGGGTTTTCAGTCACACATCATACACATTGTGACATCTCTTACCCACCAACATTTTCCTGAAACAAGGCAAATTCCAGCTTAACCCTATTCCATCTGTGAATTCCACTTACCTCATCCACTTTACTGACATGTTCATTCTGTCCAACACTATGGAAATTTGCATATCCAGACAACTAACCAATACTTTTAAAAAAGATTTCGTGTAAATACTCTTTGCCTTTCAAAGATAATTTATGACACCGTTTACATTTGAAGAACAAATATTTATGCCCACTCACCATGCTGTGTTGGATGAGTGGATCATATGAAAATCCATATTATCTGGAACCTGCATAAGCTTAGACTGTGTTGCTATGATATTTTCAACAATGAGAATAATAAACACAAATAAATCATGCACACGCCATTGAGTGCAGATTTTGTGCAATGAGTGTGTGACAATTAACGTCATTCTTTGTATTTGATGTACTGAAAATGCTACATTTTGTTTTCCATTTAAAATATTATAATTACCTTTTAAGTATTGTAGCATTTCAAGCCTCTGAATAAAAGCAATATACATTTATGACATTTCGTTGCAACTTCATTATTGTATTTTTTAATCTATTATAAACTGATCCAATATATTTTCTTTCCAGAAAAAAATGCACATATTTTTATGGTGTAATATTTAACAAGGATAACACCAATGGCCTCATAATGAGTTTGGCGGTCCCAATGCTGGACCGCCAAACTTGCAGGGAGGATGCCAGCGCCATGGCGGTGGCGCCGCCCCTCCCACCCTACTACAATGTTACCGACGGTCAGACTAGCAGGAACAATGCTACAAGATAGGTCTTGGCTCTGTTAAATGAGCCGAATGCTATCGAAGGCAGATACTTTGCATTCTGACGGTGCTGGGCAGGGGAGACCCTGCACTGCCAGTGCAAAATGTATGTGCAGTGCAGGGGCCCATTTGTCACCCCCAGCACACCCTCACCACCAGCCTTTCCATGCTAGTGAAACTGCCATGGAAAGGCTGGCAATGAGGGGAGTTGTAATCAGACAGCCGGCACTCAGTTCAACTCAGACTGCTGTCACCACATCAGGAACCATGTTCCCAATGGAGACCGCCTGCCAGGGTTGTAATTAGGCAGTCACACCTCTCAGATTGCAGCGGTACAACCGTCAACACGAGTTTGGCGGTCCTCAGACCACCACACTCTTAATGAGGCCCTAAGGGGCATATTTATACTCTGTTTGCGCTGAGTTTGCGTCATTGTTTTTATGCAAATTCTGTGCAAACTTAACTCCATATTTATATTTTGATGCTAGACCCTTCTAGAATCAAAATATAGGACTTAACAGCATTTTTAGGGTGCGTGAAACCACCTTGCGTCAATAAGATGCAGGGCAGGCGTTCCCATCCAAAAAATGACTCAAAGCCCTTAGCGCCTTATTTATCCTTCCATGCAAAAAAGGTGCATGGGTGGGAGGTGGACTTAAATAATGGCGCTAAGCCTACTTAGTGCCATAATTTAATGCCTGGGTTAGAGTAGGCATTAGGAGACCTGTGGACCCATTTCCATGGTCAAAGACCAGGGAATGGGCCCACAGATGCCCACCCCAAGCCACAGGAACACCCCCACCCTCACCAGAGGATGGGGGACCCCATCCCAGGTAAGTACAGGTAAGTATTTAAAAAAAAAAAAAAAAGTGGCATTGGGGGTCCTGTAATGGGCCCCCCTGAATGGCACAGGGTGCAATGGCCATATCCAGTGGACACTGGTCCTCTATGCTGGCCATTGAGGTGGTGGGCATGACTCCTATCTTTTATAAGACAGAAGTCATGTGGTATGGATGGTTTTGCGTCAGGAAATGACTCTAGGCTGGTTAACAGCATTTTTTTTTGTTCTAACCAGCCTAGCATCATTTTTTAAGGCAAAGCCCTCTTCCCCCGTACCACCACCCCCACCCGGCTAACATCATTTTTCCTGATGCTAGCCCAACCTTAGCGCCAGCTTGTGGGGTTCCATAAATTTGACTCCTGGCTGGCGCTTTGGAATGATGCAAGCTGGCACTATACTTTTTGCTGCAAAACTGCGCTAAGTGTCTTATTTAGAGCTGTACAAACATGTCTGAATGTTGTGGTAACCAGATTCAAGGTTTTTCCTCTCTGTTTAGAGTCCAGGGAGCCACTGGAGACTCTGTTGGGCTTGCTGGTGAAAACCCTTGAGAGACAGCTTGACTGATGTTTGGCCATCGGTCTATGTACCACAGACTATCTCTCAAATTTACAGTGGCAGCAATGCGTATTGGTTTCATGTTTGGGACTACCAGGGAAAGCCTTGTCGTCATTAACAGGAAAACATATAATGATCCCTGTGCACAAGGAAAAAACTTCTAACGTCAGAAACATGCATTTTTTGTTTTTCAGAAACAAACTATCATGTGGAGAGAAAACACTGCTGTGTAACACTTTGCTCATGGTACCTGTAAGGCAAAGCTTCAGTACTTCTGGAGGCCCGCCATTGTGGCATCTCCTCTTAAAGGACAAAGATCTCTGCCTGTCTGGTGGAGAACTCTAAACATGCAGGCTGTAGTCTACCAAGGCTTTATAGCAAATCCTTCCCTTTCCCGGGTTTCTTGAAATATTGTCCGCCAATCTCCAACTGAGAGCAAAGGTCGCCAATCAAATGGTGCGATAAAAAAGCTCCACTTCAACAGATTTTCAATATCCTAAAGCCATGACTCTTCTCTCCTTGCCTAACTGGTAACAGCACTTAAAGATAATGCCCTGCCTACTGATAACACCCAACCCCTGTCCTCTCGCATCACCTCATGTGAAGCATTGATGATGTTATTTTGGAGTGAAACCTCACTACAATCACTTTTTTTTACTTGGATGTCAACACACTACACCTGACAATGTGAAGTCAAATCAAAACCCAGCTTTCCAGATTTCATACTGCAGAAGGAAACGTGGACAAGAGCCAAGTCCCAAATGCATCCCAAACATTCAATTTAAATGGTCTTCACAGACCAGGAAGTCCATCTAAATTGTGAGATTTATGTAGAGAACAATGACATAGTTCAGTAGAACGGATGACAAACTTTGATTAACTCCACTTTCTTGGTGATTCCAACAATTCTGACGAGACCCTTTGAACAATCAAGATCACAAGTGACGGCCTGTGCTCGTCCATTAAAAACTGAAGTGATCCAGATTAGAACTGATAAATATCAGCAGTTGTCTAGAAAACCTAGGTTTTCAAGCAGCCTTTTTCAGGTGTGAAGGTGCTGGGCCTTCACAAATGAGAAGAATGCAATAGAAGTGAAAGTAGCAACCAGGGGCGGCTCCTCCATTAGGGCAAAGGAGTGTCACCGTCCCCCCCACCACCACCACCAGCAGCTGCTAAACCTTTACCAGGAGACAATAATAAGCTGAGTTTATTATCGTTTTTTGGTAAAGGGGGCGGGGCCACGGGATGACAAGCAGCGAGCGGGAGTGCTCAGCACTCGCCCTCACTGCGCATGTATGTTTGGCCAGCTGTCTTGGGCCGGCCAAACACACATGCGCAGTAGGGTCTCTCCAGCCCGGCAACACAGTTAACAGACTGGAGAGAGCCTGCCCTGTCTGGGCACTCCCAGCCAATCCTGATGATACTCTGAGCAGCATCAGGATTAGTCGCAGGGCAGGCATGGAGTGACGGAGGAGAGGAGTGGTGCGGCGCAGCGGGGAGGGAAGGTAAGTGTTTTTTTTGTATTTAATTAAAATAATGTTTATTCTCCCCTCCTCCCTCTCACGCTGCCCCATCCCTTTCACAACCAGCGAGCCGCAACTGGTAACAACGCTACAATAATCGTTTAGATTAATCTAAAAACGTTCAGACTCCAGTGTTATACAAATGACATTCATCCCTCCATTTAGTACAGCGCTGATATTTGACAAATCCTAACAGTTCATATCCACATTTCTTACACTGGTCTTTTACCAGAGCAGGACGACAATTCAGAACTGAAGGCAGTAACCCTGTAGGCATCCAGGAGATTTAGCACAGGATGGTACGTTTTGTGCATTTTTAAAATCCAGGAGATCAGTACAGAATAGCAAACCCTGGTCATTAAGAAGGAAAAGCTCTTCATCTCGTGCAAGCCTGTTCTTTCATTGGTTCAGATCTGAACGGCTAGTATTGGCTCTCTACAAATGTGTCTCAAAATTGCGCATACTGGCTGTCTATAAATCCCAGAAGACCAGCTTTAAAATGCAGGCACTTTACAAAAACAGGCAGGTTAGCTTAAAACTGCAAAGCATTCGCCCTTAACAAAGCCGAACTCCTCAGCTCTGAGGAGCAGGTAATTGACTGCTGTATGAGTTAAAATTACTTCTACCATTAAGGCCAAATACTGGTCAACCAGGCACATAGCTTATTCAGTGAGATTCAAGGGCTGTGGATCTCAAATTTCCCAGCTGAAACATTGAGGGACTGAGGGTTGAATCGGTGCGATGACCAACGTTCTGGCTGTCCTGTTCCCATGAGGATACAGATTTGCATCAGGTGAGCCTCTGGGGGTGACAGAGTTTGGTGGATGGGTACTCTGTTGCAGCAATGACACAGAACCCCGTCTCGCAAACCCAAGGTCCACCCGTGCGATTTTGAGTTGGGTGGAATGCAAGTTTTCTGCCGACAGAGTAAAAGTTACTACATCAGGGTAAAACGTCTGCTGGCAGCCCGGCGGCGTAGGTGCTGTGGAGGAAGTCATCTAACATTCCACCCCATTTCAAGTGGATGATCCGGTGGCTCTTTGTTTACTGTCCGTCACCGCCAGGTATATCCTGGCAGAGAGGCACTGTAAAAAATATTAAATGACCCCCACGCCAGGCAAGAAAGCTCCTATGGTGTGGGGTTCATTAGATATTTTTTTCCCTAAAACAAACTCCCATTTTGGGAGTTTGTTCTTGAAAAGTAAGGTGGGCAGCCATCATATTCAATGGAGCCGTCGGTCACACGTTTCCTACATCGATAGGAAACACCAGGATGACCGGAGTAGATTCCAGTAAAAGGTGATCGCAAGGCACGAAGATTGTCAATTTCAAAAAAGTTGCTCAGAAAGAAACTGGGAGGTAAACCCATACATCGAAGTAAAGCATCAAAATATTTTTCGGATGATTACGTTTTAAGAATGTTGGCCACTTAAAATGTCAGTTCAACAATCAATCAGCATGAAGCTGATATGCAGAAATGATAACCAGCTCTGAAAAAAATGCTTTAAGTATGCCACTGAAATGAGGTGCCAAAAAGCTATTGGTAATCAAAATTAAATGAAAAATGGCATAACAAGGTTTCAGTATGAAACTATGACAAGAAGGCTGCCTTCTCGCAGGAGGGTTGGAGTATTTTCGCTGTTATGCTACCAGTTGTGAAGAGCAGCTGGCCACCTCAACGCTCTTTACTTCCAGTGCTGCTCACATTATATATTTATGATTCGCTCAGCAGCTCTGAACCATTACCCTTAAAACTATCTGAAAAGCAGGTCTTTCAGAGGTCACAGGGACAAGCATACATTTTCTGAACAGAGTTAGGAACCCAGTGCAAATGGGTGCAATGCAGAAATGATATGACTGGCATGCAACAACACAGCAAATAACTACAAAAAGAATCAAGGAACCTTACAAGGTTAAACCTTATGACTGGATGTCTGCCAGAGGTTTCAGAGCTCATATTTTACATTATTTCACATAATTCGCAGTGCTGAATTAATTTGCAGGCTACTTATCTTCCTTAAGAAAATAGAAAAGCTAAACACAGTAATTAGTCCAACTTTCAGGGCGGGTTCAAAATGCTTTCACAATGGCAGAGCTGCTTTTAGAAGATGAAACAGCACACCTGACAAGCTCACCCTTGAGGGCCATCCTTGATGCAAGCATCCATCAATGATACCTCCCCGGTGTGTGAAACTAAGCACTGTACATGCAGATCCTGCTCAGCAAAACGTTGTGTTGTCTTGTTACACCTACTCTGTAGTGTCAATGCACTACAAAAAAAGCTCAAGGGAAAAAAACCGCCAAGGCTGATCAGAACAACAATCCTATGTTATTTGTTTAAAAAATTGGGTTTGAGGGAGTCTTATGACAGTCCCTCAAACCCAACCACCCAGATGTACAAATATGTTTCGTTCCTAATATCACAAAAACTACTAAACAGATTTTCACAAACGAATAAAAAGCACCCTTTCTGGACCAAGATTTAGCTTCCTGACAAACTTGGTGTAATTCCTTCAGCAGTTTTTGGGATACAGCTTTCCTAAAAAATCTACAAAAAATGCATGGGAAATGTTGCGTTTTGTGACCACCTCCTTTTTCTCAGCACTCCCTTGACAGATCACCCCAAACCTTTCCATGTACAAACTAGGCAACAGAGAGAAACATTTGAAAAGATTTGTGAATATGCATTAAAACAAAATAAGCCATTTCCTGTGGAAATTCTGACCTAGCTATAACTACCCAGTTGCAAGACGGTTGGAAACTGTCGCTTCACTTTTCAATTCAGGATATCCTCGGAGAAGTTTCTCAGAGGGTCAATAACTATGTGCCTCTTAACATATGGAGAACAGCTAGTGCACTTTCCAAGGGCTTTTTGTTTCTACTCCTGCATCGGTAAATAAAGCATGAATGCCCAAGTAAATATGTCCCTTCATTTGCACTGAATCAACGCACCCATTCAAAATCTCTGCATATAAGATTAATGACATTGGGGTCTGCAGAAACATCTGTAATATATAAGTGCCCAGGTGCAAATGTTGATCGTCTCCCCTTTGCACGTCTGGGATAAGGCCCTTGATATCTTTGCAAATTAGGCATACTTAGAAGGGTACACTACCTGTGCTGGTAAAAAACAATTTTCCCTAGTTAATGCTTTCTTCTTGTTAAGCCTGTTTAGGGTTTGAGAGTTGTCTGTAGTAATGATTACTATTCATGAATTTGTTGACAGTTCCTTTACTTTTACTTATGTTTGTTGATACTACAGTGATTAAAGATAAATGATTTTCTTTACACACCAATTTGCTGTCAATTCACACAAACACTGCAAAAGCTAATGAGGAAAGTAAGGGTTTCTTTCTATAAAAAAAAGCACATCCGTATTACTAAGCAAATGCAAATGTTGAAACACTTTCGTGGTTATATAAGTTTCTCTTACTACTGTCCTACCTCCCTTCATCAAATCGTAAGCCTGCTCACATCCCCTGATGCTAGCAATGCCCTCCTCTAATTTATTAATTACCTGCAACAATTGAGTGAGGGCTACTCTCTAGTTTCAAATTGCCCCTCTCCCCTTGAGCCTTTGTCAGTGTACCTCATTAAATGTCAGAAAGTGTATCCAAACACCTAAAAGGTATTAATGGACATATTAATATTAATGAACATATTAGTTAATGGATCATGAGTGTTTGTTTTGGAATATTTGTTATTTTCAACTTGAAATAGCTTTGTCAGAATACATTTTAGAGGGCCACGTGGCAGCAAAGGTTACTAGGCCCAACTGTGGAAGTTGTGGTCTTTTACTCCTGCTGTCCCAGACCCGGTCTCCTATGGGTCCTCAATAATGGACCGATTACTACCCCTTTAGACTTGACTCTCAGCTGAAGCGTGTATCAGACAGTCAAAGGTTTCTCAGGGGGGGATAGGTGCAAGGCATGCACAGGCATAAGATTCAATGATGAACAGTAACCCTTGTAAACCTTTTAGATAAAAGTAGCATTTATTATAAGCACGGAATGTATATACACAGCACACTAAATAATATTCACTGTCTTTTGAGATTGGTGCACTAGCATCTTCCTGAGCAGTGATGCAGAGTCCTCCCTTCCCTTCTAATGGAGTGGGTTACTTCCCACTGGATAATGGAGGCAAGTTTCAGGTGCAGCCCATGCTAGTCAACACACAACAAGGTCTCATTCTGGTCTTACGGGTCAATTTAGCAGCGCAAATGCTGTTTGTGTAGTCCAAGGGAAGCTTGGCATCCTGAAATCAGTTTTACCTAACCAACGGCAGCCAGCGACTTCAGGGAGAATTGGGGTGCATCCTCTCTTGCGCCAGCCTCTTGACACTAAAGGGTCAACGCATCTCCTGATCTCCTCTAAATGATGTGTCAGAGCCACCTCAGTCTTCAGATGGCCTGCAGCAGCGGTGGGTGTCTCTTCCATGGTTCTTTGGCTTTGGCTCCATAGATCCTGGTGAACACCAGGCATTCCCCCTCCATAAATATCTGCAGGCGTGATCTACTGATATTCACGACAAAGCTCATTACTGCGATATGTGTGGTAACAGAACTAGTGCACATATTATAATTTATCGGCCCACTCACAATGATGGCCTATCTGTTTTAAATATAAATTTTCACTTTATGATACCGTGATGAAGTTGTCGTGGTTTGTTTGTGATGTTGGGCTTCATTCTAATCAAACTGCTCTATCTGTAATGAACTTTAGCGATGAACATTGTGAACAGAGACATGCTAGTAATATCAACCTTTTTTGGTGAGATTGTTTGTTTGGGTGAAGGTTTTTCCCTTTCTAAAATATCTCCCTGTTTTTATCAAAATTCTCTATTTTTGGGGTATTTTGGTTGTTTTTCTTAATAAAAGCTGTAATCTTTGGACGATAGATAGGTATGTAAAAGGTCTTATTTCTCTATTGAAACTCACTGTAGCAGACAAAATTGCGGATTTCCTTTAAGCACTTTCAGACGTTTTTCTTAATTATGGCTCAAGTATTTGAATCTTCCGTAAAAACTTCCTCTGCATTCCAGAGTTCCTCAGTCTCGCCATGAATCACTGACCTCAGATCAGCTCTAATGTGGTTATGTCGCATTTTATACTTAGTAATTAAAACATATCAATTGTGAGAACAAAATAACTGTATTTATTATTATAAAGCAGATGACAGCGTTTTATTTTAGGCTTTTGGCATTAGAAACCTAAACAGACTAGTGTAAGGTATGTAAGCAAAAGGAATATCCAAGAAAAATAAAACTTCTCTGTTCTTAGGTTACATTTTAACGTGATTCCTACAATATCCAGAGTAAAAAAGTACATTATGGAACACGTGGTATTAGTGGGATTTTCATACTACTAGTGATATATAAGTTTTTAATACAATCAGACTTGTTTTCATTATTTTTCTTCGTAAACAAGGTGACGGGATACTTTGTCAACAGGTACTGTTGGACCTGACATTCTTGGCATGGTATTCCCCCAAACATTTTGCATTCAATCGCTTTCTTTGCTGAACTCGTTTTTACTGGTATTAGGACCCTCTGCATTTTACCCTTGCTAACCAGTGCTAAAGTGCATGTGCTCTCTCTTTAAAATATGATACCATTGGTTTATGCCTGATTGGCATCTGTAATCTAATTGTAAGTCCCCAGTAAACTGGCACTACCTGTGCCCATGCCTTGTACATTAACTGTTACTAGTGGGCCTGTAGCACTTTTTGTTCCACCCACTTTAGTAACCCCTCTTTAAACTGCCATTTCATCCCGGTAAAAGGAACCTTTTTGCCAGGCATAAATCTTCCTTTTTAGTACTTATACGTAAGCCCTAAGGTAGGACCTAAAGGCTAAGAGGGCAGGGTAATTTAAAATTTGATTTAATGGTAAAGTCATCTTTTAAGTTACAATCTTGAAAATATCCCTTTTAGTAAATGGACATTTTCCTACTCAAACCAACTGTGCCTTGCTACCAGTGCCTGGGTCACATGACTGTGAATTATCCTGCTATTCTGGGTTGTATACTAATTCCAGTCATTGAGACAAGGGGGCCCTAGGTGTGAGGGGTGAGAGTCTTTCTGACACGGTGGCCGGGGAGGAGCAGTGCCCTGCACTGATTACAGTTCAATGGGCCCTGCCTTCAGCAAACATAAAAGAACCTAACTCAAAGCCAGCCATTGCCTTTGTCACCCTATACAGTTTGGAGCAGGACCAGGGGCAGGGAAAGAACTGACTAGAACTAGTTTTGGAGGTAATTCAGGAAATTTCCCCACACAAAGTCTGGAAACACATATAAAGGTGGGACCTTCTGAACCTCTCAGCTGTACACTCCTGGACCTGTGGAAAATTCAGAAGAAGGACTGACATGCTGTCTGAGGAAGAGGGACTCCCCTGCTGAGTGACAACTGAAGACTGAACCTGCTTTACCGGAAGTGAGAGTGACTCCCTACCCAGAGTGACTACAAGGGTCTGATGTTTGTGAGCTACAGGGACACAACAAGCTTCCAGAGGCCGCCGTACAACTGCCCAGCTGACCAGCACCAACTGGACCTGCATGTGCCTTACTGCTGGCCTCTGCTGGAGTGAGTCCTGATCCCCCAAGAGGTGCCATACAGGCCCTGCACCCATGACTGACATAATTGAGAACGCCTTCTGAATAAAAGGTGAAGTCACAAATGTTTTGGGCTCCTCATGACCATAAAGTGACCATTTCCCATCAAGAATTAACTTCCAGTGTCACCCACCAATGTAAAGCTCCAGTGAACCTGCTCTTGGCACTGTCATTGACCACCTGTGATGACAGGCAATGCGAGACCTGCACTTTGCGCCATAAAGTGGCCATACACGACGATCAACCAACGGGAAGATTGAGCAATGACCAGCGCTTTGCGCTACAGCTTCAACTGTCTGTGATGCTCAACTTGCTTCTCACACTGACAGCCTCCTCCTCACAGCCCCCACCAATGAGAACGAAACTCTTCATGCCATACCTGAAAAGATAACTCTTCAGCAGGCTAAGCTGGTCCCTGTATACAACAGGAGCTCCATAGCGGCTAGCCTCAACTTGTGACTGTTCCCCCATCTAACGCGACCACATAGCCATGAATTGCACTTTGTGCTTCTTGGCAGTATTTTCACCTAAACCTTTAAAAACTAATTTCTCCAGTTCCACAGATCAGATTTTTGCCATTTTGGTGTCATTTTATTTACTAAAATGTACTAACTTGGTTTGCATTTTTTTCTTGTGTTAAGTGTTTACTTCATTACTGTTTGGATGCTGCATAAATACTTTACACATTGCCTCTAAGTTGAACTCAACTGCTTTGTGCCAAGTTACCAGAGGTTTAAGCACAGGTTAATTTAGAGACTTTTGTGTTTTTTTTCTGACAAGGACTGCATTGATTATTTGAGTGTGGCTTCCACACCTCTCTACTAATCACCCAATTTCTTACAGGTTCCTACTTGCCATGTTAGTTTAAGATTGCAATTCTGCAGGTTCAGCTTCTGCAAAAGAGTCCATCAAGGTATTGGTTGATTTACAATGCATAACATTATAGTACAGCTTTAAACGTTATGCCTATCTTTTGTGTACATAATCTTTTGGTTAATATCTTTAAAGTTTTGCCCATGAGTACATGTATTGTCACTCCCTTATTATTGGGGATTTTAATTTCAGGCTAATGTCCGATACAGTTCCTAATTCATTTATGCTTTTGGCACATCTCATCTTTTTCCATCCATGGCATCTCTCAACTGGCTGTTAGCCCCATGTACCCCATGTGTCCTTCACTCCAAGTGTTCTTGTGCAAGGGATGTGGCTAGGTTGCAGAATATTTTCCTTCCTTGAATCCACTAGTATCTGTTGAAAGGGCCAGAGAGGAAATAGAAGCTGAACTGGAAACATCAATAGATGTGGGATTTAGTATTACTTAAGTACTTGAACCTTATATGTAAACTACAAATAAAAATAAACTCACTCTATGTTGTACCTGAACACATGGAAAAGTATTTTAACCAATACAAAACACCACTCACATAGCGGGTGATACATTTAATCTGATTTGAGCCCCTCCCAAAAAGGCTTCCTTTTTCCACTCCTGTCCACTGGTTTGGGTGCTTATTTTTCCATATTCTGAACCTGGATAATTGATTTTTCTATGCATGTTACCACTTTCCTCAGGTGCCACCAGGTTAAAAGCTTCTCCTTGAAATGAAATCACTCTGGTTTGGCCCTAACCACACTTCAGAACCTATGTCACTCTCCTAAAACCTCTTTTGAAATTGCTAGTTTAATTTCTGGCCTAAAAGGCCTTTTAACTTTTCAGTGCCTTGTAAAATTGTTAGTTTCCATTGATGCTTGCTATCTGCTTGTTGGTATACTCAGGAACTCAGAGAGCTTACACTGTGGTATAAAAACACTTAGGGCCGTATTTATACTCCGTTTGCGCCGAATTTGCGTCGTTTTTTTCGACGCAAATTCGATGCTAAACTAACGCCAACTAACGCCATATTTATACTATGGCGTTAGAGGCGTATAGCGCCAAAGTTCCCGGAATGTGCGTCATTTTTTAGCGTGAACCCCTTCCTTGCGTTAATGATATGCAAGGGAGGCGTTCCCGTCTAAAAAATGACTCCCAGGCCTTTACGTGGTATTTATACTCCCGGGCAAAAGAGACGCCCGGGAGTGGGCGTGGCTAAAAACGGCGCATTTGCGCCGCTTTTTAACGCCTGGGTCAGGCATGGCGTTAAGGGACAAGTGGGCTCAAAATGAGCCCAGAGTGCCCTCCCCTGCCCCCAGGGACCCCCCCTGCCACCCTTGCCCACCCCAGGAGGACACCCAAGGCTGGAGGGACCCACCCCAGGGACATTCAGGTAAGTTCAGGTAAGTATTTTTTTATTTTTTTTTAATAATTTTTTTTGGCATAGGGGGGCCTGATTTGTGCCCCCCTACATGCCACTATGCCCAATGACCATGCCCAGGGGACAGAAGTCCCCTGGGCATGGCCATTGGGCAAGGGGGCATGACTCCTATCTTTACAATGATAGGAGTCATGTTGATGGGGGATGGGCGTCGTTAAAAAATGGCGCAAGTCGGGTTAAGACGATTTTTTTGCCTCAACCTGACTTGCCCCATTTTAAGACGCCCTAACGTCATTTTTGCCCAACGCCGGCGCTGCCTGGTGTACGTGGTTTTTTTCCACGCACACCAGGCAGCGCCGGTCTGCTTGCGCCGGCTAACGCCATTCCATAAATACGGCGCCCGCATGGCGCTTCAGAATGGCGTTAGACGGCGCAAAATTTTTTGACGCTAAACTGCGTTAGCGCAGTTTAGCGTCAAAAAGTATAAATATGGGCCTTAGAGAACCTGGTACAAATACTACTCTCTGTCTAGCTGCATTGTCTATCAAGTCATTTTAAAAAGCCACTAGTACATTTTCAACCTTCACTGCTTTCTTTGCTAGCCATATCACCCATGCCTTTAATGTTTATAAAGACATTTTTTTAATTGTCAATTATTTTACAGATGTCTGTGTTGCAATATTTGACAGGTCCTTCACATCCTTGCTGTGATGATCTGTCCCACTGTTTGTTAGACTTGGCATCCTTGACGTGGTCGCCCCTAACATTTTGCCTCTGCTTCTCAGGTTGTTGTGTGCTGGACTGTGGTTTAGCTGTTTTTGATACTCTGGGCACTTTACCACTGCTAACCAGTGCTAAAGTTCAAGAGCTCCTGTGTAAAATGTATGTGTATTTGGCTTTTTCGTGATTGGCATATTTGATTTACTAGTAAGTCCCTAGTAAAGTGCACTAGAGATGCCTAGGGCCTGTAAATCAAATGCTACAAGTGGGCCTGCAGCACTGATTGAGCCACCCACATTAGGAGCCCTGTAAACATGGCTCAGACCTGCCACTGCAGTTTCTGGGTGTGCAGTGTTAAACAAATGTACCCACTTGCCAGGCCTAAACCTTGCCTTTTTAAACATGTAAGGCACACCTAAAGTAGGCCCTAGGTAGCCCTATGGGCAGGGTGCTGTTTATGTTAAAAGTGGGACATGTACCTATGTGTCTTACATGTCCTAACAATGAAATACTGCCAAATTAAGTTTCACTGCTGCAAGGCCTGTCTCTCTCATAGGTTAAAATGGGGGCTGCCTTTAAATATTACTAAAGTGCAGATTCCCTTTGAGAGCAGATAGAAATACGGAGTTTGAGGGTCTCTGAACTCATAATTTAAAAATACATGTTAGTGCAGTTGTTTTTTAGATTGTTCGTATGAAAATGCCACTTTTAGAAAGTAGGCATTTTCTTGCTTAAACATTCTGTGACTCTGCCTGTTTGTGGATTCCCTGTCTGGGTCAGTTTGACAGTCGGGCTGTTTGTGAATCCCCTCTAGACAAAGAGACAAAGGGAGCTGGTGTGTAGCCTGCATATCCTGATGGGCCATCTGTGCTAAAGTAGAGGGAGGAGTGGTCACTTAAACTTGAATTGGCTGTGCCTGCCCTCACACAATGCAGTCTTCAACCCCTTGGTGTGTGTCTGGGGCCTGGCCAGGGCAAGGCAGGATCCTGCAAACAAGAGAGACTTCCCTTTGAAGTTTACCAACCTCAAAGGCAGAAAGGGGTATACGTATTGGACCCAAAACCCCTGAAGATTAGATCACTTCTGGAACCAAGAGGAACGTCTGCAAGGAGGAGAGCTGAAGAGCTGAGGAGAAGTGCTGCCCCTGCCTGTGACTGTGCTTTGTTGGGCTATCCTACAGTTGCTGCTTCTGCCTGTGAAAGGGGCAAAGATTGGACTTTGTTGTGCATTTCTGCTTGAAAAGAATCTCCAAGGGCTTGAACTGAGTTTGCCTCCTGTTTTGAAGTCTCAGGGCCATCAAAGACTTCCTCTGCCAGCACCTCGACTCTCTGCTGAGACTCCTACCCTGCCAAGTGGTGCCCTATCCAGTCCCTGGGCTCTTGAAACACACACACAGAACACTATGTGGGGACATTTTCGACGCACCATCTACAACACAAATGAAGAATGACGCGGCTGGGAGATCGACGCATCATGGCTAGAGAAATAACACCCAACACCCGATTGCAGCTGCTGATAATGACGCAAACCCCACAGCGCAATTTTATAACACTGTGCAACTGGATTTTCCATGCATCATCCCTGGGCTTCAAAGTCACCCCAACTCTGCGCTGATCGGAGGTGCCCCGTCCGGAAATCGATGCATCACTCTCTTGCAAGGGAGAAAAAACACACATCACCGACCCGACCGAAGAAGAAACAATACACGTCATCCCTTGCGAGGAAGGAATCGACTCATCGCTGACTTTTCCAACTCACGCTCGTACATGTGGCTTTATTTTTGACGCAAACCAGGTACTTTGTGTAAAATCAACGTTTCCATTGTTTTCTATGGAGTAAGACTCTTTTTCTTTTGAAAACTCATATTTTAACTTGTGTATGTTGGATTTTTGTTGTTTTGGTCTTGTTTGATTTAGATAAATATTGCCTATTTTTCTAAACTAGTGTGGTATCCACTTTGTAGTGTTTTCACTGTATTACTCTGTGTGTTGGTACAAATTCTTTACACATTGCTTCTGAGTTAAGCCTGCCTGCTCGTGCCAAGCTACCAAGGAGGTGAGTGGGAGTAAATCTGGTGTGTTTCTCCTTTGCCCTGACGAGAGTGAGGGTCCTTGCTTGGACAGGGGTAACCAGACTGCCAACCAGAGACCCCATTTCTAACAATGTTCCTATGACAAAGTCAATAACGTTAATGTTTGTAGGACCTTTTCTCTGAGTCTAGTGCTGTCCTTTACCTCTTTGTTTTGATTCCCACTGCCTTGTCCTGCGTAACTCTTTTGGCTTTTGCACCCCTTGCTTTGAAGGCTACAGTACTGCTTCTTTCTGGGATTAGCTCAAGTTCTCCCAATGAACCATGTCCGGCTCACATTTTCACTCTTTATCCAGGGATTTCTGTCCAGTGTTACAGGAATTCTGTAACTTGTCTCTCTCTACAGGGAGTGCAGAATTATTAGGCAAATGAGTATTTTGACCACATCATCCTCTTTATGCATGTTGTCTTACTCCAAGCTGTATAGGCTCGAAAGCCTACTACCAATTAAGCATATTAGGTGATGTGCATCTCTGTAATGAGAAGGGGTGTGGTCTAATGACATCAACACCCTATATCAGGTGTGCATAATTATTAGGCAACTTCCTTTCCTTTGGCAAAATGGGTCAAAAGAAGGACTTGACAGGCTCAGAAAAGACAAAAATAGTGAGATATCTTGCAGAGGGATGCAGCACTCTTAAAATTGCAAAGCTTCTGAAGCGTGATCATCGAACAATCAAGCGTTTCATTCAAAATAGTCAACAGGGTCGCAAGAAGCGTGTGGAAAAACCAAGGCGCAAAATAACTGCCCATGAACTGAGAAAAGTCAAGCGTGCAGCTGCCACGATGCCACTTGCCACCAGTTTGGCCATATTTCAGAGCTGCAACATCACTGGAGTGCCCAAAAGCACAAGGTGTGCAATACTCAGAGACATGGCCAAGGTAAGAAAGGCTGAAAGACGACCACCACTGAACAAGACACACAAGCTGAAACGTCAAGACTGGGCCAAGAAATATCTCAAGACTGATTTTTCTAGGGTTTTATGGACTGATGAAATGAGAGTGAGTCTTGATGGGCCAGATGGATGGGCCCGTGGCTGGATTGGTAAAGGGCAGAGAGCTCCAGTCCGACTCAGACGCCAGCAAGGTGGAGGTAGAGTACTGGTTTGGGCTGGTATCATCAAAGATGAGCTTGTGGGGCCTTTTCGGGTTGAGGATGGAGTCAAGCTCAACTCCCAGTCCTACTGCCAGTTCCTGGAAGACACCTTCTTCAAGCAGTGGTACAGGAAGAAGTCTGCATCCTTCAAGAAAAACATGATTTTCATGCAGGACAATGCTCCATCACACGCGTCCAAGTACTCCACAGCGTGGCTGGCAAGAAAGGGTATAAAAGAAGGAAATCTAATGACATGGCCTCCTTGTTCACCTGATCTGAACCCCATTGAGAACCTGTGGTCCATCATCAAATGTGAGATTTACAAGGAGGGAAAACAGTACACCTCTCTGAACAGTGTCTGGGAGGCTGTGGTTGCTGCTGCACGCAATGTTGATGGTGAACAGATCAAAACACTGACAGAATCCATGGATGGCAGGCTTTTGAGTGTCCTTGCAAAGAAAGGTGGCTATATTGGTCACTGATTTGTTTTAGTTTTGTTTTTGAATGTCAGAAATGTATATTTGTGAATGTTGAGATGTTATATTGGTTTCACTGGTAATAATAAATAATTGAAATGGGTATATATTTGTTTTTTGTTAAGTTGCCTAATAATTATGCACACCTGATATAGGGTGTTGATGTCATTAGACCACACCCCTTCTCATTACAGAGATGCACATCACCTAATATGCTTAATTGGTAGTAGGCTTTCGAGCCTATACAGCTTGGAGTAAGACAACATGCATAAAGAGGATGATGTGGTCAAAATACTCATTTGCCTAATAATTCTGCACTCCCTGTAGTTTCAACATACTGTTTGTCGGGAAACAAATCCTTGTTGTCCGATTATTTAAAAAAAAAAACTTCTGCTGTCCTGAAAGTTTAATCAATTTGTGGCTGATTTCTCTTCTTCCTCTACCAATTAAAATTCTTGAGAAAGAAAGAAATGAAATTCATACTTTACTCTCAAAAGACTGAGTTTTGTCCACTTTTGAGTGGTGAATCTGTACTGGTTCCCACACTAGATGGACCCCAGCTCATTGTGGATCAAGGTGGCACCACAGCACTGATACTTCAAGACCTGTCTGACATGGTCTTGTATCAAATAGTTTTGTTCCGACTTAGTTAGATGCATGTCACTGATCAAGCTCTATCTTGGATTACTTCTTGCCGAGATAACAGGCTGCATGTTCTTTATCTCTCTCCATATTAGCCCTCTTTTGTGGGTACTAGGCCTTCTTAAATCTGGGCCAATGTGTTGGTCTCTCAGAGGTATTAGCCTGAATGTTTAAGAACTCATTGCAAATCAATACAGATAAAATGGTCATCAGCAAAGATACGGCCAACTGGTCTGCTAAATGGAGGCTTGTTGAGTTTCCTCCTGCACCATGAGTGGTTCCCACAGTAAATGTTCACTATTTGCACTTGTTTCGCAAAATGACGGCTTCTCTTCTACTCTCAAGTTGTCCAATTGTGGTGCAGGCATTGTGGTGCAGAAGTCATCTTTCATTGCTTGACTACTGCAGTTCTCTTTATCCTGGCCTTCCTCCTGCCACTCTTGGTAAGCTGTCTTCAGAAGGCAT
Organism: Pleurodeles waltl; assembly: GCF_031143425.1. Classification (NCBI taxonomy): domain Eukaryota; kingdom Metazoa; phylum Chordata; class Amphibia; order Caudata; family Salamandridae; genus Pleurodeles; species Pleurodeles waltl. Next base: position 322,780,987 of record NC_090436.1, read on the forward strand.
CAATCTGTGCGTTATTTCAACTCACTCGTCGTTCTCACTTATCTACTCACTATTCATCTTTGCACTGGCTCCCACTTCACAGCAGAATTAAGTTTAAGGCGATTTCCCAGTCCCACTGTCCCGTCAACTGCTCCAGATCTGGATATTTTCAACCACAATTCATACGTTCTAAGAATTCTCAACCTCTGCAATCCATCTCTTATTGACTTCTCCTCATTACTAAAATGTAGCTCGCCCATGTGGGCAGTCACTCTTTTTCCCACTTGGCAGCTAAAGGCTGAAATGCTCTTCTACTATCACTTTGCCTTGTTGACAATCATTTGGCCTTTCATAAGGTTTCAAAAACCTATATTTTTCTGCTTCGTTCCAATTACATTTCTCTTGGCTAGTTCTGATACTAGTTAGTGCCAGGGTGCCCTTGTTGGGTGATAGTACATCTTACAAGTTGTCTGCATTAACATCAAGGCTGGAAGCTCTAGCAGGGCATGACTCTTTGAGGCCTGATACTTTTACCACACGTACTGCTGAACCTGTATTCAGTGCAGCAAAAAGCTTTGAGCAGACTCAACCTGGTTCTGCTGACTGCGAAGGATGCATTCTCCATGGAGAAGCTTTTGCCTCTGGCCCAGGCACTCTAGAAATGAAAAAAATAGCCAAGTATCACTTTTCTATAACTGCTGGGAAGGATTTTCCTGGTCACTCCTGAAGCCCTCAGGGCAGGCTTTAAAGACACCAGGTCTCTCTCCAGCCAGGGCATCTGCAGGGTCCAGTTCTCAGTGGTCAATTAAGCCTTCTTGGAGTCATGAGTTTTTATTCTTGTTTTGTCCTTATTGCAATTTAACAGGATACCAACCATCTGACCCTGGGAGAACAGCTTCAGTTCCTGGGTGCCAGTTTTTCTCTTTTGGCTGTCAGGCAGGGTACTCATCCTTACCAATTCTAGCAATGTTCTGAGGAGTTGGTGGTGAGGGTCATTCTTATACAGTGCACTAGTCAGTGCCTTCACGAAATCCTGGCAGCCTTCTCCATGAATTCCCTTAACCATTTTCAGGTTTCCTTTCTGAGTTTATTGGAAACCTTCCCAGAGTCCTTCAATCAAAATAGCCCCATTCTCCTCACCTCTTCAGGAGCTCTGGCTCTCCCTATAGCCACTCACCTATGGAGATGAGGTGCTCTCCCCTTAGACAGTGATCGAACATGTTTTCGCTTATGCTTGGGTTATAACAGAAAATCTAGGGTGGCTCTGGGACACAGTGGATGCACTTTCCAACAGCTTCATTTGACATTTCCAAATAGGGATAGTGAAAGAGATGGGATTTATAAAGTTAATGGCTACTCAAGTGTGTCCTGGTGCTAGGGGCCAGCTCAAATGCAATGCAATTACAATACAAAAAGCCGAGCCTTTAGCTTTTTCTTAAAGACAGCCTCTATTTTTGTTTGGCGCAAGACAGGGGGTACAGGCTTCCAGCCTCGTGGGCTAAGAAAAGAAAAAGAACAGTCGCCTGCCGTAGTCCAATGGATCTTAGGAATCCTAGGCAGATAACTGCTGGTGGCCCGTATGGCTCTCTCAGGTATATAAAAAGAGATTCTGGTCGATAGATAAGCAGGACCAGATAGATAGAGGGCTCTATGCATTAAAGGTGACAGTTTAAACATCTTTTCAATAGGAAGCCAAAGCAAATTATGCAGGTGCATGGTAATGTGTTCTCATCTTGGAATGCCGACAGCCAGCCATGCTGCTAGGTTCTGAACTATCTGGAGTCTATTAAGCAGATACTTAGGCAGCCCTGTGTATAGCACATAGGCGTAATCCTTCCTGGGCATCACCAGATCCAATATTACAATGATCTTGGAAGAAAAGGATAGAAGTTACAAAAACATACACCAACCAATGAAATTATGTGGTTGTAAAAAGAGATCTTATTATCAAACTTGGGGCCATATTTATACTCCGTTTGCGCCGAAATTGCGTCGTTTTTTTTGACGCAATTTCGACGCAAAACTAACGCCAACTAACGCCATATTTATACTATGGCGTTAGAGGCGAATAGCGCCAAAGTTCCCGGAATGTGCGTCATTTTTTAGCGTGAACCCCTTCCTTGCGTTAATGATATGCAAGGGAGGCGTTCCCGTCTAAAAAATGACTCCCAGGCCTTTACGTGGTATTTATACTCCCGGGCAAAAGAGACGCCCGGGAGTTGGCGTGGCTAAAAACGGCGCATTTGCGCCACTTTTTAACGCCTGCTCAGGGCAGGCGTTAAGGGGCCTGTGGGCTCAAAATGAGCCCACAGGTGCCCTCCCATGCCCCCAGGGACCCCCCCTGCCACCCTTGCCCACCCCAGGAGGACCCCCAAGGATGGAGGGACCCACCCCAGGGACATTCAGGTAAGTTCAGGTAAGTATAATTTTTTATTTTTTATATTTTATTTTGGTGGCATAGGGGGGCCTTATTTGTGCCCCCCTACATGCCACTATGCCCAATGACCATGCCCAGGGGACAGAAGTCCCCTGGGTATGGCCATTGGGCAAGGGGGCATGACTCCTATCTTTACAATGATAGGAGTCATGTTGATGGGGGATGGGCGTCGTTAAAAAATGGCGCAAGTCGGGTTAAGACGATTTTTTCGACGTAACCTGACTTGCCCCATTTTAAGACGCCCATGCGCCATTTTCCCCCTACGCCGGCGCTGTCTGGTCTACGTGGTTTTTTCCCACGCAAACCAGGCAGCGCCGGTCTGATTGCGCCGTCTAACGCCATTCCATAAATACGGCGCCCGCTTGGCGCTTCAGAATGGCGTTAGACGGTGCAAAACTTTTTGACGCTAAACTGCGTTAGCGCAGTTTAGCGTCAAAAAGTATAAATATGGGCCTTGACACCTAAACTTTTTACAGCAGTGGTATGAGTGTCAGGACCAGGTACCTCCGAAGGCCAGTGGACATCTAGATCTAAAGTAAAATTGTGTCCAAAACTGAGCACTTCTGCTTTATCAGTATTATACTTCTGCTGATTAACCGTCAACCACTGAAAAACAGCAGAAGGACATGGTTGAATCGCATCAGAGTTAATGGCCCTCCCTTTGCTGAATGCAAAGAAAATCTGGGTGTCATCGGCATAGGAGATGATCTTAGCTCCGAAGGATTCCACTAGCTTAGCCAGGGGAGCCATATAGATGTTAAACACAGTAAGGGCTAAGCGCAGGGACCTGCAGGACCCCTAACTGACACCATTCGACTAGAGAAAGAGTAAGGTAACCAAAACTCCTACTTTCTATCCTCAGGGAATGACTTCAACCATTTCCAGGTCTTGTCTTTAATTCAAACTCAAGGAAATTAGAAAGCAGTTTGTCATGTGGGACAGCGTCGAACACTGCAGACAGATCCAACAGTATGAGAACTGCCTTACCCCCTGATTGATGGTACTTCCTATCATTTTGGAGTCTCCACCAGAGCAGTCGCTGTACTGTGTCTGGGTCTAAATCCCAGTTGTCTGGGATGTAGAGGTCCATTGAAATCGGGATAGCCTGAAGCTGGAAGGTGACAATTTTTTCATCCAGCTTGGAAGGTGCTGGGAGGAGAGAGGTTGGCCTGTAGTTACTTGTTACATTAGGATCAGTACTCAGCTTTTTTAAAAGGGGAACAATTTTAGCTCTCTTCCAACAGGAAGGCACTGTAGCCGAACCAAAAGATGTATTCAAAATCTCATTGAGAATGGGATTAACAATATGCACACCTAGGTCCAAAATAGAGGGGGGATAAGGGTCCAATGGAGAACCTGATTGGAGATTTACAATCGCCCTCTTGGAATCTTCCTGGGAGATGGAGCTAAACTCCAAAAGGCAGCCAGAAGGCGAGTTGCCTGGGTCTATCTGGAAAGAGCTGCACTCTGTTATATTTAGATTAAAACCTGAAAGAATTCTATTTTGTGTCTCTTCAACTTTCATGTGAAAAAACTTACTCCAAATCACAGTAAGAGTTGTGATAACTGCCCTGTGTTCTGGCGGCTGGTCTTATCCCCCGCCCAAACGACTGGTCCTATTTCAGCATCTTACTCGCTGACACCACCCTTGCTTTCCTACTACCAGAGGCCAAGCCACTGTCTTCCAGAAGAGACTTGTTACCAAGTCAGTCAAGGGTGTGTGCTCAGCTGTGGAGCAGGGCTGGGAGCAAACTGATTCTAAACCAGTTTATTCTCAGGCAGAAGAAAGTACACTTCCCTAAAATCACCTTTCCACTAAAGCTTTCAACAATAGACATTCATAAGTGAATTAGAATTTTTTTTAATGAAACTGTTTGGAGAATAGCTTTTAAGGACTGCATGTGAATTTTCCCATCCTTAGGTACAAAAAGGGGATTTTTTCATAACTAGTTCAGTTCCTGGAAAATACAGTTTCACTTAGAAACTAGAGACAGCTTTTTGTAATTGTTCACAGTGCGAGCATACTTTTCCTGATTTTTTTGTATGCCCCATCTTTATATATTAGGCATACATATTATATAGTAACGCATTACAATAATATTTTGTACATGGCATAGGTACTTTAAATTGCAACGTGACATTGCAGCGCCCTTAAACTGCAGCTCATCCAGATCCCAATATTGCTTCCTAGAGCCACACAATTTCTGTCACATAAGTGGGTAGTGTACATGCACAATGCAGAGTACACATGACATTTTCAATTCTACTGTTCATTGTATGCAGTCACTTACAATGGCCTCACTGTAGATTCAAATGAGCCATTTGGGTGAAACCAATTTTAATTGCGGTTTTAATGGCATGTCACATACACAAGCACAGCCCACAAAACAAAGTAATAATAACAGCAAATATAGGGTCCATAAAAAGACCAGAGAGATAATGTAGAAAAGGCAGATTTCCTACTCCGAGTTTCTGACTCTAGCCTCACATTGTGTGCTGTCCGAGTGGCTTTTTCCACAGATGCTGTGTAGACGTGAGACTGTGCATGGAATGAATGTGGTTCTAAACAGGACACAGTAAATGATATACAAATGTACATTTCACATTGTTGTTGTCGTATCCTTTCTTGTGGATGGCTTCTCTTCTTAGAATTCACCTCTTTGGATGTCTGTGCCCACTGGTAGAAAACACACACTGCCCTGTAAGTGTATCCCCACTCACTTGTGTTTTGTGATATACTTCCCAAGCACCCATGAAAGGTAACAAACACCGCTTTAACGAGTGCTATTGGCCCATCCTCTACGCCCCAGAAGGCAGAAGAAAAAGGCACACAAGATCAGACCTAAGCTTGTGGATTCTGGAGTGATGCCCTGTTGCAGTGACATGGAGGAAGAGGAGGTCAACCAGCAAGGCCTATCTGAGAGAAGCTTCTGTGGAAGTTGTCTTGCGAGAATGAGTCAATTAGCTGTCATGAAAACTACATGGCCCTGCAGGGCAGATACCAGCTAAATACTCCTGCGCCATTTAAACAGCCTAGGAACAGCATTCCATGACTGAGTGTGCGTTGAGTCTGTTTCATCCCTGATCCACCCAGTACCACCTCTGACATTCTGGGATTCTGTGTCTTCACCCTTTAAAGCCAATAAGGGCACATTGATTTTCCTCCTCAATGTAAGTTTGGTGGTAGGGTCCATTACTCAGGCTGGTCTCCTTGATTCTAGAACCATTCACAACTCCCTAATGTAGTTGATTCTGGAGTTATAGCATGCAGAGTGTTCAGTTTTCCAGTACAAATTGATAATTTGGTAAGTATAATGAATGTGCAATATCCACCAGCGCCCCCTTCAATTAGAAAAGTAGAGTGTGACTATCCAGTTTTGAGTAACCTGGTACTCTTGGGGGTGTGCCTGCACTAGCTCACCCCCCCCCCCTACCCCGCATTGGTCTTAGACTAGTTTGACATCTAGTGGGCCAGGCCGGTACTGGCCCTGTGCCTTAGACCACCAGCTGCAAGAAGCCTCCTTCTAAGTGAAATTGAGACTTGTGCCACAGGGCTATGGACAATCGAAAAGCATTGCATATGTGCTTGGTGTGTCCCTTTTTCATGTTATATCACGGGATATGGTTGACTTCAAACATGTGGATTCAAACCTACTCAATTTCATAGTGATAACTGGTATAGTCGGTAAGAGGGAAGTTGTATCATAGTCAACTTGATGTATTTTACTGTTCTCGGCACTTCAGCGCCTTTGGGCGAATCCTGTGAGCACAGTCAGCAAAAAGAGACACAAGTGTTCCTGATGAGAACTGGTGCTACAGACTAAACTTGACTATTAGGCCCCATTCTATGTATTCTGTAGTGCATTGTGAAGTAAGTGCTTTAACCAGGGTTGAGGTAGCATCCTAGCTCCAGTAGGGTCCACGATCATTTGGTTTTTATGGGCTTCGTAGTATCAGCTGCCCGACTTCCCTACGCGTCAATACAAGAACTATCATTTTGCCAAGATATCGCAGTGACCAGACGCAGGTTACTGAGAGCAATCACGACTGTCACGGTCTCCGGGAGCAAGCGCTGAATGATCACCCTTGCTACCCTTGGAGAGGTGAGTATACTTATGAATTAACATACCTAGGTGGTTGTGGCAAGGAACCATCAGCGGTAAATTACATTTGTAGAGGCTTGAAAACCTCCCAGAGCGAGACGCTTGTCTTGTCTCTACGTGAAGCTCTGTAGTTCTCCACCAGCGAAGGTCAACAGGCCGTGGTGCAGCCAATGGGGCATTGGTACTCATAGAAGGAGGGAAATGGGCTCTCTGGCCACTGTTTGCTTTGTAAGACACAGGGTAATCAGGGTTCAGTGAGCCTCTCAGGATTATGGGCCCCAGTGCCACCGCACCTGCTGCACAAATGTCAATATGTCGCCTGTAAAGCCCTTAGGCAAAAATAAATAATGCATTGTTCAAGTAGTTTTTTTTTATTTGTTTACTTCCAATGGTAGAGCACACGCCAAGGTGGCTTCCCTGTGATGGAGACAAGGCGGGCTGATGAGAATTTCAGATCAGAACAGGTTCTTGCACAAGCGTCTCTGTGCTTTAATGTGGTATTGGCAGGAAGTGATTTAGCTCGGAGTGCTTACTTTTAAACACATGGACATAATCATTGCATGGATGAAAGGGATCTAGTTGAATGCTAGAGAGGCTGTAGCCTGGAGCACTCTACTTGTGACACAAATGTCTCATTAAAACAAACTGAAGAAGTATCTCTTAAGAAGAGCCGCAAATATGTGCATAATCATGGAAGTGCCTCCCACACATTTACAATGTTGTCCCCAGTGGAAAGCAGAAAAAGGATATGATTGTGCAGAACTGGGCAAACTACATAAAACATATACTGTGCATAAACTCTGCAAATATCATTTGCACCATCAGAATATTCTCCAATTAATAACACATAAACGTTTTTACCAGGCAAAAAAGGATAAAACTGATCATAAAACAATTGCAAAACATATATTGAACACTTTGTGGTCCATTAATCATTTGCAGTGTCATGCAGCTTTTAACTAAGAATAAGCCTGATCCATAAATACCCTTTCTTAGGAGAGATGTTCACTTTAACACTGTTTTCATAATGAGACACAATGAAAACTGACTTTTCCTCAGACTTGGTTTCGTCTTGCACATGTTAAAAGTGGAGAGTCGTTTATTTGTCACATTCCTTAAAATGCAAAATGAACAAAGACAGAGTAACTTCGGTTTGTCCCAGTCTGAAATTCTCTATGTAATAGAACCATAGCAGAGTCACTCCTAGTGCTGTGGCATTCAGGGAGCGCTCACCAACGTGATAGCTCAAAGGGTCTTATCCATACAAACAAGACGATTTTTGGAAAAGCTCAAAGGTTTCCTAGAGTGCTCCTAGGTAATTGTGGCTCGCACTTTCCCAGAATTCCTACTAAAAACCTTTATTAATTGCATTTTCGCATGAGCGAAACGCACGCTTACAGTGTATTTGTTTTCCTATCACAAAGAGACTGAGAGCAGCACCATAGGGGACTCAGTTAAAATCTTAACTTTAAAATGAAAATACATTTTCAGTTGATAATCACAATTCATAGGCACCATTTATGGCAGTGATTTCAGTTCAGTTCAAGCAAGGTGAGGTTTAGCCCAATTAGTTTCTTTATTATTCCATTTAAATATTAGGGACGAAAATCATTTTGTGATTCCAAAGCCTGTGATTCACAAATTCACAGAGTTTGTGACCACAAAATGGCTAGTTGTTATGTACTAAACTTGTTTTTCGATTCTATTACAGGTTACCGAATCGCAAATTGGGCTAAGAGACCCATAAATAATCACTATTTGGAAGAGGCATGATTAGGGCTTCCAAACAGCGATTTGTTAAGGGATGTATCAATATTCTGCTGTCTTAATCCAGTTGCAAATTCTAATTTTATTTATGTACTAAGCCTGACAAGTCATTGAAGTTATTTACGGCAAGAAGAACGCGACTCCAGAGCCCAAGGTTAATAGCTAATCCAGTGGCTAACTCTTGGTTATTGCGATTGGTCATGCGCTCCCAAGAAAAAAAGAATTGCATGCATCTACTCCAGTTACTTTGTGATGGATGGCGTAGAGTAGGTTGCAGGGATAGGGTTTTAAAGAAGGAGAGGCTGTGATCTATGAAAAGAGGTGTCCGTCTTTTGCAGAATTACAACAGGAGAGATCAAGGCACACAGACATGAGACTGAGAGGAGGCTATACTCAGAATTACAACACTGGAGTACTGAGTGCTCCATTGAAGACAATGGAGTAACTCTGGGCTTCTAATTTCTGGTAAAAACCTGGAGCTCCAACATTCCAATGTTTGTCTTTAATAGCTGTTGCTGTGAACAAAGGCCTCACGGAGCCTGAGGAGGTTTCAACCATGTTTTACTGATTAGAACATTCTGCCCTCTAGTGGCATAATGTTCTAATAGCGTTATAGCCCGCTATGGATAGGCTATGCTTGCCATCAAAATTAAAGGCCCGCTCCCTTGTTAACGCTGGAGGGGGCCTTGAATGGCCAGTCTAGCCCTCTAAGTTGGGCTGCAAAGCTATAAAAAAAAGCATTGGAGGATGGAAGGTAAGGAGAGGATCACTCTGCAGAAATGAAGGAGAAGCATTAGGCTGAAAGGAATCAAGTGGAAGTAAGTCAAGCTCTGTTTTCCATGCAGGGTTTTAGGACTATAGTGGGGGATGGCTTTCTGAGATAAGAAGCAATCTAAGGATGTAAACTGTAGAAAGCAATCTGAGGATCTAAGCTGTGAAAAGAAAAAGAAACATTATATATATATCAGACAACTTAAAAATGTGAGTTTGAGTGTACACATAACGTAAACATTAAGAGTCTAGCCTGCTGTGTGCCAAGCCTAGCAGACAAATGGGGGTGAATGAGAGGTAGTGGTATGAGACAAGTGGAGAAAGGGTTGGAGATTGGGAGCAGAGACAGACATTCTGACAGCAGTTATTTCAGTAAGTACCTTCAGACAAAATCTACTCTAAAAGCTCTGCAGCACCAAAAGTTGCTGACTCTTAAGTTGGGGTGGTAACATATTTAGAGGTCGTTTTGGGACCCCTTTCTGTTTGCAAATGTTAGAAAAAAAATGCTTTTTGGGGAGTAGGCAGTGGTCCAGGGAATCACTAACGATTCTAAAACAAACTTAGAAAAATCTTGTTAAATGCACACCTGTTTCCGCTAAGGAAAATAGGCTGTTCCTATTAAAAAAAACTTATTTTTTTAGAATGTGAAGACCCATATGGTTATCTGATGACCCCAGCAGACCGCAGTCCCTGTGAAGGGATGCAATCGTAGAGAGTCACAATACATAATCTAGCTCATAAATATTGATGAGTTAGATCGGATTGTGACCCACTACAATACAGAATTTTGTAAACGGACCTATTAGGACATAGGTCGGTTTGCAAAATTCATTTCCATTCCGAAATTCCATGCACAATTTGCAACCACATTTTGTGAACGGAAATTTCGCACCTCAAGGTCTAGATTTCCTGTACTAGGATTACGCAGCCTTTCTTGTTTCTAGCAACAACGTTGTACTGCTGTTCTAGCTTTGTACTAGTTACTTTTGTCATGCCATTTGTTCTGCAAAAGGAAAGCCTTCTTTATTCTATAGTGACTAAAAAGAAACCTTTGAAGAAACGACGAATCCAATATTGATGCCTAGCACTTATTTATTAAAAATCTTTGCGTGCCCTCTAGCGGTCAAATACATGTATACAGCTTTATTACAGTTAGAAGGTTTATTTTCTATCCGTTACATGTATGACGTATGCCTGTCAGCCATTATTGAAAACGAAGACACAGGACACATTATAAGCAATAGGGTTGTGAAGTGAACCATTTGGCTCACAAGTGAACCACTGGCTCACGATATGTATATCTAGCAGCTTAAAGAAATACATCAAGGGATATTTTAGTTCATCGAAGATCTCATATTCATTGATTGTCACCATACTTATAAAGTGCGTGTTGCAGGCCTGGCTGCTCCTAGATGCTTTTCATCAACCGACAGAAGCCAGACTGGAAAACATGCAGCCTGAGAAAGAATACATTTGCCATATTTAAACAGATATGCTTTCAGAAGTTGAAAGACAGCATGACAATGGCACACAGAAATAGTGCAGTAGCACTATTAGTCGAGCGGTATTGCCCATTCTGGTGATCTGGCTACTTTTCCACATCCACCCTGTTGTAAAGAGTTCGTTTTCCGTCGTCCTTTTCTCGCCATGCTTCATCCCACTCGGATGTTATCATCAGCGTGGGACGAGGGCACATATACGGTGTCACTCTGACGACTTCCTGTTTGTCTCATGATGTCCGAAGGACGAGAGAGCACCAGTACACTGATAACCCACCCACACAGACTTAATCATCGTTAAAGGTTTGACCAGTTGTAAGTGGCGTATGTATATTACAATAACTGCAAGGGCTTAGGGGATGGGTAGAGAAAGGGTGGTAAGAGGAATTTTAGGGTTTAGGGGTGGGTAGTGTTAAAGGGTTCCTAAGGGTAGATTTATGATTTGGGGTGGGTGGTGATAAAGGGTGGTAAGGATAATTTTAGGATTTAGCAGTCGGTAGTGGTAAAGGGTAGTAAGGGAATTTTTGTGTAGTGGTAAAGAGAGGCAAGGGTAAATTTAGGGGTGGGTAATGATACAGAGTGGTAAAGGGAATTTTAGGTTTGGGGTGGGTAGTAGTAAAGGGTGATAAGAGTAATTTTAGGGTTTTGGGGTGGATAGTGGTAAATGGAGGTAATGGTAGATTTTGGGTTTACGGGTGGGTTATAGTAAAGGGTGTTAAGGATAATGTGTCAAAATGCTTTTAGAAGGGGCAGTGAATATGCTTGCACTGTCCTTGGGTGTGACAGTGCTCTCTGACTCCTTCACTGAAGGGTGGGTTATTACTGGAAGCTCCTACCAACAGAACATGGGAGCAGGCAGATAATGAACCAGGCAGGAGCCATCCCTACCACAAAACCCAGTGGGCTTATAAATGGCAGCCAAATGGATGATCACCGCTGTCAAGCTGTGCAAAAGGTGAAGAGGACAATATATTCCACAGACTTTACTACCGTGGATCTCTAATAACTGGTCACTGTGATTTTATAATCTGATTCCCACCAGGGAATCCCATTCCTTAGATGCATTAATGCCTGATATTGGTATATTTTGCTTAAATAGCTATCTAATTCATCATATTAAGATTGTTACGCTCACGTTTTGGGGCCCCGGGATGAGGGGGTACAAATGTGTTGACAGCATTAGACAGTATCTTGACCTTGTTTTTAGACTGATTAACTAGGATAGTGACTATGTTAAAACGTTCACTTAAAAAGCATGCTTTCTTTAAAGAGGTTGTTATAGTGATTAAGTGCTGAAAGCCTATGGCTACTATGCAATATACTGACCGGAGGGGGCAGATGAGCCCATTTTCCAGCCTGAACAGAGAGACTGACAGCTACATTGTCTTCACTCTGCAGGTTTTGCTAGGTGGTTAACAATGCTGCTCACCTGGGAGCAGAGTATTACTTCAGTAATCAAGGCCATACATCCAAACCATACATCACAGTCCTGGACCTCTGTTAACAGGTACAGCCCGCATATTTTCATCGCATTTGGAAAACGATTTATTACACATTAGTAAATATTTGTGCAAAACAATATTTTTAAACAGAACAAAACAATATTTTTAAACAGAACAAAAGTATTGGCGACATTCAACTAAAACTGGTAAAACACCACCACAAGCACAATAGTTACCACAAAGCCTTCACTGGTAGAAAAGAGGTGAAAAAGTCGCCACACTTACCTAAAAGTAAAGAGAGAGAAAAATGTACATTTTTAGAACTTCGAAATGGGGTGTGGTATAATAGAGCATATTAAGAATGAACGCTGACATTTAGCCTTTCTTCGCACTGCGCAGTTGGATGAATGAACGACCATGTGTAAGAGGGAACCTCGGATGCTACAAGACTCCTCACTGGAAGTCAAAATCAGATTAACAAGTGGGGGATACTTTGATACTAGGGCACACAGTGTTCTGCCCTTTATCTTTCTTCAGCGCAAGAGTTTAAATGTGGAAGCGCTAGTATGGGTTGCTTCCGGATTATATTACAAACTAAGATCAAAACCTGCAAATCACATTTTGGACCTACGCTGAAGTAAGATACTGATCTAAACACTATTTTTTTGCCTAGTTTCCTCACATTTCATGTCCTACGTCGAGGCAATGATGTAATATAGCCACCTGGACTTCACCCCCCATCACTTCTCGCGCCAGGAGGTGCGTTTGCTGGCTTTGCCCAGGAGGAGGCGGGGCCTTCTGCTGACATGTTCAACTGTGCACACAGCCAGCTGCTATCCAGACAAGGCCCATGTCCATTAAGGAAAACTGAACCTCAATATGTCGGGCTCTGGCATATATGCTAGCTCTTGCCTAACACAACTGGGAATTCGTTGCTTTTTCACTGAACTTCTACAATCCCCTCTGTCTCCTTTGTACATGATAAACTGCTCCTCTCACACCTCCCCCACCCTTCTGCTTTGCATAGCACCCTCATGCCTAGTTAGTTATGTCTCTGCTATGTAAATGTTGAAGAGCTGCACAGCCTGTGAATGGAAAGATGTTTTGCCTTTTTGTTGTCCTGAGGCACCTCTGGGGCCTATGTCTTCTATTTGGGAAAGTAAACGTTGAGTAGAGGGGCCAAAAGGAGTAACAGTGCAACATCAGAACACACAGGGCCTCATTTATAGTTTCTACAGCTAGAGCACCTGGCCCTTTCTACAGGGACATCCCTGAACTTTTTGCATTTCTTCACCTATTTTTACTGAATTTGTTTTTGTTGGCCCTAGGACTCTGAGCACTTTACTACTGCTAACCTGGGCTAAAGTGCATGTACTCTATCCTTAAACCATAGTAATATTGGCCTATACATGATTGGCATGTTTAATTTACTTAAAAGTCCAAAGCAAACTGAAGTACATGTGCATAGGGCCTCTAAATTAAATGCAAGTAGTGGGTCTGCAGCACTGATTGTGCCACCTTTTTAAGTAGCCCTTTAAACATCTCTCAGGCCTGCCATTGTGGAGCCTGTGATTGTAGTTTATGCTGCTATTTCGATTTAGCAGAATAAACCTGTTGCCAGTTTCATACCTTCCTAGGTCACCCCTAGAGTAGGCCTTGAACAGCCCAAAGCACAGGGTGCAGTGTATGTAAAAGGGAGGACATATACTATTGAGTGTTTGCATGCCTGGTAGCGAAAAACTCTTAAAGCGTGTTTCATTACTGCAAGGCCTGTCTCTCCCATAGGATATCATTGGAGTTGCCTAATTGTATCTTATAAGTGTATTTTCCAAATTGGAAAAGATGGCCCCTTCATGTTTGGTGTCTCTGGAATCACAACTTAAAATCCTAACTTATGGTGAAGTCGGATTTTAAATTGCAATTCCGAACACTTCTGTACCTGTGGATACTTTGCCAGAAAAATAGATTGCTGTGCTGCTGAAAGGACTGCCATTCAGTTGGACTGCTACTCTGATGGAGTTGCTGCCTTGCTGTGCTGACCTGCTGCCTGATACCCTCTTGCCTGGAGAGTTAAAACTGGACCTGAAACCCATCTTGAACCCAGGACCCCAGAGTAACTCAAAGGGCTAGTCTGCTGAGCCTCAGGGACGTAAAAGACTCCTCATAGCTCCTAGACCCATCTTCAACAAGCTCCTGACCCTCAAGAGGCGCCTCTCAGGTCCTGGACCCTTGGAAGTGGTCCTTTTGCTCTTTAAGACAAGATTTTGGGCTCTTCGCAAACGGGCCTGTTCGCTCTGGAACCTCTTTACTTGCCCGGAAACTCAGCGTAAGCAGCCACAGGTTTGTCTCTTCACACAGCAAGTATTGGAGAGGCTCCAGCATGTCCATCCATGATGTGCGGCTGGCTCTTCGCGCCATGCTGATCAAACAGAGATGCTCTCCTTCTGCCTGGCAAACTTCTTTCCTGTGAACAGGACTTTGCACAATTCTTGAGGACTCAACTGGACTAATCTGGGGTTGTATCTGACCAGCGCTCCATCGTAGTTGGCTTGAACATTTTGACTTTGATCTGGTCCACTGCGACCAGATAGCCACGGTTGGCACCTTATGTTTTTAGGCGCTACATTGCAATTTATTCTTTAAAAAATCATAACTCAAGTTCTATTGATTGGATTTTTGTTGTCTTGATCTTTTTTATTTATTAAATTAAGTTCTGTTTTTTTCTAGCCTGGTGTGGAATTTTCTTGTGTGGTGTGTCACAGTTTTACTGTTTGAAGTGTTGCACAAATACTTTACACATTGCCTTTACGTTAAGCCTTACTGCTCTGTGCCAGATAACAGAGGGTGAGCACAGGCTAATTTGGGGTTTGTTGGTGCCTTACTCTGGCTTGGATTGTGGGTCTGCTTGACAAGGGCTCACCCCTCAGTCACAAGAAACCTATAGCTCATGTGTTTTTTAAAGTATGCTACATGCAAGGATAGCTCTAATATTTACAGAAATTGCGCACTCAAACAAGCTCTGATGCCAAGCGAGGATATCTTTCTGCTTGTGATGAGAAGTATCCTCCATGAAAATCAAACGGGTCTTGATCATTCAACAGATGCATGCAGGGTGAGCATAATAATTGTAACAATTTGCAATCAAATAGTATACATTGAAAAGTATGAACTACCCTATGGTGCAATCAGAGTAGCCTAGTGCTATGAATTAGTATTTATCAGCAAATAAAATAGCATTTTGACAGGAAATGCAACATCTCTCTGTACAATGGGGCATTGGCAGTTTTAGGTAGAATACACGGAGAACACTATGGTATTAGTTGGATGACTGATGTTGAAGAATAATAACAGGGCAGTGCATATTTTTATGATGTGAACATATGAGCAGCATTTACTGTGAGCTAATATGATTTAAGAAGATTCCGTTTTATGAAGTATTTCATCAAAGCATTTGAGGCCACTAGCAGAGACAAAACACATATGCAAGGCTTCCTATAAATGTTAGCAGCCAAAAAGGTTACAAGGAGAGAAGTTATACCACATGTACAATCCTGAGTAAATATTAATAACTTGTAAAAAAATTACAGACCACTAACCCATCACATCAGATGATTAGGGCGATTCCTGTTGTATCAAGTGTTGCTAGAGAGTAATTTTAAAAGATGTGAGCACAGATATTGGGTCAATGTTCTCAAGAAGGGAGGTCCAATGTGCAAATTCAGCAAATGCAAAACCAACAAGCTATGTGAAATAATTTACACTTGAGAACATATGAATAGAGTGTGTATTTAGCAATAAAAACATTGTGAAATTCCTGATTTTCAAGTCAACACCCACCCTTGCATAGCGCACACAAAATCTGTAGTTGTCATGAAAATAATGCATACTACACAGGGCAAAACATGTACTTCACCCACCTTCTGGAATACATGTAATCTGATGTTTTGCATTACCACTGCTGAATGAAAGGGTCAGATATGCTGTTCTGTACTCATTGGTTGTCTAGTATTCTATTGCAACATTTATACAGTGCTTATTACCCCCACGTGGGGCACTCAGGCTCTTAGTTACATTAGTAGCACGTTACACCATGTGGGCTGTGTGGCTGGGAGTGTGTGCCTTTGTTTTGCTCCTATGTGGGAAGAGCTTCCATGTCGTGCGTGATGGCTACCGAGGTGTGGCTATCATGTTATAGAACGCAGCACTTAGCTGTATAATGAATGAAGAAGTGTGAGAGAAAGGCACGTATATTTTTGTTGCATTATATGGGATCACTACTGCAGTCATTAGATGCTTATGGTATATATAGTGTATTTGCACAATGTCTACTTTAAGCGTAGGGTTCCAAGCTTTTGAGATTGTGCTATGCATGCAAGGGACAGCCAAGTAGTGTTGCTACCTCTTTAACAGAATAGTGTTTTGAGTATCCCGATATGGGGGTGGTGATCAACGGAAGTGCATGGATCATTTTTAACTACCAGTGAAGCACCATACAAGCACCACCATGACATAACACCATGTTGCCTTCTTCCTCACCCAATGGCATCAGTGGTGGGTGTGCTTTTAGTATCATTAAGAAATGTGTGCTCCGCAGAGGACTTCAGTATCAAGTGTCGTACACTAAACATATTTTAAGAACACTACTTCTACATAACCCGCACATGATCCAGTTTTACGATGTGCACTGCATAAAATATTACTCAAGCAGGGGCTGGTTTTCCCGAGCTATTTGCCACCTAAGCTGAATTATAGGTGTAAACATTGCTTGCTTTACGAATATAGTCACATAGCATACATTAATTCATGTACAAAGTGATTACTTCATACGGAAGTGTGAGTACATCCACTCACACGGTGGGACGGTGTGAATTCAAGATGGAGAATGCCTTCTAACAGTGGTTCCCAGCCTGTGATCCGGGGACCCCTGTGGGTCCACGATGCCTCCTCAGGGTCATGTGATTGCTTAGAAAATTAAATAATATGAACATATTAATAAAGTGTATATAAATATAGTGGCTAAATGTACAAATGAACATTTTAAAACGTACTCTTAATGTCAAGGAATTTGAAATTGGAGGATAAAAATTAAATTAGTATCCTCAGATTGTATCATGGGAGCAGTGCAGGTGCAAACAGAATATAGTATGGATGACGTGTGGCTTCGATTGAATTTAGAAAAGTGCCAACCTTACTATTAAAATTATATATTTTTTTTTTTTACTTATGTTTGTTTGTAAATTAAATAAAATATGTTATCATTTGGGTATGTGTTTTGATGAATTCTTGTTTCTATATTTTTTGTGTATTGTTTTGCGTAAAAAAACCATCAACAATGTTTAGGCTGGAGTTCCCAGCTTTCAGTAATGACTCAGTAGGGAGTCCTCGAATTCCAATAATAATTCAGTGGGGGTCCCTGGGTTCCAGTAATGATAAAGTGGGGTTCCACAGAAAATCAAAAGGTTGGCAATCACTGCCTTAGAACATACCTGAACACTCAAAAACCCATGATTCATTGGGTATTTATACTTTTGCAAGGCACATTTCCACCCTAAATAAGATTAGAGATGTATTCCTGTCAAGTATAAGAGTGAATCCATAAACAGAGTAGGAATAGGCAGGGAACAATCTTATAACTTAATGGCAGAATAGAGGAAAAGGTTTCTCCTTGTCGAAAATGAAGTCATCTTAAAGTGCAAAGGCACTTTTAAAACGTTTTTATACATTTACAAATTTCCAAATGCCACATGTACGCTAAGATGTTTTCTAGCACTGCTAGGGGCCTGCGACTCTCTGAAATTCTCGTGAGTGCTCCAGGAACCCTCTGCAAATTTCAAAAAGTGCCTCAAAGTTTTCACTTTTTCCAGACTCAGAACCTCAAGGCTTGATGAATTCCACCAAGACTGTGAGTAAACACCAAGGCGTCAGGCCCCATGGGAAGTCTGCCTGTAACCCGAGCGCTAGGATCCATGCAAACTCCCTGCAGTAGCGCCCAGTGACGGGCGAGCAGCGCGCCGACTCAGCCCTCCTATCTTCTTATTGTCAACAGATACACAGAGCACGCGACACCTTATCTTGGGTAAGCGGCGCATACAAGTATGATTTATGTCGGTCCCGCGTGTTATGGTCGGGCAGGATTATCAACAACTTCTGTTACAACCGTAAAATGGCCGAATATTATCTTTTTGTGGCAAAAACGGTATGAAACTTTTCAGTTCATTCTCCGTAGTGAAAAAAACGACTTAGTTTTAAAGTATAATTTTTAACCAGTTGTTTTTTGCCGTGTACTGTTCTCCAAATAGGCTCGTAACCTTTTCACCACACTTGCACGTACTGTTTCTCCTTCTCTGCCTCCACTCTCTCTTTTGTTTCTAGACTGGCTCCAGCCGGTTCTTCTCTGCATGATGCTCTGCTTCACTGCCTGTCTGTGGAAAGAAACTGAGATGGGCTGGCGCTCGCTACTGGTGTCCCTGGGACATTTAGCAAAACACCACAGTGAACATCAGGCCTTTAGCAGCTCCACAGAACTGATATCTGACGTGGACTGACATCGTATCGATTTTCATAAAATTATATGAAAACTTAGCACTTCATATAATTAACACAGTTTTTACGTGAAAAAAAACTGTTTTTAAATCAGACTTGAAAAACAGGTTTATTAGAGGAAAATAAAATAAGTCATAAAACGACGTATGTGGACGTAGGGACCACACTGAGGGCCTCACGAAGACCGTAGGACTACACTTCTGTGATGTTAAATACATTCTGTGAAAACTTTGCCTGTCATGAAATTTACATAGACTTGTTTTTGTTGGGGAAAAATACATGGATATTAACTTTTTGAATATTTTTTTGATTGGGCCCTGTTTACAAAAAGGTAAATATATACCCTTAGAATTACACCAACAACTGGATGAAGATGTACTACCTTTTTACAATTGTCCAGGTTACCAGGCGTACTACTGGGAATGTCACTGGATATGCTTCACCAGGTTCCATTCCCCTTGTACGGAATGGAGCCTTCTGTGCAAGTACACATTTTGTTTAACATTGGCAAAACATTTTTCTTTATGGAAAAATTCCTTCCCGTAAATATCTAGGAAATCCGGATGTGAGCTATTGCCTTTCCCGTACTGGAAGGCTAACTGATCACAGAACATTTCCAGGCTGAGAAGTATTAGAAACACGTTTAGTAATGTCCTCAATTGTACTTGTTAGACTCAGCATCCTTGGCGTGGTTTCCCCCCTACCTTTTTGCCATCAAAGCTCCTGTTTTGCTGACTTCATTTCTGCTGGCTTTAGGACTCTGTGCACTTCACTACGCTAACCGGTACTAAAGTGATTGTGCTCTCTCCTGAAAACATGGTAAGATTGGCTTAAACCCAATTAGCATACTGAATTTACTGGTAAGTCCCTAGTAAAATGGTACTGCCTGTGCCCAGTGCCTGTAAATTAAATGCTACTAGTGGTCCTGCAGCACTGATTGTGCCACGCACTTCAGTAGCCCTTTAAGAACATGTCTGAGGCCTGGCACTTCAGCCTGTGTGTGCAGTTCTTAAACTGCCATTTCGGTCAGGTAAAACAAACCATTTTGCCAGGCCTAAATTGTCCTTTTTAGTACTTATAAGTCAAATCTAATACAGGCCCTAAAGGCTTAGAGGGCAAGGTAACTGATATTTAAAATGTGGGACATGTGAACCTAAGTCTTACACATCCTGGTTGTGAAAAACACAAGTTTGTTTTTCACTACTGCAAGGCCTACCTCTCCCACAGACTAACAGTAAAGTTACTGTATTACATTTAATACACTGTAATTTCCAAATGGCACAAAGTAACCAGTTCATGTTTGGTATCTTTGGAATTGTAATGAAAAAATCCTAACTTATGTTGAAGTCAGATTTTAAATTATAATTTTGAAAATGCCAATGTTCCTATCTTAGCCATTTGATGCCTGCAGCCTACCCCTGGGTCACATAACTGGGTGTAGTTGACAGTTGGGCTTTGTATACTCCTCCTAGAAAGCCACGCAAAATTGGGAGCTCAGGTGTGACTGGATGGGCTATCACTGACAGGACTGGAGAGCATAGCTGGGCCCAGCCCTTCTTACACTTGAAAGGCTGTGTCTTGTCCCCACACAAAGAGCTGCATACCCACCATAGTTAGTCTGGAGCCATTGTCAGGAAGGCAGGACACCTGTTCACTTCGAAGGCATGCCTCTGGAAGCTTCTCAATTCAATGGCCCAACTGGGTATATATATAGTGGACCTTAGATACCACCACTTTGGTACACTACCGGACCTGTGGATCTTCTGCCAAGAAGAAGGGATGCTGTGCTGCTGAAATGACTGCCACCCTGCTGGACTGCTGCTCTGAAGGAAATGCTGCCCTGTTGTGCTGACCTGCATCGCCTCAGCAGTCCCATCAGAAGAGCCGCTGCATGCAGCATCCTCTGCACGGGCCCTTGCATCCCTCGTCGACGAAAGCCTGAACCACAGTGCAGACACTCGTATCACAGCCTTGCCACATCTCAGCACTGACTCATCGCTTCGGCTGTGCAACACATCTTTGATGTGGATTCTCGCAACACTCCTCAAACCAGAAGTTAAGGTATTTTGTTCAGCAGGCCTAACTGGGTCCCATTAGTGAACTTGCACTCCATTGTGGTCGGCCTGAACTTGTACCTTTGTCTTGGTCCAGTGCGACCAGTCATCCACAGTTGATAGATTGTGCTTTTTGACACTATTTTCACTAAAATCTTTAAAATTGCATATCCCTGGTTCTGCTAATTGGATTTTTGTTGTTTATTTGTTGTTATATTTATTAAAAATAACTCTATTTTTCTACCTTGGTTGTGTTGAGTGGTGTGTTTCACTTTATCACTGTTTGAAGTGTTGCACAAATACTTTACACAATGCTTCTAAGTTAAGCCTGACTGATCTGTGCCAAGCTACCAGAGGGATGAACACAGGTTGATTTAGAGTTGGTTTTGTGCCTCACCCTGACAAGGATTGTGGTTGCTTCTTGACCAGGGCTCACACTCCAGTCAAAAAACAACCTCATTTCTTACAGTACTCATTTGTGGATGTTACCAAACTCCCAAGTATTGGTTTGCAGACCTCGCATCACTTGAGTTGACTTTATGACTGCTGGTTTCTCTGCCATCATGGTAGACAAATCTGCAGTAGTAAATCCATACACGCTTGGCAGGAATCCCTTTGTTAATTTCTGACATGTTAAAATGGTGGTATTTTCAACTATAAACATATGTTTAAGACCCAAAATACCTTTTAGAATACAGCCCAATATGCAAAAAAAAAATAGCAAAGAGAAAAAATCGATTTGTATACTTTTATGCAGCAGCTTATTTTGCTAGTAAAAGGTAATCACAGTGTAATGTACCAATATGTATTGAGTACTGTTTTGTTGGAAAACTAGTCTTAAAATGAACCTGCTGTTCACTATGGTCCTTAAATGGTGAAGTCTAATAATTTGGAAGTTGTAACTTTCTCTCTTTCCTCTGTTTTATGCAAGAATATGATGTTAAATCTCGTTTTTTAAATTTGTAACCAAGAGCTTCAACTGTTACAAATTAATAAATAAAACACCTTTATTGCATGCTGCAGCCTAATAAACAGTTTTGAAAAAGAAGTCACTAAACCACTACAGTGAGCTAAAACAAAAGAAGTAACTTCTTATGAATAACTTGAATGTATGGGATAGTCTGTATACAGAAGTTTACTTTCAAATTTGAATAGCATTATTTGTGGATAGAAAAGACCTCTGCATGGTAAAGACATGTGTCAATTTCCTTCCCCTGAGTGCCCAACAGTACTGTCGTCTAAATCAATAATGCTGATTTTTGTGTCATAGGCAAACATGGATCCTGTGTGTTCGCCATGACATAGGCTTGTATCACGAATTGCGGTCTTGAACTGAGAGAGGCACCCAAAGTGTTACCCACATAGTGGTCAAAGGTTACCGCCTTCACCAGGAGTTAAACTGCACACATGCAGTGGTGGCAGAATACTGTGTAGTGATCAGTAGTAATCAACAGGACCTTTTCCCCTGTGTCACTGAAGTGAGGCCTACAGGCTCACTCGCCTTTTTAAAGTTCTGTTGCTGTGTGCTTAACTCACCACTGGCCTACATCAGGTAGATGTGGGGTGCTGGGCAGCACAGGAGTAGTGACTCTGCATTGGTTGTATGCATGCCTGGCAAAGGTACTGTCCAAGGATGGAGCAGTACTGTGCAGTGCATCTGTGGTTAGTACATGTACCGGGTGTATGTATGCCTGAGAAGAATATATTTGATGAGAGACTTAACGCAGTGTGTATGCAGGAAAAGCATATGTTGGTTGTATGTGTGCTTGCATTAAGTACATAACCTGGAGGATGAAGTGGTGTGCAGCGGGCACATAGCGAGTGTTTGTTCTGGCAGTGTGTGTGTTTGCAAATAACACACCCTTGGTAAGGATAGAAAAGTTTCAGTGATGAACAGTGCACCAGGATTGAGTGTGTACTGAATGCATTTGTAGATGGAAGGGTACAATGCATAGAGGTAACAATGCTTGACCCAGAATGTACTGCAAAAGTACACTAAGTGAGTATACTTGCAATGGCACATTTTATGGAGGACATTGGGTTCCTTTTCGGGAAGCTCAGGCCTTCCTGGTGAAGACATGAAGAGAAGAGGAATCCATCTAGACAGATTTGTGTATTCCTGAACTTCTGTGAGCCGGGTGGGGACACACTGGAGGGAAAAGTAAGAGTCTCCCTTCACACTTCAAAAAGGCTGCTCTTTAATTCATTGAAAGATCACAAGGAAGGGGCCTGGAGACATCTCAGGAAGGGAGATGGGTCCGATAAAAGAATCATAAAAAGGGCTGGGAGTCTGGATGAATCTTTTGATGCACACATCACTATGGCTGACATCCAGGTGTGAACTCTGGTCACTCCCATGAATTGTGCTGTGGAGAATCAGCTTTGGAGTCATGCCTGCTGTGCCAGACATCTTTAATGAAGAAAAATTAAAAGGAGAAGCACCCACTTCAAAAGAAGCAGAACCCCAACATAGAACTTCAAAGGTCCAGACCCGAAATCACATTGGTGTCTGGAAAAAGACTATAAGAAGGTGAGGTTGAGACTACAAAATGTTGTCATCTGCCAAGCAGCCAGAGAGGCTGCATGAGAAGGGGAAACTCTGCAAGGCTTCTCCCTGTGGCCAGGGCTGGGGACAAAGGCCTGCTAGTCTCCCTGTTGGGTGAGGGGACATCACCCAGGGATACCAAGATCACTTGCGTGGAGAATGGAGCACAATTGCCTGCCAGTTTGCCAAGACCAGTGTATCCTGTGAGGAAGAGGAGAGAGTTTAGGGGAGCGAAGTCCAGTGGGGAGCCATGCCATGAGGACTCCCTGTGAGAGGTGTGAGAATCCGGTTGTGCACTGATCGGGCCATATCCCGTGTGCAAGACTGTTTTCGGCAACCCCCATATGCCAGGAGAGTGTCGCCGTAGACTGTGCCAAGGTTTAAGCACTGTGTAGAGGACACCAAACCCGCACACCCTAATTGAGATGACCCTGGATGCCAGAGGGGGCCACCGGTGAAGAAGTTGTGTGATCAGCATGCCAAGACTTGTGAAAACCTGAGCAGCGACCTCGTATGCCAGAAGGGGCCACAGTAGTGTGGGTGATTGCCCTTAAGGAGTGTACGTTGTGCCCGGAAGGACCTGCAGTAATCCCATGTGCTGAGGGCGTTGCCAGGATCAAACCATCAAAGACTTTGGGCCATCGCCGGGACAAGAGTGAGACAGTGACCAGAGTGTCTGGCTACACCGAAGGATGTCTCCTGACTGATTGCCATGGACTAACAGGATGCCAGGGAGGACGACGTGCCCTCACAGGACTCCAGTCAGGAGCTGAAGGACTCAATTACCTTGCTGGGGAGAACTTGAACTACTCCACGGTTGTGAGCTGGAAGCTGCTCTGATCGTTGAAGGGGGGGGGAGAGTGGGGGCACGCTACTCCGGAGAGTGAGCCTGCCCGGGGATTCACCGCTGAAGGTGCTTGGCATCATAGACTCTTTTGACTGAAATCCTGAAGAATCAAAAGGAAACTCTTCAGTATGACCTAATAGTTTTCATTCCCTGATGTAGACACCATTGAATGGGAATAACCCTGAACACGAAGGAGGGTGTGGTGCGATTAGTTTTGTTTGACCAATGACTTTGTGTTTCACCACTGCGCATATTAGTTGCTCAATGTTCATCAGTAGCACATTGTATGTTTTGTTCAGTTTAGCCGCCTATTGGCTTTGACATGGCATTAGCCATGTCTTTCTGTATTCAGCCTAGCCGCCTATTGGCTTTGACATGGCATTAGCCATTACTTTCTGTATCCAGTTTAGCCGCCTATTGGCTTTGACATTGCATTAGCCATTACATTCTGTATTCTGCCTATTGGCTTTGACATGCTGTATCCAGTCTAGCCGCCTATTGGCTTTGACATGATATTTGACATTGCATTTTGTATTCAGCTCAGCTGCCTATGGGCTTTGACATGATATTAGACATTGCATTTTGTATTCAGCTCAGCTGCTTATTGGCTTTGACATGATATTAGACCTTACATTTTGTATTCAGCTCAGCTGCCTATTAGCTTTGACATGATATTATACATTGCATTTTGTATTCAGTTCAGCTGCCTATTGGCTTTGACATGACATTAGACATTGCATTTGATATTTAGGTTAGTTGCCTATTGCCTTTAACGTGGAGTTAGACATTGCAGTTGAGAATCCAAGCTGTATTTTTCCAAGCTGTGTTTTGCCACAAGATGAACCAAGCTGTTTTCTTCTCACACTAGACTAGACCTGATAAGAGAGAGTACATGTGGTGTTTACCATCCTGCTCAAGCTTGGGAAGAGGAGCAGTCTAGGAGATCTGGCCAGTCTCCAAAGGCTTGCGTAGTTTTCCCGGGTCTGAGAGGAGGGGGAACGCTGTTCTAAGGGTGGCTCACAGGCTTCAGAGAATTAGATTAGAATCTGCCTGACTTCGGACTGGAACTTGGCGCCAGTTGCCAGTCTCCCGTGTGGGTAGATAAATCTCTTTCTCGCAGTTGACAGGAGTCATCAACTTGCAGACCCTAGAAAGATGAAGCTGTAAATAGTTTCTCACACGGTGAAGTATTTGTTTTGCTTTGCATTCAATATCTTATAAATATAACCTGCTGTGTACATTGCAACTGTGTTTTCATTAAACGTGTGCTTGAAATCTATTGATTCGTCTCTTACGATCTTGCGGTTAGGGAAGAATTAACAACAATAAAAGTCTTCTTTGAACTCAGAAGTGCATTCTTGAAATGTTATGTAAGTGCTGAAAACGAGATAAGAACAGAAGCACTACAGAGGGTGAGACAGGGATTCACATGACAACTACTGGAGCCCCGACCTCAAGGGGGGTTGCGCTATTGCATTTGAATGTCGCATCTCTTTGCATGTGTAGGATTAGAAATAAAATACAACTTTTTCTTATATAAGCAAGTATTTAGCTGGCATTGCTTTATTGTCCGTACTGGTTGCACTTTGTGTTATAAGTTATGTCCACTGACCTGTATCTACATCTCCCCCAAGGGAGCCTTGACTGTTTGGCCACAACTATCACTGAGAGTAAAGTGCAGAAGGGGTACTTGGCACAGTTGAGCGGGATCTATAGTAGGTTGGGCCCCGGGACATAAGGAGAAAAGGGCCTCAACCACCACAGTTGGGCCCAGTAGCCCCTGATTATTGTATAAGGTAAAGACTTAGAATCTGGCTATTCTAACATCTGATTTTTATCCTGGCCTAGTTAGTTCTAATTGTCAGTGACATTCAAAATACTACTTCAGGACTTAACCAAAATAGGGATGTTTTCCACTGAGGGGTTTCAAGTGACGTAATAGACATCGACAGAAAGCTGTAAGACTTATAGGTCACATGGAAGTGTAAGACATCTGCTTGTTGTTGACAATAATGTACAATGTTGTGTTGGATACACTTTCATGCATACCTTTCTCATCCCAGAGCTGTCCCCATGGACAAGCAAAGCTCAGAAAGGGAGTCATAGGACAGCAAAGTCAATAATAAAACGTCCTGAATCCTCTATAAGCCTCTCTGCTATGCTAATACCTAAATATAAAACCTACCATCAAGGTGACAGTCCCCTCAACATTTTGAGCATGCTCCCACTACGCAGGAGAAGCTACTGTAAGGAATGAGATTTTGGGCAAACAGAACATTTCTGTGACATCTTTTACAAGGCTGGTAATGATTCTGCAATGAAATCTGTTAGCACAGATCTAGGGAAAGCACTCTAGATGACCACTTCTGTATCACGCAATCCAGAAATTGTTTAGGGAAAAAAATTGCAGAACGTAAGCCCAGTTGGCGGTCTAGTGTCTGGTTGGCAGGACCTGGGTCATGGTACATTGGGAAGATTAGGAAGCACAGATGTTTACTCTTTGCTTCTCAATGCTTGTTTATGGAGTTTGACGGTCGTAGGAAGAAAAGATTCTGTGTCCTGGTTCTCCTTTGTTGAGCAGTGGACAGACTTCAATGAAGCTGAATCTCTTGGCAGGCAGAATCCCTGAAATGTGGAGGAAATTGTGACATTAGTGTGCTCCTAACATATTTTCCTCTGTGATTAGTTAACCTGATTGTCATCAGTCGACATACTGATTTTACTGAAACTATGCAGTATTGATGAATGTGAGTTTGTGTTGAATCTTGCAGACCACGAATCCATAAAAATGGTGAGGCATTCGAACAGTATCAAAGCATCAATGAAGTAGCCAAGCAGTCTCTGGATGAAAGGATACTTTCGAAAACGTGTTTCTGTTTTGTTTACTTCATATTTTCTCCAGTCCAGTATATCCAGGTATTAAACTATATACAATGCTGCATTCAGGTTTTACAAAATACCATACTACCTAATATCTATATCTGTTATTCCATTGTCTCTAGGCAGTAAACATATATAGAGAAATGCACAATCAAGAGAAGCTTAGTGGATCTTCAATTGGGTGGAATCCATATAAGTCACATAACTATGTTTTTGTTTCTTATTGTATCTGATTTCATGGTATTATAAAGTCTTCTCGAGTGCAAGATATCAAGGGCTATACTTCTACTATCAACTGACTGGTGTTTCTCTCTTCTCTAGCGGTTGTTTTTTCTCTGATTCTAGCCTGGAGCTAAGAGACTTGGGTGGAAAAGCAATGATATCATACCGGCTAATTCCTCATATCCCTGAGTGGACACTATGTTTGAGTAGTATGTTGACATAAGTCACCCAGAACTAAATACTGACCATAGTACAGTGAACGAGTCTTACAAAACTGTAAAGAACACCCAGAGTCAGAAAGTATCAGAGGACTGTACAAATGGTAGTAAAGATCCATACAAATACCCCAAAACCAGCATCATTGTGTTTTCAACTCACAATTGCCTCCTTCTGCTTATATATGTCACTTCCGGCCCAACAGATAAAACAATAAACGAAACCTCCTGCAGTTCTTTGTTGGCTCCCTCTGGTCTCTTACTTCCTCATCTTCCCTGAAGCAGCTGCTTTTCCTCTCTCATTGAACAAGGCTGACAGACCTGGCATGGTTATAGGACCCAAGCCAAGCATGGCCTCTATAGACTTGTGGAATGGTGCATCTGTTACCTAGCACACAGCAACACATGCCTCCCTTCTAGTTCTTTAGTGTTATACAGAGGCTCAAAGAAGGTGGAAGAGATAATGCAGTAGGGACGTGCTGTGGCCCACGTCATTTGTTCTAGACAGACCTAGAACAGGAATTGAAACATCACACCGAGGCTTAAATAGTTTTGGTGTGACATTGCATCACTTGTTGACACAGTCTACTGCTCTTTATGTCTGGCTAGAAACATCTGTATCTGATGCCACAGCCCATGTTAGCAACCCCAAAAACACAGAGAGGGAGAGGCTTCGAATGCAAGTAAATGTATTTATTTATGACTTTCACTATAGATCCATGAATACAACAATAAAACAATAAAATATACAACAATTAAACAACGTGATACGCATTTAAAAATGATTTCAAATGAAATGTACTTGTGGTAACACTCAGTGACAGTAGAGGAATCAATCCATGATGAAACTAGTTGCTTCTTTTGCTGTCCTCACTTCTTTACATAAAAAAACATATTCTTAAAGAATCATAATCGTGTGGCTTGTTGCATTCAACCAAAAAAAAAAACATGATTCAGATCTTGAGTACTGAGGGGGCTTATTTACAAGCGGCCTGTGCCGCTGGTGCATCACGTTTTGTGATGCATCAGCGATGCAGGCTGCTGACCCATATCTAAAAGGTCATGCTAAGCCTCTTCGCGTGGAGTAAGGCAATGCGGCACAAGTTGCTGTGTTGCCGTACTTTGCATCAGGAAGCCGCTTCCATGGGTGCTGCACGGGTGTTCCCATGCAACATCAATGGATTGTGACGCATTCCAGATTTACAATAAGCCCAGAGGTGGTGTAAGGGTGACACAACGGGGAGAAATAGCTTTATTTATCGCTGTTTTTTCCTCTTGTAAACATGACACATTCCTGCCCTTTAGTTTTGACGCAGGGCAGCACAGAAAGAAGGCTTGCTTTCCTGCCCTGCGTCAAAATGTTGTAAATGAGGCCTTAAGAACTGATTTGACAAAGTGGGCAAGAATAGTGAGGGAGAGCTTTTTAGTTAATCTATCTATTGTGCATTTTAGTGGGAGAGTCTCAAATCTTATTAAATGAAAAAAGTTTAATACATGCTCTTGTAGTGTAACTAGATACCATTGTTTAGTGTTAAGACATGCTCATTCCACTATTCTACTCTTAAAACATGGTGATCCCCCTACTCTGATGCATGATTTAGGAGCCCTACAATGTGTAACATCAGCTAGAAGACTTGCTTTGACTACTGTATTTTTAAGGGGTGATTTAGAGTTTGGCAGACACGGAACTCTTGTGTTTACACGCATTAGCACATTAAAGCCAGACCTATTGGTTTGCCAATGCTTGCTATAATCCATTGTACAGTGGGCTGCATAAAGTGTGTGCCGATGTTTACATTATTTCAACCACTTTGGGAAGTTTAAACTACTTTGAACTACTAGCTATCGCTCGTAAATGTAAACATTCTTGCCCTCAAAATTCAAATGCACGTGGTAACTAACCCGGACACGTTCATTAACTTAAATAAACCCCAAATTAATATTCTGTTTTCAAAATAATATCAACTACTTTTTGAAAATATATATGATGCAACATAAAGAACACAACGAGAGCATTTACATCACATTTATTTAAAAACTGTAGCAAGCCCACTGTTCCAAGATGAAGCCTTATTATAATATTTTTACATTAAAAAATAATAACATAACTCTTTCTCAGTTCAAACAACTCCTAGTAGCTGACAACTGCAGCTTTGAGCAAGAAGAAAACAATGCCCCTTCCTTTAATGATGTCCGAAAAAGTTTGTAGATGTCTGATCTAAGTGCCACTCACACATCAAAGGCCACTACTTCAACATCATATTCCAACATGCCTGCACAAAACACTTAGGGCCATATTTATACTTTTTGACGCAAAACTGCGCTAACGCAGTTTTGTGTCAAAAACATTAGCGCCGGCTAACGCCATTCTGAAGCGCCATGCGGGCGCCGTATTTAATCAATGACGTTAGCCGGCGTTAGCCGCCGGC
This sequence comes from Pleurodeles waltl, assembly GCF_031143425.1. Classification (NCBI taxonomy): domain Eukaryota; kingdom Metazoa; phylum Chordata; class Amphibia; order Caudata; family Salamandridae; genus Pleurodeles; species Pleurodeles waltl. The sequence continues at coordinate 322,810,720 of NC_090436.1, forward strand.
GCTGCCTGGTGTGCGTGGAAAAAAACGACGTACACCAGGCAGCGTCGGCGTAGGGGGATATGGGGCTTGGCCGTCAAGAAATGGGGCAAGTCAGGTTGAGGCAATTTTTTCGCCTCAACCCGATTTGCGGCATTTTTTACGACTCCCAACCCCCATAGAAATTACTCCTGTCTTAGCAAAGACAGGAGTCATGCCCCCTTGCCCAATGGCCATGCCCAGGGGACTTATATCCCCTGGGCATGGTCATTGGGCATAGTGGCATGTAGGGGGGCACAAATCAGGCCCCCCTATGCCACAAAAAAAAAAAAAAAAAACACTTACCTGAACTTACCTTAATGTCCCTGGGATGGGTCCCTCCAGCCTTGGGTGTCCTCCTGGGGTGGGCAAGGGTGACAGGGGGTGTCCCTGGGGGCATGGGAGGGCACCTCTGGGCTCCTTCAGAGCCCACAGTTCCCTTAACGCCTGCCTTTTGCAGGTGCTAAAAAACGGCGCAAAAGCGGCCGTACGTCATTTTTTTTGACCCGCCCACTCCCGGGCGTGAATTTTGCCCGGGAGTATAAATCCGACGCACATGCCTCGGAGTCGATTTTTTAGACGTGAACGCCTACCTTGCATCTCATTAACGCAAAGTAGGTGTCCACGCTAAAAAATTACGCAAACTCCATGGACTTTGGCGCTAGACGCGTTTAACGCCAAAGTATAAATATGGAGTTAGTTTTGCGTCGAAATTGCGTTTAAAAAACGACGCAATTCCGGCGCGAACGGAGTATAAATATGCCCCTTAGGCCCAGATTTATACTTTTTCACACAAAACTGCAAAAAGTATAGCGCCGGCTAGCGCCATTCCATAAATATGGTGCCCGGCTGGCGTCTTGGAATGGCTCTAGCCGGTGCTAAGGCCCTGTTAGCGTCAAAATACATGACGCTAACCGGGTAGGGGAGTCGTAGGGAAAACTGAATGTTGTGCATGAAAGGATGGCGCTAGTCAGGTTAGAGTAAAAAAAAAAAGACTCTAACCTGACTAGGATCATTTTTTGGATGCACAACCCGCATAGACATGATTCCCGTCTTAGTAAAGACAGGAGTCATGCCCCGCAGCCTAATGGCCATGCCCAGGGGACATTTGTCCCCTGGGCATGGCCATTAGGCACAGTGCCATGAAGGGGGGCCCAAGTTAGGCCCCCCCATGGCACTTAGATTTTTTTTTTAAATACCTACCTGGACTTAGGTGTCCTCCAGGTGTGAGGGCGGGTGTGTGGGGGTGTCCCTGGGGGCAGGGAAGGGCACCTGTGGGCTGGTTCTATGGTCTCCGACCATGGAAAAAGGCCCACAGGTCCCCTAACGCCTGCCCAAACCCAGGCGTTAAATAATGGCGCTAAGCAGGCCCTCCTCCTCCTGTGCGTGACTTTTGCACAGGAGGATAAATAAGGCGCTAGGGCCTTTGAGTCATTTTTTGCCTGGGAACGCCTACCTTGCATCTCATTGACGCAAGGTAGTTTTCCGCAGGCCAAAAATGACTTTAACTCCAATATTTTGGCGCTAGACATGTCTAGCGCCAAAATATAAATACGGAGTTAAGTTTGCAGCGGATTTGCGTAAAAAAAATGACGCAAATCTGGTGCAAACAGAGTATAAATATGGGCCTTACTATCCTTTGCTATTATACTTCTCACTGCTCTTCTCAGCAACATGTCACAAAGCAAAGCCACCATTTTTTAATAAAACATAAAATTACCAAACGTATTCTTCAAGCCCAAATTAAAATTCACATTTTCGTAACTCAACCCTCTCTCATTAATCCTTTTTGACTCATTAATCAAAATCATCGCATATGCCGTAGAATCTTGTACCCTTCTAAAGAAAGGTAAAAACTGACCACAAACTATCCCATGGCTCAAAGAATCCATGAACAAGAAGACGTTTCTCAAACAAGTACAGCATACTCCAAGCCTGTCTTTAATGCTGAAAAAATACTTCACAGGGAAAGATATTTAAGCCATTAACAACCCCCTAAAATGCTTCAAAGTGGTACAAATGGGGAGTTTCTATTTGAGAACTGACCCTTAGCAATGAGACAGTGTGATGTTAGATCGGACCAGAAGAAGCAAAACAGGGCTCAGAAGGTGGGAGCACAGCAAAGCCAGCAGACCCTCAACCTGCATGAATGTAGGAAACAGCTTCATTTGAGGGGGGAGGTGTGGACTGGTTACTGTGTAGCGTGATAGCGCTGCTGCTGAATCACTAGCTGAAGAGTTGCTCTCAACAGTGGCTGGAATAATACCAGCTAAAAACAAATGTCCTTGAAGTAAAACTCACTTGAACAATTGACGTTGGTGCAGCTTTTGTCTGTGTCAAGAGTCCAGTATGAATACTCTTGCTAGGCCTCAGGCACTACTCTTTCCTTCCATGTTGATGAGGAGGAGAGCACTGTAGAAGCCACCCTAAAATCATACCTATTAACTCATTGTCATTTGGATGGTATCACGTTCCAAGGACCCACTTTCACACCCTTGTTAGAAATGAGGTCTCTAGTTGGCAGAGGTATACAGTTCCAGTCGCAACGCTGGCGCTGCATCGATCTGCACTTGGGGAGCCGGGCTGCATCGTTCCGATTCGGCGATGCAGTGATTTTCTCACCACTGGGCAGGCTGTGCGTCGATTCCGGCAGGCTGTGTGTCGATTTTCACCTCACAAGTTCAGAAAAAGAAGGCAAGCTCAATCCAAGCCCTTGGAGAGCACTTCACAGCAGAGACAGAGGCCAGCCAGGCAGCAGGGAAACAGCAAGGCAGCAGTCCTTTGCTGCAAAGCAGTCCAGGTGAGCCCTTTGGGCAGCCAGGCAGCTTCTCTTGGCAGGTTGCAGGTTCTGGTGCAGAGTTTCTTTCCCAGGAAGTGTCTTAGAAGTGGCTGAATTGGTAGGGTCAAAGACCCTGATTATATACCCAAATGTGCCTTTGAAGTGGGAGAGACTTCAAAGAGTGGCTTAGAAGTGCACAAGGTCCCCTTTCAGTACAATCCTGTCTGCTAGGGTCCCAGGAGGGGCTTTGGCAGTCCATTGTGTGAGGGCAGGACACTGTCCTTTGAAATGTCAGGCCCTCCACCCTTCCAGCCCTGGAAGACCCATTCAGTCTGCAGAGGTGTGCAGGTGTGACTGAGCATCGAGTGTTTGTGGTTGTCTGGATGAATTGCACAAGGGAGCTGTCAACCAGCCCAGCCAGATGTGGATTGCAGACAGGCTATAAGGCACAGAAGGATTTTAAGTGTAGAGAAATGCTCACTCTTTAAAAGTGGCATTGCTAGCATAGTAATATTTAATCATCCAACTTCACCAATAAGCAGGATTTCAATTACCATTCTGGCCATTCTAAATATGACCTGGTTACCACTTTCTGATCAGAATCTACCACTCAAATAGTATATGATGTTAGCCCTAATGCTATCCTATGAAAGGAGCAGGCATCACATCAGTGGAAAACGAATTTAGGAGTTTTTCACTACCAGGACATATAGAACACACGTTCATGTCCTGCCTTTTACCTACATAGCACCCTGCCCTATGGGTTATCTAGGACCTACCTTAGGGGTGACTTACATGTAGAAAAAAGGGGGTTTAAGGCTTGGCAAGTACTTTTAAATGCCAAGGCGAAGTGGCAGTGAACTGCACACACAGGCCTTGCAATGACAGGCCTGAGACATGGGTAAGGGGCTGCTTATATGGGTGCCCACTCAGTGCTGCAGGCCCACTAGTAGCATTTAATTTACAGGTCCTGGCAAATGTAGTGCACTTTGCTGGGGACTTAAAGTAAATTAAATTTGCCAATTGGGTATGAGTCAATGTCACCATGTTTTAAGGGAGAGGGCATATGCACTTTAGCACTGATTATCAGTAGTAAAGTGTGCAGAGTCCTAAAGCCAGCAAAAATGAGGTCAGAAAAAGAGGAGCAGGAGGGCAAAATGTTTGGGGGTGACTATGCCGAAAGGCCATTTCCAACACCCCTCAAAAAGCAAAAATCCTCCGATAGATGACAATGGGATCGACCTTCCTCAAAATCTTTTTCAACCTCCTAACAATGTTTCATCTCTATTAATTTTTAATGGTGTTGCCTGCAAAACCACTCAATCTCACCCTCTTAGTAGGCTCAAAAGGTCTAGAGGTATGCCCAAAGTATGCCTAAGGTTCCTGTAATACTGTCATACTCCAGGCACTTTGAAACATTTCCCTCTGTGCAGGCTCCTGCAATACCTCCCCCCTCTGTGCAGATTGCTGCATCACATCTCCCTAACCTTCTCCATGCTACCGCTGGACCACATTCACTACAGGCTCTTGCAGACTGTTTCCAGACAGGTTTATGCAGCCGGTGGGAGCTGATAGAGGTTGGTGGGGCACGTAAAGCTGAAATATATTTATTACAAACAGTAAATGCTTTATATATAGAATGGGCCCGGACACATCTGCAATACAAATTCCACAGGTTGGGAACCACTGCTCTATGCATAGTGCTAAAAAACAGGCTCCAACCCTTACCCAATATTGTGAGAGGAAAGGTGAAACACAATGCCTTCATCAGAACAGTGTGTTGAATGCACCATGATAAACATCAATGAAGGGTGCTGTAGTGGTGTCTTCACTCATTTCAAAAGCAAAAAGAACAGAAGATGGACGGAATGCTGAACAATGCAAACACTCACCCCCAGTCACAGATCTCAGTTTAATTTTTTTTTTTCTTCTTACCACGCCACCCCAGTTTGGACCCATCCATATGCAAATCAGTCTTGACCCTTTTCCCATAGGGAACAGTCCAACCAAAACTGCCAGGCCAAGTACACCCTGGACAGGAAAATACAGCTTCGACAACAGGTTAAATAGATGTACTTTATTCACCTGATCTCTACTCTCTATGGACAGTGCTACAAAACCGGCTCCAACCCTTACCCAGTAGGGTGAGAGGAAAGGTGAAACACAATTACTTTATCAGAACAGTGTGTTGAATGCACCACGGTAAACATCAATGAAGGGTTCTGCAGCTTTGTCTTCACTCGTTTCTAGGCATGATGATAGAACTTGAAGTCTGAGGTGTGCTAACAGCCATCCAACACAAAGTCGGAGTGCTGAAAATGGCAATTTGTGCTGGGAGCGAGACTAGTCACCATTAAGTAAATAACTCCTTTACTGAAACCCCAGGCACGGTAACTCGGTCAGTCAACTGCTTCAACCATTACTGTGAAAGGCGCACACAAAGAACCACACTGAGACGCAAAAGAGAAAACACTAGGGAGCAGGACTAGGAAACACGAGTAGTGTGTGGACATATGTCAACAGGGAAACATACAATATACAATAACATTGGTGTGAGAACTAAGTACAGCATATTGGCAGTGGGGAGGGAATGTAAGAAGAAATAATGCATGCAGGAACCACACATGCCCGAACAATGTGCTTGGAACAACGACCGCATTGTTCCCACGCATGCCTTTACACGTATGCCTTTACAATGATTTTTCATTGTTAAAGCATGCCTAGTAAAGGCATGTGTGGGAATGGCATGCGTTGTTCTATTATGTCATCCCCCTACCTGCCCTAAGGCCCTAAAGTACCCCACCCCTAATACTTAAACTACCCTGATCCCCACCCACCCTAAAAATAAAACTACCCCGACCCCCCCACCTGCCCTAAGGTCCAAAAGTAACCCACCTCCAATACTTAAACTACCCTACTCCCATCTGCCCTAAAAACAAAACTACCCCAACTCCCCCGCTCCCACCCCTAAAAACAAAACTACACCAACCCTCCACCCAACCTAAAAACAAAACAAGCCCAACCCCCCACTCTCCCTAAAAACAAAACTACCCGATCCCCCACCCCTGCCTCTAAAAACAAAAATACCCTCACACCGCCCCAAAAAACTGCACTTCCCGATACCCCCCACCCACCCTGTGCGCTAAAACCTTCCCCGACCCCCTCACCCACCCTATAAACAATGACCAGCCCTAAAAACAAAACTATCCAGACCCTGCCCCTAAAAATAAAACCACCCAGACACTTCCACCCACCCTGAGCCATAAAACCTTCCCGACCCCCTACCCGCCCTAAAACAACCGACTCCACCCCTAAAAACAAAACTACCCCAACACCCCATCCCTAAAAACTTAACCACCCCAACACCCTCCACCCAACCTGAACCCTAAAGCCTTCCCCAACCCCCACCCACCCTAAAAACAAGATTACCCCGATGCCCCACTCTCCCCTAAAAAAAATAGCCCAACCCTCCCACCCTGAGCCTTTAATCCACCCTGCCCCTAAAAACTACCTCCCAACCCTGCCCCAGCCCCACTTACCTGACCACACCCTCTCCTGATCCACCCCCCCAAAAAAAATAGAACAATCCCCCCACCCCAACTCCTTTATCCACTCCACCCCTAAAAACTACCCCAACCCTGCGTGACCCCCCCACCCTAAGCCCTATCCTTAAAAAAAAATCCAAAACACCCCCACCCCCTTCCCTAAGAATAAATAGCCCAATACACCACCCCAAGCCCTTTATCCACCCCTCACCCCTAAAAACTACCCCTAACCCTGCCCCAACCCCACTTACCTGACCATGTCCTCTCCCGATCCAATCTGCCTTTTCTCTGCCTTAACCATGCATATGTGTAGTTCAGCACATGCGTGGTTAAGGCAGAGAAAAAGCCATGCGTTGTTCCGGCAAGCGTGGTTACACTTGCGTGGGAAACATCTGTGTTGCTCCCAACACATTGTTCAGGACGTTTCCCGTGGGAAGAGATAGAATTAGGAATAATAACCATTTGTGTTGTCCATTGAAGAGATTTTAAAACATGGACATCATTTAGGGGTTGCCAGGGATTGCAGCTGTGAGCACTGGCCTGCCCCTTATGCCCCCTGGCACTGCCTTTGCGACCCCTGGCCTCAAAGGTGGCAAAATCAGTACAAAGAACACAGGGGTGGCTCCCCATTCATTATTATCTGCCTGTTTTGCATTGTACGAATAGTGAATAATATTCTACTCTTCACTATTAGTTTAATAAAAAAATGAGAACAGGACTTTTAGTGGCAGCTGTAGTGCGTGAAAATGAGTCTAAATATGTGTTTGTAGGTAAGAGTCTGTTTATGTGAGAGAGAGAGAGTGGGTGCATATGTGTGAGCAAGTGTTTATGTGTAAGCATGTACGTGTGAGTAAAAATTAAGTGACAGGTGGTGAGTGAGACTGTGTGAGTTTGAGGCCCAGATTTTCTATTCTTTGATGCAAGGCATCACTGCACAAAAGTTGCAGCACTGCCTTTCACCAAAAGGAGAAAGAAAAACTGTCCCATATCTCAAATAAATGGTGCATTTTATCTCTCTCCGTCTGCTGACACACTTTGGTAGCCATGCGCAAATGCTCACACCCGTCACCCATAGTGCAAGAATATATGTGTTCCACGAAGCACAGGTTTTGCACTGGAAGGGGTCCATTCCAGTACAAAATCTATGTTTTGTGATGTTCTCACTGTAGCACACATGCAAAGATTGAAAAACGAGAAGAAATTTAAAAAAAATCTCCTCATTAGGCCTGCTTACAGGAGCCATAACAGTTTGGCTAAAATTCCTGTCTACCAATGTTTGTATATAGGAATTTGCATCACAACCCATAGGTGGTTGCATGGGAATGTGTGTGCACCACCCATGAAATGCCCCCTTGGTAAAAAATAATTAAAAGCAGCACACATAGCAACTGTGTGTGACTTTGGAATACTATTCAATGCAAATACTAATTGTTGTGATGGGAAGGTCATGTGCATGCCTTCCTGGTAAAAATCAAGGGTCATATGATGTCACTTCCTGGGATGTCATTAAGGTCAAAAGGTATATGATGTCACTTCAGCTGGCATTTGGTGAATCAATGCCCAAGCCCTAACATGCACACATATATTCCTACATTCTGAAAGGTAAAATCTACAAGAATGCATCTAACTGTGTGAACAAGTACATTTATAACATGATTTAAAAATTATAAACATCACAAAGAAAGCATTGTTATTCATGGAACATAGTGGTTATATACGTATGCACTTTTAGAAAAATATACCTAATTGCGTGAGACTTGGCTTAGGATATTTCAGCCATTTGACTCTCTGCAGTGCAGGCCTGAACTTGCAAGGATCCAGGTCTACTTTCCTCTTAATATGCAAACTTCAGGAGCATTCCAGACCAGTAGAAAGAGCGTCTCAACCAAGGGTCTAACGCAACACAGGGGAAGAGGAAACACTCAACAATGTAGTCCTTGAATAGCGCTCCACATAATGTGTTGTGATACACAGCGATTTGATGTCTCCTAATTACAGTGGCATATTACACAATACTAGCTACTGCCCTCGAAATGGGTGATAGTTTTGTCAATTTCTGTGATTAACTAATAATTAATTACCATGAAATAGGTACCCTGTTACTTATCTTCTGCTGAGCAGCTGTTGATATGTGTGCTTTTCTTCATTAAGATTCTTACCTTGACCTATTTACTGTAATTACCTTGACTAACAAAGGTCCTGCAAATAAGTCAACATTAAAGTCTTGCATTCAAATAACCATTGTTCATGAATGTTTGACTTAGCTTCATTTCCCCAGCATCTCATTATTACCTAACAGGGTCCAAACTGCTCTTAACTGACAAAGGCCTCCTGGTCTAAATGGGCACATTTATTAGCTCATATCAGTAACGCTGTACAGATAAATTGTTTGCTGATGTATTTGTCATTTGACAATCATCCTCTCCAGTCCAACCTGCTACTGTAGTTGATAAGAACGACCTCCACGTGATGTAAGTTACGCTTTGCATCCACCATTGCTACAGTGAATAGATATCTAAACAACTATATGTGTATTGAAAGCATCTCCTTAAACCTAAGTTGAAATCTGTCAGCAGTCATTGAACTTTTGCTTCTTTAATCAAGCATATTATGTCTAAAGCCCATTTAGGGTCTTTTATATTTTTATATATTTCTCGATTTTAGGGTCTTTTATATTTTTGTATGTTGATCAACACAAATATATAGGAAAAAACGACAATTGTCATGGGATGCTATTAAAAATGGGAACGGGTGTGATAGCAAGCAAATCGAAAGCTATAAAATGGAAACCAAAGTAAGTTTTTCCAATTGACCAACTGATATCAGATGCAAGCCCTTCATCAGTGCAGTATTGTGTTATTTAGGTTGCAGCAGAGGAGGAAAATATCTTTATATCTCTATTTGGAAATGATCTGTCTGCACATGCTTAATGGTTTAATAATGACATTAAACCACTAATAATAATGACTTTTGGTAAGATATATACTGATTTTTACACGCAAATTATTTTTGTTCACTTTTCAGCTTGTCAAGCCTCCTCTTTCATCTCTCTCTCTTAACACAATGCTTCACTTTCTTCTGAATCTTAGAGTATACACCTATTTTAATAGTTTCTGCTTCCCTTATGTCTACAGTTCTGCAAAATTATAATTCTGCTGGCAAAGGTTCTTCCCTGGGAAGAAATCCCATTCCCTACATTTCCTCAAGTTTAGAGGTGATCCATCCTCATCCCACTGTGGAAGGATTGCTATCCAACCCTTTTTTGGAGTGAAACTATGGCCATTCCCAGGGTAGGACTGGAATCTGTGAATGGCCAAAACTCACAGGTTTGTGGGTGTTCCAAACTTACAAAGCAAATCACACCTTATTCTACCCACTCCCTACCTCTTCCCTGGGTTTTACTAATATGTAGTTACAGAATTGCTCATTGGAAATTATGAAGAAATAAAAACCATTTAAGTCAGTTAGGAATCATTTTGTGGTTTTATGACCTGAGTGAATGAAGCAATTGTCAGCAGTAAACATATGTTAATGACCACAATGCCTTGTTGAACAGGCCCCACAAAGAGTTTTCACATTTAGCTTAACTCAGTGCTCAGATTACTCTTCTATAAGAAACACTTTGTCAGGGAAAGACATTTTGAAGTTTAAGAAGTATTCGAGGAGGAACATATTTGATCCACTGTTTTGAGCAATACAAATTGTGTAATAATTTTGTGTTGCAAGTCTTTGAACACAGATGTGATGTACCAAAAGCAAATCTTACACAGCAGGTTGATATTATTCAATGTATTTATTAATATTTATACAATGCTATTGTGCACACTGAACGTATATAGACGAATATAGTTAATGTTGCATTTTGGGAACATATTTCTTATGAATTAATCTAATATTCAAAAGATAATTTCTTACTAGTAAGAATTCTAATAAAAATGTAGGTCTTTGTTGGAAATACTTTCCACAGCTAAAAAACTATTCAGGTCACCTTTCACATTTTCCTTACTTTGACAATAAATCGCTAATTTTCAAGAAGACAATTTTCATCATCAATTAAATGTCTGAGGTGCAGCCATACATTGTATTCAATATTTCTTTTACAATTTACTTGGCATATATTTGAAAAAGTAAATACCAAATTGTAATGTTATTCTTGATTTATTCCATACTTTAGAAACACAACCCCTTGTTTTATTTTTCTTTCCTTCCCCTTATAATTCCTCTTAACTGTATTTTTATTTTCATAAAATCAAACATGTTGCCTTTCATACAAAATATGTTAAAAAGGTAATCACATTAGACTCTGTTTATTATTTTTGGTAATTATAGTGTAATATGATGTGTAATCTGAAACCCAATTATGTAATTATCTTAATGTAATCCTAGAATGAGTTATAATATAACGTTATTGCAATAATCATATTAATACAGCTTGTTAAACAAAAAAGGCCCTTCCAGAATCTATCAAGTGTTACTATCATAAAATACATTTGCAATTCATTCTTCCATCGTTCGAGGAAAGATCAGAAGTAATGTCGAAGCACACACTGTCAAAGAGGTAATACCTAGAAGGTTCTAGAAGTCACAAATTACCCCTTCTCAGAAAAACTCAGGTCCCACAGAACACTGAAACTACATTAATTTCCAAACCAGGTGATGGGACCATATGTGATACATCCCAGATTCGATACACTGACAGGGTGTTTACTCATGAACTGTCACTCAACAAGACCTTCAAGTTAATTTGTGACTTTATCATTCCTTACCAAACTCTGAGAAATTATCACTTTTCAAATATGTAACTATTACACACTCCATTGTATAAATTATTTCCAATTACTGACAATCTGCACAGTTGCCAAACGGCACAAATGTGATTCCATTCTTAGCAATTTTCGAGCCTTAAACTGGTTTATTTCAAAAGAAAGAGAATTGCATTTGACGTGTTTTGCATTATGTACAGGATCTCCTGTACTTCACCGCCTCTTTTGACAGGCACCCCAAAAACAGAAATGCAATCCTGATTCCTGGCTTTTGGGTTTATTTATTTGGCAGGTGAGGTTCTCTGCCACAAACATGGCATAATACCTTGTCTGCCAAACTGATGGGACACCACCTCTATTTAGAGCCGAGAGGAGCGCTGTGTGTGCCAGTGGTGACCATGCTGGCACAGGCTGATGGAGGTTGGGCCATCGGTCTTAGTTCCTCAAACCTTACTGTCCTATTTAGAGCAAATGCTCTCACATACTTTATTTCCTGTTCGGGACCGCAAGAAAAAGTCTGGCAGGCTCATAGAGAAAAAAATGCATAATGATCCCCACACCATGGGTGAAAACTCAGAGGGTGTAAGGGTAATTCGTTTTTTGTTTTACAGAAATAAAGTCCCTCTTGAAAAAATAAACTGTAGCAGCCTTTCGGGTAATTGACAATGACTTCAGAGGATCCACGAGTGCGGAACCTTCTTTAAAGGCAGAATATCTGACAAACAGGTAGAGATTTACAAACATGAAAGGCAGTAGTCCACGGGGCAGTGGAGATTATTGTCTCTGTTACCTGCAGGGCAGCAGACTGCGTACCAAACTCCATTTGGGACCTTTGATCTGTTTACAGCGAACGTATTGTAGCTCCCATATTTAGGCAAGCTAAATGGAGTAGTAAGGCTCCTTGAATCAAACGTCGAGAACACATTTGGAGAACCTCAGTCTGCTAAAATGTAGGTAATCCCTAAAGAACCTGCCCTAACATGAGGGATGCTAGGAGAATCTGCTTTTACATAAGATCTTTCATGGCTGTGACTGTGCCAAGAAAGTTCTGATGGGGGGTATGCCACACCTTTACAAATATATACCTGGACACAGAGTGATAGATAGAGAGATAGATAGATAGATAGATAGATAGATAGATAGATAGATAGATAGATAGATAGATAGATAGATAGATAGATAGCCTTCTATTTGAAGGAATATGTAGTCTGAATGACTAAACTAATCTAAAGTCCCTTTCGCCTGATGTTTAATAAAACAAACAAAAAAGCCTTATTCTTGATGGTAGGTCAAGAAATAAATTGAAATCAAAAGACCGATCAGTACTTCAAATTTTAGAATATTTAACCTTTAATGATTTATGACAAAATGGCTACTGTGTGAGACCCAGTATTCTAGCACTGTGATATCCAGTCACCTCATCCATCCAGCTCCCCAATACTGGCTGAAATCCTCATCGAGATGGAGGGTGCTAAAAAGGGAAAAACAAGAGCAGACTGACTTTCAACTCTTCCGACAAGTGAAGGGAGCGTTCGTCGACCCTCTCCCTCCTCCCCATGTACATTATGAAAGGCAAGGAACAAATATATTTTTAAAATGAGCATGAGAGGGAGTTGCCTAGTATGGTAAATCCATCGCATTAGGAGGGTTACAGCACCTGAGTGTGTTGATTATGACAAACTGTAATCCCAGACAATAGTTTATGCAAGTGGTATACAAGCCTATTTGCATCTAATAATTCCTAGAATATTCAGCCACCAAAGTACATTCTAATGGACATAGCCCTCGTCTGGTGAGTTTGGAGCAGACGCGTTGCCATATAAGAGGGCATTATCTCTGCTTGTTTGAGCTTGGAAGGTGTACTATAGTTCTTCTAAGGATAGAGCGGCAGTCCTGGGTTGAGTCTTGTTGAAATCAGAAGGTACAGTGAGGCTGTCAGCAATACTAGAATATAAGGGTTGGGTCATAACTCAATAAGTATTACATCTCTGTGGCTTTACTGTCTGCTGTGTTCGGAAGGCCGTCTTTTAGTTTGATCTCCAGGTTAAATATCTCATTATGCTTATATTTACTAAAATGTGGAACATCCTGTGTTGTACAAACAACAGCTGATATAATTTGTCATTGAGTTTGTATTATAGCTCAGATGACAGTCGCTGCATTCATTTATTAAATACTATTTTAGCATATTTGTGGATTGGTAGAGGATATTGTAACTTGTGAATTAAAAAATTTACAGGAAATCTGCCTCATTACTCTGTGGATTTAGGCAATTACCAGACGGAATCAAAAATGTCGTGAAATGAAAGTCATGAACATCACTACTGATGAAGAGATGAAATTGGCTTAATAGATGTGCACGTCCCTCCTTCCCATAAACATATGTACTGCTTCCCTATGAAACAACAAGTAAACTTTCAAACTTGGGGTGCTTCTCCCCACATTTTGAAACAAGCTTTGGGAAGTGTTAGCGTGGTTTACAAGTTCTGTTGAACATATCAGAACATAGCATTACATATCAATATAATATTGCATATTCTGCAATATTGTAACAAACATAACATCTCTTTTATTCATGCCATGAAATGTAGACCATGGCAGCTCTAGAAATGTGTATACCTCAGTGCTGACTGCATTGTAAGTAACTTTTTCTAACCTTTTTATGAAAATGTAATTTTAGAAAATATAAACACCAAATTAATTATTTTGATATTTATAGAAGCTTCTATTTCATCAGGTTATTTGCTATCACTTGAAATATATCAGTTTCTAATTTAGCGGATATGATGGGTTGACAAGGTGAATAATGTTGCTTAGGATGATCCGATTAGGATTTTTTTAATTGTGTGTCTACAAAAGACCTGGGCTGGTAAAATAGTTCATATTGATGAGTTCATCTCTGTTTTTACACCAGCCACCTACTCAAGATTGGAGCACCAAAGAGGTAGACTTTTAATGTTGATATCTACCATATTAGACAGAAGGATTTTTTATACCTATTTTCAAATCATTTGTCTGTTCCATGAGACTAGGGAAATGCTTATTATTGTTAATTTTTATCAGAATAATTTTAACTCTTGTAATACAGACACATTAGCTCCCCTGGACCAGACCCTTAGCAAGGTATTGAATGGATTGAACATGGATTTTACAGTAATTGATTTTTTGGGGGGAGGGTTAATTGTAGGCTCTGTCCAATTCCCAGAAGCTCTGTTTGTGGGGTGTTGGGATGTGACACTAAGGATGACTCTCATTTTGAGCACAATCTGTGTGGTGATATCCTTCATTCCTTCATGAGAATGTACTCACTTCTTCTTGCATTACATTTTACTGCTGCCCCAGTCTATAGACACATTACCTTTTCTGGTAAAGGCCCGGGTACTTTGATTGGTTTTATTGCCCTCTCACAGAAATATAGACAAAAGTTTGTTGGCTTTTCGATCTTACTAAATTGCCACAGCAATCACAAACACTTAGCTCTTTTCCTTGCGTTGGGTGATCTGCATCAACAGGTTACATCTTCAGTTTTATCAATAGTAGCCGATAGAAACAAGAGAATCCTCTGTAAATGGGTAACTCAGGGCATCTGTTAGCTGAACTTGTAGCCAGAAATTGGGAGCAGACAGCAGTTTTATGGATACCGAGCTGTATTCCACACATATGTTGAGGGTATTTACTGGGATTTGTAATACCATAACTGAGGTTCTAACATCTGTAAAGAAACAGGAAATCTATGCCCCAGAAGTGGTTTTATGGAGCATGCTCACAGACACATAGCGATCTTATTTCTGCCCTTGAATTAGTCCCTGCTCTACGGAGGGGGATGTGGTGAGGCTTTGTAAACAGAATTCTAAGCAGGCCATCTCGCATAGGAAGGCAGCGATAAACATGTTGGCAGGCACATAGCGATCTTATTTCTGCCCTTGAAATAAGCCCTGCCCTAGGTAGGGTGAGGCGGTGAGGCTATGTAGATGGAATTATAAGCAGGCCATGTCACATAAGAAGGCAGTGATAAGGCATGACGCCTGGGAACAGTTGCGTGAGGCTAGCTTAAAGAACAAAACTTGCCTTTTCTGGAAAAAGATAGCCATAATACCGCCCCTGATTCAACCATCTTGTCGCACAAATGGGTTGACACTTTTTCAGGGTATATGATAACAGTACTGAATCAGATTAACATTCCGACACTGTAGTTATCAACCCCTCAGAGGACTGTTCGCATCTGGCACCCATTACTTTGGGGGAGATTAGCTCTGCAATAGAACACGGTGCAAGGAATAAGGCCCCAGGTCCTGAAGGGGTGCCAATCAATCTTCTTACTGACAACACAGAACTATAGGCACCTCTCATTGTCAATGTGTTAAGGAGTGCTGCAGCCGTGGGCCCGCATAAGTCATGGTCGAATTCCATCATCATCCCTATCTATAAGAAAGGTGGAAGAACGGACACTCGATGTTATCAGCCCATCTCCCTAATCAATTCAACAGCAAACGTACTGGGTAGGATTGTACTTGATCAGTTGGAAGCCTGAGTGGCAGAGAAGGGCAAGTTTTCAATTGCTCAGTAGTCTTGCTAGGGCCTTGGTACAGTTGATCAATGTCTGAACCTCCACTTAATTCTTAGTAAGTACACGCAGGAGAAGAAGGGTTGTTTGCACTTAGCATTTATGGATTTCACTTCAGCATTGGATTGGGTTGACAGAGGGAAGCCTTGGAGAGAAAAGTTGGAAAGCCAGTGAAGTCCCCATTGGCACATTTTTTAGCTCAGATGCAGAAAGAGGTGCACAAAGAGGTGGCTGGGTGCATAATGAATGGGGCTAATGGTGAATGCACTGCTCCGATTAAAATGAAGCATGGTGTGAGACAGGATGTGTGCTGGCCCCTTTTCTTTTTTGTCTATACATCAATGATCTTGTTACCTGTTTTACTGTAGGGGAGTCAGATACACCCTGGGTTGATCCAAGGAAACTCCCTGCATTGCTATAGGCAGATGATTGTGTTCTAATATCAAGAACCGGTGTCGGCCTACAGACGCTGTTAAATAGATTTGTCTGGTTCATGGGTAATCTGGGACTTATGATGAATATAGCCAAGTTACACGCCATTGCCTGTGGGCATGCCTCTTTTAACATGAGACCTCATTTTATTAATGGTGATAAAGTTCTCCGTGTCCCAACCTTCATATATTTTGGGGTACCCTTTGATTACAAAGGTACATAGATGCACTTAATTAAGACTAGGAAATCCCAGCTTGACCAAACTATAGAGGCCCTTTTAGTTTCACTTGGAAGCTGGGCTTCAAACCTCTAGACGTGATGGTCAACATTTATAAAGCTTGCTGTTGTTCTGTTATGACATACGGTGCTGGTGTCTTGGATTATTGTGATACGTTATGCTTGCTGGTCAGCGAGATTGTGTCCCTGAGAAGAATTTTGTCTGTCCTCAATAGTGTGCCCACTTTTCATTGTCACACAGTTTGCATTAAATTAGCCCCCCTTATGTTGTGGTACTGTATCTGGTCAAAACAAGAAACTTTTTTAAATAAGGAGGTAATCACTGACTGTTTACAGCTTTACCATACTCGTAAAATCCCATGGTTGAGATATGTTAAAGAACAATGTGTTCTGTTAGGTCTGGAAGCATGTTTCTTTAGCCCACAGAACACCACTGCCCTATATAAAGCTGTTTAAAGACTAAGGGCCCCATTATGAGTTTGGGGGATGGAAAACTCCATCCGCCAAACTCCCAACAGGGTGGCTGCTGCGTATGCGGCGACCTCCCCGCCGGAGCTATTATGGGTTTCCTTCCTGCTAGGTCAGCGAGCGAAAACCTAAGTTTCCGCCACTGGCCTAATGGGGAAACAGGCTTCAGCATTGTCTCCAGCTCGTAATCGAGCTGGCGGCAATGCTGTCGCCTGCAGGGTGCACCAGCATCCTCGCAGTGTTCACTATCTGCTCTGCAGACAGGGACCATTGCGAGAAGGCTGGCCAGGGGGGCCCGTGCACTGCCTATGCCAAGTACACTGGCAATGCAGGGCTCCCCCTGAGGGCCCCTGCATCCGTTCTCCCCAAGCCTTTTCATGGGGGTGCTACTGCCATGAAACCGCTGGCGGAGAAGGGGGTTGAAATCCCCAGGGCAACACTGCTTGTAGCACTGCCTTGGTGGATTCAGACCGCCACCATGCTCCAGACCGCCGGGATCCGAAACCCTGGAGGAGCTGGCGGTACCCTGGAGGTCCGACCGCCAGGGTTGTAATGTGGCACTCGGACCCCCGCATTGGCGGAGCTCGTAATAAAGCTCAGAATTTCTTACTATGTTTGGACGGAGAAGAGAAGATAATAATTCTATATATTTTGGTTAATGTTCCCATCAAGACTTTAAAAAGATAGCAATTACAAACATTGGAAGTAGATTAACAAAATGTCTGAAACATCACAATTAAAATTTAAGAGACGATATACTGCAGAAAATATGCAAAAATATTCACAGAGTACTAATTACCAATGTCGTTGGTGCTTAAGGGCTGATCACAAAATGAACGGTGCTCTGCAAACACCCCAGAGTCAGGCACATTATGGGTAATCATTGAGAGAACAATGAGACTGACTCAACACAACTGAACGCATAAAGTCAAACATAATGAAAAGGGTGTGAAATGATTATTCATTATAGAAAGCAGCTGTTCCTCCTGCAGAGATGTGCTATTCGACACAAAAACGTACGTGCTTGCCTTCTTGGTGTCCCTTTTTTTCGATGCTACCTTTAATGAAATAATTTTATTTAAGTTTTGAAAGGGAGTGCCGACCTAAACAACTGCCTTTGCCTCTCAACAGAAAGTGCCTATGCTGGAATTGTTTGTACACATTAAATTTACGATATGTGAGGATCGATCAGAATATATTTCTTCTTAAGGAAATGCAACTGAGTAAGCAATGTTCTCTTACAAAGTATTCAATTTGGTTCCACGCACATTTACTTTAACAATCTGTACTTGTATTGTTTAAACTATTCTCATAACACGTTTTTTCGACATGGCACTTAAAAGTTTAATTCAACTTTAAAACATAATATTTCTTGTTTTCCCCTTCTTCAGAACCTTATTCTGGTGCATACAGGTAGTCAAAAAGCCACGCTGATCTGATTGTTCAGGGTGTGCAGCATACATGATAAATACGAAACACAACATATGCATTGTAAAAGAGAGAAAAAACATGAAAAAACGCTCTAGCCACGGCACGGGCATACACCAGGCGCCGTCAGATTAAAGCACCCACCGTCTCTTCTGCTGTTTAATGTCAATGGGCGGGTTAGTAGCGTAGGGCGATCCATGAATGTAGGCGCTGCGGAACCTCGCCACTTTCTCCAGGGTCAGGTACTCGCAGCTTGAAGGTAAACTCATGGTCCCCACGCAGGGACATCAGACCGCGCGCCGAAGAAATCCGGGCATTCCTCTGATAACCGGAAACCAGGGGGTACTTCACCCCGGGGAGCAGGGCAAACACAACCTGGCGCTCCTGCCCTTGGAGAGACAAATGACTGATCTCTCCGATCTCCACCAGCCACCAACGCGCCGTCCTTAGCCAGGCGACAGCAAATCACGAGGAAGAGCCACCACTGGCTGGCTCAACAGGTTGCGCTGCTGTGGGGACGGGGACCACAGCACGACCGTGGGCAGCCCGCACTGTGGCAGGGCAGAGCACACAAGGCAGCCTCAAGAAGGGGCAGGAAAAGGTGTTGGCACATTAATCATCATTCCCTCTGTTACGGGTTGATGAAAAGGCCAATGCTAACTTGCCTGCAGTGAGTGAAAAAGTTAAATATGCTTTAGCTAATCAATACATTTATATTCAAACAGAAAACAGCGAGGTGCCAGTCACAGAAGAATTAACCCAATAGCTCCTGCTCTCTGGTCACTCCCGCCCTTTGTTATTAAAATATGCTCTGACGCATTATTAGGATTAATGACCACAGCTGTGTTGAATATTGTTGTCCGCTCACAGGTGGACTTTCTTAAGCGGTAATTTCATTACACAGTTTGTTTGTCCACTCGCAGACGGACTTCGCTCTGGGGTTTTGATTTCTATCACCCTTACTACTATCATGATAACCATTTGTTTGTCTTCTTTATCGGCATTTTGATGGCAGCGACTGCTTGTGGGATTCCAGGATCTGGTGCTTATTTCAGTTCCGTTTTTTGCTGCACCTGGGCTTCCAGTGCCATGCCCGTCTCACAGCCGCCCTCGAAACCCTCTTTTTCCTTCCTGATTTTCTGAACTCTCCCTGTGGACTGTCCATTACGTTTCCGCAACCTACTTCATTTACCTAAACGATTTATTTCACCATTTGCCATCCTCCAATTTGACTACACACCCTTTCACACATACCACTCTTTTTGGACCAGAAAATTTAGAACTCCCTTTGACAATTATTCCCGGTAGTCTGACACAAACCCAATCTCCTACCTCAGCATCTCTCTCTTTGTTCTTTCTACCCTCCACATATTTACTTTGAGCACATTCACGTCTCTTAGCCACACATTTTTTTTCTCTTCCAGCAACTACACATCAATCATCCCTGGGCGCACCAACTTGTTAGCCACCTTCCTACCTTTGAGTAAGGCAAAAGGTGACACCCCTGTGACAGCATTAGGTGTAGTCCATAAAGCCCATATCAATTCCTCCAATTCTTTCTTCCATTCCAACCAGTGCTTAATTTGTAAATAAAGAGGTGCCGGTGCTCAAAGCCCTTCTCTTAAACACAAGACTGCTGTAATTAAATCTGCCAGCACTGAATACTGAGGCAGCGTAATCCTGAAGCCATCTCGGGCCTCTTCAATCCATTTACGGCCACCCCTGCCCGTTCAGCTCCTCCTGCAACTTTCTACTTTCTCCCTTTATGACGCTTTTTTGTTTTTTCTTCTTTCGTCTTTCCCATATGTGTCTTTTGCTCGCAGCAAATGCTTGAGGCATAAGAATAAGCCCCGGCCCTCACAAATAAGTGCCAGTGCTCAGCACCGGAAACAACAAGCACAAATTAAGCACTGATTCCAACCCATTCACCACAGACACTTGTATTTTATCCTTTATAACTCGATTACATCTCTCTACCAAACCATTACATCTTGGATGATATAAAGACATCGTCACATGCTGCACTCCCCAATTTCTCATAAAACCTTCAAATTCCTAAGAAACAAATTGTACACTATTATTGGTAACTATTTCAGCCGGAACACCTTCCCTCATGAACAAATCCCTCAAAAACTTTGTCACTACTGTAGTGTTTGGTGTCCTGACCCAATGGATGACTCCAGGCCACTGAGAATAACAGTCCACTAGAACTATGCCAAATCGTTAATTTTCCCCTAACATATTCATGGGTCCGATTATGTCCATCTCTAACTTATGCCAAGGTTTATCTGGACACAATACCGCTTCAATTGGACTTGGCGTTGTTACCTGCGACTTGTCACTCAAAGTACATGACACATATTCTCTCACCCAATGTTCGACTTGTCTATCTACTCCTGGCCACCAAAATGTTTCCCTTATTCTCCTTTTCATTGCACTCATCCCCGCATGTCCCTCATGTGCCAAATTTAACATCTTACCACGCATTTCCTGTGGCACAACCAACAAACTTCCCCTTCTTAAGATGCCCTCTGACCAACTCAACTCCTGAAATATCTCCTTATACATCTTCATTTCATCGCTCATTTCATTCATGACCCGTCCATTACCTAGATTCCTAACTAATTCCTGCAGCACTTGATCTTGTCTTACAGCATCTTTCCACTCCTGCTCGTCAATACATCCCTTCTCATCCAACATGGTACACGCCACTACCTGAAGGTCATCATTGATATCATCTTCATCACCCTCATCCACAAGAAAACGTGACAGGCAATCAGCAAAAACATTTTTGATACCAGCAATATACTCCAATTTGAACTGAAACTCTTGTAGCCTATAATGCCATTTGGCAATCCTGGGTGTCGCCCTGTATGCACCCTTCAGAGAAAACAAATTAACCAAAGGCTTATGATCTGTCCTCACAATGGATTCAGTTCCCCACAAATACTTTCTGAAGTGATTCAATCCCCACCAACACGCCAAGGCTTCTTTCTCAATGACCGAGTAAGTATACTCAGCTCCTCATAAAGGTCTGGAACCAAATGCCACAACCTCATTCCTTCCATTCCTGGATTGCATTAACACAACCCCCAAACCATACTGGCTGGCATCCATCACAACTATACTACAATCACTTGTATCAAATGGTTTCAACGGCATGGCAGAAGCCAGTTCATCCTTGATCTTATTAAATTCCTGATCCTTATCTTCTGTCCACTCAGACTTGGATTTATTCTGTAATAATTCATGCATTCCTTTCATCCGTTCAGCACACTTTGGAATGAAACGTGCATAGAATTCCACCATTCCAAGAAAATGACCTTAGTTGATCCTTGTCAACAGGTGCAGGAAATTCTCTTATGGCCTTCACTAAACTTTTCTTTGGTTCCTTTACGACAATGTGCGCCCCAAGTAATCCACACTATCCACAACAAACTTACACTTGTTAATTTCCAAAGTGACTCCTTTATCTTTCAAAATTCCTAACACCACTCTCAACTTTTCATTAAGTTCTTTCTTGTCCATTCCTCAAATCAAAATATCATCCTGAAAACACTTGACCTTCTCCAAACCCTTGAACATTGCCTCCATTATTCTCTGAAAGACAGATGATGCAGATGCCAAACCAAATGGCATACGTTTAAAATAATACGCTCCATTCGGTGTGACAAATTACGTCAAATGGCGCGAATTATTGTGTAAAACAACTTGATGATACGCCGAAGACAAATCTAGCGTTGCAAACACCTTTGCACCTCTAATCATGGTTAACATCTCTGTGATGTTGGGTAATGGATGCCTATAGACCCATATTTTCTCATTCAAATCCCTCAAATCGATGGACATTCTCAAAGCCTCATTGGATTTTTTCATTAAAACAATGGGAGAAAGCCATTCGGAACTCTCAGTGGACTCAATCTCATCATTATCACATAATCTTTCCAATTCCTTTGTTAATTCTTCCCTCATGGTTATAGGAACATGTCTAGGTTTGTGAACCACAGGCTCCACTCCAGTCTTCAATTGTATTTGATGGACAAACCCTTTTATCCTTCCCAATCTGTTACTAAATGCTTCTGGAAAATCATCAGCCCATTTACTATTTTTCCCTGAAATTGAATTTATCACCTCCTGGCGTAACATCACTTGTTCATCACTGTTAGGATTGAATACAATCCCCAATTTTTTCTGACCCATCCACCCCAACACATTTCCTCCTGTACGTGCCACATAGACTGTTGTTCGAGTTTGGTTACCTTTAAAATCTAATGATGCTCCAAACTCTCCTACACCATCAATAGGTTTTTGCCCCATAAGCTACTGGTTTAACCTTAGATTGCTTCAATTGAACATTCAATAACTTGTTATATTCTTCTAAATTAATCAGAGTGAAAAATGAACCAGAATCCTCCATCATCCTGTAGTTGATTCCATTAACTTTCACCGCACACAAAGGTTTCCTGGATTGAATCTGTGACACCACTACTATATCTTCACCAGCCGTTGAATTTTCCTCCAGTAAAAAGTACAATACTCTCATCACTTGAATCACTATGACTGCTTTCCACTGAACAGGATTCCACAACATTTACCAACTTAACACTCCTTGAATCCTTCGCCCACTCCCCTTTACACACTTTCATGAAATGACCTTTCTTCTAGCATTTTTTACATCATTTCTCAAATGCAGGACAGGATTGAGAATTCCCCAAATGCTTCCTACTCCCACAATGGTAACATTCAAAAGGTTTTCTCTTGTCACCAATTCCCACATAATGTTTTTCTTTCTGTTTGGTGCAACGTTGCAATTGCACACTTTGCACCTCACCCTTCAAATTAATTTGTTCCATATACTTTGTTGTAGACTCAATGCTACTAGCAATTTCAACGTCTTTATCCAACGTGAGATTTTCAATCGTTAACAGCTTCTCTTGAACTTTTGTATTTTTCGATTTTTCTACTACTTGGTCTCGAATTACCTCCTCCTCAAAAGCCTTAAAGTCACACATCGAAGCTAAAATCTTCAGTTCCCCTACGAAACTCTCAATAGATTCATTAGTCATTTGTAGTGTCTTTTTAAAATTTATGACGTGCCATAATAACATTTCTTTTCCTCTTAAAACGTGTATCCAAAGCTTTTATGGCCGCCTCATACTCGTCGATCTCGTCTCCTTCACCTACAACAGGTATGGTTGGTAAATGTTTCAATATTCTCCTGCCCTCCATGCCCAACAAATGCTTCAACAAAGCAAATTTTTTTTGTGTGTGAAAATTTCCCTTTCAATACCATCCAAATATGCCTTGAAACCCTCTTTCCACTGTTCCCACTCCAGAGGAGGTAAACCTGGAGAGGACAGAAATGAAATGGGAGGCGGGGCTGCTTGTCACATTTTTTTTCTTTTTCCTTTGTATATAAAAATATAGATGAAAAGGAAAAAAATAAATAAAAAACAAGAGTTTTACTCAAATGTGAACTTAAAATAAAGTCCTGCAAATTGCATACTGCAAACAGACACTTTTGACATACAAACAATATTAATGGATGGATGTATCCCAAATCACATGAAATTCCGCTCAAGTGTGCAAATCACTGAGGACTTGCATTGTGGATCAGCAAACTGCTTACCAGAACTGACACTGTAAATGTACGACATGGAGAGTTAAAGTCAAAACATGCTTACATTTGCTCCAAAACAATAGTCTGCGAGTGCAGACCGATCACGCTGGTAAACGTGCTGAAAAAGTAAACGATCATAACACGGGTACGCGTCGCCCGTTGTCCTAGTAACTGGTGCACTCCACTTGCAAATCACGTTGTTGCCGTGCACACACTTTATCCCAGAAACGGGTCCAAATGTGTGCCTGTTGTCCTGGTAACTGGTGCGCTCCACACACGTGGTACGCATCGTGCGTTGTCTTGGCAGCTGGTCTTAACTGGTTACGTGTTGCCAACGATGCGCTGACACGCTCGTGCTGTTCAGTGATCGCGCGCTGAGTCACCACACGCACCAACGTCTTCCTCGGGCACCCTCAAGTTTAGAAGGAATAAATTACGCTGAAATTTGCTGCACCACCGCTCCAAATGGGCACTCCTCAAATCCACGGAGTCCCCAATGCCTCACAGCCGCTCCGCAACATTACTCCTCAAACCAATAAACGCTGCTGATCAACTTGATGTTCCCTGCATTAATACGTCAAAAATGTCTTTAAACCGCCATTCTGCTGGAACAACGTGGTTCGAAGCTCGTCGCAAGTTGATAAGAAACAGCTCCAATACAGGTAAGTTGATCTGAAGTTTTCTTTAATTTGTAGTACAATCCTCCGCTTCCAGCAGGGCAGCCACAGGATCAGCAACTGCCACAAACACCGCAAGCATTCTCTCACCAAGCTTCTAAATTCCATTTCCACAGCTAGAATGCATGAGCCATATACAACACATGGGTGCCAGACCCTCGATGTGGGAGCCCTGCCACCACATGCAGCTTTTTTACAGCAACAACCTTTTACACCAGGTATTGGTGTGGGTCGTGCCCAAGGCTTTTGAGTTCCTGACACGCGCCTGCCATATGGCAGGGCAATAACCACCATCATTTCGGGTAGGATAAAACACTGTTAGTGCAAAATAGGGCTATATTCCCTTTTTTCTAATGTAGGGTAGGTCCATAATCTGTATGTTTATGCTAGTAAAGGCTTTCTGTCTCTGTGGGTCAGATAGGCCTTGCTCTCCCTTTGGGAATGGTACAGTCTTATTTGTTGCTTTACCTATGCTGCACTATTTAGGATATATAATAATATTAACAAAACTAATAATAACTTTTTATATACGACCAGATACAACATTAGCTCAGGTTTCACAGCAGTGTCCTAAATAGTAGGTAAGAAGACATAACTGAAATTATTCTGTGGACTAAGTAGGGCTAGTCCCTATATCTGATAGTTTAGGCGATCATCCCTTCTTGAACACAAAAGGCTTAAGATTCTTGTAGGAAATTGAGTTAGTGGTTTAGGGGGTGAACCCTTACTCAAGCAGGAATCACAGTTCTTGTCAGAGTGAAGTCACAAACAAACTCTAAATTAACCTGTGCTCAACCATAGGGTAGCTAGGCACAGAGCAGTCAGGTTTAACCAAGAGGCAGTGTGTAAAGTATTTGTGCAACACTTCAAACAGTAATAACATGAAAACACCACATAAGAAGGATGCCACAGAACATTAGAAAACTAGTGTACATTTTAATACATAAAACAAGTACAAAATGACAAAAATCCAATCCGTGAACCAGAGATATGCAAGTTTAAATATTTCAGTGAAAATAGTGACAAAAAGCACAAAGCAGCAACTGTGGATATGTGGCCGTGCAGGACCAGGACAAAGTCGCAGGTTCAATTCGTCTGCGATGGAGTGCGGGCCAGCCACATGCACCCAGTTAGGCCAGCTGAACAAGAGTGCCTTAAATCCTGTCTGCAGAGCATTGCGTGGTCCAGAGTCAAGGGTGTGTCATGCAGCTGAGGCGATTGAAGGTCTGAGTCAGAGATGCATCAGGCAACATGGGTTCCGGGAAGCTGGGGGCTGAAATGTGAGATCTTGCATCATTGATGAGGAGGCTGTTGATGAGGGAAGCTTGCGATGCAAAGCTGTGAGATCTTGCATCATTGATGAGGAAGCTGTTGGTGAGGGAAGCTTGCGATGCAAAGCCTAGTGTCGAGGGTGTGTTTCACACTGGCTGGTTCAGAAGAGACTGCTGGGATTGTGATGCCAAGTCCTGCGTTGTCGTCGAGGTAGCCATCGACGAGAGGCTTGTGATGTGAGCGTCTGCATAGGGGATGCACCTCACAGAGCAGCGGCGGTTCCAATGAGGCTGCAGGCTGTGAGGTCAATGTGGAGTTCTTGTGCTGGTAGAAACCAAGTGCCAGAGTCGGTGGGAGAGTCCTGCTTGGGGTTGCCCCGCAGAGCAGAGAAGATGTGTTGGTTCAACTGGGTCCAGAGATGGGCTGGCAAAGCACCTTCAGACTCACCACCAAGGGTCCAGGCCTGGTGTGGCACCACTTGACAAGATTGCCCTCAAAGTTGCAGAGTCCAGGTGGTGGTTATAAGAAACTGGCTATTGGACTCACTCTTGGGGTCCTGGGTACAGGTCACAGGTGCAGTCCTTCTCACCCAAACCACAGGCCGAAGGCAGCAGGTGAGCACAGCAGGCAGCAGTCCTTCAGGGCAGCAGTCCAGCAAAAGTGCCAACCCTTTCAGCAGCACAGTAGTCCTTCTTTCTGGCAGAGGCTTTCACAGATCGGAAAGTGTACTGAAGAGTTGGTGTCTTGAGGTCCAATATTTATGCATGATGCCCGGTGGAAGAAATTTTGAGAGGATTCCCTCTGAAGTGCTCAAGTTTCCTGCCTTCTCTGCCCTGGCCCCAGATTAACTACATGGGGTATGCAATTTTTTGAGTGAAGGCAGGACACAGCTTATTCAGGTGTAAGTGGGCTGTGCATAACTCTGCCCTCCCAGCCTGCAAGTGATAGCCCGTCTAGGCACATCTAACCTTTCCTTTGTGTGCGGGTGCCTAGGAGGGAAATACAGAGGCAAACTGCCAACTACACTTAATCATGTGAACCAGAGACAGTCCACAAAAATTAAAAGGCTAGGACAGGAAAATGCCAATTTTCTAAAATCGATATTTTCAAAATTTCAATGCGTTACAATTCCAAAGACACCAACCATGTTCCTGTTCCTATTTGGAAGTTACAGTTTGTTAAATGTAATAAAGTAACTTAAATTTTCTGGCAAGAACGGAGGATCCTATAATGCTTTCTCTTTTCATTTATTTTTAACAGCAGCGCAGTCAAAACTACAAGACCCAAAAGGCCAGGAACAGTAGCCAACGGGAAAAGAAACGTAGTCCTTTAAAACTGACCAATGATCAGACAGAATTCCCCCCAAGTAGTTATCTTGCTCTCGAACAGCCCTCTTTTCTTGCTGCTCGCGGTCAAGATAAGTACTTTACACGCTTTTCTCAATATTGAATTATGTTTATATTCAGCATTTTATATATGATAATGGTATATTTACATCGTGCTGTGCATTCGCGCGTATCTGCTTAGTCGGCTCGTAGCCGCATTCTCCTGTAATTCATATCCGCGCTTGCCTCGCGCTCTGCGCTCTATCCCAAGCCTTTTTTCCTAATGCGTCGCCATTTTTTTCAGTCGCCGGCACCTGAGGAAAACGTTATCTTTCCATACTCCTTCCTCACCTTAACCGGAGCGTGAATTTCTGTTTTTTCGGCCCCCACAGCCTTTATTCCTCATGCTCGTCCTCATACGAAGCCTCTTTGTCTGTTCCGGCTTAGGTTTCTCCCCTTTCCCCGCCCATAGGTGGAGTTTCACTCTTTATTCCTCCCATTACAGTTTTAACCCTTTCCTTACTGGTTTTTGAGCCTCTCTCTGTGGCAATATATTTTACCATGAAATTAGACAGTTCACCTTTAGTTGACAAAAAGAATGATGACGAGGATTTAGTCAAGGACAGTTTGAATGACTTTATACAAGTCTCAATGGACCAGGCAGTTTCTGCTTCCATGGATAAGTTATCCAAAAATTTAGAAAAGTCTGTTTTTAATCTTGTGTCCAAGACGATTTTGGCCCAATCTGCGGAGGAAAGCAGAAAGCGCCCTTTACCCCAAAATTCCACAAACACAGCGCAATTGTTTGGTGAGTCTTCCTCACAAAAGGCAGAGGGCGTGGTTCCTCACAGGCCTTCCTTGAGGGAGGGGAATTCTACAATGAAATCGTCTTCTAAATGTCCCAAAAAGACCAAACATATTTCTTCTCCCATAATAATTTCCAAGATTATGGATACGGATGACGAGATGGGTGATGCAGCCTCGGAGGCTGACAAATCTGGTGAAGATATAGAGGATCCTTTTCATGCTCCTCCTCCGAAAAAGTCCAAACCTTCCATCCCCGTTTCCTCCAAACCTTCTTTAATTTCGGACTCTCAAGGAGTCCCTATGTTTGACCCATCTGAAATTCATCACCCTCATTCGACCAAATGGTTTCCCGCTGAACATGTGGGGGAATATGTCGCCTCACATCTTCGTACCTCTTTAGACAAACAAACCAGAGCTAAGCTTCGCTCTGAATGCCCTCGTCCATCTCTTCACTCAAAAATGTCTTCAACTCCAGATATTGACCCTTCCCTTCTTACCTTTTTCACCAAATTTGGTAAGGATCCACGGAAGGGAGAGGACAAGGCCTGGTCTACCTGCCAGGATAAACTCCTGGATGTCATTGGACAATTGACACGCATTTTTGACTTGGTGGAATCGGGCAGATTAGATCACGTTTCTGTGAACCCCAAGGAACTTTCGTTATGGGTCCAACGTGCTGTCTGCTTACTGGGCAATGCTAATGCCGCTATAACACACAAGCGTAGGAAGGGGCTCCTCCTAAAGCTCGATCCCAAATTAGTAAACTTGACAGTGTCCGACCCAGGCATTAAAGCGGAAGGTTTGTTTTTTGGAGACTCCTTTATCAAGGAGCTTAGTAAGTACGTGGCCACCTTTGCATCCTTAGACAAGGCCCAACAATCCTTACGAAAGATGTTTTCTGGTCGAGTTTTTGCCAGGGCTGGCAGAGGAAGGAACCGCTTTGCCGGCCGTTCATTCAACTCTCAAGGTTCCTGTGCCTCCTTCCAATCATCGTACCAAGAATACAGACCACAGTTCTACCCCCAGAGAAGCAGGGGATACCGTGGCAGAGGCAACAGAGGATCCAAACACAATTCCCAAGCAGGTAAGTCTCCTTTCTGGCCTTCCTACCTTAGGAGGTCACCTAAGATATTTTCTTCCAAAATGGTACACTATAACTACAGATCCTTGGGTTCTAAATACCGTCCAGGGTTATGGTATAGAACTCTACTCAGAACCTTTTCAGTTAACTCTCCCTCGTCCTCCATGTTTTTCCACAGAAATGGTAAATTTGATTTCGTTGGAAATCCAAGTTCTCCTTCAAAAACAAGCTATTGTCCCTTGTTCTCCAGACCCTTCCAGTTTTCTCAGTTCCGTACTCCTTGTTCAGAAGAAAAACAAAAAGATGCGTCCAGTCATCAACTTAAAATAATTCAATCACTTTGTGGTCTACAGACACTTCAAGATGAGACTATTTTGCACCTCCGAGACTCTCTCTTACAAGGAGACTGGATGGTTCATTTAGATCTCCAAGATGCGTACCTTACAGTTCCTATTCACCCTCAATTCAGAAAGTTTCTTCAGTTCCACTGGTTCAACCAAACTTTCCATTTTTGCTCCCTTCCTTCCGGCTTTTTTTCCGCTCCTTGGTGCTTTACCAAACTGATGAAACCAGTTGTAGCTTATCTCAGAGCCCAAGGAGTCAGGTTGATACTCTATTTGGACGACATTCTTATTATGAATCAAAATCTATCCTCCCTTCAATCTCAAATCCATCTAGTTTGTTCTCTCCTATCCGACCTCAAGTTCGTTATCAACTTAGAAAAATCTGCTTTAATTCCACAGTAAAATATAGAATTCCTGGGCTTCTTCGTAGACTCCGTTTCCACAACTCTTCACTCACCTTCGGCAAAGGTAAAATCCATCGTTTCAGAAATCCTCCAAATTCTACGCTCAAACAATTTTTCTCTCAGGACCTTAGCCAGAATAGTCGGTCTTCTCACTTCTTCGATCCAGGCTGTTTTCCCAGGACCTCTTCATTATTGGGCTCTCCAAAGACTAAAGATCAGACATCTTCTAAAAGGTCTCGCTTACTCAGATGTCATCTCTCTGGACCAAGAATCTCAAACAGAGTTACAATGGTGGTTAGACTATTTAGACGCCTGGAACGGAAGAACCATTTTTGCCTCAGCCCCAGATCTTGTATTGGAATCGGACGCAAGTCTTTTGGGTTGGGGTGCCCGATGTGGCCCGATTTCGACTGGAAGTACATGGTCGTTAGAGGAGTCCAGGTTGCATATCAATTGTTTAGAGATGCTTGCCGGCTCCTCTGCAATAAGAAGCCTTGCAAAAGACAAAGGCCCTCATTACAACATTGGCGGTAAAAGCCGCTTACCGCCGTGCAGAAGACCGCCAACACACCGCCACGGAAATCCGCCACAGGTATTATGACCCACAGCACGGAATCTGCAAAAATTCAGACACCCACACAAGTCCGCCACACCAAAGGTCAGTGATAAACTGGCGAAAACAAATCCTCCACCGTCACGCCAACAGAAATACGCCCACACTATCACGACACACGAATCCACGCGGCGGTCTTTCAACCGCGGTATTCCATTGGCGGTACACACCGCCGCACTCAAAATACACACACTCTTACAAAACACTGCCACATTGGACAATTCAAAACACACACACCTGATACACATACACACACCACTCCCACACACCAAATACAATATAAAACACACACCCACATCATCCACAAACCCCTACGACCAAAATTGAGAAAGCAGCACAGAGAGAGACACTACAAACTACTACCAAGCATCCACAGGCACACAATACCACCACCCACATAACTTCCACGCACCTCACACAACACACCACTACATATCAGCACACTTACCACCACACACACCACCCCACACATTACCCACACCACCACATGGCACGGCAAAGACACCCCAGGTTCTCGGAGGAGGAGCTCAGGGTCATGGTGGAGGAAATCGTCCGGGTAGAGCCACAGCTATTCGGATCACAGGTGCAGCACACTTCCATCGCTAGGAAGATGGAGCTATGGCGAAGAATAGTGGACAGGGTCAACGCAGTGGGACAGCACCCAAGAAATCGGGATGGCCTCAGGAAGAGGCGGAACGACCTACGGTGGGAAGGTGCGTTCCGTGGTCTCAAGACACCACATTGCGGTTCAGCGGACTGGCGGCGGATCCCCACCTCCTCCCCCACAACTAACAACATGGGAGGAGCAGGTCTTGGCGATTCTGCATCCTGAGGGCCTCGAAGGAGTAGATGGCGGAATGGACTCTGGTAAGTCAAATCTTAACTATTACATCCCCCACCCTACCTGCATGCCATCACATACCCCCACCCTCACCCCCATCACTCCAACTCCTCACAAATGTCCCAACATCACAAACCACACATCCCAACACCAAGCCCTGCATGCAACACCAACACATGGACACCCATCACCAAAGCATGCCCACTGCACATACCTATACACCCCCCTAAACCATCATCACACAAGGTCCCACACGGGAATGCAAGCACTGGGGTACACGGTCACCCACCCATTGCACACCATGGCACATACAGATGTAATAAACATCCTTTTATACCCCTGGAGGAGCCCTACCCAACGTCACTGCACAGGAGGGTCCACACATGTCCACACCACCAACAGAAGAGGCCCACAGTGATGACAGCAGCTATGTCCAACTGGATCTAGATGACCAGCCCGGCCCATCGGGGACCTCAGGACAGTCGGTTCCCATCACACAGTCACAGGCCACTACAGAGCTTCCCCCCTCTGGAAACACCAGCATAGCACCCATCCAGCGGGCCCATACCTCTGTCCCCAGGACACGTCAAGCAGCAGTGTGACAGGGGAGGACAGGCCAAGGGAACCCACTCTCCACGAGGCCCTATCCTCCATCCTGGGAGCCTACCACCACTCCCAGGAGACAATGGCAACGGTACTGGCCAAGTTTCAGGAGACCCAGCGCCTGCAGGAGGAACAGTATTTGGGCTTCAGGGAGGAACTCAGAACCATCAATTCCACCCTGGGCACCATCGTAGGGGTGCTGAAGGAAGTACTCAACACCAGGAGGGACACTGTGGCACAACAAGGGGCCCCTGACAATAGCATGGACGATGAACTGCCCACCACCTCTGCCGGCGCTAGTGGACAGGAGGCACCGCCACAGGACCACCACACCAGCACCCCACCCCCTGCAGAGGGAGAACCACCCCGCAAACCGTCCCTGAGATCCAGGACAAAGACAGAGAACGATGCCAAGACCCCCGCCAAGAAATGAGACCGCCCTGAATGTCATCCTTTTGTCCCACCTTGTCACCCTGTCCATCCTCAAAATGGCCCCAGCTCCACTTCCTATGCCCATTTGGGCAATGCACCTGTGAGACTAATAGACTGGACTCTGCCATGGACATTCCTCCACCATCACCCCTCACCATTTTACAACCCCCTCCAATATTGAGCACTTGAATAAACACCCTTGGAGCACAAAACAATCTGGAGTCAGTCTGTGATTTCGAAAATGTGTATTACCAATTACAGTGACAAAATGCTCTTTCAATTGTAATGTCAACATACCTATGTCACACAGCTCTAGTCCATGAGGAAACAAAGCAGATGTCACACAGTGAGACCCACATCTGTGAAATCGTAAGGGAAAGTGACAACTCAGTGACCATACACTGGGTGAAAATGACAGACAGTAGAGAGGTAGTAGTGTCAAAGTACATGTAGTAGGCAGGTCTGTACCCTTACCTGTGTCTCACTGGAAATATTGCAGGATCACCGAGTTCCTGTTGTCCATGTCCTCTTCTTCAGTTTCCTCGTCTTCACTGTCCACAGGCTCCACAACTGCAACAACACCGCCATCTGGACCATCCTCCTGCAGAAAAGGCACCTGTCATCGCAAAGCTAAGTTGTGAAGCATACAGCAGGCCACGATGATGTGGCACACCTTCTTCGGTGAGTAGAATAGGGATCCACCTGTCATATGGAGGCACCTGAATCTGGCCTTCAGGAGGCCGAAGGTTCGTTCGATAATCCGCAGAGTTCGCCCATGTGCCTCATTGTAGCGTTCCTCTGCCCTTGTCCTGGGATTCCTCACTGGGGTCAGTAGCCATGACAGGTTAGGGTAACCAGAGTCACCTGCAAATGGCGAGGGACAACTGTTAGACACACACTAACCTGTAGGAATAACCCCAGACAACCATTCCCACTGTCTTTCTTCCAGGTGCTCACCTAATAGCCACACACGGTGCCTCTGGAGCTGACCCATCACATAAGGGACGCTGCTATTCCGCAGAATGTAGGCGTCATGCACTGAGCCAAGGAACTTGGCATTCACATGGGAGATGTACTGGTCTGCCAAACACACCATCTGCACATTCATGGAATGATAACTCTTCCGGTTTCTGTACACCTGTTTACTCCTGCGGGGGGGGTACCAAAGCCACATGGGTCCCATCAATGGCACCTATGATGTTGGGGATATGTCCCAGGGCATAGAAATCACCTTTCACTGTAGGCAAATCCTCCACCTGAGGGAAAACGATGTAGCTTCGCATGTGTTTCAGCAGGGCAGACAATACTCTGGACAACACGTTGGAAAACATAAGCTGGGACATCCCTGATGCTATGGCCACTGTTGTTTGAAATGACCCACTTGCAAGGAAATGGAGCACTGACAGCACCTGCACCTGCACTGTCTGGCTCCAGCTGGGTACACAGTTCATGGATTGTGGCACGGTGAAGCCTGTATGTGATGATCACATGTCTTTCCTCCATTGTCGACAGGTCCACCAGCAGTCTGTACACCAGAGGATGCCGCCATCTCCTCACATGTCCAAGCGGACGGTGCCTATGAAGGACAAAAGCGAGCACAGAGTCAACCAACTCAGAGGTACATACCCACAGCTTACACAGAACACGAATCCTAATCCGAAAAGTGGCCTGTATGTGTGTTGAGTCTAGGCCTAGGTATGTGGGACGCAGTTAAAAATTAAGCCATGTGGGCCCCTGAAATGTCGGCTGCCTGACCTCTAAAGTGGGACAATGGGATGTGAGGTAACTGCGCTGGCGTTGTACACCGTCGCGGTAGGCGGTCGAAGACCGCGGCGCAATGCTGCATTGGTTAACATTGGACCCTATGGGTCCCATGAGCCAATGACGATGTACGCCGGCGGTGACGGTACGCACCGCCGCGGACGTGATCGCTATTTTCTATCTGTTCAATCACTCGATACCTGATCTTCGACAGGAGAGGACCTACACTGCAAGTGCTGCTGTGACCTCGGTCTGGAAGAGACAATGGCTCGAGTGTCTGGGAAAAGGGCCCCTGCCTTCACATCGGAGGAGTTGGAGAAACTCGTGGACGGGGTCCTCCCTCAGTACACGCTATTCTACGGTCCTCCAGACAAACAGATAAGTACAGTGGGAGCATGCTGTATGGCCTATGCCTGTGTGGAGTGGGGTGGATGTCTGATGGGGGGGAGATTGAGGCGTGCATGATACGACGGTGAGTGCATGTGCCACATGGCAAGGGTAGGGATGGGGGCCAATGACTGTGACGGTGTGGTTGGTAATAAGTTTGTCTTCCCCCTGTACAATTCATGTAGGTCAGCGCCCACCAGAAAAAAGATATTTGGTGTGCCATCGCCAAGGACGTCCGGACCCTGGGGGTCTACCACAGACGGAGCACCCACTGCTGGAAAAGATGGGAGGACACTCGCCGCTGGAGCAAGAAGACGGCGGAGGATCAGCTGGGGATGGCCTCCCAACGTGGGAGGGGTGCCCGTCGCACCATGACCCCACTGATGTTCAGGGTCCTGGCGGTGGCGTACCCGGAGTTGGATGGGCGCTTGAGGGCATTACAGCAGCCACAAGGGGGTGAGTACACTCTCATCCTGCTGATTTTGCACGCAGTGGAGGTGTCTGGGTGGGGGAGGTGGGCTGTGGGTTTCCCTAGGCCAGGGCGAGTTTAGTAGGCAAGGTCCCTCCGTAAGGCAGGCAAGGTGGCACCCCACACCACCTCTGTAGAGTGCCAAGTACACCTAATCATGTCCCTGTGTCATCCATGTGTTCAGATGTCGTCCATAGCCTTGTAGGCCATTTCCCAGAGATTGAACAGTGGAGCCCAAGAGCGCGGCGTAGTGCAGGGGGCTTCTGTGTCTGTCATGTCCGCCAAACGGTAGCGGTAATGCATGCACTCAACATGTCTTTCTTCTGTCCCCCCCCCCCTTTTTGTGGTCTCCCTGTTCTTGTGTGCATTAGCATCATCAGGCAGAGGATCAGTGGCACCGGAGCAGGAGGGAGCTGCATCCCACATGGCCCTGGAGGGCGAGACTACGGACTCGGAGTTCACCAGTGGGACGAAGGGCGAGGGGAGCTCCACGGCGGGGACAGGAGCTGACACCAGCGACACGGACTCGTCCTCTGATGGGAGCTCCCTTGTGGTGGTGTCAACATTTGTGCCCCCCGCATCTACAGGTACAGCTGCCACCCCCCCACCAGCACCGCCCACCCAGAAGCCCCTCAGCCTTTGCCCCATGCCCGCTCACCCAGGAGGGTGGGCATCACCTTCGCCCCAGGCACCTCAGGCCCTTCCCCAGTCACCCCTGCTGCCCTCAGTGAGAAGGCCATTGACCTCCTCAGGTCCCTCACTGTTGGGCAGTCTACCATTATGAATGCCATCCAGGGTGTAGAAAGGCAGTTGCAACAAACAAATGCATTCCTGGAGGGCATTCATTCTGGTCAGGCGGCCCTTCAGCGAGCTTTTACAGACTCTGGCCTCAGCACTGATGGCAGCAATTGTCCCCGTCTCTAGCCTCCCCCCTCCAACTTCCTCCACCCAGACCCAAACCCCTGTACCCCAGCCTATCCCAAGCACACCTTCAGAACAGCATGCACACACGTCAACACACAAGGGAAGCTCAGGCAAACATAAGCACCACACATCCCACAGGCACTCACGCAAGCATCACACACATGCAGACACACCAACATCCACTGCCTCCACTGTGTCCCCCTCCTCCTCGTCTCCCTCCTCCCTCCCAGTCTCGTCTCCACTCACACCTGCATGCACTACATCTACAGCCACTACTGCCATCACCAGCACACACACCACCACACCCCGCTCACGTGCAGTCACCACCCCCACTACCATTCACAGGTCCCGTGTCCTCTCCCAGTGTGTCTGTGACGCCACCTCCCAAGATACACAAATGCAGGCACACACCCACCCAACAGCCATCCACCTCACGACAGCCTCCCCTTTACCGAAAGTCACCAAACGAACACCTCCTAGAACCACAACCTCTTCCTCCACACCCAAACCCCCTCCAGCTACCCGTCCCAGTGTCTCCAAAAAGCTTTTCCTGTCCAACCTTGACCTCTTTCCCACACCTCCCCCGCCCCGTCCGTCTCCTAGGGCCCGACTCTCCAGGTCCCAACCTAGCACCTCAACCACAACATCTCCGGGACCAGTGGTGCCTGTAGTCACTGGAATTTGGAGTGCACCGGCCACCAGGGCAGCCAGTGTGGCACGGAGCCACAGCACGGACAGTCCCTCACCTGTCAAGCATCAAAAGTTGGCCAGTGCCCGGCGGGAGAGGGGGAAGACTCCAGCCACCAAAGCCGCTCCCAGGGGTCCCGGTGGGGATGTGGAGTCAGCTGCAACACCTTCCAAGGTGGGAAAGGGCCACAAGAAACCCGGCAAGTCTGGGAAGAGCAGCACGGTGGAGGAGTCCGCCATCATCCCCGCTGCCCAGGAGGCCACCGCCATCATCCCCGCTGCCCAGGAGGCCACCGCCATCATCCCTGCTACCCAGGAGGCCACCGCCATCATCCTCGCTGCCCACGAGGCCACCACCAGCACCTGCCCTGCTGCCCAGGAGGCCACCGCCAGCACCTGCCCTGCTGCCCAGGAGGCCACTGCCAGCACAAGCCCCGCTGGGCTAGAGAGGACCGCCAGCACAAGCCCCGCTGGGCTAGAGAGGACCACCAGCACAAGCCCCGCTGGGCTAGAGAGGACGCCAGCACAAGCCCCGCTGGGACAGAGAGGACCGCCAGCAGCTGAGTCACTGCAAAGGAGCCCGCCGCCTCAAGCACCGCTGAACAGGGCACCGCCGCTACAAGCACCGCTGAACAGGGCACCGCCGTGACAAGCACCGCTGAACAGGGCCCCGCCGCTACCAGCACCGCTGAACAGGGCACCGCCGCTACAAGCACCGCTGAACAGGGCACCGCCGCCTCAAGCACCGCTGAACAGGGCACCGCCGCCTCAAGTACCGCTGAACAGGGCACCGCCGCCACAAGCACCGCTGAACAGGGCACCGCCGCCACAAGCACCGCTGACCCATGAGCGCCAAGGGCACTGTCGCTACTGAGTCCGTCACGAGCAGGATGAAGCACTCTGGGCACAGAGCCCCCTCCAGAACCAGTGGAGAGATACATCCACTACCTCTGTCCTTAGCAGGATGAAGCACTCTGGGCACCATGCCCCCTCCAGAACCAGTGGAGACTGTCATCCACTACCTCTGTCCTTAGCAGGATGAAGCACTCTGGGCCCCATGCCCCCTCCAGAACCAGTGAAGAGATACATCCACTACCTCTGTCCTTAGCAGGATGAAGCACTCTAGGCACCATGCCCCCTCCAGAACCAGTGGAGACTGTCATCCACTACCTCTGTCCTTAGCAGGATGAAGCACTCTAGGCACCATGCCCCCTCCAGAACCAGTGGAAACTGTCATCCACTTGTGAGACTGTGGCTTTGCACTCCCCAGGATGGAACAGTGGGCAATCCACCCACTGTAGAGACTTGTGAGACTGTGGCTTTGCACTCCCCAGGATTGAACAGTGGGCAACCCACCCACTGTAGAGACTTGTAAGACTGTGGCTTTGCACTCCCCAGGATTGAACAGTGGGCAACCCACCCACTGTAGAGACTTGTGAGACTGTGGCTTTGCACTCCCCAGGATTGAACAGTGGGCAACCCACCCACTGTAGAGACTTGAGAGACTGTGGCTTTGCACTCCCCACGATGGAACAGTGGGCAATCCACCCACTGTAGATACTTGAGAGACTGTGGCTTTGCACTCCCCAGGATGGAACAGTGGGCAATCCACCCACTGTAGAGACTTGTGAGACTGTGGCTTTGCACTCCCCAGGACTGAACAGTGGGCAACCCACCCACTGTAGATACTTGAGAGACTGTGGCTTTCCACTCCCCAGGATTGAAGAGTGGGCAACCCACCCACTGTAGAGACTTGAGAGACTGTGGCTTTGCACTCCCCAGGATTGAACAGTGGGCATGTGGCCCTCTCGTGGATTTGGCGTCGTGCACTCAACCGGCTGAGGTGCCCCCCCTTTCTCTCCCCCTGAGGTGCCTCTTTTCTTGCTCTCTGATGCCCCTGCAGTGTTCTCTCCCTCATGGTCGGGGATCTTGTGTGGGCCTCGCACATACCGTGTGGGCCCAGTGTTCCACGGACTTCATTGGAGCCCTACCTGGACTACTAAGCTTGGTGTATATTTTGTTTATGGTGTATATATATATTTTTGCGTACTTGATTTTAATATATTACAATGGTTACACTCATTTCCTTTTGTCTTTGCATTCTTCCGGGGTGCTTCGGAGGTGTAACTATAATGTATAAATATGTATTAGTGTGTGTGTTCTCGTGGGTGGGGGTGGGGGTGTTGCGTGTGTGTGTCCCAGTTTTTTCCCTCCCCTGTGTCGTAGGTGCAGTACTCACCGTTGTCTTTGTCGCCGGCGTTCGTGCTCCTGGTAGAGGAGCAAGAAGATGAGGGCTGGCCGGATGTGCAGCTCTGGTTCCATGGCGTCTGGATTTCTCGTGGGGTGTGTAGAGGTGAGCGTTTTCCCTTCAAGATCCTGTTTCCGCCGTGTTTTTGTCTGCGGTGAATCCGCCTCGGAAAAGGTGGGGGAGTGGTAGGTTGTGATACTGTAGGCGGTACTTTGTTTTCCGCCTGTCTGTTGGTGGTGACTGCCAAGCTGTTTGTCTGTACCGCCATGGCGGTCGGAGTGTTAAAGTGGCTGTCTTTGTTGGCGGTTTCCGCCACAGTCGTAATTCCAATTTTTTTACCGCCGGCCTGTTGGCGGTGTTATCGCCGCTTTCACACCGTCCGCCAGGGTTGTAATGACCACCAAAGTCTCTTGTTCTATTCTACTCAGGATGGACAACATTTCTGCTGTCCGCTACATCAACCACTTGGGCGGCACCAAGTCCAAACCCCTGGTGGATCTGGCAAGGAGTTTTTGGGATTTCTGCCTCCAAAACAGAATCTCGGTACGTGAAGAATATTTACCGGGCGACCTAAACACGGTAGCAGATTGGTACTTTTGTCATCTTCACGACTCAAGCGACAGGAAACTTCACCCCGACATATTCAACTCTATTCATCACAAGTGGGGTCCCTTCAAAATAGATCTATTTGCTTCCTGTCTCAATGCCCAACTTCCTCTATTCTTCAGTTGGCGCCCAGATCCATTAGCCTTAGAATCCGATGCATTTTCGCAAGACTGGTCATCTTCTCTCCACTACGCCTTCCCTCCTTTCATAATGATCAGCAGATTATTGGCCCAAGTCAGATGCCAAGAAGCAACCCTAGTCCTCATAGCCCCTTCTGGCAGTCTCAGGTCTGGTTTCCCACCCTTCTGGAACTCTCAATAGAACCCCCCTTCCTTCTCCCTTCTTTCCCTCATCTTCTCTCCAATCCCCAAGGTCTTCTTCACAACCTCATTACTGACAGTCTTCTAACTCTCTCTGCCTGGAAAATTTTGGGAATTCTCTTCCAGTCCCGATCATTTCGGAAGAAGCTACAAACTTCATTAACCAATCATGCGCTCAGAGAACTAAAAAAGCATACAAATCTGCTTGGTCTTTATGGGATAGCTGGTTCATGGGAAGGCACCTCGATTCCCTTTCTGCGGATGTTTCCTCAATAGTCAATTTTCTAGCAGCTGAAGCCAGCAAAGGGAAATCCCATCGCACTATTAACTTGTATCGTTCGGCTATTTCTTCTTCTCATTCTTATGTCAACGGAAAACCAGTAGGAGAGCACCCACTGATCTGCCGCCTTTTAAAGGGAGTAAAGTTTTGTAATCCTCCTTAACCAAGGTATAGTTCCGTATTGGATGTTAATTCGCTTTAAACAAGCATAATAGGAGCCTCCATTCTTGCCATAAAATGTAGATTTTTCTAGTAATTTATGAAGGAAATTCTTAATTTTATTAAAGACACGGAGGCGAGTATTATCCCACCACAGGAAAACATCCTTTATGCCGAATATTTTATAACGAAGTCCTGGTTAACGAAAGCGGAACAACGCTTTCTTTAACCACGACTTCGTTATTTTGTGCCTTAACCACGCATGTCCTGAACAACGAACATGCATGGTTAAGGTACAAACAAGGGAGTCGGCTGAGGAGGACGACGCAGATGACAAGGTGACGACTCAGGTAAGTGGGGGGTTTTAGGTTTTGGGGAGGGGGTGGGGGGTCAGGGGGTTTTAGGTTTTGGGGTGGGTTTTTGGTTTTGGGGAGGGGGTGGGGGGTCGGGGGTTTTAGGTTTTGGGGTGGGGTTGGGGGGGTGGGGCGTTTTTGGTTTTGGGGAGGGGGTGGGGGGTCGGGGGTTTTAGGTTTTAGGGTGGGGTTGGGGGGGTGGGGCGTTTTTGGTTTTGGGGAGTGGGTGGGGGGTCAGGGGGTTTCAGGTTTTAGGGTGGGGTTGGGGGGGTGGGGCATTTTTGGTTTTGGGGAGTGGGTGGGGGGGGTCAGGGGGTTTTAGGTTTTGGGGTGGGGTTGGGGGTATGCGGCGTTTTTGGTTTTGGGGAGTGGGTGGGGGGTCAGGGGGTTTTAGGTTTTAGGGTGGGGTTGGGGGGTGGGGTGTTTTTGGTTTTGGGGAGTGGGTGGGGGGTTAGGGGGTTTTAGGTTTTGGGGTGGGGTTGGGGGGGTGGGGTGAGGGATGTAGGGTGAATGGTGCCTATTGCTAATGATTTTATCAGGAATGCCTTTACAACGAAATATCGTTGTTAAGGCATTCGTGGTAAAATCATTAGAAGTAAAGACGAGGTCGGTGTTCCGACCTCGTTGTTAAGGTTAGTAGTAGTTCAAGATTCGGTGTTCCGTCATATAACCCCCACCACATTCTATAAATTTTTGTTTGTCTCCCCCCCCCCCCAACAGCATCATCTACTACTACTACACAACCTTCATCTTAATGATGATCCTACTCCTCGGCTCCAGACTCACAGTGTTACATTCTCTTCGAAAAATCTCTTCACAACTGCTCCAGAATTAAGAATTTCCTTCATAGATTACTAGGAAAATCTACATTTTATCCTTTGGGATAAGCATGCCTTGCAGCCGTGAAAATGGATTTATGAGTTTTTCACTACCAGGACATGTAAAACTGAAAACTACATGTCCGACTTTTTAAACACACAAAACTCTGCCCTCTGGGATGTTTATGGCCTATCCTAGGGGTGACGTATATGTCTTAAGAAGGAGGTTTTGGACCAGGCATGAAGCTTATTTTGCCAGGTCGACATAGCAGTTTGCAAACAGCACACACAGGCTACAATGACAGACCTGAGACAGGTGTACAAGGCTACTGAAGTGGGTGGCACAACAAGTGCTGCAGGCCCCCTAGAAGCATTTAATTTAAGGTTCTGGATACATGTAGTACCACTTGACTCGGAACTTATAAGTAAATTAAATAAATATGTCAATTGTGGATAAGCCAATATTATCATGTTTTAAGGAGTGAGCATACACACTTGAGCACTGGTTAGCAGTGGCAGGGGCATAGCTTGGTCAGTATGATTGGGAGGTGTGAGCTTCAGACTTCCCAACAATCATGCTGGGACATTTGGTCAAAAGACGTCATATGAGAAGCGGGACATAAGGGAGGCCTAAGAACCAGTGGAAAGAGAGAGGGGTGCAGATTGTTAGGTGTTCTTAAAACACAATATTTTCAAAACTAATCAACATTTTTAAGCCCTTCAATTTAGACAAGGGGGGTTGTGTGCGTTTTTGTCAGTAAAAATCCCAGGTAATATCCGACAGACCCTTTACATAGCCCAACTGAAAGCACGTATACCCAACTATTTACTACAGAATACATTTTTTAGGGGAGGTGTAACACCCCAAACACCCCCTGGAGCTATGCCCCTGAGCAGTGGTAAAGTGCACAGAGTCCAAGGGCCAACAAAAACGTGATCAGAAAAACATGATGAACCAAGGCAAAAAGTATAGGGGAAGACTAGCCTAATGCAGCGAGATATAACACTTCTTTACTGATTTTAGTAGAATATTATTCCTTGTTTGGATTACTCTGGAGCTCCATTACCAGACTAGGTATGGCAAAAGGAGGCTTTACTCGATGTAATTTCACATTACGTCAATCTCCACATGTGAGGCAGATAGGAAATATTTGGACCCATATTAATACTTTTTTAGCGCCGCATTTGCTTCATTTTTTGATGCAAAAGCGGCACAAACTTAAAAAATACAATCGTATTTTGTAAGTTTGAGCCGCTTTGCGTCAAAATGTGGCGCAAATGCAGCGCTAAAAAAGTATAAATATGGGCCTTAATATTTTTGGCCAGAAATTCCATATTTCCTCTGTTAGTAATGAACTGTCACATTCATTGCTCTTTACAACTGCAACCTCAATCCTTTACCTACCTGTATCAAGTGCTGATCTTCCAAGTTTTTCTTCAGGGAAGCTCAGAGTATACTCCATCTCTCAGGCGAAATCAGCTCATATATCTGCAATAAATTTAAGACCAAAATCTCCTTTTTCTTAGAGAGCAGACTCTTGTCAGTCTGCCTCATGCTTTAAACCTAGAATATTCTTTCTGGGGTGTTGCTTTATGTCAGCACTCCTGCTGCATTTGATTGAGCCTTATACTAATTCCCTTTTTGCCAATGACCGTCTAACCATGATTTGCCTTCAGTAATGATTTCTGAGGTTTACTAAACCTTCATGGTTTCTAACATTTACTCAACTCGTGAAGGGTTATTTAATTGACCATGTTATTTATTTATTAACTGCATTAATTCACAAATATTTGCAGGTAAGTAGGTGGAAATAACTATGGTGACACCCTCTCAATTTCATACCCAAAGTGAGCAC
Source organism: Pleurodeles waltl (assembly GCF_031143425.1). Taxonomy (NCBI): domain Eukaryota; kingdom Metazoa; phylum Chordata; class Amphibia; order Caudata; family Salamandridae; genus Pleurodeles; species Pleurodeles waltl. The sequence continues at coordinate 322,853,838 of NC_090436.1, forward strand.
TGAGCTCTAAGATCACAATATCCCCATTGTGTCTAATGCACAATACATGGGAGTGTAGCTATCTAAAGACATACCTACTGGCTTTGTCAGGGTGTCATTACATTAATACAATGTAAATGTAGCTCAAAAAAACAAATTAAGCACTATTAAAATCACTATGCATGGTCATGACTCACTGTTAAGTGTGTAGTTGGCAATAAAGTATTTCACAACAATTGCATGACCTTCATTAAAATATGCATTGATTCGATTTTTAACTTTGAGCCTTTTCATGATCTTGAATTAACCATTTCCTCGTCAATTTTGCCACTGGTGATAAAGCATTACTATTTAAATATAATGTGTACTACACGAGTCTTTATTTTACTTTTAACATGTCGCCAGGGCAGCTTTAGGAATAATCAACATGGATCCTCACACTCCAGTGCCCTTGTGGAAAATCACTAGCTCCAAAAGTGTTTGAAACTGAAAACACACTTCTTCTGGGGCCATTGATGTAGCCCTTGACAGAGGCTACTTTTGCGGGGCTAGCTGCATCCCTGGCAGCACCCCAGTCTGGATGTCCTGTATTTCTTGGTGGTGTCCCTTCCCTCTCTGGGGCAACACAGAAGCAAAATTCTGTAACTTTATAGCCCCTTGTGGGGGCTTATGGGGAACTTGTTTACCATCCGATCATGCTACAGGGCTTATATAGCAATCCCCTGCCATGGTGCCATGCTCAATACTCTTTCATTTTTGTTTTCATTAAGCAGCCTCTTGCTGCAACCCATTCATTTTTATTAAATGCCCCAGCACTATGCATATGCCAGGTGCCCCAGCCTCTTAGATGGTGCACCTGGCATGTGCATAGTGCTGGGGCCACGTGAGACGTTGACTCACATGTGGGCTTCTGGCTGCCACCATTGGAACAGATGTTATGTGCCTGCTTGGAGCCCACATCTTCTTTCCTCTCTGCTTGTGGTCATTATGGGCGTCAACCCATGGCTCCGTGGCCAGCCTTGATAAATGAAAATCTGTGGCAGAGAGTCATGTGCTCCATTTCTCTTCCCTTGGGGGACTGAACTTTCTGGTCCTTTTATCTAGGCCTGTTGGGCCAATTTTAACAAACTTGATTTTGTTTAGCTCCATGTGGCAAGCCCTAGCAACCAAGAGTACATTGGTCAGGCCTCCTATCTTCTAAACTTTAGCTGCTCTCTGTCTGATGAGGGACAGCTCAGGGACTGGCCTCCTGATCTTTAGCTCCTGATGCTGGACCTGAGTCTGGGCTCCTGGCATCTGTCTAAGGTCCTCCGTAACCCATCAGCAGAATACCTTCTTTGACACACTATAAGCACTGCATTCTGGAGCATTAAAACAATGGGGAGTTGAAGTGGTCTGTTAAAAGACCTTCTCTGAGAGTCTTAGAGCTGCTCCGGACTGCCACAGTGGACTGATCCCTTCCCTCTAAAACTTCAAAGGGAAATCTCTTATGTGATTGGTTCCACAGGTCTGGTTGCCCTTCTTCATTTCTGCGGGAGTGAGACTTCTCAGGCCTGGAGCAGTGTGTGAGATAATTAGAGCATAATTATAAGCATTCCTTGGGGTGAGCTAGAGAGAGTAGTCTCACACATTCAGCTCACATATGAGTGCACGTGTTTACTCATGTGTTCAAATGCAACCAGCCCAGAGCCTCCTACCAAAGCTGTGCTGCTGTGGACCTGAGCTTGAAAGGCAGACACTGGTGGTTAGCACTCTCAATCCATTACAGTAGAGTTTACAGTGAGAGAGACTCCATTGGTGCGAGTTACTCACAGTAAAAGTCCAAAAACAGGTAGGTCAAGAGCAAATACTCCAGTGGCTTTAATGGATGGGACCCATTTGCTACAGTACTTAACCCACCTGGGTGTCTTGTATCAACCTGCAAGTAGTGATCACACTGTTAGTGACACCCATGAAAAATAGCTCACAATGTACACACAGAGATACTCACTTTGCAAGTATCTCTACAAGTGTGCAGCAACACTAGCCACTCAGACAGGCACTCCTTAAAATACAGTAAGTGGAAACATGAAATACATTATATATAACTGCATCTCACCCCTCCTACAACATATTACCTCAAATGTGAAAAAAACAAGACTCAAAAGCTACTTCTGTGAGGACTGGGGTTATTCAGCCACTTAATATAACTCTACACAGAGGCTGGGTCTATCCTCAAATACAATCAAAGCCTCCCCAAAAATGTATTTTATGTGCTACAACATGTAAAATCTAAGATCAACACCTATAGTCTAAAACACCTTCTAGAAAGTGTACCTACACACACCACATCATAAACCCAAGCAAGTAACTAAACATGTAAATCATTTTTCATTTTATAAACTTCAAAAATAGCACACTGCCTCAGACAAACCACATTAATATACGATTAGGTACAGCACTCCTCATGTTAGCTCTAGTAATTCCCCATGACTTTACCAGATCACTGTAGATCTGGCATCTTAAATGCACTGGTGGTTTTCCCTGTAGTAAACCACTTTCCTGCTGATGATGCTCAGTGCTCTTGGTACAAGTCTTCCTGCTGAGATTCTCCTTCCCTTTGTATCACATTGCAGCAATTTTAATCTTCGTTTAATAAATGCAACCAGTACTCCTACTGCTACGTTACTGTTACTGAAAACTGCTGAAATGTTTCTTCGTGAGGCTGACTGCTGGAAGAAGAGACTGGTGGGCCCTCTGGAGCGTTCCTGGTTTCTTTACTCGAGTCTCCTTTTCTCCGTGGCTTGTCTTCTTTTGTTTTCCCTCAGTTCAAGTGTCTTCAGCTTTTTCCCTCTTGTTCTTATGCATAGATGGGCGCATACATTTCATCACCAGACACAGCACTCAGAACCTTCAGGTACAAGGAGTACATTTACGATTTATTGATAGAAACTTAAAGGTATTACGAATAGCTCCACCAGGACAGAAACATTGCCCGCTCAGCCCCCTTCTGCTCCCAGCTGATTCTACTCACACGAGCTTACACCTCCCAGATGCAAGGATGACATGCGCACCCTTCTCAGCAGTCTCCACAGTCGGGCAGGCAGGCACACAGAAGCGAACAGAAGTACATGCAGGTCATAGCGCCACTCTGGATGCATCCGCTCATAACTGCAGAAAGCACAGTTTCTCAGGAAGGTCCTGTTCCTTTCATTCAGCTTTCAAAGAACCACTTATTGTTTACTCTAGGCATCCTTTCCTCCCCTGAATGATACTGCATGAAAGCTGGTGTGGGAAACATGGCTGGGTGAACCAAGGGACCATGACGTTTCGTGCAGATTTCACAAATATAACAAAGGACATTAGCAAGTCAAACACTTTTCGATGGAAAGTGCATCTGAGCATAGTTACACAGTCACAGCCGCTGACTGTGTAGTAAACAGGATATAGATGTGCAGAGCCTAAAATTACTATTATTGAGTGTGAGTTATATTGCCATTGCCCTTTCTCAGCAACGATAATAACAACATATTCTTTAACGTGGATCTGTACATACGGGTTCTGTTGCCTTTGCTCATGCTATAACACATAGGGGCTTATTTACAAGTCCCTTGCGCCTCCTTGTGCTGCCCTAGCGTAAGTTTTTTTTACGTTAAGGAGGTGTTAAGGAGGCCCCCACCATGCGCTATATTTACAAAATGCATTGCATTGCGCCGCTGTGTAATCCCTTGCACCACGTTCTACCTGTGCCAGGTATGATGTATACAAGAGGGGGCGCTCCCACTCAGGGTGGCCTAAAAAATGGTGCAGTGAAATTTTCAGGATTTCACTGCGTCATTTTTTCCGTCATTTGTAATGCCTGCTTAGGGCAGGTGTTAAACTGATGCTCCCATAATATACTATGAGTTTCCCTGTGCTTTGCTGGACTAGCGCCATCATTTATGGTGACGTGATGTTAGGGGGACACAGGGCGATGCACTTTCTTGTAAATATGCCCTTTAGTATTAGTTATAAAGAAAGGTATTTAACGAGAACCAGTATACAAGGGGCTTAATACATGCAGGGCCTTATTTATACTTTTTGGTGCAAAACTGCACTAAGGCAGTTTTGCCCCAAAAAGTTTTGCACCGGCTTGCACCATTTTTTAGCACCAGCTGGGCACCATATTTATGGAATGGTGCAAGCCGGTGCAAAGGGTAGGATAGCTTAAAAAAAAAATTACATTAGGCAGTTTTGAGTCAAAATAAATGATTCTGAGCAGATTAGCATCATTTTTTGACGCTAAGGGGCGTATTTATACTCTGTTTGCAATTAATTAGCGTCATTTTTTTTTACTCTAATTCAGTGCAAAACTAACTCCATATTTATACTTTGGTGCTAGACCCGTCTAGCACCAAATTTATGGAGTTAAAGTCATTTTTTGGAAGTGGAAACCTACCTTGCCTTAATGAGATGCAAGGTAGGCGTTCCCGTGCAAAAAAATGACTCTATGGCCTTAACACCATATTTATACTCCCATGTAAAAATGGTGCAAAGGAGGGAGGAAGGGTCCAAAAATGGGGCAAAGCTTGCTTTGCCCCATTTTTTAAGACCTGGGTCAGGGCAGGTCTTAGAGGACCTGTGGCCCTATTTCCATGGTGGAACACCATGGAATAAGCCCAGAGGTGCCCTCCCTAGGCCCTAGGGGCACCCCCACCCACACTAGAGGGACTGCGAGGATGGGGGACCCCATCCCAAGTAAGTACAGGTAAGTGCATTTTATTTTTGAAAGTGCCATAGGGGGCCCTGAAATGGGCCCCCATATATGGCACCGGGTGCAATGGCCATGCCCAGGGGACCCCTGTCCTCTGTGCTGGCCACTGGGGTGGTGGGCATGACTCCTGCCTTTCCTAAGGCAGGAGTCATGTGGCATGGTAGGTTTAGCACCATAAAATGACGCTAATCTGGTTAGAGTCATTTATTTTTACTCTAACCTGCCTAAAGCCATTTTTTGGTGCTAAACCCTCTTCTTCTATACTGCCAGCCCCACCCGACTAAAGTCATTTTTTAAAACTCTAGCCTACTCTTTGCACCGGCTTGCACCATTCCATAAATATGGTGCCCGGCTGGTGCACAGAAATGGTGCAAGCCGGTGCTCAACTTTTTGGTGCAAAACTGAGTTAGTGCAGTTTTGCAGCAAAAAGTATAAATAAGGGCCAATATTTTGTAAGTTTGCGCCACTTTTGTGTCATAAAATGACGTTAATGCAGTGCAAAAAAAGTTTAAATAAGGGCCTTGGTGCTAGATGGGTCTAGCACCAAAGTATAAATATGGAGTTAGTTTTGCACCGAATTAGAGTTAAAAAAAATGACACTAATTCGGTGCAAACAGAGTATAAATACGCCGCAGAGTATAAATATGCCCCTAAATATGGTGTTAAGGCCATAGAGTCATTTTTTGCACGCCTACCTTGAATCTCATTAAGGCAAAGTAGGACTCCACTTTCAAAAAATTACTTTAACTCCATAAATTTGGTGCTAGAGGGGTCTAGCACCAAAGTATAAATATGGAGTTAGTTTTGCACCGAATTAGAGTAAAAAAAAATGACACTAATTTGGTGCAAACAGAGTATAAATATGCCCCGCAATGAGATAAAATCACATTGTCTATGACATGCAATAAATAACAGGGCTGTTTTCATCTGTGAACTCCTTGTTATTGCAATCTGTGAGACAGTAACAGTGTTTTCCTGCTACAGTTATACTGTAGCATAGAATTTGAGCTTTTCACGGTAGTAATTATATTCCCTGCACATATATTTAGGGAATAGGCCCACAAAGTGCCTTATTTAGAGTTTGTTGGATGCAAGATAGCTGTAAAAAGCGACAGATATCCCTGCCGCCCTATTCAGATAGGATAGTGCCTCTGTACACTGTAGATAGGGTGGATGGGATATTCATCACTTTTTGGCAGATGTCCTGCATCTGCCAAACTCTAAATAGTCATACTCATAAATGGTCTTATGCGGAATTCTGGGATCATATTTTTTTCCACAAAGTATGTTCAAAGGAACAGAAGTGCACTACTCTCCTGAAAATATGTGAATTGACATCTTGGGGATTATATGAAGAAAGAGTAGGCCTTTCAACATCTACCATAACCTTCTTGATTCACTCCAAGCAGAGAACTAGCCTTGAGCAGAGAAAGTAAAGACAGATGTCCTGATTGTTGCACAGAATAAATCCCAACTGCCTGCCCGAGTAGTGAACAGAGAGGTTTCTACTTTAGTCTTCAAGTTTAGCCTCCAATCCTAATCTCATGAACTGGTGTTTTAAATTTCATGGCTTTGAGTTCATAGAGGTTTAATCCCCGTGCCAGAGAAGGCTCTAGCTGCCGGAAAAACTTGCTCCAAGTGTGTAGCCTCCTGGAAGAAACTCACCCCAGGAGCCCAGGTGCTGAGTGGGATGGGAGAAGGGACTGCTTAGAAGAATTGTTAAAGGGTGAGGATTCTGGGGATCTTACTATTTAAGAAGGTGAATAATTGATATGTATTCCATATCTATTTGACATTATTTTAATGCATTTCATAACTGTGTGATTGGGAATGTTTTACCAATTCTGTATCTGTTTGTATAATTTGGTAAGGACCATCACATTATTTATGTATTAACTGCATTGTTGTTTCATCAACTGTTATAAGCACACAAAGGCCCACTCTCAGATAAAAGTCTTGGTCTCTTGTGTCAAACTACCAAGGGTGATCCAAGGCTTCTTTAAAAAAACAGTTTAAGACTCTGGATCAGGTTGCAACTGTCTAAGGACATTTAAACATCTCATTGTGATCTGTAATTACTTTACTTCAATATACCTTTGGCAGGCATATGTTATAACCATCGAAGAGCTGCTGCTTTTATCAAAATGAAATTAGTCAACGAAGGGCCCCAGTAAAAAGTATATAATGTGATGACTATCATCACCTTATAACATTACACGAAACATTAAAACTCATGAGTCAGGATAGGGTGATCCAGCAGCAGTGAGACAACCCGTGCTTTTCAGACCTATTCTAAGAGCTCATTACTAAACATTCTTTGTGGCTGACCTGCTTAGGCCATATGCTGTTTCATGAATAGGAACTGATCCTGCAGCATACATTTCAGCAATTTAAGGTCACCCTTATTTATCTAAATGCATTAGTCATGCAAAAGCCTGATTATAGCTCATCCTTTGCTTTGAGGCTGTCCTTTTAAACCGTAGCTCACAGTATAACAAAATGAATTTTGTCAAACTGTCTTCAATGCATATTTCAACATAATTTGATTTTATATATGTGCAGGTACATATATGCATCAATTCTGAATCAGTACACCAAATATCCCTTTTCTTGATGTATCCAGCTACAGAAACGTATCTCCAGTGACAATTGTGGGGAAAGAAAATCCAAAATGTTTTTTAAAACCCTCCTAAAATCTCAGCGATTGATTACATTTGTGCCCCAAGTATCTATATATCTACTCAATGGAAAATAGTCATCAAACTCACTTTCCATAAGAACCTCTGGATGTGGTGTTCAATTGCCGCCTGAAACAGAGGCCTTAAGCAGTCACTGGTACAACAGGAGTCTCAGCTCTCAGGGCTCTCAGGGCTCTTTGATGGCCCTGAGACTTCAGAACAGGAGGCAAGCTCCGTCCAAGCCCTTGGAGATTCTTCTCAAGCAGGAATATACCACAAAGTCCAGTCTTTGTCACCTTTCACAGGCAGAAGCAGCAACTGTAGGATAGCCCAATAAAGCACAGTCGCAGGCAGGGGCAGCACTTCTCCTCAGCTCTTCAGGTCTTCTCCTTGGCAGAGGTTCCTCTTGGTTCCAGAAGCAAATTTGGAAGAAATCTAAAGTCTTGGGTTTTGGGTCCAATACTTATACCCCTTTCTGCCTTTGAAGCTGCCCAACTTCAAAGAAACGTCTCTGTTCTTTACAGGATCCCGCCTTGCCCAGGTCTGCCTCCAGACGCATACCAGGGGTTTGGAGACTGCACTGTGTGAGGGCAGGCATAGCCCTTTCAGGTGTAAATGACCCATCCTCCCTCCACTCTAGCCCAGATGGCTCATCAGGATATGCAGGCTACACCCCAGATCCCTTTGTGTCACTGTCAAGAGGAGATTCACAAACAACCCAACTGTCAGTATGACCCAGGCAGGGAATCCACAAACAGGCAGAGACACAGAATAGTGGCATTTTCAAACTAAGAATCTAAAAACCAACTTCACTAAACAATGTATTTTTTAATTGAGAGTTCAGAGATCCCAAACTCATATTTCTATCTGCTCTCAAAGGGTAACTGCATTTTAAGGATATTTAAAGACAGCCCCCATGTTAACCTAGGAGAGAGACAGGCCTTGCAACAGTGAAAACCAAATGTCAGTATTTCACTGCTAGGACATCTAAAAACACATCACTACATTTCCTGCCTTTTACACTGCACCCTGCCGATGGGGCTACCTAAGGCCTTTCTTAGAGGTGCCTTACATGTATAAAAGGGAAGGGTTGGGCCTGGCAAGTGGCTACGCTTGCCAAGTCGAATTGGCAGTTTAAAACTGCAGACACTGCAGTGGCAGGTCTGAGCCATGTTTACAGGGCTACAATCAGTGCTGTGGGCCCACAAGTAGCATTTGATTTACAGGCCCTGGGCACCTCTAGTGCACGTTACTAGGGACTTACTAGTAAATCAAATATGCCAATTATGGAAAAGCCAATTACACAAACAATTTCACATAGGGAGCACTTGCACTTTAGCACTAGTCAGCAGTGATAAAGTGCCCAGAGTAACAAAAACAGCAACAGCCTGGAAAGCAGAGGCAAAATGTTACGGGAGACCATGCCAAGGATGCCAGCTCTAACAGCCACTCAAGATGGTTTTGCATGCCATTGTTAAATTGGAATGGCGCACTGCGCCACCAGAGCGTAAAAAAAAAAGATGCTCGTGTGGTAAAGTGTGCTGATAGGGCCTCGTAAATGAGGCCCATAATTTCTAGATCACACCCTACATTTAAAGACTGTGGTTTAAATCCATGTACAGTGCTCTGCTGCCTTTTGACTAGGTTTATGCTATAGAAAAACACATAGATATACATATTAAAAAAAACAATATTTTCCATGTGTGTGTGTGTGTGTGTATATATATATATATATATATATATATATATATATATATATATATATATATATATATTTCTAGATTTTGTTTTTATTAAATCATTTGTTATACTAGAATCTTCAAAGGGTTCATTTGATCTAGGCTTTGCATACACAATGAAGCAGCATAATGAGTCAAGAAGGCTTTGGAGGCCATCTTTCCTTAATAGGCCACAAGACCTGTGTCCTGCTTAGTGGGAACACCTGCAATTTTAACTTTGATGTCCCTAAGATTTTCCTGGAACTGCAATGAAGGGAGAAAGCCTTAAATTGGCAGCTAGCATTGCAGAAGTGAGCCTAGCCAAAATAAATTACTTTCTTATAGCGCAATGAAGATCCGACTACCTACAGTGAAAATCCAGCAGGTTGTGGAAGTTGATTACACTCTCCTTAGGGCCATGAATGCTAAATTATTACAAGAGAAATGGAATGTTAGGAAGCATAAGACACCATGATTCAAGGAAGCATCTCTAGAGTTTCTGTTAAATTAACCAGCCATGTGTATAGAAGCGGTTCTTCCTAGAGGTATCTGGACCCTGATTCTTCGAGTGACCCTGTACAGCAGCCCCACCCCAGACCTGTGTCCTCTGACTTTGACCTTCGAAGCCATAACTCCTCAGATATAACAAAAATCAAAGTAGAGAAGCTCAGGTTTTTTTTGGCTGCAAGAGAAGAATATTCTGGAAGACAAAAACCCAAAATGGAAATTGAGGAGTATGAGGAAATTCTGGCCCACACTCTAAAGGTACAGAAACTCAAAACCAAGGCCCTAAAAATGACCCTTGCTCGAGTAGTTCCTGCAGCGGAGAATCCTTCTCCACTCCTTTGAATCACCAAAAATGCAATGTTCTTTAAGGATAAGGATATGTTAAAATGTTTGGCTTCATACGCACTTCCGTGTGAGGTGTACCAAAGCAATAGTAGAAAGACAGCAACACTTATATGGTGCAGATTGTGTCTCAGTGGTAGGGAAGTCATTTTGAAGTTAGTTAAGGGTGAATGATAGAAGCATGGCAGTAGGAAGGAGACTATGATATGCAGCTGGTCTGACAACAGACGAACAATAGATCAAAGGTTTAAGGAGACCGTGAAGAAAATGTGAGAGTCCAGGAAGAATTGGATGAACAGTGTTATCAAAAACCTGACATGATATGTTAGCTGGAAGAAAATGGTGGTTATGTGGAGCTGTATCATTTTTGTTTTACTTTTCTTTTCTGGACACTTTCATTGCTAACCCAAATCACTAACTTGCTGACACAGAGGATTCGGGCATAAGTAAATGGTTTTAGCCACAAACTGGTCGGTACATGACTGGAAAAGTCAACACAGTTAGCAGTCAAGTAAGGCATATCAGAGATCCAAAATCCAACATAAACCACATATTCTCCTCAATCCTGGGGATGTAAAGCATTCAGGGCCCAATAATTAGAATCGCTGCAGGAAATGTCAAGGCAAGACCGAAAGACTCAGACAGCATAACAAGAATCCAACCAGCCAACCTGGTGTTCAGTATCACCATGGAACCTTAGGGTTTGCCCCTTAATATGGTCATGGCATCCCTGAGAGTGTGATTATGAGGACCTTGAAACTCTACCCAAGTGCACACAAATACACACCAGTATTTGTACAACACATACATAGACAAGAGAGTGGTTGTTGTGCTGGATAGTTTTACAGTTGCTGATAGGATAGGTATGCATTGCTCTTGAAAAGCTTTTGGGAGGACAGTACTGGTTTTGCTGCGAACACAACCTTAGAACAAGAGAATGCCAGAAAAGCTGAATGAGGAAAATTGCATTGATTCTTAGAACTTTAGAAATCAACTACAAATTAAACTGGCATTGATGAGTAATGGAGACATTCGCTCACTATGGATTTTCGTTTGTGGTTGAGAATGGTAAATCTAGACTTAAGCTCACAGAGAGTCGTCCACCTTGAGCATTCTGGACGCAATATTCTGTCAACAGATGCACCTAAGGACAAACGCATTATACAGATGTGCTCTGTCACCTTTGTGACCACTAGAGAGTCCGGAGATGATAGAGCCCCATCGGTTTCAAACACCTATAAGTTGCTGGTAATCGAGTGTCTACCGTTTAAGTGTTCACTCAATGGCAAGAGATGCCAAAGCAGGGAAGCCATAAGAGTTGATACAAGCACTTGCAGCAACTCCAGCTGGTCTTGGTACATTACGTTCTCCTAGCTTGGTACCTCGCGTCCAAAGGATTAAGGAAAGGTTGTGGTTACAGTTTTGTGGGCCCAGATTGAACATCAGTGTGGAATTTTTCCAGATCAATCCAACGTCCCCAAACTCTAGTAATCCTGGCAGTAAACTGATTATCTCTGGAGACACTGTGGGTATTTAGGTTTCATCCATGAGAGCAGTCACATCTGCCTGTCCCCTAGTCTCTCTGAGACAGTGCTTAGTTTGTAAAAACATAAGCACAAGGGACCTTGTGAGGAGACTGCTGAAGCTTACCCCACCCATTGGCCCTGCCAGTGCTACCAATGACTATACCAACACAAGCACTAACCATCACCGTCCTTCAAGTGTGACAGTTCTGACTAGTCTAATCCCCCCCGAAGCTATCAGAATGGTATTGGTCATGATAACATATATTGAATTAATAAATAACTGTTATTGTGCTCATCTTTAAGTTAATCTAACAGCATCCCCATATGGCAAACTGTCATTAGTGCTGGTGTTCACAATGTACTGCTGATGCCGAACACCAGAAACCACCTACTCAAGTTAAGCACTGCTCTTCTTGCCACAATTACATTACTGCAGTGGTCTACCATGCTACCAGATATCCTGTAGCAATGCTTCACATAAGCACAACTTTACCAGTAGTGCTCTTTGTCCTGTTGGGAATTTTACCCAGGTGCCTTTCCCTAAGGAACTAATTCCTGACAGAGGAAACAACTTAAGTGTGATGCTCAGTGACCCACTTATCCTTTTCAAGAAGGATTGGGAAGAAAACATAAGGTTTCACACAGCCTGCTTCACTAAGTGCTTAACCTTTAGAAAAAGGTTAACAGCTCAGGCATTCAGGGTTGGAATGGGGACCAGAAGCAGCCCTGAGAAATTGTCAAATCAGCCCCCCATTTCTTCCAGTGAGTCAGGGTAGCAAGCAAACTTGTAGCGGTGGGTTGTATGATTTGACCTCAAAGCAATTTTTAAAGTATGAAAAAAAAAAAAAACTACAGGATTACTTTTATATTTTTCTGTCTGGGTTGCAATGCTTAATATTTTAATATCTGTACTATAAAAAAAACAAAAAGTAATTTCTGTGAAATTATTTTGTCTACATTCCAAGTGGGAAGGCGGAGCTCGAGATAACATATTTACAATTTACTGCTCTGAAGGAATGGCAAGAAACAGAAACCGAAAAGAGGATCTCTGGGATGCCAAAACCAAAACAAGCATTTGCAATGCAACGGGTCTTGCATTTGCTCGAGTTACAGATATTAGCATAGTAAACTCATAACTGGACTTTTCTTGTCACATAAATTGAAAGAAAAAAATTAGCGCGATTGCGCTATGTAAAACCCAGCATGATCGCGCTGAAATTGAAAATCAAACTAACAAGCACGATTGCACAAAGTAAAACCCAGCGCGATTGCGCTGTATGGAAAATAAAAAGATAAAGTAGTGCAGAAACCAGGCTGAAAACATGGAGCCTCGTATGTTTTCAGTAGTTGGCCAGTGCACTCGAGGAGGGCTAAACACTGCAAAAGGGATGACGTATGCATGCCTTTCACAAATCAAATCAAGCTGATTTTAAAAGGCAAGCCCACCAACAAATGAAAGTGACAGGCGTGACATGGGCATGGTTAAAAGCCCAAAGAGAGATTACAAAAGGGGTGGAGCGCTTGTGTGCTCAACCCTAAAAATGGGAAAGAAAGGAAATAGTCATTACAGGCATCAGGAAAGAAATCTGCATGTGCAGTCACCTTTGGAAATGTTCAATTAGCCTTGAAAGCTTGTAAACAAGACCCTTTAAAGGACAAGGAAATTCATGTCACATTCACCATTCCTAGGTGTGCACTTATTTAATCTGCTGCCTTTTTTTAATGCCACATTAAACATCATAAAATCTCACTAGCAACTAATGCAGACCATGGGGATGGTGGCCACAACTCAAAATCACTCCTGTATACTGTAACCTGGCAACAGTGGTCGGTACACCTGCCCAAAGGAGGCTCATGAACAAAGGTATTCCCATCATTCATATAAATACCATGTGCAATACAGCAATTAACTACTTTGCAAACACACTGCGACTCTCAAAGGATGATTTGTGAAACTGATATCCAGTCATCCTGATGACAGGTTGGAGGCAAGTGTTAATGATGCAAGGTATCCATGAGCTAGTCCTTCCCAACAAGTGTGCACTAACATTAGGCCATGTGACAGTACAGACAGTGGTGCTGGAACAATTTGTGGGGGTGCAGCGCTCAAAGTTACATCACTGAACTCATAGGGATTGAAAAAGATCCAAATATGACACAAAGAAAATGTAGCAAAGAGCCACACCCATTTGATAAAAGAGTGGTAATAGTTTATGGTCTATAGCTGGTGGTGCATTTAAAGCACACTGTTGTAAATATATTACTGTAAAAAAATGGTTGTACTACATGGCAAGGTTGTGGCCTTGACGTGCAGTACACTCACATATATCTCCTTGGGTCCAGTGAGAGTTATTTGCTCAAACCCAGCTCATGCTGGATTTGACCTATGGCACAGAGCAGCGAGGCTTAGCAAAAGAACAAGGTGTAAAGCATGTAACAACACCAAACAACGATACAAGAAAGAGGCACAGCAAATATTTATAAATATAGGTGATATTTGTCAGATGTTTTTGAGTCCATGATGACTAACATCCACTGGAAGGTTATGGAGATATGAATTTTTTAAGTATTTAAAAACTTTATCATCAAGCACCAACCAGCATTGGCAAGTCAACACTTTGCAATCTATAGAAAACTTTGTAAAAGTTTGATACACTGAGTTTGGGGACACTGACCCGGAATGAGTGACTGAATCCGACAGGACAGAGGTTTATGAATCTAGAATGGAAACTTTGGACTGTTACCTGGCCACCAGAGTGTCTATGAAGTGAGTTCCAAACTTTACAGGACAACCTCCATTGACTTCTATGGAGTGGTCCTGCTGCTGAGGGATGCAAGCTTAGGGATGCTCAGTGGGTCCTACAAATGCTGTGCAGTCCACAGGGGTGAAATCTGTGCGAGTCCTTGGTCCACAGGTGAGTGGGGGTCACTCCAGATACAGGTCTTGGGGTCCCACGAAGTACTCTATGCAGGGTGTCAAAGGGCTGCAGATGCAGACCTTTCGTTCTTGCAACACAGCAGACAAATCTGGTCACAACCAGCACCCATGGATCCAGCAGACTCGGGTGCAACTTTTGGCCACTCCCAAATTGTCCGTCAAAGTCCATCGGGTACGGGCAAAACAGCTGTGGTGGCCACTAGAAATGCAGTTTGGACTCTTTCAGCTTTAATGTCCCCAGTGCCCTTCTGGGGGTCAGCCAACTGACCCTTGTAGCCTCTGCTTTGGCTTGGGGCTGGGAATCAACTTTTTCCTTGGCCAGGCATGCAGAACAGGGTCCAACCTCCACCTGCCTAGTGTGCAGCAGATGCAGTCGCTCCAGCATCACAGCCTCTCTTGGTGCACTTCCAATGGGTGCAGAGTGGTCTTCTTCTTGTCCTTGGTCCAAATCCGGCGAGTACTAAAATCTTGGGAGTCAGAAGTGCCCAATATATCTCAGTAAGGTTTCCTGAGAGGACAACAAGGTCACTTTTGAATGGGCTACTAGGTCCCTGATGACACAGGTCCCATGATGTGTGGCATCTGGTTATCCTAGAGTGCACGTAACATGCCACAACCAACATGGCTGAAGTCTTCCTTGAGTGTTTGGACCTCTGTAGACCACCTCTAGGGGTGCAGCTACCATGGGGAGCATGGCAATAGAAAACTGGTTCTAGAACCCGTTTTCCCTCCATTGTCTCTTACCTGTCTAGGGTAAACAAAGGGTTTCCTGCGTGGGAATGTTCTCACACACAGCCCTTCAACTATGGCATCACTCTTTGATGCCTGACTTTTGGGCTAACACCCTTTGTAGCCGATCCTGTGGGTAGGGGGTCACACCTCCAATGCAGCAACGGCCTTTGTTCTCAGCCTGGATGCCATTCACACATCCCCCCAGGTGAGCAGAAACCTGTCTCAGTCCTTGTGCCTCTCTGAAACCACCAACTAGTGTTGTGAAAGTATGGTAACTTTCATTAAAGTGCCCAGCATTAAAGTGGGCACAAATATCGACTGCATTATTGAGTGACTTTTGATGACAGTGTTTTGTAGCCTCTGTCAGATGTTAGACCCATTGGAGTGCCAACCGCTAACTCTGCAATTACCTTATATGGCTACTTAAGCGTCTTCAGCAGACACGGATATTTTAGGACTTTGCTACATAGACAAATCAGAAAATCTATGTTAATCCCTACAATATACATCTCCTTGCCATAGGGCTTCATAGGCCTGCCTTAGAGGAGAGAATTATATATATAGTTAGGAGGCTTAAGGGACTTTGACATTAGTGGTAATGGAAAAGTCAGTGTGCAGTGCATGCACATCCTCTTCAGTCTGCAATGGCAGCTGAAGGTTGTGTTTTCACTTTGTCACGCACAGAGTCACACATCGAGTGCTGCAACTCTTGTTTCGACAACTAGCCTTATAGGCCCTGGGTACCTGGGTACCATAGACTAGGGACATATACGTAAGTCAGTACATGCCAACTGGGGGTTCTCCAATTTAACATATACTTTAAAAAGGGAAAGAAACCTGGCACTGAGGCCGAGACAGCAGGCCTCAGTGCGCTTTCAGAGTCGAAAACCAGCAACTAGTTGTCCAAAATGGGGCAAAAAAATTGGGGAAAACCTGCAAAAAGCCTGTTTTCTTACAGTCACTCAAGCATGGTGTGGTATCACACTGTTATTTATAGACTGCACATCCTTCAATGAAATAGCCACTAAATTTGCAAAGGCAGCCTCGGCAATGAAACTAAATAGCACACAAATTATATTATGTGGAAACCGTTTCACAAAGTAAAGTCTCACGATTGTTTTGATCCTATTAAAATCTTTCTTTATATCACAATTCAGAATTGCAAAAAAAGTGCTTTATTTGTGCTCTTTTAAGTGCTTATATATTTTAAAATACTTGCATAGTTCGTTCATAGGTATTTAAATTGTGTGATGGAAGAGGTGACATCCTGTAGCCTTTCATGTCACACCAGCAAGTTCCTTTTACTTTCACGTCAGAGAAAGGAACGTAAATACCGATTTCCATATCAAACCAATAAGCAGCAATTTGTCAGGAGACATAGCATGACATTTGACCCCTGTCTTTAGCACATAGAAAACGTGACAAGATAAAAACAAAATTTAAAGGCACCTTTGTCACTTATTTATTGCTCATCTACCTTAAGAACTCCAGATGGTTATTTTGGGGGTGCTGGACCTGAGTCCAGCAGGGGGAGTGGGAGTTTTGTATTCAGATATTGATCGTTTTGTTGTTGCAGAACAGGACACACATACAGTCCCAGCAGAACACATCCTTGTAGGAAAGTACCATCTTGCCTGGCATGTTACCCCCATATTTCACTGTATATATGTTGTTTTAGTCTACATGTCACTGGGACCCTGCCAGGCAGGGCCCCAGTGCTCATACGTATGTGCCCTGTATGTGTTCCCTGTGTGATGCCTAACTGTCTCACCGAGGCTCTGCTAACCAGAACCTCAGTGGTTATGCTCTCTCTGCTTTCCAAATTTGTCACCAACAGGCTAGTGACTAAATTTACCAATTCACATTGGCATACTGGTACACCCATATAATTCCCTAGTATATGGTACTGAGGTACCCAGGGTATTGGGGTTCCAGGAGATCCCTATGGGCTGCAGCATTTATTTTGCCACCCATAGGGAGCTCTGACAATTCTTACACAGGGCTGCCACTGCAGCCTGCGTGAAATAACGTCCACGTTATTTCACAGCCATTTACCACTGCTCTTAAGTAACTTATAAGTCACCTATATGTCTAACTTTCACCTGGGGAAGGTTGGGTGCAAAGTTACTTAGTGTGTGGGCACCCTGAAAGTAGCCAAGGTGCCCCCACATCTTCCAGGGCAAATTCCCCGGACTTTGTGAGTGCGGGGACACCATTACACGCGTGCACTGTACATAGGTCACTACCTATGTACAGCGTCACAATGGTAACTCCGAACATGGCCATGTAACATGTCTAAGATCATGGAATTGTCACCCCAATGCCATTCTGGCATTGGGGGAACAATTCCATGATCCCCGGGTCTCTAGCACAGCACCCGGGTACTGCCAAACTGCCTTTTCGGGGTCTCCACTGCAGCTGCTGCTGCCAACCCCTCAGACAGGGTTCTGCCCTTCTGGGGTCCAGGCAGACCTGGCCCAGGAAGGCAGAACAAAGGATTTCCTCTGAGAGAGGGTGTAACACCCTCTCCCTTTTGAAATAGATATGAAGGCTGGGGAGGAGTAGCCTCCCCCAGCCTCTGGAAATGCTTTGATGGGCACAGATGGTGCCCATCTCTGCATAAACCAGTCTACACCGGTTTAGGGATCCCCCAGCCCAGCTCTGGTGCGAAACTGGACAAAGGAAAGGGGAGTGACCACTCCCCTGACCTGCACCTCCTAGGGGAGGTGCCCAGAGCTCCTCCAGTGTGTCCCAGACCTCTGCCATCTTGGAAACAGAGGTGTCTGTGGCACACTGGACTGCTCTGAGTGGCCAGTGCCACCAGGTGACGTCAGAGGCTCCTTCTGATAGGCTCTGACCTCTCTTGGGAGCCAATCCTCCTTCCTAGGTAGCCAAACCTCCTTTTCTGGCTATTTAGGGTCTCTGCTTTGGGAGTCTCACCAGATAACGCAAGAGCTCACCAGAGTTCCTCTGCATCTCCCTCTTCACCTTCTGCCAAAGGATCGACCGCTGACTGCTCAGGACGCCTGCAAAACCGCAACAAAGTAACAAGACGACTACTAGCAACCTTGTATCGCCTCATCCTGCTGGCTTTCTCGACTGTTTCCAGGTGGTGCATGCTCTGGGGGTAGCCTGCCTCCTCTCTGCACCAGGAACTCTAAAGAAATCTCCCGTGGGTCGACAGAATCTTCCCCCTGCCACCGCAGGCACCAAAAGACTGCATCATGGTCCTCTGGGTCCCCTCTCAGCACAAAGAGCGTGGTCCCTGGAACTCGGCAGCTCTGTCCAAGTGACTCCCACAGTCCAGTGACTCTTCAGTCCAAGTTTGGTGGAGGTAAGTCCTTGCCTCCCCACGCTAGCCTGCATTGCTGGGTACCACGTGATTTGCAGCTGCTCCGGCTTCTGTGCACTCTTCCAGGATTTCCTTCATGCACAGCCGAGCCTGGATCCCCGACACTCCTTCCTGCAGTGCACAACCTTCTGAGTTGCCCTCCGGCGTCGTGGGACTCCCTTTTGTGACTTCGGGTGGACTCCGGTTCACTTTTCTTCCAAGGGCCTGTTGAGGTACTTCTGTGGGTTCTGCCTGCTTCTGTGAGGGCTCCCTGAGTTGCTGGGCACCCCCTCTGTCTCCCCCTCCAAGTGGCGACATCCTGGTCCCTCCTGGGCCACAGCAGCACCCAAAAACCTCTATAGCAACCCTTGCAGCTAGCAAGGCTTGTTTGCTGTCTTTCTGCGTGGGAACACCTCTGCAAGCTTCATTGCAACGTGGGACATCCATCCTCCAAAGGAGAAGTTCCTAGTCCTCTTCTTTCTTGCAGAACTCCAAGTTTCTTCCAACAGGTGGCAGCTTCCTTGCACCCTCAGCTGGCATTTCCTGGGCTCCTGCCCACTCTCGACACTGTCGCGACTATTGGACTTGGTCCCCTTGTCTTACAGGTACTCAGGTCTGGAAATCCACTGTTGTTGCACTGCTGGTGTTTGTTCTTCCTGCAGAAGCCCCCTATCATGACTTCTGTTCTCTCTGGGGTAGTAGGTGCACTTTACACCTACCTTTCAGGGTCTTGGGGTGGGCTATTTTTCTAACCCTCACTGTTTTCTTACAGTCCCAGCGACCCTCTACAAGCTCACATAGGTTTGGGGTCCATTTGTGGTTCGCATTCCACTTTTGGAGTATATGGTTTTTGTTGCCCTTATACCTATATGCTCCTATTGCAATCTACTGTAATTTTACACTGCTTGCATTACTTTTCTTGCTATTACCTGCATAATTTTGGTTTGTGTACATATATCTTGTGTATATAACTTATCCTCATACTGAGGGTACTCACTGAGATACTTTTGGCATATTGTCCAAAAAAATAAAGTACCTTTATTTTTAGTACTTCTGTGTATTGTGTTTTCTTATGATATTGTGCATATGACACCAGTGGTATAGTCGGAGCTTTACATGTCTCCTAGTTCAGCCTAAGCTGCTTTGCCATAGCTACCTTCTATCAGCCTAAGCTACTAGTAACACCTCTTCAACACTAATAAGGGATAACTGGACCTGGCACAAGGTGTAAGTACCTCTGGTACCCACTACAAGCCAGGCCAGCCTCCTACATTGGTTGTGCAGCGGTGGGATAAGTACTTGTAACTACTTACCACTTTGTCATTGTGTACTTTTCATAAGAGAATAATATACAAAACAAGTTCAGTGTATGTACACCTAACCAAAAAGTTTTGCTTTTCTCCTCTTAAACTTTTTACTAAGTTCTGAAAAGTACTCTCAAATTTCTAAAAGTTTCTAAAATGTTAGAATTTTTTTTTTCTCTGTTCTTTAAAAAGTTCTGAAAGATTTTCTTCCTTCTCACTATTTCTAAACCTTTTACTATCATGTCTGATGTAGAGCCTGCTCTTAAAATGGTCAATACTATTTATGACAATTTGAATTACAAGAGCCTAAGGAGTCTCTGCTTAGAGAGAGGTTTAGTGATAGGAAAGAACCCTACCAAAGAATTTCTATTCAACATGCTTATTGTGAATGATGAGTCCCAAGCAAGCACTTCAAATGAGAGGTTAATAGAAGGTTCCCAATCTGACTCAGGAGATCTCCTTGAGGGAGGTAGGGAGGGTTCTGATCAGGATTTGCCCTCTAACAAGACACCCAGTAATGTTGGTAGTAATGGAGGTTCCCATCACAGTAGGGAAGTCTTTGTTCCTAGAGGCCAAGTTGCTAGGGTTCCTTCAGTTAGGGACAGGTCCCCCTCTGTTGCTTCCAATTTATCTTCTGTGTCCAAGCATTACCAACCCACCCACCCTGAAGACAACATGTTAGAAAGAGCACTCAAAAAGTTGAGAGTTGAAGAGACCAGACTGAAGCTTAAACAGCAACAGCTGGCCTTAGATAGGGAATCCTTAGACCTGGAGAAGGAGAGACAGAGATTGGGGTTTGGACCCCATGGTGGCAGCAATAGCAGTATTCCTGATAGTAATCCTGTTAGAGAGCATGATTCCAGGAATCTGCACAAGATAGCCTCCCCTTACAATGAGGGGGATGACATCAACAAGTGGTTTGCTGCACTTGAGAGGGCCTGTATGGTACAGGGAGTCCCTCAAAGGCAGTGGGCCGCTATATTGTGGCTATCTTTCACTGGAAAGGGTAGGGATAGGCTCCTTACTGTTAGAGAAAGTGATGCTAACAATTTTGCAGTTTTGAAGGATGCACTCTTGGATGGATTTGGCTTAACCACTGAACAATACAGGATTAAGTTCAGAGACACCAGAAAAGAGTCCTCACAAGACTGGATAGACTTTGTTGACTGTTCAGTGAAGGCCTTGGTGGGGTGCTTACATGGCAGTAAAGTTTCTGACTATGAAAGCCTGTATAATCTTATTCTGAGAGAGCATATTCTGAATAACTGTGTGTCTGACTTGTTACACCAATATCTAGTGGACTCAGATCTGACCTCTCCCCAAGAATTGGGAAAGAAGGCAGACAAATGGGTCAGAACAAGAGTGAACAGAAAAGTTCATATAGGGGGTGACAAGGATGGCAAGAAGAAGGATGGTAAGTCTTCTGACAAGGGTGGGGACAAAAGTAAAAATTAGTCTTCATCAGGCCCACAAAAATCCTCTGGTGGGGGTGGTGGGTCCAAATCCTATTCAAATCAACCTAAAAAGCCTTGGTGTTATTTGTGTAAAGTCAAGGGCCATTGGTCAACTGATGCCAGTTGTCCAAAGAAAAACACCAAACCTCCCACTACCACAACCCCTACTGCAAATTCTAGTGCCCCTAGTAATAGCAGTGGTGGTGGGAGCAAACCTACTAATAGCCAATCCAAGGGAGTAGATGGGCTCACTTTTGGTAATTTAGTTGGGGTTGGTCTTGTTAGGGAGACCACAGAGGCTGTATTAGTATTTGGCCACCTTGGTTGCTTGTCCCCTTAATATGAATAAGTACAAGCAACTTCTCCTAATAAATGGTGTTGAGGTTCAGGCCTACAGGGACACAGGTGCCAGTGTTACCATGGTGATAGAGAAACTGGTGCACCCTGAACAACACCTACTTGGTCAGCAGTACCAAATGACAGACGCTCATAACAACACTCTTAGCCACCCCATGGCTGTTGTGAATCTCACAAAGGGGGGGTTACTGGTCCAAAGAAAGTTGTGGTTGCCTCAGATTTACCTGTAGACTGTCTACTAGGGAACGATTTAGAGACATCAGCTTGGGCAGAAGTGGAGTTGGAGGCTCATGCAGCAATGCTGGGCATTCCTGGGCATATTTTTGCTTTGACAAGGGCTCAGGCCAAAAAGCAAAAAGGACAGGGTAACTTGGATCCTGGAACAATGGACCAAGTGCTCCCTAAAGCTAGGGGTAGCAAGGGTAAATCCCTACCCACTATCCCTCCCTCTACAGATGATTCTCCTTCTGAGGAAGAAGAATTTCCTCCCTGTGCAGAACCTTCACCAGATGAGCTAGCAGCAGACACTGCTGAGCTTTTGGGTGGAGGGGGGCCTGCCAGGGAAGAGCTGAGTGTGGCACAGCAAACCTGTCCCACATTAGAGGGTCTCAGACAGCAAGCTGTCAAACAGCAAAATGGGGATGTCAGTGACTCACATAGAGTTTACTGGGAGGACAACCTCTTGTACACCGAGGCAATGGACCCAAAACCTGGAGCAGCCATGAGATTGGTCATTCCCCTGCAGTTCAGAGAGTTTCTCGTAACTCTTGCACATGACATTCCTTTGGCTGGGCATTTGGGCCAGATCAAAACATGGGAAAGGCTTGTCCCCCTGTTTCACTGGCCTAGGATGTCAGAGGACACAAAAGATTTTTGCAAGTCTTGTGTGACCTGCCGAGCCAGTGGCAAGACTGGTGGCACACCAAAGGCTCCCCTTATTCCACTACCTGTTGTTGGGGTCCCCTTTGAAAGGGTAAGGGTTGACATAGTTGGCCCCCTTGGCCCTCCTACTGCTTCAGGCAATAGGTTTATCTTGGTGGTTGTGGACCATGCCACAAGATATCCTGAAGCAATTCCTCTAAGGACCACTACAGCACCTGCAGTGGAAAAAGCCCTCCTGGGAATCTTTTCCAGGGTGGGTTTCCCAAAGGAGGTTGTATCAGACAGGGGTAGCAACTTCATGTCTGCATACTTGAAAGCTATGTGGAAGGAATGTGGTGTAACCTACAAATTCACCACTCCTTATCATCCACAGACTAATGGACTGGTAGAGAGTTTTAATACAACTCTCAAAGGTATGATAATGGGACTCCCTGAAAAACTCAGGAGGAGATGGAATGTCCTGTTACCTTGCCTGCTTTTTGCTTACAGGGAGGTACCCCAGAAAGGAGTGGGCTTCAGCCCCTTTGAACTCCTCTTTGGACACCCTGTAAGAGGTCCACTAACACTTGTGAAGGAGGGTTGGGAACAACCTTTAAAAGTTCCCAAACAGGACATAGTAGACTATGTACTTGGCCTAAGATCCAGAATGGCCGAGTACATGAAAAAGGCCAGTAAAAACCTTCAGGCCAGCCAGGAGCTCCAGAAGCAATGGCATGACCAAAAGGCTGTTCTGATTCAGTACCAACCAGGACAGAAGGTGTGGGTATTGGAGCCTGTGGCCCCAAGAGCACTCCAGGACAAATGGAGTGGACCCCATCTAATTGTTGAGAAAAAGGGCGAGGTCACCTATTTGGTAGACCTGGGCACTGCCAGGAGTCCCCTTAGGGTGATTCATGTCAACCGCCTAAAACCCTACTATGACAGGGCTGATCTCACCCTGCTCATGGCAACAGATGAGGGGCAGGAAGAAGAGAGTGACCCTCTCCCTGATCTCTTTTCTACCACTGAAAATGATGCTTTAGTGGAGGGAGTAGTTTTGGCAGATCGTCTGACTGCAGAACAGAAAGACAATTGCATAAATCTCCTTGGACAATTTTTTGAACTCTTTTCAACTGTGCTAGGCACCACATCTTGGTGTGAACACACAATTGATACTGGAGACAGCAGGCCTGTCAAAAGTAAAATCTATAGGCAGCCTGACCATGTCAGGGACTGCATAAAACAAGAGGTTCAGAAAATGCTTGATCTAGGAGTGGTTGAACCTTCTGAAAGCCCATGGGCGAGTCCTGTGGTGCTTGTACCAAAGCCTCACTCAAAAGATGGAAAAAGTGAGATGAGGTTTTGTGTAGACTACAGAGGTCTCAATCAGGTAACAAAAACTGATGCTCACCCTATACCCAGGGCAGATGAGCTCATAGATACACTGGCATCTGCCAAGTATCTAAGCACCTTTGATTTGACTGCAGGGTATTGGCAGATCAAATTGGCTGAGGATGATAAACCTGAAACTGCATTTTCAACTATAGGAGGGCACTACCAATTTACAGTGATGCCCTTTGGTTTGAAAAATGCACCTGCCACTTTTCAGAGGTTGGTGAACACAGTCCTGCAAGGGTTGGAGGCTTTTAGAACAGCATATCTAGACGATATAGCTGTCTTTAGCTCCACCTGGGATGAGCACCTGGTCCACCTTTGGAAAGTTTTGGAGGCCCTGCAAAAGGCAGGCCTCACTATCAAGGCCTCAAAGTGCCAGATAGGGCAGGGAAAGGTGGTTTATCTGGGACACCTGGTAGGTGGAGAACAGATTGCACCACTACAGGGGAAAATCCAGACAATCATGGATTGGGTTCCCCCTACAACACAGACCCAGGTGAGAGCCTTCTTAGGCCTCACTGGGTATTACAGGAGATTCATTAAAAACTATGGCTCCATAGCAGCCCCACTTAATGATCTCACTAGTAAGAAGATGCCTAAAAAGGTATTGTGGACAGCCAGCTGTCAGAAAGCATTTGAGGAGCTCAAACAGGCCATGTGCTCTGCACCTGTCCTAAAAAGCCCATGTTACTCCAAGAAATTCATTGTTCAAACTGATGCATCTGAATTAGGGGTAGGGGTAGTCTTTTGACAACTGAATTCTGAGGGCCAGGATCAACCAGTTGCCTTTATCAGCAGAAGGTAGACCCCTAGAGAAAAGCGTTGGTCTGCCATTGAGAGGGAGGCCTTTGCTGTGGTCTGGACAGTGAAACAGTTGAGGCCATACCTGTTTGACACTCACTTTATTGTTCAGACAGACCACAAACCTCTACTTTGGCTAAAACAAATGAAAGGTGAAAATCCTAAATTGTTGAGGTGGTCCATATCTCTACAGGGAATGGACTATACAGTGGAACATAGACCTGGGAGTACCCACTCCAATGCAGATGGACTCTCCAGATATTTCCACTTAGAGAATGAAGACTCATCAGGTAATGGCTAGTCTTATTGTCCTTCGTTTGGGGGGGGGGTTGTGTGGGAAAGTACCATCTTGCCTGGCATGTTACCCCCATATTTCACTGTATATAAGTTGTTTTAGTTTACGTGTCACTGGGACCCTGCCAGGGCAGGGTCCCATTGCTCATAAATATGTGCCCTGTATGTGTTCCCTGTGTGATGCCTAACTGTCTCACTGAGGCTCTGCTAACCAGAACCTCAGTGGTTATGCTCTCTCTACTTTCCAAATTTGTCACTAACAGGCTAGTGACTAAATTGACCAATTCACATTGGCATACTGGTACACCCATATAATTCCCTAGTATATGGTACTGAGGTACCCAGGGTATTGGGGTTCCAGGAGATCCCGATGGGCTGCAGCATTTCTTTTGCCACCCATAGGGAGCTCTGACAATTCTTACACAGGCCTGCCACTGCAGCCTGCGTGAAATAACGTCCACGTTATTTCACAGCCATTTACCACTGCACTTAAGTAACTTATAAGTCACCTATATATCTAACTTTCACCTGGGGAAGGTTGGGTGCAAAGTTACTTAGTGTGTGGGCACCCTGGCACTAGCCAAGGTGCCCCCACATAGTCCAGGGCAAATTCCCCGGACTTTGTGAGTGCGGGGACACCATTACACGCGTGCACTGCACATAGGTCACTACTTATGTACAGCGTCACAATGTTAACTCCGAACATGGCCATGTAACATGTCTAAGATCATGGAATTGTCACCCCAATGCCTTTCTGGCATTGGGGGGACAATTCCATGATTCCCTGGGTCTCTAGCACAGAACCCGGGTACTGCCAAACTGCCTTTTCGGGGTCTCCACTGCAGCTGCTGCTGCTGCCAACCCCTCAGACAGGTTTCTGCCCTCCTGGGGTCCAGGCAGCCCTGGCCCAGGAAGGCAGAACAAAGGATTTCCTGAGAGAGGGTGTAACACCCTCTCCCTTTGGAAATAGGTGTGAAGGCTGGGGAGGAGTAGCCTCCCTCAGCCTCTGGAAATGCTTTGATGGGCACAGATGGTGCCCATCTCTGCATAAGCCAGTCTACACCGGTTTAGGGAACCCCCAGCCCTGCTCTGGCGCGAAACTGGACAAAGGAAAGGGAACTGACCACTCCCCTGACCTGCGCCTCCCAGGGGAGGTGCCCAGAGCTCCTCCAGTGTGTCCCAAACCTCTGCCTTCTTGGAAACAGAGGTGTCTGTGGCACACTGGACTGCTCTGAGTGGCCAGTGCCAGCAGGTGATGTCAGAGGCTCCTTCTGATAGGCTCTTACCTCTCTTGGTAGCCAATCCTCCTTCCTAGGTAGCCAAACCTCCTTTTCTGGCTATTTAGGGTCTCTGCTTTGGGAATCTTACCAGATAACGAATGCAAGAGCTCACCAGAGTTCCTCTGCATCTCCCTCTTCACCTTCTGCCAAAGGATCGACCGCTGACTGCTAAGGACACCTGCAAAACCGCTAAAAAATAGCAAGACAACTAATAGCAACCTTGTATCGCCTCATCCTGCCGGCTTTCTCAACTGTTTCCAGGTGGTGCATGCTCTGGGGGTAGCCTGCCTCCTCCCTGCACCAGGAGCTCTGAAGAAATCTCCCGTGGGTCGACTGAATCTTCTCCCTGCAACCGCAGGCACCAAAAGACTGCATCACTTGTCCTCTGGGTCCCCTCTCAGCATGATGAGCATGGTCCCTGGAACTCAGCAACTCTGTCCAAGTGACTCCCACAGTCCAGTGACTCTTCAGTCCAAGTTTGGTGGAGGTAAGTCCTTGCCTCCCCACGCTAGACTGCATTGCTGGGTACCACGTGATTTGCAGCTGCTCCTGTGCACTCTTCCAGGCTTTCCTTCGTGCACAGCCAAGCCTGGGTCCCCAACACTCCTTCCTGCAGTGCACAACCTTCTGAGTTGCCCTCCGGCATCGTGGGACTCCCTTTTGTGACTTCGGGTGGACTCTGGTTCACTTTTCTTCCAAGTGCCTGTTCAGGTACTTCTGCCGGTGCTGCCTGCTTCTGTGAGGGCTCCCTGACTTGCTGGGCGCCCCCCCTCTCTCCTCCTCCAAGTGGCGACATCCTGGTCCCTCCTGGGCCACAGCAGCACCCAAAAACCTCTACCGCAACCCTTGCAGCTAGCAAGGCTTGTTTCCGGTCTTTCTGAGTGGGAATACCTCTGCAAGCTTTATCGCGATGTGGGACATCCATCCTCCAAAGGAGAAGTTCCTAGTCCTCTTCTTTCTTGCAGAACTCCAAGCTTCTTCCAAAAGGTGGCAGCTTCCTTGCACCCTCACCTGGCATTTCCTGGGCTCCTGCCTACTCTCGACACTGTCGCGACTATTGTACTTGGTCCCCTTGTCTTACAGGTACTCAGGTCCGGAAATCCACTGTTGTTGCACTGCTGGTGTTTGTTCTTCCTGCAGAAACCCCTTATCACGACTTCTGTGCTCTCTGGGGGTAGTAGGTGCACTATACACCTACCTTTCAGAGTCTTGGGTTGGGCTATTTTTCTAACCCTCACTGTTTTCTTACAGTCCCAGTGACCCTCTACAAGCTCACATAGGTTTGGGGTCCATTCGTGGTTCGCATTCCACTTTTGGAGTATATGGTTTGTGTTGCCCCTATACCTATGTGCTCCTATTGCAATCTACTGTAATTTTACACTGCTTGCATTACTTTTCTTGCTATTACCTGCATAATTTGGTTTTTGTACATATATCTTGTGTATATAACTTATCCTCATACTGAGGGTACTCACTGAGATACTTTTGGCATATTGTCATAAAAAATAAAGTACCTTTATTTTTAGTATATCTGTGTATTGTGTTTTCTTATGATATTGTGCATATGACACCAGTGGTATAGTAGGAGCTTTACATGTCTCCTAGTTCAGCCTAAGCTGCTTTGCCATAGCTACCTTCTATCAGCCTAAGCTGCTAGAAACACCTCTTCTACACTAATAAGGGATAACTGGACCTGGCACAAGGTGTAAGTACCTCTGGTACCCACTACAAGCCAGGCCAGCCTCCTACAATCCTGGACTAGTTTTGTATTCGAATTTTAAGTAGATGATAGTGAGATGGAAATGTGAACGAGGGAAAATGTGCTCAGGGCCATGATAAAGCACTTTATGGGGGCTAAGATCTCACCCCACCAACATGTGTTTAACCAGATGAGTCTAGATGAGTGCTGTGACAGGTGTGAGCTATCTCTTTGGAAGGGGTCCTCCATTTCTTCTGCTTATTCCACTTCTGCACACTGAGCACCTGAGGGGCAATCACACCGGTCACCTCTTGCAATGTGATGCCCAGACTCCTACTCACATTCTCCAGTTGCTTCTCTGTAGTTGCGGCTGTCTTCTCCAGAAAGAGACACACAGCACTTCCTGAACCACTTTCCAAGATCACAGTCAGCCGCAAGTATCATGGCATGCTATGACCTCCTTGCAACTGAACACCTCCAGTAGCAGGCCCTCCCAGTTCTGTGCAAGGTCACTCTTAATAAAGTAATATTAATAATTACAATATTGTTATTTTCATCATCATCATTATTATTAATAATATTACATTTATTATTAATGATGCTGCTGCTGATGATTATCATTATCATTATTATTATTGATGATGATGATGATGATAATGGTTCACTCTCCTAACATCACATAGCAGATTCACAGTCTCTGCTGCACTCATTTCCCAAAACAAAATCTGTTTATTAACTAGCAGGGAAATATTGGCCTAAATTTTGCATAAGAAAGGGGACCCCTCAAAACCATCCGCGGTCGATAATGGAGCAGACTTGTCACCAAGATGAGGCGTTTCAAGGTAGCAAGTGTGCTTGTTGTGGGTATATCCTCAGGCAGAGAATAGCACATTAACATTTTCACTCATCCTTTGCTCTCTCTCAGGGTCCCGTCATGACTGGTGCCCTCCAGTGTGCCCAGTGCAAAAGCCGTTGTCTCCTCCACAGAAGTTGCCACTCCAGTTCTGAATCTGCTTACTCGTCTCATTCAGCAGCTCTTGTACATTATGCATCAAGCACAGTCCCGGGTCAGGCTGGCCACTCTCTGCCAGTCTGATCTCTGGAGGTGCAATGCATCAATCTATGTTCCTGTGGTAGATGACGAGGGGGCTTGCCCCACCCGGCATGCATTTAGTAATAGAGGGCAGTTACCTGCACCATATTTCCTCTTTTCCTACAGCACGCTGCGTTGATAAAGGGGTGGGGGGTTGATGGGGTTTGCATTTCAAACTCAACTGTATTCAAGACCTTAGTTCTCCAAAAGGAGGGGCCTGTTTCTCTTCTCCATGGCCTGTCACATACAGTCCTTGTAGTGAGGGATACAAATGGACCTTCTTGGGTGGGTGGATTGCTCAATCTTTATCTCTGTTGGGGACACACAACAGTTGAATCCAACAAGTTAAGCAGCTTCCCCCGCTCGCAATCATTTCCATGCTTTTTGAAGCTCAAATACAAAACACAAATATTTGCTAGTCACCTATGAAACAGGAATGTAGAGACCTTCATTGCATGACTTACCTCTGGAGGGGCCCTGACACGCAGGAGATATTCTGGTACTACTCCTTGAGGCAGTTGTTACTAGAAGGAGAATTCTAGTGCCATCTGGTATTGCCAGGCCTTACAAGCTATGCCTTTGCCTCCCAAAGCCCATCACAGTAAAATCAATTAAAAAGTGCCACAGCAACAACTCACTGAGAGCTCTCAAAATAACACCACTCCGGCATTACTGACAGTCACATTTCAAAGAATACCTACTCAAGCAATAGCTCCTCATGTCTCACAGAAACACATCCAACCACTTCTACAGTGTACAGCAACCCCCCCCCTAATACCTAACCTTTCACAGTAATCGTTCTGAAAATTATTTCAGCAGACATACCTTCAGCTGTATGACACTAATGATTCTAAAGTGTCTCTTACAGTGACACTTTCCATTTTAAACAATGGTCATCTCATCACTCTTCCAAAGAAGAGCCAAAAGGTAGGTTCATGCAATAGAAATACCACGTAAATATACATATTCTTCTCTCTTTTCTCTATCACCATTACGGTCACCTCCAAATTCTTCAGCTTTGACTCCATTTTCACCCTTATTTCTGCAGTTTTCCCTTGATCATCTTCGGAGGTGTAGCAGGGGTGCCACGGTTCCTAATGCAAGCATGGGCCTCCCTTCACCCCATTATAGTAAGTAAAAGAGAGCCATTTTTGAGGTGCAGTGTGACCACCACAACCTGTGGACACCAATTTTTCTGCACCTGATGCTCTAATTTTAGCCATGCGCCTGATCCTTTCCCCTCTGCATGTTTAGGCCTCCTTTCCCTCTTGTACCACCACTTGATCATGCCCTTCTTTCCTCCTGCCTGCTGAAGTTCTTGGTTCTCTCTGTCACCATCCTGCCCCCACTTCTCCCCTTATTTACACTTCTACTATGGCTCCTACCCCTCTTACCTCTTCTCTTCTCTTCAGTTAACCTTTCTGGCTCTTCCCTCCTTCCCTGACCTGTTCCCTCTTTCCGTTTAGTTTGTTATTACTAAATAATTTCTCTTTTATGATGTTCACTGCCGTGACATTTTGCAAGGCACAAAAGTGTATCTGTCCATATTGGCTGTGTCCTTTAATGCTGACTCCCCACATTAGCCATCTCATAATGTGAGACACTGGTGCCCTACCCAAGAGGATTACGCTAGGCTCTTCAAAGGATGTTCACAGAGTAAATAGATGACTAGATGCATGATAACAAGAAACCAAACCACTCACTCACCTAGAATGTTAAGTATGTGGTCAAAAGCAGAAAGAGTACAGCAGGCCATCCCCATATTAGTTAGAGAGCATTGCAGGTTAAGAACACAAGTCCCCCAGTGACAGTCTAGACTGGCAGCTCAAGTGTCTGCATTCAGGAAAAAGCATTAAGAGCTGGTTTAGAAGAAGGTAGTGCTGAAAAAGGCCAATTTCTGGGACCTTCTGGCATTCCCGCAGTTGGCTACTGCAGTCGCCACCAGTTCCTGCAAAGCTGGCAGGTTTTTAACATTGGGTGACCTATACCCTAATGAGATGTTTATTACCTTAGAAGCCACTCAAGAGACCTTTAGTGTGGGGCAAGGACAGTTCCCAGTGTTGGCCAGTGGCATGGCTATTGTGCGGGATATCTGGCCTACATAACCTGAAGTCCTGAAGTCCTCAAAATTGTTTAGAAAACTACTGGAATTAAGTAGAGGAAGACACGTAGGGCCAGATGTATCAAAGGATTTCACCCATTCTGTGTCTATGGGAAAAAGCTTTTGTACATATGGCCCCTAGTTTCTCATTTATATAAAGCTATGATTGAAGATATGCGTAGCACTACACTTAGTGCTAAAGCAGTCTGGGAGGAGGAATTGGGTACACTACTAGACAATTACAGTAGGAAGAAGACCTGTGCACTGGTCAAACAAGGTACCTGCAAAGCATGGTTCAAACTGATACACTTTAACTACATACATCGCACATACATTACCCCACAACTCCTTCATAGAATGGACCCTATCAAAACAGATAGGTGCCATGGATGCAAGCATGGGCCAGCAACATTCCTTCATTTAGCCTGGTATTGTTCTCAAGTATATGCTTACTGAGGCACGGTGGTTCAGAGGGTGAAATGCGTTAAAGGTATAATGGTAGAGTTGAAGCCAACCACATGCCTATTGGGGGATGTTAGGAAACAAAAAGGCAGGAAGATGAAATGGAAATTTGTACAATTGGGCCTGCTGTTAGCGAAGCGGAGAGTTGCCATCGCAGAGAGTTGGCATCATGTGGATGAGCCCAAGGGGACCCGGGGAGATTGGCTGGATGGAAGATGTCCAGGAATGGGAAATAGCGGAGAAGATTAGGCTTCGTCAATGTAGAAGGGATAACCATGCAGAGGAAGACCTACAGATGTTTAGGGAGGTCCTCACAGAGATAGAGGGAGTAGAGGATGTCCTTACAGACGAGGTACGTGAATCGGAGGATCGGGTATAAAGCTCATCTATGAGGCGTGGGGCATTATTCCGCAGAGAAGGATGAACTGACATTTATTCATACAGCTGAAACAAAACAAACAAAAAATCGGCATGTATTGTTCCCAGTGAATGGTGTGACTGCTATGCCTCTCTTTTATTTGCCGCCATATCGGAAATGATGGTTCTTTTGTTTGATTTTGTTACTGTAACAAAGTTTACAAAATAAAAATAAAATCTTTCAAAAAAAGAGTTGGTTTAGAACACTACTACTAAAGAACTAAAGACTACAGAAAAATAGCACTGCAATAAGTGGGGGCCGGAGGTGGGAGTTGTTTGTGGGGGAGTATTGAATCCTTAACTCGTTTGGCTAGTATACATTGTTAAAATATACAGAAAACATTACCCGAATCAACTCGTTGTCCTTATTTTGAAACTCAAAGTCCATCCTCAGAGGAGATTAAGGACGGGGGCACAATATTGAGCGAGACTAAACCAGGCCTTTATCTCACTTATGTCTCACTTCTTCATCAAGGGTAAACACCGCCTACAATGTTTTAATGTAGAATGAGAAGAGCTCTTGAAACTTGTGTATGGTAAAAAAGCATTGCTCAGTTCAAAGCCGAGCAAGGCAATCACTGCACGTGGAAAATACTATTTGGAATCTCAGCGCGATGAATGAACGATACAAAACACGAAGGGAAAATCAGGACTCACCCTAATTAAGGAGGAGAGCTTTCCAAGTGAACCCCGTTATTACAAAGGCAGATAATGCCCACTCAGAGATCTGTTTAGAGGCAAAGTCCTTAACTTTAAGCATTAGCTAATAAATCTGGTTTATATGGAGCAGGGTACCGTAGAGCTCTAATGTAACCTCTGATTCTGGGAGCCCTTTTACCATTAGGGCATTTGGAGATCTCTGGTATTCTACTTACCACATATAGCAATTAACTGTTTTCTACTGTTAACACAGGATTATATAGTTTGTGAGATCGATAGGCTTTATTACACATTTGCAGGCGCCACACAAACAATGTGCAATGAAACAGCATTCACTGCCGGCCAATGCCGACCTTTTAAATCTATGCAGCACCAGACTTAAAAACACAGTTGCCAAATAAAAAACAGCATCACTATATATTTTCGTAAAGATGTAATTTTGAGTAAACACGTTTTAGAAAGTAGATACATTTTGAAACCAGCAGTGCACTTCCTAACCCAAGTCCAAGGATCAACGAAAGAAAATATTTAACAACTTCTGATCCATAAGTTACCGATGCACAACCGTTTCACTTGCAATG
The DNA here is from genome assembly GCF_031143425.1 of Pleurodeles waltl. Lineage (NCBI taxonomy): Eukaryota > Metazoa > Chordata > Amphibia > Caudata > Salamandridae > Pleurodeles > Pleurodeles waltl. The sequence goes on from NC_090436.1 coordinate 322,887,080, forward strand.
CATTAGCCATTTCAGCAGTACATAAACCACAGTTCTGAGTATCTTATTGTGACTATGATCGGATTATTTGTAGAATATGAAACGCTCATAATGGCATTGTGTGTATATAAGAATTATGGCCCTCATTCTGACCCTGGCGGTTTGTAACCGCCAGGGCAGAGGGCAGAGGAAGCACCGCCAACAGGCTGGCGGTGCTTCCGGGGCAATTCTGACGCCGCAGTCAGAAAAGGGGAACCGGCGGTTTCCCGCCGGTTTTCCCCCGCCCGAGGGAATCCTCCATGGTGGCGCTGCATGCAGCGCCGCCATGGGGATTCCGACCCCCTTCCCGCCAGCCTGTTCCTGGCGGTTTACACCGCCAGGAAGAGGCTGGCGGGAACGGGTGTCGTGGGGCCCCTGGGGGCCCCTGCAGTGCCCATGCCAATGGCATGGGCACTGCAGGGGCCCCCTAACAGGGCCCCATTAAGATTTTCAGTGTCTGCAAAGCAGACACTGAAAATCGCGACGGGCGCAACTGCACCCGTCGCACCCCAGCAAATCCGCCGGCTCCATTCGGAGCCGGCTTCATCTTTGCTGGGGCTTTCCCGCTGGGCCGGCGGGCGATCTTTTGAAGATCGCCCGCCGGCCCAGCGGGAAAGTTAGAAGGCTCCCCGCGGTCATTTGACCACGGGGCGGTGTTTGGGTGGTTTCCGCCCGGCGGGCGGCGCCCGCCGGGGTCGGAATGACCCCCTATATTTCAGCAAAACTGTACAACTGGAACTCCCTCCATGAGAATCTGTTAAAAATAAATGTTAAGTGTTCCAAAACGCAGAACAGCTTTTTATTCAAGAAACCCTCCTTGACAGATGTACTAACTGCTGAACAAATAATGCAGAATCTAATTCCCCTACGATGTTCCAAAACACTCTATTTTCTTAGTGCCAATCACAGTGGGATCACTCAGTCTTTGAAGGCGGCACTACTCATGTTGCTTCAATTCAGAAACACAATTATGGTCAGTCATTTGAGGTGAATAGTCCCACCATAGGAAATAAATCCGAAAATTTAATATAACACTGAAACATGTATTTAACAAAGCCTAAGAATATCCAACATCTATTTAGGCTCTCCATAGAACATGCCCTTAAATGACACTTCTTTCCCTTTCCACTTAGCTGACATAGTACCTTGAAAACAAGATGAATAAGGAGGACTTTGGTAATGCTCGAAAAGGGGCTGATCCACAAAGGCATGTCAGAGTACTCCCACGGTTTTATTTAATGTACTGTTACATGTCTCTGTGAATTGGCACAAAACCACTAAATTGGGAATATTGAGGAAATAGTCATAAATAGTTAGTACAAATAGAAAGGGCTGTAACTTTTTCATGCTTTTACTAACAAGGAGTTGGAAGTTCTGAGGATGATCAAGAAAGGCATGTAAAAGTATCTAAAAGTATGTAGAAAGGTACTCCTGCAGTACTAATTCCTATATCCATAACTGCTTTCGTGAATCAGTTCCAAAAATCTAGTCAAACATCTAGTCTGATATCTTAAAAAATGTGCACTGTTGATCATGCTCCATCTCAGAAAAAATATAAATTATTCACATTTGTGCCCTGATCACATCTTCCAACCCCTCCCTTACCTAGCTAAAAACCCATATGTTTCCATATTAGTCAACTGAACTTACATTTCTTTCTCATTTAGTGTCCCTCTATTTACTGAAGGACACGTCAAATAATACCTGCTAGCATCTATGCATTTTTCTTCACAACCCTTGGTAACTGAATAAAACTCAGGTATAGAAAATCCAGTCCGTGTTGGACAAGTAGATTGCAGTTTACATTGAATCATCGTTCTCTAACAAATCACAACCTTTCCAATTGTTGATATTGGATTTGTTATATATATTGGCCAAGGACCGCAACATGGAAGGTTAAAAAAAGTTATGGGGCAATATGACTTTACACATTGTTTGAGGCAGTTTATTTTCCGAATCTAGAATTCTAAGTTGCTGATATTGGACTCAATGGGTTTTGTCACAATTCTGCAACAGTTCAATAGAGTGTATAACTCGTTCACTCCTTGTGCCTTAAGCTCCTAGTATCTAAAGCTGAGCTCTTACTGCTGTCCCCATAACATCCTGGTTTTTGGAATATGGGTTCTACTAGAGTCGTTGTTCCATACAGGTCTAGACGCATCAAGTCAGGGGCTTCTTTTCAAATTCATTTATTCTCTGAATGGTGGCTTGTTGCTGTTTAGAGCTCAGTCAGAACTCTATCAACTTCTCTTAAAGTATTCGAGATTAGATTGGAAGAAGAAAGTACAACTCATGGGCACCTAAACAGGACGCCTTACTCACTTGTTGTTCTTGGCAATATGCACATATTTATTCAATCCCTGGGATCATGGAAAAGTGACAGAGTATCAACAGAAGGCATGCTGGAACTTTTTGTTTACTGTAGAAAACATGTTTGGCACAAGAACTAAAACCATTGCAAGTCGTTAAGACAAATCAATCAATAACTCAGTACAAAACTGAAAAAGCTGTGGTTTTCAAGTTATGCCGCAAGCACTAGAAAACTTCTCAATCATATACCAGTACTACTGGTCGCTGGATCATATTGATAACAATTTAGATGTTCTGATAGATGCAATGACTGAAGGAAAATATTATTTATACTACATATGGAAACAGAAATGCAGGCAGTGAATTGTGGTGTTGTGCTAAACTAATCAAAGTATAAATAAGTCAAACCAACCTATGGAGTATTTTCAAAGAAAACACTGATGGACTTTATTAAACAATTACTGCGCCATACAAACAATTTATAATAAAGCAGCATACATTGCAGGTCAATACCAACTTTTTTAATCTATCCAGAAACAGACTTGAACACACAGTTGCCTAATAAAAACAGTATCAGTTTTTTCGCAAAGATGCACGTTTTAGAAAGTAGGTAAATTATGAAATCGGCAGTGCACTTTCTAACCCAAGTCCAAGGCTCAATGAAAGAAACTATTTAACAACTTATGATCCAATATGCAATATAAGATAGAGATGCAGAACAGTTTTGCTTGCAATGCATTAGCCATTTTCGAAGTACATAAGCCACAGTTCTGAATTTCTGATTTTGACAAAGATCTGATCGTTATTATCCCAGTTACTACTAAAGATACTCAACACAATCAGATCTGACTTCTATTCTGTGGACATTAAATATGTATGACTAGCATTCGATACCAAACTCATAGGAATAAAGGGGAAATACCATGCAGTACATAACTTTGTAAGATGTTTTAAACTGATCGAGGTTGTGTTAGCTTTTATCCCTAATCTGCCAAGAAAATTTGACTATGAATCAGAATACAAAGAAATCACTCCTGCACATCCCTAAACATAATGAGAGGTCCTCAGTGATACTGAGTGTGTATTGAAGAGATGGCTTTTTTGAAAATAGAAGTCTCATGTTTGATCACGAAATAAATTCGATGGCAAGCCAGCTGTAATATGCAATCCAAACACCTGCTAGTAGCATTTAATGTGATGGCCACACCAACATGAATATATCTCCCATGTTACTCAAATAAAGACTATCACGACCCAGCCGTAAGTGCACACATACTTCTGAATTACACAGCTCTCATTTGTTTTTTATTGAAACAGATACAAATGATCAAAACAATTTAATTTACTTTTGATAAATTGTTTGGACATTGCATTGGAAAAAAAGCTCTTAAGAGACTACCAATTTCAGGATGGTCTCAACAATGTTGAGCTCCAGCTCCCTCTCCCTCTGCCCAGTTGATGGATATGTAACCAATCTGTTGATATCGCAACACATGACACGGATGCGTAAGGAAAGCTGGAGAGCAAGTTAGAACAAAGAGCCAAGCTTACACCATGACCAAACCTAGTGTTGTAAGGAACATTATTCATTAACTACTCTAGAAATAGAAGAGGAAGAAGAGTCACAGCACTTTATTTCTCAAAAATACCAAGCAAGAGAAACATGGAGCATGATGCACTAACCGCTGCTCACAAGCCAGGAAGTGCAAATTGCACACTGAATGACTATGAACCGGGATGCAATTTGTGATGTAACCTATGTACAAATAAATAGCAACACAGACTGCCCATTTGCTGAGGGCTGTATAATAACTGTTCTAATGCATAATATTTTGGGAGGTCACAATTTGCAACCCTGCAACCTTCTAACAATGTCTGGAAATGCAGGGATGGGGGCCTGCAAGGTACAGCAGAAAACTATCTCTGAATTTCCTATTGAAATGACAATCAATTAAAAAATGCCCTAAGTACTGGCATCCATTATGGAGACAGGTGCTAGTTCATCATGCCCAGATGCATTGTGGCGTAAATGTTCTTCATTGGGGGTTTACAGTACCCAGTGGTTGTGGTGTGCCTATCAAGTCATGAATTTGGATGTCATCTACCGGTTCAGCATTGCTATCCAAAACCATCTGCAGCACTCATCTCTCCAGCTCAACCCTAATACCAGCGTTGATGTGAAAGCTGCCTTTCCAAAAAGCTTTTCCTAACCAACCATTCAGTTGAGCTATGGAGGCAGAATCTACACAGCCCTAAAGAAGAATCAAATAGCCACGTCCACCACTAAAAAACTAGAAATGTCACAATTTCATCGTAAGAAGGAAATTGCAGACAGTCTTTTATACATAGGTTGCATGCTCCGATGTATTATATATCTATCTACACACTGGTGGATCAGCCCATCTAAGCGTCAACATCCAGCACAGCCCATTCGCTCAGTATATCTGCTACAAACACACCACAGTACAAACAGAACAGCAACTAATGGATTGCCACAACGCTTCTGTTGCCAATTTTCTACTAATTGTTCTAATTGGTCTTGCAGTGCCAGCTGATACCTTGGACTGAAATTGGATTAAATACAAAGAGTGTAATAAGCGAAGCATTTCTTGGGATAATACAATTGAAATTCACTGAACTAACTGGACTTATCATTACCACAGAAGGCACATTTGCTTAAGAACCTACAAACTGGCATATGGCATTTATCGTCACTAGTGTGAAAACCATCAAGCTACGGTCATAGCAGTCTGCAGCAGCAGTCTGTGATATTGCCGCTGGTATTGTTTGGTTGCTGTTGCTTATTGTACACATCAATCTGCAAGGTGGAGATTGATGTGTACATTGAGTCTATTAAATAGAGTTTCAACTATGAAGCAGGGTCTGAGAAGAATGGAAACCTGGATCAGTGCGGGTGAGAAACCAGGTGTCTGTGAGTTGCCCTTGAACAATGTCATTAGAAATCTGTAGCTTCAAACAAACGAACATACTTTCTCCTTCAAATGGCATGCCTAGTGAACATTTTGTTTTCAGGTTATTTTGTAGTCCCATTCATGTGTCTTTATTGTTAAACTGTTTGATGATCGTGAGAACAGGCAGAGGGTACATTGGTGCCCGTGTTATTTAGTGAATATCCCTGTCTTATAGATACATTTCTGGGCACGTGCTCCAACAGTACCATGTTCTTGTATTATACAAATAAATAGACACAGTGAAAGTATTTCGTGGCTATGGCTAACAACCCACGACAATGCAAACGTAGCGTTTTCTGGGCTAAACAGCGCCATATTTTACAAGTCATGACCACATCTATCCTCTTGAGCTAAAGCAATGAAATATATCGAACATAATTTACGAGACAGTGCACACTGGTCAAAATTAATCTACAGTTTATTTATAATAAAAGAAGTGTTTTGCAACTGGAAGGATACTTACAAAATGTCGCTTATCCAGGCCCTTTGCATCATTTACAGTGGAAGTGGCTCATGGCTATGGGTATTTCAGAAATCTATTTCAGAACAGTTAACAGAGGCAAATGTTAGGTCTGAAGAAAACATGATTCCTGTTGTGGCCAAACAACTGTTTTGTGCAGAAGAGGCAACATTACCGAATTATTTTTTCAATTGTGAAACATGTTGAACAATGAATTCTTCCTTTTTTGATTATATATAAACTGCAAACTAGTTTTTCAAAAACCTTGACCCACGTGATCATTGCGCAGCTTGACTTTGGACATCACCAACCAGTCTGACACAAATCATCTTCTGTGCCGGACTGCCTGTGAGACAGTAGTATTGTAGCAAAACTCAAGAGCAGTCAGCTGTGTCCTGGCTCTGTCTATGTCCCATCTAACAAAAATCTTCTGTCACGTGCAGGAAAAAAATATAAGAAAGGCTTTATCAGAGTAAAGGCCTACAATAGAAGTCAAAACATATCACACCATCTTCCTGCAGTTTGGCAGAATCGTATGGGTCATAGCTGCCTTAGGGCTCGGCCGTGAGAACAAACCAGATAGCGGTAAATTAATCACTTTACAAATTCTTGAAACTGCCATTTTGAGGTTGAAGCCTACCAGGCAGCTCAGCTGTCTGCTTTTGCTAAAGACATCTTGGGGACTTTCGGAAAGCTGATCTAGGAAGGCGGTCTGGCTATTGCTTACCACTGGCTTTGTGGTTTGGAACTCACATGTGCTTGCTTTCTATTAGCTGGCTTTATTTGTTTTATGCTGTCCAGCTTCAGTTAATCCATTCCGTGGAACATTCTCTGTTTACTGTTTTCTTCCACAGTGCTTGCTTTCTGTGAACAGGCCTTTAAATTTTGTTCTTATCTTGGCACATTTGCTAATCATTCAAAGACAGAGGCCAAATGTCAGGCTCTATTTTTCGAGGTAGCTTGGTTTACTTTTTTTTCTCTCACTTCAAAGTGAGAGGCTTTATCTGACAATCTGGGGGTGTAAAAGTGGATGAAGCTGTGACACCTTTGGGTACTGAGGGCTCTTCAAATTTACTGTACTTACTAAATTATTTTTTCTAGCAAACACCAACATTTAAATATTGTAAATGAACTATGCAAATAGTTCAGAACATTTCAGAATTAGAAAAGAACAGATGAATCACATTTTTTTTGTAATTCTGAATTGTGCTTTGGACAAATATTTTAATACGATCAAACCAAATCAATTCACTAGGTGATACAATTGCCACCCATTATCGTTTGTGCACTGTATAGTTTCATCAGTAAAACTGTATGTCTGCGCAAGTGTAATGGTCATTTCAATTGAGAATGTGTTGTCTGTAATGGCAGTGCACTATCACACCATGCATACACCATTCCACTCTATTACACTCTATGCCACACCACACCCTTACACTCTATGACAATCAACTCCACTCTATACTACTCCCCTCTTCACCACTTTACTCCGCTCCACTTAATGCCACTCCACCCTACTCCACACCACACTACTCAATGCCGCTCTGCAACACTCTACACCACTTCACTCTATGCTACTCTACTCCATTCCACTCTGCGCCACTCTACCACATTATACAACACTTCACTCTATGACGATCTACTCTATCCCACTCCAGTCCACTCTATGACACTCTACACCACTGTGCTCCATGACACTCTACTCCATGCCACTCAAGGGTAAGCTACTGTATGACACTCCACTTTACAACACTCTACTCTACGCCACTCTATGCCTCTCTATGATGCAACTCCACTCTACTGCACTCCATGGCGCTCCACTCTATATGACTCCACTCTAAGAACCTTAACTCCACTCCATGCTATGCCACTCTATGCCCCTCCCCTATAAGTCACTCCAATCTATGATACTCAACTCTACAACACTTTAATCCGCTCTAGGCCAATCTATGCCACTTAACCCTAGACCACTCTACTCCACACCACACCACCACACTCTTTGACTCTCCACTCTATGACACTCTATGCCACTCTACAACACTCCATAACACTCCACTCCACTGTATGCCATCAACAACACTTTACTCCACTCTATGCTATGTCACTCCACTCCACAACATTTTACTCTACTCAGTGCCCCTCCACTCTATGCCCCTTCACTCTACATCTCTCTGCTCTATTTCCCTCCACTCTATGACACTCCACTCTGCGCTCCACCACTCTGTGACACAGTATTCCACTCCATGATGCTCTACGACCCTCCACTCTACTTCCCTCTATGACACTCCATGGCATTCGACAACAGTATAAGTCACTCCACGCTACACCACTGTACTACACTCTATGCCACTCTTCTTCACTCTCTCCCACTCCATGACACTTTTCGACACTCTACGCTACACTACTCCATATGCCACTCTAGTCTACTGTACAGCACTCCACTCTACGATATTCAACTCTACTCCACTCTACGATACTCCACTCTATGCTCCTCCACTCCACGACACTCTATGTCACTCTACTCCACCATAGAGCCTTTACTCCACTCTACTTCACTCTATGTCATCCCACTCCACTCTATGGCACTCCACTCTACTCCACTCTATCCTACTCTATGGCACTTCAGTCTATGACACTCAAATCCTCTTCACACCTAGGCACTCAGTGACACTCTACTCCCCTCCACTCTATGGCCCCCCACTCAGCGACATTCCACACTATGACACTCCACTCTATGACACTCCACTATAGGATACTCTCCTCCACTCTATAGCACTCTACCCCATTCTACGCCACTCTACTCATTGACACTCTACTCCATGACACTCCACTCAACAACACTTCACTGTGCAAAACTCCACTCCATGCCACGATACTCCACTCTGTGACACTCCACTCTATGCCACTTCACAACACTTTACTCCATTCTATGCCACTCCACAACACTCTACTCAACTCTACACTGCTCCATGATGCTGTACTCCATTCCATACCCCTCCACTCTATGCCCCTCCACTCTATGACACTCTTCTCTACTCTACGATTCCCTACTCTAGACAACACTACAGCACTCCACACTTCTCCCCTCTACACCACTCTACTCTACTCCACTCTACACCACTCTACTCCACTCTTCTCTACAACACTGCATGACACTCTTTTCCACTCTATGCCATTCTACAACCCTCCGCTCCACTCTTCGCCACTTCACTCTACAATGCTTTTCTCCACTCGACGACACTCCACTCCATGCCACTCACCTCTATGCCTTTAACTTTTAGCTATGTTGAACAGCAGCCATGCTGGTGTAAATTATGGCTAAAACACATTGGCAAAGTCAATAGCTTTTGCATGGGTGGCTTTGCCAATGCTTACTTATCCAATTATTCCACTAGTGAAATTCTCTCCCCAAAATCTTATTTGGGAGCATTTCCCCAGCACAATATTGTCCTAGAAAAAAAGAAAATAGAACAATCCAATTTGAGGAGTGTTTTTTTCTCCCACAAACCTTTTTTTGCTAACTTGAGGGGTTTCTTAGAGTTTAGTATATGGAAAACTTCAAATAATACACAATGATCCCAATTAGGAAGCTGCAGGACTCAAATACAAAATCTCCAGAACAAGGAAAACAAATTCAAAGATAATATGATTGCTGTGGAGGAGCCAACCCATGGAAGAAACTAACTGTAACAGTGAAGTAATATCTATTGTATCCTGGGCTTCTCATCATTGGTGTCAAGCTCCTTGGTAAATGCAAGACTGGACAGCTGTTCAAAGGCATGTACCAACATTCATTTTTGATGTACCTAAAAAAAATATATGGAAGGAATCCTGCAAATATCTCCCCCCCAAGGACACATTGGTGGACATATATATGTTTGAACACATGGGCATGGTGTCTGTCCTGAGCTATGTGGGTGTATGTTATTAGCTCACAAAACAGATGAAAATGTAGTAGATAAGCATATGTGTTTTAATACGTTCATACACAAAACATGTTAAAACAGCACAAGGACTTGTTTAGGCTAATTAATCACAAACGTTTGATATGTTTTATCGCCAATGAAATCCGGCAATTGTGTCAGGACATGAGGATAGACAGCGAATAGTAAATCCTAATCTGTGCATCTTGACCTCCACTAAAGTAATCATACCCGGCAGGCTAAAACCAGAGTCCTCAGGTAGGTACACAGTTATGGTGGTGGGCGTTATATTGCCCAATGAAGGCTGAATGATCCCAGCTGTAAGGAATGAGAAGGTGTCCTATGATCTACGCAGTTGTGCCTGGATAGGGAGATCTGCTATAACTGTGTGTTTCTCCTTCTTTGAAGATCAAGCAGAACTTCCACTAAAAATAGGACGATGCTCTTTCCACCCTAGTTAGGTGTAATGCAGGTATAAACTCTAAATAGGGTGGACGGGGCATCTGCCTATTTTTGGCGGATGTCTTGCATTCACCAATGTCTAAATAATACCCTTTGGGGCATATTTATACTCCGTTTGCGCCGAATTTGCGTCGTTTTTTTCAACGCAAATTTGACGCAAAACTAACTCCATATTTATACTTTGGCGTTAGATGCGTCTAGCGCCAAAGTTCATGGAGTTAGCGTCATTTTTTTGCGTGAACACCTTCCTTGCGTTAATGATATGCAAGGTAGGCGTTCCCGTCTAAAAAAATGACTCCGATGCTATTGCGTCATATTTTTACTCCCGGGCAAAAATGACGCCCGGGAGTGGGCGGGACTAAAAAACCCGCATTTGCGCCGGATTTTAGCGCCTGGGTCAGGGCAGGTGTTAAGGGACCTCTGGGCTCAGAATGAGCCCAGAGGTGCCCTCCCAAGCCCCCAGGGACACCCCCTGCCACCCTTGCCCACCCCAGGAGGACACCCAAGGATGGAGGGACCCACCCCAGGGAAGAAAAGGTAAGTTGTGGTAAGTATTTTTTTTATATTTTTTTTTGGCATAGGGGGGCCTGATTTGTGCCCCCCTACATGCCACTATGCCCAATGACCATGCCCAGGGGACACAAGTCCCCTGGGCATGGCCATTGGGCAAGGGGGCATGACTCCTGTCTTTGCTAAGACAGGAGTCATGTTAATGGCGTCTGGGCGCCAAAAAAAAATGGCGCAAATCTGTTTAAGACATTTTTTTTGCCTCAGCCTGACTTGCCCCATTTTTGGACGCCCAAACGCCATTTTTCCCTACGCCGGCGCTGCCTGGTGTACGTGGTTTTTTTTCACGCACAACAGGCAGCGCCGGTCGGCTAACGCCATTCAATAAATACGGCGCCTGCATGGCGCTTCAGAATGGCGTTAGCCAGCGCTAATTTTTTTGGCGCAAAACTGCGTTAGCACAGTTTTGCGTCAAAAAGTATAAATATGGCCCTTTGTGTTCTGCAGCAAAAAAAAACCTCACTTTTCACATTTGTTAAAACTGATAGTGTTTGAAATAAAATTTCACGAAATCTATGGAAGTTATGTGCTACAATATTGTACACCATTAATAAAATCCCACAATTCTTTGAGAAGTACAACACTCACCATCATATTTTCCAGGTGCGATCTATTTTTGGGTATGCACCTTAATTGAAAATGATCAGTGCTGTTTCAGTCTAATGAGATGCAATGCTCAGTTTTGCTTCAGAAAACGATGCTGCATGTGCCATACTCGCTTGTTTGATTCTTTGGTGATAATAATCTTCATGTTTTTTTTCTATTTCATTCTTATCCACCTTATCTTGACTATCCCATAGGTTTGAGGAAAACTCTATCAGTACGATGCTGCTTCGTCCTTCAACTTACTTTTATGTATTATTACATGTCATACAATTGCAGCTGTCTCTGCTCCTGAGTGTGCAACTCTTTCGCTTACTGTGTTCTATGCAGTATATTTAATGTATACTCATCGTCATCGTCAGCATTATTTGTCACGGTTTCTATTTGGAATATTATTCTACCTCGGACAAGCACTAGTAAACTAAACAAGTTACCAAGTATCAATGTTCTGATACTTCTCTTCTCCTTCTACAGGCTTTGGCACCTGGTAGGGCCTGAATCATACTCAATAAACCCACAAAGAACATGAAGGCAATAAACAGATTTGGAAGAGGCAGGCTCGGTAACAGTGTTTTGTCAAGGAAATAATGTGTTTTGAAAATTCTAATGTAAAATAAACAAAAACATCTTTTGAGACCAAGTAAAGATTTACAAATTTGCAGATTTAAAGAAATGCTGCCTGTCAGTGTGATCTGATGCACTACAATTTTGTTCATTTAAGATTATTTTTGTGGGCCAAAAAGTACTATCCTAATGCTGGTCCACATAATTAGGAGATTCAAATTTTACACTCAGAAAGTAACCCAACGAATGTGCAAATTATAACAGTATGGTGGAATTGCCACATTTTCAATTTTAAGGTCAGGATCAGGACTGAGATTGTTTCTGGGTGGCAACCCGCAAAAGTAGGCCAGGACACTCCAACATTATAGTAGTTTTGCACCCTAGAGGTGCATAGAATGAGCTCCGTGAAAGGCAGATAGAAGCGCTTTCACAAGGTGGACATGGAGCAAATGCTTCCTTTGGGAAATACAGTAGAAGAGGAGTCTCCATATGAGAGTATCTGTCCTGTGTAAACGTCTATTTGTGCCACTTTATGCTTGGTTTCTAGATGGGAAAAAAGCAGTGAAGGTTGCACAATGAAGCACTCAACTAAACATATTAATGTCGGTAGTTCCGTGACATGGCAGTGGCTACCGGTAAGGGATACTGACAACTGCTGACATTTATGGATGTCATCCCTTTTGATGGAGACACCACATTCAAACGCAGTTCAGTCAAACTAACAAATAGAGAATTTAATTTAAGACAATAAAAGTGATTTACAGATGCAATCACCTTGAAAATCTGCATTTCATATGCATTTCTTTCACAGAAACAGCCAACTAAAGTCCGAATTTCATTTGCATTTATAAATCAAAACATATTTTGAAGAACAGCAAATTCTAAAAGCTACAGCCCGTCTTACAATAGCTGTTGCCGTCATCCGGCAATATCCTGGGTGCAGCAAGGGTCAGGAATAGTGGACAAGTGAAACTCGCAGGTCAAATATGACCCCACACATGCACAACCAGGATAGATTGTGACTGATACGAGACTATGCCCACACCTTGTAAAGATTAATCCATGGATTGATTAGCATGCAGGCATAATGTTAATAAATATAATAAAAATAGATCACAAACAGGCACACGGCCACTTGCATGTTTTCCAGTAAGATCTTAAACATATTTTGAACATAATTTGAAGAAACTGCAAAGACATCGGATGTGTACTTTCAAATAAAATGAAAAACAATCCTCATAACACTGATTTTGAAACATATACTCCACTAAGTGTGGTAAAGAATTAATACAGGACATGATGGTAATGGAATTCAAACACATAAAACAGCTGAGTGAATAAGCATTAGCAAACTAGAACTGATGATTGCCATCGTTAAAGATGGCCTCGCATTTTACACAACAAAATAATTATAGAGAGCCCAGTACCTTGCCAGCTGCAATGACAGATTTCAAATCGTTACTGTACTTGGGGAGGAACGGTATAGTTGGGAGCTCAGAACAAAAACTCCTAAACTAGGTATAATCATTCATAATCTATTTGCCTAGGTTTTTTTTTAGATTTTTGTTTTATGCTTGGCAAGTACAATTTTGTCCATTGCGGAATGTGATATTATGCAAAACTGCAAATTGCAATTTCATTCATCCAAAACAAGGAGGGAGCTGTAATGAACCTGTATGAACACTTCTGTCACTCATGAAAATAAAATAACTAATTAATTTAAGTCCAGCCGCAAACTAATCCCAATATGCTATCTTAATTATTTAAGAACAGCAAATCTTATTTAGTAAAAATATTCAATTCCACATAAGTGTATTGCCATGCAATTCATCCAGGCCACATTTATACTATGCAACAAAATAAGCAATCTTGAAATTAATCCTGTTCCTGCCTGTTAAACAGAGAATATTTCTACCTGTTCTAAAGTTTGTGCCAACTGACATTTAGTGAGGGATCACCTAGAGGCTTATTCATTTTCAAGAACGCACTATGCAAGTGTATGGACTCGTGAACACACCCAATCAGCTGCTGTCCTCTTAGTAAGACATTTTTAGGATGGGCTTCTTTGTTGTGTGAGTCTTCCTGTGCAGCTGAAAGCAAGAGTTGATGGTCCTATGTACAATTAATCCTGTAGGCTAGGCAGCAATGGATGTGATAAACAGTTTCTGCAATGATGTGAGGGAGACTCCCCCAGATAGCACAGTATCCATCATTTATTTATGGTACTGCAGCCAAGTCTAGCAATTCTCTGTTGTAAGCTAAATGCCCAACACAGGGATGGTGCCACTATAAAGGCGACCTCCCCACTACCAATGTTTCCAGTCCTAAACTTTTCACCAACAAATCATTAATTTCAGGTGTGTTAATCTAATTAGCTCAGTGGAAGCAAAGCAATACAACATCCAGAACAAATTAGACTGTCACAACTAAGCCCAGTCAGGACTGGAACAGTGTCTGTAATAGGAGGGTGGGAGGTGGTCACCATACCCAGTATAGAACAGGTAATAAAGTAATGACTTTTGTCTTCTAAAGTACCACGTCTGTATTGAATTTCCTGTGCATAAAAATAGACCTGCTTATAGCCCTCCTAGCAGCACGTGATGTACCATTAATTACGGTTCTCTGCTTTCTTGAGCAATCATCTTGTGCATTCCCCGTTCAACATTTCGTGACGTGACAAACACGGTGTGCAATAATTTACAAAAAGGACACAATAACCAATAAAAAAAAATAAACACATTTATAAATACAAGACTAGAGACTATGCTTCACCTAATTTTGAATATGGAAAAACAACAGTCAACAAGAAAGATGGCTCAATAAAAAAAAATAAAAAAACGAAAATATAAAAATACACCCAGAAATCTAAAATATAAGGCCGAGTCACATGGGAAATGTTAGTCACAATCTAGCTGTGAAGCTGCCCAGCGTAATGAATAGCGGTAATGTGAAGCAGTTTGAGTAAAATAGGAGGGATGACTAAGCAATGAGTTACAGGCATTTCAAATCAACACAAGTGGGTTCAAATTAAACACACAAGTACAAGCCCAATCTTCATGCTGACTGCTCCTTCTTTTAAATCCTGCAGCATTCATCCTGTTCACCAGTGTCATCTCTTTTTTTCGTTCTTTGTTTAATTTACTGTGTGCCCAGTCTTCCATGTGGCAAACCCACTGTGTAAGGCCTTCAGTCATGCACAGTGTGGTTGGCCATGGAAGGTCTTGCAATATGCCCTTCTGAAACCGAAGCACTTCTGCAGGGCTTTCAGATATGCGCAACGTGGGTTGGCCACAAGGTCTGTCTTACAGCCGGGTCCTGTACCCACTCCCTAAACCCAAACACTTGAATGGCAACTCTGCATGGTACATCCTATAAGTCACATGAACCTTACCCCATTTGAGCATGGCCTTGGACTGTGCACTGGGGCTGTGCACTGCGGGAGCGGTTACAGGTCCTAGCATGAGGTTAGGTCCTGCCAATTATCTTACACTGATGCAACCTTGTTGTGCCTGGCCTTTCTTCTGTCATGCGCAGTGGCGGTGTACTGCAGTATCTGTCCATCAGCCAAATCCTGGTGCCCAACCTCCTGTGTGAAGTATACAGCAAGTGATAGACTGAATGCTCAACTTAATCTCATCCAATGGTAATTACTTGGGCTGCATTGAAGTCCATCATTATTTTGCACACCATGCCACCTCAGTTTGGGCCCAGCCAAATGCAAATCAGTTTACACTCTGCTCCATTGGCCCAGCTCAAACTACCAGACCATGTCCTCCCTGAAGCAGCAACTCAGGTTGGTTTCACCCTAGTTAGAGCTCATCAGGCAGGTATAGCTTGGTTCCAGTGACACAGTGTGCACAGAACCCACATATGGGCATAACTGTTCCACTCAGGGTGACACACTAAAATATACAAAAAAGTGATGGATAGAATGCTTGGATTAATCTCAGCCACTGGTAATTACTTGGACCGTATCCCAGTCCATCATTATTTTGCACACCAAGCCACTTCAGTTTGGACCCAACCAAATGCACATCAGTCTTGACCATGCTCCAGTGGGAACAACCCAGCCAGAACTGTCAGACCAGGTGGTCTCTGAATCAGAACACAAGCAACACTGGAATGGTTTCACCCTAGTTAGGGCTCATCAGCCTGGAGTAGCTTGGTTCGAGTCACTCAGTGTGCACAGTGTGACCTACGTCTGGGCACAGCCATCTGACGTAGTGGAAACACGCTTAAGTATACAAAAAAGTGGTGGATGTGTGGGTAACACCCACAGCATTCAGGCTGGGCGACTGGCTTCCAAGCATAGTCAGTAGCAATGCAACGTGTCAACTTTCCCATTCATACAATCCGTACTGTGCCCTACTGCGCAAGGCCTTCAACCAAATGCAGGGAATTGGTCATGCCAGGCCCACTTACTACCCAATCAATCAATCAATCAATATATTTATAAAGCGCACTACTCACCCGTTAGGGTCTCAAGACGCTGGGGGGAGGGGGTGCTACTGGTCGAAAAGCCATGCTTTGATGCGCTTCCTGAATGTTAGGAGGTCCTGGGTCTGGCGTAGCTGGAGAGGTAGTGAGTTCCAGGTCTTGGCGGCGAGGTGTGAGAAGGATCTTCCTCCGGCGGTGGTTCGGTGGATGCGGGGGATGGCAGCAAGAGCAAGGTTGGTGGAGCGAAGATGGCGTGTGGAAGCGTGGAAGGCAAGTCTGTCGTTGAGGTAGGCTGGACCAGTGTTGTAGAGAGCTTTGTGTGCGTGGGTCAGGAGTTTGAAAGTGATCCTTTTTAGTACGGGTAGCCAGTGTAGGTCTCGGAGGAGGGGGGTAATGTGGTTGTGGCGCGGGACGTCAAGGATGAGGCGGGCAGATATGTTCTGGATTTGTTGTAGCTTGGATTGTAGCTTGGCCGTTGTTCCTGCATATAGGGTGTTGCCGTAGTCCAATCTGCTGCTGACCAGGGCGTGGGTGACGGTTTTCCTGGTCTCAACGGGGATCCGCTTGAAGATCTTGCGGAGCATGCGGAGAGTGTTGTAGCAGGAGGAGGAGATTGCGTTGACCTGTTGAGTCATGCTGAGAGTGGAGTCCAGGATGAAGCCCAGGTTGCGAGCGTGGGTGGTGGGTGACGGTGCGGTGCCTAGGGAGTTGGCCCACCAAGAGTCGTTCCATGCAGAGGGGTTGGAGCCGAAGATGACGATCTCTGTTTTATCAATGTTTAGTTTGAGGCGGCTAGATTCCATCCAGTTGGAGATGGCGTGGAGTCCGTTGTATAGGTTGATTTTGGCAGTAGTGGGGTCTTTCGTAAGGGAGAAGATCAGCTGGGTGTCGTCTGCATAAGAAACTATGTTGATGTGGTGTGTCCGTGCGATGTTGGCGAGGGGGGCCATGTAGACATTGAAGAGTGTTGGGCTGAGGGAGGATCCTTGAGGGACGCCACAGATGATCTTGGAAGCCTCTGACAGGAATGGCTGAAGGCAGACTTTCTGGGTTCTGCCGGTGAGAAATGAAGAGATCCAGTTGAGAGCCTTGTCGCGGATTCCGGCGTTGTGGAGTCGTGTGCGGAGGGTGTGATGACATACCGTGTCAAATGCGGCAGAGAGGTCCAGCAAGATGAGTGCTGTGGTTTCTCCTTTGTCGAGCATGGTCCTTAAGTCGTCTGTGGCGGTGATGAGTGCGGTCTCAGTGCTGTGATTTTTCTGGAATCCGGATTGAGAGGTGTCGAACACCTTGCTGTCTTCTAGGAAGTGGGAGAGCTGAGTGTTGATGACTTTTTCAATGACCTTGGCCGGGAAGGGGAGGAGGAAGATCGGCTGGTAGTTCTTCGGGTCATCTGGGTCCGCCTTGGGATTCTTCAGTAGTGCGTTGACTTCTGCGTGTTTCCAGATTTCCGGGAAGGTGGCTGACTCAAATGAGCTGTTTATGGTGCCGCAGAGGTGGGGGCGATGATGTTGCTAGCTTTATTGAAGATGTGGTGAGGGCAGGGGTCCGTTGGGGATCCGGAGTGGATGGAGGCCATGGTGTGAGTGAAGATATCTTTGTTGACAGGGGTCCAGTTGTGGAGGAGGTTGGTGTTGCTGGTGTTGGTGTACCCACAGTAGGTGTTCTTCGAGCACGGCATTGTCCACTGCATTTTTCAAGAATTCATGAATTTCAACTATTAAACCTCTTTACAAAACATTTAGGCCCTCATTTTGACTTTGGCTGTCTTGCTTGAAGACACAGGCACCAGAAGACCGCCAGTGCTGATGGTCTTCCGCCCACCATATTACGGGTACTGCTGGATTTCTGCCACACTTTAAGCAAAAATCCAGCAGTAGTCGTGCTGGCGGGTGGAGGAGCCTGGGCGGTTCCACCACTGGCCCCGTCTGCCAGAAGGACACCGCCCACTGTATTATGTGCAATAATGTGGCCTAGCGGTGTCCTGATGGCGGGCACTGCCGGCGGTGGAAGCACCCGTTCCCTGCCGAATGACCTCCTCCCCGGACCAGGTAAGTTGATCGTCCAACAGGGGTGGGGGGGTTTGGGTGTTTGTCTGCATGTGTGTATGTATGGGTGTGTGTATGCTGTTTGTATGGGTGCGTGTATGCATGTATGTATGGGTGTGTGTATGTATGGGTGTGTATGCATGTTTCGATGGGTGTGTGCATGAGTGGTTGAATGCGTGTATGAGTGCTGAGGTGAATGTAAGTATGGATGCATGTGAGTGAATGCGTGTACTAAGTGTAGGTAAATGAGTGTATGCATGGTGCATGTGGGTGTCTGTGTGCATGTATGTGGGGAGGAGGGCTCTGTACCTGGAAGGGGGTGGGGGGCCCTGTACCTGGAGGTCACTGGAGGGTAGGGGGGTGCTGTACATGGAGGGGGGTGGGAGGGGTACTAAGGTACTGTGCTTGCTGGGAGGATGGGGGAGCCATCTACCGGTGACAGGGAAGAAATTCCCTGTCACCAATAGCATTTTCGCCAGGGTTTTCATGGCTGTACTACTGCCGTGGAAACCCTGGTGGAAAGGCGGCTCCTAATACCGCCGGTGGTCTTCTGTGGACCGCTGGGTCGGAGATGCTCATCTCCGGCCAGGCAGGTCAAACCTCCCTGGTGGTATGAGTGGAGATGTAGTGGGTTGGCAGAGGCCAACCTGCCACAGGTTTTGTGGTGGTCTTCACCGCCAGCCTGTTGGCGGTGAAACCGCCACTGCCAGGTTCATAATGAGGGCCTTAATGTTTTTTTTTTTTTTATTTGCTTATCCTCCTGCAGTTCTGTGCACTCGAATGTGGATCCAATAAACAAGTGGCACGTTTGGCAATGAAAAATCTCAACATCGTTTTTCACTGTGGCAAGGCTAGCTTCCCATAGACTAGCATTGGTTTACACCATTACATTTAATAAGAGATTACTTTAGTTTGGGAGCAGCTAGAAAAATATTGAAAGACTCCTTTTAATAGTCATTTAAAATCCACCTTAATGGTAAAGTCAAATTTAAATTTTCTATTTTGTAAATGATACTTTCAGAATGTTGTAATTTACCAGCCTAAAACTAAAACTGCCTTACTGCCAGTGACTAAGGGGGTCATTCTGAGTCTGGCGGGCGGCGGAGGCCGCCCGCCAGACTTCCCCCCTCCAAAATACCGCTCCGCGGTCGAAAGACCACTGAGGGTATTTTGGCTTTTGCACTGGGCTGGCGGGCGACCGCCAAAAGGCCGCCCGCCAGCCCAGTGCAAAAGACCCTTCCCACGAGGACGCCGGCTCAGAATTGAGCCGGCGGAGTGGGAAGGTGCGACGGGTGCAGTGGCACCCGTCGCGTATTTCAGTGTCTGCAACGCAGACACTGAAATACAAAGTGGGGCCCTCTTACGGGGGCCCCTGCAGTGCCCATGCCATTGGCATGGGCGACAACCCATACCGCCATCCTGTTCCTGGCGGGAGAACCGCCAGGAACAGGATGGCGGTATGGGCTGTCAGAATCCCCCATGGCGGCGCAGCAAGCTGCGCCGCCATGGGGGATTCCCAGGGCAGCGGAAAACCGGCGGGAGACCGCCGGTTTTCCACTTCTGACCGCGGCAAAACCGCCGCGGTCAGAATGCCCTGCGGGGCACCGCCAGCCTGTTGGCGGTGCTCCCGCCGACCCTGGCCCCGGCGGTAAGGAACCGCCGGGGTCAGAATCAGGCCCTAAGTGTTACCTGACCCCTGGTGTCTCCCTGGAGTGAGGTGTGTATTGCTCACAGACAGGGGACAAATGGTCTGTTGTTGAGGAAGTGTAGACTTTCTAAAAGGATGGCTGAGGAAGAACTATGACCCTGTCGAGTTTACACTTCAAATGAACCTGCTCTGACGCACAAACAGAAGAATCTGATACCAGGCCGGCCCCTGTCTTTATCCTACTAGCCAGGCTGGAGCAACAGTAAAGGCAGAACTGACCAGAACCAGTTTAGGAGGTAGACCAAGAACTGCCCTGCCCCAACATGCTGGCTCTGGACATAAAAGTGGTATCCCCAGAATCTGAAATCAAAACACTCCTGGAACTGTTGAGATGAGAAAAAGGACTTCCCTGCTGTGTCAAACCTGAAGGGTGCTTGCTTTAACACCACAAAAGAGACTTCAAGAGTCAGTTGGCTGACCTCCTCTTTGAGCTACAGAGACACAACTAGCTTCCAAGCTTCCAGAGGCCTTTCTCTGCAACTGTTGAGCTGGCCAGACCCAACTGGACCTGAGTTGGTCCCCTCTGCTGGCCTCTGTGGGATTGAGTCATTGGTCCCAGGTGCTCTTCACAAGGTCCTGGAGCCTTCTCCCTGTGAAACTGAAGGTTTCAGGGGATCTGATGCAAAGCAACACAGAACCTCACAGAGCTTCGCAGCTTCCAAATGAAAGCCCACTGGAAACTACATCGAGCAACGCAGAGCACCACAGATCTGAAGGCTCACTGGATCTGATGCCGAGTGACTCAATGCCCTGCATTTGAAAGCATTACTGGAACCAACACAGAGCAATACAGAGCGCTGCCGCACCATTCAGCTCTTGCTTGAAAATTTCACTTGGCCTGACACAGGATGACGCAGAGCTCTGTACAACAATGCCGCTGCTAAGTCAGAAGGTAAAACGTCCAGCAGGATGAACCTGAAAATAAATTAGCCCCACATTTTATTGCAGTCGGCCTGAACATATGACTTTGTCTTGGTCCTGCTTCACTGGATATCCGCATTTGGCGCATTCCACATTTTGGCACTAACTTTCCCTAAATCTTTAAAAACTCATATTTAATTGTTTTTGTCATTTAGATGTCATTTTGCTTATTAAAATATATTCTATTTATCTAAAGTGGCTTGGGATTTTTTTCTTCTATTTTCATGTTATTTCTGTTTGAGTACTGCATTAGTACTTTACATATTGCCTTTAAGTTAAACCTAACTACTTGTGTGCCATGCTACCAGAGGATTAGCCACATATTTATTTAGTGACTTCTGTGGTTCACTCTGACAAGGATTTTGATTATAATTTGAGGTTGGGTCTCACCCCACTCAACTAATGCTCTGATTTCTTTTAGAGTAGTAGTGAATCCATGGCTGTTGTGTGGTGTACAAAGTTGCTTGCCAGGCAGAGCAGAAGATTTCTCTCTAGCACTATGCAAATTATGACTATAATTGCAAAGGAAATTTTCTTTGAATCTGTGGCTGTAGATTTTGTACCTAAAAGGTGCTATTTTTAGATCTGACCTACCAGACCAGGCGTCTGTTGAAGAAAGGCCTGTTGTCATTTTATAGTGGACTTACGGCCCACTCATTGCTTGCCATTGCTTGGCTTTATTGCCATTGTCATATTCTTGCTTTTTATTAATCTGCTTGTGTGGGCTTTACTTCCTCTTCTTGTGTTTGTACCTCCTCTGGAGTATGAATGCATTATGTGTGCCCTTCCAGTGCTTACTTTTTCTTTTAATTGCTTGTCATTGGTTGGATTTATTGTCATTCTCATTCTCTTGTGTTTTATTCATCTGCTCATGTGGGCTTTACTTCCTCTTCTTGTCTTTGTCTCTACTCTGGGGCACGGATGCACTACTTCTGTGTTTCCAGTGTTCACTTTTAAATAACTCATTTTTTCTTTTTGATTGAGCCCTCTACGAGAGTACATGCGTTTCCAACTGTCTCCTTTGGTTACTGCTCTTCCAACTTACAGCTTCCTCTCTGTTGCTCTGTAGCCCATGTGTTTCTCCTCCGCCCCCATCGTGTGGCGCTCATTCTGATGTGGTTCTCTCCTCTGTATTGCTTTCTTACCTGTGTCCTTTCCCAGCACTTCCACATTCCTCTCTCTAGCCTGTGTGTCTTTCTTTTTCTGTGCTGTTTGATTTGAGCTGGTGGTTGATGGAGTAGCCTATTGGCACCCATTTTTGTGGACCAACATTTATTTTTCCTTATCAGACATTGCTTGAGAGCAAGAAAGGGAAAAAAGAACAAATGGTGGGGGGTAGGAAGAATAAAGCGAAAGAAAGAAAATCTGTCACAAACAACGAAAGCAAGAACCTGTCAGAGTGACATAAAGGGGCGAGTCTGGTAGTGGAATAAAGAGGCATGAAGTAGATTCAAGGGTAAGCAGCCTTGGTGTTAGAAATGGGGTTTTTGGTTGGCAGTCAGGTTACCCTCTGCCCAAGCAAGAACCCTCACTCTAGTCAGGGTAAGTCACACACAATCCAAAATTAGCCTGTGCCCACCCTCTGGTAGCTTGGCACGAGCAGTCAGGCTTAACTTAGAAGGCAATGTGTAAAGCATTTGTGCAATAAACCATACAATACCATAATATAGCACCACAAAAATACACCACACAGTGTTTAGAAAAATATATAATATTTATCTGGATATTTGCAGGTCAAAACGATAAAAGATGCAATAAGAGATTGTAGAGATATCACTGAAAAGTGATATGAAGTGTCTTAAGTCTTTAAAAAGCAAACAAAGTCTCTTTCAAGCACAAAGTACCTGGTTTGGAGTGAAAAATCTCCGCAGAGGAGGAGATGCGTGGAAAATGGTGTATGCGTCGGTTTTGCCCCTTCACACACGGACTTGCGTCATTATTTTTCACGCGGGGAAGACGTTGCGTTGATTTCCGGCACGCGGACAGTCTCCTCTGTGGGTCGCGGGGGTTTTAGATGCCCCAGGGTCTGTGCGCGGAATCCTGGGCTTGTTGTCCGGCTGCGTGTCGTTCCGGTGGGCTGTGCATGGAATTTTCTTCCTCACGCCAGGCGCTGCGTCGATTTCCCTCTGGAAGTCGGGCGGCGTTGTCCAGGCGGGCCGTGCATCGAAGTTCCGGTCGCACCGCAGGCGTCGCGTCGATCTTTTCCATGCAGGGTCGAGCGGTGTCTTTCCGGTTCAGCGTGCGGTGAATTATTCCCTGCGGAACAAGCTGTGCATCTAATTTTTCGCCACACAAAGAGTCCAGTTGAAAGAGAGAAGTCTTTTTGGTCCTGAGACTTCAGGGAACTGGAGGAACGCCCTTGGAGAGCACTTTTGCAGCAGGGCAAGAGTTCAGCAAGGCAGCAGGGCAACAGCAAGGCAGCAGTCCTCTGTAGAAAGCAGTCAGGTGAGTCATTTAGGAAGCCAGGCAGTTCTTCTTGTCAGGGTGTAGGTTCTGGTTCAGGTTTCTTCTCCAGCAAGTGTCTGGGGTGGTAAGGCAGAGGCCCTGTTTAATACCCAAATGTGCCTTTGAAGTGGGGGAGACTTCAAAGAGGGGCTCAGAAGTGCACCAGGTCCCCTTTCAGTTCAATCCTGTCTGCCAGGGTCCCAGTAGGGGGTGTGGCAGTCCTTTGTGTCAGAGCAGGCCCTCCACCTCCCAGCCCAGGATGACCCATTCAAAATGCAGATGTATGCAAGTGAGGCTGAGTACCCTGTGTTTGGGTGTGCCTGAGTGAATGTGCATGAAGCTGTCAACTAACCCCAGCCAGACGTGGATTGTAAGGCACAGAAAGATTTAAGTGCAAAGAAATGCTCACTTTCTAAAAGTGCCATTTCTAGAATAGTAATATTAAATCCAACTTTGCCAGTCAGCAGGATTTTGTATTACCATTCTGGCCATACTAAATATGACCTTCCTACTCCTTTCAGATCAGCAGCTACCACTTCCATAATGTATGAGGGCAGCCCCAATGTTAGCCTATGAAGGGAGCAGGCCTCACAGTAGTGTAAAAACGAATTTAGGAGTTTTACACTACCAGGACATGTAAACTACACAGGTACATGTCCTGCCTTTTACCCACACAGCACCCTGCTCTAGGGGTTACCTAGGGCACACATTAGAGGTGACTTATATGTAGAGAAAGGGGAGGTTTAGGCTTGGCAAGTACTTTTAAATGCCAAGTCGAAGTGGCAGTGAAACTGCACACACAGGCCTTGCAATGGCAGGCCTGAGACAAGGTAAAGGGGCTACTTAAGTGGCTGGCACAACCAGTGCTGCAGGCCCACTAGTAGCATTTAATCTACAGGCCTTAGGCACATATAGTGCACTCTACTAGGGTCTTACAAGTAAATCAAATAGCCAATCATGGATAAACCAATCAACAGTACAATTTACTCAGAGAGCATATGCACTTTAGCACTGGTTAGCAGTGGTAAAGTGCCCAGAGTTCAAAAGTCAACAACAACAGGTCAGAAATAATAGGAGGAAGGAGGCAAATATTTGGGGGTGACCCTGTAAAAGGGCTAGGTCCAACACTCTTTCATTGACTCATGTTTCCACATATCCACTCACCGCCTACATATCCATCCACCCATCCCTCCCCCCTGCTATCTCTCAACATATCAAACCAGCCATATATTATTTTATCTACCTATGCATCCATCTGTCCATGCATCCATCTTCCAACCATTTAAATATCCATCAATGCATTCATTGACACACACACATTCATCTATCGATCCACCTGCATAGCTCTCCATCCATCCACCCTCAGCTGCTCACCTTTCCGTCTATCAATTTAGAGTTAATATTTAACTTAACAATTAATAGGACACATCAGCTGGGCCCTGGATGTCTTTCACCTCGTGCCCTGTTGGGAGTACTTGACTGCTTGTTTCACTTGAGAAACAAACATTGCACACGCGCCAGACCTCCTGCCGTTTGAAAGGTCATCCATATTGATTTACGAGCGTTGCTGCAACTAGTAGGACTCCGGGCAGGAGAATACTCTGTGTAAATCATTAACATGGAACATATTAGGGTTAGCTCATAAGGTATAGATTCTTTGCGTTGTGATTTTAAAACCCTTTTGCATTCCAGCTGCAATAAGCAACAGAAAACAGGTCAAACATGCTTTATTTCTTAAGATTCTGAAGAAGGTAGTTGTAGACTGGAGGGTATAAAACGGAGCCTCGTTTTCTTACTAACAATGCACGCAGAATCAGGTGGGTTAAGTGACGTATCATCCTCGCTGCGCACAGACATGCTACCTACCGAGCACCAACCCGAGGCTCCTTAACTACAGGACAACGCTCCCTTTCCAGCTAAAACGTTGCAATGCAAAGTCCTTGGCAGCTGATCAATGCCACAATATAGGGCTCCGAGGTTTCTGACAAATGTTTCAGTTAACAAAACCTTAATAAATGTTTCACACTTCCCGGATAAAAATTTTGCGAAAATACATATAAATCAGACAAAAAGTAGAGTAAGTTTTGCATTTCATTTCCAAAACCTTTAACATACAATCAGAATAAACACCAGAGACAGAAATGAATGCTCCTAGAATTTACCGAATGCACATTTATCTGTCTCACAGAGCGGCGGCGCCTCCATAATGGCGGAGAAGCGTTGCCCCACTGTGCCACCTGATGAAAAATAAATATGATAATAAAGCATGTTTATTATAATTTAATTTTTCACTGGGTGAGTCGATCGGAGTCTAGGGTGGGGCGGGGCGAGGCAATCCTCGATTGACAAAGGCAAGGACTGGGAGGAGGAGTGGTGGGCACTGTAAGTGTGCATGTTGGTTTGGACGTCCGTTTTAGGATGGCCAAAAGACACGTGCACTCATATTTCTCCAACCCAGCTGTGTTGCACAGCCGGGTGGAGATTAGGCACAGGCTCTCAGTCTCTTAGTGAGAACCTAATTGGGCCGCTTAGACCAACCCTGGCGCTGATCTCATGCTGGGCAATAGCATGAGAGCAGCATCTGGATTGGGTGGGGAGGCTGGGAGCCTGTACTGACACATGGGCTTCTGGGAGCAGAGGAGCACAGAGGGGGCCGGCAGTGGAAGCAGCAGGTAAGTCATTTTTTTTTAGTTAAAATGTACCCCCCCCCCCAATCCCCCCCACCCCCACCCCTGTGCTGCCCCACTGCTTTGTACTGGCAGCAGCTGCTGCTGGTCACACACTGTAAAACGTCAATAAGGTGCTGCTGTATACAGTGCCCCCAACCACCAAGGGCCTATAAATATATGTGAGAAATGGGAGCCTGGGAGGGCGGGGGCGCAGCATTCTGTGTGGAGTCCCTATGGCTTTCAGTTACACCACTGCTTATAAAGAAATCATACGTTTTAGGTTTGGTGCTGCCAGAGGGAAGCACCCATTTAGTTTGGAAACCTAGCAGCCAAAATAAAGGTAATAACTTGTCGAGATTTCATGTTGTTCGTGTGTTTGTTTTAAAGAATTGTTTTTCTCGACCAGTTGGAGAAATTTCGGTTCCCCACAAAGATCTCTATATTAGTGAGAGGTCCTCAAAAACCCAAAACCTGACATAATCATCATTCTCCTGAAAAAACTCAGAACCGACCAAGGAATACCATGCAACTGGAGAATGTGCCCAATCCTAGCACTCATGGAAAAAAGTCATGGAAAAAGTTGTAACTTTCCTGATAACTGTCTGGAGGTCCAGAACAATAGTATGATATACAGTCTGAGTCTGCGAGGTACCACTACTTGCCTCACTCTCAGACTGGCAAGGGACTGGCCAGGTAACCACAATCATTGACCTTTTGGCAGCGTTCAAAGTATTCAACAGCAAGTTATTTTTCCAATGCCTCAGTTTGGTCATGAGGATCTGTGGCACAGCCCTAAAGTGTTTACCTCCATCCAGAAAATTGCATTCACCAATTAAAGCTCAAAATCTTCCCAGTGATTATCAGAAACATCATATGTACGCTGTCACCAGGTACAATCATGTCACATTTATTTCGAACATGGGACACGTACATATCCCTCATTGTCAAATATCATTGAGAGTTACAATCTTGGATATATTGGTATGCTGAGCACTCCGAATTTCAACTCAAATTACTTGAGGAATCTGGGCGTCATCAGGTAATCAACTGCTTATACTGTGCAATAGTCATGGGAACAAGTTAAGTAATTCTGCATCAATGACTGGAAGTCAGATATGCTGCTCAGTCTACACAATATCTCCCCAACCCCATTCGAATGGATAATGTTGCAAAGCGACCACTTCATGGGTGGTCACCCACAATTTTCCAAATTTATTTTTGACTCACCTGCTGGTAAACTTACATTTTAACACTGGGACACTGTTATCCAGTTCCTGGGGTATGTGCTCTGATCCCCAAAACATGGCAAAATTGGCTCAAAACATGATCGACACATTTAACTTTCTGATAAGGTCATATTATATGGTGCCGAAATACAGCCAGTGCATGAAAGTAAAATACCACTTGTTGACTGCAGCACCCATTGCTCCATCCTCAATAGTGGCACTGAAAACATAGCTCCAGGCCTACCCTGTGTAACCTGACTGCTGCAGTGTAACGGATGCAGTGTGCTCTGTCAACATGACCTTCTGACGTGTTGGTATGTATCTGGACTTTGAACCATGCCTACCGCATGCCCACCACTGTCACTCGTTCATGGACTGGCCCTTCAAAAATCCTTTATTTTTGTTGGTAAATGCTTTACGTTTGTCCCTTCTTGGGGCGGTTTAGTTACTGCCTTGGACATCTCCCCTGTTACATAGCTAATTGCACCTTTGCCGATACGTTTGACTACAAGAAAACATCTTTTTCCTTTTGTGTGCTCCTTCACGCTGATGCCGTGGCACTTTGAATTGGCTTGCTTATGTGAATATGTGTTACTTTTCATTTTCAATTTATGTTGCAAGAAAAGTCCGGTTAGAAGATAACAGCGCTAATAGCTCTAACTCGAGAAAATGCGAGACCCATTGCATTGCAAATGCTAGTTAAATATTAGTAAGTCACTTCTCTGTAGACCCTGTAGCCCACAAGGCAGGGTGCATGGTATTTAAAAGTGAAACATTAAGAAAATTAATATCACTATGGCCCTACAGTGATAAGACCGTAAAAGCTATTTTCACTGTGTCAGGCTTAGTTGGCCTATGTAGAAAAACAGAGTACAGATTAAAAGAGTAATTCTATTATCTCTGGGATGAAAACCAGCTAGAAAAAAAAATAGTCCACTAATCTTAATAGTTATTAAAAATCTAATTCAATGGTGATGTTGATTTTTTTTATCAATATTAAAGAAAAGTAACTTTGACAAAGTTACTTTTTCCCTTCCTGAGCCTTCAAGAGGATATCTGGCGTTAGCCTCTGACAGCCGGATAGCCTGTACTTGGCCTTAATGAGGTGTGGATGAGAAGTGAAATTCCTCCCAGGAGCTACACAATAGGTCAGTTAGGAATCACAGGTCGACCTGATTAGGGAGGGATGACTCCTTTGAGCTCAGCAGAATATTGTGGGTGGGAGCTGTGGTCATGCTGTTAGCAAACAGTGTCAAATCAGTGCCTGACAGGGCTCTCTGAGTCACATGTAAAATTTCTGCAATCTTCTTTGGAATCAAGCTGGACCATAACAATTATTGTGAATGTCTTGTACCACCTTGTTTTACTACACTTCTGCCTCCTGTTTTGTAGTAGCTCTGCTTTAAACCAGGTATTAGTGTTAGTTGTGGGAGGTCATTGGTGATTTCCCCATGAAACTTGCATACCCTCCCCGGACCTCAGAGTTCAAGTTTAGTGTGGCTGAAGACTTTAGCCATCTTGGCATTGTCCTGGCACATGGTAATTTGAACATGTTTGAATTACTGCAAGAAGCAGTACTGAGAAGTGCTCTTGGGAACCTTTACCAAATTGTTTGGGGAACGCCCAGATGTCAACCCCAACCTTGGGGTGCCATAAATGTGGCACCACCAGGCAGCCTCCGCAGAACACTTTGTGGAGACGGGCAAGAACAGAAGAGGACTGGAACAGCTGTCTGTGACTTGAAATGAGCCCTACTGGACCTGAATGATAAAAAATATGTTCACAGGTGTTAGAAATGGGGTCTTTGGTTGACAGTCAGGTTACCCCCTGTTCAAGCAAAGACCCTCACTCTAGTCAGGGTAAAAGAGGATCACCCTCAGCTAACTCCTGCTTACCCCCTTGGTAGCTTGGCAGAGCAGTAGGCTTAACTTCAGAGTGATAGGTGTAAAGTATTTGTACCAACACACACAGTAACTTAATGAAAACACTACAAAATGACACAACACCAGTTTAGAAAAATAGGAAATATTTATCTAAACAAATCAAGACCAAAATGACAAAAATCCACAATACACAAGTCAAGTTATCAATAAAAATGCGAAAAGAGTCTTTAAGTAGTTTTAAACACACACTAGCGCTGCTAGTGTGAAAATGTACCTGGTGCGCGTCAAAAATAACCCCGCACGGGTGAGTGTGCATCAAAAAGGGCTTGCGAGGCGTTGATTCCACTCACGAGCGGGACCGTGTGTCGTTTCTCCCTCCGACGGGTCGGGCGCGTCGTTTCTTCTCTCTGCAGGAGAGCGATGCGGCGATCCGGTCAGCACTCTCAGGTCCGGGCAAGCCTTGCGCTGTTTTTCCACGCATGGCGGTATGTGAGTCGGAAATCCAGCCGCACGATGAACCGAAAACCCCGCAGCGCAGGTTGTGATCTCCCAGCCTCCGTCAGCGATGCTGCGCGTCGTTTTCCTGCTCCGTGCATCGATTCTTCGGTCGCGTTTCCTGTGAGTGTCGTTTCTCAGCTGCGGAGCCGGCGGTGCGTCATTTTTTTCAGCCGCAGATCAGAGTTGCGTCAATCTTTTCCCCGCACGGCGCTCTGTGCGTGGATTTCCTTGTCTTTAGGCTGCCAGCTTCTACTTTCAGGGTCCCAGGAACTGGATGGGCACCACAGGGCAGAGTAGGAGTCTCTCCAGAGACTCCAGGTGCTGGCAGAGAGAAGTCTTTGCTGTACCTGAGACTTCAAACAACAGGAGGCAAGCTCTAGATCAAGCCCTTGGAGATTTCTTCTCAAGATGGAAGGCACACAAAGTCCAGTCTTTGACCTCTTACTCTGGCAGAAGCAGCAACTGCAGGATAGCTCACAAAATGCTACACGGCGTCGTGACGGAGTCGTTCCCAAAAACCCTACACCAGCGGCGCCGGACACGTAGTCACATAGACCCCCAAGTACAGTACCTTTGGTGAAGAGTGAAAACAAGTTGATGCACAAAGTCGGGGATCGCGGCGTCTGTGCGAAACGTTGAATCCGCGCACTTTGAGCGGCGTCGGTCACGACATGGTGCGGCGACTTCCACGGAGTCGCGGACTTCAGCGGGGCTACAGCGGCGTTGGGCCTGTGAAGGTCGCCGTGTTCCAGCGAAGATCACGGAGTCGGGTGCAGGCGGCGTCACCGGATTCAGCAGCTTTCCTTTCAAGGGCCCAGGGACTGGATAGGGCACCACTTGTCAGAGCAGGAGTCTCTCCAGAGACTCCAGGTTCTGGCAGAGAGAAATCTTTGCTGTCCCTGAGACTTCAAACAACAGGAGGCAAGCCCTAGATGAAGCCCTTGGAGATTTCTTCTCAAGATGGAAGGCACACAAAGTCCAGTCTTTGCCCTCTTACTCTGGCAGAAGCAGCAACTGCAGGATAGCTCCACAAAGCACAGTCACAGGCAGGGCAACACTTCTTCCTCAGCTCTTCAGCTCTTCTCCAGGCAGAGGTTCCTCTTGGTTCCAGAAGTGTTTCTAAAGTCTGTGGTTTTGGGTGCCCTTCTTATACCCAATTTCTCCTTTGAAGTAGGCCTACTTCAAAGTAAAGTTTCTTTTGAATGTGAACTCCTGCCTCGCCCAGGCCAGGCCCCAGACATTCACCAGGGGGTCGGAGACTGCATTGCGTGAGGACAGGCACAGCCCTTTCGGATGTAAATGACCACTCATCTCCTCCCTCCTAGCACAGATGGCTCATCAGGAAATTTAGACTACACCCCAGCTCCCTTTGTGTCACTGTCGAGTGTGAGGTGCAACCAGCCCAACTGTCAAACTGACCCAGACAGGGAATCCACAAACAAGCAGAGTCACAGAAATGGTATAAGCAAGAAAATGCTTGCTTTGTAAAAGTGGCATTTTCAAACACACAATCTTTAAATCAACTTTACTAAAAAATGTATTTTTAAATTGTGAGCTCAGAGACCCCAAACTCCACATGTCCATCCGCTACCAAAGGGAATCTACACTTTAATCAGATTTAAAGGTAGCCCCCATGTTAACCTATGAGAGGGACAGGCCTTGCAACAGTGAAAAACGAATTTAGCAATATCTCACTGCCAGGACATATAAAACAGATTACTATGGGCCTGATTCTGACCCCGGCGGTAAGGAACCGCCGGGGCCAGGGTCGGCGGGAGCACCGCAAACAGGCTGGTGGTGCCCCGCAGGGCATTCTGACCACGGCGGTTTGGCCGCGGTCAGAAGAGGAAAACCGGCGGTCTCCCGACGGTTTTCCGCTGCCCAAAAGAATCCTCCATGGCGGCGCAGCTCGCTGCGCCGCCATGGGGATTCTGACACCCCATACCGCCATCCTGTTAGCCGCCAGGAACAGGATGGCGGTATGGGGTGTCGTGGGGCCCCTGGGGGCCCCTGCAGTGCCCATGCCAATGGCATGGGCACTGCAGGGGCCCCCGTAAGAGGGCCCCACAAAGAATTTCAGTGTCTGCTCAGCAGACACTGAAATTTGCGACGGGTGCAACTGCACCCGTTGCACCTTCCCACTCCACCGGCTACATTCAGAGCCGGTGTCCTCGTGGGAAGGTTGTTTTCCACTGGGCTGGCGGGCGGCCTTTTGGCGGTCGCCCGCCAGCCCAGTGGAAAACCCAGAATCACCGCAGCGGTCTTACGACCGCGGTGCGGTATTCTGGAGGGGGGAACTCTGGCGGGCGGCCTCCGCCGCCCGCCAGAGTTAGAATCAGGCCCTATATGTCCTATCTTAACCATACACTGCACCCTGCCCTTGGGGCTACCTAGGGCCCACCTTAGGGGTGTCTTACATGTAAGAAAAGGGAAGGTTTATGCCTGGCAAGTGGGTACACTTGCCAAGTCGAATTTACAGATAAAACTGCACACACAGACACTGCAGTGGCAGGTCTGAGACATGATTAGAGAGCTACTTATGTGGGTGGCACAACCAGTGCTGCAGGCCCACTAGTAGCATTTGATTTACAGGACCGGGCACCTCTAGTGCATCTTACTAGGGACTTACTAGTAAATCAAATATGCCAATCAACCATACAATTTACACAGAGAGCATATGCACTTTAGCACTGGTTAGCAGTGGTAAAGTGCTCAGAGTTCAAAAGCCAACAACAACAGGTCAGAAAAAATAGGAGGCAGGAGGCAAAAAGATTGGGGATGACCCTGCATAAACTAAAAAGTCCAACAACAAGAAAGAGGCATCCATCCTTTAACCCAATTCTCATCAAGGCTTGCATCATGCTTGGCACAGACTGTCATAAAGCTAAACCGGGTGCTTTGAACATCAAAGTGAAGATGCTGAAAGCAAACATTGTTGACATTAGGTTAAAGGGTGGCTGTCCCTTTCCTGTGAAGAAATCTTATTTGTGTCAACAGTTTCCAAAGTCTCAACAGTGAATGAGCCATAAACAGTCTGAAGTGCCCAAGATCACCAAATGTTACAGTGACATTGAGACTCAAATGCAGGTTTTGTACTTTGAAATGTTAATACTCTGTGTGTAATTGCCCAGTCTGTCACATTAATTACTAATGTAGCCACAAAGTGCATTTAATGTATGTGAAAGGAGAATACCAACATTTTTAGTAGTTGATGGCTATTACAAACAAAGATACAGATTGGTAGGATCAATACAGCAAGTCTTTCCACAATAATGAATGAGGACAATGCAGGACAAAACATCAGTTTATCAGCAAATTAGTGGGCATAGCAAAACCAATTATCCACATTAGAGGTTTTGTGATAAAGATGCATCATCAGTGTCATCTAGCAAATCTTATCCATAATGGTTGATCGAAAAGCCCCACAATTTGCAGAACATGAAGGAGAGAAATTTGAGTTCTACATAGAAATAAAGATGTACAGTTTCAACAGACACAGTGCATGTGTTAAGTACCTAAAATATTTTTTTTCTATCAGAAGTCTCCTAGTGAATGCATTGAGATGCAGTAGATGTATAAAACCAATAAATCAGCTAGTGGTTATGTTCAAAATAGGTACGACAAAAGATAAATGCAAAAGTTTCAAATTGTTTGGCACAACACATTTCCATGCCTGCTTTCAAACAATGAAATGGTATTTATGGTAAAATAGCATAATTGAAATGTTACGAAAAAGAGCACCATAAAGAGATGAAATAACTAAAACATTTTTTATGTTACACCAAAAACCCAAGAAGGATCATAATGAAGTTATTTACTTATTGCGGTCACCTGCGCTGTATTTGATTTTCTAAAATATACTCCACAAAAGTAAGTATGAGATAGTACAAAGAATTCTTACAACATGATTACAACCTTGTTCTCTGCCACCCTTTTCATGGAGGTTTCCCCACCATGAAAAGGCTGGCAGAGAACAAGTGCAAGGAGCCCCCCTGCCCGGCACCGTGAGAATGTGCACTGTAGGCTTTGCAGAAAGTGCACATTCCGAGGGTGCTGTTCAGCCCCCTCTGTGCGACGAGACAGCACTCTGCTCCTTTAACGGAGCAGAGTGCTATCTCGTAGCACTGTTTGCGCCAGTCAGACCTGCAGGAATGCTCTATTTCAAGGTTTTTGCCAGTCAGCCAGGTCAGACCTGCAGAAAACTGTAATAGGGCGGTCGGGGAACGCCAAACTCATATTCAGGCCCTTTGTGTTCTGTACTCCAATACCAATTTTTCATGAATGGTAAGCATTCATATTACATGGGTTAATAGAGTTTTGCATCAATCAGGTAGATCCCATCCTATATTTTCTTTTACATGTCTCTAATAGCTAAATAAAAAATAAATGGACTCTCAGTTAATGCTGTTGATTTGGACACCTTATTGCTCATTTGTAGTAACTGGCTACAATTCTTTGGACCTTGATTCAACCCTGGCTCTCACTTGAGACTTTGGGTATTGAATGCTTTTATAAGTAAGCATGTGAAAGTGTAAATGTATCTATATCTTCTTCTGTATTTATGGATTAAATGTTTATTCCGTAATGGAGAGGAAGTGCAATACTATCAAAATTACACTTATACTATATTATGGATTTTGATTTTACGGTATTGCATTAGTAATACTGAGCTTTCTACATAAATTGACATAGCTGATGTGATCAATTTGTTTTCATTCTTGTTTCAAGAGCGATTTTGTCAATTTGGTTGATAATCTGCATTATAGGAACAAGCAAAAGTATTTTGTGTGTCCTGATCATGGTGCCACAGATTTTTGCATACAGAATTGAATTGTCTAAAAATCAGACTGTATTCACCTTAAAAAGTTAGGAATTATCTTGTAATTACATAAATTCACAAAACTGTGTATCATACTAAGATAAGTCGTTTTTATGAGGTATTTGTCTGAAATTAATGTAAATAATGTTTGCACTTATCCTTTGTATCGTTCTCTCACCATTGCTGAAAGATTATTGCAGTAATATGTTTTTTTTTAAATCCTGAAAATTGATTATCCCTATACATAACACGTTTGCATCTGAATTGATGAAGTGTATTCCCGATATACGCATGATATAAATGATAAGTTCCAATTTCTACAAACAGGTTAATTCCTGATCAGGGACACTTCTTAAACTCTGGCATATTTATTCAATTGTTTAAAAAAATATATGTAAGATTTAAAGATTTAGAATAATTTCTCTTGGGAATACCCTTGTGAGAAATTATCTATGCACCAAGATTGCTGTAGGGAGCACTGTGTTGCCCTTAAGAATTAACTATGCATGGAAATGGGCCCATGAAGAACCCTCTAATTCAATAAGAAATTACATTTTTGGTGATCATCAAAGAGGAGGATTTATGTAGAGAGGATATGGTAGCACTGCTTGGATGTGTGTGGAGTAACCTAGTACAGTTGTGGTGACAATATGCAAGCCTGAACAACACTTCATTAGCTCCTGATTAACAAATGTCACGAGTCATGACTGGTTAATAGTCTGAGCTTGATTGGTTCCCCGAATATCTCTACAATATATTCATGCAGTGCAAACTAACTCACTGCATTTGGTTCACCACCAAGAAGTCTCTCAGTAAACATAGTTCACAGGGGGCTACTAAATGTACAAGGACCTTCTCTCTGGAGCTCACTCTCACTGACCTAGACATTCAAAGAAAATGATTTGCCTTTCAGAAGAGGATTAAATAACTAACTGTTCTGCAAGACCTGCAGGAGTGATTAACCAACCAATTTGCTAATATACCTTTTTTCACCCTACTGCCTACCAACGTATGGCCTGATTTTGACTTTGGTAGATGAGATTTTATTCTGTCAGGGTGACAGAGTAAAATACTCTGTTGGCCTGATGCTTAGTGGACATGAAACCACCATCAAGGCAGTTCTGGTCAGTGCATTGTAAGTCTGATTTGCGGCCCCATCAATAAGACAGAGCCACATGGCAAACTTACATTTTTTTTTCCAAAACAAGAACCTAAAGTTGGAAATTATTTTGGAAACTAAAAAAAGCATTGCATTTGAAGTTTTTTCCCCATGATGAGGGAGGCATTTTGCAGTTTTTACTGCCACTTACTGACAGATTTCACCTAGTGGTGATTGACAGTAAAAAATGGCCATGTCTTTGCCACCTCCAAATAAGGTGGGTGGACACATGACCAGACATCCAATTGTCCTTACTCTGTTGGGCAATCATAGGTTTATTTTGATGGTAGTGACAGAGTAGTATTTGCCATTAACATAATAAAGGTTCGCCCCACAAGAAATGAGGCTGCCGGACCTTCAGTTTGGAGGAGAGGGTACTTCATCACCACTGTGATGGACTACCCTCCCCGCCAAACTATAAACTGGCCCCAAGTCTAATCAAAACCAGTTTTAGGGTATGACAAAGGGGTGTCCTACCCAGCCACAGGCTGACACTGGGTATATGTGACATCCTCAGAACCTGAAATTAAAACACTCCTGGACCTGTGGAGACTCAGAAGTAGGAATATCCTTCTGCGTGAAGCCTGAAAGAAGGCTGGCCCTGCTAACCTTAAACCAGGACCCCAGAA
Source organism: Pleurodeles waltl (assembly GCF_031143425.1). Lineage (NCBI taxonomy): Eukaryota > Metazoa > Chordata > Amphibia > Caudata > Salamandridae > Pleurodeles > Pleurodeles waltl. Next base: position 322,923,401 of record NC_090436.1, read on the forward strand.
GTGACTCTGAGGGTCAGCTAGGGGAACTTCGTGTCAGCAACAGTGATATAACAAGCTTCCTGAGGCTACCTTCTGCAACCTTTCTGCTTTCTTGCTGACCAGTTCCACTGGAACTGCCCTGGACCCTGATACAGGTCTCTGCTGGAGTGAGTCCTAGCCCCAGGGGGTGCCTTTGGGTCCTGGGCCCCTGGTTGGCAACAGAGTGTACTTCTCATGTCCACAAACTGCAAACCATGACTGAAACTTGTTTTAACTTTTCCCCAAAAGAACCCTGAGCTCATGTTAGGATTCATCTGGGCGGACATCCGATGCAGAGTTCCTCGCGTCCACAATAACTGTCCCCAACCTTCTTGTGAACACAAATGGACTTCACTGAGACCAATGTGGAAGCTGCATGCAACTGCTGATGAAACCTTCCCAGATACAGACCCTTGACTGCGCCGGCATGGAGCTCCTTGCATTGACAATGGCCACCCAGCATTTCCCACCAATGCGAAGTTCGGATGATTGCCGAGATGTGAAGTTCCTCTCTCATCCCCATACTTTGTTTTCTTTGTTCCTTTCCAATCTTGTCACTCAATCATTAACTGTCCAATGAATCCACACACCTTGCTGCAAAGAGGGGCTAATGTACGACTGGAGCCCCCTAAACACACCCCGTTGGAAAGCACCTTAGACCAGTGACACTGGTGAAAGCTTAGAAGGGATTAAAAGCTACTCATGGCATCAGCGGCGGGAGGTGCTGGCACTTGAGTTGTCCCGAGGAGAGGAGCCAGTGTTCCCCACCTTAGGCTCTTGCAGAGGAATCGTTTGCCTCAGATATCGCAGGGCCTGTGCAGCACCTGCATAGCAGATTACACAAGCATCGGCTAGAGCAGACCCGCGCTGTCCCCTCCCTGGCTAACAGTAAAGTGGGCTCCCTCCAGGCCCCCTCCAGGCCCCCTCCAGTACCACCAATGATCTTCATGGAGCATCGCAGTCTGGGGAGCCCAAGCCAGGACCGGACTGGCCACTTATCTCATCAGGACTTTCTTCTGGAGGCAAAGGCCGTTGTTTGAAGGGGAGCATGAGTGAGAGAGAAAGAGAGAGCGAGAAAGAGAGAGTGAGAGATATGAGGAAAAAGGGCAGAAGGAAAAAGCATTGGTAAATGCATCAAGTTTCACCTGTGTGATTTTTTTTTTCAACATATTTGACAGTGATGTGAAAGTTGAGTTATTCAGTGGAAAATGCAGTATCGTACCTCTATTAGTTAACATGCTGTTGACAAAAAAAAAAAAAAACAGCAGCCTCATTGACGGTATCACACATGACATAGGGGTGCGTACAACGATAATACATGTTCAAAGATAGTAAGAACAGCATGTTCTCATTACACTCGTTTTTTAATTAAAGACCATGCTGTGAGTGAACACTGAACCTTTAGCAGCAGCAACATCAACACCTACAATAAAAAAAAACACTAAAAGTTGGCATTAAGGGTTGACAACCTAATTTCCCTATAAAGACATAGACTGGCCCAAGGCTGTCAGCATACGCCGATCAGAAGTATTATACATAAACCTTTCTCGGTGATACCAGCCGCTGCCGTGGAGACCCAGCATCTGTATGTGTCACAGGGTATTATAGGGCTCACTGTAAGATGGCCGCGGAAAACAGTGGGAGTAAAAGAAGGACGGGCAGTTTGGGCACTGATGTCAATGCTCTCCTGATTGATGGATGTGAGCCTGTCTACTCACTTACTGACCGCTGCCTAGCCTGCTGCACTGTGCAGCAGTACTTTACTGCTAGCCGTAAGGCAAATCAGCAACAGCCCACCACCTCCACTTTCCTCCATCGCATCACTGGGCTCTCCTGCGAAACCTCACCAGCTGAGCATGCCGGGAAGGGTAGGAGGCCATATCTAAGACAGTGGTTCCCAACCTGTGGGCCGGGGACCCCTGGGGGTCCGCGAAGCCTCCTCAGGGGGTCCGCGGCTGCTTAAAAAATTTGATAATATTAGGTCCCAGCTATCAGTAATGACTCCTTGGGGGTCCCTGTGTTCCAATAATGATTCAGTGGGGGTCCCCGGGCTCCAGTATTGATAAAATGGGAGTCCACAGAAGTCAAAAGGTTGGGAACCACTGACTAAGCAACCAAATTGCTGCCAGGCATGGCTCTCGGACTGTTAGAACTTCGGGACAAAATATCGAGACCTCATGATTACTTGAAACTTAACTACCCCAGACTCAAAGACACCTTTGTGCTACTGCCGCTGACACGTATTTGGCAGTATGTGGTATTCTTCCGTCTGAAAAGCAGAGTCCCTGGTTTTAGACGTTACACATGAGTGTGGGAGTGTGCAAATTAACAGAGTGAGCAGAGCCGAGCCTTGCAAGTGTCTGACTCGGCTATACACGTCCGTGCTCAACCTGAGCTATGCATTGAGAGGCATTTCTTTAAAGTGATATTGTAAAGCAGCAGTAGAACCAGTTTCACAATACTTTCTTTAGTTGTTTACCGTTTAAAGTATGTACTGAAAAGGAGAAACAAGAACAGCACAAGCGCTGTGCAGCCAAAACATTAATAAAAAGCGGATGTAAACAGTACTTGTGCTTTGAGACACTGAGAAGAGCAAACACACGAGGAACAAGCATTGGTAAATGCAGGAAATATGCTTCAGCCAATAGAAACGGAGGAAAGGTAAGTGGCAAGCACAAGAGTGAATAAAAAGTACGCGAGATGTAAGACCCTTTTAAGATATATATTAACAATAGATTTTACAAGCACAGCACAAGCGCTGAGCAGGCAAAACCTAAAAAGTGTGACCAGAGAGAGGGTAAGAAAGACAAAGAGAGGAGAAGAAGGATGGAAACTGAATGGACTGATAGAAAGAGTGAGAAAGCGAGTGGTGGAATTGAGTAGGGCTGTTTTGATCATTTTTGCCAGGGCTGCTTCTGGCTCTCAGTCTTGGCCTTGCACAGGTTCTGTCTGCAGCCAGCAGACATAAACTACTGGGTGCCATGTTACAGCTAGGGTGCACTGCTTTGGTCTGTGCTATGGCACGGTGTTAGACCTGGCAACCTTAGGGTGGTCCTTCCCTGGAAATGTAGCCTTTTAACTCCAGTTTTTGCTGATTCCTTTTGGTGACCTTACGACTCGGAGCACTTTATCGCTGCTGGCCAGTGTTAAAGTACATGTGCTTCTCCCCTAAACATTGTCATATTGCTGTATACACAATTGGAATATTTAATTTACTTGTAAGTCCCTCGTAAAGTGGTATACCATATACTCAAGGTGTAAATTAAATGCTACTAGTTGGCCTGCAGCACTGCTTGTGCCATCCACACAAGTAGCCCTGTAAACATGCCTCAGGCCTGCTGCTGCAGAGCCTGTGAGTCCATTTTCAATGCCTCTTCAACTTGGCATTTAAAACCCTTTGCCAAACCTTAAACTCCCCCTTTACTACACATATGTCATCCCTACGGTAGGCCCTAGGCAGCCCATAGGGCAGGGTGCTGTGTAAGTAAAAGAAACTTGATGAGGTAAACAACGAAATGAAAGATCACCTAATGTGATCACAAATTAATACATTTCAGAAGGATTTGAAGAGGTCTATGTACAAGTATATCCTTACTCAGCACCAGACTATGTCAACATGGACATGCAAAATGAAACCACAGTGAACTGGCCTAGTGGGGAGGAGACTAGAGGGACACAGTGGGGTAGTAATAGACCCAGGATACAACCATGGCAGGGTTATGATCCGTACAACAATCCCCTGGGAACTCTAGAACAATACTTCTCTTCCACACAACGGCACCAATTCTTTGGCTCGGGCCCCCTTTCCCACAGGGTCCAACACCATGGTTCTTCCTAAACCATAGGTTACCTTTTATGGCAATAGGAGGCCGAGGAAGAGGGCGGAGCAGAAAAGATCAAAAAGTATACTGGGACAATCAGACGGCATATCAAGAGAAACGCTCCCGGGGACAAGCAGGGACCCGACATTGTAATGAACCCATTAAGCATAAGACTGACTGATGTGCAACGTGAGTCTTCAATAAATGTTTGGCCTTTGTACCTATGCTCATCTCGACAAGTTCATATTGCACTATGAAGTGGCTGAGTTATTTAAGAAACTCAAATTAAATGCCTGTTTTGAAAAGTCAGTAACTCCAGACACCACAGACACGGATGACACAGGTCTGAGAATGAAGTCAACATTCAGCCCTCCGACTTCCACAATCCCCACTGAAGTACTAACATAGAACAGGCAGTGTTCAATGAACACGAAAATGATAATAACACCTTTCACATTATGAGCAAGGCTGAGACCAAGGCACTAAAGGATTTGAAAGCTGATAAAAGAATAACAATAAAACCTGCAGATAAAGGAAGTGGGGATGTAGTCGAGGACAAACACGATTACATTATGGAATGTCTCCACCTCCTTGGAGACATAAAGAACTACATGATTCTCTTCATAGACCCAACATCCCAAATAGCAGTTGCAATTAAGAATCTCACTGAAACAGCTGAAAGAAAGGGATGATATAAATAAAGAGGAAGAGTTCCTTCTGACCACCAACTGCCATCCCGTTTCTGTGATTTTTTTTTAAGGCCTTTGGTACAAAACACATCTACATGTCTGAAGAATACTAAAGACCTATTATGTCTATTAAGGAAGATAGACTACAACCTGGAAAGGCACATGTTACAGAGTTTGGCTGTGGAGAGTTTATACACGAGTCTCCCATAAGAAGACACACTAGTAGTCATTGAAAAAGCTCTTAACCAAGGTGCATGGGAGTACCAAATAATTGAGGCCTTTATTCTTGAATGTGCCCGACTTGTCCTTGTTAAGAACTATTTTGAATATGATGGTACTAGGTACGTACAAATATACAGGACTTCAATGGGAAGCACTTTTGCCCCGATTGTGGACGATCTGTATGTAGACAGTTTCCAGGCTAATACATCTTACACACATCCAACCCAGATAAACACAACATCGTTTTGTGGAAACACTACATAGCTAACATTCTCATCATACGGGAAGCGGACAGTACCTCAAACCCACATTTTCCAATTTGGGTTAATGGCTGTGACCCCAATTTTAACTTTGCCTACACTATGGACAAGGAGTCCATCACATTCCTTGACATCACTATATTTGCAGAGCAAGGTAAACTGTGTACTAAGACCTATCATAAACCTTCCGATAAAAATACTTAATTATGGTTTGACAGTTTCCACCCCTGCTCCCTGAGGGAGAACCCAACTTACAGGCAGCTTCTTTGGCTCAGATGAAATTGTAACAAATTATCTAACTTTAATCTCCAAGCCAAAGAGTTGACAGAAAAACTGCGGAATCGTAACTACCCAGAAAAGGTCGTACAAACCACAAAAAAAGGGCAAAGAACGAACCAAAATTGGTAATCACTTATAGAAAATCATTTACCCGATAATACTGATGTCCCATTGACATGTGTCACTACTTACAACACTATTTCCAGCAGTGTGAGTAAAATCATAAATAAACACTGGAGAATACTTGGAACGGTAAAACTAAAATGGGAAAACCCCTACTTTCCTCTGAAAGGGCAGGGAGTCTGAAGGGCAGTTTGGTGTTACTCGTCCAAAGAGAAGCCTGGAAAGCAGAACTACTGTGAAGGGTACATGGTAACTTCCCAATGTCACATGACACTGTGGATGTGGAAACTGTAGTGTATGTTATTCGACAAATACTATTAAAACACTCAAACTGGAGCCAGGAAGAGCATGGACTATCGGGAAACATACTAATTGTAACTCAGGAAATGTGGTATATCTAATGACCTGTCTGTGCAGCCTTCCTTGCGTGGGCATGACAACAAGAAAGAGTAAGACAGGCATTTGCGAACACTGCAGTAAAACCAGGTGCAGACAAAGCACAACAAAATGGCCGAGCACTTCCTGAGAGAAGGCCAACCACCAATGACATGAAGTGGGTGGTAACTGAACAATTGAAAAGCAACGTCAAGAACACAGACAGATTACTGTTTGAGAAGGAACAACTTTGAATATACTGGTTGTCAACACAGAAAAACAGATTAAATGTCAACATCCCATGGGGCAATATCCAAGTTTGATACTTGTCGACCTGCATTAAGTTCTACAATGGTACACTACTGCGGTAGATTTGAAGAAGCTCTTGAAGCAGATATAGAATGTAACCACCACCTTTAAAACATGCATGTGCAACCATTAGTAGGCAAAAAATATATATTTTCTCCTAAAGTATCTCCATCCTTTCTGAAAATCCTCCCTCCCCTACCTTGGCTGTTTTATTTTTTCTTTATAGGTAGAAGGCTGATACCTATAATGGCCTTTTCAACAATTTACTACATTAGATTTAGTGGAGACTCTTGAATATACCTTGCTACTGTTTGCTCTCAAAAAGGTTATGTGTTCAAACGGAGGACCGCTGTAGTTCATCAAGCTTCCTTCTTGCAGTGAATTTTAACCAAGAGATTAAATACACAATTGCAAAAATCCCTCTCCCTTTGCTTTTAATAAACAATGCCTTGTTAAGGGATGCAAGCGGTAGTTTAAGCACGTATTCCCTGGGTACCACGGCACACCATCAACAGAAATGGCCATCCCAGTTGTGCACGACGCACCCCAGGACTGGCATGCCCACAAACACATAAGCGCTTCGGGAGCCTCCGGCGCGACCGGCATGCCTACGGGCACACGACCCTTTGCCGACTATTTAGTCGGACGTCAGCTGGGGCAGGGTTAAGATGCGGAGCCCCGGTGGCTGACTTTAGGGACATTTCCACTCTTGACAAAGTAAGTGTGGTTGGGTGGTGAGGGACAGACTTTAATTCATTCTCTGTCTCTCTTAAAACAAGTAAGATTATTAAAGGTACTTGTGATTCTGATTAGTGTGTGACTACAGGGCTCGCCCCCTCGGAGCATCATCAGTGGTGAGAAAATTCACCTGAAAACGTGCTTTACCGGCCTTACTACATCCTGTTGTTTGTTTTTTCAAATTTCTTTGATTTTAAGCCACTTGATTATAAGGGATGTAAGCCCCAAACATTGCCCTGCCGCCATTCTGCATTGCTTGTTTACTTGTAATCTTAGTACAGCTGAGTTGGTGCGGGTAATTTCTGGTGCCGCCGTTTGAGTGGCATGTACATGATATTGATTAGCAAGGCATATCATTTAACTATGCACTGCGCAAACACCTCGGTGTAGATAAGTCTCTGCACCTATTGTTGATCTGCATGATGGGTATCTCACAGACCCACAGCTAGCCGATTCCTACTATTTCTAAACATACGGGCATGGTGGTTTTGTTTTGCTCAGAACATATGCATGTTGACGGAGTGCTGTGTGTACATCTGCCTTGCCCTGATGTACATGTTATCTACCACAGTATATAATGATGTCCATCTCTCTCTCATCCTACACTCTATACAGACACTTGAATGGAGTAAGGCACAGACCAGATTAATCTCAAATGAATATAACATCGTAAATTATGCACTGTGTAGTTATTGCAAGCCTTAGCATGTGCACAAATTTTTGATCCTGATGAAAGCAATACTGACCATTGGCATCTTAGACATTATGACTGAAACATGTCGACCTTCGTTAAGGATGTAAGAGGTCATGGTCCCCCTCATTATACATCCATCACTGTTTTTAACCCTTGTCCATTTGAAAGGTATATGTAAGACAATTTTAACTTCACTTCTCTCATTCGAAAAAACAATTAAAAAACCCCGCTCCACTGTAACCAGGTGTTGAAGCAGCACACCCCTGACACACTAGGTGTCTCGGGAGGGACCTCAATGATGAAGCAGGGCACCAACTAGGTTGATGGGCATTTTTGTAAAAACCTAAGGGCATTTTTTGAAACTATTCTTTTTTTAGCATTAGAGAGTATGGAGCTTCTCGGATGAAATAACTAAAAACTTGGTAGTGTGCTTTATTCTTATGTTTGTTGATGGTAATTGGGAAGGTAAGCAAAGTCTCTTCCCTCTCATTCTCTCTATGGTTTATTCTTCATAAAAGGTAGGGCATGTACTTTTACGTTTTGCATGTCCTAGTACTGAAAAATGCCTACATTTGTTTTTCAATACTGTGGGGTCTACTCCTCTCATAGGTTAACATTGGGAATTCCCTAGTACACTTTTAAGCTGTAATTCCTGATTGAGTAAGAGTAGCTATGTCATGTTTCATATCATTTGAAGGGTAATGATAAATCCTCTTTACTGGGAAAGTTGAATTTAACATTACTATTTTAGAAATGCCACTTTTAGAAAGTGGACATTTCTCTGCTCTTACAGCTCTTTGTGCCTGCAGCCTGTCTCGAATGCATTTCTGGGGTGAGTGACAGCTACCCTTTGTGCATTCCCACTAGACAGCCACAAACACAGGAAGATTAGGTTTGTCTGAGTGCTGATCTGCAATCATCTGCATTCTGATTACTCTTTCAGGACAGGAAGGGTGGGTGGGGATGACACTTACACCTGAATAGGCAGGGCCTGTCCCCACACAAAAGGCTGGTTATCCCTTACTGACAGTCTGGAGCCAGGACTGAGGAAGAAAGTATACTTTTGCACTTCAAAGACCCTTCTTTGAAGTCGCCCCCACGTCAAAGGCAAATTTGGGTATAAGTACAATGTCTAGGACCCCACCAAATCAGACACTTCAGAATCTATTACTGGACTCTGTCAGAAGAACTGCTGTGCTGCATCATGGACTGTTACTCTGCTGGAATGATGACCTGGAAGGACTGCTCTTCTACTGAGCTTTCCTGCTGCCTGCTGCTCTCTGACCCTGCTGAGGGAGAGCTGGACTCTACCTTGCAACCAAAGTGATCTCAAAGGGCTTGCTGCTTTGCCTCCTGTTGCTTGAGACTCAGGCATATCAAGGTATCTACTCCTGCTCCTGCACCTGGTTCACTGGAAGTGGATCCAGATACTTGCACTAGAAAAATCAATGCATCTCCTGACATCTAAAAAGCAGCAACCAACGCATTGACCATTTTCCAGGACTTAAACGGGTGCATTGTATTTGGGACCCCAGCAGCATCTCTGGAACAGGCACATCGACCAGCACATCCACTGCCTGCTGGAAGCGGCACCCAGTGCATGGACATCAACACAGCACTGAAACCACCATATCGCTGAAGGACGATTGACGCACCCCTACAACAACGTAGAGAAATCTGGTGCATCAACTTGGGAATCAATACATTGTGGCTATGACACTCTTCTGAAAGCAATGCATCGCCATCAATGCATGTGACAAATCAGGACATCCATTGACTATGGGAGTGACACTGATGTATCTACCCTGCATATCGTGTTTGTGACCAGGATCAAGGCACTCTGGCCCATATTTATACTCTTTTTGCGCCACATTTGACTGATTTTGTGACCCAAAAGCGGCTCAAACTTACAAGACATAATTATATTTTGGAAGTTTGTGCTTCTTTTGCATCAAAAAATGACATCAATGAAGCACAAAAAAAGTATAAATATAGGCCTATGTTCACCAGGCTTGCGTGGCTCTTGTTCTCAGTCTGCACTCCATCATGGTTGACCTGAACTGTTGACTTTGCCCCGGTTCAGCGTGACCTCAAGTAACCCCTAAAGTGCTATTTGCTTTTAAGAACTATTTACACACGTATTCTTCTTAAATTCATATCTCAGCTTGTACTTATTGAATTGTTGTCATTTAGGTCATTTTTTGTTCAGAATATAATGATCTATTTTTCTAAACTCATGTGGAGTCTTTTTGTGGTGTTTCCATTGTTTTACTGTGTGTGTGTGTGTTGCACAAATACTTTACACAAGGCCTCTTTGGATTAGCCTGACAGCTCTGTGCCAAGCTAACAGAGAGTGAGCACAGGTAATTTCTAAGTGTGTATCTGACTTACCCTGACTCGGATTGAGGTTCCTGCTTGTACAGAGTACAAACTGTAACAACCAGGAACCCCATTTCTAACACACACCTTTAACTGGGTGCGCTGGGTGCAGAAACCCTATTATAATTAATACATTGTCTCCAGCACAGCCATGAACTCACACCTGACCGGGGGCAGCACATAAAGAAAGAAAAGTCAGCTGTTTGAAGCAGGAGGTCCACTCTTCATTGTGCAGTAGGCAACCCAGCCACCTTTCAAAAGGGGGCAGAGATCTTCCTGCAGGTGTGAGTAATGAGTGACTGCATCTGCCTGCAGGGGATGCCTGGGGGTACCTGGGAACTGCTTTACTCCCTTTCAAGGGTATCCTGAAGGGGAAGGGAGGGTTGTAAGGATTGTGCGCCACCTCTGTGTCACACAAAGTCAGTGTACCTCCTGACAGTCTCCATACCTCTGCACCTGCATCTATAATACGTGCCAAGTCATGGGACAAAGTGTTTTCTCATTTGCATGGGGTAACAACCCCAGGCACATGAGGTAATGACCCCTTGAGATCATGCCAGTGCAAAACGCAGCCTTGGTGCAATCTACATTAAAAAATGGCCACATAAGCGTGTGCAATCCCTTCTACAATTCCAAAGTGTCCTGGGGGAATAGAAAGTGGGTGCACATGCTCACTGTGCTCCAGGCCACATTTGAAAATACTCCTCCTGGAATCCCCAGGGCATCGACTGCAACTGCGGTGTTCCTTTGGTTATCCCCTTGACTTACTTCCATTCTGTGCAATATATATGTGGTGAATAATATTTGCATACTGAAAAGGGCAAATGCTTCATATTTAAAGACACTGTTGACTAAACCACATAAATTGTGGTTAACCTGGGTAGCTGTAGCCACCAATGCATGCCTTTTGGAAACCCTCTCCACTTCTCCTGCTAACAAACGCCTCAATAGTTGTGGAGCCAGCATCAGGAACTGAGAGCAACTAATGCCGTGATTTATACTTTTTGGTGCAAAACTGCACTAACTCAGTTTTGCACCAAAAAGTTTAGCACCGGCTTGCACCATTTCTGTGCACCAGCCGGGCACCCTATTTATGGAATGGGACAAGCCGGTGCAAAGGGTGGGCTAGCGTAAAAAAATGACATTAGTCGGTGGGGCTGGCGTTATTGAAGAAGGCGGTTTTGTACCAAAAAATAAGACAGGAGTCATGCCCACCACCCCAGTGGCCGCACAACGGACCAGGGTCCCCTGGGCATGGCCACTGCACCCAGTGCCATGTATGGGGGCCCATTTCAGGACCCCCTATGGCACTTTAAAAAATAAAATGCAATACTTACCTGTACTTACCTGGGATGGGGTCCCTCATCCTCCGCAGTCCCTCTAGTGCAGGGGGTGGGTGGGGGGGTTCCCTGAGGTCTGGAGCGGGCACCTGTGGGCTTATTCCATGGTGTTCCACTATGGAAATAGGCCCACATGTCCCCTAAAGCCTGCCCTGGCCCAGGAGTTAAAAAATGGGACAAAGCAAGCTTTGCACCATTTTTAGACCCCTCCTCCCTCCTGTGCACCATTTTTGCACGGAAGTATAAAAATGGCGATAAGGCCATAGAGTCATTTTTTGGACAGGAACGCCTACTTTGCATCTCATTAAGGCAAGGTAGGTTTCCACTTCCAAAAAATGACTTTAACTCCATAAATTTGGCGCTAGACGTGTCTAGCGCCAAAGTATAAATATGGAGTTAGTTTTGCACCGAATTAGAGTAAAAATAATGACGCTAATTTGGTGCAAACAGAGAATAAATATGCCCCTAAGGCTTTTCAAACCCTGTTTACTTTCTACTTTGTTTGCACTACTTCTCTACTCCTAGACATTCACAAACAAACAGGAGGTTGTTGATCAGCTAAGAAAAGGTGAGACGAGGGGGTAACCTCACGATTCATCAAGGGCCAAAGGATCTGTGATGCAAGGCAGTAGCCAGAAAATGAAAATACCCTCACTTGGAACTGAAATTCTGGCGCCAAGCAAAGCAAGTGAGCCCTCTCCTCTCTAGAAGAGTTCCACTGTCTCTTCCATCCAAGCATTTATCTATTCATCCATTCACCCTTCCACTATTTAATTTTTACATTCTGTCATCCAATAATTCTTTCATCCATCATTCAGCTTTTCCCTATTACATACATACATCCATTCACTCTGCTACTCATCCATCCACCCTGCAATTCCATTCACTTATCCATCCATTCTCCCAGCCACCGATCGATCCATCATATATCCATTCACTCGCCCTTCAATGCGTCCATCCACTCTGCCTTCTATTTGTTCCTCTTTTTACCCATTCATCCATCCACCCTTCTACTTTGCCATCCTTTCACTTGCCCATCCTCCTATCTATTCACTCATCCTTTCACCCGCTCGTCCGTCTACACACGTATTCATCCATCCACTCTTTCACCCACTCATCCATACATCCTTTCACCCTTCCATTCCATCTCTCCCTCTTCTATTTACCCATCTTTCATTCCTCATTGTTCCTGCTTACTCTTTTATGGACGCCGTATTCCTTTATAGCAGTATTTATCAGCGTTTGTCGATTTGCACACAGAAGAGGCCCATAAAGAACCCCTCCCCGGAAGCTGCTAAAGCTGGGGGTCCCGGCGCCCCTGCTGCGGCGCCACTTCTATTTCCGCCGTTTTGCTGAACCTAAGTCCAGGATATTCCGCGCCTCTGTGGTTTTCCTGCGGTGTGTAGTTGCAGGTATCATGTTGGCTGAGATGGAGTTTACGCTGAAGTCTCGCTCGCGCTGCACCAAAGGACAGTCTAATCTCGCTTGTTACTTGCGAGAGTCTCTCGCGCCGACCTGTTTTCTTACAAACCACCGATGTTGTTCGTTTAATGAGTCTGAATGTTAGTTTCACGAACAACGTCTGACTCGTGACTAGCGTACTCCTGTCCCGCAGCTTTGGTCATTCATCAGCGTTTCCATGTTGATTACTTCTCAAGGTTTGTTGCTTCAGTAATTAGACTTCTCGCTTTTCCCGGAGCTTCGCTCTGGATCCCAGCACTGGATGCCTTCTTTCGTGAAAATGCTGCATCGTCGTGTATGTTACGTTTTTCTACATGGAGGTGTGCATGCGAAATGGTGACTGCACGCGCTGCTCATTTCTCCGAATAAAAAAGAGCAACTCGTGATGAAATTAAGTTTAAAATGTATAACGTGTAATTGATCAAACTTGCCGTTTTCCACCCCATAAACGTGTTTTTTCCACCCAATATGTATGACTTTTTAACACATCACGCACAGTATGTCACAACACGGCATCTGTATATGAACACGAGCGCGGAAGTTTAAATGGTTGGGAAATTCGCTGTGAGTCATTTACCGCTCAACCTGCAGCAGGTGTTCAGCTCATCCCGCCGGAGAAGTGAATCCCGAGCACGAACCAAGAAGCGTAGATACGGGACCAATGGAAAATAACTCGGTGCGGGCTTCTGCTGCCCTCTACTGGAATAAAACTGTGCTGCACTAATTAGCTATCATTTTTGTTTCGAATGCCTACGGAAGCGTGTTAGTGCTTTGCATTATGTTTTAAAGTGTAGGTTGTATAACAAACAGTTAGATGTACAATTTAAGCACTTTTACTTGGTGGAAAGATTTTAATTAAATTAACAAACAAATCTATCGAAGGAAATACACATAATTAAACTAGTGGTAATATGACTGTGCCAGATTCATAAGAAATACGAAATTACCCATACATTTTTAAAACATTTCAATTTTTCTATTCACAGAGATTTCCAGGAGAACATATGGAAAATTGTATTAGTAGAAAATAGTAGAAAATCTCCTGAGGCTGCTTCGGAATTCTATTTATTTTCAAACAACCTCCACGTGAAAGCATTTTGCATGGATTTATGTTTGCACTTGCTAGCTTTTTGTTTCTCTATGAGCGGGGACATATTTTTCTCCTGAAATCCTTCATTCCCACCCTGGATAGCGATTTTCTCTGGTCATTAAAAGAAGTAAATTTCTAACTGTATCTGGGGCAGGAATGTTTCTACTAAATATTGCTGACCATGATTAAAGTCAAGGGTTTCACCTACATAGAACACCATCCCCCACATAAGAACGATCTCTCTCTCTCACACAGGAACGACCGCTCTCCCCCACACAGGAACGAACTCTCGCCCCCTCTGGTGTTTCCAGCTGTGTGACCTATCACCCTACCAAATCCATTCCCGAGTGTAAATTAATGTTTTGAAAACATAAAATGTGAGTTCACAATAATAAACGTATGTGTGCAAATACTTTTGCTACAGCAATAAGGCCCATATTTATACTTTTTTAGCGCCGCATTTGCGGCACTAAAAAAGTATAAATATGGGCCTAAGTCCTTATCTAGGCAACTGCTTGAGGTCGAAGAGCAAAAGGCCATGTAATACGGAGTGGTGCTGGGAAATGCTGAAACGTTGGAATTTTCAATTGAATTTAATAGAATGCAATCTGAGATTTTAGTAAACCACGGGGTTTCATAATACGTGACTAAGATAATAAACGGGGTCCTTTGTTTTTGAGATGGGAGTCCCACAAATCCCAACCCTTTACTCGTTGTTTAAGTTCTTTGTTTCCCCCTCTCAGACGGTCTTCATGATTTCCACCCTTTTGTGGGACAGCTCCCTCGGTACCTTTATTCCTTCTTTTAAACTTTTCCCATCATTTCCCCTCTCCCGTTGTCTCCCCCTTAGAATGACCCCCTTAAGTGGGGCTCACTGCGTCAAGCCATTTTTTTTCTTTTACAATTGTTTTTTTGGGCAAGTTAACATACATTTCAATCTGTTAATGTTTCTTCTCTAGTTGTTCAACTAAAATATATTTTGTTAATTTGTTTCCCCACTAAATTTACTTTTTACATTGGTTCCTATTGCTCAGTTCATTTCATGAAATTAAATACTACTATCTCAGACATAAAAGTGGATTTCTGTTTGACAAACGCAGCTGAGATTCTTTCAGCTACACTCTTAAATCCTAACAAACATCACTTAGTCATAACCAAGGCATGGGCTTGTGTGAGACTTTGGAGAGGCTGGTCGCTAATAGTACAACAGTTGTACAGGTTTGCATGTCAGAGTCAGTGCGGCTGCTGCACAAAGCCACTATTAATCAGGGGCGGCTCCTCCATTAGAGCGGAGGAGTGTTGCCTCCCCCTGCCAGCAGCGGCAGCTGCAGAACATTTAAAAGAAAACGATAATAAACTCTGGCCCATATTTATACTTTTTAGCGCCGCATTTGCGCCGCTTTTTGATGCAAAAATGGTGCAAACTTACAAAATACAACTGTATTTTGCACATTTGCGCCGCTTATGTGTCAAAAAATTACGCAAATGCGGCGCTAAAAAAAGTAAAAATATGGGCCTCTGTTTCTTATCATTTTCTTTTCAAGGGGCGGGGCCACGGAGGTGACGAGCAGTGAGGGGGAGTGTGCAGCACTCCCCCTCACTGCGCATATATGTTTGGCCAGCCTTCTTGGGCCGTCCAAACACACATGCACAGTGTGTGCTCTCCAGCCCGGCAAAACAGTTGCCGGGCTGGAGAGAGCCTGCACAGCCTCCCAGTCTGCTTCGGAGTGCCCTGGCTGGGCGCTCCCAGCCAATCCTGATGCTGCTCTGAGCAGTGTCAGGATTGGCCGGAAGGCAGGCTTGGAGCCTGTGTCCTTCTGCAGCAGAGGAGCAGCGGCGCGGAAGCGGAGAAGGTAGGTGTTTTTTTCAATTTAATATATTTAATGTTTATTTTCCCCCACCCCTTCCCCACGCGCTGCCCTGCCTCTGCTATTAATGGGGATTATTTCTGCACCACGAGGTGGCTATCAGGTTTTAAATCATGTAGACCTTTGACTAATTCCCGACGAAACAAACATGCCTGCTGCAAGATGTAACCTGCTAATAAAAGCAATGTCTGGAAGCAATCTGTGTACTTCTGGCGAACACTGATCATGACCATGCCTGTTATGTCATTCCTGCTTATCTGCGGATTATAGATAAAACATAGGTTTCTGAGTGTAAAGCGGAGGTCCCTGCAGCTGTTCATCCATAGGACAGTGCCTATGACACCAGCATTAAGATTTACCACAATTTGAGACTCTTTTTGATAGATAACTAGATAGATAGAAAGGTAGGTAGGTAGATAGACAGACAGACAGACAGACAGACAGACAGACAGACAGACAGATAGATAGATAGATCGATCGATAGATAGATAAATATATAGATAGATGGATAGATAGATAGATAGATAGAATTTGACCTGGTGTAATGCAGATAGATATACACTCTAGTAATTGTAAATAAATCTATATTTTTTATTGTTTCTGCAGTGGCTTTGGGTCTGGTATCAAGCCTCAACAATAAATTCTGTTTAGATGGACAGCACTTTTATTCTATGTCAGAGCTGTCACACGTGTGAATCAGCTCAGTCAGTCGGAAAATCAGTTGTCTATATAAGAGTTCTCTCACAGATGTATACATTAGTTGTCTATGTGAGAGTTATTTCACAAATGAATAAGTCAATTTTCTGTGTGAGTTCTTTCACAAATGTATAAATCGGTTGTCTCTAAGAGTTATTTCACAGATGATTACATCAGTTGTTTGTGAGAGTTTTTCACAGATTATTGATCAGTTATCTATATGAGAGTTCTTTCACAGATGAGTACATCAGGAGTCTGTGAAAGTTCTTAAACAGATGCACGGATCGCATGACTGGCTACAGGAGTGATGGAATACGTTTTTTCACTTGCACTTGAAAAGGTAACTTGCAATTTTAGAACTGCATGTATTCTAATAGGACTACGCGTCCTTTGTTGGAACTCCTATCACCTCCCCTCAGGGTCTGTTTCTGCTCAGCTAGAGCCAGCAGTTGCCATTACAGAGGAAACCAAACGATGGCTTCTGTACAATATTAGCCTCAGCTTCACATTTTCTGGGCCACATCCGTGATGTAATAGCCATGGTGCAAAAACAGAACAGTGAAGGCACTCTCACTGGGAGGCCTAGTGGACATAACTGAGCACTAGAGTGACATTAGAAAGTGAGATTGCTGGGACTTTGACTATGGCACAACCACCAATAGCTGGCGAGTTATATCCATTAAAATACCCTGCTTCACCAACTTCAAGAAGGCTCCCACATCGGCTTCACTGGCAAATGCCTACATCCACGTCTGAGCATTGTAACAGGGTATTTACAAAGTCTGATTTGCATGACTAGGTCCAGAATTGTTTTCAGGTATGTAGTACCGCACTATTCTACTCCCAGTACCACAGGTCTGAAGGAAGTATTGCTTCTATTGAAACATCTGCATGTTTCCAGGGAATTTCATTGCAGTGGCTGCAGAGTACCAAGAGTTATGTAGCAGAGGAAACTGATGTTATCTAGGAGAATACCAGTGGATCACTTACAAGTGATTATTGCTGTTACTGGTCCCTAATGAATATCCATTCTGTGGCTGGAGGGTAATGTCAGGAGACAAGTTTGAGGCTACACTAGGACTGCTCAACAGATTTATCTGACCTCGTATTACCCTTTTCTGCTAAAGTTTTAAGGCTCGCCCAGATGAAGATCTTGAATTCCCTAAAAAATGTTACAAGTCTGCAAGTAAATCATGGAAATGAACCATCAATCTTTTAGGGTTGTTCACATTTTGCATAATTTGCTTCACTGCAATTATGTAAAATTTCCTCAACATTGCACGTAATAACACAAAATGCAAATCTGCCATTTAGTGCTATATTTTAGTATTTTAGTGCAAAATGTGTTCTCATGACAATTTTTGATGCAAAAACACTTTTTGCACTAAAAAAGTGTAAACAAACAAAAGCACAGCAAATAAATCTTGTTTGAAGTAACGTTTTACTGCAAATGGTGTGTGATTATGCTAAGTGGCATAAGGGTGTGATTGATTTTGGCCATAACACAACATTTTTGAAATAACATAAATTACACAAACACAATTTAAAATTCGCCTAGGCCTACATCCTTGACCCAGGCATGATCACTCGTGTGCCTGCCACAAAAGGTGCCAAAGCATCAGTCTACTGTAATTTACAGTCTAACAATGTATTATACATTTCCTATTGTTTTTATTGGGGGGTTGTAATTTCACTGAGCCATTTGTGGTATTTTTTGTGCCTGAAAAAGTCATCCTCCTTTCTGTTTTATATTGCGGGTTTCTGTGTCTCTCGGTTACAGATGGCTAAATTAACTATTAAAAACAGACATTTATATGACCTCTTCTGCTTGAGTTGGATACTACAGCACGCTTTCGTATTTCCTGGCCGTATACCCCTTTGTTAGATATTGGTATTCTTCAAATAAGCATTCGTTTTCAACCGATTAATCGGAAATGAGATTCGGAGAACAGACTTCAGCAGTAGAGTCGTATCTGCCACTGTCTTGGACGCATTCATTGCACCTGGCAGTTACTACACATATGTATTTACGGAACCGTGTCTGTGGATGTAACAAAGTACAGAACTAACCACTGACCTAACCGCAGACTCCAAGTAACAGTAAGTGCACAGGGAATCGGGAAATAAAGGAAAGTACTTAGAACAGTTGAACAATGACAAAATATTCATTACTTCCAATGTCTCCAAAATGAAAGAAACTAAGAAACATCTGAGAAGTTTTCCAAAGCGATCGTCACGCCTGCATGTAGAATTCCATTTTAATGCTCTAACGGTCGGTGCTACAGTTCCATGGAGCATCACCAGTAACATTACCATAGCTACTTCTGATGAGAAGTATTTATGAAAACCGTAGCTACAATGGTGCATGCCTCAAAAGGTCTTGCAGTGATTAACTCCTGTCTGTTCCTGAGTTCCAGCAGTAGGTCAGACACTGGCTGATCCCTAGAACTGAGTAACATGTCTGGAGTACTGCAAGAGTGAGTCACACCTGCTCATCGTCTTTTGCTTTTGAGTTGAACGTTTATCAGTCTTCAGTGTGATTTCATCCCACACCAGGCACAATTCATGAATTCTTAATCTAACAGGACAAACCTCACAAATTCAACAAATTGGGCCAATTTAAAACAAGACTTGGACATCTTACCTACAAACAGATGTGTCCTTGGGCCCCTTCATTTATGCTTACCTTACATTGACTCATTAAACGTCACACAAGTGCAAGAGAGTTTCAACGACGTTGAAGATAAATTAACTTACCTAAAAAGCAAAAAGAAATAGGAGAGATCAGTATTATAGGTAAACATTTCACAATGGTCCCACCATTACCCCCCTCGCCTAAACTTGTAGCATCTGCTGTGAAATAAACCATTTCAATTTGTGAATTGTTCAACATCCATGTACTACTGAAGGGATATCCAGAATGAAAAGCTAATTAATATTGTAAGAACAATTTAAAACCATCTTTAAGCGGTGAAATGTCTTTCTGCTTTCAGACCATAAAGGGTAGAAAATCACAGTCTTTTTCTAGATGTCATAGTTCACTTGGAAGCAACACACAGAAATGCTAGAGTTTTCTAAGTCTGACCCGAAAATTGATGTTAAAAAGAAAAACCTCTTATAGCAACAGTCCACTGGGATTTATGTATTTGGCCATGCAGTCAGAATGTGCTGGACTGCTGGGGGTGAGGAGAATACGAGCTTCACCTTTGGACAATGCTTTCAGGTTGTCTCTTGCTTCCCCTTGTCTTTTTGTGCATTAAAAGGAAAGGGTGTGGATATTTTATGTTTTGTGCAAGAGAATCAAATTTGTTTGAGAAGTTTGCCTTGTATCGTAGTGTATTAAATAGGTATTACTTGGTTTCTAAATGATTATATTAGTGCCTCCTATTTACAATAACGTACATCTACTTTTATGTTTCCAGACCCAAAAAAGCCTCAAAATAATACACAAGTACTTTTAAGATTATTGAGATCTGCTTTTGTTTAAGAACCAGGGGCCCAGTTAACAAATATTTTCTATGTCTAGTCTTGACTTGCTCCTGACAGTTGTGGATTACTTCTCAATTTTCTGGCCTCACTTACAAAACATTTTTTCTGAGAAGGTATGACTTATGTAGACTTACTCAAGCATTTGCCAGAGTAAAATAGTCTCACTCATTGATCTGATTAGTGGGTGTGATTGGTGTACTTTTTATGAAGCATATTAAAAGTGCTATATAACATTTCGTCACAACAAGACGGAGCCACTCAAATACTAGTTTATAATATACCTGCCTGACAACATGTGGGAGACTTTCTGAGGTCTTGTCAAAATACGCTTCGTTGGTCCTTTACTCATTCAATTCACAACCAACCGTTCCAATGAGTCACATAGCGAAGGCTGGGTGGCGGTAATGCTTCTAACAGAAGGATATAGAGAATAGGAATGTGAACTCTAGTACCTCCAGCCGTCATCATAGTGCTTTCAATCACAAGGAGTTCCCTGTTAGAGGCGCTTTTGATTTGTAGGTGCATTACCCAATATCATATTAACAGGTTGGTGTCTTGCTTGGATTTGTGGAGACATAGGGCGTCATTCTAACCTCGGCGGGCGGCAGTCGCCGCCCGCCTGGCGGGAATCGCCAGATGGCCGCTCCGCGGTCGAAAGACCGATGGGGCCATTCTGACTTTCCCGCTGGGCCGGCGGGCGCTAGCCAAAATAGCGCCCGCCGGCCCAGCGGGAAAGCGGCCTGCAACACTGAAGCCGGCTCCGAAAGGAGCCGGCGGTGTTGCAGGTGTGCGACGGCTGCACTGCCCATGCCATTGGCATGGGCAGTGCAGGGGCCCCCAGGGGCCCCAGGACACCCGTTCCCGCCATCCTGTTCCTGGCGGTGAAAACCGCCAGAAACAGGTTGGCGGGAAGGGGGTCGGAATCCCCATGGCGGTGCTGCTTGCAGCGCCGCCATGGAGGATTGGGGCAACCGGGGTTAATCCGGCCGGAAACCACCGGACCCGGTTTTCTGACCGCGTCTTTACCGCCGCGGTCAGAATGGCCCAGGAAGCACCGCCAGCCTGTTGGCGGTGCTTTCCGTGGTCTGCGGCCCTGGCGGTTTTTACTGCCAGGGTCGGAATGAGGCCCATAATGCGTTTCACAGGCTTCAAATAGGAGAATGTCCTGTCCTAGGAACATAACTGATATGGTGATGAGACAGTTATCTAATCTTCATTTGTCGAATGGCCACAACTCTAAAGCCAGAATAAAGTTTATGTTTTTGTGTATGGGGTGTATGTGGGAATTAGAAGGTCATCAAAATGAAGTTCTTAGTTACTGTGCCCCATGCTGTTAGTGCTATTTATGTGGGTGTGCTAATATAAGTATCTGGGGCTCTGCTTCTTTTCAGTTCCTATAACAGATCCACAATAGTACGCCCCATCACTAATCTGTCCATATGTGGCCAATGCTGGTCCATCTATGAGTGACTAGTTAGTAATCACCCAAAGATGTGAGGCTCCATTATGAGTCACAAATCTGGAAAGACCAGACATCCTCTCTAACTTGGGGATCATAACTGTTTATGGGATAAACCCCCTCCCCCTCACCCCCGTATACATTGTGCCTCTATTTCCTTAGCCAGACTAGGATCAGGAGTACTTGAAACAGGTATAATATTTGTTTTTATACCATTAATTCTACCCAGCCAAGAAAGATACATGGGTTGACCATTTGTGACAGTCCTTACATGGAGAGTTTAACAAAAGAGGTAAGAAAGCTTTGTGTAGATCCTCTAGGTTTGGAGTTACCTGAGCTCCCAAATCTGTGAGTGACCTGTTCATTCATCTAAATGGACTTTGTTGTATTAGGGCAGCCACCTTGTTTTAGGGAAGAGTAAGGTTCAAGATTTGAGATATCCCTGATTCCAGCTGCCCCTTTAAAATTGCTAAATGTTCATTGTGTTTTCAGTATGGTAGTTTGTGGCTGTGAGTGGGTGAGAAGCACATTGTCTGTCAACAGTGTGATTTTATGACCCGTCTTCCAAAAAGGGATGGGCCTTATTCCTCTGTCCACTATAATGTGTGTAGCTTGTGGTTCAGTTCTGAAAGCAAAGAGCAATGGGGCTAGAAGGGAATGATATTGACAGTCTACCACTGACCAGGATCCTTGAGATGGTTGTATGACATAATCACGCATGCCGGAACCATGCATGTGTTAACAACGCGGTCGGAACCACAACCGCGCCTTTTCCATGCATGCCTTTATAATGAATTTTGTTGTAAAAGCATGCTTAGTAAAGACATATGTGTAAACTGCATATGTGGTTCTGTCATAAAACCCACCTCTTAACCTAAAGAAGTACCCCAAAATGAGGCCCAAAACTACCCCCAGCCCTAATAAGTAAACTACCTAGACAACCCCCACCTGCCCTGAGACCTAAAACCTTCCCCACCCCAATAACTAAACTACCTCGACCCCCCAACCCGAAGCCCTAAAAAAAACTACCACAACCCCCTACCCCTCAAAATTAAACTACACGAACCCCCACCTGCCCTAAAAATAAAACTACCCCAACCCCCAACTCCTGCCCCTAAAAACTAAACTGCCAAGACACCCCCCACCTGCCCTGGGCCCTAAAACCTTCCCCACCCCAATAACTACCCGACCCCCACCCACCCGAAGCCCTAAAAATAACCTACTCCAACCCCTCACCCCTGCCCCTAAAAACTAAACTACTGCAACACCCCCACCTGCCCTAAGCCCTAAAATCTTCCCCCACCCCTAATAACTAAACTAACTTGACCCCCCCACCCACCCTAAGCCCTGAAAAAGAAACTACCCGACCACCACCTGTCCCTAAAAAGTAAATGACCCCGACACCCCACACTCTTTGAGCTCTAAAACCTTCCCCCACCCCTAATAACTAAACTACCCCGCCACTACCACCCACCTTAAGCCCTAAAAAAAAACTACCCTCACTCCCGACCCCCACCCCAAAAAACTAACCTACTGTTACCCCCCACCCTAAGCACTAAATCCAGCCCCACTTACCTCACTGTGTCCTCTCTTGATCCTTCCTTCTCTCCTCCCGCCCTTCCTTACACCTTCCACACCCCTAAAAAATAAACTACCCCCACCCTAAGCCCTAAAAAATAAACTTCCCAAACCACCCAACCCCCAGGCCTAAAAAAAAAAAAAAAAGCCCAAACAAGCCCATAATCGACCCCACCCATAAAACTACTTCCCACCCCTGCCCCAGCCCCACTTACCTCACTGAGTCCTCTCCTGATCCACTAGACTGCTCCCTGCCTTAACCACTCATATGCTTAGCTTGGCACATGCGTGGTAAGGCACAAAAAAAGGCAGTGGTTGTTCTGGATTGCATTGTTACGTTTGCGTGGTAAACGTTGTTTAGGACGTTTCCCCTTGAGAATGGAGATTGGTACTCAGCCATCACTATGTTGATGTAAGTTGGACCAAACCCGAAACTCTGATGGCTTTTGACCAGAAAGAACCATTCCTCCCTCGCTACAGCTCTTTGTGCCTCTAATGACATCTGAAATTTGGGTATAATTTTCTTCTCTCTTTCGACCAGGTGGAGTATTTTCTTTAGGTTATTATTACATGTGCTTCGTTCTTCATGTGAGTTACTGTCCCCTTTTTTGATATCATGATGAATAGTGTTGTTAAAAGGGGCACTAATGCCCTTGTATGAGTTTATAAAACTTAGCCATAAAGCCCTCTGGGTCTGAGGCCTCGTTCACTTTCAGTATTTTATTTGTTAACTGAACTTCTTCCTTAGTGATAAGGGAGCCTAATGCTTTGCGTTGATCACTGTCCTTGGAAGATCAATTGACACCAGGTAACACATTTAGGCTCATATTTATACTTTATTAGCACCACATTTGGGTCATTTTTGGATGAAAAAGCGGTGCAAACCTACAAAATACTATTGTAATTTGTATGTTTGCGACACTTTTGTGTAAAAAAATGATGCAAATGCGGTGCTAAAAAGTATAAATATGGGCCTTAATGTAAACCTGATGGGGGCTTCCATGTGCATAGGGTTTGATACATTCCTCTCTCAGCACCTTGTCCCATAAAGCTGCTGGATGAAATATCAATCTGCCCCGAGGTCTTTACTTGCTGTCCAAGGCTAAGGCTAATTCTATGGGTACACATTTAGACAAAGTAACCAATTTTTTTTGTGTCTATGATATTTTCCATGAGCATGTTATTCACCAAAATATAATCGATCTTGAGTCATTCCTATGGGAATGGATTAAGATAAACTGGTCAGTTTGATTTGGGTGTTGCCCATGCTCTGAATCCCACAGACCCAAGTCTAGTCTTTATTTGTCACTTTTAATTGTTTAGTGAATGTTCCTGCCGGGTACGTGAATTCACCAAAATGCCCTTTGACCTCCACTTATACTCACAGTAACACTTTACACACACACAAATTCACAGTTAGAGAACTCTCTCACACATAAACACACTCTTATCCGCAAGCATGCGCACAACATACATTTATAAACATGATTCAAAAGGCCAGGGCACTGGTATGAAATAAGATAAGAGTCTGTACAGTTAGGTTCTTGGTCTTCGGAAAATCAATATATAATCCAGAGTTAAAGTTCAGTGTCTTTATTCTTGTGCAAGGTTTTCATACATGTTCATCACATCAGAAAGATTCTATATGTGGTCATCACAACAACATCCAACAGCCAACACGTGTTTCGTCTCCGAGAAATTAATCTCATTGACTTCCTCAGGGCAAAATATAAGTAAGGTGTTAACATGAATAGATGGCTTATCCTAATCAAGTAAAACTCTTCAAGATAATGTATGATCAATAGAGAAAGAATAGTGGGAATCACATGACGGGGCAAAACACTATTATCCCTGAGTCTTCGTGAGGGAGTACTCATAAGTCAGCACGTATGGATCCAAAATCTTTTATGGTGCGATCTATAAACAAAACAGTTCTTTTGGGTAAATTCTTGTGTTGGGGCGCTGTGTCTTGCTCCCCGATAATTAAGCTGGCGTGCATGTAGAGAAAAGGGACATGTAAGCCCTCCGTCTCATCTAGAGGTATAAGGTATAGAAGAGACACAGGGTAAGGTCTCAGGAGTGTGTGTGAAACTCCTCATCATGACACATTGTAGATTTGTGCAGGCCTCCTAACGCCAGGAACGCCCCCCTTACATACATTATGCCTTATGCAGTCATACTGTAGAGCAAGGGGTCGCAAAGTGGCGCAATGCAGGCATTGCACCACTTTGTAAATATGGCTTGGCGAAAAATGCCTCCTTGAGCCACATTAGCATAAAAAAATCTTTGTAAATCAGGCCCTTAGTACCCTGGGTTTCCATCTCCTGACACAACCATGGGCCACTCAGTCCCCATCCTGTGTATCCAACTCCTGACTCAAACACTGACTCCCTGGGTCGCCTGAGGACAGCCTGCTCTGCACTCACGTCTGCCCAACTCGGCCACTGATTCGTAATAGATATTGATACCCTTGGTTCAAACTAGGAGCTAGTGCATTTTGGTTCAGCGACTGGTGGGTGCCAGCGGTAAACCAAGTGGAAATGTCGGTCTAAGTGCCTTGTTAAAATTGCCTCGTTATTTGATGCAGTAATATTGCACATGGTAATTAACAACACTGCACTATTTACCGAGTGTGGTGTTACTGCATCTTTATGAGTTTAACTTCACAGAATGGGGAATAACTCTGTAACAGTGCGCATTTTCCTACGCTCAGTGATGTGAAACTTGGAATGTGCAATATTTTTCCAACACAAATTATTTCTGCTTTGTATCTAGAGAAATACGTGCAGTCGAAAAGCATGGTAATATCGCACCAGTCAGAGTCCTGATGCACGGCAAAGTTGGTTCACATCACAATTACTGTGGGATGCAGCAGGCGGATATCAAGGAACTGCACAAAGTACTAAGGCCCATTTTTATACTTTTTTTGCGCCGCATTTGCGTCATTTTTTTATGCAAAAGCAGCACAAACATACGGGACCAAGTATCAAAGTGTCTCAGTGTAAGGTGCCATTGCTCACAATCAAATACGTGAAAAGAGTAGAAGTCTTTTCATTTATATAAACAAGAAATGTCGTTTTGGGAATCATAGTTAAAAATAAAACAAAACTGTTGAATTGATAGGAAGAGGGACAGGGTACATACATATTTAAACTTCCACCCTTTCTATTACTGTATATTTATCAAAGACGCCAGTAGGTGGGGCTGTAGCACAGGAAATCACAGCGGGAGACTTTAGTACGCAAAGGAAAGAACCCCTTTCGTTTTCCAAAGGACAGGATCTTGCCTGTTACCGCCCTCATAGTAAACCGCCTCGAATTGTAGATATGGGCCGTTGAGTACAAGCACTGAGTGAGGCATCTCCCTGCATCTGGACTGTTATGCCTTTTCTTTAGGGTGGTGCGACCTGAGCGGCCGCCCCGGGTGCTGACTTGGTTTGAGGAGGGGAGGGTTTTGGGGGGGGGCGAGGGCGGGCGGGTTTGCTGACCTCATGGGGGCGCTATGTATGACTAACGAAACTTGCGAATTAAAAGTACCTACTGAAAAGTTCCTTGTGGTCCAGCCTTCGGTAAACAATTAAAATGTCAAAATACCTCTTGTGATTAATGTTCCTGCTAGGGAAAGAGATGGGAGGTTTTTGTAGCAGCACCTTTGACTCACCATAAAGTAGGGCAGAGGGTTTTGATGTGCTTGCTGCAAAGAACAGAACTATATTTTATGTGAATAGCAGAGTGGATTAGTAAAGCCAGCCTTTACAAGCCCTTTAAAACAAATTAATGTATGTGAAAGGGGGGTTATGGAGAAATGAGGGGCACATATGCTGGTTGGTAGTGAGAGAATCCGAGGAGGTGGCCATGGGGTGGGGTTGCCAAAAAAGACTGTTGCATAGGGCGCCACCAGTGCTAAAGTCGGCCCTGCCGTAACGTACAACGGAAAGTGTCGCTCTTAGAGCGCCACCCACTGCTCTTACTGGATAATATAAAGGTGCTTCATTTTACGTCTCGTTGCACCATTCGAGCGCCCGTGCAACTATTAGTAAATCTTCTCCAATATCATTTGAGCTACATGTGAAGGTGCCCGCCAAGGAGCAGACTCAACAACCTTTCAGTGCTGAGAAGCATCCTCAAAGAGAACGGCCGTGTTACTTACTTGGAGGAGTCTCTCACTCCAAGCCAGTGGCTAATAAATAGAATTGCAAAGGCAGATTCCAGTGCAAGCTTCCATACGTTGACAGAACATTATAATGAAGAAATTGTCATTCTATTTAGAAAACTAGAGTTTACAATTTAACATACACATTTCTGTATGTATGCATGTATGTGGTATTTGGATAGTGCAAAGTAGCCAATGGCAGCAAAGCGCAGTACAGGGTCAAAGGCAAGGAAACAGTCAAGAAGTGATTACGAGGCAGCTGGGTTGAGGACTGTACCACATCATGATGTAATGTTCTTTAAAGAGATCCTTCTATAACTATGTTCTGAAATGGAAAATGGTTGCGGTAAACCTGATGGGTACGAGATGCTGTTCGAGATCGTGGGTGCATAGATGGAAAGAGCCAGTTGCCTTGGTTTTTATACCAAGCCAGTAAAAGTCAATGTGGCCCAGTAGCACTTTATTTCAAAGAAGCATACTAATAAACTGAGATTAACATTCTTAATATTTATGGTACAAGGCCAAGGTCAGATGCAAGGTAATTACCGCAGTATAGCTAAACTGCTTGAGAACATAGGGGGTTATTACAACTTTGGAGGATGTGTTAATCCGTCCCAAAAGTGACGGTAAAGTGACGGATATACCACCAGCCGTATTACGAGTCCATTATATACTATGGAACTTGTAATACGGCTGGTGGTATATCCGTCACTTTACCGTCACTTTTGGGACGGATTAACACCTCCTCCAAAGTTGTAATAACCCCCATAATGTTTTATAAAAACAAGCTTACACTCTACAATAATTTCACAAAATAAGACCTGGGCATGATTATCATGATTTTTATCTCACTGTATGGATTTAACCTGGTTGAATACTTATGCTTATAACACCTTCAAGACAATCAAGCACTTCAACAACCTCCAGCTTGGAACACCTATTCCTTAAGTGCAATGTTATCCTTACAGGGGTGGCTGGTACCCTTTGAAAGTGGTGGGGTGATTGAAGTGCCCCACCACTCCCCGCCCCCAAAAAAACACCCCTTCCTCTAAAACGTCAAAGTAAACTACCCTCCCTAAAAAAGCTCAAAGTAAGATACCCCTTCCCTCCACAAGCCCAAATACAAACTTAACAGTAACTATAAGAAAAACGACACCAACATGTATTATACATATCAAATAAAATAAAACAGCACTTACACACGGGATGCACATAATTCTCAGTGTTTTCTTTTCCTTCTCCCATGCATGAAGAGCTCCACTAACCAATCCAAATGCTGCTCTCATGTTGATAACCAGCATGAAAGAAGTGCCTGGACTGGATGGAGCAGGCTGGCTGGACGCTCCTTCAGGCCCTGGAGGTCTGTGCTTGTTCTCCACCCAGCTGTCTTAAGACAGCCGAGTGGAGGCACACACCAACCAGCCAGTGACATGCACACTTTGGAGCGTCCAGTCAACCCTGCTTCTGTCCTCTGCTGCCAATCAGCAGCAGAGGACACCCCTAGCATGTCTCAGGGCTGGCACTTCTGCAGTCCGTACTGCACAGGTAAAAATAAAATGGTAACAAAATCTTTTCATTGTCATGTTATTTTCAGCTGTGTGACTGGTACCCGGCAGTGGGGCTGAAGCAGCACCACCCTTGAGAAGAAACCACGCTGCATCCTTAACCTGTTCTTCAGTGAAGAAACATAGATTATCCAAAAGCACCAAGCCTGCTTCCATCTCAGCCCCACCTCTTCTCATAGTATCCCTGTATGGTAGCATTTCAGAGCCCCATTTCTTGCAGATATCCCAAACATACACATCTCATTGAAAACCTCCTCTTAATAATGTTATTCCTTACCCCCAGCCTGCATTAAACTCTCCCTGGATAAGCTCTCTCAGTCCTACTCCCTAGTGTCAATGCCTCCATCACTCAAGGCACCTTTCCAGTATCTCTTACTAAGCCAGTCTTTCCCATTCCTACATAATCCTACACTATACCCTGTAGACCTTGTCAACTACTGGCATATCATTGGCAAGTTTATCGAAAAAGCAGACAAGATGCAACTCCAACATCACATTATGCCAATCACCTTCTTTTGGCTTCAGATCATACTGCAGCACAGTGACAGCTACCCTACTCATCATAGAAAATGCCATCATGACTATAAATGAAGATGATGCCCTCCTCGTGATATTACTGGACTTCTCAACTGCCTTCATCACCATCAGTCATCCCACACTCATCCACACTCTAAAATCTCAAATTACATTTTCCAGCAATGTCCTTTGTTGGTTCTCCACTTACTTTTCCTTTGACTCCAGTTCATTCATATGAGCTCCTCTGGGTCTTAGGAAACCCCTATCACCTGCTGAGCCCATGAGGGATCCATACTGTCCTTGTGGGGCTCTACTCATTAAAAACAGCAACTAAATTCACTAGTATGCTAAAAATACACAGCTCACCTTGAAAGTTGGCTCTGCTAGACACATTCATCGCCTTAAATACTGCCTGCATCTCATCCAGACAGAGATGTCCAGCACCTACCAGAAGTCCAATCCCACCAAGAAAGAATACCTGTTATCTGCCCAGAAAACTGTCAAGAAATAGTAAAAACCTGACTAAGTGACATGAACCTTGTCAAGCCCCAGCTTTCACCCAATGACAAGTCACCCTGGACAATACATTGCCAAGAAAACAAAGACAGCCTGATATGAGATCTGTCCACCGGGTAACATAGGATCATTTTACGGCACTCTACAGAGACACATTTGCATGGCAAAAGTACCCGTGGCTAGAATGAAAGCAGAAGACCAGTTCTTAAAACAGTTCATACATCTGCCTGTGCAGGTGTATCATAGCCTTACAGGCTGCTGCCAAGAGCTATAACTGTTGTAAAAGGCCCTGATCCTGAGTTATAAAGAGCCTTTAACAACTGGTGTAGCCTGAGACAATGGGGTTATAAGCCTATTAGAACACTGTACCCACTAAGGGTAGAATGTTCTAAATTAAAAAGGGAGACACATGAAGGCAAGCATTGGAACGTTGAAGCTCCAGGCTCAAACAGCCATTATAAGCCCCACGCTACTCCATAGTCATAGATGGAGCTCTCAACACTCCAATGTTCTAATACCTCACATGGGACAGATTTACAGATTGTTGGAATTCACAGTGTCTAGATGTCCTGGATCATTCCAGGAGGGGTGTGACAGTTTCAGCTTTCCAAGGGTACCCCATGTAAAGCTATTGTGAAAATCCAATTTTTTCACTTGAAGAGAAACTTAATCATTTGTGATTGTACATATTGTATAATCTCTCTTTTGAAAATGTTTTGCACTAGTGCGGTTGCACCTGGTAATTCTTGGCTTCTGTTTGCCTCTTTGGAAAAATAATTTCCCTGCTCCCCTTTCGCCTGTCATTCGTGGGGGCATCCTCTTCAAATGTTTACCACAGAAATGGATTTCCCCTGTCTCTGACAGGACTAAGGACCTTATTTAGATTTTGGCGGTATTACAGCCAATCCGTGTAGTGGCAGACCCGAGTACTCTGTCAAAGTCAGACCGCAGTATTTAGATGTATTGCAGCTGAGCCAGCAAACGCCATGACGGAGTGCTCTTCCTAGCAGGCTGACGGGTTCCCACTGACCAGATTTAGATTGCACAGTTCTGTAGGCGATGTATTGATGATGGATTGCTGATGGGGGGAGACGGTGACAGGAGCCAATGCACAGTGTACAGTGTACAATGGCAGTGGCTATGGAACAGAGGTAAATCTCATGCTCTCACACACTGTACCTTAGCCATATGTGTCCACCTGCATTACACACTACAAAACACACCACATACACATTATTATCCATTGCCATTCCACCACAACACCACATGTACATGCTGAAAACACACTTTACCATACATCAATGACACAACATAGCCACACAACTTGACACAGCCACAGCAACAAACACAACTACACACACTTCTACACAAACACACAACCAAACATACACAACAACATCAGATCCGTATGCAAGTGGCACACATACTGGCACAACCATATCACCCACTCCAGCTCCCTCCCTCTCACCCAGCCAATCCGATCTCACCCACACATACAGTTACTGACTCACACATAACCGAAGCACAACATTACAGGTACAGGCCCCTATGCAGTGTGCACACATGAGCATAGTTAATAAGTGTGATTGTAACTTAATTGTGGTGCCAGCATTAATGCGCCAATGAATACTAACACCAAAATGACATTTGTATATGTGTGCGTTATGTGTCTTGTACCAGTATGTCCCTATCCGTGTCTGACAAAATTGTGTTCCCAACATATGCATGTCACAGTAATTTTAGAAAATTACTGTGACATGTAAATGACTGCACTGGTCCCAAGCTCATGTGCAGCGCCCACACAATGTAGACTGGCAATGCAGATTCCCTACCTTCGAGTCCGACAACGGGGGGCGTGGTTGAGTTTTCTCTGTGATCCAGTGGCAGCAGCGACAGAAGGTGTTGTCCAGTCGTGTCCAGTCAAAAAAGTAATTGGTTTCAGGAAAAAGTAGGTTGTTACCTCTTTTCCTCTCCAATCCATCATCTCAAGTGTGGAGGTAGCACCGTCACAGTTGACTTGCGGGAAAGCCCTTTGAAATCTTCTCAGCGGGAAAGGTGGCTGGAGTCTGTCCACCAGCCACTATTTCCAATGGCGTCATCAACAGGAGTGAGGATTACTAGCAAAGTCAGTGGGGCTTGGGCAGTCTTTTGCCTATGGTCCCGCAAACATCTAAATTGGGCGGTCGGACCACCAGGGTGGCAGATGAGTTTTCAGACGGAAAACCGACAGAAGGACCTTTACCGCCCAGATCTAAATCAGGCTTTAAATCTCTTTTTTTTAACTAGTGTGGGATTGGGTCATTTATAAATACCCATAAAACAAGTTTTGTGGTTGTTTGAGGGTGTGCGCAAACCTCCAAGGCATTTCCCACCCACATGAGTAAATTGACACAAAGAAAAATCTTTATGTGAGTATATCTTTTTATAAGTCTATAAGTGTTCAACAACCTTATCTAAATGCCAAAGCTATTTTGCACTTGGCAAAATATTATTTGTTCAAGTTCTAAACATTCACTCATGAACTGGTCCAGATTTTGCAGGGATGGTTTTAATAATGGGGGAGATTTCCATTTGCACTGCAGTAGAGTGGGGATATATTTGGTGCCCAGAGTAAAGAAGGGAATCCATACTTGTTCCTAGCATCCATAGCATCCTGTCAGAGAATCATACATGCCGGGTGTCCACAAAACAAAAACAAATGTGCAGGTATACTAGTGTCCTCAGGGTGGAGGAAGAGGTCTGCATGTATCAATGTCCTGAAATAAACAGCGAGCAGTACCCTCTGAATACAGAAAAACCTACATATGCCAAGGGTAGACCTTAAACAGAGACAGCAGCATTTCACATGCGTCTTCAGTCGGCAGACAGTCACAAGACCAAGTTTGCCAGCTTTATTGGACAGCATGCAGGGCAGATCTTCAGTGCTAGCAACTAGGGAGGTTTATACTTCCACTAGGGTCCTCAGTGAAGAGGAAGAGATGCAGGTCAATAGGCAGTGCTGCGCATGCACAGTATCGCAGACCATTAACATGTCTGTTATGGCTTCCTCTTGATTTGGACTGCCGGGGAGGAGGGCTTTGAAGGGTTTCACTGAAGATTTATTATTTTCACCCGGCCATTATAGTTAAGTTTTCCTGGACACCACCATCACCATAAAAATATGACTCACTAAAAACCACAGCAGATCCACTAGACCACCAACCACCTATCTGTGCTAGCTGCAAGAAGTGACAGTTTTCAAGTGGTGCACCCAAAGCATGCCACATTATCTAACAGAGCACTGCGATAGGACTGGATGTGGTCAGCCGCAACAGAGTGGAATGGAAAAATAAAGATCTTGACATCAGATTTTAAAAATCAGAGATACAATCAAAACATTGGGGACACCCAGATCTACAGAGCAACCGGTGTACACTGGAGCAAATCCTTGAAATACAAAGCACACAGATGCCCAGTGATGGGAAAGCCAATCAGGACCATGAGCACAGGCTCCTTCAGATCTAAGAATCAGTTTCTATAGCACCTCCACTATCACATCAAGGCCACACTCAGGCGTGCTAGAGTACTGACGAAGAAAGGGGGAAATGACTTGAAATTCACCATCAACATCAGTTAAACTTTATTCAAATGTCAAAGACATTCATAAAGTTCAACAAGTTAAAACAAGCATATTCCTCACAAAGGAATTGAGGTGTTTCTACTAAAAATAGAATACAATTTACAAAAAAATAAAAAGTGCAATAATGTCTGGAGAGATCTGCCATCGCAGGGGCAGGTACTCACCTGGTATACGTCTGAAACCCAAGCGGAAAGCAGATCATATTAAAGAGTGTCCCTGCCCTGGATCGAAACAACAATGATCTCTCCCCTTCACCCTGAAGTAAAGAAAGACAGATAAATGCTAACCCAGGGCTGCCTTTCAAGCATGTGTATGCTAACACTTAGGATTTTCTAGGCTTCACAACTTCACAACTTAAGCACAAGCTAAGTGAAACAAACCTTTTTCTTGTCTTCTACACTGGGCTTATCAAACAGTGATGATTGTCCAAACACAAAAAGAGTTTTGCACACATAGGCAAGCCAGGGTATTCTAAAACCTTGTCACACAACAGACAGGGGTCAAGCTAGCTTCAAGGTAAGCCAAAATGAGAGCCACAAGGCAATTGGCCACAATTTTATACGATCTTCAATGTAGTGAAGCCCTAGTTCTGTGTGGCATATGCAATGGGATGACAAGGGGGGTAAAGAAAGGACCCCTTGCAAAAGCGACTTGCTTCATTCTGGATAGCTGAACAGTTCCCAAAGCCCCAGACCCCTGACCATATGCAGCACTAGCAATGCATTGTTCCCAATAGAGCTTGAGAACAGCTGTAAACTGAATTACCACTGGATGGCCTGCGTATGTTAAGAAGGCCCCACCAATCGAGAAAGTTTCGTATTAAACTTTACAATCTTAGGGGACCACACCACATTGACCATAGCCCAGAAGGCCGTGCTGTTCTTAGTTACTGCTGCTAGAACATATTTTTCCCAATTCTCATTATTTATCTTATTTTTTCTCCTTTTTACACCAAGACAATACAGATGGCAGGATATTGAATCTTACAGTGGGCTCCTAGAGGCATCTTTTAGGGCTCTTCGTAGACATCTATTAGCCAGACATCATGAGGAATCAAACCAGCGAGGAGTATCAGAAGGAATCTTAATGGGTTTTAGAGACGCAGCTTTAATATTGTCACATGAACCCTTAAAACATTCTATTAAATACTCACCCCTTCCCTCGCAGATAAGACAACCTATAAAGGAGTAAAGATATTTTCAAGAAAAAGGGGAGAAACTACCAAGGATTCTGAAGGCTCCATGAAAGCCTATGCCCATTTGGATGAGTGTGAGGGCAGGGTAAAGGCTCCCATGGGCAGGGGAATTTTGATAGAGGAAGGATAGAAAAAAAACACAAGGAGATTATGATCTCCAAACACTGATTCTAAAATCTCACTGTGCACTAAACGCTTGGGCCCTGATTACGAGTTTAGGAGTCAAACCGCCAGACTGCCAAGGTAGTGGTCCCAAAAAGCCTGCGACAGTCTCACGCCCGCTGTATTACAATGTTACCACTGGCCCAGCAGCGGTGGACCAGCGGGGGACCGGTGGGATACATGGTCAGCAATACAAGGTATATTTATAAATTTGTGTTAATGCTGTTGTGTACATTTTGACCAAAAGGTACACATATGCATGACACATGTGTAAAAATATGTTGTGCATGTACCATTCCATTGTTGGTGACTGGGCCATACATGCCCAGTCCAGTCAATGGCAGAAAGAATAATATTATACTTACCTGTATTTCTTTTTCTTTTTTCCAGGGCTGAAGATGCTGCCACGAAGGAGGGCCCTGGAAGAAGGGGCCCATGTTGGAGACAGTAGGGACAAGAAGGAAATGGGGGAGCTAGCACCCCATTTACTTCAATTCTGCCATCTTGCAGCAGGCAGTCTCGCTCGCCACTGTGGGCTTGGTAGAACAGCATATTGTAATGTGCACATTGGTACCCTTGCCTATACCGCTGCTTTTCCCCAGAGGCCGTCAAGGCGGTCGGCTGATGGCTGGTGGTGTTGGTGGTTTCTAGTTAAGCACACTGCAAACATCATAATACGGCAGTCAGACTGTCGCTGCCATGGTGGGGCCCGGACAGCCAAACCCGTAATAAGGCCCTTTGTCAGGCCTCTTGACAGAAATATGTAATTGATTACAGAGGCGCACACCCTCTCCCAAAAAGTAGGTGTGAGGATATCATGAACCAACTCAACCATATTAACAAGAACATATGCTGCAATATAGCGACCACATTCAATACCTCTGTTGTAAGTAACACTGGCAACATCA
This sequence comes from Pleurodeles waltl, assembly GCF_031143425.1. NCBI lineage: Eukaryota > Metazoa > Chordata > Amphibia > Caudata > Salamandridae > Pleurodeles > Pleurodeles waltl. The sequence goes on from NC_090436.1 coordinate 322,958,922, forward strand.
TTGGGAGCCAGGTAGCTCAAATCAACCATGTTGATACTCATTCTGGCATTAAGATACCTTGCAAGGATGAGGGTACAATCTTGAAGCACTGACCCATACCCTCCCTTAATATTATATACAAAGTGAACCAGATTAGAGAAATTAACACTTAATGAACTCACTAAATCATTAGTGTAGAAATTAATGAAATGTATAGAAAATTAATTAATTCCTCTGAGATTCAGTTCAAGCCCCCCCTTGCGAGCTCCCCAGAAGAGCGAGCCTAAGTAATTTGTGTGACTCGAGGTCTGCTAAGACAACAAATCTATTTTCAGGTAAGATATCCACTGGCAGCCCTTGCTGGTAGATGGGGACAAGCTATCATGCACCACAGCTGGACACCTATTCCTTACATCGAAGAAAGAGGGTCTATAAAAGTAGCCAATGGGTGAGATGGAGATTTCTGCCTTCTTTGACCGCTAGTCACTTGAGGAGTGATAGTAAATTTCTGACATATTCCGGGTTCTTGAAGTACACACCAATGCAGTCTCTGGTCAAGCTTTACCTTGTAGGTCCAAGCCAGCCAACCCTTCTGGTCATTGGTATCTGATGGTGATTTGTGATATTGTTCCTAAATAATAGGTGTGTGAGTTTATTGAAGAGAAGTTCCCCTGATTCCAACTGGTTACACCTGAGCGCTGGGACACCTGCCAAAACAAGACCTGCGGACTGGCAGACGAAGGAAAGCCAAACTACCTTACTGGGCACTGTACAATTATTCTGCTGGTCTGTCAAAGTCTGAGAACCTGTCAAAGATGGCTCCATCGACCTCCTGTTCTCCACTGTGCTGATGAGATCGGAATTGTTAAACGTGCTCAACCAGCCCTGCACAACCTCCCTAGCGATTCCCTTCATTCAAGGAGCGGCAATAGGTGCCAGATGCAAAGCTGAATGCATAAGTGGTTCCGGGGTGATGGGGTGATGCATGTAGGTGTGCTGTTGGTTCACCATATGTTCAGTGGGGCGGGAAAGGGTAACAGTGCCTGAACTTGAAATAGAACTCATAGCTGTTAACTGTGATTCAGTAAGACACAGAGGACCAACGAGGGGTAGCAGCTGCATTTGCGGCTGTGTTTGAAAATTCACATTGAGTCTGCTACTGTATCAATCAAGCAGCAGCAAGTTACCAGGTTCCGAGGAGGATGAGCTATGCCAAATAGTTTATTTGGCTTTGTCCGCCACAGCGGACATCCGTATGGCCCTTTCTTATTGCTTTAATAGCGGCGCTGGTGAGGATAAGGCATCTGCTGCAGTAAGGGGGCCAACTACATTACTTATGCCATTATTGCCAGGGCTAGAGCGGGTATCACCAGCAATGTCTCCCCCCTCGGAGCTAACATTGCGATCCATGTAGTGCTTGTGTTCAGTGGAAAGTCTTCACTCCATAAGGCAATTTCCTTGGAGATGACCCCTACTGCACTCTCCAACATGCTGCCAATAGTCGTACCTCGGTAGGGTATGTTGGTGGTCAACCCCGCTGTGTTATGCTTACCCATTGTTCCACTGGAAACTTCTTGCCAGGCAGCCAGCCCTAAGGGATTAGTTAAAAGAGGAGGGGACTAGCCCTGCCTCCTCTGCGCTCAGATGGGCTCACTCTTGCTGTGAGCAACACACTAAGGGCCACCTCCAGGGACAGGAGAAGCCACACAGGACTGTGGGTAATGAATTTCAGGTTACCAGCTCAGCAATGGAGTCCCCAGGCAGTCAATATAAGCAATTGTTAGCAGCAACTTTGTAAAATGGTGTGGTGCCCTCTATTAATTTTGGTGATCCATGGTTGCTCACATCACAGTACTCAGCAAGGTCAGGCAGAAAAACAGCAGCAATTAGTTAAATAGTGAGACCCAGGGTAGCCTGGGGCAGGTGGCCATGGTGGTCATAGAAATGGAAATGGCCCTCTGTTGGAGTTAAAATTTGGAGTTTGCTTGTAGGCGTAGGCCTCAGGCTCTCTCTTCCCTATCTGAACTGCCAATTTCTCCCAAAGTATGGAGTCTGACCAGTGGAGCTGCTGCAGCACTCTGTGCGGAGCATGGTCAAAGGACCACTCTCACTTCCCTCCCCCACCCAGCAGATCCAGGCCAACAGGGGAAGCAGGCCAAACCACAAGCAGGGGCAACAAAGTGGAGGCAGGAGACAAGGTAGTCGGTCAGCGCTGTGGTGCATGCAAACATGCATCCTCCAGTGGTGTAGCTCAACGACCACTGGCACACTTTGGGCTGTTTCAGAGGCCAAGTCCCAGACTTGAGATTAAATGCCATATATGAAGAATGTTTCTCACCTATGGGCCACATTTATGACCTGGTGTGCGCCACTCTTGCACCACGCAATATGGTGCAAGAGCAACGCAAACCTTAAGTCAGATTTTTGAGGCCAGGCACTTTGCGTGGTTTTTTATGGCTTCAGAAATCTGGAGTAATGCAATGCTGTGAAAATCGCTGAGTTACATTACTCTCTGCAAGGGAGATGTTCCAATGGTGTTGTGTGGGTGTTCACACGCAATTGCACTGGTTTTTGAAGCTTTTCCAGATTTACCAATCTGGGTAAACCTGAAATGCGCTCAAAAGATAAGCCTCCCAGGAGAGGCATAATGAGGAGAAATATCTTTATTTCTCCCTGTTTTTTCCTCTTTCTATCTGCGCTTCATGCTGCAGCAACACAGAAAGAGGAAAAAGCCTCTCAGGATTGTTTTTGTGCAGGAAGGTCCGTATGGTTGCATAAGACAATCCTGCCTACAGGATCATGCACAATGGTGCAAGGGTTGCGTTGGCGCTATGCTGCCAAATCGGTGCAAGGGAAAAGGAAAGGAATGCGCCATATTGGATAAATACGGCACAGGCCTGCCCTTGCTGCACTGCCCTGCACCACAAAATACATAAATATGTCCCTAAGTGTTTTCCCAGAGTAAAAAAAATAAACTGGGTTCAATGCTAATATATGACATCTGTGATTCGGGTGACAGCACATAGTAGACAGTTACTTTGCCCGATAGTCCATGGTCTACCTCCAAAACTGCAATACAGCCAATAAAGGGTTTGAATTTGATAAGGATTTCAGGATAAGGGCATGTAAATAAAAATAGACAGAGCACGCATAGTACATCAGTTTGTAAGAGAACGTCAGGAGTCTTGAGAAGGGAAAAAACATGTTTGCAATTAGAAGATGAGGGACTCCTCAGAGGAAATACTTCAATATTTGGAGCAGGGTGAGTCAGAAGCAACTTTCTGAATACAGAGCTAAAGTAAGACCCTCATTCCATGTATATAAGTTTTATCAATGCTGTAGGAAAACATCGAGAGTATCAGGGACACTGGCAAATGTGGAAATATAGAAGTACAGGGCACTTACAACTAGATCGAAATAAATGGGAAATAGCTAAGAAAATAATGTCACTGCGCCAGTTTTCAATAGCCTATTCCCTATTTATGGACTAATTCCCAACAAGATATTCCAGGTGGTCTTTGGAAGTGAAATTCCCAAGCCGGCGAGGTGGTGTTTCGGCATCATTTGCAATCCTGATGCCGCAAGTAGGTTACCAGCCAGGTAACCTGGTAACTCTAGGTCATATAATTTCATTTATTGCCTTAACCAAAAAAATCCTACTTTTTTAGCTTAATTACTATTAAATGTCGATATTTTCAACATGTTGTCCTCCGCATCAACTGTCACCAAATATGATTGCAAAATGAATTTGAAAAGAGTTAAACAAACATGACACTTTTACTCTACGTGTTAAAATGAAGCCCTGCAGAATATTTATTTATGTATTCCATTAGTCATTATAGAATAAATTGAGTTTTGCAAACAGTTTATTTCAATTCATAATTTTCTATATTTGTTGTCTTTGTACCTATTGGTCTGTTTACTATTGCGATACTATTAAACTCATGAATTTGCAAGCTAAAAAGGCCTTGTATTTCTCATAAATGAATATAAATTACAGTATCTTATTTAATAATAAGTTTAAAGTGATCATTATGAAATCAGTTTAAAGATATGGTACTCTGGGGTGAATCATCTAATAGGTTGATGGAAAAGGCAGCCAATTTCCATTTACTAAAATGCTAAGAAGTTCAAACCACAAGCAAGGAGGCTGATTTTCCAGGACACGACTCCCGCTGCGAGTAATAAGGGATTACATTTATCCGACTAATAGGAAAGAAATTATACACTGTGAAGGCACAGACAAAAGCAGATATGTTACCCCCAGCAAAAAAGCAACACACACTCTATGAAACCAGGCTTAAAAGTGTCCCTGGTACCAACTGTAGTATATTTTAGAAGTAGCGACCTGAACCAAGGATTTTTTTTAGCTAAGAGAGGAAAATGTTTAATCTTTTTATAACATTAATTTGAGGAAAGCAGGCAAGTATGGCAACTTCCACAGATAAAGCCAGATAAGCAAAACGTGTCTGTGTGTGTGCAATCATGTTGTGGCGCGGGCACTTTGGCATTACAGAAGTGGTCACAGACACTTGCAAAGCCTACATTGCAATACACATCACTCCTGTGCTACATATGCACCAGTGCAATCTCAAGGGGATGTCAACCCATGCACCAGAGAGAACCCTGTGCCCTAGCACTGGTGCCATTTTACACATGCGGGCACCACGGCGTAGAAACCGTCAGGAAGTGCACAGCTTGAGTGCCACCTGGAGGTGGCACACAGTCAGTGAGCCCCCTGAGGGCACTCCTTGAAAGGTGGATAAGATGGTCCCTGGGAACCCCACGGTTCCACAAACAGCCAATCTTTCTTTCACTAATGTGCTGTTCCCAGCGGTGAGGCAAATTCACTCTTGCACTGGAATAAGAACACTGACTTGGTCTGCACCCTGCACCCAGTCTGTTCACTGCACATCCAGTTGCAGATAGACACAGTGCACCTTACATGTAATTCAGGCGCAGTTATGATTTTTGAAATACCTTCTGCCCTCAATCGCCGCTCTGGAGTACCGCTACAGATAATTCCACAAGAGATCAATGCATTTTGCTTTGTCATGATTCATACTCAAGAACCTCCTCTTTCTTTCTACTTCACCTTATTTTGCCAGATTTGAAAAAACGCTGCATATGTTTGGGTTTAACTATAATCTCTCAAAAGTGCAAATCTTAATTCTTCGACTGCTTCTCCTGTACATAAACTTATTTCACCTTGTTTGGCCGTTAGACACCTAGGCATCTACCCACACACCAGACAGCGACAAGTAAGCAAAGCCAATGCTGGGTTTGAAGGAACCTCGATGTGTAGCCACCACATGGACTTCTACCTAAAATAAACATCAGTATTCCATAGACGAGAATCTCCTAAGCTTGGAGGACAGAAGAGAGACATCAGCCATGTAACACATTGCCATCATCTGATCAGCGTTTGCATAACAGTACTAACATTAGTAGTTCGGATTAGGATTTTACAAGTGTTCTAAACCTGCTTGGCTGTCTGAATACATTAAAATGTTGATAACCTTTTCATAAGTATACATTTGGGGAATCCTCCTTTTGTTCTCATTTTGTTTAATGTTGACCTAGGTCCAAGGATCAGTGAAACCCTTTACAGAGAACATTTGTAATATTGCAAAAGAACACGAATATGATCTTCACACAGAACAAAAGGGGGCTGGGTCTGGGTAAAATGAGATTACATAAATCAGGGTGTGTTTGGAAAAGATGTGCTGACATATAATTAGAACAGGGTTAGACAGAATATTGTCCGGTTGGTTTCTATATACATTACACAAATGATAATATATTTACATAATTTTCTTTTGTATTCACTCAACAAGAAGCTCCGGCTTCTCAAGATTCAAATCTAATGGGCTTTCACCAGAAAACTCAATGATTGTGAAGTACAAATTATTTGTGGTTCAATTCCATTTAAGTCATTGGAAGTGAACTATATTTTGAAGTGAGATGCAGATTTGCTGAGAGGGTGATCCCATTTTAAACTATTTGCCTGGAAGGGTAAACTAATTTGTAAGAAATGTGCTACCTTCCAGAGTGAGTGTTCTTGCCAGTTAAACTGTGATGTCTTCTGCATGTGATTCTAACTTTCGAATCACAAGCAGATTAGCAGAATTAAGAATGTTAAATGTAAAGGTTCTAGGAGTGTTACGATGAGTGTCACCCAGAGTCAGTTGAGATTCAGCTGGCGATGGATGAGGTGTGATTATAATAAACCTCTTTGACTACTGAACACATTTGAAGATTAATTACTTGCAATACTAAACTGGCGACAACAGGTGTGGTTACACCTCAACATGGAGCAAAGGCAATCATTTAAGAAGAAGATTTGAGGAAAATTCTTCGAACTCATGGATTTACAGTGAAAAGGTTCAGATTCATCTAATTTGAGGTGGGCGAGACAGCAGTGGAGGATATGCTTTATGTCAATCTTCTGGAATGTCATTCAACGCCTGCAGGTTTGGCGGTGGCACTCAAGCGTGTGGTGCTGAAATGCCGGTGTGTTCCAAATCTCTGTGTTTTGCCCCCAATCACCAAGTGAAATAAGCGTTCCAATAGCAGAATGATGCGTACTGAAGTAAGCTCCTAGTAATAATGTAAGCATGTATCAGCAATGCATGGTGGCCATATTAGATGTAATTCGTACATTTTTTAAGTGTCTTCTGCTGCTGTTTGTCAGCGGTGAAAAAAGGAAAAGCAACGTGATGGTTACTTTGGAAGCGTAAGTGAACTACAGAGGGAGTAACTGTTTAAACAACAGTGTAACTGGCACACCACAAAGACCTGCCGGTCGGGTGCGGAAGTATAGCGGTGACTGCCACACCTTCATAGTGATACCAAATCTGTCACAAGAGTTTGATAAAGGTACTATTCAGTTTGCATTATAATACGGTGACAGGCACATCATTTTGAATAACATTTCACACAAGTGTGCTATAATTTCGGTGAGAGGCACACCTAAGCCTGTTATTGCTTAAGTTTATATTTGAGTTTACAGCAACTCTAACTGTAATTTGGGTAGAGATCATAAAGTGGCAGTAGGATGAAATTTAGCTGTATGATATATATTTAAACAAAGTTATACTGAAATGCAAAACATAACATCACCCCCATTTTATAGGGTCGAGCGTGCGTTGCATGCGCTTGCGCATGCGTATCGCAGCGAGACGCTTTTGTATTTAGAAAAGGGCTGGGAGCCCTGTCAACTTCACGTCAGTGTTTTTTATTGGTTTGTGGGCTTGCCTAATAAAATCTGCTTGCTTTCATTAGTCGAAGGCAAGCATACGTCATGCCTTTTCCGGTGGCTAGCCCTCCTCGAGCGCAGCGACCAAGTACAGAAAACATGCGAGGCTCGCTGTTTTCCATCAGGCTTGCGGACTACTTTTTCTCTAATTTAGGAGCGCGATCTCGCTTGGCAGAAGTCGAGCGCTTTACATAGTTAATTTCACTTTTTCGGGTTGTGTACACAAATGCACTTTTGCCCGATAGGTGAAAAGTCGGGTTGGGAGTTTACAACACGATCAGCTCTAACATGAGCAAACGCGAGACCCGTTGCATTGTAAATGCTTGTTCTTAAGTAGCCCAGGAGAGCCTATCGTACATGGAATAAATGGCCATTATGCGAGAGTGTGTGGGTCAACGTTAGGTGCGGAAAAGAGACATTCTTTACTTATGCTTTGTTTGGGGGGTGAGGGACAAGAGGTCTTTGAGAATCTACCAGACCTGAGTGCGGACAAACAGTAAAGATTAAATGGGTATCAGACTGGCTTATTGAAATGAACAGGCATTACCGTCCATTGGTGAGAGTGATAACGGAGAGGTATTACTCTGGGAGGTGTGAACAAGGGAAGGATGAAACAGTTGAAGAGTATGTAACAAGTTTAAGAAAACCGGCTGCTACATGTAAATTTGGTGTGACAGCAGAAGAAAGAATTTGAGATCATTTTGTCCTAAGATGTGGTATTGACAAGATTATGAAACAATTGTGGTTGAAGGATGAGCCACTCTGAGAGGAAGTAATTATGGTGGCAAAGACAGTGGAACATATGTTAATGTATTAATCAGGATTGAGCTCAATTAAAGAAATAAATGTGTCAAAGTCCGAAAAAGGTGAGGTAAAAAAGAAGTAAGTAAACAAAGAAAAACAGAACAAAGTTAAAGAAAAAGAGAAAGAGACACAAATTAAATTCATGGGAGAACGTTTTAGGTTTGGCAACAGAGGTCCCAGAGCGAATGTGAGTTCTTGCCAAGCACTGAATATTTATTGCAATGGCTGAGGGAAGAAAGGGCATTTTCACAAGTGCTTTTGAATTAGGGGAAAGAAAAGCACCAAAAGAGATGTTTCATAAGAAATTGTGTTTCAAAATAAGAAGTCAATGGAAAAAGACGAACACCCCAGTGGAAAAGTGTTAATGAGATTTGACCCCTGTTCACATTTGACGATCATATCCAAACACTGTTTTGTACAATATTCTGAGGGAAGAAACAAAAGACACCCAGTGGATCCGAACACGGGAGGTTATTGGGGGCAACTATTAAAATGATAGGTTACTTTTAAGGCTGTTTGGAGTTAGGGATTACATATGTAATAGGCAAGGTCTGTGTATCCAACAAGAGGAAACAATTTGTTAAGCTGGCCACACCAAAAATTTGTAGGTGTGGTGCTCAGTTCTAATGCTGAGTCACAGGTCCAGGTGCTAGAGACTCACATGTCAGATAGGGAGATTGGGCCAGAAGTACGAAAGGATTTTACCCATTCTGTGTTTATGGGAAAAAGCTTTCGTACATATGGCCCTTTGTTTCTAAATTTCCTGAAATGTTTACAGTTTTTAGGGTGCCTGAAGAACTACACACATTGTATTATGTCACAAATGGTGTAAAGCCAGCCACTGCAAGAGTAAGGAGAATTCCCTTAGCATTACAAAATCAAGTTGGTGCTGAACTTAGAATTTTAGAGGCTACAGGTGTTATTCAAGAGGTAGAAGACACAGAATGATATGCCCCCATTGTTGTGGCCAAGAAGAGAAATGGGGACATTGGAATGTGTGTGGACCTCGGAGCACTAAACAGAGAGGTTGTGGTGGATACATTTCCTCTTCCCAACATTGAGGAAATAATTTAGAGGATGGGAGGAGCAAAGTATTTCACCACATTGGTTTTAGCAGTGGCCTATCTCCAGGTGGAATTGGATGATAAATCACAAGATCTCATGGCGTTCATAACACCCATAGGTGCTTTTAAATTCAGAACAATGCCATTTAGTCTTGCATCAGCTCTGTCAGTATTTCAACACTTAATGGGTTAAGTATTTAAGGATTTAATGGTACCAAGGTGACGCACTGATATTTGGTAACACTACAGAGGACCACAATGTCAATGTTTGTAGAGTCTTGGGGAAGTTAAAGAAGGCATGTCTCACACTTAAAAGAAGCAAATGTCAGTTTGGCATGGTTGAGGTAGGATACATAGGACACCTCGTCTCGGGTAGAGGTGTGAAACCCAAACAAGAACTGGTTGACACTATAGTAATCTAAAAGAAAAAAGTCTGAAGAAGAGTTAAGTCCATTTTTTGGGATGGTAGAGTGCAATGAAAGATACATAAGAATTTTGGCAGGGAAATCAGTGAATTTAAGAAATCTGTTGAAGAAAGGTAACACATTTGAGGGGAACAATATAGGTGACTTGGTGTTCAGGCAAATAAAAGAAGAGTTGAAAGAGGCTCCATGTTTACAATCGTACATTCCAGTTGATGGGACGTACAACCTAACTGATGCCAGTTCAAAAAGTTTGGAAGCTGTGTTGATCCAGAAAAGCAAAGTACAAAAAGCTTAATAGCATGCAACTCAAAAACATTGGCTACATCTAAAAAAATTGTTCAGTGATAGAAAGAGAGACTTTGGCAATTTTTTGGACTCTCAGGAATTTTAAGAAGTTCATTTAGGGAACGAAGACTGTGGTGTTATCAGGTCATAATCCACTAGTGGAGGTGTTCAAAAGGAAGGGTTTGAATTGTATTTCAGCAAGGATACAATGATGGATTATTGCATTACAAAAATGTAATTTTAGTGTGGAATATTTGCCAGGTATACGAAATGTCAGTGCTGGTTGTCTATCAAGACTGGTGGATGAGGAACAAATTAATGATGGACATGAGGGGGTCATAGATTTAGAGGAAGATGTGTGTGAACTAATGAAAGATGGGTGTGAAACAACCCTTAGTGGTGTAACTGAGGAGGAATGGAAATATGAACTACAAAATGATAAAACTTTAAAGGAATTCATAAATGCCATAAGACATGGACATTTTAGAAATCTTTAGATAGTGTTGAAATTGGTTGAAGATGAGTTGGCTGTAGATTGTGATTTCCTGCTGAGAGGAACAATATTGATTCTACTGGTAAAATGGAAAGACAACTTGATAAAACAGGCTCATGTAGGCCATCTTGGTATAGTAAAAACTAAAGGAAACTTGAGAGCTAGTTTCTGGGGGCCAGGGTTGGATGTGGAAATTGAATGGGCTGTGAGGGAGTGTGTGCCATGTTCTGTAGTGCTAAAGTGTTGAATTCAACAAGTTCCCAAGGTTTGAAGAAATTTACAGAGTCAACCATGGGAGGAGGTATCAATTGATATTGTGGGTCTGTTACAAGGTGAGCATGACTCACCCTACCTATTAGCAATGATGGATCTCTACTCAAGGTGGGTTAAAGCTAGGAATGTCAGAGATATTTCAACTTTTGGCATGATCAAATTAATGGAAAATGTTTTTGAAAAAGAATATTTTCTAAAAAGAATCTTGTTTGATAATGGTACTCAATTTTGCTCTAAGGAAATGAGAAACTACTTAAAGGCATGTGGAATAGTTCACAGAAAATGTGCCATTTATCATCCAATAACAAATGGTGCTATTGAGGGATTCAACAAATACATAAAGTATAGTATGCAGTTGGCCAAGGTGAACTGTTTAGACTGGAAAAAGGTGTTACAGTATATAATAACTGTTTACTGTACATCTCCACGCATGACAACTGAGAAAACACAATTTGAACTGTTTAAGGGAAGAGTGCCCAACACATGTTTGTGTCCAGGTTGGATGGATTGGAACAAATAATTAAAATTCAATGATCCCACTGGCTGGAGAAGTCGAGGGAAGAAGCTGATGGAAAAGAGAAATAAGGAGTTTGACAGGAGGAAAAATTTCTGAAAAATTGAAATCAAAATAGGAGATGTGAAAATTAAGGCACCTGTATGGGGTGCGGCATGGTCAAAGTTCACAAAGGCACAAAAGGTAATTAAGCTATTTCAGAATGCCATAAAAACAGCTGATGGAAGATTTAGGAATGAGAACAGGGATGTGCTAGTATAGATGGAACAGTAAAGATGGATAAGGGCAGCATGTTGGTGAAAAGAGAAATCGCGGAGGAGAAGGAAGTTCAAGTGACATGCAAATGAAATGAAGAAGAGCGAGTGACTGTAAGACCAGGTGGGAGATCTTTAAATGATCAAAATGGCAGTAGAGAGGAAGCAAGAATGAGTTATCATAGAAAAAGGCCACCATCTCATCTGAAAGATTTTGTCACTAGGTAATGAGTAAGATAGTTGTTGTGCTGTTTAATCACAACCATGTTCTTGTTTTTAAATGAGGAAGGAAGATGTGTGGATCTTCTGCATGTGATTCTAAGCTTAGAATCACATGCAAATTAGTAAAATTAAGAATATTAAATGTAAAGGCTCTAGGACTGTTACGATGAGCGTCATCCAGAATCAGTTGAGATTCAGCTGGTGATTAATGGGGTGTAATTATAATAAACATATTTGACTACGGAACGCGTTTGAAGATTAATTACTTGCAATATTACAGTAACATTCTCCCAGACTATAAATGCACCACCTCAAGTACACCTTTCTTGATGCTCTCTTGTTGATAAAGAGCAATATTGCTTCACAAGTTTGTAAATACCGAGAGATTTGAAGCTCTTTCTTGTAAGTATATATACTGGTCTCTCAGCAAGCTCATGTCCACAGATATGCACCTTAGAACAACACACCTCCCTTATACAAAAGTTCTTCGAATACAAGGATTTTAATGTGCATAATCTGGGTTTTTCTGAGGTAAGGCATTTTCTACAAATGCCTGCTTCTCTTCCCTCTAGTGAAATGCCTCAACACCCAACATTGTGCAGTTAATGGTCTCAAACTCTCTGGAACCACATTTGTTTCTGCAAACACACATCCTTATTGTGGTGCTTACTGCAGTGTGGAGCCCTGTAATCTTTCTCCATCATTTCAGTAATGTCTCAGTTCATCTTTTAATAGCACAGTTTTGGCACACACCTTTTGTTAGTTTCACTCGTCATCTAACTCACTTCCTCAGAAGTATGCATGACCTGGGTTGTGTATTTCTTGTTTCACTGGGGAAACTACTAAAATGCCACTATCATGACACTGATATCTACTTGAATGTTACCGAGGATAACATCTATGTGATACTATCTTCTAGTTCACTACCATCTAGAAGCTAGTTGGTAGAACTAGAATCACTCAAAATCTGGCCTGTCCCATCATGACATGAAACTTGTTAAATGAAACCTCATAAATTATGATGCGCCTCACCACACACCTGGCTTCACTATCACCCCACTGTAACCAGGAAGAAGAATGGGAGGTGGAATTTTGCACTGAAGCTCCATTGTATTCAAATGCATCTTAACCGGATCTTCCTTCACCTTCTGATGTTTGGAACTGGAACTTATTCCAGACCTTTTTCATATCACCACAGTTAAAGTCATATGCCATCCTCAGGGTCATAACACCATGGTTGATGTACAGGGCACTGAACAAGTCACTTCGCAGTTTGTTCTCGGAAAACCTCAGCCTTCAATGATGTAACAACAACGGCACTGCGTTATTTGACTGTACATCACTGCGGCTCTTTCCATGCTATTACAAGCCCACCAATGTTAAAGGCTCTGTGTTTGACCTCTTCATCAGCCCTGGGCAAAATATTAATTATGCCAGAGTAATTAGAACCATTTCAATAATTACGCAATAATCTTGTGATGCAAAATTACTGGAATTATGCAATCTTAAGTAATTACTAGTCATTTGGAGTGAAAACCCTACCAGTGAAGCATAGGAACGAATAAACAAAGAGAGAACTAGAGGCTGCTGGCTACTACAGTTTGTTTCCTGTAGCATTTAGTGTTATTTTGTTACTGTAAAATCCATCCATGGGATTGGATTTGAGGCTGCATTTTGCAATAAGAAAATAGTGCTAAATGCTGAATTATACTTATAACACAATTACACATACTTATGAGTAATTTTGCTGTAATTACTGGTAAATATGCTAGAAAGAATTTTGCCAGTTACGCCCAACCCTACTCGTCATTTCTAAGGCCAGAAACCTGTGAGTGAGGGACCTATTTAAGTGGAATTGCAGAATCCCTTCTACATCTACCTGAGGTATTAGTGGCAACTGCAGACATGGGTTTACCGTATTAAACACTTCTTATATAATGCAATCTTGGACTATGATGGGAACTTGACTGAAGTCTTCAATTAATTGACCCACTGTCATTCACCATGCGAGAGAGCATGTGGGCTGATCCATTTCCCCATGTAGCATGCTGTGGTGGGCGGCAAGAATAAACCAATAGTTGAAGAGGACTTCCCAAAAGTTCGTCTATGTTTGTAAAATATGTAAGTATTTTTTATGTTCTTTTGGCTACATCAGGGTGGCGTGAAACTAAAGTTGTCGCTAAAGAGACCTAAAAAGAACAGAAAACTCTAGGTTAAATTTATGTACGTTCTCTGTGCTCCTAGAACACATAAGGCATAATAATATCCCTTCAAGGAAGACGTAAAAAATAACTTTTAGAGTGGGAGACACTACGTGAATAGGAAAGTTCTTCAACAATGTTAAATTACTTTTTCTCTATGAATGCTTTGCTGATTCGTATACATTCATCGATCTCTGTAAAGCTCTCTGACGACTTCCAAGACCTGCATCGCCACTAAAAGAAACTAATAAATACATAAGAATAAGAAGCAATGCTGCGTGACGCTCAATTCATTGAGTGAACTTGTCTCTCTTGCACTTTTTATCTTTAAAAAAACACAAAAAACGTTCTGGGCGGTGTCAGCATACCAAATATTTTTATAGCTTCTGAACCAAATGCATAATACATCTTGCAGAAATATTAATACGCTTCTCTGTGTGTCCGTAGGTAAGAGTTTATTGGCCATGAAAGACACTTAGGGACAAATTTAAGAAAAGAGGCAATGCATGATATACAGCGCCACTTTTCCTGCGCCCCTTAGCGCCTCCCCTAACGCCACCATGTGTATGCCGTATTTAACATACGGCGCACCATGGCATTAGGGAACTAGCATCAACATTTTTGATGCTAGTTTGGCGCTTTGCAGGACTAGTGTCAAAAATGTTGACTCAAATCCTGCACAGCACCTAGAGGCCCATTGAAAACAATGGAAGCCTCGTTTTAACGCCTGCTCTGTGCAGGTGTAAAAAAATGCGGAAAGAAATAGAGCAAAGAAATCTTTTAGATTTATTTGCGCCATTTTTTTGGGCCCCCTAACGGGGAACGCCTCCCTTTCATATATTATGCCTGCTGCACGCATAATGTGGCGCAAGGGGTTACAAAGTGGCGCAATGCATGCATTGCACCACTTTGTAAATATGGCATGTGGAAAAAGCCACTTTAGCGCTGCCTTAGCGTAAAAAAAGAAGCTATGGCCGTGCTAAGGTGTCGCTAGGGGATCTTAAATTACCCTCCTTAGGAACAAAGGGCCAGATGTAGGAAACACTTTGCGAGTCGCAAACGGCAAAATCTGCCGTTTGCGACTCGCAAATGCGTGTTTCCTATGCAGAAATGCATTTTGCGAGTCGTTACCGACTCGCAAAATGCATTTCCGAATCGCAAATAGGAAGGGGTGTTCCCTTCCTATTTGCGAGTCGCAGTGGTATGCAACTCCATTTGCGACCGCGTACGCGGTCGCAAATGGAGTCGCAGTTACCATCCACTTCAAGTGGATGGTAACCCACTCGCAAATTGGAAGGGGTCCCCATGGGACCCCTTCCAGTTTGAGACTGGACCCCAAAACATTTTTTCAGGGCAGGGAGTGGTCCAAGGGACCACTCCCTGCCCTGAAAAAACCGAAACAAAAGGTTTCGGATTTTTTTGAAATGCAGCTCGTTTTCCCTTAGGGAAAACGGGCTACATTTAAAAAAAAAAAAAATGCTTTATTGAAAAGGCAGGTCGCTAACATGGAGGCCTGCTGACGTCAGCAGGCCTCCATGTTAGCGAGTGCCTATACTCGCAATGGGGCCGCAATTTGCGACCCACCTCATGAATATTCATGAGGTGGGTCATTGCGACCCCATTGCGAGTTGCAGACAGTGTCTGAGACACCGTACTGCATAGCAATTTGCGACTTGCAAATTGCGAGTCTCAGGGACTCGCAATTTGCAAGTCGCAAATTGCTCTCTTCCTACATCTGGCCCAAAGGATCGAAAGAAAAATGCTAACTTTTTCAAGAGACGTAAACAAGAAAGTAAAACAAGAAAATATAAGCATAGGCGCTTTGGAAAGTGGGCGGAAGTATTGGAATCACATGAGCAAAATTAATGGAAAAAATCTGCGGACTTTGTGTGGAAAAACATGCATTTTCCAAAGCTGTGTCCAGTCCACAGCCACGTGTGGCTGGAACACGACCCAGTCCTTCATCTCCCTTCCCTGTCATCTGACTGGTAATCACACAGGGGTCTGCCAGCCACTCATCTGCGCTTTGTGATCAGCAGCGGATAGAATACTTGTAATTAACATTCCAAGCCCTACTTTAGTCCTGTATTACATACTTGTGTTCATTACCACAATTACTTTTCCCTCTGTATTTCCTGTAGTTTAAGACTTTGTAGAGATATTGCAGATCACATATCCTAAATCTATTCTTCTTTAACCTCTCCCACTGTTTGTGTATGCCCCGACTATTTATTAAATATTTTTGTGTAATAACAGGAAGCCCACATACAAGTAATATGCGTGTAATGTCCGATTCTCATCACAGTTTAAGGGTCAACTTTTGTTCTCCTTTGCGTGACAGCTGCCTTTATTTCCAGTGACTCCCACATGGCATCGGTACCACCAAACAACCTCCAATTGCACCCCTTGATTCACACCGGAAGCAGCACTGTAATGGGACTGACATGGACAAAGATGGCGGTTTTTGTGAGAAGCCATGATCTTTTCCTACCTTGATCTACACCTGTTCCATGGCCCCATATTGCTGGAAAAATGCTCCATGGTGAACAGAGCTAAACCTTCTTCCTTTCTTTTCATGCCACCTCTTACCGCATGTAACTCTCCCAGCTGCCCATTTGATCTACGTGTTAGTGTGCGATTAAACAGCATCATGACTGATCATCTGATCTTTGGTCTATTTCTAGCTCAGCTTCATTCCCTGGCCCCTCTTTTTTCTGCAATATTCAATGAATGGCCGTGTCTCATTGCTGGAGGTCAATTCCTCTTTTACGTGGAGTTGACTCATCAAAAGGAGCCGATCAAGGAAAATGCCTTGCAATGGTGCGAGCTGGCAAATAGAAAAAATCAATTGGGGGCATAGAATTCCAGAAACAGGCATATAGTGCATGTCATTAAAGGGGAAGTTGCACATCTTGAACCTCCATGCCCACCCCGAAAGACGGCCATCTGAACCCTCCAGGATCCCATTCAAGAGATATGTAGCCTTGGCCTGCACTCATGGCTGTCTCACGGTGTAGAGTCAGGCTATTACACAAGAATAACCTGCTTGGGTACTGTGAGGATTCCTTTGTACTCAGTCATTGAGGAGTGAACTGCCATGAGGGTATATGACTTCAGGGAATGCTAACACCTTAGTTGGGTCAGCAAAAACTATCAGCCCGTCTCTGATGCCAAGAAGGCAGCGGTATGGCTTGGTACTGATAAAGATGAGTGGACTCTCAATGATGCACCATAGAGTGCAGGGACATAGAGTTCAGTGTTACATGGTAAAGTGCATTGGTCTAGATTGTACTGTCATAGAGTGCAGTGTTGCAGAGTGGCATAGAGTACAGTGATGTAGAGTGGATTTCTGCAGAGTAGATTGGTGTGGCCTCGACTGGAGTGGTGTAGAGTGCAGTGTCAAAGAGTGCGGTGGGGTAGAGTAGAGTGGTGAAGAGTGCATTGGCATAGAGCAAATTGGTACAGGGTAGAGTAGAGAGGCATAGCATGAAGTGGCACAGAGTGCAATGGCATAGAATGGAGAGGTGCAGAGTGCAGTTGTGTGAAGTGATGTAAAGTGGAGTGGTGCAGAGTAGAGTGCAGTGGTGCACAGTAGAGTGGAAAAGAGTGGAATATTCATGGCGTGGTACCACACTGCCATTACAGACAAAACATTTTCAATTAAAACCATTACATTTGCACAGGCATACAATTTTACTAATAAAACTATACAGTGTACAGGAGAGAATGTGTGGAAATTGCATCACCTAGTGCAATTATTTGCTTTGGTTATATTAAAGTATTTGTTTCCAGCACACTTCAGAAATACCAGAAAATGTGCTTCATTTGTGTACCAAATGCTGATATATTCTGAAATACTTCCGCAATTCATTTAAATGTTGTTGTGTGCAAGAAAATACTCTTTTCTACCCCCCCATCCAGCAAAAGTGTCACATAAATCCTCTCACTTTGAAGTCAGAGAAAGAAAAGTAAACAAGCACTCTCGGAAGGCAGCCCTTACATTTCACCTCAGCCTTTAAATGCACAGCAAATGTGCTGAGATGAAACAAGATTTACAAGCCTATTTACAGAAAAAGAGCACTGAGAGAGATTCTGTAGATAAGGTTTGGGCAAGGGAAGGTACAAAATCAAGCTGGGCAGCCTGAAACAAATAATATTAGCAAATAGAAAGCAAGAAAATGTGAGTTACAAACCACAAAGCCAATGTCACAGAATGGGCAGAGTGCATTCCTAGGTGAGCTTTCTGAATGTCCCCAAGACATCTTTAGCAAAGCAGACAACTGTGCTGTCTGGTATGCTGCGCCCTAAAAAAATACAATAAGTCTCCTGAGTTATTGAATCCATGACACCAGGAGAGCTTTCACATTTATTAAAGCACTCTGAGCTGAAGCTATATGCTCTTCAGCTGGATTGTAGAGATCTCCTGTGGCTAGTTCTACGGTTGCATTTTGCTGCATGTAATTCTTAAAGACTTGTTCATGTGCTTTTTTGAAAAGGCTTAATTGAAAATATTTTTTGGCATTCATTTTTATTAAACATTGCTATGTGTAAATGTATAAAATATACATTTAATTATTGTTATTGGTGACTATTTGACAAAGACAAGAGGATTACTTTATATATGTTGATGTGCTGACCCCTCCATAAAGCCAATAGGCAGTCTTTTATATTTTGGAGTTCTGACCGTTTGACAAAGTCAGTAGGTCTGCAGTACCTTCAATGATGCACCTTATATTGTTACATTATATAGTCATCCTTGTGAGCCTGTGGCATGTTGGCCACGTCTTGGGCCCAACCCCACACCTATCACTGCCAAAGGGTATGCGCTGCAGGGGGCTGGTGCCCAACCCATGCTGTGCATGGCCTTCGGTTGAATTACGCTGGTTTAATTAATTTAAAATGGTATGTTTTAACAAGTATTGTTTACCTAAGTATAACGTCCCTTTGGACTTTGTTTTTTCAGTGAATATATTTATATAATATGCAGACTTGGAGAGTGTAAGATGCTATTCATTAACATTATTAATTATTATTATTAAGCCTCAAGTGAGTCATGATTCTCATCCCTTCCTTCAATAATGGTAAAGAGCATATTACACTCTGCACATCTGGTTTAGGTAATGGTATTTTTCATTTATACCTCATGTATACTTGTTTTAATAAAATGCATTGGATGGAAAGTGTTAGACTTTTCTTCCTTGGCGTGGTCTCCCTTAACTTTTTGCCTCTGTTCCCCAGGTTGTTGATGTGTGCTGGACTCTTATTTTACTGTTTTTGTTACTCTGGGCACTTTACCGCTGCTAACCAGTGCTAAAGTGCAAGTGCTCCTGTTTAAAATGTGTACGTAATTGGTTCTCCATGATTGGCATATTTGTTTTACTGTTTAGTCCCTAGTAAAGTGCACTAGAGGTGCCCAGGGCCTGTAAATCAAATGTTACTAGTGGGCCTGCAGCACTGGTTGTGCCAACCACACAAGTAACCCTGTAATCATGTCTCAGACCTGCCACTGCAGTGTCTGTGTGTGTATTTTTACACTGTAAATTCGACTTGGCAAGTGTACCCACTTGCCAGGCCTAAACCTTCACTTTTCTTACATGTAAGGCACCCCTAAGGTAGTCACAAGGGCAGGGTGCAGTGTATGGATAAGGTAGGACATATAGTAATGTGGTTTATATGTCCTGACAGTGAAATACAGCCAACTTCGTTTTTCACTGTTGCAAGGCCTGTCTCTCTCATAGGATAATATGGGGGCTACCTTTAAATATGATTAAAGAGTAGATTCCCCTAGAGAGTAGATGGACATGTGGAGTTTGGGGTCCCTGAACTCACAATTTAAAAATACATCTTTTAGTAAAGTTGATTTTAAGATTGTGCGTTTGAAAATGCCACTTTTAGAAAGTGAGCATTTTCTTGCTTAAACCATTCTGTGACTCTGCCGTGTTTGAGGATTCCCTGTCTGGGTCAGTTTGACAGTTGGGTTGTTTTTCACCTCACACTAGACAGTGACACAAAGGGAGCTGGGGTGTAACCTGCATTTCCTGATTAGCCATCTCTGTTAGGAGGGAGGGGTGGAGTGGTCACTCTCATCTCAAAGGACTATGCCTGCCTCTGACAATGCAGACTCCAACCCCCTGGTGTGTGTCTGAGGCCTTGCCTGGGCAAGGCAGGATTTCACAAGTAGGTGTGAGTCCCCTTTGAAGAAAGGTGACTTCAAAGACTAAAATGGGTATAAGAACGGCACCCAAATCTACAGACTTTAGAAACACTTCTGGAACCAAGAGGAACCTCTACCTGGAGAAGAGCTGATAGCTGAGGAAGAAGTGCTGCCCTGCCTGTGACTGTGCTTTGTGGAGCTTTCCTGCAGTGCTGCTTCTGCCAGAGTAAGAGTGCAAAGACTGGACTTTGTGTGCCTTCCATCTGGTGAAGAAATCTCCAAGGGCTTGAGTTAGAGCTTGCCTCCTGTTGTCTGAAGTCTCAGGGACAGCAAAGACTTCTCTCTGCCAGCACCTGGAGTCTCTGGAGAGACTCCTGCTCTGACAAGTGGTGCCCTATCCAGTTCCTGGGCCCTTGAAAGGAAAGCTGGTGGAAATCCAAGGAAATCGACTTCGGACGACTCCGGACTGACGCCGCTGCTGAATCCGGTAACGCCGCCTGCACCCGACGCCGTGACCTTTGCTGGAACATGACACTCTCCGCAGGCCCGATGCCGCAGCAGCCCCGCTGAAGTCCGCGACTCCGTGGAAGTCGCCGCACCACGTCGTGACCGACGCCGCTTAAAGTGTACGGATTCAACATTTCGCACAGACGCCGCGATCCCCGACTTCGCGCATCGGCTTGTTTTCACTGTTCACCAAAGGTACTGTACTTGGGGGTCTACACGACTCCGTGTCCGGCACCGCTGGTGTCGGCTTGTTGGGAACGACTCCGTCACGACGCCGTGTTAACAAGCGCTATTTTTGAGTTGAATCTTTAAAAATTCATAACTCTACTTGTGTATGTCGGATTTTTGTCGTTTTGGTCTTGTTTTGTTTAGATAAATATTTCCTATTTTTCTAATCCGGTGTTGTGTCACTTTGTAGTGTTTTCATTAAGTTACTGTGTGTGTTGGTACAAATACTTTACACCTAGCGCTCTGAAGTTAAGCCTACTGCTCTGCCAAGCTACAAAGTGGGTAAGCAGGGGTTAGCTGAGGGTGATTCTCTTTTACCCTGACTAGAGTGAGGGTCCTTGCTTGAACAGGGGGTAACCTTACTGTCAACCAAAGACCCCATTTCTAACAGATAGGAACCAGGATGCAAGGGCTAGCTTTCAGAGTATGGTATAATCACGCTGAGAGACCTGTTGACTATTAAGAGAGTTATTTGCCTTTCTAAAGTAATTGTTTCGTGCAGTCTGTGAATCAGTTAAAAGACCAGCTTCCTGTGCTGAACTCAGCCATTGCACCCCATGCCAATCCGTGTTAATCTCTCTGTTTTACTTCCATGGTTTTCTTTTATGCAGTGATGCCATCAATGATATCAGTAATAATTTCCTAAATAATGTGAAACAGGGTTGCACGAGTTCACACTCACTTTTTTCAATGTTTTTCTTTACCTTTTTTGTTCCTCGATGGAGCCTTTTTGCTGCAAAATGTTAATAATGCTAACTTTTTTGAAGCTTTTCTTTATCTGCTCGCGTATTTGTTATTAACATGAAGCACCAAATGAGTTATGATTTTTTAGATATTTATTCATTGTAGTAGAGAGCACTCTTCGATTTTGTTAGACAGAGCAAATGTGTTGCATTGCTTACAGTAGGTGGCAAACACTGCTAGCAAGGGATCACACTCTTTGCTTCTGCTTGACAAACACTCAAATCACTCTCACCTCCCTTTACCTCTAACCATTCCTGACCCCTAAAATCACACATACCTTCCTTTACTCATCCCAAACCCTAAAATCGCACTTACCTCCTTTTACCTCTACCAACCACAATCCCAAACATACATCCTCCACATCCTTGCAAGCTACGCACTACTCATCTTGGGACCGTATATTGGCACAATTAGTGCTCCTGGTTGATTCTTGAGAGCCACCCATACCAACCTTACGGCGGTGTTTATCAGCTTTTTCACTACCACTTTGACTTGCATCTGGGTGAATCATCTTAGAGGCCGACACAGCCCATATTTCTGGGTTTACTGCTTCATATCCCTTCGTATTGGAGCTCTCTTGCTTCTTGGTCCTGATGATGACCCCCAAAGTAAGTTTATTAGGGTCAAAACGTTGATAAAATATACTAGAGTATTGATTTCAATTATGATGTGATGCATCATACTCTGATTTAGTTGTGTTTGTATTTGTATCAGCCCCTAGCGCTGCACATGTGCTTTGTATATAGCACCTGCGCACTTTCATTAATTCATTCACTTTCACTACGTCATTTTTGTTGGAGCACCTTGTTCTCATGCAGTGTCTTTATGACACAATGTGCTTATACATATTCATACATTTTTTCTAAGATGCTTCTATAGCAAATACATGGATTTGACTTCCAGACAAATTAACTCCCTAGTAGTTTTTTGCTGCTCTTCATGAAGTGGTTTGAAACTCTAAATCTTTGCTATCTTGTTCTTCGTGTGCACTGCTGCAGATGGCTCCTAATTCTTTTCTGTGGCTAAGTGGTTGTGACATATTTACACCGGTGTTTTCCAATGTTTGACTCTAAACAGAGTGGAACAGAAAATGGTGCTAATGTGGATGTTGGATTCCTATAATTGCCCATAGGAAATGGATTTTCTATGTGATAATTTTTTCATCCAATCACACCTCACCTTTCTAATTTTTGGTGTTTCAGGTACTGTTTTTGGGGGAGGGGGAGAGCTGATGCCTGTGTCCCATCTGTAAATGTTCTCCCCCTTGTGCCCTATCACCGGTGACAGCCACAACCAGCAGTTACAAATAATGGCCTGCCCGGTAGGGAACTGCAGTGTTGTCACTGTTTACATTTCACATTTTATTTACTCTTGCATTCCCTAAAAATGTTTTTTTTTTTTTTTTTTGCAGCATGGTGCATTTCTGTAGCTTCTGTCATGCAACATATTGCTTACAAAACTAAGCAATTATAGTGATACTGTGAAAAGAGTCACAGCTCTATATCTGTTTATGATGTGGATGGTACTTCCAATTGGCCATGATTGAGAGCTATGGAGTTCAGGCCAAAGGCAGTGTCAATTTCTCACAGTTCCTTTCAGCAGCTGATAAAGAGGTTCATATTACATGCAAATCTAATCCTTACCTCTCTGCAGAGTGCACAGTGTACTGGTCAGGTGTGCCAATAATAATTAGGATTCTATGCCCAAATGTGTGAAGGCGGTACACAGCTGTCAAGATATTGTCAGCGTGAAAGTTGAAGAAAATGCAGTGCTTACAGGTGAGTGCGTGCAATGTGTGTGTGGATGATGAAGTGAAGGAGATGCAAGGAAGTCCATGTAGGGGAGAGTGAAAAGGACTTAGCGGTTCCTCTCATGTTGAAAGGAAAGCTAGGCTCAGCTGCAGCATCAGGATCCTTGACAAACGTGTCAAGGGTCCTGGGTGATGCTCCTTGAGGTGCTTGCCTCAACTTGAGAAAACCTCATTTGAAGACTGGAAAAAGTTCTATTGTTTCAAACAAACTGTGAGTATTTTTAATACTTTCATTTACTAACACTATTGGACGATTGAACTAAGACTGATTCAGTAATTTGGACTTGGTAGTGATCTCCTAGTCCGGAAGAAGGCATCAACGAAGTTGGAAGTAAAACTAACAGCTGAAACATGTTGACAAAGAAAATGATTCTCAGAAGCAAATTTAATGGTTTAAAAAAGATAAATATATATATGTTGTCTCTAAGTGAGTGAGTGAGATTACGCAGGTGCTCAACACTGACTGCACATGTGGGAGATGGGTGTAGGGCCTAGCTTCTGTCAGCATCCAATCCCCACTGCACATTGTCTTTGTTCCCAACCCTTGCTTCATCTTTCAAGTCTTCCTGGTTCTGAATCCATAACTGTGAATCCTAGGTAGCTGATGCATGGGTCATAGCATTTCTAGTACCTTTTCCAAGTGTGCTAATCCTCAAAACCTAGAACAGTATTCTAAGTCCCAGAACCAACAACGTTACCACAGACCCCAGGGCCATTTTAGGTCTTGGCGAGCCACAAATCACAAAGGTCCTCCTCCTTTGGCCTGGGAGACAGAGGTGTGTCTACGCTGCCCCGCTATAAGGGGTTTGTATTTTTCCCTTGCAGCGTACAAACAAATCACTTGTATCCACAGTACCAGCTCTGTAACTACAGATACAAAAAGAGACAAAGGGAGAAAAGTCTCCCTCAACCAATAAGATTCTTTTATTTTTTGCTCTTTCCTGGTTTGGGAAAGGATTTTGGAATCCCAGATGGTCAAGATATAAAAAAAAACTTTAACCCTTTAAAGCCCAGTCTGCAACTTTTTAAAACACTTCTGTTTTAAAAACTACTCACAGATTTACACCATAGAAACAAAAGTACACTTTCTAAATAAAGTTCAACTTTCTTGACAAGTTTGGTGCCAGTGCTTATAGCAGGCTGTAGGCCTGAGCAGAATTTCCTTGGGTAGTTAAAATGGGAAACACATTTTTTTCACCCCTTATCGACTTTCCCCCCAAACGTGTCTGCACAAACTTTGGCATGCCATTAGCTGACTACGGCCAGAGATTGACAAATGTTGTGCTAAGCCCGGCCATGGGGTCAGAAGTTATAGGCAAATCAAAAAATAGCTTTTTCAATACAAAATGCAGCTGAATCATAACTACACATGACATACATATTGACTTGATAACTGAAAATCATCGCTGGTCACCCAACTGGTTTTACAATAGTGTTTTTCCATTTTATTATTTACCTATTCCAAACAATGAAACAATGTTTACAGTACCAGATGTTCATCCATAATTTTGTTTAATTTGCTACATGTGTGATTCAAAAAAATATATATTTTATCATATCACACTTTTTGGTGCGTTTATACAGCCAGAGAGAAGTGGCGTATTTCAAGTACAATTCACATGCGTTTCGCCTGCGACTTCAAAAGTGGGACAGTCCTAGTAAAGTAATTATTGCAGTCTGATTTATTTTGCTCATCAGTCTAATAATCTGTTATAGCCCTACCATGAAAAATACTACTTTAATGAATTACTCTATTAGTTCCTTGAATATTCTAAACAGATGCTCTCCGCCAACCACTTGCTCCACTTATTACATCTTCCAGCAAAATATGCTAATAAAGCAGTAACTTGTAAAAATGGAAAAATATCACTTCTCTAGGAGCAAGGGCTGCACCTACTGAAGGACTTGAGTACAACATAAATGGTTATGTTTTATTTTGTTACTTCAGATTACTTTTCAGCTAAACATACCCTATGATATTCTACTTTCTTCTTTCAACTAATATTTTTATGTCTGAATAAATATGTCATGAAGTAGTTAAGTAATATAGCCATGTAAAGGTGGATCACAGTCCCTCCGGGGATCACAGCTCTGTCATATACAGCATTCCGCCACTTGTTCCTTACCTTTCGACTACTCCTAAAAACCTGACACTGAAAATCATCTCTGAAGGCAATCTCTCCTGCTAAACTGGACAGAAAAGTTTCTATATGTCCCAGCATACACAGGAGATCAGTGCAGAAATCAAACACAGACAGTACACCAGAACAACCCAAAGAAACAACACTTTCAGACGAGAACAACCCAAAGAAACAACACTTTCACCCAAGAAGACCGAACAAGGATCCGCAAACAATATTCTCGAATTACTTATGGTAAATAGTCTTCTCTATGCCTTCTTTTCCCTACATGATTATTTTCCTGAGAGTTGTACTCCTAAACCATGTACAAGTTAACCAAGTAGAGTATGTATCTTCGCGAGATGACCTTGTCATGTTTCCGGGTAATGCAATGCCCCCTGTGAAGAATGTACCTCACCTCCGAAATCTGCGGACCCTTGTGATTGAAGCTTTCCCCAGAAGTCCACACTCACTTTGACATAACTTGTACTCCTGATGCACCATGTACAGCATTCTAACGCCCCATTTAGTATGTGCTGTATAAAACTATATTAAATAAGTATATAATTTGACATGGCCTCCTCGTCAATCAGTGGAATCATGATGCACCTACCAGATGTGTGTTGCTCGGGCTGGAGATTACTGAATTCCAGATGCTCTGAGGTCAGACGGAATATTCTTGATCTTGATTAAAAGGTAATATGCCCTTTCCTGCAACCCTCCTTTGGCGCCCACCAGTTATATCAACCTGACACAAAACAGCCCCTCTTCCCCTCCTGACCACTACTAGATTGTGTCAACCCTGCATACAGCAACAGTTCAAGTCACTAAACAACTAACCTTCGGCACTGAGTGAGGCACAGTCTCAAAACCAAGCAGGGCCTTGCTTTCTTGCCTCCTCGGAGGATACAGCCGAGGTGCGTCTTACCAGGTGAGAAACCACTATTTGATATCCAATAAGGCAACAGAGATATAATGATTTGCCGATGAATACCTTTTTCAGAAAACACTGTCAAAACTGCATTGGCACAGGGGAGAACGATCTGGCAGATGAGTTTAAAGAGAACATAGATCCATAGATGATAAGATATTTAATAAATACTTGCATGTGAATACAGCTGATGTGCCCCTCCACAACAAATACACAGATTTAAACAAGCATTGGCACAGCCAATAGTTTTCGCCTGTACAAGAGCTTTTGGCAGTGTCAACATCTTTTAGCCATGCTGTAGCAGCATGAGTGCTATCTATCATGGCTGAAACTTTAGACAATACCATCATTCTTAGTATGGGATTATTCTCTGCCTTCCCAAAAAATGTTTCCAGGATCAAATGACAAGAACACCATGCCAGTAAACATAAACAAACAAGAAATTAAAATGAACACTTATGCATCACGTTTTTAATGGAGGCAGGAAATGTGTGCAAAAGTTTGAGGGTGTTGGACAAAACACAAATTAGGCAATATTGACACCATCTATAAACGGATGTGATGGCTGCAAACTAATTTTAGCTGTCTGCAATCGTCAAAAGTGAAAGGATCATGACATGACTAAGATATTTGAAACTAACAGGCATTCAAGAAAAAAACTCCCTTTTTAATTTGTCTTACCTCCGAGCTGAAGTTCGCCATGTTAGCCCCACATGAAGACAGAGCCAAAGAGGCCATGCAGAGCAGGGAGAGCAGATCCGTCTGCATTTTTGTAGTATTTTGAAACCCACTGGTGTGTGAATTTTGGGTGCTTATTTTTCTGGTGGAGTGGGAGGAGGAAAGGAACAAAGCGCGTGGGGAAGGAAGCAGGGGACAGACAGGGTAAGCAACATGGTGCAGGGGGCAGGACGGATGTGAAAAGCAACACCGCTGGAGGGTGAGGAGAGGGGACATGGCAAGCAACAATTCAGGAGGGTGGGGATGAAATGGGTGCAAGTAAAAGGAAAAATGTACCTCTGAAATCAGTGAGCAGTGGAAGAAAACTGAGCCAGGGAAGCAGTACTTGACCAATGCTCCAGTGCAGGGTCAAAGACATAAAGAGGAAGTGAATCCAGCACTCTCTGATCAAAGAAAAGTAAAGAAATAAGAGTAACAATGAAGCCAACCAATGGTAAGCAACGGGTGGGCTCTAAGGCCCTCTATATAAACAAAATGTTTCACATGTGACAGTATATGTACTGTCCCAAGCAAAATCTAAATACTGTGGCATGGGAGAAAAAGGGGCAAACTGCCAGAGAGGTTAAGGTGTCCACGAAACAAACCAAATGGCAGAAAACAACCAAAACCACCCTTAAAACATTTTAGGGCACAAAGGTGAAGCCAGGACAGTGTTTAAAAGAGAGGGCAGGAGTATGTTCTGCCTGAGGAAAACCAGCCATTACTGTGCAGCAGTTACCATGCAGGATGTTTGCCACACAGTCCTTGCCATGCAGGCACCTGTGCCTTTACTATGCAGTACTTTAACACAGGTGAGTATTTTTTTAAATAACATACTTTTTATCTCATTAAAAAGGTGATTTTAGGGTGAGGGATGGGTGGAGATGGAGGGAAGTAAGGATGATGGTGATTTTAGGGTTTGACAGTGGGTAGAGGTAACAGGAAGAAAGGGTCGTTTGAGGGTTCAGAGATGGGAGGTGAAAGATATTTTAGGGTTTGTGGTGGGTAGAGGTAAATGGAGGTAAGTGTGATTTTAGGGTTTGGGATGAGTAAAGGAAGGTATGTGTGATTTTAGGGCTTGGGATGGGTAAAGGTAGGTAAGTGTGATTTTAGGGGTCAGGAATGGTTAGAGGTAAAGGGAGGTGAGAGTGATTCGACTGTTTGGAGATAGATAGAGGTCGTGAGGTAATGGTGATTTTAGGGTTAGGGGATTGGTAGAGGAAAAGGGAGTGATGTTAAGATTCAAGAGTGGCTAGAGGTAAAGGGAGGTAGGGTGATTTTAGGTTTTGGTCGTGGGCATAGGTAATGGAAGGTAAGGATGAATTTAGTTTACTAGGGTGGGTAGAGGTAATGGGAGGTAAGGGTGATTTTAGGGTTTAGGGGAGTGTAGAGGTAAAGGGAAATAGGGTGAAAATTAAATGTTGGACTTGTTTTTTTCTTTAGGGTCATCCCCAAATGTTTGTTTATTTATTTATGTATTTATTTATTTATTTAATTAATTATTTATTTATTCATCTATTTATGTGATTTTATATAGCATTGACATTATCCAGAGGGGTCAAAGAGCCTTACAACAGAGCAAAGAACATTACAAGAGAAAGTAAGAGTAACAGGGTAGTAGGAGACAAAATGTATAGCTACTACGGCTGCTCATGATGAGAGTTACATATTTTCCTAATAATTACAGGTTACATATTTAGAGAAGTCAGAACGATTCAGTTTACACAGATAATTATTACATGTTTACAGGCCCAAATACAAGATAACTTAAGTTAGGTTAAATTACAGAGTTATAGCTCTCAAGAGTGTTATGTAACAGTCAGGGTTATGCCAATAAGTATGAGGGTGCATGCCTAGCGAGGAGCTTGGCAAGGAGTTTTATTGTGAAAAACGTCTTTGGAAGGGAAATGTTTTGCCTTGTACCCTCCACTTTTTGCTGAGTTCATTTTAGTTGGCCTTGGGACTCTGTGCACGTTACCACTGCTAACCAGTGATAAAGCGATTGTGCTCTCTGCTTAAAATATGGCACAATTGGCATATACCCAATTGGCTTATTTAATTTACTTGTAGATCCCTAGTAAGGTGGCAGTGCTTGTGCCCAGGGCCAGTAAATTAAATGCTACTAGTATGTCTGCAGCACTGGTTGTGCCACCCACTTAAGTAGCCCTTTAAACATGTCTCAGGTCTGCCACTGCAGAGCCTCTGTGTGCAGTTTTGAGCTGTCATGTCGACCTAGCAAAATAAACCTTTTGCTAGGCCAAAACTTTCCCTTTTGTTACATACGCATCACCACTAAAGAAGCCCCTAGACAGCCCATAGAGCAGAATGCAATGTATTCAACAAGTACTTTTAAGTTTTACAGGTCCTGGTAGGGAAAAAAACGTTTGAATTCGTTTTTCACTATGCAAGGCCTACCTCTCCCATTGGATAATATTGATAATATTGGCTTTAACTTATTACATTTGTGTAATTCCCAAATGGGAATAGGTAGTCAGTTCATGTTTGCTGTCTCTGGGAACACAATTTAAAATCCTAACTTATGATGAAGTTTGATTTAAATTGCAATAATGAAAATGCCACTTTTAGAAAGTTGCCATTTTCTTGCCTTAGCCATTTAGTGCCTGTAGTCTGTCTCTGTGTCACATGAGTGGGTGTGGTTGACAGTTGGGGTCTGTGTACTCCTCCCAGGCAGCCACACACAATAAATGGACTAGATATGCCTGAATAAGCCATCACTGGCAGGATGGAAGGGAGGAACTGGGCATAGTCCCACTTACACTTGAGTAGGCTGTGTCCAGCCTCCACGCAAATGACTGAATACCCTCTGTAATTAGTCTGAAGCCAGGACAGGGAAGGCAGGATGCCTGAGGACTTCAAAAGGAAACCTCCAGTGGCTTCACCCCCACTTCAAAGGCACAACTGGGTATAAATACTGGACTTCAGATACCAACTCTTCAGAACACTTTTGGACCTGCGGATACTCTGCTGGACTGCTGCTCTAGAGGAACTGTGGCCCTGCTGAACTACTGTCTCCAATACTTTTGCCTGGGGAGGAAGAACTTTATCTTAAATTCAGGACCCTAGAGTGACTCCAAGGGCTAGTCTGCTGGCTTACTGATCTGAGACTCAGGGACATAAAAGGATTCCCAACCAGCTCTTGGACCCCGCTGCAGCAAGTTTCTAAACCCCAAGTGGTGCCCCTCAGGCCCTGGTCCCTTGTTGTGGCCCATTGAGCTTAAATTAAGCTTTTGGGCACTTCGCGAACGGGCCTGTTTGCACTGAGACCATGCCACTCGCACCAAAAACCAGTGAGAGACACCACCAGCCATCTCTTTGCACTGCAGCATTGATCGCTCGTGAGAACCACCAATCTCAAGCTCCAGCCCCTCTGCCCGCTATGCCCGGTCTGCTCGTTGCACCACACCGACAGCCTTCCAGGACTAATCTGGGACTGTAGCTGAACTGCGCTCTATCGCAGTCAGCCTGAATTTTTTACTTTGACCCTTTCCAGTGCAGCCAGGTAGCGGCGGTTGGCACTTTGTTCTTTTATGCACTACTTTACACTTTAATCTTTAAAATGTCATAATTCCGGTTCTCCTTATTAAATTTTTGTTGTTTTGGTCTTGGTTTATTTATTAAAGTTTGTTCTATTTCCTAAACTGGTTTGGGATTGTTATGTGTGGTGTTTTCACTGCTTTACTGTTTGAAGTGTTGCACTCTGTGCGTGAGTGGTGTGTGAAAGAATGAGTGTGTGTGATTTTTTAAAATGAATGGTGCGTGCGTGCATGTTTGAATGGTATGAGTGTTGTTGATGGATGTCCGTGCGTGCGTGTCTGTGTGTGAAAGAATGAATGTGTGTGTGTGTGTGTCTGTGCTTCTCGCCCGCACCCCTCCCTCCTAAAGCTGCCGGCCGCCACTGCGTGGGTCTAAACGTGACTGCATTCTTATATCTTAAAAAGCACTAGTTCAGAGCACAAGCTTTAACATTTCATTTTAGGTTACTGGCTCCGGGGTGGAGAGCCCTTATATGGAGGCCGATGCCTAACCAATCCAGAATATTTATCCTAAGTTGAACAAATGCCTGTATATCTCAGGCCTGTGTGTTTATTTTGCTGGTACAGCCTCCTGTTGTAACCAAGAGGTATTGTTAAAAGCCCGATTGTTAAAGATATTTGCGACTTTGCAAATATTGTCATTCCACTGAGGGGAGACTAAAGAGTTGTCTGTGAGATGTAGGCCAGTGACTCTGAAAACAGTGGTGGACAAATGAAAACATTTATGGGGTAGACGTGGAGGAAAAATATGAAACCTTGGCATTAGGGACTCCACAGAAACCCAGTAAGATGTCAGGGTCAGACCAGACAAGTAAAATGGATTAGCTCGGCTGTGTGTCTAAGGAATTATTGACAGTGATGGATGTGGGCTACTTGTAATTCAGCACCCCCACACATTACTTATAAGAAACCTAAGTAGCCTCAGTGTCTGGCCCAGTGTATGGAACAGGGTTAGAGCCTTCCAAGCATCAGTAGACCATAGCTGCTTGTGAACAGAGTGGACCCAGGCAAAAGAAAAGCAACCACTGATGTGTAAAATATATGTGACTTGGGTCTTATTCTTTTTAAAACCTTAAAGGCAGCACAGAAGAAGAAATAGAGAAGATTAAACCAATAATCACAACACACTTAAATTCCCAGAGCAGATATGCTTAGTATGAAGTTAAATTCAAGATTTGAGTGAATTTCAAAGATTAGGCAACTAAAATCAAGGTGTTCAAATGGTGACGCCTTAAAGACAGAATAAGGAGTGGGCAACGAACGAGAAGGTATTTTTTTGCCCCGTGCACATCATAGACTAAACAGTTTCCAGACCCCCTCTAGTAAGCACGCAAATGAAGGGATTTATTAAAAGCTTTTGCAAGTGAAGATGATCTGCCATGGTGTGGTTTTGAGTAAAATGAAGCCCTTGATCAATAGACGACCTCTATCCATCTATTTTCTCTAATTTCGCAACTGAAATTTGGAACAAAAATATTGGGGGTGCTCTTGGACTAAATAAAAAAGGTTAAAAAATAAGCGAAAATGTGTCCAACTAGAGAACTAGAACATCAAGCTCTCCAGAGTATCAACCGATTTTAGCTACAGAAAAGTAGTCTGGACTTTGCACAAATAGATAGCAAGAGACTGCTCACTGCGCCGAACCATAGCCATGCCAGTGCACTTGCATTCGTAAGCCTCACTGAAGTCTTCCGCACTGCACACTGTAACCACAGTCATCCTTCGAAGTTTGAAGAGACATCACTCCTGACATTTAGGCCCATATTTATTCTTGTTTTGTGCCGCATTTGTGTCATTTTTTGACGCAAAAGTACAAAACATAATTGTATTTTGTAAGTTTGCGCCGCTTTTGCGGAAACAAATGACGCAAATGTAGTGCAAAAAAATAATTCATATGGGCCTTGGGTCCTTATTAGATAATTGGCCCTGCGCCCAACCCATAACATACAGGGTGATGTGCCTCTTACAGTGAAAAAAACCATAGAAGTTCGCTGAAAAAAACAAAGGGTAAAGTGAGATTACAATTATGAATTGTAATGATATCTAAACTTACATTTTAAAAAAACCTTAGAAATTCACTGAAAAAAAAAGGTTAAAAGGGTGTTAGATGAAAAAGTCAGTAAAACATATTTTTTAATCTAACAAAACCAATCAAATTCACCAATTATAGTTATCTCAAATAACTATACTTCAGCCCCTGAAGTGACTGCAACTTGCTTATAATTGCTAACTACCTCATATATTACACAACTCATGACATGTTCTATAGATCATTTATAACATGGCTGCAACATCTGATATGACATCATTGATGACCACACTGTGCATGGTGGGGTTGGGAGTTAGTGGGAACTATTTACAGCAGTCAGTTTAGCCACTAGGTCAGTTCTGCACCCTCTCTCCTATGCAGTTGCAGGTCCCACCAGGAGTGGCCATGCAATCTCCCTTCAGTATCCCTTCTGGAGTACCGCCTACTGTGAATGGTGGATAGGGTGATTATACGCGAGCTTAAAAAGCCTTCCGGCAACTTGTGGTACAAGAAGTGTTCCTGCAGCCAGTCGCGGCTTGCAACGCTTAAAAGGGGCGTGGTGGGAGCGGCGCGATGGGGAGGGGAAGGGGGTGCTGGGGGAGGAGGGAAGCGAGGGGTACCTTAAATTATTTTTTCAAAAAAATTAAAAACATACCTGATCTGCCGGCCTGTGGCACTCTCCTTTCAGGTATCGCAGCAGGCACAGGCTCCCAGCCTGCCCTGCGTCAATCCTGACGCTGCTCAAAGCAGCGTCAGCATTGGCTGGGAGCACCCAGCCAGGGCGCTCCCTGGCAGACACAGTTGCCTGGCTGGAGACAGCCTACAGTGCATGTGTGTTTGGCTGGCCCAAGACGGCCGGTCAAAAGACACATGCGCTCTGCACTCCCCCAGTGCATGTCACCCCCCTGGTCCTGCCTCTTTCAGAACGAAAGGATAATAAACATGGTTTATTATCCTTTCGTTCTGAAAGGATTGCAGCTTCTGCTGCTGGCAGGGGTGGGGGGAGGGGGCGATGCTCCTCTGCCTTTATGGCGCAGCCGACCCTGCCTGCAGCTAACGTGTCTGCGCCTACCTGCGGGGCAAACCCCTTTAGCACAATCAACCAGAATAAAGAATAAAAAAAATTATTACACAAAACAAGTGCCCACTGCTCCGTCTTCCCTCGGTCAATACTTGAATATGTAAAATGTGCTGATCACGTAGAGGTTGGCTATGCAGAGATTCTTTGGTTATAAAATTGCAGAAGGGCTGACAATAGGCGCGCCCCAGGCAGACTAAACATGACCATACATGGCATCTCCGTTGTCAGCCGGATGACCTTGGGAGATATCAAGTAGAACATAACAGACCCTAAAGTTAAAGCTGCATCGCAATTACGGAAAGATTGTTAGTGAAATGGTCTTTTTTATGCAAACAAGAATTGCTGCGGACATTATAGACATTAGCAAGGCAGACAGGAGTCCGTGTCTTTAAGGGCGAGCTCTCGTGGTCATTGTTGTGTGAGCAGGGAGTTTGCAGGTAAGTTCGGAATGAAATGTAATCCACGTGGTTCTACTGCATAACATAAGTGAAACATACGTCATGAATGTAAGATTCTAATATGTTGAGAGTTTAGCTTCAGAGCTAAAAATTTAGCGATAGGCAGGTATTTCTGCTGCATCTTAGTACGAGTTTCACAAAATTAAAATGTACAGACTATTCTTTTTTCGTGAAATGAGGCACAATTCAGCAGAGCACGGCACTGGAAATCACACACATGTACAACACCATTAGTCCCAAGGCACTATCCTTCCCCAGACATCTGATGATCAGGCGCGCCCGTCCTTTAGGGTGGAGGGGCCACGCCCCCCCACCTTTTGCCCCTCATGAAGAGTGTCTGTCAGGCTGAACAAAAGTCAGCCTGACAAACACTCTTCATTTTCAGGTCAGGCAGCCAGAAGTGTGACGTGCGCGATTTGCGCAGACTCCGAGCTGACTGAGCAGAACTTTGCTGGGCTGAGGAGGTCACAGCTCCTATGGGCGTGCCTCGAGGCCCTCCCCTGGGTGGCGAGGAAAGTGTCATCCCTTGACTTCGCCCTGGGTGCTTCAGGTTTAAGCCCTGAAGTGCCCAGGGCGAGTGTCCATCAGTGACACTTCGTCACAGAGTGGGGTGGGGTCAGCAGTCTCACTGACCCCATCCCACTCTGTGACGAGGCTGGGACTGCTGCCTTACTTCAGCCAATGAGGGAAGGCAGCATTCCCAACCCTCCTGGGACCTCGAGGCTGAAGGTAAGTGTGTGGGTGTGTGATGTTTTAAAATGAATGTTTGGTGTGTGCGTGCATGTTTGAATGGTATGAGTGTTGTTAATGGATGCGTGTGCGTGCGTGCGTGAGTGTGAAAGAATGAGTGTGTGTGAACTTTTAAAATGAATGTTTGGTGCATGCGTACATGTTTGAATGTTATGAGTGTTGTTAACAGATGTGCGTGAGTGCGTGTCTGTGTGTGAAAGAATGAGTGTGTGTGTGCTTCTCACCCGCCCCCCACTCCCTCCTAAAGCTGCCGGCCACCACTGCTGATGATCACTCTAAATTCTAATGCTATCTTGTTCTGCGAAAGACACTGACCTGCAGCTGGTCTACCAGGAGATGGCCCCACACTGCACTGCACAGCACTGCACAACTCTCACTGGAAATTCCTTTAGAGGGGATGAATGGGAAGATCCGTTTCAATGTTTGGTAAATGGCTTTTCACGCGCTTCAGACAATGTTGCTATTTTCAATGACGTGGAATTACTCCATGGAAATGAGATATTTCGACAACACAGCATGGAAAAAAGTGTGTCTCATAGCACTCCCTAATTGTTGCAGCTTTATATACAGGAACATATGTGGAAATAGTGCTTCTGGGTGGCATTCCTGATTTAATGCGAAACGTGTGATAGTATAATGATGAATGGATATGGTAACATAAAATCCAATAATCCCTCAATAGCCCTAAAGCGTTCAATATTAATGTCCAGTCCATAAATAAAAATAAAAAAAACACTGAACTCAACATTTTGCTGAACCTATCACCAGAAGTACTGCATACAACTGATCCTGTCTCATTTATCTAATGCTACTGTAGAACAAATCTGGCACTAGGATCACAATAGAGTCTTGGGGGATGGCCGTCCACGGGGAGGTCTGCCCTCTGGGTACATTTAGGGAATAGCGCAGCCTGGTCATTATGTTGAGTTTTGGGCTATGTTGGACTGTAAGGATATATATATATAGTTACTTCCTTGGGTGGCACAAGCAGCGCTGCAGGCCCACTAATAGCATTTAATTTACAGGCCCTGGGTATAGGGATACCACTGTACAAGGGACTTACAGGTAAATTAAATTAAGTGTGGCAATTAGGTGTAAGCCAATCATACCAACTTTAGAAGGGAGAGCCCTTCACTTTAGCACTGATCAGCAGGGATAGTGTTCAGATTTCTAGAGCTATACTATACTATAGTTTTGACCTCTTGCTGTTGGCTCTAGAAATCTGAACACTATCCCTGCTGATCAGTGCTAAAGTGAAGGGCTCTCCCTTCTAAAGTTGGTATGATTGGCTTACACCTAATTGCCACATTTAATTTAATTTACCTGTAAGTCCCTTGTACAGTGGTATCCCTATACCCAGGGCCTGTAAATTAAATGCTATTCGTGGGCCTGCAGCGCTGCTTGTGCCACCCAAAGAAGTAACTTTTCAAACCTGTCACAGGCCTGCTAGCGCAGGGCCTGCGTGCACAGTTTTCTGCCACAGGGTCCTGGCATCTAAATCTACTTGCCAGTCCCAAAACTCCCCATTTACTACATTAAGTCACCACTAAGGT
Organism: Pleurodeles waltl; assembly: GCF_031143425.1. NCBI lineage: Eukaryota > Metazoa > Chordata > Amphibia > Caudata > Salamandridae > Pleurodeles > Pleurodeles waltl. The sequence continues at coordinate 322,995,330 of NC_090436.1, forward strand.
AGGCCCTAGCTAGCCCTATGGGCAGGGTGCTATGTATGTAAAAGGCAGGACGTGTGCCTGGTTGCGTGGCTTTGTCCTGGTAGTGACAAACGGTCTATTTGGTTTCTCCCTGCTGTGAGAGCTGCCTTGCTCATAGGATTGCATTGGAAATGCTCTGTCTTATGAGTAGGGGGTATTGTCCCATTTATGAGGTGTAGCTTAGGCATGTTTGGTATAGTTGTAATGGTAGTGAGAAATTTTGCTTACTGGTGTAGGTGGATTTGTTATTATCATTATAGAAATGCCAATTCTAGAAAGTGAGCATCTTTGCTGTGCTTATGACTCTGGACTTTTGCAGCTTGATTCCAATCCACGTCTGGGCAGGGTGACAGCTGGGCTTTGTGCATACTTTTCATACAGCCTGTACACCGGGAGGGTGGAGGTGTCACAGAGGGGCATCTGCATATTGAATGGTCTTCCTGGGCTGGGAGAAGGGGAGGCTGGGCACACCTGCATTTGTAAAGGCTGTGCCCTGGCCTCACATAAAGGGCTTGTTTACCCCCAACTGATGCCTAGAGCCTCTGCTGGAGGAGGGAAGGGACCCTCCTAGAACCAGTTGTAACTGGCTTGAACCTCCTCTCCCCCTCTTTGTTAACCTTGTGCAAAACTCAGTATAAGTACAGGGGGTTTCCCCATGAAAATAAGACACTTTGAACACTTTTAACATGCTTGGAACTGGACACAGAATGCTGCTGGAGGGACTCGCCAGTAAGCGCCTTGGACTGCCGCTGCTGCTGTGCTAACCTGTGACCTACTGGGCCACTAGGAGGAACTGCCACTGTCTGCATCCCTTTTGTGCTGCCCTGTTGCAAGGCCCTGCCGCCCTGTGCTCCACTTTGGTGTCCCCAGGGGCCGGGTGCTGTGGCCCCTGACACCTGCACTTGCCTGCTGTAGCGTACGAGGAGTGCTTCATGTTAATTGTACAGCGCCTGGAGGAGCACTTTCTTTTATAGGAACCTCGCGCTTTAGGAAGCGCGTTTCTGCCTTCTGAATCACTCGCGCGCCCCGGGCATTCTGTAATTGTTGAGCGTGTCTGAAACATGCTGTGTTGTGTGCCCCCGGGGCATGAGGAAAAGAAGTGTCAAGTGAGCGTGCTCCTATCGATACCCCCCAGTCGAGGTACACCAAGGAGGGTGCCCCGGGGGCACCAGCCGGAATTGATTCCTGGTCACATCACTGCCGTGACCCAGGACTTCAGGCTGCTCACGCATCGGGTGCAGGAGAGAGAGAGGGAGCCCCAGGAATCCCCGAGGGCAGTGAAGTCCTTTGTGAGGATCGGAGGGCTGCCAGAGGAGTGAGCCAGGTCAGGCCCCAGAGCCTGGAGGCCGAGTAACGTGCTCCAGGAGGCATGCACTGTGGGAGCAGGTAGCTGCTTTCGTCTGGAGACGAGTGGCTTCCAGAAGATTGTGCAGCACCGCGGGAACCCCAAGAGGTCCTCCCGCCATCTTGGGCACCAGAAAAGCAGGACACGGGGGCAAGGGTGAGTCCCTCTACCCCAGTCACTGCGTTAAGAGCGTGATGGCTCCCGTACTGTATTTTGTTTTGGCCCTTGGCCTCACTGACCCCCGCGAGGGTGAGACGAGGCCCCCTACTGTTTTGGTTTCTTGGGGCACCTACGTAGGCCATCTCTCTTTAAGAAACGGAGCGCAGGAGCTCCAAGGGTGGGACACAGGAGTCCTGAGTTACTGCCTCATCGCTCCTGGTGACCTGCTAGGCTTGATGGACATATGCGCCTCATGGTAGGTGCCTTTGTTCCTGTATCAGGTGTTTTATTAGGATGGCTGCATTCTTGATGATGTGGTTATGACCTTCAGATGTTCCTGATATGGACCTTATGTTTGATGTTTCTATGACTTGCCATATATTTTCTATTGTTCCTTCTATGGGCATCCATGATGATTTTATGACAAGTTAATTTTCTTAGTAATTATTTCCTGGCTACTGTTTATGTTGCAGAATAATCAGTAACCTATGTGTTATATGTGACTACTGCTGGTTTTTGCAGAGTATTAGGACTGTGTATTGTTCTGAAAACTGCTTGGGTAGCAGGGTATTACTGACATCTTGTGTTTGGTCTAATGATGTTGTGTACAATACAGTTTATTTTTATATAACTTGGCTTTGTGTTTCCTTTGTGGCTGGGATAGTGCGTCACGTGTGTTGCGTGTGTTGTGCAAATGCCTTAAACATTGCCTCTGGGATAGGCCTGACTGCTTGTGCCAAGGAGGAGAGTAGGGATTATCTTGGGTGTGTAACTCCCTTGCCCTGACTAGAGTGGGCGGGTTCTGCCTGGCTTAGGTGCATACCCTAACCAACCAGAAACTCAATTTCTAACACACACACACACACATATATATATATATATATATACAGCCATTTTAGATTACTAGCCACCATTTTATAAGCGGTAACAGGGTGGCTGGCATTTAGTCAGAAAAGCTTTCCCTTTCCAGTATTGTTTTGACTGGGACAGGATTAGCCTATGATATGGGACAGGGCACATGGTTGCACGCAGGCATTGGAAGGATGGCAGCAGCTGGGTCCTAATCACTCTATACAGGGAGGGCTTGTTAGAGCTAGCACCGGTAAGGGCAAGGGCGTAGTTGGGGCAGGTGGTGCGGGGTGCAGGAGGGAGTTAGGCCTTAGGCTGCAGCTACTGTGGCAGCAGGCCTTGAGGGGAGCGATGGGGAAGAGGAAGAGGTGATGAGTCTGAAACAGGTCTATACTAGGGTGGCCCAACAAGCAGCCAGCATATCTAGGACATAGCAACAGCATGGAGTATTGGGAGCTCAGGGTGCACGGTCTCAGGAGCTGGCAGGTGTGGACAGGGACATAGCTAGTAGTTGGTAGTTGTCAGACGTGTGGGGAAGCCCGGTTTGGCATGAGTTAGTTGCTAGCACACCGGGCCCCTTCAGTTTTTCCGGGCATGGGAGACAGTGGCATGGCAGACTCAGGAAAGCTCTGTATGGCTCCAATGCCCGGAGATGGAGAGAAGGTTTGGCCCTATACGGCCAGCTGAATGGCTATGGGGGACACCAAGATCGCTGCCACAAGAAGGCCCAGAACAGTTTCGGCAATGCAATCGGTTGGAGGGTACAGGACTGCCCCTGGCTACCTACATATGTTGTGGCGTACTGCATTGGAAGAGGGGTGGGTAGTCATAGTAAGGACCCTCACTACAGAAAAGAAAAACAGATAGGGAATTAAATATTGGTAAGGCCACAGTGGCAGGCTGCCACAAGTGATGCGAGTGGAAATGTGTTGAAAGGTACAGAATTAGATTATGATGGGGCTTGGTTGGTATAGTGGTTCACTGCAGTGCTTTGGTGAATGAGATGGTACATCAAAAGGAGGTAAGAAGAAGGTGAACAAGGAGTGGGGGCACACAATTATTAAAGTGTTGGCATTGTCTTACAGCAGCAGCATGCCATTCAGGCAGTGCTGGAACAGAGGATTCCAATGACGAGGCAGCAGGCTGCAGAACGAGCACCGCCCCTTACAGAATTAAAGCATGGTACAGCAGCAGCATACCATTCGAGCAGTGCCAGAATGGAAGGTTCCACTGGTGAGGTGGTGGGCACCAGAACGGGCACCGACCCTGGTGCCAGATAAAGTCTATGATGGCAAGCATATGGCTGCTGCGACGGTTTCAGTTGGTGTGGATGCTGTGTAGTTGCAGGAAGGGAGCACAGTCGTTTGCGAAAAAGGTGTCTATGTGACTGACACAGCGGTTGGCACAGACAACATGAACACTGCAGCAACAGGGTTGGGGCGAGGGGACAAGGCGCCAGGGATCACGGGGCCAGTTGAGGGTGCAAAGGCTATGGATGGGGCACAAATGAGGCACAGGACAAGTAGGCAGGTAAGAGTCGAGGAGGGGGTCTCTGCAGGGGAACAGACAGAGGACCAGGTCAAGGGCCCAGAGAGTAAGGGATTCATATTAAGAAGCTCCCCTACATGGGGGTTTCAAAGTGATTATAAGCACGCCTAGTGTTAGTAACCAAGGAAAATGTATAATGGAGAATACGTGGAAATGCTGAAACTGTTACACAGGGAGTTGAGAGTGAAGGAGGTTTTTAAAGAGGTGGAATATGAGCTCGGGAACCGTCCCAAGGTCCAGTTGACAATATAGTATTGGACAGCGGCTTTCATTTTTATGCCGGCGTTAATGCGAAAAACTCAGTGAGAGGTGTGTAGTACTGTGTTTATATATGGACACAATATGAAAAGTGCAAATAAATTATATGATGACAAGTTTCGGGCACTCATGGTGTTGGACCTCGAAATACAATGAGGGGAAGTGGACTCTGACCTCTGGCACCATTTGAAGGGGCCTCTTCCAGTTTGACAAAACAATTTTCCTGGCAAGCAAGCTCCCTCTTGTATACCACCCCATTTGAAGGGTGCCTACCTGGAGAGGGATGGGTTCAAGGGGAAGAGGACCACCTGGGTAGTCGGGAGAGTGCTAGGATTTTAATAATGGAATATGCAGCAGAGACTACTGTAAGATCTGGCATGAATGCTCCAAATGTGCAGGCAGGTACGGTGCGGGAAGACAATCCATTACTTCCTCGGGACCGCAGCAGTAGTAGCAGGGGCAGCTCAACAATCAACCGCAAGGCCAGTCCTCCAGTTTCAGGGGCGGACGTGGGGTACAAGGACCTTGGGTCAAGAGCTCATACATCCAGTAAAATGGAGTGGCTCAAGTTTTGGTTAGCACAAGTTGACAAGTGGGATAATGCAAAGTTTTTGGGGGAAGGGTTCACTTGAGGGGGTTTTGATTGAAGTACCAGGGACCAAGTTCGCGCAGGTGGGCAAACAATCTTAAATCAGTCGGGCTCCTCCAACATGTTGGTACAAGAAAAATTGTTGACAGAGAAAAACCTAGAGCAATATATACCAGAGGAAACTACTTGGTATTCAGGAAATCATGGTGACCTGGGAGTCCCATTGGCACCAGAGAAGACAGTTGGACCCAGCACAGGGCTGTTCATCCTTGGGACTGAAATTGATTTGAAGGCACTGGAAGCCTGTATGCCTTAGAAAAAGGAAATAATGATACAATGGGTTTTTATTGGTAGGTAACCTGAGGTAATGAATGTGATGAGGTTTTTAAGAAATCACGGGGGACCTGATAGTCAAATTGGCTCCAGAGAAGACGGTCGGACCCAGTACGGTGCGGTCCTTCTTAAGCAATGAAATCAATTTGGGGGCATTGGAAGCCCGCCTATCACCCGTAAAGAAAATAACAATGCAGCTGGTGTTAAATGCACTGTTGGCCAAACACAAAGTTACAGTTAAGGAGGTTCAGGTGCTGTTGGACCACTTGAATTTTGCATGCAGAAGGCGAGGGCAGGGAGGTCACTTTTAGGTTTGTCATTACCGCACCACCATGTTAGGTTGTCAGCAGGCAGGAGGGAGGATTTGAGGAGGTGGCGCTTCTTTTTGACTCTTTCAACAGAGTACTGTTAGTGGCCATGACTGAACTTGATTGGGATGCACAGGTCTTTCCCAATGTGGGCGGAAGGATAGGCTTCAGGCTCTATTGGCAGCTACAGTAGTGTGCAGAGCAGTGGCCAATGGGATGGAAGCACAGGGGAAGGAATATAGCCTTCCTCAAATGTTTCCATAAATGGAGAGAGTAGTTGGCACATAAGAAGGTTCCTCTTAGCATCGACAACGTGGCAATGGTACAGGTGGTGAACGGGCAGTCAGAGAAGAACGCACAAGTTTGGAAGTTGGTGCAGGTTTTTGCATGGAAGTGTCTTGGATTTGATATTTTGTTTAGAGCACAAAATGTTCCAGGAGTGGACAGTGACACTGCTGAGGCTTTGTCTCGTTTCACAGTGGGAGAGATTCCAGGGGCTGGCCATGGAGGTAGACACAGTCAGGAGAACGATGCTGCAGGAGTTGTGGACAGTAGGCAACAGAGGATGCTGCAGCTGTTGGTAGAATCAATGGCTGGGCCGATTAGACCGCCTTATAGGCAGGCTTAGGTTGAAATTTTGAATAGCAGGGCTCAGTGGGGAAGCGATGTTGGGGACCAGACAGACGATATGGTTCCGTTCTTGAGGCCATTGATTGAGAAAGGACAGTCCAGGGTTCCCACTGCAGTTAAACTAAGGGGCATTGTTTTCTTGGGTAAGCTCCTCCGGAATATACCCCAACGGATGGGCAGCTGGGGAAATGGATACTGGAAGGGTGGGCTAGAGAGGCTGGTTGGTCCGGGCCGAAAGGAGAAGACCACTGGCTTGGGGAATACCTGGTGGGGTGCTTTTGAGTTTACACGTGGTATGTACAAGTGAAGACAAAGAGGTTTTATTTTCTACTCTACTGACTGGGTTATTTTTGGGGCATTTAGAGTTTCTCAGCTTCTGGGGTAGAGGGAGTCAAAGAGTGTTATGGGAGGAAGTGTGACAGAGTGAGGCGTGTCTGCAGATATGACTATGCAGGTCACAGATAGATCAGAGGGGGCAGGGTATATCGATTCTGCTGTGCAATACCCTATAGCCGTTTTTGTGCCGGGTATATTGGAATGCCTCACTGCAGCTGAGGTCTCTTGCTGGGGTTGGTAAAGATCTCAGACATATTGACGGCAAGCCGGTGACGACTTTTCAGTTACTAGTTTTGTCACCCAATGGGCTGACACAATTAGGATTGGATGCGAAGGGGGATGGGACACATTCATTTCGCATAAAATTGGTGACGGAGGCAGCTAGATAGGGTTGGACTGAACAAAACATCATGACTGTGGGCAGATGGACTTCTAACTGCTACCAGCAATATGTGCGGGGAGGGGGTTGGCTAGGCCATGCATACTGTTTCAATTGTTTTTGTTGATTTTTCCAGATTCGGTTCCAAGCCCAGAGGTACCTGGCTTGGCACTGTGGATAGCAGAACATTCCTTTGTAAAGTGGAGAAAATCATGACCCCTCCATACTAAATGTAAGATGGCATGGCAAAGGGGGGATGAGAAGGGAGGACCAGTTGCCTTGCTAAAATAGGTTGAAGATGGGGGGAATGCCTGGGCATATTATTGATACATTTGGGTGAAAATGACCTGGTGTTACAAAAAGGGGTAGCTCTCTTGCAAGAGATATAAGATTATTTGTCGGAAATACATAAGCAGTGGTCAGGTTGTCACATCATGTGGACAGAGTTTTTACCGGGGAGAGTTTGATGAGGGACCTCCAAACCAGCAGCAATCAAGAGAACTAGGAGACAAATTAAGAGAGAGGCGAGGTATTTTGATAGAGAGTGAAATATTAGTAGAATTGAGCATGCAGACTTGAGATATGATGCTGGGCAGTTTTCCGCTGAGATGGAGTGCATCTTCCATTTATTGGCAGGGAGCTATATTTTGTTATAGGTGCGAGAAGTAGTGGCTTAGATGTTCCACATGCATTACAGCTTACAGGACCATAAGGGGTGCAGAAAAAGTCAGGAAAGGGCCTTTTTCTGGGTGGGAGTTGACCGAGAAGTTAGCATGGGCTAGCCAAGTTTATTGTTGCTGACAGCTGCAATCCAGGCTGAAAGAAAACGGGTAGTCAAGTGCATGCCTGGATGAGGCAGGAAGTTCAAGGTTCATTAACAAGGTAACTTAGAGGTTAATAGTTGCATTAAAAATGTATGCCAGGTTGAAGGCCTCAAATGAGAAAGTTTAGCCCAGGAGGAGGTAGAACCTTGCAGGTTTAGGTTTGTGGGGAGGGGCGACATTTTAGGGGTGGGAGTAGTTTAACGTAGGTAACTTATTTGTATAGTGAGGTTTAGTTTTGGAAAGAGAAAGACCGAGGGTCTATTATATGTGAAGTGCACCTGTTTCAATAAAGCAGCTTTTGTAAGCTCAAACTCAATGTTGATGGTCTGTGCTGTCCCTGCAATTCTCCTAATAACATGACAAATAGTGCTGGGAATAAATGTTTGCTGAAATGTGAAATAGGGTGACTACCTCACTGTGTGTCCTGGGGACACTGTCTCCATTCCTGAACCTTTTAAGCCTGTCCATTTAGTTAAACTGAAGCAGAACAAAAGTACAGCACACAGAATGCATTAGGTTGTCAAAGCAAAGACATGAACTGGAAACAACGTCCATGATGACCAGGAAACAGGCGGTCAACTTAATGTGAAATACTCAGATCCCAGATTTCACTTAACTGTGTGTAGTCCCTTTATACCAAACTAAACATATGGAGAAAAAAAAAAAATATATATATATATATACTTGAGCCATGCCTAATTCTGTGATTCGATGATTCCCCTTTCCCCCAGTTTTGTATGCACAGGACGGAACTGACGAAATGAGCAAACCCTAACCTACTGCACATTGGTCATTGCAGAGAAAACTTAAAGCAAGGTCTATCGCCTTGAACTGGATGATGAGCATTGTCGGACTAGCTTATAGGGCAATCTTACAGTGTCAGAAGGGCTGGTCTGACAGATCAGTGTGTGGGCCATTTTTCGTCTGTTTGTGGGTTTGTTTCATGGTCTGTTGGGCCAGTCTCTACTGTTGATTCCCCTAATATTAGAGAAAAGTTGCCTATAGCAAACACAAATGCATGCACTGTTCCATACCTTGCAAAACACCTATGTAGCAAGTCTTTACAAGTTCAAAACTGCCTGGTTTATAGTATGCGGGTTACTTTTTTTGGTTATCTTGTTCGATTATGGGGGACACTGTCATCTCACCTACTGTGTTTTCTGTTGTGATAACTGCGCATATTTTGTAGACGGTAATTTCGTACCTTCAACAAATAAGCCTCCTGTGCATCCTGATGCATAATGCATGATCTTTGTAGATTAATACCAACCATCACGTATGGACAGTACCGCAATTTCACCAAGTGGATGTGTCATCATTATACTTTATGACAGAAAAGTGCAGCAACACCAAGGTACTTCTTTGCTCTTTGTTAAAGAAGAAAACGTGTTTTGGCAGCAATTATTTAGATAATTATAATTTCATTTATTGTTTCTAACTGAAGAGTGAGCTACAAATAACTGGAATGGTGATAAAAACAAATTATTGACGCTAGATTACACAGCCTGAAACGTGGTGAGATATAAAAGATGTATTCCAGTGAAGACTGTTTATTTTTGTAAACTCTGCAAGCCATGTCTACGAAGCTAGCATTTCACATAGAAAAAATACCGGCCCCTTGTAATTGTCTGAATTGCCTTCTAAAGGGCAAACCTTCATCAATATGCTTTAAAAAATCTTTTGACAACAATAGCATATAGTCAGTGTGTTTTTATTTTTTATCTGTTGCTTGAAATTTATATTTTATAGCAAACAAAAAATACTGAGATAGAATGACTTCCCTGTGTTTCTTCGCCTGTTTTGGCATGAAAATACCGACCAGACTAGTGAAGTACTGGCCAGGTGGCAACCCTAAGCAGTGGTTTCAGAAGAGAGAGTGAGGCTGACATGATGAAGCCTTTGGGGAAAATGAAGTGACTGTTTTGGATATTATACAAATCACGTGAAAGGTGGTTTCTGAAACGTTTCTGGGAAAGTGGTCACTATCAGATCTTCACAATGACACCAATGTTTTCTGAACTCTTAAAAAGATACCTTTAGCTGTTTTTTGGCAACAAATCGATTGTATACAAAATAGATTTATAGTGGGCTCTTTGCCCACTCATGTTGTTTATTGCCTTTCTTAGGAACCAGGTCCTGTTTCATTGGCTTTTTTGCATTTCTCCAACGAAGAAGCACTCTGGTCTCAGCATGCTTTACCTGGATGAATTCTGTCCTTCCACTGCTGATGTCAGACATTGCACCACAGTGCATAAATCATTAGTTTCTCTTCCCTACCCCCTCTCCCTTCCCATGTTTGTGCCTCTTATTAGTAAATAGTGCCTCAGGCTTGCTCCCAAATGCCTCACTCTCCGACTGTAAACCCCCATTGTACTGATGGGCAACCACCTTTAAATATTTTAAATATTTTTTAACCCATTCCAAGATGGAAGTACAAAGGTATGCATAAGCACACACACAAAGTGGCAAACTTAGACTGGTTATTGTATTTGCAAATGGCCACCACATACAAGTACGCATGCACAGATGCCTTCTTGAAAAGTTTTTTCTTATCCTTTAGCAAAAATCATTTTAAAATGGCCACCATGTGCGCACATTTACGATGGCAAAAATAGAATGATTTTTCTTAAAGTCAAAGAAAAATAATTGTGATTTGGCCTCCATACGTATGTGCACATGCATTCCAGCGTGGTGGGGAAAAATAATTTGGACCAAGGCAAAGGTTCTGCAGTTTGTCGTGGGTGAAACCTTCTGTATTTGACAGTATTTATATTTGTTTCAACTTTAAAGGAATACATGAGCTGGATTAGCAGCTGCGCGGGTTGATGCATGCATCCATCAACACACTCTGTGAGGTTAAGATGTTTCAGTTATGTTGGGTGCTAAGAAAAACCTTTTAGATTTGTTTTCAGATGAAAGTCAATGCCCAGGAAAGCCATTTCCATACTTATTTACATGCCTCAGAATACCTTGGTGAGGATCACAGAGGCGGTTGTATAATCAGTAGAGTGCATCACAGTTTTGAAAGACCTTAACATCACTCTGTTGGGAAACTCATTTCTGTCCTTCAAATGCTTCGAATATATCAAATAACTGATACTTTTTATCTCGCAATTGTGACGCCTGTGCCTCTGAAAATATGGTGTAACATTGATTCTACATGTTTTAATGGGACCAAAATGATTGATTCTCACCTATCCCATGGCGAACTTTCCTCCCCGGCCTTAGTTCGCTTTAATTGTAAACAGTAAGACTGCGCCCTTTGTGTTAAGGAGAGGTCTTGCTCGCCATCTGTGCTACTGTGATGACTGCTGTACTGAGTTTTCAGTATTTTCTCTCTACCCTGGACCATGGAGATTCTAAAAACCAATCCCTCTTTTTCTAATCCCAGACATCTCTACGAGATTCTAAGCAGCAGCCACCATTTGGGATCTTTCGACGTTAAACTGAAGTTTTCCTTTTACCATGATCACATTTATTTTCTGCTATCCTTTTTGTAATCTAGGTGCAAGTTCCCTAGGCCTGGAACCCTCCCATCCATTGCAAAAAGTATCATTAGTGAACACAGCGAAGGAAAAAGCATTATTTTTCAAAGAAAAATGACAATTCCCATTGAAATTCAGAGTGCGATGGAAGCCATCATGAGACTGGAGGGATAGTGTGGGTGGTGGTCCCCTCCTTCTCGTGGTCTGCCGAAGGAAAAGAGACTTCCAAACTTGGTAAACTCCTTCATGTCTTTTTTTCAAGTATGATTAATTAAATGAGAGTAGATGTAAATATGTGCTGCCCTACATTTACCCTACGTTGGAATTCACAATATTCCAAGGGTAATAGGTCGACATGTTTTAACATTTCTAAGATTTCCGCGTGCCATTCTCCTATCCATGAAATGTAGCGGATGTTCCCTTTCTTATGCCTAACACGTACCTACTCCTGTCGTTTGCAGGAGGGAGTATGTTTCCATATAACTAAAAGATGGGAAATAGCCTACAAAAAGTTGACCCCACCCTCAAAAAAACATTATTCTCACATTGTCCGTGTTTAACCCTGATTTATTCAGGCAAGCGCTCTAAATGAGTAAGAAGATCCTGCATGAAAATTCTGATTTTATGAATTAGGATTTCCTTTTGCTTGTGAAGTATGTGTTTGACGCCCGTAGGTGATACCTAGAAGAAAGCACTGTGATGCAGGCGCAGAGTTTGGGAAATGTAAAATGCAAGGCATCTCTCAGCAGAGCGGTTCTGGGTAGCTTCCTGCAGGTTGAAAAGACGCGCATGGAGACACATGTGTTATAGTGATGGCACCAGTGAAGGTGCAGAACAAGTACTTAGCACTGCTGTTCAATTTCAGTCTTATTGTCGGCTCTAATTATTCTGTCGTGCCCCAAGGATCCCTGAGTTGGAGTATATTAGCAGTTCACAGTAGTGCTTATTAGGCTCGCATGTGCTCCACATTCAGTAACACGTCAGTAGCATCTACACCGTCAGGTTGGAAAACACCTCACCAGCGGTCCCAGGATCAGGCGCCTGTGCTTAGAAGACACTTTACAATTGTTTGAAAGTGGTAAACTTGACATTACACAAGGTAGAGCTCGCTGACTATACAGCTAATCCAGTGCTTAATTTGCCAGCGGGAGTGCCAACATAACTACTAACCACCACACTCGTACAAGTGTGACAGTTCAGACTATTCCAGTCCATCCAGGGCTATAAGAATGGCATGGGACAAAGTATTATTCTTTTTTTTTAATATATATTTAATGATTAAAAAACTGTTGCTGTGCTCATCATAAAATTGGAAAACAGCGCCATCATGTGTCTGCTGCTGAAAATGAAGTGCCGCTGCTGAGCATCAGATATCACTGGCTCAAATTAAACACTGGTCTAATCACATGTAAAATACATATGAGTGTAAATGCAAGTTCCACAGGGATGTTAAAACTGACCAGCCTTCTAGCTAAGCTGAGCGTGGCAAAAAATCTGAAATATGTTGTTCTTCAGCATGTGCTTCATTCCGCTGTGCCCTGACAATGATATTCCAGAGCTCCAGCACTGCACACCTACACCAGCACTGCCCTGTCAGTAGTACTGGGGTACTTCACCAGTGTGTACTTTCCCTTGCACTTCTCTGTCAGGGCCACAGGGAGCTCCCGTGGTGTGAGCTTCCTTCAGCAGTGCCCTGGCAGCGATACTGGTCAACTCCATTCCTCTGTAATTCCCCTGGAAGTGTCCTGTCAGTGTATTAGGAGAGCCCTGTCAGTGATGATGGAAAATTCCAGCACTACATGCTTCCACCAGCCGTGCTCTGTCAGTGGCATGGGAGGACACATGGAGTGTGACCTTACCCCGTTCATGCCGTGTTAGTGTTCTTGCATTTGAGCAGTGTCATCTTCTTTAGAAGTGCCCAGCCAGTGATTCTGGGGCACATCACCAGTGTGCCCTTCGCCGCCCACTGTCCTGCCAGTGCTATAGGACAGCTCCAGCGGGCGGAGTCTCCTCCAGTAGAGCCCTGGCAGTCACAGTGGAGGGCTCTAGCACTTGGCGCTGTACTATGGGAGAGGTCTGCGGAGTGAGCTGCTCAGCAGTGCCCTGGCACTGATATATGTGAGCCCCAGCAGTGCACAGCTCCACGCGCAGCCCTCTGCAGGAGAATCAAGCAATCTGAGACAAAAGGAAATCTCACTGTAGCAACAACGTTCATTATGATTAACCTGTAAGGGTGCAAACTACTTCACACAAAAATGACAAAAGGCCAGTTGAAACTAACATAAAAACGTGATGTTTGCTTTCTTTACCTGCATGGTTCATTTAAGAAGCACACTTTTGCTTTTCCCTTCCGATTATTCCTCAATACTATTTTCTTTTTGAATTGCTTGAAACAAAGCCCTTAAATCCACTGAAATGCACTTAAAAGTTGTACTTGGCATTGTGAGATGAAAAATGCAAACGTCCAGTTTACCGGTCCGTGTTGGCCAGTGGTCTGGCTGTGGGACCCACAGCCCGTGGGGTAATGTGGGGATGCCGTGGGTCCGCGTCTCTTAAAGCAGTCTGGAAAAAATGGTCAGTTTTTGCTGCGAACAGACAATGGATGGGCAGTAGTTCGAACAGAAAGAGGTGAAGGCCTCCAGCATATAGTGCTGGAGTCTGAAAACCACGTTTGTTGTGTAGAGGGAACCGGCTGTGCTGGTATCTGAGATAAATGTGGCTATTCTGTGCCTATTTATTGAACACTGCAAGTACCACAAACTCTCCAGACAAAAAGGACATTTGTAACTGTGTCCTAAATATCAAGAAGGAGTTGCAACCACTTGTCAGAAGTGCTTTGCACAGACAGACAGACTCTGACAGCCGTCATTGGATGTAATCCATATTGTTTTTGCATTTGATGGCCTAATGCGATGGGTATGCCCAGATATTGGCTTATGCGCACTGTGTCATAGCACTCAAGCTGTACTGCACTGCACGGCTGAGACCTATGTGGTGTTGCTTGTTTTTCCCATCTGGAGGGTACCTGGCCTGGCATTTCAGGCTGGAACCCCGGCCTGGCACTTCGGGTTGGAAAGGCCCCAATGGAACAGAACCAAGAATGATTGCATAAAGCGAGTCTCTGTCTAAAACGGCACAGTGGAGGGAAACATTAGTCTGGAACGCGATCCTGAGTGATCAGCAGTGGCTGAGATGAATTCAAGCATTACTTAGGTCACCTTGTTGCTTTTGCAGTAGACGCTTTAAGTGCAATGAGTATACCAAGACGAAGGTCCCAAGCTCGTTGTGCTGTAAGACTCAAGTTACACCTCACTGATGCGATCCAAGTAGGTAGAAACTAGTCTGTGGTTGCTTGTGTTCCCATCTGGAGGGGACCTGGACAGCCGGTTGAGGCTCGACTGTTCCTGTTGGAACAGGACCAAGACTGATTGGCATAAGTAGGGTCTCAGTCTATAATGGCACCATGGACAAAAAAACAATGGTTTGGAATGTAGACCTGGGCAATCATCAGCGGCTGAGATTAATCCAAGCATTCCTTACAACACCTTGTTGATTTTCCACTGGATGTACTGTGGATGTTCTGTTAGGACAATCTATTATTTTTAACCGTCACAATCTTTTCCTCAAAAGTAGGCAACTATCCAGCAACACTATGGGCCTTTTTTACAAGCCCCTAGTGCCACCGTTGCATCATTTCTTGACGCAGCAGTGGTGCTAAGCAGTCCCCTACAGTGCGTCACATTTACAAACTGGAGCAATGGGACCATTGTGCCAGTCTGTAAATTCTTGCGCCACATTATACCTGCGCCAAGTATAATGTATGCAAGGTAGGCGCCCCCCATCAAAAGCCACACAGAATTGCCGCAGTGAAATCTACAAGATTTCACTGTGTCGTTTTGTGCCTTCACCATGTCAAAAATGTTAAGCCTGCTCAGAGTAGGCATCAAACTGAGGCAAGGCTTTTTAAAATGAGAACCTTCCATGCATTGCTGGAGTAGTGCCATTTTTTTACGCTAGTCCAGCAATGCGTAACTTTAGCGCCACAGATGAGTCGGAATTTCTGACACATCTGTCAAAAATGTGTGCCGTGGAGCTCTGATTAATAAATACAGCTCTACCATGGTGTCGTTAGGTGGGTGCAGGGCAGCTTAAGAAATCTGACCTATCAGAGCCGATGTGTCAGATTCTGTGTCAGATGTAAATGAGGCCCTATGTCTTGTAACTTCAAAATACATCCTATGTCCCAGGCCATAGTCCTGCGAAATATCCTTATCGATCCGCCCACCCCCTGCCTGTCATACTATCTGAACACCATATGTAGCCTCCAGCTTACTCAGATTTGATTATCCTATCCAACGTTGGGCAAGGTTTAACAACCTGAGAGGCTTACATACCTCAGCATTTTCAAATCACTAGCAGTTGCGGTTACACTTTCAAAATGGAATGCCTTGGCTGGAGAGGGGTGAAAAACACAGTGAGTGCAAGAGGTTTCTCATCATGTCCATGATGAGGCCTGTGTTCTCCCCTTCTCTGCCTCACTCGTCAAAGCCAACACCTCAACTTTCTCAGAACCCCAACACGTGTGCTACGTATGCTATAGGTTACACCTGCAGACAGAAAAGGATGCATTGGGAGAGAGAACATGGCTGCCACTGTAAGGAACAGCGACAGTACAACACCAGCTGATACCACTTACTTGCGGTGGCTACTTTTACAGCGACGAGGGAAAGTTGTGTGTTAACGTAGCCTTAGGTAGCAGGGATCTCTGCAACAGCAACAGGGTTATCCGAGATCAATACCACCAAGCTTCCAAATATCAACGCATTGATGGAGGACCTACCATCTTCATTGCCTTCTGAACTGTACAATTTACTAAATAGCAAAACATGTTTGAAGCCATCTTGACAGGATGCAGGAAGCAGATGCAGAGCAATTAAGCCTCTCTTCAGTAATCTAGTGCAAATACTCGTATGATGTACACAGTATAAATGATCTATTAGATACATGAATTTCAGAGTTCACCCTTGCCTCCACCATGCAGCCCATTTTGTGCAACGTTAGGATGCTACTGTTGTTACCTGTACTACATGATATTGTTTTAACATCTCATGACACTGCAGTGAGGATCATACATGAGGGCAAACAATGTTTATGCAACAAAAACGTGAGAGCGAGAGAGGATATAACACTGGAAAGATAAAGTGATGAGCAGAGGGATGGAAGAAAGAGATATAGGGACATAGAGATAAAGAGGGAGAGAAAGAGAGAAGAGGGAGATAAAGAGCACGAGAGAGAGGGAGGACAATTGCAGGAAAGAGAGAAAGAGACAAGCACCTAGGTAGGCCAGGTCAAAAAGAGAAGGAGAGAGTTGGGCAAGGAACAGAAAATGAAAGAGGAGAAGAGAAGAGAAATACAGAGCATGCCAGAGAGACAGTGAGCACGTGATGGGATAGAAGTAAATGTTTTAGGGGTGGTGCACAGGGAGAAGGGAGCAATCTTCTAGGATGGCCTGTCACAGTGTGTAGGACTTTGTGGAGCCCATTCTTTGAGATCAGCTACCTTTCTGCAGATGGGGTCACTTCTCGGAATGCTGGGAATCACTGTGTGGAGCCCCGTGTGACCCCCTTCCTTCAACGAACTTCTGTCTGGGCCTCCAAGGCCATTTCTAGTGCATGAACTCCAGTCTATTTGTGATTTACAGAGAATAAAGGAATGAAGGCTGTCGGGTTGGTGTGAAGCGCATGCAGGGCTGGGGCATCGTCAGTTGTGTGATACCTGACTGCGCTATTCGCCTATCAGGCTCACTGACCTGCTACAGCATCTTGTCGATCTGAAGATCACGGCGCTTCGGCCCACACTGGCTCGGTTTATGCTCTGGCTCTTGGGTCGGGCCTGGGTCTGTTCTCCCCTTAAATTCTCGACTTTACCCGCCTCTAACCGACATGTGCCCCGAAACCTGTGCTTTAACCCTCACACCGCCACCGGAGTGTGACAGCGAACCTGCTGCTTTTCGTCATCCAAGTACCCCACAGTGGAAGAGGCGAGGTTAGCTGCGGCCTGCGCCTTCACTGCAAGCCACAGAGTATTGTTCCCCTCACACGTTTATAATTGCTGGTTTCTACTTTCAGTGGCTTGGCACCCTCAAGTATGATTTTTTTTTGGCCGAGCAACGCGCCGATGCCAACTGCACGGTAGCCATTCACTCCCATCGGAGCATACAATTACACAGAACGCTGGAAAGAATAACTCGCAGGAAGCCCGCCATAACACATCTGACAGGGTTAAGACCTGGGCTTGTGGTTTACTCCGCGTGCTTTCAGTCAGCACCGCGTTTTCGCGTGCCCTTTCGCTGACTGATTGCTCATTATTGTTAGAAGGATTCGTGCAGGAGCTGGCTTCGGCAGCGCCCTGGGCAATCCCAGAGCTCTGACGTCAATTCAGATCAAATTCACATACTTGGTTCCCTCAGATGCTTAAATCTCCCTAAGCTTGGCCGGAATTTGATCTATGTTTAAAACATAAGAGCCAGGCTACCGTGACAGCGCTTCGAGACAATGGCGCGGCCGGAGCTGGCCCGCATTAGCCTCACGCGTCATTTATTGAACTCGAGCTGGCTGTCTAAACTCATGTGAGACTCGCTTTGTAGGAGTTTAGCCACCTTTCGCGCGCGGAGCGGATTCCTGTTAAGTAACTGTTTTGTCAGCATCTGGGCCTGCTCAAGACCTGGCAGGCGCGCACATATCATCTGTTTCAGAAATCTATAACATAGATGCCACCTGTGCCCTGCTCTCGCCAGCCATCGCCTAGGAAACGACATTGTTCAGCGGTGCAGCCACTCGGCCCGCTCGCCCCCTCCAACCCACGTCACAAACTCCTGTGCAGCACTGGTGGGTCGAGAAAGGTTTCCATGGTTGCTAATATAAATGGAGGCAAATGGCCTTCACAAGCATGTAGCACTAATGCCACAATACGACACGGTCATATTAGAAGCCCGAATTGTTGCCACTACGGCTGCAAAGAAAATGTTACGCTTTTCTTCTCACATTTCCCTTTCGACGCTTTCGGAGCAAGTACATGTGCGAAGTTATAATCGTGGCCAGCATAACAGCTATTTCAGAGAGTACATCTCCGGACCAGGAGTGCCTGATACTGGTATTATCACACCACAATATTTAAATATAACGTACACATGCATTATTGTGATGCAATGCTTTGTTATATTTTGTTCATGTGTATAGCGCTTTAATACCATTTCTGTGGCCTCCTAGTACTTTCGGAACGTGGTTGACCTTTAACGAATAAAGGGCCAGATGTAGCAACGGGTTTTTTCCCATTCTGTGTCAATGGGAAAATGTGTTCGTACATATGGCCCCAAGTAACTGACTGTGTCACCGTTTCCTTTTTTAACGTGCTGTCTGACGTTTCCTCTACAATGGGGGCTCGGGGGAGCAGAGGGCTTGCCCGGTCTCCCCCCGGGCTATTCGGGCCTAGGTGGTGCAGGCCACTTATGAGTTGGCAGATTGGTTGGCAATGCAGGAAGGGGCGGGTTGTAGGTGGGAGGATAAAAGACAAGGGCAGGGTGTGGGCGGCCTCTTTGGCCGTCGTCACACCCAGTAGGCGTGTTTGTCTTCGTGCCCTACCGCCCTCCCATGCATTTAATTTTTGTTTATGGTGGGCCTTGGTCTAATGTGTTTTCAGGTTTGGGTTTTTTGTTGGGGGTGGTTATCAGTTTAGTGAATGCGTTGTTGGTTTGAGTTATTATTAAGTTTCAGCTTTGAGAGGGCAGGTCTGGATTTTGGTTATTGGTTCATTATTTTGTAGATACGTCAGGGGGGTTTGGGTGGTTTTATTATTTTTGCCGCTGGTAGTCAGGTCTGGCTGCGGGGGGTTTCTTGTCAAGAAGCATTTCGGGTGGGGAAGGGGATCGATATAAAGATGAGTGGACAGGGAATTTACACAAGGCAAGGGGAATTTTAGAAGGGATGGGTAATGGGTAGGTCAGGTCAAGGTGGTTGGGATAAGGGGTAGGTTTGAATGGGTTCTTTAGAGGGAGGGGGAGGGGATAGGAGGAAAGTTATGTATTAGTGAGGTTTGTAGTTTTGTGAGGCTTTATGCCAAGGTGTTTGTTTTGCCAGACCTGTTCTATTAAAGCGGCCTTTTACCCCTTGACAACGAGTTTGTGGTTTGTTCACTTTTTGGGCCCGATTTTATTATTTTATATACAGGAGATTACCAGAGGCTACATGCAGATATCGACTCACATGGCAACATCAAGGCATGTAAACCGTTTTGTTTTCAAGCATAACCAACATGCAGATACTTGGCTCATAACTACTAGTACGCATTTTAAAACATGAGGTAAACTAATGTAGGCCACAGTAAGAGAGACATGTGAAAAATCATGTTTTATGTAGCATACAGGCTTCTGGTTTACACAAATGTGGAAATTCTCACCAGGATTACACGGACACAGTGCGGCGTAGTTTGTTGTAAAGTCCCCTGCATTTATACATTGAACCTAAGGACTAGTGAATTAAGATACATTTATCTGTAATCATTTTTAGTGTTACTTAGAAATGTTTGCTGGAAATAGAAAAATATGTGTTTCTTCTTTGTAGAGTGATAAATGATAGACATTATTAAAACCCAACTTGATGGTGGTAATTTCAATATCCTTGGAAGTAGAAATGGCTCCGATAGACTGATGTGTCACATGTTCTTATTTTATAAAATGTTTTATTTCTGTCGCTCTTCACATAATTATCTTCAGTTGGGTGTAGTGATGGGCCACTGTCACTTTTTTTTGCAAATGGCTGCTCTCATGAGTGTCATCTTAAGGACTTTGGGGGGCACCGGCCAAAACATATTTTGGGTCCCCCTATATGGAACAACTTTGAATTGTATTCCTCATTTGTTTCTAATTCAAGTCCTGATGATGGCAAACTATACTAAAATGTTTTAATATTTAGCAGGGTCACATAAAAATATGTGAAATATGTCTTGCCAGGGACCCCAAAAATCCTTAAGATGACACTGTGTAGAAGTAGAAGTAAGCAGAGAGGGAAAGAGGTTTAGATAGAAAACGTTGAATGGACAGAGGTCAAACAGATAGAAGGCTCCCTTTTCCAGGGGGTCCCGTGGAAGGTGGGGTGCCCATGTGCCATAACTTAGAATGTCTCTGTCACCTAAAATCAGAGGCACTGTTCGTGTTCTAGTCCTTCTTCATTTTCAAGCATTGTGGCCAAACGTACACCAGAAAAGAATCGGGGTAGACTGAGCTTGCTGGTTTTCATTCTCATCTCCCCATATGTTTGTGTTCTCAAGGTGCTCTGCCCAGGCATCTCCCACAAAACGTGGGAGAAGAACTATTAGTCGCTGCACAGGCAGGAACCCAATCAAGGCGAGTCCGTTGTCCAGTGGCGGCTGATGACATTTGGAAGTGGTGGGAGCATAAAAGTTGGGTATGACTTTTATAGAGCAAATAAAGCGAGCAAGCATAATGGACAAATGTGGGGCCCAAGGTCAGCCCTACCCCCCAAAAAAAAATTGAAAAAAGATTGACAAATGGGCAATTTGAAAGCAAATTAATTTAGTGAGAAAGCAAGGCATAAAAAGCAGTGGGAACATATATTCTTGAAATACTAAACACATTAAAGGCCGTCCAATATCTTACTGCAACAATAAGGTCAACAGTTACTTTAATGTGCATATTGTACAATGTGACAGCTTTAGGCCCTTTAAAGTGTGTGCTTGTCCAGTGTCCTGCACTGCATGAAGCATCAACTTCGGAAGAAAAAGTTCTAACCAGACATCAGGAAACCCCAAAGCTGCTGGCTGCAATCAATCATACAGAAATATGTGCAGACAGATCTTTAAGTGGGATGAAAACAGTGGGGGCTCTCTACAATGGAACATGTAAAATACATTTCTGTGATTCCCATAGAGTGCCACCCAGCCTGTATTTTGGTTTCTCTCTCAGATGTTATTGCATCCAGAAATATATCACAACAACTGACATACACCTAAAACCTGTCAGTATTATTGTCTTTGTCAATGGTTGTTAGCTACTTAAGATAAATGAGTAACAACGATTAGTTATAAATAATTAACATTGGAAATGTTTCAATTCTGAAGTTGTGAGACTGTGATTTAAATATTATTGAGGCCTATGGAAGGAGTATGGCCTTCAGTTATGTGTGCTTTACATTAGATATGTATGCCCTTTTTTCTCATCACATCTCATCCATCTGCACATTTTCAACCTCTTCTCTTTGTTCTTCAGCACCCTCTTTTCCCTCTCTCCTGAATGAAACCCCTTGCATCTCCAACATTTTACCACCCCAAATATATACTGCACTCATTCACATTTAAGAACTTTATTTCATTTTGCTTTTGCCTTCTAAATATTTTGACCTCTGCGCACCCCTTCAGACACATTTACACTGAATTTCATTTGCAACTGGAATACATGACTATTGTTCTGTGTGCTCTGCAAAGAGACCAACCCACTGACAGGCATTTTGCTTTGCCTTCAGCCTCAGCACCAGAGCTCGGAATCAAAGCTCTTCATAAACACCTGGCACAACTCAAAGTATGCACTATGCAAGAGTAATACAATGCCCAGAAACACAGCATGATAATTCAGCTAACTTTCTTGGGGAATACAACATTAAGTAAAACGTGAAATAAGAGGAACTAAATGGCTGACACACATTAACACACATTTTATCATTCATTGTTTGCATATCAATCCATGTTTGTGGCATTAATGTTAAGGGCATGAAGATAGGGCCAGTTTTAATGCCATACAGCAGATAACTGCCTTTACTGTAAGCACGTATTTCTCCACTTGCGCTTGACTCAGATATTTGGATCCATTACACAAGGGAGCAAGAACCCTGCGCTTCGTTTGGAACAATTTCAGAGGAACAGATACAGCAGCTCCACTTCTAAAGGAGCCAGCGATCTGCAGCCAAGGCCGGGGGTGCCACATGGGGGAGGTTAGCGTGACAAAGGGTCTCAGTACAATAAAACATAATACAAGATTAGCATTATGACACTGACCGTTATCGAAGACAAGGCACTAAATCACACATGCTTGCATCCACTCCTACTGCATGACAAATGCGGAAAGGGTGGGATCTATGTATGCTAATGACAGATGGCTACCCTCACGCAGGGATGAAGGTTCCGATGCCTAAAATCATGACGCTAAAAGCATCTCTGGCCTATAGTGGATACTGCCATAGACCACGATGGAAATGAAGGACTTTAGATCAGTCAGCCCTGCATCGTGCGTCCCATTGTAGAAAGTTGATTTACTGCTAGGCTCCCATCTCATGCTTCAAAGCGATACCAGGCCGGCAGCCTGGGACAAACAGCCCAGACTTAAATGCATCATATCTCTAAACAAATAGATCTATTTCATATTTTTTATATGAATGTGTAGGAATTACAGAGGGGCCCAGCCCTTCAGCCCAAAAAGGAATAACCACCCCTGCCGTTGTCAATGCTGCCAGGAGAGGTCGTGCCATCAACACTTGGTGCCTGCCGCGCAGGGACATTTAAACATGCGTTTAAGGCGATGGATATTGTGGACCAACAACACATCAGAGAAGCAAAACACCCACCCAGACATGCAAAAATGCTGAATTTTTGAGCAGCAGAAAAAGAAGGCTACTCCAAAATTTTTACCAAGTTACTGGACTGAACCCTTTGGAGTGCTGCTTCTTTGAGTGGGCACTGGGCTACCAGGAGGGGGAACTGACCTACTGGTGGTCCTAGACCTTTCTATCCTAACCAAGGATGCCTGGAACTGAAATATGTGGGGGCTTTGTCTGTTGAGAGGCACACCGGTAGGGCAGAGTGGTATGTGATGCCCTGGAGTATGTATGGGTATGGAACCGAGGATATTGCCCTAGCCCTCTGTGGGATGCACGGGAAGTTGTCACTATGTGTGCATGCCAAGAGTTACTCTGATGCTCTTGGTGGAGGGCATGGGGATGTATGTGGAGAGGGGCCCGCTGGCAGTATCCATTCATGGAGATTTATAGCTGTAATGAAAAGTGGAGACAATTGTTGGTTTACTTCTACTATCTGTGAATCGTTTGGCTGATATAGTGTCCTGTATTATCATAACTAATGTCCACCTTCCTGTGATTCTACTTTTGCAATGTCTACCCTGCTATACTATGATTCTATCCCTCCCAATGTCTACCCTACTCTGATGCTATTTCTCACTGATACTGTGTGAATAAAGGCTATGCCATGGATGAACCACTAGAAATTAAATTGTCTCTCTCCTTGGGAGGTGTTCAGTGGGGAGAGCAGTAACCTGCACGTTGTGAGTGCACTGTGGTATCTGACCCCTTTCTCTGACCCCTACCTGTCCAATACAACACCTCTCCTGTTCTCTTCTACTGCCTCCATCCTACGGTGCTGGCACAAAGTCCCCTCCACCGCCTGTATCTTCCTTGATAACTCCCAGACTCCTGAGTCTATTTCCAATTCAACTGACTCCCCAGGTGAACACGTTCACAGGCATCCCACGCCCTGTTCTGCCTGCTTGTCACCACTGACCTTGAGGTTGCCCTCTCTCCATTCCCTGTGTCCCTTTTCCCACCCCACTCTCTCTGGAGCCTCTGTCCTGCGTGTGCATGCATCTTCTAAGCATCTTCCCTAGTCTGTCCTCTAGTCGGCTTTGAGGTAGCCGAGGGGTGAACGGCGCTTGCTGACCTGCTCCTTGTGTTCTGTCCCTGCGCCTGGCCGTGTGCGCCTGGCCATTGGGCTCATTCTACAGTGTGCTCTGCTATGCCTCTGTGCCCTAATTGGATCCCCTCCTACACGTACCGTAAGATGGCCAGGGTCCCAATCGGCACAGAGAGAACCCATACCCCAGTCTGCCCATGTAAACAGTGCTGTGAGGTATGAGCCTCCGAGCGTTGAGGAAGATGACGTCCGTGTCCTCTCTCCTCCCCCTGTTAGTGTCCCTTCAACACCCTCTGCCCATTGTCCTGCCACTTTACTCAGACAGGGAGCACTATTCCCCTACTCCTTGACCCCTTACAAATATCCCTTTTGACACTCTGGGCCTCCTTATCCTTTGTCTCGTATCCTTGCCCACAATCACTCTTGACCAATGGTTCTCACGGCTAGGGTGCCCTAGGCCAGACAAGCCGCGTGTACCGGTGGATGGTGAAAATAACTCAGTGGGTGTAGAATTCCTCCTTAGACACCTCTTTAAACACTACTGGTAGCTAATGCTTGTTTTACAGAGATGTCTCGGTCCATAAGCATTTCGAGGTTGATAAATTGATTACTTTTGACCCGGGTCTTCACAATACCTCTTATTCGTAGAGCTACAATAAAACACAGTGGTCAACAGCTTATGTTCTAACATGTTTTATTTGATGCAGTTCTGCTGTATGTGCCTCTCACCCCGTCTGTATATGTTTTAGATTGATGGTCTCTTATGAGACAGAACATTTGACTGATGCGTCACATAATGAACTTGTGTTGTGCTTATGTGTCAGGAAGTGTCCACTGTTTCCACCTGTGTTGCAATTGTTTGGAGTGAGCGAGGGAAATTTACATTTCTGCTGCAACCATTTCCCAGTAAATGTTCTTCATATCGAGGAAGTTTGCAATTTATCTTCACATAATACATCAGTCTTCTGTTAGTTAAATATTGTTACGGTTTCGCTATATGAAACTGAGAATGATTTGCTATGTCAAATGCTTGATAGGTGAAGGCGGTAATCTCCATATGGTTTCCAATAATCATCATTGCTCTGGTAATTTGACAACTGACTACGTAATGTATCAGCCGCTGTTTGCCAGTAACCTCTACGGGGTCAACAGTGAAGTGGTGTATTATTTAAATGACTATTTTATCTTCCACATCAATGCGCCCTTGATCCAGGTAAAGCCTGTATATGATTGCCTTCTTCAGATCCTGTAGATCAGCCATTGTAGGATGTGCTTTAAACAACACTGTTCTCAAAGTGGTTTGAGTAAAAAAAAAATATTGATTCCCATACAAAAGAATACCACCAGTGGCATAACAAAATTTGAGGGGTCCCTCCTGCAAAGTACATGGAAGGGGCCCCCTACCTCTGAATCGGGGTCTTCAAACTGGGAAGGTGGGCTGCCCTAGGGATGCCTCAAGTGATCCAGGGGTTGTGGGGGCACCAGGCTCCGGCCAAAAGAAGCATTATGCCGATAACAGTGTTTTGTTTTAAGCAGAAAAAACATTTATTACATTTTTAAAAAGGTAACAGAACTTAACTGCAATGTTTAAACAAGTCCAGACATATTTAAACATTGCCAACTTAAAAAAATAATTGTGAAAAATTCTGAGTGGAGGCCCAATTATTTATTTGTTTCCCACTGGGGGGGGAGGTCGGCATTAAAACATTTGAAAAACACTGCTCTGGAATCAGTCAGGAGTTCTCAGGCCAGGTGCCAGGTGTGCTAAAGGGTGCGGGGCTAATGTGACGCCACTGAACAGCATGCTCCTTGGTTCTGGCCCATCGTATAGGAGTCATACGCAGTAACACTACTACAGCCCCCCCACCCCCAAACCACAAAATATTGTGTTCAATCGGGTGCATGTGAAGCATTTTCAAGATGCTCTCCTGCAGAAAAACATGTCTCTGTAGACTCTTCAGAACTTCGGTTCCTTGAAATTAGGTTCCTGCTATAATCAATTACCAAATATGCAAATTAAAATAATTTAAACTATAGCAATAATGTATTTACTAAATAAGCAGCGAGCATCTTTCTCTCGCCTAATAATTAAGAATAGCACAGTTTGGTGATAAAACGTTAAACGGAATGTTCCACTTTGTCGCTTTATAATCCACAAATTGACCAAGATTGCACACAGTTATGACTATTAAACTCCGACCTAAAAAGTAAACACATTTTTCGCCATCTTGATGTTTGTCGGGTCCTACCAGGTACTTGCTAAGCCCATTTGTGCAAGACCTATAGCAGTAGGGCTACCAAGCAGTGCTTAATTTGTGCTTATTGTTTCCGGTGCTGAGCATTGGCACTTATTTTTGAGGGCTGGGGCTTATTCTTCTGCCTCAAGCATTTTCTGCTGGCGAAAGACACATATGGGAAAGACAAGGAAGAGAAAAACGAAAAAGCGTCACAAATGTAGAAAGCAGAAAGCTGCAAGAGTGAGCTGAAGGGGCAGGGAGTGGCTTTAAATGAATTGAAGAGGCCCGAGCTGGCTTCAGGATTATGCTGCCTCAGTAGTCCGTGCTCGGACACTTAAATGCAGCAGCCGCGTGTTTAAGAGGAGGGCTTTGGGCACCTGCACGTTTTTATTTACAAATTAAGCACTGCTACCAAGTATGGAAAACATCTCACCGTTGCCTACCACCCCGTAAGGCTCAGCTCCTCCGAATAAATCGTCCAAATGCCCTACCCCTGATATAGAAATGTGGGGCTAAAAGCTGGAAAATAGTGATGCCGAAGTTACTGAAAACAACTGTATTTGAAGAAGCCAAGAAGGGGGAGGGGGGGGGGAGGAGAGCACGAGGCACTAAATTGAGGCCCAAAGGTAATAGCAATCAATTTTGTCTCTGCTCGGTAGACAAAGAGGATAGCAAGACTTACCCCCGTTCCATTTGCAGAGGTTCTGAAAACGTGAACAATTGAGGACGGATGTATACTTGGATTCCTCTCCTGCAAATGGATGTATTTCTGTAGTAATTTAGAGATTTTACAAAGTACCACATATTATCTTATTGGCATGGCAATACTATATCGCTTTTGATTCTGTCAACAGTTGCACATAGTGCGTGTGCAGTTATGCACACGCACCTTTTTGCAATGCAAATGGGGTTTTATTCTCATGCCGACATATCATAGACTTAGCAAGTTTCAGGGATTCATCAAGAAGTGTGTGCAGGCTTTGCAGGGTTTACTAGCATCTTCTAAAGTCATCAAATAATATGGAATATCCTAGCTATACATATACTCCCCAATTCAAACAAAATGCACATGCTAAAGGTAGCGCGGGACAAAGGGCGCCAAGAGATGAGAACACTGAGACGGCGGCCTGTATTAACCGTATCTCCTATTGTTCATTGGCTCGTGGTCCATCTGCCAGAGAAAAAGTCCTCCGACAGTCCTTTACAAAGCTTCCATTCTTATCACTTTAGAAGTAAGCGATCAGAAAAGCTGCATTACCCTCCCAAGTGTGTAAAAGTTTCCTGCAGTGCAACTAAATCGAAAACAAAGTTTTATCTCGGTTGCTGTCCAGAGGAAGAAAGAAGGGATGGATGGAAGGGGTTTATCAGTGCGTCACAGAGCGGCGGATGTGATCGGCGCCACCGTGATCAATGGCCGACATTAGCGAGTCACTATTTGCAGGAGCATGGCCCTGCAGAGCAATCCATCAGAGGCGTCACACGTGATGCGCCTCAGTGCTAACGACCCCCGTGACGTCCCCAGATCTGACAGGAGCGCCCGTGCACCCCACGAGCCGGGAACGAGCAACACGACGTACACGAAGGACGGGCAGCTCTGGAAGCCACAGGCCCCTGCCCTACTAATACCTCTGTGGTGAATGCTCACAGTGTCGCGACAGTGCCCTGCTGAAAATATTTTAATGCTGTCGTGAGCAGGAGCCTTCCTCCACCAGTATAGTCCCACTCCTGCACAGAGCTCGGCGCACTTCGACTGCCAATAAATCACCATGAAGCCGTAATAGGGCTGACATTCAAGCATGTCCCTTTTCAGCTTTCTAATTATATTTCCCCTATTCGAAATTAATGTGGAATAAGATTTACCTAGACAATGAAGAAAAAAAAACCTGCACCATGCCAGCACCCTGCCAGGCCTGCTCACTGCCCACTGTAAATTATGCAGCATTAACATCGTTTCATTTCGTTGCAAAAGAAGATGGACCTTCGCTTTTATAACTACGCAATTTGCATGATGTGTGACTAAAGTAAATAAAAAGCAATGGAAAAATATTAATGGGGGCTATTTTTATAACCAGCCCCAAACGTATGCAATCCTGTGGGATTTTTCACAGGGTGCTATGATCCTTATGAGCACTAAGAATTCACAGTAGACTAAACGTCTATTTATTTCCGGCAACTCTTTGCTTTTAAGTTATAACATGGAGATGTTTAAATTAAATCGTACATCTACAGTGTATGTTCATGTTTGTTTTCCCTCTTAAATGCTGCATATTTGCTATGGTCTGATGTTATTTGTCGCTGGTGACGTGGTGGTAATGAAGTAGGCAGTTATGATATGTGCTGTGTTAGTTTTAGTAGTAAGCGGCTGGCAGTGAGTGAGACAGAGAGTCCTTGATTTGATT
Source organism: Pleurodeles waltl (assembly GCF_031143425.1). Taxonomy (NCBI): domain Eukaryota; kingdom Metazoa; phylum Chordata; class Amphibia; order Caudata; family Salamandridae; genus Pleurodeles; species Pleurodeles waltl. The sequence goes on from NC_090436.1 coordinate 323,023,735, forward strand.
CGATTTATATTTATAAAGCGCAACAACTACCCATAGGCATCAAGGCACTATAGTCCCAGGTGCCTGATACAGGCAGATGGCAAATCATCTATGTATAGATGATAGTGATAGTAGGAACTGCCTAGATAGTGTACACCAGGTCTTAGGTGTCGTTCTAAAAGGCAAAGGTCGGTTTATCGTGGTCAAAGACTGGGGGAGGGAATTCCAGAGTCTGGCACCAGCATTCGAAAGAGCACTACTCCCCCAACGCCAGTAGCGGTTCTCTGGGATTACAGGGGCAGGGCGGGGTGGCGTGCGCGGGGGGAGGTGGGTAACGAAATCTGAATAAAAAATAAAAAATAACAAAAACTTACCGCCGCGCTGCATCTCGACGCTCCGCTCCTCTTCCGTCCTACAGGCAGGCACAGACTCCCAGTCTGCCCTGCGCCAACCCTGACGCTGCTCAGAGCAGCGTCAGGATTGGCTGGGAGCGCCCTGGCTGTGTGCGCCCAGGCAGACTGGGAGCCTGTGCAAGCTCTCTCCAGCCCGGCAACACAGTCAGCGCATGTGTGTTTGGCTGGCCTAACATACATGCACAGTGAGGGGAGTGCACAGTGCACTCTCCTCACTGCTCGTCACCCTATGGCCCCGCCCCTTTCACAAGGAAGGGACAATAAACTTGTGAAAGGTTTGCAGCGGGAGGGGGGGTGTGACGCTCCTCTGCCGAAACAGAGGAGCCGCCACTGCCCATCTCTTCTTACGAACTCTAGGCAATATAACCAAATTGAGGTAAACGGAACAGAGGTTTCTGCCTTAGATGTACCGGTGAAACATCTCCCTGATTCCAGCTGGACTTGCATGGTGGACAGCCTTGTGTACAATACAGAAGCCTTAAACTTAATCTGCTTACAAATAAGGAGCCAATGTAGCTCCCCCAGTCCTGCAGCAGGAAGGTGCTTTGGAATGTCAAGAATCACCCTAGCAAGAGCGTTCTCAGCTACCTGCAATTTTTCTTGAATACCAATATTAGAAGTTAGATGTAGGGCATTACAATAAACCATTCTGGACATGACCAGTGTTAGCGCTACATGCTTTCATGCAACGAGAGGAATAAAAGGAAAAATGTTCTTTAGTTTCTCTATAAGCCAGCTATAGGTCGCTACTGTACAACTGGTCTGTCCACCAATCGAAAGTTCGCTGTCTAGGATCACCCCAAGATTCTTGCCCTTTTCCATAGAAACAGGGAGTGTACCTAAAGTGCCTGGCCACCAGCTGTCATTCCAAATTGAAGAATGGACTCCAAAGATCAACATCTCAGTCTTTTCCCCATTGAATTTGAGAAAATTCATTCCCATCCAATCCGCGACCACAGACATGCAACAAGAGAAGTCATCTGCGGTAGCTGCTGCGTTCTTAGAGATTGACACAAGGATCTGTGTGCCATCAGCATATGATATCAGATGCAGTCCAAAAGAATGAATAATGGAAGCAAGTGGAGAAACGTAGAGATTGAACAATGTAGGGCTCAAAGATGAGCCCTGAGTTACTCCACATGGCAAAGAGAAGGCATCCAAGTAATACTGCTTAGCATCACCCTCTGAGAGCGATCTTTAAGGAAGGAGGACAATAAAGTCAGAGCCTATGTAATGCCCATTTTTTGTAGGTGTTCAACCAGTAGAGCAGGGGAGATGGTATCGAAGGCCCCAGGCAAATCTGGCAGAATTAGCGCTGTGCCTTGCCCTCCATCCACTAGGCCACTAATACAGTCAATAGCCGTAATCAGAGCCTGATCATTGCCTCCTTGCAAAGTTGCGGATAGTAGCCAGAAGAAATAACTTAATTCATTAAGGACAAAAGAGGACACACAACATAGTCTGCTACCATGAGCAAACTGCTGGTCCGCACGGCTCCTTGGGGAGAACCTGATTTGGTATCCAGCAGGTGTTGTTCCACTACTTCAAGGAGAAGGAAAAAACGTGTGTAACTTTGACTCTTGGTCAATAGACTCTGGAGTAGGAAGAGGATGTACCTGCGGATTTCTAACTGAGGGCTGCCACAAGGAGTTTTGTTGAGATAATTCCAGTTTGTATTAGATGTTTGTAATTTTGAGCTGAAAAACATCAGCTAATTGATTGCAAAATTATGGGGAACCATCACATTCCCCATTCAGCGGAGAAGACAGCCGCTGCATCACCGTCAAATGTTCTTTATTGGATGTAGCAGATCAATTTCACTCATGCAATATAAGGACTTCTCTAGCTTATATTCCCTAATCCTCGCTCTTGATGGCAACAGGCCTGCCTGAGAGCTCTCAATCTTTCGTTAAACAAAGGTGCCAAAGGGGAAATTCTCTCCAGTTTAACTTCCTATGTAGGGGCTACCATATCATCCGCCGCCCCCAGCCAGGCTGCAAGATTTTCTGATCCCTTATCCACATCATCCCATATCAAACAGGCATACTAGTTAAGACATTAGCCAGAGCTTCAGAAGATTCCCCCATCCAATTCCTCCTACAGACTTTTGGCATTAGATGCTAAACATCTCCCACCAGGGGAAGGAGGAGCAAATGAAAAAGCAACTGCTCCATCGTCTGACCAGCTGAGGTGAAAAACAGATTGGAGCGACAACTGTGGGTCATTTGAAAAAATACCATCAGGAATATGTCCTGCAGCCTGAGAAGGTGCCAGCACCAGCTGATACATCCACAGGCCAGAGTGGGCCAGAGCCCAGGGCCCTCCGAAAGACAACTGACATAAACTAGGTCTGGATCAATCTAGTAATCTACTCCTCACATTGTGCCAGGCCTGATATTCTGCAGATGTCAGATACATAGAGGCACAAAGGTGCGATGGGGAGAGTACTCTTCTGAACTAAGGAAAGAGGGTAATTATTTTGCTCAATCAAACACACAAAAAGTGACGTGGCATTATGGGCAAAAAATATGATGGGTTGGAATGCTGCTGTAAGTGATTATCTGTGGCTTGATTATTTGCAACTATTCCTCCCATCACATTTTGTATATTTAATGTAACTCTTTAAGTGGTCAAGGGTGTGCTCAGATGTGGGTCCCGTGCTCACTGTGCAACTGGAACAACACTGTACCCGATTGTAGAGGGGTCAACAGGATGAACCAGTCTTGGGTTTCTTGTATTGCAGTTCAGAAAGGACCTGGCATGGCAGCTCAGGCTGGTTATTCCATTTGGAGCAGGACCAAGGATGATTTTCATTTGGCTGGGTCTAGCCTAAGGTGGCATGATGGACACTTAAACAATGGGTTGAAGGCTACAGGAGTGATTGCCAGTGGTTAGACTATTTGTAAGCACTCTTCTCATCACCCATTGTGTGTTTGATGTATTTATATTGTTCAAAAGTGAGTAAGGGTGAAAACCGTTTCCAACAAGGCCTCATTTCTGACCCTCTCCAACATTTGTCCCACAACAATTGCCATTATTTGCTTCATCTATCCCTGCTCACCCATATACCACCTCCAGAGGTATGCCTGGACATGGTTTCTTACTTAGTACTGCACAGAAGTTCTAGAGAAAATGGAGGGATTATGCACACACAATGTGGCCATGATATTTTAATATATTTTTTTTTCACATTTATGCCTGACAGTATTCCATGGCATGGCTCTGCTTCAAGATATGGGGTTGTGGCACTGCATTCTGTCTTCCAAGGCTAGGGAAAGCAGCTTACGTTCTGAAGCAGTGGTCTTTGACTACAGCATGTAGATGTCATTGACATCACAGTCAATAAATTAGTGTGGCCATGTTTCATTCACCAACTCCAGATCCCCAGAAGTTAATAGTCAAAGATGTATATCACATCTCAGGTAGTCCAGTGGGCTAAACATTTACAGGTCACATCAGATGTGACCTCCATTTCACAATGTCGAATACTGGGAGAGCCTTTTATTCTTCGACACCTGGTAATACTGTTGCATTAAATGCTATATAAAATGCAGACTGTTTTTACTTCTTACTGAGCTAGGCTAAATAACTAGCAAAAAAAGCTGTCTTGTTCATTCATGGTTTTCTTGCATATCAGCGAAGGAAGTTTGTGCCACTGACAGTCACTGAACCTCACCCCATTCTATGCCACTCTATGCCACTCCACTTTACTAAATGCCACTCTGCTCTATGTCTCTGTATGCTACTCTGCTCCACTCTACCCCAATCTACTCTGTGGTACTCTATTCTACTCAATGCCACTACAGTCTATACTACTCCTTGCCTCTCCACTCCTACACCATCCTCACAATATCACGCCACGACCCTGTATGCCATTCACTCTATGTTTTTTCACTCTACTCTATGCCACTCTACTTTACACCACTCTGCTCTACACCACTCTACTCCACTCCACTCTATGCCACTCTACACCACTTCACTCTAGTCTGCACCACTGCAAGCAATTCCAATCTACTCGTCTCTATACCACTTCGCCCCACTATATGTCACTCCACCCCACTCTATGCCACTCTACTCTACATCACTGTACACACTCTACTCTATGCCACTCCACTCTACCCACTCCACACAACTCTACTCTATGCCACTCCACTCTACACCACTTTATGCCACTCCACCCCCTCCAACGCCATTTCACCCCACTTTATGCCACTCTACTCTACACCACTCTACTCTATGCCACCATACGCCACTCTACTCTTCACTATTCCACTGCATGCCACTCTACTCTAGGCCTCTCTACTCTTTGCCAAAACACTCCACTCTAAACGCTTTATGCCAGTCAATTCCACTCTACTAACTCTACTGTATGCCACTATACTCTACTCTCCTCTTTGCGATTCTCCTCTATGTCACTCTCCTCTATGCCACACCCATAGGTTTAAGCACTCTGAACAGCAGCCATGCTGCAGGACAGCATGGCTCAAAGTTATTGATAAAACCAATAACTCTCACATAGGCAAGACCTATTGGCTTTGCCCATGTTTTTTAGTTGCTGCTGGTCCTGTTTTATGGTCTGGTGGGCCAGTTTTTACTATTGATTTACCTGATATTACCACAAACATTGCCTGCAGCAAGCTGAAATCCATGCAGTCTTCCATACCTTCCAAATCACTTAAAAAACCTGTCTTTACCCTTTCACAACTGCCCTAATTTTCAAAAACATGGGCTGCTTTTTTGATTCACTAATGGGGGGAGGGAGTTTTATTTTCGTGCCTCACCCTATTTTCTATCCTAGCCCAGCCCTGTTTGTTTTTATTTTGTTTTACTGTATTTTTTAATATTAACAAAATGTAACTACATCCCAGACTTGTGTCACATTTTTAGTGTAACTATTCCACAGGAATTGCCTCACATGAAATAAATGTAGCAAGATCTTACTCAGGCACTTCTCTTGCACCCGCTGTTCCACTTTCTTTACGACCATGATTTGTTTGACTGCAGGAGAAAAGTGACAGACACTCTGCCAAAGGTACCACTCCTGCCGGCTAACATGTATTCTTTGTCTAAAACACAAAGGGGGTCATTATGACCCCGGCGGTCGGCGTAAATATGGAGGAAACTACTGTCAACAGGCTGGCGGTACGTTTCTCCATATTATGACATTGGCTGTTTGGCTAAAGCCAAACCGCCAATGTACCACACCGACTGCCATGGCGGTAATGACCGCCGGGCTGGAGACTTCATTCTCCAGCCCGGGGGCCGTCACTTGCCCGCCTGCTGGATTATGACCCCGCCTACTTCCATGGTTTTCGTGGCATCCTTACTGCTATGAAAACCGTGGCAGTAGGCACTATCAGTGACAGGGAATCCCTTCCCTGTCACTGATAGGGGTCTTCCCCACCCCCCTCCTCCTCCCCATGTTTCCTCCCCACTCCCCTACCTCTCCATCCCCCCATACAAGCCCCTCCCTTCGCACACGCACACACGCATACACACACCCATTCCAACATTCATCCACGCATGCATACATCCATTCACACACACACCAGCACACACTTACATACATACACACACACACACGCATTCACACAACTCAACATACACGCACCCACACATCCATACATGCACACACACACAACACACAACACGCAACACACACCCACATACACACACAGACACACACACACAACATCCCCCACCCCACTCCCCTGTCAGAGCACCCGACTTACCTGTCGTCAGGGGGTCCTCTATCAGGAGACGGGACGGGGCGCTGCTGCAGCAGCAGCGCCCGCCAGCAGAACACCGCCAGGCCGTATTATTGTCATAATACGGCCGGCGGAGGTCTACTGGCGTGGCACTACTGCTGGCAGCAGCGCCACCTTACTGCCATCCGCCGGCATGGCCACAGCTGAATTTCCGCCATCCTTCCGGGGGAAATCCGGCTGTGGTCATAATCCAGCAAACGGCTGGTAGCCGCTGCGATGGTCTCTTGGTGCCCGTCGCCACGGTGGTAGGCCGTTTTTACTGCTGAGGTCCTAATGGGGGCCAAAATGTGCCTTTTATTAACAGGACAGAACGGTACTCTTACACTATACTGCATGGGGTATCAGTCCACCAACATATAAGGGGTAGCAGAAGTGACATCACTTGCCCCCTGGCCCTGATTTTTTCCAGGAAGGCATGTCACATGACCTAACATGACAATTGAGGATTTGCATTGGCTAGAGCCACAGAGTAATGGAAAGCTGCGCTATGTGCTGCTTTGCATTATTTTGTATCAAGGGGCCAACCCAGGGATGGTGCATATGGGTGCCCAGGCAACCAACCCCAATGGGGTTTGAAGCAATTCCCTATCTACAAACATTGGTAGAGAGGAATTTGCACCAACATCTTATACCTCTTCAAGGCAGACATAAAGAGGATAATTTGGTTTCTTGTCTTCTAATTTTTCCAACTTTGCATATATGTTGTATTGTACAGCACAAAACCAAAGTGGGAAATTCCTTAAAGCATAGTTTTTGTCCTCAAAGGGACCCCTTCTAGTACAAAACCTACCCTTCAGAGAATGCATACACTTTGCACTCTGGCACAAGGGTATGTGCATTAGCGCATGGCTCCCAAAAGTGTGCCAGCACCCTGAGAGAAAACATATGTGCCTCCTTTAATGCAAGGCAGCGCAGCAACTTTGGTGGAGCAATGCCTTGTGTCAAAGAATAGTAAATCTGGGCCTCAATCTCACACAGTCTCAATCACTACCTGTCACTTGACTCTCATTCACTTTCACTTACACATATAGAAACATTTTCTCACTCATACATAAGCTCCAGTGGTGTAGCTAGGGCAGTATGTTTGGGGGGTGTTAGCTTCAGATTTTTCAACAATCACGCTGACACATAATGTTAAAATACATTATACAATAAGCAGGGTGAACAAGAGGTGCTCGAGGGGCAGTGGAAAGGGAGAGGAATGTGTATTGGTAGTTGTTGTGAGAGAAAACATATTATTTAGTGAAATAATCAACATTTTTGAAGTTTTTTCCAAACAGAGCTAGAGTGTGTGTGTATTTTTGTTTGTGTGGAAAAATTCCTGGTGAAACCTGACAGAAACCTTACGTACCCAACTGAAAGCACCTACATCTATTTATCATAAAATGCATTTGTTGGGGGGTGTGACACCCACACTGAAGCTACGCCCCTGGCAAGCTCTCTCTCACTTAAACATGCTCTCACCTGCTAACACACATACAACATACATTTAAAGCTATCTTCACTCACCACAGCTGACACCATAAGCCCTAAGTGTGCTCCATTTTTTATTACACTAAGTGAATAATAGAGCAATAAAATATTGTTCACTAGTATAATCAACAACAGGGAAATAATAAGCAATGGGGAGCCAAATCCCCCCGTCCCCCACGTGTTCCTGGCACCGGTTTTGCCACCCCTGAGACGAGGGGTCGCAAAAGCAGTGCCAGGTATTGCAAGGGACAAGCTAGGCGACCCTTAAATGACGTCCATGCTGCACTGCCCTGTTTGTACTTTTAAGGCATTCTTAAATATATGCATTCCGCTTTCTCCTGTTCAAAGACCTAATGCCTGCGCCGGGTCCTATCGAGAGGGCCGTCTGAAGCCTAGGCCGCCGCCGCTGGTGCCCCTTGCTCAGAGCTGTCAGTGGCCGCTGTGCCTACATCAGTCAAGCTGAGGGCTCGATGTGCGAGGAGCTGAGCTCGCCCTTCGGCTCAAGCGCTGACCAGTGCACTCTGCCCTCTGTTCATCTTCCTGCCAGCTCCAGTGTCCGAAGAACACCCCTCTGAAGCTATTTCAAGCATAGTGTCAGTATAACGCGCTGAACCCATGACCAATTCGGGAGCATTTTATTTTTGACATTTTTAACCTGCCCTGTGTCCCTGAGCCTTAAGCCACAAGGTTAACTGTGCTATAATTTGATTTACAATTGGTGTTAGCTGCTTTGAAAAATCCATTATTGCTAATCAGTCAAATCGTTTTTATTTAGACTACTGTATTTTCAGAAAATCATAATAAAAATAATAAAATGTTGATTTCATTACAACTCTCAATACACAGTTTGAAGTATTCCTTTTTCATAAGGATTTTACCAATAAGTCATGTCCAGTAGCATAGCGTACTTTGGTCACTTATCTTTTAGACAACATATGAAAATTGTAAACTGTTTCTAACATAGAACAGTAATTTACTTCCAAAATAAAGAAAATACTCCAGAACTTATCACGCGCTGTCTACATTTTAGAGTGTGAAACAAATACGGTTCAGATGAAATCCCAGCTTCCTGCATTTGACCAAGCAATGTGTTCCTGTGTAAATCCCTTTCCCGCTTGTGCATTGCTTACATTATGTGACAACATTGTGACCGGAAGTGCTTTACCATACAGAAGTTTAAGTGCACAGAATAGGTGTAGGCTGCTGCAGGGGATGATTAGCCCCTGTGACAGGGTGCATTGGTCTAGCTAATAGGGAGAGGCATTTCCCGTGATATCCTAACTCCCAAATCTACCAGATAGCAGACCTGGACACTTACCAGGAACTACCAAAGAGCACAGGGTGAAAAAACACATCCGCCAGATGCTGCTGACAGAAAGTGGCTACTTTTCATGGATGAGCAGCTCATTTAAAAAGGTCGTCGCGACCACAGGGGAAGCTCGATGGAAGACACTGGGTGGCAGATTTAAGAGCCCCTAGCACCTCCTTGTGCCACATTAGCATCATTTTTGTAACGCTAATGTGGCCCAACGAGGCCAAAATCGGCAAGCCAAATTTGTAGTGGCACAATGCATGCATAGAGCCACTGTGTAATCCCTTGCGTCACATTATGCCTGCGTCAGTCATAGTGTATGCAAATGCAAGGGGGGTGTTCCCCTGTTGGGGGGGAATGAAAAAATGGCGCATTTTTATCAGCATTTTTAATACCTGCTCAGAGCAGGCGTTAAAAGGAGGCTCCCATTCGCTTCAATGGGCCTCTGGGTGCTTTGCAGGATTAGCAGCAACATTTTTGATGCTAATTCTGCAAAGCGCCGAACTAGTGTCAAAAATTCTGATGCTAGTTCCCTAACTACCGCCATGGTGCGCCATATTTTAAATACAGCACACACATGGTGGCATTAGGTGGGGCGCTAATTTATGGATGGTATTTAGGAGTCGCAGGTGCAACCCCTGGCCTGTCCATTGCGACCCCTGGCACTATCTTTGCGACTCCTGGCCTCAGCAATAGCAAAATCAGTGCACGGAACACAAGTGCAGCTTGTCCTTATGGCCATAGGTTGGGGCTCTGCTGTCCTTGTTTTCTGTCAATTGTTTTATTAGACACTATTAGTGTAATAAGGAATGCATGACTGTTAGCTGGAATATGGCCCTCCCAGGCAGCTGAGCTAAGTAAAAATGTATTAATATGTATTCTGTATGCATGCTTGTGGTGAGATTGCGTTTTTGTGAGAGCAAGTGTGTGTGTGAATGTGGGTTCATGTATAAGGACAGGTTAAATGGCGTGTGATGTCACTTCCGCTAGCCCTGGTATTTTGGTGAACTGATGTTCATGTGCTAATTGGTGCAAGAAAAGTGGTGCTGCACTAGGTGCAGCGCTACTTTTTATAAATTTGCCCCTGTGTTTGGTTGGGGAAATTCAGCCTGAGGGCACCAACAGCAATGTTGTCTTTACCCCACCAGAACAGCTGGTTTTAAAGGCATCATGGTTAAGAAATCCTAAAATATCCTAAGAGTCATTCAGTAAGAGGATGGGAATACACCCAGAGCAAGACAGCATCCAATGGAAGGGAGAGGGATGGGGCAAGTCCCAACCCCTGTTCACCTCTATAAGAACTGGGGGAAGAGATAGGTTAGAGAAAAGCCTGCCAGAAGGTGACTTGGGATAAGTGCTTCCTTCTCTCTTTCGAAAGAAAGCAAGGAATCCTGCCATTTGGGTGTGTGGCTTATAAAGGGGGATGAGGGAGAAAGCAAAAGTGGGGGAAGGTGATTTTGGTTGAGTTCTGCTTCCACTGTTCCCCAGATGACCCACGGGTGAGTCATGAAGAATAAGTTAGGGAGTTAGAACTCTAAAACTGGAATAAAATAAAGACTGAAAGACCAAGGACTGATTGATACAAGGGAGAAGTGTTGCTTTAACAACTGAGAATATAAATAAATATTAACTTAGAAAGCCCTTATAAGATACTCAGTCATAAAAAACTACGAGTGACTTCCAGGGAAGAAAGAAGCGATATTCTTTACCTGTGCCCTCTTAACTAGAAATAAATATCAAAAGAGAATATGAATCTACTTTAGAGCTATGTCCTTCTTCATGCGTAGTCACACCACCACACAGGAAGGGATCGGTGGTCAGATCCATGATTGACTGAATATAGATTACAAGCGTATGCAAGTCACTGGGGCTGAGAGAATGAGGAATGGATACATTGAGAATAAGCTCCCTAAGGGAATGGCTGTATTTGGTTTTCCGGAGAGTTGTGGTTATTTCTTTCCTTACATTTTGTTTTGCTGTGGTGGAAACTTTACTAAACTTTTGATCATTATACCCAACAAGCCTCTGACTTTGTTTCCCTTCATAGATGCATCATTTAGGGCCTTTTGAGTCCAACATATGAATGCAGACACTTGGAATGGTAGTTAATGCACGGAGCAGATAGTGTACCCACTCCTGTACAAGTAGCAGCAACCAGACCCACATATCAAAGAGTGCCATCTGCGGACAGTTCATGCTGCCCTAGGTGGAAAAACCGTACTACAATAACAACACAATTACAGTTATTGAAACTGTGTGCAGTCCGACCAGTTGGCCCAATACGATTCCTTACATATGCATAGTTTCCTACTCTGTACAAAGGCAAGAGTAGACAAAAAATGCACTGTCGTATGTAAGTGATTTGCTAGGAGATTGTAGCATTTTTATCAAACAAAATAAATTAGAAAAATAACTAAAACACGAGTTGCTATGTAATAAAGGCAGATGTGCTTTATTTTTTTGTTAACATTTACTACATTCAGTTAAAGAGCTAATCAATTTAATGCAGATATCTTTTCAAGGGTTTAGGAAGCAATGTGCACTCACAAAGTCGCCGAAAATGTCTAACACAGCATAAACATACATTTACAAATTTTTTCACCACCAAATGAAAAACGCTCCTATATTTTCAGTGCATCATGTGCAGAATTTTATTATATTCTTGAAACACTACCACTTGTAAAATGTACTGCAACAATGTCTTGTTGGCCAGTCTTCAGATGGTATATTCTTACATAATTATACTCCACTGGGGGGAGTGGTTCAGACAGGGCGGGAGAACATGGCAACTGCTAGTTAGCGGGCTGCAGGAACGGCTCCGCAGGGCAGCACATGAGCCGGGGAGCGGAAGGAGGGGGTGAGACGGATAGCAGACGGTGGCAGTCGGGGCAACGTACCTGAGGAAGGCGGGCGATAGAAGAGCGGCGGTGGAGGGGCCTCAGAGCGTCAAAGGCACAGAGCGAGCTGCGCTCTGGGGAAGAGAAGAAACGGACATTAGGAGAGGAAGGGAAGCAGCGCAAGGATTGCCCTTCGGGGGAAAAGTGGCAGAATCAGCACAAGTGGCACAAATGCTTGTACCGTACTGAGGAAGGCTGGAGAGGCTCTGAGATCGCAGTTGGATGCCCAAGGTACTGTACAACCCCCTTGTGTCTTGGAGAGCAGCGTTTGAGGCACACTTAGTCTTTTGGGGGGCAGAGTGATAATGCAGCGAGGACTACAGGGAGGCTGGCTCCTATAAGATTAAAAGGAGAGGTTGTGGTAAGGAGGAAGCTTGAAAAGAGTTCTGTGTACTCTTTAAGGAGTGGTAGGAAGGTTTTTGGGGCTAAAGACACTGATTGATCTCCCAATAAAAGAAGCTCTGGATGAAATACCTGAGGCCCAAAGAGATATTGGCGACAATGACAAGGGGGAATTTCTTTTGGGCACTAGAGGTGAGAGAGTACATTCTAACAGTTATAACAGGCCAAAAGTTACCCCCTCACAAAGAACATACTTCAGGGTTTTACCTAGGAATCAAATGGAAGAGCAGGACCCTCTAGACCAAGTGGGGCAACGAGTGGCACTGATATGGCTACTTCTAGAGACGTTAAAAGTTTGGCGGAGCCTCGCGTAACCCGGTCTGTAGGTATTTCAAATAGATTTTCACCTCTGGCCAATCTGGAAAGGGTGGAGGGAGATGAGGAAAGTGCTTCAGTGTCTACGAGGGGCTGGGTTCCGGACGGTAACTCTATGGAATTTACAGAGGAGGAACTAGCGGAGCTGGTGGAACTCATCAGCAAGAGCAAAATCAAGCTCCTCCCCATTGGAAGAGCCCCATACCTCAGCTAGAACCAGGGAAAGCCAGTGTAAGCAGGATGTGGATAGCGCCCTTAGTCAGTCTATTTAAAAAATGTTGAAAAATCTGGTGCTGGAAATTAGAGAGGGGTTTGAAAAATCAAGTTTCAACCAACGCGAGATAAGAGGCCTATGGGACACATTGGGGGAAAAAATTGATGATTTGGCAGGTAGGACGGCTGTCTTCGAAGAGGAAGTAGGCGGCCTAAAGGTAGTTGTGAAGAAGACTAAGGAGGCTATCCAAAGTTTGAAAGCTGGAGAGAAGAGTGTTAAGAGTAAGCTGGAGACTTTGGAAAATCACCAGAGAAGGAATAACCTGATGTTTCTAAAAGTCCCAGAAAGGAAAGAAGACGATGATTTGAAAGGCCTTGTGGTTCGCTTGATTAAAGGATTACAGGATTACAGTTAGAGGAGACAGAGGCTGACATTGTGAATGACATACAAAGAGTAGACAGGGGCCCCTTTAAAAAAAATCACCAAACAGAGAGACCCCTAGGAAAATCCTGGGGTGTTTCCATACATATGCAGTCAAAGAAAGAATATTAATAGCGGCATTGAAAAAGAAATCACTCATGGCAGAGGGAGTTTCTTTCGAAATTAGGTCAGACCTTTCGAGTTCAACTTTAAGTAAATAGTTGGAGCTTGGCAAGAGAACTGACGCCCTCAAGAAATTAGGCACTAAATCTCAGTTAAAATTTATAACTTTAGAGAGGCAAGAGAGGGTGATGACCTGATAAAAACATTAGAAGAAATCAACTAAGCTGTCAAATTTGTCGTCTGCTCTATTCTGTCCTCCCCACAACTTGCTCAGATGTTGAATCTCTTATGTATGTAGAGAATTTTAAACCCCCGGCGGTAGCCCACCACTGAGGCATCAACGCCTAGAAGAAGACGTTTGGGTGCTTCTACCAGGCGGGTCTGGATTGGGGAAAGGGAGAGGTAGGGAGGGGAACAAGGCACAGGGTGGGGAGCATGTGGGAAAAAAGAAAAAAAATGTCCTCATATTAATGGGAGTCAGGGGGAGCTTCAGGGGGATAATAGCTCTTATACCAACAGGTGGCAGATGATGGGAGGAAAAGGAGTTGAGGCTGCTGTCTTGGAATGTTAATGGTTTACGGGTGGTAAATAGACAAAAAAAGTTGTTGCAATACATGAAAGATGGATTAGTGTTGCAAGAGACCCACCTCTTTAGACAGGAGTGTGTGGAGGTGTTCAGGCCATGCAGATGGGTGCAACAGATAATATGCTCAGGCCAGACTGGGTGAAGTAAAGGGGTTGTGGTTCTCATTAAAAATCATCCTAATATCTCCCTTCAGGAGGGACCAGTAGACAGGGTTGGAAGATGGGCTATAGAGAGACTGGTGGCATACGTTAGGGCTTTTACGGTGGTGGGTTACTATGGGCCCAATAAGGATGATATTGCCCCATTAGTGAAATTATTTCAGCACATGTTGCTTATTTCAGATCCTATTATATGGATGGGGGATTTTAATGTGGTGCTAATTTATGACCTAGATAGGTCATCAAGTAGTAGATCCAGAAGCAATGAGAAAATTCGAAGCCAAGTACTATTTATAATGTCCCAGTTGGGGTTATGTGAAGTATGGAGAGAGAGGATGGGGTTAACTCGGGGATACAAATTTAATAACAAAAAATACAGACATCAATCCAAGATCAATTAAATATTAATAGACAGGAACCTGGCACTGAATGTGAAGAAGATAGTCCATATGGGTGCTCATTCATCAGATCATTCCACTATCTGGACAAATATTGGTTTAACAGGGAATAGGGATCATGGTAGATGACGCTCGATAGAACCTTGCTATTAGATGAGATGGTGGTTGCAGAATTACAAGATGAGGTAAACGATTTCTTCGATCTTATTGTGGGCTAAACCTCCCCGGCCATGGTATGGGACGCCTTGAAGGTGTTTCTACGTGGGAGACTTACCAGAATGGCCTCATTTAAAAGGCGACAGTACAACGAAGAGATTGGCAGGTTAGAAAAGCAGATACAGCAAATAGAAACAAAATTGACACTGGCTGGTCTCAAGGAAGAAGAAGTAAATCAACTGTATAGAGTATATCGAAGGTTCCGATCTGAGTTGAACGCTGTGATTGAGAATAGGATTAAGAAAAGATGCAAGGCGAACAGACTAGGGCATTTTGAGTATGGCGAGAACTGTGGTAAATTATTGGCATGGAAATTAAAAGCTAATAGAGAGAGGAACAGGGTGGTAAAGCTACGAGATCCAGCCTCAGGAAGTTTGAAGAGGGGTGACAAGGAGGTAGGAGAAGCTGAGTTATTTTTACACAATTATATGCGGAAGATCTAGAGGTATCCCTGGGGGGCGGTGAGGACCTGGTTAGAAGAGTTAGGTTTAGATTCCTTTAGTGAGGAAGGCAATAAAGGAGTCAATTACCAAGTTGGTTTGGAGGAATTGGATTGGGTTTTAAAATCAGGAAAGGCTGGGAAAGAACCAGGTTCTCACTGTCTCCCGTTGAAAGTGTATAAGGCCTTGGGAAGTAGTGTATTGGATTTTTGTGTAGGGCTCTGCAATGACATTTTAGAAGGGAGAAGTATGATGCCTCTGTCTTGGAAGGAAGCAAGTATTACAGTGATTTTGAAACCAGGGAAGGACCCAAGGTCCTGAGACGCATACAGACCATTTCCCTACTAAATAGTGATTATACAATTTTTGCAAAGATAATGGCAGACAGATTAAGTGGTGTCCTAGGAAAGCTTATTCACAAGGATCAAAAGGGTTTTATGAAGGTAGTTTGATGCAGGAGCTGACGCACACCCTGATATGCTCAATCAATTTGGCTACTACGTGCCAGGATCCGTTGGCGGTAGTAATTGTAGACACCACTAAAGCATTCGATAGGGTTAATTGGGTTTATTTAAATGCAGTCTGCGGGTTTTTTAAGTTGGGCAGGAATTTTATTGGGATCCTACAGAAGCTCTATCAAGACCCCATAGCAAGAGTTCTAGTTAATGATGTGTTAACTCACCCTTTTAAAATTCAAAGAGGAAAAAGAAATGGGTGTCCGTAGTCCACATTACTTTTTAACATATACATAGAGCCTCCGGCGTGTAAACTTAGGAAGGACCAGAGGAAACTTCCATTTCAGTATCGGAACTGGAGTAAGAAAATCTCCCTATGTGCTGATGATTTGTTAGCATACACAGCAGATTTGGGTCAAGCACTGGTAGCCCTGGGAGAACTCATGAAGGAATTTGGGAAAACCAGTAGGTTTGCTGTTAACAGTGAAAAATCAGACGTTATGGTATGGAATATGCAGGGAGGAGGGATCCCTGATAAGAAAAAGGTGAAATATTTAAGGATCACAATAACCTAAGATATAAACAAAACTGCTGAAAATAATTTCAAGAAGGTTTTGAGAGAGTCTACCTAGTTAAAGAAGAAATAGGTCATTCTTCCCCTTACTATGATAGGACGGGTTAACTTAGTCAATGATGATCTTGCCTAAGTTCCTATTTATTTTTAGTGCTGTCCCTATGTTATTTGAAAAAGAATGATTGTGCAAACACCAAGGAGAAATTTGCAGTTTTGTTTGGGCCTCATAGGGGGTTTGCATTGCTTGGAAGAAGTTGAGAAGAAGGAGTGAGAAAGGTGGGCTGGCCTTACCGCCTTACCGGATATACAGTATTACGCATGGGCCTTCTTCCTGAAGAATTCGAGGGAGCTAATGAAGGAGCCAGGGGATTCTGAAAAAGGGCAAATCTTTAAAGTTATGATGGAAATAAATGGTGTCTCCCAGAAAGGCTTTTTATATAAGTTTGGCAACCCTAAGTTTTTCAAAAAGATAAGATTTAAGGTACTTTTGGATTCGGTAAAATTCTGGTGGAGTGTGGGGAAAACCACCAGGCTACCATATTATAGCAAGTATGCACCAATATTGAACTCTCCAGGCTCCCCGGAATGGTTGAGGGACAAGTTAGTCCTTACTTTGAGGGAGGCAGCTTTTTTGGATTGGGGGCACTTATTCAAGGACGGGAGTTTGGATTCTTTCGAGTCCCTCTGTGGGGAAATGGGGGGCAATCGTTCAAGGTTTAAATACATCCTAATAGCTAGCTGGCTGCAACATGTAAAGGAGAAGGTAGGGTGTTCGAATGAACTGGAAGAATTCCTATATCTAAACCTCCCCCCAAAAGAGGAGGTCACAAAACTGTACTGGTTGATGTTAGAGACCGTGGATGGAGAGTTCACCCTTCTGGAGGAGATCTGGGGAGAAGACTTGCCAAGACAACAGATAAGAGACCAATGACAAGTATCTAATACTCTTCTATACAACACAGTTCGGCCTGCGTCTTTAAGAAGGAATCATTTGCTTTCAATCCACAGGGCCTTCTCCGGCAAAGTTATCTAAGATGGGGCATGGAACCACAATGGCATGTAAGAAATGTTGTCTGGCCATGGCAGATGATCTACATATGTTTTTGAGGTGCCCCCAACTTACTCGATTTTGGAAGTAGGTGGAGGAGGTAATAGAGGAGGTTTTTACTATGGATTGTCAGGTAAGCCCCTCCTTAGTGATTTTTGGCTTCCTGCAGAATCAGAACCAGTTGACAACCAAGACCGACAGTGCTAACTGCTTTTCTATATGATTTTGCTGGCCAGACGAGAAATCTGTAAGAAATGGGTGGGTTCTCTCCCCGACGATACAGGTATGGAGGGTGGCACTAATCGATAACTTAAATATGGACGTGAAGAGGGGGGAAAAAGGTGCAGAAACTCTGGGCTCCTTTGAGAGTATGGCTGGATAGAACTGAATAGGAGGCACATGGCACATGTTAAGTGGCCTGGTATTGTCCTATGATTATACTGCTTACTGATTCTCAAGGTTCTCTCTGGGGATCCAAAGCAGCTCACGATCAAGAACTCAGCTCTATTTCGAGGAAGGAGCCTCTCGCTGGAGAGTGCTATAGACTGGAAGGTGGCCCCCCTGCTTTCCAAGGGCTTCCCCTTCGAGTCAGATTGTGACGGTAAATGAGAACAAAAATAAATAAATTATACTTCACTGTACTCATTTCATTCACATTAATAGCTATGCAAAACACATACCATAGTTAATGGCAGTGGCAAGTCACCTCTGAATAAACACTATCCTTCAACGAAGAAAAGTGCACTTTTAATCCATCTATATTTTTTATCATCTTGATTTCCAAAATATATATGTTGACAAACATGTCCTCTTAAAAAACTGCTTCTCCTTAAGCTACTTTAGTTTCTTTAATTGAACGCTGTTACTAATTTAAATATTCTTGAAAACGGAAAGGCATTAACATTAAAGGTTAATTTTAATACTCATTAAAAAAGACAAAAAAAACTACAAAGAATCTGGCACGAGGCACAAAAAGTTCCCTAGGAACTTGCACCAAGCCCATTTTTCAGACACAGCTTCATACTGCGTGCCCTCTCCCGCTGCGGTGTGAGTTCTCATCAGCGTAAAAAAAACAGCCCTGAGACTCTTTTTACCTAAAGCCCCTTTTCCTCTCTGTTAACATAGCCTTATATTGCTTCTGAAGTTACAAATCATGTTTGTTGCAAAGAGCAGGTCCCAAAAAAGGAAGCTTTTGCAACAGTTTCAGTCCTACTTAAACACATATTCCTGTGAAAAAATAAATCGAACAGATGATCCCTTTGTATTCAGCTTTTTCTTGGTTTTTGAAACCCTTAGCAGAAAATGCAAGCTCCCTATACTGTTGTCATTATTAAGACAATGATGCACCCTTTTGGACCTGGACCTTTTTGCTAGGTGATCCCCGAACCTTTTGCCTCATTCCTCCTATTTTTTATGACCTGTTCTTGTTAGCATTAGAACTCTGGGCACTTTTCCACTGCTGACCAGTGCTAAAGTGCAAGTGTTCTCTATCTCAATTATATTGGTGATTGGTTTATCCATGATTGGCAAATTTGATTTCCCAGTAAGTCCCCAGTAAAGTGCACCAGAGGTGCCCAGCCCTCTAAATCAAATGCTACTAGTGGCCCTGCAGCACTGATTGTGGCACCCACATCTGTAGCCCTCTAAATATGTCTCAGACCTGCCCTGCAGTGTCTGTGTGGGCAGTTTGTAACTGCCAGTTTGACCTGGAAAGTTCACCCACTTGCTGGGCTCATGCTTACCTTTTACTACCTGTAAGTCACCCCTAAGATAGGGCCTAGGTAGCCCAAGGGGCAGGATGCAGTGTAATTTAAAGGTAGGACAGGTACCTGTGTGTTTTTACATATCCTAACAGTGAAATTCTGCCAAATCTGGTTTTCACTGTTGCAAGGCCTATCTCTCTCATAGGTTAACATGGGGACTGCCTTTAAATATCTCTTAAGTGTAATCTCCCATTGGGAGCAGATAGAGATTTCAAGTTTGGGACTCTGAACTCACAATTTAAAATACATGTTTTAGTGAAGGTGGTTTTTAAATTGCATGTTTGAAAATGCCACTTTAGGAAAGTGAGTGCATTTTCTTTCATAATGATTCTGTGCCTCTGTCTGGCTGTGAAATACATGTCAGGGTCAGGATGACAGTTGGGCTGGTTGTGAATTCACTTTAGACGGTGACACAAAGGCAGCTGAGGTGTGCCCTCCATATACTGGTAGGTATTCCTGGGCTAGAGCAGTGGGAGGAGCTGACACTTGCACATGAACAGGGCTGTGCCTGTTCTTACATAATGCATTCTCCAACCCCCTGGAGATTGCGTGGGACCAGTGCAGAACAAGCAGGGTCTTGTCCACTACAAAGACTTTCATTTGACATTTGCCTACTCCAAGGAAGAAATGAGTATAAGTAGTGGACCTAAAACCCCAGACTTTTAGAACACCCCTGGATCAAGAGGAGACTCTGCCAAGGAGAAGAGCTGAAGAGCTGTAAAGAGGAGCACTGCCCCTTTGCTGTGTGTGCTTTGCTGGGTTGGCCTACAGTTGCTGATTCTGCTTTGGACTTTGCTGTGTATCCTGCTTGTGAAGTTTCTCGAAGGGCTTGGATTGAGCTTGCCTCCTCTTAAGAAGTTTCAGGGACATCAGCACCTGGACTCTCTTGCCGAGACTCCTACCCTGCCAAGTGGTGCCCACTCCAGTCCCTGGGCCCTTAAAAGGTGAAGCTGGTGGAACCAAAACCAGAATCCATGCACAGGAGTCATGCAGGGAAAAATTTGATGAACCACATGCAACGCAGCAGTAAAAGTGACGCACCACCTGCATTGTGGCTGAGAAATCGATGCACCTCCTGCATTGCGACTGGGAAATTGACTCAACACCTGCATCGAGGCTGGAGAAACGACACAACACACGCTTGTGGCTGCTAAAATCGATGCAGCCCCCACGCAGTGCGGTTCATCATCACCGTGCAGTAGGATTTCACACGCATCATCGCTGGGCGTCAGAATCAAAGTAAACTTGCACGGACTTGAGATTGTGCATCCGGAATTCAACGCATCTCTCTCTTGCGGGAGAGAAAAATGATGCATTGCTAACCCGACCGGAGAAGAAAGAATGCACAATCTCACTTGCGAGTAAGGAATCAAAGCATTGCTGACTTTTCCGATGCACTCTCGCCTGTGCAGCTTTATTTCTGACACAAACCAAGTACTTTGTGTAAAAGCAATGCATCCATTGTTTTCTATGGAGTAAGACTCCTTTTTTTAATTTAAAAATTAATAACTTTACTTGTGTATGTTGGATTTTTGTTGTTTTGGTCTTGTTTGATTTAGATAAATATTAGCAATTTTCTAAACCTGTGTCCATTTTGTAGTGTTTTCACTGTATTACTGTGTGTTTTGGTACAAATACTTTACACATTGTCTTTGAGAGAAACCTGCCTGCCAAGCTACCAAGGGGGTGCACAGGGGTTATCTTAAGTGTGTATCTCAATTGCCCTGACTAGAGTGAGGGTCCCAGCTTGGACTGAGTAAACACTGGCTACCAACCGGAGACCCCATTTTAAACAGTTCCTTTGCTGACACTGTCACTCTGAGGGTTTTCTCAAGAGGGTAAGGAAAGTCAAGGAATGGCTGATGGTCAAATGCCACTCCATCAGTTCCTTGACCCTGAGGCTCAGAAAAGTAGTGTCATAGTGCACAGGGTCGAGAAAAAGAAAAATAATCTCGGATACTATTCAGACAAGGTGGATTTTCTCCACACTTCTTGACCATTTGAACACAGTTCTCTCAGAGGGTCATAAATAAGTTGTCTCTCCTCTACTACAGAGTTTTGTGCACCAGGTTTGTGCACCAGAGACCATGCCTTAACATGTATTCTTTCCAAGCAGCCAACACATCACCTGGAGAGTATGGCACATAAGGTCTTTTCTCAAAGACATGAGTGCCATATCCATGGAATTTTGCATCACTTCCAATCTTGTAATACTAGCTATGTAGGAACATCAATATACATCTTTTCAGTGGCCCAGCTTGTTTTCCACGATGATTTACCTGGGATATTGCACTTGTATTTCAGTGGTTCACCACCCAATGAAACTGTTGTGTGAATATTGCATGTTTAAGAAACGCAACACAAAGTTTTAATTGCAACTAAGACACACACATTTAATAATGTCATGCATTTCCCAGAAAAAGATACTAAGTAGTTTTTCTTGCAGAGCTCACAGTACAAGAGTGGATAAGGAAGGTGAGTTTAAATTTGGAGATGAGGGATGTGATTTGGGCGAGACAAGTAAAGCAGCATCTGTGATCAGCCACATACAAAACTAATGAAACTCACAGGCAGCAACACAGACATAGTGTGAGATCAGCACAACTCCAAAGAGCACATTCGAGAACATAGACACCACTGGCCTCACAGCTCGTGATACTTATGAATGGCTGGCATCAGAGCAAAGCCCACAAGCCCATTAGAGGGTCATGGAGTCATAACACCACCACAAAAAAGTTTGCTCCTTGGGTTTGATGTTGACAGTGCAGTGTTGGCGACTGAAAGATTTGCTATGCAGGCCCCAGGAAAGTGAGTCAGTGGCCTAGAAATTACATTAAAATATATTCTGAATTAGTCACTGAGGGTATGTATTTACACACATTTGTGATATTTCTATAGTGGAAACCTAATCAGAAGGCAGCTGTACAGTGCTGGACATGTTCAAGGGCAAACTTAAAGTTTTACGACTAATAGGAGAGGCAGCTGAGTTAAGGATGGGTAATTCATTGTGATGTAGTGTTCTTTAAAGAGGTGAGTCATCAACTCTCTCCTATATTGGAGCAGTGTTGGGGTGGTCCTGATGAATTCAAGAAAGTCATTCCAGATCCTGTGTGCACAAGTAAAAAAGGTCTGTTGTCTTTTTTTTTCTTTGCTGCACTTCTTAGTCTGCAGTCTGGTGCATGGCTGCTGGGTGCCCAGAACCACCAAAGATCCGGAGCTTGTCTGCAAGATAAGTGGGGGTTCTTGTCCTGATGGCTTTGTATATGGGTAGCCGATTTTGAAATAGGTGTGAGTCAGCAAGGAGAGCCAATGGAATTCCATCAGGATGGGGGATGCAACCATATTTCTTCAGACCTTGGATGAGGCATGTAGTGGGAAATAGAATGTCCCACAGGGGTGCCAGTGTGGAGTCTTGGAGGCCCTGAAGTAGGGCATTACCATCATCCAGATGCGAGAGAATGATGTCTTGAACAGCATTTCTGAAGTTGCTATTTGGGAGAAAAAATTTGACTTTCTTAAGAAGAGAGCACTGGTACCATGCCAAATTTGTATTTTTGTGAATGTGTTATTTACGGGTGAAGTTGGTGTTCAACATGAATCTAAGTGAATTGGCATTCTGTGAGAGCCGAGTTTCAAAGCTGTCAAGGTTCATGCCATTGAACCAGGTTTGTGCTGTATTGGGTTTATTGTTCTTGACAAATATAAGGAAATCTGTCTTAGTTGTTTTGAGCTTCAGGCAGGTGCTGGACACCCAGGTGTACATGATGTGCAAGCACTATTTGAGGCATTGGATGTCTGAAGCAGAGGAGACTTTCATGTAGAGTGTGTCATCTGCATATTGGTGAATCTTTATGCTGTTATCTGTAAGGAGAGTACCAAGTGGCTCTCTGTAAAGGATGAAACATGACAGGAAACAGTTTGAAACCTTGGGGGAAATCCATGTATGATAGGGATCTTTTGGAATCTGGAAGTGCTCAAGTGAACAAACTGGTGTAGATTGGAAAGGTAAGGGGAGAACCGGTGAAGGATATTGCTGGTGAATTCCATTTGTGACTTAAGGGTGAATATGAGGGTGGGATGGTTGACTGTGGCAAGGGCAGCTCAAAGGTCCAGCAATATCAGGGGCAAGGGCATCTTCATCTATGGTCAAGTGGGCATCACACATGATGTGTACGATGGAACAATTATGGGGCAACCCTATCTTCCTGGGAACTTGGGTGGTAAATCTGAACAAAGAAATGCAGTGATTATTTCGGAGAGAGTTTAAGCTCTACTGGCAAAGCAAAACAAATTAACATAGACTAACTTACAATCCGTTATATTTGTACAAGTGTATTATTTTTGCTTGAGTACAGTAGTAAAACATCAAGTAGGCGCTCCAAAATGTTGCGCAGAGCAAGTGAGTGACAACGAAAGTGATTATTGGTGTGCATGTAACATAAAAACAACAAATAATCCACTGTGGTCTGACAGGTGGAATCATTTGGGCAACAAAAAAAACTAAACTATTAAATGTTCTGTATTTCACTCCGCACAAATAGCAGCCAACAGTGCAATCTGTCGACGTTTGACCCCTTTTGTTGACTTCACTGTCAGGAGAGTCAGAATGGTAGCAACACTGATATTTAATCCATAGAATAAGCAAAGGATTTCTCAATGTCACCGCTTCAAACAGTTCTAGGAAAGATATCATTGATAAGGTGTGGTGCAACCCACGTTGTTGCACATTCTCATTTCTGAAGGGTGCATCCACATCACAATAATCCCTCACTAGAGCCAGTCTGGAGAAGTGTTAATTCTCTCAAACTCAAAACACCTTCAAGAAGATCAGCTTCAGAACTGCTACTTCGAGCAGCGGGAACACTGTCCTGTCTACCCACACATAGGCAGACATCATCCTTTACTTCTGTCCATCCATTCCTTCTGTATGACAGCCTTAACTACCTGGAATTGCATAATGATCAGCCTTGACCTGTGCATTGAGTCTTATTTACGAAGATATCTTCCTAAAATGTTGTTGGACATTGTCACAGCATTCTGGCGGATATTGGGGGGAGTTTTCACTGAATTTGAGACTAGTGATTTCAACGTTTTAAAATGTTCCCTCCCGTTATTGCTGACTTTGGCTGTAATAGATGAGGAGAATGATTACCTGCCATTTAAAATTGCTTTCTTATACTAATTGTTTTTAAAATTACTAGCTCACCTAGCGGATTTTCTTTCTGATACTTCTTTAAGAAAACATAATTTCTTGTTAAATGATTTGCATGTTATTCAATCCTATCCTGGCTCTTAAAGCAACAGCATTTAGGGCCATATTTATACTCCGTTTGCGCCGAAATTGCGTCGTTTTTTTTGACGCAATTTCGACGCAAAACTAACGCCAACTAACGCCATATTTATACTATGGCGTTAGAGGCGAATAGCGCCAAAGTTCCCGGAATGTGCGTCATTTTTTAGCGTGAACCCCTTCCTTGCGTTAATGATATGCAAGGGAGGCGTTCCCGTCTAAAAAATGACTCCCAGGACTTTACGTGGTATTTATACTCCCGGGCAAAAGAGACGCCCGGGAGTTGGCGTGGCTAAAAACGGCGCATTTGCGCCACTTTTTAACGCCTGCTCAGGGCAGGCGTTAAGGGGCCTGTGGGCTCAAAATGAGCCCACAGGTGCCCTCCCATGCCCCCAGGGACCCCCCCTGCCACCCTTGCCCACCCCAGGAGGACCCCCAAGGATGGAGGGACCCACCCCAGGGACATTCAGGTAAGTTCAGGTAAGTTTTATTTTTTATTTTTTATATTTTATTTTGGTGGCATAGGGGGGCCTTATTTGTGCCCCCCTACATGCCACTATGCCCAATGACCATGCCCAGGGGACAGAAGTCCCCTGGGCATGGCCATTGGTCAAGGGGGCATGACTCCTATCTTTCCAATGATAGGAGTCATGTTGATGGGGGATGGGCGTCGTTAAAAAATGGCGCAAGTCGGGTTAAGACGATTTTTTCGACGTAACCTGACTTGCCCCATTTTAAGACGCCCATGCGCCATTTTCCCCCTACGCCGGCGCTGTCTGGTCTACGTGGTTTCTTCCCACGCAAACCAGGCAGCGCCGGTCTGATTGCGCAGTCTAACGCCATTCCATAAATACGGCGCCCGCATGGCGCTTCAGAATGGCGTTAGACGGCGCAAAACTTTTTGACGCTAAACTGCGTTAGCGCAGTTTAGCGTCAAAAAGTATAAATATGGGCCTAAATGTGTTGCGACTTGTACTTCATTTTCTTCTGATTGTCAGGGATGGGCCTGTAAGTGCCAGCAGGCTAGTGCTCTGAAGGGAAAATCCCAGAATCCGCTGAACGCGACCCTGTTGAGTGACACCGGGACATTTGACAGCCACCAGCTGAAACCACATTTCATCTTGCACGCGCTGCGCTTTCTGCACACCCCAGATATGGAACATGGCATTCGATACTGATACAGAGAAAGATGAAACGTCCTGGCAAGGGAGCCAGGACAAATTAAACCTGACAATGTGACACACTTTTCAAAAAAAGGAATTATTTGTGGCCTTTCAA
The DNA here is from genome assembly GCF_031143425.1 of Pleurodeles waltl. Classification (NCBI taxonomy): domain Eukaryota; kingdom Metazoa; phylum Chordata; class Amphibia; order Caudata; family Salamandridae; genus Pleurodeles; species Pleurodeles waltl. The sequence continues at coordinate 323,049,257 of NC_090436.1, forward strand.
AACAGGCTCTCTTTTCTGAACAATTAAATATTCATGACTAGCTGTCTTTGTTTCCTAGTGCAGCTGAGGGGATCGGTATAATATGATCCGCTGCAACTGCTAATCTGTGAATATTTTATTGTTAAGAAATTCATGTATCTCATTTCATCATAATAAAAACTTGTGTGTTGACTGTGTTCTCCCTTTAAGATAATATAATAAATAACATTTTGAGAAATATAAAGACATCATTGTATTTCGGCTGAAAAATAATCCCAAAAGATGACTGATTAGTAAGAGAACACAGTAAAGATCATTTGTCTTTCTGTGCAGATAACTTCACAGTAGAAAACGTATTCCAGCAGAGTAAACAGTAGATGGGGTTGGATTACACATGAGGTATAGCACAGTTCCATTTGTTAACTTACAACGAGACAAATAAAACTGTGACTACTCCGAATACCAGTGGTGGCTGGCTTGTATTTACAACGGGGGACGCATGGTACAATAATATTAATAATTTCAAATAAAATAGCACTTACCTTACGTGATCCTCCTCTCCTCTCGTCAGATCTCCTTCTGTCCTGGAAGCTCCAACGTGGAACTCAGGAAACTGCACTAACCAATCCTGGTGCTGCATCCATGCTGGTAACAAACATGAAAGAAACACCAGGATTGGAGGGAGCAGCCTCTCTCAGCACTCACAAGAGCACTGGAGGCCTGTGCTTTCTCTAACCCAGCTGGTTTAAGAGAAGGTTAAAGTGCGCATGTCACACTGGCCATCACAAGACTGCCGGCCAAAGGGACATGCACAATTTAATCATAGTGCACAGCTCCCTGCTGCCACACAGCAGCAATTACCTCCCCAACACTCGGTTCAGGACGGGGTGCTGAAAAATAAAATGGTAATAAATAAAGTTTATTACCATTCTATGTTTCAGTTCTGGAGACATTTTTTTAGCAGGGCAACACTTCTCTGCTCTTGTGGAGGGGCCACTCCTGCCGAATACAAATTCTTGATAGTAGAAGGGGAACCAACAATGTAAGCTGCAACATGAGTAAAGTCTCAAGTATGTTTAATTAGTGGTTGTCTTCCTCTGTGTTGTTGTCATTGTATAAATGGGACTATGCAAATGCCGGAGCTATTCAGGATTTGAGACATCATCATTGTAGCACCTTCCACTCTGTTCTCCAGCCTTAAATATGTCATAAAAGGATGCCAAATCTTATCAAATGTATTCCTTCTGTCATGAAATAGGGCAGAACGTTTCTCCATGGCATATATGGACCATACCTTCCCCCACCACATGTTAAGCGTTGGTGATTTCTATAATTATGAAATGATAAAATATGAGTTATCAGTTTTCCCAATATGGTGATTGTAGGGTAGAAGCCCTGGCACCAACGGTATTACTAAGGGGTCTTGTGGGAGTGCGACCTTCATGATTGCAAGAAGTAGAGAAAGTATATCTTGCCAAATGGCTTGAATGTGGGGGCATGACCACAAAATGTGAAGTAGTGTGCCACACTCTCCACAGCCCTTCCAGCATGTGTCTGTACTACTGAACATCCTGTGTGATCTTGCTGGAGTGAGGTACCATCGTGTGCGCAGTTTGTATGCAGTCTGTCTATGTTGAGTGCATTTAGAAGATTTTGCCACTCTTTGCTAGCTAGACGTACATATATCATCTGATTTTTATGTCTCCATATCCGTCCCCCATTTGGCAGGTAGGGATGTCTTTTCTGTGGACGGTGTTCTAATATGTACCTACAAAGCCAAGAAATCCCCCTGCGTTGCACAGTGTTAGAAAAGAGGGAATCTAGGTGTGTCACTTCTTCAAACAACTATCCTTGCATCTGTCTGCCTTCCACCCAGTGTAGGGCTTGTGTTAGTCTGAAAGTATCTCATTCGCATGACTGGAATTTGTCAATGAGAACGTGTCTGGACTGGAGCTCGCCAACCACAAAGAATTATTTTAGGAGTGGAGGATTTCCCTGACTCCAGGTGCGAAATCCAGGGTCTGTGACTCCATTGCGAAAGTCTGAGTTATTATTCAATAGAATTAAGGGAAAAGGATACTTAGGAAATGCTTTGATTGCCAATATTCTAATAGAGGCATCGTTGTGGGGGGAGAATGGTTTGGGATTCCTTCCAGGATGAGGGCGGCAACCATAATAAGTCCTTGAGTGAGATAATGGAAAATGCTTGTTCAACTTGTACCCAGGGTTTTTGATCTGTCCAAAACCAGGCGAACCTGAGCTGCCCAGCTGTATGCTGTGACATCAGGGAAACTGAGGCCTCTTTCAGTTGCAGGCTGTATTCGAGTTGAGAATGTGATTCTTGGGGATTTGCCCTGCCACGCAACCTCCAGCATCTTTTGTCTAATGTGTCCCAGTGTGTGTCTCGTTACTGTAAGAAGGAGTGTCTCTAGTGTATAAAAGAGGCACTTTCAGTCTTCAAAAAAGGGATGCCGACACACTGGCGCTCGCACGTTTAAAATAAAAAAGTTTAATTGTGGATTCTGCCATCACAAGCCACAATGTCGGGGAGAGTGCAATAAGGAGTCAGCTGACTATGGTGTTTGACCAACACACCCTCCATTCTATACAAATATATATATATATTATATATATACCCCCCACACACGTATAAATACATACAAAATCAAATCCAAACATTTTAAGCAAATATATAAACATATGCTCATGCAAACACACACCCACTTGTTGCAATTGACTTTTGTAGGTGGTCCCACCAGTTTTATTTGTGGCCCTATGTGTCACCCCACCGTAAAATTCATTATTAGAGATTCCACTGCATAGGTTGTTCCCTCCCTGCAAAGCATCAGTTCCTTACCCTGGTCCTTTGGAAGTTCAAAATTACCAATACCTACCTTTCTCCAACCGTTGAAAAAGTTCTTCCTGGTCATTCCTGCAATCCTCAGGTGTTCAAGGCAGTTCAGGGACAACTCTAAGCACCAGGTTTCTCTCTTTCTCCCCAGCCAGGTTTCCTGCACAGTACAGTCTGCAGTGGTCAGCTCGGCCTTCTTGGAGTCAGGTGTCCTTCTGGTTTGTGTGTTCTGAAGTAGGCAAACATGAGATCAGCCACTTGACTTTCAGAGAGCAGTTTAAGTCCTGGCTGCCAGCATTAGTCGGGAGTCCTTCAGTTATTTTCTTCCAGGATCCTCTTTCTTCAATGTTGCCTTCCCAGGTCCAGGGGTGTTCTGAAAAGGTGGTGGTGCAGTGCCAGTCGTATCCTGTACATTAACCAGTGATTAGAGCATTTCCTACACATAATCATGACTACTCTCTCAACCTATTCCCTCCTCAATTTACTGCACAATTTCCCAGAGGCTGTAACCCCTGACTAACCCCTTCTTCCATCTGAGTGGCCCTGGCTCTCCCATAACCACTCATTTATTCAGATGAGATGGCAAATGTTCCTTTCCCTTCCTAGATGGCTAATCCTTGGTAAGAGGCCAGTTGTTGTCAAAATATGTGCCTTCCTGGGCCCAGAGGGAACCTATTGTCCTCAGTTGTTAATGCCGTCCGTGAATGTGTATTGTGCTTCTGAAGGTGAGATGAGTTGCATGACTGGAGAATATAACTGTTGGTATGGGGATGCCCCCTGCATTGGTTTCCGGGTGGGTACTCCTGCCCTGAGTGACCATATGCCTGTGAACTGGGTAACCTGACTTTAATTTTGGCCTTGAGCTGTCTAGCTCTGTTACTTGCTATGTGAAGACCAGATCGCATTCTGTGACCTGAGAGGCACACCAAGCATATCCTCATGCTTGACAGTGAGCTATAGTCCCAGTCTTGGGTATACTATACACAAAGTGGTAGCGACAGTGTACTGTATTTTGTTAATGTTTGAAGTGAGCAGACCTTTTCTTTTAAATCTATGTAGGAGAGTGTGCCCTACAAACCTCCCACTTGTAAAATGTAGCTGTTTTGTGAAACCTACTACCTTGTTCTGACATCTTGTGTGCATGTTGGGGGTAGGTGCATGCACAGAGTGCCTTTGACATGGGTGGTAATAGGATTGTATGTGTATGAGAGTCTGTGTAGTGAAGCCAGAAGGATCCATTGTGGATGCACCTGGTTGTAGCATGGCACATTAAGGAGGATAAGGAGTGCTCCCCCAGACAGTGGAAGTGTTTCACCTGCATTCCTGTGGCTGGGGGGTGGACAGCCAGGCACTGGAGTGAGAAGGATGGAGACAGCCCTACCTTTAGGAATTCCATGAAGACTTTAATACCATGGGACTACAGATTAGTTCTTATTGAGCACTGCTATTTTGTAAATGGTACAGGAGAGTTGTGAGACTGTAGTTTCTGTTTTTCAAGATCATGAAGCTTCTAGTCGCGGTCTCTCTTTTGTCTGCCTCTGATAACTGTTCAGAAAGACTGATTACAACCAAGTGCAAGCTTAAATTGTAAGCTGTATACCGCATGCTGACATTCTAGACAAGGTCCTCGCACGTTCCTACTGTTTGGAGTGAGTGTGTGCAAATAGGCATTGTGCATTCTTTCAGGATCTTACACCCCGGTGGAACGTTCTGTGGCTTATCATTCAAACTGTTCATGGTGCATGAACAAGGAAAGCAGAACTATTTGAACGTGTCAAATCCTTTGATGACAGCATGACTGAGTCTCTTCCTGGCAGTGTTTTCTTTTATGCAAACGGTCACTCAAGATCAGTGTGCCTCAAGCCTGTCCCCATTCAGACGTGTTGATAAAAAGGGATCTCTTAGTTAGCAGAGAGTATCAGCTGACGCTCGTGTTAAGAGCTGCCTTGACACAAGTTTCTCTTGCAGTGCAAACTAAGAAGTGTGTGTCTTACTCTCATTCAGGACTGCATGCTTGATAATAACTGGTTCGGCTTCATGGATGAAGGTACTTTCCTTAATTATTGAGATTTCCCTTTTGAGGAAAGTGTCTGTGGATCTCATAGGCTTTTACAATTGAATGGGTTGGCTGGTTCCATCCTCCTAAAGTGGTGCACATGATTGAGAACACAAAGCTTTCGTGGCTAACGTAGTCATAATTTATATTTACAATCTTTAAAACCTTTTGAATGTGTACAGTCTCTTTAATTGCTGTGACCAGATCACAATGCAAAGAAACCATGGCATCCACCAAAGTATTGATTAATCAAATCGCAGTTTAAAAATCATTTAAAAATTCTAAATGGCATCAAACGCATGCACAACACATTAAATAATTTGAACGAAACAAAAAGCACTGCCAACCAACCGACTGTAGTTGTCATTGGTTCTGTCCTACTTGCCTTTTGGTGGACCAGTTATCTTGCCTGGAAGCTCAGTCGGCAGCCGGCAGCTTGTTTGCAGTGGTCTGTAGCTCGAAAGTGTATTTCGAAAGCGGAAGCGAGCCCCGGGCGTCAGAGCTTTAACACAGGGCCGCCATCAGACAAAGTATGCAAACAAATGTGTGCAGCAAAAGAACGTTTAGTGTGCAGCCGGAGAAATTTAAGTTAAGGCGTAATTAAATAATAAAAATGTAGGCAAAACAAAGAAAGGTAGCTGTGCCTACTGCCACGAAAATAATTCTTCAAATTCATTGTCAAAAGTAGTTTCAGTCATCATAGGGGATGAGAAGTGGATGTGAATGAGTAATTAAGGATACTGATAAGAGGAATACATTAAAAAAAGCATTGGTAAATGCAGGAAATATGATACAGCCAATAGAAACAGAGGAAAAGAAGATGGCAAGCACAAGAACCAATGAAAAGCAAGGGCGGGATGTAAACCCCTTTTAAGAGTTATATTGAATAAAATAGTTTTCACAATCACATCGCATGTGCTGTGCAGGCAGAACCTAAAAATGAACCAACTCAAACAAGTTCTAAAGCTTGTGACAGTAGATGCATATTCTCTGTCTGGAAAATATGTATAAAAGTGGGACCCAAACCACTCCATTTTGTTGCAGCCTCAAGTCCTTGTTGACCAAGGAAGGAAGAGCTCCAAATGTTGTGTGCCTGGCAGCCAGTCTCCTAGAGGTGATGGGACATCACCTGAAGTCACTACTTCCTACTGGAGAAGCAGAGAGTCTGCCTTAGGAGCCAATAAGCCTGCCTACTTGTAACAGGAAAGGAATTATCTACCTTTTGTGTCTGTGGAAGGAAGGACTGTCCATGAGGTGAGGCCCATGTATGTTCTAGGTGAGCGCAAGCCACAAAAAGCTGATTGCTTAAGAAAGGAGAGGCTAATGCTCTGAAAGAGCTCCGACTTGACTATGAACTTCCTGAAGTGAGTCACATTAGGTTTATTCCAGCGGCATATCCCTGGGCAGCTGGCCGCAGGTCCCATCATCCTTTGCTGCCACCACTGATCAAGAGGCTATACTGAGGAGAGACCATCTCTGCCCAAAAGATCTCCATCATAAAATATGGTCAAAAGTCCACGACCATCCCTGCTGACAGCCGGCTGACAGCTTACTTCGAGGGCCCTGACAGTTAAGCCATGTGCTGCCATACAAATCTGCCTTTCCAAATCCCTCTTTTGACACTGTCAAGAAAGACCGCTGCTGTCGTCCGGCATTAAACAATCTACAGCACATCTGTGCATACCCGGACTGTTGAGATTATTCTTGCAGTTACACCAGGATGCTTAGCCTGCCAGGGGACCTGAGGCACAAAGAGACCTTGGTCGATTTCCTGCACCCACTAAAGACCATTGTTTTAGAGCTAAAGAAATGATAGACTGTTGAAGTGAGCTGCCTATTGGAAATAGTGAGGCCATTTAAACTAACAGCACCTGATCTTAATCCTGTCTAGACCTATAGATGAACGGGGACATTAAAAGCAGGATTTTTGGCCCAAGTGGGAAAAGAGGATAATTACTGGGAATTAGAGGGGTTACAGCACCTAATGGTCGAATGCAGCATTCTGCAACTATGTATGATGTATTCACTGAGCTGTGCTGAATTGAGATGTGCTCAGAAATGCAATGTGCTTCCTTTCCCAGAAACACAAGCACTTGGCCAGACAATGCCTTATTGTGTATGATGGTCGTTGAGTTATGAGCTGCTAACCCCCCCACAACGCACCCCTGAGAAGTCTGTGATTGTTTGCCCTCTCTACCGTGAGAGCCAAGAGAAAAGGGTTGTACTTGGCTTAGTTTAGCCACTGTAGGACAGACCCCACTACACCAGTGCAAAAAACCTTAACCACCATGGTTGGGGCCCAGTAGCCCCTGTCTGGCCCGTGGCACCCCGAATGTGCTCTGACACCAGCTAGCTTGCTACTGTAAACAGCTTTTGGATATTTGTCACTGTCAGGGAACACATTTCCAAATATTTTGTGTGCCATTTTTAGGCAGCCAACTTTGCAGACATGCAAAGCACACTTTAGGTGTAACATTTAATCTATAACAATGTGTGTTCCTAAGTGGCAAATGAACCTTTCCTTCCCATGTGTTGTGGCAGTGCTTTTAAACTGTACTCCACTCCAGTTACAGAACAGTAGTGTTCCTGGCACGCGTATACAGTTGTCACATATGTGGGTGATGTAAATACATCCTGCAGTTTACATATTTAGCTCCCAATCATGGGAGCATTTTTTTGCCACCAATCACGGCCTTATAGGCAAGTTATACATGCCAAGTAGGTGCTATATTCCTGTTTTGCAGTACTCACTCGTAAACCCAGTACAATCGAACAGGAGAAATGTGGCCCATGACAAAAATTGCATCCTTTATTACCGTTCCTGTGACCTGGAGTTGCAAAGATATTGTCAGGGTTAAAAAGGGTGGCCTTTTTTTAACATCTATGTTCCTGTAAGTGGTGTCCTTTGAATAAATAAATGTTTGCCTAGTTTTTATTCAACATTTCAAGGCAATAAATACAATTGAAAATGTAGACTATGGACCCCATTTAAGCAAAATAAATTGACTTTATCAGCTGACACCTCTAACTACTTAGCGCTAATAAATCTTGTTTGAAATAACTGGGAGCAAAACTACATCTAGTGGGCGAATTACCCAGAATCACATTGTTTGCTGTAACCAGCGTTGTTCATACAGCTCTACAACGCTGAAATTATTACTTTCAAATTGCTCTGTTTTTTTGTTTTATCTACTGGTTGGAGCATACCATTATTGGCAGCCAGGAAATAGCATTGCAAAAAACTGTAGCAGCAATGGCACCGACCAGATAAAATTCAGATCTGCTCTGACCACGTGGCACAAAATGTAAGGACAGATGAACTAACAATGTGGTCACAAAAAGCAATTTTAATTTAAGTACCGACTTTTAACAACTATTATTTTGCAAAACTGCCTATGCTTGAGTACACCAGGTCACAATACAGGAAATCTGAGTGGTTTGCAATGCAACCAACCTTATTAATATTTCATGAGATAGGCTGCAAATTGTGACTTGCTCAGATTGGTGGCCATCACAGAAATGTCTGCGATCACCTTTAAATAAAGTGAATGGATTACGGATGCAAAGCACTGATGCACAGGATACTGAACTGGTAATTGGAAGGATGCCCAAAACACACCCACTTCCAAGTACTGATTCGATATCCATTTCTAAATAGATTTAGCAATTCGGAAAACGTTATCTGAATCACCATACATGTTCAGTACATAAGAAACATTGTTTTAGCTTGTTAAATTTGTGTATCATGCCAACCTGCACTGCACTAACTCAATTTTCTGTAATGTGGCCTTTGGAGTTTGTGTCTTTTAGAGAGATTCATTTTTGGGAAGTGCCTAATTAAATTCTAATTGTATTTGATTTGTAAAGCCCTTGCTGCTCTAACGGAGCGTCCCAGCGCTGCGAGAGCAGGAGACAAAAGATTCAGGCAAAATAGCATTAAAAAGCCATATATTTAAAAGTTTCTTGAACTCCTCAAAGGAAGGGCAGAGTCGAAGCCTAGGTTGAAGAGAATTCCAAAGCTTAGGTCCTAGAAAGGCAAAAGAACACCCCCCTTGTCTAGTTAATTTGAACAGGGGGATTACAACCATATTATGACACCCCAAACACAGAGGCCGATCCGGGAGGTAGGGTAGGAACAACCCTCTTAGAAATTAGGAACACTGATTTTCATAACTTCATACTCAGAAGCACGATTCCCTGTTTTCATATAAAAGTTGTCAGTGGAAAAACAAATCCCTTACTTACATAACTTCTCGTGTTTTCTTTTCCAGAGTTATAGCAAAATTTAGTAACATAATTCTCTCTCTATATTGCAAACGATTGTGTTTATGTTTTTCAAATGAAAGTACATTTTGTTTATTTTTATTCCTGTTCTCCAAGAGCCTCATAGTCTAAACTTCAAGATAAAAGGCATGGATACAATTCCACAATCCCATGTACCACAACACGAGATGAACAGTGTCCAGAGTCAGAACATTTCACTCTGGATAATCTCAGCAGTCTGAGACAAATGTTATTACAATGCTCCAATGCACTCCCTTTTAAAACACACTTTCAGAAAATGCCCCGCGTAAGCTCTCACTCCAGTCTGGCTTGTAACACTGATGCAGGTACAAAGGGGAGTATTCCCTGAATCAGGGCTACAACTTGTGTGCTAATACTGCACTTATATCCAGGCATCTCACCAGGTAAAACGGACCTGCTTTTGGGGAGAATTCTATAAATTCTGATTTTGTAATTTAAAATAGGAGAAAACCTGCAATTATGTCCTGGTATGCCCCATTCTCAGGAGGTCTAGAGGTCAAAATGCATCACACACAGCCATAAACAGGGCACTCAAAATGGGGCTCTCTGTTTTATTTGCTAATCTCTGTGCACTGAAGAGCTCCAGTGGTAATCTAGTTCACATTCTCTTGCTTTGGATCTAGAATTATACTTAAATAATTGTCTTGGAGCTAGTGCTATGTGAGAACATTTGGATGCTCATTTGTCAACTCAAACCTGAGATTTTGCAGGAAATGGTTTTCTAGTTTTCCAAAATGTGCAGCTTTCAATCTTACATTTTACAAAACAAGGTGTTTCTTTTAAAACATATTGGGGGTTATTACAACTTTGGAGGAGGTGTTAATCCGCCCCAAAAGTGACGGTAAAGTGACGGATATACCACCAGCCGTATTACGAGTTCCATAGGATATTATGGACTCGTAATACGGCTGGTGGTATATCCGTCACTTTACCGTCACTTTTGCGACGGATTAACACCTTCTCCAAAGTTGTAATAACCCCCATTATGACTAACCTTAATGGCCACATTTGTGATCTTGTGCATTGTAACTGCTCTTGTAAAAGTGCAGGTCCTATCACGTCTGTTATATAAAAAGTGTAGGTCCAAACATGTCTTAGACTGTCAAACTTGGTTTTGGAATCTACTGTGGAAGAGTCATCACTTAATTACACTTCATAAAAATGAAATTAAGTAAGCCATACTTATGTATCTACTCTGAGGAAATGCTAGTAAAGCACCACATTTATGCAAATGTAACTGTAATGATGAATTATGTAAGATTATGATACTTCAGAAAGTGTCTAGAATGAGAATACAATTTAACTATATGTGTACCAGGAACCACTTACTCTAATTACCTTGGAAATATATTGTATAGACTCAAGTAATAACAACAGCTATATACATATATCCCTACTCCTTGAGATATTATTAGTGTAAGAAACTGATAAATACTCTAAGACTGTGTTTTGTGGCAATATGAAAATAATCACAGCTCATGATATAAAACATGATATTCCATTTTTAGGTCTGGTGTAACCCAAGACCTTTTTATTTTAATAAAAGTATATGCATAATATCCTTGCTTACATGGGCATCTAGCCAACGCTTGTCATTCATTTCTATTTTCTGAGTCGTTCACTTTTTTCAGCTGCGTTCTACAGCACACAGAATGGGGCAGCAGGTGAGCCTACTTCACCCATGGGCTTACTTCATTGCGAGTGCAGAATTCTACCATTTCACAAGGATCATAGACATGCACAAGTAGTTATCTTCGAGGCCAGGGACTGCTATAGTAATATGTACCTTTTGAGACCAAAAGTTATTTTTGTTTTTAGACAATGTTTTTTACATAATTACAAGGGCCCAAAATTAGTTTCCTCGACAAAAACCAAGGCTAAACAAAACAAACTGGAAAAAGTCAAAAGTCTGGCAGCCAAACCCAGACATATTGGCTATGCCTGTTATTCCTTGCAACTTAATCAGTAAACATGACCTTGGCTCTAACTACAAAGTTTTGGAGTAATGCTACACTGGAGGACAGAGGACAGTAACCCAATGCACTTATTTTGTTCATAGGAAAAGCCTTCTAGTATTTTGTTCATATTTTTAAGAGTAACCATGGTCCTTGTAAACCACATATGTTAGCTCTTCCCAGAGTTAAAACTCAAATGACTCTTCTGTTTTTACTGATACATTAGATAGTAGGTGTGCAAAACTTGGCTATTTGTTTCAGAGGTGTCTACCCATCTCAGCCAACAACCACCATCCTCAAAAGAGTGAACCACAAAAGTTACTAAATGAACCTGTGCTTAAGCCTCCGGTAGCTTGGCACAAAAACAGTCAGGATTAACTTAGAAGTACTTAGGTAAGTATATATGCAGCATCAAACAGTAATAAAGTGAAAGCACAGCACAAGAGAAATCCCATGCCAACTAGTAAAAGTAGAGAAAAAATAAGAAAATAAAATCACAATCCAATTAGTAGAACCTGAGTTATGAATTTTTAATGTTTTTGATGAAATCTAGTGCCCAAAAGATCAAAGCTTAATCCACAGATATATGGCTGTACGAGCCCAGGACAAAGTAAAAAGTTAAGGCAGACCACGATGGAGGGAAGTTCAGATGGAAGAGGTGAATTGAGTCCGGTCTTGGCTTGCCTTCGGACTTAGAAGAAATTTTGAAGAAAAGTCCAGGAGAAGGTAACGTTCAGCAGGACAAGGCAGCAGGCTGTATTCGAAAAGGCATCACCATCATTGGGAAGATGCTGAATGAAGTCTCAGTGATATTACTGACAAGGGCAAGAAAAAGCTCAGAGCAGGAAAAATTGGATTTCCATACTGAGGAGGTCATCATCATTGAGCCCAGTGAAGATTTTTTATGTTCAGACTTAGCCAACCTTTTAGAAATCAAAAACCTCCAGCAGGATGAAGCTGCAAACCATAGGAGAAGAGGGCGCCACAAGGCCGAATACCGTCAATTGAAGGCCCCGCTGAACAAGATTTCCTGCTGAGGTCCTGGTCATTTGTCAGTTCTCCTGACACTTGTGGTGATGTGGTGAAACCTTTAGGGTTAGACAGGAGCAGCACTTCTAATACCACTTCCAAGGGTCCAGGGCCTGGGGAGCCCCACTTGGGATTATGATTCCCTCCAGAAGAGGCCAGGTGCAGGGTTCAAGGTCTCTGGAGCTTGTTATTTCCCTGTAGCTCACACAGAAGACCAGCCAACTACCCCTTGTAGTACTAGGTTCAAGCAGCAGAGCAGGCCTCTAGTGAGGACAGGCCTCTAAGGAGCAAGGCAGGCCTCTAGGGAACCATGCAGTCCTCAGAAGTCTTCAACAGGTCCAGGAGTGTACTGAAGAAGTGGTTCAGGCAGGTCCATATTTATATATGGTGCCAGCCTTTGAAGTGGGTGTGATATCCTAGCTATACCACATCTGGTTCTTCAAAGTTCCTCCCTTCTCCTATAAAGGATCTGAGAGTGGCAAGAGATTGGTGACAGGTGCCTTTGTTTGTGTGCTGGAGGCAGCCCTTCGAAATGTAAGTGAGTCAAGGAACAGCTCAGCCCCACCCATCATGGCAGGGTGGCCTAACCTTCCAACCTTTAGTCCCCCTTTATCTCACTGTGTGACAGGAATAAACAACGAGCAACTGGAAAACTATTCACAGTCATGTAACCCTAGACCCAGGACATTTGGAGCAGACACCAAATATTTAGGACAAGAAAATACCTGCTTTCTAAAAGTAGCATTTTCAGAATTGTGACTTAAAATGTGACTTTACCATTAAAAATAATATAAATTACAATTCATTTGGGTTCAAACTTGACATTCCTATCTGTTCCCAATCAAAAGTTAGCACTTACTAACCCAATGTTATCCAATGGAAGAGATAAGCCTTGCAATAGTGAAAAACAGTTTTAGAAGGTTTCCACTACCAGGTCATGTAAAACTTAAAAACACATGCCCTATATTTCAAATACAAAGCACAATGCCCTGTGATGGGCATTTCAGGGCCTACCTTAAGGGAAACCTATATGTTTTAAAATGGAAGGCTTGTGGCTTAGATAAAGGTTTATTTTGCCAGGTCAAATTGGCAATTTCATACTATCCTACAGGCTGCAGTAGCAGGCCAGAGACATGTTTCAGAGTTCTACTTAGGTGGGTAGCAGAATGAGTGTGCAGGCTCACTAGTAGTGTTTAATTTACAGGCCCTGGGTACAAGTAGTACCATATACTACGGACCTCTATGTAAATTAAATATGCCATTCAGGTGTAAACCAATTGTACCAATTTTTTAAATATTATTTTTGTTTACTTTGATGTTATAAAAACATAGAAACAATAAACCAAAAGCGGAAAGCAGGCATGCAGCGCAAGATGCCCCTCAAGGATTACGACCATTACAACTGCACAGTATGGAAAGAGAAAGCATTAGATCATGTACAAATGGAGATCTCCCTCTAGTCTCATAGGACTCCCACATTGGCACCTAAAAAATGTCTCCTCCATGCCCATTCCCAGGCAGCAGCCTCAGGCACAGTCCCCCCCAAAGCCAGGTGAGCCTTCCTGAGTCATCCAGGGGCCCCATATCTTAGCACATTTCCTTTGACATCCTCTGGCCTTATACACCATCTCCTCTGCCCTCCTACATCACTCCATGTTGGTCTCCCAGAGCCCCAAGTTAGGCACCATCTTATTTCCCAAAGGCAGATGACATCATGCCTTGCGACTGCCAGCACCACATTGCACAGGAGGAGTGCATAGTTCAAGGTCTGCCCGCCCCATATTCCCAAGCTACCAATTGTGGGGTAAAGGCCAGTTCATCCCTGATCACTGAGGGCAGTATGCAAGCGACCGCCTGCCAATGACTCCGTAGTAAGGGACAGTGCCAGAGAGTATGTAGCAATGTCCCAACTTGATTGCAGTCCCGAAGACAAAGCTCAATATCCATCTGCCCCATACAAGATAGGCTTGAACATTTATAATAGCCCTGTGAAGGATCTTCAACTGAATCAGGAGAAAGCCCGCTATTATAGCCACCACCCTGGGGTACAAAGAGGCCTCCCCCATGTATCGTCCTCCAGTGCCCCAAGGTCCTGTTCCCATCTGTGCCTCAAAGCAATCAGCAGAGGGTGACCATGCGACAACAGGGTGCTGTAGATCTGATGTATGGTGGGTTTATTCAAGAGGGCTTACAGGACTTATTATTATAGCAGGGAGTCTGCTGGCATGCCCTGTAACATGTCCCTATATCCCTGTAGAATATGCAGAATCTGGAGGTATCTTAAGTACTGGTTCACTGTAAGTGTGTATTGCTTCTGCAGGTCGGGTATGTCTATCAGCCAATTGCCCACCCATATGTCACCCAGATTGGTAATACCTACAACGTCCTATTTACGGTGACTCTTCGCTAGTTGAAAGTTTTTAAGTTAGTCGATATCCCACAGTAGTGTTTCAAGGGTGACCCTAGTGCTTCAGCCCTGCCGTTTAGCCCCCTTCCTCAATACACGTACTACCAAGGCAGTTGGGCTCAGGAGAGCCCACAAGCGGCTCCTGCCATTTAGCAGATGTACATGTCCCACTGGGTCCACTGCCCTCCTGTCTGCCAGGAGGGAGGGCTCCCCATGAGCGGTGAAGGTCCAATCAATAACAACAAGCTGCTGGGATACCGCAAAAAAAATGACCAAGTTTCCGTAGAGCCAGACACGCATCCTCAGGTCTCCTGGTCAGTGTGGATGGTGCTATCATTGCAGCCTCCCATCCCACACTAACAGTCTTGTTACCGCGTCAACCAGCAATCATGAACATCGTAAGAGCAATTCTGTAAAACATATAAGAACTTGAGTAGGTAAAGGGCCATCCTGCCCATTAAGGACAGGGTCAGGCATCACCAGTGGCCCATGTCTGTCTGGTAGTCCTCCAGTATCCTATTTCGATTAAGGTTGTAGAACAACATTGGGTTGGTCGTCACATATATTCCTAAGTAAGTGAACCTCATCTGTTCCCACACCAAGAGGTAAACTCAGTCCACTGCAGGACTTCAGTCCTTCAGTGAATATAAAATCAATTTGCTTCAGTTAAATTGGGCCATGTTTTAGGGAGAGAGTACAAACACTTTAGCCCTGGTTAGCAACAGTAAAGAGCGCAGAGTCCTAATGCAAACAAAAACAACATTCAGAAAACAGGAGGAATCAAGCCAAAAAGTTTAGGGGAAAACCACACCAAGCATGACAGGTCTAACGAAGTGTATACATATAAATTACAATTTTGTGGCATATTACCCTTTCAAACTAATACATGAATTATGAATATGCAGATTATGGCGAATGAACTGTATATTAATTGTGTTATTCTGGTATCATGCTCGAATCTTACCGGTTATGTGAATCACCACAGAATCATAATGTGAAAAAATTTATATTTCCTACTAAATGGCTACTGTTAGAAATGGGGTATTTGGTTGACAGTCAGGTTACCCCCTTGGTTCAAGCAAGGACCCTCACTCTAGTCAGGGTAAAGGAGAATCACCCTCAGCTAGCCCCTGCTTACCCCCTTGGTAGCTTGGTAGACAGTAGGCTTAGCTTCAGAGTGCTAGGTGTAAAGTATTTGTACCAACACACACACTAACTTAATTAAAACACTACAAAATGAAACAACACAGGTTTAGAAAAATAGGAGATTTTTATCTAAACAAAACAAGACCAAAACGACAAAAATCCACAATACACAAGTCAAGTTATCAATTAAAAATCAAAAAGAGTCTTCAAGTAGTTTTAAACACACACTAATGCTGTCAGCATGAAAAAGTACCTTGGGCGCATCAAAAATAACCCCGCACGGGCGAGTGCGCATCGAAAAGGGCTTGTTGATTCCACTCACGAGCGGGACCGTGCGTCGTTTCTCCTTTTGTCAGGTCGGGGTGCATCGTTTCTTCTCTCCGCAGGAGATCGATGCATCGATCCAGTCAGCACTCTCGGGTCCGGGCAGGCCTTGAGTTGTTTTTCCACACACAGCGGTACTTAAGTAAAAAATCCAGCCGCACGATGATTGGAAAACCCCGCAGTGTGGGTTGTGATCTCCCAGCCCCCATCAGCGATGCTGCATGTCGTTTCTCATGCTCTGTGCGTCGATTCTTCGGTCGCGTTCCCTGCGAGCGTCGTTTCTCAGCTGCGGAGCCGGCAGTGCGTCGTTTCTTCAGCCGCAGATCGGAGTCGCATCGATCTTTTCCCCGCACGGCGCT
The DNA here is from genome assembly GCF_031143425.1 of Pleurodeles waltl. Lineage (NCBI taxonomy): Eukaryota > Metazoa > Chordata > Amphibia > Caudata > Salamandridae > Pleurodeles > Pleurodeles waltl. Next base: position 323,065,668 of record NC_090436.1, read on the forward strand.
CTGTGTGTGGATTTCATTGTTAGGCTGCCAGCTTCTCCTTTCAGGGTCCCAGGAACTGGATGGGCACCACAGGGCAGAGGAGGAGTCTCTCCAGAGACTCCAGGTGCTGGCAGAGAGAAGTCTTTGCTGTCCCCGAGATTTCAAACAACAGGAGGCAAGCACTAAATCAAGCCCTTGGAGATTTCTTCTTAAGATGGAAGGCACACAAAGTCCAGTCTTTGCCCTCTTACTCTGGCAGAAGCAGCAACTGCAGGATAGCTCCACAAAGCACAGTCACAGGCAGGGCAGCTCTTATTCCTCAGCTCTTCAGCTCTTCTCCAGGCAGAGGTTCCTCTTGTTTCCAGAAGTGTTTTTCTAAAATCTGTGGCTTTTGGGTGCTCTTCTTATACCCAATTTCTCCTTTGAAGTAGGCCTACTTCAAAGTAAAGTCTCTTTTGAATGTGAAATCCTGCCTTGCCCAGGCCAGGCCCCAGACACCCATCAGGGGGTTGGAGACTGCATTGTGTGAGGGCAGGCACAGCCCTTTCAGGTGTGAGTGACCACTCCTTCCCTTCCTCCTAGCACAGATGGCTCATCAGGATATGCAGGCTACACCCCAGCTCCCTTTGTGTCACTGTCTAGTGTGAGGTGCAACCAGCCCAACTGTCAAACGGACCCAGACAGGGAATCCACAAACAAGCAGAGTCACAGAAATGGTATAAGCAAGAAAATGCCCGCTTTCTAAAAGTGGCATTTTCAAACACACAATCTGAAAATCAACTTTACTAAGAGATGTATTTTTAAATTGTGAGATCAGAGACCCCAAACTCCACATGTCCATCCACTCCCAAAGGGAATCTACACTTTAATCAGATTTAAAGGCAGCCCCCATGTTAACCTATGAGAGGGGCAAGCCTTGCAACAGTGAAAAACGAATTTAGCAATATTTCACTGTCAGGACATATAAAACATATTACTATATGTCCTACCTTAACTATGCACTGATCCCTGCCCTTGGGGCTACCTAGGACCTACCTTAGGGGTGTTTGACATGTAAGAAAAGGGAAGGTTTAGGCCTGGCAAGTGGGTACACTTGCCAAGTCGAATTTACAGTTAAAACTGCACACACAGACACTGCAGTGGCAAGTCTGAGACATGATTACAGAGCTACTTATGTGGGTGGCACAACCAGTGCTGCAGGCCCACTAGTAGCATTTGATTTACAGGCTCTGGCACCTCTAGTTCACATTACTAGGGACTTACTAGTAAACCAAAATATGCCAATCATGGATAAGCCAATTACATACACATTTTGTAAAGGAGCACTTGCCCTTTAGCACTGGTTAGCAGTGGTAAAGTGCCGAGAGTAACAAAAGCAGTAAAATAAGAGTCCAGCACACATCAACAACCTGGGGAACAGAGGCAAAAAGTTAAGGGAGACCACGCAAAGGATAAAAAGTCTAACAGCTACAATAACCAGACTTTGTTATGGTTCCTGTGGAGTTCTAGGTTATGACGTGTGTTTTAGGTCATCGCGTTCTAGGATCTTTGCGACGGGGGTAGGGTGGAGGACAGTTGAGAAGGGTTTGGAAGTTGAGCAGAGCGGTAGAGGATGCCACACCAGAGATCTTGTAATTTCAATAAATAAACCTCAATTGATACTGAATTCAGAAGGAGAGAAGCTATGTGGACCCGATGTGTGGCAGAAAAAGCGCATTCAGTATTGGGATAGAAGGAATGAAGAAAGATTATCCCAATGAAATTTAAGGGGAGTTTTGAGAGGTAAAGGGCTTCCAACACAAGATTAGGTTGAAGGAACAGAACAAACCTGTGTCACATAAAGATAGAAATATATTATTCTACATAAGATGAGGTCAAGGCAGAGTTAGAAAAATTAGAAAGAGAAGGAATAATTAAAAGTGTGGAGGTTAGTAAATGAATGGCACCAGTAGTTGTGGCTCGCAGAGCCAACGGGAAAGTGAGATTATGTACTGATTTGAGGAGTCTAAATCAGAACATTCTTATTGATAAGGTTTCCCTTCTGAAAATTAGTGAAATGCTTAGAATGATGAAAAGGGGAACTTACATCAGTGTATCACCAAATACCATTACAGCCAAAGAGCAAGAGACTGACAGTGTTCAAAACTCCATTTGGGTTTTACCAGTACAGATGAATGCCGTTTGGACTTGCGTCTACGGCAGCAGTCTTCCAACGTTCGGTTTTCAGCTTTGCAACAATCATCCAGGAATCATGTTCTTCCAATATGATATTTTGATTATGTCGAAGAACCGGGAAGAACATGACCAGAGAGTAACAAGTGTACGGGATGTCCTCAATAACTAAGGGCTGAGTGCAGAAATGTCTAAGTGTTGTTTTGCAGAAAAATCCACTACATACCTAGGGCATGAGATTTCTGAGACAGGCATACTTCCAAAGAAAGAGTTAGTCAATGCCATACAGAATGCATCCTCGCCTACCTCTAAAGATGAAGTAAGGTCTTTCTTAGGGTTGGCCAAGTTTTATGCAAAATTTGTAAAAAAAGGTTCCCCTACCCTTTCTCCCATTTTAAAGAAACCAAGTGTATCAAGCTGGACAATACCGTAACAATGATTGTATCAGTGAATGACAATAAAGCTTTTTAAGTGTGTATAATTGAAGCACATTCATAGGATACATCTTTTGTGTACATCTGACCCTGTACATATTGTATTTTGTACAGCGCTGAGGAAGCGGGTTGCTGAACCCGCGAAATGTGTTAGCTGACAGTCAACCTTTGAGACTGACATAAGGACGAAGCAGCTGCCTGTGAAGTTAATTTTTTAGACTTATGTATGGAAGGATTGAGATCTAGGAAAAGAAAGTGAGAAGACCAAAAAATCTTGTTAATCAAGATGAGCAAACAGATCAAGAAGACTTCTAAAGGGTATGTTCAAACACTAGGGCCCTGATTTAAGAGGGCCTAGTGCCACTTTATCACCCCCTTAGCATATTATTTTTGTAGGCTAAGGTGTCTTTTTCCCTGCATCATATCTACAAATTGGCACAATGCATGCATTGCGCCACTTTGTAACACTTTGTGCTACATTATGCCTGTGCCAGCCATAATGTATGCAAAGGGGTCATTCCACTGTTAGGGGGGCCGGAAAAATGGCACAAAGAAATCTAACAGATTTATTTGCGTCATTTTTTCCGGTACTTTTAAAGCCTGCTCAGAGCAGGCGTTAAAAGGGGTCACACTATTGTTTACAATGGGCCCCTATGTACTGTTCAGGGTTAACGCCAAACTTTTGGCGCTAACCCTGAACAGTACATCAATAGCATCAGAAATTCGGACGATATTGCCCCAAACCCTGTGCCTTGATGCGCCGTATTTTAAATACGACAGACACACATGGTGGCAGTAGGTGGGCGCTAGGGGCAGAAAGAAAAGTGGCGCTACCTGTAATGTAGCACCAATTTTCATAAATCTGGCCCCGGGTGTTTTTGTATATTTGCTTCTCTGATTTCTTTTGAATTTAATTCCATTGGATATATAAACAATCTTCTAAATGGACAAACTGTGTGCTAAACGATTCTAGTTTGTGTGTGTTTATATGTGTTGGTGTGTGTGTGCACACATATGTAAAATGATTTATGCATTATGTAGGAAAATAATTTGTTCAAAATGCTAACTCTTGGAAGCACTTGAGATTTATGCTCCCCTAAAATCCAAGCTTGTATATATATTTTTACCAAATGAACTGAATTATCAAAATAAGCCTATGCGAGTAATGAACAGGACTGTCTTTTGGAAATATTTGATACAGTCTGAGTTTTTCAATTTGAAACGGGGAAAACCAGCAATAATGTCCGGTTATACCATTTTGATGTACAGAATGGTGCAGAAGTTAAAAATGGGGAAATAATGAAGTACAGTAAACACCTCATCCTGAAGTATTGGTATGTCAGGGTGCAGTATTACTTGGCAAAAATATAGAACTTTTAATTAGTGTATTGCTGTCCCTGTACAGAGCCCTGCTACACCAGTCCCGTCACACTGGAGGTCAACTTTCCCAATACACACTCATTGACTCTAAAGGGCGCGAAGTGGCCAGAAAGGTGATTTGTGAGACCTTAACAAATAGATGAGCTCAATGCCTGCTCCTTCTTTGTTGAGGTATTAGAGGGTTTGGTAAACATTCATTTATCCATTTCAGGTGGGAGGTGTGCTGTGACAGTGCTCTCAATTGCTCATTGGGTTTTAATTTTGAAATCACCAAGGCCCATATTTATACTTTTTTTGCGCCACATTTGTGCCACTTTTTTATGCAAAAGGCGCGCAAACTTACAAAATACAATTATGGGGCATATTTATACCCCCATTTGTGCCGAATTTGCATCATTTTTCTTATGCAAATTCGGCGCAAAACTAACTCCATATTTATATTTTGACGTTAGACCAGTCAATGAGATGCAAAGTAGGTGTTCCCCTCTAAAAAATGGTGCTAAAACCCTAACCCCATATTTATCCCCGTGCTAAAATGATGCACGGGTGGGAGGAGGGGCTAAATAATGGTGCAAACCGTGCTTTGCACCATTATTTAACGCCTAGGTCAGACCATGCATTAAGGGACCAGTGGACCCATTTCCATGGTTAAACACCATGGAATGGGTCCACAGGTGCCCTCCTCAAGCCCCAGGAACACCCCCACCCACACCAGAGGGACACCGGAGGATGGGGGACCCTATCCCAGGTAAGTAGGTTAAGTAGGGTAAGTAATTTTTGTTTTTAATTGAAGTGCTATCGGGGGCCCAACTTGGGGCCCCCTGCATGGCACAGGGTGCAATGCTCAAGCCCAGGGAACACTGGTCCCCTGTGCTGGCCATTGGGATGGTGGACATGACTCCTGTCTTTGCTAAGACAGGAGTCATGTGGTATGGATAGTTTTGCATCAGAAAATGACGCTAGGCTGGTTAGAGTCATCTTTTTTTACTCTAACCAGCCTAACATGCAAAAATCCCTTCTCCCATACCGCCAGCCCCACCCAGCTAACCTATTTTTTTTTTTTTACGCTAGCCCACCCTTTGCACCTGCTTGCGCCATTCCATAAATATGGCGCCTGGCTAGTGCTCAGGAGTGGCGCAAGCTGGTGTTAAACTTTTTGGTGCAAAACTGCATTAGTGCAGTTTTGCACCAAAAAGTATAAATATGCCCCCATATTTTGTAAGTTTGAGCCGCTTTTGCGTAAAAAAATGATGCAAATGTGGCGTAAAAAAGTATAAATATGGGTCCAAATGTGTCACTACAAAGTAACAGAAAAAAATATCAGCAGAAGTTTCATGGTGCAGAATCAGTATTGCAGTTGGATTGACTCTAAGAGAAAATATTTTGTTCAGCAGTAGTGCAGGTCTGGGAAGCAAGGTTGGGAATGACTAACATTGTGCCTGGCTGAAGGGTACTATCATAATGTTTATGCGAGCAAAAACCAGGTATGTGAAGGGGCGTGTTTTTAATCAATAATGGCAATGCTGTATTTTCTCTAACACAATACATTCTAAAGGGAGTTATTCTTTAATGACAATTAGTGTGAGTAAGATGTTTTAATGAGGGTATCAGCCTGATACATAAAATAAACCATACATTTACTCCTATATTTGGAGTAAATTTACACGGTTTGGAATTATCAAAAAATCCAGCTTCCGCTGTGGCAAGCTGCAACATTTGCAGTTTCCAGAATAACTTACAGTTCTAAGCAATTTTTCTTGCGCAAGTGTACATTGTGTACATTTCTTATGTAAATGTCCACAAAGACAGCAATTACACTTTTTATCTTGAATTTTTTTTTTTTTTTAAATCCGCTTGCCATACCATCCCTGCCTTCCATTCCCAACTTTCTTCAGATTTTCTGCTGCTTTCTTTAATGCATTTTTCTTTACATTTGTAAAGAAATGAACAACACATTAGCATCGACACCGGTACATGACACCAACTTACCCACATGATATACATCCACAAGCATAAAAAATATGTTACATGTTCACATATATGCTCACAAATTTTCAATATTATTAGGCATTTCCCCCGAAGCATTTTATTCTGGTATGACCACCATCATACATTTTCAGGTTCAACGTGGTCTGTTATTTGTAGGGTCTATTAATTTTGTAAGCATTTCTGCCCATTCAGCAAACTATCTGTTAATTTCCCTTCTCACCTTGTGTTTTTCATATGTAGTTAATCAGCCATAGCCCATTCGCTTAAATCCTTTTTTCCAAAAATCAGTTTTAGGGGCTGCAGGAACCATCCAATGGATTGCCATTCTTATCCTCGTTTTGTTTTACAAAACTGTTTTAACAAAACTCCGCAGCAAGCAATCAAGCAGTATTTATAGTCATTTGAGTCAATAGTTACATAAGCAACCATTGGCGCATCATTTCCATCACGGGTGTAACCTGTCCAACCACCCCCCTTACTTCCATCAATTCATATTCTCATTATTAATGTTCGTGTAGTATGAAGCATCTCTCAATAAACACTGTTCCAATGACATCACTGGCAACCCATTCATCATTCTTTACAAGTTTTTCATGACCTTTTCCCTAAATTCCAGCAACTGTAGGCATCCCCAATTCATATGTAAAATGTCTGCTCCATGTGATCTATCTAGGGCAAGTTGAGGTTCTGCCTGGGCATCTGTCATATGACAATAAAGAAATTGGACTAGTCTGGAACGTGTATCGGGAGATATGCTTTTCCTTGTTGACCTGCTTTCCCACAGACAGTGTCTGTCAAAGGCTCAGAGCATCCACTGGACTATCGCTCCTCTGCGCTTGACGTGTCCTCACCTCTCTCAGCGACCGAAGCTTCATAAAGGTTAATAACTAACTACCTACCGCCAGTCAAGTATAGAAGCACTGACATCACCTCCGTTAATGGAAGTTCATCTGAAAAGTCCGTCCAAATACCTCCAGTCATTTATGCAATACGGGCATGTTGCAAGGACTGGCCCGGGTAAGGACAAAAGCATCCCTTGCTTCCTCATAAGGGAGGAACTGTTTGTTCAGACAAGGACTCCCTTCAGTATTGCAGCCACCATCTGGCAACTTAAGCAAAGTTATGCTATTACTGATCTCTTAGAAAGGTTTGAGGACCCATAACGGTATGTTTGTTCCCACAGGGGTCATCTCAGAACCACTATAATGATTCCTTCCTATATCACAAGTGCCGGTCTGACCAGGTATAGTACTGTTGGTCCTGCCTGCTTCCCCATCATAAAGGCTTCAGTTAGGCCAAGTGTGAAGTGGGTTCTTGCCAGCAGGTTTTTCTACCAATTAACATTTGGATCAATCCAATGTATTACAATTTATAGCTGAGCAATGGCATACTATAGAAGGCAATCCCAACCATCATTTGTCCAGGGGGGCTTCAAAGTGGCCAACTTTCTCCGCTACATTACCTACCCAGACCAAGGAACTCAGCAACCTGTGTATCCTAGGAAATATTTTCCAGGGTCGGGGACACATTCAGTTTATTCGTATGTACAGATATCTAGGGAGGAACAGTATCTTTGCTAATGCTATTTGGCCCATTATGGACAGGGTCAGTGTTTTCCAAAATGACACCAAAGTCATCAGACTCGTTATCATCCTGCCCATGTTTAAGCCATATTGGTCACGGGGGTCCATTGTCACATGCATGCACATGTATTGAAAATAGTCTGATTTCCAACTTATGTCCACATCCTTCTGATAACAGTTTTTGAACTAACCTCTGGAGTTTACCCAGAGAGTAAAGCAGCAAATTGTTACTATCTTTAGTCCCCAGACATTACCAAACCGTAAGAATGCTGAACGCAGAATTGGTACCACACTGCTGTGGAGCTCTCAAATATGCCAAAATATTGGCTGCATAAAAATAAATAAAATGATTGGCATTTCCAACAAATATGCCTCATTCTGCCATAGAAGCAACGAATCGGCCAGTACACCGTGTCAAATGCCTGTTCAATGTCTAATTTTGCTAGTGCTAAAGGTTCATGCCAAATCTGCTTTAGATCTCAGTGCATGGTTTAGGTGTCTAATATGCATAGTACGTCTGCCAGGTAGTACCCATTACCCTAAGCATTCTGTTGGTGAGAGCTTAACTGAGCACCTTCACATCCGTATTTAGGAGAGATAAGATATGGAGCCACAAGTATTTGTTCCCTCTCACACTTTAGCATTAAAGTGATCATTGCTTGGCACATGGATTGGGTTAGGAAACCTGTCTCCATTGCCTTTGTTGGAAATGGTCCTTTTGGTAGGGTCATCCCCAGACTTTTTACCTTCCTCCTCCTCATTTTATGACCTAATTTTTGCTGGCAGTAGGACTCTCTACACTTTTACACTGCTGATCAGTGCTAAAGTGCAAGTGTTCTGTGTCTAAAACATGGTAACATTGGCTTCCCCATGATTGGCATATTTGATTTACTGGTATGTCCCTAGTAAAATGCACTATGTGTGCATAGGGAATGTAGGTCAGATGCTACTAATGGGCCTGCAGTACTGATTGTGCCACCCACAAACGTAGCCTTTCAAACATGTCTCAGGCCTGCCATTGCAGAGCCTGTGTGGACAGTTTAAACTGCCATTTAGACCTGGCAAGTGTACCTACTTGCTAGGCCCAAACCGTCCTTTTTACTACATGTAGGTCACCCCCAAGGTAGGCCCTAGTAAGCCCCAAGAGCAGGGTGCAATGTATTGAAAAAGTTGGACATGTATTTTTTAGTTTAACGTGTTCAGATAGTGAAAAACTCTTTCGTTTTTCACTGCTGTAAGGACTATCTCTCCAATAGGCTAACATTGGAGTTACTGTAAAACATCTTTTAAGTGTAATTTCCAATTGGGAAAATATGGAAATATGGAGTTTGATGTCTCTGGACTGACAATTTAAAAATAAAGTTTGTGTTAAAGTTGGTTTTTAAATTGCAGGCCTGAAAATGCCACTTTTAGGAAAGTTGACATGTTCTTACATCAACCATTCTGTGCCTTAGCCTGCCTCTGAATGCACGTCTGTGTTTAGGTGACAGCTACACTTGTGCATACTCTACAGGCAGCCACAACACAGGAGCCGCTAGGTGTGACAGGGGATACATCTGCATCCATTTGTATACTGATAGTTTTCCTGAGCAGATAGAGGGAGAGGTAGTTCACATTTACATCTGAATAGGTGGTGGCCTGCCCTCAAAAAAAGGGCTGATTTCCCCCTACTGGTAGTCTCGAGCCAGGGCTGGGTTGAAAGGATCCCTGTGCACTTCAGGGAATTCCTTTGAAGTTACCCCAACTTGAAAGTCCTATTTGGGTATAAGTACTGGGCCTCTGACACCATATATTCAGAACACTTCTGGACTGAGGTCATTCTACCTGGAAGAAGGACTGCCAGGCGGTCAGGAGGGACAGCCACTTTGCAGTTTGCTCTGCTGTGTTAGCCTGCTGCCTGCTGTGTCTTGCATGGAAGTGAGAGGACTGGATCTAACTCTCTACATCCTGCAATCTAAAGTTTTTCCAAGGGCCTGAATGAGCTTGCCTCCTGTTTCTGAAGTCTCAGGGATATGAAAGACTTCACCTGCATCTTGCTACCAGCACCTTGGCCCCTCTGCTGTGAGTCCTTCTCTGCCAAGTAGTGCCGAATCCAGCCATGGACCCCTGGAGGTGAGTGTGGTGGTGAAACACAAGAACTGATGAATCAACACTGACCCTTCACTTGGAACCGACTGCACAAATGCTACTTTGCCGCTGCCTGCACGAAACCCATTGAAACTGCTGACCGACTGCTTGATACAACAAACCCACTTTCGATGCCGCCCTGACTTGCCCGACACAGCACCGATGCATCAGAACTGGTACTCACCGCTTCTGGACATTGATGCAACAATGACGTTGCCCGATCAGCAAACAATACATCACCTGTAAGCACAGCACATCCCGTCCTTCGTCAACATGAGCATCAATGCAACTAAGGTATTGTTAGCGGCCCGCATGACTCCTGTATCCGGCCCATGCCCCTTCATGGTCGGACTGAACTTTTGGATTTGCAACAGTCCAGCCCGACCAGATAGCCTCGGGTAGGAGCTACTGTCTTCTAAGCACTCCATTGAGATTCATTCTTTTAAATTTCACAACCTGGCTTGATATGTTGGATTTTTGGAGTTTTGGTCTTGTTTGACTCTGATGAATATTGCCTATTTTTATAAACTGGGGTGTAGTCCTTTTGTGGTGTTTTAACTGTGTTACTGTGTTTGCACATTGTCTCTTTAGTTTACCTGACTGCTCTGTTCCAAGGAACCAGAGGGTGAGCAAAGGTAAACTTTTAGTGTGTATCTTACTTACCCTGACTAGAATTGTGGTCCCTACTTGTACAGAGTGCAAACCTTTGCCAACTAGAGACCCAGGTCCTCATTACAAGTCTGGTGGCCCTAGGACTGTCAGACCTGCGGTGGATGCAGCGCTGCGCTGGGGATTACAAGTCCCCTTTTCGCCAGCTTTTGCATGGTGGTACCACCACCATGTAAAAGCTGGCGGAGACAGGTTGCAGGAGGCCCTTTGGGGCCCCCTGCACTATCCATGCACTTGGCATGGGCAGTGCAAGGGCCCCCATGGACAGCCTTGCCGCACTTTCCACTGTCTGCCTAGTGAAAAGCGCGACGGGTGCTATTGCACCCTATGCACCGCAACATTGCTGCCGGCTCAATTACCAGCCAGCATCAATGCTGTGGGCTGTTTCCCGCTGACCCAGCGGGAAACTCGTAAAAGGGGCCCTGAAGGCTGGAGTTTGGTGGACGGGTCTTCTCCGCCCGCCAAACTCGAAATTAGGGCCCCAATTTGTAACAGCCTCCATGTACACCTGCTGCACCTCCTCTACCACAGTATCCAACAGCACTTCTGGTAGTTCTGCAGGGAGGCCACCTGCACCCTGTGCTTCTTGATTTGCATTCCTTCAAGAGCTTCGTTCAGCTCTTCAACTGTAAGTGGGACTTCCAATTTGTTTTTCACTATTTTTGGGACAGGGATGGCAGATGCACCTCCATGAGGTCCATCTGCACATCTTTCATAGATTTATCTTGTATGTGCATGTATATTGATTGTAGGTAGTTTTTACATTTATTGTTCATCCCTTCTCTGGAGGTAATGTCTGCCCCCAGCCTGTTACAACATTAATATGAAAGTAAGTGGTCATTTCTCTCTATAAAAGCCAGGCCCGGAGCCAGCTTGACTTACTGCCCTCTCTATAGAGTCATTGCCTATATTGAGTGCCTGCAGCTGATTTCATGTGTCGGCCAAACGTTGTTTAGCTTCCATAAGACAAAGTGCCTTTTTGTGATCAGATGCTACTCCTTCTTCAATCCTAGCCATCTTTGCCTCTGCAATGCATTCTCCTTTTAATGGTATTTTGTAGGCCTCCCATTCCCTACCATGAGTTCTTGCTGTGTGTAGATGTTATGGTTCATCTCAAAGAATTGTGATGTCCCAAACATGGGACACAAATAGGGGGTCAGCTAGTGCCTCAAGTTCCAGCCTTCATATAGGAATTCTAGACACAGCTGGTGATTGTTTCACAGTAAGCACCATTGGTGAGTGCTCCAACTGAATTCTATTTAAATATGTGACTGTGCCCACTCCGCTCAAGCACAACTGTCTCATTACAATGTAGACAAGCCTACTATAGGACACGTGTTGGAGAAAGAAATGAATTCTACTTTACAAATTGTTTCTGAAACCGCCACATATCAACCATATCAATTTCAGATAATATTTGCTGTTACCCCATTTAACTCCTTTTTTAGGGGAGTGCCTGTCCAGGTGGCCATTGATCACACAGTTATCACCTGCCCAAATACATCATGTATGTAGGTGTAATGGCACCAATTGGAGAATATTCATAAAAACAATGTATCATCTACAATGGGTGCATAAATATTTACCAAACAAGTGTTTATGCCATCTATAATTCCTGTAGCAACACATATCAGCCCTGCACGTCTTAAACCGTCCCTCATTCTGAAATGTGACCCCCACCACAATCCAGATCAACACTTCCCTTGAAAAAGCTGAATAATATGCTGTGGCGAGATGTTCCCTCCAGTTCTTACATACATTATATTTTTCTGGTTTAATTAAGTGTGTGCCCTGCAAAGGTGCAAACTGGGTGCCGTATGTCATGAGGTACGTAAGCACGTTATAATATTTTGGGTATTAGTTTAAACATCCAACTTTCCAAGAAATGATTTCAACCATCTGCAATTAGTAGCTAGACATGACTGTGATGAACAAAGTGCAGATACATGTGCCAAGTGTGTTCGTGCAACCTCGGTATGCCCAGTAAACATTGTTTTAGAATATTAATTTACTGATTGAATGTTATATTTTAAACCCTAAACCATTAAAGTGACATTCAACTCTACATGAACGTGTCTATTCCTTATCACTCCCAAGTGTAGATGCTTTAACAACTGATAACCAAAGCAATGATCCAATCATTGAGTAAGGGGTCCTATAGTGTTTTAGAAACCCTTAGCAGAATCTTCCAACCCACTCTTTCAACTCCTTTAAAAAGAAACTTTCTGCTTTAGAAATTAAGTGGAAGGAGTACTAGCCACACAGCACATCCACATCTCCAGGTGAAGTTGGTAGCCCAGCAACTCCCAGCAGTCCTATCCTAAGGATTAGCTCAACTTGTGGCAGTTAGCACTGCATATCTAAGGAGCATACCTCTCTTTTGCCATCCCTTATTACCACAATTTATTTAATTTGTTTAAATGTAATTTAATTTATTTCAATTTACATCTGCTACAGCAGGTGTTTTAATAAAAAATATTAATAAATATTCATGTATTCTGAGTAATGGATTTGTGTAGAAAATGTAATAATATAGATAAAAATAATGCATGCATTTGAAAATGTGCCCACATGAGTGGCCGCCAAGGTTCACGAAGTAGACTTATTAATGGTTTATTAATATGAAACATGGAGCTTATGTTTGATTAATGTAGTAGTACATCATATTGAGGGTTATGCATTAAGTATTAGCTTTATTAAATGTAGGCCTTAACTTAGCGGAGGTCTTGGCCTAGTTGCATGGCCTCATGTCAACGTGTATTTCTAAACCGATTAATAAAACGTTTGCTTAGAGAATTAAATTGTGATATTCCACTGTGCTGACCAAATGTGGTCGTATCTAAAAGTCTTTCTCATGAGAACCGCTTGCTAGAAGATGCTGTTCTTGTAAAATGTAACATTATAAGTGTAATATGTGTAAGACTCACTTTCTCAGGAGGAGAACAATAACCGCACTGACTGGACTACAAGCTGCAACAATACTGTTACCTGACGAGCCGGATGGTGAGGACATTACAAGAGAAGCCAATGTGAACCAAGTACTAGTAGGAGCTATAGATTTAATATTTTAGTTTTATTGGACAAAGTGTGAACATGTGATCCCTTGACCAATAGGGACTTGGGAAGTAGTTTTAGAAAATCTAACTTTGCCAGACTGCACTGATGGAAGACGCACATTTGCTCATTTTCTTTCTTGCCAAAAGGCCATTGCTTTACTGAACATCTAGAGTCGTGCTTAACTTTAATACTTAAAGACTTTGCGTTTTCTGAACTTTTATGCTGAATCCTGAGGCCTTGCTGACCAAACTGATGTCCTAATGACGAAGACTACCTTAGGTTGCTGATCCAATTGAGGAGAGGTATACTGTTACGCATGTGTTTTGTTATGCCTATTTGCTTTTTCTTTCTAGGTAGCACTATTTTGATAGAGCCATGGTTAGATGTTTTCTAAATTTGTGCTGACTAAATTGTTTTGCATGAAGCCCAACATACTAATGCTAATCTGGTGTTAGATAAGGATCCTCAATGATGAAAGTTTGCTATAAGAAGTAAATTTCAATGTCTTTCCTTTGCTGAATATAAATGTATGTGATATCATTTGCGCAATTGTTCTTGTTATTAATTTGCACCATAACCTTAGGATGTGTGTTGTTCACAAGTTTTGATTAGATTACGTTTCTTTCACCGCTTTGGACAGCCAGTGATGTTTCTGTATGTTTATCATTTGATATTGAGATTATTTTACGTGACATTAGCATTGTTAATATAGGGAAATAAATATTCTAACTCTTACTAAAAGGTGTGGTTATTCATGACTGAAAGGTCATGATGTGTGATAATTACTGACTCCTATTGATTATTGATGTTATTGATTAATTATTGATTATTGATCTGCATTTACTAAATCTATGGTGGGAACATCTTAAATTCGAGTCAAAAGGTTAATCGACCTATTTGCGTCCCCTTATAAGTTTACTTATTAAGGTCTGACGCGCTAACACATCCTTCCCCTTTTAACATGGGGCCCAATGCGAAGCTCTGAGGCCTCCACGATGTTGCTTGTTTCAAACACGAGCTGTCCAGCTAACAGAGCTACACCCAGTCTTCACACAGGTTCCAATATGCACCCAGTGGCTCGGCCCATGCTCCTACAGTTTTTAGTTTCTAGTATAGTCAAGTCCTATTGCTCTGAATCAACTTCCATTTGACCAGTTGGTGTATCATCAATAGATGGATCCGTAGCCATGTTGAAGCCCTTCTCGGCCTTGGTGGCATCTTCTTACACTACAACTCTGAAAGTTTGTCCTTCTTGCGGAATGTCAAATAAGTTACTCTTGGCATCTGCAAGGACCTTTAGACGCGCTGCATATAGGAGCATATATTTCAAGTTAAAGGCTTTGAGCTTTTCTTTAATTCCAGTGAAACTTTTTTGCTTGTTGAGGTTGTATCTTTCTGGTATGATTAAAAAAAACTGAAATTGAGCGGTTCTCATAGGTAGAAATGTCCTGCTGTCACACATATAAAGAATAGCGTCCCTACCTTTGGATTTAGGAAATCTTGCTCTGGTTGCCTTTGGTGAGTTACACAGTCGCAGCTTAGTTGCCAATGTTCGGCGCACACATTCAACAGGAGAGAACGGAGACAACTCTCGGAGTTTAAGCCCCTGCATGATTCACCGCTGAAGAAACTTTTACGGTGACGTTTTCTCTGCCCTTCCAGGAAAGCTCAGAAATATGAAGTTATTTCTGCGGGCACGACCTTCCGCATTCTCAACCCTGTTTTCCAGAATCTCAGCCAGCGTAGAGGGGGTAGCTGCGGATATCTTCAAAGCCGTCACCTCCATGTGCAAACCCTGAAACTTGCCCTCTGTTGTAGCGACCGGTCAGCAATTTCCCGAAGGCCTGTCCGTAGAAGATTAATCTCAACACCGATCTTCCCAATTTTCGTCGCTACTGCAGCTTTCATGTTCTGAATGTACGCAAGTAGGACCGCCGTTGTGAGCTCGCTCTATTTCGTGGGGGGCGGAGGTGCAGACCTCGCATTTATATGTTGTCTACTGCTTCGCAAAGGGCTGGGGAGTACTGTACTGCACAATAACATGATTGTGTGTAGGTTTGCCAGCTTTGTATTTATCCATTGATGGCCAAGTGTCTCTCCGGTGCGTGTTCACGGCACATGCTGATGTCACTATCACTATGTTGCACCCTCATAATTAGATTGCTTTCAGGCTAGTGTTGGGTGTGTTACCAGGGGGTGACCTTCGACCTCACTTCCAATAGTCTATGGTCTGTTGCTTTGAGGCCCCCAGGAGTTCCGAGCAGTGTTCACTCACCAGTCTCCGCCGGGTATGGCTCTTATCTTGTTTGTAAGTTCAAGGAAATGGTAGTGTCCCCGCTTTATCCGGCGCCTGCTGCTCACCTTAGGCGCATGGCTCTGTTAGGTTCTCGCCTTGTCGGCCTGATTGCAGGCCAGTCAATTGTTCCAGTGTCCGTGGTAAGAATTGTGCTTCACAGTCCTCTACCACAAAGCTCCCCCTTGCCCCATTCTTCTTGGTGGAGTTAAATACATTTCTTTCGGCAGCAGCTGTCTGACCCATAGTCACCACTGGCCGCGGCTGGTCCAATGTGCATGCACAGGGGCCCGCCACCTCCAGCACCACCACCATCGTCCACTCAGCAGCCGATTATTTTAGTTTAATGTCCTGTGGCTACCAGTTTAACTGCAAATTAACAAAGTAGTAGTGTTCTTCACTCAGCTCATGGCTGGGATCCATCTCAACCCAGTTCATCGGTGTCCCTCTGGGCAGCAGTCACAGAGTCAACATCACTGTTTCGCATGGCAGCGGGCCAACTGAGTGTTGCCCGATCAGCCCTCCTCAATGTCTGTGGCAGCTGCTTCACATGGCATGACGGACAACAATCCCAGGGTGGCCTGCAGCGTTACAGCCAGGTGTGACCACTCTTGCAATAACGCACTGCTGTATTCTTCACCGCCATCATTAGCTTGCTCGGTCATGTCTTGTTGCTTCAGTGAGCCTGCAACTATCTGTGCCTCAGCAAAGGCACCTGCCAACAGCCACTGCTGCTCAGATAGGGGCTATGATTCACCTCAGTCCAGCACTCCAACCCCTCTCTGGTCTCACCTGCCTCGCCCAGAGGATGATTGCTTTTTTGGCCCCCGATGGGGATGTTGTCTCAGGCACTCCTTCTCTCCACAGAATGCTTGCTGCAGGGCCTTATGAAGCTGGGAACACCCTGACAAGGTTCCATCAATCAAGACATGAGCACCGCTCTTAAAATGATGATTCCACAGTCTGCTCCGCTGCTCGCGAGGCTTCATCGAGTTCTAGCCTCTCAAGCTGATCCAACGGTGCCCACGATCGCAAAATTCAGGTTTCTGTCTGTGATCTGCTTGCCTTACTTTCTCTGTTGGTTTAAGGCATTCTTATGCATGTGTGTGAGCCGGATGAGGAAGGATTAGCATAGGGTGAGCCGAATTGCTCTCTTAGTACAACCTGTCAACCGTCTTGGCATGCTACGCCCCCTTCTGCTGCTTCTGACATCAGGATATCTCAGACTATAGCTAAAATGGGTAATGCGCTTCACAAACGTTTGTATATACCCACGGGTTTGTCCTTGTCCACCAACTTTCCTAGGCATTCCAGCCCTTAAACACCAGCTGATTGTCTTTGAGAGAATATTTGCTCACACATAATTTTAAACCTTAATTGTGGAAAGGTAAATGTGAATTCAACTGTGTAAATGCACATTTCGAGAATATGCAGCATGAATGTACATACATACAACAAGTTAGTTGAGCAGCTGTATTCAAAATTAGAGTGCAACAGCTTTATAAATCAGATGCAATGTGCACTAAAAAAGTAACTATAGTTTTTATGCTTGTGCTATCAACTAGTATATTGGTAAATTCATATAATGTATCATGTGACACTGAATAAAGAAATCTGAATTTCATTTAGAACAAGCAATTGCAATGCAATGGGTCTCGCGTTTGCTCGAGTAAGAGCTATTAGCATAATAAATTCCTAACTGGACTTTTCTTGCCACATAAATCAAAAATCAAAAGTAAAACAGCTGACATAAGCAAGCTGATTCAAAGCACCTCGGCTGCCATGAGCGTGAGCGCGAATGAGAGACACAAAAAGAAAAAGAAGTTCACTCGCAGTCAAACGTATTGGCAAAAGTAGAATTATCCCTGTAACAGGTTCGATGGCCAAGGTGGTAACAAAACTTTCCCATGGAGGGACCGACGTAAAACATTTAAAATGACAACAAAAGGATTTTTGAAAGGCAAGCCCCCGAATGAGTGATAGTGATGGGCGTGCAGTGGATGTGGTTAAAAGCCCACAGATAGATTACAACACATCAGAGCACTTGCACGCTCGACCTAAAAAGGGGAAATCAATTCCTCACCTTATGTCTCTGACATATGTGCAGAGTATTCAACCAATGATCAAAGTACATACTACGCACATAATAACCCAGGTGCATCCCAAAACCCGGCTGACAATATGGCTGGGACTCCTAGTGCAGACAGTAACCAGAGCACATGCTGGGCTGAAGACACACTTCTTGTTGCACACAGACACTCAGCTGTCATGAAACAATGAAGACTTTGCAGTGAAGCAGAGCTGACTCCCTTTAGGGTAGGCCTGAGGTGGGCGTTGGGAAGAGACCGGCACTCATCATAAGGGGAGCCCTTTCCAGCTAGAGCTAGAACTCGCCAAAAAGCCCACAATAGACCAAGCACAACCTCAGAGGTCCCGGGGCCAGACATGCTCAAACCAGGACCCCAAGGTGTGGCAGCCTCGGTTTCAGATCCAGGCACAGCCAACAAACAAGAAAAACAAAGAAGCCACAGTGTTCCCTGATTAGGACCACAAGAAGCCAGCAGGGCACGACCTGTTCACACTGCACCACATGCTACAAAGAGTCAACGCAACAGGAGAGAGAAAGGACCGGCATGTCAGCTAGATACAGCAAGGACGAGATCCCAGCACGGCGTGAGAGCAGGGGCAGAGGTGTGCTCTAAGGTCAGGTATATGTGCCCTCAGCGCAAGGACGAGAGCTGTTCCCTGCTATCTGGGCACGCCTGCAGCATCCTACTGTAAAAGAACTGTTACCTGAACGTGGGACCAAGTGGAAAGCTGGGTAACTGCTGTGAAGTAGGAGACGGAAAACCAATAAAAAGATTCCGGCCACACGGGCCATACTCACAGGCCCACGCAGGAAAAGAAACGCCAATGCTCATGAGACAGGGCCCACACAGGTCATATGTTTTGCAGACGATCACAGCTGACTATGAGTTCCATGAAGGGCACATATTACCAGTTTGAAACTGTCCTGCAGGCATCTTTATCTCTTTAACATAACATGTGTTCTCTTCATAAACCCCCGTTTCTTTGAAAGTACACCTGACATCGATGTGATGCGGTATTTCAAACAGATCACACTAGACAGCGTGATGAAAAGTTTCTTCAAATAAATTCTTTGAAAGACATCGTAGGAAGCATCTGCGAATAACACGTCGTGATTTTTCACAAAGCATCTTCAAACACAGACACCTCGCGCACATTTCCAGTCTTATAAAACAAAGGGAAGCATAGTATTTTCACCCAAGAAGCATCTGATCTGCCCCAGGCTTGTCCTGAGACAAGATGGTATCTTCGTGATTGAACACTCGACCCACTTTTAGGGTGCATCTGGAAATAGAGCTTTGTACATTTTGATGCACCGTGACTTTCTCTCTCACCTCGTTCTATATCTGCAATTTCTGCGTTTCAGACTGCATGCAACCCGGGGCGGATTTCTTCTTAGCACACCAAATCCAATAAGGTCCAGAAACATGGGGAGAAGCGGGCCAGTGCTTCGAGGTGCAGTTGCAGGGGGGGTGTATTTGGAATCCATAGGGCTTCCGTTTCTCCCTAAATTTTAGGGGAGCTTCCTTGGCCTAGTTGCAGGCAGAATTAAGGGTTTCCATAGTTTAAGGCTGAAAAAGGAGATTCTCCTTCCACTGGCCTTAACTTTCTTGGTCATAAGTGGAAAAGATAATTGCGTGGCTGAGTCAGATGTCCTGTTTGAGAAACAACTTGAAAAGAAATAAGGTGACAAAATATGGAGCACCCATAACACACAGATTACAATGTTTCCCTACAAAATAGAAACGTATCTTTCTTATTCTATAAGGAAATATACAATATTGTTTAAATTCATAATCCATTTTTTGACAAATTAAAAATGGCAACGATTATTACAAACACCAGACAACACGTGTTTCCCAGCAAACACGCTGCTGTTTCATGGCGTAATTTTCTTGGTTGGATGTAGAGTCAAGATTCATAATACCGTTTTTAACCACATTGGAATTATAATAATTTAGGTTCTATATTTGAAAAATGCAAATGACAGTAATCTAAAACCCACGAGTGGTCACTCTTGATTTTCTCCATTATCGTGGTGTTAACTGGTGTTTGTAGCAAGATTATTTGTCAAAATTAATTTGGGAAAAATAGATTACAAATTTAGAGAACATTATGTAACTCCTAATAGAATAAGAGAGATATGTATTTTTTAAAGGAAATATAGCAATCTGCCTGTTATGGTGTCTCCGATTTTTTTGTTCTATTTAACACCAGAGAGGTAAGTAATTGTTCTGAGTACAAATGTAGAGTGGCCAGACGTCCCGCATTTCCCCAGACAGTCCGGGTTTTTAGAGGACTGTCCCGGTGTCCCGACGCTTCTCTTAATTTTAAATACATGTCCTGTTTTTTGGGACAAAGGTCAGATTATCTAGGGAAGCTTAAATTAAAGACGCCTACAAATTGTGAAATAATTAAAGTAATGTATGTGTTACTGTCAGGCAACACAGTCCCCTGTCTGCTCCCAGCAGAGAGACGAGTGGGGAGCAGAGACAGGTTGGTGGGGACGGGTTGGGGGTGCAGGGTGGGATGTCAAGCCATAGCTAATTTTATATATGTAGTCTTGTAAATGTGTGTGTGTGTGTGTGTATATATATATATATATATATATATATATATATATACACACACACACACATGTATAGGCACACATTCACAAAGCTACGCAAAAAAACGGGACAGGCCAGATTTAAAAGTGAGTGTAAAGTTGTTAGTCCTTCTTTTATGTCTGACCTGTCCCGGTTTTTTGCTCCTCCAGAATCCCTCATGGGCAGTACACTGCCTCAAATTCTACAGAATCTGCAATAAAAGGCCAGCCGTAGCCTTTCAAGGCGGCGTGGATGTGGCGTGTGAGTTTCAGATGGAAGGCTAGGACGGTCGCTGGGAATGCTACCATACATGCACGTGTAGCAGAATTATGCCCTTCGTGGTTGAAGCTCGCCATTGGGTGTTGGGAAGGAGGTGGTGTTCTCCAGGCTTTGAAGAACCTGCTTATTTTGGGACCAAAGGCGATAATAAGATAACCAGAGACTCCTAAAACACTCGGTAATGGAGTGCAGCACTCCCACAGCCAGAAGCCAGTGAGATGGGAGTTCACAAGGTGGCGGTGAAGAAACAACAAAGGTTTCCTTTTTTCACTGATTAAGACTATTAATACTGATCAGTCAATATTTTGTATCACACACTGTGCGTGCT
Source organism: Pleurodeles waltl (assembly GCF_031143425.1). Lineage (NCBI taxonomy): Eukaryota > Metazoa > Chordata > Amphibia > Caudata > Salamandridae > Pleurodeles > Pleurodeles waltl. Next base: position 323,086,634 of record NC_090436.1, read on the forward strand.
GCGTCCCGAACTCAGAAACAAATATACCAGTTAGTACGGTCTCCTCGATGAAATGTTTATTTCACTTCAATTTAATTTGACATCAATATTATCTTATTAATTAATATCTCATTTGATTCAATATCAGAGTCAATGATTAGATACGACACTTAATACTTATACATGTCTATCAGTTGCCTCTAATTTTATTCAGAGCATGCCTAAGCAAAACAGTGATTTGCATGTACAAAACACTTATTTTTAGGAGTGGGTATGGTCTTCCTGACTTCTTAAATGGAATTGTGACTGGATAACGATTCACAGTTTGGATGGCACCTGTTGGGGGCGTCCGTCCCAAACTGCAGTTGAGCACTGTGAGTATACGGCATGTGCTACTGTAAGTCTGGTCACAAACCATCGATAAATTACTAACTCCTGTACTGGCTGGGGTGGTAATTTAGTCGCAAAAGGGAAGGCATCCCTGATGTACCTCTTCCCTGCTGTGAATTGGGGTACAAGTTTCATCTGGAGTAGGCAGTGGCCCTGAGCACCACTGGTAACTCCAATTGACACTTAAAATAGATATATTTTTTAAAAGCAGCAGATTATTCTTGAAAGGAAATCAGGATGTTTAAAAAAAACATTTTTTCTCCTGAAAAATCCCGAAAGAACAGATATGATAAAGTGATAGTATTATATTATCGGAAAATTGAACCACAGTGTGATGAATTATTTTTGTATTATTTGCCAAGCAACAACTCTAACAGGCGTATTTCAGTGGTTTTTGGGTTTTCTAACAATAGCTTGAGTCTGATTCCAGCACCTAACTATAACATCACTTTAACCATTGTTTGTTTCAGAGAATTTCTCCTTTTTATTTTAACATAAATCAAAGTACTAGCACCTAACTTTAATGTCACTTTATTATCACTTTAACTTTTGGTATTTCCAGTTAACATCTATCTATCTATCTATCTATCTATCTATCTATCTATCTATCTATCTATCTATCTATCTATCTATCCATCCATCTATCTATCTCTCTATGTTTAATTCGTTATTGATTGATTCAAACATGAGGAAGTTATGAATTGATAAGTGATTAGTGTAGACTGTTGGACAAACACTCCACGATGGAGGGTTATGTTAAGAGCAACAAGTGCACAGCATGTCACAATGGGGAGAACATGACCATGACTGGCACGCCTCCTAAGAAGAAGATTAGGGTTAGAGGCAGCTTGACATGTAGAAGTGATTTTGCAGTGTATATATATATATATATATATATATATATATATATATATATATATATCCAATATATATATATATATATATATATATATATATATATATATACTCATGTTCCCTTGCCCAAACTGCCATTACATAAACACATTTTACAGCATTTCAGGGCAATTAGGAATGGTGACATTTTAAGCTGATGCATGAAGGTGATAAATCCAAATTGGAATACAGCAGTGAATCTCATATCCCTAAAAAATATAACGGGAGGAGCTAGAGAATGAGATTTTAGGAGGCTCGAATCCATATTAATATTGGATATGGAATGTAAGGAACTCTTTGGATGCTGATTTTGGTCATCCAGATTCTTCTGAGCCAAAACACAGCGGTCCATGTTGCCCAATTAAGATGAGTGTGCATGCACAATCTTGAATGCCCCTCTTCTTTTTGGTTGGCTAAAATCTGGATTAAAATGTTGGACAGGGGGAACACACGTGTAATGGAGCACGAACACGCATGTTGGACGAGGCCACATTACAGTGAGGACTTGGAAAACATATATATATATATATATATATAGAGAGAGAGAGAGAGAGAGAGAGAGAGAGAGATGCGTATGGTCTTTTCATTATTGAGGCCTATTTACTCACTATTATTAATTTGAGTGATTGGCAGACGTACTGTGCTTGTTTAATTTCTTAATAGAATATGACAGTTTGCATTATTATGATTTTGGTTACATGCTAATTCCCTTGAGTCTAATGACATTTGCTTTCTGCAACAATACTATTAATTAGCCAGTCAAGAGGGAGTCCTTTTGGCATCCTCCATGCCCCTGGGGTCAGGATGAGCTCATTTTGTCCCCTTATGTGATTTTTTTTACATTCATTTTTAGGCCACAATATGTTGTCATATTGGTGGCCACCACATACTGTTCATCATGTTGTGGCCAGTCATCAGATTTGACCAATCCCCTTTCAATTGACCATTCAGAGCATATCTGGACACCAACGGTCCGGAAATAACAAACTTTTTCTGGTGGTTAACCCCTCCATGCCCACTCTGAGCATCTTTTTAAATGCTATTTCTCAAAAACTACTAAATAGATTTACACCAGGTGGTGAAAAGCACACTTTCTGAGTAATGCTCTAACTTTCTGCCAAATCTGGTGTGATTCCGTTCAGCCGTTTTTCTGTATCGGACCGCAAATCAAGAATTAAAATGGGAAAGCAATGTTTTGACACTCCCCCCTTTTTTCTTGGCCTTCCCTTGATGGATCAGCATGAAACTTTCCATGTAAGAGCCATAATGAGTGAACTTCCCTTTTGGAAAGTTTTGTGCAGATCACTGAACAGTCCCAAAGTTTTTAACAAAAACAAAAAATGGCTTTTCAGTGGAAAGTCTGACCTAATTCTAACTCAGGGCCGGCTTTAGGAGGGTGCGAGTGGTGCAGCCGCACTGGGTGCTGGCCTGGATTGGGGGGCGCTGACCTCAGGGGGGCGCTGTGTTTAGCAATAACTTATGAAACGTGCAATTTAAAAGCACCTGCTGGAAAGTTCTTTGTGCGTCCAGCCTTCAGGAAGGAATTAAAATGTCAAGATGCCACTTGTGATTAATGCCCCTGCTAGAGAGGGAGATCGGAGTTTTGTTAAGCATCAGTTTTGACTCGCCGTAAAGTAGCGCAGAGGGTTAAGGTGCCGGCTGCAAAGAACAGAACTATATTTTATGTGGATGGCTCAGTGGATTAGTAAAGACAGCCTTTACAAGGGCTTTAAAACAAATGAATGTATGTGTATAAGGGAGGCTATGGAGAGATGAAGGGCACATTTGCCCTGTGGTAGTGAGGGAATCCGAGGAGGTGGTCATGGGGTGGGGGAGCCAAGCGGCGCCAAAAAAGACTCACAGGGCGCCACCAGTGCTAAAGCTGGCCCTCCTCTAACCACTCTGGTGTTATGACAGTTAGAGTGTTATATATTCACTGAAAAAGACAAATGTTTCAGGGACGTTATAGTTAAGTTTTGAATTTACTCATATTAAACCATAGAAATTCAGCAGTTAGAGTTCTTTCAAGCAACTAATACCTGCCCCCTAAGGTAACTATAACTCACACCCTCACCATTCACAGTTGTCTCATCAATACGTTTATTGCAAATGTTGCAGTGAGAGTATGAAAGATGGCACAGAATATGTCATCAATGATTTAAGATGTGGAGAAATTAGTTGTACATGGCGAAGGCGCGAGTTATAGTCACCTTAGGACGTGAGTTTTAGTTATTTGAAAGAACACTAACTGCTGAATTTCTATGGTTTTGTACAATTAAATTCAGAACCTAACTACAACGTCCCTGTAACCTTTGTTTTTTTCAGTGAATTTCTATTTTTTTTATGTATAGTAATTTTTTTGCTATATGTGAATCCAACTACCACCATGCACGGCCTTTGGCTGTGCGTAGCAGCTGTTGGGCAAACCCCTATAAGCATCCAGCCTTGCACTGTGCACAGCCTTCTCCCGTGCACAGAAGAGGTTGCCCACAAGGGCTGGCCTGTAACCAGTCCCTGCTGCCAACACCCCTAACCACCCAACCCGATGCTGTGCACAGCCCTTTGCGCATGCACTGCAGAAGTTGTCTGTGGCCTCTCTGGGTGGGAGAATAGGTATGAGAGACTGTATCTGGGGGCCCGAGAGTCTGGGTGTGAGACTGCCTAGATCAGTGTTTTAGTGGGTGTGTCAATATGTGCGTGGGTCTGTGAGTGGGTGCATCACGGTGTCAGTGGGTCTGTGAATGGGTGTGTGACATTTGAGTGGGTGTGTGAGTGGGTGCGTGAGTGTCTTAGTCGGTCTGTAAGTGGATGCGTGAGTGTCTGAGTGGGACTGTGAGTGAGTGCATAAGTGTTGGTGTGTGAGTGGGAGAATTGATTGAAAGAGAGAAAGTGTAAGGGAGAGAGATAGACTTTTTTAGTCTTTGATGTCTGATATACTTAGAGTCATTTGTTTCCAATTAAAAATCAAAATTGTAATTTTTTTACATATAATTGTTTTTTATTAACGAGAAAAAAATTGAAGTGAGTCCAGCTGGACTCAAACACCTAAAACTCAGTGTGAAGGTCTGCAACATTCACACCAAGCTACTGTGTTTAAAAAAAAAAAAAAATTGCCCATTATGGGCTATCTGGGACCATGAGGGAACCTTGAAGGGCCCCCGTGGTCCCTTCTTATTTATTTATTTATTTTTTATACCATTTTTTTTTTATAATACAATGCCCTTATGGGCTACCTGACACTGCAGACAAAGCCTTAGCATTTCATCTCTGTCCTCTGCATGCGTGCAGGGGACAGAGATTAAAACTCTGCTGTTTGACAGCAGGGCCTGCTTTAAAGGTCCTGCTGTCAAACAGCACAGTGTTTGCTGTGGCTTGGCTGCTGCTGCAAACAGGTATGTCTGGGAGTGTGCACCCCGGGACATAGCAGGAGCCAGCCGTAGAGTGTGGTGGGCCCCTGGGCCATCAGTGGCTCCCCGCCAACAAGGACTTAGCTTCAGGAGGTGGTGGTGGTCCCTGGAGCTTGGGGGGGGGGGCGCATATACTTAAATTTAGTGAAGATTCGTCAAACGGTGCCAAAGATATAGGAAAGTCAAAAAACAGTTTTCTTATGGAAACATGGTCCTAACTATACCAACCTACTGGTAACCCTAACTATAACTGGTGACTTTCTATGGTTTGGTACGGTTGAAATCTGAGCCTGACTAAAACGTCCCTGTAACCTTTGTTTTTTTAAGGGAATTTCTATGTTTTTTTAAATTCTATTTCCTCACCATAACGTCCCTGTAGCCTTTGGTTTTTTCAGTGAATGTTTATGGTCTTTTCAACATGCAGCAATTTTAAATACTACATGCTAAACCAAACACTGGGGCACACGGCCTGCAGCCAGGCCCTGAGGCCACCCCCCTAAAAGCACCCAAACCTATACCATGAACAGCCTTCACCTATGCACAGGGGATGTTGCCTGCAAGACCTAGCATTCTGCCAGGCCCTGTGGCCAACAACTCCTAACCCAAAACCACAATTGATATGCACAGTGCTTTTGCCATGCACGGTAGGAGTTGGTTGCGGCTTCTCTGGGTGTGAGAATGGGTATCTGGGGGTGAGAGTGGCTGTCAGATTGTCTGTCTGGGTGTGAAAATGCGAACATCAGTGTTTTACTGGTTGTGTCAGTGTGTGCATGGGGCTGTGAGTGGGTGCATTAGGGTGTCAGTGGGTCTGTGAGTGGGTGTGTGAGAGTGAGTGGGTCTGTGAGTGGGTGCGTGAGGGTCTGTGAGTGGGAGAATTCATTGAAAGAAAGACAGAGAGAAAGAAAGTGAGAGGGAGAAAGATAGAGTTTTTTAGGCTTTGATGTCTGATATACTTAGAATTAGTTATTTGTATCAAATAAAAAATCAAAAATGTATTTGCTTTTTAAAATTATTTTTTTTTTTTTTTAAATGGTAATGAGTCCAGCTAGACTTGAACCCCTGTAGCTCAGTGTGAAGGTCTGCGACCTTCACATTGAGCTACTGGTTTCTTTTTCACATATTTAGGGCCAGATGTATCAAAGGATTTTATCCATTCTGTGTCTATGGGAAAATGTGTTCGTACATATGGCCCTTAATTTTTTCAGCCCTTTATAAGCTATCTGGGTCTGCAGGGGAAGCCTTACAGCTTCCCTCACAGTGTCATTGCTTCAGCAAGCACGGAGCTGCTTTGACAGCAGCTCCGTCCTTGCTGAAGCACTTAATCTATGTCTCCTGCACCAATGCAGGGGACAGAGATGAAAGCTCTACTGTTTGACAGTGGTACATGCTTTAAAGGTCAAACAGCAGAGTGTTTGCTGTGGATTGGCTGCAGCTGCAGTGCTAAAGCTAACCCATAGCAAACAGCTATGTCTCAGGGGTTTGCACCATCAGGACATAGCCTTGGGGGGTCGCGGTCCCCCGGGCCATCTGTGGCTCCATAGGGGGGGCCTGGTGGCCCCCACCAATAGAAGATAGCCCCTGGGAGTGATGATCCCCAGGACTAAAGGGGGTCCCATAGGACCCCCCTTTCTTTTTTTAAATATTTGCCCTGGGGGGGTGGTCCCTGGGGAAGCGGGAGGCGTGCCCCCCTCAGAATCCAGTGTAGCTCCCACCAAGCAAAAGCAAACAAAGTCCACTTTCTGACAACAGGACCCGTCAAACAGCTCCAGCTGGCAGAAAGCATCATTTTCATCTGTTTTCCTGCATGCAAATATGCATGCAGGGAAACAGAAGGAAACATTGCTCCAGCAAGCGGGAGCTGCTATTTAAAGCAGCTCCCTGTTTATGGCAGCAGTGCGAGCTTCTGCACGACGTAGGGAACCAGCAAGGACCACGGGGGCGTCCCCTGCAGTCCTGTCACTCTCTCTCGCTTTTCCATCCTATAATGGGAAAGAAGAGAGAGAGAGAGAGATTGTCACTGCAATGGTCTCTCCAAGAAGAGAATTCACAGAGTAAGACTATCAAAATGTTTAGTATGAATGTAATAGTTATGGTTGGATGCAGAGCAGAACATAGTCACTTCTGGCTTAATGGTCAAGGTCTTGTGCTGTCACTCAGTAGGCTGAAGGTTTGAATACTAGTATTGCTTGGCAGTGTGTTTGTTTATTTACTAGTGTTTTGACTGTTAAACCTTTCTGTTAAACATTCACATTTCTTTCCAATCACATGCGTGGGTTGACTGTCATAGGTATGTTTGGAAGTATCACAGTAAGGAGTCACTTATGGCCGAAAGGTTAAGGTCACAGACCCTCACACTGAAAGCGGAGGGTTCTACACCAGTGTGCCTGTGGTTGTTTTCCTTCCTCAATTTATTTTAAACTTTAAAAGCTTGAGGTTCATGCTGAAATGTGATCTTACTAATTTTAATCGACAAATATATATTTCTTTTCAATTTGTCCATAAATATCTCAATTATATCATTCATCAAAGCCTAGAAAACTCTCTGTCTCTCTCTCGCTCTCTTTCTCTCTCTCTATTTCAATCTTTTTCTCCCACTCACACACCCACTCAGATCTTTAAACACCCTCTCACAAACCCACTCAGGCACTCACGCATCTACCCACAGACACACAGACCCTCATGCGCCCACTCACAGCCACCCTCAGACCCTCATACACCCATTCAAAGACCTACTCGGATACGTACTTACCCACTGACAGACCCATTCAGACTCTCACACACTCACGCAAAGACCCACTGAACCCCTCACTCACCTACTCACAGACACACACAGACACTGATGCACCCACTCACCGACCCACTAAGACACTAATGCACCCGTTCTCACACCCGGACAGGCACACTCACATCCATTCTCACACCCAGATACACCCTGTCACACCCATTCTCACACCCAGAGAGAAAAGCCGCGGCCAACTCGTACTGTGCAAGCCAAAGGCCATGCGCAGTGTGGGGTTGGGTGGTTAGGTGGAGTTGGCCGCAGCATCTGGCCACAGGCCAGGCCGTGGGGCCAACCCCCACTGCACGCGGTCAAAGGCCGTCCGCGGGGCGGGTTTGGGTGGTTATACAGTTTGGCCGCAGGGCCTGGCGGCACCCCTGTTGCACACGGCCAAAGGACGTGCACAGCACAGGGTTGGGTTTATATAAGGATTGGCCGCAGGTCCTGTGGCCAACCGGCAGTGGTTGGATTAACGTATAGTAATGAAAATTACTTTATATTTTTTTAAAAACTGAAATTCACTGAAAAAACAAAGGCCGTGTGAAGCGCGAGGTTCGGATGTCAAAGGGGTTGGCAGCAGGTCATGCGTGGCGGTGGTTGGATTAACATATAGGGGGTCATTCTGACCCTGGCGGTAATTACCGCCATGGCGGAGGTCGGCGGTAGCACCGCCAACAGGCTGGCGGTGCACCGCTGGGCATTCTGACCGTGGCGGTTCAGCCGCGGCCAGAAACGGAAAGTCGGCGGTGTCCCGCCGACTTTCCGCTGCCCTTGAGAATCCTCCATGGCGGCGGAGCGCGCTCCGCCGCCATGGGGATTCTGACACCCCCTACCGCCATCCAGTTCCTGGCGGTTCTCCCGCCGGGAACAGGATGGCGGTAGGGGGTGCCGCGGGGCCCCTGGGGGCCCCAAAAAGAATTTCAGTGTCTGCCTAGCAGACACTGAAATTCGCGACGGGTGCAACTGCACCCGTCGCACCTTCCCACACCGCCGGCTCAATTCTGAGCCGGCGTCCTCGTGGGAAGGGTGTTTCCCGCTGGGCTGGCGGGCGGACTTTCGGCAGTCGCCCGCCAGCCCAGTGGGAAAGCCAGAATGACCGCCGCGGTCTTTTGATCGCGGAGCGCTCTTTCGGCGGGAACCGCGTGGCGGGCGGCGACCGCCGTCCGCCGCGGTCAGAATCACCCCAATAGTAATGGAAATTACTTTACGTTAAAAAACCATAGAAAATCACTGAAAAAACCTAATGCTACAGGCACGTACAGTTAAAAAAAAGAATGAAAAAACATAGAAATTAACTTAGAAAAACAAAGGTTACAGGAACGTTATATTTCGGCTCACGTTTTAAACGTACACAACCACAGAAATTCACCTGTTAGAGTTATCTCATAGGGTGTGAAATTACACTTGTGTCTAAAGTAATCAGGAGTAATTGCACGCTCAGAGTTTGAGCCCATTTTGCGTGCTCCCTATTTCTGTTTCTTTACATGTAAGTGCAAGGTGGAAAGTGTCCCAGCCTAGTGAAAGCTACTGCTATATGGTGACAGCTCATAACAAATGCTAGAGTTAAGAACAAAGGGCATAGGTACCTTTGTTGCACTAACTGCTTCAGTACAGAATTGGAAAAAATGATGACAAAAGTACAGTAAGAGGAGATGTCACATCATTCCAGTGTCTGCTCTGAAATATCAAACGAGCGGACAAAAAGGCCGAACTCGTGTTTTGGGAGCAGGCTCTCCCATCCTTTTTGTAGGAGTGTTTATCATGCAATTGAGGGATTCCATTTCTGTCGACTCATATTCTCCTAATAAAACACTTGCCAGGTCAAATAACACACAAATAAGCCACCCAGAAGAAGTTTACATATTGTGTAAAAACCCTTGGCAGCCTTTGGGAGTAGGCAAAGATTCTCCCCACAGACCAGCAGATGTCTGCACAATGAGATGTACTCACGGGCAGCTTATCAGCAATCTTCCAGATTTAACTTCCCATACAGCCTTCCTCTCACTTGTACCACTTCATATGCAAGCAAAGTGCATTGCCATGGAGTGCACTACCATAAAAATTACGGAGTCCCCAAAGTGTCAGATGAACATGTAGAGGCAGAGGCTATGAAATAGTCCACATTCAATATTGAACGTATCCCTAATAAATGTATTATTTCTGTAAAAAATGGGATAAATATTAGGAATGGATGACTACCCACCTTAGGGAATAATTGCAACACTTGAAAGTCACTAAATAAACCTGAGCTTAACCCCATGGTAGCTACTAAACAGACAGTCTTAATTTAGGTCAGTATGGAAAGTATATATGCAGTACCATATGGTAATAAAGTTAAATTGCAAAACAGTAAAATCATAAACCGAATAGAAAAAAAGGAAAAAAATAATATGCAAAATGACACCAAAATGATACAAATCTCATTAGGGGAACCGAAGATATGTGTTTTGAAAAATGTAATGGAATATAGCACCAAAACATACATAGTGTCAATGATAGACTGTAGTTTTGGTAGACCGGTACCTGTGTGCAATTCCTGGGTGACCACAATGTAGGGCAGGTAGGATACACAAATCAGGTTAATGATGGTCAAAGATATTAACTTCAGTCTTAGGGGCATATTTATACTCTGTTTGTGCCGAATGTGCGTCAAAGATTTTGACGCATATTCGGTGCAAATCTTGCCCCATATTTAAACTATGACGCCCGACCCGGCGGACGTCAAAAAACCTCTGTGTGCGCCATTTTTTGGATGCGGGAAACCGCCTTGTGTTAATGACATGCAAGGTAGGCGTTCCCGTCCAAAAAATGACTTTAAGGCCTGTGCGCCTTATTTATACTCCTGCGTCATATTGCCGCACAGGAGGGGGCGGGCCTTAAAAAACAGCGCACAGCCTGATGTGCGCCGTTTCTTAACGCCTGGCTGAGGGCAGGCGTTAAGGGACCTGTGGGCTCACTTCCATGGTCTCAGACCATGGAAGCAGTCCAGAGGTGCCCTTCCCTGCCCCCAGGGACACCCTCTGCCACCCTCGCCCACCCCAGGAGGACACCCATTGGGACCCATCCCAGGTAAGTACAGGTAAGTTGAGGTAAGTATTTTTTATTTTATTTTTTAAAGTGGCATGGGGGCCTAATTTGGGCCCCCCTACATGCCTCTGTGCCCAATGACAGAAGTCCCCTGGGCATGGCCATTGGGCAAGGGGGCAGGCCTCCTGTCTTTGCTAAGACAGGAGTCATTTCAATGGGGGGTTGTGCGTCAAAAAATGGTGCAAGTCCGGTTTGAGCCATGATTTTTGCCTCAAACCTGACTTGCACCATTTTTTGACGCACAACCCCCATTTTCCCCTACGCCGGCGCTGCCTGGTTTGAGTCATTTTTTTAAACTCTTACTAGCCCGCAGCACCGGCTAACGTCAATCCTTAAATAAGGCGCCCGCATGGCGTGTAGGAATGGTGTTAGCTGGCGGTACATTTTTTGCCACAAACCAGCACCGGCGCTGCTTTGCGTCAAACTGTATAAATATGGGCCTTAGTATTTTAAGTCCCAAGCCACCATAGTAGTACTCTTCGAAAACTCACCAGGACCTCAGGGGAGGCATTTAGAGACTAACAGGATGTCACACATAGGCCGACAGCAAGGTCCAGTCCAGCTCCAGTTACCAATGGTCAGCTTGGTGTTTCCAGGAAAAGTCCTCTTGCAGTTTGTTGTCTGTCTGTAGCCACACAGTAGATCAACATACTGACACGTCTGTCTACTTATTTGTCCTGGGTACAAGAGGGAGCATGTCCAGTCCTGCAGGGCTCCTCTCAGGTCACACATAGCATGTGCATCTCTTCAGATCTCCCTCAGGTCCAGTTAGTGTTCTGAAGTGGGAGCCTGGAAATGCCTCATTTATGCTTGGCACTAGCTAGTGGGTTGAGGTGACTCTTGTCCCCTCCCTAAACAATGGAGTTAATGTTCCCAGGCCCTGACCTACCTACTTTTTCAGTAGTTTATGTCTGCCTTATTGCAAACAGGACAAAAATGCAATGTGCCAGAGCAAATCCAAGATGGTGAACGTCCTTTGCCATCCTAAACTTAGGCTCTAAGGGCTGGGTGTGTGTGGGGGTAGAGCACAATGGTAATCTCAGTGTCCTTCCACATCTAACACTAAAGCCTAGTTGAGACGTCCGATAGGGCCAAAAGCTAGTTCCTTCAGCAAACAGACAGTTGATACACAAGAATCGTCTTGACATCCTGTTCCCTCCCTTTCAATGGTGCCCTAAAATGTACATGTGACTCAACAGGCCTGTCATTCAAGATTTGGCACTGCGCTATCAAAAGGAAGCCCACCACCTCCACCCTGCATATTCTTCTCAACTCAGAGAAACCATCAATGCTCATCCATGTCAGCCTATTGTTTGCTTCTGGGAGGCATTTGGAACTTTTTTCTCACCTTTTCACGGCTAACAACTTGCTGGTGGAAGCTGGAGAGCAAATGCAAATTAGTCTTTAATAACTCCAGGCAAGGAAAATGTAACTTTCTAAAACTTACTTTTCCTTAGTATTATTAAAAATCTTAATTCAACAATCAATTGGATTTTTAATATCTATAAATAATAGTTGATTAATAATTTTTCTAGCTGATCCCATTCCCGAGATACAGTTTCAGTATTTAATAATGTTTCCCGATGTTTCTCTATGGACCAGTCAGCCTTCATACAGTGAAAATAGTTTCCAGGTGTTAGTCACCGTAAGGACATGATAGCATTAGATTTCAACCTGTCCTGCTTTTAAAAACCATGAACCCTGCCAAGTGGGCTACAAGTGCAACATGGAGGTGACGTATTCATATTTAAAAGAGGTATATTTAATTGCAGTTTTTACATTGCCTCAGACAGGCTACAATGCTGAAGCCATGTTTGCACTGCCACTGTAGTCAAAATAGGTGCTGCAGTCCACTAGTGGCATTTACTTCCTGGCTCCGGATACACTTTGTACCATAAAGGGACTTATATGCAAGTTAAGTATGCAAATTAAGAGTATGCCATTCAACCATGCTAAAAGTGGGAGCATATGTACTTTTCTACTGGTTAACAGGGTAAAGTGCACAGAGTTCTAACACCAGCAAAAATATAGGGTCCAGTAAAAGACGAAAACTCCAGGGTGCCACACAAAAAGAGATGAAGTTCTTACAATATCATTTCTGCTTTCGAAAATAACTGAATACATCATGTAAAGTTTGAACAAAAAACAATCATATGCAGGTATATTATCATATGCTCCAGTAAGCTCCTGTCTCACATTCTTTGTTGTGGACTGTTTCTCTAGGGTTAATTTCAAGTAATTTTACCTAAAAAATAATTGATATATCCACCAACCTCGATAACAGAAGCCTTCCTTTCACTTGACTACATATTTGCAAGTGTCTGATACCTTTTTGGTGGTAATATTACATAGTGGTAACTGTGGTAACTTTGGAGGTGTGGAATCACTTCAGATTGCAGGTTATACTCTGGGATTCCCCTCACTATTGTAACAACTGCTATGCATTTTTGTCATTTATCAACATACCTTGTAAGCTGGCCATTTGCTAATCTATTTCTGCTAGTGAATGTGTTCCCTATAATTTCTATTTAGCCCCAAGTACTTTGCTTTTTATGAATCGTATGTTGACATTAAGGGTCATATTGCCTATAGGTCGCAATTTCTCTGTTTGTACCACTGCGCACCATGCACAACAGGGAAGGTGCACCCTATTATGTTGAATGAGCTGCCCTCAGGTTAGCCGCAAACTCATGCTGCCCTGGAGGCAGCGCATTCAAGTGAAATAAGAAGCGCCTTCAAAGCAGCCGCTCCGTGTTCCACTGTGCAGACAGCAACCCATCAGCACTTTTAAGAGAGGAGAAAGATCCCCTTTCAGGAGAGTGCAGTGAGTGACTGCACCCACCTGCAAGAGGGCATCTTGAGGGTCCATAGGACCACCCTGACCCCTCCAGAGGGCTACCGTCAGGAGGCGCACTGACAGTGTGCCACCTTTTTGTGGCGCACTGTCAGTGCGTCTACTGCCAGCTTTATTGCCTTTGCAACCACTTCTATAATACGGTGCGAATGCAGAGGTAATGAGATTCTTCTATTTAGATGGGGGCCACGCCCACATGCAAATGAGGGAATTCCCTCTTGAGATAGTGCTGGTGCTACATGTACACCAGTGCTAAATGTATTACAGAAGCGGCCACACAAGCGTCGGAGGCCCCTTCTGTAATACCAAAGTGCCCCGGGGGCACATAAAGCTGGTGCACATGACCATTGTGCCCCTGGGACACTTTCTGTAATACGGCCCATTGTAGGAATATGTCCCTGTAAGAAACTGTTGAGTGACGGTGCAGTGAGAACCCACTTCAAATAATAATCACAATCCTTGTCACGTTGAACCACTGAAATCACGAAATAAATCTATCGTTAAACCTATGCAGCTTGGCAAAACGCAGTCAGATTTAACTTTAATGTATAAAGTATTTATGCAGCCCTCAAACAATTCTAAAGTGAAAAGACAACACAAGAAAAATCTCTAACCCTTTAAAAAAAAACGGAGAATATTTTATTTAATAAAATTACACTAACACAACAAAAATCCAATAAGTAGAACCAGAGACATCAATTCCTAAAGTTTGAAAGAAAAATAGCTCCAAATGGCACAAAGCACCAACCACGAGTATCTAAACGTTCTGGATTGGATCAAAGTTGCAAGTTAAGGCCGATCGCAATGGGTCAGATACAGGGACCAGGTTAACCCGGGTAGACAGTTTACCTGAGTTAGAAACTTTTATGGAGAAAAAGTGGTCATCGATGAGTCATCGGTGGGGAAAGTTGCAAGCTGAATCCAAAGCAGGGCTCGATGGCGGTGGGTTGCTAAAGAGAGGGGGTCCCAGTGTGGTCGATGAGGAAGGCAGGATAGCTCCAAGTGGGTGAAGATCAAAGCCCATGCTTGGGAAGTCCTCACCACTGATTTGCTGCTGCTTGGCATCAGACCCGATGACACTCTCTACGCTGGTTCAAGATCGTTGGCGGAGCCTTCAACAATGTTCCCAGTCTACATCTGATCTCCAGGCAGGCCTTGCACGGTAAAAAAAAGACTTTGGAGGTTTTTCACTGCCAGGACATGTAAAACATTTGGCCTTTTGAAGTCTACCTTAGGGATGATTTATAAGTATGCCTGGAGAAGTTTTACATTGCTAGTTTAGTCAGTGGCACAAGGAGTACTGCAGCCCACTAGTAGCATTTACTTGACAGGTCCTGGGTACATATAATAGGTACTTATAAGTGAATTAAAAGTGAATATTAGGAGCATGCCATTTTTAACATGTTTAGAGAGGAGAGCACAAGAACGTTATCACTGGTTAGTAGGAATAAAGTGTGCAAAGTCCTATGGTCGGCAAAAACAGGTTCTGGGAGAATACCACACAAACGATGGTCATTTCCAACATTTCCATGTCACTACAGTAATTGTCCTACATACCCTTCCTTCACTGCCATTGAAAGTAACATTGAGCAAGAAGAAATACATCATATAAACTGTATGTTATAAAGGCAATACAATACAAAGTATGATATGTTTTTACAGGTTTTTAATCTTAGCATATATATGGAATTACTAAACAAATATCAGAAAGCAAAATTGTAATAGGTTATTCCTGACTTACCCAACAAAATGTGTACCTATTGGGTAGTCTAAAAAGGTATTATAGGCCTCTTCCAAATGAAATACATGGGAAAACAAGCACTTACCAATGTACCTTGAGGGGCCTGATTCACAAGGTAAACATGCACTTTTGTGTAAGTTTATATATTTTTTGGAATTCACAAAACTGCATTTTAATAGCAAGCTGATGATTGTGGAGACTCCGAAGTCAAGGTGGAGAACTCCACGAACAAAAGATGTGACATGCTTATCTATTTGTGTGCAGAGCTCTCTGCCCTGACTGTGGAGTATCCACATGCATAAACCTACTATTAAAAAGCAGTTTTGTGACTTCCAAAAGAAAAAAAGTGTGCGTTTACATTTGTGAATCAGGCCCTGTGTGTCCAAGGTTCAGTTGCTATTGAAAGAAGCAGTGCTCACAAAAACATTCATAGGCTCTGGATCAAGCCTTTCAGACAGAAATAAACACTATTCAAGAAGAATTTAACCTTGTTCTTAGTGAGATAAGAGGATGAAATACAACCTAACTATGAAAGACTCAGGCTAGGTAGCTCATTTCTCCAGAAAGAAATCTAGACAGGACATTAGTTTGGAGGAGGACCTCTTATTTTAGGTTAACTTTGTATTTTACTACTGTGAGTTGCATATAACACTAGCCAGAGCAATGTCTACATCAAAAACTTTAAAAGTTGTTGGAAATGTCCCTTTCTGCAGTATATTCCCTGTCTTTTTGCTTCTGACCTCCTGTTTTTGATCCTGTGCTGAATTGTATTTTTGCTGGCTTTAGGACTCTGGGAACTTTACCACTGCTGACGAGGGCTAAAGTGCAAGGACTCTCTGTCTCAATAGTATTGGCGATTGGCTTATCCATGATTGGTATATTTGAGAAACTAGTCAGTCCCTAGTGAAGTGCACTAAGTGTGCCCAGGGTCTGTAACTCAAATGCTATTTGTGGGTCTGTAGCACTGATTGTGCCACTCACATGAGTAGCCCTGCAAATATGTCTCAGACCTGCCATCACAGTGCATATGTCTGCAGTTTTAAACTGTCAGTTAGACCTGGCAAAATGCAACATGGACTGGTGTGTTTTACATATCCTGATAGTGAAATAATGCTAAATTCAAGTTTCACCATTGCAAGGCTTATCTCTCCCATAGGTTAAAATGGGGATTGCCTTGAAATATCTTTCAAGTGTAATTTCCCATTGGGAGCAGAGAGGTCTGGAGTTTGGGTTCTCTGAACTCACAATTAAAAAATATATCTTTTGGTGAAGTTGGTTTTTAAATTATAAGTTTGAAAATGCTACTTTTAGAAAGTGGGCATTTTTCTTGCTTAACCATTCTGTGCCTCTGCCTGTCTGTGAAACACATGTTTTGGTCTGGATGATAGTTGGGTTGTTTGTCAATTTACTCTAGACAGCCACACAAAGGGAGCTGAGGTGTTCCCTGCATTTCTTAATGGGTCTTCCTGGGCTAGAGTGGTGGGAGCAGCTGGCACTTACACCTGAATAGGGCTGTGCCTGTCCTTACACAAAGCAGTCTACAACCACCTGGAGTGTGTCTGGAGCCAGGGCAAGAAAGGCAGGGTCTTGTGCACTACAGAGACTTTCCTTTAATGTTTGCATACTTCAAAGGCGGAAATGAGCATAACTACTGGACCTTTGTGACCACAACCTTAGAACACTTCTTGACAGAGGACATTCTGCCAGGATGAAGAGCTAGATGTTGTAGGAGGGACTGCCAGTTTGCTTGTTGCTTTGTTGTGCTGGCTTGCGGCTTGCTGCTTCTGTCCTCCGAGTAAAGGGACTGGACTTTTCTTTCTAGATTCTGTTTTCCAAGGTTCTCCAAGGGCTTGAACTGAGCTTCCCTCCAGTTAATAAGTCTTACGGACATCAAAGACTTAGGGGGTTATTACAACTTTGGAGGAGGTGTTAATCCGTCCCAAATGTGACGGATATACCACCAGCCGTATTACGAGTTCCATAGGATATAATGGACTCGTAATACGGCTGGTGGTATATCCGTCACTTTACCGTCACATTTGGGACGGATTAACACCTCCTCCAAAGTTGTAATAACCCCCTTAATCTGCCAGTGCCTGGGCTCTTCTGAGAGTCCTAACTTGCCAAGAGATGCCAACTCCCTGGCCCCTTGAAAGTGTAAGCTGGTGACCTGAAGGAGAAAATCCACACAGTGCCTGTCCCATGGCTGGAGGATCAATGCAGCACCTGTCGCACGGTGACAGAATCAACGCAGTGCCTGTTTCACCACAGCTCCATCAACACAGAGGGTCTGGATTTTCCATGCAACGTCCCCGGGGTGTCAATTTCTCATTGACCCCGCACCGCATTAAGGAACTGAAGCTGCATTTCCGGACATTGCCTTTCCTGCGAGGAAAGAATCAACGCATCACCTCACCTGTCAGTAAGGGAACCGAAGCATCGCCTCTCCTGCAAGGAAAGATTTGATTCATCACCTCCCCTGCACAGTAAGGAACCTAAGCATTGCTTTGCTTTTCGACGCCTCACGTCCCCTGTGGCCTGCATCGTCTTTGTTTTTGACTCATCCCAGGTGCTTTGTGCTAAACACATACAATCATCGATTCCTATGGATTAAGACTCATTTTGACCTTTAAAAAATGATATCTTTGGTTGTGTATGTTGGATTTTTGTCATTTTGGTGTTGTTTTATTCAGCTAAATATTGGCTATTGTTCTAAATTGGTGTGGAGTCCTTTTGTAGTGTTGTCACTGTGTTACCATGTGTTCAAGTGTACAAATACTTTACAAATTGCCTCTGAGATAAGCCTGACCACTTTTGCCAAGCTAACAATGGGGGTGAGCAGGGGTTATCTTAGCTGGGTGTCTCCCTTAGCCTGACTAGAGTGAGGGTCCCAACTTGGACAGGGTACACACCACTGCCAACTAGAGACACCGTTTCTAACAAAAGTCAAAATGGTCCCCATGTTTGTTTAAAGTAATGTAGTCAATCTGACATAACCTGCACAACAAAAAGATCAGTAAGGGGGTTAACTCACAAAGACGGGGAGGATGTCTGATAACTGGATGGTACAGGCTTGTTTTAGAATAATTAGCACACAGTGTATCAGTCAACTATGCTAGCATCTACTGTTATGTGAGAAGGCGAGTTATTTGATAGGCTGGATGTCTAGGGTGTTCTCTTGAATCTGAAGATGTGGTCATGGTGACTAAAAGGGCAGGAAATTACTGTGCTAAGAAAGGAAGTAATTATTTAGAGGCAGCCCAGTGTTCTGTGCACAAATACATGATTTTTATCCTTTCACTATTTTCAGCCAATTAAGGAACTTGGATAGCTGGAATATATGGCCTCTAAGAAGGAAGAAAGTGAGCTATAACATTATGGGCCCAGTCTAAGGTGTTCTGCACAGCCCATTAAAGCAGGTTGGAAAAGCAAATGAGGCAGGATTCTTTAGAATAATTAGATGGATACTTAATTCTATAGTTTGTTGTGAGTCACAAACATTAGGTCAGTACTGGTCGTAACCATGTGAAACTTTAAATCACCAACCAGCTGCAGTGTTGAAGATGAAATGTGCAGCCCAATTTTATGAAATGTAGTTGGCCCATGCACTATTGAAAATTAACACAACATCACTTGGTTTCAATTTACATAGGTTTTGACACATCTTTAGAGTCATTACAGTTTGAATATTGCTATAGCCACCTGTGACTATATACCAGAAAGTCTAAACGCCCTACTATTCTATGTTGTACTATAATAGCTCACTTACTGCCCCAATATCAGTATCAATATCAATATCGAAATCTTTATAGAGTGTTTCAAATGGAAAGAAACAAATCCTAACTATATTCAAACATTGACATAGAGAAAGTGCCAAAAAACACTCTTCTCTCTGAAACCCGACGTTGTGTTAGGAAAGAATCAGTGCTGGTAGCGCAGATGTAGATACAGAGAGGGAGACTTCTTCCGCTCAGGCGCAGACATAGGCCCGGAAACAAATGTTGGTTGCCGGTACTGATGAATCGGTTGCAATGGAAAGTCAACACAGGCATTAATATTTTGGCAAAGAATTAACTGCATTTGGACAAAATGCCAAGATAAGAGTTGTTTATTTGAGCGAGGAGTAAGGTGTGCCTCTAACAATTCGCCAGGCAATTGTTCTTATTGCTGGACTATCCAATGGCATTAAAAGAGGTTGGAAAAAAGGACAATGGGTCTCAAGAAACCTAATAGATTATTGAAAATTGGCGTCCCACACATGGACATTTACCCAGTAGCTTGGCATCTACTATAAAGGAATATTAAAAGAGATGTTTAAAGATGTATCTTATTTACTCAGTTGCAAACAAGACACACATGCCTAAGTTGCAAAAGGTTTTATGAAAAATGAGAGCACGGCCTCCCGCTGATGCTTTTTTCTGTTCTTTCTGATTGCTTACATGCCCCATGGAAGTCTGCGGTTCCAGAACCGTGATGCCAAGTTCGGGTCTGATCTTCTGTGACTTCTCCAGTTCACCTGTCCCCTAGCAGGGCTGTTTGTTTGAGATGAATCAAAATGTATTCTGAGGCCTTTATGTCTTTCACAGAATATCCATTTGCAAATGATTGGATGTTACACGTATTACTTATCTTTTCTCCGTTCAAGGAATTATCTGACTTCAGTTGTAATATATTGGTTTACATTTTAGTTACAAGACTATTTTCCTTTTGGGTACACTAAAACAATCAACTCCACTTTGTTACAAGACTATTCTCCTTTTGGGCATACTAAAACACCCAGCTGCACACTCCCATTTTAATGGACTGAAATCAATATTTGAGGTGTCAACATGCCTTTGCTTTCTTTGCCAGCTTCCAGCAGTTAGCAAAGCATAGTGAAGTATTACAGTTTTACCTGTTTCTATTAATGGTACATCCCGCTGATAAGGGTGCAGCATTGCCAGTTCCTGGTGGTTTTCAGATGCTGCCTCCCTTGATCTGGTGCTGTGTTACCGTGCTGCGCTTTTTTCTGACCCTGCTACATTCTGATTGCTCCAAATACATCCACCTCCCCATACAATTATAATCTCGTGGTTCAGTGAGGAAGTCCACTGAAATATTCGTGCAGGTACACTTTGCTCTGGAATTAACCTTTTCTGTTCACATAGCAACTTGCAATCGCACAACTATCAATTCTCCAAAGTGAAGACTGGGTGAAATGCAAACCTTTTGTAGTTCAAGTAGTGGTAAGGTTGGTTCACGTATTCAATTAGGACTAATCCTTCCTTCAAATAAGATATGAACTAATTGTACTTTTGTCCCCCCAAAATGCCTTTTGGGGATTTTTTACCTGTTTGTTTTAACTTCGCAAGCCTAAATATCCTGACAGGTGAGCAATGAGAACGGCAGGGTAAGAAAATAACTGAGTTATACTGACCATGATGATCGTAATTAATGTAAACAACTAATTACAGGCCAAAACACCATGAAAAAAACAAATAAGGAACAACCATTTAGTTTAGTATCACAGGTCATGAACCTTTAAATAAACTCGACCTTTGGTTTAGTCCCTGTATCTGGTTACAAAACTCCTTTGCGACTTGCAAAATCATTATAATGTACAGCAGATGGTACTTTATTTTATATACTTTATTATATATATATATAGGCTTAAATTAATCTAAATTGGTCAAAACATCCAATGTGACGAATGTCATGAATGATACCATCAGAAATTGTATCCTCACCCTTACAGTTGCATTCTCTTCATTTGGCACCACTCATGCTTTTTCGAGGAACAAAAACACCTATAATGATAACAGCATTGAAGTGGTATATTTCCTGGCCTGGTATCTGAGGCATTAATGGCATGTAATAGGGGAAATTCCATCCCAGCATGTTGTTAGGGCCCACAATACAAAATACAACAATTATCCAGGAAGAGAGAGTAAATATGGTGCTCATTACGACTTTGGCAGATAAGACCACAGTGCTGGCAGCCGCCAAAAGACCTCCAGCAAGGAGGTCCTCAGACTGCCATATTACAACTGCTGGTGGCTTTCCGCCATTTTCCAAGTGGAAAACCGCCATCAGTCGTACTAGCGGTCAGCGGGCTAGTGGCGGTTGCACTGCCGACAACGCCACGTCAACAAAACACCGCCCACTGTATTTCGATTTGAAAAACGGCATGGCGGTGTTGTGTTGGTGGGGCACTGGCAGCGGTGCAAGAGCCAGGACTCCTTCCCTCCCTGACGACCACCTCGGCGACCAGGTAAGGTCACCGTCTGAAAGGGGAGGGGATCGGGGGGGGGGTTTGTGTGTGTGTGTGTGCGTGCGTGCATGTGATTGTGTGTATGGATTTGAGGGTGTGTGGTATGTGTGTGCATGTGAGTGTGTGTATTAATTTGGGGGAGTGTTGTGTGTGTGTGTGTGTGCGCGCATAAGAGTAACGGTGTTGTGAAAGTGAGTGAGTGAGTGTCAGGGTGTGGGTGCGTGCCAATGTGTACGAGCTTGCCGGGGCGTGGAGGTCAGTACGGGGATCAGGGTAGTGGGGTAAGTTCATGTATACGGGGGAGATGAGGGTGTTACTACTGGGAGTAGGGGCGTGGGGGATACTGGGAGCTTGGGGTGGGGATTGGGAATGTTGTAAGGGAAGGGGGATGTGGGGCTGTTGGATGGATGGGAGGGGGTGGGGGCGCTATCAGGAATGCAAATTCCTGTTGCAGGTAGCCTTTCCGCCAGGGATTTTGTGGTAGTGCTACCGCCACGAAAACCCTGGTAGAAAGGGTACTCGTAATACCACCAGTACATTTTGGTGGACCGCCGGGTCGGTGATGCTCATCTCCGGCCTGACGGTCAGACCGCCCTGGCGGTAGGAACAGGAAAGTGGCATTTTGGCACAGGCCAAACTGCCACACTCGTAATATGGCAGTACACACCACCGGCCCGTCAGAGGTGGAACCGCCACTGCAAGTCTGGTGGTCAGAAGACCGCCAGACTTGTAATGAGGGCCTGCGTGTTTATGTTGTATTTATTCTAACAAGAGCAGTTCGTATAAAGTAATGAAGTAACATGTTTAACAAATTATGATGTTCCAACTATATTAACAGTGAATTCCATCAGTATGATTGCATTTCCGCTTACGGAAAGTAATCACTAAGACAGGATTTGTGGGTGGTGTTGGGTGAATTCACCAAAACAATTCCTCTGGCAGGATGACCATCTGGGCTATGCCCTGGAACTTAATTGACTTCAGAGAGGTGCCCTGTCACAGGCAGATGTTTGCTGACATCTAGGCAGGGCCCTCTTTTGTCTACCTTGTCAGACAGGCTCAAAGATTTTCAGCAGCAGCAAATGCATTTCGGCTGGAGATTGCAGAGTAGGCATCTGGCCTCATGGAGCCCTGTTCAGCTACAGCTTGCAGCTTTGACCTGCTGGAGGAATCCGAGCTCCAAATAGTGACTAAGCCTGAAGGAAGAAATCTTCACTGGTTGAAGGTGCCGAAAGTATTTGGCCGGCAAGGGACCTTCTTTAGGCATTTATTTTGAATTTCTCTTGCTCTGAGCTTTCCTACCAAAAGTCAGCAACTTCCACAGGACCACATCCAATGGTTATCTGGCCTCGTGGAGCCCTTCTCAGCCACTGCCTGCTGCCTTGCCCCTCTGAAAATTTCTGACTTCAGAGTGCAATCCTACCGTCCCCAAACTGCAAGAATTGGGACTTAGAAAGTTTTTGTCAACTTTCAAACTGGAGAACCCTCTGAGATCTGGACCATTGTTAAAGCCAAGGCAATCAATGTCGAAAGGCTGGTTGGCCTCTGCTTGCTGGTGTGTCCCACTGAAGGACATCTGACCCGGAGAAAGGTTTCTAAGTCTTAATGTGGAGGATTTCATTGGGATCGATGCAAAGCAGCCTGTTGATGTCAAGGCCTTCCTGGGCATAAACTTCAGGCTTCAACTGCTCAGAATTTTCCTGCCTTTATTGCCAACACCACGGGGCCCAGATCTTCAGCAATCCACCATTGTCATGCCCCACTTTAGATCCAGCTTGCCCCACCAATGGCTTGTCAACTATCACTTTTTCTCCATAACATTTTCTAAGTCACAAGGTGAACCTTCCACTAGGATAAACCTAAGTCCTGTATCTCACCAGTGCTCCATCACAGTTGTCATTAACTTTTAACTTCATCCCGATGTAGTGTGACCAGATAACCACGCTAGGCACTTATTACTGTTTAGCATTATTTTTAATGCAAAATTTAAAAATCAGATCTCTGGTTCTGCCTATTGGATTTCTGTAGTTTTGGTTTCAGTTCCTTTATTAAAACTTCCTCAATTTTTCTAAATTGGTTTGAGATTTTTCTTGGGTTATGTTTTCACCTTATTACTGTTTGAGTGCTGCATGAATATGTCACATATTGCCTCCAAGTTAAGCATGACTGCTTTGTGCCAAGGGTTAAGCATATTTATTTTGTGACTTTTGTGGTTCACCCTGACAAGGATTGTGATCATCATTTGAGGTGGGCCTCACACACCTCAATTAATGTCTTACATTGAAATGTGGCTCAACAGAACTGTCCAGCAGGAATGAATACTCGAGATACCTACGGTCGCACCCCACCAACCTCCCACGCATATTCTGTTGAACTCAGAAGGGTTATCTCTGCCTATTTAGGTCTGCCTACTGTTTGCTCTTGAAATGCATTTCACACCTTGTTCACACATATTCAAGTCTGAGCACAGGCTTAGAGAAGACAGAGGCTTATGCTAATTAGCCTTCTGACAGTTCAGGCAAGTACATGGTAACCTTCTAAAAGTTATTTTTCTTTAATATTTATTAGCAATGTGACTTCACCATTGAACTGGACGTTTAATAATTATTAAAATTGTGGTTTATTTATTTTTCTAGCTGGTCTAATTTACGAGATGGTGGAATTAATATTTATTCATGCCTCAAATTATTTCCTAGGGGCCAGCCATGGTCTTCTTACAGTGAAAATAGCTTTTGGGTGCTAGATACTGTAAATACAAATTGAATTAAATTTTTCACATGTTCTACTTTTAAATACTATGCATTCTGTCTTGTAGCTTCAAGGGCAACATAGGGCTAACTTATTCGTTTTTATAGGAGAGGTTTATTACTGTCAAAAAAGGTTATTTTGCCAGGTCATATTTCAGGTTTTTCATTGCAATAGTCATACTATATAGAGTAGACCTAAAGATATGTTTACCCTGTCAATGTAGTGGTTGAAGCAATAGATGCTGAGGTCCAGAAGTGGCATTTAACTTGCAGGCCCTGGGTGCACTTTCTTCACCATATACTAGGAGCTTATAGGCAAATTATATGTGCCAATCAGAAGTAAGCCAATTTAACAATGCTTACAGGGAGAATATAGACAAGTTACTACTACTGGTTAGAAAGGGTATAGTGCATAGAGTTCTAAAGCTAGGACAGTAGATCAAAAATCGAGGGGACATCACACAAAACATGGTCATTTCCTACAGCTGCCCAGCAGGTTTGAAAGTCCTGTGAAAACATTTGAACAACCACATCCATCAGGTAGTTCTTGGCATGACAACCAGTTATGAAAGTGTTGTAGGATTCTTACAGCAAGGCTTTGGTATGCTGCTATCTGAATAGACAAAAGAATTGGGGTGCCAAATTGCCACTAGAAGAATCAACAGGCACTTGCATATCAATAGCCCTGGCTTAACTTTGCAAACAACATTTTCACATGCCTGTGTTTTCACTCATTAGCATGTTTTTTGTTTTGTAATTCTTTTATTGAGGATTAGACATAGAAAAGTAACATCTTACAAGGCAGTTACAATGCAAAAGAACAGCATGGACTTACATATACAATAGTGTACACCCGGCGTTGTAACAGTCATGATCGGCAGATCCAAAAGGACGAGATTCCATGCAATACGTGTACACACTATTGGGTACATACCAATGGGTGCTAAGAACTTTCTTACATGGATCCGAGAGTCTAGTCCCAATGCAATACCTCCTCCCGAACTGAGGGGTAGGGCGCTATATAACTGTAGGTCCAGTCAAAGCCGGATTAGAGGTTGGTGCATGACACCACAGCGCGCTACTATAATAGTCACAAGAGTATGGGCCTGGATATCATTGCCTAGTAAGGAGGCAAGCTTGCTACACAGAGACCTCTGAAGCAAGGGACACGGTGAGCTGTGACAGTATTGGGAAGGGAGCAAGGGCGTCGAGAGGACAATAGTGACCATGGAGAGCCCTCATCTTATGGTGGCAGAAGATTAAGCAGCCATGCAATGCAAGATGTAGAGTGGATAATGGTAGGGACTATAGTCCATTGAGAGCAAGAGGAGAAAGAAAAAGGAAAGGTACAGGAGAGGAGGCTCAGAAAAGAGAGAAAGACATCTAAAAGAGGAAGGAAAAGGAGGAGGGTGTATATTGTGAGTGTGGGTGAGGGGGCATAGAGTGAGCCGAAGAATGGCATTCATGATACATTGAGACAGAGAAAGGAAATAGAATATTGCTAAGGATAAGGTGGAAGAATGTGAAGAGGAAGTTAACCGAGGACGGAGGTGTGGGGTTTGGAGGGAGAGTGGGAGACAGCCAAAGAGAGAAAGGTAGCAGTGAAGGACGGGGACGACCGCTCTAAAGGGCTTAGTGGGGGAGAGTGAAGGGAGGGAGGGGGGAGAGGGAGGGGATGGGGGTGTGGTGAGTGGGCATGATGGTCTGTGGTCTGCAAGGCGTAGGAAGCGGGCCCAGGTTTGCTGAAACACCTCTGTCCGGTCCTGCAGGGCATAAATAATGCGCTCATGGGTAGCAGTTTGAAACAGTGAGGAGAGCCACTCATCATAGGAGGGGGAATTTGCCGCTCTCAAATGTTGTAGGATACAGAGTTTAGCTGTGGCCAATGCCGTATAAAGTAGACAGAGTTGAGTGTGAGATATGTCCCTAGTACCACCAGTATCATGCAGTAGGAGCAAGGTTGCTGGGAAAGTGGGTGGTAATGGCAGTACCTCCCTTAGTGTGTCCCCAACTACCTCCCAGTATGGCAGTATTGTTGGACAATCACATAGTATATGCATTAGGTCACAGCGTGGGTGTGGGCAGCACCAACATTGCACGTGGGGCAGGAGCCCAGCAGATTTGAGCTTCAAGGGTGTCCAGTACCAGTTGTGCAGGGTTTTAAAGAGACTACATTTCATTCTTGTTCACAGACACCTTTTTCCCGAACCTCTATGAGGGTAGTCCAATCTTCTATAACATAGTCTACCCGCACACATGTTTGTCCCTTTACCTTAAGGGATAAAAGAAGAGGTAGAGAGAAAAGGTGCGGGTTCATTAGTTTATGCACGCCTGACGTCACTCCACGAAAAGAGCCCCAGGTTTGCAAATAATCAAGCACCGGTGAGTGATGCAAAGTCAGCTGGCGAGTAACCATGCAGCTGGAAAGACAATGAGAAAGCTGTTGGTATTGCCAGGAATAATGAGTAGTGAGGCTAAACTCACCCGTTAAGCCGGAAACGTTTTTAGTAGCCCATTCTCAAGGAGTTGGTCGATAGTTAGGATGCTCTTAGTTCGCCAGACGCCCCAGTCAACCATTTCCCCACCTAACATTAAGCCGATATTGCCCCAGAGTGGTGCGTGAGTGTGAATCAGAGGATCTATTCCTAAAAGGTCCTGGGCCTGACGCCATGAGTGTAGCGTGGCGTGGAGACCTTGACGCCATAAAGTACATCCAGGCCTTCCATTTTATTCAGGAGAGCGTGTTCCGCCTTCACCCAAAGGGGTGGATCTGGTTTGCCCAGGAGCAGAAAGGACAGGTAAAGCGCCAATGCATAATGTTCCACGGAGGGCAAACCCAGGCCTCCACATTCTCGATGCATGAGGACCGTGGCTTTGGACAGCCTCGGCCGCATGGAGCCCCATACAAATTTTCATATACAGCAATCTACCTTCCGCAGCATTGGTAACGGTGCCTGTAGTAGTAACATTCCAAAAACGCATGTGTAGCGGAGTAAAGTCACCATCTGGACAGCTTGTACCATTCCCCAGAAGGAGAGTCGCAGTTAGGACCATTTCGCGAAGTCCTGTTGGGTGAGGAGGAGCATGGGTTCCAGTTTGTCTTGTATCATGTGATCCCATCCCTTGTTGATGAGTATCCCTAGGTATTTAAGGCGCAAGCTTTTCCAGGAGACAGGGAAGTCTGCCATGGCCGCTCATGTGGTCACCGGAATCAAAGGAAGGGCATCTCTTTTGTCCCAGTTTATTTTGTATCCTGGAAGAGCCTCAAATTCTGTCAGAATCGCCCACAGGGCTGGAAGGGAGTGAGTAAGATCTGTGAGCATAAGTAATATGTCATCAGAATATAGATAAATCATGGAGCGACCACGTGGAATAGCGACGCCGGCTATGGTGGGGTTTCTACATATAAGTTCTAAAAGGTGCGCTGTGGATGTACGAGCTGTCTATGTTGGAGTGGAATATACGGTGGGGAGAATGGGAAGAGAGGTAAGGCAGGGGTACGGGGGGAACAGCGATTGCACTCCAAAAGATTAAACCAAGCTAAGATAAGGGTAGAAGTAGGAGGTGTGGGGGAAGGCAGGGGATGGGTAATGAGCAAGAGTAGAAGCAAGGGGTAAGAGAAAGGGAAGGGAGAAGGGTATAAGCAGAAGAGAGATACAAGTCTCAGAAAGAGATGAGAAAATGGTCCAGGTTCTTCACAAGATCTAGGGATATATCTTGCAGGAGCTTGGTGCTGTTAATCCGCAGGTCTAATCCTGCGAAAACCCGCAGCCGTCCTCTCCTGAGGGAAAAGGGTGCAGGAAACTGGTCAGAAACAACTATGGTATATCATAGCTAGGTTGGTGATGTGGGAGGAGAAAAGGAGGGGTAAAGGGTAGATGGGGGGCAGAGCAGGAGAAGGGGTCTGTATCATTTGTAGGCGTATCTATTGGCTATGGAGGGGAAGATTGTGAGTTATAAAAGATCCAGCCGGAAGAGAACGTAGATGAGTACCTTAAGGTACAGTGAAGCACCCCCTAGGCGAGAAAGATGTGCTTAGAGAATCATGGTAATGAGGATGAACAAGGAGAACAACAACAGACGCCTCTAGCTAAATTAACGGGGTGTCGGGAGGTATGTGGTGGAAGGGAAGAATGTTTGCCCCACGATCACCATATCGGTCGTTGACGGGGTATCGGCAGACATGTTTACATATACACAAATATCCTGCCAGGGATGTTGGAGCGAGGGTGACCACCCCAAGCGTCCTAGATATGCCCAATGCCAGGTGGTGGTACTCATCATTTGGGAAGTGACTCTAAGCTCTGTAAAACAGCGACAACATCATCAAGAACAGCAGCAATAAGAAGAGCAAAGATAACAATGATATATTATAACAATATAGCAATAATGACATATGGAAACATGCGTGGTACTTAGCGCTCAGCCACTGGTCGTCTCATAGTCTCGTTGGCAGAGAGCAGGAGGTCTGTCAGGCATCCTCAGGGGACATGTCAACGAAGCAGCCAGTAGGGAGCTAAGGCTTCAGGGGGGACCTTGACTTGTTTCTGTCTTAGAGTGGCCCCTGGGTGATGTCAGCCATGCCTTGGAGGGACATGTCCCTTCCATCGTGGGACCACTGTGGCGGTCAAAGAACCTGCCTCTTTTTTGTGTTGCAGTTCGAATGCGGGGATCACTAGCATCAAAAGCCATGTTCAAAGTGAAATCACATGGGGGGGGGGGAGTGTTCGTCATGAAAACCCCGGCTTCCTGATCCATAGGTTAGGCCAAAATATTGTCTAAAAAAGAGCGCAGATCCGCAGGGTCAAAGAAGTCCTTGGATTTACCATCCACAATGATCCACCTTCTGGACTGTTAAAAGAGCCCAAATTTGATATTCAGTTGACGCAACTGAGGCCTAAGAGTGAGGAACACCTTCCGCTTTTCATTTGTCTCTCGGGAGAAGACCGCACCAATCCGTATCTCGTGGCTATCTTGTTGGTATGAACCGTGTGCCCTCACGGCTGTCAGTAGCTGGTGGACCTGTTTGTGGCACAGGAAATAGGCAATTATAGGGTGCGGCCGGTGCGGCCTCTCAGCAGATTGTTTGTGAAGGGGGCCAATTCTGTGGGCTCGTTGGAATTCTAGAGTGGGGGAAAAATTAAGACCTGTAATGGTGGGGATAAAGTAATGGAGAAAGGCCCTGATGTCGGCGCCCTCCATTTTTTCCAGCAGGCCAAAGAAGCGGACATTGTCTCTACAGCTCCGATCTTCTAGATCCGTGAGCTTGAGACAGAGATATTGCAGATCAGGTTCATTATCCGGGAGGCTTGCCACTTGACTTTCAAAGACGTGGAGTCTGTGGTCTAGATTTGTAACTTTGGCCTGGAAGCTTGCAATGTCCACTCGGATTGATTTGGAGTCGGCTGAGATGTCTGTAATCTTAGAATCCATGGCTTCCAGGAGATGACCTACTGCAGACATTTCCTGCAATATACGCTCCATAGCAGTGTCTGAGTGGATGCCCGCCAGGGCTTCTATGGCAGTGTTATCCGGGTGGACCGCGGAAGATGACATCGGTCGTGGTTGTGAGACATCTTCCGCAGGGTAGTTGACGTTTGGCTTTACCAGATGTTTTGCCAGATGATTTGCCAGGGGACATGTCTTCCAGGCAGGGAGAATGGAGAACTCCAGGAAAGCCGGAGGGCCTAAAACTGGAGGCTCGGGTTCGCTGAGGCAACCACACGGTATCGCGACAAGACCTGGGATTTGCCGGCCACCACTCTGGATATACGCAGTGTCCAATAATTCTCGCATGGTGTAGGGACTGACAATGACGGGGAGGAGGGAGTGGATGAGACCCTCAGGGCGCCGTTATGCACTCTAGAAGTTCTGAACTGTCTGGAAGCAGGTCCGTGTTGGTCTCCCCGTTATAATCCGTGGTTTCTTCCTACCACCCAGAGGGCATGTTGCCCCCACAGAAAGTCCCGTCTTTGGATCTCTTCTACTCACAGACGTGCCTGTCAGCTCTCTGTGAGGGAAGGGTATTTCCTTAGCACCTGAATGCTCTATTTGGTGCCGTTTGGGAGCTCC
Source organism: Pleurodeles waltl (assembly GCF_031143425.1). Lineage (NCBI taxonomy): Eukaryota > Metazoa > Chordata > Amphibia > Caudata > Salamandridae > Pleurodeles > Pleurodeles waltl. The sequence goes on from NC_090436.1 coordinate 323,116,834, forward strand.
CCCAGCGCAAGACGATAATAAGGTGGTGCTTTGGAACCCTTCCAGGGGCACCATGTAGTGTGTGGATGTCGGATGGCGCGGTCCCAGGACTTGTCAGTGCTTGGTTGGGGGGGGGGAACATATTCCTGGGTCGCTCCTGATAGCTCCTCGGAGTGTTCCCAGAGGTGCCTTGAGGTTCTTCTGATAATCGGATGGTGCTCGCCAGCTCCAAATAATAATATGCTAATGCCTCATGTCCCTTCTGTGAGGGCTTTGAAGCAAGGGCACCAGCTGGTGTAGACTTGGGGCCCGACGGCGCCGACTGTGGAAATGACGGCACCGTAGAGCCCCCTTAAAGCACCATGAAGCCAGGCAGCATTAGGTGACAGGGCGCTGGCCCCGTGGGGAGCTTGTATCCTCTGGGGGCCACAACTGAGGATGTCTTGTAGTGGGTTCTTCGCAGTAGAATGGGGTCGCAATGTTGGCGAGAGCTCAACTCCAGGTGGTGCAGGGCCCCTACGGCATTGGGCTGTCTTTGCCATGGGGGACAAGGTGCCACCAGAGAAAGAGGACACTCCTCGCAGGCACTAGCATAGAGAGGGCACCAACAGCGTCAAGTCCCTTGTAGCAGAGATTTTTTTTCCTTGTCCTTTTTTAAAATTTTTTTTTTTTTTATTTGATTGCCCTGTTTTTAGAATTTGAATCTGAATTTGCCCTTCGTGGTATGTGCTGAGACATAGGGCACCCAGCCCCAGACACTCGCCGTTGCCCGTGGCTCCTGTTTCAGTCTGTGTAGAGGCTGCGGGAACTGTCCTTCACTCGCAAGAGTAGGCAGAGGCGCATGGGGCCCCTCTCACGGGGTGCCTCCGGCCGCCATCAGAATTCCAGTGGGCCTCTAATTATGGTCCGAAAATAGCTGCTGCCATTCCTGCAGTGGGCTCACACCACCGGCATCACCCTCAGGTCAGGCGTGAGGCTGAAACTGTTGGTGCGGTCAGGTCCTCTCTGATGGGGATCCACCGCACAACATTTCTTCCCTGGCCGGGGAATAGACCTGATGAATAGAGCCCGTGGCGACTGTCTGCTCCGCAGGCCACGGGCTCCGACGCCGCTTCCGCTGTCCTTGGGAGGGGCCTACCAGGCCGCAGGGTCTGCCCCCTGAGGTCGTTGGGGGTGTGGGGAAGGGACTCCCCGCAGGGTCCAACCGGCTCCACCGCCTCCCTTGAAGATGCAATGGGCTGCAGAGCTCGGTTTTAGGTAGCCACCATCTTCGTGGCTAGACCACACCCCCGTTAGCATGTTATAGCCAGATCTGTTGGCTTTTGCAATGCTTGTATTTCTTATAGTATTTTTAATGTGGCCAGTTCCTTTTTGATTACTTCACTATTTGGGTATCAGGAAGGATATTCCTTAAATGCTGCATACATGCATTGGCAGCAGTTTCCTTCAGAGACACCTGCTATGAGATCAACATTTAAACTGTAAATCTATACCTCAAATTATTCTGCTCCCTTAGGAATGTGGATTTCTTGCAAGCCGGTATAAATAGCCATATATTTGCTGTGCAGAAAGCTTAGCGCAGCATATATATATATATATATATATATATATACATATATATATATATATAGATATATATATCTATATATATATAGATATATATATATATATATATATATATATATATATATATATATCTATATATATATATATGCATATATATATATATAGATATATATCTATATATATATATATGCATATATATATATATATATATATATATATATATATATATATATATAGTGCCACAATATAATGAATACAATAAGAGAAGGGAAAATGTAACATCCATGCAATCCAAATAGGCTACAGGTCTTTAGTTTTAGTAGTAGGTTAAGCAGAGTATGGCAATGCAGTGTACCTAGGGATAACTAAAATACCATGAAACAACTCCAAAAAAGCAAGCATATCAAAATTGAGCGAATAAATTAGCAAAAAAGAGGACCTTAGACCTTACTGAGACTCACTGCTTCCGTCTGGTTTTCGGTTGGTGCTGGACTGCCTTCCCAAATACCCTACCTAGTGCAGTGCCTTTTTGTCTCCATCTACAAAATGCTGTGCTCCTCTGAGGGCCTTGATTTTATGACTGAAACACCATTGTTTGTCAATAATATGACAGTTCAGAAGAAAGGATAGCACACGTTTGCCACACCAGTACTGAAAGTATAAAACACCCTGCCCAATCCCATACTCAACCAAAGATAACCAACAGGACCGATTTGGGCTTTTTTTGTAAATATTCTTCTTTTCCTTTACCATACACTGCCCACCTGCAGCCTTATAATTCCAGCCAGTCAAGCACATAGAGAATGCTGGCTGTTATAAAGTGTTACACAAGCTTTTTCGCTCACTCAGTAGCATATTTAAAACGAAATAAGTTGAACATTTACAAAGTGCTGTGTAAGTTGAATGCCTTTGCTATGTTTGACTATGTGTAGAAGGAATGCATCCGAGAAACGTGTTCTCTTAATTGTGGCCCCCAACATTATAATAGAACGTACGTTGTAGTCCCCAGTATGGACTCCAAGTCAGAAACATATGTATTACAACATGCACACCGACCCTGAAACACTGTACTCCCCTAAGAGGCAAAGAAATGCAAAGAAAACATCAGCTCTCAAGAATGGGCTGAGCGCCTACTGAGAAGTGCAGAGCAGACATTTAACAAAACTCTCGGGGCCGGGGTGTGCTGTTGCTCTCTCGCCGTCCTCTGGCTCCCTTGGCATTTCACAGTCCTCCTGGTGGTTTCTGTACAGTGATTTCCTAATGATCCAGTCCTGGTCTCCGTGTACAGCCAGATTAGGGGCTTCAGCTGTCGAAGACAGCTGACTATACCTAGCACTTCATGGCACTGAGTGCTGTATCTGTGTTTTGTACCACAATTGTCAGTGATCTCTTGTAAAAAGGTGGTGGTTATGCAAAACACAAAAACCTGCTTGAGTATCACTTACTGATGACAGCCTGAGTAGGGTCGGCAGCTTTCTAAAGCATGCACTGTGGCTTGCACTTCATAGGACTGAGTGTGGGATTCATATTATGTGCTTGTAGTGCTATTTTAGCTATACAGTGTTAATGATCACAAATTTTTTTCATTTTACCATTAATTCAGCAGTGGCACGAAAAGGGGCAATGAGCGTGCTTGGAGCAGAGGCATGGCATTTGCTAGACAACACCAAGCTTGTGCCTCTGTTGATTCCCTACAAGAATCAGTCAACTGTAAGGGTGAGAATGCTCTCACTCTGGATGAATGACACCCCTTTCTCCTGGTGGCTACTCCAAAACGTGAATTACACCTTCAACAATTGAGTCGCTGAATGTGACTGCCTAAAGCCCCTCTGTTTGTTATGTTTTGTATGTTCCCTTGCTACCAAGGTCTGGCAGACAGCTGAAGTTTGTTTTAATCCAGACTTTAAAATTGCACCATTCGCAGGGGCGTGGGTGGGATATAATCTGCTACGTTTGTTGTGCACTCCCTGCTCCACTCCTGTGTTCCCCTGCCTTGCTCAGCCAAGCTTATGATGCCCCAGGATGTTGGTGAGTGACTGGAAGGATGGATGGCATTTAGAGAATGTGGACTGAGTACAGAGGATGCTGCTGGTGGTGAGGTGTTCCACTAAGTAACATGTCACTTCTTCAATAAACCTACAACCTGTTATCAGATGTGAATGGGCAAACTGACTTCTGCTTCGCAATGAGGCTTCATCAATTATAACACTAGCAATAACCAGAAAGCAAACCTACATGAGATGAGGAACTAAAAATAACAAAGACGGCATAGGTAGACTGAAAACATAAGAAGAGAAAAAGCGAAGCCCTGGATGCCCCACCAGTGTCTTTTCCAACAGACAGCCTCAGGACACTGAACCCAAAGAGCACAGCTTAAGAGTGTGGCCTCTTGAATTCTGAATGCTCTCCGATGAACAACGATGATTGTTTAACCAGTGTCAATAGTGGAATTTTATAGTTGAAACTGGTTTCATATGCTAGCTGACATCTTGTAGATAGGACAGATCTGACAAGCAGCCATTTCTTTTGGATCAGACCTGCTGTGTCTGGTAGGAACCTTGCCAAATGCAAATGTATTTGGTAGCAAGGAAAGGCAGTCAGAGACTAATTGGCGATATGGATTCATAGGAGTGAAATGATTTAAAAAATGGTGTCTTGTTGGAACTGTTTGTAAATGAAGTTCAAACGGCTGTGCAGTTAAGTGACCAAACAAAAGAGAGAAGGGTAAGCTGCTGCTTCAGGAAGTTATGTTATGTTCTAATGATTTGTATGCTGCAGCTAATCATCCGTGATGGTATCCATACCTTAGAGCAGGCATGTAGGTGTAGCACTAGAGTGTAGGGTGTCTAGGTCTTCAGCTTCTTGTGGATTCAGGAAGTGAGAGGGAGGCCCTGTGTGTGAAGAGGGAGTTTGTTCCAGTTCTTGGTTCCAATGTAGGAAAATGCTCAACCTCCTGCTCTGCTTTTGTGGATACAGGGGATGTGTACTAGTGAGAGTGCGACTGAGCGCGGGTGTCTGGTGGGTTGGGGAAACCGATGGCCAGTTGTTCAGGTATGTTCGTTAAATGTTGTGAAGTACCTTGTTTGTGTGTGTGAGGAGTTTGAATTGGCAGCGTTTGTGGATGGGGAGCCAGTGGAGCTCCCTGAGGTGTGGTGAGATGTGGGGGTGTCATAGGAGGTTGAGGATGAGTCTTGCTATGGCATTCTGGATGTTTTGGAGTTGGTCTAGGGGATGGTTGGAAATCCTGGTGAAGATTGCGTTGCCATAGTCTAATCTGCTGGTGATGAGAGCCTGTGTGATGGTGCATCTGGTGCTCAGGGGTAGCCATTTAAAAATCTTACAGAGCATGCAGAGAATGTGGAAGCAGAAGGATCTGACCACATTGACCTGTGCTATCATGTTGAGACTTGTCCAGGATGATTCCCAGGTTTCCAGTATGGTCAGTAGCTGTGGGTGTGGAACAAGCTCTGCTGGTCACCAGATGGTTTCCCATGGAGAGTTTTTGCCCCTAAAGATTAGTACTTACATCTTGTCGGAGTTGAGTTTCAGGCAGAACATCTCAGCCAATCTGCCATTCAGATCATGCAACTGGAGACGTTGGTTCTGACGGTGGTGGACTTGTATGTCAGAGAAAGGATTAGTTGGGTGTCATCAGCATAGGATATGATGGTCATGACTTGGGATCTGATGGTGGTGACATGCAGTGTCATGGAGATGTTGAACAGCGTTGGGCTGAGCAATATACCCTGAGGGACTCCCCAAATAATTTTCTTGGATTCAGATGTATTGGGTGTTAGTCTACGTCACTGTGTTCTTCTTGTAAGGAAGGACCTAATCCATTTGAGGGTTGGATCTTGGATGCCTATGACATGCAGTCTTCTGATGCGGTGGGAGACGAGTAGGATGATGGCTGCGTTTCTCTACGGTCCAGTATGGTGCTGACGCCATCTGTGGCCGCAATGAATGCTGTTTCTGTGCTATGGTTGTTGCAAAATCCTGATTGGGTTGTTGAGTTCAAGATGGCTAGTGAGTTGTTTGTTGATAGTCTTCTCCATCAGTTTGGCAGGGTATGGGAGCAGAGAAATAGGCCGTAAGTTGCTCAGCTCAGTAGGGTCAGACGAGGAGGGGGTTGACTGCGGCATGTTTACAGGCTTCTGGGAAAGTGGCAGATAAGATGGAGGTGTTCATGATGATGAGTGACGGTGACTAGTGGTCCTCCCATGTTAAAGATATGGTGGGGGCATGGCTCCGTAGTGTATTGTTTTCATGTGCGCTGCTGTGTCTTCTTTGGTCAGAGTTTTCCACTGAGTCAGGTGTCCCGGTAGGCGGTGGACACATTGGTAATGAGCTCTTTGGGGTCTGATTGCTGATCAAAGTTGCTGTAAATCATTTCTATTTTGTTGTGGAAGAATATAGGTTGCTGTAGAGTTCTTGTGATGGGTAAAGATATTGGCTGCAGTATCAGGGGAAGGTCAATTCTCTAATTATTGAGATCTCCTTGCAGCTGTTGAAGCTCACATCTCTGAGTTCAGTTAGCGCCCTTCTTTTGTCTCACAGGAGTCAATAGTAGTGTCTGAGTGCATCCTGGTAGGTGGTTCTGGGATTGCAATCATGGATGGATCGACATTTTCTTTCCAGTATATGTATTTAATATATTAAATGGGATGTGGTGTGTTTGCAGCAAACCACATAACTCAATTGGTAAAATTGATATGATTTGAAAATGGGGAAATGCAACCATTACTTTATTGTTCATCAGTGGCCTTGGCTGCACGCAGTGCTAGCAAACATTCACTTTTAGAAAATTCTTCAGTGTTTGAGAGCTGCTATGGAAAGATGTGCAGTGCTTACCTTTTCTGGAGCTTGTCTGCTGTTATCACCCAAACAAGGGAGAGTTGTAACAGTCAGATAAAGGACTTCCTCAATCTGAGTCCCATGCTTCGTTTTCCCTCTATCTCAATGCACTGAGAGTGAAGAGTGACAGCGATGGATTGTTTTGGCAGAAGAGTGCAGTTGCTGTCAGGTTGGGGTGACGATCCACTGATTGTTTATGAACTTGAGGATTGTTTCATAAGGGACATGCTAGGGAGCATTTTGAAGGTATTGTGAGGTTTTGGATGTACAGGCTCTGTACTACATCAATGTTTGGGTAAGATGTTGCTCACCTGAGAGAAGGACAAGCACCTTTCGGCTTGCTGCTAAAGAAACATTACAGTACTATGGTGCACTTGTACATGTGATGTCAGTTGTATTGCACGTTTGCTCATTCTGAGGCAGATTTATCAATCTTTCATGCAGTGCAACACAGCAAATCACTGCGCTGTGATGCGCTGCGTGAAAGAGAAAGGGCAGGAAAGCTCAGTATTTCTCATTATATGACACATTCCTGTCCTTTCCCAGGCTGGCACTCTTTTGGCTGCCTAGCGCCAATGCAGCCACCCTTGTGTCATGTTGCAAGGGTGTCTGCATTGTAGGCAGGTTTTTTTGTGAAAAACAATATTGAGTGGCATTTTCCTCTTTCTGCATGTGCTGCAAAATGCAGCACATGTAGAAGGAGGAAAAAACGAGGAGAAATAAAGATATTTCTCCTCGTTATGCCTCACCTGGGGAGGTGTAGCATTTTCACGCACTCCCAGGTTTACCACTAATGGTAAATCTGGGAATGAGCCAAAATCCATGGGTGGATGCGTGGGAACACCCATGCTCCACCGATGGAAAGCCTCCCTGCCACAGAGTAGCACAAGGCAGCTATTTGCGCAGCCTTGCATTACTCCAGATTTATCAAGACATGTAGGGCCACGCAAGGTGGCCTTGTGTGGCTTGATAAATCTCACTTAGGTTTTGAATCACCCTTGGGTCCCTCCCGGTGAATGGCACAAGGTTGATGTAAAACATTGATCGGTATGGGCATCTGTTCCTATTTTGTGAGGAGAGGTCAGAAAAAAGTGTCAGAAAACATACGTGTTGTGCATGCAAGAGTCCTGAGAGGAATCAGCAGTTATGGTAGGTGCTACAATTAGTTTTTCAGAGGAGAAAGTAATTTTGCATGAGTACAGTAGATGCATTGTGCCATTCAAGTCCCTGGTACTGTGAGGGTGCACAGCAGAGGGTGTACGCTGTAGGTATTCTTAATCTTATGAGACTGTGCAGCAGAGGATATGTTGAATATATGTCCCTGGTCCTCCAATAGTACGTACTAGAGGGTTAGTCTAGTGTTTGTCCCTAGTCCAGCAAGAGCGTGGAGTAGAGGGTATGTATGTGTGTCCCTGGTGTGAAAATATTGTTCTCCTGGTACCGCGATGGTTGAGATTTTGTGTAAATTGGGTTCTAAGACACATTGCACGGGTATGCTTTCAGTTTTGTGTGGATGGGGTTAGACACAACCATTATAACATAAAATTCACGTCACTTAGAGTGTGCCTAAAATCCTTGCCCTGGTTGGTATGCACTAATGAAGGTCGTTTTTCCACTCGTGTGTATTGGATGGGCTATGTGCTTATCACGAGCAGTGTACAATTGTGATTGAGCACATTTTCCTTGGCTGTTATGAGAAAGCCTACAATGGACCAATCACAATGTCCAGTTGACACATGCCACAATATTCCAGTGTCAACAATTAAAATGATTGCAACCATGGTTTCAAAGTAGAGCACAGCCAAAGTGTCAACCAATTATGCAAACCAATTACGCAGCAGCAATTAACATTGTGTGCTCCGAGGACCTTAATGCGACGTTGATTCTGATGATCTAGTCCCACAGGATTTAGAGATAAGAACGCGTAATATTCTGCGACACACGCACAATCAAGGGTAGTGGGTGGTGCGGACTGCCAATGTCACCGGAAGGTGCAGGCTTTTAGAACCATCCCTAAAAACGCAACTCTAAATTGTCAAATGTCCATGGCGCGCATTACAAGCACACACATCGAGTGCTATATGGTTGAGAGAAACAATACTGTTCATGAGCTCTGCCCGCTCTCTACTCGTTCCTTTGTGCAGTCAAGAATAGCACAAACACCAGAGAAGACAAAGGACGTGGGGGCATGTGCGCCGTGTGAGGCACAGCTATGTTTCCAGGCCGCCTAACAACGCCGCGAAAAGCAACGGCTATAAAAACACAATCCTTGGAATGAACCTGGGGATGTGGGTTCCTTCAGCGACCGGCCCCCGGAGGCCCGTAGCGCGCGGGTCCCGGGAGACGGGGAATATGCATCACTCTCGGCTAGCTCCGCGCCAGCCCGCGTGCGAAGCCCATTTACAGCGCTTATTACCTCCGAGACGATTCTGCTCGCAGGGTTGCATAAAGAGCGCTGTGTAATGCCGGTGGGGAGCGACGGGGGCGTGGGAGGGAAAGCATAAGGCAGTGCCGAGTAGCCGCGAGACGAGGAAGGAAAGGGAATCCCTGTGCCGAGAAGCCGAATGACGCAGGCTGAAAATAATGACACAGCCTTTACTGTGCTTTATGCAGGTTCATGCTGTATGGAGTGTTTACTGCTACACGGACTATTGCACAGAAATTATTCTGGGATATGTTTAGGTACAACTAATCTAATTTAAATACTAGATAAACAGGTTGGTTTAACTATGGAGCGACGGGCGAAGGATCCTGAAGAGGCGAGCCCGTGAGATAGGCGAGGGCTGGTTAGGACAGTTCATGGGGAGCAGTGAGACAGTGGCCAATTATGGCCCTCACAGGTTCTCACCAAGACCGTAGCCAACTGGCTACTGAGATGTCCGTAAGGCCTCTTCGGAGGTACGGGGGAGGGGCTGCCGAGAGTGGTCAAAAGCAAGGTGAAGTGACCCTTTACCCGTCTGTTCACCTGGCTGCCCCTGACAACTGAAGACACAGACACATGCTGCTTTCACTTGCCCCTGAGATATCCAGCATTTCCCACCCACCCACCCATTTTTTCCTGCGGTCTATAGGAAATGAGTCATGTTTGGACACAAGACAGGTAGTCATCCTTGGCATCTGGAATATAAAAGCATGCACATTCAATATGTCATTGCTTTTTGTTTGAACCTTTTACCTCGAGCCGGGGCAGGTGTACTACCGTCTCTGATGAGAGGCTAGGCATGTCCACTACAACAAGTTTCCAAGGCCTGCCATGGTATCCATCATATGGCCCTGGGTTAGGGGATGAAGACTGTACCAGGTGAGCCAGGTATGGGTTGGTTGCCCAGGCCCATCTGTTATTAGCTGCCGGGGGAGAAACCCTGCTGTGGGTTGACTCTGTCATGGTAGGTGGTGGCCACACTCTCGCTATACTGAGGGAGCAGGTGAATGTTGCCTAGTGATGTTTCCAAGTCAATTACATCTCCAAGCCCCTGGGGGTGGCCAACAATGACTCCTTTGAGAACTTAGTAGGAGACTTCATGTATTTATGGTTGCGCTAGCTATGATTAATTTAAGATGTAAGTTGTTGTAAGTACATTTTTAAATAATTTTGAATTGCATAATTACGCTATATTGTTTATTCTTTATTGTAGTTATGATTTTTAATAAATACAGCCAGAGAATGGAGTATTCTCAAATGCAAAGAGAACAACTGCCTGGACTGTGTTATTATGATGGCTTAACCCTTCAAGGGTGGTGGAGGGTGTGGTATTCGGGTCACAGTAATCCACCAGGCCTCAATGTGGTCCCTTGCCTGTAGGATATTCTAATCTATTACAATTTGTTTTCACTGGATTCAGGTGAGTAAGGGTAATGTATGCCTGCCAAAACGTACATTTGAAGTTGCATTCCAGAATCATGATTTATAGAATGAACATGTTCAGCAATGCAAATTTCATTTTCTAATGCAGAACAGTACATTTAGATTTACTATGAGGTTGGGCAAATGGACAATCCACTTGAAATGTCCATTGGGGTGGTTGAGAAACCCCAAAAAGGTATGGCCTTGAAAGTAACTACCCACAAGCATTCCCAATGGCTTTCCTAGCTTTTTTGAACACAAGTTTATACCTGAAACTATTTGCAGTAAGTGTGGAGTAATTTCAGAAAGGATCCTCCACAGTTAAATCTTTTACAAGTGGAAACAAGCATTGGAAAGCAATTTGAAGTTGCAACATTTGTGGCATTGTAAGTGTCACTTGTGCTTTAAATAGTCTGGTACGGAGTACCTGCACTTCTTACATTTGAAAAGTAGAGTAGCAGCACTTCCCCGCATCAAGCACTGGGTGTCACTGAGGAAACATTATATTTCTGAAGACACAAAGGACAGGTAGGCTAGCTCATTCATGAGGAAATATATGACTATTTTTTATTATCTGTCACTGCCAGGCAAACCCTGACAGTGAGGGGCAGTAAAATGTAAATAATGCTCCCCAGAGCATTATTTTTTATTATGGGATTTTCCTTTCCAAAATAAAAAAATAAAACTGATTGGTGCAGGACTGAGTCTTGCTGACACTACACTGCACCAAACTGTAATATGCATTGACAGGAACTGCCATAATAGCAGTTCCTGCCAATATTTTATAAATGACTGCCAGCTGGGTGATCATATATAAATTTGGCGGTCGGGACCTCTACCTCAGGTGTTTACTCCATCGCCCGGGTGGAAAATTGGCCTGTTTGCCAAAACATAAATGTGGCCCTAAATTCTAAGTGTCAAACTCAAAGAGTACTTCCAGCATCTCAAGGAAGGAAAAGAATATCTCAAAATATTCGGACAGAGTCTTCGGAGAAAAACAAGAAGGAACTCTTGACCTTCAAAACCAGGGAATGTTAAACTCAATTTGTGCATAACAATTAATAAAAATGCAAACTCAGCGTAGTATGATAATGGTTAGGTTGCATTGCCAAATCAAAAATGAACATGTTTCTCAACATTAGCCCATGTTTCTTAACACTAACCCATTTCTTAAGGTAAGAGAAACCTTCAGTTTGCCTCCTCAGCAACTGCATTCCAGAGATGTACAAGATAATATGAAACATTTTTCAAACAATAGCTCAGAGAATTATGTTGTTTTGCATGTCTGCATTAGTACCTTCAGTGGAAATCCTTCAAAATAATACATCAGGTACACAACAGAAAGTTTCCTTTTCAATACAGCTTTCTAATACAGTTCGCCTCCTGCATCATAACACTCTCTGCTCCATGGAAACTGTGTGGAGAGATGACTTGCAGCGGGACACTGTTTGGGAGGGGGGAAAGACAGGAGCAGGACAGCTAGACTCAAGAAGCTGCATCCAGTTTAAAATAATAGTGTCTTGTTTGAAAACGCGGCATAGCTATTCTGCATTATTAACCACGCTTTTAAACAAAATAATCAAGTCTTTTCGAGCGTAACATCACTAGTTCATCAGTTATGACTGTATGCATCAACAAAAGTATTAATCACACTAATAATCTGTCACCTAAAATGTCACATCAGAAAAAGCTTCTACAACCCTACGCCAGGATTTTCTTTTTGAAAAAAAAACACTACTTTTTGCTGCAGGGTTCCTGCCCTGCAGCAAAGAGTAAAATGTATTGAGAGGAGGCATGAAGGCGATTCCTACCAATGCCTTTATCAATGACACCAGCTAGGTGGTCATTTATAAATCTGACAGGCGGTCCTTCCATCAGGGCAACTGAGTAATTTACTCAGTTAACCTGGTGGACCCACGGGCTGTCTACCAGGACATAAATCAGGCTGGCCCATCATATACTAGTATGCTGGAAATGAATGGTGGTTAATTTGGTTGTCCTAAGGCTCGTGGCATTGCAAAATGGTAGGAAACCCTTGGTTGGACTGAAGCCTGATCATAAATATGGAGCCCAGCATGTATGTTTTCACTGCTGTAGGGACTATGCTATTGTCCTCATCGTCAAGGGAACATACTTTTTTGCCTGCTGCAGCAGCGCAAGTAAATGGCCGTCTGGTGGGCTGATCTAAAATGTGAAGACACTTGTAGGAAACCAATAACTGAAAGGGACTGACCTCTTCCTTACCCAATCTATGTATGCTCTCATGAAGGAGGGTACAGAATGTGAGTGACAAATCAAGCAACAAATAGCTGAACAGGGCCAACCAAAAGCTCTTCACTATCTTCTGCCCACCACTCCCATAATTCCTCTTCAAAGCTTTGCCTCCTGGCCAGTCCAGTATGCCAGACCCCGAGCATTTATGCTTTGTGTAAACATATAAAAACTGATTAATGGCGAGGGAGTGTAGAGAGAACACGCATCCTTGTTCACTTCAACGGTGTGAGGCTGGCGGTGAAAACATGAAATGTATCACCGTCATAGTCCACACCTATCGACAGTGGTTACTTGGAGCAACAACTGCAAGCAAGGTTTTACCTTTGGAAGTTGTACTTGCGTGAACTTGTCCAGTGATTATGTACCTGCCATTATGGAATACTTTTGCACAATTGTTTTTCAGCCACAACAAACATTGACAAAGTCAGAAAGTCTCGCCTTTGGGAGCTATTGGAACGTCCAATGGCTTTAAGCCACACTGTACAGCATTCACAATGCTGTACACCACGGCTAAAAACATTAACTAAAAACAAAATGCACTATGATGCGCCTGTCATGTCGTTTTGTACATGCACATACAGTGTATTCATGCGTCTATAAAAAGACAAAAGCATTTTCTATTAACTGCGTTGGATCGGTAATAAAAAAATAAGTAGTTTGATAGTGTTTTTTTTCAAGTGCAAGTGGAAAGGTGCAGCACAGAGGGCATGGGTGGGAGGAGGAACATTTAGGACCAAGGGTGGGGTAAGCAACACAGAGGGCATGGGAGTGGGGAAGCAATACAGGGGCGGAAGTAACATGGAGGGTGGGGTGGAAGGAGAAGCAACAGCCTAGAGGGGAGAAGGACACACGTGTGAGGAAGAAACACAAATGGCAGGGATGGGAGGAGAAGCAACTGGTGAGACAGCAGGAATGTGAGTGTGTGGGGAAGCAGCACAGAAGGCAGGGGTGGGAAGAAGCAAAGAGTTAGAGAACGCCATGGAGCAGGCATGGGAGAAGCACATGGGTGAGAGAGCACCCAGAGAGAGTACACAAGGGTGAAAGCAACATGGAGGTGGGTGGGGAGAAGCCCAACTGTAGCAGACAGCAACACAGAGTGCAGGGGGAGAGAAGTACATGAGAGAGACAACTGGAAAACACATGCACTCTCATGGAGTGCTTAACCCAAAAGAAAAAGTAGTTCTTTAAGAGCAAGCAGTGGAAGCAGAGAAGCCAGTCAATCAGAAGAGATGGTAAAGAGATTATGCTCTATTGAAGGGATACACACATGTTTGACAAGCTGAAACACATATAAGAAGCAAGCAAATGAGAGTGACAGGAAAGCCACCCAATGGTAAACTATGGGCTAGCTCTAAGGCCCTGTATGTTTTTGTAAGCTCACAATAGGTCTTTTGCAACAAGATCGCTGTGCTGTCTAGTAGGCTTAACCTGAACATGGACCTGCTAAAATCAATGGTAGAATTAAGAATTTTTCATTCCTCCAAGTGATATAGTTTAGAAGTAAACACCTGCAGCACTAGTGCACGTAGTGCAATCATTGCAGACTTCATAGCAATATTATATGATTTACCTGGATTTAGCATAAGTAAGGCACCTAACTAGATCTCTCTTTTTCTTTCTACTGACAGAAGACAGTTGTTTGGGTAGGCTGGTGCCCCTAGGATGAGCAAAATAAAGAAATGAAGAGTACACCATAACCTCAATCTATGCTCCAGAAAGGATAGAGGCAAGCAATCACCAAGAGCAACACGCTTTCTCCATAGGCCCTTTAATCAGACAGCAAGGATAAGTGAGTGTTTAAAAGGAAAACTCATGTGACACAGCCAGGAGCTGTGACTATGAACCCAGACACTTCAGATGAGGGCTAATTCTTTGGGAGCCAGCCGGGCCTGGGATCAGACAAGGCTCTCCATTTACTGCTTCTGCTCATACTTTAGTTGTGTTTATACTGTAGTAAAGGTAGCTTACTTCACTGCTTTCCCCTTCCCTTCGGATCAATCGTGTCAGACGTATACTACAATGCAGATCATGAAGTGGGGTGAACAGGACTGGTCTCCCTTGCCCTCCATTTCCCCACTTTTTCCTTCGCCAGTCCCCGAGATATGAGTGGGCTGGGTTTTGGAGTAAGAAGGAGTCAAAACTTAGTGCCAGCTTTGCACTGCAAAGTAGCAACTATTCTATTTCCCCTCTCAAAAGTATTGTCGACTGACAACATGAAAGGGGCCTGTGTTGACTGAGTGACCATAAGAACATTTTAAAATGGATTGGTATTTGCAATGCATGCACGTGCAATCATTCTGTTGAAAAACATGTATTGCTAACTGGAAGGAGTGATATCTATTATCAAATGCAACGATTTGATGGTTTGTGTACATGTGGCTGCATAACTATGGTTAACTTTCAGACTGTATTCACAAATTTGCAAAATATTTCAGCCGTTCTTTCAGCGGTATAATGCCCGTGCAATACTAACAACCCCTCTAGACTCTACCCGGCCGCGGTGCAGGGGGTACACAGCTCCTTCATGTTCATTTCTTCATTAAACAGCACTTTTTACCTGAAACGTATCTGACGTGATATGCTCTGGGCTTGGAATGCTACAATGAAAACAACCCGGGCCCTGGGGGTCTTGTCATAAAAATTCTGCCAGTCTAGTAACTATCACAACACGGACACATAAAAAGGCAGGATCTCGCTATTCTCAGGCTGCCTGGATTATAGCACATAAAGAGCCATCATAGCGGTTTCGCTGGGGGAGGGAGGGCTCATGGGGTCGGTACCCCACGAGTAAATGTCACGGCCCCGCTTGTGCCATCTACACAGTCACCAGCAAAAGCAGACACTGCCCTCTCAGCGTGGAAACAGCAATATTCTTCCAGTTTACATTTCACATTTTACTTACTGTTGCATCCACCGAGAATATTTTGATTTTTCCTGGATGTTGTGTTTCTGTAGTTTTCCATGCAACATATTACTCATTTATAGAGCACAGTCTGAAGAAAGTTGCTCCTAGGTAGCTGTGTGAGTTCAGGCTGTAAGTGGGCCACGACAGACAGCTGTGATGTTGGGGCCAAAGGCAGTGTGAATATCTCACAATGCCTGTCAGGGGCATAAACTGATCAGGAGTACATGCTTATCCAATCCTTGGCTTATCTATGGAGTATCCAATCCTTGGCCTATCTATGGAGTACATGCTTATCCAATCCTTGGCCTATCCATGGAGTACCCAATCCTTGGTCTATCTATGGAATACATGCTTATCCAATCCTTGGCCTATCCATGGAGTACCCAATCCTTGGTCTATCTATGGAATACATGTTTTTCCAATCCTTGGCCTATCTATGGAGTACCCAATCCTTGGTCTATCTATGGAATACATACTTATCCAATCCTTGGCCTATCTATGGAGTATCCAATCCTTGGCCTATCTATGGAATACATGCTTATCCAATCCTTGGCCTATCTATGGAGTATCCAATCCTTGGCCTATCTATGGAGTACATGCTTATCCAATCCTTGGCCTATTTATGGAGTACATGCTCATCCAATCCTTGGTTTATCTATACAGCACGCAGAGAAATGGACAGGTGTGGCGATTGATATTGTGATTATTTGGAAAAGTGTGTGAAAGAGGTACAAAGCTGTCAAAATATTGACAGAGTGAGAGTCAAAGAAAATGCAGTGTGTACAAGTGAGTGGGTGCATTGTAGGTGGGATTGGAGAAGTGAAGGATATGCAAGGAAGTAGCTGCAAGGCAGAAAAAGCGGGTGCTGGAGAGGAGAGTCATGAGGTGTGAGATATGCAGACTCAGTGTTTCAGAGGAATACGAGGAGAAAAAGAGTGTAAATGTCATTCCGAGGATGTCCTTCTTTCCACAGACCATATTAATGTTTAATTTACAAACGTTTTAATTACACACACACTTTATACATATATAACACTGAAAAAAACGAAGGTTAAAGGGACGTTATAGTTAGGAAATAGAATTAACTTAACTTTCAAAATTCAATGAAAAACCGAAGGTTACAGTTCTTCCAAGTAACTATAACTCATTCCCTAAGGTAACTATAGCTTGAGCCCTCGCCATGCACTGCTAATTGCCTCAGATATTACAGCAGACATGAGACCTTCTATAATGTCCTTAAAACTATAAATTAAACATTAGTAGTAAATGTTTTGAAGAAAAAGATGTGCATGGTGAGGGCGCGAGTTATAGTTACCTTAGGGTGTGCGTTATAGCCCCCCAAACTCAATTTTCATTATGCCCTAGGGAGGTGGTGGTCCCCGCAGCTGCGGATTTAAATTTGCAGCAAAACGTTTTTAAAAAGTGCTTGTTAGCCCTGGGGGGGCTCTAGGACCCCGCCACCAGAGATAAGGGGTCAGGGTGTCCATACCCATGGCTGCCAACACTTTCTTGTTGAAGTGTTGGCACCCAATCAGATCTCAGCATGAGATCAGGAGGGGTCACAAATCCATCACGTTTCTATACCTACCTTTACTTTCTCAAAAACTACTGAACAGATTTACACCAAGTAACAAAAAGGGCTCTTTCTGGACCAAGAGCTACCTTTCTGACAAATTTAGTGTAATTCCGTCCAGTGGTGGCGCAATGCAATGGGTGCTCAAACTCCCTATGGAAAAATGAATGGGGAAAAAGTTTTTTGGGACCCCCCCTTTTTCTCGGCCCCGCTTGACAGTTCACCCCGAAACTTTCCAGACGGACTCTTAAGTGACCATCGTATTTTCTTGGAACATTTTGTGACGATTCATCAAACGGCGCCAAAGTTATTAGCAAAATAAATAATGTTTTTGTTTTTTCTATAGAAACTAGGTAATATATATATATATATATATATATATATATATATATATACATATATATATATGTATATATATATATATATATATATATATATATATATTGGTTGTCACTACGTAGATATAGTTAGGACCTAGTTTCTATAGAAAAAGTGTTTTTTACTTCTCTATATCTTTTGCTCTGCTTGATACCTTCACAAAACTTCCAAAAGAATTTGCCAGTCATGTCATCCGCTGTCTGGAAAGTTTTGGGGGGATCTGTCCAATGGAGATCTGAGAAAAAGGGGGGGGTCTCAAAATACGTTTTCCCCATTCATTTTTCCATAGGGATTTTGAACAGCGTTAGTGCCAAAACTACTGGATGGAATTACACCAAATTTGACAGAAAGGTAGGTCCTGGTCCAGAAAGAATGCTTGTATTGTTTTGGTGTAATTCCATTCAGTGGTTTTGAGAAATTCAATGGAAAACAAATTTGTATATATTGGGACGCGATGGATTCGCAACCCCTCCCGATCTTGTGCTGAGATCCGATTGGCTGATAACACTCCAACAACAGAAGTCATTGAAGTGTTGTCAACCATCTTTAGACACGGTTGAAGCCGAGTCCCCCAAAAAAATTTACACAAAAAAAAGGGGCCAGGGTACGAACACCCTGACCCCTTAGTTCTGTTGGTAGGGTCCCAAAGGGATCCCCCCAGGGCTAAAAAGCATTTTGTTTTTTGATTTTACTGATGGAGTCTGTGGATCTGCCGTAAAATCCCCCCCAAAAATGAAGCGCAGGCTTCCGCACTTTGTTATTATAAAGCCCCCTGGTGGGCCAAGTCTCCTGGGCATCTGCTTAAAAATGTAGGGAGGGGGGGGACTCCTGGCCCCCTCCCGCTGCCCCAGGGACTGCCACCTCCCCAGGGCTTCTGCTTAATATGTGAAGGCCGCATGCCCCCCCTGGGGAACACCACCTCCCCAGAGCTGTAATAAGTATGTGGGGGCCATGCGCCCGCTGCCCTGGGGACCACCACCTTCCTGGAGTGTTAAAGTAATGATATACAGGGGGGCTGCCCAGCCCCTCCGCTGCCTCTGGGCCAACCATCTTCCCAGAGTGATCAATGTGATTTATGCAGGAGACCTATGCCCCCCCCCCCCACACCCTGGGACCCACCACCCGGGGGGGGGGCAAAATGAGTCAACTGTGTGGAGGAGGCACCGTCAGCCTCCCCCACAGCCCCAGGGACCACCACCTCCCAGGGCTTAATTTTATTGATTTGCTTCAAAATGTGGGGGGGCTCCTGGCCCCCTCCCGCTGCATCAGGGACCACTACCTCCCCGGGGCTTTTGATTAATATGCAGGGGGTGTGTTGCCCCCTCCTGCCCCGGAGATCACTACCTCCCCAGGACATATGTAGAATGATTACAGGGGTCCATTTCGGAACCCCTTTAGTCCCAGGAATCACCACCTCCCCGGGCTATAATTGTAGGAGGGGGATCACGTGGTCCCCCTCAAGGAGCCACTGATGGTCCTGGGAACCGCCATCCCCCAGGGCCAGCTCCTGCTATGTCCCGGGGTGCCCAACCCAGGACATAGCTGTTTGCTGTAACTTGGCTGCAGCTCTGCAGATGCAGCCAAGCCACAGCAAACACTTCGGTTTTTTAAAGCGGACCTGTCAAGCAGCTCATGCCCTGAGTTAACTATACCTCGTGCCCTCACTATGCACTGCTAATTACCCCAACAAATTGTGACACCCATGACATCTTTGATAACATCCTTGATAATATATTAAGGTAATATTTGCAGCAAAAAAAGTTAGGAAAAAAACTGTGCATGGCAGGGGCATGAGTTATGGTTACTTGAGATAACTCGAACTATAATTGGTGAATTTCTATGGTTTGGTAAGTTTAAAATGTGAGCTTAATTATAACATCCTGATAACTTTTGGTTTTGAAAAAAAATAAATAAATTAAAAAAAAAAAAATATATATATATATATATATATATATATATATATATATTTTGTATATATATAAATGTTCATGATCACCCATAATAGTTGGCCCCCGTCAGTTTTTATCTTGGCCCATTGAATGCTCCCCCTTTAAAATGACGTCCAGAGTTGTCAATAATCATCCTAGGTATTTCAGAGCACACAGTTTAAAAGATGACGCAAAAAACGAAGGCTCAGCAGTGCATAAAAAACTCAAATGAGTCATCTCACAGATGCTATTGGTGCAATTAGCTTTCGCGCTGGTGTCCAAATTCTAGCGCGTGACTGGCATAGGTAAGACGTGCTGTTTGCTCATTCGGCACGTGTCTGCCTGTCAAGATTTAGACAAAGGTGAGGGACAGAAAGAAACTGCTGACTCAGGGTTTGCCCAATGGCTTCAATAGCAACGATCGGCGCGCTCGCAGTAATTAATAGCCAGCTGCGCATCTTGGCACGGTGCCAGATAGGTCATGCGTCATTAAGTGTCACCGAAGCGAAATGCCACGCAGTCCGGTGACGGATGGAAGTAAACCAATTAAAAACGGCCATAGGATAACATAAAACAATGCACTTTGTGCTAAAGATGCATTCGACAAACAATTACAGGGCCTCGCATGTCATGACTAGTTGTTATTACAAATTCCTGCTTTCTGGGTGAAGGCATAGGCCGGGTAATGGTAGCAGAAAAGTACGAAATGTGTATGGATGAAAGGTAGACAGGAGCGAGTCAGGATGATCAATAGGAGACCGCCACTAGAACGGAATAACCCTCCTATAGCCTGCAAGCACGATCACTGTATTATTTTGCCAGCATTTAATTTCCAAAAGAATCAGTTTAGTATGCTCTTTTAATTTACCTCCTCAGAGTACAGAGTCCCGGGGGTGGGGTGGGGGTGGGGGGGGGTGGAATGGGAGCTTACCAGCAGCTGCAAACCAAAAAATAAAAACAATATTAATGTTTATTTTAATTTTTCAGGGGGAGGGACCATGGGCAATGACTGGGGTGGAGGGGAAGTGCGCATGTGTGTTTGGCTAGCTGTCTCGGGCCAGCCAAACACACATGCGCACTGGGCTCACTCCAACCCAGCACTGTGTTGCCGGGTTGGAGACAGCAGGCAGAGGCTCCCACTCTGCCTCAGAGCACCAAGCCAGGGCACTCCGGCCAATCCTAATGCTGCTTTCATGCTCCTAGCAGCATGAACGCAGTGTTAGGATTGGCAGCAGGGCAAGTTGGGAGCCCGTGCCTGCTGTGACGAGGATTGAGGAGTGGCGCTGCAGAGGCGGCGCCATGTCTGGTAAGTAAAAAAAAAAAATGTATTTATTGTTTGTCATTCACCCCGCCCCCGCCATGCGCTGCCCCACCCCTTTTGACAATCGCGAGCCACGACTGGTCCCAAGCCTTGCATCACTCATGTCTGCACATGCTGCACTGCCCAGCATCCCTATTTCTAATAGCTGTGCTTTTTCGGTACAGAGGCTCCTGTGCTCTGTCTCCTCCATGCCTCTGTCTAGCGCCCACCTACAGTCCTAAAGATCACATACCCTGCTACATAGTTACACGGCAGGCATTATTTCATCACTACGCCTTGTCAGGGATAGCAAGCACTATATAAATACATTTTACCATTACTATGTACACCATTTGTTTTTGCATATTTCCAAAAAACCTAGGCCCAGATATACTATGATTTTGTGTCAGGGGGCATCACTTTTTTTGGCTCAGCCCTGATGCAAAATAATTTTTGGCATTCACGATGCCACTTCGCATGGATTTTGTGTGATTTAGTAAATACAAAGTAACAATACTTTGCGTTGGATAGGCGTTACGTGGGAGGAGCTTGGGCATTCCCATGCATCCACCCGTGTAGTGTGCTGCAAACTCAGATTTACAAAGATTTTTAAATCTGCGTTGGCACCAACATGGAGAACCTACCCAACAGAGGGATAATGAGGAGAAATATCTTAATATCTCCTCGTTAGTTCCTCTTTCAATGTGAGCTGTATTCTGCAGCACACATAGAAAGAGGAGTATGCCTTTAAGGATAGTTTTTGTGCAGGGAGGTATGCCTTCCTGCGCAAAAACAGTCCTGTCTGCTAGGCAGCACACTGTCCCTCAGTGCTTGGAAACAGAAGAAATGCTCAATATCTTTGTAAATAAGGAACATTTCTGCTCTCTCCCTTCCACGTAACACAGCTCAGCAAGTTCCCATGCTGTGCCACGGTGTGTGAATTAATAGTAAATGTGCTCTGAAGTCCTGAAGAGAAAGACACCTCCAAGGCTGGAGGAGGCTCCAATGCCTAAAATGGGATAACTTCTAGGTAGAAGCATTCTCAGAGTTTCACTATCTCTGTCCCTGCAGCACCCTTATTCTCCATACACCTAAAGCTCACCTACTCTGTTGTGTTGTCCCAGGTCAGACCTAATGTTTAAGTTATGTAGACACACAAAAGGGGACAGGGGGACTGTCTGTAATTTGACTAACCACTGGCAATCGCTTGGGTGAGCATTCTAACCCATCATTCTTTTCCCCACCATGTCACCTCAGACTAGATGCAGCCATATGCAAATCAGTCTTGGTCCTGCTCCAATAGGAACCACTTCACATTTTAGGTGATTGATGTAATGCCTTAAATTGCCAAGGTTATGCCCAGACATGAGTCCCTGACTGTGTCATAGGATCCAAGCTATACCTCACTGATGAGGCCTAAAAAGGCTGAAAATGATCTGGGAATCTTTGAGTTCCCTTCTTCAGGAGTTCTGACCAGGCAGTTTGGGATGGACTGTTCCCATGAAGAGCAGAGTCAGTACTGGATTTCATAAGGTGGGCTTTTTGCCTACAATGACATTGTGGGGGAAAATGCTGAGTTGGAATGCTACCTTGAGAGATTACCACTGGCTACACTATTTGCAGGCATTCCTCCCAACATGTTTTGCATGATTGGTTTAAGTTATCCAGAAATCGTTTTTCCCTTGAATTCTGGAACATACACTCTGGTAGTTATTAGCCACTGAACAAAACATCAAGTACCAAAATTCAAAGGTGACTATAGGACTGGACAAATTACTTGATCTCTTTCCTCAGCCAGACACCAGTATTCAGCTCCCACAACAGTATCTTGATTTACATAATGCACTTGTCTTCAAGTAACAAGATGTGCATAGTTTTTACAAAGTACCTTCATCTTTGTCCGCTGTCTCTTTGTATGTTATAGGCACATATTATATAGTGTGAGTATATTAGGGAAGCAAAGCAGTGCTCAACATAGATAGAAACCCAGGGAACATTAGTCATTACAAAGGAGAAGTGGGCTCTACTGTGGTCCTTGTCCATTTCTTCTTAAAGTGCAGGAGGGTAATAGCAGTTTTTTGGTGATGGTGCTGCAGATCTTGGTTACTTAAAGGTGTATAACGTCCCACCTAGAACATTGGATTACTACCTTTTTGCATATTGTCGTCAACCTGATTTAATTTCTTAACCAAGAATGCAGGTTATTATTTCTGAAGGCTTTGTAGATGACACAACTAGTGTCAAAGATTATACTGGCCTGGTTGGAAAGCCAGTGTGTTCCAGAGGCATTGTTGTAATGTGGATGAATTTCCTAAAACCTTTTAAGTGTGACAATGTTTAGGATGTCTTTTCAGTGGGTCCTGGTTTAATGTCTGGGAAGCAGCTGAGCAGAGCATTGCTCTTGTCGAATTAAGTGAAGACCAGTGCTTGTACAGTAGAACCAAAGCCAGCTTCAGAGATGAGGTGTTTCACTTTTTTGCCAGAGGGAGAGATGACAACATGGTAATTTAGGGAAGATGATACTGTATGGATCTGAAGTAGTTTGGATCAAATGGAAAACAAGAGGAATTCAGTGTTTGTCAGCGTGCATTTCAAATAGGTACTTGGCAACCACTTCTGTAACATTTCGACACTGTTTCTGAGATAGTGAATATCATTGTTTGAGGATATTTTGAAGTGGATATGAGTGTTATTGATCTACTGGTGGATCTTTTTCTTGTTATTGGTGCGTATAGATCTTAGAGGTTTCAGGCTAAGGATGAAGATGATGGGAGACAGGATGGAGCCATGGGGTACTCCATATGAGATTAAGAGTGTCTTGGGTCTTGCTGTTCCTCTCCGTACAAGTATGTATTGTTTGGTAGGATAGGATGAGTTCCATTGGAGAACCCCCTCATTGTTTCAAGTGTGTTGATTGGAACTTGATGGTCCACGTGAAGGGTGTATACAAAACAAGCACAGTCAAAATGCAGGGTTGTCTTTTTATAATGAGGATATCATCAACTATTTAGAAAGTGGCTGGACAACACTTTTATTATTATTTTTATTAAGAAAAATAGATTGGTTATTTGGCAGAAGATGGCAAGATCATCTGGCTCCTAAGTTGGTTTCTTTAGGAAGAGGTGAATGTATCTTGTCACGACTGCATCCTTTGCTGAAGGAAGCACTGACAGGGTTGAGGAGGTGTGTGAGGGTGTCTCTTCTAAGAGACTTGAAGATGGGTTACTGCAGATTGACATCCTCCTAAATGGTGGCTTTGAGGGAGTTGAGGATTTTGTAGAGTTTGGCTTGTGAGAAGAGACTGAAGATGGGCCATTTGTGGGGGTGGATCTCTAAGGCATTGGTGGTAGCATGGGTGTTAGTGTCATGATGTTGATGTGAAATCTGATAATGTTTATCTCCTTGGTAAATAGGTGGTTGATGGCATTGCATTTATAGACTGAGAAAAGTATTTCAGGGTCCAGCAAAACACAGACACTAATTTGATGTCTTGAAGAGTGCTTTAGCTCAGTTAGTCACATCATTGATGATGGTTTTGTAGAAGATGAGGGCTCCACATGCAGCATAGAGTGCTTTGAGCTGAGTGAAGTCACGTAGAGAATTGGTTCATCTCTTTTACTTTTTATGTCTGCATATGATATACTTGTTTTGTGAGTTCTTGGATGTACCAAGGTCCTGAAGCTTTTGGGATGGAGAAACATGTTTGCACTGAAGTGTTATGATTCAAATTGTTTCTCGGGCTTATGTTGTAGATATGGGGAGGGTTGTTCACATTGGGTGCACTCTGGAAGAAGCTAAGTAGTTTGCTAAGTTTGTTTAAAGGGTGTTGAAGTGTCAGAAGATGAAGGACCAGAATGTTAGTTTTTCTCTTTTCAGTTGCCTTGATGAATGAATGAATGGATGAGTGAATGAATAAATGAATGAATGAATGAACGACTGAACTTGGCATTTGTAAAGCACAATAACCACCTTGAGAGGCATCTCAGTGCTAACACCACAAACAAAAGAAATAAACATGTCTCTTTAGAAAATAAACATCTAGGATTGAGTTAACAGCCTGTGTTCAGAAGCTTTCTGAAAGTAGCAAGATTGGCAGCTTGCCTCAGAGGAGGTGGAAGATTGTTCTACGCCTTTGCCCCAAGATGAGATATAGATCTGCCCCCCAGGTTTGTAATCTGAACTTCGGAATAGCTGGAAGGTTATTAAAGGCAGATCTCAACATTCTCATTGGCCGGTAGGGAACAAAATGATCATAGAGGAATTTGGGACCAGTTTGATACCAAGCCCTGTAGACAATAGTTAAAACTTGAAAAATAATCCATTTACCAATTGATACCCAATGGAGCTCCCGCATACCTCTATAATGGAGCTTTGATGAGGGACCTGAAGTACCAGTTTTGCTGCAGCATTTTCTACCACCTGCAGCTAATGCATCAGATAAGCAGGCAGACCCAAGAAGAGGCTATTGCAATAGCTAATCCTTCAGATGATCAGGACTTGGCAACTGATTCCCTTGCTGGAGAAGGTAGAAAGTCAACAAAAACTTTTTGAGACTTAATCGCAGACAAATATATCCCTTACATGGTAAATATATGGGGGTGAAAAGAGAAATCATTATTGAACTTGACTCCCAAGTTCTTCAACACCCTAAAAAGACATGGGGGCGCTATCATGATTGTTGGTGATAGAAAGTTGTTTGTAGAGGATATATAAGGAGGCCGCAGAGTGCTCTATTCAATCCTTAATAGATCGCTTGAGTGGATTGCGAGAGAGGCTGACAGGATGAGCTCTCGCTTGCTACCCCAGTGGGGTAAATTCAGGGATTCGCTGCTTTATTTCCAGAGCATTAAGTAGTGAGTAGACGGATCTTTTATTGTCTTTGTATTGGGGTTGCCAGGTAGTTTGAAGGCTAAAAAGTGCAAAAGGGGTGTGTGCAAGACAAAAGCAAAAGAAGGGCCGACATTTTGTCTCAAACTATCTTGTTGGGTTTAGGCACTTGCAGATCGGATAGAAGGAGGTTGATATGCAGGTTGATAAGCAGAGGTAAGTGGCAGTTACGGTGCTTTATGGCCTAAAGGTGTGAGAGCTTCGTGGATGTGAGTCATGTTTCAGTATCAATGAGTGATTGTGTTGTGTTATCATGTCTTCTATGTCTTGAATGCATGTGACTATACAGTGTGTGTTAACGGAAATGAGTTAGATGGTCTGTATGCAATTTAACAACATTACTTGGACACTCAAAGTTCCTTCAGAGTGCATATCTTCTCTGATTTGCAGCAGCTCTGCAACTCTGGTATTACAGTACTGAGACCTCAATAATGCTCTCACAGTGCACCTCTGCCCTGCACTAGTATGCCAGTACTGACCATTCAATAGAGATTTGACAAGCCCAACCTGTCTAGCTTGCAAAGTGTGTTAGAATCTCAGTACTATAACATGGCAAAGTGTATACTGTAAAGACATAAAGAAAATCAAAATCAGCGTAAAAAACTCACAACAACTGATAATATTACACTTTAAGTTTCAATTCAGGTGAATGAAGTAAAAAAAATAATAATAATTACAATGATGTAAGTGTTGAAAGTAATCCCAACAAGCATTTGCAATGCGTCTCACAAGTTAGCGCTATTAGCGTTGCAAACTCCTAACCAGATTTTTATTGCCACATAAACTGAAAATGAAAAGTAAAACAGGTTCACATAAGCAAGCCGATGGCTGCCATGAGCGCAAAGTGGACACACAAAGGGAAACAGAAGTTCGCTCACAGTGAAACGTATCGTCAAAAGTGCAATTATCCATGTAACTGGCAAAAGTGCAATTATCCATGTAACTGGCAAAAGTGCAATTATCCATGTAACAGAGTCAATATCATGCAAAGTGCTCGACTACTGCCCAGCAAGATCACGCTGCCTATGAAATAAAGAGAAAAAGTAGTCCAGAAACCAAACGGAAAACATGGGGTCTTGTATGTTTTCAGTAGTTGGCCGATGCACTCGAGGCAGACTAAACACTGGAAAAGGCATGACATGCATGCCTTTCACTAATGAAATCAAGTGAATTTTAAAAGGCAAGCCCACAAACCAAACAAATTGATGGGCGTGACATGGGCGTGGTTAAAAGCCCACAGAGAGATTACACCACGGACAGAGCGCTTTGCGCGCTCGACCCTAAAAGGGGATGATGGCGCAAATATGTCATTGATATTACTGGGCTAAGAGGTTTTTGGATAAAGCATTCAGAACCCCCTACTTCCATAGAGTGAAAAGACAGATAACAACTAAATTGCTTCTTTAATAAAATATTGTAATGCATACAGACGGGGTGTTATCATAAACCTTACATTCCTAGCGACCTCTCCTATCATTCCTTGATTTAATGCTTGTCTTTGACCTTGCATATCACTCTTCTGCCTTTTGGCTAAATTTGAGCTACAGAAATACCATATACATACATACCTACACAAATACAGCCCAAAGGTGAAACTAATAAGTACCACAGGAGGGAGAACAATAGCGAATGGAGACCATAAACAGTGGACGCCACAGTACATGATGAGAACTATGAACATGCACTGATGTGGTAAGCAACATGACACAAATTCATTTTGAGATCTGTGTGATACATTCATTAGAACAAAATTACTCAATAAGTGCGACCTTTCACATTGTTATATACAGTGTTAGACGTGTACATGACAGGAGGACTCTAAGGCTGACCACCCAAAAAAACATAGTGACAAAGAAAGGGAAAACACCCCAAGGAGACAATGTGACTGCATCCAAGAGAGATCAAATAACAAGGGGCATGACAACCCCCTGTCTCAAGAACAAATACACACAGTACAAACTGCAACGCCTGACCCCCCTCTGCTGTCTATAACACTTTCACTTCGACACATCTGTGCCTTCACTGAAAATGTATGCCAGATACAAGTATAGCGCAAGAGGGAACAGAATTGTTGTTTTGCTGCAAACTATCCTGTCCCGACAAAAGGATAGTGACACACCAGCACTTGGGTTAGGGTACACGGGCGCTGGGGTACGAGACATTACTTGTGGATAAGGGAACTTTCACACAGGGCATGACATCACAAACACGTCGGCAGGAAAACATTACCGTATCACACTGGGACAATGAGATGGGGCAGGAAAATGCTGGCAGTGGGATAGGCACAGACTGCTCATCAAATAGGGACAAAGATCCCTAGACTCTGAGGCGTATTACAACAGCAGTTTAATGCAGAAAATCAGGGCCATATAGACAGTGGGAAGACACAAGCAATCATTCACACAGGGGCAGGGAGACAAACGAGTGCCATTGGATCAGATTGGCTCAGACACAGAGGCAAACACAGATAGTGAGAAAGAGATCCAATCAGAGGCACTGCGAGAGAAAAACACTCCCAGGGGCAAGGGGCTGGACCTATGAGACATCAGGAGGCTGGCATAAGGGGACCTGATAACAACAAAGAGGCACACAATGCCTGGGACTGGGACTGGGACGCACAAACATTGGGGCAAGGAGACACACACGTAATCTGGCGCAGAGAGACACAGCATTAATAGAAGAGAGAAAAACACAACAAAGGAGCACGCAGTCCTTACAGTAGGAACATGGATGCAAAACCAGTGATACCGGGATGTAGAGGCAAATGCATTGATTCAATAACAAGGTTAAACATCCCTGCAACCGAGTTGGGTTCACATAAACAGTGGGACAGGGAGACACAAACAAGCATGCTAGGACATGCAAACTAGAACATTCAAGAAACGATAGGCGGAGAGAAACACTGACAAAAACACCGAAATCAGGCGAGTGACCATAGACAATGAAACCAGTAGGAAGACACACAATCATTGCCAAATAGAAAAGGAAATACATAAACTGACATTAAGACAAGGAGTAACAATGCTTGACAACACAGAAGAGCCAAACATTCTGACACAGTGAAGGGGCACTGCCAGTCAGGAAGAACCAAAGGACAAGTTGTCTCGATCTGCAGTTCTACATGCTTTATTAGTTAGTGAGAGGCCTTAAAAAATGCCATTTATTCAATCATTTTCATGTGCGGTGGGATCAGAGAACAGCATACAAGAGAGTGGCTATTCCCATGAACTTTACTCTTGAATGTAAGCTTAGAATACGTTCCAGAAACAGAGTTTGTATCTCTGGACACATTTATTTTGGAGCAAGTCAAAACAAAGATAAAATGCCTCTTTTTTTAGTTCTGCCTACCGAATGAGAGTCTTAGTTATATTTGAGAACACTGGCAAGTGCTCTCTTATGCTTGGGTAAAAGTCTTTGTCACAGCATTAACAGACTCTGCATTTCTTCTCTGTCTATTAATGTTACCTTTGCACCTCTCTGTGACAAACAGCAGTTGTTTCCTTCTGTGTTAGACGCTCCTTGGTTGGTGTGTTGGCTTTTTATACTTCCATTCAGGTTTCCTGTTGCTTTTCCATTTACTCGAGCTCTTTTGTATTTTATTGTGCAATGCGTTGTCCCCTATTCTTCACCTGTGTAGTTACTACCTGTTTTTCATCCACATTTTGGAAATGCAAACATTTAGCATTGTGCTGAAGTTCTGTTGATGTTCAAGGATAGAAAATCCAACATAAAATATATGTCTGCAGGTAGTCGTTAAAGGACTGTTGCATATTTTTGATGATATGTCTACATCTATATCTTTACTCATATTGCTTGAACTGTATTATGAAACTAAATATAAGGTTAATGGGACACTTTGTGAACTTGCTATGGAACCATGCTGCCTGCAGGATACAATCGAACACTGTGTAAAACTAATTATTTTATGTACACTGGTACACAATGAATCAATATCTTCGGGCTGCACTCAAAATTGAAGAGTAAATTCTGTATTATGTATAGATTCGAATTCTTCTACTAGAAATAGGGGCACTTTAATGCGGTGCACTCCAGAGTGTGCTTAAAGTTAGCCACAGTTACTTTAACCCCTTCAATGCGGGTGTCGGCCAGTGGCTGACACCCGCACTACCTCCCTGGTGCAGGTCACGACCAGTGGCCGACACCAGGGAGGGGGTTAATAAATCCTCGGGTGCGTTGCACCCGAGGATTATTATATATTTTTTTTTGCCCCACGGAGACACGGAAGCTCTTTCGTGTCTCCCCCCACCCCCCACCCACCCCTTTGTGACGTCAGCGCGCCGTGAGGCGCGCTGACGTAACAAAGTTGATTTCCCCACGTTCGGGAAGGCCTCGTAAGAAAGGGGAGACTCTCCCCTTTCTTACGAGGTCTTCCTGAAAGTGTTTCCTGGCCCCCGATCGCAGCTGTGTGTGGTTTCCCTGGGGCTGCGATCGTCCCCCAGGAAAACCAGACCCACATATAAAAGTGATATATATATATATATATATTTATACATATATATTTATATATAGATTTGCCACCATTTGTCTTGCAGTTGCAGCTTGCGTCTTCAAAGCAATGCACATACTTCAACTGACGCATTTCACCTGTAGCTTTTAGGCAGCAATAAAAAAGTCAAGTAAGTATTGTGATTATGTTTCTGCTACGAAAGGATCAGACTTTTGTCTAGTGGCAGTTTTAGTGCCATAAAGAAGCGCAGAAGGTTTATATGCCTACTGCAAAGAGCAAATCTGTATTTTATGTCAATAGCTGAGTACATTAGTAAAGTCAGCCATTACCTGCGCTATAATACAAATGAAATGTATGTGCGGGGTGGAGGGCGGCTATGGAGAGATGAAGGGCACTTTTGCTGGGTGGTAATGAGGGAATCCGAGGAGGAGGGAGTGGGAGCACCAATAATGATTGTTGGACTGGGCGCAGGAGGTGCTAAAGACTGTGACGAATGGTATGTGACAAGGTGTTTTTTGAGTGTCTTGAAAGAACGTGCTGATTGAGGGAAGAAGCGCAGGTAAGGTGGCCTCTACTGTTGCACGTATCTCACACAGACTGTGACTGTCTACGTAGGCTAGTGTTTTAGAGCAACAGTTTAGCCAATAGCAGAGATGGCATCTTGATGGATGACTGCTGCCGGCACTCGGGTTATAGAGGACAGCTCTGACATAGGATCAGAGACTGAGACATCAGATACTGAGACAGCATCTGAGGGATAGGATAATGGCGCAGACTCTGGGAGTGATTTTTCAGTCGGAGGAGTCCCATTCGATAACTCCTCTTCCAGTACATTATGAGGGAGGTGATGAGGACAGTCCTGCTGTCCCTTCGCAAGCAGTCTGTGCAACTGGGAAATAGTGGGTTAGCCCAACCCAGAGAGAAGGTGAATGCGGCGGCAAGCAGAGAGAGAGAGAGAGTGCTCTCTTGGGAGCTCCCCAATTTAGTTCAGCCCCAAATTCCACCACCCAAATCGTATTGTGGAGACATCAAAATCATCTATTGCAAAACAAACTGGTTTTGTAAGGCAGGCACCTGTGTTTTTGGTCCTGGGTTCGGCGGCCATATAGAGAAACACACTAAACCCAAACATTTCTGGAAACTAGACATTCGGGGGAGTCCACAGAGGTGTGGATTCCCCAAAGTTTTCTTACCCAGAATACCCTGCAAAGCTGAAATGTTGAATAAAAACTCTATTTTTCTCGCATTTCTGTCACACAAACTACAGGAATATGCTGGGATCCAAAAATTCCTACCATCCAGTGACTCCTCACCTGTCCTGATAAAAACACTACCCCACTTGAGTGCCTACACCTAGTGCCTGCGTCAGGAATGGATCACCCCAGGGTCAACAGCTGCCTCATGTAAGGACCAACATTGACCGTTGTGTGATCTATTCCTGTCGCGGGCACCAGGCCTACCCACACAAGTGAGGTACCATTGTTATCGGGAGACTTGGGGGAATGCTGGGTGGAAGGAAATTTGGGGCTCCTCTCAGATTCCAGAACATTCTGTCACCGAAATGAGAGGAAAAAGTGTTTTTTTGGCCAAATTTTGATGTTTGCAAAGGATTCTGGGTAACAGAACCTGGTCAGAGCCCCACAAGTCACCCCATCTTGGATTCCCCTAGGTCTCTTGTTTTCAAAAATGCACAGGGTTGGTAGGTTTTCCTAGGTGCCGACTGAGCTAGAGGCCAAAATCCACAGCTAGGCACTTTGCAAAAAACAGCTCTGTTTTCTGTCAAAAATATGGGATGTGTCCACGTTGTGTTTTGGGGCATTTCCTGTCGCGGGCGCTAGGCCTACCCACACAAGTGAGGTATCATTTTTATCGGGAGACTTGGGGGAACATAGAATAGCAAAACAAGTGTTATTGCCCCTTATCTTTCTCTACATTTTTTCCTTCCAAATATAAGAGAGTGTGTAAAAAAGACGTCTATTTGAGAAATGCCCTGCAATTCACATGCTAGTATGGGCACCCCGGAATTCAGAGATGTGCAAATAACCACTGCTCCTCAAAACCTTATCTTGAGCCCATTTTGGAAATGCAAAGGTTTTCTTGATACCTATTTTTCACTCTTCATATTTCAGCAAATGAATTGCTGTATACCCAGTATAGAATGAAAACCAACTGCAGGGTGCAGCTCATTTATTGGCTCTGGGTACCTAGGGTTCTTGATGAACCTACAAGCCCTTTATATCCCCGCAACCAGAAGAGTCCAGCAGACATAACGGTATATTGCTTTAAAAAATCTGACATCGCAGGAAAAAGTTACAGAGTAAAACATAAAGAAAAATGGCTGTTGTTTTCAGCTCAATTTCAATATTTTTTTATTTCAGCTGTTATTTTCTGTAGGAAAACCTTGTAGGATCTACACAAATGACCCCTTGCTGAATTCAGAATTTTGTCTAGTTTTCAGAAATGTTTAGCTTTCCGGGATCCAGCATTGGTTTCACACCCATTCCTGTCACTAACTGGAAGGAGGCTGAAAGCACCAAAAACAGTAAAAATGGGGTATGTGCAAGTAAAAGGCCGAATTTGTGTTGAAAAAAGTGGTTTTCTGATTCAAGTCTGCCCGTTCCTGAAAGGTGGGAAGATGGTGATTTCAGCACCAGAAACCCTTTGTTGATGGCATTTTCAGGGAAAAAACCACAAGCCTTCTTCGGCAGCCCTTTTTCCCCATTTTTTTAGAAAAAACTAAATTTTCACTGTATTTTGGCTAATTTCTTGGTCTCCTCCAAGGGAAACCACAAACTCTGGGTACCATTAGAATCCCTAGGATGTTGGAAAAATAGGACGCAAATTTGGCGTGGATAGCTTATGTGGACAAAAAGTTATGAAGGCCTAAGCGCGAACCACCCCAAATAGCCAAAAAAGGGCTCAGCACTGGGGGGGGGGGGGGGGGGGGGGGGTGGAAAGGCCCAGCAGCTAAGAGGTTAACAAACACAAAGAACTCAACCTAGATTTGCCACGAATGAACGATTAGACTTGCCTGGTTTTAATTCAACTTAAACTGTGTGTAACATTTGCTTCATGCAGAACTGCAGGTAGAATAAACTGATGAAAGTACATTTCAGAAAAAGTGTAAAGGGATAGCAAGACCTCCAGTAAACAAGAACATTTTATTGATAAAGTCTGCTTTTTTTTTACTTTCCTCTGCTGGAAAAACATGATAGAAACTTGAATAGAACCGAGGCTGTTATTTAAAAGAAGTAGGGCATGCATATCGTTTCTGAAATGCACATAGCGAGTTCACCTTCATCCACAGGGGACACGGGAGGGGTTCTGGTTGGATAATACTTTAAAGACATGGGACCACATAGTGCATCTTACACACAATTTACTTCTGAGCTTGATAAAAAAAATAGATTCTAAATGGGTGCTCAGGAAATATTCGCATACTACAAAAAGCGTGCCAAACAAGCCTCACCAACTGCAGGAGCATCAGGGGTTTATCTAACTCAAGAAAATGTTGAGCCAATAGTGACAAAATTGTTTATTTTTCAACCAAATGTCCTTAGTATTGCGTAAAATGGCAGAGGAGATGCTTGCTGTTCATTACAGCATGGCCTATTACTTCCATAGCATTATGGGGGTCATTCCGACCCCGGCGGGCGGCGGAAGCCGCCCGCCTGGCGGGAACCGCCAGAAGACCGTACCGCGGTCAAATGACGGCGGCGGTCATTCTGACTTTCCCGCTGGGCCAGCG
The DNA here is from genome assembly GCF_031143425.1 of Pleurodeles waltl. NCBI lineage: Eukaryota > Metazoa > Chordata > Amphibia > Caudata > Salamandridae > Pleurodeles > Pleurodeles waltl. The sequence continues at coordinate 323,150,538 of NC_090436.1, forward strand.
GGCGACCGCCAGAAGGCCGCCCGCCGGCCCAGCGGGAAAGCCCCTTCAACAATGAAGCCGGCTCCGAATGGAGCCGGCGGAGTTGAAGGGGTGCGACAGGTGCAGTGGCACCCGTCGCGATTTTCAGTGTCTGCAAAGCAGACACTGAAAATCTTTATGGGGCCCTGTTAGGGGGCCCCAGCACTGCCCATGCCAGTGGCATGGGCAGTGCAGGGGCCCCCAGGGGCCCCATGACACCCGTTCCCGCCATCCTGTTCCTGGCGGTAAGAACAGCCAGGAACAGGATGGTGGGAAGGGGGTCGGAATCCCCATGGCGGCGCTGCTTGCAGCGCCGCCATGGAGGATTCCTATGGCCAGGGGAAAACCGGCGGGAAACCGCCGGTTTCCCTTTTCTGACCGCGGCTTTATCGCCGCGGTCAGAATTGGCCAGGAAGCACCGCCAGCCTGTTGGCGGTGCTTCCGCGGTCGTTGGCCCTGGCGGTCGATGACCGCCAGGGTCAGAATGACCCCCTATATGTCTCACTACCCTTCATTTTTAAATCCAGACCTCTGCTACACTATAATGGAACAGAATCTCGCAAGGGGTAGGCTGAAAAAACAAAATATGAAGCAAATCTCAATTTATTGTGGTGAGCTAAACAAATTGTACAAGCTCCAGTAGCAGTGCTATAGCTCAGGTTATGGGACAGAAGACTTGCACCAGTCTTAAAGTGTATGGTTTCTGACAGCAGTAGTGATTAGCACGCACATATCACCTATAAATGTATGATATATGTAATCATATATGTGTAATCAATTTGTTGCATGAAAACACATGTTGCTATCAAATACGAATTATCTATTTTTGAAAAAAAAAACTTAATACCAAACACAAAATCTTATAATCTTCATGAAAAAAACCTCTAGTTTTGACACTAAATTGTCATTTTAAATGCATACTAGGTGCCCACATATTATTTTGTCATTTTCATTAATTAGTCAAATATCCCATTGCCACATAAAAAAGATTCTGCCTAGACGACCAAGGGTCATGTACCCCCATTTCAAGCAGACTATACCCATAACATGCCAATAATTATCATCAGTATTTTTTAGTACACAATAAACCATGAGTGACCAACATCATGGGATGGATGATCACAAAATGTAAAGAATTATGGAAGGAGCGGCATTCTACCAGGAGTCGTCTACATCACAAGATGAATGCCCATAATATACCAAGATTTATCACCATTTTGCTGGGGTCATGCTTTGAGTCTCCACAATATACCAGGAAGTAAAATATTATTTCAAGGCCACAGTTTAGGCCATTTGCTTATATGGTACTCCAACTAACGAACAAGGTTTGTGCAATTCTTTCCGTGAAAAAGACAAGTGGTGGGATCATTCTTAGAAATAGAGAAATAAATAAATCCTGTATGCTCCTCATAAATACCTCGTTCAAATAGATTATATGCAACTGTACTGAAAGAAAATCCTATTATTTGCTCGCCCTCCATATTGTTCATTATTTACAGGAGAGTACTGACAACAGAAGCACTACTGGAATCATGAATGGGAAGCACAACAGTACTGATGCCCATTAAAGGCTCGAGGTGATAAGCTGAAAACTACAAATTAATAGCTCTGCTTGAGAATGAATGGAAGATGTTGCTATGCTTGGAAAGATGAGAATGGCTCTGCCATGGGAGCAAATGTGTTGTAGGGCAAAACACAAGGAACTCGAATCAAATCAAAGTAATGATCTTAAGCAAAGGAGCTGTAAACTTTCATTGGATTGTGATTGGTCAGTCTATACTGAAGTAGTCAAACAATACAATTACCTGGGTGTTAATACTGCATCTTCCCTGTCTTGAGAGTGCCAAAACTCAGCACTGAAAATTAAATGTAATATCAGGAGCATGGGTACAAAAAATGTATTCAATCAATCAATCAGGATTTGTAAAGCAAGATTTACAAGATTTATTGTAAGGTATAGTGTGTTATCTCATGATCCACTCTTATTTTTTTTCTCAAGCATGATTAATTCCGTTTTATGTTATTTTTCAGTTTTTGTAATTGTGATGACTATAACAAACTGTTAAACAAAATAGAAATTGGAGAATTGAAAAACAAATATTTTGTGTGAGGAATTGTACTTTCCAAAGAGGAGTTTGGTTAGAATTTGGCACTGGTGCAGCTGATAACCCATATGATAATAGTTAAACTATTTTGTTAGACTGAAGGAAGAAAAGTTGTGTGATCTATTCACTCATTCTTATCAGTTGAAATATGTCTCCTTAATAAGGACAAAGGGCTACCTTTTTAAAAAACAAACATTGAAAGTATCACCTTGAGGAATCGTGGTGGCTTAATGTGACTTAACTGATTGAGCTTAAAAGTTAATTGAAACTGTTATTATGCAAGCTAGTTTTTATGATGAGTGTAAACAAACATGATACCAAATTTGGCACAATATTATTACCAACATATACAAATTTTGAACTAAACTTTATCTCATTGATTGTATGACCCCAGCTGTTCGGTAGAAATTCCTCAATGTCTTTTTCATTATGCCAACGAATATCAGCATAAAGAATGGAGTTCAGAAATTTCAGTATGTGTGGGCTTGATTGAAAGAATGTTTCATTTGTGTGCACAAGTTCAGCTGTATCTGCTCTTAATTTATTTAGGAAAGATCTGATTTTTGAATGACCAAATTGAAATGTGGTTACTTAACATATTTACAAAGGAAGAGGAGTGACAACTGTAACAGTAGTATAACATTTTTGGACCTATAAACCTAGAAGTACCTAAAGTAGATGACAAATGTTATCTATTCTAAAGGAAAGGCAATGTTATGAAAGATATAATAGTGATGATTAATTACCGTTACAGTTTTTAGGACTTGACACATTTTTGCAAAGGCTAATGTTGTAAGGATTTTATTTGTGAGTTGATGTTAGAATGCATACTTATAATTTTCTTATAGAATGCAATAAAGTTTAATTAACTCCTTTATTTGTATTTTTCTTTATACAGAAATTCCTATGGTGCTACTTGGATTCTCCATTCTCCTGTACCTAATTAAAACATCTCTCATTACAATGACAAGGAGGATTAATCAACATCAATGTATTTTGCCAAATACATTTTAGCCACCAGAATCTTGAGGTTGTGAGAGTTCAGGTGTTAGAAATGGGGTCTTTGGTTGGCAGTCAGGTTATCCCCTGTCCAAGCAAGGACCCTCACTCTAGTCAGGGGTAAAAGAGAATCACTCTCAGCTAACCCCGCTCGCCCCCTTGGTAGCTTGGAACGAGCAGCAGGCTTAACTTCAGAGTGCTAGGTGTGAAGTATTTGTACCAACACACACAGTAACTTAATGAAAACACTACAAAATGACACAACACAGGTTTAGAAAACTAGAGAATATTTATCTAAACAAAACAAGACCAAAATGACAAAAATCCACAAAACACAAGTCAAGTTATCAATAAAAATGCAAAAAGAGTCTTCATGTAATTTTAAACACAACGCTAACGCTGTTAGCGTAAAAATTTACCTTGGTTGCGTCAAAAATAACCCTGCATGAGTGTGCATCAAAAACAGCTTGCGATGCATCGATATTACTCACGTCGCTTCTCCTTCAGTCAGGTCGGCGTGCATCGTTTCTTCTCTCCGCAGGAGAGCGATGTTTCGATCCGGTCAGCACTCCGGGTCCGGGCAGGCCTTGCATCGTTTTTACACGCCCAGTGCTGTTTGTGTCAGAAATCCAGCCACACGATGATCTGAAAACCATGCAGCGCGGGTTGCGATCTCACCAGCCTCTGTCAGCGATGCTGTGCATCATTTCTCCAGCTGCGGGTGTCGATCTTCTGGTCTCATTGCAGGCGAATATCGATTTTCAGCCGTGAAGCCGGTGGCACGTCGATTTTTCAGCCGCGGATCGGAGTTGCGTCTACATTTTCCTCTCACGGCGGTCGGTGTGTGGATTTCTCACTCTTGGGCTGCCAGCTTCTCCTTTCAGGGCCCGAGGAAGTGGATGGGCACCACTTGGCAGAGTAGGAGTCTCAGCAGAGGCTCCAGGTGCTGGCAGAGAGAAGTCTTTGCTGTCCCTGAGACTTCAAACAACAAGAGACAAGCTCTAAATCAAGCCCTTGGAGTGTTCGTCACAAAAAGGAAGGCAACACAAAGTCCAGTTTCTGTCCTCTAGCACAGGCACAAGCAGCAACTGCAGGATAACTCCACAAAGCATAGTCACAGGCAGGACAGCTCTTCTTCCTCAGCTCATAAGCTCCTCTCCAAGCAGAGGTTCCTCTTGGTTTCCAGAGGTGTTCTAACATCTGTGGTTTTGGGTGCCCTCCTTATACCCATTTTGCCTTTTGAAGTAGGCTTACTTCAAAGCAAAGTCTCTTTTGTTTGTGAAATCCTGCCTTGCCCAGGCCAGGCACCAGACACAAACCAGGGGGTTCTAGATGGCATTGTGTGAGGGCAGGTACAGCCCTTTCAGGTGTAAGTGACCACTCCTTCCACCCCCCCCCTCCTAGCACAGATGGCTCATCAGGAAATGCAGACTACACCCCAGCTCCCTTTGTGTCACTGTCTAGTGAGAGGTGCAACCAGCCCAACTGTCAAACTGACCCAGACAGGGAATCCACAAACAGGCAGAGTCACAGAAATGGTTTAAGCAAGAAAATGCTCACTTTCTAAAAGTGGCATTTTCAAACACACAATCTTAAAACCAACTTTACTAAAAGATGTATTTTTAAATTGTGAGCTCAGAGACCCCATCGCCACATGTCTATCCGCTCCAAAAGGGAATCTACACTTTAATCATTTTTAAGGGTAGCCCCCATGTTAACCTATGAGACGGACAGGCCTTGCAACAGTGAAAAACGAATTTAGCTGTATTTCACTGTCAGGACACATAAAACACATCACTATGGGGGTCATTCTGACCCTGGCGGTCATGGACCGCCAGGGCCAATGACCGCGGGAGCACCGCCAACAGGCTGGCGGTGCTCCCATGGCATTCTGACCGCGGCGGTACAGCCGCGGTCAGATACGAGAAACCGGCGGTGTACCACCGGTTTCCCGCTGCCCAAGGGAATCCTCCATGGCGGCGCTGCAAGCAGCGCCGCCATGGGGATTCCGACCCCCTTACTGCCAGCCTTGTTCTGGTGGTTTTGACCGCCAGAACCTGGCTGGCGGTAACGGGTGTCGTGGGGCCCCTGGGCCTAACAGGGTCCCACCAAGATTTTCAGTGTCTGCCACGCAGACACTGAAAATCGCGACGAGTGCAACTGCACCCGTCGCACCCCTTCCACTCCGCCGGCTCCATTCGGAGCCGGCATCCTCATGGAAGGGGGTTTCCCGCTGGGCTGGCGGGCGGCCTTCTGGCGGTCGCCCGCCAGCCCAGCGGGAAAATTTCAGAATTACCGCGGCGGTCTTTTGACCGCGCAGCGGTATTCTGCCGGCGGGACTTTGGCGGGCGGCCTCCGCCGCCCGCCAAAGTCAGAATGACCCCCAATATGTCCTACCTTAACCATACACTGAACCCTGCCCTTGAGGCTACCTAGGGCCCACCTTAGGGGTGTCTTTCATGTAAGAAAAGGGAAGGTTTAGGCCTGGCAAATGGGTACACTTTCCAAAGTCGAATTTACAGTTTAAAACTGCACACACAGACACTGCAGTGGCAGGTCTGAGACATGATTACAGAGCTACTTATGTGGGTGGCACAACCAGTGCTGAAGGCTCACTTGTAGCATTTGGTTTACTGGCCCTGGGCACCGCTAGTGCACTTTACTAGGGACTTACTAGTGAATCAAATATGCCAATCGCGAATAAACCAATTACATACACATTTTGTATAGGAGCACTTGCACATTTGCACTGGTTAGCAGTGGTAAAGTGCCCAGAGTAACAAAAACAGCAAAAACAGAGTCCAGCTCACATCAAAAACCTAGGAACCAGAGGCAAAAAGTTAAGGGAGACCACGCCAAGGATGACAAATCTAACATCAGGCACATACTGATAGTTGATCATACATTCCGCTTACCCTACAATGAAGCATTTCAATATAAAATATCAGAACACCACCACAATTCCTTGGCAATTCAAGGAATGAGGGACGGATATGAAGTCGTGGAAAAATTAGTCAAGTGTTATTCCGGAGATTGGAAAGGAAAAGGATTATGTATGAGCAACTTTAAAATATTTCAAAAAGGATTTATCTGAAACAAGAGTTACAAATAAGTCATCATGCATGCTTTACATAGCTACATCATGGAGGTATTGCACACGGTGGTGCCTCCTCCTTACCTGACAGTACAATACCAGACCACATCTGGTACTCTTGTCATGAAGAAAAGCAGGATTACGTGGGCAATGTGTACTTTTCTAGACTGTTGCTTCCATTATTATTAGTTACATATGCAATTAGGTTATTAAATCAATTCATAGAGAGTTTGTGGACGGAGTTAAAATGACAACTTAGTGAACTACATAAAAACAAATTATGGAAAAAAATACAAAAATAACAGAAACAAATTATTTGTTGTAAATTTCAGGTTCTACGTCTAATTAAAAACACATTACTCTTCCATGAGCTCTGCTCCAATAATGCTTCTCGGCCGACAGCTGTTTATCACCTGCACAGATTTTCACTATCCTTGTGCAGAAGGTAACATGTGAGCACTTTCAAAACAAACGAATAACGCATCCGTAAGGACAACATCTAAGTGTTAGTGTTTAAAACTAGACATGGTGTTTTAAAGGATGAGATGACTTAAGGCGGACCTCACCCCGACAGGGCATTTTGCGATATGGTTCTGTATTACAATCAACAGACCGCAAGACCTTCTAAGTTTCGGCTCTCCACTTCCCAGTCCGCGATCAGCAGCTGCGTCCATTATTGTTTAGGTCTGGCTTGATAGCGCTGTTGTTCACATGACCAACTGTTGCCAGTTCTTTACAACATATATGCAGTGGGCTTTGGTGCTGCCTGGGAGGAACAATACTCTCTCATCTCTGCTATTGGCTGTTTGGTGTATCATTCCATCTCCTAGGAGGTGCTTGCATTCAAATACATGAGTGACCATTTTACATCTTAAAAGTTCACTAAATATTTAAATATTAAACTGTTATTTCATACATGCTTTCTCTAAGAAAGAGATTCTTTTTTATGTGTTCTTTTCACTGCATTAGGCTTTTCTTTGGGAATCGTGTGTGTTATGTACACATATGCTTCACACATGCACATATGTATGCAAAGGAACACCCAATGCAGATGTTTAAAATAAAACAAGTTTTGGAAAAAAACAATAGGTCATGTTAAAGGGGAGCAATGGATGTAAACACAGTCATGAAAAAATGCAGTTTTCATGGATTAGCACTTTAAAGTCAGATGTATTTATTTTGCCAATGCTTGTTATTTATTTGCCAATGCTTGTTTTTCTCAGTTGTCATAGATCCCTTTGCTGAGATTTGTGGTAGGATTGGCACCGGGGAAGCTGTCCTATTTCTACTAAAAACGCTGCACTGCTGGACTGGCCTAATAGGGGGGCCAGGACAGGGTGTGAGGTGGACATATTTGAATGTTACATATTGCATGCCAGTGTCCACGCCTCTAAACTCGGTTAACATCTTCCTCAGTGAGGCCCCGTGCGCGCAGGTACAAAGAGCTGAGAGCCTGATATTCGTTTCACTCCATTCAGGGCAAAGAACAGTATCAACGTGGGCAGTTGAAGAGCATCATTACCGGAGGACAGGCTAGGCTGCCTAGCTGCAGACTAGAGGGCACTCTGAACCGTGACACTTTGTTACCTAGCCTTTCAGGGACAACCTGTCTGCCTACTGCATTTGGAAAGTTCACTATGTTGGGATTATACTGCTAAGGACGGGATAAATAGCGAGGTTGAATAAAAAAAAAATTATACATATCAAGTCTTTTCTGAATGTCTGCCCATAGGTTTGGCTTGCGAGACGATATATTTCTCTATTGTAGTATAAATAATTAAATATTACAGGTGGAAGGGGTGGTTTTGGAATGAGTCAGCCACTGAATGAGCGAAGTATCAGAGATATAGAGTCAAAGTCATTAATGTGACCGTCCAAGCTGCATGCATCTCCACTCTTAGCAGATGATTCGAGATTTTACGGGTGCGCCAATAAAGAGTGAACTATTTGCATTTGATTTGCGAACCAGTGGTACATCTGGTTCTGTTTGACCCAGGCTGCAAGTTAAAAGAGATTCCTCTAGCCTATAAAAGAAATCTAACACGAAAACTTTCTTAGAAAACAAATATACTTGCTGTTCTATAGTTAATGGAGCTTCAGAGGCCACCCAAAGTGTTTTCACCTTTTTGGCAATTGGAATCGCCACTCCTTTCAAATGGAATGAGCAATAGTCCGTTCCTGGTTTACTTACTTAATATTTTTGGCAGCACGCAACGCAACTAGTTGTTCTCTTTTCAAGCCCAAATACGACCTAACAACTTGCTTAATTCTTCTAAATCTGCCTTGTAGTTATCCATCAGTGCAAATATGCTATCCACCTATTCTCTGAAATCTGCCAACCGATTTTGCAAAGATTGCTTGTAGACTTTGAACAAAATAAGTGAAGAGGTGGAGCTGTGAGGCACCCGACGTCATCGCGGAGGAGGGGGCTTGGATTTCTGAGTGGTTCTCCTAGATAGGATTCAAAACCACTTCCGGCGCACAGGCAGGGGGACATAACCTAGAGAGCAGGTGGGGTCTGACGGACGGAGCAAAACCAATTCAATCACTTGTGATTCTGGGCAAATCACTTAACCTCCCCGTGCATACAAAAGTTTTTTTTAAACTGCAAAAAAACAACCTGAATTCGACCGCATGTAAAGTAATTTGGTGCTCACGTAAAGCGTTCTTGGGCCTAGTGCAGCGCGGGCTTGCAGCTCCATGCAGCCCCCTTTCAGCCCACGGTCTATGAATATGTGTGGCGTATGGAAGACTGAGGGACCCCTCACCACATGCTGTACGGTGCCATTATTTTGAGTCACGCCGCTGCACACCGTCAAGTAGTAAGTTATGATCTACCAGGTCAAAGATACCATACACACACAGAGTTGCCAAACAGGTTACAAGAGCTGCCCAGCCATAAATTGCCACAAAGGGAGATATTCTTCCACAAGGGGTCAGCTCGGAGACAGTTGAGCGCCCTCGCCTCCCCCATGCACACCCTCTAATGACAAATAGAAAAAAATCACAGGAGTCTACCCAACTACAGGTAGCTCCTAAAGTCAAGTAATCGACGAATGCCGCACTATAGGAAAAGCGCATGCCATGCAATAAAATACATATTACCCTGTAAGCAGATTTTTCACTAGTAAATGATAGACTTCTTTATTGAATCTTGCCTGTACCGTATCTTCAATGCCGACTTCTCATGCAGTAGGCCTAAATTTAAGAGTTCTTCAAAAAACACAATTAAAACTTCACATTCTTAACATGTAAGTGATTTTATAATTGCTCTACAGCTTTTCTCGATTTTGCTGTGTGGTTGTAAATGTAAAACATCGGGCGTTTTAGTTGTCACAAGTAAAGCAGCACATTTTCGCAGTGATGCAATACGGGGGTGGCGTTTGTTTGTGCAGGGGGAACTGGGATGTATTTACCAGCTAGACTCACATTCCTCTGTGACCTCACTGGCTTGTAATCTTGTATGACACAGATGGGTCAGGGGAGAGATGATCCTGCAGCAAGGGTGCCCTTGAGCCACCATGGGAAGGCTTTAAATAGGATTAGGAGTCTTGGGCCTAATTTCCTACAGGAAGTAACTTCAGAAATAGTAAATAACTTGTAGTTGGCATCGAAATGCATTTTCTCGTGTTTATATTATGTATCTGCTCCTGAATGTTTCATAATTGAATCACATGGAACCCTTAGGATAAAGCTATCCAGCAAATTTAGTGATGACTAGCCCATCGTTGTCCAGATACAGGACATCTGATGTGGACTTTGCCTGCGTTTCATTGCTTGCATGAAACAGGATATGGTACATTTCACCACTTTGAATGGTTAAAGGGTCTAAAATTCACACCCCCAGACGAGCTTTGCTGACACTTTAATGCCAGGAAAGGTGTCTGGGGCTGAAATGTGTGATTGTGCATACCCATCTTTGGGGCATGTGCCCACAAATAATTGTGGTCCTACAGATGTGGCTGATCTAAAAGGGCATCCCTGGCAGGTTAATGCTCTTTTTACAGGGCAGCTCACCCTGCCAGATACTACACATTCATCGTACTTCATGGAGCGGAACTAAGGAAAGTGGGATTTGTAGAATTTTGGAGGCATATGTGTGTAGGCCGACACAGTTACGTGATATTCACCCGGATATCTCAATCAGAAAAGAAGCAAGCAGCCCCTCTCATAATCCGAGTACATCCTTCGTGGTGGAACAGTGGTTGTTACTTGTTAGTGTAAAAGTGAACCTGCTCTTCTGCATGCTGGTGTTAGGTTGGGTGCACTGTGTGGGCAACCTATCTGTGCATATTCTGAACTAAAGGGAACACCCCACTTTTATTGCTCATTGATAAACGGTGTTTGTGATTACCCAGCCACGGGAATACTCAAAGAGAATGTCTGAAATACGCAAAAAGCACTGTCTCGTTTGCAGTAAATGCGACGGTGCCTTTGACACACGCCGCATCCTTATGAAAGGAGTGGAGATTCCCATTTGCGAAAAAGGTGAAAACACTTTGGGTGGCCTCTGAAGCTCCATTAACTGTAGAACAGCAGGTTATTATTTTTTTTTTAAATAAACTTTTCTTGTTATATTTCTTTTATAGGCAAGAGGAAACTCTTTTAACTTACAACCTGAGTTAAACAGAACCAGATGTACTAGTGCTTCGCAAATCAAATGCATATAGTTCACTCTTTATTGGAGCACCCGTAAAATCTTGAATCATCTGCTAAAAGTGGAGATGCATGCAGCTTGGACAGTCACAATAATTATTTTGACTCTATGGGGGTTATTCCAACTTTGGAGGAAGTGGTAATCCGTCCCAAAAGTGACGGTAAAGTGACGGATATACCACCAGCCGTATTACGAGTCCATTATATCCTATGGAACTCGTAATACGGCTGGTGGTAAATCTGTCACATTTGGGACGGATTACCACCTCCTCCAAAGTTGTAATAACCCCCTATATCTCTGATATTACGCTCATTCAGTGGCTACTTATGAGTCACTCCAAAACCACCCCGTTCCACCTGTAATATTTTATTATTTATACTGCAATAGAGAAATATATCTTCTTCCAAGCCAAACCTATGGACACACATTCGGAAGAGATTTGATATGTATCTTTTTTTAAATTCACCCTTGCTTTTTATCTCGTCCTTGGTAGCATAATGGGGTAAATTGAGTATTTCATTGAGTGGGGTAAATATCCTTCTCAAGCAACAACTACAATCCCTGTCAGGTAAACTATAAAAGTTACTAAATCAACCTGTGCTTAACCGTCTGGCAGCTAGGTACTAAAGTAGTCAGGCATAACTTAGAGGCAATGTGTAAAGTATTTATGCAGCATACATGCACTAATAAAGTGAAAAAACACAACACAAGAAAAATTCCACACTCCACACCAGTTTCGAAAAATAGGGCCTGATTTATACTTTTTTAGCGCCGCATTTGAGTCCTTTTTTGATGCAAAAGCGGCACAGACTTATAAAATATAATTGAATTTTGTAAGTTTGTGCCGCTTTTGCATCAAATAATTTGAGACTAAAAACAAAAAAAATCCGATCAGCAGAACAGGAGATATGTAGTTTCAAAGATTTAGGTAGGGCTAGCTCCTAAAAGCACAAAGTGCCACTCAGCGTTATCTAGTCATGCTAGACTGGGGAAAAGTCACAAGTTCAGGCCAACCGCGAAGGAAAGTGGGGTTGACAGAGGGACCAGGTTAGTCCTGCCGAAAAGTTACCTTCTCAAAGTCTGTCACAAAGTGTCTAATTTGCAAAGGAAGAGGCCACGAGGAGCAGGAAGAGCATTGCGAATGGGCATTTCATTTAAAGGCCATGTCTTCAGGTTGTACCATTTTAAAAGGAACGTATAGATAAATCAAATGTGATAATCAGGTGTCGGCCAATTTTACCATGTTTTAAGGAATGAGCACAAGCACTGTAGCACTGGTTGGCAGTGGTGAAGTTCACAGAGTCGTAAAGCCAGCAAAAATGAGATTCAGAAACAGCACTTAAGTAGGCAAAACACCTGGGGGAAGGCCACCCCAGAGGATATACCTATTATCCTCATGCCCCAGTTCGGACTCCAGGGTGTCTCACATATATGTTTTGTCTAGACGACCAGTGCACTGGAAGGATTACTTCTCATGGTATGCCCCTCACAGAGAGTTCAGATCTACGGAATCCTAAATGGCAACAGAAAGACTTTTTGTGGAAAGTTGTCTGGATCACAAGAAAAACTCTATCAGTGTATGGTGCTGTACACTGGAAAGAGTTCCCTCCCAAATTACACCTGCCTCCCACCAGTTAAAACAAGCATAAAACACAATTGTTTTGAGGGCATAATGATGACAAAAGTCACAAAATAAACCTGTACCTAACCCTCTGGTGCCCTGAAACAAAAGCTGCCAGGATTAATTTAATCTCAAACTACTTTAGACAAACAGAGCAAACTTTAATAAATCGAATGGCACCAAAACAACAAAAACCCAATCAGTAGAACCAGAGATACGAGCTTTTGAAGTTTTAGGTGAAAATAGCAACTAAAAGCACACATTTCCACATATGGTTTTCTTGTTGCTCTGGACTGGGGAAAAGTCACAAGTTCAGGACAACCACGATGGTGCATGGATCAGATCCATGGACCAAGTTCGCCCAGCTGAAGAGTTAACTTCTCAAGTCCACATGAAGAGTTTCTGTTTGAGTTAGCTGCAAGAAGGTATTTTGTGGTGTGAGAAGCAGGTCAGGCATCACAGATTGTCGCTGTTGTTGCTCGGAGGACTGGCTGTCACTGGAGCTTTGCATTAGTGGTCAACATGGGCTGTCACTGTTAGGGCCAAGTACCGGCCTCATGTTAGTAGTTGTCATGTTTGGTCGTTGTTGGCACGAAGAGCAGGTCCCATTCCATTCACGGTGCAAAGAGGTCAGCTGGGCAGTTCCAGGGAGCTCTCTGGAAGCTTGCTCTGTCCCTGTATTTGAAACAGGGCGTTAGCCAAATGACTCTTGCAATCACTTCAGGGGAGCCTGGAATCAAGGCAAGCATTCCTATCTTTCTTCTTAGAACAGCAGTGCAGTCCTTCCCCAGCTCTATGCATGTTCTGATGAGAGGTTCTGAAGGTACCGCATTTATACCTAGTGCTAGTATTTGTGTTTTGGAATTACCAGGCTTACTTCCCAAATTGGCCTTCATCAGGTCTTCCCCTTCCCTTGAGGTTGTCTCCAAACTGTCTACGGTAACAAAGGTACTGACAGGCATGGTGTCAGGTTCCTTTGTGTGTGTACTGCAGGCAGGGTCCTTTGAAGAGTAATCAGGGCACAACTTCCCCCGACCCATCCTGTCAGGAAGACACACTCGCTCCACACCTAGGCTTCCTTTGTCCCTGTGTTTGGAATACATACACAAACCACCACAGGAAAGCCGTTAACAGTCATGTGACTTTGAACACTGGCAGTTAGGCACATTTGGGTTAGACAGAAAAATGCCAACTTTCTAAAAGTGTCACTTTCCCGGAGAGTAACTTAAAGTCCGACTTTGTCATAAAATTAATTTTTAAATTAGAATTCATTTGTGTGTAAAATGTGTTTATCTATCTGGTCCTAAACTGAGGATGCCACTTATTTAGTGTAATAAGGTAACCCAGTGTTAGTCTATGGAAGAGATAGCCTTAAGAAGTGAAAAACAACTTCAGCAGTTTTTCCCTGCCCTGACACATAATCATTACGTACGCATGTCTTACTTTATAAACACTATGGACCCTGCCTTTTAGGCCTTTAGGGCCTACCTTCGGAGTGAGTTATACATATTAAAAATGAATGTTTAGGCCTGACAGAATATTTATTCCGCCAGGTCGAAATATCAGTTTTAAAATGCACCAGGGGCTGCAGTGGCAGGCCTGAGACATGTTTTACAGGACCAATTTAAGTGGGTAGCACAATGAGTGCTGCAGTCCACTAGCAGAATTTAATTTACAAGACCTCAGTACAAGTAGGCACATTTAGAATGTACATTTAGTAGGGACTTACAAGTAAATTAAATGTACCAATCAGCTGTAGGGTGATTTTCCACATTTAGAAGGGACAGCACAAGCACTGTATCACTAATTAGCAGGGAAACAGTCCTAAAAGGCAACAAAAATGGGATCAGCAAAGGAAGGGTAAGGAAGGCAAAAATCTGGGGTGACCCTGCAGGAAGGGCTGGCTCCAACAATGCTGTTCCTTGCTTCTGCTGTATCAGTGGCATATTAATGTTTTGCCTTTCTATTTTGTTACCTTTTCTTATTATCTGTGTTTATGGCACCTTCTGTCAGACTTATGTCGTTTATCTTTAATTGTCCTAAGTGTGGCTTTGATAGGTATAGCTCTCCCATGTGCCAGTTATGCGGTGGTCTGACTCTATTTTCACATAAAATGGCTTTAAGACTACCTAGATCTTCCCCGATGGCTGTGAGGCACATATTATAGTATTATAGTAACTGCCTCCCTCTGTTGTGCACGGTTCTGAGTTATTATTCAGCATTTGGATGTGTTCTGTAACCCACCAGCAACTGAAACTATTTATATATTTGATATTAATTTGGGAGGTTTTGTTGTTGGTTTTCACATTCAATAAAATTAGACAGCAACACATATTTTAACCAAGTAACCTGTTGTATGTTCACCAATTCTATGTGAAAAGAACTACAGGATAACTTCAGGGTTGAACCTAAATTATGGCTGGGCAAAGTTACCAACCCATTGTTTAGTATTCAGAGCCTCTGATGTAAAGCGGATGCCTCTTTATAGTCATTGTCATAGCAGGTCCAGATGTTGAAACTACCAAGTAGAAGTTTATGCTCAAGTTTAACAAGAGAGTTAACATATATGCAGACTTATCCCCAAATCACTTATCATTACCTGGGACAAAACAAAACAGACAAGGGCTTCACAGTTGTGCTATTCGCCTGTAAGGTTGCACTTCTATGGCTTCCACAGAGACATTCTACATACTGCTTTTACAACTAGTGCAGATTATTCAAAATTAAATTGTGTGGATTATTTTCATGCAAAAAACAACTTTGTCAGCCTTAGTCTACGAATCAGTATTTGAGACAATGTAAGAGCATCATAAGGAAACATAGGAATTCAGTGGAGGTGCTGCTCGTTTTCTGAAAGGATGTTTTCAAATTGCTTCATATTTGAATTACACAAGTCCTTACATTTTATATTCATTCAACTCATGAATCAGAATTAGATTGTATCCTGGCTACACTTGCTATGCTGCTTTAATAAAGCAAAACCTGTTTCCTAAATTAAGGATTTGGGGCCAGATGTGGCAAGCAGTTTTGCCCATTCTGTGTCTATGGGAAAATGTGTTCGTACATATGGCCCTTGGATACAATATAGGAAGGTGAGAATCACTTTTAAGTTTACAATTATGGAATGTTTTTGGTCTGTCTGTCAGACCATCAGCCTGTTAACCCCAATGTTTTACTGTCCGTCTTTCAGACGGTTGGCCTGACAGTCAGTTGAAACAAATTCAATAACAGCTAAACTTTAAAGAGCTTGAATTCCATGCAACTACATTTATCAAACTGCACTAATCATAAAATAATCAACAATGCAGCAAGATCCGCCTTAGGATGATAAGCAAAATAGATTTCACTTAATAACCCAATTTACTTTTAATTTACTTTTACATTTAGATATGTGAGGGCATTGGGATGGCTTTAGTTTTCTTTCTAAGTGCTTTAATTTTCTTGGAACTCGGCACAAATTTATAATGTTATGAACTACTGTAAGTGTGCATCTGTTCTCGCATGTTTACAAAAAAAAATCAAAAATCAGTGAAATAATTGGTGCTCATCAGCCTTTCTTATAATGCACTCTACCCACGAAAATTGTTAACGGAGAAAAACAAAGCCCTCTTTAGCAAAATCATTTGACTTGGCAATTCAAAATCCCATATATAACAATTGATTTACTACATTTAGAAAAATCATTTGCTAGGGCTATTTAAAAACCCACAGATAGATGTTGTAAAATGGCCCTTCCTGAAGGGTCATCACCAAACCTTTTACCTTCCTCCTCCTCTTTGTGTTGAATTTGTTTTTATTGGCCTTAGGACTCTGTGTACTTCACAACTTTCAGTGCTAAAATGCATGTGCTATCTACTTTAAACATGGTAACATTGGCGTATCCCCAATTGACATATTTAATTTACTTATAAGCCCCTATTAAAGTGCACTACATGTGCCCAGAGCCTGTAAATTAAATGCTACTATGGGTCTGCAGCACTGATTGTGCTACCCACTTAGGTATGTCTTTACCATGTCTCAGGCCTGACTTTCAATGCCCGTGTGTGCAGTTTTACAATGCCTTGTCTACTTTGAGATATAACTCTTTTGCCAGGTCTAAATTTAGCATTTTATTCAGATAACATACCCCTATGATAGTCCTTGGACAACGTATAGGGCAGGGTGCAATGTATTTAAAAGGCAGGGCATGCAGTTTTAAGGTTTATATGTCCTGGTAGTGTAAAAAACTCCCAACGCCATTTTTCACTACTGCTAGGCCTACCTCTCCGATAGGGTGACACTGGTATTAACATATTACATTTTATAAGTATAATTCACAATTAGGAAGAGACACCCCTTTCAAGTTTGTGTCTCTGTAATCACAATTTAAAATCACAACTTATAGTGGTCGGATTTTAAAATGCAATTCTGAAAATGAGACTTTTAGAAAGTTTGGTGCCTGTGCCTGTCTCTGATCACTTGTCTGGGGTGGGTAACAGCTGGCTTTGTGCATTCCTCCTAGACAGCCACACACAATGGGAGCTTAGGTTTGACCTGATGGGCCATCTTTGCAAGGTGGGAGCACAACTGGGGGACCTATGACAAATTATGATGGCAGAAAATTGTTGGTAAAAAAAGACATATAGACATAAAAATCGAAACATTAATTTATAGTTAACTTATAAATTAAGGGTGGCAATTCATAAAGGTATTTGGGAGTGCAAGAAGTAGTATCACATCATTTTCGCAAATTGATAAGCTTTATTTGAATAAGCAAAAGTTATTCATCCATGACAATGGTTTAACCATGTTTCTGATTGTTCATTTACCTTGAGAATGCTGCATTTTAACTGCTTCAAAATTCTTCTGTATAGCGGTCTAAGGTACATTTTGTGGGAGTGAAGGATACTCCAGACAGACAGAAGCAAAACTGACAAGGCATTCAGCACAGTGTTTTGTCAGTCTGCCTATTTGTTCTCTGGAAGTGCACCTTGTGTAATGTTTATTTCGGTAACGCTTTGGTCGAACCGACAAGTACACTTCGACAAAATTCATTCTCATAAGGTGAGTGTGCTTACATTATAGTATTTCATTTTAGGCACTAAACTGGCTGACACTGAAACATTTGAAGCAAGGAAGGCGCCTTTAAATCTCAAGAAGGTTATTTACAATTGAACCCATAAATAGTATGGAAGAGGTGAACCTTTAGCCACTTGTGAACCTGTATAAAATATTCATAGAGTTCCACAAGATGGATGGTTTTGGGTTAGGGCTAAGGGTGAATTGCAGAGGTGAGAAACAAGGACAAATTTAAACATAGATTAGGCAAAGGTAGATGGGCAACAGGCAGTAGACTGGCTTTTATTGCCATACAACCTTATTATGCTAGGGAGCATCCATTTTGGTTCCAAGATGGATGCTCACTGCTGAACTTTCTTGGGTGTAGGATCAGTATCAAAGAAAAATCCAAAATTTGCCAAATTAATATTTTCCTTGACTCCCCCCCTATTCTGCTCAGAGGCCACAAAAATCATCTGCAGCGCACCCCAGGGTTCCTCTCTCAGCCCGAACCTCTTCAACGTCTACATTGCCCCGCTTGCTAACATCGCCCGATACCACAACCTCAACATCATCTCATACGCCGACGACACCCAGCTGATCCTCTCCCTCACCAAGGACTCAGCCAAGACCAACCTCCACTAAGGAATGAAGGCCATTGCCGAATGGATGAAGAGCAGCTGCCTCAAACTCAATTCCGACAAGACAGAATTCCTCATCTTCAGCTCCACCCCGTCCGCATGGGATGACTCCTGGTGGTCTGCCACTCTCGAACTGCTCCGACTCCCACAGACCACGCACGCAACCTAGGATGCAACTTGGACCCCTCACTATCCATGACCCAGCAAGTCAATGCCATCTCCTCCTCCTGCTTCCACACCTTCCGCATGCTCCGAAAGATCTACAAATGGATATCCACCGAAAGCAGAAGAACAGTCACCCAAGCCCTTGTAAGCAGCAAACTGGACTACAGCAATGCTTTCTACGTAGGAGCCACGGCCAAACTCCAGAAGAGGCTGCAAAGCATCCAGAACGCCTCCGCACGCCTCATCCTGGACATCCCCCGCCACTGCCACATCACAGACCACCTGAAAAACCTGCACTGGCTCCCAGTCAACAAGAGAATCACCTTCAAACTCCTCACCCATGCTCACAAAGCACTGCATAACACCGGACCAGAATACCTCAACAGACGAGTCTCCTTCTACGCCCGACCCATCATCTCGCCTCCGCCGACCTCTCAACCGTCCCATGCGTCCCCAGAATTACAACTGCGGTAGATCATTCTCACACCTTGCCGCCAAAACATGGAACACCTTTCCCACCCACATGCACCAGACCAAAGACCTCCTTACCTTCAGAAAACGTCTCAAGACCTGGCTGTTCGAGCAGTAGCAGCACCATCCTACCCTCCTTCTCCACCCTCCCATCCTCAGCACCTTGAGACCCTCACGGGGGAGTAGTGCGCTTTACAAATTCCTGATTGATTGATTGATTTCCCTGGTCTAACTCTGCTGTGCCCTGGTCTGACCTGTCTGGTTCCTGATCCATCAGTCACCATGATCTGCCTCTTTCAGTCGCTAGGAACTGCACCAAATGCTGGCGCCTCACTAGTGACGATGAGTCGAGTTTTAGTGCTCTCTACTCTTTGTGTGGTAGGTCTCCGTCAGTACCGATTCTTTGAACTGTCCCCACATTCAGTTTATTTCACAAATGTATTTCCACCGTCTCCAATGACACCATACCGGGCATGGCTGCCTCTCACAAACTTCCGTCCTCAAACCAGCAAACCTGAGATCAAATTTTGGGAAGAGAACAGAAAGCTTTGCAGCAAGGATGGAGATAAATATAATATTTAGGGCCATATTTATACTTTTTTACGCAAAACTGCGCTAACGCAGTTTTGCGTGAAAAAAATTTGCGCCGGCTAACGCCATTCTGAAGCGCTATGCGGGCGCCGTATTTAATCAATGACGTTAGCCGGCGTTAGCCGCCGGCGCTGCCTGGTGTGCGTGGAAAAAAACGACGTACACCAGGCAGCGCCGGCGTAGGGGGATATGGAGCTTGGGCGCCAAAAAATGGGGCAAGTCAGGCTGAGGCAAATTTTTCGCCTCAACCCGATTTGCGCCATTTTTTACGACTCCCAACCCCCATAGAA
This sequence comes from Pleurodeles waltl, assembly GCF_031143425.1. Taxonomy (NCBI): domain Eukaryota; kingdom Metazoa; phylum Chordata; class Amphibia; order Caudata; family Salamandridae; genus Pleurodeles; species Pleurodeles waltl. Next base: position 323,170,227 of record NC_090436.1, read on the forward strand.
ATGACTCCTGTCTTAGCAAAGACAGGAGTCATGCCTCCTTGCCCAATGGCCATGCCCAGGGGACTTCTGTCCCCCGGGCATGGTCATTGGGCATAGTGGCATGTAGGGGGGCACAAATCAGGCCCCCGTATGCCACAAAAAAAAAAAAAAAAAATGACTTACCTGAACTTAACTTAATGTCCCTGGGATGGGTCCCTCCAGCCTTGGGTGTCCTCCTGGGGTGGGCAAGGGTGACATGGGGTGTCCCTGGGGGCATGGGAGGGCACCTCTGGGCTCCTTCAGAGCCCACAGGTCCCTTAACGCCTGCCTTTTCCAGGCGCTAAAAAACAGCGCAAAAGCGGCCGGACGTCATTTTTTTTGACCCGCCCACTCCTGGGCGTGAATTTTGCCCGGGAGTGTAAATACGGCGCACATGCCTCGGAGTCAATTTTTTAGACGGGAACGCCTACCTTGCATCTCATTAACGCAAAGTAGGTGTCCACGCTAAAAAATGACGCAAACTCCATGGACTTTGGCGCTAGACGCGTCTAACGCCAAAGTATAAATATGGAGTTAGTTTTGCGTCGGAATTGCGTAAAAAAAAACGACGCAATTCCGGCGCAAACGGAGTATAAATATGCCCCTTAGTTGTGACCAATATAAGATTGATTTGCCATTAGACTGGAGGGGCGTCTGCATATGATACTTCAGGACTAATTTGAGAAGGATTTATTTACATCTGAGTCCTGAAGAAGCGGTCAGATTGTCACAAAGCATGTGTTGGCTTTGGCAGTACCATACATGATGTATTTGCTGTTTAACAACTGTTGATTCAGCTCTACGTGAATACAAATATTACTATAATGGACTGCATACAATTTTCTTTTATGGAGCATAGAAGCTGACTTTTGTGTACTGAAAAACTTATATGAATGTAAAGAAAATATAAATGAAAGTATATGTCACGGTTTATTAATAATGAGTTATGATGAAAAGCTGAGGTTGAGTTAAACAATGTTGCAGATCTGAATGAGGAGAGATGATGATGGCATGCAGCAGATAAAGAATAACCGTAACTCTGAGGCAACCGTGATTAGACGCTGAAAGTTTTCTAAAGAAAGGGTTCCACTTTTTGACTGTAGGACTAGCATAATACAGTCCTAAAATTGTCTTATGTAGCTTTTTGCTATACTTTGGGGCATATTACAAGTCTCTAGAGCCACCTTGGGCCACTCTAGCGTCATTTGTTTTTAAGCTAATGCCGCATTAAGGAAGCCTTTCTCCCGCACCATATTTATAAAGTGGCGTAATGCTTGCATTGCCAGGCATAATGTATGCAAGGGGCCGTTTCGACGCACGGAGTCCCGAAAAATAATGGCGCAGTGAAATTTACAGCACTGCCCTATTTTTTCCGTCATTTTTTACGCTTGCTCAGAACAGGTGTTAAAATCACGCATCCATTTTAATCAATGAGGCCTCCCTGTGCTTTTTTGCCCTAGTGTCAACATTTGTGATGCTAGTGCAGCAAAGCGCCACAATAGCATTAAAAATGTTGTCTCCATTGTCCTAACGACCACCATGGGGCTCCGTATTGTAAATACGGTGCAACTATGGTGTTGTTAGGTGGGGCAGGTGTGACTTAAGAAAAGTGGAGCATTGGGACAGATGCACCACTTTCTTGTAAATATGCCCTTATATCTTCCTGTGAAACTCACAATATCTCTCCCATGGCCTCCGCTGCAAGACTGCTGCCACTTTTTAGTTGATCCTCGATATTCTGCAACATATGGGGCCCATTATGACATGGGAGTATAGTTTTTCAAGAAAGAGAGGGACCACCTTAGGTTTGCCCTCTGATTCTTGTGGTCCATCCTAGGCAGCCTGCCTGTAGACCACACATGACACTGCTGTGGGCCATGGAGAGGCTCAATATTATGTGTCAGTATGCATGTCACTCCTCTGTGACAATTTACCACCAAGGTTCTTCATTAAGAGGGGGACAGAAGGCCGGCTGGCAGCTGGTTGATTAGGTTTTCATAGAAATGTAAGATTCACTGTTTCTAATATTTCACCTATGCAGTAAATGCTGGAAATGGTTGTGGAAATTGACAACTCAGAGTTTGTTCTGTTTTTTTAGGCATAAACGAGCAAAGGCATGTTTAAGGAACCTGATACAGGGGGTCATTTATGATCAGCACAGAAACAGGCCATCACTTTGTTATAAATATTGCAGGGAAACAAATGAAAAACAGAAACAAGGAGTGTTTTGTGACTAAACTAGTCTTTGATTCCACATAACAACTTTTGTTTGTCTTTAATGTGGCAGGTAAGTTAATGTCTGAAATACTGCCAGAGATCTGTACCAGAGGTAACAAAGCAAATGTGTTGTGTTTTCGATGTGGTGTCTGAGTATTGTGTTTTCTGTTACAGCTTCAAAGCAAAGGTTGATGGCTTGCAAGGACACCCACCATTTTGCTGCTTGTTGAACATTCTTGTGGTTTGCGGTTAACTTTTTTCTGCCTTATGAATGAAAATAATATAGCCCTAACAAAGGTCTGGACTCCTGTCCTGCCAGATGCTTTTATAAATCACTAGGCTCTCAGGGCTGTTTTGTTGGCTTTTCTGCAGCGACGGCCCTGCAGCAAGGCAAGGATGAGTTGGCTGATCCCCATAGGCTTGTGAGTGCACAAGTTGCATAGGGAGGTAAAAGTGCCATGGCCAGCATCTCCGGTTTAAAAGCATGGGAATGCCCACCCACCACTGGTTTAAGAGAAAAAAACAGCCATAATTGTTGAGAAGTGGATTCCTCAATGTCCCCGGTACCACCTGCTGCACATTCGAAAGCTACGCACTAAGAGACCTATTTATAGTACCCTAGTGCCACCTTGCGCCACATTAACATCATTATTTTTCACATTAATGTGGCCCAACGAGGCCAAAATCCCCGCGCCCTATTTACAGAGTGGCGCAATGCCTGCGCCAGGCATAATGTATGCAAAGGGGGAGTTCCCCCGTTAGAGGAGCCGGAAAAATGGCGCAAGGAAATCTCTGAGATTTCCTTGCGCCATTTTTTACGGTATTTTTAACTTCTGCTCAAGAGAAGTCATTAAAAGGGGGCTTTCATTCTTTAGAATTAGCCCTATGTACTCCATTCAGCAAGAAGAATGTCAGTAGACACCACATTGTGACACATTCAAAAACTCATTGTAATTATTGTGATTACTGCACTTAATAGTCACTGTTTAAAACCCGTAAAGCGCGTAGTACAGGAGAGTTTTATAAATTAGTATACTACATACTCTTAGGTTAGTTCTTAATAAAAGTCAGAAGGGAAGACCATACACATGAAGTCCCTTACCAACCACTCAGACTATACATGGATGCCATAAGTCTATTTTTCTCAGTGTCAATGGCTAGATGTAACAGTCAGTCCAAGACAGGGCCAGCTTTAGAGCTGGTGGCACCATGTGCAACAGTCTTTTTTGGCGCCCCCACCCCATGACCACCTTCTCGGAGTCCCTCATTACCACTCGGCAAATGTGCCCCTCATCTCTCCATAGCCCCCGTTTTCACATACATTCATTTGTTTTAAAGCGCTGGTAAAGGCTGGCTTTACTAATGCACTCAGTTATCCACATAAAATATAGTTCTGTTCTTTGCAGCAGGCATATTAACCCTTCACGCTACTTTACTATCAAAACTCCCATCTCGCTCCCCAGAAGGAAAATTAATCACAAGAGGTACCTTGACATTTTAATCGTTTTCTAAAGACTGGAAGCACAAGGAACCTTTCAGCAGGTGCTTTAAAATCTCTAGTTTCATTAGTCATTGCTAAACACAGCACCCCCCCTGAGGTCAGTGCCTCCAAATCCAGGTCAGCACCTGGTGTGGTTGCACTGCTCGCAACACCCTAAAGCTGGCCCTAATCCAAGATTGGGTCCCCTCCAAATACCACTCTGCTTCAAAGAGTAGGATGAGTTACTGAAAGCTGCTCTCTGGAAGGTAGTGCCAACACGCACATGAAGTAAAAAGTCTTGTGAGGTGTTGTTGTTATTATTACTCTTTTTCTTCTTCTTCTTCTTATTATTATTATTATTATTATTGTTATTATTATTATTATTATTATCACTGTTATTGTTATTGTTATTATAATACAGTGCATTTGACTGGACCAGTCTTCAAGGCAATGTCTTAACCTCGTAGATACTGAATTGGGCTAGAAGAGCTTCAACTGGACTTCCAGACGTCTCACAGCCATAAAGATATTGTAAGGAACAGTCCTAATCATCAGGCTTGCATGGAAGAGGAAGAAGAAGGAGGCGGGCAGAAAGTGGCAGAGTCTTGGCAGCCAGAGCTGAAACAGAAGATGCAAAATGCAAGGCAGGAACAGCTGCAGTGGTGAGAACCCTCAAGGCTTAAAGGAGTAAACTTAACGGTGTTGCAACAAAATCAGTTCATAATCCCACTGGGTAATTTAGTCACAGCACAAGAAATACCCAACAGAAAGAGGTGGATGCTAAGCAGAAATGATACCTTGGTCATACACACTTGAAATTAAAATAAAATCACCACCATCATGTGTAGGTCAATGTCAACTAAAACACCCTGTGTATCCTGAATTCTATATCGTCAAATTCTCCAGAATTATGTACCATCTCCTAGTGATCGAGGTAATTAAGTAAGGACTTCAAGAACATCTCCCTGTGAGCTGACACATGAAAAAAGATCCAGCAACTAACAAGAGACACCCTTGTGTTGCAATTTGGTGCACAACATATCAATATGTGAATTGGGAAACCATCTCTGAGAGCAGAATTCAGGGTTCTGTGCAGCACAAAAACAATGGAATAAAAAGGAAACAAAGATGAGGCCTAAAATTACTAAACATGCTAGAAGTACTGACTGTAAGAGTCAGCCATCATCGTCAACTCGAATTGTATGCAAACCAAGGTGATTGGCTAAATCCTGCAAAAGTATCTTTATTTCTTTCTGCTCCCTTTATATTTTACTGTTCCCATGTAAAGCACCTTGTTGCATATCTCGTAAATGTTTTGAACCGTTTACATTTGTTATTGCCTGGCTCATCCTGTTTGTTGCACTACAGTTTGATGCCCACTATACCTTCAACTGAATGCCAAGGATGCTTGGGATAAACGATGACTCAACTCTGTATTTCAAAAGTGTTTGTGGTTAGCACCTAGATGTCTTTATGATAACTTCTACCTCCATCTGGTCAGTGATATCTTCACAATTTTTCTACTCCAAGATGTGAATGCTACCAAAAACAACAAGAATGTTGTGCTTTTGGAAGAGAACTGCAATTCACCATCCACCACCCTGCAGGATGATTATTTAGAAGATGCTTGAATGCATTTTTCTTTCAGAAGTAGCTTGACTCTTCGGTGATCCCAGCTCTACTCTGCGTTCCTCCCTCAGTGTGTTACAAAGAAATACACATGAACGTACCCAAGGGCATATTTATACTCTGTTTGTGCCATTTGTGCGCACATTTTTTCACGCAAAAACAGCGCAAACTTAACTCCATATCAATATTTTTACGCTATACCCGTCTAGCGTCAAAATATTGGAGTTAACATAATTTTTTTGATGAGTGAACCCACCTTGCATCAATGAGATGCAAGGTAGGCTTTCCCGTCCCAAACAATTACTCTAAGCCTGTAGCGCCATATTTATCCCCTGGGTAAAAATGGCGCACAGGTTGGCCTAAATAATGGCACTAAGCCTGCTTAGCACCATTATTTAACGCCTGGTTCAGAGCAGGCATAAGGGGATCTGTGGACCCATTCCCATGGTTAAACACCATGGAATGGGTCAACATGTGCCCTCCACAAGCCCCAGGAACACCCCCACCCTTACCAGAGGGACACCAGAGGATGGGGGACCCCATCCCAGGTACGTCCAGGTAAGTATTTTATTTTTGCCATTGGGGCCCTAACTTGGGGCCCCTGCATAGCACAGGGTGCAATGGCCATGCCCAGTGGACACTTGTCCCCTGTGCTGCCCATTAGTGAGGTGGGCATGACTCCTGTCCTTTCATGACAGAAGTCATGTTTTTGGTGGTTGTGCACCAGGAAATGGCGCTATTCTGGTTAGAGACATTTTTTTTTGCTTCTAACAGTGCTAGCGTCATTTTCTGATGCACAACCCCCTCTTTCCCTACCGCAACCCTCACCCGGCCCAAGTTTAGAGTCAGCTTGCACCATTCAATAAATATGCCACCCGGTTGGCGTTGTTTAATGATGCAAGCCGGCGCTAAACTTTTTGCAGCAAAACTGTGTTTGCGCAGTTTTGCGACAAAAAGCATACATATGGGCCCTAATATGCAGACAGAGAGAAGAAAGTGTTGTGGCATATCCGTATGAGGAGCAGGCTTATGAGCGAACAATCTCCTAAGTGTCCTCAAAGAGAAACCTTTCCACTCCAACAGCACAGTATAGCATCAACCATCAAGGTTATGCCTGGATCATCGAAGCAGGCAAGCACTGTTATATAACAGTCAATCACCTAGGTCAAATCTCAGGTATTCTGGAACCCACCAAAACATCTCGTTCACATGTGACATTGGTATGTAAATTGTTAGGCAGACATCCGTGCTCCTCTGCAAGGGGAGCTACTACTTCAGGAGTTAGGTCCAAGGCATCACCAAAATCTAAACTGTGACGAGTCCTGAATGTTTTCACGGTGATGCAGAGTCTGCAGCTTGCACTGTTTGACCTTCAGCTGTGAAAATATGTGTGAATGTCCTCCCCTCGGAGCCACACTGGGACAGGAAATAGGCTCAAACACCAAAATAAAAGTGGCCCTCATTAGTGAATCATATATTTAAGAACGTGTCCCACATTTGCAAATCTGGGTAGCTTTGAATTTGTAAAGACACACTGTCTATTGTATTGTATTGTACCCCTTATGAGGCGTTGAAGCGCTTTTGGGCGAGTATAACGCTACTGTAATTGTTCATCAAGATAAAGAAGGCTAAATGCATCTATGCTTACTACAGGCAATATCTGGGGTAATAGCAGAGACATCGACAGAAAACAAGCATTTGCAATGCAATGGGTCTCGTGATTGCTCGAGTTAAACCTATTAGCGTTGTAAACTCCTAACCGGACTTTTCTTGCCACATAAACTGAAAAGTAAAACAGTTTCACATAAGAGAGCCAACGGCCACCATGAGCGCAAAGCAAACACACAAAAGGAAACAGAAGTTTGCTTGCAGTGAAACGTATCAGGAAAAGTGCAATTATCCAGGTAGCCGGTAAAAGTGCAATTATCCATATAACCGGCAAAAGTGCAATTATCCATGTTACAGGGTCAATGTCATGCAAAGCACTCTACTACTGCCCAGTAAGATCGTGCTGCCTACGAAATAAAGAGAAAAAGTAATGCAAAAACCACATGGAAAACATGGAGCCTCCTATGTTTTCAGTAGTTGGGCGGTGTGCTTCAGGCGGGCTAAACACCGAAAAAGGCATGATGTTTGCATGCCTTTCACTAATTAAATCTGCTAATTTTAAAAGGCAAGTCCATGAACCAACCAAACTGATGGGCTTGACATGGGTGTGGTTAAAATCCCACAGAGAGGTTACACCAGGGACAGAGCGCTTTGCGCTCAGCCATAAAGAACCAGCCCACGAGACCTAAAACAGGCCCACAAGCAACCCATAAAAACAGCCCACACACTGTCTGCCCTACCTTCACCTTCACTCAGCTATATTCAACGAAGAACCGCAGCTAGCCAGAGGCCGGATTACATGCATTGCTTTGGACAATTTTACAGTAGCAATGTCACTGACAGACTGATGGAACTGTCATTTTGCGCTTATCAGGTAGTGAAAAATACAAGGAAGACATCTGCACTAACTTAACACTGCACTTGTTTAATTTAATAGGGGTTTGTCATTTTAAATGCCAAACTGCCCTTTCACCCGGTGTAAAATTGCTGAGTCACACCAGTGCAATTCGTGGTTTCAGCAGCGCCATCTCTCCACCTGCACTCACTCTAACATTAAACTCAGCAACGAAGGGCCATATTTATACTCCGTTTGCGCCGAAATTGCGTCGTTTTTTTTGACGCAATTTCGACGCAAAACTAACGCCAACTAACGCCATATTTATACTATGGCGTTAGAGGCGAATAGCGCCAAAGTTCCCGGAATGTGCGTCATTTTTTAGCGTGAACCCCTTCCTTGCGTTAATGATATGCAAGGGAGGCGTTCCCGTCTAAAAAATGACTCCCAGGACTTTACGTGGTATTTATACTCCCGGGCAAAAGAGACGCCCGGGAGTTGGCGTGGCTAAAAACGGCGCATTTGCGCCACTTTTTAACGCCTGCTCAGGGCAGGCGTTAAGGGGCCTGTGGGCTCAAAATGAGCCCACAGGTGCCCTCCCATGCCCCCAGGGACCCCCCCTGCCACCCTTGCCCACCCCAGGAGGACCCCCAAGGATGGAGGGACCCACCCCAGGGACATTCAGGTAAGTTCAGGTAAGTATAATTTTTTATTTTTTATATTTTTTTTTGGTGGCATAGGGGGGCCTTATTTGTGCCCCCCTACATGCCACTATGCCCAATGACCATGCCCAGGGGACAGAAGTCCCCTGGGCATGGCCATTGGGCAAGGGGGCATGACTCCTATCTTTACAATGATAGGAGTCATGTTGATGGGGGATGGGCGTCGTTAAAAAATGGCGCAAGTCGGGTTAAGACGATTTTTTCGACGTAACCTGACTTGCCCCATTTTAAGACGCCCATGCGCCATTTTCCCCCTACGCCGGCGCTATCTGGTCTACGTGGTTTTTTCCCACGCAAACCAGGCAGCGCCGGTCTGATTGCGCCGTCTAACGCCATTCCATAAATACGGCGCCCGCTTGGCGCTTCAGAATGGCGTTAGACGGCGCAAAACTTTTTGACGCTAAACTGCGTTAGCGCAGTTTAGCGTCGAAAAGTATAAATATGGGCCGAAGTTTCTTGAAGCGAATACTGTGCGACCACAGTGCCTTCTGTTTGGATTTCTATTCGACCTTTGACCTCATTGGCAACGACAAGCATCAGGAGCTCGCCAGGATAAACCGAAATTCCGTCATTACTCTGTTTCATGGCACAAGGAACGAGCAAGTACGCATTTGAACTTCATAAATTGTGGAATGTTTTTTCATCTCTGAAGAGCCAAAGCTTGTGCGATAAGGTTTTTGTTTTTCCACTGCTACAGCTTAAGTTTTGACAAACCCTTGGCTTAACAAAGTGAACTAGAGTTCGGCTTGCGTGATAAAGCGACTGCTTTTGTGCTCAGAACGACCCCCTTGTGCACCATGACAGGAGAGAGATGGATTTTATGAGAAAACACAGCGACAGAGAGGCCTCCAAGTATTTGCAATAACTATGTGTGTACTTCAGATAAGGTTAACTCTTACTGAACAGAACGAGAAATCTCTGGGATGAGCGCTAGATATGTGAAATCGCATTGTACCTGCCTATATTGTTTAATCATTTGCAAGGTGGTTTCACAAGTAGAAGTAGAGTTCACCAAAATCATCTCTAACAATTTCTTGCACGTCGACCAAAAAGTATCACTCTTGCTGTGAACGAAATGCCTTACTTATGCAGGGGAAACTGCGTCTCCCCAGGGATATAATTGCCTTTCTAATAAATGTGTATACATGGCCAGGGACATAGACATCAATAGTGTAGCGGGGACCGCTGCAACCGGCCCAAGGGCGTGAGGAGTCTTTGGCACCACAATTATAGCTTTTTACTATCAAAGAACTGGGAACCAGCAGCAGTCCTGGTAAAACTACTGAAACCAGCCCCTCGTCTTCTTCCCTCCTCTCTTAATACATTGTCATGCTCTTTGTGTGCCTACCCCAGCCCCGCGCCTGGGCAGCTGAAGAGGGAGAAGCCACTAACTTCCAAACCAACCTCCAAATACTCCTGCACCCCTGGGAAATGCACAGTTGGATAAAGTCCTCATTGTACCTGCTCAGGAAAGTACACTACTGCATTTCACATACCCATCTGCACAGGAAGTGACATCACTCTTCAGTCAGCCCATTGCTCAAGCCTTACCATCAGAGAGCTGACAAAGACACCTTGCTTGTTTGGCTCAGTTAGGGCCAGGAAAGGCCTTTGGCCACAACCCTTGTTCCTTTGACATTTAGAAGATACGATATACTCATGGGCGTCCCCCAGAACCTCATACTGCATATTCCCACAATCATAGCTCAATGTAAACAACCAAGACGCTAAGATGGCATTCACACAACACATAAACCCAAACACGTACACCCTCAACCAATAGAACACACATTCCAACTCACACTCATTAACACATGCTCTACACTACTCCACCCAACAGCCACATATGACCTCATCACCTATTACAAGCTTAATGCTCTCTTCATCAGAGAAACATTTTTCACACCCACATCATTGCATATCCTAGACATCTTTATTCCCGCAGACGACAGCATCCATTGTGTGGGTGTGCACGTAAAAAAGGGAAGAGTCCTCACTCATCCATACATCCTTTAGTTCCTGTACCCTAGGCCAGCAAGCAAATCTCAAATCCAAGGAGCTGCTGAGATGCCATTCTCCACTCTTTGCAACTCAGACCGCCACTTCTATCTCATATATAGGTCTCCTACGCCGAACAAGGATTTCAGTGATGAATTCTCAGATCTCCTCTCCACCTCGCCCATCTGACATGCCCACACCACCCTCTTGTGTAACTTCAGTATTGCAGACAACACAAGCTAAAAAACAAGAGACATCCTCTTCAAGCTCACTGATACACTCATCATGGTACAGCTTGTCACATAACCAATACACTACAAAGGCCACATTCTCAACCTTGTCTTCTCAACATCACCAACAATTCAATGCAATCCACCCAAACCCGTGGACTGGACCGACCACTTTGGCATCCCTATCTCTCTGCTCAGAGCCCTATCAACACAAAAGAGACGCTTAAACCTTTAGACTCTTCAAAGACGTGTTCTAATGATTAAACTAATCTTCCTCCTACCAGCTACACTTCTGATTCCAACCCCCCGGTAAACAACTTCAACAATTGTTTGGAACATCTACGCCCCAAATACATCATGCAAGTGACAGCCAAAGCATTCAGCACCCTGGCATTCTAACGACTTTGCTGACAATAAATGATTCAGCTGCAAAAAGGAAAGAAAATTGAAGAAAAACAGAACTCGAAAGGATCTCTTGATACTGAGGGACCTCAATGCAAAACACAGACAGCTCATCGCATCAGCCAAAGCATAACTTTGTTTAAGACAATGAAGTGATGCATAAACTTCCTGCTAGACTCACCTAATCACCCATCCAACAACAGGAAAGTGCGGTGCCATCAACCTCCCCAAAAACCCCACAGGAAAATCCAGTGTAATCAACCTCTTCTTAGGTGAAAAAATACCGAAGATCTGAGAGCACATCAATGACCCCAAACCTGCTTCATCTCTTACACCCCCCTTCCTGTAGAATCCCTCAATGGCTAGTCTTCAACCCCCTATCTCTTCAAGATCTGGCTGACATACTCAACTCCATAAAAGCCACTCTATAATGTCTTATCATCTTCCTTCATTAAAGCTCTCTCTAGAGGCTCCCTTCTACCCCTACATGCCATTGTCAATGCTTCCCTCACTCAAGGCATCTTCCCAAAATCTCTGGAGAGAGCCCATATCCTCCCACTCCCAGAGGAACCGGCACTAGATCCTGATTACTTCATCAGTGTCCTTTTCTGTTTCTAATCCTACCTTTCTAACCGGCAACAGTTTGTTCACATGGGCACCTCCAGGTTACAAAAGATCCCTATACCCTGGGGAGTCTCCCATGGTTTTATACTGTCTCCTGTCATCTCCAAACTTTACATGCAGCCGATTGGTGCTCTACTCACAGATAACAGCATCAAGGTTCACCAATATACCAGTGATACACAACTCTTCTTGAACTCCTCCTTGGCTTCAGACATTTAATGCCTCAAACACTGCTTGTAGATCATCCAGACCTGGATGGCCAGCACCTATCTGAAGCTCAGTCCAACCAAAACAGAATTCCTGTTGTTTGCCAAGTTCAAGAAAGGTACAGTACAAACCTGGTTCAAAGAGATGAACCATGACAACTTGCAACCCCAATGTTCACTGAATGCCAAGTCACTTAGATTCACCCTCAGCACAAACTGCACCCTTACGGAACACATTGCCAATTAAACAATGATGATCTGCTACCAGCTCTCCATTCTAAAGAAAGTCAAACTGTTTCTTCCAGAAAGTGATTTCAGAGCTCCTGTTCACGCCCTCGTGTTCTTGCATCTGTGTTAAACCTGTCATCCTTAGGGTGGTCTTTCCCCAGACTTTTTGCCCTTTGCCTCTCATGTTTGCTGATTCTTTTAATTGCCCTTAGGACTCTGAGTAATTTACCACTTATGACCAGTATTAAAGTGCATGTACTTCTCCCCTAAACATGACGACATTAGTGTATACCTGACTGTCATATTTGAATGACTAGTAAGTCCCTTTTAAACTGGTATACCATATACCCAGGGCCTGTGCTTCAAATACTAATAGTGGACTTGCAGCACAGATTGTGCCACCCACAAAAGTAGCCTTTCAAACCTGTTGCAGGACTGCCATTGCAGTTGTGCAGTTTACTGCCAATTCGACTTGGCACTTAAAACTACTTGCCAAGCCTTAAACTCCCCTTTTCGTACATATAAGTCACCCCTAAAGTAGGCCCTAAGTAACCATAAGGGCAGGATGCTATGTAAGAAAGATGTAGCACAGGTACCTTTATGTTTTACATGTCCTAGTAGTGATAAACAGCCTATTTTGTTTTGACTACTGTGAGGCCTACTACTCTCATAGGCTAGCATTGGGAATTCCTTATTTTATATTTAAGCTGTAATTCCTGATCAGACAGGAGTAGCTTTGTCATGTTTCATATCTTTAGAATGGTAATGGTAAATCCTCTTTAATGGTAAAGGCGGATTTAACATTACTATTTTAGGAATGCCACTTTTAGAAGGTAAGCATTCCTCTGCATTTACTGGTCTGTGTATCTGACAGCCTGTCTCCAATACATGGCTGGGCTGGGCTGGGTGACAGCTACATTTCTGCATTCTCTCTAGACAGCCACAACATAGGACACTAAACTGCATCTGCATTCATCTGCATACTGATGGGACGCCCTGGGCAGAAAGAATGGGAGAGGCTCATCCTAATAAATCAAAAGGTAGTGTCCTGTCCACACAAAAAGGGCGGACCCCCCCACCCCCATAGCAAGACTGGCAGACAGGACTGGGTTGAAAGGGAGCCTTGTGCACATTAGAGAGTTCCTTTGAAGTCACCCCCACATCAAGGCCACTTTTGAGTATAAGCACTGGGTCTCTGACCCCCTAAAATCAGACACTTCTGGATCTTGAAATGAACCTGTATCAGAAGGACTGGTGTGTTGCTCAGAGGACTCATGTGAACTGCTTTTCCAGAAGGACTGCTTTTCTGCTTATTGCCCTGAGTCTCCTTGATTCTGCTGGAAGGACTCTGCCTCCCCTCTAAGTGATCTCCAAGGGCTTGCTGGCTTGCCCTCTGTTCTTGAATCTCAGGGCCATCAAAGATTTTGCTTCGCTGCCATGAGTCTCTGCCATTGTGAGTCCAGCAGCTACACTTTACCTATGCAGACTGTTCCTGCTTGTGCTGTGCTGAACCGGCACTTGGGTGGGAGAAAGATCAGGTGCCTTCCTTCTTTCCTTAGAGTCAAGCAAGTCCTGCTTCAGATGACTCCCTCGACCTGTAGCATTTCCTAGCAATGATGTGCTCCACTACCCTTTCAGAGGAAGACAGTCACAGTGCTGCATGTGGATGATTCAGCACGACCCCCGAGAGGAGGACAGGGCCTCAAGAGCCCCGACATTGACAGCTCATCTTGCTGGTTCAAGGTATCCGGACCAGATACTGTGTTATCTCGGGAGCGGGGTCTTTATTTACTGACACAAATGCGGCCAGTGTCTTCACACTGTTCTGCTTTCCGTTAAGGCAACATACACTGGTTGGTGTGACCGGATATACATTATTGAAAACTAAAGAACTCCTAAAACACTGCATTCTTATCTGCTAATTTTTTAAACGTCCATTTCCTAAAAAATATACATTTTATTATTGTTGTTTTGGTCTTATTTTATACAGATAAATATCCTCTATTTTTCTAAAATTGTGTGGAGTCTTTATTGTGGTGATTTCATTGTTTTACTGTGTGTGTGTTTGTTGCACAAATACTTTCTACATTGCCTCCATAGATAAGCTTGACTGCTCTTTGTCAACCTACCAGAGGGTGATCACAGGTTATCTTTCAGTGTGTACTTAGCTTAACCTGTCTAAAGTGATGGTTCTTGCATGGCCTGGGTGCAGACCTCAGCCAACGAGGAATCCTATTTCTAACAATCTGGTTGGTGATAATGCTCTTCCTTTGGAGCATCCTAAATGCTGCAACATGTCTCATTGAGGGCTTGAAGAAATATGACTATGTCGCCCCATCATGATGGAACTCCAGTGGCTCCCTTTGCCAGCCCAAACCACCTTCAAACCCATCTGCATTATTTACAAAGACATCATGACCAGCACCCCTGCTTATCTTGCAGACAAGCTCACCACTTCTGGTGGTTCTTGTCTCACCTGCAGCCAGGGCAGCATCAGACTCCAGACTAAGAAAGTACAAAAGTAAAAACAAGACAGCAGGTCCCTTTAATCTATGCATCTAGGATCTTGTACAAAATCACTGTATCTATAAGGATCACCTGAACTCTGATTCAATATAAGAAAGAGTTCAACTCACCTCTTTATAGAACACTGCATCAAAATGCTGTAACTCCCTACAACTCAGCTTCCTCTCTTATCACTCATTAACTGTATCCTTGTCTTTGAGCACGTACAGCACTCCACTGCCCTTTGGCTAGGTTTGCCCTATAGTAATACTACACATACACACACACACATAAAGCACCAATCTAGCCCTGGAGGGGGCCCATCTTCCTTACTTGCATTATCACCTATGGCACCCTTGCTAATGCCCTAAAAATGGCAGAATGGCTCAAGAGCAATAAGCATGCTCTCTGTGCCCAAGCTCCAATTTCTGACTAGGCTCCAGGAGAAGCCGGCCAATGCACAATCATGTGAAAACTACCTTTGCCTTAAAAGAATCAGTCTCAGGTATCCAAGCAGTTGAAACTGAAAAAAGATTACAAGAATGTTACAGAACGTGTGCTGCATGAGTGCGCAAATGAAGTAAGTTCACTCGCCAGCACAGATTCGAAGGGTAGGGCTGCTCAAACAAAATATACACATACCAGCTGGTATCAGATAAAGTCTGCATGACCAAGCCAGTTTTCTTGTTGTTTCTGAATATCACTGCACTTAAGAACATCCAATTTTCTGAACCAGTTTAAATGTAGTTTATTTAAGTTAAAAGAAAAGAAATGTAGAAAACAATAAAACATCTCACTAGTCATCATAAAATACAATATATTCCATTGATCTATATGTACAAACAACTTCTTGGAATGATTTAAAAATTAATACAATTTAGTTAAAATAAAATGTCTATGGAATCCTTTCGTATGTTACTCCAGAGAAGCCATGAGCACCAAAATGAGTTGGGATGTGGCCAAGATCGCGACCGAGTAAGTCGATCGGCTCTGCATTCTGTACCATATGCCCCTGATCAGTATCCTGATCCTTGATTGCTGGGCCCTCCCCCTACACTACTCTCCAGAGACCCAAGAGACAGAGACAAGAGTTCTTGGCCCCTCTGAGGGAGTGACCAGCAGCCATCAGGCTCCAAAACTCGGAAGCTGGATGCGGCCTTGGAGGCTCCATGAGCTGAAAAAGAGGATTGGACACAGTGTGGAGAGATCGAGTGAATAGGGCTGCCTGCCTGCATGTGTCTGCTTACCCACCTGGCTCCTTCTGGAAGGGGAGACTCAACACCGCCAGACACGTTATGTTGTATTGATTTGTATAGCTCAGTAATCACCCCTGAGGATATCCAGGCACTTGGGCAGGTCATTGGTACCCCAGGTGCTTATGTGAAGAGCCAGGCCGCCAGCTTCTTTCAGAACTCAAGAAGTGAGGAGAAGGCTCTGATGTGTTGAGGATGACCTTTTTATGTCTTGGATGCAATGTAGGAGAATGAGTAGCCTCCGGTTTTGGTTTTGCAGATGCAGGGAATGTTTGCAAGAGAGTGAGTGAGGCAGAGCGTGTATGGTGGGTTAGTGAAAGTGTATTCAGCTGTTCAGGTATTCTGGCACTGTGCTGTGTAGAGTTTTGTACATGTGCATGAGAAATTTGAATTGACTGTACTTGTGAATGGGGTGCCAGTGAAACTTTCTGAGGTGCAGTGTGATGTGGGTGCAGTGTAGGAAGTCGGGTATGAGTCTTGCAGTGGTTTTCTGGATGGTCCACAGTCTTTCAATAACAAGGACAAAGAACATATCCAACAGGCATCTAGAGCATGGGGTCCTAGGTGGCCGAGAACAATAAAGTGAACATCTACCTGGATTACACAACATAGATACAAAGAAGGGAGTCATTTCGAGAGATTAAACAACACCTCTGAGGAAACAACATAAGATATGCTTTGATATTCCCGGTCAAACTTCGCATCACAGATGGGGGAAAGTACACTTCCTTGAAACTCCGGCAGAGACATGTATATAGTTGGACACTGAAGGGACACCCATGGACAGAAGCCACAGTGACCTGCTGATCATTGGTAGATCTGGACACACAAAGAATGACACCATAGGTGACTTCGGGGTCGGCCGACCTGGGAAAAAGTGTTGAAAGAGGGAGTCACGATTGTTGAGGAGATCGAATGTCACACCAGCTCCAGAACATCAACATTGAGAGACAATTAGGACTCACATAATGACATAGACAATGCCGAAAGGGAAGAGCCCATAATTACCCTGCACTTGGACCCTGTGCTGACATCCATGACAGTGGACATCATTGAGTGACCGATGGACACCTACTTATCCTTTGTGGTATGATATATCACCCCTATTCTGAGTGGATTGAGGTGTTAAGAAACTGTTGGATGGGAGTTTTTTGAGAAATAGAGGGAGAGAGAGAGAGAGAGAGAGAGAGAGAGAGAGGTTGGGGATGGTATACAGAGGCTGGAAGGCATCCGGGGAGGAGTGCTAAGCACAGAATACATAACTCTGTTACACCCCTACTGACTAGTGAATAGACATGTTAAGTGGGCACCACTTAAAGGTGCCAGATTTGTGACGAGGCAAGTTCGGTCCCTCAGCCAGTGATAGGGAGTTCGGGTTCCTACATTTTATACTTAGAGTGCATATGTTGGAAATCAGGCTGAAACAGGGCTATATGTAGCCAACTGAGGCCTAATGCAGAGGCGGCAAGGCAAATCCTTTTCATTAGAGGGACACAAAGCCTGACACAGTTGCGAGTCCCCTCTCTCATTACAAAATATTAACCTGGAATGTGTGAGGAATGGGTACGCCTTTAGAATCCATGCATATCTCAAGAGCAGAGGCATATAATTTGCATGCCTACAATGGATGCATAAGATTACTGCAGAACTTGCCAAACTGTGCAAACGATGGTGTGGCGCATTGGTAGGCATGACATTTTCTAACTATGCCAGGTTGGTACTAATGTGGCCTGCACCTAAGGTCCCATTCCAGGTGGCACACTCCAGGGCAGGCCCGGACAGTGGTTACATAACTTTAGAGGAGTTGTTGTTTGGGAAAGAATAACACTGATAGCGGGGTACGCCCCCAACACGAGAGCCGTGGCATTCTTCAACATACTCCACCTCTCTCTTCTCAGGCCTGACTCTATCCTGCAAGTGGGGAGGGGAACTTTAGCACAGCCAACAATAATAGATCAGTTCCCCCCCATCCTTTGGGCTTATTCACTAGCAGCATCTAAATCACTGACACAATAGGCGATGAATGTAGGCGTGGAGAGCCATGCATCGACTGACAAAGGGTACTCATTTTACTCCTGAATGCACACTCTGCACACAAGAATAGTTCTGCTTTACTAAAGTGTGCCACTTATGGATAAAAAGATGGACACAGAGTACCTGGGCCACACGCTGTCAGACCATAACCCCCTTAAACTGACCATCCCCTGAAGATGCACTTCCACTTGCATACCAACTTGGAGACTATCTTTAGAAATGTTGCATGACCCGCTAACCACAACTGAGGTTAGGCAGAACATAGAGCACTATTTCACAGAGAGCAAGGGGATGGTATTTAATATAGTTATAGAGTGGAATACACATAAGGTGGTACTGAGGAGGACACTCCATGGGATAAAGCTCACCCTCATGCAGGAACTCAACACCTTGGAGAACTGCATCTGCAAATTAGAATGTGAGGCAGTAGACACGAGTACAGGTTCGACAAGCTCTTTCCACAACCCAATTGAACTACAAGACAACATAGTCTGGGATGCTTTGAATATAGGGAGGGTAAAGCCACACAACATGGGGAACGATGGTCAATGCACAATCCACAATAAATTAAGGCTTCAGAGAGAACTATGTCACATTTTACACCCACGGGACCAAACTAAATGAACAGGGGGTTAGAACAAAACTTAAGCACACTTCCCCTTCCTCGTCTCAATGCAGCCCAGAGAGCTGCTTTAGAGCATTCCCTCAGCCCGGAGGTAAATGCAGGAGGCGATAACCCATATGGGCAGAGGTAAGACACCAGGCCTAGTGGGCCTCCCTCCAGAAACCTATAACGCGTTCCGACAAGGAGTGGCAATGCACCTGTTAAAGATGTACAAGTCAGCTAAGATGGTTGGTCAAATACCCAAGTCCATGAGGAAGGCTTTAATTGTGGTTTTGCTGAAACCGGGTAGAGATCCTGTAGGATTTTGCTCTCAAAGGCCACTGTTATCACTGAACCTAAACAAAAAAATTCTGGGGAAAGTATTAGTGAACCACTTGCTACCATTGGTCCAGACTCTGATGTATGGTGACCAAAATGGCTTATTCCTGGGCCATAGCATCTTTTTAAACCTCAGGCGATTATTTGGGATCATGGACTGGGTCAGGTGCCATCACGAGAATCACTGTGTGGCATCCATGGGCATTAAAAAGGCCTTTGATACTCTAGTCTGGCCTTATTTGCTGGGGGTTCTACATTGGCTATGTCTGGGGGCTGGATTCTTACAATGAGTGAGTCACTTTACAGAGATCCTGGGGCGAGAGTGAGCCTAGAGGGACTGATATTATCCCCTATTCAGATAAATAGGGGGACATGGCATGGGTGTTCACTTTTACCCCTTATCTTTGCATTGTCTATAGAGCCACTAGCATGTGCCTTGAGAGTGTGGGCACGCCAACTAGAGGGTACAGATGGGTGAAGAATGGCACATTGTGTCACTATATGCAGATGATGTCTTGATAAATATTTGTGAGAGGGGATGATTACCAAATAAAACCTCGCCCCAGTGATGACTATGTTGGGAAAATCTGGAAGGGCATGGAGCCTCAGAAAGAACTAGGAAAAGTCAATCCTCTTTCCCTTAACCGCCAGAGAAGCCAACAAACACTGGCTTCTGCCGAACATGGTGCTACACTTAGCAACTGAAACATTTAAATACTTGGGAGTGCATATTTACCATGCAGGAAGAGATCTGTTTGATCTTCAAGGCTTTAACTTTGATTTCAAACTCCCTCCCTTTCTGGAACGTTCTACAACTTTACCCTATGGGCAACATAGCTATATGCAGAATGTTGATACTCCTTAGGTTATCACATTTCTTCTCAGCACTACCTATTATACTGAAACAACCCTTATTCAAAGACTAATGGACCAAATTATCGGAAAAGATATGGGCCCACGGGGAGGCACAGGATGCAGCTGACCAATCTCTACCACCCGCAGGATGAGGGAGTTCTATCTGCTCCGATTATGAACTACACTATACAGCTACAGTGGCCAATGTGATGGCTAGCGATTCATCTTATCCGGAGACTCAGATTTTACAGGCACTCATAGATGGTTTGCTGTTAGTGATTGACCTTTTGGGAGAAGTGGATAGCCACCAATCTGCTGTTTTGGATGGCTCGTTGGTGCTGGAAGAGGTATGTAGAGGGTGACCCCAGAACACTGGAGTATGTACCAGAACTACCCCTGTGGTCCATTCTAGAGAGCACGGTGCTACCAGACTTACATAATTCACAACCCTGGACGGAGGTGGGCATGAAAAGTGTGCGGGGAGCTATTTGCAGAAGGGGCACAGAAATCCTTCCACAACTTACAAAGGACATGCAAAATGGGATCAGGCATTTTTCTACTCCACGCCGCACTAGGCAACCTCCTCCGTGAGTTGTGTGGAGCAGGCACCTCCAGGCCAGTTACCTGCAAACCATTTCAAGTATTAATTGGCTCATGGTTTTAGCAGGCATGCTGTCACATCACTTTACATAACCCTACTACACAGCACTGTGCAGCGGAGAGGACATCTTAAGGAGAGAGGGTAGAGTGCGTTAGGTGTGGAACTATCAGGTCAACAATGAGTGAAATTCTTAGAAGCTGTTAAAGGGGTCTGTGGTCTGCAGAAATGCTAGAATGCGATTTGTAAAGTTTAACTACTTCCATCATAAGTATTTCCCCCCACAGCGGATAGGCCGCATGTTTCCAGGATTGGAAACAGCGTGGCCCAGGCGCGGGGAAGAGTCCGCTGACTTCCTGCTCATGGTGTGGCGCTGGATGGCTACGGTGAGGTACTGGGATGCAATACTCCAACACATATCGGCACTCACAGGTTGACTGATTCCAAAACATGCCTAGATCTGTATACTGGCCCAGACGAGAAAACAAAAACACGTATTACTGACCTGGCATTAGTGCTTGGCTAACGGCCCATCGCCATATCATGGACGGCTGGGAGGGGCTGGGGGGCATATTTGTGGAGATTGGCCCAGGCTGAGATTGATGTACTGTCTTCTCCACGCTCGTCGGAGTGCGGTATTTATTTGTAAAGGTTTGAAGCTAACTCTGCCACCCATCCCCTGTGAGAGGGGACTGAGCTGCCCAGAGGGGGATCTCAGAAAACATTGAGAAGGTAACACAAGTCATGTCCATGCTCCAATAGGAGCCTCTGCTGGTTACATGAGTTCTCTGGTAGAGTGCACTCGAATTGGTTGTAATAAAGTTAATGTAGTCCAGTTGTTGTTACCCAAGCATGTGTAATGCAAGTATCACTGTTGAAACTTAAATAACTGCGAGTATGTCACACCCTGGGCACTGGAACTGCTTAGAAATATATGGTACTGGTGTCAAGCAGCCCACATACACGGTCTGTAGTTGTAAGAATCAATAAAGGACTATATACCAAAAGGGCTGACACAACGAGTTTAAAAAAGCATGGAGCACAAGGTACAGCACATTGGCATAAAACACAGACTCCTGCTCAGCCGGCTGTTTACACAACCTTCCAAGCTTGCACGAGTGTCCCACACCTTGGCAAGTATCCTCAGTCTCCAAACACATCGCTTTGGTGAAGTGCTAAAACGAAAGGTGTTGCAATCAATATCTTCGATCCCTACTCTAAATGTAGGATGCCATGTTGTGTTTATTTAGGGGAGCACTTTATCTCACCCTGAATCAGTGACATTTTAAGGATTTTGGGGGCCCTGGGCTAAACGTATTTTACATGCCCATCTTTGGAACAGCTTTGAATTTATGAACCAATTTCTGCTCTTTCATGCCCTCTTTGGCCAGGTCACTGACCCTGCACAGACACACTTGTTCAAGTTCTAAATGTACTTACATCTAATATTCAGGGATGTGTGTTTTCTATTGTAACACAGCAGAAGCTCAGTACACTACTGCGAATAATCTCTGTGACATTCACCCATTCTCAAATGTGAGGTCCCGGTTTGATCCTGAAGAAACCTTTTTATGGATGTTGCGTGAAACATAAACACAACATTCCTCCGCAAAATGTCTGAAATAGACTCACACACATCGCCCACAATAAAAATAACTTAAAGGAAAATGGTATTTAAAACAACCTGTTTAATAATTATTCAAGGTCATCAAGGAAAGACTCTCTGCAGAACAGAGCTGATTGTGTGAGCCCCTCCCCCCGAAAGGGTGGAGACTTGGGCCAGAGCCCACTTTGTTTATGTCTTAAAACGCCTCTGCCCTGAACCACCTTCCAGCACTGAGAGGTGACACAGCAATGGTTAAGTTAGGATGAAGTAATTTGCAGTTAAGGATGCCAAATCATTACTTGGTGTCCAAGCTCTGTTTGGCAACTCAGTGGAACCACGGATCAACTCCAGTGATCTGTGTTCAATGCTGTGGTCACAGACTCGAGTCCCAGCAAGTCCACTCAGCCTGGTAGGTTTGGGGCAGCACCTCTGCCCCTACTCTGCTAGGCATCTGAATTCACTTTTGAAAAAGATAAAGTTATAGAACCAACAATCCAGGTCCAATGAGCGAGTGAAGATTTTGCAAAGCACAAACAGTAGCCCAAAGGCATTGAGGCCACAGTAACAATTTAATCTATCATGGTGTAAAGGGTCAGCTTCCCTTCCCATGGCTTATTTTGAAAAAGAATAGAATGAAATGAGAAAAAGTTTGTAAATTAAAAACAAAGGATGCATGCCCCCCAACTATATCATAAAATATTGGATCCAGCTTCAAAGCAAATGTATTCCTGGAGATATGGGGTAATTTGAGGAAAGTGTTCTGCAGGCTGGGTTTGTGTTCCGAGTTTGAACCCTAAAGAAGCTCACTTTTTTTCTTGAAGCTTTTCTTATGCTCGCTAATTATTTATGGTTCGATTAACTCTGCTAAAAACGTGCCCCAGGCATCATAGTGCTACTTATTAAATGAGGATGATTCGGTACCGAAATAGTTGCCATACCCCTTTCACTCAAGCTTTTCCATGTACACTCTTTGGCAATTTGGAAGGGGCCAGAAAGTCATGGCTCTAATACCGAACGTGTCACTACAAGAGGTGCATTGCCACATTTGTGCACATGTGGGCATTTTCACAGACCTACACTCTTAAAAGTGTTCGTAATGGGATAACGAAACATTTGACCCAGAGCTAAAAAATCCCAAGGACCCACACATTGGGAAACTTCTATGGTTAACTAGAGGTTGATGTGAAAGTGAGGCCCAGCAGAATGGTCATCTGCATTTATGGGTTGGCGAGAGAGCCTGATAAAGGCATATGAGTCCCAGACTGTTCTTTCTCTTGCAGTTAACCTCTAGCTATCTGCGGAAGTTGCAGGGGAGTATTCAGTTACAAAGTGTGCGACGGCTTGTCACAGTCACTGCTTCAAGAGTATGCAATAGAGAAGTCTGCAGATACATACAGAGGGGTGTTTTGCCTCCATATAATTATAAGCTGCACTATATGTAAGGCTATGGTCATGGCAATTTTTCAGGAATATGGAATCTTTTGCATTGCATGCTGTACGCAACTGTGCCAGAAACAGTTTCCATAATCTGTCTGAGACTGACCATTTACGAAGAATGAATTATATATGAACCCTGCACAATCTACTCATCCCAGTCAAAGGACCTCATTATGAGTGCCTTCATTTTGGAGCAGCAATACCTCACCTGATAAATACCATTTGTCCACAAGTGTCCAGTAAGGAATAATGCTCCTGACATGCATATATTTGTTGGGAGTAATTGAGGATAGCGGTGTTGGCTGTATTCATGAATGGCGGGGATGACTTTTCAGTGTGGAAGAGAAAGAGAAGGTTGATTTCTTTCCTCACCAGAAATTGATCAGACCTCGCCCTTCTGTACTTTTTTTTAATCCAAGCATGAAGGCGATTGTGAGGAAGATTACATCAAGAATCATCACCTCCCAGTGGTACTGTGTGGTTGGAAAATGAGAGTAAAAGAAGTAGAATGTGGTAGAATTTTTAAGACCTATTGACTACAGACACAGAAGACATCACACTGACAGAAACAGATCGTAGGCAGCAGGACATAATCATCTTTACATCATTTGATGTCAATATTTCATGTCT
Source organism: Pleurodeles waltl (assembly GCF_031143425.1). Taxonomy (NCBI): domain Eukaryota; kingdom Metazoa; phylum Chordata; class Amphibia; order Caudata; family Salamandridae; genus Pleurodeles; species Pleurodeles waltl. The sequence goes on from NC_090436.1 coordinate 323,194,285, forward strand.
GATAACAACTGAAAATATATCAAAACAGCCCTCAAGACCTGAAAAAGCCCAAGGCGCACAGCCACTGTGTGAAACAAATGCTGGCACTATTCTGTGGCCATGGGAGTAATTTGTGGCTATGATAAACAACTGGAAAGGTTGTTGAAAAATACCAACATATAACCATTTACTACAAACCGTGTCAATAATAAAGAAATAAAAGTGCAATGTTTAGAAATGTTATGAACAGTTTGTTTATGTCTATGGAAACTCGCTGAAGGCCATGCTTGCTGTCGGAAACCCAGTGCTGGTGAGGATTTGCGACAAGACATGCCGTGTACCAAGTGCCCACAGGTCATGCCCTGCAAATACTTAGCACAGAGCATGGCCAAAGTCATTGCCTTGGCAAAGCACCCAAATCATATGGCTAGGGACCATGCCTACCAGTTCCGCTGACATAGGTTCTGCCACACAGCATGAACAAGGCCACACCCTGTGTTGCGAATCCGCAGAATGTGATCTGAACAAAGTCTTATTACAATCCTCAAAATATTAACTAAAACCTTTTCTAGTTGTCCACTAAAAAAATAATTAAAATATCAGTTTATGGGAAATAATGGTTATGAAACAAAACTTAAAGAACTGTGCCTGTTATGGGTATCTTTGGATATATAAATACCACTATAAGCTGCTCATGACTTAAGAAATGGCATAATTGATGACCTCAGTGATTAAATCATATATGGCATCATCAATTACAACACTGGTGCATCATAAAGGGCACTCAAAGAAATGAACGTATCATCCACTATTTGTGGCACTTTTAGCCCCAAACATGTTCACCTCCTTTCATCTTGGATTAGACTGGTCCAGAAAGATAAGAAGTTGTAGCTGGAAGCCCCAAAGGTCACGGTTAAAACTGGAAGCTCCATAGGAAGTTTGCAAGGATGGAGAACAAAGTACTACACAGTTTAAAACTAAATTTAACATGAAGACTGCGGCCACAGTCCCACAGCCCTGGTGTAGATCAGTAAACATGTAGCCACTGAGTTTGTGAAGGACAGAAGGTCATCTCATTGGTTGCCAGCAGTGGAACATTTTTTGCAGTTGAAAACCCAGAATGCAGGTTGGTGATTTTGCTGTGAAAAATGAAATGAGTGGAGGCGGGGTAGCCACCATATGGGGAGAACAGGGCCCTTGAAATGTCCGCCCCGTTGTACCTGAACTAAGTCTTTCAGTTTGCAACTCGAGAAGCACATTTTTGGAACCCTGTGTGGGACCCTCAAAAGGCCAGAGGTTTGTGAACCGTGGTTCAGCCTCCGCATTGATTTCCAAAGTAGGTTTACGGCGGTACATAGCTAAACAACTCAAATTAAATCACTGTAGATTATTTTGAGGGTAATAAAATACTTTGTGAAAGAAATCTTGACAATAAGATAACTTAATTGTTTTTCAAGCAACAAGACCTGATTATTCTGTTCAGTTAAATGTGTAAAATTAGACAAACGAATTAAAATAATTGAAAAGCCTTGATCAAGTACACGAAGATATAGTGAAAGTGCCGACTGTGTTTAGTCTTTAAAACCAGACAGAGGGAGAGAGTACATAAAACATTTATAAAGATAGGTACAGTTATGCAGCCAATAGGCCTTGAAAGGAATTTCTACCCAAGGGGAAAATTAGCTACATTTGTACACTGGAACAGATTCAATACATCATTAGGTAATTTACACCTGTCTTCTTCTTTTAAAGAAATAGCTGCTATTTCAGTAAAACAATTAACTATCTGCATTTAGATGCAGTTGCAAATGAATTTAAGCTCAAACTCGTCGGTGTTTTCCATGTAGAAAGAAAAAGCTCTTTTATTTGAAAACTAAATATAAACATCTCACTCTGAAATATGGATTTTTTTGCAAAGCCAGAGTAGGCATATGTATTTTCCATTCCAAGTAAATAATGCAGACATTCAAATCTATTTTTGGAAACTGGACAATGACTTCGGAATATAAATATTTTGCCTTATAATCAATGAATAATAATGTTTATAAAGTTTTGTAAACTACGTCAAATGAACAATGCATAGACGTGTCTCGCTGTGTTAGGCACAGCATTCCAGAAAACTTTGGGGCTTCGATCACGCCTTATAAAACTCTAAAAACTGTAAAGAAAATGAAAAAGGGTGAGAGAAGGAAGACAGCACACATTCATACAACTGAAGAAGTTGTTTATCTAAGTGAGGTTAGTAAGGTAGCTCACACTCATACAACTAAAGAAGTTTTGTATCTAAGTGAGGTTAGTAAGGTAGCTCACACTCATACAACTGAAGAAGTTTTGTATCTAAGTGAGGTTAGTAAGGTAGCTCACATGCATACAACAGGAGATGTTTTGTATCTAATTGAGCTTAGTACGGGAGCTCACATTCATACAATAGGTGATTTTTATGTGAGTTAAATAACATGACGGACAGTCATACAACATGTGATGTTTCGTATCTATGCAAAGTAAGTAAGGCAGCACACATTCATAGAAGGGTTGATGTCTGGTATCTGTTTGAACGTAAAGAAGGAAGCACATATTCATACAACAGTTGTTTTTATTTATATGAGGTAAGTAAGGTAGAACATCTTCATACAACAAGTGATGAGTGGTATCAATCTATGGTACGTAAGGTAGCCCATATATGTATAAGAGTGATGTTTTGTATCTATACGGGGCAAGTAGGGAAGTGCTCATTCATACAAAAGGTGATCTGTATATGTGTTAAGTAACATGACGGACAGTCATACAACATGTGATGCATAGTATGTATCTGAAGCAAGCGAGGTAGCACACATTGACACAAGGAGTGATTTTTTTAATGTATATGAGGTAAGTGAGGTAGTACACATTCACACAAGGGGTGATATTTTTATTTATGAGATAAGTGAGGTAGCACGCATTCGTACAAGTGTTTTTTGGTACCAATCTATGGTAAGTACGGTGGCTCACGCATACAACAGATTACTTTTTATATCTATATGCGGTAAGTTAGAAAACACAGCTTCACACAACAGGTGATATTTATATGAGTTAAGTAAAGTAGCACATGTTCATACGAGGCGTGATGTTTTGTATCTATCTGAGGTCAGTATGGTATCAAATATTCATACAACAGATGACATGTTGTATCTCTATGAGGTAAATAAGGTAGCACAAATCAATACAACAGGTGATATTTGTCTCTATGAGGTAAGTGAGGAAGCACACATTAACACAAAAGGTGCTGTTTTTTATTTATATGAAGAAATTAAGGCAGCACACATTGATACTGCGGGTGATTTTTGATTTCTATATGGGGTAAGTACGAGAGCACACCTTCATACAAAAGAGGATTCTTTTATTTAAAGAACTAAGTAAAGAAGCACACACACATACAAAGGGTGATGTTTTGTATTTATGTGAGACTCGTAACTTAGCACACATTCAGACACCAGGCGATATTTAGTATCTATGTGAGGTAAGTAAAGAATCAGGCATTCACACAATAGGTAAGGTTTTGTACCTGTATGAGGTAAGTAAGAAAGCACACATTCATACAACAGTTGATGTTTTGGATCTATGTGAGGTAAGTAAGCTGCATTAATTATACATTTGTTCTGGATCTATATGAGAAGACATGGAATCCTTCTATCACTGCTGTCTAATGTGGTTGGAAGCTCACGGCTACTATGCTTCAGACATAACCTTGACAAATTAATGAGTGCATTAGCATACGATTGCACAGCAGGGGACTAGACATTACGACCCACTGGGGGCCTTTCAGACCCGCAGATGTTTGATTCTACAATGTATCTATGATTTTTTTTCTTTTAAGCTTTGAATAATCCATTACAAATGACTAAGGCAACATTTTGTGAGGAATATTTTCCAATACCAAATGACCTTGCTTAGATCCTTCAAGAAGCATAAGCGTGCACCCATTCGCTTGAGTAATGGTGCGCTCTTACATGCTGACTGAAACTGATTATCTACTGTCCTGAACTGTTCCTCTGAGGATTCCAATCTGCGCAGTGCCACGCGCGTCTCCATACGTGCTCGATCACTCACAAGGCGTTAGCCAGGAGTGGCTGTGAACAGGAGCCCTTCCAAGGCTAAACAATGAGTGGGAGAGTGAACAGGCCCCTCGTTTAAACTAAAAATGACAAGTTAATGGCAGGAAGGGGTGCCGGTTTGGCAGAAAACAGGTGGGCAACACACACCAGTCTAACGGAGGAACTAAAGCTGTAGTGGAGGCCACACTTACTACGATTGTCCCTTATATGCTGAGCCCTTTGTGGGTGGGTTACTTAACAAACAAGACACGCTGAATGCTGCTGACACACTGTTCTCTAGCACAGCGACAGGTGGACACATCCTTTTTATCTATGTTAAATATAAATGAATGTCATTGTCGTTCAATGTCATTATATGTTAAAGGCAGCCAAGAAAGCATCAGCCCCCTCCCTTAAGCGCTCCCCTCCCCCCGAGCTCTGGGGAACGCAAGCGTGGCTTGATGCTGCTGCGCGTAGACGGGCGCTGAAGCGTCACCCACTGCAGTGCCTCTCCTCTGACGGCATCCACAGCCGTCTCGCGGAATCCCCCGGTATCTGATCGCACTTCTGACTCCACACACAGAGGAGGGGCTATCGACTACTCACCATATCCACGAATGCCTCCTGAAGGGGAAATTGTTCAGGTGCATCATCTTTCACAGTGCTCGCAGCATCAGCGGAGTCACTTCACTTGCTCACATGGTAGCATCCTCCAGGACGGGCACATACGAATCTCATACACATGAAAGGCCGCGAGGGCAGCGGAAAGGCTGGGTTATTGCCCGCAGTACCGCCTTCCACAAACATAGCGTCCAGGGCATGATCCAAGAACCGTGAGGAGGTGTTTCAAGCGTATGTCCATCCATGAGTGCCTGAAACTGTAAACCACACCGCAGCCCAATATACCAAAGCCCGGTCTGTATCCCATGGCCCAGGGAAAGGCAAACGCTGACTTGACGTAAACCCCCCAGTTTGTCTTTAGTTTCAATTAAAACACCTTTACACGCAGCGTTTTGTTCCGTGGGACCAAGCTAGTAAAGCTGAGTTTTTCCCCACCCATCCTAGAGAGGTGTTTTTAGGAAACTGTGCGACTTCATGCTGCTTCTCCGTGCAACACAGTGCAAGTAAAGGATGGCTCCTTTTCCTCTTTCGGAGGCACATATTACTCATCTCTTGACAGCCGGGTGTAAATCCGTGCGCAAGACCCGCGCTCCCGTCTAACTGCGGGTACAATGGAAGCCAGCTCCATTCTGCCGTCGAAACCCGTCATCACTCAAAGTCCCCCCTCGGTGGATGGCGCGAGAAGGCAGGAGCTCCTGCACGGAGCCCATCTGGGCCGGTGTGATATGGAAAGTCGCTGCCTGCACATAACCCCATAGTAAGGCGACCCTTAGATACCACCAGTCCTCAGCTGTCCTGTGCTGCAAGAGATGCCATGAATTTTGCCAGAGCCACGGCAGACGCGATTAAATGTATGAAATGAAAACAAAACCCAGAAAAAATCCACATATTCCAGGAATATGTTCTGTCCCTGCAGCGGCTCGCCTCTCCTTGCCTGCCAGGTCCATTGATAGCTGTCAGGGGGCTGGGGGTCGTGCGGACAGTGACGTGAGGCGGGGCACACCTCAGGCAGCCTGCCCTCCAGTGCGGGGGTGCGGGCACGGCCTTCTGGGTCCCTGGGGTCGCCGGGCTGGTGCAGGCGGCTCGGCCGGGACGCGGGCAGTCAGTGTGGCACTGAACTCTCGTGCTCTGCAGCAGGATCGGCTCCTTCAGCCTGCAGTGAACGCTGCCTGACAGGAGGATGTGCGAGCGTCACGGGGCCCCTCTAGGTGGGTTCCCCCTGCGCAGAAGCGCATCACCCTGAACTTCAGCCAGGGGACGAGACGGGGACCACTGAGTGGGTGAAACGGAAACCTGTCACCGCGAATGCTCGTCTCGCAATCCGCCAAGTGCAGTCAGGGTGAAATCACGGGGCGGGGCGAGGCAGCACGGGGCTATGAAGGAAAAAACATAAGGCAACAGAGAGTGGATTCCACACTCCTTTCTGGGCCACCTTTTCTGAATAAAACTGCGCGCATCACAGAGTCAACTACAAATCTGTCGTATTAAAAATAATTCACCGCAATTGCATGCTGTTGCTTTTAGTTAGACGTAAAAAGCTTCAGCCTGGAAACAAGCTGCACTTTCAACTGTCTTCACAAACGCCATAAACATAAATGTTTGAACAGGGAGTGTCAAGATAAAGTCTTGCAGTTTAAAAGTGCACGCGTGCCACGATGCTTTCCTACTCCTTTCTGGATTCCTGCGCAACACCGTGCCCGAACCCCAGCGCCGCTGTTGCCATTTTGGAAGGAAAACGTCACAGTAAACTCTCAGGGCCATTAAGGACACTGATGTGCATCTGTTTGAACCCCTAGAGATAAGCAGGTGGTGTCTGCCAGTGTTCGTTATGTAAATTTGTGCAGTGCCTGTTGTCAAGCCTGGTTAGGAGAGACCCAAAACCTCTTGCATAATGTCCACCTGGGCCAGTAAATGGCCGTTTGAACTGTAAATAACTGAATGAATGAATGCATGAATAGGGTATGTCTAAGCGCTTTGGTTGCCCAAAGGTATCGTGGTGCTAGAACTGACATGTTGAAGGAGAACCAGGACAAGCAACACAGGCGAGATTTATGTGTTGTTTGAAATGTACTGCGATTGGAGATTTGATTTAAGGCATGTTGGTCCAAAGATGAGGGACCTAGAAAAGAGAAAGTTCTGCTGCCGTCTTCTCTGCCCCCACTGGATTAGGGCATGGTGGTGAGCAGGAAGGGGGCATCAAAGCATATGGCGCATAGAGGAATGTAGCGGACCAGTCTACAACAACTACAATTGGGCCTTAAGGCACTTACATCTCAGTCAAATACACGGCATTAAAGACAATTCCGTATAAGTCAAAGGAGACTGTGATATCCACTGGAGAAATAGTTGAATTTCCGAAGACTGAAAATAAATCAAACCACCATTTTGGGGCTCTATGAAGTTTGTACAATATGTTAGATGGCAGAGCCCACCTGGGATGCAAAAGCTGTCCTGGAAAAAATGTTCAAACCAGCCACACTTCCGCTTTCTCTTTTTGTCTTTCCTCAAACCCCACTAGTGTCTGCTGCAAAAGACCTGCGGGAGTAGAAGGGAGGGGCAGAGGAGATTCAAGGTTTTCAAAGAACGGTCTCCAGTATCTTCAGCCTTCTTGTGAAATGCTTGATGAGATAAATTGCCAGTCCTGTCCTGGTTGCACTGTAAACCAAATAGTACGTTGTGGCATAGCCTATCTTGGAGAGCGTTGGTGCTCTGAGTACAAGGCTTCCAATGTAAGCGAATAAGAGGAAAAAAACCTCACCAGGAGCCTCATTTGGAAGAAAAATGAGAATGTTACTGAATTTACTTGATCTTTTAGTCTCACTCATTTCTAAAGATAAACCATGGAAACAGGAAAGCGTGAACATCCCATGTCAGCGGGCCAAAAGGGGTGCATCCAGAGGCTATAATGTCCGAACACCCTAATCTCACTTTTGCTACAGTGAGCTACAGTTTATTAGAGCTCATCTATGCTGAGTAGTAATTAAAGATCGAATGAAGCTCAGAGAGACTAAAATCAAAAAACAGAAGTTGTCATTGTTCACATAAGAAACTTATTCCACTCCAAAAGACCCAATGGTTGCTCTCAGTAGCTTCATATAAATGGAGAGCAGAATTAAAGAAATAGACAAGCCTCGACAGACGCTACAATGGAACGGTGATGGATCAAAGCAAAAAGGAGGCTTAAGGCAAGAAAGATCCATTGGTACCCAAAGTGTCCATAGAGAACTCATACTAACCAATAAACGCCACAGTGCATTAGCAAGTGAAAGATCAATAGAAACATTAGTTCTCAAAACACTGGAAAAGTAAGTACGCTTAGCTCTGTGACATGAAAATGCCAAACCACAACAGAATTTACATATCTTTTAATTGTTTGTCATTATGTTTGTTGCATCGAATCTCTGACCCTTTCTCATTTGCTATACACATCCGCTGATTTCAATTAAAATGTGTATTTTGTTGTACAAAAGGCATCCAACATGGCTATCTTTCACATTTTCTCTCACCCTGCATCATTGCCACAGAGGTTTGTAGTTATGTGTGAGTGTCTGGTATAAAAAATTCTTGACCTTGGAGGCAAATGTTTAGGTACTTTTTCAAGCTGTAATCTCTCTTTCTAAATACACCACTTACAATGTTTTGACTATGGGTATGTATGACTACTGCTCATTCTCTCTGAATCTAGAATCTGATTAAAGGCTATCAATACCTACCTTATTTGCGAACTTTAAAGTCAGGGTTAGCCAACATAGGTCCAGGAGGACAGGCTTCATAACAGACATGAAGAAATACCCATAGCTTGATGGAACTCCATTGACTCCCCTTGACGTCGTGCACCATCTTCAAAATCAACTGCATCACTTAGAACGCCTTTATGACCAGCAACCTCGCTAATCTTCCAGACAAGCTCCCATATTTCCAGTCAGGACCTCATCAAACTGCAGACTCAGAAATTCAAAGCAGAAAAAACACGTCAGCTGGTCTTTTCCAGCCATGCATTCAGGATCTGGGAAAGCATGAGAGTATTTATCGGGAAAGCACACGTGGATCGACCCCTTGGAAGAGGTGGCGGTATAGCCATTATTTATAAAAACACCTTTAGGTGCGTCACATCCTCCTTCGACATTCCAGACTGTGAAAGTTTAACTTTCTCTCTTTATCTGTCCCCCACTTTTACTTTCTCTGGAATGCTTCTCTATCGGCCTCTGGGACCTGGTACTCGCTTTTTAGACACTTTACCTGAGGTTGTAGCCAGTCTCATTTGTAAATCCCCTAATTTTTCTATCCTTGGGGATTTCAATATCCATCTTGATAATGAAGACTGTCCTCAAGCTAAATCACTATTAGCTTCTCTCACTGCGCTTGACTTAACTCAACATGTAATTGGATCCACTCACATCAAAGTCCATACTTTGGACCTTATATTTAGCAATTTCCCTGATCTTACTGCCCTGCCTCCTTTGCCTCTAACTTGGACAGATCACTCCCTCCTATCTTTTTCTTTCCCCTATAATGTCATGCGAGATCTGCAATCTAGCTCTTTAACCTCCGGGTGCATCTGGTCAAAGCTGGTTTCCAGTGAGTGGCGCGCGGCTCTCCAAGCCTCCCTTAGGTTCAATAGCTTTCCTGCCTCTGCAGATTAGTTTGATGAGTAGATTTCCTCCTCTTTGGATGGTATTCTGCCTATCAAATCAAGAGTCAATAAGCTATCCCATAAGGCTAAACCCTGGTTCTCTCCTTTCTTATTAGAATTGAGAGAGAAATGTAAAAAATTAGAAAGAATCTGGAGAAAGAATTACAGCCCCTCCGACAGAGAAGTTTATAGGCAATCCATCAAACTCTATCACCAAAATATCAAAGCTGCCCAGTCCACCTACTATGGCACTAAAATAGAAAACTCTTCCTGCTCACAGAAGGAAATTTTTCAGATCTTTAAAGAACTCACCATAACCCCTATGCCAGCCCCTCCCACAGAGGCCTCCATTGAATATAGTAACCGTTTGGCATCTTGTTTCCATGATAAAGTCATCAAGATATATTCTGGGTTCTCTTCCTCTCTTCCCCAGCAGTCATCAGAAGATCAAGTTACGGACACCGCCTTTTCTGGAATTCCACTAACTGCTTTTGCACCTCTTACGGATGCCGTAACAGCCAACCTCCTCCTCAAAATTAAATCGGGCTCTCCCCTTGATCCCGCTCCCCCAGCCATTCTCTCGCGGGTTTCAGATATTGTTGTCCCTCCTCTCACAAAAATACTGAATCACTCGTTATCTTCAGGTTCTCTCCCTTCATCTTTCAAGCACGCCATTATTAAGCCTCTTCTAAAAAAGCCTAATCTGGATCCTTCTTTATTGGAGAATTATAGACCTATTGCTCTTCTTCCCATCTCAGCAAAAATCCCAGAGAAACATGTCAACTATCAATTAACCAGTTACCTGGAGAGCCACAAACTCCTCCACCCTACTCAAATGGGCTTTAGAGCTCATCATAGCACGGAGTCAGCTCTCCTTACGGTGACGGAGTCAGCCCGTCAACTTTTGGATCAAGGGGCTTACGTGGCCGTCATTCTACTTGATCTTAGCGCAGCTTTTGATACGGTGGACCATAATCTTCTCTGCTGCAGGCTCTCTGAATTAGGGATAGGAGGTTTAGCACTGTCTTGGCTCTCTGCCTTCCTTAAAGGAAGATCCTTTCAAGTTTCGGATCGAGCCTTTTTCTCTGAGATTTTTCCATTGACTTGCGGAGTCCCTCAGGGCTCCTCCCTGAGTCCGACTCTTTTTAATGTTTATCTATCCCCACTGGCTAAAGTGATTGTTCCTTATAATTGTTCCTTGGTCATCTATGCCGACGATACCCAGCTTGTGGTATCACTATCTAGTTCTGGGGATTCATACGCGGCCAATCTTTCTTGCTGTATGAAGGATATTGGAGACTGGATGATTCAATCTAAGCTTAAATTTAATGATGGAAAATCAGAAGTTATTGTTTTGGGTAATGGTTCCCCAGCCTCCCCCCTCGCATCGCACTCAGAGGTTTTTAACAACCTTCTTCCTCCCAAGGCTCAGGTAAAAAGCCTTGGTTTTTGGTTGGATTCTCACTTGACTATGGATTTTCAAGCAAAAAAAGTCTCTTCTACATGTTTTGGTATCTTAAGAGTCCTTAGGAAGGTTTTTAACCTTCTACCCTCCACGGCCAGAACAGTCTTTGTTCAAACTCTGATTCTTTCCCGCCTTGACTACGGGAACTCTCTGTTTCTCAGTTCCCCAGCCTATGTGATAAAGAAGTTGCAGACAGTACAGAATGCAGCAGCCAGGCTTCTTACTGATCTTCCCAGACATCTGTCTGCGAAGCCGGCTCTTTCAATACTCCACTGGCTCCCTATTAAGCAGTGCACCCATTTTAAAGCCCTGTGCATTGTTCACAGGGCCCTCCATGATAAGGGTCCGATGTTCTTTAGAAAACGGATCCTTATCTACGCCCCCTCCCGAAGTCTGAGATCTTCCTCCTTCCGACATGTTAATATCTTTCGGTTCAAGAGAGCTTGGGGAGCCAATTCCTTTTCCACCAAGGCTGCCCGCCTTTGGAATGCTCTTCCCTCTGAGCTCCGTCATGAACCCTCAGAGCAGCTTTTTAGGAAGAAACTCAAAACTATCCTTTTTTGTAGCTAATTTCTCTGGATCTTCCTTGTCTCTGGCAGTAGTCATGTTATGTTAGCGCTGGGATGCCTTAGGGTAACTATGCGCTTTATAAGTCCATAAACTAAACTAACTAAACTAACACTGCTTCAATTTCAGAAAGGGTTGAAGATGGACCTCTTTAAAGAACACTAAATAACAATCCTTAACAGTCCACAACCCAGATACCTCTCATATCATTCATTGACTTTATGCTTGTCTTTGACCCTGCACAGTGCTTCACTGCCTTTTGACTAGGTCGACACTATTGAAATATCACATATATAGTTACATATACATACATAATTTTAGGATATCCACTAACTATGTAAATGAGTTTCACTGAGATTCATTGTATGTAAAATCATTCATGCTACAACCCTACAAATCTGGCATGGGTCTAGAACTTCTGTACCTACTTTGTTCACTTCTATTTTGAATTATCTTCAAGTTCACCTTCTGCCATCTTGTTCCTGAGCACACTGCTGGAAGAGTAGTATCCTCATATACATGTGGTTCCAGTCAGTGAGATGGCTCAGTGATCTTTAAGCTCACTGCTGACATCTGATATGCTTTGTGTCAAAAGCTAAAGTCCTGGAAAGGCCAACTTAGTCTTCCACCCTGCTAAGGTTGATAAATTAAGTGCTATTGACTTGGGTGAGGTTAACATATGTTATGTAGAAGGTATATGCATTTAAAACTGTGGTATTATTCATTATGTAAAAGTAAAGTGCCCTTTTCATGAAAAAAGTAGTACACCTGCAACCAGAGATTTATGTCTACATGCAGGTGCAGATTTGCTACTTTTTGTATCATCAATGTTACCTACAGTCCACTTAGAAAACTGCACCAGGTGCTGGTTTCTAGGTAAACCCCTGGAAATATAAGGTGATTCCTCCCAAAGGGTCCTGTCCCCTCCTGTGGAGTTATTCATAACAGAGAAATCCCCACAGGGTGAATAGAGCTCCCCGTGCAAATACACATTTGTTTCACTGTGGGGAAAAAAAATCCCCAAAAAGAAAGCTTTTCCTCTACACTCTTACTGACTGTGGGTTTATTTGTCCACCTTCCCTTCATTGAAAGGGAATCACTCCAGACTTTGACTGGAGTAAGTTTTTAACAATTTCCGGGGTGGAAAGAGTTTAGAGGGAAGTTTGGGAATGGCCACAAATACACGTTAGTGGGTATTTTCAAACTCCCAAGTAAACTGCACCTTAGAATGACTATCCAGTGAACACAAAGTAAACGTCTTCAAACTAACCTCAGTCTCAAATCCAGGCCAACACCTTGTTACAGGAACATAGCCTTGAGATGAGACTTAACCAATAACGTATGTTGCAGCCTCCCTACATATCAAATCCTTACGCAAAATCACCAGTGGACGGGCAAAGAATGATTACAACTAAAACACTCTCTCAGTCTCTCTCTCTCGACATGAGCTTTGCCCTGCCAGGACTCATCATAATCACTGGGAACAAATCTGCCTTCTGGAGGAACCAGTACCTTCTCTCTGTCATTGACAAGCTTTCCATAACAGCAAACATTGTTACAACAGTAATCTCATCTACCCACAGACACAGGAACAAAACTGTTCTCTCAGAACTTGACCCTCATCTCTAAGTAAACTCATCAGCCAACAAAACCACAGAAGTCAACTAGCTTTAAATATGACTTAGCCTTGGTCAAGCACATCCCTCTCAAGACATACATACACTCTAAATGGTGATATAAAACATGTTGTATAAATGGAGAGATTAAAAAGAAGAAATCAACATTCGTTGCCTTTGAGCCATAACACACAAAATACACCAATGTAAGCAAACAAGTCTGTTTCTTATAACTAGACAGGGCCTACAAATCCTCCACCAAGAAGGAAAAACAAAACAACTTAATCCTACAATCAGGAAATAGGCTCAACCATGGAGTGGCAGTGAATCCACCCTGTGCTTCATCAAATATTAACAGAAGAACATTATCTATAGAAATTGAGTCACTGCACTTCTAAAGTACTGCACTTGATACAGTTCAACACTTCTCACTATGGGACAGTCTACAAAACACTGGCACCAAGGAAATCATCCTTAACATCATCCACTCTGGCAAACCGAGCTTCATTACAGTGTCCCCATCCCAAGCTACATTTCAAAATTAAAGCAGGTGCACATTTATTGCTCCCACTAATTTTCAACGCCTACTTCAGCTCACTATAGAATCTCATCAAACCTAATAACTTGCTATCATACAACTACAACAATAACAGTCAGATCATCTTACAATTAGAAAGCCCAAGGGCGTCTCACAGGTCAGGACTAGGCCACCCTCTCTATGACATTAATCAATGGTTGCTGAAAATTAGTCTTAAACCATTGTTGATTCACTCCGAGTGAAATATAGGGGTCCATTTTGGGGAGGGCCAAATCTTTAATGCTTCCCATTTGAGCTTCAGTGCTTCTTCTCTTCGCTAGAAGAGAGTCTCGAAATGTTGCTGCTTAGATAGAAAATATGATTCTACTAAAGTGTTTCTTGTTGTAAGGAGGGCTAGTCACCTCGGGTGACAGCCACACCTCTGTAGCAGTGATTCTCCATGAGGGCTAAGGGGGCCCCTTTCAGTGATCTCTTCCAAGAGTACCTTTAAGCTTTACTTGAATGAAAGGAGGTTGCCAAGGATAGTCAAGTCAAGTCAAACTTTATTTGGCCGGAATACTCGGCCATAAACGCACATATATAAAGTTAAAAACAATCATCAATTACAATTTTTTCACTGAGATCTAAAAAAACATAACTCATTTATAAGCCTATAATACATTGTTTTTTTTTTATAAAACAGGGGCTCTCACTTCCCAAGAGTAAAAACAATATTCCAACACTACAATGCATAAACTTTTCTTATGTAATAGCAGCAATTATATAAATGAGATCTGCAGTACATATATCAACAGACGACATGGACTGCAAATAAATCAACCCCTCTCTATGTGATGTAAAATAAAATGGGGCGCACAAATCTCAGCCTTGGAGAGGCATACAAAGTGCAAAATAGCATGAAGTGCAAAGTGGATTGTTCAGTTAGCCCATCACAGGGGCATGGAGGGAGAGATGCGTGCCAGGTACCACAGACAGGAAAGGCCACTAAACAATGAACTATATTGAGCCTTAACCTTGTAAGATAACTTCTGTGTCCTGGGTTCACTAACCATGACATGTATGGCTCCATATTAGATGTTGCGGAAATCTGCATATATCTCATACATGTAGGGATATCTAAAACCTCCAGCAGCCTAGATTCTTCTCTAGCTGCGCCATAAAACGAAACTTTGCTTTATGGCTAGCAAAAGTATTTTCAAGAATATCAAAAAAGATCTACAACCTAGATTATAAAAGGTGCGTTTTACAAAAGTCATCCATGGAATTAAGTCCATATTATCCAATCTTAGGCAGTCAGTCCCCACTCTTCTAGAAAAATTAGCTTGAGGGGTACATCATATTTTCAGCCACAGAAGTAGGGGCGCAAGCTTTATACGGTCTTCAATATAACCCAACCCTAATTCCATGTGAAAACTAAAGCTCACAATTGCCCTAGGAATCGCTATCAGTTTACACAAAAAACTGTTTTCAGCAGCCGGGAGTTTCCCCACAGCTGTGTGCCCACAAACTCTGGCTCCATTGGTTCCTACTGCTAGGCACTTGGGCTAATAAAGCTGGACCATCTCCTCCACAGTTTTTTGTCCTAGTCTTTTTGCGAACCCGAATATAGCCTCTCCAACTCCTCCCATGTTTGCACTTTCTGAGCTAATAACCTGGCAAATGTCCCACTTGACTCAAATAAAATACCTAAATAATTAAAAGATGATGTAGCTGCAATAGGTCACTCTTCCATATGGAAGGTCTTAGTCTTCAGATTTTTTGGACCTCATAACATTACAAAAGACTTTTCATGATTAACCTTGAGCCCCAAAATAAAATTATTAAAACCCTCCAAATGTTTTTGGAGACCATTCGCGGTACGAGCCAAAAAGATCGTCAGTGTATAAAAGTACAGGAAATGGTTGATTACCATTCTTGGGAACATCCTCAGTGCACTTACTTAAAACTGAATACAGGAAATTATTATAAATTAAAAAAGGGAGGGGGGCCAATGTACTACCCTGCCTGAATCCCCTTACCACCGTAATAGGGGGTGTACAATCCCCACTATATGTGTAAAGCACTCTGGTGGCAGAATCCTGACGCAACTGCCTTAAAAGGTTTAGTAATGGGGAATGTATACCTGCCTGTTCCATCAGGCCTCACACTTTGTCCCTGTCTACCAAATCGAAGGCACAGGAGAGGTCCATGAAAGCCATATGAAGAATACTTCTCCTGTCTGTCACATATTTACCAAAAAAAACATACTGTACTGGGCTAAAGAATGAAGTTTACTCCGCCCAAGACTGTAATTTCCCCAAAATTACCTCGCGTAATAGCTTCAACGTTTCATCAATCAATGAGATTGGGAGGTAGCATGTTGGCAAGTTCCAATCGCCTCTCTTGTAAGGGACAATTATTGGTTCCTTCCAAGATGGAATCAGACCACCTTTTACCGCTGTCCTAAAAGCATTTGTAACCAAAGAGGCCCAAAGGTCTACATTAGCTTTGTACAAGTCAGCCGGGACCCCATATGGGCTGGGAGCTTTACCATTAGCGGCACTCTTTATGGAGTCAGAAACTGACACTCAATCTACAAAGTCAGTCACCCAACTATCTTCGAACTCAAACCCACCTTAATTTCCGTTCGATCCTTCCTTGTTCTCCGGATTAAAAACTACAGAATAATGGGCGACCCAGTCTTGTTCGGGGATGTGACATGTGATATCACCAGACAAATTGCCTTTGAAAAATGAGCGGTTAACTACATTCCAAAAAAGTTTAGAATCCTTAAATCGAGCCATCTTATGTAAATCCTCCCATGCTTTTACTCTGATTTCAGATTTCCTCTGTATAAAGGCTTGTTTGTATTTAGATCTTGCTATCCTGATATCTGTGGTGTTACGTGGAATACAATTGGTGGTTGATTTGAGTAACTGCAAAGCTGCTGTACATTAATGAGAACACCATGAATTACCCACTCTGACTTTTTTAAAGGTTTTTTGGAAACAAGCCCACCAGATATTGCTTTACATAGTCCATAAAAATGATTTAAAATATTTATAGGGTCATCTGAAACTGAAAGGCAGCCGAACACCTCCTTACGGATTTTGACAACCAAGTTTTCACGAAACTTCTTTGAATCAATAAAACCCCATTGCAAGCAAACCCCTCCTATTAGGTGTATAAGCTATTGGTGCTATAGAATTTCCAGGTGAACTAGACACTGGGTAGGAGCACAACTTTAAAACAACAGGGTATGGTCACTAAATGGAAGTGGGAGAACCTCATAACCAAGAGCACACTGGACCAGATCACTTGATAGCAATATAAAATCAATTGTGGATCCCCTTCCTGTGAAAGTGGGCAGATTATATAACCTTCCTTCTGGATATCTCATCAAAATTTAAATTTAAGGATAGAATCAGAAGGT
Source organism: Pleurodeles waltl (assembly GCF_031143425.1). NCBI lineage: Eukaryota > Metazoa > Chordata > Amphibia > Caudata > Salamandridae > Pleurodeles > Pleurodeles waltl. The sequence continues at coordinate 323,211,186 of NC_090436.1, forward strand.
TTAATGCATAAAGTGACCAGCATCCTCATCCTGGAGGTCAGAATAACCACATACACGCTCCCCCTCATGAGGGCATTTGGACATGTTAAAATCACCAGCACAGGCAATTGAACTAGAAGAATTCCCTCTATCAACTCACACAGCTATGTTCTTACCCAAAACTTCAATAATGCATGTGGGGTGTGGGGAAAAAAAATTAAAAATAAAAAGTAATTAAAAATATTAAACTAACTAGGAGGATGGAGCTTTAAAATTTGTAAACAAAGCCCGATTCTATTAATTTAATCTCCACACCCCTAAGGGAATTTTTCACAAATATTGCTACCCCCCCATACCCCACCCTCTTGGCTCTACCCACAATACCGGAGGACGCTTTCAAACAGCAAGATTTAAAACCATTTATGGCTAAGCTATCCGAAGCCCAGGTTTCTTGACAACAAATCACATCATAACTCCCAATAAAGGTGAGCCAATCCTCATTTTGCAATTTGTTTTGAATCCCAGCAACATTCCAGGACAATAACTACACACCCTGTCTGGGCCTAATGGACTCTCGCATAGTTTCATTTCCTGCAAGATTCCCTAGGGAAGTATTTTGCTGATCTGGGGTGATCCCATCCTTTTCTTGTAAACCAAAGGGACCCCTGTCTACCACATGACAAAGTCAATTGCTTGTCTCTAAATTGAACAACACAGATAACTCGTTCTCCAGTGGGAGCAAGAGGACTGATTGCTTACTGGCCTAAGTGATGTCTGCACACTTCATCCCACTAACATGAAAGGTGGATGGGTGTAAATGCCTGTAAAATACCCAAGAGGTAAGATTATTAAAGGGTCAGATTTTATCATACCTGTACGGATTTTAAAGAAAATGTCCCCTGCAGTCCTAGGCCTGTGGAAATTCACAATCACTCTGTCACTAGAATAACTTTTCTCAAAGGGGCCAAAGCCAACCTCTCTCCTTACGAATAAAATCTCATGGGCCAAATCCCACTGAGAATTAAACAAATCCCACTGAGAATTTACCATACGGTTTAACCAGAATAACTCCTTATTCTTAAGGGAGGCTGTTGATTCCAAGGAGCCTGCTGATAAATGTGGAATATTATAACATAAGGGCGTGAGGCTGGCAGGAGATCAATGACAGGCAGAGAATTTGAATGAGTAACCGATTTGGTACAGATACTGAAAAGCTCTCCCTTTGAGGGGGAAGTTGGGAGGGGTGCACTATTCCTGCTGACCTAATACGCTGGCTTATATTATTAGACACCCCCTCAGGACCTCTAATACTTGTATCATCAAAATGTTGCACCTCTTGCGGTGCTTGCTGAGGAACCATAACTGCAAGGGGACATAAATCTAATGGCACTAAAGACCCAGGCACAGATAAGGCTATTGATGTGTTTTTTCTGCCTCCTCTTGCCTTACTACAGGTTTCCCACAAATTGGCAAGTTAGATAGCTGCATTACTTTGGTTTCATTACTAGTTAAGTGCTCATAAACCGGACAAAGCTTGGTGTCCAGAATCTCACTTAAACAAGATTTCAAAAGGTTCCAAACATTATCTGGGAAAGATGGAAATTGTGCATAATGCTGCATCCCACTCCATTCCAGCAGCTCCTTCCTTTTATTTGAGTCCGGCTTTGGCACTCTCCCCTGCTGCTTAGATGGTATCTCAGTTTCTACTTCCAAGAGGCTTGATGTCGGTGTTGGGGGGGGGGGGTATATATAATGTTGCAGTTTTCTTACTGAGTAATAACACAAATCCCCAGTTCACTGTTATTGCACTTCCCATCTCCTAACGCCTCATTAGTAATTATGGGAACCAAGGACTGACCGATAGAGGGTGCACTACATTGTAAGCCATTTCCCTACACTGAAGCCCCTGGTGGCAATCAAGGGGATATAAGGGATACCAAAAGAGTCTCTACTTTTAATGACAGCCGCCGCTCCGCGAGCTTAATTTAATTGGTTTCCAAATCAACAGCCCTTACCAAAAAGTAATCAATTGTTGCGCAAGGTTGTTTCATTTGTAGGGGATTTTGTAAGGAAGAATACCCTGCTTGAGTTATCTTTTGTTTGCTCATTCCCAGGAGCCGAGATCCAAGGGCCAAGAGAAGGGGTCCAGACTCTGTCGGGCTATGGTAGGTTAAGACACGTCCTGTTCTGTGCGGAACCCAGGCAATTCTTAAAGGACACGCCTCCGGCTGTGAAGGAAAGCTTTGGTGGCATTTCCTGCCACAAATACCATCAGCAAATGAAGTCCGGTCCATGCCCGCTCCCACCTCTGCAACCCAAGTTTCCTGTGCTGCAGGGAGCCGGGCAGTTCTATCATGACTTGAGGTGATACCGTCCAGGGACTTTAAAATATTTATGAACAAGCCAGGTAATGTCTCCATTATATTTGATTCCACACTACAGACCTATTATCATTCAGAGCTGACTGTTATTTTATAACATTTCCCACCTCCAAAGGCTACTAGGCATTTTGAAATCTTTGGGAGCTGTATTATGAAGTATAATAAAAGATATCAATCATGTACACCTGTCAGCCTTAGGGTGATCTTCTCCCCAACGTTTTGCTGAATTTGTTTTTGCTTGCTTTAGAGCTCCGCCCCCTTTACCACTGCTAACCATTGCTAAAGTGCTTGTACCCTCTCCTTTAAACATGCTGAAATTGGCTTACACTGATTTGGCAAATTTACAGGACTTGCAAGTCCCTAATAAAATGGTACCATATGTGCCCAGGGCCTGTAAATTAAAGGCTACTAGTGTACCGGCAGCACTGATTGTGCCACCCACTTATGTAGCCATTTAAAGCAGTCTTGGGCTTTCCATTGCAGTGTGTTCTGTTTAATACTGTGATTTCAACTTGGCATAATAAACCTTTTAGCAGGCCTAAACATCCCTTTTTCACCAATATAAGTCATCCCTCGGGTAGGCCAATAACAGCCCATAGGGCAAGGTGCAGTATATTTTAGACATGTACTATTTGAACTTTTTTAATTTTTACAGGTCCTGGTAGTGAAACACGTTACTACTTCAAGGCCCGCCTCTCCCATAGGAGAACATTGGGTTACTTTATTACATTTAATAAGTGATCATTTTCAATTGAAAGCAGGTAGGAAGACTGAGTTTTGTCTTGCAAGAATTGTAATTTAAAACCCCTTTAAAGCTGGATTTTAAGGCACTGTTTTGGAAATGTCACTTTTAAATAGTTGGCATTTTCTTGTCCCAGCCACTTAGTGCCTGCAGCCTGTACCTTAGGTCACATGACTAGGTATAGCTGGCTGTTGGTCCCTGTGTATTGCTCCCAGACAGTGAGACAAAAAAGGAATAGGCGCTGGCAGGATGGGCCATCTCTGACTTGATGGGGGCGGAGCTGTCACCTACCACTCTTGCACCTCACAAAGACTGAGCCTCAGCACAGTCACAAAGGGTTTCACACTAGTCTTTTGTGACCACAGACAAGCTGCTGCCGGGGGGGGGGGGAGGACAGGAAATTACAGTCATCTCTGTAGGGGGAGGACTCTAGAAGTTTCTCCTACTTGAAAGTGAGCACCAGGTATAAATATTGAATCCTCAAACCCACCTCTTCAGGACACATTTGGACCTGTGGAAGACTCAGAAAAAGGTCTGCTGTGGTGCTTTGCTGCAAGAAGGACCGCCACTCTGCTGCTATCCTGCCTGAGTGAGAAGGACTGGATCTGACACTTGAACCCAGGACCACTACAGTGACTCCAACGGCTAGTTAGCTGGCCTCCAGACCAGAGCCTCAGGGAAAGAAATGGCTCCAGCCACCTTGACCTTTGCACCTGGACTCTTTCTGCTGTGAGTCGTGCCCCAAGTGGTGCCACTCTAGTCCTGGACCCTTAGAAGTAGGTTGGAAGGTGCTCTGCCAGCCCAGCTGTGCTCAAAGCAGAACTGATGCAGTGCAATGCATCGCCTTGCAGCTGCACATTGGAACCAACACTGTGTGATGCATACCCAATGCAGGATGTCACAACTTTTCAGAACCACCACTGCATGTTGAATCCTCGATGCAGGACTTCACATCGCAGCCTCACAGCTCTTCGGAACTGCCACAATGCAACACATCCTTGATGCAGGACCTCGCAATACAGTCCCTAGGAAATGCCGCTGTGCAACACATTTTCAGTGCAGAATGTCGCATCAGAGCCCTGCAGCTTCCTGGAACCGCAGCTGCCTGATGTATCCACGACATGGGGGCTCCTGCATCTTGCCCACATTACATTGCAGTGAGTCTGAACTTGTGACTTTATCCTAGTCCTGCATGGCCTGATAACCACAGTTGGGGCCTTGTACTTTTTTAACCTAAATATTGAAAATTGCATATCTCTGGTTCTACTGGCTGGACTTTTATTGTTTTGGTGTCAAATAATGTACTAAATTTTACTCTATTTGTCTAAATTGTTGTGAGACTTTCTTGCATTGTGTTTTCATTTTATTTCTGCTTGTCTGTTGCATAAATACTTTACACATTGCTTCTAGGTTAAGCCTGACTGCTTGTGTGCCGAAAGTATAGTTTTATTTGGGGTTTGCTTTAGTTTCACCCTGACAAGAAATGTGGTTCCTGCTTTAGTACAGTTTCACCCTCCTGAACCAGTAAACAATTTCCTAATGATCACTTATGTTCTCTTTGACAACTTCATTTTGAAAAAACAATTCATCATCAATATTTATGAAAAGTGATTATTCCTAAAAAAATACTATTGTATTGATTTAACTACTGGGTGGAGAGGTCAATCCTAGCTTGCACTGACATACCCCTAATTGAGCTCACATATTAAAACAAGATATGACACAGGAGCTGGTTCTAAAGAGGCTCCCCACAAAGCCATATTCTTTCCTATTTGATCTGAGTCAAGACTGCCATTGCCTCTTCAAGAGTTTATTTTTGGGATACCTGCCCAAAAGAAAAAAATGTGTGTCCATCAACTGGCCAAGTGTGGATCTGTTTAGTGGTACCAAATAATTCCTGGAATAGCATAAAATCAAATTTTCATCATAAATCAAAAATGTGTATGGGCACAAAAAAGCTTTTGGTACAGTAGTACATGTGCACATGAAGATCTCTCAGTAAAACCACGTTGATTTCAACTGAAGAAAAGCATTTGTAACCCTCCTACAAAGAAATCTTTGAGACCATGGCCCTCAGCTCCAGCTTATATAGATATGTTGGATGCTCCTTGTAGAACGTGAAGCATCTGGTCACATCCTGTTACAAATAGAGGAGCTAAGACTCTCACATTAAACAGCCAAGCCCTTTGGTATCTTCTGCAAGAAGTGCCTGTGGGTGCCCGCTTGGCCTGTGCCCAGAGTTCTGTGTCACAGCAGTGGGCTGCATTTTGGGGGGACGCTTCTGGACCATGTACATGTTTCTCCTTGGCATGGACGAAGTTCTTTTTTGCTGCCAGGTGCGGGCTTCTAAAAGATACTAAGGATAACCACAAACACCTACTTTTATAAGAAACTTCAACTTACAACCGGATGCTTTCAACATACTAATGCCTTAATTAATTTAGGGTCACATATTCTGACAAGATGGACCTTGTGTCTCTTTTAGGGTTTGGAGGGAACCTAAAACCCTCCAGTTTCTAGAGATAACCTTAAATAGAATTCACTGGCTGAATTACTGCAATAATTAAATACCTATGGTCGATTTTACTCCAAATTATTTTCCTCCAGAATTAGGAGGATTTTCAGTTCCCTTTAAATTCTAAAGGAGGCCTTTTATAAGCCAAGTAGATTTGAATATAATTATATAACAACCAAAGTTCTTTTACTTGTCAATTATGAAATAGGCAGGTTCTGTATTCACGCTGGACCACACAATTTTAAAACCACTAGCCAAATCACTCATTTAAGGTTATGGGTATGATTATATATGTGCTCAGTTCAGATCATGTTAAGTATCAACACATTTGTGACATTTACAAGATTATTTTTGTTTTTTAAATGTTTGTTTTTGTGGCCTGATTGGGGATTGGTAAAAGTTTCCAGGAATAACCACAAAGGATCGACTTTGAATTAAGGGTGGGTGGAATGTTTCGCGGAACTGGTGGAAATTGGTCAGAACTCTGCATTACAAGAGTAAATAGGAGGTCCAGTCAAACTATGCCAAAGGGTGTGAGGTTGAATTTTTTTTCCCACGAGGCTCCAGAAATGTGAGCAAGATATGGCATCCCTTAGCATGATTTTCTAATGCAAGCGGTCATGGTCTGAGGGTTGCCTCTCAAGTAGATTTGCTGCAGCATAAGTAGATTTTCTACTCGAGCTGCAGCAAAATCAACTTTGAATGGGCGCGTGCTCTTGCGCACCCACTGGTCCTGTTCACACTAATTTTTCAGTGCTGCTCACCCTAAATTGCTGCTTGAGTAGCTCGACGTTCACATTTTCCGCCCTTTGGCAGAACTTTGCAGAATCATGCAGAGTTTTTATGTAACTTCAAAGAATTCCGCAGAGTCAAAATCTGCAAGTTTGGCCCACCCTTGCTTTGTAAGGAACTTTAACATTACAGAATGCTTTGAAAATACATTAATTATTAAAGGCCACAGATTCTGACGTGGGAGAATGGAGGCCTCATTTAGAATTTGGAGGGAACTGAAAATACTCCAATATCTGTAAAAAACTCTAAACTCAAAGTCCATTCTACAGGCTCAATTTCTTCCACAATAATATCCATGAAATAGAGGAAACACATCTGGCTGATGTTGCTCCATATTTAGATATTCTTCCCAAATTAGAGGACTTTAAGTTCTCCCCAAAAATTAAATAAGACCTTTTACAATTATAGTAGATTTGATGATAACCATATAACACTCAACGTTGTTTTACTTACCAGTCCTGGCACTGAAAAGGATAACAGGGCAGATAATTTGGCAGAGCATAAACCAAGTAACCCTGATCAATATTACTATATTGTACCAAAACAAGTGTAATGTCATGGCATCAAAACTATCTTAATACCATCAACGACTATAACAAATATACAGTTTCCTTCTTGATCAGCCATATTCAGGTGTAACTATAATGTGTGTGTCGCAGATGAAGTACACTATTTGATGACATCACCAAAAAAGATGCTTACTTTGACCGTCATTCCTAATCGTGCATCCACCATGGATGGCAGGTGCTAATATCACCAAATCGACTTTCATCCCGTTTCTCAACCATAAGCAAATAAGGCCCATATTTATACTTTTTTGGCGCTGCATTTGCGTCGTTTATTGACGCAAAAGCAGCACAAACTTACAAAATACAACAATATTTTGTACGTTTGCGCCGCTTTTGTGTCAAAAAATGACGCAAATGCGGCATAAAAAAGTATAAATAAGTTTTGCAGTGGTCGCAATAGAAGCAAAATACATGTAACTGTTTATCTCCTGTGAATTTGAAATATAGAGTGCTCCTATGCACACCTGGAAAAGAAGGCATACTTCACCACAGTCGATACATCTCCAGCGTTTCAATTTACCAACATTAAGGATCAAACATCTGTAACGTGTGTACTAGATTTGTTTTTTTCAAACGAGTTTGCACTTGATTTAAAAAACTCGCTTTCAGTCAGGCGCTTTGCTGCAATCCACGCTCCATGACTGACAGATTCATCATTGTTTCCACTTGATGGTGTTTGGATGCTCTAAAATGAATGCTGCTCGTGATGACAACACAGGATGCTGTGTATATTTACTCAGAAACTTTGGCAGCTGATCAGCTTCGTTTAAAATAAACAGAACGAGTCAGCAAGTATGATGAGTCAAATATTTGCACAGGCCTCCACCAGATAGATCATATTTACTGATGAACCATCTTCACACAAGGAATCCTGTTTATAAAATGTAAGAGGAGCTTCCACCTTCATCTTTAGTACCAGTGCGTGTGGAAGCACCAAATTCAATTATTTTCAGCACCCTTACTACATTTTAATATGAGTACAAAAGAAATTACACTTAGGCCCTCATTATAAGATTGGCGGCAAATGCCGCCTACCACCACGGTGACGGCCGCCAACATACCGTCGCCATGGCTACCGACCGTCCACTGAATTATGACCGTAGCCGGAATTCCGCCAGAAGGCTGGTGGAATTCTGGCTACGGTCATGGTGGCGGACAGCGGTAAGGTGGCGCTGCTGCCAGCATCAGGGCCACGCCATCAGAAGGCCGCCGACCGTATCATGAGCCATGATATGGCCTGGCGGTGTTTTGCTGGCGGATGCTGCTGCTGGCAGCAGCGCCGCGTCCCGTCTCCTGCTGGAGGACCCCCTGCAAGCAGGTAAGTCGGGTTCTCCGACAGGAGAGGGGGCTGGGGAGTGTTGTGTGCGTGTGTTGGGATGTGTGTGTGACTATGTTTGAATGCGTGCATGCGTGTGTAATGCGTGTGTGCATGAATGGGTGGGTGTGTACGTGCATGTTGTGTCGTGTGATTGCATGTATGCCTGTATGTATGTTAGTGAGTGTTGCTGTGAGTGTGTATGAATGTATGCATGCGTGTGTGAACGTGGGAATGCGTGTGTGTAAAGGTGTGTATGTATGTGCATGTATGTGTGTATATGTCGGGGGGTCGGGAGGGTGAGGGTGGAGGAGGACTCTGGGGAAGGGATCAGGGGAGACCACTATCAGGAATTCCCTGGCACTGATAGTGCCTACCGCCATAGTTTTCATGGCAGTACAGAAACCACGGAAACCATGGCGGTGGGCGGGGTCAAAATGTCATAGGCGGCCCAGTGACGGGTGTGTTAACTTGGCAATTTGGCTTTGGCCAAACCGCCAATGTCATAATAGTGGCGGTATGTACCGCCAGCCTGTTGACGGTACTACCGCCACTATTACACCGACCGCCGAGGTCGTAATGACCCCCTTAGTCAGGACAGCATCTCTTTATACATGCTGACCATTCGGGCTCCCTCATCAATTACTATACAACCAAGCAAGCTAGAAAATATAAAGTAAATAGCCCAGTAGTTGATGCTCCCTAACAGCCTCCCAAAGCCTACCCAAAAAGCAAATGAAACACCTTCAGCCCCTACTCAGTGGAAAAAGCAGCTCCTGCTCCAGCTTATACTTCAGCAGTTTTCTCTAAGTCTCCCTTGTCCTGCTAAAGCCTGGGTTACACTCTGCTGCCAGAATAACAGCTCTAAACAATTCAATTTCCCGTGCATCCCCTACAGTAAAATATTTACGAGTCAACTTTACGATGTAAACACTGCTGCCTCCCACTTAAGGCTTTCTATTTTACGAAAGCACCTTTCCGGGCCAATGTACTTTCAAGCTTTGGAGGTCACAGTGGGTTTAGGAGGAAGAAGTCTCTTTACTTGGAAACAATGAAATTCAGGACCTCGCGAGAGCTCAATCAATTATTCACAGGCACTGCATCTACGCACTTCGAACTAAGAACTCACGCCTGCCACCTGTCCTGCAGACACTGTTAATAACAATTCTTATTTTTACAGTCTTTTTTAATACTCTCGGGTACTAGTCAGTCAATATTCTCAGTCACTAGTAATTGATATTTCTTGTTACACATGTTTTCATGAACTCTACAGTTCCATGTAGAGTGCACACATATTATCTCAGTGCAATAGCACCATGGAAAAAGAAGAAATACATACATGTAATATCAGAAACGTGTCCCTAGTGATCCCTAATGCAGTAGGCCTGTCCCTAGCCCCAGCGGCTGGACATAATGAGAAAAACTACATTTAGTGCAAATGAACCCACCAGTATCAAGATGGCACACCATAGCCAACCATAAGGGTTCCAAAACCAACCTGGGCAATTACTTGAGCCACCAACGTGGCACTGGTTATTGATCAAAATGGCGACTTGTTACTGTCACATTGTGTGGGTGCATTACACTTTGCCAACTCCATACTGGATGCATTAGAAATGTCCTTTGAATAAAGACGTATTTCTTGTAGAATACAATAGTGCACTGACTAAGTCAAAGTGTCAGAACAATATTTTTCTCTTCTGAGGACCACTGCATCAGAAGATATTACTCCCTTAGTGCCATGAGAAACATGCTACTCTTCATTAAAAAAAAACTGTGCTAAATAAAGTGAGATGAGTGATTATCAGCAGTGCAGTCTCAGACTATATTAATAATCTTCCGGTAAAGCAGGTATGTCCACTTGGTCATGGAATAGATTTCACACAGGTTGTTAGCACTGAGAAAACTGAAGTGCAGCAACTATCAACGTATTCCCAATTCATCTATTTTCTTTTCTCCTGTGGATTTGTTATGCACAATGATGCCCTAAAATGCCCGGGATAATGGAAGTGGCATTAGCACCTTTTAACTTGTGATAACATCTTGATGATATCTTGCCACACCCTTCACTCAGTGGCATAACAAAACTTGAGCCCCCCCCCTTGCAAAATACACGAAAGGGGCCTCCCACACAGGCCGGCTTTAGCGCTGGTGGCGCCTGGTGCATCAGCCCTTTTTGGCGCCCCCCTCCCATGAGCTCCTTTTCCACAAACTCCTTCTCTTCCACTCTTCAGCAGTGCACCTCACCACTCCATAGCCCCTCTCTGACACACATTTATTTTTGTTTTTTGAAGCGCTCCTCATAGTTTACTCTCAGCTTTGTGATCTGCATGGTACACGTTCTTTGCAGCAGGCACATTATCCCTCTGCGCTTCTTAATGATGAGTAGAAACTGGCAATAGACAAAATTTGAATCTCTCACCAGCAGGAACATTAATCACCTGAGTTATATTGACATTTTTATTGTTGCCTGGAAAATGCTGGATGCACAAGAAAGTAGATGTGCTTCTAAGCCCATAAGTAATTTTAAACACAGTGCCTACACCAAAGTCAGTGCACCGGTCGCACTTCCCTAAAGCCAGCCCTGCCCCCACGCGCCAGACCCAGTCAGGATCCCTCGGGCCAGAGTCTCATGCACAATGCCTGGGCCCCCTCCACCCGAAGCTTAGCCCACCCCAGCACTGCAGGGGCTGTGGGGGCTATTGTTATGCCACTCCCTTCACTCGGGTTTCCTATTTGCTGCTATGGTAAGAGCAATTAAGGAAGCTGCAGAAAAGAGCCTGCCTACTGGATCCCTACTTACTGTACGCTCCTTTGTCCTGCTTCAGGACCCCATAGGTGTGTACAGGGTCAGGCTGGTCTGTAGGGTAATCAGGCAGTGTCTGATGGGCCGGTCTCACAGATCGTTGTGTGAGACAGTTTTCTTTTCCCAGTTTGTAGGCCTCCTTTATGGCCAGGTGGGGCAGCTTTTCCCTTTGATTTCTCTGATATTAAAACAAACATTGCCTGCAGCAAACACAAAGTCATACATTCTCTCACACCTTGCAAAATACTGCAACAGTGTGCCTTACAAGTTCAAACCTGGCCTGATTTTGCAAATGTGGGCCACTTTCTTAACTATCTGGTTTGGTAACAAGGGCCACTTTTATTTCAGTGCCTGGGCCTGTTTCTTGTCCCAGTTGGACTCTGGGTATGTGTAGCACAGCAGTGACAGGGGTACCAACTGCAAGCCAAGGGTAGACACTGACTTAATGGCCTCCCCAGTAACAACCATGGAATCAGTTCCTTATTAGAAGAAACCCAATCTTCATGAATGTGGGGGTGAATTCATGACAGAGTTGTGCGCGCACAGACATCCATTTAAGAGTGTTAGTTTGCTTAATTGTGAGAATAAAAAATAGGTTTAAAAAGGACATTTTCTTCCGTTGGCCATTTTAGTACTTAAAGACCTATGGATCTGAGCAATCTGTACTCTTAGTCATGAATAGTATCTGTGGAAAATGCATGACTCCCATGCTGCAGAAAATAAATATTCTGCATACCCCGGTAGGGACGTGGAGATAGCACAGACGGCGAGATCGTAAATTAAACATGGAAACATAAAATCTATTTTGCATCTTGGGGTGCATTAGGGTGCGGTCTGGAACTCAGCTTGATGACACTGGTTTGGAATCTAGGCCCGTATTTATACTCCGTTTGCGCCGAATTTGCGTCGTTTTTTTCGACGCAAATTCGACGCTAAACTAACGCCAACTAACGCCATATTTATACTATGGCGTTAGAGGCGTCTAGCGCCAAAGTTCCCGGAATGTGCGTCATTTTTTAGCGTGAACCCCTTCCTTGCGTTAATGATATGCAAGGGAGGGATTCCCGTCTTAAAAAATGACTCCCAGGCCTTTACGTGGTATTTATACTCCCGGGCAAAAGAGACGCCCGGGAGTGGGCGTGGCTAAAAACGGCGCATTTGCGCCGCTTTTTAACGCCTGGGTCAGGCATGGCGTTAAGGGACAAGTGGGCTCAAAATGAGCCCAGAGTGCCCTCCCCTGCCCCCAAGGACCCCCCCTGCCACCCTTGCCCACCCCAGGAGGACACCCAAGGCTGGAGGGACCCACCCCAGGGACATTCAGGTAAGTTCAGGTAAGTATTTTTTTTTTTTTTTTAATAATTTTTTTTGGCATAGGGGGGCCTGATTTGTGCCCCCCTACATGCCACTATGCCCAATGACCATGCCCAGGGGACAGAAGTCCCCTGGGCATGGCCATTGGGCAAGGGGGCATGACTCCTATCTTTACAATGATAGGAGTCATGTTGATGGGGGATGGGCGTCGTTAAAAAATGGCGCAAGTCGGGTTAAGACGATTTTTTTGCCTCAACCTGACTTGCCCCATTTTAAGACGCCCTAACGTCATTTTTGCCCAACGCCGGCGCTGCCTGGTCTACGTGGTTTTTTTCCACGCACACCAGGCAGCGCCGGTCTGCTTGCGCCGGCTAACGCCATTCCATAAATACGGCGCCCGCATGGCGCTTCAGAATGGCGTTAGACGGCGCAAAATTTTTTGACGCTAAACTGCGTTAGCGCAGTTTAGCGTCAAAAAGTATAAATATGGGCCCTAATGCGTCAACTTGAGGAGGCCACGCTCCACTTCATTGATGCCGGTCGGCATCTTATGGCATTGCCCTAGGACAGTGGTTCTTAACCTGGGGTTCGCGGACTACTGGGGGTCTGTGTCTCCTACTCAGGGGGTCCGCACCAGCTTAGAAAATTTAATAATATCAACAGACTAGTAAGGTGTATGCAAATAAAGAAGCAAACTGTAAAAATTAAAATGTTAAAACGTTTTGTAAATGTTAAATAATTTGAAACTGGAGGCTAAACAATAAATTGGTTACCTCAGATTGACTTGCGGAGGCAATGCAAGCGCATCAAATAGAATGTGGTCTGTATAATGGGTGGCCTAAATTTAATTTATAAAAGTTCCAACATTTCCATTATTTTTCTTTATTTTGTTTATATGTATTTGTAAATTAAATTAAATAGTCCATATTATGTGTACTTGTTTGATGAATACTTGTTTCTGTATATTTGTGTATAGTTTTGCGGTTTAAATCATCAAACACATCACACATCACAGAACACCTGAGAAACCTCCACTGGCTCACCATCGAGAAGAGAATCATCTCCAAACTCCTTGTACATGCCTAGAGTCCTCCACTACAACATACCCAACTACCTCAACGACCGCATCAACTGGTACGCTCCTTCCAGAGCACTCCGCTTGTCCCAACAGTCACTCGCCGTCATACACCGCATAAAGAAGCCCTCAGCGGGTAGAAAATCGTTTTCAAACCTGGCAGCAAAAGGGTGAAACACCTTACCACACGTCTCAGACAGTCACCATTGCTGCCTCAGTTCAGGAAGGACCTCAAGACCTGGCTCTTCGACTGATCTCTGAGGTCATCCCTCAGCGCCTTGAGACCCTATGGGTAAGTAGTGCACTTACAAGTTCTCGATTGATTGATTGAAAATTGCTTAGGCCAGGGTCCTGGATATCAAAAATGATTCAGTGGGGTTCCCCGGATATCAATAATAGTCCAGTAGGGGTCCCTGGTTTCCAGTAATGATGTCATGGGGGTCCACGGAAGTTCAAAGGTTAAGAACACTGCCCCTGGATGCCACGGGCTGCTTTCAGGTCATTTCTTAACCCTCTGCCAATGGTGTGTAATCACTATTAATAGTGCTGCTTTCCCCTGTTGCCTCAGTTCTCCCCTTTAGGTCTAGCCTGGTGTTGAGACAGGAGGAGGGAGGACCGCCCCTGGAGGATGAAATCTGGATTTCAGATATTGAGCTTTAGCCTGAGGGAGAGTTGGGCCCTCTTCATGCCTGTGAGACATCTGAAGGAGTGGAGATATGTTACTGCTTGCTCCACACTATCTGGCATCATGTGACGTTTTGGAGCAGTACTTGGAGGTGACGTTTTATTTTAGATATAAAAAAAAATCTTGAATTGAATAATTCAAAATGGCAACATTTTCAGGAGAAAAACAACAGTAAGAGACAAAATAATTAAATAGATAAGGTGAAAGAACAATAGGAGTACCCTCGTTTTTTTAATTTAAAAAAACGGGATTAGGGGCGCAATGTAAATTGTAAAAGGGGGTTTAAGGGATTACATATTGTAAAGTAATTGTAGATGTCCCAACACTGCCATCTACAGACAGAAACAAAACGAGCATCAACTGTAGTTGAAATATTATTTCATGAGAGAAACTTCTAAAACTACTCGAAAAAGCAACAGCTACTTGAAAGTATTTGCTGGAAGGTTAATCTCCCGAGATGAATCCCGTAGTAATGAAATAAACACACGGAATCGTAGTTTGATGGACTGAACTTTTGACTCCAGGTGGACTTTTCCATCTGCCAGAGTTTCTTTCTTGTCAATGTCTGACTGGTTCTTCCGTCTTCATTTGGAGCATGGTTGTGAGACTTTGCATTGGACTTGCACTTTCAACAGTTTTGCTGTCTTAAATGACTGTTTCATGTTATTTTCAATATGCCACGTAGCTTATTTTTGCTTTCACCTACCTACCTTGTTCTCTTGGTTGTTGTTCTTTGTCTCTAGACTTTTTCTTGTAATAATTTAATTATATTTAATGACTCACATCATTTTTGGATACAATTGTTCTGGCAAATCCAATATATAAATAAATAGCTTGTTATTGAATACTATGGTTTTTAGTAACTATATGTTTATGCTCAGGTTAATCAGAAGAAGTCAGCCGATATTTGCATCACAGGCATTTCTGCATTGGCACAAGTTAACTCTCCCCAGAGTAAACATAGAAACTTGGTCTAATATCCAGAAATACATGTGTAATGACCCTAACATCATTTGTCAAGTCAAATGGTTTGATAATTTCAGGAAACTATAGAATTGTTGTAGGGAGGGGAGAAGTCACAGTCTTGATGTTATTTGTGGTTGAGCCCACACATGACCTAATTAATATGTAGAACCAAAGGTAAACTAATTTTTCTATGCAGTCCCTGGGTCACTGGTAGCCCAATAGCTCAAACAACAGTCCCCCACCCCAACAGGCATCACATATGACGTATGTACAACAGCTAACAAAATAAAAGAACGTTCACACAGGTTGATGTAGGGATCAGAAATGATATAGGAAAATAAAATAACCCACAGGAGAAATATTTTTAAAAGCTTATTTTTCAGGACATAAAACATAATGGAAGACTTTCAGAGTACCGTGAACCAGAAATTACACTTACTGCTGCTGATGCGTATGAGAATGTGGTTGAAAGTAATTTGGCAGTTTGTCCCCTAGAAGATGATTTAGAAACATTTCTTGCATTCGGCAATAGAAGCCTATAGGCTGTGGCAAGTGATGGCTCCACAAGTTGGAATAAGATGTTAGTGGTGGTGCAATAGTATGCAATTTCCTACGTAATAGCTCTGAGGATGAAAACAGCAACTTGAGCCTTTGAACTTGTATTTTGTGGGAGGACTTGGAGTTGTTTCACAATCATGCAATGACATTTTACAAAGGTCCAAGGGTTTCCACAAGTTCTGATAGCAGTGCCTATATTGAAGAATGACCCTCAGATCTTAAACAAGGATGCATCAAACTCCTATCAAATTCTTTCAGGTGCTATGAGTGGCTGTCTCGTCATGGTCTCCAGCTTCTTGTGCTCTATCTTAGGTTATGAGGGGCTGTCCCATCAAGGTCTCCAGGTTCTTGTGCTCCATCTTAAGTTACAAGTGGTTGTTCCTTTATGGTCTCAAGCTTCTTGTGCTCTATCTTAAGTTATGAGCAGCTGTCTCTTCATGGTCTCCAGGTTCTTCTTCGATAGCAACTAAGACATCATTTATTTTGTCAGGTCCATGTAAGATTTCCAAGATGAATGCTGGATTATGGAAAGTCGAGAGACGGGTGCATTTAGTAACCACCTGAGCCTATAATATAAAGTCTCCCCAAGGGACAAAAATATGTGCATCATGTTCCATCTCTATCGGAAGGGACAGAGTATGAACGCAGGCCCTGACCTTTGGAGGCTGGATCACTGGGCCTGAGCTTTTAATGAGAAGGCGGAGTCTCCTTAAAGCCATAAACCACAGATCTGTTTACTGCCAGGTTGCAAGAATCCAGTTGTGATCATACTCTCTTGGCAGAATGCAGATGACTTTGTGAACCAATATTTAGGACTGTTTAGGCAAGTGATGACTACTCATAGGCTCACAAAACAAAGGTCCAATTTACTATTCGCAGATAAATATAAAACCAGTTGTGATTGGTAATGATCCTATGTTTAATTGTGCGGTATTACTTGAGATGGTCACGTTAATATGAGACTTGCGCATGTGTGGGAAAATTAGCATTGTGGGCTCAAATTAACACATTTGCTTTTGCTTGCTCCGAGCATCAAGGTATTGTGTTGTGCACTCTCATAAGATTTGAGGTCACTGATTCTAGCCTTGTATGCCGCGGCTTCACGCTTTCCATTTTGGGAAAATGCAGGGTGCGTATGAATCTGGAGAAACATTCAGTGATGGGCCTGCACAGTGCACTAGACATGATCACAGCATACACGTCAGCCTCCTGGATTGTTGACTGAGCACTGCCTGTGTACTGAGGGCCCCTTGGTAGAATCCCAATGATTATAGTAAATAAATGTCCACTCATAACCTCAACACCATCCAAACCAAGAGGAGAAACCTGCCACCAGTTGTAGCCCTTCCTACTCCATTGCAAGGTTTCTCAGAAGCAATGAATATAAAAAGCACTGTCTTGTCAAAACAGCCCCAAAGTAATAGATTGATTAGAAAGATTCAGGAGGCGTTACATTTTAAATAATATTTTCAAAGCCGCCTTCCTAGGACCTTCTTCACCATGTCTAGCTAAATCAGGTCATCTTGAGTCCTAAGGCCCATATTTATACTTTTTTTGAGCCGCATTTGCGTCGTTTTTTGATGCAAAATCCGCGCAAACTTACAAAATAATACAATTGTATTTTGTAAGTTTGCGCCGATTTTGCGTCAAAAAAACAATGCAAATGTGGCGATAAAAAAATTAAAATATGGGCCTTAGTGTGTGTAAATATCCGACTGTGGGATTAAACTCCTGTTCCTAAGTCCTATGTTTTTCCTACTCAACTGTTACTGCTATGTCATGCTCTGAGACACACTCTGCCACTGTGTGCTCAGGGTGCTGACCCTCTAAAACGAGAATGGAAACAACTATTAAAGGCAAAACTGTTCTCTAAAGCACTGAAATCATGGAATTCTTATTTCTAATTGGAAGGTACACCCAGGTTTCCCGACAGTTCTACTGAATATCGACCCCCAGAATATCCTGGCACAATAATATCAAGGACAGAGCATCGAGGGACAAAATATCGAAAGGAAGTGCATGAAGGGTGTTGTAATGAATGGTTCCAACACGGACGATGGCTTTGTTATTTGTTTATTAGTTAACACGATACAAATGTGACCTCCACCTCGGCCAGCTTCAAATCACCGTCCTCAGGCGGAATGTCCAGTTCCTAAGACACCGTTCCTATAACAACCTACAAACATTCTATTCTAACCGAACTACACATTATAACATATCCACCCCCTTTACATAATAACATACTACTCCCTTTTGATTTATAACAATAGTAAATGCACATACTGCACATAACAGAAATAGATTGAAATTTCACTTACGATATGTATCACTTTAAATATGACTATCTTACATAATCTTGCAAATACGAAGGAGGACGTTTTTGTCTCTGCTCTCTAGCAGGCAAATGTTCCTCCCCAGGACTTTGTACACACCCTGGAACAACTCGGGAAGATCTGGAACATTGTTCACCCCCTGGAATAATGCCAGGAGATTCAATCCCTGATGTTTGGGAAGAAGACACACTATCCTCTACTAAACACCTAGAGGAAGATCTCTAAATCCTGTGATGTTTCGCCACTGGATCTTTCAACATCAACATTAAATGTTAGAGAGTTAGACCCAATCTCTTTAGTAGGACTCCGGCATTCTGAAATTACTCCTTCATCCTCACCCAACACTGACCCCTCACATTCACTCCTCTGTGTACCAAACCTTGAGTCTTGCGCACCAAACCTAGCTACCCTCCTAAAATTCCACTTTTCACCATTTTCTAACCCGACATGCCATCTGCCAATATGCTTAACTTGAAATTAAATATATGTCTATAATCGAAGTACTCTACCCCGTACTGTACGTTGTACACTGCAATTACACACAAAAAATAAAAGTAACCAACAAAAATACAATAAGTAAATATAAATATGCACTTAATATGAGTTCCACAAGTCAAAATGAAAATCTAAACTCCCATGGTGACATAAACTGTTGAGTTGGCAACAGTATCCTTTCCACTGCGCTTCAAACTATCGATTTGACAACAGTATCCTTTCCACTGCGTTTCCTAAGGATCTTTCTTCTAATGTTCATATGCTGGAACTAAAGGTCCTTTCCTCCCATGCCGTAGCGCCGGAAACACTCTCCTACGCTTCCACTTGCCGTGAAGACGCCGTGAGATGAAACACGAACAACAGATGAGACCGCGCTCCACACTGTTTTCAGAGTATTTTACTCTCGCGCTGCGCTGAGAGACAGTCCAGCGAGCGGTCTGCAACTCCTGCTGTGAAGAACTGAGGTGAGTCACAAACCCCGGTCTCACGCGCTGCACTGAGAGCCAACAGGTACCGCTGCGCTCCACGCAGCCAGTCTCACGCGTTGCACTGAGAGGTAACAGGTACCGCTGCGCTCCACGCAGCTCGCGCGCGGTCTGTAATTACCGTTGGTTGCCTCCCACAGACCGTACTGTAGACACCATCCACAACACAGTTGTGCTCACCTCACACACAGTACCTACGCAATATTACAACAAAGCGTAGTAACTACTTGATCCAACAAAGTCCTTTCTTTTTTTCTTTTTTGAACTTCCAATGACCACTGCACACTAGTCCGCTTATTCCTTCAGGATAGAGATCACACCACTCCTTAGTCATAGAAGCTGGCTCCAACTTGTCGCCAAATTTCATGTTGTAATGAATGGTTCCAACACGGACGATGGCTTCATTATTTGTTTATTAGTTAACACGATACAAATGTGACCTCCACCTCGGCCAGCTTCAAATCACCGTCCTCAGGCGGAATGTCCGGTTCCTAAGACACCGTTCCTATAACAGCCTACAAACATTCTATTCTAACCGAACTACACATTATAACATATCCACCCCCTTTACATAATAACATACTACTCCCTTTTGATTTATAACAATAGTAAATGCACATACTGCACATAACAGAAATAGATTGAAATTTCACTTACGATATGTACCACTTTAAATATGACTATCTTACATAATCTTGCAAATACGAAGGAGGACGTTTTTGTCTCTGCTCTCTAGCAGGCAAACGTTCCTCCCCAGGACTTTGTACACACCCTGAAACAACTCGGGAAGATCCGGAACATTGTTCACCCCCTGGAATAATGCCAGGAGATTCAATCCCTGATGTTTGTGAAGAAGACACACTATCCTCTACTAAACACCTAGAGGAAGATCTCTAAATCCTGTGATGTTTCGCCACTGGATCTTTCAACCTCAACATTAAATGTTAGAGAGTTTGACCCAATCTCTTTAGTAGGACTCCGGCATTCTGAAATTACTCCTTCATCCTCACCCAACACTGACCCCTCACATTCACTCCTCTGTGTACCAAACCTTGAGTCTTGCGCACCAAACCTAGCTACCCTCCTAAAATTCCACTTTTCACCATTTTCTAACACGACATGCCATCTGCCAATATGCTTAACTTGAAACGGCCCTCAAAATTTGTTTAATCCTCCGACGCACCGTCCCGATTTTATTTTTACCCAATCACCAGGAACTATTTTTTTACTGCGCTTTCTTTCACTCTCCTGACATTCCTGCTCCACTCCATTTCCTTCCAACAGAGCTTTAATCCAAAACGGTGTTAGTTTGGTACTAGGCTTCCTGCCCCGCATCAACTCAAAAGGCGAAGATACCAGTGTGTTGTTCACCGTAGTCCGATAAGCCCACACCAAAATCACTCACAACTTTTCCTACACTTAGTCTATTCGCCAAAGCTAGTTGAATGGCACCCTTAACCATCCTATTAGCTCTTTCTACAGCGCCATTTCCCTGAGATATAGAGAAAAGTGCGTGCATGTTTCACACCATACTCATTTAAGAACTGTTTCATACGGTCTGATGTAAGTTGAGTACCATTATCAGTGACAAAGCAATCAGGATAACCTTCCTCACTAAAAATTTCAGATAAAATCCTTATTGTAGAGACCGTCATCACCTCCGCCATAAACTTTACCACTAACCATTTGGTATTCAAATCAATCAAGACAAACGCAAACCTCTGACTGTAACTCACACCTGCAATTGGTCCAATAAAATCACCACAAACAGTATGCCAAGCTATGCCTGGATCCCGCATAGTCCCACACACGGTTTGCTTGCCCACCTTCAACCTTTTCTCACTCTCCATACATTCAGAACACATTTCCGCCCAGTTTACTACATCATCGTCCGCCACCAAAACTCAGCCCTAAGGCATTTTTTTGACATCGTTTGTCCTAAATGTCCTTCAATGGCTATATCAAATAACCTTTTCCTGACACCTACCGGAGGTATCATCCTTACTCCCCGTACCAAAACTCGATTGCCCAAAATAGACAACTCGTCCAAGACTTTACCATATGGCCTAAGAGCTGGGGGTAACGTACTCTCTCTCCTTCCTCCTTCCACTATCATTTTGACTACTCCCTTCAACACCTCATCATGTGTAATAGCTTGTTCCCACTCTTCTTTACTCACCGCCCCCAAGGTCCAATGAACTATGTCACAAACACTCGCAACTGCACCTTCACTCTCATACTTCAATACACCTTCTCCATCAACTACCTCCCAATCTAAAGGTAAGCGTGATAAACAGTCTGCCTGCACGTTCTTCCACCCTGGTATGTATTCTAGGACGTACATATATTCCTGTAACCGTGCTGCTAGTCGAGCCAGTCTTGCAGAACACTTGCCGGCCCCACCAGAAGACAGAATCTTCAACAAAGGTTTGTGGTCAGAACGTAGAGTCATTCGCGTTCCCCATACGTAAACTCTGAAGTACTCCATGCCCCAAGCTGCAGCCAAAGCTTCTCTCTCAATAACGGAGTAATTGCGCTCTGAATTAGTTAGAGAACGCGAAGCAAACGCAACAGTCTTTTCACCTGTTGGGTGTATTTGCACTAGCACAGCTCCTATACCACATGCACTCGCATTCACCGTAATTATAGATTTTTTTCCAGTGTCAAAAGGAGTCAATATGCCAGCACAGCACACCTCCTCTTTAATGGCCTCAAAACACTCTTGTTGCACGTTGGACCACAAAATTTTGCCCCTTTCCTCAACAACGCTCTCAAAATCTCAGTCTTAGAGGCAAAGTTCTTCACAAATTTAGAATAATATTCTATCATTCCTAAAAAAAAGACCTCAATTGATCTTTGTCCTGCGGTGGTGGGGCCAATTTAATAGAATCAAGTAAGTTGTTCTTAGGCTTGATACCTTCCCCCGAAAGGGTATGCCCAAGATATTCTATCTCCCTGACTAAAAACACACATTTCTCCTTCCTCAAAGTCAGCCCAGCATTAGAGATTCTGTCCAGAACCTGCTTTAAGGTGAAATTATGATTCTCAACAGTGTCTCCAAAAATTAAGATATCATCCTGGAAAAATAGGACATTTTCTAAATCATGGAATACATCAGTCATTACTCTCTGAAACACACTGGCCACCGAACATAACCCAAAAGGCATTCGTGTAAATCGGAACGTGCCTTCCATGGTTATGAAGGAAGTTAAAGATTTAGAGTCACTGTGCCATTTGATCTGATGATATGCATGCCTCAGATCTAGTTTCGTGAAGAATTTTCCACCCTTCAGTAGAGTCAAAAGTTGGTTCATATTTGGGAGTGGAAAATTGTCTGCAACAACACATTGATTCAGGCTCCTCAAATCAATGCAAAATCTCAATTTGCCGTCAGCTTTGCATGTAATAACCACTGGATAAATCCACTCTGACGTCTCCACTGGCTCAATTATTCCCCTTTTTAACATGTCACTTATTAATTTGTTGACTACCTCTCTAACCAAAACAGGTACTCTACTAACTTTAAGTTGAACTGGAATCGCCCCTTGTTTCAATTTAATTCTATGCAAGTTTTGAGTTCACCCATTTCCTCACGAAACACATTGTCTGCACCCCAGATAATGTCTTCCAATGTCACCTCCCGGATAACCATAACGGGATTCTCCGCACTTGGATTTATAATGATGTGTAAATCGTATTGATGAGCCCACCCGAGAATCGGCGGACCTGCTTCTGCAACATATACTTTCCCCTGAATGATCCTTTCACCAAAGGTGATGTCAGATACCATATAGCCTATAATATCGATTTTTTTCTCCATGATACCCACTAGGGTTGATGTCTTTCGGCAATAACTTAGTGTCTGGCCACTTGGACCTGAAAAAACCCTTTGGTATAATGGTATAAAGAGACCCAGAGTCAACCATTAAATGAATTGCCTGTCCCTTTATAAGAAATTCAGCTGTGGGTCTTTGTTTCCTATTGCTTTCATCCTCAACTATTAATACTCTGTCCGGGCACCCATTCAAACTATCGTCAGATCCTTCTGTTAACACTGCCACTCTCATCTTTGCAGTCCCTCGACACATCCTGGCAAAATGTCCTTTTTGGTTACACTTCCTACAGTCCTTTCCCTTCGCAAAACAATATCTTGCTCCAGTACTGTGATTGTAGCTACCACAATTATTGCATGCCTTACCAGTTACTCTTATGCTCTGACCACCTTTACTGCTTTTATATGCATTTGCACCACCTTTGCTACTAAAAACTTCACTGTCTGCATGTTGACCAATGACTGACACACCAGCTTTTTCCTCCCTCTTATCCATTACCCTCATGCATTATTCGGATTGTTTTATTACTTTAGCTATCTCAATGGCATCTTTTAGAGTAGGATTCTTAGCAGCCCACAACCTTTCTTGTATCTTGCGACTGTTGCACTGTACTATAAGTTGGTCGCGTATCATCTGCTCAGTCATGGGCCAAACTGACATTTTAATGATAACTCTCTTAACCTAGTAACAAAGTCATCGATCGACTCCCCTGGACGTTGTGGCTGAGTATAAAATTTGTGTCGCCTAATCACAATATTCCGACCCTTTGCAAATCTAATTTCTAAGCGTTTAAGTGCATCAGAATAAAAATCTACATCAGGTTGATCTTCCTGAATAGGTAACACCGGTAGATACTTAAAGATGTGTTGCCCTTCCTTGCCCAAAGCATTTAATAAAATAGCCTTTTTCCTCCCAAGAGAAAAGTTACGCCCATCTATTGCTTCTAAATAGTTATAAAAGACATCTATACATTCTTCCCACTCAAGCGATGGCTCACCTGGTTGTGATAAAAACGGCGGTGGTGGTGCAATGGCGTGCAAATCCATGTTGATATTGACAATGAAATTAAATATATGTCTATAATCGAAGTACTCTACCCCGTACTGTACATTGTACACTGCAATTACACACAAAAAATAAAAGTAACCAACAAAAATACAATAAGTAAATATAAATATGCACTTAGTATGAGTTCCACAAGTCAAAATGAAAATCTAAACTCCCATGGTGACATAAACTGTTGAGTTGGCAACAGTATCCTTTCCACTGCGCTTCAAACTATCGATTTGACAACAGTATCCTTTCCACTGCGTTTCCTAAGGATCTTTCTTCTAATGTCCATATGCTGGAACTAAAGGTCCTTTCCTCCCATGCCGTAGCGCCGGAAACACTCTCCTATGCTTCCACTTGCCGTGAAGACGCCGTGAGATGAAACACGAACAACAGATGAGACCGCGCTCCACAATGTGTTCAGAGTATTTTACTCTTGCGCTGCGCTGAGAGACAGTCCAGCGAGCGGTCTGCAACTCCTGCTGTGAAGAACTGAGGTGAGTCACAAACCCCAGTCTCACGCGCTGCACTGAGAGGCAACAGGTACTGCTGCGCTCCACGCAGCCAGTCTCACGCGTTGCACTGAGAGGTAACAGGTACCGCTGCGCTCCACGCAGCTCGCGCGCGGTCTGTAATTACCGTTGGTTCCCTCCCACAGACCGTACTGTAGACACCATCCACAACACGGTTGTGCTCACCTCACACACAGTACCTACGCAATATTACAACAAAGCGTAGTAACTACTTGATCCGACAAAGTCCTTTCTTTTTTTCTTTTTTGAACTTCCAATGACCACTGCACACTAGTCCGCTTATTCCTTCAGGATAGAGGTCACACCACTCCTTAGCCATAGAAGCTGGCTCCAACTTGTCACCAAATTCATGTTGTAATGAATGGTTCCAACACGGACGATGGCTTTGTTATTTGTGTATTAGTTAACACGATAGAAATGGGACCTCCACCTCGGCCAGCTTCAAATCACCGTCCTCAGCGGAATGTCCGGTTCCTAAGACACCGTTCCTATAACAACCTACAAACATTCTATTCTAACCGAACTACACATTATAACAAAGGGGAAGTATGGATTTACTTTTCCTAACCTCACATCTAGATTTCTTGGGATATATGTACTGCATACGCATAAATATGTGAAGTTAGGTATAGCAAATCTGGACTTACCTGTCAATATTTATTTTCGATATTGTGGACTCGAAGTTGTGTCCATCGATATTCTGAAGTCGATAACCAGGGTGAGTACCTGCTTACGCTTCATAAAGGGGTGATATTCAGATCCCATGGTTAAAGGCATACCTCTTTGCTTTCCTACAGAGACTGCTGCTGGTGCTTGCCATCTGGCTCACCTGCCCTGATTCATTTTGCTATCCTTGATGGTAAAGTCATTCAACATATTGCAACTACATGTGTTTCTGCTCTTTCCCACCCTACTGTGTGGTTACTTCTGCCACATGCGCCCATTCACCTTTCTTGACGTGAGCCACTGCCCACAACAGCAGCTCACGATAAAACCGATCTTGAAAACATGTCCAAGCTCCTCATCCAAACCTCTTCAAGAAGTGTGAAATTGAGTCCATCAGATGTCATTGCAGGAGTGCAGCATCATTCTCAGATGGTTTTTAGGATAAGCGATGTGACTGGTCATATGTAGAAGTTCTCTGGAGTTCGTACACAGGATGGAAAGGTGTCACTCCTGTACAATATACTCCACATATGAGAATGCTATAGGTAAAAAAGTGTAACAGCATGAAAAGGTCCTGGCGCCAGTGCACATGTATTGCCTCCACCAGTGTGGCCTGCTCGCAAGTAATCCACTTCTCAAACATAGGTAGGCAGCTCGCGAGCGCTAGTTATCGCAGCAACCATAAATGTCTCCTAGGATTTTCAGCTCTCTCCATTGTTCCAATTCCACTGATCAGATGTCCGTCAACTGCTGCAGTTATCACAGGGACAATGCTCACTTCAAGCTGCTGATGAACTGACAGCAGACTTCACTCCATACCCATGAGAGTCCTTAGACGGGATAAACACTGTCAGATGCATGCCATATTGTATTGTATTGCAACATTTATATAGCGCTTTCTACCACTATGTGGGGCGCTGTAGGCATGGCTGCAGCTAACATCGACAAATGTTGTGTATAGAGAGAGTTGTGGCCCACTGCAATGTCCCTTTCTCTGCACCACACTAGAAATGTCTGTGCTATTTAATGCCTCCTGGATAGCTGATATATAGACCTAACAATTATTGAGGGACATGCCTGTTCTGTATGCCCAGGCTCAAGAACGTATTAAAAATTGAGACAGAGAAGAAGTAAACTGAGTCATTTCCTGACTTGTCAATAAATAGGAAGAAGCCATTTGCACCGAGGGTGCAACGTAGGGAGGAAAAGCTTCTATGGACATTCTTCCCTTAGTACTGGGGTGGGCATAGCTGGCATAATTCTCTCCAGTGTAATTGACGCAAAATTACTCATAATTATGTATAATTATGTGAGACCCATAATCCAGCATCTAGCACAGTTTTCTTACTGCAAAATGGACCATCTGGCTCAAAATGGACTAGAGGATGCATTTTGCGCTTCAAAAATAGCACTAAATGGTACAGGAGATCAACAGCAGTAGCCAGCAGCGTGCGCTCTCTTTTAGATCATTGTTTCTGTGCTCCTGTGGTATGATTCATGCTCCAAATTATTTCTAATTACTCAAGCTGGCATAATCATGTCATTTTGGTAATTTTGCATCCCAAGGTGAATGCGTTATTACTTAAATTGCCCCAATAACTACATCTTAGTTGGAATGTCACCCAGGCCTACTTTCAGACACATCCTAATGCACTGATTTCAACATAGTTAATGGTGATCAAGGGACGGTGGCGAGGGTGTAATACCTTGCTATTCCATTAGCTGAAAGGTCCAGCTAATAAAGTAATGGTGCTATAAGATCCTGTGTTGGACTTGGCCCTTTGGAGGGTCACTCTCAAACTTTTTTCTTTCACACTTCTGTTTTCTGAACCTGTTTTTGTTGGCTTTTAGGGCTCTGTGTGCTTTACCACTGCTCTCTTACTTAAACATGGTGCAATTGACTCACACCAAATTCGCTTATTTAATTTACTTGTAAGTCCCTAGTCCCTAGTATAGTGGTCCTATATGTACCCAGGGCCTGTATATTAAATGCTACAAGAGGGTCCGCATAACTGATTTTGCCACCCAGTTATGTAGCCCTTTAAACATGTCTCTGGCCTGCCATTGCAGCCTGTGTGTGCAGTTTTAAATTGCCATTTTGACTTAGCAAAATAAACCTTTTGCAAGGCTGAAACCTTCCTTTTTAATACATATAAGGCACCCCTAGGGAAGGCCCTACACAGCCCACAGGGCAGGGAGCAGTCTATTTAAAAAGTAAGACATACTTTTAATGTTTTCATGTCCTGGTTGTAAAAAAACATTTAATTTGTTTTTCACTACTGCAAGATCTGCCTCTCCCATAGGAGAACATTGGGTTACCCTACTACGTTCTATAAGTATAACTTTTAATTAGGAGGAGATAAGAATATCAAGTGTGGTGTCTTAATAATTGTAATTTAAAATCCACTTTCAGGTAAAGTCTGATTTTAGATCACAAGTCTAAAAATGCTACTTATAGAAAGTTTGCATTTCTTGTCCCAGCCATTTGGTGCCTGCAGCCTGTATCCTAGGTCACATGGTTAGGTGTAGCTGGCAGTTGGTCTCTGTGTATTTATCCCAGACAGTAAGACAAAGGGGGAATAGCTGTTTGAAGGATGAGTCATCTCTCACATTACAAAGACTCCACCTCAGCACACTCTCAAAGGGGTTAACACAAGTCTTTTGTGCCGCCAAGCTGGGACCAGGGCAGGAAGTGAGGAAGCTCCAAACACCTCTGGGCTAGGAATCCCCTAGAAACCTATCCTGCTTCAACAGTAGCACCAAGTACAAATTGTGGACCCTATGACGAAACTCTTCAGTACTAGAGTGTTGATGGCTTGGGTGAGTTCCTCCCAGGAAGGCAGTAGGTCATAGGGTCCACCAGGAACTGCTGCTGTCCAGGATCAAGCCACACAAATGGTTTTATTGAATGGGCACTCCACAAGAGTGGTCGCACCCTCCATCATTTATGACATGTACAGATGTGGTAACAATCGCAGTGCTGTCAGCAGCAATAGTACTATCAGCAACCTGGAGGTTTGTGACACATGTGGCCTGATTGGGGGGAGGGGTGTGGCACAGAAGCCGAGCTAGAGTGTGGCTGGGATGCTCTCCCTTGCCATACCGGCACGCTTTGGTATATTTGCCCAGTATTCCACCTTGCGGTCCCCCAAGTCATGGAACTCCTGCAGAAGTGCAGATTGGCTGCACAAATGAGATAGTAGTGCAGCGGTCTTGTCTATGTCATCTAAGTTCCTTAGTTGCCCTTCCACCTTAGCCAAATCATTCCTTATACTACAGAGCACAACTGCATGTTTTGAAATCCATTCCCCCTTTATGTAGGCTTTAAAGGCTTCCCAGAGCATAGACTGGGTAGAAACAAAGCCTGTGTTGGTGGCTAAGTACTTATCTACTGCATCACAGACTTTGGACCAGAATAATTCATCTAATAGCACCGTTTCGGGGAAGCATCAGCACCTGGTGGGATAACCAGGATATGGTACAAGAAGCGGCATCTTTACTGGGGCATAGTAGGATAAGGTGCAGGGTAGATGTGTGATTGGGGTGAGCCATGGTAGGGCTCCTCGGATGATATACCAGTGATCTATGTAGGTCCAGAGATTGTGTGAGGCAGATTAAAATGTATCATCTTTCATGTGGGGGTTAAGTGATTGCCAGGCATCAGCTGGCTGGTAGGTATCTAATATGACAGTGACAGCCTGTATTGAGTTTTGTGACTGTGGGAGAGCCAGTTGTATCAAGGGGGAAGGCATATAAGATTGAAGTCACCTCCCCTGAAAAGGTAGTCAGCTTGAGTGCAGCCTACTAATGCGGACAGTTCATATTCAGAAGGAGCACTGATCTATCCGCCAGCGATCCAGATACCAACAAGAACCTGCCCTCAGTGTTGGCGGTATACTCATGGCAAATGAAGGGGATACTGTTATGGACTAGAATACAAACTGCACAGGAGGAGGAGCTGTAGTATGGAAAGTAATAGGTGGAACCCCATGTTGCAAGAAATATGCAGGTATCGTGAGGGGAAAGGTGTGTCTCTTGTAAGAATGCTAACTGAACCCCATGTCTTGTTAAATAGGAGAGTACCTGTTTCCATTTTCTGAGGTTATTGAGGCCTCTGATGTTCCAAGTCATGTATTGGAGATCAAGTCCGGAGTTTGCACTAGGGTGGTGTGTCATTTAGTTTGGAGTGAATAGCATACATACATGTAAGGTTGTGCCACCAAATGGTCAGGCAGAATGGCATTGGTTTAGTAACATATGTCCAACATAACAATTCCAAACAACCCTCTTTTCTCACCCACACCAGAGAAAGAACACTCCGGTGAAGCCGAACATCCAAAGAATAAATCAAGTAAACTAACATTTCGGTATGTAGGAAGTTGGCTCTGTATTTACTATTTCAAAGCAAGAAATAGCATGCACAGAGTCCAAGGGTTCCCCATAGAGGTAAGATAGTGGCAAAAAGAGATAATTCTAATGCTCTATTTTGTGGTAGTGTGGTCGAGCAGTAGGCTTATCAGAGGGTAGTGTTAAGCATTTGTTGTACACACACAGGCAATAAATGAGGAACACTCACTCAAAGACAATTCCAGGCCAATAGGTTTTTATATAGAAAAATATATTTTCTTAGTTTATTTTAAGAACCACAGGTTCAAGATTTACAAACAATACTTTAAATGAAAGGTATTTCACTCAGGTATCTTAGGAACTTTGAATCATCACAATAGCATGTACAGTTTTGGCAAAAATGGCAATAAGCTATTTTAAAACTAGACACTGCAATTTTGAACAGTTCATGGGGGAGGTAAGTTTTGGTTAGTTTTGCAGGTAAGTAAAACACCTACAGGGTTGAAAGTTGGGTCCAAAGTAGCCCACCGTTGGGGGTTCAGGGCAACCCCAAAGTTATCACACCAGCAGCTCAGGGCCGGTCAGGTGCAGAGGTCAAAGTGGTGCCCAAAACGCATAGACTTCAATGGAGAATGGGGTGCCCCGGTTCCAGTCTGCCAGTAGGTAAGTACCCGCGACTTCGGAGGGCAGACCAGGGGGGTTTTGTATGGCACCGGGGGGGGACACAAGTCAGCAAAGAGAGTACACCCTCAGAGGCACGGGGGCAGCCGGGTGGAGTGTGCAAACAGGCGTCAGGTTTGTATTTGGTTCTAATGGGAGACCCAAGGGTCTCTTCAGCGAAGCAGGCAGGCAAGGGGGGGGCTCCTCGGGGTAGCCACCAACTGGGCAAGGGAGAGGGCCACCTGGGGGTCGCTTCTGCACTGGAGGTCGGATCCTTCAGGTCCTAGGGGCTGCGGGTGCAGTGTCTTTACCAGGCGTCGGGTTCTTTGAAGCAGGCAGTCGCGGTCAGGGGGAGCCTCTGGATTCCCTCTGCAGGCGTCGCTGTGGGGGCTCAGGGGGTCAACTCTGGCTACTCACGGGCTCGCAGTCGCCGGGGAGTCCTCCCTGTAGTGTTGTTTCTCCGCAGGTCGAGCCGGGGGCGTCGTGTGCACAGTGGAAAGTCTCACGCTTCCGGCAGGAAACGTGAGGGCTTTAAAAGTTGTTACTTTGTTGCAAAGTTGTAGTTTCTTTGGAACAGGGCCGCTGTCCTCTGGAGTTCTTGGTCCTTTTAGATGCAGGGTAGTCCTCTGAGGCTTCAGAGGTCGCTGGACCCGGGGGAAAGCGTCACTGTTGCAGTTTTTCTTGAAGTGGGGAGACAGGCCAGTAGGGCTGGGGCCAAAGCAGTTGGTGTCTCCATCTTCTCTGCAGGGCTTCAGGCCAGCAGTCCTTCTTCATCTTCAGGTTGCAGGAATCTCTCTTGCTGGGTTCTGGGGGCCCCTAAATACTCAATTTAGGGGGGTGTTTAGGTCTGGGGGGTTAGTAGCCAATGGCTACTAGCCCTGAGGGTGGCTACACCCTCTTTGTGTCTCCTCCCTGAGGGGAGGGGGGCACATCCCTCATCCTATTGGGGGAATCCTCCATCTGCAAGATGGAGGATTTGAAAAAGTCACAGTCACCTCAGCTCAGGGCACCTTAGGGGCTGTCCTGACTGGCCAGTGACTCCTCCTTGTTTTTCTCATTATCTCCTCCGGCCTTGCCGCCAAAGGTGGGGCCGTGGCCGGAGGGGGCTGGCATCTCCACTAGCTGGGATGCCCTGTGGCGCTGTAACAAAGGGGGTGAGCCTTTGAGGCTCACCGCCAGGTGTTACAGTTCCTGCAGGGGGAGGTGAGAAGCACCTCCACCCAGTACAGGCTTTGTTACTAGCCATAGAGTGACAAAGGCACTCTCCCCATGTGGCCAGCAACATGTCTGGTGTGTGGCAGGCTGGCAAAAATAGTCAGCCCACACTGGAAGTCGGGTATGTTTTCAGGGGGCATCTCTAAGATGCCCTCTGGGGTGTATTTCACAATAAAATGTACACTGGCATCAGTGTGCATTTATTATGCAGAGAAGTTTGATACCAAACTTCCCAGCTTTCAGTGTAGCCATTATGGTGCTGTGGAGTTTGTGTTTGTCAGACTCCCAGACCACATACTCTTATGGCTACCCTGCACTTACAATGTCTAAGGTTTTGCTTAGACACTGTAGGGGCATAGGGCTCATGCACCTATGCCCTCACCTGTGGTATAGTGCACCCTGCCTTAGGGATGTAAGGCCTGCTAGAGGGGTGACTTATCTATGCCATAGGCAGTGTGAGGTTGGCATGGCACCCTGAGGGGAGTGCCATGTCGACTTAGTTCTTTTCTGCCCATCAGCACACACAAGCTGGCAAGCAGTGTGTCTGTGCTGAGTGAGGGGTCCCCAGGGTGGCATACGACATGCTGCAGCCCTTAGAGACCTTCCCTGGCATCAGGGCCATTGGTACCAGGGGTACCAGTTACAAGGGACTTACCTGGATGCCAGGGTGTGTCAATTGTGGAGACAAAGGTACAGTTTTAGGGAAAGAACACTGGTGCTGGGGCCTGGTTAGCAGACCTCAGCACACTTTCAAATCATAACTTGGCAACAGCAAAGGCAAAAGGTCAGGGGGTAACCATGCCAAGGAGGCATTTCCTTACAGGTATATATACACCTTGGGGGGTGACAACACTCAGGGGAGCATCACCTAAGAATATAGTAGGAACACATGGGTAGCAGGACGATCCATCCAAGTAATTTGCCCACTCGTTGTGGAGAAAGGAAAGAAGAGGTATGACAAAAGCATGTAAGGCAAATTAGGGGCAGGGAACAACAGCAATAATCAAGACCGTGCCTATTGTACAGAGTCAATCAGGGCAGTAAATCGTGCTGGGATCTCGAGGTGGAGGCCGAAGGGGACCCACGTGGAGGAGAATGGTCATGTGAGTACACGTCTAACTTGTGCTGCCTGCAGAACTGAAGAACAATAGCAGGGTTCTGGAATATGTGATAGTGTCCATTCAGTTAGACTCTCAGGTGGGCTGGGTATTACATACTGTAATTGAGGCTTCATTTCTGTAGGGTGTGTTTCAGATCTGCAAACTTGTATTGTGCCTCCTGAACTGTTTGCGAGAAGTCTGTAAAGAAGGATAAAGACATTCTTTGGTATTGTAGGGGTCCTGTCTCATGTGCGTGCTGCAGCACTGTGTCCCGGTCCCAGAAATTCAGTAACGGGGCAATGATAGGATTGGGTGGGGGGCTTGTATAGGATAAGGCCCATGTTTTCTATGGGCTTTTTCCATGACAAATGTCTCAGTGAAGGCAGGTCTACCAAACAGGTCTACCAATACATTTTCCACAAATATATGGTCACGCCTAATATCAGTAGTTTCCGCTATCCCCCTGATGCAGCGGTTGCTGTGGCGCAAGTTTGCCTCCATATCTTTGTTCTGGCAACAATGGTTTTTAGCAGTTGTTCTACCTTCTCAAGGCACTTCAGGATGTCCAAATTCCCATCTTTAATCTCAGAGATTATACCGTCTGTGCATCAAGTCATGTGAATTGTTTGTCCATGTGGTCATGCATGCAGTCCAGCCGGCTGACAAGGTCTCAAGGCACATATCAATGGCATAAAATCCAGCATGCAGTTCTGCCATGATGGCAACAACACCATCCGGGGAAGGGTTGGATGCCTCTCCTGGGGTTGTCATCAGTGTCTTGCCGGGAGTGTTGGCGGTTCGGGGTCTTCGTGGCCACAAAGGACAGCTGCTTCGGTTTGGGGTCACCGTGACTCATTGCACCAGTGAGATACAGGCATTTAATAAAGGCAGGAGTGTAGGCCTGGCAATCTCTCACAGGCAAGGGAGAACGGCGCTGTTATCGCTCTGTGATATACAGTAGTCAATAGGTATGTCTAGTATTATCCAGATTGGTTCTTCTGTGTGGATTACGGGGAGGTCACCAGTCGTGCCAGGGCAAGTTGTGACAGGTTTACATCAGTTTAAGAAGGAGATGGATAGGCTCGTGGAAATTTTAGAGCCTTATATAATTGAGTACAGGAGAGCATATAGCCTGGAAGAATATCTCCACATACGCGTGCTCCCAGCACTGCACATACATAAACCAAGAATAGAGCAGTCTTGAGGAGTACAGCAGGTATAGTTCAGCCATTATCAGGGAAAAACAGCAATCTCCCGGGGCCCAAGCTTCAACTCACCATGCAGGTCGTGTGTTGCTGGAGCAGCTCTCTGAACCCACCTCAAAGTTGCAGTGAGTCAATGCAGCCGTACATGTGATTGTTACTTGCCGTGAGTGGACGGGATTGGCAGCATGAGTGTCACACAGCGGCAAAGAGGCCCCAGGCCGCAGAACGCAGATGGGGGCAGCTGCTACCCAGGGTGTAGAGGATCAGCCAGCTCCCAACAGGTGTCGGAGGGGCCGGAGCAAATTTATAAGGCCCTCCAATGGTTCAATGCAGGCTGTGCACGCCATGGCCCCGCCCTCAGGCTCACCCATGGCCCCTAATACCGTGGGGTCTCTGAGGGCCAAATCAGGCTGTGGCAGCGGCCAGATGTATTGCCGCCAAGTAGAGGGCTGTCGAGGATGGTGGGGCAGCAGAGTGACAAGTCACTCTCCACCCATCCCAAGCTCGGCACAAGGGGGCATATTGAGAGCGGATGGCACCCAGGATCGGTGTTCATTGGGCGGCTCCACCAGAGCTTCAGAGCCATGCGTCCATCTTGGTCGCTGGCTCCACCATGCCCCCTGTAGTTTAAGGGGAATATGATGCTTGTTTACACTGCTAACCACAGATCTCACCACTTTTAAACCACCATTTCCCTCCTCATTTAAAGCAAGTGAATCACAATAGTCTAATGCGGATTACACTATTGCTCGAACACTCACTGTAAAAGTGGGAATTTAATAAGAATTGGCTAATACACATAGAGTATTACACATAGAGTAGTGAGACAAAGCATAGATGATATTCATTTGTTTTTAGATTGCCATTTGTGAGTGCAAACGTAGTCACAACATTTTGGGCCTGATTTAGAACTCAGCAGACGGGTTACTCTGTCACAACGGTGACTGATAACCCATAGGCAGAAATCTAAATCCCATAGAATGTAATGGGATTTAGATTTCGGCAGATGGGATATCTGTTGCTGTTGTGACAGAGTAACCCTACGCCGAGTTCTAAATCAGACCCTTTATCTTTTTTAAGTGAATTAGAATAAGGACAAGTCACCTGTATATCACAACAGTTCCTATTTTTCTCTTAATTTGGCTTTAAAGTGTATAGTGAGAAAATATGTTGTACTTTCATTCAAGACCAATGCGCTCCTGAATACTACAGAAGGCAGGATTCCAAAGTACAGGATGCACTCTTTATTAGAAACATGTGCAGCATCCGTCCATGCCTGAATACTAAAGAGAACTGTGTGTTCCAAAGAAGTACAGCATTCATCCATGCCTGAATACTAAAGAGAACTGTTTATTCCAAAGAAGTACAGCATTCATCCACGCCTGAATACTAAAGAGAACTGTGTATTCCAAAGAAGTACAGCATTCATCCACGCCTGAATACTACAGAAGACTGTTTATGCGAGAGAACTTCAACTCGGTGGTTCTTATTAACTAAAACAACATTTGTCTAGCTTCAGGATGATATTGAAATAAAAAATTCCTAAGGTTTGTAACAGCGGATAAAGAGGCTGCCCACGGGGTTTAACATTGGTGGTGACAGGGAAGAACTGTGGGGAACAACGGACCTAATTGTGGATTCACTCATGACATAAATTGCCTCTCCATTAAAAAACAGTTCAAACACTTGTCTGAGTGTTCTAAGGATGTTCGGAGACGCATGTTGTCAAGGAACTCTTTAAGCCATTGTATTAATTTGTACAAGTGGGAAGAGCCTTGTTCATGAGGAGGTGGGACTATTGTCATCCGAGCTCTGGATCACAGAAGTCTGTGTCTGTGGCTTACGCTGCCACTCTTTGTTGATCAGATAGCATTATTATGCTACACAACGTGGGTTAAAGTGCACAAAATATGCTTAACCATGTACACCACGGCAATGCTGTTGTCCATCGTGATTAGAGATCAGGGTTTTTGGCTGATTCACAAAGCATTTATGAGTATTGAAACTAGCATACATGAATACACTTTTGCATACTTGTAAATACCGTTCTGTCAGCCCAAAACTTACAACTCCCTACTAGTAAAAGTGCAAGATGGTTTAGTCTTTCTAGGAATAATCCCATTTGATCCCTATTTTAAATGTGTTAAATGTGTTAGGACAAACTCACAAATAAATGGCACCATCCTGGGTTTTGCATTACCTAATTTGCAAATTCCTAATAGGAATTTGCAAATTAGGTAATGCAAAACCATTTGCACCTATGGGCCTACAGGCCCATGGGGATGGGTGGAGTCCCATTCCCTAATTGCGATTCGGTAATAGCGATTGCAACTTTTAAGAAATCGCTATTACCGAATCGCAGTTTTCATACATCCCAGTTTTCATTTCTTAAATAGCGGTTTTTTAAAAATCGCTATTTAAGAAATGCAAACTGGGAGCTTGATACGTTTGGCCCAAAAACTCATGCATTCTTCAAAACCATCTTTCACTAGGAAAACTAAACTTGAAACAGTTCTGAAAATATGAGGTAAAGCAATAATAGGGAATTGGGTGGCAGCTGGCGGTGGATGTGTGCCCGCCAGGCTTTTTTAAGTGAGTGGTGCAGTCCAGAGGACTGCTAGTTGGAATTTTGGGCTTTTTCCTTGGGGGGGGGGGGGGGGAGACCAGGCAATATATTGAAAGTGGGTGCAGTTGGACTACCAGAAACCAATTTCTGTTTGGTGACACAGTGGCTGGTACTTTGAAGCAGGCTTAGATTTGAGTTTTGGTAGATCCAGGTAGGATAGGCTTTTAGAGGGGAATGGAAGCCCAGAAAATTTGTGAAGCATTCCGCTTCTTGCGGGAAGAAGGCCCCGAGGACCTGCTGGTCCTCAGTGCAGAGGAAGAACCTGTCGTGGGAGCCAGGTGAAGGCCATGTGCAGGAACTTAGAGGGCATGGCAGCAGTGGTTTTTACTTGCTTGCTGCCACGTGAAAAAGAATTCTAAACTAGAGAGCCCAGCTTGGAAGGTACGCTGATAAAGAGATTGGGCTCAGGTGAGCAGGATCGGCTAGGAGTGGGTGGGGCATGGGCAGCTGTTGGAGGTGGGGTAAGCCATGCTTCATGCTGCACGTGGAGGTGGGGGCCATGGCAGCAACTGTGGGGCAGGGGAGAGCCCAGGAAGTGGTATTCCAAAGACATGCTTATGGTGGACATCAAGGTAAAGGGGTGGGACAAGGGGTAGGGCCACATATAACAAGAGGGGCCCTTTTGTAAGCCCTGGATTTGGTGTTGGACCTTGCAGGAGTACTAGGGTGGTGGCAGAAGGGTAGGGGGGAGATATTTATACAGACACAGCTCTTGTGGAAGCCCCAGGCGCAGGCATCAAGGGAGAAAAAGCAGTACAGAGGAGCAGTTCATCTACCCCTCCAGGAGTTTCTGCCTTGGAGGTGGTCCAAGCTATGTTGGAATCGAGTGATGAGATGGGGAGAGCAGGGGGAGATACTGGAAAGAGGAGACCAGGATAATCTGGAGAGTATTTTTGTTCCCCATGCAGCTTCCGAGAAACCAATGAAGGTGTATGGAAGAAAGGCACATGAGAGGGGTACGACAGTGGCAATGAGTGGGGACACAGTACGGGGAAGTAGAGAGAGACGAGTAAAAGGAGCTGGTGTTGGGAAATGTGAGTATGCAGGGTAGAGTCAGCACATAGGATAAAATGGAAAATGCAGCTGACATCGGCCAAACACATACCTAAGAAAGCCAGCTGGTTCACCACCAAACTCCAAGAATCAAAGCATACCGGCAGACGTTTAGAGAAAAAATGGAGGAACAGCCAATCCAGTGAAGACTTTGACTCATTCAGAGCTGCATCTGCTGCCCACTGACGAAAAATCAAGAACGCAAGGAAGGACACACTCTAGGAGCGCATTAACTCCTCCGCACACAACTCGAAGGAACTCTTCTCAGTCATCGAGTTCACAGATCCCCCCTCCAAAGCCACCAGCATCCCCCGTCACAGGGCCTCTGCAACAAACTCGCCACCACAAGATCCAGGGCATCTACAACAGCTTCCTCCTGGAAAATCCTGGCACCGGAACCTGCGACTGACGCACCCCCACCCCCAAAGACTCCACCCAGACCTTCAATAGCTGGTCCACGCTCACCACATAGCAAACAGTCAACATCATGAACAGCACCCACTCCGGAACCCCCTCAGACCCATGCCGCACCATATATACATTAGAGCCAGCGCATCCATCGCCCCCGAGATTCGCAACACAACCAACTGCTCCATCAGCACGGACACCTTCCCCGAGGACTGGAACTACACCGAAATACGCCCTCTCCTGAAGAAACCTTTGGCCGACCGATCAGAACTAAAGAATTTCCAGCCCATCTCGCTGCTATCCTACCCCGCCAAAGTACTAGAGAAAGCAATCGAAGCACAACTACGGAATTTCATCGAGGCCAACAACTCCCTGGACAGCTCCCAGTCCAGTTCCACAGCAATCACAGCATGGAGACAGCACTCCTAGCAGCCACCGATGACATCCGATTACTCCTAAACCGCTGCCACACCGCACCACTCATACTCCTCGACCTCGCAGCAGCTTTTGCCATAGTCTCCCACAGCACTCTCTGCACCAGACTCCATGACATAGGAATCCGTGGAAGAGCCCTGGAATAGATCCACTCCTTCCATTCCGGGAGGACGCAGAGGGACAGAATTCCGCCCTACACTTCCAGACCCACAGGAATCAACTGCAGATTCACCCAAGTCATCCTCAATGAGTCCCACACTGTTCAACATATACATGGTCCCCCTTTCTGCCATCGTCAGAAACCACGGTATTAACATAGTGTTATATGCCGATGACACACAACTCATCATTTCCCTCACCAAAGACCCAGACATGGCAAAAAGGAACTTTCACTCAGGAATGGAAGCTGTCGCCACCTGGATGAGAGAAAGCTGCCTCAAGCTTAACTCCGGCAAGACGGAGCTCATCATCTTCGGAAACGCCACCTCAGCTTGGGATGACTCCTGGTAGCCAACATCCCTCAGGCCCCCCCACTGCACCGACAGAGCAGGCCCACAACTTAGGAATCATCCTCGACTCCTTTCTATCCCTGACCTGCCAGGTAAACTCTGTCACCTCCTCCTGCTGGCACACACTCCGCAAACTTTGGAAGATCCTTAGATGGATCCCAGCAGACTGTCGCAGGGCAGTCACCCTGCCTTAGTCACTGGCAAGCTCGACTATGGCAACACCCTCTACCCCGGTACCTCAACTAGGAACATCAAAAAATATAAACTCATCCAGGACGCCACTGCCAGACTCATTCTGGACCTCCCTCGCTGAGAACACATCTCCGAACACCTGAGGACCCTCCACTGCCTACCGGTCGAGAAGCGAATCACCTTCAAGCTTCTCATCCACACATACAAGGCCATACACAACACAGGACCAGAATGCCTGAACCAGAGCGTATCCTTCCACACCCCCGTCAGATCCCTCTGCTCCGCCCAGATGGCCCTGGCCACCATCTCTCAAATCCGCAAAACCATCACCGGAGAACGATCTTTCACCTACACTGCAGCAAAGAGCTGGAACAACCTCCCCCTGCACCTCAGACAAAGCATGTCGCTCACCATCTTCAGGGAGAACCTCAAGACTTGCCGCATCCATGGCAGTCCTGACCGCCAACGCGAGTATGGTGGTCGTAAGACCATCACATGCATAATGAGCCCCTTTATGATGAAAAACGTATCTGTGAGTCTTCTAACTCAGTGGAGGCAATACCCCCACAGTGAACTCATTTTGGCTAGATTGATATTTTACCTTCCACTACACTACTGAAATTACTGCTTTCCGTTAAATCAGGTTTATGTACAGACCCCTGCCCAGCTAAATACTGGCATGTGGTTGCCAATACATTCAACCTGTCCTTAGTCCTCTCTTTGAACTCATGTAATGTCACAGGCCAGAAACAAGCCATAATAATGTTGCTATTAAAAAAGCCCAATGCAGACCCAAAGTACACGGACAATTTCAGGCCAGTACCACTCTTACCACTCCCAGTGAAGATTTTAAAACACATATTTGAACAATGCTTTATCATCCTTCCTAAATAGTCAGGGTTCATTGGATCCTAGGCAATTAGGAGTTAGGCAACTCAATAGCACTGAGACAGTTTTGATCGCTATATTGGATGCCATCAGATGGATACTTAATGATGGTGGAAGTGGCACCTTCATCTTGTTACCTTTATCAGCAGCTGCTACATCTTTTCACATACTATG
Source organism: Pleurodeles waltl (assembly GCF_031143425.1). NCBI lineage: Eukaryota > Metazoa > Chordata > Amphibia > Caudata > Salamandridae > Pleurodeles > Pleurodeles waltl. Next base: position 323,251,087 of record NC_090436.1, read on the forward strand.
CTTTTGCTTGATTACACTGGAAGAGTGTTGATGGCTGAGCATTAGGTTGGATCCAATATTATCGTGCTAATAGAATTCAGCAAGTCAAACTTGTATTGTGCTTTCCAAAGTTACTCATTTATTCATGGTGCTCCTCAGGGGTTCGGCCTTAGACCCACTTTATTTAATATCTATGTAACAATTCTAGCCAAGCTGATTACACCTTGTAGCTATCAATCAGGTCCACTGGAATTATGCGATTGTGCGGCTGAAGCAATTGTCGCACGGTGAAACATTTGCTGCATTTGTCACATAATCCATCATCTGCTGCATAATCTGCAGGTTTTAACAAAAAATTGTTTCTAGCTCAAGCAATTCAAAAGTTACTAAGGCCCAGATTTATACAATGTTTGCACTGAATTAGCGTATTTTTTTACGCTAATTCAGCACAAACGTAAATCCATATTTATATTTTGGTGCTAGACAAGTCTAGCGCCAAATATTGGAGTTAAAGTAATTGTTTGGATGCGTGAACCTACCTTGCGTCAATGAGATGCAAGGTAGGCAGGCTTTCCTGTCCAAAAAATGACTCTATGGCCCTAGTGCCTTCTTTATACTCCTGGGCAAAAATGGTGCACAGGAGGGAGGCGGGTCTACATAATGGCGCTAAGCCTGCTTAGTGCCATTATTTAACGCCTGGGTCTGAACAGGCGTTAGGGGACCTGTGGACCATTTCCATGGTCAAACACCATGGAAGGAGACCACATGTGCCCTCCCCAAGCCCCAGGAACACCCCTGCCCACACCAGAGGGGCACCACATGATGGGGGGACCCTATCCCAGGTAAGTATAGGTAAGTAGAGGTAAGTATTTACATTTTTGTTTACAGTGCCATTAAGGGCCCTGACATGGGTCCCCCTACATGTCACTGGGTGCAATGGCCATGTCCAGCGGACCCTTGTCCCCTGTGCTGGCCATTGGGATGGTGGGCATGACTCCTGTCTTTTCTAAGACAGGAGTCATGTGGCATGGATGGTTTTGCGTCAAGAAATTACGCTAGGCTGGTTAGAGGCATCTTTTTTTACTTTAACCAGCCTAATGTCTTTTTTTGGTGCAAAGCCCCCTTCTCCTATACCTCCGTCCCCACCCGGCTAACGTCATTTTCCATGATGTTAGCCCACCCTTTGCACCGGCTTGTGCCATTCCATAAATTTTGCGCCCAGCTAGCGTCCTGGAATGGCGCAAGCCGGTGCTATACGTTTTGAAGCAAAACTGCATTTGTGCAGTTTTACGTCAAAAAGTATGAATCTGGGCCTAAATGTGCAGCAACATGTGTTGCTGTGCAGTGGAAAGTCCTTTGAAAAGGTTGACTTGTCACATTTCTGTAGCTTATTGTCATATTTGGGTGTTTAACTGGTACTAATGTGGTACAAGTAATGCCCAGACAGTGTTAACAAGTTAAAAAATGACAAAATAACGAAGTAGTACTATCACAAAATGTGCTGAATAATGTTGCATAATTTGTCTTTTCTTGCTGCATAATTTACTTAACCCTGCTGCATAATTTGACCATATGTCCAGTGGCCCTGCTATCCATGTATGATGTACACTGATGGAACTCAGCTAGAGATATGATTGTGTGGCAACTTGAGTCGGAATTAATGTCTATCCATAATAGTGGAATGGATGCTTAGTGGATTCATAGAATTGAATACTAACAAAATGTAGGTTGTGATCTTCTTACCTAATAAACTCAACTGGTCCCTGAATTAGTGGCCCTGGTAATATAGGATGCCCTTCCATCCCAAAACAGAAAGTCAAGGTTCTAGTAATATTGATTGATGACAAGTTGTTGCTGACTGCTCAGGTCAATAAAACAGTGCCCACAGGATTTTAACTTAAAAATTCGTAGGAACATTCTATCTTTCCCAACAGGGGATGTTAACAGGGTAGTGATTCAAGCCATGATTTTATTAAGATTAGGCTACTGCATTAGTCTTTACTTAGGAATCACTGAGAAGGTCCTCACCAAACAATCCTTGTATTGCACAAATACAAACACTTGTGATTTCATAGGAAACAGATCCATTGGTTTCCACTTGAGAAGAACTTCCTGTTTAAGACACTTTGCTCAATATCAAGTCATACATGGGAAAGGTCCCATCAAGTTCTAAGACAAAATTAAGGAATAAGTACTGAACTAAGAGCTCCATTGTAACCAATAGATTAATGTTGTAGAGCCTCGGGTGAAGACATCACGATTGGGAGAAAGAACCTTTTCTTAGCTGCCCAACACTGGAACGCTCCCCCACTGTCGATCAAAGAGATCACCTCTCAGTTTCAATCTCGTAAGAATCCATCTCTTCTCCTAATGTGCCTTGTGTCTTCGCCTTCCCATCTATGTGCCAGAATGCTCCTTGGCGGGGGCGTAACACAGGCCCTTGCAGCCCCTGTGTCACAGAGGTGGCCCCTAACCTTCAGGGGGCACCCAAACCTTCCTTTTGCAGTACGCCACTCCCCCTTGGGGAAACAGCAGCACTTCACAAAACGGTTAATGATGATGAAGAAGCTTCCCAGGAGTGGAACTCTTCAGTCATGTTTATAAATAACACAGTGACTGAGAAAGTAACTATCTTAATCTCTCATTAATCTACAGCTAAGCAAAGTGCTGCACAAAGTACCACCTGGAAAAGTAAAGCAAACAACATGATTCTCTGTCTGATCATTTACCAGTAAACATCTACCAGGACATTTGGGTTAGCAGCACTAAACTCCTGCTTTGCGGTTAAACGAATTGCTTTTGGAGTGGCTCCAAGGCAGCCTTAGCCTTCAGTAGAATAACACATGCTACCTGAGGCCAATGCAAATATCAGGCTGAGATCACAGTAATACGATCAGAATATTGCATTTAAGGCAACGTCAGGGTCCAACCCACTGAGGTCAGTTATCCTCTCTTGCACGTCAATACAAACATTCCGTGTTGCTGTTTGTTTTGGTTTATTTTCCTGTGGATCTGATCGTGTGCTGCTCTCTGCAGAAAGCAGCTGTATCACGTTTCAACTGATCCACCACAGACCGGTGCAAAGAAGGAATTCAGCAGGAAAAACGCAGGAAATGCATAACCGTGATCAAAACAAGTCAACTCTTTATTGAACCTCAACTTTGTTAAGCCTACGTTGTTTGAGGACTTATTTTGTAACATCTATTGTGACTGCTGAGAAGGTCCAGGACACTGAAGGTCGATGATCTACAAGTGTTTCATGTAGACTGTACTGTAGGTGAAAGAACATGGGCCACTCTCCCACCTGCCCTTTGTATATAAAAGCAAACATTTTCTTATAATTTCAAGCAAGCTATTGTCGTTAAGCGTAGTGATACCGGATAGGATTTAGAGTTTGACGGACAGGCACTGTGTCACAAACATAACAATACTCTGCCCGCTTCATTAAAAGTGTCATAGAAAATAATGTAATTATTTTACTATCAGAGTTTTTTAATAGCGCAAATAAGACCCTTACGGGTGACAGGGTGCTTTACAGTAATAACAAAGGTAGTTCTGATAGAATCGAAAAGTGATACACATGAGAAAATATATAAAAAACTTTTAGTATAAGTACATAAAGGAGTAGTAGGGAGAGAGCCAGAATCTCATAGTCTTTCGAAATACTGGCATGGGCGGAATCCGATAGGTGTTGAGGTGGTGTGTAGAGGTTGGGAAACGTAGAGCCAGCTCGGATTATGAACAGATGGACGAAGTTGATAGAGAGGTCTGACCTCAGTGCAGGAGGAATCTATTGGCAAGTAAGAGTTTTACTTTTTTCCTGAAGTTGGAAGTGGAAGGGTTGCACCTGGTCTCCGGAGGAAGGGAGTTCTAGATTCTAGGGGCAATTATGGAAAAGATCCTTCGTAGGCTATCTTTTTTCAACCTGTGTGGCTTAAGTAGAAGAGAGCTTGAACTTCTAGAGGGTCTATTTCTGACAGATAAAGTCAATTTCTGGGATAGGTAGGAGGGGGTCGCATTCAAGATAGCCTTCAACTGTGCAAGTTTTCTTTTCGGAAGGCTCACAAGAGTAGCACTGCCATAGTCTAGTTTAGATATTACAAGAGCTTGGACCGCTGTTTTTAAATCTGCCAAGGAAAGGAAAGGTTTTAGTTTCCTTAAAGCATGGAGTTGATGGTTAGCTCCTCTGGTGGTGGCACTAATGACTTTTAAATGGAGAGGTCACTGTCCAAGATTATTCCAAGTGATTAAGTTGAATCGAAGATGTGTGAGGTACAGTTCAAGGCAGTAAGATGTGGGAGCCAGTCTTTGATACTAGGAGCAACACTAGGTGGAAAAATAAGAAGGAATTCTGTTTTAAGGGCATTAAGTTTAAAGTGGTTTCGAGTCAGCCAATGTTGTGGTTTAGTCAAGTTGTTATTGGGGATTCTGATGTCATCAGGAGAGGCAATTTCATGTTGAGTTGAATGTCGACTGCATACATAAGATAGGGGATGTGAGAGAGTTTGAGGATTGGGGTCAAGGGCTCTATGTATGGGTTGCATAGTGTTGGGGAGAGACTGGAACCTTGCAGGATGCCAAACATAACTGGACACTAATCAGAAAGTATGTGGTTGATTAGGACCCGCTGAGATCTGTTGTGAAGAAATGAGGAGAACCATTTTAATACTGTGCCAGAGAGACCCATCCTATGTTCTAATGGCCTCTGAAGTGTTCTACGGTTGACAGTATCAAACACCGCTGACAGGTCCAGTAGTATTAATAAGCAAGATTAGTGGTCGAGAGAACAGAGAGCATCATCATCATCATCAACAACAATGTGGACCAAGCCGGTTTCATTGCTTTAGCCATGTCTGAAACAAGATTGACATTGGTTGAGGAGTTGGAAATGCTAAATGTGATTGCGAAGCTGTAGATGCACAAATTTTTCTAGCAGTTTGGCCAAAGTTGGGATGTTGGAGATGGGGCAGTAGTTGTTGGGGACAGACTGGTTGGAGTAACCTGCCCACTTTTTAGGCAGTCAGATATGGAGCCTTGGCTAAATGAGGCATTGATAATCCTTGTTCATAAGGGAAGTAAGAGATGAGTCGTCTCATTGAAAATTCTGGAGGGAAGGGAATCGCTGAAATGGTTTGAGAATTTCACAGTGATTAGATGTTTGGAGCTATCATTTTCATCAAGTTTTTAAAGCTGGACCAAACAGCATTGTTTTGGAGTGTCAGGGGTGAGGAAGTCAGGCATTCATTCAGAACATGGGGTAAGGGTTATGGAGGAGATATGGAAGATAGGAGTTTAAGGACATTCTAGATCTTAGTATAGATTAGCAAGGTTTTCTCAGAAGATGGGTAGGATTTTGTTGTCAGGGGATGGGGCATTGCTTTCGCTGGTCATTTGACTTTTGATAGGTTTTAACAGTTTGTTTGGGTGATTAGTAGCCGAGTCAAGTTGATTTCAGAAGAATGTTGCTTTGGAGTTTCTAATGTATCTGTTGCAGGCTCTCCATGTTGTCATAGAAGTTTAAGGTTAGAGATCGGGTATGTCTCCAAGCTCTTTCAGCAAATCTGAGGCATCGACGTTCCTCATTAAGGATGCTGTTGAACAAGGGTTAGATCTTTTGGACGGGATTTTCTTTTGTTGTTTGGGTGAAATGGTGTCCATGATTTTTGTCCTGGAGTTGTTGTAATTGTCAGTGAGGCCATGAACGTCTTTTCAACCTGATGTTGCTTTTACTAATGGCTGAGAACAAGAATGGGTTGATGTTGCGGATGTCTCTGACCCACTGCTTGGCTTTCCTAGGTTTGTGACTAGAACTCACTGGTGTTTCAGATATAAAGAAAGTAATGCACTGGTATTCAGTCCATTCACAAGGTAGGATGGATTCGATTGGAATGGAGTTTTCTTTAGCAATGATTAAATTGGATAAGGTTGAGGTTATGAAAGAAGGATTTAAAAGTGTTCACCAGAGGGTCATTGGAATTATTCCAATGAATGTTAATGTTGCCTAGAAAAATCTGGATGTTTTCCTCTTCATTAATGGAGGAGATGGTCTCCATGATCTGCTCTATCTCCAGGAGGGTGGTAAATTGTGTGGAGAGAACACGTAGTGTTGTCATTGTTTGAGAAGTTGATCCTGAAGTATTCGCAGGATGGCAGTGATGGCAAATGTGTTTGTTTCATGGATAGCGTGGACCTGTGTATACAGCCTGGGCGATCCCCAGAGCAGCCTGAATGGTCTAGTCTGATGATGTCGTAACTGGGTGGGACTAGAATGTCAAGAATTGAGGCTGATGATTCGTTTAGCCAAGTTTCAGTGAGTATGAGGATGTCAAGGTTGAGGTTCAGTATAGGATCAGCTATGTTAGCCGCATGTTTCAGGGGGTGATGAGGTTGATGCATGGAGAGTTGCATGGAGAGTCCACCTGGGCAGAGAGGAGTGAAGAGGGGTTTTGGGGAGGGGTGATGAGGGTGTCACATGGAAAGGAGTAAGTGGGTGTTGCGTTGGGGCATGCGGAGCAGTGGTTGAGTCTAATTTGTTCTTGATTTAGGGGAAGACATTGACAAAGAGTTCAAAGTTGCGATCTGAGGATTGAATAAGTACAGTGCCATTGTTTTAGATGGAGTTGGTGGCTTCTGCATTGTACAGTGAAGACGGTGTGTTAGTGAGTTTCTGGCCATGTGGGATTTTTTTGGTGGTGGTGGTATTGAGTAGCGAGGAAAAAATTTTCCTCCATTGAGCACGTCGATTAGTAGTGAAGATTACTGAAATCAGTTAATATAAGACATAATCTGCAAGCTGCTTCAGGAATGTAAATCTGGGTCTCCGTTAGATCCATGCCCTCCGGCTATTTTGCAATTGGTTCCGGAGTTGGTGGCAACTGCGCTGGTCCCCATATTTCAGGAGGTCCTTACTTCCAGTATTTACCCTTCTGCCTGGAAAGAAACCATTATTATTCCCCTAAAGAAGAAGGAAACGGGGAAGCATGACGATTTGACCAATCTTCGCCCCATAGCCTTGCTCCCTTTTCTGGTCAAAATATTTGAAAAATACATTAACAGAGAATTGGTCAGCTTTTTGTCAGACTCAGAGGGGTTTGATCTTTCTCAAAATGGATTCCGGAAATCTCATAGTACGGAATCTGTCCTCATCTCCTCTTCAGACACTATTTATAGGCTGGTTGATGAGGGTCAGGGTGTCTTCTTGGTCCTGTTGGACCTATCAGCAGCATTTGACACCATTGCTCCCCACATTTTGCTCTAACGCCTACATCAGGTAGGCATTAGGGATCGAGCCCTGAAGCTTATTGAATCCTTTCTCTCTAACAGGTGGTCCACGGTAAGTTGTGGAGATTTTAGATCCCCTGCTTACCTTTTGACCTGTGGGGTTCCTCAGGGCTCGTCGCTCAGCCCCACTTTATTTAATATCTATGTGGCTCCTCTGGCAGAACTAATTTGCTCTTTTGGCTTCATCCCTACCTCATACGCGGATGAAACGCAACTCATCATCTTGATTAACAAAGTCGCGGAGGTAGTTGCAGCCCGTTTTAATGCTTGTATGTTGGCGGTAAGCAGCTGGATGAAGGCTAACTGGCTAAAACTGAACTGCGATAAGACCGAGGTTCTTTGCTTTGGGATAAGTAGGGCACAGTGGTCCCCTAACTGGTGGCCTAAAGAGTGTGGCACCAAGCCTCTACCTGGTTGCACGTCAAGGAATCTAGGATTTCTTTTTGATGATCATCTATCTTTTCAAGCTCAGGTTAACCAGACCATAAAATCCTGCATGTGGATTTTGAGGAAATTGAAGAAAATGTTCCCCTACCTTTTAAAAGAATGGAGAATTACTGCCACCCTGGCCCTCGTCCTGTCCAGATTGGATTATGGCAATTCTCTCTTGCTCAGTTTGGATAAAGGATCACTAAAAAAACTGCAGCTGATGCAGAACACAGCGGCCAGACTAATATTGAACTTGCCACAATCAGCCTCCGCTACGGAGAGCCTTAGGAATCTACATTGACTTCCTATAGCAAAACGGATCTCTTTTAAGGCACTCTGCATTGTACATAAAGCCACTCACAGGATCGGTTCCAAGTACTTGACCACCAATTTACAATGGCACCGACCTACACGCCTGCTGCGCTCTGCCAGCACCTTTCAAATTCTAGTCCCCCATACCAAGAAAGCAAAGTGGGGGGACAAAGCTTTCACTATCGCCGCGGCCAGGATTTGGAATTCTCTTCCGCTGAATCTCAGGAATGAGCACAATTACCTTACCTTCAGGAAACGGGTCAAGACCTGGCTGTTTCCTCGATAGCTGGCACCTTTTTCTTTACAGATAGTGCACTGCCTCACCTTAGTTAGCGCTTCGATGCCCCCGGGCCGGAATGCGCTTTATAAATACACCATACATACATACATAATGCCCTTGTTGTGGCAGAAATATGTGTCTTTGAGAGGAACTTCTCTGTTGAGGTTCAGAATTTCATATTTAAGATTTTTAATGGCGTTTTTGGATAGGTTAGGAGGGCAGTTTTTCTAAATGAGTTGTTTCCTGCAGGGGATAGTAGGGCATTTGTTATCTTGCGATGAATTAATGCTGAAGTGATGTAAACAGTAAAAAACTGGAAGGAGCAGGTTGGGGGCCTCTTCCAAGATGTCTGCCCTTTTGATAGTTGGAGTGGAAGTTGTTATAATTAGAAGCTAAGACGTCCCTTTTCTAATTTGATTACCGAAAAAGGTTTAGATAGTCCTATGTCAGTTTCCTTGTTTTAATTACCAAAAGGAATGTAAAGTTCTTTATCAGTTGTTGGGGATTGATGTGCAGGACCCATCTTGATTGGAAAAGGGATAAGTAAAAAAGTAAAATAAAAATCATATATAACAATATATATATAGGCAGTAACGTCGTATAGATGGGTAAACTTAGACTAGGGGAAGGAGTTATAGATGATTGGTCGCATAAGTTTAAGCAATCCCCGGGGAAGGGGGCAGTCATCATAAATACCAGTGTAAACACTCTGTAGGAGCCATGTTTGAAACGAGAAAGGGAGCCGCCTTTCGCTCCCAAGCAGCAAATCAGAACAGTCCTGCAGCCCAGTGTAAACACTGCTCAAGTCTTCCAGCTCGCAGGACCTACTCGCAGGCTGCGAAGAAGTAGCAATGCGAATCTAGGAGTCACGCCGGATGCAGCAGCCTTTGCGGGCTTTGACAGGCTGCAGGAGGCAAATATCTCAAGCCAGGAGACCAAGCCAGCTCGACCAGGGTGCAAAGATATCACCACAGCATGGTGGGGCCAGGTGTGCACGCAATTGGATATAGGACTTTGAGGGGGGCACAGTACGTTGTGTCTTGGGTGTTTGGAGTCCTTTCACGGTGTGCAATGTAGATTATAACATATTCGGGGAGGGTTGCCGGATCTCTAAACCCACTCCAAAAACCCTGATCATCAGAAGAAAATGGCTGACTCTCCAAATCGCTCCAAGCCTCCCAGGGCTCTGGCACATAAGAAAGACAACGATGTGGAAGATGTCACCGTACCAAAGGGTCACGGCATATTAAATCGGGTGAGACTGAACAAGTTGCAATGGAGAGTTCACCTCAGTTCAGGACGTCGGGGAGAGCAGTGTCCCGGGAGCTGTAGGGATGATCGTGAATCACGTGCTGAGGGTAAGCACCACCATTGCCAATGAGCTGGGGTGGCGATGGCAGGCTAACAACAGGGATATTCATGATCCCAAGCCCCGGAGCTACTAGAAGCTCAAACTTCCGGTGCCCATCTTGTACTGGTAATAAAGGGGATGGGATGTCTACCACATTTCTGACAGAGAATCTATCTGTCAAACTCTGAATTAGACACACAGGCCTAGATTATTGAAGGTTTAGCATCGGGTTAGCATTACTTTTGTAATGCTAAACTGGCGCTAAACTTTTTTTGGGATTCACAAACCGGCACAAATTGGTATTTGCGTTGGTTTGCATGGTAAAGTAATGCAAAGCAATGCAAAGTGCTGCTTTGCATTACTTTGCACCAGGGGGCGTTGCATGGGTGATACATTAGCATACCCGTGCTGGCACCCATGCTTTTTGGAGCTAAAACCTATTCTCCAACATCAGTTTAAAGGGTTTAGTGCCAAAAATTAATGCAGCTGATAAGCAGGCGTTAAACAGAGAAATGTTTTAATTTCCCCATGCTTTCCAATTGTGCATGTGTACTGCACTGTACAGCGCACATACAAAGCAGGACAAGAAATTCCACTTGTCTAGGCATAGTATTTTGTAGAGAAAGGGTACTCTTCCTGTACAAAACCTGTGCTAGACTCAAGCACACACCCTAGCACTATTATGCTGAGGTGTGTGCTTGGCACACTGCAGCTGAAATCAGCTCCAGCACTAGGGAGAGGGGAGGAGATTGCCATTTCTATATGAGTTTGGCACTCTCCTGCTCCCTACCTGTCACGCAACACAGAACAGCAACTTTGGGTGCTGCACTGCGTTGCGTGTCACCTCTCAGAGGCTGAGCCACAGTCTCCTCGAATAAACACAGATGCGAAACTTCATTAGTGATGTTTTCTTCTCACGCTAAATACCTACAAAATCAAATAATGTAAGCATCCCAAACATCTCAACAGACTGGAGGTGTAGTGACACACGCACAATAATTAATAAGTAAATACTGCTTTATAGCAAAGAGAACACCGTCAGCTGAAACACCAAGGAAGCCTCTGCTCAGTTCCTCCATCTACAGCATTCTGACAACAGTAAAGAATGCCAATGGTGTCACTGGGATACAAAACACAAATGATTCACAACAAGCCCACAGCACATCCCCCTTCTAAAAATAACAGATAACTATAAATTATAAAAAATATCAGTTTCCTACATTACATTTCCATGAGAGCCATCAAATAAAGCACCCTATTCCATAATAACTGATAGTTATCATTACATTCTATTCTCATAAATACAATCCTCTAACCACTTTGGTGGTTTCCTCATTCTTTTCCCATCAAGCCCCATTTCTATCTCTCTACTCGGACTCGTAATACCAGAATCTGCATCCAAGTCAGATGCCAAATCCTCAATCAGTTTTTCTTCTCCTTCCAACACAATCTCAGGTTCCACTTCCATATCCAATGACAAGTCACCATCCTCAGTCACAAAAGGTAACCCAGTTCTTCCAAGTCCTCCACCACCATTCCTCTCTTTCTGATTCATTTGGGATGTTACCACCTCATCTTCAAACAACACATCATCAGTCCCAATGGAACTTTGAATAACATCCTTCCATACTCTCATGTCTCCAACAGCTACTCTTTTAAGATTCCACACTTTACCACTCTTCAATCAAACAGCATTGCACAAAACTTTGCCACCTCCTGCACGTAGAATTGCCTTTTTCCTTTAACAACCACGGCTATTTTTAAAAACTAACCCAATCACCAACTTTAAGTTTTGCCAATCGTGTACTGTTATTGTTATTGTTCTGATGAGTCCTAGAAATAGCATTGCCCACATAATCCACTGACCACCGTTCAACACTTGAACCTAATAGCCAACCAGGATTGTACTTATTGCCACAATTCCTTTTCCACCTAACCAAAATGGTGAAACTCCTTAAAGCCTCGTGACAAGTCACTCTGTAGGCTCATACAGCCTTTTTCAGTTCCCCAGTCGAATACATATTATTTCAAACATCAGATTGAATCACACCTTTACACACACGGTTGAACCTTTCCACCATGTCATTCCCACTTGGGGTATATAATGACGCAGTTCTATGTTTCACTCCCGTTCTTTCAAAGTATGCTTTTGTTGCAGGAGATGTAAATTGCACACCATTATAACTCAGAATGGTAGTGGGAATACCCTCTGAAAAGAAAACCTTATCCAAATAAGATTGAACCTGTTTCCATATCTGCCCTCCCCACAATTTCTAAAAATAGCTACCTAGAAAATAAATACATTAGGACAATTGCATGTTTTTGTGCTTCCCCCACACCTCCCCTAATGTTAATAGCCACGGACTCCCATTGTCTTTTAGGAGTTAAATGCTCACACATAGGGGGTCTTAAATTGCAAAAAAGGCTTAACAGCCTTGCAACAATTAATATGTTCTTTAACATGTCTTTCAACAGCAATATCAACACCTGGCCACCAAAATGATTTAATAACCATGGATTTTGACCGATAAATACCAAAATGACAATCATGACATAAGTAAATGATTATATTCTGTAAATTACACAGGGGAACAATTATATTTCCTATTAGTATGATTCCATTCTCTAAAAGACGTTCTGCCCTCACTTCCCAAAATGGTCTTGGAGAACTGTCCAATGTTACTTTTTTGGCAATCCCCACAAATAAATTGGGACACCTTCTGCAAAATTGCATCCCCACGATATTCCAGATGCCACTACTCCTTTTTAACAACAGGCATGCCACGAGCATGAACTAATGCTACCTGGAAATCATTCAGATCATCTTCACATTCTTTTAACTGTGCAGGCATTCTGGATCAGAAATCAGCCACCACATTGTTCTTACTCGGTACATGCAAAAGATTGTACACATTATCCTGCATTGTCATAGACGATCTGGCAAAACGAGCAGAAGCACATACTGTAGCCTCCATCGTCAAACATTTCACCAAGGGTTTATGATCACAGGGGCTAATCACAAATTTACCACATACAAATGATCTATAGTGAGTTAAAGCTCAAGAGCCAGCTAAAGCCTCTTTCCTTTTGTAGGGTACTTTCCTTTCATGGGTGACAGAGACCTTGATACAAACGTTATCATCCGTTTACCATCTCCATCCAGATGAGTCGAAATTGCACCCAAATCCGTATTACTTGCATCAGCTGTTAAAATTCAATCCACATTTGGATCAAAACTTTCAAGTATGGACAATTGTAAATAAGTTGGTAAATAAGGATGCAGAACTCCTCTTCACACTGTTGAGACTAAACAAACGTTTTCTTATTTTTCAGTAATTAATTGATAATATAACAATTCTTTTTAAAATTAGGAATTAATTTTGCACAATACTCTGCAAATCCTAGTAATGACCGTCATCATCCTTGGATTTGGTTGTGGATGTCTCTTTTATAGCATTTACAAGTGATGGTTTAGGGCAGTGGTTCCCAACCTTTGGTCCGGGGACCCCTGGGGGTCCCCGAAGCCTCCTTAGGGGGGCCGTGACTGCTTCAAAAATTTAATAATATTAACATCTTTCAGCAATGACTCATTGGTGGGGGTCCCTGGATTCCAATAATGGTTCAGTGGGGGTCCCCGGGTCCCAGTACTGTTAAAGTGGGGGTCCACAGAAGTCAAAAGGTTGGGAACCACTGGTTTAGGGTTAATTCCACTTTCCTCAATCACATGTCCCAAATATATAACACTTCGATCAGCAAACTTGCACTTTGAAAATTCCACCTTCAATCCTTTGGATTCCAAAATGTTCTAAACTTTCTGCAATCTCTGAATATGTGCGCACCTATCCTCACCAACAATCAAAATGTCATCCTGAAAAAACATAACTCTGGTTTATTTACCAAAGAGAGTGAACATTATTCTCAGAAAAATGGCAGCCACTGAGGCCAATCTGAAGGGCATTCACTTACATTGAAAATACCCTACAGGTGTTTTCAATTAAAGCTGTACGTTTAGTCAATAAAAGCTGTAAGTTTAGATGAGTCTGCGTTAATGGTATTTGATGGTAAGCAGCACACAAATCAATGGTTGAAAACCACTTAGCTCCATTGAGACATGTAACCATTTTATTTATCTTTGGTAAAGGGAACCTATCAACCACAATGCTATTATTTAAATGGCGTAGATCCACACACAATCTGAGTTTACCCTTACTACAGCATGCCACTACTAATGGAGAAATCTACTTATTTTCTTCAATAGGTTGAGATACATCAGTGGAAACTAACTCCAGTTCCTTAGAGACATCTTCCCTCACAGAAATTGGGGTATTCCTGACCTTGTGGACAAACGTCACTTTTCAACACAATGTTATGCTTGAAACCCACCAATTTACCCAAGGTAGTGTTGAACACGTTATGAAACTTTTTTAATACAGTATCACCCTTGTTATGCCATTGTCCACTATAAGAAATTTTTCCTTACTATTGAGATTAATAATAATATTTAAATTCCTTTGATCCAGCCAACGTAGCACTGAAGGTTGTTTCTTGGCTACATTTAGCTTCCCTTGAGAGCGTCTACGTGTAAACTGAAAGGAAAGTCATGTATATCACAGCAAATCAATTATTTCTCCACTGTATCCCACAGGGTGAATATGTGGTTGCAATAAAGAATCTTTAAACTTATTCACAAATTGTACCTTCCATACATCTCCATTTACTATGGTCTATAGCGAACCAGAGTCGGCATAAGCATTCAATGACACACCCACTACACCGCTACCCACTACACAGTCATCCAGCATTTCGGCTTTCCTATACAACTATGATCAGTTATATTCAAAATGAGCTTATAATTCACACTCATAACATTTGTAGGTTCACAATCTTCAGTGTCACTTTTTTTTGTTCTCCTTGTAAACCTCATACACATTTGATGAGATCCTCTTTTTACACAGTTTTGCAAAATGCTCCACGGTACCACATTTGCTACAATTCTATTTTACAGCAGAACAATCTTTGATATATGTGAGAGGATCTTTACTATCACAACAATAACATCTATGCTTTTCTCTAAATTTCAATGTGTACAATTTCAGACTCTATATTGGCCAAAACTAGGTTTACTATTAGTTTTATGATTGATTTTATTTAAGGACTCTCCCTCCTTTTCTTCTTGCTTCAACGCCACAGGACATCTACCTGAAATTGTTTTTTTTATCGCACAATTGCCATAACATCCTGTAAGGCTGAATCACTATTCACCCACAATCGCTCCTTTAATGCAAAATTACTTGCATGCATTACTATTTGATCTCTAATCAAGTCATCCTGCAATGTTTCAAACTTGCAGTGTATATCAAATTTTTGTAGCTCTGATACATATTCATCCACTGTTTCATCTTTATTCTGTTTCCTCTGCTAAAATGTATACATGCCAATACACATTTTAGGTGCATAGTACCTATCCAAAACAGAAGTTGCAGCATCATAAACATTAACATCCCCAACAATCCCTGTTTTAGACATGTGACTAAAGGTTTTTATCCCTTCGGAACCCAAGGAATGTAACAAAATCCTCTTCCGTTGCTCCATATACATCTCCCTAGCCTCATCAATAGATGCTAAATTATTTAAAAATTACTCTTTCCATACTGTCCATCTTAAGGGTGGTTCAGAACCAGCAGGCCAAACGCTTGAGGTGGATTAATATTAAACTTTTGTGTCGACATTTTAATAATGAACTGGTTCAGTGACTTCCTTTTGACTGTTCACTCTTCATCATTTATAACACAAATAACTGCCAAACCGAGTGGACCTACTATACCCTGTGCAAGTTAACAGTTGGGTTCTCACCAGTGTTGAACAACAAAATTACCCCAATACCAAAAGTAATCCTTCCAAGATGATTCCTGTATTTCCACCGATGTGGAATCTGTGATTTATTGCAATACAAGATGGCTCCCACGTTGGGTCATGTAGAGTGACAATGTAATGACATATTACGCATGCCAGACTTCCCAATGACAGGTTTCGACACAGGCAGTGCACATCTGCAAGATGAAGAATGCAGCCAAGCGCGGGGAAGCAACGGTAAGGTGCACAAGATGATAAAATGGCCACTCAGACCAACAAGCACTCTAGTAAGTATGGCGCTAAAAGTGTGAACAATTTCACTTTTACTCACATTGTCCCAGAACACCTCAGGTCACATACTCACAACTGCTGTATTTTTTTGTTTTTACAACAACACTGTCCTTTCAATTTTCACAGACAGATTTATCCTCACAATTTCCACAAGTCCTTAAAAAACGTTGAGTAAAGCCAACACTTTCTCTTCGTCCTCCTGGCAACTCGTCACTAAATTGTAGTGATACACACACAATAATTAATAAGTAAATACTGCTTAATTGACAAGAGTACCCTTTGAGCAGACACACCAAAGACACCCTCTGCTCAGTTTGTCCGCCATGACAACAGTAAAGAATGCCAATAACATCACTGGAATATAGAACATACAGGATTCATAGCAAGCCCACAACAAGGGGGCATCTTCAAATAAGCGTCCAACAACGGTGTCGTGTGGTTCTTTTTTCTCACATTCATCTAAAATATGAACCTAAAAACACTGAGAATGAAGTGGCTCCTTGGGGAGGAGTGAGTGATTCTCCGAACCATTTCGATGTCCATATTTTCTTAAAGTAACTTCTGTAATATTTCAAAGATTTTATTGACATTCTTAGAAAAGGACATTTTGCAGTTATGCTGACAGAAAGTTATAGATTTTTAGAGACACTTACGAAGAGGCGGAGGCAGCCTAAGCCCTTTTTGCTTAGAGGGTCACACACTTGGATACTACTTTGCGTCGCCGCCACTAGACAGCCCTGTGACATCATAAGTTGAAAATCAGCAGTCTCGATTCTACTTGCACTTATTCATCAGCCTTACACAATACTGGATAGTTTAATATGCACCCGTACAGTGGAAACTCCTTCTGCAAACACGCACCTGTCACATAAGCAAGTCCGTGTTAAATGAAGAGACATCCAAAAACAAACGTCACAAAAATCACATATTGTAAAAGATGGTTCATTTGTAGGGCTTGTTCTGAATGAAAGCTACAGAATCTGGAATGTGCTTCTCACAATTAGATATACATTTTCCAGGAATACTTGTTGATATCCTTGCTCCCTAATGTAACAGGAAATCCGGGAACATTTTCTGCAAATCCTCTCCATGGGGCACCATGGTTAAGACATGCCATGGGTTGCTGTGTATCATTATTGATTAATACATCCAATTTGCTTTTCAGTTTAAACTGTGTTTAACAACAATTCTTCTTTAATAGTTATTCTTGTATTTCCTACTACGCCGACAGGCGGTCACAGCGCGGTGTAAATGCTGGCCCATGGCCGCCAGATACAAATGAAAATATGGCAAGTGAGATTTTAGTAAGACACAAAAAATGTGTGTTCGCCCTTTCCTTTCAGAGACATATTTAGCGTATTGTAGCTTTTTATCTCAGTATTTCAATAAATCAATCTCTGTAATGCTGGGTTTCCCTCTCAACTTCTTCCTGGCTAATGGAGACTGTTCTAATTTATACATGTTTATGAGCTTGTCATAATTGATGCAGTTAAATATAAAAATTGATCCTCGAGAATCTTTTTCTTTATTGTGGTAATTTTTTTTTAAAGTTAGCATTTTCAGGTTTCATATGTGAGAAGAAAAATCTGTACTAATCAGGAAAGCCAGATTCATGCTAGATTATTAAGGAAAAGGGTAGTCTGATAAACACATTTCAATTATACAATTTATTCATTGTAAAAAAAAAAAGTGCAAGATTCAAATATAATTTATGACAACATACATATTTATAATTTTACAGTGAATGCAACAATAAATCCAGAATATTTAAATGCACTGTGAACGGTTGGTTGGGGTTGGGGGGGGGGGGAGGGGGTTTGGGGGTGGGGGGGGAGTGATCTAAACAAGGCTTTCATTCCGGGTCCAGGCCCTTCAGGTAGTAGCATTTGTTGATAAGTTGGGTAAGGCTGTCACATACATCCTTAAAAAGAAATCAGCTGCTAACAACATTAAGACACCTCTCATTGCTCTCCAGATCTTCTAACAGGATACCTGCGGGACTCTGGATCAGATTCCAAAGGATCAGATTTGCACAAAGGTGAAAAAAAATTCTATATTAAAGATTTTTGCAATAACAAGATTAACACATGGACACACCTAATTTGTAGCGAGAAAATATGTTTATTCATGTTTAGATCTAGTATAACTAATGTAGGCCTGAATTATGATATGGTTGGCGTTTGTTGCTATCTTGCTTTGTGGCACGCAGGGGCATATTTATACTCCGTTTGCGCCGGAATTGCGTCGTTTTTTTTACGCAATTTCGACGCAAAACTAACTCCATATTTATACTTTGGCGTTAGACGCGTCTGGCGCCAAAGTCCATGGAGTTTGCGTCATTTTTTTGCGTGGACACCTACTTTGCGTTAATGAGATGCAAGCTAGGCGTTCACGTCTAAAAAATTGACTCTGAGGCATGTGCGTCGAATTTATACTCCCGGGCAAAATTCACGCCCGGAAGTGGGCGGGTCAAAAAAAATGACGTACGGCCGCTTTTGCGCCGTTTTTTAGTGCCTGCAAAAGGCAGGCGTTAAGGGACCTGTGGGCTCTGAAGGAGCCCAGAGGTGCCCTCCCATGCCCCCAGGGACACCCCCTGTCACCCTTGCCCACCCCAGGAGGACACCCAAGGCTGGAGGGACCCATCCCAGGGACATTAAGGTAAGTTCAGGTAAGTGTTTTTTTTTTGTTTTTTTTTGTGGCATAGGGGGGCCTGATTTGTGCCCCCCTACATGCCACTATGCCCAATGACCATGCCCAGGGGACAGAAGTCCCCTGGGCATGGCCATTGGGCAAGGGGGCATGACTCCTGTCTTTGCTAAGACAGGAGTCATTTCTATGGGGGTTGGGAGTGAAAAAAAATGGCGCAAATCGGGTTGAGGCGAAAAAATTGCCTCAACCTGACTTGCCCCATTTCTTGACGCCCAAGCCCCATATCCCCGTACGCCGGCGCTGCCTGGTGTACGTAGTTTTTTTTAACGCACAACGCAGTTTTGCATCAAAAAGTATAAATATGGGCCGCAGTGTTTAATTTGAGCCAGTGGTTTCTGGTGCTCGGCACTGGCACTTAGTTTTCAACACTGGCACTTATGATAGCCAGCCACATTGTGCTGCTGTTTGTCTAAGTTAGTGATGAGCACAACAGTTATTTATTAATTCCATATAAATTAAAAATGACCAAACCTGTCACCCAAAACTATAAGAATAGCCAGGGTGGCAGGTATTAGTCAAGTTTAATGTATATTAACAGTCTGAATTTTCACACATGTAGGATTGTGATAGTTAGCAGTTGTGTTATTACGGTCAATGGCAGCTCTAGCAGTCAATTTGTGTCTGAGAAGCTGCAATGACCTCCTGACAAAGGCCCTGGTACTTATTTGTTTTACACAATTAGCACTGATGACATGAAGATTTATATTTCTAGACAAGGTGGTGTTCTAATTAATGAACAGGTGCTATTTTACCTTCATTACAATATGAAGAAATGTTTCCTTTCTTTGTGATAATCGTGGAATGTTTTAATGAACACCACGTTCAAGAGACACCTGCATTGCGCAGGCAAATCCCTGAAGCTTATCCTGTTTCAAATAGTGTAAGTTTGTAGGATCCAGAGAGAAACGTGTATTGTGAGACACTACTGACTATGGAATTATATAATTTCTCTTTAACCTGGGTAGCATATGTTGAAATCTGTAATTGTACAATGCTTTGATGAGCTTCAGTTACTATGTGTTTCCTTAAATTTGAAGGGTGGGTTAATCTTGTACCTCTCAATAGTAGACCTCTATCTAATGTTAACTGTTAACTCATCTTTATTTGAGAGCCAAGTTTTTGTCAATCCTTTCCATTTACCGTCTTGAATTGCCTGCATGACTCCTGTTAAATCATTATTGTTTCCTAACTCTAGCTTTCAAGTTTCTTCGGTCAACACAACCTAATGTTATTTCACATACATTCATACTTTCTTCAAAACAATCTTCTTTCACTTCTTCAAGTACATGGGCAGACACAAACAATCGACCTGTAAATTATTAACCCCAGGTACGTGTGCGAAAGTCATTCTTTTTAGCTTGTTTACCCCCTTTCTTTCTGACTGATACTGGTGGCAACTGACCCTGACTGTGCTCTGGACTCGGCTAACCCTGCCCAGTGCTCTCATCAAAAGCTATTTGGTAATTTGGTACAACTACAATTGGCAATGACAGACTCCTGTAAGTCACAAGTATATAATAGGGCAAGGGGGATTCAAACTACCTTTGTGTACCTAGTATACATTAGGGCAGGAGGTTTAGAGGCCCAGTAGATTTCCTGCACTGAAGTGTGCACTGCTTTGTTGCCTGCTATCAGTTTTTAAAGGCAGCCCTGCCTTGCAGACTGTCCTTGAAAAGTAAAATGTGTGCACATTCAACATTAAAATAAAAGGTACTTACAAAGTGAACATCGACCTTATTTTTACATGTAAGTCATTCCTGAGGTCTCCCCTAGGTGCCCCAGGGATAGGGTGCCATGTAACTAAAACCAGGGGCATTATAAAAGGTGTTTTTATATGCCCTGGTGAGGGAAAAACTGCCTGTTTCATATTTTCCCATTGAAGATACTTAGCTCATGGTCTAACATTGTAATATTTCATATGAGCATAAATATTGCTAGGAAGGAGCTAAATGTATCTTTCAAGGACTCAAAAGATTGGTAATGATAAATCCAACAACTTGCCACTGTTGAGTTTATCAAAATCCAGGCTCCTAGTGCCCTCTCTTGATTGGTCAGCCTTAGCAGGATTAGCCAGGCTGCTTTGATGAGATGGTAAGTGCCCTGCATAGAGAAGAGGTTATCTGGGGGAGGGAGATCTGCAGCTGTCGGAATCAGGCCAGGAAGGGTGCTAGATAAATCTAACTGGAATTTAAAGAGAGCGGGACAGCTAGGAATACCAGCCATTACTACCCCTCTTCTAGTAGCCCTCAGACAAATGGCAGGCTCAGGAAAGGATTTTGCAGAGCATCTGGAGGGGAGGTTTAATGTAAATGAGCCACACCAGTAGGTTGGTTTAGCCAGGTCTTTCTCCGCTGGAGAGAAATCATCCATCTTAGATTTTAAAGTGCAGTGTTCTGTGGGACAAGAGAATGGCACACTTTGGAGAAACTTGTCATGCTTTGGGGTGGCACCCTGCATTTCAACGGACAGGGGTGCCCCCCTGCTTGTACCCCAAGATGATTGAATGAATAAGTCAGAGCTGCATTGCAACTCAGATCTGCTGCCTGAAACCACAAGCAGAAAAAGGACTGTACTTCTGGAACCCTTGTCTGCAGTCCAAAGGACTGCTCCTGTTGCACACTGGAACAACAGCCCTAAGGACTTTGCCTTGCTTCCAAAAGGACTATGTAGTGGACTCCCTGAATGCAATAGGTTAACAGAGCTTGCCTGCACCAACTGTCACAAAAGTACCCAGCCAGGAGTAGTCCAGTGGACTTTTAAGGATTTGGCCAGATGTATTGTGAGAATTGAAGTCCCAAAATTCTATGGACCATCTCAGAGTTGCTAGACCCTTGAATTTGTCTTTTGGACACTTTCAGACCCAAAGGAGAACTTCTGAATGGACATCCAGAAGTTTTGGAGTTTGTTGAACCTTTGTGAAAAAGCTCCATAAGGTGATCGACCTGCCGACGAGGGTCAAGCCGCCACCCCTGAAGCTGGCCTGAACTTCAAGTTCATCCCGCTGAAGCTCCAGCACTTTTCTCCATCAACTAGATTTCCAGGATTTGACCGGGGCTTTGCAGAAACTCAAGACAACAACGTTGCATCGGATCCTGGACTGAAGTGGAGCATCACCCTCCGACGAGCGAAAAAGCTCCAGAAAAATGACTGAGTCCGAAGGTAAAACTTTGACCGAGGCCTTCTGCTTAGTATATCTGAGCAGGACTCCATCACAGTCGGCCTCAAATTGTGACTTGGTCCCAGTCTAGCGCGACCAGATGTACACGGATGGCGTAATTGATTTCTAAACACTAGAAAGCACATTTTGTTTATTCAATGTTTAAAAATTCAAATCTACTGTTCACTATATTGAATCTTTGTTGTTTTGGTGTAATTTTAAAGATAACAATATTTCCTATTTTTATACACTGGTGTGGGATTTTTATTGTGTGTTGTATCTACATATTTACTGGTGTATTTAAATGCTTTACTTACCTGTCTCCTAAGTTAAATCTACCAGCTCATTGCCAAGCTACCAGGGGTTGAGCAAGAGGCTGATGTTTTGAGGCCTTGACTGGACCTTATGTTGGGGTGGTGGCCTTATTGCTAGTGGTAGGTGTATACTTATCCCTACTAATAACCCAGCCTCCAACAGTATGTGTTCCACATCATATCCAAAACCCCGTAATGCTATCACCCATCTTCTGAAAAGTGACAAAATAAAATCCAATCCTTTTCTTTATAACAATCTCCTACAGAGCCTTATGGTCAGTACATACTTCCAAATTTGTGCCCCACACAACATTCTGAAACTTATTTAATGACCAAAAGATTGCCAAGGTCTCCCTCTGAATCACAGAAAAATGTAATTCTGCCCCACTTAAACATTTTGATGCACACGCAATCAGTCTCTTCTTTCCTTTCCTTTCCATCTTTTCTTTGTTTTAAAGGTGCACCAATTCCTTTTGAACTTGCACCTGTAAGTATAAATGTTTCTTCTCCTGGAACATATACTTGCAAATTCCGAGCCTTTCTCAAGTCATCTTTTAAATTATGAAACTCTTATTGACAGTTTGAACTCCAAACAAACTACCTATTCTTTAGCACCAGACCTCTCAAATGCACAGATTTCTCAGCCACATTTTTAATGAGTTTTTCATAATACTCTACCATTCCCAAAAAAGGTACAACCTCTTCCTCTGAAGTTGGATTTGCCAAGCCTACAATCGTGTCCACTAACTCCTTTTAAGGTAAAAGCACCTGCAGGAAGTATGTGTTGGCCAAAATTCACTGGAGCACTTGGAGTAATAAAGTGTTTTGATAATGCCGTACAAACTGAAGATGGCAGAGTGTGGAATAAAAGCTGTATGGTGGTATTAGGGAATAATGCAAATATTGAAGAGGAAAGAAACAAATTGGTGATGTGCACTCACCAAATGAGAACGTAGGGCATAATGGTAATACCATGCCACAAGAAGAGGGAACAACAAGAAGGAAGACTTTCCACAAACGTAAAATTCCAAATGGTCTCAAAGAGTAGGTTCAAAAATGTTGGGATGTCACATAGATTTATTGACATTTGTAACTACATGTTAAAGTTTTTAAAGAGTCATCTTTTAGATAGTCTTCAAGATAAAGATTCTTTA
Source organism: Pleurodeles waltl (assembly GCF_031143425.1). Lineage (NCBI taxonomy): Eukaryota > Metazoa > Chordata > Amphibia > Caudata > Salamandridae > Pleurodeles > Pleurodeles waltl. Next base: position 323,274,197 of record NC_090436.1, read on the forward strand.
TGTGCATAAAGTATGGCCTACAAAACTATTGTCATTCAGTTTAGTTAACTATATTTCTTCAAAGTTATTAATATATATTTTTAGATATTTTTTTCTGTCTTGCATTTTTTTATCATTTTTTGTTTTTTTAAAGGGGGAAAAGTGTGGTATATGTTGAAATCTGTGATTGTACAATGCTTGTTGAGAGTTGCAATTGAAGGTAGCTTGTAGAATATAGAATGTAGAGCTAGAATGTAGAAGGAGGAAGGAGAAATAAGTGACAGTTGGGAGTGTCAGTTGTGCGTACTTTTTGATGGGTGAGGTGCCTTAAATAAATTATTTTCTTACACTTATCCAATCTTGGAGTTGGACCTTTTTGTTACCTCATTACAACTGGATTGGTCAGTCTTGTGAAAACTAAGTGTAGGTGTGTTAGATGTTGGTGTTTGTGCATTTTAGTGAAGATAAAAGTTTTCAGTTGGAGGTTTATAGCAGAGCAGAGTAGGAGGTCTTTGGGATGCTCTCTTAGAGAGAGAAATTGCTTTCCTTGTCCTTTCCTTTTGAGACAACTCTGTATTGGGTTAATAGTAATAACAAAACTTGTAAAGCGCCTGGTTACTCCAAACCAGAGTGTCCCCGTGCTGCAGCGTACATAGTAAGTTACTTCAAGCAATAGCCAGAGACCCTCTATCATTGCCTAAAGAGCCACATCTTAGGTTTCTTACGGAAAGCACTCTCCACACACCTCTGTCTTAGATCAGCAGGCAAATAATTCCACTGTTTTGAGGCCAGAAATCCAAAGGATCTTCCCCCCCAAGCGTACTCTTTTAATCTTGGAAATGACTACCTGGGAAGCTCTAGAAGATCGGAGGGCTCTATTTGGGACATATCTTTTCACTAAAGACTGAAAGTCGCAAGGGCCTTGCCCATGTAGAATCCTGTAGCAGTAACACATAGCCTTAAATGAGATTCTCTTATTAATGGGGAGCCAGTGTAACTTACTCATAGCCGGGCAGCAGCATTTTGTATTTTCTGGAGTTTAGCCAATTGCATTTGAAAGATCCTCAGGTATAACACATTACAGTAGACCAGTCTTGAGATGACTAAAGCCTGGACCACTGACTTCCTGGACTCCATAGGCAAATAGCCTACGATTTTACTCAACATTTTCAGGATACCAAAGCACTTTCCTACCAGGCAGGATATCTCGCTCCCAAAAGATAAATCGTAATTGAACCAGACTCCAAGATTTCTCACTTTCAGCTGAGGAACCAATGGTGGCCCTAACACATCGGGCCACCATGCAAAGCACCAGATGGACGGTTGGTTCCCCACTAAACGTACCTCAATTTTCCTTCCATTGTGCTTGAGGCAGCTCTGGGACATCCATTCTGCAAGGTCTACATGCTTTGCACCAAGTGGCAGATACTCTTTCATCCTGAGAGAGGGGCTGTCCTTTTAATTATAAGATTTTGATTATATTTGAATTGCATATTAATTGCAGCATAATCATTTTGATTACTAATTGCTACTAATCTGATGGTTGCCTTCTGTAAACTATTAACTTTTAACAAACCTTCATAGTTAGAAACTAAAATATTCTTTGTCTATTAGTGGGGCCTAATTAGCACACAGAAAAGCACTAACAAAGTTATTACGCAATAACCAGTGGTGAAACTTTAAAGGAAAGAGCAGAACAACGCACTGATGGAGGCAATGAAGCATTGCAAGCAGAAGCTAAGTGGAACATTTTTTCACTAAACATCAAGACAGAATCTAAAACACCTGTGATGACAGATCAATTCTGCTAAAAACAAAAAAGGTTACATGCCCTCCACAAAGCATCCATGACCTACTGGACTACGTAGGAACAACTGTGGCACCTGGGCCACAAAGTAATCAGACTATAAACAAGCAATTGCAAAACCAGTAAGTCTTATAAAGGTCCATTGTCTTTTGTTCATTCTGTACAGCATGGGCATTGCCGACTTTGGCCATGATTTGTAGCCATGCTTTACAGCAGTATGGTTGCTGTAAACAATATAAAAAAGGACTATGATGCATCCAGTGCTAATGCACTTTTAAAACAAAAACATGTATTTGCCCTGGCTGCATTGTAGCACTGTTTTAAAAATATGTTTTAGTCACACTGCAGCGGATCCGAACTGCTGTATAGCATGGCTACAAATCACTGCCAAAGTCAATACCTTTTGCTGAGTTGTGACCTATTAGTTTTGCCAATGCTTGTTATATTTTTGTACCCCAGCCATTGGGAACCATTTCTCACCCTTACTCACTCAATTTGCCCCATTCACGCTCTCCATCTTGTAAGACCCCGCCCTACGGCTATCTCACCCCACCACTACCACTCTCGCAACACAGTGCCAGTCCCACTTGTTTTATAGCATTTAGACCCAGGGGCGCACAAGGCCATTTTGTGACAATGCTCTTTTTTCCCATAAACCTTGATCAGTGTTGTATCTGCTCTGTGAAATTATCTTAAGTCGAGTCTTTACCCAAAATTGATGTGAAGACACTGGGCTCATCTCAACACCAATGCTAAAAATCCAAATAGCTTTTCAGAGTTTCAATTGAGGTAAATGTATATGAAATGAATTTCAGTGGAGATTTATTTGCATTCTTGTTGATAAATAAATAGGCTGGAGAGCGTTGCAAGTTAAACATCCGCCCTAAAACAAGCATGGACTAGCAGCCTGCAAATTCGAATTCAGGCAATAAACTGCAGCTGGAACTGGTTTGAGCATGTGGTGCATGTGTGGGTAACCAGAAGATAAAAGGTTTCAAATCTCTGCAGGGAAGGATCCACCTTTCATCCTTCCAACATGGACTGAACATATATGCACACCTAAACATAACCCAGTTCGTGGTGCGCACTGATGTTTATTGTGAAGTTAAAATAGGTGCCAGTGTAGTCATTGAGACAGCAAATATTTACAGTGCCGCCAAGCTGCCAGTCTACGGCAGCAAGTGCTTTTCAGAGCAATGAATGCTCCACCTCTCTTTCTGTACTGGTGTTGGAATTAAAGCCTTCTCAGCTCATTAGTGCGACCCTAGAAGTCTGCGAAACCAGCAGTTACACCTGGGATGTAGCACAAGCAGCTAAACTGATGGGGAAAAATAACTTTAAAAAAAAAAAGTACTGCCGGCTAAGAGGCCTCTCTGCTTCTGTGTGCTTTTTGGGCCCACAGGCTGCAATGTGCACATAAGCGAAGAGAACACGGAGGGGTGGATTCTCACGTGAAGAGGTCACAGGCACTGAAGTCCGCGTACACAAATGAAAGCCTCCAAAATATAGAGGCTGGAGCTAATGAGGGAGGTGAATCTGGGGACAAAATTAAAAAACAAACAAAAAAACAATGGAAAGGCTTGGAGAGGTTGCAAATAAATGCCTCTCAAACACAGGCTATCTCTTGGATGGCTGACAACATGGATGTGAGGCTCAGCTCAAGCCTGTAATGGTGACTATTCATTTATCCCATTACCATAGTATACTGGTGCAGAGGGCTCCCCTGGAAGCAGAGCCCTAATGGTGGTCCCCTCACCCTTCCATGAACCTGCTTTTGTGCTGAATGAACTTCCTTGCCTCTGCAGCCAGTGGGCACCTGTTCCTCTCCATCCAGCACAATCTGCTAGGGCTGCAAGGCCTGACTGGCATCAATCACATGGTAATGTGTGCACCATAAGACACGCTGGGATGTAATTTTCAAGTCAAATGCAGCAGTTACCATAAACAGAGCAGTGTCATGGTTTATGGTACCGCAGCTGCTGCTATATAATCTGTCTGAAAGAAAAGTGAGAAATAAATGAAACAAGCAGAGTGGGAGTTGGTGGTTGGGAGAGGGCACGGGGAAGACAGGCAAACAGTAGCACCAGCAAGAATCAAATAAAAGATAGTCCCACAAAACAACAGATAAACAGCCAAAGAATAAGGATACAGTACTTAGGAGGTGCTCCGGGGGAGGAAACAAAAACAAAAAGGAGGGTCAAAGAGGAAGGATTGACCAATAGCAAACTGAAACAAACAAATGAAAAGCAGGAGGTGAACTATAAGACCACAAAGAAGTAGATACAAAGCATATACAACATGTCTCAAAAGCTCAACCTAAAAGCTATGTTAATGATGAGGTAAATGTCAATATTATTTCAATTCATCCATATACTCGCAAAGGACAAGAGTTACTTGTGCATGCTGCAGGACTAAAAGAAGTTACAGATTATCATGTAGCTTAAACACGGTGGGGACCTTGAACTTTTGCTGAATTACGTGAAGAGTCTCAGTGTTAAATATCTGGGGTCTTATTATGTAAAATGACACACTGTCCTTGCCCATGTCAGGCTGGTTTGACTTCAGGAATTCTTATGCTGATTATCTTCCTCAGATCCCTATACCTATACTATAGGGGTAGGGCAAAGGACAATATGTCTTTCAATTAATTTATAGATCCAGGAAGTGAAACCATGTTACGTTTGACCTCAACAATCTCAAAAGAATGGACACCACAAGCTTTTGACCCTGATGAAAATGGGATGTAATAAACATATCATATCATATATAGAAAACAAATCTATAACTTCAAAGTCTTACAGAAACATACAAAACACAGGCTTAGGTATCATAAGAGGAACCAGCCATTATAACACTGACCTTTGTTATTGTGTTCTAGGTTGCCTCACTTTCTGTTCCTGGCTAGTTCTTGAAAGTTCTTGAAGGGACGTGCTGGTGTAATAAATATGAATAATCCAAAATGTACCATTAGCAGTTCCTACACTTCTACATATTTTTGAGAAATAACAGACGTGGCACTTGATTAGCTATAGTTTATTTATTTGGTATTCTATGTAGCACTGCACATTGCCTCATGGATGCGTCAAAACACTGCACAGCTTGATATAAAGTTTACGCAATGAAATATCAGGAGTCCAGTAGTAAACAAAGCATGACTGATCGGGCCAGAGTCCTTGTAAAAGGCTATTCACAATAACTCAGTTTTTAGGAGTGCCCTAAGTTCTTCGAGGTTGGGTTCAATAAAGGCTTCAAATTTACAATGTTAAGGAACAGTAATTCATGTTTTTGAATGTCCTCTGACACGATGCTGGGGAGATCAGTCTGTTTTGCAACATATGTTTATTCCCAATGGAGTAAATTTTTCTGTGATGCACACTCATAAATACCACACACTTGGATTTGCTCTTAGAATCCTGCTTTTTTTTTGTTCTCCCGGTGGACTATTCTGTACAAACACGTACAATTTGCCATCTGTAATGTAAACATTGAGCCAATCAAAGCCAAAAAACAGTGTACAGGCCACCTAAGCACACCAACAACTGTATTTGCTCAACAAATTATTTTCAGAGTGGGTTCATAACACTCTTAATCAACCTCCTTTGCTATGTCCACATTCCATGTAATTCGGACTACATCCTTCTAATTAATCTCAGAATGGAAACCTAATGCCATTTGACATTTACCTCAAACATAAGTCAACAATGCAGCTTAGCACCACATCATTTGCATCTGGCATGGTCTAGATGATTGCTCACTTTAGATGCACATTTGAGTACAATCATATAATATTATAGTTATGCTGAAAATGACTTACAGAAAAAGATAACTCATTACAATACCCCCTCACGCCCCCTCCCCACACCTTCACTCCAACTTGTGGGCAAGCAAAGTAATCCTGAATGTACAAGTCAGACTGAGTTGTAAGACATATGGAGTTAGGATGATCTTCATTCTGGTTACACCTTGCTGGAACTCACTAAGTCAAGTTCAGATGAATTATCGAAATCTTGTAGTATTAAAAAAACTTATGAAGATGAGAATTTTCAAAGAGATCTGTGGAACCTCGTCTGCATCTACCAGCATGCTGGGGGGAGGAGCTTGTGAGATAATACTAATACCACAAAATATGCAATAAAAAGCTCTGAAGTATTATAATGTCATAAACCAGCATTATCAAAAGGAAACAAATAAATAATAGATTTGATTTCAGATCTTTCATTGTTCTATGGCATTATAGAGCCATATGTCTCTCAAGGAAGTTGTGGTGTAGTTAAAGCTCTTCTGTGTTTTCCTCTGCTTTGAGTTAACACCACCACAGATTGGTCCACTGTTTTGCTTGGTGGTACCTAAGGCTATGTGGGATGTTTTTTCCTGTCAATGTGGGAAGAAACAAGAGCCTGCACAGAGTCCACAAGATAGAGGGATGGTGATGTGGCTTCATTGCTCCAAAAAGACTAAGATCCTGATGTAAAAAAAGTGGTGCTGGACCCAGTGCAGCACCACCTTTCTTGCACCCCTTGGCGCCCCCCTAATGTCACCACGTGTGCACCATATTTAATATACGGTGCACCATGGCAGTAGTAGGGGAACTAGCGTCAGAATTTTTGATGCTAGTTTGGAGCTTTGCAGGATAAGCGTCAAAAATGTTGATGCTAATCCTGCAAAGCCCGTTGAGGCCCATTTTAAACAATGGTGTGCCTCCTTTTAACGCCTGATCTGAGCAGGTGTTAAAAGAGCCGAATAAAATGATGCAAAGAAATGTCATAGATTTCTTTGCGCCATTTTTTTGGGCCCCCCTAAGGGGGGGAAATGCCTCCTTTGCATACATTATGCCTGTCGCAGGCATAATGTAGCACAAAGCATTACAAAGTGGCACAATGCGCGCATTGCACCACTTTGTAAATTTGGCACGGGTATATTGGTCTTGTTGGGCCCCATTAGCATAAAAAAATGATGGTAATGTGGCACAAGGAGGTGCTAGGGGCTCATAAATCTGCCCCTAAGAATGTATAAGGGTCTTTGATTTTTTTTTACTTATTGACTCGATCTTTGAAAGTCTTATTCAAATAAACAATGTGTGATCTGCAAACCCATCACTCATTAAAAAACAATGGATTGGGCTGCGGCCCGAGCGAATGCCAGTGGCTGAAATTAATTCAAGCATTCCATACATCACCTTGTTGTTTTTGAACTTTTTAAAAGTGGCATTTTCAGAACTGCTATTTAAAATCCAACTTCACCATAAGTTAAGATTGTAAATTGTGATTCCAGAGACACCAAACATGAAGGGGTCATCTCTTCCCATTTGGAAGATACCCTTATAAGATGTAATAAGGCAGCTCCAATTTTATACTATGGGTGAGCTAGGCCTTTCAGCCTACTCTTTGAATACATTGCACCCTGCCCTCTAGGCTGTCCAGGACCTGCCCTAGGGGTGACATATGTATTAAAGAGTAAGGTGTGGGCCTAGCAAAAGGTTTATTTTGCCAGGTCGACTTGGCATTGTAAACTGCACACACAGGCTCTGCAGTGGTAGGCCTGAGACATGTTTTAAAGGGCTACTTAAGTGGGTGGCACAATCCGTGCTGCAAGACCACTAGTAGCATTTTATTTACAGGCTGAGGGCACATGCATTGCACTTCACTAGGAATTATAGGTAAATTAAATATGCCATTTGGGGAATAAGCCAATGCTAACGTGTTTTAAGGCATGAGCACATGCACGTTAGCACTGATTCACAGTGGTAAAGTGCTCAGAGTCTAAGGTCAACAAAAATAGGTCCAGCAAAATGGAGGCAGACAGACAAAAAGTCTGAGTGAAAACCACCCTATGGCTGACAGGTCTAACAGAGTCAAAAACCAATCCCAGCAGAGGATTAGTTAATCCACTGAGCCACTTCATTAATCTACTGAGCCAACTAATCTGGCTTCACCATCATATCACTGTCTAAACCAGTCTCCTGAGGAAACAAAAGCTTACACATACAGATGTGAACCTGAACCATCACTGTCTATCTTCCAGAAAATGTGCACTTAACAGTGCCAAAAAATAATGCTTACAAGCCAAATAAACTGCAATGTGCAGAAGTTAAAATAATAGTCTTACAGCAAACGTGTAACAAAACAGAACCTAGTAAAATAGAACGACCGAACAAACACTGCAAATTATTAATCCAACAGAGCTGTCAAGAGGCCCACTCCAGACCATAAGCACTATCATTATCGATGTCATTTGACTTCTTGCCCACTTTACCACCATCAATCACTCAGGACAAACCTATGGAAGCTTTCAAAGAACCTCTTAGGGATCAGAACTCGTACACAAGCCAATTGATGGAGAGAGTTAGGGATGCTGTAGGACCAAATGTATCAGAAACATTTACAAAGGAACTCACACAAAGATTTAATAAAAAACAGGCGGATGTTGAGAATGGAAATAGCAGTATTCATTGTTTAAATCACCAAGCTCCCATACCGAATTCATCAAGGAGACTGGAAAGTGATAACGATCACATTGGGTGTGAAATAACTGCCACTAAAACATAAAATGTTGCAATACCAAACAACCTTTTCTGATAACATGTTTACACCTGGCGAAATTAAAAGGCTTCTTACCAGCTATGACTAGTTTTTATTCCTTAATAGGAATGACGGTCTGTTTTTATGAAACACATTGTTAGAAATGGGGTCTTTGGTTGGCAGTCAGATTACCCCCTGCCCGAGCAAGGACCCTCACTCTAGTCAGGGAAAGTCACATACAATCCAAATTATCCTGTGCCCACCCTCTGGTAGCTTGGCACTGAGCAGTCAGGCTTAACTTAGAAGGCAATGTATAAAGTATTTGTGCAATAAATCATGCAATAACACAGTATAAACGCCACAAAAATACACCACACAGGTTTAGAAAAATATAGAATATTTATCTGATTAAATCCAGGTCAAAACGTTGAAATATCACTTTAGAAAATGATAAAAAGAGTCTTAAGTTCCTAAAAGCAAAAATTGTCTCTTGCGGGCACAAAGTACCTGGTTTGCATCTAAATTATCCACAAGGGACCACAGAGGAGGAGATGCGTGGAAAACTGGGGGGGGTGCGTCGGTTTCTCCGGGCGCACACAGACAATGTGTCGGTATTTTCCACGCAGCAAGGGCCTTGTGTCGATTTCCGTTGCGTGGGTTGCGGGGTACTTGGACTCCCTGAGGATAATGCAGAGAAACCCTGGGGGTGTGGGACGAAGTCACAGGAGCTGCGTCGATCCGATGGGCGATGCAGGGAAATTTCTATCACACGGCAGGCGCTGCATCGATTCCTCTTTGCAGGAAGTCAGGCTGTGTCTTTCAGGTTCAGCAATGTGTCGATCCAGTGGGCCGCACACCGAAGTTCTGATCGCAACGCTGGAGTTTCATCGATCTCCACTCGGGGAGCTGAGCTGAGTCGTTCCAGTTCGGTGTGCAGTGACTTTCTCACCGCAGTGCAGGCTGTGTGCCAATTCTAGTAGGCTGTGCGTCGAGAATTCACCACAAGGAGTACTTTGGGAGATAAATTATTTTTGGTCCTGAGACTTCAGAAAACAGGAGGCAAGCTCAATCCAAGCCATTGGAGAGCACTTCCTAGCAGAGCCAGAGGGCAGCAAGGCAGCAGGGCAACAGCAAGGCAGCAGTCCGTCACAGAAAAGCAGTCAAGGTGAGTCCTTTGGGCAGCCAGGCAGCTCCTCTTGACAGGTTCAGGTCCAGAAGTGCCTGAGTTGGTAGGGTCAGAGGCCCTGTTTAAATACCCAAATGTGCCTTTGAAGTGGGGGAGCCTTCAAAGAGTGGCTCAGAGGTGCAAAAGATCCCCTTTCAGTTCCATCCTGTCTGCCAGGGTCTCAGTAGGGGGTTTGGCAGTCCATTGTGTGAGGGCAGGCCACTGTCCTTTGACATGTAAGTGTCAGGCCCTCCATCCTCCCAGCCCAGGAAGACCCATTCAGTATGCAGATGTGTGCAGGTGTGACTGAGCATCCTGTGTTTGGGGTTGTCTGAGTGAAATGCACAAGGGAGCTGTCAACTAACCCAGCCAGACATGGATTGTAGGGCACAGAAGGATTTAAGTGCAGCGAAATGCTCACTTTCTAAAAGTGCCTTTTCTATAATAGTAATATTAAATCCAACGTCAGCAGGATTTTGTATTACCACTCTAGCCATACTAAATATGACCTTGTTACTCCTTTCAGATCAGAATCTACCACTCAAACAGTATATGAGGGTAGCCCTAATGCTAGCCTATGAAAGGAGCAGGTCTCACAGCAGTGTAAAACGAATTTAGGAGTTTTAAACTACCAGGACATATAAACTACACAGGTACATGGCCTGCCTTTTCTCTACATAGCACCCTGTCCTATGGGCTACCTAGGGCCTACCTTAAGGGTGACTTATATGTAGAAAAAGGGGAGTCTAAGGCTTGGCCAGTACTTTTAAATGCCAAGTCGAATTGGCAGGGAAATTGCACACATAGGCCTTGCAATATCAGGCCTGAGACATGGTTAAGAGGCTACTTATGTGGGTGGCACAATTAGTGCTGCAGGCCCACCAGTAGCATTAAATGTACAGGCCCTGGGCACATGTAGTGTACTTTACTAAGGAATTATAAGTAAATTAAATAAGCCAATTAGGTATGAACCAATGTCACCATGTTTTAAGGGAGAGAGCATGTGCACTTTAGCACTGGTTAGCAGTCATAAAACCAGCAAAAGCAGTGTCACAAAGTGGAGGGAGGCAGGCAAAAGGTTGAGGGTGACCACCCTAAGGCTGTCAGGTCCAACACACATCATTGAAAGTGGGCATGCAGTTCTAGCATATTTTGCATTTATAGCTATTTTTCACTTCCAATGGGGACTCTTTCATTACCCCAGTCTGAGTGTGTTTCTATAAAAGGAGAAAGATACCTCCATTCCGGACCTAACATCAGCCAGGACTACCACTGTGTACTTAGTAATATCGAATGTGGGTTGGTCATTGTGGTATAGTCATAGTCATATGTCACACACAGCGCCTGATCCACCAAAAGTGGGTTTTGGGGCTGCTTTTGGCTCATAATGTCATATCTTTCTTGGCCTTTTTATTTCCCTGCCTGTGATTCGAAAGCTTTCTTCCTCTTCTTGTTTTTGGACCCCCGGAGCATTGAGATTTCTCCCTTCTAGTTAGACTGGTTGAGTGTATCTTTCCATTGCTATTTCTAGTGTACAGGTCTCTCTCTCTCTCTCTCTCTTGCTCCTATCTCTTGCTCCACCGCCGCCTCCCAGTCACCTATAAAATCACCGTCCACACAACCTCCATATTTCGCTTTCTGCATCGTATTACTTTCTCCCTATCTCTCCTCCGACACAGTGAACTGTTGCTGCTCAATGCCTCTCTGTCTCTCTCTCTTTCTAGCTCTCTATCTCTCTTTCTTTCTCTGTCGGTATCTTGCTTTCTCTCCCATCCTGAGCCTCTCTCTACCTACGCCTTCCCTACCTACGTTTCTGCCAACACTCGGTCTGCCTCTATAGATATTGGCTTTGGCTGTGTTGGTAGAATTGAGAGGCAGGCCAATAGCCAATAGCACTAGGCAGCTATACTTAAATATTATTTCGTATACTTAAAACATGGCCGTCACCTTGCATCAAGATGCAACGTGACGGCCACTTTGAAGTGGACAAATAATACACTTCCCTCTATACCATGTCAAGACGGTTGTCACAATGTGTTTAGATGTAATGAGCTAGCCATATTAGAAGTATACAGTGTAACATTCCAAGATGGCCACCCTCTCCCATTGGCTTTCCTGATGCTTAGTCAACAACTATGCAAGCATTGGCAAAGGCAATACCGGCAGCTAACAAGCACTGACACAGAGAATAGAATTGGCTTTGCAGTGCTTGGTTTGCTACTGGAATGTGGGCTAACAGTATCAACCTCTAGAGAGCAAAGCAAGGAAACTGCATTTCTTTGGGATGCGAGGGATAAGGAAGAATGCAAACCATTAGAAATGTATATGTATGAGGAAGGTATTATGAGCAATCCAGTTTGACAATAATTAACTTCTAATAATTATAGATAACAGGTGTCTTGAAGAAGAAATTCCTTAAAGCAATCTTATACCCTGTTTGTAACGTCAATAATCCTCTAACCCCAACTACAGTCTTAATACCAATCATCAACCAGACCAACAATCATAATCATATACCAAAACTTTAAAATGGCCCTACTAGACACTAGTGCTTAATTTGTAAATAAAAACGTGCAGGTGCCCAAAGCTCTCCTCTTAAACACGTGGCTGCTGCAATTAAATGTGGAACACGGAATACTGAGGTGGCGTAATCCTGAAGCCATCTCGGACCTCTTCAATCCATGCACAGCCACTTCCTGCCCCTTCAGCTCACTCTTGCAGCATTTTTGCTTTTCCATTTGTGACGCTTTTTCGTTTTTTCTTCCTCCATCTTTCCCATATGTGTCTTTTGTTCGCAGCAAATGCTTGAGTCATAAGCGCCCGCACTCCAAAGTTGCCCCGCACCGGAAACAACAAACACAAATTAAGCACTGCCAGACACTATCAATCCGATCACAACTTTAATTCTATTCACCTTAACCTAATTGCTACCCTCAACATCACAACCCTAACCCTAACCAAAAAATGTATAAATCATTACAATTTGAACAGTACATGTTTCCAAAAATTAAGCAGGATTAGTTTATAGAGAGCTGTAAGCAAAAAAGTGTTTGTTTTTGCTTCTTTTTTTTCAAAATGTGAGCAATGTATTTCCTGTCCAGAATCAAGCTACCACTCACCGCTTGTACTTCCTCCTTAGTAGTATCCTTTGGCTTGAATTACTTAATTTTTTGGGGAAATCAGGTCAGGCCGCCTTATGGACAGAAGAACCCTACCTTACAGAGATTTCTTACATGCTTGACAGCATTCACGTAACTTTATCTGGCTCTAAAAATTAATTTAAGATATTTCTAAACAAGATAATAGCACAATTTCGTTATGAAACTGTTTTTTCATAGACTTTGATCTCATATTTCGATAATGACATGTACAGAGAGAATGATAAAAATGGTAGCTTTCAGAGAAAATGTTGATTTGAGGAAGGTATACAGAGTAGAACTAATTTCGTTTTTGCTTTTGCTCTTGTCACATACAGAATAGGTCTTTGACGAAATGTATGCTATGTTACTATCTTGTGATGTGCTTCTTCGGTGTTGCCTCAAAATCTGGAAAGGAACACTTCTAAAAAATAAAATGTCACATCTCAATTATTACCTCTCAAAATACCTATTTTGAAAAGGGATAACCCGAAAGTAATTTTCTCAAAATATATTGAAGTAAGGACAATGTGAAAAGGGATAAGGGATTAGATTTTTGAGGTTAAGGCTATAGGGCATGGGGTCGAAAAAGTATGAGAAAGGAGTTAGGGAGAAAAAAGGTTAGGTCATAGGGTATAGGATTAAGGGTTTGGTGTATAGGACTACAGGTTTGAGGAATAGATGGCAGGGGTAGATGTTAAAGCCACAGGGTATTGGGTTACGTGTTAGAGAAAGGGTCCGGATTTTATTTAGGGTAAAGTGTCTATGGTTAATGGCTCAGCATATGAGTTAAGTATTTGTGGTATAGGGTTGGGGTTTTGTCATTTGGGGTTAGTATTATGGGTTTATATGTGCAAGGTATAGGGCTTAAATATATGAGTTAGGGATTAAAACTAAAAGGTTAATGGTTTGGGATTAAGGGTTGACGTATACATTTATGATTTGAAAACTGAGGGATTAGCATTAAGGTTTTTGGCAACAGGTTAAGGTTGAAGGGTTTGGGGGTAGAGAGTTTAACGGTTAGGGGTATTGGGTTAAGGGTTAAGAGTATTCGGTTAGCAGTCTGGTGAATAGGGTTAATGGTTTGGAGTACAGGGTTACGTGTTATTGGTGTAAATCATAGGGACTAAGGATTAAGAGGTAGTGGGTTAGGGATTAAAGGTATGTAACTAAGGGTATTGGGTACAGTGGTTAAGACTAAGGGGTTGGGTTTAGAGGTTAAGGCTACACAGTTAAGTGTATAGTGTTAAAGGTAAAGGGTAAATGATTTAGGGTTTAGAGGATAGGATTTAGGGTTTGGTTGTAGGGTTAAGAGTTTGTAGAGTTAAAACGTGGAAAACAAAAATAACATTTCATTGTCCTAAATATTTTCGTCTCTTTGCTTTGTTAGACAGCCATTCTTTGTCAATTGTCTTTGAGGTGAATTGATCTTATTTCCATCGATATTGAGGCATTCAACATTCATAATGAATATGCTTAGTTAACACATACATAAATAAGAGAAAATGTTTACTTCCAAATGCACTGTCCAGAATCCCATTCATTATTCAAAGACTCAGGAAAACCCTGATAAGTGGGATTTGACCGTCCAGAAATGCAATCAGTGTGGTATAAGTTTCATATCAGCAAATGTCCTTCCAGTATGGGCTTGCTATAGGTTGGTTCAGCAGAATGAGCTAGTGATCACTGGAAGGCTCGCGGGTTTGTAAGCATTAAACAAACAATTGCAAGTAGCTGCCCACTCCAAACCCTCTTGTGCATTTACACCAGTCAAGGCAGGCGCATATTTGTCTTGTAGATGGGAACGGGTAAGCATCAATAGAATGATTATAGAAAGAAATCGTGGATTCCAGCGTGTAAAGAAGATAAGTGCATTTACTTGCTTAGGGAGTCATCAAAAGAACACCTGACACATAGAGCAAACTGGAGAAGGATATTAAAAAGAGAACAAAAAAAATACTGATTCTTTAAGTGGTTGTGATGTCTACAAGGAATAGCCAGTCAATATTCCAGAAACTTACATTTTTGAAAAATGAAGGCTGTTGTGAAGAGATTGGTGTAATTTAGCTAAATGGCAAAGAAACTGTATTTTTTTGGAAATTAAAATAAGAAGACTAATCGGAGAGCCTTGTCCATTGATCTAGTCGTTCAGAAGTCAGACATTAGCAGTGCATGCTTCCCGATCCCCAGCTCCAGTGTATGTACACTCTCCAAAACAAACTGTGCAGATATAGAGCTACCCCATGGTACATTACTATCTCCAAAGATAGATGCTGGTAAAAGGTGACCACAGCTTGTAATGCCTCCTCCAGACCACAGCTTGTAATGTCTCATCAAGACCTCAGCATGTAATGCCTCATCAAGACCACAGCTTGTAATGCCTTTTCCAGACAACAGCTTGTAATGCCTCAGCCAGACGACAACGTGTAATGCCTCATCCAAATAACAGCTTGTAATGCCTCATCCAGACCTTAACTTGTAATGCCTTATCCAAGACACAGCTTGTAATACCACATCCACACCATAGCTTGTAATGCCTTATTCACACCAAATCTTGTAATGCCTCGTCCAGATAACAGCTTGTAATGCCTCATCCAGACAACAGCTCGTAATGCCTCATACAGATGACAATGTGTAATGCCTCATCCAGACAACAGCTTGTAATGCCTCATCCAGACCTTAACTTGTAATGCCTTATCCAAGACACAGCTCTTAATACCACATCCAGACAACAGCTTGTAATTCCTCATCCAAGCTACAGCTTGCAATACCACATCCAGACAACAGCATGTAATGCCTCATCCAGACCACAACTTGTAATGCCTTATCCAAGCCACAGTTTACAATATCACATCCAGACCATAGCTTGTAATGCCTCATCCAAGCCAGAGCTTGTAATGCCTCATCCAGACCACAGCATGTAATGCCTTATCCAAGACACAGCTTTAATACCACATCCAGACCACAGCATGTAATGTCTCATCCAAACAACAGCTTGTAATGTCTCATCCCGACCACAACTTGTAATGCCTCATCCAGACAACTGCATGTAATGCCTCATCCAGACAACCGCATGTAATGCCTCATCCAGATAACAGCATGTAATGCCTCATCCAGACCACAACTTGTAATGCCTCATCCAAGCCACAGCTTGCAATACCACATCCAAACTACAGTTTGTAATGTCTCATCCACTCTACAGCTAGTAATGTCTCATCCAGGTGCTGGTACTTGAGAGCGAATGACCAAGGGCAGCCCACACCAGATCCTAAGACTAGCGCAAACAAAAGACCTAACATCTAGATAGCAGGACCAAGAAGTAGAACATGCCACATTAATTACTGTAATTTTCTAAACTAATCCTGCTTATGGATGCTTCTAAATCTCTTGATCCCTATAGTACTATGTCCACCTGCTGCCTGGCCCTAACAATAACTACTGTAATGCACATTTTTGCCTTAACCAACCACACTCTATTCAATCCAATATTACACAATACAGGCCCGTAATCAGACCTAAAAACCTCTGCTCTTAACCCAATGGTTATGTTGCCTCATCAAGGGTGGAAAGTGAATCAAATCAAAAATACGGTGTAAGAAGGGGAGGGGAACTCTTTTGTGTGATCCTAAGGTTGCAACCACAAAGACAAGGCCCTCGTAAACGCTTTTTTAAATTTTGCAGCAATAGTTTGCCCAGGGACATCTTAAGGATTTTGGGGGGGGGGGGGCCTGAGCCAAACGTATTTTGGGGGCCCGCTTTTTGGAACAGCCTTGAATTTATGATCCAACTCAACTTTTGCATGCCCCCTTTGCTCAGATCACTGACAGTACACAGGCAAGCTCAACCAAATTCTAAATTTGTTTACATCCAACATTCA
Source organism: Pleurodeles waltl (assembly GCF_031143425.1). Lineage (NCBI taxonomy): Eukaryota > Metazoa > Chordata > Amphibia > Caudata > Salamandridae > Pleurodeles > Pleurodeles waltl. The sequence continues at coordinate 323,290,680 of NC_090436.1, forward strand.
GGGATAGTGACCTGTGTTTTCTATACTGTAACACAACAGCAGCTCACCAATATTACTGCAAATAATCTCTGTGACACCCTCCCACCCACTTCTCAAATATGAGGTCCTGTTTTGATTTAAAAAAAACATTTTTAATGGATGGTGCAAACAACGTAAACACAACATTTCTCTGCACAAAATATGTTAAAGACTCTCAAACATCACCCACATTGAAAATAAATAAATGGAGAACCTTATTTAAAACCTGTTTGCGAATTATTCAAGGTAATCAGGGTAAGACTCTCTGCGGGACAAAGCTGGCTCTGTAAGTGGGCCCCCTGAAAGGCTAGGGCCCTAGGCCAGAGCCCACCTTGCCCATGCCTTAAATCGTCTCTGCAGTATGCCTGGTTTGATGCTACAATCAGTGGCGTAATCACTCCTTCAGAGACAGAGGAAGAAAGAGTCCGGCGATAGTAGCAAGTTTAATGTTATCATTTGCACAAAGAGATAAAAAGACAATAGACTGCCTCTCCCCAATATCTCTATCGAATTTCCTATTCCTTGCAAGACTATGTATAGGACACACCTAAACAGCTTGAAATGTGGTGATTTCGATAAAAATGTGAACCCCGGGCTGTGTAACTGAGACGCTTCTGGAGTGAGATAACTCTAAAGTTTTGGAATGAGTTTGTGTCTCGTCTGACAGTCTACCGCCTAACCTTTCAGTCATAATAAAGTGAATAAAGTGTCAGATAAAGATTTTTTCCTTCACAACTTGCGTCTCAAAATGTACGTGTACGAGTTGAGTCACAGTTTGACATTTTACAAATATGCTGCACTTGAAGCTTATCGAAGCAAGTATGTTGTGCACATAAACCATGTATATGCGCATTATTATTACTAAATTAGTCCACTCCTTCTCACTCTTTTCCACTAAAAATATTAGGCTCTTCTTTTTAGCAATGTACGGTGCATTTGAAAGCGGGGGTTCCTCTGTTTGAGCTGCTTCAGTGTAAGTCTTTGCTCTACACAAACCGATGAATCTAAGGCTCCTCAGTCAAGGTTCGTCTAAACGTTAAATACGGTCAGACACATTTGTGTTAATTGTGATTCATGTTGCCATCTAGTGGTCAGTTTGAAAATCACAGGATGAAGATTTCCAGGTAGGGATGCTGAACACGAAGAAACTATTGTATTCATTGTAATTGCATTTATACGTTTGGCTGAGATGAGGTAAAGATTACGTTTTTAATAAGTATAACAGGAAAATAAGTCATGAAATACAAGACCTGTTTCCCAAGAAGTATGTAGGGTACAATTCTGCATGCATTTGAATGAACAGTTTCCATTAATTGCAATTAGAGTGCGCTACTAAGCAGTATACAATGGCCTGATTTATATTTTTTGCCGCAAAACTGGGCACACGTAGTTTTGCGGCAAAAAGTATAGCGCCGGCTTGCGCCATTCCACAGTGACAGGTGTGCGCCCTATTAAAGTAATGGCGCAAGCCGGCGGTAAACTTGGTTTAGCGTCTTCGAAAAAGACGCTAGCCGGGTGGGGGTGGCGGTAGGGAAGGAGGGGTTGTGCGTCAAAAAATGATGCTAGCCTGGTTAGAGGCACAAAAATGTCTCTAACCAGACTAGCGCCATTTCCTGGAGCACAAAATGCATTTCATAATACGTGAAGTAGTACTACGCACATACTACAAAATGCTAGTCACTAACATACGGGTGTAGACCTTCACCTCTGCGATCTTTTTTATGCATAGATCTCTGCACGCATAAGTACACAAATTAGGTGTAAAAATGGAAGGGACGGGTGGAGTGGTAGGAAAACGGGGAATAACTAAATAATGGGAAGGGTTTAGGAAGAATGTGAGGTGCACATCTGATATTCAAATAATAAGGCTGGCATTGTTGATTATGTAGTGGAAGAAGGAATGATGGGGTATTTACTGATAGCAGTCCTCATATGTGGCCTTGTTAGTACTGTGAACTACTTTGTTTTTTCATTAAAAAACGGTGTTTACATTTTTTTCTTTAAAAAGGCTACTAAAACAAACAAGACATTGGCCCAGCAACTCAGCTGAATGAAAAGTCCTCCCACTGGAAACCTCTGCTTAGCAAACCTGCTTGAATTTTTTTTTGTAAACCTAAGTCTGTGCACTCATGTGAGACCTGTGAGATTTTCCGGGAAAAACGTTAGAAATTGTGAATTTACATTGGCTGGGAAAGGGGAGGATTCTCTGCATTCACATCTATCCAAACTTATTGAACAAAAAGCGCGCCCTGACAACAATGTTCAAATCAGACAGCTCACTTCCACCTTCCTCATTTCTCTCTCTTTCCCCTTTCTATTCTCCTTTGCACCCCCTCGTCTGCAGTGGCTGCTCTGGTTATCTGGGGGAGCTGGAGAAAGTGACAGAGGAGCCAGCAGCAGCCCCCTGCCTTAGACAATGGTCTCCAGTGACTTCATCTCAGCAGGTACATGATCAGGGGCATAAACAGGCAGTCGGACCTGCCTGACTCTCATGATGAAGGCAATCACTAAAAGTAACCAATCTGTGCAGGCAAGAGGCCATAGACGGTGGACAAGAAGTTCCTTTGGCCAGGGATTTAAGCTCAAAGAGACATCAGATTTGGAAATGTACTATTATTTGTCATTTGATGCAGCTAGAATTACAGTTAAGACCCGTGCAGAATTTGTAAAAAAAATACATAGTTATTCAACAAGTGCCAGGGCCCAAAGATTCTGTTAGGAGAGCACCACAAGTGCTGCTGAATGCTGGAGTGTGTGAATACCAAGGCAGTCTACTCTTAATTTCACCTCATGCATCTTTCTGCCACCACCCTACAAACCCTGTTCCTTTATGTCAATCTTGCTGGTTCCTTCCCCCTTTGTCACTGTTTTCCCACTTTTGTCTTCCTCCTTCTTTCCTCCTTTTAGACCTTTCTCTCTCTTGTTCTGGATCAGAGTGTGATGACCCCAACAATGATTACTGGTGGGCCCCACCTGCAACCACTGGCTCAAATTAAGCACAGGTTAAGCCTCTATGACTGGAAATGGCCTCGACCTTTAAGAGAGCCTGCATGCATATAGTTTCACTGTCACCAATGCTGAGAAAACAACACAAAAAGAAACTGAATACTCACTTTCTCCACATTATAGAGTATTTCAGGAGAACTTGACATCCTCTCCACACTTATAAAATGTAAAATTTTACATTTGTATTAGGAACATGCAAGAAAAGGCAATGGTAGACTGTTATCCCTGACAGCCCTTGGTGTTGTCTTACCTCAAATGTTTTTCCTTTTCACCTCTTGCCCGCTCAAATTCATTTTTGTTGCCCCCTTGACTTATCTGAGTTCCAGGAAGAACATCAAGAAGGTGATATGGACAAAAGCCTGCCAGAAAGCTTTTTGACACCCTCAGAGGGGCCAGGTGTACAGCACCTGTACTCTAGGCCCTTACTTCTCCAAAGGGTTGATGGTGCAGACAGATGCTTCAGAGCATTTCACAGGAGCTGCACTATCACAGTTAAATGAAGAGGGCCTGGACCAACCTGTAACATTCATAGTTGGGAGGTCACTCCTCAAGGGAAAAGAGGTGGAGTGCTCTTGAAAGAGAAGTTTTTGTTGTGGCCTGGGCACTGAAGAAGCTGAGACTATACCTGTTCAGTTCTGAGTTCAAACAGACCACAGGCCCCTCAGATGGCTCATGCAGGTGAAGGCTGAGAATCCCAAATTGTTGAGGTAGTCCATCTCCCTACAGGGAATAGACTTTACGGTGGGAGACTGCCCTGGGTCTGACCACTCCAATGCCGATGGTCTATCACGGTTCTTCTACCTTAGTGATGAGAACTCTCATGAGGGTAGGTAGATCTACTCACTTTCAGGGGGGACACATGTTAGATCTAATATATCTTGGTGTGGTCTTACACCAAACATTCTCCCTTTCCCCACCTGTTTGCTGAAATTCATTTTTGTAGGCCTCAGGACTCTGCACACCGTACCACTGTTAACCAGTGCTAAAGTGCTTGTGCTCACTTGTTTAAATGAAGTAAAATTGGTTTACACCTAATTGACACATTTTATTTACTTGTAGGTCCCTGTTAGAAATGGGGTTTCTGGTTGGCTAGGGTATGCACCTCAGCCAGGCAGAACTTACCCACTCTAGTCAGGGCAAGGGAGTTACACGTCCAAGATAACCCTTGCTCACCCCCTTGGTAGCTTGGCACGAGCAGTCAGGCTTAACCCGGAGGCAATGCGTAAAGCATTTGCACAACACACACATGCATGTGACGCAATATCCCCACCACAAAGGAAACACAACACCAGATTATATGAAAATACACTGTATTGTACACAACGTAATTATTAGACCAACATCACATAACAGTACTATCCTGCTACCTTAGCAGTTGTCAGAACGTTACACATTAGTTACTCTGCAAACTAGCAGTAGTCACACATAACACACAGGTTACTCAATATTCTGCAACATAAGCAGTAGTCAGGAAACACGTAATTACATTAGAACACTTATCATAAGGATATCATAAAACGCCCATAGTAGGAACATTAGAAAACCTATGGCAAGTGAGGGAAACATATTAGCAAGACATGCCCATAACAGGAACATGTGCACATATATGTAGAAGCATCAAAGAACAGGTAGGCAATATATCACAATTAGAAAAGTCTGTAACAAGAACTTCAATTATGATCCTATTGGTCCATTTAAAAGTACCTGGTAGATGGTAGAGGCACCTCCAGTGCCTAAAACGAATAATGGGGCCCCCGGCGCTCCTCTGCGCAAAACGGGGGCCTCCCTAATCTCCTGGGGTTAGGGGAGGGCGGCACGCACCTCCTCTCGACGAAAAACGGGCCCCTCTGGGGGCCGTCAACACTGGGGGCCCCCCTAGGCCTCCACCGGCCCTCTCGAGGGGGGCCCAGGTCAGGGAAACCTTTGAAGGGGGAGGGGGGCGCCTCGCACCCCCATCTGGGTGAAACACGGGCCCCTCTGGGGTCCCGCTAGCTCCTGGGGTCTCCCTGGGCCTATATTGGCCCTCACACCGGGGAGACTCCCCATTAACATACTACTGGCCCGCGAGGGGGGCCAACAAGAGAGCCGGTGGCCAGGGCGAGCCTCCGGTGAGGCTGCCGCCCGGCCCGTAATGCCAGGAGAGTCCTCCGGGACTCCTGCAAGGGAGGGAGAGGCGTCCTCCTCTCCCTCTGCCTCCGGGATTCCTGTGAGGGAGGGAGAGGCGTCCTCCTCTCCCTCGGATGACGTTGCGGCCCCAGGTGGGGCCTGCTGGTGCCCCGGGGGCGCTCCAAAAAGCGCGCATCCCCCGGGAGCACGATAGGAGCGTGATAGCTCCTTCCTTTACTTCAGAGAGTGCCCCGGGGGCACTAGGGACAGCGCGAACCTCGCGCTCGAACTCAAATGCTCGGCCCGGGCTGCGGCGGTGATTCCATCAAAGTAAAGGTGCAGCGGAGAGCGCGAGGGCACTTTTAAGCTCCCGGGCTGCGGCGGTGTTCTTGGGGGCCAGGAATAAAGCGCTTCCCAAAGCGCTAAAGCCACCTAAACTTGGGCTGCGGCGGTGATCTTTCCCAGCTCTTTGAGAGAGAGCGCTTTTGTTAAGCGCTTCAGCAAAGCTGTGGGGATCATGGCAGGGGCCAGGGGCCACAGCACCCTGCCCCTGGGAACGAATAAGCAAGGAAGAGGCACAGGGCTGGTGGGCCCAGCTACAGGCCAGCACAAGGGGTGCAGATGGTGGCAGTTCCTCCTAGTGACCAGGCAGGTCACAGGTCAGCACAGCAGCAGCAGTCCATGGCGGTTTCCTGGTGAGTCCATTCATCAGCGTTCTGTGTCCAGTTTCAAGTTCCAAGAATGTTCAAATTGTGGGGAAAATTCCCCTGTACTTATAGTCCTTTTTTACAGTGTTTTACAATGATAGGGAGAGGAGGTTCCAGCCAGTTACAACTGGTTCTGGGAGTGCCCCCTCTCTCCTTTCAGCACAGGCTCCAAACATCAGTGGGGGGTTAACAACCCTATTGTGTGAGGCCAGGGCACAGCCTTTACAAATGTAGGTGTGCCCCGCCTCTCCCTTCTCTCAGCCCAGGAAGACTATTCAGCATGCAGATGCACCTTGGTGACACCTCCACCCTCCCTGTGTACAGGCTGTCTGAAAAGTATGCACAAAGCCCCAACTGTCACTCTGCCCAGACGTGGATTGGAGTCAAGCTGCAAAACACCAGAATTATAAGCACAGCTAAATGCGCACTTTCAAGAAGTGGCATTTCTGTGATAGTGATAAAAAATACACCCACACCAGTAAGCAGTATTTATTATCACCATCACAACCATACCAAACACGCCTACGCTACCCCTCATAAATCAGACAATACCCTTTACACATAAAGCAGGGCATTTCTAATGCAATCCTATGAGAAGGCAGCACTCACAGCAGTGAGACACCAAGTTAGGCTGTTTGTCACTACCAGGACAGGCCATGCAATATGGCACATGTCCGGCCTTTCTACATACATGGCACCCTACCCATAGGGCTAGCTAGGGCGTACTTTAGGGGTGACTTACATGTAGTAAAAGGGGAGTTCTGAGCCTGGCAAGTAAATTTAGATGCCAGGTCCCTGTGGCAGAAAACTGCGCACACAGGCCCTGCGCTAGCAGGCCTGAGACAGGTTTGAAAGTCTACTTCAGTGGGTGGCGCAAGCAGCGCTGCAGGCCCACTAGTAGTATTTAATTTACAGGCCCTGGGTATAGAGATACCACTGTACAAGGGACTTATAGGTAAATTAAATATGCCAATTAGGTATAAGCCAATCCTACCAACTTTAGATGGGAGAGAACCTGCGCTTTAGCACTGGTCAGCAGTGATAAAGTGCTCAGAGTCCTAGAGCCAACAGCGAGAGGTCAGAAAAACCAGGAGGAAGGAGGCAAAAAGACTAGGGATGACCATGCGTATGGCCAAAAGTCCAACACAACCCCCTACCAGCCAAAAGCCAGGGGAGAACAATCAATACCTTGATGTACTTCCCTGATTGGGGCGATAGAACAAGGACCCAGGCCCACAACAGCAGGGGCATGTTCCAGTTCTACGCCTTCCTGACTCCACTGGGATATCTCTGTCAATGCGTCCCAGGCAGCCTAGACCAACCCACGGGGATTCTCTAGCTGCCAATGGCCAGAACCAGGCCCCAGGCCATCTAGGAGCCTCTGGTCTCTAAAACCATAATGAGTGGGGGGCGGTAGCCCCAGGTGCAAAGCAACCTGTCTCCACTCCATTTCCGATCAGTTCAGGGGCTCTACCCTGCCACTGATCCACCAACCTAGGGTCCGCACCCATAGGTTCTACAGGGGCTAGAGGCGAGGCTCTCCTCCCTCTACCCCTCCTTCTAGGATCCCGCCCTCCTCTCCTAGGAGGGGTATCACCAGAATCCACACTTGCCAGGGTGCTGGGTACAGCAGCCCTGCACAACTTTCTCGCCAGCCCAGGATCACTACCTGGCGACTGACCACCCAACCTAGGGAAAACACCCTTGGGTTGCACCAGGGTCCGGGCGGGCTTCCCCCTCCCTGAACCCCACTTCCAGAGTCCTGCGTCTCCCCACCTCGGGAGAAGCCACCAGAAGTTTCATACGGGGGGGTGAGCACACTAACCGCCCCCCCAACCAGATCAGAGTTTACCCCCTGAACCTGTCTATCTAGTCCAGGGACGACACCCTTAGACTGGACCATTGCCCAGCGAACCAGGACTTCCTTGGGAGCACACCTACCCCCTACCAGATCAGAGCTTACCCCCTGAATCTGGCAATCCAACCCAGAGTCACTACCCTGCGGTTGAACCACTGCCTGGCGCACCAGGACTTCCTTGGGAGCACATGTACTCCCCATCAGGTCAGAGTTTACCCCCTGAACCTGATCATCCAACCCAGGGTCACCACCCTGCGGTTGAATCCTTGCCTGGCGCACCAGGACTTCCTGGGGGGCACACCTACCCCCCACCAGGGAAACACTTTCCCCAAGGGCCACACAAGAGTCTGGCTGGCGCAGGTCTCCTGACCTCTGCCCATCGGACAGAGTCTGGATTCCCCCCAGCCCAGAAATGGTCTCACCAAGGTCATTCCTGGGGGGCTCTGCTCTCAGAGCTGACCCCTGACCCTCCAGGTTCTCCACTGGAGCCCGCAGCCCCCTCTCAACCCTATGCCTGGATTTCCGCCTCCTCCGCTGTAGAGCAAGACTACCAGACACCAGGACCAGCGGAACGCTATCACCAGCCACCCGCTTAAGTCCTAATGACAAAATGGGATCCTTCTGAACAGCTGGCCCTATGGCACAGGTTAGGCTCACCTCCTGGTGTTCACTCATGGAACCTTCAGGGGCCTGGGACGGGATCTCGGGCACCTTGGGCCTCAGCCCAGCCCCATTCCCTCTCCTCGGAGACGGGACATGGGGTCCCTCACCCATCCCAGTCCACTGGGACCTACCTGGGACACTCCATTCCTTTCCCACCACACCTTGTTGGGAAACACCTAGACCACTCTCATTAGGAACACCCCCTAATGCCACACCAGACCCTCTGGTACGCAACCAGAAGTCTGCCTCCTTTGCGAGCTCCCTGGGGTCAGAGAGCTCACACACTGACAAGTGTTGGCGTAACTCTGAAAAACAACAACGAAACAGGTGCTCTCTGAGAATCAGATTAAACAGCCCTTCAAAATTGTTTACTGTGCTACCCTTCACCCATCCATCTAGTGCAATGCAGCAATCCTCCACAAACTCCTCCCAAGACTGGTGGGACAGTTTCTTACCACCCCTAAACCTTTTTCTGTATTCCTCAGGGGAAAAACCATACTTCACAATCAGTGCGTTCTTCACAGCGGAGTACCCCTCCCTGTCACTCTCTTCTAGAGTCAGTAGGGCATCCCTCCCCTCCTCAGGAATAAAACTCCCTAGGCCAGTTCCCCAATCCTTCTCAGGGATCCTGCGCTCTACCAGAGCCTTCTCATATTCCTTTAACCACTGACGTATGTCACCCCCCTCTTGGAACCAAGGTACCAGATCTATGGGTATGTGAGGAACATCTTTGCTACAGCACTGTACATTGCTGCCACCACTGGACTCCACCTGCAGCGCTGGTGAGTCCAGAACCTTCAGACTGTGCTCTAGAGCGAGTCTTTCTCTGGCAAAGGCCCTCTCTGCCTCTGCCATTCTCTCCTGTACTAAGGCCTTCTCTACCTCAGCCCTTCTCTCCTCAACAGCTAGACGCGCTAACTGCAACTTCAGGTCCCTCTCTTCCCGCCTATCTCTTAGCTCATCAGGCGTCAAGGAATGAGAGGTAGCCCTGCTTCGTACACTGGACCCAGCAAGGGACTCCCTATCACTGGGGCCTTCCCTGTCAACTGGCGTCCCCAACCGGTCATTCTCACCCTCCTGATCAGTCTCTCTACCACTCTCTAGGGATGAGGTCTGGGAGCCCTCCCATTGGAAACCCTCGCTACACTCAGGATCCTCTGGGTACTCCCTAAGCACACTCCCTCCCTGGGTAAATGTCACAAACCTTTCAAAGAAATTCAGAGATCTCCTGAGGTCCCCTTCTACAGGCAGCCCTCTCTCTCTACAGAACCCCTCTAATTCCCCCTGCGTGTAAAACGGCAGGTCCTCTAAATCAAAGGTAAGCCCCATCTTGAAAAGGTACAAATAACTCAACTGTGACAACCACAATACCCAAGCGTGAGAACTGACAACAGGAAAAATGACCAAAGAGAGAAAGTTAAGAGAAGCCAAACATGTGATGGTCTAAACGCAATCCTTGTAGTGAAATAATGAGTCACAATGGTATTGTGCAAGCGCAAGTCCTATCCCACCGCTGCCACCAATGTTAGAAATGGGGTTTCTGGTTGGCTAGGGTATGCACCTCAGCCAGGCAGAACTTACCCACTCTAGTCAGGGCAAGGGAGTTACACGTCCAAGATAACCCCTGCTCACCCCCTTGGTAGCTTGGCACGAGCAGTCAGGCTTAACCCGGAGGCAATGCGTAAAGCGTTTGCACAACACACACATACATGTGACGCAATATCCCCACCACAAAGGAAACACAACACCAGATTATATGAAAATACACTGTATTGTACACAACGTAATTATTAGACCAACATCACATAACAGTACTATCCTGCTACCTTAGCAGTTGTCAGAACGTTACACATTAGTTACTCTGCAAACTAGCAGTAGTCACACATAACACACAGGTTACTCAATATTCTGCAACATAAGCAGTAGTCAGGAAACACGTAATTACATTAGAACACTTATCATAAGGATATCATAAAACGCCCATAGTAGGAACATTAGAAAACCTATGGCAAGTGAGGGAAACATATTAGCAAGACATGCCCATAACAGGAACATGTGCACATATATGTAGAAGCATCAAAGAACAGGTAGGCAATATATCACAATTAGAAAAGTCTGTAACAAGAACTTCAATTATGATCCTATTGGCCCATTTAAAAGTACCTGGTAGATGGTAGAGGCACCTCCAGTGCCTAAAACGAATAATGGGGCCCCCGGCGCTCCTCTGCGCAAAACGGGGGCCTCCCTAATCTCCTGGGGTTAGGGGAGGGCGGCACGCACCTCCTCTCGACGAAAAACGGGCCCCTCTGGGGGCCGTCAACACTGGGGGCCCCCCTAGGCCTCCACCGGCCCTCTCGAGGGGGGCCCAGGTCAGGGAAACCTTTGAAGGGGGAGGGGGGCGCCTCGCACCCCCTCCTGGGTGAAACACGGGCCCCTCTGGGGACCCGCTAGCTCCTGGGGTCTCCCTGGGCCTATACTGGCCCTCACACCGGGGAGACTCCCCATTAACATACTACTGGCCCGCGAGGGGGGCCAACAAGAGAGCCGGTGGCCAGGGCGAGCCTCCGGTGAGGCTGCCGCCCGGCCCGTAATGCCAGGAGAGTCCTCCGGGACTCCTGCAAGGGAGGGAGAGGCGTCCTCCTCTCCCTCTGCCTCCGGGATTCCTGTGAGGGAGGGAGAGGCGTCCTCCTCTCCCGCGGATGACGTTGCGGCCCCAGGTGGGGCCTGCTGGTGCCCCGGGGGCGCTCCAAAAAGCGCGCGTCCCCCGGGAGCACGATAGGAGCGTGATAGCTCCTTCCTTTACTTCAGAGAGTGCCCCGGGGGCACTAGGGACAGCGCGAACCTCGCGCTCGAACTCAAATGCTCGGCCCGGGCTGCGGCGGTGATTCCATCAAAGTAAAGGTGCCGCGGAGAGCGCGAGGGCACTTTTAAGCTCCCGGGCTGCGGCGGTGTTCTTGGGGGCCAGGAATAAAGCGCTTCCCAAAGCGCTAAAGCCACCTAAACTCGGGCTGCGGCGGTGATCTTTCCCAGCTCTTTGAGAGAGAGCGCTTTTGTTAAGCGCTTCAGCAAAGCTGTGGGGATCATGGCAGGGGCCAGGGGCCACAGCACCCTGCCCCTGGGAACGAATAAGCAAGGAAGAGGCACAGGGCTGGTGGGCCTAGCTACAGGCCAGCACAAGGGGTGCAGATGGTGGCAGTTCCTCCTAGTGACCAGGCAGGTCACAGGTCAGCACAGCAGCAGCAGTCCATGGCGGTTTCCTGGTGAGTCCATTCATCAGCGTTCTGTGTCCAGTTTCAAGTTCCAAGAATGTTCAAATTGTGGGGAAAATTCCCCTGTACTTATAGTCCTTTTTTACAGTGTTTTACAATGATAGGGAGAGGAGGTTCCAGCCAGTTACAACTGGTTCTGGGAGTGCCCCCTCTCTCCTTTCAGCACAGGCTCCAAACATCAGTGGGGGGTTAACGACCCTATTGTGTGAGGCCAGGGCACAGCCTTTACAAATGTAGGTGTGCCCCGCCTCTCCCTTCTCTCAGCCCAGGAAGATTATTCAGCATGCAGATGCACCTTGGTGACACCTCCACCCTCCCTGTGTACAGGCTGTCTGAAAAGTATGCACAAAGCCCCAACTGTCACTCTGCCCAGACGTGGATTGGAGTCAAGCTGCAAAACACCAGAATTATAAGCACAGCTAAATGCGCACTTTCAAGAAGTGGCATTTCTGTGATAGTGATAAAAAATACACCCACACCAGTAAGCAGTATTTATTATCACAACCATACCAAACACGCCTACGCTACCCCTCATAAATCAGACAATACCCTTTACACATAAAGCAGGGCATTTCTAATGCAATCCTATGAGAAGGCAGCACTCACAGCAGTGAGACACCAAGGGCCATATTTATACTTTTTGACGCAAAACTGCGCTAACGCAGTTTTGCGTCAAAAAATTTTGCGCCGTCTAACGCCATTTGGATGCGCCGTGCGGGCGTCAAATTTATACTTTGACGTACGGCGGCGCAACCAACAGGTGGGCGTCAGGATATTGTGACGCACACAGCGGCGTCAAGTCGTAAGGAAAAACCACGTAAAGGCGACGCACATCACCGTGGGCCGATTTACGACAGCGCAATCGTGAAAGCGCTGGTTTTTCTCACGCAATTGCGTCAAATTCTAGCGCGAAAACTGCAGTGTTACCAGAGAGCCAACATGGATCCCAGTGGACACAACAGAGCCCAGGATGATGACAGCAGACCAGGAACCAGCCAAGAGGTCCCACAAACAAACCAGGATAACCAAAAAAAGAAAAGAAAGTGTCGCTTCAGTGAAGAGGAGCAGGAAATCCTGGTGAGAGAGGTGACGGAACACCAGCACCAACTTTTCATTACATCCAAATTGCCACTCAGTAGGAGAGAGGCCATATGGAAGCAAATAGTGGACAAGATCAACAGTGTGGCTGAAGAACGCCGCACAGTCACTGAGTGTAAGAAACGCTGGCATGACTGTAAACGCAGGACCAAAGAGAAAATGGCCAGGAACAGGAAGGCAGCAATGCAGACTGGAGGTGGGAGTCCAGCACAACAGGAGGCCCTGGACCACATGGAGGAGATGGTTGCAGCCGCCATCCCCGAGGAGATCGTCACAGGGATTCAAGGGCAGGACAGTGCAGACTACCAAGACACAATGCACATGCAGGGTAAGTCGCATGGGGAATTATAATGCACTAATGTTAACTGCAACCAGGGGGGGAATACCTACTACACAATGCATGTAAGTCAGCATATACATAGAGTGGCATGGGTAAAGGAGCACAGTAGGGGGGCATGCCTAGCACACACTGAAGCTGGGGCACCACCAAACACAGCAACAAGTACAGCCCCATGGGGACATCCTGTAAGTACAACAATAGAGCCAAGGGAAAGCAGCGACAGGTAGGAAGGCCACTACAGCAAACTCACATCCAGGCACTTGTTTTGTAAAATCTATCCTACAGCAACTAGGTCCCTATCAGTAACCAAGTAGGCAAAGCAACAACTGCAATGTAACTGCCACAACACCTTACAATAACGCCTCTCATCTCTGTGCAGCTACAGTACCAAATGGCAGCAACCTCCCCATGGAATATACATACACAAATTAGGGGTTGACATTGACATCCGCAACAAGTCAGTGTAAAAATACAAACGCACCAGTACACTCAAATGCCCAATGTCCATACCTGACACATACATAAGCCAAAGTAAACAGCAATAGGACCCACACAGCACCAACCACACACACATGCTGCATACGTCAGGGTCCCTCACATGCCTGGATAACAAGGCTACATCACTAATGTCATACTGCTCAGACAACACCTGAGGAGGAGACATAGGCAACTGGTCACTCAAACACACCTGCAAAGTCTGACAAACAAATCGGACCTTCATACGATAAACAGGCTTATACAATCAAACACACATGACCCACCTTCATCTTCAAACATCAACAATGTTTACATCCACACCACATCCAAACATGAACATGCATAGGAAATGGCACGGAACATGTACACTGCATGCAATGTGAATCAAAAGTGAATGGGGCAGGTCCGGAGAGGCAAGTGTGTTGGCAGGGCACTCACAACACCCACAGTCAGTCAATGTGTATTCTGGCAAGTGTAATGTATACTTTGCGCATTAGCCTCAGGCTGTAGGCCTTTCTGCACCTTACCCTGAATGTACTCTTACGCATATGCTCACATCTAAGAGCCTCTGAGCACTTTGCACTACATGCTTCTCATTGGCCTTCCTATCAGGAAATATACCAAATAGCCAGTCCTAGGGTGTTGTTAATAAGTCCAATCACACTGTTTTGCCTACATCTGCACTGGAGTGTGCCAGAACAGATACACTCTGTGCCCCAGTCAAGGATACAGTCTGGTACTTTGCGGATAGATGGGGTAGGGGTTCTGATTTGCCATTCCTGCGTAGGGAAACTATCTCATCACCATGACTTATGACTTATAAAATCACTTCTTTGTCCCAAGACACACAAGAGGGAGTCTCCAAACAGAGAAACACCAGACGCTGCCTGCCTTGCTGCAGATGCAAAACCAGATCACAGGCCATTGCTCAGATATGACGGATGAAGTCTCCCCAGTGATTCAGACAGGCAGGCTAGAAGCTTAACATGCTGTGCTATAAATAGAACAAGCAGAGGGAGAGTACAAACTGTTAGGCACCATGATAGCTTTCGACCAATGTCTTACTCTCCTGCTGACTATTTCAAGTCTACCATGTTGAAGTATTTGGGTTATTGTGGCTCACACCTAAATATAGACAAGTCAGTTGTTCAAAGAGATCATCATATGAAACAAATACTGTCTTTGACTTTTGTGTATGAGTTCATACTGGAAAAGAGTGAAGATGTTGGGATCTGAGTGACCACAACTTCCCTGAAAAGTTCCAAAGATGTCATGCGCTCGGATGTATAATCATTCCTTTGCTGTGGGAGACATGAGCCAATGCTAGTTAGCTAGAGCAAAATGAAAGAATCAGGGTGACAGAGTCAATTAAAAGTGGGTCAGACTCAGTCCATCACACCATTAGCTATCCTGCTGCCTCGTAAGCAAGTCAGCTCAGGTCGGATAATGAGAACACACCCTCGAAAATGTCTCTACATAAGAATAGTTAATCACGGAGGGACTAGTAGGACACAAAGATGCCTATTCACAAAATGTTACAAAGCAACACCTAGCGGCAATTAGGCAGACAAGTCTGGTAGCTCCACATCACACATGTGACACACAGGTGGGCCATAGGCCTACAACAATGCCCATATGAAGGACAGCAGATACCCAGAAAAAAACAGAGACCAAAGATAAGGCATCCAAACGCCTGTAACTGTTTGCAAACTTGTTACAACACAGACACACTAATTGTACCCTGTTTCATTGCAGAGGAACATGGATCTCCTGCCGATATGCCTGACCCTGATTTCCCTGATGACATCGATGACGACCCCATCAACCTCTCCCCACAAACCCTCAACATGGTCTTAGGAAGCCTCCAAACCCCACCTTCAGTCCCAAGGAGGAGCCCAGAAGAAGCAGCCACCCCAGTAGACCCACCTGCCACCCCAAATGTAATACCTGCCAGCTCCAACACAGCTGAGGACTCCGACGACACTGGAACCAGCTTTGAAAGAACCGTCGTTGGGGTCCAGCGGGAGCTGACCAAGGAGGTGCGGGTGGGGATGCAAACTATGGCAGCCAGCCTTGAGGGGGTGCGTTCGTGCATGATCCCTCCTGCTGATCAGACAGCTGTGATGCAAGCACTAACATCGCACATGCAGGAACTTGTAGAAACACAAAAGCAAATCGCCACAGCTGTCATCCAGTTGACGGAACAACTAAGAATGCAAGCCAGTCAACGGGTGCACGAATGCAACATCGAACCCCTCAGGGCTGACCTGGCTGCCTACCATCGGGATGTGGCTGCCATTCTGAGAAACCAGCAGGCCCTCCTTGCTGCAGTATTGCCCTTCCTAAGTCCACAGGGACTAGCCCCCGGGATGTCTGCCTCCATGTCTTCTAACACTGAGGTGTGTGTTGCCCCTTCACAACCAACAACAACAAGGACAGAGGAGGCAACACACACATCAGAAGAAGAAGACGTGGAACAGATAACCTTCACACGGAGGAGTACCCGGAAGCCCTAGTCCCTGCACCATGGCCTACTCTGACCAAGGTCCTGCGTTTAGTCAAAGCCCAGTTTCTGAACACCTACACTCAATGACTGTTTGGCAATCCACTGTTTGACTTGTCCACATTGCCAGTGAATGTCTCTCTCCTACAATTTGGTAATCCTGTCCCTCTGCACTGACACCTTCTATAGGCTCACCAAGAAATGATGCCCCAGAACGGACTCAGCCAAAATGTTGAATGGACAATTTGCACTACAACACCTGTAAAAAAATCGCACTTGCTCACCTATTGTGTCTCTGTGTCATTTCACACTTCAACTGTGCAGTACCTAACTCCAAAGTGGCTGTGTGGCAACCCTGTTGAATCTCTATACTACTGTCCTGATGTCATATATTCAGATCCATCTGTGCATTGGCCAGGATTGCATCATAGCCCTACCATACTGAGGGAAATAACTGAGGAAGGAACTAAGCACACACAATCATGCTGTGTTGGTCAGAATGATGCACCATCTATCGCTATTCCAGAGAGCAAATGGTGGCTGGGAAATGTAGGCTCCATGCAAGACTTAAATAAGAATGGATGCCGCTTAATGTAATGAATCGTGTACAAATCACACTGCATTAACTTCCCTTACAGAGTAGGCTTCCATGAAGGAAATTCATGCTGCTTCAGTACACACATGATGTAGCTCAGCAATGAAAGCAGCAATACATGAGTGTGAACAACTCCTCATCTACAAAGATCTCCCTGAGCTTCACACTGCTGTCCGACCTAACAATTAACCCACATTGACATGTAATGAAGCACTCTTTGTGAAGTTGGACACATATCATAACAAAAGCTTGGTGTACAATGCACACTACCAATGGGGAGTCTCCCAATTTGAGGATACTTAACAAGTGAGCACACGGGTAGATGGGATGTTAAACATCCATTCCCAGGGGATGCTGAGCATAGGACACAAATGTCACACTAAATCATTCTGCAACATGGATGTCAAGGCCATGATAAAGTAGCACCTAACGCATCAAGTAAAGGGTTAACAAAATATTTATTTATATCTAGTACTACAAGAGGCAACTAAGGGAAAGGTACACCTACACTAATCTAACCTGACTACTAATAACCCACAACTGTCCCTATCTAACCTAAGCTAAACTTACTCTACACATGTAACGAAACGATCTAAACATCAACCCCCCACCCACCATTATGAGACAGGACACATGCAGGACAAAACATACTAACCTACACACATACTACACTATCCTAAACAAGCAGATATTTTTTTTTTTTTTTTTTTTTTTATTAAACATGAATCCCAACATTGCCCCCCACCCACCCACCCACCCACAAATATTTGAGAAAAATAACAAGGACCCCCCACCCTCTTCCCTAACACTAACTAAGCTACATACCTATCCTAATCCTAATACTAATCCCCAAAGCCCAACTAACAGGAGAAAAAAAGGAAAGAGGTGAGAGGGGAGGGATAAAAGTTTAAGAGGGCAAACGAACTAGACGTTTGCACTCCTTAGTGTGCGCCTGATGTCGCGGACCCGGGTCTTTACATAGTTCATGTCATCAGTCAGGTTGTCCACCTTCCTCAAAAGTTTGTCCACTTTCTGGGACAATGCCTGGAAGGCTGCAGGGTCCACGGGAGGGTCTGTGGGGAGGGTTTGTGTGCCAGCAGAGGTCGAGCTAGTGGCAGCTGTTGGTGGGACATGTGACTGTCCTGCTGCCAGCACACGGCTGGGTCCAGGTCGTGCTGCATGCGGCGGGTCCATGGCAGCCGAAGTAGATGGGACCACTGGGCCAGACCTGGTGGCTGTGTCGTTGGTGGCTGTAGGTGGCACACTTGTTGGAGGCTGTGGTGTGGCCCACCACGCCCCGGAGGCCCTTTCGGAGTGATACCTGCGGCCCATCCGCCGATACCCAGACTGCACCTGCAGGATGTGCCTGTAACGGATGGCACGCCGCTCAAAATGGATGCGATCGGCCGCCCTCATGTTAGCAGCTGTGAAGAGAAAAGGCAGATATTTACCTTTGGCTTTGCATTGGGTGGGATAGCACAATGGGTTATTTGTACATTACTAGAAATGTATAGGTTGCAGCAATTGTCACAACATAGTTCACAGAAGGGCTCAGAGGAAGTACATGTGAAGCATGCATACATAAGGGCATATCACACCTAGAATATCCAGGTCTCTACATGATGGATGACATCACCCTACACTACTCATCCTAATCATCCCTACGGTTTTGTACATCATGGCTGCACCTCTTCCGCATACTTACTTCACTACATATGTCACTATATGTGATAACTATCACACTCCTCACTCTAAGCCATCTGGAATTGGTTGGGTGCTAAGATTGAACCAATGGGCTATAACCCAATGTCTACACTAGGGACCAGATGTAGGAAGATGGGAAATGGGACGAACAATCTGCAATGCAGAATGGGGTATCTGACACCGTCTGTGAGTTGCTATGGGGTTGCTAAGAGCCACCTCATTTACATCAATGATGTGGGTTGCAAGTTGCTCCACCTTTGCAACTATGGGCACTCACGGGGATGGAGGCCTGCTGGGAACAGCAGACCTCCATGTCCGTGACCGCTTGGAAATAACGCAGAACATGTTCCCCAAGTGTAGGCCGTTTACCTCAACGGGAAATGAGCAGCACTTAGAAATAAATTACGACAATTTCAATATTGAATAATTTAAGGCACTTAGGCCCGTATTTATATTTGTTGTTGCGCCGCATTTGTGTCACTTGTTGACGCAAAAGCCGCGCAAACTTGCAAATTCCAATTGTAATTTGTAAGTTTGCGCCGTTTTGGCGTCAAAAAGCTGCGCAAATGTGGTGCAAAAAAATTATAAATACGGGCCGCAGTGGTCCCTTGGACCACTGCCTGTTTTGTACAGGATTATTTTGGTACACTAAGGAAAGGTGATGGGTTACAATGGGGACCCCTTACAGCTAGCAAGTGGGTTACCATCCACTTCAAGTGGATGATAACTGCGACTCACTTAGCAACCACAAACTCCATTGCAAATGGACTTGCATACCACTGTCAGTTGCAAATAGGACTGGAAAAAGCCTTCATATTTAGGATTAGGAATAAAATCTCCCATATATTTTCATGATCACCTAATACATTTCGGAATAGGAAACAGATGTTTGTAACTCACACACAATAATTATGAGTTTATCAACTTGTACACAGTTTGGCACATCTGGCCCTAGGTTCTGACTCACGACACAAAAGGTGTCAAGTAAGTGTGAGATACTGGTTGCTACAGTCCAAGGTAGCCTGTTTCACATTAACATCCCAGTCGTTGAGGGTGGTGTGGGAAGAACAACCACCAATCCCATGTGAAATGCACACCCAGGAGTGTATTGAACGTTCACCAAGTATGTGCCTTCACACACAAGACCTATGAATGGCTAGCAACACGTTGGACTTAGGCAAACATTGTGACATCCATGGACCACACATGTCACAATGATATGACTTTTGCCAACATGACATACTATCAGTGAGGCATGTTTTACTACACACACAGAGGAGGTGGAACACCCATTCTCATGATTCAACAGAACACATAGGCCATTGCACTCAAGTCACACACACTCCGAGTTCAGCTTGTGTAAGTACATGCCCCCGGAAGATCCAACCTACAGTGTGCACAGTCCATCCTCAACTAGGAAGATGCACTTTTCATCACAGCCATGTGCCTAAGCTATATGGGAGAATGTCAGTCTGATATGCAGACTCAGTTCATGTCAAGTCCCCGACCAAGTCTTACTTTGACCAGTGTATTCTAAGTAACTCATCCCATTCCCCATTGCGGCCCAACTGTAATGTCCTACAGCCCCTCAATCTCAGAGATGGCTAGGTGTTGCTTAACAGAAACATAAGTCCAATTTGATATCACACTAACACGACAATGGCAATGAATGGCCAGCGCATCACATCATGATTTCTCTTGAACACACAGTAGTCCATTTTGCGTCATTGGCAAATAAATATATCAAATAGCACTCAGGCAACACTCACTGTAGGTATCGGGGTCGTCGAAGTGTGCCACCTCTCCCACGGTGTAAGGCTCTGGTCCACCTGTAAAGCATGACAGGAAGAATGTACTCAGACTGGGTGGACTGACAAAATAATTCTGTTACAATGACACTGTGAGAATATGACATGGTAATGATACACTTTCACACATGCTCATACTGCATGGATGAGTTTGTATTCAACATTAACATTGGATGATTCTCCTGCTACAGTTACACACCCTACTACACACATGCAGTGGCCAGGACAGTCAGGTGTCGTCCAAGTTTACTCACAATAATTATGCCCCGACAATATTGTTATCCAAACATCTCAGCATGTGCATTCCAGAGAGACATCCAGACACTTGTTCCATGAGGACTGCATGACCACTCACAGTCAAACAGCCTATGTGGACATGTTCAACACACAGCAACCACACACACATGTGACATATCTGTGGAAAACATATCTGACTTCATGTGACGTGTATAAAACACACATGTATATCATCATCATGGGATTCAAATCAGATTTCGAGCGATGGGGTCTACATATGTAGGTATGTTGTTTCGACATGACTTACTCATTGCCCATTATGACATGTAGAGTACAAATAGAGCCATTAACGTGTTGCTTGTCTGACACAAATGCTACACTACATTACATACAGCTACAGCCATCTGGTATGTGTAGAACAACTGAGCCATCTGACTGCTAGCATAGGTCTTCATACACATTGTGCAACACGTACACATTAGGGCACATATGTAAACATTAGTAAGGCAGCATTTGCATCATTGCATCACGCAGAGATGGGCCACACCTGCCAAATACAGATATATGTATTAAGTTTCTGCTGTTTGAGGGAGAAAAAGTGTAGCCAATTTGGGGATATCAATATATATTGACAAGGGCCTAGGTTTCCCTAGCATTACACATAGGCAGCTCCTTATCTAGCAGATTGGGTAACATTCATCACATGTTCACACACAGATTACTATCATGTCCATGTAATTGATTGCTACTCACCAACATGGCCACCAATCCTGACTCCCAGGTGGTCCAGCAGGTCCTGTTCCCTCGTGATCAGATCGGCCCAGCGGTGTTTCAACTGATGGACATTCCGCATGGTCCCATGGACCCGGACCATGTGATGGCGCACCTTCTCCCAGCGAATTTTCCGGGCCTCCGTGTGATACCCCTGTATCACACGGCCCCCAGCCTCCAGCATCAGCGGGAGGAAATGGCACACTAGCCAGATAAATCCCCCCAATTCATCTTCGCCCATCCTGGACAGGCGAGGCCTCCCTGACATTATGACTGATGACTAACAGAAAAAAAAAGTAGGAAATGGGGAAAGGTAGAGGTGTGAAGTTAAGAAAAGGAGAAAATAGCCCAACTAACCCCAATAACTACCCTAGCCACAACAGACTCCCACAGACAATACAAACAAATACAGGAATGGACAAAACTAGACTTAACAGACTGAGACAATGATACACAACAATATTAGACTGAACAAAGTACAAAAGACAAGCTACACAGGACAACAAAGCAGTAATTCACAGGACAACACTCTTCACTGAACCACACAGTCTAGAAAAATCTGAGACTGAAAAGTGAAAGTGAAAGTCAACTTCCAATACAGATTTGGCAAACAGGATATCCTATTACATCACTTCCTGCATAAAATGGCCGCCGTTTTTTAATCCCGGTTTGCGTCGTATTTTCACGCATACATAATTTCGCGTCATTTTTTATGACGCATAATATTGCACATGCTGCTGAGTGTAAAAATATGATATGAATATTAATATTTATTTACTGTACGAGATGTCCAAAAATATGTGCATGTTGCGTCATTTTTTCCGACGCATACATGATGGGCGTCATATTTTATCCACCTACAGGAGTGCTAAAGCTGCTGAGTGAAAAAATATGATATGAATATTAATATTCATTTACTGTACGAGATGTCCAAAAATATGTGCGTGTTGCGTCATTTTTTCCGACGCATACATGATGGGCGTCATATTTTATCCACCTACAGGAGTGCTAATGCTGCTGAGTGAAAAAATATGATATGAATATTAATATTCATTTACTGTACGAGATGTACGAAAATATGTGCATGTTGCGTCATTTTTTCCGACGCATACATGATGGGCGTCATATTTTTGAAACGTACAGGAATGCACATGCTGCTGAGTCAAATCTGAAATATGATGTAACTTATATTTTGCTGTCTAAATCTGTGAAATTCTTGTATACATTCAGATTTGACTCTGCATTCTGTGCACTCATGTACGTGACCAAAATATGACACCCATGCTGTATGCGTAGAATTATGATCAAATCTTTTTGTTACGTCTTCATGTTTTTAACTTGGGGAAGGTGATTTGTCAGGGTCAAACGGGGCAATGTGATACACATTTGTGTTTGGATATGCCACATGTCCATTGTTGTATGTATGGCAGGCATTCACACAGTAATGGTGTGGATACGTTACATAATGTCTTTTCCATATTTGTCAACATATTTGTGGCAATTGCTGATGGCTGTTTGGAAATGATGGATGGGATACCATGATGTATTCCTTCTCCAAATTTGGTCCACACTTATGATGGTGATGCTTTTATCTGGAGTCCTAACAGGGAGTGCAATGGTCACTTACAGTTATTATGGGGCTAACCATGTCCTAGCCTCATTTTGTGTTTGTGCTTTGTGTTCTACTCTTGACATGTAGGCCACACATGTACCTTATGCATGTGTTTGGCTCACAAGTACAGGATTTGTGTATGTTTGTGGGACCGTAGAAGTGGACTTAGGCCCCCAGCACCCTAGGATTTGACCATCCTGATTAGTTACAGTATCCATGGCTTGGCTTAATATTTTATGGGAAACCTGCAGCAGCAGGCTAATGTAAGGCCATATGGTATGTATGACTGTTGACCATTCATTCATCTCATTAGCCCATTAGAAGTTTGCAGTAATGATGATTTTGAGCTGACATGCCTACCATTTCCCAATGACTATGTTTGGAAGACTCTGAGCGTTCCTGATGTTCTGGGGAATATTCTTTAGTGGGTGTCTGTGTCCCTTTCTGCATTAACTGGTTAAGTGGCATGTCACATTCTTCCTGCTAGGTTCAAACTGGGACCCGACTGTGATGGTCTACTTTCAATAATTTGGTTGATTGTATGACATATGTGTACATGTGTGTTGGTATGTGGATCCACTATCACCTGTCTGGGTGTATGTTGTCACTGTGACATCCAGGTCTCCTCCTGAGTTAGTGGCAGCTAATGTTGTCCCAATTGTGTTTTGCTCATATCACCCACTGGAGAGAAGCCATTGATGACATGGTGACGTACACATGGATGGTCCCACCCTGTCTCTGACCACATGTGATGTGACTTTCACATGATCTACTTTTTTTGTCTGGGTGCAAGACTGTCTCAGGTGTTTTGATGTAGCATGTGGATTTGCCACATTTGTACTCATGTGGGCCTCTGTGTATGGCAATGTATCATGTCACATCCTACCCTCTGTGCATACAATTGAAATGTTCTTTTTTGTTGTGATGATTGTTATGGCATTGTTGGTCAAGGAGACCACATTCTTCGTCAGCATTTTATAAGTAAAGGTGCTCAGTAATGCATGGACCAAAGCATGATGTGGTGTTTGATATCTGTGTTTATTTACAATAGTGTAATACAGGTGATTATTATACATTAAGCAAAAAAATTATTTACAAGCTGCTGGCGCCTACGCTGTCCTGCTGCCGTGTTGGGTTGTCCCCCCTCCTGTTGCGGCCCAGCATCCTCCTCTTCGTCATCCTCAGGCATGCCTGGGTCCAGTTCAAGGAGGGGAATGTTCCTCTGGACACATATATTGTGCAATATGGCACAAGTGAGGATGATTTTGCACACCATCTCTGGGGAATAGAGTAGGCTCCCGCCAGTGATGTCAAGGCAGCGGAACCTAGACTTTAGGATCCCAAAGGTCCTCTCCACAATGCTGTGGGTCCTCTTGTGGGCGTCATTGTATGCCCGCTCTGCAGCAGTGATTGGGTTCCCGAATGGTGTCATCACCCAAGGCTGGATGCCATACCCCTGATCAGCTGAAAGAGAAAGAGAATGGATTGAATTAGATGTAGGAGGCAGTGTTGTACGGATCTTTGATGGCTGTAGTTGTCTTGTGTTGTCTGTGACTCTTTTGTGTACTAATGTTCCAACCTATGGTTGTTATTGAAAACTTTGCTTTGATATATTTTCCCTTGGCTGAGCAAGTGTTTGTTGGCTAACCGTTTGTCAGAAGGACTGTTTTTGTTGTTGCAGTAGAGTGTTCCCTCCCTAGCATTGTGACTAGTGATACAGTTGTCTGTGTGTCCTCACTGGGGGTGTGATGTTAGTTCCATGCCGAGTTAAAACGTGAAAGTGTATTTGACACCTTCTTGTGTATGAGCCCAGGCCATCCCATACCTTTTGACTTATGCATTGTATTAGTGTACAGGTTATTTTGAGACTTCCAATCTGTAAAGTGACATTTGGCCAACCACACTCATTGATGTCTTCACATTAGGCTGTGGATTAAATTCCAATGTGTGACAGGTTAAATGTTGACTTCTGACACATGGCTAGTGATGTGAGTACCTCAGTGTGTTCCTGGCTAGGTGTTGCTATTGTGGTGTATGTGTTGTTTGTCCTAGAGGGTTTGTGTGCGGTGTGTGTATGGGTTTGTTTTTTGTCCTTACCAACAAGTAGTCCATTGCCATAGCGTCCATCCTGGAAGTGTTGGTTGATGGTGGAGTGACGGAAGATGAATGCGTCATGTACACTCCCAGGATATTTGGCCACGATGTTGGTGATCAGTCCTTGGTGATCGACTATGGCCTGCACGTTGATTGAATGTGTGTGCTTCCTGTTGCGGTAGAGGTGTTCTGAATCAGCAGGTGGCACAAGGCGTACGTGTGTGCAGTCAATTGCACCAAGGACGTGCGGGAAGCCACTGATGGCGTAGAACCCCTGTTTAATTTCCTGCTGCTTCTGCAGTGTGTTAGGGAAGCAGATGTGGCGGGGTGTCAGGCGAATGATGGCATCCAGGACTTTAGGCAGGAATGCAGAGAATGATGGTTGGGATATTCCACCAACCAGGGCACCAGTTGTCTGAAAGGAGCCACTTGCCAGCAGGTGTAGTACGGCAAGCAGCTTTGTTTCAGTTGGGATAGTGCGGGGTGTCACTAAAGTGGGGGCCAACTGTTGTTCGATATTTGCCAGCAGCTGCTGAATGGCCTGCCAGTTCAACCGGTACCTCTGGATGATGTCCCGTTCCCTGAGGCCATGCAGGGTTGTTCTTGGGCGGAATATCCTGTCCTGCCTTCTGCGCTGTCTTTGGGGTCCCTGCTGTTGTTGTTGTAGCTGCTGTTGTTGCTGCAGGGCTCTGCGTCTACGTGCACGTTGAAGAAAAAGCACCTCCATAGCTCCCTGTTGCTGCTCTGCTGCTCTGTTGTTTGTTCTGTGTGTTCTGCTTAAGTACAGGTGTGTTTGCCCCATTTTAACGCCTGCCCTGACCCAGGCGTTAAAATTTAACGCTATTCGTGCTTTGCGTCATTTTTTTGCGCCGCCTACGGCCCGGGAGACATTTTTGCCCAGAAGCATAAATACGACGCACCGCTGTATGCGTGGGTTTTTGGACGGGAACGCCTACCCTGCATGTCATTAACGCAGGGCGGGGTGCCGCTTCCAAAAACTCACGCACATAGCGCCATTCCCCTTGTGCGCCGCATCGGGCGTCAGGGTATAAATATGGGGCATCGTTTGCGCTGAATGTGCGTCAAAATTTTTGACGCACATTCGGCGCAACCGGAGTATAAATATGGCCCCAAGTTAGGCTGTTTGTCACTACCAGGACAGGCCATGCAATATGGCACATGTCCGGCCTTTCTACATACATGGCACCCTACCCATAGGGCTAGCTAGGGCGTACTTTAGGGGTGACTTACATGTATTAAAAGGGGAGTTCTGGGCCTGGCAAGTAAATTTAGATGCCAGGTCCCTGTGGCAGAAAACTGCGCACACAGGCCCTGCGCTAGCAGGCCTGAGACAGGTTTGAAAGTCTACTTCAGTGGGTGGCGCAAGCAGCGCTGCAGGCCCACTAGTAGTATTTAATTTACAGGCCCTGGGTATAGAGATACCACTGTACAAGGGACTTATAGGTAAATTAAATATGCCAATTAGGTATAAGCCAATCCTACCAACTTTAGATGGGAGAGCACCTGCGCTTTAGCACTGGTCAGCAGTGATAAAGTGCTCAGAGTCCTAGAGCCAACAGCGAGAGGTCAGAAAAACCAGGAGGAAGGAGGCAAAAAGACTAGGGATGACCATGCGTATGGCCAAAAGTCCAACAGTCCCTAATAAAAGTGTATTACTTGTGTACAGGGCCTGTAAAGTAAATGCTTCTACTAGGTGTTTAGTATGTATTGTGCGACTCACTTATGTAGCCCTTTGAAACATGTATCAGGTCTGCCATTGCAGCCTGTAAACTGCAAATTGGACCTGGAAAAATAACCCTTTGCCAGGTCTAAACCTCCCTTTTTAAATACATTAATCACCCCTATGGTAGGCCCTAACATACCCTGAGGGCAGGGTGCATTGTACTTAAAAAGTAAGACATGCATTTTTAAGTTTTACATGTCCAGGTAGTGAAAAACTCACAAATTCGTTTTTTACTACTGTGAGGCCTAACTGACCCATAAGATAGAATTGTAATTTAAAATCCTCTTTAATGGTAAAGTACAATTTTAAGTCACAATTCTGAAAAAGTCACTTTTAGAAAGTTGGCATTTACTAGTCCAAATTGTTTGGTGCCTTTATCCTGGGTCACATGACAGAGTGTAGTTGACATTTGGCCTTTGTATACTCCTTCCAGCCAGTGCGACAAAGGGGGATGAGGAGTTGGCAGGATGGACCATCCTGCCAGGAGGGAAGGGGCAGAACTGCTCCCTGTCACACTTACTTGTCAAAGGGGATGCCTCCACCACATTCAAAATGAACTTTGCACCAGTCTCTTGTAACCATTAACCTTTTGTAGCCTAGGAAGGGGCTATTTTCAGAACCAGGCTTAGAAAGGCCTAGATGTTTCTCCCACTTCAAAGGCTGGCAGCAGGTATAAATATTGGACCCTCAGACAAACTCTTCGGTTCACTCCTGGACCTGTGACCTGACCTGTGAAGGATCCCTAGAAGAACTACATAATACTTCAGAGGACTCTCCTGCTGCTTGATGCCTTTTTGTACTTCAAAGGACTGTCATGCTGCTACCAGAAAACTGCCCTGCTTGCTTAAAGCCTGCCTTGTACCCTCAGAGGCCTGCCCTGCTGCTTGAGGCGTGCCTTGCTTCTTGATCCCAGGACTACCAGAGTGACTCCAAGGGCTAGTTACCTGGCCTCCTGCTCTGAGCTACAGGGACACAAAAAGCTCCACTAACCTTGGACCCAGCCTGAAGTGAGTCCTGACTTCTAAGTGGTTCCCCACTTGCCCTGGAACATTGGAAGTGGGGTGGTAGGTGCCGAAACAGCCAAAAACGGAAACTTTGGACTTACAAAATGTATCAGTAAAAAGTGACCTGAGAACCAGCAGGAGGCTGGGAACTTCTTATTCAACGATCCACACAAGATACATCCCCAATTGGCTTCACTTAGCGGTAGCTCCTGCTATGTTCTTCTCTGCACCAGCAAATCCTGTTCAGCTGCTCCTCTCAGGAAAGTTATCCGGCTTTATGGAGCCCTTGTCAGCACAATGTGCAGCTTCGTCCCACTGGAGATTTTTGACTTTCAAAAAAGTGAACGTTTCATGGCTGCCCCTGCCACACCATCTCAGATACTCAGATACTGTGACAATCTAGTTTTGTCATTAGTTTTTGGTGAGATCAGAGATCTTATTTAATCATAAAGCTTCCCTCCACTGGTAAAGTCAGCTGCCATGAGAGTTGTTTCCTGGAACATTTTAGACCCTTGAGATGAGCTTCTAAGCTGTGATGCTAGCCAGCCAGCCTCAAGTCAGTCTCCCCAGAGATCCCTGTCCCTCTACCATAATTAATCAGTTTGCCCCTATTCGGGTACCTGTTTGAATCCCACCTTGATTTGAAGCAGCAGAGGCCACAATGGCTTTAAGAATCCTACTTTGAAGCCCCAGTAAATATCCACTCTATTTTTTTGCTCTATATCATCACCAAAATGCTGAAGACATGGAATTGTCCTCAGTCACAACCCCTTCTGAAAACTTGCCTCTTTTATTCCTTGTCTAAGCACAGGGAAGTGAGAGTCATGGCTGAGGATGACAGTAGGTGCAGGTGATATCAGCACTAGGCCTGGGTGGAGTTCACGGAGTTCTGCTACGTGGAACTCTGTGCAATGGTGAAAAAACTCTGCCGTGCTACGCAGAGTTCCGCGAGTGGCGGAGTTTGGGTAAGGCGCGCTGTTTGCACTGATTTTCAGCCCTGGAGTTCCTCCTGTGATGTCAAATCAGTGCAAACGGCATCACACGGCGCGCCAGATGGCGCTAACTTCTTTTTGCTGCCCAAGTAGAGTTTCTACTCGAGCAGCAGCTTCCTCAACGTGAGTGGCAGCTTTCTATTGCGAGCGGGTGCGGCCTACTATGACCGCTCATGTACAGAATTCTTGCTCGCCAACATAGCAAATTCTCGCGCTCACCAACTTAATGGTGGCGAGTGCAAGCGCGAGAAAAAACTCCACTCCACGTCACTTCGCTGAGTTTTTTCCGAACTCCAAACACCACAAACTCCCCTAGCAGAGAATGTTTTAATGTGTTTTTGTCCAATGAGAGAACACATCATGCAACTCGTAATACTTCACAAACTAAAATGGAGTCTCTTCTTTTTTTCATAGGTAATCCCGTAGATCACATGGTTTCTGTGCGGTTCTGAGTCCTGTTGGTAGCGGCAGAATGAAAGAAGGTCCTGTGAATCGCATCCATGGATCCTGTTTGCTATTCCGAATGCTGTTCTTGGACACTGTTTACCTGCTCCTGGCTGTTCACTTTTCTTAGATGTTGGCCTGCTTCTGCGCCTTAAATTGATCGTATATCAGTGTCCTGGCTCACGCCTGTATTCTCTCTGTAGCAGCGTTGCTTGATTTCTGTTTTAAGATACCATCCATGTGTTCCAGTAATACATCCAGGATACACCCTGATTGAATAAAATCCATTGGAATTAACGTTGGTACCACTAAAAGAACGAGGGCTCATTCCATCCGGTCTGTGACACTCGTTTCTGTTCTGGGCATCAATGAAACAACATTAGTTCTAGCAAATCATTGTGTGAGACCTAAATATTGTGGCCAAGGATTAGCATTTTCATCGCGCTACTTAACAGTACATTAAATTGCAGGCAGCAAGTCAGCACGCAGGCAGAAGCTCTATTTGTCAAAACGCACTCGTGAATTACATCCTTGGAATGTTTTCAGCAAACGCAGCACTTTTGAAGGGATTGACAAACTTGAAAAATGGCTCAACTTTCAAACTAATAGCATAAATAGATCCCAAGATACAAGATTGAAAAATGCAATTTTAAATGGTGTCATGAGCCATCTGTCTGCGCAAACTGCTGCCTCGGTGTAAAAGCGACATGTGGAGTTATGTGCTAATGATTGAACCTATGGTTTCACATAGTTAATATGGTTTAGTCAGCGAGGTTTACTATTGATTCTGAGAATGTACTTTTGCTCGAACTAAGGAGTCAAAAGTCAATTATGCACACGGTAATAAATACACAGGAACAGGAAATGACGCAAAGCTTTGGGGACTTTTCAATCGACCCCATACAAATCGCTCGTTGTTTGCGAACTGCAGGCTCCGATAAATGTGCACAATCATATGTATTAGAAGTGAAATAGGGAGAAAGAAAGGCATGTTGTCACAGTCTGAAAGTATCTTTTATTGTTAGTTACATTCACAAAGTAATTAGCTCAAATGTGAAAATAACATGTTTATTAACCTTGCATCTTCATGAACCAAGCAAATAAAGGTAGGAGGGTGAAAAGGAAGAACATACCCTTTGCGCCCCACACCCATCATGCCCCTCGCCTCATGCCAATTGGAACCGCACTAGAGATATCAAAAGTGATTAGGTACAGCAGCTGTAAACTGTGCTCGGAAACCATAGTTCTAATAACACTTCTACTCCTGTGTGTGATCTTGGGAAGCTCAGCTCCACATCAGTCATAACTGGAAGCATTTCAACTGAAGAAGCTCTTGGTGTTACAGGCTATATAAACAAGGGATTCTTTAATCCCTGTATAAACTGCAGTCTCTAATTTCTTTAGAATGTGCTATTTGTGATGCACCAAGTCACTGAGTATAAAGAAAAGACATTCACTGATTATAAAGAAAATATGTCAGAAAATGACTATGATAGGGTTATTACAGTCGAGTTCTGACATTACAATGCCTTCTGCTAGAGCTAGCAGCCAAGGTGAAAGGCAGATCAGGTCACAGAGCATAATTAATGCAGCTGTTTACAGCAAAAAATGGAATGTTGCTTTTCTTTCTTCTGCTCTATTTTAATAGCTTGCAATGACAGAAGCTATGCACTAAGGGTTTAAGTGGTTTGTGGGAAAGTTGGTGGTGTGACCATGTATTATATGGGGTAAAATCCCCCATGCGTACATAAGGATATTGCAAGTCACCTTGAAGTTCATACCTTATAAACAAGCATTGGCAAAGCCAATAGGTCTTGCCTATGCAAGTTCTATTGCCTTTGCCAATGTGTTTTAGCCATGCTGTACAATAGTAAGACTACTATTCAGCATGGCTAAAAGTTAATGGTGTAAAGTCATCAACTAGTGTGGTGTAGTGTCATGGAGTAAATAGAGTGTCCTGGAATGGAGTAGTAAACTAACTCTAAAGGAACAGGGGTCCCTTGAATAAAATGCAACACCGCTCCAATAAACAATTATATTAAAGTAGTATCCAAATGGAAGGTTTCAAGAATTTATTCAATCAAAATATAAAAGATCAAATGTAGTGGGAAAACATCAACAGGGGAAATCGAGAAAGACTTTGGTATTCGGGAATTACACAAGTTATCTGGATGACCCAATGTCACAAATTACAAGAAAAATGTAAAAAGTAACCCCTTTAGTACAGTGGTTTGTAGGAGGCTGGCCTGGTTTGTAGTGGGTACCTATGGTACTTACACCTCATACCAGGTCAAGTTATCCCTAATTAGTGACATGTAAGCAGTGTCTAGAAGCGAGGCTCTCTAGGGGTAGCTGTCGCTGAGCAGCCAAGGTTTATCTAGGAGACATGCAAACAGCCTGTCTTCAGCCTGCACTAGAAGAATTAAGGAATCTCCCTTGGAGTGAATGAGATTGCTCACAAAGTACTCACACACATGAAAGAAAATACTCAGTGTTACAAAAATAAAGGTACTTTATTTTAGTGACACAAATGCAAAAATACCATAGAGACTATACTCCCTTAGGAGGTAAGTAATACACCAATTATATACACTAGTATGCAGAAATAGCAATAAAACCAGATACAAAATAGTGCAATTAGTGAAAATCACAATAGTTAGAACTGGGCTGGGGGACACAAACCATATACTAAGAAAATAGAATGCGAATGTCGGTTTCCCACCAAGGCAAGTGTAGTGTGTAGAGGGCCCTGGGAGTTTTAGAAAACACCAAAAGTAAGTAATAGAACCCGCCCCAGAGCCCAGGAAAGCAGGAGTAAATCACAGTTACTTTCCTAGAACACACAAGAACAGGAGAAAGAAGATAATGCAAGAACAAGAAGAGACTTCAAGACACCAACGGGGGATTCCTGGACCTGAAGACCTGTGGAAGAAGGGGACCAAGTCCAAGAAGCACAAAAGAGTCCAGGGAGGACATTAGCCCCTGCTAACCCGAATGAAGATGCAAAAGAACCACCATTGAAGAACAACAGTCAGTACTGCACCCAAGAAGATGGATGTGGGTTCCGGGTTGGTGCAGATGATGACCCACACTGGATGGATGATTGCAGTCCGGTTTGCTTTGCTGGATTCCACCAACAAGCCTTGGCACAGGCAAAGCTCGCGGTTAATGGAATATGGCACTGCCTGGTACCAGGAGGGACCTGGTCGAGTCTACCCAGGAGGAGGAGACAGAAGGGGCTCTCAGCAACTCAGAGATCCCACAGAAGACCAGTCAATGCACACAGGTGTCCCACAGCACTGAGGCAAAGGAGGTGCAAAAGGAGGCCCACTCAGCACAACAACAAAGGATCCCATGCCACGGAGAACCACTCAGGAAGTTGTGCGTCACAGGAAGGAGTGTGGGGGGCCGGATCTACATGGTGCATGAAGAATTTCATGAAAGGATGCCAACAGGCCTTGGCAACTGACAAACACATGGTGCATGGGGGTACTGTCTTACGTAGGGAGGCAAGCTCTTACCTCCCCCAAAGTTAGATAGTAGGACGTCGGGACCGTTGGGACCACTTCAGCCCACCACCTGTCATACAGGATCCACACAACTCATCAGGAGAGGGGACCCAGGCAGCCGGTCATCGTTGCAGAGAGGTGCTTGCTGAAGCAGGGGACTGACTCCTTCACTCCAAAGTAAATTCCTTCATTCTTCTTGTGCAGGCTGAAGAAAGGCTGTCCTCTGAGGATGCACGACCGGGAAACAGTTGCAGTTTCTGGCAGGAGCTGAAGATACAATGTTGCAGAAGTTGTCTTTGCTTCTTTGTTGCAGTTTGTGGAGTTCCTGGAGGGTGCAGATGCAGTTTCTTCGGTGAGAAGGTGAAGTAAAGGATGCAGAGGATTCCTGCTAGTGTCTTGCAATCCGAATATGAAGAACCTCCCAAAGGAGAGACCCTAAATAGCCCTGAAAGGGGGATTGGTCAGCTAAACAGGTAAGCACCTATCAGGGGATGGCTCTGACATCACCTGCTGGCACTGGCCACTCATATGCTCCCAGAGCTCCCTGCCAACTTGGAATCCAAGATGGCAAAACCCAGGGACCCTCTGGAGGAGCCCTGGGCACTACCCCTGGGGTGGTGATAGACAGTGGACTGGTCACTTCCCTTTCCTTTGTCCAGTTTCGTGCCAGAGCAGGGACTGGGGTCCCAGAACTGGTGTAGA
Source organism: Pleurodeles waltl (assembly GCF_031143425.1). Lineage (NCBI taxonomy): Eukaryota > Metazoa > Chordata > Amphibia > Caudata > Salamandridae > Pleurodeles > Pleurodeles waltl. The sequence goes on from NC_090436.1 coordinate 323,323,941, forward strand.
TTGGATTATGTAAGGAGGACACCAAATGTGCCCTTCAAAGCTTTTCTAGTGGCCTGAGGAAGCTACCCCTCCCAAGCGTGTAACACCTATTTCCAAAGGGAGAGGGTGTAACACCCCTCTCCCAAAGGAAATCCTTTGTTCTGCCTTCCTGGGCTTGAGCTCCTCAAGCAACAGGAGGGCAGAAACCTGTCTGAGAGGTGGCAACAACTGGGGCTGCCTGGAAAACATCAGAAGGCTGGAATGGCAATACTGGGGGTCCTCTAAGGAGCCCCCAGAGTGCATGGAATCATATAACCAATGCTTGCAAAAGTCTTGGGGTATGATTCCAACATGTTTGATACCAAAAATGCCCTTTTTCAGAGTTACCATTATGTAGCTGGACATAGGGAGTGACCTATGTCCATTATACACATAAAAGGGCGTCCCTGCACTCACGAAGTCCGGGAAAATGGTCCTGTAGGTCATGGGAGCACCTCTGCTAGTGCAGGGGTTCCCTCACACACAGGTACTCTGCACCCTGCCCTCAGGCCTGGAGGGCCTGCTATAGGGGTGACTTATAAGTGACCTGGTGCAGTGTAAATGGCAGTGAAAGGGTGCATGTACCTTTTCACACAGGCCGCAATGGCAGTCCTGCAGAAGCCTTTGCATGGGCTCCCTATGGGCGGCAAAAGAAATGCTGCAACCCATAGGGATCCCCTGGAAGCCCAATGCCCTGGCTACCTAAGTACCATATACTAGGGACTTATAGGGGGGCACCAGTATGCCAATTGTGGGTGAAATACTGGGTTACCATTATTTAAGGGAGAGAGCATAACTAGTGGGGTCCTGATTAGGAGGATCTCAGTAGACACAGTCAAACACACTAACAAACAGGTCAAAACTGGGGGTAACCAAGCTAGAAAGAGGCTACTTTCCTACATGGTTAGCATATACAATAATGATTTACAAGCTTTCATACACTGACTTTTATATGAATGACTCAAATAGTGAATCAAGAAGTCATTAGCTCATAGTACCTATGCTTATGCCAACTTATATACAATATTACAAATTCAAGTCAAGGTACTTTGGCCAACTATGTTTCGATCCCCTACACAAGTATCAGGATCATCCTAAGCCTTAGTTAGGCTTGAGATAAAAGGGTTACAAAGTGCTTATAACCAGAAAGGCCTAGATAAATCTGACTCACGTCTCATATGAGTGAGAAGGAAATCAATGGAAATCTGAATCTCTAATCAAGCACCACTGCCATAAAGTAGTAGTAGAGTGGAGTAGTGTCATAGTGTAATAGTGACTGGAGTGGCAGTGTGTTGTAGAGTGGAAATGCATAAAGAAGAGTGAAGTGGCATAGAGTGAAGAAAAGTAACGTGAAGTGGCATAGAGAAAGTTGGGTAGAGTGTTGTTGAGCATAGTACATTGTTGAATAGTGGAGTGGCATAGAGGGCTGTGGACTGGCGTAGAGTAGAGTATCATTGATTGAAGTGGCATACAGTGGCAAAGAGAGGCATAGAGTGGAGTAAAGTGGAATGGAGTGGTGTATTGGGAGTTGTGTAGGGAGTTACAGACTGGAGAAAGTGTTAGAGTTTAATGGAATAGAGTGTCAGAGTCTAGTATCAGGGAGTGTAATGTCAGAGTAAAGTGTCATAGAGTGGAGTTGGGTGGTCTAGAGTGAAGTTGCATAGAGTACAGTGGTGCAAACTAGATTGGCGTAGATTGAAGTGGTATAGAGTGCATTGGTTTTGAGTTAAGTGGTGTAGAGTGCATTGGCGTAGAGTGCACTGGTTTAGCATATAGTGCAGGAGCGTAGAGTGGTGAAGAGTAGAGGGGCGCAGAGTGGATTGACACAGCATATATTGCAGTGGTGCGGAGTGCAGTGGTGCAGAGTGCTGTGTCATAGAATGATGCAGTGCATGGTAGAGTGGAGTGGGGCAAGGTAGAGTAGACTGGTGTAGAGTGCAGTGGTGGAGTGCAGTAATGCAGAGTAGCGTAGAGTGGAGTGGCATAGAGTACATTGGTGTAGAGTGCAGTAGAGTGTCATAAAGGGCAGTGCTTTAGAGTATAGTGGGATAGAATGCATTGGTGTAGAGTGCAGTGACGTAGAGTGATGCAGAGTAGAGATGAGTGGCGTAGAGTACAGTGGTGCAGAGTAGATAAGAGTTGCATAGAGTGCAGTGGCATAGAGTAGATTGCTGCAGAGTAGAGTTTAGAGGTGAAGAGTAGAGTGTTGCAGAGTAGAGTATAGTGATGTAGAGTGCAATAGCATAGAGTGGTGCAGGGTACATTGGAGTGGTGCAGGGTAGATTGGACTGGTAGAGCATAGAGTAGAGTTGCGTAGATTACAGTGGCATAGAGGAGATGGTTTCAAAGTAGAGTGAAGTGCCCTAGAGTGGAGTGGTGTACATTAGATTAGAGTGCAGTGGTGCAGAAAAGAGTGCAGTGGGGCAGAGTACAGTGGCATTGAGTGTAGTGGTGCAGAGTAGAGTGGCGCAGAGTTCAGTGGCAGAGAGTGCAATGTTGCAGATCAGAGGGTCGTGGAGTACAGTGGTGTATTGTAGAGTGGCATAGAGTGCATTGGCATATAGTGCTGTGGTGCAGAGTACAGTGGCATAGAAAGCAGTGGCATAGAGTGCTGTGGTGCAGAGTAGATTGGCATAGAATGCAGTGGCATAGAGTTCATTGGTTTTGAGTAAAGTGGTTAAGAGTGCACTGGCAGAGTGCAGGGGTGTAGTGTACATTGGTTAGAGTAAAATAGCATAGAATGCAGTGGCGTAGTGTGGAGTGCTGCAGAGTAGAGTGGAGTGGTACAGCATAGATTGCAGTGGCGTAGAGTAGCACAAAGTGGAGAAAAGTGGTGTACAGTGTAGAGGCATAGTGTAGATTGCTTCAGAGTAGAGTGACAAAAAGATAGAGAAAAGATAATATACTTCAATATGTTTAAGTATGTAACGATAACAACAACATAAATAATAACAGTAGGCATAAAGGCCCAAAATGAAATATGGCTTCTCCCTGTTAGCCAAGCTGTAATCAAGCCCTTTATTACCTAGATAAAAAACATTAAGCATAAATGTTAGAAAAAGCTACCCTAATAGCTAAATTGTTGTGTAAAAAGGTATAATCTGGGCTCAATCTCAACTTCACTGTTTCACCAACTGGTGTGATCTTAGGCAAATCCAAATATTGTGTTTCACAGAATCTCCTTTCTAGTCTGAAGGCGTCAGGCTGAGTGGGGCTCTGTTTCCTCTTTAGAGCTTTCGCATTGTTCTGCAGCTCCGCTTCAAGGTGTCCTGCCGGGCTCCTCTTCAAGGTTGCAGGTGATGCAGACAGCAATCCTCAAAAACTCTTTTCTCCTCCTCGCGCCCTTTGTTCTCATGTGCCCTTGATGCCCACAGCTGTAAACAGGACAAACAAAATGGCAGAGGGCGCAGGAGACCTCCTGAATCACCTTCATTCTGTTACCATCAGATTGGAGGATGGTCAGTACAGGGCTTTTATAAGTAGCGCTTTTGTGCGCTAATGGTCCTCTGAATAATAGAAGTGAGAGGGGAAATTGTTTTGTCCCCTTGTACCCCCCAACCTCGTCCCCCGTATCGCCCACCTTCCAAAAGCTGGGGGGGATACATCCCTTGCGTCCCTTACACTTCCTACACCCAAGGACTTGCACTTATATTATGCGTAGAGGGAGACTAAGAAGCAGCTAATAGCACTTTCAGGATGCAGCTGCAGCCTGCTTAAACGATATAGTGCATCAACCTTCACATGTTGACAGTGACACATATTTACAGGGGGCCAGAGGACGAGATGTGTTGCATCACACAAAGTGTAATTGACAATTCAGATAAGTTAAACACAAATAGCCTCTGTAATAGAAATGTTTGGGTTGCTTATTCATCACTTAACATCCTGGTTTGGCATTCTCCACAACTGAGTGGGTGCCCACTGGAGCTGTGGGTACATGATATTTCAGAAACGTGGGTAATGTGTTCCTTGATAGAGGCATCAAAAAAGGGCTGGAGATTAAGTTAGGGTACCGCTGAGTAAACTACCTCTTATAAGTTATTTACTGCCAGATTGGGAAAACCATGTTTGAGTAACAAGACAAAAATGTCAAGATGTTAATGCTACTACAAAGAAGACGGACTAGGAGGAAATATTGTATTGTCTCTATGGCTTGGCGGAAAGAGACAGTGGTAACGTGAAGTGGTGCACCTACAAAATCAGCATTTGACTGAATGCTTTGCTATAGTTGGCCATCAAAACATTCACTCTTTTTTTCAAGTTACCAACATGTCCCTGCCTGAGGGCACCAACATGCTTAGGGGGATACATAATACATTTAGACATCAAAAGTATAGCTTAACTATGAACCTGAACAGCAAAATATTGGAACATTGGCCCTCTAGTCAGGCGTAACTTAAAAGCAAATCAATGAAATAATTATACAGCTAACAGACAGTGATAGAGTGAAAACACAACAAAAGAAATACTCTAGATCAATTTAGAAAAATAAAGTAAATTAGTTCTTATAAATAGAATGAGACCAGAATGACAAAAATCCAATTAGTAGGACCAGGGAGATTACATTTAGATTGATATAGTGCCTAAAAATACAGAGTGCCACTCGTGGTCACCTGGTTGTGCTAGAATGGGAGAAAGTAACAAGTTCAGCATACCCTGATGGAGCATGTGCCAGATACAGGGACCCGGTTAGTTCTCCTGAAACTGTTACCTTCTCAAAGTCTGACGCAAAGAGTACCGTTTGCGGTGGAGGAGGACGCGTAGCGTGACAAGCAGGCTGGCATCACGCATGGTCGTCACTATATCACAAAGATCCGGTTGGACATCACAGGCAGTCATTGTTAGAACTCCGCATTGGCATCATGGCAGGCTATCTTTTGGTATAGGGCAAAGTGCAGATCTTGTGTTGCCGGTCATCTCTGGCGGTCACTGTAATGTGAAGAGTAATGTTTACCAGAGTATCACATTGGCGGTTGTGGCAGGCATCAGAATCTCATTGTAAACGGGCCCGTTTGCGGTCACAAACAGCCAAAAACCACAGGCATTCACCTTTCTTTACAGAGGAGGTCAAGTGAACCAACCAAGTGTCCAGGACCTGGGGATCAACTCTTGGAGATCAGGATCTCACTTCAGCAGCAGTTGGCGGGACTCAGGCAGGTCCAGTCACAGGTCCATTGCAGCAAGTCAGCTGGGTGTTTTTAGGTAAGTGTCTGGAGCTTTTCAAATTACAATTCATTTGAGTCTAGAGAGTGGTTCCCAAATCAAAATTACCAACAACTAAATGCATTAAGATAACCCAGTGTTAATCAATGAGAGAGCTAGACCTTACAAAAAACTTTAGGAGTTTTAACTACAAGGACATCTAAACCCACATGTCCTATTTTTTAAATACCATGCACCCCACGCTATGAGCTATTAGGGTCTACCCTAGGTGTGAATTATAATTATTGAAAAACAAAGGTTTAGGCCTGGCAAAAGGTTTATTTTTCAAGGTTGAATTGGTAGTTTAAAACTGCACTACAGACTACAATGGCAGGGATGAGGTATGTTTTAATATGCTACTTTAGTGGGTAGCGCAGTAAGTGCTGCAGAACTACTTGTAGCATTTACTTTACAGGCAGTTGGGACATGTAGTACCATATAGTAGATATATATAAGTAAATTAAATGTGCCACTCCGATGTAGGCAAATTCTTCAAGTTTTAGAAAGAGAGCACAAACACTTTACTACTGGTGAGAAGGGGAAAAGTGCACAAAATCCCACTACCAACAAAATCAGGTTCAGCAACAGAAGGCAAAACTCTGGGACAAACCCTGGAAAAAGGGCCAGGTCCAACACAAAACATGAGATTCACAAAAGAATAGAGTTGGCAACCACAAATGCTTATTTGAAATAAATAAAAATATATAAAAGCCATTTTATGGGTTGGAAAAACTTTAGCAACTCCTAAAAGCCCTTTTACAATCCAATATGAATAGCAAACTGAAGGAGTCATGAAAGACACTTCACAATGGAGTGAGTAAATGGTTTATGAGTGTAATTGTGATTGCAAACCATTGATCAAAGGGATATCTGTCCCCATGGGAATTATGTCAGCCTATTTGGAGGGGTGGGGGCAAGCAGTGGTTCCGCTGCCTGCCTATTCCCCTATGTACAATGGTGAACATCCTTTTTTTATAAAGCAGCCCCTGTCCCTATAACAGATGCAGACTTATTTTTTTTTTCTTTAATAGCCTTAATAGCTTAGGTGCCATTTGATTAAGCTACACAGAACTTCCCAAAAACAAATGTAATCAAATTTGGCCATTTCAGGGAATGTTTCATGCTGATCAGACAAATAGGGGCCAAGAAAATGGGGGACCCAAAAGTGTAATTTTCCATATTAAATCCAATAGGAAAATTTGCTCTCCAATACAAAAAAAAATGGCTGACTGAAATTAGACCAAATTTGGCAAAACGTTAGAATTTTACTCAGAAAACATCCTTATTGTTATAAGGGGTAAATCAGTTCAGCCATTTTAAAGAAATTAGGACCTCATTCATGAGGCCCTATTGGCACACTGCTTCATTGGAGCGCTGTTTTATTGACGCTCCTGTTGGTGCAGTGTGCCAGCCCATATTTACAAGGCCACACAAATCCATCTTGTGTGGCTTTTCATGGCCTTGTAAATATGGACCCCTTTTATGCATAAATCTGTGTGAAAGGAGCATTCCAGGGGTGTTTGTTGGAAATTGGTTCATTAGTTGTGTGGCAGCACAAATAATAGTTCCTCAGTTGTCACTAGTGGGAACAAAACACCCCACTGTAGAACTTGACTCTCTAAAGGAAGCGAGGCAGAGCAGTTTAAGGCTTGCTCAATGGAGGTGGTGTGGGCTAGGAATCACCAATCCCTGGCACACAATAATAACACTCAATAAATGATTGTCCAGTCAGAACTTTTTCGTTAGAAAAGGAAAAGTACCTTTATTATGCACACACTATTAAATACTACACAATAATTTACAATTATACAAAATATACATTGGCAGATGGAACATACCATGACTGACATTGTTCAACCAGTAGTGACTCCCTGCAGGGGTCACCCAAACATATCAGGAGTGTCCAAACAGTCATGGTGTAGTAAGGATATTGCCTTGGCATGAATCATTGTCATAATTTCAATAATGATACATCAATAAGACAGATGCAGTACTCATGTAAACAGAATAAGACATTTGTCAGAGAGAAATGTTTGCATTTGGGCACTCTTTCTAGATTGTGATGGTCAGATCAGCCCCTAGGGGCACCACAATACAAAATAGCATGTACGCATATATTTAGCTCCTAGAGGAATAACCACATGAAATCCATTGAGGAAAAACATTTGGGTGAACTATACACTTAGCCCCTAGAGGCCATAATGATACAGAATATCATCACAGTGCCATTATGTTTAAGGGAATTGTAATGTAATTATATATTCAACCCATAGAGGACACAATACACACATTTTCAAGCCTTCCAGGCCTTTTAGAAACTTTTCGTTCAAAAGGCCCCTAAAGAACAAAATACTTCCAGCTGTAGAGCAAAAGCTCCAGCCATGGGAGAGCTTGAAAATACAAGTAGAACCAGGGGAGATGATGATTTTGGGCTCCCCCAGCCTAGGGTGGGGACCCAGAAGATGAACTAGTCAGAAAGAGCACATTGTTCTGAACATCTTGGTGGTGGTCACATCGTCCTAGGACAACCACAGGCTGAGTTATAGGCAAAAAGGTGAACCACATGCAAGGCCCTGCAATGCATTATGGGGTGAGTTTCCTGAGTGCAGTGAGTATTTTAGAAGCGGCTCCCCGGCCGTGCTGGAGAGAGTTGCAGTGCTGTTTTCCTTGGTTTTCTAGTTAAAAAAGGTGGCCTAATGCAGCGTTTTCATGGTGGGACGCCCGGTCCCACATGGCTACCACAGAGTGTTGCCATAGTTGGAGGGCAGCTCATGGACCGCACCCACTACTGCCCTTGCAGGCTCCCCGCGCTGGCAGCAGGACCGCATGTTGCCACGGGAGCTGACAATCCACTCTTGTGTCTGCCCGCCTCTGTTGGCAGATGCGTGTGCAAGTGGCCGCCTCCTGCTGCCCCCAGACCTGGGCACGGGAGTGGGGAGTGTGGGACATGCAGGGAGTGGGGTGCGTGTAGGGGTACGGTAATGGACATCCGAAACAAACAAAAAGGAACTGCTATATTCAGTTCACTGTCGAATTACACAGGATCCACAACAGCCGTCAGCTTCCTCACAGGTCCAGAGTGAGCATTCAACTGCCTCTCAGCTAAACTCTAGAACCTGAAGGCATCGATGTCACAGAGAACACAAGGTTCTCAAAGGTAAACAAGGAAAATAAAGGAATAACGATTGAAAGGAACATCACATAGAATATGTGAAAACACTACTACATGTGAAATACATAGTTTAAACTTAAATAACATGCCACATATTACATCGTCTCGCCCCTTTGAAACAAACAACAAAACAAAATACATTAACTCAAAATAAAATCATAAAATGTATAAGGTATTCTAACAATCCTATTACTATGTGTACACACAGTTTTCTGTGAACTGTGATCCTCTGCATCTGCATCACTTCCCTGTATTTCTACCACATTGTGATTAGAACAGCATTTTGATCTCTCTTCTTCTCTATCTACTAATTTTGTAGAAACTTCATTAAAGGATATGTTACTGGAATTGAAATCTCCCTCTCTGCCAGAATAAACCTTTCTAAAGATTTCCGCTTGTGAAACTGAAATAAGAACACTGTTCCTATTCCACCAACCTTTGCCTTCCAACAATACAGATGCTTTGGTGATTTGAATTACCCTGACTGGCAAAGAAAACTTTGATTCCCCTTTGGAGACAGACTCTTTGTCGTTTCTTAATCAACACCCAATCATTTAGATTAATATCTGTGTCCTTGACCTTATTCCTGACAACATAATTACACTTCTGTATCAATTGTTTCTGCAAAGCTTTGTGCTGTAGATCATCCTACTTCACATCAGAACTCTCAAATTTGCCAACTAGTGAATTAACTAACCAAGCTGGTACAAGATTGGATCTTGACTCCTTTCCTCTGAGAAGTGTGAAAGGTGAAATGCCTGTAGTTCAGTGTGGAGTATTGGAGTACGCCCAATTTGTTTTTAAAGAAAATCATACACATTAAGATTGCTTGCCAAAGCTGTTTGGATCCTTTCCTTTAGAACAAGGTTGCTCTCTCAACTAAACCATTGGAAGCTGGACTATATAAAGCCACTTGTGAATGTTTAATGTTGAATCTTTCCATGAAACTTCTCATTTTTTAAAAGTGGAATGCACCCCATTGTCAGTAAAAACTACAGATGGAGCACCCTCTAATAAGAAAAGATCTGATAAGAACAAGATAACAGCGTCAGTATTAGCATCCTCCACAAATGAAAAATATATCCATTTTGAAAAATAATCTATAGCAACAATCAAATGTCTCATGTTCCTAGGTAAAAGGTGAAAAGGCCCAGCAAAATCCAAAGCAATATTTTCCCATGCCTTATTTGGGAAAGAAACAGTATGCAAAGGTTTTGTATTGCATTTCCAATGTTTATCCGACACTGTAAGGACATTTGTCAACAAAATCTGAAACTTGTTTACCCAAATTAGGCCACCAATATTTCTCCTTTAATCTTTTGCAAGTGGCAGAAACTCCTAGATGACCCTCATGTGCAGTCTTAATTAATCTCAACCTTAAATCACTAGGTGGTACACAGACAGAACCCCTTATGCAAAAATACCAATCTCACACAACAATTCTATTGTTAACTGACTGTACGTATTCATTTCACCACTGTACTTTTTCTTGTTGGGCCAACCATGTTTAATGTGATGCAAAAGCTGCGACAACATTGCATCATTAGACATAGCCAAATTCCAATCTTCCTCCGAAAAAAAACATTGGATGCAGAAACAATGTCCAGTACTCCTACCACACATTCCGTGTCTTGATCATCACTAACATCAGAAGTGTATGGTAGTGGAAGGTGAGATAAACAATCCGCCCTGACATTTTTGCCCCCAGACCCATATTTCACTTCCAAATTCTACTCCTGTAGTTTCGAGAGTAGACGCACTAGTCGAGCAGAAGCTTTTCCTAAACAGTTGCCACTCAACAAAAATACTAAAGGTTTGTGATCAGTGTAAATCACACACCAAGTCCTCCAAATATACGTTCTAAACTTTGGAACAGCCCAAACACAGGCCAAGGCCTCCCTTTCAATTGTGCTATAATTACTCTCAGCAACAGAAAGAGTCCTGGAGGCAAACGCAACCGTATTTTCTTGACCATTCACCCACTGACCAAAGACAGCTCCAAGACCCTTGAGGCTAGCATCAACAGTTATAAACGACTTCGCTGAGGGGATGTGCGATTTCGAGGTTGGAGCATACAAGACAACCTGTTTTATGCGTTCAAATGCATCAATAACCTGAGCATCCCAAACAAATTTGCTGCCTTTCTTCAACAATGATCTAAGGGGTTAAACCATCAGGGTAAAACCATTGACAAATCTTGAATAGTATTCGCACAGTCCAAGGAAAGGACGCAGCTCATCTTTATTGGCCGGAGAAGATGCATTCCTGATAGCCTCAAGATTGCACATTTTGGGTTTTATGCCATCTGCCGATATGGTGTGACCAAAATATTCTACACTTTCAACCATGAATTTACATTTCTCAGTTTTAATGGTCATACCACACCTTTGAAGTATACCAAATACTCTAACCATAACCTCTTTATGTTTTACTACCATCTCAGTGTGTACTAAGATGTCATCCTGGAAAGCACAGACATTTCCTAAGTGACCAAATAATGAATCCATCAATTTTTGGAACACACTTGCTACTGAGGCCTGGCCAAAAGGTAAGCTGAGATATTTAAAAGCACCATAAGGAGTAATAAAAGTAGTCAATTCTTGAGAGCTCTTGCTAAGAGGAATTTGGTGATATGCTGAATGTAAATCTATAGACGAAAAAAACGTAGAAGTGCCTAGAGTGGTTATCAACTCTTGAATGTGTGGAAGTGGATGGCAATCCACTATAATGTTTTTATTGAGTGATCTCAAGTCAACACATAACCTGAGATCTCCATTTTTTTTTTTTGGTGATAACAATTAGAAAAACCCATTCCGAGGAGTCAGTACGAGCAATAATAGCATCAGACACCAATTTATCAAGTAACACTTTCAATTGGTCTCTGATAGATATGGGAACAGGTCTGACTTTGTGCAAAACTGGGACTGCTCCTTCCTTAAGTCTAATGCAGTGTTCAAAACCTTTCACCGTCCCCGTCCCAACTTTGTCAGCAAAAACATCTGGAAAATTCAACGCGATGTGTACTGGCACCGTATTTTTGGGTGTTAAAGACAACACAGAACTCTCCTCTTTACATTGGGGCATATCTCCTAGAATTATAGGCTCATCATGTCCTGGGCGTAAAACAATACCTAAACGAGCCAAATCTATCCACCCCACAATGTCCCTTCCATCTACTGCTACATAAACTTTAGTAACAATTGACCTACCCAAAATTAGTAAAGTAGCACAAAAGAATCTCAATAAATCAATGTCTTCATCCCCAAAAGCCTTGGTATTAGCACTATCCAAAGACTTTGTTGCAGGCCAATAAATTAAAGAAAGTCCTGTCTGCCGAAATAAGAACAGATGACCCAGAGTCAGCCATAACCACAATTTTCCTTGAATCAATGAGTGCTTCACAAATTGGCCCCCTAATGTGCTTAACACAATAACTCTTGTCACTACCTGACAAATACACTATTAAAAAAACATTTGAAAATTTACTTGAGCAATCAACAGTCAAATCAATAATGCCCTGAGTATTTACATTACTGATTTTGATTTTGGTTCTGCCGGACAAAGAGTTAGAACTATGGTTAGACTGCTTACATACTACTTGGAAATGACTTATTTTTTGGCATTTCAAGCATCTCTTTCCTAGAGCAGGACACGACTGACTACTGCTTATGTGACTGCGAGAACCACAACGATAACATGATTTTGCAAACTGAGACTGCCCCTTTCTTTGTTTAAACAACCTCTCTTTAATGTAACACACCTCAGAAACATTCACAGTTTGACTGACAGTGGCCTGCTCACTCTGACCACACACCACTTTTGATGTGATAATAGATCTTTCAGTGGCTTTCACTAAATCCACAACTTCATCCAAGGAAGGTTTGCAACATGCCAAAAGTTGCTCCTGATTTTGTTTTGAATAGCAATGGAAAACAAACTGATCCCTTATATACACATCAACAATATTGCCAAAATCACACTTTGCAGCAAGCACGTGCAAAGTAGCTAAGTACTCATCAACAGATTCATCAGATGACTGTTTGCACATCGTAAAATTAAATCTTTCCAACAATGCACTAGATTCACCTGAATACTGCTTTCTAATTCTTTCTTTTCCCTCAATATAAACATCCCAAATGATGTTTTCACCCAGCGGTGGTGTAATGGCTGGTAAATTGTCAAACACCCACTGTCCTGCGACCCCCAAGTGATTAAAAAGAAGAGCTAGCTTCCTGGCTGGAGAAAACTCATTAGCATCTATCCAGTAAGATAATTCTCGAAATTCCTCAGCCATTCACTTCACCTTATCTCTGGTGTCCCAGCTTTTTGGAAGAAAGGTGGAGGTTGTACCGCCGCATGACTTGAAGACATGTTTAACACACAACTAAAATATTGAAGATTTAAAACATGCACCTATAAGAGAATTACATTATAACACTTCACTCAAAAAGGAATCAAAATTAAACTGAATAAAATATGCATAAGAGTTATGGACCAAACTAAAAAAAAAAAAACTGAGAAAATGTTCATTTCCAGAGTTATTTTTTTCTTCTTCTTCCTCTTCTTGAATTCGTGCGACACCCTGTGAATAAGCAGAATAAGGAACACAGAGTCCAAATGCAAAGCACAATTAAATGTGTCTGACGAACACTCTAAGAAACTAGGAAATAGCTCCTTTCAGGCGAGACGCTCAGCAACACAGTTTCCAAGTAACCGTCCACACATAAACAGTCCGACGACTCCTCCAAATGCATGTGCGTCTTCTACAGACTCGACTCCATCCTTAATCGGCAGAATTTGTTGACACGCGTAGTCAGCGTAGCTGTGCGTCTTCTTCCTTGTTGCAGCTACGCTGTTGACACGCGTAACCAGGCAACAGAATTAGCGCCCATCCTCCTTCTAAGTGACGTAGAATGAACGTCAGCAGCAATCAATCAATCAATCAGTAAATTTCTAAAGCGCGCCACGTACCCGTTAGGGTTTCAAGGCGCTGAGGGGAGGGGGGTAGCTGCTATTGGTCCAAGAGCCAGGTCTTGAGGAGTCTCCTGAAGGTGAGGAGGTCCCGGGTCTGGTGCAGGGGGGTCGGGAGGGAATTCCAGGTCTTGGCGGGGAGGTAGGAGAAGGATCTGCCGCCGGAGGTCTTGCGTTGGAATCGGGGAACGATGGCGAGGGAAAGGTTGGCAGAGCGGAGTTGGCGGGAGGGGACGTAGAAGTTGAGTCTGTTGTTCAGGTAGGCGGGTCCGGAGTTGTGGAGTGCTTTGTGCTCGTGGGTGAGGAGTTTAAAGGTGATCCTCTTGTCCACGGGGAGCCAGTGGAGGTCCTTCAGGTGGTGGGAGATGTGGCATCGGCGGGGTACGTCGAGGATCAAGTGGGCGGAGGCGTTCTGGATGCTTTGGAGTCGTTGGATGTCTTTTGCTGGGATGCCTGTGTAGAGTGCGTTGCCGTAGTCAAGTCTGCTACTGACGAGGGCCTGGGTCACCGTTTTTCTGGTTTGCGTCGGGATCCACTTGTAGATTCTACGGAGCATGCGGAGGGTGTTGAAGCAGGAGGAGGAGACTGCGTTGACCTGTTTGGACATGGTGAGAGCGGAGTCGAGGATGAAGCCGAGGTTGGTGCGTGGGTGGCTGGTCTAGGGGGGGGTCCCAGCGCGGTGGGCCACCAGGAGTCATCCCAGGCCGAGGGGGTGTGTCCGAGGATGAGGACCTCCGTCTTGTCGGAGTTTAATTTCAGGCGGCTGTTTCTCATCCACTCGGCGATGGATTTCAATCCCTCATGGAGGTTGGCTTTGGCGGTGTGTGGGTCATTGGTGAGGAAGAGGATGAACTGGGTGTCATCGGCGTAGGAGAGAATGCTGAGGTTGTGCTGCCGGGCCAGTTGTGCGAGGGGTGCCATGTAGACGTTGAACAGTGTCGGGCTTAGCGAGGAGCCTTGTGGGACGCCGCAGATGAGATTAGTGGCTTCGGAGCAGAAGGGTGGGAGTCGGACTCTCTGGGTTCTGCCGGAGAGGAATGAGGAGATCCAGTTGAGGGCTTTGTCTTGTATTCCGGCTTTGTGGAGATGTGTTAGTAGGGTGCGGTGGCAGACAGTATCGAAGGCAGCGGAGAGGTCCAGGAGGATGAGGGCTGAAGTTTCACCGTTGTCCATTTGCTGTCTGATGTCATCTGTGGCGGCGAGGAGCGCAGTCTCGGTGCTGTGATTGCGTCTGAAGCCAGATTGGGAGGGGTCCAGGATGGAGTTGTCCTCGAGGTAGTAGGTGAGCTGGGCGTTGACGATCTTCTCAATGACCTTCGCTGGGAAGGGGAGGAGGGAGATCGGGGAGATTAAAACAGTAAAGCATACTGACCTTCCCTATTAGTGTACACTATCCCCATGAGACCTATGCCAGGTGAATACCTGTATCTGCAGAGTCCCTATTGCGCCAAGCTACCTTTGAGCTCCTATAGAGCTGCACCCAACAGTAGTCTCCCACATGCAACCCGCACATGTGTGCACATGTTCACGTGTACCCAGCCAATTGCCCTTTTACCTTGCTGCCTCTCAGTGACTTCATCTTGAAAGGTGGGAACTGGTGGTACACATGCAGAGTACGTTTACTGGGTGATTACCGTGGGTGAGGCACTGGTATAGATGCTCACCGACAGTAAAAAGTTCAAAAATGGGAGGATCAAAAAAGCAAAACAGTGTTTCTTGGGGCTCTTCCCACACAAAACCAATGGAACCCAAAGGAATCTGCTGCATTCCCAGATTTACAAGTCTGGGACTGTGTCAGATTCCTACACCTCAAGCGTGGCATAAGAGTAATGCAAAGATATTTCTCCTAATTTTTTTCTCTTTCTATGTGTTGTAAATGAGGCCTTTAGGGGCATATTTATACCCTATTTGTGCAGAGTTTGCGTCATTTCTTTTACGCAAATTTGGCACGAAACTAACTCCATATTTATATGTTGATGTTAGACCAGTCTAACATCAAAATATTTGAGTTTGGAACATTTTTTAGATGGCATGAGCCTACCTTGAGATAATGAGATGCAAGGTAGGCATTCCCATCTAAAAAATGGCGCTAACCTCATAGCTCCATATTTATCCCTGTGCTAAAATGATGCACGGGTGGGAGGAGGGGCTAAATAATGGTGCAAAGCTCGCTTTGCACCATTATTTAACGCCTGGGTCAGACCAGGTATTAAGGGATCTGTGGACCCATTTCCATGGTTAAATACCATGGAATGGGTACGCAGGTGCCCTCCTCAAGCCCCAGGAACACCCCCACCCTCACTAGAGGAACACCAGAGGATGGGGGATCCCATCCCAGGTAAGTAGGTTAAGTATAGGTAAGTAATTCTTTTTTTTTTTTTAATTAAAGTACCATCGGGCCCAGCTTGGGACCCCCTGCATGGCACAGGGGACAATGGTCCCCTGTGCTGACCACTGGGTGGTGGGCATGAATGCTGTCTTTTCTAAGACAGGAGTCTTGTGGTATGGATGGTTTTGCATCAGAAAATGATGCAAGGCTGGTCAGAGCCATCTTTTTTCACTCTAACCAGCCTAATGTCATTTTGTAGTGCAAAACCCCCTTCTCCCATACCGTCAACCCCACCTAGCTAACGTAATTTTTTTATGGTAGCCCACCCTTTGCACCGGCTTGTGCCAGTCCATAAATATGACGCCCAGCTGGTGCTCAGGAATGGCGCAAGCCTGTGCTAAACTTTTTGGTGCAAAACTGCGTTAGTGCAGTTTCGCTCCTAAAAGTATAAATATGCCCCTTAGTGTTTAATAAGGTGCCCAGCAAGGACATTAAAGGGATAACACTGGTTAAAAATATAAAAGCCCCCTATATGTATATTTTAAGGAATTGGTAAAAGTACATTTGCAGATAGGCCTCAGTCAATCCAGAACTAAAAATGAATTGATTTTCTTGGGTATGAAAATCCAAGTTTCTTTGGGAAAAATGCCACTAAATGTTGCATTTTGAAGCACAGTGGGCTACCAACATTGGTAAAATATGATCAAATGAAAGCACTACTGTAACATTTTGTAACATGGACATCCTCGTACTCGCCTCCACCCCCTCTGCCTGGGATGAGTCTTGGTGGCCAACCACCCTAGGAAATGCCACCAGACCACGCACGCAACTTGGGCATCATCCTGGACTTTGCGCTTTCCATTTCCCGTCAAGTCAATGCCGTCTCATCGTCATGCTTCTGCAACCTGAGCCTTCTTTGGAAAATATTCACGTGGATCCCCACTGAGACAAGAAGGACGGTTACCCATAAGCTTGTCACCAACAAACTGGACTACGGCAATGCACTGTATGCTGGCATCACAAAAAAGCTTCAAACAAGACTAGAGAGCATCCAGAATGCAGCAACCAGACTTATCCTGGACATTCCCCACCACAGCCACATCTCCGCCCACCTCAGAGACCTGCTTTGGCTCCTGACCAACAAATGCATTACTTACAAGCTACTAACACACACCTACAAGGCACTGCACAACATTGGACTGGCCTCCCTGAACCACCGCCTGACCTTCTACACCCCCACCAGGCAGCTCTGATCCTCCCAACACACCCTCACTGCCATCCCCAGAATCAGGAAGAGCACAGCTGGAGGTAAATCTTTCTCTTACCTCGCAGCTCATCATGGAACACGTTCCCACTCAACCTCACACAGGCCGCCTCGCTGAAGCAGATCAGGAAGGATCTCAAGACCTGGCTCTTTAAGTGAGCAACACGTCCGCAACAGTGCCTTGTGACCCCATTGGGGATAAGTTGTGCTTGACAAGTGCCTGATCGATGGATTGAAAACAATCCCTGGTGATGTTTTTTACATCGTTCCCAAGTGGCTAATTGTAACCCAGGAGCACTAGGTACATGAACCTCAACTTGATGGAATTCATTTTTTGTTATATATATATTTTTTTTTATATTCCCGAACTAGTTTCCAGAACCTAACTGAAAGCTGAGGCACTGAACATACCGGGGTTTTCAATTAAATACATACAATGCATGTACAGTCAAAGAGCACGTTCAGATAACAAATTATTACGTTTCGGGTAAGATTTACTCAGTGATCAGACAAGACAAACAACTTGATGAAATTCATAAAAAGTAATTTTCACCTGCTTTCAGTATCTTCTACAGCGTCGTTTTTAGAAAACATTTGTATAATTGTTTACAATTGTGCCTTTTTAAACACAGTGGCCAGTGTCATTGGTCAAAAGTGACACGATTTGAAAATTACTTTAGAACAGTGGTTCCCAACCTGTGGGCCGGGGACCCCTGGGGGGCCGCGAAGCCTCCTCAGGGGGTCCGCGGCTGCTTAAAAAATTTAATAATATTAGGTCCCAGCTATCAGTAATGACTCCTTGGGGGTCCCCGTGTTCCAATAATGATTCAGTGGGGGTCCCCGGGCTCCAGTATTGATAAAATGGGGGTCCACAGAAGTCAAAAGGTTGGGAACCACTGCTTTAGAAGGATGATTAGAGATTCTTCATATATGGAAAACAGGGCTGCGGTTATCAGTTTGTACATGCCCAGTAAGAAGTAATGTCAGGCAAAAGATATGTACAGCTTCCACAGACTCCGCAGCTGCTAAGATCAGACTCTTGATGTCCAACTGGGCGGTCTTTTTATCAAAGAAACCTAATCCCAGCACGCACATAGTCAGTAGGAGGTAACACCCATCTCCACACACACCTCTGTTTATGACTTCCAAGGTGTGGCAAAGAACCTTTAAAGTTTGGTACTTTAAATAGTGGATTTCACAGTCCGTCGTTCAGCCAGTACTTGTGCGATTAAAAAATCCCTTCCAACCAGCATTGTAGTTTAAAGGCATGTTTCATGCTCTACGCATGTGTCTAATCCCTAATTGAATCCATTACAAATATATAGATTAGATAGGGTTACTATGTAATATAGTTGAGTGTTGACAGCAAATGGTGTTGGTGACATCATAAAACACGAGGCTGAAAGCAGAGTGGTTTGGAAATGCCGTAGAACCACTAGATGGAAATATAAGATAATATTACATGTTATTTTTCTATTTGTGTATTTATTTTGCATTAGTTAGCTTGTGAAGGGATGATTTTTCAACCCGGGAAATATTTAAAGGAAATAATGAATAAAATACTGGGCTATATTCTGTGATTGCCTAAAGCAAAAGTAAGTGATCATTTAATTATGTAGCCAAGAATGTAGAATTATAAAAACAGATTGTATTGTTAAATAAACTCATTCTGTCTTCAGAAGAGAGAGGCAGTTGACGTAGTTCTCTTGAAGATGCAGCTAACAATTGCCAGTGACTGAAATTAGAATGCTTAGGTTGTATTTATCTTTTATGAATACATTTCTGATGACACAATTGACAACAGTCAGTGCCCATTGTATTATGCGAAATATGGATTTGATGCACTTGCCACTAAATTTACAGATTTCAATCAAAATGTTATTTCTAGCTCAAATGGATAAATATAATACTGTTACAAAATGTGCTACATAGTAGCAGCTATTTATCCTTTCCTACTGGATAATTGGTTCCTCAACTGAAATATGATATAAGCAGCAGTGCTAAAGATCTGCAGAGCGGTTTGGGGCCTGTCATTACAATGATGAAATCCATATTTCTCTTGGACCCCTAAATATTTCCTTATTTCATAGGTTGCTGCACAACCATTCTGAGTGCTGTGGCACTGCACAGGAGAAAGGATCAATAGATGTTTAACTTCAGCCTACATATTATGTTGCATAAAGCATGAGCAAAACCATCCTAGTGCAATATCCAACAGTGCAGGCCACTGCTTATATTTGGAATTAGGAAGATTTTTGTCAAGAAATTGTAATACCTTGACCAGCAGGGATGTGAACTTACTGTCCAGTATTGTGAATATTTTGTACATCTGTGATCAGGAACACCATCTCAGTCCAGGCTTCATGTGTCTTCACTTCTGCAAGAATCTAAAAATCCATCTTGTCAAGCAGTATCCCATGGCAGGGAAGCAACTTGGTTGCCAGAACAGGCCTAAAGTGGTTTCACTCCCCTTTTTATATCAAAAGATTCCAACCAGCAGTTCTCTCACACTCTTCTCCTGATCCACCGCGCAAGCCCACCCTCTTTGGCCTTTCTCTCTCTTTAGAGATACAGGCATTCCCTCCGTTTCCTCATCACTTACTGAACACTGTCTTGTTCCCCCCTTTTCATGTCCTCATGCAACGTTTACCACACAGAGGTTTCACACATATGTGCATCCATTACAACATGAAGCCCTCTCAGGCAATAAAATCCACTCCCCATCAATTTATTAATAGTGATGCTGGCACCCAACTCGAAACGGGTCAGAACACAATACCCAGAACACAACCCGAGAGTTTCTTAGTTTGTAGTTATGTGTGATATAATAATGTAAAAGCCCCTCCCTGTAAAATATACTGTCTAGTAATACCTCAATGGCATGTTTCCACTTCAGCACTCAATGTTTGAGATGCTTCCACTACAAAAAGAAATCTTTGTGAATGACTGTTTCTTGGAGTTAGGTCCACACTTCAGGGGAGTGAAGAAATGCAATAACACATAAAACACTATTCAACTGCAATAAGACCTGGGGAACAGTTATAACTTTTGTGCAGTAATCATTGACAGAGCTAAGATATTCCATCACCAACATGTAGTTGTTTAATAGGTTTAGTCTAGTTTAAGTTTGCTTCATGTTTTGGTAACATGAACCTGGTCATTGAGAAACAACGACACAATAGTCTATGTGGCACAAAGTAAAACGCTACAGGTTGTTTTAACATCGCTTAACATGTAGGCCCTCATTTTAACATTGGCGGTACATAACCTCCTACTGCCGCGGTGACGGGCGCCAACATACCGCCACTGCGGGTACCATCTGTCTGCCATATTTTAAGCACTGCCTGACTTCCGCCACAATAAGGGCGGAAATCCGGCAGTGCTCTAGGTGGCGGATGGTGGTAAGCCGGCGCTGCTACCACCAGCACCGCCACGCCAGTAGAATGCCGCCAGCCGTATTATGACCAGTAATTCGGCCTGGAGGTGTTCTGCTGGCGGGGCGCTGCTGGCGACAGCAGTGCCCCTTCCCTGCTGGAATACCTCCTTGTCCAAGGCAAGTCGGGCTTCTGACAGGGGAAGGTGGTGGGGGTGTTTTGTGTGTGCGTGTCTGAGTGTGTGTGTGAATGTCTGAGTATGTGTGTGAATGCGTCTGTGTGTGTTGTTTGCGTGGGTGTATGAGTGTGAGTGAATGCATGTAAGAATGGTGACATGAGTGCGTGTCTGCATGTCAGTGTGATTGTGTGTAAGAATGAGTGTGAACATGTCTGGAAGTATGCATGAATGAATGCGTGTATGTCAGTGTGTGAATGAATGTGTGTATGTCAGTGAAAGTTAATGGGTGTATGTCTGGTGCATGTGGGTATCTGGGTGCGTGTATGTGGGGAGGGGGTTGGGGCGATGTGACTGTAGTGGGGGTGAGGGGAGTGGGGGTGATGTGTGCATGTGTGGCTGTGGGGGGGTGGGGTCAGTTGTGTGGTGTGTGCATGTATGGGGGTGAGTGAGTTGATCGGAGGGGGTGGGGGGTTAGTATGTGTATTAGGTGGGTGAGGGGGCATCAGGTGAGTGTTGGGGGGGCGGGGGAGCCACCTACCAGTGACAGGGAAGGAATTCCCGGTCACCGGTAGGGCCTACAGCCATGGTTTTCGTGGCATTGTTAATGCCACAAAAACCATGGTGGTAGGCCGGCTCATAATGCCATGGGCAGTACTATGCCAGCCTCCGGGCTGGAGATAGACATCTCCGGCATGGCGGCTCATACCGCCATGGCGGTATGAGTTGAGAAGTGGCGGGTTGGCTGCAGCCAACCCGCCAATCTCATATTGTGGCGGTATGTACTGCCAGCCTGTTGGTGGTCATACTGCCACATTACCAGGGATATAATGAGGGCCATAGTCTATGAAACAAAATATGTCTTTCATCTTTCAAAGCGTCAATCATGGAGTAGGCTGGTACAATTAGTACAACGGAAAACTACAAGGAAAAGGATCATAGATGTACGCAGACCAAAAATGTACTAATTTGCATCGAAACTTTTATCCTGTGCAGTTTGTGCCTCAGTTTAAGAGGATTGTACTACTGAATACTAGAGTACAAAAATATTGAGGGACAAAACATTGAAAGGTAAGTTCATATAGGGAAGTATAGATTTACGATTCCTAATCCCATATCTACATATGTTGAAAACATATGTACCAAGTAGGTACCTATATGTGGAGTTAGATATAGAAAATCTAGACTTACATACACGTTGATATTATTTTTTATACAGTATAGTTTGTTCTCAATATTATGTTTTCTTGATATTCTGGGATCGCTATTAAGGTTGTACACTGTTCGAGAGTTATGATTAAGGGGGTTATTCTAACTTTGGAGGAGGTGTTAATCCGTCCCAAAAGTGACGGAAAAGTGACGGATTTACCACCAGCCGTATTACGAGTCCATTATATCCTATGGAACTCGTAATACGGCTGGTGGTATATCCGTCACTTTACCGTCACTTTTGGGATGGATTAACACTCCTCCAAAGTTAGAATAACCCCCTTAGTGTTTAAATATATGGCTTTGAATCCTGGAGACCTGGGTTCGAATTTGGCATTGTCACTTCTCCAAAAAGTGAGTGCCAATCACGTCATTACCCTGGAGCTGAGGTTATGAAATGTAAAAATAAAATGCGTCTGTGTTTGTAATCCATACTTGAAACGTGCTAACATTCTGTTGTCCCATGCATTGTCTATCATCACCACTTGTCTGTTTTCCTAAGATCACCCAGAGGTGGAGTTGATGGCAAGGTCAGAAAGAAAATAATATGTCTTTACAACTTGACAATACACGTGATACAGTTTTATCATACTGTTCTATTTATGGACTTTTGTGACATGGATTATTCACACGATACGCCTCACAGCCACACTTTATGTAATTTAGGATGCTTATATTTTCATAACTTCATCTTAAATGGCTGAGAGGTCGCCCATACTGGTGTGAGGCGACGCGGCTTCTCTTCACTACTGTCACTGTGGCTACTGTATGGCGGCCGCTATGACTTCTAATCGTTTTCTTTGTATATATTCCGAGAGCAACTCAGCTGTTTTGTTTGTAAGAAGCTATCCTTTGAAGATGATTGGTTGTATCTGGGAACAATCCTGCCGAAGTATAGTTTAAAAACTAAATAGCAGTAGGTATTCAAATATTATAATAACCTGCCACGAAGTGATGTCTTTTTGCAGTGTTAAAGGAGTGAAGCGTGACTTTTCTTAAACAATACGAGTTACGTCCTATGAATAGTTGTTGCTGTCGGGTGCTGCAGAATGAACTGAAATGACACATTTCGGCGAGAGCTGAGTGACAGCTGCATTCCAAGATGGTGGTATAGAGGAGCAGAAAAAGAAACAGCAACGTTTACGGGAACAAATCAAAATGTAAAGGAGCAGAAACATACGCTGATGGAATATTCAGAAAGGAACAGATCACAGTTCATCTGCAAATAAGCAGACCTTATTGTAAAAACTTGTTGATGCCTATCCTCTCAAATTGAGTGCCAACAACAGGTAATGGGGTCAAGAGAGCCTTGAGCTTTTTCTCTGACTTGCCACCAGTCTGCCAGATGAGCAGTACCTACAGAATACATCTGAGGCCATCTTCATCCAGGGCCAATAGAAGTGGGCAACATGCCTGGTGAAGGTTTTGTCTTGTTATAGATGTCCTGCTAGGTGTATATCATGAGCCAGACCCAGTAGGAATGCCCTGTAACACTAGGGAACCACCAGGACATGGGCTGCCCCAGATACAGGAGCCTTAGGCTTGTTATTTAGAAGGTCATTCTCCCAATAGATCAGGTGATCTCCAGAGGTGTCACCTGTTGCCTGGGACTCAAACTGCCACCTCAAGACCTCTAGAGTGGCGCACTCTTTCTGCCCTCAACTTGCCAACCAGCATGCTCAGGCAAGTAATCAAGGGTGACAATGTCTTTCCTGGTTGACAGAGGGGCACCCTCCTAAGGTGTCCCTTCAACCGTGGGGACTTCAGGGATGGCTTCCCATGCCCTCTGTCCCTCTTCTTCTTGGCAAATGTCTGGGCATCATTCCGGACCCCAGATGCCCTTGACTCCATTCCCGGGCAGCCAACGGCCTTGTGGTCATAAAGACCCTTTCAGGAAATCCCAGCATCTCTAAGTGTGACCTGAGCTCTACCACCCTCCAGATAGTGTGCTCAAGGTTGTTGCTCAAAAGACATCTACAGGCATGGCTCATAGCTACTTTTAGAGAACCAATGAACCCTCCTCTAACTCAAAGGGAACTAGAGCCACCGGTCAATGGTCGCAAGATTGTCGGCGACGATGACGTGGTGGAATGTGTTAATGAGAATCCGCTCTGTGGACAGAAGGTGACACTTCACAGTAGTCATGCTGTCTACTGTGTCCCTCAGTGCTTTCACCGATGTCCCATTGATGGTGACCCATTGACTGTATGTAGAAGTATTTGAGGCACATGGCCTTTTAGCACCTGTGTTATCCAGGTGACTGGTTGACACCTGTTCGGTATAAATCAATAAGGACGCTCAATGAAGGACTACACGCCAATTATGAATACAATTTAGCGTTACTAGAATTTCAGGTAAATGTAGGCATTTAGCAAATTAACAATAGTGGAATAAGAATAGCAATGAAAAGCATCTATTTATATATAAGTACATTACAAAGAGCATCTATGTATACATATGAGCAAAGAGTTCATTGACAGATATAAGCTTGTAATAACTGTATACCAAAATGTGTCACACTTCATGTTCAGGAAGTAAAATATAAACGAGTTGAATACTTCAGATAAGCT
The DNA here is from genome assembly GCF_031143425.1 of Pleurodeles waltl. Lineage (NCBI taxonomy): Eukaryota > Metazoa > Chordata > Amphibia > Caudata > Salamandridae > Pleurodeles > Pleurodeles waltl. The sequence continues at coordinate 323,348,225 of NC_090436.1, forward strand.
TTGACTTACTGCACACCAAAATGCATGTTTCAATTACTGCAGCAGGCTCACACTACGATGTTCAGAAAGCAAAGTATAAACAAGCTGAATTCTTCAGATTAGCTTTGCTTAACTGCATACCAAAATGTATGTTTCAATTACTGTAGTAGGCTCGCACTACGATGTTTAGAAAGCAAAATGTAAACAAGCTGAATACTTCAAATTATAAACACATTGCAAGCTTAATAATCAATCATAATAATAGAGCAGAAAAACAAAGGCCTTTCATCCCTGTGTGGAACTTAACTTAGTCCACGAAATGCTGGGAAGCCCTCTTCCGCCTGCTTGGACCTCTCTCTCCCTCAAGCATCACGGTCTCTGAACAGCAAAACAGGGAGGCAGCGCTGGGCCATGGCAACTTTCACAACCCCATTTGCGAGCTTCAAATCCCTCACCCGCACTTCAGTGCTTAAGTAACTCGAAGCTTAGATTCTATCTCTTTCTGGCATTTTCTAGCTATGTTATCAGCACTTGGCTGCTTTGCCCTTCCCCAGCCTTTGTTTTCATTCCATCTTCTCCCTGTACTCTCATTCTCAAGGTTGAGACGGAGTCTTCTACACAAATAAGCTTGAAAATAATATCATGGACTTTTCCACGTTGTTCAGTGATTTCAGCAGGCATCACGCTCATCTACACTGCTCAAGCTAATTAACCCTTCGCGTCACAATGTCTTCCGCACCTTTCCCTATACTGATCAGCACCTATTCCTTATCCCGCAGGGAAACTAGGGTCACTTCTGTCTGCTACCCAAAGCTAATTGAGACTACCTCCTTTCTGAGTGCTACACTCACCAACCCAGGTGTCTGCCCACTGGTGGGGGCTGAGCCCTAGTGGGATATTTAGAGTCACCTATGGAGTGCCTTCTTATAGCACTCTGTGCATTGTGGTATAAACCTCACTGTCTGCTTGTCAAAGAACACCTTCTTTTTTAGACTCATACTGGGACTGGTTACCACTGTTCCCCTAGGAATTATTTTGAAAGCCTTGTTAGAACTCCTTTAAAAATGTTCCCCCCTCTTTCTTCGGGTGGGACCCCTAACACCTTTGTGGGTGTCTCCCCAGATACTTTTTGGGACACTCTGGTGCTGGCCCAGAGATCAGCCTCCTCAGCAAGCTTCCTGAAGGCAGTCAGCTTGATGTCAACTAGGTGCTGGTGCAGCTCTGAAAGATGAATAATGAGTATGTGGTCTCTCAAAATTACATTGTACAACCCATTGGAGCCATTAACTTTGCAGCCCGCACCCAACCATTCAATGCCTTGCTTGAGTAGTCTACAAAATTCACCCAGGACTAGTTTGTGGAGCTTCTGACTGTCTCTGAGCATTTGGCAGTACTTTTCAGGGATCAATACACACTTAACAATCAAGATGGCTTTCATGGGAGCATAGCTGGTTTGGTCCCCAACCTCTAAAGTAAGAAGTGTGTCCCGCCCCACTGTAGGCATGTCTTTCCATATACTACCCCCAGTGCTCTTCTGGGATCTGTGAACCCTGAGGGTTACCTCACTGGCAGAAAACCACTTCTCAATGGCATCACCCACTATATAATTGGGCAAATTCTTGGAGATGCAGACTTCTTTCTCTTTCAGTCACTGCAGGTATGCTGCCACTAATGCTGCTAGAACCTGTCTGACTGCCCTTTAGTTCCAGCTCTTTAAGGCTCTGTCATGAGCCATTAGCTCCAAAGCTAATTTCTCCTCCATGGCCAGTTTCTACTGGCAACAGGCTGTGGGACGATACACTGCACTCTGCCCTGGCATGGAGATCCAAATTGGGGTCAAGTCATCCCCTTCTGCAGACTGTTGGCCGTCGGAACTGAGATCCAAATCCTCTCGTTGTATGTCTATCCCTTCATCTCCTTCAGGTGCTGTTTCAAGTGACTGGTGGAGTTCTGCCCAGGCCCGCAATGCCTTGTTCAATTCCACCTTCCAGGAGCTGCTTCTAGCTGGAAGCCCCCCACTGGTTACAGAACTCCTTCAGCTGGGCCACAGTGTAGGCCTCCATGTTTGCCAACTCAAACTCCATGGTTGTAGAGGTAGATTCAGGTACAAGAGACAGTGAAAATTTTGAAAAATCAAAAAGGCTAACCAGGGTGAATTTAAACTTGAATTGGTTTTGAATATGGGATGGTGGTCTACACCAAATCACTATATGGCACTGCACAAACACAATTCCTATCCCACCAATGCCACCAATGTTAGAAACTGGGCTGTTGGTTGAATGGGATGTGAACCCTGGTCAAGCAGCAACCAAAATCCTAGTCAATGTAAGGCACAAGCAAACCCCACAGTAACTTGTGCTCAAGTTAGAAATATAGAGATAAATATAAGAAATAAAACAGGACCAAAATGACACAAATCCAATCAGTAGAACCGGAGTTATGAATTTATAAAGACCAAACTGTAAAGTAGCACCTAAAAGCATACAGCACCAACTGGTGATATCAAGCCACGTTGGAGCAGGTCAAAGCCAAAAGTTCAAGCTGACCATGATGGAGCATGGGTCAGATATGGAAGAATCCTGTTCATGTTGGAGAGGGTCGCTGGGAGCAAAGAGAGTGTCACGGGTGGCAGTTGGTGTGGTGCAAAGAGTAGGCTGGGTGTACAGACAGGGGGGCTGGAGCTTCACATTGCCAGTCCCCCGTGGGATGACAATGCTACTGTGCAAAGAAATGTGCTTGTAAGGCTCTCACTGTTTTTCTATGTGAGTGGCATGGTTCCGGTGTGAGCTGGCCCGTTCGCAGTCACGAACAGCCCAAAAGCTTGACTATAGGAGCTCAAAAGTCACAACAAGGGTCAGGACCTGAGAGGCACCACTTGGGGGTTCAGGAGCTAGCTGAAGATGGGTAGGAACTGTTGGGGAGCCTGATACGTCCCTGAGGCTCAGATGAGAGGCCAGAAGACTAGCCCCTTGAGTCACCTTGGGGTCCTGGGTTGTAGATGGAGTTGCAGCTCCAGTTCTTCATCACCGGGTAGGAGGGCATCAGGTAGCAGCTCAGCACAGCAAGGCAGCAGCTCCTTCAGTGTAGCAGTCAGTCAAGCAGAGTAGCAGTACTTGTACATGCACAGGAGTCCTTCTTGGAAGAGTATCAACAGGTCTAGAAGTATGCTGAAGAGTTGGGCCCATATTTATACTTCTTTTTCGCCGCATTTGCGTCATTTGTTTATGCAAAAGCGGCGCTAACTGCATCCTTCTTGTGATTAACTACCCTTATAGCCAGCAAATTCTTTGATGGACAGACGTGATACAATATTGCTAAACAAGGATCTAGCTACATGGCTCTCCGAATTCCTTACCAAGACCTATTGCTTTCCAATGAATTTGAATGGAAGGACAATGGGAATAGGGAGAATTATTCAGAAAGTCATATTTTTAATGGAAACAAACTTTGAACTATTTTCTGAACATTTATATATACTCTTCTAAATTGCAGGTTGTTATATTAATAATTTTTTATCCTGTGTCAGAACAGGAGGGATTCTTTGACTGTGTTCAGTTGTTCACATTATATATGAGTGTCAGGTATGAGGTATTATAGTTCTAGTATGAATATGTGAATTGCAAGCTAGGGAACAACAGAAAAATAACATTGCTGGTTACCTTGCACTTCTTCCATCTTCCTCAGCGACTGCACAGTGAGTGCTTGAGATAGTTACTCAAGCCATGGGGAAAAGTTCTAATGAACATATGTCTGAGGTAATCATTCTTTGTGTGTTTAGTTTTGAGAATTACAAGTTCCACGTCAAACTACAAAGACTTGGTTAACAGAAATATTGTAAAGATATACCTGTTCACCATTATAAGCATTAAGCATAGAACCTGCTATGGCAAATTATCTCTTTGACCTGCAGATGTCCTCTACGTCCTGAAAATGTCCTTGATCAACAGGGGTGATGAGTGAGAGTGGTAGAGTCCATGGTCTCAGTTTTCTCTCTAATTCCATGTTGGAGGGGGTAGTTTGTGGAGCAGATGTTTAGATTCTCTCTATAATTCCATGTCGGAGGGGGTGGTTTCTGGTGAAGGGGGTGAGGGACATCGCTCCATTTGGGTTCCACACCCAAGACTGTTGCATCCTGACAATCATCAAAAAGAAGGACATTTGCAAGAGGTTGCTAACATTAGTGCAGCAGGTGCAGCGACAATGGAGAAAAAGGGCTCGAGGGGTTACAATACTGTAATCATGGTTGTCTTTTTTAGAGACTAAAGGGCACCATTTTCCATGCTTAGATTCAGGCCCATGACAACCTAGCTACACCATTTGATCTTTGAGTATTTTAGAGTACAAATGATAACTTAAAACAGACAGTTGGATCATATGTTCTAGCTTTTGCAGGAGGCTTAAATCACCATTAAATCAGAAAATTGGTGCTAGAGAAGGTAGGGCTAATTCACAATGTCATTTATGTGTGCAAGTTTAGCTTATAGATGCAAATATTCCCTCTTTTGTACTAATGGCAAAACCATGTTTGTCATTCATAAAAACCTCTTTACACTCTTATAAAGATTTACTCACGCATACTGTTTGGGATGCTTAAATCAGCTTATCTCCCAAGGACAAGGGTTGAACATTAGAAGACATGACATTTTGGGACAATCCACAAATATGTATAGTTGTGATAATTTATAAACATTTTATCACAGCTCAGTCCATGCTGGAAATTGTCATAGACTGACGCCTGAAAGGAAGTGAAATGTACTTTCTGAGTAAGAATGCAAAGAAAAGACCTCCACAATTGATATGGAGTAGGGGAAGATATTACTGCGTGTAGATATAGGTTTGTTTTACTTTTGAATTTTCCAGAGTAACACATAACTGATTCTAGACCTGACTCACAAGATTTTTTCACTGAGTAAGAATGTCTTACTCAGTGCTTAATTTGAGCCGGTGGTTTCAGGTGCTCGGAAGCAGCACTTAATTGTCAACACCAGCACCTATAACAGCCTGTCACATGGTGGCACTGTCTGTGTAATTAACGGATGAGCACAACACAGTTATGTTAAAAATGACAATCACCTATCATTTAAATTCTCTTAGATTTGGGGCATGAAATAGTCTGCAATATCACACTTGCATGAGCGTGATGGTTAGTAATTGTGCTGATACTGTCACTGGCAGCACTGACGGGGGCAGTGGATGGTGCAAGTTGCACTGGGCTCCTGACAAGGGCCATAGAACTTATTAAACACTTGTCTTATTCCCGAAATTCATGATTAAGTCACACCTAAGTGTGGAATAGGATACAGCAATGCACAAAAAATCATTTGTGCTCTAGGCCACGGCATTGTGACATACGCTAAGAGTATGACACACTCACAGAAAGCTAATTGTGAAATGAGCCTACTAAACCGTAGCTCATAAATCAAGATTTTAATGCTGTGTGTTGCTTGTCCGTCTTTAGCTCAAATAAATTCCTGAAAACTGTTGAATATTGCAAGTCGCATTTGTATCCAAATCTTTATAGTGACTGGTAAAACATAACTTTCCAAGTCATTGTCTAATTAATTGACCATGTGGATTTACTTTCAATGAACTGTCAGGTTGTTTTCATTACTTTACTTTAGATAAAATAAAGGATACTGAAAGGTAACATACTGCAGGAGCCTTTGTGTTATGAGTGATAATTTTACATTGAGTCAACATTCCGCCTACACAACTTATGCTGTTCAGATAAGCACCATAAACATTAGTTTATTTCGTGATTTTATAAAAAGAAAATAATATGACAAAAACAGCACAGTATAATATCGTACAACAGACATGTTTATATATTCTCTTAAGAACATCCTTTTGGCGAATAAATTCAATACCCATTTAAAACTGAAAAATGCACCCTTCGTAATGGGGACAGTAAGATACAGAATAAGCATTATCATACTGAACGTTGCAAAACCTGTTTTTTTCCCCCCAAAAAAGTATGCATATTCTTGCTGATATATGTTTTACAGGGTAAAGCATTTTGAAATACATTGTAAAGTGTGTGTAAGCTGATGTTATTAGCCCTCATATACAACCTGGGCCCGTACTACTTAAAAGGTGCATTTTCCCTGTTTGTGCCGTGGCGTACCTTTAAACAGGTGTGTTGGCAGCAAACAAGGACCTATTTTGCTGAATGCACTCCCCTAAGCAGAGCTGCAAACTCACACTGCCCTCGGGGCAGTAGATTCAAGTTCAGTACGGAGCAGCTGTTCAAAAGCTGCTATGTGTTTCACAGTGTAGGCCGTAACCTGCCTGCACATTCAAGAGGGATTAGAGATCCCCTTGCAGACAGGTGTAGTGAGTGACTACAGTCACTTGCAGGGGGATGTCTGTGGGGGTCCATGGAATCCCCTTTCATCCACTGTCGTGCACTTTCAATGCATCTCTTGGGAGCATGTTTGCCTCTGTGCCAGTGTTGGTAATATGGCACGGCACAAAGTCAAAGTGATTCCCTCATTTGACTGGGGCCATGCATGAGGGAACACCCTTTCACGCCAGCTCTGACGCTACCTGTGCACCAGCGTTATCAGTATTACAGAAGGGCCTGCACAAGCGACTGCTGCCCCCTCTGTAATACCAAAGAGCCCCTGGGGTGCATAAAGCAGGCACCCACCTCCCAGTGGGGAGGTTTCTGTAATATGGCTCCTGGTTGTGAAAAGGAAGAAGACATCTACCCTGGTTGTTGTTGTTGCAGTGATATTGGGTGAGCGATTTAAATGCTCCAAAACAACGTCCTTCTTTCCTCTCTTGCTTTATTAAAAGTAATGCACGTCAATTAATCAATCAAGGAATTTTTAAAACCCACTACTCACCCGTGAGGGTCTCAAGATGTTTAGGGAGGGGGCTGCTACTGCTCGAACAGGCAAGTCTTGAGGTGTCTCCAGAAGGTAAGTAGGTCCTGTGTCTGTCGTAGTAGGTGGGAAGAGTGTTCCATGTCTTGGTGGCGAGGTGGGAGAATGATCTGCCACCGGCGGTCTTTCTGTGGATGCGCTGGATGTTGGCGAGGGCAAGGTCAGCGGAGCAAAGTGGCCGAGTCGGGGTGCAGAAGGAGAGCTGTCTCTTGAGGTATTCTGGTCTGGTGTTGTGCAGTGCCTTGTGAGCGTGGGTGAGGAGTGTGAACGTGATTCTCTTATTGACGGGGAGCCAGTGCAGGTCTCTTAGGTGGGCTGTGATGTGGCTGTGGCAGGTGATCTCCAGGATGAGGTGTGCGGAGGCGTTCTGCATGAGTTGCAGTCTTTTCTGGAGCTTGGTGTGATTCCTGTGTAGAGGGCGTTGCCGTAGTCCAGTTTGCTGCTTACAAGGGCTTGGGTGACAGTCCTTCCGGTTCCAGTGGGGATCCACATACGTGTTCTTTTCACACATATATTTTCCTGTGGCCTAGCCATTACTGCTTGGGTACCAGAACACATTCACAGAACTAGGACACACAGCCCAATTTGTAAACTCTAACTCTGCAACAGCATGTAACATTTGTAGGAGAAATAAAACCCATTTCTGCTTTTTGAAATTTGTTCATAAACATTGGCAGATGGCAGACATTTCTTTTGCGGACTTAATAAAAACAGGTTGGTCTGAGAGTGTGTATACTGACTCCCACGCATCTTATGTTTCCCACATTATATTGCCTTTAGCCCCACTGCCAGATGAGCTGTTAAAGACATACGCATCACAGCCTTTACATTTACTCGATTTATTAGCGTTTTATACCATCATGGACCTTGAATTATCCCTGGTTTTCTCAGCTTGTCATCTGGCATTGAGAGGGGTGTGTTGAATAGACCTATTTCTGGTACATGGTGTAATCTTGGTCTTTCCACCGTCTAAAGCTCTTTGAAGTTTCACATGTATGTTCCATATGGATAGTGTAGTGCAAGCGTCCATGTGTCATTTATCTTCTTCCATCTGTTATGCTATAGACAACGTGAAAGCAATCTTGAGCTCTGAAGTGAGTAGCCACCACTTCAACCAGTAAAATGTAGTTTATTCAAACACAAGCACACATAGGGCCGGATGTACAACTATTTCATTTTGCGAGTCTCTAAATTGCAATTCATTGCGAATCGCAATTAGAGACTAGCAAAATGAAATGTATAAGTGTGTCTGAGACACATTTAGCGATTCCCAATGGGGGGTGCAAATGACTTACCTCATTAAAATTCATGAGGTAGGTCGCAATTTGCGACCCCATTGAGAAAGGCCGCACCCACAAGGATGGTGGCCTGCTGGGGACAGCAGACCACAATGTCTGTGACTGCTTTTTAAATAAAGCAGGTTTTTCTTACATACAGCCAATTTTACTTAAAGGAAAACAGGATGCATTTCAAACAAAAAAATGAAAAGTTTTCTTTTCATTTTTTCAGAGTAGGCAGTGGTCTGTGGGACCACTACCTGCTCTGAAAAAATATTTTTGCTTTCCTTCCCAAAGGGGTCCCGGGAGGAACTCCTCCTATTTGTGAATGGATTACCATCAACTTGAAGATGGTGGTAACTGCAATTGTTTTCCAACCGCATTCACAGTTGCAAAACAATCTTACATTTCCCTGCTACTCGCTATTAGGAAGGGACACCGTTGGCACGCCCCTTCCTAACAGCGTCTCGCAAAAACATTTTGCGATTCGGTAATGGATTACTGAATCACAAAATGCAATCTGTACATCCAGAAATCGTTTTCCTGGTTGCAAACGGCCTGATTGTGTGAATCAGGACATTTGAAACCAGGAAAAAGCATTGTACATCTGGCCCATAGTCTTTAAAAATGCTTGCCCAGCGGTACGCAATGTAACAAACATTCTATAGATGAGATGAAGAAAAGATTGGTTTCATTCAGCCCAAAATAATCCACCTTACTTCTCCTTTATTTAATCCCTTCCCACAGAAAATGGGCGGCCTCACCTTCACAAAGACTAAAGCCATTTCCTTCGATGGGTACTGCTTCTATAGGTCGAAAACTTTTGTTTATTATTACCTACCCACAAGCATTTGCTTACTGTGGCATACTTGGCTATCTATCAGAGCAGCCATTGGTTGCTGCCTGCGCCTCACTGAATCTTTGATACTGCAATAATGTTAGCTAACAATTGCAAATGTGCGTCTTTTTGATGATTCACCGGATGCTATAGCCTTGTGCATGGAATCCAAATGGAGCAATGTCCCTTACGGTCTTCACCAGAAACCACTCCCTCCAACATGAAATTAGAGATAACTGAGACACCTCCACTGGAAACTACCCCTTCCAACATGGAATTAGAGATAACTGAGACGCCTCCACTGGACACGACCCCCTCCAACACGGAATTAGAGATAACTGAGACGCCTCCACTGGAAACTACTCCCTCCAACACGGAATTAGAGATAACTGAGACGCCTCCACTGGAAACTACTCCTTCCAACACGGAATTAGAGATAACTGAGACGCCTCCACTGGAAACTACTCCCTCCAACACGGAATTAGAGATAACTGAGACACCTCCACTGGAAACTACCCCTTCCAACACGGAATTAGAGATAACTGAGACGCCTCCACTGGACACGACCCCCTCCAACACGGAATTAGAGATAACTGAGACGCCTCCACTGGAAACTACTCCCTCCAACACGGAATTAGAGATAACTGAGACACCTCCACTGGAAACTACCCCTTCCAACACGGAATTAGAGATAACTGAGACGCCTCCACTGGACACGACCCCCTCCAACACGGAATTAGAGATAACTGAGACGCCTCCACTGGAAACTACTCCCTCCAACATGGAATTAGAGATAACTGAGACGCCTCCACTGGAAACTACTCCCTCCAACACGGAATTAGAGATAACTGAGACGCCTCCACTGGAAACTACTCCCTCCAACACGGAATTAGAGATAACTGAGACGCCTCCACTGGACACGACCCCCTCCAACACGGAATTAGAGATAACTGAGACGCCTCCACTGGAAACTACCCCTTCCAACACGGAATTAGAGATAACTGAGACGCCTCCACTGGAAACTACTCCTTCCAACACGGAATTAGAGATAACTGAGACACCTCCACTGGACACGACCCCCTCCAACACGGAATTAGAGATAACTGAGACACCTCCACTGGACACGACCCCTTCCAACACGGAATTAGAGATAACTGAGACGCCTCCACTGGAAACTACTCCCTCCAACATGGAATTAGAGATAACTGAGACACCTCCACTGGACACGACCCCCTCCAACACGGAATTAGAGATAACTGAGACGCCTCCACTGGAAACTACTCCCTCCAACACGGAATTAGAGATAACTGAGACACCTCCACTGGAAACTACCCCTTCCAACACGGAATTAGAGATAACTGAGACGCCTCCACTGGACACGACCCCCTCCAACACGGAATTAGAGATAACTGAGACGCCTCCACTGGAAACTACTCCCTCCAACACGGAATTAGAGATAACTGAGACACCTCAACTGGAAACTACCCCTTCCAACACGGAATTAGAGATAACTGAGACGCCTCCACTGGACACGACCCCCTCCAACACGGAATTAGAGATAACTGAGACGCCTCCACTGGAAACTACTCCCTCCAACATGGAATTAGAGATAACTGAGACGCCTCCACTGGAAACTACTCCCTCCAACACGGAATTAGAGATAACTGAGACGCCTCCACTGGAAACTACTCCCTCCAACACGGAATTAGAGATAACTGAGACGCCTCCACTGGACACGACCCCCTCCAACACGGAATTAGAGATAACTGAGACGCCTCCACTGGAAACTACTCCTTCCAACACGGAATTAGAGATAACTGAGACGCCTCCACTGGAAACTACTCCCTCCAACACGGAATTAGAGATAACTGAGACGCCTCCACTGGAAACTACTCCCTCCAACACGGAATTAGAGATAACTGAGACGCCTCCACTGGAAACTACTCCCTCCAACACGGAATTAGAGATAACTGAGACGCCTCCACTGGAAACTACTCCCTCCAACACGGAATTAGAGATAACTGAGACGCCTCCACTGGAAACTACTCCCTCCAACACGGAATTAGAGATAACTGAGACACCTCCACTGGAAACTACTCCCTCCAACATGGAATTAGAGATAACTGAGACACCTCCACTGGAAACTACTCCCTCCAACATGGAATTAGAGATAACTGAGACGCCTCCACTGGACACGACCCCCTCCAACATGGAATTAGAGATAACTGAGACGCCTCCACTGGAAACTACTCCCTCCAACATGGAATTAGAGATAACTGAGACACCTCCACTGGAAACTACTCCCTCCAACATTGAATCAGAGATAACTGAGAAAACCTCCACTGGAAACGACCCCCTGCAACATGCATTAGAGATAAAACTGAGACAATGGACTTTACCACTTTCACTCATCACCCCTGTTGATCAAGGACGTTTTCAGGATGTAGAGGACCCCTCCTGTCAAAGAGATAATTTTCCATGGTAGCTTCTATGCTTAGGGTTCATAATGGTGAACGGGTATGCCTTAACAATATTTCCTGAATTTCCCACATAATGTTACAGTGATCTACATAATATCTGCCATGGATCGTGAAAAAAAGCCTTTACCTGGGTTTTCTTCTTTTATGTATATAAGTATTTCTATAGTAGAAATGTAACCTAAAGGCAGTGGAGCACTGCACACGGCCAAAGGTAAACAGCAGGCCAACGAGTGACAGGAGTGGTATCTAGTTTCTGGGAAAGGAGTGTCCTGCTCTTTGTCTTAATGTAGTGTTCGTTCTATTGGGAATGGAAGCTTTTTTTTAACAGCACCTCTTTTCTCCCTTTTCTCGAAATCTTCGCAGAGTCCCTCCTTCAAAATGGTCCTTGCTTTCGTACCCTTGAAGAAGCTTTGTATCCCCTTTCAGGTCCACCACCACCGAAATGAGTGAACACCCCTTTGGGTACATGGCAGCTAGGACCACAGGGCCCACAATCCTTGCTGTGTCCCGAAGGATAGGGCTTTCTGCATCACGCAGGATGGGTGTATAAAGCACTGTTAGACTACCAGCACCGTGGGAGATTTTGGGATAAATTGCGGACTGAACCACCAGGCCCAGAATCCTTTCTGTGCCCCAGAGGAGGGGCTTGATGCAACACGCTGGACAGTTAGACTACTCACAGCACAGGATTCACATTGGACGTGCCCGGGCCAATGCCCAGGCCAATGCCCAGGCCAATGCCCAGGCAAGTGTGGGCCCATCTGCACACACCTTCAGCCAGACAAGGCTGGGCTGGGCCACCCTTCTTTGGAGTCAGGTTGTTTGTAGCACGTTCCCTTTTACAATAACATTTTTTTGCATTTCCAGAGTTTATGGCTAAAATGAAATAATCTATTTCAGTGAGTAGGGACCCAGTTATTGCCAATACAACCGTACATCTTTTGACTAATGCTATAGGGATGATTAATAGACAGATCAAACCCTGTATAAGAATGACTATCTACCACAATCAAGTTGGTCCCCGATAAAAAAATTGAAAGATACGTTGAATGGAAGCTTATCAATTCCCCTATAGCCTGTCCCGGATTTGTTTATGAAGGCAAAAGATGATGGTCCATCTAAGCGCCTTTTTGGCACTATGCAGTATTCTGCTGCTGCACCTAGTGTGATTTCAAACCTCGGGGGACGCCGTGATGTTGTTTGTTCCTCCCCTCTCTCCAAAATAAAAAAGAACATTACAAATTATTCTAATGGGAATGGGAACAGTACCTTAAGTTGGTGATCCGGCCAATCAGGTCAATCTGCCTAAACCACCTATGGACACTGAGGTGGCGGAGGACACTGTATCAGTCAGCCGCATATTGCAATCCCTTTGGTCCCAGCTTGCACCCTTTAAAAAAAAAACATTAATAGACTGACCTCTGCTGAATTGCAACTACCTAAGCTACAGTCACAACATCTACTAAATGTGATGCCTCCACTTCAATCCCTACGGTATAGACTGAACCCTGTGATACGGCCACCTCTCTCTTTGGTCAGGGTACTGCCATTGCTTAGGATGTGAACATAGACGCTCCAGGCCCATCAGTGATAAATACAACTATGACAGCTTCTCTAACCCCCTCCACAAAATGTAATCAAGTATTACATCTTCAAAGGGGCACAGCCTGATAAAATGGCTGACAGGATGTAGTCCCATCCTGGCCCATCTTCATTCTCAATAATCCTTCCAGCCTGCTGCATGTAATCCCACCTGTGCTGCCTCTAATGACGAAGTGGTGCTAGTGAGGTCAGCTGCAATCAGCCTTGTGGCCTGGGGTTGGCTGGAAGTGAGTGAAGAGTGCACAAGCCTGGCACTGTGCGGGAGATGGTGGTGGAGCACTGATGATTGCGGCAACCAGCCTCTTCCTTTAAGGAGGAGGTGCCAGATTGGTCTGGATGGGTGCTGCGGTCTGTGTTTGCCAGCAGGAGAGTTTGGTGAGGTGATTCCTGGGCAGCCAAATGGGGCCTTGAGATGCCAAGGCTGCCCTCTCGACTCAAAGGAGTACCAGAGTCTGCTGCCAGGCCCAGTCAAAGAAGGCAGTCAGTGGGGAGCTACGGAGCAGTGCCCGGTAGACTTGTAGCCCAGTGAAGCCGCATGCACTGAATGCTGGTGGGATGGGTGTGACCTGAATGAGACAGCTGCTGGTGCTACTGGATGCCCAAATCAGCTCTTACTGGTAGCTTTGTTGTGGTGGGGAGCCCCTGGACTGTGGGGGCCCTGGATTTGGGAGGGTGGAGCTGGAGGGCAGTCCACTAGTTGATGGCAATGTGTGAGGCCCAGCTCGGTGCCTGGAGGGGGCTCTGATCCCCACCCTGTGGGCCTCTGGGCTCTCTGGGGACACTCACTGGCAACACGGAGAAGGCAGAGAGGACTAGTGAGATTTTCTCCAAGTGACAGATGAGGCGCTGCCCTGTGGGACACTGGCATTGTTGCACATCAGCACATCACAGATCTCCAGCTGAACCTGTGGTGGTTTCCAAGTGTGGTGCTTTTGGGACCCTGGATCTGGTTCGTTTTGGCACAGAGCCTTCCTCCTTGCCATGGAATAAGACTGCACCCCTCTCTGGTTGGGGACCACAAAGGGGAAGGACAGACCATTATGAGGCACTCAACAGAACAAAATAGGTCAGTTTGTGGCCCTGGGTCAGGGTCAGGGGATGATGGGGGACTGCTGCAGACTGCGAGAGGGGGGATCCAAGATGTTTTGACAGAGCATTTTGATACTAACTGGACTTCAACATCACATAGGAGGGTGGAATGGAATGCCATAAAAAATTGTGCGAAAAGGTAAGTGTATCTCTGTGGTCGGTGGTACTAGGCACCAGCTTGAGGCAGCATCTAGTCGAGCAGGAATGAACACTGGCCACCCTGCAGCACACTGCGCATGTGGTGGGGGCAGGAAACACAGAGCTGATGGCGGCCCAGAGGAAGGTGGGAGAGCTGTGGTATAGGCCACACACAATGTAAATATAGGCAACATCTGCAGAGAGGGAAACAAAACTAGCCAGTTGCTTGCATGATTACCTAAGAGGGAGAGTCCTCCCCCTGATGATTCTCTCCTTGAAACGACTTGATGGGAGGGTAGTGCAGATGCAAAGGGGCATTAATCTCCTCTACGGAATCACTTGGTGATCTATAGAAAGCTGGCGAAGGCTCCCCAGGTGGCCTGAGGGTGTTTATTGATGGACTTGAGCTTCCCCACCTTAATGTTGAACAGAAGGAGGGTCTGGAGGAGGAACTTACGGTGGAGGAATTGACTGCCCGAATCCGGCAGACCCTGGCTCATATAGGCTGTTTTCTATGTTAGGAGTCGATATCATAATCCTAACTAAGGTTCCTGTGACTTGTTTGTATGAGGTGCCACTGCACCAGATGCATTAGGACCAGTGCAGGTTTATACCTGCCCGTGGCACACACATGAACTTTGAAGGTTGGCCCATGTGTTGCACTTGGTGAAGGTGCAGACCTGGATGCTGTACTAGCGTGTTAGATATTGAAAAAGCTTTCCATACTCTGACCTAGGAGTAACTATGGAAAGTGCTGAGATGCATGAGTTTGGGGTTGAGCTTGCTATCCTAGGTGTGGCTCATATATACCCAACAGTGGCCAGAGTTCGAACCAGCTATACAGTATCCAACTGTATATTGGTCAAATGAGGCACAGGACAAGGATGCCCCTTGTCCTCGCTTCTCTTAGCCTTGGTGATAGAATCCTTTGCTGTGAGATTGCAGCAAGATAGGGTGGAGTGGGGTATAAAAGTCAGCGAGAACTTCCATGTCATCTCCCTATAAGCAGATGATGTCCTAGTATATATCCAAAACCCAGAAAGGTCGGTTGGCCTATTAATGGACATCATGGAAGATTTTGGCAGCGCTTCAGGGATGCATGTGTATAGACGCAAAGTGGTGCTCTTTCCGGTGATGCGACTGGTGGATGGACCTTCGGTTGATCTCCCAGAAACGGGACTCATGTGGGAGTGCAGTCATTTTCGTTATCATAGGATCCAGATTGCACAGTCCCAGGAGGACCAGTATGTCTCAATAAGGGAAGGAGGTTGAAGCCCTGCAGGCCACCATCCAGTTCTGAACTGGTTACCAGTGTCTGTGATGGGCAGAGTGGCCCTGAGCAAAACGGTACTGCTCCCCAGGTGTCTCTATACTTTGTAGAACTCACTATATAAAAACCTAAGGTCCATGTTTACTGTACTGAATAGCCTATTGGGGTACCTAGTATGGGCAGGTAAAAGAAATAGAGGTAAATTGGAGATTTTCAAGTTAGACCCAGAGCATGGGAGGCTAGGCCTTCCAGGTCTGTAGATGTACTATATAGCAGGGTTGCTGCAGTGTATGGCCCAGTGGTGTGAGGAAGGAATGAACGAGGAAAAGAAGCTAATGATTGGGTTGGTGGATGGTGATGACCTCCTGAGCAATTTATTCTGTGTGACTGTGGTTCCATGCAAATGACCGTATATTTTTGTACAGGCAGCAGCGGCCTGGGAACTGGCAGTCACTCAGGTACTAAACCTTGGCCCCTTGTGTCAGACTGCTCCACACTGGGTGGTGGCTGCAACCTTTTCGGCAGATACATTCCCTGATGGATCCGATGCAGTGGACAGAGGGTAGTTTACTATGGCTGAGGATTTTTATCTTAACAATATGTTTATATCTATGGACGATGCTCACGGCTTATGTCAGGTATCACCTGGGCAGTTTTTACAATATACCAGGTTGTCCTGTACGGCCCAGTAATCTGGATAGAATTCCTTGCAGAATTAAAGGACTCAGGATCCAATAGGGGATATATATCTTCAATTTATAGAGTGTTAAGAGCTGACCGGTGTACAGACATGGCAGTGGTGAGTCGTAGGTGAACCGCGGATTTGCCCATGCCACTCATGGTCGGGAACGTAATGCCCATTTAAGCTCACTCAATTTTATTATTTTTATCATACTTACTTATTATTTGCATTGTGCTTACCTTATGCAACAATGGCTGCATAGAATTTATGCCTCTTGGTTGGAGCATGTGCTAGATGTGGTGCGACCCTGGTAGCTTTGGTGTGAATACTCAAGGAGGCTACACACATCCACATAAACTACACATTGCCTATTGAGAGTCCTTCCACATCATAAGAGGGAAAAAAAGAGGGTACCACATTTGCCCTGTTAGGGTTGGTCCTGGTGAATAGACGCTTAGCTATACACTGGGCACAGCTTAGGCCTCCGAGCATACATAGGTGGCTGGGTGGCTTCAGAGAAAGAGCAGTGGTAAAGGAACGAAGGCTGACCTTGATGTGCATCAACGAACATGTGGAGAGAAATCTGGGGGGAAATGGTGGATCACTTTGGGAGTGGCCCTCCACTCTCACCTGCAGTAGTCAGCCCTTTATGAGTTATCAGTTTCGGTTGATGAGTTTTGTTGCGGATTGCGAAGCAATTACTTTATGAGTTGTTAGAAACGGGGTCTTTGGTTGGCAGTCAGGTTACCCCATGTCCAAGCAAGGACCCTTACTCCAGCCAGGGTAAAAGATAATCACCCTCAGCTAACCCCTGCTTACCCCTTTGGTAGCTTGGCATGAGCAGTAGGCTTAACTTCAGAATGCTAGGTGTAAAGTATTTGTTCCAACACACACAGTAACTTAATGAAAACAGTACAAAATGACAACACAGGTTTAGAAAAATAGAAAATATTTATCTAAACAAAACAAGACCAAAACAACAAAAATCCACAATACACAAGTCAAGTTATCACTAAAAATGCAAAAAGAGTCTTCATGTAATTTTAAACACACACTAACGCAGTTAGCATGAAAATGTACCTTGGGCGTGTCAAAATTAACCCTGCACGGGCGAGTGTGTGTCAAAAAGGGCTTGCGATGCGTCGATTTCACTCATGAGCGAGACCTTGTGTCGTTTATCCTTTCGTTGGGTCGGCGTGCAACATTTCTTCTCTCTGCAGGAGAGCGATGCGTCGATCCGGTCAGCACTCTTAGGTCCGGGCAGGACTTGCGTCGTTTTTACAAACCCATTGGTGTTTGCATTGGAAATCCAGCTGCACAATGATACGAAAACCACGCACTGCGGGTTGCGATCTCACCAGCCTCCGTCCGTGATGCTGTGCGTCGTTTCCCCAGCTCCAGCATCGATCTTCCGGTCACATTGCAGACGAGCATCGATTTTCAGCCGCGAACCTGGCGGCACGTCGATTTTTCACCTGCAGATCGGAGTTGCAGCGATCTTTTCCCCACACATCGGTTTGTGCGTGGATTTCTCACTCTTGAACCGCCAGCTTCTCCTTTCAGGGTCCCAGGAACTGGATGGGCACCATTTGGCAGAGTAGGAGTCTCTCCAGAGATTCAGGTGCTGGCAGGGAGAGGTCCTTGCTGTCCCTGAGACTTCAAACAACAGGAGGCAAGCTCTAAATCAAGTCCTTGGAGAGTTCTTCACAAGAAGGAAGGCAACACAAAGTACTGTCTTTGTCCTCTAGCACAGGCAGAAGCAGCAACTGCAGGATAGCTCCACAAAGCACAGTCACAGACAGGGCAGCTCTTCTTCCTCAGCTCTTTTCCAGGCAGAGGTTCCTCTTGGTTTCCAGAAGTGTTCTAAAGTCTGTGGTTTCGGGAGCCCTTCTTATACCCATTTTCTCCTTTGACGTAGGCTTACTTCAAAGCAAAGTCTCTCTTGATTGTGAAATCCTGCCTTGCCCAGGCCAGGCCCCCGACACTCACCAGGGGGTTGGAGACTGCATTGTGTGAGGGCAGGCACAGCCCTTTCAGGTGTGAGTGACCACTGCTCCCCTCCCTCCTAGCACAGATGGCTCATCGGGAAATGCAGACTACACCCCAGCTCCCTTTGTGTCACTGTCTAGTGAGAGGTGCAACCAGCCCAACTGTCAAACTGACTCAGACAGGGAATCTACAAACAGGCAGAGCCAGAGAAATGGTACATGCAAGAAAATACTCACTTTCTAAAAGTGCCATTTTCAATAAAATATGTATTTCTAAATTGTGAGATATGAGACCCCAAACTCCATATATCTATCCGCTCCCAAAGGGAATCTACACTTTAATCGTATTTAAAGGTAGCCCCCATGTTAACCTGCGAGAGGGACAGGCCTTGCAACAGTGAAAAACAAAATTAGCAATATTTCACTGTCAGGACATATAAAACACATTACTATGGGGGTCATTCTGACCCCGGCGGGCGGCGGGAGCCGGCCGCCTGGAGGGAACCGCCAGAATACCGCTGCGCGGTCAAAAGACCGCCGCGGGTATTCTGGGTTTCCCACTGGGCTGGCGGGCGACCGCCAAAAGGCCGCCCGCCAGCCCAGTGGGAAACACCCCTCCATGAGGATGCCGGCTCCGAATGGAGCCGGCGGAGTGGAGGATGTGCGACGGGTGCAGTGGCACCCGTCGCGTATTTCATTGTCTGCAAAGCAGACACTGAAATACAAAGTGGGGCCC
The DNA here is from genome assembly GCF_031143425.1 of Pleurodeles waltl. Classification (NCBI taxonomy): domain Eukaryota; kingdom Metazoa; phylum Chordata; class Amphibia; order Caudata; family Salamandridae; genus Pleurodeles; species Pleurodeles waltl. The sequence goes on from NC_090436.1 coordinate 323,367,191, forward strand.
TCTTACGGGGGCCCCTGCAGTGCCCATGCCATTGGCATGGGCACTGCAGGGGCCCCCAGGGGCCCCACGACACCCCTCACCGCCATCCTGTTCCTGGCGGGCGGAACCGCCAGGAACAGGATGGCGGTGAGGGGGTCGGAATCCCCATGGCGGTGCAGCAAGCTGCGCCGCCATGGCGGATTCCCATGGGCAGCGGAAAGTCGGCGGTACACCGCCGGCTTTCCGCTTCTGGCCGCGGCTGTACCGCCGCGGTCAGAATGCCCGGCGGAGCACCGCCAGCCTGTTGGCGGTGCTACCGCCGGGGTCAGAATGACCCCCTATATGTCCTACCTTAACCACACACTGCACCCTGCCCTTGATGCTACCTAGGGCCTACCTTAGGGGTATCTTACATGTAAGAAAAGGGAAGGTTTAGGCCTGGCAAGTGGGTACATTTGCCAAGTTGAATTTACAGTTAAAACTGCACACACAGACACTGCAGTGGCAGGTCTGAGACATGATTACAGAGCTACTTACATGGGTGGCACAACCAGTGCTGCAGGCCCACTGGTACCATTTGATTTACAGGCCCTGGGCACCTCTAGTGCACTTTACTAGGGACTTACTAGTAAATCAAATATGCCAATCATGGAGAAGCCAATTACATACACATTTTGTATAGGAGCACTTGCACTTTAGCACTGGTTGACAGTGGTAAAGTGCCCAGAGTAACAAAAACAGCAAAAACAGAGTCCAGCACACATCAACAACCTGGGAAACAGAGGCAAAAAGTTAAGGGAAACCACACCAAGGATGAAAAGTCTAACATGAGTTAAGACAGTTATGTTGGTCTTTTTTTTAATGGATTTTGGTAAGTATGTTTGGTTATGTTTTTCGGTATATTTTGGCAGTTTTCATATTTTAATGAATTATTAAGGTGCTTTTGCTCAGGTGTCTATTTTGGTTGAATATGTGTTCACTAATATGACCCTTTGAAGTTCTGCTATTTTTCCTTTTTTATTAATGGTTGATACACAGACAGATTGATTCACTTACATTCTACCTTTGCTTTTCTTTTTTGTCATTACATATTTGTCTCTTGTGCTAGCAACTAGTATACGTTCCCTATGATGTACTATCTATAGGATGTTGTGCAAGGTAGATTGTTAGTTGAAGATTTTAGTCCTGAATTCAAAGTTATATCTTTTCAAACTTTTCTAGGTGTTCTTTTTGTATTGTTTTTTTTTTATTCTTCTTGTTCTTGTGGCATCTAAGTATAGCCCTGAAAATATATTCCGCAAAACACGTGTTCGCAACTGCATAGGATGGCAACTTCAGCTACATCTTGTGGATGGATACATTTTGGCAACTTTAATCAATATATGATGTACATGCTATGAACATTATAGGTGCAATTATTATGTACCTGTAATGAACATTATTGCTGCATTTCCCAGCTGAAAATGTTATAAGGGAAACAATTCTCTTGATCAGATAGATAACAGACATAGTGATTTGTCTTCTCTTTTTGATACAATGAATTTGCATTAATTGAATAATATAATAATTATTTTTCAGTTATTTAATATTTGTGGTATATTTATTTTGTTTTTGTGTAAATGTTTCTACTATTGAGTTTTTTCTCCCCACAATTTTGTGGTATAGTGGAACACTGTAATGTGTATTCATGTGATTATACTCTTGTGCTATTTCATGTGGTAATGTTCTCTACGGGCTGAATGTATGGTTACACCGCAATGTTTATCACCATGCTGTTTACATGTGGTTATGCCCGCTGGGGGCTATTTATATGGGTACATTACAATGCTTTTTCAATATGCTATTTTTATTGTAGTGCTCCTTAGGGGCTGTTCCTGCCATTACAGTCTAATGCCAAGAATAAGAAAGAATGCACAAACACAAAATCTACTGGGTGGATAATCATTTAATGAGTGTTATTATTGTTTGCCAGTGGTTATTGATTCCAAGCCTGCACCACCTCCCTTGAGTAGGCCTCGAGTTGCTCCCCCTTGCTACCCTGTGAGAGTCAAGTGCATTCAATGGGGTGTTTGGTTCCCACAGGGGACAACTGACGAATTATTACCTGTGCCGACCACGCAGCTAATAATTTAATTTCCAACAGAAACCTAATGAACTAAGCACAGTTACTACTATAATGAATAAGTCAACCTGAGGAAGCAGTGAATGTTTTCTGCTCTCATCTTGTGATTTTTTTTAACTAAAAAAGTACTTGCAGAAGTAGCTTCAACGTAACGATGACTTAATATACTCTATGAATAAATTATTCACCCTCACTAGCTTGAGTGTTCACTGTTTCTTTCAAATGCTATCTTAAGGCATGAATTTATTATCCAACTTAGAAAACACTGGCATGGTTGTCTTTATCAAGCAATATTTTGCCTATTTTATGTTAGTTCCCATTTCTCCACCCCTACAACACTATTCTATGAACTACAAATATAACTAGAAAAGATAAACTTTATATCATGACTCAGTTGAGGATACTGTGCACACCAACGATTTCATGATTTCATTGCATATCCAAGCATGATTTATAAGTGTGAAAGTGTGTACAGCCACAAAGTAATAATTAATGATATGGACGATGCATTGAGATATTGGCAAATATTTAATTAGACTTAATATACACAACAAAAAAACATCAATCCACTACAGTGTAGGGAATTTAATCTGTAGGTGAAATTGCAGTACCAGCTGCAAATATATCTAAAGAGAATAAAGTATACAGTGCTAATTGTTCCGTGGGCCTACTGGAAGAATCTGCATGCTTACCCCACAAAGAAATTGGTGCCAGTGTCCTTTAGTGCATATTGTAGGCACAGGATGCCAAACAGCCCCTATCTGTGGTCTAAACAACAATAGGCTTGTGTCTTCTCAGTGCAACTCTCTTTACAGTGGCCCTTCTCTTACACTGTCAATGATCAAGGTTGTCATTGATGCCGGTCAATTTATTGATGTCTCCCACCATAAGGTATCATTATGCATGGAGCTGAACCTACCCTGCTGCAGATGGATCATATAAAAACTGCATTACTGGAAGACATCCTCGCAGAAATTTACTCTCAGCCACTCACCTTCTTTAAAGATATTTGAGACCAGTTTTTTGCAAAACCTACTTTATAGATAAAAATTTTACTTCACAATTAATTTTAATTGTATGTTTGGTAAATTCAATCAACACCGCTTCTTTTGACTATGCCCTGATCTTTAAAGGTAATCCACAAAGAAAAAGAGGGAAGCAGTGGCCTAAGAGAAGGCAAATATTTATGCCTGAATATGGCAGGTATCACATGTTCATTATATTAGGAGATATTTGGAAGAGTCCATTAACCATAAAGACTCCCTAGGATAGCATGGACAGATAATGCTTGAACCACATTATGATGTTTGGGCTGAACTGGTTAAGAGTGGGTAGAGCTGGAAGAGGAATTAGAAGCATTAGAACTGCACCACACAATCACTCCAAACTAAAAGAGTGGATGTGTTCTGTTGGAACATTTTACAGATTAGTTTATTGCCACCCACCAATAGTATATTCTCTCCACTCTCCTGGCCCACTGGCATTTGAAAAATAGCCTGGAACATGGAAAATGGAGACAAATCTTCCCCTCCCAGCAGTGCTAGATTATTTACAATGCTATGAAAGTTCAAGGCTATGTGGCAAGTGTAAAAATATCTTAATATTATTGCAGGGCTCGGTTTTGAAAATCATTGCTCCCTTCTCACAGCTCCCCATCATGTGAAGTATCAATGCCACATCAGAGATTGTTGATGGTTTAGAAACGGCACTTCACCTTGCCAAAGGTAATGCTGAATTAATTAAGTAACTATTACTCTTTTCTGTGTCGCATCGTTGTCCGATAGCAGGATGATGGGTCAAATCAGTTTTCAAAATGCTCTCTGAGTCTGAGAAGTGTGGGGGGCTTTCTTCTGCTGTCACACATCCCCACTGCAGTCTGCCTTCAGATCACTAATATCTGCTCTTCTACTACCGTACAGTCCTGGGACTTCCGCCATCGGATGTGATAGCACAGGACAAATGTACCTCCTATTGCTCAGTTGAGATGTTGTTTCCCGTGCTGCTGGGAAGGACAGAAAACATCGCCAAACCACCTCTTGCCTGTCCTTTCTCTAGTGTTTTATACATTTTCCAGTGTATGGCCCTTCCACTTCCAATAGGTGAGAAGGCCAACATGCATTAGAGGCAACTCTATAACACCTACCTACACCTGGAATCAATGACCATTTCTAAGAGGTTTCATTGAATATTTTGAATCCTGTGAAATTGTAAAGAACTCTGCACTTGATTGAATGACCCCCTCTGAAGATCCGTCAAAGAAATTGTCCTTCTATTGATAACAACAAGCAGGGGGGCGAAGTGTGGATGCCTTGAAGTATGTGATATGTGCACAGGCAAATACTGATGATGGGTCAGCGTAGTTGAGGCACACCAGGAGGTTCTCTGGAGATCAGAGTAGTCACAACCTGTGGGAAGAAATTCCCATCCAGGGAACTGGCTGTGTGACTGCTACAATGCAGACCTGTCTGGCTCTGCAGGACATAATATTCTCAGAGACCAGAAGTCCGTCCTGCAGGTATCTCGGGCACGTTTCACCTTGATCGAAACATGATCCAACAATTGGCCATTGAATAATGTGAAGCAAGTGACTTTTTTTTCTTAGGCTGAAAACGTGTCCTCCATGTTTTTGTCCTATCACTTACTTGCAACACAAGATTACAATATTAATTTCACTGTTCTTTGTGTGAAATAAAAATTTAAAAAAACTTTTCTAAAGCGTGCTATTGCAGATAAAAGATCAGTACAATGGACAATGGGTATCCGAGCTCAAAGTGAAACGACACTTTAGGAAATGTTTTACAATTCAACGCGGTTTTGTTATAGGTAATGCAATTAGTCACAAGTTAGGTGTTTCATAAAACAGTGAATGCTATTAGGAAAGCTTTCAAAATATTTAAACTGAAATTTATTTTAAAAGACTCTCGTGCTACGCAAAACTATTGGTATACATCTGTGTACCTCGGCTACATTAAAAGCATGATTTAAAGATGTTGCAGATAGTAAAAATGTTTTTGGTATTATGCGGTTGAGGTTAATCTAACCAACCGGTTAGATCGCCCTGATACAATGCCAGCCCCTGAAAAACTCCATACCAGCAGGGCAATAGAATTTCAGAAATGTATTTAGTTATCAAGCATCTTGAAAATGATGGAAAAACCTTCAGTCATTATGAAATGGGTTCACAGAGTACATCCCTGAGGAAGCTGGTTTGTTATTGCACATGGCTGAACCCTGCCTTGTAACTTGTGGATGGGAGACTTATACTTCTCTAAGATGAGAACGCCAGAGGACAGCACATTTGCCGGGAATACACTAAGGCCCTCATTTCAACTTTGGCGAGCGGCAACCGCCGCCTGCCAATTTGAAACCGCCAGGCGGCCGCTGATGCAGCCACACTCCCGCGGAGTCTATTTGGAGATCCCCGCTGGGCCGGCGGGCTGAAACCTGGTTTCCACCCGCCTGCCCAGCGGGGATCTCGGACGCAACACAGGAGCCAGCTCCAAATGGAGCCGGCGGTGTTGCCCCGGTGCTACGGGTGCAGTAGCACCCGTCGTGCTTTTCACTGTCTGCTATACAGACAGTGAAAAGCTCCATGGGGCCGTGGCAGGGGGGCCCTGCACTGCCCAGTGGCATGGGCAGTGCAGGGGCCCCCAGGGGCCCCACGACTCCCCTTTCCGCCAGCCTTTCCATGGTGGTTCATACCGCCATGAAAAGGCTGGAGGGAGGGGGACTCGTAATCCCCTGGGCAGCGCTGCCCTGGAGGATTAAATCCGCAGGGACCAATGAGGCGGGAAACAGCCAGTCCCGGCGGTGCGACCGCGGCGGGTCGTAATGCCTGAGTTTGTACCGCCAGCCTGTTGGCGGTACAAACTCCAAAACAGCTCTGGCGGTCTTTGACCGCCAGGGTTGTAATGAGGACCTATATCTCCTAAAGTGTCCGCTTTGAAAAAAATGCACAGAATCAGTTGATGATGACGATATTACTTAGGTCAAGTTGTAAAACTGCTTATATCAATAATAATATAATTCAAAAATCGATGAAGAATTAGAATTCATCACACCTCAACATGGTATTAATAGAGGTGGACTATTTTGATCATTAGTTATAGGTGAAAGATACTGTATGACACACATGAGCTACGCAGGTGTCATTTTATGAATTGTTACAAGCGGGGCTGGCTTATCACTGGTGGTGCCCAGTGAGACAACTTTTGTTGGTGCCCCACCAATGAACTCAATTTTCACAGATTCCCTCACTGCCACCTCCAGTGGTGCCCCTCATCTCTACTCATACCAATTGTGTGTGTCTGGACACTTCACATTACACACACAAGTTATACAGAGACAAAGAATCATATAAGTAAGTAAATCAATGTATACATAAATCAGTGAGAACTACAAGCTGTAGGAATCACATGTTATCCGTACTAGGAGGCACTAGGGGGCATATTTCTGGTGATGTGGTGCAGCTCAGAAAGTCACCTTGCTTTACTACGTCACATGGAAAGGGCATGAATGCTCTGTATTTAGCCCAATAGGGCAAATTCCTGTCCTTTCCCCAGTCATGATGCACAATAGGCTGCCTAGTGCCTATGCAGGCAGTGCCTCCATTTCACGTAGGATTGTTTTGTGGAGGAAGGAGCACCATCCTGCACAAAATCAATCCCCTCAGGCTTTTTCCTCTCTCTATATGTGCTGCAGAATGTGGAACAAAAACGTGGAAAAAACAAAAAGGAGAAATCAAAATCAAGATTTTTCTCCTCATTACGCCTCCCCTGGGGAGGCGTAGGTTTTTGGGGCATTCCTAGGTCACCACTTCTGGTAAATCTGGGAATGAATAAAAATCAATTAGTCATTTATGGGAACATCCATGCAACACCTGTGGAAATGCCTCCCTGTTGCAGAATAATACAATTGCACAATTTTAGCTGCATTACTAGAGATTTATGAAGCCACTCAGGGTCACGGAAGGTGGCCTTACGTTGATTCATGAATCTAATTCTTCCCCTGCGTTGCTCTTGCACCACATTGCGTGATGCAAGAGTTATGTAAAGGGGCTCGTAAATATGTCCCTATGTTTTAAGGGTGCTTGGTCTGCAGAAGCACAGAATCAGAATCAGAATTAAAAACATAGCACAGTGGTTGGAGTTGGCTTCACTAATACTCATTTATTTCTACCCAAACAGACCTTTTTGTAGAAACTTTAGGATAACAAAAAACAGAGGAAAAACCATAAGATTCTAAATCGATGCCTTGCAGTTTTGTGCAGTTCTTTGATGCCAGTCCATAGTTCACTGTGATCTATTAGAAGGATTGTAACTTATAAACTCAAAGTAACAAAAGGTTTTCTGAACTGTATGTTCCATCTGCAGCAGGAACATTAACACTCTGCGCTACTTATGATGAGTCAAAACTGCCACTAGACGCAACTCAGATCTCTTCAGCATGTACATTAAACACCATAGTGAATATCACGTGTTAGCCTGTAGGTGGCAACCCACCCACCTTTGTCTAACCCTAAACTGGTTCTCATTAGTTCTCCCCTTTCCTCTGGGCCTGGCTCAAGCCTAGCTAATAAAAAAGGGCAGGTAGTCCCATGAGTGAGCTGCATTTTCCAGTGAAAGGGAAGGTATCTTCAGACGTCAGACACGGGCTGAGTACAGTCCCCAGGATACCCGTTGTACCCCAGGAAGGCTGAGTACAGCCCTCCAGGCTATCCTTCCCAGGAGAGGAACACCCTTTCCCACAACCAAGGCCCTTTTGTTCCCTGTCTGGAAGGAATACACACCACATCATAGGAGAAATAACAGTCATATGACCATGTACATTGGCAGAAAGGCACATTTAGTTTAGGCAGAAAAATGCCAACTTTCCTAAAGTGGCATTTTCAGAATAGGAATTTAAAATCCAACTTTACCATTAGGGAAGATGTTAAATTAAAATTCAAATGAGTAGAAGAAGTATTTATATAGCTGTTCCCAAAATGAAGTTATTACTTATTAAATGTAATAAGGTAACCCAGTATTAACATATGGGAGAGCTAGCCTTGCTATAGTGAAAAACAACTTGGGGGGTTTTCACGGAGAGGACATCTAAAATACTATACACCTCCGACTTTTTAAATACCATGCCCCCTGCCCTATGAGCTTTTAGGGTCTCCATTAATGGTGGCATACATTTTAAAAAGGAAGATTTAAGTTCAGCAAAAAGTTTATTTTCCCAGGTTAAAATGACAGTTTTTTTTACAGTGCTACTTTATTGGGTGGCACAATAAGTGCTCCAGCCCACTTGTAGCATTTAATGGGTACATGTAGTACCAATTACTAGGTACTTATAAGTAAAATAAATATGCCAATTATGTGTATACCGATGTTACTATATTTAGAAGGGAGAGCACAAGCACTTTTCTACTGGTTAGCAACAGTAAAGGGCACACAGTCCTAATGCCAACAAAAACAGTTCTGTAAAAATATGGCAGTGAGGGAATACCATGCAGAGATAGTAATTTCCAACAGTAACTCTTTCGCAAAGGGCCCCAGCAGGTCCCCATCTCTGTGAGTTGCAACATGAAACCTACCACATAAATAGTAATGGGGTAGGTCGGTGTGAGACCCTCTCAAAATCTTTGTTTTTGAACCGACCTTTTTTGTATATGGCTTGGTTCACAATAAACTTTCTGGTTTCAAAAATACTCAATCCACATTACCAGAAAGTACACACATCTGACCCAAAAACTTTGAATCACACTCACGAGTGTCATGTGCTATGCAATTACTAATAGCTACCTTCTTTTTGGAGGAGATTAAGTCCGGAAGTTCACCTTCACTAGTTTATTTGTGTAGACTTCATAACTTCCGATGGGACTACATCATCTGCAAGATACCTGTGAAGTATGGATTAGAGGGGACACACCTTAAAACATGAACTGTGTTTTGTAAAGGTCATTTGAAAAGAATGAATGAGAAAACAGGGTTCATGTTTGTCCATATGTATTCTTAATTGGTGTTATTTGGTTCCCATAAATATATGTACAGACCGCCTGATAGTTCTGGTTGGTTGTCAGAGGATCTGTACACCATTTTGGTAAACCTCCAAGATAGTTCACTGGGGTCGTTTTAATGATTGGGCATGATTAAAGGGAGGAGCCAGAAAGGAAATAACTTGATTCAGAGGGCATAGGATGTAGTGGAGGCTCAATTTGTCCATCGGGTCAGACAACAGAGTACACCAGTAGATCAGTGGCACTAGCTGTCTATTCTCAGTTTTAGATGTGATGAATGCCTTGTGATCCCCAGTATCCTTATCTAACCAACTCTTTACCAAGTGCCTAGGTCCATTTGTGAGTCCAACTCTCCTATTTCTTGAAAAGGAAAAATGTTAACTATGTTTGTTGTGGATGTATGTCTAGCATCAAAATGTAGTGGACGACAATTTGGACTTTTCCACTTCTGATTTGATTTCCCAGTTTAACAAGCTTCCACCTTCCAATTTTAAAACGTTTAAATTGGCTAAGGTGACCATTGAGGCTACCATTATTTATCAATCAGTCTGAAGCCCCTTTTAAGCAAGAAACTGTGATGTATGAGCATCTACATGCACACCTGAAGGTTCAACGGAACCGGCCAGGTCATTGAGCCAAGCCTGATTTAAGGACTGGCTCCTATGGGCCACTGATAGTGAGTAGACAACAATGGTGACTTTCTTCTTTTTCGCAGTCCCATGCCCTTGGATATGGTTCACCTGAGATGTTTTAAGGCATGGGCAAAGTGGGCAATTGCCCAGGTCCCCACCTCTTCAGGAGCCCTCTCTTAAAGTCTGTTTTCCTATCTCAGGCTCTGTCTTCTCTGCATTCCTCTACCTTTGAGTTTCTATTCAGCCGCTGCATATTAAGGATTTCTAGAGTCCCTCAACCATAATTCAACTATGTGTGTGTGTGTGAACTCAATTTCTGAAAGTTTGTTTTTGCATTGTGTGTGCTTCAGTTTAGAGAAAATGGCAGTTAATTTGTGAATGGGTGCCCCACAATATATCTATTCTGTGGCCCCAAAAGTTCTTAAGACAAGACTGTGGTTCCCCAGTCACTGCAGCTTAAAAGACCTGGTACAATGGCCAGACTTTTAAGAATAGTCCAAGACTGGATGGGACCATTCTTGAGAGCTATGAAGTAGTTGGTCAATTTGGGTAACCGTCTCTCTTCATCAAATTATGTGAAAGGCAGATTTATACTTGGATCAGACATTGCCCACCACCACTTTTTTTTTTTTACAATTACTAAGTTGTCAAAGAAATACAGCTTAAATGATCAAATGTATGCTGATCATATCCAATTTGTGGTTGACCATTTCTCTCTAGCCACCTCGCTTAATGGACAATGTTGTGCGGTAGCAGACGCATTAAGTCCCAAAAGAAAACTAGGTAGCACTCAATTTCCTTAATAAACATTCAAGAGTTTTTTTATGATCCTGTAAAACTTTTTGGGTGTAATAGTGTGGCGCTACATCATCCAAGCGCCTAAGAAATATCTATATAAAATGTACCTTATGCTACATTGATGGGCCCCACATTCGCAAATGGATGGCTATACAAGACTCCGTTAAGCTTCATCATTAGTCAATGTAAATTCTTATTATATATATTTTTTTAAATATGTATTGTCCTCCTCTTCTTTAATTAGAAATAGACTATGACTTCTCCTATTCTCCTTCCTTCAAGATTCAAAATATTCTTTATGCAACCCATGGTTAACTTGTATTTCCGAAAGACTGAAGACATACTAAGTCACATTAGGTGAAATAGGTCCTTAATCACACATTCATAGGTCTGATCCGTTTTAAAGTTCACTCTTGTCACTATTGTGACGTGCGTATGAAAGAAGGAGCAGCCATTAGACGGAGCACATGGGGACCGAGGAAGGCACAAAGAGATCTCAGACCTCAGTGGAGATGACAAATTATGAAGAAATGGCAAAAAGCCTGGTTCGAAATGTTGCTGGATGAAATACGGAAAATCCGCGCTGGTAGGGGTACTCCTGTGTGTGCCGCTGTTAAAGAGATTCACAGAGGATTGGATGAGTATTCCAGGAAACCTGTGACAGCTACAAATGGCCGTGACTATTCCAATGCTATTCATTCAGGCAAAGTTGTCATTCCTTATAACATCCTGCATGCGTAATTGATCTGCAAATATGCTTTTGCACACAGTGGGGTCGATTCTCAAAGATATTTAGAGTACTTTTTACATAAACTTTCATGCCTTTACGAGTCAGCCCTAAAACAACTAATATGGTAATAACATGAGAATACTCGGATCCTGTTCATACACGAAAGGATTGTGCCCGTGGACGTCATTTAGGTGTCGCCAGGGGTCGCAGCTGCGCCCTGTGCCCTGGCACTGCATTTGAGACCCCTGGCATCAGAGGTACCAGGAAACACGTGTGCAGCTCGTCTTTATGGACATGGTTTGGGGCTCCAATCTCCTTGTTTTTTTGTCAATGTTTTAATTGCACTAATAGAGAATATTAAAATTCGCTATTAGTATAATAAAAAAAATGGAGAACATCTAGTTGGAATGTGACATTCCCTGGCAGCTAAGATAAGCAACACAGTTTTTAAATGTTTGTTGAGTGGATGCGTGCAGGTGAGAGTGTGTGTATGTGACAGAGTGTGGATGTGTAAGCATGTGTGCGTGAGTAAATGTGGAGGTCAAATGGAGTGTGATGTCACTTGCTTACCCCTGGCCTTACGGTGAATTGAAGCTCATGATTGTGCCCTCTTTGCACTTTTACTAATGTTGGAAGTTTCCTCTGCGCTTCACAAAAGCAAATTACAGTACGTAAAAGAAGTATTCTAATACCCGAAGCCTACTCTTGTATCAGTCACACGTACCTAGAGCCAATTAAGGTTTACAAAATTACATTAAGGCCGATATTTATACTTTTTTAGCGCTGCATTTACGTCATTTTTTGACGCAAAAGCGGCGCAAATTTGCAAAATACAATTGTATTTTGTAAATTTGTGCCGTGTTTGTATCAAAAAACGGCGCAAATGCGGCGCTAAAAAGTATAAATATGGGTCTATATTTTTTTAAGTGCCTTTTAGCAAAATTAATAGAAAATAATAAAAAAAATGTCTTCTATGTCCAGAATTTTGACATTACATCATAAGAGGGGCGAGAAAAATGGCAATGTTTACAAAATGTGTTTTAGTATTTATTGTGTTCGAAATGATATCCAGATTATGGGGGTGATTCCCCCCTCCAGAATACCGCACCGCGGTCATTAGACCGCTGCGGGTATTCTGGGTTTTACACTGGGCTGGCGGGCGACCGCCAAAAGGCCGCCCGCCAGCCCAGTGTAAAACAACCTTCCCACGAGGACGCTGGCTCCGAATGGAGCCGGCGGAGTGGGAAGGTGCGACGGGTGCAGTGGCACCCGTCGTGAATTTCACTGTCTGCAATGCAGACAGTGAAATTCATTGTGGGGCCCTCTTACGGGGGCCCCTGCAGTGCCCATGCCATTGCACTGCATTGCACTGCACTGCAGGGGCCCCCAGGGGCCCCACGACACCCCCTACCGCCATCCTGTTCCTGGCGGGCAAACCGCCAGGAACAGGATGGCGGTATGGGGTGTCTGAATCCCCATGGCGGCGCAGCGAGCTGCGCCGCCATGAGGATTCAGAAGGGCAGCGGAAAACCGGCGGGAGACCGCCGGTTTCCACTTCTGACCGCGGCCGAACCGCCGCGGTCAGAATGCCCTGCGGGGCACCGCCAGCCTGTTGGCGGTGCCCCCGTCATTTTAGCCCTGGCGGTCGACGACCGCCAGGGTTAGAATGACCCCCTATGTAATTGCTTCCTTCATAAAACAGGAACACCCTGTAATAGTTCTGTGTGCACAGCTACCAAAAGCCTATGAACCTGAGCGTCTATTTAGGTTCTGTCAACTAATAGTAATCAACTTGCCTAAGTAAGAAGGCACATAAAGCCACCTTGTATCAAAATATTTAAAATGGATCCAGATTGGACAGCCACGCGCCATGTTTTCCAGGAACTATTTAGTTAAAGGAAACCAATTTGTCATCCCTCATTGCTTTTCAGCACTGGAAAGATTAAAGGATATATTTCATTTTTCCTAAGGCTGATGGTATTTACTTAACAGCTGCTGATTAATTTAATAAGTGGAAAACACAAGTTAAATAGATGAATCATGCTTTGATGGTTCCACAAGGTTTTGAAAACAGCCTTTCGACTGAGCCTTCATGATTCATGTTCTATTAGCTTCATAGCGTGTATTCACTATTAGAGGGGCTGTGACTAACTGGGAGCATGCGCAGACTTCTTTCAAATATGTTTTCTATTAAGTGTTTACTCAAAAGGGAAATTCTCTTAGGATGGACCAATTGTTTTCAAGGGAAGCCAGGCATAAACAAGAAGAGGCTGAAAATAGTGTAATTTAAACAGGAACAGAATACAAAAAACCCTTAACCATTAGAATCCAGCCATCACCAAAGAGGAATATGTGAAAATTTGAAGGTATGCATTTACTCCTTAGCTTCAGAATCAGGTACAAAGTTTTGTGCTATCATCCGGCATAACGTTCAATAAAAATAATGCTATTCATGCAAAGCTGGACTCGCAGCGCTAGATCTCTACAGCAAATCAACCGTGGTAGTAAACTTTCAGATACAGTAACACAGCAGTTCCATGTTGGTAGTAATCCTAGAATCTTTATGAAGGAAAAACATAACCAACAACACTGCCAGAGCCGATGGATGTTGGAATGCGGAAGAGGTCCGAGGACAAAGAGAAGCTGCGCTGATTGGGTGTGCACTGCATGACGTCTAGCTGTAACTTACAACAGCTGACTCACCAGCCTCCAGAAAATATCTTTAGGCAAACAGCTGCTCAAAGGTTCAAGTATGGGGATGGCTAATAGTGTTATTCCTTCTATGGTCGGTACAATGAATACGACAGACACAGGCAAACATAATAACACAACATAATGTTGCGTGTGTCATACAACTGAATAAAAGGGAAATTATAATAAATGTTCCATTATGCACACTCAGACTTGACAAAATCCATAAACAGCTATCCACAAATGGAGGCCAAGTACAACTCTAAGGGTAACTAACATTTCAAGAGAAAGTGAAAACAAGTACAATACAAAAATCCAAACTATACGAGGTTACGAGATTACGTAGAATAAACACCATTAATAGATTACTATTTAAAATATGAACAGTAGATACTAAAAATATCTCGACAGCCTAACAATTTATGTCTTCGGTTTTAAAATAAGTGCTTCCCTATTGGGGTCCACTGAAGTCTGGGACATTAGAGAAGCACTTAATAAAACGCCAAATTGTGGGCCAAAGGCCTCTGTAGGCCAGGGCTGCCCTGAGACAAACACTGATTGGATTATGTTGGTGAGCTGTGATTGACCCACTGATAGAAATGTTTCCTTCACAGTGAGCATTTCTTGTGGTGTAAAGGCTTCTCAAATGTTTTTATTGTTTGTGTTGTAGATCTGTGTAGCATTTACATATTCAGTGAGTGTTGCTGTGTCCTTGGCTTGGAGTTGTCCTCAATCTAAATTAATATTTTGGTGGAAGAGCACTTCTGTAGTGCTTTTTATATTTTAAATTCTACCAGGTTGCCATGCTGGCTTCTTCAATCTAGCAAGATGAAGGCTGGTTCTGTAACCTTAGGATACCTGTCTTTTGGGTTTGATACCTGGTCTACATCTGCCTTTATAAGCAAAGACACCACTGCTAAAAGACAGTTCATACTACAGTCATCCGATAACTAACATCCATTGCTGCCAACTTGGAGCCCGCTTCATTTGTTGGTAAGGGACTGGAGCAAATAGCTCAGAGCTTTGATTAGCACTGCAGCAGGCCATAGGTGAGAGGACCATGGTATGGGCCAGGAAATCCTCATATCATCTTGATCACATTGATACACTGATTTTGGGAACCGCAGTTCTCAGGCACTACTCTTATGGTCTCCAAGAAGAGCTGGGGAAACATTTCTATTCTCCTGTGTGGTCAGGATAAGTTTTCCAACTTCACCTGACTTTCTCAAGGGTCAATTTTGGCACCAGGAAACCCACGCTTGAAAGTTGTTTTGCATAGGATATCCTGGGGATGGGTTATCTTACCGCAATTGATTTGAATAATTGTCTGCTTACAACCGTCCCACCCTAACTAAGTGTGTTTGCCTGAAAGGATGGCAAGGGTCAGTCAGTACAGGCTTGGTGAAAAGTTGTTCAGTGGGGAAGATGGTTCCTAAAAGAAGGAGGTAGCATAAAAGGGAATGTATGATTGCATGGCATGGGAGCTCAAGAAGAAACTAGTCATTTGCTTATGGCAAGGTGGGCGCTCTGAATACGAGTTAATTGAGAAGCAGCACAAGTGCATCAGTGCCCCCTTGGCGGCATCAGTAACAGTTTTCTGCTCTTGGGAAGAGTCAGTAAAGCAGGCCTTTTCGCAAACATGATGATTAGAACACTATTTGCAAAAATGTGGGTTAGGAACTGTAGCAAAGCAACCTTTTTGAATGGTCACCCTGGCTTTTTAGCCTTTTTCTTGACCCTATTTTTGGTGTCCATATGTCCTTGTGCACTTTACCACTGCTTAACAGTAGTAACATGCCTGTGCTTCCTAACTAAATCTGTGCTGTACATTGGAACTGCCCATTTCGTCTCTTTAGCTTCCCTATACATCCACTGTAAATGGAGCATTAGGTCCACCTATGGCATGGAACGTTTAATGTCATATGTCAAACATCTTTCTGACAGGAGCACCACTGTGCTCTGGCTAGACTGCAGTTTAAATGACATGACAGGGAAAAATAATTTGCCGTGTAGGAAAAGCTTATTTTTATATATTTATAATCACCCCTAAAATTGCCTTTAAGGCCCGTAGTACAGGGTGCTAATAGATAAAAGTAGGGCATACCACATGTTGGTGTTAGTGTGATCTCACAGTGAAATAAAACCCAAAAGCTATTTCATTTTGTAGGTCAGGCTAGACTTTTCACTAATAGACTCAGATGGGATTAAACCCTTTATAATCTACCTTTGTTTAGGAAACAGTTAGAAAAGTGATTCATAGTTATTTCTTGTTTTTAAAATTGGACCTAATGGTAAAATCAGATTTTTGATAACTTGAGCAGAAAAGTAACTTTGTAAAAATGTACTTTAGGCACCCAGAGCCACAACTGCCTTAAAACCATATCTGCCACTCATAACTCCTCCAGAGCTGGAATACACATCTTTGGCTAGGAGAGTCAATAAATCTGGTCAGAGGATAATGGCTTGCCTTTGGGCTTAGGAAAAGCCAATAGGTTTTATGTTTAACCACTTATTGAGGACTAGCTGCTGGAGAATGGACAGGAGCACTATGCAGAACAATGGCCAGATTTGGCACAACTTCTTTTGGCTTGCAAATGCCAATGAGGGCTTCTTCTGTTCATCCTCAGGATCCTTCTAGACAGTGAGGTTCCAGTCAAAGTACCAGGGAAACCAGTTTTTACCCTGTTGGGTAGGAATGTGGCCAGTAGGTTGAAGATAGGCCTTCCTAGTGGCAGCTGAGTCTTGAAACAGGGGCTCCTGTGTAAATTTGCAGTAAGGTACATAGGAAGTGCTGCACACGTAGGTGGGAGACTGCAAGAAAAATGTTATGATTGGGTGATAGAATTCTTCCAATCACTGTGTCGTACACAAGATAAATCTGGCACCTTCTCCACCACCTCCTGAAAACATTTAAGGAACTAGGAAGGCTCCATCTGAAGAAGAAGGCCATGTTGGAATAAGAATCCTGACTCCTGGCTCCAGCTTGAAGAGGAGGACTCAAACCAGAACTCAATGACTCCTTAATTTTGCTACATGCAGTAACTGCCCTCCAAGTGTCAAATGTAGAACGATTCCTGACTCTGAGAGGGTTCAACTGATTAAGGAGGACTAAACTTGGGCTTGAGACCTCTGGTGGCCAGAGGTCTGCCTTGAGGAGCTAGGACCCACAGGACTGACCAGAAGAAGCTTTCCAGTAGCTGGAGATTTAGTCTGAAGGATAACCCAGTTGGTACACCTGACCTCTGCTACTTCATGGTTGGCCTGATGTTGTGCCTAGCCTCTGGTCCACTGTGAACAGTTGTTCATAGTGCTTGACTTATTTTGTGGCTCTTTGTACCTTAACATTTTAAAATCTATACCTTTGGTTCTCTTTAACCTATTTTGATTATCATGGTGTCATTTTACTGATTACATGTTTCACTTTTTTAAAATTGGTTTGGAAATTTCATTGTGTTGTGTTCTTCCTTTTAAGGGCCAGCTGTATAATTCTTCACAATAACGATTACCTAATTGTGATTTTTAGCGGATCGCAATTAAGTAATTGCTACTGGAATGTATGAAACTCCAGGAGTTTCACACCGCAATTCGCAAGGGCTCACAAATGGACCTACCTCACTAATATTCATGATGTAGGTTGCAATTTGCGAGCCATTGAAAATGGCTACAATCACAGGGATGGTGGCCTGCTGGGCTCAGCAGACCACCATGCCTGTGATTGCTTTTCAATAAAGCATATTTTTTTTAAATGCAGCCCGTTTTTCTTAAAGTAAAACGGGGTGCATTTAAAAATAAAAAATGAAAAGTTTTCTTTTCATTTTGTAAAAGTAGGCAGTGGTCCGTGGGACCACTGCCTGCTCTTAAAAAACTTTTTGCATGCATTCACAAAGGGGAAGGGGTCCCCTAGGGACCCCTTCCTCCTTGCAATTGGGTTACCACCAATTTGAAATTGGTGGTAACTGCGATTGTTTTGCGACCACATTCATAGTCACAAAACACTCATACATACCTCTGTGATTCGGTATTAGGAAGGGATGCCCTTGACACGCTCCTTCCTAATACCGAATCGGTATGTAGTCGCAAATCCAATTTGTGATTCGGTAACAAGTTACCAAATAGCAAATTGGACTTGTTACGTACCAAAATGCATTTTTGCGATCGCAATCGCAAAGATTCTTGATAAATCTGGCCTTAAATTGTTAGTACTGCTTGAACTTAGCACACAACTCTCTGAGAATTGCTGCTGCTTGTGCCACAGCTACCTGGGCAGAAATTCTCTCAGAACTGTGTTTTCACTAATCCAGAGATAGTTTATGGAATTGGTCTCCCCAATCCCTAAAAGTAATAACCCCATATTTGGCAAAAACATTTGCATCTTTGCACACCACTTCAATAGCTTTGGTTTAAATATGAAGTTATAGCGTCATACTATCACTTGTGGTTAGTCAGTGTCCAGACTGTCCCCCTCTCAAAGCTCTTCTTTGCCATTAAAGCCAGCCAATGGGAAATACACGCTGTCCACCAAAGGGTGATTAGAACTTTGTAAGAATATAACATCTGTGGTCCAGCACTGTAGACTTAAAGGAGAATCTATGTGTCTGATTACTTTATATTTCTAGTCATATCCATACAAAGCCACATACATTCCCTAACCTGAACTATCATCTGTCTCTAATGAAGGGATACTTAATAAACTAATGAAAATGTTTCTACATCCCCATTTGAATTCTTTTCTCACAAACTGTTAGAGTCCTAGACCATCTGTAATGAAATTATAGTGAACCTCACTGGGAAGAAAAGACACAGTAAACAGTGTGCCAAATGAGGGGCCTGGTGTCATTGCTGTCCTGGGACCATGGCATAGGTAGCCGTACAGTGACTCTTTGTCATGAAACTAAGGGCCAGATGTAGCAAAATCCGTTTTTGCGACTTGCAAATTGCGAGTCTGAGCGACTCGCAATTTGCAAGTCGCAAAAACGGATGCAGAATGGTGTCTCAGACACCTTCTGCGACTCGCTATGGGGTCGCAAAGACCCACCTCATCAATATTCATGAGGTGGGTCGCATTTTGCGACCCCATAGCGAGTCCCTGCACTCACAGGGATGGTGGCCTGCTGAAGTCAGCAGACCTCCATGTCTGTGACTGCTTTTTAAATAAAGCAGTTTTTTTTTTATTTTGCAGCCCGTTTTCCTTAAAGGAAAACGAGTTGCAAAATGAAAAAAATACCGAAACCATTTGGTTTCGTTTTTTCAGAAAAAATGCTTTGCTTTGAAAAAATATTTTTCTCGACATTCACAAAGGGGAAGGGGTCCCATGGGGACCCCTTCTCTTTTGTGAATGAGTTACCACCAGTGTGACACTGGTGGTAACTGCGAGTTGCTTTGCGACCGCATTCGCGGTCACAAAGCAAGTCTGAATTGCGATGTGAGTCGCAAATAGGAAGGGAACACCCCTTCCTATTTGCGAGTCACATTCACAAATTGTGAGTCGGTAGCGACTCGCAATTTGTGAATGTGCATCGCGTTCGGCCGTTTGCATGCCGCAAACTGCGATTTTTGCAGTTTGCGACATGCAAACGGCTTACTACATCTGGCCCTAAATTCTCATCCTTTCATCACCAACATCCACATGGCAGAATAGTTAAATGTTGAAATGCAGGGCAGATACAAGCCAACTATAGAGAAAAGAGGGTTGCTTGTGTAAAGCTCATGTTTATTTAAACACCATATCTTTGCTTTGAAAATATTTTAAAGAAATTCCAATGAAAATCATCACTGTCATGATCGTAGCCTGTGTCCCAGTTACTGTATGGAAAACTGCCATTATGCAGTACATGTATTAAGACTGCACACAATGCAGCAATCAAAGTTGCACCACTGTGCTGTGTTGCGTGAAAGAGAGAGAAGAGAACAGTGCCATATCTAACAAAATATGGTGCACCTCTCTATCCCCCTGCACTGGTGCTCTTCGAGACTTCCGTGCTCCACGCACACCCTTACAACATAGTGTGAAGGGGTGGTGTGGTGTGTATGTGTGTGTGTGGGGGGGGAGGGTCTAGCATAGGTTTTGTATTAGGAGGCTACTCTTCTAGTCCAAAATTCTATGCTTCAACACTGTTTAATACATTTCCTACATTGACTGGAAAAGTTAGGAGAAAGGAAAACTGTTCTTTTTTCAGCCCTGTCTCGAAGAAGCTTTATTTTTGCTGCAAAGCCTTGTTTACCATTTTAGAAGCTAGGGCTTAACATCAAAGCCCATGGGTGGTCATATGGGAACGTCCATGGATCACCCATGGGATACTCTATTACTTAAGATATACTTTCCAGCGTCAAATGTTGCTCTAACAAGTAAATCCCAATTCTACACTTTGTGCTAGTTTGTGTTGCTTTTGTGATGAATATTGGGTGCAAAGTGGTAGCAAATCTGACCCTAAGTCTCATTTATTTGCACCAGGTAGCTTTTACATGGATCATTAACAAAGTATTTTTTTCTTTCATAATTAAAAAGATAAAAAAAATTCTGTGTTGAGCAACCTGTGAAAAATGTCCTTACCTTTATAGATGAGAGATTAAACAAATGGACATTACACCAAAGCACATAGGATCCCATGCAAAGGACTAGAATTCTTAGTGACAACATTATGGGGACAACATAAAGGTGAAAAATATTAGAATTCATCAGATGGATCTTTAACACCCATAAAAGTCGCTACAAAATGGCCATACATTTGTTTTGAATCCTACACCCCTCCGTAATGTAGGAAAAGTAGCAGAAGTAACATATAAGAAGCTTTAATTGTACTCTACTCAAGAAAGATATTCTGCCATGGTTTTCAGTCGATAGTCAACTTTCCCCCATCTTAAAGGTTCTTAAACAATCTGTGGTTTCCACAAGCAGCTTGACAATCACAAACTTCGAGATCCACAACAGGCTAGCTTTCACACTGGGTATGGCAGTGTAAATATGTGCAAAGAATGGGGCCACGCAGCAATCGATACAGGAACGGTTCTTTAATGCAGAATGAGTCCGTATTTCAGAACGATGCCAGCACAACAGGAATCGGCAACTGTCCCTGTGTAACTGCTATTACAACATTCTCCCTACTAATCATTCTCTTTCTACATTCTACCTTCAATATGATCCCTCTACCTAAACGTTCTAACCACCACACACCTTTATCCCAAAATATAAAAAAATACAAACATAAGGAAACAACATTTTTTTAATTAGTTCCCTAAATCCTAGTAAGGAAAGGATAATACACACAATATTGCTAATTCTAGTAACAACTGTAATAAGAAGATGATAATATATAAAAATATTCTAGGAAAGATTATATGTATTTCATCACAAATTCTTTGCGATACCCTGGAAATTCCTTCGCTCTCTATTTCATCACAAATTCTTTGAGATATCCTCATAATTTCTTCACTCTCTCACTTCGCGAACAGGTACACAACTATTGTTCTGAACACTATTGCTTTCAAACACCTCATTGCCGGCATTGTTACCACTGCCACTACTTGCTACTTCTGAATGCATACAAGGACACACATCTGGTTGCAACTTAGACTCAACAATTACACACTCACCCCTCAAATAACCATTATTATCATCCTGCATCCCACAATCTTCATCCCCATTTACGTTAACACCTTTACACAAACTCACATGTTACAAATTACGTACCCTACCATCATCAAGTTTAACAGCACCATCCAACACCTTCACTATATTCACAGGATCAGACCGATGGGCCGCTCCTTTTGCTACTTATCCAGGTTTCCTTACACGCACATATTTCCTTGTCACAATATTGAGCATACTTCTCCCTTTATTCATTTTACTCAACATTTAACTTTCGTACTTTTCTACTCGCCTTCTTATTTGAGCATCAATTTCTGTCAACATCTCCTCTTGTTTCTTATTCTTTAACCACCATGGAACTAGTTTAGAGGAAGACTTCCTCCCTCTCAACAACTCAAATGGTATTTGACCTGTTACAGAATGGGGTTTAATTATTTAAGATAACAACTTTGGAGAGCTTCCTTCCATGATAGCTTAGACTTCAACACCAACTGTATAACCTCTTTAATTACTCTATTAAACTTTTCAATTTGACCGTTACCTTCAGGATGCTATAGTGACACCTTTACATGGTTGACACCACAACATTTTTTTTAAATGATTGCATTTTACTAGATGTGAGTTGTACACCATTATCAGATACCAATGTTTCTGGAATACCTTCCCTGGCAAACACATCTTTCAGGAAATCTGTGACCCCATCCGCAGTTACACTACCAACCATACAAACTTCCAGCCATTTAGAAAACTAGTCAATGAGGGCAATAGCATATGCCTCCTTGAATGGCAATGTGGTGAACGGACCCATGAAATCAATTGCTTCCTTGTGTCAAGGTCCCTCAGGCATTTTAACCATTTGTAGAGGTACCACTAGAGGTTTAACAATTTTATCACTTGATTTGCATGAACTACACTCCCTCACCCAACAGTCCACCATACCATCCAGACCTGGCCACCAAAATGTTTCTTTAATTTTCCTCCTTGTACTTGCCCTACCCCCATGACCTTCATGCCCTAACTTGACAATACGTTCCCACATCCCATAGGGAGGTACTGTTTTTTTCACCCCTTAAACTAATGCCACGACAAACAGATAATTCATCCTTGACTTTCCAAAACGAACTATATTCACCTAATAACTGCTGTTAAGACGGCCACCCTTTTTTGAGAAATTCTTTCACCCTTAACAACAAATCATCTTTTTCCATTTCCTTCATCCACCTTTCCTCGAACAGCTCCAATTCCTTTTGTAATTCTCAACAGACACCACTTCATCATATGTGAATGCCACATCTCACTCACTATCATCAACCTCATTAACAATTCCATTATCTAAAGGCAAACGTGATAACCCATCAACCACACAATTGTTTTTACCACCTCCTCGTTTTAAAATGTTTACCAATGGTTTATGGTCTGTACATATTTTTAATTTTCCGACTCCATACATACATTCTAAACCATTGCACCACCCAAGTTGCAGCAAGTAATTCCTTTTCTATTACGGAATCATTCCTTTCTGCCTGTGTCAAATTGTGGGATGAGTATGCAACCACCCACACATTTCCATTCTTTTGTTCGGATAACACAGCACCAATTCCATACCCACTAGCATCCACAGAAATAGTGCAGTCAGCTCACACATCAAATTATTTTAAACATGGGGTATTGACAATTTTATAGCTGCAAATTCCTCACTATGCTCCTGTTTCCAGCAAAATGTTGCATTTTTCCTTAGTAATGTTCGTAAGTTCTCCACTTTAGATGCATAATTTTCCACAAACCGTGAATAAAATTCTATCAAACCTTAAAAGGATATCAATTGTTCTTTAAATTAGGCTCCAGAACTTCACAAAAAGCTTGACCATGGATAATTTTGGGACGAATGCCATCCTTTGAGATAACATGTCCTAAATATTCTACTTGATGTTTACCAAAATTACATGTTTGCTCTTTTACCATCAGATCATTCTCCATTAATTTTTGTAATACTTTTCTCAATACATAATCATGGTCATTCTTAGCCTTCCCAAATACCAATAAATCGTCCTGGAACACCTTTGCACCAGTTATATTAGACAGTACTCTGGACATTTCTCTTTGAAATACAGCAGATGCACTAGCTAAACCACATTGCATTCTTTTATACTGAAACATCCCTTCAGGTGTTATAAAAGCTGTACAATGTTTAGAGTCAGGATCAAGCTGTATTTCATGATAAGCATTCTCCAAGTCAATTCTTGAAAATACTTTAGCGTCACCAATAGATTACATCAATTCTTGCAAATTTGGTAATGGAAAAGCATCCACCTAAATAGCTTCATTGAGAGACCATAAATCTACACAGAGTCTCAAATCAGCATTTGATTTCAAAGAAATTACAACTGGAGATACCCAATCAGAGCTTTCAATGGGTCCTACAATTACTTTTTCACATAAGTCATGTAATATTTCTTTTAGTTTCCCTCTGTAATCAAATGGAACATTCCTCAATTTTAGTCTCGCAGGTATAGCATTTAAAAAAATATATTATTGTGTATTACCTAACTGACTATAAGAAACATTTGGAAATTCAGTCTTTAAGTCAGAATAAACTATATCGTTTGTACCCTGGATATTACATCCATCCACCGCATACACTGGTGGATCAGCATTAGGATCCACTTTTATTCTAAGTTCTGTCATATGTGGCCAACCCAAAATCATAGAACCATTCTCAGCCAATAAGTACACCTGCCGTACACCTTTTAACAGCAAATTCAAACTGAGCTTGACATGTCCCCACAATAGAAATTTTATGACCAGAGTAGCTACTGTCTAACTCTCTACCTGGCCATAATTGATCACATTTCTTCCCATTATAGTGTATCATGCACACAAATCTACTATTGCTTCCACTTGTGTCCGGTCAATATTTAACCAACATTTTGGTAACTGTACATTTTTCCGATTTTGACATCTTGCATACCGTATTCGAGTTCGTCATTATAGAAAATCTCCACAATACAATTTTCTTTTTTTCCAAAATTCTTACACACACGTGAAAAATGTCCTTTCTTCTTACACGTATTACAAATTTTACCAACCGCTGGACATATTTTAGAATTTGCTAAATGAGTATTAGAACCACATCTATAACATAGCAACCCCTTAGAATTATAACTTGGATAATTTTGTTGCTTGTAAGATTAGTATGCATAACCAATTTTTTTTATCCTTCCCGTTATTTTCACGACCAATAGCACATATCATACCATTGTCCTTATTTTCCTTTCTCACCTCCTGAATACACCTCTCGGTTACTTCAATACTTCTTGGCACTTATACTGCCGTCTTTAAGGACAATTCACCCAAAGACCACAATTTTTCCTGTATTTTCTTAGATTTAGTTTTCATTAATAACTGGTCCCTTAAAACCTGACCCTACGTCATGTATTCGAAAGCACAACCAATCCTCTTAACACTGCCATATATTGGTCAATAGATTCATCTTCTTTTAGTTCTCTAGAATTAAAACGTATATCTTTCCATAACTACATTAATCTTCTTGCCATACCTTTCTTGTAATTGTTTGAGAGCCCATAGATATAGATCTGCCTCACCAACATTGTCTAATACAGGTAGGTATTTAAACTATTTTATACCTAAAGCGCCTAGTCTATGTTTAAGTAACAATAAATGTCTTTCAGTAGCACATTCCCCATCCTCTAATACTTCTACAATACTTCCACATATGCCTCAAATAAGTCCTAGCTCAGCTAAAAAGAAGGGTGTAGGTTGAATATTAGCCATACTTAAAAATATTCTTTATACCACAAATTTTCCGCTGAATAACATATGACCCACTAGTTCAGAATATCAACTATATATCAACTTTAAGGTGTGCACATCACCAATAACGTTTGCACACTCTAAAAATTGGTTACATGCAAAGTACCTATTTGTTGTTAAAAGTGTGTGCATCAACGAGCATAACTTCGTATTCCATGTGAGCACTCCGATTGAAAATCAAACAGTGTGTCTGTTTAGGTGTGTCTACCACTGTTATACAGGTGTCAGGCACAATTACTTTGATGATATTCTCCCCAATGTGTTAAGATGGCCACCAGTATGTCATTGAACAGAATTTCTGTGGAAATTGGGCTTGTTTTTTCCCAGAATCCTTTGGCAAGACTACGAGCCAGATTGAGCCAGGATTTGCATGCTCTCCTCTACGTGTGCAGCACTCATGGCAAAATAGTCTTCATGTGTGCCAAATGTAAGTACAGACACACAGTTTCAGTGACATAATTATCATACTACCAATAATATAATATGTGTGTCCTTATAGTCACAACACTTGGCCCGTGTTGGTCTGGATCTCGTAGATCAGGCTCCTTGAGAACTCCACCATCAACTTTCTCAACCCTCACATTATGAAAAACTTCACTGACATTGGTCTTGCCCATCTCGTTGCCATTGTAAAGAATGGGGCCATGCAGGAATCAGTACAGGAATGGTTCTTTAATGTAGAACTGGTCCGTATTTAAGAGCAATGCCAGCACAACAGGAATTGCAACCTGTCCCTCTGTAATTTCCGTTACAATGTTCTCCCTACTAATAATTCTCTTCCTACATTCTACCTCCATTATGACCCCTCTATCTAAACGTTCTAACCACCATAATATGCTCCTTAGCAAAACTGGTCAAGAAACCTAAAGTAGCCGTAGCAAAAACGTTCAAACCAGCCCTGCTCCCTACATCCCCCTCTCTCTTCCCATTATCTGTTTCTATCTCTTTTCCTTCTCTTCCAAATGTTTCTTCAGCCTATCTTGCTCTGTACTTCCTTCTGTTCTCTCTCCTTCTTTTATCATTATCTCTTTCCCCTCCTCTCTCTCGCTCTGAGCTTATGCTCCTGCATGCTTGCTTCAATAAACTCCGGGGAGTGGGCATTCAAAACAGGCCTCGGATGGCTCCAGCTGTCGCAGCAAATGTCTGATGAGATCAATGGCCCGGTCAAACCTACTCCTTAGACTGGACTGATGCTCTGGAATAAACAAATGAAGGAAATGTATGCACCATGAATGTTCACTTGATTTCCTGGTCGCCTAGTGTGAGGATGTGATCCCTCAATGCACTGGTTTTTCCTACCTCTCTAGCTGATCTCAATGTCCTGATCTGGGTGAATCACCCTGAAAATATAAATGATTTGACACTCAGAGTGGATTTGTGGTTATCCACTGTGGCACCATTATCTCTGCCTACTTTCAGAAATCTCTCTTTTCATTTCCACCCTCTTTCACCGGAGGACTCCTCCCAGTAGCTAGCGGTGAGCCACCTCATTTTCAGCCATTTATCAAACGGTTTACGTCCAAGTGGTTTTTAAACTAATACACATAAAATACACTAAATAAAAACTAGAGTCCTACTGTATCTTGACTTTTAATTAATTCATAACCTAAACCAGAAAACAACGGTATCAATTTACGATTTTAATATAGCACATTTTCTAGTGCAAATAGGTTTATTTGCCTTTTTACAAGAATATATCTGTATGCATCTACAAAGTAGACATCATATAGAAAATGCATTCATAACAGCAAAGTCGCAGTGCCTCTTTCAAGTTCAGAAATAGCAATCAAACAGAGAGTACTTTGCAACAGTCTTCTTATAAAACCTAATTCCCTGTGCTTGTGTAATCTAAGTTATTCGTGATCATCTAACGTCCATCTCTTTTACAAACCGGTAAAATGCATGGACAATACACATACGTGGACATACCATTTCAGTGAGCATAATAAACCAGCTTCCTCAGAACACCCCAGTGTAAAAAAATACATACATATGATAGAGATACACATCCAGAAATTAAGGATAAGTCCTCTTTCTATATGATAGCTTTTTCAAAAGAAAGGGGGTGCGTATTTGGAGTAGTAATAACTCTTTACACCTATTATAATCTCACATTATTAAAATTTCACTATAGAAGCTAGGAAATATCCTTCACTTTCCAGAGGTAAAGCTATCCAAGTGAACAAGCTATCACAATGTTGCTGGGTATGCCACAAACATCTCAACGGACAGGTCTATATTTTTCCAGTGAGATTCAAACTGAACTAATGAAAAAGAAGATGCCCTTTTAGTGATGATGAGCGCAAGTGGTACTTATTCATATTGACAGCCCGTCCAAGGTTTGCCCACCTTAGGGCTCGCCTTATGGTCTACATTTTTTCTTATTCATTATTTATTCATTTTCATTACTTGATACACCTTTCCTTGGAGATATTGAGGGTTCCCATTCCATATTTCATTTGGTTTAGAACGCCAGAGTCAGGGTATCCCCCACCTTGAACCTGCTTCAATGGCTTCCAATTAAGGCCACGGTTACCATCAAAGTCATCCATCTGAGCTAGAAATGAACTCCACAAAGTGCCAACAATAACTCAGGAAGAAGGTAAAGAACCACTCACCTGGTTACACTCTGTCCTCAGCTACAGAATAATTTGTCTTGGTTCACACCATACAGATACCACATATGTGCATAATACTCCTTCCACTGAAATGCACCAGTTCAAAAGCAGGTAGATGTCTCACAGATACTCCTCCACAGAGCACTGTACCCTGAACCTCAGATGCAAAAACAACTGCTACCTCACATCTCTGCGCTCAACAATCGGACCTTTCACTTGCACCAACTGCAACCACTTCTCCACCTCATGACAAACCGCCATCGCAGCTAACAATGCTGAGCCATCTGCACCAAACAGGACCCCCCACGGAACAACTAACATGCCCCCTGCTCAACGCCAGATCTATCTGCAAACACACAACCGAACACTGGGAAACCATCTCTACCCTCGCCCGACATAACTTTCATCACAGAAACGTGGCTCACCCCGCATCAGCGCCCAAAATCAGCCCTGCATCAGCCCCTGACATCCCCATGGCAACACCAACCAGATACAAACTAGAACACTGTGACTGCCCCAACAGGAGGCGCCATCACTATCATCCACAAAGAATCAATAACCTGCACCAAAACCAACAACAAAGCCACATGGTTCATGGAACACATGAACTTCCAGCTCTGCACTGATGAAAATGCCACCTACAAGGGCACCCTTGCATACAGGTCACAAGGACAACGAGCTGGCCTCAGCGACACCATCACAAAATGTATCTCCCCGCTTGCCATGGAATCCGAGCATTAAATCTTCCTGGGAAACCTCAGCTTTCACCTGGACGTCGATCTCCTAGAAAGACTAGAAAGCATTGGCCTCAAACAGCTGGTCATAGACCCACACGCACAAAGCCAGACACACACTGGACCTCATATTCATGTCCAGCAACAGAATAAGATACAGCCACACTGCGGAACTCACCTGGTCGGACCACTTCATAGTTCACTTCACCCTTGCCGGTCTCCCCCGCATCTCCCCAAGCGCATCTGCACCCCCTTTCTCACTTAAACCAAGATAACCCAGCAACAATGGACCGAAGCCCTCAGCACGACACAGCCTGTCACCACAGACCTCAACCAGGAAGTACAGAGTTTCAATGACTGGATCACATATACCAAACAAGCCAGCTGGTTCACTCCAGAACCCAGGTCAGCCAAATACAGGTGCAAAAACCTGGAAAGAAGATGGTGCATGAGAAAGGGCCCCACCGATCCACACACCTTCAAAACTGCCGTCAACAACTACCACAGCCTAATCAAAGCCATAAAAAAGGAAGCCTTAACCTGCCAAATTGAAACTAGCTCCAACCAAACAAAGGAACTCTTCACCATTGTCAGAGAGTTCAATTGCCAGTCGGCCACTGAAAACTCCATCCCCTCCTCGCAAGAACACTACAATGCCCTAGCCAACTACTTCCACAACAAATTGAGACCATCTGTGGAAAAGTCAATCCCCAACCCTCTGACCACCACAACGTCCCTCTAACCACCACGGCCGCCCACACCCTCACCACCTAGGAACAACTCAGCACACCAAACACAACCTCACCCATGAACTCTATCCACTCTGGAGCTCCCACTGACCCCTGCCTCCATCGACTCTTCAACACTGGGAGAGATGAGATCAGTCACCAACTCACCACCATCCTTAATGCCTCACTAACTACAGCCACCTTCCCCGAAGCCTGAAAAAACCTGGAGACCAGACACCTCCTCAAGAAACCCTCTGCAAACCCCTTTGGGCTCTAGAACTACCGCTCAATCTCGTTGTTCCTTTTTCCTGCCAAAATCCTGGAAAAGGCTTTCTACTCACCAACCACCTGGAAAGGAACAACCTACTGGACACATCCCAATCAGGCTTCAGTCCCAACCACAGCACAGAGACTGCCCTCATTGCCGCAACAGACTACATCCACAGCCGCCCTGATCCTACTGGACCTTTCTGCGGCCTTTGACACCTTCTCATACCATACACTCATCAACCGACTATAACAGATAGGAATCACAGGTGACACACTCAGATGGATGGCATTCTTCCTCACAGGGTGCACCCAAAGAGTCCTCTTCCCCACCTTGCAAGCCAAACATTCCATCTGCAGCATCCCCTAAGGCTCATAGCTGAACCCAACACTTTTTAATATCTACATGACACCTCTTGCGGACATATCCAGATCACACAACAACAACATCATCTCCTATGCGGATGACAGTCAGCTCGTCCTCTCACTCTCAGCAGACCCTGCAAGAACAAAAAACAACTTCCAAAACTGCATGAAGAACATATCCACCTGGATGAGGGTCATCTTCCTGAAGCTCAACACAGACAAGATGGAAGTTCTGATCTTAGGCAGGCACACATCCCACGCAAGACCACGCACGCAACCGTGGCATCATCCTCAAAAGTTAGCTCTCTGTGAGATGTGAGGTCAAGGCCATATCTTCAGCCTGCTTCCACACGCAAAGTATTCAAATGGTTCCCCCTCTGTACCAGAAAGACAGTGACACAGGCCCTCATCACCAGCCACCTAGACTACGGGAACACACTCTACGCAGGCACCACCGCCGAACTCATGCAAAGACTCCAGATGATCCAGAATGCAGCCACTAGACTGATCCTCAACCTACCCAAGAGAACTCAGGTCACCCAGCACCTGAGGAACCTTCACTGGCTCCTGATGCAGGAAAGATGTCACTTCAAACTCCTGACCGACACCTACAAGGACCTACACAACCAGGGTCCCACCTACCTTAACCACAGCCTACACGTCCATCGACCTCCCAGGAAGCTCTGCTCTGCATACCATTCGCTTGCCCGAACCCCACACATTTGACGATGCTGCTCAAGAGGATGCTTCTTCTCCTATCTGGCAGCCAAGGCCTGGAATGCCCTATCCCCACCTCCCACCATCACTATCCGACTTCAGGTCCTGGCTTTTCAACCATCACTGGCAGCAAGCACCTGGATACCCACTCGGGGATAAGCAGCGCTCTACAAATGCTTTGTGCTTGATTGATGTCTCACATTGTAATGACTCAGGCTGAGGAATAAACTTGTGATGTCCTTCCATCTAAAAAGCAGCAACATCTTCCAAATCTTTCACTACCGAGCCCTCCAACCAGGCAGATCTTTAAGGCAGATCAGCTTAAGGAGCCTTGCTGCAGTACACAAGCCTTGCATTCATTCATATGGCTGAAATGTCACCATGACGCCTCTTTCAGAACACCGCAAACCAATAGCCAGTGCTCCTGGTTGTAAAAGTTCTAAACATCCCCAATGCATGGATGTGGATGCCTGGTCTGAGCTCAGTGAAGCTTCAGATACATAAACAATACTACCACAAGTGTGGCAAAAGGTTGGATAGAGAAGCGAATTTAACAAGAATAGAAGCGTTTATGGAATTTGTAACTGAAAACAATGTATCATTAGGGACTGACCAAAGACCTCATAAGTTTCTCATTAATTGTTCATTGTGTTAGAATCACATCTGATCTAATGCTACAATTGGGCAATTATTATTTTTTTGCAAACAAAAGGAAATTCGACTACAAAGAATCCTCCCTGAATCATTTCTATGAGTTATTTGTCGTGTTCATCTTAATAGATCATGGCTTTCATGTTTCATATCAGTACACATAGTTGCAGGGGTGTAAAAATAGACATAATAACAGATTTATGAATTTTACAAGCCATCTGTTCATAGACACCTTCTTACAAATACTGCACAGGCGGATAAATATCATTGTACATATGTATGAAAAACTTTTTGCAAGAAGTCATTCCATTTGTTTTTCAAAAGGAATGACCAAACATTAACATTATTTTCAACAGTAGGCGCACGGTACCACTAGACATGAGTCTGAAGTACAAACAGATCAGGATGCTTAAGGATCCCGACACAGACAACTCACCAACAGGACTCTAAACTGTCTTCATAACTGGTACTTACCTAGAACAAAAAGACAAAGAAAAAGTCACATTAAGACGAAATATATTTAAATATTTAAAACACAGAAGGATTTGCCATCATCGAATATTGCCAAACATACTTCGCCATCATCCCTGATATAGAATGGACTCAGAGAATAATAAGGAAGGCTAAATAGGTAACTGCACCTATGCCCTTGTAACTTGTTATGGAGTTCACAATGCAGGCATTTACTTCCATTTGAGCATCCATAGAGGACAGAGGACACGTGAAAACGTCACAAGGACGATTCAAGCATATTAACTGGACATAGGGTAACCAGAATTTGAAAGTAAAAAAAAAGAACATTTCATAAAAATAGAAAAATGACTACAATTGTATTTCAACAGAGTCCTCGGAATGACAGCACTTATCAGCATAAAATTACAGCATATGCACTAAGGATATAAACAATATGCCATTTTTTAATGCCTGTAATTTTAACTATTCCTTCTTTGGAGAACATAAAAAAGCACCTTCGACCGGTCCCCAGTGCCCGATTAAACCCTGTGGAGGCCCCTAGGTAGTCGAAATGTCATCTCCCCCCCCCCACACAAGTTATCTCCTAAATGTTTTTAATTTTACCTACCAACAACTTTAATAAACACATTTTATTAGACAAAAGTAAACATAATAGTACTAGTTTGCACAGTTTTTTTTTACACACTGACAGCTGATGAGCTTTTAAGAGACAAACTGTTATGTGAATTTGATACGTATTGTTTATGTACTTTAAGTTGTTAATGGGTACATTACATTAATGCAGTATTTTCTTTATAGAGTCTTTAATGTAAACTTTTCGTTCTTTGAGTTGATTCATTTTTGTCTATGGCTTGGAAACAATTTGAGATAATTCTCTTTCAAGAACAAATCAAAATGGCCCATCACCCACTGCCTACTTGGTAAACCGGCAATGCTGTTCACAATCGACCCTCTCTTTAAAAACCTGGAAATGAGCTAAGTCATTTCCCGAAATCTGCCGGGACAGCTGGTGGAAAAAACGGGACTGTCCCTGCAAATCCGGGACGCCTGGTCACCCTAGTTCACACATTTGAAGTTACACACATAGACCAGCTATGCCTAGTGCAGAAGATCGCTGACACACATTATCAACAGAAGGACTTTAATGACGGCTTGAAAAAGAATCACAATAAAACAGAAGTCAAGTGTGGGTGCTAGTGGACGGACACGCGCCTGTCCTTCAGACATGTCCCTATCGTCGGGACAAGGTCGGAGACTAATTAATATTCAGGAGCAGGACATGATGCCAGATGCAAACTTTTTTTGTCAGCGGATTTTGAATTTATGCATGGAAAATTGCGGAGAGCTTTATGTTGGTCCTAGAGGGCACCAGAAGTGCATGCATAGCTAGGGTTTTCAATCTGCGAATATTGATTTAATGGAAGAGTTGGGCACAGCTGACAATAGGATAGTTTCCAACACAAAACAAGAGTACATCAGAGATAAAGCATTCATACTGTGGCCTCCCAGGGAGCCCAGCTCATTCCGTTTTCCATTTCATAAGCACAAGAGACAAACGTTTCCCAAGCTACACAGTTTCAACTTGTTTGCTAACTATTAAAATAATATAAAAGACAAACAGGAGCGACGTGACACTTGAAAAACAGATGATGTGTACCTCAGACACATTGTGCACATTATGAATTTGCAGTGCTTAGAAGAGAGACTAACAAGGTTTCACCTGCCAACCTTTAGCAAAGGGTGAGACATGTAATGTACCCGGTAATAAGTAGATGCAGTAAATAATCCCCCAACTCTTAACTTTTTACAGAGACTTGGATGTGTGAAGCACCAGACCCAGGCTTGTCTACAAGTGTTCTGCCAAGCTGTAAGATCATTAAACAAGAAAAGTGAAGGCTAGCACTTGATTTACAAGATTTTTGAAAGTTGGAAAATTAATATGAGACAGCTTTTCCTACGTTTAAATTGTGGGCTTCAAGCTAGTAGTTTCTCCCTCAATCACTCACGCTGAGGAATGCACATGAACTTTTCAACTTATAATGAACACTCTTAATTATTGTGAACCTCATAGCCAGCACCAGTGCATCAACTGGGTAATTGGATAATTCTCACGCTCTAGAAAAATGTGTTACCTAATATAACATCCCTCTGCTGAACTGTGGGCTCGCACATCACTCATCAACCTATCAAGTTGAAGCCACACGGCCTACTTTGATAGTTTCTTTGCCTGGCTCCATGAAAGGAGTTCTGGACCAGGCCACTCCTGGCACGAGCACACATAGCTGAACAGCCATTCTCGCCAATCAGAGGCCATGATGCAACGGACAAATAGAAAGGCTGATATGCTTCACCAACAACAACATCCTACCAAAGGTCTGTGCATCAGAACTTTTTTCCAGACCAAAAACAGACAAATCCATTGATAAAGCAGTACTCTGTATAGCAAAAGAGTAATATTCAGTCACTCACTTTATTTCTTTTTTAATCTTTTTACAGTGCACATTGTGTTATGGCATTCTGGCCTCTTGAGTGTATGAAGGTAAACCACAACCCCTCATCATCTATTCAGCATTCGTTCATGCAATCACCTACACATGTCTAATTTGGCCATGTGTATGTTAAAAGTGAGAGGTCGAATATTTCGAAAGCATTTGCTTGTATTGACATCATTGGTTACGTCAGGACACCAGATAAAACAATACTACCCAGAGCTCTATTTGAAATAGAATTAGAATATAGAGCACAGTCAAAAGGTGATGTCATTCTTGAAAGCTCTTGAGGAATACCATTCAGCCCATATTACCATGTCGCTGGTATCCTTAACAAGGCTGGTAGCATAAGCTACTTGCTGTCACGACTCACGTGCTGCTTGCGCCTGGAATTTGCAGATCTGGTGGCGTGAATCTTCAATGTTCGGCTTTGGCCCAAAAAGGGGCGACTCTTTCTGGTAGCCACGGTGCTGTAGGCAATGGAGACACCAAGAACAGACCGTGCCCTTCAGAAAGTAGCGCCAGAGGGAAAAACCCCTTCCAAGGGGAAAAACCTCCAAACAGGAAAAGTCCTGGAGAAAAACAAGAACAACAAACAGGAATCCAAAAGGAGCAAAAATCAGAAAATACAGAATGCTGAGTCCAAAACCAAAAGGCAAGGAAATCAGGAGCGAAGACACCAACTGAGCAGAAAGTGTTGCAGCGCAAGGAAAGAGGAAAAACACAGCCCTTATATACCAACAACAGGAAGTGACCCACAGGAAGTAAAAGGACACCATCTTAGATAGGGAAACAATATATAGAACAGAATAGTAGAGGAACCATAGAGAATAGGGAACAAGGAATGCTGGGAAAGCACAGGAATCTGGGAAGGAGGAAAAGACATAAAGAAAGGCACACAACAGACTGCAAACAGAAGAAAGGACAAAGAAACGAAGAAAAACAGGTAAGAGGGTTCAGAGACCCCTGGGACAGTGAAAGGCAGAAGGAAGAACGAGGCCCCAAGCAAATCTGGGGCCTCGAAACGCGCAGGAGAGGCTGGGGGCGCGCCGCGTCTTAATAACGCGGTGCGCGGCCCGAGCCGAACGCCCGGTCGAAGTCGAGCTCTCGGCTCGCGCCGCACCGCGCGGCGCGACAGTAGGTCCCCCTCCCGAAGGCCCAGGTTTAAGAGGGAATAAACAGTGAAAGCGTTGAGTCAGGAGAGGAGCGTGAACGGAAGAGGCATCTTCCCATGAACATTCACTGAGAGGATAACCCTTCCAATGAATCAGATACTGAAGTCGTTTATGAAAAAGACGAGAGTCACAGATTTCCTGCACTTCATATTCAGGAGCATCATTCACAAGGACAGGAGGTGGACAAGGAAACTGACGTGAGTAAGGATCAGGCACATAAGGTTTAAGCTGAGAAACATGAAAAACCGGATGGATCTTCCATGTATGGGGTAAGTGAAGACGGACAGTGACAGGATTGACCAACTGGAGAATACGGAAAGGCCCATAGTAACGAGGTGTGAACTTGTTTTGAGAGAGACGTGAGGGCAAGAATTTGGAGGAGAGCCAGACTTTATCTTGCAGATGATAATTTGGATTGGTTGTACGTCTCTTGTCTGCAGCCTTCTTCATATACCTCTTGGTATGTAACAAATTAGATCGAATTAGTTTATGGAGTTGGAGAAGGCGTTTGGAGAAATAGTTAATAGCAGGTAGAGGAGAGTTGGATTGTGGAGAAGTAGGGAAAGAAGTAGGATGAAAACCATAGGAACAGAAAAAGGGAGTGACCTTGGAGGCACTATGGACTGAGTTATTGTAGGAAAATTCAGCTAAAGAGAGGTAAGTGCTCCAGTTACTTTGGGTAGAATTGCAAAAGCATCGAAGATATTGCTCTAGTCCTTGGTTCAGACGCTCAGTCTGTCCGTTGGTCTGAGGATGGAACCCTGAAGACAGGGCTCTATTCATATTCAGTATTTTACAAAAATGCTTCCAAAATCGGGAGATGTACTGAGGTCCTCTATCAGAGATTATGGTATGTGGAAGTCCATGGAGACGGAAGACATGATCTATGAATATTTGACCTAGTTCTTGGGAAGTAGGCAGCTTTTTTAGGCCAGTGAAATGAGCCATCTTTGTGAAAGAATCCACTGTGACCATGATAACCCGGTTTCCTGCTGATGGTGGGAGCGAACACATAAAATCAGTAGAGATAGTATGCCATGGGGCCGATGGAACAGGCAAAGGTTGTAGTAATCCTGCCGGTCTGGTGTGAGGTATTTTGACTTGGGCACATATGGGACAGGCCTGAACGTATCTTTCCACATCCAGTTTCCAGGTAGGCCACCAAAAAAATCGTGAAAGTAATTCTTGTGTGGCTTTGATGCCTCTGTGACCAGCTACAGGGGAATCATGGCACATTTGTAATGCTTTCTTTTGCACCTTGTTTGTAG
Source organism: Pleurodeles waltl (assembly GCF_031143425.1). Lineage (NCBI taxonomy): Eukaryota > Metazoa > Chordata > Amphibia > Caudata > Salamandridae > Pleurodeles > Pleurodeles waltl. The sequence continues at coordinate 323,404,046 of NC_090436.1, forward strand.
GGAGGAATATCAGGTCTTGGTAATAAAAATATCCTTGTTTCTTGTACAATAATGGTCTTAGTTCTTCCATGTCATGGTCCGATTGGTTGGCGTATTCTTGTTGTACTTCTTCCAGGAAAGACTGAGCCACTCCAATGATCTTACTGGGTTCTAGAAGATACTGGGATGAGGAAGGAGAACACTCTGGATATCGGCGAGACAGAGCATCAGCCAGAATGTTTTGGGATCCTGGAATATATGTAATATAAAAATCGTACTGACTGAAGAAAAAGGCCCAGCGGGCCTGACGACTATTCTGGCATACAAAATTTCTTAAACATTGTAAATTACGGTGGTCTGTCCTCACCTCAAATGGTTCCTTGGAACCCATCAGAAACTGCCTCCACTCAAGGCAGGCTGTTTTCAGAGCCAATAATTCCCTTTCAAGTACGGAATAATGTTGTTCAGCTGTGGAAAGGATATGAGACAAATAGAAAACAGGATGTTCAAGGCCATCATCCTCTTGTCGTTGGAGTAAGACAGCTCCGATGGCTCTCTCAGAAGCATCAGTTACTACTATAAATTGCTTGGTGGTATCTGGATGTCTTAAGATGGGGGCTTGGGTGAAGGCTCTCTTTAAGCTTTGAAAGGCCGCTTCAGCAGCCTCAGTCCAGACAAATCCCTTCTTTAAATTGTCCTTCTTTAAGGTGTGAGTTATGTGGCTAGTCTGACTGGCAAAGTCTAGAATGAATTGTCGATAGAAGTTTGCTAAACCTAGGAAACATTGTGTTTCTTTTATGGTAGAAGGAGAAGGCCACTCTAGGATAGCTTGTACCTTTTCTTGGTCCATAGCTATGCCGGTGGGACTTAAATGATAGCCCAGATATTTGACTTCCGTTATGTCGAACTCACATTTCTCTGGTTTGCAAAATAGTTGATGATCACGAAGTCTTTGAAGAACTTGTTTCACATGGGAAGTATGGAGTTCAGGATTTCTAGAATAAATAAGAATGTCATCTAGGTAGATCACGACTGTCTGATTAAGTAGGTCTGAAAACACTGAGTCCATAAATCTCTGGAAGATTGCCGGGGCGTTAGTAAGACCAAACGGCATAACCCTATATTCAAAATGGCCAAATGGGGTCCTGAATGCTGTCTTCCATTCGTCGCCTTCTCTTATGCGTAAAAGGTGGTAGGCTCCTCGTAAATCCAATTTAGTAAAACGTTGGGCCCCTCTGATTGCTTCCAGTATGTCCCTGATGAGAGGCAAAGGATAACGATCTTTAATGGTGATTTTATTCAGACCTCGAAAATCCAGGCACGGACGAAGATCCTCAGTCTTCTTGGGCACAAAAAAGAGAGGGGCCCCAGCCGGAGACGACGATGGAACAATAAGACCACTCTGTATATTTTCGTCCAGATACTCCTTTAGAACTTCCCTTTCGGGTTCCGTGAGGGAGTACATCCTCCCAAAAGGAACAATTGTGCCGGGTTCTAATGGAATTGCACAATCATATTCTCGATGTGGAGGTAGCACAGGTTTTGACGGTTTTTGGAAAATATCCTGAAACTCCAAATAGTGGTCTGGGACCCCTTGGACCGTATTAATGGACATACCAGTGGCACCTTCAGTAGCTAAGGATCTTTTCGGAGACCAATACTTGTCGGAAGTAAAACAGTTCTCGTGACAAAATTGCGAAGACAAAGAGACTGTCCGGGTAACCCAATTTATATATGGGTTATGTCTAATGAGCCACGGAATTCCAAGAATGATGGTATGGTTAGGGGACGTAATAAGATCGAAGGAGATGTGTTCTTGATGGTTTCCCACCTGTAGACTTAACATCAGGGTAGTGGTGTCTACAGGACCAGAGGATATCAAAGATCCATCCACAGTGTGTACCTGTTCGGGTACTTCTTTTGCTTGAGTAGGAACTAGGTTAGCAGCAGCCCATGTCTTGTCCATGTATATACCACTAGCACCACAGTCTAGTAATGCCATAGTCTTTTCTTGACGACCGTCAGGAAGTTGTAACAGGACAGGAAAGATGAACAAGGCAGTTGTATTGTCATTAAAGGAGCTGATGGAAGGTATAGCTGTAGATCCCGTCCTCTCCCTTCTTACAGAGGACGGGAGGTGGCGTTTCCCGAAGGTCTGGACGGACGTACTGGACAGGTACGGAGTATGTGACCAGCAGAACCACAATACAGGCACAACCCTCTCTTGCGTCTGTCTTCACGTTCACTAGCAGAGAGCGGACCTCGGGTAGTATCCACCTGCATGGGTTCCCCTTCGATGTCTCTAGCAGGAGTGCGAGGTTCCTCGGAACGCTGCAGGTATGCACGGGAGCTACTTGGTTGGGTAAACCCTCTACTCCTTTTCTTTTCCGATCTCCGTTCCCGAAGACGATATTCGATGGACAGTGCTTGATCCATCAGGCCACGAAGATCTTCCGCTCTGGTAGAATGCACTAGTTCATCCTTTATTTCTTCTTTGAGTCCTCTACGAAATAATGTTACCAGAGTACGTTCCACCCAAGTGGTCTCTGCCGCCAGCTGACGAAAACGGGTTATATATTGCAGGACGTCTTGGGAGCCTTGTTGGATGTCGCACAAGGCTTCTTCAGCGGAGGCTTCCAATCCAGGACGGCTAAACATTTGTTTGAAGCGACTCACAAAGGCGGAATAGTCTGACAATACAGGGTCGTCGGAGGACACCATCGGGGTTGCCCAGGCCAAGGCTGGGCCGGATAAGGCACTGATAAGATAACCCACCTTGGTCCTGTCGTGGGAGAATTGAGTAGGTCGGAAGGCGAAATACACCGTTAAAGCATCCAAGAACTCGCGAAGCTTGGTTGGTTCACCAGAGAAACAAGGGGTAGAAGCGGAGATTGTCGGAACATCACTGGTGCGGAGGGCCAAAGCCTGTCGTAACGCAGCATTTTCATTACGTAGTTGTTGCAACTCCTGGGCTTGTTGCTGAATCGTGGTTAACAGAGATTGCTCCGGATCTGCAGCAGCCGCCACTGTATTATCCATGGTGTTTGAGGACGTCGGAATGGTTAGGCGCTGCAATCTGTCACGACTCACGTGCTGCTTGCGCCTGGAATTTGCAGATCTGGTGGCGTGAATCTTCAATGTTCGGCTTTGGCCCAAAAAGGGGCGACTCTTTCTGGTAGCCACGGTGCTGTAGGCAATGGAGACACCAAGAACAGACCGTGCCCTTCAGAAAGTAGCGCCAGAGGGAAAAACCCCTTCCAAGGGGAAAAACCTCCAAACAGGAAAAGTCCTGGAGAAAAACAAGAACAACAAACAGGAATCCAAAAGGAGCAAAAATCAGAAAATACAGAATGCTGAGTCCAAAACCAAAAGGCAAGGAAATCAGGAGCGAAGACACCAACTGAGCAGAAAGTGTTGCAGCGCAAGGAAAGAGGAAAAACACAGCCCTTATATACCAACAACAGGAAGTGACCCACAGGAAGTAAAAGGACACCATCTTAGATAGGGAAACAATATATAGAACAGAATAGTAGAGGAACCATAGAGAATAGGGAACAAGGAATGCTGGGAAAGCACAGGAATCTGGGAAGGAGGAAAAGACATAAAGAAAGGCACACAACAGACTGCAAACAGAAGAAAGGACAAAGAAACGAAGAAAAACAGGTAAGAGGGTTCAGAGACCCCTGGGACAGTGAAAGGCAGAAGGAAGAACGAGGCCCCAAGCAAATCTGGGGCCTCGAAACGCGCAGGAGAGGCTGGGGGCGCGCCGCGTCTTAATAACGCGGTGCGCGGCCCGAGCCGAACGCCCGGTCGAAGTCGAGCTCTCGGCTCGCGCCGCACCGCGCGGCGCGACACTTGCCTCATCAGAATTGCGAAATTCCTCATAAATTTGCAAATCTGGTGTCTTTCTCCCTAACATGGAGTCTTTGGATGACTTATCCGAGGGACTTGACTAATAATATGCAGAATCAGTTGCACCATTTTCTGATTTGGCAGATAATTTCTCATTAATCAGTGGACTCTCATGGCTCCAGACTTAATGCTCAGTATGTCCGCCCCGCCCACCCCAAGCTACTAATGCTTTTGGAGGTGAACCCAGTACATCTGGGGAGGAATTATGGGGTAAAACTCTATGACACTGGAAATATGGACTTTGTGCACACAGATACTATTCATGAAAGGTGTTCCTGTAAATCCAGAGACCAGCGTATTACAATTTGTACTAGGCAGTCACGTTTTGCAGCTACTTTTGCACTGATTGACCAATACGAAAACAACATTTAAAATGAACCTTTGCTTAGAAAAAAAAACGATATTTGCATAGTCATTTCAAGCAAATGTCATTTAAAAATGGACTGCACTGGTGCAATATTTATCTAATGTTTCTACATTTCCTGTCAAACACATTTAATATGAATACTGAACTAGCTGTATGTTTAGTGTAAGTCATTTAGCCCTCAGTTTCAGTAATGTGACATTCTACCTTCATGCATAAAGCTACTTCTTGGACCTGACCTCTAGTCTATTGCGAAGGGATGACAGAATTTCAACGAGGAAATCAATATTGTCCTTAGAGGGTCTGACTGCTCAAGAAGTTCACACAGAAGAACAGTGAGACATTGCACCAAGAGGATTGCCTGGTGGCTTTAGGCTTAGAGATGTCAGCGAGAGTGTATATCAAGCAGTACTGGATGCCTGTAACACTGAGAACTGCAAACAAACTGAGCAATCAGGCTGTGAACACAGGGTAGCACTGACCTCATCAGTCATTCACAAAACCTTAGGTAAGCCAACATTTGATCTAGCCATGAGTACTAACTAGTGGTACACATAATTACCTTTCCAGCCATTGTCTCTACTGCCAGCTCTCTCATGTCATTACCTCTACTGCCATTGCATTGACAATTTTACCTTGTTTGCCATTCCTGCATCATACTGCATTTATCAATCATCGTCCAATTACTGCAGCAACCTCTTTTTGGTATGACAAATTTCGTCACTAAAGCTTAACTTCATCACTTACCAATATATTTATGTTTTTTTATATTAATGAAATTTTAATGACATTATTTTTAATTAAAGCAAAATCTTACTCTAACCGTGTCTCACACTCAAGCCTATGTTAAAAATTGAAAATGTAATATTATAGTATAATGAATTAAAATATTTTTAATCCCTATAGTTGTTCCTAACATATGGCCTCATTTAAAACTTGGTGGATGGAATACTGTTTCACAAACGTGATGCATATCCCGTCAGCCGTACTTCAATCTCCACAGGATATAATGGGATGTAATACCGCGGACGGGATATCTGTCAAGTTTGTGACGGAGTATTCCCCTCTGCCAAATTCTAAATCTCACCCATAATGTCCATTAAATACGAATGCTTACTATTTTTTAATTCATTACAATATTTAAAGCACAGGACTGTGAAAGGATAAATTGTGGTTCACTAGCTGTGCTCACTTACAGTTGGTTTGTGAGTTTTATTTTGCTGTGTTCTTGACTTTTTGCTGGTTCTGCTTGAACTTAACACACATTTCTCCAGGAAATTAAGTGCTACTCGTGCCTTTGTTCCGTTGCACCATTGATATACGGTGTTGAACAACCCAACAAAATGAATAACCTTACATGCCCTAATTGTAATCAAAGCTTATAGGCATCTTTAGGAGCCTTGCAGCAACGTGAACTAATTGCACGCAGTAGGCCAGCATTCTGTCTAGTCCTTGTTTATTAAGGGATTTGATCTCCATCAAGATTTCTCCAAACTTAAAGAGATATCTTATTGCTCATTTACTTTCATCTTGTTTGTATTAGGCCTCTCATTTTGTAAATAGTTTAACCTGCTTTATTGTTTTATCTGTGATTTTTTCAAAGGTCTGCTCTAGGTGCTGTTATTTGTCAGGTAGTTCATCAGGAATCCATTGTTTTTAATTTCTTAAATTTTGTCCTACATCGTTTTATATCTTAACCTTTTCGTGAGCTTTATTAACCTTTATCCATTGTTCTTGTGTGCAGCTATCTACCTAAGTACCACTAATTTGTTCTTTAAATCCGCTGTTATCTCCTTAAGCCTGATCAACAAAACCAGATTTTGGTGAAAGTTCTAGATAAAACAAATCTGCCTTTATTTCTTCTCTTGTACTCGAGGCCAGAAAAATTAATACTGTGCCCCTCTTTTCAAATCTTCAGAAATAATGGCATGAGGCACGCGGCCCAAATTGCTACAAACTAGAATACCTTGCCCTTTGTGTTATTTTTCCACCTCACATAATTATTTTAAAAAAACTGTGTTCTAACAGTTCGAACTTATACATGTGCATTCAGAAGTACCTGGAACTGTTCATCGGCATATATTGCTATATAAGTGGTTTCACCTTTTTCTCGTAAATCTATGGGAAAGCAAAACATGCTATACCAAAAGCAATGAATGTTGTTTCCTTTCTACGGAACAAATACCCTCCTCCACCCAAACCACATGAGCCCATATCCATGCCTTAAAATCAAATGGATCTCATCAGAGTGCAATCTCTAATCATTTCAATTAGGATTATCAATGAACTCAAAAGTTACATATTCCTGCAATGTACAGTGTCAAAATCTTTGTGTTGGAGGACAAATAGGACGTATGCATCAAAAAAGATTCGTAAAACAAAACACAACTATGCCTGGAGTGCCTACATGGTGCCAAATGTAGACAGATAGCTGCAATTTGAGCACAGTCAGATGCCACATTTTATTAGGCCCCCAGCCATAGTTTACAGCTGTGTATCTCTTCTTCACACGTTTCTAAACAAATGTGAAAAGAGTGAGCTCATCCGTAATTCAGCACTGGGTATGGCAAATTTATTTCACTGTAGTGACAAACATCTTGGATGTGTACACGCGGACTACACTCCTGTTTGCATTCAATAATTTCATAATGTGTGCATTACCGTACTCTGTATCTGTTCTTACAAGCTTTATTCCTCATGCATGCACCTTTCCCTAAAACTTCATTACCTTGCAATGCACGTCTTCCCCGAACAGAAACTGACCTTTTACGCAGCTATGAGGATTTAAAATGGCTTTCATTGCACAGTAATGAATCTGGGGATGCATCGCTCTCTTCTGCCTAATTCATGATCTCTTTCCCAAGCTACAAATAGCTCCCAGCATTCGTAGCCATTTAATGTGAAGGGAGATACAAAAGTCAATGAGAAGAACCTTTGAGGGCTGACAGAATCAGCACTTTCTTGCTCGTTTGTATGACACACACGTATTGCTTTGGGCGAGCGCAAAACATATTGCAAGGCTCATTTGAGCAGCTGCTACCAATTTAGAATCCCATTCAGCAGGCTTTTGTGACATGGGCACAACACTGCGGAAAGCTTTCAGGCACAGTGACACAGCCCCTTTATCTCTTGCCTCCACTATTCATCTCCCAGATCGTGTTAAGAAAAAGCATCAATAATAGGTGCATATATAGAACACAACTTCTGTCAGCTGAAATGAGGAAACATGAAAACATGCCAACCAATCGCGAGTTGCCTTTTCCGGGAGATTTGCATATCTGAGCCAATAAAATAACTCTTACTGGGATGTGTACCACTTGCTGGCTGTTGCAAAATAGGTTCCATCGATTTCATATGCACAAACCTTTTGCTTTTTTTATCACCTGGTTTTGGACTTTTAACAGTGGGCGTGTCTGACTATATGTGTCTCACCCACGGTAATCACAAGTTAAATGAACTGCACATGTTTACCACAAGTTCCCACCTTTTAAGATAAGGTTTCTGGGACGCATCTAGGATAAGAGACACTTGGCTGGTTACACATTAACATGTGTTGGAGTGTGACTTTTAAAATCAATAATAACATGAAAAGCTTGCAATATAATGTGTAAAGCAGCATAGAAGATATGTTAACCTAGAAGAAAAATAATGTACGCATTTGAAATGTGCCCACGGGGAGTGGCCACCAATATATACGATGATTAATGAAACTGACTAATAATCAATTAACAGTGTACTAATGTATGATTTTGTATTAGCATTAAGAGTTATGTATTAGGGTTTTGCTAAATTTCTCACTAGGCCTTAGCTTAGCAAGGGTCTGGGCCTAGCTGCTTGGTCTCATATTAATTATGTTTTTCTAACGTGCAATGTGCTGTTTTCCTGAAGGACACGAAGCTGTACTTTTCCAGAAGCTAGAGATATGTGTGTAGCCGTAGTAAATTCTTTCTCATGGGACCCGACTTGCCCAAGGAGACATTCTTGCCGAATGCAACAGTGTAATTCGCAACAGGTGCAAAGTCGCCTGGACTAGGAGAAGACAATGGAACTACTGACTGGAGCGACAAGTGTAACTTTTCTTACCTGACATTCCACCCATTGAAGACGTCAATTACAGGAGCCAATCAACTTCATGAGAACTGTCTTAGGTGAAAATTCTAGTAAGGTGTGTGACAGATTATTGGACAGAGATAACGATGCACCAAATATTGCCGAATGGGAAATTAGAGACTTGTTCGACAACTTTGATATAACAGCTTGACCCGAAGAGAAATCAGCCATTCCTCGCCATTCTTCCTCATCATCCCATTTGCCATTCTGAGAGACTTAAACCATCCTCACCTTATTCCTTGTTCGTTATGCACTTCTCCTCCTTATGAGGGAAGAGTATTTTCTTGCTGTGCCTTATTGAGACTTACCTGTTCTATCCTGGCTGATGGCGCATCGACTGATGTCCTGAGGACGAAGACTGACGCTGTATGCTGGCCCATTTGGGTGGGTAACTATCTGATGATAAATTGTAATTGTCTGTTTGCTTTTCCTTTCTAGATACCAACTGCTCTGTTGATAGAGGGCATAGTTAGATGTTTTCTAAATTTGTGTTTGCCAAATTGTTTTGCATGAAGCCCAACATGCCGATGCTAATTCCAAGTTAGTTAAGGAGTTCACTAAACTGACGCAAATAGACAAATGACTGAATCCTTGCTTTGTTGAATAATGTACTAATGATACTCTGCTAACGCAAATAGACAAATGACTGAATCCTTGCTTTGTTGAATAATGTACTAATGATACTCTGCTAAAGTTGAGTCATGTTAACGTTGTGTTTTGTTCTAATGTTCATGACCTATGCTTTGATAAAGTCTTACTCGAGTTGCCAAGTTATAGTAGTATTGATGTGCTTATTGATATTGCGACTAATAAATATGATACTAGAGTGCAACTAATAGGGAATAAATATCCTAAATCTTACTAGATTTGTGTGGTTATTCATGGCTGAAAGGTCATGGTGTGTTTGATTCTTATCATATGTTATTGATTAGTTTGATTGATTAGTTATTGTGAATATTGATGAGGTTATTGATTGTAATGCTAAACAGATATCTCGTTCTGGGAAGTCCCCAAACGTGGTCAAAAGACTCATCAGCCTAAAACGTGTCTCCTTGTAAGATAAATTACCAAGGTTTTGAGGCGTTATCACATGCATGCACACGTGTGGGCTGCGCGTGTAATACTACTATTGTGTGCAGCCTGGTAACTGTGCACAGGTAGCCTGGTGCAGTGGGGACTCTGCAGGGTTAGATATTGACCTGAGGTAGGCCTTATAATATTAAGGGGCACTCATAGGTAAAGTAAGTATGGTTTACTGTTTTGTCTGAAGTGGCACTTTATTTCACATGTTGGGAAAATCTGCCTGAGTGCAATTTTGCTTTCCTCAGTCCTACAAGGTCCAGTAAAGTATGAAACTGGGCAGAAAAGTATGTGCCCAGTTAATATATGCAGGTCTCAAAATCATATATGTACTCTTAATGGGTTATCCAGAATTTTCATGTTTCTATGCCTCAGGTCATGATCAGAACCCAGTCCTTTGTCACCCTGCTGGCCAAGTTAATTACATTTCTCCCATGCTGAGGGACCAAAGGCCTCCCTACTGAAAATGAGCAATTAACAGTGCATCCCTGAGCTCCAGAGGAAGAAGGAGTACGGTAGAAAATCTTTACCTGTTTATTAGCTGTCACACTGTACAAGGGCTGAGGACAATGATCAAAGGAGGGAGCCCAGACCACTGGAGCCAACAATGGAGGGGGGCTCCTCTTTGATGTTTTGGCAGGAGAGGCCCTAGCAGTGATGTCAGAGAGTTGGAGCAAAGGCTCCCAAAGGAAATTTGACCAGTGAGTTCTGGACTGCACCATCTTCAACTGTCTCAGGATGCTGTGCAGGAGTGTTGGTATAGGGGTGAAAAAGCGATGTGGCACCCTAGGTTGCCTGGTTATAGAATTTTGAATGTGTATACGTGGACTGTACTTCTGTTTGCATTAATTAATTTCCATACTATGTGCATTATTATTCCACCCCATTTAAAAACTCTTGCACAAGGGAGAAAAAGTGTTTTTTGTGCTGTGCTTTTTACTGAAACTGCAACGGCAGCAGCAGCAGCCATGGACACCTGGAAGAAGAAACCCCAGATGCCCAAAAGAACCAAGGACTATGCCCCAGTTGACCACAGGACCAGTATATAGAAAAATACATTTTATTGTTTTATAGTTATTTAAAAATATAAACATTTAAAAAAAGGCAATAGTTAAAAACATTATAATAAAACCACACAACAGCCTCATCAGAAGCAAACACGACCGGCTGTGCATCCGCCGATACAAAACGTTTAGATAGGTGCATAGTCACTGGATCTTCCCTCATCGGTCAACAATCGTATTAAGCTGCAATTAGGCCACAAAATTCATTCTGCTACATTCCTGAGACACAATAAATAACTTGCAAATAAAGAACAGGCTGACCAAAGCCCCATATTTGCCAATGTACCAGCCTTGTGGTGCTTTTGTCTTCAATGCCGCCTAGAATTAACCATGTGGATAACCCCAGAAGACTGCAGACTGGTGAATAAAGTGCGGAACATATAGAGAATTATACTTCTAAAACAGTTGACAGAGCACTCTGATGTAGTTAATGGCTGTAGACCTGGTCTGTTGCACATCTTCCCAGGAATCAATCACCAACCATCACGGAGAACCAGTCAGTGGTGTCATGGCTGGGATGCAGATTGTCTGGTTGTGCTTGAAATAAATTCCAGTGACAGTTTTCAGGCAGCTCTGTTAGCTGTCAGAAGAACTCAGATTCAATAACTTTTGTGCAGCCCTCAAAAATGTCCTGCATCTAATTAACAGCTGTACATTGGTACCATACAGACAAGCAATGATGGCCTGGTTATGCTGGAAAATGCTCAAGCGATGGACAATTGGCTTTAACAAATAACATCTTAGACTTTTCAAAAAAGGGCAAATACAAATGATGTGCATCAAAGATTCCTGCTTAAAATGACACAAACAACATTCATAGTTGGGGTACCCTTTAGGTGTCCAAATTCATGTCCTTTTATTGGGAATAGATCACGTATGAGCCTCATTAATCTTTTTTAACAACCATTTTCATGTGGCAGGAGAGGTATGAGGCTATCCCAGGATTTAGATAAAGGAGCATGTATGTGGGGGCTGACTAAGGTTTAGTGCAGTAGCCCAGGAACCGTGCTTTCGACTTGAACGATTGTTTGCTTAGGCCAAATTCCAGGCGTATTTGGGAAGACGGAGTGACGTCGAGCAGATGGAACAGACACCTGCAGCATCAGGTTTGGGCTTTGTCCAGCCATACTGCCAAACGATCAATGAATATCAGTGTGCCGTAAGTTAGAGTTGGCATGAAGTTGGCATCCACCACTTTGTGGACGTCAGTGAGGTCTGGGATCTGCATCTTTTCTACCAATTCCCAAAAGCTCATTGTCATGGCTAAAGCACTAGCTTTGAGGTGAAAAAACTGAGCTACTTGCGAGCCATACTGGTTGAAGTGAACGCCCAAGAACTTTAGGTTTCGTACTTGTTCCAACTGTATGCCATATTTAGCAAATTTAAATTTGTTGGAGCTTTTGGTATGGCCAGTTCCACATACCATGATTGTGGTTTTGCAGTGGTTGTCAAGAAGCTTATTTACCCTGAAATATTGTGCAAGAGCATCCAGAGAGCATTGCAGCCCACAGCTGTGTGATCAAATAGCAGAGTATCATATTCATGCTGAAGGCAGTGTATGTGGGAGCCTCGTGAACTTAGGTGGAAAGGTGTGGGCTGCTGCTAATGTGTTGTTTATATCTGCCAGATAAAGATTGAAAAGGAGCAAGGCTAAGATGCATTCCTGTTTTACCCCAGTGTTATTCGAGATCTTATGCGAAGTAACCCCGTTTGGTGACAATTTCACTTGCACGCAGGTGTTGGTGTACAGGCTCATATTAACTCTCAATAGGTATTCTGGAATGCCCCAGTTATATCGTTTGTGCATTAGTCACTCACAAACTATCCACTTTGTCAACTGCAGGACCAGTAGATCTCTCCATGTGCAAGTAAGACCCTCCCCCTTAGACTCCCTTAGTACCAGCTGGGGTAAAGATCTGGACCAGAAGGAGAGTTGGTGCAAGGAGCCCAGGAAACCATCTCCTGAGAAAATTGGCCGGGGTCATGGGGGCTGTGGGGCTTCCCAGAAGCTCCCACTGCATGAATATGCCTTGGGGGTGTCCCAGGTGGGACTGGGCATCCCCGCTTAAAAATACAAAAAAGAAAAACAAAGAAAAAAGAGGTAAGCGAGCTCCCAGCACAGCATGAGACACACTTTTGAAATATTTACATATTTTCATATTTTACCTGCCTTGTCTTGGGCCTAGAATGGCAAGGACACCACCAATAAATTTAGGAATTACTGTGGGGAAGTACTGTATGAGTCACAGCAGCCACTCAGAAGTAAGTAACTTTTAAAAACTGACCATGAGGATGTGTGGTCAAGGAAATTATATACCCCCTAGGATTATCATTAGTTTAAAAGCATTTCCAAGGCTGGGGCTTTTGCCTACAGCTGGAAGTGCTATGTCCTCTATTCGCTTGTTCTATGCTGACTTTTTACGTGGTCTGAAGGTGTACAAAGAAATATACATACAGTGAAGTGCTTTGAGAGACTAGTTCTATGGCTGTATTTTATGTAGCCTGAAAACATATTAAGAAAACTCATGTTATAATTAAGTTTTTTTCCACATACTTTAGTGCATTGGGAATTTTGTAACGTTACAAGATAGACATTGCATTGTGATTTACACCTCACAATGATACAATTGCATATATTTCCGTTTTCACACAACAGTCAGTGCAGGAATGCATATTTATGAGAAACCATGTAACTTCACTATGTCCCTGTGCCCTAACCCTTGGTAACAGCGTCGGTTTCTTGTGGTATTGGAGTAAGTAATAGGCTATGTGATGAGGTACCATGGGGGGCATGGAGCACATTACATTCTGACTTGGGGAACCAGAGTCAAATGTGTTAACTCCTGTTGAAGTTCATACATGTGTTGTCGATGGGGCATCGCTCTTATTGTGGTGAGGTTCGTCTTGGCCCGTATAGTGTACACTAAGGGAATATCTATAATGTGGAGTTAAAGGTTAATCTGATGCCATGTCCCAGGACTTGAAACCTTCAAACAAAGCATTCCAGTCCATCCACATGGCTTTTTACGGAGGCCCCTGTGCTCTTCCTGTCTTAGGGCCTCACTCTCTGTCTGGCCCCTATGGGTTAACTCGTTGTTCCATTTCTCCACTTTGGGGGCAGTTTGTGTTTTCCACTGTTGTGTAATCAGACGCGTTGCCAATAATAGCGCTAGGTTTGCGAAACGCTGTACTAATGAGAACCTTGTGGTTTGGGGTGCAACTCCAGTAGGCACTGTGCTGGTGTGTTCCACTGGTCTAACCCTGTGGTTTCTGTTAAAGTCCCAGCCATACCTGTTCAGAGGGGACAGGTCCATAACACGTGCAGTAAATCTGCCTCTTGAGGCTGGCATCGAGGGCAATTGGAGGGTGCAGTCCGGTATATTTTTGCAATGATATGAGGCGTCAGGTATGCTCTATGGAGGATTAAAAACTGTATCAATTTGAATCTACAGTTTCGTGAGACCTGTTTTGGATATTCTAGAATGCGTTTCCATTCTTCATCTGGTATTTCATAAATAAGATCATTTTCTCAAGTTTGTTTTAGAGTTATTAAGGATGCTCCCAGGTGTGTGCGAATTCCGTGATAGACCCAGCGCACAATGTGTCTGCCATTTCCCATAACATATATGGGTTACATTAATTCATGGGTATCTGGCTGTTGTCGGTCCGGGCCCCAGTGCTGTCTTATGTATTTGAGTATGCTCACGTGAGTCAGGAATAGTGAATCACGGAGGTCATTCAGGTGCACAAAGTCGGTGTGAGGTAACAGTGTGTGATTCTGAAAGAGGGAACCCACAGACAACACTCTTTCATGACGTTGTTCAGTAAGTGTCCTGGAGGGCATTGGGATTCTGCAAAGAGGGATGTTCGTGACAAACAGTGTAGTATTTGCAGTGTATTTTAGCACTAGTTTCCGATATGTTAAGGCTACTTAAAGTAGAGGGGTGCAGTTCCTTGGTGCTGTCACTCCGGGGCATAACAATTTATGTAGTAGTCCCCTCGGAATCTGCATTGGTGAGCAACACATTTCAGGAAGGTTATGATTAGCTAACGAGTATGCCAACCACTGCAACTGGCCGCTATAAGGTATGATTTAAAATCTGGCGCCCAAAACCCCCTCCTGATGTATGCAGTTGGAAATTTGGAAGGCTCACTCTTCGGCTGGCTTTGCCCCATGCTAGCATGCCCAGCATAGTGTTTAGCATACGGAATATAGCTGCAGGTACCATCACTGGCAGATAGTCTAGGTAACATAACCATTTTCGCAAGAGCGAGTCGACTGGCAACCAATTGTGGCAGCATGGTCAAGAAGTCGATATGTGTCTTAAGGGTATTTATCGTCCAAACAAGGTTACCTTCCAGTAAATCTTGGGCGGTGTAGTAAATGTGGATGCCTACATATCAGAAGGTGTGGGTAGCAAGCGACAATTCTGAGCTTTCAAACTAGGATGCTGGGCCTGCAGTATCCATGATAAAATAAAAGGTGCAAGATTTTCCAATATTGATGAGGAGGCCTGACAAGGACCCAAAGGTAGCAAGCGATTGAGGAGCACACCGTATTCCGGAACAGAGATCACAATAATATATCGCCACAAACAAGGACTGAAACAGCAGCTTTCTTTCGCTGCCTATGGTCCTGGCCTGAAAGCTGCCGTTTCAGGCCTCTTTTGCACCGGCCTTGTGCACAGGACACACCGGTGCACAAGAGGCCTGAAACAGCAGCTTTCACTGCCTAAGGCCCTTTCCTGAATGCACCCGATCTCGGAATTGTTAAGCAGGGTCGGGCCTGGCTAACCAAGCAGAACCTTGCTTAGCGCTTCTGAGATCTGGCACATTCAGGACTCCGCAGGTCATGGATCTCAGCCTCTGCGGAATTCCACAGAGTTTTTGGTCAACTCCGTGTAATTCTGCAGAGTCAGACTCCGTGAACTCCGCCCTAGGCACAGAGAAATGCCCACTTTCTAAAAGTGTCATTTCTAAAATAGTAATGTGAAATCCAACTTCACCATTAAGGAGGATTTATCATTACCATTCTAAATATATCAAACATTGCAAAGCTACTCCTTTCTGATCAGGAATAACCACTTAAAAGAGTATAAGGAAATTCCCAATGTTAACCTATGAGAGGAGCAGGCCTAACACTAGTGAAAAACAAAATATGATGTTTGTCACTACTAGGACATGCAAAACATAAAAGTACATGTCCTACTGTTTAACTTATACAGCACCCTGCCCATAGGGATACCTAGGGCCTGCATGTAATAAAAATTGAGTTAACGGCCTGGGAAGTAGTTTACATTGCCAAGCTGAAGTGGCAGTACACTGCACACACACACTGCAGTGACAGGCCTGAGACAGTATGAAAGGCTGCTTCTGTGGGTGTCACAATCAGTGCTGCAGGCCCACTAGGAAAAATTTAAATTTACAGGCCCTGGGTATATGGTATACCACCATAAGCAGGGTCAAGGGGTGACCCTTGACCCTGCTTCCAGGAGGCAGGTCGCTCCTATCACTGCCGCCCCGCGCCGCCTCCACTCAGCTGTTTTTGTTTCTTAATGTTTTATTTTAGCTTACTTTACGTCCGTTTTCCCAAACCCTGCCGCTGCATCCACGCGGCCCCACCCCTCTCCCCCAACCTCTTCTCCATCTCTTTTCCCACCGCTGAACCCTGCGGCCCCACCCCCCCAGCCTTCCCATTTGCCCAGCCCTCCCTCCTCCCAGCTGCCACTCCCTCCCACCTCCCCTCTTATGGCAGCCGCGGCGCGGTAACAGAAGTGACCCTTGACCCTGCTTCCAGCAGGCAGGTCGCTCCTCTCACCTCCGCCCCACGCCGCCTCCATTCTGCTGTTTTTGTTTCTTATTGTTTTGTTTTAGCTTACTTTATGTCCGTTTTCCCAAACCCTGCCGCTGCGTCCCCGCGGCCCCACCCTCCTCCCCCCACCTCTTCTCCATCTCCTTTCCCGCTGCTGAACCCTGCGACCCCACCCCCCCAGCCGTCGCATTCGCCCAGCCCTCCCTCCTCCCAGCTGCCACTCCCTCCCACCACCCCTCTTATGGCAGCCGCGGAGCGGACGCGTGCAGCGGGCATGCCGCTGGCGCACCAAAGGCAAGCCCGTCTGCGCCCGTCTGTGCCGGGACTGCGCCCAGCGCCACTCTCCCTGGCCCGCAAGGCCCCCACACCTCCCCATGCCACTATACCTCCAGTGATCTCCACGCCCTCAATCCAGGACGCCCCTCCACCTGCTTCCTGTCCTCCCCAAAGAACACCAAGGGACCTTTCTCCTGCCAAGCCTGCCGCTTCACCTGTACCCTAAAGCACCCACAACAGACCTGCTGACAACCACCTCAGCTGCATCCTACTCAACACCCGCTCCATCCACAAACACGCAATTGAACTCTGGGACCTACTAACCTCAACCTCACCGGACATCGCCTTCCTAACCGAAACCTGGACACACTTGGCCTCAGACCACGACATAGCCATAACCATCCCTGAAGGCTACAAAATCACCAGAAGAGACCGCACCAACAAACCAGGAGGAAGAATCACCATAGTCCACAAAAGCACCATCAAAGTCTCGAGCAGCACCCGTGATACCCTCAACCTCGCCGAGCCCCTCCACTTCAGAATCTACATCAACGCCAACACCACCCTCGAAGGAACTCTGATCTATAGACCCCCAGGCCACCGCTCTCAATTCTGCAAAGCCATCGCCAACATCGTCAGTACCAACGCCCTCGACTCCACAGATGCATCCTCCTCAGCGATCTGAACTTTCACCTAGAAAACAACAACAACGCCAACACCACCAACCTGCTAGACAACCTCGCCATCCTCGGCCTCAAACAACTCGTAAGTTCACCCATCCACTCCGCAGGCCCCACACTCAATCCCATCTTCTCAGCCAGCAACCACGTCTATATCAGCCACACCACTGAACGCAGCTGGACAGACCACCGCTGCATCCACATCTCCTACCAGAATCCAGTCACCCACCACCACCGCACACAACCCGCCCTACGCAACTGGAGCAAAATATCAATGGATCAACTGATTTCCACACTCGCCCAGAACCCACCCCCAAGACCACAGACCCCAACACAGCCGCCACCAACCTGAATCGCTGGATAGAGGACTGCACCAACACCCTTGCACCGCTCCAAAAAACCCCAAAACACCCTCCACAGAATCAAGGCCAGCTGGTTCACCCCAGACCTACAGGAATCCAAACGGCTATGCCGCAGAATGGAAAAAACCCGGCACCTTCCAACTGCAACCACATTGCGTTCTATGATGCCGTACGCAAACATCACCAACTGATCCGCACCACCAAGAGGACCTACTTCAAAAACCGCATTGACACCAACGCTCACAAAAGTAAAGAGCTCTTCGGCATCATCAAAGAGCTCTCTACTCCCAAGACCTGCTCCAATGAACCCCAGCCATCACAGGAGTTCTGCAACTCACTCGCAACCCACTTCCGTCAAAAGATAGAAGAAATCCTCAACAGCTTCAACCCCCAGACCCACTAGCTGACTACAAACACCCACAAACCCAACACCCCAAGCAACACCCACCTCCTCCACACCTGGACCCCCGTCAACAAAGAAGACACCGCCAACACCACGGCCTCCATCCACTCCGGATCACCATCGGACCCTGCCCACACCATATCTTCAATAAAGCAAACATCATCATCGCTCCCCACCTCTGCAACTCCATCAACAGTTCCTTCAAGTCAGCCACCTTCCCAGAAAGCTGGAAGCACGCAGAAGTCAACGCCCTGCTGACAAAACCCAAGGCAGACCCAGACTACCCTAAGAACTACTGACCGATCTCCCTCCTCCCATTCCCAGCCAAAGTCATCGAAAAAATCGTGAACAGCCAATTATCCCGATTCCTGGAAGACAGCAGGGCACTCGACACCTCCCAATCCAGGTTCCGCAAACACCACAGCACAGAGCCCGCACTCATTGCTGCCACAGACGACATCAGGACCATGCTTGACGAAGGCGAAACAGCAGCACTCACCCACCTGGACCTCTCCGCAGCCTTTGACACGGTATGTCATCACACTGTCCGCACACGCCTCCATAACGTCGGAATCGGCGATAAAGCACTCAACTGGATCTCATAATTTCTTTCACGCAGAACCCTGAGAGTCCGCCTTCCACCGTTCCTATCAGAAGCCTCCAGAATCATCTGTGGCGTCCCCCAAGGCTCGTCACTCAGCCTCACGCTCTTCAACGTGTACATGGCCCTACTCGCCAACATCGCATGAACACACCACATCAACATAATTTTCTACAAAGACGACACTCAGCTAATCCTCTCCCTCACGAAAGACCCTACAGCTGCAAAAAACAACCTCCACAACAGACTCCAAGCCATCGCCAGCTGGATGGAATCAAGCCGCCTCAAATTAAACACAGACAAGACAGAGATCCTCATCTTCGGAGCCAACCCCTCAGCATGGAATGACTCCTGGTGGCCCACCTCCCTAGGATCCGCACCATCTTCCACCACCCACGCACGTAACCTGGGATTCATCTTGGATTCCACACTCAGCATGGCTCAGCAGGTCAACGCCATCTCCTCTTCTTGCTACAACACCCCCTGCATGCTCCGCAAAATCTTCAAGTGGATTCCCGTTGAAAATCAGGAAAACTGTCACCCACGCCCTGGTCAGCAGCCGACTAGACTACAGAAACACCCTATATGCAGGAACAACAACCAAACTCCAAACAAGGGTGCAAAGAATTCAGATGCATCGGCCCGACTCATTCTTGACGTCCCAGGCCGCAACCACATCACCCCCCACCTCAGAGACCTACACTGGCTACCAATACCAAAGAGGATCACCTTCAAACTCCTCAGGCCCTCCACAACACAGGCCCAGCCTACCTCAACGACAGACTCACCTTCCACACCCTCACCCGCATCCGCCACACCACCGCCGGAGGAAGATCCTTCTCCCACCTGGCCGCCAAGACCTCAAACTCCCTACCGCTCCACCTTCGCCAGACCCAAGACCTCTTAACTTTCAGGAAACACCTAAAGACATGGCTTTACGACCAGTAGTTCCCCCCAGTAGTTCCCCCACTCAGCGCCTTCAGACCCTAACGGCTGATTAGTGCGCTTTATAAATCCTGTGATTGATTGATTGATTGATTTAAAGGGACAGGTAAATCAAATATGCCAAACAGGTGTAAACCAATTAAACCATGTTTAGAGGAGAGAGCACATGCAGTTTAGCACTGATTAGCAGTGGTAAAGTGCTGCAAGTCCTAAAACCAGCAAAAAGAAGATCAGAAAAACAGGAGAAAGAGGGCACAAAGTTTGGGGTGACCCTACACAACGGGCCAGGTCCAACAGCATTATTTGAATTTGGTGCTCCACCTGTGCTTTATTCCTGATGTGGGTGCAGGGACAAACAGGTCATTGGGAGATGCACCAGGAAGAGTCACAATTATTGCACTATCTAGGAGCCTGAGGAAATCCCTCTCAGGCTGCTGCAGTCACAAAGTGCACCTACCTACAAAGGGGAAATCCATCAACCTCCACCCACCCTTCTTCAAAGACACTGCAGTGAAAAAAGAGTGGTGGGTGAAAACTTTCACTCAGTTTTCACTGCTAGTCCAACATCAGCGTAGGTGTGCCGGTTTATGTAGTTTCTGGAATGCAGCACACAGTTCAGGTCTGCTTAAGGCATCCCAATGAGGTTGCTGGTGGTACAAACCGGGACAGTGCATCACAATATTGTAGTAAGCCCCAGTGTTCGTGTGTGAGTTAATGCAGGAGAGCAGGTGGATACCTGGTGGCTGAGGCAGTAGCACAGGAAATATTATACGATATGATGAACGTAGGTATGTTCAATGTGCTTGTTACAATAGAAGTCCCTACTGGAATTATAGAGAAACGGATGTGTGCTAGAAAGGTATGATTTCAGTTGTGGGATTTGAAGCAATGACTTAAGTCTGCAAGCAATAACAAGCATTTGCAATGCAATGGGTCTCACGTTTACTCGAGTCAGAGCTATTAGCGTTGTAAATTCCTAACTGGACTTTTCTTGCCACATAAATTGAAAATGAAAAGTAAAATAGATGACCTAAGCAAGCCGATTCAAAGAGCAATGGCCACTATGAGCATGAGCGTGAAGGACAGACACAAAAGGAAAAATCAGTTCACTCGCAGTTAAACGTATCGGCAAACATGCAATTATCCCTATAAAGTGGTTGATGGCCAAGGCGGTAACAAAACTGCCCCAAGGAGGGACAAACGTAAAGCATTTACCAACGATAACAAAGGATTTGAACGAGTGATAGTGACAGGCTTGCGTGGGACTGGTTAAAAGCCCACAGATAGATTACAATAGGTCAGAGCGCTTGCTCACTCGACCTAAAAATGAAGTTAGCAGACTCAGAGTATGGTTCCATAAATTTGGGCCAAAGATGACATAGAACTAATAAGATGAAAAAAGGATGCATCCTGATTAAGGTAGGTCTGCAGCTGATACCAGAGCTAAAAGTTTGATAAAATTAAAACTATTAAGGAATCAACGAGACGTTAAAGGAAATGGACAACAAGTGATATCGAACATGAATGGAAGTTGGAAGTCAATTAAGCACAGATTAAATTACGACCTGTGGAAAAGTGCACTGCAAATACAATAGCGTTAGTAAAGTCAATAGGTTGTGGTGGTGAAATCTATTGGCTTTGACAATTACTTTTTGGTTTATCCTAGATCGGCATTGTAAATGTATGCACATCCGTGGTAGTCTTCCTTGAATGCATTGTTTTCTTTTTACAAACCCTTTTTAAAGACGGCCACTGGAAATGTATATGCATTTATGGAGGCTTCTTAAAATGGGATTGGTAAAATTAAAAGTAATTTAAAGATGCCTGCTGAACAAGTGTGTGTATGCAGGCATGTAGATGGCTATTTTGAAATTATGAAAAATAAAAAAACATTTTAAGAGATCAACCCAGTGCAGTGGGAAATTTGCTAGGGAGCTGGTCGCACAGCAGAATGTTCAAGAGATATACTGGGGGAACAGAGTGAGACGGAGGCAGACAAAAAAGCCCTTTACATGCACTGCAATGCAATGTCTGACGTCAGCAGTGGAAAAATCCATCGACCTTTCAAATTCAAAAACACTGAGATCAAAATGCTCTTGGGTGGAAAAACTAAAAAGTAAGGAAGAAGCCCATGAAATCAGGAACAGGGAAGTGAGTTAGATAACAAAGCCATACAATCATGAACGAAGAAATGACCCAGAGCTCACTATATGCATACAAAATATAGTTAAAACGATAGGTATCTCTGAGACAACGCAGGTCGTCTGTAGCTGAGATCTAAAAGGTTTATGGAAAGCTGAGTTTTAAAGTATTTCAACATGATAACAGTGAAATTCTGGGAACCAAGATGGAAAGGTGTCAATGGCCATCTTAATATACTTATTGAAGGATGGAATTACCTTATTTACCATATCGTTCAACACATCCATCCAAAGTTTCTTGGGCTCGATGGCTAAGCCAAAGTGACAACCACAGATAAGAACCTACATCTGCAGTCTCAATTTAATTGCAAAAGTTATGGAATCATGGGTTCAATAGTGAATGCATTCATAGCAATCACCTGAAGAGCCATATAAAAGTTTGTATTTTTTCCATGATGATTTTAAAGAATAGCTTTAGAAAAGTTTGAATATAGTATTGTGAAAAGAAAAAGTGCATTTCTTTTGTTCATATTTTTTATGCGCAAACCCACAGCTAACTCTTTTGCTCCGAGTCTCCCACTTGAAGTATTTGTAATTCCTAATTAAATGTTATTGTTCCACTGCTGATATCTGTTCAATTCTAATATCAGTACCACTAATTCCCAAAAGCGATTAAAATGTATTAATGCCATGAATTATGTTTCACCAAAATGCAAGTGGCAGCTTATTTCGCATTACAGACATTTTCTCCCCAAGTATCATCACAGGGTAGACTCTTGTGTTATGCTGACGTCATCGACAGAATCCTATTACTGAGGTGCTAGGGGAAGGGCAAACGTCATATCTACAGGAAGTAAACAGAGCTTATAGGCCCCACTTTACTTTCTGCTGCTACCTCTGCCCATAACAACAGTGGCATCAAGTGGAGGAGAGAAGGAGAGAGAGGTTGTGGGTAGATGGCGAGAGAGAGACGGGCAGCAGGGCTAATTTGAATTTTTTTACGAGGTCTGCTTTTGTTTTCCACTCCAGCCCTCTCACCACTCTGGACAATACAGAGTCCTCCTATTTAGGAGATGAAATGTGACAAGAGAAGTCCCACTCCAAAGTCCCAGGTGCACTGCATGCATTAAATAAATACCTTTCTGGACTGATCCACAGAGTCTCACTCAGAGGCCCAGATGAACCAACTCCAATGGCTGGATGGGGTAAGTAGTTATTCTGCTCTGCACTAATGGAAACTTAAAGTCAATGAAATCTAAAACTTAGATGAAAATGCAAACATACCTCTACCGAGAAGAAGTGTGTTTTCTCAGGCCTCCCAGAGGCCTAGAAGGGACAGAAGACACTGAACAAATAAATGTTGAATAAACAAATGCTACATAACTAAAGGACCATTGGCCTCGCACAACATAAGAGAGGAAAATGGGATTTCAGGTAGCGTGGTGGGGAGAACATGGTTGGCAAGAATATGGATACATACTCACCGAGTCAATCAGATCCATAGGGTCTTATGGATAGCAGCATGTAGGTTCCAGCATGAGTATCCAGAGGGGAGGTTAGAAATAACCTGAAGGCCTGCTATCATTATATGCAGAAATTCACCATATCCTCTTAGGGACAGGATTATTGTTTCCTAATTAATCAACTTGTACAACATGCTACATGTTTCTGGACCGGATCACTGACATAATAATATTGATTACAATGATATAGTGACACACAAATATCATGTCAAAAATAGCAATGACACAAATATCAATTGCCTATATTTATATTGGTAAGTACATAAATATCAGACAAAAAATCGTTTCACATTAATGTCTTTTTTTCAATATATATGTTGTTTAAAATAGTAAATCTTAAATATTTTAATACATAACATTAAAATAATGCATATTAAATACATTTAATTAACATTTAATATTAAATAGAAATATATACTTATAAAAACACACACAAATACATGTGTGTATATATTTATATATACATATATAATATATCACTACTATTGAAAAAAATATTTTACACTATATCATTATATTATATATATTATATTGCTTGTATTTTTTCAATATATTACTATTAAAAACATATATATTGTTATAAATATAAATATATAAATCATTGAAATGTAACAAAATCAAATACAAAATACTGAGGCCCATATTTATACTTTGTTTGCACCACATATGTGTCAAAAGCGACAGAAACATACAAAATCCAATTGCATTTTATATATATATTTATATTTTCTATAAATATGGGAAAAAATAACTTACCAAAATAAATGTACTGAATATACAACACACACACACACACATATATACATATATATAAAAAACCTACTGAGAGTCGCCAGTAGGTAGTTATAGTTAGGCCCTAGTTTCCATAGAAAAGGTGTTTTTTGACTTGCTTATGTCTTTGGCACTGTTTGACGAATCTTCACAAAATTTTCCCAGAAAAGTGTCACGTAATGTCTTGTTGTGCATGGAAAGTTTTAGGATGATCCGTCCAGCGAGGGCAGTGAAAAAAGGGTGTGCCATAAAAGTGTGTTCCCATGTTAATTCCCATGGACTGATTAGACAAGCCTGCAGTCCGAACCACTGGACAGAATAACACTAAAGTTGGCTAAAAGGTAGCTTTTGGTCTGAAGACTACCCTTGTTTAATTTTATGTAAATCCGTTCAATAGTGTTTGAGTTATTAAAAGACAAAGAAATTTGTATCTCCAGGGCCCCGGATCCAGGGAGATCTCCTGCTGAGGTCTGATCGGCTGCCATCACTTCAAACAAGAACAGCTATGTTGGGACTTATCCCTATCCCCCTAGCCTTAATCCAGGGGCCCCCCAAAGCCTCATAAGTATTTTTTTTATATCACTGAGAAATCTGCAGCTGAATCCATGAATTTCGCTGTGATTAAAAAAAAAGTGATCTTCCATGTTTATAAATGCTTTGGCCCCTGGGTGGGCCGGGTCCAATGGGCACTGTGGGGTAAAAATAGGAGGGGGCACATGGGGCCCCCCTCCTAGGGATATTAGAAGCCCCGGGGACCACCACCTTACTGGGGTTTGATTAATAAAAATGCGGGGAACAATGTGGCCCCCGCACCCTGGGGACCACTACTTATTGGGGGCTAGAAGTTTAATCATGTAATTGGGGGTTCCAGCAGACGCCTCAAGGCCCATGGATCACCGTCTCCCTGGGACCATATTTAGAAAGGATGCCAGTGCTGTGCAGTCCCCTGCTCCCCGGGGACCACCACCTCCCTGGGGTAACATGATATCATTATAAGAGGAGGTCCTGCGGACTGCCCCAAACACCCTGGGGACCACCACTTCACGCTGCAAAATATACAAAAAATAGTGGGCCCCGGGGATCACTACCTCCCCGGGACAAAATAGAAAAAATGGAGGGGGATGCACAGCCCTCCCCTCTTGGGGCCATGCATGGCCCTGGGGACCGCCACCCCCCCAGGGCAATTATCTGCTACCTTCTGAGGTGCCCACCATCAGGAGATAGCTGTTTGCTTTTGCTTGGCGGGTGCTGACATCTCCTGCTAAGCAAAAGCAAACACACTGCTTCACCAAGCGGGAGCTTTAAAAATGCTCCTGCTTGTTGGAAGCCGAGTTTTCATCTCTTTTCCTGCAAACTAAAATGGGGGCAGGGAAAGAGATGAAAACATTGCTCCTTTACGCAGGGAGCTGCTATCTGTAGCAGCTCTCTACCTCTGCATTCCAGAGCAATGCTGCCGGGAGCTGGTAGGACAACGGGGGCCTTGAAGATTTCCCCGCGGTCCCCATGAATGGATGCCCTGAACACCCAGTGACATGAAGTGGGGGCCCAGAGAATGGGATCACTGGGCCAAATAAAGATAGTCCTGGGGAGGTGGTTTTGCTTCCCAGGGCCTGGGGAGTCCACATGGCCCCCTCCATATTGTTTTAAAATGTTGCTCTGGGGGAAGTGGCGGATCCCAGGGTTGTCCGTGCAGCCACCCCACATACTTTTTTAATGTTGTCCTGGGAAGCTGGTGGTCCCCAGGACACAGGGGGACTGCGTGCCCCAGCCACGTTTTTTGTATTATATAGCCCTGGTGAGGTGATGGTTCCTGAGGCCTTGGGGGTCCGTGCAGCCCCTCATATATTTTTAAATGTTGTCCCGGGAGAGGTGGTGCTCCCAGGACCTGGGGGGGGGTCTGTGAACCCCCAATTATTTTTTTTTGGTATCCCGGGGGAGGTAGTGGTCCCAGGGGCCCTGGGGCGGGGACTGCAAGCCCCCCTAAGGTTCTTTATTATGAGGCCCCAGGGAGGTGGTGGTCCCCGGTGCCCAGGGTTCTGTGTAGACCCCCATATATTTTTTAATGTTGTTGCAGGGAGGTGGTGGTCCCCAGGACCTGGGGGTCTGTGCGGTGTTCCTAAGTTTTTTTATTCTGTTGGCCCAGGGAGGTAGCAGTCCCCGGGGCACAGGGGGGTGTCCGTGCAGTTACCCATATATTTATTGAATGTTGCACTGAGGAGGTGATTGTTCCTGGGGCCTGAGGGAGGTAGTGTGGCCCCTAAACATTTTTATTAGGTAGCCCAGGCTAGGTGGTGGTCCCTGTGATTTAATGTTGCCCCCTTTACGTGCCAAACCCCATCGGCCATGCATGGCATGGGGTCTGGAGCTTAAAGAGGGTCCTGCGGCCAACCCCCGCCACGCATGACCAAAAACCAAGAATGGCACAGGGTTGGTGTAGGTTACAGGGGGATGGCCGCAGGGCTTGGCCACAGGCTGGGCCCTGTGGCAACTCCTGCTGCTAATGTCCAATGGTCGTATGTGGTGTGGGGTTGGTGTGGTTAAAGGGGATTGGGTGGTTATAGGGGGTTGGCCACAGGGTCTTTGGCCATGTGCGGTGGGGTTGGCCAACCGGGGCCAAGCCTGTGGTCAGTCCCTGCCACCAGCCCCTATAAACACCCAACTCCATGCTATGCGCGGCCAGTGGGGTTGACCACAGGGCATGCCTGCAACAAACCCCTATGACTACCCAACCATACCGAAGGCTGTGCAAAGTTGGGGATGGCCACAGGGCTTGGCCTGTGGCCAGGCCTTGCAGCCAACACCCCTAACCACCCAACCCACGCTGCACACAGCCTTTGACCATTCACAGCAGTAGTTGGCTGCATGTTCACATGACCCCCTAACCCATCCAATCTGAGCACTAGGGTGCCGTTTAAATATTTTTTGGGAGGGGGAGGGGGAGTGCTGTATGGCCTCGCTCTTCAGGCCAATCTTGGGCCCAGAGACCCCATCCCCCGGGGCACAGCCTAAATTTTTAATATTTTTGGGGGGACTGCTACCAGCACCATGCACCACCCCATGTGGCTCAGCAAATGCGGCTGTTTAAAAAAGACTGACTATAAATAGACCACAGAACCAAGGAATTCCTTCAAGCAGTTTGAGATCCCAACAGATGACCAATTTGATGGCGAATACCTCTAAAGTGACAGCTCCTTATATGTTTAACATTTTTACTACTATGTTTCAACCAGGGGTTTTCCCTACCTGCTGGAACACTGCTTCGGTCCTTCCCCTATAAAAAAAACCTAATCTAAATATGTTGAGCCTGAATAATTATTGGCCAATCTCGTGACTTCCGTTTCCCATCAAATGGGTGGAAAAACTGATGAATGAACAACTTGACTCTTTCATTGAGAAGTAGCATCTTCTTGATGACATGCAATTTGGCTTTAGGAAAGGCTTTAAGGCACTATGTACGGCCGGCCTATAAAACCCTTAGTGGGCTGGGCCCCAACTACTTTAAGTCAAAGCTGAGGAGATACATACTGAACAGAACTTTGTGTTCTGGCTCTGCCATGAATTTGGTGGTGCCATCCTTCAAACGGTTGTCTTGGGGTTGTAGATGCTTTTTTAGGTCTACAGCATTGCAATAGAACTATCTTTCTTGCAGCCTGAAATCAGCAGCTTCCTTCTTCCTCTTTAGAAAGTCCTTAAAATGTGTCTCTTTACACAAGCAAGAGGATAATTGAGTTTTACTCTTCCTTGTTCTCGCTTCATTCATTTAATAATTCATTCAAGCCTATAAAAAACTCTCTCTGTCTCTCTCTCAATTTCTCTCTGTCAATCTCATTCTCTAAATCTCTCTCTCTCAATGTCTCATTTTGCTATTGCAATGGTCTCTCCATACAATGACTTCAAAGAGTCGCACTAGAAGAACAGAGTCACCTCTGGCATACTTTTAAAGCGTTTGAGTGTCACTCAATATATTGAAAGTTCAATTCATGTTATCTCATGGGAGAGTGTCTGTTTATTTACTCGTGTTTTGAATATTAAATATTCTTAGTGATGGAACATTTACATCTTTGTCATAGGGATGTCTGGACAGTGCGTAGTGAGGAGTCACCTGAAGCCTAGTGGCTAAATTCTCAGACACTCAGACAGGATGTTGAGGGTTCGAGTTAGCTGTCATTTTTCAGCTTTAAATTATTTTCAAATTCATGACTGGGTGGGTATAGCGGCTGGCTGCAAGGCCTGATTGCAAGCCAGGCCCTGCGGTCAACTATCATTGAAAATGTCATTGTAATATTTGCAGTAAACTAGCACTGCTAATTACCCCACATATTACAAGACTCGTAACATCTTTGATAATATCTTTGATAAGATGATGTAGTATTTGCAGGAGAATGTTTGAGGAAAAGACTGAGCATGTCGGGGTATTACTTACCTAAAAACAATTGTATTCTTGTCACTAAAACTTCTGCATCACGATATTGTTTTCTGATATTTCTGTATCTCAATATTTAAAACTCAATATTTTGTGCAAACTCCTTCTGGACCAGTAGACTCCATAGTTAAAGCAGATCACACAGATTTTCCTAGGGTGGTTGAGAGTCTGCCCACCAGAGCTATAGGTAAAAAGCTCCTTTTAGTATACTTGCTCCTGGTATATGGGGCTGCAGCAATGCTCATAACTGGGGTGGAGGGTACCTCTTGGCTGTAGCACCTGACAAGCAGCAAAAATAGTGATCATGATCACTTAACTCACAGGCTGTTGAACCGACTAGAAGAAACAAAGGGAATGCACAATAAGGTTGAATGGGGCAATGTAGCACAGATTTTCTTGGCATGATGAGATATATGACCCTGTCAACAAATCAAGGCACTTCAGATACCATCTGTGAGCTACTTAAACAAGGGCACCAAGCCAGCATCACCTACTATCTGGATCGGTGCTTCAGGGAGCATGTGCTTACTCTGCTCAACAGAACCAAAAATGAGATTCTTGCAGAGTCGAACTGGCTTATAGGGCAGTGTGGCTGTTTTGTTGCCTCCTTGTGGGCCTGTTTTATCACTACAGACCTCTTTGCTACTACCACAAAACATTACCTCCAACCAGCACAAATGCATGCTGTCTCCCATACCTTACAAAACACCTACACAAGGTGTGTTTACAAGTACAAAACTGCTCCGATTTGCTAATTTGGATCACTTTTTAGTTATCTGATTCACTAATGGGGGGGGACACTTTTATTTTGCCCCCCCTGCATATTTTCTGTCCCTATCCGTGCTTGGATTCTCGTGAGGAACAGAGCCGGACCTATTACCCTTCGACTGACCCTCAGACATCAGAACTCCTTAATATACCTCTACAAAATTAAATAGCCTGAGAGTGCTTTATACCTCAACACTCTCCTTTAGTTCACATGTTAATATAGTGGTTGAGGAAATCAACCTTCAATTTTCTTTCTTCTGAAACAGTACTCTCACTTCTCAAAATGGAGTAGAGTGCGAAGCTACTGAAAACCCTTCACATGGAACATCTCTACTACTACAGTATTAACTATGCAGGATTTAAAAATCGCAATTTCTAGTTGCAAGGTGTACAAAAACGGGCAACAAGAATATGCCTGTACCGCTCTATGCACTACCACATAAACCCTGCTTTTGAGTTATATATTGTGCAATGGTAGATGCACAAATCACGTTCAAGGCTCTATGCACAGTTTACAAGTCCTACTGGATGATCAGACGCATGTACTTGTAGAAGCAGTCATCCAAACACACCCCTATTGAGAACCTATGCTCAGCCGCGTTACTCTTACCAAACACTCTAAAATCAGGTGAAGCATGGAGGTAGACTCTAGAAGCACACAGTTACAGGAAAGCCCTGAATCTTAACCTAGGAGCAGAACCAAACCAGAAGCAGTGGAGGCAGTGCTGTTTACGCTAAACTTTTGTGCTTCACATAACTTCATTCCCCTCTGCAAACCTAATAGTGGTTGTGCTTCAGTAGGACTGTGTCTGACTAACATTTGCTGCACTTCGGAAGTACTGTGTATCACTAATAGTGGTTGTGCTTCAGTAGGACTGTGTCTGACTAACATTTGCTGCACTTCGGAAGGACTGTGTATCACTAATAGTGGCTGTGCTTCAGTAGGACTGTGCATCAGTAATGGTAGCTACCCCTCAGTAGGACTGGGTATCAATAACAGTGGCTGTGCATCAGAAGAACTGCGTAAGGTTAATAGAGGCTGCGCTTCAGAAGGGCTGTGTATCACTAACATTATTTGTGTCTCAATAGGGCTGTGTATCACTAGCAGTACCTTGAGCCTCAGAAGGGCTGTGTATCACTAACAGTGGCTGCACCTCAGTAGGACGGAGTATCATTAACAGTGGCTCTGCCTCAGTGGAACTGTGAATCACTAACAGTGGCTGTGCCTCAGAAAGACTGTTTATCAAGACCAACCACCTCCGTTGCATACTCCTCAACACGCGCTCAGCACGCAAGCATGCCATCGAAGTCTGGGACCTACTCAACTCCACCTCCCCGGACGTGGCCTTTCTAACCGAAACTTGGTGGAACGACTCCTCAGCACCCGACATCGCCATAGCCATCCCGAACGGATACAAAGTTGCCCGCTGAGACCGCACCAACAGAACCGGAGAAGGCATAGCCATCGTCCACAAAGCCACCCTTGAAAACAAAACCACCCTGGACGACTCTTTCAGCGCCACCGAACCCCTTCACTTCCAAGTCCGCACCGACCCCAACACCACGCTCAGAGGAACACTCATCTATAGACCCCCAGCACCCAGGGCACCTTTCAGCAACGACATCGTCGACCTGGCCAGCACCCACGCACTCGCCTCCACGGACTACATCCTCCTCGGGGACCTGAACTTTCACCTCGAAAAAAACAATGACACCAACTCCACCACCCTGACCGAAAACCTCGCCAACCTCAGCTTGACACAGCTCGTCAACACACCCACCCTCACAGCCGGTCACACCCTTGACCCCATCTTCTCCACAAGCAACCACGTCACCTTCAACCATACCACTGAACTCTACTGGACCAACCACCACTGCATCCACTTCACCTTCAAGAAACAGACAGAACACCAACTCACCGAACAACCACCACGCCGCTGATGGGGCAAAGTCACCGAATTTCAACTAACCAACGCCCTAGCCCAGAAACCGCCCGTCAAACCCACCGACCCTGACATCGCGGCACACAACCTCAAGCTATGGATCAACGACGGCGCCGACCGCCTTGCTCCACTCAGAAAACCCTCCAACAACCACATCAACAAAAAAGCCACCTGGTTCACCGACGACCTCCAAGCCTCCAAACGCCACTGCCGAAAACTCAAGCAAACATGGCTACTCGAACGCACTCCAGACAACCACACGGCACTCAAGGATGCCACACGCAAACACCACCAACTCATCAGGCCAGCAAAAAGATCCTCCTTCAAAACCCACCTAGAAAACAACACCCACGACTGCAAAGAACTTTTCAGCATCGTAAAAGAACTCTCCAACCCAAACGCCACCGTCAACGACATCACCCCCTCCCAAGAACTATGCGACACCCTAGCAACCGCCTTTCACCAAAAAATCATGGACATCCACGACAGCTTCAACTCCCCTCACACTCCGGACGCTTCTACCCCACTCACCACGAACTCCACCCGCTCCAGCCGACTGACCTTCTGGACCAACATCAGCGACGACGAAACCCGCAAGACCATGAACTCCATCCACTCCGGATCACCATCAGACCCCTGCCCACACCACATCTTCAACAAAGCAGACACAGCCATCGCACCACACCTATGGAAAGCCATCAACATCTCCTTCGAAACTGCAAGATTCCCGGACAGCTGGAAACACGCTGAAATCAACGCCCTTCTCAAAAAACCTAAGGCGGACCCCAAGGACCTGAAAAACTTCCGGCCCATCTCTCTGCTCCCTTTCCCGGCGAAGGTCATCAAGAAAATCGTCAACACTCAGCTCACTTGGTACCTCGAAGACAACAACATCCTCGACCCCTCCTAGTCCGGCTTCAGATGCAACCACAGCACTGAAACCGCCCTCCTCGCCGCCACCGACAACATCAGAAGCCACCTCGACAATGGAGAAACATCAGCCCTCATCCTCCTAGACCTATCAGCTGCCTTTGACACCGTATGTCACCACACCCTAAAATCCCGCCTCCACGCAGCAGGAATCCAGGACCAGGCCCTCGAATGGACCGCATCCTTCCTCACCGGCAGAACCCAAAGAGTCCGCCTCCCCCATACCAATCCAAAGCCTTCTACATCATCTGCGGCGTACCCCAGGGCTCATCCCTCAGCCCGACGCTGTTCAACATCTACATGGCCCCCCACACACAAGTGGCCCGTCAGCAGAACCTCAACATCATCTCCTATGCTGACGACACCCAACTCATCTTCTCCTTCACCAAGGACCCGCACACCACCAAAACCAACCTCCACGAGGGACGAAAAGCCATCGCCGACTGGATGAGCGACAGCCGGCTAAAACTGAACTCAGACAAAACAGAGGTCCTCGTCCTTGGGCGAACCCTCTCCGCCTGGGACAACTCATGGTGGCCTTCCATGCTGGGTCCCCCACCGACACCCACCGACAGCGCACAAAACCTCGGCTTCACCCTCGACTCCTCACTCTCCAGGTCTAAGCTGGTCAGCACCATCTCCTCCTCCTGCTACAACACATGCTTCGCAGAGTTTATAAATGGATCCCAACAGAAACAAGAAAAACAGTAACCCAGGCCCTCGTCAGCAGCAGACTCGACTACGGCAACGCCCTCTACACCAGTATCTCATCCAAACTCCTCCAGCGCCTCCAACGCATCCAAAACGCTTCCGCCCGACTCATCCTCAACATCCCTCACCACTGCCACATCATCCCCCACCTAAGAGACCCTCACTGGCTTCCCGTCAACAAGAGGACCACCTTCAAGCTCCTCACCCACGCACACAAGGCACTCCACAACACCGGACCATCATACCTGAACAACAGACTCAGCTTCTACACCCCCACCCGGCATCTCCGCTAACCTCGCCCTCGCCTCCATCCCCGGCATCCGACGCAAATCTTTTGGCAGCAGATCATTCTCGTACCTCGCCGCCAAGACCTGGAACACCCTCCCGCCGGATCTATGACAGACCCAGGACAATCTTTCCTTCAGAAAACTACTCAAGACTTGGCTCTTCGAGCAGTAGCAGCACCCTCCCCCCCCCCCCCCCCCCACCAGCGCCTTGAAACCCTTACGGGTATGTAGCGCGCTTTACAAATTGTTTGATTGATTGATTGATATCATTAACAGTGGCTGTGCCTCAGTAGAACTATGTATCACTAACAGTGGCTATGCCTCAGTAGGACTATATAACATTAACAGCGACCACACCTAGGAAGGACTGTGTATCACTAACAGTAGCTGCGTCCTAGTAAGACTGTCAGTAACGGTGGCTGCCCCTCAGAAGGATTGTGTATTACTAACAGTGGCTGCGCTTCGAAAGAACTGTGTATCAGTAACAGCGGCTGCGCTTCGGAAGGACGGTGTATCACTAACAGTGGCTGCGCCACAGTAGGACTGTGTATCACTAACAATGTCTGATCCTCGGAAGGACTGTGTATCACTAACAGTGGCTGTGCTTCGGAAGAATTGTGTAACATTAACAGTGGCTGCACACTGGAAGGCCTGTGTATCATTAATAGTGGCTGGGACTGTTTATCACTAACAGTGGCTGCAACTCGGAAGGACTGTGTATCACTAACTGTGGCTGCACCTTGGAAGGACTGTATATCACGAACAGTCGCTGTGCTTCAGTAAGACTGTAACAGCACCTCAGTAGGACTGTGTATGACCCACAGTGACTGTGCTTCAGAAGGACTGTGTATCACTAACAGTGGCTGTGCCTCAGTAGGACTCTGTGTCACTAACAGTGGCTGTGCCTTAGTAGGACTATGCATGACTAACAGTGACCAAACTTTGGAAGGGGTCTGTATCAGTAACAGTGGCTGCCCCTCAGTTGAACTGATTAACAGTGGCTGTGCCTCATTAGAACTGTGTAGAGTTACCAGTGGCCACACCTCAGTAGGAGTATCACAAACAGTAGACGTGCTGCAGAAAGACTTTGTATCACTAACAGTGGCTGTGCCTAAGTTGGCCTGTGTATCATTAACAATGGCTGCGCTTCAGTAGGGCTGTGTATCAGTAACGGTAGCTATGCCTCAGTAGGACTGTGAATCACTAACAGTGGTTGCGCATTAGTAGGACTGTGTATCACTAGCAGTGGCTACCTTAGTAGGACTGTGTAACAGTGGCTGCACCTCAGTAGGACTCATGCTAAGAGTGATCCACCATGTACACAAATTTTGGTCATGACCTAACCAGCATCAGCACAACCCATCAATCAAATCAAACATCAGAAACTTTTGAGTCAGTAGTCTTTACGCATTATGACCCACTTGGCCACAAATAATCTCACCTTTTAGTAAAATTAGAAAGTTTATTTCCCTATATTATCAATTCTAATTTCACATAAATTAATCTCAAAACCAAAAAAATATGCATATACAAACAACAGAGGCTGACAAAAGCTGCGGAAGAATCTCAATTTAACCAAGGCATATATCATTAAATATTCAAGAGTTACCGTACAAAATAATAACATCAATAACTGAACAATAGAAATGGCATACATCTAAAGTTGACAGGTGAATAAATTCAATTCTTTGTTAAAATCATTTGTTGGACATGGACACTCTATCTATCCCTCTAATTTGAGAAGCATGTTTGGGCTTCAAGCAAAAAGAATCATTAGACAAATGTTACTTTGGAAAACACCTAACTAGGGCTCTATCAAAATAGTGGTTGGTATCTAAAAGAAAAAAACAAAATCTATAACAGAAACAATAGCATTTGAATGTTAGAAATTGGGTCTTTGGTTGGCAGTCAGGTGACCCCCGGTCCAAGCAAGGACCCTCACTCTAGTCAGGGTAAGTCACATACAATCCAAGTTATCCTGTGCCCACCCTCTGGTAGCTTGGCACTGAGCAGTCAGGCTTAACTTGGAAGACAATATGTAAAGTATCTGTGCACTAAATCATACAATAACACCATATATCATCACACAAATACACCACACAGTGTTTAGAAAAATATATAATATTTATCTGGTAAGATGCAGGTCAAAACGATTAAAATGCAATAAGTGTATGTTCAGATATCACTGTAAAAGTGATATAAAGTGTCTTAAGTCTTGTAAAAGCAAACAAAGTCTCTTTCAAGCACAAAGTACCTGGTTCATGTGCAAAATCTCCGCAAAGAACCGCAGAGGAGGAGATGCGTGGAAACAAAGGGGATGCGCGTCAATTTCTCGGGCCGCACACAGCAATGCGTCGTTTAGTTTTCACGCAGGGACGGCTCCGCGTCTTTGGGTTGCAGAGTTTTCAGACACCCCGGGGATGATGCATGGATTTCCTGAGCTGGCAGGATGAAGTCACAGGAGCTGCGTCGATTCCTCTCTGGAAGTTGGGCTGCATCGTTGTGGCTCGGCTGTGCATCGATCCAGTGGGCCGTGTGGCAAATTTCCAGTCACTATGCTGGCACTGCATCGATCTTCTTGGTGCGAAGTCGGGCTGCGTCGTTCCAGTTCGGCGTGTGGTGAAATTTTCACTGCAATGCAGGCTGTGCATCGTTTCTGGCAGGCTGTGTCAAATTTCGCTGCACAAGGAGTCCTTCTTATAGAGATGAAGTCTTTTTGGTCCTGAGACTTCAGGGAACAGGAGGCAAGCTCCATCCAAGCCCTTGGAGAGCACTTCTTCACCTCAGCCAGAGAGCAGCAAGGCTGCAGGGCAACAGCTTGGCAGCAGTCCTTTACAGAAAACAGACAGGTGAGTCCTTTGGGCAGCCAGTCAGTTCTTCTTGGCAGGATGCAGGTTCTGGTTCAAGTTTCTTCTCCAGAACCCTGCCCTATGGGTTACCTACAGCATACCTTAGGGTGTCTTGTATGTAGAAAAAGGGGAGTTTTAGGCTTGGCAAGTACTTTTAAATGCCATGTCGAGTTGGCAGTGGAACTGCACACACAGGCCTTGCAATAGCAGGCCTGAGACAAGGTTAAGGGGCTACTTAAGTGGGTGGCTCAATCAGTGCTGCAGGCCCACTAGTAGCATTTAATCTACAGGCCCTGGGCACATATAGTGCACTCTACTAGGGACTTATAAGTAAATTAAGCACTTCAATTGGGTATGATCCAATATTACCATGTTTAAAGGGAGAGAGAATATGCATTTTAGCACTGGATAGCAGTAGTAAAGTTCGCAGAGTCTTTAAACCAGCAAAAACGGTATCTAAAAAGTGGAGGGAGGCAGGCAAAAAGTTAGGGGTGACCACCCTAAGGCTCACAGGTCTAACAATTTGGTTATATCTCTCCTGAATGGATCAGCAAGCTGTGATTTCTTTGTCAGTTGGACATCCGTCTGCTCAACGTTGGCAAGGGACAGTGAAGGGGGGCTTGGCTCAACCACGTTTGGGCTCTAAGTTAACTGACCCAACTTAAAAAGGGCATCACACTAAGAAACAACATAACACAATTAAGCTATAAGGCTAAAGCTAGGAAGAGAAGATGTCAGGAACTGCTCTGCTCCTCCAACAGGACTGGAACAAGAACTATTACTAATGGCTAATTGTTAAGATGTATACTGCTTACAGCTAATTTTCGACTGACTACTGCTTCCCATGTAGTTGGGGATAAACTAAAAATCCATAAAGTATTTTCTCACGTCGCCATTGGTCTGAATATTGTGTTTTCACGGTAGAACCAATAAACATTAATTCCCAAATCCATGATATAACTAGACAGTCTTTCACACGTTGATGATTGGCTCCTCTTCTCCCGTTCCCATCACCAGTTTTGTCAGGTAACTTTTTAGTTGCAATTTACACTTTCGTCAGAGAGGCCATTGTTAAGTCCTGGGAACATTGTCTTCTCACGCATCAAAGTTACAAGTATTGATTTGTAGTACAGCACATTTCAGCAGACAATTCTCAAAAGAAAGTTTAAGGCATCGACTAGTTTGCCATTACAATGTTACAAATCTATTTAGTCAGCACTGTGTTAACAAAGAATAAGTGTTAATTCTCTGCTTTCACAAAACATTTACGAACATTAATTTAGGCCATAAAGCTCATCATGAGGCCTTGTTTCATAATGACTCTATGCCTAGTATATTTAAGCAAATATGTTTCATTAATACATTAGTATGATCCACTAATACATTTTATTCTACATGTGCACATTATTTAAACTATTAATGTAATTTCTTTATTAATGTCGTACATGTATGGTGGCCACTTCAGTGGGCATATTTTCCAAGACACTCAATTTCTCTATGTTAGCCTAATTCATGTACATTCTTAGATATTAATCAATGCAAATGTATTAGTAATTAATTCAGCTTTTAGACTATCACTAACATTATCTGCACCTCAGTAGGACTGTGTATCACTAACAGTGCCTGAGCCTCAATAGGACTGAGTATCATTAACAGTGGCCGCACCTCAGTGGAACTGTGTACTGCTAACAGTGGCTGTGCCGCAGAAAGACTGGGAAGCACCAACAGTCGCTGCATCTCAGAAGTATTGTGTATCTCTAACAGTTGCTGCACCTCAGCATGACTGGGCATCACTTATAGTGGCTGTGCCTAAGTAGGACTGTGTATCACTAACAGTGGCTATGCCTAAGTAGAACTGTGAATCACTAACAGTGGCTGCGTCTAAGTAGTACTGTGTATCACTAACAGTGGATGTGCCTAAGTAGGACTGTGTATCACTAACAGTGGCTGCATCTAAATAAGACTCTGTATCACGAACAGTGGCTGCCCTCAGTAGGACTGGGTAACCTAACAGTGGCTGCATCTGAGTAGGACTCTGTATCACTGACAGTGGCTGCACCTCAGTAGGACTGTGTAAACTAAGAGTTGCTGCGCTTTGGAAGGACTGTGTATTACTAACAGTGGCTGCAGCTCAGTAAGACTGTGTATCACTAACAGTGGCTGCCCCTCAGAAGGACTGTATATAACTAACACTGGCTGCGCCTCAGAAGGACTGTGTATGAGGAACAGTGGCTGCACTTTGGAAGACCTGTGTATCACTAACAGTGGCTGCTCCTCAGTAGGACTGTGTATCACGAACAGTGGCTGCCCCTCAGTAGGACTGTGCAACAGTGATTGCGCCTCAGAAGGACTGTGTATCACTAACAGTAGTTACATCCAAGTAAGACTGTGCATCACTGACAGTGGCTGCCCCTCAGAAGGACTGTGTATCACTAAGAGGGGCTGTGCCTCATTAGGACTGCGTATCACTAACAGTGGCTGCACTT
The DNA here is from genome assembly GCF_031143425.1 of Pleurodeles waltl. Lineage (NCBI taxonomy): Eukaryota > Metazoa > Chordata > Amphibia > Caudata > Salamandridae > Pleurodeles > Pleurodeles waltl. The sequence continues at coordinate 323,442,466 of NC_090436.1, forward strand.
AGGATAGACTGTGCATCCCTAACAGTAGGCTATGGGCCTTATGATGACTTTGGCGGATGAAAAAGCCCATCTGCCGTAGTCCCGACAGGTAGGTTACCACCAGTGTGGCAGCCTCCCCACCGGGCCCATTAGTAGTTTCCCGCTGGGTCAGCGGGCGGAAACACAGTTTCCACCTGCTGGCCCAGCAGGAATCAGCCTACAGCATTGTCTTGCTTTAGTTTTCAGGGTGCAGCAGCACCCATCGCAATGTTCACTGTCTGCAAAGCAGGCAGTAAACATTGCAATGGGGGCCCCTTGGAGCCCCCTGCACCCTGTCTCTGCCAGCCTTTTCATAGCGGGGTTACTGACATGAGACCGGTGGCGTAGAAGGGGGTCGTAACCCCCAGAGCGGCGCTGCTTGCAGCACTGTCCTGGCGGGTTAGGACCGCTAGCACCACCAGTTAATCGTGTAGATGAAAACTGGCGGTGCTGGCAGTCCGACCGCGGCACTACCACCATAGTTATAATATGGCGCTAATGCGGCGGCCCGAATGCCACTGAATGAGACCCTGTGAGTCAGTAACAGTAGCTACATTTCAGTAACACTGTGTATCACTAACACATGTCTGTGCCTCGGAAGAACTGTCTATCACTAACAGTGGCTGCACCTTGGAAGGACTGTGTATCACTAACAGTCAATGTGCCTATGTAACAGTGGTTGTGTCTCATAAGGACGGTGTAGCATTGACAGTGGCCACACCTCAGTAGGACTATGTATCACAAACAATGGACGTGCCTCAGAAAGACTGTGTATCACTAAGAGTGGCTGTGTCTAAGTAGGCCTGTGCATTACTAATATTGGCTGCGTGTCAGTAGGACCTTGTATGACTGATAGTTGCTGCACTTCAGAAGGACTGTGTATCACTAACAGATACTCAGTAGGGCTCTGTGTCATTAACAGTGGCCGATGCTCAGTCGTACTTTGTATCACTAACAGTGGCTGCGCCGCAGTAGAATTGTGTATCATTAATAAAGGCTGTGCTTTAGTAGGGCTGAGTATCAGGGATGGTTTTTCATGTTACTTTTTTTTATTCACATCGAGTTAGTGGAGAGTGCATAAGGCTACTTTAGAATCATTCGTTTTTCTGAGCTTTAAGATTACTCGGATGGGAGTTCGCACTTTAATCAGAAGTAAAAAGCAACCGCCCTAGGCAGGATCACTTCAAGTTAGGTTATCCAACACTTGGGGTCATTATGACCCTGGCAGTGAGTGTTAATGTGGCGGTATGACTTCCAACAGGCTGGCAGTACATACCGCCACATTATGAGATTGGCGGGTTGGCTGCAGCCAACCCACCACTTCTCCACTCATACCGCCATGGCGGTAGCCGCCGGGCCGGAGATGTGTATCTGCAGCCTGGCAGCCGGCCTAGTACCGGCGGCGGCATTATAAGCCTGCCTACTACCGTAGTTTTTGTAGCGTTTGCAATGCCATGAAAACCATGGCAGTAGGTCCTACCGGTGACAGGGAATTCACTGGTGACAGGGAAGGCGGCTACACAACCCCTGACACTCACCTGACACCCCCCCTCCATCCAAACATGCCCCCACCCCTCTGATTCTACCACACACACCCTCTACCCCCTCTGATCCTCACAGACACCCCCCACCCCCATACACGCACACACCCGCAGACACGCACCACGCGTACACCCAAACACACACACTGGCATACATGCATTCATACACACACTGGCATACACGCATTCATACACACACTGGTGTACCCGCAATCATACGCGCATACATCCAGACATGCTCACACACATTCTTACAATGATCACACGACATGCAGACACGCACTCACTTCACCATTCTTACACACATTCACTCACATGCATACAACCACGCAAACAACACAACACAAAGACATATTCACTCACTCACACATTCATGCACACTCTCAGACACACACACACAACACTTCCCACACTCCCAACCCCCCTCCCCTGTCGGAAGCCCGACTTACCTTGCGCGAGGAGGTTTTCTGGCAGGGAACCGGAAGGGTAGCTGATACTGCCAGCAGCGCCCCACCAGCAGAACACCGCCAGGCCGTATGAATTGTCATAATACGGCTGGCGGCGTTCAACTGGCGTGGCGGTGCTGGTGGTAGCAGCGCCACCTTACCACTGTCCATCACCATGAACACTGCCAGATTTCCGCCCTTCTTGTGCCGGAAGTCCGACAGTGCTCATAATATTACAGACGGATGGTAGCTGCGGTGGCGGAATTTTATCGCCCGTCACCGCGGTGATAGGCGGTTTTTACTGCTGATGTCATAATGACCACCTTAGCACCTTACCCTTCCTACGTTTAAGGGCATATTTTTCTAATCATTTAGAAATCTATTTTTAGAAACAAAAGGATGGGCATTTTATTCACCCAGTTACATCCATAAACTTTTGTTCCCACTTTCCAAATGCTCATACCTATGTTTTCTTATCCTCACTGAATTACTTACAGTGTGCTTTCAAGGACTCAATACAACATGATCGTTAATGGTGAAGCCCGTTTTAATTGATAGCTTAGCTACTCATGTTAGGACAACTATTATACCAATAACATTATGTACTGTTTGCAGCATTGAAAAAGCCAGAGGTCTGCGTGCCACGAGGGGTGAAACAGGTTTTGTCTGTAGAATTAGCAAAACTGCTTTAGCAAGAATAAAGACGTGTTATTCCTTTCCACGCTGCGCTCACATTTTTTAAACAAATTCCTATGGACTGGATTATAAATATATCATGAACAAACTAAAACTGTGGCCTTTTACTGTGGCGAATCATCTGAATGCTGGCCCAACATCAGTCCAGGTGGACTATATTCATACCAGGTTCAGCAACTATGCACGTAAGTTAAACTTCGATACATTGATGTAAAGGGAACTATTTTATTTAGTCTGTAGTTAACCTGTAAAACTGGTGTGAATCCCGCCCTCCTAGACCAAATTTGTGCACCCTGGATATGGAGAATATCTATACGTACGATCCTTGTTATTTGTTATCAGTAACAGGGCTGTAAGCATCCAGTGATCGATTCATGTGCATCCTGTTGACTCAGAAATGGATTCTAAAAAAAGCGATTCACTTTAATTGTTAAAACTCATTCGGACCACTGAAGATGTGGAATAGGGCAATATCCTGAGAGATCTGCAATTTTACAAACGTGAAAGCAGAGAGGGGAATGAGTAGAATTAGAATGATGCCTTATATCGGACGTGGCATTGATTAACATGGAATATATATAGACCAATATAAAATGTTATGACTGTAATGCATTTCTTTATGATTCATTTTGATTCATAATGCACTGAAAGATGAAATCACATCGCCATGTTATTGTTCTTCCTCCTCCTGAGTGGCTAATAAACTTATAATTGAAATGCATCCATCTCAGGCTCCTTCCTACTTCGCTAAAAGTTCACATCCCCATTTAATAGTGCCCATTTTTTCTCCCATAATGAGACAGAGAAAATGCAATGATGACAATTCAAAGTGGTATTATTCTTTCAGACTCAGTGAATTCTGTTGAAATGTTAGACACCCCTTCAAAAGCTTATTTTACACTCAACATGAGCAGCGAGCATAATAAATGTGTTTCTGTCCTATGCGAGTAAAAGTGACACTCACACCAGACTGCAACCTGTGAACTCATAACCTCACTGGAACTTGACACAGGAAATCGTGTTTCTGTCATATATACGATAGATGCTTGTAAACAGACTTGCTAGAACTAGTCTAATAGTAAGTCTTTACCTTCTCCACAATTCAGCTAAGATGCTCTGAAAGGAAATAAAATGTGAATGACAATGACTTTGACGTCACAACGTTTGAACATCATGTTTCCCTACATTGGAGATCAGGGCACAGTGGCTTCGCTTCCCAATATTGCTGGACCTTTACCAGCTTTGCATGGCATGTTTGTCTAAATAAAGACCAATATCGTTCTTAAGCGTACTAATGTCTTCCTTTAACGAGCTCACAAAGGTAGAACAAAGATCACAGAATGTGTTTGCATAAGTAGTCATCTTATGTGGAACTCATAAAACACAATGGTGACTTTAAGACCAGTATGTCCCCGAGTCATTCAGGTTAGCTTGATAATTTAGGCTTCCTGCAAAAAGAATCTTGTTCATTATAAAGATTGGCCTTTGCGTCAATAAGCTTATATATATATATATATATATATATCAGGTTTTTTACGCTTCTAATCCATCCAGCCATCAATGTATTTACTCAGCAACAAAGATGTATGACAGTGATTCCCAACCTTTTGACTTCTGTGGACCCCGTGTTATCATTAGTGGAACCTGGGGACCCCCAATGAATTATTATTGGAGTCTGGGGACCCCCACTGAATCATTACTTAAAGCTGGGGACCCAATCTGTTAAGATTATTTAGTTTTTCCCCCCTGAGGAGGCTTTGCGGACCCCTAGGGGCCCCCGGACCACAGGCTGGTAACTACTGATGTAGAACATTGTTCAGTGCCCTTCAATCAGAACATTCCTGCCATACTAAGGGCCATATTTATACTTTTTGACGCACAACTGCGCCAACGCAGTTGTGCGTCAAAAATTTTAACGCCGGCTAACGCCATTCCAAAGCGCCATGCGGGCGCCTTATTTATGGAATGACGTTAGCCGGCGCAGCTGACTGGTGTGCGTCAAAAAAAATGACCCACACCAGGCAGCGCCGGCGTAGGGGAAAATGGAGCTTGGCCGTCAAAAAATGGGGCAAGTCAGGTCTGAGGCAAAATATTGGCCTCAACCCGATTTGCGCCATTTTTTTTATACTCCCAACCCCCATTGAAATGACTCCTGTCTTAGCACAGACATAAGTCATGCCCCCTTGCCCAATGGCCATGCCCAGGGGACTTATGTCCCCTGGGCATGGCCATTGGGCATACTGGCATGTAGGGGGGCACATATCAGGCCCCCCTATGCCACAAAAAAAAAAAAAAAAAAAATTACTTACCTGAACTTACCTTAAGTTCCCTGGGATGGGTCCCTCCATCCTTGGGCGTCCTCCTGGGGTGGGCAAGGGTGGCAGGGGGTGTCCCTGGGGGCATGGGAGGGCACCTCTGGGCTCCTTCCGAGCCCACAGGTCCCTTAACGCCTGCCCTGACCAGGCGTTAAAAAATGACGCAAAAGTGGCTGGACTTCATTTTTTTTGACCCGCCCACTCCCGTGCGTCATTTTTGCACGGGAGTTTAAATAAGGCGCACATGCCTTGGAGTCATTTTTTAGACGGGAACGCCTACCTTGCATATCATTAACGCAAGGTAGGTGTCCACGCAAAAAAATGACGCAAACTCCAAGATCTTTGGCGCTAGATGGGTCTAACGCCAAAGTATAAATATGGAGTTAGCTTTGCGTCGGATTTGCGTAAAAAAAAACGACGCAATTCCGGCGCAAACAGAGTATAAATATGCCCCTAAGAGTGTTCTGATTCCTCACTTTGACACCCTAGCTATGACCAAGACACATTTTATTTATACAACTCGAACAGAATAAAAAATGACACCACAAGATCAGTAGAATGTGTTTTTCATGTTGAAAGTGTAGAGCTCTAAAGCTTTGTAGGGAATATTAACGAAGTTCATCAACAGAATAAGTCTCTCAATCCCTTCCCGTGAGTGGGCTGCCCTGCAGAGTTCATCACACGCTAAGTAAACGATTGGATACAACTATGTTCATTTTTAATACAAATGCCTCTGTGGTCATACACAACTCCTCAACATCACTGTTCCCTTCATCTCCTTCTGATGCCTTAGTACACAATGATTCCTCCTTTTTGTGCCTCTGTACCAAAACTAGTACCTTTTTAGGGTCGAGCCTGTGACTACATGCACCAGCACATTCGTCTCACATGCAGGACTCAGTTATGTACAGTAAAGAGCTAGGAGTCCAGCTATTGCTTACCATTTGTTGGTTTGTGTGACTCTTCTTTACAGCCTTGCAATTTGTCACAGCAGGCCAAGCATCATTTCTATTCCTCTTTGTGGAAGAGGTACCAAGCACTGATTTATTCAACTTAATCAGTGCCTGTACGCTGCTGCTGATGTGATTGAGGTGCTATTTTGTTCTTTTGTACTTCTAGTGCCCTGCAAACAGAAGGCTTGTGACTGGCAAAAACATGCCCAGCAGGACAAACAAAATTGCAAAGTTTTATTTTTATAGTTAACTTTCTTTTTATTTTGCTAAGTCCTCTATTCTCACTTTGCACTCATGTTTTCTTTTGTTCTCATGGGCACTCATGGGCGCTGTTCTCAAAAGATGATTATCTTGTTCTAAATATTGCAACGCGACATGTTTCTTTACCATGTGTAATTCCTGAAATGATGCTTTAACACATAATCGTGCAGAACAACCCAATCCACCCCACTCCAATCGAACCCCTATAATCAATCCCAATCCACCCCACCTCAACCCAAACCAATCCACTCCAATCCAAACCACTCACCCAATCCTACAAATCCACTTCAACCCACCCCACTCCAATCTTCCCAACTCACCCCAATCTAATCAGCCCCACTCCAGTTTGTCCCACTGCAGTCGAAAAAAATCTACCCCACTGTAAGACTTGGCATCCTTGGCGTGGTCTCCCCTAACTTTTTGCCTCTCTTTCCAGGTTGTGGATGTGTGCTGGACTCTGTTTTTGCTGTTTTTGTTACTCTGGGCACTTTACCACTGCTATCCAGTGCTAAAGTGCAAGTGCACCTATGGAAAATGTATGTGTAATTGGATTTCCCTGATCGGCATATTTGATTTACTGGTAAGTCCCTAGTACAGTGCACTAGAGGTGCCCAGGGCCTGTAAATCAAATGCTACTAGTGGGTGGGCCTGCAGCCCTGTTTCTACCACCCACATTAGTAGCTCTGTAAACTTGGCTCAGATCTGCTCCTGCAGTGTCTTTGTGGGCAGTTTTACAATGCCAATTCGACTTGTCAAGTGTACCCACTTGCCAGGCCTAAACCTTCCCTTTTCTTACATGTAGGATACCCCTAAGGTAGGCCCTAAGTAGCCCCCTGGGCAGGGTGCAGTTTATGTTTAAGGTAGGACATATACTAATGCGTTTTATATGTCCTGACTGAAATACTGCCAAATTCGGTTTTCACTGTTGCAAGACCTATCTCTCTGATAGGTTAACATGAGGCTACCTTTAAAGATGATTAAAGCGTAGATTCCCTTTGGGAGCAGATAGCATGTAGAGTTTGGGGTCTATAAACTCACAATTTAAAAATACAGATTTTAGTAAAGTTGGTTTTGAGATTGTGTGTTTGAAAATGTCACTTTTAGAAAGTAGGTATTTTCTTGCTTAAACCATTCTGTCACTCTGCCTGTTTGTGGATTCCCTGTCTTGGTTATTTTGACAGTTGGGCTGTTTGCACCTCTCTCTAGACAGTGAGACAAAGGGAGCTGGGGTGTAGCCTGCATATCCTGATGAGCCATCTCTGCTAGGAGGGTGGGGAGGAGTGGTCACTCACACCTGAAAAGGCTGTGCCTGCCCTCACACAATGCAGTCTCCGACGCCCTGGTGTGTGTCTGGAGAAAGGCAGAATCTCACAAACAAGAGAGACTTTCCTTTGAAGTAGGCCTACTTCAAAGGTGGAAATGGGTACTTGAAGAGCACCCAAACCCCTGAAAATTAGATCGCTGCAGGAATCAAGAGGAACCTGTGCCAAGGAGAAGAGCTGAAGAGTAGTGCTGCCCTGCCTGTGACTGTGCTTTGTGGAGCTATCCTGCATTTGCTGCTTCTGCCTGTAAATGGGACAAAGGCTTGACTTTGTTGTTCATTCCTGCTTGTGAAGATTCTCCAAGGGCTTGACCTGAGCTTGCCTCCTGTTGTTGAAGTCTCAGGGCCATCAAAGACATCCCCTGCCAGCACCTGGACTCTTTGCTGAGTCTCCTACCTTGCCAAGTGGTACCCTATCCAGTTCCTGGGCCCTTGAGAGGTGAAGCTGGAAGACCAAGATTGAAAAGTCACACACAGACCGCTGTGCAGGGAAATCTTCGATGCACCTTCTGTGAAGCGGCTGAGAAACAACGCGCCGCTGACTTTGCAGCTAAAATCAACGCTCCACCTGCATCACGGCTGGAAGATCGATGCAGAGCGGCTGGAGAAATGACGCGCAACACCCACTCACGGGGGCTGATAACGGCGCAAACCCCACGCAGTGCGGTTTTGAGGTACCGTGCGACCGGATTTTCAATGCAACATCGCTGGGTATGGAAAAACTACGCAAAGCCTGCCCGGACCTGAAGTGCCTGTCTGGATCGATGCATCGCTCTCTTGCGGGAGAGGAAAAATGTTGCACGCCGACCCGACTGGAGGAAGAATGGCGCACGGTCTTGTTTGCGAGTGAGAAATCGACACATCACTGGCCTTTCCTGACGCACACTCGCCCGCGCGGTGTTATTTTGACACTACCCAGTTACTTTTGTACGCTAACAGTGTTCTCACTGTTTTCTAAAGGATTTAAGACTCTTATTCTTTAAAAATTCATAACTTGACTTGTGTACATTGGATTTTAGTCGTTTTGGTCTTGTTTTATTTAGAGAAATGTTATCTATTTTTCTAAACCTGTGTTGTGTCACTTTGTAGTGTTTTCACTGAGTTACTCTGTGTGTTGGTACAACTACTTTACACATTGCTTCTGAAGTTAAACCTGCCTGCTCGTGCCAAGCTACCAAGAGGGTGAACAGGGGTTAACTGAGAGTGATTCTCCTTTACCCTGAATAGAGTGAGTGTCCTGGTTTGGACAGGGCGTAATCTGACTGCCAACCAAAGACCCCATTTTTAATACTCACTCCAATCGAAAACAATCTGCCTGACTTCAGTTCAACTCACTCCAATCTGCCCTACTTTAATCCAAAACAATCTGCCCCACTCTAATCTGCCCTACCCCAGTCTGCCCCATTCCAATCCAAAATAATCTGCCCCACTCTAGTCTGCCCCACTACAATCTAAAACAAACTGTTCCAATCCAATCAGCCCCACTCCAAACCAAAACAGTCTGCCCCACTCCAATCTGCCCCATTCCAATCCAAAACTAACTACCCCACTCTGATCCATTTCAGTCTACCCCATTCCAGTCTACCCCACTCCAATCCACCCTACTTTAATCCAAAACAATCTGCCACTCTCCACCCTGCCACACTCCAATCCCAAACAACCCACTCCATTCTAAAACAATCTGCCCCACTCCAATTCACCCACCCCACTTCAATCCAATCCACCTCACACCAACCCAATCTATCCACTCCAATCAAGTCCACTGCTACCCAATCCACCTCACTCCAATCCAACCCACTCACATCACCCCAATCCATCCACTCCAATACAATCCACTTTAATCCACCTTACTCCAGTCCAAATTAATCCACCCTACTCAAATCCAATCCACCCCTCTCCAAACCACCTCTATGTACCCCAATCTAATCCTGTCAACTCCTCCCTATTTATGCCACCCCACCTCACATCAATCCAATCAACTCCACTCCACTATTTTTGCAGTTTAATAAAGAACAAACTCGACCCAAAGATATTGGAGCGATTTAAATGATCGCTAGTTACATTACACAAGGACACATTCATTTTTTTTGTAGGCACGGGGAGATTAAGTGATTTGCCCAGAATCACAGGATGTTGAACCAACACAAGACTCCAACCTGGTTCCCGAGCTCCACAGTCTGCAGCTCTGGCCATTACGTCACATCCTCTTCCCAATCCACCCCACTCCAGTCCTATCTCCCACAATTCACTCCACTCCAATCCTGCCCACCCAATTCTAATTCACCCCACCTCAATCCAATCCACCCACGCCTATCCAATCCACCCCAATCCAATCCACCACCCTCAATCCAATCTACCCAACTACCTCAATCCTCTCCAACCCACTCCAGCCCATTCCACCCTAAGACACTCTCTACCACTGAACCACTGAACTCTACTCCCCTCAACTCCCCTACTCCACTGTGTGACACTCCAACAAATCCACTGTACAACATTCTACACACTCTACTCCCCCACTCTACTCTGACACTCCACACCACTAACGTTTAGCAATGATGAACAACAGTAACACTGGTGTACAACATGGTAAAATACATTGCCAAAGTCAATAGCTCTTATTTAGGTGCGGCCTATTGGCTTTTCCAATGCTTGTTGCTCACTATATGCATCACACTTGTGTGAACATCCACCTGAGAAACACTCACACTGGTCGTTGTAATCAGGTTTGGCTCTTTACATACTGCAGTCACTGCTAGTAAACACCACAGAGATAGATACATGCCACGTCACATTCTCTGGGGTCGTAGAAAGGTCATACTGTTGAGTTTCTCTTTACTCTACTTCTCAGGGCAGAGGACTGCCACCTTCTCTGTGCAGTGCTGGCGCAGATCAAGGTGCATTGCTGGCAGGAATGCAGATTAGCCACCAAAACAGAGGTTCTAAAGTGTGAAAATGTAGTGACTCCAGAAGAAGACTGCAGAAGCGTGCATTTTTGTATCTTAAACATCAGGTATAATCGTCATATAAGCTCTGCTATTGGCCATATGGACATTTGTTAATCGACGAGGAGAATAAACAGTGAAGAACAATTGGGACTTCAGAGGAAATGACAAGGAGAATTTAAGTACATTTTAAGAGATGTATTAACTAATTAGTTCAAACCAAATTATTAATGTATTAAATATTCAAAGTTTAGTTATCATTATTACAGATTCAAATAGTTTAAAAGTTGATGTTTCAAAATAAAGCGAAATAGCACATTGGTAAGAATTACAAATAGAATGCAGAATATGCAACACGTGTGTTCCATAAAGAAAAATCCCTACTCTAAATCAAAGAGGGTTTGGGAAAGAATGTTGACAGGCCCAGTCACCAGTCAGTTATTCCAACCCTCATGACTTACAACAATATGGCCCTCATTCTGACCTTGGCGGGCGGCGGAGGCCGCCCGCCAAAGTCCCGCCGTCAGGTTACCGTTCCGCGGTCGAAAGACCGCGGCGGTAATTCTGACATTCCCGCTGGGCTGGCGGGCGGCCGCCTTCAGGCCGCCCGCCAGCCCAGCGGGAAAGAGGCTTCCACGATGAAGCCGGCTCGGAATCGAGCCGGCGGAGTGAAAGCTGTGCGACGGGTGCAGTTGCACCCGTCGCGTATTTCACTGTCTGCGCAGCAGACAGTGAAATACTTGTAGGGGCCCTCTTACGGGGGCCCCTGCAGTGCCCATGCCAGTGGCATGGGCACTGCAGGGGCCCCCAGGGGCCCCGCGACCCCCCCTACCGCCATCCGGTTCCCGGCGGTCGGACCGCCGGGATCTGGATGGCGGTAGGGGGGGTCGGAATCCCCTCGGCGGCGCAGCAAGCTGCGCCGCCTTGGAGGATTCAATGGGGCGGCGGGACACTGGCGGGAGACCGCCAGTGTTGCCGGTCCGACCGCGGCTTTACCGCCGCGGTCGGAATCCCCATTGGAGCACCGCCGGCCTGTCGGCGGTGCTCCCGCGGTCCTCCGCCCTGGCGGTCTTTGACCGCCAGGGTCAGAATGACCGCCTATGTTCTCTAAATCACTCACATCCATGGACTATATTCTCCACAAGTATGCAGATCAGTGGAGCCACGGCAAGCATTAAGGATGCCCCTGTCATACTCACCATCCTTTAATGGATGAACTTGTAAGCTCACACTGGACATAATTTGAGGTAGGAGTTCCTCGTCCACCAGAACCAGCTGCTGCTTCCACCTCTATCCTACAAAATCAGAGTATTTGTTCCAATATAAAACTCAAACTCCCCCGTTTCTACTTATGCTGAAGGAACATTGGAATGGTACACTGGTAATGTTCAGAAAAATATGTAGTAAAATTTAGAGATCAGAATAGAGTTTACGGAGCAAACAAACCAAAGAATGCTTCCTCTTTTTATGCAAGTTAGATTTTGTACAAAATTAGAGTGTATGTAAAGTAAAATTATTAGGCCAGTGTGAACGTGTGTACCATGTAACTTAAAGTAACATCAGGCAATTGCGTTCCCTTGGTGAATGCTTATTGAAAACACCAGCATTTCCTATTTATTCACACGTTGTCAAAAAATCTAAATATTTATACCACAAATCCTATAATTACTATTACTCTCATTACTGTTATGTGGCTGTTGCTTTTACCAACCTACCGGTGAATCATACATAAGATTGCATTGACAAGCACAGAATATTATTAGTCACAAGCGATACCCACATTTATTAATAAAGCAATAAAGTAGGCTCTGTAGTCTCATGATTTATTAAACGCAACATAGAAAAGCTAATTTTTCATTTTAATGAAATTCTATGAATAATACATGGCACCGGGATTTTCGAGCTGGGACATATTAGTATGTTCTAATCCCTGACTGGATCTGTGCCTCCTTTCTTGTCCCCTAAGATTTTCTGTAGATTTTTCATTTCCCAGGAGAAAGATCAGATGCCTCACATCTTATATAAATAATCCATTTGTAGAATACAGGAAAGCCCTTGCATTCAGAGAATGAAAGGCTTTGCGCATGTGCTTTCTGATGGGAGCTATGGCCTCTAGAAAGGTGCGTGGTCTTTGTGGCTCTGTGACAACATCTGAGTGTTGATTGAGACTTAGCGACATGCAGTGGTGTAACAATAGCCCCCGCGGTGCAGGGGAGCGCCGAGCTCCAGGGGGGCCCCTCCGACCTCTGCACAGGTGACAGGCCCCTGGCCTGAGAGCTCCTGACTGAATTCGAGGCGTGAGAGGTGGCCCTCCTTGTATTTTGCGGGGGGGGGGCTCAACTTTTGTTATGTCAGTGACGACATGAGAATGCTTTCCCCATAAATGTAAACTCTATGAGACACATTCATCAAAAAGTCACAGAGTGCAGTGCAGCAAGTCACCTTGTTACATGGAAAGGGCAGGAATGAACCATATCTAACACTATATGGCGCATTCCTGCCTTTCCATACCACTGGCATCCAATGTGCTGCCTAGCGCCAATGCAGGCCCTCTTGCACCATGGTGCAAGGGTTCCTGCATTGAATGCAGGACTGGTTTTGTGCAGGAAGGGGCACCTTCTTGCACAAAAACAGTTTCTGAGGTTCTTTCCTCTTTCTATGTGTGCTTCTCATTACACCTCACCGGGGGAGGCGTAGTCATTTTTAATGCATTCCCAGGTCTACCACTTAGAGTAAGTATGGAATGCATCAAAATCCATGGATGTTGCATGGGAACACCTATGGATTTTGACTCACAAAACTACTAGTCCCAGAATTGAATGTACTTTTGGCTGAAATACCAGAACTGACTGAAGGGGTTCCACAAAAAATGAGGTCACTTAGCAGTTCTAAACTTCTTCACCATTTTGAACACTGCAGTTATATTCAGTTATTTCTTTTAAAACTGCAGACAAATATATGATTACCAGCATGCTATTGGCAGACTTGTCACCCCAACTGTGTCCCAAACACGCATGCGCTGTAGGCTCTCTCCAGCCCAGCAGCACGGTTGCCGGGCTGGAGTGAGCCTGCAAAGGGTCCCAGTGCACAGGGAGCCTGTGCCTGCTGCGAGGAGCGTCGAGGGACGGAGGAGCAGCGGAGAAGGTGTGTTTTTTTAATTGAATTAAATGTGTATTCCCTCTCTCCCTCCCTCCCTGCGCCTCCCCACCCCTACCGGGGCCGTGAGCCGCTACTGACAACAACACTTCTGAAATGGGTGGTTGGCAGCTGCTCCGTGGATCTGTGGATGAAGGGCTCTGTAGAGCCGGATCTGCAGTTGCAGTGGGGGCAAGCAGGGCCACACCGCTAAAGCATCTGCGGTTCCCAAATCTGGCAGAAAGTTGTGAGATGAGCGGCAAGCCTCACCAGTTCTCTTTTTAACTTCAGGTAACGGCTGACGCCCTGCTTACATCCTCACTCTCCATGCTGACCTTTCACCCTTCAGAGATGGAAAACTGAGACTCCCAAAATCATTTGATACTTTAGAACCAAGAATTACTGTTGAGCAATATTTGATACTCAAAATTATTGCTTTGTATACACTGGCATATTATTAAGCAATATTTAACGCTCAAATTCATTGTGATATATAGACTGCTAATGTGGCACAACTCTCCACATCTTTACCCTAGGGACCCCCAAATGTAATGGGTGAGCAGAAGAAGAGCAGAACTATTCGTCACCAGAAAAGAGCCCCAGAATACTTCAGCCAACAACTAGAGCCCACCTTTTGAGCGGTGCGACTGGAGCAGCCACACCTGGTGCTGACTGGCGCTGTGTCTAAAAATACCTTGTGAGTTTAAAACACTGAACTTCCTTGTGCCTCCAGCAATTTTCAGGAAATACTAAAAATGTCAAGATAACTCTGGTGATTAATGTTCGTGGTTGTGAGCAATCCTGTTGTTCAGTGACAGTTCTGACTCACCATAAAGTAGAACAGAGGGCTAATGTGCCTGCTGCACAGAACGTGTGCCATGCAAATCAAAGAAATTGTGTGAGTTATGAGTAGCACTATAAAAATGCAATTTATGTCAGAGAGGGGCCATGGAGAGATGAGGGGCACTGTTGGAGAGTGGTAGTGAGAGAGTTCATGTAGGCGCAGGTCAAGGAGGGAGGGCGCCAAAAACAGACAGTTGCACCCGGCGCCGCCAGCGTTTAAGCCAGCCCTGTCAACAACAGTTTTTTCCCTGCATAGAGAGCTCATTTTCAACACCCAGCCACATCATTCTCACTCTACTCAAACACAGCCACACTGGAAATCCTTTGCTAAATATTTCCGAACAGTTTTACCTTCTGCAAAGCGTTTTTATGAGCACTGACACTGTGCAGGAAAAGAACACTGGTGGTTTTCTATGAAGTATATTTAAGCACGATCATTTTGTGTGGTATGTGCTTCATTTTTGCAAGTTGCATTTTTCTGGAGAAAGTGGCAATGCAAGCAAGCACTGGCAACGCCAATTAGTCTGGTGCCAGCAGATTTATTAATTTTGCTAAGGTGTGCTTCCTTTGGAAATGTTTTTGCAAAACGTGTTACAGAACATTTAAAGATGGACACACATGTGAGTACATGCATGTGCATGGCCGGGCTGCATAATGGGTTTTGTAATAAACATGCCACCGTATGCATCCACAGTTTTTTGTTTAAAAAAAATCCAATTTGGCTCACCAACACATCCGCATATATCATTATGCTTGGGTGGCCATTTTGAAATGTTTTCAGATAAGTAAAACAAAAGATGTTCCAAGATTGGCACCCATTTACACGCATGCGCACATAAGGAGACTTGGAATAGTTTACAAGAGCAACTTCCAAGATTGTAGCTGTACCATTATCTGAACAGCGAGGCCATTGAATAGAAAATCAAATAAAAGATTATACAGAAACAGCACACATGGATCCAGCTATCCCTGTCATGAAAGGGGAATACTCTCGGTGTTGGTGATGCCTTTGTAGGGGGGCACAGAATGCAGTAACTGACACAGAAGGTTACCAATGGCTGGAGCTCGCCTACCTGTTTCCCATGCTGCAATTTGCGGTCATAGGAAATAAATGGTGAATGGCACTACAACAGACCACTGGATGAAGTGGCCTGTCTGAAAGACCCTGTATGAAAATGTATGCAGTGCCCAAATTGTCTCCGCACCTGTACTGCCATTTGATAAAGTTTGTTTTGACCAATGACTTTGTGTTTCACCACTGCGCATATTAGTTGCTCAACGTTCACCAGTAGCACATGGTATGTTTTGTTCAGTTTAGCCGCCTATTGGCTTTGACATGGCATTAGCCATTACTTTCTGTATTCAGTTGAGCCGCCTATGGGCTTTGACATTGCATTAGCCATTACATTCTGTATTCTGCCTATTGGCTTTGACATGCTGTATCCAGTCTAGCCGCCTATTGGCTTTGACATTGCATTCCTATTGACTTTGACATGATGTATTCAGTTTAGCTGCCTATTGACTTTGACATGCTATTAGATATTCTGCCTATTGGCTTTGACATGATATTATACATTACATTTTGTATTCAGCTCCGCTGCCTATTGGCTTTGACATGATATTATACATTGCATTTTGTATTCAGCTTAGATGCCTATTGGCTTTGACATGACACTAGACATTGCATTTGATATTTAGGTTAGCTGCCTATTGCCTTTAACATGACATTGCATTTGATATTTAGGTTAGCTGCCCATTGCCTTTAACGTGGAGTTAGACATTGCAGTTGAGAATCCAAGCTGTATTTTTCCAAGCTGTGTTTTTGCACCAGAGAACCAAGATGTTTTTCTCACAGTAGACTAGACATGATAAGAGAGAGTACATGGGTGTTGTTTTTTCTTCGCTTGAGCTTGGGAACAGGAGTAGTCTTGGAGACCTGGCCAGTCTCCAAAAGGCTTGCTCAGTTTCCCAGGTCTGAGAGGAGGGGGCACACCTTTGTAACGAATGTAACAGGCTGCAGAGAGTCAGATTCGAATCTGCCGGACCTCGTGCTGGAGCTTGGCGCAGGCTGCCAGCAATCCCGTGTGGGTAGATGAATCTCTCTTTCTCGCGGCTGACAGGGGTCCTCAGCTTGCAGACCTTAGAAAGATGAAGCTGTGAATAGTTCCCACACGGTGAAGTATTTGTTTTGCTTTGCATTCAATATCTTATAAATATAACCTGCTGTGTATATTGCAAACTGATATATTTTGTTTGATTAACGCGGACTTGAAAGCTACTAATTCGTCATTCATAAAATATTGTGGTTGGGGAAGAATTAACAACAATAAAAGTCTTCTTTGACCTCAGAAGTGCATTTCTGTTGTGTTATGTTAGTGCTTAGAAACTAGATAAGAGGAAAGCACTACAATTGGTACCTGGAGTCGTGGGGTGTCGGTCATTAAGAGGTGATTAAGAAGGGGTTTGACGAGTTAGTAGATTTCTAAGTGCACACTTTAAAAGTGTAATTGTTTTTTTGTTGTTTGGTGAGTTACAGAAATAGTTTTTTGTTGTTTGGAGAATCACAGTAGCACGGCAGACCATGTCATGTGTTGTTAAACTGCCTGATGGTGCTACGAAAAACTGTGAATTGTTTGTTGTTGTTTGGAGAATCACAGTAGCACGGCAGACCATGTCATGTGTTGTTAAACTGCCTGATGGTGCTAAGAAAAACTGTGAATTGTTTTCTTTTTGGGGAATTACAGAAGAAAATGCATATGTAGAAAACGTGTCTTTTGGAAGTAATGATGACAGAAAGGTCTGGATACCTTTATCTGCTTACAGAGAAATGCAGGAGAAATGTAGGAAGTTGGAACATGAAAATAGGAATTTACGTGAGCAAATTAGCCCGACTGAAAGTTATAAAACGGCTGTTTTTGAAGAATCTTTCTTGTCCCATTCCAGTAATGAGGGGGTTAAGACAGCTCCGAGCTGCACTGAGTTTTCGTGTGAGCCAGGGTTTTTGGCAGACAAAATGCATTCCTTAACTGATAACACGGACGAGAGAGACCAGAATGTGATTTACGAGTTACCGTTGCAAAATGCACAAGTAAAACGAAGGATTTTAGAGCAAGACACCCCGAGTTTCATTAGCTTGTTTGATTTTTGGAAAAAGAATAGCCCTCATTTGAGTGAAATCCTAACACTTTTGTATATGGTCACTGTGAAAAATAATATGCAGTTGCGCGCTTGTGATTTGGCAAATGAAATAATGCAGACTTTAGGTTTCTGCGCAGTGCAAGAAGAAAAAACTGATGTACATGTAATTCAAGAACAAGGGAAGAAAATAGTGCCCCTAGCTAGAATCATACAATGGATCTGGTACTTGCAAGACAGGGCTAGAGTACCACAGGTAAAAGAATTATCAATGAAGTTGTGTGCACCATTTGAATTCGTGTCCACTGAAGATAAAAAGCATGTTTGTTTTACTAATGATTCATTGACTGAAATGTTGTTTTCTGGCACAGTAGAAGGAATGGAGTTGTATAATGTGTGTCAGATTTTAAAGCAAGAGCTACGTGAGATGTGTCATTTTTACGCTGATTTTTGGTCCATTGCTAATGTTTTAGCACCTAACTGGTTCAATTACCTTGCAGATGTTAATGAGAAAAATGCAGAGAGAGAAGTGTTCACCCAGAATTCTGCCTTAGTGGGGATGGCTAAGTGGGTGCCCCAGAAATGTGAACAGCTGAGAGAAAAAGCCACTTACAGGTGGGCAGAGATGAGAGAGATGCACATTCCCCTAGATTTGATAAAAACTGTGCAGCACGCACAAAAGCAATCTGTCATGCAAGCAGTCACAGAGCAGTTGGGGAGAGGAAAGTTACCAGATCAGAAATGGCAAATTGATCAGGTTTTAGGGAAAGTGATTGCTGCAAATTACCAAGGAAAAATCTAAATTATGCTGATACCTAGAAAAGAATCTGATTCATTCATACAAATTGGAGACAGAATGGCCCAAATTGGCAAAAGTGCAGTGAATGGAGGTTTGGTAAAGAATGAGTCTGCCCCAGCCCTTCTGACAGTGCAAGAAAAGGGAAGCTGTGGCGCAGCAGATAAAAACCTCAGTGCTGATGTGTGGGCTGAAGCCCCAAGTGATCCTCCAGAACCTGCAGAAAATATAACAAAGGGCCTCAAAAACGTCCTGCTGATTATAAAACAGGGAAAGAAAGAGGAAGGGTGCAGTTTAAATGAAAAATGTTATTTGCAAGAAAAGTCATACTTGTTTCTTTTGCAGATCCTACCACGTTTCGCCACTGTCCCTGAGTGTGCTGTGTGGTCCCCCTTCCGGTGTGTGCGTGTGGGGTCGGGGAAGGGTCCGAACCCCCAACCTGAACCTGGCTGAGAAAAGTGCCAGCACCATGGATCCATTTTGCGCAAACTGCGCCTTCAGTTCAAGTTCAACTTGTTTGATTGCATTCTTCCACCGGAACTAAGCTGTGTTTTTTTTTTTTTTCCCTCTCGTATGGAACTCTGACTTTTGCTTATCTTCCAGCAAACCTTTCAGGTGGACCGTGCACCTTTACATGAGCAGAACTCATGCCACATCAAATTGCTAACACTGTTGAATTAGAGACTCATTCAGAGTATAAAAATTGCCCAGTCTTTTTTATGTAGATGTATCTGATGTGAAAGGTTATGAGATCAATGTGTTAATTCACTTCTATTGCTTTACAGGGATTGCTTTGATCATTCAAATCTGACTTACTGATAATGTTTTTTTTTTGTGCCGATGTTTTTTGTTTTTGTTTGAAACAAGAGATATGTGAAACAAAAATTCATTGGTCAAAGGGCGGAATGTACTGCCATTTGATAAAGTTTGTTTTGACCAATGACTTTGTGTTTCACCACTGCGCATATTAGTTGCTCAACGTTCACCAGTAGCACATGGTATGTTTTGTTCAGTTTAGCCGCCTATTGGCTTTGACATGGCATTAGCCATTACTTTCTGTATTCAGTTGAGCCGCCTATGGGCTTTGACATTGCATTAGCCATTACATTCTGTATTCTGCCTATTGGCTTTGACATGCTGTATCCAGTCTAGCCGCCTATTGGCTTTGACATTGCATTCCTATTGACTTTGACATGATGTATTCAGTTTAGCTGCCTATTGACTTTGACATGCTATTAGATATTCTGCCTATTGGCTTTGACATGATATTATACATTACATTTTGTATTCAGCTCCGCTGCCTATTGGCTTTGACATGATATTATACATTGCATTTTGTATTCAGCTCAGCTGCCTATGGGCTTTGACATGATATTATACATTGCATTTTGTATTCAGCTTAGATGCCTATTGGCTTTGACATGACACTAGACATTGCATTTGATATTTAGGTTAGCTGCCTATTGCCTTTAACATGACATTGCATTTGATATTTAGGTTAGCTGCCCATTGCCTTTAACGTGGAGTTAGACATTGCAGTTGAGAATCCAAGCTGTATTTTTCCAAGCTGTGTTTTTGCACCAGAGAACCAAGATGTTTTTCTCACAGTAGACTAGACATGATAAGAGAGAGTACATGGGTGTTGTTTTTTCTTCGCTTGAGCTTGGGAACAGGAGTAGTCTTGGAGACCTGGCCAGTCTCCAAAAGGCTTGCTCAGTTTCCCAGGTCTGAGAGGAGGGGGCACACCTTTGTAACGAATGTAACAAGGCTGCAGAGAGTCAGATTCGAATCTGCCGGACCTCGTGCTGGAGCTTGGCGCAGGCTGCCAGCAATCCCGTGTGGGTAGATGAATCTCTCTTTCTCGCGGCTGACAGGGGTCCTCAGCTTGCAGACCTTAGAAAGATGAAGCTGTGAATAGTTCCCACACGGTGAAGTATTTGTTTTGCTTTGCATTCAATATCTTATAAACATTCATAAAATATTGTGGTTGGGGAAGAATTAACAACAATAAAAGTCTTCCTTGACCTCAGAAGTGCATTTCTGTTGTGTTATGTTAGTGCTTAGAAACTAGATAAGAGGAAAGCACTACAGCACCGGCACGTATTTTTGAGGGCCGGCACTTACTTTTCTGCCTCAAGCATTTACTGCGTGCAAAAGACACATATGGGAAAGACGGAGGAAATAAAAAACGAAAAAGCATCACAATGGGAGAACGCAGAAAGCTGCAAGAGTGAGCTGAAAGGGCAGGGAGTGGCTGTAAATGGATTTATGATGCCCCAGTTGACTTCAGGATTACGCTGTCTCAGTATTCCGTGCTCGCACATTTAATTGCAGCAGCCGCATGTTTAAGAGGAGGGCTTTGGGCACCCGCACGTTTTTATTTCGAAATTAAGCACTGAATGTATGTATGTAGTCCATGCACATTCATGCGATCAAGCATTTCTCTAGGAAACACTTGGCCAGTGCTTCAATCTCATTCTCTGCTCTATAGTTCTAGTCTGTTGTTTTCAGGCAGCAGTGAGAATGGAAACTGGCGCCATACAGCAGCAAACGAGACAGATGCTGTGGCCAACTGCTCTGTGGACACATACAGGTGCAGAACGGACACAAGTACATGGAGTAGAAAAGATCTGATGTGGGTCCACACTTTTTTGAAAATTTCAGAGCAACTTCTATCAACCAGCACAGAATGAAACAGTCTATGGAAACAACCCAGGAAAGACGGGCTTTGTAAAACAAGCAATATTTATAAATCGCAAACGCACAACATTCCCAATTTCCGCAGTGGAGAGCTTTCAAGAGCAGTGCTAATCTTGTGACGAGGATATAAAATAAACCAAGTGCTCACAATCACAAGAGTGTTCATTCACAAGGAGCCAGCCTGCTTTCCACTTCGGAGAGAGAAGGGGAGGAGCAGGGGAGTAGCTTCTGGGGGTGTTTGGGGTGTTATACCCCCACGATACATGCGTACTCTCGTAAGTAGTTGGGTGCAGGCGCTTCCAGTGGTTATGGTGAGGAGTCTGTTGGATTTCTTCTAGAATGTTTACATGCATCCACAGACTAAAATATACACACACTGTCTCTCTCCTCTCTGTTTTGAAGTTCTTAAAACTGTTGGTTGTGTTACAACATATTTGGTTTTTGAGCAATCCCCAATGCTTTCCCTTCTCACTGCCCCTTAAGCCTCCTCATGCCCTCCTTCGCAAACAATGTTTTTTTACCATGATTTGGCAGTGTGATTGTTGGGAAATTTGAAGCTCGCCCCTCCCCCCCCCAATCCTACTGGCCAAGCTAGGCCCTGAAGGGAGAGGAAGATGGGACGGCATACCAGGCTAGGCGAATGGGAGCGACAGGCGACCTACAGCAGTTGTTTCAGCAAGGATAGTGCACTGGAGAAAGCGGATGCCAGGAAAAAAAGAAAGTAGAGAGTGTTTGCCATCTTAGAACGGAGGGTGACTGAAGCATCAATGAAAGCATGTGTCCAGTAAAATGTGACTACAATTTGTAATACAGCCCCAAGTTATATAAACTTGCATAACAGGTATTTAACTACTACTCAAGGCGAACATAATATGTACTTCAAGTGAGTGCAAGTTCAGACCTCACTCCAAATGCATGTATTTCAAGTGAGGCCAGGCGTCAACAGAGCTGCTTTTTAGGGTCGAGCCTGCTTTGCATGCGCTCGCGCATGCGTTTAGCAGGGAGACTCTTTTGTATTTAGAAAAGGGCTCCGAGCCCTGTCAACTTCACGTCAGTGCTTTTTATTGGTTCGTGGGCTTCCCTAATTAAATCGGCTTGCTTTCGTTAGTCGAAGGCACGCATATGTCATGCCTTTTCCGGTGGCTAGCCCTCCTCGAGCGCAGCGACCAAGTACAGAAAACATGCGAGGCTCGCTGTTTTCCATCGGGCTCGTGGACTTTTTTAAAACTAATTTACGAGCCCGATCTCGCTTGGCAGAAGTCGAGCGCTTTACCTACTTGATTTCACTTTTTCGGGTTACGTGCATAAATGCACTTTTGCCCGATAGGTGAAAAGTCGGGTTAGGAGTTTACAACGCGATCGGCTCTAACACGAGCAAACGCGAGACCCATGCATTGTAAATGCTTGTTTCTATTTCTGTGGCCCGCACCCCATATTCTTTAGTTGGTTCCCCGCTCTTTAGGGCAGACGTGGATCCTGCAGATCATTTTTCATCTCCTGCACCATGAGGTTTCACAGCCGTCAGCTACTCCCTCTATCCCACCTATGTGTGAGTGGAGTGTATGTCTGTGCTGCTGCATTATCACAGTCTTATATGCCAGTCCGGTGAGCAAGTGATAAGCAGCCAAGAGCTGCTCACCAAGTCCTCAGGTGGTTGTCAGACCAGCAGGCTTAATGTGTGGATGATGCCATGTACTACCACAACTGTCAGCTACCTCACTGCTCCACCTGCACACAGCTGATTCCAGAACCCCCAGTTTCGAGGACTGAGGGGTCAATTAAATGAAAGGACAAATCGATTGCTCCTAATTGGTAGTATGGGGGCATGCAAGGTAGCATGGGAATGCCCTCACAGGGAATTCCACTATCTGGCCCTAGGTTAGTGCCGCAAAGCAATGTTTGCCAAATCCACCTCTTGGGAGGTCGAGGGTACTCGCTTTTTTGCTAGTTTTGGTCTTACAGGACTGGATCTAAGAGTCACGGAGGTGGCCTGAGGAATTTGTGGTCATATGGGACTCAGCTATATTTGTTTTCAGTTCTGAGCCAGTACTTCCTACTCAGAAGTATTTTCATATTTTCCTTGGTTAAAGCTAAAACAGTAAATTGACATTTGCATACATTTATTTTTTAAAACGCTCTTGAACTGAGATTTCAGGTTCATAAAACATTTTTTATATATGTTTCTTAACAAATTACAGTATTTTCTACCCTCCTGGTGTGCGTAGGCTGGTTTCAATGGGGCCACCATTTTTAAGTGAGGTTAGACACAACTTTCACTGTCTCTCCAGACCCATGAAATAGATATATTTGTGCATAATGTATAAAAAGGGGGGTTCGTGTCAGCTCCCTTCCACCATTGCTAATTTGAAGTGCCATTCACATTGGGATCAGCCCACAGAACATCCTGTTTAATGTGGGGCAAAGGAGCAACCCTTGTCGCCCAAATCTCTGTTGTCAATGTTCCTTCAAATTTGGGATAAGTCATTCAGCGTTTGAGGTGTCAATCAGCTTGAGTGTCAGCATTTTATTGTCCTGTTATTTGCTCTCCCTTCCTTGCGTTGTTGCATATCCATACGACACATTCACTTTCCACATCCTGCTACTTCCTCAGCTCTTGGTGTGGTGGTGTCCACTCTAACCCTGGCTTGGCTCAGGGGGAGGGGCTGCTATAGGACTCTGCTACTTTAGCCCTGGGCTTACTCCACATTTATACCCTGTAGTAATTTGGTGCAGCCCCCTTAATCCATGAGGATTTTTCACTTATGACTACCCAGTTTTTCGATTTTTACCTTGGCCGAGCCTCACTACCCATTCACATTAAATTCACAGTAATTAGACTTACCCTGCTTACCACCTGTTTCTGCCTTTTATAATCAGGCCTCTGCAGCTCAGCTAAGGTAAGGGTCACTGAGCTGGTTACACGTGCACTCATGTGTGGGCTGTTTGTGTGAGACTACCATCATGCACAGGTAGCCTGGCACAGAACGGACTCTGCAATGGAATGTGCTGACTGAGGGTAGACATTCTAATATTAGTTGGCATTCAAAGATAGAACAGGAGGGTCTACTGGACAATCTGTTTATACATATAGGTAAAATGTGCCATATAGTGTAGTTTGGCTCCGCTTAGATCTACGCAGTCCAGCAAAATGTCAAACTAGTGTATGTCAGGCATGCTTTGATTTTGCAGTTCCCATCACACTCAATCAGCATTTTATGGGACTTTAAGAATTGTCATATCTCTCTGGCTTATCCTATAATCAGATTCCCGGCCTTTACCCCCGTACCCCAGTACGTTCTTTGCACTGATCCTCAGCAGAGGGAACAAAGCCCTCTCCACACTTAAGGAGTATTTATCAGTGATTGGTTGAATTCCTAGTAAGGAGTGGCTTGGAAGGGAAATCTGCATCTGATAAATAGGTTGTTATGCTGCAACTGGGCTAGGACAGCCCAGCTCCACTGAAGAAAGAAGGAAGCCCTGACATCTGGTGTTAACACAGGAGGGACTCACCATTGAAGTTTTAGGGATAAGGGATCGGGCATTGATGTCAGCTACAGGTGAAGCTGAGGCTATCAGAGGAGATATTTTAATAGAAAACATGACAGTGCCATGTTGGCTTGTCCCAGAATGCTGTATAGGAGTACTAGGACAGGGGGGAGGGATGATGTACCATCCTAGGGTTGTCCAGGGGTGCCTGGGATCTAGAACCTTCCACCTCCATTTAAAAACCCCTGCCAAAAGGAGAGATAGTGAGGAAGACCCTGGGACCTGGGAGACTGAGACAGTTGAAGATTGTCACCTGGAGAGAAGCCACCTGATTTGCTGACAAGATGGACTAAGGCATTTGAATCCAGATGACTTCAGGACTAGGATGAGCTGCAGCTCCAAGGCCAGACCTATATATTCCCCTGAGACCCAGGTGAGGCATGACTTGGACAGCAATACTTCCATGGATTCCCTTCAAGACAGCCAGGAGGCTCAGGGGTCTGAGGAGTGTGAGCATGAGGGTGCTTTGCTCACACTCCTCAGACCCCAGAAGGGGGTAGAGAAGTGACTGTGTAAGATGCTCCCACCAGCAGGAGAAAAGCACCAAGAGCTAGGCAGAAAAGGCTTGCATGGGAAGCCACTTAATCAAGCTCCTTGCAAAGTGTGGTCTTGTAGATAGGGTCCAGGAGGCCTGATGAAAATGCCCCTTGTGGGTAGTCCTGGTCTGCAAAATCAAATCAGGATCATCAAAATCTGGCCTTAGGGGGCCAGAGTGCTGACTTTGCAAAGATTTACCCATTTAAAAGACAACAGAGGAAAACAAGTGTTTGGTGCGTTGCTGCATTTCCAATGAATCCCCTGGGTGTGACGGGGCCCTGGGTCTTGGTGCCTCTTCATTTCATTATCCTGGTTAGGGGGCGTGTGTGGGGACCCCTGCCTGAGACAAACTTAGGCCTCGGGGACCCCATCTCCTGGGGCATGACACAATGATGTCCTGGGGACCCCATCCCCTGGGATGAAAACAAAGAAAATGTTGTAGCTAGCAGGGTGGGGAGGTCAGTAGGAACCTTGACAAAGCCAACAGACTTGTCTTACTTAAAATGACACCCACTTATATTGGCATGTTGCATCTGGTATAGGTGGTAGGGTATTGTGATTATGGGGTTCAGGACCTCATGTGAGAGTGACACTTAAGGTATTTACATCTACCTAATATACATATGTGTAAATTAATGCAAAGTATTTATTAATAATGTATGTGTAATAAGTAATTTTTTATTTTTTTAAATAAAAAGCACTGATTGTACAATAATTGAATGCTGTTGTTGTAGCGTAGATTGTTTCCAGTAAGGAGACAATTGTAGACCTATTACTTATGAAATATTCACATCCGTTGCAACTAATAACCCAATTTCTCACACAACCAAACTGCGCTGCAAGCACATTATCTGAAGGTCCACTTGCTGGCTTTCTTTCATAGTATGTAACTGGGTGTTGATTGCAGCAGATGGATCTGCAGTTATAAAATGAGCAAAAAGGTTGATTTCCATAAGAAACATCGCTGACATCAAGGAAAGGGCTCATCACTTTCTTAACATGCCTATTCAGTAAATTTAAATTCAACTTTGAACACTGGCAGACTCCAGTTTCCCTCTTGGGGCAGTAGGTGCTGTCATGGATCTGCACCTGGAGAACAATGTGCTATAATGAACGGAGCTGCAGGAGTCTGAAGAGGCAAGTTCTAGCTGTCTTTGCCATGTCTGAACATGCATATGTGAGAGGCCACAATAAGGCCCACATGCGCATTTTAAATTCCTTGGAAAGACCATTGTATTGCGGATGCTTGCGTTTGTATCTGTAATGAAACCTAACACGACCAGTGCATTCTAACAGAATCTGGCACACAGAGAGTTTCTGCCACTTTCTTTTTACAAGGTATTGAGAACTGTTAGACCTGCCACCATTGCGTGGTAGCCCCCCAAACGTTCTGTCTTCACCCCTCCTCTACTGCTGAATTATTTTTGTTGTCTTAGGACTCTGTGTACTTGGCCACTGCTAACCATACTAAAGTGCTTGCGCTCGCTCCCTTCAACATGGTACAATTGATTAACCCCTAATTGGTACATTTAATTTACTTGTAAGTTCCTAGTAACTGGCACTGCATGGTGCTAGTGAGCCAGCAGCACTCATTGTACCACCAACTAATGTAGCCTTTTAAAGCCTGTGACTGTGTAGTGCAGTTTTAAATTTCCAAACAAAACCTTTTGCCAGGCCTAAACTTTTCTTTTTCATGGTTATAAGTCACCACAAGTTAGGCCCTAAAAGCTCCCAGGGCAGGATGCATGGTATTTAAAAATTAGGACATGTGAGTATAGGTTTTACATGTCCTGATAGGGAAAAAACTCCTAAGGTTGTTTTTCACTATTGAAAGACCTACCTCTCCCATTGCCCTACACTGAGGTGCCTTATTACATATAATAAGTGCTAACCTTTGATTAGGAATAGGGAGAAAAAAATACTTCTTGGTCTCTTTCGAATTGTAATTTGAAATCATGTTTAATGGTAAAGTTGGATTTTCAGTTACAATTGTACAAATCACCCACTGTGCCTTTCTGCCATTAGCCTTGGTCACATGACTCTGCTGTTGTGCTGCCAGACAGTGACGCAAGGGAGCCTGGCTACATGCAGGATGGATGTGGGTGAAGCTGTAAATAGCCCCACTTACACTTTAATGGACATTGCCTGAAGCAGACACAAAGAAACCTGACATTAGCCTTTTGTTACATCTGGACCTGTGGAGGACTCAGGGGAAGGAGTGGTCTTCTGCCCTGCTGCTGGAAGAACTGTTGTGATGATAAAAGGATTACCCTGCTGCCCTACTGCCTAAGGAAGGAAGACTGAACTTACTGCTTGAACCCTGGACCACCAAAGTGGCTCCAAATGCTAGCTGGCCTCTTGGATGAGCTGCATGGACACAAAAAGCTACAGAGTCCCTGAAATTTACCTGCCTGCTGCTGCTGGTCCCTGCTGGAGTGAGTCCCAGCTCCCAAGTTGTGCTCCCCCGGCTTAAGACTTGGGGGCATATTTATGAGAGCTTTGCACCACCATTACATCAATTTTAGTGTTGCAATGGTGGCACAAACCTTTCAACCCTATCTATGAGACCACACAAAGCCACTTTGTGTGGCTTTTTGAAGGACCTTATAGATCTGGGAGTAAGGCAAGGCAGTACAAATCACTAAATTGCCTTACTCTGCGTGAGGGAGGCTTCCATTGGCGTTGCGGTGGGTGTTTCCCTGGAAACCTGGAGATGTGCTAAAACCTTGTGCCTTCCTGCACAGAAGCAATCCTTCCTACAATGGAGACACCCTTGCACCATGGTGAAAGGGTGCCTGCATTGGCATCAGGCTGCCAAAACGGCACCAAGCAGTGGGAAAGCCCATGTTAAATGAGTGACTTTCTGTGGTTGTCCCACTCACTGCACACTGGTGTCAAGAAGCATGTTACAGTCACCACACCTGCATGTTATATGCCTTTTGCTCATAGGTGCAGGTGGTAGACTGGTATATTTAGCCCACCATTTCTGCTCTGACATACACTCTAGTTAAATAAGCCCTTGTTAGCAATAGCCCCGTTATTTTGCGCCATAACACGATTGCAATACGTTAACCACCAGCCAGTGAGCAGTGTTATGCTTACGAAAGTTAGTTGTACAGTAAACTAGTATAATAACACGAAACTTGGTCTATGTAGCATAATGTGTGAATGAGTGTTTGTTAGCTTTTTCAGGACTCTTATGCCACCACCCCTAGGTTGATAAATTCCACGAGTAGGCTCGCTTAGTAACAACATTTCACCATACAAATGAGCAACCACACCCCTCCCATTCGCAACCTACATATCCATTTTTATTATGCATGTGTAAATGCAGAAGGGAGCTTGCAAAGTAGAATACTCGTAGGCTGAAATTGGGGCCTGGACTGAAAGAGCAGGGCAGTGGCCGAGCAGCTGTTAGGAGCCATCACAAAGCACAGTCGATATGTTTCTGTCAGCAAAGCACTAGGGTGATGCTTTCTACTTGAAGTCATTCATTTACATTACTCATGTGAAAACACGTATTGCTTGGGCTAGCAGTGTCCTCGATGAGAGAAATGTAAACGCCCTATCCTGTGAAATTATTCATTGCATATGGTGCAGCTTTGACGTCATAGATCATAAATCTTGCTGTAGCAATTTTCATTGTGAATGTAGCCACGACTGCAGTGCTTCCATGACAAATGGTCCAGAGCGGATGTGAAATGCCTGGCTCCAT
Organism: Pleurodeles waltl; assembly: GCF_031143425.1. Taxonomy (NCBI): domain Eukaryota; kingdom Metazoa; phylum Chordata; class Amphibia; order Caudata; family Salamandridae; genus Pleurodeles; species Pleurodeles waltl. The sequence goes on from NC_090436.1 coordinate 323,471,366, forward strand.
TCTGAATGAATGCTAATATCCGCTGTGCAGTGGCCTCCCTGGAAGATGGCGAGCCTAATAGTTTCATGGTGACATTCAGAAAGCACCATTCAAGCTGAAACATCATAATGAATACTACAGATGGCTTAATGAGCATGTTTAGGGCGCCCTGCCATTTGTCTTATGCAGCAGAAACAAGCACTCAGTACTTGCAGTAATCTGCAGACATCACTGGGAAATAGGAAACAAATGGAAACGTGTGACAGTTTGCAGAATCTGCATTTTGTTCAGTTCACTTAACACTGTCATTCCCCATGAAGGATTCATCGATTATTCTGCTTCAGTCTGCTCATGCCTGTTGTTGAATTTTTCTGTCATCAATTAACTTAAGGTACCACTTGGTTTGAAAAGTGACTAGCACAATAAAAATACTTACTCGAAAAGGCTATACTGGAAACGATGAAGGATCTCCTTCCAAACATAACAGAACGTGTTAATGGTTGGTGACTACAATTGCGGTTGCAAAAATAAAGTTCACTCCACAGATCCGAAAAGGGGGAGCACCCATTCACAAAGTAGATGTTTTTCCTGTATTTCCATGTTCTGAGCGGGGCTGTCTGCATTGCGAAGGAGGAAGGGGACTGTCAGGGGCAGAAGGGACAGCTGCATGCGCTTCACATTCACAGAATGCCGACTTTTTAGCTCGAGCATAGCAGCGTGCAAGCGCTGCTTTTCCAACGTGTTTGTTTGTAACTGGGCTTTTAACCACATCCACCGCACGCCCATCACTATCACTCGTTTATTGGCTTGCCTTCCAAAAATCCTTTGTTATCATTGGTAAATGCGTTGCTTTGTCCCTCCTTGAGGCGGTTTTGTTACCCCTTGGCCACAGACCCTGTTACATGGATAAATTCACTTTTGCCAATAACTTTGAATGCGAGCAAAATTATTTTTCCTTTTTGTGTCTCTCCTTGGCGCTCATGCTCATGGCAGATGTGGCGCTATGAATCGGCTCGCTTATGTCAACTGTTTTTCTTTTTATTTTCAGTTTGTGTGGCAAGAAAAGTCCAGTTAGAAAAGTAAAACGTTAATTTCTCTAACCCGAGCAAACACGAGACCCAGTGCATTGCAAATGCTTCTTTTAAGGTAACCCTGTCCCTTTCGGGAACATGGGGTGCATCAAAGGAGGCAAGAGCTTCTTAGAATGTAGGTCTGCTGTCCCTCGCAGGCCTTCAGCCCTGCAGTTAGTGAATCTTTGAACAGAATCTTTCAACATTAATGGGGCAGGTTTCTGCAAAACATACCAAGTGGCCATTCTGCACAGCCATTACAGTGCAGAAGGAAGGCCAGGTCGCCAGGCATTTGGGGTGCAAATGCACCGACTTCTTGGTGACCCGAATATTTCTGCCTCTAGCCCATGTTCTGATGCGCATTTTGTGCTATCAATAGCAGCAGTCTAAATGTCAGCGTGAAAAGCAGCCTCCGTGTGCATCTAAATCATCACTCTCCAGTTAATAAAGTTTCAAGCATTTCATGAGTCACAATCCAATAAACCAGAGTGCATTTAAAATATGAGTCATCGGCGGTGATAGACTTTTTCAAAACTCGATCAATGCCGTAAATAATTTCCTTTTGCTCATCTAATATCCTTATTAAAGACCGATATAGGGCAGCCGCTTCCTCATGCCAGCATTTGCCATTCTGTTTGGAGGTTTTACACTTCTAGGATTCATTACACCTGAATGTTGACAAAGTTATCGTTTTCCTTAGATCCGATGACATTTATTAAAGCACTTGCCCTTCAGTCTCATTGCTGATTATGTCACCCAGATGGCCAGTGACTAGTTCGAATCATTTGGTACACTTTACATATATTTCGAACCAAATTGTGGAAAGATAATAGTGAGATAAGAGGAAGAGAAAAAATAGGGACATGGAGAGCAACCTTCGAAAAAACAAGCATTTGCAATACAATGGGTCGCGCGTTTGCTCGAGTTAGAGCTATTAGCGTTGCAAATTCCTCACTGGACTTTTCTTGCCACATAAGTTGAATATGTAAAGTAAAACAGTTGACATAAGCAAGTCAGTTCCAAGTGACACGGCCGCCAAGAGCTTGAGCGCGAAGTAGAGACACAAAAGGAAAAAGAAGTTCACTTGCAGTCAAACCTGTAGGCAAACGTGCAATTATCTATGTAAGAGGGCTGGTCCCTAGGGTGGTAACAAAACTGCCCCAACGCGGGACAAATGTCAAGCATTTAGCAATGTCATCAAAGGGTTTTTGAAAGGCAGGTCCATGAACGAGTGATAGTGATGGGCGTGCGGTGTGCGTGGTTAAAAGCCCACATTGATATTAACACATTGGAAAAGCAACGCTTGCGTGCTGCTATGCTCGACCTAATAAGAAGCACAAAGAAAATAAGAGCAAAACTTCGGTGTAGGGCTGCAGTCAGGACGGGAGCAAAAGTGCAGGGAATTGGAAAGTGCAAGTTGTGATTATGAGACTGAGGGGCAATGTACAGAGCTTACTGACTCTTAAAAGTGACAATGAACAGAAGCTGGGAATGAATAGGAATGAAGCTAACCAACAGAGCCGGACTGGGGAACCAAAAGCAGACCTGGCAAAAACTGCTCAAACAGGCCTCGCTCTCTTCTTCTCCTTGTGCTAGCTCTCTTTTTTCATTCATATTCTCTCTATCGCTCTCCCTCTCTCTCTCTCCCGCCCTCCCTCTGCTTCACTGCGACTGCCGTGGCAGAGGCACCAGGAGCAGCCCTAGTCTTCAAAAACCAGCCTCCTATGGCTACAGTCCACCAGGGAAATGCCAGGAGGAATAAAAAAGGCCTTTCCGGCCCTGCTTATTACTGCAATAGACAACATGGACTGAGGGGGAAAAAGAATGATGAAAGAGAAGGAAGTAGAAGGAAGATAGGAAATGAAGGGAATTTTGTTAATTAAACTTGTACCAAATGCAGATTCAATTCGAACTATTATCCATTGAACATGATAATTTCCAAATCATTTGTTATTAAACTGTTTCATTTGAATCAGTAGTAATCAAACTATTCATGTAATGTCCTCAAATTTGTCAAGTGTTCCTTTCGGTTATTGAATCAGAGTATCTATAAATATGAGTTAATTCTTGCTGTTTTTATGGGTTATGGAAAAAACCACTGGGTAGTTATAGTTGGGTCAGAGTTTTCATAGGAATTGACTTTTTAGTTTTGCTAAGGACTTTGGTGCCATTTGAAAACTCTTCATGAACAGTTCCAAAACATTGCTCTTTTTTTCTAGTTTCTGCATGGATGGTTTGTGGTAATCTGTCAAACTGGGGCTGAGTAAAAGGGGAGAGGGGAAAAAAACGCAAAATCCCAATTCATTTTTTATAGACTTTTTAACAAGCACTACCACAAAAACTGCTAAATGGATTTACACCAAATTTGACAGGAAACTATATCTTGGTTCAGAAACAGTGCTTTTTGTGACTGTGCAGTTTTTGAGATATTAAGAGACTCATTTTGAGTTTGGCGGATGGGAAAGCCTGTCTGGCAAACTCCTGAAAGGGTGGTCACTGTATTCGTGGTGACCACCCCGCCCGACCTATTAGGAGTTTCCAGCTAGGCCAGTAGGCGGAAACCTTGGTTTCTGCCCGCCGGCCTAGCAGGAAAAAGGCTATAACATCGTCACTGGCTCGTAATCAAGCCGAGAGCAATGCTGTAGCCTGCAGGCAGACAGTGAACATTGTAACCGTGCTGGGCAGGGGGACCCCTGCACTACCTATTCTAAGTGCATGGGTAGTGCAGGGGTCCCCCTGTAGTCCCCTGCACCTGTTCTCTGCCAGCCATTTAATGAAAAGGCTGGGCGAGAACAAGGTCGTAATCCACAGGGATGCCCAGGCGGATTGCGATCTCCACCACCGCCAGGCTGTCGGAATCATGGATCCCTCGGTGCTGGCGGAAACCAGCCAGGGTCTTTATGTGGTGGTCAGGCCCTAAGTCTAAAAAATAATTGCATTTCTGGATGGATGGGTTTGAGGGACTCTCACAAAAGTCACTCAAACCCAATTTTTTAAAAATAGAGTGTTCCTATTGTCCCAGGGCCTTTTTTCCCCAGGGCCAGTTTGCCCCCACGGGAGTGAGCACCCTGTGGCTGCATGCAACATGTAGAAAAATATTGCAGGAAGCAGTTACAGGAATTTGAAGGTTAGTCCCCTGTCCTGTGTCCAAATTAAGGAAAACATATAAGGGGCCATGCTAGGGATACCCTGTTCCCCTAGGCCCTGTGGGGGGTCCTGGACCAAAATAATATATATATATATATATTATTTTTTTTTAATGAAAGTAAGGATCCCACTGAAGTTTTCTATTATACAAGGGGGAGAGGTGCATGTGGCCCCTCCCCAGCCATAGACTGGCCAAAAGAACACAATCCCCTGGGGCCAAATTGATCACATACAGGAGAGGGGCATCACCCCCTCCCTGAGACACAGATAGGCCTTTGGGATCGGGTCCCTGAAAGGATCAGGGAGGGGGGCTGCACGTCCCCTCCCCTTATGGAAATAAAATATGGGTGTTTTGAGTTGTCACTGAGACCCTACAGTAACTTTTCTTTTTTTAAATGAGCAATGAATGAGTAGCGGCAGCCACTCATTTATTTTTCACTGCTCCTTTGAAGGAGTTCCCCATAATGTCCTTGCAAGGGTTTTATTTCTTATATTCTTTGGAGCTTGGTGGTGCCCCTAGAATAGGAGGGGCACCACCAAGCCTGTTTTGTAATGGTGTTGTGGCCTGCAGGGAGTCCAGCAGCCCCCAAACCACATTAAAAAAAACAGTAAGTATCTTTTTTTAAAGCACTTCTAGCTAGAGCTAACTATAACTGCTGAATTTCTATGATTTTGTACGAGTACATTCAGACCCTATCTATAACTTGCCTGTAAACTTTGTTTTTTAGGTGAATTTCTATGGTTTTAGGTTAAGCACAAGCATTAGACCTCATGAATACTTTTCGTATATTTCTTATGACTTAAAGAAATTTCATTTGTTGGTTGTAGTGTCCTTTAAAATTTCTTGCTTGTTAGTGGTCAGTTGTGCCTTTTTCTCCCTCCTTTTTCGGTCTCAGAGCAGTGAACTACTACTGTAATATTCCACTTTGATTTTCTTATCTATTGCTGTGACGGACTAATTTTGTCATTTCTTTGGTGCTCCCTTTTCACTGTGTGTGTTTCAGGCTGGTAGCTGTCTGAGTTTTATTGCAGCATTCCGTTCCTCCCACCTCCTTCCATGTCACGGATATTTGTTTTGGTTATATTCCATTGCTGTTCTCATTTACTTCTGGCTCCTAAAATAAGCTTATTTTACAAAAGAAACACAGGTTGTTTAGCTCACTGCTCACAAAACCCACAATATGCTCTTTCTGGTAGAAGGTAGCTAAACCTAGAAGCAATGATGTGAAACTTGAATAGCCTTGCATTGCATCTCATATCTCTCTCGAGGGTTCCTCCCTGAAAACACTTATGACAAGGCATTGCTTAACTCCTTTATTGGGGCCATAAATCTTCTCAGGCTGCTCTGCTCCTTGAAATGAGAGGCAAGAATGCTTGCAAGACTTTTCATTCTGTTAAAATAAAAAGAAAATACAGCCTATGCAGTCATCTCATCTCTCCTCAAGGACTTGTGATTTCTGATGTTAGTAGCCACTAGTGACTACCAAAACATGGCAGGAAGAGACAGGGTTGACCAATTTATGTGGCAAGAAAAGTCCAGTTCTGAATTTACATTGCCAATAGTTCTGACACAAGAAAATGCGAGACTTATTGCATTACAAATGCTTGTTTTCATTCTATTTCCTAGCTATAAAGTTCCTGTAACTTTTGTTTTTTTCAGTGAATATCAATGCTTTTTTTAACATAAAGTAATTTTTATTATTATACGTTAATCCAACCACTACCACCCATGGTCATTGGCCATGCGCAAAGAGGGTTGGCTGCAGGGCCAGGCCTGTGGCCAGGCCCTGCGGCCAAACCCCATAACCACCCATCCCCGCACCACACAGGGCCAAAGGGTCTGTTTCTCTGGGTGTGACAATAGGTGTGAGAGGGTGTCTCTGGGTGTGAGAGTGTCTGGGTGTGCGAATGGGTGCATGGTAGTCTGAGTGAGTCTGAGAGTGGGTGCATGATGGTCTGACTGGTTCTGTGAGTTGGTGGATGAGGGTCTGAGTAGGTCTGTGAATGGGTACGTCAGTGTTTGAGTGGATCTGCAAGTAGGTGCTTGAGACTTTGAGTGAGTCTATGAGTGGGTGCATGGGAGTCTCAGTGGTTCTGTGAGTGGGTGCATGAGGGTCTGATTGGGTGCATGAGAGTCTGAGTGAGTCTGTGAGTGGGTGCATGAGGGTCTGAGTGGGTCTCAGTGGGTGCATGAGGGTCTGAGTGGGTTTGTGAGTGGGTGCATGAGTCTGGGTGTGTCTATGTGGGTGCATCAGTGTCTCAGTGGCTTTGTGAGTGGGTGCATCTGTGTTTAAGTGGGTCTGTGAGTGGGTGCATCAGTGTCTCAGTGGGTGCGTTAGTGTCTGAGTGGGTCTGTGATTGGGTGCATGGGTGTCTGAGTGCTTCTATGAGTGAATGATTTAGTGTATGAATGAGTCTGTGATACATATTTATTTTGCCGATATTCACTGAATTCATCGCAACGTTACATGGGGGGCCACACTGAGTGTCATGGCATGGCATATTCACGAATATCATGTTGTATGAAAACAAACAGTTTTAAGGGCATAATTTGACCTTCAAAGACCCCTATGCCACAGCCCAAAGTATCTCCACCCTGACCCCTTATGCCACTTTTCATTTTATTTTAGTTGTTATTTGTCCCGGGGACAATTTCCCGTTACCTAAAAAGGCGGCCGCAACTGTCTGGCCACGTTGCGGCCAGCCAATCACAGCATTCCTGTTGGCACGCACATACAAGAATACAGCGCAATCGTTGGGAAATTGTCACAATGGATCCCGGGCCTATACAAATGCATTTCCCCTCTAATATCTCAAAAACGACTGAAAAGATTTGCATCAAATAACAAAAAGCATAATCTGCATACAGAAACCTACCTTTCTGCCAAATGTAGTGTGATTCCATCCAGCTGTTCAGGCTGTAGTAGTGTTCAAAACTCCCATGGGAATTAACATGGGAAAAGCATGTTTTTTTACCCCCTCCCTTTTTGTCTCTACCTCTGCTTGACGGATCATCCTGAAACTTCCCATGCACAACAAGAATCACCGGCAAACTTTTAGTTAGAAAAATTCTGTGAAGATTTTTCAAACAGTGCCAAAGATACAGGCAAGTCAAAAAATAATTTTTCTATGGAAACATGGTCCTAACCCGAAATATGTACTGGCAACCGCCAGTAGGTACTATATATATTATTTATATATATATACTTTTACTAATTAATCAAAAATGTAACAAAATAATGAGAATAGCGTCATGATTGTGGTAGCAAAAAGGTAATTTTAAATAATCGCACACAGTGCTTCATGGAAGCAAATACTAGTGAAGCTCATTCTGCTGCCTTTCTTTTCCTCCAGGGACAGAAATGGCATTTCACTCAGGAGAGAACTGGTGGCGTGCCAGGTAACAAAGAAACCCTCAGCTGGGATGGGCCGTGTGGGAGGAGAAAGGAAATCATAGCATCACAAGGAACCAGAGTAACTGCCTTCCCATGCACATGAAGATGCCACAAGGATGTGAAGTTACATAAGCCTTTCATCTAGAGAGTTTCCCAAACATTCACTTCTGGCCATGCCATCAGGAGAAGCTATTCCAAGACCAGAAAGAAGGATGGCTCTGCATTTTGATAGGGGTGTATCTGGGAGAGGACTCAGAGTGCCTGGCAGGGGAACATGACATCTGCCATTTTGGAGAGAGCCTCTGGGAATGTTTTCTGTCAACTGAGGCAGGAAGTACTGAAAACAAAATTTGCTTTTTGGGTGGAATTCTGCAGTGAGAGTCAGATTAAAGGACTGGGTAAAAGTGTTATCCATGACCAGTTCCTTAGACGTTAGTTGAACATGGATGAAAACATCCAAAGGAAGAAGAATCCTGAATGATCTGCCGAGGTAGAAGCCTGAACAGCTTGGGCTTTCCACCTTCACCCAGAACTGTAATTGATCTTAGAGGATAGGCTAAATAGATCCCTCTTCACTGGCACGGGGATTCAAAAGGCTCAAGAGAAGAAAAGTTCGTCTCGGGCAGAGCAGAGCCAGAGCCCTGTCTGGAGAGAGATCTGGGTCATAGAAGCATACTGGGAAGAGCTGGAAGTTCTGGAAGAGACCAGGAGTGAATAACCCCATTTAAAGAACTATAGGAGCGTGGGACCTCTTGCTAATGGGAGTCGCAAAGATTGCAAATTGCCAAAAAAACAAACTCTGCAAACCACGAAAGGGAATATTCTATGACACTGCATAGTTGGTCTAGATGGGGCGATTGTGATCTTATTTATAAAGAAATCACTTATATGTATGTGTGCTCGACAGATAATATAAAATAAGTAGGTAAATACATTAACTATTTCGATTCTCAATATACCCTGATACACCCCAAAGTCAGCGTGAAAGGCAGTTCAGGCTAGCTTGCTTAAATATAATACCATGAAATAAGGCGCTGACAGAGGAGCACCGGTATTTCTAATGGGTTATTCTGTAGTTTAAAAGTGAAGTTGTGCAACAGGTGCGAAATACTTTGCAAATAAGTTGTTACAAAAAACTCACTGGAATATATTGCATATTGCAGAACTGACATTTAACATTTGTTTAACAAAGGAATGAGCCAACTGAAGGGATTTCTGAATTATAAAGTATTGAAATGTGATAAATGACCCGATGAACAAATTACCATTGTTGCAACGTATATATTTGTCAGATCAGTTGAAGAGAACAGTAGATGAAAGTATCATTAGTCCTACTGAGACTTGAGAGTGGTTATCGTTTGCTTTCATTGTTAGAAGGCTAACAGGATAGTAGTCAATGTATGTTGACTGATCTTTGTGTTTGAAGAACATTCATATCTAGTTTTTTGGTTCATTACATTGCCCAATTTCTCTACTCATCCAGTTTCACGAGTTTGCCAGGCCTGGTTTTCCTCGGGGTTCATAATCCCGAAAAACAATATTTTCTCTTTCTTTAAAAAACAATCAGATCAGCACAAAAATGTGAATATGTATGACACCCAGAAATGCAATCTGGCAAATTCTCTACTAATGAGGAGAATAGCAGGGAGGCTAGAACAAACATCTGCTTCCGGCCACTGTCCATTAAAACTTGTCAGTGAGTAATCACGAAGAACAGAAAATGTTGAGATGGAAGTCGATCAGCATACCGAGCAGGTTTGTATGGATTTGATGTTATCCGAATTCAAATGGATGATGCGAGAGTGTAACCAAATGTCATGCACTGAGAAAACGTAAGGCGAACTACAACGTAATAGAGAAATACTTTTTAGTAAGTATGCATTAGAAAAACATACTAACATCTTTTTTGACCAGAGACTGTTCAAAAAGCATCATAGATTGATGGGTTCTGTTACAGGATTACAGTGGTTTGATATTTTACTAGGCTAGGGTTGTACTTTGTTTATCACTCCTTCCTGTAATAACCGATGAGCAAGAGAAGGTCAGCACTGCATCTGCTGCAAGTGAAATGGGAAGGTGTTGTGACTGAAAAAGGGGACAGACTTTTCTGAAAGATAAATGGGTACGGGACCCGGGTAGGGTGGATTAAAATGTGTTTACGAGAAGAGGCATATTTTATTGAGAGCATAGGAGTGGACTTGAAAGTAAATATTGTTTCGATGGTCTGTAGCTCTGGACCACCAAACACTGTTTGAAAGAATTGTTACCGTTATTCAGAATCAGAATCTGAAAAAAGAATGTAGAACTCTGTGGATGCTACTGACCAATCACGTTGCAAGTGGGAATTGGCATGACACCAGAACACTTGGGAGTGAATAATTAGGGAATATAGTGACTTTCCCACTTTACACATACCCGAAGGAAATTCAACCAGGAGCTGAGAAGATATTGTCAAAAAAATCCCCGTTTTCGACCTCATAGTACTTAACAGTTTATAATTAGATGATAGAGGTTGAATTTTTAAATGTGCACTCCTGGAGCAGGCTGCGAAGAAGTAGAGTGCAAACGGCAAGAACATAAATACTACTATTTGTAAATCGTAAAGTATGTGAGTCATACATTTAATAAAACAATAAAAATGTGTTTACGAAAGGAAGCCTATGTATTGGCTCTAAGAAGCCAGAAAGTTTGAAGGCTTTCGTGGTAGCTGTTCAAAATCTGCCTGGTACAGTTCTTGATTTCTTTAGGTTTAAATTCCCATTCTAGCATGTCACGTGAAACAATTCGAAGAAATTTGGATGAAAGATTTGGAAATTTCGATCTTTGACAGAGAGGAAGAAAGTGAACTTAAAAAAACATAATTTGTTATTGAACTCTAGAGTTAATTTTCATTTGAGATATATATATACTGTATTATTCCCGTACTATTTTCCAAACGATATTCTAGTGGATGTTTTAGGTGTCCTGCAGCTGAGGCGAGCTGGCTTCCTATGTTAAGGCTTTTTCTATTATTAAAGTATTTTTGGTACAGGATTTTTTTTTTAACTAAGGGCCTCATTTACAAAGCCCTGTGGCACAGGGTGGTGCAGCAAGTGTCTTGCTGCGCCACTAGGAAAGGGCAGAAATACATTGTATCTACAAGATACGCAGCATTTCTGTCCTCTCCCCCTGCGCTGGTGCACAAATTGCTGCCTAGCGACAAAGCAGGCACCCTTGCACCATGGTGCAAGGATGTCTGTGTTGCGTGATACGTTCCTGCACAAAAACAATCAAGATAGGTGTTTTCCTCTTTCTTTGTGTGCTGCAAAATCTGCAGGTGACATTTGAATCTGACGCATTCCCAGACTTGTAAATCTGGGAATGCATCAGATTCCTTAGCGTTCCATGGCAACTCTCCTTTCACTCAGTTTTATGTGTGAATGGGGCCCATATTTACAAGGCCATGAAAAGCCACGCAAGGTAGCTGTGCGTGATGTTGTTACTAAGGGGTGCCACACTGCGTCACCCGAGCATTAAAAAAAATGATGCTCCATTGGTGCAGTGAGGTGGTAGGGCCTCGTAAATGAGGCTCTAAGGGAGGAGATGGGTTTTGATAGACCACCTAATTCCCCCATCAGCAATGTTTGGTGGCTGTTGTGAACAGTTTGCAGTTACCACTAAAGTTAAGAAGGTGATCTATTTCAGGTCTTTGGTGGTACATTAAATGTTATTTCAGAAATGAAAATTGGGGGAGACTTCTTTTTGCAATCATCTCATCTCAAGCCAACTGGACTGCAGCAATGGTCTCTAGACAGAGATCGCAGCTCACCTCCTCAGATAACTACAGACAATACAGAACGCCACAGCCAGACTCGTCCTGAATCTCCCCAGTCTAACCTACAACATCTCTACCTTAGGGAACTCCACCGGTTCCCTGTACAGAAAAGAAGCCAGTTCAAGCTCCTGACCCATGCATACAAGGCCATGCACAACAGTGGTCCTACCTACTTGAACCACCACCTGGATTTCCATCAGCCACCAGACACCTCTGCTCATCTTCCCTTTCGCTAACGCTCACCCTCTGCATCCGATGTTGCAGATGCATAGGTCGCTCCTTCTCCTATCTACTAGTGAAGACATGGAATGAGCTACCCGTTCATATCCAGACGTCACCATCTCATTAAGAAGCACTTTTGAAATCCACTGATCGATTGATTAATTGATTGATTGACAAGAAACAAAGAATGGTGATGAAATAATGTTCATATTTTGTTGAATATTTGAATGTATACATTTTTAGTATTCACTTATGAAGATGTGTGTGCTTGTTTCCAATAAAGATTTGTTGGTAAAAGCTTTAAGGATTGTTTTGCTACCTTTTAAAAAATAAGGTAATCCAAGCATTACTCTAACAAATAATTGTATTGGTGACCAGCATGTGGGAAGGAAACGTGAGAAGACAACATAGGTGTATAGGAGGTGTCTCATTAGGGATGATTAGAATACAGATCAAGCCCGCGTTGTAGACTAGTACATTTATGAATTAATCTCAATTGAGCTTGCATTGGTCCTTAAGGGTCCAAAGAGCTCTCCGTGACAACGCTCCTCCAAGTTGTCCTTGCACTTTTTGATTGTTTAGCAAGATGGCAGAGGCCACACCAGTAAAGACATTTCATTGATAGCTTATGGTAACTTCTCTGTAGGATAATTTTTGCAATGAGGATGCAAGTGCCAGTATTACAGCGACAATGGAATACAATTAAAAGCAAACATAAATGGAGAATTGGATCAAAGGATGTGATTCAAAGCATGCATGTGTAGCTCACCATCATGTGACTGCAAATTACTAGTACAGAGAACAAAACAGAACCTAAAATGTTATTGAAGGGGATTTTTCAGGTGGAATTAATTTGCAAACAACTCTCTGTGAAGCCACGAAGATCTTCACTGCTTAGGCAATGGAAGCAATACTTTTTGAGGCTTTCAAAAAACGGGAGTCACGGACACAACCATTTTCTTGGAATTAGACTCCGTCACGAATGCACAGCAAATTGAACAGATTTGAGCCTGCAGAATCGAAGTGTAGAGTGACTTCTAATATGGATAATACAGGGAGGATGCTGCTTTCCAAATAGAAGAATATGTATTGGCTAAAGTACAAAAAATGCAATTTGAAAAGCTAACTTACTTTTTCACTAAGCACATTTTTTTAGGAATGTGGTTTAGGTGAGAGGAGTATGAGGAAAGTCAATTCAAATGTTGTTAGTTAGAATATGGCCTTAGGAATGTAAATGCATAAGTTCCACAGCAATATTGGTGGATGCTCGGAGTCCTGATTCGGGCAGACCATTGACTCGAGGAGACATGCCCAAGAACCCGCTGCCACAAGATTAGGCGGGCTAATCCTGAATTGCACTGGTAGCCAAAGGAGTACATGTAAAGTGGTTTTGCGTGTTTGTGCATTTTCAAGATAAGAGGCAGTATGCCCGTCTGCAGTTGGCATAGATCTGTCATTTTGGTAACTTCTTTGGTGGCCAGATCATAAAGCCACAAAGGATACCCCTTGATCTTGTGTAATGCCTGCAGTGCTGGAGTTTGATCACAGATTCAATTCTGCATGGATAGCTAAAATGTTAAAAGGAGGACTAGGGTTACCACTGTTCAATAGCATCGATGGGGACTCTTTGAGCAAATGCGGAACACTGAGGGGCAGTTGTAAAATGCCATTTGACTATGCATAATCAGATGGCATTCTAAGTACTTGGACTACCAGAGCCAAAATGGTAGATCAAAACCTGCATGAGTTTATTGTGCTGATGATGTAGTTAATATTTTACTTCATACATCTAAGAGACCCATAGTCATCCTCATCTTAAGGCACAGGGCACAATACATTTACTGTAGCTGAAGACAATGAACATGATATGAAAGGTTCTCAGAGTTCATAAATGAATTCTTGCAACATGCCAATATGATGCCCTGTCCCACATAGGAGCACAAAGCCAGCATTTTAATAAATGGCTTACAGTGGCAGAATATTCCGGATGCTTCCTTTGAACTCATCATGTATCAGTCTTAGCAGCTCATTACATGACATGGCATCCCTCATTAGGTCATACCACACTTGTAGATATAGTGATGTTTGAAAGGAATGCAGCTCCTGCAGTGCATTGGAAGCAATCATTGACGCCATTGCTTGTTCTTTTTTTGTTTAAAGGCACCCCCGCTCTATGTGTGCCTTTCATTTTACTTTTATTTTTTACTTTTATTTTTCAGTTTTAAAGAACAGACAGTAGTATGGGCAGTATCATACATAATACAAGGCAGGTCATTATGGAAAAGATTATTGTCCAAATAAAAATCGCGCAATCAGCCTTTCCCCATCTCTCAACGTTGCCCGGCTACACACCAAACAGGCAGTATGAGCATCCTATCTTTACTCCGGGTAGACCTCCCCTCAACTGTATTCATGTCATCACCTACACTCACACTCATGTTATCGCTGTCAGCTGACTCCGTGTCTTCTCGCAGGTCTATAAAGGCATTGCACACATCTCTCCACACCAAGAAGTTATCCTTCAGTTTATCATCATGCCAGCTCAGCTTCATGAGCACCTCCTCAGTCAGTGCCCACTCCCGTACATCCCTATGCCACTGTTCAACTATGGGGGGACATTGACCCATCCAACTGAAGGCCAGCCTATGTCTAGCCAGAACTAACGCCAGTTGTAGGAATTTGTGGGTCACCTTACGACCCTTTGGTCTCTTAAGAAAGCCCAGCAAGCAGTGTAATGATATATGGTTGATTATCAGGTGCGTGGTCTTCTGGAGTCCATCACTACCTGTGCCCAGAAATCATGCACCGTCCAGCATCTCCATGCCAGGCGCATGAAGCGCGGGCAACTATCCGGTCAGGTAGGTGTTATGGGGTGGAGACTCTTATGAGTCATGTACGTCCTATGAAGGAAATTATAGTACATCAGCTTAAAGAGGGCGTTACACGACACTGTGCGCATGGGTTCATAAATAAACAACCATGCACTGTCATCCAACGGGGAGTTCAGGTCCAACTCCCATGCTGCTCGCGCCTGGGTGGTGTGCGAGCTGCATCGTCTCTCATTGCCCTATAAAGGTGTGCGATCAGATGTCTACTCACGCCGCAGGACAATAAGACATCCAACATAAGCGTGGATTGAGGTGTAGCTGGGAATGAGGGCCAGGTGAGCTTGGCCATCTCTGCCACTCCAGCATGATGGAGAAAATATCCAGGCACTAGCAGTCATGGCTCGCTGCGCAAACAAAGGGCACGGCGGGTGCGGCGCGTGGGTGAGGGAGCGGGGGTACATTCAATAAATAAAAAATAAAAATAAAAGCGTACCTGATCCGCCGACCCACGCTGCTCCTCTTTCCATTGTCTGCAGGCACAGCCTGCCCTGCGGCACATCCTGAAGTTGCTAAAAGCAGCATCAGAACTGGCTGGAGCTGGACTGGGAGCCTGTGCCTGCTCTCTCCAGCCCGGAAACACATGGCCGGGCTGGAGAGAACACATGGCGCATGTGTGTTTGGCCAGCCCAAGACAGCCGACCAAACACACGTATGCTGAGGGGGAGTGCTGTGCACTCCCCTAGCTGCTTGCCACCCCCATGGCCCGCCCCTTTCACAATGAAAGGATAATAAACTTAGTTTATTATCCTTTGGTTCTGAAAGGTTTGAAGCGCCTGCTGCTGGTGTGGGGGGGGTGATGCTCTTCTGTCCTAACGGAGGAGCCACCCCTGGGCCCTAGTGTAAAGTCTTCATAGACTTGTTTAAATGTGATGAAAAATTCACCAGGATACAGGTTCCCCAGTAATGCACACCCACTGTCTCTCCAGGCCTGAAAGGACATATTGTCCATCAACTGCTGTACCAGTGGTAGTATCCAGAGAGGGAGTTGTCAATGTAAGGGTGGCTCACCTTAGAACCACTTCTACATAGTGTTGCCATATATGCACTGTCCGGAAAACAACATCGGGAAGGTTCCCTACACGATCTAATGGCATAGGGAGCAGCGATGCTAGCGGAAAGAGCAATGACTTCTTACAGTTGTCAGTTGTGGTGGAGACCAGACAGGCTCCGAGCTCCTCTAAGAGGTGGAACAGTATGGGCAGTGCTACACATGGGGTGGCGATATAGAATAGCGCATTGTCTGCATAGAGCGATATGATGTGGTGATCATCCATATGCTCAAGTCCCACAATGCACAACACATCCAGATTGCCTGGGATTCTATCGCTAACACAAACAGGAGGGGCGACAGGGAACAGCCCTGCCATGTCACTCTCCCCAACACCCACACCTTTGAGCGGCTTTGCCCCACGCGTCCTCTTGAGCTGGAGTCAGTCTAGAGCAGCCAGACCCACCCTGGGTATTGTGGGCCACGTCTCATCACTTTTAACACTTCAAGCAGGTAGCCCCAGTCCATCGTATCAAAGGCCTTTTCTACGTCAATGGAGCCCAGTGCCAACTCTTCAACAGGGTGCTCCACTTCATGTAGGACAAGGGCTAAACATCTAAGATTCATACCCGTGTTATGGCCAGGGATGAGCCCACACTGATCCTAGTGTACCAATTGAGTCATATGGCGCCAGGAGGTTGGCAGGTAACTTACATAATATTTTCACATTAGCATTAATCATGGTGAGTTGTCTATAAGTGGCAGGGTCAAATTCAACACCACCTGGTTTAAGAAACATGCAGATCTCTTCCTCCCTCATTGATGGGGGCAGGACGTCGCTCTTGCACGCCTCCAAGAGGACTTCCAGGAGGCCCACAGTGATTGTCATCAAGAACACCTGATAAACTCTGGTGAAAAGCTGACCCCACCCGGCGCCTTGCCTTGTGGTAAGATACTCAGTGCCATGCGTAATTTGTCTAGCCTAATGGGGGTGTCAAGGGACTCAGTAACCAACAGGGCAAGCTGTGGGAGGTCCAGACCCTCCAAGAACGGGACATAGACATAGGGATCTGGGTTATAGCAGGTTTCATGGTGTACACTTGCGGCAAGTGTTGCTGAAAGACACCCACTATCCCAGCCCTGGTTGCAACCCTGGTGCCATCCTCCAATATTAAGTGTGTAGTTAGAGGTGGTGGGAGCTCCCTATGGAGTATCCAGGCCTGCAGCCGACCTGACTTATATCCCTCTCTACGCAGCCGCTGCCTGTATGGCTTAAGTGTATATTTGTCCAGCTGGTCCCAAATATCCGCAATATGCTGAAATACTGTTTACTGTCTGTGGCAGGCATCTGAGTGTAACTGCTCCCCTGCCTGCATAATGGTCAGGTCTGCGTCCTTCCGCCTAGTTCCTGCTGAAGCTGTCCAGGCACTCCCCAGGTTAAACCCATATTGTGGCCCCTCAACACCGCTTTCAATGCCTCCCACTCAATGGCCATACTGGATGCGGTGCCCCAGTAGGCTGACATGTATTCCAACAACCGCTACGATAGCACCTCCCTCCCAGATGGGTCTTCCAGGATGTCAGCAGACATCCTCCAGGACTGAGCCTCATGCACATAGCTGCCTCACAGCAGGGCACAGCTTACACAGGAGTGGTCCAATAGAAAGTGTGCTGAATGTATTACCGTAATGTCTTACATTCATGAGAATCCCTTCACCAGTATCCTGTATAATCTGCTGTGTGTATTGTGCATGGCCAAGTAACAGGTGTATGCCCGCTGCACTGGGTGGCTTGTGCACCAAATATCCACTATCCCCATGTTGTGCATCACCTCGCAAAGTGAGGTGGTCATTAAAGTTTCGGTACCCGTCCTAGAGGGACTCCAGCCCAGGTCAGTTTCTACAATGCAATTAAGGTCATACAAGCACAGGAGTGGTGCATCCACCTTGTGCAGTAGCAGGTCTTCTATGTTTTGAAAAACACAAAGTTGTCATTATTCAGGCATGGGTGTTCAAGATAGTCAAGTCACATCCGTCCAGGGTCCCCCCACAACAGTACAAATCGATGACCCACATCTGCCTCCATGTACATGAGGGAGAATGGGACCCCGGGCACTATCCAAATTAGTGTGCCCCTGGCATAGATCAAGTAAGAGAAATGGAATACCTGCCCTTGTTATTTCTTTGCTAGGCGTCTAGCTCCTACATCGTCTCAGTATGTTTCCTGCAAGAAAGCTATGGGGATTTTATGTTGTTTTAAGAAGCTGAGGACCCTATATCACTTAGTGTATGTTCCAAACCCTCTGACGTTCCATGTCAAGAGTTTAGAGTCAGCTTCCGTCATAATGTATGTTGTGTAGTAGTTGACTCCCCACCATGCAATGTTACCCATTACCTGCTGCGAACTGAAAAACAATAATGTGCTGTGCACAACAAGACCCTCCCCCACAGGCAAACATAGTTCAACCTTGCCACTATCCATGCCCACCCCATGCATGTGCCAGGACGTGCACAGCATCCCAGCCAGTCCAACAGGGACCAGCTAACTCACTCAACAAAGCAGACTCCGGGCAAGTCATTCACCTTCAGATTGTACTGTTCTGTTTCCAGCCATCCCTAAACTCATTCCGCCAACATTCACTCATGCT
Organism: Pleurodeles waltl; assembly: GCF_031143425.1. NCBI lineage: Eukaryota > Metazoa > Chordata > Amphibia > Caudata > Salamandridae > Pleurodeles > Pleurodeles waltl. The sequence continues at coordinate 323,489,516 of NC_090436.1, forward strand.
CCACCAATTGCAGTGGCATGAGCCAATACATCTCTGTGGGCAGCACATCAATAGTGGGTATCACACTGCAGCTGATCTCTGCCCCACCCTGCCTCTGCCATCAATCTCCACCCCCCACTCGTATGCACAGCTTACCAATGCATCAATAAAGGAGAAGCAAGATCCACTTTCCCTCTCATGCATTATCACTCCCCACCTCTGGCACACCTAGGGTGTCAGGCACAAAGTTCTGTGTTGAGCTTGGGGCCCTCGATTCAGTTTCATCTGTCGCTGGCAGAATGTCCACATCCTGCACCACTCCTCAGTCTCCACTGCACTAAGCTGCGTGGTGGCCACCTCTCGAACTGTGACTCTCCGGTCTACCAATGGGGTGGTTTTGGGATCGATCCTGGGCAGATTGCGGCAGCGTGCCGCTCTCCTGGGACGGATGCCCCAGGTAAGCTTTTGGCTTTGGCTGGTGTTGTGTTTGGTGGTACTGCCTCTCCTCAGATCTCCAAGCACTCCCACACCTCCTCCGGACTGTCAAAAAAGTGTGCTTTCCTTTTTGCTAGGACCTTCAGTTTTGCCGGGTACAGTAACATGTACTGAAGTCGGAGTGCTCTCAATTTCTGTTTAACCCCAAGAAAAGAGCATTGCTCCTGCAATGACTTAGTATAGTCCAGATATATGGTGACATGTGGGCCTTTCTAACTCCGAGAGATTACTCAAGACTGATGAATGAATATATGAGTCATGTTGTTCAGTTTACATTACAAGATTTACATTACATGACTGTAAAATATGAACAAGTAAAGACACATTAAAAGTTGGCCCACATGGTAAGGCCGACATAGTAGGATTCGAATTTATAGCCCTAGTCACAAATATAAACCCAGACATAAATATGGGTCAACAATCAAACTTACCTTAGTTGTGTGAATCAGGAATGAAGAAAAAGATTCCTGGCAGGCTTAAGCCCTTTTATGGGTGTGGAGATCTCCACCATGAGAGCACAGATCTCCGTGCCTGGAAACGGCTGTATTTTTATTTCAGTCAAGTCCTGGTGAAAATATCCTTTCTAAGCTGCTGAGGGCAATGAATCACCCCAAAACTGGTGGGAGTGCAGGGAAGGGGTTTCTCCAAGTGGTAAAAAATACTTTCCCCCCCAAGGAGAAAAAAGAAACAAAAAAGGAGATATTTGCATGGGGGATTCTGGTCATCCTGTGTGGAGTCCTCCAACAGAGAACTTCGTACAAAGGGCATGCATTCCCAACAAGAGAATTGTGTGATTTGTTTTAAGGAATCCTTATGGAAACCTGTTCCAGGCATAGGTTTCCATGAGAATTCCTTGGGGAGTTCGTGATTTCAAAACGCAAGCCATTTACATTATGATGTAAATACGAATATTGAAGTGTAGCTTTATAACCCAGGCCTTTAAAAGAAACGAATAGCAAAGCATTGGGAAAATTAAACAGAACTAAACAAGAGACACTGATACTTCTGCTTAATAATATGCAGTTAGATCTTTGATCTTATAAACATAATTTCCCTTTGGAACCTACCTATAGATAAACTGTCCATTAATGCTGGTTTATGAAACTCCATTTATCTGTGCCTTTAACCTTGATTCTTCCCCTATCAATCCTGATGCAGAAGAATGTTAAAGCCACCAATTCACAGTAGCACAGTTTATGATAATAATTGTGTTTTAATGTCCCGGCCCATCCCTAAGCCATTTTAGTATTAGAAGGGTCCTATTTAAACATTAACCTCCAAATTTTCAGAATTGTTGATCCTTGAAGTATACAACATTTTAGGGCTCAGCATCTAAAACAGATGAGCCGTGAAATTCTAGAAATGAAAAGTTACTTTCTGGCAACAAAAATATTGCCTTATAAAATCACAGGATTCAAGAATCTATGAATAAAAATAGTCTTTCTAATGCAGAGCCACATCAATGACAGTCAAAAGTAAGAAAGCTCATGTATTTTAGTAATTGCTGTATCTTTATTATTACTCATAACTATCTACCTTAGAAAGAAGAGATAATGTTGTTGTTCTTTTTGTAGATATGAAACTATGGAGAATAACATTCTTCCTCCGCTTTTAAGTAGCATCAGACATAAACCGCGTAATTAAAGGCACAGACATACCTCCACTTAATAACCACATCCTTATGTGTATTATTCAGACAACGTGCACTACATTCGTACTGTAAATTATGTTAGAATACAATCTCAGACATTTGAGTAAGCTTCTGGAAAACAGCCATTACTATGCTTCAAAATGATAAAAAAATGCTTTTTGTTTGTTCACTGCTGTGAATAACCTGATTTGGAATGCAGTGTTCATTCTACTGGCATGGGCAGTGCAGATTTGTTTTTAGGGGGGGCACCCACCGTGGCCATAGTCTGCGGTGTCCTGGACTGTTCTTGGCAGGGGCCGCGGCCACACTAGTGCAGTTAGTGTAACATTACAGCAGACATAGTGTTACACTGCATTGTGAGCCTCCACACCAGGCTGTACCTACATCCAGTGGGGGCAGGGGCATTCAGCAGCACACATAGGAAAATCAAAAATGAGAAATAAAAGTATTTTTCCTCGTTGCACCATGTTAACAACACCACTGGGGTGGCTTTAGTTTTTGGCGCTGCCTCAGGTTTGCAAATCCTCGTAAATCTAATACAGCATCAAAATGCAATGGTGTTACAGTGGAAAGCCCACAGCAACACCCACTGCACGCCCCTTTTGTGCAAAGTGATGTGTGTTAAGGGCTGTATTTACAAAGAGGTGTTAAACCACAAAAAATTGTTTGATGCTGCTTTGTAAGTATGGGGCATGGCATTGCACCACTGAAATGTCGGTAAAAGTGACGCTCTGGTGGTGCAATGCCCTTGTAAATGAGGGCCTATATACGCTTAAAGAAATGTAGCAATTCACCTAACCCATTGCTCACATTCATCCAAATGTTTTCAATGCACTTTGAAGTGGCCTCGAAATGATGTGTGCATTATGAAGACAGAAATAAAAAAGGCCTGTTAGAGATACACCATAAGCGTGCCAAAGGTCCACATTTCATTTTTAGGTCGAGCTCCCAAGTGCTTGAGACCTGTTGTAAGTATTATGGGCTTTTAACCACGCCCATCTCACGCCCATCACTTTCACTCATTCGTGGGCTTGCCTTTCAAAAATCCCTTGATGCCACTGGTAAATGCTTTATGTTTGTCCCACTTTGAGTCCGCTTTGTTACCACCTTGGGGCCCGACCCTGTTACATGGATATTTACACAATTGCTGATATGTTTTACTGTGAGTGAACTACTATTTTATTTGGTCTCTCCACATGACGGTTTCAAGTCTTACACAGTGCAAGCTTGATTGCCAGTATTGAAGTGCTTTGCATAACTCCCAGTTATTTCACATTATTTATTTTGTTTATTTGTAGCTGTTGCAGTGCGGCACGCTGCTGTTTATCCTTAAGTGTAGCGTCTGCACTGCTCACTTTACTTCCTCTAGATGTTCACCCAATGGGTGTCGTTTGCAGGCATTCTGCATTTGACATTTTGTTTAACAATTGCAATGTATGTAATTCAATTGTTTTTTTAGGCACAGGAGAGCCTACGTCGAGACTCGAACAGGGTTCCCCACTTCCAAAGCCAGCAAATAAAACCATTCAGCCACATCCTCTCTATTTTTATGTGATGACAAACAAACAGTTGTATGCTCTGTGTTTGAATCATAAGGGCTCATTGTTGTATCTGTAGCCACGCCCTGTTGACCCCTTCCGGTCTGTCCCTGGTTTACTTTTCCAGCCCCCAGGGGTGATAGCCTGTCAGCTGTGTTGCTCCCCCAGAAAAAACGGAAGACTCATGTTTTTCTAAGTATAAAATGTCTTCATTTCACCTGTCTCCCGCTCATATTTCCACTTTCCATGTAAGGCACTGAGGAAAATACATTTCCCCAGATTTCTTTTACAAATCGCCCTATTTGCAAGTTGCAGCATGAAAATGTTGGCATTTTTTCTCAACAGATCGTACCTAATCGCCTAACTCACTGCTGATTGCTTCATTTACCTCTAACATGGCAGTCCCAACTATTCCAGCACGGTTCGGTGTTTGAATGGCCATGTGCACCATGTAAAAGACTTAAAAAATTTCTAGCTGTCGCGTCAAGAATTTTAGATTCTATTAAGGACACGGAGGCGAGGATTATGCTTCTCTTAACTTTACTGACAAACACAGCAGCCAATAAACAATTACTTTTTTCAAAAACTTCACATCCCATGAGCCTTAGCCCACCAATCATGGCACGATACAGTCCGTAAATAGCCAGAACACAACAGTCCTTCCTCTTTCTTTGCGAAACAGTTCAAACATGCGAATTTGCCAACTTGATAACGAACTCTTTCCAATTCTTGATAAGATCCTCAGAAAACTGAAAGATGAACACTCAACACCTGCTTCATTGGAGTCCTTCATGAAGTCGCATTGGATGTTCCTGAAACAAACGAAAAACACAAACCACTAATATCGAAAATAACCTGGGTGGGTATATGATTCTCATTATTTCAATTAGAACAATTAATCATACTCATATTACTGTCTTAAGTGATCATTAAACAATAACAACATTGATAGCATAGATAAACATATTGGGTGGGATAATCCTCGCCTCCGTGTCCTTAATAGAATCTAAAATTCTTGACGCGACAGCTAGAAATTTTTTAATTCTATGTCGGGACCGGAGGCTTCGGATTATGCTAGTTCAAAGTCTGTTTACCACCTCCGATACCACATCCACAATAGGCTTATGATAGAAAACCTTAAATGTAGAATCACTAGACCAATCAGCTGCAGCCATGATGTCCTCCAACCTGGCTCCTGTCGCATAGGCTTTGGAGGCCATGGCTCCTCTAACTGAATGAGCCCCGAACACACTTATGTCAATGCCTGATTCGGCTAAAAGCCACTTGATCCATCGGGCTAATGTTGCCGCAGTGACCGGTTTAAACGGTTTCTGTAAGGAAATCAACAGTTGCCCCGAAGCATTCTGTCTGAGATCCTGTGTGACCCCTTCGTAACTCTTCAAACATTGAACGACACATAGCTTCTTGTTATGTGGAAACGATGGGTAAGAAATGCATTTGGATAAGGTTTTTGTACGTCTCGAAATGGAAAAGGATACTCCATTAGGAGTGAATACTCTACCTGTTAGATCCAGAGCTTTAACATCTGACACCCTTCTGCATGATAATAAGCATAAAAGCATAGTCAATTTTGCAGACAGTTGTTTACGAGATAGGTCGTCATTGTCTGGCCAGTTCTCAAGGAAACGTAAAATAATGTTAACATCCCACAAGGTGGTGTATTTTGGTTGTGGGGGTTTTACCATACGGATACCCCTAAGTAACTTACAAATCAATGGATGCTCACCTACCGGTTTCCCTTGAATGTGTGGATGACCCGCCGAAAGGGCTGAACGACAATTGTTAATTGTCCTATAAGCCAAACCCTGGGAAGCCAAATCAGATAAAAAATTGGCTATGACATGAATCTCTGACCCCAGGGGATCCAAACTCCTTGAATCGCACCAACGTAACCATCTCCTCCAGGCTTGCTCATATCTTTTGTGTGTGGAGGGGGCCCAAGATTGGGATAAGAAAAACAGTGCTGATTCCGAAACTCCCGGCACTTGCCATCGTTGCCTGAAAGTCTCCAGGCCATCAGGATTAACAGGCCCTGTAACACCAATGGGTGAAAACTGCTCGATGGATCCAATAGAAGGTCCTTTGACCATGGAATTTTCACCGGAAAGTCGCATGACTGATTCATTGCGGAAGGGAACCATGGCTGAGCACTCCACCAGGGAGTCACCAGAATGATCTCTGAGCGTTGGCGACGCACTTGTGCCAGGACGCGCGGGATCATCACAAAGGGTGGAAAGGCATAGAGAAGGACCTCTGGCCATAACTGCATGAATGCGTCCGTCCCCTTCGCTTGAGAATCCGGCCTCCAACTGAAGAAACAGGGAACCTGACTGTTCAGACGGGATGCAAAAAGATCCATTTGACATGTCCCCCAACGAAATTGAAGGGCCTGAAAAATGTTCCGATTGAGCATCCAATCGCTCCCATCTCGGAGGAAACGAGAGTTCCAGTCCGCAGTCGTATTGATGCTGCCCGGAATGTATTCCGCTATTACTGCAATTCTCTGATTGAGGCAAAAATGCCAGAATTCTTTCGCTATCTCCGCTAGGAGACGAGATCTGGTTCCGCCTAGCCGATTGATGTACCTCACTGCGGAGACATTGTCCATCCGCAGGAGGATGCAGCAATGAGCCCGGCGGGGAGCCAATGATTTTATGGCGAAAGATCCTGCCAGAAGTTCCAGGCAGTTGATGTGATAAGATAACTCCCCCGGGGACCAGCGGCCTCCTGTCTCCACCTGGCCGCACCGAGCTCCCCAGCCCCACCGGCTGGCATCCGACTCTATCACTATGTCTGGAGAGGAGGGAAAAATCGCTCTGCCATTCCATGCATCCATGTGGTCCAGCCACCACGAAATCTCTATCTTGGCTTCCTCTGAGAGGGGAACCAACTCTGAATACTGGAGGCCTCTCTGAAGGTGGCGAATCTTCAATCTCTGAAGAGCTCTGTAGTGTAGAGGCCCCGGGAAGATCGCCTGAATGGATGATGCCAGAAGGCCGACAAGGCGAGCTAATGTCCTCAAGGATATAGTCGGAGAGGCAAGCGCTCTCCTCAACTCCTTCTTGATCAAATTCCGTTTGTTGATCGGGAGGATTAGTAATGATGTTAGAGAATCTATCTGAAAACCCAGAAAATCCATGCTCTGCGAAGGAATCAGGCTGGACTTCTCTGAATTCAGGACAAACCCGAGGTCTTGGAGTAATTTTATTGTCCAATTGAGGTGAGTCAGCACCAGATCTTTTTCCTGGGCCATGATGAGAATATCGTCCAGATAAATAATTAGGCGTACTCCTCTTTCTCTCAAATATTGCACCACTGGTCGGAGAAGTTTGGTGAAACACCAGGGCGCTGAGGAGAGGCCGAACGGAAGTACTTTGAATTCGAACCACTGGGAACCCCATTGGAATTGGAGGAAACGTCTGTGGGGAGCGAAGATTGGGACTGAGAGATAGGCGTCTTTGAGATCTAGTCGAACCATCCAGTCCTTGTCCCTCAAAAGATCCCTGAGAAGGTGAATACCCTCCATTTTGAAATGGCGGTACACCATCCAGGAATTGAAGTTCTTTAAATTCAGGACTAGTCTGGCTCCGCCGCCCTTCTTCTGCACCAAAAAGATAGTGCTGGTGAAACCTCGAGGGTGAGGTGATGATTCCACCACCGCTCCTTTCTGAATGAGAGAGAGAATCTCTTCTTTTATGAAATTGTGATCTGAGAGGGAAAAAAGGAGAGGCATAGGAAGGCTCGATTGTTTTGGGGTGGCGTAAAATTCTAGATGGAAACCCTGAACCGTCTGAAGAACCCAAGGATCTTGTGTAATGGATTCCCAAACCGGAAGAAACAAACGAATCCTGCCCCCCAATATGACTTCTGAGGGAAGAATGATTCTCACCTGAGTTTGTGCTGTCTTGAATGGAATTACCTCCACGATATCCTCTTGAGTTTCTACCTCGCCCTCTGTATCGGTTGGGATAGAAATTGCCTTGGTTTGAATAACCTCCTCTGTTACCCTGGGAAGCATACCTGGGGTTCTGGAATCTTCGGCCCGGCGCTCGACCCCTGAAGCGTCCGGCCCGAAGAAAAAGAGCATTGTTGAATACCTTTTTTATATTAGATTGGGCCTTATCCAGAGCTGTGAAAATAGCCACGTATTTGCTCAAATTGGAGATGAATTTGTCTCCGAAGAGCATTCCATTAGCCGCCGCGCCGGCTTCGTTAGTGGCCAACTCGGCAAGCTTCGGGTCCAAGCGAATTAGGAAAGATCGCCTGCGCTCCGCTGACATGGCGCAGTTTGCGTTGCCCAAGAGGCAAATAGCCCTCTGGGTCCATTGAAGAATAGCTTCCGTGTCCAAAGGGGTTTCGGTTTCTTTAGACTCTACCGCTAAGTCCAGAATTTTCGTAAGCGGACCGGATATGTCTAATAATTTGTCTTGACAGCCTTTCCAAGCGCGGTCTAGGCCCTTTTTTGGGTCCTTAGCGAATTTGCGGAGGAAGGATGCCATATTAGGGTCCAGCTCTGGAGTGTCTGCCACCTTGCCCGTGAGGGAGGGGCGGGGGCACTCAGATCTAAGCGTGTTGCGCACCTCCTTCTCGAAACTTTTGCGCAGCCTGTCCTGAACATAGTTCGCAACCTCTTGGTGAGGAACCCACTCAGTAGAGCGAGGGTGAATGATATCCTCCGGAGAGAATAAGAGGTTCTTGCCTTGATTAAAGTCCTCTTTAGGAGAGCTATGTTTCGTCTTGCATCGCTTTTTGCACGGTTGGGGATCAATTTGTGATTCGTCTGAATCCGATTTAGAGGATGATGGGTCGTGATAGCTAGACTGTGACGATGATTGCATAGGGAAGGAGGATGAACTCTGGGGAGGCAGCAGTCCTCCATATGCATGGTCACGCAACACTGAAGTTGCCATTTGTGGCAAAATTTCTGCAGAAGAAGTGCCACCCGAACGCTGTACTTTAAGATCCACCACCTCACCGGAATCTCCGGACTGCATGCGAGGTTGGCTACTTTCGCCTAAAAATTCCCTTCTAGCAAAATTAGATAGAGGTTGGGTAAAGGGCTTGAGGGCTTGTATTAATGCCCAGTTCACGGAATCTTGCACATGGAAACCAAGTGCTTCCACCAGTCTTTCCTCCAAATGTTGTTCTGAGGGAGTTTCCTGCAGTTGCTCATACTGCTCTTCCTCATCGGCGTAGTACGCCATGTTTAGGCTATATATAGCTTGGTCTGAAAGGAGGAGTTAACAGGGGGGGGCAAACCCTGAGCAGGTGAAAACTCTTGCAAAAAAGATTTGTATATTGTGGAGGGAGCCACCTGCCCTAAAACTCCTTAAAACTACTCAAATTCACTAAATTAATTTAAATTAACTAAAGCCCCCTGAGCAAAGCTCTATAATGTATTATTTCAGCCCCTACGGGCGCTCTGAGGCCGCAAAATGAGGAGAGACGCCACCCGCGAGCTCACGCTGCATCAAGCCGGTCGGAAAACCTTTCCGAACGGCAAAAATGCGCGCGCGCACACGTGGGCGTCAAAAGAGGACAGCGTCCTCCGACACGAGCGAGCGCTCGTTGTTACGGCCTGCTCCCACTCCACATAATCAAAACTTTTGGAGAGTAACGCGGGGAGCCGGAGCTCCGGAACAAGTTTACAATACAATAACACCTTTATAATTACATCGGTAAACATAGCAATTACTGTTAAACGCGCTCGGTAATTCTAATCGTATAAACAACATTAGAGCGCAGCGTGCGTGACTTAACTGGCTGCTGGAGCAGCAAAGAAAGAGGAAGGACTGTTGTGTTCTGGCTATTTACGGACTGTATCGTGCCATGATTGGTGGGCTAAGGCTCATGGGATGTGTAGTTTTTGAAAAAAGTAATTGTTTATTGGCTGCTGTGTTTGTCAGTAAAGTTAAGAGAAGCATAATCCGAAGCCTCCGGTCCTGACATAGAATCTTTAGAAAGGAGCGAGGTCTTTCAGATTGGTTCCACCACCTTCTTGATTGGCTGCTGTAAGCCACAGAGGCTGTTGATAGGCTTAATATACTTTCTGTCATTCTCCGGCCACTTCGAATTGCCTAAAGCAAGGAAACATATCCGGGTTCTTTCGCTATTCTGAAGACTCTAGTGGTAGAGTGCGGGGCTATGCCTTCCAGTAAGTACGACGTGATTCGAATAGTGTTGTAGAATACGTAGCAACACCGGGCACAGGTTAAAATATGAACACGTGTTTTGAGTAACCGTTTGCAATTAGACAAGGGCCGGGCTTCCTAACCACCTTTGCAGGGTGCTTTAGAACAGATTATTGTTGAATGGACGCATAAGTAGAGTATTTGTAATTGGATTTATGTCGTGTTTACCACCCCTGATGAGGCGTTGAAGTGCTTCGCTGCGAGTCGCACACTATTCCAGAAACTTTTCTGCTAAAGTCTCTGATACTCCGCCGTAAAGTCTTTGTAATGATCAACGTGGACTGGGAAAGGACCACAATATGCAGCAGTTTGACCAATTAATGTGGCAAAAGAAGTCCCGTTATAAATTTACAATGCCAATAGCTCCAACTCAAGTAAATGCGAGACCTATTGCATTGCAAATGCTTGTTGTCTAAGTTCTGCTGAGTACTGCTATATAGGCCAAATGCCGACGCTAAGTACATAATGCATTGCAGAATATGCTCCTGGGACTCATCTTTGTAATAGAAGCGTAGCGCACTGTCTCTCAAGTCCTCTGTGGAAGGCGGGCATCATGACTTGTATTACAGGATACAGTGGGACTACTGGCACAGATGAACCACAGGTTTCTTATGCCATAAGACAAAAGCAGGCTTGATCGCACTGAAAGGAACAAATATTATTGGACTAGCACGTAAAAAAAGACGAAAAATTGTATTTTTACACAGTTTCATTTAATTTATTTTGGTGAATTAAAAAAGCTAAATCATTATTCCAAATATTCTGAAAATGAAAAAGACAAATCATCCTATAGCAGATGAATGTGAGACAGCCCTGCACTGAAGTTGTTGGCAATGGGAAAGTAAAGACTGCGAGAACGGTGACGTTGCTTCCGGTAGATGTTTGATTTTCAGCATACAGCAGCAGCTCGCTCTACCTTGGGTTGACAAGAATGTTTCAATACTCCCACGCACGGCGAGGCGCGCGCATCAATCCGCACGCGCCCATAACCTCTTGTCTGTCTTAACTGGATGACGAACACCGGGCCTTGTGTGATTCTCCACTCATGTAATGGATGAAAGAAACATGACGACCTTGACGACGAGTCACAGAGTTGCTAGATTCCGCTATCCTTCGGACGGCGGAGCCATGGAACAAACAGCTTGGGAAAAAAAGCTGCACCTCCATACGTGGCCCACGCGTGCCCAGCGTCGCCCAGATCGCGCTGTGATATAATTATGTGTGTTTTTATTTAGTTGCATGCGTTCTAATGGTAATACATAGGCAGATAAAAGATGAAGGAAAAAAAAAAACTAGGACCCAAAACGTGTGTTGAGAAGGAAATGTTTCATCTGAATATGAATAACTCTCTGCTTAACGTGTTTGTATGAAGCATCGTTCTAGTGTGTAGAGCAAGCTTCACTAGGGTGGCACGAGCTGCAGTAATGGCAGCCAGCTTCAAATATTAAATCAACATTAGTCTCTGCGCTCAGATCATCAAAGGGAGGTTCAAAGCGAAGGATGGGTTGCGCATTTTTAAACCTGAATGTATCCCGCTTTATTATGTAAACCATTGGGCTGGAAAGCACTCCTTTGCTCTAAAAGGCAGCTGCATGCCACCCTTAGTTTGAATGTAAAATATTAAATTGTGGTTTGTGATTCAACTCCGGAAAGGACCATAAGCGATGCTCAAGTCTATACGGAGAATGTTCGCATTTTCTACAGTATTATGGCAGCTAATAGCAGCAAGATATGAACTATTAGGACTTTTGTTTAAACCTCTTGGTCATTTTCCTTGCAGCCATCCGTTTTGTGTTAGTAAAAAGATTTGCCATAGTTCTAAAAAAAGGACATCAAGAATTACAGTGAGAGAGCGAGCTTTGGCTCAGCCCCTTTATTCACTGACTTGTGTGTTCCTTCATTGGCTGCCGTTGCTTGGATCGGCTGCCCATGAAGGCCATGGCATTCTGTATAGTATTACGTTTCCTCATTTGTGTCCCTTTAGGTTTTATTGGTTGAGCATCCAGTAATCGTTTTGTTAGAGTGCAAATGTAGCATCTTGTGTTGCTTGTAATTGTCTTGATGTGTTTACGTTGCTAACACTGTGACATTTTAATTGCTTGTTTTAGGATTTTTTGTTTAGTATGTGCTTGCTATCTGGATATCCTAGCCTTCCACACAGACACAGTACTATTCTTTAATTGCGCTTGCTCATTCATTTGTTTTTCTTTAGTGTCTTATCACGTCATTGGATCTGCAGCTGTTTGAGCAGAAAGTACAGACAAGTGCATATAGGCTTTCTTGAAGATGTAAAGGAAATATTGTTCCTCTAGCAAGTGCTGAGTCACAAAAAAGTGAAACATACATCTTTGTATAAGACCTTATGCCATCACACATTACACACCGCATATACAGACAAAGACACACATGTACATATATATACAAGTAGGATTCTGGACAGCCCTGTCGGCCATCTACACTGTGGCTCAGCTGGCTTTCCTCACTGGCGAACAGGCTTGTCCATCATACTTGGTAGCAACCCATGGTATATCGCGGATGTGAACTATTTAAAAAAGTAACATAGGTTTTCTATGTGCCACAGTCACACTCCCAAACCCCAAATCCACCACCACCTGACTTGGTTTGATGCTCATTGCCCTTCTTTCTCATTTTGTAAAAATGTTTATTAGTTTTTACCACATGGCCCCTTGGTTACGAAATGTTGCTGGGCTGTTCAGTATATATTCATGCACTAGCATGCAGTATGTAACACAGGCAACTGAGGAACAGAGCATATTGTGGTCAGATTCTTCTACTGAGAGTCTCACTTCTCTGTTGCCGCTAGGAGACCATTTAAAAATGTTGGCTTTGCCAGTGTGGTATCATGTCGCTAGGGATATCATTGATGGCCCTCTGCCTAATATTTACCTTCCTCAATTCAGCCCAGCTGCCAACTTGATATGGTATCAGTTCTTCTTCTCATTACACAGCGAAATCTTTATTTGCTAAATTTTCTTATTCATGAAAAAATATGCAAAATTTTCAATCACACTATAACCAGCTGACACTGGCAATATTTTTGTCGATACATTTGTTGTATTTACATTAAATATCTTTGCTTAAACATAAGTTTTGCCTTGGCTAAAAATTAGGGGTGGGCGGTGAACTCTGCTCAGCTGGTGGCATTAACAGAGTTTCTCGCACCCCGCGCTCCGCCGGAGTGCAAAGTTTGACTAAAAACTCTGCTACTAGCGCTGCCAGTGGAGCGGAGCTCACCGGAGAGCCCTACCTGGCTTTGCTCTCTGCTGGTTGCCGTCGTGCTGCTGCTGCTGAGGGCTGCACTGGCACCAGCTGCGGTTCTAGGCCTCCCTCCTTTTACTGTCCTCAGCTGCCAGGTAGCGGGGGACAGAGGACGGTGTCTCTATGAGTCCCTGGGGCACTGGGCCAGGACATTGTTACATATCTGGGGGTGCTAGGAAAAAAGGAAACTTGTTGTCAGAGCTCTACAGAAAAGAAGAAACTGTCTCCCCAGGGTCCCTGAACTTTCTCAGGGAGTCTGAGGAGACAGACAGGTTCTTTTTCGTGGAGCTCTGATTGAAAGTTTTCATTTTTCCAAGCACAAACCCCCCTATGTGACGGGGCGTGGGCCTGTGCTTGGAAAAAAGGAAACATGCAGTGAGAGCTCCATGGAGAGAAACTGTCTCCCCAGAGACCTGGGGGTACAGTGTGGACTGCGGAGGCCAGCAGGGAGAGCTGGAGACCAGGTGTGCAATGGCCACTTGGTGAAGGGAAGTATGAACATGCTTACTTGCGCCCGATCTTAGACGCTCTAAGCAGGGTTGGGACATCGACTCTGCTTAGAGCTTCTGAGATCGGGCGCATATTTGGTCAGGCAGGTGGCACTATGCCGCACACGGAAGTCCACAGAATTCACAGAGTTATTTTACCATCTAACAGAATTCTGCAAAGTACAGCTCCTTGTGCTCCGCCCAGCCCTACTAGATATGCTGCCTTTTCCCATGTCTGCTTCCATCAGAGCAGGATTAAAAATGGCAATTTCTGTGATGCGTTGTGCAGGCTTTGCCTGTCCACTCTTTGTAGGGTTCCTGTTCTTCTGAGAGGGCTCAGTACTCTCCACACTGACCGTACATAGCAAGGCAGAGCAGAGGACTGATCCTGAGGGCGGACAGAGAAGGTGAGCACAGACTTGCTGGAGATGAAGGGAAATAAATACATTCAATGCACAGTTATAAAAGCAGCTGCTGCCGGAACTATATAGATCTCTCTGCTCTCAGGTTCCACCATGAAAACCAGTCTTCCCAGGTCACTCTAGTTGTTTTTTAATAGTGATTGTTTGAGTCATATTCTCATCGCAGTTCTGTGCTGGTCTGTCCATTTTCATCTCTTCTAGTATACAGCTTCCTTTCTTTTTTTGTTACAAAGTTGTAATTTAGAAACTCTTATAGATAAACATGGGAAAGGGCAACAGGCCCATGGAAGCTGCAAATCATTCCTCCCTGAGGCACAGTGGGGGCCGAAGCCAGAAAGCACATCATTCTTTTTTATTTAATTATTTAGTGGTCAGTCTGCAGCTAGCAATGAAATGGGATTATGCTGGTTGATGCAATGATCATTAACCTTATTCTACTGTGGTGACACGTGATACACACCGGATGAATTCAACCCTGGCAGCACAAGTGCAAATGACTGTGCTTATCCATCTTTGAAAAACTTGCTAAGGTGATGCATCCCAATGTCCTGCAGCACACCTAAATTACAAGGAGCTTAGCTTAGAATTACACTGATGTAAACTGAGAAGGTCAATCACATCCCAATTTCGAAATGTGTAAACTCACTTTCATTTGCAGAGGGAGATTAAACATTATATTCATAAATAAATCTTGTCTAGCTGAATGATGGCAATTATTGCTCAGCAGTCATAATTTATAACGAGGTGAATATAAGAACTACCTTGAACATTTTACATTACACATCCCTGCTATCTCTGTTCCCTACATAATATCTACATCATATTAACAGCCTCATAATTATTGTATTTACTGCATTGGCTGTATGGTTATTAGAATTCCCCAAAATAAATCTATATGTCAAGCCATGTAAATACGTCCCGATACCTTAGAAAGCTATCGAGTCTGCAGCCAGACAGTATTTTGGCATTTATACTTAGCAATCAGTTATTATTTGTATTTCTTTCCAAGTCTTCATTTGTGCGAGGCCAGATGGCCTTGCAGCTGTAGTCGTTGCATGTAGTCCTGCACCTTTCAGCAAATTGAAATGTTTTATTCTCTTTATTGTTATTATGACTTGTAGCATTTAAAATTATATCTAAAAACAATATGGTAGTCTCAGACATTACCATTAAGAATCTTAGTTTTTATTTTTAGGCCCTAAGCCTGACACACACATATAGTCTAAGGATTTTGTGTTCTCATGATAGCTCACAATCAGGCCTCACTTGTATGTAATGCATGTATTACCAGTAAATCCTTGCCACACTTGACACTTTTTTTAATTCATCACAATAGTTCTTAATTATACTAGGCGAGCGACATAGAGAGAGAACCTACAACACTCTTTCACAATATTATAGAAGCAGGTAGTATATTTTAGAACATGGACATGATGCAATAAAATGGTATCAGGTTGTACACAGATAGTTCTTGTTAATAACAGAAAATGCTAGCCATACTTATTGGCTTTGCCAAAGCTCATTAGTTTTTATTTTATCACTCCAACATGGCGGTCAGCCATGTTGGAATGGTAAGGTAAAATAGACACCCATGGCATCATAATGCATGCACACAGGGCAGCCATATAGAAGGGTTGACAAGATGACTGCCATGTGCAGATGTGTATGAATTTCAACAGATACACATGCACATGCTTTTACACTCGACAACCATTGACAAAGCCCATATAGTCGGCACTTGCCTTAAAATGCAAGATCTATCGACTTTGCCACTGGATGCCATATATTTATATTTTGAAGCCCAGTGGGACAAAGTGCTTTGCCTAGAGTGACATATTGTTTGGAAAAACGCTGAAAATGTAATTACCTCCCAGGCCACAAGGTCATGAATGCAGGCACCTCCTGCCATTTAGTCCCTCTTAGAGAGAGCAGACTACATAGATTCACAAAAGCTTTTAAGAGTACAACATTTGGCACTCTTTTACACACCCTTAAATGCCTTTTTAAATCAGCCCCAAAACTCCCAACAACCAATTACTATAAATGCAAAGAGGGCACCGTCCTTTTCTATTTCAATTAATTGTATCTGAATATTCTCATTTAAGATGTTCTGTGGCCAATGCAATAAGACTTTTAAGAACACGGGAAAGAGTACTATAGGAGTACTTAAAATGCCTTTATGAATAGGGCCCTCAATTTTAAATGAGCCTGTTATATAGCACAGCTATCCACACACTAAAGTACAACTTCCTAATGGTGGCCATTCATCTGTCTTTCTTGCCTTGCTGGATGGCCAAGTGTTTTTATTGTTGTTCTGTATTTGAAAGGCCCCCCTCTTGACTATAGTTATGTGTAATCAAGATAGGGAGAAAATGAGTACTGTACTATAAAGGATATCATACTCTACGCCCGATGGAACTGTGATGGAAAGTGCTTTTACAGGAAAGCAGGTGCATAAAAAGTATGTTGGCTTCAATCTCATGTTTGAAATAAAATTGTTTTAACTCCATTGCATGCGCTTTACTTATTATACAAACTTCATGGTTGAAGTATATGTACATAATCAAATCCCTTCCCATGCTGAGTAAACTCTGTGGCACATATTGCCAATGTTCTCTTCTTCCAGATGAACAATGTTGTATTTAAATGCCAAATTATTAGGAAAGCTATATTCAGAAAACTAAAGGTGATTGTAAAAGTAAATTTATTACTGTATTTACCTGTTTTATTTCTGCCAAGAATTCACAAAGAAATTTGGGTAGGCAAAAACCCATTTATTGGTGCGGCAACATCTGCACCCATAAATCCCACTCATGGTGTGAAACAATGGGAGTCTGAAGGTGTTCCAAGGCATTGGTAGCATTGGAAGTTTGTGAACGCCCTAGGCAAGTATGTTTGTATAAGTACACGCACAAGCTCCTCACATTCCTCTTTCCATCCTGAGAGGGTCAGACTTCAATCCAGTCATCAGCTTTCCATGATGGGAAAGGGAATGGATTAGTGATACAGCCCAACTGAGTAGATCATTTGCAAAATTTACACTGTACATGCAGCCATTAAATCATTAATATTCTCCACTCAATGCCTAATGCACACTCTCAGTTTTAATCACATTTCAGATGTTTATGGTATTCAGAGGAGGCTCCCGGAGTATTATGTATTACTGTTTGCAAGCCATAAATTTCCACTTGGAGCCTATTGCATAAAACATATGTAGGTGGAATTTCCACCAGATGGAACATTTTGTGCAAAAGTGTATTTTGAGATTTAATTTTTTTGCGCTACTGTGAAAATTATTTCTGTCATGGAGACAGCCCTCCATGTTCTGTTCCACTGAATATGGCCGGGGGAGGAGGCATGCATGTGTTCAATCATTGTGAAACTACCTGCATGGGTATATGAATACTGGCAGTTGCATAACTTCTTTCCAGATAGGTTGAACCCAAAACATCTCCCACCCTTATCTGGTAAATCTACAATTAAAAAGAAATTCTGTATTGAGAAGAGAATGATGCTCGTATAAAATTCCACAAATATGCATTTACTTTGACATGAAAAGTTAGAGAAACCGGCCCTCCCTGTGGGTCAGAGGCATTGGCGGTGACAGTGCGGTGCCCGGAGACCGGACGGGCGTGACTGGCAGGCCGTGATAATCCTGGTGCGGACAGGAAGTTTAGGAATGACTCAGGAAGTTTAGGAATGACTCAGGAAGCTTAGGAATGACTCGGGACGCATATGAATGCCCAGGAAGCTTAGGAATGACTCAGGAAGTTTAGGAATGACTCAGGACGCACATGAATGACTACCATCATGGGGGAGCTGGAATAATGAATTTCTGTCATACTTTGCACCTAATTGTGCCGTCCTCGACCGGACTACAGAGGGTTTAACACACTATGCCCCCTCTTCCGTGCGCACAGCAGCACTGCCAATAAACAGTGAACCAGTTATTCTTTCTGAAGATACGTTTTAAAACATGTTCTCGAAAATTCCTCACAACCTCTACCCCTTCTTCCTGATAAAGGCTGCACGAAGCAAGAGCTATTTACACTGAAGTGCCCATTAGCATGGATTCATAAAACCTCTTTTTAGAAAGCACGTACTAGTCGTGATGTGGGTGAACTCACCTTTCGAAAACATGAGCTTGTCTTGGCAGCACCAGCAACAAAGAAACATGATTGAGTAACGTGGCAAACATTAGAGAGCAGAGTGTGAAGCATGAGATAGAATAAGCAACTGGAGAGCTGGTGATACATACTAACCTCAAACCAGTGCTTGAAATGGAAAAATTAAAGTGCAGGTACTCTGTGCCAGAGTACCTGCTTGTTTCCGAGAAGTGCCGGTACTCTCCAATTAAAAGTATTACGTTTTTCTTGAGATGTGCCGGTACTCTCCCTCTCAAAATAAAAAAGTGCCGGTACTCAGTACCGGACAGTACCGGCCCATTTAAAGCACTTTGAGGCTCAAACAACTTCACAGCACTAGATCCAATCAAAACGAAACATATGCTATCATGGCCACAAACGAACCGTATGGCCACAAATGCCTAGTGTTTGGGGCTACCATCTTTCCATTTTCAGTTAATCAATGCCCTCCTAAGTACAACAGTTCATCTCAAGTCATAAAAAATCAACAACATTAATCGAATCTCATTCGTTTTTTGACAACATACACTGCTAGCGTTCTTCTATTGATCCTCACCCTGGCATCTTCTAGGGTTGGCAGTATGAAATGTTAGCCACCACTTTATATATTTCTATAGTGTTTAACCCTTGGATATTGAATGTTGCAGAAAGCTTAAAACATGCACCAACCTCTGACTAGATTTTTGTTAATATCTCTATAGTTCATCGGAATGTTGTAAAATAAGGGTCATAACTTCAAGAATGCCTTTTCTTTCTTTAATATACTGGTTGCTTCTGGTCACAAATGTATTCTTCTCTCTAGTGATTTTTCTTTCATGAACATCCTTCCTGAAATGATGATGTATGCACGTGTTTGTTAATGGATGGGATCCAGTTGGGGCACTCAACCATTTTGGAGTTCTACAAAAACGTATGTTGTTGACAGCAGTGCTTTTAAGCAAGCTCTTTTTTAGTACGTAACCTAGGGTTAGCAGCTACAACCTGAAGAAAATCCCAATGGAAGGCTATTGGGACTGGGTGCAGGAAGGCCCCTCATAGTGTTTAGACACATGCAATGGATGTTTAGGAAAAATGTGGGAGCCGAACTTAGGATTCAAGCTCCTTTAGATCAAGAAACTACTAATAGTCTTGTCAATATAAAAAGGAGACTCAATTACGATGATGTGGGATTTAAATATGTCTTGTTCCGAGGCTTGTAGGCATTGTAGATGTTTGAGAGTAGGGGTGATATCGGCTCACGTAGCAGTATAGGTTATAGCAGTGGGAAGTGGTCATGATTTTCATCTACTGCAGTGTCCCTCAGAGTCAAAAAAGAGAAAACATTGATGAGCTAAACTTAATGAAACAATGACAATTAATAATCTTGCCAGATTGCTCAATTGAAGACTGGTTTGTACCCACCTCAATAATTCAGATGGCCTAGTTGTTAATTATTTAGTAAGTATATTATCAATGCAGATTAATCCATTCTTTCTAAAGTCCAACTTTTCTTTGAAATGATGCAGTCGTACCCCTTCTGAGTCACCCAGTTTGTCAACCCTCCAAACACAGCTGTTAGAAGGTATACAATGAGTTTCAAAGAATACATATTTGCAGATCCTTTAAGCTTTTAAGCTTTACGTTGGGCCCTTGTCATCATGACACAGACACAAGAGAATAATGTTAGTTAGTGGCCTAATGTATGTAATGAACATGTTGCTCAATTTCCAGGTGCAATTTAGGAATTGTTTGCATCATTCATAATATGAGATAAAGAATGGGCAAAGCCAGGCAACTACAAGATATGGTGACCTCCCACAATATCAAACACCATATCTTTCAGTACTGAGTAGTAATGAGAGCTGTAGACCTCTGAGGTACCCGATCAATATTCTGTCTTGGATCATGGAATGCAGTCTTTTAATGACACACACACGGCAGGCCTGGGATGAAAACCATATTTTTAGTGACATGATGATGATTCTTGTCCAAGCACTTTATAACTACCTAAGTGCATAATGATTAATATGTTCCAACACTTTCCGCACCCGAATAAAGCTTTCTTTCTCCGTTCATTTTTAGTCACTTCATCTCCTTTTATCTCAACCCCCCTACACTACAATGATATTCAACTCATTTACCTTATTAGCTTTCGTCACTAGAATGCATGATGCTTGACTAAGTAGTCATTGCCCTTACAGACATGGTACAAAGCTACTCTAATGAGGCACATAGTACATGGTGAGTCACCTAAAATCTCCTTCTGATTTGTGATATCAAATATCGGAGTTCGGATCAGTGGAAGCTGGTCAACTTTGAAAGATATTACCATAAAGACCTTATCAAAAATGCACTGAATGAGAGAACTGACAAAGTTCAACTTCCTCTCGAAGATTTGATGGATTTTCTACCAAGAAAAATTGCAAAACAGTACATTCAGCACAATCCGCATAAACATTAGTTTAAAAACCATGTATATTACATGCAGCTCAAGAAATGCGAGTAAATAACTTCAAATGCCATTATGCTTTTTAACATGTTTGTAGCATTATTCTATGTTTCATTACTCCACCATCTTTCCTTTAGTGTTTGTCTGGAACTGACAGTGTTCACCCACGCTATGAGGCCCAAACCGGTCCTCACAGTGTGGGCTATAAATGCCCACATACACACAGCTCAATGAATATGCCCTCTCCTCAACACAGGATATTTAAAGTGCGATAAAAGAAAGAGAAAGAACATCAAGAAAGACCTTACACCAGCCAATGTCTTCCACGATAATAAAGTATAATATGTAACAATTCTAATGTATATTTTTCAGACTAGCAGTTCAATGTAACTCGGGTCACACCAGGGTTAGCAAATTAAAATGTAAATCAACACAACTTAAATCTCTCCCAAATGGGATGCAAGAGTCTGTAAAAACAGTTACAAAAATCATAAACAAGATGAAAAGAACAGAATAGGAACTCAGTAAGGAAGGGGTCTAACACATTGCAATTTTAAAATGGTTGCAGTTACAAATGTACAACCAATTGTTCTCCACAGTTTAAACCTGAGGGCTCACGTGTTTCAAACTGAATTATACAGCTGGTCTTGAATCACCTCAATTCAATAATTCTATCTCTTTTAGGTACTTAGTCAATTACATAATATCCTTAATGAGTCGAGTCACTGTAATGATGTTTTTCAAAATGCTGGTCTAATTCACCAGTTATAGTTATCTCAAGTAACTAAATCTCGGGCCCTAATGTAACTATGCAACTCGTCCCTGCAAATGCACAGTGATGTCGTCAATTATGTCTTTTCAGATGGAGCAGGGATGCTACCAATGATGCCATAGAACAGGTCATGAGTGATGAACTATGCAAAGTAATTAGTGTATGGTGAGGGTGCAAGGTATAGTTACTTTATGGTACAATTTATAGTAACTTGAGATATGTATAACTGGTGAATATCAGTGTTTTTCTTTGTTTAAAGCTGTATGTTCTAACTGACATTTTCACCTAACTAAAATGTCCCTTTAACCTTTGGCATTTCAGTGAATTTCGAAGCTTTTTTAAATTTAAAGTTAGACATTATTACATTTCTTAACTATCATCGCATTTTAACCTTTGTTGTTTCAGTGAATGTCTATGTTTTAAAAAAAAATGTGAAATACAATGTTCATTGCCATGCCAAGTGGGGTTGAGTGCAGAACCTCCCCCCATGCAATAAGGAAGCTCTTTGGCCAGACCCTTCACCCAACGCCGCAGGTACCTAACCCCTCCATTCACACAGCCTCTGGCCGTGACTGCTGTGGGATTGAGCACAATCTGTGTATGGGATGGGGTGGGGTAGGGAGTAGGCCCTTCATTGAGCCTAACCCCCCCTTCTGCCCGGCCTCTGCCTGTTTGTCTAAATGCCCCCTGCATGCACACACAGCTGGCTATGTGATAAAACAACATAAAGGGTGTCATTTTTAGTAAGGCAGATCTACTGACTTTGTCAAAGAGTCAAAAAAGCAAACTATAAAAAGCAGACAGGTTGGCTTTATCAATGAGTCAGCACATCAACATATATAAAGCAGATCTATTGTCTTTGTGAAAAAGTCATCAATAAATACACAAAATGCAGCCATAGAACCACCACATGAGAACCTACACTCCAGCTGAAGAGCATACAGTTGGAGCTTGGAGTGCTGAAAAAATATGGCAAGCACTCCTGGCATCACGGTTTAATGACCCTGGAGACTTAATAATTGTTTTATGGACGCTGAGGGTGGCAGCACTCCATGCATCCCCCCACCTGGTGGTGTCCCTGCCACTTTTAGGAATACCATCAGGAACCAAAAATATAATAGGAGAAAACCCCATTGGCACTATGGGGCATTCATGGAGCAGTGAATAATAAATGAGCTGCCCATGTCGCTCATTTATTAATTTGTTTTCTCTTTTTGTTTGTAAAGTGGGTGCCCCAGTGCCCACCACAACATATCCAAAGGTAAGAGGCTGGCTGGGGAGCCCCAGGACCCCTTTGGGCCTGGCCAGCTCATCTGCTAGCAACTATTGGGTGCCGGTAGGAGCCAGCATTTGTTATTACACAGTGAGAGCACCAGTGCCAACCTGACACCCACAGCATTGTTTACCTTTGTGGGTGGCGTGGGGAGCTCCAGGGCTCTCGTAGCCGCGGTCAGCTCTCCATCCCCAGCCCACTGTGATGCTGGCAGGAGCCAGCTCCATTTCCTAGCTTGCGTTCTGGCAGGAGCAGCATTTTCTCTGCTCTGCCTGGTCTGTAGCAAAGTTGTGCTTCCTGTCCAAGATAATTAGGGCACTCCTCCTGTGCAGGTAAAAAGCAGTGTCCAAGGGGATGGATGAGGTCGTGGGATACTGCTTGGATTGGGCTTGGATCAGACCCCCAGGGACGGGTTGCCCGGGGCCGATCTACGGCTCAGGTATGGTTGCCCCACAGCCCCTTCTACTAATTATAAAAAAGGCACCCGGAGATGGAGTGCCGAGGTCTCATAGTGAGTAGGGGAGGAGAACCACATGCCCACCTGTCATAACTGAAAACTCCTTCTTCGTAATGAGGAATCAGGTTGCCAGTTCACATAGGTTAACAGGTTGTGGGTTTATTTAAGAGGTAACAGGTTACTTAATAGAACACCCAACCAGCAGCAGCATCCTCTCTGCTCAGCCCACATTTTATCACTGTCATCCGTCCTTCCAGTTACTCACCAACATTCTATGACATCATAAGCTGCCTGGGCACAGCAAGTAAACAGGGGAGCTATGCACAGAGCACACCACAAGCACAGCAGATTATAATACATTTCCTTCCCTTATAAAATAATAAAAATACAAACAGAACTATAAGAGACTCTGGCTTCGAATAAGCCAGATAAATTATTCACACAGTGGTTGCATCCAAACCCATCCACAAAAAACTGAAAGCACACCCGTACATACACAGGTCATGCAGAACACATGCAAACAAACATTTTACAATACACAGTACCAGAGGAACAATATATTCACACCAGTGACACACATAAAATCTACATACCTTCTACCTCACTCGCTTGCGGAACCAGCCATGTGATCTGCACATACCCTCTACTGCAAGCCAGTCAGTCACATGACCAGGGACATAAATCATACACTTTTCCTTGAATGCATGCTCATGCAGTAGGGACATAGGTGCGCTTGCCCTTTACTGTGCACTTTCGTAGCACCAAGGACACACACTAATCACACCTCTACTGCACACTTTTTCAGGACCACATGCTCAACATAACCTTTATTTCACTTTGGCAGGACCAAGGGAAATTTACTACACACTCACTCTCTACTGCACTCTCTTGCAGGACTAAGGACAAGCACTACACTAACCCTCTACTACATAGTATCACAGGACCAGGGACATATAGTTAACATATCCTCTACTGCACAGTATTGCAGGACTAAGGACACCAGTAGTACACACCCTCTTCTGTACACTCTCGCAGGACCAAGGACTTAAATAGCACAATACATCTGTTGTATGCATGCAAAAAGTGGACTTAGAACAGAGATAACAACATTAATTTACTCACTGCAAAACTATCAGAAATGTCTACCATAACCACTTACTCCTCTCAGGGCTCTTGCATGCAACATATATAAAAGCACTCTTTGTCTGACCACTCTACTCAAAATAGGAATAGAAGGAGCAAAAATGTACAACACACCTGACATCATGTGTAAAAATTCAGCATAGCATTAGAAAAATATTCTTTGGTAGCAAATCCAAAGTCCTCCTCTGTTGAGTGAGTGGCATCACACGCGTAAATTCAAATAGTACACTGAGTGTAGATCCAAAACCACACAGTACCTTCAAAATGCTGTCCAGCATTTCTGATTGAAACTGTCGGCAGGAGAAAACACAGGTGGTATTGTACAATGAGGAGCATAAACTAGAAAATCAAAATTATAAGAAACTTGAAGCTGCATAGCGCAGGTTGAAAACTTTTCAGGACAGAGGTGCTTATAAATCAGCCCTCACAATTTATCATAGATATCTGAGAGAAGCATGCAGGAGTTTTTGGACATTTAGGATTGAAAAGTCTGGAAACTCTGCCAAAGAGATTTTCAAAACCCTGGATGAATTTGTAATCCAGAGGCCTGCAAGAATTCAATCCCTTCCTCAAAGGACTTGTCTGACTCTCTTGTTAGCTATTTCTGTGAGAAGATTAATGGAATATATAATGATTTTGACCCTCAGAGTGATTCCTCACCAGATGAGGGGGGACCTTGTTCTACTCTCCCTAATGTTTAAGGTCAGCTGAACGGGTCTAACCTGGTTACTCTGAAAGAGGTACAGTACATACTACACAATATTAAGTCGGGGTCACTGGAAGATCTTTGCACAGCAGACATCATTCCTTCTTTGCCACCACTATTCTTCCCTTCCGTTAGAAAGACGTAGCATCTCACAGATTTTTTAATTTGTCTCTGGAAATTGCTAAGGTACAGATCTTGGAAGTTGGCATGTGTTTCTCTTATTGTAAAGAAAGCCACAGCAGATCCAACTATGGCTCATATTTTTCATTTCTTAATGAGAGCTAATGCCATGCCCTAAAGCCATCTGTGCGCCATATTTAAGAAATGACACACAATAGTGCTAAAGAATGGGTAGCGTCTCAAAAAAAGACATACGCTGGTGACGGATGGATGGCCTTAGGGGAAATGATGCTAGCAGGTAAAAAATGACAGAAGGCTGATTAGTGGCAAAATATCTGCCACTAGTCATCCTAGCGTAATGTTTTGATCACAAGCAGCCAAAAAATGACTCCTGTCTAAGTAGAGACAAGAGTCATTACCACTACCCCAGTGCTCACCACAGGAGACCAGTGTCCTCAGGGCAAGCCCAACATACCCAGTGCCAGCCAGGGGGCCCCCCTGTAAGGCTCCCCAGTGCACACCACATTTACGCACGTACACTTACCTGCAACTTATCTGGGAAGGGCTCCCTCCCCTGTAGTGTCCCTGTGGTGTGGGTGGTGGTGATGCTGGGGTGGGCATCTTTGTGCCCATTCCCTGGTGTTTCCCCAAGGAAATGGGCCTACCAGCACATTCACGTCTGGTCTGACCATGCGTGAAATAATGACGCTAATCAGGCTTAGCGCCATTATTTAGCTCCACCTCTTAGTTGCACGTCGTTTCAGCATTGGGAGTTAAATATGGCATTGGGGGCTATCGTCATTTTTAGGAAGAGAACGCCTACCTTGCATCTCATTGACGCAAGGTGGGTTGCACTTCCTATAAGTGGCACTAACTCAATATTTTGACGCTGGATAGTTCCAGCATCAAAATATAAATATGGAGTTTAGTTAGCGCCACTTTAGCGTTAAAATAAAAGATGCTAAGGCAACGCTAACTTTCCTTGAATATGGGCCTATATTTGGTAGTTTGTGGCATATTTTGCTACTTTTGTTTCCTAGTAAAATCTCGGAGAAATAGATTACCAATCATCTCTCACAATATCAGATCCTGGACCCCTTGCAGACTGGGTTTAGAGAAGTCATAGTACTAAAAGAACCCTACTGGCAGCCACTAATACAATTCCAATTAGTTTGGATTAAGGCAGACTGGCTATGCTGATTCTGATGGATCTTTCAGCAGCTTTTGATATGGTATCACATGCAATCCTCATTAAGAGACTTATGATATTGGAGTGCATGGACAGGCTTTGGCCTGGCTAAGGAACTTTCGGACAGAGAGAACCCAAATGGGTTCCATCCTACCTTTAAAATCAAGACCTGTCACTAACATCTGTGACTCCCTCAAAGTTTTGCGATGAGTCCCATGCTTTTCAATAAATATGTGGCTCCTTTGACCAAAATTGTGAAACCATTTGGAACTGAGATTTTGTCATATGCAGATGACACTCAATTATTTATCTCATTTGGCCATGATCTTGAGGCAACAAAACCCAGATTTTTTAATTGTATGCAGAAAGTTGCTTCTTGGATGAAACAGAATTGGTTACAGCTGAACAGGGGAAGACAGAAATCCTATTATTTGGTAAAGCCAAGGAATACTGGTCTAAAGAATGGTGGCCTAATGAGATGGGCACTCCCCTGGACCCAAAACAGGTGGTAAAAAACCTCAGTTTTAAAACCTCAGCACTCTATTAGATAAAAAGCTTTTGATGGTTGACAAGGTTAAAACAATTCATGAATATTGCACTGTAATTTTCCGCCAGCTCACTAAAACATTCCCTTAGCTTCCTCTTAATTGTAGGAAAACCTTTACTTAAGCACTCATGACTGGCCGGCTAGCCTATGGCCATGAACTCCTTGTTGCCACCAATAAAAGGACATTTGTCAAGACTACAGATGATCCAGAAAACCACAGCTTGCCTTACATGCAATCTTCCCTATGGCTCTCCTTCAGAACCCATGCTAAGATCCTTACACTGACTTCCCATCATGAAACACTGCATTTTTAAACTTCTCTCCCATGCCCATAAAGCATTGAACAGATTAGGCCCCACCTATTTCAAATATAGAATCTGTTTTCATTATCCAGGAAGATGGCTTAGATCCTCAAATACCGCACTGGCATTAACCTGTAGGATTCAAACGACCTGGAATACAGTTGTTTTTTTCTTATTTGGCCTCACATCATTGGAATATGTTACCAACCCATATTGGTTCTTGTTCAAACTTTCTGATTTTTAAAGAAACATATACAAAATGTGGTTATGTTAAGGTCTTTTAAGCTTATTAGCTTTTTATCTTCCTCTATAGTATTAGCATTAGCGCCAAGATACTCCCTTGGGATTGAGTTGTTGCACTATATAAATCCATTAACATAACATAACATCAGGTTACCAGTTTTATGGTATTTGTTTTTTTAATATTTAGTGACGCTCTGGTGGCGCTTTGCCCTGCGCCATATTTACAAGGTGGGGTAAAGCCACTTTTTGTGGCTTAACGCCACCTTGTAAGTATGGCCCCTTCGCACGCAGCCCTTTGCATGGAAGGGGTGTGCAATGGGTGTTGCTGTGGGCGTGCCACAGCAACACCCATTGCATTTTGCCGTTGCCTCAGATTAATGAGAATTTTGTAAACCTGAGGCTGTGCCAAAATCTAACGCCACACCAGTGGTGGCATTAGAAAGGCGCAATGAGGAGGAATATTTTTATTCCTCTCACATGTGCGCTATCCCCATGACCTGTAAAATGAAGCCAAATTTATAAGACATCAGAACCTAGAAGTGCCAACCTCCCCGAAGTGGCATTTCTAGGGCATCGATGACAAAACCACCATGTTACCTTATGGGTAGAGCAGCGCTCATAGGTAGCGTGAACATGCATGGGTGTTTGGCTCTCCCTGGGTACATATGCACTGGCGCACACCCATGCCCACCAAGGCATGTGAGCACTTTTTTTAAAGTCACCCCAAAGGTGCCCATATGCCACTACTGGCCTGCTCTATTATGCTCAGTTCCCATTTGAGGTAGTTGTGTGTAAATGTGAACACCCTGGCAAGTGATGCCAGCTCCCATACCTACATAGGAAACCCCCCCAGGGTGCAAGTTGCACACCCAGGTGAGTGATACTTGTTGCCACTCACACATGGCAGCAGCTGTGTGCAAGTATACACACACTGGCAAGTTCTGCTAGTGTCATTTAAGCATAGGAAACCCTGATGCAAGTAGGCACCTCGAGGCTAGCTATGCCAAGCTCCCCATATATGTGAACTCCCATGTGCACATGGTCACAGAGTGGCTCCCCTGGGCCTGGCTCACTATATGATTTGGCCCCCTTTGACAAGGATGTCCTTTTTGGCAAGGTGTTTTAGGCGCAATATACATGAAATCCCTCATTGTGTAAGTGTGCACCCACTGGCCTCATATGCCAGGCTCAGTACCTCTGAAGGCCCCATGGCCCTGTGCATACCCTGGGCCCTGTAATGGCAGGACCCAAAAACGTTGGTCAGCGCCACGTCCCCTCCAGGGTAGGACCTGCACGCACACTTCCCCCCTGCCCATACAGGGGGACAGTGCCCATGGCCCACTCTTATGGATGCAGCTGATCCCCACCCCCCATTTAGAAAGGGAACACCCACATAGGGTTCTCCCCTGCTCAGACAGGGTACCTCTTTGTATACCCGTCCTGCCCTTTGCCTACCACCAGCCCTGCCATCAGGGCCCTCCGGGTAGGGCGTAAGGCAACTCAGAGTTGGCCCCTGCATTAGGACTGCCACCCTGAGTCCAGGCGCACTAGCGCCTCTTTAGGCCTCTACTATAGTCCTAGGACATGCTTAGCGGGGTGTTCTAGGGGGCTTCAATACCTTTCAGGTTGAATTCCATCTATAGGAAAAACGCAGAAAGGCACACAAAGAAATCAAAATAAAGACTTAACATAAGGAAAGACAAATGGATACCCATTTCCTGGCTGATTTATACCGGGTGAAACCAGAAAACCTCAGCCCTAGCTCAGTTCTTCCTGTTAACCTGTTGACCAGCCCACCTCTAGCAGACAAGTCTCATTGCCTGCTGCCCCTTCTGAACTGCTGAGCCACTCGTAATGAGAGCCTTTGTCTCATTTGCCTTTTCAAATTAATAGTGTCATTAAACACTGTGGATGTTTTGGTTGTGATAGTGCACTAATGAGCAAGAGAACTTAATTTCCTGATTTTATGTGTGTTATCAACAAGATTTATTTCAATAACATTTTGGAGGAGCAGAGAAGAGGAACAAATATGGAGTAATAATGAAGGTGAGTTCCACACTCGAGTTAATTAAAGATTGGCGTTAGCAGGAGGCCACGGATAGCTTGGGTTTTAAATAGCAGATCAAACACTCTCTGTGATTTGTGACACATAGCGGCTGAGCATCACACTAATTAGGACACTTTATGGTGTGTACTTACTCTCGGTAAGTGGATTCATAAACGGAGCATGGGCTTTAATGGCGCTCTCCTTGGAGCATCTGCTGTGCAGCTCACAGTGTGGTGTATGTCCTTTAGGATGCAGCCCAACTAGAAGTCGTGGAAATCTGAGCCGCCCGCTGCAGCGCGGATGTGCAGCATCAGTGAGTCTGGGACTACCATGATAGCGCTTCGTCCAGCCCAAGGCTCTGCTCCTCTTGCTTGTGTGTGTGCCTGAGCAAGAATTGTACATCACAGACCGAGCTGCAAAGCAGCAGATGAGGCAAACCAGTAGCCAGGCTGCGGCCACAGATGTGCTGGGGCAAAGGAGGAGAGACGTAGAAGGTGGTAGAGGGCTAGTCAGTTTAACACGGGAAGGGCAGAGGGAGTAAAGTGGAGTTGGCGGAAGGGTCTGTGGAATCAGGGGCCTGGGGACAGGTGACATGCTCCTCTGAGAGTTTA
This sequence comes from Pleurodeles waltl, assembly GCF_031143425.1. Classification (NCBI taxonomy): domain Eukaryota; kingdom Metazoa; phylum Chordata; class Amphibia; order Caudata; family Salamandridae; genus Pleurodeles; species Pleurodeles waltl. The sequence continues at coordinate 323,519,563 of NC_090436.1, forward strand.
ACAACTGAGTACTGATACTCACTGTCATGGTGGTTGCGGTGAAAAAATACTGCACCTCAATTACGTATGAGCTTAGAAGGAGGGAAAAATGTTTTTTATGTTATTCTCAAAGATCAATAATTAATATAAAGGGACTGTAAACTATGCACTGCAACTATACTTAGATTCATGGGAATACAGCATTGACCATCCAGAAATCTGCAAGACTTTGTTAGGTTCCCTTTATTTTCCTAAATAACCTCTCATGTAAAAATCCATGGAATGATAGTCCTCCTTCAGTGTGATTTCTAGAGGATCGACTGCATCATGGGAGCTCGTGCAGCTTAAACGGCACTCGCATACCCTGGAAAAACAAGCATTGGCAAAGCCTGTAGGTTTGCCTTTTATGTGCTAAAACATGGAAACGCCATTTGGGCATGCTTGTATTTGCATATCTCATCTCATTATAGCTAAGCCTACTAGATTTACTAATATCTTTTTTATGTGAAAACAGAGGTGAAAGAACAACAAATAGGCAGCAGCTGTTAAATAGTTAAATAAGCAGGAATGGATAGTCAATGAAAAAGACATGGAGGAAAAATAATAAAGGGGAAGACGGGGGAAAAGTCCAAACAAACACATTATAAAAAGCCTGCTGTAGTGAATAATGTTTATTTTGTGAATTAAATGTGTGTATGGAATAAATAATGTAATGGGAGATGATTCAATGTACTCCTGAGATGTATAATAGTGCATTATGCATTGCAATGAAAATCCTTCATATGAAATAAAATGAAACACCAAACAGCCAATAGCATGAACTGAGAGATAAATACTCCTCTAGCCAAAGCCCACTCTGTACATACTTTAAGGCACTGTAATAGACCATGCAGAAAAAGAACCATTAGCCCACTTTTACCCCAGAGCTAACAGCATGCAGGCAGCCTTGCCAGGTCCCATGCATCGGAGGTAAGACTAACGCATTTTAGTGCTGGTGTCAGCATCACCACACTAAAATGCATTAGTCACGCATTTATGGAGTCTCCAGACCACCCGGCGATGCGCTCTATAAGGAGCTGCAATTAAGCTGAATGCGTACTGTAGAGTAAGAGCGCTGTGGTGTGCACAGCCTGACAGATACATATTCTGATGAGCAATCATACAAAATGATCAAGCTGGGACTGGCTACCAATCTTCTCTGTCAGTGTGTGGTGGTCACATTTAACATTATTCCAGATTATTCGGGCAAACAGTGCCCTACATGGTTGTGGGACAGGGCCCTGGCTTCCATGATGATCCTGGGAACTCTTAGCATCGCACTGGCGAATCACCCACGTGACAAAAAGCAGAGCTGGCTACCACCAGTGTTCTGTCAGCGCGTGGGGGTCATAAATACGCAGCAGTCAATGAATGCACGGAGTAGTTTCTGGGAGAAGGTGATGGTTGAAGTGGGGGCGCGTTAGAGGACGAGCAAGGTAATGCAGTGGTCCCATTGGTTCCCTTACACTTTAACACGCTAAACTGCGTAAGCAAGGCGACAATCGTTGTTATCTCAGTAAATACATTATTAACCGAGAAAACCAATCCCTGACTGATGGCACAGTGTTGGCACAGCGTTAGATGATCTTTGAGACATTTGTTGTGGTACTGTTTAGCCTTATTGTCAGTTGTTTCTACCTCAATGTGCTTGTTAAGGGGGTTAGAGAGGTCTGAGGGGCAGCTGTAGTATTGTGTATCTTGTATAATGCATTGAGGTAGTGGAAGGTTTTACTCATACCAGTCCTCTTGTCCCATATCGTGTTAGAGAAGCAGTGAGTACAGTCCACTGAGGCCCGGGCCGAGACAGCCTCTGCTGCTGCCTAGCACGAAGCCTGAGTGGGAGAGCACCAGCAATGCTGAGACCACAACAATGAGAGGGAGCATAGACTACACGATGACTTGCGATTGTAGCCGGCCCTGAACACAGGCAACTTACTTATAAGAGCGCTTGGCTAGCCAGCCCAGTTGGTAGCATGGCCTATGCAGCCCTGGAGCTGGATCATTGTGGAGCGGAGGACATCCTAAGTTACTCATGAGGTGGCATTTGTGTCAGACGGTGGCTCTGAGTGTCACATAACGCCAAGACCTGTAATGTGGGCAACCCCCAGCTGCTGCCTGTTGTGTGCTTCATGTGATTTATAACTCTGTGAGTCCTGACCTTTTAAGTCAAACAGTTTCTATGCTGGGATTGGTAGTTTTCCCTTTCCTACATACAGAATGGACAAACAGATCCCAGCATGCAAACTACACCTGGTTAAACAACTAAAACAGGACTTATGATCATGTCCAAATGCATTCTTTCCTGGTGGAGGTTGTGGGTTGCTTCCTCTAAATGCATTCTTAAATTCGATTGGTTAATGCAGTCACACAAGAGGTCTCTGTGTGTAACCAGAAAGAAAAGACTCAAGAGACACAGTGACACGTATTTATAGTGATACTTACTCCCAGATTGTGACTGAAAGCACTGTGAATATGCAAGTATTACTCACAGTGTAACTCTGGCTGCTAGACAATTTGCAGATGTTGTTTAATACAAAGCAAGTGTTTTGAAAATATATATTTTTAGTCATATGAAATCAGACATTAATGCACACTTTTTTAGGTTGGAGCCCGCCAGAGAAGTGGAAATGTCTTGTTGCAAAGACATATTGTGGACATACCGCAAGCTGACCAAAAAATTAATTCCATCCACTGCTTAAAATCAGCTATGCCTTTTGCCACTAACATCTGCATGCTTTCTGTTTGCTGGCTTTATTTGTTTTAGGCTGTCCAACATTAATTAGTCTACCACTTGGCGCATAGCCTTTTACTATCTCACCGATTGGCTCTTTTTCTTCTTCGACAACTGCTCGCTTTTTAGAAACTCTTTTTTTTCTTTTTTTGTGAAACATCTTATGAGAATGCATGTTTTAAAGCTGCATCTCCTTGAATGCCTCTCTCCCCCCACCATGGACTACATTTAGGGGTTGCCGGGGGTCGCAGCTGCGACCACTGGCTTCCCCTTTGCAACTCCTGGCACTGCCTTTGTGATTCCTGGCTTCAAGAGTGGTAAATTCAGTGCCAACAACACACTGACAGCTCATCCTTATGGACATCAGTTGGGACTCATTCTCTTTGTTTTCTGTCAATTTTTATTACACTACATAATAATATATTTTTCACTATTGGCGTAGTAAAACAGGGACAATTAGCTTGAATATACCCTTCCATAGCAGCTGGGAAAAGTAAAAATGCTTTTAAATGTATGGTGTATGGGTGTTTGCAGGTGTGAGTGTATTTATGTGAGAGTGTGTGTGCCTGTGAGTGAAAGTGGAGGTCAAAGGGCACGTGATGTCAATTCTTCAACCCCTGGCATTTTCGTGAATTGACGTCCATGCCCCCACGCCACAGCATGCCTTCAACTGAGATGCCAGAAGCTGTCATTTTGCTTTTACAACTGGTAAGATTTGTAGGTCAATTAGCCCATGAAGAGAGCATGGTGTTATCTTTAAAGTGTGCCAATTTGCTGCTTGACCAGAGGCCTGAACAGTTAACAATATAAATTGTACAAATGTTTTCTGTTTCTATGTCTGTCTGCTTTTAAAGTTCTCAACCTTGCACTGAAATCTGTTCCTCTAACATGAAAGAAAGTACCAGAACTCACATTTTTATTGCTATAGGAAATATCATAATAATTTATAGTGATTAACAGTTCAATTTAGTTTTCTACTGAGATGCCTTTCTGTTGGATGCTCATGTACTGTGAGCAAGAGCTTCTTTGATCTCTTGGGATATGCTTTCCACTATGTACAACACTTCAGCATAAGTTGGATATCTCAGTTACTTTCATTTGTTATTTGGCGATTGAATATGCTGAGTATTGCCCTTCTGCATTTTATACAATAATGTTACCAATGCATATTGTTTTGTATCACAATGCTAACTTCTTTCTGAATGCACACAGTTTTATATGTATAGTTTCCTTCAAAAATGTATCTTTCCTGTGCGTTGGAAAAGAAGCAAGCATTGTGAAAAAAACAATATGCATTCACAAGAATATTTCTATAATGTGCAGAAGGCCAACATTCAGCATATTCACTTGTCAAACAACAAATGAAAGTAACTTATGTAAGGGAGACCATGTACTGTTTTTCCATTGCCCATGTTCTTCATAATAAACCCCACATGGAACTGGACTATTAGGAACCATATATAAAATAGTACAAGTTGCAGGGGGCTGGTGATTGAGCCTGCGGTAACAAGAGATTGAGGGTCACATCTACATCATGTCTCTATGCATGTTTATTAAGTTGTATGACTTTATTACGCATGCCTTTACAACACAGACTTTACCAGGCAGATGCCTATACCACACATGGCATATATATATTTGTGTGTATATATATATATATATATATATATTGTTAGACTTGATAGCCTTAGGGTGGTCACCCTCAACTTTTTGCCTGCCTCCCTCCACTTTTTGACACTGTTTTTGCTGGTTTTAGGACTCTGTTACTTTACCACTGCTAACCAGTGCAAAGTGCATATGCTCTCTCCCTTAAAACATGGTGACATTGGCTCATATCCAATTGGCTTATTTAACTTACTTATAAGTCCCTAGTAAAAGTGCACTACATGTGCCCAGGGCCTGTAGATTAAATGCTACTAATGGGCCTGCAGCACTGATTGTGACACCCACATAAGTAGCCGCCTAATCATGTCTCAGGACTGCCGTTGCAAGACCTGTGTGTGCAGTTTCACTGCCAATTCGACATGGCATTTAAAAGTACTTGTCAAGCCTTAAACTCCCCTTTCTCTACTTATAGGCAACCCCTAAGGTATGCCCTAGGTAACCCATAAGGCAGGGTGCTATGAAGGGAGAAGGCAGGACTGCTGTGAGGCCTGCTCCTTTCATAGGCCAACATTAGGGCTCATATACTGTTTGAGTGGTAGATTCTGATCTGAAAGGAGTAGCAAGGCCATATTTAGTATGGCCAGAATGGTAAAACAAAATCCTGCTGACTGGTGAAGTTGGATTTAATATTACTATTTTTAGAAATGCCACTTTTAGAAAGTGAGCATTTTTCTGCACTTAAATCCTTCTGGACCTTACGATCCACGTCTGGCTGGGTTAGCTGACAGCTCCCTTGTGCATTTCAGTCAGACAACCCCAAACACAGGATGTTCAGTCACACCTGCACACATCTGCATACTGAATGGGTCTTCCTGGGCATGGGAGGATGGAGGGCCTAACACTTGCATGTCAAAGGACAGTGGTCTGCCCTCACACAATGGACTGCTAAACCCCCTTCTGGGACCTTGGCAGACAGGATGGAACTGGAAGGGGACATTGTGCACTTCTAAGCCACTCTTTGAAGTCTGCCCCACTTCAAAGGCACATTTGGGTATTTAAACTGGGCCTCTCACCCTACCAACCCAGGCACTTCTTGACAAGGTAACTCCTGGGAAAGAAACTCTGAACCAGAACCTGCAACCTGCTAAGAGAAGCTGCCTGGCTTCCCAAAGGACTCACCTGACTGCTTTTCTGCAAAGGACTGCTGCCTTGCTGTTGTCCTGCTGCCTAGCTGCCCTCTGGTTCTGCTGAGAAGTGCTCTTCAATGGCTTGGCTTGAGCTTGCCTCCTGTTTTCTGAAGTCTCAGGGTCAAAAAGACTTAGGCCCTCATTACAACTTTGACGGGCGGCGGAGGCCGCCCGCCAAAGTTGCGCCGCAGGAATACCGCACCGCGGTCTGAAGACCGCGGCCGGCATTCTGAGTTTCCCGCTGGGCAGGCGGGCGGCCGCCTTAAGGCCGCCCGCCAGCCCAGCGGGAAACAACCTTCCCACGAGGACGCCGGCTCGGAATCGAGCCGGCGGAGTGGGAAGGTGCGACGGGTGCTACTGCACCCGTCGCGTATTTCACTGTCTGCTATGCAGACAGTGAAATACAAGCGGGGCCCTCTTACGGGGGCCCCTGCAGTGCCCATGCCGTTGGCATGGGCACTGCAGGGGCCCCCAGGGGCCCCGCGACACCCCCTACCGCCATCCTGTTCCTGGCGGGCGAACCGCCAGGAACAGGATGCGGTAGGGGGTGTCAGAATCCCCAAGGCGGCGCAGCATGCTGCGCCGCCTTGGAGGATTCTGACGGGCAGCGGAAAACCGGCGGGAGACCGCCGGTTTTCCTGCACTGACCGCGGCCAAAGCGCCGCGGTCAGAATGCCCTAAGGGGCACCGCCAGGCTGTCGGCGGTGCTCCCGCCAACCGCGAGCCTGGCGGTCACAGACCGCCAGGCTCGTAATGAGGGCCTTAATCTCTGCAAAGAACTTCTTGTATGGCGAAAATCGATGCACAGCCTGCCGGAATCAACGCACAGCCTTCCCTGCAGGGGGAAAATCGCTGCAATGCCGAACCGGAATGACGCAGCCTGGCTCCCCGAGTGGAGATCGATGCAGCGCCAATGTTGCGACTGGAACTTTGACGCACGGCCCGCTGTATCGACGCATTGCCAAGTCCGAACGACGCAGCCCGACTTCCTGCGAGAGGAATCGACACAGCGCCTGCCATGCGACAGACATCTCTCCGCATCCCCCACCAGATCGACGCAGCTCCTGTGACTTTGCCCTGTACGCCCATGATTTCTCCGCATCGGCCCAGGGGCGTCCAAATACCCAACAACCCAAAGAGGATCCAAGTCTGCGCGCCAGAAATTGACGCAAAGCCCTTGTTGTGTGAAAAAGCATCGACACATCGCATGTGTGCGCCCAGACAAACCAACACACACCTCCCCGTTTTCCACGCTTCTCCTCCTCTGTGGTCCCGTTCGGATAATTTAGCCGCAAACCAGGTACTTTGTGCTTGCAAGATACACATATTGCTTTTTAAGAACTAAAGACTCTATTTATCATCACAAAAGTGATATTTCAACTTGTACTTATCAAACCTTGATCGTTTTGACCTTATTCTACTCATATAAATATTCTATATTTTTCTAAACCTGTGTGGTGTATTTCTGTGGTGTTTATACTGTGTTATAGCATGATTTATTGCACAAATACTTTACACATTCCCTTCTAACTTAAGCCTGACTGCTCAGTGCTAAGCTACCAGAAGGTGGGCACAGGATAATTTGGACTGTGTGTGACTTACCCTGACTAGATTGAGGGTCCGTGCTTGGACAGGGGGTAACCTGACTGCCAACCAAAGACCCCATTTCTAACATATATATATATATATATGCTCTCTTTCACTGTGTGCTTCTGCCTTTCACAGTCCACGCGGCTCTCCTTCACCTACCTTCTCTCCCACTTGTTGCTTCTCCCCTCCCGCTGTGCTGCTCCACTCCCACCCACCCAGTCCTGCAACCAGTCCATGCATTATGTTTCTTTAAAAAAAAGTGGTTTGAGCTCTGTTTGAAAGCAGCTCTTTCTTGCTACTTTTTTCCATCCATTCATTTCGGAATGGTTAATAAAAAGACAAAACAGAGTCCTCCGTAAGTGCATGCATGTGTGTTGAATGCATGTGTGAACCTACAAAATGACGTGACAGTGTTATATAGTTCCTACTAACACAACAGGACTGTGTATCTAGGACGACAGAACTTCAGAGTGTGGGGGACTAGGTCCTTCCACACATTTGGAAACTGTCGGCCTCACTGCTGGCTAGCTCACAGTGCCTCACCTAAACCCCTAATCTACCGGAGTAGAAGGCAACCTAAACATGACACTCTGAAACTCCAGGGAAGTTGTGGAAACATATCTCGCACTTTCATTGTATTACTCATGCATGCCCAGGAGAAACACAACAGAGATACAAAATAAGTTTTCATTACATTTATTAAAACAATCAAAATCTTGCATAGAGAGAATGTGCTGCGATAATTAGGCAGATGGAACAAAACACAGTTATTAGCATTATTAACATGGTAAAGGTAATAAACAATCCAACCATAGTGAGTGTGTTCTAGAGGTTCTTGCCTAACCCTAAAGCTATACTGAGAGCACAGCAGGTGTACCCTTCTGCCTCAGTGCAACCTAAGGGACTAGCCTGACTCCCATACCTGTAAACTGTGTCAGGAGTCAGCTTCTAGTGTAGAAGGCAATCCTTTCTGGAAGCTGGAAGATTAGCGCCAGCAGAGCTGCATGTCAACACCGCATTCATCCCAGGATTGTCGCAGCTGGAATGCCCCTCAGCCCCTTCTGGGTGAGTGTATCATTTCTATAATAAAATCACACTGTGTTGGAAGCACAGCTCTGATGCAATGTTATCGCTAGATGTTAGAAGCTGTCTCCTGAAGGGGCAATTCAAGCATTAGTACAATATGTACCATGTTCCTAGCCTTGAACACAATGTACAGATTACATGTCAAGAAAAGGCTAACTAAAACAAGCAACACGTACATTATATTCCTAGAATAACATCATGCAAGCAAAGTGTGTAAAATGTCACTGCTAAAGGCCATGTTAAAAGCACTGTAGCTAAAACATGTAAAGCATAAAATATAAAATGAAACTAAAACAAGAACCATTATAGGTCCAAAAGGGCCTCACTAAACAGCTTCATCATTAGGTCTTTTTTTCCATCCTGTTGCACATTAGTCATGATGCTGTTCAGCATGGTTAAAACTATTAACAAAGCTACTAGGTCTCATAGGTGAGGCCTTTTGGCTTGGGAAATGCTCAATAAATGTCCTTTAAAAGGAAGCACTAGAGAACTTGGCAGGAAACACAATGTCACATTATCTCTGAAAAAGAATAAATATTTGTCACCACCATGAAGGTTCAAGTGACTCCATCAGATAATCCCCATATTTTACAGTACAATCAGCTAACAAAGGGGCAGTAGGTTAGTGACCTTCTGCTTTGGGTGCTTTGTAGCAGTTAAACATCTTCTTGAAGCTTCTACTTGCTCAAAGGTGCGTCATTTTTTTTTAGCTAACTCTTTCCCTGGAGTTCATTGTTTCGTTTTACTTGTGAAAAAGCGTCACTCTAGGGGCCAGATGTAACAAAATTCTGAATTGCGACCCGCAAATTGCGAGTCAGACCGACTCGCAATTTGAGAGTCGCAATTCAGAATGTTGGATGGTGTCCCTGACACCATCTACGACTCGCTAGGGGGTCGCAAAGGCCCATCTCATGAATAATCATGAGGTGGGTCGCAATTTGCGTACCCCTTGCGAGTGGCGGCCCTCACAGGGATGGTGGCCTGCTGCGGACAGCAGACCACCATGTCTGTGACTGCTTTTTAATAAAGCAGTTTTTTTTTTGTAATGCAGCCCGTTTTCCTTAAAGGAAAACAAGATGCATTACAAAAACGAAAAATAAAACGTTTCAGTTTCATTTTTTCAGAGCAGGCAGTGGTCCACTGCTCAATTGCTGATGCAAAGAACAACCAAATTAAATAATCATGGCAAGGGTATTTTTTCCAGAAAAAGTTGGAGCATATGCACAACTAGTCAAGGTACTGCTTGAAAACATAGCATGCACCATGCTCGTTACTTCAGATGCAGAGATGACTGTGCAGAAATGTTGTTAATATCTCCCGGGCAACTGACTGTCTGCTGCAGACAGGCCAGCCGCCATTGTGATGCGCCAATAACTGCACGGGGTCGTGGCTCAGGCGGCACTTCATGTTTACTGTAATTAATAATTTAGTGTTACATCCTTCGCGAGTCAAGGCTCGTGCAGTGCTAATTGGGCCTTGACAGCAAGAGGCAGGTTAAACGAGCTCTGGAGACTACCGACGTCGAGACAGAATTCTTATTAAGATTAATATGCCACAATGACACATGCCAGGAGCAGTAATGTGAGACCACTCGGGGCTCGTCAAGACTGTGAGCGCCGTGAAAACCACAAATGTAGCGTTTCAAGTGGTGGGCAGGGTCGACAGTCCCTTTAAGAATTTAACGTGTTCAGCCCTGGTTTATTTATAGACACTTGACCTGCACATCATATTGTTAAATCAAATATATATATATATATATATTCTTTAGTGCTGTACACTTTTACCAAACAGTTATACTGACTGCAAAGTGATTTTGCTCTTTATTATTTTTTTTCTCAAAATTAACCTTCAAAGAGCAAGATGCCAGAAATCAATGAACTCATGTTCCAAAGCTGAACACGTTTACAGCAAAAAAAAAACAAAAAACTATCAAGACTGACTGACAGGCATCTTTTAGACTATTCTTTCGATATGTCAAAATTAAGCGCAAGTGTCATGTGTATCTGTCATGTGCAGTTAAGAAGCTTAATAATCAACTCTTCATTCTTCTTTGTTTAAAGCAAGTCACGATCGCTCGCGAGAAGGGCCCACTCCCCTCGCACATAACCATCACAGCGTCCTGACAACACTAGTCATTTAAATAAGCGTGCGTCTCTCGGGAAATGAGTCATAGATGAAAAGCTCTAAGTTTAGTTTTGCCTGATTAGTTGCCACAGCGTGTCGAATTATGGGGACCTCGTGTTCTACTCCCGCACCTTGTTTACTGCCCAAGTGCACCACCTCGGCGTCGCAGGAAGCGCTTGCTTTCATTTGAGGGGAGCTGTGGCCAGTTAGACCTGGATCTCGCCACCAACAGGAGGACCTCTGCTGCCCATCCTTGTGCTTGGAAGTCAGACCGGAGGCTCGATATTAATTCAAAGGGGTGCATCAAACCAATCAAGGCGCAATAAGCGGGGAGGCTCAGGAACTCATGTTGGCTAGCCGTGACTTCTGGTGTGCTTAATGAAGGGTTTGGAATTTGACCATCACCTCAGCAAAGCAGTAGAAACCTAAAGGGACTTAGATGAGTTAGATGTGCTCACCGGTGTAGAACATACTGAGCACTAGCGCTGTGACAGTAACCATTAACCGACAACAAAAAATTAAAGTTCTCTCCCTTATGAAATTACCTTAAATTCCCAAGAAACGTTAAACACTGCTAGTAACCAAAAATATACTTTCATACATGTTTTTATAGCCCATCTGCAGATGTTACCATGTCCCGACAGTGACAAAGACCTAAAGCTATATTTACTATGGCAGGCCTAGATTTCATAAGCAGAAAACCAGAGTTCACATAAAAATACTAATTTTGTATCCCTGAAATGTGAGCTAGAAAAATAATTCAACCACTATTTTTTAATGAATATTACAATATCTAATTCAATTTGAAGGTATTTTTTTAATCCATATTAAGGCAAAGTAATTTTTACAACGTAAACTTTCTCCTGCCTAACTTGTCAAACGGCTAAATAGCATTAACCCCCGCCAACTCCCAGCCTGTGCCCAGCCCGGGAAGAGGTCTGGGCATTCCTTTCCAGGAGCACCGAAAAAGCTGGCCTGAATAGGCAGACATGGCTCCTGTGAGCTCAGTAGAATATGCAGGGTGGGGACTATGTCCATCCAGTTCACACCACAGTGTAAAATCCTACAATCCTGTCTGAAGCACATGTAAAAGTTTTGCAACCATCAAAGGGAGCAAACCAGACGCTATGACAATGCTTGTGTATCCCACGTCTGGTTGTTGAAGAACCATAATTTGTTTTTCCAGACTTCTGTCTCTAGGCTTGTAACAGGAACAGTGCCTGCCTGAAACTGGATTTTAGTGTTAGATGTGAGAAAACACTGGCATTATCACAGAGTACTCCTTACACATCTACAACCCCCAGGGCCCAAGTAGGGTGTAGTTACAGACTTTTGTCATCTTGATAATGCCCAGAAACATGGCATTCAGGCCTGCTTTAAAGTAAGTCAAACAGGAACTACTGAAAAAGTGGTAAGGCTTACTTCTGGGAACATTTACTCCACTGGTTAGGGATTGTCCAGGAGTCATCCCCACACACCACCTAGTGCCAGATATAGATGTGGCACCCTAGGTACCCTCTCAGAAAACGTTTGGGCTTGCATAAGGATAACAGAGGGAATTAACCTGCTGCACTTACTTGCAACCTGTGAGAAGGATCTAAGAAGGCTGTACACACTTTCACTTGAAATCAAATGACAGAAAGTTCCCCAAGGATTGTAAGGCTGATCTCCTGGGTGGCCCATGAACATAGAAAGCTGAAGAACTCATTCCTGTGAAGACACCCGCCTGAGTAGTGGCAACTGGACCAGGGCTGAACTTTGCTGTTGGCCTTTGCCTGACACCCTGAGATTCTTTAAATGCTTCCCCCGGGGTCCTAGGGCCCTGGAAAGGTATTCTTGCTTCACTGTAGTCAGCCTAAAATTACACCTAGGTCCCAGTCTATCACGACTATTGATTACTACTGGCACTTTGTATTGCTTGGCATTTTTTTCACTAAAATCATTTAAAATTCTTAACTCCGATTCCCTTCATTGGATTTTTGTCTTTTGGGAGTCATTTTGCTCATTATATTTTTCTCTCTTTTCATAAATTGAAGTTAGAGTTTTATTTGCTGTGTCAGTACTTTAAATGCTTTACACATTTTCTCAGATTTAAGCCTGTCTGCTCTGTGACACTGCTGGCAGTGGTTGAGCTCAGGTTTCAATTAGTGAAATCTTTGAAGGACCTAACATTGCAACTGAGAATCAGACAGGTCACCAGGCAGGTCGCTCCCCCCCATCTGCCACGCAGCCCCCTGTGGGTTGAACCTCCGTTGCCACTTTTGCCGCCTGACTACTCGCTCCCTTGTTTCTATTCCCCTGAGCTTGTGCTTCTGTGCCACTTGTTTTTTCCATTCTGTGCCCCTGTGTTTTGCTTTCTGTACCCCTGTGCTCTGTTGTCCCTCTCCCGCCGTCTTTTCCCGCCGTTTTTTCCCCGGGTTTTTCCCTTGCTGCTGAGCCCCTGCTGCCCCGCCCCCTTCACTCCCATTGGCCGCCCCGCTCCCACCTCCCAGCTGCTCCTCCCTCCCTCTGCCCTCATATGGAGGCCGCGAAGCGGGCGCGCAGCGGACGTGCGCAGCGGGGGCGCCGCTGGCGCGCCAAAGGCACCCCTAAGGCAAGCCCGTCTGCGCCTGTCCGCGCCTGGACCGCACCCAGCACCAGAACCCCTGGAACCCGCACCCCCCGCAACGCCAGACTGCACTACGACGCAAGCACCCTCCACTCACTCAACACCAGACGAGACCACCCCTGCTACCGGGCCACCCCGAAACACACCCAGGGGCCTTTCACCTGCCGGAACTGCAGATTCACCAGCATCCAACCCTCCACACCACCAGCCAGAGAACCCAACCACCTCCGCTGCATCCTCCTCAACACCCGCTCCGCTCGCAAGCACGCCATCGAACTGTGGGACCTCCTAGACTCCACTGCCCCTGACGTTGCCTTCCTGACGGAGACCTGGCTGAACGCCACCTCAGCACCAGACATTGCCATAGCCATCCCACAGGGCTACAAGATCTCCCGCAGAGACCGCACCAACGGAGTGGGAGGAGGAATCGCCATCATCCACAAAGACTCCACCAAAATCTCAACGAACACCGATGACACTCTCACCACCGCCGAGCACATGCACTTCCAGATCCACACCGACCCCAACACCACCCTCAGAGGAACTCTCATCTACAGACCTCCCGGACCCCGCCCACAGTTCAGTGACACCATCGCTGACCTCATCAGCACCCACGCCCTCGCTTCCACGGACTACATCCTCCTCGGGGACCTGAACTTCCACCTCGAGAACAACAACAACGCCAACTCCACCGCCCTGATCGACAACCTCGCCAACCTCGGACTCAAACAGCTAGTAACGACACCCACTCACGCCGCTGGACACACGCTTGACCCCATCTTCTCCGCAAGCCCCCACGTCTCCTTCAACCACACCACCGAACCACACTGGACCGACCACAGATGCGTCCACTTCACCTTCAGAAAACCCACCACACACCACCGCACCCAACAGCTACCACGCCACTGCTGGGGCAAGGTCACCGGGGACCAACTGACTACCGCCCTCGCCCTGAGACCACCCACCGACCCCACCGACCCAGACACTGCCGCGACCAACCTCACACAGTGGATCAACGACTGCGCCAACACCCTCGCCCCTCTCAAGACCTTTACAACCAACCACACCAACAAGAAAGCCGCCTGGTTCACCGAGGATCTCCGTATCTCCAAGCACACCTGTCGGAAGCTGGAGAAGAAATGGCTCCACGACCGAACACCAGAAAACCACACAGCCCTCAAGAGTGCCACCCGCAGACATCACCAACTCATCAGGACCGCCAAGAAGACCGCCTTCAAGGACCGCCTAGACAACAACGCACACAACACCAAAGAGCTCTTCAGCATCGTGAAAGAACTCTCCAACCCCAGCTCCATCACCAACGACATCCCGCCATCTCAAGACCTGTGCGACTCCCTGGCCACCTTCTTCCACCGCAAGATCACCGACATCCACGACAGCTTCAACCCCGACCCCCCCTCACCCACCACCGAGTCCACCACCCCTGCGACTACCACTCGCAGCAGTCGCCTGACCGTCTGGTCCAGCGTCAGCGACGAAGACACCATCAAAACCATGAACTCCATCCACTCCAGATCCCCATCAGACCCCTGCCCTCACCACGTCTTCAACAAAGCCAGCGCAGCCATCGCACCCCACCTCCGGAAAACAATCAACTGTTCCTTCGAGACAGCAACCTTCCCAGAAAGCTGGAAGCACGCCGAGATCAACGCCTTTCTGAAGAAGCCCAAGGCGGACCCCAAGGACCCCAAGAACTTCCGTCCCATCTCCCTGCTCCCTTTCCCGGCAAAAGTGACCGAGAAGATTGTCAACAAACAGCTGACCCGCTACCTCGAAGTCAACAACATCCTGGACCCGTCCCAATCTGGTTTTCGCAGTAACCACAGCAACGAGACCGCCCTCATCGCCACCACTGACGACATCCGGACCCTGATGGACAAAGGAGAAACAGCTGCCCTCATCCTCCTGGACCTATCAGCAGCCTTTGACACGGTCTGCCACCGCACCCTATCAGCACGCCTCCATGACGCCGGTATCCAAGAGAAGGCCCTGGCCTGGACCACATCCTTCCTCTCCAGCAGAACCCAGAGCGTCCGCCTCCCACCCTTCCGCTCCAAAACCACTGAGATCATCTGCGGCGTCCCACAGGGATCCTCCCTCAGCCCGACACTGTTCAATATCTACATGGTCACCCACGTCGCACGACAACACAACCTCAACATCATCTCCTACGCCGACGACACCCAGCTGATCATATCCCTCACCGAAGATCCCGACACCGCCAAAGCTAACCTCCATCGAGGAATGAAGGCCATAGCCGACTGGATGAAGGACAGCAGACTGAAGCTGAACTCAGACAAGACGGAGGTCCTCATTCTCGGACCCACCCCATCAGCCTGGGACGACTCTTGGTGGCCAACGTCACTAGGCACAGCCCCGGAACCCACGGACCACGCACGCAACCTGGGGGTCATCCTCGACTCCACTCTCTCCATGACCAGGCAAGTCAACGCCGTCTCCGCGTCCTGCTTCAACACCCTCCGTATGCTCCGCAGGATCTTCAAATGGATCCCCCTCGACACGAGAAAAACCGTTACCCAGGCCCTCATCACCAACAGACTCGACTACGGGAACGCCCTCTACTCAGGAACTACAAACAAGCTCCTGAGACGACTCCAACACATCCAGAACGCCTCGGCCTGACTCATCCTCGATGTCCCCCGCCGCAGCCACATCACACTCCACCTGAGAGGCCTGCACTGGCTCCCCATCAAAAAAGGATCACCTTCAAGCTCCTGATCCACGCACACAAAGCACTGCACAACACCGGACCCACCTACCTCAACAACCGACTCAGCTTCCACACCCCCACCTGAAACCTCCGCTCAGCCAACCTCGCCCTCGCCACAGTCCCCTGCATCCGAAAAACCACCGGCGGCGGCAGATCCTTCTCCTACCTCGCCGCCAAGACCTGGAACACTCTCCCCACCATCCTACGACAGACCCAGGACCTGCTGGCCTTCAGAAGACTCCTCAAGACCTGGCTCTTCGACCAGTAGCACCCCCCCTCCCCAGCGCCTTGAGACCCTTGCGGGTATGTAGCGCGCTTTACAAATGCAGTGATTGATTGATTGATTGATATGTATCCAAATATTGATAAAGAACTATAGATCATGGCAATCAGACCAACCCAATGGTCTTGTCATACTAGATTACCTATAGGTTGCCTAATTGGTTCTTGAATCATTAACCTTTCACAAGGTTTTGATTAACAGTTTAATAAATATTGTATATTTAAATTAGGATTTAAAGCCTGGTTACAGGAAGTCTACCATATCTAAAGCACAGGTTGCATTTTTTAGGTGCATGTGGGAAATATGTAGTTAGCTCTTGCAGCCAATTACTGCACTTTATACAATTACATTGTTTTCTTGCATGAACAGGTGATTTACCAAAGTGTCAGGTATAGCAATTTAACACTATCTTACACATTTTATTTGTGGTCCTTTATAGTGTGAACCAGACCCATATCCCAACAACACAGTTTACATTATGGTACTATTGCTGGATTAAGTACAACTAAAATGCAGGTCTAGGTTAATCAACATCTAGAGACCGTACAACAATGGTAAGTAGAATGTATGAGGTCCTCTTTTTAAAGAGAGGGCAGAGTGGTGAGGTCACCCCTAAGATTGATTAAATATTTGCTCATTAAAAACAGCACAGGTGACTGAGTTCCTTTAGGGATATGTGCCACTGTGGAGATTAAATTCACCAGAGGTGAATACTAAACAAAATTGAATCAACATCAAAAACTTCAAAAACTATGAATTTCTTCGCTTTCCCCATGTAGATTTTCACGATGTCAATACCTATACATATATACAACAGTACAAACGTGACAACACCACTCGTAGAGTTCACAAGCATTGTTACACAAAGTCTTTGTTTCACTATTAAGTTCATTCCCTATAGCGAAATGAGCCCCCTCAACAGTTTAGAATTCTTCACCTTTATCTACATTAGGCACATTATGGTCTATATTCTATGTGAGTAGTGATGTACGTTTCAAATGGGTACAGTATGAGCTTTTTCGGAGGCCAGAGACTAGCAAATAACTCATGTTTAAGAGAGGATAAATATTGTTCTCTGGTAACAAACGTATTAATGTTTGCCCCTGTGCCAGGGTCTTTCTGCCCAGTAAATGAGAATAAGGTGTATTTTAAGATGGAAAAGCCTTCTGACATGCTAGGATCCAACTTATATGCTTTGCCTTCTTCCTGGAAAAGTTAATTCAATTGTACCACAATGCTTCCAAAATTGTTCCCAAATCTCAGTGCTCTGTGCCCCAAGTAGGGCTGCGCATTTGTATAGATCTTGGAAGCCGCCCCATCAATAATACTTGGAATTTGGGTTGGACTACTACATACTGGCCTATCTCACTCTTCTGTAATAATGCCTGCCTCCTGCATGCTTGGCAGTCTTTTGAAAGGTAGCAGGAGCATTCTTCAACCGAAGTAGTAATCCTCTAAAATGAAAATGTCTTCCAGGAGTAGGAAATGTTCACCACTCTTTGGGAACTTCAGAACAATATTCAAGTTCCCAGAAGTGTCGTCTAAAGTACTGAGAAAGTTGACAGCCCCGAAATAAAAATTAGTTAAATGGGATAATCATCTCTAGGCAGTGGGTGTGCATCGGTGTTGCTGACAGAGCTGAAGCCAGTACAGTCCACATAAAACCTGTGTTTTTAAGTTTTTACCTGACATGTGGGCTTTGGCAGCACAAACCACTGGACTAAGAACTCCTCGAGGGCTTAGCAACACTAGGCCCAGCACCACGTTCGTACGTTTTTCTGCTAGTTCTCATCTCATCAAACACTGCTCTGTCAACTCAAACATTCTCTTTCTTGCAGTTCAGTGGGTTGTGGAGAGGGTCACTGTCCTCTCCTAATGAGTTTTAGGTATATATTAACATGGAAATGCCTGTTTCTATTGTCTTCTGATTTCAGCATCAATTATCTGTGACCGTGAGCTGTCATCTGTGACTGGGGGTGGGGGCTTCTTCCAGGCCACCATCTTGCCAATCAGGGGTTCATTGAATATCTGTAAAAGCCTTCAGGTTGCAGCTTGAAATAACTGGAGGAAGTTTGCCACAAATAACCTTCATGTTGGCTAAGAGGAAGTTGTGTCCCCTTTCTGAGAACACCATCTTTTGAAAGCAGACTCTGGCCAAATATACCACATAGAGAACACACACCACAAGAGCCCTGGCAATCCGGAGATGTACAGGTTGTGGCAAAACAGTAGGAAAGTCTTCTGAGAACAAAATGGACCATTCTGATGATGAGCCCTGGGATTAACTGTTGTCCATCATACCTTCACACATGGTTTCCTCATTGTTGCTACTGGACTCTTCGGAGTCTGGGCATGAAGGGGGGGCCTGTAAAACTGTGCGCTTTGAGATGCCATGGCACAAGCATTTAGAAGCAAAATGTGCCTGAGACTGTTCAGAAAGTCTCAGTCCACTGCAGACGCCAGAAGTTTAGAGAGCCAAGAAAAATACACAGGAACATACTAGGGAAATGGAATAATTACAACTCGGAACCTGTCAAGCCTGTGCTGGTCACCTACAGTAGAGCCCCAATCCCTGGAACCTTCAGCGTGGCCCGCATGGCTTATGGTTGAGAAATGGAGGGCTCAAGGAAGCTCTGTTGGTACTTTAATTTTCTCAGCGGCCTACCTCCTTTCTCAGGGAATGAGCTCACATTGGAATTTCTCCCTTCACTACTCAATGGACATGGAAAAGCAAAACCAGTCTGACACCCTACAAAGGACAAGAAAAATACCGCTGTGCTACCAAGTCATTAATAATATGTTACCACGCATTTCTAAAACAGGCAGAGCTACCCTTAGAAGAGTGCCCTCTATTGCACTTACATTAATATGTTGCATGCGTGCTCGCTCTTGTCAAAAACTGAACTGAGTGCAACACTACCGCTTTCATTGCTTCTATTCAGCTTTCTTTTTAATATTCCTGTTCGGAACTCCCCTGCTCGGTTCCCTTCTAGCAAAATAAGAGCTTTCACCTTATTCTGGTGCATGAGTGAAATATAATTACTAAGTATTCTACAGCTACCTTAAAGGTCGGTGACTAATGCATGAAGGGTACTAGCTGAATATCAAAATCTCTTTAATCATTTCGAGCTCAGTGTTCTACAGGAGTTGTTTCCAAAGAACGCATACACAGCTGGAGCAGCCTTGTTGAAGATGTTCCATACCTATTTAGTTCTAACAAGAGACAACCATGACCAGTTACACAGACGACAAAACTTTAGAAAAAGCCAATAGTAACAAATTAAAAAATGTTCATGTATATTTATTCTCGAAACCAAAAAAGCATCATAGAAATTAAAGAATAACACAGTAACCCTTTGCACCAGTGCTTAATTTGAGTTGGTGGTTGCAGGAAAAGGGACACCAGCACTCATTTTTGGAGACCAGCACTTATTTTTCCTCATCAGACTTTGACCAAAAGAAAGAGAGAGAAAATCAGAAAAGAGGGAAAGAAGTAGGAAAAAAAGACGGAAACAGAGAAAGAAAGTACATGAAAAACAACTTGAAAGAGTGAAATAAAAGGGAGAGAGTGGCTGGTGGTGGATAAAATAGGTATGACGTGGAATCAAGACTACACAGCCTTGATATGCAGCAAACTGACATTCGAGAGCACTGGCCGCAGGGTTTTGAGCAAAACTTTGGGCACTAGCACTTGTTGTTTTACTAAACATTGAACCTGTAGATTTTGTGGTAATAAATTTAGCATGATTGAACTTATTAAGCCATGAGTTTTAATGGTTTATCTTAGTAAAAGTGTATTGTCACTACGAAAGATTCCTTGTTTTTTTCATTCATTCAAATAGTGCCATTTCTCCACTTTATGCTATTATATATTAATTCCTTATTTCGACCTCTCTAGGGAAAGAGAAGCTATGATCACTGTCAGATGGGCTTAATATATAGATTTTTTGGGATTGTAGTTGCTCTATCCTTAAGCCATTTTAAAGAAAAGCATTCTATTCTGAGATGGTTGAATGATAACATATCTATGGGGCACATTTAAGAAAAGTGGCTCTGCACACAGTGCAGGGTACTATTCTTGCGCCATTTAGCACCCCCTACTGCCACCATGTGTGCACCATATTTAAAATCCTGCAGAGTACATAGTGGCCCACTGTATTCAAAGGCATGCACCCTTTTAACGCCTGCTCTGAGCAGGAAGAAAAAAGTGCAGAAAAATCTGTTAGATTTCCTTGCGCCATTTTTTTGGCCAACCTAACGGGGAACGCCCCCTTTGCATACATTATGCCTGGTGCAGACATAATGTACCGCAAAGGGTTACAAAGTGGCGCAATGCATGCATTGTACCACTTTGTAAATATGGAGCAGCGTTTTTGGCCTTCTAATGCCGTATTAGTGTAAAAAATGAAGCTAATGTGGTGTCAGAATGGCGCTAGGGCTCTTAAGTATGCCCCTAAATATTTTAAGAATGTAATTAGGTGAATAGAAAAGATGAAAACAAGTCTGTTGTTATATGGAATTTTCATCTGCATCCCCTTTTGAAGCTAAATCAAAATCTAATGTCAGCTCTTATTGTTAAGGGAATTATCGGGGACAGGGCACTTGCTCGCAAGAAACCTGAGGCATGTACATTGTTGGGTCAATATGGTTTGCTGCTTGGCCTCCCAAACTTTTGTCATGTTTGTAAGCCAAATATAACATCTTAAAGCACTATGGGCATAGTCGTCCTGCCAGGTGGGACCTCTGATGAGGTTTTCTGGCCATCCGACGGGAGAGGAGAGGCTCTGGCTGCCTCTCCCACTGTGGGGGCAACACGTCTCCCTCCGAGCGGGTCCTTGCCACGTCGTGGCCCCTGGGGTGACCCTGGGGGTAAAGGGGACCTCCGATGAGGTCTCCTTCTCTCCTGTGGCTGTCCCCCCACACTTGCCTGCACCCGACCTGGTGCATGAGTGTTCCTTATAGTTCCCGGGCCGCAGCGGTGACTTGACTCCAGTGAGGGCTGGTTGGTGTCCTGGGGGCACTTCTCGGAGCGTGCTTCGCCCTGGGGGCACGTTTGGAGCACGCTCGCTCCTTTTTGTTGAACGATGGTACCCCGGGGGTCCCAGGGTCAGTGCTTCACTTGCGCTCTACAGAATCAGCCCGGCCGGGCTGCGGCAGTGATTTTAGAATTGGCGACACACTTACGAAGAGCTAGGGCAATAAACAAAGCGCTTTCCAAGCGCTGGGTCCAGCATATGCAAAGCGCCCTCCAGGCGCTAAATCAAAGGAGAATAAGTGCTCCTCATGCGCTTCTGAGAGTTGCAGGGGTCAGGGGCCACGGCACCCTGCCCCTGGAGGACAAAGTCAAGAAAAATGGCACACAGGTGGCAGGGCCCAGCAGCAGGCTAGCGCAAGGAGGATGCAGGCAGATGACAGTCTCTCCTAGTGCCCCAGCAGGTCACAGGTCAGCACAGCAGCAGTCCATGGTGGTTCCTGGTGAGTCCCTCCAGCATTCTGTGTCCAGTTCCAAGTAAGTTCCAAAATATCAACAAATTGTGGGGAAAACTCCCCTGAACTTATAGTCAATTTTACAGTGTGTTTTACAAAGAAGGTGAGAGGAGGTGGCACCCAGTTACAACTGGTTCTGGGAATGCCCCCCTCTCTCCTCCAGCACATGCTCCAAACATAAGTTGGGGATAAATGACCCTATTGTGTGAGGCCTGGGCACAGCCTTTACAAATGCAGGTATGCCCTGCCTCTCCCTTCTCTCGGCCCAGGAAGACCATTTAAAATACAGAAGCACCACTGTGACACCTCCACCCTCCCTGTGTACAGGCTGTCTGAAAAGTATGCACAAAGCCCAACTGTCACTCTGCCCAGACATGGATTGGAGTCATGCTGCAAAACACCAGAGTCACAAGCGCAGAGAAATGCTCACTTTCTAGAAGTGGCATTTCTGTAATAGTAATACAAAAATCAACCTACACCAGAAAGCAGCATTTCCCACTACCATTACAACCATACCAACCATGCCTACGCTAGCCCTCATATATCAGACAACCCCCTAGACATAAGGCAGGGCATTTCCAATGCAATCCTATGAGAAGGCAGCACTCACAGCAGTGAGAAACCAAATAGGCTGTTTGTCACTATCAGGACTGCCCACACAACCAGGCACATGTCCTGCCTTCTACATACATAGCACCCTGCCCATAGGGCTAGCTAGAGCCTACCTAGGGCTGACTTACATGTAGTAAAAAGGGAGTTCTGGGCCTGGCAAGTCAATTTGGATGCCAGGTCCCTATGGTTGAAAACTGTGCAAGCAGGCCCTGCGCTAGCAGGCCTGAGACAGGTTTGAAAGGCTTCTTCAGTGGGTGGCGCAAGCAGCGCTGCACTAGTAGCATTTAATTTACAGGCCCTAAATATAGAGATACCACTGTACAAGCGACTTATAGGTAAATTAAATAGGCCAATTAGGTATAAGCCAATCATACCAACTTTAGAAAGGAGAGCACCTGCACTTTAGCACTGATCAGCAGTGCTCAGAGTCCTACAGCCAACAGTGAGAGGTCAGAAAAAATAGGAGGAAGGAGGCAAAATGTCTACTCTTTCTCATAGGGCAAACAAGTCTTGGCAAGCCCACAGGCACTGGTGCTCCAGGGGCAGGTAGTCTTGGATGTCCATGTGTGATGTCCCTTCCCCCAAGCTGGGAGAATGGCAGGCCTGAGCCTCCAGTCCTAGTCACAGGCAGAAGTCTAGACTAGAGGTTCACCTCTGGATATCAGCCACAGTGATATGTGCATCAAAACGTTACCACACATTCCCAGCCCGACTCATTTTGATTCTCTTATCAGCCCTGTCTCCTTCTTCAGATGTGCCCAGACTCCTTTCTAGTGACTTCTCCCTGAATTAAAGAGAACACGTTGAAGTGTACTACAGAGCCTGGCTCAATCTTTCTTGCGGTGTCCCACTCTGCTCACAGGAATGCAGCAATCCACAAGCCAGTCTGGGGAATTCCTCTACCACTTCATGCTCCTCCAGTCAGCCCTGGGTCTCCCAAAATGGACCAAGAATCTTCCATGTATTGTACCACTCACAAGAACTCATACACCCAGCACATTCATACAACATACACACATTTCACAGCGTTACATATTTACTTGATGTAGGCCAAGGGTGAGCTAAGCACACAGCAGTGGAACATGAGGGAGCCTGTAGGCCTTAGTCTTGAGACACATGTAAAAAGGCCTGTTCACTTCTACTGATCACTTCACCATAGGCTGCCAGTACCGCACTTGTGCTACTTTGGTGCCCTCCCACCCAAACAAGACCGAAGTCCATGAGACAGGTGCACATGCATGATCTGTTTGCCCATGGCAACATAAATCAGCACCAGGAATCTAGACATCATTGCAGATGGGGCACTCATTGAAGGCACACATGTCCATCACCATGCAAGGGACTCTGTTCCATCAGACAGAATGCCAACCTACTTCTCTCTTTCAGGATCTAACCTCGATCCTAACACCTTCCCCCTTAAGGTACTCATGAAGCCCAACTAGTAACTGGGTGCACGTGATGAGAGTGGGCTCTGTACTACTTTTACGGTAAGTATTGGCCCTCAGTCTGATTGCCTAAGCTGCATACCTGTCAGACTGAACCATACCCTCAGAAACAAGGGCAGCGATCCGTGGGAGTGCTGGGATCAAAACCCTGGAACAATCTGGACTCCCAACTCAGAGCCTAACCCAACTCGCTCAGATTCTGAAAACTTGTTAAAAACAAACTTTTTAAGAAATATTACACTTTCATTTTGTCTCGGGGTTCATGACTGAGACAGTTGGAAGCGAGAACCAATCCACATGACTGAAATTTAACTCATGCTTATACTACATATGTTTTATTCCTTTACTTTTTCTGTATGTGCCTGTGTTCTGAAGCTTAAGATAACAATCGGCCCGTAATAAACACCTAAACAGATATGCCACTGACAGATGTGGAAAGCCCATCACATACTATGCCTCCAGATTCACAGACAGAATAGACCAACTATTATGCCTACAGCAAAACGCCCACCACTGACATTAATTTTTATCATTTTTGTCATTGGTGAGGCTCAAGGAACAGAGTGCATTGGGCTGTCCTCCGAATAGAATTTAAGAAAATACCTCCACTGTTCTGTGGGCAGGAAAGTGAAACAGTGTGAAAAAGAACATTTCAAATGTAATAAATTTGATTGTTGAAGGGGGTGAGAACCCACATCAAAGAATAATCACAGTCTTTGCCATGGTGAACCAAAAATGACAATAATTAAACCTGTGCTTAACCCTCTGACA
Organism: Pleurodeles waltl; assembly: GCF_031143425.1. Taxonomy (NCBI): domain Eukaryota; kingdom Metazoa; phylum Chordata; class Amphibia; order Caudata; family Salamandridae; genus Pleurodeles; species Pleurodeles waltl. The sequence goes on from NC_090436.1 coordinate 323,543,862, forward strand.
GATTGGCACAAAGTTGTCAGGGATAACTTAGATGCAATGTGTAAAGTCCTGAGTCTCAAGTTTGTGGTGGCGTTTGGGTCTTAGGCCTCAACAAATAATTATGGGTTACCACATTTTTTCAGCTAAATCTATGAATACTAACTGGGCGCTCCCAAAAATTAACCCAGAATTGGTCAAGGGGGCCTGTGCCAATACTGCTTTCAAAGAACATATTTTTAAGTTGACTTTGAGGGATAGCTGACATGATAACGCTGTAAAACCTATATTTTGCATATTTGCAGAAAATCTTAACATAACAACAGGATTCCAGTCGGTTCGATATAGATATGGAAAAACATGCAACCATTTACACACTTTTGTACACCATAAAGCAAACTCTCCAGGGTGCCAGAGCATAAAAGTGATGTCAAAGTGGGATTTTTACATAACAAGGTCAAACTATTACAAGTATTCTCTTTTAGAAATGTGACAACCACTAATCTGAGTTTATATGATTGGGGGAGGAGGTGGTGCCAGGCACCTAGAGCTGCCTACTTTGGAACCGGGAAGTCAAGTATTAATCCAGGCCTCGGCTCAACATACAACTGCGAAAATAAAAAATAAATACATAATGGATTGAAGATCCAAATTCGGATTGCAGGTCAGAATTTCTGTTAGCAAGTTTAGTGAACAGGATTAGCATGATATCACCATTCACACTAAGAATTCTCAGATGAATACAGCTTGTTTTTTTGTCCAAGTTTCCATCTCGTTTAATCTCGGTTTCTCAGGTGGTACTTGATACCATGATTGCATGGGCTGGTCTTCCAAAGCCATTTCACTCCGACGATATCCTGCTGAGATGGAATTTCCAGTGCTGGAGCCTGCCATGGCTATGTTAGTCGAAAGACAACCCTCCGCCCACCTAGCAAAATTGGTGACTATATGCTTTCAACAAAAAAATATTAAAAAATAAATAAACATCGCATATAATTTTCTTTGAACAGTACAATGCCTCATCGTAGGCGGGGATGTTTAGAACAGGTCTAGAAAACATAGTTAGTTTTATTGAATATCACAGGAAAATATGATTCTTATTGAAGTAAACAAAAGTTACCATTGGCTTTGAGTTATTTTAAGCTTAAAGCATAATTTAACAACACAAAGATGAATACAAATTAAAAAGGAATGGAAATTTAATTGAGTATTGTTCTGCCAGCCTTGACATTGAAGTGCACTTCCTTTTCAGTGGATGGGCACATATAATAAAGTGAAATGTCAACACTCACAGTACAAAAGAGCTAAGTGTTGAAGCTAGCTGGCCCACTCGTCCAAACAGTCTGTTGTGGTGAAGAAGGAAGACCCAACACTACATCAAGTATATATGTGGCTGCATTTATTTTTAGGTCTGGGGTTAACCAAGATATTTTCAATTTACTAAAATATGTATTATATACTTACATATAGGGGATTTCAGACACCTCTCTTCATCCCCTGGTCTGTTGTAGTGTCATTCACATTTTGCTTCCGCCCACTACAGCATACATGATTGCGCAGCGAGTCAGCCTACTTTGGGCACTGGTTAATTTCACTTTGAGTGACTGCATTTTGTTCTCTACCAAGGAGCACATGTGCACACAAGCTAATTCTTGCCAGTGCTTTTATTTTCACTTTATAATTGCTTTAGTGTTGTCTTTGTGTATTGACCCTGATGCGACAGCAGGACGCTTCTGATGCACATACTATCTTTATCAGACCCCATCTTCTGCCAATGCTGTTGTAGATTCCTTTTGGACTGTTATACCTTTCTGACTTCTGCTATTTTCACAGCATACGAGCTTTTTTCTTACTTTCTTCTTTTAACCTTCCTTCTTTCATCTTCCTTCTTCCCTTCTCTCTATCTTTTCTTGTTTTCCTTCTATTTCTTTCCTTTTCTTAAATGTCTTCCCTTTTTCCTTCTTTCTTTTCTTTGCTTCTTTCTCTCCTTTATTTTTCCCTTTTTCAATCGTTCATTCTTTCGCTTTTGTTCTTTCTTTCTTTCTTGTCTTCTTTCTTGACTGTTTTCTTTATTTTTTTGCTTTTTTAAGAACAAAACAACTTTTTTTGCCAATAGCAAATGTTTTTTTAGCTTGATGAGGGTGCACCATATTCCCAAGCAATAAAGTTTTGCAAAAACCATCACAAATGAGAACAAGAATTGCCAGAAGGCTGGTGGACAAAGTGGACAAAGCCAGACCTATTGGCTTTGCCAATGTTTGTTTATTTATGATTTTTTTTTCTCATTAGATGAGGCTGGTAAGGAGTTACAACTGCCTCTTGATCGCCTACAAACATGTACCTTAGGCTAAATTTTGTATTATGAGCAAAAACATTGTAATCATTTTCTTTGAAATAAAGTCATGTCTGTATTATATAACTGTTAATGTTGAAACATGTTCTTATCAGAGAAGAAAAACGTAATTATGCTAGTTTTGTCGTTGGAGAACAAAATAAGATGTGTAATGATCATCTTTGCACATGCAAATGAATTATGGTGCTGGCATGCCTGACTGTACATTCAATTAAATTCAAAAGCTAATTCACGCTTACTTATCATCCATAGAATTATGGAAGCAGAATTATGATTTTGTAATTGTGTTCTAAACTTTTGCTTTTATTTGCCTTTCTTTGTTGCTTTTTTTCTGACAAGAAGCGATAAGGCAGTAGCTAAAGAATCATATGCAATTTTCTTATCTTGCTGACCAAGGTTATGCACCTCAGATTCATTATAGATGGCGGTCTTTAGCTGCTCTTTCGTGCACTGCACGCCTGAGTGCACAAAGATAATCCAGATACAATATGTGAATTTTAGCGTAAACTCCAGAACAAATGTCAATATTTAGCAGCAGTCATGCATGCAGAGCTGTCTCGTTATCACTGACAAATGCCGTTTGTACCATATGGTAAAATCTGAGTTTTCTATTTTTGATTTAATAAAAAGTATTATAGGCCTACTTTACTTTTATCAGTGTCAAACTATTATGCGCAAGATACCCGAAGGTTTGAGATGCAATGTTAAGGGTTCTCTTTTCTAAAAACTGGATCCAAGCACATGCCGTTTATTCTGGCACCTTCCACTGTCAGATGGAGCCGTCTGAAACCGGGGTTTCCACCTTCTTGATAACTGTGCCCCTGCGCTGAGCTCTGCCTCCTCTGTGTCATTTCTCACCTCATCTTTCCCCATTCAGTGGGCGTTTGCCAAGTGAGGTCTGATTAGAGGATCCACGCCCGCGCAGGCACATCTTTCCCGCCCGTGACCTGTGTGCTTTCCTGAGAAAGCATCGAAGGGCCCTCAGCTGGGAGGCAGGAATTACTTCTAATTGAACTTAATAATCATTTGCGAATGAGTGAGAAGAGACATTTTTTTGAAAGAAAGGATGCTGCTCAGCCATTGTCAGCATAAAATGCAGAAGTCTTACAGTGAGCCCACTGACTGACATCACCCAAAAATCTGAATTCTGTTCTGTGCTATATGACACATTTCTTTCTGCTTGCTAAATAATAGATAAACATGCTTTCTTCACAATTGTGGGCTTAATCCACAAACATCTAGGCAGAACTCCACAAGGGGGGAAAATTCCACAGGTAAACATTGGGCCCAACATGTAAGCTTAGAGTGGAAAGTAGCTTTTGTATGCCTGTCAGGAGTTCACAAAGGGGATTCCAGGCAGGTGGTAATGTATATACTACTATGGATTTCTCCATCATAGGTGATGGACCAACCCCAGATTTGATGGGGGAGGAGGGAAGAGTTTTCCTATCGGGACAATGTTTTCTTCTCTATGGGGAGAAAAAATACGTTCATATGTACTGAAGGCTCCCTTCTCACTGTATGGAGTCGCGATAGGAGCGACTGGGGTAGTCATGTGACATTCCAAGTAAAACAACTGTAAATGTTCTCTTGGCACAGCTTTCTAGGCATACTACTGGGAATGGCTGTGAATAGCATAAAACTTTAAAATTACATTCAAGTTGAGATAATTCTACACCCATACTTTTTGCGTTTCTTTTTTTGCTTAATAGGCGACCTTTATTTTTTCACTTCATAATTTTGTTTAGCTAAATTATGACTGTTGTACATACAACAAACAAGTGCTTAGGCATCCATTCAAGAGCCCATGCTCAGGCCTTGCAACGTCTAATTACCGACTAAGGTGGTAGATGGACACGAAGGCTCCCAGGAAGGATCCCATTCCTCTTGCCCTCACCTTTGCCTTGTATGGGGGAGGGAACTTTTTTCTGTGCGATTCAGTTAGGCAGTCAGGCAGGCGGTTAGGCACTTAGGCAGGCAACTAAGCAGCAACTCCATTACCCAGTTATAGCCCGTTAAGTCGAGTTGGGCCTTTTAAACTCCTGTTAAGGACCCTGTTGAAGATCTGTGCATTTGGCATTCATGCAGCATCAGTTAGGGGAAGCCACATGTGGGAAATAGAGGCAGGTGTAAGGTCAAGGTAATGCTATCAGGACAATGTAGCAGCCTGAAGCATTATCCAGATGAGTTCCAACAGCAACAAAAACAGCGGTCACTTACCTTCTCTCCCTTGTCTTGCTGAAAGCCGCCACCTCCACCCACAGCCACACACACCAAAATAGATTCAATGGAATCTCTTACTCAGAGCTCTAAGGGCCTCCTCATGATAGCAGTGCCCAGAGGTCAAAGAGCTCAATTGCCCATTTCAGCAGCCAACTGCAACCCCATGACTCCAAGGCTGCAGTGGGAAGCCCCACAACCCTAGAACAGCACCACAGCTCTGCAGCGCCTTCCTGCTGTACACCCATACCTGCCAGTCTCAATGGGCAAGCCAGGTATAGTGGAGGAAGACAGAATCAGCAGCACAGTCGGCTGTGGTCACAGCGACTGGGAGGCCTCAACAGGGTCAGCTGCAACATGAGATTGGGCAGGTGGACATAGAGTATACCAAAAAACACAGCCTCAGGAGAGCTTCAATGGGCCCATCTGACGAGCAGCAGCAATGTCCTTCCTCGCAAATCCTCTGGCATACAACACAATTGTGTGAGAGCATATGGGTGGGCACGAGCATGGCAACAGGGACGGAATGTGATTTGAGTTATTTTTATGGTCTGGATTGAGAAAGGCTTTGGCTCTGTCCACATCTTGGGAGCCAAGAGTGCATGTTTTATTTAGCAGAAGCCCTCCAAGCAGCTGTTATCATTTTATTTATTTATCCAGCTGCCTGAGCTTGAACTTTCCGGGGCACACACATGACATTATCATGCTATGAAAGTGTCTTAGAACACTAGATAAGTTACAATGTTTTTCTAGGTCTGGATTGACAGTGTAAAATTCACCTGACCTTAAGTGATCAACAAGAAAACAGTTTTCAGACTCCTACTAAGAGCGGGGTGCTGGCTATTGTTTAGCTGTATACATGTTTATATATATCAAACCAAGGCCCTTTCAGGGTTAGAGTGATGCATAAATTATGCAAAAAACAAAGGAGAACTCTGGGAAGTTCCCAATTTTAGGTGGAGAGCCGCTCTGTAAGGAGCACCCTGCCACACCAGCGACACTCTAGATTTGCTCACCTCAAATGTCTGCTTATCTAGCAACGTTTTTAAGCATAGGATCAGCACAGTGCTATCCTCGCCGTGCTAGATAGTGACAAAGTCTTTTGCCATTTGTACAGCAAAATCTTTAAGCATAGGACTGACACAGTGTCATCCTCGCCGAGCTGTACAGCCAACTTTGTCACTATCTAGCTTGGCGAGGATAGCCCTGTGCTGATCCTATGCTTAAAAACTTTGCTAGATAAGCAGACATTTGAGGTGAGCAAATCTAGAGTGTCGCTGGTGTGGCAGGGTGCTCCTTACAGAGCGGCTCTCCACCTAAAATTGGGAACTTCCCAGAGTTCTCCTTTGTTTTTTGCATATATATATATATATATATATATATATATATATATATAAAACATGTAGTTGGTTGAGCAATGTGTAGATCGTTCAGGGCACCATACGATAAACCGAAGATCGCATGTTTAAAGTTCGGGGCACCGTATGATGAACCGAAAATCGCCTGTTGAACGTTCGGTTTTAGAATGATGTGGGGAGAGAAAACCATCGGAGAAGAAGTAATGCAACAGCCCCTCCACTTCTTTGTTGGGGCAAAGAATTAAAGTATGAAAGGATTAAAGGAATTCAGTGTGGAGTGATCTTTACAGGAATTGTAGATGAGCTACAGTCAGCCCCGGCTTTTAAAAGGAAGAACCTGCGTGCCACAACCATTGCGGACATACTTATGTGTTCTTCAACACAAAAATAATCTACTGACATTTCACAGATACTTTTAATTGAACAGGTTAATATTTTTTTTTAGACAAAAATTATATTGTGTGTTATAGCTTTTATCTGTAGTCAGCGAGCAACGGCAATACTGGAATGCGAGTTGCATGACGGATGATGCATGACGTTTATCCTTGGCAGCCATTATGGAATGGGCTGTTTTAAAAGCTACTTGGTGGCCATTTTGACCCATGATGTTTATCCTTGGCAGCCATTTTGGATTGAGCTGTTCAACAAGATACTTGGTGGCCATTTTGAGGTATAATACAATTCACATATAATGAATACGTTAATTGCGGCCATTTTGGAATAACTTACAAGTTGTAGCTATTATTTGAACCTAAGGAGATACATTGTTATAATTTACAACATTTTACCACAGAGATATATATATATAGAGTAAAACTTACACAATGGTCACAGGGAACATTTGGAATCTTTCACCACCACAAGCTATCCTATCTACATCAGGAGAACCAACATTGAAATGGGCTGAGTGGCGAGAATATTTCATTAATTACATAGCTACTTATGAAGATGATGATGAATTAACTCCTGATAAGAAAAAGAGAATATTCCTACACTGTCTAGGACCTGGTGGTCTAAAAATATACAACGGTATAGAAAAAAAAAGCAGACCAACAGGTCAAGGAGATGTATTTAATGATGCATTGGAAAATCTGGATACATATTTTAAACCCACAGTATGTGTAGCGGTGGAAAGATATTGATTTTTTCATAGGAAACAAACTTAAGATGAGTCAATTGAAGACTATGTTACAGCCTTGAAGAATTTAGCTCTTACTTGTCATTTTGGGCGATACTTTATGGGCTAAAGGTGGATCACCTTTGCAAGACGTTATCGATGTACTAAAAAGGGTGGAATTAACTGGTAGGTGTGCAAAGACAGTACTTTCTGAGGAAAAGAAAAAGGAGTAGGAAAGCACAATGGTGACTAGGGTAAAAAGAACGAAGTTTCACCAAAGACAGTTTGATAAGAAGACAGTAAAACAAAATGGAGAAAAGAAAATGGATACAGAATTATCAGAAAAAAATGCTACAGATGTGGGAGCAGTGCACACTTATCCAATGACTGGAAATGTCCTGCTCAGAAACAAAAATGTTCAAATTGTGGGGTGGTAGGACATTTTCACAAAGTATGTCAAAAGAAGAAAGGCAAAAAAAAAGTATTTTAATGTTAGATTCAAATATAGAGGCATCGTCTGATGAATCAGATGAAGAAGATGTGGAGGAAGATTTAAATTTATGCATAATGAATATTGATAAAGATGTTTTAAGCATGGATAACCATTGTAAGAAACCAATGTGCAATATGTACATAGGCAGGGTGAACATATCCAATGTGGCAGACTCAGGCTCGCCGTATACGATTATCAACAAAACAATATGGTACTCACAATTTGCTCCTATTTTGGGTACTGATTTGGAGCATCCTGACATTTCACCTAAAACATTTACGGGAGAAAGTATAGTTTTGGTGGGCTATATAGAATTGCTTTTTAAGTTTAAGAATAGGGAAGCTGTAAGTAAACTATGTTTCGAATGAAGGTCCATCAGTACTATAATGGGTGGATCAAGGAAGGTTGGTATTACCTTAAATCCAAATAGCCCTGAACATGTACTATTGCTACAACCTGATGAAGAGTATGGACAAAACATATTGGAAACATTTCCTAAGGTTTTTTCAGGGAAGATAGACAAACACAGAGGATTTCAACACAGGATTGTTCTAAAATCTAATGTAGAACCTAAAATTCACAAAGTCAGGAATATTCCCATGGGCTTAAGGCAAAATGTAGAAACTGAACTTGAGAAGTTGTTGTCAGCAGGTGTGATTAAACAAGTGGAATCTGCTGAGTGGGTTGCACCCCTAGTAGTGGCAAGGAAGGCGAATAATAAGATCAGATTGTGTGTAGACCTCAGAGATCTTAATAGGAGTATTTTGGTGGACCAATTTCCTTTGCCGAAAATTAATGAGATGTTATCTCGCACTAAGGGCATGAAATGGTTCACCACAATAGATTTAAATGTGGCTTACCTTCAAGTGCCACTACATCCTAAAAGTAGGAGTTTAACAACATTTGTGAAACCTTTTGGTAGTTTCAGATTTAAAAGAGTTCATTTTGGAATGGCCTCAGCAGTAGTAATGTTTCAAAAGTTGATGTATATGATATTCAAGGGAATAAAAAATGTTATGTTCTTCCAAGATGACATACTAATAATCGCTAAGAACAAGGAGGAACATGACCAGAAATTGGCACAAGTTATGCAAATCTTGGAAGGGAAAGGATTAACAGCTGAGTACAGGAAAAGCAAATTTGCCAGTAATCAAGTCACTTATTTGGGACATGAGATTACAGGAGAAGGGAATAAACCTAAGGATGAATTACTAAAAGTCATTAGAGATTTCCCCACACTGAAACAAAGATAATTTGAGAGCATTTCTGGGATTAGCAGAATTTTACTCCAAATTTGTGAATAATGTTTCATCAAAAAGCTATCATTTGTGACAATTATTAAAACTAAGAACAAATTCGAATGGTCTGACAAATGTCAGGAGGCATGGTTAATGATAAAGAATGATATATGCAATGCACCTCTATTACAAGGGCATGACCCTACGTTGAAAAGTGTGATAACGACAGATGCAAGTGGTAAAGGGATTGAAGCAGTGTCGACTCATATTGGGGAGGGTGGTAAAGACTGCACCATTGCATTTGCATCCCTCTCATTAACACTTACAGAGGAGAAGTATTCTGTGATTGAGCGAGAGGCACTCGTTTGTGTGTGGGGCCTAGGACATTTTAAGCAGTAAATTTGGGGTGTCAAAGTCACCTTACAGAGTGACCACAAACCACTCACAAATGTTCTAACTACAGATGGGCAACTCCCAGACTAGCCTGCATGTCAATTTAATTAATGGAGTATAATTATGATGTGGAATACATGACAGGAGTAAAAAATCTATTTGTAGATTTCTTAAGCAGGATGCCTTTACTCTTGATTGAGGTTAAGGAGATAGATTATGATGAATGGTGTGTAGCCAGCATTCTGAATTAAATTCCTGGTGTCATGTGTGAAGAGTGGGGTACAGCACAAAAGGAAGGTGAAATACTCATGGAAGTGTGCAACATGGTGAAGGATGGAAGGCCTGAGAAATAAAAAATTAAAAAAGCAATTGCCGACATTTTGGGAAGTTAAACATGAATTATCTCTAGAAGGAGGATTGATATTGAGAAATGGGAAGTCATTCCTCCAGATTCATTAAAATCAAGATAATTGGATATTTGTCATGAAGGGCATCTAGGAATCGGTAAAACTAAAAGTGGAATGAAGATTTTGTACTGGTGGCCTGGTCTAGACAAGGACAAAGAGAGGAAAGTGAGGAATTGTATTATTTGTGAGAGTGCTGACAAAGCACAAATTACTCTGAAACCACCATTACATCCCATCAACAGTCCGAACATGCCTTGTGAGAGAATTGGTGTGGATATTATGGGTCCCATTTGTGAAAACACGGAGCAATGGTATGTAAATGTTGGTATAGATCATTTTTCGAAGTAGCCAGAGATGGAATTTGTACGCAATACTAATACCAATGCAGTAGTAAGTGTACTGGATATGTTATTCCTGAAAGAGGGGCTACTTAAGATGATGATGAGTGATGATGGACTACAATGTATTTCAGATGTTTTTAAATCCTTTTAAGCAGGAACGCTATTGAGCACAAAACTACTTTGGTGTATCATCCTGCAGGTAATGGTGCTGTAGAAAGGTTCAACAGAGTCATTAAGGGCATCATTTAGCTAGCAATAAGTAACCAGTTAGAGTGGAGGAAGGAACTGTTAAAGATGGTGTGGTCCTATAGATTCACACCAAATGCTAACACAGCTCATAGTCCATTTGAACTAATGAAGGGGAGTACTCCTTTTTCTAAGGATAATGGAGGTTGGATGGAATCTAAGAGAGTGATGTGGTTCCCTGAAGAGGGTTAAAGAAAAACTAAGTCAAGCTCAAAGCAAGTATAAGAAATATTATGATGAGAAACATAGATGCAAACCTTATCCTGTTAAGGTGGGTGACTGGGTGAGAGTGAAGAGAAGTGGAATTGAGAGAAAGGGTCAAAGTAAATTTTCTGATCCTGTAAGAATAGAAAAACAAATTCCAACTCAGCTTTATTGAGCGACACTAGGGTTTGGCATTTAAGTTCATTATCTGTGTGCAAGGGAGAAAGAAAGGATGAAGCCTTGCTGAAAGATAAAACTGAAATAAGGCAAAGAAGTGATTGGATGGAGTATGCTAGTAAGGATGTAGAGGATGTGTATAAACAGAGGCAGTTAGTTGCTAGTCAATAAACAGACCAACAGGGCAATGATGAATCAAGAAAACCAACCAGACCTGGATCACATGGTGGTGAGGAAGGTGAAAATTGTAGACTAAATCCTGAGCCCTCTAATGTGAATGTATCAAAACGAGGCACAGGAAGTAGAATCAGTAAATGGGGGCGAGTAATAAAGAGAACAAAGAAAATTGGATAACTATGTTTGTGAGTAAAGTGAAATACAAGTTTTGTAAATATTAATTTAGGTGTCTAAGAATAATTTGTTATTAGGATACGTTATTAGTACTGCAGCAAGGAATTTAATTTTGTTTAACAGGGGAAGATGTGTTAAGATATATATATATATATATATATATATAGAACATGTAGTGGGTTGAGAAATATATAGATCATTTTGGGGCACCGTGCTGTGCGCCTCTCGGGGCACCGTATGATGAACCGAAGATCGCATGTTTCAAGTTTGGTTTTAGAATGATGCGGGGAGAGAAAACCGTTGGAGAAGATATAACGCGACGGCCCCTCCGCTTCTTTGTCGGGGCGAAGAAATAAAGTATAAAAGGATGAAAGGAATTTAGTGCTGAGTGATCTTTACAGCTAAACCCAAATATTTGTTCTCCAAGTACAGGATCTGATTCGACCAAATTTGTGTGCTTCCAGTAAAAAGATTATAGGGCAGATTTACTATGATTTTCCGTCAGGGTTGCATCACTTTTGTGGCGCAGCCCCGAGACAACATAATTTCTGGTATTTACTAAGCCATGCTTAGTAAATACAAAGTAACACAATGCAGTGTTACCATACATTGGGAAGATATTCCATGGGTGGAACATGGGTGTTCCTGTGCATCCATCCATGGATTTTGGTGCATTTCTAGATTTACTAGCTTACCTCATATTGGGATAGCATTCTGTGGGTGGAACATGGGTGTTCCCATGCGTCCAACCATGGCCTTTGGTACATTTCTAGATTTACTAAAGCTAGTATCCCTGGGAATGAGTCAAAATTCTACGTCTTCCAAAGTGAGGCATAACAAGGAGAAATGTCTTTATTTCTCCCTATTACTTCCTCTTTCCATGTGTGCTTCATTCTCCAACACACATAAAAAGTGGAAAATGCCTTTAAGGTTTGTTTTTGTGTAGAAAGATGTCCCTTCCTGTACAAAAACATTCCGGTCTGTACCATAGGCACCCTTGTGCAGTGCCTGCATTGGTGCTATGCAGCCTCAAGTATGACAGCTCTCAGGGAGTGAGCTGAAAAGTGCCATATCTTAGTAGAGTTTATGCTTTTTGGCCCTCTCCCATTTACGCAGCACAGCAATTTGCCTTGCTGTACTGCATTGTGTGAATTCTAAGGAAATCTGCCTCTACGTGTATTGCACTTTTTGGCTTGTGGCACAGTTTATACTTGATGCGGCAGTACTGAGTTGGTGGAAGGACAATGATCATGGCTACAGGCCTGATCTGTTTATTATGAAATGGTATTATAAAGGCACTTAGCCAGACATATTCACTGTGAAACATATATAACTTGATAGGCATTTTGGTGTGGATTGTTATTACTCTGTATTAAAGCCTATAGACTAGTATTTGGTTACATGGCATCTCACAGATTACAGTTGTAGACAAGGGTTCTGAAGATGGCCACCCACTCTGATAAACCCGGGGGGGGGGGCATTGCGATGATTCTTGTCAAGCTCTGGTGGGGTGTGTTATATATGGTTTTTAAAGCTCTATTTTTCTACATGTTTGTAATTTTATAACTGCATGCATGATTGTTGCCAGTTTATATGCACTTGAATATGCCGGTGTTGGGTATAGTGTAAAAGCCCATGTTAAAACATAAAGGCTTCATCAATTCACTGTGAAAGGCATGCCAGGTTTTATAGGCTTGTTCTGTTTATATTGAAACATTTAGACAAAGCCAGTAGGCCTGACCTACATATTGTGAAAAGCATGTTTTGAAGCAATAGGCTTTTAAGGATGGATTATGTATTACACTGTGCTACAGCATGTAGGCAGGTACTTTGTTACATATAATTTTATATATTACATTATTAGACAAAGTTTTTGTTGGTGATCTACCTCAACAAACATCAGGGATAGAAGATATATACTACAATAATCCTTATTAGGACCTCTTATGAGAAACAGTATTTTGCTTCTAACTGTAATTAGAATATGTTTGTATTTTTATGTTTGTATGGCAGATGGTTGTCTTGTGGAAAGTGTATGCTCTGTACACTAGGCTTGAGTTGCTTAAGGTGAGAAGCCACTGATAAAGGCTACATGTCTGATTGTATAGTATGAAAAGTTATGATAAAGGCAGTAGGCTTGACATATTGATTGTGAAAAGCATATGTTAAAGTCAATAGGCCCTTAAAGGGTGGGTTGTTATCATTCATTTAAAGCCTGCAGATAGGTCTTTTGTTACACATAAGTTCATAGATTATTTTAGTAGGGTTTTGTTTATAGTAGGAAGCTGTTGTCTCGATTAGTGCGAAGGGAGCATGTGGTAAAACCAGTTGGTTTCTAACACTGGATTGTTCTCACATTATGTTCTGTACGTGGAAAGGTATTTGGTTACAAGTAATTTCATCATCGCAGGCAAGAGTTATGGTGTATAATACCCACTCTGACAAACCCTAGGAGTAGTATTTCACTGTGATGATTCTTGTTAGGCCCTATTGATATGCTGTATAGTGTTTTGCCAGCTGGAGTTTTGTCCATATTTGAAATGTTATAAATGTATGCCTGATGGTTGCTAACTTCTACACACTTCAGTGGGTTTGGGTTGTATGTAGTGTCAAGTCATTGGTAAAGGCTAGAGGCCTTGACGATTCACTGGGAAAAGTTGTGTTAGATTCCTTAGATGTTATCTGTTTATAATCAAAATGTATGACAAAGAAAGAAGGCCTTACTTAGCTTGTTGAAGACAAACAGCTTTTAAAGGTGGATTGTTATTGCACTCTGCTAAAGCCTATAGCCAGGCTTTTTATTTTACTGATTCTCGCATATTACTGTAGTATGCAAGTGTTTTTAGTGATGGTGACCCACCTGAAGAAACCATGGGGATAGATGATTTGTACAATGGTATTCCTTATTAGTAGTCCTGGCATCTTGATATACCTCTGTAAAAAAAAATGATGTCCTGAGATTTTCATTTTTGATTTGTGTTTTTGTATCATTAGAGAAGTTATTTAGCTTGGGTAAACATTTCTAATCCGGGCCGATTTTTTCTGGACAACATTTTTAAAAATGGCAGATGTATTGCAGTGATGATGTAATATTTCAGGAAACATGAGAGCTATATACTTCTCTTTGGTGTCAAAACATAGGTTTTGGGGATCAAGTAGTCTTATAGAGACAGAAAATAACTCCTCAGAGCAACCTTTCTGCCATTTCCCAAAATGGCAGCTCTATAATAAAGTATTTCAGCCATCATATTCATAATTTATTTTAAAATTGTTCTTGTTTTAGGTTTTCCGTTGATTCAAATTTGTAAACATGATCGAAGCTGGTGGTAGCAGAGGGTCTATATCTCCTGACAGAGTGTTGCTAACTAAGAAATCTTAGGACTCCTTCAACCAAGAAAACTGTGTCATATGCCAAACTAATCCGAAAGAAAAGCTAACATCCACTGTGGCTGGACAGAAGTGAGTTTGAGTTGCTGTAGAAATATGGCAAGACGAAGTTCACAAACGATTGAAACTCATGGGTAAAGAGGATCAAATATTTTATCATTGTAACAACAAGTGCTACAAGTCATATTCAATGGAAAAAACCCTGGAAAAATGTTGTCAAAAAACAGCAGAAACCAGTGAATCACAACAAGAATCTGAGTCTTCTAAGAAAGCGACGACAGCCAAACTCAATGCCCATCAACTTAGAAAATCGATTGCTACCCCTCGCCCACCTTCAACAACTGATCAAAAAGTAGAGGGTCCTCAATGTGTTATCTGTGGTTTAGTGAGAACAAGGGCCAAAGGGATTGACAAAAGAAAAAAGTTCAGAATATGTGAGTCTCAAAGGGCAAACTTGTTTTTATGTGTAGCTAGTTTCTTCCAGGATGAAGCTTTCAGACGAGTAGCTGATCTAAACAGTGAGGTGAATGTATTTGCAGCGGATTTGTATGCCCACCCAAACTGCATGCATGCATACATTCGAAAATATGAATGCACAATAACCTCCCAGCAGCAACTTAACCACCAGTCTTCAGTTAAGTTTGCACTCTTTGAAACAGCAAATTAAGTTTTAAAGCCACTCTTGAGTGCTGGCTACGGGTTCACACTTGGTGAGATCAGAGAAATAATGGTCAACATTGATGAATCTGTATTAATCCATAAGAATGAAAATAAGATTTTTTGGACAGAATGTAAACCTGAAATTTACCTATGTAGAAGGAAAATAAAATTTTCAAAAAAGAAAAGGGATGCAAAAAAATGAAACGTTTAAACAATAGCTCCTTGGTCTGTATGACCACCCATCCCATAGACATATGAACATAAAACATTTAATTCTGTAAATATTTTCATGATCATCTCCGAAATGCACTTTTATGTATTAGATAGGGAGACCAAGAAACCTCTTCTTTGTGTAACCAAGAGGTTCACATTATAACATTATAACATTTAGAAGCTATTAAAAGGTAAAAAGGATGGATGGTCAGAGCTAACAGTTGTGGAAAGTGGATATTTGGTAAAGGCGGAAAATTCCTTCACTGATTTTTTTTAGCATTTAAACTGCATTTAACCATAAACTATTAGAAATCCTTACTTCTCCTGATATTTTTAATTGCTTAGTTTTAAAATCTGTATTAACAATAGGGAAAACTAAAGCCTTTTTTTGCCAACTTTCTGAACCCTGCTCTATAAAGAACAACTTAAGTTCAAAAGCTCCATTTCCAGCAACAAGACCCCCATGTCTGTCTCCCTTTGGCTATATTATATATAGTTGAGGCATTACACCATTTGGAGTGCCCACCCTTCTGTATAATCAAATAGACAATGAAAGCAAAAATCGATTTCTCTTTAATGTCATTTAAAACCCCAAGGTGAAAATAATCTCCATTATTCTCAGTTACTCATCTTTAATGTTAAGTTATGTAGGCCTCTCCAGCTAAACACCCCTGCTGTCATCAGCTGTGCTGGACTACAGGGAAGGCAATACATAACATGGCTTATTCTGTGTCTGCCCTCAGACATGAATTAAATCTGGTGTCCTGCCAACTACCCCATCACCCTCTAGCCTTCCGTCCTCTCGCCCACCAATGTTTTATAAACAGGACCACCTCCTTCTCGGCCTTCCCTGCCTACGCTCCCAGATATAAAAAGAAATACCTTGCCTCCTGCTACCCATCCCCACCACACTCTTCATTTATTATCCCACTTTCCTCTACAATATAAAGAAAAAAAATACCTGGGGCCATATTATGTATAGAACACTCTGCCCTGGTTTGCACTATGGTGTATCATGAACATGGTGCACCGGGTGCAGACATAATTAGAGTACCTTGTTGCAGAAAATATATTGCCCTCAGGGTCACCGTAAAGTTCCATGTTACTAAGGGCTGGGCATTAGTCAAGGAAGCCAGGCTATTTGAGGGAGCTATTCTGTCTTTCACAGTTCAGGCAAAAATATGGTCTGCTTTTCATGGGGAAGGGGGGTAGAGAACCCACTGCAAGTGGGTGCATTAATTCCCTTGACCCACCTGCAGAGGGATGAATGGGTAGGACTCTTGAACCCTTCCCCTTTCATGTGCACTAGTGTGATCTGGATTACAGAAGGGGCTGCACTAGTCTCTGGTACCCGTTCTGTAAAACTAAAGTGTCCCAGGGGTGCAGAAGCCAGCGCATGTGCCTGTTGCTCCCCGCAGGGCACTTAGTTTAATGCAGCCCCTGTTGTTCCGCCATCCACCAGCAACAGCATCTCTCCAAATCTTCCCACTTTATCCCCTAAATTTATAACAAAAGTAGTATCTGACTCCCAGCCACTCTATCCACTCTCCTCACATCTCCTGGCAACACGGAAAAAATACCTGACCCTCCCACCCTTCTGGGCAGATTTACTAATAGTTGGTCTGTGCATTCCTGCTTTCCCTCTGTGCTGCCACACTTCTGGCTGCCTAGTGCCAGTGAAGGTAAGGGTGTCTGTGTTATAGCCAGGATTGTGTTGTGCAGGAAGGTAGCACCTTCCTGCACAAAAACAATCCACTGAGGCTTTTCCCTCTTTCTACATGTGCTGCAGAATGCAGCGCGCGTAAAAAGAGGAAAAAAACTAGGAGAAACGTTTCTCTTCGCTGCGCCTCCTCTGGGAAGGCGCACCATTCTGAAACATTCTCAGGCTTACTAGTGTTAGTAAATCTGGCACTGCACCAAAAACTATGGGTGGATGCATGGAAACAGCCACACTCCACCCATGGAACGCCTTCCCAGGGCAGAGTAATGCAAGGAAGGGAAGTGCACTGCCATGTCTTACTCCAGATTTACTATGCCATGCAGAGCTATCCAAGGTGGCTCTGCGTGGCAGTGTAAATCTCAAATAAGGGTCTGTGTTGCCCTTAATAAATTGTCTCTCTGTGCCTCAGTGCCCCTCTCCTGGCTGAAGCAATGGTCTGTACCCTCCAGAGAGAAGACAGCAACACCGCACTTACAGGGGCTCTGAAAGTGTGTCAGTGCAGGTTTGAACTTCCTCTTTCAACATGAGTGTGCGGAGACCCAATATGATAGGACATAGTGCCGATGGAGGAGGGGAAGTAAGTGCTTCCTTTATGACGTCACAGCAATGGCAACCTTCTGTTCCCACTGCTGTGGCTTAATATAGCAGAAAATAACACTCTGGTACTCACTAGCTCTCAAGAGAGCTGCACAAAATTGCCCGTGTAAATCAGTTCTGCAGTTCCGCATACAACTTTCAGAACGGAACCATAAATAATGCATTATGTAGAAATGTATGACAAACAAGGGTTGATTGTGATCAATCATTCTCATTGCTTCAAGAGGTTTGAAACAGGTAAAACATGTTGTGTTTTTCTCTTTACAGTTTCATGACCTAGCAATTGGGTTTGTAATACCCCATCGCCTTTCAATATGAGGTTCTACAAATCACCAGGCAAGCAGGTGTCTGGTATGCATGATGGCCTTTCAACTGCGAAAAACATTTTACCTATAAGCTAACATATGCATGGCCTAATCATCAATTCTGTCTGGGAGGGCAGAGGCCTTTTCCTGGTCCACCTGCTATTACTCAGTATCGTCTGTCCCAGGTAATAATTTCTTACTCAAGGAACAGGTGAAACATGCTGTTTAAATCGTAAAAGCCATGAATTTGCTTATGCATCACCTCGTGGATTTTGTAAGGAATAGCGACCCAAATGAATTTAAGCAGGGGTGTCATTCTCATTTAAGTCATGCAACCTTCAGCGGATCAGTTCTGCTGTTCTAACATGCTTTCAAAGGACGCTGCGCGTTTAAAGCACTATTTATGATAATCATATTTCATCTTTACAGATTAGAATAACTCTCACCATTGTAAAGCTGATATCCCATTTCAGAGTGTAAGGTACAAGTCAGTGTTACCCACTAGTTTGAATGTGATTATGCATTCCTGCAGAGAAAAGCTATTCTATCCAGCAGGTGATTATAACCCCTGTTCTTAGGATGCTGGTAAAACTTGTGTGGATCCCAACAAAAAGCAGAGCAAATTTAACAGTGCGTCCAAAATACAAATGATCACTAACATTTTGGGATCCGTAACCACAAAGATGCTTTATAGATCAATAGACATCACTGACGCTGGACACACATTTGTATGTAGGACCAATATGGCCAAATGTGAAATAACCCTTGTTAAATATGGGAATATGTCTCAAGGAGGAGAGCGCTCTTTGTGACCTCTTGAGTCACTTACAGGTCATGACTTAGAATCCTGGCAAGCCCACGGAGCGCTTCATCCTGACATATTTCCTAAACATAGTGCTATAAAACTGATTAATAATAATGCCTGTTAGCCAGAACGCTTAGAACAACAGTGGCTTAAAATGCTACATAAAAACAGGCTATTATTACTGTTATGTTATCAATAAAATGCTCTACTAGTGCTACCCTAGCAGTAGTGCTTGACAAGCCGTAACACGGTGTTCAGGGTTCCACCAAGACACCAACAAGCATCATACGTTTAGAGAAAATGTGCCTTCCCCCCAAACCAAGGGCACCCACACCCAGTGTGAATTTGCACGTGAGGTAATGGATAGGCTCCTTTCTACACTCACACACCAGCAACATAAGAATGCTTAAACATCCCTCCGTTGACCAGAAATCACTTTGTTCCCATCGAGGTTCACTCAGTGCAAATAGTGTTCCTTTCATACATCCACACTATGTTTGTGGTGAGGCGCTACATTTTGTACATCTAGGGCACTAGGAGGGCAAGAGCTCCTAACAACAAGCAGGCCTGACTTCGGGACTCTGTAGCTGGGAAGGGCCATGAAGATTTATAGGAGAGTGTGGGCAAAATACACATTTATAGGAGAGCTCACAATGTTGATGTTCTGGGGCAATCTACCCTTCTTTCAGTCGGGCCCTAGCAATAAACTTTTCCGTTTTGTGAGATCAGCAGAAAGCAAAATGTGAGACTCGGGTCACTGTAGGAACCTACTTCTCTGTTGCATGTGCCCTCCGCAGTCCAGAAGGAAGTGAACAAATCTTAAACAACATTCACAAAACCTGTACTTCTTTCAGCACTTATGGAAGCGACCCAACATAAAATCAATGAAGAGCGTCACAGTAATAACATTTCTAGCAGACAGGAATTTATTGACATCAAAATAGTCCTCTTGGGTCGCACCAACTCCAAATACTGGCTTGGTGGGAGCAGAACAGACATAGCGGACTGGTCTGAAAGAATCTTCCCCTCAGATAGTTGTGCTGATGAAGTTCAACTGCTGATAGCCGCTTGGAAAAAAGTCAAAAAGCTCCCAACGTTTTGAAAACCTTCTTCCCCTTTCATTTCTTGATGGGCAGTGGTGTTCAGACCACTTACGAACATTTGGAATGGATAGTGGTGTCCGCTTCTTCTCCAAAATGTCCTCCCGTGTTCCTTCTCCCAATTTAAGTTAAACTAGAACGTTTTATTCTTTCCCGTATGAAGTTTCAACTATTTATTGTGTAGAGAGTACGCCTTCTCTATGGTTGTTAAACTGTAAAGCGAACCAACACCTAACAGAGCACATAAAAATGTGTACGGCATGAACAAATAACCTCTCGACTTCTATCAAACTATTTGAATGTTTGTAAATATGTTGTATCAGATTTAGTCGTTCAACTTTCTATAATGTAAAACAAGATATACTATTTGGTAAACTTCAATGGGGTTCGGTATACGGCACTCTCTGAAGCAATGCTATGTAATGTGCTCTCTGCTATTCCTCACCACCCCCTGCCGCCCGCCCCCCAGTTTGATGGAACGCCACGTAAATACCCCGAATTAGATAACTCGGAGCTACACTCGGTTGACTGCATCCGAAGATCATAGGGAAACAACTGAGAATTTGACAGCTAAACGCTGCCACATTTTCAAGCATGGATGATCACAATATGTTCTGAAAGAAAGCAGACTAAATATACTGCTCGCTCAAAGGAGTTCAAAACTTATCGAGTTAGTTTTTTATAAAGACAATTCTAATGACTTGTAAGAGGAGCTTGATAACATTAGCATCATAGAGTAGCAATCAAGTCGTCTTGAAGTTCATATTTCAAGTAAAATCGATTATTTACTTTCTATTCATATCCTGCAATACATCATAGTTACCAGTGATTTTTTTCAAAATAAGAATTTTGGACTGAATGATTTAGTAAACTATCTTGGACCAGGAGAATGGCCTGCATGGTGAATTCTCACAGGTCCTACTGAATCCAGGAATTGACCATGTATCAGCAGAGATAAGGGGTGCGTTATTTAGTCAAATGAAGATGGGTGCTCCAGTTCTACTGCACTGGCTTTGTTGATAAGTACATGAACATAATATACCACTGCTAAAGCCCCAGTGCTCTCTACAAATAAGTAAATAGGTTGGCACACTATTACATTTGCAAGGTCTTTACATTTCTTTAAAGCATGAACATTTTATGAAAAAAGCAAATCAGGGCATGTTTTCTGAAAAACATGTTAAATTACATAAAGATTGCATAAAATGCAATCAAGTTGTGTTCGTATACTGTCAAGGTGGAATGTTAAAAATCTGTCTTGTGCAGAGACACCCATCAGACAGCCCAGATGTGATGCCAAAGTGATGGAAGACTTAAAAACCTGGGCGGCGACACAGTAAGAACTTCCGGAAGCGGACGAGGGCACTTAACACCCGGGGACACAGACACAGACACAGAACACTGACACTAGTGCACAGCACACGCACAGCGACGGGGGGCTGAATGGATGTGGTAAACTCCACTGCACTGGGAAGGAAGTGAAGACCCTGGGGGAGACAAGGCGATGGCAGGGCTGAGCGGGTCTCTGGTGGTTCCACAGACAGAGGAAACTGATTGGTTATGTATATGATCTAACATGGGGGGGGGGGGGGGGTGCATGACACTTCTCTGGTGATGGGGTTGGACTATGATGAAAGTGAATGCTGTGATGTTGTTGACTGAATGCCTTCTTATTGTCCTCTAACTGTGAAACTAATATATATATATATATTTTAAATTGATTTCTGCTAAAAATATTTAGGGCTAACGTGTGCAATGGAACTTGAATTGCTGATGTCATAGGCCATGCTGTGTCTATTCAGTTTGTGAGGGAAGCACACATTGTCTATGCCATACTATCCCTGTTTTGTGAGCAACACATATTTGTTCACTGTACTCAAAAATGTAAAAAGTATTGGCTATGCCAATGTCGGTTTTCAAAGACTACACAGATGTTAAAGCCTTATGGTGAGAATGGAAGTCAGGCAGCCTCTGAAACCTTTCAGGACATGGTCCCTTCGGTGGGCGCTAGATGCAAGCACCCTCAAAAGAGTAACCAGCCTGTCTGCCATTCTTCTGAGAGATCACTGGCTAAGGTGGGCCCCAGACGAATCACCACAACACAATGCATAGCCAGACTCTCACTCACAGAACGCATCCCGAGACCTGGAATACATTTGTTAATCTTGCCTTGTTTGCTCACGGTATCCCTACTTAAAGGTGGCGATAATACTAATTAGCATGCCGTGCAATAATGTGAAAAGTGATTCTTGACTCAGTCAATAACCTGTGATGTAATTGGTGACAGGTTTTCATTTCTGCTTAAATGTGGCTTACCACCACATCGCAGGCAGAAGGGGTGCGAAGAATTGTCAAATGTTGCCATCTTGATGCGCGTTAATCATGTTTTCAACCTCTCACCTGTAACTGATCACTGAGCATCTTGCTGCATACCTTCTGCAGTACTTTCCTTAACCCTTCTTTGAGGACTGTCTTATAATCACTCCAGATTGGGCTTGCGAGTACGTCAGAAACCGTGGGTGCAGCAGAATTCACCAGGGGTACCAAAACTTCCTGTGGTTCTATTTTTTATGTATTAAAGGCCGTGCACAATTCCAGCATGTCGTCTGTCAGCATGTCTGCAACTGTTTGGGCATGACATCTCACCTATCCTGGGATTCTGGCATCCATATCTTCTTTCCAGCTTACCTTACAGGAAGTGATACATATTTATATGTAACATTTAAGGTGCTTACTGTCCTATGTTTTTCCTACCAGATGTCCCATTCCAAGATGGCGATGAAGAGAATTTTGGGGTAGCTTCTCATCTGGGAAGTATTTAAGCTGCAGAAGCCTGGCAGAAGGTGTGCTGCAACGCGTTTGGAGTTCTTTTGTCGTGTTCTTTACCTCTTCTGCTCCTATTATTTCCTTCAATTTATTTAGGTGTTCTGCCCATTTTCTTTTCCTGGTATCATCAAACTCCACTCTCCTGGGATTATTTGTTGCACACCCTTCTTCAACCCAATACTTAGAATCATCTTCTTTTCAGCATTTTCCTAAGACATGGCTTTTTTCCATCTGGTCGTTCTCCCTTTCTTGGGGTGGCAGTTTCTGCAGTGCATGTTTTATGGGCCAGCACTGAGAAGCCTCTATTTTGGGGCACTTATGGCTTTATAAATCTTTTAACATAACATACCATCAAACCCCTGGGGGGGCTCATCCTAGAAAGCATCTGTTGTCCTGTGACATTTTACCCTGGGAGGCACTGTGGCTACTGGAAAGGGTCGCCCATATCTCAGTGTATGGAAGAAGAAGGACTCGAACATCCACTGTCCAGCCCATGACACATCCGTTGTACAGGTAACACAGAAGGTAAAAACCCAACTGCCATTGCTACCAGGCAATAATGCTTCTACGGAGGAAGCGTTGGTGCCAGATGAAGGGCTCCGAAACCAGAGCAACACAATTAGGTAGAAGATATGAGAAGTTAACATCATTTGTTTCATCCCCACAATTTAACTCAAATACAGTACATATTTTTGAAGTGTTATTCACTGTAGAGATGACACTGTACATGTCACTGAAATGATTTCAATGCTTAAAGTAAACTATCATGACAGAAATAACAGGAAGAGATACAAATGTAGAGGTACTTAATTACAATACAAAAGAAATACATCTGCGGAGGAAGCAGGTAGGGTTGTGCATCCAATGACTAATCTCTATATGTATCACAGACCCTAGCAACCCACGTCAGCAGTAGAGAGAAACAGCCTTTACCATGCAGTCTTTACTGTGCAATGCCATGCGTCTTTTATCATACAGCTGCTGTTTATCACACATGCCTTTCCCATTACCACGTGGTTCCCTTTACCACGTCAGGTAAGTATATTTAAGACAAATATATAGATATAATTTATATAATTATAATTCGTGCCCTCACCATGCATAGTCTGTCATAGAAGATGTCATGAGTGATGTAATACGTGGAGTAATTAGCAGTGTATGGCAATGGCACTAGCTACAGTTACCGTAGGGCATGAGTTACAGTTACTTGATATAACTATAACTGGTGGTTTTCTGTGGTTTTATACGTTTAAAACAGCATGTTATAGCTGAAATTGTGAGCTAAACAGAATGTTACTTTAAGCTTTGTTTTGTCAATGAATTCCTAGGGTTTTTAAAACATAAAGTAATATTTCATTACCACACATAAAGCCAACATTGCATGCTTGGCATGGGGTACCCAGAAGCATCCAACCCCCAGGGGCATCCATCACATCGCTGCGCACAGCTTTTGGCCATGTCTGGTGGGAGTTGGCTGCAGGACCTCGGCCAACATCCCACAGGCAGCCAATACCCAGGGCCTGGCCTCTGCTCAGCCTGCCCTACCAACTGCCTTCTGTAGCTCTAAAATATACAAAGTGAAACTATTGGCTTTCTGAAGGGGTGTGCATTATCAATATATTTATAAGGAAGATCTATAATCTTTCTCCAAAATTCCCAAATAATTATATTTAAATGTATATTTCAACTATTCAGACAATATAATGTTTATTAATACTGATTGCTGAACAGGTGCGGCTCCATCCTCCACCAGCAGCTGCAAATCTTTTAACAAACAAAATGATAATAAACCAAGTTTCTTATCGTTTAGTTTGGTAAAGGGGTGGGACATTGTGGATGACGACGATGAAGGGAGTGCACTGGGCACTCCCCTAAGTGCGCTTGTATGTTTGGCCGGCCATATCAGGCCGGCCAAACATACATACACAGTAGGCCCTTTCCAGCCCATCAACACAGTTGCCAGGCTGGAGAGCAGGCACAGGCTTCCAGTCTACCTGGGAACGCCCTGGCTGGGTGCTCCCAGACAATCCTAATGCTGCTTTGACCAGCTTCAGGATTGGTAACAGGGCAGGCTGGGAACCTGTGCCTGCAGTGCTTGAGAGGAGCGGCGCAGTGGAGATGCAGGTAAGTGAATTAAAAAAAAAATTCAATTAATTTGCCCCCTGCACCACCCGGCACCCCTCTCGGCACCCCACCCAACAAAGCCCCGGGAGCCACTCCTGTTACTGAAAAATGTTTAATAAAGTTTTATTTTAAAAAAACATGTATGTGACTCTTCTTTTGTTATTAGATTTTGTGGGTAAAAAATGTGAAAGTAAATAGTCAAAGATATATTGGGGGTCATTTTGACCCTGGCGGTCCGAGACTGCCAGGGCTAAAATGACAGAAGCACCGCCAACAGGCTGGCGGTGCTTCCTGGCCTATTACGACCGCGGCGGAAGCGCCGCGGTCGCACTGCGGTCGCACCGCGGGGGCCGGCGGTATTCCGCCACTTTTGCCCCGGCGGTGATAATCCGCTTGGGCAGCGCTGCTTGCAGCGCTGCCCAGGGGATTACGAGTCCCCGACCGCCAGCCTTTTTATGGCGGTATGAACCGCCAGGAAAAGGCTGGCGGTACGGGGAGTCGTGGGGCCCCTGGGGGCAGTGCATGGGCAGTGCAGGGGCCCCCTGACAGGGCCCCGTGCAGCTTTTCACTGTCTGCATAGCAGACAGTGAAAAGCGCGACGGGTGCAACTGCACCCGTCACACGGCCGCAACACCGCCGGCTCCATTTGGAGCGGGCTTCCATGTTGCGGCCCACATCCCCGCTGGGCCGGCGGCCCAGCGGGGATGTTCAAATGGGCACCGCAGGAGTGCGGCCGCATTGGTGGGCGCCCGGCGGTTACAGCTTGGCAGGCGGCGGTAGCCGTCCGCCAAAGTTGTAATGACGCCCATTGTTTTATTAAAAAAAAGAAGAAAACAAACATATCTCGAGTCTTTTATTTTACTATTCCACAAAATGCTATCACAAAAGCAATCACAAGAAGGCCGTGCATATGTTTTAGAGGGGTAGGCATAACTTGTGTAATTCTCTCTAGCATCATTACTACAAAATTACTCATAATTAAGCGTAATTATGTGAGAAGCGTGATCAAGTATTTAGTTCTATTTTCATGATGCAAAATGCACCCTTGCTTCCAAATGGGACCAAGTGTGCCTTTTGCACTAAGAAAATGAAGCTAAAAGCTACAGGCCATGAACAAAGGTAGCCAGCACACACTTGCCCTCTCTTAGTTTGTTGTTCCTGTGCTCCTGAGGTAGGATTTTTGCCCCAAATTACTCTTAATTACTCAAGCTGGCATAATTGCGCACATTTGGTAATGTCACATTGGTAATGCCTAAGTACTGAAATTACTGACAGGCCTACTTTTCTAAACGTTTTCAGGCCACATAAAATGCAGCCATACAACAAGCCCCTAGATGGCGCTACATTCCCTGCTGTAGAACAAAAGGCCTATTTGTTTGTTATTAGATCACCAACAACTACAATCAAATGTATATTTTATAAATTAAGACACTGCAATGTTTTAAAAAATGATTGTCTCATGATTGTTCTGATAAGATTTTATTTAAAAAAAAGTCAACATGTCTTGGAATATTTATTTTTTTATAACATTTTTCAGGCGACAAAGTGCAACCATAGAACCCAGCACTAGAGGGCTCTCCACTCTATCTGAACAGCATCGAGTTACAGCTTGGAATGCTTTAAAAATATGGTCAGCTCTCCTACAGTCATGAATTACCTGCGTCCCCGTCACAACATTAGAAACAATGATTGTTGGTGGCCCGACTCTTTTTGGTGAACCACTAGAAACCAAAAATAACTATTTAAATCCCTTGTAGGGCATAATGGGGCACTCCCCTGGTAGAAGCAGTGAATATGAACCAAGTGGCTCCTCCACTCATTTCATATCCACTGCTGTGCCCTGACTTTTTATTTTTAAGGCAGCGTAGGGACCCCACGCCTGTGCTGCTATGTCTTTATGTTTTGTTTCAGGTGGCAGCATGAAAAGCCCACTACCAGGCTGCCATGACCTTTTAATATTTAAATGGCAGTGTGGAGAGCCAACCCTCATGGTGCCCAGCTGTGTGTTTATATTATTTTTAAAATGGCGGCGCAGAAAATCCACTCCTGGACTGCCATGTGTTTTTCAAATAAATATGGACAGCATGGAGAGCCCACTCCTGTGCTGCCACTGGGACCGGGCGGGGAAGGGCTATGGTCCCCGCTGTCTTTGTCCTGGAAGGAGCCGGATTCTCTTGTTGCTCTCTTCAGGGCAGTAATCCTCAATTTCTTGCCCGCTAAAGCTCGGGTAGGTGAAAAGATCTCTTAATCCTGCCTGGTGGGAGCTTTTCTGCTCCTACTGGGTGGGATCGATTCAGTCTCCCTGCCCATGCTCTGGCAGACAGAGAGCTAATAGTGCCCAGGGGTTGGGGTACCCAGAACTTTGCCTCAGAAGGGCCCCACACCACTCTCCTTCTAAAAGTGGAACGGGCCCCAGAAGATGTGGTCTCCAGGGCCAAAAGCAGTTTGAGGAGGTGTCTCCTCAAACCCAACCCCAATAATATTTATAAACAATTCTGTATATACATATATTGGTTTTACTTACCTTGAGTATACTTACCATACTTGGTAAATGCATGCGGGTTAAAGGCATCTTCATGTTAAAGGCATGCAAAGTAAAGGATTTGTGGCCAAAACTTGGGCAAAACAATTTTCACTTCCGTTTAGGGATCTCATATCTACAGTATTTTGTTTGTATGTTATTCTATCTTTAACCACAATTATAGTTATTCCAAATTGTTTATAAAATACATGACCATCATTGCCAGCTACATTTTTTATTTTAAAACATCTATTCAATTTCTGTCTTTGGAGAAATACACGAATACTCTACAATTATTTTCCTACAAAGTGTACTCTTGATATTATGACACGTATGTATTATTTACCTATTCATTTTCAAGCAGATCTACCACCAAAGATGAGATCTAATTGTTAATTATTGTGCAGCAAATTTAAGATCAATATGATACATTATGACCAAAGTGAAAATAAGTATCACTTAGACAAGAAGGAAGCAATGAAATGTATATATAAGCTGTACATGTTTGCATAAAATAGATGAAAACAATTGTCTATGAGACATAGGGAGGTGGTACAACAGTTTTTAGTTCTCAGATACTGACAAAACCTTTGCACAACAATGAGTCTATATGTGTTTAAGGTGCCACTTGCAAAATGGTATATGGAACAACAAAACCTTCAGATTATAAATATTGTGAAAGCTTATACATCATGCCCACTAATCAGCTCATTGTGCTAAACAGCAGTTTCCCTAGGATTCTCTTGAGACGGATTAAAAAAGCTCAGCTATATAGAGAAAATATACTGAAATCTTCTGTTAAATGTACAACACTCTGTGGTAGTCAACTCCTCAGGAGTATCTTCTCATGTACAGTCGAAGAGTGTGATTTTAAGGAATTTTTGGGATCTGAGCAACACATATTTTGTGCCCATCCAGCATCCCTGTTTGGATCAACTTTGAATGTTATACTACTTTCAGCTAATGTAAGCGCTTGGCATGCCAAATCATGATAAAATATGTGTCAAGCAATCAAAAACAGAAGCACATGGCAACAGTCAAAATTGTGTGTTCCCATGTAACTCTCATGATTTTTAATGCATTCCTAGATTTACCAAACCTGGTAAACCTGGGAATGCACCAAAATTCTATGCCTCTCCAGGTTAGGTTTAACAAGGAGAAATATCTTTATTACTCCCAGTTTTCTCCTCTTTCTATGTGTGCTGCATTCTCCGTGGTGCAAGGGTGCCTGAGTTGGCGCTAGGCAGCCAAAAGGGTGCCAGCGCACGGGGTAAGTGTAGGAAAGTAGCATATTTCTGGCATAGCTACCCCCACATTTGGCTGGTGTCAGTGTGTTTAGACTGTAGTACATTGGGATCCTGCTAACCAGTACCCCAGTGTCAGTGCTCTCTCCTTTAAAGTTTTAACTTTTACACCCCAAAATTGGCATGCGGGTGCACCCATGTAAGTCCCTAGTATATGGTACTCAGGTACCCAGGGCATTGGTACACCAGGGCTCTCCCATGGGCTGCAGCATGTATTATGCCACCTAAGGAAACCCAGGCAAACTGTGTCTGCAGGCCTGCCAAGGCAGCCTGCATGAAATGGCGCATTCACCTTTCACTCCAGATACAAGGATTGCCTTATAGCGAGGTCACTGCACTAGGACACCGTAAGTCACCCCTATGGAAGCCGTTCAGCTGAAGAGCAGGGCGCATGGTCTTGAGTTTGAAGGCACCCCTACATGAGCAGAGGGGCTACTACAAACCCCAGACTCCATTGCCTCAGGAAAGCAAGAAAGAATCTCCCTTGGAGTGAAGAAGTCACTCCCCTGCATCCGCAGGCACCTTAAGATGACAATGACCGGCTGGTGGATCCTGCTGTCCCACAGACATCGAAAGGCTCTGCAGCACAGGTGTAGGTTCTGTTCTCATCTCCAGGTCCAACTTGTCTTCTGACCAGTTTGGGAGATGGTGGGCCCTTGCTGTAGCCACTGGAATGGAACCCCTGTGCACCGTGACTGTTGCTCTTAGCAAGGCTTATTGACTCCTCCTCTGAGATCTTTGAGCTCCAAGAAGCCCCAGCCTCCAGCACTCTGCAACTCCAAGAACAGCTTCCACACTGCAATTCCTGCAAAGTGGGACTCCTTCTTTGTTGTACTGCTGATTCCTCCGTGCAACTCCCTGTGCCTGCTGCCAGTGGGTCACTCATAGGGCTCTAACAATTCCTGCTGGTTCTCCTGCATGCTGAGGGTCAGCCATGACTCACCTCCAAGGGTCGAACCTCCTGAACCATGTTGGTCCACAAACAAAAACTGCAACTTCTATTGCATTTGCCAATGTTTGTTGGTGGGTCTACTGACCCCTGACCCTCCTGCAATTTGGCTACCGACATGGGACAGCTTGTAGGTGACTCCAAGGATCTTCCTGCATCTCCTGGACTCCGCAGCTGGACTTCTTCCTTCACCGACCTGCAGGAACTTCACCTCTAGGAGGGTGGCCATCGCCTACCTGCACCATCTGAATATCTCTGAGTGATCTGGACTCTGTTCCCTTATTATTTCGGTTCTTTCTGCCTGGAATCCGTCCTTGGGTTCCACCAACCTGGTCCATGGGTTGCGACAGCAGCTGGACAAATGAGACTCCAATTGACTCCAATTAAGGTTTCTACTGTCACGTCATCCCTATGCTCTTGGGCTCCCTGTTGTAGGTACTCCACTCTTCTGTCTAAGTTAGCCTATGAGACAACCGGGTAGATAACCACTCCTCACCAGGCGCTGGGGACACTTCTGGTACTTACTTTGGGTGTTTCATACTTCTTCAACCCTTAGCCTCCTAACATACTCACCTTGGTTGGATATTCCATTTTTTTTATTTTAGTATATGGTATGCCCCCCATAGGGCCCTATGTATTCCTATGCTTTTCGTGCTTGTTGCTAAGTATTTTTATTGTGTGTAGATAATCTAGTGTTATAATAAAGACAACTTTATTTTTGTAACACTCGGGGGGTCATTCCGACTTTGGCGGGCGGCGGAGGCCGCCCGCCAAAGTAACCCCGTCGGAGGACCGCTCCGCGGTCAACAGACCGCAACGGTCATTCCGACTTTCCCGCTGGGCCGGCGGCTGACCGCCAGAAGGCCGCCCGCCGGCCCAGCGGGAAAGCCCCTTCAACAATGAAGCCGGCTCCGAATGGAGCCGGCGGAGTTGAAGGGGTGCGACGGGTGCAGTGGCACCCGTCGCGATTTTCAGTGTCTGCAAGGCAGACACTGAAAATCTTAATGGGGCCCTGTTAGGGGCCCCTGCACTGCCCATGCCAGTGGCATGGGCAGTGCAGGGGCCCCCAGGGGCCCCATGACACCCGTTCCCACCATCCTGTTCCTGGCAGTAACAACCGCCAGGAACAGGATGGCGGGAAGGGGGTCGGAATCCCCATGCAGCGCCGCCATGGAGGATTCCCTTGGGCAGGGGTAAACCGGCGGGAAACCCCCGGTTGCCCTTTTCTGACAGCGGCTTTACCGCCGCGGTCAGAATTGCCCATGTAGCACCGCCAGCCTGTTGGCGGTGCTACCTCCGGCCTCCACCCTGGCAGTCTATGACCGCCAGGGTCGGAATGAGGCCCTCGGTGTGGTTCTTTCTTGTGTGAGAATTACTGACTGACTATTGTAGTATTGAAGTGATTTACCCTCCTCTTGGATAGGCTTTAGCTGCTCTCCACAGCTACCCCTAGAAAGATTTTGCTATCTGGACACCTAAACACTAGCACTAAGGGTTGCCTGGACTCAGTATAGGGAGCCAAACCATAGGTGTACACCATAAACTAAGCCAGTCTCCTACAGTAAGGACAGGAAAGCGTCATATTGGTTAATATGGCACATTCCTACCCTTTCCCTTTGATGCAGGGAATCCCTTTCCCTGTGACAAATAAATCTGGGCATAAATTTCTAGTTAATTTCACAGATATGCATCTGATCACTATTCTGTGATAAAAAGGACAAATATTCAAAGTATCACACATTTTCCCAAGGCTCCCTTGCTTATGTTTTATTTATATTTGGTACTCATTTTTGTTCATTACAGAAATTGCTCAGCTTACAAAGTGTAGATTGGCGGCAATTTCCTCTTTTTTATTAAGAATGCATCATCCTTGGAAAATACGATGTATTTATGACTGCTATTCATTTTGTAACATCTACAGAGGACTGGCACGTTTATTTATCAAAGTGACAAAAAGCATTTGTGGCTGTAACGGACCCTTCTTTACTCATTTAATTGTACAAAAAAGGGCTTCCTTCATTTCTGTGATCACAAAACGTACATTCTATTGCATGTCAAAACGAAACTGTGTACTTCATCCGTAAGCATACTTTATTGTTATACTTCAGTTACTACCAGAGGTTAAGGAGTAAGTCTGCACTGGCATTAAAAGGTGTTACTATTAATTACTTCAGTAGTGATGAAATACAGACCTCTGATTATGAATATCTGAGACAGACCACATAGTATCCCAAATTCTGGCCAACTAGTCAAAAATATCTGCTAATTTATGTTAAGAAATTTGACTTAGTTGCTTTTCATGACACTAATATCATGTTTTCATATAGTGTTTGTACCACACAGTTCTTTCTAGATGCTGTAAAGAATATATGTTATTATTGCCCAAGACACTTTACAGCTCTCTGAAGGATGGAAGGCTGAGTTGACCATGTCAGGATTCAATTTCATAATCTACAGCTCAAAGCAGATGTAAGCAGCAAGCGATTGACCCACAGAGCTATCTTCGAACTCTATGTTCTATATTTATCACTACTAAATGTATTCATTTATATGACCAAATTACTTAATGATTGGTTGGATACTATGATAGATTCAGAAAACTACTATTTTGACCTACGCATCTTGCAATAAATATTTAAATAACACATATTCATAGAGTGAATATGTTAAATCATCTATAGAGCTTGTTAGAAATTGTGTCTCTAGTGGGAAGAGGTATGCACCTTGTTAAAGTATGGACCACATTCCTAATCAGGGTAAGTCACAACACAACCTAAATTATCCTGTGCTCACCCTCTGTTATCTTAGAACAGAACAGGCAGGCCTAACTTAGAAGGAAATGTGTAAAGTATTTGTGCAATAACTCATACTTTAGCACAGTAAATACACCTCAAAACATACTCCACACCAGCGTAAAAATAGATAATATTTACCTGAATAAAACAAGACCAAAACGACAAAGATACAATATACACAGGTCAAGATATCACTTTTTAGAGGTTCAAGTAAGTCTTAATCAATAGGAATCAATGGATGTATCTCTTCAGCACAAAGTACCTAGGATGCATCAAAAACAAAGACGATGAGGACCAGAGGGGAGGTGAGGTTGCCGGAAAGCAAAGCGGTGCATCGATTCCTTACTGAGCAGAGGAGTTGATCTGTCAATTGTTCTCTGGCAGGAAAGGCAATGCGTTGATTTCCAGCAGCCTTAGTTCCTTACTGCGGTGCGGGGTTGATGACAAATTGACACTCAGGAACGATGCATGCAAAAGTTGGGGTAAGACCACCCTAAGGCTGTCAGGTTTAACAGAACTACTAAAGGTTACTTTTGACAGAGGTATTCCACTTGCTCAATATGAGACCTGAGAATAACTAAGCAGCTCTTTGGTTTCCAATCTAGCATTACGTATCCTACAATGTTTAAGTGTTCTGCTTCTCATAGTTTGGATAGCTAAGTTATCCTGAATCACATAACCTGTACAGATCTATGGGACACTTGCCTGTAGGCCAATGACCCACATTTCAGTCCACTGGGATAACTCAGTGCCAATGGTTCAAATACAGGTTCTTATCAGGGAGGAGGCATGTAATTTATAGGTTATGCTGAACCATTCTGTGGATAGTTCACATGAATCCCACTATCACTTTCACCACACAATGATGAAAGTCATGTGTCTAGAAACGCCAAACCCATACAGCTCAGGCAGCTCTGAGGCGAAGAGGCTTGTCTTTCCTTTACAGCTTCCCCTACTATGAGCCAGTTATCAAGGTCCACTCAAAGGATTGTAGCACCTCCTGTCAAACCAATGAGAGAAAGGAAGACATGCTGAAATGTAGAGACTTCTAAATATGCCTAGGACACTCTCTGGAACCCTACCAACAGTTTGTTACTTGTTCCATTCCCTTCCAGATTTCTGAAAAGTGCGTTCAAATCACCCCTATTCCTGGCTATTCTTTGTGTGTCCCCTTTGAAAATCACCAGCAGAGGTCACCCCAAAAAGGCTACCCAAAAGGAGTGAAAGGTCCCCAGCTAAAGTGTGCATCTCATTAGGCACTACAGCTGGATTAGGCACAAATGTTCCATGTTTCAAAAGCCTCACATCTGAAATGAGGACGACAGATCAGATTATAAATTTGAATTTCCCAAACCAGGTTAAAATTCAGGATTGTTTTTTTCCTTACCACCATTATTTGAAAACTGCAAGCTAACGTAGTAGCAATTTACCTTCCATTTAATGAATGCATGGATCTGCATGAAACAGAAGTCACACGTAGCACAGTACTGGGCAGCTTGCTGTACACTTAGAATGGGGTGGCACGGAGGTGCTGGAGCAATTGTCTGAGTGGGAGCGCTGCCATCTGTGTTACATTACTAAAGTCTTAGACACTGTGACTATTCAAGTGTCACACAAAGAACAAGCACAGCAAATGAGTCCTTGACATTCGGCAGGGGAGTGGTATATAGCTGGTGATGCATTTTGAAGCACACTGCCGAAAATATATCACTAAAGCTGTGTAGTAGCACACCATTAT
The DNA here is from genome assembly GCF_031143425.1 of Pleurodeles waltl. Classification (NCBI taxonomy): domain Eukaryota; kingdom Metazoa; phylum Chordata; class Amphibia; order Caudata; family Salamandridae; genus Pleurodeles; species Pleurodeles waltl. The sequence goes on from NC_090436.1 coordinate 323,577,780, forward strand.
TTATAGGCAGCACATGTTCCATTGAAATAGCCACTAAATGTTCACAGACAAGCAGTTTTTCTGATAAAACTATATAGCGCACAAAGGACAACATGTGGAAATCAGGTTTCAGTGAATATTTATCATTTTCGCAACACTAAGTAAAGTGTCTTGATTTGTTTTAATCCTATTAATAATCTTTGTTTCCATCACACTTCAGAATCACAAAAAAGGGCTTCATTTGTGCTTGCTTAGCTGCTTATATATTTTGAAACATCTGGACAGTACATTTACAAGTATTTAAATATTGTTGTGTTAAAAAAATGACATCTTACAACCTTTCATTTCACAGACCCAGTACACCAGCAAGACTGCCACATAGTTCACTTTACAATATCCTCATAGTTTGTAGTCAATGAAAAATAAACATGATTTCCATGTAAAACGATTGAGCAACAACTTAGCAGAAGACATAGCCTGTTATTTGGCCTTTGGCTTTGTAAGTACAGCAAATTTAGCAAGATAAAAACACAATGTCAAGGCATCTTCATTGCTCATTCACCTTTTGAAATCCAGCATGATAATTCCCGGGTGTGCCTCCTACTTCCAGCGCCTGTGGGGTGGCATGGCATATCTGACATCCCAGAATTCAACTGCTCCCTAAGGAGGAGGGCAACAGCCTTGCGCTAATTGTTTACAAGTTGTCACTCATAAATAACCTGAAAGGATTCAATAACAGCTTAATGTTCTAACAGAGTCAGAGCCAAACCATAGAAATTAAAGAAACACTAAAGTGACATAGGCTCTCATTATGAGTCTGGTGGGAATGACTGCCGACCTCCGTGCTGGCGGCCACCAAAAGACTGCCTGTGTCAGCGGAATCCAGTCCATCGTATTATGAGTACAAAAAGCTTAACTTCCAAAAATCTGCCAGCCCTCACACACCGCCAGTGACAACGATGCCGGAAAGGCAGGCCTCAGCAACCCGTCACCGCCACGCCAACAAAACTCCACCCACCAAATTATGATCCAGAAATCAGCCCCACGGTTATTCAAAGGCGGTACATACACCAACTTACTCTCACAACACCACGCACATCACAGACCATGTCACCCCCAAAGCACCCCTGCTTCCCTGACAGGGAGCTAAGGACCAGGGTGGATGAAATACTCAAGGTCGAGCCGCAGCTGTTTGGGGCACGGGTACAGCAGACGTCCATCGCCAGGAAGGAGGAGCTATCGCAGAGGATTGTCAACAAGGTGAATGCAGTGGGAAACCATCCACGCACAAGGGATGAAATCAGGAAGAGGTGGAACGAATTGTGGGGGAAGGTACGTTCCATGGCCTCACAACATCAAATTGCAGTACAGAAGACTGGCGGTGCCCCTGACCCACTCCACCCAGAATACACTGACTGGGAGGAAATGGTCGTGGCTATCCTGCACCTGGAGGTCCTCACTGTGTGTGGGCGTGGGTGTGTGTGTGGGATGTGTGTGGCGTGTGGGTGTGTAATTGTCCCCTTCCCTCCCTTGTGTGCTAGGTGGCTGTACCCACTGTTGTCGTCTTTGTCGCCAGTCATGGTCCTGGAGGAATATCACAAGGATTAGCACTGGGAGGATTTCCAATTCACGCTCCATGTCGGCGTCGTCTGCGTCCCTACAGTGAGTGTTTCCTTATATACGGCTCCCTTCTGCCAGGCTTTGTGAGGCAATGGTTCCGCCCTGGAAATCACGGCAGTGTGATGAGTCGAAATGCGGTGGGTGGGAAGGGACTTTCTACCGGCCTGAAGATGGCCACCGCCGTCATCGGTGGCTCTCCCGCTCTGGCGGTAGCAGCGGTGAAGTGGATGGTCTGCTCACATTTTCCCACCAGAGTCATAATACGGCAGTCCGGATCGCCACCCTGTTGGCAGTCGCACCGCCACCGACGGCGGGGCGGTCCAACACTGCCAAACTCATAATGACCACCTTAGTGTCTGATTTAGAACTCGGCGGATGGGTTACTGTATTACAACGGTGACGGATATCCCATCTGCCGAAATCTAAATCCCATAGCATATAATGGGATTTAGATTTCGGTAGACAGTATGCTGTCACCGTTGTGACGGAGTAACCGATCCGCCAAGTTCTAAATCAGGCCCATAGTCTTTTAATAGAGCTCATCGGGCTGCAGTCTGTTTTGCAGATCCAGGCCACAGCGCTGGCAAAGATATAAGTTTCAAAATGGAAAACTTGTGACAAAAATGCAGGACACAGTCAATTTCTTAAAGGTTGTCTCTGACTTTCCTTTAGTGAAGTTTTGGTACAAAGCCATTTCACTTTTTATTGGAGTGATGTTATATATTTTTATTATTATTATAAGTTTATAAGAGATTGTTTCACTAATTGAGTTTTGAAGGAGGTCACTAGATACACTAATAGGGACATACAGGTTAGACAATTATGTTTTTCAACTCTTTATTCTTGACGGTGTGTGACGAGGTTCTGTGTTGGGCCAATGTTTTTAATGTTTAATCGTTGCTTTTGTGAGGGAGAGAGTTTCGAAATCTGAAAATAGGAGGTATCCAGCAAAACATTTAGCGTACTTCATTGCGTTGTTGTAGCGTCTGTTGTGGTGCCTTAGTGTTGTCACTTAGTAGTTTGGCAGGTTTTCTTGCTCTGCGCAAAGGATATTTCCTTCGTGGCCACATAGTGGTGCCAGCGTTTTCATTCTGGGAGGCAGGGCTGTTAAATGCGTTACTTCCAGACATTGACTTAGTGCCTTTTATCTTTCCTCAGACACACATTCGACTGCGCAGGTAAAACACATGGAAAGTGTTGTAATATATATACTTATCAGGAATAGGTCATTAGTATTGTCCCCTTCTTGGTTCCATAGTTATTAAGATTGTTCTTAGCATCTAGGGTATTATGATGTAAAATAGAATGTTGGTGTTGATGAAGCAGATATGTTAATTAAGAAATTTATTAATGATTTATATGAGTGTCTACTAATGAGAAAATGCATAGAGAGACTAATTGTAGAAAATAATGTGTAATTTAAGAAATGTGCCCACGGGGTATGATCACCATGTGTATTTAAATAATGTATAAGATGCAAAATATTGAAAAAGTTATAAGAAAAATGTACTAATATGTCATAATGAAATGTATAACATATGTTTTATATTAATTCATATTCCTAAATTAGCCGGACTAAGGGCCTGGTTTCACTGGGCCTCGCTTGGTCTGAACATGGAGAAGTTGAACGCCTTGCAAAGGACTGGTAACCAGGAACTGCAACCTTGAACCGCTCAGAGTTCAAGTCGATTAGCTAGAACATTCTGCAATGTACCAACAGACAGGAGATGATGAAGACAATTTGATACAATTATGTGTAGTGTAGGCTAAATGTACTGTCCCAGGACTTGAACAATAGAGGCACTGACTGAAGAGACAGATGCAACAATTTTGTTACCTGAAGAGCCGGATGATGTTCTCATGGCAAGAAGAACCAATCAGTTTCATGGGACACAAGACATATGCAAACTTAGAGATTTGGTAAACAAAAACTATAGGTTAGAGTCATAACTTCTGACAGATTGACCAATTAGCAATTAGTGGGATGGACTGGTAGACCCTAATAAAAAGTCATGACAAGGGGTGAGGATTCAGAACTACGAGGAGAAAGTTGATGACGTCAGGAGACGCTGTCTGAGGTGCTGATATTGGGCTCATACTCTGTGAGCCTGGTCTGTAGCTGACTATTGATGACCTGAAGATGAAGACTGACTTGTTGCAGATCCATCTTGGATAGGTAGCTATGAAATGTGCCTGACGATTTTGTGCCTTTTCTTCTAGGTACCAACTGCGCTGTTTTTTGAGATTTTCTCTCTTAGGTAGATTTTTCCAAATTAATGTTTTCTCTAAACTGTTTTCGCATGAAGACCCCATGCTAATGCTAATCTAGGTTAGGTAGGCTGTTATGGGTGACGTGGACAGTGACAAATGACTGACAAACTCAATTGCTGAATTACTTTGCCAATGCTGATATCCATAGCTTATGGTGTTGCTTTGTCGCATATGTTTTCTTCAAGAATTTATGTCTTTTAACTGATGAATGAATAAAGAATTGAATAAAGATTGAATTAACAGATGAATTAGAATTGTAATTAATAGGGAATAAAATGTGTTAACCCTTTTAATGAGTAGTGGTTATTTCTGATTAGTATGGTTTCTATTGTGGTTCCATAAAGTGTTTATCTTGTTTATTGATGTTGATCTTTGGTTCAGTGGTCAATGCATAACTAGGATACTCCATGCGATTCAAAAGGTTCATCGACCTATACGTGTCCCCTTGTAAGTTTACTTACCAAGGACCGGGCGTGCTATCAGTGTGGTACAGTTAGAGGACTGAAAGAGATTGTAAGAGGAGCATCTTGGCTTTGAAGCTCCTCTCACCGCTGGGCCTGTATGAACAATAAAGCATTTACCACATTCACAAACCCTGTCCTCCCAGAATTGTCACATCTTTGCTAAAAAATAACTTGAATTCCTTCACTTTTATGAAAATGGAAACTATGTATGGAATTTCTGGAATGACACACGAAATACAGCTTTCCATTACAGTGGAAGCTCATCCAAATACCGATCCATCATGGTGGATTATTACTTCCTGATGAACCACATCCTGATCGAAGTCCTTATTCTCCTTCTCTAGCATATGAGAGTTGACTGACCAGGGGGCTGCTATGTCACAAAGTCGTTCTTCTTCTTGTTCACTTCAGTTTACTATCAATGCTTTTGATAAGTTTTCTCAAGTCTTATGTTCTTTTGTTCCCTCCCTGTATTGATCTCACTGGATATGTTAGAGGGGTTTTGCTGCTGCAGTTTTTTCCTCTAAGAAAGTGAGATTTTCTTCAGTCTACATTTCAGTTCCATCGTCTTAATCACTCTGTATTTGGAGCAGGAAAGACAAAGGGGTGGGGCATCCCTTCAAGAAACGTCTATCGTCCACACCAAAAAGACTTGTTCTTGGTAGACAGCCAAGGGTAACTGGTGACGCTCAGGTCTAGAGGGACAATGACCGAACATACTTGGGCTGCACAGCTCAGAGCCACAGTACCCATGTGTGAAGCATCTAAGTGAACGCTTCACTTCCTAACTCAGCCTCTTGTGGCAAGCCCATAAAGATGCTGCATAGGTCTTGTGTGTGCACCTCACTGGGCTTGTTAGGGGATCCGAGAGGTCGAAGGGAAATGGCAAACTATTCTATTTACATACAACCAGTAAGTAACTCCTTACTCATTCACAGGGAGTTAATTTGCTCTAAAGGGCTTCTTTCACTATCTGCTCTGATTGCTAACAGTTGCAAGGCTTTATTGGGGCACTTCTGGGCTGAAATGACCCACTTATCAGTGATGAACAAGTTGTTGATGGTCCAGGATGATAACGGAATAGTTGCACCGATACCACGGGACCTATAAGCGGCTCTTGATACTGTTTCACACAGTAAGCGCATCCCCCGTCAGCTGGGAGTGACTGGGTTTAAAGATGCAGCTTTCTTACAAGACCGCAGCTAAGCACTCCTTACGCCTCCATTTATGCAATTATTTCAAGCTGGATCGTGGAGTTCCATGTGAATATTCAATAAGCTCTGTGCTGTTTCCTATATAAACACCCCTCTAGTATGCCTTTTGAAACCCTATAATCTGGAGGTTATAATTTATGCAGACAACACTCACATTATTTAAATGTTAGATGGTATTTCTTCCTTACCAAAGAGAACTTAAAAAATGCATAGCTTTAACAGCAGGATGGATAAAGGACAACTGTCTAAAATTAAATTCAGACAGGATAGAAGTCCTGATCATAGGAGACCACAGTTCAGCCTGGCCCAATCAATGAGGCCCCCGTCCCCCGCCAGCACTGTCCAAAACCTAGAATTTGTTTTTCATTCTAATCTGGATTATTAATCCTAAATTACCAAATTTGCCACCATATGATTGTTCTACCTATGCCAATTAAAGAATATAATATCTGCCTTGCCTTCTAAATACAAATAATCAGTGATCAAGGCAGCCATGGTATCAAAATTGGACTACTGTATCTCATTAACCTAATGTTAACAAAATATGCTCTACACACACTGCGAATGATTCAAAACATGGCAGTAAGAGTTATATTAATCTGTCCAAGAGATCCTCAACAGCACATCATCTTAATATTATTCCTTTCCAGTAGAAAACATAAATTCAAAGTGCTTACTATTGGTCAGAAAGCCATAAATGAGCCTTGTCCAGTTCCATAAAGCACTGGGTCCTAGTTTGCACAAACCTGCATCTACACTCTTCCAACACATGACAGCAGAAAGTTCCCAAAATGGGTAAATTTAGACAAGAAGGACACTTCTTTTCCTATGCAGTCACTGACTTGTGGAATTCACGTTCCATCTATCCAAAGACAAAAAATAATCATCTTACTTTCAGAAAACTGTTCATGGCCTTCTTGTGTAACAAATAGACAAATACTCATTTATAGTCATGAAAGCATTTTCCTCAATGTATGTATATTTTTTGTTACATGTACCCCTCAAGCAAATCTTGCACCACACAACCATTTTGTGGCAGTCACACACTGTACAATTTTTTTAAATAATAACAACAAAAATAACACGTCACAATGTGTTTTATTATTATTATTATTGCTAATAATAAGAATCATAACCATAATCATAATAATCATAATAATTCTGACCCCAGGACTTTTTGAGATTTCTTCCGATTCCTTAGTGTTTTTTAACTTTTCTTTTGAACACTTGGTGCTAACTGCAATGTGTTCACCTAATCAGTTTAAGTCTATCTTAGCCTAAACTATATAGCTGAGATAGAAATCATTTTACCAACTGAGAATAAAAAAGACACAAGTGGTGACATTTGTAGCAGTTTCCAGCCTCACAGTTATCCTCAGGTGTACCGTCATTTTGCTGACTGCTTTCAGTTGGAAGCCAAGAGACTTCTGTACGTGGTGGATGTACAGTTATCTGAAATAAAATGAACAACTTTGCACATCAATGTATTACAATGGTATGTTGTTTTCTAAAGTAATATGTCACATAAAGAGGCAAAAAATCTACCATTGATTGTTTTATAACATTTTAAACTGCGGCTGAACCTAAATGTTTTCCATTTCGTGTTGCTCTTTCCATTCCTTACGATTTAAAGAAACATGTTGGTGTTATACAAACTGGAACTATTCCATAAGCAATAAAGAAATACCACTTTAATTTGCTTTCTTCTTATTCAATGACTTCTACTGTCCACCTTATGTTTGTCTCTTCACTGGAACATAGTGTCTTTACTTCTGTGGTTTCTCTGCTGACTTTTAGGGACTACTTTTTAGGTCTCAGCGCTAGATGGCACGCATGCACTGCCTCGAAAAGAGACCGTTATATGCAGTGCTTAATTTGTAAATACAAAGGTGCCGGTGCCCAAAGCCCTCCTCTTAAACATGCAGCTGCTGTAATTAAACGTGTGACCATGGAATACTGAGGCAGCGTAATCCTGATGCCATCCCGGGCCTCTTCAATCCATATAAAGGCACTTGCTGCTCTTCAGCTCACTCTGGCAGCTTTTTAGTTTCTCCTTTTGTGACGCCTTTTCGTTTTTCCCTTCATCCGTCTTTCATATATGTGTCGCTTGCTCGCAGCAAATGCTTGAGGCAGAAGAATAAGCCCCGGCCCTCAAAAATAAGTTGCGGTGCTCAGCACAGGAACCAACAAGCACAAATTAAGCACTGGTTATATGTACTTTGTGGGCTTCAACCTAGCACAGGCTTGCCAGTTGCTGGCTCCCACATCGCTCCATTATTCGTTCTCCCCATTTGTCCATGCCATTTATGCTTCATGACTCTTCCCGTGTTTAGCCCTTCCCAAGAGCAGGGACCAAGTACTCCTAAACATATGCAGCGGCCATTTTAAGGCAGTGTTTTAGGACTACTTCTTTTGTTTTTTTTGAGAACTTAACACAAGCACTCGTATTTACAGTTGCTTTTTTTATTTAAGAAGGCCTATAAATTGTTGCTGTATTCCTCATTTGCTGCTTCCCTGCTTAAAGGCTGAATTCATTCCCCAGGAGCTCCCGCCTCCCCCATTCCTACCTCAACCCTCACCTACTACTAGTTACCACTACCACCTCCCCTGTTGTCTTCTACTTCACAAGCCTTCTTTGCTCCAACATCTCCGTCACACTCTTTAGAACAAAAAATGTGAGCTCAGCAGCTTTACTGCTGCCCGCTGCTCATCATCCTGTTCTGCCCCTCTGCACGTCATCCTGGGCCCAGTGCTGCGCATCGTCCCATGTTGCGCATCGTCTTAAGCTCTACCACAGCGCATTTTCCTGTGCTCTACCTGGGTAGGTAGGACTGTTGGTCTGTGTGCTAAGCTGCCTGGATGTTTGTTGGTCTGTAAGTACATGTATCTGCAGGTTGGGTACACAAAAGCCAGAGAAATTTCTGTTGTGACAGAGTAGATTTGCCCACGTGAGCTCTGGACTGATGCAGCAGACCTGCCCAGTGCATGGAGCCATGTATTAAGGTGCTGATGAGGCAAAAACATGATGTGGGCTGAGCTAGGGTGGGGGGGAACCTCAGCCTCCATTTATTTCCAGAATTGATTCAGCGGAGAGGATTTTTCTTCTGTGCCTTAGTCATAAAGTAAGTGGCAGACAGGGAGCCTGGGCGTAAGGGTGGGTGCTACGATTACACTCTGAGGGTCTCATTTACAAGGCCCGTGGTGCAGCGTGGCGCAGAAATTTCTGTCCTCTCCCCCTGCGCTGGTGCACAAATTGCTGCCATGCACCAATGCAGGCATCCTTGCACCATGGTGCAAGGGTGCCTGCATTGTGGGGATGATTGATTTTGTGCAGGAAGGGACGCCTTCCTGCACAATAAAAATCACAAGAGGTGTTTTCCTCTTTCTAGGCACGCTGCAGAATGCAGCACAGCTAGAAATTGAAAAATGGGGAGAAATAAAGCTATTTCTCACCCCTGCATTGCTTGTAAGCCTGTCAGGCTTGTAAATATGGGCTGGAACACTGTGCCACTTGAGTATCAAAAACAAAAATTACATTGCAGTGGTGCAGTGTGCCACTAGGTCCTCGTAAATGAGGCTCTGAGTTTGACCCGCAGCTAGCTCAGTTTTGATCCTTCCTGGTGTGTGGGACCCCACTTTCGCCCTCGTCTTCATGCCTAGGGACAGGGGTCCTGTTCAGAAGCTCAGTATTTACCTCAGTTTAGTGTCCAGCACCTGGAGCGCTGGTGCTCACACAGCGGTTCAAATATTTAAAAAACCTAGGGTTCGGCAAAGCCCTGGTTAATAGTTGTTTCGAGTTAGGCCTACATTGTCCGCTGACCGTCTTTCTCGAGTGTCTGAAACAGTCATCAATGTAAGCAGGGCTTGAGGAAGTTTCTAACGAGCTTTGGCAAAACCAATACGTTTGGGCAATTTCGAGATCTATATGCCATGGCAATGGTAATACATTTTTGTATGACTCTGTGCCTGTTTTTATTGGTATACACAAATGCATTACCATTCCCAATGCCTATAGCTCTCGGACTGCTAAGACCTACTGGCTTTGCCACTGCTTCTTTCTTTTTGATGCAGCACTCCATTAGAGTGCACATATATTTTCCAGCTGTCTCACATGAGTGCCTTTCTCCCTACCTGGGGTCTGTGTTGTTCTCTTTTGTCCATGTGCTTCACTGCCCATGCTTTTGGCTACTCCCATCGGTGTGCTTCTCCGTTCTCCCATGTCTAGTTCTCTCCCTCGTGCTCATCTCCCCCTGACCTCCTTGTGTCTCTCTCCCTTGTATGTTTCTTTTTTCTTTCCTTCTCCCCACCCGCAACCCTGATCCACTTTTCCTTTGCCCCCCCACCCTCCCACCCACTTGGCCTTCTTTGGAGAGGCGGGCTGCAAACTGGCTGGCCCCTCGTTTTTATAAATAAAACCGTCATACTACTTTATTTTCATATTTTTTTGTATTTCCCAATCCATCTCGAGTTGGTATATTTAAAAAAAAGTGCTTGCATCATGTGCGTGTGGGAGCCCACAAAAAGACACAGCTATGTCATGCGTTTTTCCCTTTTCTTCAGGCTGTACAGCAGCATTATTGCAAACTTTATACAGCAGGATGAAAAGGCATTGGCAAAGCCAATAGTTCTGAATGGTGAGACCTACTGCCTCTGCCAATGCTTGTTATTTATGGTTTTAATTGAAGTTTCATGTCTCCAGCATTGACTAAATAAAAATAAAAAGATTTTCAATCAATGTAAATACTCTTGGAGCTTGTATTCTGTTTTCGAAGATAGTTTGTTATATTATAAGAGTTTTTTGTTCAAAATATTCTGTAGATTCAGAAAACATCCGATAACAGCAGTACACACCATGCCGCTGAAAATGCAGCTACCTCTATTGGGTAATCTTTGATCCACTGAAATAAATATACATAGGGTACATTTTCAGCACACAGCAGTTTTACTCAATTGTACGCAGGATATGTTTCTTGAATTTTTTTCAAATATTTTAATTTGTCAGATTTTTAGGAATGGAAAGGAATGAGATAGTCTAATACACTTCTCATAAATGTGAACGATTATTATTTGCAGGTCATCGTATTCATCTCTATTTTCCTAAACATCATGAGCTTCTGAAAGGATGGAATCTCTTTTCCGGATCTTCCATCTGAAGCAACAGTCCATTGCTTTCTCACACTCATGGAGGACTTCTTGTTTATATTAACAGTGATGTTCTAAGGAAATAACAGTATAAGGAAGGTTACTATCTGTGTTATGTGTGCATAGCCTGTCAATCAGAACTTCAGTCTGTTCCAGTTTTCAACAATTTCAACCTTTTATCAATCTCTACCTTATGATGGATTGTGTTTTCGTAGCAATTTGGCCCGGAGAGTTAACTTAATCTGCAATATTTTGTCATTGGTATACGTCTGTGGTAGCTGTAGACAATGGGCCACACTAGCCAGTGCAAGTACTGAGACCACAGACCACACACTCATCAATTAGGTTAGACATCCAGAGACCACCAAAGTTATTGGTTTTATCTGTATCAGGGCAGAAAATCCAGAAGCTTGCACATGAGCCCATCAAACCTCAACTGTAGCGTGTAAGGTACCCAGTTTACCATTTTGTTATGACAGGTAGCTTTCACCTACTCTTAATGTCACCAGAATGGAGCCTTTAAAGTCAGGCATTCTACCGCAGCATGTTCAGTTGCACATATAGTCTCTATAGTGTCCACAACATTCAGCACAGCATAATTCTCTCAAAACAGCAGGTCATCATCTCTGAGACCAACTGGGATGTTCCGACACTGTGAAGAAAAGATTGGGAGTTTAGAGTGGAGCCGCCATGTTGCTCTTTTTCCCAGCCACGCCCCATTGGTGGTGCTTTTCTATGCAAAAACTGCCTCTTCTTGTCTGGGTGTGAAATGTGGTCCTGTTTAGTGCCTCAGGAGGGCGTGACTTCCATGCCTAGAATTGTTGCTAACACTGCCACAGTGTTTGCAGGTTCCTTTACGGTGACAGGCTGTAGGTAGTGTGGGGCTGCTGGCAGTACGGAATACATGGCTGGTCCCATCCTCCCCACCATCAATAATGACCCCAACTGGGAAAGGGGGTAAGCTGCACCCCCGAACGCTGGAACACAAGCACTGAAGTACTGAAGCAAATTTCAGTTTGATGATAAAGAAATTGAGCACGCACGTTTCCATTCACATGTTTCAGACCTCAAAGGCATATTTTTAACATAACTTAAAAAGACTGTGAAGGTTATACAAATTGCATATAATTAGAAAAACAATACCAAACAATACTGCCACTTCACAAAAACACAAATAGGTGGTTCGTGCATGAAGTAATGGAAAATGAATGCTGCAACGCACAGCTGCGGGCCACAATTAACACTCGTCAGAGCAGACAAATTTAACAACTAAAGATCGCAGGCAGTACTCCTCACAGAGCAGTGAAGTTATCCTAACTTGTGCCTACCGGCAACGGCATCTCTCTGGTCAGAGAGAGGAGGGGTGGTCACCAGATGAAGGACCGGATCACGAAACACTGCAGCTACCAGTTGGCTCGGTCCCTAACATCAGTCATGACTAGTGTTCATGTCACCTGTACAGTGGGCCAAAGCAAGAAACGAAGTAACAAAGGCAAACTGAAGTTTGCATGCCCTCTCCCTGGGCAATGGATTCATATTACTGGTGTCCACAGTATGTAGTTGCATGGCATTGACCTGCCTTACCATGTGTCTCTGAGTAGTCAGCTCATAGTGCCCATGCTTGAAATCAGCTCAGATATATAGATGCAGGCATTCTTCCAAATTGATTTTTATTTGAAACATAAACAATTGAGCACGTGTCATCCTGCATTACTTTACAGAATGTGGAGAAAAAACCTACCAGAACTCTTTGCTATATAAGTATATATTTAGGTTTAAACTAATAATCACTTTCTTGAGTGTGGCTCGGTAATAGTGCTTTTTATTCAGATCTGGCACTAGGATGTGGCTTGCTAGTTTAAGTTACATTTTGCCTTTCCCGCCGGTGACAGTGGGGCAATAGTTGACGATTACAAAGGCAGCCCCGCACCCATTGCTCCCGGTTCTTAAGGGTGGTGTCGAGAAATGATTTTCTGCCCTGTTTCTATTTCTGTCCTGCTCTCTTGTGTGTTTCTGTTTACAACACCTGTGTCTGCTCGGTTTTAATTCTCTTAGTTAACTGGAGAGCAGATGTCTCCATAGCGCATTATCTGATGCGAGACACCATCATGCAGACACTATTATTCTGCTTCATTTCCATAGTAATTGTTTCACTCAGAGGTTTGGAGCCAAAAGGCTGTCATCTTCATTATGAATAGAGGGCTGAGATCCTCCTATGCTTTCGACTGCGGCAGCCTGTTCATCCCTTTTATTGTAAGTGTAGGTTATATTCCACTTGGTAGGTTGTAGACGAACTCTCGAGTGGCAATTGTGCTAGGCCACTTTCAGAATGAGCTGCTGGGAAGCAGAGAGGCTGTGATTGTTAGAGCCCTCTACTCTGCCTCAACAAATCGTCAACACTATGAGCTTGATAATAACAAACTCAAATTAGTTCACAGTTTGCAGCTTCACACATTGCTAGTGAATCACTTCATGGGTGTAGTGTCATTGCAGGGGTCATCAGCCGATATAATGTCCTGGCCAATCTTTTGAACTTTTTGGTACAACTATATTCCCAATGCATTATTTACCATCTGCCTGGAATTCATTTTAAGTAAGATCATTTGATTTTACTAAAATTATGTATATATTATGATTACTTACACTGGCTTTCAGCCAGCCTTATTCATCCATTCCTTTGTTGCTGTATCAATTACATTTTTCTTCCACCCACTACTGACACTACAGCATACAGTGTGGGGCAGTGAGTCAGCCCACTTCAGCTGTTTTATATGCCAAAACTTCAAAACTTAAATTATTAAGCACAATTTTGTCAAATATCACAATTGGTTGGAGTTTTGATTGATTGGGATACTTGTAAAGGATGGGCAGCACCACCAGTTTTCTTGATGCTTAAGCAGTCATTCCTCAAGAGGCAACCACCATCAGCAGAATAAATGGTCTTTAAGTCCCTTACGAAAAGTCGGATGGTCTTTGATTTTTCAGATGTCCACAGGCAAGGCATTCAAAATTTGAACAAACATATGCATATGAGATGAGATGCATATGGAAAGTTGAGTATCAGCAGTATAAAATAATGATTAAAACCCAAAATCCCTGATGGGCTAACACAGAGGCGGACATGATCAGGTGCACTGTTTCGGCTCTAGTGCGGGCAAAGCTCGAGTGGAGCTCAGGCAAGGACGAGGCAGGGGAGTGCCGGTAGGAGTAGATTATTATGAAAGATCCTGGGGTTGGGGCGGGACACTGACAGAAGACCCTGTTTCGGTCCTACTCGGGCCCGCTATACGTAGAGGAGCAGGGCATGCGCGGGGAGGGGACATGCCAAGTTTACCAGTGTTTACTGCGAAAGATACGCCATGAGGTCAGTGGCATTGTTCAAATATATGGGCTTAATCCAGAAGGCTCAGATCACGTCTGGAGGATATGTGTGGGTTCAGTATGATGATGATTTTCGGGCCCCTTTAGCATGGTATCCGGAAGCAAAAGGGAGAGGGATCTTGCCAATCGTCTATTGCCCCTTTCAAACACATCCCACTCGAGGAGGAGTGGGTACAGCAAACAAGACCCAGGGATGCATGATTGGGGCATGTTGGGATTTTAATAAAGGGCTTTGCACGCTGGAGTACTGCAAATCCAAACATGAATTCCCCAAATGCGCAGGTAGACATGCAATTGTGCACTCTTATGGGACGGGGGAGTGGACAAGGATAGCAGGAGGTAACTGGAATGTGAACCAAGGAATATGGCAGGCAAATCAGGGACACTCAGGCACACCCCATAATCAATGGGGTTGTCAGCAAAGGGGCAGAAGCAGCTATGGGGTAAGGCTCATACATCAATTGATCTAGAATGCTTCAAATACTCGCTGGACCAATATGTGGACAAGAAAGGGGCAAAACTGTTGAGCGAAGGGTTTAGATGGGGATTTAAGCTGGGTTATGAAGGTCCACCTGGTAGAGTTTTTGAAGTCTACCAAATCGCATATAAAGGTTTACGGAGAGAAACTGCAGAAAGAATTGTTGGGCTGGGACATACAGATCTATTCTGACTCAGTGGGTGGAGTAGGATTCAGACTGTATTGGCTGAGACGAATTTGTATAGAAGAATGGCCAAACACATAGAAGCTTGGTGGGCGGTGTATTGCCTTTCTCACATTCTTTCCCCTGGTGGTCACTGTTACCCTGTGGGTTCAAAAACTGGCACACTACAAGATAGTCTTTCGAATGGACAACATGGTAGTGGTCTTCCTTATTAACAAGCAGTCCACCAGGGATGTGAAGATCCTCAAGCTATTGCTCGTTTTTGTGTTGGGCTCTCTGATGCATGATGTGACATTTAAGGCTTTCTTCGTCCCCGGCGTGAACAATTACATTGCAGATGCTTTGTCTCGTTGGCAGTGGGAGAGGTTCTATGGTCTGGTCACAGAAGCGGACAGTTTCAGAATGTGTATGCCAGAAGAGCTATGGATAACAGGAGAGAAAGGATGCTCCAGTTGGTGGTAGGATCTCTAGCTGAGTCCATTAGGTGTTCTTACTCACAGGCTTGGGAGGATTTCCTTCACATGGGTGCCCAGCGATGGTGGGGTGGATGGATCAGGGAGGAGGATGTAGTGCAGTTCACCTTGATGGTGATTGATAAGGGGCTGAAGGAGGAAACTAGCAGGCATTGCATTCATTGGAAATCTGTGCTGTGGTTATGCACCTTCTGCTGGGGAACTGGGCCAAAGGATGTTGAAACGTTTGGCAAGAGGGGTTTAGGACGCGACGGCCATCAACGAGGGGTTTGTTAGAGACAGTAATAAAACATTGCCTGCCTAATGCTTTGGGTCAGGGGAGACCGTCTTGTTTTCCACACTTATGTAATGGATGTTTTTTGGGGCCTTTCGGGTTTCTAAATTAGTTGGTCTATAGGGTGCCATAGGACTGCAATGAGAGGATGTTTCCGTCACGGGGGATTGTTTGGAGCTGTGTTTGGGCAAGTCAAAAACTGACCAGAGGTCCCGGGGCAAGATGGTGGTGTTGCAGAAATTCCCAGTGAGTGAGCTATGCCCACTCATTTGAGGAAGTGCGCTGAAGGGTATATATGGGACTGCTAGCGGAATGGTTTTCTGTCATAATAGGTGGGCACCGGTAACAGCTTTTTAGCTGCTTTCGGTGATTCATAAGGCTCTGGCTCAGGTTGGGGAAGACCCAGAAGCCTTCGGCACTCACTTATTCAGGATCAGGGAGGCCACTGAGGCAGCACAGCAGGGTTGGAGCAGGGACAAGATTATGACTTTAGGGAGTTGGTCCTCGGAGTGTTTCCACTGCTATGTGCATTTGGGGGAAGGGCAGCGTTGATTGATTTGGTAACTTTTGTGTCTGTGCCTATCACATGCTTTGTTTTGCAGGTGCTGTTGCAGGGCTGGAAGCTGTTGCTCCATCAATATGGATTGTAGGGCATTCTTTTGTGAAATGGGCAGAGAGACATGAAGCCCGGAGAGGTCGAGGAGTCAATTTAAGCCTGGACTTGGCACAGTAGAGGGGGGATGAGATGGGGCAGTTATTGGGATGCTTGAGTAGTATGTTCAAGTGTCATAAATGACCTGATGCTTTGGTATTACACCTGGAAGAAAATTACAAGGTTCTATGCAAAGGAATTGCGTTACTCAAGGAAATGAAAAAGGACCTCAGGGAGATAAAGCACCAATAGTGTGGTTGTCATGTTTTATGAATGGAGTTTGTCCCGCAGAGAGAAAGGAGGGGGGCTCAGCAACTCTCAGTGATTGACAGGGCAAGGAGAGGGATAAACACGGGGAGGCGTTCCTCTTGTAGCAAAGGTGGTTTTGGTAGAGTGGAACACTCTGATTTGAGTTATGGTGCAGTGAAATTCTTTTGGGGGGAAGGGTGCACTTGCCTCGCTTCAGATGGGGTTGTACATTATACAGTTGAGGGATGCTCTACATCATTCACTGACATTAACAGATGAGAGAAGGGTGTCCTAGTTATGTGTTTTGGGGCAGAAAATCCAGGGTCAAGGTGGGGGGTTTCTGAGTGGCGGTTGGATGTCTAGTTTACTTGATTCTGTAGGTTATGTGGTAGAAGAGTTAAATGTTAAAATCTTGATAGTGATACATGTAGGTTATGTGGCAGGAGAGTTAAAAGTTAAAATCTTAACAGCAGGGTAGGATTTAAGAAGTGCAAGAAGTTGGAAGTGAATTACTGTGAAAAGGCAGATGGGTACTTTAGTGTGGTGGGATCAGTGAATTCAGGCCATTTGTGTATAGTGAGGTATAGTTTAGTAAAGGCCAAGGCCTGGGGTTTATTTGTGATGCATGCCCGGTATCAATAAAGTGGCCTTTTCCAAAATAGGAGTCTGTTTTGTTTGTGCTGCCCCCTTTCACCCAAAGCCTCATGCTGACAGATAACATTGCAATTGGGTTAATGAGCACCTAGGTGATCAAATGATAAACAACATCTTCACAAATCAGAGTCACTAAAAGAGTACAGGCTAGTAAACTATCGCACTTTGAGTATGGGGAGAGTGCAGGTAAGCTACTAGCTTTGAAATGTAAGCGAGATTTAGTAAGGAATTATATTAAGGAAGTAGAGTTAAATCAAGCAGGCAAGAGATCTTCGAATAGGGAGGATATGGAGGTAGCTTTCCATTCTTTCTTTTCTGAACTGTATAAAGAAGAAGCTGAGGTAAGAGAGGAGGATATCGGTACTTGGTTGGCAGATGACATACTCCCAACCATATCACAAGAAGAACAAATTGCTTTGAACAGCCCGATCTCAGCGGTGGAAATCAGGAAGGTGCTGTTGGGTAGTAAAGATGGTAAGGGCCCACTGGCATTCCTATGGAGTTTTATAAACGGATGGCGGAGTCAATAATTCCAGTTTTGGTGGACTTGTTTGCTGGGATCTTTGAAAACAGGGCCCTATTCCTAGTTCCTGGAATGAGGCTATGATTGATTTAATTCAGAAACCGGGTAAGAGTCCGGTTAAGTGTGAATCGTATAGGCCCATCTCTCTGCTAAATTGTGATTATAAGATATTCGCTAAGATTCTTGCCGATAGACTCAGCAGAGTGATGGGTCGATTAATTCACCCTGACCAAAAAGGTTTTATCAAGGGTAGGTTTCTCTATGAATTAACCTACAATTTGGCGGGGGCAATTGATATGGTTACATCATTTGGAACTCCCCTGGCTGTGGTTACTTTGGATGCATTGAAGGCCTTTAATAGGGTGAACTGGAGATACTTAATATTTATTCTGAGATCGGCTGGTTTAGGGAGAAACGTTTGTGGAGTTATAGATTTAATATACAGAGATCCCAGTGCCAGAGTTTTAGTAAACGGTAATCTCACTGAGCCCTTCAAGATCACGAGGGGTACTAGGCAGGGTTGTCCTCTTTCTCCATTATTGTTTGATTTGTATATAGAGCCTCTAGCCAGAAAAATAAGAGGAAACTCGGCTAATGCTCCTTTCGAGTGTAATGGTTGGGTGAAAAGGTGGCTCTATATACAGATGACCTTTTAATTTACATGGCTGATCTGGTTTCTGCCCTGCCTAGGCTTCTGTCATTAGCTGAAGATTTTGGTAGAGGTTCAAGATTTCAGGTAAACGCAGAGAAGACAGAGGTCATGGCTTGGAATCATTCGTCGGTGGGACATATACAATTGAAGAGAGTAATCAGATATTTAGGGATTCTATATACTCAGGACATTCAACAGCTTGCACTAACAAATTTAAAATTAGTGATAGAGGAAGGGTGCAGATCTCTTCAGAGATGGATGTATCTGCACCTGACACTGATAGGGAGGGTTAACTTGGTGAAGATGATGATTCTGCCTAAACTTAACTTTTTGTTCAGCTCTATACCTTCGTTAATGCATAAGCAGTATTTGCAAAAGCTTCAACAGGCAATTACCTCCTTTATTTGGGCATCAAAGGGAGCTAGGATATCATGGAAAAAAACTGAGGAGAAAGAGGGAAAAAGGGGGGCTAGCGCTCCCTGATTTGAACTATTATGCCTGGGCCTTTCAATTGAATTTAGTAAAAATGTTGTTTTCTGTTCCCGATGCCTCAGCGATCGGTGTAATGTTTAAAGCTATGCTGAGCTCGGTTAGGGGAGCCGTTAAGGGATTTCTTTTCAAGTTTGGAGACCCAAAATGTAAAAAAAAAAGAAAACTTAAAATCCTCCATGATCTTGCAACAAGTTGGTACTATTTGAGGCCGGCAGCAGGAGTTAGTTACTACAGTCCACATGCTCTAATTTGGGACTCTCCTGGTACCCCTGAATGTTTTAGGGACGTTCTGGCATTACCACTGAAGAAGGCAGGCATAACGTCCTTGGGGGATCTGTTTAGTGATGGAATGTTAATCCCTCTGGAAGATCTTGAGGTGAAGTTGGGGTGCACATTTTCCATATTGAAGTGCGCTCAAGTAAAAGGCTGGTTACTAGAATCACGAGTGGTATGTGGACCTGCCGGCTTTTTGGAAGAACTGGTGTTATCTGAGTCCCCCAATTTTAAGCGGGTTTCAAGGTGGTATTGCCAGATATTATGAGGTTTGGATGGGGAATTTATACTTCCCACCTCCCTATGGAGGAAGAGTATGCCACAGGGGGAAGTCGTGCAGTGGTGTGTATCCTCAATGTCAACTTTGTTTAGGATTGTTAAGCCGGCATCTCTTCGGAGGAATCATCTGTTTACGATACATAGAGCATACCTTTCCCCAGGGAGACTTTCTAGAGTAGGCAGTAACAAGGTAACTAAATGTCCTAAATGCGATTTACAGCTTGCTTCTGACCTCCATATGTTTTATGAGTGCCCGGGGGTGGAGCTCTTTTGGAAAGATCTGGGTATATAACTATCTCAGGTTTTGGGATGGGAGATTTTGGTAACTTTCCCTTTGGTTATTTTTGGCCAGACGCAAGGAGTGGCTGGGGGAAGTCATTACATTAGTAGAACTGACAAGGACCTAATTTTCTATTCTATTTTTGTGGCCAGGAGGGAAATTTGTCGTAAATGGACAGCAAATATGCCTCCCTTGCTCAAAGACTTGCTGCAAGTCCTTTTTTATTTTTAAAAAATTGACTTGGCAGTGGGAGGCTCATCTAAGAGTAAAGAAAGAATGTTTCGGTGAGGTGTATGAGGACAAAAAAAAAACATCTTCACAAGAAATGTTTTGAGGTAAGACAGCGTATCAGTTCTTATGTGCCCAGTATTCCCAGTTAGGATTACTGGTGTTTTTTTATAGATTCATCAATCACATGAGTTGTGATCTTAAACATGCATGACTTTAAAACCACAAGTAAAACAAAGATGTAACAACCTTCGTTTGACCAATTTCCAGGTGGTCATTGCATGACAGATGATAGATGAACATTTGATGACTGTATTGCATTTCTCTGAATAAAGAAATTACTATAAAAAGAACTACATTTGAATCTCATACCTTCAAGTGGAGCAATTCCAATCTCTTTCATTTTGTTAGTTTATTATATTAGTTTGTTGTTTTATATTCTTGATTTAGTTGATTATTTTAGTCTCTTGTGTCAATTGTATCCTTTACCAACAATGGCTGCAGCCAGCATGTCGCAGATTCCTGCTTTCTTTACTGAAGCAAGTGAACCATTTCTCTCATGGAACTCTTGGTCAAGATGCAAATGAACAGTTACAGTAAATTAGAAGGACTGAGTAGAGTGATTTTGGCAGTGATAGACACTCCACATATAAATGTAGACTCTGATACAGGAGTGATAACAATGCCTGAGTGTAAAATTTTCATAGGTGGGAAAGAAGTTGAAGTTTTTAGCTCACTCTTGTTCACTCTGCACTCTGACAGAAGACCAGAACTGGGACTCTATTTTTGGTTCAGACTGGATAAATCTCCATAAGCCTGACAACCCACTGTGCAGCAGGTCTCTGTAGATCTTTTAGGACATGTCCCCATGAAAATGGCATTCAAAGGCAGGGAAACTGTAGGAAACGTTTATGTGGCTGGGGGGCAGGCGGTGCTATCTCATAGGTTGGTAAAGCCAACACAAATTGGGCATCAGTTTACATCCTAATTCACCAGACCATGTTATGATGCTTTGCTCATGTAAGTGATGGTGATGACATAGTTTGTTGGTTCTCTGGAATATTTACTGATAGGCTTGGATTAATTTGAGAGTTGTGACACAGAATTATGTTTGAAAATGGGCTAAAGTGGTGGACCACAAGTGTGCAAGGTGCCACATTTGATGATTAATACACTGAAGTCAGAATGAGAGGTTGAAGAGATTTGGAAATATCTGCATGTTTGCCAATCTGTGTGAATCAAATAGAAATATTTGGGCGGACAGACAACCATTACCTAATACTGCAGAAGAATTGTTCATGTTGAAGGGAGTACTCAAGTGCTTAGTGTCTTGGACCTATCCTCTGCATATCACCAAGTATTACTGAGTGAGGATTCCAGACACCTAACTTCTTTTGTCATCCTATTAGGAGCCTTCTGATTTGTAAGAATGCCTTTTGGATTGACCTTGGTGCAGCTTGTTTTCAGCAAGTAACAAGAAGAGTCCTTGATGGCATCAAACAGATTTTATTTTTCAAGATTACATACTGGTTTATGGCAAGGATAAGAGCGGTCATCACAGGATTCTGGAAGAAATGTTAAGGAACTTACAGAAGAGTGGCTTAACAGTAAAGAAAGAAAAGTGCTGATTTAGGGAAGGGACTGTGATGTACTTTGGCCACACTATTTCAGGAGAAGGCTTAAGTCCTACATTGGATTCAGTGGAATCCTTGGTTGAAGCACAGACTCTAAGGACAAAGAACAGTTAAGAATCTTGTTAGGATTGGCAGAATATTATTCCAATTTCAATAAGGATTTTGCTTTTTGGTTTACCCCGTGAGACAGCTTCTTAAAAAGGGATGATGATTTGTGTAGAATGATAAGTGTTCAAGTGCTTTTAAGCTCCTTAACGATCCGCTAAGTCAGATGCCCACCTTGGGACTTTTGGCATTAATAAAAGAACTGTTCTAATAACTGATGCCAGTTTAAGTAGTTTGGGTGAAGTAGACAAGAATGGAAAAGGTAGTAGAAACTGTGTCAAGGGTGCTTAAAGGTCCAGGGCCTAACTATTCTATAATTGAGAGGGAGGCACTTGCATGCACGTGGGTGATCAGACATTTCAAATTTTATTAATAAGGAATGCGGTTAATTATGAGGAGCGATCATAAAGCCTTGCGACAAGCAAGCATGCATGTGATGGACAGAATAAATAAAAGGATGGAAGGTGTGACTGATTTTTACTTGAAGTGAAGTTTGTTAAAGGATCCAGGAACAAGGTGGCAGACTGTCTTTGGAGGTTACAGAAGGAAGGTCATGATGAAGGGTGTGAAGAGTCAAAAATATTGTAAGTCAAACAGAATGTCATATGGAAAAAATGTGTAAGTTGGCAAGAAAGGGATATGCTCTTCAGCAAGATCAATGAATATAAGGGCAGTGGTTGGCCTGATTTGGGGAACCTTGATTTAAACGAGAGGCAGTTTGTAGCCGTCAAGGATGAATTGTACATCAAACGTGAGGAGCTGTGTAGGGGCAATAAAAAAGTCCCACCAGAAGGTGTGAGGGAGAAGTTAGTAGGTTTGGCATATGAAGGCCATTTAGGAAGGGATTTGACTACGTCAAGGTTGACAGAGCTGTACTGGTGGTCAGGCTTGGACAACATTGTGAAGGAAGTGGTCAGAGATTATTTACTTTGTGCTGAAGCAGATTCAAGTAGGACTGCCTGGCAGGTTCCCCTCACAGCTGGTTAAATTCCCACTGAACCTTGGGAGAAGTTAGAGGTCGATATTTTAAGACCAATTGAGCAGTTGAACCCATCTGGAAAATAGATGGTAATCTTGGTAGACTGCACCTTTACGTGGGCCATTGCTAGATGTAGCTTTCTGGACAGTATTATTTGAAAGAGGAATGGGGTATTTCTTGAATGCCCGCAGAGTTGAACATCAAAGCACTGCACTATATACTATATAGGAAATGGCCTGCCTAAGTAACAAGGTAACATGATAGTGAAGGGGTGTGTGATAAGAACATTCCAGAGTAAAATATCTATATTGGACACACCATTGGCAATTTTAGGGGCACACAGGACCGCCCAGAAAAGTGTTGCAGGTGTCTCCCCATTTAAAGATTTGAGAGGCAGGAAGGCTAAAACTAAACTGTCTTTTGATTTATTATCCTCAAGTAAAAGTGGTTGTGTAACATGCCATGGAAAGTAGAAGTAGCAGAGGTATAAATAATGCCATGATGTCATACATGGTGTGAAAAGTGTCCAGTGGTGTGTAAGTGGTATGGTATATGTCAAGATATGTAGGGCTGTAAAAAAGGGGACTCAAAATTCATGGGCCCTTACAAGATCAGAGGAGTCTGGATAAATGTTATGATACAATACAGTGGAGATGTGTGGCATATGTCACAATTGGTAAAGGCTAACAACCAGCAGAACACTAGTGCAGATTGTGACAACCCTGATGACCCTCAGAATAACAACATTAGCAGATCTTTAGTTGGTTTGAGAGCAACTGATCATAAAGAGAGATCTAGTTTTGGGAAACTATGAAGGAAACCTAGATGGCAACAGGACTTGGTCAGAAAGGCACTTACAGTTTTTTATTGAAAGACTTTCTCTAGTAGTTCTGTAGAGTTTATTAGTTTTCTCTGTTTGATTATATATTGTTTTTACCCAAGTCAGATTCTTTTCGTTTAACAGTTCAAACAAATGTTGTTTATCATAATTTTCAGTTGTTAGTAAAGGGGATGCGTTATTGTGAGAAAATGGGTTACTGATTCGGGGAGGTGAAACCCTACACAAGCATCAACCACAATTCCTGTCAGGATGAAACACAAGCAAACTGCAAATTATCCTGCGCTTAACCCTCTGGTAGTATGGCACAAAACTAGTCAGGCTTTACTTAGAGGCAATGTGTGAAACATTTATGCAGTACTTAAACAGTAATAAAGGGAAACAATAACAATAGAAAAATCCCACACCAATTAAAAAAAAACACAAAGTAAATTTTTTTGACACCAGAAAGACTAAAAGCCAATCACTAGAACTGGAGATACACAATTTTAAAGGTTTTGAAGAAATGAAGCGCTAAAAAGCAAAAAGTGTTAACTGCAGTTATCTGGTTCTGGTGGCCTAGCCCAAGGTCACAAGTTTAAGTGGACCCTGACAGGATGTGGGCAACCTTCAGGACTGAGTTCAGTCCTGTTAGAAATGGGGTCATTGGTTGGCAGTCAGGTTACCCCCTGTCCAATCAAGGACCCTCACTCTAGTCAAGGTAAAGGAGAAACACCCTCAGCTAACCCCTGCTCACCCATTTGGTAGCTTGGCACGAGCATGCAGGCTTAACTTCAGAGTCTAGGTGTAAAGTATTTGTGCCAACACACACAGTAACTCATTGAAAACACTACAAAATGACACAACATGGGTTTAGAAAAATAGGTAATACTTATCTAAACAAAACAAGACCAAAATGACAAAAACCCACCATACGCAAGTCAAGTTATGAATTAAAAAACAAAAAGAGTCTTAAATTCTTTAGAAAACCGTGCTAACAGTGTTAGCGTGAAAAAGTACCTGGGTAGTGTCAAAATAACACCGCACGGGCGAGTGTGCATCAGAAAAGGCCAGCAATGCGTTGATTTATCACTCGCAAGCGAGACCGTGCGTTGTTCCTCCTCTGGTCGGGTCGGCATGCATCGTTTTTCCTCTCTGCAGGAGAGCGATGTGTCGATCCGGACAGGCACCTCGGGTCCGGGCAGCCTTTTGTGTTGGTTTTCCGCGCCCAGCGAGGTTTGCGTCGAAAATCGGGTCGCACTGTATCAGAGAAAACCATGCTATGTGGGGTTGCGTCATGATCAGCCTCCATTAGGGGATGTTGAGTGTCGTTTCTCCAGCCGCATGCATCGAACTTCCAGCTGCGATGCAGGTGGAGCGTTGATTTCATCTGCGAAGCCAGCGGCGCGTTGTTTCTCAGCCGCGTCTCGGAAGGTGCGTCGGAAATTTCCCCGCACAGCGGTCTGTGCTTGGATTTTCAGTCTTTGTCTGCCAGCTTCACCCTTCAAAGCCCAGGAACTGGACAGGGCACCACTTGGCAGGTCAGGAGTCTCAGCAGAGAGTCCAGGTGCTGGCAGGGGAAGTCTTAGATGGCCCTGAGACTTCAACAACAGGAGGCAAGCTCAGGTCAAGCCCTTGGAGATTTCTTCACAAGCAGGAATGCATAACAAAGTCCAGTCTTTGTTCCCTTTCACAGACAGAAGCAGCAACTGCAGGATAGCTCCACAAAGCACAGTCACAGGCAGGGCAGCACTTCTCAGCTTTCAGCTCTTCTCCTTGGCAGAGGTTCCTCCTGATTTCTAGAAGTGATCTCGTTTTCAGGAGTTTGGGTGCTCTTTTGTTATACCCATTTTGGCCCTTAAAGTAGGCCTACTTCCAAGGAAAGTCTCTCTTGTTTGTGAGATCCTGCCTTGCCCAGGCCAGGCCCCAGACACACACCAGTGGGTTGGAGACTGCATTGTGTGAGGACAGGCACAGCCCTTTCAGGTGTGAGCGACCACTCCTCCTCTCCTTCCAAGCACAGATGGCTCATCAGGATATGCAGGCTACACCCCAACTCCCTTTGTGTCACTGTCTAGAGGAGAGGTGCAAACAGCCCAACTGTCAAACTAACCCAGACAGGGAATCCACAAACAGGCAGGGTCACAGAATGGTTTAAGCAAGAAAATGCCTACTTTCTAAAAGTGGAATTTTCAAACACATAGGGCCTGATTACAACTTTGGAGGAGGGTGTTAATCTGTCCCAAATGTGACGGATATCCTGCCTACCGTATTACGAGTTCCATAGGATATAATGGACTCGTAATATGGCGGGTGGTATATCCGTCACATTTGGGACGGATTAACACCCTCCTCCAAAGTTGTAATCAGGCCCATAATCTCAAAACCAACTTTACTAAAAGATGCATTTTTAAATTGTGAGTTCAGAGACCCCAAACTCCACATGTCCATCTGCTCCCAAGAGAAACTACACTTTAACATATTTAAAGGTAGCCCCCATGTTATCCTATGAGGGAGATATGCCTTGCAACAGTGAAAAACAAATCTGGTAGTTTTTCACTGTCAGGACATATAAAACACATTAGTATATGTCCTACCTTAAACATACACTGCACCCTGCCCTTGGGGCTACCTAGGGCCTACCTTAGGGGTGTCTTACATGTAAGAAAAGGCAAGTGGGTACACATGCCAAGTCGAATTGGCAGTTTAAAACTGCACACACAGACACTGCAGTGGCAGTTCTGAGACGTGTTTACAGGGCTACTAATGTGGGTGGCACAACCAGTGCTGCAGGACCGCTAGTAGCATTTGATTTACAGGCCCTGGGCACCTCTAGTGCACTGTATTAGGGACTTACCAGTAAATCAAATATGCCAATCATGGAAATCCAATTACACATAACTTTTACATAGGAGCACTTGCACTTTAGCACTGGATAGCAGTGGTAAAGAGCCCAGAGTAACAGAAACAGCAAAAACAGAGTCCAGCACACATCAACCACCTGGGAAATAGAGGCGACAAGTTAGGGGAGAACCTGCCAAGGATGCCAAGTCTAACAAGTCCGCTGACAGAATACCTTGTGGCCTGGACATAGAAATGCAGTGCATCAAGTTCCGCAGGTCAGAGTTGAGGAATCATTGGCAAAGAGCTGTGATGCAAGGTCCGAAGTAGAGGTGTGCTGCACAGCAGTGAAGTCAGTGAAACTGTGAACGGAGGCTTGTGATGCTAGACCTTCCAACATCATCAAGGAAGCCGGGAGCTTGTGAGGACTTGTGCTTTGCTGCGTTGGTGTTGAGGACAAGATGCATCGCCGTGGGCCGATGCCGACATTGAGTTATGTCGAAGAAGCCTTGGGGGAAGAAACCTCTGACAAGTCTAAAAGTTATGTTTTAGCTTGATTAAATGGTAGATGCGTGTCTTCCTTGGCATTCCATTCCAGTGTGGTATATTAAGGCAACTGGGTCAGTG
This sequence comes from Pleurodeles waltl, assembly GCF_031143425.1. Lineage (NCBI taxonomy): Eukaryota > Metazoa > Chordata > Amphibia > Caudata > Salamandridae > Pleurodeles > Pleurodeles waltl. Next base: position 323,604,545 of record NC_090436.1, read on the forward strand.
CACTGGAAGCTGAGCTGCTAGCACCTGTTTTGGTAAGAAAGACTTGGAAGCTGGAATAAAGAACACAGAAGATAGCCTCCATTTCACACATCTTTATTAGCAGCAGACTTTTCAGATTCTTATTGTATTTCGCATGCAAACTGCTGAATAGTGGACTGAGAGGAGGTAGAGCAACCACTTGGGTCTTCCCTGCCATGAAAGAGGAAAACTAATCTAGTGTTGTTCCGTCTAGTCCAGGCAATGTGAGATGGTAGATTAAACTTTATGGTCAACTGTATCGAACACAGGTGAGAGATCCAACAGATGTTCAGTCCAGTTACCTCTTGTATCCATACTGATCATGATTCACCTATGATGGCTGCAGTTTTGTTCCAGTTAACAGGCTAGGCTGCAGTTTGTGACCAATCCAAGAGGCTTGTATGTATTAACAGCCAATCAGCTTGAAACTTTTGTGTGCAGGCAAAGTTAGAATATGACTGAAAGGTCTATACATAACTATGCTAGGATTAAAAAGTGGCATTTTTCAACAGTGGCTTAACATTCTTTTCTTACAAATGCTACGGGTAGAGCCACATTGAGCAGAGATGTTAATAATCTTAGTAAATATCGGGGCTACTTCTGGTGGAAGATGTTCTAGTAAAAAAAGAGGACACAATTTTTCTGGAAAGCTTGACTTGATTTAAAAAAAAAAAAAAAAAAAGACTCAGGTATGCAAAGTAGAGAATGCCTTGATGGTTCAGACCCATCATTCAAGGAGTGACAAATCATGAGTTCTTTTTAATTTAGTGAGGCCTGAATAACTTTGTATATAAAAGAAACGTTGTCAAAGAAACAGAAGCTAACATAAAACATAGTTCTTGCAAAGGTTATAACTTAACATTTGTCCTACCTAAAGATAATCATTTTCTCGCTAAAGGAAGCAATTTACAAGAAGGATCTGAGGAAGGGTCAGATTTACAAAGCATTTGTTTTCTCCTTGAGCCAAGCAAATCAATACATGGCAAAGCAAGAGCTTAAGTGACATTAACAATGCCACTCAAATCGATATGTGGGTGTCCCTGCGTCACTTTTCACCTGCAAAGTAACGGAAGCTTGCACTACCCTGCATTGAGGAGGTGAAACATCGGTGGAACATGGGCGATCTTGTGCATCCACCCTTATATTTTGACGCAAGTCCAGATTTCCTAAAGTCTGTAAACTTGGGGCTGGGGCAAATAGGAGAAATGTCTTTATTTCTCTTTGTTACTTCTGCTTTTCATGAAGAGGAATATACCTCAAAGGATAGTTTTTGTGCAAGAAGGTAGTCCTTCCTGCACACGCTATTCTGATCAAAATGCAGCACAATGCAGGCACCCTTGCAGTATGACGGAAGAGTGTCTGCGTTGGCACAAGGCGGTCACAAGTGTGGGAGACTAGGTGCCACATCTCGGTGTAAATGGTGTAATTCTGCCCTCTCCCTTTCACATAGCGCAGAGCTGTGAGGTGAGTTTTGTAGGAAGGAAAGAATTAGGTACAAACATACATTAATTCCTGACCAAATAGGTTGGGAAAGAGAGATGATAGAAACATAGTGGTGGAAAAAGAGAGATGAGAATGGTGGCAGAACGGCTAAGAACAGGAGAAAGATGGAAGATGAGGGTGCAGTGGGAAGTATAGGTGGTAGTGAGATCAAAAGATGACAGAAGCAGAGAGGTAAAGAAGGGGGCTTGGAGAAGAAAAGCAGAGTAGGAAGGATACAGAGTAATAGTTACAGGTCAGCACTGAGGCTAACCATCTGAGGTTTCTTTGCACAAATGTATACTGACTGCCTCAGTGTTCCCACAGCTTTTGAAAAGCTCTAGTTTATACTCTTCTTTTTTACTTTTTCTTCTTTTACTCAAGATACTCTGACGAGCATCCACAGCAATTCCATTTTGTGTTCTGTCTCAATTTTTTGCATTTTTCTTATTGTATATAACAACTTGTCCATGTGAAGCCATGTATCTTTGGTGAAGGATCAGCTATGTGGCTGTACATTGCTGCACTATGAGCCCTTTACTGTTGCCACTGTGCACAAACAGCCCCTCGGAGAGCATGCAGGCACTTTCCTCTCTAAGGCGACGAGATAAATCCATGCCGTTTCAAGGAGTGCCACCAGGCGATTGTGTGAGCTAAGCAGTCGAGTTTTTGCAGTGGGGGCGGGTTGCGGCAGAAATAATGGGAGTCTGTTCAAAGCCCAGCAACATTGTGCCCTAGGCAAGGTGATAGAAGCAGTGAGAAGGAGCAGGACAAGGAACAAGCATTTGCAATGCACTAGGGTCTCGCATTTGTCGGAGTTACAGCTATTCATAGTTGTAAACTCCCAACTGGATTTTTCTTGCATTAAAAGAAAAAAATGCGCGATTGCGCTGCTACAGTTCACACCTATCGTCAAAAGTGCAATTATGTACGTAACCGGCAAAAGTGCAATTAACTGTGTAACAAGGTCGATAGTATGCGAAGCACTCGACTTCTGCCCAACGAGATCGCACTGAGAAAATAGAGAAAAAGTAGTCCACAAACCTGACGGGAAACAGCAAGCCTCGCATGTTTTCTGTACTTGGTCTCTGCACTCGAGGAGGGCTAACCACCGGAAAAGACATGACGTATGCGTGCCTTCCACTAATCAAAGGAAGCGGATTCTAACAGGCAAGCCAACTTGCCAATGAAAGACACTGATGTGACGTCGACGGAGCTCGGAGCCCTTTTCTAATACCTAAAGCGTCTTACTAGCGATACGCAGGCGCAAGCGCATGAGACGCAGGCTCAACCATAAAAAGAAGAGCCGAGAAGGACAAGGAAAAAGAAAAAGAAGAGAGATCACAGCTAAAGGCCGGAGGGATACACAGAAATAGGTGGGTGTGGGCAGCAAATGATGAGTGAAAGATCAGCAGGCCCAATGAGAGAAAGAAAGGGGTGAGTGCAGCAAAAGTATAAAGACAGACATTTGCAGCAGACTATCAGAAGTTCAGAAACTCCCCCTTGGAGTCAGGCAGATCCACTCTGTCTCCCACTCCTCGGCTCATGTCTGTACAAGGCAGGACGGATTCGTTCAATCACTGCTGCTGCTTTGAGTGACCTTGGCTGCATCTAAGGTGGCGATGCCAAGCATAAGCAATATGGCACCTGCAGTGCAAAGACATGTTACAGTCACAAGCCCTGTGATTCAGAAGATCACAAAGGTTGCAACAGCAAAATTGCTTTTTTTCATGTACTAAACACATTTTGTGATTTGTTCAAGCGTTTCCGAAGAGCAAAATGGGTTTGCGAACTTGTTCCGAATCATAATTAGATAGGGTCATAAAAGGCCAGGTTCTTTCCCAATTGCAATTAGCAATGAGTTATTTCAATGGTTTGTGATCACAATCGTGGTTGCAAACCCGGTGGTGGCTGGTGAAATTTCAAATTGGTGGGGCATAAAAGTTGTGGATGAATTTCATGTAGCGAGCAAACCGAGTGACATATGGGGGAGTATGGGGTCTTCTCCCTCCAAGAGTATTTTGAAAAGAGGAGGGAAATAGCGCATTTCAAAGCTAATTTTATTAACACATTTTGTGAGAAAGCAAGGTTTATATAACAATTTTGAATGTACACATCCTGCAGTCACATATTTGAAGGTGCACTCATATTGTAATTGCATTTATATAGTTAAGGCAAATTGTCACTTTTCTCCAGTATTATTACATTTCAGAACACATTAACTCCCTCAGATCAACTCAAATTAATGAACTGCTCCACTCTAACAATACCCAAGCATTCTACAAAGTATCACCAACAACACACTCTCATAAAACCAGCACAACATGAAAGGCATACACCTGGCAACCTGCATGACTCCATCAGTATTAAAGAACAACAGAACCCGTCTGCAGCACAGATCAGAGACACAAAGGGGTCCGCTGCAAGCATGGAGCTGCAAACTACATAATGTGCACTCTACAGAACAAGATATACAGCACGCACATGCAATCAACAGTGCTAAATGCACATGGCTTGATCATCATACAATACAGTGCTCCGGTCCTGGTTCACAGACTCGGCGCTGTGAGGGTTAATAATATATCAGATTACTGCAATAAAGTACACACACAGGAAGAACCAGAGGAGAGTTGGGGGGCAGACAAGTGGGAAATCACATCCACTTCTCCACTAGAGGGCAAACGTGAAAAAAGTTACAAGAGTAGATATACAGAAAATTTACTGAAATTGAAAGAGTTTACCTGCCAGACTTAAGAGTTTTACAAACATTCTAAAAAAAAAAGATATAAAAATAGCCTCTCTATTAAAGGGGATGGTGAGCTATCATTTCAGCACCTTGAAGATGTACTGGCAGACGGGGCAGCTTTATATACATATATAACAAATCAGTCCCCCTGTGACACCCTAGTCACCCTATTGCTTTCTGTGCTTCTTTCAGTGAATATGTGAGCCGTCTTCTCTGTGTTGTAGGCGTACACAGCACCCTCCACATTTTATAAACAAATGCACCCTACTCTGCTTTGGTAGTTGGAAAAAACACACAGCAGTTGATTGGGGTGCATTGGGCTCCTCATGCTTATGAGCACCAATTAATGATACCACACGTTCTGCCCTCTTAATAGCTACGCTCTTGTGCCTTTAGTCTTTCACTGTGCAGCTTAGTATGGTGTCCTCTCTCTGTTCCAGTCTCAGAGAACACTCTGAATTTTGGCAATAAATTCACACTCTCAGGGCTGCTCTTTGTACTCACCTGCATGGGCAGCATGGAAGTCAGCACTCCCAAACACAGGCCAGTACTTTTCTATGTGCACTACAGGGTGTTGCCGAACTCCGCTGGGTGTTAGGCTTTGATTGATACGTTGGTTTTGGATGCGGTCCTTGTGGCTTCTGTGTAGATAAGATGAACTGAGTGGTTTCCTTTTGGTACAGTGGCCACCATGAGCCCACATATTTCAAGGCGCTCCACTCGTATATATTCTGTCAATTACATCATTAGGACATATGAGCATGTTTAGATATACGTGAGCTGAGGATTTGTGCGATGAAAGGAAAGAGCTCCACTGTATTGTTTGCTTTAAGCCTCGTGCTAGAAGCCTCAAAGATTAAAGCAAACAAGGACTGTTGCGCATGAGGACTATGGTTGCCAACTTATCTGGGAGGTCCTTTTAAATTAAAGGAACACATAAATTGTAGTAGATTGGGTCATGGCATGCTACGTGCCATTGTGTCCTTCCTTCGGCTTTTTCAGTGCTCAGCATTCTCTAATCCCCCCTTTTCCCAAATCGTCACAGGGTGAGTTGGGGACAGTGATGCCTGCTGACCCCACCCCACCCCACCCTATGACGACTTGGGATAGGATAAGTGAGCAAGCTTCACAATTGCCTGCAGCCAATAAAGATTGACAGGCAGCCCTGGGAATTACAGGGCTGATGCCCTAGACACCCAGGGTTGCTTTAAAAATGTGACACTGCTGCACATCATTAATGGGTAGTCTCTTGAGACCCAGAGAACTGCAACCCAGGGCTGGCTCTAGGTCAAACCCTTAATCTGTTTAAGTTAAAAAAAAGAGAATAAAAACGTGAGTTGGCACATGTGCACTAGCGCTTGTGGAAAGTGCACTGCGGATGTCCCAGACTTTTTTAAATTAAGAAATATTGTTAGACTTTTCATCCTTGGAGTGGTCTCCCTTAACTTTTTGCCTCTGTTCCCCAGGTTGTAGATGTGTGCTGGACTCTGTTTTTGCTGATTTTTTTACTCGGGCACTTTACCACCGCTAACCAGTGCTAAAGTGCAAGTGCTCCTATACACAATGTATACGTAATTGGTTCATCCATGATTGGCATATTTGACTTGCTAATAAGTCCCTAGTACAGTGCATTAGAGGTGCCAGGGCCTGTAAATCAAATGCTACTAGTGGGCCTACAGCACTGGTTGTGCCACCCACCTAAGTAGCTCTGTAATCATGTCTCAGACCTGCCACTGCAGTTCTGTGTGTGCAGTTCTAACTGTAAATTCGACTTGGCAAGTGTACCCACTTGCCAGGCCTAAACCTTCCCTGTTCTTACATGTAAGGCACCCCTAAGGTAGGCCCTAGGTAGCCCCAAGGGCAGGGTGCAGTGTATGGTTAAAGTAGGACATATAGTAATGTGTTTTATATGTCCTGACACTGAAATATTGCTAAATTCGTTTTCACTGTTGCAAGGCCTGTCCCTCTCACAGGTTAACATAGGGGCTACCTTTAAATATGATTAAAGTGTAGATTCCCTTTGGGAGCGGCTAGACATGTGGAGTTTGGGGTCTCTGAGCTCACAATTTAACAATACATCTTTTAGTAAAGTTGATCTTAAGACTGTATGTTTGAAAATACCACTTTTAGAAAGTGAGCATTTTCTTGCTTAAACCATTTCTGTGACTCTGCCTGTTTGTGGATTCCCTGTCTGGATCAGTTTGACAGTTGGGCTGGTTGCACCTCTCACTAGACAGTGACACAAAGGGAGCTGGAGTGTAGGCTGCATATCCTGATGAGCCATCTGTGCCAGGAGAGAGGGGAGGAGTGGTCACTCATACCTGAAAGGGCTGTCCTTGCCCTCACACAATACAGTCTCCAACCCCCTGGTGTGTGTCTGGGGCCTGGGCAAGGCAGGATTTCACAATCAAGAGAGACTTTCCTTTGAAGTAAGCCTACTTCAAAGGGCAAAATGGGTATAAGAAGGGCACCCAAAACCACAGACTTTAGAACACTTCCGGAAACCAGGAGGAACCTCTGTCTGGAGAAGAGCTGAATAGATGAGGAAAAAGAACTTCCCTGCCTGTGACTGTGCTTTGTGGAGCTATCCTGCAGTTGCTGCTTCTGCGTGTGCTAAGAGGACAAAGACTGGACTTTGTGTTGCCTTCCTTCTTGTGAAGATCTCCAAGGGCTTGATTTAAAGCTTGCCTCCTGTTATTTGAAGTCTCAGGGACAGCAAAGACTTCTCTCTGCCAGCACCTGGAGTCTCTGGAGAGACTCCTACCCTGCCAAGTGGTGCCCATCGAATTCCTGGGACCCTGAAAGGAGAAGCTGGCAGCCCAAGTGTGAGAAATCCACGCACAGACCGCCGTGCGGGGAAAAGATCGATGCGACTCCGATCTGCGGCTGAAAAATCGATGCGCCGCTGGCTTCGTGACACTCACGTGCAATGCGACCCAAAGATTGACGCCCAAGGCTGGAGAAACGATGCACAGCATCGCTGACGGAGGCTGGTGAGATCGCAACCCACCCTACGTGGTTTTGGGATCATCGTGCGGCTGGATTTCCAACGCAAATACTGCTGGGTGTGTAAAAACAACGCACGACCTGCCCGGACCCAAGAGTGCTGACCGGATCGACGCATTGCTCTCCTGAGGAGAGAAGAAATGACGCACGTGACCCGACAAAAGGAGAAACGATGCAAGGTCTCCTGAGTGAAACCAACGCATTGCAAGCTCTTTTTGACACGCACTCACCCATGCAGGGTTATTTTTGACGCGCCCAAGGTACATTTTCACGCTAACAGCGTTAGTGTGTGTTTAAAATTACATTGAGACTCTTTTTGCATTTTTATTGATAACTTGACTTGTGTATTGTGGATTTTGTTGTTTTGGTCTTGTTTTGTTTAGATAAATATTTTCTATTTTTCTAAACATGTGTTGTGACATTTTGTAGTGTTTTCATTAAGTTCCTGTGTGTGTAGGTACAAATATTTTACACCTAGCACTCAGAAGTTATGCCTACTGCTCGTGCCAAGCTACCAAGGGGGTGTGCAGGGGTTAGCTGAGGGTGATTCTCTTTTACCCTGACTAGAGTGAGGGTCCTTGCTTGGACAGGGGGTAACCTGACTGCCAACCAAAGACCCCATTTTTAACAAATATCATTAGATGGTAACTCCCAAAACTGGGCGGGCAGATCCCTGAAGCCCTCAGCCAGGACCTGTCACTGTGCAAACCATTGATTAGATCCAAACTCACGAAGGAAGGTGGCACACCATTCAACAAGCATTTGCAATGCAATGGGCCTCGTGTTTGCTCGAGTTAGAGCTATTAGCGCTCTAAATTCCTAACTGGACATTTCTTGCCACATAAATAGAAAATGAAAAGTACAACAGTTGACATAAGTGAGACGATTCACAATGCCTCGGCTGCCATGAGCATGAGCGCGAAGGAGAGACACAAATGGAAAAATAAGTTTGCTCGCAGTCAAACGCAACGGCAAACTTGAAATTATCCATGTAACAGGGTCGATGGCCAAGGCGGTAATAAAACTGCCCCAAGGAGGGACAAACATAAAGCATTTACCAATGATAACAAAGGAAATTTGAAAGGTAAGCCAATGAACGAGATATAATGATGGGCGTGCGGTGGGTGTGGATGAAAGCCCCCAGATAAATTACAACAGGCCAGAGCACTTGCGCGCTCGACCTAAGAGGAGAAAGGTGTGCTGGTTGGGAAGCTTCTCCTATGAAACTGTATGAGTTCATCTTGGGAGACCACTACCTGCTTCTCCCCTCCCCATGTGCTCACAAAAGGGAAACATTTTTTGTGAAGCCGCTCCAGGCTGCTCACAAAAAAATCAATTTGGAAATGCAAATGCAGGGATAGTGGTCTGCTATTCCATGCAGGCCACCATCTCTGGGCTTGTAGCAGCCTATCACAAGGTATTCTGTGACACCTTGCAATGGGAGATTTTCAATGTCCCCTATTAGTACATAGGTCATATTTCAAAATTGTAGGCTGGTCACAAAAAATCAGTGCACAGTTTATAACCAGTCTGTTCTTACATCTGGCTCAAGAGAATTAGTTTTAAAAAGCAAAATAAAATGATTTATGTGCTTTCAAGAAACACATAGTTAGATATGCTTTATTTTACAAAAATATATAAAATTGCCTGTCCCACATCACACTGCACCACCTACTACATCGTTTCTAGTGGAAGTGGAGCCATTAACAGCACAACACTATGTTTAGCTGCATAGAATAAGCGTGGTTAAAATAATTACTCCTAGTTATCCTTCTAAAGTTTACATTTTGCGCCCAATGGTTTTAGCACGTTATTTTATGCGTCACTATTACTTTTCAATTCATTGATAAAAGAAAGTAGGCCTAACACATTACCCTGTTCTATGTCTGGAGGAGCTGGTCATTGAAATAATCAGTTTTAAAAAGCCAATGCTGGGGGGCGTGACTAGGACGCCACCTGGTGGCTTAACCGCGGAGCTCCGCACTGCACCGGAGCTTCGGCAGCTATTTCTCATTTCATTTTTAAATATGGAGTCGATTTCTACCAACATCTATATGGCAGGAGATGCCAGGAATGAATATCTATGTCTATAAACATTTTTAAGGTACTCTTTGTTTTTAAAAATGCAATTTTGATTAATAGAATTATTACGGCAGCCATTTTGTTTTTTTTTGTTTTTTTAGCGCGTTGTCGCTTCAATTCTAGTTACCTCAAAGATGGTCATTATGCTCAAATTTTGTCATCAGCTCTTATAGTCTTTTCATTTTGGGGGGGAATTTTAATGGATATTTGAAACTGGATGTGTATGCCCTGTTTCTTCCTGGATTTACTCTGTGGAGGTTTTGAAAAATCATTATCCCAGCTGAACTTCAGTCATCTTTTCTTAATACTAAATCTGAGGTCTTGTTGGCTAGTCTCTTGCATCATCTTCTTCAGACTTTTCCTCACATTTGCCTTATATGAGAAAAAGCAAGAAACGTTTGCAGTCTCTTAAACCGTCTTCAACGACTGCATTGCTCTCGGATCAATCTTTCGGGTTTCCTTTGATCGAAGCTTCAATATCTCCGCTTGACATTGCTCAATCTAGTTCCCCTCGTCCAGCGTCATCCACACTTCTGCCCTCAAAGTCATCTTTATCATCTTCTGCATATAAGAGACATAAACAGGATCCTCCTTTGGCTCAGAAGTCTACATCTCCTATTTCTCTGGATACTGTTTTAGAGGAAGTTAGAGCTCCAAGACCATTTATTGAGGAAACTAACACTCACATTCAAAATCTAGATGATAAGTGGTCTTCTATGGAATCTCGACTAAGCTTGGGTAAACACAATGTCAATGCCATACAAGAGTCTGCTTCTAAAATTACTTCTTGGAGAAGGATATTTCAATACTAAAGAAACAGGCTGAAGATCTCGAAGACAGTAATAGGCGTAATAACCTGTGTTTGTATGGTCTTCCAGAAGATATTGAGGGTGGAGATCCAGTTGCTTTCTTCACTTCATTTCTACCAAAACTGTTGGATATACCTTCATCTTCTACCTTAAGTATCCAACTAGCCCATAGATTGGGACCCCGTCTTACTTCTATTTCTGCTCCAACAAGACCCAGAGGTGTAATTATTCAATTTCTGAAGTTCACGGATCTTCTGCAAGTTTTAAATGCAGCCAAAACAAAAAAATAACGTATCCGGTCCGGTGCAAAACTATTTTTGACCCAGGATGTGCCTACAGCTACTGCTAAACGAAAAAAAGACTTCCTTGAACTTCATCCTGCATTACGTTCATTGGGTGCAAGATATGGTTTGTTTCATTCTTGCACTTTCAAAGTGACATTCTAGAATAACACATCCTCTTTTGAAGATCCTGCAGACCTCAGAAAATGGATTCATTCTCACTCAAAGGATCTGATGGTTGTTGCTGGCTCCTCCTCTTCAGGATAAATTAAACATTGACTCCACATGTTTTTGTTTTTCATTAATCTGACATATAATTAAGATGTATTAGTGCTTATTGCTGGTTTAATCCAGTTCTCTTTATTCTCTTCACAAAATTGTCATAGTCATCTATATCTCCGTTTATTGTTTGTTCTCATGTGAAGTTCCAGTGTGGGCCGCTCCTTCGGGTTGGTTGTGCGTTACCATTCCCTGTTTCCTTCTTGTCTCCCGGTAAATTACGTAGATCAGTCGACATTTGACATGTACTGTCTTCTTTTTCTGCACTTGCTTCCTTACCCCTTTTACCTTCTGTTTTCCTTTTTCTTTTTCCTATTTCCTGTCTTTTTCTTTCTCTTTTTTCTTTTTCATATACCTGAAAGTCTTTTTGTCTACACTTACAAGTTGTGCTTTATTAATGATTGTGTAGCTTTATATTTATTTCTTGTTTGTTATATTTATTTCTTGTTTGTGATATCTTGGAATGTGAAAGGTTTTGTTAATCTTGTGAAGAGGTGGAGAATATTATCTCACCTTGACTCTTATAACCCAGATTTGGTACTTCTACAAGAAACTCACCTTACAGAAATTGAAGCATTTAAACTGAAACGTAATCAGGTGGGATCAGGTTTTGGTTCTCCTACCGTTACTAAGAAAAGAGGAGTAGGTATTCTGTGTCACAAAAGGTTAAATTGTGTTGCTGTATCTCAAGAAAATGATTCCAAATGTAGATGGCTGATTGTAAAGTTTCTTATTAATAATACTCCGTTAACTGTTCTTAATGTATATGGTCTGACTCAGCCAAATTCTTTGTTTTGGCCTACTATTACTAAGAAATGTTTGCAGAAGAAAGATGATTTTTTTTTTTTTGGTGTTGACTGTAATCAGCTTATGGACCCTTTTATTGACTGAAAGTCTCAATTTCATTTTCTTTAAAATAAATCCCATAAGCAATTCCACTCCACCATTTCCCAGAACTCTTTAGTTGATGCATAGAGATCATGTAATCCCATGACTCAAGAGTATTCCATTTATTCCCCCCATATGGTTCACTTTCTTGCCTACATCATATCCTTCTTAGAAAATGGCTAGCACAGAACCTTATCTCTGCATTTATTGAACCTATAGTCATTTCTGACCATGCCCCAGTTGTTGCGGATTTGGATCTGGTTTGATCACATACCAAATAAGCTAGGTGGAGATTTAATAATGCACTTATTGGCTGCAGAGTTACTCATAGCACTTAACACAATGAAAAAGGGGAAAACTCCTGGCCCAGATGGGTTCACTGTAGAATTTTATCTACATTTCTCTGATATTTTGCTACCTGAACTTCTACAACTCTTTCCGTTTTTCTTCCTTACTGGTAAAGCTGGTGGTACTTTTAAGGAGGCTACTATCTGTCTAATACATAAAGATGGACGAGATCCTACACAAGGCAAGAATTATTGCCCTATATCTCTTGTAAATGTAGATTATAAAATATTTGCCAAATTACTCACTCTTCCAATTGAGTTCTTTTTACCCAAATTAGTAGGTAAAGAGCAATGTTGTTTTGTTAAAAGCAGACTAACTTCAGATAACTCTCGTTTAGTTCTTAATGTATTAACTAAGGCCTCTTCTCTTTCTTATCCTCTTGCAGCTATTTATATAGATGCTAAAAAAGCCTTCAATAGTGTAAGTTGGTACTTTTTACTTAAAGTATTAAAATGGTATGGTTTTGGACCCAAAAGTGACTCTCTTATTTCTTTGCTTTACACAGATCCTCAGGCTGCAATACTATTCTACGGTTGTGTATCTCACTATTTTTCCTTGCAGTGAGTAGTTTGTCAAGGTTGTCCCTTATTTCCTCTTTTATTTGTTTTAGCCCTTGAACCTTTCCTTTCTCGTATCTGAGACAATACTCTTATATCAGGATTTCAATATGGAGATAAACATTTAAAACTCTCTGCCTATGCAGATGATATTCTTCTTTTTCTCTCCAACCCTGATGTTTCTGTACCTGCTTTATTTAAGGAACTTTCAAACTTTTCATCTGTTTCTGGTTATAAAATTAATTCAGAGAAAACAGAAATTCTGCCCCTTAGTAAATTCTGAGCTAAGCATTCCTTTGACTTGACTGGGTTTCATTAGAATAATTCTGAAATCAAATATTTAGGTGTTTGGTTTACTAATTCCATTTTAGAATCTATTAAAATAAATATGAAGGAATGTTTCAATAGAATTGATAAATTACTCTCCTCCTGGAATCCTCTTTATTTATCATGGTGGGGTCGTATGGATTCCATAACAATTATGATTATATCCACTGTTGTATACATTCTATGACCCCAGTTCAAATACCAGACACTTATTTTAAAAAAATAGACTCACTTCTTTCCCAATTCCTTTGAAATAAGAAAAAATCGCGAATCTACCTCTCACTTCTTAAAAAAATGAAGGATAATGGAGGTGTGAATTTCCCAGATGCCCAACCTTTCATAATGCTTTTTGCGTGAAACAAGCTGCCAAATGGATTTCTTCTGCTCTTTTTACTCCCTTATGACTGGACATTGAATTGGCATTGATTGTACCTTTCTCTAGTAAAGAAGTTTTAATGTTTTCTTTCAAAAAATAACATAACATCTTCACCACTCTTTAAGCACACTTGTTTTTTATTAAATCCCTATTATCAAATAAAAATCTCATTTAGAGACACTTTTTTACAATCCCCATTTTGGTATAACAAGCTCATAACTATTATTAATAGGCCTTTATACTGGAAATCTTGGAGAACCAGGGGTGTTATCTGCATTAAAGATATTTTTGATGGCCTCAATCCTTGTTCCTTTCCTTAATTTCAAGTGATTTTTGACAGTCCTCAATCATTTTGGCACAAATTTGCAATCCTTATGGGGGCTGTTGTAGATATTTTCAGTTTGTTCCCTTCAGATTCCATACCTCATTCCCCCTCTCCACCAGAAGCAATTTTACATTCATTGTATCTCAATCCTAAAGCCTCTCTTATATACTAATATTTTCGATCATCTGATCCCTCTTGTCCTAAAACCAAAGTAGAACTTAGTTGGAAAGCGGATTTGGAATGTGATTGGACCGTTTTTTCTGGAACAAAATATGGTCCAGAATATTTAAAATTTCAAGATCGGCCTCTCCTACTCAATCTATGTTTTTTCTTTATCATAGATTATATTATACGCCAACATCCCTGGCCAAATTTGATATCACCTCTAGTCCTACTTGTTGGTCATTTCATTGTTCGAAAGGGGATTTGCTCCATATTCTTTTTTATGCCCCCCTACGGCTGTGTTTTGGCAGAAAGTCTTGGCCCAATTTACAGCAATTTGTTAAATAAATTGCCCTATTTCGATTATTTCAATTTTTTTAGGTAGCCTATCAGATAAAAGTAAATGACATGCTCATGGAAAAGGATTATTTGATCTCATGTTGGCCTTAGCTTTTCAACAAGTTACAATAAATTGGAAATTCTCCTCTAGCATATCTTTTACAGCTTGGTGGAATAATGTTTGCCATTATCCTTGTTTAGATATTATTTTTGCTTCTGTTTGTTGGCCTCTGGTAAATAGAGATTAATATTGGTCTAAATTAATTAATTTTCTTAACAATGAGATTAAATGATGTGATCAATCCATTAGATCTGAGAATTTTAAACCACCATAATTTGTTTTTCTCTATGCCTTTTCTCAGAACCATAGTTCTAGTTTTTCTCATCATACGTATATATTATTGTATTTACTTACTTGCTTTTCAAATATAGACTTGCATTCCCCTCTCCCCTTTTCTACCCATCTTTGTCCTTTTACAACATAAAATGTAAACAGCTTTTACCTTGTGTATTGCTTATTAACTTTGTAGTTTTATTGCTTTTTGTGATATCGACTATTGTCTGAACTTATATTGCAAAATGAAGCTGATTAAACTTTAAAAATAAAAGCCAAGGCTGACTGACCTACTGGCTATCCATTACATTCTATATTTCTTTGCAAATTGTAGCTATTCTTCAGTGCCGATGGCAAAAGTTGTATAATTTTCCTATGCTGAAAATCTGTTTTAGCTTTTCAACGAGGTACTGTTTTACTGAGATCTCTTTCCCTCATCTTTGTCACAAGCACCGCAGGAGGCAAGATATGGCAGGCGGGACACATGTTCCTTATGTTTAGGTAAAAGGGCACAAGCAGTGGGTGCACTGCTCTCTTCACAGCTTGTTTGAGGTTTCATCAGTGAGTTGTAGGCTAGAGCGAGCATTTGATGCACAACATTGACTTTGGATGCATCTGAGGCCAGTTATGGACCCTTGTCTTGGATAAGCTGCCATGATAATTTGTGACGTGCACATGTATATGTTTAGATTCAGATGTTCAGCCCACAGCATTCCCATGCACATTTAGAGCCTGAAATAATCAAAGATGCCCCCGATGCTTGTTTGGATTTCACGCATTGGCATTTAACAGAACATGGGTTTCATGGTTCTGATAATGAATGGAGAGGGCGCACTAAGCATTTTCAGAAGTTACGCACACAAGGGAAGATTCACTTGAAACTGGAGACTGTCTGCACATCGTAAAGCCATATTGGTCATTTGATGCTGCGCCTACATGTTGAAGGTTTGCACTAGCAATCTGAATGCATAGCTCAGCAGCGGTGCCTCTAAGAGAGGGGAGTGGCATCGCCCCTTTCCGGGAAAGGAGGAAACTTGAAAAAAAAAATGGTAATAAAATAGATTTATTACCATTTTACTTTTTGTGCTGGCAGCAGTCAAGTGTTAAGGCTGGGCAGAAGCATAGAGGAATAGTGTGCACTTCATTTTAAAGTGCGCATGTCACTTTGGTTGGCTGTCTTTTGACGGCCAGACTGGCATGCTCACTTTAAGCACTCCAACCCAAGCTTCCTTAGGCAGATGAGTGGAGAGCAAGCACAACCCCCAGTGTTTTACGGAGCGTCACAGCAGCACACTCCAGCCACTCCTGGTGCTTCACTCATGCTGCATGAGCAGCATGAGGAAAGCTTCTAGATTGGAGTTGCTGGCTGGAGCTCTGGGAACCTGCGCTATTGAGGAGAAAAGGAGCACCAAGCACAAGGCAGCCTTTTAATGTTTTTTAAACTTTGTTTAATTCACTGATAGACATTGTGAGAAACTCACAGTGCCTTCAGTCTCAACTCCAGAGCTCTCAGTAATGGCCCATTTTAAACACTGTTTGATCACGGTAGAGAGTGGCTTTGAGCCTAAGTGAACTGCTGCTTTTTATTAGTGCCTGTCAGTGGGTTACATTTTCTCCAGTTGCCTCACCTGTTTTTTTACCTCTGGCGGCACTGGTATAACTGTGTGTGGGGAGACAACAAAGAGCATTTGAAAGAGTACTACCCCACGCAATCGGAATTTCTTGAATATGGTTGTGCATGGGTGTAATATCCTGTTGTTGCATTGTGCTTTGTCGGTCTTACTATTGAACTAGGTCTTGATGTTGCATGATGTAGATTCTAGATTCTACTGACAGGTGCAGGCTCCTCGGTGGACCTCTGGCAGCTGCTCCTCTTGTGTGGTTCAACCCGTACCTGGATTCCCTTAACTCAATATTGGGTCATCTGCAGAAAGGATTTTATGGGCAATAATCAGCACTGTACGGCTATCATTTGTGAATGGGGAGAATGTGATGCACATTTAATACTGCGCATTGAATGTCATTCAGTGGCACACATGAACCTAAGGATATACCTGTGCAGAGGAAGGTTGTTCTAGGCATTCTCAATGCAATTACAGCGCTTAGGCGGGCACATTGGACATCTGATTCTAACCACTGGCAAGGGGGTGGGTGGGCTGCACTAGCAATTGTGCATCCATATCTGGGAGGATGAAGTCACACTGCGCATCTGTGGTTCAGCAATATTTATCATAAAGATGTGCAAGGGAAGGCTGACGATATTAGGAAGTCTAGCATTCCAGGGTGCGCTGGACGTTTAGGTCACACCTCTACATGTACTGCCTTGATGTGGGCACTGGGACTGTGATTGGGTGATTCGCCTTGGACGGGAGCTTAGTTGGTGAAAACAGTTATTCCAGGAGTCTGTGTTTGGAATCATAGTCACGTGTCGGATTCCTTGCAGATTCACGAAGCCTTAAAATGCGTGCTATTGAGGTGGATTACCATAAAATCTGTGACTCTGTGCGAAGACGGTCCAAAGGAGAACTTTTGCTTTACAAAAACAAGTTGTATTATTTAGGCTGTGCCTGGGCATTTGCTCTAGGTGGAGGACATCTGGGGCTGGACATGGCAGATGATGGCAGCGCTCGTAGCATATTAGGGTTCAATCTCCGTCATATCATGCAGCACACTAGTTAATAAACTGGTGGAAGTTAAACCTCTGCTGCCTCTGGCAATTGAGGGGAATCGATGTCCATCGCAACAACTCTTTCACTGGTCAGTGACACCAATGTGCGTTCACCTCTGATGATAAACAAGGAGCACACCCTGAAAGAGTGGCACCCACCCTTCGAGTGGGTGATGCTGCCACCCTGCCCCATGAGAGGGAGCTATGGACGTCATTTAGGGGTCACCAGGGGCCGCAGTTGCGAGTCCTGGCTTACCCTTGCGACCTCTGGCACTGCCTTTGTGACCCCTGACCTCAGAGGTGGCAAACTTCAGTGCCTGGAACACAGGGGCAGCTCGCCCTAGTGGACGTCCGTTGGGGCTCCACTTTCCTGGTTTTCTGTCCATTTGTTATAGCACAAATAGTGAATAATATTATTTACTATTTGTGTAATCAAAATGGAATACAATGTGCTGGATGGACTATGACTCTACCTGGCATTTAAGGTAAGTAAAAATGCTTCCATATGTATGTGGTATGCATGCTTTCGGGTGAGAGTGTGGTTATGTGAATGAGAACACGTGAATGTGTGTATGTGTAAGTATATGTGTGTGATTCCCAGTAAAGAGTAAAGATCAAGTGGTATGTGATGTCACTTCCCACTACCCCTGGCATTTTGGTGTATTGAAGCCCATGGAGGGAGGGCGAGGAGATTCACTCGATGGGCTTAGTCAGTGACCACACCCATCCTCTTAGAGGCTGTCAACATTACTCAAAATCTAGATGGAGGTGGCACTGGCAAAACCCAAGGAAACCATCCCTGCTACACAGACTACTTCCACAACACAATCCACAACCAGATTGTATGCTATAGTGACCCCTACAAGTTCCCCCACAATCATGCAAAATGCATGCCAATTTCTATAGGCGCTACATCTGCTTCCATACCAGAATCTCCCTACTAAAACTGGGGTTTCATCAACCGCAAGAGAAATACCACTAGGCCAATAAATGATTGACTCCAGGAATGTGCAGGCAGATTCGGTATCACAGAAGGGTGTACATTTCCATAACATTAAATTGTGTTAGTGGCTGAAAATGAAATACAGTGTTGATATCATAAGCACAAATAACGTAATAACACAGACAAGAGCACGGCTCAGTGAGCGGAACGTTCACTGATAAATTATGCAGTGATCTACAGGTCATGAACTTGAATCCCTGCAAAGCCGACTCAGCCTTTTATCCTTGCAACGTTGCTAACTTGAATGCTATAAAACTGGGTAATGACAATACCTGGTATTTATACTATTGACAAATGTGAAAAGTGCTATAGAATGCAAGTTGTTTAAAAAACAACTTATTTTATTTAAAGTCCCAATTTTATTAAATTTCTCAGTTTTCACGTTTCCATGTCCTTTTGCATTTTGCCTTATACGATTGGCAATACAAGCCTTTTGAACGTTACCCTTCAACAGAGAAGTGATTTCCAACTGGAGTTGTGCTATGTGTGACATGTATAGTAGAAAGGGAATTATTTGTCGATGACTGTATTGGCTGTTAGGTCTGACTTACATACGTGGCATGGAATTCCATCATTCATTATGAAGAAAACACAAAATGAAAAAAGACAGCCTGACTAAATCATGGTAACAAATCTCCACTTCAGGGAATAATCCGTAATTCAGCAGTTATAGTTAGAGTGATTTCAAGTAAATATAATTGGCGCCCTAAGGTAAATATAACTCGCACCCTCACAATTCACATTCTCCTCATCAATCATTTTATTGCAAATGTTGCAGTGATAATATTAAAAATGCCACAGAAGGTTTCATCATTGATAAAATATGTGGAATAATTAGCTGTGCATGGCGAAGGTGCGAGTTATAGATACCTTAGGGCACAAGTTACAGTTACTTGAAATAACTTTAAGTATAACTGCTGAATTTCTATGGTTTTGTACGAGTACATTCACAACAAACTATAATGGCTCTAGTAACCTTGGTTTCTTTCAGTGAATTTCGATGTTTTTTTTACCGTAAATTAATTTTAATTACTATACGTTAATCCAACCTCCAACTGTACTCTGTGGGGTTTGGCTGCGGGGCCTAGCCTGCGGCCTGGCCCTGCAGCCAAGCCCTTATAACTACCCAACCCCACGCTGCGCACGGCCTTTGGTAATACGCAGCACGGTTAGCCACAGGGCCTGTCTTTATCAGTGTATCTGTGAGAGGGTGCATAAGTGTATGAGTGGGCGCATGAGTCTCTGGGTGCATGTATGAGTGAATGAATTAGTGTATGAATGAGCCTGTGAATTCTTTTTCATTTTTTTTACCATGCGCAATATTCACAAATTGTTCACGAATATTCTCAAATAATTCACAAATAAGTGCATGGTGAAACACTTTAAATCCATGATTTGACCCTCCACCACCCCTGTATCACACCACTGGAGTTAGGGTACCTCCACCCTGACCCAGTATGCTATTTTTCATTTTGTTTTTCAGCCTCGAGGACCATGTCCCAGGACATTAAAATGGTAGCCGAAACTTTCTGTTCAGGTTGTGGCCAGCCTATTACAGAGCTTCTATTTGTGTGCACATTTGTGAATCCTTTGCACCTCTAGATATCTATATTTATTTTTCTTTTACTATCTCAAAAACTACTGAATGGATTTCTACCAAACAAGAAAAAGGCTTCTTTCTGGACCAAAAGCTACCTTTCTGCCAAGTTGGGGCTGTAGTCGTGTTCAAAATCCCTATGGGAATTAACATGGGAAACAAAACTTTTTAACCCCCCTATTTCTTGGCTTCCACTTGTTAGATCACCCCAAAACTTCCCATGCATAATAAAACTCTTGGGAACACTTTTTGGGGAAAATTCTGTGAAGATTCGTCAAATGGCGCTAAAGATATAGGCAAGTCATAAAATGCTTTTTCCGTGGAAGCATGGTCCTAACTATAATATATGTGTGTCTTTGGGTGCGTGTGTGTGGGTGTGTTTGCCAATGGCAGAAGTGGGGTGACCCTCTACCCCATGCTGTTTGCTGTAGGGGACAGAAGAAAAACATGAAAGGCACAACAGACCAGTGGATTTAGAGGGCTACCTAAAAACCCATATAATAAGTATATGTATATTTTAGTAAAATCAAAAAATCTGAGCTAACACCAAACAAAAAAGAAGAAAATAAGACAGGGGAGAAATAAAGGTAAGGTAGCAAAATGTAGCAGAGAGCTGGGACTACAAAAAATATAGAGGCAAAGGAAGACAGTGTCACACCACCCTCATGGGAAAGGTGGGTGAGGAGGAGAGAAGGAAGACGAGATAACAAGGGAAAGTTCGAAGGAGAGAGGAAAAGCAAAAGAGAAAAGGAAAGGCCATGAGCCCCCAACTTTAAAAAAAGTAACCTGAAACTAAATATTATTTTACTATAGAGGACAATTACCAGGTTGGTTTAATCAGCCTGGTCAAAGGTATTCTTGATAAAGTTTGTCATGAAAAAAGGTTTGACAAAAATAATCCTCAGAATCCTCAGAACCAGTGTCTTCAGGTTTCTTTTTCATTATAATAATATAATCAGAAGTAACATTGTTTTAAAGGTCAGAGGCCCTTCAACTTGGACAGTTATACTATTATGTGTTTTGAAGCATTTCTCTTTTTTTAATGAAAAAGAGGCCATTTGTATTTGACCAATAGATGACTACACTGGCTACTGATTGAGGGTGTCATTTGTTTTAAAATAGCCTCTTTATTCTTCAGATGTCTTAACCTTCATGCAAGGGAATAGCTAGAATATTAAAATACCCCTCAATGTGAATCAAACCTCTTACGGTACCAAGCAAGCGAAAAAATTATTGCAACCCTCCGCACAAGCGTGTGCTTGTCTCTTCCATCTAATCATCAAACCATTCATCTTATCCTTTCATCCATACCGATATCCAGCATTTCACCTTTACATTCTGTCATCCATTGAGTCTTTCATCCAGCATCCAGTCTGTCACCATTCCATCCATCCATCAGTCCATCCATATCAAAACCAACCCTTCTATCTTCAAACCTATCCATCAAACATATCCATCTTTTCACTCAATCATCCATCCTTTCCCTATCCATCCCGCTTTTAACCATTCATCCATCCATACAGCCAGTCATCTATCCACCCGTCCTTGCACTTATCGAGCCACCCTTTCACTCATCCATCCATCCTTTTTACTCATCCATCCAACCCCCTTTCACTTATCCATCCATCCACACTTTCATTCAGCCATCCATACTTTCACTCACTCATCCATTCATCATTTTTTTCATCATCCATGCAACCTTTCACTCATTTATCCATCCATTCACCCATACATTTGTCGTCCCTTTTACTCATCCACCCTTCTATCCATCCTTTCACTCATTCATCCATGCATCTATTCATCCACCTTTTCATTCACCCATGCATCCACCATTTCACTCACAAATTCATCCATTTCATCTATCATTCATCCACATTTCTCTCACTCATCCATCTCTCCAGTCACTCATCCATCCGTCCACCCTTTCATCCAGCCATCCATATTTCCTCACTTCCACTCATTCGTCTATTCTTTCATTCACCCATCCTTGCATCTATCCTTTCACTCATCCAGACATCCATCCAGCCATCCTTTCACTCATTCATCCACCACCCTTTCAACCCATCCATCCAGCATCCCACTCCATCCATTCACCACACCATCCATTTACCCTTTTACCCATCTCGTTACTCACTCATCTGTCCATCCTTTCACTTAATACCCACCCATTCACTCTTTCACACATCCATTTATCCTTCCTTTCTTTCGCTCATCTATCCTTACATGCATTCTTTCACTCATTCATCCATTCATCTATCTATCCACTGATCCACTCACCCACCCATCCACCATTGCAATTATCCATCCATCCATTCATCCATCCATCCGTCCATCCACTCTTCCTTCCTTCTTTTCACTTACTCACCTACCTACCCTTTTGTGTTAATTATGATCATTTGTCTGCCGAGTTGTAGACAGAAGAAGCTTATAAAAAATCCCACCCCATTGTAGTTGCTAAAGCAGAGGGGGTCTGGGTGGTTGGGGTAAGAGAGGCATTTTGACAACGCCCTGTCTTCCTGTGCCCTCATAAATGGCATTAACACTCCAGCCAATACTACCCAAGCCATGAAATTTGAACAATAACAAGGCTCCATAAGAGGATCCAAATTCTACATCTGCTTTTGTTGTGGCTCATACTTTTTTGAACCCCCATGTCCACTCCAAACCAGTTCTGGGGCTGCTTTTTTCCCAGTGGGTTTGGAACCATCCTGCCTAGTGTGGGCCTTGAGGGTAACAGCTTTAACCTCTCCAGGCCTACCCTTACACTAAACTATGAATGAGCAGAACTTAACTCTGTCCCTTTCAAGGTAATGAAGTGCCTGGGCCTACCCCAACTGTCCTTCCTGAGCTGTTATGGATACACCCACTAAGCCGCCAAAGCAATTGTTCTGCTCTTAGAGAAGTTTTCACACCTCATTAAAGTAAAGCACTTGGTTGGCAGCTGTAACTTAGGCTTCAGGAGCTATAGGCAGGGAAAAGGAAACTTTTTAAAAGTTATGCTTCTTAAATATTTAACACAAATCTAACTTCATATTGAGTTAGGAGTTTAATAAATATTAAAAATAGTCTTCAAATTACTTTTGTGGCTGACTCCTGTCAAAAGTCACAGATTGAAGTTTAAATCTGGACTTTGACATTTTGTAGCATTCAGCTAAAGTCCTAACAGTGAAAAAAGCTTTTGGGGGTTGTCAGTAAAAGAACATGCCAATCTTAATTTGTCACATATTCCACTTATACTTATTAGGCATCCAGCTATGGGCTGCAAGGGGTACTTAGGCATAACTTATAATATTTGAAACCAGGGTCTCCTACCTGTCAAAAACGGTTACTTTGACAGGTTTGACAGGAGGTTTTTAGGCTGCTGCAGTCAGGCTACTCACAGTAGGCCTGATGCCATGTTTTACTGGTCAACCCTGTGGATGGAACAGTAGGTGCTGCAGGCCACAGGTGGTATTTAACTTTGTGGCCCTAGGAGTATGTGCTACAATATGCACTAGGAGTGTATTGGCAGGTTAGATATGTCATTTAGTGGTAAGCCAACTTCACCATGTTTAAAGGGAGAGACAGTCACTTTCCTCCTGGTTAAAAGGTTTAAAGTGCACAGAGTTACAAAACACAGCAAAATAGGGCCCAGAAAAAAGTGAAAAATCTGGGGTGGCCATGTACAAAAGGCTGATTTGCTACAATTGGTATGCTAATCTCGATTCTGCGCAACAACTTCCAAAGCATGGCACACATGCAAATTGAAAATTATTAAACTTTTTAATTATAGAATCTTTTTGGTTTATAGTCTCATGACACATGTACAGGGATACTTAAATACACAGAATGAATTGCTCTTTTCTGTAGCCATATACGTTTCAACTATATTTAAGAGGGATTTAGAGCAATTAGTATTTTTGTCTATGTTTTTATTTCATAACTTCCCATGCTATTTAAATATGGGATTATTAAAACAAGGGATTATACCACAAGATAAATAAAAATATTATCACTTCTGTTGTTATTCACATTGCAGAACAAATATGACTGATGAGATTTGGGGTAAATACATTTCTATGGATGTCATCAGAAATAAATCTACTGAGAAAGTACAGGTGGTCATCGTGAGTAGAAGTGGGCAAGCCAAGCAAGACCCCAGATGTCTGGTTCTGGATGTATTTGTGTCCCGCTCGTACTGGTGGCCAGAACAGAGCTGAGCCACGCATCCCGCAGTGCTCGTTTGCTCTCCGTAATTCGGTTTTAAAAAACAGGCCGCTCTTTTACTGTTTGTGTCTGCAGTTATGCATGCATCGCACAGCGCACCTGTAACCAGGGAGCAAACTCGAGAAAGCCACCCACCACCCACCCCTTTTTTACAGTTTGTGAAGCCAGGAGAAGGCAGTAGCGTTAACATAAAAATAGTCTGGTACCTTCCTTTACCCTTAGCGTTCTACTGTTTCGAGAAAAGCGTTTGACAATGTGTGCATGTATTAGTTCAGCATGAACATACTGTACTAATGTGGGTCTTGACATAACTGAACACAGAGGGGTTCTTATTTGATGCTAATGGTGAGGGAGAAAATATATTTCTCCAGTGGCTGAATCACCCAACGTGTAACGAAGAAACCTTGGCTCTGATCCTGGCTTCCTTCACCAAGTTGTTTTATCCTGGGCAAAACACTTTATTTCACTGGGTCTCATATGCGTGAGTGTCATATCTGAGACCACCTAGAAGAAATTCACTCAAATGTACACTGTCTTAAAACACCACTTGTGTACTGTTTAATCTCAATTATGCTACCCTTTATATAACAACAATTGCCTTTTTTAGTGCAGACTGCAAACTGACAATTCATGCTCCACTCATGCCAGCGTTATCAGGGCACTTGGGGCGGGGAAACGTCCATCTTGAAAATATGGTATTCTTAACAGATATTAATCCAGTCGAATACACAGATGTTAAACACAAGGTTTCCTTTAATATATATATTTTGTCTGAAAGATGCTTTGTCATAGATATGTTCACAAGCAGATTATTTTCTGTCTCGGTTTCGGTTCGTACTTTGGTTCTTAGAGCCAAGCCACATCCCTCGGCTCGGCTCTAGCTTGACTCTCCGTGTGAATTTGCTAGCTGTTGCCCTCTGTGATACCAAACAGCCAGCGTTGCAGGTTCTTTTGTTTCTTCCTTCCATTAGGGGAGCAGTGCTTCACGTGCACACTTTGTATACCATACGTGAGAACCAGTGCTGTCAGGCGGCATTTACAATGTGCACTATAAATGTCACGGAGCTTGAATTAGAGCGAGTTATAATTGCATGAGTGTCCAGGTTTCCAGAGGAACATTGG
The DNA here is from genome assembly GCF_031143425.1 of Pleurodeles waltl. NCBI lineage: Eukaryota > Metazoa > Chordata > Amphibia > Caudata > Salamandridae > Pleurodeles > Pleurodeles waltl. The sequence goes on from NC_090436.1 coordinate 323,629,497, forward strand.
CTATTCTAGGACAAGTGTCACCCGCGTGCCTTCGGGGGAGTGGCTACGGCCAGAGATAAGCTCCCATCTGCACCTGCCCAGGACGCTCACTCAGTGGCAGTCCTGCTGCTCTTCCCGGCAGCCCCTGCGCGGCCAGGTCTCCACGCTGTTTACAATGCTGGAGGCTGAGCGTGTAGACAATCGAGGAGCTGTCTGACTTGGACATTATCGGGTGGCTGAACTTGTTTAAATGCATACTCGCTCAACGTTGGCCTAAAACAAGACACCTCATTGTGCTTAAACAAACAACGTCGTCTTCCATTTAACAGTGACGCCAAAACAAGTTGCCTATTACAAGGGGAAACTAGTGCTTACTTTGTAAAATAAATAAACTAAATGCAGGTGCCCAAAATGGCAGTGCTGTTACATCATGCAATGTTGCCATGACAACATCAGATGATTTCCATGGCTTGACTGCGAACCAAAAACGGGCCTGGCAAATCTTGTGAGACCAGCCCCCATTCCAAATGCAGTGAGTTAATGAAGCTTGCGACCCTAACCACTATAAGGAGGATTGAGGGCTGGGGTGGGGTTCTACACCCCCAAGAAAATTTTGAAATAAATTGCAAACATATTGCATTTTACAGCCTTTTTGATTGTAAACCCTCTCACAATCAGTAAATGGCTGGACTGGAACTAGAGACAGGGCTGCAAGGCTCAATGAATGGATAGTTGTATGGTGAGTCTATATACCAGCAATAAAATCCAGCACAAAGTGGTGATGGAGGTGACCGTATCAAATGGACATTTCCTTACAGTAGTAATAATCAATAGAATGCTTAGGGTTTGAGGCAATGACCCAGTTAAAGCAATTAACGCAGTGATGCGGAGGCAAATATTATTTATATATTAATGATCAGGGTTGAACTGCAGGTAATCCTGCAGTGCCCGATGGGTGGGTCTGACAGATCAGTGTCTGGGCCATTTTTAAGGCTGTTTGTCGGCCTGTTTTTATGGTCTGGAGGGTGTTTATTTGCCTCTGGCATTACCAGAAACATTGTCTGCCGCAAGCACAAATGCACGCAGTCTTCCCTGCCTTGTGAAACACCTGTTCAACTTGCTTTTACAAGTTTAAAACAGGTCTGATATGAAAAAGTGGGCCCCTTTATTTTTTTAGCTACCTGATTCGGTAATGTGGGCCACTTTTAAGTTGCCTCCCGGGCCTATATTATGTCCCAGTCCGAACCCTATTATTGATAGATAGATCAGGCACTGGTTGTCCAGTCGTGTCACGATCCCTGAGGCCAGATGCAGCGGTACCATACTGGGAGTACAAAGGTCCTTGAGCAGTGAGCTGATTTCCAACACTGCAGGGTCATCTCACGTCTTCATGCCTAGGATCGTGGGACTACCTGGGAAGACTCAGTCTTTTCAAACAATGTTGCAGTTGATGGCTATTTCATCAACAGAAAAAATGGGCATTAGACTTCAACCCATGGCACAGCCTGGGAGAGGGCACGGATTTGGCACCTTTGTGAAGTAAAAAATATTAGCCCATCAGCAGAACTGTTGGCGGACTTGCAACGGCGGCTGCCCTCATTTTATTCACCACCTTTGTAAGACTTGTCCTTTCCGGCCCGCTTTTGCCGAAATGTTGTACTTGTTTGGCATGTGCAGTCGTAAGGGAAATGAATAATCTGCAGCCACACAGGTCTCTGATCCCACTGAAAGAGGTGAGTAGTGACAAAGCGTATTCTCTTTGCAAGAGCACCGACTCATTGCCCCAAAAGCTAACTGTATTAAAAAAGATAGAACCAATCTACACAATAAAGCGTGATTGAACTGGCTGCCTCCCATTCTGCCTGACAGTAGAGCGCAATTATATTAATTGCTGAGGAGGCTTCAATGGTGATTTCTCGTTCTTTCTTTTTGAAATAATTATTGCTGTTTACTGTCCTGTCGGGCAGGCGCATCATTTAAATTGCCGTCAAGGTTATTAGGCACAATTCAATTGCTTACTGTGACCTACAATATGAGATGTGGACACATTACAGTGGATTAAACTGCAACCTATTCTGTTTCGAAACAAGTCTAACAGTTCAAACGTTTTAAACTAACCGACATTACGCGAGTCTGGCTGAAAGCAGAGTGAACAAGCATTGGCATAGACAACAGGTCTTGCATTTGGGACCTTAGAACTGTGTAGCCAGAGTTATTGGCTTTGCAAATGTCTTTAAGCTATGTTGTAGAGCAGTGTGGCAGTTGTGCAGCATGTTGAAAAGTTATAATAAAAAAGTGCTGTAAGCATTTTTGTTACCTTATGTATAACCAAGAAGACATTATGTACAACTGAATGACCTTATTAAAGAATTAACATTAAAAAATGGCCTCTAGTTTTTTTGTTCTTGCAATGCTAGAAACTTCTTCCTGCCTGTTCTAATGCTTGTTTGTTATAGCTTTTTGTTGTTGTTATGGGTTGACATAAACAATGGGAGGGTGGAGGATTGCAAACAGTACCTGAATTGCAACACAAGCTGCAGATGGACACTAGTGAAGAACCAACAAATGCCGGATTCCGAGGGTGGACTGAGGTTTTGCTGAGACATGCTGAGGTGGTGGTGTGCTGGTGTAGGGGTGATGTTGAATGATACTCAGGTGGTGTTGAGTGATTCTGAGAGAGTGGTGTGCTGGTACGGATGTGATGTAGAGGTGAAGCTGAGTGATACTGAGGTGGTGCTGAGTGATGCTGAGACATGCTGAGGTGGTGGTGTGCTGGTGTAGGGGTGATGTTGAATGGTACTCAGGTGGTGTTGAGTGATTCTGAGAGAGTGGTGTGCTGGTACGGATGTGATGTAGAGGTGAAGCTGAGTGATACTGAGGTGGTGCTGAGTGATGCTGAGACATGCTGAGGTGGTGGTGTGCTGGTGTAGGGGTGATGTTGAATGGTACTCAGGTGGTGTTGAGTGATTCTGAGAGAGTGGTGTGCTGGTACGGATGTGATGTAGAGGTGAAGCTGAGTGATACTGAGGTGGTGCTGAGTGATACTGAAACATGCTGAGGTTGTGGTGCTGCACTGGTGCTCAGGTGGTGCTGAGTGATGCTGAGTTGGTGCTGTGTTGATGGTGAAGTGGTGCTGCATTGGTGCAGTGGTGGAGAGAGCGTTGACAAAGTAGTGTAGATTGAAATGGCAAATAGTTCAGTGGTGCAGAGTAGAGTGGGTAGCGTGGACTTGGTATATTTTAATAGACTTTCTGACCTGATTTACTGCTCACAGAGTTTAAGTAAGAAGAATCAAAGTAACTATCCAGAAAGACATTCAGTCTTCTTGTGATAGAAAACTAGAATAAAATACTTGTTATTTAAAATAAAATCCAGTCATCTAGTGAGTGGCAAGCTAGAAAAGGAGCAGGACCAAGCCATTCAAAATTCCTCTTGTGAAAAAATTCCCCTTTTCTCGTGGTCACCCCAATATTTTTCTGAGTTTCATTGTTGCTTTTTAGACTCTGCACAGTGGGATACTGCTGTGCAGTGCCAAGTGTATGTGCCCTGACCCCTAAAACATGTAGAAATTGACTAATCCCTGATTGTCTTACTTAACAATTCGAAAGGGCCATAGTATATGGAGTGAAAATACACCCAAGACATGAAAAGTTAAATTCCCTCTGTGGACGTGTAGAAAATGAATGTTACAATGGCCCTACAGTAACAAGGAGTTAAAAGCTATTTCTACTTTGGCAAGTCTAGCTCTCCTCTGTATAAAAACGGGGTACAGATTAAAATACTAATACTGCTATGTCAGGAATAGGACAAGCTAGAAAGATAATTAAACCAATTGTTTTTAAAGTTATTAAAAAAATCCAAATCAATGATGAAGTTGGATTTTGAATAAATATTAAGGAAAAATAACTTTTAGAAAGTCATCCTTTACCGATATGAACTATAATAAGGATAATTAGAATAAGCCTCTGCCAGATCCCAGCCTGTGCTCAAGCCCGGGAAAACTGTGAAAAAAGTGTGAAATGCCTTCCAGAAGGAAACAATAGGCTAAACTGAATGGGCACAGATATTGCCTCTGAATTCCACAGAATATTCACAATGGGGGCTGTGGGTATTCTGTTAACACCACACTATCAAATCTCGCTTGACAGTTTTGTTGAGCCACATGTAACACACGAGGTGCATTTGGAAGGGGCAGAACAGGATACCAAGACAATTATTGTGTGTCTCCTGTCTAATTGCTTAAGGACCCAGCTTTTGTCATAACAGACTTCTGTCTCTGGGTTTGTGGTGGGTGCAGTGCCTGGATTTTAGTGGTACATGTTATAGAACACTGGTGATTTCCCTATAACACTGACACACACCCCCAGCTCTCAAGCCTAGTTTACTCTGGCCGAAGACGTTTGCTATATGGAAAATGCCCTGGCCATTGCATTTTGGGCCTATTTGTAGCAAGGCAAACTGAAACTACTCTAAAAGTGTGTAGGGTTACTCCCCAGAAAATTTCATCCCATTGGTTGGGGACTGCCCAGGAGTCAATCCCATCAGCTAGGCAGTGTCAGACATAAATGTGGCACCCAAAATCAACCCATCACAACACTGCTATACTTGAAAAAGAATTCCACGTGAACTGACCCTGCTGCACTTGCCATCTGTGACCTTTGAGAAGAACCTGAGGCGACTGGACCCTCTTCCAAATGAAATCCAAGGACAGAAAGATCTCCAAAGATTACTAAGATGATCTCTTGCATGGCTCTATGAGCATAATAAAGCTGAAGAGGGCACTCCTGTGAAAAATCACAGCTAACTAGTGACAAATGCACCTAGATGGGCTTTTCTGCTACCGTCTGTCTGACACTCTGAGAGCTTTTAAGTCTGTCCCTTGCAGTCCTCTGTCACCAAAAGTAGGTTGGGAACTTTTTAAAAACTTTTGCTCAAGAGCTTCAAGGAAACTGACCACAATAAGAATCCAACTCGCAGTTCACTGCTTTGGAATGAATGTCAGGTTTGTTACAAATGGAGAAGAGTTTTCCTCAGAAAAACAACAGAGCCCTTTTTCAGATTTTCCAATTTCCCTATTTCCCTGCCCTTGTGAGGGCAATCTACTTAGGATATCTGACCCATGATCCACTGTAGTGGGCATCACAACATGCCCATGTCCCTATCTACTGGGACCACTGACTACTATTGGCAATTTGTACTTTTTGGTGGAATTTTCTCTTAAATCTTTAAAAGTCATATCTCTGGACCCTCATGGTGGATTGTAGTCACTGTAGTGTCATTTAGCTCAATACATTTTTCTCTATGTTTATAATTGGAGTGGGATTGTTATTGTGCTATGTTTTTTACTTTTTGTGATCGTTTTAGTATTTAGAAACGCTTTACAGATTTCCCTTTTTACTGTGTTGTGTTGCTGACTTTTTAACTGTTTGTCACGTCTAAATGCTTTATACATTTCCCTTCAGCTGCGCCTGTTTGCTCTGTGCACAGATACCAGGATCTGAGTTCAGGTTTAAATTAATGAAATCTTTAACTGGACCTAAAACGTTAGCAACTGTATTACTTGTTGTGGGCTACCAGCAACATTAATGAATAAATCACTTTCTCATACTTCTTGTTCTTTTCCACTTCCCACTTCCCTTCAGTTTATGGGGTTCAGTCACTGAGATAGCCAGAAGTGTCTTGGCGTCAGATTCTGAGGGGAAAAACATAATCCACGTCACTCCTGCAAAACCACAGCATACTACAGTTAATGGCTTTTCAATTCTTTTCTGATTGTGGCCTGCCAGTCTGAGAACCTTCATTCATATGCTTCAAGGAGTCAATAGTGCTCCTGCCTAAGGAGATCGTCTTCGATTTCTGCAATGTCACCCAAAAGGCATTTATCTCCAACGCACCATACCACTTTGTAACTAAGAGAAAGAACTCCAGAGAGCGTAACACATATGTTAAGGCTTCTCCTGCTGTGTATTAAGAGTCTGGAACAACTTTCCTTAATAGACCTGGCAAGCACCCTCTCCTCTCTTTAGGAAGCAAGTGAAGAATCGCATATTCAGCAGCATATCATTACAAGCAAGCCATATATGCTGCATCAGATACCATATGAACAGATAACCTACTTAAAGGCGTAGACGTTTGACAAGTCCTTTAACTACAGAGCCCAAGATACTTCATTTGTAAAGTGCACTTTTAGGTTCATGCATGACATGGTCACATTTACTCATACATGAACAATAACCACTGTCCCTTCATCTTTTTTCAGGCAGTTCTTCCCTCCAACATATGTCACCTCGGATGCTGCCAAGGTCTGCATTATTGCAGAATGGAATCTAAAATTTCACCTCGGTCCATCTATTTAGGTGAAGCAAACCGCTAGACTTGGTTCAATCCACTGGACTATATGGTGGGGAAAACCGTAACCCCTGTGCAGTCTACTGATGAATGTAGGCAACATGAAGATATTAAGTATTTCTGTTTCCACAACTGGGCTCAGGTATTCAGGGTTCCCTTATTTAAATCTACCTTATCCACACACCGTGAGGGCTGAATGTTCTGTGCTTCCAAAAGATTTCTCATCTGACTTTCCCTTACCTATCCCAGCAGTGCTTCCCTTGTGCACATCAGTATGAGAGGTTTGGATCTGAATTTCATGAAAGCACAAATGCCAAATTGGGGGTTGGGACTGGGAAGTTTTAATACAATGAAACCGCCTTTTCATCGCCCATGAAGTCTTCAAGTACTTCAACAAGCGAGGTGCATCAAAAACAGAGAGAAGCAGCGTGGAGCCCCAGGGTAGAACTGAAGAAAGAAGCAGCATCTCCATGTGGTCCTATAAACTGTACCATCAATTCACAACTCATTGTTTCACCCGCAGAAACCGTCAGCCAAAACTCACGAGAAATGCTGCCAATTGTCTTTGCAGAGTAAAACCAGACAGACGCTTTAACAGTCAGTCATTCAACACCTTAAGTATCTCTGGCATTAGATCACACTAAAAACCAGAAGAATGCTAAATATATGCTTCTTTTGAACAATCTCTACCATACAGGCCTAGAATGTCTCCTTCAAGCAAACGTGTTAGAAACATAGCAAAGTGGCAATGGTAGCAGGGGCAAAGCCAGTGGTGCTTTCTGGGAAAGGTGGCACAATTTGGTGCCATAGGTAGAGCGATTCGTAATCTACTAAGTGCTGAACGAGTTTGTAAGGCGGAATCTGGTCAATCGAATACCCAGCCAATGGCAAATAAGTCCAAAAGTTCTAAACAGTGATTTAAAGACTAGGGGACATATTTATAAGCCCCTAGCGTCACCTCGCGCCACATTAGCGTCATTCTTTTACATTAATGTGGCCCAAGGAGGCCAAAATCCTAGCACCATATTTACAAAGTGGCACAATGCATGCATTGCGCCACTTTATAAAACTTTGTGCTACATCATGCCTGCCCCAGGCATAATCTACGCAAAGAGGGTGTTCCCCTGTTGGGGGGGGGACGGGCACAAAAAATGGCGCCAGGAAATCGAAGCAATTTCATTGCGTAATTTTGTACGGCACTTTAACTGCCTGCTCAGAGCAGGCGTTAAAAGGGGACTTCTATTATTTATAATGGGTCCCTATGTACTGTGCAGGAGTAGCGCCAATATGTTGGCGCTACTCCTGCAGAGTACATCAATAGCGTCATGAAAAATTATGCTATTGCCCCCTACCCTGCGCCATGGAGCTCTGTATTTTAAATTCTGCACACACATGGTGGTGGTAGGGGGGGCACTATGGGGCGCAGGAAAAGTGGCGCTCCACTCGGTTCAGTGCCACTTTCTATAAATCTGCCCCTATCTACCCTTGTGTTATTTATTAGCAGAACACATATATTGTCAGTATCCAAAATGACTGTCCATTTCCTACAAAGCCAAGAATAGTATAACAATGAGCACGTTTATATTCTTAGTTATTTGATTTTGAGCCCAATATTAAGCAACTGTGATTTGTATATTTAGTACAATCAGGGCCAGCTTTAGCGCTGGTGACGCCTAGTACTACAATGTTTGTTGGTGCCCCCAAATGACCACTTCAGCCATGGATTCCCTCTTCCCCCTTCAACAGTGTCCCATAACACTCTCTCACATATGCTTTTTTTGTTTTATGGCTCCACTCATACCAGTGTAGGGTGTCAGAGCACTTTACATCAGACACATTACACAGAGACAATCGTGTGTAAATCAGTGTAAAGGAAATATTACATAAGACAGAACTACAAGGTGTAGGAGTCACATGTCATCCATATCGGTAGGCAGTACAGTTTAAGACTGCTTGGTATAGAAAAGCAAAAACACTGAATTTAAAAAGTAACACCATGGTTGAGGGGTTCTCTTTATTTCCAAAAAGTGATTTATATCCATATGAACCCTTCTGGCAACATTAGGATAATGAAAGACTGGGGAAATAATCAGAACGCTCCAATCTATAGCTTGTAGTTTGCATGCAGTTCTTCGATGACAGTTAATAGCTCTCTGCTCTACATTAGGATTTTAACTTAAAAAGTGCAAGTAGCAAAAGGATCTTTGACAAAAACAGTAACTGATTGACCTATTTACATTAGATGCACTTTTTGATCTGCATGGTGCACGTACTTTGCAGCAGGCATATTAACCCTCATCACTACATTTTGATGAGTCAAAACTTCCACTAGACAAAACACCAATCTCTGTCAACGAATAACATTTATCACCAGCGTTATCTTGAGATTTTTATTGTTGCCTGAAAATTACTGAAAGCAAGGAAGGGGCAGGCAGCAGGTGCTTTTTAAACAGTAATATACTTGCAAACACACCCCCACCCGAAGTCAGCGCCTGTGCGGTGGTACGGGTCGCACCATCCTAGAGTCAGTGAGGTGAGGCCTTTAGAGTAACCTGGAATGGTCCCTGGTAGTTACCACTTAAGGAACGATGCTAGTTTTTGCTATCTCCCAAAGCTGTTTGACTGCGATCTCTTTCTGGCTTCATGGCTTTAGGGGTTAAGGATAATGGTGATGTAGGTGTTCAGGGATTCAGTTGACCCAAGACCTCTCCATTCTCAAATCTCATATCTAATCTTGGAAGCCCATAAAGTATTGCTGTACAAGACAATGGATGCAGGTGTGGGCTTATAAGGGAGCCCTTGTTCTGTGCTTTGTCAAGTAGGATTTATGAAAGATTTGGCTTTACCATGGTACAGAGGGGTTGACCATTCAGGTATTCTAAAAACCTTGGGGCAGTCTGTGTTGAGGCCGATGCTCGCTAGCTACTTAGGGGTTGGTTGCTGCTCTGGTCCATTGCCAGGCCTGTGGTCAGTGTAGGGAATTGTTGTAAGGGTGTCTCTTCAAACCTTGGAACTTGATTTTTACAAATCTGTGGATACTATGGATGTTATTCCTAGTGACAGTTACATCTGCTAGGTCTTTTGTGGAACTGAGGTATCTGGTTTTCTCAAATTTTGTCTAAACAGGATACTTCTGTGATTGTGCTGTATCCTTCTTTCTATGGTGGCTTTCTCGTGTAACTCAGAGAGCAGGACTGGGTTCTATTGTTCCTTACTGCTTCTGGGTCTCTTTTAGGGGTCTTCCTTTCATATTTTGGAAGTTTGCAGAACACTTAGCATTTACTTCGATGGTTTCAAAGAGTTCCATTCTATTTGTGACAAATTTGGTTTCTTCCAAAGAGGTCTTCCCCGTTCTGGGGCTGTTTTCTGTAGGTAGGGTCATATCATTCTATTTGCGTCAACTTTCGTTTCTTCAGAAGAAGTATTCACTTTTATGGGTTTGTTCTCAGTAAGTGGCTTATACATGTATTTGCTACTGCACGTCTTAAGGCAGGAGCTTTAACAGTCATCCAGATGAGATCAAGCACAGGAATGCTTTCTGGGCAGTGTCCTGTGATGTTTCCATATTTGCTATTAATGCCAAGTAGTAGATCACTAATTCTGTATGTATTTAACCTTGAACATAAATTGCAAGGGAGAGGAACTGAAGAAGGAGCTTGCAACAAAGGTTGTGGCAGCAGTCCAAAGAGATAGTGTACACTGTTTTGCTTCCTGCTGGGCGAATTTATGTTTGATTCTGTAGTGGATCCTAATTTAATATGTCATTTACTACTTGAATATAAGTACCTATGCATGTATTGGCACAGCTACATATTTATTATTCAATTTACAACATTCAAAATATTCAAGTAATAAATGACATATTAAATTAGGATCCCTTACAGACTGACCATCTTCTGTTATTACTGAGCAATGACTCCTCCTATACGTATATAATAATCTCATCTCGATTAGTGTATGTGGGTCACACATAAAAGGCTATTGTTCACAAATAGCGAAGTGTGTGTATAGTGATGGTTTTAAATAGTTTTTTTGGTATCTGTCTGTCTATCTTATTTTTTGCAATTATTATTGTTCAATATAAAAAGGATGTAGTTTTTTTTTAATAATCACTTCTTTGGTCTTGTGCTATTTGAATATTTCTATGTTTGTTTTATTTCTAACTGGTGTTTTCTTCAAAATTGTTAGCTGCTTTGTGTACCTGTTTTGTTTTGAATGTTTTTATATTTAATAATAATTGTTTGTTATTGTATTATTGTGCATTGTTTGTATTTGTTGCATTAAAACCCTGAAGAAGTCCACTTGTATGGACAAAACACATTGGCTGTTGTTTGCTGTTGGTACGTGGTTTTTTAAGGATACACAGACTTGAGAAGTTGAATAGGACTCTCTTTTCAAGTGTTTTGACGCAGTGCACCTCAAATATGTATATGATACAGGAGGGTCTTTGCCTAAAATGCAAAAAAGAGAGATTAGTACCCTAGGAAGTAATCACAGTGTTTTTTTATATATATTAATCTGTGGAGTGGCACTTTAAAGAGACAGTACAACATTCTCATTTATTGGGTAATGGGATAAGAATGATACATATTACTAATATATTTATTCAGAGTATTTTCACTGCTACTGCAATATCTTGTGCATCCATCTTTATTTACTATGCCACTGGTCTGGCTGATGAGCCCTAACTAGGGCAAAATTGGTCCTGGGTTGCTTGTGTTTCAGTTTAGAGACAACCTGGCCTGTGTTGAGAAGGAAAAGTCCCATGCATGGTGAGGGACATGAACATCTGCCCTGAATGCCCCAACTGTAATGATGTTGACCTACAGGCTAACTCAATTACAGTTCCACTGCTGAATGCTTACCTCAACCTTGCTCTACATTAGTTGGGGTGCATTTCTCCACAGCATGTGCGTGTTATAAATGTGGTGGGTATATGTGTGCCTGTCATTGGTAAAAAGCATGAAGGATGTAGGGCTGTGCAGTGCGTGTATATTATATGCATGTGCTTGGTGTATGTGTGATGCAAATACATGTAAGATTCTAAGTTCCATTTTGGGAGACTGGAGGAACATGAGGCGGTAGAGGGATACCCTCAGACAAATTTGTGGATTTTGGATTGCTGTATTCCTGTGAGTCAAGTGGGAGGAAGGGTATCCAGGATTTTTAGTCTACTTCAAAGAGTGCTCTTTGATTTAGAGGGAGGCCACTGGGAAGGGGCCTTGGCACATCTCAGGAAAGAGGTAGGGCTGATAAGAGAATCATAAAGAGTAGGCCTGTGGCCAAGGGGGAAACGTTTTATACACAAATCACTTAGGCTGACATTGAGGTATGAATCTCTAGTCACTCCCATGGCCTGTGCTGTGGGGCAATCAGATTTGGGATTACTACTGCTGTGAAATACTGCTTTCTGGAAGAATGGCAAGGTATAGAGCACTTTAAAAAAGAAGCAGACCCAACATAGACATCAAAGACCCAGACTCTAAAACATATTTGGTGTCTGGAAATGGACTTAAGAATGAGAGCTTGAGGCTCCCAAAATTGCCAACTGTGAAGCAGCCAGTCAGGCTATGCAAAGAGAAGAAGCTCTGCAAGGCTTCTGCCTATGACCAAGACTAGAGACTAAAGCCTGCCAGTTGCCCAGCTAAATGATGGGACATCACCCATGGACTTCAAGACCATCTGTCCCTGGAATGTGGAGCACCAGTGCCTGCCTGCCTGCCAAGACCAGGGTGCCCTGTGGGGAAGAGGAGAGCACTGGGGGAGCAAGCTGTTTTGGGGGAGTCTGTCAAGTGGATCCCTGTAGTGAAGTGTGTTGAGGCGGCTGCTGCACTGATTGCCTGAGTGCAAGTAAAAGTCGTCGACTTCTTGTATGCCAGAGGAGGGCCGCTCTGAGATGAGCTGTGACCCCTGCTGCACGAATTGGGTCATCATCCGAGTGCAAATTGTAAGTCAATGATTCTGAATGCAAGGTGAGACTGCCATGAAAAATTTTGCTGTGCCGATCAGGCTTTAGTATGTGTACAAAGTGGAGACAGAGACACCGTATGCTGGGGGTACTAACAGGACAAGGAAAAGAGCGTGGGCTGGTCGAGACCATCTCTGTGAGAAGGAGGCCACCGTTGTGACCCAAGTGAGCCCAAGATCCAGAGCCTAGCATTCCCTCCCCCCGCCACTTGTGGGGAAGATACCAAGAAACCTAACAAGCCCTGGAGGAGTATTGAGGACCACAGGGCCACTGCAGCATGCGCTCACAGACTTCAGTCGCTCAGCTCCTGCTGGTGCGAGTAAGACACATTTATAGTCTAGACAGCCCCAGGAGAACTGATCTGCCACATAGCACTTCGGCGCTGGAACACTTTTGACTTTAATAAAGAGTCGGAGTGGGACTCCTGAGACTCGGACTACTAATGGGGATTCACCTGAATGCAGTCTATAGTGAATGAGGAATAACCAGTACTGTCTGTGAAAGGGGAGTGGGACTCAGGGACCTGCCTATGATACACTAGAGTCCTGACCTCAGTACTTTGTGTTCACATATAAATATTCCTTTTTTCATAAAAGCAAGTATTTGATTGAAAAATCATTGCAGCTGATGAACATATTTTGAGTTGTAAGCCTGTGTTCACCCCCGTGTCCACCTCTCACCCTTCCCCCTCCCTCCTAAATTCCTTGGACTGTGCAATCCGCACTACCATTGAAAGTCAAGTGCTCAAGAGACACTTGGCCCTGTTGCTCAGGATCAATAGTAGGCCTGGGCGAAGTTCACAGAGTTCCAGTCCACGGAATTCCTCGCAGTTGATATGAAACTTTGTGGAATTCCACAGAGGCTGGGTTCTGTGTGCCATGGAGTGGCACCCTCTCCTGAATGCCCCCAATCTCGGAAGCTGGTTAGCCAGGCCAGGCCCTGCTTAGCGTTTCTGAGATCGGGCACATTCAGAAGAGGGCTGAAAGCAGTGAAAGCTGCTGTTTCAGGCCTCTTGTACACCAGCCTGCCCAAGCCCCTTGTCCACTCTGTTAATGGCCAATTAGCTGTCTTGATGGGGAGCGGAGCTTAGCGCTGCCTTACACCTGAATAGGGCTGTGTCTGTCTCCACACAAAGGGCTGCATAACACCCTGTAGATTGTCTGGCACCAGGGAGGGCAGGGACCTTATGGACTTCAAAGGAAGGCCTGGAAGTTTCTCCCACCTTCCAGACCCAGGGCACCAAAGTATAAATACTGGACCCTAAACCTCACCAAATCAGATTCTACTGTAACCAAGTACACTCTGCCAGGAAGAAGGACTGCTGTGCTGCCGGGAGGGACTACCACTCTGCAACTACATCAATGTGTTGGCCAACAGCTGCTGTTGTAGGAAGGACTGCCACTTTGCTACTTGCTGTGCTGTGATGGCCTACTGCTGCTTCTATATGACAAACTGACATTTTGCTGTTCGCTCTGCTGTATTGGCCTGCCGCCTGCTGCTTCTGTGCTGCAGTGAGAGAGACTGGACTTGCTCTCTTCATCCTTGAATGCAAGAATCTCCAAGGGCTTGTTGGCTTTCCTCCTGTTCTTCTACAGTCTCAGGGGCATCAAAGACTGCCTTCAACTCAACTGCTACAGCACCTGTACTCTGCCATCTGTCAGTGGACCCTGCCAAGTGGTGCCACCCCAGTCCTGGACCATTGCAGTTGGGACGAAGGTGCTTGACCTTCTGTGGTTTTCATCAGAACCGTTGCAAAGCCTTGCAAAGCAATCCTGCTCGGACTGTGCACCAGGATTTAAGGCACTGTGTTCAGCGGACCCAAGGTGATCCCTGTAGCCGGAAGGCGCTCCATCGCGGTCAGTCTGAACTTGTGATTTTATCCCAGTTCAGTACATCCAGATAACCCCAGTTGGTGCTTTGCGCTTCTATGAGCTATTTTCACCTAAATATTTAAAACTGCACATCTCAGGATCTACTTATTGGATTTTTGTTGTTTTGGTCTTGTTTTAATCAGATACATATTTTCTAGTCTTCTAACCAGAGCCTTTTTTTGGTGTCACTCATTGTGTTACTGTAATTAAGTGTTGCACTACTACTTTATACATTGCTTCTTAAATTAAGCCTGACTGCTCTGTGCCAAGCTAGCAGGGGGTGAGTGCAAGTAATTTAGGGTGTGTATCTGACTTACCCTGATTAGAATTATGGTCCCTACATGAACAGGATGCATACCTCTGCCAACTAAAGACCCAATTTCTAACACATGGTATGCAAAAAAACAATGGATTAGGTTGCGGCACAGGTAATTACCAGTGGCTGCGATTAATTCAAGCATTCCATTCATCATTTTTCAAAATATTTTAGCATGTCACCCTAAGTGGGGCAGTTATTCCCAGACTTGAGTCTCATGCACACTGAGTCACTGGAACCGAGCTAAAACTGGTTGATGACCCCTAACCAGGTCGAAACCAGTAGTGGGTTGCTTGTGATCTGGTTCAGGGAGGACCTGGCCTGGCAGTTCAGACTGGACTGCTCCAATTAGAGCAGGTTCAAGACTGATTTGCACATGGCTAGGTCCAAACTGGGGTGGCATGGCTTTTGTGTACTTTAAAAGTTGCATTCATCAACATATAGAAAACACTTTCACCTAATGGTTTGATTTTGAAGGGGGGTTCTCATACCTGATTTAATGTCGGGGTTCAAACTGAAGTTTCCTGCAAAGCATTTTACGGCAATCAAACAATTTCCAGTTTTTTCTGTACCTTCATTTGAGCAGCTTAGTTTTTCTCTGACAAGAGATATTGAGATATGTATTTAATGGTATGCACTCTTCATAGCACATCCTTAGTGCTGATGAACATTTCACAACCTGCACTGTCCCTCGTAATTAGGTGCACTTAGCTGGTGGCAAAATGTCATGGTGTTAAGAAAGAAACATTGGCAATTTGTCTCACCTTTGTGACCTAATTTCTTTGCCAATGTTTTTTAGCCACGCTTTATAGAAACAAAAAAGCATCTGATGCATTTGCCCTCACCATTTTGCAGGTGCATGCACAATGATGCACACCTACAAAATGACGCATTTGCTTTTTTTCCGAGTCTAGTAACTAAAAAGAAAAGAAAACGTGTGAAAGCATTTTTTTTATTAAAGCAGACAGGCAACAACATGAGTGTTGAGGGGAAGCAACAGGGAAGGTGCTGACTGAAGGGAAGCAATGCACAGAAGCTCCTGGGACAGTGCAGGAGGGTGTAGGGCATGGCAAAGCAGTCAGGCAACAGAGTGCAACAGGAGTGCAGGGGGAGAGACGTGCACGAGGGAGATGGCTCAAAAACACTCAAATTGAATGTGTCACACAAAAGAAAAAAGTAGTGCTTGAAAAGCAAGCAGTGGACTCAGGTATACCAACCAGTCAAAGAGATTGCAAAGAGCCAATGCTCCATTGGCGGACAAACACAAGATTGACAAGCTGGGCCACATATAAGAAGCAAACAAATGACAACGACATGGAAGTCTAACCAGCGGCAAGTAATGGGTGTGCTCCAGGTCCCTTTATGTTCTTGGTTAGCCACAATATGACTTGCAACAGACAGAGCACATGCAGTCTAGTGGGAACAGCCTAAAAATAAGTGGGGTCCTAGTAAACAAAATAAACACATTGAAGGAGAGAGGGTATCAAAATCACCTCAGGCAAAAACAGCCACACTTAGATTGCATCAGTGTTTGTCCTGTGGTGAAATATCTGCAAATCGTTCTTATCTAATACAACTGATAGAATTCACCAAGCATATACGCAAAATAATTCCAAATAATGTATGCATCTAGACTTTCTTTACAAGTTCACATTTTGCTGAAATTTTCTACCACAAAGAAAACTATGAACGATATTCACCAAAGTACTTTCAGAGGTACCCTACATTTATGGATAAAAACACCACAGTTACGCCTGCCAAGTAGTCATGCAGACTCTTGGCAAGTGTAAATGCAGTTACTACTACAGAATTCTTTGTCGTGAGTGTTAAGAAATCTACAGTAGTAAATCCCACACAGTAGCACACAGGGCATTTAAACGAGTGTTTGTTGCCTTGCAAGTTTGTGGCTGCCCAGAAACAGGACCATTTATTAGCATTCACAAACTCTAATATGGCCACTTCCCACCCTAGGGAAAGTTATTTGAATAAAGGGCTGGAGTATTGTTCATTCCTGGATAAAAAAAGGGAATGCATAACCATTATATGTGCTGGAGATGTACTGGAATAGTTTTCTCCATATGAAAAAACAAGCAATGACAAATTCAGTAGGAGTCACCTTTAGGGCCTGTTGGCTCTGCCACTGTTTTTTAGTCATGCTGTACAGCATCGCCAATACATTCACTGTGGCTAAAGAAAAGACATTTTTAACAAAAAAGGCACCAGATGTGGCTGTTGGATTATTTTGTGGGTGTGTGCACCATGCCTGAGCGCACCTACAAATTGAAGAAGGCAATATTTTTGTTGACGTGTCATGGGAAGCACTCAACATGGATGGCTAAGGTGGGGAGAAGCAGCATGACAGGGGAAGGTGGGAAATGCAACCTAGGGGGCAGAAGTCATGCAGTGGTCGAGGGCAGGGGGAGAAGCAACGGTCAAGAGAGAAGCAGGGCACACATGTGGGAAGCAGCAAATACGACAGGGGTGGGGAGGAGAAGCAACAGGTGAGAGAGCAATGTGGAACAGGCAGGGAGAAGTACATGGGCGAAAGAGAGCAGTACAAAGATTGGAGGGGAGAAGGGAAGCACACTAGAAAACAGCTGAAAAACACATGCACTCTACTGGAGAGCTTAGGACAAAAGAAAAAAGTAGGTCCCTAAAAGTAAATTGGCAATGGTCCAAGAGTGGGGTAGACACATTACAGACAAGAAAAGCCATTGGATAAGAAGCAGGCAAATCAGAGTGACAGGAAAACCAACCAATGGCAAGCAATGGGAGGGCCCCAAGCCTCTCTGTATGTTTTTGGTTAACCTCGGACAAGCCTTACAACAGACAGCACATGTACAGTCCAGTAGGCTTGATCTATCAAATGTGTAGATTCACAGAAGGGTCCATCCCCCCATGCTGAAATGTAGGATTATATAGATTTCTAAACTGAAGGATAGGATTGCACAGGGGATGCCACATTATATTTGCTGTAGTATGTCTGACAACCTGTATCTGGTGCAGTTTTCCAGGCATACTTTTGGAAAGGTTTGTTTAATAAAAAATGAAGTATGTTGAGGTGCAGATGTAAATCTCCACTCATACTTTCACAGGCTTTTTCTCGAATGGAATCCTTCATGTTTTCCTTTCAGAACTCCGTTTTTTACCGCTATAAATATATATATGTACACATTTTGCAAAGGTCACGCTCTTGACGCAGTGGTAAAGTAGTGCAAAAAAGTATCCTTCATTAACCCGCGAAGTTTTCCATAACCCTTTGTGAAGGCTTCAAAAAACTCAAACATCTTTGCAACACCCTTCGACTCTTCTTTTAGGCATTCAGTACAACACACTTCTACATTAGCACTTCATCTGAAATCCATTTACTGCTACAATTTAATTTCAATCATCGTCACCTTTTCACATGTATTATTCAATTGGAGGAGATGAAAATATTGTAATTAACAATTGAAAATAAGACAAAATAGGCACAGGTGAAACAATGTATTCGTTTTCCAAATGTACCAAACTCGTTGACCTGACTAATGTGTTGCATCAAATTCTGAGCAGGACCCATCTACATAAAAATAGGTCATTTGCATATAATCACAAGGCTAAAACGAATAAGGCAACAACATATCTAAGTGGTTGTGGTAATTACTGCATCATAGAGGAACATGTAGCTGCCCTTCATTAACGCATTCCACCTTGGTCACTAAGGCAACCAACCTTTATTTGATCTTCACTTAATTCGCCTCCTGCTAGGATGCACCATATTTTCTTGTAAATTGCTTTAATGGGTTCAATATCAATACATGTACCAAGAATGACGGCAGTAATATGGCACTGATCAGATACTGTGATTCCACTTCCGAAATGACTGATAATTAGATGTTGCTGCATTTAAAGTCGGGTCCTCTTGAAACATGTTCTTTCATCTGGCAGGTGCAACATCAAGCTGACAACTATTGATGCGATGTGTTTTTGATCTGGACTACTTTTGGAAATGTTGCCTTCCCCTGCTGTGTTTTACTAACACGACAGAAAATGAAGTGCCCTGGATGTAAAATCCAGGGGAACCCTTTGTTAGCAAATGGAAACAGGTGGAGCAAACCGTGTGTCATAATCCATCTCTGCCCTTTACTGTTTGGTCAAGCCTCCCTGCCCCCCACCTCCGAGGGTTTGGCAATTCAGTGAGTGAAATGGCTGCACACATAAAGATTAATGCAGATGCAAAGCTGAGAGTGGAGAGTGCCACTGTAGGACATACTGTATGATGTCCACAAAAAATCCCAACACCAGGTGTGTACAATGGGCAGCTGAAAAGATAAAACAAATAGGTTTTTCTACCATCAATGCCTTTGAATTAGTTTGTGAAGTTTAAAGTGCACGTATATATTTTGTTAAAATGGGAATATGAATTTTAATGTGGATGCTTTAATGCACAGAATTGCCTTCCTGCCGGATCATCTCTTTTCCGTGCCTGGTGACTGTCCTGCGGTGTGTTGATCGGTCATGGCTCAGCCAGGTGTCAGATGATGTGTCAGATGACTATGCTCCTGGTATGCTTCAATAAACTTTTTAATATGACTACTACTCAAAAGTAATGGCCTACGCACTTACTTTCTCGGCCATAAAAGCATTTACAGTCAGTCAAAACCCCCAGATTCCTCTGCAAGATCTCTTTGATTTCCAATTTCTTACATAGCCATTGAGGAGGATGCAAGGCAGGCACATTGGAAACTCACTTAGGGATCATTTCGCTCCTCTCACGTTGTCAACCACCATCAGCTTGTCTAAATTGGAACTTCAAGATACTAGAAGGTTCCCGTCTTCTGCAGGGTCCACCAAGGATCCATCACCAACTCCATCATCTTCAGTATGTTGATGGAATGCCTTGGATCAACACTCATGGACAACATCAAGACATCAACATCCCCCCTTCTCTCAACTCTATATCAAAATCTCCTTGACTGCTGACGTCAAGCTAGTTTGAACCTACCTTTATCTATTGCAGAACTGGGTGTCAATCACTCACCTAAAGCTGAAGCTAACAAAATAGAATTCATGCTCATTGTCAACAATACCAAACAATCGCAGATGCAAGCCTAGCTGAACAACATGCATATAGATGGCTTCAACACTCAGTCAACATTTAAAGAAAATTCTCACTGATTTGCCCAAAACACAGACCTCAATCTGAAAGAAAGATTTGCAAAGAAAACCAAGACAGTATGATATGAGCTCCTTCTGCTGAAATAAATTAAAGCTGACCTTCCAAAAATGATGTCAGAAATACAGCGCAGGCCCTAATTCCCTCTTGCTTGCATGGAGGCAATGTCTTATTTAACAATCTGAAAGATTTCTCTTTGGCACTCCTCAAAATATCTAACAAAATGCATCCCCAACATTGAAGGAACCACATTAGTCGTCCCTCGAAGCCTGCATCACTTATAAGGACACTATGAACCATACCACTGTATTCCTAGCTGAGAAAATTACTCTCAGGTGGCATTGCCAAACTAAGAGTCAGGATATTGGAAGACTGAATCTGAAAAAATGTTTAAAAAATAAAAATAAAATAAAATAAGCCCACAAGGCAGCCCTGCCCCCTCCACGCACCCAGGATATAGAACATCATGTCCATCAATATCAGAACAGCTTGTGCACGCTTGCAATTCAGAAATCCAGACCACTAGCTGCCTGCATTATAGGGATCCCCTATATTCTTGCTTTAGAAAAAGATCATTATCATTCCTCAGTCACATGGCCTGCTGCTCAGTGCTCCACTACACTGCCGGTAAGCTCATCAATGCAGTTACTTCAGGTGAATTGAATATGAGTATATTTTGTAAGAGTGAATAAACTCTGGCTGCTGAGTTTTGGATACCCTATAAATTATATTTTTCCAGTAGTCCTAGATAGGCTGCATTGCCACTGTAAATATATGACCGTACAAAGGCATTTATGGCATGCATCATACGACTATAGGTAAGAGGGGAAAGACCAGCTGAAGAACAAAAAACTGGTCATATCAGCATCTAGACTTAGCTGGTACCTGCTAATCAAATGAGGGGTCAAAATCAATTCGTGTTCTAGGTTTTTGACTTTCACAGTTAGAAGACTTAAAGAACCAAGCCACAGTCTGTTCACTCAGCTACAAGGATGATTTTGTATAAGTAGTATTTCCATTTTCAGATAGAATTTTCTTGAAGACAATTTCCTGCTTTTAAAAGTGACAGTGGAAATTTGGTGGAATCCAGAGGAGAGTGGTCTTGTAGACTAGAAAGCATTTGAGTGTTGTCTGCATAAATATATACCTTGATGTTCAAGATACGCAGCAGATGAGCAGATATGCACTAAATAATGAAAGTGAAATTGAAGGCTCCTGTGGCAATTCCCACCTAAATAATTTAGCTACTGAGGTGTAAACTTAATCGAAGTGCTGATGGTTCTACCATAGAAGAAGGATTTAAGCTATTCCGGCATCTACATGATATTTTGTACTCTTTTAGATCTGTAGGTAAGAACTTTATGTTCAATGGTGTCAAATGCATCAGCATCATCTGATAGTATCAAGGCACCGACACAGCTTCCATCAGCAATCACAAGCAAGTCATTCACTACAGAGACCATCAATAAATGTGTCCCTATATTAGGTCTAACACCATCTTGGCATTTACCTACAAGGCCATTTATATAAATATATTGTTGCAGGTGGAAGAAAATAATCTTCACCAGTAGTGTAGCAAAATATAAAAATCAATGGGCCTGAGGTTCGATGGACCCTCGTTACTTCGGGAGAGTATCTTTAAAAGTGTCCTGACACGTTTTAAAGTTATCCATTTACATGCACAATTTAGGTGCCCCAATTACAGAGGTTCCACAGTTTAAACTTGTTGATGCAGCTGTCACGTCGATGTAGTCTTATGGCCCACTTGTCAATACCATTTCACTATTAACCAGAACATTCTCATGGCCTCAAACTTTCATATATTTTTAGCGTTCATATATCGCCATCCATTAACACATTCTGCCTGCAAGAAATGCATTTTGTCAGTTGGTGTGCTCAAACAAACTCAGTAGTCTATGAAAACAAAACACTCTGTCGCCATATTCCAAACTGACCCTTGCAAGGTCAAAGCTGTCTTGCATGTAGTGCAACCAATCCTGATTACTGGCATACAACCCTATTCATGAAAGACACTGGAATATTATAACTTCTATTACATGCTTTCATTGACAGAACCATTGACCAAAGCCGTCGCAGGATAATAACACACCAAACCTAAACAATGTACCAAATACTTACTTGGCAGAGTTTTTATAAACACAATCTACAAAACATTGCGGCACATTTTAGACCAACGTGTTGAAGCCTGAGTACGGATCACGAGGTTTGAATCCGATAATTCTGAACATAACTTCCTGTGAGAGCGCTACAGGATCTTTTTATTGAGAAGCTTCTGACAATCAACCTGTGAATCGGCCTGGGATCTGAGCCCAGCGTCTCCAGTTGAAGAAAGCAATGGAGGCTTGCCTTTTTACCTTTGTAAAATGTCTATTTTGCGCAAACTGCGGTTGGTGGTGAGAGCCATTTTGATCATCACCCTTCAGTGTAAATAAGTCTTAAAGTTGTCAGACAGTGAGCTCAGTGAGTTTTCTCAGCATAGAACAGAATGACAAAACGAGGTACAACTTAATTATAAATAATTTAAATTGATTTTGAAACTACATCTGGTGTCCTATGGGAGATAATTTAAATTATGGCCAGGCTCATCCAACCATTACATATTACAAAGAACATGCAAACAATCCACAGTGAAATTCATTATTTGTACTGACTGGATTTGACTATTTGGTGGGTCCATCTGTCCTGCCCTAGTTTAAAATGTGCTTTTATCATCTCTGGGCTCCTAGTAATCCCCTGATTTGGACCGATCCTCACCAGTGCATTAAAGTTTCAAATAAATGACACAAACCATGTGACATTTAAATGAAACAAATAGGCAGATAATGAAAAACCAGGTCACACATTAATCTTTCATGACTTTATTGTGTGCGCGCGCCTGGGAGCAGTTTACAGGAGGGGCTTATGAAAGGTCTGCGCTTCTCTCCTGCTCCGGGGCCCATCTCGACTCATATCTTTCATTATCTATACTTTCAAAGAGTGAGAAACGTAACGCGCACTGTTTAAACAGCTGTGAAGCCAGGTATTATAGCAACTGAGAAGATCTTTACGCATAGAAAAACACTCGTGACGCACTTGACAACTGGAACATCGCTCTCTGTCAGAAACATTAAACGGCACTCAGAGGGACAGCATTTTCAGTACACGCACAGAGTACGATACAGATTTAAAACCTCGTCATCAGCATACTGCGCAACTAAGTGCTCATCTTTCTATATCGAAAAAAAAAAAAAAAACACATTTCAGCAGTGAAATAAGAATAAGTTCCAGGGGACCCCGTTTTGCACTGAACCCCTCAGCTGGCCCAGGGCTTAATTTTTACAAGAATAAGTTGCGGGAAATGCTTGAGCCACCGAAGTGCCAATAATGCTAAAGGTAAACTATCAAGAGGTGAGTAGAATGGAATATACAAGATGCACAAAAATGTGCACCTCCGATCTCTCTATCTTGCAAAAGTTACAACAAATTGGACTCACAAACATATTCATCTAAAAAGTACATAAGCAAATGTTTTAACTGAAATGTGCTATTCATTTTTTAGACCAAGACCCTACTAAATTTGTGTATACTTTCTTAAAAGGGCTTTTAGCTAGGCATCTTCATCAATGATCTATATTGTGCCCGTCACAGTTTTCTTACATCCACTACAGCATACAGCATGGGGAAGAAGGTCACCCCGCTTAGGCCATAGAGTGAAGGCATTCTGCTGTTTCACAAGAAATACATCTCCCCCACACAAAAATAGTTGTGTTCAGTACCAGGAACCTTTATGCTAATGAGTACCCTTTTAGAGCAAGAAAAAAAGTTTGCTTTTAGCTATTTTTTTTATATTGGTAAGCATCTGGCAGCTCCACCAGCAATTAATTTTTATAAAACCTAAAACAACAGCAAACCAAAACAAGCACTGACAACGATAAAAGACTGGCAACCAATACCAGACCTATTGGCTTTCCCCAATCATGCTAGTTTGGAGAGGGGCTTTGAAGACTGTCATGGATCCTGACCACAGACCGAAATTTTCTGTGACTGTTTCACCATTCCATATCAGTGTATACACTCTCTTTGACTTACATGACTGTAACCAAAATTATTTGCTTGTAATCTGTTTTAAGTTTTTATATCACAGGTGCCACATGGAAAACATGACTTATTTTTTAATAAATGATTCATGCAAGGATTATGAATTCAGACTTGCCTTAACCCTTAGCTGCTGAGGCTTTTTCACTCCCAATGATGAGCATTCTTTTGATGTCTGGAGTACTTTGTGATTAAGTCTTCAGGACTTTTTTACACAAAAGGTAGCCAGGCACATGATTTGGATTTTAAAAGGACCCACTGCTTGTGAATTCCCCTAGAGGGAGCCAAGAAAATAGCCAAAATATAGCACCATTTTGTGTTTTTGGGAAAATATGGGGAAAAGGCTGTGCAAAAGAACATATTTGTTTTCTAAAAATGACATAAACATAGTTTTCCTGTGCTAGGATCACCATCTTTCCAGCTTTTAGGAACAAATAGAGATGTTAAAAACTATTATTTACCATAGTTTTTGCATTTTCCTAAGTGGTAGTCCATTTTTCCTATTTGTGGTGGCTTGGTTTCACCTACCTGCAGTTTGTGGTGGAAACAGGCATGAAACCCATGAGTGAGCCTGGAAAGCTTTACGTTTCTGAAAAGTAGACTAAACTTGAAATTCAGCAAGGTTCATCTATGTAAATCGCTCAAGTTTTTCCCAAAGAAAGTAATAATTGAAAGAAAAATATAACGAAAATAAGTTGGAAAAACTAACAATTCATGACATTTTAATCTATTTTTTTTTTTGCCCTGATGGCCAGTTTACAAAAGTGATATTGCATTACTCCCAACAGACCCTTTAGGTCACAGAAATAAATAGTATTTGTTGGTTGTCAAAAAGCATGTGATACCCAGAGCCAACCACCGAACTATAGAATAAAATGATTTCTCATTATGTACTGATGATTCATCAACTAATATGGTAAATTAGAACATTGGAATGCTGGAGGCTCCATTGAAAACAATGGAGTGCTGCGGGCTTTTACTGGCCGGTAAAAGCCCGCAGCGCCAACATTCCAATGTTCGCTTTGTTCACAGCAACAGCAGTGAACAAAGCCTCACGGAGCCCGAGGGGATTTAAATCCCCTCGGGCTCCGTGAACATTTTTTTTTTTAATAGAACATTCTGCCCTGTGTGGCAGAATGTTCTAATAGCCTTAGAACCTGCCGTAGAGGGCTCTACTGGCTATTAAAGTCCCTCTCCCTTGTTAAATGCCCTCGCCTTCGGCTCGGGCATTTAACGCGGGGAGCGGGCCTTTAATAGCCGGTAGAGCCCGCTACGGCGGGTTCTAAGGCTATATTCTAATGAATGAAAAATGGATATAAAGGAAACCTACGCAGGAGGGCCCAGCTGAAATATCGACCACATTGTAATAAAACTGCCTCACACATCGACTTATGGTTATGCGGTATATTGCTATACTCTGGATACCTGACACAAGAGCTGGGGGAGGGAGGGGAAGTTATGCATGCTTATGTTCAAACAAATGCGATCTTCCTGACATGATATTTATCTTATCTGTATCTGAATCATTACGCACAATGCAAAGTATTCTTGCATTTCAGTCTCCTTGTAAAAGTCAATAAAAATCGTATGGAAAAAAGGAAACCTATGCATTTCCAAATGTGCCCAAGGTACTGAGTTTAGAATGGTGTTTATTTTTAAAATTCTGAATTTGGGATTACCCATACTATCACGTGGTTCAGAAACCGTTTTGCAAATGTGTTCTTTGTTGCAAATTGTCTTATATTTGGAAAGGGGAGACATTCAATTGATAATTACAAATATCGTACTATTTTTGGTTCCCATACTTCTAATAAAAATGTTATCATACTTGTGTGGCTGTGCCTGTCGTCCATGATAAAAAATGCACCAAATTGCACTGTGGAGATATAACATTTTTTATGTTGAAAAATGGACCAAATTTGGCAAAGTGGGTCATGTGGAATTTTGGCCTGTGGTTGGCTTCCACCCACAACAAATTACCAAACCCAGACATTTCAGGGGAATCCAGTATGGTGTTACTTCTTGCATGTATACTACTACCCTTTTCTACCCAGAATGCCCTGCAAAACTCAAACTTTGGCTAATATCACAGATTTTTCTCATATTTCTACGAGAGTATTTGGTTTCAGGGTTTTCCAGAGTCTGAAAAGTGCAGCCATATACAATGGAAAGTGAGAGGAATCTTGGAATTCATCCACTCTCTGCCGGTCCATATGCCAATATTACGCCCCCAAAAATCCAAATTTCCTCTCGCTTGCCAGAAGGGTGCTCTAGGTCTCTGGGAGGCAGAAAGAATGTTAGTGCTTTAAGATGGAGAATAAGCTTGATACCTTGGCAGGCCACTTCCATCCAATATTTTTTTCCTTAAAAAAGATCCCTACTGTGTAGTGGGCTTTCTGCTCTTCTGGATGGGCAAATTGGCAAGTAACTTCCCCAACATGCCCATCTGGTGGGCAGAAAGACTATAGCACATGTGTTCATGTGTGAGGGCATGGCAGTGCCTGGGCAGGCCACCGCCACACCTTACCTTTTTACAATTTCCGAGGGTTTTCTGCCCCCCAGAGCACAGATTATTATTAAACCCTTCAATCTGTCACCTCCGAGAGGGGCAGAAAGACTGCAGTACCATTTCATGGTGGTGCGCAGTCCAATGACTGGACATGCAGCCCCACCTCTTCTTTGGTTTACCTTTTTCCCTGTTTCCCTTTTCTAGTGGGCTTTCTGCCCTCCCTAGGGGGGGGCAGGTCAGGAATAAACCCCCCCAATATTGTCCCTGTAGACATCAAAAACTGCTGGGGTTGTTTGTGGGGCCATGACTTGATGCCAGGGTGATCTGCCCCCACTCCATTTTAATTTTTTCCTTGGTATCTACTGAGATGTCGGCCCGAATTCTGGAGTGGCAGATTACGGTAAAACCACAATCCAACACTACCAAGGTAGCAGAAAAACTGTTGGGGTCATTTTGGGGTGGAACACAGCCCAATGCTAGTGTGGTTTCCCCATCCCTTCTATTAATTTAAATACAAATACCCTAGTGTCTAATGGGCTTTCTTCCCACTGGGAGTGCGATTGGGGATAACTCCAAGGTAGCAGAAAGGCTACTCCATTTCTTTAGAAAGAGGGAGCACTTGCCTGTGAGTCAAATTCCAATCCTTGGTGTCCAGAGAACAGATCCCCACTTGGGAATAACAATTCTGCTGCAATCCCCAAAGAGGGGTTCATGAGGTAGAGGTACACCTTGAAATGGGCCAGGGTCTCCTCGCCAGTGGTACCTCTTCCTCACAGGTCAATGCTTCGGCCAGAATTATGCCCACCGAACATTGAGAAAAGCAAAAGCAGACTGCAGCTAATAGTGTGGTCGGTTTTCACTATTGCTCACTATAATATGAGTGTGCTGTATGCCAAAGTGAACCAAATGAAAACAAACTCAGGACATGAGGGAAGCTTCTCCTTCATGTCTGACTGGTTTTCAAAAAGGAAATCCTTCTGCTGCTCGCACCTGAAGGATTTTCTTACTCAATGCGGTAGATGAACCGCTCATGTGCACTGCACTACAAAGGTAATGTGATGGACGCTCATTGTTCGTTCACTGCATGAACGTGGTTAAGAAAAGATCTCATTACAGTGAAGGAGTATGAACCACTAGCAGCAAGGCATAGATTCACTTGTACACTAAACAATTGCAGGTATACACTACAGGTATGCTACCATTTTAACAGGAAGGGTATCATATCACTCATATGCTTTCTTTTGACATCACACATATCACAACAATCACCTATTAACCTTTCTAAAGATGCAGATAGCACCATTCACATATTTATCTTTTACCATCACTATACTCAAATTCTACCACTTTACAAATGTGTGTTGGAAATGACCATCTTGTTTGTAGTATTCTCCAAGAGTTTTATCTACTTTAACTAAACCCAATTTTTGTGGTTGTTGTAACTTGTACTCAAACGGGCAATTATTTTAACGCAAAATATCTTTGAGATGGAAGCAAGTTGGTTGTGTTTGCATCCAATGTAGCAATTTCAGTTCATTTATACATATTCAAAGTAGTCTTCTCAAACGTAAGCCAAAATGGAGGATTCACCAAATACATCCAAATTAATCAGCCTAAAACTTCAATCTCCAATTCATTTCAGGCAACAATAATCACATTTTTTAAAAATATATATTTGAAAAAGGAACTAAAGCCCAGTGGGCATTTTAAGCATAGGTGTGGAGTGGAACTGCATACAACTTTGCATGCAACAGGTTACCAATACTTTTAGAAACATGCCATTTTCCAGGCTAATCAAATGTGCCTTTCTGCCAGTGTCCAGTGTCACATGACTAGTGAAAGGCTCCCTGGTGGTGAAATATGTATTGCTCTCAGACAGTTGACAAAGTGCTTGGGTGTGGAGAGGTGTTTTTCTTCCTTGAACAGGATACCCTGTGGGTTTGTGCCTAGTCCCTTCCTGGGCTTAAAAGGGTACCTACATTGTCACTGGTCTAGTAAGATTGGCTCCAAACCTGATGGGCGGCCCCAGAACTGGTTTGGTGACACCAAAAGAAAGGGTTAACATATTATCATAGCAACACCTCTGAATGGGCATAGGGAGCTCTGATTTTGGGGAAGAAGAGTTCTGCTGTGTTAGAGTTAGGTAGAGAATGCCACTGTAGGATAGGTGTAGGATAGTGTTGCGGTGGGCGTAGCGATAAGAAGGACTACGGTACTCAAGTGAAAGGGGTGAGTAAATGTGTTTTATATATAAAGTTTGAACTGGTAACTGTCCAAGGTTAGAGGCCTGCTGGGTACTGATTCTCCGTTGTCTCCTTCCTCCCCAGGGCTCCTGATGGCTGATGATGGTATTCCCCCGGCGATATTTCCAGGTGTACCAGGAAAACAAGAGGAATGGAAATATGGGTAAGTCTAGGGTTTTATACTGTCGGGTATTTTGTGCAAGAGAAAATAGAGAGAGAGAGAGATGTGAGCTCCCCACAGATAGGATATTGTAGTGACCGGAAATTAAGGTTCTAGTGAAGTCACCTCGGTGAAGGGTGAGTAGATTTCCTTTCTTTTCTGTGCCGTTTGTGGTAATTTACGTGCCCCTCTGGAAGTCCTTCCCTCTCCCCTTCTTGTCCTCCCCTTCCTCCTCCCTCTCCTCCCTTCCCCCGTCTCCCCCAGCCCCCTCCCTCCCCTTCGTCAAACGAAAACTGTCCTTTAAATAGGACCGTACCTGACTGAGCCACGTCCCTCCTGGGACATGGCAGCGTTCGGGCTCCTCGGGACCTTCCCGTCCCTTGTGTTTGTCTCCTGGACTGGCCTCCGTCTGTTCTGCCTCGTCTGTGTGGTCGGGTCTCTTCTCTGCTCCAGCTCCGCGCTCCGTGTCTGTTTCCTCCTTGGCGTCTTCTCTCCGTAACGCGCAACGCGCGCGTAGTCCTTCGTTTCTTTTAATCCCATCGGGAACCCGGATATCCGGGTTCTCAGGTATGGCGATCGCGTCCGTCTCCGTGTGTTGTCTAGGTAAGGGCACGGGAATCCGGTCACCCGGGTCCCCGCTGTCTTCGGCTCCATGTTCCCAAGGGTTGTTGGAGTGGCATTCCGCTCCCGGTACCATGTGTGGCGTAGCCGGGGAGTCCGACTCCCGGCTACACACCCCACCCCAAGATCGGGACTGATATAGCTCCGAAGGTTCAGGAAATCTAGATAAATAGTCTGCAGGACACTGAAGAGCTCCTGGAATATGTTGGACCTGGAAAGAGAAGGGTTGGAGTTCCATAAACCACCTGAGGATGCCGGAGTTGGTGTTCTTATTGGAGGCCAACCAAGTAAGGGGAGCATGGTCAGTGTAGAGAACGAAAGGATGCCCCAACAGATAGTACCGCAGGTTCTCTATGGCTCACTTGATAGCGAGACATTCACGTTCGATAATTGGATAATGTTGTTCCCTGGGCAATAGTTTCCTACTAATAAACACGATGGGGTGGTCATGGCCCTCTTCGTCAGGTTGGGATAGGACCGCTCCTAATACCACGTCAGAGGCATCAGTGTTAAGATGAAAGACCTTAGCAAAGTCAGGACATCGGAGGACTGGCTCCGTAGTGAGACAGGATTTTAAGTGTTGAAAGCTAGAGAGTTGGTCGGGTGTAAGAGCAGACAGTTTGGACAGCAGGGATTTTTTAAGGAGGTCTGTAAGGGGGGCTGCCAAAGCGAAATATCTGGGTATAAATCGTCAGTAATAACCTATTAACCCTAAGAAGGAGCGAAGTTCCTTTTGTGTTGTGGGAGTAGGAACTAGCTGGATAGCCTCTATTTTACTTTTGTGAGGTCGCAGTTGTCTCTTCCCTATAAAATCTCCGAGATAAGCTATATGATCATATGCCAGATGACATTTCTTTGGGTTAGCCGTAAGACCGGCCGTGTGTAACACACAGAAAATGTTGTTTAGATGGTCAAGATGGTCCTCCCATGTTTCGCTGAAGACGACGATGTCGTCTAGATAGGCGGCAGCATACTTTTGGAAAGGTCGTAGGAGATGGTCCATTAATCTTTGAAAAGTAGCCAGAGCCCCGTTGAGGCCAAATGGGTGAACCGTAAATTGATAGAGCCCGAGGGGGGGGGGGGGGGAAGCGTTTTTTTCCCGATCTGCCGGAGCTAGGGGTATTTTCCAGTACCCTTTTGTTAAGTCAAGTGTTGACATGTATCGGGCCTTACCCAATCTCTCGAGGAGGTCGTCTACTCGGGGAATAGGATAGGTATCAAACAGGGAAATGTTATTTAAACGGCGGAAATCAATACAGAATCTTATAGAACCATCGGGTTTTGGTACCAGTACCACCGGGGAACACCAAGGGCTGACAGAGGGTTCTATTACTTTCATGTGTAACATAGTTTGTACTTCCTGTTCGATTAAATGTTTGCGGGCCTCTGGAATACGATAGGGTTGAAGTTGTACTACTTGGCCATCTGGAGTTCTTATATGATGTTGTATCAAATGGGTTTTACCGGGTTTTCCTGAAAAAAACTATTATGGAGTTCCAAAAGACTCTCTAATTGTTTCAGCTGTCTTCCTGTGATGTCTGGATTAATTTGAGGTCTTTCTGGAATTCTATCTGTTTTGGTGGGACACAGTTCAATGTCTAAGGGTTTCTCTGGTGTTATCAAGAATCCTGTAGCAGTATGATTTGAGGACATAGTGGGTTCTTCCCATTTTTTTAATAAGTTGATATGGTAAATTTGTACTTTTTTGGGGTTTCTGGATAGTTCTACTAGGTAAGTAACAGGGGTGACTGGTTTTAGTATGGTATACGGACCTTGCCACTTGGCTAATAGTTTATTGTCAGAAGAGGGGCGTAATATCAGAACTTTATCATTGGGTTGTAGGTGTCGGTCATAGTATCTTTTTGGGTGTTTTGTGCTTTTTCCATATGATTGCGTACATCCTCCCATACCATCTGCAGTTGATCTTTAAGTGCGTGTACATACTGTACCAGGGGTTTTTCGCTTTCTCCTTCCTCTTCCCACATTTCAGCTGCCATATCTAATAGGCTACGAGGTTGTCGTCCAAAGACGAGTACAAAGGGGCTGTGCCCGGTTGAGGCTTGTTCATGTGATCTTATGGCGTACAAAACCAAGGGAAGCTTTCGGTCCCAATTTCGTCCGGACTCAGAGACCGTTTTTCTCAATAACGTTTTGATAGTGCGGTTGTATCTTTTAACCAAACCAATCCGTTTGGGGATGATATACCGAGGTTTTACTTTGTTTAACTCCTAAAGCCTTACAAATATCGGCCATTAAAGCGGACATGAAAGGTGTCCCTTGGTCCGTCAATATTTCATTGGGAAACCCAACCCTGGCAAAGAAGGCGATCATGGCTTGGGCCACATTTCTGGTTGTCATACTAGTAATGGGTATAGCCTCAGGGTACCTAGTGGCATAGTCTACGAGAACCAAAATATAGGTATGTCCTTTCGTGGACGGGAGTAGGGGACCTACTAAGTCCATTCCAATTCTAGAAAATGGGACGTCAATGATAGGTAAGAGTTGTAGGGGTGCTCTCCTTTGTGGCCCTGGGTCTACGAGCTGACATCTGGGACATTGGGCACAATATCGTCGTAGGTGGGCATACACCCCCGGCCAATAAAATCTTCGTAATAAATATTCTTCAGTTTAGTCTCTTCCATAATGCCCCCCTCCTGGTTGGTTGTGAACCAGGAAGAGTACTTGGGTACGGTAGTGCTCGGGTACCACTAATTGCCGTTTCTCCCCATCGCCCAGCTTGATGACCCTGTAAAGGAGGTTGTTTTGTATGAGAAAGTACGGACCCACCTCGTTGGTACTTTCTGTTTTTGCCGTTTTCCGAGCGTTACGGAGAGACGGGTCCTCCCGTTGACTGGCCCGGAATGAGGCAGATGGAGGTGGAATAATGGCCACGACCTTCTCTGCGTTCTTTTCTTTTTCTTTGGTCCAATAGAGTTGTTTTATTTGTCTTTTTTCTCGTCTGGTGGGTTTATGCCGGTGAGGTTTACTCTCAATATTAGAATAGGAAAAGGGAGCCTCGGCCCACCAGGAGTCTGACATGATCCTAGATTGCACCCCTTTTAACAGTTCCGAAAAGCGTATATAATCGGTCCCTAGGATACATTCCTCGACCAAACGGTCCATGACACCCACCTGCAGTATGTCTTGTCTTCCTTCCCACTGCATCTGCAGTGGTGTCAGGGGATAGTTTCTTTTATCCCCGTGTATGCAACAGATAGAGACCCATCAGGGTGGCTGTTGTTCTGATAGGTTTATCATGTTGGCTCTTATGACGGATTGGCTACACCCTGAAACGATCAGGGCTACGATAGGTTGTCTGTTAATTTTTATTTCCTGTCTGTACTGTGAGTCGCGCCCTCCTGTGCATAGGACTCTTCCCCTCGTAATTCCAATCTCCATTGGTTGGGGTTTGTCCCACTTTCTCGGGCATAACCTCGCTATATGTCCCCACTCACCACAACTGTAGCATTGTGGTTGTTGCATTGGTGGGTGGTCCCCCCCTTTTGGTAGCGCCACGTCCTCTGTGGTTTTCCTGGGGAGCGATCGAGCAGGTATTGGTGACAATCTGGGTGTGGGTTTAGATATTCCACTCTTGAATTCTGTCGATCTATGGTAGGCACAGGCTAAGTCCACCGCCATAGTTGTATCGACGTTGGGGTGCTGACGTATCCAACTGTGGGTGTGGGAATGGAGGGATTCTAGATATTGTTCTAGGATCACCGCTTTTATAACATCCTCTCTTTCTGTTCCTAGAGGCCCTAGCCACTTAAGTCCCAGATCCTTTACTTTATAATATAGTGTTCGGGGATCTTCTGTGGGGCCCCATTTTATTTTCCGAAACCGCAGGCGGCAGTACTCTGCGTCGTGGCCCACCCTCTCCAGGATACTCTTTTTTATGTCCTTATACGGTGTTGTACCGTCCGGGTTTGCAGCTTGATAAGCGGTTTGGAGTATACCTGTTAACAACGGGCTATGTATTGACCCCAGCGCTCTTCCGGCCATTGGGCGGAGGAGGTTACTCTTTCAAAGTTTGTAAAAAATGCGTCCGGGTCTTCCCCGGCCTGATATTTTTGGAGGACCGAGCTGGGTACGTTCGGATGGACTTTACTAGCTGCGATAGTGTCGGTTAGCTTTTGGAGGGCTGTTTCGTGTACTAACTGATTGTTTGCCATGATGGTGGCCTGGCTCTTTAACGCACTCTGGAGTGCCTCTCTATCTTCTTTAGCCTCTCTTTGTTGGGCCTCCCATACTAACTGGAGGTGACGTTGGCCTTCCGCCAGCTGCTGGATCATATCCTCCAAGGTGGGTTTTTCCTCCATTTGTTTTTCTTTTGGTCCGTCCTCTATCGAGAGAGAGAGAGAGATAGATATGTGCGCTCCCCACAGATAGGATTTTGTAGTGACTGGAAATTAAGGTTCTAGTGCAGTCACCTCGGTGAAGGGTGAGTAGATTTCCTTTCTTTTCTGTGCCGTTTGTGGTAATTTACGTGCCCCTCTGGAAGTCTTTCCCTCTCCCCTTCTTGTCCTCCCCTTCCTCCTCCCTCTCCTCCCTTCCCCCGTCTCCCTCAGCCCCCTCCCTCCCCTTCGTCAAACGAAAACTGTCCTTTAAATAGGACCATACCTGACTGAGCCACGTCCCTCCTGGGACGTGGCGGCGTTCGGGCTCCTCAGGACCTTCCCGTCCCTTGGGTTTGTCTCCTGGACTGGCCTCCGCCTGTTCTGCCTCGTCTGTGTGGTCGGGTCTCTTCTCTGCTCCAGCTCCGGGCTCCGTGTCTGTTTCCTCCTTGGCGTCTTCTCTCCGTAACGCACCGCATGGGCGTAGTCCTTCTTCTCTTTTAATCCCATCGGGAACCCGGATATCCGGGTTCTCAGGTATGGCGATCGCATCCGTCTCCGTGTGTTGACCAGGTAAGGGTACGGGAATCCGGTCCCCGCTGTCTTCGGCTCCATGTTCCCAAGGGTCGGTGGAGTGGCATTCCGCTCCCGGTACCATGTGTGGCGTAGCCGGGCAGTCCGACTCCCGGCTACAGATAGGTTACTGTGGCCAGGATTTTCTCTCACCACAGTCAGTATAAAAGTGACATTCTAAGTACCCATCCATCTCAGAACACTACTGGACCTGTGGAGAATCAGAAGAAGGACTGCCCTGCTGTCTTAAGAACCTGAAGGAAGGATGGTCATGCTTGCCTTGAACCCAGGATCCTAGAAGTGACTCTTTCAGTTGGCTGACCTCCTGATTGATCTACAGGGACACAACAAGCTTCCAAAGGCCTTTTTCTACAACAACCCAGCTGACCATTAATAACTAGACCTGCCCTGGATCCTGCTGCTGGCATCCAAATCCCCAAGTATGCCCCCCCAGGTCCTGGACCATGGCTGGTGTTAGAGTGTCTAGTCCTGAATCTTTAAGATCTGGAACTTCAGGAGCGACTACCCCATTAGGGTGGAGGAGTGTCACCTCACTAACGAAAATGTCCCAGAAATGCCCCAGAGATAAAAAATAAAATCGTAATAAAGTTAGTTAATTACCATTTTATTTTTCACCAACCTCTCCTGAACCGAATGTCAGGATGAGATGAGGCCATTATACAGCAGAGAGAAGTTGTGGGCTATGCACTTAGGTCTAAGGTGTGCATGTCTCTGTGGCTGGCTGTCTTGCAACAGACAGACAGACAAATGCCTTTTAAGCCTCTCTAACCCACCTGCCTTTGAGAAAGCACAGGCCTACAGTGCCCTCAAGAGCGCTGAGTGAAGCCTCTCCCTCCAATCAAGGCGCTTCTCTCATGCTGGGTACCAGCATGACAGCAGTGCCAGGATTGGTTAGTGTAATTGGCTGGAGCCCAAGCTGGAGCTTGGAGAAGACAGAGATAAAGAATATGGACCAGAGTGAGGAGAACATCAGACATGTTGTGCAGCAAGCCAGGTAAGTGCTTATTTCTTTGTTTTTATAGTCACCACTTGCCTTACATGCATGAACCCAATTCACCCACCACCAATTTGCCTGCTCCACCACTCCTCGCAGTTGGCAGCCGCCACTGTTGTACTTAGAAACATTTTGCCCGCTTTTGGCCTGGAGAACAGTTGGAGACCTGGACCGCCATCAAAGCTGCACCCGTCAGCATTGAATCATCAGTTGGCTTCAGCTTGCTGAATTGCCCTGCTGAAGGGGATCTGACTTTCGGAAACATTTCTAAGTTGGAAAAGGGAGGGCTTAATTGGGGTAGAAGCCACACAGCAACTTGTCAATGTCAAGATCTTCCTGGGCACCCACTTCAGACTTTGCCCACTCTGAGCCTTCATAAGAATAACAGCAAGGGGACCTTACTCTTCAGCAACCCACTGTCACCGAGCCATGCTTTAGAATCAGCGTGCCCCACTGATGACTCATCAAAGACTACTTTTCTCTATAAAATTGTCTACGTCCGAAAGTAAGCTTTCCACCGGGATGAACCTGGTCCCTGTATCCACCCACACTCCATGGTGTCAGCCTTAACGTTTCACTTTGACCCTGTCTAGTGCAACCAGATAACCGCTGTTGGTGCTTTGTGCATTTTGGAGCTATTTTTAAATTCAAACATTAAAAATGAATATCACCAGTTCTATTGTTTGGTTTTTTGTCATTTTGGTGCCATTCTATTTAATAAAATATTTTCAATTTTTCTGAATTAGTTTGAGATGTTTCTTGTTCTGTGTTTTCACTACAGTATTCTGTGAATCCTGCATAAATACTTCACACAGTGCCACCAAGTGTGAGTATTACAACGCTCACATGCTTATATTTGCCAACATGCATGTCTCAACACTCTCAAGGTCCCTCAAGAAGGAGTAGAAGCTCTGTGGGTTAGTAACACTCTGAATCCTTATGACAGACGGCTCGCAGTTTGGAATAATAATACTGTTTTGCACAGTATTTTTAATTTCAAAATATGGTTAATTGATTTATTCTGGTCTTTCTTACAATGGGCTGGTTTTCAACTTAGGGAACATGTGAGCTGAAGAAACAATTGAATTGGTTACCAAATGCACTGAAGCACCTGGTTCAAAACTTGTTTCAATAACAAAATGTACTATATTAAAGGATGCTATTTTTTGGCATTATTCAAATGAGTGAATTTCTCTAGTTTGGTATTTCTAGTGAAATAGTCAGTGCAGAATTAATAAGCACTGGACAGCTTTCAAGAATGTCCTCTTAAGATTGATGTGACTGTAGTGATTGTACTTTAATAGGTGCTTTGAGGGTTCTGTTGGGGGGTGGGAGCAGAATAAGGTGGGAGATGACCCATCTGTACCTGGGACCACCCCCAACTATAACCGAACTGCATCCTGCAGGCTGCAGCACTCAACAGCACTACTTCTATGGAAAAATCTCAGGCAATGGGGTCTACTTCAGGAGAGACTGGCTTTCCCTCCACCCCTGCATGAATTGCCTACAGCTGACATACTAGCAATGTCTCACCTCTGTTGACACTTTTCTTATACTGTAAGTGCTTCCCGCCTCCCAAATGACTATAAAACATTTGGCAGTGTGCAGGCGAAATATGCATCACAAACTCTTTACAAAACGTGTTTGGCAAGTTTGCAACACTTCTAAAGAGGCGGTGCTGGGTTTAGTAAATGCACCAACCCAAAGTGTGCACTGTTCTGGATTACAGTTCAATTGAAACGTTTATGAAAGATATCAGTGCTCACTTTGTCAAAAGAATATGGAAGACCTCTATGCCTCTCCAATGTACACAACAAAGCAGTTATTATTCAATAGTTAAAAACCTCAAAAACGTTTAATATTAAATGAGCTATGTGCAATTGGAAAAGTAAGGTAGATTGTACAGGTATGACACCGCGATGAACACTACTGCATCCAAAAGAGTAAATTACATACACAAAAAAAACCAAAACAAATATATTAGTCACAAAGAAGGTCACATTTTCATGAGAAATGTAAAACACTGGGAGCAAATCTATGGTTCATCCTAAGTTACACAATGTTAAACAGTGAAAATCATCACTCCAGGATTTTATGCTGCCCCCGCTAATCTGGAAATCTGCCTGCGCTCTATACTGGCAGCCCCCCTTTTTATGGTGTAGCATGATAGCACAGCTTTTGCCAGACAATTATGTGAGATTCACCAGGAGAGGGGCATTGGCTACACCCACATGTTGGGAGCCAGGAGTACGTGTTTTGATTGGGCAGAATTTATGTGATTCCACAAAAAAGTGCTTGCCCTCCACACAGCTGTGTTCATTTTGTTTATTTATCTAGGCAGCTAAGCTTGAACTTTCAGGTGCACACACATGACATTGTGAGGCAGTTCAAGTGTTTTAGATAACTACATAATTTACAGTTACAGGGGCAACTGCTGTGCATGGAAATGTTATGCCTGATGCCATAGATCTGGATTGTTTATTATGAAAAATTATTACAAAGGCAGTAGGCCTGGCTCGTGTATTGTGGGAAGTATATGGTAAATCCAGTAGCCCTCCAAAAGAGGATTATTGTCACATTATGTTACAGGCCACAGAAAGGTATTTGGTTTCAAGTAATCCCACAGATTACCATTGTAGGCAAGGGCTTTGGTGTTGATCACCCACTCTGAC
This sequence comes from Pleurodeles waltl, assembly GCF_031143425.1. Classification (NCBI taxonomy): domain Eukaryota; kingdom Metazoa; phylum Chordata; class Amphibia; order Caudata; family Salamandridae; genus Pleurodeles; species Pleurodeles waltl. Next base: position 323,667,356 of record NC_090436.1, read on the forward strand.
AACCCTGAGAGTAGAATGTCTTTGCAGTTTTGTCCATATTTGAAATTGTATAAACGTATGCCTGATGGTTGATATTCTATAAATGTATGCCTGATAGTTGACAACTTGTGCATTGTAGGCCTGGGGTGTATATAGTGGCAAGCCACTGGTAAAGGCTGGAGGCCTTATCAATTCACTGGGAAAAGTTATGTCATATTCTTAGAGGTGGTCTGCTTATAATGAAATGTTATGATAAAGCATGTAGGCCTTAATTATTTATTGTGCAAGGTATATGCTAAGGACAAACAGCTTTTAAGGGTGGATTGCCATTACACTGTCCTAAAGCTCATAGGAAGGTATTATATTAAATGGAATCTCGAATATTACTGTAGGTGAGGGTTTTGTGCTGGTGACCCTCCTGAACAAACCAGGGAGATAGACAATTTGAACTATGGAAATTGTTATTAGACTCTATTAGTAGGGATTTTTAATTGCCTTTGACAACTGTTTTTTCAAAATATTTGTAATTTGATTACAGTACACCTGATTATTGCCTTGTGGCAACATTTATGAACCAACACAGTAGGTCTGAGTTGCATATAGTGACAAGCCAATGAAAGCGGTAATAGGATTGAATGTTTATAATAAAACGTTACAATAAAGGCAGTAGGCCTGACATATTGATTGTGAAAAGCATATGTTAAAGTCAATAGGAATTTAAGGGTACATTGTTATTACCCATTAATAAAGCCTACAGACAGGTATTTTGTTACATAGATTGTCATATTAGGCAAGCATTTTGGTGCTGGTTAACCCCTCCAAACCATGGGTATGGAAGATATTTACTGTTAGAATGCTTATTATGCCTCCTTAGGCAAGACAGTATTTTGCTTTGCCAACTGTAATACTGCACACAATGTGATTTTATGACTGTATGCTGGATGGTTGCCTTGTGGAAAAGCTTGTGCATAGTGCAGGAGGCCTCAGTTATGGTGATTAACCATGGATGACAGCTACAGACCTTTATATCCCTTTTGTTCTGCCATTGGTCTCCCTGCATGTCATTTACACTCTGCTTCCATCCATGACAGCAAACTGAATAGGATAATGGTTCAGTCTACATCAGTCACTGGCTCTTTTACACTGTGATTGATGGCATTTTCTGACCACGTTTGTAGACCCACCTGAAAATGAGTGTGCTTCAGGAAACAGCGGGTTGGTCAATCCTTTAGTTTTAAATTTAATTTGCAGTCTTGGCAGCACTTATGATGAATTGAGTTATGCATTGTGTACCATCAAATATACGTAAATAAATAACATTTCTCTCAGCATCAAAACTCTGAGGGACAATATGTTTTGACATACTCCATGGGTGCCATTTCTAATGGACTATCATTTATGGGGGGCAGCAGATCTCTAGTGGAAGTCAAATGGTGGCTCGGCAGCCTAAACATAGTGAAGAGCACTGTCAAAGACAGCGTGGTGAGAAGACTATATGAGAACAGTAAGGAAATGTGTATTTATCAAATATTTACTGTGAAATGAACATTTAGTCTATGTATAACAAATAGAGAAATCCTTTTTGAGTTTCCTGCAGACTGGACCGTCGTCAGTTAGAAACTGACCTACCAACATCAAAGCATTTTTCCCTGCATGAGAGATGAGGTGGGGAATAGAAAGGGGCATGACTTTAAGCCAGTCAATGCCTGAAAAGTCTTAAGAGGGGAGTAACTTAGGCCCATAGTTATACTTTTTTAGCACCACATTTGAGTCATTATTTTATGCAAAAGCAGCGCAAACTTGCAAAATACAATTGTTTTTTTGTAAGCTTGCGCTGTTTTTGCATCAAAAAGGGTCTAAATGCGGTGCTAAAAAGTATAAATATGGGCCTTAATGTCAGTGTCTGGCTATAAAGTCAAAGAGGGTCAAACAAGGGGGGATAATCAGGAGGCAGAGGAGAGGTCTGGGCAGAGGAGGGGTCTGGTCTTAGAGCACATCATTGCTTGAGCAGCCTCACCTCTCTCCCCAAAATATACAAAAAAGTTTATTGAATATGCGTCCCGTTCTGTTGAGGAGGATGCAAAATCCACAATATACTTTATACAGCAACAACACCTTCACAAATGAGCTGGAAACGTATTTATGTCAGGGCTTCCAGCTTACTTTTTGTCGGGGTTTCCAGGTCACCTTCTTTTTGTCATGTTATATCAGCTCCTCAGCAGGTGAGCAGGTAAACAGAGCCAATATCATGTGGCACATGGTGGCATCGTGTGTCCTAGAAGGTCTGAAGAAAAGTGAAAAACTACAATCTCAACAATTAGCAACAAAAGTTTACTATATTTGAAGGACACTGTTTGGGTGTGTAATATGTTATGAATAATGAAAAAATTCTCAAACATTTGTCCATAATTTTTCACTAGACCTAGGTTGGAAATTCTTACAACGGATCCAGTTCATCAAACAATAAACACACGTCACATTTCAGGATACAGGCTTGAAATTATGAGAGGGACCCCAAAGCATTTAAATTACAGGTAGGGTCCATTCGCAGTTGAGTTCCTGGTGGTATGAATCACATCCCATATCAGGTGTGTTATTTAATTTTCTTCTTCAGTACACAGCAATGGAGCATCCGTGTTTCACTGTACTAACACTAAGCGATGCTAGGTACGTTGTATGGTGTTTATTGGATTATTAATGGCTACTTATTCACTGTCCTCCACAATATTGATGCAGGGCTAAGACGAGTTTCAGAGTAATGTGCATGTTTTGCAGTATCATGAGGATTATTCCTCTGTTCACTGGGGAGCTCAGAGAAACACTTTAAGAACTAGCATTATGTAGACATATTTTATCTCAATAGACACGTGGTTGGCTAAAAGCAAATGCACTGTAGGCTGGAGAAATCACACGGAACATTTCACAATGTCAGCACCCTCATCAAAGCCTTCTTGCACATGCACCACAGCAAGTTCGACCCTCTTTATAAAATCCTTCAGCTAACTCTTATTCCTATAATTTATTATAGTATTTAACACTTTATTTTAAACCGAAGGTTGCAGGATAGGCTCTATCCTTGTTCTGAGAAACCCAAATATGTGATGGGTAGAATGCTTGAATCAATTCATTGGTAAAGATTCTGGAGCATATATCTATCCACTCATTTTTTGCTCATAGGCCCACTACAGATAGAAACCAATTTTATGCAAATTAGCCGCAATCGTTTTGGAAAGGAAACAGTTCAATATAAACTGTCAAGTCAAATCCCATCTGAATGAGGATGAGGTGCCCTTCTTTTGGCAATACTTTTTAGTGGTACCTTCCACAGGATAATTCATGTTATAGCAATGCAAGCGCTAACTCCTTTAAATATTTAACAGACTGATGGCTTTATTTAGGGATTGGCAGAATGGGAGGCATGCCGTAAACCAGCGGTCATCCCACCCAACCAGTGAAGTTCCCACCTCTATTTAGAGTCAGGACACCAATGGGTTACTGTTGTCAGAGCCTCCACTGTCTCCACCAGTGGTGACGTGTGATCCAGTAGTCTATCTGCCACAGATCCGCGGAGTCACAGAGACAGTCATCCTGCCATATTGAAGCAGAACTACTGATCCTCACTTTCTCTGCTTTTATCTGTCAGGCAGGGCAGGGCAGGAATGGGCAGAGAAAATGTAACTGCCTCTAAGCACGGAGAAAATGTTTTGGCACATAGGGCACCTACCTGTTGTTCAGAAAAAACAAGCTCTCACTTTGGGAGTTTGCTGTCTCTGAAGAACTAGTTTTCCAAATCGGCATTTTAAGCATGGCCGCCACTCAGCAAGCTTCACTGCTATGCGAGGACCGGCTATGCCAAGGGAACCCCTGTCAGGCAGGTGGGGGTCTCTATTTAAGGATAGCAGCACCTCGGCCGGGTGGCAAGTGTCATGAGTTCTGCCACCCTAACAGGATAGCAGGCTTCCAGCAAATGCGTAAAGAAGGCCTTTAAAAGACGGCTAATTAACAAAGAAACCCAAAGTGATACCTTTAAGCAAGTGCTATAAGTATATGGTGCATGTTTGTGAAAAATGAACATATGGCCATCGATTGATCTATTGAGCTAATGGTGGCAGCGCGGTTGTGAATGAGACATCAGAGGCATGAAGTCCAGGCCGCCAGAGGTCAGGAGCCCGAGTGACAGGTTAGGGGTCCAGAAGCTCAGTAATGAAGGGTATTAAAATGGCTGATCGGTTACAATACTGGATGTAAATATGGTCCCACTTTTAAAGAATGGAGACATTTTAAAGAGTTAACTTTGTCTAGACTTGCGCCACACCCTTTCTCTTGGACCAACTTTGTCTAGATTAAATGGGTTCACAGGTGTGCGGGAAGTATTCTTGATCTCCGTTCGGTGAAATTGCTGAGTTATATTACCCCCAACAAACGGAGATACCTGTTGCCAGAGGCTGTTCTTGCAAAGTGAGGTTTCAGAACAAATTTATATTTGGTGCCTTTTCAGTGGGTGAAGAATTTCTGGGAGGGCTCCAACTTGTAATGCGACTAAGCTATACAAATATATGTTTATGTTTTTAAATTGTATTTTGGTGCACCTTCCCAATTACATTTTTTCACTTTTTTCAGTTGTCATTTCTTATTTGCACTTGTTTTTTTCCCTTTTATATTTATTTTCTTTGTTCTGAACCAGCGCTCCAATAGCTGGGGAAGGAATGCAGCGTTATCTGATTATCACAACAATCGAGTGGTTTATGAGGGCCATATCTGTCTCAAGCATCTCTAGCATCATCATGGTTGCCTTAAGAACTGGGTGACACCGTCTACTGAGGTGCATCGCACGCCAGCTCCAGCCGGGAACGGCAGCTGGTAGGAAAGACAATCTATGAGTATTCCATGACTGGACCCATGCAAGCAGGCATCCACCTATCCTCGCAGATGATGCCTCCAGTGTTCCTCAGTCTAGCTACCTCTCTGAGTGGACAAACAATTGCTTGATTGACCTCAAGGTCAATGTATGTATATTTTTTCATCTTTAGGGTTGCATGCGCTCGCGCATGCGTATCGCAGCGAGACTCTTTAGTGTTCAGAAAAGGGCTCGGAGCCCTGTCAACTTCACGTCAGTGATTTTTATTGGTTCGTGGGCTTGCCTAATAAAATCTGCTTGCTTTCGTTAGTCGAAGGCACGCATACATCATGCCTTTTCCGGTGGTTAGCCCTCCTCGAGCGCAGCGACCAAGTTCAGAAAACATGCGAGGCTCGCTGTTTTCCATCGGGCTCGTGGACTTCTTTTTCTCTAATTTACGAGCGCGATCTCGCTTGGCAAAAGTCGAGCACTTTACATAGTTAATTGCACTTTCCGGGTTACTTATATAAATGCACTTTTGCCCGATACGTGAAAAGTCGGGTTAGGAGTTTACAACGCTATCAGCTCTAACAAGAGCAAACGCGAGACCCGTTGCATTGCAAATGCTTGTTATATATATGCTAGAGAATCGCCACATATTTGAAGCAGTGAGGGGGCCTCTGGGTAGCTATATTTAAAATTGCTCCTGAGTTAAATGTGCTGGGTTCTGCTGAACCCTCTGGTGAAGATGCCTGATTCAAGTGCTTTTAAGCCTTGCGAGCTCTTGTGCGAACTTGAAATCTGCATTAAGATATTTATGATAATAATGATGGTTCTTTCTTCTCACAACCATTCAGTTTCTTTCTTCTCACAACCTTTCAATACGTGCATTCTATAAATACTGGCTGCTTCTAATTATGATTCCTTCTGACAACCATTCTATACATGCACTTTATACATAATTACTGCCTATAATGATGTTTCCTTTTTGTCACAACCATTCTACACATGCATTAACTACATAATGTCTGTTTATAATGATGTTTCCTTCTCATAAACATTCGATAAATGCATTTTAAATACAATGAGTGCCTAAAATGATGTTTCCTTTTTCACACAACCATTCTATACATGCATTCTTAAGGCCCTCAACTCAAGATGCGTTTGACACAAGCCACTTAAATAAGTACATGTATTTCCTGTCTGAGTGAAGTGGGAAATTCACAAAATCGTCATATTTTGATGACGATATTAATCAGATAGTACTCATAGATGCACTTTTAACTTGTAAGATAAAACCAGTAAAAAGTGCTGGTTCCCAGATGTTATCGTTTTTAGAAGGCCTATTACGGATTTTAAAATGGGAGAAAAATAAATATCTCTTTTTAACTTGTTATTTGAGCTAGGAAGGACAAAGTGTGTGCTTTAAGCACATATATGCAGTACTCCTCGGAGATCGCGAGCACTTCGAATGAATATAACTTCTAGTACGTAAGCAGTATGCTTAATGAACATATACATCACATTTTTGATTAGTGTTATGAATGCATGCGTGTATGCCCGTTTTAGTAACCTATTTTAAGCTGCCAATTCTCTGAAATTGTGTGCTATGCCTTGTAATAGAGTGTACAGTGTTTCCCTGCCATCATACACTGTGTTTCTTCTTCACGTTTCATTTGATTAGCTTAACATGATTAGGTTAATGGTTGCTTTTATACTGAGGTCAGCGGTTCAATCTGCAGACAACAAACCATGTAATAGTACTCAACCTGCAGCCCAACATCATCTCCCACCCCCACCGCAGTGGCAATTCCCCGGCCCTCCATGTCGACCTGTGCTGCTTCTTCGAGAAGCATATAAACAAGTACAATACATCATGGTACCAAACCACACTGCTGAGTGGCATTAAACCCTTCACACCCCCACACCTTTCCATCAATCTTATGAGATGTTACGTTATTTATCATTTCCGGGGAGCTCGTACACCAAGGATTCTTGGTATTTTAGTAAGATATGACAATCCATACAAAAAAATATGAATAAAAAATAGATATATTGGAGAGTTTTGTTTCCTCATACAAAGTACAATGAGGGTGTGGAACTCATAAATTGTCGTGTACTATCACAAATTGATGGGGACAGTGCCCTACTCGTCCTATTTCTAACTCAGCCTGTGTCAATCTAAAAACTGTCATCTGTGCTACTTTCTGTTTTGTTGCTGGACAGCAAACCTTTCATGCCTCACCTCCACCATCATGGTCCACCTCCACCATCATGGTCCTCCACTGGCTCCCACTTCTGACACTCATAAAATGTAAGACTCTAGGCCTTAGCTGCGTGGCCAACCAGCCCAGACTGGCTAATAAAACTAAGAGACCATGCCCTGCTTATTATGAGATCCCAAGGCACAAATAGTCCAATCTTCAAATCAAGCCTTTTTTCTTTGCCCAGACCCTCTTGGACAATGTCATCCTCCACTTGAGACTTGCTCCGGTGCTGATGTTTAGGAAAAAATATAATAGCCCCCTTTACTCCACTGACCTACTGGAATCCTGAACTGCTCTTAGAGGCAAATCAGTCAAACAACACACAGTGTACGTCCAAATGGCTGACCAATCCTCACACCCTACAAACTGCTTTTAGAATGTAACTTTTCACTGTTACTATGAATTAATTAATATGTTTTATAGTCTTTCTTTTGTGAATGTTCTACATTATTTTCTAACAAGCATATGAAGGTATGTGAGTCCATGATCCATGCAAAGCTTTCTCCCGATACCAAGTCTGCTCTATATAAATACTCCAATAAAAAAGTAGGCCCCAGTGAAATTTAAATTATGCTGAGTAATTAAAATTATTTTGGGAACCGTGCATTATGCTTGTTACGAGAAATTCACAAAAATATAACATTATGCTACTTGATGTGACAAAGTGAAGCTTACATCACGTCCATTCACCAAAACACCAGGGGTAGCATAAGTGACATCACAAGCCATTCCATCTTTTACTTTCACTCACACACACGTGCTTACCCATACACACACGGTACTCATACACACACTCTCTTTTACATAAACACACTCTCACCCACAAGAATGCACACAACAAATATTTACAAGTGTTTTTTTTATTACCTCAGTCGTCAAGCTAACCGTACTTCATTTTTTATTATATTAATAATGAATAATATAATATAATTCACTGTAATATGAAAGGCAGTGAAATCAAGAAAGTGGAGCACCAAGCGATGACCATAAGGACGAGCTGCCCCTGTGTTCCTGACACTGATTGTGCCACCTCTGAGGCTAGTGGTCGCAAAGGCTGTGCTGTGGGTTTCAAGGGGGGAGCTGGGGATGCATCTGCGACCCTGGTGACCCCTAAATGACGTCCATGGTCGCTTGCTGAAACATTTACAGGAAGGATGCTGGACTAGGGCAAACGGTCAGAACGAGAGGGCTGTTGCTGGTGGCACTTGTGTTTTCCTAACTATATTTTTACCATGAAATGCATTCTCTTGTCAAATATTTACTCAATGGTGCGCTACATGATGGATTCACATTTTGTGTGATTACACGTAATGCTGTGTTATTTTCCCAAAATGTTGTGTAATTATGCTATTTATACAAAGTGCACACCCCTAAAAAGGAAGTAAAACAAACAGCTGCACATCAGCACAGAAAAAAAGTCTGCTACTGTCTGACAGAGGTGTGTGTGGCTGTTTAGGCACTATAATTTAATTTCCCACAAAACGGTTGTCTAAGCCTAAATTACCATGATATGCCCCATCGCCACAATATATCCAGGTAAACAGAGACAGCAGACATTAGGAAGCATTATGTGTATATTCTTCCTTGTCTTATCAAACTGTTCCACAAATTGCTTTGGGCAGCCTGAACTATGCATTCTTTAAGGTTAGCACAAGCAGAACTCCCTAACTTAACAGATGAACAACCACGTCTGCGACTATAACTCATATTTGCATTTGTGCAAATACATACCCCCTTGATGTTACATTCATTTACTGCCTATCACTGTAGTTATAGAAATCTGGAATCTCACACACAACTCAATCGAATATAAAAGTTGTAAGATGTATTGAATTGAAATATCTGATTACAACAAGGAACACCCATTGCCCACCCTCACAGCATCACATACCTTGAACCAAGCCCAGCATCTCAATTAATCAAAAGTAGATACACAAATTCTGTCCAGAGTGAGTCGTTCAAACTCATTTTACTCACTAGCAAACTTCTGTAATACACATGAACCCTCTCTAAGATAAAAATAAGAGAAGGCACTCATTCTAGATAATATGACATCTAACAGTGAAACGCCTGTGTCCTAACCTGTATGAGCGCAACTCCCATGTAATCAGAAATGTACCTGCTTAGGTTTCCTCCTACATTTGAAATAAATTTCCACTTCTTTGGCATTCTCAAAGGTTACCAAAGATGTGCCTCTGAAGTTGCACAATATCCCAGGTTCTGCAAAGTGTTTGTGTACTCCTGTTTACTCACAATCAGAGGCTTTTCCACATGCCCCTGTGTACTAAGTGTATAACTACGCATGGGAGAATGAGAGTGCAGTTGCATTTGTGAACAATCTTTTCTCCCCAGGGAAAATATTTTTCCTGATTGAACATTCCCTCCTACTGTACTCCCACCAGTTCGTGAGCATTGCCTTTCCTTCCAAACATAAAAACGGGTTTACTTCTACCCTTGAAAGTAGTAAATCACCCACCTTCTCCATTGTGTGAATAGGCTAGGAACCATTTTGAGAATACCTGCATAGAAGTGCAGTTGTTGGTGTTCCCCAACATCCAAGTCATTTGCTCCCTGAAACGCCCACTTCCTTCCCACGGAAAAAGTTTATTCATGTGAAAAGTATACCTGAGTGAATCCTCGTGATGTGTGCATCACGTTAGGTTATTTGAGTTTGTAAGTTTCAATTACACACATAAATAGCTTTGTGACTCCGTTCCTGTGTATATACCTTCTTTCTACGTTCCAGCCTATTTCAGGACATTAGCATACATCAGAAGGGCTATAGCAAGAAAAGTCATAATTGTATAATCCTCCAAGAAAGAAGCAGATTGTGCCATTTGAATGTATTTGTGGCATTCCCAGAGCAGGTGACGTGAAATGCATTTAGATATCTAGTACATTGTGGAAACTAGACTTGTCAATGTGTTCCCTCAAATAGACAAATTTGCCTATAAAACATGCCATTATTTCCCATAAAGTTGTGGGGGGTTTTAAATGACTGGCCAAGCAGTTATGAACCGGGCATGGATGAATGGTGCTGCTTATGGGACTCTGTGAGACAGCCATTGATGGACAGAGTCTGTTACAATTTCGCAAGAAGCTTGACATTGATTGGCTGACGAGAGCTGTTAATCTGACACAATCTGTCAGCATGAAATATAACATATATGAGTGTGGTAAGTACAGATGGAGCCGGTTGTATGAGTACAAGAACTTTACTCATCAAGAACTACACCCATGACATGCAGAGACCGGGCGGCTCAGATCCCAGACAAAACTGACTCATGTCAGCTGGAATCTTCGCCAGCTGTTCACTGCCAGCACGTGCCTTACATATGAATACATGCAACACTTTTGAACATCAATTGAATTTCAACATGCCACAGTGTGATTCGGGCTCACAAGCATACAGGTGCGTGAGTCACACCTCTATATACTACATCACTTTTTCCCTCAACAAAACAACAGAAGAAAATAAATAAATACAACATTTTCAGCCAAAGACATGTCAAAAACAGAGCAATGGTATAATCTTAAAAACTTTAGGAAGAATGGAAAGAGGTAACAGGAGGGAAACCAACACTAGTACATCACATAGTCCTCGAATTTATCATGTCTACTAACCTCACAAGACCTTAGTGCATGCACCTGTGGGTAAATCACCAATGAAGGTGTGAGCACTTCCAGCTGTTCTGGTGACTGAACCAGACCTGGGGTAGTAAGCTCATTACCTCCAGCAGGTTGTACCCATTGGGTCCAATACAAATCAAGGCCAGGACCTTTCGTCTGATTAATGATATTGGCCTGCTGATGAGATAGCCTCGCTAGATTCATTACATTCCACCATTCTTTGTCTTCTAATAAAACTGAACCCTTACTGATCCTGGCCCTGGCCACTTTAGTTGGGGAAGAAAAAAACTGACCCCCCTTTCCTCAACATGATGGGTTTTTAATCAGGACATAATCTCCAACCTTGAGATAAGTGCCACAGCTGTGAGTGCTCCCACCCTGTGCTATTTTGGCCCGTTTCACCTCAACCTCGGGATACTATTCTTCTTAACTATCAACTAACATCAGTATCCTTGATGGCCAGTTGGTCTTTCAAATAGGTTGGGAAGAAAACAGAATGAACTTTCCTCCCTCTCAGCATTAGGAATGGAGTAACTCCTGTGTGGCAATGTGGTGTAGTGTTGTACTACCAGACTTTCTGCATGAGAAACTGTTTCATGTCCAATCCAGCCTCAATGGCTGTTTGAACACCTTCCTTTATTACCTTTTTCTCTCTCTCCACCAAACCTTTGGATGATGGTGAGTAGAGGGTAACCCACAAGTGCTTGATATCATGTTTGCCCAAATACTGGAGCATTTGCTCAATACCTGCTCCAAGAATTTAATAGCCAAGTCAGTAGAGGAGGCGTTTACAAAAGAAAAATATAACCACTTTGAAAAAATAATCAACCAATAGAATGGCAAACCTCATTTCCCCTGGCAAGTTAATATAAGGTCCTAAAAAGTCAAGACCTAATTTGTCCCAAGGTGAGTTGGGAAATGGAACCAGATGCAAAGGTGCTTTGTTTAATTTCCAATGTTTGTCTGAAAGCAGGCACTCAGGGCACTTGTCCACTGTCAACCTCACCTCGCTGTCTAAGGCAGGCCACCAGTAACGTTCTTTGATGCGCATGAATGTCTTAGTGATACCAAAATGCCCCTGATACGCTTCAGAAAAGATGAAAGGGTGCATTTTGGAAGAGGGAATATGTAAATCACCTCGCAAAATCAGTTTACTGACCAGTGAGAGCTCGCTGGCTACTTGTGCATAGGTTTTTTAATCCCCCTGTCAACATCTAACAACAGACCAACCTTTATGTGCCAACTTGTTTCAATACATCATCCTCCTGGCATGCTTTTAACCACTCATCATCAGTAAATAAGGAATCACCATCTTGCAAAGCATGAGTAGCATCAATGGAAGCAACACATTCTATATCATCATTGCACTTTTCCTCATCAAACTCTGGAAATAGCATCCAGGAAAGGCAGTCTGCCTGCTCTGAAATTAGTCCCACCAGAGACAAGGCTAATAGTGAAGGTGTACTTGTGTAGTTTCGACACAAGTCTGGTCAATGTAGCAAATGCCCCCTGTAAAGATAAAAACTAAGGGTTTACGATCCGCATTAAGTTCAAACCACCTGCCCCAGATGTACATCTTGAACTTTCAAACTGCCCAGATGCATGTCAGTGCCTCTCATTCTATAGTACTGTACTGTTTCTCAAAGTCTCTGAGCGATGTGGAGGCAAACGTGATGGTTTGTTCTTTACCTACCACTTTTTTGCTCAAAACAGCAACTAGCCCTTGAAGACTGGTGTCCACTGTGATTGATGAGGATCAGTATTCTCTGAATGGAGATAGTGCTGGTGCTTCCACTGTTAAATCTTTGACTTTTTCAAAAGTGATTTGTTCTTCCTCTGACCAAATACATTTCTGGCCTTTCCTAAGTAAAGACATGAGAGGTTCCATCGCTAGAGCATACCATGAAACAAACCTTGTGTAATATTTGGCAAGACCTAAGAAGGCGTGAAGTGCATCATGATCTGTAGGTGTGCTTGCCTCCTTGATGGACTTCACCAAAGAAAAATTGGGTTTGATACCAGATCATTTTTGATATTGTGTGCCCCAAATATTGTAACTCTTTGGTGTCAAATTACATTTATCCTTTTTGACTGTCAGCCCACTGTGCATTAGGATAGACAACACCTTGTTGAGAATGATATTATGTTCGTTTAGAGAATCTGCAAAGGCTAGTATGTTGTCCTGGTAGACTTGGACCCCTATTATATCAGCAAACAAAACATCCATTAGCTTTTGGAAGACACTGGCAGCTGATGCCCACCCAAAAGGCAGTCTAAGATACTTGTAGGCACCAAATGGCATGGCAAAAGCTGTCAGTTCCTGAGAGGCCTCATCTAAAGCAATCTTATGGTAGGCTGTCCTCAAATCCATGATCAGGAACCACTTAGCACTGCCTAACTTAGCCAACATCTCCTGAATTCTACGTAGGGGATGGTAGTCTACTAAAATGTTAGCGTTCAATGTTCTCCAGTCAGGACAGAGCCTGATCTCACCTGATTTTTCTGTGTGATTACAATCAGAGCCACCCACTGATATGACTCTACAGGTTCTATGATGCCTTGGGTGCATAGGTGCTTTAGTATCTGTTTGAGCTCTTTCCTGACATGCAAAGGAATCTGGCCCATACTGTGAAAAAATGGTTTGGCATTAGGTTTGAGTCTGATGTGGTGAACAAAACCCTTGACAGTTTCAACCTGTTCACTGAAGAGCTCCTTGTACTTATCCAGAATTGCCCCAACCTGCTTCTCCATACTACATATTGATGTCTGAGGCATGGCACCAACGACTACAGGAGTGTCTGAACCAGGAACCCGGTATAGACCCATTTTGGCTACGTCCTAATAGCCAATGATGTTCTTACCTTTGATGGGAACTACACTTTGGTAATTGTTTTCCTACCCTGACATTGTATTTTTGCTGTGAAGAAACCTAACATGTTGATGGGTTTCTCGCCAGATGCTTTAGGATTAATATCAGGTGTAGAAAGAACTTTTTCCGGACCCCATTTATCATAGAAAGTAATGTCACAGAGGATAATAATTGGCGAACCAGAGTCCACCATGGCCTGTAAAGAAAATATATCAATTGGGACACAAGTCAGACCTATAACAGATGTGCATACCATATTGCAATCAACAGTCAAAACTACACTTCTGATGGAATCTGTGCAAGAGTCAACATCCACATCAATGTTACTGATGTGCACAGGGGTTTTACTACTCGTGCATACCACTTGGAAGTGCCCTAATTTTTTGTAAGACATGCAACGTTTGCCCACTCCAGGTCAACCAGTGAAGTTGCTAACATGGTTCAGGAACTGTGTTTGACACCAATTTGACTGTTGACGCAGGATTTAAAACTTTTGAGGATATTAAAGATCTTTCTATGGTCTTGGCCAGGCCTAAAACTTCAGTAAGGGTGGAGTTGCGACAACTGAGTAGCCGCTCCTGAATCTTCCTGGATGCACAATTAAAGATGAACAGGTCACAAATATATGTGTCCACCTTGATACTGAACTCACAGGTGACCGCCAGAATCCGGAGTGCAGCTACATACTCCTCAACTCCATCTTCAAGAAGGTGTTTGCGTTTGACAAAATGATCTTTAAAAAATGATACTGGGTTCCTCAGCAAGATGTTTATGCAAGCTTTCAATGCTGTCTAAGTATACATTCCATGGATCATCCCCAGATTGGCCATGGGACCTCGCTATAAGTGGCAAATTGTCAAAATATTGCTGAGCGTCAGACCAAAACTATCATACAAAAGAGTGAATTTACATTCAGGCCTGTATTGCCTGCATCCGTTGCCCCTAGGTGATTTTCAAACAAATGAAAACAATGTGCCCACTTTATGGTAGGTTTACCCGATTAGGACAAAAAGGGAGGAAGCTGAGTAATTTGTTGTGGTGTGGCCACACTGAAGTAAAAGGCAGAAAAGGTATTTTGTGTAAAACTATGACAATATGAATTAAGAACACTGTTAGCAAGAAACTTACATGTAAAACGGTGGTGATAAAATTAAACATCGTAGTTAATAACAGTACGTGTAGCTATGAAGATCCCCTCTGTATATTACTGAGAATTGGACTGTAGAAGTAAAGTAAACTAATATATACTAGTCACAGCATTGTCAAAGTACCTGTGGTAGGCAAAACTGAAATTAACATCATCAGAGTGACATGATGAATCCCCGCACAGGTGCTGAATCCAGATGCCCATAACACCGTGCGTTGATCGGGATTGCCGAAATTTCCTCAAATATATGATTGGCAGTGTGAAACGTAGCAAAATGCTTGAAATAGGCTGATCCAAGATGCCCGCCGTGTCTGATGTCACCAGGTTGCCTGCCGTGTACTGGGGAGCTGTTGCTGTGCAACAGATACCTTTGCTCAAAACCTGCAGCAGGGGTTGGTGGGGCTCTCAGATGGGCCTCGTTCAAACAGACATGAAGAAGGTCAAAATCCAACAAAGCAGGCGCGGTAACTCTAATCTGCGACATGATGCAAAACGACGAAGTTGCAAGCTGGCAAGCTACCAAAATCATGAAAAATGAAATTCAGCTGCCGGGAAACATCAGTGGGTGACGGTAAATGGTCGCCAAATGTGGTAAGTAAAGACGGAGTCGGTTATATCAGTACAAGAACTTTATTCATGGAGAACTTTACCCATGATGGGCAGCCGGCTCAAATCCCAGACGAAACTGGCTCATGTCAGCTGGAATAGTCCCTTGCCATTCACTGCAAGCACAGGCCTTACATTGAATGCATACAACACTTTTGAACATCAATAGAATATCAACATGCCACGGTGTGACAAGCATACAGGTTTGTGAGTCACGTCTTTATATACTGCAATGAGCTCGCAGAGTGAACTAAAGGAAATTGCAGGCGATGGATGAAGCTTCTGATGGTTCGGAGGTGCTGACTACCCTGTCAAAGAGCCATTGCAGGGCATGCAGAGGAAGAACAGTCTATGATTGATAAGAAACTAAAGGCAAATCATGTAAGAGCTGCAGGATGTGAAGAAACAAACTATGTGAACACTCTAAAAAGTACAATCAACCCTCAACATTTTTGAATTTGTGAGTCACACACAAGATAATCAAATATTTAGGAAAAGTGCTCAAATACTCCCAAACTGCACTGATAAAGACATCTGAAATCCATAGGTTGTGACTTTTGCAACTCATACTGTCCACTTTCTAAAGACTTCCAAGTTCTATAATACCTCCTGGCATCACCGTTTTTGAACTATTAGCCTTTTTAACAGAACTCCAAACGTAAATGATAAATCTGGCTACAACTGGTCATTACCTTCCTACTTGCTGTGTATAATTGTGAGGTCACCGGTATAAATTCAAGCCACACCAGCACCTCAAGCGCCCGGATATTCTCATGGGTGATAAGCAGAACCAAACAAATCCACATAAAATACCAAACCACTGCTACAGTGGCCCAGCTCAAAACTTGCCAAGAGCACCTACAGGCATACTTGCTGTGGACTCTGAGATGACTGAGCCATGGGATTCAAGTAAGGCTTTTTTACACCAGTTGAAATCAGGCAGCTCTCTTTCAGAGACTCTGACCCTCACGACGAAGGGCCTGATTCAGGTTGTAATCACAGTTATTGCCCGAATCAATATTACTTGTTCAGGGGTAAAACTCAACTCCTGATCCCCCTGCACCTGGATAGTTCATGAGCAACCGCTTGGACCGATCATGAGGATTAGAAATAGTGACAGGATGCAGAAACAAAGAATACCAATCTAGATTCTCTTTTTTCACGGTACATATGGTAATGTCACAATATTTCAAAACCTGGGACTTTTCAATACATGAAGAATTAGTAATTTGCCGTTGGGAATACAACATAGGTATTCATGGATGAACTGAAATGAGGGCCAAAGCAGATAGCAACGTTTTATATGTTCATGACTGTGATTTGCTTTCCTTTAAGTTTCCAATGATAATTATGCATGCAAGCATATATAGGTTCTAGGTCAACCCCTGTTTTCATATCCTGGAAGGCTATACATATTATTTATTAGTATTTTTATTAAAAGTGTTGGATCCTCTAATTGGAAATCCTATCCCGCAGAGCAAGGAGTGCACTGACGCTTTTTATTTCAAGTGGCCCAGGTAATTTGTCACAGTAATCAGCATGCCTTCTGTTTTAGGTCCCAAGTGCCATAAAGTTGAGTCGCAGAAAAGGGACACCTACCTCCCTTTAATCCATTTTCTCTCTCCAGATCATCAACAATAAAACATCTCTTGGAGTTACAATCAAATACCCTGTTACTATAGGTAAGTCTGGTTACACAACTGCCCTGAGCATCTCACTCTTTGAAGAAGTGGTGAGAGAGTTTCTCCCACTAGCACCAAATTCTAAAGCAAAGAATAGCCTTGCTCAGTAATGTTTTCACAAATTTAAGAGAACTACAAGCAGAACAATTAGAGTTCTGTACCCACAACTTCAATATCTGCAGCATTGGATAAACAGGCCCAGTGTCTATGTCATCATGAGATGCAGAAGAGAAATGTAGTGTCAAGAGCTTCTCTGTCACCTTTATGGCCATCAGCAAGATACACAATGACGCAAACCACCACCAGCTCCCTGAAAATGGTGCAAGCCACATTTGTGTATGCGGCACATTGTGCATTTTCCTAATATTTACAGTATAGGTAGGATGTATTCAGCTACTTTATCCATCCTTCAGCAAATACAAGTAAACTCACTCAAAGATGTAAAAATTATGTTTTGAACGTTAGGAAATTGCTGATAGACCATTCTTCAGCAAAATGCAAACTTTAAAAATAAGCAACACAGCAAACGTATTCTCTTTTAATGCAGAGCTTCCCAGCCACGGACGGGGGCAAACTGGCCATTTGTTTAATCCAGTGATCACCACATGGGTTGGTTAGCTTTAAATGCTTTGGGGTTTCTCTCCTGCTGGTTCTGCAAATGCCATACTGATATAAGGGATGGATATAAATGGACATGAAAGAGATTTACACTCCTTATCAAAGGTTATGAAAAACTTGTAAGGTGGCCTGTCAAAGATCTCAGTTGGTTGTCTTAGAAACAGCTGGAGACACTCTCCTTCCAGTAGAAAATAGTCCAAATCAAAATATATCAGATACACATCTTCGGTTGATTGGCTAGCCAGACATAGGCCCTCATTCTGACCTTGGCGGTCTTTTCGCAAGACCGCTGAGTTACCGCCGCGGTGAAGACCGCCGACCGCGGCGGTGTGCCGCTGTGCGCATTCTGACCGCTGGGAGCGTTCCGCCGGAAAACCGCCAGCAGCCACACTGGCGGTCGGCGGGAAAGTGGAGACTGGTCAACCTCCACCGCCACGCCAGCAGAACACCGCCCACAGAATTACGACCCACATTTCTGTGTGGCGGTCTTCTGTTGGCGGTCTTCTGTTGGCGGTCACGTCCCTATGGCTCCCGTCGCCTCCCGGAGGACCAACGCACAAGGTAAGTTGATCGTCCGTGAGGGGAGGGGGTGGGGGGGTGTTGTGTGATGTGGGCGTGCATGGGGGTGTGCGTGTGAGTGTGTAGAGGGGGTGTGTGAGTGCGTGTATGCGGGCGGGGGGTGCTGCTGTGTCTATGGGTAATGTGTGCTGTTCGGCAGGTGCGCATGTCGGCATGTATGTGTGCGGGTATGTGTCCCCGTTGTGTATGTGTGTGTAGGGGGTGTGTATATGTGCATGTTGGGGGTGTGTGCATGTCGGGGTACATGTATGTGCATGTCGGGGTGGGGAGGGGGTTCGTACCAACTCTGGGGGGTGGCAGGGGGGTGGAGGGTGTGGGGGGAGGACTCGGGTGGGTAGTGAGGGGTGGGGGAGACCCCTATCAGTGCCAGGGAAGGAATTCCCTGGCCCCGATAGTGCTTACCGCCATGGTTCGCACGGCGGTTCCCGCCCGCAAGAAACCGCGGCGGTAGGCAGGGTAATAATACCCTTGGCGGTCTTGGGACGACCGCCGGGCCGGAGTGCGCAAACTCCAGCCCCGCGGTCATGACCGCCGTGGCGGTCGGAGTGGAGAAGTAGCGGTCGGTCGCGGCGGGGACCGCCGCGGTCAGAATGCCATTTTTAATACCGCCGGTCTGTTCGCGGTCAGACCGCCGTCTCTCCGCCGACCGCCAGGGTCAGAATGAGGGCCATAGTGTTGAATTGAAAGCACATTTGTTCTACATTGTTCACGAGTCACAGTCTGTCTATAGAATGGGTTATGGGAACCGCCCAATGGCGTAGATGCGAGCACACCAGGGAGGAATCATAGCAACAGCAAGAAGGCATGGCAACAAAAAACTACTGCATAAACTAAGCAAAGGGAAAGCAAATACCTCTGCAGAGGTAACCGAATCTGTACTTGAGAATTCTTGTAATCAGGTATTCTTGGTCAAAATGGTACACTGTGTTGCATTTGCCCAGACTGGGCCATTTATAGTCAGCACTACTGAAGGCAAGGTTAGTGATATCTATACAGACGGATTTCACATCTTAAGTATATCTATACTTGCGTGTTGAAAAAGTGTTATGAAATTGTACAAAGCAGATTGGTACGTATAGTTCCATCTGTTTGCAGGAAAACGGAAGGCTGCAAGATAAACCATTCCTTGTGAAAAGGAGTGTCCAGCTCACTGAAGTGAACGAGGAAAAGCCACGCTGCAGCGTGCCGAAGAACTGCAGAGGCTTGCCAGCATTATCCGCACATGCACTGACAGGTAAAGCGAAGACATAATGCATAATGGCGAATTAAACACGCTCAAGGGCGTTTCACATCGAAATTAAATGCAATTTTCCATACGTCCCTCGCAGTTACGGTTCACTACACTGCCTTCTCTTTCATAAATTCAAATGAATGGCTTGTATGAATATTGAACGGGGTATTTTGAAAGGACATGTGTAGTTATCAACTTTCCATAGTGCCTCTATGAATCTTTATAGTTTAGCACCCTACACATAATCTGTATTCATCTTTATACCGTGCCACATACATCCCTGCAGAATCCTACAAATTAGCAAAGCTAGTGCCGAGAAGAGCTTTTCCTTATATTTGTGTAGCGCTACACGAAAACCTGCGTGTTTGTTCTGGGCGCGTGCGCTGCGTCTTACCAGGTATGAGCCACGGTGAAGCGTCTCCTTTTCGGAATGTTGCTATTGATTAACATCCTGCGAAGAAGCCTGGGCGAGTTCCTGGGGGAAATGATGGGCGACAGCCTGGGCGAGGCAGTGGTCGCCTTCCGGGACGTCTTGGACTTGTCATGCTGCAACAGGTTCTCTCGCAGCGTCTTGACCAGGTCTTCGTTCAGCCAGGGGTTCGGGCAGTGGGAGCTGGCCACTTCTGGCACGCTCAGAGTGTCCGGGCTGGCCCCTTGCTGAGCCATGTCCCCCACAGGCCCTGGGGAGGGAAGCTTTGGCTCGCAGTGTCCAGGCGTCTGCTCGGGTGCAGGGACTCCGGCCAGCCCGCAGGGTCCGGCAGAATGGTGCAGAGGCGCGGATCCCGCTCGGCTCACTCTGCCACAGACATGGTGCTGCCTCCGGGCACAGATAGCGATCTGTAAACACAGCAGGCTAACTCCTCCGCGGGAGCCTATCACACATCGCCTCCCAAATGTCACTCCGGCGCTGGATCATGGCACATGCCTGCCGAGACGGGCGCTGCGGTACCGGCTCCTGCCACAGACCTGCCCGTGAACTGTGGCCGCGCAAGCGCTGCAGCTCCTGGCAGTGCATGTAAAGTACTGTACTAGTGCAGCGGGAGGGCTGCAGGGGGCGGCATCCACCCCCTGCCTGGCGCCCTCTCCTCGCCCCCTCCTATTACCTCCAGCCCTAATTAGACAGTGCCTTTGAAGGGACCCCCTCTGGCTGGTCGGCGATCCCGGAGCCAGCGTGGAGATGGAGAAGCGCTCACCCTCACTCCCTAAGCATCGGATGAACCCGGGGGACCGCAGGAGCGCGCGCAGCTTCCCCTGCACTCGCCCACCACATACTGACCACGGACTCAAACGGGCTCAGATGAGCAATGCCCTGACTTTCATGCTGTCCGAGACACATGTCTCTGCAACAGAACATGCATAATTCAGACATTCCACAGCGAAAGACAAGACGTCCCGTATGGACTATTATTGCATGTTACATATGGAATTCTATGTACTTAGAAAAAGTCCCCATTCACTTTGCCGGTCACCAAACATAACACCGAGCATGTAAAATACTTTGGAAACGGTTACTCATTAAAATATGTGTTTATAATGGATTCTAATCCCTCACGTTATATCGTTTTCATTGGGTAAAAAAATAAACCCTTTGAACTAAATGATTAACTATCTCTCGGGTGCGGCGCCTACGGGTGTCAATCATGGTTGTGTTTAATGCGCCACATCCAATTCAAGAGCCGTGTTCCCCGAGATTCCGAGAATCACTGCCGGCTGATAACGCAGAATACACGGAGCTGTCTTTACCAAAAATCAGTTTCGAATAATTGAAGAAGCAAAGAAAGGTGTGGGTCAACAAGGGTCACTGCTAATAGCTCATTAAAATGGTTGACTTGAATACAGCGTCGATTTCCAGATGCCTGCTCCTGTTGTTGACGCCACAGAACGCGCTTCCGTTTGTTTTGCAGGGGCGTCGACCACACCTTGGCTTGCTGCATCATTAATCGGAGTACTGCTGTCACAGCCAGCTGAATCAGAAACATACATTCTTATCTGCACCGATTTATGTCAGTGCTCTTTGTGTACACTACAATAATACACTACCAAAATTAGCACTCATTTGAAGGGGTTCGTTCATAAGTTACTGGCGGAACAATGATACACAGTAAAAGGGAACTTGCATGACTGTTTTTTTTTTTTTTGCAGCTTGCATAAATTACACACCTCTTGTCACAGAGGGAACCTTTTTCATTGTCATGCTTTCATTGCTTTCATATCAGGTACATGGTGATCTTGTGTCAATGAAGGGTACCAAGTGGCTGCTAACTCCTGGCTTCCCATTTGCTCCCCGTCACGGCCCTTGCCACACCGGCTGTGAAGGGCCATCCATCGCGGGAGACAGCGTTCTAGCAAAACACAAAATGCACTAAAGCGACCCCTGCTGCATGAAATCCCTTGGAATGGTATAGGTTTTTTGTTTGACGAGTTTTGTCACCTTTCATTGTTTTAGGGTGATTTGCGTGCTGAACAACCACAATTGAGGAAAAAAATGTGATGGGTGGAATGCTAATCTAAGCTGCTCCAGCAATATGTCAATCAGCCTTGGCCCTGCTCCATGGGGGACAGTCCAGTCACTTCAGAATGGGAACACAAGCCACCCCCGTTTTGGCCTATCTGGGCCTGGGCAGGAGAGTGCAGCCTGATTCTTTTGGGACAGTGAGAACAGGTTCCACATTTGGGCATACCTGTCGTATTTAGGGCATTACATCGGAAGAGTGAGAAAAAAAAGGGTGCATTGCTCAAAATAATCTTCGCCACTGAGAAATGACTCAGGCCGCACCCTAGGCCATCATTTCTTTGGTGTCATCAGTCCACAGTGACTTGTTTCTGAGTAGCACATTCATTGCTTCAAGGAGTGTGTGTATGCGCTTAGTGACACATCTGGCAGGTACCATGGTCAGCTATATAAATTACTCGCTGCAGGATAGATCTGAATAAGATACAGTGCATGCAAATCCCATAGTAAGCTGTCCACCGAGTATGAACTTTTCTCCTGGAACAATAGAAACATGCACAGTCATCACTCTAATGAGATAAATCCAATATAATCTAATTATGAAGGTAGGCATGTGCCGCAAATACTGCTTCATATACATTTATCTTCACCTAAAGGACCAACAAGTTACACAACATGTCCTTACTCTTACTAACACTAACACTTCAATGAAATACACTCTGCCACGTCTAACACCTGCAGCACAGAAGACAACGTATGAAGCTCGTACGCTCAACTGATATGACTATATGTGTCTTGTAGATCCTAAAATGAATACCCACACAGGCTCCTACATCACCCTCCTCTAGGCACACGTACACACAGCTCATTTGTTGATTCCAGGTGGGACGGGAGGTACTCTATTCAACAGCTTTCACTACAAAACAAGGACCACATCTACCATTATCACACAATGTAGATTTACTACTTCAACTACTTGACACTTCAACAGAACCTATGTGTATGATGTGCCCAAATCAACACGGCATTAGCATGTAAGGAAAATTCCAGATTTCTTTCTGCAACTGCATTCCGCACATTTTGAAACACACCACCAAGCGTATCTGAATGCAACACAAAAATGTTGTGTAGCCACAACAAGCATGACAGTAGGCAATTTGATGCACATGGCAGCATTTTGAAGGCACCTGCACTAAAGGGACGACTGCTCGTAGTATCACATCATTGTCAATAAAAAACCATGAAGCCAGTTCCTAAACCCACAACTGCAGGTTGATAGCCATCCAGGCCTTGCTTTAGATGTTTGCAATATTGGATGTGTGGAGAGTTTTAATGGCACCATCTTTCTCCAGATGTGAATCAAGGGGAAGGGACAGTGTAGCTGCTATTCTTTTATAGAAGGCCACCGCCTACCATCCCCTATCCAAACTATTTGGTGGGAGATCATGGCGGGAATTCTGATAATTTCTGCATACACTACATTTAACCTAATGTAAATGTTTGCTTTAGTAGGTAACTCACCAGAAGATGATCATACATAGACCTAATGCAGAAGCATGTGATTTTGTTACCAGGAGCCACAATTCATATGCCCCATACCTTTACCACCTGCAGAACCTTGCAGTGAGAATATTGAAGTGCATTAGGACAGTTCAGCTTCAAAGAGGATAGTGGTATCTTCGGGCTGTCATGGAGATGGTTTGAGTAGAAGGCAATCTAGACTGTTTTGGATGGCCGTGTTGAATTTGAGAACATATCTCAAATGGCGTGAGTGTTTAGACGAAGGGCTTTGTAATGCTGTTGCTGCTAATATGATGTGCGATTAGAAAAAGATGATTAGATGATGGGCTCCTGCTGGGATGAGACAGTGAAGTATCCTGTTGATCCTGTTAGAATTATACAGAACGCTGTAAATATGATGTTTGGAATATAATGGGGCAATAGAAATTAGGTTTTTGCTTCTGTCGTGTTCTGTGGATGGGGAGAATACTTAGGCTTTTGAGTGCTTAATAATGGAGAGCATTAAAATGTGAGGAATATTTGATTTCTTAGAGGAGAAGGGAAGGAAAGTGTGATTGCTGCACCCCTGGGTGTGAGTAACAGGGGCTGTTGGTTTTAATTTGCAGTCCTGTTTCATTTCACTAAGGTGGTTTCTGAGCGCCTTACTTTGTCAATCTGCACAAGATGCGTGCTTCACGTATCTTCTCCCTTGTAAGATAACAGGAAGAGAACAGATTTAAAGCAGTAATCCTGTGCATGTAACTATGAACATTCTTAGTCAAGTTTTGGCGTTTACAGACACCGGCCCCGACAAGCAAACATAGCAGTAGGAAGGGAGGCCTCTCCCTACAGAACACCCGTCCTCGAGGAGCTCCTGCTAGCACTCATACAAGCAGGGACTAGGAGATCTCTACTGCACTGTGGTGAACACTGTACTGGAGCTGGCGTAGATGAGGGCGAGAAGAATCCACGTGCAGGCTAGGAAAATAATTCCGATATCTGATTGTTCGATAGACACCTCTTCTCCAAATCAACATTCGTGGGTGTCTGAATAGGAGCCAAGAGAGGAGAAAATGCAACATTTCACAGACATTTGGAAACTTCTTGTATTCTGACATCAGCTGAAAGCTTGTTTCTCACTAGAGCTCTCACTTGGTAATTTGTTTTAGTAATGCATTGTTTATGATTGTGAATTACTACTTGGAATGCACACAATGTGAATTTACACTTGTAAATTGATGTATTTCCACATAATAATACACTAAAATGCTAGACTGTTGCATAGGAGTACAGCTACTCCAAGGGGTAGGCGGTGGAGTTTACAGGGTGAAAATGCCAAGCTAAGTTCATGCACAAACATTTTCAAGGCCAACTCGCACCCAATATGCAGCTGGAGAATTACTCAAGTGATTGGCTGTAGAAAATCTCTATCACCGGAAGGAATCAGCAGTGAAAAACATTAATAGGGTGACCACCCGTCCGTAAATTTCACGGACTGCCCGTAATTTCGCCCTGCCGTCCGTTGTCCGTGATGAAACCTTTAACGGACGGCATTTGTCCGTAATTTCAGCCTTTCACCTAAAGGACAAGGGAGGGCAGGGCGAAATTACGGGCAGATGAGTTTCCCCAGCAGGTTTCAAAGGCAGGGAGTCTCCTGTGCTCTGAGGGAGGGAGGGGCAGACAGCTAAGAATCAGACCTTCTTGCCAGGGGGTCTCCTTCCCTAAAGACATGCAAATGTGCACAACTGGTAAATCTGCAAATACAAAAAGGCTTGAAAACCCGCATTGACTTTACTAAAAGGAGTCACTTGAAGTTTTCTGATGGCAAAGACATTATTTTTAGAAAGGTGTTGTAATGGTGTTCCAAGGTGAGCTGTGGAGTGTGTGGTTTTAATGGAGTGTTATAATTTTTTTTAGTATTAGGTATAAACTGTATATTATTCAAATCTGTATTTCAGAAGCACTTTTTTTTTATTTAACCAAAATGTATTTGCGCTTTTTGTAGCAGCCTTTATTATGATGTAATTGTATTTTTCACAGTTCTTTCAGGTACTTCAGTACCTCATAGTACTAACAAACATTGGCAAAGCAATAGGTCTCATCTACAAAAGAGTTATTGGCTTTGTTAATGTGTTTTAGCCATTAGCCATGTTATACACCAGAGTAGCTGCTGTTCAGCATGGCTTAAAGTTAGTGGCATAGTGGTGTGGAGTAGAGTAGCATAGGAGCAGTGGCGTAAAGCCCAGTGGTGCAAAGTACAGTGCAGCGGGGTACAGTGCAGTTGTTTGGAGTGTGTTAGCGCAGAGTGCAGTGGTTTAGAGTGCAGTGGCATGGAGTGGCGTGGGACAGAGTAGAATGGCATAGAGTGCAGTGGAGTAGAGTTGCATACATTAGAGTGGCAGAGAGAGCACTAGCGTAGAGTGGGGCAGTGGCATAGATTACAGAGTAGACTCACGTTGCAGGGAGTGCAGTGGCGTAGTGTAGAGTGGTGCAGAGTAGAGCAAAGTGCTGTAGAGTGGAGTGATGCAGAGTAGAGTGGCATAGAGTGCAGTGGCATAGAATGCAGTAGTACATAGTACATCAGTGTATAGTACAGTGGTGGAGAGTGCAACGCTGCAGAGTAGAGTGTCAGTGCAGTGATGTAGAGTGGAGTAGAGTGGCACAGAGAGCAGTGGCGTAGAGTACAGTGGTACAGAGTAGAGGGCAGTGGCGTACAGTGCAGTTGTTTAGAGTGCATTGGCGCAGAGTGCAGTGGCATAGAGTGGCATGGGGTAGAGTTACATAGAGTGCAGTGGAGTAGAGTGGCATACAATAGAGTAGCAGAGTGCAGTAATGCAGAGTGGTGCAGTGTCATAGAGTGCAGAGTAGACTCGTGGCACAGAGTGCAGTGGTGTAGAGTGGTGCGGAGTGGAGTATTGTAGAGTGGTGTAGAGTAGAGTATAGTGCCTAGAGTGCAGTGGCATAGAGTGGTGTAGAGTGCAGAGTTGCAAAGTAGAGTGTCAGTGTAGTGGTGTAGAGTGGTACAGATAACAGTGGCATAGAGTACAGTGGTGCAGAGTAAAGGGCACAGTGCAGTTGTTTAGAGTGCACTGGTGTAGAGTGCAGTTGCATATAGTGGCATTGGGCAGAGTAGAGTGGCATATAATGCAGTGGAATAGAGTATATTGGTGCAGAATGCAGTAGTACAGAGCAGAGTGGTGTAGAATATAGTGGCGGCCAGTGCAGTGTTGCAGAGTGTCAGCGTGCAGTGGTGTAGAGTGCATTGAACTAGAGTGCAGTGGTCAGAGTGGTATAGAATACAGTGGCGTAGAATAGATTGTTTCAGAGTAGAGTGCAGTTGCATAGAGTGGAGAGTGCAGTGGAATAGAATGCAGTGGCACAGAGTGCAGTGGCATAAAGTAGATTATTTCACAGTAGAGTGAGGTGGCTTAGAGTGGAGAGGTGCAGGTTATAGTGGAGTTGCATAAAGTGGCATAGAGTGTGATGGTGTAAAGTAGTGTAGAGTGCCGTGGCATAGAGTGCAGGGGTGCAGAGTAGATTAGAGTGATATACAGTGTATTGATGTAGAGTGCAGGAGCATAGAGTTGAGTGTTACAGAGTAAACTGCATTAGCTTAGAGTGTATTAGCTTAGAGTGCAGTGGCGTACAGTGTAGTGTTGCAGAGTGGCAGAGAGTGGAGTTGTGCGGATTAGATTGGTGTTGCCTAGACTGGAGTGGTATGGCGTGCAGACGAGCAGAGCGCAGTGGTGTAGAGAGGCATAAAGTGCAGTGGCATAGAGTAGAGTAGTACAGAGTAGAGTAGAGAGGCATAGTGTGAGGTAGCATAGAGTGCAGTGGCATAATGTGGAGTGGTTCCGAATGGAGAAGGGTGCAGTGGCATGGAGTAGAGTAGAGTGATACAGACTAGGGTCCAGTAGCGTGTAGTGGT
Source organism: Pleurodeles waltl (assembly GCF_031143425.1). Lineage (NCBI taxonomy): Eukaryota > Metazoa > Chordata > Amphibia > Caudata > Salamandridae > Pleurodeles > Pleurodeles waltl. The sequence goes on from NC_090436.1 coordinate 323,694,681, forward strand.
GCAGAGCAGAGTGGAGTGCAGTATGGATGATATGCTAACACACCTCCATTACAGACAACACATTTTTGATTGAAATGACCATTACATTTGCACAGATATACAGTTTTTCAAATCAAACTATACTGTGCACAGATGATGATGTGTGGAAATTGCATCACCTAATGCAATGATTTGTTTTAATCATGTAAAGGTATTTGTTTCCAGCACAGTTCAGAATTAACAAAAATGTGCTTGATTTGTACTTCTAATTCTGATATATTCTGAAGTTTATTTAAATGTTGTCATGTGATAGAAAAAACTCTTTCCTAACCCCAGTATCCAGCAAGATTGTCGCATAAACCCTCTCACTTTGAAGTCAGAGAAAGGAAAGTCAACACTAAGTTCCCACCGAAGACAGAGCCTGACATTTGACTTTGTTCTTTGAATGCACAGCAAATATGATAAGATAAGAACAAGATTTACAGGCCTGTTTACAGAAAGGCACTCGGCAGGATACTGTAAATAAGGTTTTGGCAAGGGAAGGGCCGAATTCAAGCTGCATAGCCTAAAACAAATAAAGCCAGCAAATTGAAAGCAACAAATTGTGAGTTACAAACCGCAAGGTCAATGGCAAGCAACAGGCAAAATGCATTCACAAGGAAGCACTATGAATTTACTTAAAGTGACAGCTGTGGGGTACTTTGTGGGGAAAGTCCAGTATTTTAGTCCATATCTTGCAGAGGTTTGGCTATATCAATCACCCAGGGAGTATGGCGAGAAGACCTGGAGTGGTTTCCATGTTGCAGGATAGGTCTGTACACCCATTCTATCAGTTTGCCACCATTTCCTATGGTACAGAGCTTCTGGCACACCTCTTGTAGGGTTAGTGCTAGGTGGCAGACATGAAATAGGGCATTTAATGATTATTTAAGGTGGTTGTAAGTAAGGAGTTGACCGGCGTGAACATGGTAGTCTGCCACAAGGGTTTGGAAATTTAGTAGCTCACTGTTCAGTCCCCAATTTTAAGACACCTGCAACAGGCCACTGATGGAGTTGCTCCGAGCACAGCCATCCTGTGTAAGTGGGAAGGCTTAGCAAAGGTAGTTCAGGAGCATAGGGTTTCTTCGTGTCAGTTTACAGGTTCTGGCAAGCCAAGAGAAAGCTGTGCATGATAACCCCGGATGGTGATCCGTAGAATGGTCAGTAGGAAACAATGAGCAGTGCATTAAGCCTTCCTTAAAAGTCTTTACTGGTAAACCCCATCTCATGCAGGGAGGTGAGCAGAAAGCCAGTGAGCCACCCATTGGACCTGTGCAACTGAATAATAGCATCCTAAGTCCAGAAGACCTAATCCACCCGCAGTTAGCTTTAGAGTGGAAAGAGCTCCCGATGGCGCCGCAGTGACCAAATCAGACGTGTGGCCTATCTGAAGAAGGAATGAAGGACGAGCAGGGGAAGGTTTGTAAAATAATACTATCATTGGGATAGCACACCATCTTCACTAGTGCCACGTGGCCTTTACAGAAAGCAGAAGAGAAGACCAAAAAGCAAACTGGGCTTGGAGGAACTGTTCGCTCTGCAGAGATTTTCATCCTGGAAATCAGTGTAAGAGTGGTAGATATTAATCACTAGGTATCAAAAGGTAACTGGTTTCCAGTTCAATCTGAGATCTAATTGTATATGAAGGCAAAAACAGTGCCATATGTTAAAGAAACACTAATTACATTTTAAAATTTCTAAATTTTGTTTGTGCAATTTACATCCCAAATATTTTGAAGATTCTATGTGTACTTGACCCTTCGGGATAACCCAGATCTCTAGTTTGGCTTTTGCTCCATTTCAAAACCATATAAAGACATGGACAAAGCGAGCAATTGCCTTGCACAACCTTGCAAGGGGTCTGGCCCCTGCTCACCCTTCAAAAGCACTAACAGCGGACCATTGCACCAGAAGAGTTTGCCAAGTTGGCCAAGTGAGACTACAGACAAGTTATAGGTACATCACATCCTGACATTAGGTGTGAGACTGTCGCCCACACCATCTGCCCTGCCTCTTAAAAAAAAAAATAGGTTGAAAGTCCATGGGCGGTTGGGGTAAGCCAGATGTTTTTGTTCAATTTGTTTAAACTGGCATAAGGTTAATTACCTTAATGTGTCCCAAACTGTTTGACAGGGGTTTTAAAATGTTCAGAAACATAATAACATTTTTGCTGTTACTTTCTCTTCAGGAAAGATCGGGTAGATTTGGGTAGGGGTGATGGCCTTGCCACAGTACTGAAGGGCATTAATTTACTACTGAACAAGGACGTAATGTGACACCTGAATGTAGCATACCAGGAGGCAATCACAAAAGGTCCACAGTGAATAAATAGTGCTATGTTAAAAAAAGAGTAAAGAACTGCACTGACAACATAGTGAGACATGGCCTCTCTTGCGCGTGTCTGTAAAACTGACGTTTGTTCTTGAATTTTTGTCCTGAATTTTGACCATTTGTCCTGAATTTTTGTCCTGAATTTTGACCCTTTGTCCTGAATTTTTAACAGTCCTGTCCAGAATTTGCCTCAATGCCAGGTGGTCACCCTAGGAACAAATGAAGGTGCAATAGAGAAAGGAGTTCCACCGGAAAATCCACGTTTAAGAAAACAAGATAAGTGCATTATCGTTAATCACACCCACATGAGTGAATATTCGGGGTGCTGAAAAGGCTCAAGTATGCGAGTCTCTTGGAAAGCTGTAACCTTTGCTGTTGCTAAAGAGCACTTCTGAAATCTTCCAGAGTATTAACAAACAGCTAGGTGTAAACCTACGGGTGTAGATTCAGTTGGTTTCTTTCCCAATGGTTTCTCAGTCCTGTTGTGTATGATGCTATTTACAAATGCTCAAAACAAACACACAGACATGTATTTTAGTGTTTCATTCTGAAGATCTTGAATGAACGTATTAGTAAAACACTGCTGTCATGCACAATTTACTGATTTTCTCTCCAGTCTTCCGGGCATGTCAGGCAACCAAGAAACCATAAACACCAAGCGAGACACATTTATGCTTTAATTCATGTTTGCTGTATAGGTACCTTGTTTTTTCAAGATAAGGAATAACAATTTTTATTCTTACTTTCATGGGTATTGAAATATTCGGCCCTTGCTAATTATCTGTCTAGTTCCACCTACAATATTTAATGTCCTTTGTGAATGAATGAGAGGCTGCCAGACCAAAACCGGTCCACTATGAACCCAGACACCCAGGGCCACAAGAAAGGGAAGGGTGGGGAAGAAGATGCTTAATAGTAAATAATGAAGGAAAGAAAGAAAGAAGAAGGGAATACAAACTGGATGACCTGTAAGACAGAAGGAAAAAAGCTTAAAAAAGGGGTAGAAACAAAAGGTAGGGAGAAAAAATAGGTAAGGATGATGAAATAAAGGGCGTACAGACAAACAAGGGAAGCAAGAAAAAAGTAAAAAAAAAAGGTAGAAAGTAAGAAAAAATGAAGGAAACAGGATTGAAGAAAGCAGCAAAGAGAGGAAGAAAGACAAAAGGAACAACACATGAAGAAAGGCAGTGAAGGAGGAGACAAAAAGATGTAAATGAAAAACGAACAATAAAGAAAGTAAGGGTAGAAAGTAAAAACGAGAGATAAAGCATTTGGAGAAGAACAAGAAATAAGCAAAGAAGAAAGAAATAAGGAGAGGTGAAAGAAATCAGGGCATAAACTAAGAAAGGAGATAGGCAAGGAAAAAGTACAAAACAGAAAGAAAGCAATATAACAGAAACCTTTTTCATTGTATGAGAAAGGAGGTGGGGAATGGAAGATGCTGTGGCTTTAAGGCAGTCAATGTCTGAAGAATCTTAGAGGAGACAGGGTCTTTAAGAGGGGGGTCTGACTCAAAACCAGTGTCTGGCTAAAAAGTAGGGCTGGGTGGAGTTCACAGAGTTCCACTCTGCGGAATTCCGGGGAGTTGATTAAAAACTCAGTGGAATTCCACGGAGGCGGAGTTCCGTGAGCAGTGGAGTCCTGAATGCGCCCGATCTCGGAAGCTCTAAGCAGGGTGGTTAGCCAGGCCCGACCCTGCTTAGCCCTTCCGAAATCGGGCACATTCAGGAGAGGGCCGTTTCAGGCCTCTTGTGCACTGGCCTGTCCCTTGTGCACTGCATACAGGGCAGGCCGGTGCACAAGAGGCTTGAAACGTCAGCTTTCTTTTGCTGCCTACGGCCCTGGCCTGAATTCTGGCCAGGGCCGTAGGCAGCAAAAGCTTCCATTTCAGTCCTTGCTTGTGCAGAAGTAAGCACAAACAAGGCAAAAAGAAAGAAAAGAGGTGAGGACTTACCTGGGTCCTCCAGGGGGTCCTCGTCGTCCTCCGCAGTGGCCTGGCTCTCTGCCTCCCTCTGCCCCCTGCTCCTGGGCTTCTGGCAGAGGGAGGCTTGGCCCTGAATCTGTTACCCGTGCACACTGCAGTCTAGCTATGGGCTCCACAGCACAAGCGCAGACTGTCTGCGCTTGCGTTGTGTAGCCCATAATTGGGCTGCAGTGCACACCGGGTGAGCTCCACTCCGCTGGTGGGGCTAACAGAGTTTTTGGGCATACTCTGTCTGCAAGCGGACTGCTAAGTGCCGAAAACTCAGTTAGCTCCGCCAGCGGAGAAGAGCTCGATGCCCACCCCTACAAAAATGTCACAGAGGGTCACTCAAAGGTTCAAAGCCAAGGGACAGGAGAGGGGTCAGAACAGGAGAGGGGTCGGGTCGTAGGGGCCATCATGTCTTGAGCAGCCTCTCCTCTTTCCCCAAAATATACAAATAAAGGTTTTTGAACATGCATCCTATGTGCGGGGGTAGATGCAAAACCCATAATGCTTTTTACAGTGCTACAAAGCCTCCAGAAATGAGCTGGTAATATAAGGACTGATTTAGGTATTGGCGGATGGCATACTCCATCACAAACGTGATGGATATCCTGTCCGCCATATTACAATCGCTATAGGATATCATGGGATTGTAATACGCCGGACGGGATATCTGTCACATCTGTGACGGAGTATTCCCATCCGCCAAGATCTAAATCAGGCCCTAACTCTCTGTCGGGGTTTCCAGCTTACCTTCATTTTGTCATGTGATATTGACTCTTCACCAGTTAACCAGATGAACAGAGCTGATATCACGTGACACAAGGTGGCATCATATGTCCTGGTAGGTCTGTAAATAAGTGAAAAACTATAAAAAAATAACAATAAGTGGCACAGGTCAACTATATTTGAAGGACAATGTTTGGGTGTGTAAAATGTTATGAATGAAGAAGACATTCTCAAATATTTGTCCACAGCTTTTCATTATACCTAGGGTGGAAATTCTCTCACTGGAGCCAGGTTTTCAAATATTAAACATGTCTCATTTGAGACACAGGCTTGAAGTTATGGGAGGAGTCAGAAGCATTTAAATTACAGGTAGGATCCATTCACAATTGAGTACCTGGTGCAATGAAACACATCCTATATTAGGTGTATTTACTTCTTCAAAACAGAGCTATGGAGCATCCGTGTTCCATTGTGCTAACACTAAGCAGTGCTATGTACATTGTAAGGTGGTACATTAGATTATTAAGGACTCTTTATTCAGAATATCTACACAGAGCCATTTGTTAGACAGGTATTGTAGGTAAAGTGTTTCAGAGTAATGTGCAGTGTTGGACTTGACCCTTTCCACAGGGTCATCCCCAAATTTTTGCCTTCACCCTCTTATTTTGTGAACCTGCTTTTTTGGCTTTTATGGCTCTGAGCACTTTACCACTGCTCACCAGTGCTAATGTGTTTGTGCTCTCTCCTTTAAACATGGTGAAACTGGTTTACCCACAGTTGGCACATTTAATTTACTTGTAAGTCCCTAGTAAAGTGGTACTACATGTACACAAGGCCTGTAAATGCAATTCTACTAGTGGGCCTGAAACGCTGATTGTGTCATCCACTTAAGCAGCCTTGAAACATGTCTCAGACATGCCACTGCAGCCTGTATGTAGTGCTAGAACTACAATTTCGAGCTGGCAAAATAAACCTTTTGCTAGGCCTAAACCTGCCTTTATAATACATATGCCTCCCCTAGGATAGGCTCTAAACAGCCAATGGGGCGGGCTGCAGTGTATTTAAAACGTTGAACATGTATGTTTATGCTTTGCATGTCCTGGCAGTGAAAAACCCTTGAAATCGTTTTTCAGTACTGCAAGGCCTACCTCTCCCTTAGGATAACATTGGATTAATTTACTGCATTTAACAAGCTATAATTTCCCACTGGGAGCAGATAGGAATCTCAAATTTGTTGTCTAAAGAATTGTAATGTAAACCCCTCTTTAATGGTAAAGTCATATTTTAGGTATTAGTTCTGAAAATCCCACTTTTAGAAAGCTGGCATTTTCTTGTCAGAACCATTTGATGCATCAAACATGTATCCTGGGTTACAATACTAGATGTAATTGGCAGTCACACTTTGCGTATTGCTCCCACACAGTGAGACAAAAGAGATTAGTTTCTGGCAGGATGGGCCATCTCTGACGTCATGAGGGGGAGGAGCTGTCGCCGTGCAAACTTGCACAGAGCATAAAGTCTCTGCATGAGAACACTCTCAAAGGGTTTGAAACTAGCCTTTTGTGACTCCTGACAAACAGTTGCAGGGTAGGGAGTTAGGAAATTTCAAGCACCACAGGGGTATTGAAAGCCTCCAGAACCTTCTCCTACTTCAAGGCTGGTCCAAAGTATAAATATTGGACACTAAGACCCAACTCTTCAGTACACCTCTAGACCTGTGGAAGACTCAGAAGGACTGCTGTGCAGCTCTGCTAGAAGAACTGCCACTCTGCTACCTTGCTGTACTGTTGCCAGAGTGAGAAGGAGTGGACCAAAATCTTGAACCCGGACCACAACAGTGACTCCAAGGGCTAGTTGGCTGGTTTCATGATCAGAGCCTTGGGGACAGTAAAAGGACCCAACCAACCTGAACCCAGCACACTGACTCTGTTTGCTGTGAGTCCTGCCCCCCCAAAGAGGTGCCACCCCAGTCCTGGATCCCTGGAAGTGAGCATGAAGGTGCTCTGCCAGCCCGCTGTGATCCTCTGAGCAGAACCTGTGCAGTGTGATGCATACCCCCACAGCCTCTTCTGGACCACTGCTGCATGATACATCCTCGTAGCCGGAATTCACATTGCAAGCCATATGCCAACCTCCTCCTCGACAATGATACAGGACTCTGCATCACAGCCCCATAGCTCCTCAGAACTGCTGCTGCGTAATGCATCCTCAACGTAGATCTCGCAATGCTCCACAAACCAGAATCTAAGGTACTTTGTTCAGCGGGCCTAATTTGATTCCTGTTTCCAGACAGTGCTCCTTCGTGGTCAGCCTGAACTTGTGATTTTGTCCAGGTCTGGCACGACCAGAAAACCACAGTTGGTGGTTTGTGATTCTAGTCACTATTTTCACTTAAATCTTTAAAATTGCTTATATGCTGTTCTATCCATCATTTTGGTCTCAAATAACCTATTAAATTTGAATCTACTTTTCTAATATGGTGTGGGATTTTTCTTGTGTTGTGTTTTAACTTTACTACTGTTTGAAGTGCTGCATAAATCCTTTACACATCACCTCTAAGTGAAGCCTGACTTTTTTGTGATAAGCTACCAGAGGAGTAAACACAGATTAGATTGGGGTTTGCTTGTTTTTCATCCTGACAGAGATTGTTGTTGCTTCTTAAGCAAGATTTCACCACCCCTCAACCATGAACTCAATTTCCATCATGCATTGCCATGAGGATTATTCTTCTGTTCATGGGGAGCAAAGAGAAGCACTTCAAGAGTGGGCATTATGTAGACATATTTTATCATAATAGACAGATAGGCTGGCTAAAAGCAAATGCATGGTAGGCTGGATAATTCTACGGGAAATGTATCAGTACCAACTGCCTTTTCCTGGTTACAATAAACCTGCAGCATCATCACAGTATACTGCACATTTCACAGTGTCCGCACCCTCATGATATCCTTTTTACACACACACACCGCAGCAAATGAGATGGTTCTCCTTTTTGGTGATTCGTTTTTAGGCCAGATGGGTTGGAGTACCAAGATTCATGGCTTTGCATTTTGCATGTAATGCATTTAATGCAGGCCATTTAGAATGTGCTTCTAAAGCCAGTTGAAAGTTTTGAAGACTGGGGTGATGGTCTAAAAGTGTTTCACTCCTGGGAGTCGAGCTGTTGTGTGTCATCACAGTCAGGATTTGCTTGGCAATCCACGGGCAGCATCACATTTCCATAAATGAGTTTCAACGTGACTCATGATTGTACAACCATTTTAAAATTTGATTTAAGTTTAGCATGACACTTGACCTTACAGTCTCAAAAATGTATAAAACAGTTTTGCGTCCAACGAAGCATGGGTCCCCAGCCCAAATCAGACTAGAGTTTGGCCTTGTCAAACAATCCTGGGCAGGCAGGTGGCTTTTGTGAACTGCTGCCAGAGCCTTAGGCTCGTGAGAGAGGGCTCCTTGAGCCATCATCGCTGGATGGAAATAACGGGGAGGGATAGATCATCTATGAGGACCTACCTACAGAGAACACTTTAGATCTTCTATCCATCTGGTCCCAGGAGCCGAGCCGTTATGAGCTGAAATAAATTATAAAAATAAACACCAAAATAAAGTTGTTACTGGAAGACAAACAGGATCTAGCAAGGTTGAGTCATGGATGGTTAAATCTCAGTAATTATAAGAAACCATCCCCACAAAGCTATTTGGCTATACCCTACAGCATTCAGGCAAAGGAGCAATTTCAAAAACGTAGGTTCGCGGTCCTCCCAGTTTTAGAGCACTACCCACCATGGGGAAGAAAGGAGGTTGGAGAACAATGCAGACTGTGCGGTAAAGCACCTGAAAGTTTCATTCATGTATAGTGCATCTGTAGAGACGTCCTAAATGAGCGCTGTGAAATCATGTGTAGGGAGTTTAAGAGAGGAATAAGGACTTGCAAAGATGCTGCGGTTGCATGTTTTAACCAAGCTAACCCTACACTTAGCTGTGCGCTGGTAAAATTCCTTAAGATCGTGGAGAAGAAAATCACGGCCACGGAACTAAGAAAGCAGGAGTAGGTCCCAAACTGTAATACTGATTAATTGTAATACCTGGTAGTTCACTACTTTTACATTGTTTCGTATTTTACTAGTGAACTAGCCTGTTTCATGATCATTTTAAGGCAATGATGGCTGAATTTGAAAATAATGTTATTTAATAGTTTGTTGTGGTGAATAATTCTGACACTGTTTTACAATTTCAATCAAACACATGATACCAAACATACTTTTCTGGTCAGGCAGACCTTACTAACGTGTAAAAGTAGCCATAGTGTGATTATTAAGAAGTGGATGTTTTGAAGTGTATTTGGAGTCCCTTCCCTTTTAACACCCCAGCTTAGATATAATGACAAAACATGTTAGTGATGGCCCATTACAAAGTGGTTTATTGATGATCACGTTATTCAGCTTAAAACAAAGCCCGTTTATCAGCATAATGCTTCTTTTGGCCAAAGCCTGGTGCCCCTATCCCCCCTTGGGATACCTTAAGGCCCCACCAGTTTCAAGACACCTGCTCGAGAATGTTTTCTTGATTGTTTCAGTTGCATCATCAGTAAAGTGGTTATTAATAATATGTTATTGTTTATATGTTATGTTGTATAGGTATTGCAATAAATGTTTGTTGGCTAGCTTAAGGTCTTTAAAATTTAGGAATGCATCAACTGGTATTACTAGTGTGTACATAACATAGTTTAAAGGATGGTGGAATTGAGAACAGAGTGTATTGTTAGTGTACAACTAAACCACACTAGCTGTGGAGTGTTTTGCTGGTGCTGGTTTAGCAGGTCATGTATTGTTATGGGGAGGTGTGTTGTTTTTGTAGAGAATGGAGTGATGTTGTGAACTCTTGAGGTCCAATATAAAGTCCACTATGTACTGGATGTATGTGTGTTGTTCTGACTAGCGTTTTGTCTTGAGGGTTGTATTTATTTTATGGTTAGTACTTCTATGAACTCGGTAATGCACAACTATGAAGAATATTAGAGCTGTACTGGATGTGTACAGTGCCCCTCTAATGTGTTTTTCAGCTTTTGTAAGCTGTTTCCCCGTTGAAGGTACTGTTATGTCCTCATCAAACATCCAAGCACCTGCCATATCTCCATGGCCAAAGCTAATACTACACATAAACGTGAAGAACTTGCAGTACTAACTCAATATTCTCTGAGGAGTTAGACCCCATATATTTAAATCAGTTTCGCTTTTTTTCAGTTTCAGTTGAGGGTATGTGCTTAGATAATAAAAACCAATGCAATGTAAATTTCCCTGCAATGTCTAAACAAGCCCAGGCTATTTTAACATTGGTTATTTAATAAAATAACTGAAAAATTAAGAAGGGGTGGGCAATGACTTTTTATTTCCCGAAGGGGGGCGCTGCATTGAAACGTTTGAAGACCAGTGCTCTGAAGGAAGTGCTTAGAACCATGGCGTAAATATACCCGAATTCTGGCAGCTCTGTGAAGTCTCACCGAAGTCAATACTGTGCTTTACAAATCTCTGTTTCCTACCATATCCTCTGACGGCTGTTTCAACTACAATGAGTATTTGTGTTTTATTTCAGGTTAAACCAAATTTAGGAACATGACCAACGAGAAAGAGAAAGCTTCCTATAGCCCGATGATGACTCTGGCAGAGTGGAGTGCCCAGATGCAGTTCCGCTCTGCCCAGTCACTAGCAGGACATTGTCTGGGTGCAGAAATGCTGGACCTAGTTTAACGGGTCAGAAAAAACAGCTGATAAAATCACTTCAGAAGTCAAGTCCCCATCGCTGCTGAGATTTTCTTTTTTTAACAAGGGGGTCACCTTTCTCCCCTTCTCTCCAAACCCATCTATCTGCCTTCAGCCACATCAGCACCTGCTCACCAGATCACATTCACCACCTGCTCAGAGCAGGTAGCAATTGTGAGCGCTGCTCCCCCTGGAAGAGGGAAAATGTGCAGAATTCCACTAGACTCAGGTGAAATGTTCATTATGCTGCCATAATCTTTCACAGTCGTGGTAATTTTGCATTACGCTTGTTGCACAAAATGATGCTATCATGCCATGTCGCATAATAAATATTACGTTGTTTGCAGAAAAAAATGAGCACGAGCACAGAGAAACCGCGCAAGTGACCAGAACGTGATCTGCTGATGTTTGCGCCACTTCTGTTTTTGTGCTACTTTTTTAGTGCATCAATTATGGAACAAAGCTGCAAATGCCGATTTTGCATTTCACATAATTAGGCAAATGCAAATTACATATATTTCTCACAAAGCTAAATTGAACCTTGTAAATGTGAATCGCCACAGTTATTCCCCAATCTGAGAAGACTAAATCATAATTGCCACAGTATCATTGGATGTTATTGACAGTAGAATTAATTCTGTGTGTGGAGTTTTCACCTCAGCAGTATTGTGAATATTACAATCAGGGCCCCAGTGTGCTTTTGAACGTGCCATTTTGTTGAGCAGATGCAGCAGTTTGCATGCATCTTTCATGGACAGAAGCACACTTTGCACCTTTGATGACATCTCTCCAGTACTCAGGAGCTGGCACTGTATAGGCCAGTGTAAGCTCGTGTTACCACTTGCTGAGTACCAGGTAGAAGACTTTAGCCACAGAAGCATTAGAGGACTTGAGCAAATTATAGGCCTCAGACCTCATATCAGTCAGGAATAGGAAAAGCGAAATGAACAGATGTTCTTAAATGGGGAGCTGGAGGTCCCTACATCATTAAACTATTGTGTTTTATTATCAACATTTGATACTTGTGTTTACCAGTGGCTAGAATATAATGAATTCCCCCTTCAAGGGGTTGACTGGTATGTTTACATGCTGGAAGGACGTGGCTTCCTTAACTCGCTTCAGGGCCTTTTAATATCCGATCCTGTAAAATTAGAGAGGTCTTAATCCTCTGCAGAATCTGACTGAAGACTATTTACACACAACCTCGCCTGCTCTTTTTTTTACGTTTGATGAGTTCTGGGTTCTGCAATGTGCTGGTCTGACCAGTGGCAAAGCAAGGATGAAAATGTACCTAGTGCAAGCAAAGGAAATGGTTACCTATAGCTGCTTGTTGGGCAGTAAAATGCAAAAATTATCTCCTGAGGCCTTTGGGCTCTGGTGCCACTGCACCTGCTGCACCATTGATTGCTACACCATTCCAGATTCTCACCTGACCGTTTCAGTCTGATGAGTTTTAGGTTCTACAATGTGTTGGTCCTTTTGCTGCTTCATATTGGGTTACTTTTTATGACGACTCTTTGTTTCTTGAATTGGTTAGATTGTTGAATAATGTCCCTAACTGCTCCTCTGCACGGGAATCATCTCTTAGTTTTCTTCAGACTGAGTTGGGGTTTTGGGGAACTCGGTGTTGCTAACTGCTTGAAGGCTCTGAGTGCTATGAGCTAGATCTGAGATTAAAGGTTCTGCCATTTTTCACTTTATAACCAGCATGTGAATTAATCCTAGAGAGGATTCAGATATTTTAAATGTATGTTCTTCCAAGCAGCATGAAGCATCTTATACAATGTTGACGATATTACTTAATAATTGTATATTATAAGGGATTCCTACTCAGCGAAGGGGACATGTATTGAAAGTTTAACATGCCATGCCCAATCCTACATCATCAACAATCACTAACAACAAGTGATCCAGATTATGGTGGTCATTCTGACCCTGGCGGTCTTTGACCGCCAGGGCGGAGGACCGCGGGAGCACCGCCGACAGGCCGGCGGTGCTCCAATGGGGATTCTGACCGCGGCGGTAAAGCCGCGGTCGGACCGGCACCACTGGCGGGGTCCCACCAGTGTACCGCCGCCCCATTGAATCCTCCGCGGCGGCGCAGCTTGCTGCACTGCCGCGGGGATTCCGACCCCCCCTACCGCCATCCAGATCCCGGCGGTCGGACCGCCGGGATCCGGATGGCGGTAGGGGGGGTCGCGGGGCCCCTGGGGGCCCCTGCAGTGCCCATGCCACTGGCATGGGCATTGCAGGGGCCCCCGTAAGAGGGCCCCTACATGTATTTCACTGTCTGCTGCGCAGACAGTGAAATACGCGACGGGTGCAACTGCACCCGTCGCACAGCTTCCACTCCGCCGGCTCGATTCCGAGCCGGCTTCATCGTGGAAGCCTCTTTCCCGCTGGGCTGGCGGGCGGTCTGAAGGCGACCGCCCGCCAGCCCAGCGGGAAAGTCAGGTCAGAATGAGGGCCTATGTCTCTGCTTGATGATGCCTGATTGAGTTGTAAATATAATGTAGGATCATGTCGGCCATTTTGGCTGGCCACGCCCTAATCCAACATGTTTTAAGTAGAGAGCACAAGCACTTTGGCACTGGTTAGCATGGAAAAGTGTGTTGAGTCCTGAGGCCAGCAAACAAAGACAGCTAAAACAGGAGATCTGAAGAAAAAAAGCTAGGGGGGAACCACATCTAGCTGGTCTAACAGTGGACAGCAATCCATCCAAATAATGAACAACCTCCTTACAATTCCTATCTTTATATTGCCCAGCAACGATAAAGGAAACCTTCTGCTTAATCTGCAAGGCTGTGTAAACTCACATAATGGCTGACAGTGCTGGCAATGGTGGGAAATTAAATACTGTGTTTAGTGGTTGCACTTTTTACAATGTTCAGCATCTGCACATTTATTAGGCAACCTTTATTTAAAAAATAAATGGTGGTACTATTCAAGTCCCTCTAACAAACCTTCGATTGAGCATGTCTTGCTGTACAAACAGTTGCAATTAGCACTGAACTTCCATCTTCTCAGTCTAGGTCTAACCATATTTCAATCAATGCAGATATATAAACAAATTATGGCACTATCAAAACTCACAATGACACATCACATTGTTTTGAATTATATGTTCTGATAGGTTCAAGCACGCTTCGAATTTATGATTAGGTTATTGGGGGAAATCCTTTGTAGAAATTTTAAGCCTCAAAGCAAATCACTTTCATAAAGAAATCGCCATTAGCTGAAGTGGCTCAGTTGTTCCAACAATTATTATTTATAATATGTTCTTATCTGTCAGTTTCTAAATACATTGTGGCACACTATCATTTAGGCCGTTTGAGAGGTAGATTCTTTAGCAAAGTTTAGAGGATATTACCAAAGCCAATTTGTCTGGCCTTGGAAAGCTGGTGGAAAGGCTAATTATTTTTTTGGGCTGAGCATAGCAGTGCGCATGCGCTGCTTTTCTGATGTTTTGGTATGTATCTGGGCCTTTAACAATGCCCACCTCACGCCCATCACTATCACTCGTTCGTGGGCTTGCCATTGAAAAATCAGTTGATGACACTGGTAAATGGTTTACGTTTGTCCCTCCTTAGGGAGGTTTTGTTACCGCCTTGGCTATCGCCCCTGTTACATGGCTAATTGCACTTTTGCCGATAAATTAGACTGCAAGCGAACTTCTTTTTCCTTTTATGTGTCTCTTATTCCTTTTGTGTCTCTCCTTATCGCTGATGCTGTGCTGTGCTGGCGCTGTGAATCGGCTTGCTTATGTGAAACTGTTTTACTTTTGATTTTCAAGTTATGAGGCAAGAAAAGTTCGGTTAGGAGTTTATAACGCTGATCGCTCTAACTCGAGCAAATGCGAGACCAGTTGCATCGCAAATGCTTGTTTTAATGACAAACCTATGCCACACCTACGTGCGGTGGTCATATGCTTGCAAAAAAAAAATATTAACCATCATATATAATTTTAATAGAACAGTACGAGTTCTAACCTTTTTAGTTTTAATATGCATCACATTGGCTTTAATTACAGTAACCTAAAGACAGTTTAAATGCTCACGGATGAGTATAAAGAATAAAAAGGCTGAAGAATTGGAAAGAAAAAATACACTGCAATGTATGGTGTTGCCACTATCTTTGTCACTGGAGTGCACTTCTTTGCAGAGCGATGTGCACTCCTGATCAGGCAAAATGCCATGGCTCAGAGTAGAAAAGATGCCAGTGACTGAAATGGGTTGGCCCACAGTCCCATGCTACAGACTGGGGTGAGTCGAAGCAATGGATGAAGAGGGCTCATCCTAAACGCCTCTGCCTACCTACCTCGGTGTGCATTTTTATTTTTGAGTCCGTTTGCAACTGGAGTCTGATAACACAAATAAAGCTGCCTCTAGGCAACACCTAAACATTCAACAACTTGACCACCAAAATTCCAATGAGAGTATGAAAGACATTCACAGATGAAAATAGCTATTAATGTTATTAAAATAGTATTTGACCTTTGCAATGTAGTAATAGAAGTATGAATATGAGTGCATTAGTAGGGTTTCCCCAAATAACACGCTATTGGTCGACATTTATTTTCACTGGTATGGCATCTACGTAAAATCGAAGTAATAAAAAATAACATTTTCATATCTGTCAGCAAATATTCAAGTAACAAGATGCAGACGTTGAAAACTTTTGTGAAAAGAATGATAAAACTTTGCAAGTGTTGCGCATTGCCTCAGAATAAACAAAACAAAATACTTATTAACAAAAGAGAAGTTATGTAGTATAAAATGGTGGATGCTGTGTCTTTGCTGTAAAACAAGCATTTAATATGCTCTCTCAAGATGAATTTATGCCGAGTTCTTCACCAGCACAGTCATGTAGACTAATAAAAAAGGTATCCATTAGTCAGTTGCTTCTTGGCACTGCGCCCGCAACACTCTTAAGAGTGAAAAGTGATGTTGTGGCTCTCCTAGGCATTCATATATTAGCAAATTGGAAATTAAATATGCACAGGAAGCTACAGAGATAACAAATAGAGGTTGGACCGGGAGAAGCAGGCTCCGAGACTGAGAGACGCAGACACCACAATGTGAGACAAGGACGGGTATTCTGGGACTGAGAGGCACACCTGAGAGGCAAAGCCATTCTGAGTAAGGCCACGGAGAGTTGGGCTCAGATTGAGCTGTTCTGTGGCATAACCGCTTCTGCGGACACAGCCAACCTGACCAGTCACCATGATCCAGGCGCTTTACTGTGAGCTGTGGGTGCTTGGTGGGTTGACATTTCTCCACTTTGACCACACAAAGCCGTCAAAGTTGAAAAACAAGATTGGAATCCGGAATATTTTGAAAATGTAAAAATATTTTAAATAGGAAAAAAGTTTAGGGTTAGTTTTATAGATAGGTAAGGGTTAGGCTAATGGGAATGGAGAGCGAAGGGATCAATGTTGCATCAGTCGAAAGAAAAGGGTTCGAGATTTGGTTAGGCTTGTGCTGTCATGGTTAAGGGCAGGTTGACAGTGTGGTTTAGTATGGTATCCAGGTAACATGTAGCAAACAATGTAATTATATTAAGTGCAGATGTTTCTTAGTTGGCATGCGCTTACCTTTGCTAGGACTTCTTTGTCAGGGTCCTACTGTGGAGTATCTGAGCCTTAGCATTTCTTAGAATGCTGTGAGATGATTGAATTTGGAGAGTTGAAGCTGCGCCAGGAGCAGTCTGGGGGGATTTTCATAGTGTGCGGCTTCGGTAATAAACCCGCTTCTAAGATCCACCCGGCGTGAATTCTGCTCATTATATGTGGCAACAAGCAGACGACCAGTCACCACAGAAAGAGTGAAAAAACAGACTGTCATTATTTCAGCGACTAGTGGCACACAAAAATCAGCACAGAGAAGTGTTAATCTGTTTACCTTGCTGGAAACTGACAGGAGAAACATCCTACGCAAGTGCGGTTCAGTTAGGAAGCGGGTATGTGCCGAACGTGGAGGGGTGGCACTGTGCATAACGACTGCCAGGCTTGTCTGGTGTGCACATATCAGGAGCGCAACCGCCCATAGAGACAAACGGGAACACAGACAACCATCCTGAGTCATTGTGAAAGAGCATATTAGAAGCCCCAACAGCTGTAAACATTTTGGGAAGAACTGTTGTCCATGTTAAAGCTTTGGGATCACACTTTACGAGCACTGTACGCACCACTGCCTCTAAAAACAAGGAAGCAAACTAGTGGCCATCTTGAGACTTTGGGTTGTTAAACAGTGGATCACGCTGCTAACACAAGGATTGCATGCAGTGCTCTCCTGTGGAGCTATCCTGCAGTTGCTGCTTCTGCCTGTGAAAGGGGACAAAGACTGGACTTTGTTGTGCATTCCTGCTTGTGAAGAATCTACAAGGGCTTGACCTGAGCTTGCCTCCTGTTGTTGAAGTCTGAGGGCCATCAAAGACTTCCCTTGCCAGCACCTGGTCTCTCTGCTGAGACTCCTGCCCTGCCAAGTGGTGCCCTATCCAGTTCCTGGGCCCTTGAGAGGTGAAGCTGGCAGACCAAGACTGAAAATCCACGCACAGACTGCTGTGTGGGGAAATTTTCGACACACCTTCCATGACGCAGCTGAGAAACGAAGCGCTGCAGGCTTTGCAGCTAAAATCAACGCTCCACCTGCATAGCGGCTGGAAGATTGATGCAATGCGGCTGGAGAAACGATGCGCAACACGTGCTCACGGAGGCTGATAACAACGCAAACCCAACGCATTTCTGTGATACCGTTTGACTGGATTTTCAATGCAACATCGCTGGGCACGGAAAAACAACGCAAAGCCTGCCTGGACCCAAGGTGCCCGTCCAGATCGAGGCATGGCTCTCTTGCGGGAGAGGAAAAACGATGCACGCCAACCAGACTGGAAGACGAATGATGCATGGTCTCGCTTGCGAGTCGGAAATCGATGCATCGTTAGCCTTTTCCAAGGCACACTCGCCCGTGAGGTGTTATTTTGACGCTACCCAGGTTCTTTTGCATGCTAACAACTTTCTCACTGTTTTCTAAAAGATTTAAGACTTTTATTCTTGTAAAATTCATATCTAGACGTGTGTATGTTGGCTTTTTGTCATTTTAGTCTTGTTTTATTTAGATAAATATCACCTGTTTTTCTAAACCTGTTTTGTGTCATTTTGTAGTGTTTTCACTGAGTTACTGTGTGTGTTGGTATACATTTTTTACACCTTACTTCTGAAGTTCAGCCTACCTGCTCGTGCCAAGCTACCAAGGGAGTGAGCGGGGGTTAACTAAGTGTGATTCTCCTTTACCCTCACTAGAGTGAGGGTGCTTGCTTGGACAGGGGCTAACCTCACTGCCAACCAAAGACCCCATTTTTAACAGTGCCAAAATAGGTCACTTTAGTACGGTATGCCAGAGTGCCACACATAAAAGCTGTGTGTAAGGAGGATAAAAACAGTGTTGATGACCTGATGGGTGAAGTTCAAGACATGGTTTTAGTAGTAGAGGATGGTAATGTGAAAAGTGGGGATCTGTAACAATAGGTTGATCTATATCAGTTTTTCCCAACCTGTGGAACCTGTGATCCAGGGACCCCTGGGGGTCTGCGAAGTCTCATCAGGGGGTCTGTAACTACTTTGAAAAGGAAATAATATTAACAGTTTAATGAAATGCATATAACTAAAGTGGCTAAATGTATAATTGATCATTTTAAAACATACTGTATCCTCAGATTGATTCGTAGGAGCAGTGCAGATGAATCAAAAAGAATAGAGTATGGATGATGTCCGTCTTCAATTGAATTTAGAAAAGCTCCAACCTTCCTACTCATTTTTTTAAATTTGTTTTCAAATTCAATAAAATGTGTTGTCATATGTGTGTGCTTGATGAATGCTTGTTTCTGTATTTTCTCTGCACTGATTTGTCTTTTAAATCATGAACAATGTTTAGGCTGGGGTTCATTGCTGACCAGTGCTAAAG
Organism: Pleurodeles waltl; assembly: GCF_031143425.1. Lineage (NCBI taxonomy): Eukaryota > Metazoa > Chordata > Amphibia > Caudata > Salamandridae > Pleurodeles > Pleurodeles waltl. Next base: position 323,713,445 of record NC_090436.1, read on the forward strand.
TGCAAGTGCCCCCTGTGTAAATTGTATTGGTGATTGGTTTATCCATGATTGGCATATCTGATTTACTAGTAATTTCCTAGTATAGAGCACCATGTGTGCCCAGAGCCTGTAAATCAAATGCTACTAGTTGAACTGCAGCACTGGTTGTGCCACCCACATGAGTAGCCATGTAAACAGGTTTCAGACCTGCCACTGCAGTGTCTGTATGAGTAGTTTTAAACTGCCATTTTGACCTGGCAAGTGCACCCACCTGCCAGGCCCAAGCCTTCCCTTTTACTACATGTAAGTGACCCCTAATGTAGACCCAAGGCAGCCCCATGGGTAGGGTGTGGTGTATTAAAAAGGTAGAACATGTACTGGTGTGTTTTACATGTCCTGATAGTGAAATACTGCTAAATTTGGTTTCCACTATTCAAGGCCTATCTCTCCCATTGAGTAACATGGAGATTGTCTTGAAATATCTTTTAAGTGTAATTTCCATTGGGAGCAGATAGATATGTGGAGTTTGGGGTCTCTTAAGTCACAACTTAAAAATAGATCTTTTGTAGAAGTTGGTTTTTGAATTGTAGGTTTGTAAATGTCACTTTTAGAAAGTGGGCATTTTCTTGCTTAACCATTCTGTGCCTCTGCCTGTCTGTGGAATACACGTCTAGGTCAGGATGACAGCTGGGCTGTTTGTGCATCCACTCTACACAGTCACACAAAGAGAGCTGAGGTGTTCCCTACATATCCAGATATCCCATCACCAGGCTTATGGGTCTTCCTGAGTGGTGGGAATAGCTGACACCTGCACCTGAACAGGTCCTCACTCAAAGCAGTCTCCAACACCCTGCATTGTGCCAAGGGCCAGGGCAGGGAAAGGTAGGGTCTTGTGCACTACAAATACTTCTCTTTGAAGTTTGCCTTCTTCAAAGACAGAAATGGGTGTAAGTACTGGACCTCTGACCCCACATAGTTAGAACAATTCTGGACTGAGGACATTCTGCCAGGAAGAAGAGCTGGATGCTGTAGGAAAAACTGTCACTCTGCCTGTTGCTTTGTTGTGCTGGCCTGCTACTTGCTGCTTCTGTCCTGGGAGTGAAAGGACTGGACTTTACTTTCTACATTCTGCTTTCCATGGGACCTAACTGAGCTTGTCTCCTGCTAAGAAGTCTTAGGGCCATCAAAGACTTCACCTACGAGTGCCTGGGCTCTCTTGCTTAGAGTCCTCCCATGCCAAGCAGTACCAAATCTAGTTCCTGGGCCCTTGGATGTGAGCTGTGGTGCAGCTAAGAAGAAACTAAGCACATCGACTCCAGAGCGACTCTGGAACTGGTGCTGCTCTCCTACTCTGCACCGCTGCCTGCACCGGAGCCCTAGTCCCTGCTAAGTTCAACAACCGTGACCTGCAACATAGGCCCAATGCTGCTACAGCACCTTCAAACAGCATGGGTCCCAAGTGCCATGTCACTGAGGTCCATGACACCCGACTCCCACTCCACTAGAGCACCTGTGGCACCTGGGTGTGAATGAGACATTGCAAAGTCGATGCCTCACATCTTAACCTGCTAGATTCATCTACCCCGTCGAGTTGTAGGGAACCAGCACCTCAACACCAACACTGCATCACCTCCCCTGCAACAGTAAGGAACCAACGCCTCACCTCCCCTGCCTAGCAGTAAGGATCCAATGCCTCACATCCCTGGTAGCAGTAAGGAACCAATGCCACACTGGCTCCGAAAAACACCTAACTTCCCCCACTCCGTGCAATGTCTTTATTTCCTAATCATTTTCCAAGGTACTGTACCTGGAGGTTGTGCAACTCCGGGACCCACCCACACTCCCTTGCAAGGGGTGTCAGACTTTTGGGAACTATTCCTTCAAGATGCCGTGATAGCCTGAGTTAGAGCTATTGTGTTTCTAAGAGCTTTACTAAGACTTAGTGTTTGAAAATGTGTATCTTTACTTTTGTATGTTGGATTTTTGTCACCTGGGTCTTGTTTTACTCAGATAAGTATTGGCTATTGCTCTAAACTGGTGTGGAGTCTGTAGGGTTTTCACTGTGGTACTCTGTGTGTGTGTGTGTGTGTGTGTGTACAAATTCTTTACACATTTCCTCTGAGATAAGCCAGACTGCTTGTGTGAAGCTGCAAAGGGAGTGAGCAGGGGCTATCTTAGCTGTGTGACTCCCTTACCCTGGCGAGAGTGAGTGTCCCCACTTGGACAGGCTGCAAACCACTGCCATCTAGAGACCCCATTTGTAACACCTATATATACATACAATGTGGTGACAAGCAGGTACGCCTTTTAGTTGATTCAGGTGCTAGGATCACTACAATCACTCAGGAGGTATATCAACAGAATTGGGGTGATTACAAATTGTTTCCACTGGAAAGGTCACCTGTCTACTATGAAGAAAGATTGAAGTCTAATCTGTTTTTGAAGATATTTTGATTTTTAAGGGGAAATATATTGATGGAAAGATATATGTAGCAGTTAGAGGGTTGAACATATTTGGATGTTTCATCAAGGATTGTTTGGCATGGTTTTATTTCCAGGTATAAGTGAACATGTCACAGTGCTAAGAGGCAGCAGTGATATTGAAGAGCTGTTAAATTAATTTCCCAAAATTTTCTCAGGTGCACTTAGGAAAATATTTGGGTTCAAGCATAATTGTAAAAACAAAGGAGAATGCAATGCCAATTAAGCATAATAGAGAGGAGTGCCTGTCAGTGTTTGAGATGACTTAGAAAAAGAACTGGATGGTTTATGCAGAAAGGTATTATTGAACCAAATGAATCCTCATTGTAGCTTTCTCCTCAGGTTGTAGATAAACAAATGGAGAGTTGAAGGTGTGTGTCGACCTTAATGCTCTCAATAGAGCAATTTGGGTAGACTCACACCCACTCTCAAAGGTTAGTGAAATGTTGTCGACTATGGACCTGATTTAAAAATTGGCAGATGAATTGCTGCATCACAGCAGTGATGGATATCATGTCTGCTGAAATCTATATCCCATTATACTCTATTACTCTATTGTATTTAGATTTTGGTAGATGGGTTATCCACCACCATTGTGACAGAATAACTCTTCTGCCAATATATAAATCAGGCCTTTTATCCGGAGCTACATTTTTTACTAAGCTAGACTTAGCAGCAACTTATCATCAGGTAGATCCAGCACCTGAATCCCGATACTTAACAACATTTGTGTCTATGCGGGGGACATATCAGTATTGCTGTATGCCATTCAGACTCTCTTCTGTGTCTTCGGTGTTTCAGAGGATCATGACTACCTTACTCAAAGTCATCAATAATGTGTCTATATTCCAAGATAATAAGTTAATTTATACATGAGACCGCATTGAGCATGACAATATTCTCTGACAGGGTGCTCAAGGTCTTTGACAAAGCTGGCATGGTTTTTAAAAGAGAAAAATGTCATTTTTTGAAGTCCTCTGTTGAAGATCTAGGCCATGTCATTTTATCTGAGGGTGCTCATCCCAAACCAGGTTTGGTAGAAGCTACACCAGATGCACCTCCTCCTGAGGATAAAGCAGGTGTCAAGTCTTTCCCTGGCCTCTGTGAGTGTTACTCACAATTTATTCTATTTTGTGCTACAGAGGTCAGGCTAATTTCTAATTTATTGAAATCTAAAACAGAATTCCTTTGGGATTCTGATTGTACTGCTTCATTTATTGATGTCAAACATCAACTATCTAATGTAAGGTTCCTAAAACCATATGATCACAATCTTAACTATGCAAGCAAGTTAGGTGTGGGGGCTGTTTTGACACAGAAGTGTGGTGCTCACCAGCACACCATTGGCTTTCCTTTCAGAGTTATCAGAGAGGCACAAATTCATTATTCACTTATAGAAAATGGCTTTTAGACTTTTGGGGGGCCATTGAGAAGTTCAGAAGCAAACAAATCATAAACCTTTGGCCTCTATCCTCAGTGGCACCAATGTCATCAGCAACACTCCAAGGATTGCAGCTAGATTATTTCAGTTTGATTTTGAGGTGGTTCACAGATCTGGAGGAATGAATGTGAGAGCTGAATATTTATCTAGATATCCAGTCAAAGGAAGTGAATTGGATAATGTCAGTAATGAGGATGATTGCAGCTATCAAGGCAGAAAATGCAAGTCTATTCTCTGAAATTGAATGGAAGAACGCTGCTATGAATGAAATGGTTTTGATATGGTTTTGAGTGCTGTTATAACATTTATAAGAGAAGGTTGGCTTCATGAGAGGATACTGGATTTAAATATTCAACCTTTTTTAAGATCTTGGAAGAATTGACCATAGAGGATGGTTTACTCACGAGAGATGACAAATTAATACCTCCTGTGAACCTGAAAATGTAATTCTAAAAAGAGGAACACAAGGGACACTTGGATGCCACTTTGACTAAAAGAAGGGTATGTTCAACTTATTTGTGGCCACAAATGGATAATGAAATTGATTAATTAGTTAAGAATTGTCTAGTATGCCACTTGTAATAAGTCACTTAAAACATCCACACCACAGTTTCTGCAGATAGAATATCCATTTAGGCCGTGGAAGAAATTGGGACTTCATCTGGTAGGGCCATTCAATGCTCTTCCACATCATTTACTTTATGCGTATGTCCTTATGGATTAATACTCAAAATGGCCTCATGTCAAATTTGTAAGTGAACCTAGTTCCAAATCTGTTATGTTCTTTCTAAAAGACATTTTCATGTGTGAAGGTTTCCCTGAAGAAATTATTTCTGATAATGGGGTAAAGTTCCTATTGGTTAAGGTTGAACATTTCTTAAAGGAAAGTAACATTAAACAATTGAAAAGTTCACTTTATCAAGCACAAAGGTTGGCAAATAAGTGTGTCATCAATTCTGCTGTCCAGCCAATGTTATGGTTTTACAGAACCACTTCCCATTCAATCACAGGAGTTTCTCCCTTTGAGGCTCTTAAAAGCAGCAAACCTGCAACACAATTGAGACCTGCTTGGATCTCCAAACTATTAAACAAACAGACATCCAACCAATTTTATTCACTTCACATTGTCTGACATGGCCTTCATGGATCAGAAATCACATCCTTAAAAAAACCTAGCCACATAAAATCCCCAACATTGCTCTACCTCTCACTGGAAAAATCAGTGGGTTAAAGGGACCACCACTGTGTATTTTATTCACATGAGCCAGCACACCAAGAATGCACTTGTTGACCTATGTAGTATTAAAGTCTAAGCAACAATCTCCATTCCTACTCTCGCAGACATAACCCCAACAACCAGCAGCGGGAACCTCATACCTGCCAGAGTTCTGTAAAATGGACAGGTCTACTAAAACGGATTCAGATTCATGGCCATCTTAGACAAATAAAATATGGAAAAATATGGAAGGATCTTTCATTTTGTGTTTTTAACCAATAGTTGTCCTTCTAGTGGACCGCAAGTGCCAGGGTCATCAGGAACTGCCTTCAACACCACCAGCCACTGGCCAACCTTGCATTCTGGGATTGACAGCTTATTGTAGGCAACACTAAGGCAGTTATCAGATTAGAACCAGCCTCTGGTGTACTCTGATGCACCCAGCTGCTTTGCTTCTATCATGAGTCTGGAGTAGTGTGTGCAGACTGGTCAGAGTACAGCACACCTGCTGTGCCCATACAGACTCTGCTGAGAGTGGAGCTCTGCTGTAGAGCGCAGCGCCATCCCTGATGTCACAACTAGGGTCTCTGGGAATGCGTGTTTCACCTTATTGTTGTTTAATTATGTGCAAAGAAGATATCTAACGCTTAGGAGGTAAAAACTACCTGAATGCTTTTGGTGAGTGCCCAAGAAGGCATGCTGCGAATATTTTCTCTTTTTAAATGAACTAAATAAAACCTAACTAAATGCATGGTGAAAAGGAATATCTGTAGGAGGTTGGAGAGAGCAGGAAGCCACCACTTAGGTCTTCTATAGAAGGAATGTGGCTGAATACTGGTAGGTGGGCACCAGTAAGGATAACAACATGCTACAGTGCATGCACAGAGCCATATTTATTAGCCCTTCCCCTCCCGAAATCCCCCACGACTTTAGGAGAAAAAAATTCTTTATTTTCTGGGGAAAAGGGAGTTCGTGGTCAAACAAAGTTTCAATGTTTTTAAATGTGTAAGCTGACGCGAGCACAGTAGTTGGGGCACAGATGTCTGAAAAGAAGGAGAATGCTGGCGCTTTGGTTAAGGGGTTGTCACTCGACGCCTATGATGGATCTGAGGACTCACGTCAGCCTTGCAGCTCATAGAATTTGTGGTGACGATGACAGAGTGAGTCGCATCTTAACTAGGTCATAAGAGATTCAGCCCATATGACAAGTCTCTCTGGAATACAAATGGGAAGCCTTTTAAAACAGAATTCATTGTTACAAGGTATTACTAAACCATCAAATATCATTGCAGCAAGAGGAGGCGAATTAATAAATGACGAGGGCCCAATTCCAGGAAATATTCCTGTGTGAAAGTGGCAGATGTAAACCAAGGAACAACTTTTAAAATAGAACTAAATAACCAGTGACTTTAGCCATACTCCTGATAGTTTTCCTTTGAATGCGAGGAACAAAACCATCTGCAAGAGATCATTCCGTATGTGTTAAGACAACAAAAAGTGGGATAAATGAAAGAAGGGAAAATGCCTTGAGAAGACCAGATATAGTACTCAAAATACAACGAATTCAAAGAAGTGTGAAATAATGTATAAGAAATCTCAGTAAGGGCGAGGAAGGACCCTCAGCGTACCCACATTAAGTTTCATATAGAGATGCTGCCAAAAACCACCAATGGCAAAGCCAATAGATTTTGGCTTTAACAGGCTAGTTCATACCCACTGTCTTTGCCAATGGTTGTGTACATCGGCACTGCTAGTGTGGCATGATGAATGGGGGAGCATGCGTAGGGGTGCATTGGCCCACATGTGTGCACAATCTGGCAAACATGGAATGGTGACCATTTCAAGATGATCACCGCACGCACGTGGCTAACGGCACGTGTTACTCATCAGTGGTTATTTTAGACTTGATTTTTACTTTACTTTTCCAACAGCGCTGATGGCCATGATGCTACATTAGTAAAAAAATTAAAAACAAAGGCCCTGATTTATAGTTTTTGGGGCAAAACTGCACTAACGCATTTTTCCACCAAAAAGTTTAGCACCAGCTTGCACCATTTCTGTGCACCAGCTGGGCACCGTATTTATGGAATGGTGCAAGCCGGTGCAAAGGCTAGGCTAGTGTAAAAAAAATGACATTAGTCGGGTGGGGCTGGTGGTATGGAAGAAGGGGGTTTTGCACCAAAAAATGACGTTAGGCAGGTTAGAGTAAAAATAATTACTCTTACCTGCCTAGAGTCATTTTCTGATGCAAAACCATCCATACCACGTCTCCTGTCTTAGAAAAGACAAGAGTCATGCCCACCACCCCATTGGCCTGCACAGGGGACCAGGGTCCCCTGGGCATGGCCATTGCACCTTGTGCCATGTATGGGGGCCCATATCAGGGTCCCCTATGGCACTTTAAAAAATAAAAAAAAAGATTTACCTGTACTTACCTGTACTTACCTGGGAAGGGGTCCCCCATCCTCCGCTGTCCCTCTGGTGCGGATGGGGGTGTCCCTGGGGAGGGCAGCTGTGGGCTTATTCCACGATGTTCCACCATGGAAACAGGCCCACAGGTCCACTAACGCCTGCCCCGACCCAGGCGTTGAAAAATGGGGCAAAGCAAGTTTTGCACCAATGTTTGACCCCTTCTCCCTCCCGTGCACCATTTTTGCACGGGAGTATAAATATGGTGTTAAGGCCATAGAGTCATTTTTTTGCACGGGAACGCCTACCTTGCATCTAATTAAGGCAAGGTAGGTTTCCACGTCCAAAAAATGACTTTAAGTCCATATATCTGGCACTAGACCCATATATTGAGTTAGTTTTGCACCTAATAAGAGTAAAAAGAATGACGCTAATTTGGTGCGAACAGAGTATAAATATGCCCCAAACTGCGCAGTTGTTTCTCTTTTTATTAGCAACATGTCTTATTGCCAGGAAAAAACAGAGTAAAACATAGAACGATGCTAATCAGCCCACTAGGGGCTGCAGCTACAAACTCTGATCTTCAGTTTGTGACCTCTGCCATGATACCTGCCACTCCTGTACTCCACAATATGTTGATTTACCATGGAACAGCAATGAAATTGCAAGTACATACCTTTTGGCCAGTTGCCTATTTGTGCTTGGGGTGGTCTCCTCATTTAAGTACGGCTGTTTAATGGGCATGTTCTGAACGCGAATTATGTCCGTGCAGTATCCTTCTGCACATGCCCTGGTTTTTCCTGCTCAAACACTGCAAACGGTGAGAGACAGGGACTAGATGTGTCCCGTCCTCTTCACCTATCACCCGCCCTCATTAGCACATCTCATGCCTCCTGCAGGAGATGACTGTAGCTGCTGGGACCGCCAAACAGAGTTGTTGGAAGGAAAATGGGAGTCTGTGCACCGTGGACATAGATTCACCAAAACGCTAGGGATAGTGGAAGTGACATCACTTGTGCATCACATGAAAGAAAGTGAGATCAAATGACCTTTGACTCCGGTGACCTCATGTAAAAAAAAGTGTCACAGTAAGTGACATTATTGAAGTAAAAATAACAACTACAGGATTAATAAAATCGCAAAAGCGCCACAAAAGAACATTACTGTCTATTTTAGATACAAACTATATATTAGCTAATGTACTACCATGGCATGCTAGGAGCACAAACTTGATATGCCTGGGTGCAGCTGTCATTTACACAGGTACAACCATCACATGCTTAACACAATCGTTGGCAAATGGAGGATAAAATATACAGACATGACCCACATGTCAATGTGACCCTTAAATAGTAATGCATAACCATCAAATGTTCATGCACACCTAACACATCCTGTGGTATAGCCTCATAGCATGAAGCTAAGCTGTACGTGCAGCTCTAGGATGACCACCTCACTCTGGGTCATTGCAGACACTGTCTCCGGTCCTGAACTTTTCACCTACAAAAAATTGCTTTCAGGTGTGCTAATCTCATTGGTTAAAAGAAAGAAGAAAAAAAAAACTATATCACCCACAATGCATTGGGTGATCACATGAAAGTCGAGGAATAGAAACAGAGTCCATAATGATCTTGAAGGTAGTAGTCCCCCTAGAAGCTTAATAAGCACATTAACAGCCACATTATAGGCACATACTCCCGTCAACGGCTTGTTATGGTTAGGTACCGCCTCAAATGACTTGTGGATTCATGTAAAGAATAAGGCGGCACTGAACTGCTGAAAGCATCTACTCTATTTGCTGATATAGCCTAAATCACAGAGTACAGCCTCTTCATGTACAGGTTTGGCCTTCAAAGCTCATTGCAGCTTCTCTGTGCATGGTTACAACTACTAGTGTAGAGTGCAGTATTTCATGCACAAGTTTGGTGTCTGATTCTCAGAGCAGTCTCACCTTGAACACAATCTGAGGCATTTATTTCTAATTGGCATTAGCACTTTTCCAGACTTGGCTTTTCTTTTCCAAGTCATTGGGTGTGCTTGGCATAACTGAAGCATGCCAAGATAAACAAATCACAAATTTCGCTTATTAGCTATATTAAAGCCCAGGACTGGAAAAGTGGTATCCTGCCATCATGAAGTGATCTGAATAGCCCTAGACACTATTTATTATAAAGGAATACCGGTTAAAAAAGGCCAAAGAAGGAAAAGTCTATGATTGCCAAATTTAATAAAGGGCAAATTAATGGAAACTACCAGATAAAGCCATAACAATGCAATGATGACCTATCTTGATATCAATGTTGATAGAAGGGGGCATACAAAGAAATTAAACACTATGGCAATCTATGCAGTGGAGAAAACTACGTATTCGTGCTTTTCCTGCTGCCTATCTTTTCCACTCTAACCTTCATCACACCGTTGCTGAACGAAATATGAATCAAGTATAGAATTGTTACCACAAAACCACATGGAAATCCACTTTTCGCTGAAGTGGATTTTGAAAAAGACAAAGGCCTAGTTACAATCTTGGTGGATGGGATAACTCGGTCACAAATGTGACGGATACTCCGTCCGCCGAATAGTTACAATCTTGGTGGAAGATATCACTCCGCCACAAATGTGACGGATATTCCGTCCGCCAAATTATTATCCCACTATATCCTATGCAGATCGTAATACTGTGGACAGAGTATCCATCACGTCTGTGATGGAGTATTCTATCCGCCAAGATCGTAACCAGGCCCAAAGACCTTCCTCTATAGCCACTCTCCTCATCAGACTTTATACAATACGCAGCCGTCAGGCTGAGCTGTGTGTGCTGTTGCCATTTTAAAAAATATATATTTTTATTAGCGTTTAGCATGCAGAAAACAAACACATTCAATAGCACGTGACATAAAGGCAACAAAAACAAGATCTCACAGATCATGTTAGCATGCCCCTGCAATTAAAGTGGGACCACAGTGTGTGCCCTTGCCATGCTAGGCTTTACACCATCTGTAGCCCCAAACTAGATGCAAACCGTCCCTGCGTGTGACTGTGCAACCATCTGCAGGCCTCTCAACGCACAGCCACATCTGTGGCCCCACTACTGCTGCCACTAGTCCTACCTCAAACATAGATGAACATCTAAGGAAGTGGTTGACTGCGGCTACTCAGACTCGCCTCGTTATCCCTGGCTTCAGTGAACTACAAGCAGACAGAAGCAGGTATTTTTCCATCCCCAGAGAAGACCTCAAGCCATCTTGGAATTCTGATAATTTCTTTTCACAAAAACTCAACTTAGTCTACCCCTTAGCCACAGTTCTGGGTCTCTTGGTTACCAGCCTCACAGGTGCTGTAGACTGGGAGGCCTTAACCTGTTTTCCAGCTCAACATTTGAAATGAAATGAGACTATAGTCATTTTCACATAGGCTTGAAGTGAAAAATGAATTAGTGCAATCAATTATCGTCCTTCATGCAGTTAATTAGCAGGAGAAAGGTAAAGAGCTGCAAAGACTCAAGCACATTTTTATACAATGTTTTCCCAACACCTTTGAGCATGAAATGAAATGATAGAAATTTACAAAGCGCACAGTTACCACAAGGCGTCAAGGTGCTAAAGAAAAGGGAGCTCCAGAGGAAAAAGAGCGAAACAAGAACGCCTATTACAAAGAAAAATTACTAGCCATAAATCACAAAGTGAAAAGCCAGGTCTTCAACGCTTTTCAAAAACTATTGTGTTCCTGTAAATCACTAATAGCTCATGGGAGAGAATTCCAAAATGTTGCTGCGGCCAAGGTAAAAGCCCTAAGTGCTCCCCCAACCTGGTCTTTCTAAGTTTGGGAATGACTAAAAGATTGTAGCTAGCAGACCAAAGATGTCTAGTAGGGATATATCTCTGGAACATCTTTGTCAGTCCTCTGGGTCCAATATTTTGCAATGCCCTATGTACAATGCATAGCACATTAAAGATAATGCATTTGTTCAATGGTAGCCAATGCAATTTGGAGATCCCTGCTGAGACTGATTGGTGTTTAGGAATTTCAAATATCAGTCTTGCTGCCACATTCTGTACTAAGTGTAGATTAGCAGTTGCCATTTTATTGATCTCCAAATAAAGTGCATTGCAATAGTCTATCTTAGAAGAAATCAAGGCAAGTACTTCCTGCTTGTGTGCTTTCAACAGGAAAAATGGAACACCTTCCTCAAAATCCCAATAATCCAAAAACAAGTGGATGCGTACAATTGACTTGAAGGTCAAACGATAACTTGGTATCCACTAGTACTCCAAGATTTTTGGCAGAGTCTGCCGGGGTGGGCTATTTCCCTGGTACATCTGGCCTCCACAAATTATTCAAGATGGAGGGATGATTGCCAAAAATCAAAACCTCAGTCTTGTCCCCATTTAGTCTAAAAGGCTGCTACTCATCCAAGTCGCTACTGCCTGCATACATTTCTTGAAGTTGTCAGCAGTGGCTGCCATATCCTTGTTGATGGACACAATAATTTGTGTGTCATCAGCACAGAACAGTCTTCTTAGTAGTATAATTGTCACGTGAGACTGATTTAGGTTGAGCTGTATGCTAAACGGTCTCTGAGCTCAGGAATTAATTTGTGTTAGCTACAGTGTTCAAATTAATTTTCAACAGTCTCGTGGATGCTAAGAAACAATCACAAAAGGAACAATGCTAGTTTCAGACATCAATTTCATCATATGTGTATTCTTTGCAGTTTATAACATCGGTCACAATACAATATATTAAAGTGTGATAAAGTGAACTAAACAGTGCAGGCGACGCAGAGTTCACATATAAATAAAAATACAACCTGTACATATCTGCAATACACTGTAAATTTCCCATTGGTAATGTCAAGTAATGACTGCCTCGGGTGGTCCATAAATGGGGGCTCCACACTTTAATCAAATCCGATCTTAGAACATATGGGAAAATAAGTAGACTCTTTGACCTCAAATGACTCCGGAGGTCTCCTCAGGATGCCATCGTCTACCACTCACACATATAAGCTTGTCTTTCTCAGGGGTGTCATGCAAGATTCAATTATGCACCTCATGTCACCCATAAATTGTTTTCATCAAACTATATCCAAAGGTAACCTGAAGAGTATTCTCAGTTCCATCTGTGTGTATTCCCATTGTCAACAATGCATTTAAATCATCCACCAAATTCCTCTATTGTGGTTTCCAGGCTCATTCTGTTAACCGCAACAACACAGTTAGTGAAGCACGATCACACTGAGACCCTTTCAGGCCTAACAGGGCATGCTACTCGCCTCCTCGCCTGTCTTCACAATGCCTCCGTCACCGCAACAATGCATAGCGCCTTAAAGGTAATGTTTGTTTGACGGAGCTAATGCAATTTGGAGATCCCTGCTGAGACTGATTGGTGTTTAGGAATTTCAAATATCAGTCTTGCGGCTGCATTCTGTACTAACTGTAGATTAGCAGTTGATCTCCAAATAAAGTGCATTGCAATAGTCTAGTTTAGAAGAAATGAAGGAAAGGCTTCTGCTTCTGTGCCTTCAACAGGAAAAATGAAACACCTTCCTCAAAATCCTAATAATCACAAAACAAGTGGATTTTTACGATTGACCTGAGGGTGAACTTGGTATCCACTCCAAGATTTTTGGCAGATTGTGCTGGGATGGGCAATTCCCCTAGTACATCTGGCCTCCAGGAATTATTCAAGAAGGAGGGATGATTGACAAAAATCAGAACCTCAGTCTTGTCCCTGTTCAGTCTAAGGTCGCTACTGCCTGCATACATTTAGTTCTTGAAGTTGCCAGCAGTGGCCTCCATTTCCTTGGCAATGGACACATTAGTTTGTGTGTCATCAGCACAGAATAGAGCCTGCAGTCCAGAATACTGCATCTGCTTAGCCAGAGGGGAGACATAAAGATTAAAGAGCTGGGTTCAGGGAGGAGCCTTGCAAATCACCGTATGGTAGAAAGATGGGATGAGAACTAAACTGGTTGATAACAACCGTCTCTGCTCTATCCTTTAAAAAAGATGTTAACAGATCTAATGCAGACCCAGAAAGCCCCAGATTCTGCAGCCGATCAGCCAGCAGAGCAGGAGACATAATATCGAAGGCTGTAGATAGATCCAAAAGGATAATGCCGCAGCTTGCCCAGCATCTACCACAGAATGGATATTATCAACAGCTGAGACCAAAGCAGTTTCTGTCACATGACTGGTTCTGAAACCATATTGAGAAGGATCTAGCAGCTATCCTCCTCCAAATAAGCCACCAGTTGTAAATTGATGCACTTCTCCAAGATTTTATTTTTTGTTTCACAATTGTTTATTGAAGAAAATCTCAAATGACATAATACCATTGATACCAATAGAATGACAGTTGTTACAACTTTTGAAGGAACATCAACTATGTTATACATACATGGTTCTTTGATGTACAAAAGAGCACCCAACCCTCTGTGCACTAACAAAGCAGGCTACTCCTTCCCAGCGTGGAAACACGGGGGAGATGAGCTAGTGTGAGAAGGATCATACAGTAAGAAGTGTATAATGCAACTCCTACATTAGGCAGGAGAGCTCAAGCACTTAGAGGGTGCGTACCCTACCAGCTCAAAGCAGTTCAGGTGTAATGTGGGTCAAAGGAGGCCGATTCCCAGCAGTGAACCAGAGTAGGCATCAAGACTGTGGTACTGGGAAAAGGGCATGAGTAGTGGAAAAAGGGGCAGGAGGTAGGTCATGTTATCGTAAGAAGACACCAGGGGAAAGTAACTTTGTGGTGTCCCTGCTTGAGGGCATGCTGGTATGTAATTTGTTGAATTTATGTCAACATTCCTGTGGTTGCCCATGGATAGTAATTGTAGAGGAGATAGGAGAATAGTGTGAAAGGCTGCAGATAGCATGATCCTGCTGTAAAGAATACAGAGCTCTGGTGTCATGAATACATCAAGATTGGGAATGGGGAAAGAAGATAATGGCTTTGTGACAAATAAGGCAGGAATAGCATTAAAGGGGATGGAGATGCTTAATGAGTGAAGGGTAGCCGGTAAAACCGCGAGGGAGGGAGGATTGGTAGAGAACTCAGGTGGGTAGGGTTGGAGCATGACCGGGGGGGCAGGTAGGACCAGGCGGAAGTAACAGGATAGGGGAGGGAGAGGGCCACAGGTGAGGACAAAGAAGAAGCAGCTATTAATGCAAGAACTAGTGTTTCACTGGTTGTCCACCTCAGCCTGGAGAAAGGGGCCCCAAATATGGGAGAATAGGTCCATCTGATCCTGTAGATTGTAACTAACACGCTCACATAACGCTGTTTGATACATTGCCAACAGCCATTCTCCATGTGTAGGGAGTGTCGTAGATCACCAATGTCGGAGGATGCAGCGTTTGGCCGTGGCAAATGCAGTGTGAAGGAGACGTGTTTGGGGGGGGAGTATCAGATCCGGAGAACCTGTAAACTCATTGAGATGTAATAGTGAATGTGGTAGTGGGGTTGGTAGTGGCAGTGTTTCTCGCAGAGTGCATCCTACCGCATCTAAGTAGGTGATAATCGATGAGCAATCACAGAGGATATGGAGGAGATCACAGTGGGCATGGGTACAGAGCCAGCATTGTGCATGAGGCAGGAGGCCTACTATTTTTAATTTAACAGGTGTCAAATACTAGTTGTGGAGCATTTTAAAGAGGCAGAACTTCATCCAGGCTTCCTTTACTCCTCAGTCATGGGCTTCTATCTTATCTGCCCAATCTTCCTGGTTAAATTCTATTTGGAGCATCAACTCCCAGGAGAGGCCGAGGGTGTGGAGAAGGTTTATGGAATAAAGGTGCGGATCAAGAGAAAATGTTTGCCGGACATCATGCAACAGTAGTGTTTCCATGTGCAAAGATAAGAAGCCAACAGGGAGGATGGCAAGGACCAGGGGCGCGAACCCAGGCTACCTGCGAGGCAGTGTCGGAGTTGTGTATATCGCAAAGCTTGCTGGGCGAGGAGGTTGAATTCCTCTCGCTGTGTAGTAAAGGACTTCAAGTCTCCATCTATCAGGACCTGTCCTACGTGCATGATGCCAGCCGTCCGCTGTATACTCCAGTCCAGCATCTTCCCTCCAAATCTCAACTCCATGTTACCCCACAGCGGGGCATGGTCATGAAGATAAGCATTAAACCCAAATAATTGGTGGGCGCGTTTCTAAGAATATATCATGGCTTGCACCATGAGATTGCAGGAATGCATTCCAGCTTTCCAATCTCCATAGAGGGGTCTCGTTCCCCTCGGGCAATGTAACAAGGCCTTTCCCATTTGCATCCATTGTGGTAGGTCTTTTTATCCCGGGGAGCATATACGCTAGTTGGGAAAGGTGCAATTAAAGCGCGTACCTCTCTACTGAGGTAAGCCTAATCCACCAAGAGCTGTGGGCAAGTAATTTGCCTTTGGTTAGAAGGGGACGGGCAGTTCCCCAGAAGAAAGAGCATATGACATTGTCTATCGAGCGCATTAGAGGTAAGGGTGTCAGTAGGGGCACCATAGCCAGAACATAGGTAAAGCGGGGTAGTGTTACTATTCGCACCACCTGAACTCTCCCCCACAGGGAGAGACCCAGATTGGACCACTTGGCAAAGTCTAATCATGTTCATTCTATCAGTGGTTTAAGATTATCCAAGACCATATGTTTCAGGCCTCTGCTGATATAAATCTCCAAATACTTAAGACAAGAGGGTGTCCAGCGGATTGGTAGACCTGCAATGACCGACTTAGTGGTGACTGGGGGACTGGCAATGCCTCGCTTCTGTTCCAGTTTACTTTATAGCCTGCTAGTGCTGCAAATTCTGTGAGGATGCCTTGTAAGCCTGGGGGAGAACGTGGAAGGTTCGTAAGTGTGAGGAGGATGTTGTCCATACCATAGAAGTACCATCTGGGATCGGGATTCCTGATAGCTCCAGATTTTGCCAACTCATTACCGCTAAAGGTTCCATGGCCAGGAGGAATAGTAAGGGCGACAGCAGACAGCCCTGATGAGTCCCACGGTTGATTAGAAATGGCTCTGATAGGAAGCCCCAGCAGTTCACCTGCACAGTAGGTGAGTCATAGAGTCATCGGATCTTAGGAATCTCCCAAACCGAAGCGTTTTAGGACTTCGAACAGATTCCATCATTCGATCCTATGGAATGCTTTTTCTGCATCCAAGGATAGGACGAGGGCCTCCTCCTGAAGCTCCCTGGCTGACCATAAGGTGTGCGCCAAAGTGCAGAGGTGGTTACGGGATGAACGGCCGGGCACAAATCCCACTAGAGTGTAATGAATGAGAGAGGGGATGACTTTGCGTAATCGAGCTGCCAATACTCCCGCCAGTATTTTGATGGCCCCATTCAAGAGGAAAATGGGTCAATAGCTTCCACAGAGCAGGGGATCTTCCCCCTGTTTTGGAAGCACGGTTATGGAGGCCTTGTTCGAAATGGGACCCAAGGTACCATTATGCGTAGTATCCTTGAAGGCTTCATACAAGGATGCAAGTACATCCTCTCCCATCCACTTATAATATTCTGCAGGGAATCCATCTTCACCCAGGGCTTTATGGTAGGATAGTCTAGAGATAGCCTGGGCAATCTCATTCTTGCTTATTACAACCTCCGTAAAGCTCCTGACATTGACTGGGTAGGGGGACAGCCATTAAAAAGGCAGAAAAGTGTGCGGGATCTACTGCGGTTTTGGACGTTTATAGAGAGCGGTAAAAGGCTGTAAATTCGTTAACAATTTCCTGGGGGTTTGTGAGGGTATCGCCGGTCACAGAGCGTATGGCTGGTATTGCTAAAGCACCCTCCTGCTGGTGCAGCTGAGCTGCCAAAAGGCAGCTTGCCTTCTCCCTTTGCTCGTAGTGACAGCCCTTCATTCACCTGAGAGCATACTCTGCCTTGGAGGTAATGAGGGTGTTAAGTTCCATTTTGGCCTTTTCGAGTCAGTGTAGAGCAGGGGAGGAGGTCATAGTATATTGTCGCGTGAGGGTCAATCTCGCCGTCTCTAACTCTGTTTGTTGGGTGCATCTTTTAGCATTTGCTACAGCTGCATCTTTCATCAGCTGACCCCGAATACTCGCCTTGGCTGCAGCGCACAGTATCCTTCCTGAGGTAACTGAGCCCCTATTGAGTTCAAAATAGGTGGTAACATGGGTTCTAAGTTGTTCTTTATCCTGAGGTGTGCGGTAGCTCGAGATATTAAGATGCCACGGCTTGCGCCCCGGGTTGGCTAGCCCCAGGTTAAGGGTGAGGAGGACGGGTGAGTGGTCGGATAGTGCAGCCACCAAGATACGGGAGTCTGTAATGCAGGCCACCGTCCCGTGGATGATCAGGAAGTAATCAAGTTGGGAATGTGTGTCCTGTACTGGAGACAGAAAGGTGTATTCCCGCTCTGCCGGATGTGCAAGGTTCCTATGGTCCGCCAAGCCATGATCCAGAATGATATCATTCATTAGGGCCCTGTCAGCTGCATTTCAACGGTCTAAGGGACTAGTTCGATCTATGATTGGGTCACGCACCACATTTCTTTTGCTTCCCAGAAGGAGACAGCCCCAATTTCTGTAAGGAGACGATTGAACTGTAGGAAGAAGGAGCGTTTAGTCCCTACCAGGGCATAAACAGACTCGACACATGGCACATGATTACTGATTTTTAGTTTAACAAGTGTGTAATGACCATTCAGATCTGTCCAAGCTTTAAGGATAGCAAGGGGAAGGGATCTGCATATAAGGATCACTATGCCGCATTTGCGAGACACGCCTACGTTTGGGGTCAGGTTTGTTTGGCAGCTGCTATGCACTACTCAGTCTACCTAGTCACGTCGCAACTTTTCTGATTCAGAAGAGGAAAGATGGGTTTCCTGCAGAAAATCTATGTCCACCTTCTGGGATTGCAAATAGTTAAGCACCTTATTCCTTTTAATGTAGTGGCTGAGGCCATTAACATTCCAAGATATCAGAGATAGCATGGACATGGTCGGAAGCCCTTGGGAGTATGCCCCTAGTGGTAGGTGTGTGCGAACGAACAACGACAATAAGAGACGCCCAAGCGAGAAGGTGATGGGAAATGGGGAGGGAAGGACGGGAGAGTAGGCCTAGTGGGAAACTCCTCGGTCACAGAGATGGGGAGGGTACTGATGTCTACTGAGGTTGAGTGTTTGAATGGGGAGACGATGCGGCAAGATGCTGAGGGGAGAAGACAGGGGAGATGAAAAGGAAAGGAAATGGGGGAGAAAGGGAAGTGGAAGGGAGGGAATAAGGGACAAAAGGAACAAGAAACGACTCTGAAGCAGGGAAGGGAAGCCCTGACACGAGTCCAAGAACTTCTAACTGCGGGTCTAAACACACTCTGCTCGCGTGCAGGAGGTCCCCACCCATGCCATGGGACGGGTGAAGGAGGCAACAGGTGTCTTTTATTGATAAAAATCAGCTATGGTGGGATTGGAACAAGGGTGGGGTGGTATACATGTGCAACCTGCGTGTGAAGAGTGATGTGTGTCGTATAACAGGATGGGTTGGGCAAACGGGAATGTTAATGGTTAGATGGGCATACCCATCCACATACACAAGTCTAAAACCTGCCAGATGCGTATGGGATATAAGGTCCCACTCGTAACTTCTGAACATGACAGAGGATGGACTATGCATAAGTACAGCAGCAGCTAATGGCACAGAGAATTATGCCTAAGATTGTGGGTACTACATGGCAAACGTGAAATGTGAGGGGAGAGATATTGAAGTCCATTAGGGATTGCAATACACAACCCAAGCCCACATATACTAATCATACACTGATATGGACGGACAGTGAGAGTGGGGTTGCCTTTAAGAAACAGCTTATTCTCTAGGATAAGTGGAAGGAATCTCATGCACAGACAACAGGCCATCACAGGAGTTGGCATGATATAGGCATAAGGTCAGCTATTGTACAGAATGGGGGAGGAAATATTGCCAGGCAACTAGTCCTGAGAGGAGTCAACAGAGAACCCGCCTGCACCTTGAATATGAAAAAGCACGTCAGGATGTCGCAGTTGAGAGAGGAGTAGCCTTTATGACTTCCCTGGTTTGTCCCTGGGGATGCATGTGCTAAGCTCCAGTATTCAATGGGGTTAAGTGCAATTGGGGAAACCCCAGAAAGTAAAGAGTAAAGGCAGTAAGGCCTGGTCAACCCTGGTGGAAATATAGGCCAGTGTATGATCAGATAACAACAAGGTTCGGGAGGAAATAATGAAGTAAGGAGGGGGGCTAAGGTATTCAGTCCCCCAAGGACGGGAGTCACACAAAGAAGATAGTCATGGGCTCTAGCGTTAAGTTGTGGCTTCACGGTTAAGGACAACCCAAGATGGTGAGTCCCAGTGTGGTCCAAGTGAGAGCCACGCAGAGGGGCAGTGCATGCCTTCGGAGAGGTTTAGGTTAAAGAGGTAATTTGGGAACTGTAAAGGGGGGCCTAACAGAGGTCGATCCAGAGGGATGGATATAAGAAGTAGCCCGAGGCCCATGCAGAGGGACACCTGTTTAACCCAAAGGGGAAAAAAGCGTATGTGAGATCTGCCTGTCAGATAGAGGCATGTAATTATGAACACCAACAAAGAAACAGGGAGGACCCAAACAATCATACAAAATAAGTAAACCAACCCAACATTGATATGAGTCATGCCCCTATAGGCAGGGCGTCCATGAGTTGTAGTGGAGTGCAAGGCCAGAAGGGTTGTCCCTGTCCCAGCCGTCAGTGTTATGCAGGAACCCTAAGGACATATGAAAAAGGAGGCCTGTTCATGTCTTCGTAGCCTCCCAAAAATAATAAAGTAGTCAGAACAGGTCTGCACAAAGTAAGGAAACATGCAGTAACATTAAACATTAAGTAATGGAGTACTCATCCGGTTGACGGAGGGAAGCCGCTGGATGACCCATTGCCGATGGACCCAGAGGGGCAGACATGTGCAGGCTAAGAAAAAAGGAGAGGGGGGTAAAGTTAGGTTTCTGTAGCCAAGGGTTTTCAGTGTTGATCTGGATTTGTCCTTGCTCTGGTCTTGGGTATGAGTCGCTACTGCCTGTATAGCAGTCGCTCTGCCCTCCTGCGTTCTATGTTGACTGTCCATATGTCTGCCCCATTTCTGACACCCACCTGTGATCCATTGGTCTACAGAGGTAGACGTGGAAGGAGCGATCTCCAACGGGTGTGGGTAGCCCCGGGACCCCGGTGTGGAATGGTCCATTGGGTGTGAAAGGAGATCATCCATGAAACTAAGCAGCACAGAAGGATCAAAAAAGTCTCTCGAGAGGCCCCCCTGTGTGATTCACATGCGGGCAGGTTCGAAGAGGCCAAATTTTATGTCAAGTTTTCGGAGCTGTGGCAGCAGGGCTAGAAAGGCTTTCTGTTCTCGTCCATGTCCTAAGAGAAATCAGGGGCGAGACACAGCTCGTGACCTTTACAGTCATACGGGCTATGAGTCTGGACTGCAGTGAGGAGCTGTCATGCCTGATCATGTTGTAAGAAACAGGCTATTATCAGATGAAGCTTCCTATGAGCATCCTTGCGTTGAGGGCCTATCCTGGGCACCACCCAACTCAAAAGTTACAGTGGAGGTGAAAATGAAAGGCCAGTAATGGTGGAAGTAATATCCTTAAGGAAAGCTCTGACATCTGTGCCATCTGCTTGTTCTGGGATCCCAAAGAAGTGGACATGATCCCTATGACTTCTATCTTCCAGGTCCGTGAGTTTGTCTCCTAGGTATTGCAGGTCCTGGTCTTTAGTGGTTGGTTGGCTAAGTTTGTCCTCCACTAGGGTGAGGCGTTGGTTGAGCCCCATCACTCTGTCCTGGAATCCAGCTATATCTGTGCAGAAGGAACGGGATTCTGAGGTAACCTCCGATATCCCGGTGTCCATACCTTATAGGTGTTTACCCACAATTGCAATTTCCTGCAGGATACGTTCCATCCTGAAGTCTGGTTGCACACCTAGGGGGTATCTGGTGCCTCAGAGACAGGCTGCCGCTGCTGATGGAGTCCTGGAGGTTGGTGGACAAAAGCTTCTGAGAAAAACAGCTGGTGGGTAGGTTTTCTGGTGGATTTGCCCGAGGACATGACAGCGCCAAATCCCACACCCAACCAAGGAGAGTCAATTCTGGTCCAGGTCCTTGTTGCTTGTGGTCTAAGTGACTCTAGCTGTTGGCAGACTGTGCCCCCAATGTTCTTGTAGCACCACTGAGGCCAGTGTGGGGAAGAGTTCTGTTAGAGTCAACTATGGCAATTAAATGGCACACAAACTGCCATTTCCTTGGTGGTGGGTTTGTTTGTGCAACAGTTTTTCCCTTCAGACTAATCTGCCATTCTACATCACCTCCCCAGAGACATGCCTTTCTTGGGTCACCCTGGTCACTTAGGGTTTAATGTCTGTCCTTCCAGACATAGGATATAGTGTCTCTGCGCCATTCGTGTCTTTGCGTCCACTCCAATGGTCGATACGGGCAGGGGCACCCAGAGGTCCTCAGTAGTCCCGCCCTCCAGTCAGGCCAGAGATATCTACTGTGGGTAGTACGCAGGGTCAAGTCCTGCAAGGCTGACCTTCAGTTGATGAATATCTCAGGACACAATGTGCTGATGTTAAGACCCAGAATCCTGCAGGAAAGATACAGGCAACTCCACCCAAAGCGTATTGTAAGATGTCCTCAGCGTGCGCTCTGGTGACACGGACACTTATTAAGTTACACTTAGTAGGGAGAAACCAGGGGTATTTTGGGTTCACTTTGATTTTACTTCATTCTCTCCTGTATGTGTTTAGATATAGTATGAGGAAGTAGCAATCGTGCTGCTAGTTAAGATCCCAGGAATTAGAGTTCATCTTGTCTTACCATCCTGGTCCTCCTTGAAAAATCGACAGGCACCAAGACGTGCCCTCCAAGTTCTTCACCTGCTGCGAACCTTCACCCTAAGGGGAGCGTGTAGTATCCTTGTGCCGGCCCGGTTATGCAGGCCCCTGAGTCCCCACTCACTGTCTGGGGACCATGTGACGTGGGCCTGACAGCAGTTTCATAGTTAGCACTGCTCTGACTTGCGGGCTGGTCCTGTTCTGCCGGACCCAGGACCTTTTTTTTTGGTGAGGAGGCGGGGGTGCAATATTCCGTTATGCTACTCCCCCCAGTCCACCATAATATATGAGTGTGTGGGGGGAGTCGCTGATGTCCAATGGGCCTTGTACCCCACCTTTGATGGCTGTTACATATTCCCGCCGTCACAGGTCGGCCCAAGCGGTTTGAAAATGGATCCCGGTGCTTCGTTAGGCCTTGGAGGCCATGTTCGGGGCCTCCGGTGCCTGGACCACAGCTCTGTGCTGCTCCTCTCCCCCTGACTTGCAGGTGCCCAGAGCGCTTCTGCTTTCCTGAGGTCGCACCGGGGAGAGGTTATAACACCATCCCGGCTCCTCTAGCTCCTCCGCCATCCCTTCTTTTTACCCCATTGTGCAGAACCTCTTCAGCAAGTGGCCATCCTGCTCAGGGCCAGACCACGCTCCCTTCTCCAAGATTTTGGATGGAGTGGGCAGAAGAGAAATGGACGGATAGTTTTTTTTCAAATCTATGCATGGCCACAATTACAAAGCTCTAATGTCTGGATATAACACATTGTGTCACATGAAGCACACACTAACCACACTAACAGCTTAAGGAAATCATGGTCGTGCATGGGGGCTGAGGGAGCTATGGAGGAGGGCTGCCAGGTTATCCGCTGAATTATACTATTTTCCAACTGCAAGTGGTCCAGGCACAGGTAGCTTCCACTTAAGGAACTAAGTGGAAAACAACAACAAGATATACATTTCATCGCTGTGTTGGTAGCCCCATGGGTCACAAGGACAATGCCAGGGGTACCAAGTGACAAGCCAGTGGGCGATTCAGAAATGAAACACATCGAGTGCATGAAGAGGAGCACATGAGAAGAATGGGGAGGCACAGAGCAGCATGTTTCTAATGTAAACCATCTATTTTTAAAATGATTAATGGATCAGGCAGCGGCTTCTCCTCTACTATGGCAGAGGAGTGTCACCCTCCCCTCCCCGCCGCCAGCAGTAACTGCAGCAAATCATTTAACAATGAAAGGATAATAAACTAAGGGGCATATTTATGATCCCCTGGCGTCACTGGAGCATCACTTTTCATGACGTTCCGGTGGTGCTATGCCCTGCGCTGTATTTACAAGGTGGCTGCCTTTTTGTGGAAGAGGCATACAATGGGTGTTGCTGTGGACGTGCCACAGCAACACCCATTGCATTTTGATGCTGCCTCAGATTTATGAGTTTTCGTAAAGCTGAGGCAGTGCCAAAATCTAATGCCACCCCAGGGGTGGCGTTAGCATGGCGCAATGAGGAGGAATACTTTTATTCCTCCTAGTTTTTTGATTTTTTTTTTTAATGTGTGCTGCATTCTGCAGCAGGCATAGAAAGAGCAAAATGCAACACATGATTGTTTATGTGCTGGACGGTGTCTCTTCCTGCACATAAACCACATAAACAATCATTTGAAAATGACGCTTTGGCACTTCTTTTTTGCTGCATTCTGTAGCACACACAGAAGTGCCAAATCGCCATGTGATTGTTTATGTGCAGGAAGGCACACCTTCCTGCACATAAACAATCATACCCCTCTAACGCAGATATCCTTGTACGATGGTGCAAGGATGCCTGCAATGGCATTGGCAGCTAAATTTAGTGCCAGTGCAAGGGACAACACAGGGCTGTGCCGTATTCAATTAAATACAGCGCATACCTGCACTGTGAAAATGACGGAGCGTGGCACTGCCAATTGTGGCGCAGCATCAACCTCCGTTATTTTCCTATAAATATGGGCCTCAGTTTATTATCCTTTCATTGTTGAAGGGGAGGGGGATTGGGGATGACTGGGACAAGGGAAGTGCACTGTGCACTCCCCTCACTGCACGATTGTGTGGCCGGCCGTCTCTGGCCGGCCAAACACACAAGCGCACTGTGCTCTCTTCAGCCCGGCAACACAGTGTCGGGCTGGAGAGAGAAGGCACAGACTTCCAGTCTTCCTTGGAGCGCCCTGATTGGGTGCTCCCAGCCAATCCTAATGCTGCTCTGAGCAGTGTCAGGATTGGCCTCAGGGGAGGCTGGGAACCTGTGCCTGCCTGATGAGGAGACGGAGGAGTGGTAGCACAGCAGGAGCGGAGGTAAGTTTTTTTAAATGTATTTTTTTATGTTATTAATACTCCCCCCCCCCACTGTACCCCCCAGCCCCACATCCACCCCGCCGCCTGTAACCCCTGTGAGCCGCAACTGGGACCATGGCCAGCCTTTGCTCAAACCGCACACTGGGCAGAGTCAAATTTGGGCCCATTTCCTTCCTGCATTGCTTATTAACTTCAGCCTGCAACTTGCTATATAAGATATACAAGGTACTAACAATTAACTGCATTGACATTCCAAAAACATGTTTTCTTTACCTCCTGGTACTTGTAGTCCTGCGTTCATAGTGAGGATAAATACAACTGCAAGTACTCCAATGCGAAGAGACTCTCTAGAACTTAATAAAATATCGTTATGTCTAACACTAATTTTGTAATTTCAAAAACTATGGCCCATATTTATACTTTTTGACGCTAAACTGCGCTAACGCAGTTTAGCGTCAAAAAGTTTTGCGCCGGCTAACGCCATTCTGAAGCGCCATGCGGGCGCCGTATTTATTGAATGGCGTTAGCCGGCGCAAGGAGACCGGCGCTGCCTGGTGTGCGCGAGAAACACCACGTACACCAGGCAGCGCCGGCGTAGGGGGAAAATGGCGCATGGGCGTCTTAAAATGGGGCAAGTCAGGTTACGTCGAAAAAATCGTCGTAACCCGACTTGCGCCATTATTTTTCGACGCCCATCCCCCATCAACATGACTCCTATCATTGTAAAGATAGGAGTCATGCCCCCTTGCCCAATGGCCATGCCCAGGGGACTTCCGTCCCCTCGGCATGGTCATTGGGCATAGTGGCATGTAGGGGGGCACAAATCAGGCCCCCATATGCCAAAAAAAATTATTTAAAAAAAATAAAAAAATACTTACCTGAACTTACCTGAATGTCCCTGGGGTGGGTCCCTCCGTCCTTGGGTGTCCTCCTGGGGTGGGCAAGGGTGGCAGGGGGGGTCCCTGGGGGCAGGGGAGGGCACTCTGGGCTCATTTTGAGCCCACTTGTCCCTTAACGCCATGCCTGACCCAGGCGTTAAAAAGCGGCGCAAATGCGCCATTTTTAGCCACGCCCACTCCCGGGCGTCTCTTTTGCCCGGGAGTATAAATACCACGTAAAGGCCTGGGAGTCATTTTTTAGACGGGAACGCCTCCCTTGCATATCATTAACGCAAGGAAGGGGTTCACGCTAAAAAATGACGCACATTCCGGGAACTTTGGCGCTATACGCCTCTAACGCCATAGTATAAATATGGCGTTAGTTGGCGTTAGTTTAGCGTCGAATTTGCGTCGAAAAAAACGACGCAAATTCGGCGCAAACGGAGTATAAATACGGCCCTATGTGACCAGAAAGACAGAAGAATTTCACGTTTAGAAAACAATAATTAGCATTGGGGTTCAGCTGCTTCTCCAGTTCCCAACCATCACCCTCAACCTTCTCCGCAGGGTTGGCTGCTGCCCTGTCCCATCTCGCCTTCCTCCTTCTTGCTGCTCAGTTAAGTACGACAGGAAGGGGTTCTTTTGAATCCATTGGCCAGGCGTGGCTCATTACACAGCCTTCACAATTCTTCCCTCACCTGAACAACCCACACCTAGGCTCATTCTTGCCGGCACCAAAGTCTAGTTCGGAGTCATGCGGGTGGAGGTGTGAAGGAAATGAGACGGAGGAGGGGATAATAAACAAGGATGCCTAGAGCCTGTGTAGGAAAAAAAGGATGATTGATTGCAGGCTGGTTTAATGTCCGGAGCCAGCTCACAGGGAGATTGCTGTGTGATGTGTGTGTAGACAGCTCCTTGCGCCCCTCCGGAGTTGAGCGCCCTGGGCATGGGCCGGCTCGAGGCTTCGACGTTTGCAGGCATCATTAGGAATGTGTCACCCACTAGGATATATTTGTGAAAAAATAATGCAAGCATTGAGGCACACATTTGAGGTGCATGCTTGCACTGTAAATTGCATGTATGCCTTGGGGCGTGGTAGTTCATAAAGCATTCATGCGTCGTGTCAGAAACTACTGGTGAGATTCATTTAATGTTCTATATACATACTGCACAAAAGTTTTATTTTGATTTCAACTAAACTTTGCTTGAAATGGGTGAATATGATACTTACCAGGGGACTGCAAAAGAGAATAATTCAAAGTGGATTTTGGAGTGAATTATATATTGGTGGTCCAGAAATATGTGTACAGTGGGCACCAGCTCTCTCTTTGGATATAACATAAGAGGCACTTTGACATGACGGATAGCAGTGCTGGTGCATCAGGAATGGCTGCTTAATTTGAGCCGGTGATTTCTGGTGCTCAGCAACTGCGCTTGTCAACACCGGCACTTATGACAGTCTGCAACATGTTGATGCTGCTTGTGCAATTTGCATTTATGCACACATAATAGTTGTTTATTAATTCAATATACTTTAATAGTGACTAATACCTACCACCCAAGCCATTCTTAAAGCGCTGGAGGCCTGGAATAGTCACACTAATAGGACCGTGATGGTTAGTAGTTGTGTTGGTACTGTCATTAGCGATGCTGGCAGGGGCAATGGGTGGGACAAGCTGGAAAGGGCCAGTCCACTTATTTATTTTGTTTACTAATCGAGCACCGATTAAGCACTGATTGCAATCTCTGAAATCTGACTTAAATGTAAAGATCTGCTTAGTCCTACTTTTTAAGTGCAGCCAGTTCACTTTAAGAAATTAGTCGCGCAGACCATCTGACAAATTAAGCATAGCTCCTTGCACTTGTTGCTATAAATTATGTTGCACAAGCTCTTTCCACCGAAATGCAATAAAGAATGGATCGATCTTTATTAATTAAATGAGCAGGCATTCGTGGCATGTGCGCACTACACTGCTTCTCGAGGATAACACATGATAACAGTTCTCAGAGTCCGGCATAAACGCAAAGCTGTGTGTTGTCCCAGCTAATTGGTGCAATCAGCTAGCTCTCTGGAGACACCGTTGAACCGCCCAGTCACTACTAGCCTTTGTCCTAATATAGCGCTTTAGTCAAGGTGAAACAAGGCGGCCGAGTCTTGGCATGCCCAGCCATGAACGTGTTCCCTTTCTCTGCTTCGTGTTCATAGCTGGCAGTAGTTACTTCAGCTGACACTGGCACCTCTGAATTTGTCCTGTGCATCCCACATGAAGAGCTGTCAAAGATCATGTACACTCTCAGTGAATACGCTACTGCACATCTCATTGAAGAGCTCTGTGTCACGTCGATAGTGATTTCATCAGTCATTGCACCATGGAAACCGTGCAAACATTAAGAAGGACATTTGTTTCCGTGCAGCATTAAAGCCGAGTATATTGTCAGGCTCGCGTAACATATATAGAAGCAATTTTAATAGGATACTGGACAATGTTTATGGGTTTGGGGTTTTTATTATGTCTCTTCTAGAATCATATTTTCTATTAGTAATATTCTATTCGCTTCCATAATGTCATCATGCTAAAAAGTCACATTATGTTACGTCCATAATTATCAAAGTCCCTGATAGGCTTATGCTTGTACTACCCTGGCATTTTTGGTGACTCAACACCCATGCTAGTATTGTGATCATGTCCTGCTGCTATCACACATTGATGTCAGAGGTCAAAATGATATGACAGTCGATCACGTAAGCTATGAACTACAAAAGAAAGGTGGCTGTGCTTACAGGTTCGCACATCCTAAGTATACATGCAATTACTGGGGGAAGTTGTGACTTATAATTTTACAAGATGTCCATTGGGTGCCCTACTGGTATTCACACCCAACCACCAAGGGTGTGGCTGTACCAAATGGAAATCCAATCGGGACTGAACACATTTATTTTGGATCACCAAGGCACACCGAAGTAGTCCACAAAGTCTATATTCTGTAACACGTCAATAAAAGTTCTGAACACGCCTTGTGGATCGTTAGGATTTATTCTTTCCAAGGCATGATGAATCCAATCACAACAGCAGAGATATGTTTCGTCATCAAGACTTTCTCAAGGCTGCAGGAACTAATGTACGAAAGAAAGTTCAACAGAATAAATTGACAATAGCAGGGAATCATAAAAGTTGTTAAGGTTCCAAAAAAACAAATATTAGTTTTCAACTCGTGACCTTCATTTGCCTTTGGTGAATTGAGTGACCCCCAAAGGGAGGGTTGTTCTAAATGTAGACAGAAATTATTATTATCTCTTGTAGTGTTAGATGGCGGGGTTATACATGGTTAGAAGATAAAGTATACATGCAAAGCGTAATTGCGGTGTCTAAAGGTTCCAAATAATAAAACACATGTTGCAGAACAGTGAAAGAATCATGATGTCAATCCAAAGAATCAACCACAGCCCGAGTGGTGAGTAAGTGAATATCCCAGTGTAATGCAGAGTGAAGTCAAACCAGAGAGACTACACAAAAAGACATACCATATAATGGTGAAAAAAAGCATCCAAACATATGGCAAAATCCTTGCTGTCTACAGTATTCTTAAATAAAGGAGAACACGGCGTAAACCAAAGGACCCCTGAAAATGTATAGGCATAAGTTCAATAGTATCTCTCACCACAGATCAGATGATCTTTTCAGTAACCTGGGTTTTATTTTTATGACAAAATTCAAAGGATAATAAAATAATTATTATTGTCAAGTAATAAAACTCCTGCAGATAGTAGTGGTGTTACACCCAGTTCCATATCTTAATTATGTAGAGAAACCACGTTTCAGAACAGTTTATAAAAACCAAATATGACACGTTAGAACCACCACCACAAGCGAGTAAACAAATAGGAACAGAAACATACCTATATTAAGCTGTCTTCCTTATACTGAAATATTCAAGAAGAAATGGCCATGATAAGCCTATAGTGGACATGTAGGTCAATGAGCAATGAGTGATTGTTACTGTGGAAGGTCATAATTGTCAAGAAGGATAGCACAAACCTTATGTTCCAAGCATTCTTCTAATTAAAAAGAATTACAGTATCATAAGACTGAGGAAAAAGAGGAAGTCAGTATGACAGTATGACACACCTTATGTCCCAAATATCCATTCTTAATGTCTACAATGAACAAATGTCCTTTTGCTATGAAAACTCCAAGTATATAGCCCTCTACAACATTTAAATATGTGAGGCTCACGGCATCGTAGCGTTAACGTAGTGGTGTCAAAAGTCTAGGTGGGAGTAGCATTTAACAATAACCTGAACGGAAGTGACGGAAAGTAACTCATGACATGCCAGTCGCGGGCAGTGCTACTGCTAAGGGAAATAGTCCGACTTATTATGTGTATAAACCCGGGGGTGGAGTGCTCACGGAGCTAGAAAGCTCATCTCAAAAACGTAATCTATATGAGCCCCAGTAGTCAGTAATTTCAAGTATGTGAATCACCCGCCCTAAGACTCATCTTCAAGTTAGTACCGTGAAGAGCAGAAATCGAAATGGCGGTAGTGCGTGGAACACCGGTTCGCAGGAATGGATATTAAGAGTGCATAATAGTAGAAAGAGAACTTGTTGGACAACAGAACCCATGTTGTGGGTAGAGGAAAACAGAAGAACCATCTTGAAATGTACAAAATGGCATGTAAAGCCATTATTAATGACACGAATTATAATGATGTGAACTCTATTTAACAAATACATTTTTTTCTGTACACATCCAATTATAAAATGATGCCCATATTATAGTCAAACAGTTCTTGAGAAAAATGTGTACATGTGGATGGGCAATATCATGGACATAGAAAAATGCCTAATATTGCTACCTTCAATATCTTCACATCTTCAATAACATTGAATTCGGATTGGTTCCAGGGCAGAAGGAAATTACAACTCACCAAATGAGGACCAACAATGTTGTTATAGGGTTGTCTACCTACACAGGGTAAATGCTCAGATAATATAGAATCTTATCTTATCTACAAATCATTAAAATTCGATAATGAATAGTCTGCAGGCCCTTTTTGAACCAAGTCACAAAACTGAAATAACAGATGAATATAATGTATAAATTGTAACAAATCACAAAAATTAAATGACTGATAAGTATAGTATACAGAATTGTAACTGAGAACAGAGTAAATTATGGAGTGTTCTTTCGAGTCACCTTGTTAGTGCATGTTCAGAGGAACACATGTAAGTCCTTATCAGTGTTAAGACCCTCTTCCCCCGCTCTGAGTCTAATAATCTATTTGCTTTAAATGCGTCTCAACAGCAAAGTCCTGTCCCCACCTGGTGGTGAGACACCTATGGTATAGATAACGTTAGACAGCTATAGAGAAATCTAGACAGTGGATATTTAGGGGCTGCAAGAATTAGGAAATCGACATTTTTTGCACAGCAATTATAAACCACAAATCTATTAATATGTTAAGGAACTACTTTCCAAAACGTGGTGTAGGATAGTAACTTTGGCCAAATTAACCATGTTCTTCCCACTGTACCCCATGTTTTCTCTATATCAACTTCCAAGTATCCAATAGAGTAGGGCAAGCCAAAAGAACATACATTTGCAGCATTTTAGACTGTCTCTCAGACCCACATAACCATCCTTTCAGTCATCCATTGTATATTTTTAATCTGTGTAACCTTTAACCAGCTACTTTAACACCCAGAGTGTTAGTCTCCAGCACTTGGGTGCATTGCATACCCACACCTGCACATTGTAGCCTTCTTTTCCACAACAATGTAAGCTTTGTCCATGTGAGTTCAGAAAAGAGATTACCAGCCACTTAAGCATAGAACTAGTACACCAGCTCCATCCATTCTTCATGCAGAAAATTTACCACAGTGGACCAAACATTGTGCCTTGTGGTTTTCTTACTAGCCCATTCCAAGCGACATTTCATCAGAACATTTTTCCAGTTTTGCCTCTGAACAAGCTGATGAGGGAATAAAATGATCCATTTCAGCAGCTTAGCTATTCCTGCCAGACATTAGGCATTAGGGCAGAGGAGCATTTCTCCACGCAGGCAGCAGCTGCTGCAAACACTTTAGAAGGAAACGATAATAAACAGTGTTTATTATCATTTCCTTGCAAAGGGGCACGGCCAAGGGGGAGACAAGTGTGAGCGGGAGTGCACACCACTCCCTCTCAGAATGCATGTGTGTTTGGCCGGCTGTCACAGGCTGGCCAAACACACATGCGCACTAGGCTCTCTCCAGCTCAGCAACACACTTGCCGGGCTGGAGAGAGCTTGCACAGGCTCCCAGTCTGTCTGGGAGCACCCTAGCCTGGTGCTCCAAGCCAATCCTGACGCGGCTCAGAACAACATCAGGATTAGCCGCAGGGCAGGGAGCCTGAGTCTGCTGCATGCTGAGGAGACAGAGGAGCGGCTGTGGAGCACTGCGTTCAGGTAAGTTTATTGTTTTAAAAAAAAAAATTAATAATATTTCCCCCGCCACTTCCCCTGCTAACACCCCTCCTCATGGGCGCCACCCCACTCCCTTTAACATCCACAAGCCACGACTTCATACAAGTGTGAGTCTGGCATTAGATGCAAAATCACTGTATTCTATGCCCCCAACAAACCCGATGCCAAACATTATAATGCCAAAATACACTGGGTCGGATGCACAAAAGGCATTTTGAAGGACATGAAGTAGTACTCCAGTAGAGCTACTTCACGTACTACAAAATTCAGGTCACAAAGCTACAGCCGGAGATCTCCACCTCACCTTTCCTTTTTGTGAACGGAGATAGCTGTCCAGTGGCAGAGATCTCCGCACACGTAGGTATAAGATTCAGTAGTAAATGTGGGAGGGACAAGGGGAGGTAATGGGAAATGGGGGATATTTACTACAAAATGGGTGAGATTAAGAGACATTGAAAAAGGAGTTTAGGGAGAGACATCTGCACACAAAATACACATATACATACATATGTACACAACAATAATTATGTAAAGTTATTTTTAATGCTCAATTTTAGAATTTTTCCAAGTTTGTTACAAACTAAATAAAAGTAAAAATGTTAGTAAGAGTGTTCAAAATTATTTCCATTTTGATTCACATGACATTCAGGGTATTTATTTTATATAAATAGACTCTATTCTCTAACATTTCTCTATATTTTCCAATAAGGAGACCTTCACCCCAATGGCGGAGATCTCCAAAAGCAGTAAATTAAGTCCTAGAAGTTTCCACCTCCTTCATTTGAAGTGGTGGAGACTTATAAGTCTACATCTAGGTGTAAATTTCCACTCGAAAATGGTGACTAGCAAAGAAGTGGAGATTTACACCTAGGTGTCGGAGAAGATCTACATGAGTAGTTCTTCACAGGCAAACATACCTTTGTGAACTGAGCCCATTGTCTCTTCATATTGTGAGCCACACATCACAAGTATTTTGGGGAAAGAACTCTGTGCGTGCGCGCACACACACACACACACATATTGGGGGTCATTACGACCTTGGCGGGCGGCGGCCGCCAACGCAGCCGCACCCCGCTGCGGCCATTTGGAGATCCCGGCTGGGCCGGCGGGCGGAAACCTGGTTTCCGCCCACCGGCCCAGCGGGGATCACGGCCCAACATAGGAGCCGGCTCCAAATGGAGCCGGCGGTGTTGCGGCCGTGCGACGGGTGCAGTTGCACCCATCGTGCTTTTCACTGTCTGCATAGGCAGTGGGCAGTGCAGGGGCCCCCAGTGGCCCCACGACTCCCTGTTCCGCCAGCCTTTTTCTGGCGGTGCAAACTGCCAGAAAAAGGCTAGCGGTCGGGGAGTCGTAATCCCCTGGGCAGCGCTGCCCAGGCGGATTATCACTGCCGGGGCAGAAGTGGCGGAATACCGCCGGCCCCGGCTGTGCGACCGCAGCGCTTCCGCCGCGGTCGAAATAGACCAGGAAGCACCGCCAGCCTGTTGGCAGTGCTTCCGTCATTTTAGCCCTGGCGGTCTCGTACCGCCAGGGTCAAAATGACCCCCATTGTCTCTTCATATTGTGAGCCACACATTACAAGTATTTTGGGGAAAGAACTCTGTGCGGGCGCACACAGCCACACACACACACATATTGTCTCTTCATATTGTGAGCCACACATTACAAGTATTTTGGGGAAAGAACTCTGTGTGCGTGCGCGCGCACGTACAGACACACACACACACACACTGCCACCCAGCAAAAGTGCCCCTGATCTCTCCAAACCCCCTTACTACATTTCATTTGTTTTAAAGAGCTGGTAAAGGTTGGCTTCACTAATACACATAAAATATAGCTATGCTCTTTGCAGCAGGCATATCAACCCCCTGTCCTACTTTATGGCATCAAAACTGCCACTGGGCAAAACGCAGATATCTCTTTCTGGCAAGAACAATAACCACAAGAGTTATCTTGACATTTTAATTGCTTCCTGAAGACTGGACACACAAGAAACCTGTCAGCAGGTGCTTTTAAATCGCAAGTTTAGTAAGTTATTGTTAAACACAGTGCCCCAATGAAGTCAGCCTCCCCCATCCTGGTCAGCACCCGGTGAGGTCACACCCACTGGTCGCACCACCCTAAAACGGGCCCTGCTGCTACTCCACTTTCAGCCTGTCTCCTGTCCACCATATCAAAATATGCTGCGCCTGCCCGAACCTCTTTTATTCGGACTCCCACGAGTCCTTTCAAGTAAAATAGCTATATGATCTATGGGAGCTGCAAATCCCTGTATAAATGCCAATATCTAACTTCCATTTTACAATCGACTTTTGATATCCCTAGTCTCCTGTAATAAAGAAAAGATGAAGCTGCTTAGCTGTAAAAACCTGTTACGGTTGAGTTGTGACGTCCTATTGCTTCTGGCTAGAGCCAGCAGCCAAGGTGGAAGACAGGCAAATGGAAGCTGTAGCTTAAACGAAGAAAGTAGGACTGGATTTTTTTTTTCTTATGCTCTGTTTTTCAAATGCATTCAGCAAATATGATTCTGGAATCCAGCCACTGAATAATGTTTCTTGGTATCGAACAGGTTTAAGCATTCACTAAAGCCGTAAAGGCTTTAAGAGTTAACTCCAATGTTTTCGGGTAACTTTTTGTAAATATGTCTAAAATATAAACATTTAAAAACATGGGTTTACAAGAGGAGCAGCACTGGTCCAGATTTCAATTGCATATCAGCTTTATTCTTGGCAACACTTATGGATCGTTCATTCATGTAAATTTTCAACCAAATGCATATCATGTGGATGCCCACAGGAAACGTCCTAAATAACCCGTTGTGAAGAACGCGGACGTTTCCCACGCAAGCGTAACATCGATGGCTGGAAAAACGACTGCCTTTTTCTTTGCCTTAACCACACATGTGCCAAACTACGCATATGCATGGTTAAGGCACAGAAAAAGGCAGAGTGGATCGGGTGAGGATGCGGTGAGGTAAGTGGGGGTGGGGCTGGGATGGGGTAGTTTTTAGGGGTGGGGGTGGATTAAGGGCTGGGGTGGATTAAGCGTTTGGGGTGGGTGTGGGAGGGGTCAGCCTTTTTTTTTTAGTGGATTGGTGGGGGAGTTTGGGGATTTCTATTTTTAGTGCTTAGGGTGGGCGGGTCGGCTATTTTGTAGTCGTGGGGTGGGGGAGTTTGGGTATTTTTTTTAGGGCTTACGGTGGGGGCGGGGTAGTTTTTTTTTAGGGGTGGGGAAGGTTTAAGGAGTTCATGAATGCAAAAAAAGTAGGACATTTAAATAATTCAAGTGTAGATTTACTACTTTTATTGTGAAGAGGGCTCCCAATCTGCAAATAATTCGTAATACAAGTATAAATATGTTTATATTAATCTGTAAACAGTTCTGGCCCTTAGGCATACAAGAGTACTAGAAAGTGGTGGGGAAACCTAGAGCAAACAAAGGCCCATATTTATACTTTTTTAGTGCTGCATTTGCGCCGCTTTTTGACACAAAAACGGCGCAAAATTACAAAATACAATTGAGGTGCATATTTATACTCTGGTTGCGCTGGACGCAAATTTGGCGCAAACCCAACACCATATTTATACTTTGACGCCCGACCCTGCGAACATCAAAATTCAGCAGTGTGCGTCATTTTCTGGATGCGGGAAACTGCCTTGCGTTAATGACATGCAAGGTAGGCGTTCCCATCCAAAAAATGACTTTAAGGCCTGTGCACCTTATTTATACTACCGCGTCATTTTGACGCACAGGAGGGGGCGGCCCTTAAAAAATGGCGCACAGCCTGATGTGGGCCGTTTTTTAACGCCTGGGTGAGGGCAGGCTTTAAGGGACCTGTGGGCTCATTTCCAAGGTCTCTGATCATGAAAGGAGTCCACAGGTGCCCTTCCCTGCCCCCAGGGACACC
The DNA here is from genome assembly GCF_031143425.1 of Pleurodeles waltl. Taxonomy (NCBI): domain Eukaryota; kingdom Metazoa; phylum Chordata; class Amphibia; order Caudata; family Salamandridae; genus Pleurodeles; species Pleurodeles waltl. The sequence continues at coordinate 323,749,383 of NC_090436.1, forward strand.
CCCTGCCACCCTCGCCCACCCCTGGAGGACACCCATGGATGGGGGTACCCATCCCAGGTAAGTACAGGTAAGTTGAGGTAAGTATAATTTTTTAATTTTTTTAAAGTGGCACCTACATGCCTCTGTGCCCAATAGCCATACCCATGGGACAGAAGTCCCCTGGGCATGGCCATTGGGGAAGGGGGCATGACTCCTGTCTTTGCTAAGACAGGAGTCATTTCAATGGGGGTTGTGCGTCACAAAATGACGTAAGTCCGGTTAGAGCCATGATTTTTTACTCTAACCTGACCTGCACCATTTTTTGACGCACAACCCCCATTCTTCCCTATGCTGGCGCTGCCTGGTTAGAGTCATTTGTTTTTACTCTGACCAGCCCGCAGCGCCGGCTAACGTCAGTCCATAAAGAAGGCGCCCGTCTGGCATGCTGGAATGGCGTTAGCTGGTGGTAAATGTTTTGACACAAAGCAGCGCCGGCGCTGGTTTGCGTCAAAAAGTATAAATATGGGCTTGAATTTTTTAAGTTTGCACCGCTTTTGCATCAAAAAATTACGCAAATGCGGCACTAAAAAAGTATAAATATGGGCCAAAGTGTGTTTTCAGGCTTATCTTATGTTAGAATCAGACTTTATTCTTCTCTGAAGATGTCTACTGGGGTTTGTTGTGATGCAAGTTTAAGGCCTTGCGTGCTACTGTTCCATTTGCAAAATGCGGTCTACAACTGCGCACCTACTTTTTTGCTAAACGAATAGTATTTTGAGAACAGAGCTATTAACAATATGTCGGTGCATAAAATACCAAGTCACAGGAAGTCACAGAATGAACTGCCTCATTAATATTCCCATAATGTTCCCAGTCCTGCGATTGACCACAATCACAGATATGGTGGCCTATAAGGGATAGCAGACCACAATGGCTATGATTGTGTATAAATAGAGATTTAAAAAAAAATACTGTTGCCTGTTTTCTTTAAAGGAAACAGGACTCTGTTTAAAAATAAATGTTTCTATTTTCAAAATTTTTCTCTGAGAGATCTAAGGGGTCCTGGATTTGCCTACTCACCCTGAAAATGTTTTCAAAATTCAAAAAGGGGAAGAGGTCCAAAGGGCACCATTTCCTATTTGTTAACCAGCTACCACCCTAACTTGGGAGTCAGAATCTTTTCAATACTTTGGGAACTTATTACAGTCGCAAAACACTGATACATCAGGGTCAAAATCACTACATCTCTTCCAAAAGATGGTGCTGGAAAAAGTTGCAGAGTGGGTGTGCTGTCATCAATGTTATGCCACTCAAGAAATAGAGGGTGTGAGAAATGCAAACATTGCACAAAGAAGAAGTGGAGAAAATGAGCAATGAGCAATACTCATTCAGCAGAAAAGTGGGGGAGTAATGGGTGCCCAGTGGAGCATTTTGGAACACAGTGTCCAAAAATACATGACTAAAGAATGGTGCGGAAGGGTATGGCCATTTACAGACAGCACATTTACCAATGAAATGCCCCTTAAAAATAGTCATTATGTTTTCTCCAGAAACTCATTTTTTCTGCTAAACTTGTATGGTGCAGAAATGTTAATGTGTGGGAATTGATTTCTATGCACATTTGTGATCTGCATATGACACAAGCGACTTTGTTTTGAAATGTGTTTACATTAGACTTTAAAATTACAAAAAGTGCATTGTGCCTCATTTGTGTTTTTTTTGCTGCTGATACATTTTAGAATAGTTGTAAAGATCATGTACAAGTATTTCAAATTAGTTGTGTTAGAAAACATGTGATATCCTATTTCCTTTCCTTTCACACTGTATGCCAGCACAATTGTGGTAGAAATTGGGTCTCTAGTTGGCAGAGGTATGTACCCTGTCCAAGTAGGGACCACAGTCCTAGTCAGGGTAAGTCAGATACACAACCTAAATTAACGTGTGCTCACCCTCTTGTAGCTTGGCACAGAGAAGGCAGGCTTGACTTTGAAAGCAATGTTTAAAGTATTTGTGCAACACTTAATCACAGTAACTCAGTGAGCGACACCACATACTCATTACTAGGTTAGAAAATCAGAAAGTATTTATCTTATTAAGTTAAGACCAAAATAACAAAAAATCAAGTAAATAATCTGAAGTTGCACAAAAGAAAATAAGCAGAATGACTCTTGATGTGTCCCCCAATGACGGGTACCTTTAGTTTTAGTAGTGCCACAGTCCAATTTCGACTCTGAAGTTGTTCCCTCGAGGAAAAATGTTTGCAGGATGAAATTGTGAGGTGCTCCCTTTATGGGAAATACAGTACTTGGCTCCAGATGGCTTACAAAGTGCAGCTGCAGGTTTCATGGTGGTGTTGTGGCTTCCCTGAGAGCAGGAGTAGTGTGCATGGTCTCTGGCTCTCCTCCTCTGGAATGAGGGCAGATGCGTGGGGGCTCAAGAAGATGCTCTGACACACGGAGCCGCAGCATCAGGGCAAAGCATTCTCAGGCCCACCAGCAGTCGCACAGCAGGCAGTTGGGTGGTCATCTTCCCAATGGGAGGTAAGTCCAGGCATGGCAGTCTAACCCAAGCAGGGCTGGGGCACCCCGCTATTAGAAGCTCCCACTGCCTGTTATGGATTGAGGTAGGAGGCACCCAGCGGCCCGAGGCAGGTGTCATGGGGTTGATTCGCAGGGTGCTGGTGTTCTTTGCTTTGCTCAGCTGGCTCTGGGAGACATGGAAGTGCACGGTGGTTGGTGGGGCAAAATCAACGCCCTAACAAGGCCGCACAGTGTCTCTCAGCACACCACAAGAGGTTTTACTCAGTTCCTCAGCAAGGTGGTAAACAGATGTCCTTTGGGCCCTTGAGATACCACTGGGGGAGAACATGGCCTGCAGCTGTCGAGGTTGCTCTGGTTCTCTCACAGATGCAGCAGGAGACAGGCCAGTCCAGCAGAACTCAATGCTTGATGGCAGTTCCTCCTGGACACACAGCGGGTTGAGTGCAACAGGCCAACAGAGCAAAGCAAGAGCTAAGTGCAGACTCTCCTGGCAGCACAGCAGATAGTGTGTAGAAGGCCAACACAGCAAAGCAAAGCAAGTGATTAAGTGGCAGTGCCTCCTCGCAGTGACAGTCTCCCCAGGACCCTGAAGTGAACTTCACTGGTGGGGCTTGGGGTCCAGCATTTATAGCCTGGTCCCCAGGTTCTGGAATTTTGGAGAAAACTTCCAGACCTTCCTTAATGTCCCTAGGATCCCTTTCCTGCCCTCCACGGCTCCAGACACTTTGCAGGGGGTAATGCAGCACATTGTCAGAGGAGAGTCACAGCCCCATTCAGCAGTAAGTGTCAGCTACCCCCTCCCACCCAACCCTGGAAGACCCATCAGCCTGGTGATGGACTATCAATATGCTAATGCCACACCCCAGCTCCCTTTGTGTGTGACTGCTGAGTGGGAATGCACAAAGGCCAGCTCTCCTCTGCCCCAGACATGTATTCAGAGACAGGCAGAGGCACAGAATGGTTAAACTATGAAAATGCCAGCTTTTTAAAGGCAGCATTTTCAGACATACAATTTAAAAATCGACTTCACTATAAATTGTAATTTTAACTTGTGAGTCCAAGGAAACCACTCCCCATGTTTCTATCTCTTCCCATTTGGAAGTTATTCTTAAAAGATGTTTGAGCCAACTACAATGCTACTCTATGGGAGAGCTAGGCCTTGCAATAGTGAGAAAGGAATTTATATACCCTGCCCTGTGGGCTACCTAGGGATGACCTATATGTAATAAAATGGAAGGTTTGGGCCTGGCAAGTGGGCACACTTGCCAGGTCGAAATGACAGTTTAAAACTGCGCACCAGGCTCTGCAGTGGCAGGCGAGAGACATGTTTGAAAGGCTACTGTAGCAGGTGGCACAATCAGTGCTGCAGGCCCAATTGCAGCTTATAACTTACAGGTCCTGGGCACATATAGTGCACTTTACTAGGGACTTACAAGTATATTAAATATGCCAATTGTGGAGAAGCCAATATTACCATGTTTTAGAGGACAAAGCACCATCACTTTAGCATTGGTCAGCAGTGGCAAATTCCATAGATCCCTAAAGGCCTGCAAAAATAGGTCAGAAAAACAGGTGGTCAGTGGGCAAAAAGTTAGGGGAGACTATGCCAAGGACACCAGCTCTAACAGATTGTATTTTAGTTCCCATTACAAAAAACAATTACTTTGCAGTCAGCCAAAGTAAATGTAAACACCAATCTCCTTGTTGAATATCAGCAGTTTGTCACTGGACATTGGATGGCACTTGACCTTTGATCTCACAGCAAATGTAATTGCTTATTCTCCTTCTGACCTCCTGAAAAGATTATTTTTGGGGTGCTGCAGCATCTGCTGCAATTCTACTTCCAGTGCCCCTGCTTCCAAATAGTGATTCGAAGACCATTCTAACAATGGTGGACTGTACTTTTAGCAGGGAGGGAGTGATTGGGGCACAAACTCTCATTAACACTCACTCACACTCATGCATTCACACATGCATGCACACACACACATCCATTCACAACACTCACTCCCAAATATTCATGCATGCACGCACGAACCAGACATTTAAAATAAAATCAAACTTACGCAGCTCTGCCTCAGCGATCCCAGGAGGGTTGGGACTGCTGCCATCCCTCATTGGCTGACATGAGGTCAGTGAGACTTGATGACCCCAGCCCACACTGTGACGAGGTGTCAGTGATTAACACTCGGCCATGGGCACTTCAGGGATTAGAAGTGAAGTGCCTAGGTCTGAGGCAATCAGTGGCACTCCCCCTTGTCATGAGAGTAAGGCCCTGAGGTGCTTTGCCAGGCCGAAGGTGTCACGCCCACAGAAGCTGTGACTTCTTCAGTTCCGCAAAGTTCAGCTCAGACAGCAAGGAGACTGCACATTTTGTGCATTTCTAGCTCCTGGCTGCCTGACCTGAAAATAAAGAGTGTCTGTCAGGCTGACATTTGCCCAGTCTGAGAGACATTCTTTATAGTGGCCAAAAGGTGAAGGAGCGTGGCCCCATAGCCCATATGGATGGGCTGTGGCTGCATTCTAAACACATTCAGCGCTCATGCACTCTAAACACATTTAGCGTTACAGAAACCCTTTTCTGAATCACTAAAGGGTTTAATACATTTGAAATGCTAAAACCCTATGCACATGAGGCTCTTAGTCACATTTGCTTCCCAAGCCTTAATTTACACAGGGCATGTTGCCGCCCTTTTTCTGCCAATAGGGCCATATTTTATGATTGAAAGGACAAACTCACCCCCTCCACTGTGCTTAATGGTGCCTTGTCTTACATCTGACAATCTTTGAAAGTCAAGCAGAGGGAGTTCCTTTTTTAGGAAATAAGGAAAACACATATTCCGTACAGGTGTCCATAGTAACATAAAGTTAGTACATGTATACATGATTGTCACTATTACTGTTATGAATAATGATGCCCTCCCCCCAGTAATAAATGTAAATCTATATCTTGTTTCAGCAGGTATCAACACTGTTTGCTGAGCAGTACAACATTTAATACACAGGTGAGAACTGGCTTGTTGTTAACTGAACAGTACAGGATTTTTAATTTTATGGCAAGACCAGAGGCTCATATTATGCTTTCTAATCTTGCTTTAAATTAAAAAGCATTATAAGAAAACTACAAGTCCCACCAGACCTAGCAACAATTAGCTAATGGAAGAAAAACAGTACTAATAACATTAGCCAATCAGGTCCATAGAATCCCTATAACACTAATATTGACTACGAACAGTCCTCCTTTCTTGCTCACAGTTAAGCTAACTATTACTTTCCTGTATATTACCTATATTTCTTGGATACTGAGCCTTTTGCTATATTGTTGTCGACTCTTTCTTGCTATTTAACTTTATTTACTTATTTATTAAGTAGTGTCTGCTTTTAGCATGACGCACGTGAGTGACAAGTTCTCCTATCGCATTTGTTCACTTTTCCTCAGCGACGCACAGCAATGGTCAAGGGGACTGCGTCGTGTTCCCTCTTCTGCTCAGGCAGTAAATTAGCTCTATGGGAGCACTTTAAATAACCGCCTTCTCTCGGACAGACTCCTGTCCTCTCTCGCTTTGCTCCAGTCTGTGATTTTACCCACGTCAAAGCTTTGGGTGACGCCTGGGGAGCAAATTAATTCAATCTCTCCTCCCTCTCCCTCAATGTTATCCACAAAGGGGACATCTCTGCCACTGAATGGGAAGAGCATTTTCCCTTTGACCTTCCTTCAAATACTAACCCTTCTGTGATCAGAAGCTTCTTTTTTGGCTAGTTTCCGGTCATGGAATTAGGCAACACGTCTTTTTTTTTCGGAAAATGGTGATGATGTGGAGGAGTTTCACAGCAATTTAAATGTGCTTCATCTATGTTCTGTGGAACAGGCTGTATTTTCTATTAAAAAAATTATAAAGAATATTGAGAATACTGTTATTAATATTTATCGTGATGAAAGCAGTAAGCAGCAAGAATATAAATAAGTTACACTTATATGTCACTGTGGAATGAGGGGAAAAGAGCTGGAATATGGAATGTTGGGGGTAAACAAGCAGGGATATGCTAGCAACTGGTTTCATTGTTGCCTCTAGTTTGCCAGGGTTATTTATCTACAAGAAACCTTTCTCAAAGACATCTTTCAAGTCAGGATTGTTATATAATATTATGTAAAAAAAAATGGCATAATCGGGGGGGGAGGCAAAAACCATAAGGCTCCCACAGTAAAGGCATCAAATGCTACAAAGCACCCTTCAGCTTCTAAAGGGGAACAGATGGCTATAAAAAATTCTAAAAATGCACCGTTGGTGGGAAAGGATTTCCTTACAGGAGATTGAGGACAAGGTTCGTTCCTCCAAGTCCTCTAACTCAGGAGGGGCACTGTCTAACACAAATAAAAATAAAACGATTATAATTTCGGAAATTCAGGATACTGAGGAGGATTCTTTCTATCCTGATTACGATGATGATAATGAGAATTTGGTGGATTCAGAACTTTGGCTGTGTCTTAAAGAAGATTAAAAATTGTATTTCTTCTCAAAGGGATCTTTTATAACTCAAAAACAATTTTAGACTCAGAAGGTCACTCCATGTTTGATACTAAACTAATCCAACACCCTAATTCTATGGAATGGCTTCCTTCTGACCAGGTTGGGAATACATTTTCAGTAGGTTACATTTACCATTAAATAAACAGACAAGAGCCAAACAGAAATCTGAATGACCCAGACCTTCCAACATCACTTTGACCCCCTCTGTCAATCCTAATATGTTGACTTACCTTTCCAAATTTGAAAAAGATCGAAAGAAGGATATGGACAACGAATGGTCAACATGCCAGGACAAAATGTTGAAAATTGTTGGCCCTCACTCCCGCATATTAGATCTAGGACAGCCAGCCAGATTGGATACTTTGTCAATTAATGCAGAGGAATTATCTATGAGGAGGCAAAGGCCTTCTGTTAATTGGGGAATGACAACTGAGTCATTACTCATGAGAGGAGGAAAGGATGACTCTTAAAATAGACCCAAAACTGGCAAATTTGGCAACTATGAATCCTGGGGTCAAGGCAAAAGGTTGATTGTTTGGAGACTAATTTATCAACGAAGTAAATATATCACTGCCTTAACTTCTCTGGACAAGGCCCAACAGTCTTTAAAAAAGGTCTTTACTCAACTGGGTTTTGCCAGGGCTGGCAGAGGTTGGAGCTGCTTTGCCAGCAGTCCCTAGAGAAATCAAATGTTCAGTGGCTCCAGCAACTACAATTACAAGGAATTCAGACCACAGTTCAACCCTCAAAGAGGCAGACATTTCTGCCTTCGTGGACCAAGAGCTCATAGAGGTGCAAACCCCACAGGTAAATCATCCATCTAGCCTTCATACTTTAATGGAGGGTTAAGATTTTTCCTAAACAAATGGTATACCATAACAACACACCCTTGGGTGTTAAATGCAGTTCAAGGTTATTCTATCGGACTTTATGCAGTTCCTTCTCAGGTTCATCACCCAGCTCCTTTAAAATTCTCAAACAAAATCTCTTCTTTGGTCTCCCAAGAGTTATCAATGCTTCTATACAAACAAGCAATTCAAGAGACCCTCCTTTATCCCTCAGGCTTCTCTTTATTCTTGGTTCAAAAATAAAAATAAAAAGACAAGACCTGTCATAAATCTAAGGGATTTCAACCCTTTTGTTGTTTATCATCATTTCAAGATGGAAACTATCATCCATCTCAGAGACGCATTGTTACAAAATGGTTGAATGGTTTGATTAGCTTTACAGGATGTGTATTTAACAATCCCAATTCACCACAACTTCAGAAAATATCTTCAGTTTCAGTGGGAGGGAAAAACGTATTTGTTTTCCTCCCTACCTTTTGGCCTATCCTCAGCACCTTGCTGCTGCAAAAAATGATGAAACCAGTAGTGGCACATCTCAAATCTCAAGGTATCAGATCAATCACCTATCTAGATGACATCCTCCTAATGGGTCCAAATTTTCAGTCTCAAATTCAGATACTTGTTCTCTTTTACAAGATCGGAGTTTTCTTTTCAACAAAGAGAAATTTACTCTGCTTCCGCCAAAACAAATGGAATTCCTGGGGTTCATAGTCAATTTGGAGAGTGTGAATCTTCACCTTCCATTGTCCGAAGTAAAATTCATAAATTGGAAATTGCCCAAACTCTTCAGAAGTCTTCCATCTTTCTCATGTCTCTAACAAGGATTGTAGGTCTTCTATCATCTTCCACACAGGCCATCTGTCCAGGAACTCTTCATTATTGAGCTCTGCAACAACTGAAAATTCACCACCTTTGCAAAAGCTAAGCTTACTCCAATCTCATAATCTTAGATCACAATCCTCTTCTAGCGCTTCAGTGGTGGATAGACGATTTAGATGCCTGGAATAGCAGAACAATTTTCACTTCAGCCCTCAATCTTGGATTAGAATCAGATGCAAGCCTGACAGGCTGGGGTATCCCTTGTGGTCAGATCTCAAAATTGACCAGAGTCAAAACTGCACATAAACTGTTTAGAGATGCTTGCAGACTCCTTTGAAATCCAGAGCTTTGCAAAACACAAGGAAAAGTGTTCCGTTCTTCTTCAGATGGACAACTTCACAGCGGTAAGGTACATCAGTCACCTCACAGACACAAAGTCCAAGCCTCTCATGGAACTGGCAAAATTTTTTTGTGAATTCTGTCCTGATCACAAGATCTTAGTTTGTATAAAATAACTTCCGGAGGTTCTCAATTTAGTCACTCATTTGCATTCTCATTATCATCATGATTGAAGCAACTGGAAGCTTCATCTTTCTATTTTCAACAGTCTGTGGCACAAATGAGCCCTTTCCAAATAGACCTTTTCACTTCCAGACTCAACTCTCATCTTACTCAGTTTTTCAGCTAGAAACCTGATCCGTTTGCTCTTGCAATGGATGCCATTCTCCAAGATTGAACTCGAATAGTCAATTATACTTTCTCTCCTTTCCTTATGGCCAGTAGAATGTTAGCCCAAGGCAGGAGACAGAAAGCAATTCTGGTCAAGATGGTTCAGTTTTTGCAATCACAGGTATGGCGTCCTCCTTTTATGGAACTTGCAATGGATTATCCAATTATATTACCTTGTTTTCCCAACCTTCTCTTGGATCCGCAAGGATGCAAACACAATCTTTTACAAGACAATTCTCTTATTCTCTCTGCCTGGGAGGCAGCGGGTCAGCCCAGTCTAATCCAAGCATTTCGCTGGATGCTGCAGAATATATAAACAAAACCTGGGCCTCATGTACAATCAAACTGGTGTGTGGGAAAATAATCTTTTTATCCCTTTTCAGCAGATGCCATTCTTACAGTAAATTTTTAGATTCTCAAGCTAGTAAAGATAAGACATCACACGGTCAACCCGTATCGCACTGCAATCTCAGCCAATCATCTCCACGTCAAAGGAAAACCAGACAGCATCCTCTGGTTGTATGTCTTTAAAAGGGAGTAAGATTTTCCAATCCTTCTCTTTCCAAGTACCATCAGTTGTGGGATGTTAATTTGGTATTACAAATGTTAATTCATTGGCCTCATGTTGTTTCTCTCTCGCTCAAAATGCTTTCTGCTAAGCTGACAATGTTATTATGTTTAATTTCTATTAAATGACTGCCTTATGTAAAAGCTTCGGCTATTTCCTCATGCTTTTTCACTCCTACAGGTGTTGTCTTTAATATAAAGGAGCATACAAACACAAATCTAACAACAGTGTTTTACCCTTATTTCCCAGTCAACCTAAACTATGTGTGGGTACTTGTTTGAAAACATACAAACAAAAGTCCAACCATCTCAGAATGTACTCGGATACTCAGCTTCTTATTTCCATCAGAAAACCTTGCAAATCAGTTCCTTCTCCTACCCTTGCCCGCGGGGTTAGATGGGTTATACTGCTTGCTGGTATAGACACTTCCATCTTTGGGGCTCATTACTCCAGGGGAGCCATGGCTTCTAAAGCATTTGGATGGGTTTTCATCCAGATTACATTTTAAGATCGTCTGGCTGGTCAAAAGATAAAAAATGTTGTACTTTATGTTACAAACCTGTTCATACTGCTTCTTCTGTGGTAATAATTATACTTTGAACAAGCATAACATGAGCGTTCGGTCTTGCCATAAAATGTAGATTTTCCTAGTATTGATGAAGGAAAGTCTCAATTTTAGTAAAATAACGAAGGGGATTATTATCCCACCGCAACATTTTTATTAATCTTGCTTTTTCCCCACCCTTACAGTATCTACTCCTGAGATATCATCCTCTACATAAAAATCCTGCACATTTTCTCAACATCAACAATTCTACTGCATCTGCTTCAAGATCTTCCATGTTTTTCAATACGAAAACTTTGCTGCATGATTCTGGATGCAGATTTGTAGACTTTTCTCAGGAAATGTTTACATTTATTTTAGCTATTGGTATTGTATTTCTCATTTTGCCAGTTTTCCAAATTCTTCATGACTTCTCACTCAAGAAAAAACAACTTGTGGTAGTCAAGATTGCTATTTTAGGGGTTCTATTGACCTTAATGGCTAATATTAATAGTATTGTTTTGCTCCCGTTGGCTTATTGTTGCTAAGTGTGATGGGACTTATAGTTTCTTTAATGTTCTTTACTGCTGCTGTTTAAATTAAAGCAAGATTAGAAAGCATCATACTTGCCTCCATGGCTTTATTAAAATTAAGACTTCCCTTCATAAATACTAGGAAAATCTACAACACCCAGCAGAGAGTTGAGGTGTTGTTTCCGAACAAGTGCAACATTTGTTATTACACAGCTGAGAGTCGGCATGCTGTTTGATAGACAGTGCAGAATTTAATATTATCCAGATGAGAACTGGCACATTATTTTCTAAGCAGTGCAGTAGTTATTATTTCTCCATGAGAATGGGGATATTGTTTTCTAAACACTACACTTAATATTACACAGATGAGAATTGGCACGATGCTTTCTGACCAAACAGTTTATTGAACCAAACTACAAAATGGAATGTGTTTGATAACCAGTAGAGCATGTTTTATAATGCAGATGAGAAATGGCATATTGTTTCTAGGGAAGTGCGTAACTCGCAGAGCTATATAGAAACTCCGTGAAATTCCGCAGAGTTCCGCCCATACTACCACAGTAACTATTAAAGCAGCTGCATGTTTAGAATTACGGGGCAGAGAGGTGTCCAGACTTTACTATGTCACATAAACATGTTAGGCCTTGCTTTCACTAGATGGCACTACTGTAGCATCTTTTTCAAGAATACAGCGACTGATGTGTCTCGAGCAGAAAAAATATGTGTCAGGAGCTAGGTTGATGTGGAGAAATGAGTGATTTGTGTTACCTTGAGTGAGGTTTTTAAAAATAGTTTTCCAAATAAAGACTAACTCATATCACAAACGTCTTGGCTTTACTTACTGAAGTGACACCAGCAGAGGCAGCTCTGCACACTGTGAGGGACAGAAGCAGCGCACAACCCACCATGAGTACTGCGACCCTCTGCATCATAGTCGTTGGTGGCTTCTGTCCTTCCTAGCTATCGGCACACAGCACAGGTAACTACATTCCTGCCAGATCTACAAGGTCGCCCTTCAGGGAGTAACTGGGGAATGGCTCCAACATTGTAACCTGTGAAAGAGTACCCCAGGCTGACTCCTCTGCCCTCTTGCAGGCCTCAGGTAGCCCCGCACAAACTCCAAAGCTTGAGATTTAGAAACAAAGTCAACACTGCTGCCTGTCTCTCCAATGGCCACCACCACGTGCAGTATGAATACCTGGCCTGTCATGAGGAAATGGTAGTGACATCACTGAATGTGACGCTCTCTTGCCGTAATTCGTCTTCCATCGCACACATCATAGTGTGCATTGGATTTTGCAATTGTTTATTTTTTACAATATACCAGGAGGTCACACTGAGGGGCAACATATCTTTGCAGTTTTGAGGGTTGGAGAGTAGAAAAAAATATCAATGATCCCCTATTCATTAGCTTTAATGTTTTGGGAGGAGAGAGGCAGGATGGTACAGCACGACAAAAGTGTGTCAATCTGCCATCATGTACCGCTTCTCACCTCACAGCTGTTTCCCTTTAGCAGGAGGCACTGGCCTGCGTGATATGCACATATCATTTGAGCAGACAATCATAGCACAGCAAGATGGCGGCTGATGCTGGTGTGGGTGGGTGCGACCGCTAATGGCGATGGTGGAAAGGAGGTGGACACAGCAGGTATTCAACCAGGGGACTGGGTGGGGGATACATGCTAGATAGCATATTCCCCAGACTAGACATTAGTGCAGGGGGAGAATCAAGCTCAGCTTCTTTAGTCACAGAGAAACCATAAGACTTTCTCTTCTCATGATGCCGTTTAATATTTAAGAAAACATTTCTTACTAGCACCAAGCAATTTAGTTTGCTTACTACCTTCCGAACAAGTGCATCTTGCCGGCTTGGTAACTATGGTGGCCGTAAGTATCTGAGCCATGCATCATAAATTACACTCAGATTGAAGTGGTGGGTGGTCGCTGCCGAACTGGTAAACTCTGCCACACGGTGGTGGAGGAGCTTTATGCTGAACTCCGTGCTCCAAGCAGAGAGCAGAGTGCGCAAAACTCCATAAACTCTGACGGAAAGCAGAGTTTACCCCACCACTATATTGTTTCTTAATCAATACGACGTTTACATTAACCCAGCTATGAATTAGCATGCTGCTTCCTAACTAGTAAAGCATTTATTATGGCACAGCTGAGATAGACAAGCTGTTTTTTAGTCAGTATAACATATATTATTACCTGATCAGAATTGACTTTCCATTTCCTAACCAGTACAACATTTATAACCTTATAGAGAATTGGCGTGCTGTTTTCAAACATTGAAGCTGGTGTTATTAACCTTTTCCCGCTGTGGACGTAATGGTTACGTACGTGGCTGTGGTGCTAAGGCACCACGGACATAACCATTATGTCATGGTACCGGCCCTTGGGGAAAGCGCTAGCGCTCCCCCTGAGGGCCACCACCCACCCCCTCAGGGCAGGGCTGGAAGGGGAATCGCTTCCCCTTCCACTCCCGACCCCCCGAGTGACGTCGGATGACGTCAGCAAGCGATCGCGTGCTGACCTCATCAGAGGTCACCTCCCAATGCTTCCAGCGCGATGTGGAAGAGAAATGTTCAGCATTTCTCTTCCGCTTGGGAGAAAGGGGCAGGGAGGGACATTCAGTGCATTTCTGCAGCCCGATCGCAATGCAATCGGGCTGCAGAAATGCCCACTAGACAGCGGGGATTTTTTTTTTTTTTTATGTGATAAGGGGAGTGGCCCCTTGGGCAAGGGCCGCTCCCTGGGGGGTAAATAATAATTAGGCCTTTTCTAATCAATATAGGCCGATCTGCCCCCAGAGGTGGCAGAAACCACTAGACAACAGGGACTGTTTTTTTTTTTTGTTTTATGTCATAAGGGGAGCGATCCCTTAGGCAAGGGTCGCTCCCTTGGTGGCAATAATTTTATTAGGCCTATTCTGCCCCCCCCCCCCGGGGGCAGATCGGCCTAGTACAATTAGGCAGATCTGCCCCCGGGGGGGGGGGCAGAAACCTCTAGACACCAGAGATATATATATATATGTTTTTTATTTACTTTATGTTTTTATATATGGGGAGTGACCCCTTAGGCAAGGGTCGCTCCCCTGGGGGGGGCAAATTGTACTTAGGCTATTTCTGCGCCCCTTGGGGGAGATTGGCCTATTTCTATTAGGCCGATCTGCCCCTGGGGGGGGCAGAAAACACTTAGGCACCAGGGATTGGTGTGTGTGTATGTGTGTGTTTTGTTTGGGGGGCAGACCCTTACGCAAGGGTCGCTCCGCATGGGGGCACATTACTGTTGGCCATATCTGCCCCCTTTGGGGGCATATAGGTCTATTTTTGGAAGGCCCATCTGCCCCCAAGGGGGGCAGAAAGCCCACCAGACATTAGGGAAGATTTTATTTTCAAAATAAGAGGGTGGGGGTATGGCCATACCCCACCGCAAATAAATGGGGCCAAAGTTGTTCTGCCCACCAGTGTCTACTAGATGCCAGGGAATTAAAAAAAAAAAAAAAAAAATAGTGGGGTGGTGGCTACCAACCAGTATGGGCCTGGTTATCAGTCTTTCAGCTATCTCCCCGCACACTAAAACATCTTTTCCCATGGCAAGCAAGAGGACATTTTATTATTTCGGTTTTGGTTTTACATTTGGCCCATGAGAGCTTGGCTAACTCTCAAAATTGTCCCACTTGGAATGGTGAGGTCTACACTTTTTCGACTTTGGGACGCTGCCATGTAGAAAAATCAACAAGACCTAGACACAACTGAAAACTAAACATCTGGTTGATTCCACCATTTTCTTACCCACAATGCCCTGCAAACCTCCAACTTTGCTGGAAATCACACATTTTTGTGATGGAACCTTCCGGAATCTGCAGGAATCCACAAAATTCCTACCACCCAGCATTGTCTCATCTATACCGATAAAACTTCTGCTGCACTTCTCAGCCTAAAAATGTTTTTTTCCCTAACTGCCCTTTTGGACCCGCTTTGGTTCCCCCTCAATTTCAACATGTTTTTGGCTCTTCCCTGTCACAGGCACTTAGCCCATCTACACAAGTGAGGTATTATTTTTACCGGGAGACTGAGGGGAACGTTGGGTGTTTGTCCCGGTACGGTGATCCCACACAGAAATGTGAGAAAAATATGATTTTTTAGCTAAATTTGAGGTTTGCTGAGGATTCTTGGTAAGAAAACATTGGGGGATCCACGCAAGTCACACCTCCCTGGACTCCCTCGGGTGCCCAGTTTTCAGAAATGTCTGGGTTTGGTATGTTTCCCTAGATGGCTCCTGAGCCCAAGACCACAAACGCAGGTGCCCCAAACAGGTAGTTTTGTATTTGATCATTTTGATGTGTCCAGATAGTGTTTTGGGGCATTTCCTTTTGCTGACTAGGCCTACCCACACAAGTGAGGTACCATTTTTATCGGGAGACTTAGGGGAATGACGGGTGGAAGGAAATTTGTGGCTCCTCTCAGATTCCAGAACTTTCTGTCACCAAAATGTGAGGAAAAGGTGTTTTTTTGGCCAAATTTTGAGGTTTGCAAAGGATTCTGGGTAACAGAACCTGGTGAGAGCCCCACAAGTCACCCCATCTTGGATTCCCCTAGGTGTCTAGTTTTCAAACATGCACCGGTTTGGTAGGTTTCCCTAGGTGCTGGCTGAGCTAGAGGCCAAAATCCACAGCCAGGCACTTTTATAAAAAACAGCACTGTTTTCTTTGGAAAAATGTGATGTGTCCAGGTTGTAGTTTGGGGCATTTACCTTTGCGGGCGCTAGGCCTACCCACAAAAGTGAGGTACCATTTTTATCAGGAGACTTGGGGGAACGCTGGGTGGAAGGGAATTTGAGGCTCCTCTCAGATTCCAGAACTTTCTGTCACCAAAATGTGAGGAAAAAGTGTTTGTTTGGCCAAAGTTTGAGGTTTGCAAAGGATTCTGGGTAATTGAGGTTTGCAAAGGATTCTGGGTAACAGAACCTGGTGAGAGCTCCACAAGTCACCCCATCTTGGATTCCCCTATGTGTCTAGTTTTCACAAATGCGCGGATTTGGTAGATTTCCCTAGGTGCCAGCTGAGCTAGAGGCCAAAATGTACAGCTAGGCACTTTGCAAAAACCACGTCAGATTACAATGTATAAATGAGATGTGTCCATGTTGCGTTTCCTGTAGCGAGCATTAGGCCCACAAAAGTGAGGTACCATTTTTATCGGGAGACTGGGAGGAACACAGAATAGATAGCAAAACAAGTGTTATTGCCCCTTGTCTTTCTCTACATTTTTTCTTTCCAAATGTAAGACAGTATGTAAAAAAGATGTCTATTTGAGAAATGCCCTGTAATTCACATGCTAGTATGGGCACCCCGGAATTCAGAGATGTGCAAATAACCACTGCTTCTCAACACCTTATCTTGTGCCCATTTTGGAAATACAAAGGTTTTCTTGATACATGTTTTTCACTCTTTATATTTCAGCAAATTAATTGCTGTATACCTGGTATAGAAACCCATTGCAAGGTGCAGCTCATTTATGAGCTCTGGGTACCTAGGGTTCTTGATGAACCTACAAGCTCTATATATCCCCGCAACCAGAAGAGTCCAGCAGACGTAACGGTATATTGCTTTAAAAAATCTGACATCGCAGGAAAAGGTTACAGAGTAAAACATGACGAAAAATGGCTGTTTTTTGCACCTCATTTCAATATTTGTTTATTTCAGCTGTTATTTTCTGTAGGAAACCCTTGTAGGATCTACCCAAATTAACAGTTGCTGAATTCAGAATGTTGTCTACTTTTCAGAAATGTTTAGCTGTCTGGGATACAGCATTGGTTTCACACCCATTTCTGTCACTAACTGGAAGGAGGCTGAAAACACAAAAAATTGTAAAAATGGGGTATGACCCAGTAAAATGCCCAAATTGTGTTGAAAAATTGGGTTTTCTGATTCAAGTCTGCCTGTTCCTGAAAGCTAGGAAGATGGTGATTTTAGCATCACAAACCCTTTGTGATGCCATTTTCAGGGAAAAAAACACAAACCTTCTTCTGCAGCCCTTTTTTCCCCATTTCTTTAAACAAAACAACAAACTTTTTGCTGTATTTTGGCTAATTTCTTGGTCTCCTTCAGGGGAACCCACAAAGTGTGGGTACCCCTGGAATCCGTAGGATGTTGGAAAAAAAGACACAAATTTGGCATGGGTAGCTTATGTGGACAAAAAGTTATGAGGGCCTAAGCGCAAACTGCCCCAAAGAGCCAAAAAAAGGCTTGCTACCTGAGGGGGGAAAACGCCTGGCAGCGAAGGGGTTAACCAGCTGAGAATTGACATGCAGTATACAAACATTAAAGCAGTTGTTATTAACCAGCTTAGAATCGTGTTATTTTCTAACCATTGTAACCCTTATTTCTAGGCAGCTGAGAAGTAGAAGGCTTTTTATACCTAATACAGCAATTATTATTACCCATTTGAGAAATGGCATACTGTCTGCTAACCAGTAACGAATTGAACATGATGCAGCTTAGGCATCCTGTTTTCTAACAATTACACCAGTTACTACTAGATGAGAGCTAGGATGTTCTTTTCTAACTACCACACCATTTATTATTACCTCATACAACATTAGCATGTGTTTCCTAACCATTATGGTAAGTTATTATTATTCTGCGTCAAGTTGACATGTTGTTTATATTGAAAACTACTATACCTACATCACCAGCTGAGATTCTTGGACTGGTGTAAACATTATTATTTTTTTACAAAATTATTTTAAAGAATATTTTAAAACTTTGTGTTAATGTCAAACATGAGCAATAACAAAAAATATATTCAGCATCCTATGTCATGGATCAAATTAGTGTCACATGATAGCCATTGCTTTTGCAATGTCTCTGTTAATGGTAGGCAGTAGTGTGGACAGCCTTTATCCTTCACATTCATCAACTCTGAATCACATGGCCTTAGCAATAATACCCCATGGTCAATGGCAGGACTTGCTTAAGTTGTGCTGTTGGGAAGTGGGACTTATTTTCAACATTAGAATTAGAAAGGGGCAAAAGGGACCAGGAACGATTGACAGGAATACAGCAATGAAAAAATAACAGAGATGAAAAAGCACCTGCAAGAGTGGGATAATGAGGCGGGGTGCAGGCGAGGCAGCCTTGGTATTCAGCACCTCCGGCATTCGCCAGTGCCGGTGAGGGGCGTTTAAAAAACACTTTGCTCACCTGCACCTATTATTGTAATTGCATTTATATAGCACTTACTACCCCTGACAAGGAGTTGAAGCGCTTTATGCCAGACAGCCCCCTGCTCTGGAATTCAAGGTTAGGGGTTAGTTCAGTGTTATTGGTTACTCTTAGTTCTTGTGCATTCAAGCAAACCATTCCATGCAGTAATTCCAGGTTCTTTATTGTGGACTAAATTAATAGGTTTTATGTGCAATCGTTAGTGGGGGGTATGTGAGCTAATGCGCATGGTTGGTGAGATTAATGAATGAGTCAGAGGAGATTAGGGATTGCTCGGTTGCACTGGTATGACTATCAGAGGAAGGAGAGATTGTGGTCTTGTAAATTAGTTGTAGACAGTTTCAAGGAACATCATAATAAAGAATAAGGCAAACATGCATGTTATCGACTATGTTGTGCTCAGGGAGACGTGCAGGGAAGGAAAGGAGAGAGACATTTTAAAGAGAAAAAAAGATAGGCAACAATCAGAAGTTTTAATTAAAGTCAGTCTTTCATGCCAGATTTTAGGAAGGTAGAAAATATATTTGAGACAGCATGGACGAAACTACGAAGAAACAAAAATTGTTACTTGTGAGCATTGGGCTACGAAGATTAGGTACATTAGGTAGGCACTAGAATCATATGTCTATTATGTCACAAATTAAGCACTGCCAGCAGCATCTGATTTCGAAATGGGTCTAGAAAATCAATGCACAAGAAAAAGAGCATTTTACTATGCGCCACCTAATTCCCTTCAGCCCCCTCCCCTCACCCGCACCCGCACCCCACAATGTCACAAGGTGGGAGCAGCGGGGTAGGGTGGGGGTGGGACGAACATATGAATTGATTCATGACGCCTGACATTAAAAAGCTGCACAAAGCGAAGCATGCTCACAAGAAGTGTTGAAACAAGTTGGAAACACTTATTCAGGCGCACAGCCCTATCAAACTTACTCGAGCCTTGGCGATAGCGGTTTACCAGCAGCTGAATGTTGTTTGTCTAACATCTGAAAGCATATTGACTTGAAGTGTGGCACTCCAACCTATCCCAAGAGACAAGGGCAGACAAAGTCACTGGAAGACTTTCCCTCAGCTGTAGCTGCAGGGTGCACAGGAAGTGAAGGGCAGTCCAGCCTTGACCCAGGCAGTGACGGACTCAGAATAAATAATTATGCAGTGCAGACCAAGGCTTTCTTTGAGTTTGCAGATAGTAAATTTAGGCCCATATTTATACTTTTTGCCGGTTTGTATTAAAAGATTTACTGCCGGCTAACGCCATTCCAACGCACCAGGTGGGCGCCTTATTTATGATTTGACGTTAGCCGGCACTGCGGGCTGGTCAGAGTAAAAAAAAATTACTCAAACCAGGCAGCGCAGGCGCAGGGAAGAATGGGGGTTGTGCGTCAAAAAATGGTGCAAGTCAGGTTAGAGTAAAAAATCATGGCTCCAACCGGACTTGCGCCATTTTTTGACACACAACCCCGACTAAAATGACTCCTGTCTTAGCAAAGACAGGAGTCATGCCCCCTTGCCCAATGGCCATGCCCAGGGGACTTCTGTCCCCTGGGCATGGCCATTGGGCACAGTTGCATGTAGGGGGGCCCAAGTTAGGCCCCCCTATGCCACTTAAAAAAATTACAAAAATGATACTTACCTGTACTTACCTGTACTTACCTGGGATGGGTCCCCTCATCCATGGGTGTCCTCCAGGGGTGGGCGAGGATGGCAGGGGGCTTCCCTGGGGGCAGGGAAGGGCACCTGTAGACTGCTTCCATGGTCAGAGACCATGGAAATGAGCCCACAGGTCCCTTAACACCCTCCCTCACACAGGCGAAAAAAAACGGGCTGTGCGCCATTTTTTAAGGCCCGCCCCCTCCTGTGCGTCAAAATGACATGGGAGTATAAATAAGGCACACAGGCCTTGAAGTCATTTTTTGGACGGGAACGCCTACATTGCATATCATTACCGCAAGGCGGTTTCCCGCATCCAGAAAATGACGCCCACTGCTGAATTTTGACGTTCGCGGGGTCGGGCGTCATAGTATAAATATGGTGTTAGGTTTGCGCCGGATTTGCGTCAAATTTTTTGATGCAAATTCGGCGCAAACAGAGTATAAATATGCCCCTTAGTGCTGATAAAGGTGCCAGTTAACGCTGTACGCAGAAGTAGCCTGAGAATATGGTGAACTGGTAGGAAGGCACAAATTAGCAAACTGCTGCTATGTCAATGTGTTCCTAGCATTATTATTTATTTGGTAGGGGTTGATTACTGAACATTGGTACGGAAAATATGTTTTTCTTTACATATTTAAAACTGACGTGTAAGTAACACAACGATACAAATTGTGTTGGCACAGTTTTTGACGTTGTAATTACGAACCCGAGGTCAGAGATTTGGAGAAGAAGGCCTCGCAGTTTACGACACCAAATTGGCAAAACGCCCCCCATAACCCCACCACCTACTATATGTTTTTTTATAGATGATTCCCCACTCCGCAACCCCCCTCAAATAGAGATATGTATCATATCTCCACAAAGGCCTGTACGTCTAGTAATACATGTGGGAGGCAGATGTGTTCTCCATGGAACAGTTCCACCTGCTCTGCGCTGCTTCTCGGAGCTTTCTCCTGGCCGCCTCACACTGAGATCTGTGTTTTCAGTTTAACTCGGAGCGTCTTTCATTTCTTGAGCTTGGAGCTAGGACGCCTGACTACTTTTGCCGCTATAACTGCACGTGAACAGGAAAAAGGAAACAGAAAACAGATATAAGGCAAACTCCTAGCAGAGGATAAAAAAGTTTAAGAATGATGCAGGATTCTGCACTTTTAGGAAACAAACAAGGCTTTACTAAAGACAGAAACAAACAAAATGTCAGGATTCAGGAATCAAGCAGCAAGATAAATTGGCACCAAAGTAATCCAAGACATACTAAGGAAGAGACCCAAAGTATAAAACTATGGGTGCGCTTATTAACGCTGACTTTATTAATGAATATTAATGTATTCTGAGTGTTGAAATTGAGTAGAAAATATAATAACTTAGAGAACAATATTGCACGCATTTGACCTGAGTGGCCATCAATATTCACAAAGGGTATTTATTTATGGCTTATTAATATGAAATGACGAGCTTATGTTTGATTTATGTAGTAATACTTCATAATTAAGGTTCCGCATTATGTATTAGCTTTATTAATTGTAGGCCTTAACTTAGCGAGGTCTTGGCCTAATTGCTCAGCCTCATGTCAAGCTACATTTCTTAGGCGTTTAATAAAATGTCTGCTTAGAGAATGAAATTGTGATTTTCCACTGTACTGTCCACGTGCTCGTGCTAAAAGTCTTTCTCATGAGAACTGCTTGCTAGAAGATGCTGTACTTGCTAATGTAACAATGTTTAATGTAATGTGTGTAAGACTGACCTTCCCAGGAGGAGACAATGGACCCACTGACTGGAGTATAAGCGGCAACAATATTGATACCTGACGAGCCGGATGATGAGAACAGAACAAAAGGAGCCAATCACCGACATGTGAACCATGTGCTAGTAAAGTTATAGATTTAAAGTTTTAGTTTTATTGGACAAAGTGTGAACATGCGATTTCCTGATCAATTAGGATGTGGGAAGTAGTTTTAGGAAATCTAACTTAGCCAGACTGCACAGAGAAGAGACAGACCATTAGCTCATTTTTCTATCTTGCCATTAAGACCGCTATTACTTTCTTAGCCATCTTGAGAACAGACGTGCTTAACTTTACAGCTTAAAGAGACTTTGGCCCTCATTATGACCCTGACGGTCGGCGGTAATATAGTGGAAAGTACTGCCAACAGGCTGGCGGTACTTTCCACCATATTATGACATTGGCGGTTTGGCTGAAGCAGTTTGAGCAGTTAATCTTGCTATTAATCTGTACTGTAACTTTAGAATGCGTAGTAGCTCAAGCTTTTATTAGATTGCGTTTCTTTCGCCGCTTTGGACAGCCAATGTTTTTTCTGTATGTTTATCAATTGACTTAGAGATTGACTTCCGTTACATTAGCATTGTTAATATAGGGAAATAAATATTCTAACTTTTACATAAAGGTGTAGTTATTCATGACTGCAAGGTCATGGTGTGAGACAATTTCAGACTCCTGTTGATTACTAATGTTATTGATTGTTATTGATCTGCATGTACAGGCTATATGGTGGGAAAATCTCGAAGCGAGTCAACAGGTTCATCGATCTATTGGCGTCTCCCTTGTAAGTTTACTTATTAAGGTCTGACGCGCTAACACGCCTTAGATACGGTTAGTTCTCTTGGTCTCTTAGGAGTCCTGCTCATGGTTAAAGGTAGGAACTTGGGTACCTCGGTCCCATCACAAAATAACCAACAGGGATGTTTAACCAAATAAAAGATAACTTTTTTAATCAATTTTGAAACTGACTAACCCATATGTTAAATGTAATTTTAATGGAAGGTCACTCCACTAATTTCTTCCCAGGACCTTTCCCATTTTTTCAATTGCAGTCTTCTTCCTGACTGTCAGTATTCTGACTCAGTCCTTTGACTGTGGCCTCAGACACCCTCTGGGTATAAAGAATTCTAACCAGCTCTAGGGGGCAAAACATTTTTTATTAGGGCCAAAGTGCCAAACTGTAGTCGACAGGCAACAGGGAGCCAGTAAAGTCTCCTAATAGCTGGGCTGATGCGGTTCTGCAGAGAAAGGCCTAACCTCCCTACTAGCAGATTTCTGCATTTTTGGAGACGTCCTAGCATCTACTGTGATGCACCAACAAATATGGTGCAACAGCTGTCACCTTGTGCACCAGGGTGGTGCTGTTATTTTGAAAAGTAAGTTAAAGCTCAACCAACTTGTGGCTATAAAATCCATACTTTCATAAGAGGTTAAGTTGTTTTTCCATGGACAAGTGACTATCAGAAGTTACCCACTAGTTTTCCACAAATGTACTGAGGTCAAAACTAACAACTCCATTTTGTTTGCTTTGAAGGTCAACCAAATCTCCTTTACACCGTTTATCTCTTCTACAAGGTTTTATATGGCAGATAAGACTGAGTTAAAGTAAGAGCTAAGTGCAATTATCATAGACATGAAAATTAACCCCTGTGTTATCGACAAGTCATACAAAGGTTTCATATTGATATTGAGCTGCATGGGTGACCAAGACGTATTAGGGGACTCCAGTTTGGGACACCACATACTGGCACACATTCAATCCATCTTAACCTAAAAGGCCCAGTTTGACACCCTTGGACATCGCTACCACTGTCTGCATCCACTTTTGCAATGTGTTTTGATCAATAGTATCAAAAGAAGCAGAGAGGTCAAGCAGCACCAACAGTATCACCTACCTCTTGGTCACAATCTGAAGAAGGTGCTCATGCATATCCAGCAGGACTATCCCAGTTCTATGACCATGTCTGCACCAAGATTGATAGTCCACCAACTGTTAATGGTCTTCAAGATGTATTATAACTTGCTTAATCACCATCTGCTCTAAAAACGTGGCCAAGAAGCGGGGCTTGTGAAAGGCATGCACCTAGTTGTATCTCCTGGCTTCAAACATGGCTTTTTTAAGTAGTAATGTCACTCAGGCTTGTTTTAAATTAACGAGGATTCTGCCCTCCTATAAAAGGATGTTGACAATTATGATGGTCAATGGGCCTACTGCAAAGCAGAGATGTTTTATCAGGAAATCAGGAATTATGGACAAGGGTTGCCAGAACACTGGAAATATTCATACCTATCAACATGTTCTGCACCTTTATAGATTTTGCTTGGGTAATGGTAAAAGCCAAGACCGAAGGAACATGGCTGGTGGGAGTGACAACGATTAAGTTGTTGTCCCTAGTATTGGGCTTTTCAACTCGGATCATAGTTGATATTGGTTTCTCATGGATGGTGGAGACCTTAGCTATAAAAAATACTGGAGGGTATGGACAGATGGAGGCTGCAACGAAGAAACAAGAGATTAATTTATTGAATTCCTTTGGTAACTCTACTCTCTCTGTATCTTAAATACGTTGATGAGACCATTCAAGGCCTCCTCTGTCGTGGCACTGAATTAGACTGATGTGTCAACCACTATGACTTTCCAATATTCCTTATGGAAGTTATTTAAAAAATCCTCATCAGCCAAAGAGACTGATTTTATCTTTTAATGATCCTACACTGGCTGTATGCCATCAATATAAAATGCATGCTGTCTCCTTCACTAGGATCTCTTTCAGAGGAACAAGTGAGGTATTATGCAATGAAACTCAACCCCTGGCTGTGGCTAGGGACTCTTGTTTAAAACAACAATAACTAATAGAGGTTTAATTACCATAGGGGGTGGCTTTTCATGTCTTGATTTTGAATATTCGAACAAGGTATCATCAGCTTTACTCACCTAGACTATAGATTACATTAAACTGACAAAACTTTTAAATCTGTTCATATCAGGAAAGAAAGAGCACGTTAATGTTAGTTGGCATTAGATTTTGAGAAGCTACAACCCAATAAAAATGCCAGCCTTCACATTGCACTGACTAGAGCCTAGAGATCCACTGTCTAACTCTAAAGGTCTCTAGATGTGTTAGGAAACAGGAAATTATAGCGTCTTTGCGATCAGCTCATATGTCATCTACCACAGCGAGGTGACTATAAAGTGCTTACAAACGATCTAAGTTTGGGGGTATTCCCTCAATCAATAATCCAATCATGTCCGTATTGAAACTGTGTCCAAGGCACACTGCTGTATCAGAGCCATTAATCTAATGAACATTTCAACCACCATTGTCTCACACAGCAGAATGGCTGAGAAAGCATCAAAACGAGAGATGAGGAAAATGTCAAAGACAGAGTGCCCATTACCATCAACTTGAAGTGAATGGTAGGAGTTTAAGCTCTGGGCACTGGAACATTAAGAGCTTGTAAGTACTTGGGCTGAGTTTTTCAAAACTATAAGTGAGTGCTAATCTGGGTGTCCATGGATGTAAACATTCAGGGCTGCAAGAAAGGAATCTGAAGGCACACTACAGCAGGCAATCATTTCAAAGAGTGAAATGACAATATATCTCCCCACCTAGGAGTGAGTTTCCGAGGCAGGTAACAGTGTCAAGTAACAAGATACTGCAGATACTGCAAGACAGTGCAGAGACCCACAAGAAGCTTAAGAGTTGTATATATATATATATATATATATATATATATATATATATATATATATACTCAAAGACAAATTCTGTCACTTTATCCACCAAAATGTGAGGTGGAACAGAGATGACAAGTTATAATGCAAAACGAATTGTATTTTGTGCTTCATTAACAAATTGTGGAGAACTAGGGACACACACACTGATGGTGAAGCTTGAGCTGAATAGCCAAAGACTTGATCAGCTTAGCACTACATAAAGGGAACCAAATACTTCTGTGCAAAATTAAAAGGGAAAAAGACAGAACAGTCATTGACAAGAATCAAACAGGTTTGCCAAACATGTAAACAGGAAAGGGTCAGCAATATTTATCAGACACAGCAAATCCATACTTTAGAAGCAGCATCAATAAAAAGTATTGCATTTATTTCCCTAGATTGTGTGGGAGTTCAAAAGGCTTGACGGATATCTCTGCTAGAGGCTAAGAGATTCTCACCATGAAAGTGTGGATCTCTAAGTCAAGTGGCCATTTTTCCAATAGTGAAAAAGATGCCAGAGCCTCCCATGATGTGGCAGGATGGTGTGATGCGTAAACGGAGTCTAAAGGACCTACTTGGGATGCTTAAACAATTTTCAGCCAAATATATCATGCTCCTATTAGTATTCCCCTTTAGAACGTGGGAGCTTTAATTACAAATAAACAAATACTCTTCACACTTTGGAATTTGTTCTCATGGTCCAATTCAAACTAAATACGTTTCTGTGTACATAGTTGCATGGTTTTACTTTTTTTTTCTACAAAAGATACAGAAGCCTATATTTACCACAAATTTGCATTGTATTAATTATGATGTCTCATTTGTTTTTTTCAGGCAAAGTGCAACTGCGTAAAGCCTGGGAGTCGATGTTTGGATATTAGCAACATGAAGTTAAAGTATATAGAAGTTCACGTTATTCAGAAGTCATTCAGAACTGCTTCCTCCATAATCACCAGTTTGAATAGACACAAGGCAAGGACATGGAATTGGCTTTAACAAACAATAAAGAAGCCACCATTCTCCTCTACCTTTCTACAGCTTAGTACATTGAGGACCATAGAAATCCTCTTGGACAGATTAACAAATTGTGCAGAGGCATCTACATCTGCCCAGGTCAGGCCCTTCCTTTCTTACCAATCACATTTAGAAAGCACAGACTGGTGCAGTAGAACTGTCCTCCTGGCTAGTTTCATGTGGTGTACCCTACGGATCACTCCTCTCTTGCCTTTTATTCAACATCTACAAATATCCCATGCTCCAGCTCCAGCTCCTGCACACCACTTAGTGAGTGTCAAATGTATGTCAGTGACACCCACATTCACTTCCTACAGGAATGTAGACCAGACACCCAGGAAAATATCACCTACTGCACTGATCACATGTTCCACTGGATGGGGGAGAGATATCTGTGCATGAACGGAGCTATAAGAGAAATCCTGTGTTCAGAAGTAACAAAATCTAACTCTGTATGTTTTATCTGGTGCAATGGCCTAGGAGCACCCCAATCAGTTCAGCAATAGAGAAAAAACTAGAGAATACCTTTGAAGCTAACCTCTTATTTACATCCCAAGTCAAACCCTTAGCCAAAGGGGTCAACATGCAGCAATCCATTCTACCAATATTTCCCACTCCTCCAAATTAACCGGCGAGTGTAGCTCTGATTGTGTCTCACTTAGATTATTGCACTATAGACAATCAGTGAATTAACCTTCGCAAACCCAACCACATAAAACCATCTTCAAACAATTAGTTTCCTGGTGGAAAAAATAATACATTTCAAGGTTTGTAACCTGCTCCAATAAAAAAAGTGGCAACAAGATCAATTTTTTACACGTAGCTGCACTCCACAACATGCAAAACAGAAACCCCAACTACAGGACTACACACCTCATAAAGCAATAAAACGTCAAATGGCTAAACCATGGAGATTGTTCCTCAGGGACCAAGGGCCCTAAGATTTGGATTGCTTTTAAACCTCATCGGAGAGCAGAGTAAAACTTCACGCACTTCAGAAACTAAAGCGGTTGTGATGAAGGCCTCTGACAAATTACACTCATTTAGTTTGTGAACCCTTTTTCATAGAAATGACCCTGAGGATCTCAGAAGGCACCACAAAGAGACATGCAGTGCAATGCAAGCATGTTAATCAAATAAACAGAACACATCAGTAGACATCACAGTGGAAAACATGGTCTAGAAGATCTTTAGTGGTAAAGGGAGCACCTGACTTCTGAACACATAGATGACAATAAGCCTGTAGAGCTGGGATGACAAGTTTGCCTATTTCTTAACCAAGTTTTTTTCTACTTAGTTTTCAGAGTAATAGTATACTATCCTACAACAATTACTTCTTCACTGGGATGAAATTCAATGCTGCTACAATACACAATTCGACAACCTGGAGCTTCTGGTATCTACAAGAAATGTTCAGAGTTAAGAGGAGAATGGTATATTCAATTCAGGCTAAAATGAAAGGTAGGTGTGATAGGCAGCGCAGGAAAGAGGAAAGGATTTGATATAAGCCTTTGAAATACAGTGTTTTTGGAGGAATGTGGCTTTCTCCAAAAAACAGGAAATATTCATTTCACACAGCAGTTTAGAAAACAGATCTTTTCACACACATGGTCTAACCATGGTAATTCTAGCTGTCAAATAACTCGCTAAAGTTGGATCACGTAATTGCATCACCGTGTCTTACATCCTCTACTTTGATGACTTTGACTTCACTTGAACAACACCAACTTGTTGACATTTTTACATACGAGATATCTGACATCTCTTTTAACCTTTTGCGAGAATAAACAGGTTAAAACTATACTACGTGAATTAAGAAAATCAGTTCCAATTGACATAGACTAGTTCCATTATCAGCAGTGCTTAATTTGCGCTTGTTGTTTACGGTGGTGAGCACCGGTACTTATTTTTGAGGGCCGGAGCTCAGTCTTCTGCCTCAAGTATGTGTTGCGAGCAAAATACACATTTGGGAAAGATGGAGGAAGAGAAAAACAAAAAAGTGTCACAGCGAGAGAAAGTAGGAGGAAGCTGCAAGAATGAGCTGAAGGGGCAGGGAGTGGCTTTATATGGATTGAAGAGGCCCGAGATGGCTTCAGGATTACGCCGCCTCAGTATTCTGTGTTCGCACTTTTAATTGCAGCAGTCGCGTGTTTAAGAGGAGGGCTTTGGGCACCTGCACGTTTTTATTTACAAACTAAGCACTGATTATCAGTGCTCGCCTCAAAGCAGATAAGCAGAGACAGGTCTGACAGGGGCACGCAGGACATTAATTACTTTTGTCATGGTTGCATACAATGTGTGGAACATGTCACTACCAGCAGACGGATTCAGCCTTGAAAAAACAGCACCATTTGCTTCTGAGACGGCTGTAAGGTAAAAATCAGGATCAAAATACTGTGGTAGAGAATTGAAGCACAAAATAGTTACGGATGCAAAACTTGACGCAGCCTAGTATCACGAGTGAAGCACATACTATTTCTGGTACTTCTACTAATATATCAATAACTACACCATGCGTGAAAATCCTGCCTGGAGCGACCCCTTGATTTTTTTTATGCTTTGAGACTTTTAGGGGCCTAAGGCCCGTATTTATACTTTTTGACGCTAAACTGCGCTAACGCAGTTTAGCATCAAAAAGTTTAGCGCCGGCTAACGCCATTCTGAAGCGCCATGCGGGCGCCGTATTTATTGAATGGCGTTAGCCGGCGCTAGCAGACCGGCGCTGCCTGGTGTGCGTGGAAAAAAAACACATACACCAGGCAGCGCCGGCGTTGGGGAAAATGGCGTTAGGGCGTCTTAAAATGGGGCAAGTCAGGTTGAGGCAAAAAAATCGCCTCCACCCGAATTGCGCCATTTTTAACGACGCCCAGACGCCATTTACATGACTCCTGTCTTAGTAAAGACAGGAGTCATGCCCCCTTGCCCAATGGCCATTATGTCCCCTGGGCATGGTCATTGGGCATTGTGGCATGTAGGGGGGCACAAATCAGGCCCCCCTATGCCAAAAAAAAATATAAAAAAAAAACAAAATTATACTTACCTGAACTTACCTGAATGTCCCTGGGATGGGTCCCTCCATCCTTGGGTGTCCTCCTGGGGTGGGCAAGGGTGGCACGGGGGGTCCCTGGGGGCATGGGAGGGCAGCTGTGGGCTCATTTTGAGCCCACAGGTCCCTTAACGCCTGCCCTGACCCAGGCGTTAAAAAGAGGCGCAAATGCGGGGTTTTTTGCCCCGCCCACTCCCGGGCGTGATTTTTGCCCGGGAGTATAAATACGACGCATTTGCGTCGCAGTCATTTTTTTAGACGGGAACGCCTACCTTGCATCTCATTAACGCAAGGAAGGCGTTCACGCAAAAAAATGACGCTCATTCCTCATACTTTGGCGCTAGACGCGTCTAACGCCAAAGTATAAATATGGCGTTAGTTTTGCGCCGAATTTGCGTCGAAAAAACGAAGCAAATTCGGCGCAAACGGAGTATAAATATGCCCCTTAATGTTTTGGACTTTGCTGGGCCTGATGCATGCTGTGCGGGCCGCAGCGCATATGTTTATTTAAAATGGCGCACCTTCCCCCTGATTACTTCCTCTCTGGTTCTGGTTTGCCTGAATGTGGGGCCACCAGGACACTGGAAGGTAATATATATTAAAAACTTACACACTATTACTTCTGGCAGCATATTCTGTTGTGTTCAGTTACCTATGTGGGAACCTTTTCAATTGTCTTCTAGAATATTTTCTCTACATTTAGGACTACATATAATTAAGACAACTAAAATACAATTGATTTATAAAACTGACTTGAAATGTAACTGCAGACATCAGAAACAGGAAAGAAAGGAGAGAGATCAAATAATTTATTCAAAATACCCACAGATCACCCCCTCCATTTGCAGCCTTATGACAAAATATGCACTCTTGTTCGCAAGGAAGGGCCCAAATTTGTAAAACACCCTGCAGACTGCAAGGTTTTTTTCAAATATCTTTATTGATTTTGCACATCAGACTTGTTAATAAAGAAAAAGGAAAAGTGAACAAAACAGTGACACATGTTAGCCACCCCCCCCCCCCCCAAGTAAGTCCCAGTAAGACTCTCCAAACTGTGCGGAGGATTCCCTGAGTTCATGCCAGACACGCATGAGACGTCCATAAGTAGGCCGGCTCATAGCTCCCATCTAATGACATCCGGTCAGTCTCACCAGTTAGGAAGCATCAGGTATGACTGTGTCCGACCAAACTGGTTATCCATACTTTACACTATATGGAGGCGTAGTGCGTATCAGTGCATCTAGCCCACGTGGGGTGGATTCAGGAAGAGGGGAGCTTAGCCATTTCCTTGTACCGTCAGTCAAGAAAAGGGGCAAAAGGGGGTATTGCACCCAGCACCCCGACGGTAGAACCCATGTTAACCTGAGTGCCTCTGCTGGTTTGAAATCACCTCTATGGGCATCTCTCCTCATGGAGGTCTGAGGTCAGATTTGGCCCGCAAATTTTTAAGAAATCCATCCCAGTTGTCATCCGTCCACACACCCGTCCCCCCTTTTGCAGTTATCTTGGCTTTCGATCATTTCAGTAGGTCTGAACTCCATGCACACAATTCAGGAGTGGCCATAGATTTTAAGGCAATGGCAATCCTGTGCTTAGTCAAAATCATGGCCAGTTTTACAAATCTATAGGTATGTTTGTGCTTTCTGGGTGCAGGTCGGAGATCCAATAAGCTCTGAAAGGGGTCTAGTGAGAGGAGGCCACTGATGATGTCCCTCAAGTGGTTGAGCACTTTCTCCCAATATTAGGTGATCCCCAGGCATTGCCACACCATGTGAAAGAAGTTTGTGGATGGTTCCACGCATCCGAGGCATGCAGTAGACCCCCCCATTGAAAATTTGCCCTTCTCATTCTGGTGCTAGGTATGTGTGATGCATTAGAATAAATTGTGTGTGCTGTAATCTTGTGTTCATGGACACCTCCCTCATCGACACAAAGCAGCATCTTCATGCAGCCGGCGTAAATTCCAGTGCCAGAGTATGCTCCCACCAGGTTTTCAGGTGTTCTGCCAGGCATTACCACAGCGCCCCACAAATACATATAACTGCTATCCTTTGGTGCACATGAGTCAGAAGTGTAGATAAAGACTTGTCTGAAATATTTACCTGCTTTTTAGCACCTCATGCCTGCCCCACCACAATGAACAAGGTCCCATACAACAAAAATTGCCCTGTGGGCAACCCGTATGTGTGACTCATGTTGTCAAATAACAGTTATCTCCCGTCCACAACTAGCTCTCCCCATCTCCACTCTTGCGTCAGTACATGCATCAGTCCCGTGAATGACTTTTAAAGGTCTAGCCTGGGCAGCTCTGTGGAGAAAGGGAATGCCCCTGCACGGCTAAGGATTTGTCCCAACACGCCTTGGCAATCTGTACCCACACCACCACCCACATCGGGTGATCTACTGCAGACTGCAAGTTAAATATCTCTACGACTTGCACTGGTTTGTTGCCTTCACAAAATGGCTGTCTTCCTAGACTGTATTGTCTCATAATGCTTGCACCCCAATACCTGACTTTAACTAAACCATCTGGACACCTCTTCCAGCACTTATCAATCAATTCCCCATTACTCCTTCATCAAAAATTGGCCCGTATTTATACTTTTTTAGCGCCGTATTTGCGTAATTTTTTGATGCAAAAGCAGAGCAAACTTACAAAATACAATTGTATTTTGTAGGTTTGCCCCAGTCTTGCGTCAAAAAGCGGCACAAATGCAGCACAAAAAAAGTATAAATATGGGCCATTGTGTCTAGAGATCTATTTGGACTGACTTCCAGTTTATTCACTTTCTTATCACATTTTTTATCCCTCAACTCTCTAATCACCTGCCAGTTTGTCTCTCTTAAAGAAACATATTTTAACCGCTCCCATCACTATAGCTACACCAATTTCAGAACTTCCATTATTTTCCAATACTGTGGAAGAAGTACAGGTGACCTCTTTGCTATTGTGAATAGGGTACGAAGCAACTGTCAGCCTCCCTGCTCCTTCAACAAGGACTGGGGCACTTAATAGCTGTCCCCTCGACAAGGCATGAGGATCAATCAATAATCCAAATTTGTATAGCACACTAATCACCCAGAAGGTATCCAGGCACTGGGTCCAGGCTACTCAGGAGTCTCAGTCAAAAAGGCAGGTCTTGAGTACCCTCCTGAGTTTCTGGAGGGAGGAAGATGTCCTCAGATGGATGGGGAGGCTGTTCCAGGACTTTGCGGTGAGGTAGGAGAAGGAACGACTTCCACTGTTGCTGCAGCAAATGCAGGGGGTGTGGGTGAGGGAGAGAGATGTGGAGCACAGGAGTCTGGAGGGTCAGTGTAAGTTCAGGCAGTGGTTGATGTCTGCTGGTCCTTGGTTGTGCAGGGCTTTGTAGGCATGCATCAGAATCTTGAATTGGCATCGTATGTGTAAGGGGAGCTAGTGGAGTTTCTTCAGGTGGAGGTGATGTCGGTCCATCTGAGGAGGCCGAGGATGAGCCTGGCCACTGAGTTTTGGATGGTGTGAATTCTCTTCAAGAGGTGTGATGTGATTCTGGAGTTCAGAGGGTTGCCGTATTCCAGGTGGCTTTTGTGGGGGGCTTGGGTGACGGTACGCCTTGTGGATACAGGGAACCATTTGAAGATCTTAAGAGCATGTGCAGGATGAGGAAGCAGGCGGAGGAGACTGCATTGATCTGCCTCTTCATAGTGGAATCATGCAGAGGTGGAAGTTTGTCTTTGTGATGGAGGGGTCTTCACAGAGCAAGAGGATGTGCTGGGTGTAAGAGATGATGTTCAGTCTGTGGTTTCTGAAGATGTTGGCCAGTGGGGTCATGTAGGTGTTGAAAAGGATGGGGCTGAGGGATGAGCAATGAGGGATGCAACAGATGATATTTCTGGTCTCTGAGGTGAAGGGAGGGAGCCAGACTCTCTTAGCTCTTCCAGGAAGGAAGGATGTGGTCCATTTGAGGGTGTTGTCTTGGATGTCAATCTGATGGAGTCTTTTGGTGAGGGCCTGGTGGGAGATGGTGTTGAAAGCTGCCAAGAGGTCAAGGAGAACTAGGGCGGCCATGTCACCTCTGTCCAGGAGGGCTCTGATGTTGTCTGTGGCAGCAACGAGGGTGTCTTTTGTGCTGTGCGTGAAGGGGATTGAGGATTTAGATGTGTCCAGAATGTTGTTATTCTCTAGGTATACGGTGAGTTGCTGGTTGATTACTTTTTTGAGGACTTTGGCAAGAAAGGGGCACAGGGAGATCGGTCAGTGTTTTTTGAGCTCATTGTGGTAGGCGGAAGATTTCTTGAGGAGGGGTTTGATCTCCGTGTGTTTACAGTCATCCAGGAAGGTGGCTGAAGTGGTGGTCATGTTGAAGAGGTCTATGTGGTGAGCTGGTTCCAGCTGGCTATCCTGTTGTCAATAGGCATGTCTGTGGGGACTAGGAGTCTGAGAGTATTGGTGGCAGCAGCTTAGGGTTCAGAGTTTCTGTAGAAGGTGGAGATTTTGTCATGGAAGAAGCCTGCTAGAGTGTTGCAAAGTTCCTGGGAGGGACTGATGATGTATTCAGTTGCTGAAGGGTTGGAAAACTTCTTGAAAAGTTATTTGCTGTGGTTGTCACTGGCTTTGATGCAGTGGCTAAGGCATTCCTTCTGGTGTCTTTCAGGAGTCTGTAATACTGACTGAGTGAAATCTTGAATGTGGTCCGATCGGTGGGCTCCTTGGTGGTGCACCATCTCCTTACCAGTTGTTTACAGTTGTGTTTGGGGGTTCTCAGTTCTGGGGTGTACCAGCTGGCTTGTCTGATGGGTCTGTGGGGTTTGGAGGGCTTGCTGGGGTGGCTCTGTCGGCACTGTTGAAGATTTAGGTTGTGACGTTTTTGACGGCTTATTCAATGTTCAAGGAGTTGTTGGGGGGAGGAGTTGGAATCATTTTCCCATTGGCTTTCAGATACTCTATTCCAGCTGCGGTGGGCGGTGCAGATCTGTTGGTTGGCATGACTGGGGCTGTTGTGTAGGTGAAGTAGATGATAGCTTGGTCTGTCCAGCTGAGCTCACTGGTGTGACTGCATTTGACTCTGTTGATGTTGATGAATATGGGATCTAGTGTGTGTCAAGCGATGTGTGTGGGGTCGGTGGCTATCTGGGTAAAACATGCTGTCCAGAAGGTTGACGGTGTTGACATCATTGAAGTCTTTGAGGTGGAAATTGAGGTCACCAAGGAAAATTTAGTGTTCAGTGTCAATGGCTTGGGGGGCAATGAAATCAGGGATGGCGTCACAGCAGTCAGGGTGGGGTCATGGTGGTCTGTAGGCAAGAGTACCTTTCATGGTGGTTTTGCCATCTATTCTGAGCTGGAAGTTCAGGTGTTCCATCATCGAGGTGTAGTCGTCTGATACGGTGGTGCAGTGGATGGATTCCTAGTGGATAATGGCAATTCCGCCTCCATGTCTGTTATATGGTCGCAGTGAACAGTTTTCTAGCTGAGGTACATGGCCGTGGAGATATCGAGTGCGGAGCGGAGCAGAGCCAGGTCTCATTGAGGAAGACGATAATGAGGGTGATGGTGTCCCATATCTCGGGTCGCATGCTTGTGGAGGGATCAGGCACTGAGCAGGAGGCAGTGGGGTTGTTGGGGCACATTCGTTGCCAGAGAGATGGTGGTGGTGGGGTGTGCTACAGTGCCAATGTAGCAGGAGAAGCGGCAGCAGCAACAGGTGAAGGGTCTAGCTGTCGAGTGAGGAGAGATGTGGCAGCAGTTCTTGTCACGGTCTGGAATTCAGGGCATTGAGCTCGGCACCGGAGTAACAGTGGATGGTGGGAGATCCAGGGTTCTAGCACTGGGCATGGTCCAGGCATGGACAGGCACAGAAGGGCTTGCATTTGGCACTCCTTCAGTGCACCAGCGGCACACCCTTTGTGTGCACCCTCTACATGCCCAAGCTCAAGTAGGTCCAGGAAAGGGGGAGCGGGCGGCATAAACGGTGAGCGAGTGCAAAGGACAAAAATGAACAAAGACAGTCTTAAACAAAGACACTAGCAACAGCACAAACCAACTAAAATATCAGAAGGGCAAGATGAAGAAAGACAGTCCTAACATAAAGATGCAGGGACACAAAAGGAGGCTAATCACAGAAACAGAGAAGCCATGAGGGGGAGCTGATGTGAGGACCTACTCAATGGGGTCGTGCTGTGGCCTCCATTAGGGCGGTCAAGGGGGGTGGGAAGGGCAGAGGGGAGGAAGGAAGCAGGCGGTGGCAACATCAAGAGAGTTGTGAGTCTTTCTGTACAGAGAAGGGCACACAAGGCATACAGCACAAACAGGAACAAAATAGCTAAGAAACCAAAAGGACAAAATTAACAAAGACAGCCCTAGACAAAGTCACAGGCACACAGCACAAATGAGCACAAAACAACTAAAATACCAAGAACAAAAATGAACAAAGACAGTCCTATACAAAGACACTGTCACACAGCACAAAAGGGCACAAAACAACTAAAATACCAGAAGGACAAGATGAAGAAAGACAGTCCTGAAATAAATATGCTGGAGCAGGACAGGAGGCTATTCACTGAAACTGAGGAGAGCGAGGGGGAGCTGGTGTGGGGACCTGCTTCTGATCCGGGACCAAGAAATGTACCACTCACTCACATGGCACATGAGAGTCACAACTCTTCCCATTTTTATTTTAAATCTCCCAGTGCTTTAAAACATTCAGAGTAAAGTAAAAACATAATCCCCTCTGCTTAGGCAGAGGGCTGGTGGCGCCCTGTGTGACAATCTTTTTTAGCATCCCCTCCCACACCATACACACCTCCTCGGATTCCCTCACTACCATCTGGCAAATGTGGCCCACATCTCTCCATAGCCCCCCTTTCACATACATTCATTTGTTTTAAAGCATTTGTAAAGGCTGGCTTTACTAATCCACTCAGCTATCCACATAAAATATAGTTCTGTTCTTTGCTGCAGGTATGTTAACCCTCTTCACTACTTTATGGGGAGTCAAAGACTAGACAAAACTCCCATCTCTCTCCCTTGCAGCAACATTAATCACAAGAGGTATCTTCACATTTTAATTGCTTCCTGAAGGCTGGACGCACTAGGAACTTTTCAGTAGTTGCTTTTAAATCGCAAGTTTCAAAAGTTATTGCTAAACATAGTGCCCCCCTGAGGTCAGCACCCACCAATCCAGGTCAGCTCCCAGTGCTACTGTACTGCTCGCACCGCTCTAAAGCCGGCCCTGAAAGGGGGCAGTATGGAAGCACATATTCAGTGACAAAGTAGAAATGTTATCACCTGTTTTTATTTGTCTCACAAAAGGCTTAGAACATTGATAGAGCATTAGAAACTCTGACTTGGACAATGAGGGCCTATGTACCTTTTCTCCATTGGTCAAGGAGATAGTGTGACAAAATCTATTACCAGCCCTTGTGCAAAGCGAGAGAACTATACACTATACCCTCACTTAATCACCTTAGGCAAGCTGGAGGAGGGTGCGTAATACTCCTTGTCCGCAAGCAGGGCCAGGATGTGAAAAACTCTACCTTATTGGCCTTGAGCTATAAAAAGGGCAAAGGTTAGAAAATTTAAATTAACACCCACTCCTTGGGTAAAGTTAGGAGGAGTAATACACAGGGTAGGGAAAACAAAACACTGCTCTTGGGGAAGGCAGAGGAAGAAGGATACACCTTTCCTATCCTTGGGCAATGTGATTTGTGAGAAAATCTTCCCCTGCCCTCAGGCATGCAGGGATGTAATAGCAGCTACATCACATTTCCTAACATGACTTCAAATTTAGAAGTTAAAGGCACCATCACCTTAACCTTAGTCTACTCCAATGTATTCACTTAACACTGAGTCTACTCCAATGTATTCACTTAACACTGACCCCCACCACGTCATACAGTTTAAACATCAAACATTTTTCTACGCAGGCAATACCATATTGTATAAAGTAAAATATTACGTTTTTTATATAATGCATTTTACACTGCTAGAAGTGAGAATAAATATATGCATTCAATGACCATAGTTCATAAAAGGTACAATATTTACAGTTTGGGGTACTGGGAGTTAACCATGTTGAGAGGCGATGAGATGGTGGCTTGAATAGTATTAAATTTTTGGTGTACATGGAGCAGTGTAGGACGTGATAATGATATCGGAGATAATTGGTAAATAGGGAAATAGTGGGATTAGCGGGATGACGTTTCTGGTGAAAGACAAGATTAGTTCTGTCCCTTATGCAGCCCTTAACTAACCTATGTTTTTGATGATTTTTGATCGCTTGTCCATTTGGTGGATGGCTTGGCGGGGATCTGTGTGCACATGGTAAGCTTGCTGCGGCTGCTGTGCCTAGGGAGTTTCTACATCTTGCTGGCCTTGCTGCATGGTCTAGCTGTGCAGAAGTTGCAGTTAGAGGTTTTCCAGACTGTACGCAGTTCAACTCTCTTTCAGCAAGAGTTGTATTTCAGTGGGTTTGAGTAATGAAGTAGGTGGGCGTAACTTTCATATTGCCCATGGTGGTCCGAGTGAAATGACGTAAGAATTCAACGAGATACTGAAGAATAACGTAAGAAGAGTAATTCTGTATTTGCCTTATTTTCTTAGTGCAAAAATGAACCCTTATGTCCAAAATGGCAAACAGGATGCATTTAGCGCTCAACACAGCATAAATAGCAAACGCAAGCAGATGCTCACATTCACTAAATGTGCTCCTGCAGTAGGATACCCTTTTCCCACAAAACAGTCCTAATCATCTGAGTAGGCATAATCACATTCTGTGTAAAAGAGTAACATGGAATTACAGAAATTACTCCTATTACTCCGGTGTAACTGAAATCCCACCCAGGCTTAGCGACGAGACTTTGGTGCTTTTGAGAGCATACAGCTTTCTACGTGATAGCATGGTCCCTGTTACAGTACAGGAACCCCAAGATGGAAGTCTGCAGTGCACATGGGTATATGCAAAGCAGATGTTTGAGAATCTTTGGATAGTAGTTCTGTGCCAATGAGGTGAGGGTGCATACAATGGCACTGTAGAAATTGGATTATTGGTTGAGGAGGCGAAATCCTACTCAGACAGCAACCACAATTTCTGTTAGGGTGAAGTCACAAACAAACACCAAATTAACATGTGCTTGATCCTCTGGTACCTTGGCACAGAGCAGTCAGGTTTAAATTAGAAGCAATGTGTAAAGTATTTATGTAGTACATCAAGCAGTAAAAAAGTGAAAACACAGCACAACCCCCCCCCCACAATTTAGAAAAATAGACTAAAATGTAATAAATTAAAAGAATGAGTAGAACCTGAGATATGCAATTTTAAATACTTAAGTGAAAATAATGACTAAAAGCACAAAGCACAAACTATAGTTATCTGATTGCACCAGACCGTGATAAAGTCATAAATTCAGTCTGACCGGGATGGAACATGAGGTGTATACAGGGACCTAGCAAGGCCCACTTTACAAAGTACCTTAACCTTAAATCCTAGTGTGCAGAGTGTTGCGAGATCCCGCGTTGAGGATGCATTGCACAGCGGCGGTTCCGATGGGTTGTGATGCAAGTTCCTGCATCCAGGATGCATCACATAGCAGCGATTCTGGGAAGCTGGGGGCTGTGTTGTGAAGTCCTGCATTTAGTATGCATTGTGCAGCAGTGATTCTTTTCTGTCCCTGAGGCTCTGATGAGGACTCCAAACAACTAGCCCTTGGAGACACTCCGGAGGTCCTGGGCTCAAGATGCAGGTACAAGTCCTTTTCACTCAGACAGCAGGGCAATAGGGCAGCAGAGTAGTTGTTTCTCTTTCAGAGGAGCATAGCAGTTCTTCTGTGTCATCCACAGGTCCAGCAGGTCCAGAGGTTTACTGAAGACTTGGATCTGAGGGGTCAATATTTATACTTGTGGCCAGCCTTTAAGTAGGAGAAGGTTTTGGAGGTTTCCACCCCCAGAGGCCTTGGAAGTTTCTGCCTTCCTCCCCTGGCCCAAGCTTGTATGGGGACACAAAGGACTAATGCCAAACCCTAAGTGAGTGTGTTCAGACAGAGCCTCTGTGATGTGCATGTGGGTGGGTGACAGCTTCTCCCTCATTAAGATGCACCATTCTCCCAACACCTATTCCCCTTTGTCTCACTGTCTGGGAGCAATACGCAAAGACCAACTGCCTGCTGCACCTAGGCACGTAATACAGGACACAGACAGCAGACACCAAATGATTGGGACAAGAAAATTTCAACTTTCCAAATGTTGCATTTTCAGTATTGTGATTAAAATTCTGACTTTAGCATTAAAGAGGGCTTTAAATCACAATTACACACCAAACTTGATCTGTCTACCTGTTCCCAATTGGAAGATACAGCTTATCAAATTTAATGAAGTAACTCCAATGTTATCCTGAAGGAGCAGCAGGCCTTGCAGTAGTGAAAAATTAATGTATATATGCTTTTCA
Organism: Pleurodeles waltl; assembly: GCF_031143425.1. Classification (NCBI taxonomy): domain Eukaryota; kingdom Metazoa; phylum Chordata; class Amphibia; order Caudata; family Salamandridae; genus Pleurodeles; species Pleurodeles waltl. The sequence goes on from NC_090436.1 coordinate 323,789,332, forward strand.
CTGTCAGAACATGTAAATTAAGAAATACATATGTGAGAAGGTGGCCTCTTTCTAGCATGGTTAGCCCCACTTTGGCCTGTTTGTAAGTGTGTGTCAGAGTGTTTTTACTGTCCCACTGGGATCCTGCTAGCCAGGACCCCAGTGTTCATAGTTAAAACCCTATTTGTCAGTGAGTTTAGCCTGTCTCACTGGGGTCCTGCTAGGCAGGACCCCAGAGTTCAAAGTTGGTGGCCTATGTGTGTGTTGTCAGTAGTGCTTAACCGTGTCACTGCCGTTCTGCTAACCAGAACTCCAGTGCTTATGCTCTCTCTGCTTCCAAATTAGTCACTATAGTTTAGTGACTTCCTATTCCAATTCCAATTGGCACACTGGACCCTCCTTATAAGTCCCTAGTATATGGAACCTAAGTAACCAGGGCATTGGGATTCCAGGAGATCCTTATGGGCTGCAGCATTTCTTTTGCCACCCATAAGGAGCTCAGACAAACCTTTCTTTAGGACTGCCACTGCAGCCTGAGTGAAATAGTGCGCACACTATTTCACAGTCATTTTCACTGCACTTAAGTAACTTATAAGTCACCAATATGTCTAATCTTAATTTACTGAAGGCTAGGTGCAAAGTTACTACGTGTGAGGGCACCCTTGCACTAGCAAAGGTGCCCCCATGCTGTCCAGGGCCAATTTCCTGGACTTCGTGAGTGCAGGGATACCATTACACGTGTACACTACATATAGGTCAATACCTATATGTAGCTTCACAATGGTAACTCCGAATATGGCCATGTGAGGTGTTTAAGATCATGAAATTGTCTCCCCATTCCAAATCTGGTATGGGGGGCCAAGGCCATGCATCCGGGGGGCTCCACCATGGACCCCCCGTCCTGCCAAACTAGCTCTCTGAGACTTGCACTGCAGCTACAGCTGTTGCCACCTCACAGACAGGGTTCTGCGCTCCTGGGGTATGAGCAGCTCAGTCCCAGGAAAGCAGAACAATGCATTTCCTTTGGGAGGAGGGTGTTAAACCCTCTCCCTTTAGAAATAGGTGTTACAGGCTTGAAAGGGGTAGCCTCCCAGAGCCTCTGGAAATGCTTTGAAGGGCACAGATGGTGCCCTCCTTGCATAAGCCAGTCTACACTGGTTCAGAGACCCCCAGTCCCTGCTCTGGAGCAAAACTGGACAAAGGAACCACTCCCCTGTCCATCACCACCCTAGGGGCAGTGCCTAGAGCTCCTCCAGTGTGTCCCTGGCATTAGCCATCTTGTTTTCCAAGGTGTGGGGACACTCTGGAGATCTCTGAGTGGCCAGTGCCAGTAGGTGATGTCAGAGACCCCTCCTGAAGGGTGCATACCTGGGAATGTAGCCAGTCCCCCTCTCAGGGCTATTTAGGGTCTCTCCTGGGGGTTCCTCTTCAGATTCAGCTTGTAAGACTCCTCTGGGAATCCTCTGCATCATCTGTTTTGGCTTCTGACTGTCAGATCAACCGCAGACTGCTCCAGGAACCGCTGTAACTGCAACAAAGCATCCAGGACAACTCCTAAGACCTACAACTTCAGCTCCAGCCAGCATTTGCTACAGTTTCCAAGGTGGGCACACTCTGAGGACTCCCTGTCTTTACCCTGCACCAGAAGAACCAAAGGAATCTCCTGTGGAGTGACAGAGTCACTTCCCTGCTCCTGCAGGCACCTTTCAAGACGCTGACCGGTTCTCTGGGACTCCTCTCCTGACGATGAGCGTTTTCCCTGGAACACAGGTGGTGGACCAACATAACCCAGACTGTCCTAAGGTCCAGCTGTCCACGTTTGGTGGAGGTAAGAGCTTGCCTTCCAGGTTTGCGACAGTACCCCTGTGCACCGCGTCATCTCCAGCACCTTGGGCTCCTTTGCACTTCTTCCAAGAATCCTTCATGGACAGTGTAGCCCAGGTCCCCAACACTCCATCCTGCGATGCACAACTTGCTGAGTTGTTCTCCAGCGGCATGGGACCTTCTTTTGCTGTGCTGCACCAACCGCAATTTGCACCTTCTTTGTCCCCATGTCTTGGGACTCCCGTGGGTGCTGCCTGGTCATCTGTGGGCTCTCTCCAGTGTTGGGAGCCCCCCCTCTGTCTCCTCAGTTCGAGTTGAGGCCCCCAAGTCCCTCCTGGGTCCAGGCAGTGCCATTTTGACACAAACTGCAACCTTGCGTGAACCAAGGCTTGCTGGACGAATCTAGTGAAGCAAACAGCTTGCATCCAACATCTCGTTGTAACACATCTCCTGCACCATGCAGGACCCCACAGCCATCTTCTTTGGTGCTCTTCTGCAGACTTCTTCTAACTGGAGAATCCAATTTTGCACCAATCTGTAGGTTGGCAAGGGCTCCTATTCTTCCTGGAATCTTCTGCAACTTCTGGACTTGGTCTCCTCTCTTCACAGGTCTTCAGGTCCAGGAATCCACAATTTGTTGCTTGCAGTCTTGCTTGGTTCTTGCAATAACTCTTATTACGACTTGTAGTGTGTCCTGAGGAAACTTGCAGCACTTTACTCCTACTTTCCTGGGCTCTGGGGTGGGGTATTTTACTTACCTTTGGTATTTTCTTACGAACCCCACGCCCCTTTACACACTACACTTGCTTAGGGGGGAATTTGTGATTCACATTCCACTTTCTTAGTATGTGGTTTGTGTTGCCCCTAGGCCTATTGCATCCTGTTGTATTTTGTACTGTTGCACTATTCTATGACTATTTACTTACCTGATTTTGGTCTCTAGTGTATATATTGTGTATAATACTTACCTCCAGAAGGAGTATTGCCTCCAAGATATTTTTGGCCTTGTGTCACTAAAATAAAGTACCTTTATTTTTGGTAACTCTGAGTATTGTCTTTTATTGTGTATAAGTGCTGTGTAACTATAGTGGTATTGCAGGAACTTTCCATGTCTCCTAGTTCAGCCTAAGCTACTCTGCTACAACTACCACTAGACAGCCTAAGTTGCTATAACACTGCCTACATTTCAATAATAAGGGATAACTGGACCTGGTATAAGGTGTAAGTACCTTAGATACCCACTTCAAACCAAGCCAGCCTCCTACAACATGCACCACATTTTAAATACACTGCACCCTGACCTATGGGCTGTTTAGGACCTATCTTTGGGTGACGTGCATGTTTTAAAAAGGAAGGTCTGGCTAGGTAAAAGATTTATTTTGCCAGGTAATAATGACAGTTCAAAGCTGCAGCCCTGTGGCATGTTTAAAAGGTTATTCAAGTGACTGCTGCAGAGCCAGTAGTAGATTGTAATCTACAGGCCCTGGGTAAATGTATTACGACTTTCCTTGTGTCGTATAAGTAAATTAAATTTGCCAATTGGGTGTAAGCCAATTTCACCATGTTTAAAGGAGAGAGCGCAAGCACTTTGGCACTGGTTAGCAGTGGTAAAGTGTGCACAGTCCCAAAAGCAACAAAATAGGTTCAGAAAACAGAAGGGTGAAGGTAAGAAGTTTTAAACAACACTGCACAAATGGCTGTTAGAAAAGGCCCTTTTTTGCAGGGTTATCCCCAAACTTTTTGCCTTTCTCCTCCTATTCTTCGGACCCTCTTTTTGTTGGCTCTAGGACTCTGGGCACTTTACCACTGCTAATCAGTGCTAAAGTGCATGTGTTCTCCCACCTGAAACTTGGTATAATTGGCTTACACCTGTTTGGCTTATTTAAATTACATATAAGTCCCTTTTAAAGTGGTATACCATATATTCTGAGCCGATAAATTAAATGCTACTAGTGGGCCTGCGGCGCTGACTGCGCCACCCAAACAAGTAGCCGTTCAAACTTGTCTGAGGCCTGCCACTGCAGTGCCTGCATGCACAGTTTACTGCCACATTGACCTGTCTTAAACTTCCTTTTTACTACACCTAACTCACCCCTAAGGTAGGCCCTAGATAGCCCTAATGGCAGGGTGCTGTGTATGTGAAACATAGGACATTTATTTCTATGTTTTACATAGTACTGACTAACAGTCTATTTCGTTTTTCACTACTTTGACTCCTGTTCCTCTCATAGGTTTGCACTAGGAATTCCCTTATATATGTCAAAGTGCTTATTCCTGATCTGTGAGGAGTAGTGTGGGTATGTTTGGTATGTTTGGAATGGTAGTGAAAAATCATGCTTACTCGTGTTGATGGATTTTTCATTACTATTTTAGAAATGGCACTTTTAGAAAGTGGGCATTTCTCTGTGCTTATACGTCTAGTGCTTTGCAGCCTGACTCTAATACACAGCTGGTGCAGGACGACAGCTCCACTTAGTACATACTTGCCAGACAGCCATCACACAGGAGGGGCTGGGTGTGACAAAAGAGGCATCTGCATACTGATAGTCATCCTGGGCCAGGGAGAGGGAGGGACGTTCACACTTTACATGTGAATAGGCTGCATCCTGCCCTTGTACAATGGACTGATTACCCCCTACTGATGTCTGGAGACAGGGCTGGGTTGAAAGGGTGTTGTACTTCACTTGAAAGGGCTCTTTTGAAGTTACCTCCTAAACAAAGACATTTTTTTAGTATAAGTAAAGGGGCTCTGACCCCAGGATTGTAGAGCACTTTTAGAAACTGGGCTGAACCTCTGCCAGACCGCTGAGCTGCAAAAAGACTCATCTGGACTGCTCTTCTGTTGTTGCCCTTCTGCCTTGTGTCTGCTGGGTGGCACAAAGGTCTCATCTGGATTGGTTTTCTGTGTGTTGCTGTTCTGCCAGCTATTCCTGAATTGGATTTCACTGGCACTGCTGGACTGCTAGGAGTAACCGCCAATATTTGCTTTGGTGAGCTGGCCTACTGCTCCCCTAGTGCTTGCATATAGGTGCTCTCCCAGGGCTTGGTGGCTTGCCCTGTGGCTTTGCAAAAACAGTGCAGAGAGAAACCTTGATATCATCCTCTTGTTATGTCCTTTAGCACATGAGAATGTCTCATTTTCCCCTTGACGTTACACCAGAGGTCTTCACACTGGGGGGCGGGCCCCGCTAGGGGGGCCTCAACTGATCCCAGGGGGGGCGCCAGACTCTTGCCAAAAGCAGCATTATACAGATAACAGAAGCACGTTATTGCACTTTTGATAAGGTAACAGTACTTAACTGCAATGTTTAAATATGTCTAGACATATTTAAACATTGCCATCTTTATAAAATAATTGTGAAAAATTCTGTGGGGGGAGCAATGATTCTTATTTTTCACCTGGGGGTGTGGCATTAAAAACTTTGGAGACCACTGCTTTACACTCTGGGCAAGAGGATCACCCCTTCCTGCATGTAAACACAGCGTGTGGACTCTCACCACCTCATGCTCCTGAAAGAGAGCACTGCTCCTGCATCAACTTTGCTTCTTGGAGACAACGTGAGCTCTCGAGCATGGCCCTGCTACTTCCCCCCACTGAATGGGGAAGTGTGGAAGCCAGCACAGAGATCTTGGGCACCATTGGAGGTCTAGACCGGCATGTGCACCCCAGCACCACTTGCCTCTCTGAGTCAGGTCTCACCCTGGCTCCTGTTCCCAGCAATGCAGGCCTGTGTGTCGGGGATGTCGACCTTGCCTAGGCAGCGGCACTGCCCTGCCTCACAGGCCAAAGGACACAGACAGTTAGAGGGAGACTGTGGGAGGTCCCCTGGCCACCGGCCTTCAACTGCCATCCATACCCAGAGTTTTTGCACTAGTGCTGTGGTGACTCTAAGCGTGGACTCTGTCGGAAGGGAGAGAGCCAATCCCTGCACGGCTTTCAACCCCACGTAGACCCCAGCTAGGGTTGCTGCCACAGCTTAATTTGCCTGCCTTTCTCCAAGCTATCGCTGAGAGCGGTTCAGTGCAGTTCAGCCCCCGCAGATTTGATTGCCCCCCTCCTCCTACCGAGTGAACAAGGAGGGCCGTCGCAACTTTGTGAATGCTCCAAAGGAGGAACTCCCTTACCTTTTCTCTGCAAACTATGAGTAGCTTCCTCTGTAGAATCCTGCCTTTGGGGTGTCGTAGAGTGCATGTCCCTCCCCCCAAACTGGTTCACACCTGAGTGGGCACTGGATCATGCTGACAGGACAGGCAAACCTTTGGGGGGAGGTCCTGTGTTTGCCTTCTCTGGACACCATATTCACCGTAATAGGTTCACAGGCATTGCTAAGTCCCAGGTTTGGAACCTGATTACCGCATACAACCTAATAGGAGGCAAGGTACACTGCACCCTGTGTGTAATGGTGACATTGAACAATTTATTTATTGTTGTGCTCAATATCTGTGGCATTTCCAGCACTAATATAAAGATGTGTTTAATTTTTGCCATACCTTGTTTAGGTTAATAAATGCTACCAAAGGTGACTGCATAGTGTGCACAGTAGTCATGAGTTAGGATAACAAGTGCTATTTCAGTATAGGTGTAATGTGCACAATACTCATAATTCATGTTGTTTTGCCAGAAGAGCCGCTCCCTTGCATTGCTTCATGTGACCTAATGTATCACATCATGATCTTGCCATTATCATGATACTGAGCTTTACTACAGTAACTGCATTTGGTGTATCATTTGTATGGTTTATGTCATGGGGTAGACCTATGATATTTACAATAAAAGAAGCATATATTTTTATATAACCCTGTGTTGAGTCTCTTTTGTGGTGTATTCATTGTGTCACTGGTATGAGTGTGTTGCGCAAGTGCTTTACACATGACCTCTGGGGATAAGCCTGACTGCTCTCTGCCAAGCTACCAGGGGTGAGTACAGGTTATCTTTGGTGTACAACTTTCTCGCCCTGTCTAGAGTGGTGGGTTCTGCCTGGTTTAGATGCAAACCCTAGCCAACCAGAAACCAAATTTTTAACAGTGGCCAAGTTCAACATGCACCATAATGGATCTATATTTTAGGTGGTAAACAGGTGGAACCATACTTTCCAGCTTACTTCCATGACAAACACACACTAAATTGATTTAGGCTCACTCTTACTCACTACTACTAATATATGCCTAATTTGTCCCAAAAAAATAAGTGTGAAGCTCATAGGTATTTCTCGGGAGGCCAATGAAACTTGCAGTACCCACCATCCTTATATATCGTGCAAAATGACAGTACCGGTGATATCAAACCATCACACTCCTATAAATGTGACAGTTTAGGCTATTCCAGATCACTAAAAGCTGTTAAAATATCCTGGATACATTGATATCATTTTTATGCATTAAATTGCTAAGTACTCTGTCTTTAAAAAAATAAACAGACAGCAGCAACATTATCAAAGTTCTGGTGTTAAGAAATAGGTGTCAGTGGCGACCATTGGAAAACACCAGCACAAATTAGGCACTGAGACCCATATTTATACATTTTGACGCAAACCTGCGCCAGCGCAGGTTTGCTTCAAAACGTTTAACGCCGGCTACCGCCATTCCATCGCGCCAGCCGGGCATCATATTTAAGGAATGGCGGTAGCCGGCGCTGCGGCACGTTTAGCGTCAAAATAAATTACTCTAACCGGGCAGCGGAGGCATAGGGAAGACTGGGGGTTGTGCGTCAAAGAACGGTGCAAGTCAGGTTAGAGTTAAAAAAAAAGACTAACCTGACTAGCATCATTTTTTGATGCACAACCCCCATGGAAATGGCTCCTGTCTTAGCAAAGACAGGAGTCATGCCCCCCTGCCCAATGGCCATGCCCAGGGGACTTCTGGGCACAGTGGCATGTATGGGGGCATTGTTTGTGCCACCCACTAACGTAGCCTTGCAAACATCTAAGGCCTTCCATTGCAGAGCATTTGTGTGCAGTTTTAACTGTCACTTTGACCCAGCAAGTGTACTCACTTTCCAGGCCCAAACCTTCCTTTTTATTACGTGTAAGTCACACCCAAGATAGGCCCTAGTTAGCCCCAAGGGCAGGGTACAGTGTATTTGAAAAGTTGAGCATGCACCTTTAAGTTTAACATGTCCAGATAGTGACAATCTCTTAACTTCATTTTTCACTATTGCAAGGACTACCTCTCCCGTGGGCAAACAATGGGGTTACCTTAAAACATCTTTTAGGTGTAATTTCCAATTGGTAAAAGATAGAAATTTGGAGTTTGGTGTCTCTCGACTCACAATTTAAAAATACATCTTTTGGTAAAGGTAGTTTTCAAATTGCAGGTCTGAAAATGCAACTTTTAGAAAGTTGGCATTTTCTTACTTTAACCATTCTGTGCCTTAGTCTGTCCCTGAATACACAACTGGGTTTAGGTGACAGCTACATTTGTTTATTCTCTCCAGACAGCCACAAACAGGAAGGGTTGGAAGTGACAGAAGACACATATATGCATCCATCTGCATACTGATAGTTGTACTGGGCAGGGAGAGGGAGAGGTAGTTCACACATCTGAATAGGTTGTGTCCTGCCCTCACACAAAGAGCTGATTACCCCTACTGGTAGTCTGGAGCCATGGCTGGGTTGAAAGGGATCCTTGTGCACTTCACAGAATTATTTTGAAGTTACCCCTACATCAAAGACCTTGTTGGGTATACGTACTGGGCCTCTGACACCATATACTCAGAACACTTCTAGACTGAAGACATTCTACCAGGAAGAAGGACATCTGTAATGTCAAGAGGGACTGCTACTTTGCTGTTTGCTCTGCTGTGTTGACATGCTGCTTCTTGCCAGGGAGTGAGAGGACTGGATCTAACTCTCTACATCTTGCAATCTAACGTTTCCTCAAGGGCTTGACTGGGCTTGCCTCCTGTTTCTGAAGTCTCAGGGATAACACAGACTTCACCCACATCATGCTACCAGCACCTGCTGTGAGTTCTGCCCTGCCAAGTGGTGTCCAATCCAGCCCTGGGGCCTTGGGGATGCGTGTGGTGCTGCAACACAAGAACTGAATCATCAATATTGTCATGTCACTTGGAACCAATGAATTCTGCTGCAGAAACGACCCTTTGCCACTGCCTGCACCGAAGCCACAGACACCGCTTGCCGACTGCGTGACGCAACAACCCTGACTTGCAACGCATCCCCGAATTGGCCGACGCAATACCGATCCATCAGAACCAGTACTCATTGCTTATGGACATTGAAGCATCAACAACGTTGCTTGATCAGGAAATGAAGCACCTCCTGCAAGTGCGACACATCCCATCCTTGGATCAACGCATCGTCACCAAGCATCGACGCAACCAAGGGACTGTCAGCGGGTCTGTGCTACTCCTGTACCCAGCCCGTACTCCATCGCGGTCGTACTCAACATTTGGATTTGCCCCAGTCCAGCATGACATGATAGCCCCATTTGGAGCTATTATCTTCTAAGCACTGCATTTTGATTTAATCTTTGAAAATTCATAACTTGACTTGAGGATGTTGGAGTTTTGTTGTTATGGTCTTATTTGACTCAGATAAATATTGGCTATTTTTATAAACTCATATGGAGTACTTTTGTGGTGTTTTCACTGTGTTACTCTGTGTGCACAAATACTTTACACATTGCTTCTTTAGTTTAGCCTGACTGCTCGGTTCCAAGCTACCAGGCAGTGAGCATAGGTAAACTTGTAGTCTGTATCTTACTTGCCCTGATTAGGATTGTGGTCCCTATTTGGACAGAGGGCAAACCTCTGCCAACTAAAGACCCACTTTCTAACAATGAACACCAGTTACATTACACAGTGGCACATTCATTTTTTAGGTACAAGCAGATTAAGTAATTTGCCCATAATAACTAGATGATGAGCCAAAACCGGAACACAAACTTGGTTCAGCAGTTACAAAGTCAGCAGCTCTGGCTATAACACCCATACTCCCTCTTATTATGGTAGTCTGCACACTGGTCTCCAAGTCCAAGCAACAAAGAGACCATAACTATTTCATCTAACTCATATAATGGTAACTGTCATTTCTAAGCACTAGAATATGTTACTATTATCCAATTTATGGTACTCTATATACAGACCTGTGGACGGTTGGATTTTTTAGAAGGCCTTGTGGGGATTCAAACTTGTGACCTGCAGATCAGGGCCTGTTCCAACAGGGAGCACTCAGCTCACTAACCCACCCTTCTAGCCATTACAAAAACATTTTAATGGAAGGCAATGACAAAACGGACCCTAAGAAATGGCAGATAAACTGCTGAAATCATTGTTTCCCCACTGAACGCCAATAGTTATTCCCATATTCAGCCCATTTTTCCTCTACACATTTCACTAGACTTTTGACAAAATGTGCACAGGCAAAAAAAAACATAACTGCTGCATTCCAAAAGTGTTCCAAATCCTGATTAAGTCCTAAACAAACATTTACATCGGAATCGGAATTAGGGCCCTGCATACCCCATCAACAAGCACATCCACTTCACACACCCTCCAGACACCTCCGGTCAGCCGAGCTCCTACTTGCACACATCCTACGCATCTGGAAAACCAGGGCCTTCTCCTTCATCGCTCTTAAAGAGTGGAATGACCTGTCACTACACAACTGAACCTCCTCCTCACTCCTTGAATTCTGCAAGAAGCTGAAAACCTGGCTCTTCAAGCAGCCTTACTAACCCTAGGCCTGGCTAGATTCTCACCTGCTCAGCAGCCGATACCTTCCATGGTGATAAAGCGCTGTACAAATCTTCAGAACATAATCAGAATTAGCATGAATCCTGAACTACTCCCTTAGTTTTCAACTTTATCTTTGGTCCCATGTATTGCCCTTCTTGTGTTTGAAACTCACTTGAAAGCCATACTGCATGCATTCCCATACGTTTTTCAGTGACACATCATCCATGCTAGGTCATTGTTGCATGCTGTTACACCGGGGTCCTGACTGGTCTATTTGCTTCTTTGTTACAGAGATTAAGAAGGCAGGATGTCCCTCCCCATCGTTAAGTTTGTAACCTCAGGTTGGGTGTGAGCAGGGGTGGGATAGGCTTCTCATGTTTAGTTGCCAGCCGCTAGGGGGAACATTCTGGGCTGAGCGACTAAATTTAACAAATTATTCTGATAAACTAAGGCCCATATTTATACTTTTTTAGCGCCGCATTTGTGTCTTTTTTTTTATGCAAAAGTGGCACACACTTATAAAATACAATGGGCCATATTTATACTTTTACATGCAAAACTGTGTTAGCGCAGTTTTGCGTGTAAAAGTATAGCGCCAGCTAGCGCCATTCCTGGACGCCGACCGGGCGCCATATTTATGGAAAGGCACTAGCTGGCGCTAATGTCCTGTTAGCATAATTTTAAAGAGCGCTAACTGGGTGGGGGAGGTGTAGGAGAAACCGGAACTTGTGGGCCGAATAATGGCGTTACACTGTTTAGAGGCAAAAAAATGCCTCTGAGCAGTGTAATGCCATTTCCTGGCACACAACCCCCATGGACATGGCTCCTGTCTTAGTAAAAACAGGAGCCATGGCCACCACCTTAACGGCCATGCCCAGGGGACAAATGTCCCCTGCACATGGCCAGTGGGGCCAGCGTCATGCAGGGGTCCCCAAGTCAGGGCCCCTGAGAGGGATTAAAAAAAAAAAAACACTTACCAGGGCTTACCTGTGATGGGTCCCCCATCCTGTGGTGTCCCTCTGGTGTGGGTGGGGGTGTCCCGCCTGGGGCCAGGGAAGGGCACCTGTGGGCTCTTTCCATGGTCTCTGACCATGGAATTAGGCCCACAGGTCCTCTAATGCCTGCCCCTACCCAGGCGTTCAATAATGGCACTAAGCAAGCTTAGCGCCATTATTTAAGTCCCCCACCCTGTGAATTTAGCACAGGGATAAATATGGCGTTAAGGCCATATCGTCATTTTCTGGACGGGAACGCCTACCTTGCATCTCATTGACGCAAGGTACGTTTTCACGCCCAGAAAATTACGTTAACTCCATAGCTTTGACGCTAGACGGGTCTAGCGCCAAAGTATAAATATGGAGATAGGTTTGCGCTGAATTAACGTAAAAAAATTACTCTAATTCAGCGCAAACAAGGTACAAATATGCCCCAAAATTTGGTACGTTTGCGCCCCATTTGCATCAAGAAATGACGTAAAGGCAGAGCTAGCTTTTCATAAATCAGGCCCTAAATTTGTTGTTTACTTATTTCCCATTGTAGACGCATACATGCATATTTATAGCACATATCTGACACTCCAAATATGTATCACAATCCTGATAGGGTTTAAAAACAGATGTGATAACACAAATATTACAGTAAGTGAAATACAAGCCAGAACGTTTTGCCTAACTCAGAGCAAGCAATGCTCTTGTAGTTTTTCAAACAGCTACAACATGCCCCCCCCCCACCCCTCGAAGACTGACTATAATCGTAATATGACTTATGGGGTCACAGAGTCTGAGAAAAGCTCTGAAATAACTTTATAAATGCCGTTTACAGCATGTTCACCGCGTCACACTTCTGTAAAATTAGTAGCGAAACCATCTACCTGAAAACCATGTCTTCCTGCAACTCCTGGAACACTGCTCCCTCTCGTGGAAAGTAACGTGTAGTGCTAAAAGATAAAAATGTTTAAGTCGTTTCTTTTTCAGCGCACTACCCGTTATTTATAGCTTCGTTATTTTTACAGCCCTTCGTGTATCAGGAAGACGACAACAGACCAGATTCAGGCGACAGACTCTCGATTTTTTAAGCAACAAAGGTCAGAACTTTTGCTGTCTTTCGAATGAAACTGCACTTGCTTCAATGTATGTCAACTGGGCTAACTAAGGCCCATATTTATACTCAGTTTGCGCCAGATTTGCGTCATTTATTTTGACGCAAATTCAGTGCAAACAACTCCATATTTATGCTTTGGTGCTAGACCCGTCTAGCGTCAAAGTTATGGAGTGTGCGCCTTTTTTTGTACGTGAAAACCTACCTTGCGCTAATGACATGCAAGGTAGGCGTTCCTGTGCAAAAAATGATTCTAAGGCATGTGCGCCTTATTTATCCTTCAGCGTCAAAATGATGCATAGGAGGAGGCGGGCCTTAAAACATGGCGCCAAGCCGGATTTGCGCCGTTTTTTAACGCCTGGGTCAGGGCAGGCGTTAAGGGACCTGTGGGCTAATTTCCATGGTGGGAGACCATGGAAGCAGTCCACAGGCACCCTTCCCTGCACCCAGGGACACCACCTGCCACCCTCGCCCACCCCGGAGGACACCCATGCATGGGGGGGACCCATCCATTGTGAGTGCAGGTAAGTATTTTTTTTTTTTGTGGCATGGGGGGCCTAACTTGGGCCACCCTACATGCCACTGTGCCCAATGGCCATGTAGGTGCCGCTTTTGCGTAAAAAATTACGCAAATGCAGCAATAAAAAAGTATAAATATAGGCCAAAGGCCCATATTTATACTTGCTTTCCACTGAATTTGCTAGGGGGAAACTACCTTGCGTCAATGAGTTGCAAGGCAGGCGTTCCCGGGCGAAAAATGATGATGCAGCCTTAGTGCCATATTTATCCCCCATGCTAAAATCAACCACGGGGGGGAAAAGGGCCTTGAATAACGGCGCTAAGCTTGCTTAATACCATTATTTAACGTATGGCTCAGGGCAGGCGTTAGGGGACCCGTGAGCCTATTTCCATGGTCAGAGACCATGGAATTGGCCCACAGGTGCCCTTCCCTAGCCCCAGGGACACCCACGCCAGAGGATTGGGGGACCCCATCCCAGATAAGACAGGTAAGCACAGGTGAGTAAATAATTTTATTTTTTAAAATACCATAGGGGGGTCTAACTTGGGCCCCCTACATGGCACTGGGCCCAATAGCCATGGGGGTGGTGGGCATGACTCCAGTCTTTACTAAGGCAGGAGTCATGTGCATGGGGGGTGTGCGTCAAAGGATGATGCTAGTCTGGTTAGAGGCATTTTTTATGCCTCTGCCCATACTAGAGTCGTCCTTTGAGCCCCAGGAAGACCCCTACCCACACTAGAGGGACACCAGATGAAGAGGGACCCCATCCCAGGTAAGTAGGGTAAGTATAGGTAAGTATGCTTCCGTTAGTTTTTAAAGTGGCACTGGGGCCCTAACTTGGGGTCCCCTGCTTGGCACAGGGTGCAATGGCCATGCCCAGGGGACACTTGTCCCCTGTGCTGGCCATTGGGGTGGTGGTCATGACTCCTTTCTTTCCTAAGACAGAAGTCATGTTTTTGGCACCAGGAAATGGCTCTAGTCTGGTTAGAGGCATTTTTTTGCCTTGAACCAGGCTAGCGTCATTTTTTGAGGCACAACCTCATCCTTCCCTACCCAGCTAGCATCGTTTATCAGGAAGCCAGCTGGTCCTTACCGCCAGCTTGCACCACTCTATAAATATGACTCCCGGCATGCGTCTGAGAATGACGCAAGTCGGCGGTAAAGGTTTTGACGCAAAACTGCGCTAGTGGAGTTTTGCACCAAAAACTATAAATATGGGCCTAAGGGGCATATTTCAAGAAAGTGGCGCATCAGCTCTGATGCACCACTTTTCTTGCGTCGCCATGTGCCCCGTGATGTCACCATGGTAGCACTGTATTTATTATACAGTGCACCATGGTGCACGTTAGCACAATAGTGTCAACATTTATGATGCTACTGTGGCTATTTGCTGGATTAGCACCATAAAGTATGGTGCGAGTCCAGCAAAGCACAGGGAGACCCATAGGTTATTATGGGAGCGTCACTTTAGCGTCTGCCCTGAGCAGGCATTAAAACCGACTGAAAAAGTGGCACAGTGAAATCTTTTAAATTTCACTGCACCATTGTTTTGGGCCTCCCTTTGTGGGAACGCCCCCCTTGCCTACATTATACCTGGCACAGATTTAATAGGGTGCAACGGATTACAGTGGTGCAAGGCATGCATCGCGCCTCTTTCTAAATATGGTGCACGATAAGGGCCTCCCTGATGCCTCCTTTGAATAAAAAAAAAGAAAATAAAGCTAGGGCTGCTCAAGGAGGCGCAAGGGGCTTGTAAATATGCTTCTAAGTACCCCTCACAATGGTGGTCAAATGTGTTTGACAAATGTAATGCAGATTACATGAAGAGGAGTGTAGTAAATGCCAAGCTGTATTGATCTGACAAAACACTTGTGAGCAGGACAGAGCAGTGCTTAATTTGTGCTTGTTGTTTACGGTGCTGAGCACCGGCACTTATTTTTGAGGGCCAGCGCTTATTCTTCTGCCCCAAGCATTTGCTGCGAGCAAAAGACACATATAGGAAAGACGGAGGATGAGAAAAATTAAAAAGTGTCACAATGGGAGAAAGCAGAAAGCTGCAGGAGTGAGCTGAATGGCCAGGGAGTGGCTTTAAATGGATTGAAGAGGCCCAAGATGGCTTCAGGATTACGCTGCCTCAGTATTCCGTGTTCCCAATTTAATTGCAGCAGCCAGGTGTTTAAGAGAAGGGCTTAGAGCACCGACACGTTTTAATTTGCAAATTAAGCACTGGGACAGAGATATTTCAAAATAAAATCAAACAGGGTTATTTCTTGCCCCTGGAAAGGATTGACCGCTACTGCCCTTTTACAAATGCAGGAAATGCACAGTACTGTCTAGTGCTAGCCTCATTACCTATTCCCAGAACATCCCCAGCCAGTTAAGCTCTGGATTCTTCAAACCAGTTTCAGCTGGACCACAGACACCAAAGAACCCTACTTGCAGCAGCTCTATCATAGATGCTCTCGTCACAATAACAGTGCGCCCTGCGGCGCCTCTCTCTGCCCACTGAAGGAGGTGCGTCGTGAATTGAGATAAATGAAACTCAGATTTAATCATTTTGAATAAATATTTTTTTGCGATGTGTAATTATGTGAACTTAATAGCTAGCATCAAGAAGGGTGTGTGGAGAAGGACTGTAAGGGTTTTCTTTGTTTTCCCACTTTCAAGCCTTTCTAAGTGGTACAGTGCGACCTTATAACTGGCAACCATATAAACAACGGTGAGTCATAAGATGAAACAATTTCTGGACACTGCCTCACATTCCATGTTCTGCATGGTGATATGGAGCACATTAGTTGAGCACCATGTTAGGCTGCCTGGTAAAAACACTGGGGCATAGCTACAAGAACTGAGGCATGGGCATTGATGCGTCAAATTTCTTGCATCAGCCGCAAATGCCCTAACAAAGCCATGGATGTGCTGTATTTACAATACAGGGCTCCATGGTACAAGGATTCATGGATGCATCAGAAAGTCTGACTCATATGTTGGTACGAAAGTGACGCATTGCTGGAGTGATGTCGTAATACTAATGCAATTCCAGCAATGCGTCAGAACAAGGAGATGAGGACCATTTTGAAAGCCATTTGTCAATCCTTACACCTGGTCTGAGCAGGAGTAGGGATTCTGACGCAGTCAAGTCGTAGAGTGATGCAGTGAAAAGTTGTAAATTTCACTGCATCAGTTCTATGTGGATTTTTATGTGGGAACGCTTACCCTGCATACGTTATACATGGTGCAGGTATAATATGACGCAGGCCTCTACAAACTGACACATTGAGCTCAATGCGTCAGTTTGTAGATATGGAGCAGTGCATACAAAAGTGAAGTAGCGATGGTGCATGTAAACATGGGCCACATTATAAAACACAAATGCAAATCCATAAGTCACACAGATCAACCAGAAAGTTAAGTATTAGTAGTCTCTCCCTCTGTCACAAAAGGAAAACGTGTACAAAACCAGCTTGTTCCTAAATTAGGAAAAGGACTGGGTGTGTAATAGTTGCTTCAATTAGGTGTTGGTAACATGGAATTTTAGTCTTGGGGTTCAATGGCAAGCAACTAAAGCTTCACTGTTTTTCCCATGTGTTCACTTGGAAGCTCTGAGTGCAAAACATTCCTGCAGTGGTGTAACGAAACTTTAGCGCCCCCCCCCCCCCCCACACACACACACAGTAAATGGAGCCCCCCTGCCTCCGGACTCTCTCTGGAGCTTCGAGGCTGAGTTCTGTGTTGAGGGTGTCCCCTGGAGCTCGGCCTCCCAGCACTTCTGTGGCCTTTGTTACACCACTGCATCCCCACTATTCACTGTTACCCATCTGTATTTATCTATATTTTATGTTCGGAAGGTGCGCTAGCAAATGTGGAAGTAGCACAGAACGGCTGCATAAACGACATCTATGCAAAAAAAATGTAAGAGTACCAAGAAACGTGCCTTTTTTATTCCCATAACTCTTGAAGGTAGTGTTCCGCTTTAGAACCATACTCAATACTATTCCTGCCATAGACAGGGATAAGTCGATTTCTAGGGTGACAATGGGAATGGGATTTGGTATATTTAAGAGTTGTAGTGGAAGGACTATCTGGATGAAAAGAAAAAAAAAGACATTTGTTAGAGCATATTTCTAACACAGTGAGATATATTTTTCATCTGCTGCAAATTCTGCATGAAAATGGTCTGCATGGATTACTTAAGGAGAATTGTGAATATTGTATCATTCTTTTAATGTCCCTAGGTCTTTGTGAATCAAAAAAATATATGAAAAAGCTCCTCCAAACTTAGGCATAACCCTGCAAGTGCAAGTATCTGACTTTTATCTCATGGATTTTTAAATTGCAGCCCCTGGGTTTAGAAAAATATGTCTAAACAAATTGGCTTCTGGAAACTTCACTGACTGCAAGTACATGCTTGAATCCCATGACAGCTGTGGAATTATGAGATGGGCATTTTGCCAGGCCGCTAATAGAAGGAACATTCAAGGTCCAGCATATCAGAAGTTAGTTTTTCTGTTTCTAGCGTTTCTTCCTGAGCCAGGAATAGAGTTTCTGTTGGCAAGATGATTTAGATTCAACTGTTCTTCCGGTGAAATATTCGAAATGCTTGTAGGCATCAATGAAAGTGTCATAGAGTTTTGAGGGAAGGTATTTGCCCTTCATGCGAAAAAAGTGACATGCTAATACACGATGAAGGACATTTACACGTGCCTTGTTTTACCTGTTTCTACCTGAAAATCTCATGTAGTGGATTATTTAGGGAAAGTTCTTTCAAAGCTCTCCATGAACGCTCCTATGTTCTTTGTGAATCAAATAAATGCCAACATGTTCCTTTAAACGTTTCTACCTTCTAGCTGAGGGCTTTTTAACTTGCACATCAAGTTTCATTAACTAAAACAAAGCAAGGCATATTATGACTCTCAAAACAATCCGCATTATGGAAAGTTTTCTGACTGCAAGTGTGGAGTTTTGCATGTTGAGATGGTCATTTTTACAAACAGTTAAAGAACATTCAAGAAGAAGCGTATGAGAAATCAGGCTTCAAGAGCCTAGAAAAGTTTTCTTATTGGCAAAAGAATTGTGAGTGAAATGGCCGTCTAGTGTGCGATATCTCAAAACGGGGTGGACGTAACATGCGTATTGTGCTATAGCATATTTATGCGAAATTACAGCAAAATTACGTGAGATCTCGTAAGCAGCGTAACTCAGTATTTAGGCCCATATTTATACTTTTTTTAGCGCCACATTTGTGTCATTTTCTGACACAAAAGCGGCACAAACTGTCAAAATATCATTGTATTTTGTAAGTTTGCATCACTTTTGCATGAAAAAAAGATGAAATGCTGTGCTAACAAAGTATAAATATGGGCCTTAGTGTCATTTTCTTAGCGCAAAATGCACCTTTGCATCTAAAATGGACCTGAGGATGCATTTTCTGCTAGAAAATAGCACTAAATGCAACAGAACACAAACACCAGCAGCAAGCAAACTTGTGCCTGCCAGGTTCATTGTGAATGCCAAAATCACGTAATTTGTGGCAATTTCATATATTTCACATTAAAAGAGTGATGTGAAATTACCAGTATTACTTAGATTACTCTAGCATAGTTAACCTTCCGCCCAGGCCTAATGTCAATGAACCACAGTACACTCTAGTAGTGTATGCATGTTTTGAATTTCCAGTGACTTCTATCCCTCTTTCGCCTCTCATCTTAAATGCTGCCCCACCTCTAGCCCCATGTGTTGAAAATCCCATTTCTAGTTTCTTTACCAGGAGGCAGTTTACCTGTGGGAGAAAGTGATTCCCCAAATACCGTTTTGTGGTACCTATTATTTACCAGGGTGATCCCCGTCTATGGTTTGCATGGGGTCTGTAGCTAGAAATACACTCCCTGTGGCTCTCCCTTGTATCCTGTGATGAGACTGTCACACGAGATGATGGTTTTAGAACCAGCAGAGCACTGGCGGGTGGTACTTTTAAGAGGGAGGGGGTAGGTTACACACACACGCACACACACCTCACTCACACCCATTCATTCACACACACTCACACACCCATTCATAACACCTACTAACAAATACACATACATTCATACACGCATGCATGAACCAAACATTTTTTTTTTTAAACTTACTTCAGCAGCTCCGATTATTAAGCTTCTGAAGTCCCGGGGGAGCTGGGATTACTGCCTTACCTCTTTGGTTGGCCTAACAACGGCCAATGACGGAAAGCAGCAGTTCCAACTTCTTCACAGAGTGGGATGGGGTCAGTGGGACTGCTGACCCCACCCCACTCTGTGACGAGGTGTCAGTGATTGACACTCGGCCTTGGGCGCTTCAGGGCATAAAGGTCCCAGGCAATCAGTGACGTTCCCCCTCATCATGAGGGGGAGGGCCTCGAGGCACCTTTGCTAGGCTGAAGAGGTCACGTCCGTAGGGCTGTGACTTCTTCAGCCCATCAAAGTTCAGCTCAGGCAGCCAGGAGTCTGCAAATTTACCGCATGTCCATCTCCTGTCTGCCTCATCAGAACCAGAAGAGTATCTGTCAGGCTGACTTATGTTCAACTTGACAGATACTCTTCAGGTCAGGGAAAAGGTAGAGGGGTGTGGCCTCTCAGCTCATACGGACCGGCCACTGCTGCAGCAGAGACTGGAACTGGAAGTGGGTTAGGTCCTACCTCCCTGACATTAAATCTTTAACCTAGTGTCTGCCACCCTTGCCTGGGGGCTCCTTGCTTATAGGAGGCTTGGTGTGCTCCCTCGACCCCATGAAGTGCTCTACTAACACCAGGTTAGGGATCTTATGAGGCCATGACGTAGGAGAGACAGAATTACGTTCTCACACCGCCATCTGACCTGCAGGAACCAATCCAAAATGTGACGACCTGGACTCCATGAAAGACGCCCAGGAGCACAGTGCTTCTCTGTGGTGCAGCTTCATCTGCTGCATTGGTGCGCGATGGGATGCTTGTCAGGGAGAGCTGGAGAAGAAACCCTCCTGAGGAGGCTGGGTGACTGGGTTACATGACTGGGTTACATGCAGGGTCATTGTGAAATAGCAGAAAATAGGAAACCCTTGAGGGCATAAAAAACATGGGTGCATTACATTACGTAGGTCTATGTTCCTGAAACTCAAACTTTATTCCACACTTGCTTGTGCATTGTACCTGAGTAGCTGGCAAAAGAGCTCCTAACTCCGGTGTGCAGACTTTGCTGCTGCAGACACAGCCCTTCATATCTGCAGTCAAGAAGCTCATAGCACCGGAGCTGGCTGGCGACCAGAACTATAGCACGTGTTAGATGAGCTGCTACAGTGCCCACATCCAGGGGTTCACAGACAGAGGCACGTCAGGTCGCATCCTCGCAGTGGCCGTGAGCTAGCAGTAAAGCAAGTTTGAATCAAAGACCTACCTATTCTAGAGTTGCTTGGCAGCAGGATGCAGAAAGCAGGAGGCCCAATTGCAAATCAATACAAGTAATTCAGGTCCAAAAACACTATTAGAAAATAATTTAATAACTGTTAATATACAAATAACTAAAACACGAAAAAAAAAGTAAAGTTACAGAAATAGCTTTCCAGGATTTTAGACTCTATTAAATGAGAGCCAGCAGATAAAATATAATCATATTGCGAAACTGAAAGTCCATGGGGATGATATTTGGTTGAGAAATATGGCAAAGGTTCCAACTAAAACACGTAGGCCCCTAAATCGACAGGGCCAGAAATCCCATTTCGTGTCCAGAGCCCCATTTTGTGCCCTAAACAACACTGCAATTTCAATGCAAATTTGGGATACTGTCCCCATGATTGCAGCAAGAAATTTTTCGTCATAAGTCGTGGGTGCAGACAGCGCCCAATAATGGGTGCAACCATGAACAACTCGTGCATGATTCCTTATCGCTGGATGCACAAACAGTAATAAGGTGCAAACTCTGCACCCGTAAACTAGCAGGTGTCCAATTAATATGTATTTTGCGGGGTCCATCATTATCAGGCATGGATGAAAGGTACCCAGGACTGTAAGTGGATGAGGTCACACGGTGCTGCTGGGTTGGTATTTCTTTCTCTCTGGTTAGGCCTGGATTGACAGTGTCTCTGTCACAGTATGTGATGAACAGAGAGAGAGCTTCAAGAAGCGCTACTGAGAGAGGGACTTTAGCTCAGCACATATGTTGATTTTATTCACTGTAGCATTTGATTGGGCTTCCACTGAAAAACACTGGTTATTCTGCACGTTCCGACCTGTGGGAGAGTGTATGCTCATTACAGCAGGACCTAGTTGGTGATAGTAACAAGGCAACAATAATAAATATACGGCTGATCTTTTTATTACTAAAATTTACAACAATTGAAGAAGTTGTGTGAAAGGCAGACACTAAAGCCCATAGGTATTTAAGCCTGTATTGTTATTGTCCTGTGTTATAGCCTGTATATGGCTGTTTTGCTGCAAGAATCTCACAGATTACTTGATCACGCAAGGGTTTCAGTGTTGCTTACCACCTCTGACAAGCCTTGGGGAGCTATCAAATTTATAAGCGATAATACTTGTTCGAGCATCTGAGATGGGCTTGTATGTTGTTTGCCACGTGTAATTTTGTACGCATCTGCAATACTATGATTGTATGCCTGCTAGTTCCATAGCGTTGAAGCTTACATTAAATACAGTAGACACGAGCTGGTGATTGTGGCAAGCCACTGGTAAAAGCTAAAGCCCTTATTGGTTTACTGAGGAAAGTTATCTCAGATGCTAAATAGACATTTTCTTTATTATGAAAGGTTTTGACCAAGAGCATTATGCCTGACATATTTATTGTGCAAAGAATGAATTACAATCAACATGTTTTTAAGGGTGGATTGGTATTAAACCGTGTTAAAGGCTATGGATGGTTATTTTGTTACATGGAATGCTACAGATTACTGTAGTAGGTAAGCGGCTTGGAGTGGGCTTTGGCATTGATTACCGCCTCAACAATGGAGCTTAAGGTTTGCTATGTGATATCCCTTGTTCGGCTTCTTTGACAAGGGTCGCCTGTCTCTTTTGCACATATTTATAACGATGTAATTATAGTGCTGATGAGTGCCAGTTTGTGCTCGATACAGTTGGCCTAAATTGGTGACAGTGATGAGCCGATCATAAATGTTATAAACATGATTGTTTCATTGGGAAAAGTTATGCCATATGCATGATCTCCTGAAATTACAACAAAGACAATGGGCCTGACTAGCAGGCAAGCATTTTGGTGTTGGTTACCCCCAGTAACAAAGCCTAGGTTGACGATGTGCACTGTAATAATCCTTGTTAGACTCTCTTGGGGGACATTGTAGATGTAGTTGTCTGAAGGCACTTGTAACAAAAGAGTCATAAAATATATAAATATTAATAGATACATATTGACTTTTGTTCAACCCTCTTCTGCCTCTGGGCTGTTGAAGTGTCATTTACATTCTATTTCTGCCCATGACGGCGTACAGCTTGGGGCAATGGGTCAAAATGTGGCTCTACTACCCTCTGGATAATGGCATTTTGGCGAAACCCATGGACGCATACACCTGTACATGAATGTTTCAGTGTTAGAGTAATGAGTAAGTTCTTTTGTTTTCGTTGTCTTTTTTTATGGAACCTATTTTATTTATTTCCTTTTTTTATTTTCCTTCTAAAGTACCTGGGCATCGTGGTATGGAATTGTGCATAGTGTATCATATCTTTACTATTCCAAGCAGGCAGCCAGATATATAATCATTATGTTAGTCATCTTGGATCAGTACACCATCGTTACACCAATGCCACATTATTGAATGGCATAAGAATTTATATAGCACTTACCACTCCTGATGGGGCACTAAAGCGCTTTGTAGGCAGGGAGCATGCTACTTCATGGAAGCTCAATGACAGTGATTTAGTGATGCCAATAAGAACTTTGACATTACATTGTATTTGTATTTATAGAGAGCTATATTGCATTGTACTGTTTTAGTATTTATACAGCACTCTCTGTCCCTGATAAGGTGCTGAAGCACATGGTGACAGGTAGCACGCTACTTCTTGGAATGCCTACTACATCAGCGATATTTATCATGCAAAATAAGTTACAATTTGTCATGCTGTTTATCACATTGTTGTAATTCAGTCTGTAAGCAGTTTACTGTGCAATATGTCATGCAATCTACTATATAATGCTGTCACAACCAATCATGCAATCTGTAATACAATATGTCCTTAATGCCCTTAACAGTTATGAGTATATCATTCATCGATTATGGCTTCCCTGGCCACGTTAATAGATTAATTTGGCATCAAGACTGTCTCCAATGCTGTCGATACCCGGCTTCTCTAGACAGTCCACCCCGCTTCCCCTATCACAGGTGAGACATTTTAAATCTGCCTCTCTGGCACTCTGCCTTGAGTATCATTTGCTGTGCAGTGGGGATTAAACAGAGATACACATAGAAAAATGAAGTAATGATCAGAAACAAAAATAGTTCCCCTCGTTAGGCCTCTTCTAGGCAGTGCTGCCCTGTGGATAAAGAACCCTTGAAGGGGTGCTCTGGGGCACCCATGGGGGCCCCAGCACTGCCCATGCACTTAGCGAGGGCAGTGCAGGGCCCCCCATGCAGTGCCCCGTCACGCAGGTCACTGCCCGATTTACGGGCAGTGATCTGCGCGATGGGTGCTGCTGCACCTGCGCACAGCGGCATTGACGACGGCTCCATGTGGAGCCATCGCCAATGTCCCGGCCCAGCAGAATTTTATTTATTCATCCCGCGGGTCTCAAGGGGACTGGCGGTCTGTGATAAGACCGTCAGCATGAACACAGCGGGGATTCCTTCCGTGTTCATAATGACCCCCATAGACTGCAACATTTGCACTCAAAAACGAATTTGAGCGAAGAACATTACTTTTCCAAAGAAAACCCCAACAATATTACACAGGAATTTGATTTGGTGATCAAAAAAATGTATGTCTGCTCTTTCTGAAGATATCCCAGAAAAACATGCACATTTATCTAGTCAAAAAGGGGGAAGCAGGGAGCTATCAGCAAAGGTCGGAAAGTAAAATGAGGCCTGACTTAGAACAAAGCCAAATTTTTCAAATTTGAAACAATGGAGTAGGCTAGACAATCACATGCAAAATGTAAGAAAGTGTGTTATTATTTGGGAAGAATGTGAGTCATTCTCGAGTAATACGTCTGCAACCTTCTCTCTACTGGGGCCTAAGTACCCACTGTAGCAGTTGACTCTATTTGGGTAGTGAGGCAGAGTAGTCTAGGGCCTGGTCAGGGCTGCTACCTTCGTCCGAAGACACACAACAAACAACACTCAATAAATCACTGTCAGGTTAGTGCTTTTACTTCTACAAGGAAATGTACTTTGTTATGAACACACTACTCAAAACTATGCAATAATTTATAAGTATTTACATGCTGGTAGATCGAAATACCTATCTTGACACTCTGTTAACAGTTCACACCCTCAAGTGAGCCATAGTCCCTGTTAACAGAATAATTCTCAGAAATACCTGACATAATAGAATGAGTTGTAGTTAACAAACGGCAGGCCTACTGTCTTTGCCAGGGTGCCACCACAATAATAA
Organism: Pleurodeles waltl; assembly: GCF_031143425.1. Taxonomy (NCBI): domain Eukaryota; kingdom Metazoa; phylum Chordata; class Amphibia; order Caudata; family Salamandridae; genus Pleurodeles; species Pleurodeles waltl. The sequence continues at coordinate 323,814,032 of NC_090436.1, forward strand.
AAGTGGAGGTATGCCATATTAAATAAATGCAACTCATTAAAATCACTGAGGCTGGTACCGTTATCATGTATTAATACATGTGCTAATTCAAAGTCAACTTTATCATTGCCAAACAAGCATTTCCATGACCGTCATTAATAAATGTAATGGTTTACTGTTAAATTTATCATTGTCAATAAAGCAACTACATTTGCAATACACTGGGTGCATTGGTCGTTTTACTCCTCTTTTTACATGCTGCCCTAGCACTCTATGGACTTTGGACTAAAAGCTCCATCTCCATACAATGCAAGATAACTGAATTTTAGAGTCGAGCTCAAGTGACCACATAGGATGTTACCTGCAGAATTAAGTGCATCAGCCTAGTGTCCCTCTGGAGTCTGTGTGATGTGAGACTCGCCCACCTGTAACATTTTACAGGACCCTTCAGCCCGACTTCAAAATTCAATTACTTGGTACTGTCCAGGCCTCCTCAGATGTTAATCACCAACATAAAACGGTAATGTAATAGAGTGTGTGTGTGAGTGTGGTACGGATCATTAGCCTTTCGCACAATTAATTGTGAGAAATGTGCTACACCTTGATAATCTTAGACACAGCAGGAAGACGGGGTCAGCTGGGTCCTGATGAAAGGTGGAAGATCCTGATGGCTAAGTAAATCCGCCTGAAACATGTTGACTGAGGGATGTCGATCATTTCTCCTTGTACATCTCACTCTGAATTTAACCAGCCAACGATATTCTATGAATACAGTTAGAAGGATTCATCAGCAGGCCAGCTTAAACTTCAGATCACTCCTAACCCTTGCGATAAACATCAACAAGCTCACTCCAAAAGTGGGGTTGAGTCTGCCCAGTAATATTAGCTGTACCAGGCTCAGGACTCAGTGATGAAGCATGTCACATATTAGTGCCGGTGAGATTCTTTTTGAAAAAAATAAGGACTATTTTCTAGGGAATAGGTTTCATTAACATTTTCAGTAGAAGGCCTCGTATCAGATATTTAAGATAATTTTGGGGGGAAGGTGATGTGCCCTTCCATTAACATCCAATTAAAATTATACTGCGCATAGCGCGTTCCTGTGTTACTGCTCCACGTTTACCAGAAGGATGCATTATGTACAACACCACTGGAAAACAGATGTCCACTCCAGTGTTTAAGCTTAGTTTTATTGTAAGTGTATTCCCGCCATGTTTAGGCAGTGGCATGTTTTTTCTGTTTTCAACTTTTTCCTATTAATTTAGCTTGCAAACTGTTCTTGAGTTTGAGTGTGTTTTTAGGCTTTTGATTTCAACATTTGACAACCAGCATTCTCCACGTCGGTATTGACAAAGTGGCATACAATTTGTGTCCACTGATTATTGAGGCACCTCATTTTTATTTGTAATTCAAAACTGGAACGGTGACTTGCCATGGTTTCATTTTTATGTTCTTTAGAAGAAAAGCCTGGGTGAGCATATCTCTTCCGCTCGAGGCACTGACATATATTTTCAAAAATGTGATGTTAATGGACAAAATAAATTCACAGCTATTCCTTTTCCTGATGATCGGTTTCAGTGTCTGTGTCCATACATTCTCAACATTAAAACATTTTAGTTACATGTACATAAATAACTGCAAAAAAAGAAATGAATCTCTACCAGTGCCGACCAATTTTCTAACTTACGACCATATAAATATTTAGCATGTGTGTGAGAAACTGCAAATAGCTAAATGGGCCCTCAGTTTATCAATTTATCTGTTTGATTTAGAATTGCTGTGAAAGAACAATCAGAGATTAAGATACAATGCCAATATAGTTGCAGCACCACAGGAAATAAAGGGTTGGTTGTCTCTGAAAAGCAAGAGAAGTTGCCAAAGTGTGTTTTGTAACTCTGTGAGGAATTGGGTTGTTGGTTGATGGTGGGGGCGAATGACAAAATTCACTAAATTAACCTATACTTAACCCTCAGGTAGCTTGGCACAAATGCAGACAGGCTTAACTAGTGGCAATGCGTAAAGTATTTGTGCAGCACAAAAACAGTAGAGGTGACAACAAAACAAACAAAAATCCAATCAGTAGAATCTGAGTTTTGATTTTTTTAAAGTTTAAAGTAAAAACTGGTGTCTTGAAGACCAAAGCACCAATTGTGGCCATCTAGTCGTGCAAGACTGGGTCAAAGATGAAAAAATATAGTGACCGTGATGGAGCATGAGCCGGATACACAAAGTGGATTGGGTCCGTTCAGTGCTTAGGTTCGGACTTAGAAGAAATTGTTCTGAGAAGGTAACGCTCAGCTGGGCAAGGCTGCAGGTGGTGCCAGAGGAGAAAGCGTCATCTTCGGGGAGCCGCTTGACAAAGCCGCAATGATGATTTCTACTTTCAAATGTAGTCTCTTTTTTAAAAGTCGAAAATCTTCGGTGGGACGAAACTAGAGGCTGTAGTCAACGAGTTCCAGGAAGTCGGATACCCTTTTCCAGAAGGCCCCCTAAACAGGATTTGCTGCTGTGATGAAGAAATTTGAAGGAAGTTGCTTCGAAGTCAGGCTGACCGGTGAAGCACCTCAGGCGGATAGACAATAAAGTTGGTCCTGGCCTCCTCTCGGTTCTCGGAGCTGTTTGTAGCCAAAACTTTTCAACTCCCTAGTTTTGCCTTTTGGCCAGGGCACCTTTAACTCTACCACCAAGACTTCGGGACTGGAGGGGGGGACTTAGGAAGGGGTTAGGACTCACTCAGCCTGGGTCCAGGTGTGGGTGTAAAGTAGTTGGAGACTTTTCTGTCCCTGAGGCTCTGATCATGAGGCCATCCAACTAGCCCTTGGAGTCACTCTGGTAGTCCTGGGTTCACCAATATAACAGGGCTCAAACAGCAGGGCAGGCCTCTGAGGGTTTAATGCACACTTCAGGCAGCAAAGCAGACCTTCCAGGTGCAGTGAGGCAGTATTTTGAAGTACACAGCAGGCCACAGCAGCAGGCAGTCCTCAAAGAGTCCTTCTATGGGTACAGAAAATGAACTGAAGAGTGGGTCTCAGGGTCCCCTTTTTATGCATAGTGCCGTCTTTGAAGTAGGAGAATTTTCTAGAGAAGGCCCTTTGAAGTGCTCGAAGGTTCCCGATTCCCTGCTTTGGCTCTAATCTGACTGCATGAACAATGGAGGGGTGACAAGTTCTTTGTGTGAAGGCATAGCACAGCCTATTCCACAAACAAGGCACAAAGAAACTCTGACACACAATCAACAAGGTCATTTGGAAAGGCACATCCATTGCCCCCACACAACAATGCCATAGCTGATAAAAGCTAAACAGGGGGACACATGTCCTGAACTCCCTTGTTAACCACCATGCAACCTACTATACACTCAACATTCAATTGGAATTGGTTGGAAGGTCGCAAATTCCCACCTCAAAGAAGTAGGCAGAAAATTAAAATATCCCCACTTTGAACCAAAGCTCTGATGGCATCAAGCAAGTGAAGAAAGTGAGCCAAAACCTTCATAGAAGAACTCATGTGTGTCTTCCATTCAAGCATCTATCCATTCATCCTTTTACCCTTTTATTCACCCACTTTATAGCCACCATTTCACCTTTACATTCTGTCACCCATTCATTCTTTCATTCATCGGTTAACCTTTCACCATTCCTTCCATACATTGGCAATTCCATCCATCTTTTCAAACATCCATCATCTATTCATAAATCCATCCACCCATAGATCCATTATTTGACTTACTCATCGAACAACAAAGCATTTCATCCATCAATTGATTCTTTTGCACATTAATTCATCCTTTCATCACCCATCTATCCTCTCAGATTTTCATTTACTCTGCCATCTTTTGACCCACTCATCCATCGACCCTCTTAGATTTCCATGTACTTTGCCACCTTCTATCCATCATTCATTCGATCAGATTTCCATTTATTCTGTCTTCCTTTCACCCACTCATCTATGAATCTGTCACCTTCAGATTGCCATTTACTCTGCCATCCTTCCACACATCCATACCTTCATCCATCCTTTCACCCACACATCCATTCATGCTCTCAGATTTTCATTTACTCTGCCATCCTTTCATCCACCCATCTATCCATCTTCTCACCCACTCATCCATCCACTGTTTCACCCACTCATCCTTCCTTTTACCCATCTATCCTTTCACCCACTCATCCATCCATCCCTTGACGCACTCACCCATCTCTTGCATCCACTCATCCAGCCTTTGTTTCCATTTCTATCAACTTATCTTTTATGTTTCCTTTTCACATTAATTATTGGCTATTATCTGTTAAGTTGCAGATAGGTCAATAGGTCAAGTTGCAGAAGAGGTCAGTATAGAACCACGCAGCTGCTAGAACAGGGGAGGAAGTGGGGTTCACAGTGCTTCCGTCCCCATACCCTATAATCAGAACACTCCTGAATAACTCACAGTCTCCAAATCAGCAATCCTCACCTGTGTGTCTTGAGAACACATTTCCCCCACAGAGAGTCTCCTCTGAACAGATGGGCATCAGTGTGACGCTGGCTGCACAAATCACAAAGTGGCTAAGACGACGCCAGACACTCCCCTATACAAATACACACCACCACACTTGTCAGATAGCAGCGGGAGACAGACATGTTCGAATAAATGTAAAAGAAAAAAAAAACATTTCATCCAGTCGCACTCGGCAGTGTGGTAGAGTGGACTTGCTCTACTGTAGATTGTGGACAGAGCATGTCCAGAAAACTGAGAGTTCACAGCGGCAGTGGAAAGAATCCGTGTAAAGACGAGCCATCTAGTGTGCAATGTATCGCCTCAGGGTTCCTATCTCCCATTTCATTGTCTGCTAAAATTGGAGCAGTTAATTAAAAAACTCTAATGGCATCCTCGAGAGAAAAAAGAATGAATGTTCAGGTCTATGTTTCCGTGCGTTCCGCAGTGTACCAGACATGCTCTATACATCGGGTTTCACATCTCTGACAAACACCATTCATTCAAAGTATTATCGTAGGTACCACACAATTGTGTGTTTTCACAAGTGTGGTGGTGCGGTGCGAGTTAGACGGAGGCTTGTAGCCTTTTTAAGCAGCACTATTTAAGTGCGCACAGCATCGAAATTTACGACGACATTTGTGCACGTTGTGATCGAATAAATGCAGTACTTAAGCTGAACAGCAGAGGGTACTCCCTTCTAACAATACCAATTATGACTAGGTTTGCGTAAAAAACAACATTCAGTGTGTTTCACATTTCCACAATTGGAACGATTTTTTATCATCATGTAAACAATCTTTCTATTTCATAATAATAATCTCATCATAACAATTTCCAAACTGTAATGTTCAAATGAGCAGTGTGAAATGTAGTTAGGCTTAAACCCCGTCTTCCACACTTCTGGTGGTCCATAGAAATCTACGCGATGTATCCTCGGCAGCGAGAACTTCATCCTGGTGAACGATGCTCTGTGCATCTCGCGTGGCCGGCCAAGCACAGGCACTCCTTCGCTAATGGCCCTGGAAAGACGCGACGTGAGTCATAACACGGGTTATGAGCACTGCATCCTATAGCTGCTGAGTTCCACAGGTCTGCACATTTGAGATTGAACCGTAACCGAACTTGAACTGTGCTCACCACTTTATGGAGCTGCCCAGTGTGTGATATGCTATTACAATTGTTGAGTGTGGTGGAGAGGCCATGCCTCGTGAGAGATGATGACTCGAGTGAGCCATGATACCCCTTCCCCACCACAGAAATGGTAATAAATAGGTTATGATGTATGCATCTGAATATATGGTATGTGACGGCATATTTACATGTCTATTTGTTTTAACGAATGTGGAATTGGCCTAACAGATAGTGGTGGGCTGAGGCGACACCATGGTGACTCAGTCATCAGTTTCACTAAAGGTGTTGGTGGGCACTCATCTCCACGTCACAGGGGCCATCTTGGCTCCTCCTTTCTTGTTCGTGTCTCTTACCACCTTTGTTAGAGACCACAGAGCTTCGGACAGGCGGGGTCTGGGGTTATCCGGAAAGAGAGGGCAGGTGTTTCGGGGGCAGGGAAGCGTGTTTATATACCAAAGGGACCCGGGCTTGCTCTCTTTCTGCGCCTTGCTTGTCATGGGGGTTTTGTTGCCAACAAGGCGATTTTCCCACCCACGCTGGCCCTTGTTGCTGGAGTCGAGGAGGGTATGACAGAAAATAGGAGAGGCAAGCAGAAAGGTTTCCCTTATCAACTTCAATCTGGGTCGGTTAAACTTTTGATGTGGGTTTAGGATGTCTGGAGCGTTAGGTTGGCCTGACGGTGGTTTGACTCTCTAGTCTCCCTCTGGGGTTGCTCATGTCTGGGGATGGTGTGGCTGTGCTTGGCCACAGGTTGTGGCCGCTCTGCCCTGCGCCGTGGCCTGCATTCAATGTAAGTAGTTAAATCTACATCGGCAAATACTTCCAAGGAAGGATGCATACTATCCACATATGTATACAACAGCTTTAGATCCGTTTTACTTTCCTTAAGCTATACCAGTATTATGATGGCAAGCGATTTTGGCTTGTTCGCATGCAGTATGTACTGTTTCTGTCAATAATGGCATGTGCTGTAACAAATACACATAATTGGCACATAATTTACTTGTAAGTCGCTATTAAATGGTACTCCATGTACCCAGGGGCTATAAATTAAATGCTAATAGTGGATCTGTAGCACTCATTGTGCCACCCACTAAAGTAGACGTTGAAACAATATCTCAGGCCTGCCACTGCAGTCAGTGTGTGCAGTTTTAAACTGCTATTTTGACCCGGCAAACGAAACCTTTTGCCAGGCCTAAGCCTTCAATTTTAATACATATAAGTCACCCCTAAAGTAGGCCATAAGGCTCATAGGGCAAGCTAAATTGTAACTAAAAAGTAAGACATGTGGGTTTGAGTTTTAGATGTCATGGTAGTGAAAAACTCCTTAATTAGTTATTTACAACTGTGAGGCCTATTGCTCCCATAGACTAATTAATACATTTAATAAGTGCTAATTTGGGGTTGGGAGCAGATACAGATGTGCTGTTTAGACTCAATTGTAATTTGTAATTAAAAATCCTCTTTAATGGTACAGTCAGATTTAAAGCCACAATTGTTAAGATGCCACTTTTACAAAGTATGCATTTTCTTGTCTGAAACATTTGGTGCCTGCTGCCTGGGTCACATGACAGTGGATAGCTTAGCTGCTTAGCTGTTGGCATTTGTGTATTCCTCCCACACAGTAAAACAAAGGGGGCCTAGATGGTTGGGTGGAAATGTTCCCTGCACACTCAAACGTCAAAGGGCTGCCAACAGCACACATACAAAGGAACCTGACACCAGCCTTGTTTCACCCCAGACTACTTGGTGCTTTGACAGGGAAGGAGAGAACTTTCTAGAACCAGAAGTGGGGGTAGTATAGGGGTTGCCCCTCAATTTAAAGGCTGGCACTAGGTATAAATATTGGACATCCTCAGCCACTCATCATATCACTTCTGGAACTCTGGAAGGCTCAGAAGAAGGACTGCCCTGCTGGTGGAAGGATAGCACTTCTGCCCGAGGAAGGAAGCCTGGACCTGCTCCTTGAACTTAGGACCACTGGATTGACTCCAAGAGCTAGCTGGCTGGCCTCCTCTGTGAGCTAAAGGCATATAACAAGTTATAGATACCTGTCCTTCATCTGGACAGCTGACCAGACCTGCCTAAACCTTGCTGACCTCTAATAGATTGAGCCCCTGATCCCCAAGAGGTACCTCCCCAGGTCCTGGACCCTTGTTGTGGCATCAATGTGCACTTCTCTGTAAGGAAAGGCAAAATTCTGAAGTTTTTGGATTTTTACGACTGTGACTCTGCTGTCTGTGATGTCCACCAACGCAAAGCTCTTGTGAACCTAAGTCTTCACACTACAGCAACTGCCATCAACAACCAGCAATGCAAAACCTGCACCTTGCACTACAGCAACAACAGCCCATGAAGCTCCAACTATCTGTGATCTGTGATGCCTGACCAGATCTTTGTGCTACTGCAATGACTGTTCATTACGCTAGGCCTTTCCCTCACAATGACAATCTATGATGCTCTCCCTGCTTCTTGTGGCCTCCTCCACTACAAACTGGACTCTTTGTGCCAGACTTTGAGATGGTAACTTTTTCAATTGGACTAACCTGGTCCCTGTATTTGAATTGTGCACCATTATAGTCAGCCTGAACATGTAGCTTTCCTGTGGTCTAGCACAACCAGCTAACCACGAGTTGTGCCTTCTGCTTTCAGATGCTATTTCTAGTCCTTAATTTGAGCTACTGATTGCCAGTGGGGGAATACTGGAACTTATTTTTAGGGACCAGCCAAAGGCCCCAAACTCTTCATGGAGGAAGAAAGCAGGAACCTTCAAGAATGAGATAAAATGGCAGGGAGTATAGTAGTTAATAAAAGAGGCAATGAGATGATTTTAAGACTATCAGCCCTGTATTCCGCACACCAAGAGTTTCTGACCAGAGCTTTGGGCACCGGCACACTTTCTTTTATAAATGAGGCACTCGTATTTCTACTCGCAACTTCGAAACTGCATATCTCCAGTTCTACTGATTGGATATTTGTTGTTCTGGTTTCATTTTATTTATTCAAATGTAATCATTTTTTTCTAAATTGGTTTATGTTAGAAATGGGGTCTCTAGTTGGCAGTCGGTTTGCACCCTGTCCAAGTAGAGACTCTCACTCTAGTCAGGATAAGGGAGATACCCGTTCAGATAACCCCCGCTCACCACCTTGGTAGCTTGGCATGAGCAGTCAGGCTCTCAGAAGCAATGTGTAAAGCATTTGCACATTACAGAGTAATAAATGAATATACTACAAAAGGACACCACACCAGTTTTAGAAAAATATACAATGTTTATCTATATAAAACAAGACCAAATACGATAAAAATCCACCATACAGTAATCCATATATGAATTCTGCAAAATGTACTCAAAAATATAGTTCCTGGAAGTCGATAGCTCCACCCGGGGCTATCACGGCGTCATGATCAACAAAACCAACAATTCAGGCCAGCCGTGGCATCGCGGGCAAGCTACGGTGTCAGGAAGACTGGCACACAGTACCTTTGGGATTGCAGGGCATCGTGATCCTCAGAGTGAGCTCCGGAGAGCGGCATCGCTGATGTCAGTTTCAGAGTCAGTGTGGGAGTTGTCGGGCGCTTGAAGTCACACACCTTGCGGATCGAACTCCGGGCTGATGATGTCAGGAGCACTGGCGTGGATGGCGTCGGGCTGTAGTGCGAAGCCAGACGATGCGACGTGCAGTGCCCACAGGTCGCGGTGCAGGCACCGGCTCGGTGACGGCCTCCAGCGGCGTCGGTGAGACCAGGGCTGCGGTGTGAAGTGGGGCGGTGCGACATGCAGTGTCACCAGGTCATGGTGCAGGCAGCGTCGTCGTCATTGTTGAAGTGCTGTCGTCTGTAGGCCCAAGCCAGCGGTGCAGGACAGTGCGTTGTGACCCTCACGAGCAGTGTCCACAGGCCACGGTGCGAGCAAGGATGCCTGGTGACGACACTGGAGTCGATGATGCTGGCGTCGGTGGACCGGGGCTGTGGTGCGGGATGGGACGGTGCTTTGTGTACCTCATGAGTGGTGTTCACAGGGCACGGTGCAGGCAGCTGCACTGGTGTCAGCAGGAGGAGTATCGTCGGGGATGACCAGGCTGCGGTGTGAGCAGTGAGGGGCCCACAGGTCGTGGTGCAAGCAACCGCTCTGTCAAGTCGTCTGATGACGGTGTAGGTGAGACCAGGGTTGCAGTGCGAAGCCGGGAAGTGCAGCTCTGTGCTGCATTGGCAGGTCACACTGCAGGCTAGCAGCACCGTTGGCAGTGCCACAGTGGTTTCTCCTCTTGAACAGTACAAAACACACAGTTCCCAGTGCTGCAGGTCAAGGAAACGTTGATGTCCCTGAGACCTCCAACAGGAGGCAAGCTCTACTTCAAGCACTCTTTTCAGGCAGAAGAAGCAACTGCAGGCCAGTCCAGCGAAGCAACACAGCAAATGAACAGTACTCCTCCTTCAGCTCTTCAGCTCTTCTCCTAGGCAGAGGTTCCTCTTGATTCCAGAAAGATTTTAAAAAGTCTGGGGTTTTGGGTCTTCTTCTTATGCCCCTTTCTGCCTTTGAAGTTGGCAAACTTCAAAGCAAAGTCTCAAGTGTTTGTGAGATCCTTCTTTGTCCAGGCCAGGCCCCAGACACACACCAGGGGGGTGGTGACTGCATTGTGTGAGGGCAGGCACAGTCCTTTCAGGTGTGAAAAACCACTCCTCCCTCCCCTCTAGCTCAGATGTCTCATCAGGACATGCAGGCTACACCTCCACCCCCTTAGTGTCACTGTTTAGAGAGGGGTAAAACAGCCCAACTGTCAAACTGGCCCAGACAGACAATCTACAAACAGGCAGAGTCACAGAATTGTTTAAGCAAAAAAATGCCTACTTTCTAAAAGTGGCATTTTCAAACAGACAATTTAAAAACCACCTTCACTAAAAGATGTATTTTTAAATTGTGAGTTCAGAGACCCTAAACTGCACATTTTTATCTGCTTCCAAAGGGAATCTGCTCAGCCCCCATGTTAACCTATGAGAGGGATAGGCTAAGCACAGTGAAAAACGAATTTGGCAGTATTTCACTGTTAGGACATGTAAAACACACTAGTATGTGTCCTACCTGAAACATACACTGCACCCTGCCCCTGGGGCTACCTAGGGCCTACCTTAGGGATGCCTGACCTGTAGTAAAAGGATAGGTTTAGGCCTGGCAAGTGGGCACACTTGCCAAGTCGAATTGGCAGTTTAAAACTGCACACACAGGCACTGCAGTTCCAGGTCTGAGCCATGTTTACATGGCTACTAATGTGGATGGCACAACCAGTGCTGCAGGCCCACTAGTAGCATTTGATTTACAGGAGCTGGGCACCTCCAGTGCACTTTACTAGGGACTTACCAGTAAATCAAATATGCCAATCATGGATAAACCAATCAACAGTACAATTTACACATAGAGCATATGCACTTTAGCACTGTTTCTAATCCTAAAGCCAACACAACATTGTCAGAAAAATTAGGAGGAAAGAGGCAAAACGACTGGAGATCACCCTGCAAAAAGGGCCAGGTGCAACAGTTTAGGATTTGTCTTGAGTTCTGTTTTTACTTTATTACTGTTTTTGTGCTGCATAATTAATTTACACACTGCCTCTAAGTTAAGCTTGACAGCTTTGTGTATAGAATATATAGATTCACTGAAAAAATAAATATCATTTGAGATGTCATCAGTAATATCATCAATTATGTCATTTAACATTTCATGAGTGATGAAATATGTGTCACTTTAACCTTCACTTTTTTCCAACGAGTTTTGTTTTCTTTTTTTCATCATATTCAGCCAACTCCCCCAGTGCAAACTGCCTTTGACTTTGAGTATTGGCCGCTAGGTTTGGCCTCTGGCCAAGCCCTGCAACCAACCCCTCCATGGGCAGGCAACCCCCATTGCACATGACCTTCGGTCATGTGCAACAGTGGGTTGACCACATGGCCTGCGCCGAACTCCACTGTGACTGCCAACTCCATGCTACACATGGCCTTCGGCCAGGCCCTGCGGCGAGCACCATCATGAACAGCCATCCCCTTCTGTTCACGGCTTCTGGTCAGGCCCTGTGACCAACTCCATTGTTTGCCCATGTGCCCTAGACATGCAACCAACATTTCATACTGTAGGCATTTTTTTTACACATTTGCCCGAGGAAGCTTGCAAGGTACTGTAATAGTACGGGGGTGAAGCTAGAGAGGTAGCTCCCTCAGGAGTACTGCATTAACTCACAGAAGGGCTGTGTGAGTCCTGCAGCAGTACCAAGGTACCAGCAACACAAAATATTTTGTGGTCCTCCGACAAGTGCCTGAGGGTCAAGGTGTCCGTACTCTGCCATGTTATGCCCTATTTCTTAAGCATTTTCAGGATGTGGGGACTGGATGTAAGTTTTTTCTTTGTGGCAGTTAGCTAATCAGATCACCTGGTACCAAAGGACTGGTCCTGGTCCCAGAGGCACTGAAATGGCAGATGGAGAATAATCTCCACATCACATTTGCTTTTGGATGAGGTTCACTATCTGCCAGGGCATGGGATAGTACTCAACAGTAAATGGATTGAGGCAAGTGGGAGGATCTATCATCACACAATGTATTTCAGCTCGGACTCGTCCAGATGTCTTTCTACCCTACTCTTTGAAAGACACTGCTAAAGGGTTCTATGGAAATTAAGAACTTGGGGCTGAATTATATGTCAGTAGTGAATTTGAAAGGAGGAGACAGATGTTTATTAGTTTTTGGAATTTTACTATTGATTTTAGCTGTTGAGTTTTCTCAAACCACATCATTGTTACTGTAGACTGCCACTTCAAACTAGAGAATGCCATTAAAATGGATGCTTGGCCCACAGGAACTCATACATTTTGATTCATCTGATGTCAGGTAAGCAATACTATTGACCCGTGTTGAAATTGGCTTTCTCTGCAGGGTCATCCCCAAACCTTTGCTTTTTTCCCTCCACTATTTGCCGAATTTGTTTTTGTTGGCCTTAGGACTCTGTGCACTTTACCACTGCTGACCAGTGCCAAAGTGTATGTGGTTTCTGCCTAAAACAATGGTATGCTTGCTATATACTTAATTAGCATATTTAATTTACTTATAAGCCCCTAGTAAAGTGCACTAATGTGCCCATGGCCTGTAAATTACATGCTACTAGTGGGCATGCAGCAATGTTTGTGCCACCCACTGCATTAGCACTTTAAAACATACCCCAGGCCTTCCATTGCATCCTGAATGTAGTGTTACATTGCCATGTCAACTTGGCATTTAAAACCTCATGCCAAGCCTTAAACTCCCCCATTATTACATATAAGTCTTCCCTAAGGTAGGGATAGATAACAAATAGGGCAGGGTGCTACGTAATTAAAAGGCAGGACAAATACTTTTAAGTTTTACATGTCCTGATAGTGAAAAACTCCCAAATTCGTTTTTCACTACAGTGCGGCCAACCTTTCTCATAGGTTCACATTGGGGATTCCTCATTACATTTAATAACCTGTAATTCCTAATTAGGAAGGAGTAGATATGTCAGTACTTATGGAATTGTAATAATAAATCCTCTTTAATGGTAAAGTCAGATTTAATTTTACAATTTTGAAAATGTGCCTGCAGCCTGTCTCCAATACACGTCTGGGGTGGAGTGACAGCTGGGCTTGTGCATTCCCTCTAGACCGCCAAACACAAAGGAAGCACAGGTGTGATTGATGGGCCATCAACATCCTGATGGGCCATCCTGGGCAGGATAGAAGGGAGGAGCTGGGCACAGTCTCATACTTACACCTGAATAGACTGTGTCCTATCACCACAAAAAGGGCTGCATAATCCCTGTAGTGAGTCTGGACCCAGGTGAGGAAGTAAGGACCTCTGTGCATTTCAAAGACCCTTCTTTGATGTCACCCCCACTTCAAAGGCACAACCGAGTATAATTACGGGACAACTGACCCTACCAACTCAGTACACCACTGGACCTGTGAAGAACTCTGGCAGGCGGAAGGACAGATGTGCTGCTGCAAGGACTGCCACTCTGGACTGCTGCTCTGGAAGAACTGCTTTTCTGCTGTGCTATCCTGCTCCCTGCTACCCTCTGTCCTGCTGAGGAGGGACGGGACCCATCTCACTTGAACCCAGAGTGACCCCAAGGTCATGCTAGCTTACCCCCATTCTAAATCTCAGGAATATCAGACTGCTCATCATCCTGAAACAGCACCTTGCTGTAAGTATTGTCCTTCCAAGTGGTGCCAATTCAGTCCTCGGCCCTGCTGAGGAGGGACTGGACCCACCTCACTTGAACCCAGAGTGACTCCAAGGGCATGTTGGCTTGCCCCCTGTTCTAAATCTCAGAAACATCAAAGATTTCTCATCATTCTGCAACAGCACCTTGCTGCAAGTCTTGCCCTGCCAAGTGGTGCCAATCCAGTCCTGGGCCCTTAGAAGTGGACATAAAGTGCTGCAACTGCCAGAATCTGCCCATTGACCCTGTTGCACCAATCAGAATCAACGCTGATTCTTCACCGCTACCATGAGGATCACAGACACTGCATTGCCAACTGCGCAGTGCATTGTCTCCCACTTCTGACACATCTCATACATTGGGCAGCTCCGAACTGGCGCGTAGCCTACATTCATAGGATCAACAACAACACATTGCCTCCTCTGCATCCTGCAGTTTGGCTTTGACGTTGACGCATCCAAGAACTAGGATACTTTTTCAGAGGGCCAAGGTTGGTCCATGTATCTGACCCACGCTCCATTGAGCTCGGCCTGAATTTTAAATTTACCCCAGTCTCGTGCGACCAGAGAGCCCCATTTGGTGCTTTAAGCTTTTATGCACTAAAGTTTCATTTAATTTTTAAAAATTCCTATTTGAAGTTCTATTAATTGGATTTTTGTTGTTTTGGTCTTGTTTTGTTCATACAAATATAATATATTTTTATACCCTGATGTGGAGTCTTTGTGTGGTGTTTTCACTGTGTAATGTTTGAAGTGTTGCACAAATACTTTACACATTGCCTCTAAAGTTAAGCGTACCTGCTCTGTGCCAAGCTACCATAGAGTGAGCACAGGTTAATTTATGGTGTGCAGCTGTTTTTACCCTGAGTACCACTGTGGTTCCTGCTTGGACAGGATGCATGCCTCTGCCAATCAACCAGGCTGGCACCTTTTACCACCCTCCATTCCTTAACAAACTATAAGTTTCTGAGGGGCCTAGGGAAAGGCAGTGAGGTGAAACAATGACAATAACCAAGGTTCCTAGGCTTTCTCTTGCATTGTATTCATTTGTCTTCCTCTGTAACTGACAATACCTTCAGATGCAAAGGCAGTGTCAAGGATACCAAATGATAAGGTAGTGTTAGCAGCTGTTACTGCTAATTGGCATCCACAGAGGAACTTTAGATAAAGGTTAGTACCAAGAACACAAGAATATATCCTTAGCTACCTTTCCAAGAAGACCTGCTTACATCTGTAAGGGTAAACTTTGAATACCTGTTCTTACCTCTGACTTTAATCTTTTAGCCCTATTATGAGATTCCAAGAACTGAGAATTCACTGGCCATGGCAACAGAAACATACACACGTTTACCATATAGTAACAACCTGCCTACTGGGAAACCTGCTTCTGGAGTCCTGAGCGCTGAGGAGCTCTGAATGTCCTGCAACCAGGGGGATTTTCTAGCTAGAAAGACTCTTGTAGAAGAGAACTGGGTTCATTAAAACCATCCTTTATCTCAGTGAATGTTTGATTTTGCTTTATTTTGCATATCAAATTGGAAGATTATTTATATTGAAACCCATTTGTTGGAAAGTGGAAAATTTGGTAAGGGCAGGTAAGTACCTACACTTAGCAATAGGCCACAAACCCCCAATAGGTCCAGTAAAGGTCTTAGTAAATTAATCCTTGCTCAACCCTTAATAGCTTGGCTACAAGTAGATAGGCTTAACTTTGTAGACAGGTGTGTAAAGCATTTTATATTGTCGCATAGGCTCTCATTATCCTAATGAGACTACTGGATTTGGGTGGCAGAATCACTTGCACTGTTGGGGACTGACTCTGAACACACTACAGGTGACACCTGTCGGCCTAATCCGGGTTTTGCTCCGGCTAACTAGCAGTGCCTCATCTCCACCCAAGAGTAGGGATGATTGTGCAACCGAGTGCAAGACGCAATTGACTCCTCAGGGAAATCATGGTCGCTCAGATCTCGTCCTTTTCTCTCAGTTACATTAGTCTCACATATACAAGGACAATCAGACAATCAGAGGCAGAATAGAGTTCAGTAAGGTTTTATTGAAGTAACTGCATCTTAGATAATAAAGAATGTATTGCAAAAACTAGGACGATGAAGCATGACAGGATTTAAATTGTGACAAGGAGAGTGAAACGTAAAAATAACGCTACCATATTGTGAAAAGCAAGGAGTGCTTCTGTCCAAGCACATGCAGGCCCCCACCCTCTTGAGTGACCACTTGCTGGGAAGTGTGGCAAAATCAATCCCAGGGAGCAACATTCCCCCAAAATCCAAGAGGGCAAAATTCAATCTTAGAGATTAGATCTGGCTGATCCGCCCACTGGTGTGCCTACACTCCTCTTCACACACCTCTTTCTAGCCCTCTCCTAATCTAATCAGGGGGCACCTGGTTGTCTGAGGCTGCAGAAAATGGGGGAGGTTCAGTTGCTGTCCCAAAAGCCCTCCCCTCCGTTGAAGTCCAGGTTGGCTGCTCTACCCCATCCTGTTCTACCATCTGCTGAGACACATCTCCTCCCACCAGATCCTTCCTTTGTTTCAGCCCAGCCCTCTTCACACCTCATGTGATGCTATTAATTGTGTTTGACCAATGACTTTGTGTTTCACCACTGCGCATATTAGTTGCTCAATGTTCACCAGTAGCACATTATATGTTTTGATCAGTTTAGCTGCCTATTGGCTTTGACATGGCGTTCGATATTACATTTGATATTTAGGTTAGCTGCCTATTGGCTTTAATGTAGGGTTAGACATTGCAGTTGAGACATTGCAGACGAGCTGTGTTTTTCCAAGCTGTGTTTTTCCACAAGATGGACCAAGCTGTTTTCTTCACACCAGACCTTAGCTGATAAGAGCATGTAGATTTTGTGTTTACGTCGCAATCCAGTCTGAGAGCGAGTGAGCTCAGGAGAATTGGCCTCTTTTCAAGGTTCTTCGGCTCTCACATTGAGTTTGCTTTTAAGGATGACTCTGGGCTACAGAGAGGTAGATTAAATCTGCTTAACTTCAGACAGGAACTAGACGTCAGTTGCCTGCCTCCCGTTTGGGTAGAGAATCTCTTTCTCGCAGTTGACCGGAGTCATCAACTTGCAGACCCCGGAAAGATGAAGCTGAATATAGGCCCTACCGCCTTGCCCATACGGTGATGAATTTTGACTTTTATGCTTTGCTTTGAAGTTATGCTATAATATAATCACCTATATTTGCTGTGTACATTGCAATTGAGAAGTACATTGATATATTTTGCTTTCATTGCTGCGACTACTTTTGAACGTGTGCTTCAAATCTGCTAATTTAGTCTCTCAGGAACTTGTGGGTGGGGAATTAATAACAATAAATGTGTTCTTTAAACTCAGAAGTGCATTCCAGAGATGTTCTGTAAGCTCGGTTATGAGATAAGAGGGAAAGCAGAACACCTCATCAAGGCAACCTGGCTCAGGCTGCCAGAGGCTGACCAATCGG
Organism: Pleurodeles waltl; assembly: GCF_031143425.1. Lineage (NCBI taxonomy): Eukaryota > Metazoa > Chordata > Amphibia > Caudata > Salamandridae > Pleurodeles > Pleurodeles waltl. The sequence goes on from NC_090436.1 coordinate 323,831,316, forward strand.
AGAAGGGCATTACAGGGCTGAAGTTGGTAACTTTTAAAAATCTTTCCCTCTTTAAGTTATATTAAATTCAACAGTAGCAAGTTGTTGGATTTATTATACCTTTTAATTTGATACCAAAACTTGCTATATTTAGGTCCTTCCTATGACAAGTACGACTTTATTATTTAAAATAAAGTCTCACAATGTTACCCTAATGAACCCATTCACTACAATGGGGAAAACTAATTTGGCTATTTTTCCCTCACCAGGGCTTATGAAACAGTCCCTGCTTATAGTTAAACTGCACCCAACACTTCAGCACTTAGGGCACATCTTAGGGGAGACTTAGATGTAAAAATAAGGTAGCTTAGGACTTTGAAAGTACTTTTAATTCCAAAGTCAAATTTGGGGTTAACTTTAACTTAAAAACAGCCAGCAAGGCAGGCATGCTTTTAAAATGACACTGGGCACCACAGCAGTGCACCTATAGGTGTACTATATATACTGGGGCCTCTGAACCTACATGCCGTACCATATACTAGGGACTTATAAGTAGGATGGTACAGCCAATTATAATTCACCTAATTTGCGTATACCATTTTAATCAGAAGACAGGTCCTGAGACTATTTAGCAGTACCCAGGGCAACATCAGAGCCAGGAAAACACCAGTATGAGTTAAAAATGGGGGCAAACAGTGAGGGGCTTCTGCAATCAGTCCAGTTTTTCCACACAATCTCACCTGCATCAATCACAAATTGATGAATTCAATACCCTGCCACGGCTGAAAATGGATAATGGAATGCTTGAACCAAACACCTCTGGGGTTGATGCTGTTTTAATAGACACTGTCTCCTGGAGAAGCTCTTCCATCTCCAAGCCAGAACCACCATCTAGGGAGAGGTTCATCCACATGTGGGAACAATCGGTTGACTATCGTTAGGTGACTTGATGCAAATTTACTGCCTAATCAAGAGTTCCACAATTTTTTTCTGACAGGACTACGCCATAAGTTCTATCTGATGCTTTTTTAAAGCAACACAATGCTGTTATTGTGAAAAATATCTCAAGTTTCACGTACTTCTTTAGGGCTGTCAGTGTGATGTTGGTTTGCATTGTTTGTGTAAGAATAAATCATATTATTAAGCAATCACTAACTACTAGCTTTAATCATTGTATAGCCCATCACAAAAAATATTTGTTAACATCTGAATGACGTGCTGTTTTAGGTAGTACTACTTTGTAAACCTTTATCTATGTTGCAACATTTCATAGTGTCATGGGTATATAGCTTACAATGCTAGAAACTCTGTAAATCAGAAACTTTCATCAAAGTTTGCAGTTCTTTTAAGGATAGTGGCTCAACATCCATCATTTAATAAGAAGCCTTGCCTTACTTACCTGGAGGCTTAGGTCATTGTAGGGCAAGGAAGCCCACTGTAAGATGCTAGGAGCAGGCAGAAGCCCTTCTAAGGGTTCAGATCTGTCTCCGGTACTCCCCACCAGAGGTCACCACCACAGCCCCACCCGAAACAGGGAACAAATTGCATGACACACCAACCCTGCAAGGCAACCATGTCAATTAACGAGAAACTGATCCATCTCAACAATGTGGCCGTTTACTGCTTTGGCAGATTTGAATTTATTATCTCTCTGAAAAGTGTTAACACATTTTACTGCTACTGATAAAGGAGCTCAAATAAAGGCACATTTCGTCAGGCAGCAGTCCAGCTATCATGTGATGATTCTTAAGGCAGGAAAACACAACCCATACAACATGTGCTCGAGGAAATGAGCTGCCTCATAATTCCACCAGGAACAAATTAAATGCACTTTGCTTCATGTACACAACAATGATTCAGCGGTCTTTCCAACTGGCTTTCAATATTCACCCTGTATCCCATCTTCCTTATCAAATGCTATCTTTGCGTAGAGCTCAGTCAAACATATGTTAAAACAGATGTCGATACAAAATTCTGAAGAGTGAAAAAAAGATCAATTGAGCTCTTGTACATTTTACATTTTTAGAACCAAAACTGCTTAAGTCCGCCTAGAAAGAAAAGCCAAGAAAGTAATCACATGCAAATTAAAATTGTTCATTTTAGAGTAATCCTTTAGCTCTTATTTATGCAGCGTATTCATTTCCAGTTAAGTTTCTAGTGCAAAGCCACTAACGCATAAGGCTTTTTATTGTGTGTCTTACTCCTAATAATTCAATTATAAGATTTTGTTTTATTTTGTGATGGTGGTAGGAGACCCTAATCTCCTCCGCTCTTCTGGCGGAGGACCAGTTACTATATTTAGAGAATTCCCTTTGACTAGTGGGTACAGCATCTATTTTAGGACATCCTCATTCCTCACTCCTCATCCCTACTTCTCATTCCCGCTTCTCATCCATCATCTCTACTTCTCATCTGTCATACATCATCCCTACTTCTCATCCATCATCCCTGTTTCTCTTCCATCATCCCTACTTCTCATACATCATACTTCATCCCTACTTCTCATCCATCATCCCTACTTCTTCTCCATCATCCATCATCCCTACTTCTCATCCCTGCTTCTCATCCCTACTATTCATCCATCATCCCTATTTCTCATCCATCATTCCTACTTTTCTTCCGTCATCCCTACTTCTCATCCATCATACATCTTCCCTACTTCTCATCCATCATCCTTACTTCTCTTCCATCATCCCTACTTCTCATCCCTCACCCCTGCTTCTCATCCATACTTCTCATCCATCTTCCATCATTCTTACTTCTCATACCTCATCCATAATCCCTACTCCTCATTCCTCATCCCTCAGCCATACCAAAAACATTTTCAGTTTTGTGAAACACACATACAAAGACTATGATTCATGCAAGTGTATTAATCAGTGTATCAGGTATAGCAAACGAGGGATACAGGGTGTATGAGTTGCATATCTTCCATACTGGTAAGAATTGAACTTTAAGAGTGGCTGGCCTGGAGTAACACAGATCCAGAATTTAAAATGTAGTACAGTGGTTGGGTTTGCTTGCCCTATTAAAAAGTACACAATTTAGCAACCTTATAATAAAAAAAAAGGGGAAAAAAACAATAGGTTTCTAAACCAATGTATTTATGTTAGCATTCAGCTGTTTGATGCTGGTTACTGTGCCTTATTAGAGGGTTTGTATTTTATGCAAGTAATAAAAGGATTTCTATGACAAAATCATAAAATAACCATGAAATATAAATCTGTGAGCTGCATGTTAAACGTTGTGCTTTGCAGCAGGCACATCTACTTTCTTTCTTTGTTTTGAATTGAAACTTTCACTAGACAGAATTTAGACCTCTCCAGCAAGTTTATTAATCACCACAGTTTACTTGACATTTTTATTATCCCCTGATAATTGCAAGTTATGCTAAACACTCTGCAGTATGTGCCTGCAACCCTATATGTTATGCTCACGTGAAGTGCTCCTGAACTTGGGGCCCAGTGCTGGGTGCAACCCTAAATCCTAATATTATTTAATTTTCTGAACAGCTGCGGCCCCCCTGATTAGGAGTCATGGACCCACAGGGGTCCGAGGACCACAGGTTGGGATCACTGTTTTAGATCATTTACAACTGTATTAAACGTGCTAAGTTCTCACATAACAGTGACTGAACAGTAATAGGTTTATGCAAATGGGACCGTTGTCACATTTGCAGTATCATGTCACTGCACCTAAACTTGTTCTGTGTACCCTTTGCACCCCTTCCTTGAATTAAGCCTTGGCTGCTTGTCTGACCCTCCCTAGAGAGTCAAGGAGACTTCTGACTCTGCATTTTGACTGCAGGTTGTCAAGCACTCACAGATCTCAGGGACCGCCTGATGCCACGAACCAGCGCACCCTCCCTCAACATTTAATCATTATATTCCACACATGAAAAGGTTTATTATCTGCGGAATTTTAAACCCCTGTGAAGAACATTCCTGATAAGAAGAGTCGTCAGAACTTTGGCTAATTTTGTTAGCCATCTGTAATGTGCAGTTAAACTCCAGTTTTTCTCACTACTTCTTTGCTGGTTATTTAGTTCTTTTTAATATCATCCGCCCCTTTGGGAGTTCTTACCATATGTACAGCTACGCGTCCTGTGTGGACAGACTGGTGACCGTAAGCAAGTGCCGCACCAAAAAACAACTGAGGAAAAATTGATTGGGGCACAATGCTGCAAAAGTAACATTTGGGTACAATGCTGAAAAAGCAACTTTCTGCCCATTAGCCTATTAAGAAGAACCAAGGGCCAGATGTACGATAGGATTTTACCCATTCTGTGTCTATGGGAAAAAGCTTTCGTACATATGGCCCCAAATCCCCTCTATGCCTCTAGCAAAAGGTACTTCATGATACGTACTTCTACTAAAATAAATCAGACTGGATTGTTTTATTTTTAAATTGAATGCACCAGTGGTTACCACCATCGCAAGCAAACAGAGAACCATGCACTGATGCTCTATTCAGCAAATAAAATATCTTTGCAGAGTAATAACAATACCCAGTCTGGTTTTCAGCAATGCCCTGGGTACTTACTGGTAATCTTCATTACTCTGAGTTTAAATCTAAATTTGAGAAAGTTGACCAAGGAATGCATTCTGGCCTTTGCTTCCGATTGGCTTTGTGGTTTGTAATTCACATTTTCTTCCTTCTCATTTGATGGCTTTATTTGTTTTTGGCTCGCTAGGTTCAGGTTGTCCCATCTGATGAGAAAGCCATGTTCATTGAGTACTTCCGCAAACTCCTTTTCTGTCAACAGGACTTTAAACTTGTTCTTAACTATCATGTTTGCTGGGCATTCAACAACTGAGGTCAAAAATCAAGCTGTGTTTTCGTGGGAACCCGAATATTTTGTTTTGCTTTCTGCTGACTTCAAAGTGACAGCCTTTATAGTAAAGAGGAATGCAGCCTTTCTTCATGGAGCCTGCGTGTGCCCTTTTAAATTTTTTTTATTTTAGACATAGCCATCTCAAACAGTATTTTTTCTTCACCTGCACAAAATGTTTGCATGTTTTTTTTTCAAAAATTCTTCTTCTTTGAGCCAATTTAATTTGTGAAACTGCCTTTTTAGCCTTAATAGTGGGCACTTCAGTGTCAGCTTAACATATGGAGATTTTGGGCAATTTACATTGTTTATGGCCCATTCACTGTCAAGCACATGATAAAACCTTTTCACAGAAAAGAGCCAGCCACTATGTAACACAATTTAACAATGGTTGGTTATCACTTTGACATGTAAAGCCTGTGCTTTATTTATGAGATCTGTGGCAACTTGTTCTGGAGAGGTGGATAAGATAAGTTTACTTTTTATGAAAGCTTTTGGGTTTGTTTAACTACAAAATAATTCTGTATTCCGTCTGCAACTGTGCCTTATTCAGAGCACATACATCTCTGGATATAATCAATTTCCTCATGATACCATGCAGGCACTAGGGCCTACCATTTGGATGGTGCAGCAGGTGCAGTGGCATAGGAACCAAAAGCTCTAGGAAAACCACAGATCACCGATGATTGGTATATATTACCACTAGCCAAGTGGTCACAAGCGTACCCAGGGGGTACGATTCGGATTGTGAAGCAGGTGCAGTGACACAGAGGCCAAAGGCTCAAGGTAACTCACCAAGCACCAATTATTGCTATATTTTGCCATTGAACAAGTGGTCACAAGTGCAGTAACCATGCAGGCACTAGGGGCAACAATTTGATGGTGCAGCAATTGCAGTGGGACAGGTGCAAAAAAAATAGGAAACCCATGATTTGGATGGTGAAGGAGATGCAGTGGCACAGGGGCCAAAAGCTCTAGGAAACCCACAGAGCACAGATTTTTGCTATATGTTGCCACTGAACAAGCAGTCACAAGTGCAGTTACCTTGCAGGCACTAGGGCAATAATTTAGATGGTGCAGCAGGTGCAGTGACACAGGAGGTAGAAGCTCTAGGGGCCAAACTCTGAGCACCGATTATTGCTGCATGTTACTACTGAACAAGTGGTCAAAAGCGCAGTTATCTTGCAAGGACTAGGGCCATGATTTGAATGGTGCAGCAGGTGCAGTGACCTAGGGGTAAAAAGCTCTAGGAAACCCTCCGTACGTTGATTATTAGTATATTTTACCACTAGGCAAGCGGTCACAAGTGAAGTTACCTTGCAGGTGCTAGGACCAAGATTTGGATGGGGCAGCAGGTGCAGTGGCACAGAGGCCAAATGTTCTAGGAAACCTACGGAGTACCAATTATTGCTATATGTTACCACTGAACAAGCAGTCCCAAGTGCAGTTACCTTTGAAGCACTAGGGGGCCACGATTTGGGTGGTGCAGCAGGTGCTGTGGCACAGAGGCCAAAAGCTCTAGGAAACCTACCGAGCACCAATTATTAGTATATGTTACCACTAAACAGCAGTCACAAGCGCAGTTACCTTGCAGGCACGAGAGCCATGATTTGAATGGTGCAGCAGGTGAAGTGGCACAGGGGCCAAAAGCGCTGTGAAACCCACTGAGCACTGATTAATGCTATAGTTTACGACTAAACAAGCACTCACAACTGCAGTTACCTTGCAGGTACTAGGGACCGCGGCTTGATTAGCGCAGCAGGTGCAGTGGCACAGGGGCCAAAAGCTCTAGGAAACCCACTGAACACCATTTATTACTATATTTAACAACTAAACAAGCAGCCAGGAGTGCTTTTTTGATTTTTTTCTTAACCATTGCACCCACAGTAACACATAGACGGAAGCATCACTGTAACAAATTCTGTAATCTATTGGACGTTTCTGTCTACCTACAACTTATGTTACATTCAGGGCATTTATGTGAGCATTTTGACAGTTTTTGTATGGTCTTAAAATGCTTCTGATTTTGAACAAAGTAACACCTTGGCAAGGACATTCTCCATTAACATTTCAGCCATTGTAAACACTATACAAATAGTTATAACTTCCCATCTGGCACTCCATACAAGCATTAGCAAAGCCAATAGGTCTCGTCTATGCAACATCCATTGGCTTTGTCCAACTTTTGTAGCCATATTATACAGCAGCGTTATTTTCTGTGCAGCATACCTGAAAATAAATAAAAGTGGTATAACACCACCAATGCTGGCTTTGTCATACAGCTTTTTTGGGTTACTTTCAGCCATTTGCAAAATAGCTAAAAAACAGCAAAAAAAATAAATCTCACCTCTGCCAATGCTTGTTGCATCTAGCAGAAGCAAAGAAGCTGCTGCCTCTGACTGGGGATCTGGACAAAATACTGGGAGGAGGTAATGCTTTATACCCTGGCCTACTTTGTACAAACATTCTATCTTAAACAAAATAGTGGTTTGAACCTGATCTCTAAAATAATATTCGAAATCCAAAGTGCACTTGCTGTCAAGGAATTACATTGACTTCCTTTAGGTAGCAGGAATCAGTTATTTGCATATTCTAATGAGGGCCATCACTGTGATATCATTATCACATATATGATTCAGAGAGTTGGAAAAATGAATTGGTAACTCCTAGAACTTCATAGATTTATAAATTCATATCCTAAAGCACATTTCATATTTTAAACATCTTTAAAAACATGGTTGTCTAAAACATCCTTTGACTAATCTTGCTTTTGATTTTGAATGCAATGTGCCCCAGGGCATTTTGAACATTTTCTTGTGTTTACATATTGCTTTTTTAGTTTCCTTTAAAACTTGCAAGACTATAGGGTCAAGTAATTTAAAAATCCTAGGCTAGCATAAGCACAACATAAATTTAATAAATATAAAAATAGATTGCTCCTACTTAATAATTACATTGACTCCTCTTGAGCTATGTCATGGCATGGCTGTCAACACTTATAAGACAAACCGTTTTTTTGCTCTTGCCCTCATACAGCCCAACATCGAAACATTGCAATAAGTTCACCCAAGTTACGACAATGCACACACTAACATGGCGAGTTTCCCCATAGAAGTAAGGCTGCCTCACACAGAGTATGTTAGTGGATTACTTGCTGGCAAACAATGGCGTAACAAAACTGGAGGGGGTCCCCCAGCAAAGAACATGGCGGTGTGCCCCCCTCCGGACTCACTCAAGCCAGGGACTTTGCTGAGGGGCCCGCTGGAGCTCGAGGCCCCCCATACCGCGGGGACTACAGGGCCATTGTTACGCCACTGCTGGCAAATATATTTACGTTTGCTTGCGATGCAATTTTACCCATTGAACATCAGCAACATAAAAGTCAAGGTCAAGGCGATGGACTGTTTCCAGGAAGATCTGATTTGCATAACGCGGGCCTTTGTCCACAGTGCAACGTGGGAGAAAAGGCGAAGGCTGTTTTGCATCACTGTTAGAGATGGGGTATTTGGTTGGCAGTCAGGTTACCCCCTGTCCAAGCAAGGACCTCTCTCTAGTCAGGGTAAAAGAGAATCACCCTCAGCTAAACCCTGCTTACCCCCTTGGTAGCTTGGCACGAGCAGTAGGCTTAACTTCAGAGTGCTAGGTGTAAAGTATTTGTACCAACACACACAGTAATTTAATGAAAACACTACAAAATAACACAACACAGGTTTAGGAAAACAGAGAATATTTATTTAAACAAAACAAGACCAAAACAACAAAAATCCACAAAACACAAGTAAAGTTATCATTAAAATGCAAAAAGAGTCTTCATGTAGTTTTAAACACAACGCTAATGCTATTAACGTGAAAATGTACCTGGGTATGTAAAAAATAACCCTGCACGGGCGAGTGTGCATCAAAAAGGGCTTGCGATGCATCGATTTCACTCATGAGCGAGACCTTGCACTGTTTCTCCTTTAGTCGTGTCGGCGTGCGTCGTTTCTTCACTCCGCAGGATAGCGATATGTCGATCCGATCAGCACTCTGGGGTCCGGGCAGGCCTTGCGTTGTTTTTACACGCCCAGCACTGTTTGCGTCAGAGATTCAGCTGCACGATGATCCGAAAACCACACAGCGGAGGTTGCGATCTCACCTGCCTCCGTCAGCGATGCTGCAAGTTGTTTCCCCAGCTCCGGGCGTCGATCTTCCGGTCGCATTGCAGGCGAGTGTCGATTTACAGCTGCGGAGCTGGCGGCGCATCGAATTTTCAGCCTCAGATCGGAGTTGGGTCGATCTTTTCCCCGCACGGCGGTCGGTACGTGGATTTCTCACTCTTGGGCTGCCAGCTTCTCCTTTCAGGGTCCCAGGGACTGGATGGGCACCACTTGGCAGAGTAGGAGTCTCTCCAGAGACTCCAGGTGCTGGCAGAGAGAAGTCTTTGCTGTCCCCGAGACTTCAAACAACAGGAGGCAAGCTCTAAATTAAGATCAAGTTCTTGGAGAGTTCTTCACAAGAAGGAAAATAAGAAAGTCCAGTCTTTGTCCTCTAGCACAGGCAGAAGCAGCAACTGCAGGATAGCTCCACAAAGCACAGTCACAGACAGGGCAGCTCTTCATCCCCAGCTCTTCTCCAGGCAGAGGTTTCCAGAAGTGTTCTAAAGTCTGTGGTTTTGGGTGCCTTTCTTATACCCATTTTGCCCTCTGAAATTGGCCTACTTCAAAGGAAAGTATCTTTTGATTGTGAAATCCTGCCTTGCCCAGGCCAGGCCCTAGACACACACCAGAGGGTTGGAGACTGCATTGTGTGAGGGCAGGCACAGCCCATTCAGGTGTGAGTGACCACTCCTTCCCTCCCTCCTAGCACAGATGGCTCATCAGGAAATGCAGACTACACCCCAGCTCCCTTTGTGTCAATGTCTAGTGAGAGGTGCAACCAGCCCAACTGTCAAACTGACCCAGACAGGGAATCCACAAACAGGCAGAGCCACAGAAATGGTTTAAGCAAGAAAATGCTCACTTTCTAAAAGTGGCATTTTCAAACACATAATCTTAAAATCAACTTTACTAAAAGATGTATTTTTAAATTGTGAGCTCAGAGACCCCAAACTCCAGATGTCTATCCGCTCCCAAAGGGAATCTACACTTTAATCTTTTTTTTTTTTATGTTGCCCCCATGTTAACCTATGAGTGGGACAGGCCTTGCAACAGTGAAAAACGAATTTAGCAGTATTTCACTGTCAGGACATTTAAAACACATTACTGCCTTAGCCATACACTGCACCCTGCCCTTGGGGCTACCTAGGGCCTCCCTTAGGGGTGTCTTGCATGCAAGAACAGGGCAGGTTAAGGCCTGGCAAGTGGGTACACTTGCCAAGTCGAATTTACAGTTACAACTGTACACACAGACACTGCAGTGGCAGGTCTGAGACATGATTACAGAGCTACTTATGTGGGTGGCACAACCGGTGCTGCAGGCCCACTAGTAGCATTAGAATTACAGGCCCTGGGCACCACTAGTGCACTTTAAAAGGGACTTACTAATGCCAATCTTGGATGAGCCAATTACATACACATTTTGTAAAGGAGCACTTGCACTCTAGCACTGGTTAGTAGTGGTGAAGTGCCCAGAGTAACAAAAACAGTAAAATCAGAGTCCACCACACATCAACAACCTGGGGAACAGAGGCAAAAAGTTAAGGGAGACCACGCCAAGGATGAAAAGTCTAACTAGTAGTATTGCAGAAAAAGAAGGAAAAGGGGAAGAAAGTTGATGAAATATAAATTAGATGAAATAAGGATGTCTTAACAGCTCCAAGAGTGCGTATGTGCCAGACATACTTTCCAATTCAATGATAGGGCAGAAGAAAAACATGGCGCAAGAGAAGAGGCGCATCACAGCTGCCACTTCCTTGTAAATCTGGCCCTACGACTGGATATTTATGTCTAATACTTACTATAAATGATTCCTTATTTTGATGTCCTCACATGTCTAAGTTTCCCATCTGTTAATTGCTGAGAAATTTAGAAACCCTAACTCTGACGCAGGCCGATTCTCAGCCATGGAAAATTCATTGATTAATTAATTCATTAATTTATTGGAGGTTACTGTAAAATTGTGATGGAGTATATCTGTGTTCTTTTTCTCAAACAGAGAAACGACTTTCGCCATGGGGAAGTCTCTCTCACACACATAAGGCAAATGTTAATGATTGTGACGTCTTTAACATACAATTGATCGACATTTGTGTAGCTTTGGAGGGTTTACATAAGTAACTACCTGCAAACATTCCTGAGAATAACCACAAAATATGATGTCGTTGCATACAAAATATTTGGATGACAAACCACCTGCCCGGCTCTGCCTTTTCCTTCCGTTTTCAATCCTCTTCCAACACTTAGTCGGTGTGCTTTTGCTCAGAAATCAAGATTCTGAATCAGCTGTTTGAGTTTTAAAAGTGGAAATGTCATATTTTCCAGAGAGAAGGCATCTGTGAACATAAAAGCTTTTTTGTGGAATATAAAACTATATGGTAGGTTGCACGGTAACCAGTGGCATAACAAAGGCCCCGGCAACTCCTGCGGTGCGGGGGCCTCGAGTTCCAGGGGGTCCACTGAGCACCGTACACTATGCCTGGGTCCAGGGGGCAGGGGGCTCCCCTACAGGTTTTTTGCAGGGAGGCCCACTTAAGTTTCTTTACGCCACAGACGGTAACCTTGTCTTTAACTTCAGAGATACTCCAAGGAGACTCTGGACTGCTAAAAACAATTTCTATAATGATCAGATGTCATGAGAAAGATTTATGCCTCCCAGGTCTAAGCATATTTAGATCCTCACGATAGATTAGGTACTCATCAGCCAGATGCAAGACCTTGCCATGGCACCACAACTGTTCTAGAATCACTGCTCTGGGGCGTCTTGCATGCCGCAAATGAAGGCGATTATTCACTCCTGGCTCTCATTGATCTGTCTATGGCATTCTATATGGAGAACTTTGCCCTGGTGCTTCCATGGCTGGGGAGGGAGTCCAGCAGTCAAAGGGATGAGAGCTTTACTCTGGGGCGGCCCACAAAGGGTACATTACCATCATCCCAGGTAGCAATGGGATGTGAGTGGCCCAACAAGAGTCACTATTGTTGCCATTAAGCACACAAAGGTTAAAGTCCAATTTGTATGCAGATCAGCAGCCCTGATGATGATTTTTGCCATCTGAAGAGCCTATGGGAAGATGGGTTCTAAAAGAGGCACCATAGTGGACTCTTTTGAATAAAGCTAAACCTTATGTGCTCCTCATGTAGTCAGCCCCAAATTTAGGATGATAGACATTTTCCCAAAACTACTATAACTATTGCTAGCTAGGTATATAACCTAGGAGTTAGTAGGACTCTGATTTAAACTTTCAGACCCATATAAGATCAGTAGTTTATTCTGTTTTCTGTCTAAGAAAAAAGTATTAAAAATAATACCATATGAAGACAAATAATAGAAACCTGATAGAAAAAGCAAACCGGAGCCATATAATACAAAGCCACCTAAAGTGCTAAATGAAACCACTTCACTTTGCTCAAAACATGGCAGCCCGGTTGGTCCTGGAAAAATAAAAATCCCACAACATTGGGGACCGCCTCGTCTCCCTTTGCTAGTAACTACTTCCAAAGAAAATTGATTTTAAACTTGCCTGCTTTCTGCCTCTGTGCATCTAGAAGAAAAACTTCCACTCTATAATCCTGGAGGAACGCTTCAGACAGACAGTCAAATGAGACTGAAGGCCCCACGATCAACACATGGGTGGAAAGGGGACCCCCAAACCTGGACCTCCTTGTTGGAAAGCAGGAAACCTTGTTGGAAGGCAGACTAGATAATTGCCCTACTGCATGTTATGCGTTTTCTTTTTCTCTTCCTTCTCCTAGCCCTGGAACACCAAAGGACAATTACATTTGTAGAGAGAGCTAAATAAATAAAGTACATACATGCAGATACAATAAGGATGAAAAGGATGAATTAAATCATCCTCATAATAGTATAATTCATTGATTTCACCATCAAATATTTTTAAGACCTTTATTAGCCGACTGGATTCATTATTCAACATGCTGAAAGAGATTGAAAACCTTTATATCCTGCTGAAATTAAACACATGAGTACAACACCCTTCCACTCACTTGTACTTTTGAAAATGAACAAGCAGTAAGCGATTCATACACACAAGAAAAATAAAGCAACAAAACTGAACTATAAACGATCCTTATAAACGATAAACAACCTTGAAGACCTACGCTTCTCACTCGGAAACATTCTGCACCTCAGTGCTTAACTTTAAAAAAAAAGAATAAGTGCCAGGACCCTCGTCGAGAGGCCACTGTAGCTTGCACCACCCTTTGCCCCTGCCAGTGTTGCGAATGATAGTACCAACACAACTACTAACCATTTCACTCTTACAAGTGTGACAGTTCAGACTATTCCAGGCCCCAAATCTAAAATAGTAGCTTGGGTGGAAGGTATTATTCATTATTTGTTCATTCATTATTAATGTATATTAAATGTATAAACAAATGTTATACTCACCTCTGTATTAGACTATTAGACAGCAGTGCCACCTTGTGGCAGAATGCCATAAGTGCTGATGTTTACAATTATGTGCTACCGCTGAGTAATGGAAACCACTGGCTCAAATTAGGCTGCTGCACCCCAACCATCAGCTACCCTCTTACCAAGTAGAGTCCTCTTCATCCTTTCCTACTTTTATCAGCACAATATCAGGTGACAATACCTCACTCATCTAACAAGTGCAAACAACAATCAATTCTTTGTCGGTAAAATTTATCTATAGCCTATCCAATTCCTTCATCCAACATTACAAAATGATCAACCGTCTAACCACTCACATTCACTGTCATTCTCTATACCCAATCAACCTACTTATGGTGATTACATCAATGTCTACAACCATGAATGCACTTGATGGAGAAGCCTTCTTTCTGAATTTATAGCATAGTAAATGTCTCACTTGCACAAGGTTCTCCCTCGACACATATAAAGCTCAAAATTGTCTAGTTATTGAAGAGGAAATTGAGACTTTTCAATTCTTAGTGCATAGCACATCTAAACTTCCCTGAAAAAAACAGTGTGAAAAGCAGACACTGCAAAAAAAGAAATGAGCAATTCTTGCATATACAGTTAATAAATAGCATTCAGACAGCACTGCTGCACTAAGATACTGACCTTCCAGATCATGGATAACTGTCTACAACAAGGGTAACCCCTGGTTTTCGGTCCTCCTTATCTGTCAGTGTCCTTTGATTCTGAGAAGCACAAAGCGTTCGTAAACATCCTGTTATACAGAAGGGAGTTGGCAAAATTGTGCTACAGTGGTTTGCCTCCTTTCAACAGGCATTCACACATGCGGCTGCGCTCCATCAGATCACAGGAGATGCCGGAGGCAAGTAGACTACCCCAAGTAACCGCTCTTTCATCCACAACCTTCAAATTATGCATGCTCTAAGTAGTCCTGGTCAATAACATACAAATCCAAGAGCATGTAGATGACAGTTAGTTCTAATTAAGAGTCTCTGCATAAGATAACATAGACTGGTTTAAAAACTGCTTTACCCCAATGCAAGCTTGGTTATTGATTTGATATCCTTATTATTAATAGCTCCAAACATGCCCGGGACAGGAAATAACACACCAATATAATTCTCTACTGAGTCACATCATGGTTTACAATAAACTACATAACTTGAAATCTCGCTCAACATCCTCCTGTCCTTCAGGAGCTATATTACCAAAAACACCTACATAATTTGCTTCTGAGAATTTCTTGTTCACACTATCAATCCAGGCTTTCCAGAACAAGGCTTTAGAACAACTATACAAGCCCTAGTCCTATACAACCTGGACTGGTATTTCTTACTCCCACCACCTCAAAAACGTTCTATGCACTGCTGTCTGACTCATCAAAATAGTAAAGAGCATTGCAACAATCACCCTGACAGAGCTGCAGAACCGCATTTGTTTCCCTTCAGGTCACATCAGCAACCACCAAACATAGCTAAACTTTTACTCGGACATCCAGAAAATATAATCTTGGATGGACAGTATACCACACAAAGGGCCATATTTATACTCCGTTTGCGCCGAAATTGCGTCGTTTTTTTTGACGCAATTTCGACGCAAAACTAACGCCAACTAACGCCATATTTATACTATGGCGTTAGAGGCGAATAGCGCCAAAGTTCCCGGAATGTGCGTCATTTTTTAGCGTGAACCCCTTCCTTGCGTTAATGATATGCAAGGGAGGCGTTCCCGTCTAAAAAATGACTCCCAGGCCTTTACGTGGTATTTATACTCCCGGGCAAAAGAGACGCCCGGGAGTTGGCGTGGCTAAAAACGGCGCATTTGCGCCGCTTTTTAACGCCTGGGTCAGGCATGGCGTTAAGGGACAAGTGGGCTCAAAATGAGCCCAGAGTGCCCTCCCCTGCCCCCAGGGACCCCCCCTGCCACCCTTGCCCACCCCAGGAGGACACCCAAGGCTGGAGGGACCCACCCCAGGGACATTCAGGTAAGTTCAGGTAAGTATTTTTTTTTTTTTTTTAATAATATTTTGTGGCATAGGGGGGCCTGATTTGTGCCCCCCTACATGCCACTATGCCCAATGACCATGCCCAGGGGACAGAAGTCCCCTGGGCATGGCCATTGGGCAAGGGGGCATGACTCCTATCTTTACAATGATAGGAGTCATGTTGATGGGGGATGGGCGTCGTTAAAAAATGGCGCAAGTCGGGTTAAGACGATTTTTTCGACGTAACCTGACTTGCCCCATTTTAAGACGCCCATGCGCCATTTTCCCCCTACGCCGGCGCTGTCTGGTCTACGTGGTTTTTTCCCACGCAAACCAGGCAGCGCCGGTCTGATTGCGCCGTCTAACGCCATTCCATAAATACGGCGCCCGCATGGCGCTTCAGAATGGCGTTAGACGGCGCAAAACTTTTTGACGCTAAACTGCGTTAGCGCAGTTTAGCGTCAAAAAGTATAAATATGGGCCAAAGTCTCTACATTGCCAGACTGGATACAAATGTGTGCAAAAAGACAAGTAAACAACCCCATGGAGAAACATCCTTAACAACGCGCCCTTAAGTACGCAGACGTTTCCCACGCAAGCGTAACCATGCATTCCTGAACAACGCAGGGCTTTTTCTGTGCCTTAACCACCCATGTGCTGAACTTGGCATATGTGAGGTTAAGGCACAGAAAAAGCTATGCTGAAATTGGCTTAGTCGTGTTAGGGCACAGAAAAAGCTATGCATTGTTCGGGAGCGGACGCGCAGGACGCAGTGAGGTAAGTGTGGCTGGGGCATGAGTAGGGGGGGGATTGGGATGGGTGGGGGGGTCAGGGGAAGGCAATTTTTTTAAGGGGCGGAGTGGGGGTTTCGGTATTTTTTATGGGCTTAGGGTGTGGGGTGTTTTTTTCTTTTTTTTTAGGGGCGGGAGTGGGGAGGTTTGGGTATTTTTTTTATTTAGGGCTTAGGGTGGGGGGGCGGGTAGTTTATTTTTAAAGGGGTGAGGAAAGGTTTAAGGAAGGGCAGAAGGAGGGAAGAGAGAAGAGAAGGAAAGATCGGGAGATGCCACAGTGAGGTAAGTGGGGTTGGGGCAGGGTTGGTGGGTAGTTTTTAGCGGTGGGGGTGGATTTAGGCATGGGGTGGGTGGAGAGTGTTGGGGTACTTTAATTTTTAGGGGCAGGGGTGGGGGTCAGGGTCATTTTTTTAAGGCTCATGGTGGGAAATGGGGGTCGGGGTAATTTAGGGCCAGATGTACGAACCTTTTTTCTTGTCACCAACGGCCCGATTCACAGAATACCTTTTGGTATGTACAAACCCTACTTTGTGATTTGGTAATCTATTTACAAAAATCGCAAAACAAGTTTGCGAGTTGCAATGAGGAAGGGGAATTACCTTCCTAATTGCGAGTCGCAGTGCGATGTAGGATTGTTTTATGACCGTGAATGCGGTCACAAAACAATTGCAGTTGGCACCAATTTCGAATTGGTGCTAACTCATTCGCAAATGGGAAGGGGTCCCCAGGGCCCCCTTCCCCTTTGTGGATGGTAGCAAAGATATTTTTTCAGAGCAGGCAGTGGTCCAATGGACCACAGCCTACTCTGAAAAAATGAAAATAAATCTTTTCATTTTTGTTTTTTAAATGCACCCGGACACCCAAGTTCGAACCCTAGGTCTCGGTACTAGACTTAACATCATGTTTAAGGAAAACAGGTTGCATTTAAAAAAAAACAAAAAAAACACTGCTTTATTTGAAAGCAGTCACAGACATGGTGGTCTGCTGTCCCCAGCAGGCCACTATCCCTGTGAGTGCAGCCATTCCAAATGGGGTCGCAAATTGCGACCTACCTCATGAATTTTAATGAGGTAGTTCATTTGCAACCCCATTGGGAATCGCAAACACTGTGAAGTATGTGTTGTACATATGGTTTGAGCCACAAAGAGCGAGTCGCAAAACTCTGGGTCGTACATCTGGCCCTTAGTTTTTAGTGGCAGGGTGGCAGTGGCGGAATAGTTTTTTTTTTTTTTTAGGGCTTAGGGTGGATGGGAAGGTTGGGGTAGTTTACTTAATGGAGGGGAAGGTTTTAGGGCTCAGGGCGGGTGGGTAGTGTTGGGGTAGTTTAGTTTTTAAGGGTGGGGCCTGGGGTCGTTTTTTTTTAGAGCTTAGGGCAGGTGAGGGGGGTCAGGGTAGTTTACTTTTGGGGGCAGGGTGAGGGAGTTAGGATAGGTTTTTTTTTATGCCTCAGGGCGGGTGGGGCTGTCGAGGTAGTTTAGTTTTATGAGGCAGGGGTTGTGGTCAGAGTATTTTTTTTTTTTAGGGTTCAGGGTGGGTGGGGGTTTGAGGTACTTTTGTTTATATGGGCAGAGGTGGAGGGTGGGGATAGTTTTTTTAGGGCTCAGGGCAGGGTAGTTTAGGTTTTAGGGGTGGGGATAGTTTTTGGCCTCAGGGTGGGTGGGGGGGTTGCATGACAGAACCACGCCTGCTGTTTTGCATGCTTTTCCACACATGCCTTTACTAGGCATGCTTTTACTATGAAAATCATTGTAAAAGCAGGCATGGTAAAGGCATGCGTAGAAACGACCCGGTCGTGGTTCTGACTGCGTTGTTAGGGCATGCGTTGTACCGGCATGTGCGGTTCCATCATATAACCAACCCCATGTTATGCTCCGTAGATCTATCATGCCACATCCGATCATAACAAGCTCAAATAGCTCTTTTCTAGTTTGTCTCAATCCTCAGAGGTAAGGATTCTGCTTGATGGGCTTCACCCAAAGAAACCTTCCTGAAAAGACAGATTGGAAGCTATATCTAGATTGTATTGCTCTAGCTACTGTACAAAGTTGCAGACATGCAGATAGCTGAAAGCATGCATCCCAACTCCAATAAGACTTCCACACTCTAGTGTAGATTACATAAAGTAACACTCTACTAAGAGGCCAACACATTTTAATTCCTTCCATGTCATTACACATAACTGCCCAATTATTCACGTAAAAATGCCTACTAAATAAGCAACCACACAAACATGAGGAATCCAGCCACATATATTCATCTACTGCCTTTGGAAAGTTGCACTTCCTGCACAGTCACCCTGTAATTTTTTGCCTTTTTACTGAACACTATTTTTGTTGGCTTAGGGACTCTGTTCACTTTATTCCTTCTAACTATTACTAAAATGTTTGTGTCCCTTCCAAGCCCATTAAAACTGCTATACACTTGACTGGCACATTTAGTTTGCTTGTATATCCATTGTATATAGTACCACCTGTACCCAAATTAAATGCTACTATTGGGTTGCAGTACTTATTATGCCATCTACTAAAGTAGCATTGTAAAACGTCTCTAGATCTGCCCATGCAGCCTTGGTGTGCAGTTTTAGCTGATATTTTGACCTGGTCGAACAAATGTTTTACAAGGCCTAAACCTCCATTTTAATGCATATAAATCAATCCTGAAATGGGAGAGGGCAAGATGCGTGGCATTTAAGAATGAGGACATGTATATTTAATGTTTTATATTTCTTGGCAGTGAAATACCTCCAGAATCATTTTTCACTGTGGCCAAGCTGGATCTCGTATAAGTTAGCACTCATTTAATAAGTGCTACATTCAGTTTTGAGGGAACTAGAAAAATGGTTTGAGACCCCTTCTTAATAGTATTTTAAAATCCAATTTAATGGTGAAGTTGGATCTTTCTTTACTGTTTTGGAAATTACACTTTTAGAAGGTTGTCGCTAAAACAAAAAGGTTTTCCTGTCAGTGTGCAACTGCCACCTGATTGGTTCCCTGTGGTGAGATGTATAATGCTTTCAGGCAGTAAACAAAGGGCACTAGGTGTAGGAAGGGGGAACGCCTCCATTAGCAGGATGGCCTGTGGGTTGTGCCCAACTCCTTCCTGAGATTCAAAGGATGATTACCTTGTCACTGGTAGATAAAGAGTACATCTGGCCTCCTCCCTTTTGCCTCTCTAGTCTTGCTGGTTCCAAACCTAGACGGAGGGGAGAAACTGAGAAGAACTGATTTAGTGGGTGGACACGGTTTGCCCTCCAGCAAAAGGCTGGCACTAAGCACAGAAATGGACCTCTCAGACCTCTCCTCAGGGCACTCTTAGACCTGGAAAGTATCAGAAGAAGGGCTTCCCTGATGTCTGAAGAACCTGAAGGAAGACTGGACCTGCGTGCCTTGATCCAACCTGTGCTCTATCCCAGTTGGGTTTAACTTTTGATTTTGACCTGGTCTAGCATAACCAGATACCTGTGGTTGCCGCTTTGTGCTTATTGGTGCAAATTTTAATATAAACTTTAAAAAATCATACTAATTGCTTTTTTGTCATTGTAGTGTTTTTTTTTTAATATTCTCTATTTTTTTAATTGGATTTGGGATTTTTCTTGTGTTGTGTTTTCACTTCATTACTGTTTGAGTGCTATATAAATACTTTACACATTGCATCTAACTTAAGCCTGGGTGCATTGTGTTAAGCTACTTGAGGGTTAAGCACAAGTTGAATTAGTGACTTTAGTGATTCACCCTGACGAGGATTGTGATTATAAAAGGAGGTGATTTTTTACCCCTCTCAACTAATACTGTGATTTCTTACAGGTATATCATTTCTTCTTTCTCCTACCTGTCTGTCCAAGCTCCTAATGTTTGAAAGCGGTAATCTCATAACCAACTCCCTTTGCCTCTCCTTCCACCTGGACTCCATGCTGCTTCCCCCTCACTGTCCACAACCTCAGAGAGTAAGCTATTGTTCCACACCCTGTGTAGTAGCGCCACGGAATCCCAGGTTTGCTGTACCGACCGCCAAAGGTGGACCTCCCCTCCATATCAAGCACGGGAAGCGATCCACGCTGCACCGCGCTCCATGATTTCCTCGCCTTCTCTCTTGCACCTTTTCAATTCATTGCAACAGTTTCTATGCTCCCTCTCCCTTCCCTGCATGCAAGCCTAGATCACTTTCAGCCCGGAACCCTGCATCTCAAAAGCAAAAAGACAAAACTGCTGTGCAGTGAGGGGAGATGCTTGGCACCCCTAAGACAAATATCTCCAGATACTCTCCAGTTCACCCGGTTAGTTAAACATCTCGTCATCGTTGGTGCCGCCTCTTCTCTCAAAGCTTGTCATCTGTCTTATGAATACTGGTCCACATGGTGGTGACAACTGCTGTTCACGAAGTTGCTCTGCCAGCGTCAGCTGTGGTGAACACGTCAGCAATGGCTTGTGGCAGTTGTGATCCTTAGGAACAGAAAACTCTACTCCCGAAATATGCCCGAAAAGGATTTAAAATTGAGCCCTATCGTTTGCTAGCTCACATGCCACATCCGACAAGGCGGGCGTGTTTCAGTGTGCTTGTATCATGCCATTCAGGCACTTCCGGTTCTTGGGCATAGTGATGCTGTGCCCAGGTCCCGTGAGCCGTCTCCTGTGCAGCCATTTCACTGATAGTACATGCTGTATCATTTGGAGCAGGCATTCAATGAGGCACGCTAGATTAAGCCGAAATGTCTTAACAACTCCAATTACCAGAATCATGGCCTTGTACGAGGAGAGAACATGTGACTATGAAAATAAAAGTGATTTGTTTTGTTTATACTGCGATGTGCGCCGCAATAACATGTTTATTTCGAAACAGCGTGTCTGCGCAGTCGCATTTGCCGAGGTTCCGGCTTACCTCAAGCACATTCGAATGACCTCTCTTGAGTACAATTATTGTGAACTAATCAAAACGTGTCTGTATCAAAAATGAAGGACGTATAAATCTAAATTAATTTTTATTGGTGCATGAATTTAATCAAGACAATGCAAATATAAATATATATGGCATCCGACTCCGGAGTCCTTCTAGGCACTTTACTTTGAAGGGTGTGAAACAGACGTTACTCTTTACTACTATACTCAGTGTTACCGGATATCTAAACCTCTGGAGGATGAAACGCAAGTTAGTTTTATCAAGTTCAAACCGATGGCCAGTCAACTGCCGATAAATCTCTGGAGTGCGCTCACTCATAGTCAGTCCAGTGGCTACTTTTTACTGGTGAATCCCTAAACCAGTGGCAATGGACCACTGAGTTCTCAAGCCGAGAATCAAGCATGTGACCATCAAGTAACACAAAGAGTGTCATTTTACACACTCTGAACTGACTGCATGTATGCATGAATGTATGTATTAGAATTTATATAGAGATAACACGTGAAGCATCAAAGTGCTGTACATTACGTGAGGGGCCAGAAGAACTATAAGATTGTGTCCATCAAGTGGGGTTTACATAACTATATCTTAAACACACAGTTAGGTGCAAGGAGATTACATGATTTCCCCAGAATCACATGATGTTGAGTCTAGCACCGAGACCTAGGGTTTGGACTGAGCAGCTAGGCCATGTCTCCTCGCCCACGGAGGACCTCTGCAATGGGATGTTCTACTAGAAGAGTATACACAACTGTGTAAAGTAACTGGGAAAGCTTACTGAGATACCCAGGCATCAAAGGAACAGAGAAGAGAGCACATGTATACTCACGCCCAGAGCCTTTCAAAGTCTGGTGTGCCTGATGTATGAATGAATCTATACTAGCCAAGCCAAATTTTAAGTAGTCCATCCTTTTCCCTAAAAGACCAGTGATTTTACAAGGATTGCTAAGGAAAGATAGACCCATTCACATTTCTAGTTCAGAGAGTTAGTCGCCTCAGGCAACAGCCTTTAAAAGACATTGCCTGCTTAATAGCTACTGCCTGAAAAAAAGCACGTAGGACTGCTGTAGAAGTAGTCTTGTATCAGCCACACAGGTTAGACACGTTTTAGTCACATATTAAGGCAGTCTGGTGTGGGACTGACAATATCTATGTTGTTCAGAATCACCTGCTCAAGCATCAAAAACTCAGACCCACTTTCAGTGGTGGCAATGAAGTACATTTTAAGTTATATTAATTAATCTACATGTTGGTCATAATTTACTTGTGGCATGCTCTGCCCCAGCCCTGGCAGACTTTCAGGTGCAGAAGCAGGACTGGAAATAGCCTATTTTCTCTGTAGCCCAGTGCAGGAAATGAAAGGAATCCCACTGGACCCTGGTTCAAGCAGCCATTTCTAAGCCAGACCCTGAAAGGAGTGGGGTCATGGGGGATGAATGTGTCCTTGTATAATGTAGCTGATGTTCATGTAAAGCACTCCAATACCTTCAGGTTGAGTTTGCACTGTATAAAACTGTGAAAAGAAATGCAGGTGGTTTTTCTTATTTTACAACCATCTGAGTCCAAAACAAAGCCCTGATTTAAAGTAGCCCTCGGAGAAATGTTAATAATGCTGGAGTAATCTGAGTAATTTTGGTAATTTTGCATTACTCTTGTGATACAAAATTACTAAAAAATACTAAATTACAAACTTCAAGTAATTTGGGGCAAAATGTCTCTTCAAGAGTACAGGAACAGAGCACAAGAAGCTGTTGGCTGCTGATGTCCATGTGCTCTTATACATCGTGTTATTTTTAGTGCAATGTGTAGTAGGTTTATTTTGGATGTCAGAAGGTATTTTGCACAAAGAAAATATTGTTAACTGCAGGTGTACACTCCTTGCATAATCCAGTATAATCCTGTGTAATTTTGCTGTAATTCCACGTAATTACGCTACAGCAAATTATGCCCACTACTAATTTACAGGGCCATTAGCCCTTCTTTTGTACAAGCACTATCTTGGCTGGGTGCCATCTGGAGCCTAACGCCTGGGCACTAATGCAATGGAGGAAAACAAAAGCACAATGCTTGTCGCTGCACCAGTACATTAGAGAAACTATGATCTGAAGATAGGGTTTGACTTTATTCAACCACCGCCCCCCCAATCAAAGATGTGCATTCACTGTAAGTAGCCAGATATATCTGTGCATGTACGTAATTGCACAAATAACAATTTAAATGGGACTTACTAATTTATTTTTAATTCAATTATTTTATACTGCTACTCATCTCAGTGTTGGGTGTCAGAGTGCTTCACATCACACAGTGAGAGACAATAAATCATGCATGTTTGTGAATCAGTGTGCAGGAAGTGTTACATAAGACAACTGTGGTTATAAAGTGTAGGAGTCATATATTGTCCATGCTTTTAGGAATTATATATTATTAGCGCATGGTCAAGAGACTCAAGAAGTAAGCATTTAAAACAAAGCACACTGATTGGGTTTGTCTGTACTAACAAGACATTATTGCCACCCAAAAGGCACCCTTCTTTTGAATATTAGAATAACAACAGCCTGAGACAAAATCAATAAGGATCTAAACCCATGACTTACAGTCTGCATGCAGCACCGTGATGGGGTTCATAGTTCACTCTGCTATGTAGGGATTCCAACCCATGAGTAGGAAGTAAAAAAAGGATCCATGTGTTAAACGCAATAATCCACTTACCTATAAATATAAAATGAAAATCTGTGATCTGTAAGTACACAATGTGCAGCAGGCACATTAACTCTCTGTGCTAATTTAGGAGTCAAGTATGTGACTGGACAAAACACAGATGTCTCCTAAAACTGCATTAGTCACCAGCGTTATTTTATTGCTATTATAATCCCATCAAAATATATCTGCAGTATGTGCCTAAACTCTGTAGGCTATTTTAAAATGCAGCCCATTTGTGACCAATTAAGTAAGCTAGAACAGGTTTACTGTCCTATTAGTCCTTGTAGTCAATTTATTTGAGGCAGATTTTAAAAGAATAAATGTATAAATTGACTGTCACACTCTGCTTTTCATAACTCTGCACCTCGTGACTCTACCTCCTTTCTTATGCCACAGTGTAACCTTCAATTTATGGGTTCCCAGACAGGGTGACCAGACGTCCCCGATTTCCCCAGACAGTCACGGTTTTCAGAGGACTGTCCCAGTGTCCTGACTCTTCTCTTAATTTTGAATAAATGTCTCGTTTTTGGGGACAAAGGTCAGATCCTCTATGGAAGCATAAGTGAAAGGTATGCTCTCCTTTCACAGACAAAGTCTGAAATAATTAAAGTAATTTATCTGTTTCTGTCAGGCATCACATTCTCCTGTCTGCTCCCAGCACAGAGACAGAGTGGGGAGAAAACAGAGGGGGGATGGGGCGGGCTGGGGGCGCAGGGCGGGAGGTCAAGCCATAGCTAATGTTACATACACGTAGGTTTGTGAATGTGTGTGTATATATATATACATATGCACAGTCGCCACAAGGTAGTTATAGGTAGGACCATGTTTCCATAGGAAAAGTGTTTTTTGACTTGCTTATATCTTTGACACCGGTTGACGAATCTTAACAATATTTTCCCAAAAAAGGTGTCACATGATTTTTGTTGTGCATGGAAAGTTTTGGGGTGATCCGTCAAGCAGAGGCCGAGAAAAACGGGGCTGAAAAAAGGTTGCGTTTCCCATGTTAATTTACATAGGATTTTTCAGACACAACTACAGGACGAACCACTGGACAGAATTACACCAAATTTGGCAGAAAGCTAACTGTTAGTACACAGATCACACTTTTGGTTATTTGCTGTAAATGTATTCAGTAGTTTTTGATAAATTTAGGGAAATTCAAATTTTTATATCTCTGGCTGTGACGACTTTGCAACTATTCTGCAGAGACCGTGATGTATTCGCGAATACGTGCAACAAAGGGAGTTCTCTGATTGGCTGCTGCAACCTGACCAGAAAGGTGCGGCTGCCATTTTATATATACTGGGACATGATCCCTGGGGCTGAAAAGCGGTTTTAGAAATTGAAATAATGGGCGAGAGTGGAGTTAGTCTGACCCCTGGGCCATAATATAGAAGTGTTTGTAGGTAAAGTTATTATGTAAAAAAATATATTTTTTGAATGGCATGCGATACTCGCGAATACGTTGCAAATGCCCTGCATGGACCCCCATGTAACGTTGTGACGAATTTGCGAATAACCGAGACAACAACAAAAAAATTGGGAAGTGTCAAATAGCTCATTTTCTTTAGTGATAGCAGTAGTGAGACACTCATGCTTGACCTGACAGATGTACTCAGATACTGATCCACACAATGAGAGACACACTGAGACTCTGTACGTTAGACAAAAACATAGAAATTGAATGAAAAAAACAAAGGTTACAGAGACGTTATAGTTTGGTTCTGAATTTACTCGTACAAAACCAGAGAAATTCAGCAATTATAGTTAGAGTTCTTTCAAGTAACTAAAACTTGTGCCCTAAGGTAACTATAACTTGCGCCTTCGCAATGCACAGCTAATTTCTCAACATATTATTTCAATTATGACATATTCTATGCCATCTTTCATACTCTCACTGCAACATTTACAATAAACGTACTGTTGAGACAACTGTGCATTGCGAAGGCACGAGTTATAGTTCCCTTAGGGCGCGAGTTTTAGTTACTTGAAAGAACTCTAACTATAACTGCTGATTTTCTATGGTTGTATATGAGTAAATTCAGAACCTAACTATAACGTCTCTGTACCCTTTGTTTTTTCAGTGAATATATATATATATATATATATATATATATATATATATATATAATAATATATACACACACACACACATATATATATATGCACACACACACATACACACTCACACACACGTATAGCACACATTTATAAACCTACGCAAAAAAAATGGGACAGGCCGGATACAGAAGTGAGAGCAAGGTCTTTGGTCCTTCTTTTATGTCTGACCTGTCCTGGTGTTTGCTCCTCAAAAATCTGGTCACCTTATTCCCAGAGTATTTGTTTTCCAGTTCCAGCACTGCTCTAGCCCGGTTTGTCTTCAGGCAAAGTACACCCTATCGCTGGCTCCTCCCACCCCACCGACTCGATGCAAATTTCTAAATGATTTAATTAGATTCGTATTTGTTCGACATCTGTGGGCCTTGATTGGAGTAACTCTTCCGATGAGTCTGGCCAGCGACGCTAAACTAATAAATTTTTAGGACTAATGATCATTTTTCACTCCAGCACAGGTATTTAACTATCACGAATACCTCTGCATTACCAAACAGTAAATCTAGCCTCCCTGCTTAGCTAGCATTAGTGCTTTGCATCTTTAGCCCAAATGGGAGAAATAATATTCAGTCATTTCCTGAACCATAATCCAATCGGAAATTGTTCTTATTGACAGTTCTCCGAGCTGTACTAAGAATCTAAGTGCTTTCTTTCCTGGTATTGCTTCTCTTGTCACAAAGCCAGCCGCGAATGGCTCCGTCAGAGCACACCCACTCCACGCCGGCACTCTGCTTCAAATGAATGCCCTCCCTGCGGGATCTATGCGGCCTGCGCGTGAGGAAGGCCCCTCCCTGTTGGCACATGTGACGGTTAAGATAAAAAGAAAGAATGGCGTTTTCTTACTGACACCCGGGCTTGCGCATAGGAGGGAGCAGCAGGAAGCGCGCGCGAGTTGCTCTGGCACCGCGGCCGCGCACATTTCATTCCAAAAATAAGCCCCGAGCTCCAGAATGTGTCAAGTAGGACAGAAGTTATACATTCTGAATTGCAAATCAAGCGAAAGGTTAGACGTCACTAGGACTGTCGACGCAGCTCGCCGCATTCGAACAGCTTTATGAGTTAGTTTACACACTGGGGGTGGCGACTCACATTTGACAGCTGCAAAGCTGATGCCCACTCTTTGTGATATCGTCCGCCGTACACCACACACCTCGTTACCCTCGGGCGTGACGTCCATCACTGGAGAAAGATATTTGTTTCTGTGTAGTCTTGACTTGCAGGGTGGCTCCGTACATCCAGCCTCTTCCAAAAGCCCCTTTTCTCATGATGTGCTCGCGGGCTACAGTCGCTTAACCTCCCCATCCCCGAGGTCACACAGAACAGGACAGACGTTTCCTTCAACCTCCAGCCTCAAGTATTGCTTTTGTTAACGCGTCCGTCTATGTCAATTTATACACATCAGGACTCGTTTTAGGCCAATGAATCTTTGGGCCCAGTGGTGAGACACCGTAGGACGAGATAACTGATCAAAATATCAATCAATATGTCAATATCATTGTCAACGTTTAACACCAAAACATCTCTCACTTTAGACATTAACAAACATTCGGCGCAACCATGACCTTTCAGTCATAATTAACCACACCTTAATGGAGTTAATAAGTTTTATTCCCTATTGATTACAATCTAGTAGCAAAGACATTAATCTCAAAGTCAATAAGCATATAAGCACGATTACAAGATGACAACCACAATAAGCTTTCGATAATGCAAAGATCACTAGCATAGACAATCAGATAGATATAAGCGAATTATAACACATCGAACTTTCTAAGATACTAGTTCAGCATAGCACCACGTCAGTTACGTCAGTTTGTCAGTCAGAATGAATACCTCGTCTAACCTCTAATTAGCATTAGCATGTTGGGCGTCATGCAAAACAATTTTGAACACCAATTTGGAAAACATCTAACTAAGGTCTCTAAATAAAACATACAGCAGTTGGTACCTAGAAAGAAAGGCAAAATGAATTCTCATTAGCAATTTTATAATTACCCTCCTCTGATTAAGTCAGCATTCAGGATCAGTCTTCGTCTTCAGGTCATCAGTTAGATCGCCGTCAATCTATCTAAGTTAGAGGCAAGAGACACTCTCCTCATAAGGAGAAAAGTGTAAGGGGTAGCAGTATGGGCAAGGATAGTTTGTCTAAGTCTCAAGTCACAAAATAGTGTGACAGAGTTTCGGGATGCAATTGATATCATTCCCTACCTAATGGACTGGGCTTGTTATTTCCTGTGTCATGGGTTTTTATCCCTTTCTAGTAATTCATTCCCCCAAAATTCTATTGGTTAGTCAATACACCCCATCATTGTTAACCTATCAAATTATACATTAAGTAATGCATTTGTCATCTCTTGATAATATTTCATCTTCTGATTGGTCTTCATAATCGGCCTTCCGTAGGTGGCATATCCGGGGTTACTTCATCAGCTTGGCACCCGTCTCAGGTTAAAAGTTCTCGTTCCCTCGTCTCATTGTCCTTGGAAGTATCTACAAATGTTTCGAAGCACAATCATTTTATACTAAAAGATGCTAGCATGCGGATGGAAAAATGTCCCTATGTTTCGAACTAATACAGAAAGAACAATAGCTGGGTCATGGTCGTTTGCAAGTTCTGCACACTGAAGAGACTGGAAAAATATGCTTTTATGAGAGCTACACAGCTTCTGCTTGGCTCATGCTAACTTAAGATATACGAGTTTTAATGAATGCAGTTTTATACGTTTTAATGTGCTCAGTTAGGCAAACTATAAACGATTATTCCTTACAGTTGACATTAGTTTATACATATGAACGATTCTCCATCTTTATGAATACGCTTTTAATAAATGTTTATTAATACAGCACTGTTAGACATAAGCATTTCACGTCTATAATATGTAATATCAAAATACGCTCTCTCAGTCCCTCCTCTGATGACGCTCGTCATCACAAATCTTCCAGGTTTTAATTCTTTATTTTACGCATAATGTGCATTTCAACACGTTTTCCCTTATGTGAGCTTTCCCATATTTCATTAAACATTTTCTCTCTTTCACTTTCTTCGTTTCTTTTGGTTCTGTTAGCCAAATTTCTTTTCACCTTTTCATTAATTTTGCATATTCCCCAAAATCCCAATAAACAAATCAGAACAATTAATAATCCCATCATGATTTTTGCAAGTACCCCATTCCAAATGTTGGTAAACCAGCTTCCCACTCGAGCAATTCCCTTTCCAAATTTCTCCCAAACACCAAGTTCTTTTAGATCCTTCAAATCTGCACTATCTCTAGTAAGGTTAGTAAGCATGCTTCTAATTTTCTTACTATTATCAGGTATATACGAGCAACAATGTCGCTCATTAAGCATTTTGCACACACCTCCACTCTTTGCTAAAAGAATGTCTAAAGCAAGCCGGTTTTGAAGAGTCATAGCTCTTTCTGCAGCAAGTTCTGTATCCATCAGAAGTATAGCTCCTGTAAAATTTGTCAGCATGTTATCCACAATAGTAGACAACTTTTGAATTTACATAGAATTTAGGACAACCCCTATTGAAGGTATTATTGCTCCAAATATATCACCAATGACAGCCGCCACTGATTCTCGTTTTTGTCTGGTATGTTGTAATTCAGACATTTTAGGTAGTTGTTTTAAGTCATCAATCTGGTAAATCTTTGGGAATATTATTCCCAAATAACATGTCCCATACCATCCCTTAGGGAGACGGTAATACGCATTTAACCCACAGATGTAATAGATTCCAGGAATCGCTGGGTCTTGTCCATTTAACATAAAGGTCCATTTGCTCTGAAACAAAAACACATGCCTACATTCACTCGTTCCCACAAACAAATTATCTTGATCAGATTTTGGTCTATATATACAGAGTCTACCTACGTGTAATGCATCTATAGCTAACTTGCCTTGTGTTTTAATTTCAGTATAAGCATAATCATTTGCATAAGTGCGTTTTTCTAAACCTTTTTCTAATCTTTCTTTTAATGCTTTGCGTCTATCATCTGTGTGATCTAAAAAGCTTTTCTCTACAGGGGACAGTATGCATGTTAAGTTATTGCGGTGTGCATAAGCAGTTCCAAATGTTAGTGTTGGCTCAAAGAATCCTCTAACTAATTTTATATCATGTTCTTTAGCTAACTTATTTAAGAATTCAATAACAGGCACAAAAGAAAACACAACATCCAAATTTGAATCAAAATATTGCACATGCTCTTGATCATAAAATCTTGTTAGTAGCAGGCTACAACTAATCCCATACGTAAGAGGGAGGCTATGATAAGTAACTCCCTCCTGCACAGATGAAGGAATTTTAGTACACACATAACAGTCTTTCGCATTCATAGTTTCGACATACTCATTTAGTAGGCGATAGAAAACATTAGTAGAAAGCTCCCCGTTTGGATTAGTTCCCTCATGCAGATGTTTTGTGTCTTGCTCAAATTTCTCCCATGGTGATAGTTTATTAGCTGTAGTAGTAGTCTCAGGTTTTGAAGTTGCATTAGTAGTTTCACTCTCTTTCCATGGCATTCCTACAATCACTCCCACAATCATTATTGCACATACAGCACCTATCATAAGTCCTAACCAGCCACACACTTTACTTCCCTTGCTACTATAAGCCATGTTTGTATAGAATCAAACAGCAGATTAACAATCAACTCTGAGTAGCAAACTCTTTCTGCGTAATTTACAGCGTCTTCACTCAATCCAGGACCCTTTTCGTCAATTCAGGTTAGCAGCTTGTCGTAATCAGGTTTCTATAAGTCAAATCCAGGTTTAATGTCACTTTCCGGTAGTTTTATGTCTTCTCTAAGATTCTTGTTTATTATTTTAGCTTTCACAATTTCGATCTTTTTATCTTCAATTTTCTTGTTGTATTTTCTTCAGGTACCGTAGTACTGGCCTGGTATTTCTCGATCAAAACAGAACGCTAAGAATTCTTGTTGCCATTCAGTGGTTGTAGCGTATGCCCATTCAGGACCGGTATATCTTCTGTTTGCTATTCTTTTTCTTTTTCTTCTTCGTTCACCTTGCTGTTCTCCTTCACTCAGATCGTCTGCTCGTGAGGTATCGCTTTCCTCTATTATTGTTTCATTTGCTATTTCTCTTATTCTAAAGTATGAATTTTCTGGCCAATTGTCACCTCTGTTCGTCTTACTTCGGCGTTTTCCTTCAGTACCTTGGACAGCACCCTCCTCTGGTAATATGGTGTTTTCTCCTGATAGGCTTGGGACTCGTTCGGCAGATCTTGATTCGTTCTGATTTAAATTTGACACTTCTTCGTCTCTCTCTCCTTGTTCGACACTGTATTCAGTTTCTGAATTGTATTCGTCTGCTTCTGGGAGAACCTCTCCTTGACTTTGTTCTCCTGCTGCCTCCACTGAGATTGGCACTTCGTCACCTCTCTCGAACTCACTGATAGTTTGAGGGACACGGCTGTTCTCAGCGGGCTCTCCTGTAGTCTCAGGTCCTTCTTGACTGATCTCTGATTCTGAGACTTCTCCTCTTGAGGTTGCTGCACCGGAATTTTCAAGTTCCTCGTCAACAGGACACGCTACCCTTTTTGTATGACTGGCATGTATCCAGTTGGGAACCCCGGCACACTTCACAGCAGTAGTGGTCGTCAATATCACTTGATATGGCCCTTTCCAACGCGGCTCAAGACACAATTTTCTTACGTGCTTCTTGACAACCACCCAATCTCCAGCTTGCAGAGAGTGTCCTGGTTCGCCGATTGGTGGTAACGGGTTAGCTTCCACCTGGTGAGAGAAAGAGCGAATCACGTCAGCCAAACTTTTGCAGTAATCCAACACCATATCATCTGTAATATTCACTAGTGCATTTGCAGGTACTGCTGGTAACCTCATTGCTCTGCCCATGAGGATTTCATGTGGGGACAATCCTGTTTTCTTATCTGGGGTGTTTCTCATAGACATCAGCACTAGAGGTAATGCATCTGGCCACTTCATGTTTGTTGCTGCACACATTTTTGCTATTCTTGATTTCAAAGTACCATTCATCTGTTCGACTAGTCCTGAAGCTTCAGGGCGATAGCTACAATGCAGCTTTTGTTCAATGTTGAGTGCGGCACACAGGAGTTTAATCACCTCATTGTCGAAGTGTCTTCCCCTATCTGATTCTATAGAAACCGGAAACCCGAACCTGGGTATTAATTCTCTGAGTAGTAGTTTTGCAACTGTAAGACTGTCATTCCTACGTGTGGGATATGCCTCAATCCAACGACTAAAAACACACACAATCACCAGCACGTATCTCAGACCTCCACAAACAGGCATTTCAATTAAATCCATTTGTATCTTATTAAATGGACCACCAGCTCTTCCAATGTGGCTCAAAGTTACCACAGTTCCTTTTCCAGCGTTCATTTGTTGACAAATGACGCATCTGTGACAAGCAATCTCTGCGGCATGTCTGAATTTTGGATTGAACCAATCAATCTTAAATGATCTGATCATGGCATCTCTTCCCAAGTGGGCCTGCCCATGATACAATCGGGCAAATTGTGACAGAAGACTGTTTGGCAACACTAGTTTTCCCTCTCTTGATACCCAAATATCGTCTTCTCTCTGTACACACTGCATTTTCTGCCATGAACGTTTTTCTTCCTTACCAACGTGGCTTTGTAGTGTCTTTAATTCGTCTAAGGTATCAACCACTCGTAATGCTAGACTTAAGGTTGTGTCATTCTCAGGTTGTGGTAACAGTTCCCATTGCTCCTTAAAAAATATACAGTTCAATGCACAAAATCTGGCAACCTGGTCTGCATAACCATTCCCCATAGACACAAAATCTTGTGATCTGGTGTGAGCACTGCATTTCACCACAGCAATTTCAAGAGGCAACTGAATCGCATGTAACAAATCTCTTATCTGTTCTCCATTTTTCACTGGTGAACCAGAGGATGTCATAAACCCTCTTTGTGACCAGAGTTGACCAAAATCATGCACAATTCCAAATCCGTATCTGCTGTCTGTATAGATTGTGACCTTTAAATTTACAGCAGCATGGCAGGCTTTTGTGAGAGCTATCAATTCTGCCACTTGTGCAGAAAACACTTTCTCGAGCCAGGAGGCTTCGACTATACCGGATATGGTACATACTGCATAACCAGCTCTCAAGGTTCCTGATGAATCTCTTAGACAGGACCCATCAACGAACATAATGTAATCGTTTTCCTTTAACTGGGTATCTTTTATATCTGAGCGAGGTTTGGTACTGAGCTCAGTTACCTCCAGACAATCATGCTCAAACTCTTCCCCATCTTTTATTTCTGTATTCTCAATGGGAAGTAGAGTTGCCGGGTTCAGTACAGTACACCTTTTCAATGTGACATTTGGTGACCCCAGAATAATTGTCTCATATTTGGTAAGTCGGGCATTTGTCATGTGTTGTGTCTTAGTTCGTGTCAGCAGAATTTCAACAGAATGTGGAACCAATATTGTCAGGGGATATCCCATAACTATGCCCTCGCATTGTGAAAGGCTTTGACCAACTGCTGCGACTGCTCGCAAACAACCCGGTAAGGCTGCTGCGACAGGGTCCAAAGTAGCCGAAAAATATGCTACAGGGCGATTTGCATCTCCATGGACCTGTGTTAAAACAGACAAAGAACAAGCATCACGTTCATGACAGAACAACAAAAATGGTTTCTCATAATCAGGCATTCCTAATGCTGGAGCTCTGCACATGCATTCTTTCAGCTCCCGAAATGACTCAAGCCCTTCTTTTGTCAATGTGATTGTGTATGGTTCATCCTTAACTTCCTTTCCTGTCAGCTTTGTTAATGGTTTTGAAATGATCGAGAAGTTGGGTATCCACTGGCGACAGTAGCCCACCATTCCCAAGAACATTCTGACATCTCTCTTTGTTGTTGGGGGATTCATTTGTAAAACAACTGTTATTCTCTCTTTGGATATTCTTCGAGACCCTTTCTCAATCAGATGCCCCAAATATTTTACTTCTTTTTGGCAGTACTGCAGCTTTTTAGGTGACACCTTATGTCCGTTTTTCCCTAAATGATTCAGTAAGGCAATGGTATCATATTTGCAGCTGTCTTTGGTTTTGGATGCAATCAACAAATCATCAATGTACTGCACAAGAGTCGAATTGTAAGGTAGCACAAGAGGTTCCAAATCCTTCTTCAATATCTGATTGAAGATGGATGGTGACTCAGAAAACACCTGAGGAATTCTGCACCAACTGTATACCTTATCCAGGAACTTGAAACTGAACAAAAACTGGCTGTCCTCGTGAAGTGGAATCGAGAAAAACGCTTGTGATAGGTCTACTACGGTAAACCACTCAGCATCACAAGGAACCTGGTACATTGTTACTGCTGGGTTGGGAACCACAGGGCAGCATTTTACCACGATTTCGTTTATTTTTCTCAAATCCTGCACAATTCGAACTTTCCCACAGGGCTTTCTCAAACCCATAATTGGAGAGTTACACGGACTACTCAGGACTTCTTTCAAAACTCCCTGTCTGAGAAAATCTGCAATTATCTGTGTCACTTCAATAAGGACATCCTGAGTCATGTGATATTGTGATATTTGTGGGAACACTGCATTCGGCCTTATCTGCACCTTGATTGGTTCTACTCCCTTTATTAATCCAACCTCCTTTCCAGTCAAATCCCACACTTTCTCTATCACCGATCCTTGCAGATCAGCAGGTAGATCGATCAAGGTGAATACTGGAAAAAGGGTAATTAGAGGGTAATCTTCATTCATCTCTCTTTCTTCTTCCATGAGCTGACCCTCATCTGCCTCGTCATCACTGTTTGTCTGAACCTCTATTCCACCATCGGAACAGGTAATTGAACATTTGGTTTTGCACAATAAGTCTCTTCCTAACAAGGATACTGGACTTGAATCGCATACAACAAATCTATGCAGGCCCTGGAAATTTCCAATTTCAACCTGCACTGGGTCAGTGATTGGATTAGTCAGGTACTGATTAGCCACACCAACCACTCGTATGGTGCGCCCTGAGAGAGGTAATCTTGGTACCTCTGCACTGCGAACAGTAGAGCGTGTAGCTCCTGTATCAACTAAAAATGAGACTTTGTAGCCCATTACTTTTCCCTCCACATATGGGCCTCTCTGGTCTACCTCTAAGGATGCGGCGAGTCTGCACTCTTCACTGTCTGAGCTATCATCTGACCAGTCCCCATTCATCTCATTTTCACCTCTTAATGGGAATTGTTGTACAGTGTTGTTTTGATTTGTTACTTGACCTGTGACCTGTTGAGGAAGCATCACCTGTTGCTGTCCCATCGGAGCTAGGGGTAACTGCATTTGCTGTCTAGGCACCATAGGGATCTGCTGTTGCATCGGTTGTACTGACACTGTTTGGAAACGCGGCATTTGCATTTACTGCATAGGTTGCACCCCTGTCATTTGTACCAAATTATTTTGATAGTTCTGATTCGGGTGTCTCATTCTTGAACCTCGTGAATTTTGCAATGTACCGGCATTGATACTCTGCTGAACTGTACCATCCTGCATTATATTTGGACAATCCCGTTTCCAATGTCCCACGCCCCCGCACGCATGGCATGGTGACATCTTTTTCACTCCTTGACCATCACCTTGAACAACAACATTATTCATGTCCGCACCACGGTTCACAAACCCTCGACCTCTACCTCTCGGCTGTGCCTGAAACACACCATTCAATTGCGGTTGTTGCTGTATCATTTGCTGAACACCATTTCCCTGTATTCCAGCCTGTGCAGCTCTTATCTGCATCACCATCACCTTCTCCTTCAACTTTTTCTGCTTTAAATCAATTTCGTCACTACAGTATTTCGCGTACTGTAATACTTCATCAATCGGTTTAGCTTGCCAACAAATCAAATGATTTTTAATCATTTGGCTGACCTCCGGTCTCAGCCCTTCGACAAATCTGAACACAAGATGATTCATGTCCTTCGGCTCAATTGTTTCAGTACCACTGTAATGTTTGAATGCCTTTAACAATCTTTCATAATATGCATGTATTGACTCTTTAACCTCTTGAGAGGTCCGGTCAATTTTCTGCCAATCAGTCACCTTCGGCGACACCTTTTGTTTCAAAAACTCAATTACTTTATGATAATATTTCATCACCTCTTCAGAAGGCGCTCCAGTCACTTTATCCCTTGCTGGTTCCTTTGTGGGCCAATCTACCCCTCTCTTGCATTCAAGCCACAAGTCTGGCGGAACAATAATTTCAAACAAGGTATTTAAGTCTTCCCAGAGACACTTCGCAAGCTTTACGAATCTATCTGTCTGTTGATACCACTCGATCGGTTTTTCTCTTAACCTGGGATAATCATTCGTAAAGGACAAAATGTCTCCCCTGGACCAAGGCACATGCACCAAAACACCACCAGATGTCTCTCTCATAGGTAGGATTTTCACTGTCTCTAAGTTTGGTGTGACTGTTGTTTCATTAGATACTGGACTATCTCTTTTTCCCTTATCTCTTTTCTTCATCCATCGGCCTTCCCATTTCTCTAGTGCTCCCCAAATTTGTGCGCTTTGCAGCAGCTCTTTCAAATGTGTCTTCATGCCTGCAGATCTCATGTGCTCAAAATCTTTTGAGTCAAAATCTAATCTGTAACTCCGTTTCAAATGTTTTGTGTTCCCAATGTCGATATTGTATTTGTCTGCCAAATTCGTTAATTTCTGGTGTACTTTGCCTACCTCTTTGGTTATTTTAGGGCATAGGTACCTTAATTCTGCCTCAGTGTAAGACTCCAACCTATTTACTCCCATTGTTCCATCCACCAATTCAGCAGCTTCTGCTCCTAGTCGTACTAGATTTAGGTATTCATCGTGTTTCTCTTTCTCAGGTTCGATTGCAGCTGCTGTAGCCCTTTGTGATGTGCAGTTTTTCTCTAACCACTCATTTAGCTGTTGTACTGTAAAACCTTGCAGTGAAATGTTCCCTGCATGTATCATTGGAGTGTATGAGGTATTTGTACTCATAGTTTGGGGAGTCAAGACTCCCAATCCTGCTTGTCGCATTGCCTCAAGAGGTGCCCCTATTGGACTAAGGTCCATTAAGGGTCTTGATTGTTCACAAGCCTGTCCTCTCTGTGTCATTATTTGTGGAGTTATAATAGGCCCTCCTCTTATCGTTTCATGAGTTAGGACTCCCTGTTCACACATCCTTGTTTTCTCCTGTGCATATAACGGCACCGGGGGACCAACTGTAATGGGTAGTGATATAGCGGCAGGTGTCTGGCCTGCTCCCAAGCTTCTTGGAGCTTCAACACCATAGGTCTGATTTAATAATCCTGGTGCAGGTTCTTTTAAAGGACCCGCTACTGGGTTATACCCAGGTATTAGTTTCAGCGGTTGTGACACTAACTGCGGAGTTGATTCAATCTGCATTAACCTTGGCTTTGCATATATCGGGTCTGGCTGCACCACCAAGTTCGTAGTAGTCTCAAGCACTGGAACATCGGGATAAATTCTTTTTATCTGTGGTGGAGGCTGTAACTGTATCAGCGGGTCTGGAGCAGTGGGTACACTGACACCATTCTGTATCAAAGCTGTATCGCTATTCTGCACTGTATCAGTAACACCCTTCTCTTTCGTCTGGTTCCCAGGATCCAAGCTAGTACTTGGAGCATTGTCATTCACCGCGTAAGGTGGTGGACGATCATGTAACAGCCTATCCATAAACGCCTCATCATCTGATTCGTCCTCTTCTTCCCAAGATCTTTTATTCTCTTTGTGTTTGTCTGGGTTTTTGTCAGTTTTGCAAGAAGCTTTCTTTCCCTGTGTTTCCTCTCCCTGGGTTATTGCCGGAAACAGCTTCAACCCATCCACTATTCCTCGTCTCCACATTTTGTTCTCATTATCCCACCTAGCCTCTGCATAGGATTTTTCAGCTCTTGTCAATCTCCTGTGAAATCTTTCTTGTCTATGTTTAAGAGCCATCAGGTCCCAAATTGCCAAAGCCTCATATTGTGCTGGTCGAGGAGGTGGTTGCTGCGTACTTAACATCCACCTCAGATTTTCTAAAACCTTTTGATTAAACGTTCCATGTTCGGGAAACGCTAGACACCCTTCTTTCTCTGTCAGTTTGCGCCATTGTTTTATCCATAAACATGGTGCAACACCCTTTTCCTCCATAACCGTGTAAGCTGGTGTACCCTCAGGTGGTGTAGGTTCCCCATCAGTCGCAATGATATACACATCTCCTTTCAATGCGCTTTTGAATGCCTTAACAAAATTCATTTTATTTTATTTTTACTCAGAAACGGCTTTGTTCCCAGGACACTCTTCACCTACCCTTTGCTCAACCTATTGCCTCTCACGGACGGCAGCCAATCCGTGCGCGACCCCTCTCGACATCTGACCTATCCCAGCGCGGCACCACTGACGTCACACTCACGCACACTGCAGCTGACAAAGTCTTGCGGCTTGTCCACACCTCACTAACTCCTTACAACTCATACAAACTAATGCAAATTATTGCTAGCACTTGAATGACAACACAAATCTGCCGGTTTACTACAGGAAGGGTAACACATTCGCTTCAGAACTTTACAGAGATTTCACTTGAAGCCTCGGCCGCTACTCTCTCCTTCTCAGTTCCCTCATACGCAAGCAGAATTCGTCCTGCAAATCCTACTCTCGACTTGTCAATGACTCCTTCTAGTGCACTTTAGAACTTGTCAAATCTCCATCAAAGGTTACACGCATGTATCATAACTCGAAACTCGATCTGTCAACACCGCCCGATTGACCTACTAAACCGCACAGATTACAACATAAACCATTTTAACATCATACTCCGGAGTCTTAGACCTCCATAGGCCCGTATACAACAACCAACCACGTGGATAATTTTGAGCAACAAGCGCTGCATTCACATGAAGTACGCCGACTTCTCTACTCTCATGCTGTGGAGTACGCCCACTCCTTCTAAACAACACTTAATTTGGTCTAATCACACTCAAGTATTCACAATCACCTGCAAAGTGCATAAGATTTAATAAGCGCAAAGACCCTAACCACACATACTATGGCGCCGAGAACATTCCCAACTCATTTAGGCAGGCTCCGAGATCCCGGGAAAGCCCATAGCAGATCTAGCAACTCATCATCTTTCCAATTTGCATTATCACAAGAAAACAATTGAACAGTGAAAACTCCGTCCTAGGGCCCCCAAGGGCCAAACCGTACTCTGCTACCAAGACTGTTAACGCGTCCGTCTATGTCAATTTATACACATCAGGACTCGTTTTAGGCCAATGAATCTTTGGGCCCAGTGGTGAGACACCGTAGGACGAGATAACTGATCAAAATATCAATCAATATGTCAATATCATTGTCAACGTTTAACACCAAAACATCTCTCACTTTAGACTTTAACAAACATTCGGCGCAACCATGACCTTTCAGTCATGAATAACCACACCTTAATGGAGTTAATAAGTTTTATTCCCTATTGATTACAATCTAGTAGCAAAGACATTAATCTCAAAGTCAATAAGCATATAAGCACGATTACAAGATGACAACCACAATAAGCTTTCGATAATGCAAAGATCACTAGCATAGACAGTCAGATAGATATAAGCGAATTATAACACATCGAACTTTCTAAGATACTAGTTCAGCATAGCACCACGTCAGTCACGTCAGTTTGTCAGTCAGAATGAATACCTCGTCTAACCTCTAATTAGCATTAGCATGTTGGGCGTCATGCAAAACAATTTTGAACACCAATTTGGAAAACATCTAACTAAGGTCTCTAAATAAAACATACAGCAGTTGGTACCTAGAAAGAAAGGGAAAATGAATTCTCATTAGCAATTTTATAATTACCCTCCTCTGATTAAGTCAGCATTCAGGATCAGTCTTCGTCTTCAGGTCATCAGTTAGATCGCCGTCAATCTATCTAAGTTAGAGGCAAGAGACACTCTCCTCATAAGGAGAAAAGTGTAAGGGGTAGCAGTATGGGCAAGGATAGTTTGTCTAAGTCTCAAGTCACAAAATAGTGTGACAGAGTTTCGGGATGCAATTGATATCATTCCCTACCTAATGGACTGGGCTCGTTATTTCCTGTGTCATGGGTTTTTATCCCTTTCTAGTAATTCATTCCCCCAAAATTCTATTGGTTAGTCAATACACCCCATCATTGTTAACCTATCAAATTATACATTAAGTAATGCATTTGTCATCTCTTGATAATATTTCGTCTTCTGATTGGTCTTCATAATCTGCCTTCCGTAGGTGGCATATCCGGGGTTACTTCATCAGCTTGGCACCCGTCTCAGGTTAAAAGTTCTCGTTCCCTCGTCTCATTGTCCTTGGAAGTATCTACAAATGTTTCGAAGCACAATCATTTTATACTAAAAGATGCTAGCATGCGGATGGGAAAATGTCCCTATGTTTCGAA
This sequence comes from Pleurodeles waltl, assembly GCF_031143425.1. NCBI lineage: Eukaryota > Metazoa > Chordata > Amphibia > Caudata > Salamandridae > Pleurodeles > Pleurodeles waltl. Next base: position 323,871,589 of record NC_090436.1, read on the forward strand.
CTAATACAGAAAGAACAATAGCTGGGTCATGGTCGTTTGCAAGTTCTGCACACTGAAGAGACAGGAAAAATATGCTTTTATGAGAGCTACACAGCTTCTGCTTGGCTCATGCTAACTTAAGATATACGAGTTTCAATGAATGCAGTTTTATACGTTTTAATGTGCTCAGTTAGGCAAACTATAAACGATTATTCCTTACAGTTGACATTAGTTTATACATATGAACGATTCTCCATCTTTATGAATACGCTTTTAATAAATGTTTATTAATACAGCATTGTTAGACATACGCATTTCACGTCTATAATATGTAATATCAAAATACGCTCTCTCACTTTAACCTCTCATCCTGTGCATACCTGTCTCCTTTTGAGATCATCCATGAAAAGTCAGTTTAAGGCGAACTCGGCCGAAAATACACACTTTTTCAAGTACCTTTTCAAGCAGTAGCACTCAATTCATCTAGTTAGTTGTTTTGTATTACACTAGCATGTTGGCAATAGACGTTTCACAGCAAATTTTGTACTGGGGTGGCCCACATAGTCAGTCAGTAGGCCTTCATCTGGCAAATGAGCATAGGTCGGGAGCTTGCATTCAAAGTGACATGACACATAATGTATTCTTGTAAAATAGGTTCATCTGATGGGGCATCTTGGTGCTCGCTGATATATTGTCCTAGCTGCACCGCAGTCCCGGCGAGGTTCCATTCCAACCCAGTCGTTCAATAGTAGATCTTTTATCCACACAATCTTCAGTGATCTGAAGGTTTTTTGTCTTCACGGATTTCGCTGGAATTATTTCGATATTGAAAGCTACAAGCAATACGGGTTTTACATCTTTTACTGGACTAATGTGAGGTATCACGCTGCGATGGCACGATGTAAAACTCTTTCTGTAGATGACATCATTGCAAGGCACTGAAAGATTCGCAGCCTCTCTGAGCATCCCAGAGAAAGATCAAACAAAACATTTTAGAACAATGAATGGCGCGTGGCCATATGGTCAGGGTCGTATCTTGCCACTATAAATCTGAGAGCAGAAAATAACGGGATATATTATGAGAGAAAGTCAAGGAATGAGACGATGGCCCACACCGTTTTGTAAATGATGTATACATGCTTACATAATCATAGAGGTTGGTCTGGGATTTACTTTATCTGCACATCCTCAGGCGCCCTCTAAGGCCAGACCTGATGATAACTCAGAGCTCTCATTACAAGTTTCCTGTCAGATAACAACTCTCACTCTAGAGAGGGGGAGTTCGTCCTTGCTCCAACTTCGGGTACAGTGGGGGCCAGGCTGTCAGAGTGCTGGTCTTAGGTACAAGGTCAATAGCTGGGCAGTGACAGACAACAATTAAGTCTCAGCTCTTACTATGTATATTGCTGGACCCAGCGCAATTTAATAATTAATGTAAAAACATACATACTTTTCCGGACTCAGCACAATTTAATAATTAATGTAAATTCATACAAACTTTTCTTGACTCAGTATAATTTATTACTTTCTGTAAAATCTTGCATACTTTTCTGGACTCAGCACAATTTAATAATTCATGTGAAATCATACATACTATTCTGGACTCGGCACAATTTAATAATTCATGTAAAAGAGACGAAGTGTGGAACATTTTGTGACCTCTATCAAAAACGGAGGGCCTCATTCACAAGAATCTGAGGTATTGGCTCCAATGCATCAGATTTCTTGTGCTGCCGTATAACCCAAAAATGACGCCATGGATGCACTGTATTTACAATACAGAGCTTCATGGCGCACTTATTCACAGATGAGTCTGAAATTCTGACGCATCAGTGGCGCTAAGGTCACGCATTGCTGCTTTCCAGCAATGCAAAGATCCCCTCATTGAGAAAAGCCCTGCATCAGTTTAACACCTGCTCTGAGCAGACAGTAAAATTCTGACAAAGTGAAGTCACAGAATGACGCAGTGAAATGTTGTAAACGTTACTGCATCAGCTCTGCGTGGCTTTTCCCAATGGCACACCTACTTGCATACCTGGCATAGGTATAATGTGATGCAAGGCTGTACAAACTGACACAAATGGGCCCAATGCATCAGTTTGTAAATGTGGAGCAGAATAGAGCACTGCTTGCACCATAATTGCGTATATAAATAGTGGCGCAAAGGCCTTGTAAATGAGACCCAGAATGTTCAAAGGTGAATCCCCAGAAACCAAATATCGTCTCACTGGAAACACTTGAGGAATACATCAGAATAAAATCTGAGGGGTTTATTTACAAGCCACTTGCGCCGCCAGCGCATCACTTTTTCCCCCATATAAAAAGTGATGCACTAGTGACGCAAGGGGCTTAGAAACTAACAAATAAGCCCCTAAGGGCCTCATCCATGAGGCCCCAGTGGCACACTGCGCCACCGGAACATTATTGTACGCTCCAGTGGCGCAGTGTGCCAGCCCATATTTACAAAGCCACTTTGCGTGGCTTTTCATGCCTTTGTAAATATGGACCCCTTTCGCGCATAACACTCTGCAAAAGGGTTGTTGCCTGCAGTGTTTCCACACAACACCCATAGAAGCCAAAGGAATCTGACTCATTCCCAGATTTACAAGTCTGGGAAAGCGTTAGATTCCTATCTACCTCCAGGGTGGCGTATGAGTTACGCAACGTAGAGAAATAGCTTTATTTCTCCCCATTGTTTGCTCTTTCTATGTGTGTTGCATTGTGCAGCACACATAGAAATAAGAAAACACCTCTTGTGATTGTTTTTGTGCAGGGAGGATTGTTTTTGTGCAGGAAGGTGTTCCTTCCTGAACAAAAACAATCATCCTAACAACACAGGCACCCTTGCACCATTGTTGAATGGGGCCTGCGTTGGCACATGACAGCAATTTGTGTGCCAGCGCAGGGGGAGAGGACAGAAATGCCTGGTATCTTGTAGGTACTATGCATTTCTGTCCTTTCCCGGTGGCACAGGGTGGTGCAGCAAGGCACTTGCTGCACGTCCTGCACCACAGGCCTTGTAAATGAGGTTCTCAGTATTTAAAGCTTTTCTCTGTAGTGGGGAGTGTAACGCTGCTTTAACTACACAAAAGTAATTTCCTGAAATAGTTCAATCGAAAGAGACCCATTTATGAAGCTAATATAAGTATTTGATTTGGAGTTTTCAACATAAAAATTTTCCCTAACTCAGAAAAGCTTAAGACAAGCTAGGCACAATTCCCAGCTTGTGCTTTGTTAACCATTTCATTGTATTAGCATTGCGGTGCAAAGCATTCTGTAACAATTTTTAATAATAATATATGTTTTAGATAAAAACACAGTCATCTTGATTTATGTGCATTTAGACTCAGCATAGTCTATGTCCTGTTTTTACTCCTCAAAGTTGCAGTTCTGGTAGCACGCAGCACCACAAGCTTGGGGAATAAACACTGAGGGTACAGAGCTATAAGGCACGGAAAGAGGCAGGGTACACAAGGGCATGCACCAATAGTCTGTACATGTCAATGTTTGTAAATTTAGCAGATTAAAGCCCAATCGTTTGCCAATGCTTGTGGGTTTTGTACCTTGTTAACCATCAGACAGAATATAACGGGCCGATTAGGAAGTGCATGTAAAATCATGCTCTATAAGCAATATATTTAGAATAAGGTTCAAGAGGATTTCATTTTCTATAATGATGGCTCAAAGTCCTGCATTGTTCTGATTACTCATTACGTTGAGCCACTTGTACTTTTGGTTTGCTGACAGTTCAGTAGTGTGAAACAGTACAGTTAATTTGCTTGAGATGTTTGAGTTATTTATATGTTGTTAACGGGAAAGGTCCTGAACAACGCATTGGGAACAACGCGGACGTTTCCCACCCAAGCGTAACTATGCTTGCTGGAACGACTGCCTTTTTCTTTGCCTTTACCACACATGTGCTGAGCTGTGCATTTGCGTGGTTAAGGCAGAGTGGATCGGGAGCTGAGGCGTTGAGGTATGTAGGGCTGGGGCAGGGTTGGGGGTAATTTTTAGGTGGGGTCGATTAAGGACTTAGGGTGGGGGGTCAGACAATTTATTTTAGGGGCAGGGTGGGGGGTGTTTGGGATTTTTTTAAGGGTACGACTTAAGGTTGGGAGTTGTGCAGGGTTAGGGGTAGTTTTTAGGTGTGGGATGGATAATGGGCTTGTGATAGAGGTGGGGAGGGTTGGGCTATTTCTTTTTTTAGGGGCGTGTTGGGAGGTGTTTAGTTTTTTTTAAAGGGTGGATCAGGGAGAGGGCACGGTCAGGTAAGTGTGGCTGGGGCCGGGTTGGGGGTAGCTTGTAGGGGTGTGGTGGATTAAGGGCTTGGGGTGGGGGGGGTTGGGCTAATTTTCTTTTAGGGTTGGGGTGGGGTTTTGGGGTAATTTGTTTTTAGGGCAGGTGGGGGATCACAGTAGTTTTGTTTTTAGGGTGGGACGGGGTAGTTTTGTTTTTAGGGGCTGGGTGGAGGGGTCGGGGCATTTTTGTTTTTAGGGTGGGTGGGGGTGTCAGGAAAGGTTTTAGGGCTCAGGGTGGGTGGGGGTTGTTGGGGTAGTTTAGATTTTATGGGCGGGGTCAGGGTAGCTTTGTTTTTAGGGGCTGGTGGGGGTAGAATAGTTTTGTTTTTGGGGGTGGTGGATCGGGGTAGTTTTGCTTTTAGGGGTGGGGAGGTTGGGGTAGTTTTGTTTTTAGGGCTAGTGGGGGGGTCAGTTGTTTATAGGGTGGGGTGTCAGGGAAGGTTTTAGGGCTCAGGGTGAGTGGGGGTGTCGGAGTAGTTCAGTTTTTAAGGGTGTTCTCAGGGTAGTTCTGTTTTTAGGAGTGCAGTGGGGGGTCTGGGTAGTTTTGTTTTAAGGGGCGTGGTAGGGGGTCAGGTAGTTTTGTTTTTAGGGTGGGTGGGGGTTGGGGTAGTTTAAGTATTAGGGGTGGGGTACTTTTGGGCCTTAGGGCAGGTGGGGGGTGGCATGATAGAACCACGCCTGCCAGTCTCACAGATGCCTTTATTAAATATGATTTTACAACGAAAAATCATTGGAAAGCCATGCGTGGAAACAACGCGGTTGTTGTTTCGACCGCGTTAAGGCATGCATGGTTCCCACACGCATTGTTCCATCATACATTCATTGTTAACGATTAGTGTACTTGAAGCCGGTACTGGGAGCTAGGCGTAATATATTTTCTAGGTCTTGGTGAAATTTCCACTAAGCCTACAACATGTTGTATAACTTCACAAATTTTGCATTAGCAAGTTCCACAACATTCCCCCAAATGACACTATTGCACCACCTGGTGTAATCACATGACATTTGTAACAAAATGTTAGCGTGCAATCATGGGAACAATAAGAACAAAAAGGACATGAGCAGCTGTTATTTGCAGAACTTGTAGTTTTTGTGATATTATATTTTAGTGCAAAATGTGTCCTCGCTTCCAAAATGGAGGTGAGGATCATTACACTCAAATTTTGTATTTTGTGTAATTTTTTGTGTATATCCGAGTAATTATACAAAACAAATACATTACATGAATTCTACTCTTTTATTTCTAATGAAAATCATTCTAATCTCTTATCTAGCAACCCCAGTGACATACATGCCTTGTGTTAGACCTGACAGCCTTAGGGTGGTCACCCTCAACCTTTTGCCTGCCTCCCTCCACTTTGTGACACTGCTTTTGCTGGTTTTAGGACTGCTAACCAGTGCTAAAGTTCATATGCTCTCTCCCTTAAAACATGGTGACATTGGATCATACCCAATTGGCTTATTTAATTTACTTATAAGTCCCTAGTAAAGCGCACTATATGTGCCCAGGGCCTGTAGATTAAATGCTACTAGTAGGCCTGCAGCACTGGTTGTGCCACCCACATAAGTAGCCCCTTAACCATGTCTCAGGCCTGCCATTGCAAGGCGTGTATGTGCAGTTTCACTGCCAATTCGACTTGGCATTTAAAAGTACTTGCCAAGCCGAAAACTCCCTTTTTTCTACATATAAGTCACCCCTAAAGTAGGCCCTAGGTAACCCATAGGGCAAAGTGGTGTGTAGACAAAAGGCAGGACATGTACCTGTGTAGTTTATGTGTCCCGGTAGTGTAAAACTCCTAAATTTGTTTTACACTGTTGTGAGGCCTGCTCTTTTCATAGGCTAACATTAGGGCTACCCTCATATACTGTTTGAGTGGTAGATTCTGATCTGAAAGGTGTAACACAACAAGGTCATATTTAGTATGGCCAGAATGGGAATACAAAATCCTGCTGACTGGTGAAGTTGGATTTAATATTACTATTTTTGAAATGCCACTTTTACAAAGTTGGCATTTCTCTGCACTTAAATCCTCCTGTGCCTTACAATCCACGTCTGGCTGGGTTACTTGACAGGTCCCTTGTGCATTTCACTCAGACAACACCAAACATAGGATGCTAAGTCACACCTGCACACATTTGCATACTGAATGGGTCTTCCTGGGCTGGGAGGGTGGAGGGCCTGACACTTACATGCCAAAGGACAGTGGCCTGCCCTCACACAATGGAATGCCAAACCCCCTCCTGGGACCCTGGTAAACGGGATAGAACTGAAAGGGGACCTTGTGCACTTCTAAGCCACTCTTGAAGTCTCCCTCACTTCAAAGGCACATTTGGGTATTTAAACAGGGCCTCTGACCCTCCCAACTCAGACACTTCCTGGCAAAGAAGCTCTGCACCAGAACCTGCAACCTGCCAAGATAAGCTGCCTCGCTGCCCAAAGGACTCACTGACTGCTTTTCTGCAAAGGACTGCAGCCCTGCTGTTGCCCTGCTGCCTTGCTGCCATCTGGCTCTGCTCAGAAGTGCTCTGCAAGGGCTTAGATTGAGCTTGCCTCCTGTTCCTTGAAGTCTCAGGACCAAAAAGACCTCATCTCTGCAAAGAACTCCTTGTGTGGTCAAAATTCGATGCACAGCTTGCCAGAAATGACACACAGCCTGCATCGCAGTGAGAAAATCACTGCACGCGGAACCGGAAGGACGTAGCCTGGCTCCCCGAGTGGAGATCGACGCAGCGCCAGCATTGGGACCGGAACTTTGATGCACAGCCCACTGGATCGACGCATTGCAGATCCGGAACGACGCAGCCCGACTTCCTGCGAGGAAGAATCGACGCGCACCTGCTGTGCGACAGAAATTTCCACACATTGCCCACCGGATCGACGCAGCTCCTTTGACTTTGTCCTGCATGCCCAGGATTTCTCCGCATTGTCCCCAGAGCGTCCAAATACCCCGCAACCCAAAGAGGATCCAAGTCTGCACGCCAGAAATTGACGCAAGGCCCTGGCCACGTGAAAAATATCAACACATCATCTGTGTGCACATGCAGAAACCGACGCACACCTCCCCGTTTTCCACTCATCTCCTCCTCTGCGGCCCCTTGCGGATAATTTAGATGAAAACCAGGTACTTTGTGCTTGCAAGAGACACTTTTTGCTTTTAAGAACTTAAGACTATTTTTATAATTTCCTAAAGTGATATTTCAACGTGTACTTATCAAATCTTAATTGTTTTTACCTACATTTAATCAGATAAATATTATATATTTTTCTAAACCTGTGTGGTGTTATTGCATGATTTATTGCACAAATACGTTACAAATTGCCTTCTAAGTTAAGCCTGACTGCTCAGTGCCAAGCTACCAGAGAGTGGACAGAGGATAATTTGGATTGTGGGTGACTTACCCTGACGAGAGAGAGGGTCCTTGCTTACACAGGGGGTAACCTGACTGCCAACCAAAGACCGAATTTCTAACACCTTGCAACACCTTAAATTATAAAGAATTAAGGCAATTCACAAAAGCGTTTATTAGTACGGGACATTGTATTGCAAAAGAACTCTATTAAGTACTTTTACATGCCTTTGTGAATTGGCCGCAAATCATCAATTTCCCTATTAGTAAAAGGCAAAGAGGGCTCAAGTCCTTTCTATCATGCCTGATTGTATATGCATATTTAATATTCACAGCATATTCCTGTTTTAGATGTTTTGAGGACATTTCACAAATGAATACTACCAGAGTACTATTTCAAGTCCTTCAAAATAATATCATGTATGTGTCCCTATGTATCTTTTTCTTACACTGCTTTTATCCCCCCATGTTATGAGAGAACTGATTTTATGTGTTAGACAGAAATGTTACATATTATTATCTATATTGGTAATATGCTCTACTGGAAAACTTTAGAAGTAGTTTGGTTGAATTTCCATTTGGTTTGAACCTGCGCGCGTCTTATCAATGCAGGTAGGAAGTCTCTGCTATATCCTTGCCTTTATCCACAAAGCGTCCTGTAAGTGAAAACTGAACAAATAAAATGATAGATGGGTAAGAGTGAATTATGGGGATATTTTTCACCGAGGGGGTCTAATTGACATCAAATATACAATGAGAATAAGGCTTGAGTTGTCTATCATGTCACTCAGAGCCCCGAGGTGAAAAACATCCTGGTAATTCACTTTACCTATTTATAATTTTATGTTATGTAGTGACTCCAAAATTATCTGCCCCTGCTTTCAATTGCTACACAGGAGCAATGAAGGAACCATGCATACAATGGCCTGGCCCTGACCCAAATGTGAATAAATTCCTTACTTGCCATCCTTAACCAACTCTACTACCTTGCCTGCATTCCTTCCCTCTCCTGCAGCAGTGCTTTTAGTTTTCAGTCAAATCAGACAAGCAGAGCTGCACTGAGAGGCTCTCATAGTGCACTGTCAGCCTGGTCTGGAAGACCTTTAAAACGCAACAACAGTGGGTAACGAGTTGTGTTATCAACTGATGCTGCATGATAGCACAGAATAACCAGATTTGGAACCTGGTGTAAAATACAATTCCTATTGAATCCATTAATAGGAAATCAATAAACTCCTCCTCATTCTAGTGCCTCTCTGTGGGGATATCAAACATGACACTTAAAACTCTGAAGCAGAATATCGTATTCTGTCCACCCAGCAGCGAATTGAACTTTATTGATGCATTGATCAACCCACCCCCTCCTGCATTCAGATTTTCTGAGGATAGTTCAGTCTTCACTAAGAAAATGATTCCCACACCTCTCTCCCCTTCAAATTCTTCCTATTGGAAACTGGCTTTAACACGTAATGGTAAATCACAGCAAGACCTAGCAAAATCTAGAAACCTCAAACAAGTTGGCAACTTTAAGTAGCAAAGAAATTGGGACTGGCTTTAGAGTTCTTGCGCAAGCAAAAATGGGCCGGCACAAAATAGAAGAGGCTACTGGTGTTGTGTAATGGTGCAACCTGTCTCCTGTGTCTTCTATGTCGGTGTACTGGGCTTTTGGTGTTTGTGTTTTGTTTTCCACCAGCATGTGTGTTTTTTTTTTTTTTTTTTTTTTTTTACCTTTGAGCAGTGCAAGTTTGGGAAATAAAAATAAGATATACACATAGGGGGCACAGGAAGAGACAGGCTGGACAGATGCACGGCACACACAGTCTGCACGCACTGGGACAAGCCTGTGTTTGCATATGTTAGCACATAAAACCTGATCGACTGAATTTGACAATGCAGGTGTCGTGTGCGTTGGTTATTCATATTGTGTGTCAGCACATCCGGCTGTTTGTTTGCTATTGTGCCATTACTTTCCCCTTCAGTCAGTATACATATCTCCTAATTGGCTTTACTCTGTCTTATAATCAACATCATATTTAAAACATAACACATACATTTTGCCCCTTATCTTTAGTGGCGAAATAAGGCCATTGTACTTTGTAAAACGAACGGAAACAGTGGTCAGTGACACAATAAAGATACTAAACTGATACCTGCGAAGGGAAGCATGAAAATGACGTCACTAAATGAGTTAGCGGGCATTACAGAACATTAAACTGTGATTATGCTGGATACCTCATAGTGACTGCTTTAAAGAGAACCTAGGACTAAAAGATCATAAATATAGCGAGAATCATAGAAGTATCCATCCTCATATACTACTTTTCTTTCACAATGGGAAATACTTTATGATCGTAGTTTATGGAAAGAAAACCGCATTATAGATAGTAGATCATTCTATTGCAGGTACATCCGACTTAGCACAGAAGATACAAAATAACAGCTGGAGGTGTGCTGTCATCCGAATGTGCACTTCCAGTTGATCAAATTCTTACTGCCCTTTTGAGCCAAGGAGGAAGCATCTTCACCCATTAATGTTTTTTTCACTCGAAAACATCAAGACAATACATTGCACTTTTTTTGTAAGATTGACCCCTAGAAAGCTGCAGGTTGCCTGGGTCATTTTATATGACTAAGCTATATTATTAGCACGTTTAGGGGCATAGCCCCACCTTGCGCCAGATTAGCATCATTATTGTTGACGTTAATGTGGCCCAACAAGGCCGAAATCCCTGCGCCGTATTTACAGAGTGGAGCAATGCATTCATGGCTCCACTCCGTAACCCTTTGCGGTATATTATGCCTGCGCCAGGCATAATATATGCAAAGGGGGCGTTCCCCCATTAGAGGGACCGCAAAAATGGCACAAGGAAATCTATTAGATTTCCTTGTGCCATTTTTTATGGCACTTTTAACACCTGCTCAGTGCAGGTGTTGAAATGGGGCTTCCATTATTTAGAATGGGCCCCTATGTACTCTGCAGGAGTGGCGCCAACATTATGGCACTACTCCTGCAGAGCACATCAACAGTGTCTTGAAAAATGACGCGATTGCCGCCATGGTGCACTGTATTTTAAATATGGTACACACATGGTGGCGGTAGGGGGGCACTAAGGGGCGCAGGGAAAGTGGCGCTGCACTCATTGCCGTGCAACTTTCCATAAATCTGCTCCTAAGTGTGCCTATTATTTTAAATGTTATTAATCATTGGTGATTGTGTAATGTTTTGAGGGCCTGGTTTTGACTCATATTTCATCTTTACAAAGTGTGGGTGGAACCTGGAAGTTTCACTGCGCAAAGGTACATAAAAACTCTGCGAGATTCCATGGAGTTCAGCCAACTGGTGTAAAATATGCATATGATGCTGACCGTGCCGCTATTTAATGCCAGTAGTGCAAGCTGAAACATTTGCACAAACAGCATTATGCGGTGCGAAACAGCACAAGGCCATTCAAGCTGATTTTACTGTCGCTCAAGTAGAAAATCTACCTGAGTGGTAGCAAATCTACGAAAGAAGCAGCCCTCTGATCACAACCGCTCCCGACCACCCACAATAGAAAATCGGGCTTGGGGATGTCAAATCTCACTTGGGCTCATCAGCCGGTATTTATGAGACACACAGCTTTTGGCAGAATCAAAACTCTGATTTACAAGAATAACGCAGAGTCACTAAATTCTGCTAATTCATTACTCTCACATCTGACTTTTGCCAGTAAATTAGCTGAAAGGAATGGCATGGATTGCCTAATGAAGAATGCAATGGAACACGGAGTCACCAAATTCTGCTAATTCATTACGCTCCCACCTGACTTTTACCAGTAAATTAGCTGAAAGGAATGACGTGGATTAACTATTGAAGATAGGTGCAGGAAGCAAAGGAATCAATACTCAGATCTGCAATAATCCATTCCTGAGACAATGACAGTTTGCAATGTGCTACTTTGCACTGATGATACAATAGAATGGTATTCTCAACCAAAGCAGCTTAAACGAAAGCCTCATACGTATGTGTGTGTAAGCAACTGGGTTGTTGGTTGACAGGGGTGTGGCTCTGGTCAAGTCGTAACCACACATCCTTGTCAGGGTGAGGCCCAAGCCAACTCTAAATTGACTTGTGCTCAACCCTCTGATGTTTTGGCACAGAGTATTCTGGCTTAATTTAGAGGCAACGAGTAAAGTATTTTTACAACACTTCCACCAGTAATAAAGTGAAAACATCACACAAAAAGGGTTACTATTCATATATGAAACAAGACCAAAACAACACAAATCCAGTCTATAGAACTGAAAATATACAGTTTTAAAGATTTTAGTGAAATTAGTGCTAAAAAGCACAATTTATGGATATCTGGTCATGCCAGACTGGGTCAAAGCCACAAGTTCAGGTCGTCTGTGGCTGAGATTAGGTCAAGCATTCCATCCATCACCTTGTTGTTTTTGCATTTGCCACACTAAGTGTGCCGGGTTTGCCCAGACATGAGTCCCAGTCTCACTGTGCTAGTGGAACTAAGCTACGCCTGGCTAAAGAGCCCTGATTAGGGCTAAACTGGTCCTAGGTTGCTTGTATTCTGATTCATGGAGGACCTGGCCTGGTTTTCAGGCTGGACTGTTCCCATGAAAAGCAGGATCAAGACTGATTAGCAAATGGCTGGGTACAAACTGAGGTGGCATGGTGGGCAAAAATGATGGATTAGGATGCAGCTCAAGCAATCGCCAGTGGCTGAGAATAATTCAAGCATTCCATTCATCACATTGTTGTCTTAACTGTTTTAAAATGCCATTTTCAAAATTGCCATTTAAAAACTGACCTTTCAATAAGTTAGGATTTTTCATTACAATTCCAAGGACCTCAAACATGAACCTGTTTCCCTGTTTCAATTTGGAAGTTACACCTTATTAAATGTAATAAGGTAACTCTAAGGTTACCCTATGGAACAGGAAGGCTTTGCAGCTGTGAAAAGCAATTGTAAGTTTTTCAGTCCCAGGACATGTATAACTTAGAAGTACATGCCCAACTTTTAAAGTGCACTGGACCTTGCCCTCTGGGCTGACTAGGGCCTACACTAGGGGTGACAAATTTGGGCCTGCTAAAAGTTTATTTTGCCAGGCTAAAATAGCAGTTCAAACTGCACACACAGGCTGCAGTGGCACGCCTGAGATATGTATAAAGTGCTACTTACCTGGATGGCAGAATCAGTGTTGCATACCCACTAGTAGCATTTAATTTACAAGCCCTGGGCACAGGTAGTGGCCTTTACTAAGGGCGTAGAAGTAAATTACATATGCAAAATGGGTATAAGTCAATTGTACCACGTGTTTAGGATTTAAGGAGAGACTGCAAGCACTTTAACACTGGTTAGCTGTGGTAAAGTGTGCAGAGTCCTAAGGCCAACAAAAATAAATTCAGCAAAGATAGGAGAAGTGAAGGCAAAATGTTTGGGGATGACCCTGCAGAAAGAGCCAAGTCAAACTCATGTGAGTTCGCATATTGAGGCCATTAACAATTAGGCTCCCTGATACCATACATAGAGGAAGTACAGCACACTGGCAACAGTGGGAAGGGAGGTGGTAAGGATGAGTTTGCGGTACATGCTGCAAAAGAAAGATGGAGGTTTATATATACATGTGGAGACATTAGACAACATGCTGTGTAGGTGAAGGTATTGCCCTACTGAGTGGTGAGATAAATCAGATGCACCGTAAGAGCAACAACATGACTGCAGAATGGCAAAGACAAGGGTGGACCTGGTGATGGACTCGGTAACACCAATACATGGTCACCTGCCAACATGTGCGGAAATGGTTTCTGAAACCATATTAGAAAATACTCCATTGTCCTAATGGGGGAAAGTTGGTAATGGCAAATCTGCATTCTACCGAGAGAGTAACAGAGTTTATTAGAAGCTTTGATCGGAACAAAAGCGTGGATGGTATTCGAAACAGTAATAATTTCATCTTCATTTCTTCAGCATTGAACCCCCTAGAATATGTGTGAATGCTAAATTCGGAAATATAAATGTTTAAGAGTTTAGTAATCTCAAGCAACATCACTCCAGCAGCATCGTGGTAAATCTTCGTGTTAAATGGCTGCAGAATGCAAGTTACACAATTATTATTGTGAGTATACTTTGTATTCTCAGTCCGTATATTAAGATAGGTTGGTCTGCTCACATAATGCTACAACACTTGCACATTATTGGGCAGCCACCACAATGATCAGCGTAGCCTTGAGTGTAATAAGTGAAGCTCTGAAACAATAGCAACGTTTTGAAAGACAATCCTGAACCATAGACACGTGGAAGTAAGACAATTGTGATGCTGGAGACCGAGGCAGAGCAAAAGGGCCAGCGTTGCAAAGGCACAACCTTACTCCCACTCCCTTCGAGACAGAATGATAGTGTTATTGATCTCCAGAACAAAGGGGATGACTAGGAACATAGCAACGCAGCTTTCTGAAATGAAATGAGTGGTACAGCCAAGAATTGTGCGAAGGAAGAAACACGGAGTTCTCAAGTCAAACCTGCCATAAACAAAGAGCCTTCAGACGTGGGTGGCAGCATCAGTCTTAGGGGCACACAAGACAAGCGAGGAGGTCATGTTCTGGTGCAGTAATGAAACTGATTTAGGCGCGCAGGGATTACTCGAGCTGAGGAATTACCGTAAAATTGCCTTGAAAATACAAATGCAAAAATGGGCCTGAGGAGGGAAGCAAGGCCTTATCGATCACAGAAGCCCAAGTAGGAAAAACATGGAGAAGATAGTGACACTTGCTTTAATGTTAACATGTGATCAGAAGAAACTACAGATTTGTCACCGGGTTTGCTGGGACAGGACAGAGCTCAAGATTCTCCAGTCACAATAATCCACCCCAGGGGCAGATATTACGAACAGCGAGTGCCCCGGCACTTAAGCATTGCAGAGGAAGGAGCAGACACTTGTGCACCCTCTTCAGTATTACAGATAGAGCTGGTGCGCATGGAGCACCAGCGCCATCTTCAAGGATGTGGCTCCATGTTAATGAGGGAAGCACTTTCCCTCTATGCCTGTGTCCTTATGTAGACATGGGCACAGGGGTAAAGAGGCCATCAGGAGACACACTCACTGTGCACTACAGAAAGGTGGTGCACAGTGATCAGCAAGTGGCGTAATGCAAAATGATGAGCCCCCCCCTCCAGAATGTGTAGAGGGCCCCAGAGTCTCCCATACCTCACTAATATTCATGGACCTTGGGCGGAAGGAGGGGCCCCTGAAGTCTTGGGAAGCTCCTGAAAGGTTGGGGGCCTCCCTGTGCCACGGGGGCTGTAGAGCTGTGCTACACTGCAGTGCACTGTGCAATCCTGGAAATCAACCCTTGCAAGGGGTTGACTTGCACACTCTAAGAGGATTTTGTTGATTTTAGGATGTTTGAAGAGAGCCTTCCAGAACTGTATTTTCACCAAAGCAAACTAAAACCCCCTAACATTTTGCTTGAAACATATGAATAGTTGGGAGTATACTTTCAGTCAGTAGCTTCTGATTCTGTGACTTTTAGAATGCCTAGTGCATTCCAACTATAATACATCAGAAATGCTGGATAATGGCCAACATTTGGCAGGTGTCCCATCCATCCTACTCTAAATAGGTTGGGAGGGACACCTGACAATTCTAGCAGATGTTCTAGATCAGTCTACTCTAAATAATCCATCCCCTTTGTAAGTTTTTTTGGCACCCAGCCTTATATTCCTCTGGATGCTATAAGGAAGCAACTAGCCTAGTCCCATATGTGAAGTTAATGTATGTTGACAATGATTAAATCAAACCTCGCCAGCTGGTTCAAAATTTTGCAAAGTCTTGCATCGCCAGAGGAAAATATAAATTCTAACTAGTACTCTTCAGGAGAAATGAGGGGCTCATTTACAAGCCCCCTGGTGGATGGTAGCGCTTCCCAGAGCTACAGGGCAAGGGCAGAAATGCATCTATCTACAAGATATGGCATATTTCTGTCTTCTCCCACTGGACTGGCGCACAATGGGCTGGCTAGCGCCAAAACAGGCAGGACTATTTCTGCACAAAAAGAATCCATGGAGTCTTTTTACTCTTCCTACGTGTGCAGTAGAGTGCAGCATACTTAGAAAAAGGAAAAAAAAGGATAAATAAAATATTTCTCCTCATTGCGCCTTCCCTGGGGAGACAGAAGATTTTGACACATTCCCAGGTTTACAATGCCTTGTAAATCTGGGAATGCGCCAAAGCCCATGGGTGTTGCGTGGGACACCCACCGCAATGCCCCTGGAACGCCTCCCTTGCACAGAGTAAGGCAACGCAGAAACTTGTGCTACATTGCCTTACACCATAGCTACAATACCATGAAAAGCCATGCAAAGAGGCTCTGCGTGGCCTTCTAAACGTGGGCCTGCGCAGTGCATCATGAAAAGTCACGGGACTCACAGAGGTTTCACTGAGGATTTCAATGGACGCCACCAAATGCTAATAATATCAAATATATATAAAAGCAGTCAGTTGTTTATATAGTATGTAACGCTTGGTGCTAATTTATTTCTTAGTAATGGATTTCATCCACATTTAAACTAAGTGATCTGCACAGCACCGAAATAGGTCAAGTGGGTACGCTAGGCAAAAAATGCAGTCCCCTATAGAAGATGTATTTAACTGTTGGAAATGTAAGTAGAAAGTAAAATTAGAAGCAGGCTCAGTAATGTGGCAAACAGAGGCTTGTGTGATACCTGTTTAATGATGTATGGAGCTAGTCATTTTCTCTCTTAAAACTATGATGACAGGAAAGCGTAAAGACCGCACCGCAGCAGCAGGAAGAGCATAAAGTGGCAGCAGACCACACTCATTTGGAAGCATGTAAAATACCTCTGCGTAAAGGACTGCGATCTGACAGTGTACAGACAAAAGACCAACTTGAAAATATAATATAATATAATATAATATAATATAATATAATATAATATAATATAATACAATTATAATATGATATCATGTAATATTTTACCAAGAAAAAGTCCTAACTTCTAGGAGGAACTACAGCTTAAATAAAAATAAACACTTATTAAAAATCACAAGCAAAATTAATTAAACGAGGCAACACACATATGCCCTCCTATTTGTCCATTACTATTTTCAATACATTTCGCTCAGTGTTCAATGCAATTTAACTACATGACTATAAACAGTATTTCTTTTACATTAGACATGAACAAGTCAGGGTGGTGTGAACACGTTTCCAATCTTATTTTTTCACGTCATAAATTGCACACCAATTACTAAAGCTAAAAACGTTTTAAGCATAGTACATATCGCATTTGTAATCAGCTTACATTTTGTGCAGATCTAGAAGAACGCTTTTGTCAGGGTAATTCGTTTCAGCCATAATAGTGTAATAAAATAACACAATAAAATATCCGTGCTACATTGATGATATGTTTTTATCTGGTCCCTTGACTACACATGAACTCTTTCATTATTAGATTCATGTACAAAAGTCTACACTTTACAAGGGAAAACAATAGTAAAAAAAACGGTTTCCTGGATTTATGTTTACCAGGATGATTCGGGTATAATCTATACATCTCTTTTTATTAAACCTACAGCCTACAATACATTGCTCAAATACTGTACTCACCACCTATGCAACCTTCGTGATAATCTCTCTTTCAGTCATTTTTGAGAATATGTAGGAACTGCACACAAAAAACTGATTTCTTTGAAGAATCTAACATTCTAGGGTCTAAATTGGTAGCTAAGGGCTCCCCACACAAGTTGGCCAAAAAACTCTTTAAAAGGGCTTGGTACAACAATCGCGAGCACCTTTATTGAAAGAAAAATCTAACAATGCACACTTGATCTGCATAACAACTTTGGGTACTGAATCCATTGACATTAAGAAAATTATCATATAGCACTTGCATCTCAAACAAAATAACAGTTTCCAAACTGATCAACCCTTTTGTACGTTTAGACAAACTCGCATATGCATTAAACGGATCAGCAAAAACCTCTTGACACAATTGTAGGCTTTGAAACTGTTTCAGGCCATTTTACATGTAGGCATTGCCTAGCTTTTAATACTATCTGTAATAATAACTCATGCGCTATTAATTGAAAAAACTGGATGAGACATTTCTTGAATTGCGCTACTACGATGTGATTTACCATATAAAGTGTTCCTTTTGCTTACACTACAAAGATAAAACCTCCCAACAAGTTAGAGGATGTATTCTCCAACACCATCAAGGATCACACACATTGGGGGTTATTCCAACTTTGGAGGAGGTGTTAATCCGTCCTAAAAGTGACGGATATACCACCAGCCGTATTACGAGTTCCATAGGATATAATGGACTCGTAATACGGCTGGTGGTATATCCGTCACTTTACCGTCACTTTTAGGACGGATTAACACCTCCTCCAAAGTTGGAATAACCCCCTTTGTCCCTAAATGCCCCATTGGTGGACTACTACAAAATCTACTATCATGCAGAAGATGATATAATATTGGTGTATACTGGGATATTCGCCCTTTCTCTGCTTAATTCATACTGAAGAGTAACTCCTTGTAGTGCCTAGACAACACCGGGCACAACATCAGTGGAGACCAATGGATAGGGAGCCCTGTGCAGCTCCAGGCATTCAGTACCTTTTGCTGGAACAGCCAGTTCCAAAGAAGGAGGAAAGGCAGGAACGTGTAGAGTGAGTGAGTTTCTGCAGCACTGAGAAGGACACTGGATGCATACAGCACTCTAAGGTGAGTGATAAAAACCCCAGCAGTAATGAACGATTTACACTCGTAGGAGAGACTGACGGCACATTTGACTCAGTGGTTGAGTTACAAAGCTTGTGCAGTGAAACGAGCTTGAGGCTGTTCCCAAACTAGAAGTGAGCACTCTAGGTTGTTGAGTGGAACAGGAACGTTTCCATACCTGGGAACCTGTATTCTGTGCAGGCTGCGAGCTTTCAGCTTGGGTGACCTCGGGTTCAGATCGCGGACCACCGTCTGGTTAGATTTGGCCACGTGGCTAATGTACAGACCTATTTTTCAACCACTGTAGTTGGCAGGTTTGAAGGAGAGTTTGAAAAGGAGGGACCTGTAGGCGTCTCGTTCACTGTTCAACACAAAAAAACTGCAGTTAGACCCCTTTCATATGAGGATGTGCCAGCAAGACACTGTGATGAACATGAAAACAAGGCACTTTCTGAACATAATACATGGTGGAAATATATGAAGGACAAGACAAATCTGTCATTTACAATGAAGTTAAGAAGGATTCCTGGTCTATCTGTAGATTCTTTCCCATCAGTAAAATCCAATGGCAGACCAATGACCTACCTACTTATTTAGAGCTCCACTGCATGCACAGCGTGGGCTCCAGCAACTGGATACAGATATTCGAGGGCACACAGAAGTGGTTTTCGCTCACAAGGCAGGCCCACTGATACTTGAAGAATTTAACTGCAGCCGGGCTGCATCTCCCCCCACTAGCTGAGCCTGACGGGCCCTGCAGAGCCACATCCATGCATGTCTATAAATGGGCTGCCAGTAGTGGTGTACTAAATAGCCCCACCCTACCACCCCCAGCATAACGTGTAACTAAAGTTGTTATTCTTTTACTTACTCATATTATCTGAACCTGCTGAGTTGTGATGAAGGAGTCAGGGGTCGCAAGGAAAGTGTCAGGGGTCGCAGTGGGTTACCTAGGGTTTTGCAGTTGCGACCCCCAATTGACACCTACGGGCTGATCTATCAACTGAAAACCTTGTGACTAATCCAACTATCAGGATTCTGCTCCTATATGATAACCCAGTCCATCCGTCGAGAGATAGAAGACCATTTCAATGTGATCCTTTGTGGTACGTAAGAAGCACAGTGCTTGGTTCCACTTTATGACCATATTGTCACCAACCACAGCTAGCTAGAGAGAAACACTGTTTTACCACTTTCCACAGAAATTTGAAAAATTCCTCTTCTATGTGAGAACTAAAGAAGAGAGCATGGAATTCTGCCAGGCAGCCTGCGGGATGTATTTTTATGGTCTTGCTTGACAATGCAGCTGTCTCCAGGCATTTATGTGAGCATCACTAGAGAGGGGATTTGGCTCCACCCACATGTTTGGGAATCAGAAGTACATCTTTGATTGGTCAGAAGTTGTGTACTTCCATTAAAGAAAAGTGCTTGCCCTGCAGGTCTAGGATTTTGTGATAATTTTGTTTATTTATCAAGCTGCTTAAGACTGAACTTTCAGAGGCACATGCCACATTAGAATGTGATTAAAGTGTCTTAGATTGATGGGTTTTTTCCTGGTAGCAGTACAGATGGGAGCAGAGCAGTAATTAACCTACATGGATTTTTTAGGTATTGCTTGACAGTGCATCTGTCACCTAGCCTTTTAACCTACACCAATATTATTGTACAGTTATTTGCTTCCACACAAATACATATCTATTTGCATGCTACTTATGTATGATGCTTCACATTACCATACAACATTCAATCAAAGCCAGACCTATTGGAATTGTCAGTGCTTGTTACCTTTGTGAAAGCACATGCAAGAAATGGAATGTTGAAATCCGTCGCAAGTCTGAAGTGCGGCATAGAGTCTATGTCGCCCTCTCCAGACATAGCTATTTATGAGCCTGCTACCCATAAACAGGTTTCAGTCATGATGCCAAGGAAATAGAAAAACTCAATTACTGACCTTGAATGAAACGCCACCACAATATGAAAACTGGAAATGAATTATCAAAAGTAACGAAGAGGCTACAAAAAACTATTATGAGTGGCTCCCAACTTTAAATGGTAAAGATAATTTGGATAGAAGTCGTACTTGTGAACTTTGGGAAGAGTTTCTAAAGTTTACTGATTAACCAAAACTGGATTGAAAACCTCTGATGTTCTACGTACAATTAGGTCACGCTGCAGGTTATGTCACATTACATTTTGCAAACACGTTTTGATGGCTTAATAATGGCTATTCAAACTGTATTGTTATCCCGCAGGGATATTGATTTGCAATGCACCTCCGTCATTTTTTCTTCTCTGAAAAGAATATGATGCAATTATTTGCTTAAAATGCACGTACTTTTTTCCTCAATATATCAGATTAGCTAACATTTGCTTTGAGCATTAAAAGCGTGTTCTATGACTGAGTGATCTGTGGATTATGACTGACTAGCCTCCTTGAAAAATAGTGTATTCCCTGTCAAATACTGTCTTAAATTATGCAACAGATTACAAACTGTGTGCAAAATGAAACAGAAAGCTGTAACTTTGACCGTTCCAGTATTTTTAGGTCTCCCCTATAGACACTTTTGGCTGTCTAGTGAGAGCTATTGACAACACACAACACATAACATACACATAGATTAGACATATTCAGAAAAGGGCTTTGGGGCAGTCCTTTTAACTCATTAGCTGCTGTCTCTTAGCTGACTTTAGGGACAACCAAATGTGGGAATGAGAGGATACGTCCAGTAGTAAAAATAGCGCATACAAAAGGTAAGGTAATCAGTCTCAAGGCAGAGGCAGGCCCCAGCATTCCCTACAGGGGTCCCCCAACCCTCCAGGGGCCCCACCCTTCAGGGGGTCCCACGGAGCTCAAGGCCACTGAAGATCTGTGAGACATAGGAGACTCAAGGGACACGCATCACAATCTGCAGAGGGCCATGCCATTTTGTGGACTGCCACTGCCTCAAAGAGTCATCTAATGGCAGTATGAAATTACAACTGTTCAGCAAGATGGCTCTTATCAGTGCAAGCAGTGTACTCCAGCAGACAAGATGCTGGTTTTACATGGAACACTGAAAATCCTGCACCTTTCTTAGATCTTGCCGTTCTTTTATTTCTTCCATTTAGTATAATGAGATCGGTTTCTTCCTATTTACATTTCACACTTGTTAAGTTGTCTATAATATCAATGGACCAAGTCAAAGATGAAACACTGATTCTTTTTATTAAGATCAATATGAACAAAGACCACCTCAACAACAGGGCGAGCAGCCGCTCAGATCTGGTCCTCACCAACTGTCTCCCAACAATTCCATTCCCCACACCCTAGTGATGAGGTGTAGGTTACAGATCAGCATATTATCACATGGTTACAGAGCCCTCACGTCACAACTGATTCTTGTAAGCTACGATATGAAATTCTACAACACTCTATTCAATAAAGGTTTACTCATGTTATAATCTCTTAATCTAATTTAAGAATTTAGTGTGAGTTAAATATATCTGGCAGCATATACGAGTACATCTTGATTATTCACCTTACGTTACTGTTAATGAGATGCCAACAGAACAGTTGCATCCATTGCAAGAGGCCTCCACCGTCATAACACATGCACCCAAAACGCAGTCACTGACCTCATACAAAGCCTAAACAGGCCTACATGTTGCTGCTTATCCGACCCCCAGCTGGCTACAAACATGGCACGGGGACTGTACTCTAAGGCCAAGCAGCACACACTATAATGCACAAGCGTTTACATTCCTATAAGTGATACAAACACTGCTCTCTTATAAGCTTCCACGTCAGTGAAGCATGCAAGTGAGACATCATCTGAACACTATTGCAATATTTTGTTGCAGAGGCAGCCCTGATATTTTAGGAAAAGTTGACTATGCGATCTCAGAAGCATGGGATGTTAACAAAGGATGGTAATTCCGTCCACACACTAGACTGGATGCTGTCTGATAAGTTTTATTTAGTTCCCCATTTGCTTTTTAAACGTATTTCCTTTATTCTGCTCAATTCTTCACATATATGTTTCTGGAGAAATATATTTTGTTTTTATTTTTGTTAGGGTGCTGTCCTATAAAACCTTCAGGTAAGTGTATCACTTAGAGTATGAGACATACAAAGTAGCACAACTGATACCACATGGTTTTGGGGCTCCTTGAATCATCATTAACAACATAGATCTTATTATACTCGACTAGTCTATCCACACAGTCCTTTCTTGGCCTACATTTTAATCGTTTCTCATTAGGCATAAGCATAGCAGGTATTTGCACTTTGGAGCAATTCATTATGGATTAGAGAGGAGAATCAATACCTGTATATGTCAATTGAGCGTGTACATTCATAGCCTCATTCCTTAAAAAACATCAATCAGCATTCATAGGATTATTTCCTTCCATTGGTGCTGACGTTTGCATTTTAGGATCTTGAAAATCCCAAACACTATTCCTGGAAAAACCTTTTTACATCCCTACTTAAGTTCATGCAAAGGGATTTCCTAATGAATCTGTAAATATATTGTTTAGTAAATTGTACTTGTATAAATGCAGTTTCAACTATGACGAATTCATAGAGTTTATGACAAGTTCAACATAACTATTGGTTTGATGTTCCTTCATTACCTGCTGCAAAAATGCTCTTTCAATGATGTTCAGAAACAAACTCAAAAAAATGCGTTTCTCTTCAGGTTTAAGGATGCAGCCTCCGATAAAAAAGTGGGACAGACTACAAATTAAGAGGGAGAGCCAAGCCAAAGGCGAGCCAAGGGTCTGTCTTGGCTTTAAGAGCCCTTGAGAAAACTGAGCTCTGAAAATAATTGGTATGTAAATCAAGTAACAGACATCAATTAATAAATATTATAAAGCTTCTTCAAAATTGAAAAAAAAAAATCATCTAACTTGTAGAAATGTTTCACCTTATTCAAATAATGGTGTTTATTAAACATGATACTTTTTTAAAACATGAACAGTGTGTTAATGAAGGAAAGGAGGCTTGTTTAAATAAAATATTTGTTGGGGATCACACAATTTGGTCAAGCTGGTATTAAAGAGATTACTCGATTCACAATGTGCAGTTCAACCACTGGATGAGTATCTCATCTTCTCACTTCCTCTCACCTTCATTTTACCTTAAAGGTTACTGCTTTGTCTCTAATTATTGGAACATATCATACATTTCAATCAATCAAACATTAATAGAGGGCAGCAAATCACTTGTGAGGATCTCGAGACACTGTAGCTGGATACCGCTGCGTGCAGGAATGATCATTCGAACATCACGGTCATTAGTTCTCTTCTGAATTGCTGGAGTGGCAGTGCGGTCCTGAGGAGCAGGGGGATGTTGTTCCAAGCCTTGGCTGCCAGCTGTGAGAAGGAGCGTCCTCCGCGATTGGCTCGACGAAACCATGGGGTGTCAGTGAGAGGGAGGGCAGCTGATCGGAGGTGTGTGGTGGGTTGGTGGAAGGTCTGGCGTTTGTTGAAGTATGATGGTCCTTTGTTGTTCAGGGCCTTGTGGGTGTGTGTCAGCATCTTGAATGGGCATCTATACTGAATCAGGAGCCAGTGTAGTTTTTTGAGATGGGGTGTGGAGGTCAAGTACAAGTCTTGCCACTGAGTTCTTTATTGTTTGGAGTGTTTTCAAGAGTCATGCTGAGATTCCTACGTAGAAAAAAATGATGGATTAAACCCAGATCTTTGTGACTGGGGGTGAATATTTGATTTGCTCTGCATTCCGTTCATCATCTGCTCTTTTTGCATTTGTTGCCCCAAGTGGGAATGGTATGCCCAGACGTGGGTCCCGTGCTCACTGCGCCACTAGATTCAAGCTAGCCTAGCTGATGAAGGGTGATACCCTGAAACCGGTCCTAGGATGCTTGTTTCCGATCCAGGGAGGACCTGGCTTGGCAGTTCGGCCTGGACTGTTCCCATGAGGAACAGGGTCAAGACTGATTTGCAAATGGCTGGGTCCAACCTGGGGTGGTGTGGTGAGCAAAATAATGAGAGCTAAAAGCCAGATCTTTGTGACCGGGGGTGAATGTTTGATTTGCTCTGCATTCCGTTCATCATCTGTTCTTTTTACATTTGTTGCCCCAAGTGGGAAGAGTATGCCCAGATGTGGGTCCCGTGCTCACTGCGCCACTTGATTCAAGCTAGCCTAGCTGATGAAGGGTGATACCCTGAAACCGGTCCTAGGATGCTTGTTTCCAGTCCAGGGAGGACCTGGCTTGGCAGTTCGGGCTGGACTGTTCCCATGAGGAACAGGGTCAAGACTGATTTGCATATGGCTGGGTTCAACCTGGGGTGGTGTGGTGAGCAAACAAAATGATGGATTAAACCCAGATCTTTGTGACTGGGGGTGAATGTTTGATTTGCTCTGCATTACGTTCATCATCTGCTCTTTTTGCATTTGTTGCCCCAAGTGGCAAGGGTATGCCCAGACGTGGGTCCTGTGGTCACTGCGCCACTGGATTCAAGCTAGCCTAGCTGATGAAGGATGATACCCTGAAACTGGTCCTAGAATGCTTGTTTCCGGTCCAGGGAGGACCTGGTTCGGGCTGGACTGTTCCCATGAGGAACAGGGTCAAGACTGATTTGCATATGGCTGTGTTCAACCTGTGGTGGTGTGGTGAGCAAAACAAATGATGGATTAAACCCAGATCTTTGTGACTGGGGGTGAATGTTTGATTTGCTCTGCATTCCGTTCATCATCTGTTCTTTTTGAGATTCCTACGTGTTTTCATAGTCTGCTAGTGATGACGGCCTGTGTGATTGTCCTTGTGGTGTCAGCTGAGAGCCACCTGAAGATCTTGCGGAGCATGTGAAGGGTTTGGAAGCTGGCGGATGAGACTGGGTCAACTTGTTTTGTCATGGATAGCTTGCTATCCAGGATGATGGTGAGGTTGAAGGCATGGTCTGTTGGGGCGTGGGATGTTCCGAGCTCTGCGGGCCACCATGCGTCAGTCCATGGCGAGGTTCCCAAAGAAGAGGACTTCCATTTTTTCAGTGTTGAGTGTGAGACAGTTGTCCTTCATCCAGTGCACTACGTTCAACATGCATCTGTAAAAGTCAGCTTTTGTGGTGGAGGGATCTTCCGACAGTGAGAGGATGAGCTGTGTGTTATCGGCGTCGGAGATGATGTTGAGTCCCTGTGATCTGACGGTGACGGCCAGGGGTGTTGAAGAGGGTTGGGCTGAGGGACGATGCTTGGTGGACTCTACAGATTATCTTTTTGGGCTCTTAGGTGAATGGTGGGAGACTGATCCTTTGGGTTCTACCGGCGAGGTACATTTCAGTTCTTAACCTTTAAGCAGTCTGGACAAGGCACAATGCACAGAATTAAATCTGGTGTTACAAATGAATATTTGGGTTTGCTTTTCCCCTCTACATTTTCAGGCCTAGCTTTGGATCCTACATGGTTTTGCTTATACTCATGCTGCATGTTTTACCTGTGTTCCATGTGTTGCAGAGCAACAGCTGTCTCTGCAGGCTATTTTCATGTTTTGGGTTTGACTTTTAGGTAACAGGGCCGCAGATGTGCACTCAACAGGTCAGACATGGCAATTTAGTTGTAAAAATGGTACATGCTGTCAAGTGCTGTTAAGCTAACTCAGAGGTTAAAATATCCATATACACAACAAGAAAAAGTAGGAGAACCAGCCAAAATGATGGAGTTCAGGTATTAGATGTGTTTGCTTCAATCTGCTATCTTTCGATTCATCTTCCGAGGTCCTTCATTCGGCGTTTATATTTCAATCATACTTTTTGTAGTGCGGACTGATGAAAGCATATTTTCGTTCAAGAGAATGGCTGAGGTATGTACCGCATAGCTCATTAGAAGTGGGATAAAAACTGCAGGAGGAGGATGCGGGACATGGTGCCACTCGACAATGCAGATTAACTTTGCATCCGTCCACATTCATCACTGGCCCACCCCTAGTGCATTCAAAGGCCATTTCAAGTCGTTAGCAGGTGTGTTTGTGAATATGGATGACGCCGAGAGATCTAGCAGCATAGAGTGATTAAGACGGGATCAAGATAAAGCACTGGAGAGAGTTTACACTATTCCCTTGGGGATAATTAAAAAACGCTTACCGCGAATGAGGTAAGGTGCACTGTGTAAGTTTCTAACTTCTGTGTATAGTATACAGTGCAGGTCTCAGCGTTTAAACGTCGCATTTGTATTGCATTTGTTGATTAAAAACTGTGGTTATGAACAAATATCTGCGTTCCAGGTCAAATTCAGGCCTCGTCGGCTAGGTTTACAGGATCGGCTTCTTCTTATTGCAACATTAATGAAATTCGCTTAATAGAACATCAGGTAACCTAAGATTCTTAAGATTAAACAGTTGAAATGGACAAAAATAAAAACTGCATGTCGATTGCAAATGAAAGACTAAGAAGTTTGGGGAGGTAAAATAAGTAGAAAATTGCACTGGATTGAGAAGGAAGTTAGGAGAGACTACTTCACAATATTTATTTTGACTTTTTGCACGTTTCAGGGCATACGGTTGAATGTAAAAAATACCTCGCAGACATCAAGCAGCCCTGAATGTCCGCTTGTAGCAGCGCTCTTTTGCGCATTCAAAGTGTAAGGAAACACACAGGGGCTTAGTAATCAATAGTGCATCAGGTGCAATGGCACCGCATCCTACAGATGTGAGGGACCTATTACATCTCATTAAGGACTGTTGTTTACCACCCAGCAAGAAGAACCAGTTTCCACCCTTACTTTGCAATTGGTGCACGTTTGTGAGTGATTATGTTAAAATGCTGAAATGTTAACATTTTAAAGCATTCTGGCAAATATATCACCAATTTTACTATTTAAATGACGTAAAATTGGTTTCTAAGACACCTTAACAAGACATTTTTTTGTTTCTATATTGTCGGCAGAGTAGGAATCAAGTATTTCTTCATTATGTGTCTTTTCGAAGCATAGTGATAATGTTTCACACAGAAACTCACTTGAAGAAGTAACAGAACTCTGATCCGTAGGTCAAGGTCATTGTTCAGGGTGGACGTGCAGCGACGTGAATGTGGAGAATTAGGGGGAGTAATTCAAAGATGTGGGCAAACGGACAAACCATCATAACAGAATGAGTTACAGGTAGTATATGTATCTGAGATCTACAAGAAAGCCTAAGTTGTGGATGTAGTCAGGCTCTGAAGATGGGTCTTTAAAGAAGCCTTCGCTGTTAGCGATAATGGCTGCTATGCATGCAAGTGCTCTGCACTGGTCAGTATCCAGAGGATGAAGTAAACAAAAGCAAGGCCGAGCTTCAGCACTGCCAGAAGGTGAAGACTGGAGGATGTACAAAGGTAGAGCCATGTAGGGGGGAATAATCGGTGAATAGGCTTGAACATCACGCTAAGGGCCTTCACTCGGGCTCTGTTGCTAGTGGATAATAAGCCAGACTGTAAATGATGGAGGCAGATAGGGAGTGATTGCAAGAGAATAAGCAACGTGCACTGGAAGAAAGGTTCATCACTTTTTGAGGGAGAATCTGTACTTTTGAAGTCTTCCTAGGAGGCTGCTTTTGAAGGAAGAGTTAATGAGATAATTAGCAGTATTGAAAAGGAAGTGCGGTTGAATCTTAGTAATGTTTAGTAACTATACTTGGCCGTCAGTTATGGAGGGAGCATTAGTTGCAAAGGAAGAAACAGAGTTGATCTTGTTTGGAGGAAGTGTGAAGATAGATTTTATTTTATTTTTTGAGTTGAGTATGAGGGATAGCCAATCTCAGCGAAGAGATGGACAGTGGAAGCCCAAGTGGAGAATGAGTATTAAGTGAGCACAACAAGACCGAGAATTAATGGCTGGATGGGAAAAGAAGACCCATTCATACACGACACCAGCAGTGCTGAGAATCTGACAATTATGGGTACCAATATTTATCGAGTGTGTAGGCTAATACCTGTGTTGAGCGAGATTATATAGTTCAAGCTATGTAAGAGAGCACTCTGGGATTAAAGAGAGCCGGAGTCCAGACTGGAGGAGCTCAAGTAGGATATTGTTGTTGAGACAGCAGGTGATCCTATTGAATTCTAGGAGGTGGAGTTTCATAGGCACAAAAGGCAAGCTAGGACACATGAGGACACTGATTGGAAGTGCATGAGGAGCATGATGGGTTTTTCAGTAATATTTGCACAATGGCTGACTAGCTTCTGAATATGGTGTTCTATTCTGCTTTACATTTTTAACTTGCTTTTTAAATCTTGGACCCATGTTTCACTATATCTATCAGGCCGAAAAATATTCCAGGTGCACATGGACACACAGAGATGGTGACACAGAAGAACACCGTCAGGCCCATCTAACTCCACTGCCTTCTTATCTTTTAAAGCAGTGAAGACTTTAGTTTCCATATTTAACAAAGCCTTGACCTCTAAAATCCCTGGGGCATTCGCTACCCTGACACCTCAGCACTTTTCCAAACCAGGAGTGAGTCTTTCCTGGATTAGTGTCCCATACAATAGTCCGAAGGACAGAAGTGAATGTCACAGCTATAGCACTGCTGTGGGACGGCCGCCCTTGGCACATGCCTTACAATCCATGCCCCTCACTAACACCGAGACTCCTGACATCTCCTGATCGTCCTTTCCCTTGGCTAAGCATTAACTGAAATTGATGACACCATTAGCAATTACTAACCAACTTTTACCTGTATATAGTTTAGCTATAAACCACTCACCTGTTGAGATAGCCCATCCACCCAATCAAATATACGTTGCACTATAGTATCATCTAATTAATAATACATTATTTGTTCTTCTAAAAAATACAATATTTTGTCAATACAATTACTTTTATGCAGGCCTTAATTTGGATACCCAGGAATGAAACTGCAAGATCTGCATTCCTACGCTAACTAAAAAACCTATCCACCACACAAGTGTTTTATTGCCTATTTTAATACTCTCACAGACCAAATATGTTTTTCACTCTAGGGTTTGTTCAGAATCCTAGGTGGAAGAAGCTGCCCATAATGCTAATGCATATGAAACTTTAATCAGAGTTTACATTTACGATGTGGAAATCACAAGGGCACAAGTACTTTGAATAGCAGTCCAGGTTCAATGGCACACCACATGTAGCAGGGCATTCGCTGCTATAATAGTACTGTGCTGCAAGATGGTTTCACAATTTAGCTAAACAGTTGGTATTTCTCTCTATCAAATGTGCCAATCAAATTTGGAAAAACTTTATCCTTGAACTGTTGCACCTAAAGAGCAGTAGCTACCGCTTAACAAAAGCCGGTCCTCATTTGCCCTTTTGCCTGTATTTGATGATTTGCTTAAGCGTAAGATGCCATCTCCTAGCCTGGGGCTTCAGATATTCATGGCCCAATGCACATACACACTGTTCCAAACCCCCTTGAGGGCTTCCAGCCCTTAAGGGATGGATCTGGGATCTTGACGGCTCAATTCAACTAAACAATGAGATTGCCTTTCTAACAGTATGTGTGGTGCCTTAGAAGGTCATCAATAATCATATGGGTCAACTACAATATGCAAAATAGTTGACTTAGGTAAAAATCAACAAGAAGTGAAAAGCGTCAGTCTGGGATACGCATGACACATTCACAAACATTTCTCTGTATTTAAGGTGAATGGGTATTTGCAAAAGAGGGAGGGGCACTTTAGGTTTTTTGAAGAGACCACGTAACTTGTGTTGTCTGTTATGAAGCTCAGTGTAGGTTTTTTGCATTTGCTTACCTAACACAGACATATTGTCATCAGACAGTTTTGGATCAGTTGAATCACACAGTTCCAAAATTGAGAACGTGATTAAGATTAGCTATTGTTGTTGTTTGGTTTAGCTTGGATTTAGCACAAAGGCGGAGCAGAGCTCTTTACATTTTATTCTAAACTATTTAAGGCATAGGGTTCTGCACATGGAATGTGCTCATGTGTTGACGTACACAGGAAACTAGATTACAGAATATAGGATGTGGTGGAAGGAGTGGGGACATGTAATTGGGGCATTATTGTCAATTCTTATTTACATTTAAGAAATGCATTATTATAACATAATTTTAGAAGGTGGAGAGATTTGCACATTATGTCATGATTTCTTTGCTTGAATGCCTAAACTTGGTTCAGAAACCAGTTCATCGGGTTCAATAGTCTGCATCGTAAAATATAGCACATCTACACCATTATAAAGCCAGAACTTTGTTCTCTTAGAAGTGAAATACTAGCCACATTACAATATGGGGGCATATTTACAAGAAACTGGCGCATCGGTCCCGATGCACACTTTTCTTGCGTCACCCCTGTCCCAACTAACGACACCATGGTTGTGCCATATTTACAATATTAATAATATAATATGGCGATTGTTAAGACAATAGCGTCCAAATGTTTGACAATATTGTGGCGCTTTACTGAACTAGCGGCCAAAATGTTGACACTAGTGCA
This sequence comes from Pleurodeles waltl, assembly GCF_031143425.1. Lineage (NCBI taxonomy): Eukaryota > Metazoa > Chordata > Amphibia > Caudata > Salamandridae > Pleurodeles > Pleurodeles waltl. The sequence continues at coordinate 323,902,369 of NC_090436.1, forward strand.
ACAAAGCACAAGGAGACCCACTGATTGTAATGGGTGCATCATTTTAATGCCTGCTCTGAGCAGGCGTTAAAAATGACGGACAAAATGGTGCAGTGAAATGCTGTAAATTTCACTGTGCTTTTTTTTGGGCCTCCCTGCGTTGGAACACCCCCCTTGCATACATTATGCCTGGTGCAGCCATAATGTGGCGCAAGGGTTTACAAAGTGGTGCAATGCATGCACTACTCTGTAAATATGGCGCCGGTGCAAGGCCTTCTAAACACCACCTGAGCTTTAAAAAAAATGATGCTAGGGCAGCGCAAGGTTTCCACTACCAACACCGTAGTACTTTTTGTGTATTTAAATTATTTTAAATAGTGCAAGTTTCTACATTTAAATCAAATTTATTAAAGATAAATCATTACATTTTTTAAAGAATTCTGTGGAGTAATACAATGGAGATGGGTTAATAAGGACGTCATCTGAAAACTGTCCTTGGCCTTTATACCTGTCAGCAGTGGCCACGATGTGCTTTTTAAATGGTTTTAATTCACCCAGAGAGTCTTTGTTCTGTAAGTGCCATCGCTTATAAACCGGAATTACAGCATCACAGTGCTTCCCAAACCCCAGGATCAGGTCCTTCGGCGGGTCCCACCCGGAAGTACCGGTAAGAGGTAGACTCTGTCCGTGCAAAACAATACAACCAGCAGTGCTAGGATATTTTATGATGTTACTGGTATATTATAGCTCCAGCATTTTTATGAGTCAAGCTTTGGCTATTGCAGCAATAACACCCATTAATGGATTAGTATCGATCTTCTTCGAGTCTTGACACAGGTGTTCAGTAAGAAGGAAAATGTCACATTGTATTTTCTGGTTTGGTTTTCTCAGTCACGAATTCACCTAATTACGTCGTGGCAGTCCACGCTATACAAGGATGAATCCATACACGAGGAAGCTGCTGTCACAACGTCACTCAACTACATCATCATTGACAGTGGTAAGGTGGCCTGGCAGCCTCTGGCATAAGTGCATGGAGCCCTTAACTTCCCACTGGCTGTAAGTCATTTACAGTAACCTACACAATATTCAATGTGGAATCCTAAAGCATGCAAACACATTTACTATATATTTTTTTTAAAGCATGATTTTAAAAGGAACCATCATGTTTGCCCAAAGAAACGACTAAGAAAATCACAGTGCAAAAAAAGAGGCGATATCCAAACATCTAGCTGACTTAATCACACTGGAATAAAATAGGAGAAATAGCTGATACAGCAATCCATTAAGCAGTAAGCATGGACGTCATTTAGAGGTCACCAGGGGTAGCTCCTTGCAACCCCTGGCACTAACTTTGCAACCCCTGGTGTTAAAATCAGGGCCTAGAACACAGCAGCAGCTTTATGGACGTCATTTGGGACTCCACTCTCCTGGTTTTCTGCCATTTTTCATGACACTAAAAGTGAAAAATATTAGGTTATTCACACTTATTGTAAAAAAGGAGTACAATTAGCTGGACGATGACCTTCACTTGCAGCTATGATAAGTAAAAAATGATTTTAAATGTATGTGTGTATGCTTGCTGGTGAGAATGGGTTTATGTGAAAGAGAGAATGTGTGTATCTGAATGTGGGTGTAAGCTCGTCTGTGTGAGTGAAAATGAAGGTCAAAGGGCGCCTGGTGTCCTTCAGCTACCTCTGGCATTTTGGTGAATTGACAGTAAGTACTTACAGCTCAATCTGTGATATTATAGTAGTCATGGCAAATACTGGAGTCAAGAATGTCTCTCACGAAGGAATCACGAAACGAAGGAATCACGAAACGTAGAGTCCACCAGGATTGTGAGATTCGTGCAACTTGAAAGAGATTGTGGCAGGCTCTGCATAGCATCATCTGCTACCGATCCATCCATCAACCAGAAACAAGGTTGAGCCCCTCTGAGATGGTAGCTTCACATATGAAAGAAAGTTATCCGGGACTACAAGCCCCCAGTTATATAAAGGAAATACAATGAGTGTCACACTGATGATGTCGGTTTGAAGACAAGATTTCAAAACCCAAATCAGATACCAGAGTAACCCCAACAAAGAAGAGGCTCCTAGTTATAATTACGCATTATTTGTCACACCAACTAAGTGCAATAAGAGCAGTTAATTACCTCCAAGTTGAATGATAAAACTTTATCACTCAAAAACATTTTAGACTCATTGGAAAACTGGGGCCCTGCAAGAGCACCAGGGCAGGAATGGTAGATCTCCCAGGCTATCGGCAGCAGTTCACCAGTTTCTGAGTGTCCATAATGCTATTTTTTCAGGCAAATCTGATCTTAGGGAAACATATTAAGCTTAAATAAATGTGTGGAGTCTGTCCGTTTGCGAAGGAAAAGCTTCATTATTTACTATTTCAAGTGACTATATTTGTAAAACTCACATTGACTCAGTGGTCTTTATGCTCTAAACATCCTTATGCCTAGAGGTCATTACAAGAGGAAAGCCATCAATGATTTTTAAAGGTCCTAGCACTGCAGAATATGCAAACCAGGAAAGACACCCAGAACATTGGAATATATTGCACACATCATCGACCTGCAAGTGGCAATTTCGACTGCCTGGTGTTTTTTGCTGTTCTTGGGAATTCTTTTATAATAGCATCTGGATTATTTTAAAGTCCCAGATTAGGAGTATGCAAAATTGTTACATTTTCTCAGGCAAAGTTTTTTCAGAACTTGGTACGTTTCACTAATGTTGTGAAGACTGCAAACTATATTTTAAATGCACCAAATCACAGACAAACGCACCTTAAGTGAGGAAACTGTCTGTCAAAAAATGTATGCATAATGCTTGCCTTAAAGTAAACCTTTGAAGAAAGCGGAGTTGGAAACCGTCACAAACCCCATCATTTTTATCTTGTACACCTGTTAGGTAGCCACTTTTGATGGTAATGCTTATGCTCCACAAAATTACTTAATTTTAAGTTATCTTTCTTCACCAGCCAGGCTTTTCATCTCTGTCTTCCTACCTGTCGGTCTGAGTTTATTGTAGGCCCCATCAAACTGTCCTCCAGAGGATAACATTGCCTTCAGCAAACTTCCATGTTAAAGCTGGCTTTCATTGACTTGTGTTGAAATGTTAACCTCAATGTTTCTTTCGGTGTTTATGTGGTAAGGTTCCTGTTAGTGATCTTTATTTTCACCACATATCCCAAAATATTTTAAATGTATTATCTTTTATTTTGAAAAGTTGATTAATGCCCTCATTGCCACAGCAGCTCCACTGGTGTCTGCACACAAATCTTCACAAGTACAGTCTCTGGCTTCACTAAGTTCTCTGCTTATTGAGAGGGCAGCCTAATTATCTTGTTCTACAAAACCAAAATATTAATCTTGAGTTTGTTTTTCTCGCTAGTTGGGAAACCTGGAATTAGTACTTATGCCACTGAATTGGTTTTATATTGATTGCAGCATGAAGTTGTGCATGTTATTTTAAATAAGCTTGGTTGTTCAATGGTAAACTGATTTTGAGCAGAGTAAAAATTGCGTTTGGTAAATCGTTTGCAGATATTTCCTTCTTACCAAAAATTCGGTTTGTCTCTTTGAAATTGTTTCAATGTGATATTTTCCGGTGTCTGCTAATTGTTTAGATTTGGAGGGGATAGGCTATAACCCCTGTATATAACAAAATTGTGCACACATGTGGCCGGTAAATGTGAATTTTTTATGCAGTTTGGCCTCTTCTGAGGAGGGCTGCATGTTTTGGTAGTTTCTGTTGATAAACATTCCTGGGTGCACTCTCCTAAACTTATGCTCTATTACCTCAAATCCCTTTATTTGAATCTTAATTTCTAACATTACATAGACCACCCTCCCACAACCTATTCTGCCCAACTGGAAGCTGTATCATGTGAAGTTACTACTATGTGTGCTAATGTAAGACACGGTCCCTGTCACAGTTTGGGATAACTTCAAAGTGCTGGAGTAGAAGTATTTTACCACCTTAGACAATGATAAAAGGCTGCTTGTCACCTGAACTTTAAAACCATCTGTTGCTTTTAGCTGGAAATGTAGCGGATTGTATTGACAATGATATACTGGAAGGAATTAACAGAACATAGCTTAGATCTGCCATTCTTGGTGTGGTTTCCACTGTCTTTTTGACCATGTCTCCTATTTGTAATTGTGTGCTGGATTTTGATTTCGCTGGTTTTGATATTCTGGGCACGTTACCATGGCTGAACAGTGGTAAAGAGCAAGTGCTCCCTATGTAAATTGTGATTGTGATTATGATTGGTTATCCATGATTGTCACCTTTGATTTACTAGTAAGACCCTAGTATTTTTCACCATGTGTGCCCAGGGCCAGTAAATCAAATGCTACTAGTGGGCCTGCAGCACAGATTGTGCCACCCACGAGTAGCCCTGTAAACATGTCTCAGACCAGCCACTGCAGAGTTTGTGTGTGCAGTTTTAAGCTGCCATGTCAACCTGGCAAGTGTACCCACTTGCTAGTCCCAAACCTTCCCTCTTAGTACATGTAAGGCACCCCTAAGGAAGGCCCCAGGTACCCCCATAGGCAGGATGCAGTGTATTTAAAAGGTAGGACATGTGCTGGTGTGTTTTACTTGTCCTGATACAGAAATACTGCCCAATTCGGTTTTCACTATTGCAAGGCCTATTTCTCCCATAGGTTAACATGGGGATTGCCTTGAAATATCTCTTAAGCATAATTTTCCATTGGGAGCAGATAGAGACTTGGAGTTTGGGGTCTCTGAACTCACAGTTTAAAAATACATCTTTTAGTGAAAGTGGTTTTTAACTTGTGTGTTTGCAAATGCCGCCTTTAGAAAGTGGGCATTTTCTTGCTTAACCATTCTGTGCCTCTGCCTGGCTGTGGAGTACTCGTTTGGGTCAGGATGACAGTTGGACTGGTTGTAAATTCACTCTAGACAGTCACACAAAGGGTGCTGAGGTGTGCCCTGCATATCCTGATGGGTCTTCCTGGGCTAGAGCAGTGGTGGGAGATGACACATGGGACTGAAAAGGGCTGTGCATGTCCTTACACAATGCAGTCTCCAGCCCCATAGAGTGTGTCTGAGACCAGGACAAGAGAGGCAGGGTCTTATGCACTACAAAGACTATCCTTTGAAGTTTGCCTACTTCACAGGCAGAAATGAGTATAAGTATTCAACCAAAACCTAGACTTTTAGAACACTTCTGGATCAAGAGGAGACTTTGCCAAGAAAAAGAGCTGAAGAGCTGTGAGGAGGAGTACTGACTCTTGGCTGTGTGTGCTTTGCTGGGTTGGCCAGCAGTTGCTGCTTCTGCTTTGGAGAGGACAAAGACGACTTTGCTGTGTATCCGGCTTGTGAAGTTTCTCCAAGGACTTGGACTGAGCTTGCCTCCTATTAAGAGGTCTGAGGGACATCAAGACTTCATCTGCCAGCCCCTGGCTCTCTGGCTGAGGACCCTGACTTGCCAAGAGGTGCCCACTTCAGTTTCTGGGCCTTTGGGAGTGAAATCTGGCATAAAACAAGAAGAGACAGGCACATCAACTCCAAACGACTGCAGAACCAGTGCTGCTGCCCGACTCCATGCCTCTGCCTGCACCCGTTGCAGTGGTCCCCGCTGAAATACAATGACCAACATCACAGGCCCCATGCTGCCCCAGTGCCTCTGAAGTCCCACAACATTGTGGTCCCGAGTGCCATGCCACCGACGTCCATGACACCCTAGTCCGTCACTTCACCTGTGGCCCGTAGTGTGACCACAACCCCAAGAGGTCGTCCCATTGAATCTCGACCCACGTGATTTAACAACCCTGGCGGATCATAAGGAACCAACCCCTCACAGCCTACGCAGTCTCACCTCCGCTGCCTCCATAAGTAACCGAGCCCCCACCTCCCCCTCCACTGCAGTAAGTAACCAATGCCTCATCTCCTGCGTAGCAGTACAGAACCAGTGCCACAATATCTCCAGTGACGCTTCACCTCCCGACTCCGTGTCACGTCTTTGACTCTGCCTCGTTTTGAAGGTACTGTACCTGGGGTCCATGGGACTCAGTGACCGGCATTCCACTCCCTCGCGAGTGGCGTCGGACTGTTGAGAACAACTCCGTGATAGCACTAGTGTGTTTCTAAGCGCTTTTTGGGGATTTCATCTTTTAAAATTCATATCTTTGCTTGTGAAAGTTGGATTTTTTTTGTTTTGGTCTTGTTTACTTAGATAAATATTAGCTATCTTTCTAAACTGGTGTGGTGTCCACTTGTAGTGGTTTCACTGTTTTACTGTGTGTGGGTACAAATACCTAACGCATTGCCTCTAAGATAAGCCTGACTGTTAGTGCCAAGCTAGCAAGGGGGCGAGCATGGGTTATCTTAAGAGTGTGATCCCCTTACCCTGACTAGAGGACTACGTGGACAGGGTGTAAACTGACTGCCAACTAGAGACCAAATTCCTAACAATAACACAATAACACACACAAAGCAAACCATAGTACACCACCACATCACACTACATCAATTCAGTAGAAAAGCACAGTATGTAATATCAGATGCACTGTGCTGAAAATGCTGTTCACCATAACAGATCAAGTTCTAGGTTTCTTGTGGACACCTTCACAGGTTGAGATTGCATTCCTCATTAGTTCCACTCCAGACAAACCCAGATTGCTGTGTAAAGCCTAGAGTAAATCTAATTAAAATAAAAAAAATATATCACATTAAATATGTTGTTTAACAGGGACAAAAAATCCTATTAAGATCCATTTGCGTTTCAGAAGGAGTCGCTCAAACATGATCTGCTGCATAGAGAACAGAATGAGGCATGGGGTTACATTGAAACCAGATTAAAGAAACATGAATGTGAAAACTGGGGGAGGGGGGGACTTTACCACCCTATATCCCAGTTACCTCACCACCTGTTTAACTTCACTGGCTCAGCTAAACCATATTGATCACTACGAAGTGACTTAGGGGATGATTTAGATATTGGCAAATGGGATACTCACTCACAAACATGATGGATATACTTTCCGCCATATTACAAGTGCCTTTGGATATAATGCACTTGTAAGAGTATCCTATCCCCCAAGATCTAAATCAGGCCCTTGGTTCTGTCACTTAGATAGGCACATGACCCAAAAAACCTTACGCCGGCTGCAAATATTTTGGTTAGCAGGATAAGTTTTTATTTTCAACTGAACTATTTACAAATTTAGACTGCCAGACAGTTGTAAACATTTGGAAAGTTGTTAAATAGCAAAGTCGGGTTTCTGCTTCACTATACACATGTTTTATATACCACAGAAGAGCAAGCTGTTAAGAAGGTAGTGAACTTTAAATCTTCAAGTTCACATGCAGGGAGAATAACATCACAAACGCCATGTACATGTGTATGATAAAGTATGTAACAAAAAGTGATTTTAGAAGTAATATCTGTTGACCATGTGTCATGAGTTGGCTGTCTGGCTCCCAAGCAGCTGTGGTGTAGAAAATGCAGTGGGCATGTCAAGTGATACAAGGTAGCTCCGTAGCTACCCCGCCCCTCTTGATTCATGTAATGAATCCTGTGAGAAGAACATTGTCAATGGAGGACCTGCTGAACTAGTGATTATGGTGCTAGACTCCCACCCCATAGAAAAAGATTTAAAGAATAGCTCTTGAACGTGTAATAGGCCTCAAGAAAAAGAAAGAAGACACGCTCTGGTCAACACATGGCATAAAAGGGAAATCTGCAGAAGTGTACACTGTGCAAGACAAGTACAGACCTAAAACTGGGTACCATGTTAGAATGGAGTACAGGGACAGACAGGAGAACGGAGGGGAAGACCAGGTATATGGCACAGCAGTTACAGCTGGTCCTCGACACCCAAGAGCCTGAGTAACTTTCTGATAGCAGTTTTAGGAGGAGGTGTAAATTATGGCAGACCTGAAAGGGAGAAATGAGGTGTTTGTGTGCGTCAAGGTTGGTAGAGGGAGGAGGACAGGCTGTAAAACCTTCCGAGCATGGATGTATCATAGGGAGCTATGCTCATATGAGGATGCATACGTATAAAATATATGACACAGCTGCATTTTAGTGACACATAGTTAGATGCTTTCTAGAGAATTAATGCTTGAGCCAAAGACGAATAAGGTAACAAAATATCGAGCTACTGCGCTAATTGGGAATAAGATAAGAGATGAGAAGGTTGCTTTGTGTACCAAAACTATAAAATATGCTGTTTGTAAGAGCTGAGCTGAGTGCAGTTTCAGTTACAGAACTGAGCTGTACTCCCGGCCATAATTGTATTTGATAAACATATACTATATTGCCGTCAGAGTTGTGTCACTTCTTTATTTCTTGAAATTCAACTACAAACGCACATACTTTACTTTTATCTTTTCTTACTTACTTAAGAGCTATGATAGCATCTTTAATTGTACACTGGAAGTGTTAGGCTTGGTATCATCCTTGGTGTGGTCTCCCCTAACATTTTTCCTCTGTTTCCCAGGTTGTTGATGTGTGGTGGACTCTGTTTTTGTTGTTTTTGTTACTCTGGGCACTTTACCACTGCTATCCACTGCTAAGGTGCAAGTGCTCCTATGTAAAAATATATGTGTAATTGGATTCCCATGATTGGCATACTTGATTTACTAGTAAGTCCCTAATACAGTTCACTAGAGGTGCCCAGGGCCTGTAAATCAAATGCTACTAGTGGGCCTGCAGCACTGGTTGTGCTACCCACATATGTAGCCCTGTAAACATGACTGAGACCTGCCACTGCAGTGTCTGTGTGTGCAGTTTTAAACTGCCAATTCAACTTGGCAAGTATACCTACTTGCCAGGCCTAAAACTTCCCTTTTTATACATGTAAGGCACCCCTAGGGTAGGCCCTAGGTAGCCCCATGGGCAGGTTGCAGTGTATGTTAAAGGTGGGACATGTACTTATGTGTTTTACCTGTCTTAATAGTGAAATACTGCCAAATTTGGTTTTCACTGTTGCATGGCCTATCTCTCTCATTGGTTAACATGGGGGCTACCTTTAAATGTTATTAAAGCGCAGATTCCCTTTGGGAGCAGATAGAAATGTAGAGTTTAGGGTCTCTGAACTCACAACTTAAAAACACATCTTTTAGTAAAGTTTGTTTTTAGATTGTGTGTTTGAAAATGCCACTTTTAGAAAGTAGGCTTTTTCTTGCTTAAGCCATTCTGTGACTCTGCCTGTTTGTGGATTTCCTGTCTGGGTCAGTAAGACAGTTAGGCTGTTTGCACCTCTCTCTAGAAAGAGACACAAAGTGAGCTGGGGTGTAGCCTGCATTTCCTGGTGAGCCATATGTGCTCGGAGGGAGGGGAGGAGTGGTCACTCACACCTGAAAAGGCTGTGCCTGCCCTCACACAATGCAGTCTTCAACCCCCTGGTGTGTGTCTGGGGCCTGGCTTGGGCAAGGCAGGATCTCACAAACAAGAGAGACTTTCCTTTGAAGAAGGCCTACTTCAAAGGCAGAAAGGGGTATAAGAAGAGCCCCCAAAACCCTTGAAAATTAAATCACTTCTGGAATCAAGAAGAACCTCTGGCAAGGAGAAGAGCTGAGGAGAAGTGCTGCCCTGCCTGTGACTGTGCTTTGTGGAGCTATCCTGCAGTTGCTGCTTCTGCCAGGGAAAGGGAACAAAGAGTGGACTTTGTGGTATGTTCCTGCTTCAGACGAATCTACAAGGGCCTGGACTGAGCTTGCCCCCTGTTCTGAAGTCTCAGAGCCATCAAAGCCTTCTCCTACCAACACCTGGACTCACTGCTGAGACTCCTGCCCTGTCAAGTGGTGCCCTATCAAGTCCCTGGGCCCTTGGAAGGAGAAGCTGGTGAAAATCCAGGAAAATCGATTTCGGACGACTCCGGACCGACGCCACTGCCGAATCCCTTGATGCCACCTGCAACCGACTCCGTGGTCCTCGCTGAAGTGCGACAACCCTCCCAGGCCCTACACCGGTGCAGCTCCGCTGAAATCCGCGACTCTGTGGAAGTTGCTGCACCATGTTTAGACCACCGCTGCCCGATGTGCACGGATTCAACGCTTTGCACCAATGCCGCCTCACCTCCATCCCTCTGCAACAAGGACCCGACGCCTATTCATGACACCTCCGCTCCTTCATCCCACAGCACCGGAACCGACCCCACCTCGGATCCAGTGATGCCATGATCCCCGACTTCACGCACCAGCTTGTCCTCACACTTACCTGGGGGCCTGCGTGACTCCGTACCAGGCACCATTGGCGTCGGATTGTTGGGATCGACTCCGTCATGACGCCACGTTATCACCTCATCGAAGCATTTTGTGTTTCTAAGCGTTATTTTTCAGTTTAATCTTTAAAAATTCATAACTTGAATTCTGTATGTCGGATTTTTGTCGTTTTGGTCTTGTTTTGTTTAGATAAATATTGGCTATGTTTCTAAACCTCTGTTGAGTAATTTTGTGGTGTTTTTGCTCTATTACTGTGTGTGTTGGTACAAATACTTTACACATTGCTTCTGAAGTTAAGCCTCCCGCTCGTGTCAAGCTACCAAGGGGGCGAGAGGGGGTTAACTGAGGGTGATTCTCCTTTGCCCTGACTAGAGTGAGGGTCCTTGCTTGGACAGGGGGTAACCTGACTACCAACCAAAGACCCCATTTCTAACAGGAAGGATCTGGAACTTTTTGGTATGCCTCTGTAAAGTAGCACATGTCACAGAATGCTAAGAAGCTTGGCGACAAACTCCTACGTCTTCCCTTCTAGGCGAATACTGGCGTCATGTCTAAAGGTCTTAACTCCTCTAGCAAGAGCTACAGTGGCTAAATGGTGCTTACCATAAACAATGAGGGAATGAATGGACAATCTGGAATAAGGCAGTTGACACTACAATGAGTAAGTCATTGTCCTTACTACAGACGAGTTCAAATCCCAGTCTCGCCACTTCCTGGAAAATCTAAACTAAATAATGGAGACAGAGAGAGTTGCTGGGAGAGAGGGAGAAGTGGGACAGTGGAGCACCAGTACATGAATTACCCATGGCATTAAAAGACAACAATGAAAAAGATAAAAGTCATTTAAAGAGAAGTTAATAGGTAGTGCAATCACAGACAAACCTTCCATTATCAACCCCACGCACTACATATGCAAACAATCTGGATAAACCATATTAAACATATTTCATCAAACAAATTCCTATTTTTTCTTCTGTAAAAACAACAAAAACATAGCAATAGCCAGAGCAGTCACATAATAAAGTCCATTGTGGGAATAACAGATAAAGCACACTCACATGGAATCCCCCCTGCATCCAGCAATTTCCTTAACCGCAATGAAGAAGCTAGTAAACAAGAAACCGTATAAGTTGTATAAACATCCAGACGTAAGTGTAAAAACATGAGGGTAAGCCTCACCTGTACAAGGTGCAAGGATTTCAGTAGAGGGAGTAAAAACATTCTACGAGGGATTTCATAAAAACTACAGAAGAAAACAAAGTGCAAGAGATCTTGCGGAGAGAAATTATTACAACTATGCGGGCCCAGCTTTTTACTCCATGCCACAGGTTTTGGGTATGCCAACAGCATATGGTACTGATTAAATCTAAATCTAGTTAGGATAAAGCAGTGGTGAAGATTGAAAGTGCCAAACAAAAAGGGTTAAAAAGTGGGACCAGTGACAAGCAGGGCGTGACCGCGGACCAGAGGTTTCTTGAGCTTAGTTGCCTCCTTCTCAGTTTTCCTCTACAACATAACGTTTTCATGAGTCCATGCAATATCTGACTTCATTATAGAAATAAGCAACTCAAACAAAGCAGGCCTTCAAAGGTGTCCCTAATACACTTCACCCAACTATTCGATCTCCACCCGTCTGGTTCCAAACGATCCTTAAATATCTATCTACCTAAGTTATTTTCAGCACTCACCCAGGTAGTCAACCACCTAGTCAGAGGGCAAAGGGCAATAAGGTTTGTAAGTAATATGACACATATTCAGGCAGTCACAAATACCTTTAATAAATTAAAACAAGCATTGACAAAGTAATGGTTCCAGTCCTGGGCTTTCATATGATAATGTAATTTATTTTAGGTGTTTCAATCTCATTTGAATCCATTTAACTAACTAGACTAACAATTATACAAGCTGCTCCCTCAAGGGCTGCATGGGTAGGATTTTTACCCCCTACCACAAGGACTCAGTCAATGCACCAAAAGAATTAAAAATCCAATAGCACTGCAATCCATAGACAACCCGCTGAGGAACACTGTACATGAAGTTTTTCTGGTAATGATCATTCCCACAAGGTTAGTTCAGGTACCCCGTGGAACACCAAACCCTGTTTCATCAATGATGAACAGACTGAAAATAGCATTAAGAAACAGGCGAGGTACTAGTGCATACAATATGAACAATAACCACAGAGAATGTAAAAAGGGAGATAGTAATGCATGTCATTGTCAGCGAAAACAACAATAACAATTCTAACCTGGTTAGAGAATTCGTATCATCCTAACAACGTTAAGCTACATATAGAGGGTATGCTAAATTATAAATAACAAGCCTGCTGTCCAAATATTTTAAGATGTACCACACAGTATACCTGTTTCCATTAAGAAAATAGCAACACAGCTATTCTCTATCAGAGCTTTGCCCGGGAAAGAAAAACAATGCTAGGCTGAAGGCCACCTCTCTGCTCTCATCGTTGCCTGCCTCTGACTGAGGGTGGTGGGCACTGCAAACCCGCCTGATCTCTGGCTTGATAGTCCTGGTGCAAGGTCCCTGTCCCCTATGGTTGATACTTGGGATTTTTAAAGGACCTTATTATATTTTGAAAACAATGCTGGGACTAGGAGCATGGCAACGTGCATAGGGTGCACACACTAAAGCAGAAATATGATAAATCAATCATGGCTGCAAAACGTGTTAACTCTACCATCAACCTGATTATATCTATAAGACTATAAACAACATACACATGTCAACCTAGGCAGTTAAGTGGACATGATGCACACATGGACGCAGGTATTATCTATTCCCACATCCTATGAAAGATATCTAAAAGTCTGAAAAAAATAAGTGATGAAAATAGAAGAACAGGGAGAGACAAATTATGCTAATAGTAGAAACGGGGAAGGAACGGCTGTAGTGTTTATGACATCCCAGGAATAACTCCTAAACTAAACAAAAAACATAAGGTGTCCAAGTGTTCTTGTAACTCTTGATCGAGCATTTCTACACTAAGCAAGGATGCAGCTATATAACTACTATGAGTGTGTTTTGCACAAACATTTGATTATCGCCACTTCATGGCACATTTCCAGAACAGAAGAATATGTCATAAACCTGCATTTGATGGAACACAGTTATTCACTTGTTGCGTGTTCAATACCACACGTTTTCATACTGATAAGGAAAAATACAGTTATCACAAAATAGCTGAAAGCAATTATTTGCAGACAAAAAGCACAAAAATGATGTTGATGATACAGATTGAGGTGGCCAGTCACCCTAAAATAGACACTAACATTCACTGCACACACAAATATGCAGACAAGCCAGCATTCCCACTGTCATCCACTAGCACACAGAGAACAACAGCTACAGCCAACGGCGCGAACTGTAAACCAGGCTAGTGCAAGTAATTAGCGCCGGACTCCGGGACCTTTACACACAATTTTTGAAGGTAATACATGTAAGAAATTCTGCAGACAAAACAGTACCATAAGGGAAACGTTCTCCGATGCACCCTTGAAAAACTCTCAATTGGGTGCCAAAACCGAATCGATATTATGCACTTAAAGTAGGCCCAGGGCAGTATTTGCTAGCAATTTTTGCTCTCAGCTCTATATGAACCCTCGATGGGTACATTACAAGACGTCGAAAAATAGGAAAGCAGCATTGAAACTGCAGATATCGTCATCCATCAAGAAACGTCTGACCTGGCTCCATTCCTTCCATGGCAGGCAGCTGCCTTCACAGTTGGGGATCACAGCTAAGACATTAAATAATCCTTAGTCCTTGGTTAAAGCCGTGTTACTCTTCATAATACTCTCTTCAGCCGGTCCCAATTCCTCAGCTTCATTCTGCATAAAACAGGATCAGTGCACCATGCGTCCACTGCGCTCATTCGTCTCCACTTTTTAAAACATTCAGCCAATAGTGATGAAATACTTTTCACTAGTGATGATAATATGTCTCTGCTTTTTAAACTAATTACGATAATGTTGTTTCACAGGCGGCCAATGGAAACAACTGTTATGCAGATCGACTAGAAAAATGTTACAAAACTTTCAACAAAGACAAGCTATGGTGCTCCCACCTGCAAAAGCACTAGTAAATATAAGGACGGCATACTAAACCTGGCACAGTGGTTCATAGTCAAGCAGGTGGTTTGATTCAGGTATATTTCAATGTCACCAAATCAGTGAATTTACAAAGCTCACCTTTTAAAACAAGCATTTGCATTACAATGGGTCTCGCGTTTGCTCGAGTTAGAGCTTTTAGCGTTGTAAATTCCTAACTGGACTTTTCTTTCCACATAGATTGAAAATGAAAAGTAAAACAGTTAACATAAGCAAGCCAATTAAAAGTGCTGTGGCCGTGATGAGCGGGAGTGCAAAGGAGAGACACAAAAGGAAAAAGAAGTTTGCTTGCAGTCAAATGTATCGGCAAACTTGCAATTATTCATGTAACAGGGTTGATAGCCAAGGCGGCAACAAAAGTGCCCTAAGGAGGGACAAACGTTAAGCATTTACCAATGATAACAAAGGATTTTTGAAAGGCAAGCCCATGAGCGAGTGAAGGCAAGCCCATGGTTTCCTTGGCGTTCATAATGCCACGAAAACCATGGTGGTAGGCACTATCGGTGACAGGGAATTCCTTCCCTGTCACTGATAGGAGTCTCCCCCCCACACTCTCCAGTAACACCTCTCCCTCCTACCTCTCCAAAGCCCCCTCCCCATCCCCCTACATTCACGCCCCTTTCACACACACAGATACACATACCCATTCCCACATGTTTACACGAATGCATTCATCCTTTCACAAACACATCCGCACATACTTTCAAACATACACGCAGACATGCATTCACATAACACAACATGCACGCACTCACACCTCCATACATGCACACATGCATTCAACACGCAACACACACCAGCAACCACTCACAAACATTCACACCCCCCTACACACACATAACACCCCCCTTCCCTGTCGGAGACCCGACTTACCTGTGTTAAGGGGGTCCTCCGGCAGGGGACAGGACGGGGCACTGCTGCCACCAGCAGCGCCCACCAGCAGAACACCGCCAGGCCGTATTATGGGTCACAATACGGCTGGCAGCAGTCTACTGGCATGACGCCCATGGTGGCAGCAGTGCCACCTTACCGCCATCCGCCGGCATGGTCACAGCTGGATTTCCGCCATTCTTGGGGCAGAAATCCTGCTGTGGTCATAATATGGCAGACCGCTGGTAGTCATGGCAATGGTTTTTTGGAGGCTGTCACCGCAGCGGTAATGAGGGCCTTAATGTCCTTGTGTCATGTCGATGCCATTCATGAGAGAGCTAACAACTTGAATATTCTGAAAGTAATACAGCATGATGCATACACGTGCACTCTAAAGCCCAAGGTGCAGAGACAAGCCTAGACAAAAGGAGCAGCAGAGGGCCGTACATTTCAAGAAGGGCCAGAGAGGTGATACACCGGACATCCTGAGACACAGAGCAGAGAGACGAGAGGTGATACACTGGACATCCTGAGACACAGAGCAGAGAGAGACGAGAGGTGATACACTGGACATCCTGAGACACAGAGCAGAGCGAGACGAGAGGTGATACACCGGACATCCTGAGACACAAATGTATAGAACTCCTTTCCAAGCATTATGAGTAAACACACAGAGTATACTAAACATCAGCATTAGGAGCAAATATATAGATAGAGCGGGTGCTTTCCTGATTTGCATTGAAAAAGTACACATGGTACCTCAGAGTCAAAGCTGTTGAAAGGCTGGTAATTACAGTTAGCATGCCACTAAGACAAGGACTGTGTCTAGCACACACCTAAGAGAAAGACTGTGTCTAGCAAACACCTAGAAGAAAAACTTGTCTGACACATACCTAAGAGAACAACTGTGTTTGAGACACACCTAGAAGAAAGACTTGTCTGGTACATACTTAGGAGAAAGACTGTGCTTGACACACACCTAGGATAGGAGAAAGGCTTTGTCTAGCACACACCTGAGATAAAAGACTGTGTCAATCACATGCCAAAGAGAAAGGCTGAGTCTAGCGCACACCTAAGAGAACGACTGTGTTTGAGGCACACCTAGGAGAAAGGCTTGTCTGGTACATACTTAGGAGAAAGAATGTGCTTGACACACACCTAGGAGAAAGGCTTTGTCTAGCACACATCTAAGAGAACGACTTTGTCTCACACACCTTAGGTAAAGGCTGTGTCTAGCGCACACCTAAGAGAAAGACTTTGTCTAGCACACACCTGAGATAAAGACTGTGTCAATCACATGCCAAAGAGAAAGGCTGAGTCTAGCACACATCTAAGTGAATGACTGGGTCTGGCAAACACCTAAGGGAAAAGCTGTATCTAGAACACCTCAGAGATAGACTGTGTCTAGAACACACCTAAAAGAAGGGCTACGTCTAGCAATCACCTAAGAGAAAGGCTGTGTCTAGCCCACACTTAGGAGAAAAGCTGTGTCTGCCACACACACTGGAGAAAGGTTGTGTCTAGCACAAATCTAAGAGAACAATGCTGTCTGGTGCACATCCAGGAGAGAGGCTGTGTCCACCATGCCTAAGACAAAGGCTGTGTGTCGCACACACCTATGATATGGGCTGTGTGTGTTGGCATACACCTAAGGGAAACCTGTGTCTAGCATAAGCATAGGAGAAAAGCTAAGTCTAGCCACATCTCAGAGAAAGACTGTGTTTGGCACACACCCAGGGGAAAGACGGTGTCTAGCACACCAAGAAGACTGATTGTGTCTAGCACACGCCTAAGAAAAGGACTATGTCTAGCATACACCTAACAGAAAGACTATCTAGCACACGCCTAGGGGAAAGGCTTTGTCTGGCACACACCTAAGCGAATGGTTGTGTCTAGCACATATCTGTGAGAATGTCTGTGTCTGGCACACATCTAGAAGAAAGTCTGTCCAGCACACCTAAGAGAGAGGGTGTGTCTAGCACAGACCTAAGAGACAGGACTGTGCCTAGCGCACACACACACACACACCACACACACACACTCTCTCTTACATTAAAGACTGTGTTTAGCACACACAGGCATTTGAGAAAGACTGCGTCTAGTGCACGCCTAGAAGAAAGACTGAATGCAGCTTTTAATGCACCTCCTTCAGCCTACTCATATGGTATATTTGTCTGTTTTGTGCTATGTCTAAAATATGTGCTGCCATTATGACATTTTGCATCCCTGGTTTTGTTGTGTAACTTAGGTCCGCCATGCCTTGAACTAACATTGATGAATTGGATGACACAACCAAAAAGCAATCAACATCACTAAGTGATGTAAAAAAATTGTGTGCGTCAGGGAAATCGAGTAGGGAATATTGGTTTGTAACTAAAATATCAAGGTATGTACAGATTTTTCTGTACCTAAGGCCACATATATTTTCCTTAACATTATATATATATATATATATATATATATATATATATATATATATATATATATATCTTCAAGGTATGTAGGTGTGGAGTGAAGAACAGTAAATCTATACTTCCCAACATGTGATATTGTGTTCCTTGACATTTTTGCTACGATACTAACATATTTGATATTCACTCTTGACATTCCAGAGTACACGGCAAATAAATGCTATGGTTTCTGCTCCTCCCACATAGGCTTTACGCACACTACAAGATATTCTCCTGAGCCATCTGTAAACTTTGATCTTAGAGGAAGTGTGTAAGTAACTCAAGAGATACCAGGCAGAATCACCAGGAGGAAAAGAATGACAGGGATAGGAAGTTTCACACAAACATTCTGGTATTTTTAGACAGTGGTTGAAGTATTGAGATGTCCTCTCATGATGAACATTTTAAAATAAATCTGCCATTTCTAACTTTGAGAATATGCATATGCTTCTTCGCATCCACTTCAGTGTATTTTGTTTCAGAAACTTGCACAGCACTAAAATAATATGTAATGTATTTAAAGATCCCGTAGGCACATTTTAATGCAAAACACTTGGCATTTGCACTGAGTATTAAATTGAGCTCTAGGTCATTAAATAGTATCGGCCCTGCTGCTGAGAACCTAGCACCACCTTTCAAGAATGAAAAATGGGCATTTATGGTCTTAGCAGTCCTGGAGGCGGATCACAGCTCGCGGTTAATTTACCAGTCAGGTATGCTACAGAATAGTTGGGTGCACCTCTGAGTAAAGCCCATGGGATCTTAAAATTGATGCAAGTGTCTGCTGGATTCCAGCGCCAGGAGCTGTATCACAGGAGGAGGTTTGCAATGTGTGTGTTATGCTCTGTTTGTCACTATGGAGTATATTTGGATGTTACAGTCATGTATGTAACTCCGGCACTTGGAGTCACAACTTAGCAAAGTGTCAAACACGAGATTCTTTGTCTTGAATTAATGAATTAAAGAATTAATTTGAGGACTATTAGTTGGCAGCATATTATTTTAAGAATAGTCCATCCTCAAAGTTTACAAAGATTTACTGAGGATGGTTATGCTTACTAGCATTGGAAACCAGTGCTTCTTTTTTCCATATAAAATAAGCATTGTGACCCAAAGAGATTCGTAGGAGGCTGCCACCAGCACTGCCAAATACTGGGGTCACTGATAAAGGCTGCCTAGTCTTAATTACACCTCCCGGCTCTTCCTTTCACCATCCTACACTTCCTGTCTCTTCTGTATTTCTCTTCCTTTGCGTACTTTCTTCAAATCTCTCTTATCCTAATAATAGCAATAATAATATTATCATTTTGTATAGCACAACAGCTCACACCCTAGGTGTATCTTGGTGCATCGCCCACACAGGGGCCAGCATCAAACTAAAACAATCAGGTCTTCAAGTGGTTTTTGAACTTCACGAAGTCTGCACAAGTAGGGATGTGGTACGGAAGTTGATTCCAAGCCCAAGGGGTGGTGAAGGAAAGGGATCTACCACCAAATCTGGACGTGCGAATGTGGGGGATGGTCAGCAAGGCGTTGTCACTAGGTCTGAGTTTTCTAGCAGACAATAGTGCCACTGTTTCTTCTTTACCCATCTGAGACTTGTGGGTGCGACATCAAAGCTTGGAAACCACACACTTCCTGACCGGCAGCCAATGTAAGGTTCTCAGCATAGGAGCCAAGGGAGAGGCTGCCGGGAGGTTACAAATCAGGTGCGCAGCAGTATCTTGCACCAGCTCAAGTTTGGATAAGAGTGTCAGTGGCAGCCACTAGCAGGGCAGTGCCATAGTCAAGCAGAGTTATGACTAAGGCTTGAATTAGAGTTTTCATGCATGAAATAAGTGACAGTCCTCATAAGTTCCGTGCCCAGCACCTACAACCACCAGAACAAATTAAGCACTGGTGGAACGAAGGTTAAGAAGCAGAATAGCCCTGGTGACGAGGCTTAGGAGCTCTTGCAATATGTGCATCAAGTGGCTTTTGAGCACATGAAGCACTTAATTGTAAAAGGATTCATTAGATGTCTTTGTTTCGAAATCTATACCCGGGGACTATACAGTGTACAATAAATGTCTTACTGGATGGATTAATCAATTTTCATTGAAAACCCTGAATGGGTGAAGATGCTGAGAGTTACAGTTTCTAATCTTCTACTCCACTGAAAATGTCTGTTTCTGAAAAGCTAATGCTGGTGTCTGTTTGAACTGCGATCATAGTAATTAGTTGCTCTATTTCTACACATTTAGGTGAGCAAGGATGCTCTACCTATATTGCAACGATGATGCAACGCCCAATATATACATTTTTAGATAATTATACTTTTCGTCCCATTAACTATAGCTCATGACATTGACTATTAATCTGTGCCTGGATGCGGCCATTCAAGCATAATCTTTCTTTCTCGGAAGCAGGAAGAGCAGAATAGATCACAGTCAAAGAGGATTTATGCAAATGAGCATCAACATTGAAGGAATGTTCTGCACTCCCTGCGTACAGTCTGCCATTAAAAATAGCAAACATTGTAGATAAAATATTGTTTTCCATTAATATGCTTCTGATCCTCAAAAACAAAAAAGTTCATGTTTAGCATAATAATATTTGGAATCCCAGTCCAGAAACTTTCAGTCGCTGCTACGCAAATGAGTGCTCAGGAGGCCCCTTGCCACCTTCGAGCTGGTGTCACCCTTATTTTCTGTGTATTAACAGCTAGTGGACATGGTGCTGCTTCAAACCTCCACAGACACATAGAGTTGGCACCACTGGCAGTGCCACTAAGGGCTGCGGAGAATAGACGCTGCCTCACATCTATATAGCAAACTATAGTTTAGCAGCAAATACAGTATAGTGGCAAGAACCACTGGGGCTTATCAGCTTTGCTTCATATTGATAACATGCAGCTTGTCAGGACTATTGGCATAAAGGATAGTTAGGGAGCACTTTCCATGACTCATCATTTGACAACACACACCATATCAAGATCTGTTGCTGGCCAAATACCTAGTCTCACACCTATGTAGAAACGTGCAGAATGAGAGTGTTTCCTGGGCTCATCTTGACATAATTACACTAAAACATTGCTTCCCATCCTTTCTTGAACCACGACCTAATTTTATAGCAACAAACTTTTGAGACCCACCTAGCTTTAATGGGCATGAAGCAGGCATTTATTTTAATGTAGCTAAAGTATTTTGTGGTCGAGCTCTGTCACTCACAAACAACACATTTTCCATTGAAATGGCTATTTAATGTGTACAGACATACAGTGTTTCTGATAAAAAAATATAATGCACACAAATGATAATTTGTGGAAATTAGGTTTCAGTGAATATTTATCATTTGTGCCTCACCATGTAGAGTGTCTTAATTTGTTTTGATCTTATTAAGATGTTTGATTCCATCACACTTCACAATTGGCAAAAAATGTGCTTCTTTTTAGTTTTCCTAACTACTTAATGTGTACAGTTCATTTACACGTATTTACATTGTGTTGTGTGGTACATATAAATGAAACCCTACAGCCTTTCCTTTCACATTCTCTATGCTGTAGCAAGATTGTCACATAATTCACTTTACTTTTCTTCCTTTGACTACAGAGTGAGGGAAGTTTGTAAACACCAACCATGTTAAAAAAGCAGCAGTTTGTCAGAAGACATAAGGCCTGATTACGACGTTGGCAGATGGAATACTCCATCACAAACATGATGGATATCTCGCCCACTGTATTACAATTTCTATTATATCCTATGGAACTTGTAAAATGGCGGGTGGGATACCATCACGTTTGTGACGAGGTATCCCATCCGCCAAGTTCGTAATCATGCCCATAGCCTGAAATTTGACCTCTGTCTAGAAAGCGCAGCAAATGTCACAAGATAAATGCAGAATTTAAACATTTATTGCATGGACTTCTGCGACTTATCAAAAACCAGCTGATGAGCCAGAGTTTGGGAAACTGCACTTTACCTTCTCCATGTCAATTTACTTTTTCCATTCTGCCTCCATGCTATGCCAGGTTTTCTATCTCCTTCCTAAGTCACTTTACCATTTCCAGCCTATGTCAGTTTATTGTCTCCATCCTGCGTCAGTTTATTATCTCCATCTTATGTCAGTTTATTGTCTCCATTCTATGGCACGTTACCATCTCCATCCTATGACAGTTTATCGTCTCCATCTTGTTTCAGTTTCTTTCTCCATTTTATGCCATTAATGGTCTCCATCCTATGCCCCTTTACTGTCTCCATTCTAAGTCAGCTTATCGTCTCCATCCTATATCACTTTGCTGTCCCAATACTATGTAATTGTGTTGCCTCCATCCTATGTCATTTACTGACTCCATCCTGTGCCAGTTTCTATCTCCATCCTAAGTCAGCTTATCGCCCCATCCAATGCCAGACCCAGGCCTTCTGGGCTCAATACTGTATCTCTGCAGAGGCTTCCTCCTAGGGGACCGCTGATTGGCAAACAGTCTCGGATATACTGCCCATCTTTTCAGCTGCATTTCATGGCCGTTTCTGAGCTATTGGGTGTGACTTGGGAGCACTGGCAGCAATTAAATGTGAACTAGACTTAAGATGAAAGAGAAGCTGATACCAAACTGCTTTGTCCCTACCAAGGTCACAATGTCCTTTGAACTCCCCTGACACCATGACCTGCTATATGCACTTCAATGGTGCTTACTGGTGCATGCTAGGGGAGAGGGATGTGTTTGTTATAATGCCATTAAAAGGAATTGAAGAACATTAGCATCCTCAGATGAATGACATACATTAAAGAATCCTACATCTCAGTCTTCAGCGCGTTTGCCCATCTCAAAGTCATTAGTAAATCAACAACTGCGGCTACAACCTGCGCAAAGAGAGAGATTTACAACAGTGGGGGCTTTGAACAACACACACACCCACATCGCCCCTGACAGGAGCAAGCATACAGCTGCAATACACAGCTCAGGCCACCCTGGCCATGTCAGAAGGATGTGGAATGGGAAAGGAGTACTAGGGTGGCTCCATGGAGGAGGTCCTACATTCCCACCCCGAACATCTCTTGTGGTGGACTCCTCACCCAGTACAGAGGTGAAGCAAGGGGAGGCCAGTCTTTGCAACTCCTGCAAAGCCACAGGATGCGCAAACACTGAGGGGTTCTGTACAGTGCTCTGTGTACAAGGGGCGTACAGGCACCGACCCTCCACGCAGCCTCCTGTGCACAATCAGAAGAAAACCACAGCACAGCGCCCAGCCCTCTATGCAAGGTGAATCACTGTCCAGACACAGGCTTTCTCTATGCAACCCTCGGTGTACAGTGAATGAACATGTAAGCACAGGTTTTCTCCATGCAACCCACGTGTACAGTGAATGAATATGCAAGCATAGGCTTTCTCCATGCAACCATTGTGTACAGTAAATGAATATGCAAACACAGGCTTTGTCCATGCAGATGCAAGAACAGGCTTTTCCATGCAATCCTCGTGTACAGTGAATGAATATGAAAACACAGGCTTTCTCCATGCAACTTTCCTGTGCAGTGAATGAATATGGAAACACGTAACTTGTCCATGCAACTCTCGTGTACAGTGAATGAATATGCAAACGGGATTTTTTCTGCAACCCTCGTCTACAGGGAATGAATATGAAAGCAAAGGGTTTCTCCATGCAACCATAAGGTACAGTGAATGAATACGCAAAAAAAGGCTTTCTCCATACAACCCTCGTGTACAGTGAATGATTATGAAACACATACCGTGTCCATGCATCCCTTGTGTACAGTGAATGAATATAGAAACACGTAACTTGCCCATGCAATATGCAGTCATTGGCTTATATAATATCATCACATACACTGTTATTGTTATTATCATTATAATTATTAATAATAATGATAATAATAATATTATATATTATTATTAAAAACATCATCTAAATAAGTGTTTTCTGTCCAGCAAACGAGTGAGCAGCGCCCTCCTCTGCGCTCCAGGGATTAGCGGACACGCATCGCCTTGCTGCACACAGCCCCCAGCACAGCGCACAGAGACGGGACGCGCCCGCGGGCCTTCCACAGGGAAAGGGATTGAGCCGTTTGCTCTACTGGAATAATAATCAATCTCACAATTTATCGGAAACGGACACACACGTTAATATATCGACTCCTCCCCGGCTGCATAAATCACTCGGGTGATTGCTTTTCTGCTTTTTAATTAGACAAAGACAGTCCTGACTTGGTATTTTCAATTTCCTGGCCCTTGGAGGGCCAACAATGGGAAACAATCGCATATCTCACCCAGTGCTCTTCCTGTTGTGAGATAGCTCCCCGAAGACTTTTAATATAATCAATCACACAGAGCTGGATAGTGTTTCTATTATTGTTGGATGTTAGAAACATAATGTCGCCCCTAAGCTCTGCTGTTTAGCAGCAGCCGTCACTCCACAGACTGTGCAATTACGCGCCCTTCTCCTCTGGGCCCTCGGCGTGTGCCATCATGCCCCCTTCACCCACTGCCCCTGGGCGTGTGCCATCATGCCCCCTTCACCCACTGCCCCGGGCGTGTGCCATCATGCCACCTTCAGCCACTGCCCCTGGGCGTGTCCCATCATGCCCCCTTCAGCCACTGCCCCGGGCATGTGCCATCATGTCTCCTTCGTCTCTGCCCATCAGTGTGCGTCACTATGTCCCCTTCACCCCCTGCCCCTCGGTGTGTGCCATCATGTCCCCTTCGCCCCCTGTCCCTCGGCGAGTGCCATCTTGTCCCTTTCGCCGCATGCCCCTCGGTGTGTGTCACTATACCCTCTTCACCCATGCCCCTCAGTGTGTGTCATCATACCCCCTTCTCTCCGTGTCTCATTCTCACTGTGCCCGCAGACCCCGGGTTCACCCCCTGTAGACAGACAATCCCCGCTCGGCGCGTCTTATTTCAATTGTCACTTCAGGGAAGCCAGCAGACTAGACAGGGCGCAGGGTACGTGACCTGGAGAGATCTCTGCCCCGCACCACTCCCGGGGACCTGCCCTACACCCATTCCTGCTTGCAGACTTCCTGCTCCTATCCGAGACCCGAAATGTAGCAATCTGGGCCACTGTGCCCCCTGCTGCCCGGTCACCCAGGACCGCAACCTCACAAATCACTGCCCGAGGCTCCGCTGCGGATCTCCGGGGCGCACCGGGCACCTTGATAGTAACAATACATTGGTCTTATGATGCCCTAGAGGGCTCTCCCTGTGGACACGCACAGCAGGCACTGTCGGGGCAGTGATGAGTAAAGACACAGTAACGGGTAGGCGCTGTGATTTCTGCAGGGGAGGTAGCTGGCAATCCACCTCATCTGAAGAACACAGGGACTGTGGAAACCCACAGCAGCCGGTGGGGTCCGCGGTACACAAGTAGCTTTCTTACCGTTTGAGTCCCTGGAAGGATGAGGGCCAGGACATCCGCGATTTCTTCAGCCCCGGCCGGAGCCCGGTGTCCACGGCGTAGGAGGCGCGGTCCATGGCGCGGTAGTGCAAATAGCGCTCGGTGTCCGAGAAGCCGCGGTGCCGGACTCTGGCTGAGGCCGCCGACTGCTGCCTGCGGGAGAGAGGGCAGGCGGGGGGTAGGGGCTGCGGGGGCTCCGGGGGGCGCTGCTGGAGCACGGCCTGCTGCCAGTGAGACGGGCTCTGGCACTGGCGGTGCAGCTGGGGCTGCTCCCGTCTCCACAGATGTTTGGGAACCTTCAAGTCCCCGTTGCTGCTGCCGCCGCCTCCCGGAACAGGCACGCTGCTGCCCTCTGCATCCATCCTTCACCCCTCCTAGCACAGGCGCAGCGAATGGAGAGGCGGGCAGGTGGGACGGGGGGAGCGAGGGGACGGACAGGTGAGAGGGAGAGACAGCCACCTCGGAGACCAGAGAAACGGGGCAGGGCTGCGGGACACACGAGGACAGAGTCAGGGCAGGGTCCGTGACATGTCTTGTACACGATAGTGCGGCGGGACAGACAGACGGCGCAGTGCTAGGTAGGATGGAGATTAGGGGATGTTAGAACAAACGAGGAGAAAGGGGTCTTGAGGAGACAGAGTGGACACGTGGACACGAGGACAAGGCAGAGTGCCCACAGTGTGAGGTGAGGCTTATGGAGGGTGTTCAGAAGTCAGTCAGGGCTCGGCGGTGTCCAGACGGAGACGGTGGAGTTGGACAGCTCCCTGCGCCGCTCCCGTCCCGGGCCGGATGAGGGCTGCGCGCACCCAGAGCCCTCTGCAGACCCTGAGCGTGCCAAGCGTCCACTCCCGGGCCTGGCCGCGTCCAGAGCGGGGTCAGCGATGCAGCGGGGTCAGCCTGCCTCCGGAGGGGGGCAGGCCATGGGACAGGTGCGGGGCGCTCCTCACAAACTTGCATAGGTGTGGGAGAACCGCAGCGCACCGCTGGAGCCGAGCCCGGCTGCGCTCATCTGTTGGCATCACTCCGCCTCTCTACCCGCTACCCACAGCCCCGGATCCTGCAAGCAGCAGCCGTTCTGGGATCCATCTTCCGCTGCGTCCGGGGCCCGTCCCCTGGCGGCCACGGGGCTCAGGCCAGGCGCCAGTCATCTGTGCCTAGGAGCAGCCTGCGCCACACGCCTTCCCCCGGGCACCACATCACCCTGTCCTCAGACTCGCAAAGCCCGGCTGTTCTGTCTACGCCGCCATTCCCGCCCTCTGCCCCCAAAGCATCGGCTCCTCTGCGCGGTCTCGATTCCCAAAACTTCTAAGATCACAGCTGTGACTGGCAGCTGGTGGGGTCGATGGGCGGGGCGTGAGCTACTTCAGGAGCAGGGAGGCACTTCAGAGAGTAGGGTTTAAGAAACAGCGACCGTGCTCCTCCTCCTCTATGTATTTATTGTTTTCCACTTCTCTCCCCCTCGCGCTTCTTCTCCCACTATCATTCTTCAGAGATGTATTTTATCTTCCTTTTCATACGTTTGTGGCCACTCCTGACCCAGCCCTTTCCAGAGAGAGAAGCTCCAACCCTGCTAGCCTCCGCCTCTGTTTACTAGCAGTGGGAACTAACCGTGGCAAGGGATGTACAGCACGGTGAGAGGTCTGCGGGGGGGGGGGGGGGAAGGGGGTATGTGCCCCACCCCAGAAGCCCAGTGAGAAGTCTGCGGGAGGTGCCCCACCCCAGAAGCGCAGTGAGAGGTCTGCGGGGAGGTGCCCCACCCCAGAAGCCCAGTGAGAGGTCTGCGGGAGGTGCCCCACCCCAGAAGCCCAGTGAGAGGTCTGCGGGGAGGTGCCCCACCCCAGAAGCCCAGTGAGAGGTCTGCGGGGAGGTGCCCCACCCCAGAAGCCCAGTGAGAGGTCTGCGGGGAGATGCTCCTCCCCAGAAGCCCATTACAGACGCTATCAGCTTGAAAGGAACAGCCCGCTGCGAATTATTTCACGTCAGTGTCAAGGTGGTCAAGACGGAGCTGTCATTGCAGCGAGACGCCTTCTCTCGGCGCAGATTAAGCGAGCGCAGCCAGGCGACAATCCTCGGACTTTCACGCCCTTAGTCCCAACAACTACGCAATTAAGTAATGGCTCGCGGAGCAGGCCAGACAGCAGGAGGTCCGACTCCTTAGCAGAATGGTTCGCCAATGAAACAGGCGCTGACAAAGATGTACGTTTGGGTTTTAGCAAGGACGCGTTTCTGTACTGAGCACGAAGAAGTGTTTTCTGTATTCTCTGGTAAGAAGGTGGTGCCTAAAGCGGCCGAGCGCTTGCTTCAAGCCTGACATTTATCAAAGAAGCGTCTAGTAGCCGTTGCTGTTGAACTTCTATTTTTAACCCATGAGCTTCCAGGTTGTGTAAGCACCTGCGTGCCAGAACTTTCTATCAACATTTTACTTGACATCATTCAAACACGTGTGGCTCTTATGACTTGATGGCCACCAAAACACATAACATGTATCTAATGACAGTTTCATTGCTATTTATTGGTGCAACACGATATCAAGATCTGAATGCAACATGAAAGTACACCAAAAAAGTTTAAGTTTTTGGCAAAAAATGACTAGCATTTTGCAAACAAACACAAAACATGAAAAACAATAAGTAAATGCACATTTGTCTTAATTGCTGTTGAAATGATCCTCTTCTGCGTGATATTCCCCTAGATTTTTGCCTTCTGTTTCGGAAACCGTTTTGTTGGTCATAGAATTCTGTGCACTTTACTCCTGCCAAATAGTGGTAAAGTACTTCTGCTCTCCCTTTTTAGGGTCGAGCCTGCTTATCGCTTGCGAGACACTGTAGTAGTTAGAAAAGGGCTCGGAGCCCCATCTATGTCACGTCAGTGTCTTTCATTGGTTCGTGGGCTTGCCTTTTAAAATCTGCTTGCTTTCATTTGTGGAAGGCATGCATACGTCATGCCTTTTCCGGTGGTTAGCCCTCCTCGAGCGCAGCAACCAAGTACTGAAAACATACGAGGCTCGCTGTTTTCCGTCCGGTTTGTGGACTACTTTTTCTCTTTTTTCGCAGCGCGATTTAGTTTGTTTAGCAGT
Source organism: Pleurodeles waltl (assembly GCF_031143425.1). Classification (NCBI taxonomy): domain Eukaryota; kingdom Metazoa; phylum Chordata; class Amphibia; order Caudata; family Salamandridae; genus Pleurodeles; species Pleurodeles waltl. Next base: position 323,930,473 of record NC_090436.1, read on the forward strand.
GTGATCGCGCTTGTTTTTTTCTATTTATTGAGGCAAGAAAAGTCTGGTTGGAAGTGTACAACAGCTAATAGCTCTAACTTGGAGAAATGCGAGACCCATTGCATTGCAAATGCTTGTTTAAACATGGTAGCACTGACATACACTTATTTGCCACATTTAGTGTACTCATGTCCCTAATAAATGGCACTACCCGTACCCAGGGCCAGTAAATTAAATGATAGTAGTTGGGCTCAGCACTCATTGCGCCACTCACTGCAGTGCCCCTGTAAAGCATTTCTCCGGCTGCCACTCCAGTCAGGCTGTGCAGTTTGCAAACTGCATACTTGACCTGTCAAAATCTCTCTTCGATAGGTCTAAACCTTCCTTTGTATTATTATCTATGTCACACCTAAGGTAGGCTTTATTGCCTAATAAAGCAGGATGTATGGTATTTAAAGGTAGGACATGTAGACATTGATGTTTGGCATCCCTTTGCAAAGAAAAACCTTTAAAGTCGTTTTTCACTGTAGCAAAGCTGGTTCTCCCATAAGAAGGCACTGGGTCAGACTGCAGCAACTTATAATACTTCATTCTTAACAGGCACTACACTTAGCTCAGCCTGAAGTGCATTTTGAGCAGCTTACTTCTTAGCTCTTACTGTTTATATTCCAGCCTACTTGCTTGGAAAAAGAGCTCCATTTGCATATTAAGATGTTGTCAATGTCACTCTAGTGAGACTCTGTGCTTCATTTCACAGCACTCTCCATCATACCCACTGTAATTATTATACACATCTCCTAGAGGCTTGTGGTTATTAGTTGGATGTGTCCACTGTGCTCTTATTCAGATAGCATTGACTGGAATAGATCTACTATCTTAACATTACTAGCATTTGTTGTGACAAGAGTAGCATTCCCAAAATGTGCTAAAATACCACTAGGAAGTAGGATTTAATCAAGGTATTTTCCAATGAGCCACTGCACAGCTCTCCTAACATTAGAAAGAGCACTAGCATGATGGACTGCGCAAATGTGATCACTGTAGTCTGGCTGCCCCCTAGTACTCTTTGTAAGACTAGCTGCAAGGGGATCATGGTCTTCTTCAAGCCCTTTCACAACTCCCATTTAAAATAATATCTCCCCAGTTTTCCATGTTAATTATGATGTAGTCAATCAAAGAGGCTTGCTGGCCAAGAATACATTACTTTGGCAGTGAACAGCCAGAAGTGGTTCGGTCATTCAAGAAGTGGAGACCACATAAGGTAATAAAAGTTGAAAAAGCTTCACCTTTCAAACTTATTTGCAGGCACCTAATGTCGGATTTCGGGATACCTCAACAATCATCTTCTGGCAGTACCTCTTTGTTAACAACATCATCAGAGGGATATGTGTGGAAATACCTACAAATTAGCAATAGTGATTCTCCTTTTTTGCGGGCACTGTTCCTTAGCAAAGTCAACACAGACTTTTCTGATGGAGTAAATATAGTCTACAACATTTTTTTCATTTAATTGAACCTCAGGGGTCCACACCTGTTAAATATATACAGTAAGCATCTCTATACTTTCAATTTCTACACTGACGTTTGTTAGTCTAACATACAATGCATTTTGGGAGAGAAACATTGACCACATTGTTGAAGCTCACAATCCACATTACAGTGTATTCAAATTGAAGCCTCCACCATCAGTTGACCTTTTTTTGGGAACATTCTGCAAATACAGCATATTCGGTAAACTCATCCATGCCTCTTTCAGACAGAACCCAATTGTTTTGGAAACAGCAAATATAATAGTTATTGACCAACCTTGGCTATTTCTCATCCGGTATCGTACTATTTATTACTGCAACATTCCGAGATGGAACTTTTATTGAACCCGCAGAATAATCCAAACACCCAAGAATCATTTACTCGGTGACATATTTGAAGTTATGTAGGGTTCACTCTGTTTCTTCCGTGATACATCCTTTATTTTTACATACTAGAACTGTGGCCAACCAAGCCCACTTTTGCCCACTGCCTTTGCTGGCCCTCCTACTTTAGCATGTACATTAGGATCAGGTAGTGTAATCACCCTCCGCTCTGAAACACAGGTTAATGAAGTCATCATCATTTACTGACTGCACCAAATCTAGTTTCAGCCACTTGTGAGCTTGCTTTTGCACTGGTCCTAATTTGCTTGTATTAATTCTCAGTAACTTACTGGGTGTTGATATATTTTTGTTCTGTGTCTTGGTTTGGTGACGTATCAGGACCTCAATTCCTGTGAGTGCAGGTCATCCGGGTGGGTTAACATCAGCCTTCTTATATTAGGGGGAAAAAAAAAACCCACTATCATTGCCAGGCTTTCTCCAGGGTTTGCCTGTCGTTTCTTAAAACTCACTCTTTTTATATCCTGCAATATTATCACTCTCAGGGCTGGAACTGCATAAAAGAGAGACAGAAGGTGAGACCAATATTCAGAAGACTACATTTATTGATGTCTGAGAACACGTCAACAAATATTTAGTGCCACATTGTATTGATGAGATTGTTTTTTTTCGTATTTACAGGACAGCCCCCCCCCCCAGATTTTTATATTCATTGTCACCTATTGTTTTTCCATTATCAAATGGTGAGGCCAGTGAGTTTAGAGATTGTGTTGGAGCCCACATCGAATGCTGACAGATAGGATTCAATCTGCACAGTCGTAACCTCATCAGTTTTATTCATGCCTTATGGTTTTGCTTTATCCACCGATAACAAAATATTTTTCTTTCTACCATATAGCTTATATAGCTGCTTTTTGTTCTTTATTTTATGCTTTTTATGTCACTACTCTGGGACTTATTACATGGTTGTTTATACACTCCTTCCTGCTTCTGTACATTTTTCTTCTAAACTGATCTGCACACTTTGGTTAAAAAAATGGGATAGGTGGGAACAGCCCCATTTACATTGGCTGCATGATCTTTACTCATACTTTTCTGGACTGGTGTCACACCTTCAAGATCTTCTAATTCATATTTAAATTAATCAGTTTTTTCTATTTTTCTTCCCCCTTAACTGAAAACAGCCTCCTTAATGACTAGACAGTGGCAAACTCTTTCTTTTCCTTCTTACCCTTCCATGACTTTCTCTCCTTCTTTTCCACAGCTAACACCGGCCACCCCTGGCTTGGAAGTTATCTAGCCTCCCTTTACTGCTATGTGCTCCAGTGCAGCCTGGTAACTCCTTCTACCCTCCCCTTCTGCAGTATAGTTTATCAGTATGCACTACATACTCTCCAAGAAGCTGACGTTCAGTCTGACTATTTAAAGACTCCTCCACATCATTCTTGACCATAGTCGGTGAAGTAGATATGTAAGAAAAAGGTAGATTGGACTCTACCTTGTTCATTGGGTCGTCTCTCTGGAGGGCTACATCACAACTGACCTTGGAGCTTGTCAATGTTTGGGGAATCATAGTTAATAGAAATGCAATGAGATCGTTCCCACCTAAAGATTGCACCTTTAACAAGAACATGGATGTTAATATCCTATGTGAAGCATTTCGTTTCTCTGAGAGGATAACATGTTGCTGGTTTTGAATTCTTGGAGTATTCACAGCAGATTGATTTTGCCCAGGCATAGTTACAAAATTGAGTCGCCTGATTGCAGCTCCAAACCACTATTAGCATTTAGTTAAAAAACACACTTGCCAGGTACAATATGAATTAGTGTCTGTGGACCTGTGGTTTCCTATGTTTTATTTTGTTGAGTGTCTTGGAACTCTGGGCTAGGTCTACAAGGATTGGCTTCCCCACCCACATGGAATGAGTACGGTTCACCATTGCGTAAGCAGGAGAGTTCAGGTTATTGTAGACCCACACAACCCACTGAACATACTTGTTTGTGTAATGTCCATGATTTCTGGGTTACTAACAGTCCAGTAAAGGGTTCAGGGATGCAGTGGTAATTCAAAATCAATTTCATTCTTTAGAATTGCACACCCCACCTCTGCATAATGAAAAAACACAATATACATCTAAAAGTGTTTTATTTCAATGGCCTAATCCTGTTGCTTAGTCCTCAGTAATAACCATGCAGAATGTAATTAAAAAGCACTTATTCCATTTGCTAGCAGCGAGAATAAAATGAACCATTCTAACATAATTAGAATGTTTGTAGCAGCGCACCACCCCAAAGCCTACTCCTAAGAGCTACACTATGAGAGAATGAATGAGCTAACACGTCCATAGAGTTTCCTTTGGCCCAGAGCACTGCATACCTGTTTACAGCACAGCAGCTGTGGTTATCAGACTTCAGCTGGGAGAGAGTTCTCCTTCGAAGAAAAAACACACAATCAGCTGGCCACAGCTCTTCTCTACTCTGTATCGACTCTCAGCATAAAAGTAAATGCTCCTGCAATCTGGCAGGACCTCATTTGATAACTTGGTGTGAAGGCCTCTCAAATTTAGTGGTGAATTCATGTGGTTTATATAGGGTTGACCACTGACTTTAAGCCTACACTGGAGGACTTTCTAATAATCCAAGACATACGTGGTCTGTGTCAGCATGATGAAAATATGTCAACTCAGACTTAGGGGGTCATTCTGACCCTGGCGGTAAAAGGTAGTTACCGCCGGTCAGAAGACCGCCATAACACCGCCACGGCCGCGGTAACCCGCCAGGGTCATTCTGACCCACAACTGGCAAACCGCCAAAAACCCGACCTCCACTGAAGGCCGCCACATCAGCGGTCAGCGATAAACTGGAGATGACCAAACCTCCACCGTCACGCCAACAGAAATACGCCCATGCCATTACGACCCACGAATCCACGCGGCGGTCTTTCAACCGCGGTATCCTATTGGCGATACACACCGCTGCGGTCAAAATACACACACATCTACAAAACACTGCCACATTGGACAATTACAAATACACACACCTGATACACATACAAACACCACTCCCACACAATCAATACGATATAAAACACACACCCACATCACCCACAAACCCCCACAAATCGAAATTCAGAGACAAGGCGCAATACACAGAGAGAGAGCACAGGGAACGCAAACCACAACACACACAGGAACCCAACATCATCACCCACACTACATCTACGCACAAAACACCACACACCACTACACTCATCACCACAAACACCACCCCACACCTCATCCACACCACCCCATGGCACCCCAAAGACACCCCAGGTTCTCGGACCAAGAACTCAGGGTCATGGTGGAGGAAATAATCAGGGTAGAGCCCCAGCTCTTCGGCACACAGGTGCAGCACACCACAATAGCCAGGAAGGCGGAGCTATGGCAAAGGATCGTCGACAGGGTCAACGCTGTGGGACAGCATCCCAGAAATCGGGAAGACATCCGAAAGCGCTGGAACGACCTACGGGGGAAGGTGCGGGCGATGGTGTCAAGACACAACATCGCTGTGCAGAAGACTGGCGGCGGACCCCCACCCACTCCACCCGAATTCACAGCATGGGAGCAAGAGGTCTTGAACATCCTGCATCCTGAGGGCCTCGCTGGAGTAGGCGGAGGAATGGACTCTGGTAAGTCTAATCTCAACTACTTCACCCCCCCAACCACCAGCATGCCAACCCACACCCCCACCCTTACCCCCCAGCACATATCCTCCCTGCTAATGTCTCACCAGCACAACCCACCCAAACCAACACCAACCCCTGAATGCCAACACAAACCATGGCCACCCATCACCTAAGCATGACCACTGCACATACCCATCCCCCCCCCAAACCACCCTCACAACTCCTCCCACAAGGGAATGCCAGAACTGGGGGACAAGAGCACCCACAAATCTCACGCCATGGCACACACAGAAGCAATAACCATACTCCTTTACCCCTGCAGGGCCCGAACGCCAACACACCGGGCCGGAGGGTCCAGAAATGTCAATCCCACCCCCAGAACAGGCCCCCAGTGATGACAGCAGCTCTGTCGACCTAGAACCTGATGACCAGCCCGGACCATCGGGGACCTCTAGACAGTCGGTTCCCTTCAGGCAGCCACAGGCCACTGCAGACCTACACCCCTCTGGAAACCCCAGCACAGCACCCACCCAGCGGGCCCATGCCTCTGTCTCCAGGACAGGTCAAGCAGCGGTGTGTCTACCACTACAGGGCACCCAGGGCAACCCAACACCCCAACAACACCAGGGACCTGGGGGAAGTGGTAGTGGGCACACCGGCCAGGGGACAGAGGCCCAGGAACCAAGGGGAACTGGGAGGGCCGCTGTGCGACAGAGGGAGGACAGGCCTAGGGAACCCACTGTCCAAGAGGCCCTCACCACCATCATGGGAGCGTACCACCACTCCCAAGAGACGATGGCGACGGTCCTGGCCAGGTTCCAGGAGATCCAGGCCATGCAGGAGGGCCAGTACATGGGGTTCTGGGAAGAACTGCGCAGCATCAGTTCTGCAATGGGTACAATCGTGGTGGCACTCATCCAGATTTTCACCACATTGCGGGACCATGTGGTCCCCAAAAGGGCCCCTGCCACTAGCATGGAGGAAGAACAGCCCACCACCTCCGCCGGCGCTAGTGGTCAGGAGGCCCGACACAACAGCAACGGGCCACCCGGACCCCACCCCCTGCAGAACATGAACCACCCCGCAAGAAAGGCCTGAGACCTAGGAAGAAGACAGAGTAGGATGTCAAGACCCCCGCCATGCACGGATCCCCCTGGATGACATCCCACTGTCCCACTTGTTCACCCTGTCCAACCTTGAACTGCCCCTGCTCCACCTTCCACAGGCATATGGACAATGCACCTGTGCGAACGAGACTCTGGACTCTGCCATGGACATGCCTCCACCATCACCCATCACCCTTTTTGAACTATACACCAATTTTTGCACTTCAATAAACACAATTATTGCACAAAAACCATCTGGAGTCTGCTATTTATTTTTTTAAAACAAATGTATCCGATAGAACCAACCAAAAATGTCCAATTACATTGTGATGACAACATACCAGTGTCACACAGCGGTAGTCCATGGGGAAATAAACCAGAGGGCACTCCGTGGGGACCAGATCACTGAAATAGGAAGGCAAATTCACAACTAAGTTACCATACATTGGGCTGAAAGGTCAGACAGTAGAGAGCCAGTACTGTTACAGATATAATGAAATGCAGGAGTAGATTCTTACCCGTGTGTTACTGGAAATACTGCAGTATCACGCTGTCCCTGTTGTCTGTGTCGTCCTCTTCGTCTTCCTCCTCTTCACTCTCCGCAGGCTCCACAGCGGCCACAACACCACCATCTGGACCATCTTCCTGCAGGAAAGGCACCTGGCGTCGCAAAGCCAGGTTGTGAAGCATGCAGCAGGCCACGATGATATGACACACCTTCTTTGGTGAGTACATTAGGGATCCACCTGTCATATGCAGGCACCTAAACCTGACCTTCAGGAGGCCGAAGGTCCGCTCGATCACCCTCCTAGTACGCCCATGGGCCTCATTGTACCGTTCCTCTGCCCTTGTCCTGGGATTCCTCACTGGGGTCAATAGCCAAGGCAGGTTGGGGTAACCAGAGTCACCAATTAGCCACACACGCTGTCTCTGTAGCTGTTCCATCACATAAGGGATGCTGCTATTTCGCATGACGTACGCGTCATGCACTGACCCTGGGAACTTGGCATTTAAATGGGAGATGTACTGGTCAGCCAAACAGACCACCTGGACATTCATCGAATGATAACTTTTTCAGTTCCTGTACACCTGCTCATTGTCTTTTGGGGGGACCAAAGCCACATGGGTACCATCAATGGCACCAATAATATTGGGAATGTGTCCAAGGGCATAGAAATCACCCTTCACTGTAGGCAAGTCACCCACCTCAGGGAATATGGTGTAGCTCCGCATGTATTTCATCAGGGCAGACAACACTCTGGACAATACCTTTGAAAACATAGGCTGAGACATCCCAGATGAAATGGCCACTGTAGTTTGAAATGATCCACTAGCCAAAAAATGGAGTACTGACAGCACCTGCACTAGAGGCGGAATCCCTGTGGGTTGGCCGATGGGTGACATCAGGTCTGGCTCCAGCTGGGCACACAGTTCCTGTATAGTGGCAGTGTTGAGTCTGTAGGTGAGTATGACATGTCGTTCTTCCATTGTCGACAGGTCCACCAGCGGTCTGTACACGGGAACATTCCTCCGTCTCCTCGCAAGTCCCAGCGGACGGTGCCTAGGAAGGACAACATGGAGCACAGAGTCAATCAACCCACAGGTAAGTTCCCACAGCCTGCACAGTACACGAATCTCTCTGGATTGAATGGCTTGTATGAGTGTCAATGTAAGGCCTAGCCATGTGTGACGCAGTAGGAATTAAGCCATGTGGGCCCTTGAAATGGCGGCTGCCTGACCTGTGAAGTGTGACAATGTGAAGTGAGGTCATTGCGCTGGCGTGGCACGCCGTGGCGGTAGGCGGTCAGAGACCGCGGCGCAAAGCAGCATTGGTTAACATTGACCCCTATGGGTTTCAGGAGCCAATGACGATGTGCGCCGGCGGTCGCGGTACGCACCGCCGCGGGCGTGACCGCCATTTTCTCTCTGCTTAATCACACGAGACCTGAGCATCAACAGGAGAGGACCTATACTGCAAGTGCTGCTGTGACCTCGGTCTGGAAGTGACAATGGCTGCTGCGACTGGGAAAAGGGCCCCCGCCTTCAGTTCCGAAGAGTTGGAGAAGCTCGTGGACGGGGTCCTCCCCCAGTATGCGCTACTCTACGGTCCTCCAGACCAACAGGTGAGTACACGGGGGCCAATGCATAGTGGGCAATGCCTGTGATGAGTGGGGTGGATGTACGATGGAGGGGAGGGGAGCGAATTACGAATGCATGGCACGACAGATGAGAGCATGTGCCACGTGGCAAGTTTGGGGAGGGGGGGCCACTCACATCGAGCATGCAGAAAAGTGATGATGTTTCTTTTCCCCCCCTGTACATGTCACATAGGTCAGCGCCCATCAGAAGGTCGATATTTGGCGTGCCATCGCCAAGGACGTCCAGGCCCTGGGGGTCCACAACAGACGGGGCACCGACTGCCGCAAGAGGTGGGAGGACATCCGCCGCGGGAGCAGGAAGACCGCCGAGGCTCTGCTGGGGATGGCCTCCCAACCTAGGAGGGGTGCCAGTCGTACCTTGACCCCCCTGATGTCCCGGATCCTGGCGGTGGCCTACCCCGATTTAGATGGGCGCTTGAGGACATCACAGCAGACACAAGGGGGTGAGTACCAGCACATTCAGCTATATTTGCGCGCAGTGGAGGTGCCTGGGTGGGGGAGGAGGGCTGTGGGTATCCCTAGGCCAGGGCAATTTCTGTAGGCTAGGCCCCTCCGTGAGATATGGTCCTGTGCCCCCGCCCCCCATCCCTGTAGGGTGCCTAGTAACGCTATTCATGGACCTGTGTATTCTGTGTGGGCAGTTGTCGCCCATAGGCTTGTAGGGCATGTCCCAGTGAATGAGTAGTGTACCCCCAGTGCGCAGCGTGGTCCAGGGGGCTTCTGTGTCTGTCCTCTCCGCCAACGGTGTCCCCAATGCATGCACTCAACTTGTCTTTATTTCTCCACCCCCCCCCATTTTCTTTGTTTATCTGTGAATGTGTGCATTAGCATCATCAGGCGGAGGAGAAGTGGCATCGGTGCAAGAGGGAGCTGCATCTCACATGGCCCCGGAGGGCCATGCAACGGACTCCGACATGACAAGTGAGATGGAGGGCGAGGGGGGCTCCACCACGGGGACCCGTGCAGACGTCAGTGACACCGACACGTCCTCGGATGGGAGCTCCCTTGCGGTGGCGGCAACATCCGTGCCCACCGAAACTACAGGTACAGCCGCCACCCAGCGCACCAGCTCCGCCCTCCCAGCAGCCCCTCGGCCTTCGGACCGTGCCCGCACGGCCAGGAAGGCGGCCATCTCCTTCGCCCCAGGCACCTCAGGCCCTGCCCCAGTCACCCCTGCTGCCCTCAGTGAGGAGGTCATTGACCTCCTGAGGACCATCATTGTTGGGCAGTCTACCCTTTTGAATGCCATCCAGGGTGTGGAGAGGGAGGTGCATCAAAGCAATGCATACCTGGAGGGCCTTCATTCGGGTCAGGCTGCCCATCAGCGATCGTTCAACGCTCTGGCGATTGTCCCTGTCTCCAGCCTCCCTCTTCTAACTCCCTCCACCCAGTCCCACTCCCCTGTTCCTCTGCCTATCCCATCCACACCTACAGACTAGCCTGCACACACCTCAACACCCAAGGGAAGCTCATCCAGACAGAAGCACCACAGAACACACAAGCATTCACACAAGCAACATACAGATGCAGACATGCCAACAGCCACTACCTCCTCTGTGTCCCCCACCTCCTCGTCTCCCTCCTCCCTCCCTGTGACGTCTACACTCACACCTGCATGCACACCACCATCAGCCAGTACACCCATCACCAGCACACCCTCCAGCCCAGTCCGCACGCGTGCAGTCACCACCCCCACTGCCATGTACACGTCCCCTGTGTCCTCTCCCAATGTGTCTGTCACCCCCGCTTCCAACCCACACAAACGCAGGCAGGCACCCAACCAACAGCCATCCACCTCACGTCAGCCTCCAGCCCAAGCACCTGCACCCAAAGACACCAGACTTGACTCTCCTACAACCACATCCTCTTCCTCCACTCCCATATCCACTCCAGCTACCCTTCCCATTGCTCCTAAAAAACTATTCCTCTCTAAAGTGAACATCTTTTCCTCACCTGACCCACCCCCTCCATCTCGTAAGAGTTCCAAAAACACCTCAGCCACCACCAGCCCAGCAACTCCCAAGAACGTCGTGCCTGGTTTTTGGAGTCCACCCTTTCCTTGGGCAGGGACATCGGCCAGCAGCAAAGGCACAGCCAGCCCCCCCCCCCCCCCGGGAAGAGGAGCAAAAAACTGAAGGGCAGGCGCGAGAGGCCTGATACGCCTGCCCCCAAGGAGGGTTGCCTTGCACCGTCACCTGCCACATCGGGTAAGGGAGCCAAGGGCCACGGAGAGTCTGCCAAGGAGGGCAAGGGCAGCAAAGCGCCGAAGGCAGGGAGCAGCCGACCTGGCCATGAGAGCCCCACCAGCCCCATTCCAGGGGTATCGGAGGAGACCCAGGGCCCCAGGACTCCATCAGAGGAGGGCCCCGCAACGGAAAGGTCCGATGCTGACTGAGCGGGAAGTATTGGCCAGGTGTGGTTCACCTGAAACACAAGACAGGCACTGCTGAACAGGCCCCGCCGTGAGAAGCACGCTGAACAGGGCCCCGCCAAGACAGGCACCGCTGAACAGGCCCCGCCGTGAGAAGCACCGCTGAACAGGGCCCTGCCAAGACAGGCACCGCTGAACAGGGCCCGCCGTGAGAAGCACCGCTGAACAGGGCCCCGCCGTGAGAAGCACCGCTGAACAGGGCCCCGCCAAGACAGGCACCGCTGAACAGGGCCCGCCGTGAGAAGCACCGCTGAACAGGGCCCCGCCAAGACAGGCACCGCTGAACAGGGCCCGCCGTGAGAAGCACCGCTGAAAAGGGCCCCGCCGTGAGAAGCACCGCTGAACAGGGCCCCGCCAAGACAGGCACCGCTGAACAGGGCCCGCCGTGAGAAGCACCGCTGAACAGGGCCCCGCCAAGTCAGGCACTGCTGAACAGGGCCCGCCGTGAGAAGCACCGCTGAACAGGGCCCCGCCGTGAGAAGCACCTCTGAACAGGGCCCCGCCAAGACAGGCACCGCTGAACAGGGCCCGCCGTGAGAAGCACCGCTGAACAGGGCCCCGCCAAGTCAGGCACTGCTGAACAGGGCCCGCCGTGAGAAGCACCGCTGAACAGGGCCCCGCCGTGAGAAGCACCTCTGAACAGGGCCCCGCCGTGAGAAGCACCGCTGAACAGGGCCCCGCCAAGACAGGCACCGCTGAACAGGGCCCGCCGTGAGAAGCACCGCTGAACAGGGCCCCGCCAAGACAGGCACCTCTGAACAGGCCCCGGCGTGAGAAGCACCGCTGAACAGGGCCCCGCCAAGACAGGCACCGCTGAACAGGCCCCGCCGTGAGAAGCACCGCTGAACAGGGCCCCGCCGTGAGAAGCACCGCTGAACAGGGACCCGCCAAGACAGGCACCGCTGAACAGGGCCCACCGTGAGAAGCACAGCTGAACAGGGCCCCGCCAAGACAGGCACCGCTGAACAGGGCCCGCCGTGAGAAGCACTGCTGAACAGGGCCCCGCCTTGAGAAGCACCGCTGAACAGGGCCCGCCAAGACAGGCACCGCTGAACAGGGCTCCGCCAAGACAGGCACCGCTGAACAGGGCCCCGCCGTGAGAAGCACCGCTGAACAGGGCCCCGCCAAGACAGGCACCGCTGAACAGGCCCCGCCGTGAGAAGCACCGCTGAACAGGGCCCCGCCGTGAGAAGCACCGCTGAACAGGGCCCCGCCAAGACAGGCACCGCTGAACAGGGCCCGCCGTGAGAAGCACCGCTGAACAGGGCCCCGCCAAGACAGGCACCGCTGAACAGGGCCCGCCGTGAGAAGCACCGCTGAACAGGGCCCCGCCGTGAGAAGCACCGCTGAACAGGGCCCGCCGTGAGAAGCACCGCTGAACAGGGCCCCGCCAAGACAGGCACCGCTGAACAGGGCCCGCCGTGAGAAGCACCGCTGAACAGGGCCCCGCCAAGACAGGCACCGCTCCGCTGGGCCCTCCTGTCAAGCACCGCTCCGCTGGGCCCTCCTGTCAAGCAACGCTCTGCTGGGCCCTCCTGTCAAGCACCGCTCTGCTGGGCCCTCCTGTCAAGCACCGCTCCGCTGGGCCCTCATCTCAAGCACCGCTCCGCTGGGCCCTCCTGTCAAGCACCGCTCCCCTAGGCCCTCCTGTCAAGCACCGCTGGCCCATTGGCATGCCCGGGTCTGTGTCGGGCAGGGCTTCACGAGGCACTCTGCCCACCATGCCTCCTCCATGACCAGTGGACTCTGTAATCCACCTGATGGACTGTGGCTTTGCACTCCCCAGGATGGCACAGTGGGCAATCCACCCACTGTAGAGACTTGAGAGACTGTGGCTTTGCACTCCCCAGGATGGCACAGTGGGCATGGAGGCCCTTTGTGGATCTGGAGTCATGGACTCATGTGGCTGAGGTGCCCCCCCTTCCATTCCCCCTGAGGTGCCTGTATTTTATTTTTGTGATGCCCCAGCAGTGTTCTCTCCAATGGACTCGATCTCGTGTGTGGGCTTTGCCCATGTGTTGCTGCACATTAGCCCACGGACATTTGAACTTTGCAAAAATGTGCCGGACTTTTGCTACTTGTATATATATAGTTCTAGATGTGTAATAATTCAGTATATATTGCTAAGTTCGCTATACTTCATTATTGCTATAATATAGTTCTATTTTTACAATCATTGCCTTTTGTCTTTGCATTTTTGTTTTGGGGGTTTGGGGGTGTCACTCTGACTTTTTAATCTGCATTGGTGTGTAGGTATTTCGGTGGGGGTGAGGGTGGGGGTGGGTGTGTGGCGTATGTGTGTGCCCGTAACCTTTCCTCCTCCCCCCTCCCCTGTGTCGTAGGTGCAGTACTCACCGTTGTCGTCTGCGGCGACCTTCGTGATCCTGGAAGATGAGCAGGAAGGCAATGGCTGGGAGGATGTGGAGTTCCGGTTCCATACTGTCCCGATTCCGCGTGGAGTGTGTCGAGGTGAGCGTTTTCCATTGGAAATGTCTGTTTCCGCCGTGTTTTTATCGGCGGGGCTCCCGCCCCGGAAAAGGTGGCAGATTGGTGAGTCGTGATAGGGTGGGCGGTACATTGTCTGCCGCCTGGCTGTTGGCGGTGACCGCTGCGCTGTTTGTTTGTGCCGCCGTGGCGGTCAGAGTGTTAAAGCGGCGTTCTGTGTTGGCGGTTCCCGCCAGGGTCAGAATTCCATTTTTTGGACCGCCAGCCTGTTGGCGGGTTGGCCGCCGCTTTAACACTGACCGTCAGGGTCAGAATGACCCCCTAAATGTCTATTCTACACGTCTACTGTTAACCCCTGAAAAAGTAGACATTACTTATCTTGTAGAAGACTTGAGTCAACTTATGTGATAGCAATCATTATTTGAATGATTTAACACGTTCACAAGTTCTGTGAAAGATAATGACTTCCTGAATGTGGACCAAAGGCAGACAGGCTAATTAAACATGCTCAAAAGGGAGTCTGGCTTTGGAACTTTACAACAATTTATTGCTTCAAGCTGGGATAACCAGGATGTTGGGGAGGGTAAGGTCAAACCCTGCAGGGGAGCTAACCAGGGGAATATGTTTGTTTGATAACTCTCCTATGGTATCCTCTTTCACTGCAGCATCTGCTAAACTCATCTGTCTAGCTATATTACTAGGCACCAAACGCCCAGAGAAGTATTCTGGCTTTTCTTATTCCTCTAGTAGACTTAGCGGGCTTCGTTTCTTGATGGTTGTTGGAATTGGCCTCTCTGCAGGGTCACCCCCAAACCTTTTGCCTTCCTCCTCCACTTTTCTGACACTGGTTTTAAGACTCTGCACACTTTCCCACTGCTAACCAGTGCTAAAGTGCATATGCTCTTCCTTAAACATGGTAACATTGGTTCATACCCAATTGGCAATTTAATTTACTTGTTAGTCCCTAGTAAAGCACACTAGATGTGTCCAAGGCCTGTAAATCAAATGCTACTAGTGGGCCTGCAGCACTGATTGTGCCATCCACATAAGTAGCCCCATAACCATGTCTCAGGCCTGCCATTGCAAGGCCAGTTTTTGCAGTTTCACTGGCACTTCGACTTGGCATTTAAAAGTACTTGCCAAGCCTTAAACTCCTCTTTTTCTACATATAAGTCACCCCTAAGGCAGGCCATATGTAACCCATAGGGCAGGGTGCTATGTTCGTAAAAGGCAGGACATATACGCATGTGTTTTATATGTCCTGGTAGCGGGAAAACTCGTAAATTTGTTTTCCACTACTGTGAGGCCTGCTCCTTTCATAGGCTATTGTTAGGCATGCCCTCATATTCTTTTTGAATGGTAGATTCTGATCTGAAAGGGGTAGCCAGGTCATGTTTAGTATGGCCAGAATGGTAATACAAAATCCTACTTATTGGTGAGGTTGGATTTTATATTACTATTTTAGAAATGCACTTTAAGAAAGTGAGCATTTCTCTGCACTTAAATCCATCTGTGCCTTACAGCCTGTCTCCAATCCACGTCTGGGCTGGGCTGATTGACAGTTCCCTTGTGCATTCCACTCAGACAACCACAAGCACAGGACACTCAGACATATCTGCATTCATCTGCATACTGAATGGGTTTTCCTGGGCTGGAAGGGTGGCGGGCCTAATACTTACATTTCTCAAAGGCTAGTGGCCTGCCTTCACACAATGTACTAAAACACCCACTACTGGGAACTTTGCTGCAAGACCTGTACTGAAAGGGGACCTTGTGCACTTCAAAAACATTCTTTGAAGTCTCCCCCACTTCAAAGGCAATTTTGGGTATAAAAACTGGGTCTCTGACCCCGCCAACTCAGACACTTCTGGACCTGAACCTGCAACCTGTCAAGAGCAACTGCATGGCTGCCCAAAGGATTCACCTGGACTGCTTTGCTGTGAAGGACTGCTGCCTTGCTGTTGCCCTTCTGCCTTGCTGACCTCTGACTTTGCTGAGAAGTGCTCTCCAAAGGCTTGGATTGAGCTTGCCTTCAGTTTTCTGAAGTCTCAGGGCCAAAAAGACTTCATCTCTTCAAGGAAATTTATTGTGTGCTGAAAATCGATGCACAGCCTGCAAGAAACGATGCACAGCCTGCCTTGCAATGAAAAAATCGCCGCGCGGAATGACGCAGCTGGGCTTTCCAAGTGAAAATCAACACAACACCTGCTTTGCAACCAGCAATTCAAGGCACAGCCCTACTCAATTGACGCACAGCCATACTGGAACGATGAAGCCTGACTTCCTAAGTGAAGAATCGACGCAGCGCCTGCTGTGCGACAGAATATTTGACACATCCCCTACCGGATGGATGCACCGCTTCTTCCCACATGCCAGGATTTTCCTTGCATCATCCCTGAGCCTCAAAAAGATCTCCGCATTGCAGTGAGGAACCAAGACTGAGTGCTGGAAATCGATGCAAAGCCCCTTGCAGCATGGAAAGAAACAACGCATTGTCTGTGCTGCGTCCGAAAATCCAACGCACACCCTATTTTTCCACACATCTCCTCCTCTGCAGTCCCCGTGCGTGTTATTTTGATGCAAACCAGGTACTTTGTGCAAACAAGAGACAACTGTTGATTTCTAAGATTTAAGACTCTTTGATCTTGCAAAAGTGATATCTCAACTTGTGCTTCTTGAATCTTCATCGTTTTGGCCTTAACTTAACCAGATAAATATATATTTTTCTAAATCTGTCTGGTGTATTTTTGTGGTGTTTTCACTGTGTTATGTATGGTTTATTGCACACATACTTTACAGATTGCCTTCTAAGTTAAGCCTGACTGCTCAGTGCTAAGCTACAAGAGGGTGGGCACAGGATAATTTGGATTGTGTGTGACTTACCCTGACTAGGATTGTGGTCCTTAGTTAGACAAAGGTGTATACCTCTGGCAACTAGAGACCCCATTTCTAACAATGGGTATATCTCTCAGAGTATGTGCAGTTGCAACAACCTTAACTGGCAGTTTGATCTCCATGAGATAGTTACACTTGTCTGTGAACGCTGCAAAGGTTTGTTTGGTGCACTTAATCTCTTCATGAGTTTGTGTCAGATCTTCCATGGTAATCTGTCTTGTCAATAGTCTCTTGAAAATGTTCATGATTAAAATTGAGCCAGTTTCAATACAACAGTAGGTTCAAAAGAGGCCTGTATCTGAGATGGTAATGTTGGCATTTGGTCTTGGCAAGCAGGTGATTGTATACACTCAATGAGAGCCTTATGGCAGGTTGTTTGTCACCTGTCTTCAGATTCCTGCTAGATGTCATTTCACCTGCAGCAGCAAATACCTTGCAGAGATTTTGAGTAAAGTACTTAAATTGTGAATTTGAAGTTTTAAATCACAAACAAATCATTTCAGTTGTGTCAGGAACTAGACCCAGAATGTCATCTGTTGGATTTCTTTTACCCACTGCCTTCTACCTCCAACCTTTGCAGCAACAAGCCGCACCAGCTGTGCCTTCTCACCACTGCAAACAACCCCACAAACATACACAGCCTGTAGCTCCTCACCCCCCCACCTCTGTGGGTCAGGCACCCACTTCCAGTTTGCTCCCTGAATAGCTGGTGTAACCCCAGTAATGTGAAGCTGTGGGGTGGGGCATGGGTTGCATGGAAAAGGCCACAGCAGGAACCAGGGCAGATGTGCTACAGTTCACCTCAGTGGCCAGGGGACACAAGAGAGGACTAGAGCAGGCTGACCACAGCCCTTCCAGAATTATTCCACTCCTTTTCTCCTACTTCACCTTAATTTACCTCTCTTTTGTTGCTGTGCACCACTGCTCTTACACCAGTGCCACCCATTTGTAGGGTGTAAGACAGAGAGACAGGGTAAAGTACAAGCACTGGCCCAAGCCCACAGAGTTCTGGAGAGGCATGTCGGCCACGCAGAGTCAGATCAAACCAGGCTGCTAGCCTATTGGGCTGCAAAGCCATCTAGAGTTAAGGAAACCAGGAAACCTGGGCACTAACCAAATGGGTTCACAGGGGATCAAAGGCCTGTGAAATGGCAGAATTGAGGGAGCAAGGCAAACTGCCCCACTGTGCGCAGCCTCCAACACTGTCAAAGGAGTGGGAGTGTGTAGGCGGCGTATGTCATCAACTGCCAGCAGACCAAAGCAATCACCAGCAGCTCCATTCAGCTCCACGCAGTCACTCCCACAAATTTCAGTTTGGGATCAGCTAGAAAAATGATTCAAGGACTCATTTTATAAATAATTTGAAATCCATCTTAATAGTAAAGTTGGATTTTATTTTGCTATTAAGGAAAATAGAGTTTTAGAAAGTTGTCTCTTCCCTGCCTAAATCCAAAAGACCTTTCTGCCAGTGTCCAGTGTCACATGACTACTGGTGGCTCCCCTATAAGAAGATGTGGATTGCTCTCAGACAGAGAACAAAGGAGTTTTGGTGTGGGGATTTTTTTTTTCCATGGCCACAATGGCATGATTCATGAGCTACACCGGATCCTTACCCTGTCCCTGGCAGATAAAGCTCTCACCTGGGCCTGCTTCTGCTGACTTCCTGGGGATACTAGGCTGCATACAAACCCAGTGGGAAGGGGGAGAGTGGGCGTCAATTCACCAAAATGCCATGGGTAGTGGAAGTAACATCACACACCCTTTGATCTCCACTTTTTCTCACACACACATACTTACACATACACACAAATTAGCTCTTTCATACACTCTCTCATAACCACACTCTCACCTGCAAGCAAACACACAACAAACATTTAAAAGCGATTTTTAATCACCTTAGCAGCCATTGAAGGGCATATTCCAGCTAATTATACTCCATTTTTATTCCACTAATAGAAAATGTTATATATATATATCTGAAGAAAATCAGGTGCCTCTGTCCTGGTATCTGAAAAATACACACTCCACAGGCTTGTGATAAATGATAAGAAAAGTTTTTAATGGCAACACGTTTCCATCTCTTTGGCTTTGAGGAAGATCTCAAGGCGATCGAAACGCATTGCCATTACAAACTTTTCTTATCATTTATCACAGCCTGTGGAGTGTGTTTTTTTCAGGTACCAGGACGGAGGCACCGGATTTTCTTCTCTTATTTTCAAAGCGGTGTCCAGCTTCCACTTGTCGATCCGACCCCAACAATGTGGATGTAGCCGAGAAACGCTGGTAAAAACATGTATACAAATATATATACATATATATAAATATAAATATACATACACATTATATATTATATATATCTATTATATATTATTATATAATATAATTATATTATTATATTTATTATACTATAATATATTACTATTCCACTAATAGTAATTATTATTATTATTATTATTATTATTATTATTATTGTTATTATTATATAATACTATTCCACTAATAGTAAATAGTATATTATTATTAATATTATATGTCGTTAGTAGTGGAATAAAAAAATGCCAGAAAACAGAGAGTGGAGCTGCAACTGATGTCCATCAAGACGAGCTGCCACTGTGTTCCTAGCACTGAATTTGCCACCTCTGGGGCAGAGGGTCGCAAAGCAGTGCCAGGGATAGCAAAGGGCAAGTCAGTGATTGCAGCTGTGACCCCTGGTGACCCCTAAATGATGTTCATGACGGGAAGCTGCCTAAAATTGGTTTGGGGTAGACAAAGGGTTATCCTCCACCCACAGTCTGACACTGGACATAAAAGTGGTCCAAGAGACCTCTTCACAGAACAATCCTGGACCTAAGAAGAAAGACTTTGCCTGGGCCTGTTTACCTTGAACTCATCCAGGACCCCAGAATTGACTCCAATGGTCATTTGACTGACCCCCTGTGTGAGCTACAGGGATAGAGTATGTTTCCAGAGGCCTTTTCCCTGCAACTACCCAGCTGACAAGTTCCAACTGAACCGGCCCTAGAGATTGCTACTTGCCTCTGTTGGAGTGAGTCCTTACCCTCAAGTGGTGCCCCAAGGTCCTGGACCCTTAGGTGATGTTAGAGTGTATTCCTCCGGTCCAAACTGCAAGAGCTGGTACTTAGAAACCTTTTCGCCAACTTTTTCTCTGAAAATCTGGTAAAAGACCAAGATAGACACTGAGCTGATGCCATGGATTCACCAGTCAATTGCCCGTTTGCTCCACTGAGAGAGACCCAACTTACAGAAACGTTTCTAGCACTGAATGTATGGGGTTTCACTGACACCAAAATTGAGCCATATCTGACTGATTTTCAGGCCTTCTGAGGAATGGACTCGAGGTACTTTGCACTTTCCCTGCCTTTGTCGATGACAGGCACCAGAACCCCGCTCTCCAGAACTCTGCCTTCACTGAGCCGCACTTCAGATTCATGCCTTGAGTTTTCCCTGCTGATGGCTTGTCGACAATCACCTTTTTTCCCCAGAAAATGTACTAAGTCAGAAGGTAAACTTTTCCCATGGAATGAACCTGGTCCTTGGGCACAGGTTTATTCAGGTACTTTTGTGGTTCACCCTGACAAGGATTGTGACTATTATTTAAAGTGGGTTCTTCTCATCCCCTCACAGTGGCTTGTTTCTGACCATATAAAATATGTTTGTTTTCTTAAGGATTGTGGTCTGCTCAAGTAACTATGCAATATTTCTCAATATAGGTGAATCCTAACAGAACTACTGGTTATAACATAATGTTCTTTTTCTGACTTATCAATTTTAGCGTCACAGGTGAGCTGTAAAAACTATGGGCCAGTTTATGAGTCTGGTGGTCTCAAGACTGCCAGGCTTGCGGTGGTAGTTGGACTGCTGTGGCTGTGGCAGTCCTACCGCCACATTACATGTCTGGTGGTTGGACCATCAAAAGACCACAGTCTCCGCCAGGATCTCTGATCCTGACAAACTGATGATGGTCTTGGTTGTGATCAGCCAGGACAGCGCTGAGGTCAATCCCGCCCTGCTGATTACAACCAGGTTCTCTGCCAGCCCTTTGAAAAGGCTGGCTGAAAACAAGTGCTGGGTGCCACAGGGGGACATTGTCATGGGCAGTGCAGGGGTACCCCTCCCCAGCACTGTCAGAATGAGAGGGTGCTAGGAAGGCTCCTTGTGCAACAGCATTGGACTCTCCTCCATGTGGAGCCGAGTCCAATACTGCTGCATGTTTTCCACTGGGCTGAGGTTTCCACCGGTCAGCCCAGTGGAAAAATCATAATAGGGCAGGAAGGGAGACCACCAGCTCTACAGTGGTCTCCTCACCACAGGTCTGGTGGTCGTGTTTTCCAACCGTCAAACTCGCAATCAGGTCCTATATCTTTCAAATCTATAAAAACTATATCTTTACAATGAAGCACTCTATTGATGCTATACCGAACTTCCTTGCCCTGATTGGCTGCTTCTGAAAGCGCATGGAACACTAGTATATTGCTCATGTTTTGCTCCTTCACATTAAACATGTCAGTGGGAAAGAGAGTCCAAATGTGTGCCCCAAAGTCTGCTGAGTAAGCATGTACAATTTGTCAAACTACTCAAGATGTGCAGATGCAATAAAGTGAGTGACGAGCAGGGAGGTAATTTTAAAAGCAACCAGAGATGACATACTTGTCTTTTGACTGCAGATAAAAATGTGTTGCATCTAGAGAAAAACAGTACAACATATATATTTTTAATTTACACATGTAAGAAAACTGAGCTCTTTGCAGACCCCCTCTTTTTTCCCCCATTTGGACACCTAGATGCTGTTTTTTTCCAGTGATGGTGCACTGGGACCTGCTAACCAGGCCCCAGTGTATGAGTTATTTCCCTAAATTATTTGTCAACATGGTAGTTCCCTGATTGCAAGACTTTAGCACCTTCTAAGCCCCTAGTAAATGGTGCCCAGGGTACCCAGGGCATAGGTGGTAAAGGCGCACCCGCAGCTGCAGCATGAGTTTGTGCCACTCTAGCTGACCAATGCAAACTAATGAAGGGAAGGCCAGCCATGGCAGACTGCTAGAGTGGTGCAAACTGCTCGAGTTTGTCTGAGCCTTCACCATGAGTGGCACAGTCCTATGCACTGCCTTACATATATGTCAGACGTCCCTAAGGAAGGCCTCTGCAGCCCAAGAGGCAGGGTGCATTATACTCAAGGTGCAGGCATATAACCCTGAGCTTATATGTCTCTATAGTGTCCCTTCTATTAAGGTATACTATAAGTACAGGCCGGGCAGATCCGGGTTGCTAGCTTCAGTATGGTACCACCTAGAAATGTCAAGTTTCATGTCAAACAACTTGCATACCCCCCTGCCCCCACATTAATCTGGTGTTGTAGGACAGCTGGCATGTACCCAGGTGGCACACTAGAGATGGCCCACCTGTTTGCCACGCTTATGTGTGCTCTGGCTTTTCAACCCACACTTTTTGCCCATGCTTGCAGCCACCAAGACAGGTTTTTGACCTCCTGCTAGGCACTGTGGACACTACCAGAAATCCGGAACAAAGGCTGAGACAGGAAGTAGGTCACACCTCTGGCCCCATCCAGGCTAGTAAATAGAGCCATTGGGGTGAACTTCAAAGGCTTCACTGCCACTGATAGCCATTTGTGCTATCCTCCAGTGAGGAAACAGACCAACCTCTGCCCCAGGCATGTTTGCTTGTGAACAGGTGGGAAATTAGGTATGCAGGACTGTGCACATCTCTAGCAGGCTGACCACACCTCTAGGGTGACCAGCCCAGTATGTGCACAAACGTTTTATTCTGCATATTAGGAGTGGCAGAATAGAGTGTTCTGGGTAGCTAAAAGTGACCTGTCCAACCAGATGCAGTCACCTCAGGGGCAGATTAGCTGCAGGGGCTAGCTGTCCATTGGTCACTAGCCAACGCCAGAACCTCAGATTTGATGGAGTAACTTCGAAAAGGACAAAGAGGAACTCTGCATCAAGACAACTGGACTATGGCCATTGCACCAAGTCAAAAGATGGATACTCTGTCCCTGAGGAAACAGACAGGGAACTGCATGAACGAACGTCATCCTTCTCATCACTCCTGACCAGAGGGACTCCTGTGGAAGCCAGAAGCAACCACTGTCCCTTGCAACCTGCAGGTAAAAAGACGTTCTGAAATCAAAGAATCACCAGCCATCGGGCCCACAGAGGGATCAACTGAATCCAGTTTCTTAAGTGCATTGTGGGAGCCATAGTCTGACCTTCCGCGAAGTTACAGACTGCTACCATACTCCCCCAGACCTCCAGACGTCTCCAAAGCATTTTGCTGTGCTTACTGCTAAGAAGGCTTGTTGGTCTCCAGCACAGTAACGGACCCCTTAACTCGATGCTGCAATACGAGAGCACTACCCAGCACTTGTGACCGATGTCAGCAATGACCCCACAGCTGAGTTTTTGCATGCCATTTGTCACAGCATCATGTGCATGGTAAAATCAGTGCCAGCCCAAGTTCTATTCAGTACCATGAAAAGCCAGGACAACCCGGGCCCCAGGGACCAGGTAGAAGTGAAGTGACTGCTGTTGCCCCAGGACCCGTTTCCCCGCAGCTCGACCTCCAAGTGGTCATTTGTCACCAGTGGCTCCCTGCTGTTGACTTCAATGCGAGTTCTGTTCAGCACCATTGACAGCCAGGACAACTCTGCACCCGGACACCACAGGCTAAGTAAAGCTGAACTGACTGTTTTGATCTGGTCCTAAGGAATGCACAACCTTAACCCGCTAAGAATTCCACTTCCTAAGTGCATTTTTGCAACCAGTGATATTTCTCCCATAGACTTTAATGCAACATTTAAATGCCAGCCCTACTGTAATTTAATCTTGCTTCTAAAATCTATAACCGGGGTGATACTTGTTCATTTTAGTGTCTAAATTAAGATAAAAAATAAGCTCCATTTATATAAAGTGGTGTTGGATTTCTTTGGAGTCGTGTCAATTACTTATCGTCCATGTTTGTGCTGTGAAATGCTTAACAGATGTTCCTTTAAATAAAGTCTGACTTCTTTTTGACACACTACCAGGACTGAGCTAAGGACTTACTAGTGTGAATCTTAGGACCATCTCTGGGGTATTGAGTATGACGTGGTGAGGACTAACCCCCTTACCATATAATACGCTGGTTTCCTACAGTATATATGTGATGGAATGTAATGGTGTTACAGACTCACTTCACCCTCATTGGCTGGCCAGAAGACTGTGCTGATCACAATGTCTGCTATTTGCAATTTGACTATAAATGACATCCCCTTTAAACTTTCCATTGCAGAAAATATTCACTGACAAAACCTCCTTCACATACGTACTCCCATCTGTCTCATGAGCGAAGGTATTTGTATTTACGCTTTTACAAAGTGTAGTATTGGCATCCCATATAGGGATATCCTGGCACTGTAGAAAATCATACATGTGAGGAACTTGTTCACAAATGGATTATAGATGGACCATTACAATACAGAAAGAAATAGCAGATTTTTTAAAGCATGGGTACTCGCAAACATTTTCATGTGGCCACAAAATTTGGTCTGTGATGTTACAGAGGGCCGCATTGATGCCAGCAGGGTGGTGGTTGGGGGTTGACAGTAAGGTGAGTGTAGAGGAAGCAAAGCATATACATCTAGTGTCTGAATTGCATAATGTGTAACTATAAACATGGGAATGATTGCAGCTTCTCCACTTAAACAATTGCATGATCCTCATCATATGTTTTATTTCACTTTCCTTGATTTGTGTTCATTATCACATATGAGGACCTCAAAATACATGACTTTAGGGTGTGTGCTGCCCATCCGTCTTTTGTTTTTAAAACTATAATGTTTATGTAAAATAGAAACCCATGTCACCCAAAGAGTGCACATTAGCACTGACTTGCCTCTTAGTTCACCTTCTGCATTAGTGTGAGTGGGGGGAGGAAGAGTGATTATTTCTAGATTCTTTTTTGAAAAATATCACTTTAAAAATATTTCCCAATGCACTGATATATTCTGGTGTACTAAGATGAAATGATTCTGTGTGGTAATGAAGTACACTTTTTGAATTTTGAACAGATTTTATCATGCTTTTACAAGTTTTCTGGAAATATGTCTTAAAAAATAAATGTGTTTCTGAAGCTCAGTTGTGCTGGACACTGTAGCTCTTTCCTTTCTTTAACTTCAATTCACCTTAAATAAATGTTTGCTTGTTTATTTAACATCTTTTTAATGTCAGTGCTGAGTTGAGTAAACAGCAGCCCAGTGCTGCTGTTAAGCAGAGGTCTACATGTAAAGGTCAGAAAGGCCGCATGTAGCCCCCAGGCTGCACTATGACAATCACTGTTTTAAAGCCTCCCTAAATCAATGAAAACTCTGTTCCTTCCTCAAGACTAGGGGCAACTTATTCCAACTATGGGCTGCAGCGATGTAAAAAGTTTGGCTATAAGTGAGGGGTTGCATGTCAGAACAACAACTGTCATTAGAATGAATGGCTTTACAACGGAGGTTATACAACAAAAATGCCTTTACCACAAAAGTGTTTTACAGTGGATATGCCGTTACCATGGCTGCCTTTATCACAAAAATGCAAGTATTTTACAGGTAAGTATAAACCCATCATATATGTGTGTGTGTGTGTGGTACCTGTAAAATACTTACATTTGTTTAGTAAAGGCATATGCTTGCTAGAAAAATGACAGGTACATTTAAACTCTACATTTATGTATATTAATATATAGACAATATATATATATATATATACACGTACATATCTTTTACCCTATTAATTCACAACCCCTGAACCCTAAAAAATCCCTTATCACTCTAAAATTCTCTTGCCACCTAAAAATCCTTATCCACGCTAAACTCCCAAAATTCCCATACCACTCAAAACCCATACCCACCCTAAACCCTTAAAATTCCTACACCACCCGAAACCCCATACCCACCCTAAACACTAAAAATGTCCTTGCCACTAAAAAACCCATACCAACACGAACCCTAAAATTCCCCTACCACTCAAAAACTATACCCAACCTAAACCCTAAAAAGTCCCCCACCCAAAAAATAATTCCCAACCTAAGCCCAAAAAATTCCCTTGCTACCTAAAAACCAATACTCACCCTAAACCTTAACAATTCACTTGCCAAAAACCCTTTCCCACCCTTATCCTAAAATTTTCCTTGCCACCCAAAAACCCATACCCACCCTAAACCCTAAAAGTTCCCATTCCAAAAAAAACCCCTTTCCCAACCTAATCCCTTTGGCGGGATATTTAAAACCGCGCTGCCCATGTAGGACTCGATTTGCCTGTTGCATACTGTGTTGTTTCATCAATGAGGGCAACCGTGAAATTTGGCTAATATATTGGTCGTAATGATCTGGAAGCTCCAAGCAGATGTGTTACGGCTGATTCCAAGGGCATGAGGACACACACAAATAATAAACCAGTCAGAAATGGATTAGCCCTGAAGAAGTCCTGTGTTGAAGGACGAAACGCATTGGCTGTTGGCTGTTGTTACCACAAATTCTATGTGTTATTGAGAATAAGTGGAAGAAAATAAAGAGAAGATTTATCACATCTTTATTACAATAGGATTGGACTTTCTAATATATAATTCGACAACTTGGAAAAGTGGTGCACCACCATTATGTTTTTTGAACGTGTTTTTCCCCTTTTTTTATAAAATGGTTTACAACTTAGCAGCAGGTGTTTGGTTGAGGTGCATACAGAGAACAATTCAATATCTTGCCTAAGACCCAGCTGGGAATATATAGGGATAGGTGCGCTTTCTATGAGTCTGCTGCGTTTGCTTGTTTTGAGATAAAAAAATAAAGATGTTAATGATTTTTCCCCCAGGTAAAGAAGCACCAATACTAATTTTTTTGACAGTTTATTGTTTTAGGCAAAATGCTTTCAAAATGCAAATGTTTTGCATCTAGGTTTTTCTAATTTTTTTTTTCATATATGTTTTACATAAAAACATTTTAAAAGTTTTTAAACAAAAAAAAATCTTAAAAAACGGTTCTTCTTAGAACCACTACTGAATAAAAGAAATACCTATATTTGACTTTTTATTATTGTTTTTTTATTTTTCAGTGTACGGTGTTTGGTGTGTAATAAAGTGTGTTTATAGTTGTGTTAGTGTATGTGTTATTGTGTACCAGGGTGTGTTAGTGTGTATATGAGTGACTGGGTGAGTGAGTTTGTTGATATATCACTGTGTACCTCTATGTTTTAGTTTATGTATCCTAGTGTACTTGGGTGTGTCAGTGTATGCATCAGTGTGTCCCTGGGTGTTTCAGTCTGTTCATCATTGTCTCCTGGGATGTGTCACTGGGTGTGTGTGTGCCTAGGTGTGTAAGTGTATGCATCAGTGTGTCACTTATTTTGTCAGTGTATGCATAAGTGTGTGCCTGTTTGTGCCAGTGTGTGCCTGGTTGTGTATATGTGTGCCTGGTTATCTCAGTGTGTGCATCAGTGTGTCCCCGGGTGTGTCGGTGTATGCATCAGTGTGTTCCTGGGTGTGTCACTGCTTGCATCAGTGTGTTTCTGAGTGTATCAATGTACGTATCAGTGTGTGCCTGGGTGTGTCAGTGTAGCATCAGTGTGTGCCTGGGTGTGTCAGTGCATGCATCAGTGTGTGCCTGGGAGTGAGAGTGTATGCATCAATGTGTGCCTTGGTGTGTCACTGTATGCATCAGTGTGTGCCTGGGTACCCCAGTGTATGTATCAGGTGTGCCTGGATGTGTCAGTGTATATCAGTGTGTGACTAAGTGTGCCAGTGTATGCATCAGTGTGCGCCTGGGTGAGGCAGTGTGTGTATCAGTGTGCAACTGTGTGTGTCAGTGTATTCATCAGTATATGCCTGGGTGTCTTAATCTATGCATCAGTGTTTGTCTGGTTGTGTATGCATTAGTGTGTGCTTGGGTGTGTCAGTGTATGCTTCAGTGTGTGCCTGTGTGTGCGTGTGTGTATGTATCGGTGTGTGCTTGAGTGTATCAGTGTATGCATCAGTGTGTGCCTGGTTGTGTCAGAGTGTGCCTGGTTGTGTCAGCGTGTACCTTGGTATGTCAGTGTATGCACCAGTGTGTCCCTGGGTGTGTCAGTGTATGCATCAGTGTGTCCCTGAGTGTGCCAGTGAATGCATCAATCTGGTCCTGGGTGATTCACTGGGTATGTCAGTGCGTCCCTAAGTTTGTCAATGTATGTATCACAGTGTGCCTAGGTGAGTAAAAGTATGCATTAGTGTGTGCCCCTAGATGTGTCAGTGTATGTATTAGTGTGTGCCTAGGTTTGTTAGTGTATGCATAAGTGTGTTCCTGGGTGTGTTAGTGTATGCATGAGTATCAGTGTATGCACCAGTGTGTACCTCGGCATGTCAGTTTATGCATCAGTGTGTGCCTGGGTGTTTCAGTATATGCATAAGTGTATTCCTGGATGTGTTAGTGTATGGATGAGTGTGTGCCTGGGTGTGTCATTTTATACATTAAGTGTATGCTTGGGTATGTCAGTGTATGCATGAGTGTGTGCCTGGATGTGTCAGTGTATGCATTAGTGTGTTTGACTGCATCAGTGCATGAGTCAGTGTGTGCCAGAGTGTGTTAGTGTATGCATCAGTGTGTGTGGGTAATTCAGTGACGGCATCAGTGTATGTCTGTGTGTGTCAGTGTATGAATCAGCATCTGCATGGTTGTGCCATTGTGTGCATTAGTGTGTGTCTAGGTGTGTCAGTGTATGCATTAATGTGTGACTGGATGTATCAGTGTAAATATGAGTGTGTACCTGGGTGTCTCAATGTATGCGTCAGCGTGTGCCTGGGTGTGTTACTGTTTGCATCAGTGTGTCCCTACATAAGCTATTGTATACATCAATGTGTGTCTGGTTGTGTCAGTTTGAGCATCAGTGTGTGCCTGCAGCTCACCCCCCCACAACCCAATCCTGTGCAACGCATGTACTATGGCCGTGTGCGGCTGGAGTTGGCCACAGGACCTGTCTCTGGGTGTGAGAATAGGTGTGAGAGGGTGTCTCTGTGTGTGAAAGTAGGTGTGAGAGTGTCTGTCTTGGTGTAAGACAGGGTGTGAGAGTGTCTGTGTGTGAGATTGTGTGTGAGAGTGTCTCTCTGGGCGTGAGAGTGGATGTGAGAGGTTATGTCTTGCTGTGAGAATGGGTGTGAGAATGTCTCTGTTGGTGTGGCAGTGGATGTGAGAGTGTCTTGATGTGAGAATGAATGTGAGCGTGTCTCTCTGGGTGTGACAGTGAGTGTGAAAGTGTGTCTCTGGGTGTGAGAGTGGATGTGAGAGGGTATGTCTGGATGTGAGA
Organism: Pleurodeles waltl; assembly: GCF_031143425.1. NCBI lineage: Eukaryota > Metazoa > Chordata > Amphibia > Caudata > Salamandridae > Pleurodeles > Pleurodeles waltl. The sequence continues at coordinate 323,959,361 of NC_090436.1, forward strand.
GTGGGTGTGAGAGTGCCTGTCTTTGTGTGAGTGTGGGTGTGAAGTGTCTGAGTATGAGAGTGGATGTGACAGGGTATGTCTTGGTGTGAGCGTTAGTGTGAGAGTGTTTGTATGGATCTCAGGCTGTGTGTGACAATGTCTATCAGAGTATGAGACTGGGTATAAGTGTGTCTCTCTGGATGTGACAGTGGGTGTGAGAGTGGCTGTCTTGGTGTGAGAGAAGATGTGAGAGTGTGTGAGTGTGAGAGTGTCTAGGTATGAGAGTATATATGAGAGGGTATGTCTTGCTATGAGAGTGATGTGACAGTGTCTGTGTTGGTGTGAGAGTGGGTGTGAGAGTTTCTGTATGGATGTCTGACTGTGTGCGCTAATATTTTAAATATCTGCTGTTCCACCCACGGATTCACACAGAGGCCGCGCTGGGCCCTGTGGTAGGATCTGTGGATCTCAGAAAATATAAATAATTTTTTTTAGCATTTATGCATTTTCAGCTAATTATTTACAACACCACCAGATTCAACCTGTACCCTTACCCGTTTACCTCCAGTTCCTCCACATTTCAGTGCCAAGGATAATTCCCAGGAAACAAAATTGCAGGTACACCGCTCCGCAGATCTAAAATGGAGGAAGGTTGCTATGAATGTAAAAGGGTCAGGGTGGAGCTTCCCTGACCCGAGTGGTATTGTATGAATGTACTTAAGTTCAATATAATTCATAGAAAATGCATAAACATTATTGTTTTCTATGTTTTCTGAGATCCGTGGATCCATCCGCGGGGTCATCACGCTCCCATGTGTTACACCAAATTACAAAAATCATACTTTTGGGACCAAGATCTAGTTTTCTGCCAAATTTGGTGCAATTCTGTTCACGCTGTAGTCATGTTCCAAAATTAGAAAAATCCCACTGACATACAGAAGAGGAAAAAGTGTTTTGGGACCAACACTTTTTCTCAGCCCCCGCTTGACAGATAACCCCAAAACTTTCCAAACAGCAGCTGGACTGACCAAAGACTAAGTCTGGCAAATTTCATGAAGATTCATCAAACAGCGCTAAAGTTATTGTCAAAACAAAAAATGCTCCATTTACAGTAACATTTTTCCAAATTATACATAACTAGTGGCGATCGCCACTAGGTGATATATATGCATATATATTAGAGTGTGTTGAGCTTTTAGAGTTTAGGGTGGGTGTTGGTTTTTGGGTGGCAAGGGAACTTTTAGGGTTTAGGTTGGGTATGGGTTTTTGGGAAGCAGGGGAATCTCTGGGTTTAGGATGGTTATGGGTTTTTGGGTGGTAGGGGAACTTGTAGTATGGGTATGGATTTTTGAGAGGCAAGGTAAGTTTTTAGGGTTTAGGGTGGGTATGGGTTTTTGGGATTTAGGGGAATTTTGTAAGCCACAAGTGTGAGCCTTGACAGGGACTTGCTTTTTAGTCCTGAAATAGTTAAAAAAAAGACCATCAAATTTCTCCCCATCGACATGTGGAAAGACAGTGTTCATGCACTTACAACAGCCAGATTAGACTATGCAAATAATCTGCATCTAGGGGTCGCCCACATAACTGATAAATAAGCTCCAACTGCACAGACTGCAGCAGCACACTTAGGCCCTCATTATGATCTCGGCAGTCTAAACAGTGGACGGCCAAGATCACCGCCGTGGAAGGACCGCCAGTGCTGACGGTCCTATGACCGCCATACAAAGACGCCTGGTGGAACACCGCCATTGACACAATACTGGCGGTCGGTGGCGGAGGTGGATGCTGCTCCACCCTCACCACCATGTCAGCCAGACACTGTCACGCCTATTATGATGCAATAATAGGCGTGGCTGTGTATGGAGATGGAACGCTGCCGGAGGAGCAGCATCTAGGGAGCCTGTTCCCTCCTGGAGCAGTGCCACGGAAAAGGTAAGTGCTCCTAAGGAGGGTGAGGGGGTGTTTTGGAGGGCCAACAGGGAGACCGGGGGAGGAGGGATGGATGTTTAATTTTCGGGGTTCGTGGGGTGGGAAGGCCTAGGGGCTTGTGGAGGGTGAGTGGGGGTTTGTGGCTGAGGGGGAGGCTCCCATGTCACATACTGGTGACAGGATTGAGAATTCCTCTCACCAAAATGCTTTCCGCCAGGGATTATCTGGAGGGGTATCCCGCCAGGAAATCCCTGGTGGAAATGAGATCATTATCTTACCGGCGGTCTATGGTAGAACGTCGAGTCGAAGGTGGCTACCTTCAGCCCGGCGTCGGCTCAGCCCTGGCGGTGGGTGATAGTGAACTTGCTGCTTTGCAGCCAATTCACTACTTGCATCATTATATGGCGGTCAAGCACCGCCATGCCGTCGGCGGTCATACTGCCACCGCCGGCGTGGTGCTTGCTTGACCACCAAGATCATATTGAGGGCCTTAATCGTGAATGCCCCTACAAAGCAGTCCATCCACAGGGTTTGAAGGTTCTGCACTGGGTCCTTATCAGGCAAAGAGGCAAAATTAAATCCCAAACAATTACTAAAGAGTCAACGTTTTTTTTCTGTTTGGTTGGCTAGGCTGTGGAATACCATGCAAAAACATTTATGGGAGGCCAAATGGAATCTGCATTTAAATCTGGCACTGACGACTTCTCTTTGGAGAGATGTAGTCGAGCTTCATTCCCTTCAGTTACTATTAAAATATGTAATGCAGACCCACACTGCCTGAGCAATTACAGATCAATTTCTTTACTCCCAGCAATCGGGATCTTGCTGGAAAACGTGTTGAACTGTCATAACACTAAGGGGCATATTTATACTCTATTTGTGCCAGATTTGCATAATTATTTTTACGTAAATCCAGCGCAAACTTAACTCCATATTTATAGTTTGGCGCTAGACATGTCTAGCGCCAAAATATTGGTGTTTAAGTAATTTTGCCTGCAGAAAACTACCTATCAATGAGATGCAAGGTAGGCGTACCCGGGCAAAAAATTACTCTAAGACCCTAGTGCCTTATCTATCCTCCCATGCAAAAATCACGCACGGGGTGTTAAGAAATGGTATAAAGCTTGCTTTGAACCATTTTGTAACGCCTAGGTCAGGGCAGGGGTTAGGGGACCTGTGGGCCTATTTCCATGGTGGAACACCATGGAATAAGCCCACAGGTGCCCTCCCCAGGCCCCAGATACACCCCCACCCACATCAGAGGGACAGCGGAAGATGGGGGACCCCATCCCAGGTAAGTATAGGTAAGTTCCCTGAAATGGGCCCCCCTACATGGCACTGGGTGCAATGGCCATGCCCAGGGGACCCTGGTCCCCTGTGCTGGCCACTGGGGTGGTGGGCATGACTCCTGTCTTTTCTAAGACAGGAGACATGTGGTATGGATGGTTTTGAGTCAGAAAATGACTCTCAGCAGGTTAGAGTCATTTTTGTTTACTCCAACCTGCCTAACGTAATTTTTTGGTGCAAAAACCCCATCTTCCATACCGCCAGCCCCAACCGACGAACGGCATTTGTTTTTTACTCTAGCCTACCCTTTGCACCAGCTTGCACCATTCCATAAATATGGTGCCCGGCTGGTGCACAGAAATGGTGCAAGCTGGTGCTAAACGTTCTGGTGCAAAACAGTGTTAGTGCAGTTTTGCACCAAAAAGTATAAATCAGGGCCTAGGTTTATTGAAAATAAGGGAGTCCTTCACCCCTCTCAGTCAGAATTTTAAACAGGTTTCAGCACAGAAGTAGCTCTTTTAGAGATCACTAATTTCATCAGAACCAATCTTGACTGATGGAAAAAGGAGTGGTCATTCTGCTTGATCTCTCATTCACGTTTGATAAGGTGTCCCAGGAGATTCTCCTTGAGAGCCTGAAAGGACCAGGTACTTTGGCCCCAAGCATGGCTGTGGCTAAAAAGCTTCCTACAAATAGAGAACAAACATTTATCTCCCACCTTACATCTCGAGTTACAGGACAATGTGATGTGGCGTACTCCAGAGTTGGGTGTTAAGCCTCACTCTGTTCAACACATATATGGCATTGTTGGCTAACGAAGTGGAGCAATGGGGATTTAATAAGTGTGCCTTATGCAGATGACACACTGTTGATGTCAGCCTTTCATCAACTGGAGGACACCATGATAGCAAACTTTTAGGGTTGACTCACCGCTGTTGTAAACTGGATACAGACAAGGTGAACTCGGATAAATATGAGATTCTGATTTTCGGTGAAACTTTCCCATTGGACATGAGGAGACTATGGCCCACTGGACTGGAGTAGCATCCATTTCCGGCATCGGTGGCCAAGAACTTTGGGATTAAATTCGACAATGACTTATTTTATAAGCCTCAAGTGCAGGCCTTGACAGCCACTTGCTTTTCAGTCCTGAAATCGTTGAAAGACCATTAAACTTCTCCCTGTCTAAACGCAGAAAGACAATGTTCATGCATTTTTCACAGCCAGGTTGGACTATGCAACTGTTCTGTATGTAGGGGGCACCCACACAACTGCTAAATAAGCTCCACTTGTACATAATGCAACAGCAAGCCTAATCTTGAATACCCCCAGAAAGCAGTCCATCCGCAGGGTTTGATGGTTCTGCACTGGCTCCCTAATAGTCAAAGAGGCAAAATTAAATGTCTAACAATTACTAATAGAGCGCTGCATGAAAAAGGTCCCATCTACCTCCACTATAAAGTTGAAGTTTATGTACTTAGTAGGGCACTCAGATCACCTAACAAGAGCATTTTATATGCTAGACGAGGGTGGAGATTTTTTTCAGTTTGGGTGGTTAGGTTGTGGAATTTCAAGCCAAAGCATTTATGGGAGGCTGATAAGGAATCTGCATTTAAATCTGGTCTGTAACTTTTCTCTTTAGAGAGATGTAGTCACGCTTTATTCACTTCAGGTACTTTAATGCCAGGAGGCTTCCTTAGGAGCAAGTTTCTGCACTTTATAAATTGCTCTTCATTCATTCATCCATTCCTTATGGCTGCTCACTGGTCTCTATGTGGCCACGTATCATAAATCTCACACAGTGCAGGCAGGCATTTTCAGAAGCCACCACTTCCATACCATGTATTATTTGACCACTGATGTCAAGCCCTAAATTATGTGGATATACTCACAAACGTATATTTTTCACATCTGCACACCCTGTGAATTCTGTTGGCACATGGCAGATATCCATCAACATTACATTTTCAGATTTCCTCAATTTTACCTATGCATGATATTTCCTCAGGAGCAGTACTTAGAGCCATACAAACTGGGAAACAGCCTTAACAACGAAGGCTAAACACCGAAAAGGCTTTACAATGAAAAAGCATTTTACACCAAAGTATTTTACAAGACTTTTTTTTACAACGGATATGCCTTTACCACGGATGCCTTTTATCACGAAAATCATGGTAAATGTAAGTATTTGGCAGAAAAGTACAAATCTATCTATCTATCCATCTATCTATCTATCAATCTCATATATTCACTGAAAAAAACAAAGGTTACAGGGACGTTATAGTTAGGTTCTGAATTCACTCATACAAAACCGTAGAAATTCAGCAGTTATAGTTACAGTTATTTCAAGTAACTATAACTCGCTCCCTTAGGTAACTATAGCTTGCATCACCATACACAGTTTTTTCTTCAATAATGTGACTGTTTCATTAATATTTTTTTTGATGTTATAAAAGTTTTCATGAGTGCTGTAATAGTATTTGGGGTAATTAGCAGTCGATGGCGAGAGTGCGAGTTATAGTTACCTTAGGCCGTGAGTTATAGTTACTTGGTATAACTCTAACTGCTGAATGGTTTTTAGCGAGTAAATCCAGAACCTAACTATAACGTCCCTGTAACCTTTGGTTTTTTTAAGTGAATTTTTAGTTTTTTTTTTTTATTCTATTTCCTAACTATAAAATCCCTTTAACCTTTGTTTTTTTCAGTGCATTTCTATGGTATTTTAATGTAAAGTAATTTTCATTACTATACGTTAATCCTATCAACAACACCAATTACCGTCCAACCCAGAGGTACTCATGACCTCTGGCTGTATGTAGTGGGAGATGGCCGCAGGGTCTGTCTCACTGGGTGTGAGAATGGGTGTGAGAGTGTCTCTGGGTGTGAGAGTGTCTCTGTGAGTGGGTGTGTGGGTCTGTGAGTGGGTACATGAGTGTCTAAGTGGGTCTATGAGTGAGTGCGTGAGTCTTAGTGGGTCTGTGAGTGGGTGCGTGAATATCTGAGTGGGTGTGTGAGTGTCTAAGTGGGTCTGTGAGTGGGTACATGAGTGTCTAAGTAGGTCTATGAGTGAGTGCGTGAGTCTTAGTGGGTCTGTGAGTGGGAGTGTGAATATCTGAGTGGGTCTGTGAGTGGGTGTGTGAGTCTTTGAGTGGGTGTGTGAGTGTGTAAGTGGATCTGTGAGTGGGGGCGTGAGTGTCCTACCGGGTGTGTGAGTGGATGCCTCAGTTTCTGAGTGGGTCAGTGAGTGGGTGCATGAGTGTCTGACTGAGTGAGTCAGGGAGTGGGTGTGTGAGTGTCTGTGTGAGTGGGTCATTAGCTGTGTGAGTGGCGTGGTCTCAAAGAAACCTCACCTGCCCTTTTATCCAGTAAGAGCTCACAGCTTTGCATGAAATATCTACCTAAATGAAGAACTTTCTGCCTTCTTGGGTAAATGTCCAGTGTGTATTCTACACTGCAGCTGTGTAACAGAGCACATGGAAATGTCATCAGTGACCTTGTGTAGGAAAGCATTCTTTTTTGATTTGGTTAGCCCCCACTTTTTGCCTGGTTTCTGATGTGGTTTGACGGTTAGTGCACTGAGACCCTGCTAATTAGGTCCCCATGCCAGATCTCTTCCCCAAAAACTGCACAGTTGCTTAACACAAATGGCAATCTCTTTAGCTACCAATGTGAGTCCTTAGTAAATGGTACCCCTGGTACCTAGGGCCTGGGGTACTAGGGAAAGTCTCTGGTGGCTGCAACACCAATTGTGCCACCCTCAGAGACTCCTCACCAAACTCACACAAGTGCTGCCATTGCAGGCTGCATGTTTTGGTGCAGGCTAAATTGAAAACACGATCTGTCTCACACACCTGTGTGCCAGGTCCCCTATCACTGCATGTGCCAGGTATAAGTCACCCCTAAGGCAGGGTGCATCCAGGTACATGTGAGGGCATATGTGCATGAGCAGATATGCCCCTGCTATGTCTCTGTCGATTATGAGACATAGTAAGTGTACAGGGAAGCCATTTTAAATGCATATGCTGGACACTGGTCATTGTGATTTCACCAGTAACATAATGGCTTCTCTGAATCCTGGGATGTTTGGTATCAAACACCTCAGAATAATAAACCCTCACTGACCCCACTAATGGATTTATTAAAATCACCTTAGAGGTGCCCCTGAAAACCTACCAGCCCACGAACCATGCTGAAGCTGACCGCTGGTGCCAACGCAGGTCTCCAGCTCCTAGAGACCAAGTCCAGCGTAGTCTCACCCATCATGGACTCTCCCGAGACACCTGCAGCCTCTGCATGCAGGCCCCCCTATCCCACAGGTGGACACAAAAAATCCAACAGCTACAGCAACCACTGCACCCGTGACCCTTGACCTCAGCTGAGGTGGGTCACCGGTGCCAATGATGTCCCTTAGATACTAAGAACTCAAGTCCAGCCAGGGTCCACCCCTGCCCGACTCCCCCACGACTCCTACAGCCTCAACACACAGGACCCCCTGACCACGAGTGCTCCCAGATGTGAATATCTGATGCCTAAAGACACCCCTGCATCCATCACACCTGGGCAGAGGGGAAAAGGACCAAAGGTGCAACTATGTCCCAGAGCACCCCAAGTCTACTACCTACCTGTTTGCTGTCCCTGACTGGCTTTCTAGCCGGAGCCAGCAGCCTGTTTGTCCCGTGGTCCAACTCCCATCGGAAACCATTGTGCACACCGCACTTTACTGCACCTCTTCACCCAGCTGCCCCAGTGCCGCCTGGTGTGACCTGTTGGTGTGGTTCTGATCAGTGCCCAGTACTTACCTTAAGTCCCTCAGAATGGCTTCTTAAGTCGTTGTTAATCCTATGTTTGCTGAATATTGTATTTCCTCCATAGGATAACATTGAGAGAACTCTGAAAATTACACTAAGTATCTATTTTTGAAACTACAAAGTATTTATGCTTAAAAGTCTACTTACCTGATTACAAAGTTCTTGGGCTTGAAACACATATTTAAAATGCCTTTGTTTTTCTTAATTGGTCTTGGATTTATTCAATTAGTGTGTGTCTCATTTATTGCCTCTGTGAGTACATCAAATGTTTAGCACTACCTTCTGATAAGCCTAACTGCTCGCCCACACTACCACAAAACAGCATTAGTCCTATCTACTTTTACCTCTGCAATACCAATTGGAGATCCACAGGACTCTCTGCACAGTGTACTTTAGTCTAGTGCACTAAATAGAGTGTCAGCAGCTTCCTACACATTATGTGTGTTTTGGCAACATGATTGTTCTTGTTGCCTGTTTCTCTAGAATCCTGTGATAAGATAAATCCTCCTATTATGAGGCCAATGAGACTACACAGACATACATCTCCACCAAATCAGGGTCCTTCCTTTTATCTATATGAAGTAAGTGCTTCTTTGTTTTGTGGAGATGTCCTCATATTCCTCAGCATCAAGAAAACACCATCAAAATCGGTGGAACATACACGGGGGCCCTTTGGGAAGCTGTCCATCATCCTGATAAAAGGGGAAGACATGCATATTACTAAGGTGGGTGGAGCAGGGCCAAGTGGGTGCAGCTTCTAGGTTATTTTGCACATTTGCATACTCTTAGCAATTTAAGGGGAGACCCATGGACTCTAGTGACGCGGGCTGCATGACCCCTCTACCAGGCCAACTACGGCCCCTTGCCTTCCCATCCCCGGGGCCCACCTCTATTAAATGGAGGAGGGGAGCCATGCGGCCCCCTCTCTCTGGCCGATTTTGGCCCAGAGGACCCCATCTCTTGGCGCCCAGCCATCTATCCTGGGTGCCCTCCATAGCACCCAGTGTGCAAAGGGACCATGGGAAAGTCTCAAGGTCTTTGTGGTCCCAGCCAGCTCCCTGCCTCCTGCAGGAGCTGGCATTGCTGTCACAGATAGGGAGCTGATACACATACAGCTCCCTGTTTGTGAGAGCAATTTTTTCCTCTGTTGCCCTGCTCGCATATCTGCAAGCAGGGAAACAGAGGACACCTCTGCTCCCAGCAAGCGAGAGCTGTTTGACATCTCTCGCTTGCTGGGAGAGGACTTGTGTTTGCTCCTGCATGCCCCGCTAATTTTGAAACAATTGCCCAAGGGAGGTGGCAGTCCCTGGTGCTGCAGGGATGCCGCATGGCACCCTGCGTATGAAACAATCTTAGCCCCAGGGAGGTGGTGGTCCCCTGGGGTTACGTAGGACTCCCCTACTATAATTAAAGGTTTTTGCCCTGGGGAGGTGGTGTTCCCTGGGCCGTGGGGTGCCATGCGTCCCCGCCTTCAATTTGATTTAAGCCCTGGGAAGGTAGAAGTCCCCGGGGCATAAATAAGCCCAGGAGGGGAGCCCATTGCACAACCTCCTTTATTTTCAATATGCCCCTGGGACCAGGCCCGATTGGGCGCTTTACTGAAACAAGCTCAGGAAACTTTGCTTAGGTTTTTTTAAGTGTTTGCAGCAAATTCACAACCCTGTCATGAATTTTCTGTAAAAATGACAAAAAGTGCCTTTTTGTCCGGGGGCGGGGGGGCAGGAGGGGTCCCTTTGGGACCCCAGTACCAGAGCTAAGAGGTTAGGGTGTTTTTACATCTTTTTTTCTGGGACTCTGCTGATCTCTGCAATCATATCTCAGCACGAGATCGGGAGGATTCGCGAAGCCTTCGCATCTCTAGATATCTATATTTCTTTTTCTTTTGATATCTCAAAAACTGCAAACAGATTTATACCAATAGGGAACAGAGATGAAAGCATTGCTCCAGCAACCAGGCAGCTCGTGTTAAAAGGAGCTGCCTGGTTGCTGAAGCAATGGGACTGCAGGGGAGACCTTGCGGCTCCCCCGCCATCCCATATAGCCCGTAAAGGGCTTAGTATAAAAAAAAAAAAAATTGTGAGGGAACCTGGGAAAGGCCTTGAGACTTTCCCCATGGTCCCTGATAGCCCGGAAGGGCATATTACAAAATAAAAAAATCACACACTTTGGCCGGGGGAAGTGGTGGTCCCTGGGGCTGCAGGGGTGCTGCACAGCCCCTTTACATATAATAAAATATTAGCGCCAGGAGGTGGCAGTTTCCAGGGCTGCAGGGGTTCCACAGGACCCCTCAGTACAGTTTACAAATTTTTACCCAGGAAGGTGGTGGTCCCTCAGGCATGGTTGGCTGCACAACACCCCCCCCCCGCATACTGCTGAAATGAAGCCCCAAGCCTCAGGATCTGGCTCACTCAGGGACTTTATTAAAACAAGCGCAGGAGACAGCGCTTGGTTTAAAAAAAAAAATTGCCATGAATTTGCAACACTGTCGCAAATTTCTGGCAATTTTTTTTAAAAAAGTGTTTCCTTGCCCTGGCAGGATCCCTCTGGGACCCCATCACCAGAGCTTTTCGTATTTCTTTCACTTTTTTTTAGGGACTCGGCTGAATCTGAGTTGCAAGATGGCTGCCAACAGTTCCTGGTTGAAGTGTTGGCAGCCAATCAGAGCTCTGCAGATCTCTTCACGAGCTCTTCTTATTCGCGAAGTTGTCAAGGAGGTTCCGCGGCTCTAGATATACAATTTGGATTTCCTGTACTTTCTCTTAAGTTTCTGAACTGATTTACACCAAATAACAAAAAGCGTAATCTGAGTAGCAATAGCTACCTTTCTGCCAAATTTGGTGTAATTCCATTCAGTGGTTCGGGCTGTAGTTATGTTAACATCTCCCATAGGAATTAACATTGGAAACACATGTTTTTGACCCTCCCCTTTTGTCTCAGCCTCCACTTGACAGATCACGAATCAAAGACACACTTTTTTGGGAACATTTTGTAACAGTTCGTCCAATGACGCCAAAAATATAGGCAAGTCCAAAAATGCTTTTCCTATGGAAACATGGTCCTAACTATAACTACCTACTGGCAATCACCAGTAGGTAAAATAGTATATATATATATATATATATATATATATATATATATATATATATACATATATATATATATATATATATATATATATATATATATTTTTTTTTTTTCTGAAAAAAACAAAGGTTACAAGGACTCGTGCCCTAATGTAACTATAACTCATGCCCCCGCCATGCACAGTTTTTTCAACAAATATGTTACTATAAATATTACATTGATATTATCAATGATGTTATCAAAGATGTCATGAGTACTGTAATTTGTGGGGTAATTAGCAGTGCGTGGCGAGGGCGTGAGTTATAGTTATCTTAGGACATTAGTTATAGTTACTTGAGTTAACTCTAACTATAACTGGTGAATTTCTATGCTTTTGTATTTTCAAAATATGAGCTGAACTATAGCGTCCCTATAGCCTTTGGTTTCTTAAGTGAATTTCCATGTTTTTTGTAATTCTGTTTTCTAACTATAATGTCCCTGTAACCTTAGTTTTTTTCAGTGAATTTCTGTTTTTTTTACGTATAGTAATTTTCATTACTATACGTTATTCCAACCACCTCCGCGCACAGCCTTTGGCCATGGGCAGTTGCCCACAGGCCAGACCCTGAGGCCAACGCTCTATAAGCACCGAACCGTGCACGGTGCACCAAGCACGGCCTTTGCCAATGTGCAGCGGAGGTTGCCTGCAAGACCTGGCCTGCAGCCAACCCCCTCTAACCACCCAACCCCATGCTGTGCACAACCCTTTGGCCGTGCACAGCAGGAGTAGGCCAAGAGGGTGTATCTAGGGGTGAGAGTGGCTGGGAGAGTCTGTGTCTGGGTGTGAGAGTGTGTACACCAGTGTTTTAGTGGGTGAGTTAGTGTGTGGGCGGGTCTGTGAATGGGTGCATGAGGGTGTCAGTGGGTCTGTAAGAGTCTGAGTGGGTCTGTGAGTGGGTGCGTAACTGTCTAAGTGGGTCTGTGAGTGGGTGCGTGAGGGTCTGTGTGGGGCTGTGAGCGGGTGCACAACGGTTTGAGTGGGTGTGTGGTGTGTGAGTGTCTGAGTGGGTCTGTGAGTGGGTGCATAAGTGTCTGAGTGGGGGTGTGAGTGGGAGAAAGAGATTGAAAGAAATGAGATATTTCTGCACAAATTGAAAAGACAAATGTATTTGTCAACTAAAAAAAGTAAGATCACTTTTCAGTATGAGCCTTAAACATTTGAATAAAAAAACAAAAGAGAGGGAAACGACCAGGGACAGACCTGGATTCGAACACACAACGCTCAGTGTGAAGATCTACGTACAGGGGGACTTGTTTGACAGGTCCGGCTGTCAAAACGCAGAGTGTTTACTGTGACTTGGCTGCAGCTGTCAAAGCTGCAGCCAAGCCACAGCAAACAGCTATGTCCTGAGGGGGACCACCCTGGGACATAGCAGGAGCCAGCCCTGGGGGATGGGGGTCCCCAGGGCCACCTGTGGCTCCACGAGAGGGGCCTCCCACAAGAATAGCCCCAGGGAGGTGGTGTTCCTCTTGGCCTGGGGTTCCGAAACGGACCCCCATTGTATTTTTATTATTGCTTAGGGGAGGTGGTGATCCCTGAGGTTGCGGGGGCCATGAGGCCTCCTCCACAGAATATCATAAATGCCCCAGCAGGTGATGATCCCCGGGGCAGTGGAGGAGGCATGCCCCCTCACCCCAGTAATGAATTTAGCCCAGGGAAGGTGGTGATCCCCGGAGTGGAAGGTCACCCCCACACAAGAAATAAATGCCCCAGGGAGGTGGTGGTCCCCGGAGCTGGGGGGGGGGGGCATGTGGCCCCCAGCACACAATGACATAAATGTCCCAGGGAGGAGGTAGTCCCCAGAGCTGCAGGAGCGCCAGGCATCCCCCACATTTACTTTCGTTAATGCCCGGGGAGGTGGTGGTTACCTGGGCAGCATGAAATAATGCCCCCGGACTTGGCCCATACAGGGGATGCACCTTTTATGTTTTTTAATCTTTTTTTTGTGGGACTCGGCTTCAGTTGAGTCCCAACATGGCTGACAACACTTCCTTGTTGAATTGTTTGCAGCCAATCAGATTTCAGCACGTGATCGGGAGGGGTCATGAATCCTTTGCGTACCTAGATACACAAATTTGGATTTTCTATGATTTCTTAAAAACTACTGAACTGATTTACACCAAAACAAAAACAAAAAAGTTGCTTTCTGGAAGAGGACCTACCTTTCTGCCAAACTTGGTGTAATTGGTCCAGTAGTTTCAGTACTGTTCAATTTTTTCTATTCTAAAAAGAAAAATTAGAAAAAAAGGTTTTGGGACCCCTCCTTGTTCTCGCCCCCCACCACCGATGGATCATCAAGAAGCTCTCCAGGCTGCAGCGAACGTGACAAGCAAATGTTTTTGGGAAGTTGCGTAAAGATTTGTCAAGCGACGCCAAAGATATAGGCAAGTAAAACAAACTTTTTATGTAGAAACTAAGTCCTAACTATAACTACCTAGTGGCAACTGTCACTGGATTATATATATATATATGTGTGTATATATTTTTTATATATATATATGTGTGTGTATATATCTTTTTTTTGGTTTAGGGTGGGTATGGTTTTTGTGGAGGCAGGGTAATTTTTAGGGTTTAGGGTGGGTATGGGTTTTTGGGTGTTACAGGAATCTTTAGAGTTTAGGGTAGGTCTGTTTTTTTTTGGTGGCAGTGACATTTTTAGGTTTTAGGGTGGGTTTGGGTTTTTGAATGGCAAGTTATTTTTTGGGTTTGAGTGGGCATGGGTAGTGGTAAGGGAATTTTTAGGGTTGGTATGGTTTTTGGGTGTGAAGGGAACTTTTAGGGTTTAGGGGTATGGGCTTTTGAGTGGTAAGGGAGTTTTTAGGATTTAGGGTGAGTATGGGTTTTTGGGTGGCAAGCGGATTTTTTTGAGTTTAGGATGAGCATGGATTTTTGGGTGGTAAAGACATTTTTCAAGTTTTGGGTGGGTATGGGTTTTTGGGTTGTAAGGGAATTTTTAGGTTTAAAGGTGGGTATGGGTTTTTGGGTGACAAATGAATATTTAGGGTTCAGGATGGCATGGGTTTTTGGGTGGCAAGGGAATGTTCAGGGTTTAGGGTGGGTATGGGTGTTTGGGTGGCAGGGGAATTTTGTGGGTTTAGGGTGGGTATGGGTTATTAGGTGGTAGGGGAATTTTTAGGGTTTAATGTGGGTATGTTTTTTTTTGAGTGGCAAGGGAATATTTAGGGTTTAGGGTGGGTATGGGTTTTTGGATGGTGCAGGAATTTTTAAGGTTTAGGGCGGGTAATTATTTTACAGTGGAAATGCTTTTACCATTGATGCCTTTACCATGAAAATGTATTTTGCAGAATAAACCTTTGCATATATGTGTATATATATATATATATATATATATCTATATATATATATATATATATATATATATATATATAGATATATATATATATATCCCTTTCAGGGTTAGAGTGACGCATACATTATGCAAAAAATAGAGAATAGAGAACTCTGGGTAGTTCCCAAGTTAAGGTGGAGAGCACCACTAGTGAGGAGCACTCTGCAACACCAGCGACACTCTAGATTTGCTCACCTCAAATGTCTCTATATATATATATATATATATATATATATATATATATATATATATATAGTTCTATTGGCTATATATAAAGTTATATAAATATAGAGTTTATACTTATATATATAATAATAACATGTACTCCGCATACATTTTTCAATAGGGCCTTTAGACATGCCTACAGCCCGAACCACTGAACAGAATTACACCACATTTGGCACAAAGCTAGATTCTTTTATGGAGATGATGCTTTTTGTGATTTGGTGTGATTATGTTCAATAGTTTCGGAGAAATGTAAGGCCAAAAAATATAGATATATAGGGACGCGGATCCTACTCGGATCCAACTGTTCCCGTGCTGATATCTGATTGGCTGGCAACACTTCAGCAAGGAAGTGCTGGCAGCCATCTTGGGACTCAGCTTCAGCCAAGTCTCAGAAGAAAAGACCAAAAAAAGAAAAGGGGCCAGGGTAGAGTTACCCTGACCCATTAGCCCTGGTGCTGGCATCCCTGAGGGACTGGGCCAGGGCTAAAAAAACATTTTGTTTTTAAAATGTGACAAAATCCATGGATAGACCTGCAGACCTTTCTGAGCTTTAAAAAAAAAAAAAAAACACAGTCTCCAGTGCTTTTTTTTATTTGTCCTTGGGTGGGCCAAGTATCAGGCACATCACAGAGGAGGGGGGCGCATGGCCCCCCCTCCTTGGGCACTAATAAACCCAAGGACTGCCACCTCCTGAGGGCGAATGTGCAAATAGGAGCGCAACACACCGCGCATCGGATACCACCACCCCCAGGGCAAAAATGTTTCAATGCGAGTGGGGGAGGTCCAATGGACTCCCCCTCAGCCCCGGGGACCACCACTTCCCTGGGGCTATCCATATAATTAATGTGGGAGGCCTGTGGCCCCACCGCTGTCCTTGGGCACACCACCCCCCAGGGTGAAATCCAAATTATTTGTGGGGGCCGCACGCTCCTCTTCTGCCCCAGGGACACCACCAGCAGGGCAAATCTTTAAAAAAAGAAAGGGTGACAGCCCAAACCCTGGGGAATATTCTTGTTGGAGGGGAGCTACTCGGCCCCCTTTGTGGAGCTGCTGATGGCCCTGGGGACCACCATTCCTCAAGGCCGGCTCCTGCTATGTCCCGGGGGGCCCACCCGTGGGAAATAGCTGTTTGCTGTGGCTTGGCTGCAGCCATGCAACAGGAAACACTGCTGTTTAACAGTGGGACCTTCAAAGCAGGTCCTGCTGTCAAACAGCAGTCCTTTCATCTCTGTCCCTGAAGCAATGGCACTGCAGGGGAAACTTTAAGCCCGTAAGGGTATTTTATTAAAAAAGATATATATATATATATATATTTAAGGACCGCGGTAGAGCCCTTGAAGAAAAAAGGAAAGCCCATAGCTCAGTGTAAAGGTAGCAGACCGTTTTTTTTAATTATTAATATTTTTTAATAAATATATATATTTTTGATTTTAAATTGTATACAAATATGTAATTGTAAGTATGTCAGACATCAAACCCTACAAAAACTCTATCTCTCTCACTTACTTTCTTTCTCTCCTTCTGTCGCTCTTTCAGTCAATTTCTCCTACTCACACCCACAGACACTTACGCACCCACTCACACACCCACTCAGACACTCCTACACCCACTCACAGACCCACTCAGACACTCACGCACCACTCAGAGGCCCACTCGGACCCTCATGCACTCACTCACAGCCCCAGTCAGACCCTCACACACACAGTCACAGACCCACTGACACCATTATGCACCCACTCACAGACCCACACACACACTGACACACCCACTAAAACACTGATGTATGCACTCTCACACCCAGACAATTTGACAGCCACTCTCACCCCAGATACGCTCTCTCTCTCACCTATTTTCACACCCAGAGAGGCCACGGATAATTCCCACCACGCATGGGGGTTGGGTGGTTAGGGAGGTTGGCGGCAGGGTCTGGCTGCAGGCCAGGTGTTGTGGGCAACCTCAGCTGCACATGGGTGAAGGCTGTTGCAAATTTAGGGTAAGGTGGTTATAGGGATTGGCCCTGTGGCCAACTGCCGCCGTGCACAGCTGATGGCCATGCATGACGGTGGTTGGATTAACGTATTATAATAAAACTGACTATACGTTAAAAAAAAACCATAGAAATCCGATGAAAAAAACAAAGGCTACAGGGAGGTTATAGTTAGGCTCACATTCTAAACGTACAAAACCTTAGAAATTTGCCAGTTATAGCTAGAGTTATCGCAACCAACTGTAACTTGTGCCCTAAGGTAACTATAGCTTGCACCCTCACCATGTACTGGTAATTACCCAGAAATTATGGCACTTATGACATCTTTGATTACATCATTGATAATATCAATGTAATATTTGCAGTAAAATTGTTGACCAAATACTCTGCATGGTGGGAGCATGAGTTATAGTTATCTTAGGGCACGAGTTAGAGTTAGTTGAGACAACTCTAACTCTAACTGGCAAATCTCTTAGGTTTTGTAAGTTTAAAATGTGAGCCTAACTATAACGTCCCTGTAATCTTTGTTTTTTTCAGTGAATATATATATAATAAATATTTATTTAGATTGTCTATTTATAAAGATATAAAAATATAGAGTTTAAACGTACCTGTTATTTTTCTTTCACCTTTACCACCTATGACTTTCCACAAAAATGTAATCTATGTACATAAAGGGTTTATCTGTGAAATACTTACATTTTCGTGGTAAAGGCATCTGTGATAAAGGCATATCCATTGTAAAGAATGTTGGAAAAGACTTTTGTGGTAAAGGCATTTTCGTTTTAAATCCATCATTGTAAAACCATTCACTGTAATGGCAGTCTTTTTTCTGACACACAACCATGCAACCCCTTTACTGTGCTTGTGATGTCTCACAGATTTCCAAGTAATCTGCTTACCAAAGGTTACAGAGATTCATACTTTTCCAGTGCCTGCGCACTTATGTTGTGAGCATTTTGATTCTGAGCGCACATCATGTTTACTTTCCCCCCCAAGTCAATTGTAACTGTGTTTAACTGGTAACACCATGGAATGTTCTATGTTGAAGTGGAGTTTACTTAGCTTTTCCTAATGACTAACACAAATAACAGTTGCACCAGAAATACTTACAACATTCCTAATTTTCACAATGAAAATCCCTTCACAGTGAAATAGAGAATTTGTATTTTCATAGTTAGCGCTGTGATGTGCAACTTCACAAAACTGTGGCAGAAATATGACACTGTCATAGTAATCCTGGCCCCCTGATATACCTCCATACAAAAATGTCATCCAGAGGTTTTCATTTTTGATTTTTGATTTTTGATTTTTGTTTTTGGATCATTAGAGAAGTAATTTAGCTTGGGTAGACATTGCAGATCTGGGCCGGATTTTTCTGGACAACATTTTTAAAAGTGGCAGATGTGTTGCACTGATGCTGCAATATTTCAGGAACCATGAGACTTATACACTTCATTTTGGTGTCAAAACATAGGTTTTGGGAATCAAGTAGTCTTACAGAGACTGAAAATAACTCCTCAGAGCAACCCTCCTGCTATTTTCCAAAATGCCGGCTATAATAGAGGAAGAAGAGATTTACATAGAAATGAAACTAATAATATTAGTTTTTATTCCTTTTATGTATACACCAAAATTTGTTAATGAGCTGAATATGAAAAAAAAAATGTTTATCACTCCTGTTTTAAACACATTTTCATAGTTCACTTTATTTATTTGGTTTGGCAATCGCTTGTGGTACATTTGCAGAATGTTGAACATTTGAGAAGAGCATATTGACAGGGACATCTGATATTTAGCACAGGATTTGTAAATGTACTTGTAAGTTTTGTGGGTAGAGGCTTTAGACATTTTGTAGGTTTTAGCAACCTATCAATATCTTCCTAGCCAAATTCACACAGATCTTTCTTTACATATGCATGATCCAAAACATTTACACACCTTCTGATCAAGTACAGAAGATCGTCAAATGTGTGACAGTCAGAAGTCATTTTCCACATATGCACAAGGTATATTTCTATGTCTTTAAAGTCACATTCCTCTTTTGTCTCAGAAAATCCTTTTAGAAACTTCACAGGTTCAGCAGTTAAAACTCCAAGCTTTGTTCCAATTTTGCTCGCAGTGTCATCACTCGTAAGAATGTGTGCCTTGATAAGAACATAGGACATCTCTGGGTCTAGCCTGTTCCATAATGTATCCATAACTCTGATAATCCTTGAATTATGAACATTGCAACAAATCTAAGTAGCACAGTAATAACATCTATGACATTTGACAGCACTATGTCTCGATTCAAACCATTTCGAACAGCCCACTCAGCATGTGGCACAACATGAAGGTCAGATTCCTCCAATTTGCTGTTAAGTTCCTGAACAATATGGCCTGTACCTTAAGAATATCTCTCTGCGGGCACCAACTGCTCATTGACAATCATTCCACTTGCAATATTTGGAAACTCAGTGCTCACTGAAGCATCTGCAATGTTTTGGTGAGTAAACATCTCCAAGTTCATCTTGTTTGATGTTGATGACCAGAATGTATCAAGTTGCACAGGTATAGGTGTTGAGTTTTTGATGCAGCAAAGGGCAATTGTTCCTTTTGTAGACATTTGTCTGATTCTCTCACATTCTTTGACAGATGGTTCAAGATAACTGTCAAAGAAAATATGCAGTTCTTCCAAGGTGCACACTGACTTTGACATATGTAGAACGACCTCTGTAAAGTTTTGCTTTGGTGAAATCTTGACCATTTGCAATTGTGACATAACAACAGCAGTTTTCAACAAGGACGCCCTTTTGAATTGAAATTCTTCATGTGAAATGTTTTTTGAGCTCTTGTATGAGTTTGTAACATCTCCTTCAAATAATGCGTTTGTTGGAAGAAGATCATGTGACAGAATGTCCTTAATAAATTCACCCCTTTCTTTTGCTACATCCTTCGCTCTATGTGCTTGCAACAGTTGTTTTTTTGTAACCTGTTTTGTAGTGGCTGATTGGACAAAAATCTTGCTATGACTAAAGTTTAGCTTTAGTGATTATGTCAAACAGCTTTTTCTCTTTCAATACAAATCTCTCCTGCTTCAGTTCTGCATTTAGTTTGATCCATGTTCCGGGACATCTAGTAGATGTATCTTTATATTGTGTGTTATCCACATATTGTTTGGTCAAGAAGTTGTATAGTCACACAGGCTCAGTCATTTCAAAGGGGTTTGCTTGCTGTTGCATGAAAAGAAGAAGGCTGTCAACATGTTTATTAAAATGCTCCCCTTTCTCTCCCACAGGTTTGTGGTGAGGAACAGTTTCATGATGGTCCATTAATTTTGAATTTGTCATCTCTCTGAAAACATTGCAAACAGAAAGGTCTTCATGGTAAACTCACTGCCATTGAGCAACTTATTCACTTTTACATGTCTGACCAACAATTCCCTTGGAGCTTTTCTGTGATCTCTGGAGCGTCTGTTCTAGTTTCATATCTGGAGCCTCAGCATTGAAACTTCCCTCTCTGTTTTTCACCAGAAAATGCCTTTGGATGACTTTTCTGTAGAGGTATGGTTTTTCCACCTCTAGTTTCTTCACTCTTTCCAAATACCAGGACCTATATCTCAGGTAGTTTATGCAATCGAATTCACAAAAAACAGTAATCAGTAACTCCACAGTCTTCACGTGCAGCTCCCAATCACTTTCCCCATCAGCATGTACCAAGTTTTTCACTAGAGCGATCATGTGTAAAACATTTCTTCAATACTTGCAAAGTTCTGATTTTTCTTTACATTCTTTGACAAACTCTACTTGGGGGCAGATTTATGGAAAGTGGCGCTGCACTGAGTACAGCACCACTTTCCCTGTGCCCCTTAGCACCCCCCTACCGTCACCATGTATGCGCCGTATTTAAAATACGATGCACCATGGCGCAGGGTAGGGAGCAATAGAGTTATTTTCAAAGACTCTATTGATGTACTCTGCAAGAGTAGCGCCAAACTGTTAGCGCTAATCCTGCAGAGTACATAGGGGTCCATTCTAAAGAATGGAAGCCCGCTTTTAATGCCTGCTCTTAAGCAGACATTAAAAGTGCCATATTAAATGGCGCAAGGAAATCCCATTGATTTCCTTGCACCATTTTGCCGGATCCCCTAACGGGGGAACACCCCCTTTGCATACATTATAACTGGCTCAGGTATAATGTAGCCCAAAGGGATACAGGGTGGCGCAATGCATACATTTCGCCACCCTATTAATACGGCACAGGGATTTTGGCCTCGTTGGGCCACATTAACGTCAAAACAAATGACGTTAATGTGGCTCAAGGTGGTGCTAGGGGCCTATAAATACGCCCCCAGGTTTTCAGGCTTTCTGATTTTGAACTGAGTATATTGAACGTTGCTTGGCTTTGCATTATGTCTTCTGAATGGAGTGTACCCTGTGCCTTGTTCACGTCTGAGATAAGATGTGCAAAACCTAGTTTGTCATTCTTGTTCCAGAAAGCATCCCAAAGTAATGTTTCTAAAGCCCAAGATATGATGAGCATACCTTGTAATGAACTAACATAATGAGTTCCGCTCAATACTGACTGGGCAGTTTTGCTTCCAAAGATTTCAGCCTTAATAAGTGCATTGTCTATGCCACATCCACTGAGATATCTTCCTGCACACCGCAACACAACTTGTGACATGTGGAAAACACTCATCATTGGATAAAGATCATCAAATTCTTCTGGATTGCTCATAAAAATGTCAGATGCAATACGGAATATACCATTGCAGAAAATTGGCAGGATAGTCTGCTCGTCAAGCTAAGCACGCACATTTTGGAAATGTATTACAGAAGTGTATACTGCTGCACAGTTTGTGACTGGAGATGGTATTACTGGTAAAAACCCAACCTTCTTCAGTGGAACCGTATTCTGGGAGATCAAGGCATGTATTTCAGCCCACGGAGTAACTGGCTTTTCTTCATTCTGCAGTCCATACCAAACAAGCAATGTGACAAATTCAGATAAATCAGTTTTGCGGACTGCAGCATCAGATAGAAGAAGTTCCATGCTCTCAGACACTTTGAAACTTTCTGGGCAACTCGGACGTGTTGATGGCTTGTAGTGATTTTGCACACATTGGCATGGCAGTTGAGTTACAAGCTTGCAGGTTCTTCTGGATCACTTTCCAACCTCCTAGAGAAAGTCTGCGACTTCCCACAGCAGAAGTACTCCCGAAATATCAGTGTTTTAGATGTTAGTTTATGCAGCTTGTTTCTATGAGCAATACTAAATCCTAAGTCACTCGATTTCTCTCTATTCAAGTGGTTTTAGCAGTGAGTTGACGGAACCTTGTAATATAGGTTAGCACATAAGAGTTTTCCTGCTATATGTCAGAGAGGGCCTCCTCAACAGAGAAGTTTAAATCAGGTATTTTGGACATCTTCTTCAATGCCACCAAACTGTTATGATAATAAGTAAGAATGGGGTACATTAGATGTGACAAAAGGTGCAGCCCAAGCCAAGGCACTGATTAAATACCCCATCTTTAAGCGGTTGTCGTATCGGCTGTTAGTTATGACCATTGACTGTCTGCTGCTCAGCTTTCGGATCCACAGGCTGAGGATCACTTTGACGGAGGAGCTTTATTACTTTCTACTCTTAAGGTGTGTAGTGTTTGCCGTGCCTGTTTTCACTTTTTGTAATTTTTACATTTGGCCTTTATTCTGCTCATCCTCGTTCAATGTTACATTACTGGACTTATCCTCTCGCCACTCCGCCTTTTGAACTTGGCTGTGTGCTCACCTCCTTTGCCATATCCTGGCAACATTCCTCTGGCTCCGGTCTGTGCAATTGTGACTATGGGACCCCAAGGCCGTGTGCTACACCAGTGCCTTGGTCCAGCCATGAGCACATTGCTTCACTTGCCGGCTGTGTGGAGCTCCAGCCGCACGGATTCAGCCGCTCCAGCGGCAAAGCAGCGTTTACCCGTACCCCACACTTGGTACCAAGATATACTATCGGAAAAATGGCTGAATGACCACGACAGGAAGCAGGGGAACATAGTTAAACTAGGTTTACAC
Organism: Pleurodeles waltl; assembly: GCF_031143425.1. Classification (NCBI taxonomy): domain Eukaryota; kingdom Metazoa; phylum Chordata; class Amphibia; order Caudata; family Salamandridae; genus Pleurodeles; species Pleurodeles waltl. The sequence continues at coordinate 323,982,102 of NC_090436.1, forward strand.
TTTAAGTATATCAAAAAAGACCTATGGCCAGTAAAGCTGCTCAGTCGACGAGTCCAGATCACTGAACACATCACCGGACAACCAGAATAGCCATTCTACAGGGCCATAGAAAGATATTAAACATTCTACAAATAATTAAATAACAGCAATATATAATTGAGTAATAAAACATATTACATTGCTAACGCTAAGGTAATGCGTTGCTAAAGTACATTTCTAAAGTAGAGGATACTGCACTAATCTTGAGTAAATTGAGCTGACCCCAAGGTGAAGTAGACCGCCAGGCAGTCTAAAAACTCCTTTACTTTATTCAGATCCACAGAAAAGCAAGGAGTGATCCTGGAAGGTCAGAGAGTCTAGCTGTTAGGGCCTGTGTTAAGGCCTGGTTTTCATCTCGCAGTTTGTTATATCTACTGCATCAGTTCCTGAATAATCTAGGGTAGCAACTAAGAAGGGCCCAGTGGCACTCTTTGCACAGGATCCATCTCTTCTTTAAATCTGAGCATCTGCTAGCTTTGTGATCTGTCACATCAGTCAAGTAGACAGTGCCACTCTGATCCTATCTTCTCAGTTCTCGACTGTAAGCAATAAATACAACCCCTTACAGTAGTCACAGCCAACATTTTATGTCTACTTAGGTGGTAGATTGTCACATTTTTTTGTCCAGAATGGTAATACTGTATTTATCTTGCTTTTTTGCATGGCCTTTGAGAGGATCAAAGTTCAATCCAAGGTACCTCTTGCTGCCACCTGGGTGCATGTTTTCAAATGTTTTGCTTTTAAAATTGCCATGGTTTGCAATAGTCACCAAAATTTCGCCTTTGTCATCTCTTAGGAAGAACCCATGTGTCCTTTTATTACCTTCTTTGACCCTGACTTCATTAATATTTCTCATGTGGATACGTTGTTTTTCCCTTAACGCATGTAGTTGAATCAGTGGATAAGTCTTTTATTAGTTCTCCGATGTAAAAGGAACTCCTTGGCTTCTGAGATTCCAAATGCTGTGATAGTGGCTGACATAGTCAAATGCCTTTGAAATGTCACCATTGCAAGACAGTGTCTATTCTTTTGGGCCCCTTTTATGATATTCGGTAATAGTGTCAGGTTTTTGAGACATCCTCTCACTTTCATGAAGCCTTTTTGTCTTTTAATCAAATGTATGAACCACGTGAGTTTTTTTGTTAGAATTTTTCCTTAGTAACTTCATGAATACCATACTTATTGTAATCAGCCTGCAACGTTTTTTTTAAAATTTAAGATCATTAATGGGCTCAATCTTAGAAATTAATATTGACAGTTTTTTTTTATTATTATAATTTATAACCAGGTTGACAGAATTCTTAACTGCAGTTCTGGTCTTTTCTTATGTACGATTTACATGTCATTTAATCCAATATTGTCAGACCCCACTGCTTTAAGTTCTGTCCTTCAAATGAGCAGGTCACCATGCGCAAGCATGTCAGCTTCACATCCTTGCCTGCTCTCTAGGAAGGCAGGCTCAGAGGAAAGACTCGTCTCACAGAGCTGAAAGGCAACCACGGTCCCAGGCTCTGGGGATCTGGGTTAGGCCGGCCCAGGCCTTCCCAACACCCAGGGAGTGCAGTCAGATGATACATGAATCCCTAGTACTTTGCCCCTAATAATCCAGAAAAAAGCCACCTGCCTTTCTTGAAATCATGAAGAAACAACAAGGTGATGGAAGGAATGCTTGAAATAATCTCAGCCACTGGCAATCACTCAGGCCGCATCCCAATCCATTGCTTATTTGCCTGCCATGTCACCCCAGTTTGAACTCAGCCATATACAAATCAGGCTTGACCCTGCTCCCCATGGGAACAGTCTAGCCTGAACTGCTAGGCCAGATCCTCCCCGGCCTGGAAACAAGCATCCTGGGACCGGTTTTGGGGTATCACCCCTTATCAGCCAAGCTAGCTTGAATTCAGTGGCACAATGAGCCTGGGACAGACTTCTCTGCATCCTCGGTGCACTTAGGGAGGCAAATGCAAAAATAACAAGGTGATGGATGGAATGCTTGAATTAATCTTATCCACTGGCAGTTGATCAGGCTGCATCCCAATCCATTGTTTATTGCCAACCATCCCACCCCAGTTTGGATCCAGCCATATGCAAATCAGTCTTGACCCTGCTCCCCATGGGAACAGTCCAGGCCAGGGCCTCCCTGGGCCAGAAACAAGCATCATGGGACTGGTTTCTGGGTACCACTCCTCATCGACCAGGCTATCTTGAATCCAGTGGCACAGTGAGCCCACGACCCACGTCTAGGTGTAGCCAGCGCACTTAGGGCACCAAATGTAAAACCAAAAAGGTGCTGGATGGAATGCTTGAATTAAACTTTTTCACTGACAATAGCTTGGGGCCGCATCCCAATCCATTGTCTTTTTCTCTGCCATGCCACACCAGTTTGGGCACAGCCATTTGCAAATCAGCCCTGACCCTGCGCTCCATGGGAACAGTCCAGACCAGTTTCAGGGTATCACTCCTCATCAGCCAGGCTAGCTTGAGTCTATTGGCACAGTGAGCCCAGGATCCACATCTAGGCATACCCTGCACACCTAGGGCGGCAAATGCAAAAATAACAAGGTGATGGATGGAATGCTTGAATTAATCTTAGCCACTGGTAATCGCTTGAGTCACATCCCTAATCATCTTTTTTTGTCTACCATGGCACCCCAGTTTGGACCCTGCCATATGCAAATCAGTCTTGGCCCTGCTCCCCATGGGAACAGGCCAGACCGAACTGCCAGGCCTGGCACAGGTTTCAGAGCATCACTCCTCATCTGTCAGGCTAGTCTGAATCCAGTGGCACAGTGAGCCTGGGACCAATGTCTCAGCATACCCCGTGCACTTAGGGAAGAAAATGCAAAACCAACAAGGTTGAAAGGAGTTCAGGGCCAGGGGCTTTTATCAGAGGGCCAGCTGGAGCTGTGACACAGGGCCCGGTCGGAGCTTTTTCACTTGGCCAAGCAGGAAAGCCATCCTTTGGCCTGCAGGGCCCCATTCTAGGCTTAAATGACATGGAGCGCAAGAGATGGGAGGCCAGAACTGGGAGCTTCCACTTCAGGGCTAGCCAGAGCTCTGACCTGGGGCCTGGTTCTAGCTTTTTCACCTGGCCAAGCAGGGGAGCCCTTCCAGTGCCTTGGGGAACACAATGTTAATGGTATTTCTAAATATTCATAAGGTCTATATTGACCTGGTAAATCAGGTGGAGTATACATGTGAAATGTCTGTGAGGTGGAGTCAACTGCTGGAATTTCAACCAAGAAATAAAATACTTTGCATCTGTAAGCTTCATGTGCCTCAACCAAGAAAGCAACATCTCCGCCCATAAGAGGGCACCTTTGTACCAGTAAATGTGCTGTAACAGCATGTCTACAATTAACAGGAATGGTAACTGCGAGCGCCATATTTAATGAATGGAGGTCTTAGAAAGGAAAATTCTATAGTGGGGTAGTACTTTTAAAGGTTCACTCTTAAGCAACCTTCAGGCAAAAATATGGGTTTCCTTTTAAGCAGAGGTGGATTAATCCTTAACACCACTGATGACTCCATTTAAATGTGTGACGGTTACCTTGGGCACACTCAAGAACTATTCAGTAGATCCATTTAGTACCTGACCTAGAATATTGATGGTGCCTTGTTATTTGGCTCATACGAATTAAGTAGGACTGTGTATCTGGTCGACATTAACTTCAGGATATGGGGACTTAGTCCATCTACACCATCAGGAAATGTTAACACGATTTCTAGCTATCTCACAGTGCTCCATCCCAACCCCTAAATGTACCAGGGTACCAGTGGTATCGGCAACCTTGAATATGACCAAGTAAATTGTGGAAACAAAACTACCCTTTTGTTGTTACTTTGCATGCCCAAGGTAAGACACAAGAAAAATATGAAAATGGCTTTTCAAACATGTATAGAAACAATTGTAATCTTGTATAGAAAGTATGAGCTGAAATTATTAGGCAGATGAAACAAAGCATGGATACCAACATTTTGAGGCTGGTAAAAAAAGATAAACAATTCAACCATGGTAATGTTAGTATTTTGATACACTCCTACCTGCTACTACCTACACTATCGAGAACATATTGGGAGTACCCTCTGCCCGATCCGTTGGGATAGCCTAACCCCCATATCTGGGTAAGTTGTGCCAAGAAGCCAGTCTGAGGCAGTGCAGGCTATCATCCTTTTCAGGATGGACTTCAGAGTCAGCAGCGTTGCATCTCAGTCACAGTGCACTGCGTTCCAGGATAATTCCAGAAGAAGGGATCTTCTGCTAAATGTAACACAGAAGTAGTTTATATGTTAAAGGCACTGTTCATTATACGCTGTGTCAAAGGTGCAGAGATGAAGCAATGGTTTGTTGAAGCCTCAGAGCTGTCTTCAACAGACAATCATGATATAAGGGCATCACGTTCCGTGTGCCTCACCTTGTACAGAGTGTAAAGACCACATGGCAGCAACGCTTGCTAGGAATAAGCTGCATGTACTTGTACATAAGTGTAAAAACATGTAAAAAGCGATCAGAAAAAGATGTCAAGGTAAACAGTGCAATCTAGAATGGAGACTCAGCATCAGCACTAATGTGCTTCACCACAGGTTGGCTGCTGCATGGAACCCAGGACCAGAGGGCCCTAACCCTGGGCCATCCAGAGCTCTGACCCAGGTCCCAATCAGGACTCTTCTGCATAGTGAAGCAGTGTTGGCCTCCCTGGGTACCCTGTGAAACTGAAGGCAAGCACATGGACTGCAGGAGGACCCCACTGGGGCTCTGGACTGGGGTCCTGGCAGGGCTTTCTAAGCCAAAAGAGCACTGAACATTGTGTCATGGCTGGAAAATACTTTTTTAAATGTATTCTAAGTATAAAACATTACCCGTAACTTGGGCATGGAACATTTTGCACCACCAACGTGGGTATGGTAAATATCTTACAGGTGTAATTTTAAACAACCCTAATTATAATTATACTTACCCCTTGGAGAGACAGCAAAATTAGAAGCATTATAGAAAGTAATTCAGGTAAAGAGAGTAGTGGAAAAGAGGGAAAGGTACAGAGAGGGGTGAAGGGTAGAAAGAGAGATGTAGTGTAAATCAAAAAGAAGAAGCTGAGAGGCATATGTGGAATAGAGAAAGGGGGTGAGGTTTATACTGAGATAGAGAGATATGATATAGAAAAACAAGAAGAGATTGTGAGATGAAAAGATCTATAAATAAAGAGATTGACAAAGCTGGTTGGGGTGTAAAGGGTGAGGTACAAGTGAGAAGGTGTTCCTGAGAGATATATATGTGTGTGTATGTGTATGTGTGTGTGTATGTGTGTGTGTGTGAGAGAGAGAGAGAGAGACAGAGACAGAGAGGCAGAGGACCTGATGATAGAGAAAAATAGGCAGAGAAATCCAACTAGTCAAAAAGGACTAAGACATTCAAAGAGGTGAAGGAAATAACTCAGAGGGAGAACAGGAAAAACAGGAGGTGGAGAGGTGAAGTAGAGAACTAATAGTGAAGTACACTGAGGTTTGGTAGTGAGAGAGCACAGTGGTGTAGAAAGAGGTGAGGTAGTGAGGGAGATGTGAGTTAGAGAGAGAAGTGAGCTAAAGAAGTGAGGGAAGTGGTAAGGTAGAGAAAGGGCTGCAAGAGAATTAAGGTAGTACAGACATGATGAGAGAGAAAGAGAGGTGACATAAAGATAGAGAGAAAATGTGTGAGAAGTGAAGTAAATCGAGGAGGGATACAGAGGAAGCTAGATGGAATAAGAGCAACGAGGTATGTGAGAAAGTCTATTATTAGTTAGGGTGGAAATTCTTGTTAGGTCCAGTAGATGTTTCATGATTTAAACCTGAGCTCAACTGCTGATAGCTACAGCACAGAGTAGAGAGGATTAACTTAAAGAAATGCGTAAAAGAGTTTAGAAGTACGAAAAACAGTTAAAAAGCCAAAAGACAACAGAATGAAATTCTGACTCCAGTTTATAAAAAATAGAGGATCATATAATGAACACAAAGACACCAAAATCCCCCCAAAAAAATTAAGCGAATCAGAAATATGACTTTTTAATTTTTTAAATAAAAATAGTGTCAAAAAGCCTTACTTACTAACAACGGTCATGTGGTTGTGCCTGACCAGTACCTAAGAGCAATTTAAGGTCAACCTCAATAGAATGTAGGCAGGATAGCTGTGGACATAATCCCTGAAATAGGGGTCAAAAAATTCCTAAGCGAGGCAGGGCAGCGGGCTGTGGCCAAGAAGGGCTGCATGAGACCAGATAGCCGGACCCAGTGAAATCTTTGACTTTTGACAGGAAATCTCAGAGCAGAAGAAATTCAAAATTTGTGCTCAAGGAAGGTCTCATGGTGGCTGGATATTTTTGGCACCTCCAACTCGGCCAAGATTTCTGCATTCGCACTTAGTCACTTTTTTGAAACTCAGATTTCTCCAGTGCCGTGAACTTGAAAGCTGTTGCCAAAAGGGCTGCAACCGATTTGCTGCTGTGGAAGAGCTCTCAACAGGATCAACCTCATTCTTTGGCTTTGTGGCAACACAACTTCATTAGAGTGACATGGCAGATTTGCTCCGGTCCTCCGGAGATCTTTGGAATTAAAAGGTTTCTAAGGCCCAGGTTTTTGAGGATGTTAGAGGGAGTACAGTTTGACACAGCCAAGGGTCCAGGACCTCACAAACTGCACTTAGGAGGCATGGCTCTTTCCAGCAGAAGTCACAAGCGGGGTCTAAGGCAGGTCCTGTTGAAACTGGTCAGCTGTGTTCTTCTGGAAAAGAGCTTCTTGCACCTCATTGTGTCCCTGTAGCCTAACGGGAGATCAGCCAACTGACCCTTGGAGTCCATTTTTTCATCCTGGGTACCAGTGGAAACAGGTCCAGTCCTCTCAGTTCTCCTTACAGGTCTCTATGGCAAGTGCAGTCTTTTTTCTGTCTTCCACAGGTCCATTAGTGCTCTGAAGAGGGTACCCAGAAATGCCACATTTATGCCTGCCACTAGCCTGTGGTGGGAGTGACTCCAGGCACCTCCTAACCAATAGGAAAAGGTCACCAGGGGTAACTCTGCATCCTTTGCAGCAGTTTTTCTGTGTTTTCCTGTAAACTTCCCCATAGTGCCCTTCTCTGCCCAAATCCAGTACGGTGAAACCTTTCTCTTCTTGTGCAGAGCCTGTGTGCCTACTCCAGAGGTCCAGGCAGGGAAATGAGACATCCCTCCTCTGTGGTTACTTTAATTCAGTATTGAGGGCAGCTTCTCCCCCAGGATAGGTGCTTGGCCAAGTGCGGGAACATATAAGGGCCCTAACGAGGTGGCAGCTAACATTTGCCTGTGACCGGGCACATCTCTTTGAAGTTAAACAAGTTCCTGTGCATAGCCCAGGTGGTTATCCTGCCAGAGGAACAAAAACACTTCTCCATACCCGTGTTTTTGCCTACTTTGCTAGCAGTTTTCAAATCTCATCGAGGGGGCTATTGCTCAGCTACCAGGTGAAAGTTGGAGCTCTTGTAAATAGGCATCGAGAGGATTTAGGCAGTGAAAAGCTAACTTTCTAAAAGTACCTTTTCCAAAATGTTTATTACAAACCCAACTGTGCCAGTGATTTGGACTTGTAATAAATACTTCAAAAAGTTCAATAATATAATTTGTAGATGTTTCCTAGCTGGGGATAACAATATTAAATGTAATACAAAATCCTAATGTTTTCCTATGGAACCGTTGTCCTGGCAACAACGAACATTGTTTTTGGGGCCTTTTCACTTTAACCCCTTCTGTGCCGCGGACGTAGTGGTTACGTCCTGCGGCACAGTGCTGCTGTGCCGAGGACGTAACCACTACGTCCTCGGCACACAGCCCAGAGGGAGCGCTCTCGCTCCCTCTGTGTGCTTCCCCCCACCCCCCAAAGACAGGGATGGAAGGGGAAGCCCTTCCCCTTCCACCCCAACCCCCCCACCCCCCCATAATGACGTCAGCGCGCGATCGCGCGCTGACGTCATTATGGGGATATCGCCGCACAGGAAGCCATTTGCTTCCTGTGCGGCGTGGAGTGAAGAGGTGAGTTCCTCTTCCCGGTGGGTGGGGGGTTTGGTCTAAAGAGGCACCGGGGGAAAGGAAAGGCTTTTCCTTTCCCCCGGTGTCTCTTTGAGCATTCCTGCTGCCCGATCGCATTGCGATCGGGCAGCAGGAATGCCCACTAGACACCAGGGATTTCTTTTTTTTTGTTTACTTTCCTGTTTCTTGTTGGCGGGGAGCGGCCCCTTGGGCAAGGGTCGCTCCCCTTTGGGGTGCAATTAGTTACGGCCATTTCTGCCCCCCTTGAGGGCAGATTGGCTACTTTTTAGCCAGATCTGCCCCCAAGGGGGGCAGAAAACACTAGATCACCAAGGTTTTTTATTTTTATGTGCATTTATGTGTGGGGGGGTGCCCCCTTGGGCAAGGGGCGCCCCCCCAAGGGGGCAGAGAACTGTTGGCCTTTTCTGCCCCCCTTGGGGGCAGATCGGCCTATTTTTTTTAGGTCCATCTGCCCCCAAGGGGGGCAGAAGCCACTTAGGCACCAGGGATTGTGTGTGTAGTGGATGGGGGGGCGCCCCCTTGGGCAAGGGTCGCTCCCCTTTGTGGGGCATGTCTTTTAGGGCCATTTCTGCCCCCCTTGAGGGCAGATTGGCTACTTTTTAGCCAGATCTGCCCCCAAGGGGGGCAGAAAACACTAGATCACCAAGGTTTTTTATTTTTATGTGTATTTATGTGGGGGGGGTGTCCCCTTGGGCAAGGGGCGCCCCCCCCCAAGGGGGCAGAGAACTGTTGGCCTTTTCTGCCCCCCTTGGGGGCAAATCGGCCTATTTTTTTTAGGTCCATCTGCCCCCAAACCACTTAGGCACCAGGGATTGTGTGTGTAGTGGATGGGGGGGCGCCCCCTTGGGCAAGGGTCGCTCCCCTTTGGGGGGCATGTCTTTTAGGGCCATTTCTGCCCCCCTTGAGGGCAGATCAGCCTATTATTTTTAGTCTGATCTGCCCCAAGGGGGGCAGAAACCACTAGAACGCCAGGGATTTTTTTTTATGTGTTTATTTTTGTGGGGGGGTGTCCCCTTGGGCACGGGGGGCCCCCAAGGGGGGCATTGACCTGTTGGCCATTTCTGCCCCCCCTGGGGGCAGATGGGCCTATTTTTGTAGGCCCACCTGCCCCCAAGGGGGGCAGAAGCCACTTAGACACCAGGGATAGTGTGTGTGTGTGTGTGTGTGTGTGTTAGTGGATGGGGGGGGGCCTTGGGCAAGGGTCGCCCCCCACTTTGGGGGCACATGTACCCAGGCCATTTCTGCACCCCTTGGAGACAGATCAGCCTATTATTTTTTGGCTGGTCTGCCCCCAAGGTGGGCAGAAACCACTAGAACGCCAGGGTTTTTTTAAAATTTGTTTTTTTTTTGGGGGGGCGTCCCCTTGGTCACGGGGCACCCCCCCCAAGGGGGGCATTGACCTGTTGGCCATTTCTACACCCCCTGGGGGCAGATGGGCCTATTTTGTTAGGCCCACCTGCCCGCAAGGGGGGCAGAAGCCACTTAGACACCAGGGATAGTGTGTGTGTGTGTGTGTTAGTGGATGGGGGGGGGGCCTTGGGCAAGGGTCGCCCCCCACTTTGGGGGCACATGTACCCAGGCCATTTCTGCACCCCTTGGAGACAGATCAGCCTATTATTTTTTGTCTGGGCTGCCCCCAAGGGGGGCAGAAACCACTAGAACGCCAGGTTTTTTTTTTATTTGGTTTTTTTTGTGGGGGGGCGTCCCCTTGGTCACGGGGGCCCCCCCCAAGGGGGGCATTGACCTGTTGGCCATTTCTACACCCCCTGGGGGCAGATAGGCCTATTTTGTTAGGCCCACCTGCCCCCAAGGGGGGCGGAAGCCACTTAGACACCAGGGATAGTGTGTGTGTGTGTGTGTGTGTGTGTGTGTGTGTGTTAGTGGATGGGGGGGCCTTGGGCAAGGGTCGCCCCCCACTTTGGGGGCACATGTACCCAGGCCATTTCTGCACCCCTTGGAGACAGATCAGCCTATTATTTTTAGGCTGGTCTGCCTCCAAGGGGGGCAGAAACCACTAGAACGCCAGGGTTTTTTTAAAATGTGTTTATTTTTGTGGGGGGGCATCCCCTTAGTCACGGGGCGCCCCCCCCAAGGGGGGCATTGACCTGTTGGCCATTTCTACACCCCCTGGGGGCAGATGGGCCTATTTTCTTAGGCCCACCTGCCCCCAAGGGGGGCAGAAGCCACTTAGACACCAGGGATAGTGTGTGTGTGTGTGTGTGTGTGTGTTAGTGGATGGGGGGGGGCCTTGGGCAAGGGTCGCCCCCCACTTTGGGGGCACATGTACCCAGGCCATTTCTGCACCCCTTGGAGACAGATCAGCCTATTATTTTTAGGCTGGTCTGCCCCCAAGGGGGGCAGAAACCACTAGAACGCCAGGGATTTTTTTTAATTTGTTTATTTTTGTGGGGGGGGCATTGACCTGTTGGCCATTTCTACACCCCCTGGGGGCAGATGGGCCTATTTTGTTAGGCCCACCTGCCCCCAAGGGGGGCAGAAGCCACTTAGACACCAGGGATAGTGTGTGTGTGTGTTAGTAGATGGGGGGGGCCTTGGGCAAGGGTCGCCCCCCACTTTGGGGGCACATGTACCCAGGCCATTTCTGCACCCCTTGGAGACAGATCAGCCTATTATTTTTAGGCTGGTCTGCCCCCAAGGGGGGCAGAAAGCACTAGAACGCCAGGGATTTTTTTTTATTTGTTTATTTTTGTGGGGGGGCGTCCCCTTGGTCACGGGGCGCCCCCCCAAGGGGGGCATTGACCTGTTGGCCATTTCTACACCCCCTGGGGGCAGATGGGCCTATTTTCTTAGGCCCACCTGCCCCCAAGGGGGGCAGAAGCCACTTAGGCACCAGGGATAGTGTTGTGTGTGTTGTTTTGTTTTTTTGTTTGTTTGAGGGCTGTCCCCTTTGGCAAGGGTCGCTCTCCATGGGGACACACTACTAAAGGTATTTTCTGGCTTCCTTGGGGCAGACAGGCCTATTTTTTTAGTAGGCCCATCTGCCCCTATGGCAGAATCCACTTAGGCACCAATTTCTAAATGTTTGCTGGTGGGGTGTTTGTCAACTGAAGAAGTCTTTGCATTTGTGATAAAAAATGTTTTCCTCCTTTTTGTTCTAGTTCAAAGCTTTTGCTTTATTTGCTGTGGCTCCTTGCGGTTTTGGCGGTGGTTCACCTGCAGTTTGCACAGTTGCATGTTTTAGGTAAGTAAAAACAATTTACTCCAAAGGCGTATTGTTGCCATTCATGAATGACATGTTTGTAGGGGGTGTACTAAATGCAGGATTGTGTGTGAAATTGTCCTTAGGTTTGTGCACAATGATATTTGTTTTGTCTTATTTCTAATTTGCCTTTCTTTATTTATTTTTAGTGGGATATCATTGGTGATTGCTGTGTAGTTGCTGGTGAATCAAGCTTTTTCAGGCAAGTGAGCGGTATAGTTTTTGAGTTTATAACTCTTACTAACAAAGCTACACTTTGTTACTTGTCTTACACAGTGCTGGTTGTTGGTGGTGAATTTGTCCAGTTAATTTTAGCAGGAGAGATCATGGCTAGCCGCAGGATGACCGCTCAGCAGGTGGTTGGTATGCTTTTTGAGTCACAGTCTGATCATGACTATGAGACGGACTCTGCATCTGAGGCAGAGGAGGAAGTCAGAGATTCTGGCAGTGATGTTTCTGTTGGAGGGGAATCTTCTGATGATGAAGCCACACTCAGTGCAGACGAAGGGCCTGTTTTAGAGGAGGACATTGATGTGCCAATAGTGCAGCAACCTGGGGCCGAAAGGTTTCCCGTTATAAGACCTGATGTCTGGGTTGCCCCAAACATGGAGCAGCCAGAGTTGCCTGCCTTTACTGGTCTCCCGGGGTGTAACGCCAATACAGAGAACTTTATGCCTATCAATTTCTTTGAGTTATTCATGGATGATATGTTTTTGGAAGAGATTGTTGAGCAGACGAATTTGTATGCGGAGCAGCATTTGAGGGACAACGCTGCTAGACTTAGGCCACACTCTAGAGCTGCCCAGTGGATTCCCACAAATTTGGAGGAGTTAAAAAAGTTTTTGGGTTTGACTTTTTTGATGGGGTTGATAAGGAAGCAGTCACTGGCTTCTTATTGGTCTACTAGTCCCTTGATGGCAACAGCTATATTTCCAGCGACCATGAGTCGTAATCGGTATTTGCTTCTTCTTAGGATGCTGCATTTTGTTGACAATGCATTAGCCTTGCCACGAGATCACCCAGATTCTGACCGTCTTTTTAAGATTAGCCCTGTCCTTGATCATTTTGTAGATCGGTTTTCGGAGGTCTATGTTCCAGGCAAAGAGTTAAGTGTGGACGAGTCTTTGGTCCTCTTCAAGCGTCGTTTGGTTTTTAGGCAGTACATTCCTAGCAAAAGGGCACGATATGGAATTAAATTGTATATGCTGTCTGAAAGTAGGACAGGATATGTGTATAGTTTCCGTGTGTACACTGGTAGGGATTCCAATAATGACCCCCCTGGTTGTCCTCCCACTTTTGGAGTTACTGAAAAAATTGTGTGGGATCTTGGTAGACGACTGTTCAATAAAGGTCACCATTTGTATGTAGATAACTTCTACACTGGTGTGCAATTGTTCAAGGAATTGTTTAGAGTGGACACAGTTGCTTGTGGCACAATCTGTTCTAACCGGAAAGGCTATCCAAGGGAGCTTGTCTGTAAAAAACTTGAGAGAGGACAGTGCTGTGCCTTGCGGAACGAGGAGCTGCTAGCTTTGAAATTTTCAGACAAGAGGGATGTCTACATGCTAAGTACCATCCATGATGAGAGTACTTCCCCTGTGACTGTTTGGGGCCAGGTTGCTGAAGTGCGCAAACCTGTGTGCATTTTAGATTATAATAAGCACATGGGAGGTGTAGATAGAGTTGACCAGAGGTTGGAACCTTATACTGCTATTCGTAAGTCTTACGTTTGGTATATGAAGTTAGCACTTCACCTCTTCCACTTAGCAACCTTCAATGCTTTTATTGTGTTTAGGGATAGGCCTCCAGAGTCAAAGATGACATTTGTGAAATTTCAGGAGTCAGTGATAGAGAGCCTTATTGTGGTGGAACAGGCCAGAGTTCCTAGAGAAGCAGTGGTGGAGGATGTGGCTAGATTGAAAGATCGCCACTTTGCTGAGCACATTCCTCCCACACCCAAAAAAGACTTTCCAGCTAAGAAATGTAGAGTGTGTTTTCGAAGAGGTATCCGGAGGGAGACTCGAATGTACTGCCCAGATTGTCCTTCAAAGCCTGGGCTGTGTGTCGGTGCTTGTTTTAAGAATTACCACACCCAGAAGAATTTCTGGGAACAACCATGAGTGTAAACTCATGTCTGTTTTGTATTTTCATGTGTTTAGTTTCATGGTTAGCATTTCTGTCATGTTCTTAGTTAGAGCTTTTGTGTTTGTAGTTTTGTAATTCTTTCTACTTAGTTAGGGGTTCCTCTGTTAAAAAAAAAAAAAAAAATGATGCCATTGTGTGTGGAGTGGGGCTTGGCTGAGAGTGTACATATCGACTTGCTGTTGGCTACTGCAACACACTGCCAGCCAAACACCAGTCCACACACTCCCATCAGCTGGTGTGATTGTTGTATCAGGCATGTGGGCGTATGTAAGTGATGGGCCCTTGAGTGGCGCTGTCTGTCGATGTGAGTGTTGTAATGTGCTGGGCCCGTGGCTGGCGGTGTGAATGGCCTTGTGTGTGTCATGTATGAAAGTTGTGTGAATGGACTGTAAAGCGGTTGGTGCCTTGTCGCGGCTTTACAGCTCACGAGCTGTGAGTCATTGGTTCAGTTTTTTGCCTTTCAGTTACTAACAGTGCATTTCATTTTTGTGAAAGCTCTTGTTAGTAAAATTTGATCCACTGAACCATCACTCACCCTCGTGCCAAATCCAACCAGTGTGTGTGGTAAAAATGACAAAACCTGCTCCGCTGTAATAAGGCGTCGCAGCACACCTGTGACACGCTAGGTGCCTCAGGTGGGACCCCGATGATGAAGCATGCCACCAACTTGGTTGGTGGGTGAGGGGTCTTTTTCACATAACCTAAGTGTGTTTCTTTTCAAAATTTTAGTGTTTGGCACATCACGGACGTATGTGGGCACATCAAAACGATATATTACAAAACTACCTGTGTTTGGGGGGGAGAGGGCACCTATGTTTTTGGTCCTGTGTGCGGCCTTCATCTAGGGAAACCTACCAAACCCAGACATTTTTTAAAACTAGACACCCCAAGGAGTCCAGGGAGGTGTGGCTTGCGTGGATCCCCCAACATTTTCTTACCCAGACTCCTCTGTAAACCTCAAAATGTGCTTAAAAAAGCATATTTTCCTTACTTTTCTTCGTAGGATCACCACTCCAGCACAAAATTCCTACTCCCCAGTGTTCCCCTCAGTCTCCCAAGTAAAATGACACCTCACTTATGTGGGTCCCCAAAGCAGAGTCAGTCTAAAGATGTATAAAAGAATATGTCCTTATAAACTTGCTGTGCTATCCCCTCTATCTCTACAAGTTTTGGGCCTTATTCTGTTGCAGGCACCTGGCCCACCCACACAAGTGAGGTATCATTTTTATCAGGAGACTTGGGGGAACGCTGGGTGGAAGGAAATTTGTGGCTCCACTCAGATTCCAGAACTTTCTGTCACCGAAATGTGTGGAAAATGTGTTTTTTTAGACAGAATTTGAGGTTTGCAAAGGATTCTGGGTAACAGAACCAGGTCAGAGCCCCGCAAGTCACCCCAGCTTGGATTCCCCTAGGTCTCTAGTTTTCAAAAATGCACAGGTTTGGTAGGTTTCCCTAGGTTCCGGCTGAGCTAGAGGCCAAAATCTACAGGTAGGCACTGTTTTCAATGAAAAAATGTGATGTGTCCACGTTGCGTTTTGGGGTGTCTCCTGTCACGGGCGCTAGGCCTACCCACACAAGTGAGGTATCATTTTTATCGGGAGACGTGGAGGAACGCTGGGTGGAAGGAAATTTGTGGCTCCACTCAGATTCCAGAACTTTCTGTCACCGAAATGTGTGGAAAATGCATTTTTTTAGACAGCAGTTGAGGTTTGCAAAGGATTCTGGGTAACAGAACGTGGTCCGAGCCACACAAGTCACCCCATCTTGGATTCCCCTAGGTCTCTAGTTTTCAGAAATGCACAGGTTTGGTAGGTTTTCCTAGGTGGCGGCTGAGCTACAGGCCAAAATCTACAGGTAGGCACTTTGCAAAAAACACCTCTGTTTTCCTTCAAAAATGTGGCTGTGTCTACGTTGCGCTTTGGGGCGTTTCCTGTCGCGGGCGCTAGGCCTACCCACACAAGTGAGGTATCATTTTTATCGGGAGACGTGGGGGAACGCTGGGTGGAAGGAAATTCGTGGCTCCTCTCAGATTCCAGAACTTTCTGCCACAGAAATGTGAGGAACATGTGTTTTTTTAGCCAAATTTTGAGTTTTGCAAAGGATTCTGGGTAACAGAACCTAGTCCGAGCCACACAAGTCACCCCATCTTGGATTCCCCTAGGTCTCTAGTTTTCAGAAATGCACAGGTTTGGTGGGTTTCCCTAGGTGGCGGCTGAGCTACAAGCCAAAATCTACAGGTAGGCACTTTGCAAAAAACACCTCTGTTTTCCTTCACAAATTTGGATGTGTCCACGTTGCGCTTTGGGGCGTTTCCTGTCGCGGGCGCTAGGCCTACCCACACCATTGAGGTATCATTTTTATCGGGAGACGTGGGGGAACGCTGGGTGGAAGGAAATTTGTGGCTTCTCTCAGATTCTGAACTTTCTGCCACAGAAATGTTAGGAACATGTGTTTTTTTAGCCAAATTTTGAGGTTTGCAAAGGATTCTGGGTAACAGAACCTGGTCCGAGCCACACAAGTCACCCCATCTTGGATTCCCCTAGGTCTCTAGTTTTCAGAAATGCACAGGTTTGGTAGGTTTCCCTAGGTGGCGGCTGAGCTACAGGCCAAAATCTACAGGTAGGCACTTTGCAAAATACACCTATGTTTTCCTTCAAAAATTTGGCTGTGTCCACGTTGCGCTTTGGGGCATTTCCTGTCACGGGCGCTAGGCCTACCCACACAAGTGAGGTATCATTTTTATCGGGAGACGTGGGGGAATGCTGGGTGGAAGGAAATTCGTGGCTCCTCTCAGATTCCAGAACTTTCTGCCACAGAAATGTGAGGAACATGTGTTTTTTTAGCCAAATTTTGTGTTTTGCAAAGGATTCTGGGTAACAGAACCTGGTCCGAGCCACACAAGTCACCCCATCTTGGATTCCCCTAGGTATCTAGTTTTCAGAAATGCACAGGTTTGGTAGGTTTCCCTAGGTGGCGGCTGAGCTACAAGCCAAAATCTACAGGTAGGCACTTTGCAAAAAACACCTCTGTTTTCCTTCACAAATTTGGATGTGTCCACGTTGCACTTTGGGGCGTTTCCTGTCGCGGGCGCTAGGCCTACCCACACAAGTGAGGTATCATTTTTATCGGGAGACGTGGGGGAACGCTGGGTGGTAGGAAATTTGTGGCTCCTCTCAGATTCCAGAACTTTCTGCCACAGAAATGTTAGGAACATGTGTTTTTTTAGCCAAATTTTGAGGTTTGCAAAGGATTCTGGGTAACAGAACCTGGTCCGAGCCCCACAAGTCACCCCATCTTGGATTCCCCTAGGTCTCTAGTTTTCAGAAATGCACAGGTTTGGTAGGTTTCCCTAGGTGGCGGCTGAGCTACAGGCCAAAATCTACAGGTAGGCACTTTGCAAAAAACACCTCTGTTTTCATTCAAAAATTTGGCTGTGTCCATGTTGCGCTTTGGGGCATTTCCTGTCACGGGCGCTAGGCCTACCCACACAAGTGAGGTATCATTTTTATCGGGAGACGTGGGGGAACGCTGGGTGGAAGGAAATTCGTGGCTCCTCTCAGATTCCAGAACTTTCTGCCACAGAAATGTGAGGAACATGTGTTTTTTTAGCCACATTTTGAGTTTTGCAAAGGATTCTGGGTAACAGAACCTGGTCCGAGCCACACAAGTCACCCCATCATGGATTCCCCTAGGTCTCTAGTTTTCAGAAATGCACAGGTTTGGTAGGTTTCCCAAGGTGGCGGCTGAGCTACAAGCCAAAATCTACAGGTAGGCACTTTGCAAAAAACACCTCTGTTTTCCTTCACAAATTTGGATGTGTCCACGTTGCGCTTTGGGGCATTTCCTGTCGCGGGCGCTAGGCCTACCCACACAAGTGAGGTATCATTTTTATCGGGAGACGTAGGGGAACGCTGGGTGGAAGGAATTTCGTGGCTCCTCTCAGAATCCAGAACTTTCTGCCACAGAAATGTTAGGAACATGTGTTTTTTTAGCCAAATTTTGAGGTTTGCAAAGGATTCTGGGTAACAGAACCTGGTCCGAGCCACACAAGTCACCCCATCTTGGATTCCCCTAGGTCTCTAGTTTTCAGAAATGCACAGGTTTGGTAGGTTTCCCTAGGTGGCGGCTGAGCTACAAGCCAAAATCTACAGGTAGGCACTTTGCAAAAAACACCTCTGTTTTCCTTCAAAAATTTGGCTGTGTCTACGTTGCGCTTTGGGGCGTTTCCTGTCGCGGGCGCTAGGCCTACCCACACAAGTGAGGTATCATTTTTTTCAGGAGACGTAGGGGAACGCTGGGTGGAAGGAAATTCGTGGCTCCTCTCAGATTCCAGAACTTTCTGCCACAGAAATGTGAGGAACATGTGTTTTTTAAGCCAAATTTTGAGGTTTGCAAAGGATTCTGGGTAACAGAACCTAGTCCGAGCCACACAAGTCACCCCATCTTGGATTCCCCTAGGACTCTAGTTTTCAGAAATGCACAGGTTTGGTAGGTTTCCCTAGGTGGCGGCTGAGCTACAAGCCAAAATCTACAGGTAGGTACTTTGCAAAACACACCTCTGTTTTCCTTCAGAAATTTGGATGTGTCCACGTTGCGCTTTGGGGCGTTTCCTGTCGCGGACGCTAGGCCTACCCACACAAGTGAGGTATCATTTTTATCGGGAGACGTGGGGGAACGCTGGGTGGAAGGAAATTTGTGGCTCCTCTCAGATTCCAGAACTTTCTGCCACAGAAATGTGAGGAACATGTGTTTTTCTAGCCAAATTTTGAGGTTTGCAATGGATTCTGGGTAACAGAACCTGGTCCGAGCCACACAAGTCACCCCATCTTGGATTCCCCTAGGTCTCTAGTTTTCAGAAATGCACAGGTTTGGTAGGTTTCCCTAGGTGGCGGCTGAGCTACAGGCCAAAATCTACAGGTAGGCACTTTGCAAAAAAAACCTCTGTTTTCCTTCAAAAATTTGGCCGTGTCTACGTTGCGCTTTGGGGCGTTTCCTGTCGCGGGCGCTAGGCCTACCCACACAAGTGAGGTATCATTTTTATCGGGAGACATGGGGAAACGCTGGGTGGAAGGAAATTTGTGGCTCCTCTCAGATTCCAGAACTTTCTGCCACAGAAATGTGAGGAACATGTGTTTTTTTTAGCCAAATTTTGAGGTTTGCAATGGATTCTGGGTAACAGAACCTGGTCCGAGCCACACAAGTCACCCCATCTTGGATTCCCCTAGGTCTCTAGTTTTCAGAAATGCACAGGGTTGGTAGGTTTCCCTAGGTGGCGGCTGAGCTACAGGCCAAAATCTACAGGTAGGCACTTTGCAAAAAACACCTCTGTTTTCCTTCAAAAATTTGGCTGTGTCTACGTTGCGCTTTGGGGCGTTTCCTGTCGCGGGCGCTAGGCCTACCCACACAAGTGAGGTATCATTTTTATCAGGAGGCGTGGGGGAACGCTGGGTGGAAGGAAATTCGTGGCTCCTCTCAGATTCCAGAACTTTCTGCCACAGAAATGTGAGGAACATGTGTTTTTTTAGCCAAATTTTGAGTTTTGCAAAGGATTCTGGGTAACAGAACCTGATCCGAGCCACACAAGTCACCCCATCTTGGATTCCCCTAGGTCTCTAGTTTTCAGAAATACACAGGTTTGGTAGGTTTCCCTAGGTGGCGGCTGAGCTACAAGCCAAAATCTACAGGTAGGCACTTTGCAAAAAACACCTCTGTTTTCCTTCACAAATTTGGATGTGTCCACGTTGCGCTTTGGGGCGTTTCCTGTCGCGGGCGCTAGGCCTACCCACACAAGTGAGGTATCATTTTTATCGGGAGACGTGGGGGAACGCTGGGTGGAAGGAAATTTGTGGCTCCTCTCAGATTCCAGAACTTTCTGCCACAGAAATGTTAGGAACATGTGTTTTTTTAGCCAAATTTTGAGGTTTGCAAAGGATTCTGGGTAACAGAACCTGGTCCGAGCCACACAAGTCACCCCATCTTGGATTCCCCTAGGTCTCTAGTTTTCAGAAATGCACAGGTTTGGTAGGTTTCCCTAGTTGGCGGCTGAGCTACAGGCCAAAATCTACAGGTAGGCACTTTGCAAAAAACACCTCTGTTTCCCTTCATAAATTTGGCTGTGTCCACGTTGCGCTTTGGGGCATTTCCTGTCACGGGCGCTAGGCCTACCCACACAAGTGAGGTATCATTTTTATCGGGAGACATGGGGGAACGCTGGGTGGAAGGAAATTCGTGGCTCCTCTCAGATTCCAGAACTTTCTGCCACAGAAATGTTAGGAACATGTGTTTTTTTAGCCAAATTTTGAGGTTTGCAAAGGATTCTGGGTAACAGAACCTGGTCCGAGCCACACAAGTCACCCCATCTTGGATTCCCCTAGGTCTCTAGTTTTCAGAAATGCACAGGTTTGGTAGGTTTCCCTAGTTGGCGGCTGAGCTACAGGCCAAAATCTACAGGTAGGCACTTTGCAAAAAACACCTCTGTTTCCCTTCATAAATTTGGCTGTGTCCACGTTGCGCTTTGGGGCATTTCCTGTCGCGGGCGCTGGGCCTACCCACACAAGTGAGGTATCATTTTTATCGGGAGACGTGGGGGAACGCTGGGTGGAAGGAAATTCGTGGCTCCTCTCAGATTCCAGAACTTTCTGCCACAGAAATGTGAGGAACATGTGTTTTTTTAGCCACATTTTGAGTTTTGCAAAGGATTCTGGGTAACAGAACCTGGTCCGAGCCACACAAGTCACCCCACCTTGGATTCCCCTAGGTCTCTAGTTTTCAGAAATGCACAGGTTTGGTAGGTTTCCCTAGGTGGCGGCTGAGCTACAAGCCAAAATCTACAGGTAGACACTTTGCAAAAAACACCTCTGTTTTCCTTCAAAAATTTGGCTGTGTCTACGTTGCGCTTTGGGGCGTTTCCTGTCGTGGGCGCTAGGCCTACCCACACAAGTGAGGTATCATTTTTATCGGGAGACGTAGGGGAACGCTGGGTGGAAGGAAATTCGTGGCTCCTCTCAGAATCCAGAACTTTCTGCCACAGAAATGTTAGGAACATGTGTTTTTTTAGCCAAATTTTGAGGTTTGCAAAGGATTCTGGGTAACAGAACCTGGTCCGAGCCACACAAGTCACCCCATCTTGGATTCCCCTAGGTCTCTAGTTTTCAGAAATGCACAGGTTTGGTAGGTTTCCCTAGGTGGCGGCTGAGCTACAAGCCAAAATCTACAGGTAGGCACTTTGCAAAAAACACCTCTGTTTTCCTTCAAAAATTTGGCTGTGTCTACGTTGCGCTTTGGGGCGTTTCCTGTCGCGGGCGCTAGGCCTACCCACACAAGTGAGGTATCATTTTTTTCAGGAGACGTAGGGGAACGCTGGGTGGAAGGAAATTCGTGGCTCCTCTCAGATTCCAGAACTTTCTGCCACAGAAATGTGAGGAACATGTGTTTTTTAAGCCAAATGTTGAGGTTTGCAAAGGATTCTGGGTAACAGAACCTAGTCCGAGCCACACAAGTCACCCCATCTTGGATTTCCCTAGGTCTCTAGTTTTCAGAAATGCACAGGTTTGGTAGGTTTCCCTAGGTGGCGGCTGAGCTACAAGCCAAAATCTACAGGTAGGTACTTTGCAAAACACACCTCTGTTTTCCTTCAGAAATTTGGATGTGTCCACGTTGCGCTTTGGGGCGTTTCCTGTCGCGGACGCTAGGCCTACCCACACAAGTGAGGTATCATTTTTATCGGGAGACGTGGGGGAACGCTGGGTGGAAGGAAATTTGTGGCTCCTCTCAGATTCCAGAACTTTCTGCCACAGAAATGTGAGGAACATGTGTTTTTCTAGCCAAATTTTGAGGTTTGCAATGGATTCTGGGTAACAGAACCTGGTCCGAGCCACACAAGTCACCCCATCTTGGATTCCCCTAGGTCTCTAGTTTTCAGAAATGCACAGGTTTGGTAGGTTTCCCTAGGTGGCGGCTGAGCTACAGGCCAAAATCTACAGGTAGGCACTTTGCAAAAAAAACCTCTGTTTTCCTTCAAAAATTTGGCCGTGTCTACGTTGCGCTTTGGGGCGTTTCCTGTCGCGGGCGCTAGGCCTACCCACACAAGTGAGGTATCATTTTTATCGGGAGACATGGGGAAACGCTGGGTGGAAGGAAATTTGTGGCTCCTCTCAGATTCCAGAACTTTCTGCCACAGAAATGTGAGGAACATGTGTTTTTTTTAGCCAAATTTTGAGGTTTGCAATGGATTCTGGGTAACAGAACCTGGTCCGAGCCACACAAGTCACCCCATCTTGGATTCCCCTAGGTCTCTAGTTTTCAGAAATGCACAGGGTTGGTAGGTTTCCCTAGGTGGCGGCTGAGCTACAGGCCAAAATCTACAGGTAGGCACTTTGCAAAAAACACCTCTGTTTTCCTTCAAAAATTTGGCTGTGTCTACGTTGCGCTTTGGGGCGTTTCCTGTCGCGGGCGCTAGGCCTACCCACACAAGTGAGGTATCATTTTTATCAGGAGGCGTGGGGGAACGCTGGGTGGAAGGAAATTCGTGGCTCCTCTCAGATTCCAGAACTTTCTGCCACAGAAATGTGAGGAACATGTGTTTTTTTAGCCAAATTTTGAGTTTTGCAAAGGATTCTGGGTAACAGAACCTGATCCGAGCCACACAAGTCACCCCATCTTGGATTCCCCTAGGTCTCTAGTTTTCAGAAATACACAGGTTTGGTAGGTTTCCCTAGGTGGCGGCTGAGCTACAAGCCAAAATCTACAGGTAGGCCCTTTGCAAAAAACACCTCTGTTTTCCTTCACAAATTTGGATGTGTCCACGTTGCGCTTTGGGGCGTTTCCTGTCGCGGGCGCTAGGCCTACCCACACAAGTGAGGTATCATTTTTATCGGGAGACGTGGGGGAACGCTGGGTGGAAGGAAATTCGTGGCTCCTCTCAGATTCCAGAACTTTCTGCCACAGAAATGTTAGGAACATGTGTTTTTTTAGCCAAATTTTGAGGTTTGCAAAGGATTCTGGGTAACAGAACCTGGTCCGAGCCACACAAGTCACCCCATCTTGGATTCCCCTAGGTCTCTAGTTTTCAGAAATGCACAGGTTTGGTAGGTTTCCCTAGTTGGCGGCTGAGCTACAGGCCAAAATCTACAGGTAGGCACTTTGCAAAAAACACCTCTGTTTCCCTTCATAAATTTGGCTGTGTCCACGTTGCGCTTTGGGGCATTTCCTGTCACGGGCGCTAGGCCTACCCACACAAGTGAGGTATCATTTTTATCGGGAGACATGGGGGAACGCTGGATGGAAGGAAATTCGTGGCTCCTCTCAGATTCCAGAACTTTCTGCCACAGAAATGTTAGGAACATGTGTTTTTTTAGCCAAATTTTGAGGTTTGCAAAGGATTCTGGGTAACAGAACCTGGTCCGAGCCACACAAGTCACCCCATCTTGGATTCCCCTAGGTCTCTAGTTTTCAGAAATGCACAGGTTTGGTAGGTTTCCCTAGTTGGCGGCTGAGCTACAGGCCAAAATCTACAGGTAGGCACTTTGCAAAAAACACCTCTGTTTCCCTTCATAAATTTGGCTGTGTCCACGTTGCGCTTTGGGGCATTTCCTGTCGCGGGCGCTAGGCCTACCCACACAAGTGAGGTATCATTTTTATCGGGAGACGTGGGGGAACGCTGGGTGGAAGGAAATTCGTGGCTCCTCTCAGATTCCAGAACTTTCTGCCACAGAAATGTGAGGAACATGTGTTTTTTTAGCCACATTTTGAGTTTTGCAAAGGATTCTGGGTAACAGAACCTGGTCCGAGCCACACAAGTCACCCCACCTTGGATTCCCCTAGGTCTCTAGTTTTCAGAAATGCACAGGTTTGGTAGGTTTCCCTAGGTGGCGGCTGAGCTACAAGCCAAAATCTACAGGTAGGCACTTTGCAAAAAACACCTCTGTTTTCCTTCAAAAATTTGGCTGTGTCTACGTTGCGCTTTGGGGCGTTTCCTGTCGTGGGCGCTAGGCCTACCCACACAGGTGAGGTATCATTTTTATCGGGAGACGTGGGGGAACGCTGGGTGGAAGGAAATTTGTGGCTCCTCTCAGATTCCAGAACTTTCTGCCACAGAAATGTGAGGAACATGTGTTTTTTTAGCCAAATTTTGAGGTTTGCAAAGGATTCTGGGTAACAGTACCTGGTCCGAGCCACACAAGTCACCCCATCTTGGATTCCCCTAGGTCTCTAGTTTTCAGAAATGCACAGGTTTGGTAGGTTTCCCTAGGTGGCGGCTGAGCTACAAGCCAAAATCTACAGGTAGGCACTTTGCAAAACACACCTCTGTTTTCCTTCAGAAATTTGGATGTGTCCACGTTGCGCTTTGGGGCGTTTTCTGTCGCGGGCGCTAGGCCTACCCACACAAGTGAGGTATCATTTTTATCGGGAGATGTGGGGGAATGCTGTGTGGAAGGAAATTTGTGGCTCCTCTCAGATTCCAGAACTTTCTGCCACAGAAATATGAGGAACATGTGTTTTTTTAGCCAAATTTTGAGGTTTGCAAAGGATTCTGGGTAACAGAACCTGGTCCGAGCCACACAAGTCACCCCATCTTGGATTCCCCTAGGTCTCTAGTTTTCAGAAATGCACAGGTTTGGTAGGTTTCCCTAGGTGGCGGCTGAGCTAGAGGCCAAAATCTACAGGTAGGCACTTTGTTAAAAACAGCTCTGTTTTCTGTGATGTGTCCACGTTGTGTTTTGGGGCATATCCTGTCGCGGGCGCTAGGCCTACCCACACAAGTGAGGTATCATTTTTATCGGGAGACTTGGGGGAACATAGAATAGCAAAACAAGTGTTATTGCCCCTTGTCTTTCTCTACATTTTTTCCTTCCAAATGTAAGACAGTGTGTAAAAAAGACATCTATTTGAGAAATGCCCTGTAATTCACATGCTAGTATGGGCACCCCGGAATTCAGAGATGTTCAAATAACCACTGCTTCTCAATACCTTATCTTGTGCCCATTTTGGAAATACAAAGGTTTTCTTGATAGCTATTTTTTACTCTTTATATTTCAGCAAATGAATTGCTGTGTACCCGGCATAGATTGAAAACCCACTGCAGGGTGCAGGCCATTTATTGGCTCTGGGTACCTAGAGTTCTTTATGAACCTATAAGCCCTATATATCCCTGCAACCAGAAGAGTCCAGCAGACGTAACGGTATATTGCTTTCGAAAATCTGACATTGCTGGAAAAAGTTACAGAGTAAAACGTAGAGAAAAATTGATGTTTTTTTCACCTCAATTTCAATATTTTTCTTTTTCAGTTGTTATTTTCTGTAGGAAACCCTTGTAGGATCTACACAAATTACCCCTTGCTGAATTCAGATTTTTGTCTACTTTTCAAAAATGTTGCGGTTTCTGGGATCCAGCGTTGGTTTCATGCCCATTTCTGTCACTGACTGGAAGGAGGCTGAAAGCACAAAAAATCATAAAAATGGGGTATGTCCCAGTAAAATGCCAAAATTGTGTTGAAAAATTGGGTTTTCTGATTCAAGCCTGCCTGTTCCTGAAAGCTGGGAAGCTGGTGATTTTATCACTGCAAACCCTTTGTTGATGCCCTTTTCAGGGAATAAACCACAAGCCTTCTTCTGCAGCCCATTTTTTTGAAAAAAACGAACTTTTCACTGTTTTTTGGCTAATTTCTTGGCCTCCTTCTAGGGAACCCACAAAGTCTGGGTACCTCTAGAATCCCTAGGATGTTGGAAAAAAAGGACGCAAATTTGGCGTGGGTAGCTTATGTGAACAAAAAGTTATGAGGGCCTAAGCGCGAACTGCTCCAAATAGCCAAAAAAAGGCTCGGCACAGGAGGGGGGAAAGGCCTGGCAGCGAAGGGGTTAAGGAGATCTTCATCATTCATCTTTTTACATGTTTTTCTTTTAAATACCATGCAATTTGCCTTATGGGCAGGAAAGCCTACTGAGAGATGGCATTAATATTTAAAGGGAAGGTTAGCGTTGCCAAAAGGGGTTATTTTGACAGATTGAATTTTATGTTTTAAAACTGCACAGCTAGCCTACAATGGTAGGCTTGCAGGCATGTTTTCCTGTCACTGCAGTGGGTGGCACAGTGCGTGCTGGGTCCACTACTGACATTTACCATACTGGCCCCTAGGTACACTTTGTACTATATACTAGGGGTGGGCATAGCTGGTGTTATTCTCGCTAGTGTAACTACTTGTAATTACTGCAAACTTACTTGCAATTATGCAATTTATGTGAGTATCATAATCCATCATTTAGTGCTATTTTGTTAGTGCAAAGTTCACGTTTGCGTCCAAAATAGCACTCAACGCTACAGGACACAAACAGCTGTAACCAGCAATCGCTCGCCCTCTCTTAGTTCGTTGTTCCTGTGCTCCTGTACTAGTATTTTTGCCCCAAATGACTCTTAATTTTTCCAGCTGGTGTAATCATGTAATTTCAGATCACAAGAGCAAGGAGTAATTACTGCAATTACTCTGATCACTCTGGCATAGTTAACATTTCACCTAGTCCTACCATATGCTAGAAACCTATATGTAAGTTAAACAGGACAGTTAGGAGTAGAAACAATGTTGACATGTTTTAGGTGTGAAAGCCCATGCACTGGGGCTTTATTAGCAGAACCCTAGTGCACAGAGACAAAAAAAACATTAGGGGTGATCATGCACAAAAGAGTGCATTTTCTTACAAGGTCAGTGAGGGGGATGATGTAGACAGACAGTTGAGGTAGAAATGGCTTAGACAGTGGCAGATATAGATTATGGGCTAAAATATAGCTCCCACTACACAACTGCCGAGAACAGCAGCTTATGTTTTGGTTGTTTGAGCTATAACGAGAACGGAGGTATAATTACGTAATGTGGCATAAAGGCATGATTTAGGGAATTTCTCATAACAAATGTAATACGAAATTCTTGAAATTACATGAATTAGCATTTGGCAATTTAAATTTCACGTGGTACTAATATAGAGGTTGGTACGAGAGTGATAAGGGAAAGGTCATGAGAGAGGGCGGTATTGAAAGACATGAAGTCAATTATACTGAAAGAGAGAGAAGTAAGGAAGACAAAGGTGAAGTAGTACATAGGGATAGAGGTAGGATAATAGAGAGTGTTATGGTAGAAGACATGAGGTGAAATAAGGAGAGAGAAATGATGGACTATTTTTAATGTAATTGCCACCAAATGTCTCAGAGTGTGAGGGTTAATGCTGAGTAGGCCAGACATACACATTAAGGGGAAGATTAATTATTTTTAAGAGCAATGCACCCCAGCACAGCCACTTAAGTCACTGCGCAAAGTGGAGAGAGCAGCGCAGAAACATATTTATTGAAAATGACCGCTGCTGCACAGAATTCAGCACTGGTGCACAGACAAGCTACCTAGCACCATAAGCAACCATGTTGCAGAGGTGTGTGTGCATGTGACTTGAACTGGAAACACACCCATCCAGTAGAAAATCCTATATCAAGATGAATTCTGAAGCATTCAACACTGTATTTGTGCCGAATGGTGCAGCACTCGTGCAATGTGTGGAGAGTTTGTAAAATGAAAACATTTTTCTATGTTAGTTTTTTCTTGTAATTTGTGTGGCAAGAAAAGTCCGGTGAGGAGTTTACAACCCTAATAGCTCTAACTCGAGCAAATGCGAGACTCGTTTCATTGAAAATGTTTGTGTTACTTTTGTAGGCGCGGTACCACCTTGCGCACAAATTTCACACAGACGACTAGATTATGCCTCGAAAAAATGCTGTTCGTCTATCCCTGGCCCTTTCTTTATTGTAAACTCTTGTTCTCTGTCTCCAATGCTCACAATTGCGAAGAGCATAAGTAATTGCAGTTGCGCGTGCTGGTCTGGGGAATATTCCCCGAGCACCTGCTGTTTGTGTCATGTTTTTGGTATGCTTACCCCAGCCTAAGTCAACCCGTGTTATTATAATCAGCACGACTGCAACATGCTTAGTTTATAGGTATAAACAAGAAACTTGGATTTTTGTCAAAATTGGTTATTCTAATTGTTCTAAATCACACCAAAACATGTAAAAAGCGCACATATTAATTAGTTGGTTTGTACAATATTTAACCAAGTCGATCTGACACACTGTATTACAGGCTGGAAGTGTCACATTTTGCAGCGATGAGCACTTGCCTGGCTAGTTAAAGCGCCTTTAAAAACAGAGAAGGCCGCCCACCCCAAAATGAGTAGGTTGCAAAATACAGTGCACATAACAAGCGTCAGTTCAAGCACTGAGACGGTGAAAGAAACTCAGTAGCTGCTCACCTCCGTGTGTAATCAGCCAGTCACGTGTAAACTCAGCCTTTCATCAGCTGATGTTAATGAAAACCGTACTACTAGATGCCATGAAATAATAACACCTGTTATGAACAGCACTTGGAACCTGCAAACATGCAGCGCCACGTGGCATGAAAAGGACACATTATTAGCAAAATTACTCCCACAAAGGGATCGGAAATGTTGATATAAAGCTTCATTCAGTGACTGAAGGTGTACTGCCAAGAGATGCAGGTCCATCCCATTTTGTAAATTGTAGTTGTATAGCACTTACTACCCCTGATGAGAAGCGTTTTGCAGCAAGTAACACGCTACTTCGGAGCCCAGCATTAGAGGTTAATAGTAAAGTAGTACTTTGGTAATTCCTTTGTGCACTAGTTGTGTTAGGTCTGTGCTCTTCATTTTTTGTGTGTTCATTAAGGGAAGTAGTCATATTTTTGTTTGTAAGTAGAGGTCATGTTACTTGGGAATCTTTTCTGCATCCAACCCCATCTCCACGTCATGTAGTGATCCACTGCACTTTTCTTTTACTAAACCAGGAAAGATGAAAGGCAGACTTTGCCCAGCGGCTTTAAAACATGTGATGGCAAGATCACAGCCATCTGCATCAATTGCAGCACCCACTGATCTACTGCATATTATGAACTTCTCCCGAATCAGTAAATATATGCAACTATGTGCAATGGAATATCACAGTAAACATGAAATATAGGCGAAGCGATGCATTATTTCACTAGAGGGTACAGTCTCTCTCAACAGAACCAATGAACGGAGAAATGCCCCCTGCACTGCTGCACTAAAACTACACGAAGGCGCATTGTTAATGCATGGTCGTCCGCTTCCACCATTCCTCCACTGTGCCACCTGCGCCTCTACTCCACCATCTCTTCTCTCCTAAAATTCCCATAGCGCTCTGAGTCGTCCAGTGACTGAGACAAATTCGTGAGGTATGCGCTTGTCCGCCTAAGCAGGATGTGTGTGCAATCACTGGGTCACAGATTCCAATCCTGACTGGGCCACCTCAGAGCTTCATCCCTCTAAGGCTGATAACATGAATACTATTTGGTGGCTTAATAGTACCACCTGTTCCTTGTAGCACTATCAGACGTTAAATCGGTGGCATCTAACTTCTATACAGAAACATTTCATTATATTTCACGCCTTGAAAAGCACCACAAATAAATACATGGGGTAGGGGGTGAGAGCATGCGTGGCAACAGCCTGTCACAAACCTGGCCTCCTTTCTCCGTGGCCCATGCCGTAGCCAGTGTGCCCCACATAACATGGGTAAAAACATTTCTTCCATGGGTGATGGTAGGCGTGCCAGTGCTGCTTGCAAGGCGCCCGAGGCGGTAAAGTGCTAAAATACTGCCACAATTTATGTGGCAAGAAAAGTCCGGTTAGGAGTTTACAATGGTAACAGCTCTAACTCGAGCAAACGCGAGACCCATTGCATTGCAAATGTTTGTTTTGGATGCAGTCTGGTCTGACAATCTTATTACATTGGGCTTTGTGTCAAAACTATGGGTGGTTGAGCAAATCTACCTAAATTAAATCCGATGAATGCCCATTGACATAAAGTGAGGCAAAGGGGTGTAAAGTGGTAGAAAACAGTGGGGATCACTATTTCTGCTGCGGAAAGGACACTTTTCCAGAGTAAAATACCTTTTGGCTGGAAAGAAAATGTTGCAAGACTTTAAGCTGCTTTGTCTGCTTTGCATGACTTGCTCAAATCCCACCCTTAGTAACTCGGGCCCTGCAGTTTCAGTTAAGCATGTTTGACTGTCAACTTAGAAAATAAGCTGTTCTTGGAAGCATTATTATATCACTCATTTTGATGGTGCCACCCATTTTACCAGGGGGTCCGTGGAAGGTGGGGGACCCTGGGAAACGTTCCACCATGCCTACACCTCAAAAAGAACGCATTAAATACAACGCAGAGTCAAACTTCCTGAGGTTCCAAACTGGCCCCAACCTTGTGCTGCGAGGGTATTGTGTGTAAAAAAGTATTGGGCCACACAAACCGAGGGATGCAGACAGCACAGTCTAATGAAGAAGAAGCTGCAGAACAAGAATGAGCGAATGCATCCATCTTCATTTGTGTGAGAAAAGTCCCTCATCAGTAAAACGCCAAATCCCTCTGCCTGTGCCAGGCAGACTAGTGACCTTGAAAAGTGAGAGGGCGAGTGGCGTGCCAAACATACCCCCTGCCTCCTACAGCAGTTCGAAAAGAGCATTATACATACCACAGTGAAATTCCTACACTATTTTATTAATTTGGGGAATTTTTAAAGGCCATCCTGCCAGTGCAAATAACCAACTGTTAATGTTTTTGTGTTGGTAAAGTTTGTATAAGGAAAAACAATCTATTAAGGAAGATCCAAAGAGCACCATTATTCTAAGAGTGCATGCAGACCGGTCTGGCACATTTACCTCATTCCGTCACACATGACCTTGTCACAAGCGAGCTGAACTATGGGAACACTCTCCATGCGAGATCAGCAAACAACTCACCAGAAGACTGCAACCCACTCAGAACTCTGCAGTAGAGTGACTCCAATGCAACGCACACCTCACACCACACCGGAAGGAGCTCCAGTGGCTTCTCATGCCCAAACAAGCACAGTTCAAACTCCTCACTCACAAGTTTAAAACAGTGCACAACACTGGCCCAGCATACCTGAATAATTGCATCTTGCTTCACAAACCATCCAGACACCTCCGCTCAGCCAGACTCCTATTTGCATACATTCCACGGATATGCAAAACCTAATCCAGTGTTCCGGCTCTATCCAACTTTTCTCTAAAATGTGGAACGATCTATTGTTATCTATCAGAGCCTCCTCCCCAGTTCTTGTGTTCTGCAAGAAGTTGAAGACCCGGCTGTTTGAATAGTTCCCTTATGCCCTAGCGGAGGCTGGACTCACACCTGCTCAGTGCTAGGATACCCTCTGGGGTGACGGTGCTAAATAAATCCTTATAACATAACATCCTTATAACATGCAGCAGCGGGACCCCCTAGGGCAAGTGCTCCGAGGATAGTGTGTGTAAAAAAGTATTAGAACACACAAACAGAAAACATGTAATTTACGTAATGTGCTGCAACATGACCAGATAAAAAATCAAGTGCAAGTAAATCTTTCATGTCCTAACAGTGTCTCTGTCATTTGGAACACTATGAATATTGCTGGACTTGGCCCTTTTTACAGGGTCATCCCCAGACATTTTGTGCCTTCAACCTCGTGTTTTGTGAACCAGTTTTTGTTGACCCTTAGAGCTCTGTAAGCATGACCATTGCAAAGGAGTGCTAAAGTGCTTGTCCTTTCTTCTTTAAACACAGTGAAATTGGCTTAGACCCAATTAGCACATTTAATCTATTTGTAAGACTCTAGTAAATTGGTATTACAGGTACCCAGGTTCTGTAAATTAAATGCTACTAGTGAGTCTGCAGCACTTATTGTGCCTCCAACATAAGTAACCTTCAAAACATGTCGAAGGCCTGCCATTGCAGCCTATGTGGGCAGTTAAAACTGCCTTTTCACCTGGCAAGATAAACCTTTTGCCAGACCAAAACTGTCATTTTTAATACATATGTAGGCCTTGATTTGCCCATAGGGCAAAGAGCAGTATATTTAAAAGGTTGGGCATCTGCTTTTTAGTTTTACATGAACTGAAAGCGAAAAACTCTTAAATTCACCTTTCACTACTGCAAGGCCTACCTCTCACATAGGAAAGCATTAGGTTAATTCTTACATTTAATATGTGATAACTTTCAATTGGGAGCAGGTAGGAATGTTGAGGCTAGTGTCTAAAGATTTGTAATGTGCGACCCTCTTTAATGGTAAAGTTGAATGTTGTCACAATTCTGAAAATGCCACTTTTAAATGTTGGCATTTTCTTGCTCCAGAAATTTGGTGCCTGCAGTCTATGTCTGGGTGACCTGACCAGGTGTAGTTGGCAGTTCAACCTTGTTTATTCCTCCCAGGCAGCCACACAATAGAGGGAATAGTATGCCTGGATGGGCCATCAATTGGCAGGATAGGGGGACTTACCTGAGTACAACTCCACTTGCAACTGAGTAGGTTGTGCCCTGCCTTCACACAAAGGACCTATAAGCACTGCATTGTTCATTCAGCCAGCTTGGAGCCAGGACAGGGGAAGAAATAAACGTTAAGATCTTCATAGGGAATTCTCTAGAAACTTCTCTAACTTCAAAGAAGGCACCAGGTATTAAAACTGACCCCCAGACCCAACCCTTCAGTGCACTCCTGGACCTGTGGATAGTCCAGAAGCAGGACTGTCACACTTCTTCTCTGCTTGCTGAGAAGGAAGGCTGGACTTGCACCCTGCATCTCAGGCTGAGGTGACTCTAAGGGTTAGCTGACTGACTTCCTGTTTTGATCTACTGGTAGATAAAAAGCTCCAGAGGTTCCCTGCAACTGCCAGTTGACCAGCTGCCTGGACCTGCAACTGGACCTGCCTGAGCCCTGCTGGCCTTTGCTAGGGGTGCCCATCAGGTCCTGGACCCCTGGTATGGCCTCAGTTGAGCTCATCTCCAAAGAAAGGGAGAACTTCTTAAGTTTTGGTTCATGAAAATGAGACAGTTTGCACCAGGATCTTGCCACCTGCAAATGCAAAGATCCAGTGAACCTGACTCTTCACACTACAGTGACTGCCAACAACACCCAGCAGTGCGATATCTGCAATTCACACTACAGAATCGACAGCTTGTGGTGACCGCCAACAGGAAGAGCCAGCAATGACTGTCTATGACACCCAACTGGATCTTTGTGCGACAGTGATGACTATCTGCAGTGCCCGGCCTGCTCTTTGTACTACATCGACAACCAACTGGGATACTCTCCCTGCTCTTAAAAGTCCCTCTAACCAAAAACAGAACTCTTCATTCTGGACTTCCTGTTTTGAGCTACTGGTACATAAAAAGCTCCAGAGGCTCCCTGCAACTGCCCAGTTGGCCAGCTGCCTGGACCTGCAACTGGACCTGCCTGAGCCCTGCTGGCCTCTGCTAGAGGTGTCCCTCAAGTCCTGCACCCTTGTTGAGACCTCAGTTGAGCTCATCTCCAAAGAAAATAAGAAATCCTGAAGTTTTGGTCTCTTTGCAAATGGGAAAGTTTGCGCCACGATCTTGCCACCTGCGAATGCAAAGCTCCAGAGAACCTGACTCTTCACGATTGCCAGCAACACCCAGCAGCACAAACAGCTCGTGGTGACCACCAACAGGAAAAGCCAGTAATGACTGTCCATGACACCCAACAGGATCTTTGTGCGACAGCGATGACTGTCTGCGGTGCCCAGTCTGCTCTTTGCGCTACATTGACTTCCAACTGGGATGCTCTCCCTGCTCTTCACAGCCCCTTTCACCGCAAACAGAATTCTTCATGCTGGATTTTGAAGGTCACTCTTTCAGCTGAACTAACCTGGCCCCATCACAGTTGGCTTGCGCTCCATCACAGTTGGCCTGAACTTGTGACTGTCACCCAGTCTCACATGACCAGATAACAGTGAGTGGCACTTTGTGCTTTTAGGCACTGTACATACCTGAAATCTTAACAATTGCATATCGCTGGTTCTACTCATTGCATTTTTGTCATTTTAGTTTCAAGTAATTTATTAAATATTACCCTGTTTGTCTAAACTGGTAAGGGGATTTTCTTGTGCTATTTTTCCATATTTTTATTATTAGAAGTGCTGCATAAATACTTTGCACATTGCCTGTAAATTAAGCCTGACTTATTTTGTGCCAAGCTGCAAGAGGGTTAAACACAGGCTAAGCTAGGGTTTGCTTGTGTTTCATCCTGACAAAAATTGTGGTTACTGCTTGAGTAGGGTTTCACTCTCCTCAGCCAGTAACCCAATTTCTAACAAATATAATTTTTCACATCTGCTTAAGGTGTTTTGGTGAACTTTTGTGATTTTTAAAAACATGCATACTTCAGTAGCAAACATTTGAGGATTTCAGCATGACCTGAGGTCAAGTACTCACATCTGCTGCATTTGTCTCAAAAAAGAGGTGGCGTTCAGGTGGCACTACATTGCCTTTTCTAAATTCAGAGAAGCACTTAATTACCATCCTCAAAAGTCTTCCCTATTCCAGTCCTACACAATCACCCTTCTGTCGCACC
The DNA here is from genome assembly GCF_031143425.1 of Pleurodeles waltl. NCBI lineage: Eukaryota > Metazoa > Chordata > Amphibia > Caudata > Salamandridae > Pleurodeles > Pleurodeles waltl. Next base: position 324,015,992 of record NC_090436.1, read on the forward strand.
TGCATAGACTTCACCTATCAGAAAAAAAAACTTCACAGATAAAAGTCTTCCCTATTCCAGTCCTACATAATCACCCTTCTGTCGCACCTGCATAGACTTCATCTATCAGAAAAATAAACTTCACATGTGCCCCTCTCAACATGGCCGACAAAGGAAGTTGATACCATGTTAACCATACAGGAGAAGTTAACCTGTAGAAACATGGGGCCTGATTCACAAAGGTAAACTTAGACCTAAAGTCTAAGTTTAGACCAAAAGCCTAAATTTAGACCTAAAGTCTAACTTTACTTGTAGTAAAGTTTGACTTTTGGTCTACGTTTATACTTTTGGTCTAAACTTAGACTTTTGGTCTAATTTTATCTTTGTGAATCTGGTCCATCCTTTTTTTATTCTATATCTTGGCACACTTCATACACAGCAGAAAGTTAAGTATATTTGTTTTATTTCATTTAATTTTTATGACTTGTATTTTGTAGAATTTTAGTAGGCAAGCGGATTGGCACGCTCTAGAAGCAGTTTTTGACACCAACTCACTCTACGCGACCTGGAGCCCTGCTGAGTGATCAGCCCAGCAGCTGCTCCGTGTATTATGCATGTGGTATGCCTTCTCTGCTCAGTGATGAGGAGGTAGCCGCAGCTTCTTATATTTGTGAAATAATTATTTGAATGCAAGAAAAGCTGGGAAATGTATTTATTGTTTTGATATTCGGGGGTGGGGCACAGCATTTGACTTAAGGATTGTGGTAGTCCTGTGAGCTTTCTGATTACTGTGACCTATTGCTTAGCTGGAAGTGCTGCTTTTGCTTTAAAATATGATGGGTATGTGTCCTGTTGTCAAGGGTGCAGACTAAATAGAGAAGTTACTGAGACCTAACTCAATACTGGATTGTACAGTAGCCAAAGGGAGAAAGATCCCACTGTGGTGTTAACCTCTGCAGTAATGGATGGTAAGCATTCTGCCAAGTAGAATCATGTTTCATCGACCAGTTCTGTGGACGCAGCTAGACTCATGGTAGAAGACTGAGAGCCAGCCCCTGACATAAAATTCCTGCAAAGAATGATCAACAAGGCTATTGAAGTCGCATTTTTTGCTTGTGTTGGACAGCCTGTGACAAAGTTGCCTAAAGTATCTGCCCCCAAGGATATTGGCTTAGCCCACTCTAAGGAGAAGAGGGTTAGGTACATTCAGGGCACATGTCTGAAGATATTAACTGCCCACCTGAGAAAGAATTTTCCCTTCCTTGATGCTCTCGTCAGATAGAGAACGACTATTTCTTCTGCTAGTACAGGAGAAAATAACCTGATTCTTTGTCCACGCATCAGTCCACTATGGTATTGCTTTCCAGAGAATAGGCAAATGAGGAAAGGACCATTTTTCAAGTCTCCTAGCAAAGAGGTATCCTCTTGGAAGATTTCCTGAGGAATATCCATCTTCAGTCAAAATGGATTCCCTGATAGCAGGGTCAAATGGGATTATAATAATTTTAGAAAATGCATCTTCCCCTGCCTCTATCAATAAGGAGGTGGAGAGAGAACTACAGAGACCAAATGCAGCCCCCAATTTTGCTTTTCGGGTGGGTGCAAGTTACTTAGATTATACAATCAGTTCTCCCAAACTTCCTAGCTCTGGTGGAAGAGATGTAACAAGTAGAGGACAGTACTTCCAGACTATCCATTATGGAATAGCAGGTTAGATGTGTTTTTGACATCTCCTTTGATTCTTTGTTTGCTACAGCTGTGGCTTCTGGTTCTTATATCATTGCTAGATGCTGTAAATGGATTCTTTCTTAGGAAACATTGCACACAAATCTGTGGTAAGCAATCTTCCCTTTTCTGTTGTAAAGATTTTTGGCCCTCAATTGGAGTATTTAGACAATAAGTCAGTCAGGTACTATAAATTGGTCCTGCCCATATTTAGGGATTAATCAAATGTGTTCAAGATCTACTAAAAAGGGCACTGTCATTCCGGTACCGGAATAAGAAAAGGGACACAGATGTTATTCCCTAAAGTTTCTAGTTTAAAAGAGATCAGAAAAATATTGTCAGACTTTGCCGTAATCATACCTCTAAACATAGTATCTCCCCCACCAAACATTCTTGCCACACACTTTGTTCTATTAAAAAACATTCTCTTCTTTATTCATGTGGAAAAATGCATTTGTGTAATAAGAGTGCTCGGTGATGGTTAAACTGCTCAAATCCACGATGTCTATGCTGATGGAACCACAATTCCCAGCATCCTGGAGTACACATGATTAAGGGTGTAATTCTTTCTGGAATTTTCATGATTGAGGGCGTGGTACTGCTATAAAAACCGACCACTCCCATTTCCCTGTGCTTACTATTTTGGACTTTGCCTGGATTGGATTTGGTTTGGTGATTCCCATCTGGATTTGCCCTTTTGGTCCCCTGCCGTGCAGTGGATGGTCTCTGGAGTTCCAAGAAGCAAGTGGACGGACTTGCTGTCCTAAGAGTGTTTACTTTTCAGGAACATTTCTTTTTTGAAAGACTGCACCGAAGCCGAATGTTTCATGTTTAATAACATTGTTTATTTTGCAGACAGAATGGAAGCTGAGAGTTTCATGTTTAGTAACATTGTTTATTTAGGATAGGAAACTGAAGTAATTGCTTGTTTCATCTTCAGTATCTTTGTTTAGTTAAAAATCTGAAAAGCAAAGGGGAGTGTTTGACCTTTAAAAACTTTGCTTTAGGAATATTGGAAGCTTTATGTTATTTTAGTTTAAATATGCCCTGGGGATTAGTTACAATTCTAGTGCAACATATTTTTGTTTAAAAGGATTCTTTTAAGTAAAACTAAGCAGGGTCATTTGCAGACTTTATAAAAGGTTCCAGCTGAATTGAATTATGTTATTCTTAAATGTTTAAACAGATGACACATTTACACTTGCGCACTCATGTTTTAAAAAGACTTCTTATTTAAATGTTTTGTTTATTTGAAGAAAGAATCAATATAAGAGCGCATTCTATTGTGAAAGGTTAAACATTGGAATTCTCTGTGTTTCTTGAGAAGAAAGATTCATAGGTATTTTTGCAAAGTTGAAAAGTTACAGTTTTAGAATTCATTGTGCAATTTTGGACAAAAAGATGTAAACTAAAAGACATTGTAGATTTCATATTATATTTTAATTATTAGATAAACATATTTGAAGGATATTAATATTTCTCCTGAGATAGTATTTTTGTGAATATATTATGACATATTTGCGTATTACTTGCCTTATAATAAATATTGGATACATGTTTAAATATCCTTGTAATTGGCTTCTATGCATGTCTAAGAAACTTTTCTTATTAGATTGCCTTTCATGCTGATCTTCTTTTTCCCTTTTGACTATGATATTTGAAGTGATAATTGCCAACAATAAATCATAACAGAACAAAGACACAAATCCCGAGGAATCCGACATTGACAAATATCATCCTCTACAGTATTTGAACACTTTAAATTCCTTTTTTCCATATCAACAATTCAAAATGGTCATTCTTCAAACTCTTCTTCCACTGGTCAATCGTGGCATAATCTTAACTTCTATTGCAAGGTGAGATGCCTATATCCATAATCAAATAAATCTGGAATCTCAAAGATTTCTGAGGTTTTTGGTTTTGAATCAGCATCTTCAATCTTGTGTGCTTCACTTTGGATTATCCTTTGCTCCAAGGGTTTTCACCAAGACATTATCCCCATTGATACATGGCCTTCAATGTTGATTTTACCATTCCTGGATGACTGGTTATTATGTGGGTCTTCTATTTCCGAGGGCCTGGAAGCCATCAACCTGGTGTGAACCTGCCTTTCTCAATATGGTTTTCTGTCTAAATCCAACAAGTTACACATGCTTCAAGCCCAGGAGCTGCAATATATAGGGGTACTGTTTAGTACCCAGACAGGAAAAGTCTTTCTTTTTCCCTTACGGAAGCAGACGCTGATTACATGTTTAAGAAATCTTGTGGATTATCCGGCGCTACAGTGAGATTCATCTACTCCCATGGGCCCATCAACACTTGTGTCACATGCTTAACAGTTCCTTCCATTTTGTGAACCACAATCTAGATTTACAAGTACTTGGTTCTGCATTCTCAACAAGTGTCTCAGAGATTGCAAATTTAGCTCATTCCCAAACACCTCAGCAGGAGAGTGTTTGTAGACCCATTACCCATAACATTAAGTATAGACACAGGCAGTTTGGACTGAGGTTTGACTATGCAACATCACTCTGTTCAGGAACTTTGGTCAATCATAGAGCATCGCTCTCCATGCATTTTGAAGGAGTTGGCAGTGCTCCTGAAAACTCTGTGGGCCTTGTCTCCATTTCTCAAAGACCAAGCAGTTCAAATCCTGGCTGGCCATCTGGTCGAACAGAGACAAATCTGTTATCAGTGACTGTGCTTTATCTTCCCTGGAGGGAGGATGGGAGTGCACACCTCATGAACCAAATGTTCACCTCCTCAATATATATGTATCTGTTCTCTTGGGTGTTTCATGAGATTGTACGGAGGTTAAGAAAATACATTAGAGGTTTACACAAGGCTTTGGAAAATGTTTCCAGATGGTGTAATTAACTCAGGAAATTTGCCTTCTTCATCCTTTGAGAGTGAAAATTATTCAAATCTTAAAAAATGGCTTCTGGTAACTCTGTCAGTTTCTACTGTTTGTAGTCATCAAGGTTACCATGGGTCCAACCATTCATCACTTCGACCCTTTAGCCCCTATGCTCTGTAGAGGTTTCCAGCTAAAGAGGCCAGTCACTCATACCCTTACCCTTCAAGCGATCTACCTTTGGTACCAAAATTATTTTACTGCTTTGACATTTTTGTCATTAAAGGTCTTCTTTGTCATGACTCCATCAAAATTATTTCATGCTAAAATAGTTCCAATGTTAGATCCAATAAACATATCATATCATCTTTCTCAGGATCTAATACTCCCTGTATTTTTCCCTTCCACTTCTTCACACCAGGAGAGGCTTTGGCATTGTTTATATTTACACAGAGCATTCTCTATATACACCTTGAAAGAACTGCTTCTGTTTAAGAATTACATTTCTTGTTTCTCAATTTTGGGTTGGTGTAGGAAAGTGGGTCATTATTAGGTGGGGCTTATTCACCCTCAGCTAGTAATAATGCCACAATGATATGTCAAGTCAAGTCTAAGTAAAGGAACCCTTGCTCAACCCTTCGTAGCATAGCAAAGGAGCAGGTTGGCTTAACTTAGGAGACAGGTATGTGTAAACATTTAATACCACAAAAATAGAAAATAAGTAAAAGACACAAACCAATTCAAATTGAGCATCAATTTATAAAAGTACAGAGTAATTCTATTTTTGAAACATCACCAAAATGATAAAGATCCATTGTAGGGGACCAGAGGTATGAATTTTCAAAGATTAAATCAAAAATTGTGCATTGTAGCACTAAAAGGCTTAAAGCGCCACTCACAGCTATCTGGTCGCGCTGGACAGAGACAAGGTAAACATTTTAGAACGAGCACGATGGAGCACATGTCGGATAGGCTGAGGGCTAGGTTTTGGGGCTGGATTTAGATCTCAGCGGAGGGAATACTCCATCACAAACATGAAGGATATTCCATCTAATATTTTATGATCCTTATATGATATATTTTTTATTTTTTTAGTCTTTTGACAAGTTGCCTAGTCAACTTCCAGAACAACACAGGAGGAGAAGGGGGAAGTAGAGAAAGAGAGAGATCAGGGGCTGAATCCAAGTGATGAGAAGGCCCACTCCATTTGGTCCATGCAGCTCCCACACAAAGCTCACCTCTGCTGTGTTTGGCATGGTGCCCCTTCTACAACCCAGAGGATTGGCCATTTCTCACAAACACCAACCCACTGGTCACCTCTTCACAGCCCTCACATCTAGGTCAGACAAGTTGGTTCCCCTACACATTCCTACACTGACAGTGTCTCCCAGGCCTTCTCTCCAACATCTGAGGAACATACCCTGGTGAGGAGCAGGTAGCCACTAGTCACAAATCTACGCCTCACAACCTCCAACTTGGCACCACAGCCCCGGGTTGTGGACCTTCTGTTGGAATCCAAGGGCGTCCCAGGCAGAGACGACTGGCAGACATCCATGTCGGAGAGTGGGAGGAAGGCTTTTTCTAGCAGCAGTCAGATGTGAGACAGGATATTTGTGACATAGGGGCTACACTGTCTGACATGTCCGCCGCACTGCAGGACATGCACCAACTCCCAAGTTTGGTGCACAGAATGACCCAGGTGTTGGAGAGGATCGTTACATCGTGGAAAGACATGGGGAAGAGGTTGAATGACATCATGGCCATACAGAGGGAGGAGAGTGCAAGACACCATGCATTGGATATGAAGATGATGGAGGGGATACTTAAAATTATACCAGATGCCAAATCCTTCACAGTCAATACAATGAGGGGAGCCAACACATCTACCTGCACTATTCTGCCTCCAACCCCTGGTTAGGCAACCTGCACCGTGCCCCCCAATCCACTATGGGAACACTCACCTTGCATACGCCCTCTGATGCACAGTCATTTACCCTCCATGTACAAGCTCCAAGACCCTCTGTTGAGGCAGACTCCACACTGGACAGGTTCAGACACCTCCTGTCCAGGCAGACCTACACACTAGAAAAGCTCAGACACCCCCTGGCCAGGCAGACTTTCACACTGGACAGGCTCAGACACCCACCGTCCAAGCAGACCCCCAGACCGGGCAAGCTCAGACACCCACTGTCCAAGCAGACCCCCACACTCGACAGGCTCAGACACCCGTTGTCCAAGCAAATGCCCACACTGGACAGGCTCAGACACCTACTGTCCAAGCAGACCGCCACATTGGACAGGCTCAGACACTCGCTGTTGAAGCAGACCACCGACACTGAACAGGCTCAGACACTGGCTGTCCAAGAAGATCCCTACACTGGACAGGCTCAGACACCCCCTGGCCAGGGAGTCCCCCACATTGGACATGCTCAGACAACCGCTGTTGAAGCAGACCCCCACACTGGACAGGCTCAGACACCCGCTGTTCAGGCAGACCTCTAAATTGGACCAGCTCATACACCCTCTGTCCAGGCAGACCTGCACACTTGGCAGGCTCATACACCTGCTGTCCAAGCAGACTCCCACACTGGACAGGCTCAGACATCTGCTGTCCAAGCAGACCCCCACACTGGACAGGCTCAGATACCCGCTGACCCAGCAGACTCCCACACTGGACAGACTTGGACACCCACTGGCCAGGCAAACCCCCACATTGGACAGTCTCAGATACCCACAGTCCAAGCAGACCCCTACACTGGACAGGCTTGGACACCTGCTGTCAAAGCAGACCCCCACACTGGACAGGCACCCCTCCCACGTGCAACTAAGTACGCCAGGAAATGTACAACATTGCAAAGGTCCTCACCACCAAAACTGAGAAGACACAGTCGAGATTCCCCAATGAGCACTTTGACAGAGGCGTGCACAGCACTATGTAAATAAATGAAATTTTGCACATTTGAATTTGATTGGTAATTAGTTGATGATGTTCAAAGGCTTAATATGGCTGTAGGCCTTGTATGTGTCAACAATGTGGGTAAGACATGTTTGTCAATAGTACCATCTGTGTACAGTTGTGTCATGTGGAAGGCATAGCTAACCAACTCAGATGCAGAATTCCATTCTATGGTTCCAGCACAGACAGTGAACTATACAACACACTTGCTTTTTTAATATATAGATAAATGTAATAAAAAAAACACAACCGCCCATTGGGAAGAGAGACACGAAAATAAATATTGCTCTTCACAGAGTAGAAGCAGGGGACATGGAGAGGGTTGGGCAAAATAAATAAAATACGTCAGGAAACGTCATGGAAAACAGTCTATTCACATGGGGGAAAATAAATCTCCAGTCCAAATAAAGGGGGTGATTCCGACTCTGGCGGGCGGCGGTTGCCGCCCGCCAGGCGGCCAAAATAGCGCTGCCCCAGGACACCCCTTACCGCCAGCCTCTTCCTGGCGGTGAAAACCGCCAGAAACAGGCTGGCGATACTGCTTGCAGCGCTGCTCTGGCGGATTCTCCCAGCCGGGGCAAAACCGGCGGAGAACCGCCGGCCCCGGCTGGGCGGTACAGCCGCGGTCAGAATGACAATTGAAGCACCGCCAGCCTGTTGGCGGTGCTTCCGTCATTCGTGACCCTGGCGGTCCATGAGCGCCAGGGTCAGAATGACCCCCAAAATGTCCAGTCAACAGTCATTCTGGTCATCCTCTTTCTCTATGACAACAAGATCCTCTGCTATTGTGGCCTTTTCCTGGCTGGCTATAGGAGGTCCTGACACCCCATGGGACTGAGACACATGTGTAGGGGGTAGACAGAGTTGGAGGAATAACAGGGGTACTCATGGACAATGGTGTGGGAGGGATGCTGCGACAGGGCAGAAATCATGGCTGCACCCAAAGAAGTGAGGGTGGCACTGATTGAATCCTGGGAGTGGGTCAAGTCATCTTGGTGTCCTTCGCTGTTCTTCTGTTAACTGCTGGAGGAGCCGAGAGAGGTTGACCTGATCCCCCCTCAGATGCCACCAACCCTTCCTGGGATGCGGACACAGGGATCACAACACAGGGAGGAGTTTGGGTAGCACAAGAGGAGCGTGGGGTGTTGGGGACAACGCATATCCCAATGGGACTAGGACAGCCACATGGAAGGGAACTGGTGGCAGGGGTGGCAGCTGGGTGCCCCATTGGACTGGATGCCTCATGTTCTAGGGAGGGGACAGAGGCAGACATAAATGTTGGAGATTGTGGCTCTGAGGACACCTCTGGCTGATCAAGGTCTTCAATGTCTGGGGGAGAAGTGATATCCTCCCTCCACTGGCCAGAGGTGTCCAGATTAATGTCCCCCCCTACAGTTTTCACAGCCTCCACCCAGACATTGCCTTCAGAGTCCATCTAGGTTGGTGCACTTCCCCTGCCCGTAGATCATAGGTCTTCAAACTGGGGGGCCTCAAGTGATCCCGGGGGGGCACCAGACTCTGGCCAAAAGAACCATTATACAGATAACAGGCCTTTGTTTTAAACAGAAGCATGTTATTGCATTTTTAAAAAGGTAAATGTACTTAACTTCAATGTTTAAATAGGTCTAGACATATTTAAACATTGCCATATTTATAAAATAATTGTGAAAAAAAAATGAGGGGGGCCCAATGATTTTTATTTTTCAACTGGGGGGGGCACGGCATTAAAAAGTTTGGAGACCTCTGCTGTAGATGGTACAGGCCCCTACTCCTCCTCTTCTTCCTCAGTATACAATAGAGGCCATGCCCGCCGTCATCCCCAAGTAGCTCTCCTTGGTCCCCGGTCCTGTCCTTGGTCTTCTTGGCCAGCCGGTTCCACTGAAATGGAAGTTAAAACTTTATTTAGTTGTCCAAATCATGGCAAGGCACATGAGTATCTGAAGCAAAAGCTAAATTTGTCCACCTTTGATCTCATCTACCAATTCCAGCTGACTTTGATGCCCAATAGAATGTTTACTATCACTGATATGTCTAGACATAACTCACACATTGACATCTGTCACATTTGTGGGTGGTATACCCATCCTGTAGTGACAAAGCCTAACCTTAAGCAAAACCTAAAAATCTTGTTTAGGCTTTCAATGGCCATAAAAGTTGTACGTGTGAATTATTGGACTGAAGTTCAAGTTACCCAAAGATATTGGGACAAGAGTTTCCTGTCCTCACTACCTAGTCTTCTTCACAAGTCAGTCTACAAGTTGAGAATGAACATGTTCTGGATGGAGCTGTCCACTTGAAAGCCATGGACCTGAATCACAAAGGTAAACTTAAACCAAAAGTCTAAACTTAGACCTAAAGTCTAAGCTAACAACGAGTAAAGGTAGACTTTAGGTCTAAACTTAGACTCATGGTCTAAAATATAGATGTTTTGACTCAGTTAACCTTTGTGAATAGGGCACCATGTGTCAATGATCACCCTGCCCAGTGCAGACTTAGTAGCCGAAAAATATTGCATATCATCTGTGTAGCAAGGTCTGAGTCCACATAAATGCTTGAATGGGCGTACAAGTGCAAACTACCCCTTGGCCCTGACCTTTGCTAAGCTGTGAGTACATGCATTGGGGGATGCTTGAAACTATCTGCCAATCTACATAGCATGTGCCACATTTGGCAGTTCAGGATTTTTGGTTGGTGCTGCACACCAGTTGACGCATGTGGAAAGTTGGCTCAGCTAGTTAGCTGTGAAATGAGACAGACGAGCCACTGTTGTAAGGACAGATGCATTCGTTCAACCTTGGGAATTCCGGAACCATTTTGTTTGAAACAGGTATTCCAAAGTTACCCATTACTCCTAGATACAGGAAATTATTTTTTACACTAATGATACACACAACCAAAGCATGCATGTCACATGATCCGACACAAGAAATGCAACCACTTGATATCACATAGGACAGTGTCTTGCCCATCCATATGCCATTGCACCAGCAGTGATGAGGCCCTTGCTTCCCCAGTCATGGTGGAGGCATTGCATTTCTTTATATGAAAGCATGAGTGATGGCTATTTCCCCTATAGTGTCCAGCACACGACAAGTCCCAGAATGCACTTTGGTCAGTGCTTCAAAAGTGATTCCATGTGGCATTGGCCTTATGACTGCTAATACAATAGCTGTGATTTTGGGCAAAGAGACATGAGAGGCACAGAAAGAGCATGCATGTCACAGCATCCAACACAAGAAATGTGACCACTTGACCTCACACTGGACGGTGTCTGGCCCATCCATTGAGCATTACAACTAGCAGTGATAAGGCACTTGCTTTCCCACCCATGGTGGAGGAGGCATTGCATTTCTTCATATGAAAGCATGAGTGATGGCTATTTCCCCTGTAGTGTCCAGCACATTACAAATCCCAGAACACACTTTGGTAAGTGCTTCAAATGTGATCCCATGGGGCTCTGGCTTTATGACCACTGCAGCAAATGCCCAGATTCTGTACATGATGACATGTGATACATGTTTGTACAGCTCTGTTAACACGCACAACATGCTACCAGACACAGCATGCAAGCAATGCACTCACCATATCTCTGCTGCTCCAACTCCTCCAGCTGAGCATCAAGGGTCGGCCAAGCTGTACTCAGGACCCTCCTGTACAGTGGCGTGAGGCAGGGCCGGTACATGTGGGGCTGGGAGGACTGCCCCAGCAGTTCTTGGGTCCTCAGATGGGCTCAAAGTTTCAGGTCCTCCAAGCATTTACGGCACGTCCTGGCACGGCGGTGGTGTACACCGACTGAACTGCAGCACAATTTGCTCCCAAATTCGGGTGCATGCTGCATTGTTTAATTGGTCCTCGGGCCCCCTTAAAGCAGAGGGTAGTGGTCCAGCACCCCCCTCCCAGCTAAAATGTCAATTTCCTTTCACCGAAGGGGGGTGCCCTCTCTTCAACTCCCTCAGCCATGTTGAGGGCAGTAAGGATGAACTGAGCAGCAGGATGGCAGAGGATCCAGTCTTTAGCGGAGGATGACTTAGAATGACTAGAAAATGGCTGCCTGCAACTTCCTGTCTGGGACTTCCTGCCTTGCATTTCCTCTATGTCACTTCCTGTTGATTATCATTGGGTTCTGGCCCATCGCCAGATTCTAGACCCCAAGTGCTTGCAGGGCGTGGCACTGTTATAAGGATGGAAATAAAAAAACAAGTGAAAAATGGAAATCAAATGTGACATATGCAGGCATGTAGAAAGGGCATGTATGCTGAGGGAGGAATGGAATGTCTTGTGGTTACACTTTACACTACAGGACTTCCCAGCACAAGTTTGCACTTTGCTTTGCATTATGGTACATGTGTTCAACATATCTTACTCACAACTTGGGAAACTGTGCTATATCACCAATCCAGGTTCAGGTTGTGATGCCACTCCCTGGACACGTAGTACCAAGTACACTAAGGGCCAGGGGTACAGTGTAAGACTGGGAAGCCATTGCAGCACTGACTAGTTTCTCACACCAGCCCAAAAACAGAAAATGTAAGTTCAAGTGTGTGAATCATGCAGGATTGCAGGATTACAGTTTTTTAACTGGTTACACATATTGGCATGACAGTTCTGAAACAATACACCATAATGAGACCTGCCCCATCCCCTCCAGTGCCCGTAACAACGGCCCAATAACCCTCTGGCCAGTCAAGACATGCCCCCGACGTATGCACTACCGGCAGCGGCCCTTCAGTTATTGCACATGATTTACAATCACTACACTGCAATTTCTCACGGCAGGAAAATCCACCTTGGTTACAAGGACAGCCCATGTGATGCGGTACCTTCACCCCAATAGGCAAGCCCCTTTGTGAAGCAGAGGCCTCTTGTGACACAATCTAAGGAGGTCTCACACATACTAAGCTTTGATCCCCAGAGCAAATGAGGCCTTAAGTGAAGTTTGACACGCTAGTCCATGACGTGCACATGATAACATGCACAGACAATCTTTTGACTCCGGGGTACAGCTGTTGTATACAGACATTATGTACGAGTCGCAAAGTAGTCTCAGGATGGCATATGCAGACAGAGGGCCTCATTCTCACCCTGGCGGTAATTACCGCCAGGGCGGAGGTCGGCGGTAGCACCGCCAACAGGCTGGCGGTGCTCCGCCGGGCATTCTGACCGCGGCGGTACAGCCGCGGCCAGAAGCGGAAAGCCGGCGGGCTACCGCCGACTTTCCGCTGCCCGTCTGAATCCTCCATGGCGGCGGAGCGCGCTCCGCCGCCATGGGGATTCAGACACCCCCTACCGCCATCCTGTTCATGGCGGCTCTCCCGCCATGAACAGGATGGCGGTAGGGGGTGCCGCGGGGCCCCTGGGGGCCCCTGCCGTGCCCATGCCAATGGCATGGGCACGGCAGTGGCCCCCGTAAGAGGGCCCCAAAAAGTATTTCAGTGTCTGCCCAGCAGACACTGAAATACGCGACGGGTGCAACTGCACCCGTCGCACCTTCCCACTCCGCAGGGTCAATTCTGAGCCGGCATCCTAGTGGGAAGGTTGATTTGCCCTGGGCTGGCGGGCGGCCTTTTGGCGGCCGCCCGCCAACCCAGGGCAAATGTCAGAATCACCGCCGCGGTCTTTCGACCGCGGTGCGGTGTTCCGACGGCCGTCCGCCAAGGTCAGAATGACCGCCAGAGTGTTAAATGTCCACCAATCATCATTGACAACAGACTGCAAACCACATGAGGCCATGCCACATGTTGCTCAGGTGAAAAAAGTGTCAACTAGCTGGTCACGCACCTGCATACCCTTCCCTCTGTTTTGTACAATGGCCCAATGCACGGGTTCGGACCTAGCTGAAGGTCCAGAGGTCTGTTTAAGTAATGATTTAATGCTATGTTGTGCAATACACAACAGGCTCCGATAATTTTGCACACAACCTGACTGGAGTACAGCAGCATCCCCCTGTACGATCAAGACAGCTGAATCTTGACTTCAGGAGCTCATAACTGCATTCAATGATGGCTTGTCTACATCTGTGTGCCCTACTGTACCCATGCTGAGGCACAGCAGTTGCACATCTGTATGGTGTGAGGAGATGAGGGGAGAGTGCATATGCAGCATCACCTGAGGAAGGAAAAGGAGTGACATATGATCTGTATAGTACATGTTGCATGAATTGGTACATGCTGTGTCTGTTTGGGGCATGAATTTGGGAAGAGGATCAACTCTGTCTGATGTTTGTGCACATGTACATACACAATTATACATCTCATACTGGTGTGGTACACCCAGCACATGTTCGAAGCAGGAAATGAGGAAGAAATCCATAGCTACCCTTTGCCTTCTGACCAGAGTATGGGGCATTCGTGTGTGGCAATGGGCTCTCCTATTGATGCAGCTCAGTACCTGATGCAGGCATCGTGACTGGATTTGTGTGGGAGATGACTAAAAGGTCACATGTGACCCTCTGGAACTATAGCAAAGAAATGGAGTATATAGACATAGGTTGGGATGGCGTGGAAGCGGCAGGTCAATGAGTCAAGATCCTGCTCTCACTCAAACCATTTCCAAGATTATATCAGGGAGAAAATGGTATCTGGACAGGACATCTTTGCTGGACATTCTAAAGAGAATTATCCATTGTCTAAAGATCCTCTCTGCTCTCCTCGCCTCCTGCTCAATTGATCCTGTCGCATAGCAAGGGGCAAACTGACAAACACATTCAGCAACATGTTGCTAGGCCTGAAAGGGTTTGTTTGTGTCGGCTTTGCTTTTATTTATGCAGCAAGGCTGGGAGTGGGTGTGAGCTTAGGAGTTTCAGCTGGAGCTACGTGGGGAATAGTAGGCACTCATAGAGGTGTGTGATGGATCCCAGCAGACTGTTGCAGGACAGTCACCTACACCTTAATCACTAGAAAGCTTGACCACGGCAACGCCCTCTACGCTGGCACCTCAATCAAGAACATAAAAAAACTACAACTCATCCAGAACACCATTGTCAGACTCATTCTGGACCTTCCTCGCCGAGAACATATCTCCCAACACCTGAGGGCCCTCCACTGGCTACTGGTCGAGACATGAATCACCTTCAAGCTTATCACCCACACATACAAGGCCATACACAATGCAGGACTAGCCTACCTGAACCACAGTGTCTCCTTCCACACCCCGCCAAATCCTTCCGCTCTGCCAAGAGGGCCCTGGCCACCATCCCTTGCATACGCAAAACCACCACCGGAGGAGGATCCTTCACCTACACTGCAACGAAGAGCTGGAACAACTTCCCTCTGCACCTCAGACAAAGCCCGTTGCTCACCATCTTCAGGAAGAACCTCCAGACGTGGCTCTTCGGATGAGGCCCTTCCCCACCTCCCCAGCACCGTGAGATGCTGACGGGTGAGTAGCCGTGCTCTACAAACACTGATTGATTGTTTGATTGAGGTGTTGCATTATGCATTTCTGCCTGATCCGGCCTGATTGCAAATGATCCGGCCCGAGGGCAGATTATCCAGCGCGAGTGCGGATGATCCGCCTGGAGTAAGGATGGTCTGGCCTGAGTAAGGATGGTCCGCCCCGAGTGCAGACGATCCACCGAGGGCGGACGTAAAGATACTTCTTGTAACTTACCTTTGTGAATACTTTTGATCTAAACCTAGACCTACCTTTGTTTACCTTTGTGAATCAGCCCCATACTATATAATCTTTATATATATTGCAATGCTAATGTCTGCCACTGCTTGCTTTGCTGCAAGTCTTTACTATGCAATAAAGTAATAGCCAATATTAGCATTCTAGAGTGCATTATTTCCAAGTTTGTTTTCCTAGGTAGGATTTGCCCTAGAAATAATATGTTATAGCAGTACAACAGCAGTATTTCTTTCACATATTAGAGGTGAACAAAATTAATTTGTCTGCTCACACCCGTCACAACAAGACACATATGCAGATTAAGGGAACATTATCCAGCAGTAGAGTGAGAAAATGATGAACATGAAGTTTTGCCAGAAAACGTGAAACAGCTAAAATAGTTAGCCATTGGTATGCCTGATTGCACAATAGGAAGTAAAACTAGACGGACATATCTTAGGGCCTAAAGTAGTGCACCTCTGAAGATTTGAAAGGAACGATTCCCAAATCAAGATGGCACCCAAATATATGGATGGGGCAGGAAAACACTGCATCTTAAGGACAGCAAAACAAAATGAACTCTAATCAGTACCAACTCTGTTCCTTGAACTCACACAGATTGATATTGGCATTGAGAAATCACTAGATTATTATACTATCAATATATATTAAGTATTTTATTGTTTTTGTGGGTTCCCCATTTGCTCTGAACTGTTTAAACTGTAAATGGGATTAATGTGAATTAAAAGAAGCGTTATGTACAAATAGCTCTTGACTGGGCACTTTTGCTATATTGTTGCATGGATTACTGTACACTAGGTTCAATCCATATACTCTTAAGTTGCTCACCTATGTTTACCTAAAATGCAAGGATGCTTACATGATTTCTAGAGATCCTGTGGTTATTCTCTGTTAGAAATTGGGTTTCTGGTTGGAAGAGGTATGCACCTTTTCCAAGCAGCAACCATAATCCTAGTCGGGGTAAGTCAGATACACATCCTAAATTAACTTGTGCTCACCTTCTGGTACTTTGGCACTGAGCAGTCAGGCTTAGCTTAAGAGGAAATGTGTAAAGTATTTATGCAACATTTCAAATAATAAAACAGTGAAAATACCACACAAACATCCAACAAGTAGAACTTGAGATAGGAAGTTTTAAATAATAAACTGAAAAATAGCACCTAGAAGCAATAAGCATCTATGTGGGGTATCTGGTCATGCTGGACCGGGACAAAGTCAAAAGTACAGGCTGACCGCAATGGAGCACAGGTTAGGTACAGGGACCAGCCTTGGCTTGCTGAACAAAAGTACCTTGATCCAGGTTGCGTTGCTATCAAAGGGGTGCATGGAGCAGCTGTAGCGATGAGTTGGAGTCAGGCAATGCAGCAGAGGCACCAGTTGGCAGGGCAAGACTCTCAGATGGCATTGTCCAGTTGCTGTAGCAGGTGAGATGGAAGTCTTGGAAGTCTTTTGTGTCCCTGAGACTTCATATAACAGGAGGCAAGCCAGCAAGCCCTTGGAGTCACTTTGGGTCTGGGTTACAGAGATGCAGATCAATTCCTTCTTACCACCAGGCAAGGAGGGCAGCAGGGCAACACAGCAGAGCAGGAGTTCAGCAGAGTCCAGAGTGGCAGGTCTTTCGCCAGCACAGCAGTCCTTCTTCCTGGCAGAGTATCCACAGGCCATGAAGTGTACTGAGTTGCTGGTGTCTGAGGTCCTGTACTTATATCCAATTGTGCCTTTGAAGTGTGGGAGACTTCAAAAAAGGACTTTGAAGTGCACAGAGTCCCTGTCCGTCCTGTCCTGGCTCCAGACTTACTACAGGAGGGTACGCAGCCCGTTGTGTGGGGACAAGACACAGCCTAGTTAGGTGTAAGTGTCAACTCCTCTCTCCCATCCTGCCCAGGATGGCACATCAAGCTGTGGATTGCCCATCAGTTACACCTATGCTCCCGTTGTGTGTAGCTGTCCAAAGGGAATGCACAAGGCCAGCTGTCACCCACCTCAGATATCTATTTAGAGAAAGGCAGAAGACATCAAATGGCTGAAGTAAGAAAATACCAACTTTCGAAACTTGACACTGTCAGAAATACAATTTAAAATCTGACTTCATCATAATTCCAGAGACACCAAAGTTGGGGATCAAATCTGTTCCCAATTGGAAATTACACTTATAAAATGTAATAAGGCAATCCCAATATTATCCTATGGGAGAGATCGGGATTGCAGTGCTGAAAACAAATTTTAGAGCTTTCATTACTGAGATATATAAAATGTTTCAGTTCATGTTCTGCTTTTTAAATTCACTGCACCCTGCCCTTGGGCTGTTTCTGGCCTACCTTTGGGGTGATGTATGTGTATAAAAAAAGGAAGGTTTGACCCTGGCAAGAGGGTTATCTGGGAAAATCGACATGGCAGTTTATAACTGTACACACAACCTCTGCAGTGGCAGGCCTTAGATGTGCTGAAGGGCTATTTAAGTGGGTGAAACAATCAGTGCTACAGGCTCACTAGTAGCATTTAATTTATAGGCCCTGGGCACAGATAGTGCACTTTACTAGGGACTTATAAGTAAATGAAATGTGCCAATTGTGGATAAGCCAGTGTTACCATGTTTTAAGAATGGAGTGCATACACTTTAACACTGCTTAGCAATGGCAAAGTGCCAGGAGTCCTAAAGTCAGCGAAAACGAGGGGGTAGTTTGCTAGCATTTTGCGCTGGGTTCACATCATAAAAATGACTCAAATTAGTACAAAATGTTTTTTTTTAATTGTTTACTTTCGAGTGTAAAACTTGTGTGTTGGAATTTGACTAAAAGTAACACAAAGTAGCACAAAGTGCTTCTTTGCTTCACTTAGCATCAAGGGTGTGTTACATTGGCATTTCCATGCAACCACCCACCCTTTTTGATGCAAAACCCTGTCTACTAAATATGTGAGACAGGTTTTGCGTAGAAAAAAATAACACCTTTTGCACCCAGGCATTAAAAGGAAAAATGATTTAATATCTCCTTTCTTTTCTCACTTTGCATGTGTGCTGCAATGTGCAGCACACATAAATAATAAGAAAAGTCTTATAAGTTGCAGTGGCATAGAATTTTGTACTAGAAGGGCAAGCCTTCCAGGACAAAACCTATGCTAGGCACACACACACACCCTTGCACTATGGAGATAAGGTGTGTGTGTAGTGCATGGCAGCTAAAATCTGTGCCAGCGCTAGGGAGAGGAGAGATGAGAGCCATATCTATGTAGATGTGGCGCTCTTCTGCTCCCTCCCTGTCATGCAACACAGCACAGCATTTTTGGCTGCTGCATTGTGTTGGTGGAAAGTTTAGTAAATCTGCCCCGAGGTCAGCAAAACAGCAAAACAAGAGGTCTGAAGACAAATGGTTAGGAGAAACCACCCCAAGGATGCCGGGCCTAACATTCTCACATAGAGTACTGTCACCCCTGCAGTTACACTTATTGTGTGACAACGCTCTGAGATTAAAATACTCTCTTGCACAAACACACCTTTTTGGTATTACTAAATTCCTAGAACTATATCTCTGAATCTGCTTAAACAAACCATACCTCCCTCGGTCACAATCCAAGAATATTGCAACTGTCCTATCGAGTCCTAGATACATGCTTCCTGGAATTCGGAAAATCTAAACTCTGCTGTGAGCTAAGGCCTGCTGGCTAGACCTTAGCCAAAATATACTCTGTTTAAAATGACGTTGCATTGGCTCTTAGCACAGTGTCTTAACAACACAAGACTGGTTGATATTGTGCTAAGTCACCAAGTTAGAAGTGGGGTCACTGGCAAATCTCACTAACAAGTGCATAATATACAGGTGTTCTGTACAGGGTACTTCCTTACTACTTGTGTTCCTGGAATGGATTTTATGGCTCTGTGGCAGTAAATATTTATTAAAAAACAAATATTTATTTTGTGATCTTCAAGGGCCATAGAGAACTGCCCTTATTCATATTTTAGCTATGTTCAATTTTCAGGTATGTGTCGCCACTGGAATAACTTTTGAAATGGAATTGAGTTTGGATCAATCCTCTAGATCTGAAATTAAACTCAAATTCTCTCAATCAGTTTAAATGTCATGTGATTATATATATATTTTTTTGTTTATCTAAATATAGTTACTTAATGGCTAACTCACATCTCTGAACTGGACAATAAATCAACACAAGGAGATGGTTTGCCAGAGTCCTGGCAATCGGTTCAGGTGTCCTAGACAATATCACAATATTGGGGTGGCACAGCCAATGTCGGAAAACATGACTTTTATTTCATTGCACTGTGCACTTTTCTTCTGAAAATTAAACTAGTGCCGTCCTCTAAGCCAATTCTAAGTAAACATCTGAAATCTAGATTATAATTTGTAACTCAATCACTTCACATAATATTGACAATGAGAGATCTCCCATACACTGCACAATGTTGGGTATCTTTGTATGGCTGAAAACCTACACCCAGAATTGACCTTCTTAGATTTGACTTAGCCATTGTAGTATCATGAGAATATGTGCAGAAGAACCCTCACGGTTCAAGGCAGAATCAATAGAGGAATTACATAACTTGCTAGGAGTTGTTAAGGTGTGATTATTAATGTTTATGACACAATCAAAGTGCAGTGTGTGATTGTATGATGAGGAATAAAGATGTCTGCTACAGAGCACTGTGTGCAGCTGTAGGAGGCTGGCCTGGTTTGTAGTGGCTACCCATGGTACTTACACCTTATACCAGGACCAGTTATCCCTTATTAGTGACGGTTTCTAGAAGCCATGCTCTCTAGGGTTAGTGTGGATGAGCAGCCAAGGCATAAATAGGAGACATACACAGCTCATGCAATACCACTGTAGTCACACAGTACTCACACACATGAATGAAAATACTCAGTTTTACAAAAATAAAGGTACTTTATTTTGGTTACATAAATGCCAAAAATACTGTAGAGACTATACTCCCTTAAGAGGTAAGTAATACACAAATTATATACACTAGTATGCAGAAATAGCTGTAAAAATAGTGAGAAAACAGTGCAAATAGTGAAAATCACAATGGTTAGAAATGGGCGTGGGGGAACACAAACCATATGATAAGAAGTTTAATGCGAAAGTCGGTTTCCCACCTAGACAAGTGTAGTGTGTAGACGGGCGCTGGGAGTATTAGAAAACACCAAAGGTAAGAAATAAAACCCACCCCAGAGGCCAGGAAAGTAGGAGTACATGACAGTAACTTTCCTAGAACACACAAGAACACGAGAAAGAACATATTGCAAGAACCTTAAGAGACTGCGAGACACCAACGATGGATTCCTGGACCTGAAGACCTGTGGAAGAAAGGGACTAAGTCCAAGAAGCACTGAAGAGTCCAGGGAGAACAGGAGACCCTGATAACCCGGATGAAGGTGCAAAAGAAGAACCACAGGTGAAGAACAACAGTCAGTACTGCACCCAAGAAGACAAATGCAGGTTCCTGGTTGGTGCAGACGATGTCCTACGCAGGATGGATGATTGCAGTCTGGTTTGCGTCGCTGGATTCCACCAACAAGCCTCGGCACATGCAAAGCTCGCTGTTAGCGGAAAATGGCGCTATCTGGGAGCAGGAGGGACCTGGTGTACTCTACCCAGGAGAGGTGAGTCAGAGGGGGCTCTCAGCAACTCAGAGAGCCCCCAGAAGACCAGGCAGTGTGCACAGGAGTCCCACAGCATAGGGACAAAGAAAGTGCAAAAGGAGGCCCACGCAGCACTGCACCAAGGGATTCCACGCCACCGGAGAACCACTCAGGAAGCTGTGCGCCGCAGGAAGGAGTGCTGGGGGCTGGAGGTGCATGGTGCATGAACTTTTCGGAAGGATGCCAACAAGCCTTGGCAACTGCAAAACACGTAGTGCATGGGGGTACTGTCTTGCGTGGGGAGGCAAGCTCTTACCTCCACCTAAGTTGGATAGTAGGACATCAGGACCATCTGGACCACTTCAGTCTACCACCCGTGATGCTAGATCCATGCACTTCATCAGGAGAGGGGACCCACACCACTGGTCGTCGCTGCAGAGGGGTGCCTGCTGAAGCAGGGGAGTGACTCCTTCACTCCAAGGGAGATTCCTTCGTTCTTCTGGTACAGGCTGAAGACAGGCAGTCCTTGGAGGATGCATGACCTGGAAACAGTTGCAGTTGCTGGCAGGAGCTGAAGATACAATGTTGCAGAGTTCGTCTTTGCTTCTTCGTTGCAGTTTGTAGAGTTCCTGTAGGGTCCAGATGAAGTTTTTTCAGTAAGAAGGTGAAGTAAAAGATGCATAGGATTCCTGCTGGAGTCTTGCAATCTGAGTCTGAAGAACCACCCAAGAGAGATACCTTAAATAGCCCTGAAAGGGGGATTGGTCAGCTAAACAGGTAGGCACCTATCAGGGGAGGGCTATGACATCACCTGATGGCAGTGGACACTCAGATGCTCCCAGAGAGCCCTGCCAACTTGGAATCCAAGATGGTAAAACCCAGGGACCCTCTGGATGAGCTCTGAACACCACCCCTGGGGTGGTGATGGACAGGCGAGTGGTCACTCACCTTTCCTTTATCCAGTTTTGCGCCACAGCAGGGACTGGGGGGGTCCCTGAATGGTGTAGACTGGATTATGCAAGGAGGGCACCATATGTACCTATCAAAGCATTTCCAGACACCTGTAACACCTATTTCCAAAGGGAGTGTAACACCCCTCTCCCAAAGGCAAATCCTTTGTTCTGCCTTCCTGGGCTTGAGCAATGCAGTCCTGTAGAAGCCTTTTCATGGACTCCCTAGGGGGGCAAAAGAAATGCTGCAGCCCATAGGGATCCCCTGGAACCCCAATGCCCTGCATACCTAGGTACCATATACTAGGGACATATAAGGGGGCACCAGCATGCCAATTTTGGGTGAAATACTGGGTTACCAGTATGCAGTGACAACATTTAGAGGAGAGAGAGCATAATCACTGGGTCCTGGTTAGCAGGATGCCAGTGAACACAGTCAAACACACTGACATCAGGCAGAAAATGGGGGTAACAATGCCAAAAAGAGGGTATTTTCCTAAAGTGGCGGGCTGGGGAGGATGCTACAACTGGGAACAAGAAGGGGATCTGTGCCCCAAAGAAACAAAACTGCTCTCCCTGAGAATTCGCAAAACTGCTCATGCATGTCACATGCACCCAAATCAAGAAGAACCAATTTGAAGCTGGCGTGTGTGGTGCTGAAGCTAGGCTCCAGCCCATATACGGCCACCAAAGAAGTGGAAGGTCATGCAGGGGAGGACATTCGGAAAGCTTGCCAGAATTCATTGGGAAGGCCAAAAGAAACAATCCTGCTTCACTCAATAACACAGAGTCATCATCGATACAAAGCAAAACGCTAAAGGCAATGACAACCAGGTACGATGCAAAAAGTTAAACGTGACTATGATCAAATGCAAGAAAAAGAACCATTACTCATCATCAAGAAAGAAGATGACAATCTGTGACTTCTGTTAGGGCATCACGACCCAAGTGTAAACATACGACTGGTGCTTGCAAAAGGCACATGTCCAAGTGAACAGCAGCAGCCATGTGAACAGCATACATTCTCAACGGCAGTAGAAATGTGCAGGAAGTATCATGCAGCTGTGTTTCTGAAACCACCGCCGCTGTTCAATACCAACAAAAAGCAAAATATTGGTGCCACATGCACCCCATGGATTGAGACATTTGATGACTTCATAGATGCCCTGGAAGACATACATGACAAGAAAAGCACTAAAGGGCATAGTTACAAGCCCTTAGCACCACAGAAGCATCATTTTTTGTGATGCTCCGGTAGCACTGTACCCCACACCATATTTAGAAGGCAGGTTTAAACCATTTTTTGTGGCTTAACACCACCTTGTAAATATGGCCCCCCCGATGCAGTTTTCTGCGGCAGCGGAACACGCATTGGTTTTTGACACTGCCCCATTTATACAAGGAAATGTAAATCTGAGCAGTGCCGAAATCGAACGCCACCATTGGGGTGGCATTAGCATGGCACATTGAGGAGAAATACTTTCATTTCTCCTCGTTTTTGCTTATCCTATGTGCGCTGGAGAATGCAGAAAGAACAAAAGGTCATTCATGATTGTTTGTGTGCAGGAAGGGTCACCTTCCTGGACATAGACTATCAGCCTTGCAACACAGGCACCCTTGCACTATGATGCAAGGGTGCCTGCGTTGGCACTAGGCAGCTACATTTACTGCCACTTCCTTGTAAATATGCCCCTAAGTACTTAAAGAATCTTGCTGTTGGGGAGTAAAAGAAGTACTAAGAAAATCTCAGACTGTTGCAGTATAATACCGTCAGATTGAAGAAGCATTGGGTTCCGAGTTCAATCAGATGCCGAATGCTAACTATGAAAGGAACATTTTCAATCAGGCAAGACAGCAAACTGGTGAAACGATGGATGAGTTTGTTAAAAGACTTGAGGTGCTCATCACATAGTACAAGCTTAGTGGATTTAATGATGAAAAAGCCATATGTTTCAGTCATCGCTGGCTGTCTTTCACACTCTTTCAGAAAACGCATGTTGAGAGAGACGCACAGTCTAGAGAAAATATTAATGGCTGCAAAAGTTAATTATAGAGCAGATTGAGAAGCTGCTGATATGAAATCAGTGAAAAAGAGTTGGTCATGAAAAGCAAGCACAAGTACAAGGTGGATGCCCACAAAGCCAAAAAGCAGTACCAGTGAGGAAGATGGATGTGCGATGATGATGTCAACAAAGAAACGCGCATGTCAGTTTGGCTGCTTGCAAGTAAGAAGAAAAGAAAAAGACAAACCGTCAAACAAAACAACTGAATTAATTTGGACACTTCCACAATATTACATTAAAAGTCAACAATTGCCCCATAACCTTTATCATAGACAGTGGTGCGTCAATTAACATCATGCCAGCCAAAAAGTTAAATAGCCTATCTCCTCTGCCACGTCTCAATCTATCAAACATGAAGGTATACTTGTGGACTGCTTCTAAACCGCTGCTGAGTCAAGGGTCATTCATAGTGACATTGCAGCAGAAAGCAGTATCACTGCAAGTGCCAGTTCATCCCGACGTGCTGACAGTGTGGACTGCCATGTTACGAGTGTGGCAGTTTGGCCTGTGCCAAACTGCCACTTTCCTATTCCTACCGCCAGGGAGGTTGGAACCCCGGGCTCGAGATAAGCATCTCCGACCCGGTGGTCCACCTATCCACCAGAGGTATTACGAGTCCACTTTCCGTCAGCGGAAAGGGTGCAGGTGACAGGAATTTGCAAACCTGTTGTCGGTAGACAACTCCCCCAACCCCCTACATCCAAGAGCCCCCCACCCCTACTTCCCTTACAACATTCTCACCCCCGCTCACTGTGGTAATCCTCCCACCCCCACCCCGTACCTACCCCCCACCCAGCCCCATACATGCATATACCCAAATGAATAATCTTCCACATACTGACACACATGCAACTCACGCACAGCCTGACACTCACTCACAACACCCTTACACTCGTGCACGCACACACACACACACACACACACACACACACTAAGCACCCCACTCCCCCGTTAATCCATACACACACTCACAGTCACAGTCACACATAAAACACCCCGCTCCCCTTTCGGATGGTCACCTTACCTGGTCATCATGGTGGTCGCCTAGGAGGGAATGGGTCCTGGTGCTTGTATCGCCGCCAGCGCCCTGAAAACACAACACCGTCACGCCGTTTTTCAATACGGAGGGTGGTGTTTTGTTGGTGTGCTGGTGTCGGCAGTGCAACCGCCACTAGACTGCCAACTGCTAGTAAGACTGCTGGTGGTTTTCCACCTGTAAAATGGAAGAAAGCCACCAGCAGTCGTAATATGGCGGTCTGAGGACCGCTGTGCTGGAGGTCTTTTGCTGGCTACCAACACGACTGTCAGTGGTCTTGCCCGCCGAAGTCGTAATGAGCACCATAGTCTGCTTTGCTAAGGGAACGTTCCCCTCTATATAACAATCCTTACATGCACAATAGTTTTGCTAAGATGATGCATTCAACATCCCTGGTGTCCCTAGGAGCAAATATTTAAATCAAATTTTTCAAGTAGATTATTTGCTAGATATAACATTCTTCTAAGTTAAAGGGATTGTTTCATCAGATTCCAAAGAAAAAGTAAATAAACTTACTGATTATCCCTAGAAGGAAATGTTTTTCTAATGGCAGATGCAGGATGTGCACAGACACCACATATTTACTTAGATCCACCAGGAAACAAAAAGCCCTGTTCTAGGGGTTTCTATTCTGCACCGGAGCTCTATTCGATCACTGTAAACTTTGCACTTGTATAGCATACTACTCACCCGTCAGGGTCTCAAGGTGCTGTATTCATACCACTATGGAACCCCTCCTGGCTTTTCCCTGTGAGGTGCCCACTCCTGGGTACCCTCAGGGTGAAGCCAGGCATCCAAGCTGCTGTTGGGGCCCTTGTGGAGATTAAGCAAGCTATTGCCCAGAGTTGCAGAGTGGGACCCATTAATTAGATTAGGCACAGAGGCGAGAATCATCTGGTCCAAGGGAATTGAGCCCAAGACCTGCCAAAGCGGGACTTGAACCCTGGTCTTGAGCCACATCTCTGCTTCAGGGTCTGCCGCTCTAACCATTGTGCCACACTTCTTCTCATTTACTCTTTGCCGGGAAGGGGTTTAATTTCCAATGTGAACTATACAATATATTCAGATTCAATCAATCAATCAATCAATCATAGTATTTATAAAGCGCGCTATGTACCCGTCAGGGTTTCGAGGCGCTGAGAGGGGGGGGGGAGCGCTGCTGATTTAGCGGTCGAAGAGCCAGGTCTTGAGGAGCCTTCTGAATGCGAGGAGGTCCTGGGTCTGGCGAAGAGATGTGGGGAGAGAGTTCCAGGTCTTGGCGGCGAGGAAGGAGAAGGATCTGCCGCCGGATGTCTTGCGCTGGATTCGGGGTACGATGGCGAGGGCGAGGTTGGCAGATCGGAGTTGACGTGTTGGAGTGTAGAAGTTCAGTCTGGTGTTGAGGTAGGAGGGTCCGGTGTTGTGAAGTGCCTTGTGAGCGTGGGTCAGGAGTTTAAAGGTGATCCTCTTGTCTACCGGGAGCCAGTGGAGTTCCTTTAGGTGAGGGGAGATGTGATTTCGGCGGGGTATGTCGAGGATCAGTCGGGCGGAGGCATTTTGGATGCGTTGGAGTCGTTTGATGTCTTTGGTTGGGATGCCTGTGTAGAGTGCGTTGCCGTAGTCAAGTCTGCTGCTGACGAGGGCCTGGGTCACCGTCTTTCTGGTTTCTATTGGAATCCACTTGAAGATTCTGCAGAGCATTCGAAGGGTGTTGAAACAGGAGGAGGAGACGGCGCTGACCTGTTTGGACATGGTGAGGGCGGAGTCCAGGATGAAGCCGAGGTTTCTTGCGTGGCTGGCAGGGGTGGGCGGGGGTCCGAGGACGGAGGGCCACCATGAGTCGTTCCAGGCCGAGGGAGTGCGCCCGAGGATGAGGACTTCCGTCTTGTCGGAGTTGAGTTTCAGGCGACTGTTGTTCATCCAATCGGCGATGGATTTTAGTCCCTCGTGGAGGTTTGTTTTGGCGGTGAGCGGGCCTTTGGTCAGGGAGAGGACGAGCTGGGTGTCGTCGGCGTAAGAGATGATGCTGAGATGATGTTGGCGGGCCAGTTGAGCGAGGGGGGCCATGTAGACGTTGAACAACGTAGGGCTGAGGGAGGATCCTTGGGGGACGCCGCAGATGAGGTTGGTGGCTTTGGAGCGGAAAGAGGAGAGACGGACTCTCTGCGTTCTGTCGGAGAGGAAGGATGAGATCCAGTGGAGGGCTTTGTCTTGGATGCCGGCTTCCTGGAGGCGGGTCAGTAGGGTGCGGTGGCAGACGGTGTCAAAGGCGGCTGATAGGTCGAGGAGGATGAGGGCTGAGGTTTCGCCGTTGTCCATTTGATGTCTGATGTCATCTGTGGCGGCGAGGAGAGCAGTCTCAGTGCTGTGGTTTCGTCTGAATCCGGATTGTGAGGGGTCCAGGATGGAATTGTCTTCGAGGAAGTGGGTGAGCTGAGTGTTGACAATCTTCTCGATGACTTTCGCTGGAAAAGGGAGGAGAGAGATCGGACGAAAGTTTTTGAGATCGTTGGGGTCGGCCTTGGGTTTTTTGAGGAGGGGTTGGATTTCTGCGTGTTTCCAGCTGTCCGGGAAGGTGGCAGAAGTGAAGGAGAGGTTGATGATCTTGCGGAGTTCGGGGGCGATGGTGGCGTTGGCTGAGTTGAAAACATGATGGGGGCAGGGGTCCGTGGGGGAGCCTGAGTGGATGGTGTTCATGGTTGTTATGGTTTCTGCCTCGTCCACAGATTGCTGTGGGACAATGAATAAAACAATATTAGCTTGCTGGGGCTAACATTCATGTCATATTAGGTCATCTATTGAGCATTTCTGAAGTTAATAGGTCAATGAATTTATGTAAGAAACAAACACACTATAGAGCTTCTGAGTACAGGGAGAACCTTTCAGAGAAAAAATTAGGTGGTAAAGGACTGACGCATTGAGGATCAGGTATGCTATTTGAAAATATATTTCTTAATGTAAAGGATAGTGAATGCATTTTAGTGCTTGCCAGTAGACATCATGCAGGGTAATTCCTTGGTCGGATATATTTTATGCAGTCGTATTATATAAGTGACAACTAATTTATTACACGGATATACTGATTTAAAAAGTAAAATGATTTTGTTAGCAAAACAAATCCTATAATGTTTCCTGAAAATTAACGTCAGCATAACAAAATCATACTTTTGAGGAAATTCCGGAAATTAGTACATTTTTGAAGTTGATAATCTTCAAAAAACATCCAGACATTCACAGATGTAGTGGAAATAAAAACAGCATAGCAATTTAAAATGACAGTGGCAAATGAGAAGACAACAAATATGTAGGCCATCTACAACTAGTCGACAGCACTCTTAGTACATATAATTATCCTCTCAGTCAAACAGCTCTTTTCCCTGAGTTCGTTTTTTAGAAGGTCTATGGCTGATAAACACCTACTCGCCCATCCAACCATGACACCTAGAATCAGCATACATTCACATGGTACTAAAATAAAGCCACTCAAGATAAATGTTATTTATGCATTTATTACATAGTACTCCTGTACCATAAAGTAGAAATGTGCTTCAAAATATACAAGAAAGGTGCAGTACAGAGATAACAACAGTCAAGTTAAACAAAGGTAGGAAAAGATTCTGCATTGAGTTGAAGACATGGTCACTGACCAGTTTATGTGGAAGTTGGGGGTGCTACATGTTTCATGAACGAAAGGAGATTGAGTTCATTCCATGGTCTGGAGGAGGGTGTTTGAAAGGGTTGTTGGAGCCACTGGTTAAGTTGGGTTTTGTGCTTGGAAGAACTTGAATTGAGGTGTAGAATTTCTTTGTTTCCAGAAATAATTTTGCTGTTTCCAGGAATAATGGGCTTTTTAGTTTAATGGCTTCTGACATGTTGTGAAAGTTCAACAGGTAGGGGATTTGGCTTAGATGAATGGCTATCTCAACTCAAAGGGTGCATTTCTTTGTTGCACTAAAGAAGATACTGTCTGATGATTTACTGTCACACATTTATTTGGGGTCGAAACATTGAGGTTAACACTCGTCTGTACAATATGTGTGACTGTGACCTACCATGAAATGAATGGACTTGTCAAAACTATGTCATTAGAACTTTTTCTATTTCTTACAAGCACTCTCTCTTGCATGAGCACTCTCAATGCACTACACATTGAACGCCTTATCGAATTATGCTGTTTCTTGATTGAAAAATAACTCATATAGGACACAATATATATTGTAATGAACTTAACAGCTTTTCCAGTGTCTTCATGTATATTTCGAAATTTCATAAATTGGAGTGGTTGAATGGTGGATCCTTAGCTACCTAAAACTGTTTGTATTTGTATTTTGATCCAACAGAGCCATTATTTTGCCTATACTGTTATAAACCCCACACTGTGTATGGGAGTTGTAAGAGAGGCAACAGATATGGCATTTTGGCCCTCATGAGGACCTTGGCAGCAAATGCCGCCTACCCCCACAGTGACAGCCTCCAACATACTGTCACCGTGGCTACCGACCATCAATGCCATTATGACCGCAGCCAGAATTCCGCCAGAAGGCTGGCGTAATTCCAGCGACGGTCATGGCTGAGGCGGCGGTAAGGTGGTGCTGCTGCCAGCTGCAGCGCCACGCCAGCAAAACACCGCCTACCGTATCATGTTCCATGATACGGCCTGGCAGAGTTTTGCTGGCGGATGCTGCTGCCGGCAGCAGCGCCGCGTCCCGTCTCCTGCTGGAGGACCCCCTGCAAGCAGTTAAGTCGGGTTCTCCGACAGGAGAGGAGGGTGGGGGGTGCTGTGTGCGTGTGTGGGGGTGTGTGTGACTGTGTGTGAATGCGTGCATGCTTGTGTAATGCGTGTGTGCATGAGTGGGTGTACGTGCATGTTGTGTTGTGTGCTTGCGTGTGTGCCTGAATGTATGTTCGTGAGTGTTGCTGTGAGTGTGTATGAATTTTTGCATGAGTGGGTGAATGTGTGCATGCGTGTGAGTATCGGTGTGTATGTTTGTGCGTGTATGTGTTTATATGTGGGGGGCTAAAAGGGGGAGGCCTCTAGGTAGTGGGAGGGGGCGGGGGAAACCATGGCGTGGGCAGGGTCAAAATGCCATGGGCGGCCTAGTGGCGGCCGCTGGGCTAGATACTTTGAGCCTCCAGCCCAGTAGCTGTTACCGCCGTGGTGGTCAGTGTGTTGACTTGGCGGTTTGGTTTTTGCCAAACCGCCAATGTCATAATAGTGGAGGCTGGTACCGCCAGCCTGTTGGCGGTAATACCTCCACTATAGCACCGACCGCGGGGGTCGTAATGACCCCCTTAATCCTTAAACTACAAACCTTATCCATGAACTGTTAGTACAGCTGGAAATAAGTGCAACCTCCATTCTACCAAGCAATAGACATGCGGAGGTGCTGAAACAGTATTATTTGGCAAAAGTACACAGATTAAGTACTCTACTGTTGTTGCGATGCAACAAACAAATACCATCCTCTCCCCCGACCTCCGCTCAGTGGTGTACAAAAACCTAAGTGGGCCCCCCTGAAAAGTACCTGTTGGGGGCCCCCTATCAGGGACCTGCCACCCATGCACAGTGTACTGTGCTGAGGGGGCCCCCTGGAACTCAGGGGCTCCCCCGCACCACGGGGGGCTGCAGGCATCTTTGTTGAGACTCTGCTCATAACTAAATTGCCACTCTCCTCCGTTCACAGACTCACTCTCATCTGTACCCGCCTGTACCATTTCAGTGTTTCCTCTTCTTTTCCTACTCGTTCCCCTTTCTCTGTAATGTCCCCTAAAGCCAACTTTGTGCTCTCTCACTTTACCCCTGTACTTAAGCCCCCCTGTACTTCAGTGCTTTGTAACTAGGTTCACCTTCTGGTCACATACACATATGAGAAACGTTCAAGAGCGATGTTAGTAGCGGGCAAATTCATTTTTTACAGAGCAGCAGTCCACCTCGTCCCAGATGATTAACTAAGGGATCTTGTAGAGGGTGAATAAAGTGAAATAGTGGTAATCCACATAAAAGTATTGATGCTGTCTTTGCCTGAAACTGGATCATAATGTAGTTTGGAAGCTTATTCTACTACCAGGAATGCCCAAACTGTGGTATTCCTTTTTAAAATCTGAGGGATGTGAAGCCATCTGGCACATCCTCTGATGCTGGTATTAACTATTCATATCAAAGAAAAGCATTGCTAGGCTCTCATAGGCACTTTATAGAACGAAACACACACCTGCTAAGTGAGAGTATACAGGTGAAAGGGACAGTGTTAACAGACCTAAATTATCCACAACGCAGTGGGGGGAGTACAGAGACATACACATTCTGGAAGTGTATACTAGCATAACAGCTGCAGCAAAGTAATGCTAAAAACAGGTACCCAGCTGTGCAAATACCAAATTATGGTGTCAGCGTGTAAAAATAAAGGAGTGACAAAGAACAAAACAAAATTATTTTTGTCAATACACTTGTCTCAAATAGCAATTGTGATCCTTGAGCAACTTTAAGCATTTAATGACTCACCACTGCAGAAGGGGTAGACCATGCTACAGCTCCACAGATCATTGCAATTAAGGCTCCTTCCAATTCTGACCAAGAATTAGACAGACCACAGTCAGTCTTGCCTAAATGAAACCGTAACCTCAAGACCAACTCAACCAAAAGCCAAGGAAAAGATTGCTTTAACAACGGCCTGCAGTGAAAATAAGAAATAATACCTTATTTGTTCTCTTTCACAATTTGTGATAAGCTTGTCACTTTTTTATATTCAAGCGATTTTTCAGATTACGTTTAACTGGTTTCACTACATCCAAGAAATTTAATTGACTATCCTTGTCTGATTTAGGATTCAGAAGGATTCTTCTTGATCTCTGTGAGAAATGCAGCTTGTTTTAGGAATAAATATTGGACCTAATTTTAACACCATTTAGTCTTAAAAAAAATACAATATATAGGAATCTTTCAGATGTCTCTTCAAGCCTTTCAATAAAAGTAGAGTGCAGATATTATAATATCAGTGCAAAAGCCAAAGCTGTGGCATGATTTGTAATCCTTGGTATTGGCAAATCAAAACACCTGGAAGTGGCCATTTTTTGTGTAGGGTACCCCAGATTGTTTTTAACTGTTTTTGTTGGGAGCAGTGTTAACTAAAGAAAATTTACCTCTGTATTTAGGATATAATGGCAAAAAAGAGGTGTGTGATCTCTCTGGTAAAGAGATAGGGCAAGTAAAAACTGCAAGCCAATTAACATCAATGTAAAACCTAATTAAATTTTTCCAAGAATTAAACAATATAAACTTTCAAAAGAAGCAGATGGATGAATGAAGCCTGTTATTGAGAAAATGATCGAGCAGGGAATTCTTAGGGAAGTGATTGGTAGCGCTTTTAATTCTCCTGTGGTGGGGATTAAGAAAAGAAATGTTAAATGGTGAATAGTGCAGGATTTTAGAAAAATAAATTAAATAGCGATCAAGTGTTGTACAGTGGTACTGAATCCAGCAGTAAATTTGTTTTAAGTTCCATCTGATGCAGAATGGTGTACAATTATCAAATGATGCTAAGTTTTCTTCTTCTTTCCTCTCCATGAGGAAAGTCAGCTCCTCTTTAAATTTAAACAACATACATTTATCGTTAGTTGTAGAATTCTGCAACGGTATACTGAAAGTCCTTTAATCTTTAGCCAAATTACGAAGAAAGATCTAGAAAATCTGTAACTCAGTCTTGGTGCAATATAGTGATGACCTACTGGTTGCACCCATGATAAAAGAAGATTGTAAAATTTGCACAATTGCCTTGCTGAATGATTCAGCTGACAGTGGTCGTAAGGTTTTCCAAAGAAAGGTGCAGTATCAGAAAAAAGAAGTGACTCATCTTGGTCATCACATAATGGTGAGTACTTGGATGAAGGAGAGTGTGTTGATCATGTAGTAGGGGTTGGGAAGGTTTTTGGTAACAAGGGTTCACGGACTATTGAGGATATGGATGGAGATATGCATCATGAACAGGCTGTCGTTGGGAATTGTTCTGGTGATGAAGAAGCATGTATGGGATTGGAGGGAAATGAGGTGAATATCACCAAGAACAATTATTTGTTTAGATTATTATAGTAAGAGTGTATGCTTTAGTATTATTTTTCGTGTTTGTTCAATAGTTTAAGTATACCATTTGTATATCATTGTATGTTTATTTATTTTATGTTTCTTTTGTTGTTCTATATTGTTTTATTTAAAGGAAGGGAGATGTGTTATATTTTAACATCAGTGAATACTTTGGAATGTGATGGCGGAATGTAGAACATGGATTGGTGGGGAGGATTCTATTGGTGGAGCATTGTAGAGAGAGAGCCCAGAGAGGAAACATCTTATTGAGTGGTCGGAGAATAAACCTTGTATTACTTCATTCATTCATTAGCTTTAAACGTGTACGGTGGATCTTTACATAATCTTTAACAGATTTTTAAACCCCTGGAGAACCAGAAACATGTTCTGGGATGATGAGAAAATGCGATTGTCGGCTCCCACATTTTCCATCCCCTTGACACAAACAGCTTTCTGGGTCTAGAGATAAATATCTGGATCTGGTAGTTTAAGGGATTCAAACATTGTTTCCTCATCCTAAACTCTTGATTTAATTACACTTGTTTGTTGTATTGTCCATATATATATTAATGGGCTCCCTGAATTTGAAGGGAAAATACTTAACCACCTTTCAAACTCCCCTCATTCCCTAAAGGCCATCTCTGATTGACCTCAAGCCCTGAGATGAAAGCTTCCCAACCATTTTCTCTGTGATCTGTGGTCATTATTAAAGGAGTCTGATATAAAATAGATATCCCTGAAGCCACCACTGCAGAAGACAACACGGATCTCTTTCATCACTAGAATCATTTTTTGGAATTTGTTGATGCTGTCTCCCAAAACTGTAGACTATGCGTTACCACAGGACTCTAGTGCAGATGTGTCCGAGGAGCAACTTTGTTCTCTGCTGAAGAAGGGATTAACCCAGAAACACATGTGTCCAGAGATGCACAGCAAAGGCTGCACCTACTTAGAGGTGAAATATTTAAAAGTAACTGAGTTCGTTTTTTGAGGAAACTACATTTATCATGATGCAATGGGGCAGATTATTTGCTGGGATGTTAGGCAGGTGCGCTCCTAACTGTTTGTGACTTTAAAAAGGCTCCCTTGAGCCACTGGGCTGACGAGCTCTGGAGCAGGCACTGCATGCCAGTGAAGAGGTATTGAAATCGGATGATTAATGGCAGCATTTCCAGCACCCCCCAAATTTGTTCTCTGCTGAAGAAGGGATTAACCCAGAAACACATGTGTCCAGAGATGCACAGCAAAGGCTGCACCTACTTAGAGGTGAAATATTTAAAAGTAACTGAGTTCGTTTTTTGAGGAAACTACATTTATCATGATGCAATGGGGCAGATTATTTGCTGGGATGTTAGGCAGGTGCGCTCCTAACTGTTTGTGACTTTAAAAAGGCTCCCTTGAGCCACTGGGCTGACGAGCTCTGGAGCAGGCACTGCATGCCAGTGAAGAGGTATTGAAATCGGATGATTAATGGCAGCATTTCCAGCACCCCGCAAATTTGTTCTCTGCTGAAGAAGGGATTAACCCAGAAACACATGTGTCCAGAGATGCACAGCAAAGGCTGCACCTACTTAGAGGTGAAATATTTAAAAGTAACTGAGTTCGTTTTTTGAGGAAACTACATTTATCATGATGCAATGGGGCAGATTATTTGCTGGGATGTTAGGCAGGTGCGCTCCTAACTGTTTGTGACTTTAAAAAGGCTCCCTTGAGCCACTGGGCTGACGAGCTCTGGAGCAGGCACTGCATGCCAGTGAAGAGGTATTGAAATCGGATGATTAATGGCAGCATTTCCAGCACCCCGCAAATTTGTTCTCTGCTGAAGAAGGGATTAACCCAGAAACACATGTGTCCAGAGATGCACAGCAAAGGCTGCACCTACTTAGAGGTGAAATATTTAAAAGTAACTGAGTTCGTTTTTTGAGGAAACTACATTTATCATGATGCAATGGGGCAGATTATTTGCTGGGATGTTAGGCAGGTGCGCTCCTAACTGTTTGTAACAAAAAACATATGTCATATAGAAAAAAGCACAAACATGAAAACCAAATTTAGGATATTTGTACCTAACCACACAAAACCTAAACCTCGAGAGTCTTGATTACTGTATCCTGTTTAACTTGAATTCAATCTCTTGCTGTGGCACATTTCTTTGTGAGAAACAAGGAATTTCTCTGATGAAGCTGCTTGTTGAACTTGTCTGGAAAGAGGTTGACTATTTAAACTTCTGTGTGGAATCAGACCCCTACACATTCCATTCTGATGAGGTTTCATATGCCTTTTTTTCGGATTCATTAGAAACGAAGAATTCTGGAGAAGATGCTTTATCCTGTAAACATCCCTGAGCACTAGTGCCTTGCATAGAGAGTGCACAAAGAGATCATTCAGATATGGCCAGATCTGAACACCCTCTATAGTCAATAATGCCATTAAAAAGCTAAATCCTTTGTAAATTCAACTCAACCTTAAACCATTACTGCTGTCTTCAAACTATCAAACAATACATCAGAATTTCATTTTGCTTGAACAGCCAAAAGTTGAAAGCACTTTAAATCTCTTGAATTGCTAGAGACTGTAACTGGGATTCTTTCATGAAGAACTGAGGGGCATATACTGCATATAGCAATGCCCCCACAGCAAGATGCAACCCTTTTAAGTGTAGATTCTGCTTTCTTATCCACTGGATCTGATATCACTGAATCATCAGTGATTACCGCTTTGTGTCTGGTTAGGTTTGACAATAATGGATCCACTATTCCATTTTGAGGATGCCGTAATTATAGCTCATGTGAAAAAAATAGGGTCCCACAGCCAGAGCTGTAACTTGGTCAGTAACACTGAGGGGGTATGAGCTTCAGATTTTCTAACAATCATACTGACATATGAATTTAAAATACATTATATAACAAGCGGGGCGCATGAGACGGGCTAAAGGAGTAGTGGAAAGGGAGATGAATGCAGATTGGCAGGAGTACAAAGTGAGAGAAAAACAATATTTTCTAAGTAACCCACATTTTTCAGCACTTTCATAACAGAGAGGGCGAAAGAGAGTGTGTGGTGTTTATTGTGTATGGAAAACAATTCTACTCAAATCCAACAGACATCTCATCATAGCTGACTGAAAGCACCTGCACCCAACTATTTACCATAAGCTACTTTTATTAGGTGGTTGTAAAACCACAAACACCCCTTCCTCCCTCCCCCCGAAGCTGCAACCCTGTCCACAGCCTACAGCTTTTCCGTTTATATATATTTTTCTCCGGTAAAAACGTCTGTACCATCATTCTCAGAGGACTGCCACAATGAGTCCATGGATAAAAAGACAACACTGAAAACGGTGAAACAAGAACTTGAAGAAGACACTAAGGACCATATTTATACTTTTTTAGCACCTCATTTGCGCCACTTTTTGACGCAAAAATGGCGCAAACTTACAAAGCACAATTGTATTTTGTACGTTTGTGCCGCTTTTGCGTCAATGAATGACGGAAATGCGGCGCAAAAAAAGAATAAATTAGGGCCTAAAAATGTGGAATCTGGAAAGTAGGGAGGAAACAAACTGACAAGCAGTGACTCTATATTAGGAACTAATATGAAACCTGCAGGTGGACAAAACTGAGACTGGAAAAACACATGAAACATAAGAAAAGTTTATGGATGAGTATGACATCACATATAGTCAACAGAACACTGAAGTGTAAAATCGCGCTTGGTGCAACAACATTGTGAGTCTGTTTTGCCTTTAGCAGCACAAATCAATGGGAAAATCAGTTTTAAGTGCAAAACCATGTTGAAGGGTTTACCCTTAGTGCAAAGTAAGCAACAATGCGGTATTACATTTGGGGGGAAATACAAAATCATTACTGGTCAAGCAACAATAGGAGTGAGAAGAGCTTTAGCGCACAAATATGCCTTCGTTGCAGCACATGGATACTTCATTTCATACTCTTTGCACTTCAGTGGTAACCACTTTTTAGGAAGGTGGTCAGTGGGTATATGTGAAAATTAAATACTTTCCAGGCCCATCCAAAAATAAGCATTACACTTTCTTCAAACATGGCATTTTATACTAATGGCATGAGGTCAGTCAGTAATTGGTGCCTATATCCAGAGCCACATTGAAATTCTGCGATTCTAGGGCCAGATCGATTTTCGTATAATTATGGATTTGCCGGTTTTGCCACGTCATCCATCATCTGCCACACAACCTACAGATTTTAACAAAAACCATTTGTTTCTACCTAAAAATCATCAAAACTTACAGAAAATATGGCGAGTCGGGTTCCTGCAGCTTTTGACTGGTCATCTTTCAGTTGCTAATTGTTGTATTTGGGTGTTAAATTGGTGATAACTAAGGAGAACAATTTTTTCAAACACCTTCATCGGGTGTAAAAATGTCAAAATAATGAAGTAATACTATCACAAAGTGTGCTGCATTATGTAGCATAATTTGCCTTTCTTGACACATAATTTAATCAACCTTGCCGCATAATTTGGTCCTCCTCTGCCCCAAAATTACAGCGGCCCTGCCTATAGCCATGCCTACAAACCACGGATGGAGTCGTTTTTAATTCACATCTATAAATTCTATAAAAACCCCAAAGAGGAAAAGTGGTGATATTCTTCGAATTGTATATTTAGTTAAAAGCAAAAAACTGCTTGACGGATTTAGCATTTCAATGATTTAAGCGATTCAGCATTCATCACATCAATACCAAATACAGAAGAGCCGGGGAATGTTACCGTCAGAAAGCTAATCGCTTGTTGAAATGTGTTTTTTTTCTTTTATAATGTTTTCTTTATGAATTAAAAGCAAGTCATTGCTGCTGGCAATCAAAATGGCATTAACCGGCTAATCATAACTTACATCCATTGAAAGCATGAATTATTGATGCATATAATGGAAGTGCTTGAAGAACATGAACAGTCAAAACAAACAAGAACGTGTTCAGTGCAATCCGCATAACAAATCAGATCAGGATAATACGGCCGTTTATTTAATATTTTCAATGAAATATGCCTTAACAAATAAAAAAAATAAAAACAATCCAGCCTAGATCACAGCTATACACAAGTGGAGCTGAAATGCGGATATGCGATCATATCACTAAAATAAAGAAACACCTCACTGGGCGCTTTAATGGGGCTCTAAAATTGTGAGGGGGACTAGCATTTGATTTTTTTAGTTTACTTTTTTATTGCTGAGTCTATGCAGTCATATTCAACAATTATCTCTTCAACGCTGTGCCTCAAACTCTCATCTTGCTAAAATATATAACAGTAATTAAAACAACCATTGGAACTGTGCACTTACAGGAGCGAATGCTCACGAGCTGCCCATCATATCTTTTGAAACAAGTTAGGATTTGTACTGCAAGCTCAAATCTGGGCGTATTCAGGTGGTTCTGTAGATTATTCTAGTCACCGATGGATGCCACTTCAAAAACTCAGATCGGACAAGTACAGTCTGGTATGGGGAATTTCCATGCTAGAGTGAATGACGAACACTCTGCTAGCAGAAGCGAAGGCAATCCTGTGCAGCGTTCAACAGTGAGATTCCCATATCAGGACTGCTGCAATATCCTGTGCATTAGCACCAGGAAGAAAATGTCCGAGGCCCATTAACTCCTGATAAGTGATCACGTCCTCCTCCATTAATGCAACCATTGAGTAGTGCGCTCATATTTACAGGTCGTGCAGGCTATTAGTTCACGCCTCTAATTTTTCTGATAAGTATGTAATTACATAGACTGTCCTTTTTTGGTACATTCAACAGTCTTTTAAAACGGATGTGGGCATTATGAATGTTCAATGATACGCTTCTAAAGTGTTCAGGGATGTTGTATTTGGTGGCCATATTTTTGTAATCCATAAGCATATTTAAAGCCCTTTGTGCCATTGCAAGTAGTTTTATTATCCTAGAGCGTGTGCTCTGATAATGCAAAATTGTTTCACATCCTTTAAATATGTTTTGTCCAATTTGTGTTCATAACATTATTTCAGTTTTTATATTAAAGATTAATTCAGGCTCATCAACAAGCTGGCCCATGTTCACTAGTCAAATAAAGGTCTAAATTAAAGGTTGAATATTTCAGCAATATTCCTCTAGAAATTGCTAAAGTATACTGATAACAATTCAACTGACCGTTTATTCCAATGTGTCTGCTCCTTGCCTGTATTTCAGGGACAATTTTGTGGAAAAACATGTCAGACCCTCCCTTTTGTCTGCAAATATTTCAACAATTCATCTTTCATACTTTGTTGTGCTGTACAAGTTAATGGTGAGAGAGGTACCGGATGTCATGGTTTTTCTATACATTTATGCCACTATGTGATTTGTTGTTTTATGAATCATCAACGACTATTAGACATTTCTAAAACGTATTAGTTTCGATTCACACAATTATGAAAGCCAAGCACTGGAAAACAACTAGGTCTGCACACAAAAGCTGCCACATTGGAGGTAGTTTTGTAATAAAGTTTTACGAAAATACTGCCGAGATGGGCCCTCGTGTGCTGGTAGCTATCTTAGAAATAATGTTTAATAAAGTTTTAGAAAAATACTTGCAAGATGGCCTACAATATGTGAGCAGGGAATTGTACAGACAGTATTTCTGGTTTGGGTTAAAAAAAAAGCCATTTTTTAATGATGGCTACTCATAGCAGTGTGTGTGCGAAATGCAGTGATCGGAAAACAGCATCAAGTGCTCTGCTGGAGTGTCTGGGGAACTGCTCGACCTTCCGACATTGAATTTTATGAATTTGTTAGACCTGACATTCTTGGCGTGGTCTCACCTAACTTTTTTACCTCTACTTCCCAGGTTGTTGCTCTATGCTGGACTCTGTTTTTTGCTGTTTTTGTTCCTCTGGGCACTTTACCACTGCTGACCAGTGCTAAAGTGCAAGTGCTCCCTATGTGAAATTGTATGCGTAATTGGCTTTTCCATGATTGGCATATTTGATTTACAAGTAAGTCCCTAGTAAAGTGCACTAGAGGTGCCTAGGGCCTGTAAAGCAAATGCTACTACTGGGCCTGCAGCACTTATTGTGTCACTCACTTGAGTAGCTCTATAAACATGGCTCAGACTCGCCACTGCAGTGTCTTTGTGTTCAGTTTTAAATTGTCAATTTGACCTGGCAAGTGTACCCACTCGTCAGGCCTAAACCTCCCCTTTTCATACACGTAAGGCACCCCTAAGGTAGGCCCTAGGTAGCCCCATGGGCAGGGTGCAGTGTATGTTAAAGGGGAGCGAGGTACTGATGGGTTTTACATGTCCTAACAGTGAAATACTGCCAAATTTGTTTTTCACTGTTACAAGGCCTATCTCCCTCATAGGTTAACATGGGGGCTGCCATTAAATTGCCTTAAAGTGTAGTTTCTCTTTGAAAGCAGATAGAAACATGCGGTTTGGGGTCTCTAAACTCACAGTTTACAAATAGATCTGTTAGTGAAGTTGGTTTTTCGATTGTTCGTTTGAAAATGCCACTTTTAGAAAGTGGGCATTTTCTTGCTTAAACCATTCTGTGACTCTGTCTGTTTGTGGATTCCCTGTCTGGGTTAGACAAACATTTGGGCTGTTTGTGAATCTCCTCTAGACAGTGACACTAGGGGAGCTGAGGTGTAGCTTGCATAACCTGATATGTTATCTGGGCTGGAGTGGAGGTAAGAGTGCTCACTTACACCTGAATGGGCTGGGCCTGCCCTCACACAATGTAGTCTCCAACTCCCTGGTGTTTGTTTGGGGCCTGGCATGGGCAAGGCAGGTTCTGGTGAACAACAGATACTTTCCTTTGAAGGCTGCCTACTTCAAAAGCAGAAAGGGGTATAAATAGTGGACCCAATACTCCAGACTTTAGATCACTTTTGGATTCAAATGGAACCTCTGCTAAGGAGAAGAGCTGAGGAGAAGTGCTGCCCCTGCCTGTGACTGTGCTTTGTTAGGCTATCCTGTAGTTGCTGCTTCTGCATGTGAAAGGGGACGATAAAGATTGGACTTTGTTGTGCATTCCTGCCTGAGAAGAATCTCCAAGGGCTTAGACTGAGAATGCCTCCTGTTTTGAAGTCTCAGGGCCAGCAAAGACTTCCTCTGCCAGCACCTGGACTCTTTGCTGAGACTCCTGCCCTGCCAAGTGTGCCCCATGCAGTCCCTGGACCCTTGAAAGGTCAAGCTGGCAGAACAAGGACTGAAATCCACGCACAGAACACCATATGTTGAAATGTTTTGATGCACAACCTGCAATTCATCTGAAAAACAATGCACCACCCCCTTTGCATCTAAAACCAACACCCAACCTGCATCGCAGCTGGGAAATCGACGCATTGCAGCTGGAGAAATGACACAACACCCACTTGCAGCTGCTGATAACGACACAAACCCCACGCAGTGCAGTTTTCTAACACAGTGCGACCGGATTTCTCACGTTCGTCACTGGGCATCAAAAATCAATGCAGGTCTGCGCGTATTCAAGGTGCCAGTCTGAAAATCGATGCATCGTTCTCTTGTGGGAAAGAAAAATTATGCATCACCAACCTGAAATGACCTGACCAAAGAAGAAACAACACACGGCCTCACCTGCAAGTAAGGAATCAATGCACTGCTGACTTTTCCAACGCACGCTCACCCGTGCAGCTTTATTTTTGTCACAAATTAGGTACTTCGTGTAAAATCATCATCTACATTGTTTTCTATGTAGTAAGTCTCTTATGCTTTGGAAAATTCATATCTTGACTTGTGCATGTTGGATGTTTGTCATTTTGGTCTTGTTTGATTTAGATAACTATTACCTATTTTTTCTAAACTGGTGTGGTGTCCATTTTGTAGTGTTTTCACTCTATTACTGTGTGTGTTGGTACAAATACTTTACACATTGCCTCTGAGATAAGCCTGACTGCTTGGGCCAAGCTACCAAGGGGGTTCAGCAGGGGTTATCTTGAGTGTGTAACTTAATTGCCCTGACTAGAGTGAGGGTTACTGCTTGGACAGGGTGCAAACTGACTGAGAACCAGAGACCCCATTTCTAACAGAATAAAAAAAAAAGACAACACGAAAAACAATAAAAGAAGAAGCATCAATTGTATGTGGCTAACAGTCCCTGGCAATTTACTTTATCCACAGATGTGGATATTGTGCGCAAGCAGAAAGCTGTCACATGCAAAGCAGTTAGCCAATGGCTGAAATGGTCTGAACCACTCCCCCTGCTTTATGCTTTAGTGGTCAGTTAATGACAGACCAATAGATAAAGATTGCTGGTTGAAAGCCCCTAGAAGAAATTATTATACTATATAGTTTTAATGAAATATAAAGGTTTTGCCTAATAACAGACCTAAAAAGGACAGAAAATGGCTCCTCTAATGTTACTCTTACGTTTAGAGTGTTGTTGGCAGGTCACGAATAAAGAAAGACAGGATTCAGTTTGGCAAGTAATATGAGCATTTATGAATAACGGCCGGGAGGACAGCACAGCTCTAAGTCTGAAACTGCCCTCAAAATCATCAACTCAAGCAGCCCTTTTTATATACTTTTGCTACCTTGAATACATCTTATCATTTGTCATGCATTTTGATTTAAGCGCTCACGTGGTACATTGTGTCACTGCTTTCGTCAGCATAAAGCCGCATTTCTCATGAGAAAGCATCTAATTACACATTTGCAGAAAAGCGAAGGTTACATATCTATCACGTGCACATTTACTGAAAAACAGCAATACCTTTATCTCACGTTCTAAAGGCTGTCTGTAGCTCCTCCTTTCCTAACTCCAGGCTTGGAGCTCTCCCCGACTGTCTGACCTCCTTCACACAGCTGCTGACCTTCTAGCATCAAAGCTTTTACATTCCTGTCCAGAAACTCCCTTTCCTCATTGACGTGGATTTGAAATGCGTGCCTTTCCTGTAACTATATTATTGCAAGCTTCTAGGCCTTTCTACGTGTAGCTGCTTTGTGGATAACTATGCCTTTGTCTCTCTTCTCTGTCTCCTGCACTGGCCTTTTACTTGGATGCCATGAGCACTCGGGCCTGTATTCCTCTCTGAGCATATATGATTCTGCACATTTTCCTCCCAACTCTTGCTTTAGCAAAAATGGGCCCTCTCTTTCTATATTTTCAATAACATTCCCCCCTTTAGTTGAACTTTCAACTACTATTACACCCTCTCTACTACATTCATTCATTTGGATATATATGTGATCCTCATCCTCCTTTACGTCCCTGGCTACCCTAATAGTGAACATCCCACCTATCTTCCGGCTAACCTTCTTGAAGCATCCTACCACTAACTGAAAGGTACAGAACATTAATAACATCACCACAAGTATCGGGAATAACCCCTTAATCAGTCCTGATAACCAGGATGGTATCCATGCAAACCATCCTGAAAACCATCCATTGGGGGCACCCCCTTCGTCTGCCATCTTCTTCCGCAAGTTATGTAGAGTCTGTATGGCCTCTGTGATTGTTCCACTGTCTGCATCGTTGGCATGTAAAACAGGCAGTTCCGATCTTGGCACAGACCCCACCCTCCATGGCCGTCATCAAGTCTAGCACATACCTATGTTGCATAAGCATCACTCTCACAGCCCGCATCTCTTCCTTGACTGCATTGAATCCATCTTCAGTTGCATTGATTGTCTTCATCAGTTCCCATCGTGTTATCTGCAGCCAGCGGGCCGTGGCCTTTGTTTGAACAAAGGGAGAGATGCTCCCAAAGAGCAATTGGGCATCATTAAACAACCTGTGCTCTTGTGGAATGTCTTCCCAGGTTGTAGTACCCATATACTCTGCATACCTCTTTTCCAGATGACGCAATAAAGTCGTTGGACGGCTCATGGGGTGATCATATAACTTTGAGATGTCCACCCCTGGAATCACCAGGGAGGGGG
This sequence comes from Pleurodeles waltl, assembly GCF_031143425.1. Taxonomy (NCBI): domain Eukaryota; kingdom Metazoa; phylum Chordata; class Amphibia; order Caudata; family Salamandridae; genus Pleurodeles; species Pleurodeles waltl. The sequence goes on from NC_090436.1 coordinate 324,059,711, forward strand.
TGTGCACAGTTACTAAGGAACAGAGACCTTTCCATCCGGAAGGAAGTCGCGAATACAGCCATTCTCCGCATTGCCAATAATAGTCCATCAGACTGGAGGTGCCCCATTGCATATCAGCATTGTACTCTGTGGTGATGCAATTGATGTTCCTTCCCACAGGGACTGTTCCATTCCCTCTGAAACATAAAAAGAAAACAATTGGTGTTCTGCCTGCTCGGAGAGTTGTTGGTGTTTCCACCCAAGTTAATCTAGATATATTTTCATCCCATATAGCCTGACACTTCTTCTGGGTGCTATTATCAGTCTGATTTCCCTTCCAGAGAGAGAGAGAGCTCTACATCCAAATGTTGCACCGTGGTACCACTGACCATGAACATACACTGATCCATTTACTCGAAAATATGGTCTTTCCTGACAATCTTGGGACATGGGTGAAGCTGAATAATTCTTACAGAAAAGTGTAGATCTTGATATTCCCAGGAATCCCTGTTCTATTATTTTATTCTTCCAATTCCTACTTTTATATTTCAGTATTCCCGTCTCAGCCATCCTCCCTAATTTCACTACTAATTCCTTGCGACCTGTCAGGATATTTGTTATATCGGCTAATTCCTCCTCATATTGTGTGGTGTTTACTAGAAATGCTCCCTGTCTTATCTGCAAGGGCTGCATTCGTGCTCTCATCCTGCAAAGGTACAAGTGCAATAAACATCGAGTAATATTTGGAAATACTTCTTTTGATCACTAGCATGTGGAATCAAAGAGCAAACGATACATGATTCATTAGTAGTCTGCATGCCTATCTCTGTCATGTGCTGATACCATACATTGTCTAATAAGCTAGTATGAATATTGTGAGATACATTTTCATATTTATATACTTCTCTCTGTAAGCGCTTAGTATACTGACACATTGCCATGCGTGGACTAAGATACCATTGAAAGGTAATTGCTAACATAACAAAGCATGAACAGAAAAACAAAATCGAAATACATAACTGTCCACTAGTAGTGTCGAGTAGAAGTTCTGCTGGTCTCTTTAGGAAGGACGCTGTCCTTCGTCTTGCTGTAAATGTTCCTGTGAAGATGGTGATGTATGACATGAAGCCGGGGACAATCGAACGTCTGATAGGTGTATCCATGGCTTCCTGCCCTCCACCTTCACCGCTGTGGGGGTGCTCTGGGTCACTAAGTAAGGGCCCTCGAACTTGCTGTCTTTCCATCGTCGCACAAAATTGCGAATGTACACTTGCTGGCCCACGGATATTGGACTGGTCTGCTGGGCTGCGTTGGTGCACTTCTCTTGTCGTGCCACCTATTTAGAGAAGAACTTGACAGATTTCAATAACTGAGATAGATAGCTACTCATTTCCTGTCCTAGGACCTCAACTGTCTTTTGAGCATCTGTTCGCTGTTGAGCTATTGTTAAGGGAGTTGGCATAGGCCGTCCTGTTCGTAATCATTTCAGATAACTGCGGAATGAACCAGTCTGTCTGTAATGTGGCAAGAAGGTATTCTTTGGCAGTGTGTGCAGGGAGGTGTAGTTGTTCAAGGGCAATATACAGCAGGGCTTGAGGCATCACTGGCTTGCCTGTACTTTCTTGCCTATAGATAAAATCTGTTGGTGACTGTATACACCCTCGCTGCTCCCACAGCTCCCTTTCATAAGGTAGTGCTTGTTCTTGCAATTTGCGTAAATGCAATCGTGCCCCATAGATGTCTCTTGAGTCAGTACTGCTGTCATTGTTATTCCATTACAATGACAAAAGAGTTAGAAAGGTTTTTTGTAATCAGGTGTGGCTAACACTGGAGCATTTGTAATTACTTCTTTTAGCTCCAGGAAGGCTGTTTCCCTGTCATCGGTCCAGTCTACTTTATTTGCGTTTGCGTGGGACTCTTTTAAGGCAGTGAGAAGTGGTGCAATTAGGGTGGTATAATCAAATATCCACTGTCTCACATAATTGCAGAGTCCTAAAAACTTCTGCATCTGTTTAGTGGTTGTGGGCTTAGGCATATTCCTAATACTCTGTACTCTGTCTGGTGTCATCCTCCTCCCTGTCCTTTCTTTATGTCACTTACTGGTTGTCCCCCTGGTGTCTGCACCTGTACTGCCATAGTGACGGACATTGGTGGTACAGTCACGAGTGCCCCTTCTGTGCTTGGCTTCTTAAGCTTCTGTTGCACCAACTTCGCTGTGGCCCTTTCTGCTTGCTCTGTCCTCTCTTTGTCTTTTTCTTGTTTTCGCTTAAAATAATGTATTATGTGGGCCTGTATTTCAGGCCACGGCTTAGCTTCTATTCCCACCACTCCATCTAAATTTGCTTGAATGTCAGTGGGAAGGCCTCGCTTTAATACATTATAAAACAAAATTGCATTTCCTCCCGTATTTTCCCAGTTACATCCTACTTCCTGAATCCATCGCTCTTTTTTCCCTGTCTGTTATCTTGTGAGTATTTTAACTATGCCACTGTCACTAACTCACAACAGTATTGTGTAAAGTCAGTCCTACTCAGTATTACCAGACTTCACATATATTGTTGTAAGACCGTATCTGTGGACATCAGCCATGCTTATCGCTAGTCTGTTTAACACTTCTTCTATGGTGATGTCTGGGGCAGGTGAATTTATGGGTGGTCTAAGTGGATTAGTAGCTGAAGCAATGCGTGTTATAACATTGTCATGTATGTAGATGAGTATTTGTGGTGCTCGGGGGTGCGTTGAGCCATTCATTATTTAAAGTAGTGAAGGCACGAATATCTGTGAGGAATGCATCAAGAAGAGCCTCTAATATAAGGGGTGATTGAGTTATTATTTCAAACCTCGGGGTGTTACATGGGCGTTGACTGTGAGCCCACTTAAATACTAATTTTAGCTCAAGTGTATCTGTTTCTTGCCACAGAGAATTATTAGCCTCACTCATAGGGATTTATTATCAAGTTTTACTTGCTTTGGTGTTATTTATTCGGGCCTCCTGCGTTTTATTTTCACTAATTACTGCCCCTTCACAGAACTCTTTAAGGGTGTCTATTGGGATGTCAAAAATATGGCAGAGATCTCGCACCCTCTCTTCTTCACTTACATCTGACTGCGTGACAACTGGAGGGGACACCTGCCACTTCTCTATCACCTGTCCTTTATGATTGGAAAACACAGTATTATTTTTATCCTCTTTTTTACTCATTACTCATAAAACGCATTCACTAGTCCCTATTGCGCTTTGCAGGTCTGCAACCAGGGGTCTGACTGTACTCAGACTCTCACTAATATTTCAGCCCTGGTCGCTTCCCCTCAAAGACGCCTTCCAGAGGTTAGTAAATCTGGGAATCTGGTGAACCGGGCGTGTGACTCAATCAGAGCAAAATGTGCACACTTGTTACTCGGTCCACTTCACTATTTCCTACTCTAACCCCTCTGTTCTAACCGGAATATCTGTTAGGCATTCCCAAATGAATGTCTCTTCCAGGGGCTGTCCCCTAGGTAATGCACTACTTTCGTCCAGGGCTGCCCCCTGGGTAATACACTGTTGTCATCCAGGGGCTACCCCCCCTAGGTAATACACTACTGTCTTCCAGGGGCTAACCCCCCTGGGTAATACTCTAAATGTCTTCCAGGGGCTACCCCCCTGGGTAATACTCTAAAGTCTTCCAGGGGCTACCCCCCTAGGTAATACTCTAAAAGTCTTCCAGGGGCTACTCCCCTGGGTAATACTCTAAAAGTCTTCCAGGGGCTACTCCCCTGGGTAATACTCTAAATGTCTTCCAGGGGCTACCCCCCTGGGTAATACTCTAAAAGTCTTCCAGGGGCTACCCCCCTGGGTAATACTCTAAAAGTCTTCCAGGGGCTACCCCCCTGGCTAATACTCTAAGTCTTCCAGGGGCTACCCCCCTGGGTAATACTCTTTAAGTCATCCAGGGGCTACTCCCCGGGTAATACAGTACTATCTATTACACCAGCTAGTCTTCTGGTCTGACCAGGGAATCACAGTGTAGTAATAACATACCATCAAAACATTGCTTTAACCCCCTAGCTAGTCTTCCGGTCTAACCGGGAAATCACAATTTATTTTTTAGCACACAGTATAATATTGCATTAAAACATTTAAACCCCACATAAATCATGCATGCATTTTGTCATATTATAGTTGCCAAAAAGAATCATGCAATTAAAAATAATAAGGTACAAGCCCGACCTCTCTTTACCACTTTAGGACTGCAACATCTGGAATCCCCGACTGCCTGGTTGAATAGGCAGGTGTAATCTCACCTGTTTATGTTGCGCGCAGTGTTCTATTCAAGCAGTACAGACAGATTTTCCTTCAGCTGCGTCCGGAGAAGAGAAGGAGGGCTCCTGGCTCGGCTGCGCCAAATGTTGTTGGCAGGTCACGAATAAAGAAAGACAGGATTCAGTTTGGCAAGTAATATGAGCATTTATGAATAACGGCCGGGAGGACAGCACAGCTCTAAGTCTGAAACTGCCCTCAAAATCATCAACTCAAGCAGCCCTTTTTATATACTTTTGCTACCTTGAATACATCTTATCATTTGTCATGCATTTTGATTTAAGCGCTCACGTGGTACATTGTGTCACTGCTTTCGTCAGCATAAAGCCGCATTTCTCATGAGAAAGCATCTAATTACACATTTGCAGAAAAGCGAAGGTTACATATCTATCACGTGCACATTTACTGAAAAACAGCAATACCTTTATCTCACGTTCTAAAGGCTGTCTGTAGCTCCTCCTTTCCTAACTCCAGGCTTGGAGCTCTCCCCGACTGTCTGACCTCCTTCACACAGCTGCTGACCTTCTAGCATCAAAGCTTTTACATTCCTGTCCAGAAACTCCCTTTCCTCATTAACGTGGATTTGAAATGCGTGCCTTTCCTGTAACTATATTATTGCAAGCTTCTAGGCCTTTCTACGTGTAGCTGCTTTGTGGATAACTATGCCTTTGTCTCTCTTCTCTGTCTCCTGCACTGGCCTTTTACTTGGATGCCATGAGCACTCTGGCCTGTATTCCTCTCTGAGCATATATGATTCTGCACATTTTCCTCCCAACTCTTGCTTTAGCAAAAATGGGCCCTCTCTTTCTATATTTTCAATAACAAGAGCAACATTCCAACTTATTTGTTATGCACAAATAATTTCACATATACTATTGGAAGTCTAAAATACCTATAATTTTCTATGACTGCATACATGGTAAGTGTTTATGCTTACAGAATTGTCAGGAATACAATACCTCCTGAAGAAATGTAAGTGAAATGCTTAACTTGTTTCTCCAAGATGAATTTATTATTTGTTCTAGAGAACCCCCTGGTCCTCCACCCCAGTGACACATGGAAAAGCTCCATCTCCAGTCCCACGTAGTGAAAGCACCTCCCCCTGCTCTAGGAAGGAGTGAGTACATTTACGAATAACAGCAGGTTGAGAAACTACCTGCAAATTGTTGATGAATTCAATCAAACATACTAGCTTATGCATATTCACAAACCTTTAATAGTATACTCATCCAGTAATGTTTATAGCCCTGCACTAACCTGTAATTAGAAATGCAAAATTTTGTCAGCATGGGCATCAATTTGGCTATAACAAAAATTATTTGCAAGTGGATATGCCCGCCATTCTAACTCCGTGAATTATGGATAGAAGTTTATCCTCCTAAAATCTTTCCCACACTTTAGTTGAATTCAGCTGTGAAAAACAGCACTGTAACTAGTGATATGGAAGGTTTTTCTTTTGGATCCATTACAAATGGAAACAATTTCCAACTTTGCGAAAGTTGCAAAATTACTCACTTTGCCACATTATGTTGACCATATCTGAATTTGACACTTGTCAGGTCAAGAACTTAACACTTACAAAATGGTTTTAAATAAAATATACTTTGCAGCATTCACACAGGTTTGCACAGGTAATTCTCTATCACCAGATCCTTTCCTAAGGACAAACTTTTAAAGTTCTGGCACTGAAGATATAACTTCAGAAAACCCATGTGTGTAGTAGTAGCGTGTGTTAATACCAGATCACATGCAATACTGATTTTGTCAGTAACTACTGTTAAATTTTGAATTGAAAATTCTGGTCAACTCGGAACAAGGGAATTAGTGCCAAATATACAAAGGATTTTCACATTCACAAATGGTCTAATTTGCAAAAGCAAATGCAAAAATCCCTTTTGTATGAACAAAAGGTATTAGCTTTGCAAATTTAGAGAACCGATTCAGTATAATACCAGCCTCTTTTTCCACAATGGCTGCACTGTACGTGATGGCGAGAAGGATGAGAATACTGACTGAGTTGAAGAGGAGGAAGAAACAGGAGCACATATTTGGAGTCAGAGTTACTTTATTCCAACAAATAGAAGAGAACATATTTGTCAAATAAAGGCTAAGTAGTGCAACCATTTTAGATTTCATAGCTGAAATTATGCTACAGCTAGAAAGAAACGGTTTCTGTAGTAATTATATTCCCATCTATGTGCAGGAATTATGCTTATTGCACCTCCTAGCCTCTGAGAGCTACCAAGCCGTGGTTGCTGCAGCAGGTGGGATCTCTCAAGCCGGTTGTTTAGAGATTTTCTGGATGCAATGCTAATGAGAAGCAATTCTTGTATTAGTTTAACTGTGTAGACTAGCTCAATTCCTATATGTTATGGGATGTATAGATCTTACTCGTGTTTCTATATGCCCACCATCTCACAATGAATTTTTTTTAGAAATAGCTAGAATACACATTTCCTAAACATCCACGTGATTTGTAATGCATCCATTATAATAACAGATATAGTTGACAGATTACCAGGCAGCACCCATGACTCATTTATGTTTGCCATAGTGGTTATTTATGAACACTTTTTAGAAGAGATTTTGTAGATTGCTGTTTACTGGACAATTGTTGTCAGATACTCATAGATTATATGATACATGTGATCTTACAGTTTTTCATTACTTATTACACAATTTTTACATTGTAAGAGACAGTGTTAATGATCTGTGCTCATGGATTCTTACACCATACCTTAATCCTACAACACAAAGTAAGTTCTGATGGAATGCTGCCCATAAATCCACAAGGTAAGTGATTGAAAGGGCATTTGGACTGCTGAAAAGTATCTTTTGCTGTCGCCATGAAAGTGGTGATGTTCTGACTGATACAAGTTGCAAGATTGATGCAACATGTGCTAGGCTGCACCACATAGCGACTTGAATAGGAGTACCAGTCATCATGTCAGAGCCAGAGTCAGATGATGAGGATCAGCAACAGCAACCACATCACATACAGAATGCTTCAAGGTCAGGAAAAGAGAGAGTGTGCTATGCAGACATCACAATGCGTTATTTGTTTTTAAAAGTATATCACAATTAAAAATATGTAAGGAAACCCAAAACAACAGTTTTGTTTCGAAACTAAATCAGGTTTACCTTTATTTCAGGTGCAACTATTTTGGAAAGTGTGTTTGTTTCTTTAAAAAAATATTTTTTCAAACAAGTAATCATTGTTGTCAACTAAGAACTTTTAACAAAGGTACACAAAGTAAAAAGTAAAAGGTTACAAATGTTAACACTTCTTTCTACATCTCCCAACACTGACCCTTTCTTTGGTACTAACAATATGAGCTCCTGAGACATCACTACCTGCAGTCTGTCCGCGAGTGCAATGCACACGCATGACTTCTGAAACAGAAAGGTTATTGATGTTTGAAGCCTCTTCACTTTCACCCCTACCTGATTCAAGACTAGCAGAGAAGTGCAAAGTTTGTATATTCTCCAAAGCACTGGTGACTTGCACAAGGCTATGTGCAACATCCCTGCTGTAGTGCACCATCTCTACCTGCATGTTTGCCTTGCCATTATAGCAGCAGCTAGTTAGCAGATCTTGTGAACCCATGTAATTGACGCATAAGCTGATGATGCCTGCCACCATTATTTATATTTTCTTGATGTAAAAGTGCAAATAAAGTGGTAACAGCCATTGTTAATTGTTTAAAAGTTTCAGAAATCACTTTTTGTCCCGCCTCAACTATGTTATGTTTATGTTAGAACTATTTGTATTCATGCCCACTGATTGTGTATTGACAGCTTTTATGTTTTTATTTTGTTTTCACTGTACTGTCAACATTGAGGCCTCTAAGTCCCCAAACCATCTGATGGATCTATCACATTTGTGTGGGTTACAGGGCAAGATTTTCCCAGTCTTGATGCATTGCAGTGGTGCCGAAGAAACCTCCTGTGCATGTGTATGCACCTTGCAGTAGGTTGTGTTGGAGGTTGTTTCCTCACTTAACTTTTATGGGAAATCTGGTAGACAAGCGACTGCTGTTCTGCATCTTGATGGCACAGGTGGTGCTGGTAAGACTGTTGTTTCATTTACTTCCTCCATCTGCGAGGGACTGTTAGGATGTGCCCCTTGCTTGGACTCTAACCCGGTTGTTGATGTTACATCTGTCATATATTATCATTATGTTTACTATGCTGATATTTAAAGCTCAAGGTGTTTGTGTTTTAGAACTGTTACATAAAAATTCACCTTGTTCTACATGCATCTGCCATAAATTGACAGATGTCCCATCTGAATCCATCCTCCATATTTCGAAACATCTACTAAGTTTTGGGAGACATCTCTGCCAAATTCTAAATCCTGGCCATAGTGTAATTCTCCTGTGACGTTATAATCAAGCCACTATTTCTCCTAATAATAGCCTGTTTTATACCTGCACCATGATGCAGTTTTTACAACTTTGAAGCACTGTATATAGCAGATGTTGGAGTTACCGAATTTAATGGACATCAAGTTTCAACCACAGTCGGAGTTGACTCTGCCTGGTTACAATCTCATAGTGAAAGTCCTAGTAGTCACCGAGTGCCTAAACTGCTCCATATTGAATATACTTTTAAACAATTCTATTTCCTGTCACATGCCCTCATAGTATGTCTAAATTAATCATTTATAATGTATTATGAAATTGGAAAGATAAAAGGTCCAATTCACAGAAGCATTTGTTACTACAGGATGTAATAACACAGGAGCACCCTTTTCATGTACTCTTAAATGCCTTTGTTAATGGGCCTGGAACATCCAAATGACTATAAGTATAATTGCGAAGAAAGCACAGCTCTTTCTATTTGTACTAAGAGGCATATTTAGGAGGCAGTTTGCATCGCGTTTGCATCTCACACACCAAACTCCAAATGTGATTTATGAAGCCACGCAAGGCCACTTTGCGTGGCCCTGAGTGGCTCCATAAATCTGGAGTAAATCAACGCAGTGCAAATCACTGCTTTGCCTTTCCCTGCCCTGGGAAGACATTTCATGGGCATCGCGTAGGTGTTGCCACACAAATCTCATGGATTTTGACACATTCCCTGGTTTACTAGAACTCCTAAACCTGGGAATGCGCCAAAAAGCTACACCTTCCCAGGGGTGGTGTAACAAGGAGAAATATATATTTTTCTCCTTGTTACTTCCTCTTTCTATGTGTGCTTCATTTTGCAACACACATAGATTGAGGAATATGCCTCAAGGAATGGTTAATGTGCAGGAAGGTGCCCCTTACTGCACAAAAACAATCCTGCATGAAACGGACGCACCCTTGCACCACCGTGCAAGGGTGCTTGTGTTGACGCTATGCGAAATAGGTGCCAGTGCTGGGGAAAAGGCGGGAATGCACCATATTGACTTAAATATGGTACATTCCTGCCCTTTCCATGTCACACAGTGCAGAGCAGCACGGCGACTTGCTGTGTTGCAGTGCATTACAATCTAATAAATATGCTCCTAACTGTATGTGAATATTCCATGAACATTCACCTGTTATTTCCATTTCGCACACTTTGGAGACAATTCACAAAGGCATATGAGAGTACATAAAATAATGCACGGACTCCAAACATCCTTTGTGAATAGTCCTCAATAGCCCTCAAAATGGATAATTAAGCAGTACTGCTGACCTGCTAATAAAATGTGTCCAGTACTCTAAGAGTGTCCACATATTGCAGCACAATAATACATTTCGTTTCAAAGGCGGTGTTTGCCATCAGGTAGATCCAAAATTTTGAATATTGACTCAAAAATTTAAAAAATGTTATTGTTCAAAGAAACCTGGAACATCTGCATTCACATTTCATACACTTGATACCTTCCATCGAAATGGATCCATATGTAAATGTGCAAGGTTTACACCTGTATGGCTTTCCATCCTTTATTTATGTACAAATGTATTACAGGCACAAGGGAGTAGCCAGAAAATCAAAATACCCACCACTTTGAACCAAAGCTCTTATGGCACCAAGCAAGCTAAGGAAGCTATTGCAAACCTCTCCACAAGAGATTGCTTGTCTCTTCCATCCCACCATGTTTCAAGTCATCTTTTCATCCTTCCATTCACCTGCTGATATCCACCATTCCACCTTTACATTCTGTCACTCATTCAGTATTTCATCCAACATTCAGTCTGTCACAATTCAGTCCATCAGTCTGCCCCTCCATATCCAAACGTATCTATCTATCTTCAAACATATACATCAAAAATATCCATCCTTTCAATCCGTCATACATCCTTTTGCTTATCCATCACTCCTTTCACTCTTTCATTTATCCATTGAATCATTCAGTCAATCATCTATACATCCTTTCGCTCATCCATCCACCCTTTCACTTCTCCATCCACCATCCTTTGTCTACATACATCCTTTGTTTCACTCATCCATCCATCCTTTCACTAAGTCACCCACTGTTCAATCTATCCATCTACTCAATTAGCTATCTATTTACCCTTTCACACATCCACCCATCATTTCACTCACTCATTATTTATCCACCATTTAACTTTTTCATCCATCCATCCTTTCACTCATCCGTCTTCCCACCCTGTCATCCAGCCATCCACCTACCCTCCTTATTACTCATTCATCCTTACATCCATCCTTTCACTCACCCATCTGTTAGCACATTCATTCATCCACCCTTGCACTCAGTCCATTCATCTATCCACTCATCCATCCATCCATTTACCCTTTTTCTCATTGATCCATCCTTCCACTCATCCATCCATCTATCTCTCCTATCACTCATTCATCCACCCATTTACCCATCCATCCATCCTCCCTTCCACTCATCCATCCTTACATCTATCCTTTCACTCATTCAGCCAAACATCTATCCATCCACCTTTTCACTCACTCATCCATCTGTAATTTCACTCACACCTCCATCCATTCATCCATCCATCCGTTGGTCCATCCATTTACCCTTTCACTCAGCCATCCATAATTTCACTCACTCATCAGTCCACAATTTCATCCAGACATCATCTAGCCTCCCTTACTCTCCATTCTTTCAGTCATCACTCCTTACATCCATTCTTTCACTCTTCCATTGTCACTCTTTCAACCCATCCATCCATCCTTTCACTCATCAGCCATACTTTCACTCACTCATCCATTCACTCTTTGATTCATCATCCTTTACATCCATCTATTCATCCATCCTTCCATACTTCACTCATCCATCCTTGCATCCATCCTTCCACCCATCCATCCATCCACCCATCCTTTCTCTCATTCACCTCCCCACCCTTTTGCATTAATTATGAGCTTTTGACTGCTAAATTGTAGACAGAAGAGGCCCATCAAAAAGCCCACCCCTGCTGTAGCTGCTAAAGCATGGGTTGACGCAGCCCATGTACAGGCATCTTTAAACAATTCAGTCTAGCACTGTATGGGTATGAAACATAGACATCTGCTATTTCACTCACACTCCATCCATCCATCCATCTGTTCAGCCATCCATTTACCCTTTCACTCAGCCATCCATCCACCCTTTCATTCAGACATCGTCTATCCTCCCTTACTCTCATTCATCCATTCTTTCAATCATCCGTCCTTACATCCATTCTTTCACTCATCCATCCAGCCACCCTTTCAACCCATCCATCCATCCACCCTATCACTCATCAGCCATATGTTCACTCACTCATCCATCCACTCTTTGTCTCATCATCCCTCCGTCCATCTACTCATCTGTCCTTCCTTACTTTCACTCATTCATCCTTACATCCATCCTTTCACCCATCCATCCATTCTTCCTTTCTCCCATTCGTCTCCCCACGAGTTTGCATTAATTATGAGCCTTTGACTGCTGAGTTGCAGACAGAAGAGACCCATCAAAAAGCCCTCCCCTGCTGTAGCTGCTAAAGCATGGGTTGACGCCGCCCATGTACAGGCATCTTAAACAAATCAGTCTAGAACTGCAAGGTTTCTGAAACATAGACTGTATTTGTCCACCGAATGCATGACAATTATTGAGTATTGTCTAAACGATTTAAAGAAATGACATGGTTCTGGGCAAAATGGAACCAATAACAAGGGAATGGCAAAAAGCCCGGGCCATCCTCATCCTCTAGTGATCACTCAAGCATCATTCGTTACATTTATTTGCAGACTGTGTCACTCTTGACAGAGACCAGCCATAGGGGAACGAGTTTGGTCTTCCTTCCATAAAACATAGCCCAGCATGAATACACACCTCCCTGGTTTCGTTTTGGCCCTTTAGGGCCACATCAGTGGAACAGAACGAAAATGGTACAGTGAGCATAGGGTCCATGCCACCTATACCCTCTGCACCTAGAATGTCTACTCCAAAAAACAACAAACTGATGGATGGAATGCTTTAATTAATCTCACCACTGGCTATTGGTTGGGCTGCATTCCAGTCTATTGGGATCATTCATATTAAAACTTCATAGAGTCTATTGCTTTCATCAACACATATCTATATGCGAATAAGTAAGCTCTTCAGCCTAACATCATAAACATGAATATATGTAAAATGTGTTACCTCTATAACTCAAATGCTCACAGGAATACGGTAAAAGTATATGCTAAGGTATTGCAATGCGATACAATTGCTATGAATACAGTTATGTACACCCGATGCCCACATTGTATACCTTTACAGTGAAGAAAGACAAACAATATGCACTCATCCTCTGGGTGTTCCAACAGGATGAGGGGTACTGGTCTTTTTTTCAGTCTTACGTTTTGCCAGACAATGGAGGCAGGATTAAATGTTCCAACAGGGGTGGCTCAGTATGGCTTTGATATGATCCAGTTGGTATCTCTGGGTGTTTATTCTAAGGCCAGGAAGACCCTATGCTTGGCCTCATGATTGTTTGACCACCTGTTTTGCAGTGCAGAATGGCAGAATATGCCGCTGGCACAATGTAGACTCCCAAGGGTAACATTTCTGCAACATTGCATGCCAAGCCTCATTGTACATCTTATGTACTACATCTATGGTGTACATTCTGTGAGATGCAATTTAAAAAACTGAGTGGCCAAATCCCAAAATATATTACCAATATACATTATTGATATATTGAAGAATTTATAAGATAGTTGTAGTATCTCAATAGTATATGAAAATAGTAGTCATCACCGTAGAATGTTTATATTGGAAATGATGGCATTTATATCTTATGTGATACTAGTCTTACTGAGTGTTGAAGTTATATTACAGAAGGTTAGAAGGTTGGGTGTTCTATAGAATTTTGGGAAGAGAGGATCGCTATTTGAGGGAGCCGGCCGGGTACAATTGAGTCGGTGCTCTCTGATGTAACATTATATATGAGGAAATTGGAATACATTTTCTTTAACAATGAATGACTGGAGTCATTACTTATGGCATTTTGGTGATGTCTTGTCACCTCAGAGTTGGCGAACCCACTGACACGGCGGTAGAACTACCCAACCGAAGCGCGATCATAGGTGGAGGCAAATACGGCATAATGTGGAAGAGAGAAGAAGCTCTGACATCATTTGCGGAGAACTGCATAGCAGCGGGCCATCATCAGACATTGTGCGAAGACCAGAAGACCATCATCGAAGGCCTTGGTCAAGCTGTGAGTAGCAGAACTCACAGCCTGCATACGCTACACTCACCACAAAAACAAGCCAGCAACCGTGGCCATCTTAGAGGCATGAACCTAGCTTTTCGGGTGCAAGAACTATCGGTTCTAAAAACAAAAGGCAAAGACAGCACTCCTGTTTGTCGGCTGTAAAAGCACAACACAAAGACATCAGTCATGTTTACAAACAAAAGGAAAGTGCCAGAAAGAAACACTGGCAAACGATTTTTTGCATTGTGCAAACACTGTTAAGAGCAGCAGACTTGCATATGGGAAAAATTGTTTATGTGCTGTAGTCTATTAAGCATAATTTACCTTGAGGAAGACGTTCACAAAACTACACATATAAGTGGGTACCTTGATGTATGAGAAGTTCACTAGTTGTCAAGATTTAAAACAATTAATTAATTGATATAATACTGAGATCAAGTTTGTTACTTTGATATTTTAAACATATAGGTGGTCATTACAACACTGGCGGACGGTGTTAAAGGTGCGGTAATCCCGCAACCAGGCCGGCGGACAAAAAAAGGGAATTATGACCCTGGCGGAAACCGCCAACAAAGACAGCCACTTTAACACACCGTCCGCCACGGCGGTACAGACAAGCAGCGCAGCGGTTACCGCCAACAGATAGGCGGCAGACAATGTACCGCCCACACTATTACAACCCGCCAATCTGCCACCTTTTCCGGGGCGGATTCACCTTGATAAAAACACGGCGGAAACAGTTTCTGCAATGGGAAAACGCTCACCTTAGCACATCCCACGAGGAAGGAGGGCACCATGGAGCCGGAATTACAAATCCTACCTGCCCTTGTTTTTCTTCTCCTTTACGACCAACAGCTACGTAGGCGCAGAAGATACCGGTGAGTACTGCATCTACGACAAGGGGGGGGGGAGGCAAAAGTCAGGGGGACACCCACCAAACACCCCCACCCTCGCATTATACAACATAAACACCAATGCAGTCACAAAAATCACAGTAACAACCCACAATCCCCCCGGAAGAATGCAAAGACAATGCGAAATTTGGGCAAACATTGTAATGTGCCAATATACATGTCATACAAAAATATACAGATAAATATCTCAAAATCACTCTTATTTACACATACAATCCGAGAAGTAGTGCAGATATGTACACAACAATGTCCATGCACCAACAGTCCAAAAATGCATGGGCGAGGCCCACAATAGATACCTGACCAAAATCGGAGAGAACACTGCTGGGGCATCAGATAGAAACACTACAGGCACCTCAGGGGGAAGGGAAGGGGGGGCACCTCAGCCAGATGAATGCGAAGCCAGATCCACGACGGGGCTCCATGCCCATTGATGTATCCTGGGGAGTGCAAAGCCACAGTCTCTCAAGTCTCTACAGTGGGTGGCTTGCCCACTGTGCCATCCTGGGGAGTGCAAAGCCACAGTCTCTCAAGTCTATACAGTGGGTGGGTTGCCCACTGTGCCATCCTGGGGAGTGCAAAGCCACAGTCTCTCAAGTCTCTACAGTGGGTGGGTTTCCCACTATACAGTGGGTGGGTTGCCCACTGTGCCATCCTTGGGAGAGCAAAGCCAGAGTCTCTCAAGTCTATACAGTGAGTGGGTTGCCCACTGTGCCATCCTGGGGAGTGCAAAGCCACAGTCTCTCAAGTAGATGCAGGTCTCCACTGGTTCTGGAGGGGGACTGGTGCCCAGACTGGATGAGTCTCCCTGTAAAAGTACCTGTCCTGTGACTGTCCCAGCTGCACATGGGATAAGGATGCCTGATGTGGCGGTCCATTCAGTCCTACATGGTGCATGCCCTGTTCAGCGGTGCTTTGCCCTGGCGGTCTTTGCCCTGTTCAGCGGTGCTTGCCTTTGCTCTGTATGACCTGTTCAGCGGTGCTTTGCCATGGCGGTCTTTGCCCTGTTCAGCAGTGCTTTGCCATGGCGGTCTTTGCCGTGTTCAGCGGTGCTTGCCTTTGCTCTGTCTGACCTGTTCAGCGGTGCTTTGCCATGGCGGTCTTTGCCCTGTTCAGCGGTGCTTTGCCATGGCGGTCTTTGCCCTGTTCAGCGGTGCTTGCCTTTGCTCTGTCTGACCTGTTCAGCGGTGCTTTGCCATGGCGGTCTTTGCCCTGTTCAGCGGTGCTTTGCCATGGCGGTCTTTTCCCTGTTCAGCGGTGCTTGCCTTTGCTCTGTCTGACCTGTTCAGCGGTGCTTTGACATGGCGGTTCTGATACGGACATTGGTGTGTGGCATGACGATCTCTACACTGGGCATTGGTGTGTGGCATGACGATCTCTACACTGGGCATTGGTGTGTGGCATGACGTTCCATCATTGCCCAGCGGGGCTGTGGCATCCTGGCCCCTCATGGGCTGTGACTCCGGCGGTGGTCTCCTGACCAGTGACAATACTTGGGCCCTCCTGGGCTGTGACTCCGGCGGTGGTCTCCTGACCAGTGACGATACTTGGGCCCTCCTGGGCTGTGACTCCGGCAGTGGTTTCTGGACCAGTGACGACGGTGCTGGCGGTTGTGTCTGGACCGCCGGTAATGATGGCGCACTTCTTCGACGTGACACTCACAACAGGCTGGGCAGACTTCCTCTGGACCTTCCCCACCTTTGTTGGAGTCACAGCTGACTCACCAATCCCCTTCGATCCCATGTCACTTGTTGTCCCACCAGGAGTCTTAAGACGGTCCCGTCGTCCACTCTCCAATCTTAGAGCCTTTACAGGGGGTGGGCTGCCAGTGCCTTGGCTCCGGGTCCTACTGCCTGCCCTGGTAGCCGGTGCACTCCAAAAGCCTGGAACATGCACCACTGGTACTGGAGGCTTTTTGGCTGAGGCGCTATGACGGGACTGATGAATTGGAGGGGGGGTGGGGGCAAAAAGGTCAATTTGACATAGGGACAGTTTCTGACGGACACTGGGATGGGTAGCTGGAGGGGGTCTGGGAGTGTAGGAAGAGGAGGTGGTTGTAGGAGGTGTCACTTTAGGTGTTTTGGGTGCAGGTGCAGGTACTGGAGGCTTTAGTGAGGTGGATGGATGTTAGGTGAGTGATTGCCGGCGTTTATGTACTTTGGGAGGGGGCGTCACAGACACACTGGGAGAGGACACAGGGGATGTGTAAATGGCAGTGGAGGTGGTGAGTGCAGGTGAGCGGCTTGTGGTGCTGGGTGTCCTGGTGCGAGTCCTAGTGCCTATAGATGTGGTGCATGCAGGTGTGTGTGTAGACGACACTGGGAGGGAGGAGGGAGAGGAGGGGGACACAGTGGAGACAGTGGATGTTGCTGTTACTGTATGTGGGTGAGGCTTGCGTGAGTGCCTGTGGTGTGTGTGGTGCCTATGTTTGCTTGAGCTACTTGTGTGTGCTGACTTGTGTGCCTGCTGGTCTGTAGGTGTGCTTGGGATGGGCTGGGGTACAGGAGATTGGGTCTGGGTGGAGGAAGTTGGAGGGGGAAGGCTAGACACAGGGACAATGGCTGCCATCAGTGCTGAGGCCAGAGATTGCAGGGTTCGCTGAAGGACAGCCTGACCAGAATGAATGCCCTCCAGGAATGCATTACCGTGTTGCAACTCCCTTTCTACACCCTGGATGGCATTCACAATGGTAGACTGCCCAACAGTGAGTGACCTGAGGAGGTCAATGGCCTCCTCACTGAGGGCAGCAGAGGTAGCTGGTTGGTGATCCGGTGGCCGACGTGAAGCTCCCCTCGCCCTCCGTCCCACTGGTGCATTCAGAGTCTGTGGTGTGGCCCTCCATGGCCATGTGGGATGCAGTTCCCTCGTGCTCCGGTGCCACTGTACCTCCGCCTGATGATGCTGATATACAAAAGGACAGGTAGAGCAGGAAAAGGGGGGGGAGACAGAACAAAGAGAGTTTTAGTGCATGGCATGCCGCTACCGTTGGCGGACAAGACAGACGCAGCAGCCCCTTGCATTACACCGTGCTCCCGACCTCTGCACATGCAATTTCTGGGAAATGGCCTACATGGCAATGGTGGACATCTGCGCACATGGATGCCACAAGGGCAACTATACCTCAACTTGGCACTCTGCTGAGGTGGGGTTGAGTGCCACATGGCCTACATTACGGAGGGACCTTGCCTACCTAACTCGCCCTGGCCTAGGGACACCCACAGCCCACCTCCCCCACCCAGACCCCTCCACTGCACGCAAAGTCCGCAGAATGAGGTTGTACTCACCCCCTTGTGTCTGCTGTGATGTCCTCAAGCGCCCATCCAACTCCGGGTAGGCCACCGCCACGATCCGGAACATCAGGGGGGTCATGGTGCGACGGGCACCCCTTCCACATTGGGAGGCCATCCCCAGCTGAGCCTCCGCCGTCTTCTTGCTGCAGCGGCTAATGTCCTCCCATCTCTAATGGCAGTGGGTGCCCCGTCTCTGGTGGGCCCCCAGGGTCCGGACCTCCTTGGCGATGGCATGCCAAATGTCCCTCTTCTGGTGGGTGCTGACCTACATGACATGCACAAGGGAAGAGGATCAGTCATTACCAACTGCACCGTCAATGTGAGTGGCCCCCTCCCTACTCTGGCCATGTGGCCCATTCATTCCCATGCATTAATGTTCTATGAACTCTGGCCCCTTCCCTCTCCCACCCAGCCCTGTCCACCCAGGCCTAGCCCATACAACGTGCTCCCTGTGTACTAACCTGTTGGTCTGGAGGACCGTAGAGTAGCATGTACTGGGGGAGGACCCCATCCACAAGTTTCTCCAACTCCTGTGCAGTGAAGGCAGGGGCCCTTTCCCCAGACACAGCAGCCATCGTCGCTTCCAGACTGAGGTCACAGCAGCACTAGCAGTGTAGGTCCTCTCCTGTCGAAGGTCAGGTATCTAGTGATTGAACAGATAGAAAATGGCGGTGACGTCCGCGGCGGGGCGCATCATCACCGCCGGAACACCTGTTCATTGGCTCCTGGGACCAATAGGGTCCAATGTTAACCAATGCAGCATTGCGCCGAGGTCTACGACCGCCTACCGCGACAGTGTGCAACGCCAGCGCAGTTACCCCACAATCCCATTGTCCCAGTTTAGAGGTCAGGCAGCCGCCATTTCAGGGGCCCACATGGCTTCATTTACTACTGCGTCACACATAGCTAGGCCTGTACTCAACACACATACAGGAAGGCTTTATTGTCTGGTGTAGTCTTGTGTGTAACTGTGGGTACATACCTGGAGGAATAGTGACTGGTTCTTCGCTGTTGTCCTTCTTAGGCACCGTGAGCTGGGACATATGAGAAGATGGCGTAATCCGCTGGTGTACCGACCGCTGGTGGACCTGTTGACAATGGAAGAAAGACATGTCATCGTCACCTACAGGTTTGACTGTGCAACAATCCAGGAACTATGTACCCAGTTGGAGCCAGACCTGATGTCACCAATCCGCCATCCGACTGGAATCCCCCCTGACGTGCAGGTGCTGTCAGTGCTCCATTTCCTTGCAAGTGGGTCTTTTCAGACATCAGTGGCCATGGCATCAGGGATGTCCCAGCCTATGTTTTCCAACGTGCTGTCCAGAGTGTTGGCTGCCCTGTTGAAACACGTAAGGAGATACATCATATTCCCTCAGGTGGAGGATTTGCCTACAGGGGTGGTGTATGTGTTGATGAGTGTGTTGAGTGTAGTGGTGTGTGGTGTTTTGTGCGTGGATGTTGTGTGGGTGATGGTGTTGTGTGCCTCTGTGTGATGGGGTTGTCAATAGCTGTGCTCTCTCTCTCGCCTTCTCTCAGAATTTGTGGTTGTAGGGGTTTGTGGGTGCTGTGGGTGTGTATTTTATATTGTGTTGGGTGTGTGGGAGTGGTGTGTGTATGTGTATCAGGTGTGTGTATTTGTAATTGTCCAAGGTGGCGGCGTTTTGGAGATGTGTGTGTATTTTGAGCGCAGCGGTGTGTACCGCCAATGGAATTCCGCGGTTGAAAGACCGCTGCGTGGATTCGTGGGTCGTAATAGCATGGGCGTGTTTCTGTTGGCGTGGAGGTGGAGGATTTGTTTCCGCATGTTTATCGCTGACCTTTGTTGTGTTGTGTGGGTGTCTGAATTTCGGCGGATTCCGTGATGTGTGTCATAATAGCTGTGGCGGTCTACCGCGGCCGCGGCGGTGTATTGGCGGTCTTCTGCACGGCGGTAAGCGCCTTATACCGCCAATGTTGTAATGACCCCCATAGTCTGTCAACCCTCCACAACCATTTTTGGAAAGTCCAGGGGAGCCACACGTACCGTGAAGCAATGATATGATGCATTCAAAACACATTTAGGGGCAATAGGAGCAGCACAATTTAGACCTGAATAGAAAAAATATCTTATTTTTCATTCCCTAGGGTTTGAAGGATGAGCTATCTTTAAACATCTACCTGATATTCAGAATCTCGAAGGAGAAGAACTGGATGAATATGAAAAAGCTATAAAAAGCAACAGGTTTGATGATCCACCCAGGGTAGTAGTATCTAGACACAAATTTTCCAAAAGAGATCAGAGGGCTGGCAAAGATGTGGATACTTACATTTTTGACAGCTGAGTGTCAATTTAGAACCTTGAACGATCAACTGATTCAAGACCTGTTTATATGTCAATGTACAGAATGATGTATAAAACAGAAGTTATTATCATTAGACAATCCATTGTTGTTGAAAATTATGAAGAGTGCAAATCTTCCATAAAATCGACTAAAGAGCTGGAAAAGTCAATAGACAGTACAGTCAGCGTATTCAGAAGCAAAGGTAAAAAAGGTAAAACACCAATTAAGAAGTCTGTACAAAATTTCACACAGAACTCTATGAACAATAAGTACACCATTGGAGGAGTAGGAAGATGAGGGTGATTGGTAGACTCAAGTGTGCTAGCCAACCAACTTCTGGTTGAACCCCTCTGAGTTTGAAGACAAACATTAATTCCCTGACTGAGTAGGCCACCATAAAACTTTCAGATTACCGTTGAAAATAGATATATCTAGATCAACATTATATATTTTGTTTGTGTCTGACTTCTGCAGCCCTATCATTTTAGGCACATGTGTGGTGGATTTGAGTTGAAACAGTGTGCAGTGAAGAAGTCCCTACATTCCCTTTAAGGACAATGGAGACAATTCCTGCCTATGTCCTGTGCCTATCCTTCTTTTTTAACATTCCCTAGAAGGGTATCCCAGGCAAGATCATTTCATTTACAGTACTGATAAGCTGCAATTGTGTTGCTCCTATCAAAGGAGTAGATGCTTGGATTGGAACAGGTAACTATTGCACCGATGAGTGATATATTATTGAGTGATCGTGATTCATGTGGATGCAGACACAGGGAAGGTGGTCAACTAGTTATCTGTAAACTTGATTTCGATGATTTGCAATGTTTGGGAGCTAATGGGTGATTTTGCCTGAAGGTGATTGGCCATTTCACACTTAGATTTACTTGCATGGTCCACTCCTTGCTTTTTTCTGGTTCTTCAGAGTCCAGACCAGTCATCTTAGTTTACCAATACAAATCTGTACAAAATGCTCAAATTATTTTGCTCTTCTTGTTTATCAACAGCAGTGCCTTACTGATCTATCTCTCTCAATCTTATTTGGGTTGGAAGTCAGGCTGATTCGTTACTTGGAGTGCTGACTTCCCCAACAGCCAGAAGGAAGTCCTCTACTTCAATGGGAAACCTAACCAACATGATGATGACTCTAAGAGGCCACTCTGCCCTGTAGACTGGAGAAAGGTGCATTCATTCGTTGATTTGGGAAATGCTAGGTAGTGTGCTGGCTCAAATAATTGTCAAATTTTCTATTATGTGGTTGTGGTTGAGGGGCTGTAATTGGAGGCATACATGAGATGATGTCACATCATCAGCTTCACATGATGGACACACTTGACTAAATGTTATGACAGTTGTGAGATTGACCAGCCAGGAATGATCATCTCCTTGTCTGGGATTGACTGCAAAGTTGCTCTCGCCTTTCACTCTTAATCATGATGACTCGTGTGAGCCTATGTCCTTGCTCCTCCTCTTGGTCCACTCCTCATGAAGCTTAGTTTCTTTCCTTCTCCCTGACTCTCTAATATTGTTACTGTTTTACAATCCATAGGCCTTCTCTTCTCCTGGATGAAAGGCAAAAGCTACACAACACTCCTTTTTACGTTTCCGAACCGGTTCAGGAAGACACCCAAGATGGACATTTCAAGAAGAATGCAGATGCATCACCCAATTTGGTATTTATATACAGTACCATTTTACTTTTAACTATCATAATTTTTAGAACTGTGTAGGTTCAATCACTCCTTCATGATTTGTATATTTTTAATCCTAGATGCGGTTGAAGGACTGCCTGCGATGCATTTAATTGAATTGTTATTCCTTTGTTTCCTTCCACAACATATTTCATGATAATGATAAGCTCTCATCGGCCTGATGAATATTGTTGTTGATGTATTTGTCTTTATCTGATGTTTTCCCCAACTCCCCTTTCACATCTCTTTATAAATGGAGCACACACTTGGTGGGCCAGATGTGGTGAAAGCAACACCAACTCACTGTGGGGTCTTCTAGTACTTGGGCAATAGCTCACACCGTCCCCAGTTAACCACCTATACATAAAGGGATCCATAATTTATATTTATATATATATATATATATATATATATATATATATATAATTATTCATCAACATCATCCAGCAGGCTTGGTGTTGGTTAAACACTTAACCTTGTCCACTCTAGTCCTGGGTCCACTTCCCTGGCTTGAGGATTTTGGAAGTTTAATGAAATACTAGCTCCTCGTTGCTCAGAAGAAGTTACTAGTAGTTTTTGATATAACATCAGGTACTTGTGTCAAGGTGATAGTCTAGTCTCAGTCTTTGTAAAGTTATGATATGACTAAATAATCCACTAACTCTCTGTTGTCTTTCAATCTAGTTGCTTGTAATGGGTAATCCATCTGATTAATCTAAAAGTTGGAGTTCACCTAGTTGGGAGTAGGCCCTCACTGGTGATGTATTAGCATGATAACCTGCAACCTCTACCAAAATCATTAAGAAGGCATCTTGGGAAACACAGCAATAAGGTTTTGGAAGATTGAGAGAGGTAGCAGCCATTGTTTCATCTATTCAGGTGAGTTAACTATTGGGTGAAGTCAACTAGTTTAGTTAGTATCTAACTTCCACTGAAGAATACGATGCTGTTTATCTGGGTTGTTGTAAACAATATAGGCATAGGCAATATTGTACCCCCCCAGTGGTAAATATAGTTACAGAGAGTAACAGGACAAGCGAATAACTAACAGGTATATACTTCAATAAGTGGATTAAAAAAAAAACCAGGCTGCACTAAAAAATAATGTCCCTTTAATTTCGCTTCAAGATATATATATATATATATATATATAAATATATATATATATATATATATATATACCTCCTATAACAGGTCGACCCTTCTTCTCAAAATACCCACCTGCCCAACTAATGGCCAAAGTGGCCAAAGAAAAGTCCAATGTCCTGTTCCAGTCCCAATTCCCACCCTCTCCACCCACAAGACCCTCCCACCAAATCAAAAAATTAAAAAGGGCATCAGAGGGCTTCATCTAGGTGGGCTTGAAGGCTTGCCACCTCGTGGCAAAGACTTGCCACTTCCAGCAAAGCAGCACCAGCTCTTGCAGCACGCATCATTGGAAGCGGTGTGGGTGGGGGAGACAGGTGTGGAAGAACGGGAGGATCGCAGCTACTGGCAGCACAGGCAGTGTTGTGGCTGGGATCGAGGTGCTGGCAGCTGGCTGAAGGTCCTGGGGCCCAGGTAAGGTGCCTCCACCTCCTCCTCCAGAGCCACCTGCCGGCTATAGTCAGCCCAGATGGCCTCCATCCATTGCCGCAGCATGCTGTGTTGATATCTCATGCTGAGATGGTAGACCAGCAGAAGTAGCTATATCAAGAAAGAAAAAAAAAGACAAATTGTAAATAATGCTTAGCGCAAACACTTGTTTAGTGGCACAGAAGCAATACATTGCTGGTTCACAGAGCCATTGGAATTTTTGATGTGATTAGTCACAAGGCGAAGTTTTCCCCACACATGCTTCACATAAACGGCTGCAAGGAATTAAGCCAGAATACCACCAGATTAAAAACAAGTGATTTTTTCATGTAAAGTATTTCCTAGACAAAAAAAACTAAAAAGACACTTTGGGCCTCATTACGACTTAGGCGGTCTTTTTTGAAGACTGCCAAAGCCGCTGCAGGCAACAGACCGTCAGTGCCTGCGGACTGTTGCCCACTATATTGGGAGTTTTTGGAGGACGTCTGCCCATTTCTGGGTGGAAGTCTGACTCTGAAGAGGTGGTTGCATCGCCAGCACTGCCATGGCAGCAGGACTCCACCCGCCATATTACAAGCTGTAATACGGTGTGGCAGAGTCCTGCTGGTGTGGTGGTGCTGGCGATGCAAGACTGCCAGGACCCATCCCCTCCCAGACGACCTCCTCGACAGAGAAGGTAAGTGATCATCCAAAAGGGGGGGCAGGGTATCTGTGTGTGTGGGTATGTGTGTGTATGTGGAGGGGGAGAGGGGTGAGGTGTGAGTGCATGTATGCAGAGGGGCTATGGTGTGAGTGCGTGTATGTGGAGGGGGTAGTGAGCTGTAATGTGAGTGCGTATGTGCATGTGATTGAATGTGAATGTTTGTGTGCGTGTATGTGTGCATAAATGGGGATGTGTGTCTGCATGTGTGTGAGTGAATGGGGTGTGTGTCTGCATGTGTGCTCGTGAATGGGTGTGTGTGTGATTCTCATGTATGCGAGTGAGTGGGGGTGTCTGTGTGGATGAATGCATATGCTGAGGGGTGTGTATGTGAATGCATGCATTCATGAAGGGATGGGGATGTGTTTGTAAGTGTGTGGACATGTGGGCGTGCATGTGCCGGCAACAGGAATGGGGATTCCTATCACCAGGTGCGTGACCGCTAGGGTTTTAGTGGTGCGGTGAAAGCCACGGAAAGCCTGGTGGTCTGCAGCCTTGGTATCCGGCCGCCAGGCTGAGGCCTGCTGCAGGGTTGGAGGTGCACACTGCTGCCACATTGACGTGACCGCACCAGCGGGCCAGGTGGTGTCGTGGAGGTTTGGTGGCAGCCAAGCCCCACAACTCGTAATGTGGCAGTCTTTACCTCCGGGTCCGCGGTGGTAAGACCGCCACAGCGAGGCTGGTCGTCTAATGACGCAAGCCTCATAATGAGGGCCTTTGTGCATGAAAATAAAAATAAATTGCCTCTCATTAATGTGTAGGGCATTATGCACTATGCAGCATAAGTATTATTGTTGTGGTAAATCAATGTAGGCATGCTAATCCATTGGGTACTTTGGTACTCTCTACAGTCTGCATTTGGGGTAGCTGTAATGGACAATTTATTATCTTACTTTAATTCCATGCCCTACACTTCTCCAAATACCTTTCAATTCAAACCTGACTCCAAAGAGGTAGATGAACAATAACAGCAGTATCTCACACATGTCATGTATAAAGTGCAGATATCCTGTCTGCCATAGATAGACAGTGGGGAAAATAATGCACTGCAGTACAGGGAAAGGAACATGATAAACATTGTATTTGTCACATTTGTCACACAGTATCCCATACGCCAAATTCTAAATCAGGCACTTAGTCCCATTTTACTCACTGGCCTCGCCCTCCACCACAAATTATTTTCAATAAATACCTTCACTTGGCAGTAAGAAGACTTACTTTACTGCAGGGTAATTTAGAGGGTTTAAGGTAGGCGAAGTTTTCGCTATAGAATAGTAGTGAGTTGGCACTGAGCATCATTTGCTAAGCTTTGGCTTGGTCAATCAAGGTAGTTGACGAATGATGAAAGGGAATTTTGTTTTATTTTTAACAGGCTTAAATCTGTTATGGAAGCCATGACATATATATACACAAATCACTTGGCCAGAAAAATGTGGCATATGCCAAGAATGGATTTTTCAATTTGTTTGGTAGATTCGGACAGTATATGGGAAAGAATAAACGATTGAAGTAACAGTAGATGACTGAGTAGGCACTGGGAAACACACCTTGTTTTTAAATTGTAGTGCAATGAAAACTTTGTAAATGCTGCATTAACTGAAGCAGATGCACATTGCGCAGCCAACACTTCAGTGCCAAACTGTTCCATGCTGCAATTAGATCACACGTGGTGATAATGGGCATGGTCAGCGAGGTGATGATGTTGGATGGGATGTCTGCCACACTTAACAAATATAGTACACGTAATTAGTCAATAAGCTAGCAATGTAACTTACCACCACTTGTCCCAGCCACCACTGGGACTTCCCCCCGAACCGCCTCATCTGGCTCACTGGTGCTGCCGCTGGCCACGGCACTGGTGGTCTGTGTAGCTAGAAGAAACATTCTAGATGCCACATCTGCCTAACCTTTTTATTTTTTTAACAAAATATAACCACAATTCCTAACTACAGTTCAGTTAGCAGTATCAAAACTATCACTTTGATCAGTTTGTCGGTTGACAATGTTAGAAAAGCCCGGTAGTCAAACCAACCAAAAATGTTTCTTTATGGAGGGGCAGAGCTATGATGACTCTGAGTCATTGAAGTGCAGTGAAATGGTGGAATAAAGGTCAATGAAGGACATGTGGGCCCTCATCATGACATTGGCGGTAAATTCCACTTACTGCCACCCTGGCGGCCGCCAACATACTGCCGCGGTGGTGGATAACTGTTCGACATATTACAACACACGCACACCAAACTGGCAGAATACAGCCACATACACAAATCCGCCAGCCCAAAGGTCAGTGCTAAAGTGTCGGTCCCAACACCCATACAGTTATGACAACAGAACAATGCCCACCACATCATGACCCACGAATCACCACGGCAGACATTCAACGGCGGCAAACGATTGGTGGTACACACCACTGTGCTCAGAATGGACACTCAAATACTAAACTACACAACATTGGCCAATTCAAATAACACACACCTGACACCCATACACACACCACACCCACCCACTCACACCACTATAAAACACCCACCTATATTACCCACAACACTTTACAAACACAAATCATTGCCACCAGACAGACATCAAGACCACTGCAACAAATAAACACACATCCATACATCCCTTACGCACTCCACTACGCACACCCAATCACACCACCCAAAACCCACACACTCACACACATCACACAACACCCATGGCCCCGCAAAGGCACCCTCGTTTCACAGATGAGGAGTTGCGGGTCATAGTGGAGGAAATAGTCAGGGTAAAGCCACAGCTCTTTGGAGCACAGGTGCAGCAGATATCCATTGCAAGGAAGATGGAGCTATGGTGGAGAATCGTGGACAGGGTGAACGCCGTGGGACAGCACCCAAGAACAAGGGATGACATCAGGAAGAGGTGGAATGACCTACGGGGGAAGGAACGTTCCGTGGCAGCAAGGCACCAGCTTACCATCCAGAGGACAGGCGGTTGCCCCCCCCAGCATGAGAGGAGCAAGTCTTGGCCTTACTGCATCCTGAGGGACTCACTGGAGTAGCTGTAGGACTGGACACATAAGTCAACATTTAACACTTATCACCCCCCATACCTGCATGCCATCTCACACCCTCACTCCCATCCCTCCACTCCGTCCCACACGCTGCACCAATGCAGATGACTAACCCCAATGCCAAGCTCTACATGCCATACCAATGCACGGACGGCCCTCCCAGCCCTATATGGATACCCATCACCAAAGCATGCACAGCATAGGGGAACTAACAATCCCACAATACATCACCATACACAATCAAAGGTGGCAGGGCAAAAGCAACCATGGAGGGGAAGATAGGGGTGTACAACATGTCACAGGCGTGAAGCATAGTACATTACTTACATCCCCACAGGTGCCCTAGCCAATCTCAGTGGATAGGAGGTGCCACGACTATCCAGTCCCCCAGCAGAAGATGCCCACAGTGATGACAATAACTCTGGACTCCAGGATTTGATCAACAACCTGGCCCATCAGGGACCACTGGACAGTCGTCACCCCAGCCCACTCACAGTCTACCACAGAGCCTCCCCCATCAGTTACCAACACCACAGCACCCACCCAGCGTACCCACACCTCTGTCCCCAGGCCACGTCAATCAGCAGTGTGCCCACCGGTACAGGGACCCAAGTCCACACCTCATACCCAAGACAACAGGGACCTGGGGTCAGTGGGCACACCGTTCAGGTGACAGGGACACAGGGCAACAGGGACATTGGGAGGACTGCTGTGTGCAAGGGGGAGGACAGGCCCAGGAACCAACTATCCAGGAGGCACCCACCAATGTCCTGGGTGCCTACCAACAATTGCAGGACATGATGAGCCGGATCATGAACAACATGCAGGAGAACAAGCAGCTGCAGGAGGAACACCATTAGGAGATAAGGGAGGACCTTCAGGCCCTCAACACCACTGTGATCTCCATGGCAGAGGTGCTGGCAGACATGGCCAACATCATGAGGGAATGGACAGCACAGCAGGGGAGCCCTACCACTAGCCAGTCTATTGACCAGCCCTTCACTTCTGCTGCAGCTAGTGGACAGGAGGCCCCGCAACAGGACCCACAGGCCACAAGTACCCCTCTCCCTGCAGAGGGTGAACCACCCCACAAACATTCCCTACAAACCAGACAGAAGCCAGAGACACTTGCCAAGACGAAGACCACTGATAGGAAATGAGACTCTCCTGAATGTCCCCCTTGTGTCCCACCCTTTCACCCTGTCCACTTTGAAATGACATTGCTCCCCTTCCTATGGCCCCTTGGACACTGGACCTGTGCTACAAACTGACTGGAACAATACCCTGGACTTTCCTCTACCAACACCCCATTCCATTTCACTTTACCCTCAATTATATAGCACTACAATAAACACCCTTGAACACAATTTGAGTAACATTGTTTTATGTGTCTTAAATGTGCATTTGTGGGAACAGCCATATCGAGTGCAAATTATCTGAACACTGTGATAGCTAACAAATAATGGCCTGGAACAGTCTGTAGCTATCACATCAGGACAATGATGTGATATCACCAACATCTGGAAAATTAGAAGCTATAGGTGACAGTTAGTTGAGATGCAAAGGAAGTGAATGCCATCATGCCACAGGCACACAGATAAATCAATAGTCAGAGTAATGGTCAGATCCACTGTCTCACCTGTTTGTTATTGGAAGTATTGTCGTATAACTGATGTTCTGTTGTCCTCATCCACATCCTCTGCCTCCTCATCCTCACTGTCCTCAGGGACCACAGGGTCATCTCCAGTCCCCTCCTCCTGCAGAAAAGGCACATGTCGTCTGAGGGCCATGCAGCATGCCACTACTATCTGGCAGACCTTTCCAGGTGAGTAGCACAGGGATCCACCTGTCAGATGGAGGCACCTGAACCTGGCCTTCAGGAGGCCAAAGGTCCACTCGATTATTCTTCTGGTTCGCCCATGTGTCTCATTATAATGGTCCTCAGCCACTGACCAAGCATTCCTCACAGGGTTCAGCAGCCACGATAGGTTTGGGTAGCCAGTCACCTGCAAGTATTGAGGGACGGCATTTAGCCTTACACAATCCTATGGGGAGAACACTTGAAGGCATACACTGACATACAGTGGATAGGGAATCCTGCTCACCTATTAGCCACACCCTGTGCCTCTGTAGTTGGGCCATCACATTTGGGATGCTGCTATTCTTCAGGACAAAGGCATCATGCACCGACCCAGGATACTTGGCAGTGATGTGGGAGATGTACTGGTCCGCCAGGCAAAAACCATTTGCACATTCAGTGATTCTGGCAGGTGGGGACTAACGCAATATGTGTACCGTCAGTCGCACCAATCATATTGGGGATATGGCCCATTGCATAGAATCCTTTCTTTACAGTGGCCAAATCTTCCATTTGGGAAAAAGTAATGTAGCTGCACATGTGTTTCACCAGGGCAGACAAGACCCTTGCCAGCACAATAGAAACATTGGATGTGACATTCCAGCTGGAAAGCCCACTGTCACTTGGAAAGAACCAGTTGCCAGGAAATTGAGCACTGATAGCATTTGCACAAGAGGGGGAATCCCAGTGGGATAACGGATAGCTGATATCAGGTCATGCTCCAATTGGGCACACAGCTCTGTTATTGTGGCCCTGTCCAGTCTATAGGTGAATATAATGTGCCTGTCCTCCAGTGTAGCCAAGTCCACAAAGGGGCAGTACACTGAGTTTCGTCTTCTCCTCCGATTCATCCGCAGCGGTAGGTATCTAAGAGTCACAAGAGTGAGTAGGCTGTCACAATTTGAACAATGGAACCACAACCTCAGTGAACATATTGCATTTATTTGATGGGACAGTGGTAATGACAGGTATGTGCAAATCTAGGCAGTGATGCAGTAAAGGTTAATCTGATGGTTGTTCATCACCGTGACATGGCGACCGCCTGTCCTGTATGTAGGGACAGGTGGAAGTGAGGTAACTCCGCCGACGTTGGGCGTCGTGGCAGAAGGCGGTCTTGCACCGCTGTGCAATTCCTCATTGGATGATATGGGGCTCTATGGAGTACAGTGGCCAATGGGGATCTGCGCTGGCGGTGACAGTGTACACCGCTGCTGATTTGACTGCCATTTTCTATCTCAATCCTCACTTGTTTCCTGACCTTCAACAGGAGAACACCTACACTGCGTGTGCTGCTGTTAACTGTGTCTGGAACCTACCATTGCCCGTGTGACTGGGGAAAAGGCCCCTGCCTTCACTTCAGAGAAGCCTTAGTAATTGATGGATGGGGTCCTACCCCAGTAAGGACTGCTGTACGGGCCTCCAGACCAACAGGTGAGAACACCTTGGGCAC
The DNA here is from genome assembly GCF_031143425.1 of Pleurodeles waltl. Lineage (NCBI taxonomy): Eukaryota > Metazoa > Chordata > Amphibia > Caudata > Salamandridae > Pleurodeles > Pleurodeles waltl. The sequence continues at coordinate 324,090,452 of NC_090436.1, forward strand.
AATGCGTGTGGGAAGGATGCATGGAGATGTGTGTACAAGCATCGTGTCATGGGGGATGATGTAATGTGGTGGTGTACATGGTGCGCGCCGGCCGATGTGTGGGCCAATGGTAAAGGAAACAAGATTGGTGGGCTATATGTGTGACAGGCTGGATTGTATGTGTAATGGTGTCCTCCCGTCTGTATCACCTCTGCAGGTCAGCGCTCATTAAAAGAAAGGATTATGGTGTGCCCTCGCCAAGGACTCGCGGACCCTGGGGATCTATGGCAGGCAGAGCACCCACTGTTAGAAATGGTGGGAGGACCTGAGATGCTGGGCATGGAAGACCATGGAAGCCCAGCTTGGCATGGCCTCCCAATGAGGAAGGGGTGTCCGTCATAAATTGACCCCTGTGATGGCCCGCATACTGGCGGTGGCCTACCCAGAGCTGGATGGGCGCTTGAGGGCATCACAGCAGCCTCAAGGGGGTGAGTATGGTGGGCATTACTACAATAATTGATAACCTAGCTAGGTTGCATTCCATGTCAGACAGGGCTTAGTGGGTACCAGAATGCGTGCAGTTGGCGATGTTTGGCCCTCATCTTGCTGTGGCATCTAGCCAAATCACTGGCAGTGCAATGCATAGTGCTCAATCCTGATCCCTGTGTGTGAAGGTGCTGTTTATGCCAACAGTGGTGTTGGTGGAGTAATCGACCCCGTGTTCTCTTTCTCTCCCCCCTTTATCTTCTGTCATCCTGTCCATGTGTGCATTAGCATCATCTGGCAGAGGAGCAGGGGCACCGGCAACAAAAGGGAGCTGAATCCCACAGGACCCAGGAGGCAGAGTCTACCGACGCAGAGGGAACCAGTGGGATGGAGGGCGAGGGGAGCACCATGGTGGAGACAGGAGGTGACAACACAAACTCAGATACCTCCTCCATGGAAGCTCCCTGGTGGTGGCGGACACCTCTTTGACCACCCCAGCCTCAGGTACAGCCGCCATCCACCGTACAAGCACCACCCTCCCAGTAGCCCCTCAGAGAGTTGCCCGTGCCCACTAACACAGGAGGGTGGGCATCTCCTTCACCCCAGGCCCCTCAGGCCCTGCCCCAGTGAGCCCTGCTGCCTTGAGTGAGGAGGCTATTGACCTCCTGAGATCCATCGCTGTAGGGCAGTCAACCATTGTGAATGCCATCCAGGGACTGGCATCCCAGATGCAGAAATGCAATGCATTCCTGGAGGGCATCCACTGTGAATTTGCGGCCCAACAGAGATCGATTCAGGCTCTGGCCTCCTCTCTGATGGCAGCCATTGTCCCTGTCCCTAAAGTCCCCCCTCCAACTACCACTTCCCAGTCCCAGTCTCCTCAATCCCATGCACACACAGAGAAGAGAATGCACCCAAGACAACACACAAGAGTAGAAGTTAAACACAGGCACCACACTTCAACACACAAGCACTCATGCAAACACCAGACAGTTGCAGACACAACCACATCCACTGCCTCCACTGTCTCCCCCTCCTCCTCCTCTGCCTCCACCACCCTCACAGTCACGTCCACACTCACACCTGCATGCACTGCTTCAACAGTCACCACCAGCATCACCACACCAAGCAGCACACACCTCACAAGCAGACACCTCCACAACTATGGACACGTCCCCTGTGTCCTCTCCAACCCTGTCTGTCCCCCCTCTCCTAAAGCTCACAAACGCAAGCACTCAGACACCCAACAGCCATCCACATCACATGAAGGGGAAGGAGGCCGCACCTCCTGCAAGGAAGGGGAAGAAGCCCTCGACTCCTGCCATGAAAGGGAAGAAGCCCTCCACTCCTGCCATGAAGGGGTTGGAGCCCGCACCTCCTGCCTTGAAGGTGAAGAAGCCCTCAACATCTTCCTTGAAGGGGAAGAAGGCCTCAACTCCAGCAGAGGCTGGCAGGATGACACCACCAGTTGTCACGGAGCCCTCACCTTCAGCTGAGGCAGTGCAGCCCACTCCTCCTGCAGAGGCTGCCCAGGAGGCACCTTCACCTGATGACATAGTGCAGCTATCACCTCCAGATGAGACAGTGCAGCCCTCACCTCCAGCAGAGGCTGCCAAGGAGGCACCTTCACCTGCTGACATAGTGCAGACCTCACCTCCAGATGAGACAGTGCATCCCTCACCTCCAGCAGAGGGCATGTAGGCTTCCTTCCTTTGACTGCTGTAAAAAGAGCACCCTCCAGAACCAGTATGAAAGTCATCCACCTGCGAGACTGTGGCCTAGGACTGTCCAGCACAGAGAAATGGGCATGGAGCCTCCTCCAGAACTAGTGGGCAAGTCACCCACCTGAGAGACTGTGACCTTGCACTCCCCAGCACAGAGAAATGGGCATGGAGTCCCCTCCAGAGCCAGTGGGCAAGTCACCCACCTGAGAGACTGTGGCCTTGAACTCCCCAGCACAGAGAAATGGGCATGGAGCCCCCTCCAGAACCAGTGGGAAAGTTCCCGATTTCAGCTGAGGTGCCTGCCCACTTACAAAATGATGCCCCTGCAGAGTTTTGTGCAGTTGATGTCAGGAGACAAGTTGGGCCTTGGACTGTGCCCTGTGGCTATGTGGGCCCTTTGTATTTTGGACTGGGCTCTGGCCCTTTGTGGACAATTGTACATATCATGTTCATGTGGTGGCTTTTATCTTGCTAATAATTTTTCAGTACTTCCAAAATCTGGTCCATGGTTTATTGTGCCACCTGTTGTGTGCGATTAGTTTACGCGTGCAGCTAGTTGTGTGAGTCGTGTGTGTGTGTCTGGTGTGTGTTGTGCGTGTGTGGGTGTCACTTTCATTTTCCTCCCTCCCTCCCTTGTGTGCTAAGCGGCAGTACTCACAGTCCTCATCTTCGTAGGTGTTGGTGTTCCAGGTGGAGCATGGCATAGAAGAGCATCGGGAAGACTTGCAGTTCCGGTTCCATGACGGTGGAGTCCTCTATGTACTTGTTGGTGAGTCTTTTGTTTTCTATCTTCTGTTTCCGCCAGGCTTTTGATGGTGTTGGCACCGCCCTGGAAATCCTTGCGGTTTCCTCTGTCATAATATGGTGGGCGGTACCTTGTCTTCCGCTTGGCTGTTGTTGGCGACCTCCGTGGTGTTAATGCCCTGGCGGATGGTGTGGTACATTGGCTGTCTATGGGAGTTCTCACTGTCATGGCCATAATTTGGCGGTAATTACCGCAGGCCTGTTGGCAGTATTTCTGCCACTTTATCACTCACCGCCAATGTCATAATGAGGGCCATGATTTGTTGGCAAATGCAACAAGACCTCATATTTTTCTGCTATGCTTCACTGTCATGGAAACTACTAGTATACTGTGTAAATGAATGATAACAACATTTGGGGGTCCACCATGAGCATGGCCACTCTCTTGTTTTAACAGTTTGAGGATGAGAAGAAAAAGAAAGCCTTCTCAACAAACATGCATGGTGAATGATAGCTAACTTGGGCCTGCGGTCTTCACATTGAAGTACCAAAAATCTGTTCTCTTAGTCTTACAGTACAACCAGATATATAAGGAGAGAGGGAAAGCTTACTAACAAAACAGAAGAAAGCGATAGACTAGTACAGCGAGTAGGAAGTCAGCTACAGAAAAATGAAATATATAAATAAAAAGGATAATGCAAGGATAACAAGAATTTAACAAACATTAGATAGATGTCATGTCATGTTCTGTAGTTTTATATAGTGCTTGTATACCAGAGGGGTGTCTTGGTGCTGCCTTATTAGAGGTAATTAATTGGGACTGGGACTATTTCCTGATAACTCTAGCACAATTAGAAAGCAGTGAGTTATTGATCAAAAAGCCATGTTTTAAGGGCTCTCCTAAAATGCAGGGTCAGTCAATGTTGGTGAGTTCTTTCAGCTTAAGAGGAAGAGAATTCCGCAGTTTAGCTGTTCCAATGACAAAACGTTTGCCTCCACAATGAGATTTCCTAAATTTGGGAACTAAAACATTTTTTGCATCCACTGAGTGTAAGAGTCTAGTGGGAATGTGGCAAGAAAAATTATGAATTAGATAGTCTGGCCCCGTATTGTGCAGTGCTTAAAGACAATGCACAGAGCCTTAAATGTGATTCTTTTGTAAAAGGTATCTAGTGAAGTTTTTTCAGTTCAGAAATTACTGAATGACATTTAGGAGATTCAAAGAAGAGGCGTGCTGCCGCATTTTGCAGGGTTTGTAGTTAAGTCAACAGCTTTTGTTGCATGTTAATGTATATTGTATTACAATAGTCTAGTTTGGACAGGACTAATGTGGAGATAACTGTCTTTTGAAGCTTGGTAGGTATGACAGGGAGACTTTTCCTAATTATTTTTAAGATGTAAAAAACAGAAAAGGCAATTTGATTGATCTGCCGTTTAGAGGTTAATTTATTGTCAAAGATGACCCCCAGGTTTCTTACTTTTTCAGCTGGTTTTGGCAGGGCACCCATACAATGGGGTCACCAACTAGGAGACCAAAGGATGTGTTATTTCCAAATAGGAGAATTTTGGTCTTTCCTAAATTAAGTTATTTTCCATGCAGTGATGGTAATTGGAGGCCTTGTGATCTGGGTTACCTGAAACCAAGACCACAATTTGGGTGTCATCGACACAGGATAAAATTGAGAACCCAAATGATTTTATGAGTTTGGTCAGCGTTGTGATATGTAAGTTAAAAAGACACCACATGGAAGAGTTAAAACAATGTGACACAAAATCATTTATTGTTACATATTGCTCTCATTCAGAAAGGAAATATGTTAAGAGGGCAAGAGCTGACCCTATAATTCCCAATGAGTGAAGACAGTCAATCAAGATGTTGTGATTGACCATGTCAAATGCTGCCGAGGGATCTAACAAGATTAGAGCAGCATTTTCTCCTCTATCAATATGAGTTTTTATGTTCTCTGATGCAACAATTAATGTGGTCTCTGTACTTTGTTGGCACCTAAAGCCGAATCGGATAGCGTCTAGAAGACCATTTGTCTCTATAAAAGCTATTAGCTGTTGGTTCATAGCCATGTCTGTGACCTTAGCTGGAAATAGCAGTCAGGATATGGGGTGATAGTTGCCTGGATCAGTTGATGGGAGATAAAAAAGTTTTTATCAGAGGTAGGATGGAGACTCACTTCCCAACTTTTGGGAATTACCCGGTTCGAAACATATCGTTAAAGATATTAGTTAGATGATCTGCAGTTGTATTGGGTACATGTTGAAGAGTTTTTGGAAGGCCATGGGTCCTCAGGAAAGCCAGATTTAATGGATTTTGCCAATTTAATTACCTGATCTGTTGTGGGCGGTAGGAAAAATTAAAAAGTCTGAGTTGGTAATGGAAGATATATCACAGCTGAGAAAATGTCCTTTACTTTTGGTTTGGAAAAAGGAGGTGAGTGTATTACAAAAGTTCTGACTGGAACTGGTGTTTCAACTCTCCAAAATGTTAGAGAATAATTTACCATTTTAAAGCGTTCTTTTGTAGAATCTTTGGTTTCAATTTTTTTAATCATTTAAGGATTGTCTATACAGATCTTTGTCTTCAGCATTATAGTGATGTATCCATCATTGTTCTAATCTATGACACATTTTTTTTGGGAGTTTTGATTAGCAAGGTTCCGAGGGTATTGATCTGTGCATTGCTAATTTATTCCTGGGGACTAGTCGATTAACAGCGTTGTCTAGCCAGGAATGATAATCAGCTACTGTTAGATGTACATTTTCAGCATGGGTCAGTGTAGTCTTGGTAAGGGCAGATTTTAGACTTATAGAGTCTAATTTATGCCATGGCCGTATACTTTTGGTTATGCGTGGTAGTGTTGAGAGAGGCGTTTTTCAGTCGGTGTAATATCAAACATTACAGCTCAGTGATCAGACTATGAAAGTGGTAGGACCCCTTTTGAATTTTTAGTAGAGGGTTGTCAGTAAAAATCTCGTCTACTGTGTGTCCTGCCACCTGAGTGGCACCCCAAACTATCTGTTTTAAACCCAGGCTGGGCATGGCATCTAAAAGTAATTATTTGCCTGAAAGGTTCTCCCAGTGAAAATTAAAATCACAAAGTACTGTACAGTTTGTCATATTAAATTTCAGTTATAGACCAGGACTACGTTTTTGGGCAAATGAAGATCTGGGAATCGGTGGTCTATAGATAAGAAGGCCACTGAAGCTATTTTCGGGATTGAGTCCAATTTTGAAGGACAAAGTTTTATAGTTGTCGCTGTATGGAAAGGGAAAAAAGGTGGGAGTGAGAAAATTATTATAAACAACAACAAGACCTCCACCTTTTTTGTTAGGAGAATTTAATCTATAAATGGAGTAGCCCATAGGTAGGGCGGCGGCAAGATCTGGTGTCGCCGAGGTACCCTCACATGTTTTGGTTATAACAGTTAAGTCTATTTTGTTAGACTCAATAAAATCATTACATTCTACCTTATTTTTTTACCAAGGATCTACCACTTATTAGAATGCATTTGAAAGGCTTTGAATTCATTGCTTCCTTTTTGCTCATCAAGTAGAAAGAGGAGATATCTTTGATTTTAAAAGTGCTAAGCGTGAAGTCTCGTGAGGAACATTTAGTATTTCCTAATCAGACTGCGGGTGGAGAGTAGCACAAAAGGGATTCTAAAGGGATAATTGAAGAGTGAGAAGGTTTTGGTTTCTGAGATGAAGCTAGTGGGGGGCTGACCCTGGTCACGGTCCAGGCTGCACAGGTGCAGATGGGCTTGCTTTTGGTGCACATTCAGCAATGGTGTATCCACATTCCCGGATACGTTGAGCCAATGAATTTGTAGTTTGTCATAGGAGGAGGGACGTGTCTGGGGACGTGGTGGCACAGGGCTATGAGTGCAACCTAAAACAGTGAAAGGTGAAATTAAAATCTAAATTAGGGTCCAGCAACCTCTTGTGGACTACTGCAAGCTCCCTTGAAAGTAGCCACTACTGGTAAAGTAATTCAAACTAAAATAAAAGGTATTTAAAAAAGGTTTTTAAATAATAGGGGAGTTTCGAAAACAATGAGACAGTATGAAACAAATAAACCAGGAAAAGTTAGTCTAGTAGTGGGAATAGGTAAAAATAATAATAAGAGGACCTACACAGGCCAGCAGAACCATCAGCTGCGATGTGAGTGGTGGTAGTTACACCTGCCGCTTCCTTAACCTGCTTTAGAAACTCTCTTGGCCTTCAGTGCTGATGTAAGAAATAAAGAAGATAAAAAAATATATTAGTTGTATAGTTAATCTCCCAAAAAGTGTTTTGTTGGGCACACCCATCCGCAATGTACTTTTCTACAACAGATCACCTATATTGCTAGTATTGAGTTGACCTATTCTTAATTTCCTAACCCTAAATCCTATTCCTAATTTCGTAAACCTAAACTATATTTGGAACTACTAATGCATTACAGCAATGAATGATATGTGCTTCTCAGGCCACTTTGATGGGCCAACTCAGCCTCCTTTTTCAATGCATATATGCATACTATGCATCAATGGGAGACTGGGGCTGTATGAGCTACATAAAGAAAGGCACAAAGAAGAGAATGCTAACTCACTGATATGCTACCACTAGCTCAGTGACAGCAAATTAAGTAACTCAAGTGAGCACTGATGAGCACAATTAGGTAGTGCTGAGTCACTGGCTAGCTGAAGCTGGATAAGATATTATTTGTAACGTAAACTTAACTTACCTCTGAGTGTGAGCAGCATGCTATTTGCAAAACAATATTAGCATTCTTATAAAACAAAAAATAAATAATTACTCACCAAGTCCCACAACCTTAACACCCAGCATGTTCTGTTCATGCTCAATGATGTCCGCCCAGCGGTGTGTCAACCTCTGTATTGTGCACTGCACCTCAGTGCTGCACATGCTCCCCCACAGGAACCGAAGCTCCTGCAGAGCACACCTCCTCCCAGGCCTGCTGCCTGTTCGCCAGCATGGATGGAAGGTGGCGCTGCAGGTAAGAAACAAGTGCGGCCACTTCTGCCTCTGGTAAAATGAGGTGGCACAGGAGAATGCAAGGTGTACAGCTTGAAGCAGCCCCACTAGAGCCGGCCCTTGCTGCCTGCTGCTCAGATATTGTGATGGGGGGGAAAGAAAGTAGGAATAAGAAAAATAAAGGAAAAAGTAAGTAGAAAGGGAAAACAAAAAAGTACAAAAAGTTACAGAAAAAGTAAAAAAAAAAAGGGAGAAACTTAAAATGCACAAAGAATCACACTGATAAAAAAAGGGTTAAAGAGGAGTGGATGACTGAGACAGAGGGAGGATTAGAATATATAGTAAAATCAGGCCAAGAACCATGCAGAGAACAGAGAGCAGGTAAAATAAAATGGCTGCGCCCTTGCGAACTGCATGGTGCAGTTTGCACTGATCTTTCAGTGCAGAATGCACTACTGGTCTCAAAAAGCAGCACAAATAGGTAGGAGTGCATTCTTCTGACGTGGATTTTTGTGAAATCTCACAGTGTTGTTGGAACTCCAGGAAATTCCACTGAGCAAAATTCTGCCGAGGCTTAACTTATAGCTTTGTTGCCAAGGAGAGTTTTACTGTAGGACAAGCCTGTCTTCTGAGTGTTCAAAGTCTCCAGAGACTTAGGGACTTATTTACACTCTGTTTGTGCAGGATTTGCATAATTGTTTTACGCAAATCCAGCACAAACTTAACTCCATATTTATATTTTAGCGCTAGACATGTCTAGCTCCAAAATCTTGGAGTTAAAGTCATTTTTTGCCTGCGGAAAACTACCTTGCATCAATGAGATGCAAGGTAGGTGTTCCTGTGCAAAAAGCGACTCCAAGGCCCTAGCGCCTTTTTTTTCCTCCATTGCAAAAATCACGCACGTGAGGAGGAGGGCTTAAACAATGGCGCTAACCCTGCTTAGCGCCATTATTTAACGCCTGGGTATGGGCAGGCCTTAGGGGACCTGTGGGTCTTTTTCCATGGTCAGAGACCATGGAACCAGCCCACAGGTGCCCTTCCCTGCCACCAGGGACACCCCCACCCACACACACCCACACCTGGGGACACCTAAAGATGGGGGGACTCATCCCAGGTAAGTCCAGGTAAGTATTTTTAAGTTTTTTCAAAGTGCCATGGGGGGGCCTTACCTGGGCCCCCCTACTTGGCCATTTGGCTGGGGGGGCATGACTCCTGTCTTAACTGAGAAAGGAGTCATGTCCATGGGGTTTAAACATCAAAAAATGAGGCTAGTCTGTGCAGAGGCATTTTTTTTGCCTCTGCCCATACTAGCGTCATCCTCTGATGCTAGACCCTCTGTTCCCCCTACTCCTCCTGCACCCGGCTAGCGTCCTTTTCTATGACGCTAGCCGGACCTTACTGCCGGCTAGCGTCATACCATAAATATGATATGGCGCTAGACGGCGGTAAACGTTTTGACGCTGAACTGCCTTAGCGCAGTTCAGCATCAAAAAGTATAAATATGGGCCTTAATTTAGGGGAAAGATTGTTTGTGGTCTTTCAGTTCAAGATCTTAGGATTTATGAAAGATAATTTGCACCAGCATCAGGATTCCACTTTCAGACATTTTAATATGCTCTGGGTTGTATTGATGTGTTTAGGCATTTGGCACCAGAAAATCCCCTTGTCACTCTTTTGGCTACTTTTAAAGTGACCAGTCAGTAGGATTTTGCCATCACCCAGGCTTGAAAGGATTAGGAGTTAGACTATGGCCCTCATTCTGACCTTGGCGGGCGGCGGAGGCCGCCCGCCAAAGTCCCGCCGTCAGGTTACCGTTCCGCGGTCGAAAGACCGCGGCGGTAATTCTGACTTTCCCGCTGGGCTGGCGGGCGGTCGCCTTCAGACCGCCAGCCAGCCCAGCGGGAAAGAGGCTTCCACGATGAAGCCGGCTAGGAATCGAGCCGGCGGAGTGGAAGCTGTGCGACGGGTGCAGTTGCACCCGTCGCGTATTTCACTGTCTGCGCAGCAGACAGTGAAATACATGTAGGGGCCCTCTTACGGGGGCCCCTGCAATGCCCATGCCAGTGGCATGGGCACTGCAGGGGCCCCCAGGGGCCCCGCGACCCCCCCTACCGCCATCCGGATCTCGGCGGTCCGACCGCCGGGATCTGGATGGCGGTAGTGGGGGTCGGAATCCCCGCGGCGGTGCAGCAAGCTGCGCCGCCGCGGAGGATTCAATGGGGCCGCGGTACACTGGCGAGACCCCGCCAGTGGTGCCGGTCCGACCGCGGCTTTACCGCCGCGGTCGGAATCCCCATTGGAGCACCGCCGGCCTGTCGGCGGTGCTCCCGCGGTCCTCCGCCCTGGCGGTCAAAGACCGCCAGGGTCAGAATGAGGGCCTATGTTTTGAAGCTATCCGTTGATATCAGTGACTTTACTTGCATTAGAAGTTTGATTAGGTATTGGGCTCCTTTTGCAATGGTTCTGATTTGAGTATGCAAATGTGGGTTGTTGTTAAAAATAAATCCAGGGACTTAGCATTGTTGACAATTGTGGGTTTGCAGTGAAGCAGAATAATTGTGTTAAGCCCAATTTTGTATATTAGTGTTGCAGCGAGGAGGAGGGACTCTGTTTCCTATGTGCTTAATTTGAGATGATGTTGAACCATCCATGGCTTTAGGGACTCTGAACTCTTAGGTAACCTCCTTATCTTCTCTTTTGAATACCCTTTTTCAGATAAAGTGGAGTGTCAATAGTACACAGATGAAAAGAAATGTGTGATTTTCTTGCAAGAGAACCGAGGGGCTCAGTTGGATGTTGAAGTATGTGGGGGAGAAAAAGGACCCTTGAAGAACTCTCTGTTGAAGTGGCAATGACATGGATAAAGCATTTGATGGCTTCACATGTTGAGTAATTCACATGGTAGGCATCAAATCATTTCAGTACTATGGTGATCATTATGACTTTAGTGGTCTTCCTTTAAGACTGCCAAAGCCACAGACACCAGAAGACCACCAGTGCTGGTGGTCTTCCGCCTACCATATTATGGGTACTGCTGGATTTCTGTCACACTTTGGGTGGAAATCCAGCAGAAGGGGCGGTGGTGCTGGGGCGGTTCTACCACCAGCCCCGCCCTGCCAGAAGGACACCACCCACTGTGTTATGTGTAATAAAATGGCCTGCCAGTGTCCTGCTGGAAGAGTGCTGCCGAGGTGGAAGTGCCCGTTCCCTGAAGGATGACCTCCTCCCCAGACCAGGTAAGTTGATCGTCCGACAGGGGTGGGAGGGTCGGGGGTGCTGTGTGTGAGTGTGTGTTGTCTACGTGTGTGCATGAATGTGTGTATGTGTAGTTGAATGTGTGTCTGAATGTAGAAGTTAGTGCATGTATGCATGTAAGTGTGTATGCATGTGTGTATGCAATTATGAGTGTTGTGGTAAATGCGTGTTTACGTATGAGTATGCATGTTTGAATGGGTGTGAGTATGTGTGGTTGAATGGTGTATGAGTGCAGAGGTGAATGCGAATATGGATGTGTGTGGGTGAATGAGTGTATGTAAGTGTAGGTGAATGAGTGTGTGGATGTCTGTGTGAGTATGCATTTATGCTGGGAGGGGGGGTGGTAGGAGGGGGCACTGTGTCTGGAGAGGGGCGTGGGGAGGAGGTGGTGAAAGGGGGGTGCTGTGTCTGGTTAGGGCGCACTGTGTCTGGAGGGGGTGGGGGTTTAGTGTTTGCTGGGAGGGTGGGGGTGTCGTCTACCTATGGCAGGGAAGAAATTCCCTGTCACCGGTAGCCTTTCCACCAGAGTTTTCACGGCGGTGCTACCGCCATGAAAACCCTGGTGGAAAGGTGGCTCCTACTACTGCTGGCGGTCTTCTGTGGACCGCTGGGTCAGAGATGCACATCTCCGGCCCAGCGGCTCCAACCGCCATGGCAGTATGAGTGGAGATGTGGCGGGTTGGCAGTGGCCAACCAGCCACACTCATGATATGACGGTCTTCACCAACAGCCGGTTGGCAGTGGAACCGCCTCGTTTGACCTGGCAGTCAGGAGACCATCAGGGTCATAATGACCCCCAAAATCTGTGATCCCCATCATTTCTTCCACAACTTGTAGTGGGTGGACATGGATAACCATATTGAATGCTGTAGACAAGCCAAGGAGAATGAAATGACAATACTCCTCATAGTCAAGGATTCAAAGAGAGTCAACTACTATATGTGACATTGCATTGTTCAAAGGGCTCCATGGAATGAATACTGACTGGCGATCTTTGAAGAATTAGTTTTCTGTAATGTGGATTTATAGTTCTTTCGTGACAGTGTTAAAGTACTTTTGCTAGGACGTAAGGTTGTTTAATGGGTAGAAACTGTTGAGATCACATGGATCCGTACCTAGCTTTTTCTGCAGTGGAGGGACATGACCAGTTTTTGGAAAGCCTTGGACTACTCATTGAGACACTGAAGCATTAATTAAATCATTGAGGTGGGTGGAAGAACATTCTTATGTCTTTTACAATTATTCAGGGATGGGATATGAGGAAGGGGAGGACAGTTTAAGGTACAAGATTAAATGTGTCAGGTCAGCCAGGATTATAATTTTGAATTATGAGACTTGCATTTTAGTAAGTAACTGAATTAGAGATGGAGATAAAGGACTTGATGTTTGTTCTTATTATTATTGAAAATGTGTAAGCATTTCTGACACTTCTTAGTTGTGCACAGGATAGCCACATCTGCCTGGAGGTCTAAGGAATTTTGCACAATCTCAAATAGTTTTCTGAATTATTTGTATGCCATCTTTATCTCCTTACTGAGGATAGCTATCTTAGAATTGGAAATCTGTTTTTAGCAATTATTTTATTTAATGTGAACCAAGTCTAAGTTATGCTTTGGGGCTTATTAACCCCATTCTCTTTCACATTCTTAGAGACTTCCTATTATCCAGTAGCTTTCTGAAAAGCTTTGAGAGGACTTTTTTAATGTCTCACTTAGTAGGATCGTCAGTGGCTTTGATCATAACAACATTGTAACTTTTGATAAAGGTGATTACATGAGATTCAGTGGGTGTACATATCAGCTTAGTGGAGATTCTAGTTTCCAAAGTAGATCTTCAGAAGATTCTTGTTTCAATGGTAGAAATTAGTAATCAGTAGAAGAATCATATGCGTTTAAGTAACTATGAAAGACTGTATGTAAAGCTTAAAGGAGAAAGACAGTAGAAATATTTGAGGTGAAGCAGATGTTGGGAGTCAAAAATAACATGTTGAAGTGAAAAGGATAGAAGTGATGTTTGAGCAAAAAGAAAATCGCATTTTTGGAACACTTAAGTGTGGTCTGCGGGAAGAATTCCAAGAGTATGTTTCTGAAACACTGGTAGCACTAGCATTGTGTACAGATGGAGTGAAAGGAGAGAGGGCTATGAAATGTTGAGCATCGTCTGTGCAAAGATGGTATGAGAGATTAAAGAAGGCAATAAAGGCTGATAGATAACAGGTGTGGGTTAGGTAAAGAAAATATTCATGTATGAATTCTTGGTACCACCAAGAGATGAGTGATGGAAGAAGATGATTAGCTGGCTGAAGAGACATCATAAGTATGACTGGATAGGTCAGAGGAAACTGAGAAAAGGGTGATTCATTTTGTTAAAAAGGGTGGCTCACCTTGTCAAATGTGACAAGTTTATATAGTTCCCCTGGTATACCATACGTATTGGTTGCCTTCCCATTTTCTATTTGCCTTGTTGATGTCTTCTAACATTATCTCATGGGTCAGGGATTCTTGTTGGTCAGGTGTTAGCAAAGGTAGATGGCATTGCTCTAACAACTCTTCAACAACATTCTCATTTACTAGGCTTTTATTTTTATAAAGGCATTCATAAAACTCTTGAAACACCCTGGGAATATCCTTCAGCTGAGTGACTTAGTAGCCTGTCTGTGATCGTTTTCCAAGCTAATAATTTCCCAACTTTCTCCCCGTACTCAAACTGCTAGAGGCATCTAGTCTCCCATTTCTCATTGTTTTTCCTGTCTAGTAAGTGCCTGCAATTTTATTTAACTCCTTCTAATTTAAAACCAAGCTGAGAGTAAACACTATCCTGGTGTGGTTCCCTAAGTAATAACACAAGCCAGTCTATCTCCCTCTGCAATATCCCCTCCTCATTCCTTTCCCTACCTACAAATTCCTATGACTGTTTAGTAATCACTCCTGCAAATAAGCTTTGAAACCATCCCAAACTATTTCCAAGGAGCAACTCAATAGATTATACCTAAAGAACTCAGATATATTCGCACATACTACGTGATTGAAATCCCTGTTCATGAGTAGTCGCCTCTCGTGTGACCAAGTCCTCTTCAGCCAGCTCCCTCCCACATCTAAGTGAATCAACTCTGAATTATGGTCTATCAAAATCCCTTGTAAGTACTCTATGTTCTGTATTAGCCACAGGCATCTCTGGTCCATGAACCAGTAATCTAGTATTCATCTGTGTCCACATTTCTTGCTATAAAATGAATATACTCTCCTGGAACTCATCCTCTGTCACCACACATTCCTGAGCCCTAGGTCTTCAAAGACATTTTTCAGACACCTAACCATGTTAAGGGAGCTAACTTGAGACCTGTGATTAAATCTATCTAGGTAATTGTTCACTAAGACATTGAAGTCCCCCATAAAATAATTGGAGTGTTGTTTTCTATTAATTTTTGGAAATATTGAGCCGAGAGAACACAGCAGATGTCAAACAAAGATACACATTTGTGTAGTGCACATTGACACCTGCGTCTACCCTTGTTGCGCTATTAAGGACCTCATCTCAGGCGCAGTTAGGTGTGGTTCCTGTAAAATAATCAGGTTAGCCCCTGACTCTTGCGGGAGCTGCCAAATTATCATTAGCCTTTTCCTTGATCTCATCCCATTTAGATTCCATCATAAAAAATATAACTAAATTCCTCTCCATCATATTTTGTAATTGAGTTCCCTTAATCCCAGCTTCTGCTTGAAAAACATCCGGTGCTACTATGCTTAAAGGGATGAGAACCTTTTTTTCTTTTTATCCCTGCTGCTCCTCACCCAAAGTGAACCCACCGTTCCCTCCTTCCCTCAACCTAACCACAAAACATATCAAACGAAACCAAACAAAGTCAGCTCTGACCCTCCAACACCCACTGGTCACTACATGACTAGGGGTCTACCCCATCATCCTCAAGCTACTCTGCCTGCCTTGGGGTTTTTGCCAACCCTATCTCCTGTACTATGGCATGTGCCTCTTTTTCATTTTTAATGAGATACATCTTGTTATTCCAAAGTATTTTTAAAGGAGCAAGGAACTTTAGTTACAGTCTAGTCCCCAGACCCTTTAAGATACTCATTCAATTACCTAGGACCCCTGCCTCACCTCAGTTGCATGGCATAAGTCAGATTATATTGGATGAGTGAAACACTGAAACTCAATTTGCTTGATTTTCATCGCCTTGGATAGAATTGATCAAGTGAGTGTGAAAGTTTCCCAGGATTTTTCCAGGTTTTCCTCTGTTCTGATTCAAATGAAAAGGGTTAAATTGCACACTTTCAATTTCTGAGTCAAGGACAACCTGGAAACCACCCTGAAAGAGGCCCTCTTGAATCAATTTCAAACAAACTCTTTAATCGTCCCCTTCAAATCCTTCTAGAACATTTGTGATTTTAATATTGTTTCATCTTGCTTGATTTTTCAGTCTTACTAGGGTTGTCTGAGCAACTGCATTCTGTGCCACAAAAAGAAAGCCAATTCTCCCATTTTGTTTCACTTCTAGTGTGGTCTGGGCCAAAGCATCCTCTAACAAAGTAGCCTCAAAAGCCAGTTTATCAATTTTATCTGCTAACTTCTGTCAGGTATCCTAGATTCCTCTCTGATTCCTTTCTGATCTAGTAAACCTGCTTCATCTCCTTTGTTAGTGCTAATGATATGATCTCCAAGCTATGACCTGTTGATAGCAGAGGAGCTGAAGGGTTAAGTCCCACCTCTGGCAGGGCTACCAAAGCTGATGGTGAAGAAGACACAGCTTCAGGTTGACTATGCTCCACAAGAGGAATTTCTTCTTCTACAGACAGCACTAGACACTTCACCTTCCATATCAGCCACTAGGAAAACATCTATCAAAAACAGAAACTAGAGAATAACTTTCACTCCTAGCTTTTTCTGAAGGGGCGTAGAAATTGTGTCAATGGGGCTAGACAGACTGCCGGAATGGAGAATATTACAGGTGCTTGGGCCTGTGTAGGTTGAAAACTGCACAGCTTTCTTTCGGTCACTGCAGGATTGCCAGTAGAAAGTCAGAAAACGACTTGGCTCTCAGAGTATCTCGGGGGTAAGCTGCTTCTGCCATCTTGATTGACATTGGACCCGTCCCCCTCCCACCCACAGCTTTGATGTTACAGTTGAGATTGTCTTGTGGAACGCCTTTTAAGGAAAGAGTTCGGACAGTTTTATTTTTACTTGAAAAAACCTCCTGCATTCTTTACTTTGAAAGTGTGATTGCAGGACCTCTATAGTTGCATAAGACATGGGTTTGCCAGTTTCAATAGGCCAGACCTCAATTGATATCAGCTGGCAACTCTGTCTTTCAAGACCAGCCTTTCACTTTATCCTTGCTGATTCGTTCTTCTGCTCTGGAGAATATACAGGACCTCACTGCCAACTTCCCTGGTCTCTTCCCTCCTGCAGGGCTGAGTACTAGCTGCATTCAACTGGTGCTGTCACTGCTACAGACACCTTGGAAGGAGGTCCCTAAAACTGCATTGCTGCCCTGCCTCACCGCTTCTGCTGCCTCAGCTGCATGGCTCCACGCTACAGCTGTAGCTCCAGGTGATCATTTCCACCTGCTGGACATCCGCAAAGCAACCTGTTCTACAGAAACGTACCACTGCATCCGTGGGTTTCAATAAGATACAAGGAGAGCATTGATAGATGAGCAGGAGAGTGGAGGGAACTATTACTTTTTACTATAGTTTAAAGGGAGGGTGACACCTAGTCCGCCACCTTGTTCCCCCAACCCCACCCACAGACTCTGTAGAGAAGAGTGAAAGAAGAAGATGATTAGTTGGCCTAAGAGACAGCATAATTATTACTGGATATGTCAGAGGAAACCCTGAAAATGATGATCCACCTTGTCAAATATGACAAGCAATACTAGATGGACAGATGAAAGTTTGTTATATAAAGATGGTTGGAGGTAGTAAGAAAGGCAATTTTGGTAGTGCTGACAGTGCAGAAAATATACTGTAAAGAAAAAAGGAACGAATGTGAGCCAGGGAAGACCAAAGACTAAAGACTAACAATGAGTTTTAAGGGTTTAGAAGAAACAGGAAATCAGGAGGTGGGATGGAAGTCAGAAGGGAACAGGGGGATGAAGCAGTGGGTTTTTGAGCAGAGGTACAATACTGACATGCTTAAAGGAATGAACGAAGGAACCAGAAGAGAGAGAAATATTAAATGTTGCAGGGACAAAAGTGAGCAAAAGAGGATATAATTAGCACATAAGAAGAGAAGAAATAAGGTCAGAGGGAGCCCCATGGGACTATCTACCTTTGGAAGAAATTAAGTTCTGAGTTTAGATGGCAGAGAAAGACAAGCAAGAAGCACTCACAGGGCAAACTGGTAGGGAAACAGATTCAAGGAAGAAACAAGGCTCAAGAAATTAACTACAGAAACAAAAGTTACAAATTAATTAGCTCAGGGAAAAGGCAGGGATAAAATGTTGGGAAATGGGGCAGTAAGAGTTCTTTCAAAATGGGAAATAGACTGATGTGGTCTGGGAAGAGGGAACCAATGAGTATTTACATGTAATAATCTTTAGCTGAAAGGAGAACTGTCATAGGAAGGGTGTAAACTTAAACGAGTTGGTGTAGGAAATTGGGTTTTTGATTGAGAGGGATGAAAACAGTTCTCAAGCAATAACCACAATCCATTTCAGGATAAACCACAAAAGTCCATAATGAACCTAAGCTTAGCCCTCTGGTAGCTTGGCACAAATGCAGTTAGGGTTAACTTACAGACACTGTGTTAAGTATTTATGCAGTTCAACAACTGTAATAAAGTGGAAACACAAGCCAAGATAAATCCCAAACCAATTTAGAAAAACAGAGTAAATGTAAAAAATAAAAATTACACTAAACAAATTAACCCACAATCCGTAGAACATGAGATATTGAATGTTAAAGGTTTAAGTAAAAAATAGGGTCTAAAAGATCAAAGCCCCATCTGGGGATATTTGGTTGTACAGGCTAGGCACAGGACCAAGTTTTTTCTGCTAGAAGTTGTAACTTATGTCCCTAGTGTGAGGTCTGCATGGAATTGCTTTGTAAAGCTTTGTGTCACTTGGTATCTCTTCTGATAAAGTTTTCATCTGTGTGGTGAGACTTGAAGGGCTGTGCGTTGATCACCTTCAGTTCTGATGAACTTTCCAGCTGTGTAGCAAGGCTTTCCAGTGCTTTGCACGGGATTTGATGAAGCCTTCAGTTAAGCCAGGAGGAGTGCGCTCTGATGCCAGCCAAGGGTCCAGGACCTGAGGGGGTGCCTCTTTGGGATGAAAGGCCCACTCCAGCAGAGGCCAGAATGGCTCAGGCTGGATCTAGGCAGGTCTAGTGCAGCAGGTTAGCTGGGCAGTTGCAAGGAGGCATGGAGCTTGTTACGTTTCTGTAGGTCAGAACAGGATGGAGTCACTCAGGTCTTCCTGGGAGCAAGGATTTGGTGAAGTTCTCCTTCACCAAGGCAGGGGTCAAGGAACAAGACTGTCATCTGAGGGTCCAGGCAGGCCTCAGGCAACAGGGCAGCCCTCTGGCAGCAGCAGTGCAGTCCTTCGTGCATCCAGACAAGCCTCTTGAATCAGGGCAGTCCTCTGGGTAATAAGTCAGTCCTTCTGAGGTCTTCCACAGTTGGTTTGAGGATCCAGTATTTATACCAGGTGCCATCTTTTGAAGTAGGAGACATTTTTAGGATCTCCTGACATCTGGTTCTAGATATTACCTTCCTTTCCCTGCCCAGGATCCAAGATGTCTCAGGTGACAAAGGGATGGTGTCACGTTTTTTGTGAGTGTGCTGAAGGTAGCCCTTTGAAATGTACTTGGAGAACTTAACTTTCTAAAAAATTTATTTTTAGAGTGTGACTTAAAATATGACGTACCCTTAAAGAGGATTATAAATTTCAAATCTTTTGAGACCAAACATGACATTTGCAGCTGTTCCCAATCAAAGGTTAGTACTTAATAATGTAATAAGACAAACCAATATTATCCTAGGGGAAAGATGGGCCTTGTAGTACTGAAAAATGAATTTAAGAGTTTTTCAGTACCAGGACATGAAAACCTAAAAGTATATGTCCAACTTTTTAAATACATTGCAGCCTGCTGTATAGGCTGATTAGGGCCTACCTTACAGGTGACTTATATGTATTAAAAAGAAAGGTTTAGGCTTGGCAAAAGGTTTATTTTTCAAAGTCGAAATGGTGATTTAATACTGCACATAGGCTGCAATTGTATCTCCGGGACATGTTTTAAAGGGCTGTGTGGTACAACCTGTGCTGCAGGCCCACTAGTAGCATTTAGGTTACAGGCCCACTAGTAGCATTTAAGTTACTAGGGACTTCTTTACTAGGAATTATAAGTAAACTAGGTGTGTCAATCATGTGTAAGCCAATTTTACCATATTTCAAGGTGTAAGCACTGTAGCACTGGCTAGTACTGATAAAGTGTGCAGAGTCCTACGGACAACAAAAACACATTTCTGCAGATATGAGGGATGAAGGCAAAATGTTTGGGGGAATACCACACCAAAGGCTGTCAGGTGTAACAGTTGATCAGGATGTGTGCTTAAGGATTGGCTGTGCACAAAGTAGTAAAGAGGTGAAACGTGTGGTTATAGTCAAGGCGACAGAGAATTATTGATGACAAACAATGACAAGTGTTAATAAATTCAGCATGAGCCCTAGGAAAGGTTCAAGCAATAGGAGAAAAGAGCAAGAGCAAAGTTCACAAAAGAAGTAAAGTGGCCTGCGTCTCTCTGGTATCACGCGCCAGGGGATGAAATCAAATCCAATGAAAAGGAAAAGAGTGATCAGAGTATAGAATAGAAGTGACGAGAAAAGAAAGAAATGGGAGGCATAGCGCAATATAATAATAAAAGACAAGCCTGAAATATGTGATGGTGAAAAGCAGAGAAGGAAATAGTAATTTAGGCGGTCCTTATGAACACGGCAGTAAACACCGCTGACCGCCGTGGCGGCGGTGAACAGAAGCCCGCTGTTGGCGGTGAATAGAAACCCGCCATATAATGAACCAAAATCCCAAACCCGCCAAAAATCACCAGTCACCACCAGGACCCTGTCGGTGGAAATGCTGGACCTTCCACCCCACCACCGTCGAGCACACCCACATCCCACCCTCCAAATAATGATGCACAAATCACCTTGGCGGTCAGTGGAAGTCAAACGACCACTGGCGGTGCCGACCGCCACGGGCGGCAAGTGGACCCAACACCAAGAAGTGCACACATTGGATAAGCTAGAAACCCACACACCTGACATACATCCACAACACCATAAAACACTCACAGACACACCCCACAATCCTTTGCAACAAAAGTATGCCAACGAAGACAGACAGCACCAGAAGCAGACACCGAACACCACTATACACAATACTCACACCGACCCACAGAAGAGCACCCTCACCGCGACTCCAGCCTCAACACCATTCACCACACCCACCATGTTGCCCCCAAACATCCATGCTTCACAGAAAGGGAGCTAAGGACCATGGTGGACGAGATCCTGAAGGTGGAGCCACAAATATTCAGGGCTCAGGTGCAGCACACACCCATCGACAGGAAGATGGAGCTATGGCAGACCATTGTCAACAGGGTCAATGCAGTGAGACACCATCCACGCACCAGGGACGACATCCGCAAGAGATGGAACCACCTGCGGGGGAAGGTCAGGGCCATGGCACCTAGGCACCACATTGCAGTCCAGAAGACTGGGAGAGGGCCGCCACCAAAACTACCCGAATGCACAGACTGGGAGGAAAAGGTACTGCCCATCCTGCACCCTGAGGGAGTCACTGAACTCACTGGAAGAATGGACTTGGGTTAGCCGTCTACATTTACCCCATATACATCACACCTGTAATGCATGAACCACCCCACCAACACCCACCAGGACCACTACCCCACCCAGCCCACAGCCACTGAATCCACCCCCCTGCATGCCCACAAACCCACTGGCAGGCCCACATCCCTCCCCCTGTGCACAGCCACCTACCTCTGCAAGGATTCACAAAGGCACTACACCACCCACAATGCAACTCCACATCGTAAGCAAAATGCAGTGCAAACCTCACAAAGGCACCCTGCATGGCCCCAAAAAGTTACACCTGTACAAAACAGCCCAGCCCTGTGCACCCCATCCGATCACGCATTTGTAACAGACATGTCCATTTCCCCCAACAGGCACCACCACCCATGCCACCCTGACGGACAGGACAAGGAGTGGCAGTGCCCCCCAGGGAGACAGGGGCACCTCACAGGACACTGGGGATGGATCCCTGGATACTGATGAGCAGCCTGGCCCCTCACACAGTCCTGGACTGTCACCATCCAGCAGTCCCACCCAGGATACCACTGACACCCCTACCACCCAGCCAAGAACATCAGCCCAGGGCAAGCGTTCCCACACCAGTGTTTTCAGGCCACAGACTGGTGGAACACAGGTACAGAGGCCACAGTCATCCCCTACCAACCGGCAGGAAGACGATGGCCCCAGTACAACTTGTACCGCCAGACCTGTGCAGGGGACACAGGCACAGATGGCTAGGCCCATTGGTAGGGCCTCAGTGGGCCATGGGGGAGGCCACAGGATGGATGCTGCAGCTTAGGACATGATCTCTGAGGTCCTGGGGGCCTATAAGCATACCCATGACAGATTGGCCCAGATAGTATCCACCCTTGAGCATAGTCAGACGATGCAGCAGGAACACCATCAAGAGGCCATGGAGCAGTGGAAACAGCACAACACCACAATGGCCAGGATAGCAGGAGCACTGCTGCAGCTGGTACAAACCCAGTCTGAGACCCACAGAGGACAGGAGGCCCCCACTACAGCACAGGAGACAGACCGGACAGTGACATCATCAGCAGCAACATTTCAGGAACTACCTTCAGAGGAAACACAAGGAACAACCATGTCATCCCCTCTTGGTAAACAGCAGGTGCCCAAATGGACCCTCAGGGTAAGATATGGGACTGGAACCCCTGCCAAAAACAAGGCCCCTTTCAAGAAGTGATTCTGCAACAATCTGCCCACCAACCATCCCACACAATCAACCACCAAACAGTGCTAACAATCAGTAAGAACTCATGTAAGCATTGATGGAACCATCAATACTAACAACAAGGCTGCCACCATGTTGGCATTGAGGGCAACCACCCATGACCAACTGCCATCACTGTAAATTGCACTATTCAATACCTGCCACCAATAAAACACATATCAAACCTGTAACACTGTCCCCTGTCATAATGTGTGAACAAAGTGAAGTATGGATACAACTGGCTGAAAACTACTTTATTGGTACACCTGTGTCACAAAAAACCCACTAAATTGTATTTGGTACCATGCAGACCTGGACCCATTTGCAAATAGTAGATTCAAACCCCACCTAGATGACAAAGCACACTGACAGTATGTGTCACAAACACCAATGTCAGCCCTTAGTCCCACATAATTACTGGAAGTAGCATTGTATCAGTTGAGTCCTGGAATTGACATCTTCCCCTTCCTCATCATCACCATCACTTTCCTCCCCTCTCTGAGGAAACTGGTCAGGATTTACAGCACCATCCACATCCAAGAGGGGGGTGGAATTTCTCACTGCCACGTTGTGCAGCATGCTGCAGGCTACCACTATTCTACACACCTTTTCAGGCCCATAGGCCAGGGAACCCCCAGATATATGTAGACAACGAAATCTAGCCTTCAGGAGACCTATTGTGTGCTTTATTACCCTCCTGTTACGTCCATGGGCCTCATTGTAATTCCTCTCTGCATCTGTCCCAGGATTCCTCACTGGTGTCAGGAGCCAACGCAAGTTGGGATAGCCAGAATCACCTAGAAAAAGGTGCAAAACAGAGTAGTCATTATCAAGCCTCTGAGTCAGACAGCCTGGCTGTCTGCTAGGTGGCAGTTAGTGACAGAAACACCTACCTATGATCCACCCTCTGTCCTCTTGTAGTTGTTCCATCTTGTGTGGCACACTACTGTTCCTCAGCACAAAGGAATCATGGACTGAACCGGGGAACATAGCATTCACATGTGAGATGTACTGGTCTGCAGTACATACCAATTGGATGTTCATGGAGTGAAAGTTCTTTCTGTTTCTGTACACCTGTTCACTGACTCTTGGGGGTATGATAGGTATGTGGGTGCCATTGATGGCACTGATCACATGGGGTATGTTTGCAAGCGCGTAGAAGTCAGATTTGATGGCAGGGAGGTCAGTACTTTGGGGGAACCTCACATAGGACTGCAGGTGTCGTAGAAATGCATTTAGAAATCTTGTCAGCACCATACTGAACATTGGCTGTGAAAATCCTGCAACCCACAGTGGCGTAGCGTGGGGGGTGCGGGGGGGGCGGCCGCACCGGGCGCAACATCTTGGAAGAGACTCGAGTGCTAAAATCCACGGGTTAGGGGGCGCAAATTACTTGCCTTGCCCCGGGTTAGGGGGCGCAAATTACTTGCCTTGCCCCGGGTGCTGACAACCCACGCTACGCCACTGTGCACCCATGCCCACTGTCATTTGAAATGAGTCTGTGGCCAGGAAATGGAGTGCAGAGAGCACCTGCACTTCAGTAGGGATGGCATGCTGATTACGATTTGCCAGAGTTAGTGCAGGATCCAGTTATGCACAAGGTTTGAGAATAGTTGCACGGGTGAGTCTGTAATTGATTATGATGTGACGCTCCACCATGGTCCGCAAATCAACAAGTGCTCTGTACACCGATGGGGCCCTTCCTCGCCACAAAGGTCAGTACCTAGGGGGGATTTGAAACACGTGTGAGGAACACACATACATAGGCACACATTGTCATTCATTGTGCACTGCTTACTTGATTGTAGGGACTCAAAAGTAACATGTACTTGACAGAATTTCATCTAGACCTTAATGAGTGAACAGGGTTAGTTAAGTGTGGTTTTGTAATTGGTCACATGCTTAGGTGTTTTAGGTGAACTATAGGGCCTGCATTGTGCACTTCTCATTTTTATTAATGCGGAGTTAAGGCCAAAATGTCTTCCCCCTGTAATCCAGAACTGTCATTGTGGACGTGACCTCATACTGCTAGCGGTTGACATAACAGCGTAAGGCGGTGTTTACCGCCGTTTGCACTGTCATTGGTTAACATGGATGCCAATGGGGAATCCTGGCGTATCATGATCGCCGCCGGCAGTAACGGTGTACTCTGCCGCGGTACGTACGCAAATTCGTCACCCCAACTTCACTTGACTCCCTGATCTTGTGCGAGCAGGTACTCCACTGAGTGTACTGCTGTGTCCTGCCTCTGGTCATGGAAGTAGCTCGTGTTGCAGGGGAAAGGGACCCGACCTTCACCCAGGAGGAATTGGAGAGGCTAGTGGACGGGGTCCCGCCCCTGTACGGCAAGCTCTATGGACGGCCAGAGGTACAGGTGAGTCGGAGTTTGGGGGCAATGTTTGTGTGTAATGGATGGTGTTGTAAGTACATATGTGTGCACCTCTGAGCCTGAATGGGCCATGGTTCATGCCATGCTGTGTGCATATGTCCTGTAAGTCTGTCAGTACTGTCCATCCCATGGTGGACGTATAGCCAGCTGTACATATTTTTCAAGTGCCTGACCTCTGTGTTACATTTCTGTGTCTCCCTTTTAGGTCAGCGCCCACCAGAAGAGGGCACTTTGGCATGCCATCGCCAAGGAAGTGCGGACCCTGGGGGTCTACAACCAGCGGAGCACCCACTGCAGAAAGAGGTGGGAGGACCTGCAGCACGGGGCACAAAAAATCTGTGAAGCCCAGCTGGAGAAGTCCTCGCAACATGGAAGGGATGCCCGTCGGGCACTGACCCCCTCATGCTATGCATCGTGGCGGTGGCGTACAGCAGTCACAAATGGGTGAGTACTCATGTCACATTGATGGATGTCTGTGTGTGCATTAGGGTTTATGTTGCTTAGTTGCAGGGACTCTCACTGAGGTTCATCTACATGATGGCCCCCGTAGGGTGTCGGGGTGTTTTGGTCAGGTCTCCTACACGTCGGGTCCTTGGGTAGTTCAGGGGATGGGTGTAGAGCAGGGTTCTGGTCACTAGTCAGGGGCATGGCCATGGGCATAGTGGAACGGGCTGCCTGTTGGGGAAGGTCTTCTGGGTGGGTGTATGTCTGGCCACTATGTTCACCCCTTTCAGCTATTTATAAGTGTCTCTCCTGTTTTGCCTCCCCATCCCTGCTCTCTTGTGTTGTTGGTGTACATCAGTATCATCTGGCGACGGAGCTGAGGCACCAGCAAGTGGGATGCAGCGGTCCACGGATCCTCAGAGGCAGAGTCATCCGACGCCAAGGGGACCAGTGGGATGGAAGGCGAGGGGAGTACCACGGGGAGGCAACTACCACTGGAGGTAGTGACTCCGATACCTCCTCCGATGGGGGCTCCTGGCGGTGGCAGACCCTAGTGGGCACACCCCTACAGTATCATCTTCCGGCACCACCCATGTCATCACCGCCCTCCCTTTTGCTCCCCACCGAGTTGCCCGTGCCCGCTCACCCAGAACGGTGGGCATCTCCTTCGCCCCAGGCACCTCCTCCCCTGCCCCAGTCAGCCCTGCTGCCCTCACAGAGGAGGCTATTGACCTCCTGAGAACCATCTCTATAGGGCAGACAACTATGGTCAATGCCATCCACAGGCTAGCATCAGAGATGCAGCAGACAAATGCCTATCTGGATGGCATTCACGGTGCCGTGTCTGGCCTACAGAGATCTTTTCAGGCACTGGCCTCCTCTTGGACAGCAGCCAGTTTCCTTGGTCATTCGGTCCCACCTCCAACCTCCTCTACCCCTTCCAGTAGCCCACTTCCTACACCCATCCAAAGCACACAATCTGACACGCAGGCAAGCACCTCAACACACAAAAAGCACACTTCTAAACACAAGCACCACACCTCCCACCACAAGCATTCACACAGCCAACATACACATGCACACACAGCAACATCCACTTCCTATAGTGTGTCCACCTCTTCTGCCTCCCGGTCTGTCCCCTCTAAATGCATAACACAAGCACTGCACCTTCAGTCACTGTTGCTGAACCTCTTCCTGCACTCACCACAATAGCAAACATCCAGACATGCACCCCAGATACCACGCCTGCACTCACCACAACTACTGTAATTGACACCTGCAGCACACTCACCAGACTTGCAGACACCCACACAACATACATCCACACTGGCAGCCTGTCATCTCCCACTGTGCCACCCCCCTCCTTCAAAAACACACAATACACCAAGACACCAACCCATCACACATCCACCACACTTCAGCATACTTTCCAGTCGCCTGCACCCTAAACCACTTACGTCCACACCCTCTGCCTCCACTCCCACGCCCTCCTCCAGGCCCAACCCAATTGCTCTGAAAAAACTTTTCCTCTCCTGTGCTGACCTCTTCCAACCCACTGGCCCGCCCCGTCTTGTCCCTGAGCGTGCACTCCTCCTTGCCCTTTCCACTCCTTCCACTTCACAGCCCGCCCTTGTCCGCCCTTCACATTCCCGTGCCCCTTCCCCAGAGAGAAAGAAGCCCCCTGCAGAGCCAATTCCATCTGGCTCCACCTGGTCGAAGCACACAACCCCACCGTCCAAAGCCAAACCCAAACCCCCTCAACCTTCCGAGAGCAAGACCAAGCCCCACCCCCGTTGCAAATCCCCACCCCCACCACCTCTGCCCCTGTTTCCTGAGGTGCCTGGATGCCCCATTGTTGCCCCATTAGGTGGAATACTGTACACTTTTGGGAGTCAGGTAGGGGCCATTGTAGCCCAAACATGTCTGCACTATGGACTGGCCATTGGCCTTGTTGTGAATAGTTATCTCTGTGAGCTAAAATAAATATTTATGTGTGGCCTGTGTTTTGGCGGACTCTGGTCTTTCGTTTCATTGTATGTGGGTGTGGGGCATTTGTATGTACTATGGTCAGGTTGGATTTGCCTTGTGTCGGGTAAGTACCTCTTGCTGTGGGGTGTATGGGTTGTGCTGCTGTGAAGGGTTGTGGGAGCGTTGCAGGGTGGGTGGAGTGGGTGGGTATGTAACTGTGCCCTTTCTTCCCTTGTTTCGTAGGTTGCGGTACTTACCATCATCGTCTTCGTTGGCAGTCTCGGTCTTGGAGGTATATGGCAAGGAGCAGGGCTGGCATGATCTGTAGCTCTCTATCCATGTCTGCTTCGGCGCGTTGTGTGGGCCTCCGTTGAGTATTTCCTTATATTAGGTTCATTTCCGCCTGCCTTTGCGTGGTGGTGGTTCCCGCCCCAGAACTGACAGCGGTCTAGTGGTTCATTATTTGATGGACGGGTTGGGCCTTTCCTCCGGTCTGTGGGGGGACTCTGCCACTGTCATCGGCGGGGTGGTTTTCAGGATGCCTGTGTTTCAGTTGGATCATTATTTGGCGGTCCGGACCGCTCCTCTGTTGGTGGTTTTTACCACCATCGCCGGCGGCGCGGTTTGGACCGCCATGTTCATAATGAGGGCCTTAGTCTAGAATGGAACATAATGGAGAATTAGCATGAGAAGACAGAAGATGAAGGTTGAAGTTCCCAAGTGCAGAGGGTAGCAAAAAATAAGAGCAAAGTAAATTCTTCAGGCTGGTCAGTTCATCACAAAAGGAGGAGTAAGGGCAAAGGACATTTAGAAATTAACAAGAGAGAGGGTGACTAAATGAAGGAAATGGGATTTAAAGAAGATATAATCCAGAAGAACGAAAACCTGGAAATGTATAAGAGAATATTGGCCTCATAAAAATGGCCGGCAAAAAGTGGAGTGTGAAAAAAGAGGAGAAGCAGTGAAAGTTTTGGAGCCAGCCAGTTGCACTGAAAGGAGGTGAAGAGTACATGTCATAGAGTCTCTGGAAGGAGGGAGGCAATGGGAAGACTTAGATGCAAATGAGGAAGAGAACCGAGAAGGTAGACATGAATTGGAGGAAGCATGAAAACAAGACTTATAAGGTGAAAAACAGACAATTGAAATCTAGGTGGGTTTGGTTTATGTGTTCTGCACCTGATCATCACCTTTATATGCTAGAGTTGTCATGCTATGGAATGTAGTAGGGAGACATTGACATAGAAGTTAGAAGAGGCATTGATATAGAAGTTAGCAGTGGAAGCAGGATCGCTTGTGCTGAACTGACGAGTTCAAAATGAAAGGAAATTGCTTGCTACAACTTATGATTTTATTGTTCAGATGATATCAGAAAATATAAATGAAAACAAGATAAAGGGTGTTCCAAGTCCTTCTTGTCCTAATGTTGTCTTTATAGACCAACCCCTTCGGAGTTCTGAGGTTGGAGTACTAACTCCTTCAGTGCAGAGGACGGCTCCATGCCATCCTTCACACCATGGCTTGAGTGCAGAGTACGGCTCCAAGCCATCCTTGCATATGAGGCAGGAAATTCCTCTGGTGTGAACACGAGTGATTTTTTTTCATTTCAGACTCGGGAACTGGAGTTGAGCTTTTCCATTAGCCTGAGGCATTTCTTTTCCAGTGTAATGACAATCAGTGTGCATGGCGCTCTCACATCATTATATTTAAAGTGAAATAAGTCAACAGGTGTTCTGAGGCATATTTCAGTCCCCAAGCACTTATTCAGACAGAGGAGGTGTCATTGGATAGGGGAGAATCTCCCCTTTCCAGTGGCATCATTCCACATTAGATCCCTGATCGGGGATCACCGCAGAAGGACAATTCCTAAGCAGGGATCCACCCACAAAATACCAGGGAGAGGGGAGTGTCCCCTGGACAAGGACTTGTGCTTCCCCTTGCAGGTTTTTAATACAGCCTTTTCTGCTACCCCTGGGGGCAGATGGTGGCAATTACCCCTGTCTGCCCTCCCGGAGGGGACAGAAAGCCACTAGACACCAGGGATTACTTTTTTTAATTGTAGGGGTGCAAGCAGCCCAGCACAGGCATGGCCCCATAAAAATGGAGAAACAATCTTTATGCCCCCTTGGGGTCAGATGGGCACTTACCCATATCTGCCCCTCGGACAGACACTAAAGATTACTGTAGTGGTGTAGGCTTCCCAGCATGTGCATGGCCCTTTCCTCATTCCCACCCCCACAGAAATGGGGAAACTGTATATCTGCCCACTGGGGAGAAGGCAGGGGCAATTACCTCCATCTGCCCTCCCCAGGAGGAGGGGGGCCCACTAGGTACCAGAGATTACTTTTGTTTTGGAAGTGCAGGGGTATGGGCATGGACATTCCACTCCCACATATAGATGAGGAAACAGAATTTCTGTCACCCTGAGGGCATATTGAGTAATTACTCCCTGTGAGTAACTGGGTTGTTGGTTGACTGGGCGTGAGCCTTAGTTAAGTAAAAGCCAAAATCCCTTGCAGGATGAACCACAATAAGTCACTAAATTGACCTGCGCTTAATTCTGGGGAGCTTGGCACAATAAGCAGTGAGGTTAAACTTAGAGGGAATGTGTAAAGTATTTATGCAGTGCAAACAGTAATGATATGAAAAATATCAAACCAATTTAGAGAACTAGAGTAAATTGTAATGCATTATTTGACATCAAAACCATCAAAATCCAATTAGTAGAACCGGAGATATGGGTTTTTAAAGTTTAGGGTATAAAATAGCAGGTCCTCAGTTTTGGAAAATGGCCACCTGGGCAACTTTAGCACCACAACCAGGGTCTTGGAGTGGATGGAGACCTCTTGGGAGTTTAAGTATCACTGAGGTTGAATCCAGGTGCAGGTTTGAGATGATGAGAGACTGTTATGTCCCTGCAACTCTGAATAAGAGGCCAGCTAAACAAGCCCTTGGAGTCACTTCTGAAGTCCTGGGTGCAGGTGAAGATGCAGGGCACCCACAGCAGTACTGCCCTCTGAAGGTTCAAGGCAGGATCCAGGCAGCAAAGCAATCCTTCCAGGTACAGCAGCAGTCTGTCAGAATGCACAGCAGGTCACAGCAGTATGCAGTCCTCTGAGAGTACTTCCACAGGTCCAGTAAATAACTGAAGAGTGGGTCTTAAAGTCTTATTTTTATACCCTGGTGCCACGCTCCTAGAAGTTGAGAGACGTTTTTAGAAGGGTTCTTTGAAGAACCAGGATTTTCTTGCTTCCTCTGCCCTGGCTCCTAGCTGGCTACATGGACAATACAGGGTTGTTAAGCCTATTGTGTGGCAGCACAGCTCAGTCTATTCAGGTGTAAGTGGGGCTTTGCTTAGCTCTGCCCCAATCAAGTCAGTTAACTGCCCACTCAGGCTCTGCTAGTCGCACTATTGTGTGACTGTCTGGGGTAAATTCACAAAGTTTCAAATGTCAGTTATACCTAGTCATGTGACCAAAGGCAGGCTACAGGCACAGAGGGCTAAGGGCAGGAAAATGCCAACTTTCTAAAAGTTGCATTTTCAAACTTGTAATGATAAATCCGACTTTACCATTAAAGAGGGTTTATCATTACAAGTTCATAGATACCAAATATTACATATTTCTCACCTATTGTTTAGGAATTACAACTTATTAATTATGATAAAGAACCCCCAATGTTATCCTGTAGGAGGGGTAGGCCTCACAGTAGTGAAAACATGAATTTGTGAGTTCTTCACTACTAGGACATGTAAAACTAAAAAGTGCATGTCCTACCTTTTAATTACACATCAGTCTGTTCTATGGGCTACCTGAGGCCTACCTTAAGGGAGACTTATATATAATAAAAGGGGAGTTTAAGGCTTGACATGGTGTTCTAAATGCTAAGTCGACATTGCAGTGGGACACTGCCTTCAGGCTGCAATGGTAGGGCAAGGACATGTTTTAAGGTGCTCCTAAAGTGGGTGGCATAATAAGTGATGCAGGCCCACCGGTAACATTTAATTTACAGGCCCTCAGTATAGGGTTTCCCACTTTATAAGGGACTCACATGTAAATTAAATATGCCAATCAGGCACATGCCAATAGAATCATGTTTAGGGGAGTTAGCACAACCACTTTAGCACTGGTTAGCAGTGTTAAAGTGCCCAGAGTCCTAAAGCCAACAAGAAGAAACCCAGCAAAATGTAGGAGGAGGAAGTCAAGAAGCTTGGGGGTGAGCCTGTAGAGAGGGCCATTTCCAACACCCTTGATCTGCCACATGGGGGGCAGAAAGGCCACTGTATGGCAGCAATATATACCGTTAATAAAATAATGTGGTGGTCTTTTCAAGCCTAAGATCAGGCCATAACCTCACTCCTTAAACCTCAACAGTCTTTCTGTTCCCCTACGGACTAAAGTATCTCATCCCAATGGCACGCAAGGTGACATTTGATTATTTTGGTGTTGTTTTCACAAATGGGCCGGGAGAGTTTGGTTAACTCCCAGTATCATCCTACTTGCAATGGTGTTTGGGCTTCAGTAGGCTGACACGTGGAAAACCCTGCCAGACACAGACAGTTCTGAAAACTAGACATCTGGAGGAGTCCAGGGCAGTGTGCTTTGCATGTATCCCACAGCAGTTTCTTACCCAAAATGCCCTGCAAACCTCAAACGTTGACTAAAACACAAACATTTTCCTCTCATTTCTGTGAGAAAATCTTCTGGAATCTGTAGGGAGCCACAAATGTCCTACTGCACAGCATTTCCTCAAGTCTCATGATAAAAATGGTACCTCATTTGTGTGGTTGGCCAAGAGACCTTGAGACAAAAGGCCCTAAAGTGCTATGTGGAGAGATCAGCAATAGGGGTAGCTGTGGGAGTTGGTGCCATGCTCATCCGCCACCTATGGAAACCTACCACCCACAGACATTTTTGACAACCAGGGGATTCCAGGGGGTTGTGCTTTGCAGGAAGCCCATGGGTGTGGGGGGTGGCTAGCATCTTAAGGGTTAAGGCAACCACAGAAGGTGTGTGTCTGCAGATCTGCTGCTACCTTCGACCTGCGACTTTGAGGCTGCCTCTTGTGCCACAGCCACCTCTATAAGATTAAGAACATCTTTCACAGGACAAATAATCTAATTTGCTAAAAATAGTACATGTATGCCTTCTTTTTCTTATTCCAGGCATTGCTCAATTAAGCGTAAATAAATTATTGACATCTGTGACTTTTATATTTATTATGTTGCCATTAAAGCGTCCCTCGACCTTAAAATTCTGAGCAAGCTGTTCAGTGGCTACCACATGTAGCATCTGTAGCGCCATTCTGATTTGTTATTTTATCCGATTCTTGCAGAGCTGTACCTTACACGGTTCGAGTCTTCTGTGGACAGTGAAAACAAAGTACCAGTCTAACTACATGTGTTGTCTCCCTAGCACACATTTATTTATAAACTAAGACAGCTCGGGCTGCTGCAGGGGATTGAATCATAAATCTGTATTATCCATTACGTTACTATATTACTTTGCTTGCACGTCTCAGGTGTGATACAATCAATAAGGGAGTCATGTTTAAGAAGCATTGTTCCGTGGCACGACCGCTGCAAGGGGCAGCGAGAGCTTAAATTGGAGGGATTTTTGCTCAATGTGTTTTCTCTGAAGATAATGATAGAGCTTGGCCATATTCCTTATCTGCTAAGAGCTCATTAGGGAAGGCATAATACACCTAAGAGAGGGACAGGTTAATCTTCCAGGGCCAGCGCTGCATTTTTACTGGTGAGGAGTAACGTTGCACGGTGACAGTAAAAAATAATGTTTGCACCAACTGATTAGTGTAAAACAACACTCATCGCTTGTTGGTTGGCGCAAAATTCATTTTAGAACCAGTTCATTGGTGTGAGAGAGTGTAGTAGGATGTGCCACTATGCCTCTTAACCATGAATGCAAAAGGATTGTCACATTTCTGGTGGTCACAGTTCCGTATAACATGAAGAGATGTTTTCATTTAAATGGTGCATTGCAATACACATGAACAATACACATGAACAAAGGGCACAGTTGAATATAACGTTTTAAAGAAGCTGCGTATAATCACCATTTGAAATTGTGTTATGTTATAATGTTTTGAAAGTATTATTCTGCCCATTTGTTTTCTATTTCAACTATAAGTAACAGAATTCATTAAAAGTGAAGTATATTCGTGTTTCTTTAGCTTGGCTGGAGTGAAGGTTAGAATTATTTTTCTTGCTTAACCTTCAATGTGAGGCTGTTTTTGCATGATTTTCTACCAGATGCCCGTGCCAGAGCCTATTGTGTTCGAGATATAAGAAAATTTGCAAGGGGCGCCTTATCATGTGGGGAGTTATTTGGAATGGTGGCCGTAATTCTTCTCAGATTCCTGGGAATGTGAGGAGGGTGCAAGGTCAGAGTGGAGAGTTTCTGAAGTCTACCTACCTATTAAACATGATTTCTCAATCTGTTTTTCAGTGAATATGCTTTTGAAATGATGTAAGCTCTGAATGATGGGGACTTAAAAGTATGGTCTATCCAGTGAAAGAGTCACATTCTCCTTTTCCATAGCAGATAGCGGACCTTACTGAGATTTTCCTTATACTTAGGTTTATTATTCTACTTTTTGATGCAAAACTGCGCAAACGCAGTTTTGCATCAAAAAGTAGAGCGCCGGCTTGCGTCGTACCAGGGCGGCAGCAGGGCACCAAATTTATGGAATCCCGCAAGCTGGCACAAAGGGTGGGCTAGCATCTGGGGTGAATGACGTTAGCTGGGTGGGGGTGGCGGTATGGGGAAGGGGGTTTTGCACCAAAAAATTACGCTAGGCTGATTAGTAACAAAAAAATGCCTTTAACCAGCCTAGCATCATTTCCTGACGCAAAATCATCCATACCACCTGACTCCTGTCTTATAAAAGACAGGCGTCATGCCCACCACCCCAACGGCCAGCACAGGGTACAAGGGTCCAGTGGATATGGCCATTGCACCCAGTGCCATGTATGAGGGCGCCTTTCAGGGCCCCCAATGGCATTGTAAAAAACATTTTAAAATACTTACTTCTACTAACCCTACTTACCTGGGATGGGGTCCCCATATCCTCTGGTGTGGGTGGGGGTGTTCCTGGGGTTTAGGGTCTTTCCATGGTGTTTGACCATGGAAATGGGTCCACAGGTTTCCTAATGCCTGCCCTGAGCCAGGCGTTGAATAATGGCGCTGAGCAGGCTTAGCACCATTATTTAGGCCCGCCTCCCACCTCCCCCCACTTGCACCATTTTTGAAGAGGAGGATAAATAAGGCGCCAATGGCTTTGAGTCTTTTTTTGGACGGCAATGCCTACCTTGCATCTCATTGACATACGGTAGGTTCACACATCCCAAAAATGACTTTAACTCCAATATTTTGACGCTAGACCCGACTAGCATCAAAATATAAATATGGAGTTAAGTTCGTGCTGAATTAGCGTAATAAATTACGCTAATTCAGCGCAAAGAAAGTAAAAATATGCCCCTTATAGTTTCTATGACTTCATGTCGCTGCACCTCTCTTAACAGAAAGTTCTACTGAAGATTCTGTTTACTAACTCTTTAATCAGACATCTTTAGTATTAGAATAGTTAAACTTAGATTAAATGGTCAGGCATGAGAACTTGATTTCTGAATTTTAGCACTGGTCTTTGTTTCTGATTTTCTGACTTGTCTTTTATATGCCTGTGCAATTTAATATAGTATGATGCTTTAACCGTTCTTTGGTGATTGTGTATATCTATACTATGGTTTTGAGACTCATTTCTGTAAGTTTGACATTGAGTCTGTAATAAAGCACTTTGAAAGTTAAGATGGTCTCTGGGCCTTAAAGTGTGGCTCACTGAGTTACACTGTAATTGTTCTGAATAAAGTTGAAGCAGTTTCTCCTCTTCCCTCGGAAATGAGAAGAGAAGATTTATTGGGCTCCAGATTTATAGATAGAGCCCAGTGCTCCATCAGATGGTAGCAGTAACAGATGGTTCCCTTTCTGAAAAGGGAAGGACTAGAACCGTATTCTAGAGCAGTTAGTCTCCAAAGCCCCAAACAATAGTGCCCTTGTTCAGAATCAGAGAATTGGCGAACTTGCGGAGAGATAGCAGAGTCATATTGGCAGCTAGAACGTGATTATCAACAGGGCCCTGAACTGCAGCAGTTCACACTTTTCTTTTAGTGATTGTGAAGTTGGATGATGTCTTGCAGAGATGTTTTGTGCATTGTGTGAATGTGGTGATTTATGAAGAGGTTGAAGAGGTTATCAGGTCCTACATGGCTCTAAGATTCCAGGATAGTTTAAAAGGTGTAAAAGACACCATATTATATTGTCTGCTTAGAAGTTGTGTTTGTTGTGCGGTGCCGTCAATGATGCAGCCAAGAAATGGGTTTTTCTTTGTCTAAATGTAAGAAGATTGGTGTAGATGATTTTACTGAGCAGGATGAAGCTGTACTGATCAAGGCGATACCCCGCAGGTCAAGATTTCATCAGAAGTGTTTGAAAATGTTCTTGTGTGTTTGAAACTGTTCATTCCTTAGTGGAGCAGACAAAAGGTTGCTGTATTTCATTTTTGTATATGTGTGTGATATTGCAGAGCGAATGTGTGTGCAGACTGTAAAGGAGGGGGACTGCTGCAAGGAGCAAGACTGACGTCACAGTGTGTCACTGTGGTATAGGTTAGTTGATGTGATATTGTGCCGCTATTGGTTGACAACATAATCAGGAGCCACGCTGCGATTGTTGGTTGTGTCAGAGTAAAGGATTGTGGACACAACCCTGAGTTGAAATTTCACTATAAAATTGTTCAATCAATCATGGATTTGTAGGGCGTGGCTAACCACCCATAGGGTTCCAAGGTGCTTTTTGTGGGCATGCTGCTCAGTCAAAGAACCAGATCCTGAGGTCCTTCCTGAACTGCTTAGGTAATGTGGTCTGCCTGAGCCTGAGAGGTAGTGTGCTCAATGTCCAGGCTGCTAGATAGGAGAAGGATATTCCTCCTACTGTGCTTTCTTGGATCTTGGGACAGCTGCAAGACCGAGCTGGTAGGAACAGGGATGTCAGTTGGGTACATAAAAAGCGAGGCAGTGGTTGAAGTATGCTGGTCCTATATTGTGCAGTTCCTTGTAGTTGTGGTTGAGGAGTTTTGTATGTGATGTACTTGTTGACTGGGTGCCAGTGTAGGTCTCTGAGGAGGGAGAAGAAGCAGCTGTTTCGTGGGCTGTCCAGAGTGACTCTGGCTGCTGCATTCTTGACTCATTGTAGTCTTGATTGAAGTTCCTTGGTGATGCCGGCATACAGTGGGATAATGTAGTCCAGTTTGCTAGTGGTGAGTGCGTGGGTAATTGATTCCTCGTGTCGAGCGAGCGTCCATTTGACAATCCGCCAGGGTCCGAGGGTGTGAAAGCATGATGAAGAGACAGCGTTGACTTGGCAGGTCATGGATAGGGTGAAGTCCAGGATGATGCCCAGGTTGTGTTCATGGTCTGTGGGGAAGTGGGCATTTCCCAGAGTGGTGGGCCACCAGGAATTGTTCCAGGCGGAGGGGTGGAGCCGATTACGAGGATCTTTGTCTCTTCTGAGTTGAGCTTGAGGCAGCTGGCCTCCATTCCGGCGGTGACTGCTCTCATGCCTTTGTAGAAATTTCTCTTGGCCTGAGCAGAGTCCTTGGACAGGGAGAGGATCAGCTGAGTATCGTGGGCATAGGAGACTATGTTTAGTCCGTGTTGTTTGGTGATCTTGGCAAGCGGGCCATGTAGATGTTGAAAAGAATCGGGCTGTGTGAAATTGTTGACATTTGATTGCGAAAAATGAAATGCTTTAAAGTTATACAAGATTTGGTTAAAGGCAATGCCTATATCCCTAGTATGGAGGATGTAGAGGCACCTATTGAAGGTACTCCAGGTCATTATATGATGATAAAGGTAGGGCTTCATACATGTCTTAGGCTTGGTCAATGGCACAAGATCACAGAAAAAGAAGGTCCATTGACATTGGCACATTTAATTTGTGAATTATTGAAAATTTGAGGAGGATACTGTATGAACTGAAACCACCTCTTAGACCTGCACAATACAAACACTTAGGGGCATATTTATACTCTGTTTGCGCTGAATGTGCGTCAAACATTTTGACGCACATTTGACGCAAACCGTGCACCATATTTAAACTTTGACGCCCGCGGACATCAAAATTCCTCTGTGTGCGTCATTTTTTGGATGCGGGAAACTGCCTTGCGTTAATGACATGCAAGGTAGGCGTTCTCGCCCAAAAAATGACTTTAAGACCTGTGCGCCTTATTTATACTCCAGCGTCATTTTGACGCACAGGATGGGGGGCCTTGAAAAACGGCGCACAGCCTGATGTGTGCAGTTTTTTAATGCCTGGGTCAGGCAGGCGTTAAGGACCTGTGGGCTCACTTCCATGGTCTCTGACCATGGAAGGAGTCCAGAGGTGCCCTTCCCTGCCCCCAGGGACACCCCCTGCCACCCTCGCCCACCCCTGGAGGACACCCATGGAAGGGGGGATCCACCCCAGGTAAGTTGAGGTAAGTATTTTTTTTATTTTTTTAAAGTGGCATACTGGGGCCTAATTTGGGTCCCCCTATATGCCACTGTGCCCAGTGACCATGATCAGGGGACAGAAGTCCCCTCGGCATGGCCATTGGGCAAAGGGGCATGACTCCTGTCTTTGGTAAGACAAGAGTAATTTCAATGGGGGTTGTGTGTCAAAAAATGGTGCAAGTCCGGTTTCAGGCATGATGTTTGCCTCAAACCTGACTTGCACCATTTTTTGACGCACAACCCCCATTTCCCCTATGCCAGCCTGACCAGTCCGCAGCGCCAGCTAACGTCATTCCTGAAATAAGGCGCCCGCATGGCGTGTAGGAATGGCATTAGCCTGCGATAACATTTTTGACGCAAACCAGCGCCGGCGCTGGTTTGCGTTAAAAAGTATAAATATGGGCCTTAATGCTTGGGAATGATCTGCCCATGCAAGGGATAAAGAGAAATATCAGGATAGAGCAAATAAAGCTGTCCGTACATATGTAGATGCTAGATGGGATGCTTAGCAGAAAAGGAGGGTAATAGACATGTTAGAAGGGGTTAGGCTGTATTTGGCTTTAACCATAGATGGGGAAGAAGGAAAAGGGGAGTGAAAAACAATTCAGAAAGAGAACGAGAAGAAACAAAAAGAGCCAGATGACATCAGTGTGGACAGTGGTGATTATGGAGATAGTCTTCTAGATGCATTACTTTCTGAACATCCACCCCCATGTAATGGAGCTAGGAATGAGAGTGTGCACAATGGTGCTGGAAGCAGTGGTGTAATTTCTTTTCCTACGGAACCGGTGAGAACAGCTTCCTGTGGGACCTATTCCAATGTTGGGTTCTGTGAAACAAGGAGCGAGAGCTTGGGAGGATGTGTTCCAGTTGATCCCACTGTGAGTTGATGTCCTTACCGTTCCAGCAACTATTGGTCTAATAGTTCCCATGTACAAATCAAAAGGTTCTGGGAGAAATGCGTACAATTTGGCTGTACCCAGCAAAGTAGGAGGACCTACCAGAATCCTAAACAGTACAGGTGCTAGGGAGTTTGTTCTTTTAATTCCAGTGCATACAAGTACTCCATACGGAACAAGTGCAGATACAACACTGAATATGTAGGGATGCACTTCAATAGGTACTTTTAAGAAGATACCTACACATACTATATGGGAACAACCTTTACATTTTGGAAACAGTACTGAGGGAAATAATTTCACATCTAGGTTTCCCGTGGTTACTCAACCTCAAATGAAAAGGAAATAGATGACTTAATGCATATTTAATGAAAGTATTCTTTCTAGAGAGAGTACAAGTACAAAAGTGAGTCAAGAAACGATTCCATCAACACCGAAAGAAAGGGCTTTGGATGTAGTGAGACTGGTGGCAGAATTAAAAGGCAATGATTGTTGGACATCTTGCATAGAAAAGTTAGAGACTTACCCAGAAGATGAGCTTGCATTTATGTGTAGGGATATCACTACACGAGCGGGCCAAGTTGATGATAGGTCAGCTGAATTTGCTCAGAAATATGAGCTTGATCTAAACAAGACTAAAGCTTTGAGGAGGAGCTATTGAGTGTCCTTCACTGAGATGGACATTGCTGATATGAGAACTCCAGGATTCAAAACTCAGATTAAGGAATTAATTCAGAATATTAGGAAATGGAGTCAGATTAGTGGGAGTTTAAATGGGCAAAGAAGAAGGAAGTAAAGAAACCTCCAGGTGAACCGCCTCCGAGTGGAGCAGCAGGAGGTGTTTCAAACTTCCCCCTGAGAGAACTGCCTGGTGGGGGCTGTGTACATAAACTATGGAGTAGAAGTGATCTTGCATTATTTTCCAATGATTTTTCAAAATTACGAGAAAAGCTAGTGGAATGGTACAAAAGGTTAAACGGTTTTGTGAAAATCTCACAGGTGTTATGGGTTGGTTTGACAGTGTCATTCCAAGTGGCTTGTGGATGGAATGTAAGATAGTTGTTCAGTGGCCTGAGATGCAACTGACTAGAAATGTGATAACCAAAGGTCCTTCACTGCTATTATGAAGAAATATCAGAAGGTCATGACATTCCTGAAAGGGAAAGCTCCTACTCAGTTTGTTGATTGGGTTAAGATTGATCTAACGACTCAAGAATCAAAGGAGTCGATACATGCTTATTGTGAGAGATTGTTGCAGGCTTTCAAACAGTACAGTGGTATGGAGACCTTAGAGGCAAATGATATGGGATATTTTGTGTCAAAGTTTGTGACAGGATTGAGGCCAGAAATTAGCCTGACGATTCAGCAGCATTTGATTTGTTGGCAGAATATATTGATTGATGAAATTGTACATTATGCAAAATAGTGCCACGACGAAATAGAGATGAAGCAGAAAAAGTTAAAGCAAAAACTGATGCTTGTTCAGATGAAAGCAGCCCAAAGAACTAACCAAATACCCATAGCTGTAAGAAATCCAGGTATAATGCAGGGTGTGTATCAGCGCCATAGCATACAATGCAATGCTGTGGTCGAGGAGCCCCAGTAGAACCTGGCACAGGAATAGATGTAACTAGTCAGAAAAGATTAACTCCTTGCCATCTGTGCAATAAAATGGGGCATTGGAAGCAGGGATGTCATTTAAATCCAGCTAATCAGGTCCAAAATGCAGGATTTGTGCCTTCACAGAATATTAATCCTAACCAGATGCAGGGTGTGCAAAGACTCAGGAGTCAAAATTGTAATGTACCTTAAGTGCCAATAAAGTAATTACCTCGCCTTCCATTGCCACAGCAAAACGCTGGGGGATTTCAGAAAAATATGAATCAGGGCAAGAGAATAAATGGAAGACTGCATGCTTGGCACATCCTTAGAGGTAGAACAGAGTGGACCATTCATGGATAGTGAAGTGGATGGTCGTCTCGTATCATTTCTGGTTGATACTGGTGCTACTTGTTCTACTCTGAGAACAGTAGAAGTCACAAAGCTACCCCTCTCGGGAAAAGTGATGCAAGTTGTTGGTGTTGGAATAGAGGTGCAAAACTAAGATGAGGATGCTGCTTTTAAGTGGGTGAAACTTGAATCACACAGCATGTTGTTGGTATTGCTAACAGTAGATGATTTGCCACCAGATTTGAAAGCGACTGTCAAACATGTAGTATGGGATTTTTTGGGACAAAATGTCGTACTGATTAGAGGTGTAGAACCTGTCAGAATCATTGTTAAACCTGACGTTGACTGCCCAAGAATGCCAAAATATAACTTTACACCCAAAACCATTGCTGGAATAAGTCCTGTAATTGAGTCTGTGGTACAGGAGGGAATCTTGAAAGAAATAATGGAAGTCTGTGTAATCCTGCAGTCATGGATCTTCAGAAACCAAGTGGAAAATACAAGACCTTAGAAAAATAAAAAACCTAGTTGTTCCTTGCTGCCCTATGGTACCAAACCCAGCTGTAATACTGATTCAGATTCCATGTGAGGCTGAGTGGTTCACTGTCATTGATTTGTGTCAGGCCTTCTTTTCTATACCGTTTCATGAGGACAGTCAGTTCCTTTTTGCATTTCGGTTCGGATACAGGGCCATAAG
The DNA here is from genome assembly GCF_031143425.1 of Pleurodeles waltl. NCBI lineage: Eukaryota > Metazoa > Chordata > Amphibia > Caudata > Salamandridae > Pleurodeles > Pleurodeles waltl. The sequence continues at coordinate 324,131,601 of NC_090436.1, forward strand.
CTGGTGTTGTGTCCCACAGGGGTAAAATCTGGAATCTTTGATTATGCCTTGTAATTCAGTCCTGATCCAGAACATCGACGACCTGATGGTAGCGTTAAATACTCAAGAGGCTTGCAAACAGGATATTATTGCATTATTGAACCACTTAGCTGAAAATGGACATAAAGGCCCTCATTACAACCCTGGCGGTCGATGGTAAAGCGGCGGTAAAACCGACAACAAGCCGGCGGTAAAAAAAATGGAATTATGACGTTGCGGAAACTGCCAACATTGCCACTTTAACACTCCGACCGCCACGGCGGTACAAACAAACACCATGGTGGTCACCACCAACAGACAGACGGAAGACAATGTACCGCCCACACTATTATGACAGGCCAATCCGCCACCTTTTCCGGGGTGGATTCAACGTGAACAAAAACATGGCGGAAACAGGACTTGGAAGGGAAAACATTCACCTCTACACATTCCACGAGGAACCAGGACACCATGGAGCCTGAACTCCAAATACTCCCTGCGATTGCCTTCCTGCTCCTCTACTAGGAGCACGACCGACGGCGGCGACGACCACGGTGAGTACTGCACCTACGACACAGTGGAGGGGGGAGGGAAAAGAGAGTGACACACACACGCAACACGCAACACCCCCACCGCCACTCTCACCTAGAACAACACACACCAATACATGCTGATACATTACATTTATGTCCTCCAACCCCCCTGGAAGAACGCAAGGACAAAAGGAAATGATTGTAACCATTGTGATCAATAAACATCCATTAATCAAAAATGTATATACACAATAAACAAATATGTACACCAAGAATTCAAGTCCAGGTACTGCACTTATATAGTCCGTGGACCACTGGGCCCAAAATGCATGGGCGAGGCCCACACATGATACCTGATCAAAACGGAGAGAACACTGCAGGCCACAGTCTCTCAAGTCTCTCCAGAGGGTGGTTTGCCCACTGCTTTATCCTGGGAAGTGCAAAGCCACAGTCTCTCAAGTCTCTCCAGTGGGTGGATTGCCCACTGCTTTATCCTGGGGAGTGCAAAGCCACAGTCTCTCAAGTCTCTCCAGTGGGTGGTTTGCCCACTGCTTTATCCTGGGGAGTGAAAAGCCACAGTCTCTCAAGTCTCTCCAGTGGGTGGGTTGCCCACTGCTTTATCCTGCGGAGTGCAAAGCCACAATCTCTCAAGTCTCTCCAGTGGGTGGGTTGCCCACTGCTTTATCCTGAGGAGTGCAAAGCCAAAGTCTCTCAAGTGGGCAGAGGTAGTGGATGTATCTCTCCACTGGTTCTGGAGCGGGCTTTGTGCCCAGAGTGCTTCATCCTGCCAAGGACTGAGGTAGTGGATGTGATACTCCACTGACGGTGGGGCAACATGGAAGCTGGCCAGGCCCCTGGAACTGACCACCAGCCATGTACGGATGACCACTGGGGATGGCAGCCATGTCTGCAGTGGTGTCACTGGCTCAGGTTGTCGCTGGGCCGTTGGCGGGGCTGGCGTTGGTGTCATTAGCAGCGGTGCTTGCGGCGGTCATTGTGGTGGCGGTGCTTGCGGCGGTCATTGTTGCGGCGGTGCTGGTGGCTGGCTCACTGACTGCCGTGCTGTTGGCTGGCTCACTGACTTCCGTGCTGGTGGCTGGCTCACTGACCACGGTGCTGGCGGCGGTGTCTGTAATGGCGGTGCTGGTGGCTGGCTCACTGACCACGGTGCTGGCGGCGGTGTCTGTAATGGTGGTGCTGGTGGCTGGCTCACTGACAGCGGTGCTGGCGGCGGTGTCTGTAATGGCGGTGCTGGTGGCTGGCTCACTGACCGTGGTGCTGCTGAAGGGCTTTGTATCTGGGCTGCTGGCGGCGGTGTCCTTGGTGG